>NC_091704.1:40015000-50015000 GCF_041296265.1 Equus caballus
AGTCCTAGGATAATGTTACTTTCTTCCAGAAGGAATTTTTCCTTGTGTTCCTGCCAAGGATACTAACAATCTATGGTTAATCTCAGGGCTTGAAATTTTGGGGGGGCCACTTTTGTGACTCAGAGTTGGACTACTGTCCACAGAGGGCCGATTGAAACTTTCATCTAAATGCAGCCCTTGGGAGCCTTAGACCAAAAAATGAAAGGTGGGGTGACCAGGGTCTCACCATTGGTTGGCCCTGAATTCTGGCTATTCTCACAAAATGCTGCAAAATAACCTCAAACGCAGGGCTTACTCTCTGGATTCCCAGTTTTTTCCAGATCTCAACTCAGTAATTCATTCCACTCTACATTGTGAGATCTTTGATGTTTTTATGGGTATATTTTTAATATCTTGTCCAGTTCTTTTTATTTTCCTCAGTAGTAAGGTTGATCAAATCTACCTAGTTGACCATTACCAAAAGGGGAAATCCTTCCCAATTTCTCCATCATCAGAGATATTAGATCAGGACAATACTAAAACCCAAAGCTTGAGACTCCTAGCCCCATTTTCTTTTCACCATTCTCTTCAGTCTTTCAACCACAGTAATTCATATCACTTAAATATAAAACATAAATCCTATGTTCATGGTGCCTGATCAATTAGCAAGAAAACCTGTATTGACCTCAAGTTTACAAGAACCCTATTGAAACCTAGTTTTACAGCGCATTCAAATTACCTGTGCTTTCCCAGGTACTGACACCTAGAGGCTTACACCCTAAGTTTGTAACAGCCTGTTCTCCCTCTGTTCCAAAGCTAGGAGAACTTACAGTCATGATGTGTTTCCCCTCTGCAGACTCACTCTGCTCTTCCTCTAGCTGTTATTGTTATTTTCTTTTCTCCCTCAGATCCTCAGAGAAATCAGAATGCTAGCTGGTGAGGTTTTGGTGTCTCTTGCTGCACATGATTTCAACTCTGTGATGTATGAAGTACAAAGTAACTTCAGGATCCTAGAGCTACCAAATGAATTTGTTGTGCTTGCCCTGGCTGAACTGGCAACCAGCTATGGTACGGAAGGAATACTCTCCACATTTTTCTGGGAAAAAACCACCCCTGACTAATTGTCTAAAACCCAAATGGGAGCAAACAGCAAAGGGGAGAGCATCTCTCTCTTCTGCTGTACTAGAGAACACAGATAGATGGATTTGGGCAGTTGTTTTTGACACAGATGAGTCTGTTGACCAGCCATTAGCCCAGGCTGCCCAAGTTGAATTTGGCTGGGCTCTCTCCTACCCTCACCTTCCCTTTCATTTGGCTTTGCGTTTGCAGAAGCACGTTTTCTACAAGGCATATTCTGCAAACCACTGAACACTTGCATGAAGTAAAGGTTTCTCACGATTTGTTTCTATACCACTTTATTTAACAAATATTTATTAACCACATATTACCTGTGCTAGACCCTGGGGATACAGGCGAGTTCTGGTGGGAGGGATGAACATTAATACAATAATTACTCAAAAGAGTGATTGCTACTAAACAGCAGGTAGAGGTGGCTGTATTGCTAGTACATTACTTTAAGCCAACCCCTCCCTGGTTCTACATAACGCGACCGCCTGGCATTATGGGAGGGAAGGCATAGAGGAGAACATCTTTCTACGGCACCTCATCTGCCTCCCCTGAGCAGCCTTGAAATGCTTGCTGTTGACATGAGGAGGAGTCACAGAACTCCCCCTTGTGAGATGATAATTGCCTTTCTCCTCTCGCACCCCTCACTGCAGTGTCCCAGAGTATTCCCTTCATGATGATGACTCTGCTCACCATGCAAACCATGCTCAGGCTGGCTGAGGAGGAAAGGATGAAGGAAGCCTTCTGTGTCGGTGAGTATCCCTGTGGTTTCCTCTTTGTTAAGACCAGACTGTGAATTGAGCAGATGTCTTATTTTTCCTTTTACTCTAGTCATGTCCTTTCTAATAATAATAGCTACCATTTATTGAGTGCCTACCACATGGAGGGCCCTCTGCAGGGAGTTGTCTCTCAGTCCTCACAGGAGTTCTGCAAAGTAAGTACTATTAGCCTGTTTTACAGATAAGAAACCTAAAGTCATGTAAATTAAGGAATTTTCCCAAGGTGGTGACTCAGTCAATGAGATGTGGAGGTGGCATTCAAACCTAGGTTTATATGACCACACAATCTATATGCTTTCCACTATCCTATACAGCCACCATACCTACCAGCCTTTTTTAATTGGATCACACTTTCTCAACAATGATTATGAGGGCTTAACCAGCTCTTAGCAGTAGGCTAAATTTTGGCATCTCTTTATAATGCAATATAGTAATAATGATAAGTAAACAATCAAGTCAAAATGCAAACAATCATAAAATCAAAGAAAATAGGTAAACAAACTATGGTCACAAATCCCCTCTACCCAAAAACAAATACATCTACAGCAATCGAAGGTCTACAGAGAAGAAAATGCTCTGGAATTCCTAGGAAAAAGCATTGCCAGCATAGTGAGAGGTTTCTTGGATGAGTCTGGAGACCTGGACTCTTGTCTCTGATCATCCACTGGGCTATTAGGTGACTCCTCCCCTCTCTCAATCTCAGTTTCACCTCTAAAAATATCAAATAAAGTGATTGCTAATATCCTTTTCACTTCTAACATCTCAACTCTATTATTTTGAAATATTTTAAAGCCCATGCTGTCAGGAATGTCTTCTTTACCTATCAACCAAGTCTTTCGTATTCCATTTGCCCGTTTCCTCCTTGTTCTGTCATCAATGAAGGTAATATTTGTACCTGATACATACTGAGAATTTACAATGTGCCTGGGCACTGCCCTGGGTATTTTAAGATTATTATTTCATTTAACCCTCACAGCAACCCCATTTTACAGATGAGAAAATTGAGGCTCAAAAGGTTGAACAGCTTGGCTGTGTTCACACAGCTAGTATGTGGCAGAGCCAAGATTTGAACTATGACTCAAGGACTTGAGCAACTATACTAGATTAGTCCACTTTTCAACTTTTTTCTTTCCCTACTTACTATCACAGCTAACATTGTGTTCCTGCAAATAAATTTTGGTGCCTCTAATAGCATTTCTATCTCCAAAATTAACAACCAAGAAGGTAAAAGGAAATAAAATCAGAAATCATCATGGCAGTGAATAAGGGAATTCTCTGTCTTTGTGTTATAAAATTATCTAAATGCCCTTTGGTCCTAAGGCAACTTTTGCCTGACTGCCACTAAAAAAAGAAGTATACAATTTAGTAGCCATCCATCTATCCATTCATTCAATCAATCAACAAATAAGCAGATATTGTGTTTGCTACTTCGGATACCATCAGTGAACAAGACATCATCCCTTCTCTCATGTTGCTTATAGGCCAGTGCAAAACACACACACACATGCACAAAAGATAATGATAAAGTTTAGCAGGAGATTATCAGAAAGAGAGTGGAGGGAATATGACTGAGCCAATAAATGGCCAGCTCTAAAGCCAAGATACTTGAGATCTTTTCCAGAGTATTCTTTGAATGTAAGATCTCCTCAAAAAACTAAACTACAGATTTTCTTTGTTACCTAATGAAAGGCATAGCATGAGGGCTAAAGGAAAAAAATAATATTATTTAATGCATTTAATGCAAATGTGTTAGTGGCCCAAATGATATTTTTGCAGGCCCAAGAGTTTTTAAAATTTTATTGAAGTAAGACAGACACAGGAAAACCTGCAAATCACAAGTGTACAGGTTGATGAGTTGTTACAAAGTGAACTTACCCATTTGACCACCACTCCACTCAATAAGTGGGATACCCCAGAAGCCCCCCTCATCTTTTATCCCAATCATCACACTCTCTGTCCTTTCCAAGGGTTACCCCAGTCCTGACTTCTAACACCAAAGATTAGTTTTGCCTGTTTGTGAGATTCATACATGTTGGTTTCTGTAGCTATAGTGCATTTTCATCTCTGTATACTATTATGTGCCTAAACTACAATTTATTTTCCCATTCTACCTGTTGGCAGATATTTAGACTGTTTAATGTTTGAGGCCATTAAGAAAAAATAAAGCTAATATGAACAATCTTGTACAAGTTTTTTTTTAGTGCCTATATGTTTGCATATCTAGTAACTATATACCTAGGAGTGGAATTTCTGTGTCCTAGAGAACACATATTCAACCTTAGTAGATAGTGCCAAGAGTTTTCCAAAACGTTTGTATCAGTTTGTACTCCCAACAGCAGTATGTGAAAATATAGGCTGTACTTTAGGCTTGTCAGCACTTGAAATTGACTGTTTTAAATTTTAGCCATTCTGAATAGTATGTAGTAGTATCTCATTATGGTTTGAATTTACATTTCACTAATGTGGCTGAACACTTTGTATGTTTATTTGGTACAGTCATAATACTTTATAGAAACTATTACCCATTTGCTGATCACCAGTACTCTCTTCTCAAATTATTTTATGGTCCTTCATATCTTTATATTTTTCTCAGTCTGTGGTTATTTTTAAAATGCAGCCCTTGAGAAGTTCAGCAAGGCCATTTACGAGTATGTCAACCACTGGAGAGATTTCCCCTATCCCAGACTGGATGCCAACCGCCTGTCTGACAAGATCTTTATGCTGTTCCGGTATATAATGGACAAGTGGGCCCCCATGACCTCACCCATGAAAGTGAGTGGGGGCCTCAGCTAGCTCTCCTTTCATGCTGGTTCAACTCCCTCTTCTTTTTTTTGACTGGATAGTTAATCTCAGTTCTTTTGGAAAGTTAATGGGCTGTGTTTTATCATGTTTATCAAATCTTTTTTCTTTCCTATTTCAAATCACTGTTTATTCATTCCTTCAACTAATATTTATTGAGTCCCCATGGCATGCTAAACACTGTTCCACATGCTGGAGATACAGCAAGGATTAAACAGACCAAAATCCCCACTCTCATGGAACTCACATTCCAATGTGTGGAGATAATAATAAACAAGAAAAAAGCAGTAAAATATATAGAATGTTAGCTATTCATGTCTTAAATATCATAGCCCATATTTGGGCTGAGTCATTGATTAGGAAAAACAACAGTCTGCAGAAATTGCCTGCATCTGTGAATATCACAGTGAAATAAAATAACATCTAAAGAATGTACTTGGCTGCTTCAAAATATTGTAATGCCTTATAAAGGATAGATTAAAAAGTGCATTCACATGTATGATCCCATCCTTGTTTTGCTCAATTGCTATAATTTTTTGAAGTAGGCTAAATTTTACTCTACTTAGATCTCTTTCTTGCTATATTATAAAATACTTAACACTTAGCTGCCTTCTCTAGTTCAGTTTCTTTTCTATACTTTAAGTTATTAAAGCATTTAATTTTTAACATGCTGGGGTAGTTAAATTATTAGCAAACATGGAACTTTTAGCTATCCTGTAGAAGTCTTTTCTTCAAGACACCTGGAAAACAAAATTCAGTACAAATTTGATGACTACTTTCCCAATTTCCCACAGGAGGAATTAGGCAAGTGACAAGAAGGTACACAAAGTAATAAAGGAGCACAGAGAGAGAAGCATGTAACTCCCGTAGTGAGCACTGGAAAGGCTGTGACATTGGAACTGAGCTTGCAGCCCATGAAGTTGTTCACTACAGGGAAGGAGAATTCTCTAACGAGGAAATAAAACCCATTGAAGCATAGGCTGGACATGGGATAACATGCACACTTGAGTTAGTCCAGTGGGAGAAAGGAAAGGGGGAAGAGGAAAGGAGATATAGAAGCGGAAAGAAATGAAACCAGAAAGGTGGTCTTAGCCATACAATGAAGAGCCTTGAGTGCTACACAGAAAGTTGGACCTTTTTTTTTGAAATGAAACACCTTTAAAGGATTTTAAGCAAAGATTTGAGTATCAGAAAAAATCATTCTAACATCAATGTTAAAGGTGGATGGGATGTAGGGGTGGATTAAGACAAGACTATCAGTTAGGAAGCTATAGAAATATTCTAGGTCATAAATGCTAAGGGGATCAAAGTATGTAGTATCAATGGTACTGGTCAGAGTCGTCAGATGCTGAAGAATACAATCAAGAAGTCTTGGCATCAATTGGGTGTTTATAATGAGGGAATTAGAGGCAGCTGGGATGACTCCTAGATACACAATTTGAATGATCTTGGGGCCATTAACCAAGATATGAAAAATCTGAGCTGGCCCAGTGGCACAGCGATTAAGTGCACACGTTCCACTTCGGTGGCCCGGGTTTCACTGGTTCGGATCCTGGGTGTGGACATGGGACCGCTTGGCAAGTCATGCTGTGGTAGGCATCCAACATATAAAGCAAAGGAAGATGGGACAGAGGTTAGCTCAGGGCCAGTCTTCCTCAGCAAAAAGGGGAGGATTGGTGGCAGATGTTAGCTCAGGGCTAATCTCCCTCAAAAAAAAAAAAAAAAGATATGAAAAATAGGGGGAATAATACATTTAGGGCAATAAAAAAATGAATTTAATTTTAGACTTTTTGACTTGAATGTCCATGGGACATTCAAGTAGAGATATTAGTATGTTTGAGGATATTCAGGATTGGTGTTAAGAGAAAAGCAAAAGCCAGATACGTAGATTTGGATATCATCACTATATAAGTGACAACTGAGGAAATGGTTTGGGATGGAGTTGTTTAAGAAGAGCATACAGAGTGGAGATGTGCCAAAAGTAGACTTCCAGGGGCATCAATATTTAAGGAGAAGGCAAAGGGAGAAGAGCTCATGATGGAGAATTGGGAATATGCTGCTCAATGAAGAGGAGAACCAAGCAGAATGGATGTTAGAAAATAAGAAAGGAGGAATTTTCAAGAAGCAAAGAGACATCTAACAAGCCCATTGTTACAGTGCTCAAGCTAGAAAAATCTTGAAAAATGTCCATTGCACAGAAATCTTGTAGAGGCACCATCCAGCTGACACACGGTCTTGAGTGAAACAAATGGTTGTTATTACTGGCACTAAATTTTGAGGAGGTTTGTTGAATAGAAAAATTTAGGTGACGGATAAAAACTTATCATATAATATTAGGTAGAAAAAGCAGAATATAGAACTATACATTAAAGAATGATGCCAATTTTTAAGAAACTAAAATGCATACAAAATAGAAAGTTCAGAATAAATCAAATAAATAAAGAACATATTAAAAATACACCAAACAGTGATTTTCTGTGAGTACTATGGGTACTATGTTTTCTTCTTCATCATAATTTTTGTGATTTCTAAATTTTTATAATCAATATATATTGCATTTGTATTTTGTGCTCATTCATTTTTGATGTCAACAAAAGCAGATTATAGTGGATTGAGGGGTAAATGGGAGGCAGGAAATGGAGATAGCGAATGTAGGCCACTCCTTCAAAAAGCTTTGCTCCAAGAGAAAGGAAAGAGAAACAGAACTGGGTGGGGATAATATGGGGCCAAAGTGACAGGGAATGAAAGAATTTGCTCTCAATATGAGGGAAATTTTTAATTTGTTAATATATCAAAAGAAAGTGACAGTTAGAGGTTAAAGAACTAGGAGAGAGGGGCAGATATTGAAATGAGTATCAATATAGATATAGATGTAGATACAGATATAAATTCTGCCTCATACCATGATTTTAACCTAAACATTTTCTAAAGTTGTTTGAAGAAATCTTTCCTGATTGAAAGCAGTGAGGAAAGTTTTGGGGGGCGTATCTAAAGCTCCTGTTCTTCTGAGAAATGTACCAAAGCATAGTGAAGTATTAGAAATGGTATTTGTCTGCTGCCTCTGCAGACTTTGGCCATCATTAAGGCCCACGGCCCCACAGTGAGCCTGCTGCTCCATCGGGAAGACCTCTGTGAATACGCCCTGGGCCAGGTACCCTGGCTCCTGAACCAATACAAAGACAAAGAGACTGATTTCCATGTCACTCAGGTAAGAGCCACACCCTAAAGGAACTGATTTCAAAGAGTTGACTGGCAACCATCCCGGAGGATATTAAGTTTCAAGAGGGCCTAGGAACTTAAGTATCTGTTTGGGCAGCTGAATTTAAATACCTCTTGGGGAATATGCGGTAAAGAATGAAGAAGTTGGCATAGCTGGATGAGGGAAACTCCAGAAACGGATTGAGAATTTTCTTTTCAAGCTCCTGAGGCACTGAACAAGGTGGTGGAGTCAGAATCACCAAAGGAAACTGGTAACTGCAGGAAGGTTAGGGGTTTGCTCTCTTCCCAAAATATATTTGCCTTCCATATCAGGTGCTGCTGCTTCATGGGCAGCCTCAAAATAACCTTTGAGAGCTTCTGTTCTAGAGTCTAAAGCAAATATTGACTGCGGCAGTTCTTTATGATGTTGACCTTCCAAAGGGCTTGAGGAGAGCCATCTTTACCAATTTACTCCACCAGGTAAGAAGACCGTGCTGTCAAATCTTATTGTTTCATTTTCACCAGTTTTAACATCTACCCACCTGATTTTTCCTCCTCATTCATTCAGGTCTGCAGAGTTCCAGAACATCCAGTAAAGGAAAATGAAATTGAAGCTTCAAGCTGTTTTCTCATTCTAGGTAGGACCCAGCATCCAGATGCTTTGTAATAAAAATGTCTCCGAGTGATGATGATGATAACAATAAAGGGTGTGCAAAGTGTCCATTAGTTACTTTCACACACATGCCCTCAAAATGTTTCTTTGGCTCACAGTATTCTATGCCTGTCCCTATCCTACACGTTCCCAAGAGGAGCATAATAGATGAGGTGACCAATCATCCCGGTTTGCTTGAGACTAAAGAATTTCCAGGGAGATAGAAATTCAGATTCTAAAACCAGAAAAGTCCCAGGCATATTTTGGATATTAACCCCTTATCGGATATATGGCTGGCAAATATTTTTTCCCATTCCGTAGGCTGCCTTTTCATTGTGTTGGTGGTTTCCTTTGTTGAGCAGTAGTTTTTTAGTTTGATGTAGTCCCACTTGTTTGTTTTTGCCCATACTTTTGGTGTCAAATCCAAAAAATCATTGCCAAGACCAATGTTAAGGAGCTTACTCTCTTTTCTTCTAGGAGTTTCACAGTTTCAGGTCTTATGTTCAAGTCTTTAATCCATTTTGCTTTGATTTTTGTATATGGGGTAACATAGGAGTCCAGTTTCGTTCTTTTGCATGTAGCTGTCCACTTTTCCCAACACCATTTATTGAAGAGACTGTCATTTCCCCATTGTATGTTCTTGGCTTCTTCCTTAAAAATTAATTGACCATATATGGATGGGTTTATTTCCAGGAAAACCAGAATGAGTTGGTAACCCTAAGGATAGGAAATGCTTTTTACTTGGTATCTGAGATTGTTTGAAATTGCGTCAAACTCAAAATCACCGTTTTTCCTCTCTGGTCATTTCTTCATATCTATTCCTTATCTTTCTCTCTCTCCTTCACTCTCTCCCTTTTCTTCTTGCTATCACATCACAGTCCTACCCATCATCTGGTTAGAATACCTGAGACAGGTTGTAGAGGAGCCATTGAGGTCCCAGGATCAGGATACAAAACTGTGTTCCAACATAGTCCCAGAGGACAAGGGACAAGAGCAATCTTACACCTCCCACACCCCCACCCTCCCCAAAATATGTCATTTCTACTACTTCATTACATGCCCTTCTATTATGCTCTGGTTCTCTCCTAACTGACCCCTCTATTTCTATACTTTCCGCTTCTCTATGTCCCAGCCTATTTAACTACTTCGCTTTACCTCTGACAGCTTGCAACCCAAACTGCTCTGCTCCAGCCAGCCCTTTCCTCACTCTTCCCTGATTCCTGCTCCACCTCTGCAGCTCTCTAGCTCCACAGCCAGTGAAGCATCACTCCAGTCTGTGTTCACAAGGTGTTCTCCCTGTGTCTCCTCTTCTTTTCTTATAAAGAAACCAGTCGTATTAAATTAGGGCCCACCTTAATGACCTCATCTTAACTTGAGTCCTTCTGCAAAGAACCTCATTTCCAAATAAAGTCACGTTCACAGACATGAACAGAAGTGAGCCCAGGTATAGAAAGCTCTCTTACTGATCAAACTGCTTCATTAATTCTACAATACTGAAGAAACACAGACATAATAAAATCTAATGACCAAATGAAGAGTGACGTTGACAATCCTCATAGAATTACCTTCTTCCTATTCACAAGTATTTTACCTAAGGTGAAAATGAGTTCTATGATCCCAATATTTCTTAAACCTGCAGCCCATTCCAATCCTGCAGACCTGATGGAATTTTTTGATGAACAGATGAGAAGTAATAATGAAGCCATTCGAATGGGAATCTTGACTTTGTTAAGATCAGCTATCAATGCAGACGGTAAGTGATAGGGATAAAGCTGGAGTGGTTTATTTTCTACCAAGAAGCACACTGAAGTCTATGCACTCTCTAATCCTGTCCTATGTCTTTGAGATATTTATAGAACATCGAATCCAAGCGAAGCTCTGTCTTCTCAGTCATCTACACTCTACTACTTTTAAACAGGCATTTTCAGTTACCTCTCTTCTTTCATGATATTTATGGATGCAGCCAGTTGAGAAGCACAAGTAGAATATTTGAGAATTGAATTTAGAAATTAGAAGATCTAGTAAGCTGGTTAATGGCCTAATAAAGAGGTGGTGAGAGGAATGCACAATATTTTAAAGATTAATATCTTTAGAAAAGAGCAGAATTTAATGAATTCTTACATTTTGTTAATTCCAAGAAGCCCATATTTTCATGACATTGGAATGCATCTTACAATTGATGGCATCTTTAATGATTATCAGCCACTATAGTTTTTTCTTTTTTGATGTGATATAAAATAATAAAATGATAATGCCTCATAAAATTGATAATATCTTGGATTTAAGAAAATATGAGAATTCATTTTTGCTCTACATTATTATAGTTTTTTAAAATTCAGTTAGCATTGGGGTTTACTGAAGAATCAGCAGACAAGAAATATGAAATAGTCTCACGAAATTTAAAACTGATCCACTGGGCATCATGCATTGAATCCACTTTGGAATCTAACATTTTAAACAAGATGAAACGAAATGTAATAGAGAGCAAAGAAAGCAATCAGCATCTTTAAACAGTTGGAAAAGAAAAGGGTAGGAGGGAATTGAATAACATAAAATGTTAAGGACAAGAGACTTGGCAATTATGCACCATAACTCTAACGGGTTTTCATCAATCCTAGAACATACAGTACCCCTATTGAATAGGGCCTCTCAACCACTCCCTCTGTCTTTCAGAGCCCAACTTGAGGGATCACATGACTTCGGTTGAAAGAACAGTCAAAGTCGTCATGAGTGACCACAGTATAAAAGTAAGAGAATGAATGGGGACTTTTATTTGGTTGATGATAGATTTAGGAATAAATGAAATGGTTTTGACTATTTAAGGATCTGCTTATGAGATTGCTTTATAAGGAATTCAGTGATCACCTCTATTTTTAAAATAACTTCATCTTTCTCCCCCAAAAAACCTATATCAAGGCAACATTCCAAAGTACATTCAGTTCAAGGGGTTCTCAGTAGAAAAAACAAATTTGCCCAGAGCATCACTATGCCATGCTCTTTGAATAGTTTAAAAATTAACTGTTAATTATAAAGATAATATATCCTCCTCCAAAAAATACTAACCCCTAAAACTTGTTCTGAGTATTGTCATCCTATTTTCCAACCAAAGAGCACCTAGAACAAGCCTTACACATAATAAAGTGCTCAGCATTTCCTGACTTTTGATTAACGTATTCCACGTTAGGAAAGACACAGAACTTATGCCGGAACAAACAAGAAAATAACAATTGTATTTTTTGTATAGAAACCATATTTTATTTGGATCAAAGTGCTACAAAGAAGCCAGTGAAGGGGAAAAGATTCCCCTAAGATGCTTTGGTCACCAGTGACCCTGTTTAAAATAACAAAAACTACACAATAAACAATAGAGTGATTACATATAAAAACTTGACCCAGTAACTGGCCAATCCAATCAAAGAATTCATAGAAGATTTTAAGGTAGAATAAAAGAGTACAGAAACTTTAAGGAAGGCCAGCTCCTAGGCAAAAACAGAGAGAAGGTGTACCTCTTTTTTCTCACTTAAGGGGACTACTGGGTGCCTTTATGCTAATTACTGATTGCCACCATGAAGTCCTGCCTCCCTCTTCAAAATTATTTTTTTCTTCCTACCCTCCATTAAAAGACTCATTCTCTAAGGTGTTAGATGTGATCTTTCTACCCTCCAGGGAAGCAATCCAATAAACCAATTGAAGCCAAATTATTAAAAACTTATAACAGATTTATAACCCCTTATTCCAATCCCTAGGGCCAGATATATCTCAGACGTCACAATTTTTCAGATTTTAGAAAAATATTATTGTGACAGTAGCCCACAATCAGACCCATTAATATTTCTGCAAGAAAATGTATGCATATCTACACTGCATAGAATAAGTAAAGACTACAAATAGCTTTGAAATAGTTCAGTTCGGATTTTGCCACCAATGAGTTGGCACCAAATTTAAGAGACAAAATACAAATTTGCAGAGTTGTCTGGGTTTTGAATTTGTGGATAAGGGATTGTGAAACTTTATTTCAATGCACTATCTTTGATTGAGGATTTTAAAAGTGATGCAGTGTTTTGGCCCAAAGTTACCAATATTTCATAACATACAGTAATAGAGGATACATCTTGGGAGCTAGGGAGAAAGATTTTGGTTAAAGAGACTCTTTTCGGTGACCCTTAACTCATAACCTAGAGACTGCTTCCTGACTCATCTATTATAGTAACATCTTTCAATTTGTACTCTTTTTTGACAAGGTTCCTACTAAATGGTCCATGAAGGTTAAAGGATAAGATAAGCTAAATTTCCACTCTGCCCAACATACTAATATGTTGTGAATGCATTTTTCTTACTCTAGGTAAGGAATTCCACCCTCCTTCTCATTCAAACCATGTGTGAAAAATGCTACATTGAAGCCCGAGAAGGATGGCCACTGATTGATTATGTCTTCTCCCAGTTTGCAGTGTCCAACAGGAATCTGGTAGGAAGAGGGAACAGTTTTAAGCGCTGCATGGTGACAAGTGCAGTTGACTCAACTGAGTTTCAAAAGAAATGGCTGGGGTTACATTCAATAACTAATTGAGAAGTTACATTTCAGTCTTATCATTTTTATTGATAAATTTTTTCAGCCTCTGGTATTCTTGGCTCCCTTTCACTGATATCACTTCTAACTTATAAACAGAAGGTAGGTTAAACCACAGTTTTCCCCATGGAGGAGGCAACCCGGCCCCAAAGGTTTCGGGTGATTTGGAGAGGGGCGGAGAAAATGAATTGCTTACAGAAAATAAAAGACACCAATACTTGCTGCACTGGAGCTGGCTTCCTTTGGGTGAATAGCCTGAAAAGCAGGTGTGTAAGATTTCAATGATCTTAGCAAGTTCGCCACAATGGAAATTACAGTCCACTCCACTAGGAAGCAGGATATTTGAAAATTTTGCCCCAGAGAAAATAGTAAAGGCCTAAGGCAGAGAGGGAATATCTGTGATTCAAGGATCCTCACAATTTTTGCTTTTCTGCTTTAGCCAGGGATGTTTTTTCTACCCTATTCCTCCAAGGAGCACTTTAAAATAGGGATTAGACACTGGAGACCAAGATCACTGGGTTCCATGAGCCCCTGCAGTTGAGTGACTGTGTCCTCCACCCCAGAGTCTGACAACACATCCAAGTAAGGTCAGAGGGGACCAACAGGAGGGATTACTAACAAGTCACCTGTTTCATCTTTCTTAAAGGAGAAACTAACAAAACCTAACTCCCATGAGGATGAAAAGGGAGAGAAATCTGTCCGAGAAACAAGCCTCGAGGTCTTGAAAACCCTAGACCCACTGGTCATTGGAATGCCGCAGGTAATTGGTCTTTTGTCACCACTTAAAGTTACTTTGATTACCTTTCTAAAGCTCTGCCCATTTAGGAGTAACGACATGAGTTCATAGTCCACATGTCACCAGCTTTTTATACTCTGACTAGAGGAAGTGTATTGTGATGCTCAGTGCCCAGCACACAGTAGTTCCTCAAAAACTGGTGTTGAACTAATTAATTAAATAATCTCTTCCATCTGGATAGCAAATGACAGTTTATGAGCACCTTGATATATTATTTCTCTCCTTTCCCTAACATACCTGGACATATTGTTAAGTAGTGAGTGGTGATTCTAATGCAGTGAATGCTAAACTTTCCCCATTCATCTGGAAAAGTGTTAAAAGCACACATTTCCAGACCTCACTTGAGACCTAATGCAATCTGAACCTCAAGAGAAAGAGCCTTGGAGTCTGTATTTTCCTTAAGCAAAACCACCAGAGAGAGGATTTAGTGGCCAGAGATACATGGCACAGCCAGGAGACAATCAACTTACCGATTTAAATGGATCAGAAGTTTTGTCTAGGATATTTTAAACTGTGGTTCTTGGATTATCTGGGATATTTATTTAAAATGCAGATTTCCAGGCTGTATGCTGGACATACTAAATCAGCATATCTGGCCTGCGGCCCATGAATCTGAATGCAAATAACTTCCAACATTTCTGATGCATACTAAGGTTTGAGAAATCCTGAACTAGCAGTCAATAATGAAAAAGTAGTCTAGGGCCAGACTCTGAAGAGACAAATTCTTACCTTGTGCTTGATGAGTCATTGAAAATTTTAAGGAAAGGCTAAACATTTAAAATGATAATTGCAGGAAACCATTGAACTGACGTAGGGGTAGGCTAAAAGCAAAGAGACTATAAATGAGACCAGATGGAACTCATAGGAACTGGAGTAGGATCATAATAGTAGGAAGGAAAATATGGAAGGGCATGAGAGATCTTACAGTGAAAAAAGGACTAAGCTTGGTGATTAAATATAGACAACAAGACAAAAGGAAGGGTTCATGTTGACACCTAGGTTTCCACTAGGACAAGGGAGTTTTCCAGGGGATGTGAAACATACTGACTATAGAAACTAGACATTCCAGGGCTCCAGAGCAATAAGATTAGCGTCTGAAGGGCTGGCCCCGTGGCCAAGTGGTTAAGTTTGCACGTTCCACTTCAGCGGCCCTGAGTTTCACCAGTTTGGATCCCGGGCGCAGACATGGCACCACTCATCAGGCCATACTGAGGCAGTGTCCCCCATAGAACAACCAGAAGGACCCGCAGCTAGAATACACAACTATGTACTGGGAGTGGGGGCCTTGGGGAGAAGAAGAGGAAGAAGAAGAAAAAGAGGATTGGCAACAGATGTTAGCTCAGGTGTCAATCTTAAAAAAAAAAAAAGATTAGTGTCTGAAGCACAGACCGTAACAGCAGCCCATCCGCTGTCCATTTCCAGTCATTCTCACTTGGGTAGTCCCATTCCAGTCTTGGAGTTCGTGTAAATATATGGGGCATTTTGACTTGTCACACTGACAAGGGGTTTACAGGCACTTGGTAAGTGGGGCCCAGGGTTGCTAGACTTCCTGCCATGTCTGGAACAGTTCCTCACAATGAAGAACTGTCCTGCCCTAAATAGCAGCAACAACCCCCTGGGGAAACACTGACCAACACTTACTCCAACCAGCACCTGAAAATGAATGTGCTATGCAGAGGTCTTATTTAATGATTTCACTTTGATTTGGCCTGAAGAGTAAAATAGTAACAAGCGAGAGAAAATTTTCTAAATTGAAGGAAAACACACAGTGAGGACCAAGGAGAAATAATGGAAAAGAATGAGCAATCCTTGCATCTTGCCCTGTGTTTTCCACAGGTACTATGGCCAAGAATGCTGACTTTCGTAGTACCTGCAGAATATACAGGAACTCTGGAATACTTGTTTAATATTATCAGAATTCTGATTATGGCAGAGGAGAGGAAGAAGAATAATGCCAAGGAGTCAACAGCACTTGTCATCTCCACAGGAGCTGGTTTGTACATTCAAAGACGAAGCAGGGGCCAGCCCTGTGGGCCAGTGGTTAAGTCTGCATGCTCTGCTTCGGCAGCCCAGGGTTTTGGCCCAGGTTCCTGGGTGTGGACCTAGCACCACTCATCAAGCCATGCTGAGGCAGCATCCCACGTAGCACAACTAGAAGGACCTAGAACTAGAATACACAATTATGTACTGGGAGGCTTTGGGGGGAGAAGAAAACAAAAAACAAAACAAAGCGAAATATTTCTCTCTTGAGAGACTCATTTCCAGAAAGGCAACAATGCTTTGATCATCTACCCAACCCCAATCTGGATTTTTTTAGCCCTCACAACAATAATGAAAATTGCTTTGTCTTTCTAGTGAAACTTCCTTCACCACAACAGCTGCTGGCCAGACTTCTGGTGAGTGAGTGATGAAAAGCCAATGTGGGATAAATTTAAGTCAATACAGATAATTCAGTTCCAAATAAATGCTAATAAAAATTACATGGATACTCCAAACCAAAAGAAACATGAAAATGGCATAACAAATGTTCTGCTATACTAATGACACTCATGAAGATTTATTATTGACAAGATTATCTTCTCACTCTGAAAAGCTTGTTAAATTTTATTTATGATCTTAAGCATAGACTAACTTTGATCCTTAAGTGCCAGTCAAACAAATTTCACATTTATTGTTTAGATTTCCCTCTCTTCTTTTGACCCCGTATGTATCATTTACTTAAGCCCTATTTTCAAATACCCTTATTTCATTAATAAATATGTCTAAGTGTTGGTACCTTCCACTTAATTTTGGTTGATGGCTTCCATATACTTTTTAACCTTTATCCTCAGAAGAAAATTGGAGAGTTTTACCTTTGCTCTAGAATAAGTAAGAATAGGCTGTGATGATTTGTTAAAAGATTATCTAATGTAGAATGCGAAGGAATCTAAGACAATGGTAAAAAGGAAAGGGTGGGTGGGCCTTTTAAATATCCCTGAAGTTGATGAGCATTTTCTCTTCCATCCTTCAGGTAATATCTATGCTCGCCAGTTTGGGGAAATTATGTGGGGCTGGTGCAATAGGACTTTTGAAGACACTGCCTGAGATCATTCACCCCAAATTGGTGGACCTATGGAAAACACGCATACCTGAGCTCCTGCAGCCTCTGGAAGGTACAAGGGAGTGGGATCAGGTCTTTATTCAAGGCGGCAAGAACATGAAGAAATGAGGCACCACTTCTATGTCTAAAGTCATTATTATTCATTTTAGGCAATAAAAACAATGAACTTGATATGCAAGGGAGACAGCTATGTGTTTTTCCTTGACTCTGTATGTTCTATTTCTCTACCAAATACTTGTCCTATGAGACGACCTGGTGCGTAACATACTTAGCAGGAACTTTTACTTTTGTTCTGATCTTTTTCATGTATTTAGAGAAACTCTTTTTTGGCATTCTTCTAAAAAGTTATTATTCAGTCACGTTAGATATGAAAATGTGATCATTTCAGTAGTTACTGTTGAAATTCACAAAAAGTCTAGATGTTTTTGTGGATTACAGACCCTCTGTCCACCTGGCTAGCACTTTAAAGTTGGAAATACAGTCAGTTTCCTCTGAAATAACCATCCTGTGTAAGGAGAAAGCTTGAAATGGTACTCCAGCATCCAGTGGGGACCTGGCAAGGGAGAAATGGCATCTTGATTTTTTTTTTGCAATTATTGCATCAATTTCTATTTCTAGGAAAGAACGCTAGTATCGTGCTCTGGGAAACCATGCTGCTCCAGGTAAGGGTGGCTCCTTAGACTAATTGTTGATGATGGGGGTGATGAAATCACCTAAAGTTACCCGTCTTCACTAAAAGAACTAGATTCCCAAGGGTAGTAAATAACATTTCCTTTTCTTGAGGAAAGGACTAGAATGTTAGAAGTGATCACATAAGAATTACGCTCTTTAAATTGCTACAATTTGAACAATAATCTTTAGTTTTCAATTTGATAAGGAGTTTGATGACAGTTTTGCATATTTCACTTACTAATATTTTTCTCTATGTCTTTCTGAAATCTTCTCCAATTTTTAGGGTTTTTTCTTCTCCTTGCAATTGCATTCTTTTACCATCCACATAAAGAAACAGAGATTAACATAGTTTCCACTTCTATGCTCCTAAATACAGCTCTGTTTCCTTCTCTATCTGCCTTTCACTGTCTTTTTTCTGATTTCTAAAACCCAAAGGGCCACGTTGTACCCCTTCTCCAGAAAAGAATCCTCTTCTCTCATCCATAAACTTTTTGGACCTTTACAACTAAACAGTGCCACAGACGATGCCAAAGCCCCCAAAATGGTAAATTGCAGACAGGAGTTGGACAGTGGCTTTACAAAGAAGAGTTTGATTTCAGGAGCCCACGGGCAGGTAGCCTTTCATCTAGCAGGGTTTCAGTTCATAAGCTACTTACATAGGGATTAACTATGGCTTCTTAAAAATGTCAGTTTTCAGTGACCTCTATAGAGCACCTTCATCTCCCATCACCACCTCTTCCAGAATCAGAACCTCTGGAAGGGGTACCTGAGAACTGATATGTTTTAAAGACTCGCACAAGTAATTCTTATCCAATATGGGGTTTGAAAGCGACTGCTCTACTCTCCTTGGTCCTTAATTTTAGGATCCACCTCTCCTCTTATATGCATGCTTCTTTTATCTCCTCCTCTCTCTCTCAAAATTTCTGCCTCATTTTCTCCTGGTATCATTTTTATTTTATTTTTTTTAAAGATTTTTTAAATTTTTTTTCCTTTTTCTCCCCAAAGACCCCCAGTACATAGTTGTATATTCTTCGTTGTGGGTCCTTCTAGTTGTGGCATGTGGGATGCTGCCTCAGCGTGGTTTGATGAGCAGTGCCATGTCCGCGCCCAGGATTTGAACCAATGAAACACTGGGCCGCCTGCAGCAGAGTGCGCGAACTTAACCACTCGGCCACGGGACCAGCCCCTACCATTTTTAAATAAGTGTTCTTACTAGTAAAGAAGGTCCTTTCTCTAGAGGGAAGCCTTGAGAACAGTTCCTTTTCCTTTTCCAATCTTAAGTGTACTTCTTGACTTCTTTTTCCAAAGCTGTTTGCATGTGCCTTCTCCCCCTAAACTTCCAAGGTTATTTAATTTCTTCTCTTCAAAAGACCCACTGAATGAGTTCCCATTAAGAAAGTACATACAAATCTTTTCATTGGCTTTGACATGAAGTATCTTCTTCTAAGCTTAACGTACAGAAAATACAGGAGAAATAATAAATTTTAGAAATAGCAATGGATTTTGTCCTCCAAAAAGACAAAAACACCTTTTTATGCATTGTTCAATGAAGAAGGACATGGGTTCAGATGACTATTTGTGGCCTTAGCTCAGAACAATTGGTGAAACCAGGAATATTTAGTTACTAGAGTTGAAGTTAGCAAAATGTCCCTGTGCAGCTAATTGATTCTTCAAGACGTTTAATTCTTTATTCCAAAAATGTCCCCTTTTTCTTAGTATGTAATAAAACAAGCTAACATTGACAAATGGAGTTTTTCCAAATCTACTTAAAAGTTGAAAAATGTTAACTTCAATTTAAGTTTCAGATTGGATTAGTTTCTATTTTAAGTCTTTCAGTAATTTTTGCTCAAAAGGAAAAAAAGGCACTTACATGGAATTACTTCCATGCCCTGTGTATCTTATTCTTAACAAGAATTAGGGACATTGCAAAATATGGCTTTTAAAATAAACTAAGAGGAAGAGTTCCAAGGTAACCAATATTTTTATGGGAAAAGGTATAATCCATTTAGTAGATATTTATACTTTTAAAAGATAAGATAACAATAAAGTACCAAGAAAGCGCATTAAACAGTCACTTTCATATCTAATTTTCACTTCCTACAATAGTTGCTCAAAGAATCTTTATGGAAAATCAGTGACGTAGCCTGGACAGTTCAACTGAGTCGGGATTTCAGCCAGCAAATGGGCAGTTACGGCAACACCTCCGTTGAGAAGGTTGGTTTTTCAGCTAAGGAATCTCAGCTTCTACGTTATGATCTAAAATGGCTGCTCGAGTTCCACCTTGTCTGTACTGCAACCAAAAGGAGGGAGGAGTCATCAGAAAAATGTTACCTTGTCTTCACCTTACATTTGACCAAAAGTTACTCACGAGGCTGCATCTGTCTGCAAGGAAAACTGCGAAATATAGTGCCTTTGAGATAAATACATGCCTGACTAAAATTCAGGGGTTCTCTTCTAGAGAAGGAAGAATGATGGATACTGGAAGGCAAATAGTAGTCCCTGGCATAGCACTGGTTTAATGTCAGCTTATGTCTTCGTTTCCACTGGGCCAATCTTGTGGGCTGGCTAGGAGAAACAATCTACTACAGTTTAACAAAATCTTAGAGCTAAAAGAATGCTTGAAGGCTAGTTCTTTCATTCCTCTGCCTCCAAATGGTCTCTACCTAACCTTCCACATTGTAGTCATCCATTCCAAAGGGAGTTTGAATCCAGTCTCTTCTACTTACTGCTATGTAGCTTTAGGTAAATTACTTAACCTCTCTGGAGCCTCAATATACTTTCCAATAAAATGGAAATTATACTCATCTTTGAGAGTTGTAGTGTTATGAGGGTGCAATGAGGCGAAGTGTATAAAGCCCCTAATGAAGTGCCTGACACAAGGCACGTGCCTGATAAAAGTAGATCATAGTTATCCTTATGGTTATATCATTCCTAATTTTTTTTCCAGGAAAAACATTTCCTAACTCATCAGTTCTAGTATGAAGTGTCTCTTCCCACAACTTCTTTATTATCAATTTACAACTCTCATATGTAATTTTCAAAATTCCCCCCACTGATTGACTCGATTTGACACAGAGTACTGATTCTCCAAACTGGTCTATCAAGCCTGCAGACACATCTTCTTAGACGTGAACAAGCCTTGTGCATCTCATGTAATACCATTCATTCCACAGCTTCCAGACCCATAAGATTAGTCCAGGATAATGGTGGCATGGGTAGGCAGAGCAATTCAAGCAATGAGCTCTCAACCATTACACTTAACACCAGAAAAGTAAGAATGTACCAATGAGCTTTAGCTGCATAACAAACTACCCCTAGTGGCTTAAAATAATATCCACTTATTTAGCTTACAATTTTGTAGGTTAGCAATTTGTGCTGAGCTAAGCTGGGCAGTCTTATGATCTCAACTCGTTTCACTGGGGTACACCAGGGATTGACTGGTCTGGGATGACCTTAACTAGGACAGTTTTTTTCTGTTCTTTTCAGTCTCTCATCCTCCAGCAGGCTAGCCCAGGCTTGCTCGCATGGTGGTGGCAAGATCTCTAGAGGTCTAGGCTCAGAATAGGCACACCATCACTTCTGCCACATTCTTTTGGCCAAAGCACGTCACAAGGCCAGCCCAGATTCTAGGAATGGAGGAATACATTCTTCTTGATGGAAGGAGCTACATAGCAAAAAGGCTTGGATAGCAGTGGCGTAGAAAGGTTGTGGCTACTTTTGCAATTGACCACATTTGTTCTCAGTTCTGAGTTCCTGATTTCTGGGATTCCTTGCCAAGCCCCAAAGTAAGAATGCACTACACGCTGAATCTGTCCAAATTCAGCAGAGAAGCAACAGATCAGCACTACTGAGAGGCACTGAGGCTAACCCTTTACACACAAGTCACATTTTCCCCTTCGTTACATCAATTTTTTTCACAGTGCAAGACTTTTCCAGAATCTTCCCTATCCTTCTTCCAAGCTGGAGGTAAATAGACTCTAGCAGCTTTGGCCTTAACTTTACTCCAGTGTTGTAATCAGTTTCCTCATTGTCATTCCATTATTAGAGGAACCTCTTGCCTGGACAACCAAGAGAAGTGTCAGATTGTCACTCTGATCAAGGCCACTGTCACTCTGGTAGTTGATGCACCTGTATTATCACCTCATGTCTCCCTCTTACCCCAAGTCAGGCTGATCTGTACAATTGCTCCTAAAGGAACTAATTGAGCTCCATCTGTTACTACTAGGTTTTCTTTTCTTCCTGTGCCATAGATCCCTTCTAATCAATAATGACCACTCAATAGCTCCATCCTTTGAGGTCTGCCAAGTCTTTGGAGTGGACCTCCAACTGGCCAGTTTTCTCTCCTGTATGTGACAAGGAGGCCATTCTAAATAAAAAGTTGCCAATCTGGTATTATATAGCTGTATAGATGCACATATACATATTTACATCCAGGCATGTGTTGTGGTGGTCAAACATAAGCCACAGCTGGGCTACCCCATTCCCCTTGTCATGCCTCTAAACCTTGCATGACTTCTAATGAAAGATAAGTGGAAACCATGTCTACCTACTTGCTTTTTCTCCATCCTGACACTGCAGAAGTAACCAGGACAAGGTTAGCATGACGAATTTGATATTCTTACCTCCTCTAAGGGAGATGGAAGCCACACAATGATTCCACACATTCTCTCTCACCAATGTTCGCCCATTGGGTGCTTTCCCTCCCCAATGTACTGAGAGTTCCCTACTAAAGACATGATGTGTATGCATCAGTTCAGACGTGACTTTTCTTCACCCTTAACACCTTTCTGACAGCACTTCTGGACCACTTTCTCTACTCCTGGGAGAGAGATAACAGTAGAGTGCACAAAGTATTATTTTCAAAACTGTTATAGGTTAAATCTCCTAAACCATAAACTAAGTTGATATACTTTGGAGGTTGAGAATATATAATGGCATCTTCAAAATAACCCTATTTTCATTGAGCATGTTTATTCAATAAGCATTTATCAAGCATTTATTTGCTACCAGTGACTGTATACCGGAGCTAATCAATAAGACCATCTGCTACCAAGGACTGAAATTCTGAGCATAGAGACAAACAGGAAAGTAATAAATTACAAGAGGGAGCGAAAGGCATTGCAATGGCGGGGCACAACCATGGAGGTGTGAAGAGGAGGGCACAGGTAAAGGACAGAGCCTGGGGGACAGGACACTTTCAAGAAGAAATGATACTTGAAGTGCACGGTTATTAAGCAGTCATTAAGTCACCCCAATTTCTTTCCTTTGGATGACTGTTTTAACTCTCCACTTTTCATTAGAGTCTTGCTTTCCAGTCTTTAACATTCTGGTGCTTGTCTTTTGTTTTCTAGAGATTCCTTTGGAAAGCCTTGGGAACCACCTTAGCATCCTGCCAAGATACAGACTTTGTAAGCTCACAGATTAGGGAATTTCTGATTTCTCCCAACCAACTGGGAGACCAACGACAGGTGGGACTCCTTTCTCTCAATTTCCTCTTAGGACAAAGAGAATTCATTCCACCCAGAAAACCTCTGACAGTTCTTATGATAATGTCTCGCTTATTCAAAATTATCCACAAATACATTCAGAATAGTCCAACAGAAGTTTTCAGGAAAACGACACTTTCCTGTTTAAATATTGATACTCCATTATTTAACCAGGTTTGTGAAAATATTGAAAAATGAATTTCAATCCTTCTTACTCAACATGAGCATCTTTAATATATTTTGGCATTGGCTTTATAACTTAAGAGTATGATCATAAACATCAAAATCATTGAATTTACAAGCCAAAGGTAATCTTATAATACCATTGGTTTTCAACCTAGAGTAAAAATAAGTGGAACCTGGAGAGCTTTGGCAAAGCCCTTTTACCTATTCCCATCCTAGCCTAGACTGGAGAGGACATGTGAACGTGGAGGAGGGAGAGGATGTATATTTGAAAAAAAACGAAAAAGAAAACTCCTCAGGCTAATAAAGGCTGCCTAGTATAAAATAAATTATTTTATTTAATGCGTTGTGTTACATACTCTCCTCAGAAATTATGAGGTGTTTAGGGTTCTTTCTCCAATAGTAAATGTCCGGAAACCACTAAACTTACTGAAGTTTTGAAACTGCTCTTGTATGGCTATTGTTCCTTCTTTTTCTTGTCAAATATTCACTTGTCATTTATTGCTCTTGGTATTTCTAACACCACTTTCCCCATCCAAGTTGCCCTTTTACTTCTGCTATAGGATAGGAAACAAAGTACGTTTATTTTAGATATGAGCACACAATCAGACTCTCATTCAAGGTCTGAGGGTTTCACAAACTTTGTGACTTCCATTTGAGTTTTTCAAATTCCTTTTTCATTTAACTTCACTTCAAGTTCTCGAGTGTGTCCCCCACACTGAGTCACTTAGTAAATGACTTCTAGGTGGGTAAGGTGTTAATACGCAACTTTCTTAATCTCATGAGCCCATTGACTTTCCGTCTCCTAAGCATGGCTCACATAACGCCGGAGCCCAGATTCTGGCATCAGACTAGCTGGACTCAAATCTTGGCTCCACAATATACTATCTGTATTCCTCAGGTGCCTCCAAAGTAAAATAAGGGAAAATAGAACACTTCTCGAAGCTCCTATTCCTGGAGAGGGCTGAGTGAGAAGTTTCAGGGGAGGAAATTTAAGATTAAGAATGCAACTGTGAGAAACTGGAGACAGAAATAAGACCAAGGGAAAGTGTGCAGATTTGAGGGCCAAGTTGGGGTTGAAATCATCTTCTACCGCTACTGATTGTCTCTGTGGTGTCACTTGTTCTCTAGCAGCATCCAGAAGACCAGGTGTGGGGACAGATGATCAGTAAATTAGAGAGTCAAATTTACCCAGGGCTTGGGTTTTCCCAGACTTAAATGACAGAAGGACAATGGGACACAGATCACAGAGTGAAAAAGTTGGGGAAGGAGACAAGAAGTTAGGAAGATGAGTTGAGAGAGGAGAAACACAGAGCATTATGAGGCGGGAGCACAAAGAGGATAAAAGATACAGACGGGTTTGTATCTTAAGCCATGACCAAGGAGCACAGCGATGTCAGGCCACAAGCCTTTAAGGAATTCTTCCAGGCATCTTCTGGTGACAGAGGATGTGTGGCCTGACATCCAAGGACCAAGAACAGTGCTGGTTGAGACCTTGGTGACAATGGTCTAGTCCCTGAGTTCTCACAGTGACTCTAGCGGGGTTATGCAACCAAGTGAAATTTAACAGTTTTCATGAACAAACTGCCATGTAGGTACTGTGGTGAAATCAGCCTGGGGCTAGAGAATCGGAGAGGGGACAATGTGGGTAAGGAGAAGATAACCTTAGAGAGTGCAACAGGAGCTACCAGTGTTCAAAAACTTAACTACTTAAGATATAACAAAGCTTTAGCAGCAGAGTGATCCTTTGTAAATGTCAGTCAACTCTAGCTCAAAAAACAGCCCTGGGCTTTCCACCAATCTAAGAAAAAAAATACAAAATCTTGAATGCAGTCTAAAGGGCCCCACTCAAACCAACCCCTACCTCCTCTCTGACCTCATCTTGCACTGCTCTTCTCCTTGATCATTCACTTGGTCTCCCTTGGTGGACCTCAGGGCCTTTGCACTCACCTTCTCACGGTTTGGAACTGTTCTTCCCAGATAGTCCAATAGCTCATTCCCTCACTTATTTCAGGGCTCTGCTAAATGTTACCTGTTAATGAGGCCTTCTCTGCAAGCTCCCCCAAACCTGCAGTCTCTATTCTCTTTTCTTATCTCCATAGCACTTATCAGTATGTAACATTCTAACATACATTTACATGTTTACTGAATTGATGGGTTTACTTAATGTCACTGTCACACACTCCACAAGGTTGTACACTCCACAAGGACAGGGAGTCAGTGTGTTCTGTTCACTATTGTCTCCCCGGCACCTAGAAGAGTGCCTGACACACAATAGGTGCTCAATAAATATTTGTTGCCCGGTAAAACTCAAAATCTCATATCTTTTCTGATTTTAGGGAATAACATCAATTTTAGGCTACTGTGCCGAGAAACACTTTGATATTGTTTTAAAAGTTCTTAAAACATTCCAAGATCGGGAAAAGTTTTTCATGAATCGATGTAAGGTAAAAAGAATAATCTTCCCCTCCAAAGCACTAGGTCGTTGCAAGAACGAACACCGATTCGCTCAATGAATATCCCTTCTCCGTATTATGCTTATTCTTGCCCCCAGATCTTCATTCCAGGTCAGAACTGTCTGAGCCCAGGCCCTGTAGAATGACCAGCTATATAACAAGTTGACTCCATTTCCTGTCACTAATGCTGACCTGGAAGGGCCTAAGGAACCCTGTGTGTGCCTAGGTTTGTCCCTCTGCCAGCTGTTCGGGCCTCATGGACCCTTTCCATTGCATACACTCTACTTCCCTGAAGGAGAGGGACTCAATAAGTAAAAATTAACTCAAGCTTCTCACAGATACCTCTGTTAAAGCTGGAGAGCTCCACAGCACAATCCTAGGTGTTTCAATTTGGACAAGCAAGAGCATCAGTTTTAGACTAATTTTAATCATCCCTGTCCCACTTCTTAATCTCAGTAGTGGTCCATAGGATTAAGAAAAAACGTGAGCGAAAAGGAAACTCCTTCAGTCATAATTTTCATCTCTCTTTCCTCATCTTCAGGGTATTTTTTCTGGGAAAAAGAGCCTGACCAAGACCGACGTCATGGTGATCTACGGAGTGGTGGCCCTCCACGCTCCCAAGACTCAACTCCTCACCAGGCTCGACCAAGACATTGTATCCCAAGTCCTGTTTCTTTATGGCCAGTGCTCTCAGGTAACGGCCAACACAGGGCTGCCTCGTTTTCCAGGTTGGAGTATCCAAACCTTGGAGGGGCTCAGCTCTTGGGAATTTTCATGCTCAAAGGATACAGGCCAAAGGAAAGATAAGATCTGGTATGTTTGGAGGATGAGAACATACGGGAACAGAGAAATTTATTCTGAAACAGGGTTAGGTGGTTTGCTTCTTTCCTAAGACCTCGGGCAGTTCATGTCTTCCCACTCCAGGATGCCTTCCTAGATCAGTTGTACCCATAGTGGTCTCACCGCCTTTGAACTGAAAATAATCATTCCTGCACTACTGTAGGGCAGCTGACTTGTTACTTCCCTGCAATAGTCTGCCTGTAATAGTTGTTTAACCTTTTACGTGGTAATATTGATAAACCACCTAAAACAGTGCCTCACAAATGCTAAGTGCCACATCTATGTTTTTAAATGAATAAAATACGTCATATATCAATCTACTCAATCCACCTCATGTTGTGCTATTTTCCCCCTCCACACTCATCCCAGCCACCCTGAGCATCCCTGATGTTCCTCAGACATGCCAAGAACGTCCCTGCCTTGGAACCACCGCATTGAGTTGGAATTCCTCTGATCATTTCTGTCTCCCATAGGACCTTTCTGTATCCTTAGTAAAGTGCTTTATACCTATTGTCAATTCAGCCATTTTGCTGACAGTACCAAGTTAGCCACCTAAGAGTCACCTAGGGATCAAGCGTAAAGTATAGCTTCCCAGAGTCACTTTCTATGGAAGTTGATTCAGTAGGTCTGGGATGGAGTCTGACATCTTTATTTTTAAAAGATTTACGAATGATTCTTGTCCACAGCCAGGTCTGCGGAGCTTTCATTGATTACGTGCACATCTGCTTCCCTCATTAGATTGTCGGCACCTTGATGCTAGGGACTGTACCTGACGCTCCCTTATCTCCTCTTCTGTGCCCTCCTCAA
This sequence comes from Equus caballus, assembly GCF_041296265.1. NCBI lineage: Eukaryota > Metazoa > Chordata > Mammalia > Perissodactyla > Equidae > Equus > Equus caballus. Next base: position 40,042,440 of record NC_091704.1, read on the forward strand.
ACCAACCATTGTATAAATCTGTGCTCTTGACATTTATTCACGTGTGTATGTGATAAGAATGGAATCCTAGGGAGCTCACGATATCGTAGATCTAAGTATATGTTATTGGAAAGTGGAGGGCAGTGACCTGCACACTTCAGTTTCATGAGAATTACCTGGAAAGTCTATTAAAAATAGAGAGCCCTAATGAATCACCATCGTCAGAGATGGATCACTTGTATTTTTATCACGCTCCTTGAAAGGTGATTCCGATGTACCCAAAATTTAATAAGAACTGATGAGAACCGAAAACATCATTTAAAAAAGATGTTTTACGTTACATTAATTTTAGTCCATCATTGAGAAAAATTATGATAAAAATAAAGGAAAGAGATAAAGATGTTTTAAATAAAGAAGAATGTATACTTTCAAGGTACAGTCAGTTCTGCTATAACACAGGAAATGCACAAGATAGTACAAGGAAAACCATAGAGATTATGGGGGAACGAAGTGAGAGGCGCAACTTTCAAAAGACCCCATCAATGACATATTAAAAAGACAGGAATCTAATTTTAAAAACAATTTTTAAAAAACTAATTAAGAAATACAAAAATGCTATAAAAAATTGTGGCACTTTTTCTTGAAAAACACTTGAAGTCAGTTGTGAAAATTGTGAGTTCTTATGAGATGGTGGCGGGAAGGAGGGTTACCTGAAATCTGAAGGACAGTTGTAAGGCCAGATTTGGATGGGAGTGGCTCATAACACACACATGTCTGAAGTCGTGCGTGTGTGCTTGCGGGTGTGTGCGCTTTGAGTATTCCTACGCGGCTCAGTTCAGCTGCTGCACCTTCTTGCTGTCACAGAAAAAAGGGTGCATGAGAAACACAAGCTCAGTATATGCTCAAAGCGTTCCCTCCTATATCGATTTCCTTGGAACAGATTTGCATTTTCAACACAAGTGTTACAGCAGAACTGACTGTATTCTCAGTTCCAAAGTTAGCTGCCCTATTAACTTTCATTTTGTAACTTTTCACTGCTCTTTCCCCCAAGAGCCTTTTCCCTTTTTCTTACCAAAGTCTGGCAGAACCTCTTGAAACTGACTGTGAAGGCTGAAAACCCAAAGCCTTGACATTTTGATGCTGCCTTCTGTAGCTTGGTCATGACTCACTTGGGGGAAAGGATCTGCGAACGTACAAGGTCTCACTTTGAAAATGGAGGAGGAAGCGGACGGCCCCGCCCCTTGTCCTGCTTCGCTGTTGCCCTTCAGGCTAGTGGATGGGTCTTTCTGTTGGGGTGAGGGAACTCTAACTGCTGCTCTAGTATCTGTTTTCACTTTGGTGTTTCAGGTCCTGGGCATGTCTGTGATGAACAAGGTATGCGATTTATTTAATATATTTGAATACATATATTTGAATATAAATATATTTGAATATAAATCATGCTCCCTGGAAGGTGAGTAAGCATAGCTATCCTCTTGATTTGATTCCCGAGGAAAGGTTCCCAGTCTATAACAAAGTAATCCAATTCTGAAGCCAGGATCCCTGAGCCTAGTCTAGGACAGAACAAGGAGCTGTATTTGGTTTCAGATGGTTTGGAAGTTAGGCTATAAACTAGAGCAGTGTTTTCAGAACTGTAGGTTGTGACCCACCAGTAGACCATGAAATCAATTTAGCAGATCTAATAGATCACAACCAGTAAATGTTTTGTAATGAAATAAAAGGAAATAGAAGAGTACATTGCATATAGTGATAAGTATCACAAAACTTTTATTTCAGTTATACATTATATATATTTTGTGCATGTAAGTACTGGGTGGAACTGTAGACTGTTTACTACTGTGGTTTATGGTCACAAAAGTTTGAAAGCCGTTGCTGTAAAGAAACCTCGTCCATGAGGGGAGGAGGTGGTTAGAGATTGACCTCTGTTTTTCAACGTCCCTGAAACTTACGTCTTAGACTCAGGTAGAGATGGCAAAAGGAGCAGAGATTCTTGCTCCTATCTGGGCACGGATTTCAACCCTAGGTCAAGTGTTTATAAAATCAGCTGTGGTGCCTAAGACCTTGGCTTGCACCATGAATCATTTTCCTTTAGGACATGGATGTGCAAATGAGTTTCACAAGAAGTATCACTGAGATTGGCATAGCTGTCCAAGATGCTGAGGATCAAGGGTTCAAGTTTTCCTACAAGGAGGTCCTGCTGGGTTACATGCTGGTGAGTGTGCAGAGAGGACACCGGCAAGGCCCTGAGAAGTCCATTACCAAGAGTACAAGGCTCTCTTTTAAAATATGAGTTAAACTACTTGCCAGCCCCAAGGAACATATCTCTGCCGTATTTCTGCCATAGGACACCCAACCATCCCATGAGGTTGCAGCTGCATCTAGAAGCTCCCCGATCCTTTCTGAGACACTTCACCTCCTTGTTTGTATTGCAGGACTTCATCAGAGACGAGCCCCTGGATTCCTTAGCTAGCCCTGTTCGGTGGAAAGCCTTAATCGCCATCAGATACCTCAGGTAGAGAATTGCTGTGGTTCTCATTGAAAAAATGTTTCCTCCCCCATATCCGCCTCCTGATGAACTGACTTACCCGTCAGCACCCCCTCCCAGAAATGAACTCAGTTCATCAATGGGTTATTTTAAATAGGGGCTTTTTCTCTTTCCGGAGTTACAGAACTGCCTGAGAGGCTGATTATTTGATGACTGGCAGGGCCTAAGGAGCTACTTAATGAGTCAGATTTATTGATATATGAGAACTGAAATTTCTGTGCAAAGGGAAATTTCTCTTCCTAGGTCTTGGCCTGGAGGCAAATTTTGCTCTTCCCATTAAAAACTTATGAAAGCTTTAATCACGTCCTAGTTGGCTGGCAGCAACAAGCCTGAAGGAGAAAATAAGTTGAAGCAAATTTTTAAAATAATATTTTCCCCTGCAGTAAAAAAAAAAAAAAAAAAAAATAGAAATTCACTGTTAAAACTTGGAAACTATAGAAAGTTTTTAGAAATAATAAAAATCACCCTAATCCTCCCCCTGTTGTCAACATTTTGGTATATTTCCTTCAAGTCTTTGCTTCTGGTCTTCCCTCCTGGTTACAGAGTTGGGGTTCTACTCTGCATATGAGTTCTCATCCTGCTTTGTCTCATTTTGCCTTACATGTTTCCACATTATTACCAATTCTTAACAAACGTTATTCTTTCCCCATTAAAATTTTTTTAATTGTGGTAAAATACACATAACACAAAATTTACCATCGTAGCCATTTTCCAGTGTACAGTTCAGGAGTGTTAAGTGCATTCACACTGTCGTGCGTCTGATCTTCAGAACTCTTCATTTTACCAAACGGAAACTCTATATCTGTTAACAACAGCTCTTCATTCCCTCCTCCCGTCAGCCCCGGGCAACCACCATTCTGCTTTCTGTCTCTATGAAGTTTATACTTTAAGTACCTCATGTAACAGACATCATACAATATTTGTCTTTTTGTACCTGGCTTATTCACTTAGAATAGTGTCCTCAAGATCCATCCATGTTGTAGCATGCATCAGAACTTCATTCCTTTATAAGGGCAAATAATATTTCATTTTATGTGTATCCCATATTTTGTTAATCTATTCGTCTGATGGACATTCATCTGATAGGTTGTTTTCACATTTTGGCTATTATGGATAAGACTGCTATGAACTTGGGCAGGCAAATATCTCTTCCAGATCCTGCTTTGAATTCTTCTGGGTATATACCCAAAAGTAGGATTGCTGGATCAGATGGTAATTTGATTTTTAATTTTTTCAGGGACCACCATACTGTTTTTTATAGCAGTGGCACCATTTTCCGTTCCCATCAACAGTGCACAAGGGTTCTAATTTTTTCATATTCTTGCCAACACATTTTCTGTTTGCTTTTTTTAATAGTAGCCATCCTACTGCGTGTAAGGTGGTATCTCATTGTGGTTTTAAGTTGCATTTCCCCAAATGATTAGTGACTTTGAGCATCTTTTCCTATACTTACTGTCTATTTGTATATCTTCTTTGGAGAAACATCTATTCAACTCCTTTGCCCATTTTCGTATCAGTTCTTTACTTTTTGCTGTTGTTGAGTTGTAGGAGTCCTTTATATATTCTGGATATTAGCCCCTCATCAAATATATGATTTGCAAGTATTTCTCCCATTTCAAAAGTTGTCTTTTTACTCTATTAATTATGTCCTTTGATGTACAGAAGTTTTTAATTTTGTTGTAGTCCTATTTGTCTATTTGTACTTTTATTGCCTGTGCTTTTAGTGTCATATCCAAGAAATCATTGCCAAATCCAATATCATGAAGAGTCCCCCCATGTTTTCTTCTAAGAGTTAAATAGTTTTAGCTCTTACATTTAGGTCTTTGATTTATTTTGAGTTGATTTTTGTATATAGTATAAGGAAAGTGTCCAACTTCATTCTTTTGAGTGTGGATATCCATTTTTCCCAAAACCATTTGTTGAAAAGACTTTTCTTTCTCTCATTGAATGGTCTCAGAACCCTTGTTGAAAATCACTTGACCATATATGCTAGAATTTTTTTTTCTTAGAGATTGGCACCTGAGCTAACATCTGTTACCAATCCTTTTTTTTTTCTTCTTCTTCTCCCCAAAGCCCCCCAGTACGTAGTTGTATATTCTAGTTGTAGGTCCTTCTGGCTCTGCTCTGTGGGGCACTGCCTCAGCATGGCTGGATGAGCAGTGCTAGGTCCACACCTGGGATCCAAACTGGTGAAACCATGGGCCTCTGAAGCAGAGCGAGTTAACTTAACCACTTGGCCACGGGGCTGCCCCCTATGCTAGAATTTATTTCTGGGCTGTCTATTCTATTCCACTGGTCTATATGTTTGTCAGTTCATGCCAGTACCACACTTTTTTGATTACTGTGGTTTTGTAAGAAGTTTTGAAACCAGGAAGCATGAGACCTCTAACTGTGTTCTTTTTCAAGATTGTTTTGATTATTTAGGATCCTTTGAGATTCCATATGAATTTTAGGATGGATTTTGTTATTTCTGCAAAAAGTGCCATTCGGATTTTGATAGTGATTGCATTAAATCTGTATATTGCTTTGGGAAGTATGGACATCTTAACAATGGTAAGTACTAGAATCCATGAGCATGGAATGTGTTTCCATTTCTTTTTATCTTCTTTAATTTTCTTTAGCAAAGTTATGTGGTTTTCAGTGTACAAGTCTTTCACTTCCTTGGTCAAGTTTATTTCTAAGTATTTTATTCTTTTTGATGCTATTTTAAATGGAATTGTTAATTTTCTTTCATTGTTCATCATTAGTATATAGAAATGCAACTGATTTTTGTGTATTGATTTTTGTATTCTGCAATTTTGCTGAATTTATTAGTTCTAATAGTTTTGTTGTGGAGTCTTGAGGGTTTTCTATATATAAGATCATGTCATCTGCAAACAGAGACAGTTTTGTTTCTTCCTTTCCAACCTGGATGCCTTTTATTTCTTTTTTCTTGCTTAATCACTCTGGCCAGAACTTCTAGTACTATGTGAAATAGAAGTGGCAAAAGCAAGCATCCTTGTCTTGTTCCCAATCTTAGAGGGAAAGTTGTTAGTCTTTCACCATTGAGTATGGTGATAGCTCTGGGCTTTTCATATATGATCTTTGTTATGTTGAGGTAACAAATATCATTCTTAATAGCTGCCTAATAGTTTGTTGTATAGGTACACCTCATATTACTTATCCAAACTCCTTTTGCCATATTTAATTGTGGCTTGTTTCTAAAAACTATAAATAATGCTTTAGTGAACACCTTTGTGCAAAAAGTGCCTTCTCAACTTTTAATTATAAAAGTTGACAGTTGGTTCAACAAATAGTATTGAGTTGCATCCATGTATCAGGCATTGAGCTAGGTTCTAAAGGATAGTGTTGAACAAAATGTGGCCTTGCCCTGAAGGAGTTTTGCCTACTGAGGAAAATAGATGCAAAACACATCGACGTGATTTCTCTAAAATATGGTAAGAAGCAAGATAAGGGAAGGCACAAGTTGCCATATTTGTAAAGTTGAGGGAGGTTTGAAGAAAACTCAAATAAATAAACTTTGAAGATGAATTAAGAATTAACCAGGCTCTTGAACAGTGTTGTCAAGTAGAAATATACTACAACTCACATATGTCATTTAAAATTTTTCTAGTAGCCTCTTTTAAACATGTGAAAAGAAATAAGTTAAATGAATTTTAATAATTATTTTTTAATCTAATACGTTCAGTATATTGTTTCAACATATATTCAATATTAAAAAGTAATGAGACAATTTATATGATTTTTTATAGCAAATCTTCAAAGTCTAGTGAGGTTTATAATTACAGCATACCTTAAATCAGACCAGCCACAACTCAAGCGTTCAGTACCCAGATGTTGGTAACGGCCACCCTCACTTGGATGGGACACCTATAGAACTTGCAAACTAATTTCTAATGATAGAAAGCAAATCAGTGGTTGCTTGGGGCCAGGGTGGAGGGAGAGAGGAACTGCAAAGGGGCAGAAGGGAAGCTGGGAGTGATAGGAATGCTCTGTGTTGAGTAGAGTGGTAGTTTTATGGCTGTAAAACTCATTTAATTGTACACTTTAAATGGACGTAGTTTGTTGTGCATCAATTATACCTCAATAAGTTGATTTTTTTTTAAAGTCAGCCATATAATAAGGATGAGAAGACTGTTCAGCATATGTGAGCACATTTAACATTTTCAATGGAGTTGTCCAGTTGGTACTGAGTTTTACTCTCCTGTGAGAGAACCAATTTCACCCTGCCCTGACAGTGTCATCATTTTTATTTTCTTTGCTAATTTGTTCACTGACAAGTGTTATCGTATTCTTAATTTACATTTAATAACAAATGGGGTTTTTCATGTTTATTGAACATTTTTATTTTCCCAAGTTATGTCCAAGTTTGTTTATATCCTCATGATGTCACTAGTAAATGTCAGGGAGAAAGAAAGACAGAAAAAGAGAGAGGGAGAGAGGGAGGGAGGGAGGAAGGAAGATTCCAATATCATTTATTCAATTGTGCATTCATAAGAACCTATAGTATGTGTGACACTACATATAACATGAAAGAACATATGAAATTGATAAAACTCACTGCTCTTTCTCTCTCTTACAAACACACACACGCGCACACCAAGTGTGGAAGAAAGCAAGTAGGTTAATGTTACCACAGATCATATAATAAAGGGTTAAGTAATGCAAAGCAAGTAATGACGTTTATCATTCCAATAAGTTAGAACTGAGGCATGTTGACTGTGCTCACCAGTACAGTCTCACTCCACGTCCCCAGTCTCTCTCTATTCCTGTCACTACCTCCCTCGACATCCCAACAAGTCAGAAAATGTATCTGACCCCTTCAGATGTGATTAGCAATTCTTGGGAACTCTAGTGGGTTATGTTTTGTTTGTCATCATAATATCCATCCCTCCACGTGGTTCTCGTTTCAGTAAACTGAAACCTCAGCTTTCACTAAATGACAATCTTAATATTCTTGAAGAGAATGTTCGGAGGCTGCTGCCCCTTCCACCTCTGGAAAAACTCAAAAATGAGGGCGAGACAGACAAGGACAAGGAGCGCATCACTGTATGTGGGGGTGAGGCCCGAGGAGAATAAAGAACCGCAGGGAGCCTTCACTCTCTCACCTCAGCCTGACACTCACACTCACATTTGATTTCAGTTTCTCTATGAACGATCGATGGACGCTCTAGGGAAGCTGCTGCGGACCATGATCTGGGATAATGTGAAAGCAGACGACTGTCACGAAATGTTTAACGTGAGTGGGGCCTCCGCTCAAACTGATTCCCATATTCCCTCATCTCTGCGGCTCTGCTCCAAACCCTACCTCACCCTCTTCACAGGGAGACGTCCAGCCTGACCCACTTAACCCATCCCATAGGGCCAGTCCACTTAAAAAGTGTGTGGGGGGAGGTGAGCACCCTGTTACTGAAGAGGCAGGGAGAGAGCAAGAGCGAGAGAATGTGAATGACTGAATATGAAGAATACTAAAGAAAGGATGTTTATTCTTTGACCAACAGCTTCTCCGAATGTGGCTTGTTTCACAAAAAGACTGGGAAAGAGAAAGAGCCTTCCAGATCACTGCACAAGTGCTGACAAATGATATTGAGGTACGTAATTCCTTGGAATGAATAGATTTCACTGCTTGCTAACAGCAGGGATCTCTGAAGCCTCTGGAATCCCAAAGCCCTGCGTGATGGACCTCCAGTCCCAGAATGGAGGGCTTTCCAGAGAACCACCCAGGAGGTCTCCCCTAGCCCCAGGAGGCAGCAAGTACTCCTGGAGTGAGCTATTTGGTTGTCTTTGCATGCTTGCTTGCTTTTCCACTGCCCTTAAAAGGAAAGTTCAAGATTCAATTTCATTCTAAGGACCTGCAGGGAGAAAACAAGGGGCTTAGTATCCAGTGTTGGGAATATCCTGGGATCTCATCAAGCCACCCAATCACCTTGGGGGCCCCCCCTTTGTCCTGCAGGCACCAGAGGAGTTTAAAATCGGCTCGCTCCTCGGTCTCCTGGCTCCTCACTCCTGTGACACCCTGCCCACCATCCGTCAGGCAGCTGCTAGCTCGGCTATTGGTCTGTTCTGTATAAAAGGTGAGCAAAAGATGAGAAACACACAAATGAAGAAAAGATATCTCTTTTCTTTTGTTCTCACTTTTTCTCCTTATACATCTATGTCTCTCTCTTTCCTCTTCTCTCTCTCTCTCTCTCTCTCTTCCCCTAGGCCAGCCATTTCTGAGTTCTAATACCTTAATTATATCACAGAATTTGTCTCTGTTGGGTCTTTTTTCCTTGGTAGCTCTGTTTTTCTTTTTTTAAAATAAAGATGATAACACCAAAGCATCATAAAGATCCATTAAAGCTGGGAAAATGTTTTGAGAGTGTCCGATTTAAATTGCTGAGCAATTGGGCATATTAGCAATGCTTCCTCTATTACATGGTTTTCTTCAGGAAGAAATTGCACCATTATTCCGGTGCTAAGTGACTTTCAAAGTTCTCTGAAAATAACGTTGTGGAGATTTCTCCAGCTTGCCTAACAGGACCTCTGTCTGCTCTCAGAGTAGGTGTGAATAACTGTCAGCATCAGTAAATGTAGGGAACTTTAAAACCTCAGTCTCAGGCTGAAACCTGGCCTCCTTCTAGCTTAAAACAGCAGGTGTCTCACCAAGAACAGCTCTGCACTGTGGTTCACCCAGTGCAGCCAGGAGCCCTCGGTCTAGCTTTAATGCCATCTCATACCTATGTTCAGCTCTTCGTTCATTTAGGTACTCGGAAAATATTTACTGAATGCCTTTCCATGTGCCAAGCACTGTTCTGATGCTAGGGACGCAGAGCTATTACAAGCCTAAGATTCATAGAAGAAAAACGTGTTAAAGCCAAAAGGTGGGATTTGGTTGGGGATGTGTGGTAGTCAGTCAAAAAGAGAAAACCATTCTGCAGCTCTAGAATAGAGATGGAATAAGTCTGCATTTAAAAACTGTATTGACGATCACTTATGCAGTTGCTGATGCTCCTATTACAATAGTTACCTTTCCATTTTCCCCAAAGTGTCTCACCGCAGAATGGAACTCCAACAAAGAGAGCGGGATGGCAGAGTCGTAAGAGCCTGGGCGCTGGTATCAGACAGACCAGGTTCAAATTCCAACTCTCCTGTTTTCACTCACTGCATGACCATGGCCAAATGGCTTCACGTCTCTCTGCCTCAACTTTCTCATCGGCAAATAACGGGAGAGTCTGCCTCCAGTGATCTTTATGAGTAATAAATGAGATCATTGTATGCAGAGTATTTATATTTAGTATGGTGCGCAGCGTGTAAAAACTACTCAATACCTGTTTGGTCTTATGCTCACCATCTCATCAGACAGGCTTTAGTGTGTTTGTTAAAGGCGTCCAGCAGCTGAATTAGCGTCACATCAAAATACAGCCAGCCTCCTCAGCCCTTATCGGGTCTTTGAACTCTTACATCCGTCTCCCTTCATTGATTTTAGGCATTCGCCTGGAAGTGGAAAGACTGCAGGGTTTGCAGGAAGGCCTGCAAAGTGATGATGTGCATGTCCAGATCAAGATTTCTTCTAAAATAGCAAAGGTAATAGATACAGAGGACTGGCCAAGGGATGTAAAGATGATCCTGGGTTGGTTTTCAAATGAGGAAGCTGTGTACTCACCACTACCGAGGAGGGCAACCGTCTAGCCATTCAAGTTGAACGAAAGAAAGACCTTTGTTCTGTCATTTATTGACTCCGGGCACAAGGGCCCAGTCAGCACCTGCTACTGATCATTTTACACTCTGGGAAATGTTGTGAACCAAAAAGACCTTTCCGGGGTGAGGGAGGCGGTGGCATGGAGTGGAAGGAATAATAGCCTGGAGTCCGTCAGATAAGCTCTCGTGTGTTCTTCTTGAAACTCAGTCTCCTAATCTTCAAAAAAATGCCTAACTTACTTCTCAGAGTGGTTATGAGGATTGGTTGACCAATTCATTCATTTATTCAATCATTTGTTCATTCACCTAATGTGTCCTGTTCATCTACCATGTGCCAGACTTTGTTCTAGGCTCTAAGAATAGAAAAAGACAAAATGCCTGCCCTCGTTCAGCTTGCATCCTAGTAGATGGAGTCAGCCAAAGAAATAACATATCAAGTAGTTATAATTGAGAAACATAAAGTTAAGGGAATAGAGAGTAAGAGTAGGATAATCCCCTGGAAAAGCCTACTCTGAAAGAGAGAACCATGGAGACATCTGGAAAAGATCATTCCAGGCAGAGGAGAAATAGCAAGTACAAAAGCCCTGAGGTGGAAAAAGAAGTGGATAATGAGACCCAAGTGGTAGCCAAGGGCTGACTGAGGTGCCTTCCAGGCCTTGTGAAGGACCTTGGTTTTTACTCCAATTGAAATCAAAAGCCAGCAGAGGGTTTTGATTTCAGGCCCACTACATACAACTATGCCACTTGTGAAACACACAAGGGCACTCTCATGTGAGGTGGCATCATTCCTAATGTAGACATTGCAGATTTATAAGTGCATTATGGCAATTATCCACAGATGGCAGGAAAGGGTCCAACAAAATCAGTCATCATGACAATATACTTACAGAGAGAAGTGGACTATCTTGAGGTCAGGGTGCCTTTTCCTAGTTTTCCAAAACCTTTGTGAGCTGCTGGTGATTCTGCAAGGAGGAACATGATTGGATTTACATTTCTGAAGGGTCATCTGGCTGCTGTGTTGAATATAGGCTGGCAAAAAGTGAAATTAGCGAGGTCAGTTTGGACAAAACTAAAAGAATCCAGGCATGAGATTAGGTAGCTTGGACTAAGGTGGCTGCAGCAGAGGCAACGAGAAGGTGATCAGAATGTGGGCAAGAAGCCAGTTGGGAGACAGGAGAGAGCATATGTCAAATGCCTAAGAAAGAGTCTGATGCATGATAGGTGCTCACATACCTGAGTTCCCTTCCTTCCTTCCTCCCTTTTTTCCTAAATCAACATCTACTCCAATGTGAGAAACCAACAGATAAACTTTGAGCTTGGACCCCAGACAGGCATTTGGTGTTACATAGAACAGACGCGGTGGTAAGTCTGATCTTGGAACCATGGTAACTCAGAAACTGGCTGGGATGTGCAGCTACTCATGAAAAGGAACCATTCCTCTCGAGAATAGTTCAACCAAACATCATCAGGCCACTTAATACGGGGGAAAGTCAGTTGTGGATAGGAATGTCTTCATACCTACAGACTCATGTTCGTGACCATCTTGCTTGGTTAAAGCCCTAGATAATGCTCCTGGAATTCATTTAAACTGCCACGTTTCACCTCTCTGCCTTCCTTTTCAATAAGACACGCACACAAACATACACACTCATACTCTCACAGTGCTATCAACCACACGTTCTGTATAGTTCTTGTACTTAGAGACCAAAATTGAAAAGTTTTTAAATTCTTGAACTTTTATTGACTACTCTTAATATTGAAACATGGAAGAACAAAAGACAGGGCTCATAATAATTCATGCTGAGAGGCATCTGGTATTTAGTGGGGCACTAAGTCTGTGCAATAGATTTTCCTGAATTCTCAAGTCTCAGCTATTCTTTGGCAGATGAGAGACATATTTCTATGATATATGAAATGTATATGAAAGTATTTAAGAGCATATAAATTGCTATATAAATATTATGCATTATTTTTGCCTTACTATGTATGCTATAACTTTAGATTTGGAGAGGAAATTCCTTGGCAGGCTTGGGGTTCAATAAATATGAAATCACACAAACCAACTCCAGGAAAAAGTTGCTTAGAGTTAATGTCATTTCTATGTCCTATTTCAGTATTTTCACTAGTTTCTATGGTCCCAGTCAATAATAACTGTTGGGAAAGCCCAGTGGTTTCTAATATCCTGAAACAAATAGTAGCAGCACATTTCAGGTGTCCAGATATGAAGCGAAGTAGTTGATAACGTGGGTCTTTCTGGGTGCATTCTCAGATTGTCAGTAAACTCCTCCCAAGTGAAGAAATTCTGATGTTCCTGGAGGAAACCCTGGATGGTCTGGAGAGCCTCAACCCCACGTGTACAAAGGCCTGTGGAATATGGATGATCGCTGCCCTGAAGGAGCAGGGAGCTGCTTTGGAGGATCAGGTGAACTGACAGCCAGTTTGACAACTGAGCGATTTCTAACACTTCTGAAATGCCAAGTCTGTCGCCCCTTCTCACTTTGTCCTCTGGTGGGCAATAGGCAAGAGCGTGCACAGCCTCAAGAGGCCTCAGCAGAGACCCAAGTTGTGTATTAACAGCCAGACTCATCTTGAGTGTCTGTGTCAACCTGTCTCAATGGCCTCTTTAGTCTGTGATCATAACAGCTTTCCAAACTGTTGCTCTCTGGCCAGAGGAAGTAGCTCTGACCCAAAGGCACTTGGATTATGGAAAACTGGATTCTTAGATCTGCAAGGATGAGAGTGACCACGTGAATGACTCTGAGATGGCCACTCAGGGCCAGTAGAATTTCTAATCCCACTGCCACTCTTGAGGCTGCTCTTCTACACCCCTTAGGCTTTATTTTCTGGTAAGGAAGGCTGTCATTGGGGAATTGATTGGGGGAAAGTCCTTAATCCTTCCTGCCAACTGGAGAGGTAAGCAGAATTAAATTCAGGAAGCTTGGTTAAGAGTTCCCTATGGTGATGCTCTGTCCTCTCTCCTTGAAGTCAGAAACAGAATACAAGCAATTCAAAGATGAATAAAGTGGAAAAGTTCTTTAACTCAATGAAAGCATCTCAAGAAGAACAGGGGAAAGAAGCTATGATCCCCACTACCCAGAGCCAACCGCCCTAAATTACTCTCCAAAGCATGACTTTTAGAAATGACCTCTGTGCTGATTACTTTCCAATTAGTTTCTTCAAAAATATTTATTGAGTACATACTATGTGGCAGGCACTGAGCTAGGCATGGGAGAATCAAAGGTTAAAAAATTTGGAATGTCCATGTATTTGTGTGTTTGGTATAAAAGGAAGTTATTCACACAATAGGTAAAGGCTTACAAAAGGGACTTAAATCCTGTCCAAGAATCATTGAAATGAGACTCTGTGGTAATCATGTCATGTTTAACCTAAAAATGTCTGTCCAAAATATGTGAGAACAATATCTACTAGAAGTAGATACTTTAGCATAGACATGCCCTTCTCCATATCAAAAATCCAAGTGTATAATATCATTCCCTACTGCCCACAGATTAACACCCAAATTCAGAAAGGTGGCCCTCAGTGACCTCTAGGATCTGGCTTCATCTTCTCTGTCAAGTTATCTTCCTGTTATTGTCCTCATTCTTTCTGTGCTTCAAACTGGACCATTCTCCTATTCCAGAAATCTTTTCTGCATTTGCTTGCACTCATACCATCATGCTATTTTTTTATGTAGATTTTATTTTTTAAAGCCATTTTAGGTTCACAGCAAAACTGACCAAAAGATAGCATTCCCATGTACCTCCTGTCCCTGCCCATGTACCTCCTCCCCCACTGTCAGCATCCCCCACCATAGTGGTACATTTGTTACAATTCTTGAACCTACGTTGACACATCATGCCATCACCCAAAGTCCATAGTTCACATTAGGGTTCACTCTTGGCGTTGACGAATGTATAAGGACATGTATTCACTAGTGTAGCATCCTACAGAATAATTTCACTGCTCTAAAAATCCTCTGTGCTCCACCTACGCTCATGCTTTTTGATTTTACATCTTTACCTGTGTTCTTTCTGATGAGGTCATTTTTCCCAACATCTCCACCTTGCCTTTTGAAATTGCTATCCAGCCTTCAAGACCCAGACCAGATGTCCCTCCAAAGTGACCTCAGTTACTTCTGGATTCCTCTATCGGTCCTATATACGTCCCGTATACCATACACTGCCTTGTGCACAGGCCTTTGGGTTTATGGCTGATATTCATTATTAGACCACTCATTCGTTTGGAGAAAGGACTACACCTCATTCATCTTTGGTAAATTCCCCACAGTGCTTAGTGTAACACCTGGTATAATGCAGCCTGTCACTAAATATTCACTACATTGATTTGAGAATAAACAGTCAATTCATCAATAATCAATAATCCTCCCAAGAAAGAGATAGACCATATGAAGAATCAATTATTGTTTTTAACGTTATTTATAATTTATCAACCACCCATGCATAATATGCTGACCGTACATGTCCTAAGTCATTTGTGTAGAGGGAAAATGGAAATTTAATGTGTTGTTTGGCTTTTTCTTTTTAGCTGCTGGAGATCTTAGGCATAATCTACCATCACATGCCAGTCCTCAGACAAAAAGAGGAAAGTTTTCAGTTTATGCTGGAGGCCATCTCCCAGATAGCCAGCTTTCACATGGATGCAGTTGTTGCCAACCTTTTACAGAAGCCTCTGCCCTTTGACAGGTAGACTCCCTTTTCCCAGGAAAGGCCACCCTACAAGGCATTGGGGAAGAATTTGTGATTTGAGAGAAAGATAGCAAGCAAAGGTTGAAAACATCTTACCGGAATAAGATGTTTCTATCTTGATGGACCTTAATAAACCTCAGTAACCCAAGGTCAGGATGCTGGATTATTTAATAAAGCATCCTTATTATCCCCAGGCACATGACACGTCCATCTCTCCTTAAAATTTTGATTAGACATAATGTGGTTTTATAGTGGATCAGATGGAAAAGCTCATATTCCAAGGAGTTGTGCCTTATCAGCTTCCTGTCTTATCACCCTAGGGACACAAAGACACTGTGGAAGTCTCTGGCTGAGAACCCAGCCTCCAGTGGTAAGCTCTTGCGAGCCTTAGTAGACAAACTGGAGAATGGATTAGAAGATGACCTAGCCGAGATGGATGCAATTTCAGTGAGTTGAATAACCTGTCACATGCCTGGAATTGTGCCCCACTCCATGACCTGTTCCCACCTGGAACTTGGTGACATAACATTAATCACGCTTCTTTCCCTCCCATACTCTGATTTTAAATTGGCTCCAGTTCATATTGGATAAACATGGATCTAATTTTGTCTAGAGTTGGTTACTTTTAGAAGCAAATTTCTCATCAGCCCAAAGAAAATCTGTGTATCTATGTTTCCAAGTTAGCTTTCAAGATATCCAAAGCACCCTTTTTTGTTGAAAGACCCCAATACTGGAAAAGATTTTATTTTACCCAACCAGTGCCCCCTGGAGTTTAGAGTCACCCAACATGGCAGTCCTGAGAGAGAAACACAGTCTGAGTTTCCAGACAAATAAACCATCTCTTTTCTATGTGTTTTTACCATGACTGTGGCCAACTTGGAAAGCAATCGTTTGGGGAGAAAACAAACTTGAAGTCAGCCCAGAGGGAAGATCTCCGTGGAGGAAAGGAGCCTACCTGACCACAAACTCCTTTCTTCCCTCAGGTGGCCTGTGCTATGAATGAGGTGGTGTCAACAGGTACACCTGTCGCAGGCTTGTACCCAGAGCTGTTCACTCTTCTCCTCAAGCTGGTCAGCTGCACACTGGGCCAGAAGATGCCCAGCTCTACTGTGAGCCACAGGCGGCGGGTGATGCAGCAGGGAGAAAGGCAGCAAAATGCAGACCCCTGCAGGTAGATGGAGGGCAGGGGGGTCCTTCCAAAACGGTCCTGATCCCAGACTCCAGGAGAGGAATATGGAAGCCCAGGCCTACACCTTCTGGCCTGGCCTCAACTACCCATGAGGAAAGGAGGCTCCGCCATCCTCAAGCCTTGTAGCTCTTCAACCCACTATAGTTGCCCAGAATGGTCACATAACGATGAATAAGCTGCCATGTCTTCTTCCCTAGGGGCCTGCTCTATTTCCTTTGTTCTCTTTCATTGAGACCTTTCAAGGAAAGCTGGAATTCTGTGATATTCAAGGCCACCAGGGAAAGAAGAAAAATAAAAATAAATACCTTATTTCATCAAGGCTTCACCAATTGAAAGAAGCAAAACCATTTCATGTGCCATTGAGAAAGAAAAAAGACTCCCAATTAAGCCATGAATCAATGATTTCTTTACTTCCAAATTTTTATTGTATATTTATCCAAAGAACTCTTTTAGGATTATTAGTTACAGATCTTTATCCTATATCACATTGCTGTGTTTCCCTGTTGTTGTGCATAACTTTCATTCTAATGTCAAATCAACCTTTTAAAAGACATTTTAAACAGAAGTTAGGTTCAATACATGTACTTCCAATAATACGTGTAACTTTACTCAAATGACGACAGTACACAGAGCCATACCTATGTCCGTGCATGTCCATGTGCTTGCACAGACAATAGCGACTACATCACAGCTACTGTCTGGCCAACAGTTGTAACACACTACCCATTGCAAGATGCATCCTGATTCCCGAGGTGCTGTTTTAGAATCAGTGAAATACAGTATTTTGCACTTGCCATACTAAGGGCTTTATTTTCTCATGAGAAGTTGACAGGATTTTGTGGCATTATTTACCGACTCAAATCATCTCAGTGTCCCCTTTGACCCCAAAACTAAAGAGTGGGATCAGGCTGCCTGTTTTTTCCTTGCACAACATCCACTAATCTAGGAGTGAGGGTGCACTGTGGGAACAGGAGTGAACTTGGGAATTCAGAATTCCCTGGGGGGGGGTGGGGTTGACTGGTTTTGTGATGCCGACTGTGTCCTGCAGGCTCTCGATCACAACTCTGAAGTGTGTGCAAGCCCAAGCCATGAAGGAAGGCCTTGCCAAAGAGTCTGATGAGGGCGACAACTTATGGACCCTACTCAGCAGTCCCGGTACCCACCACATAGGAGTATGTGCACTGGCCAGGTAATACACAGATATTCTAGAACTGGATACAAAGGATAAAACCAAAAACAGAGTAAGAATGCAACTGGGGCAACTTCACTGAGAGCAATTATTCACTGACCGAGGACTTACAGTCCAGGAGAACAGGGAGGAAAGAGCAAAAGGGGTTGGGAAGAGATGGTTGGATCAGCCCAAAACTCACTAATCCTTCAAAAAACAGCAAAACAATGAACAGTTCTAGGCAAACTACACTTAAATTGGGCACCTGGGTAGACTATTTTAAAGTTTAATCCTTGCTGCTCTTTCATTGAACATTCTTTTTTCAATCTTGTATTTTCCTGATAGAGAAATAGACTAAAATTTCCTCCACTGTTTAGAAAGAAAAAAGTCTCTGCTACAATGGGAGCCTTGCATTTTCTAGGAGTATGGCGGTGTGGCAACATGGAGTCATCCTGGACATCATGGAGCAACTGCTCTCATCTCTCACTTCCTCCTCCGAGAACTACCGGATTACTGGCACAGCATTCTTCTCTGAGGCAAGACAGAGCAGCCGTCACAGCAGGCTCTCTGGGTCCCCTTAGGGTATTTCTCTCAGGGTCAGGAGTTGTGTGGGTGCTGGAACCACAGAAAAGGGACCTTTACGGGAGCCTTGGTAGTGGAGAGATCCAGCTACTGCCAGAGACACAGTACCTGAGCAGGAAGTGAAAGAGGAAGAGGAACCCCCCCCCCCTTCCTGGCCGGTAGTCTACGGAAGTCAGCCTCCTAGGACAGAGAAGAGTGGAGAATAAATATGAGAGGGACAAAATAAAGAGTAACCAACAAGTCTATTACTGTCTCTTCACACTCTGGGATAAAGGCTGTCCCAGCCAATCCAGAGAAGGAACGTCATCAGTATCTCCTGTTTTCCTTGCCTCATTTTTCCATTTAGAGTAGAAACGTCTTCTTAGCTATGTGTTCTGGTTCTCATTACCACGTGATCTTGACTTGTGAGCTGCTCACATCTACAGCTTAGTTCCTGCAAGACTTGCTAATTCACCCGAGGGCTTCTTCCTCTGCTCCACACAGCCAGGCCCTCCTCTAACTAGAGTTAGGATGCCTTCGGCACTATCCTGAAGGGAGGCCCCTCCTTAACTAAAGGGTCCCAGTGTGTCATTTTCAGCTCATGAAGGAGCCGATCCTTTGGAAGCATGGGAATCTACGCGACGTGCTGATCTTAATGGATCAGAGTGCCTGGGACTCCAATGCCATCTTGAGGCAAATGGCCATCCGAGGGCTCGGTAATACTGCTTCTGGAGCCCCTCACAAGGTAAAAGGAGTTTTGGGGGACAAAAAAATAGTTCATTTAAGTAGAGTTTAAATAATTATTTACTAACCCACACCTTGTGGTTGCATAAAAATTAAGTAAAAATACAAATAAATTGCTGAGTTGGTGGCTTTTGGGTTGAAGGACATGTGACCCTAAGAGAATTTCAATCCCCTTGTCTGGGTCTCCTACCCTATTCCAGATACACATAGAACAATTTTCGAGATTAAGAGACCTTGTTTCAAAATAGGTGAAGAAGCATAAGCAGATAATATTAGAATCTATCATCAGAGGCCTGTACCACTTGGCCCGCACTGAGGTCGTCTGTGAAAGCTTGAAGGCTCTGAAAAAGATCCTGGAGCTGCTCACAGACCGAGACGTGAGCTTCTACTTCAAAGAAATAGTGCTACAAGCAAGAACCTTCTTTGAAGATGTAAGTGAGCCTGTTCGGGAATCTTCCCTCCCCAGGAGAAGTGAGTGAACAGAAAGAGGTTCAGATAGGACTCGAAGCAGACAATGTCAGTGTCACATCCATATTTCTTGGCCAGCCCCAGAGGTCACCTGCACAGAGGTCACCTGTACAATTCCTGTGCAGGCTGTTGGCTTCCTGTGTCTCTCTGCCTGAGGGTGCTCTCTGACCCGGGAATCATGATTGGTCTGAGCAGGGTGGGCCAGCCTTGTTGGGGAAGGATCCTCAAATAATAAGAAACAAGAGTTTATAGATGAACTCCTGAGCTTCCTCACCCCTCAGAAGGATTGATCTGCCCTTGCCCATAAGGGTAAAACCCTCAATTTTCCCTTCCATAGCTTACCTCTCTTCTCTATCTCATTCCCACTCCCCCATCATGCTTCTTGGGCTCACTTCTCAAATAAACTACTTACGCCTAAATCCTCATCTCAAAGTTTACTTTGGAGGGAACACAAATTATGACAGTACTCAATATAGGGCTAGGGTCAACTAAAGACATTGTCACCTCCCCACTATCTTTTCCACATCCAAGATTCCAAGACTCAAAATGCTAGTGTGGTTCATTTCCTCCAGGAGTCAGTATAAACTACAGCTCATAGGCCAAACCCAGCCCAGAGCATCTTGTTGTAAATTAAGTTTTGTTGGAACGCAGCCATGCTCATTGGTTGCATACTGTCTATAGCTGCTTTCACACTTCATCTGCAGAGTTGATTAGTTGTTACAGAAACCACATGGCCCGCAAAGTCTGATTTACTGTCTGGCATTTTATGGAAAAAGTTTGTCAACCTCTGATCTAACCCATAGCTCTAATTTCAAATAAGATCATTCCATGATCCTAGGCAGAAAAGGGTCATTTTCCTTTGTACCTTCTGGGAAACAAGATGTTATTACTTATTTTTGGTTTATTCAGTATCATCCTTGTAAAAATCTATATCACGTCCAACTTATATCTATTTTTTGTCATCTAAATCTGTTTCCTCGTGTGGTGTTGTCAGAGGAGATGGAAGCCTGCTGGTTGCCTCCCCTAGTGCATCCTTCTTAAACATTAAGACTTGATTAAATTACCTATTTACCTTCTCGTCTGCAGACTGAAAAGTCTTCGTTTCCTTCATTATTCATCATAAACCTAATTTTTCAGCTCTTTAAATATTTTACAAGCCAGTGACTGTGTTGTATCTCTAAATGAGACCCGAGGAGTAATGAACAGAATCTAAGAAAAATTACCTCTCAAGTCCAATCTTTTGCTATTTATTCATTCCATTTTTTTTTTTAATCTTGCCTTTTCTTCCTGGCTGTTTGGCAATTTATTAACCATACAGCCCTCTGGATTTTAGTCTGAGGTATATGCCCACAGTCAGTAATGCTCCCGTTCTGTATTTTTCAGTTTCCCTTGTTTATGTGCTAGCCTAAACCTGGCCTTTGAAAGCAGCTTTCTGCTTGTTTCCAACTACTTTCTCCAGTGTTTCAATGTCACATTATAACAATATTGCAGTATAACAATATTACAAATTAAAAATATATTTTAATTGTCATCTTATCCTCAAAAATGCTTACTTGGCTCTCCTTCAATTTAGTATCTTCTGTAAAACAACAAAGATGTTGTTTTTTTTTTCATTGCACAGATAAGTAAGAACAATCTTTAACAACAAAGGGCTGAAGTGATGTCACCCCTATTGGAGCCCCACCTGTTTGTTAGGTTTCCCTGGATGGTTGTGGAGCCAATGAGAATAATTCCCTTGGATCTGAGCGTCCAGTATTCACAAGTCCACCTACAAGTGTTGTGGTCAAGATAATGTTTCTCAGCCTTATTGCAGAAGAAAAAAATCTAAAGTCTTGCTGGGTGTTGGCTTAGATCTTTCTCAGTCCTAATAGATAATGAGAATTGATACGAAATGAGAATTTCATTACATTTTCATAAAAGGAGAATTTGATAAAACTTGGGTGTTAGTAATGGCATGATATTTATTCTCTAGTAATGCTCTCTTTCTGCAATTATATTTAATTAGACTTTATGATACTTTGCCCCTACAGTTTTTTATAGATGACACATACAATTCTGTAATACTCAAATTTCCCCCTTTTTTTTCAATATTTAACTTCTTTCTTGGAATTCTCAAAACATGGCGACACTTCAGTGAAATGGTAGAACAGGAAATACGGCTGCTGTCCCATGCCCCAGGCCCTGCTAGCTACTATTTGTCACGCTGTCACCCTGAGCAAGCACCTTACCCTCTATGACTCCATTTTCTAGACTCAAAACAAGGTCATTAAACTGTAATATCTCTCCCAGCACCCAAAGCACTTTTGCCCCTTCTCTTTTCTGCTTTTTCACCATCCCAATTGGTTCATTCTTCCTTGAACTATCATTAGGTCATTGATTTTGGAAAATTCAGAAGATTTTTCAAAAAGTAAATACCTCTCTACCTTTTGGGTACTTTGTTATTGGTTTGCTTTCTTTTCCTAAAAATAGACCATTTAAAAATATATCCTGACCTCATTCCTAGTACATTTAAAGAACGTTTTTACCTCCATTTCCATTATAGGAGGTCACATCTGATGTATTCATTTCACTTTTCTAGCCTTTTCCCAACAAGCCATCCTTATTTTTTCTGAAAGATCTTTATTAACTATGTTTGTCATGGCATTTTTGTTTGTGTGCTCACTTCTTATACATTTTATTTTGCCATCAAAATTAACTCCTCTATCTTCTCCCCCTCAGATTCATGGGAATGCTTTTTGTTGGCCCTTACTTGTTGCTAATCTAAATGATATTCGGCTACTCAGGACAACTTTTCCTTTAATCCCTATGGCTTCATGTGGGTATTTTAAACTAGTTTTCTAGACCTTAAAAAAAACCTCCAGAAAACTCATCAGAGTTTGTTAGAACTCTGAACCATATCAGCAAAGTATCTGAGACAATAGAAGGCCATCTTTCTCTCCACCACCTTACCCTTTGCTTCTTAAAATCATTGCCTACCATCCTGGATAGCAAGCAAGAAAGCTCCAGAACTTCACATCCACAAGTGTAGGATTAGGTTGTTTGTTTATCCTCTCTCTCTCTGAGACCCAAGGCTAAAATTTCTGAGCTGCCTTTACAAAGCATTTGGGATCTTGGAGAAGAGTCCTAGGTGTTGAGCAATTTAGATTAGAGGCCCCATGATTCTAGGCTAATGATGCAATCAGGCTAAATTGTGTAAAATACAAAATAAGCAAGACCTTCCCTGGCCTTCTGCTGCCAGCACTGTCTGTTTATCATTCTTGTGATCGCATTTTTCCATTAGCTACTCAAAGGCAGAAACCAAGTCTCCAGCAATATGGTATCACTTACATCCTAGACCCGTGGTCATTGCAGCTCTTGTAGTGTGGGTAGAGAGCTTCTGGGAAAAGAGGAGCATTCTTGGAACACACAGCAGGTGTGACAAGAGTGCATGCACCCATTCCTGGGTTCCAGCCTTTTTTTGCTGAAGTGGGCAGGGCAGGGTGGGGATGAGGCCTTGTGAAGAGGACTCACCCACAACATGCATCTGTCGCCACAGGAGCAGGATGATGTGAGACTGACCGCCATCTTCTTATTTGAGAATCTGGCATCCCTAACAGGAAGAAGGTGGAAGATTTTTTTTGCTGAAGAAATAAAAAAGAGCATGATTTCATTCCTTCTCCACCTCTGGGATCCCAATCCCAAGATTGGAGCTGTAAGTGGCCCTTGCACAGAAACCTGCACCTCGCCCTCTACCCATTGCCTACAGCTGCCAGTAAACCTGGTCTAGCTAGACTAGAAGCCAGGTCTGAGGTCACTACTCTCAGCTGAACCTCAAAACCACTTCTCCAATCCCAGGTTCTTTCTTGCCATATCTTCCCAAGTTTGCTCTTCCATCCTTGCCACTGGGAATGTGCCAGCAGCACTGACTAGAAAGCCCTTCACATCACTGACTTTTACTGCTCCTTCCTCAACACTGGTCAGCATTTCTTCCCTTCTGGAAGGGGATCCAGCTTCATGGACTGTGACGCAGAAAACTCTGTTTTTTAGGCTTGCTGTGATGTCCTGATCATCTGCATCCCTTTCCTGGGCCTCCACGAACTCTATGGGGTGTTAGACCATCTCCTTGATGGTCAGGACCTACCAAGGGCCAGGGATTTCTACAGGCAATTCTGCATGAAACTGGTGAGTGTGTAGTAAATGTTGCCTGCAAAATTCTGAGAAGAGTCCAAGCAAATCCCAGAAAGGCAAACAGCTTAGTGAGGGATCTCTGGCCAGAGCCAGAACTGTCTTGGAAGGATAGCAATGAGTCTTTGTATCCTGCCGCAGTCCAAGTCCTGACTGGGATCTGTTCTCCTAGATTCCTGAAACACAGCTGTTGATTAGTGCCGTAAGCCCCAGCACCTTTCTGATTAAATTTAGGTTGAAATAGCCATAAAGGATCTTCCAGTAGAATAATTAATGGCTGGGTGAGTGTTTACTTTCCTTTCGATTTATTTCCCTTCTTAGGACCTATAGGGCTGAGTTTCATAAGGGGTCACTTCCCAATTGGCCTCTTTGTAACGCACATCTCTTCTAGGCAAAGAAAAACCAGGAAATCCTGTGGATCCTCCACACACACTCATTCCCTTTCTTCACCAGCAACTGGGAGATGATCAGGAGTGCAGCCGTCAAACTCACAGGTGAGGGCACGTCCACGTTCCCCACTCAGATACGGCTGTTCTTTTCCATGTAATTTTGCTTGGACTGGAAGCTATTCCAGTGTGAACACTGGTATGACTGGATGACCAAAAATTAAACAAAAGGCCAGAAAGAAATTTGCTTGATGTCTTGCAACATCTTCCCTCAAACAAGCATGTTCTTTTTTGCAAATGAAAGCTTACAATATCTTCTGACTTGCCGACCCTCCCTCTCCTTCCGTCAGACCGTTCTCCCTACTGGGCCCTCCATGCTACTTCTGGTTCCAAGTTCTCACTCCGTCTTTTCCCCAAGCCTTTGCTCCAAGGCTTCTGCCCCTGCCTAAATGTTTTCCTTTGCATCACCCATTAACATAAAACATAATAAACCTTCTAAGCTCAGTTCAAGCTGAGAGCTTTACCAGAAACACGATACAAGTAGAAAGTGTGTTGGTGTGGGGGCCACAGACCTCAGCTCTGCTGTGTGATTCTGGACAATTCACTTAACTTCTCTGTGTTGCCTCTTTGTCTGATCTATAAAACAAAAGAGGAAACTAAGTGAAACTCTGAGGATCCTTCTATCATGAAATTCTAAGTCTTATCATGAAGCCAGTTCCATTAATCCAGCCCAGAGTGAACAGGCCCACTTGCTGGCCACCTTTAAGACTGAGTTAAAACCTAAGAATTCCTTATTGGATCATGTATATGATCCCCCCAACTACACTGGAAACTTTTTGAAGACAGGGACCATATCTTACACACATTGAGACCCTGACAACAGGCACCCCCTGGGAGGACACTGTGTGAGCTTTGCCGAATACACGTTGGGTGAACGACCACTTCCAGACATGGCACTCAGGACCCAGCAGACATCATCCTCACATCATCCTAGGGGTGCACAGAGAGTCATATAGTTCACTCATTCACTAGCCAGACCATTTAACTTCTGACGAGGTGCAGATTCTGACCTGTCTCACTTTTCACGGCCTCTTCTCCAATAATGAAATCAGTGCCTTTTTCTTCTGTTGACTTTAGATGCCATTGTTCTTAATTTGACCAACCAATACGTGGAGTTATTAGACAGAGAAGAACTGACCACACGTGAGTACCAACCCTAGTTTCTGCACAGCACATTGTTAGATTCTTAGAGAAAGAGAAACTAGTGCTGCTCCAAGTACCACATTAGCCCAGAAACTGAAAATCGTAGCACCCCTTTAGTGTTTCTGATGCTCCCTAAGTACTGGAATTTCTCCAGAGTATAAAGCAACCCCCAGCTCCACCCCTTTGCAAGCATTGTCCCCAACAGACTACGGTTTTCCAATTGTCTGTAAATCTACTCATCACAAGGTCAGGATCTTCTCTTCCCTTCTACCAGTGTTAAAATAGATTCTCAACTCACGGTGCCAGAATCCTATGTGTTAGAGTAAAATGTGAGGATCCCACGAAGGGCTGACCCTCAGTGGGGAGCCTCACAGGGCTGAAGAGCTTGGGCCTTGGTTTTCCTCATTCACTGAACGTTGCTATTCTTTCCATTTCAGGGCTCCAAGCCCTTCGACAAGACCCCTGCATCAGCGTCCAGAGAGCAGCCGAAGCTGCCTTGCAGACCCTCCTGAGAAGGTGTAAAGAGATAAGCATCCCTCTGTAAACCACCAGGAAATAAACTGCTAGCCTTTTTCTATAACTGATTCCTGTCTTCTTCCTCAAAGCTCACAAACTTGTAGCATCTTGGGGAAAGAGATGGTGCCTAGGATGGGCATCTTAAGTGGTGGTATATGCCTTACCCTCCAGAGTCTCCCTGGGGTTTTCCATCAGTAAAAAGTAAACTCTACAAATTCACTTGAGGGATAACCTGTGGTTTGAATGCTGAAAACCACATGGCTTTGCACAGGCTAGCCCTCTATCTTGGGAAGCTTAAATCCCAGCAGACGTCAAAAAATGACAGAATATCAAACAACTCTGCTGCCACTGAGAAGAGGGCCACTGCAGGCCAGCCCCAGTGGCCTAGTGGTTAAGTTTGGCACATTCTACTTAAGCAACCCAGGTTTGGTTCCTAGGCGTGGACCTACACCACTCATCTGTCAGTGGCCATGCTATGGCGTCGGCTCACGTACAAAAAGAGGAAGATTGACAGCAGATGTTAGCCCAGATCAAATCTTCCTCAGCAAAAGAAAACAAAGAAGAAGAAGAGGGTCACTCCTATTTTCCACACACAGCCCTTTCCTCATATCTTTGCCAGTTTTGAATTACTACCTACACTCTTTTCTTTCTAAAAAACAGTCTTATGATAAACTTCAATCTGTCTGTTCTTTCTCAGGTTGTAATTTATGTGTCGAGACCATGCCAGGTACTTTTCTACAGAAGTCCCTTTCTGATATTCTATTAAATCTCATGGTTTCCTTTCCATTTTTATCCCAGAGCATCTCCCTTTGAATTGTGTGTGTGTGCACACACATTTCTGTGTGGGTGTGCATGCATGTGTGCATATGTTAACCTTCTTCATAGCATCTGAATCATAACTCTTTACTCTGTTTCACATTGCATACCCGAAAGATTGTATGCATGAAATTATGTATATAAGAAGAAGTTTCTAGCACAGAGCCTGGCACTAATTTAACACCACCACCATCACGATCCTTCATTAGCAACATTATTAAATTGCTGTATCCCTTCACAAATTCCTATTACCTATATTCTAATCGCTTCATCCTCAAACTCTTTGGGGAAGCATCATTTGTTCCTACAAACCTTCTAGAGACCAAAGGAATCTTTTAGATCAGAGATTTTACTCCAGTGTCTATTTATTCATTCATTTAACAAATATTTACTGAGTGCATATCATTTATAAGGCACTGTTATAGCTATTGGGGTTCAACTATGAGAAAAAAAATAGTAAAATTCTAGCCTCATGGAGCTTTTATTCTACGAAATCTGTGTATAAATTCTAGAGGACAGATCCAGCCTCCAAGATGGCCACCAACGATGCAATCAATATGGTCGTTCAGAAATGATAAAGTGTGACTTGCAAGGCAAAGTCATAAGAGGTATTGCACTCTCTTGAATCACCCACTTTGAGGGACCAGCTGCCATGTCATGAGAACACTCAAGCAGCCCAAAAAGAGGCCCATGTGGCAAAGAACTGATGTCTCCTACAAACAACAAGAGCTAACTTGCTAGGTATGTTGAAATGAATCACCTTGGAAATGGATCCATGAGCCACGTTAATGTCTTCAAATGATTGAAGCCTCAGTTGACACATTGACTGGATTATGAGATAAAATACAGAATGCCCAATTAAATTTGAATTTCAGGTGAACAATGAATATTTGCTTAGTTAAGCTATGTCCTGATTATTGCATGGGACATGCTTATACTAAAGAATTATTTATTGTTTATCTAAAATTCAGATTTAACTGACCATCTTGTATTTTTATTGCTAAATCTGGCAACCCTAGTGCAATCTAATGAGAGTCCTTGAGCCAGAATCACGAAGTTAAACTGCTTCTAAATACCTGAACCACAAAACTATATGAGATAATAAATCTTTGCTGTTTTAAGCCACTAAGTTTTGAGGTAATTTGCTATGCAACAATGGGTAACTATTACAAGAGTCCATGATCCCACCAAAGTTGTATGGAAATTTATGTGTATAGTTGGATAGGTGCATTTTCTGGGTAATAGCGTTAGTTCAACTCTTCATGGAGTCAGAAGCTATTCCCAAGCATAACATATATGAAACAGAGCAAGAAAAAGAAAGCAAGAGATATGGGTTTAGTTGACTTCTTTTGGCAGATTATTTTAAGTCAAATGACTTCACAATAGCACTGTCCAATTCTGCAGTGATGGAAATGTTCTATGTCTACACTGACCAATGTGGTAGCCACTAGCCACATGTGGCAACTGAGCCTTTGAAATGTGGCTGTCTATCTGAGGAATTAAATTTAAGTATCTATATGTAGCTAGTAGCTATAGTATTGCACAAGACAGTTTCAGAACTTGGGGCAAAGAGTCATTAGAATTTGGGCTGAGGCATGACAGAATTGTAGGATATTCTCAACAGGAGTATGAACTCACTGACACAAAACCCTGTTTGACTGTTCTTTATATATCTCCACTACTACTCTCCACTCATTCTAGCATCCAACTAAGAGCCTTCCTCATCATTGATTAATGCAAATAGGTAGAAACATACATTACCACGGAACCTTTATCTGTCCAAACCCTAATCTTAGAAGAATTCACTCTGGCAAGAATTGCCAAAACTCTTTTTATTACATCCTGGCTTCACCCCTTACTGGCCCTGTGACTTGGGGGAGACATTTAACCTCTCTTACATCAATTTCAACATCTGAAAAATTAGGATAATAATTATCTACCTCATGGTGCTATTATGAGAGTTAAATATATTAATGTATATGTAAAGCATTTAGAAACCCGGCACAGAATCATTGTTAAGTAAATGTTAACTATGCAATATAAATATTAAAAATAAATTTATAAATAGAATCACAAATATTAACATAAACTCAGTGATTGGTATATAAAGACAGCTGATTATCCCTCCCCCATGAGGCCATGTTCCTGGTACTGTGAATGTTGCCGCCCTTCTTGGAAGGCTGAAGATGAGCAGCCCCTCTAGTCAGAAGATTCCAGCTCAGCAGCTAGGACTCCTGCTCTGGCTGCCTCATGCCACTGCCATACCCCGTCGAAACCTTCTCAATTGCTGTATAAGGCTATGTGACAGGAGAAACTTGCATCTATTTGCTCTCCCCAACAATTATTCCTTCTAACCCCTCCCAATCGCCACTATTTGCTCTCAGAGAGTTGCTGCTAGCCCTCCTTCATGCCTCCCTTCCCAGGCAGCCCTCCACTGGCCTCTGCAGTGCATCTCTATGGTTCAGACACAGACATGTTACCCAAGTGAGAAAGGCTTCTGGAGGGTCTCAGGGAAATAGAGGTACAGAGGAAAAACATGTTCAAATACTATTGAAGAAATTACAGATTTCTTTCAGCCTCACTCTTGTTGCTTCTCTCACTATTATTTGCACGTATAATTATTTTTCAACTTGTGTTTACTTTAGGATAGAGATTCCGTGATGTTCTCAGATTGCTTAATGGGCTAGCACTGCTTTGAAGCACTCTGAATCAAGTTATTTTGCAATTCAGTACTTTGTCCTTTAACCCAACAGTGGAAGCCAGTGTTCTGCTGGTAAATCAGTGACGTTTACCTTGGCTGACCCTGCTAAGAAGGCAGTTTTACCAGAAAAGAGGAGAACAAAGATCACAGATGGGAAGAAAAAAATAAGCTTCCAGAGAAAGAAGCCAAGGGAATTGCTTAATTGGACTTGTTCTTGCATGGTCATGGTTTTAAAGGATAAAATACAAGACCAGGCTCTGCTTCTGGAGCCCTCAGAAGACTCTGAGATTATAGCAGATTTTCTAGTAGTGTTGTACTATTACTTGATTTGGTCCCAAACCTCACCATTATCGTTTAGATTACCTGAGTATAGAACCTGAGAATGCATGATCAATCAGACACCGTAGTAACCTGTGAGTTCATCTGGAGCTTTGATGTAGGCCCCTGACAGACAGTGACTTTCTGATAAGCATTTGTATATAGCTGCACTCTGGGAATTGTCATTTCTTGGAATTTCTCTTTCTTACTCCTTTATTGCAGGTATCCTTCTGAGCCTGTGTTTGTCATTGGAGCTGAGATATGTTTCCTGGTGGCAGCATATTGTTGGGTCTTGTTCTTTAATCCATCTTGCCACTGTGTCTTTTTATTGGAGAATTCAATCCATTTATGTTTAGGGTAATTACTGATATATGAGGGCTTAGTGCTGCCATTTTGTCACTTGTTTTCCAGTTCTCTTGCATTTCTTTTGTTTCTCAACCTGTGTATTTTGGTCTACCAATTGAGTTATGTAGTTTTTATGTTGTGTTTCTTTGTTTTCTCCTTATTTATTATTGTATCTCTGTTCTGCTGTTTTGTTTAGTGGTTACCCTGAGGTTTGTATTGAAAAATCTCATGGATAAGATAATCCCTTTTCTGATGGCCTCTTATTTCCTTAGACTAAATCACTTCAGTCACTTTCCTCTTCCCCTCCTAAGTTGTTTTTCTCACATCTTATTCCATCTTGTGTTATGAGTTTGTGGTTAAAATGACAAGATTGTCTTTTTTTCTGGTGTTTTCCTTCCCTTTGTCTTTAACGCTATACTTGAGTATTTGCTGTCCTACTCTGATCCCGTCTGCCTATTTATGTCCTTACTCCATGCTTTGTAACCCCTTTCTCCCTTTTTTTTTTTTCAGGTATGAGGACCTGCTTGAGGATTTCTTGTGTGGGGGGGCAGGGGTGTTCTCATGGTTACAAACTCTCTTAGTTTATGTTTGTCTGGAAAAGTTTTTATTTCTCCATCATATCTAAAGGATATTTTTGTTGGATAGAGTATTCTCGGGTGAAAGTTTTTGTCCTTCAAAGATTTGAATACATCATTCCAGTCTCTCCTAGCCCGTAAGGTTTCTGCAGAGAAATCCTCTGAAAGCCTGCTGGGGGTTCCTTTGTAGGTTATTTTCTTATGCTTTTCTGTCCTTTGTATTCTTTCTTTGTCATTCAGTTTTGCCAGTTTCACTACTATATACTTTGCAGTAGGTCTTTTTACATTGACATATTCAGGAGATCTGGCAGCCTCTTCCACACGGATTTCCTTCCCTAGGTTTGAGAACTTCTCTGCTATTATTTCTTTGAACAAGTTTTCCACTCCATTCTCCTTCTCTTCTCCTTCTTGAATAACTATCATTCTAATGTTGCATTTCTTAATTGAGTCGGATATTTCTCAGAGACTTTCTTCATTTCTCTTTAGTCTTAGTTCTCTCTCCTCCTCTATCTGGAGCATTTCAACATGTCTATCTTCGATTATGCTGATACGCTCCACTATGGTGTCCACTCAAGCATTCAGGAAATCCGTATTTTGTTTTACTTCTTCCGTTGTGTCTTTCATCTCTAATATTTCTGATTGAGTCTTCTTTACAGTTTCAATCTCTTTTGCAAAGTAGCTCCTGAACTCATTGAATTGTTTCTCTACATTCTCTTTTACGTTGTTAAGTTTTTTAATGATAGCTGTTTTGAATTCTTTGTCATTTAGATTACATATTTCTGCATTCTCAGGACTGATTTCTGGGTACTTGTCATTTTTTCTCGCTGGTCTGGAGGTCTAATATAATGTTTGATATTGCTAGAGGGACTGGTTTTATTTTTTAGCATCCTCGTGTTATTTGGTTGCAGTTACCACCTATCACCACTGGGTGGGGGTCAAGAGCTATGTATTCTGAGCCCTCTGCCTTCAGCAGAAATCCTAGGGGCTGGAGCTGCACTTAGTGGGTGGGGAGTGGGGCACTTTCTCCTCTGAGCTCTCAGGATTTTCTCCCTCTGCTCTCACTATCTGCTCTCCTAGGTGTGGGCATGATAAAGTCACCCCCCATGAAAGCTTTCACCCTGGTAGAGGGCTTCCCTCTAGGTTGCAAGGACCCTCAGGAGTCCTTGTTGTTACTGGGAACAAACGTCCCCTCCCCCCTTCCTTCCCTCTTGGAGGCCTCCTGTGGTCCCAGATTGCAGTCCTTAGGGAAGGGAGCAAAAGTTTTCTCTTACTTCATTCCACCTCTTTTGACGGGGGCTCCAGCCTCTCCAGCCTCCATCATATGGCTGCATGGTTCTCTCCAACATTATTTGTGTTGTGTTTGGATGTCCTCTGTTGGAGTGCAACTGACATTTTCATTGTATATTGGAAGGAAAGATTACTGGAAAGACTCACTCCACCATGAGGCTTACATCACTCTGCAGGTATCCCTAAAACTGAGACAGGTGGATAGAGTCAAGAGCAACTTGAAGGAAAGACAGTGGGATTCATTACAAAAATGTGTACTGTGTTTGTGTGTGTATAAAATTATCAGCTCATGGCCTGAGAAATGACATTTGCTTCTTACTTCTACTTTGTCAAACTTACTTATCCAACAAAACATACTTACTTATTTGTATTCCTTCTGGAAAAACTGTACTGGAATTTATTTATTGAATTATGTGGTTATCCTGGAAGCAAGATAAATTTGGAGAACACAATTTTATAAATATATGTTATTCATAGCTTCTTTTTCAATTCAGGAGCAACTGAAAAACACAAAATAATAAATCCTTCCTTCCACAGTTGCATGAAAAGGTGCTCAATATCACTAATCATTAGGGAAATGAAAATCAAAACTATAGTGACATATCACCTTACACCAGTCAGAATGGCTGTAATCACCAAGACAAAACCAACAAATGTTGGAGAGGATGTGGAGAAAAGGGAAGCCTTATCTTCTGCTGGTGGAAAAGCAAACTCGTGCAGCCACTATGGAAAACAGTATGGAGATTCCTCAAAAAACTAAAAATAGAAATGCCATCTGACCCAACTATCCTGCTACTGGGTATCTAACCAAACAGCTTGAAATCAACAATCCAAAGTAACATATGTACCCCTATGTTCATTGCAGCACTATTCACAACAGCCAAAACATGAAAACTATCCAAGTGCTCATCGAACGACAGTTGGATAAAGAAGATGTGGTAAATATATACAATGGAATACTACTCAGCCATAAAAAAGACAAAATCATCCTATTTGCAACAACATGGATGGACCTGGAGGGTATCATGCTAAGCAAAATAAGCCTGACTGAGAAAGACAAACACCATGTGATTTCATTCATATGTGGAATATAAACAAACACCTGGACAAAGAAAATAGTTCAGTGGTTACCAGGGGAAGGGGGGATAAGTGTGGACACGGGATGAAGGGGAGCACTTGTGTGGTGACAGAGAAGAAATAATGTACAACTGAAATTTCACAATGATGTAAAATATTATGAATCTCAATTTTAAAAAGTAAATAAATAATAAAATTTTTTTTAAAAAGGAAATCTTTCTTTGAGTGACATCAGCATCATGGCAGAGTGAGTTTTCCCTTAGGTTATCCCTTTTACGTTACAACTAAATGGACATTCATTAACCAACAGAGGATTTACCACACAGCACAATAGGACATCTGAGAGATCCACACAGCTATACATCTGAAGGTGGAAGAACTGGATCCCCAGGAGGCAGTGGAACTAGGTGAGCACACCCCTCTCCCTCCCTGGTGGCAGCAAGCCTGGTCACAGATCCTCACACAGTGGCCAGCATGACTGTAAGAGGAGGTGGGGACTGCTCAGCCTGCATGAATGCTTTCAGAGTTGCAGCCCAGCCCGTTGGAGCAGCCTCCCACAGGAAAGTCCACCATGCCATGGTGGCCCTGCCATGGGAACACTCTACACCAAGAGTGCAGCTCAGCCCCTGCAAAGGCACCCACCTGCTGAGCACAGTGCAGGCAAGAAGGTGCCCTGCCCACTCAGAAGGTGCCCACCAGAGAAGGACAACAACCCATGGGATCCACCAAGTGGATCCCATGCATAGGTGCTTCTCCTATCTAGCACACAGCAAGTCAGCAGGTCCCCTGCCGAGCACAAAGGCCCCAACTACAGTGCCTGACCCACCTTCCCAGCACAGAGCCCCTGCCCATGTGAATGCAACCTGCAGAGTGGCTGCAATCAGCCTAGGCAAACGCAGAGTAGCCCTACCTGCACAACTTCCAGCAGATGGGGTAGGATCAGACAACACAGCTCCTGCTCTGCCACAGCATGGTAGGTGAAATCTGTGACCTGATACTACCATAAATGGGCCGGAAAAAAATCAGTTCATCAAACAACATGAAGAACTACTGTAACACTTCAGAGAAGAAGGAAAATGACAAGTCTCTAGAAATCAATTCTGAAGTCACAGAAATTTATAACTTAGATGACACAGAATTCAAAATAGTCGTTATAAAGAAATCCAATGAGTTACAAGAAAACTCATAAATAAAGTTCAATGAGCTCAAGAATAAAATTAATGAGCAGAAGGAATTTTTCACCAAAGAGATTGAAACTCTAAAAACAAACAGAAATTCTAGATATGAAGAACACAATTAATGAGATTAAAAAAATAATCTAGAAACCATAAAAATTAGACCTGATGTTATAGAGGACAGAACTAGTGCATTAGAGGACAGAACTATAGAAATGGTTCAGGTAGAGGAGGAACTAAAACTAAGATATTTTTAAAAATGAAGAAATTCTTTGAGAAATATCTGACTCAATTAGGAAAAACAAGATAAGGATTATAGATATTCCAGAGGGATTAGAGAGGGAAAAAGAAGCAGAGAGATTGTTCAAAGAAATAATAGCTGAGAACTTTCCAAACCTCGGAAAAAACTAGACTTACAAGTACGTGAAGCCAATAGAACTACTAATTACATCAATGTAAAAGTACCTTCTCCAAGGCATATACTACTAAAACTGGCAAAAGTCAAAGACCAAAAAAGAAAAATTAAGGGCAGCAAGACAGAAGAAAATAACCTACAAAGGTTATTTATTAGGCTTTCGGTGGATTTCTCAGCAGAAACCTTATAGGCTATGAGAGAATGGAATGACAGATTCAAAATACTGAAAGACAAAAACTTTCAGCCAAGAGTACTCTAACAAATCTATCCTTCAGATATGATGGAGAAATAAAAGCTTTCCCAGATAAACAAAAGATGAAGGAGTTCATCACCACTAGACCTCCCTTAAAAGAAATGATGAAGGAAGCCCTCCTACCTGAAAGAAAAGGCAAAGTTTTACAAAGCTTTGAGCAAGGAGAAAAACAGACAAAATCATAAAATTGCAGCTGTCTATCAGAACAGGTCAGCAAACACTTAATTATAACATAAAAGATAAAGGGAATGAAAGTGTGAAAAATAACTGTAAACACTTCAATTTAGTCACAAATTCACAACACAAAAAACGACGAATTTTTGACAACAATAACTCAGAAGAGGAAGAGGAAAGGGATGGAACCTACCTAGGCTAGTGGAGATAAGAGGCTGTCATAAAATGGACTATCTCAACTATGAGATATTTTATACAAACCTCATGGTAACCACTAAACAAAGAATCAGAATAGAATCACAAATCTCAAATAAAGTTAAAACAGAGAAAACCATCACAGAAAACCACCAAACTGAAATGGCAGTCAGAAATACAAAGGAAGAGAAACAATGGAAATATAGAACAACCAGAAAAAAAGAGATAAAATGACTGTATTAAGCCCTCATGTATCAAGAATCACTATAAGTGTAAATGGATTAAGTTCCCTAATCAAAAGACACAGAGTTGCTGGATGGATTAAAAAACAAGACCCAACAATATGCTACCTCCAGGAAATACATCTCTAAATTCAAACATAGGCTCAGAGTGAAGGGATGGAAGACAATACTCCAAGCAAATGGCAAGCAAAAGAAAGCAGGTGTTGCCATATTTACATCAGACAAAGTAGACTTCAAGATAAAAAAAGACAATGAGAGACAAAGAGGGCCGGTATATAATGGTAAAAGAGACATTCCACCAAGAAGAAAAAACACTTATGAATATATATGCACCTAATACAGGAGCACGAAAGTATATAAAGTAACTATTAACAGACCTAAAGGGAGAAATTGACAGCAGCACAATAATAGTAGGGGACCTCAACTTCCCACTTACATCAATGGATAGCTCATCCAGACAGAAAGTCAACAAGGAAACAGTGGTCTTAAATGAAACACTAGACCAGAAGGACTTAATAAATATATAAAAAACATTCCATCCAGAAACAACAGAATACACATTCTTCTCGAGTGCACACGGAACAGTCTCAAAGATAGACCATATGTTGGGAAACAGGGCAGGCCTCGACAAATTTAAGAATATTGAAATCATGTCAAGCATCTTTTCCAACCACTATGCTATGAAACTAGAAATCAATTACAAGAAAAACCCAGGAAAGCCACAAAATATTGGAGAAACAACAATGCTACTGAACAACCACTGGAAAATGAAGAAATCAAAGGAGAAATCAAAAAATACCTAGAGACAAATGAAAATGAAAATACAACATACCAACTCTTATGGGATACAGCAAAAGTGGTTCTAACAGGGAAATTGATAGCAATACAGGCCCACCTCAACAAACAAGAAACATTTCAAATAGGTAATCTTCAACTACACCCAAAATAATTAGAAAAAGAAGAACAAACAAAGCACAAAGTCAGCAGAAGGAGGGAAATAATAAAAATTAGAGCAGAAATAAATGAAATAGAGATTTAAAAGACAGAAGAAAGGATCAATCAAACTAACACCTGGTTCTTTGAGAAGATAAACAAAACTGACAAATGCTTAGCCAGATTCACTAAGAGAAAAAGAGGGCAGGTTCAAATAAGTAAAATTACAAATGAGCATCCAGCCCAGTGGCACAGCAGTTAAGTTTGCATGTTCTGCTTTGGCAGCCCAGGGTCTGCTTGTTCAGATCCTGTGTGTGGAGCTACGCATTGCTTATTAAGCCATGCTGTGGCAGGCATCTCACATACAAAACAGAGGAAGATGGGCACAACTGTCAGCTCAGGGTAAATCTTCCTCAGCAAAAAGAGGTGGATTGACAGCAGATGTTACCTCAAGACGAATCTTCCTCAAAAAAAAAAATTAGAACTGAAAGAGGAGAAAAGACAATGGACACCACAGAAAACAAAGGATTATAAGAGAATACTATAAAAACTATATGACAACAAACTGGATAACCTAGAAGAAATAGATAAGTTTTTAGACTCATACGACCTCCCAAAACTGAATCAAGAAGAAATAGAGAATCTGAACAGACCAATCACAAGTAAAGAAATTGAAACAGTAATCAAAAACAAAAGTCCAAGACCAGACGGCTTCTCTGGAGAATTCTACAAACATTCAAAGAAGATTTAATATTATCTTTCTCAAACTATTCCACAAAATTTAAGAAGACGGAATGCTTCCTAACTCGTTCTATGAGGCCAACATTACCCTGATACCAAAACAGATCAAGAACAACACAAAGAAGGAAAATTATAGACCCATATCGCTGATGAGCACAGGTGCAAAAATCTTCAACAAAATATTGACAAACCAAATACAGCAATACATTAAAAATATGATACACCATGATCAAGTGGGATTATACCAAGGACACAGGGATTGTTCAATGTCTGCAAATCAATGTGATACATCACATTAACAAAGTGAGGAATAAAAACCACATGATCATCTCAATAGATGCAGAGAAAGCATTAAACAAGATCCAACATCACTTCATGATAAAACCTCTGAATAAAATGGATATAGATGGAAAGTGCCTCAACATGATAAAGGCCATATATGACAAACTCATAGCCAACATCATACTTAACAGTGAAACACGGAAAGCCATCCCTCAGAGAACAGGAACAAGACAAGTGTGCCCAGTCTCACCACCCCTATTCAACATTGTACTGGAGGTTTGGGCCAGAGCAATTGGATAAGAAAAAGGAGTAAAAGATATCCAAATTGGAAAGGAAAAAGTGAAACTCTGGCTGTTTGCAGACCACACGGTTCTTTATATAGAAAACCCTAAAGAATCCACCAGAAAACTATTAGAAAAATCAACAACTACAGCAAAGTTCCAAGGTACAAAATCAACTTACAAAAATCAGTTGCATTTCTACACACTAATAACAGACTAACAGAAAGAGAAGTCAAGAATACAATCCCATTTACAATTGCAACAAAAAGAATAAAATATCTAGGAATAAATTTAACCAAGGAGGTGAAAGACTTAGACACTGAAAACCGTAAGACATTATTGAAAGACATCAATGATGACATAAAGAAATGGAAAGATATTCCATGCTCATGGACTGGAAGAACAAACATAGTTAAAATGTCCATATTACCTAAAGCAATCTACAGACTCAGTGCAATCTCAATCAGAATCCCAATGACGTTCTTCATGGAAATAGAAAAAAGAATCCTAAAATTTGTATGGAACAACAAAAGACCCTGACTAGCTACAAAAGAAATCTGGAGACATCACAATCCCTGACTTCAAAATATACTACAAATCTATAGTAATCAAAACAGTATGGTACTGGCACAAAAACAGACCCACAGATCAATGTAACAGAATCGAGCCCAGAAATAAAACCACACACCTATGGACGGCTAATCTTTGACAAACTAGCCAAGAACACATAATGGAGAAAGGAAAGTCTCTTCAATAAATGGTATTGGGAAAACTGGACAGCCACAGGCAAAAGAATGAAAGTAGACCATTATCTTACACCATGCACAAAAATTAACTCAAAGTGGATTAAAGACTTGAATATAAGACCTGAAACAGTAAAACTCCTAGAAGAAAATATAGGTAGCACACTTCTTGACATTAGTGGTAGCAGCATCTTTTTGAATATCACATCTACTCAGGCAAAGGAAATAAAAGAAAAAAACACATAGGACTACATCAGACTAAAAAGCTTCTACAAGGCAGAGGAAACCATGAACAAAATGAAAAGACAACCCACCAGCTGGGAGAAAATATTTGCAAATCATATATCCAACAAGGGGTTAATTTCCAAAATATACAAAGAACTCATACAACTCAACAACAAAAAGCAAACAACCTGATCAAAAAATGGGCAGAGGATATAAACAGACATTTTTTCCAAGGAAGATATATAGATGGCCGAGAGGCACATGAAAAGATGTTCAACATCACTATTAGAAAAATGCAAATCAAAACTACTATGAGATATCACCTTACATCTGTCAAAATGGCTATAGTTACCAAGACAAAAAATGACAAATGTTGGAGAGGATGTGGAGAAAAAAGAACCCGCATACACTGCTGGTGGGAATGCAAACTGGTGCAGCCACTATGGAAAACAGTATGGAGATTTCCCAAAAAATTAAAAATAGAAATACCATATGATCCAGCTATCCCACTACTGGGTATTTACCCAAAGAAAATGAAATCAACAATTCAAAGAGATTTATGCAACCCCTATGTTCATTGTAGATTATTCATAATAGCCAGGATGTCCAAGCAACCCAAGTGCCCATCAACTGATGAATGGATAAAGAAGATGTGGTGTATATATATACAATGGAATACTACTCAGCCATAAGAAAAGACAACATCATTCCTTTTGCAACAACATGGATGATCTGGAGGGTATTATTATGTTAAGCGAAATAAGCCAGACAAAGAAAGACCAACACCATATGATGTCACTCATATGTGGAAGAGAAACAAACACATGGACAAAGACAACACATTAGTAGTTACCAGAGGGGAAGAGGATGGGGCTAAAAGGGTAAAAGTGGTAAAGGGGCACATATATATGGTGACAGATAAAAATTAGACTATTGGTGGTTAGCATTATGCAGTCTATACAGAAACTGATATATAATAATGTACACCTGAAATTACACAATGTTATAAACCAATACGACCTCAATGAAATAATTGAAAAAATAAATAGAAGCAAAAAAAAGAAATCCTTCCTTCTACGCTATCTACTGTTTCCTCTAAATATTGTCAGAGGTAAAGCCTGAGGGTTAAATTGACCAGTGTCCTAACACCTTGTTCTTATCTGCATGTTCTTAACTGTGCATGTTCTTAACTGCACAGTGGTCAAAAAGAGGCTCTATCTTCACAATGGAGAGCCTGGAGAATCACTTATTATCCTGCAGGACAGGTTAACCAGGATGTTTTTAATTTTTCAGAGCAAGTAGTGGGGAGCTGAAATTTATCTTTACCCTAATTTCAGTGAAATCATAAGAATATCATTAATTACCCCATATCCAACCCTCAGAGGCTTTGCTCAGGATTGGGATGATGAGAACGTGCGAGGTCTGTGGATGGGGGTAGACAGGTCTGTGGGCAGGGCTTGGGGGATGGCCATTTTCCTGTCTGTCACATTTTCTAGAGGATAGAATGAAGCCCCATCTGACTATAGCAAAAAGGTTTTAATAAGAGATAGAGATGACTAAATAGCAAAGGGCCAAATATTGAATGACAAATCAAGTTACACTGTATCTAGAAGACAGTGGGTAGCCAAAGGAGGTTCTTGATCAAGATAGCAAAATGATAAAATCAGTACTTTAGCATGTGATTAACAGAGTAGATAAACCAGTAAATCAGACAATAGGTGACGGGCTTTTATGACTAAGGAAATATTATAAGAAGAAATGACAGGGCCAGAAAGGAGATTGAATCAGTAAGCAAAAACCTCCCAAGAAACAAAAGTCCAGGACCACATGGCTTCAGTGGTGAATTCTACCAAACAATTAAAGAGTTAATACCAATCTTTCTCAAACTCTTCCAAAAAATAGAAGAGGAGGGAACTCTTCCAAACTCATTTTACGAGGTCAGCATTACCCTGATAGCAAAACCAGACAAGGATGCCACAATAAAAGAAAATTATAGACCAATATCCCTGCTGAACAGAGATGCAAAAATCATCAACAAAATAATAGCAAACCAAATTCAAACAGTACATTAAAAGGATCATACACCACAATCAAGTGGGATTTATGTCATAATTTAGTTCACAGAGATCTTGATTACCTTTCCCTTTTACAAGATATCACACTGACTTGTATTGATGACATGGTGTTGATTGGACTGAGTGAGCAAAAAGTAGCAACTATTCTAGACTTATTGGTAAGACATTTGCATGCCAGAGATTGGGAAACAAATCTGATGAAATTCAGGGGCTTCTACCTCAGTGAAATTTCTAGGGGCCCAGTGGTGTGGAGGCATGTCAAAATATCACATCTAAGCTGAAGGACAAGTTGCTCTTCTGGCCCTTCCTACAATCAAGAAAGGCACAACAGCTGGTGGGCCTCTTTGGGTTTTAGAAGCAATGTATTTCTCATTTGGGTGTGTTACTCCAGTCCATTTACCAACTCACTCAAAAGCTGCTAGTTTTGAGTGGGGCCCAGAAGAGAAGGCTCTGCAAGAGATCCAGGCTGCTTTGCAAGCTTCTCTACCACTTAAGCCCCGTGTTCCAGCAAATCCAATGGTATTTGAACTGTTGATGGCCGATAGGGGTGCTGCTCAGAGCCTTTGGCAGGTCCCTATAGGGGAATGACAGTGCAACGCCTTAGAATTTTGGAGCAAAGCCCTGTCATCCTCCACAGATAACTTTTCTCCTTTTGAGCTCTTGGCCTGCTACTGGGCCTTAGTAGAGACTGACACTTAATCGCAGGTCATCAAGTTACCATGTGATCTGAGCTGCCCATCATGAACTGGCTGTTATATGACACACCAAGCCATAAATTTGGGTCTGCACAGTAGCACTCCATCATCAAATAGAAATAATGTATGTGTGATCAGGGCTGAGCAGGTGAAGGCACAAGTAAATTATATGAAGAATTGACCCAAATGCCCATTATCCCTACTCCTGCTACATTGCCTTCTCTCTCCCAGTGTACATGTATGGCCTCATGGGAAATTCCCTATGAACAGTTGACAGAGAAAGAGAAAACTAGGGCCTAGTTTACAGATGATTCTGCACAATATGCAGGTACCACCCATAAATAAAGAGCTGTATAACTACAGTCCCTTTCTGGGACATCACTGAAGGACAGCGGTGAAGGAAAATGCTCCCAGTGGGAAGAACTTTGAGCAGTGCACCTGGTTGTTTACTTTGCTTGGAAAGAGAAATGGCCAGACATGTGATTATGTACTGATCCATGGGCTGTGTCCAATGAGTTGGCCAAAAGGTCAGGGACTTGGAAGGAACACGATTGGAAAATTGGTGACAAGGAAATTTGAGAAAGAGGTACATGGATAGACCTCTCTGAATTTGCAAAAAATATGAAGATATTTGTATCCCGTGTAAATGCTCACCAAAATGTGACCTCAGACTTTTAATAATCAAGGGGATAAGATGACCCATTTTGTAGACACCAGTTAGCCTCTCCCCCCAGACACTCTTGTAATATCCCAATGGGCTCATGAACAAAGTTGTCGTGGTGATGGAGATGGAGGTTATGCATGGACTCAGCAACATGGAGTTCCACTCACCAAAGCTGGCTAAGGCCGCTGCTGAGTGCCCAATCTGCCAGTAGCAGAGACCAACACTGAGTCCTCATTAAGGCACATTCCCAGAGTGATCAGCCCCGTAGCTACCTGTTAACAGGTTGATTACATTTGAGGGCTTCTATTATGGAAGGGACAATGTTTTATTCTTACTGAAATAGACACCTCAGATATGGATTTGCCTTCTCTGCACCCAATTCTTCTGGCAAAACTACCACCTGTGGACTTATAGAATGTCTTATCCACTGTCACAGTATTCCATACAGCATTGCTTCCAATCGAGGAACTCACTTCATAGCAAAAGAAGTTCTGCAATGGGCTCAAGCTCATAGAATTCACTGGGCTTACCATGTTTCCCACCATCCTATAGCAGCTGGCTTGATAGAATCATAGACTGGCCTTTTGAACGCTCAGTTACAGTGCCAGCTCGGTGGCAACATCTTGCAGGCTTGGGGGAAAAGGGCTATATATGCTCTGAATCGGCATCCAATATATGGTGTTGTTTCTCCCATAGCCAGAATTCAGAGATCCAAGAATCAAGGGATGGAAATGAGAGTGGCATCACTCACTCACTCACATCACGTCACTCACTCACTGGCATCATTCACTGTTACTCCTAGTAAATCATTAGCAAAATTGTTGCCTCCTATTCCTGAGATCTTATGCTTTGCTAGCCTGGAAGTCTTAGTTCCAGAGGGACGAATACTTCCACCAGGAGACACATCAGTGATTCCACTGAACTGGAAGTTAAGGCTGCCACCTGGCCACTTTGGGCTCCTCATGAATCTGAATCAACAGGCAAAGAAGGTAGTAATTGTGTTGGGTGGGGTGATTGATTCTGACTACCAATGGGAAGTTGGACCACTACTCCACAATGGAGGCAAGGAAGAGTATGTCTGGAATACAGGAGCTCCCTTAGGGTACATCATTGTATTACCATGCCTTGTGATTGAGGTCAATGGAAAACTACAACAACCCACTCCAGGCAGGACTACTAATGACCCAGACCCTTCAGGAATGAAGTTGTGGATCACTCCATCAGGTAAAGAACCACAACTTGCTGAGGTGTTTGCTGAAGGCAAAGGGAGTACAGATTGGGTAGTGGAACAAAGAAGTTATAAATGCCAGCTGCAAACACATGACTAGTTACAGAAATGAGGACTATAATTGTCATGAGTATTTTCTACTTATTTTGTTATGAAAATGTGTATTTTGTGTATTAAGCAAATATCATTTTTTTCTTTCATCTCCTTATCATGCAACATGAGATCATTTACTTTATATCATAGCATTTAAGTATTGTTAATGCTATATCATAGTATCTAAGTTATGGGATATCAAGGAGAAGAATAAACACCACTCAAGCTCTTTACCTCTTCTTCTTGAGAAGGAGTGAGTAGTTTTCAGTTGTATGTAGAATAGTTGTATCACGTTAGGTGGAATTATGACCTTGTTATTGTCTTTATTTGGAGATTAAGTATGGTTTATAGAGATGTGTACGGGT
Organism: Equus caballus; assembly: GCF_041296265.1. Classification (NCBI taxonomy): domain Eukaryota; kingdom Metazoa; phylum Chordata; class Mammalia; order Perissodactyla; family Equidae; genus Equus; species Equus caballus. Next base: position 40,085,647 of record NC_091704.1, read on the forward strand.
GTCAGGATAACAAGGGGGTGGACTTACGATGGTTAATTTTTTATGTCAACTTGAGTGTGCCACAAGATGTCCAGATATCTAGTTGAACATTTTTTTCTGAGTATGTCTGTGAATATGTTTCCAGAAGAGATTGGCATTTAAATTGGTGGACCGAGTAAAGCAGATTGCTGTCCCCAATGTTGGTGGGCATCATCCAACCCACTGAGGGCCCAAATAGAACAATAGAACAAAAAGGCAGAAGAAGGTTGAATTCTTTCTCTCTACCTGATTGTTTGAGCTGAGATATTGGTCTTCTCCTGCCCTTGGAGACTTCTTAGCCTCCATAATTACATGAGCAAATTCCTTATGATAAATTTTATATATTTTATATATACATACATACATACATACATACATATTCATATCCTGTTTCTCTGGTAAGTCCTGACTAATACACTCTACTGGTATACACCACTTATATATACTACTTCTATACTAGTCACAGCAAAATTGGAATAGCTACGTTAGTACCAGTCTAAGCAGACTTCAAAACAAAGTCTTTATCATAGAAAAAGAAATTTTATGGCAATAAATGGGTCAATTCATCAAAAAGACATAACAATCCTAAAAGTTTATGCACCTAACAACATAACTTCAAAATACATGAAGCAAATACTGATAAAATTGAAGGAGAAATAGATAAATCCACATGTATAGTTGGAGATTTCAAGACTCTCAATAATTGATAGAACAAGCTGACTGAACATCAATAAGGATATAGAAGACTTGAACAACACCATTAACCAACTTGATGTTATTGACATGTACAGAACATTCCACTGAACAACAACAACAGAATGCAACCTCTTTTCAAGTGCACAGGAAACAGTCATCAAAACAGACCATATTCTTGGCCGTAAAACAAATCTCTGTAAATTTAAAAGGATTGAAATCATACAAAGTGTGTTCTCTAACCACAATAGAATTGAACTAGAAGTTAATAACAGAAAGACATCTTGAAATCTCCAAAATATTTAGAAAATCAAGTATTGTTTAATAAAACAAGCCAGTGTTTATTAAAGTGCAATAGCCTCAAGATCAAACCTTACTACTGTCATTGCCAGGTGGGTGAACCCCTAGACTCATTCAAACACAAACACACACACAGACACACACACAGAGTATAGATTCGTGCAGCACGAGAGCTCCAAAAACTTTCAATTCATTTTAACAGATCAGTTTGAGAAATTCATCATTTTTATATAACTGAATCTTTTTGAAAAGAGCTACAAAAGTTTAACTACTGTGTTTTTATGTCAGTAGCCAAATATTATCCTGAATCTTAGCTTATTTTGACCAAAGATAGCAAAAATTTTAGAACCTGTTAAGGTCTTCTGAGAAGTGCTATTACTGTCTACAACGTATCAGAATAGTGGTTAAGAACACGGTTTTCTGAACCAAAGGGCTTGGATTTGAATTCTGGTCCTCCATTTGCTATCTGTGTGCAGTTGGATAAATTTCTTAGCTTCTCTACACCTCCATTTCCTCATTTATTAAATGAGGCTAATTATAGTAATTATTCACGGTGTTGTTGGGCTGATTAAGTGAGCTGATATATGTAAAGTGCTCACAGCAGGGACTGGCACTTGATAAGCCCCATAGAAGATTTGGGTTTAAATATTAATGCTGCTCCTTTCCAGAATTGAGGTCTTTGCATTCTACATCCCAAGACTGACTTCCAGTGTTTCTTCTCGGAAGAAATGGTACATCCTAGCCTGAGTTCCTCAGGACTTGTATTGGGCATTCAAAGCACTGCTATTATAACATAAGAGAAAAATGTCTCCTAGAATATGCTGAGAGAATATGTCAGTCTCCATAAATTTACCTTGATCTCTGCATTACTTGCCAAGATTGCTAAAGGGCAAGCTTGTAAGGCAGGATTCCTCACAAACCCAAATGAAGCAACAGGTTTGACCAATAAATCACAGCGGTATCTTCTATGGGCTGAATGTGCCCCCTCAGAATTCATGTGTTGACATAGCATTGGAGATTGGACTGGTGGTTACCATTGGGGAAGGGGGGAGGGGGGAGGGCAAAAGGGGTGATTAAGGTCACATGTGAGGGGATGCACTATAATTAGTGTTCGGGTGGTGAACATGATGTAATGTATACAGAATTTGAAATATGATGTACATCCGAAAAAAATAAAAATTAAAAAAAATTTTCTGAAAAGCAAAAACAAAAAACAAAAAGAATTCATGTGTTGAAGCCTTAACCCCCATTGTGATGGTATTTGGAGGTGGAACCTTTGGGAGGTAATTAGGTTTAGATGAGGTCAGGGGTCATAAGGGTAGAGCCTCCATGATTGGATTAGTGTTCTTATAAGAAAAGGAAGAGAGCAGAGCTCCCTCTCTTTCCACCGTGTGAGAACACAGCAAGAAGCAGCTGTCTGCAAACCAGGAAGAGGGCCCCCATCAGACACCCATCTACTGGGACCTTGATCTTGGCCTTCCCAGCCTCTAAAACTGGGAGAAATAAATGTTTGCTGTTTAAATCACCTAGTCTACGCTATTTTGTTATAGAACCCAGAGCTGACTAAGACAGTCTTGTTCTTTCTCCCACCAAAATGGGGAAGGATGTTCATCAGAGGATCATAATTCCCAGTCTGCATCCAAGGGAACTGTCTGCTCCAGCCACCTCCACAGTTAGAAGTCGGAGCAGCAGTCTCTTAAGACGCCGGCATCCCAAGATCAACTTTCCCAGAACTTAGGCTTGTTTGTCAATATTGTTTAGATCTCAGGAATTTCTGTTTCCTCCTTAAGTCCTCTGCCTCATTTTCTACCACAATTCTCAGCAGCCAGCTTCCTCACCCTCAGTCAGTCCCCCACAGGAAAAGTGAGAGGAAATCTCCTATCTATATCCAAAAGAAAGAAGGAGGAGAATTAGGAGGGACATAGTTCCACGGCACAAAAGATAAAGCAAACCTATTTAAGTCTAAGTTAGTATTTCAGAATACCAGCCCTATAGGAGTAGCAAGAGACCACACCCACACAGCTCATTAACTCCACCCCTGTCTGGCAAAACACAAATCAAACATAACATCCACATGTCTACAAGACAGTAAAGAGATGTAGGGTAAGTAGGTAGTTTCCTGAGCCGGGGAGACAGTAAAGAGGCCAGCACTGTGTGAAAAAGGATGAGCACTACCTGGGAGGCAGAAGAGCCATTTCTAGACTAGGTCTTCTGCTAACTAGCTATATGACTATGGAAAAGTGACTATGAAATGGACATTTTATTGAGCACATACAGCCAGTGTACTGAGCAACAGGGGGCACAGAACCGTATACGACCACCTCTACCCTCTCTACTCTCTACCCTCTAGAATCTACCCTCACAATCTAGAGGAGGTTTTGGAGCCAGATGTCTTCAAAGGCGCCTTTCTCTCACATTTAGTGAATCTGTGCACCATGTCCATGGTAAACAGCTAATAACTGTATTTTTAAGAGACTTAAGATTCTTTGGAAGGCTCTTTATCATCATACCTAAGTAGTTAATCCTACAGGGCCACAATCATCCAGTTAGTGGGCTTGGCCATAGTTTTACATCACACCTGACTTCAAGCCTTCCTCTTGGTGCTCAATATTTGTGCAGAGAAGAGTTTCTGCACTTAGAGTTCAGTTGGGGCTCTTTATTAAATATTATCATAATACTTTATTAAATACTTGGGTTGCATATGGTCTAATAATACACCAATCCTGAGCCTTTCCCCTTAATCACTTTCTCCTGAGGATGTCTAGTAAACTTTCCTTTGATGAGAAAATTCCATTTCACTATTACAGTAAATTTCTCTGACCTTTCTCTGTTCCCAGCCCACTTGGTTAGCTCGTTATTACACAACAGACATTCATTTGGCAGCGTACATGCTTTACTCTTCCAGTCAAGGCTTCCCTGTCTTGAACCTCATTGATCTGTTATGTACCTAAGGCCCATCTCCTAGAATTCAGTACAAGTCTCCCCTCATCAGGATGCATGGAAATAACAGTGATAACACAGCAGTTCTTTATGTTTGTCCTTTCACAGGAAATTGTCCTCAGCCTGCGAATCAAAAAGAACAGTTTATTGCTCTTTCTTCTCCTGCCCACCTTCTCACCTTCAGGCCCTATTCCTTCCGAAACAATGACCGTCTTTCCATCTGGTCTTGTTAACCCATGGCTGAAAAAAGCAAATTTTCTTGTGTGGTTGACACTTTGAGTGTAAATCTGGAGCTGTGCAGGAATAAATAAAAGACAAATTGTAGTTGCTGTGGTTGTCACAGGAGGGACTCCTATCATGCGATCAGCTTTCTTGTCCCCAAATGTGCGAACTGCCTGACAGACCAAGGTAATTGAAAGGCGTGCATATACCCTGGTTTTTCAGATATTAATGGAAATTGCTTCCGACTGCAGTTGCTTTCTGGCTCAGTGTTCTAAAAGAGAAACAGGTCATTTCATTTCCTGCAAAGTATTGAAGACACTTTAACCAGTCCATCAAGGAAGAAAAGTCTCAGTGGAGTGGTAGGTCACAGGACTGACGTGGCTGCTCGGTTCTGCTAATCCTATACTAAGAATGGTCCAATCTCTCTCTCTCTCTCTCTCTCTCTCTCTGCTCTTCTTTTCATTTCTATTCTCTTCTCTTGTCTATACTCCCCCTCTCTCTCCTACTTCAGAGAGAGAAAGAGTAGTACATGCACCTGAAGACCACTTCACCTTGTACCCAAAGTATGTAGCATCTTAGTTTTATTATAGTTGCAAGGACCACCTCCACTAGCTATTATGCTCATCTTACAAATAATCCAAACTCCTATGATGAGTTATTGTGTGTGTGAGTATGTAGATATAAAAAACTTTGGTAGGTATAGAAAGAAAATGTAGAACAAATGTTAAACTATGGAGTTCAAAAATATTGATTAATATACAAATTAATCTTAACCAAAAGGAAAAGTTGATTAACCATTTATGTGCGGGCACATAATAAGCTGTTTCAGGGAATGCTGGGTAAACCAACTGCCCAGCATCTGCGTCTCTGAGCAGCTAGTTAGCATCAGGATGGGTTCACGATTCCCATATGAAGCTGAGATTACCCACGATCTGCTTGGCAGAGAGGGAGAGCCTGCAATCAAATTAGCCAGTTACCTGGCTAGTTGCTAGTAGCTCAGAGTTCCAGGGGTCATTTTTCAGATAGTCCTGCGTGCCACTCTGCAGCCCCGCCACACCCCATCTGAATATCAAGAACCTTCCCTTTGTTTTGAAGGAGATTATAAGCATCCTGGACTGTTGATGGTGGGGAGGGAGATTACGTGCAGACCAGTTTGGATGCGGCTCACTAAATCTCAGGGCATCGATAAGCAGCATTTCTGCCAGTCAATGTTAAGAAATGTGTGGTGTGTCACAAGAAGGCGCTGTCCAATGCAATTAGGGGATCTTCCAAAGTGGCTTCTCTGCCCAGGTGACTTACAGGGTCCACTTAAATTGTGAGTAATGGTTTGCAGGATGTGGCTTGGCTCCCATGTAGCTCCCTGAAGCTAGTGATGGTTAATGCACCAGACAATTCCTTCCTCTCCATGTTCCCCCCTAGGTCCAAATGACTTTAATCTCAGTACTTTCTGCCTTCTCCTCCAAGGTTATTTCTATCCTAGCCCAGGTGAACTTCACCTGGTCTGAAGCAGAGAGAAGGGCAGACAGGGGGAATTCTTACAGTCCCTTGGTTCTCTTTGCAATCAATTTTCACAGCACAAGTAGTCCTCCTAGCTTTCCTTAAAGCTTTCTATTTAAATGTTCCAGAACTTCTTTTGGAACTTTCAAAACATTTTGAAAGATTCAATGTTGAAAGTTACTTTCTCCTTGCAGACCTGCTGCAACAATCCTAATTCTCTCATAGACAATTGCAAATGTCTCTAACTAGAGGGAAGGTCAAGGATAAGAATGTTCAGAAAAGGAAAAAGAAGCATGATACTTAGTATTTCACGACAGCATCTCTCTACAGCCTCATTCACTGCTCACCTCCTTCTCCACCAACCGCTCGTTAATCCCTTGCTTCTCCTCCACTAACTCTGGGAAACTTCTTTCTCAAACCTCTTAGTTGTCAAATCTGCTAGTTTCCTTTTTTGGACCTCATTCTCTTATAGCATTTGCTAATGATGACCGTATCCTCTGTATTAGTTAGGAAAGGAGAGTGGTGGTACATAAGTAGTAGACATTTAACTCCATACTAACTTAAGAAAAGAGGAGAAATTATGGAAGGATGCTGATCTATCTCCTCCCAATCAAATTACTTGCTCAATTCTTTGTTTGGGGATCTGCATCTGGGCCCGGCATTTTCAAATCTACCCTCCACCCATGGTGGAAATTAACTCCGTAATACCTCTAACAAACGCAGTTGGCCTCAAACATTTCTGAATATTATTGTTTCCAATCAATTTAAATCAGCCTCCTTGTAATTTCCACATATTATATCTGAATCTTCACTCAAGGGACAATTCGGCATACACATTTTTTCAGGTAAGAACATATTGGTACAGCCATTGTGGAAAACAGTACAGAGGTTCCTCAAAAAATTATAAATAAAATTACCATATGATTCAACAATTGCCACTACTGGGTATTTATCCAAAGGAATTAAAATCAGAATCTCAAAGAGATATCTGCACTCTTATGTTCATTACAGCTCTATTCACAAAAGCCAAGATATGGAAACAACCTCACTGTCTATCCATGGATGAATGGATAAAGAAAATGTCGTATATACCTACAATGGAATGCTATTCAGCCTTAAAAGAAAAAAGAAAAGAAAAGAAAACAAAATCCTTCCATTTACAACAGTATGGATGGTCCTGGAGGACATTTATGCTGAGGGAAACAAGCCAGATAAAGAAAGAAATACTGTGTGATCTCACTTACATGTGGAATCTGAAATAGTCAAACTGTTAGAAGCAGAGAGTGGAATGATGGCTACCAGAGGCTGAGGAGAGAAAGAAATGTGGAGGTGATGGTCAAAGGGTACCAAGTTTCAGTTATGCAAGATGAATAAGTTTTGGAAATCCACCACACAGCATCACTATAGCTATGTGCTAGCTATAGGACCTATAGCTAACAATACTGTAATATATGCTTAGAATTTCTAAGAAGGAAGAGCTTATGTTAAGTGTTCTTACCACAATAATAATAATAATATTGGGGGTGGGAGGAAACTTTGGGAGGTGATGGATATGTTTATGGCCTTTATGGGTATATACTCATCCCCAAACTCATCAATTTGTATACATTAAATATGTACAGCTTTTTACATGTCAATCATACCTCAATAAAATAGTTTACAAAATAAAACTATACTAAAAAAGAGCACGTTAGCCATTATTCAAGGAAAGATTCTTTAAAATTAAACATAATACAGATCAAAAACTTCCAAAGAACAGTACCTTTAATGAGCTTTTTAATCATTTTAACTAAAATTTTGTTGAAATGCATCAATATCAAAAAATACAGAGATATTATTTGTATATAAAAGCATATTTTAAATTCCATTTAAGCCCACTCATTTCACCTCCCACAGCTGCTTTTTTGTTTCAATGGAAGATGAATAAAGAATAAATAGAAGGCCAGCGCTTCAAATTGATCTACCTAATAGCCCCCTGAAAACCCTGGGTATGTATCCACATTAGAGAAAACTGTTCTCTCACATGCACCATCGCTCAATCGCCCAGGCATGAACTGATCCTTCCTACAAGCGGAAAGGGGAGGCGAGGGGAAGAGCAAACTGCAGGTCTTGTGTTTGACACATACTAAAGAAAAACCCCAAAGAGAAGACTGAATTGTGTTTGGGCTCACATAAGAAGGCAGGAGGCGCCCCATGACCATAGCGTGATGAATCCCGCTCTGACATTTCAGTGGTTCAATCTCCGGACACACGTGGGGCTTGAGTCAACAAGGGGAAGCGTGAGATTACTACTTGGGACGGAATCATTGCATCTGTCTTTTCCCATTATAGTCCCCTTCCTATTTGGTTTCACCGAGGGAGGTCAACCTCTCTGATGTTTCTGTTTCCCTAATCAATTTGTAGAGTGCATTCTGGCCCACAGAGAGGTCAGTTATACCTAAAAAGAGTGGTAGGGCTAAATGGAGCATTCGAGTTTCTCTGGTCTAATCCTCTAATTTTCAGATTAAAAAGTCAAGGTCCAAAGAAGTTAGCAATTTTTCCAACACACCGTTAGCTCATGCAAAGATTCATGAATATTCTTCATCCTGACGGGCATTTAAAAAAAAGAAGAAAGAGTATCCGGATTCAGGTTTGGGGGAACAAGGGGTTGTGTTCATGCAGGTGGCTGGAGCCGAGGACAGAAGCAGACACCGGAGCGGAAGGAGAAAGACTATGCCTCCACGCTGGGAAAGCTGTCTGAAGTGCCCCAGCTATGCAGATATTTTAATTCGGCAACAGCGTGCTGCTGGATTCCGAGCAAGCCACGGGGCACCTGGGAGCCTACTGGGTTCCTGCTGCGCAGGGCGTTATGCTGGTGACAGAGATGCTCTGCCCCCCGCATCGAAGGGTGCCAGCCTCACACTCCGTCATCGTCTGCTCCTTGCCATTCACTTCCACACAGACGCTAAACCCTTCTTCCTCACACTCCGATGCTTCTCTGCAGACACATTTGCTGCTCTGGTCTGGAAAAATAAGTAAGAGAGGCTTAATGGCCCATCGCGACGTCGGGCGAGCCCAGGCACATTATCTCGAAAGTCACGATGTGGTGATGAGAGAGCTACAGAAGCTCCTGCCTGGAGTAATGCAGTCAACCACCCCAGGGAAAGGCAGTAGGACCAGGAAAGCGACGCATTTTGCTCCGCTCAGCATAAACAGGTTTCGAGGTTGGTGCCAGGATTTCTATTGGGTGGACCGACTTGGGGTGGTTCTCTCTTCCATGCTGCTGCCCATGTGAACCAGAAACTGAGGGACGGAATGAGAAGACTTCCACAAAGAGCTGAGAGACAAGGCTCTGAGAAACAAACAAAAAAGACTTCACCTTGCTTGGAGATAGAGGGCATGAAACGCAAAAGGCTACACATCCCATAAAAACAAACCAGAAATGAGTTAGGGAGGAAAGTTAGGGAGAAATGAGTGTGTGCAGAAGGTGAGAGGCTGTAATACCCAGCCAGGTGTCTCCAGAAGGAGAGAAACAAGGTCAGCCAGCCGACTGTGGTGACAGCCAAACCAGAACTGACCCAGACGTGGCTAGAGTTACATACGTCACCGTCTGCGCTGCAAACCATAAGACTAAGGGGAAGGGCGCCCGGCGGATACAGGCCAGCAGGAGGAGGGCCTGAAGAGCTGACAGAGACCTTACTGATCACGTAGTCCAGCTCCCAAATTTCCAGTTGGGGAAACTGAGGGCAGTGACTTGGCGCCACAACCCAGCGCCTCCCCCTTCGTTCTACAGCGAAACCCTGGGAGGTGTGTCCTGGCAGTGGTGATGGTGTTCAAGATCGCTATGAGCGCTACTTGGACATAGCACTAGCAAATATTGACTCGCAACTTGAGAAAGTAACTCTTTCCCCTATTCTCTTCAAATCCTTCTGATTACTTTTAGGAGGGTGTCAGCTTGGCACTGGTATGCTTTTAACACCCCTCTAACACTTGCTAAACTCCTTTATCCCAAAGAAACAGCATCCCTCAAGCTCCCAGCAGCATCTGGCTAGAATCTACCAACCTTATTTTGTTTCATTATATGCATTTTTCTAGTTACCTAATATTTACGGCAAGTGATATTTCCTTTTAAGAAAGTGATATAAAGTTATTTTTATGGTCTATTTTTTAAAATGAGTACCTAACATGTATAGTACAAGGACAGAGCAAAAATCCTGAAGGTGGAATGGGGATCACTGAGGTTTGGGAGGACATTCAGACCATCAGGGATGGGTTCTTGTCCTCTTCTGTGCCTGATCCACCCTGCTCCCCACGGAGTGCAGGCGGGGAGGGCGGTTCGCGCTCACACCAGTCTGAGTCTCTCACATCTTCAGGGATCTGCTTTGATCTGGTGCTAAACTAGAAAACTACATTTTCAAAAACTACTACTTTCGCATTCTTATAGTTACAAATATGAAATGCCCCTTACCATCACATTTTCCCCATAGTGGACACACACCGCAAGCTTTCTCCGCGGAGGCAGGCAGAGAACAGCTCTCTCTACCTGTAAGAGTATAATTTCTGCCCTGACAGCGGAGAACATGCATCTTGCAAACTGTCAGAGGCAGTATCCTTTTGGTCTTCTCATCTCGAGCACATACATCCAAGGAGGATCTGAAACAAATTTTTTAAATTACATTATTTACAAAGTTTTCACTCTTAAAAGCTGAGGATGAGAAGTGAAAGGGGAGGCTCTGAGCTCAGTGCCTCAAATGGTATCACCCACAACAAAATGATAGAGCAAAAACTCAAATCCCCTTCATTCCTGGGGCCCAACCCCCTTAGATCTTCAAAATGAACCTATTTCAGTCTTTACGTGTTCACAAATTATACAAGCTTGGATATCTAGTGTATATCCAGTTTTCTCTAGAATAGCTCAGATACAGCAAATTGGAAGAGAAGGCAAGGTCTGTTAGGGACAGCTGGTGGCTTGACAAAGAATGAGACAGAAAATCAGCAAAGATCAGACATTCAAATAGTTGAATGAGACCACTGACTGCAGGAGGAAGCGGCTCCTCGAAGCCCGGCAACCTTGAGAGTTCATGTCCATAATACAGCAACGGCCAACAGTTGTGGGCTGAATTCTCAAGGGAAAATGAAACTGTGTTTTTCAATGCTATTTTTTAAAGTATCTATGTTTAGGGGCTAACCCAGTGGCACAGTGGTTAAGTTTGCGCACTCTGCTTTGGCAGCCCCGGGTTCATGGGTTTGGATCCCCGGTGTGGACCCATACATGGCTCATTGTGCCATGCTGTGGAGGCATCCCACATACAAAATAGAGGAAGATTGGCACAGATGTTAGCTCAGGGCCAATCTTCTTCACCAAAAAATTTTATTTTTAAATCTATGTTTACAAAATAATTTAGAAATATTTCCATAAAAATTTTTGCTTTCTTAAGCATTGGTGCTAAAATGGTGAGATCCAGGTTTTCAGAAATGTTACTAATAAAAACAACCACATTTCTGAAAGCTGATGGATAAGGAAGGCATTACTGTACTGAAACCTTAGACAACAAGGTATTTTTATATAGTAGACAGTGTCTATTTTTATTTTTATATATATTTAGCTCTACTATTTTCTTCTCCAACCAAGAGCTAAATTTACTTGGAGTTATTTACATAACAAAAAGAAATCTTTGTACCTCTCTTTTATCTGCTTATTTAAACCTTGAATAGAAATACTCAAAACAGCTTAAACACAGAGACTTTACAAGGCCACCTTGTTATCAGTATCTGATATGGAAACTCACACCATGTCTATAAACAGCAGGCTGCAGACAAACTAAATGAATCTGGAGAAGTTAGAGGATTAAAGCGAATCAAAGTAAACAATGATAAATAGAAATTAACAGCACAGTCAGAATATTCTGGGCTGACCGCTATTGCCATTTACACTACTGAGTTGTATTATCCTTCTCACAAGAAGTTACTTCTTATAAGACCCCATCATAGTGACCATTACTCACTGTAGGTGTTCAAGGAGTTGGATATGTATTTTGATGACAATAACAATTAAAAGCCAAGTAATTGATCAGTAAATTTGTATTTTGATTCTTAACCTTAAAGAGGACCAAAAAGTCTGGGGGCCAGGATGGCTCCCATTTGCCTCTCCACCTTCACTCTCCATTCTTCTCCACCCCGCCTGGGAGGCTGACAGGTAGGGGCCATATCAATAGACTTGCTTGTCCTCTAGCTTCAGGTGGTTTGATCAAAGGGGAGCACTGGCAGGAGATTGGAGGGAGGGAAGAGAGTGCAGCTGGAGTGTTTATTCCCCTAGCTCACTCTTGGGGGATCTCTGAGGTCCCTAAAATGAGGACTCAGCTCCTCCTCAGCTGCCATCTCCACATAGCCTTCTCTGTCTTCAGTTTTCTTACATGCTCCTCCCCTCACTCCTTCAGGCCTGGGCATGGATACATACCCGAGCTGTCACCAGTCCAGAGTACCACCCTGTGACGTGCAGCTTCCTTTACTCTGAACACTTGTGTAAATAGTCCCACCAATAAACCTCTTGTCCTAATTTAACCGTGCCATCTGTATCCCACTAGGACCACGGCACAGACATCTGGTAACTACTTCAGATACCCACTTACAATGGAGTGATTTCAAGTTGGGTGGCATTCCTGCAATGCAAATCTGGAGACGTGGATATTTCAAGAACCAGAAAAGCAGCTGCTTTTTGGTCTATCAGTATTGCTTTAAGAGTTTACATCTCAAGGGAATTTCAGCCGTGATCCTCTCATGCTCTAAATCCTTAGGCAGCAGCTTTGTCATGTTGCCCCATTTTATATATGGAACAAGCAGTGCTCAAGTACTGCTTCAGCCTTCCTCACTAGCCAGTTTAGAACACTGCTTAATGCCACCAGTTGTCAGTCCTGGTGACCCAGGCAAGTAACAGGCAGCAGATGGGCCACATTAAAATGCAGAGAGCCTTAACTCTTGGTAAGCAACACCTTCAATCTAACAAAGACTAGCGTCTGAGAAATCATTTCATTTATCTCGAATAAAATAAAATGAGAAGTGAGCAAAGACAGAGCTTACCCACACTCATAGGGCATTTTACAAACACATCTTGAATTCTTTGGTTTCTCCCAGCGCTGACATGCAGGCACTGTGTGTGTCGAAGGGGCCCCTAAAAGAAAAGGATGAGGATGAGCAGAGGAGGCAATCATTAGGAGAAGAACTTCTTCATGGTAAACAAGGCATTATTCCAATTGTTGAATCAGGCTCTGTAATATTCTCAACTGCCACAAGTTTGTACAGTAAAAAAGTAAATCTTTAAAGCATTTTCCAAGAGAGAGAGCATTCTACAAATAATTTCACTGATCCTAATAGCTACCATTTCTGGAGCATTTTCTATTGGCCATGCACTTCTTATACAGTGTGATATTTAATCCTCCTCAACAAATGCCCATTTAAGAGATGAAGAAACTAAGGGTCACAAAAGTTAGGAAATTGGTGCTAGTTCACACATTTAACAAGTTGACCAAGCCAAGATTTAAGTCCATATTTGTCTGAATCCAAGGCCAGTAGAGCAGGCTCCCTTTTCTCAAGAAGCTGGTGCTGACAGACTGTTGTCTGGACCTCATTTTTCCCACTGTGCTTATAATGGGACAGGCAGCAGCAGCATAACTTGACTTATACATGGCAAACTCCATGGTATCCCGAGGAGATCCATAGTAACCTCTTACATGTAAATGTCCAAGTGGTCTCCGCTCAACAGTGAGTAAATGCCTGGAGTTACTTACATTCATAAAATCCTTTCCACTGCTTTGTGTTTTCTACAAACTGATTAAAAGTCAATCAGCTGGAAAACACCTTGGTCCAGCTTACAAGAGCACACTCTGACTGCCATCTCTTCAGCTATACCTGATTACAATGTGAATGACCTAAAGCACTCCACTATGTCCACCTCCTGCCAGCTTCATTACAACAGAATCCAGTGGCATATACTTTCCCACCATAACACTATTACCTGTTGGATATATCTATAAAGGTAGTTTAGCAGAAAAACATGTTCTTATGGTTGAACAAACTATGGATTACTTCCTTACTTTGGAAAACTTAAGAACTTTAGACATGAAGGTAAAATCTCATGAACAATTCATAAACCTGTAAAAATGGTAGCCATATGAAGCATGTCTGTCACGTCCAGCAATATCTGTAATAAGTATTCATTCTTTAAAGACTTCCCTTTAAAATGATATTATCCTAAATGGAGTGTAGTATCTTGAATTGGATCCTAGATCATATACGATATTAGTGAAAAAACTGGTGACATATGAATAAAGTCTGTAGTTTAGTCAATAGTATTGTACTAATATTAATGTCTTCATTTTAATCTATTAAATTATGTCAAGTCATGTGAGATGTTAATATTATGGGAAGATGGGAAAATTTGGAAAGATGGGTAAACTACAAGGAAACTATATTTGCAACTTTTCTTATTGCAAAATAAAATGTTTGTTAAAATGGTGTTACCTAGATCAGCACTTCTCAACCAGGGGCCATTTTGCCCTCCCCCCTCCCCCAGGGGACATTTAGTGATGTCTGGAGACATTTTTGGCTATTATAACTGGGTATGAGTTTTCTACTGGCATCCTAGTAGTGTTCTATAAGTGTCCTACTGGCATCTAGTGACAAGGACTAAACATCTTACAATGCACAGGACAGGCTCCCACAACAAAGAATTACCAGACCCAAAATTCTAATAGCATAGAAGTTGAGAAATTCTAATCTAAATGTGCCAAAACTAAAGTTCAATGACAAAGCTGTGTAACTTAGTTCTGCATTATGATTAGAAGTTTATTTGCTGGAAGCGGGGGCATGGGAGGGGACTTGGAGGAAAGTAGTCACAGGGTACAACGTTCCAGTTCTGAGACAGATGGGTACCAGGGAGGCAATGATCATTACGATCACTGTGCTAACACTGCCGCATTGTGCACAGGAAGGTTGCTGGGAGGGTGGATCTGAAGAGTTCTCATCACAAGGAGAAATTTTTTTTCTTTTCTTCTTACTGTATTTTTGTGAGATGATAGATGTTAAGTAGACCTATTGTAATCATTTCACAATATACGTGAAGCAAACTATCACACTGTACACCTTGAACTTATACAGTGATGTATGTCGAATTATTCCTTAATAAAACTGGAAAAAATATTTTTAAAAAGAAGTTTATTTGCTTATCATTCATAAGGATGAAATTTTAGATTTTAAAAGTTATTATAATTTGTGCAAAATCACTGATGGAATTACCTGCAGACTTTTGCATTTGAGAAGAACATCGCTTGGTTATCTTCATAGCTCGGTTAACCAAATAAACATGCTCTTAGGGCCCACCTACAGTATCTACCTTTACTGTCTCAAAACCAAATATCTTCACTTCAAGACCGAATGCAGACGGGAGAAGGGAGAAATGAAGGGTTAGTGTTTAATGGGTACAGAGTGTCAGTTTGGGAAGATGAAAAGGTCCTGGAGATGGATGGTGGTCATGGTTGCAAATAATGCGAATGGACTTAATGCCACTGAACTGTGCATTTAAAAATGGTTAAAATGGTACATTTTATGTTTTATATATTTTACCACAATAAAAAAAAAAGACTAAATACTTTTACAACAGTATTTTGCAACATCACCTTTGGAGGATGACAAAGCTGGAATTTTTGGTTTGTTATAGGCTTATTTTCAGGGTAGTTATTATTGTTATCCACATCTTTCGAAAAACACACAGGTCTGAAAAACATCCTTAACTAAAACTTTAATGGAATTTGCTCCTGAGTGGGAGAAAACTCATACCAAATTGTGCTATAAGGGGACTGAAGCAGACAATTTAGAAAGATAAGTATATGATCTCATTTGGAATAAAAGAGCAACCTCATCAACTGTACATTGTTCTCTTTAATTTTAGAATTACTGGTCCAGGTCCATTCCTTCAACTATCCCAAATAAATTCATATTTATGCGTCAGTGCATGTAGAAAACAAAGCACTTGTCTCTGATGTGGGCCTTTGACAGCTAAAGAGCACGTGGGCACTGGCATGGTGGGCACTGCGTTGGCCATGCTGCCCCCTCTCCTGAGGTCAATGATCATTCACCACCACGACCCCCGCCCACCGTCAGCCCCGGAGCGCCTGGCGCAGCCTGCTCTCTCTCCAGCTGTCACCACCTAATGCACCTGATAGTCCCACTCACAGAATCCAGCCGCTCGTCCTCACTATAAAAGACAGTTCCAGCACTGAATTAAAAATCTTACACTTGCGACATAAGAATACCGTACAAAATAGAATGCAGGTGAGTTTTTCTCCTTTCCTCTTTTTAATTGTTACAAACATATATTTTCCATTTATTTTAAAAAATGTAAACAAAGAAGAAATAGGAGATTATTTTAAAAACAAATCCATCCCATCTTGAATATCTCTAAAAAGAAATCTTTTGGCTTTCTACATCTCTTCCTACCTTAGCTTCTTAAAAGGCCATTTTAATTTGCCTGGTGTTCAAAAATACCAGATTTTTGGATTTCCTCTATTAAGAACAACTTCACAAACCACAACACTTTTCCTTCAGTAATTTCTGCTTTGCAGTGCTAAGTGCAAATTCTTTTAAATTTTCGATTTCAGTAATACTAATAAACTCTGAGAGCCCAGAAATGAAACATACTAAATTTTATATAAATTATGATCTCAATTCTGTACTTAACAAAAGTACAATTAAAAAATCAGGATGAAACCAGAAATCAGCTCTTAAAAATTCTTTATTTTCGGGGCCAGTCCTGTGGCATAGTGGTTAAGTTTGGTCTGCTCCACTTTAGTGGCCCAGATCATGGGTTCAGATCCCAGACATGGACCTACACCACTCATCAGCCACGCTGTGGTGGCAACCCACATATAAAGTGGAGGAAGTTTGGCACAGATGTTAGCTCAGCACTAATCTTCCTCAAGCAAAAAGAAGAGGATGATTGGCAACAGATGTTAGCTCACGGCTAATATTCCTCAGCAAAAAAACAAAAGAAAATTCTATTTTCTTGGCAACAAAACAGATATAAAGCTAATCTTTGAAATGAAGGATTTAAGTTAAAATTTCAGAATCCTTAGGGTTATTCTTGCCTTCTCTCGCATTCTATGACTCTACCTTTGCCATGTGAAAAAAGTCTGTTACCCAGTCTATGAACTGATCTCCTTCTTGTAGAGGGGCAGGGGTAGAGGGAATGAGTCACAGATATGGTGATTTGGTGCCATAAAGGATGGCCACAAGGCCTGTAACTTGCCTTAGTGCAGATGTCCTTGGACAGAACCAGGAGCTGCTCACCTTTTTGCACACACCGGACATTCTTTATCTCAGGACTCCACTTAAGGCTGGATCCACAGAGAAATGCTGAAGGGCCTTCTAAGGACATGCCACCTGAACAGGAAAAGGTCACCTTCTCGCCAACTGTGTAGAAAGGTTTGTGGGGATGACTCTGTATGCCATCCATCAGAGCAGGTAAAACACAGGCAATTTCTAAAGATAGAGGAGAGCAGAACACAAGGGTCATTGCTTTCCTAAGCCATCTTTTTAAAGAATAACAGCCTTGAATGGTGCTGGTACACTTGCTCTGCCTTATCACATTTGAGGACAAGGAGGAAGAGATGAGTTCACTCTTAGGGTGCCTGAAAGACGTGTCCCACAATGCCTGGCATGTAATGACCAATGAATGACTGAAAATCAAAACTGTTCCCACCCTCCCACCCCGGCTCTCAAAGCAATGTGACAACTTAAAATGAATAAGCCTTATAAACAGAACAGGATCCAAAGCATTTAAAGAAGTAGATTGATTGTGGTGGACCTCTAGAAATTGAACTCTAAAGAATGTCCTGATAGTCTCAGCCAGAACTGAGCACCTGGCCTATTCTAATTAGCACTAGAAACTTGAAAATTGCAATAAAATGTGTCTTGCCTAACAGAGGCACTATCAACTGGAGACTGCTGAGGGCTTTTTCAAGACACAACCGGAACTTGGACAAGATCATATGAGCATTTCAGGAAAGCGAGGTCAAGACGTGGGGCATAGGGTGAGCAGTTATTTATCTTGATTCATTCTCTCCCACATTATTCTCTCATCTTAAATTATATACTACAACCAAAGCAACTCACTCTGACAATACATTTTCCCAACAAGCCACTGTAAATCTTCTCCACATCTGGCAACAGGGTCTCCAACAAGAGAGTATCCTTCATTGCAAGTATACACTATGTTTTTCCCAACAGGAAACATGGCACCTTCATCCTAAACAGAAATAAAAGATGGAAGAGAAAGAGTATGTCTATTTTGAGTTAACAAAATGTTTCTTTAGATATATTTGGCCTATAAATAACGCGTTCTTTTAATCATCAGGCAACCTACATTGAAATCACTGATTTGGAAAACTGTCTATAAAAATGTTTTTCCCTTTATAGTCCTAGCCAACAACACTGGTACCACCATTAATTGAAATAAACATTGATGCCACTATAATGTTGATTGTTCCCAAAGTACCAAGCACTATACTTAGCATTTTACCAAAATTACTTTAGTGCCCGAGTAACTGCTTTCCCTTATACTTTCAGGAAAAGGCAGTTTGTTATCAGATTTTGGAAATGTCCTTGTCAGTCAAGTGTTCATAATAATGTGTTATGGGCTATTCATTGGCAGTACTGCCTAATAAATGCCAGTATGGAAAATGCTCGAATGCAATCAGCATGTTCTTGAAAGCTTAAGTTTCTCACTGAAGACTTTTAGGGGAAATTCCATGTTGATTTTCTCCCAGCCCACCGTCCAACCCCTGCCCTGTCAGGGAAGTACTGCTGCAGCTGGGTCAGATTCAAGGACATGTCATTAGCCTAGATTGCCAGCGAGTGAGCTTTCATGGGAGCAAGGAAGAATTTGAAGCATGCGCCTTGAGGGGGTAATCATGCTCGTTTGAGATCTCTCTTGGTTCTTTCCCTTGTCCTTTTGGTTCTCTGCCACCCAAGATGATAGTGAAGAAAATCGGCCTTGGAGAGAACTTGGAGCTGGACCAGCTCTGCTGTAGGCATACAAACAAAATTCTGTGGTGCCTCCTTTCCTCACTGTCAGTCCTGGCTCAGCCTGGCTCCATCGTGGGAGTTGGTAGGAAGCAGAGGGCCCAGGCTGACATGGAGGTTTGAAGAAAATAGGGAAAGCCACTTGATCTGCTTTGGTTCTAGCCCCGAGGCCTTCCTCTGCCTTGCAAAAGGGACTTCTGCATGGGGAAGTCAACTCAACAGTGTCCAAAACCACTAGTAGCAATTAAAAAAAGAAAAAAAGGAAAGACTCTCAGGATCTACCATAAACCTACAGAATGAGAAAAAATGGAGGACGAGGGGCAAACGGCAATCTCTATTGTTAAGTTCCCTGGGTGACTGTGACGAAGCCCCTGCATGGAGCAGTGTTGGGAATCCCTGGCGCCTCAGACAACACCACGTGCACTGAAGCTTGAGACAGCAGCTTCATGGTTTGCTGAAGTATGTGAGTTTGTTTGGCCTCATTCTCCAAAAATATGTTTCCTTCAGGAACTTCATGGATTGTGGTGACTGCAGTGGGACAGTATGAGTGTTAGAGATGCTAGGTTCACCCTCTCTCTCTCTCTCTCTTTACACACACACACACACACACACACACATACACACCTCTTCCATCTCCCAACAGTACCTACATTTGGGGAACCTTCAGCAAAATCTCAGTGTGTGTTCAAGGGCCTGGAATTTGAGAGGCAAAATCCTTTGTGGAGAAAGCAAGGCTGGCAGCACTGAGAGAGTCCTGATGAACAATATCTCCTATGTGCGCCATGAGGAGACTTCACTGGGGCTTGAGGCCAAAGCCTCATCATAACAAAGGGTGAAAAGAGCACAAATTCATATGACCCCAAAGCCAAGAAAATTTCCTAGAATGACAAGGGCACATGACTTGTGTTCCTTCCCAAACAAGAAAATTGCTCCAAGCACAATGACCCATATCTCACCAACACTGGCTAAATGTCTTATCAGTTCCGAGAATAAAGCTAATACTTCATCCCAAACCCCATATTTATGAAAAATGAAAAAGAACTTCTTTCAGTGGCAAGAATAGGGAAAGTACTCTGTGTTGAGGAACGTGCTTATAGAGTCCTATGTTAGTGTTCAGAACAGAAATGTTCAGCAGCCCTCTGGCATGACTACATTTCTAATTCACTAAGCAACAGTATGGAGTCAGCTTACCACAGACGATATACTGCCTTCTGCAGAATTCTAATCACCTTCAGCCAAAGGAGAAAAGTCACAAATGAAAACCCTCACCACTAAAAGTGAAATGCACACTTACAATACTTTTAGCACTATTTCATCATGGAAGAAGGAAATAGATTATAACATCAGTAGTGAGATAACACTTGGAGCAAAGGGTATGAGTAAAGGAAAAAATATCTTTCATAACCAACTTGAACAAATCCATCTTTCAAGGCTGGAGGTGACGAACAGAATTCTGTCGGAACCAAAGACAAAGGAAAACAATGAGGTTCAAGCAATCTGAAAGGAAAAGGAAATAAAACTAAATTAATGTGATGGATTTCCACAGTGTAATAAACATTGTGTACCACAGTGAATTCTTCATTGGCATCTGAAGGGACTCCCTCCATGTATGTATTGATGTGATATTTTTGTCATTCTCAGAACCAAATATCTGATCACATCCTGTGACAGAAAATTCAAATGTAAACGCAAGCTTCCAAAGGATAGCTATAAGGTCAGTAGTATGAAAAACAGAAAGAAAAGGGAAAAAAAACTAAACTACTTTATGTGACTTCTAGAGGTCACCTTCTCAGACCTGCTTTTTCTCCTGCTGTTTGGTTCTGAAATTCCTTTAACAGAAAGTTAATTCTGTATTAAAAATAAGGTAATTAGAGCAAGTGATCCTGCGAGAGAGGTAACACAAAATAATTACTTCTGATTGAACATTACTATGTGCTAGGGACCTTGGCTCCACAAATGTGCTCTACAAATGTGCATTGTCTCCATTCACATTCACGGTAACCCTCTGAGATACGTGGAGAAATCAGGCTCAGAAAGTTTGAATAACTTGTCCAAGGTTATAAAGTAAAACATATCAGGGCTGGATTCATATCTAGTCAGTTAGGCTCCTCAAACCATGCTCTTTCTACCTCTCACAAGGCAATTTCTAGAGGGAGCTCACAGTCATGAAAATGATAACAGTGATATTCATCATTAAACAGTGGTTTCCAATAGCACCTCTGAGGTCAATATACCATCAGTATTATCTCCACTCAGGAGATGCGAAATCTGAGGAAAGCATCACAAATGGCCTGTGTGTCGCTCTTTCTCAGTTGAGTTCCTTATCCTCTTGCCACACTCTGAAGAAACCCAGAAATGTGAAGTATTGATCGTCACTTTCCTCCCTCATACTGAGGAGAAGGAGGATATTTCCCCTCCTCTGAGCACTAAGAGGAGCGAGAATTCCTTCAACACCTTCCTTAGGATGTTCCCTTCCCTCCAGCTTTCTGTCTAAAGCCGGGGGAAATACACCCACTGGGCAGCGGCCCCCTCAGAGACCCTCATCTTCCTAGAGGTGCATATCCTGAAGCCAGCATTCTCCTCCTACCATAATCTCATCTGCTTGCCAGTTGCCCCATCAAGAGATATTGCTTATTGTTAGATTACGAGGCACGGAAGATATAGGAGTAAGGCATCCCTCCTCCCTAGGCTCCCACCAGATACCCAAGCATCTCACATCTTTCTTCAACTCATAGGACCTTCAAACTATCTTACTACAACTTTTTGCCAATCCCTGATCTGAAGAGGTTAGTAAGGACAGTGTAGAACAGTGGAGCGTGGTGTAAAGAATTCTGACCCAGGGGTATGATTCATCAACTAAGCACTTTTGAGATAGTTTTTCCAAGGTTCTGGTAAATGGGAAATTGGTATCAGACAACTGAGCTAATCAGTCAAGATTTTAGCCATCTCAAGCATCTGGCTTTAGGCTTAATCCTAAAGAAATAGATGAATGAAGGAAGGAAGGAATGAATGAGTGAGAGGGAGTGGTATATCTGAAAAGCAATGCAACTATTATCGAATGCTTACTATGTGCCAGGCTCTGAACTAATCCGTTTACATGCTTAATCTCATTCAATTCTGGCAACATCCTATTACCGTTTTATCTACTATTATTATAATGATTTTAGAGGTGTGGCAAGTAACTTGCCCAAGGTCACACAGCAAGTAGGTGGCAGATCTGCTTGATGCCAAAGCTGCTGCTCATGTCCACTCAGCCAGACTGCTCCCAGTTACCTAGTCTTTTGTAACATCTGTGTCAGGAAACTCGAAACACACATGCGCAAGTGGGGCACACCTCGCCTCCCTCCTTCAATTGGCCCCAGTGCTAAGGGCAAAGCAGTCACTGATAAAAATTCCCATTTAACTTTTAAACCTTTTAATAGCAGCAATCACGTATTCCATGCTTACTGCAGAGGGCACTGTGTTCTAGGTGAGTGCCAGGAGGTCTGGTCTCCATTACCTAAAATGCTTCAGCTCCTCATCTTCACACTGCCTGCTTTCCGACGTTTCTCCAATACAGGATTTCCCACCCCGACTGGGAGGCGGGTTATTGCATTCTCGGCGCCTTGTTTTCTTCCCTTGAACACAGGGGCCCCAAGAGGACCAGCAACTCCAATCTCCATCAACCCCTCCTGCAAGAAAAGAGAGAGGCTGTTCAGAAAGTATGTGCAGAGGAAGATTTCAGAGTTTGGGGCTAAGCTTCCTGCTCATGTGGTTATTGGGGGAGGGGATGATCTGGGGCTTTATTACCTTCATTCTGTTCACTGAGGTCTTCAACAAGGGCCAGAACGTCTCCACACTGACTAGCATTGTGCATATTAAGGCTGCATTAACAAACTTCTTGCAATAATATATTAAACTTATTATTTTACAAGCACATAAAGCATGTTCTTTTAAAGCATGTACATTATATCATTCATTTACTTCTCACAAGAATGAATCCAAGTGGGCAGAGGTCTGTTACCTTTCTTATTTGATAGGCGTGGAATCTAAAACAAAGTGGTTAAATGCCATTCCCAATGCTGTAATGGCTGCCAAAGTCTAATGGCTGAGTCCGGGCTCTTTTCATGACCCCACAGTCTCTCAATAAGGCAAATAAGTTCCTATTGTTAAAGCAGTGCTTGGGCATGAGAAGGACATAAGCTACTGGGTATTCCAGGCTGCCAACCCCAGAGCTGGCATTGTATAAAACGAGAAAATGAGTAAGTAGGAGAAATGCTTTTATTTCCTGTCAGCATCCTTCTCATTCAGTCTACAGGCACTTCCTCAACCCACTCTGGCCACCCTCCATCTCAGGGCCAATTCATGACTCACAGTTCTTTTGGTATTTTCCCCCAACATACTCTTTGGGAGAGGCAAGAGAGAACTGATACCATATTCTAAGAGCTTTGCTTTCCTAGTTAGAAACTGATCTCAGAAACCATTCCCTGAAGCATTCTTTCTTGTGACAAGAGATTTTCACATATTGGGGTGTATGGGCTAACTTCTGGTTCAAAATTGATTCATTCTGAGCTAAAGAAGCCTGACTTCTGGCCTGTCAAACATACATTGCACAACTGTTTTATCCGGTAAAGTAAAGAATGCACTCTCTTAAGAACGCATACTCCCCCTCCTATGCCAGTATCTGTAACACCCTATCGGTAATGCCCATACTAGTCCTTTTCTTGGACACTAGGTTCACATTGATTTGCAACTGAATACCTCTTTGAAACTTTGACGAATATGTATCCTGGGCATGTTGAATGCATGTTCTTTGTTCCAAAAAGGTATAAGACTGTACTGAAACCCAGAATGCTTTCTTGCTCTGTGGAATGATTTCTTGCTGTGTGGAAACTGCCTTCCAGGGTTATAAGCCTCACTCCGGCTCAAGCAAAACTCATCTTATCTCTCTTATCTATAGAATGGTTACTGGCTATTTTGCATCGATACTTGATACTAGATGGGTGTGTTTACTACTCTTTAGCTATTTCTGCTGTGCAACTTACACCCCTCTTTGTCTCCTACCCCACACCCACTCCTCGGTATCACAAGCACCGAAACTAAACTAGTTTGTATGATATTTTCCCATTATCTTCCTTATGTTTTCTTCCATAATCAGAAATTGAGTTAATAAAGTAATCCTCAGAGTATATTAATACGGGGTAGTAGTAGCTTAATACACTATGATTGCTACCCCGTTCCTTACCAGCAGGAATCACCCCATTCCACAGAGGAATGAAATCACAGTGGTGGAATTTCAAATTACCAGGACTGGCCCACTTGGGGAGACATTTGGAGGTAACGATGCCTTCCTGATGCCTGTCTGTAAGCGACTGTGGTTTAGTGCTGTGTTTATTCATTTATCAAACATTTACTAAGAGGCTTCCATGAATCAAGCTCTATGTTAGGCTCTGAGAATAAAGAAAGGAATCAAACAGTCCTGATGTTAAGGAATGAGCTTTCTGGAGGAGAGAGACATAGAAATAAATATAAAAACAGATGTACATAAATTGACTCATATTTTGCCTCCTCATAAAGTCAACTTCACATAGCCCTGTACTAT
The DNA here is from genome assembly GCF_041296265.1 of Equus caballus. Classification (NCBI taxonomy): domain Eukaryota; kingdom Metazoa; phylum Chordata; class Mammalia; order Perissodactyla; family Equidae; genus Equus; species Equus caballus. Next base: position 40,109,951 of record NC_091704.1, read on the forward strand.
AGTGCTTTTAGCACCAAGCACACTTTTGAGCACACAGCAGATGTTCAACAAACACTTGTGAATAATTAATAGATGGGACATAATACAAAATTACAAATAGAGATGTTTTGAAGAACTTGCCGTCAGAAAGATTAAGCAAACAAGCTCCACAGACCCACGTTAAGACAAAACCTTAGTGAGATGGAAGGATGGAAGGTGTTTCAGTCATCAATCTATTTTAATGGAGAACAGGGAATGGAGGGCACCACCGTGTTAATTCAGACAGGAACATGGAGACAGCAAAGGACCTTGACTGCAGTAGCTGTAATCCGGAAGTGGAATAGGGAGGGAGATACTAAATCAAAATGCCTGGTGACACTTCCATACGCAAAGAAGCACCGTCTCAGGGGCCAGAGGGAAAGGGTACTTCTCTTCCCCATGTGTCCAGCATCACTAGAGACAATTCAGCACTGACCTGCTTGATCCCCTACGAGGACTCCTTGCTCACACGCCACACCAAATGTGTATGGTTTGCAATGGCACTGACACTGGGTCCCCTCAACAGTGGCGATGCCACCATTTTGACAAGGCTGGCAATGGCAGGGGTCAAATTCATCCAAATATTCCTCAACAGCCCGTTTCAGGTAGAGTCTCTTCACAGAGGCACAGGGGACTTCCTTTACCAGCTCATACAAAGGTGTCAGCTATACAGATAAAGACATCATGGTCAGCAATCAGGGTTTTAGGCAAGAATACTTTCCTTTTGGCCTTCAGGCTCTATCCCCACTAAAACAAAATCAAAAGTCACTCTTAGGTTAATTCCAATTATTTCTTGTTCAAATAAAAAGAGAAAGCAATTCACTTTCTTTGCAAGACAAACCTAGGGGAAACTAGCAAGAGATAAGGAAGGAATATTTTTTGTATCTGGTATGCATGCATAAATTTTTTAAAAACCAATAGGACTTTCATTTTCTAGTTTTTGAAAGATTATTTTGAAAATAATACATTTCCACCCCTGCAGAGGACAGAAGAAAAGAAAATACACTTAAATTAGAGCCAAGAAGCAAGTGCAATTAAATTTAAGATTAAATTTCCTGACTCTGAGAGACTTATTGTGTCACTCGAGGGAAGACAATGACTCTTTCTCCCTGGAGAAGTTTAAAACAGGTAGACATTATCACTCTGTGTTTGATATGTCAGATGAAAAGCAACTTCGAGATCACATGTGTTAGCTAAGCTTTAACAATCTGTTCTCCCAGGAACAAAAAGTCTCTAATTCGCAGTGTTTGCCAATTTCTGCAGCATAGCTACTCTAACCATGGCTGGTCTCTGGCTGCCACCACGATGTCACAGAGCACAGAGCTGGTGACAGATATGCACCATTGGCTCTTGAGAAAGTCAAGGAGAGCTGGCTGCAGCGTACCCTGTGAGTATGGAGATTAACGCAGATCTGTAGCCACCCCTGATGCAGGAAGGGTTAATAATCACTGGAAAAGGCTTGCCAACAAACTGGGACCCAGAGGTGAGAAGGCCGGTCAGCCAATGATGGGTAAGACCTCCAGGGCGGGGCAACCTAAGACAGGCGCAGTCGCCTGGGGGCACAGATGGAGACACAATATCGATATTAGGAGCAGGAGGGGCTGTTGCCTAGGAGATCTTGCCTTCTCCAAGATAAAAATATACGAGCACAGCAATAACATGATAATATCAAAACAGGGTCTGAGGGAGGGCTCCTTGAGAAATCACTAAGAATTCTTGGCATCTGCTAATTACTTCATCCAGAACACCTGTGTATGTTTAACAGATGTAAACTATGTATATATTGAAACGCTGGTTATAATAAACTCAGAGTGGCCATCAGCCCTCTCTGCATCTATCCTGATGTATACATTGGATTGCGACACCGACAAGATCAGGTACATTTCCCTCCATCTCTGCCCAGGCTCTTTCAAACTGCTTGGCATTGCATGGTCATACAGGTAAAATGTCTCTTCTTTGCCTGTGCCTTTCCTGCCCAGCTAATCAATTAGCAAAGCTGTGATAATTCCAGTCCCGGGTGGAAAAGAGCGTAGTTGATAATGAGAGACAATGTCTGTTTTTCCATAATCAACAATTTAAGATTTTTAAAGATTTGTGTGGAAGACCAGCCATGAAAATGGGCCATTTTGAGTACTAACAGATGGCACTTTAGAACAAGACTTCCCTGGAAAAACCCTCCTGCCACTGTCACCCTTGTTTAGAGGTGAGTAGGTGCAGTATGGTGTCAGGAGGGCACTTGAGGAGCTATTGTAATGTTTGAGTTTACAAAACGTGTCCAGGTTTCTTAATCTCCGAAAGTCATTTCACCTGGGATGTTGCTTGATTCCCAAGACAGGGAACAGATCATGGAATCACTTCTGCTATAGCATTTGTTTTGAAAACGTGAATTTGTTCCATTAAGGGACAATATGCTATATTAAGGAATAATATGATGTATCACAAATTTTGTGTTTTCCTACATGTAATTTCGTCCACGAGAAACACCAGGAGAAACAGAAAACTGGACACAATTGAACCAAGCTGCATAAGAATACACAACACTTGCACGTACACACATACACCTCAAACATCCATCTGGTTCACTGTGTGTGTAATAAACTACACCCACCCACAGCCGGTGTCAGAGCTGCCATTTCTGATTGCTCTCCTACCATGTCACAGTAATTCACAAGCTATAACTCCTCCTTCACCCAGCAAGTTTCAGGGTTTTTCTAGGTAAAATGCCACATTTATTGTAGCACATACGCATTTCTTAACAATTTTAACATAAAATTCTGCTACTATTTTTATTGATGCCTATTTTTTAATTTTTATTTATTTTTTTTTAGGAAGATGAGCCCTGAGCTAACATCTGCTGCCAATCCTCCTCTTTTTGCTGAGGAAGCCTGGCCCTGAGCTAACATCCATGCCTATCTCCCTCTACTTTATATGTGGGACGCCTACCACAGCATGGTTTGCCAAGCTGTGCCATGTCGCACCTGGGATCTGAACCGGCAAACCCCAGGCCCCCAAAGCAGAACATGTGAACTTAACCACTGCGCCACAGGGCTGGCCCCTGATGCCTATTTTTTTTTAAAATGAGTGTCAAAGATCAAATTTTTAAGTGCTGTGTCCCTACCCCCATTTTTCCCATAAGCCCTGTGGTCTTTATTGTGCAATTTTGCCTGGCTCTCTGACTTTTAGGAACATACATGTTGCAATATAAAAGAAGTGATTGTATCAATAAAACATCCTAAAATTCTACCAGCCAAATCAGTTCTATCTTAATTTACATAACTCCCAGAGCCTCTAATCCAATCCGTGGCTGCAGGAAGAATGGTGATCTTACAGATATAACAGTAGACAAGCCTAAATGCCTTCTTCTTGCGAAAATCTATAACTCCTCTGAATTAGAGACCAAGAAAAATATAATCAAATTTAGGTCAAAAGCTTAAAATGTAAATTTTGTCATTAATTTCTCTTGAGATTTACAAGACATTTAACCTTTCAAACTGAAATATGGACATAGAAGATAACAAACCTTCTGTTTCATCTTATAAGTTATGCATTTATTTTACTATGCAAAACATAACTGGGATACCGAAAATGCTAATTACAGCCTTCTCTATTTAACCACCTTGATTTAACCTAATTTCCCCAGTGCAAATAAACATGACTGCTTTCTGCTCCTGTCAACAGAGCATCGCATACCTTTTGTTTTATGACTTGGGGAAGATCAGTCACCGAACCTGCCCAGGAAGAATATCGGTTTTTGTTTCCAGCAGGATTGTCCAGCTCCAGGTAACTCAGGCCAGACACGAAGCCTGCACTTCCTCCTCTGACAAATGGCTTGCCTCGCAACACATTGCCCTCAGTTCCTACACAAGGAGAAAGCGAATGAAACAAGTCAGGATGCGCAAACAAAGTGAAAATGAGAACGTAAAAGTGAAAAGTCTATCAAGTATGAAAACACAATCCATCCAACTGTATGACCTTCTGGAAAAGGCAAAACTATGGGGACTGGAAAAAGATCAGTGTGCCAGGGTGGGGGATGGGAGGGATGAATCAATGGAGCACAGAGGATTTTTAGGGCAGTGAAATTGATCTTAATGATATTATAATGGTGGATACATGTCATTACACATTTGTCCAAATCCACAGAATGTACAACAGCAAGAGTGAACCCTCATATAAAATATAGTCTTTGGGCAATAATAAAGGATCAACGTGGGTTCACTGATTGTAACAAATGTACTACTGTGGCACCGGAGTCTAACAGTGGGGGAGGCTGTGCCTGTGTGAGGACAGGGGAAGTACGGGAACTCTCTGTACTTTCTGCTCAATTGTGCTGCAATCCTGAAACTACTCTAAAAAGTAATATCCATCAAGGGTACAGCCCTACGGCTGAGTGGTTAAAGTTTCACATGCTCCACTTCAACAGCCAGGGTTCACAGATTCAGATCCCAGGCACAGACCTGCTCCACTCACCAGCCATGCTGTGAAGGTGTCCTACACGCAAAAAAATAGAGGAAGATTGGCACAGATGTCAGCTCAGAGCTAATCTTCCTCAGCAAGAAAAAAAAATCCGTTAAAAGAAAAAAGAAAAGAAAAACATAATCATTACCTGACAGTAGATGATATTAGGGAATTATTGTTCATATTTTTAATGTTCTTAGTTTAGTAAAAGTTATTATGTTATTGAGGAGACTTTCTTCTAGAAAGTACATGTATATTTAGGGATGAAGCATCATGATGTCTAAAATTTGCTTCCAAATGGTTCAGCAAATATTAAAAATATTTTAAATATACAATATTTATGTATTGCTAAATAGTCCATATTATAAATATCATATGTAGATATACATAGCAAAATGTCAAAATAATTGTTACATATATAAGCTGGGTACATGGACATTTATTACTACATTTTTTTCAACTTTGCCATACGTTTCCAAGTTTTCATAATAAAATATTGAGGGGAAAACAGTTCATTGCATCCAGAATACTAACAATAAGCAAAAAAGCTATTAATTAAAAAGCATACATTAAGTCATGAAAAGTGTTGTAAAAACTTTGAACACCAGTTGAACAATTTTTTCTATTTATGTGCCTCAATTCCAAAAATAGTTTTTAATATCTATTTGCAAGTGATTTTTACTGTGGTCATGACTAGAAATTCCTAACTTGCAGATCAGATTAGGGGCAATTTTCCTTTTCTTGTAACTGTCTAAACTTTGCAATTTCATGAAATTTTGCAATTCAAAAAGTATACTTTTATTATCAGAAATTATGAAAGCTTAATATTTTTAATAAATTGGCTGAATGCTTCCTCATCTTCGTTACTTTTTTTTTCTTTTTGGTGAGGAAGATTGGCCCTGAGCTAACATCTGCACCAGTCTTCCTCTATTTTGTATGTGGGAGACCACCACAGCACAGCTTGATGAGCAGTGTGTAGGTCTGTACCCAGGACCCAAACCCATGAACCCCGGGCAGCTGAAGCAGAGCACACGAACTCAAACACTACGCCAATAGGCCAGCCCCTTATTTTTTTAATTTAGATATAACTGACATATAACATTACATATGTTTCAGGTATACAACATGATTCAATATTTGTATATATTGAGAAATGATCACCACAATAACTCTAGCTAATATCCATCACCATACATAGTTACAAAACTTTTTTCTTAGAGACTGGCCCTGAGCTAACATCTGTTGCCAATCTTCTTTTTTTTTCTTTTTCTTCTCCCCAAAACCCCCCAGTACATAGTTGTATATTCTAGTTGTAGGTCCTTCTAGTTCTTGTATGTTGGATGCCACCACAGCATGGCTTGATGAGTAGTGCTAGGTCTGCACCCAGGATGCAAACCAGTGAAACCCTGGGCCGCTGAAGTGGAGCGCATGAACTTAACCGCTCGGCCACGGGGCCGGCCCCGTGATGAAAACTTTTAAGGTCTACTCTCTTAGAAAATTTCAAATATACAATACGGTATTATTAACTATAGTCCCCATGCATTATATGCCCATGTCTTGTTTATTTTATAGCTGGGAGTTCCTGTGTTTTTAATATCCAAGTAGTCACCCTTTTAACGCAGTGTATCACAGAGTTCAGCCCCTGAACTGCCTGAATCAGAATCACCTGGTGTGACTGCAGATTTCTGAGACCTACAAGAGAATAGCTGAGAGAATGAGCCTTGGAACCAGCATTCTAACAGGCTTCCCCAGCTAATCCTTGTGCATACTAAAGTTTAAGAATCACTGCCTTGGGGCCAACCCCATGGCATAGTGGTTAAAGTTCAGCACCCTCTGCTTTGGCAGGCTGGGTTCTCAGGTTTGGGTCCCAGACACAGACCTACAACACTTGTCAGCCACGCTGGGGCAGTAACCCACATACAAAATAGGGGAATATTGGTATGGATCTTTGCTCAGGTTAGCTCAGGGCTAGTCTTCCTCCAGCAAAAAAGGAGGAAGATTGGCAACAGATGTTAGCACGCAGTGAATCTTAGGAAAACAAAACAAAAATATCACTGCCTTAACTGGCACACCTGTTTAAGAACTGCAGATTCTAAGAAATCAGTTTTTATGTTTATTTTTTAGCCTCTAGCCAGCCTATCACATGCCAGTGAGCTCTCTGCTCCCACTAGCGCTTTACCCCTAGACAATCAGCCTCGTGCAAGAGAGAAGAGCCTAGATTGTGAAGCCAGATTTCATGTATTTGAAGCGCTTGTCTGATGCTTATCAACTGTGATCTTGGGCAAGCTTTCTGTCCCTCAGTGTTCCTGTCTGTAAAATGATAGTATGAATAATACTTAACTTTTACATAAGAGGAGTACATTGGTTAACTTTTGTAAATCACTTAACGTTGTGCTTGGCACATAGTAAGTGCTACGTGTTTGTTAAATACAAAATAAAATAAAACTGGGGAGCAGCTTCCAATTGCCAGCCCCACTGATAACTGATGTCAGTATGTTCCCAAAGCTCCCGCTTCCACTTCTGTTTCCAGATCATCCTTTTTCCATCTTGTTCAAAAGCTCATCCTCCTCCTTTGTCGTATCTGCTCCATGAAGACAGGCACTTTGTCTGACATATTCACTGCTATATCCCCAAGACCTCGAACAATTCCTGGGACATACCGCAGGCTCCATAAATAGTTGATGAATAAAGTAAGTGAACGAGTAAATAAACCTGCTTTTACTACTCTGTCTCCCTCCTTCTTGCAGCCATCCACCAATATCCCAAGAATTCCCAGTTCCTCGCTGAGAGAAATGCTTCTCCTTTACTTCCCATATTTCTGATCTTTTCTGGTTTTTATCCTATTAGATTATTCCTTCACAGTCCCTCTTCTTTCTCTACAACTTTACTTTTGTAATCTTTCATTTAATCACTCCCTGTATTAAATCCTTTAATGGCACCCTTGTCATCAGGATGAAATCCAAACACCTTCACGTGGGATCTCAGATACAGTCTAAATCCGCTTACCCTTCCAATTCTTTCTTCAATCACTCAAAGACTAACATGCTACCTTCCCCACCCTCTCTACCACCACCACTACCACCAACACTACCACCACCAGTGTGCACCAAAAACTTTAACTGCACTGAGCAGCCATGTCACAGAGTGGAACTGAACCTTCTGCTGATGTCATTTTCCTAGACTTATTTGCCAACCATCATCATAAGGGAGAAAGGTGGTGTACACTGAGGACGTATTTACATACACAGGAGATACCCACTAAACTTTCCACTCTGCATGATGCCTCACTGCCATGACATAGGAAAGAGAGTTCAGAGGCAAAAATAAAGAAATATACGAAAAACATAAAATAAAACACCTGCTGACATTTCAAAGGCCCTTGGAGACCAAGAATTAACCACAAGAGAGAGGGATGGAGGTCAAGCTTGTAACTTCTCATTTACCTGCAGCTGATTTTAAGGCCTCTTTCAGTGCCTGGCATTTGTGTTTTGATGATTTAAAAATAAGATTGACATCTGACGAAGTACATTCCATCTCATCTGCTGAACTAATACCTAGGGAAAAAATTTAAAAGGTGCTTAATTTCCACATTTATTGAAGACCTCCTTTGAGATGCAACCAGGTGTGAGAGTGGGGATGAAAGGTTGTTTCCTACCACTGTGGCCATCCAATCAAGAGTGATGTAATATGTACATTTTCAAGCGTTCTAGAAGGATCAAGGGTCATAAAAAGGGATATTTGATTTTTGTTATTAAACAAAATAGTAGATACATAGATAATAGATTCCAACAAAAATCAGGCAATTTTGCAGCAACATAGCATAAGGAAAAAGCTCAGCTGACTCTGGAGCTAGTTAGACCTCCTTATAATCTATATCCTCTTGGATGAGTCTTATCATAGCACCGAGTCTCCATTTCTCAGGATGCAGAAGAGGAATTATAGTGGTCATCTCACTGGGTAGTAGTGAGGATCATTGCTAACACGTGTAACACACCTGTTGTGAGGAAGGAATCCAATAAATGTAAGCTATTGTTGCAAGTATTAGGTAGTAAGCAAACTTGTGTATCCAGAGCAGATTTTTTTAAAGCAATGTGAGTGGTAACAAACAGAGGTGAATAAAATACTTCTTTAAAACATTTTGACTTCTGCAATATCAGTAAATTCCGCGTTAGTTTTCCTCAAGGGATATTATTTAATCTGAGAAATGGGAAAGGTTAAAAAGTATTCTAAAAAATCCAGTGAACACCCTCTGGAGATAGCCAATAATAATAATGGCTTAACTCACGTGTCAGGGTACTATCCAAAAGAGTAGGCTGGCTTTTTTTAAAGACTGCAAGATTTTGAGTTGAATGGATTCTCGCAATTTTGGATTCCTTTGCAATTTCATCTCTGTTTGTCATACTTTGAAGCTCTAAAGTTTAAGTTAACTATATGTATTTCCCCCATTAAAATCCCCACAATGCTTTTATACAATAATGTTTTTAATACTCTACCGCTTTGTTTCATTTTTTCTGAGTCCACATAAAATAGAACTTTGTATTCTCCTCCTAAGGACCCAGACTGCAGATAATGTGTCCCATACCGGTCGATTAATCTTCTGTAGGCACTGTAATCATACAGAGAGGGAAGGTAGGAGAGTTCCTTCCAGAATGGCTCAGCAAGTTGTAAAAATTCCGGATTGTTATTGATAAACTGAGCCACTTCAACAGTGTTCTGAATAACCAATAATTGATAACTCTATAGGAAGAAGAAAGAGTAAAAGAGTTTTAGATTGAAGATAAAAAGGCAATGGAAATGGTTTTCTGTCCAATATGTCTATAAACGGTCACCTCCAATCAATGCAGACTATACAAATTTTTATTTTTGATGCATAATGGGCCCACCCACTTAAAGTAATCGCAGGAATTTTTGGAATCCCAATAGGAATAATATCTGAGTGATGTCAGGGTAATTTCTTTTATACATGACTTTTAAAACCATACGACCAAGTCGTTACACCCTCCTCAACTAGAAAAAGAGAATCAACTTCATTAACTGGTAAATAATCTCACAAATAAGTATATAAAATAATGTGTGCCTAGGGTCCACATCTTGATGATAACCTATAGTTAGGGTGACCATATAATTTATCTCCCATACGGGGGCGTTTCCACGGTAAGCCACTTTATAATGAGGTCTTTTAAATATTTCCTAAGTATCTTTTAATAATGTTCAAGACAGATCTACCTTACAACAAATCTTCACTTATGTAAACAGTATAATATGGAGATAATAAATGTCTTCACAGCTCGTATTTCCACGGTCAGCTTCTTAGTCATAAAACAGATAAAATCAATATTCCTTTATACCTCCTTTGTGTGATTTATTAATCAAGTTACTGACTTTAAGAATGAGAAAAATAGGCAGATTGTGACTGATGATCAACCAGAAAAATTCATCAGCAGTAAGTGTATATCAAATAGTACAATCCATCGCAACTGTTCAGGTTGCCCAAGATGAGAGTTTCAGTATCTGAAAACAACAAAGTATCTGAAAACAAGTCTTGTAGCTTCCTCGGAAGAAAATTTTGGTATCTCAAAAATAATAAAGTTTTAAAATCTTTTAGTTTCATTCACCTTCTAAAAAAGACTCTGGTATTAGTGTTTAGGAAGCACATAAATTGGATACTAAAAATAATACTGTAAAATACTATAAAATAGCATCAATAATCATGAACTAGAAACCTAGGATAGTTTTAACTAGAAGATTTGAAAGTAATATTTTTTATTTAAGATTTTCAAGTAAGAACAAATACTTTAATGAGATGATAAAAAGTATAAATAAACATATTATCAAGAGAATTCATAAGACAAGATCATACCTTTTAAAGAAACATTTTCTATTTTCTTTTTGAAGAAGATACTATTGCCTTAAAAAATGAAAGCTGATCCTTTTGGTAAATACACTTCTGTTAATATTAGAAATACTTAAACCAGTAAAATATGAAAAAGTTAACTAATATTTCATACTAACCTTTTTGTTATGGATTTCATCTTGATGTGAAGTATAACTGTGCGAAGAAGATGATGAAGAGCTAAAAAAGAATCTCCTCCTGCTAGATGATGTACGTTCTGTCGATGTATGTTTTACGTAAGACCAGCTACTGTTGTAAAATTCATAATTAAAATCATTATCTATTTTCACCTATAAAGAAAATGAAAAGTTTTGTTGTGACCAGGTTAAGGCCTTGGATATAACCAAGAACCTTTTTTCACAGATCCTTTAACACAGATACTTTATTCATACAATCTCCTCCAAAAGACAAAGCTCTTCATTGACACAAAACTGAGACTCTCATTAAGACCAGGGCTGTATGAGTACAAAGAATAGAGTTCCTCCTATAATTACTTTTTGTTAAGTAGGAGGCATGGTATCAATAATGGCAATCCCAAGAGATTCACAAAATCCATTTGTGTACAAACATCTTTTATTTTCCTTTAATTTTAAAATTTAGTCCAGAAGTGAGCAAATTAACAAAGCTACACTAACAGAGAACTACAAAGCATTTGGCTTTTTATCCAATAGAGGGGAATTGAGATGCAAATAGGTGATATGAAGCAATGAGATCTTTTGGACTTTGTTTTGGATTGTTCCTTGTGATCCAGTAGTAGATTTAACTTCCTAATTCTGTTTGACTTGAACAAATGCTAAAATTGGAATTTTTTTCCCTATGCTGGATGGTAGAGGAAAACGCCACCCCAAAAGAATTTTGAAACAGACAACAGGATAGTCATATGTATCATATGTCATATGTGATAGTCATATGTGGCTAACTGAGAACTTACAGCTCCAACATTCATAGAGAAGACAATCATTTATATATCCTTTATGTTCTCCAGATCAAGTGTCAAAATGAAATGTCTACAGTGTGCTGGCAAGTAATATAAATGTCAGAAGCATCTAGAGGAAGGGAAGGTGATGAAGAGGTGAGGACACACCCTGTCTAAGGGACACCCAACACTCGAATCCATCAGATAGTCGCCATATGTAATTACAGGTTCTAGCATTGACAGATTGTCTGATTTTTCAAGAAAAGAGATAAATCTGAATCTTTAAGTAAAAATCTCTAGAGTTTTAAAAGTCATAGGAAGGTAATTTGTTAAAAATGTCAATCACCATGAGAATTAAACAAAACATGCAATACGATGCCCTCTCACAGTGTCTGCTCTGTATAAATGCTCAAATCAGTAACTCTCCTTTCACAAGCATTTGTGTTATTATATATCCATTCATATCTGCATTTGAGATCAAAGTATAAATAAGCACAGAAAAAGTTGAAATGATGAATATAATACACTTTAAAAACAAAACTGAAAGGAAAGAAAGTGACAGAATGTTATGCAGCTATCTTAAATGATTTTTATGAAGACAAAATATGCATGTTAAATGAGAAAGCAGGTATAAATGTAATAATTCTGTTAACTACAACCTTGCAAGTATATGCCCAGTCAAAAAAAGACTATAAAGAAATTCAGCAAAATGCCAAAAAATATTATGCTACTTTTATCACTACCCATGTTAAAAACTAGGCATGCATGCTAAAAATACATCAGAAAATAAGATAGATTTTATCATATATTTTTTTTCCTGCTTTTTCTCTCCCCAAATCCCCCCCAGTATATAGTTGTATATTTTAATTGTGGGTCCTTCTAGTTGTGGCACGTGGGACGCCGCCTCACGGTGGCTTAATGAGTGGTGCCATGTCCACGCCCAGAATCCGAACCAGCGAAACCCTGGGCCGCCCAAGCGCAGCACGCGAACTTAACCACTAGGCCACGGGACCGGCCCCCATATCTTTTATTAGAGCATTATTTTCATTGTATTATGAAATTATTTTGTTTAAAAGTCAAATGCAAAAATTCAGCCTCAAGATGAAATGGAGAATATATGTATTATTATTGACTACAAAGAGAATATTATTAAAATTGCGATTAGAGATTTCTACAATCATTAGACAGTGTCTCAGTCCTGTTTGGTTTTGGATAGACACAGAATTTAAGTTTTTATGTCTCTTCAGAAAGAGAGATTATCTACCTCCTTTTCAATGCAAAAAGAAAAAAAGGCCTATTTTCCCTCGTTTTCAGATCCACAATTCAAATACTTGATTTATGATTTATGCAAATAAGCCTCTTAGCTGCTTTAGTTCAGCATCTCCTCACTCCATCTACCCTACACATAGCTGCAAGAATCATCTTTTTCAAAGTAGTATGATCTTAAATTGTTTTCATACCTTCTTTCTTCCAGCTTAGACCTTAAATTCCTCCACACTGATCCTCCGAAATCACAAATTCAAACATACTACACTCTGCCTTCTCTTACTCTTTTGACTCTCATTCTATCATTGCCATATTGAGTATTCAACTTTGGAGAGACAAAATAAGACAATTTATTTTCCCATCACTCTCCCTATCAGCACCTTCATTTTTTTACGCCCCTCCTGTTGCAATTAGGCTTTGTGGTCCATGACTTCAACCATTTTCTTGCCAGTGAACTTAACTTCCTTGCCTAGATATGTCCCACCATCAAATTTGCCCGGAAAAAACCCAACCCTGGTTCAATGCTTACAGCCAGGCTGCTTAGTGCTACTATGCAAAACTCACACAACTATAGATTGGTGCCACTATAAATCCATTCTTGATTTCCAACCTCAGTGGAACCTTCAATATATTCTAGCAATCCTGTATTTCTCTAGCCAATTCTCACTCTCTCCCATTCTCTATAGTATCAATTTCAAAACTTATACCCCTACTTCAATTCCCCAATCTTACAACCACTTCCTTCACCCTCAGAAGATGACTCAACCTCTTTCCTTACCAACACTCCTCCTATCACAGAGTCCTCTTAAACTTCTGGCTAATTAATCTACAACCTTCTTAACATTTCTTCTCTTCCTTTCCTCCACAAGTGTCCCTCCTCCCTATCTAGGGTTAATTTCTCTGTCTCTTCTCTGTATGGCATTCCCTCTCGCCTCTTCAAAGGATTTATTAACTTGATTGATTATTCCCTCTTCTATAGCTTCAATTTTTCTTTCTCCATTGGCTCATTCCTATCAATACCTATACATATTCTAACCCCACCAAAGTCTAGTCCACTGCAAGGGCTCTAGACTCACACTTCTAGGGTCCAGATCCCAGGTTTGTCATCTACTTCCTCTATGATCGTGGGTAAGTTATTCAGCATTTCTTTGCCTCAGTTTCCTCATCTGTAACAATAGAGATGACACCTTCTTGGGTTATTATAAAGAAAAAATATCCATGTAAAGCACTTGAAATAGTGCTTTGCATATAAAAGGTTTTTATTATATGTGAGCTATTTTTAACATCATTCAAATTGTTCTTGGTTAACAAGGTAGATTTAGAAATCTCAGATATCTAGACTGATACCAACAGAGGGAGCAGAGGATCAGATCATTAAGCGTTAGTTAAAATTGCCTTTAGAATACGTTTTTGTTATTTATTTGACAGGCATATAGGATCTTCAAACAATAAAGTCAAGTACATTCAAGACCAAATACAGGAGGATCCAGGAAGTTGTTAATTGTTCCATCTTAGTCTTTACTCACTCTCATTTGCAACTCATTACATGCTGAGAATAAACCCGACAGTCTTCAGCTGTCTCCCAGGCTGAACTAAACAAAGGGACACCTTCCCAAAGAAACCATGTTGCAGAAATGTGTTTGTTTCAAAGGTTTCCTTGTGGTATGAAAAATATGAGGAAACAGAGAATGCACGTGGCATCAAAGTAAGTGGTTTACTCAGTAAGAAACCAGGTTTGCCCTGGATAAACTACCATGCTGATAACCCAGAGACTGTAAGAGAGATTGACTGATTCTGTTTTATGTTTATTTACTAATATTTATGGTCCAAGTCACCTTCCACCTCGTAGATATCTGAATCCCAGTGGCCGCAGATCAATCTATTTGAACTGTGAAGGACATTCACAGCCTCCACAGCCGCACCTGGGTTTAGCACCTCAGTGATTGACTCTCTGCCTATTGCTTCCACCTCACTTCCCTCAGGCTGGATCTTCAAGACATCTCTATTCTTCACTCAATAACAGGCTATAATTTCCCTCTCTTTCTGACAAACACCTTCAAATTCAGTGACTGGAAAGGCATTTCAGATGTCAATCCACAAACCACGCCATGCTGAGGAAAACGAATGTCAGGATTATGCTGTTATTAAACTATTCCTCTTTTTCAGAAGCTGCAGACTTCCAGCATGTCTACCTTCCAACTATGTCAGAAATTCTCTTCCTTATTATTTTCTCTGCTCTGTAACTTTCTAAATTTGACCCAAATACATATTATAAAACTCCCCTTATAATTATGAAAGAATTATCGATATATCCTCCTAGGAATAGAAGCAGAAAACGAATTCTGTGCAAATGCCTATTTCACATTCTCCCTTCTGGACAAAAGTTAAATTACAATTCACATTACTCGCTATGTAGAATTTAGAGTTGAACAGCAATGAAATACCATACGCTGGGAGAGTGAAATACAGTAGAAAAATAAAGGGCTGTGAAATCTGACAAACTGGATCCAAGTTCTGCTACTCATTAATTTGGTGACTCGGAACAAATTAGCTGAAGTCCTGTAAGCCTCGATTTCTACATATATAAATATAGGAAAATATTGCTTACCTTCCACACATATTGTGAGGATTAATCATATAAAAATTGCCTAAAATGACTCAGATGCCACAGTAGATATTCAAAAATTGGCAGCTATGATCATTTTTCAGATCAGGTTCACTTTCCATTTTCAAGATTTGATAACTCTTAAATGTAACTTATTCCATTGTCAATTGGAAGATGGAATTTGCTGTTCATAATCAAAACTGCTTTCTGGAGTTGTATGAGTTCTTTATATATTTTGAAGATCAACCCCTTGTCTGATAAATGATTTGCAAATATGTTCTCCCAGTTGGTGGGTTGTCTTTCTGTTTTGTTCATGGTTTCCTTTGCTTCGCAGAAGATTTTTAGTCTGATGTAGTCCCATTTGTTAACTTTTTCTTTTGTTTCCCTTGCCGGAGTAGACATGGTATTCAAAAAGACATTGCTAAGACCAATGTCAAAGAGAGTACTGTCTATATTTTCTTCTGGGAGTTTTATGGTTCAGGTCTTACATCCAAATTTTAAATCCATATTGAGTTAATTTTTGTGAATGAATAAAGAAGATGTGGTATATATATATATACAATAGAATACTACTCAGCCGTAAAAAAAAAAAAAGACAAAATGGTCCCATTTGCAACAACACGGATGGACCTGGAGGGTGTGATGTTAAGTGAAATAAGCCAGACAGAGAAAGACAAATACCGCATGACTTCCCTCATATGTGGAAGATAACAAATACATGGATAAAGAGAACAGATTAGTGGTTACCAGAGGGGCAGGGGGCTGGGGGTGGGCAAAAGGGACAAAGGGGCACATGTGTATGGTGATGGGTAAAAATTAGACTATTGGGGGTGAGCACAATGAAGTATATTCAGGAAGTGATAAACAATAATGTACACCCGAAATTACATAATGCTATAAACCATTATAATCCAAATAAAATTACTTAAAAACAAAAAAAACCCTCTGCTTTCTGGAGAAGGTTAATTTGGGTAAGCAAAAGGCCCTTCCGTCTGAACATCCTAACAGTTTGGGTTTACAAATTTTGGAGTAATAGATAAGGAGCACTGAATCAGAAATTTTGGGAAGTTCTGGGAAGAAGGGGGTAAGGGAGTGAGAAAGGAGATCTTGGAAAAGACAGCAAGAAAGAGGCTAAAACAAGATGAGACCAGAAACTTCATTTTGTTGAGGTTGTGGAAGGATGGACGTTTTAAGATGGAGGATGCCAACTGTTTTTGTTGAATGTTTTTGCACTACTGCAACAGGAAATCTCTCCTCTATAGTCCCTCCAAATCTTCAAGAATGTCCCCCAAAGCCATAACATTTTTGTATGCATAGATTTGGAGTTGAAATCAAGGAACAGGATGAGTTTAAGCATGTATGACAGAAACAGCGTTCGAGAAACAGAATCCTGGGGACAGAGGAGATCCTGAGACCATAAGCAAAATTAAAAAGTCAGGCAATACAGATGTTGGCAAGTATGTGGAGCACAGACCACTCTTCCACACAGCTAGTGGGGGTATAAATTGATACATCCGTTTCGGAAACTTTACCTAGTAAAGTGTCACATATACAAGGCAGCAATTTGATTCCGGGTGTGTGTCCTAGAGAAACTCTAGCTCATTTGCATGGAAACTCATGCACAGGAATGTTCAAGGCATTTTTGTAAGAAAAATTGGTAACAGTAATAAAAATGCCACCTACATCAGCAGGTATAAATTTCAAAATCATAATTTTGAGTAAAAAAGCAAGTCATGAAAGAATATATACTATAAGATTTATTTATGTAAATGGCCAAAAACAGTCAAAACTAAATCACAAATTTTTGATTTAGGGACAAAGACATATGGGATAAACATACACAGAAAAACAAGAAAATGATTAAAACAAAATATAAGATAGTGGTTGCGCAGGGAGTGGGGATGAGGGGGATGTGAGCAGAGCGGGGTAAATGGGAAGCTTTTAAGACCCTGACAATGTTCTGTTTCTTAAGGTGGGTGGTGGGCATACATGGGTATTTGGTTTATTAGTTTTCTTTAAACTGCATGTATATGTTATTCACTCTCATTTGTAGATATGAAATATTTCACAATTTAAAAATAAACGCATTTTTAAGTGAAGTGACACTGGGTCAGTGGTAAGGAGATCATCACAACCAGTCATGGCCAGGGCCTTGAGTTTTAGCACCCATACAGGGACAGACCATAAGGTCCCAGGCCCACTTGGAGCACAGAGTTGAAAATGAGGCAAAAGGATATTTCACCTTAAATGACACAAATTAAAAGTATCATTGCCCTGTAAGCCCATATAAAACATTTATAAGATTTGACTACATATTAGACCACAAGTAAATTCTCAATAAACACCAAAAAATCAATATCACGTAAATAACTGGCAACAGTTCTCTGGCAACAATTCACAGATTGGAAATAAGTTAAATCAACGTAATTAAGTACCTGGAATGTATAGGAGAGGATATTTCCACTCAATCTGTAGAAATCTTTTCTATCCCCACTAAACACCTTTCTGCATTGACCACCAAAACTTTTAGTGTTGATGACTCTGTTCTTAAACTGGCCAGTGAGTGCATTGTAGCTGTTTAAAAAAAAAAGAATGGAAGACAGAAGAAAAGGCACTTAAAAACCAGAAATAGCACTTGCTGAAAACGGAGTCATTAGAGAACTCTAGAAATTCTTGAAATACTTTACCATTAAGCATCTCCTTGAGAGAACTGAGGTAAAGAGAACAGCATCCTAATTCATACTACACATTATCCACCTTCCCCTGCTTGGTATGATAGCTAAAACCAATAGCTGGGAAAATCCAACATCCTTTCAGCCTAAGAATATGTTTGGGAAACACAGCTCTTTTGTATCTATGGCAACAGCTGGTTTTGAATTGAATCTATAGATAAAACCAATACAATTAAGATTACTCTTGAGAGAGAGCACTCCACAATGACTTTCAACTAATTGCCTCTTAGTATGCTGAATGGTATACTCTTTAGAATAATTTTACCATTTCTCTGTTAATGAATTTTAAAATATTACAGAAAAATCACATCTAATGATCACTCTAAAATACGTTCTTTTAAAGCCTTGAAACTTTCATTTGAGTCTGACCCTTGAAAGTTCCTCTGGACTCTTTGTGAAAAAGCAAACACAAAATTGTCCCAACTTCCCTTAGAAGTGAAAATTCCCAGCTAGTTTAGGCAATTGCTTCTCAGCCTGAGTATCCCAACCCACTGCTGGCTGTCTTCCTTCCCTGCTCTCATTCTGCTTTCTCTTCATCTTCTTGAGTATCCACACATCACTGAAATCATGGAATCAGTTCTCTCCTTCCTTCCCGTAGGGTGACCGACTATCCGGGTTTTCCCAGGTCTGAGGGGCTTCCCTGGATACAGGACTTTCAGTGCTAAAAGCTGGACAGCCCAGGGACAATTGACCACTCTACGTTTTACCACATATCATTATAAGTACACAGGCATGAGTTAAAAATATGTTTCAGGATGTGGCAAAGAGCTCTGGGCCAAAGGCTTGGCTATTAGGTGATTTGTCATTAGACTTATCAAACCATAAAATAAAGCAAAACAAAATGAAAAACTACAACCTACCGAAGGCTGCCCGGCACCTTACCCATTTCCGGTAAGTTCTATGTTGGGAGGAGGTTTATCAAGGTCACAGGAAGGTCTGCTTTCTGAGTCCTCGCATCTGTCTTCATCAGCGCTATCTTCTTCGCAGTCAGAATCCCCATTGCAAACCAAAGATTTGCTGATGCACTGACCTGTACGCAACAAAAGCCCCCACAAAAAATGAAAGAGGGAAGAAGGGAGGCACTACCTGGGATTAAAAAGGTTTTGTCCCCAACCACCAACATTGCACTTATAATCTAACATGAATTTGAGATAAATCCTCAGTGTCAAGGGAAAGACTGGTGATTATTTTGGTCCTCATTTTGCAACACACAAAACTGATTCTGACCTCAGCTGGACACAAAAGTGAAAATAGAATCTGAATTCAAATTCCAGGCTCTCACTCACAATCATCACACAGTTTGTCTGAATCCCCCACATTCATACAATATCAACCACTGGAAAGCTAGATCGACCTCCTGCCCTTCAGTTTTCTATTTCTTTTTTATAATCATTGACCAACATGCCAAAGTCCTGCTTTTCTTGATGATTTAGATATATAAGCTTTGAGAGCCTGGGAACTGGGTCAAAAGATTAAAACCAAACATCTCTTTAGCACCTACCCTGTGCAAGACACTCCTCCAGGTGTTGGGGTACAAATGTGAATAAATAGGTATTTGTTGGGCTTTTCATATACTTTACAATCTAATAGGAAAGACTATGAAGACATAGATCATTATAACTCAGCAACATAATTGTTATGATAGACATAAGCCCAGGGTACCAAGGAAGCACTGGAGGGTACCAGATGATCTAGCCCCTGTGTGCCTCCCCAGTATCATCTCTAGCCAATCTCCCTACCAGCTTCCTACGCCCTAGTCATACTGGATCACTTGCATAAATAAAAGGTCAGGCTTGCTGTCATCTCCACTGACCTTGCACTTACAGTTCTCTCAGGCTAGAAGGGTTTTCTCTTCCTATCACTTACTTGTCCTTCAAGAATTAAATTAAACATCATCTCCTCTCAGAAATCCTCCCTACCCCACAGGCTACAATGCATGTCCTTCTCCTGTGTCCTCAGAGTATGCATCGCACACACTGTCCTGATAGTACAGCATGCACCTCACTATGCTTTCAATCTAATGCAACAAACATTTGTTGAGTCTACTATGTACCAGGCACTCCAAATGCAAAATGAAAGAAATATAATCCGTATCTTCAAGGAATTCACAGTCTACCAAGAGAGACATCCTGGCCAACAACTACTCCAGATTGCAGGTGGTGTTAACACCACCTAAATAGCTAAGATAAACACAGCCAATGGTTAACAGGTTAGCGTAAGGGGAGCCATCTTATAGAGGGGAACCGTGTTAGGACTATAAATGACCCTGACCCACAAGACACCCCCTTTTCCTTGTTATCGATGCTTTAGCTTGCACGTAGCTTAGAGAAGTACACATCTGCTTGTGAGAAATATGCAGGCTCTGCTAATTTTGTAGCCTTGGCTTATACATAGACCTCCCCATTCCAATAAGGCAATAACTTTGTTCTTTGAGCTTTTCCAGGGTTATTACGACCTTTGGGGAAAATCTCTCTGCTGGTATCTGTCACCAGTGACGAGAAAGCGATCCCCTGTAGTCTCAAGGACTATAACACCATTTGGTCAACATTCCGAGACCACTCCCTTCAGCGAGTTTGTCCTGTAGAACGGCTTCAAAATCTTGTAGTTTTAGGATGGTTCTTTAGGACACTAGTCCACCATCCTCCCCCTTGCTGAAAAGCTGTGGTAAAAAGACTGTTTCCCTCCTACCATCTTGCCCCTTGACTGTTGGCTTGTGTCGCGGCAAGCAGAAGACCCCTGTTGGCATTTACAGCGGTACAATGTACGTAGGGAAGACAGAGAAGTGATTTGTGAATTAGCTCTATCACTTGGGGGTTTAGGGAAGGCTTCTCAAAGGAGGTGTCATCCGATTTGGGTTTTGAAAGTAAAATACGAATTTGACAGGTATTTTTGAGGACTACTTTTTTTTTTTTTTTTCTGAGGAGGACCAGCCCTGAGCTAACATCTGCTGTCAATCCTCCTCTTTTTGTTGAGGAAGACTGGCCCTGAGCTAACATCCACTCCCATCTTCCTCCCCTTTATATGTGGGACGCCCACCACAGCATGGCTTGCCAAGCAGTGCCGTGTCCACACCCGGGATGCGAACCGCCAAACCCCGGGGCCGCCGAAGCGGAATGTGCACACTTAACCGCTGCACTACTGGGCTAACCCCAGGGACGACTTCTAACACAGGCATCATTTATGTATTATTTTACCCATAAAACTTTATTATTTTTGAGAGAAGAGGGTATGTGTTTCATTTCTGTATTCACAACCTTCATCACAATATCTGGAACATAATAAGAATAATAAATGTTTGCTAAAGGTGGTTGAATTAATCTGACTGTACAATTGCAACGTAGACAATAGGTCAAATAAGACTCAGGGCCAAAACTATGCTTCAATCACCGCATGCATGGGGTGACCTGTATTGCTCCTTGGCTAGCTAATTAGACTTGCCTTTCTTATAAACATAATAATACTTTGGACAGTAAAGTCGTTTTTGCCCAATCTCAGTGTACATAGCAGACTTACTCTACATCTTCACCAAAAATGCAACATCAAGAACTGTTTGGGTCTGTCCACAGTCATATCTCTTCTCAGAGAGGCAAAGAGTATCCCCAACTTTATTACCAGATGCCTCCCCTTGCATTTGAAAGAATGATAGCTGAGTGTGTGATTAATATGCCAAGAAAAATCCTACTGATATTTAGGGAAAATTAATTTTTAGGCCAGTATAAATTCAGTAAAATTCAACAAATACATACTGAGCAAGTGAACCAAATAGCATTTGAATGCAAGCTCTGCACGCCAAGGCTGCGGAAAATAAATACCTGAGAAACACCTGAAACGCTCTCCACATCCCTCTTCCGTTGGACATCCTCGGGTAGGTTCACACGATTGCGTCTCAAAAGCGCTTCCGACACAAGGATGGCCCCCATACTGCCCATAAACAGCAATGGACCGCCTGCGAGTCTAAACACAAAACAAGCCGTGCTTTGTCATAGCTCCAGCTTCCTTTACCTGAGAAATGAAATCTGAGAGAAATTAATACAGTTGGAGAAACAATGTTCAGGAAATTGTCCTCGTGTCCTACAGAAGTAAAACCTCCAAAATCAATAAACCCACAGACCCGCTTGTCCTTGAGTCCAGTAACACTTGACTTATTATTTACAGAGCACTCCCACCCATATATTTATTCTCAGTGTTGGGCGCAAAAAAAAAAAAAAAAATTTAGTGAATCTTTAAGAAAGGAATTTGACAGAGTTAGCTGGCAAATATGCAAATAAGTTACAATATAAAATGATGAGTATTTTTGCCAAAGCTGTGTATCAAGAGCCAATTAGAAAAGTCAAAATGAATTTTGCCGGAGGGAGGGAAGGGTACTGGGGGGCGAGGGGGTGTTTGAGAGGAAGTGGAATTAGGGAAACCTTTAGAAAATGATTTGAGTGCTGGATGGTAAGCCTTCTTCAGGAAGGCAAGGCAAGGCAAGGCAAAACAATCCTGAGAGAGAGAAATATGCTAACACGGAAGTCAAATTCACAAAACAGAAGCCTAGGTACAGCTACCCAGGTGAAGGGACATCTACAATGGAATTTCACTAGACAATCTAAATCCTTGAGCTCTGAAATGGGAAATATGTCAAAGGCTAACTTCTCGGGCGGGGGGGGAGGGGGGAATACAGGAGAATTGAGGAAATCATCAAGCTAAATGAAAAACAACTAATTCGTCCTAAAATTCACTTAATCAATATAAAGACATGTATCTAATATTTAAGCAAAAAGAAAGATTTACAAAATCCTTTGCTCCCCAATGGCAACCAAAGGAGCATCTTTAAACCTCTTCCTGCACTCATCTCTTCCCCATTAATAAAAAATGAATGAAATCTGAGACTCCAGAGAATTTAAACCTTGAACAAAGACTAACAGGGTAGACTAGATATACAAACCAATGTTGAATCTATTCATCCATCCTAAACTAGGTTAGAAGTGGGGATTCCTTGGGACAAGGGGTCACAGTAATGAAATCTGAACTCTGAGCAGTTCTGCATCAGCCCGGGCCTGGTTCCGGCACCATTCATTGTGTCTCAGCAGAGGAGCCATGGAGGAATATGATTAGGAAATGAAACTTAGTGCAGTTTCTTGATAAGTTCTTAGTTTCCATATTTAATTCATGAAAACATCTCTCATATGTGGCTTGTTAATTTGTCCTTTTCTGAAGTTCTAAAGCACAGATTGTGTTTTTGGTATAAATAATGTTGTCCTTCTCCATATGCCAGGATGACCTTGATGGCTGCCTGCTCTCAGTGGTCTCATTCTCACCTGTCAAATTCTGATCTTATGACTGCTTTTTCATTTTCACTTGTCTCTTTCTGGATGAAAATTTTGCTTTTATAATCTAGGGATGTACTCATTGCATGATGACCTTCACTCAAAGAAAAAAATTACTGATAGGAAAAATACCTTCTATCTACTTCTATTCATTACTCTTTCTTAACTTCTTTCAATTAATAAAAAATGTTTTCTGGGGGCCAGCCTGTGACATAATGGTTAAGTTTGATGCACTCTGCTTTGGCAACCTGGGTTTGCGGGTCTGGATCCCAGGCACAGATATATACCACTCCGTAGCCATGCTAAGGTGGTGACCCACATACAAAATAGAGGAAGATTGGCACAGATGTTAGCTCAGTGACAATCTTCCTCAAACAAAAAGAGATTAGCTCGGCACTAATCTTCCTCAGTAAAAAAAAATTGTTTTCTGTGGTTTAGTGTTTGTTTGACTTTTGCCTTGTTATTCATGTAGCTGTGTGCCTGTAATAAGAGTTATCATCTATTATATTTGCCAGAAACCAAATTCTGCGTTTGTCACTTGTTTTGTAAACACCATTCATGTAGGTTCTCAATAAATGCTTGATGAAAATGATGATGCTTCAAAACAAAAATTACCTTCTGTAATATGGTTCTGTTATTGTAATAATTAAAAAATGATTTTTAAATACACATTTTTATCCTAAGTGAAAAAATATTTTATAAATATGGAATCATGTTGTACACCTGAAACTAATATAATGTCCTATTTCAATTATATATGAATACAAAAATATTGAACAACTCAGCTGTTCAGAACCTTTAAAACAAACATTATATTTTTGGAATTTATCCTAAGAAAATTATCAGAAAAGAAGACAGATATCTATGTACAAAAATGTTCATTAAAGTTTTATGTATAATAACAAAGAGTGTAAATAACCTAAATCTCAAACAATAGCAAGGCAGATAAACAAGACTGGCATATCCATATAAGGGAACATAATATAGCTATTAAAATTCATGCTGATAGTATAATGTTAGGTTAAAATAGTAGAATACAAAACTATGGTCAAATAATTCTATTTTTAAAAAATCACAAACACACAGAAAATAAATTGAAAGAATAAATAC
Organism: Equus caballus; assembly: GCF_041296265.1. Classification (NCBI taxonomy): domain Eukaryota; kingdom Metazoa; phylum Chordata; class Mammalia; order Perissodactyla; family Equidae; genus Equus; species Equus caballus. Next base: position 40,134,255 of record NC_091704.1, read on the forward strand.
CAAAATGCTGTTATACTGGTTTCTTCTAAATGGTGGAATTATAAGTAGTGTTTTCTTTATTTATACTTTTCTATGTTTTCTCCAATGAACAAATTTGTAATAAGGAAAAAAGCAGACACGTTTTAGAAGTACTCTAGAAAATCCAGATCAATCTCATATTTTGTTTGTATTATTCAAGAAGTAAACTTTAAAACTTTGCAAATGTTTGACTTTTCTTTGTCATTCACTATTTGCTAGGTAGAACAAAGCAGCCATTTTGCTACTTGTTATTGTTTGTTTCAAATAAGAAAAGAAGTTGAACTCAGTAAATATGAAACAGATCTTGAATTATCTATGAACGTCATTTCATGCTATTCTTGTTTCTCTAATAGTTAAAGAATTAGTGAGTTGCTTTTAACTTTTATCCTATGTATATTTCTAGGCTCAACATAAGATTCAGAAAAGTCCTGCAAGAAAAATGAGAATGCAAAAATTACTTTATTACAATATTAATTATTAAACAAGTCATACTTTTCTCCATTCAAAATTACTAATTTTATTTTTGAGAAACATAAAAAATAACATTCAAAAGTTAATGCCATTTTGTCCCTACCTAAGCTGCTTCTGTAACTAAATCGTAAACAAAGTTTTTGAATGGTCCTACCTGAGTCTTGGTACAACCACTGCATTCTGACCAAGGGCCATAGGAAGCCCACTGGCAATTGACTGGAGAGGAGGCACTGTCAAATTGTCATAGAGCAGGTGGAAAAATGAGAGAGAGAAGACACAAAGAATAGTCAAAAGTTGTAAAAACTTGCTTCACAATTTTTTCCTAAGAAGTACCAATGGTATCCAAAATATATACAAATATATATGGAAGAGACCCACATTTTTTAGAAATTAATGTTTATTAAACATCTATAACGTAGCAGGCACTGTTTAGACACTAGAGTTGTAAACATAATAAAAGAGATAGGTCACCAACCATTGATAGAGGGGAGGACAAAGACACAGGTGTGTAAACAAATAATCATAATTCCATAATACAATCACAATCCATAACACAATATATCTAATTTGGTAGATTTCAAAACAGAAATGTATACAGTATAATGTGTTATGGAAATATAAATAAAGGAGTGCTCAGAGTTGGGAAGATAAGTAAGAACATATAAGAGGTAGATATTGTGACCCTTGAAAGGATTCAAATGATGAATTGAAGAGTTATACAGAAACTCTTAACAGGGAAACAAGAAGCTCTAAAAAACCCTATGAGAAGCAGGCACTAAAAATTACCAGAGGCTAAATGGACAGGAGTTTATTTTTAAATGTTCCCCCTGTTCATTTAGGCTACTTCTCAAGCACACACCCAAGCAGGGCCAATTTGAGCCTGAACAAGTCCACTCAAATAAAACACATGTGGAGAATAGATAGTTGGCTCTCATACAATGCTTCACTCCGGCTGTGTCGAGGAGGTCACATGGCTTAGTCCTATGAGATTAAGGGAGCCCAGCCTACAAGCACGTTTTACAAGGGAGAAAGGATTGAAGACTCCTGGTTTCTGGATTTGCAGTACCTTCCTAGCCTCCGAGACTTCTTGAGTCAAGGTGATTCGTGCTTATCTTAAGCCTGTCAGGTGACTCTGTAAGTGAGGAGTCTGCTTCCATAGTGTGTGCCTCAGGTGCTTTTATGGAGCCAACCTTGCTAACCTGTAGCCTCGACATGGCACCAATGATCCAAATGCCTTAGCATCTTTGACCCATACACAATCTAAACTTGCTGTTTTTCTATTTTGTGAACCAGGGACAGGCAGAGGTCTTCCCCAAACACCGAGGCTTAGGTAGGGAAGCTCACTTGGCCTCATCCCCTCTGTGCTCCCACAGCACACTGTGCAAGCCTCTCCCAGAACCCTTAGCACATTTGTATTGAAATCAGCTGTTTCGAGACCGGAATCACCCCTGGACTCTCAGTGCTGTCTTGGTGCTCTTTGTACCTCATCGTCACCAGCAGAGCTCCTGACACATGTTCTGATAGCCGGATAAAGTGAACTGACCTGGTCCCATCCCATCAAACTGACATGGAAAGCAAAACAAGGCCATGGGCAGATGATGCTGGCTTTGTTCCAGGTCTCAAGAGCCAATAAAACTATTTTCTTAAAAAGCTCTCAACCTTTAAAATCCAAAGAATATTTTGCGATGGCTGCATTTAAAGATCAAATTCTGCTCTAAGATGTGTAGGCTGTCTGCAATTCTCTGAATTACAGGTAAAACCATGGTGCTGGGACAGGCAGAAACCCTTGAGGTATTTTTAGTCTTCACATTTCTTCCTTACAGGGAATAAAATAAGATTAAAAATAAAATAAGCTTTTGCTATCATTGCCTTTTCTCAAAGCATGGAAAGATAAAGTGTTGAAGGGATAAGTATGCTCAGGCTGCAATGTAAAATTCAGGCCACAATAAAGAATGTCCTAAGAATAAAAAAGTAATTTTTAATTATTTCCACACACAATCCAAACAATTCTTACCTTGAAAAGACTTGGAACTCTCCTATAAATCCCACCAAGATGAGTAAACTTATTGCCTGGGTGAAAAAAAAAAAAAAACCCCAATAAAACATGATTTTAGTCTGCATTTCTTTAATGAGTTGAAACTGAATACATTGGTACCAATCAAGATTTGTGAGTTGGGAAGATAAACAGTGAAGAACCATGGAGAATGTTCGATGACTCTGTTTGTCTTTTAAGTTTCCATTTTAAATAAAGGTTTATTATAATTCTGCTGAGCTCACCTTCTACTATTCATTTCTGTAAAGACAACTAGGGGCGGGCGATGTCATGGACTAACAAATTGAAAATGTTCTCTAGAGTTAAATGGTTCCAAGCATTTCTTAGAGTCCCATCACCTTTAAATTCCTTTCTCCACTGTCTCCTCTAACTTCAGCGCCCATGAGGACATCCCGAGGGGAGAAAGCCTGCAAGAAAGAGCAGAGCCAAGGGCTGAGGAGTTAAAAGGGAAATAAGCTTCATAAATGAAGAATCGAAAGGTGAAGCACATCCCTCGCCGCGGGGGTGGTGAAGCTCCTGTACTCCTTAGTTCTGTGGGTGGCTCCTCAGTTTTAAAACACCTCTGAGGCCTTTGATAATCATCGCTACATGATAGCACCAGCCTAAATACTGAGGATCTGACAGGTTACAAAATTGTACATAAAATGTGGTTACATTTTGTTTGAAAAATCAAACATGCACTGAAAACAAATCTAGAAAGAAATATAACAAAGGATAATAGTTCATTTCTGGCTGTGAAATTATACATGATTTCTTTTATTTTTACTTTTATGTATTTTTCTACTTTGACAACTGAAGTGGGGGAATACAATTCAAATCTTTCGTAGAGACTCTCTAAGATAACAAATGCATTCGATTCATAGCCCAGTGTAAAAGTCCTTAAAATCATCTCACCCTACATTTTAACAGGTCAGTATTCTTTCTCTTCCCCCTGACCAGCCCAAACCTCTTTTGTCTCAATGTAGCTGTGGAGTGGCTTCCCAACTTTTTTTCCAGACTCTTCTACTAGCCATTCTAGATCACCCATCCTCTTATTAGGTATCTTTCTTTCAGTTGTAAAATCCTAGTTGCCTCCTTCTGCTTTTTACAGTTCTTAAAATCTTTTACTCTATTATTCTGATTACTTTAACCAAAAGGGCAGAGAGGTACCCACAGCTATGAGCATCCTGGAAATGAGTGAAAAATGCTGGGGGATGCCATGAATGCTTTTCTGACTTTTCAACAAATATGTGAAGCACATACTGTAAAGCAATACCTTTTAAAGGTTTTTTTTTTTTAAATTATAAACTTCGTGTTTTTTTTCTTTTTCAACAGCATGTCTTTACTCTGTGCTATGTCAACTTGTTTCTCTTGCCCCTGGGAAATCCTATCTCATAGCTTTACTAGTTACTCACAGGCATTAACAGTCACATTTTCAGAAAATAAAAATTTTGGGGGCCGGCCTGGTGGCACAGTGGTTAAGCGCGCACATTCCACTTCAGCAGCCTGGGGTTCACTGGTTAGGATCCGGGTGCAGACATGGCACCGCTTGACAGGACATGCTGTGGTAGGCGTCCCACGTATAAAGTAGAGGAAGATGGGCACGGATGTTAGCTCAAGGCCAGTCTTCCTCAGCAAAAAGAGGAGGATTGACAGCAGATGTTAGCTCAGGGCTAATCTTCCTCAAAAAAAAAAAATTTTTTTGAAACAATCTAATAGTCAAATTTCGATTTATCATCCAATTTTAAATTTCTCTCCGACTCCCAGTTCCCAGATGTTTATAATAGGGGAGGGATGGGGTCCACTTCAAAATCCTCACTGTGCTCTTCTGCATCTCTTCCTCACCTCCCCAAGCTGCCTCTGTCTTCTTCAAAGTCAGAGAGGGATGAGTGAGATGGACAAAAGCCAAAAAGTATATTGTTTGACTGATCCAGCTAGTCTGGTGATGGTAAATCAGGGTGTACTGGATGTTTGAATGTCAATTCTTTTTCTCTCACAGTGTTTCTGTGGCTCCTAGGGTATCCCCTCTGGGATCTACAGCCACTGTTCTCTGGCACAAATGATTCATCTCTTTGTTCATCACTCGTGCCTCTCACCAGTGCCTGCTTCCTGGGAGTCCTTTCCATACTGATGCTATCTGTTAGGGTTGCTTCATCCTGCAGGCAGTGTCTCACGCAGAGCCTCTGACAACCCAAGTCTGGCTCCTTTCCAAAGGTCCACTTCTGGTCCATAGGATACCTGCACACATCCTTGGCCTGTCAAATTCTGAATGCCAAGGATGTAACCAATAATGCTGTGTTGATTTCCTCCATTAAAGGCAGGCCAGTCACCAGCCTGTGCCTTTAGAATGCCTCAAACGTGGGTCAGGTATCATTCTCCATATCCCTCATACTCCAAAAGATATGATCTTGCATACTCTTGGGGAATGGGATGGCCAAAGGGTCACCAGACAGGTTTAGGGCTACTCTTCTTGTAATACTGCATTGAATGTCCAACATCTCACTTTAAAACATGGGGGTACTGACCACTTACTGTTCTTGGCCTTTGACCCTCAGTCAAAACAAGCATGAGGAAAAATCCATTTTTAACATTCTATTACATGTGTTTTAAAAGACTGCCAACCAAGTTTTAGGGAATATACTTTTCTTCACCAGGAGTGCCTTTGCCAGCTCCTTCCTCACATACATCCTCCTTATTGTAACCCATGAAGATACACATAGTACAAGGTCAGGTCTGTTCATGAGTTACACAAGCTGAATCTATTAACCAAAAGAATTTCTTGAATATGTGCTAGCCGAGGACCTAGAAAGGAAGCAGTTATCATTCCTTGCCTTTGCAAAGAGTATCTCATCAAACGGACATGATAGAACAATCCCACATCAATAAACAGTCACATTAATGACAGAGATAGATATACATCTAAGGTGACTCTATGAAAGAATTGTTTAGTTGAAAGGATATGCAACCTTTGTCCTGTGTAATGTAGCTAACCTGGAACTACATCCCCCAGAATTCTCTTCTCTTCTTTCTTATCACCAAATGAGCATGAGCTCTACCTCCTTCCTCTAATGTGTTCCAGCTACAAACATTATCTCTATGCTTCCAGTTTCTCCAAGTTTGGTCATTTGTGTCTGTCTACTTAACCATGAGCCCTTTTAGGGTAAAAAACAAAGTATTAATTTCTGTAGTATACCCTGGATTCCACATACCTAAATTCCAAAACATAGTATGGAAAAATCAAATCTAATTCATCATGTCCTAATTAATATCTTGATCAAAAATTTAGAACATAGGGCATTCTCCAGATGAATAAGGAAGATTTTAAAATCAGCTTACTTACATTTTTATTAGAAATAAACATCAATTTGCAACACTTCTAATAATAAAGAAATGCTAAACGGCACAATAATATGATTGAGCGTTTCATAGCCGTCAGAAGCATGTTATAGATTGTCCAAAGAACATATCCATATGATATAAAGAGTAAAAAGACCCAGATCCAATTTGATAACAATTTAGTGAAATATATTTTGTACATATTCATTTAAAAATCTGAAAAGAAATAGATTAAAATATTAACAACAGTTATCTCTGGGTGGAAAAATAATAGATATTTTCTTCTTTTTGAATTTATATTTGCCAATAAGGTAGCATCTGAATCTGGAAAAGAACATTTTTTTAAAGGCTCAAACAACAACACAGTACAACTGGTAGAAGACAGCTGATAACATCAGATCAGCTCTAGGTGTGGTGAGGAAGCAGAGAGGACTTGAGCTAGGACATCCCTGTGCCTGACCACATCCCAGCCCATGGGAATGATGCCTTACGTTGGCAAATCCCAGGTTCATCTCACAGGGAGGGGAGAATAAAAGGCTAGGCCACAGCCAGCTCAGAGAGAAGCCCCTTCCACACTGAATCCTATGCAAAGGATACCAAGAGAACCAAGGGGATTCTGGGACTACCTCTCTGAATTTAGTTCATGTGAATAATGGGGGAAGGAGACAAAAGAATACTCCCCCTTAAAAGGCCAGACCTGGCAGTCATTTGTGGCTGTGTCTTCATAGCCCAAGTTTTCCTTCTCTGAAATGTATCACAAAAGCATGCCCTTCAGGTTTACTGTAAAAGTGTGACTATCTGCTTCAAATATAGGTGAGAACTCTGCATGCAACTTGCAGGAAAATAATTTCTTTATTTGTTGATATTGTATCAGCCAATAGACAGAGAAAAGTATATTTATTATCACAAAAGAAAAATACCATAATAATCAATGATTGTGAACATATTTTTAAGCACAAAACAATTATTAAGATGTCTCATAAAATAAATAGGGAAATTCATTGATGATTAATACAAATATTAGAAGAAAGAATGTTAATTAGATGATTAGGAAAAGCACCATATTCTTTTTGAGCTAACAAATTTTCTAAAGTTCTAAATAAAAATACAAGACAGAGTAATAGAGATTAGATTAGATTATAATCCTAACTTTGTAGGGTTAGTTGATATTCTAACATCATAACATTAAACAAATTAACTTTGTAATTTGTGTTTAATTTTTAATTATTTAATGCCATGTAATTTCACGCATGAGTTATTCAGGACCTGTATATGGCTCCTGCTCCAACCCCATTAGAAAATGAGCATAGATTCAGTATTGCAAATGGATGGCACAGTGACCACAAAAGCAATCGAGCAGTTGACAGGGCTCAGAAATTACTGTTCCAGTCTTATAATACAAAATTTTTAAAGTTTAAATGCCAAAATTTGCAGTAATAAAATTGTAGTAGCAATTTCATTTTATTTTTGCATACTAGAAGTCTAGTCTATGATAGTTATTTCTGCCTTTGGCCATATCTTTGGTTGAATAGTACTTTTTTTAAACATTTAGCCATTTTGCATGCGACCAACATGTGTGTTTGGTAAACATTCAATTTCATTCCTTTTATCTGTATCTTCTACTGTCACAATCCTGACGCTTTCATCCAGGATTCTAAGTTCTGAAGTTCCAAGTGTCTAAATTCACTTTTCCATAAAACTCTTAGATAAGTCAAATCACCAGGGGCTCATTGCATGGCTCCAAATCAAACAAAATCCACTGGAGGAAGTTTTTCCCTAAGAAATAACAATAGTACTATTGTACTTCTTAACGGTTTTCTCAGGGCTTTCATAAACATTGTCTCCACTCTCTGATTCCCAGACTTCTGAACCAATATTTTAACTGCAAGACAAAAAAAAGGAATTCACCCTGGCTGAACTGTTAAATACATTAAGTAAGGATTTTTTAAAAGTCACCCTTAGATCTTTCTCTTTCTTTCTTTCCCACGTGTTTTCCTTATTTGAGTTCTTTCAGTTAAGTCTCTTTCCCTGTTGAGAAAGCTTAGTTTACAAAAGTAATTAAATTGTTATCTTACCTTCATGTTTGGGAAAACACTCAGGACAGAAGAGAGGAAGAAAATCTCCAGTTTGTGTCCCCCATGAATTTCACCATCAGGAAGAACCCAGCAGTCTGCTCCCTCCCTGTCTCTCCCTGCTGGGGGTTAATTTGGCACCGATATATACAGCAAGTGGTTCTGAAACTCAGCTCCTACCCCAATCAGATTCTCCGGCAACACGGAAGAGTCTGCGCCTGTACTCAGTCTGTGTCTTGAAGCCAGATGCATCTTATCAATTTACACAGGCCTTAGATTCAGCCAGCTGGGGCTGTTTGGAAGTGTAGTTCTGAGAAAACATCAGTAAATCAAGAAAAGGAGCAAATATTGTCAGTGCCATGTTTAAGTGATTTTCAACCAAATAACACTCTGTAAGGCCAGGGGTAAGCCTCCTTCCTGTTTCAGTCTACTGAACTAAGCAGCTATTGTCATATTCTCTTAAAGGATGTTGTACACCAGACTGAGATTAAACACTTTGCGGGAGAAAAGATCTAAATGCAGTTCTGTCACTCAAAATGTAAATGAAACATTCTGGAGTGGAATTTCTCCCCACCCCTCCCCCCAAAAAATATATATAGCCTAACACACTATAATATCTATCTCTTCATGCTTGACTTCTGCAGAAGGATCAAAAAGAGCATCATTTTTTTGTTGAGGTTATGACAGTTTACAACATTGTGAAATTTCAGTTGTACATTATTATTTGTCACTCAGCCTATATATGTGCCTCTGCACCCTTTGTGCCCACCTCCCACCCTCCTTCCCCCTGGTAACCACTAAATAGTTCTCATTTTCCCCGTGTTTATTTGTCTTCCACATATGTGTGAAGTCATACAGTGTTTGTCTTTCTCTCTCTGGCTTATTTTGTTTAACATAATACCCTTAAGTTCCATCTATGTTGTTGCAAATGGGATGATTTTGTCATTTTTTATGGCTGAGTAGTATTCCATTGTATATATATATGCCATATTGTTTTTATCCAATCATCAATTGATGGGCACTTAGGTTGCTTCCACATCTTGGCTATTGTGAATAATGCTGCAATGAACATAGGGGTGCATAAGTCTCTTTGAATTGCTGTTTTCAAGTTCTTTGGCTAGATACCCAGTAGTGTGATAGCTGGATTGTACGGTAGTTCTATTTTTCACTTTTTGAGGAATCTCCATAGTGTTTTCCATAGTGGCTGCACCAGTTTGCATTCCCACCAGCAGTGTATGAGGGTTCCCTTTTCTCCACAAGCTCTCCAACATTTGTTATTTTTTGTCTTAGTTGTTATAGCCATTCTGATGGGTGTAATGTGGTATCTCAGTTTAGATTTGATTTGCATATCCCTGATGATCAGTGATGTTGAGCATCTTTTCATGCACCTATTGGCCATCTACATATCTCCTTTGGAGAAACGTCTGTTCATATCTTCTGCCCATTTTTTGATCAGACTATTAAGAACATCATTTTTTGCAAACATATTTAAAGGCATCACTAATTTTCTGAAGAACTTCCCTTAATCTTTTGATATTCAGATAATTCTGTTGGAAACTTCTCATCATGGTAGCCATCAACGTCCATTTTCTCTTCTTCAGTTGTTGCCTTATTTTACTCTGCCAGATCTCCTTTTCCACGGCTTTGCATTGATTCTAACAGTTCTCCAACATCACTTTCATAGATTTCATGAAACGCTGCATTTTTGGTCAGATTTCAGATTTTTTATTTAAGTTGAGGTACAGTTTTATGTGCATGGTTTGGCCAAATGTTCTGATGCTTGCTACTAAGCCGATATGGGTAGGAGAACCCCAAGTGTTAGGTAGGAAAGGAAATTTGAGTTGAGAGTAATTTTACGAGTAAACATTCCATTAGTGAATATTTTCCAGTTTTAATGATTTTTGTCTTTCTGTATCTAAAGACCTTGAACAATAGAGACCTACCCCTCCCCTCCCCTCATAAACTGAGTGTGGTCTTCCAGGGACAAATCTTCCACACCTTTTGTTCAAACCATCAGTGGTTTGTGTGGAAGAAATTTGCCACAGAGAAGATGATCCCTGATTCCTGAGAAATGTTTTTTTTATTCAACTCCAAGCGCATGAATTCCAGATGTCAGGGCTTATCTTAAGTACTAAGTGTGGAATTCTACATTCAATGGCTGTCTTAGTTTGGGTTCCACCGGAAGTAGATTCTGAGACAAGAATTCAATTGCAAGCAGGATTTTTTTTGCGTTTTGGGTTTTGGTTTTTGTTGGTTTTGAGGGGGAGTTTCTTGAAGGGAGTTGTTGTCGTTGTGTTGTTTTGTTTTATTTTTGAGAAGTGGTCCTAGAAAGCACTGCTGAGAGGTGGGAAAACGAGATTGGGGAGGAAAGAAATCAGTCAAACGCACTTTATCGTGCAAGATACGATTGTGGCAATTAGAGCTCAGTCTAATGAGGAAATCTGAGAGACACTGCAGAGCACATCTCAGAGTTATCCCAACTAAAGGGTAAGCAAACTGGGCAAGGGGCTGGTCCCATGGCTGAGTGGCTGAGTTCGCGACTACGCTTTAGTGGCATGGGTTCTGCCAGTTCGGATCCTGGGCGAGGACCTAGCACTGCTCATCAAGCCATGCTGGAGCGGTGACCCACATAGCAGACCCAGAAGGACCTACAGATCAAATATACTGCTATGTACTGGGGGAGATTTGGGGAGAAGACCAAATTGGCAACAGATTTTAGCTCAGGGCCAATCTTTAAAAAAAGAAAACCAGGCAATATATCTACCAACACTCTGTCTGTTGTGGGTTGAGGATGGCTCTGGACTCATCAACTCTCTGACACTTCCAGCTTGCCCTGGGGGTAGGCTGAGCACATATCTGTAGCCAGAACAAAAAGGCCTTCAAGTAGAGAGTTGCAGGTGTTTGCAGTACTCGCCAGTATTTGCCTGTCACGTAGAGGCGAGTGCTGAGGGCACAGAGGCAAGACACCAAGAGCACCTGCTACAGCAGCTTTTCCTGCAGGCGTGCATGCATTCATTTGTTCATTCTACATTCAACAAATACTTACTGAGGATGCAGAACATGATAAGCTCTGGGCTTTGATAGATAGAAGCCTTGAGCCATATCCTTCTTTATTTTCATTCCTTACGTATTATATAGATCATATTAGCCTGTTTATAGAGTAACCATAGGCTAGAGGATGGATCACATGCAAACACATGTACCTATGATAATTTAGGACTTGACTTGTTCAGTTCCCAGAGATTGTATTCCAGAGGTTATTTAACTCTAAAAAGTTTACAAATACTTCCTTTCCCCGAATGCTTTGCAGTCTTACATATTTGCTCTTGTGTGAACAGTATTTCTTCTGTCTGGAATTTCAATGGAGAAGCCATTGGAAGATGGCATTAAGTAGAAGTGGGAGCCACACTTTGGGAAATGTGACTGCCAGCATAAGTTGCATGGACTTTATTCAAGGGACAATGGGAACTCACACACTGGAAGTTTATTTCTTTTTTCTTATGTTGCCAATCTTCTTCTGTTTGCTGGAGGAAGAGGGACCCTGAGCTAACATTCCTGCCAATCCACCTCCACTTCATATGTGGGATGCCACCACAGTGTGGCCTGACAAGTGGTGCAATGTGCGGGTCCGCACCCGGGATCTGAACTCAAGAACCCCAGGCAGCTGAACTTGAGGGCGCGAACTTAACCACTATACCACCAGGCCAGCCCCATCAAGTTTTTAGGAAGTTTTAAGGAAAGAATAAAAGTGGTGCTTTAGGATGACTGAAACAATAGTAGTGTGCAGACTACATGGAAGAGGTAAGGCGGGGAGGCAGGAAGTGTGATTCAGAATTGATTTCAGTAGTCAGACAAGGGCAATCAAGGCCTCACTTAGAAGGAGCAGACAAAGAACCAGAGAATTCACAAGGCTTTGTGGTTAAACATGGTTTCATGTCTGATTGACTGAGAAAATTGGAAGAATTTAAGAACAAATTAATGAAGGAGAGAAATAGGAAGTTGAAGAGCAAGAGGTGGCTTTGAAGAGGCGACATTTTTATTTTGGAGAAAACGTCCGTCCCGTAACTGGAAACGTGGATCTCTTTGGGAAGAAATACCTTTGATAGGGCCCTAGGCAGAGCCACTGGCATGAGGGTAAAGAACTGAAGCCATGGGAGACTGACCACAATGAAGTATAAAATCAGATGAAACGCCGCTATTTGGGGAGCAGGAAGAAAGAGAAAAGCCAAAGAGGAGAAAGGTTACGGAAGGAGAAGGAAAACCAAAATAATGCAGTGTCAGGCCAATTCAGGAGGATTTCAAGGAGAGGTCAGTCAACAATGACAAGTGCCATATGGAGATCAAAGCGAAGGAGTATTGAGGGAAGACCACACCACTCAGCAGTTAAGCCACAATTAAAACACTGTGGATAAACTTAGAACAGAGTTTCCCAACATATTTTCCACTCTGGTACTTCAGGAAAAAATAATTACTTTTGTGGTTAAGCACATGTAAGAAACTGTGTATATTACAGAGCAGGGTTTCCTCAACCTCTGAATTACTGACCTTTTGTGCCTGATAATTCTTTGTTGGAGGGACTGGGGGAAGCTGTCCTGTGCATTGGAGGACGTTCAGCAGCATCCTTGATCTTGACCCACTAGATGCCAGTAACACCCTCCCCAGTCATGACAATCAAAAACGTCTCCAGACATTGCCAAATGTCCCCTGGAGGCAAAATCACTCTCTCTTCCATTGAGAACTACTATTATAGTTTCTACCCCCAGCAAATGCCCAGCCTTAGATTCACAAAGCACAGTGCAGAGCGCATCCTAAATTAAACGTTCTGGAAGTTCTACACCAAGTTAAACTTTTAAAAACTTTTTTCAAACCAGAATTTCACAAATTCATGTGACTCCAGAACTTGTATTTCTAACAGCCCCCTGTTCAAAACTGGTATATATGACACGCTTTGGCAAATGGTGTCTGAGCCGATACAGCATCAGTAGAGGGGAAGAGCAGATTTCTGCCAGACTGGGGAAGGGCCCACAAGGGCACAGCCCTCTCCCCATGTCCTACATGACACACTCCCTAATCCTCATTAGTCCTCGCTGCCCTGGGTAGCATGTCAAAAACTGTTAACATCCTCAGACTCTAATGAAACTATTAGGCCACTGATGATATCAAGAAGTTGTTCTGGTCCACCACAGGGACATATTTGCAAACATTCAACAAGCCCATTTCACTTACTAGTCATTTTGTTTCTTTCTAAATTGTTCCAACAGATTCCTCTAACTCTGGAGGCATAAGAATGAATTCACTGGGCAAGAATAAAGCCTCCTTTTCTCTCCTCTATTGAGACTGATAAGGTCAAAATGGAAACTTCCAGGGGTTGGAGCAAAGAATCACAGCACCCTCTAGTGGCAGGCATGTTCCTATCCCTTGAGTAAAAGAACAGCCTTCGGTTCTGGCGTGAAGGGACTTGGGGTAAGGGGAGAAATGTTGAATCTTCTTAAGCTCCCAGTCAAGTGCTTAAGCTAATAAGTACTCCAGGTGGTATCTCTTTTTCCATTAAAGTGTCACTGTGTGAATAGTTTGAGAGTGAAAAATGGCTGCTAGGCAATGCCTCATCCAAAGGAAGATTTTGGTAAAATAATGATTGTTAAATGTTTTATCATTACATGTAATAAGATACTGCCCGTCTCCACTGGTAGCACTGCATTAAACTCTGTGATTAGTGCACTAATTTAAAGTGAGGTCGCTGGATTAGTATTCTCTTTTGGCATCCAGTCCTTGATAAGAATGTTGTTTAAGGTTTAAATAGATTAAGAAATATTTACAGGGCTTCACAATTCCCTTTGGACAAGACGTCATTGCCCTTTACAACACTGGACAAGCCTTTGCCCTGGTGGTCCTGCTGGCTGCAGATGGCAAGGGTCAAATTATAATCAGGAGGCAATAAGACATTCTGGCGTGATGGTTTTCAATAGTGGCAGGCTCTCGCTACGTTTAGAAGAAGGCCTGGGTTTGTTTGGGTTTCTAGCTGTCATCTGGGGTTTTCAGTTATCTGCAATGTGTGGCTGCAGCCTGCACATCCAAGATACATTTCATTTGGTTTACATTTGAATTAAGTCAAACAGCTTTGAGAAGGAAGATACGAAACGCAAAGATTTCTGTGGTTCTGTAACTGCATTATGCAAAGTCCTGCAGAGGAAAAGTGACTATCAAAAGACAAGGTCATCTATCCAATCCACACTTTAAACTTGTGGGGTCTACGCAGAAAAAGGTGGGATTTTTTTTTTAAGAACAAGAATTCAGCATATTATAGCTCTAAAATAAAAAGTAATCACTTTCAGAAAATGTCAATCTGTATCATAATTGTAAACTTTACCTCATTAAACTGTCTTTAAACAGACATATTTTAATATCAGATTCATCATTATATACTCCACAGACCAAGAAAGAATAAAGAATGAGTAGTAGAAGGAGAAAAATATGAATTGTACAAACTCTTCAGATGTTTGTGAAAAAATCTTAGAAACCAGTGGAGAACAGTCACAAATACATAACTAGAAACTTCTCCTTAAAAGTAGAAATTTTCTGAGGCTGGCTGCATGGCGTAATGGTTAAGTTCAGCGAGCTCTGCTTTGGTTGCCCAGGTTTGCGGGTTCAGATCCTGGGCTCAGACCTACACCACTCATTAGCCATACTGTGGTGACAACACACATATAAATCATAGGAAGATTGGCACAGGTGTTAGCTCAGGCCTAGTCTTCCTCAAGCAAAAGAAAAAGAAAAGAGGAAGATTGGCAACAGATATTAGCTCAGGGAAGAGCTTCCTCAGGAAAAAAAAAATAGAAATTTTGCTGAAAGCAATAAAGGGTACTAATTTGTGCTTCACTAGTACAAATATGCACTCTAAAGGCAGACGGTCTGGGTTCAAACCTCAGTCAAGTTGCTGAGCCCCTTTGATCCTCTTCCTTCCTTATCTGAAAAGTGGAAAACAATATTATCTAACTCGTAGGATTGTTATATTAAATGAATCCAAGTAAAACAATTAGCACTGCCCCTGGAATATAAATAAATATAAAGTAAGCTTAGTCCAATAAATGTGAGCTGGTCTGCAAAAGATCAGAAACAACCCAGACATTCATCAATAGCGAATTGATTAAGTAAATTATAGTACACATATAGAAGGGAATGTTACACAGCTATTTAAAAACTGAAGAAGTTCTTGATGCTCTGATATGAAAAGATCTACGAAACATGCTGTTAAGGGAGAAAAAGGAAAGATACACAACGGTAAGTTGCTTTGAAGTTGAAAGAGGGGAGGAGAATAAGAATATATATTTCTGTTTGTATTTGCTTGAAGAATCTCTAGAAGGATACATAGGAAACAATAATCCTGTGAGAAGGGGACTAGTTGAAAAGACGGAAAAAGAAATGATAGAAAAAAAGATAAAACTAAGGCTTTTTACCTTATACTATTTTATATTTTTAATATATGAGTGAAGGTATTACCTATTCAAAAAAGAAATTTAAAATTGTTTAATTTGTTGTGTTAGTTACTATGATTTTCTTATTCATAGTGCCATAGAAGAAGCATCCCAACCATTCTCTGTCCTTTGCGTGCTTGTTTGTTCGTTCATTTGTTTGAAGGAGCTGGGGTATATTGTAATGATACTCACAGCAATGATAGAAACAGGAATCTTGCCAAAATGCTTCATGGGCACCAGGGCCAAAAGGATGGTAGATCTTGTGATTCATAGATCTTCACTTTAGTGCACCACTGACATACTTCCTTTTTTATGTGATTGTTATGTGACTATGTTCCCAAATGTATGCCCTTTCATAGTGAGCATATGAGTAAAGTGCACTGATCACATGTATTTAAATATAAATGAAAATTTAATATTACCCATATTCATAAAGACATTAGTTTCATTCTCTTCTTGATCTTTCTTCAGCTTCTACTAGTGTGGGCCTGCTTCTGGGGAGAAAATGTGGCCTTCTAGAAAGAATATCAGACAAACTTTGTCACAAATTTAGACATTACCATTTGCTGTGTTATCCTCTCATGCCTCAATCTTCTTACTTTAAAAAAAGGATAATGAAGGGCCGGCCCCGTGGCCAAGTGGTTAAGTTCGCGTGCACTGGTTCTGCGGCCTAGGGTTTCACCAGTTCAAATCCTGGGCGTGGACTACCACTCATCAAGCCATGCTGAGGCGGCATCCCGCATGCCACAACTAGAAAGACCCACAACTAAAAAGACACAACTATGTACCGGGGGCGCTTTGGGAGAAAAAGGAAAAATAAAAGCTTTAAAAAAAAAAAAAAGAAAAAGAAAAGCTTTAAAAAAAAAAAAGAAAAAGGATAATGAAGTCTTCTTTATAGGGATGATGAAATTCAAAATACATAAAACACACATGGCAGCATTGTGAGCACATGCAGGTCTCCATACCCTTCACATCCATGAACAATAAATGAGTTTTTAAAATACATGAATCAGCAAATGTGAGCCAGAGAAAAATTTTAGCAAAACAGTTTATCCAAAGATATACTGGACATTCTGAAATTAGATGTAATTTCAATGATAGACAGTTTGAGTGCCAGACTTCCCGAGAACAATCAAATCAACTTGCAAAAACCCAGTCCAGAAGGAACCTAATCAATAATTACCAAGGAGATTACCAACTCTGTGACATTAAATTCTTTTGGGTCTGTGAAGAGAGTCATTGGGGTACCAGGCCTATTTTACATGATCTAAATTTACATGATCTAAAATGAGAATGTGCAGGCTTATCAAAGTATCAAGATCCTTTTCTTTAGATTGGAATTATATCAACTAGCATTGTGATAGTGGTGGTACAGCTCACAATAATCAGAAGGTCCAGTTGACAGTGGCATATATTACAACTTTGATTAAGCAAAAAGTGAAACCAATTATGTTAACAAATGCTTTGATTGTCAAGAAAGTCTTTCACAACACATGGCCCAATGCAGATGAAACAAAGAGGGTACCTCACTTGTGAAAAAGTCCAGAAGAACTCTGTAGGACACATAGCACTTAATGTAGAGTCAATAGAGGTCAGTGGCTTCCTCTTTCATCAAGACTAAAATGAGGAAACCTCAGAATGGGAAACAGACTTTCAAAACTCTCTAAATACAGGAAGCAACCTCTCTGTTCACAGAGGAAATTGAGCAACACTCTGGAATTACATAAAACGGACCCATGAAAATGGACGTACTTGCTGATGTTTTATCCAAAGTGTGCCTAAAATTGCCGCTTAGCTCTCCTCCCTCAGAACAGACCCTATGTTTTTAGCTAGAGTAGGTTGAGGAGAATATGTTTTAATGGGATGGGAAAATACATGAATAAATCAATGGAATACAAGGTGATACATCACCTCAATTATTCTTGAACTTTTCCTCCTCACGGCCTCCAATACTCAATCAGTCAACAGGTTCTGTAGAATATTCTTCTGATTTATATACCCTTTCATTTGTTCTACTGACAGTGTACTAGTCAGGCTCTCCATATCATTTGCTCCCTTATCTCCTGTCTGGTACATTTGTTTACTGGGATATAGTTCACACCTCATAAAACTCACCCTTTTGAACCCTCATACACTGCCGGTGGGAATGCAAACTCTTGCAGCTACTATGGAAAACAGTATGGAGATTTCTCAAAAAATCAAAAATAGAAATACCATACAATCCAGCCATCCCACTACTGGGTATTTATCCAAAGAATATGAAATCAACAATGCAAAGAGATTTATGCACCCTTATGGTCACCACAGCATTATTCACAATAGCCAAGATGTGGAAGCAACTCAAGTGCCCGTTAACTGATGAATGTGGTATATTTACAATGGAATACTACTCAGCCATAAAAAAAAGACAAAATCATGCCAGTTGCAACAACATAGATGGACCTTGAGGGTATTATATTAAGTGAAATAAGCCAGACAGAGAAAGACAAACACCATATGATTTCACTCATATGTGGAAGATAAAGAAACACATGGACAAACAACAGATTAGTGGTTACCAGAGGGGAAGAGGGTAGGGGAGTGGGAGAAAGTGGTAAAGGGGCATGTACATATGGTGACAGATTAAAACTAGACTATTGGGGGTGAGTATGATGCAGTCTATACAGATACTGATTTTTGATAATGTACACCTGAAATTACACAAGATTGTAAATCAATATGACCTCAATAAACAAATTTTTTTTAAAGATTAAAAAAAACTCACCCTTGTAAAGTGTGTAGTTCAGCAGATTATTCACATGAGTGTAAAGCCATCACCACTCTCTAATTCTAGAATATTTTCATCACCCCCGAAAGAAATCCCTTACCCATTAACAGTCACTCTCTATTGCCCACTACCTTCTAGCTCCTGGCAATCACTAATCTACTTTCTGTCTCTATGGATTTGTCTATTCTGGACATTTCATGTAAATGGAATCATACAAGATGTGGCTTTTTGTGTTTGGCTTCTTTCACTTGGCATAATGTCTTCAAGTTTCATCTATGTTGTAGCATGTATCAGTACTTGAGTCCTTTTTATGGAGGAATAATATTCTGTGGATATATCATATTTTGTTCATCCACTCATCAGTTGATGGACTTTAGGTTGTTTCACTTTTTCGCTATTATAAATCATGCTGCTATGAGCATTCATAGACCAGTTTTTGTATAGACCTATATCTTCAGTTCATTTGAGAATATACCTGCGAGTATATATTACTGGGTCGTATGGTAACTCTTTGATGAACATTTTGAGGAACTACCAAACTGTTTTCAAAAGCAGCTGTACATTTTACATTCTCACCAACAATATATGAGAGTTTTAATTTTTCCACATCCTCACCAACACATCTTACTCTACATCTTTTTAATTATAGCCACCTGACAGTATACAAAATGGTATCTCATTGTGGCTTTGATTTTCATTTCTCTAATAACTAATAATGTTGAGCACCTTTTCATGTGCCTTTTGGACATTTATATTCCTTCTTTGGAGAAATGTTCTTCACCCATTTTTAAATTGGATTTTTTGTCTTTTTGTTATTGAATTATAAGAGTTCTTTATATATTCTAGATGCCAGACCCTTATCAGATATAATTTGAAGCGTTTTCTCCCATTCTGTAGGTTGTCTTTTCATTTTCTGGATAGTGTCCCTTCATAGATGAAAGTTTTTAATTTTGATGAAGTCCAACTTACCTAATTTTTTCAGTTCCTT
Organism: Equus caballus; assembly: GCF_041296265.1. Classification (NCBI taxonomy): domain Eukaryota; kingdom Metazoa; phylum Chordata; class Mammalia; order Perissodactyla; family Equidae; genus Equus; species Equus caballus. The sequence goes on from NC_091704.1 coordinate 40,153,411, forward strand.
ATGCTTTTGGTATCATAATTAAGACTTCATTGCCGAATCCAAGGTCACGGAGGTTTAACCCTGTATCTTTTTCAAAGAGTTTCATAACTCTTTTTAGGTCTTCATTCATTTTGAGTTAATTTTCTATATGGTTTGAGGTATGGGTCCAACATCATTCTTTTGCATGTGGATATCCAGGTGTACCAGCACCATTTGTTAAAGAGACTTTTACTTATCCATTGATTGGTCTTGGCATCCTTATTGAAAGTCATTTGACTATAGATGTATAGGTTTATTTCTGGACTCTTAATTCTATTCCATTGATCTATATATCTATCTTTATGCCAGTACCACCCTGTTTTGATTACTGTAGCTATGTAGTAAGTTTTAAAATCAGGAGGTATAAGTCTTCCAACTATGTTCATCTTTTTCAAGATTATTTTGGTGATTTGGGGTCATTTTTAATTCCATGTGAATTTTAAGATCAGCTTTTCCACTCCTGCAATGGAGGCCATTGGAATTTTGATAGGGATAGCACTGAATCTTTAGATTGCATTGGGTAGTATTACCATCTTAACAGTATTAAGCATTCCAATCCAGGAACATGGCATGTCTTTCTATTTATTTAAGTCTTCTTTAATTTCTTTCAGAAATATTTTGAAGTTTTCAGTGTACAAGTCTCAAACCTCCTTGGTTAGTTTATTCCTAAGTATTTTATCCTTTTTAATGCTATTATAAACAGACTTTTTAAAAATATCATTTTCAGATTGTTCTTTGCTGGTTTATAGAAATATAATTGATTTTTATATATGAATCTTATATCGCACAACTTTGAAAAACTAGCTTATTAGCTCTAATAGATTTTTGTAGATTTCTTATAATTTTCTCTATGTAAGACCACGTTATTTGCAAGTAGAAATAATTTTATTTCCCCTTCTCCGATCTGTATGGCTTTCATTTATTTTTCTTGACTAAATGCCTTGGCTAGAACCTCCACTACAATGTTAAATATGCTTGTTGACATCAAAACCCTAGTTAAATCCAGTCTACCTATTCTCTGCCTGTACTCTATGATTGATCTTACTTTAAATTCATGGCCATAAACCTCAAGTGGGTCTTTAAGTGGCAAAAACACTACTTTGACTAGTCCATTCGATTGTTCACTATGACAATTTCACACTTCCTTTTCTAAACCTCTTCCCACAAACTTTCTCTCTGATAATAACCTTGTTCCCTGTTTCACTGAACAAACTGAAATGAGAGAGAGAAATTCCACATACTCACACTGAACCAATGTACTCTGCCCTCCCTCTTTTGCTTCTTTATGCTCCTAACTCGGTAGCTAGAAATTCTATTCCACGTTTCTGTAGTAGAAGCCATGAAGGGAAGGAAAATAACTTTGGACTCATACTGAGTCTTTTTTATCTTCAGAATCCCTGTAATGTCCATCAGAGCGAATTGGTTCAGAATACTCTCAGGCAAGCATTTTAGACAGGAAAGAAGCCTCTGCTCCAATCCCTACCCCCAGAACTAAGCTAGTGTCTTTTGGGGCACTGTGATAGATACGAAGATTGGTGAGTTGATGCCACCAAGATTTTAAATGGCAGGAACAGACCTCACTCTCAGTCCCATAGAATTTAGTAGAATTGGTACTGGGCTTAACCATTATTTGTCTTGCATGTCTGTCCGCTACTACATTCCTCTCTCATTTATCTTATCATGAATTTTTCTTCACTGGTTTCTATTTGATATTGATAATTGAGATGCTAGGGAGAGGTGAGGGAGTGCAATGGGGCAAGTTGGTGAGTGTAACTAAGGCTGAAAATCCAAGAAATCTTACACTGAAAGACTTGTGGATAACTATTTCATACTTACTTTTCCCCTCATACCTCTAATATGTACTGTTTCACATTCATTCCTAACCAAGGACCTTCTTATTTTATTGATAAAATGGAATCCATTGTAAATGGACTTCCACACGCTCCCATTGTCCATCCGGCCACCTACCAGCATCTATGCCCAAACACTCTACCTTATCCTTTGTTACCACTGATGAACTCCATGTGCATCTAGTTGAAGCCAACTCCTTCATTTGTCAATCAGGTCCCATCTTGTCCACTCACAGTTAGAACCTGAGAAGAGACTCTAACCTTCATTATTCTTAAAAACTCTGCTTAGGAACAACCCTGCCCTCAGTCAGATCACATCCCCACTGCCTCTACAATTTAACATTGCATGATGGAGTGATTATGTGACCCTTGTTCCAGCAGAGATACTTAAATGCTTCCCCAAACAAGTGAATTTCTAAGACCTGATGATACCCCGCATTTGGGCCCATAGTAAGTACTCAGAGTGATGTCAGCCCTAACATCAGTTCCCCTACATTAAACCCAGTATATATGGAGTTTTAAAACCAAAGCACTCTTTTCCTGCTTATTCTCTGGCTCTCTGGCTCCAGAATCAACCATCTGTCATGAAGACAATGGCCAAGGACAGACACCTGGATTCCTTATCATCTCCTCTTCCTCCCTGCAAACAGTGTCCCAAGGCTGAACACAGTCTGATGGGAATGCTCCAACCAGCAAGGCCACTGACTTCCCCCAACACACACAAGCAGCCACATTCCTCCCAAACCTTTAAAACCCCTGTCCTCTCATCTTTCAGGGAGATGAGATGAAACGAGACAAATTTGAGGGCTCACTCTCATCTCCCAGCTGATATCACCCAAAATAAAAACCATTTCCTTGTGACAAGCCTGGCATTCCAGTTTTTATTTGGCCCCTCTTGTGTGGTGGGTAGGGAACCTATGTTTATAGGTGCTAACAGGAGCATTTTTCAGAATGAATAACATTCATAGACACAACCTCAGATCTCAAGGCTGCAACTCCAGTCAGAGAGCCTCTTAGGAAAAGCTCTGCCTAGTTTTTTGGTGTTCTGAGATCCAGTTCCAGTGTGTGTGTGTGTGTGTGTGTGTGTGTGTGTTTGTGTAGGCTTCCCCACACCAACAAGCAATTCTCAGACACCAGTTGGGTGTCCTACAATTCAATTCAATTCAGTTCAATTCTGACACTGTCTACCTGGAGACAGGGTCAGATTACAGAGATGAAGGACTCCGTCCCACAAGACTACCCTCCACTTCAGATGCCAATTGCAAAGGGCTCAGTCCCACAAGACTACCCTACACTGCAGATGCCGGTTGGTGTTTCTGACCAACTGGCTACAAATTGGAGGTTCCAATGACCCCCTCCAACTCAGGATGCCAAGCGCAAGTCCAGGGAGTTATCCATACTTCTGGCAGACTGACTATAAATCAGAGGTTCCCACAACATTCTCCTTAAGCTCAGTTAATTTGCTAGAATGGCTCACAGAACTCAGGAAACCCATTTTCTCACTAGATTACCAATTTATTACAAAGGCTATTCATAAATCAACTGCCAGATGAAGAGATACATAGGGTGAGGTCTCAAACAAAGGAGCTTCTGTTCTAGTGGAGCTTGGGGCCCAGCCCAACGGCATATGGAAGTGTTGTGGTTCCCCAATCTGGAAGCTGTATTAACACTCTCCTTTTGAGTTTTTATGGAGGCTTCATTACATACAATGATTGATTAAATCATTGGCCATTGGTAATTGGTTCAACCTCTAGCCCCTCTTCCCTCCTTAGAAATCAGATGGTGGGACTGAAAGTTCCAACCCTTTCTTCAAGGTTGCAACCAGCACCATACACCTCCGCCTCTGCATTCTTAGGTAATTCCAAAAGTCACCTTCATTAACATAGACCCATTTGTGATGGAAAGGGTCTTCTTTGGAATAACGAGACACTCACTTCACCTTTATGCCTCTTAAGCATTTTCAGGAAATGAGAAGAGATCAAATATTATAACAAAAGGTTCTCTCACTGCTCTTATTGCTCAGGAAATTCCAAGGGTTTTGGAAGCTGTGAGCCAGAAACTGTGGAGGAAGACCAAATGTATGTGAGAAATACATTTTGGTCCTCTGAGTGACCAAATATATATATTTCTTATAAATCACAATATCACACCTAGTGTTTGGTCCATTATTGATGAATGCCCCTGATAAAGAATAATAAAGTATATTGGTTAGGCCTATTTCAAGAAAGAAAGCTCGTTATACTTTCTAATCCAGTAGGTTCGCTACATCTTATGCTGGGGGGATTTTTCATTCTCATAGCTACTAAGTACTCTGCTGAGTGATGTGCTCTTGTGGTGAAAAAAAAAAAAAGATAACACTAACATTGACACTCTGTTCACCCTAAGTCCCTTCAGCAAGAATATAAAAAATATGATGCAGCCCATAACTAAAATTGGGTTTCTAAAGCATTTTATATTCCATCTGAGAGCAGCCTTCAAAAAACATATGGAAAGAATGCCACTGATGAATTTAGCTCCCAGGTAATAAAAGGAGATATTGAGCCTGATTCTTCTAGGATAGATTCAGTACAGGAGAGCAGTGTTTCTCGTGAGTTAGTGGCAATGCTAGTTGCATCGCAAAGATTTGTCCATGTGCCTCAGCCTCTGTCTTCTGCCCTCTCTCCTTCTCACTTCTCTTTCAACCAACAAAACTCCCCCATGCCAATTTTCATGCACTTACTCAGGGAATATTTTCTAGCTTTATAGCCTTAACAATTTATTCTTTGCTTAAAACAATCCTCCTCCAGACTGGGTGACTTAAAAGTCCTACTTGAAAAGAATACGACTATGTGAAGGGAAAGAAAAAAGAAGGACAAGGGAAAGATATGCAAAAGAAACTAGAACCAGACCTGATGGCCTAGTGGTTAAAGTTCGGCGCTCACCACTTTGGTGGCCCAGGTTTGCTTTCTGATTGCAGAACCACACCACTCTTCTGTCAGTTGCCATGCTGTGGTGGGGCTCACATAGAGGAAGACCAGCCCTGAGCTAACATCCATGCCCATCTTCCTCTCCTTTTTTTTATATGTGGGACACCTACCACAGCATGGCTTGCCAAGTGGTACCATGTCCACACCTGAGATCTGAACTGGTGAACCCTGGGCCACAGAAGTGGAACGTGTGCACTTAACCGCTGAGCCACCAGGCTGGCCCTATATTTAAGTATTTATCTTGACAAATTATGTTTCCATTTGTACTAAGGTCCTACATATCATTTTTCACAGCTGAATAATTTCAGTGATGTTCTAGTTTGGACGTTCTGTTGTAAAACAATAAATACACAGAATACACTTTAGAAAAAGATCTCTTGAAAAGAAAAGCACAAATTATAAAAGAAAAATTAGTACCTTCCTTATCACTTTGCCTATGGTTGGCCCTGGACGAGAGAACTGTGTCTAATCTGGTGGCTGGCACATTGCCAGGAATAAATGTTCATTTCCTTTTCTTTTCCATTAAGTTCCACCTCCAAGGCTCACCTAGTGTGCTATGGAACATGTTAAAACCCATAAGTTATAAAAAGAGCAACTTTTAGAACATTGACCTAGAAATTGTAAGAGCAGTAAACCATACACAGGTGACTTCAAATAATTGATGTTATTCTATCTAATGTCTCTTTAGTAACTGGATTAGAGACTGGTTTTTGTCCCCTTATGTTCATTCTCCCCTTGTTATATAGTAATAGAACTCCAATGTTAAACTGGGCACATGATGACTTGGAATTAAAGGCTACATTTTGTAACTTCCCCTGCAGTTGGGTGAGTTCATACTGCTAACTTCTGGCCAAGGGGATATCAGCAAAAGTTGTGTGTACAACTTTCTGGAAGGGATCTTATCTCAGTGCCACTCCCTAATCACAATAAAACCCTAAGCCAGTCTCTCTCTGTTCCCTCAGGCCAGTTTTGAACCCCAGCTGGGAAACCCGCCCAGGGATGTTCTGTCCCCAGAAAGTTTCATTATGTATTTTTATACCCTCTTGATATGCGTATGACAATCATCAGTCTTGACGTCCAAACCAAATTTTGGATGGAGGTCCATGCACAAAGGTCTAAAAATATATAAAGAAGCTTTCTGGGGAACTACTTTTTTCTGGCATCGACATATTTAATGAGATCCTGGGAGGTTTCATAACTACTAGAACTTGAGAAGCAGGATTCTAAAGCAAGCCAATTATGCAGAATAGGACACCAACAGTAGCTTAATAACGTCACAGTCAAAAAGGAGAAAAAAGGAACAAGAAAATCTTACAGTTTCTCAATCGAGTTGTCAAATGTTTGCTGAGGACTTAATAGGAGCTCTCGTCTAGGCCTCAGGAACGTCACAGTGAACAGAACAGACAAAACTCCTGCCCTCCTGGGGCTATGGTGCATATTCGTGTGAAGATATCACAACGCAATTGAGAGTTTTCATTGGAAGGGTTGATTAGGAAGGATGTTTATCAGTGTCATTTGAAAAAGGACTTACCCTTATTTCCACTCAACATATAAAAATAACAAGAATTACATGGGGCTGGCCCTGTGGCCGAGTGGTTAAGTTCACACACTCCGCTGCAGGCGGCCCAGTGTTTCGTCGGTTCGAATCCTGGTCGTGGACATGGCACTGCTCATCAAACCACGCTGAGGCAGCGTTCCACATGCCACAACTAGAAGGACCCACAACGAAAAATATACAACTATGTACCGGGGGGCTTTGGGGAGAAAAAGGAAAACAATAAAATCTTAAAAAACAAAAAATAAGAAGAATTACAGTTAACACTTTTTGAGTACTTACAATGTCCCAGGCAATGTGCTTGGCCCTTCATGTACATTCCTAGGCATTCTAACATAGGCACTTGCACCAATATTTTTTTCCCTGTTGGCCCACTTGGATGTAATAATAGAAAGAACACTGCATATGAATTCAGAATTTTTGGACTCAATTGCTGATTTGACCGTTTGCTGGCTGTGTCATCTTTAGCAGCTCACTTGACTTTCCTCAGTCTCGATTTGTTTAAACAGGAATGTTGTCTTTACCCTGTCTTTCCAGAATCGTGGAGAGGATCAACTAACTTCTCACATGCTAAGCACTTAGGACAGAACGTAGTACATAGAAAAGCCTCAATAAACATCAGTCATGATTACTATGGCTATTTAATTATTTTATTATTACAGAATGTATGTAAGTAAAAAAACATTGCAATGTAAATTTAGCCTTGGGTATGGATTTCGTGGAGCACTAAGTTTTTCTTCCTGTTTAAATTTTTCTTGAGTAGAAACTACACAATATAACTTTATGCTCAAATTATTTTCCTTATTTATTGTACCATAAATTATGAAGCTAAGATTATGCTTTATCGCCTCATGTTCCAGTTTTTAAAATCTGAGCATACCACTCTGCTAGTAGCAAAAATCCAAATGTAGTTTTTACTACATAAATACCTGCTAATTAAAAACACAAGGGGCCAGCCTGGTGGCACAGTGGTTAAGTCCGTACATTCTGCTTCAGTGGCCCAGGGTTGCTGGTTTAGATCCCGGGTGCAGACCTACGTACTGCTTGTCAAGCCATGCTGTGGCAGGCGTCCCACATGTAAAGTAGAGGAAGATGGGCACGGATGTTAGCTCAGGGCCAGTCTTCCTCAAAAAGAAAAATTAATTATTTAAAAATAGATTTAAAAAAGTAAAAAATTTTTAAAGTGTACTTATTTTGCATAGTATCTTCCAGTTCTAGGCCAAAATATTTTTTAAAAAACCTCTTACAATACCAGTTAGTATTAAAAGCATATGTAGAGCTACGTCATTGTTTTTAACCAACTTCATGGAACTACATTGCATAGGTGTAGTACCATCATTCACTCAAGCATTCCAGGGTTTTTTAGTCTTTTATAAACAATGTAAGAGTGTACATTCTTCACATATATACATCTTTGCATGCATTAACAAGAATATATGTAGGATGCATTCATAAAGTAAATTTACTGAGTCAGAAGTTACAGATATTTTATTTTTATTTTTTATATATGCAAGTTGCCTTCCAAAAGACTATAATAATTTATACCTTCACCAGCGATGGAAGTACTTTTATGCCCAACACTTCTGTTAACATTAATCTTAAAAACTGTCATTGGGGGGCTGGCCCCGTGGCCGAGTGGTTAAGTCTGTGCGCTCCGCTGCAGGCGGCCCAGTGTTTCGTTGGTTCGAATCCTGGGCACGGACATGGCACTGCTCATCAAACCACGCTGAGGCAGCGTCCCACATGCCACAACTAGAAGGACCCACAACAAAGAATATACAACTATGTACTGGGGGGCTTTGGGGAGAAAAAGGAAAAAATAAAATCTTTAAAAAAAAAAAAAAAACTGTCATTGGAAGAGGTTGCACTTAACGGCCAAAAGGTGGCCGCTGAATTACTTGTAAATTTTTACCATGTGTGTTTGTCTCCATCCCCTAGAAAAAAAATAACTGATTTCTGAATACATTTACCTTTAGCTTCCATATTTGATATGTATTAAGTTGTTAAAGAACTGTGCCAATTAATTAAAGAAATAATTTTAATTATACAAAGTTTAATATGCCAGCCCCAGATTAGAAAGAGTTGGACAGACCTGATTTTAAATATCTATATTGTCGTTCATTCATTGAATAAATGTTGTTCAATGTTCATTCATTGAGTGTCATGTTAGCATTCAAAAGATCCAGAAGATGGCAGTATAATGATGTTTTTCCTAAAATTTAGAGCCAGAAAAAATTTAAGCAGGAGAATCTGAAAACATATAGATTGTTTCCATTTTTATTTTCTCTTTTCTTAAAAAGGTGCACGATCACAAGATGCAAGGCACAAAGAATGAGGAGAGGAGACTTCACACTTACAGGAAAGAGGAGCTGTGATGGGGTGGAAGGCATACCAGGCAGGAAATTCAAGGACTCCGCTTCAAATTTCAGCCCTTTGGGCAAGTCCCTTACTCTCTAAATCTGCATTTTTGTGTAGGTGAAATCGCCCAGCAATGCCCACGCCACAAGACCGTTGTGAAGACTAAATGAGATAAAATATAGAAACGTGGGCAGCACACTGGAGCACTAAGAATGTAATAAGCATTCTGGTTGTACTTTTAAAAATTCTTCTCTGTTAGAGATATCTGCTAAAATATTTATGGTTGAAATGATATGGCATCTTAGATTTGCTTTTAAATGCTTTTGAGAAAAAGAAAAATGTAGAAGTAAGGAGATAGATAAAACAAGATTGACAAATTATTGATAATTTTTGGAGTTGCTGTGATGAGACTAAACAGGTTCACTATACTATTCTGTTTGTGTGTAAGTTTAAAATGACCATTTATACACACACACCTCACCCTGGCTGAAATGCAGAGAACGAGTTGCAGGCAGGTAATAGTGGAAGCAGAGGGTAGTTAGAACACTATTGCAGTGGTCCACGGAGGAGGTGACAGTGGCTTAGACCGGACTGGTGGAAGTGGAGATGTTAGAGAAGTGAGTGGACTCAGAATACTATGGAGGTCAAGTTGACAAGACTCCTGGTGATTTGGGATAGGGAGGGGGTGATTTGGGGTGGAGGGAGGTGGAGGGAAGAGGCACTGCCAGGAGAAGTCCTGGGTTTTGGCAGCATTATGATGGGTGCATGGAGGCTGGGGAGCAGGTTTGGGAAGAGTTCCTTTTGCCAGGATAAGTTTGAGATTTCTATCAGGCCTGTTATGGAAATGTCAAGTGAACAATCGGCTGGAGTTCGCAGCACAGGTCAGGGCTAGAAATGGAGATTTGGTGGGCGTCAGTCATGAAGGCCACAGTTACGGTCAGAAGACTGAGTGATGTCGCTGAAGAGTGAAAAAATGGCGAAGGGACCTCAGGATATGTTTAAAGACTGAGCAAAGGAGAAAGCAGCAGAGCATCGATGTCCCCGTCTGTACAACAGAATTGTCATAGGGCTATTGGAAGGACTATATATGAGTTTTGTATGTAGAACCCTTTGTGGCACATAGTAAGTGTTCAGTAGCCATTATTCCTCTTTGTCCCATTCGTTTTTAGCAGGTGACCTCTCCTCCTACTTCCTTGAGGAAAGCAGAAAACAAAGGCCATCAACTTCCTGCTCCCCTCCACAAACCTACTTGTAAGTCTATCAGTCATTCTCTCTTCCTTCGCTGTCAGAAAAAGACAAATTCCCTTTCCTCTTCAAAGTTCATTTTTCCCAACAGGCTGTCACTTCTATTCCTCCCACCTCTTCTGGGACATTGCCCTAACAATTATGACATTCTGTCTTATACTTTCTATTCTTTCCCCTTTATAGATGCTTCCTCTCAGTCTATAAGCATGAGCTCATTCCATCTTTAAAAAAAAAAGTCTGGGGGCTGGCCCAGTGGCGCAGCAGTTAAGTGCGCACGTTCTGCTTTGGCCGCCCTGGGTTCCCAGGTTCTGTCCCTGGTGCAGACATGGCACCACTTGGCAAGCCACACTGTGGTAAGCGTCCCACATATAAAAAAGTAGAGGAAGATGGGCATGGATGTGGGCTCAGGGCCAGTCTTCCTCAGCAAAAAAAGGAGGATTAGCAGATGTTAGCTCAGGGTTAACCTTCCTCAAAAAAAAAAAGTCTTTCTCATTGCTTTTAGTGATTTTTCTCCAGAAAGTGCTTCTAAATTTTTATTGTGCATATGAAATTTCAAGAAATCTTGGGGGGCTGGCCCCATGACCGAGTGGTTGAGTCTGCGCGCTCTGCTGCAGGCAGCCCAGTGTTTCGTTGGTTCAAATCCTGGGCGCGGACATGGCACTGCTCATCAAACCACGCTGAGGCTGTGTCCCACATGCCACATCTAGAAGGACCCACAATGAAGAATATACAACTATGTACTGGGGGGCTTTGGGAAGAAAAAGGAAAAAAATAAAATCTTTAAAAAAAAAAATGGGCCAGCCCGGTGGCGCAGCGGTTAAGTTCGCACGTGCGGCCTGGGGTTTGCCGGTTTGGATCCCAGGTGCGGACATGGCACCGCTTGGCAAAAGCCATGCTGTGGCAGGCGTCCCACATATAAAGTAGAGGAAGATGGCACAGATGTTAGCTCAGGGCCAGCCTTCCTCAGCAAAAAGAGGAGGATTGGCAGTAGTTAGCTCAGAGCTAATCTTTCTCAAAAAAAAAAAAAGAAAGAAATCTTGCTAAAATACATATTATGATTCAGTAGATAGCCGGGGGGCTGGGGGTACAGAGCTGAGATTCTCCTGAATGCTGACGCTGATGCCACTGGTCCACTTTGAGTAGCAAAGCCCTGAAGCAGTGGTTCTCACCCTTCGCCGTGTATGGGAATCACCTAGAGAGTTTTAAGAATGCTGATCTCTGGGTGCCACTCCCAGAGATCTTGATATCTTTGACCTGGGCTGTGGGCTTGGCATCAGGATTTTTTAAAATCTCCCTCAGTGATTCTAATGTGCAGCCAATATTGAGAACGCCTGCTAGCTAGAGGGTGGGATTATGAACGACTTCCTACATCATATATTTCTACAGTGTTTGAATTTTTTTCCAAATATTATATTACCCTAGATTTTTAAAAAAGGCATCAGTAGAAAAATAGGGAAGAAAAGGAAAAGGAAAGGAGGAAGAAGAGAGGAAGAAAACCCTTTCCTTGACCCTGTAGGAACAGCACTTTCTTCTTCAAATTTCTTGGCATGTCCACTTCCTTACTTCCCACTCACACCTCAACCCTCCTCAGCTTGGCTTCTGTGCCCTTTTCTCCCTAAAACTGTACTGATAAGGACCACACAATGCAAGGCGACACATCTAGTTCTCATCTTACTGATCTTTCTGTTCTCATCACTTTGTCCCCAACACCCAGGCTACTGTTGCGACAGGATGATATTTGAAGTATTAACTGATGCGCTTTTTTATTAATAGTATTTCCTCCTCTCTTACTACATCCCTTCACCCAATCCACTTATGGGAAGTGGGACACATATTAAATGCATGCAATATTCAGATCTTTCCTTGGGTTTTATTGGTCATCCTGGGGCCTAGAGGTGGGGGTGGGGATTTACCAAGGACTGGGGATAGAGAGCCCTTCCGGAAGACGTGTACAACACGTCAGTATCTTCATCTATTCTCCTTTCTCTCTGCCTCTGATATCCCGGAGAAATGTATCTAGTCTGTGGGGCCTAGAGACACGGGAATGTCAAATCAGGACCCAAGCCAAAAATTATAGTGCATTAACCCCTAGCAAAATCATTGTCTCATTAGTGACAGAATGATATTGTATATACCAGTGACACTGGGCAGGAAGAAGAAAGGATTGAGGTTTGAGAAAAAAAAATCAAGCCTCAGCCATGGAGCAAAGAGAACGAAGCACATTTTGAAAATGACATCTTTTAAATTTAATCAGGTATGACTTACCGACAAAATGAGAAGCATTAGATACGGAAACCTATAGAGCGGCCCTATCTTAAATGGCTAAAAGTTTTCACCTCACTATCACATTACAAAATTTTAGTGCCCAATTTCCAGTGCCCAATTTTCCAGCAGGAGATGAATAATAAGTTTAATGAAACTGATAATGAAGGGAAATTATCCCAGCCTGTATTCCTGGCCCAGATTGAAAATATCTTTCTCGGAGCAGCAGAAAACAGGTTTGCAGCCCAGGCTGTATCGGGTTTTTCAGAATGTGACCTCTGGGTCTCCTGCCTCAGTGGGAGTTCCTGTTAAGGGCTGTTCCTCAGGCCCACCCACACCTACTGAACCAGAATCTCTGGGGGGAAACTTAACAATATGCAGTTTTAACAACCGGCTCAGGTGATTTTTACACACACTCAAATTATAAAACCACTGCTTTAGAATTTAAGGAAACTTGCCAAAAGGGTATGAAGAATGTTGACATCTTGCATTGGAGATGATAGTCTAGCATATAGAATAATAGAAAACATTATAGCCCCTCATGTGTAATTTAGGGTTGAGAGTAGGCAATACCCAGATCACAATTCACAACCTTATTTTATTTAAAGGAGTGCATAATCTAAAATCCTCTCTTCATGGAAACATGATTTAAAATCCTCTTTTCAGTTCAGGCAATTACCACTCCCCCACAACCCCAATTAAAATAATTTATATCCTATAAATAAGTAGGTAAAAATTATGATTAAGGTGGTAGGAGTGAACATTTGATGTTTGCTTTGGGGTCATCTGGTGACTTTATCTTCCTCTTCTGGGCCTCTGATACTCTTGATATTCTTTGATATTGTGGCAAACTGCTGCTTCTCCCCTTCTTCCTGGACACCTGGCCACTCTGCTAGTGACTGCATTTCACAACTTCCTTTGCAGTTATGTGTGGCCATACGACCAAGTGTGAGCCAATGGGGTGTGAGTGAAAGACATATGTAATGTCCAAGTCATTTCTAACTTAAAATCAGGCCTGTTTCTCTGGACTTTGGCGTTTCTCACCTTTCTGTAAATTGGATCAAGGAAATGAGAGAGATGGGCCTCAATGGTCCAGAAAAGGACAATGCCCAGGAGATGGAAGAACAAGATGGAAGGAGCTTAGTTCTTGATTAACCCTACTGGGAACGGCTGTCCATCAGCCTAGACAGGCTGACTTGCTACATGACGGGGAAATAAACTCCTATATTATTTAAGCTGCTCTTTTTTTGCCTTCTCTTTGCTATGGCATCTTGGCCTTTTACCGTAACAAGTATCAATAACTACCCTTAGCCAGTTGTACTTAAAGCCACACATTAAATCAGATTCCTGAAATCCTTGGTAGACAGTGTCATGTTTATCTTCCTCAACTATCAAGTCAATTTAGACACTTTGTTTACATGGATCTGATAAGTAAATATTAGAAAGGGAACTCTGCCTTAATCACAAAAGAAGACTATAAAAAATTCTAAGACAAAAATTAAATTCAGGAGGCCATAACGCGTGCAGATAAAACCTAGATTTATGAGGTTAGTATGATTCATGAGGCAACTGTGTCCCTAGGACGAGTCTTTGTAACACAGTGCACATTCTTTTCAAGCATCTCAATGAAGAACACACTTTTTTAATATTAAAAAAAGTCATCTTTGTTTTCTTGTATAAAATATAAATTTATTTAAGGTGTTTATAAGAGAGGATTTTCAGGTGTTGCAAGAGGTAAATCACTGAGTTGACTCTTCAATTTGCTAACAAAAAAAAGCTAAGTACCAATACAATGCTCTCAATTTAGTAAATACAACATATATATACAACTGGTTCTGAATTTTTGCACATTTTACTTAAAACAACTGCACTTGTACATGATACAATGACACTCAAACTATATTTCATCTGCTGAATTTAGACTTTCTTAACACATCTGGAAAACCAATATTTCACGCTGTTTATTCTGCCTGCTCCTAACACTGTGTTTAACTTTGCCACATTCAACCCTAGTATACTCAAAAATGTAACTGAGTGCTGCTTCTAAATATATATATGTGGAAAAAATACATGAAAATGTTATTAGTGAGTTGGAGGACTACATTACTAGTCATTCTGAGTTATTGGATTATAGATTATTTTTATGTTCCTTTCTTCTTTGTCTATTTCTGCACTTTCAAAACTATTTATAATGAGCTTATAGTTTTATAATAAGGAGGAAACACAGAGATTTATAGGCTCTCACAACCAGAGAAGAATTTCTTATTCTGTTTCCATGTCTTCTCTGTTCCCAGCCCAATGCCTTGCACATAATAGATGCTTGATAAATAAACATGAGAGAAGGAAGAAAGGAAAAACGATGAGAAAAGGAAGAATGGAATGGAAAGGGAGGAATCTGGTGGATATCTTCTGTTTACCCTTCCAGAGCTACTCTCCACCCTGCTCTGAACCCAGAAGGCTGACCTACGTGAACTGCCTAGAGGGGCTTCTTGTTCTCTGGCTTCTGGTTGGGTTTGGCCAAGGGGGTCCACTGGCAGATGGGAGGGAAAGGGCAGATATTTATTCCCTGGGATTCCCCCTGCAGATCACTGCAGCCCGCTGTACCCCCAACCAGCCAGATCCAAGACCCTTTCCACTCTGCTCCTCTGACTGGGGAAAAGCACTCTCCCCTCCCCCAATCCCCTTCAGACCTTGGGGTGGTAATGTGTCTTGCTTTTACGAGACCTAGGGTACTGTGCTCTCCTTTCTGCTGTTTTTATATCTTGCCCAGCCCTTTATAAATAGTCCCTTTATTAAACTCTCCTCAAATTGTCCGATTTGAATGTATCACATATGTATTGTCAAGACCCAGACTGATACAGAATCTCTTGGTGACAAGAACCCAAACAAGGTCTATCCTCCAAGCGCTAATCTTGAAGGAGGATTCAGAGAAAGGTTTTAAAAAACATCACTATAGGCCACCCTGTGGCCGAGCGGTTAAGTTCACGTGTTCGGCTTTGGTGGCCCAGGGTTTCACTGGTTTGGATCCTGGGCATGGACCTAGCACTGCTGGTCGGGCCACGCTGGGGCCATGTCCCACATAGCACAACCAGAGGGACCTAGAACTAGAGTATACCCCTACGTACTGGAGGGCTTATGGGGAGAAGAAGAAAAAAGAAAGAGATGATTGGCAACAGATGTTAGCTCAGGTGCCAATCTTTAAAAAAAAAAAATCACTACTATTTAAAAGTTAAAACAACAAAAAAGCTCATTTTCCATTGAGAAACTCTGCTTTTACACCAAAGATTTTATAGTTATGAACTAGTTATTACGCTTTTTTTCTTGCCAAAAGATAAGGATAAAAATTTACATGCATAGCCCTCTATTTCTTTCTTTACTCTTACCATAACCTTTAGAAGGATTGAACACCCTGTAAATACCCCATATTGGTTGTTTAATACATGCACAAACAAATGAAGGATACTTGTAGTATGAGAATATTCTCAGAGATTAATTATTCCCTCTCAAAGATTAATTCTCATCCGTCAATATGAATTTTTTTGTGTCCTTTAAGGTAATTTTTTTTCCCAGAAAAGACTATTCAGGGCTATTTTATTACTTAAACTTAATAACACTTTTATAAAGGTGGCAAATTCAAAAACTAGGGCTCTTAGTTCAATTTACAAATCTTACTATTTTATTTCTAAATCTAGTGAATTTAACACCTACCTTTAAAGTGGCCTTTTATTAACATTTGGTGTCATTTTACAAACTTAATTAAACTTCACTTAAATATTTTAAATGTTATATATTCTTTTTACTTAATGCTTCTAACTGCAGAACTTACCCAAATGTTTAGAACAATAATGAATCTAATAAATTAAAATTATAAATTCTGTGAATCTTAAATTCTCAAATATTTCAATGCTTTTTACAAACTTTATAAATCTATCTTAATCTTTTCAACTTAAAAAAAATCACAACTCTAAAATTAAAAACTCAATTACATATTTTAAGTTGGAATCATGAGGCCAATGTATCAGTTCCTCTAATAAGCCAAATTATCTTACCTATGACAAATATTTTAAATATGAAACATACACAGATCATTCCTAAAGTTAATGCAAAATAATGAATTTCATTGATTTTTATATATTAAGGGTCAAATGTGAGTTTTATCATTCGAGCAAATTGGGGCTATTGTCAAAAGCAAGTTGATTTACATATGCCAAATAAACAGGTTTACTTGCTTAGCAGCTGATATTGAACCAAAAATCTTTGACCAAGGCATCTCTGGAGCAGCCAACATCTAGGGCAATTTTCCTACACCACCAAGGCAACCTGAGCCCTATTTTATGGTCACTTGGCAGTTAGAGACTCCAGTCCCATTCTTCTCCAACTGGGGTTGTCTCACAGCCTCCATTCCCTGGATTCAGGTTATATATTACCTAATACTCAAGGCTGGATTCAATTAATTTATTTACTGGTTGATTCTATTTATTATAGGAATGGCCTGGGTAAAGGATATTTTTCATAGGTCTCTGGAGTAAGTACTTTAATGCTTCCCTACCCTCTTGGGCCCTGCTCTTGGACGGTATGCCTTCGCCTGTGGAGGATTGGTCCAAGATGACTTGAGTTGAGTGGGTCTTGGTTGAGAAGGCTTAGATTGGGAGGACTGGGGCTGGCATGGCTTGGGTTGAGTATGTTTTAATGGAGATGGTCTAGCTTGGGAGGGTTGGGGCTGAGTGGGTTTTGTTTGAGTGGGTTTGGGTTGAAAGGGCACAGATTGGGAGGGTGTGGGCTTGGAGTGCTTGAGCTGGGATGGCTTGGGCTGATCAGATTTGAACTGAGAGCTGGGTAAACCTTTGCTGTTGTACATGAGATGGGAATTCATTTGGAAAGCTCGATTTGAAGGCCCACCCTGTGTCTTTATTTTGTCTCCTTGCTGAGAGGCAGGTCTTATGGGTTTCTGTATGGCTCCTGCTGGTTGAAAGGCTTTAGGGTGAGGATCTTCCATATGGGATGTTGTTCCCATGAGTTTTCCAGTTGCTTCAGTTAGCTGTGATCCCCGTGTGCTGGCTTGCCGAGGCTGTGGCTTCCTAACTGTTCCTGCTGGCTGTGAACCCAGAGAATGGAGGTGACCTACCTGGGAGACCACTGCTGGAAACCCTTCAAGAGCTCCCATTGTCTGAGGTCTCTCAGGCCAGCCTTGTGCATGCTGATAAATGGGTCTTGGTGGTCTCCCCAATGTTCCAACCATGTGACGTCCCCAAGCAGTTCTCGAAAATTTCATGAATCTTTCACGTGAATAAAATCTCTGGGGTTGGAAGTATCGAATCCCAAAATTCGTAACTTGACTATGGGTCTTTGTATTCTGAAAGGGCAAAGGACGGAACCCCTTAGACTTCTGGTCTGACCAAAAGTGGGAGCTCATAACCCAGGGGCCTTTCAAAGAAACATGGTTAAAATCACCTCTGATTCTGGTTGGTAAGGGACAGTAGTTCGCCAGATGAGGTATAAATACTGGGGTGAGCTGAAGATTCTGAAGATTCTGGCTGATCTCACATCTTGCCCCCGGCTGTCCTACAGGCATCTCAGCTGGGCACTCAGATGAACCTTTTGGCTGACTGTACCTTTGTTGTCCCTCATCTTCAGCTGTTGCAGCCAAGTTTTCACCAGGGGAAACTTGAATTGCTTGAACGTTCTCAAAGTCTTCGTCTACCTGGATCCCCAACTCCCTGGCCAGGGAGGCCATACCCTCCACAGACACACATCTGAGTGAAGAGGACATCACTTCCCAGAGGGCAGCTTGAAGGGCCTCTGTGTTCTGTCTCTCCCTACCTTCCTCTCCCACCCAAAACAGTAGCTGTGATGACTTTAACTTCAAGATCCTCTGAAAAATCTGAGCCTCTTCATTCTCCTTGGCCTGGGAACTGAGGACAAAGTAGCATCTTTCAATGGAAGCTTCTCCTCAAAACATTAGCAGGCCCATTCCTTCTCACCTAGGCGGTCAGTGAAAAAGAACACAGCTGAGGAAATTTCCATCAAGAAACCAACTGTGTCCAAAAACTTTGTAGATCTCCATGAAGGTTGGCCACAGCAACAGGCTTTTGGAAAAAACAAGGGTTTTCCTTTAGACTGTTGCTATCAGGAAAACACCACGTTATCTCAACCAGGCCACCAGAGATTTGCCGGGAAAGCACCAGAACAGGCAAATCTTTTTGAACAAAGATTTTGTGTGACTTCAATTGGGTAGGGCTGAGCAGTGTGTTGAGGATTCTGGACTTAGAGAAGCTACAGGATCCTAGACGCACAAAAGAGATGACAGGCATCTTCATGAGAGTCAGAAATGCTTCTGTATCCCCTGTAGGCCCTCCCGAAGACTGCAGTGACTGCTCCTTCACAATGTCCTTCATGGCCCCCAGCATTAGAATGCTTTTGTTGTTTTCTACATCTGGCAGTAGCAAGGGAAGAGCAAACTGGCACTGATACATGTTTGACATGACTTCACGTTGCAAAAAGACGTCTGAACACAGCATAGAGGCACAAAGGACATCAAGGGGATTAATGGTTTGTAAGTCTCTAATTTCCAAATTCTGTACTCCAGTCAGCAATTCCCTTGTGCTATCCTCACCCAGAACTTTATGTGTGAGGATTGAATCTCTGGCTGTCACATCCAATGCTTGAACTTGCATCAGGAAATTCCAGGCGAAGTCTCCTGGAGTCCTAGGTGTCCACCTACTTCCTCGATCTAAGGAGAATTGTTTAACAAAATCTGGCAGAAGCTTTCTGCTCCTATCCATGTTCAAATGTAACAGGACATCTTTAAACACCTTTGTTCTTTCTGTAGGAAAAAAGATACTCGGTGAATGCCATATTCAGCATCTAAGCTTCCTTCACTGACTTTTAAAATTAAGTAATTGACATTTTCATTGCAAAAAGATGAAACAATACAAATAAAATGAACGTTTCCTTTCACTGCTCTGCCAATTACACTTTCATTCTAAGAGATATGTCAATGTGGTATATGTTTCCTTCCTATCCTTTCTCTATGTAAGTATATAAGTATGCATGCATATATAGAAATGTATAGTTTGGCTTAATGGATGCTAATTTATTTTTACCCAAGTGAATTATACTGAACAAATGATTCTTCAACTTCTTTTCACTTAATAGTATTCCTTGCAGATTCTTCCACATCAGTATGTACGCATAGAGATCTACTTAATTCATTTTAGCTAATCCACCATACTTCACGGTTTGGAGGGACCATTATTTCTCCAACCATTGTCTACTGATGGTCATTTAAGTTTTCCACTTTTTTGTCTAATATTTGTATGCAGCAAAGAAAAACCTTGTTAATGCTTCATTATACACCTGTATGAAGAATTCTCTAGGTTAGAACTGATTTCTTTCTTACATGTATCTCTTGCTAAAGTTTGGAGAAATGGAAGATTTTATTTCCGTTAAAGTTTTCTCAGAATTTACATGTTGTATCTAATTTCTCCTGATCTCCCATTTTCTAATATATCGTCCAGCCATTTCTTGGGAATGCAGAGTTAGTGCTTAGCAGAGAAAGAAGATCAGAGAGCATTTTCTTCTCCTGACGGATGGCAAGTTTGCATAAGCTTCTTGGATTCCCTATAAAAATAGCCTAGAAGAAACAATGGAAGTGAGAGGAAAGTACGGATTTCAAGAATTAAAAGTAACTCTAAGAAATCTTTGGGTAGTCTGAAGATTGCTTGAACTGATACATGTGTTGGGGTAATAAGATGAGGGATGAGTTGAGGCTAGCACAAAGGGTTCCTAGAGGAGGCTGTGAGCGGATAGGTTGCAGGAAAGCTTTTAAGATCTCTTCTTGCCTATCCTCTACCTTGACTTAAGACAACAATCCTCTGCTTCTTCAGCACAGAAATTGGTACTCACGTAGCCCAGGCCAGATGTCTAGTGTTGACAAGATAATAAAGGGGCTACTATGGAGTGGTTAGAAGCAAAGTACAGTCATGTCATTTAACAACAGGGATATGTTCTGAGAGATGTGTCAGGCAATTTTATCACGGTGCAAACATCATAGAGTGCACTTACACAAACCTAGATGGTATAGCTTACTACACACCTAGACTGTATGATACTAACCTTATAGGGCCACTGTCATTTATGCAGTCCATCATTAACTGAAATGTCATTATGCAGCACATGACTGTATATGTATACACAGCAATTATATATTTAATAAGAACAGAGCTGGATGAAGACAGTAAGAAACCATAATTTCTAGAACCCCATATCATTTTTGTAAATTAAAAATTCATGAAAATCGCACAGCTAAGGCAAAAAGAAATGATCAGAGATTTCAGCTGCAACCCACTGAAAGGAGACTAAATATTGAATTTAAGTCCAGTCAGGTTAATTGGAAACTAAAACGGACCAAAAAAACCAAGATTCTTGGGAGAAATTTAACAATCCAGAGTTTCTACAACAAACCATAGACAATGTTTAGGACACAACCCAAAGTTAATAAACATAGAAAAAACAGGAAATGTAACCAATACTCAGTCAACGGAGACTGACCCCAAGATGACCAAGATGTTGAATTTAGCATATAAGAATTTTAAAGCAGTTATCTTAACTATTCTCAAGAATGAAAAATAAAATAAGCCCATAGTGAATGATTAAATAGGAATTCTTAGAAAAAAGGAAAGTATTAAAAAAATGGAAATTCTAGAATTAAAAATCATAATATCTGAACTTTTTAAAATAAGTAGGTGGACTTAAAAGCAGATTGGAAATGACAGAAGAAAAATTCAGTATACTTAAAGATATAGCAATAAAAATGAAGAATAGATAGAAAAAATATTTTTTAAAAAAATGAATAGAGACTCTGGAACCTTTAGAACAATATCAAAAACTCTAACATACTTGTACTTGGAGTCTCAAAACAAGAGAAAGTAGCAAGTGAAACAAAAAATATTTGGACAAATAACAGGTGAAAATCTTTCAAATTTGGTAAAAAAAAATAAAAAGCACTTTAGATTCACAAACTCTGCAAACTCTAAGGAAGATGAAAACAAAGAAAAACACAGCTAGGCACATCATAGTCAACTGCTGAAAAAAATTTAAGAAAAAAATCTTGAAATCAACCAGAAGAAAAATGACACAATACTTACAAGGGGACAGTGATAAAATGACTGAAGAAACAATGGAAGCCAAAAGACAGAAGAATGACATCCATAAAGTGCTGAAGGCAAAGTATTGCCCATCTACAATTCTATATCCAGCAAAAATATCCTTCTGGAATGAAGGCAAAATAAAGACGTTTTTCAATAAACAAAGCCTAAGAAAATTTATCAGCAACAGACCTGCACTAAAAGAAAAAAATAAGTAAAGTTCTTCAAGCTAACGGAAAATAACATCAAATTAAAACTTGTATCTTCAGGAAGAAAGAAACCACAGGACATGGTAACTATATGGGTTCCTACCATTGGCTGACCCCAATTATAAGCTGGAAGGTAAGGGAATTGATTGATATAGTCTATATACAAGTTGACCTTACACAGTGCAGAACACACAAGGCAATGCCTTAAGCCTTCCTGAGACTTTGATTTGACACTGAGATTTTTTAGGGGACATGAAGTTCAAGATGACAAAAAGCATGAAGAGTCTTCTCCTTTGAGTCAGATGCATTTGGATTTTTTTTTTTTTAAGATTTTATTATTTCCTTTTTTCCCCAAAGCCCCCCAGTACGTAGCTGTATATTCTTCGTTGTGGGTTCTTCTAGTTGTGGCATGTGGGACGCTGCCTCAGCGTGGTCTGATGAGCAGTGCCATGTCCGCGCCCAGGATTCGAACCAATGAAACACTGGGCTGCCTGCAGCGGAGCGCGCGAACTTAACCACTCAGCCGCGGGGCCAGCCCCGCATTTGGACTTTTTTTAAGTTCCAAGATGTACAGACAAATATTACAGAGGAAAGAGACAGAGCTTAGGCATATGCCTCCAGTCAACTAGAGTGGATTGGTAGCCATTAGAATTACATTGCAGAACATAACTACATTATTAATGAGACTTTTCTTGACCTGTTTTGTTAAAGGTGTTTGATTGCAAAAATAGCCCCAATTAATGGCTTTCCAGTATCCCTATCTTTTGCAATACTACTCTGCAAGAGGTGGCATCTATTTTCTTTTCTTTATTTTTTGAGGAAGATTACCTCTGAGCTAACATCTCCCATCAATCTTCCTCTCTTTGCTGAGGAATATTGGCCCTGAGCTAACATTTGTGCCCATCTTCTTCTATTTTTTATATATGGGACGCCTGCCACAGCATGGCTTGAAAAGCCATGCATAGGTCTGCACCCGGGATCCAAACCAGTGAACCCCAGACCAGCAAAGCAGAGCATGCAAACTTAACCACTATACCACCAGGCCAGCCCCAAGACGGAGTCTATTTTTCCCCAACCTTTGAATCCACATTGGCTTGTGACTTGCTTTGGCCAACAAAATGTGGCGGAAGTGATGGTGTTATGGATTGAATTTTGTCCCCTCCAAAAAAGATATGTTGAAGTCCCCAGTACCTCAGAATGTGGCCTTATTTGTAAACAAGGTCTTTACAGAAGACCTTAAGTTAAAATGAAGTTATTAGGGTGGCCTTAATCCAATCTGACTGGTGTCCTCATAGAAAGAGGAAATTTGAAAACAGAGGCATGCACAGAGGGAAAATGACTTGAAGACACAGAAAAAAGATGGTCTACAAGCCAAGGAACACCTGAGGCTCCCAGAAGCTAAGAGAGAGGGCTGGAGCAGAGCCTTCCCTAATGCCTTCAGAGACAGCGTGACCTGCTAACACCTTGGTGTCAGACTTCTGGCCTCCACAACTGTGGGGTAGTACATCTCCTGCTGTTCTAAACCACCCTTTTGTAGTACTTTATTGTGGCAGCCCTGGGAAACTAATACAAACAGCATGATGGTTCTGAGCCTAAGCCTCAAAAGGCCTTCACTACTTTGTCTCTCTCTTTCTCTTTTGTGCCCTCTCTCTTTGTCTCCTTCTCTCTCTTTTACTCCTCTGCCTTCACCATGAGAATATGCCCCTTGGGGCCAGCTCTGTGGCCGAGTGGTTAAGTTCGTGCCTCCGCTGCAGCGGCCCAGGGTTCGGATCCTGGGGAAGGACATGGCACCACTCGTCAGGCCACATTGAGGCAGCGTCCCACATCCCACAACTAGAAGGACCTGCAACTAAGATACACAACTATGTACCGGGGTTGGGGGGTGGGGGGGTGGTTTGGGAAATAAAGCAGAAAAAAAAAAAAAGAGATTGATAACAGTTGTTAGCCCAGGTGCCAATCCTTAAAAAAAAAAAAACAAGGAAGATTGGCAACAATTGTTAGCCTAGGTGCCAATCTTTAAAAAAAAATAAAAAATAAAATTTAAAAAAAAGAGAGAATATGCCCCATCTAGTCTGAGAACAAGCCCAGACTAGCCTGCTAGAAGAAGGGAGATGAGCTTATAGCCAGCTGACCACAGAAACATGAATAAACCCAGGGAAGACCCAAAAAACTGCCCAGCCAACTAGAGACACATGAACAACACTTCACTCTTACTGTTTTAAGTGACCCCAATTTTGAGATGCTTTGTTATATAGCATCAGTGTAGTAATAAATACATGATACAGAAAGAAAATCATGCAAACAAAACAATAACACGCAAGAAACACATTATAATATTAGAATGTTATCTATGGAGGAAGGTGAATGGGAATGGAGAATAAAGAAAAAAACGGAATAGATAAACAAAAGGGGCTTTTTGCAGAATAATGATGATATTATGCAATAAATAATTAATTCAACCCTATGCAACAACTGAAATATAGAGATAAATAAAAAGAAGGAGCCCTAAAAGCAACTATGTATTGGAAAGGTATAGGGGTGAGGCAAGAATTGTGTTATAGGTTGAATTATGTACCCCTCAAATTCATGTACTGAAATCCTAACCCCCAGTACCTCAGAATGTAATATTATTTGGAAATAGGGTCGCTGCACATGTAATTGGTTAAGATGAGGTCATTAGGGTGAGCCCTAATCCAATATGACTGGTGTCCCTATAAAAAGGAGAAATTTGGACATGGAGATAAGCACCCAGAGACAACCACATGAAGATGAAGGCAGATCTGGGAAATGCTTCTACAAGCCAAAGAATGCCAAAGATTTCCAGCAAACCACCAGAAGCGAGGAACAAATTCTTCTTGACAGCCTTTGGAAGGAACCAACCCTGTAGACACTGATTTCAGACTTCTAAGAGCCTCCAACCTAAGACAATACATTTCTGTTTGTTGTTTAAGCCACCCAGTTGGTGATACTTTGCTACGGCAGCCCCAGCAAACTAAAACAAGATGTGCTAAGGAGGAAATTACTCTTTTCCTACCCAGAAGTGGGTGTGAATCCCCAGGATTTGGACTGAATGTGAGATGGTATTTACCTTTCTCCTGCCTACTCAGAACCTGGTGATGTTTATTTTCCCAGACAATGTCTCTCCAAATGCAGCATTTCTCATATTTTGAATTTTCACTAAGAAGTATTCAAATTCAAGAGACTGATACAATTTCCGTCATCAAGATGGCAATACATGGACTGTATCAAGCCAAATAATAATATTTGGGGAGCTTATCCATTCACCACAAACTCCTCTCCTGTTTCCGCTGCAACAGTTAAACCCATAATCCCTACATTCCATTGGTCACAAAGGGCCTAAAATGACTAAAGAGGCTTAATGTGAGGAATAGAAGGTAGCACGTAAATTGGTGGTTAGTAACTTCTTATATATATGGTGGAGGTGACTGCAGAAACCCACAAGCTGACAACCAATATTTACTTTTGCTTATACTGTGCATCATTTCCTAGGTCCTGAGTCTTCCTCACTGTCAACACCCACCTCTGAGGAAATTCCAGGTTAGAGAAGGAAATTGAGTAGCTGCTTTTCTGCTGGCATCTGGTGCCCTCCATCCCCTCTTCCCACTACATCATGGCAACCTCAAAATAAGTTGTTGCCTAACTATACACACATCATTCTCCTACCTTCCATATTTTTCTCCTCTTCCTCCTCCAATGACATGCCAGTTTCTGAATCCTCATGACTCTGTTCTTCGTCAGAGAATTCCGTGGTTTCTGAATATGCACAGTGCTCTTCACCATCATAGACGATGTAGTCTGGGTCAGCATAATCCTCCTCTTCCACGGTGATTTCTGCATCTACAGGGTATCCAACAGATTCTAGATATCCCTCTTCTCCTAAGTATAAAGAATCATCTGGCTCCTCATATCTCTGTCCGTCCTGTAAGCACTCAATAGTTGCTGGAACTTCATATTCAACATTTTCGACGGAATGTGGCAATGCGACTTTTGGTGTATTGTATTCCTTCTCATTTTCCCTTGAGGACCAAGCAGTTTCCCTATAACCAGTTTTGTTGTCCCTGAAAGACTGAGAGGTTTCCAAATCCACGTGTTCTTTCTCTTTGAAGGGCTCTGTGATCTCAGGATTCTCAGGCTGTTTCCCTCCAGGTAGAAAACCATCTGAATTCTCGTTTATCCCCACAGATGGAGGAGATTCTGTATTATGCTGTAAAAATTATGAAAAGAACAAGAAAGTTTTGGAGGTTTTTGTTTTGCTTGTCCAAATTAACAAAAATAAGTTTTGTAATAACTTGAGTTTCCAAGGCCTCAAAGCGTCGTCTCTCCTCTTTATTTCACTGGAGGACAGGAACACCCATCGCCTCCTATTGGCCACAAGTCATCTGTCAAAACTGTCTTTCTCCCACTGGAAGAAAATCAGATCACACTCCTGCCTTGCTCAAAATTTTGAGTCTTTCAGAGCAAACTTAAAGGTTAAATGAGTGAAACAGAAAATATGAATCCTATGAACAGTGCTTACTTGTGGATTTACTGTGAGCCAAAATGAGCTCAGACTTCCTAGGCCCATTGCTAATGAAATCTGATCCTCATAATTTCTAATCAGGAAGCAAATAGCTCTAATCTGGAATAGTAAATCGTAGAAATAATATGACCTATTTCTTTAAGCATATGCGCCTTGTCCTACATTAGAGATGATTAACACTAAACTTTTTATTTGAGCTACTCCTCTAACATCTCTTAAAATAATCTTCAATATTTTTTAGATTCTTAGAAAAGGAGCTACACCTTCCTCAGGCGGTAATCTACAGATTTGCTAAACATCATATTCTGGAAAAATTGCTCCCTTATCTGCCACTAGTTATCTTTGAACACTGAAGACAGCATTTGAACCGCTCCAGAAAACTAGAGTTCTGATGGTATTGTCATCACCAGAGAATGAAGCCACTGATGCACCCTGTGTGTATGCTAAAAATTATTTTTCCTGTATTTTGAAAATGGCTATACTAAGTGAAAGATGCAGCTTTTGTCTTGGGGTTGTTAATATCTGTTAATTCACTTACTTGATAAAGAAATCCCAGATGTGTCATCATTAACAGTACTCTATTTCCAACCGTGAGTATTTTGGAACGTCACTACTAGAATAACGAGCAGTTTATACGAGCACTAAAACAACGGCAAGTTTGGCATACAGTTTCAACAAAAAAAAATCAATCCCCTAAACCAATGAGATTTATTGTTCCCTGCTTTTTCTGTTCTGCACACTTTTCTCCTTTGTCATATTTCAGTGAAAACTATCTCCAAGAGAAAGACAAACAAAAACAGAAGACCATAATTTTCTTTTTCAGGAAATCTGCCTTGTGCCTCCTACCCCAAAAATGTGTAAAAAGTTCAACTTACTGTGCTTTAAGCCCCGAATGGTAGCTGACTCTGAAAAAGTACTAAGTAAACACTTGAGAAAATGCTGACAGCTCACCTCTCCCTTTTTCTGCACCAGAATTAACAGCTTCTGACTTTTCTTCAAGGCATCTGTTATATCCTCCAGAGTCTCATACTCTTCCTCAGAAATCAGCCTCCGAGAGGTTAATGTATCTAAGAGGGAATCAGGATCTTGCTGGAGAATTTCAAGTAACTTTTTCCGTTCTTTTTCTGTGATCTCTGAGAAAACACTCCCGGTAGCCATTGTTCCTGCTTTCTCCAGACCAGGAAATGGATTACAAAATTGTTCCAATAGAAAAAAAAAAGTTCAAAAAAACCCCACAAAGAGTGACTCTATTTGGCAAAGATTAAGTATGTCAGTGATGCCTAGCATTGGAAACGGGAAATACAAACAAGACCAAGCAGTGGGAGAATCCAGCCCTGAGCCCTTCCAGACCCTGGCTCCCTGCATATCATTTACCTGCTCTTATGATGACTCAGCCCCAGGGTCAACTCCTTTGAGAAGTTTCTCTTGAATTTCAGATTGGGCTAGTTATTTTCTACTGTGAGCTCTATCTGTAATAATAAGTAGGTGAATTGATTAACTCTTTTTGGAGAGGAATCTGGCAATATGCAGCAACAAATAAACAAATGTTGATAGAGAGAAAAAATAAAAAGTCATACCCTTTAACCCGGTAATTTTGCTTCTAGGAAATTATCTTAAGGAAATATTCAGACAAATGTTCAAAGATGTATCTGCAAGAATTTGCATTACAACATCATTTATAATAGCAGAAAATTGAAAATAACCAAAATTTCCATAAATTGGGGGATTTGTGGAACAAATGTTGATATATCAACAATGAAACACCAAAGACTAGCTAAAAAGTATGAACTAAATCTATATATCTTGACAAGTAGTGATATACATGATATATTGTTATGGAAAACAGTAAGATTCTATTTTTAATTAAAAGACTAATGTGTACACTGTACATCTATAATATGCATATATGGATATACATTATATTTAAAAGAAGACAGCCAGTTGTAGGGGAGAAAGAAATTTTCCTCTACCCTTCTAAGTTCTTCTGGCTGGTCTAATAATTAAGTTAACATGAGACAAAACAACAGGAGAAAATCAAACAAAGTTTAACTACATATATACATGGGAGAAACCCAGAAAAACTGAGTAATTTGCCAAAATGGCCAAAGCCACCACCTTAAATACCATCTTCAGCTAAAGACAAAAGAGGATTTTGGGGGTAGGGGTTTGGGACTTCAAAGAGGAGGCAGACAATTCACATGGAGATGGAAAAACAAGTGTTTCATAAGCAAATGTTTGCCATGCCTTGCAGAGACAATGGGATATAGAGAGCATTTTGATCAAAGTGGCCTTGCTAGTTTCCTCCCTATCTACCACACCTAGTTCATGTTATACTATAATTATCTATGGTGATAGCTCCTCCCTTGAACATACCTTCTATCTTAAATTCTTTTAGGCATTTAGGGGAAAGGTCAAAGTTTCTTCCTGGTCTTTTGTTCTTAAAAATAATCAAGCCAGGGTCTAGCCTGGTGATGCAGCAGTTAAGTTTGCACATTCCACTTTGATGGCCCAGGGTTCGCTGGTTCGGATCCCCAGGTGTTGACCTTTGCACTGCTTGTCAAGCCATGCTGTGGCAGGTGTCTCACATATAAAGTAGAGGAAGATGGGCACTGATGTTAGCTCAGGGCTAATCTTCCTCAAAAAATAAATAAATAAATAATCAAGCCAAAGAGGCACATTTCGGGGTGGCAAATTCTGTTCCCCTACACCTGAAAGAGAGATCCCAACTGTAACACTGGTTATCTCTAGGGATATGATTACAGAAGGATTCATACTTTTAACTTTAAACATTACTATTTATTTTAATATTTTCTATTTTTTCTTTTTATTAGTTTTATTTTTTTAAAAAACTGTCTAGTTGGTCTTTATTTATAGTTACATAGTTCACAAGAGCTTGAAAACAATCTAAACAACTATCAACAGGATACTTGATGAATAAATTGTAGTATTTCACATAACATAACACACAGCATTCATAAAGAAGGAATTTCAGCGACCCACAATATAGAGAAATAATGGTAAGAAATTTTGACATATTGAGTTAGAGTGGGTAGATATGCTGGTTTAAAA
Organism: Equus caballus; assembly: GCF_041296265.1. Taxonomy (NCBI): domain Eukaryota; kingdom Metazoa; phylum Chordata; class Mammalia; order Perissodactyla; family Equidae; genus Equus; species Equus caballus. The sequence goes on from NC_091704.1 coordinate 40,182,629, forward strand.
CCTGATTCGGCCTGAATTAAAGAAGTCTGACTTACAACCTGTCAAACATACCTTGTACATCTGCTTTAACCATTAAAGTAAAGAATGCTTTAAACATTATCTCAAAGTAAAAGAATGCACTCTTTGAAGATAAGGATGCATACTTACTTTCCTACAATGTCAGTATCAGTAACACCAGTATCAATACTCTTGAGTATAATTTTCCTTTCCCAGACATCAGGGTTGTGTTGACTTGCTAATTTGCAACTGAATATCTCTTTGAAACTTTGATGAATACGTATCCTGGGCATGTTTGATGTATGTTCTTTGTTCTAGAAAGGTACAAAACTGTACTGAAAACCATGCATCTTCAAAACGCTTTCTTCCTTTGTGGAGACTGCCTTCCTGGGTTATAGTCCTCAGCTGGGCTCAAGTAAAATTCACCTTATCTCTCCTATCTACAGAATTGCCATTGGTTATTTGCATCAACAATCACAACAATATTAAGGGAAAGATTTAAGTCCCAAAAGATTATATACAGCATGGTATCCTTTTTAAAAGTTGAAAATAACTTAAATGCACATACATTTTAGGAATATATAAGGAGTCATTAAATTATACAAAATGAAAAGTAAGGAAATGATGAATATGAAATTCAGAAGGATGGTTACCCTTGTTCGGGGGAGGTTGGGGGTGGGATGGAAGAAGATCATGGAGTTAGATATAGGATATCATCTCAGAATAAGTTTATAGGTGCTTATTATATTATTAAAAGTAGTTAAATATGTACTAAAAGCAGGCCATGCATGGATCAATGCTGCGTATGTATTGGGAACCAGGAATAATGATTAATTCAACTCTGCTGTCCCTGAGATTGAAAAAAGAATAAGAAAATCGTCATATGACACTAAAACTTAATTTTAGGTAATGTTATCACAGAACGGGCACGATGTGCTCACCGCAAGACAAAAGCCAATTGTCAAGAGGCAAGATGGTGACAGAGAAAGGGTATTTTATTAAGTGATAAGCTAGCAAATCAGAAGATGGTGGACTAGCATCCTAAAGAACCATCCAAAGGGGAGCACAGAATCTTAAGCAGTTATAGGCCAGTGGGTTAATAGGAGAGAGGGTTAGGAATGCTGACCCTCTGGTGTTACAGACTAGGAGTCACCACACCAGATCTTTCAGTTGTCATTGATGATGGCTATCAGCATAGACTCGCTGTCCTGGTGTCATCACCTTCCTAAGGAACTCAAAAGAACAAGGTTATTGTTTTATCCCAGCTGGGAGGTGCATACACAAGCAGGGGTCATAAAATCTACAGAGCAGCTAGATCTCCTGGAGTGTGTGTATCCAGCTGGGTTAGTTAGTCAGAGGCCATTGAAAGTTACAATATAGTTTCTTTTCTACAATATGGCTTCCCTTGTATCAACCTTGTGTTGAGCTGGTATCCGTAAAAGTTTTAACATGTGTCTTGAAAGTACAGGTTTCAAGAGATGCATCCCACCTAATAATAACAATTTGATTGGCAAGGTCAGTAAGTTTGCCACTTTTTTTGTTCACCTTGGTTGGTAAGGCATTCTACTAACAGGCTTCTCAAACACCATCTCCTCCCCACTGCTCCACACCAAATACCCTCCACTCCCACAAAAGCCTGCCCTGGGAGATTTCAAAGCTGATGGGAAGGAAAATGTTTATTTGAAGTGGGATATTAGCAGAGAAATTTAAACTTAGTGAAGGAAGTTTAAATTCAATTGCTTGGTAACAGAAAATTTGCATAGCACAGGCTTAGCATGCAAATTGGAGTGAGGGTAGGGGGAGTGTGGCTAGTAGATGCAGACTTGAAAATACATCCCTCAAATCAAATCCAATGACACGGGAGTAAAAATTTTGTTTGCAGCTAAGGAATTTAATTTATGTGATTTTTCTAAAAAGAAAAGTCAGCAGCAATTTTGTTTCATTTATTGTAGGAAAAAAAGGCAGGTCTAGTGCCAAGTCCTGGTGATCCAGAAATTTAAATTGTATGTAAACCATGGATGCAGGATTTATGTAATCTCTTTCTGTCATCCTCTGCCAAAGGCAAAATGTCCTGGGGCGCATGCCTAGGAAACAGCATAGACCATCTGTTTCAGAAGTTGATCCAGTCCTCCCCTAAACCCGGCATTTGGGTAGGAACCTGGAGGTTCTAAACTGGCTCCCTAAGCCTTTGTAGAGCCAAGGGCCTGCCTACCTGACCAGGGCCAAAATGGTTTGGTTTCAAATACACCAAAAAGAACCACATCACATCAGGGAGAGGAGGAAAAATATTTCACTTTCTCTGATGTCTGCAATTCCAGGAGTGTCTGGGGTAAAAAGTACACTCACATTACACCTGTCATACTCCTTGCCTCCTCAGCAGTTGTCACTTGTCCTGTCTACACTGATCTCATTTCTCATAACACCTGTGCCAGGCAGAACAGTGCCCCCCCCCCCAAAGACCATGAGCTTGCGGGGGATCAGAATTGGCCATCCCAAAATCTGTCTCTTTGCCTTGCCTTGATTATTTTTAAGAACAAAAGACTGTGAAAGAAACTTTGACCTTCCCTCAACTGCCTAAAAGAGATTTAAAATAAAGGCCTGACCCCAGGACAGGCCATCACCATAGATAACTTTGGGTATCTGATAGACTGGGAGGATCCTTGCTAAGCCCACTCTTATCAAAGTTTTATTTACCAAACACTTGCTTAAACCACCCCCATCCCCTGTGCCAACATCGTCCTTTGTCTTTAGCTGAAGATGGTTTTTAAGATGAGAGCCTCCACCATTTTGGAGAGTTACCCAGTTATCTTGGGTCTCTCTCACATGTACACGTTATAAATATTTGTTTGATTTCTTCCTGTTATTCTGTCTCATGTTAATTTAATTCGTAGCCCAGACAGAAGGACCTAGTGGGTAGAGGAAATGTTCTTGCTCCCCTACAACCTAATCAGCATAACCTGTGAATATGCTAGATTACATGGCAAAGGACAATTAAGGTTGCAGATAGAATTAAGGTTGCTAACCAGCTGATTTTAAGATGAAGAAATTGTCTGGGTGGGGCCAATGTAATCCACATGGGGCTGTTAAAAGATAAACTAAGGCACATTAAAAATTTTAAGTTTATTTGAGCAAAAATTGATTCAAATCAGGTAGCACCAAACCGGAAATAGTTAGGCGCGCTCTGCTGTCATGATCCAAGGGAAAGACTTATAATAGAGAAAGTGCAGAAGCAAGGAAAAGAAGTAATTTGATTGGCTATAGCTCAAAGCCTAATTGGCTGTTTGTGATTGGTTCTCCTTAGCGTTTTCAGTTTCACAACCTTGAGGCATTTACAGGCTTGGTTTTGGTTTGCTTAGGTACACTGCCTGGGCCTTAGAGCCACCTCCGTCTAATGGTCACCTGTTTAATTCATTTAGCAGGGTGTTACAAGTAGAAGAGGGAGGGAGAAAAGAGAGTAATGTGACATGAGAAAGACTCTTACTGGTCTTAAAGGTGGAAGAGGGCAATAAACCAAGGGATGCTAGCAGCCTCTAGAAGCTGAAAAAGGCAAGAAAACAGATTCTCTTCTAGAGCCTCCCAGAAGGAATGCAGCCCTGCTCACACTTTGATTTCAGCCCAGTGAGACCCATTTCAGACTTCTGACCAGAACCGTAAGATAATAAAAGTGTGTGTTAATACAATACATGCCGGCTCGGTGAGCTAAGGAGTCAAAAGAAAGATTTCTTAGATTCTCAAGGTCTGGGCAGTGCTCCTTTATTCAGAGAATAACATGGGGACAGGACCCATGGGCAGTGAAGGACTGCGGGCATGGGGATAGGACCCATGGGCAGTGAAGGGCTGAAGCATGGGGACAGGACCCATGGCCAGTGAAGAGCGGCAATGTGTTGAGGGTTAGGGATAAATTTATGTCATGGGTACGTGACTTTTTTTTACCAGACAAAGGAAAGATGATGTAAAAAGTCATTAAAATGGTCTCGTGCAAGTGGGGTCTGGTTATTGTGTGGTTGTACAACTTTTTATATGATTGGGGTCATATGGATAAGCATATAGGCCAGGACGTCTTGGGCTTCCCTCCCTGGGGCAGCCTTGATCCACATCATTAATTGTGGTAAGAATGCAACATGAGATCTAGCCTCTTAAGAGATTTTTAACTTGTTAACCATAGGCACAATATCGTACAGCAGATCTCTAGTATTTACTCCTCTTGCGTAACTAAAACTTTATACTGTTGATTAAATTTGTTTTGTTTTAAGCCACTAAGTTTGTGTTAACCTGTTAGAACTGCAATAGGAAACTAATACAGCACCTAATCCAGAAAATCTCTCCTGAGTTGCACTTTCGTCCAAGCACTGCAACGTTGGCTTGCTCTCTCTCCCCTTACTGCCCACCTCACCCCTCCCCCACCCCCTACCTACCACTTCCATGAAGACGGGGATTGCGTCCTGTTCACGTCTCTATTCCCAGCTGCTAGAGAAAAGCTTAGAATTTACTAGGTACCAATCAACTGTCAACCTGTCAAAATTAAACCTCTGACTCCTACAGTTCATCTTGTTCTGCTAGTGATTAGTCAATTACCTTTGCTAAGATTTCACATGTGACAGGTCAAGAATTCTCTGTTTGCTTTATAAAGTAAGCACACGATACGGTTATTTGGAATCGTTTCCCCTGTTAACTCTTAAATGTTTGGATATTTTCTTTTATCGTTTTGGCGGGGGGGGCTTTGTTATAGGTAAGAGGTTACAATTGGATTAGCCTTTATCAACGAGGTCTGGGAACCACCATTTCGAAATTATTCGAAAAGTTTTTTAAGTTCAGACTTCCAGGCCCTGCTCAAAGCTGCTGAATCAGATCTCACGATACGGTGCAGGAAGCTATATTGAACAAGTTCCACTTGTGATTCCCTGGAACAATGAAATTTGGGATCAAACCAGTTGCCTCTAAATTACAGTGAGAAAGAGCTTATTTGCCTTTCTCTTTAGGTTCTGAGCCCAGCTCCCCAAGGCCGGTCCGTACTCCTAGCGACCTCTCAGGGAATCAGCGTCAGACAAAAAACCTCCGGCCGGAATGAGGAGGAACCTGGAGAGGCTGGTTTGCCCTGAACCAGGGTCCCAGTCCCACCGCGAGCCCTGCACACACGCCGGGGCGCTGAGTCAGCGCAGGATGCCCGGAAGGGGCAGCCTCACCCCACGCCAGGTTCTCCATCGGCTCCGGGACGGGATCCGCGATGCGGCCACCACTCCCGACCTACAAGGCGGGAAAGCCAGAGGGCAGCAACAGCAGCGCAAAGCAGAGTTCCGGCCTAAAACCGCCTCCCGGCCAAGGCCGGTCCGGCGGGGACACGCCCATCCCGGCCCCACAAAGCTGCGAGCTCCGCCCGCCTGCCGGGCGCTGAACCCTATTGGCTCCACCTGGCTCCGGATCCTCCTCTCGACCCCAGCCATACTGCAGCGACGGACGCTTGAGAACAGTGCACCGCGCGCCGCCGGAAATACTCTCCGGGACGGAAGCTTCTGAGGGCGATATACCGGAAGTGCCTCCTCTTCCGGCCTCTTTGGTCTCGGCCACAGAAGCGAGATGGTGAGTTGTTTGCAACGGCTGTCCTAATCGTCTTCCATCCTCGTTTTCTGCGCCGCGCTCCCTGCTATCTTGGGGGGCCCACAAGGTTCCCGATAAGGGGGGGCCGATGGGCTGGAAAGGGACGTACAGCGGCCCTCAAGAGCCAGGAGTATGGCTCCTTACTGTGCCTGGGGCTGCCGAGCTTGCGGTCGTGGATCTGGAGCCGCTCTAGGTCCCTAGCTGCCGTCTGATCTTTGGGGAGCCCGCACAGCCCTGCCCTGGGATAGCAAGTGAGGGGAGAGGCCTGGTTTGGAAGTGTTTGGCTCTGTGTAAGCAAAGGAATTGGTTGGTGGTGGTGCCTGGCAGGAGCGCTTAGGGTTTGGGGTGGGGGCAGGTAGGGAAACCACATTATTTCTTCTTTCGCCTTTTTCTCTGTTTCTTTTAATGTAGTAGATTTCAAAACAGCATCTCTTAGTGAAGGCTCTCGATAGCGTGAAGTGGTCTCTGATTTTAGCGTTTCAGAAAAGTTTAGAAATTTCAGCCCTTATCGATTGCATTTAAGTCTGACAAGTAGTTTCTTGCCCTGAAAACGTCAGAATGTGTCTAGAAATTGCTAGATTTCGGAATCGTTTGTCCGCTTAATTTGCAGACGAAGGGAACGTCATCGTTCGGAAAGCGTCGCAACAAGACGCACACGTTGTGCCGCCGCTGTGGCTCCAAGGCCTACCACCTGCAGAAGTCGACGTGTGGCAAGTGCGGCTACCCCGCCAAGAGGAAGAGAAAGTGTGAGTGGGCTGTGTCGGGCTGTGGGGTGATCTCGAGGGTAGCAGTAGTCTCTGGTCGGCACGGTACCTAAGTGACGGGGCAGGGCTCTGGACGCTGTTTGGTGTCTATGATGAAGCTTGTGCGTCCGGATGCTGGTGCAGTGGATTCACACGCGAGGAAGGGCTCCTCAGTGTACCAACCGACAGTGCCTGCGGGGTGAGTGGGGAAGACCATTTCGAAGCTGACCTGAGTCTGTGTTGTAGATAACTGGAGTGCCAAGGCTAAAAGGCGAAACACCACCGGGACCGGTCGAATGAGGCACCTGAAAATTGTATACCGCAGATTCAGGTACAGTTTTTGTGTTTTAGTCGTAGTTGGTTCTCTGAACTTGGGTAAGGACCATCTCCTTTGTTGACTTGTGTAAAGTAAGGATACTACCCTGGTGAGTGGGGCTAAGATGTTGGAAAGTGGTTTTTTTTTTTCCTGCCACGGTAAGCTTCGGATCAGTTAATGTAGGTTTTACTAATTTTTCAGTAAACGGTAGTACGAGTTATGAATGTCTAGAGCATGGTTTGAGGTAGACTCCTCAAAACGTGATAATATTTATTAGTAGTGGTCACATCTCACTCACTTAACAAAATTCCTCAAGACGGTTGTGTGCGGGTGAAGTCTGTAGTCAGGCCTTTGGTTTTGTAACGTTGGGCAAGTCTGCTGTAGAAAACTGATAGTTGCTATTGTATTTGTATAAAAAGAAACATCTTGCAGTCTTGTTGCTTAGAGTCTGTTAGAAGTGCAGAGTTTCTGCCCAACCTAGACTTAGTGTATTTTAACGGTAGCTTTTAGGGGGTAAACTCATCTAATGTCTCAACTGAGAGAATTCTTTGTTGTGGGAGGCTGTCGTGTGCAATGTGGGATATTTAGCAGAATCCCTGGCCTCTAGGCATTTAGTCCCAGAGTTTCTAATTTTAAAAGATCCAGAGTAGTTTGGGGCTCTGTAAACACCACCACCTTTAGTTGTATCTGTGTTCATGTGCTGGGGTGACCATTCTTTTTTGCAATTAAAACAATTATACAGTAGTGTGGACTTAGTACTGTCCTGCTATTGTGTTGTAGGAGTTAAGAGCAGGAACTGAAGCCAGACTTTAACCTCTCTGTGCTTCAATTCATGAATCTTTAAAAGAGGGATAGCAGTACACTTAGCTCAGAGTAGGTATGAATATCAGAGGAGTTAAAGTGTGTGGCATAGTTAAGTGGTTTAGAAAATGTCTGCTATTAAGCATGCTCATTGTTTCTCCTTGGCCAAGGGAGAGTAGTTGGGATCTCTGCCTTACAGCATAGGGACACAAACAGTGAAGAAATACTGGCCCAGCGATGGGTACAAGCAAATTGCTGAGTCTTTTTCAGCTGCGTTTAACTGTATCCCTGAAATGGCTATCTTGAAGCAAAGGGAAGTAAATGAAACGGTAGCAGCTTATCTGTGATGTTGTAAAGATAAATGTCTGAACATATGAATTCGATACTGATTTCAGCATTTAACTGAGATAAGCTCATTAGAATCTGTTTTAACAAAAATTTAACGTGTACAGTGATGTTTCTGAAGTAATGGTTCTTGTTTTTTAACACGATGCAGGCATGGATTCCGTGAAGGAACAACACCTAAACCCAAGAGGGCAGCTGTTGCGGCATCCAGTTCATCTTAAGGATTTCGATGACTAGTCACGCAATAAATGTTCTGGTTTTAAAAAATATCTGTTGTGCTAAGGTATTTTTAATAGGCTTGTGGTATCAGTGAGTTATTATAGGTTTAGGAATGGGACAACTTCATACTGGATTTACTTGTTAAGTGGCTGTTTTGGAGCACTACCTTGTGAACTGGGTTGTGATACTGCTTAAGAGGATGAGAATGAAGCACAATTGCAGGATTCCTTCAAGCAGACAATGCTGGGAGAGGATGTAAAGATATAGTAAGAATTAAAATAGCACAGCTCGTGTGGCACACATGGATATTTACAATGTTGGATTACGTGAAAGCATGGCTTTTAATTACTTTTAGTAACATTCCTCTGCTATACTCTAATGACTTCGGAGAGTGGTTGTCCATCCTACAGACTGGGGCTTTTCGGGTACCAGTGAGAACATGAAGGGTAGGAGTTAAATGAATTCTATTTTGGAAAGATGATCTTAACTGATCCTAGTATCAAAAGTGCTTCCTTGGCACTTAGCATATAGGCTGTGCGTGAGGTTTAAGGTGGTCAATTAAGTGGAAAGTTAAAGCAACCTGCTAGGTGTTAGTCAACAAAAATATGTAAGTAGGATTGATTAAGAAAAAGTCTGTAGATCCATATGCAAATGCAGTGGATTGAGTTGGACATAAAGGAAAGCCAAGTATAAACTCCTATTTGTAGCCTAAAGATGATAAATAGGGTCCCTGGTGGAATTTTAACCCTCAACTGGGTAATCATTGATTTTTCTGTGTTAAAGCACCCTGAAGCTTTTTGCCATGCTCTCCCAGTTCTGGTGGCTTAGTGCTGGACAGGGTTTTGGCATGAAGAGACAAGACTAATTTTGTTGGACTGTTGAGTGAGACGACAGAGAAGATTAAACAGCACAAGTGTTGGAATAGCACCATAAGATGGTATGTGGCCAAGGTGTGCTGCCTAACTTGTCGCTTCTCATTGTATTTAGGATAACATCTTATCCTTAACTTGAACTTAAAAGGGTTTTCAGGATCTTTGCTGCCTCACCCACCTTAATCTTTACTGCACCCTAAAATGCTTTCCCAAGATACTAGCTAATTCCTGCCGTCATCTTGCCCTTTTCTTCAGCTCCTAACTCATCCTTCAGGTCTCAGCTTACATTCACTTGTCCAGAAGCCACTGCTGATCTAAATCTACTTTGGGCTTCCTCCCAATATAAGACTTGATATAATGTCTCAGTACTTTGTACTTTAGGGATGCATAGTTAAGAGCCTGGTTCCTGGAGACCAGTTGCCATTTGCTAGTGTGATTTTACCAACTTCTTGGCCTGTGCTCACTTGTAAACTAGAGGGCTAATAGTAACTTGGCTGGGCTTGTAAGCACAGTCCATAGTTCAGTAAATGAAGGTGCGTTTACAGTGCCACAACATAAAGTTAGAATATTTAGGATCAAATTTAAGAAATTGCTTCTGACCTACAAAAAGAACAATTTTAATATATTTTGGCTTGAGAGAACTGAAATCTGACTTGTTCTTAAGATCATTCTGAAATCTTCCAGTGTTACTAATGGTTGGTTCCTGAGTGATGGAGGGGCCCACTGAGATATGTAATGCCCAGTATGAAATAAATGTTAGGCTTTGAGGCAAGTGTGCACTGACCTGAAGACCTGTGGAACTGCTGAATCCTGGCTTAGGAAAATCAATTGGCGTGAATGGTTAAGGTGAAAGGTGGACATTAATGCATTAAGAAAGGCCTCTGTTATGTTGAGTATAGGGTGAGCTTACCTCTTGTTTCCCAGTGTTTGTGACCCTAGGCACAGAGTAGGTGTCACTGGGAAATTACTCTGGTGCAATGGTAATTATCCCCATAGATCATAGAAGGCTCGCAGAATGAAATGGTTTGTTAAATTGATTGTACAGACCAGGGAGAGGCAATGGGGAAGAGATGGGCTGGGTTAACACATTGAGAATTGAATGCAGACTAGTGGATTCACTTGTTCATTGAACCCTAGTTTGCATAAAGTTAACGTCTGACAAATCTGATGATGTCCTGAGGATCAGAGTTGAGGTTTGGGAAGTGGATCCCAATCTGACCAAAGATAGCTGGGGCCAGTGCCACACTTGGTCTATTGAGACAGTGGCAAGTATGCCTGACCAACACCTGCTAGCTCAGTTACCCTACTGAATAGGTAAGGGATTTGTATTTCTTGAGCAGAGGGTACTCAGGACCAGATGGGTCTAACCAATGGGTGGCTGAACCTTGGCCTTTTAAGCACAGATAATGTGGTTTGTCAGATCTGGAGAATGGGAGAGGTTGGCAAAAGAAGACTCTGGAAGGGTCAGCAGTGATCAGATCATGAAAGGTCTCAAGTACCATACTAAGGAGTTTGGACTTCAGCCTGAAGGCAATGATAAATCATTGAAGTTTTCAAGCACACAATGGCATGATTAGTTATCATTAGCAAGATTAAAGTGTAAGGTGATGGTGGTGTGTATGTGATGCGTCTTGAAGCTGGGAAATCAGGCAGCAGGTTCTTTATGGTCTGTGGAAATAATGAGATTATGGACTAAGGTAGTGGCACTGGGATTGGAAGTGGCAGGAGGGTCTCTACTGAGAACATGTAAAACTTGAATCAAAAGGAGTAGCTTCCAAGCCCCCCCCCCCCCCCCCCAATCTCCTGTATCATAGGCTCTGAGGATTCCATGAGGTCATAATGTGAGAATGAAGTGTGTCTGCTGCAGCAGGCCTCACATACATCAGGGAGATAGGAGTCTTGGATGGCAAGTTTCTGACCAGGGCAAGGAGGCAGTGCATTCACTGCAAGGGAATGTAGAATGGAGGCAATGAGGGGAAATCGTAAAGTTGAGTGGTTTTGAGATGCTGACAGGGCACCAGGAGGAAACATCTGGGAAAAATTGAGTAAACCTGGTGGCACTTCAAGTGGATGGCCCGAACTAGAGATCTGCAGTTGGAAGTAATGAACATGTAGTTGTGAAAGGGAGCTGATTTTAAGGGTTAGAATGGTGAAGATAATTTAAATGGAGATACGAGGTGATGGTGAGACCTGGGAGGCATTTAGAAATGATGGTGAGGGAAAAGGATTCAGTTTCTTGACTGATGAACTTTAGTAACCATCCTTGACTCAATAATGGTTGAAACCATTTGAAAATATACTAACTGCAGAAAGAGAAGACAGTTTAGAGAGGCTCAAAGAAAGAGGAGGGGAGGTGTCCATAGGGGACACGAGGACAGAGTGTGGTTCATTCATTTTAACATGATAATGTATGATGCACCTACTGTGTGCCAGGCCACATTAGAGATACAGTGGGAGCAAAACACATGGTTGAAGTTGACAGTCGACTCCAGTGGTTGCAAAATTAGCCCAGGAACTAGGATAGGATCGATCACACAAACCAAGAAAGATTATATTTGAGGCGGCACTAAGTCATATGTGCCTGAGGACAAGGAGAATGAAGATTTAAAAATGAAATAAAAAGGGGTTAGCCCCATGGCCAAGTGGTTAAGTTCACGCGCTCTGCTTCAGTGTCCCAGGGTTTCGCCAGTTTGGATCCTGGGTGTGGACCTAGCGCTGCTCCTCAAGCCATGCTGAGGCCGTGACCCACATAGCAGAACCAGAAGGACCTGCAACTACAATGTACAACTATGTACTGAAGAACAAAGAAAAAGGAAGATTGGCTACAGCTGTTAGCTCAGGGCCAAGCTTTTTTTTTTTTTTTTAAAGTAATTTCTGAAATAAAACCAAAAAAACCGACTTCTGCATTTGGGAAAATTTAGGTTAGTGTTTACTTTCCCTAAACCCCATTTCAGAAGAGTATCAAGAATAAAGTTAGTTGCTAGGGGTTCAGGGTAGATTGGGCAATGAGGAATGGAGAGTTCAGTTTAAAAAACCAAAGATGCTCTTTTTTTTCCTTTTTTCTTTGAGGAAGATTAGCCCTGAACAAAAATCTGCCTCTAATCCTCCTCTTTTTGCTGAGGAAGACTGGCCCTGAGCTAAATCCATGCCCATCTTCATCTACTTTATATGTGGGATGCCTGCCACAGCGTGGCTTGACAAGCTGTGCATAGGTCTGCACCCGGGATCCAAACCGGTGAACCCTAAGCCACCAAAGCGGAACGTGCGAACTTAACTGCTGTGCCATCAGGCTGGCCCCCTAAAGATGCTTTTGGAAGGTTACCTAAATATTCTATGGTTCCCTTTCATTTCTCTTGATAAAATAGTAACCCTTCCCATGAAGCAAATATCTGTTTAGTGACCTGTATGTGCCAGAAGCAGTTCTGGGCCCAGGAGATGTAAGTGGAAGACAAGACAGACAAGGACCCTGCTCTGACATCTCACTCAGTTGTGCATATGCTTTTGTGTGTGTGTTTGTGTTGGGGGTGTGACAGTGAACAAGTAAGCACTTTCAGGTGGTGATAAGTGCTATAAAGACAGTGAATGTGACCTTAGGGGTGGAGGAAACTTCCTTAGGTGATGAAGAAAGCTAAATGATAAGGAGGGCAAAGATAAGAATAGCCATTCAGGCAGAGATTGTACTCAGCCTGTTTTGAGTTCTGGGTTGGTTACAAAATTTAACCTTGGCTATAATTAGCTGATATGTTGCAATACTGTATATTAGTGTAAGAAAAGCAAAGTAAAATATTATAGAATTGTTTTACTTGTTTCAGAGAAAGAGCTTTCTCGTTCATACTAGTACATATGGATTATGTTTGTTTTTTTCTTTTTTTCTCGAAACAGAATAAAATCATAACCTTAAGAGAAGCACAGGGCAGAGACTATCAGTAACCAAGAACAGAATGTGAAGCAAAAGCTTCCTTGTATAGTAGGGTAGAGGAATATTTTTGTCAAGGAGAATTCCAATGAAACATTGGTTCTCATGTGTGCAAGAGATTTGTAGAAGAGGCCTAGTATGTGGATTGAGACAAAAACAACTATTTTTGTGTCCTTATCTTTATACAGTGGGAATCTGCCCCAGTGTCCCAGGATGACGACTTGGTCTGTCCCATCCATGTATTTTTAGATCACTCAGAGATAATAAAAAATATCCTCCAGGCGCCGGCTTGGTGGCATAGTGGTTAAGTTCGTATGCTCCGCCTTGGCGGCCCAGGGTTTGCGGGTTCCAATCCCTGGTGTGGACCTACACACCGCTCATCAAGACATGCTGTGGCAGCATCATACGTACCAAATAGAGGAAGAACGGCACAGATGTCAGCTCAGCAACAGTCGTCTTCACCAAAAAATTATTGTATATTCTCCAGTCATAATTGTAAAAAATTTTATTTCCATAAGTAAAATGTCCAGTTTTATGTAATAGTCAAAACTCAGAGTTGACAACTCACTTCCACTTTGGGCGGGAAGCCAGCAGTGGAGGAGGCATGATTCCTCCCATCTCAGCTGTCTCCCTGTACACTTCCCTGGGGCTCCTGAGCTGCACTTTCACTCCTCGGTGGGGTTAAAGGGTAGACAGGAGGAGGGAGGGGTGAGGGGTGAAGGGATGGGGCCCTGTGTTGCCAGCAGATGATTAAGCTGACTTTTTCTCTCGGGCACTTCTTTCACCCCTTTGGAGGCTCCCTGCTGAGTTCCCTCTCCTATAGCTCCCAGTTCTATTTAAAATAGTCCTGTGGTTCCTTCCTAGCCCCTAGGATCCAGCTGTTTCTCCTGAGGTTTTCTCTACCTCTGAGGGCCCTGTTGGCAGGAACCAAAATTATCCTCTGCTGTCTCTTTCTCCTGAGTGGCCCATATCTGGTCCACAGGAGACAGTCCCACATCCTTGGCCGGAACACATTCTGAAGTGTAAGGTGACCTCATAGCAGCAGCCCTCTCTCGGCCCCCCACCAAAAGAGTTGCAGGAAACGCCTTTCAAAGCTCTGGGGTGGTTCCTTTGAGTTGTCTTCACTGGGTTTAGAGCTAGAAGGCAGTAACCCCCTTCTCCAAGAAGGTTGGATTGAATACTTAAAACTCCTCAAAGAAATTTTTTACCAACCTCTCCCTTAGACCCCTTTTATATCCTTGATCTGGCTGAGGATTCTACAGGCTGTGACCAGGTTCTTAGATACACTTCCTCTATGTTTGCCCTGTATGTGTGTCTAATTTTGCTAGTTCCCTGAGGCTGGAAGAGTCCTGTTCTGATAGGGTGTTACATTTATATAGCTCTGCAAACAAACAGCTAGCAAATGTATAAAGTACTTGCTTTGCCTTCAGAAATGTTTAAAATGATTTGAACTGAGTGTATTATGTGTAGAAAATAAGTCATTTAGGGAAAGGTATTTTTTAAAAAAGACAACTGGCAAAACTGGACATTGGAGAAAGGTCCAGGTTCCTCAAGTTAGGGCAGGTGGTCGAGGTGGCTGAGGAGGAAGCAGCTGGGATTATTTCAGGAACACAGCCATCTTGGGCAAATGGGAGAAAGGCAGGGTTGGGAGTATATGGTTGAGCAACCTCGGAGTGGAGAAAGTGTGGTGGTCAGGGCAGAAACTGTCCGTGGTTCATGTGTAACGGGAGCAGTCCTCAGAGGAGAAGCAGCTCCCCAAGGGAGGAGAGAGACAGGAAGCAGGAAGCCTCAGAGGGAAGAACTGTCCAATTAGGGATGGCTCCAGGGAGAGAAACCTGGGGACGGAGCCCTGTGAGGTAGCGCAGCACAGCACAGTGCTTTTAGAGTTGCAAGAGACGGGAGATGGTGTAACACAACTCCTTTACTTTGGAAAGGAGAAAACTAAGGCACAGAGAGATGATTTGTTAAAGGTATACATTTTCTTTCTCTGGTAATAGAGTCTGACAATGGTGAGTGTTGTTGGAATGCATTCCTTTAATAAAGATAGTATACAATGTGAGAATACTTTTGCGGTAAATCTGCCTTCATTAAATAGAATCCTTACTCATCTACGGCCTCGGTGTGGAACCACAGTGCTAATCATACATCATGAAGGACAGAGGTCTAAGATACTATTCACACACAGAATTTTAGCATTGGATTAACTTGTTTAAAAGGTTAAGGCAAGCCGTTTTCCAATCATCTGATCAGGGCAAATTTGTCCTTTCCTGATCCCTCCCCCACAAAAAGCCCTATGAGAGAATACATTATGGAGTGAAATCCTCAATGGTTTTACATTTGTGAACAGTTTAAAATTTTGAATAAGTTTCATATTCATCAAAGAGACAACTCTTAAAAGTTTCAATAGATAAACTCGAGGCAGATTTAAAGACAGTATCACATTCTGCCTTCTGGTGTTTTTTAATGTCTTAAGTTTAGACCAGTGCTAAAATCCGTGTAGATGCAAGCATAGACAGGCAGTTAGTCTTTGCAAAATAAGAAAGCTTCAGTTATTGGACTGCAACATGGTAATTCATTACATAAATACCAAAAATAACATGTAGAGAATAAAAACATCCAATAAAAATAGTTGGTATATTAGTCAGGGTTCATTGAGGAGACAGAAACCACCCAGTAACTTGAACAGGAAAAGTTTAATGTAAGAGATTAGGGTAAAGAGGGATTGGCTAGTAAAAGTTAAAGAGAGTTCTAGAATATAAGAAGAGCAGAAATAAGGAGCAGCCGCTAACACTAGAGCTGAGATAGAGCACCCAAAGAGGCCTCCCCATGCCTGGAGCTGAGATCCAGATGCCAGAGAAGGTGCAGCAGCATAGCTCACTGAATCCTGGAGTGTCGTGCTTTTGGATTTGCTGGAAGGCCAGCAGAGGGATGCCAGTTGGGAAGCCATTCATGGGGAGGTCCCTTGCCCAATAGCATTCTGCTGTGAAGCTGCCTGAAGGGGCGATGGGGGAAGCATTTACTCATTAGGTGCCTCTGGCTGGTATACATGGCAGAAACCTGGCACAGGGGAAGCCACCCACACTGCAGCGGCCTGGCATTGGGAAAGACCCTCATACTGTAGGAGCTTGACCTTGGAGAAATCATAGGCCTCTTTCTGAAGTTTACCAAGAATCTTTTTTTTTTTTTTTGCTTGAGGAAGATTGTCCCTGAGCTAACATCTGTGCCAATCTGTGCATCCAAACCCACGAACCCCAGGCTGCCAAAGTGGAGCATGCAAAGTTAACCACTATGCCAGTGGTCCAGCCCCAAGAATCAATTTAATACAGCTTAGAGCTCTTTGTCAAATTCAACCTGAGTAAAATCTGTGCTGACTTGGCCAATATAAATGTCTGTAAAATATGCTAGACAAGCCTTGTCTAATAGAAATATAATGTGAGCCACATATGTAGTTTTAAATTTTCTAGTAGCTATATTTAAAAAAAGTGAAGCTAATTTTAATAATATTTTATTTAAACAATATGTCCAATGTATTATCATTTACCATGCAATCAGTACAGAAATGATTGAGATATTTTACATTCTTTTTTCATAAGTCTTCAAAATACAGTGTGTGATCTCAGTTCAGACTAGTCACATTTCAAATGCTCAGTAGCTACGTGTGACTGGTGGTTACCCTGTAGACAATAAAAAGTTTAGTGTTTTGGGGATGAATGATCATTTGGTAAAGTTATCTTCATCAAAAATGTGGCTTCATTCACCATGTAAGGTAAAATCAAAACACGCAAAAATTATAGCTTTTAGGTCAGTTAATTTAAGCCCAGTTTTTTACCTGTAAAATAGTAGAAAAGTTGTACCTACCTCATAATGTTTGTTGTGAAGTGTTGCTATGAGAACAAAATGAGATGGTGCATGTAAGGTGTTCAGCATGCCTGGCACACAGTAAGAGTTTGAGAAATGTTTTTTTTTCTTTTTTTTTTAAATATTGGCACCTAAGCTAACAAGTGTTGCCAGTCTTCTTTCTGTTTTTTTTTCCTGCTTTTTCTCCCCAAATTCCGCCAGTACATAGTTGCATATTTTAGTTGTGGGTCCTTCTAGTTGTGGCATGTGGGATGCCGCCTCAGTGTGGCCTGATGAGTGGTGCCATGTCCATGCCCAGGATCCGAACAGGTGAAACCCTGGGCTGCCAAAGCAGAGCATGCAAACTTTACCACTTGGCCACGGGGCTGGCCCCAGAGTTTGATAAACACTAGCAATCTTTATTATTTCTTTATAGGTATCATTCCCTGGATAATGGATATCACTGTGTTAATAGCAGGAAGACAAAACCCTATAAGACAATATGCATCTTGGTGAATTCACCACGGTCAATGGTCTGTGCTATATGTTACAGACTCTATAGCACTGTAGGCTCAGAAATTTGATTTGATTAGAGCAATGAGGGTGGTTTCTCTCTCAAGTGAAGTTCATATTAACCAAGTCATCAAGATGGATGAATAATCAATAAACTTATTTTTAAGAACATTCTATCTACAAATGTAAACTGAACACTGTCTATGTGCCAGGCACTGACCTAGGCATTGGGAATACATCAGTGAACCAAGAAGGGTTTGGAAAAGGGGAGAGTGGTCATGGATAAGCCGATATCATGTTTAAGACAAAATTACAGTCAGCTCGTATTATCCAGGTAGGGGTGGGGTTAACCACTTGGAGATTACCTCTACTTGAGGCTCAGCAGCTACTTGGTGGGGATTAGGTTGAAAGGCAGAGGGAGCAGAGAAGGCATGGTCCTGAGATGCCTACTACGTGGGCTCAGGTTCAATCTCAAGGTCAGACTTTCTCCATCTACTCAACTTCTCCACCACTCCATGCACTTCACCTGCCTCTGTGGTTAAACAGCAAACTAATTAATCCACCCACAGATAATAAGAATCATTTGAAAATAAGCTTGCCAGTTGATCCAAAATGTAACTGTCAAATAAGCAGAATGTTCCTGTTGGCCTGACAAATAACTTTCTCTAACTCTGAAAGAGTACTCTTATTTTTGAGTTCAACAGGAAGCACCTTTCTATAGATCACATGAACTAACCAAAAAGAAAGTGGGAAATCTTTGCTTTAACACAGAGTTAGTAGGCTAAATGGCGAGGTTTAAGATCAGACACAGTACCTTAGAACTAGCCACCCACAGCCTAGTTAATTACACCATAAGCTGACCTATGTGGGTCTGGACCTGAAACTAGACCCAATTACTAGGGGAAAACGTGGGGAAACATTGACCCAGTATTCTCAATTCTAAACATGGATCCTACACAAGCACTCTCACAAGGGCACAAAGTTACATGCCCAAGGGCATTTGTTGCATTATTTGTCATGTAAAAAAATAGAAACAACTAAATCCCATAAGTAGAGGCTGAGTTAAATAAACTGCAGTATGTCCTTAAATGGAATAGTAATAGAGCTGTTAAAAAGCTATAGTAGTCAAGATACTGTAGTATTGGTGTAAGAGTAGATATAAATCAATAGAACATAACAGATTCCAGAAACAGGTCCACAATTATATGGTAAATTGATTTTTAACAAAGGTCCCAAGATAATTCAATGGAGAAAGAGGAGTCTTTTCAACAAATATCCCTGGAACAACTGAACATCCATATACCAAAAAAGTTTCTAAATAAAAATATCTCAAAGCTTGTCTTGCACTATGAAGTCAAGATGCATCAAAAGCCTAAATGTAAAGCCTAAAATTATAAAATTCCATGAGAAAAACAGAAAATCTCTGTGACCCTGTGTTAGGCAAAGTTTTCTTAGATATGGCATAAAAAGCACAATCTATAAAAGAAATAATTGGTAAGCTGGATTTCATAAAAACTAAATAGGAAGCTGGCCCCACAGCCTAGTGGTTAAGATTGGTGCTCTCTGCAAACCTGAGTTTGGTTCCCAGGTGCGGACCTATACCACTCATTGGCAGCCATGCTGTGGTGGCGAACAACATACAAAACAGAGGAAGATGGCACAGATGTTAGCTCAGGACCAATCTTCCTCAAGCAGAAAGAGGCAGATTGGCAACAGGTCTTGGCTCAGGGCAAATCTTCCTCAGAAAAAAAAAACAAACGAAAACTAAATATTTCTGTTCTTCAAAAGACATAATTAAGGAAATAAAAAGACAAGACACAGGCTTGGAGAAAATATATGAAAACATATATGATAAATGACTTGTATTCAGAAGAACTTAATAATTAAAAAAACAATTGTCCAGTTTACTCTTTTCTTTTTTGCTTTGTGAGGAACATTGGCCCTGAGCTAACATCTGTTGCCAGTCTTCCTCTTTTTGCTTGAGGAAGACTCTTCCTGAGCTAACATTTATGCCAATCTTCCTCTATTTTGGATGTGGTACACCACCACAGCACGGCTTGATGAGCGGTATGTAGGTCCGCACCCAGGATTGGAACCTGGGAACCCTGGGCCACCAAAGTGGAGCTCACGAACTTAACCACTATGCCACTGGGCTGGCCCCCAAATTGCCCAGTTTTTAAAATGGGCAAAAGATTTGAACAGATAGTTCACCAAAGAATAAATACGCATGGCAAACAAACACATGAAAAGATGCTCAACATCTTTAGTCATCAGGGAAAGGCACATTAAAACCACAATGACATAGCTGACAAAGCACTACACATCTGCTAGAGTAGCTAAAATAAAAAATAAATAAAAATTGGCAATACCAAGTGCTAATGAGGAACAACTGGAATGCTCATTCATTGGTGGTGGAAATGCAAAATGATACAGCCACCTTGGAAAACAATTTGGCTGTTTCTTATAAAGTTAAATATATACCTACTATAAAACTCCAGGATTTCACTCGAGTATTTATTCAAAGTAATGAAAATGCAAAGACTTACATATGAATGTTTGTAACAGGCTATTCCTACTCCAAGAACCAGAAACAACCCAAACATCATAACTAGAGAATGGATAAATAAATTTTGGCATATTCATACAATGGAATACTATTAAGCAATAAAAAGCAATAAGCTACTGAAACATGCAACAACATTCACATGGATGAATCTCAAAAGGGTTGTGCAAAGTGAAAGGAGCTGGATACAAAAGGCTATATACCGTGTAGTTTTCTGTATATGATATTCTGAAAAAGGCAAAATTATGTGGACAGAAATCAAAAGGGTGCAAGGGAATTTTTCGGGGTGATAGAGGTATTCTATATCTTGATTGTGGTAGTAGTTACACAGCTGTAAATATTTTTCAAAGCTCATTGAACTAGACACCTGAAAAAATGAATTTTGGGGCTGACCTGGTGGTGTAGTGGTTAAGTTCATGTGCTCCACTTCGGTGGCCCAGGGTTCGCCGGTTCGGATCCTGGGTGTGGACATACACACCACTCAGCAAGCCATGCTGAGTGTTTTTCATAAAACTACTAGCTGGATATGTCCCACCAAAACCGAGGATAAAAAACAAAAACAAAAAATGGGAAACCATGATTACAGGAAACAATAAATCTAACCTAAAAGAGAGGTAAAGGGAATCTCCAGGACGGTGGCGAAGGCAGATTCTTGGGTGAAAACTCTGAAACGGTCTAGAAGGCAAATGACTGAAGCAGCTAAGAAAGCTCTACAAGAGTCGTGTTCAGGATCAAACTGATAATGCACATTACATGTTTCAGTGTCTTGAGAGATTTTAGACAATTGATGGAAGTTTAGGTTGAATCAATGATAAGTACATGGAAAACCAAGCAAACAAAAAATATTACAAAGTATTAACACTTTCTGCATATTATAAGCCTCATGCATTTCGATGTCTTGAGAGAACATTTTAGACAATTGGTAGAAAGTTTGGGTTTAATTTATGATAAGTACATAGAAATGTAAGCAAGTCAAAAACATGACAAAGTATTAATTCCAGAAAAAAGTCTTTTAGTAAAGGTTAATTATAATGTACGTGATCCAGTAAGACACCTAGAAGATTCTCCAAGTTAAAATTTCAGACTCAAGTAATCTAGAACCATTTCAGTAAAAATAAAATATACCAGATTTAGAACAAATTCCTAACACAAAGAAAATTAAATTCCTCTATAAAACCAACTTAATTTCTGAAATTAAAAGCTCTACACATTTCACAATATACTTGAATTTAATTGGGTTTTACCCTATGGAAGAGAAATAATAAACAATATGAGAATTAAATTAGTCATTTCATGTACTGGTTACAGATGTAAGGAATAATATTCCTTACTGAAAAAGACAAAAATCAGATCTTTAATCCTTTTCTTACTTATATAATTTATTAGTTATTGAGGAAACTACCAAAGCTACATAACAGCTCAGTTCTTCATAGTATATCCTTTTGATACATTTAACATAACTTTTAACAAAGCTGTACCATCATAAGATTTTTCTTTTTTTTGAATAAAAATTTTATTATTTTTCCTTTTTCTCCTCAAAGCACCCCAGTACATAGTTGTATATTTTAGTTGTGGGTCCTTCTAGTTGTGGCACGTGGGATGCTGCCTCAGCATGGCTTGACAAGCAGTGCCATGTCGGCGCCCAGGATTCAAACTGGCGAAACCCTGGGCTGCCAAAGTGGAGCGCATGAACTTAACCACTCAGCCACGGGGCTGGCCCCAAGATTCTTTTAAAAAGTATAAAATATTTAAAAATATTGGAAGAAAGTATTTTAGAATGGAGACTAATCTTCCTTAAATTTTTAAATGTTATATTTTCCTTGCTTCAAAAGCATTTAAGGGTGACAGAAGAGATACAAATGAACGTTAAATGGATATTGCTAAGGAAAAGAAGCCAGTGTGAAAGGACTACATGATGTAGGATTCCAATTATATGACATTCTGAAAAAGGAAAATGAGAGAGTCATGAAAAAGAGGAGAAGGGTTGAATATGTGAAGCACAGGGGATTTTCTAGGGTGATGAAAATATTCTGTATGATACCGTAATAGTGGATACATGACATCGTACAGTGGTCAAAACCCACAGAACTTCACAGCACAAAGTGAACCTTAAGGCAGGCAAATTTTACAAAATCTTTTGGGAGTATGTGGTGTAAGGCCTAATATTAAGGCTCAACAGTATAGGCTGCTTTGACGTCTGATAAAAGGGGGGCCTCAAATGGCCTAACTGTAAGTTCCACTCCCCATTCTTCTCCTATACATAAGTCCCTCCAGCCAAACAACCTTCCTTCCCAAAGGGCCAGGCACAGTTAGTGCTAATGCCTGAGTAGTGGGTTTCAGCTCCCCTCCAGTTTGTGGAATTCTTCAAAAAACTAATCACATTCTTCACAGGAACAAGTGGGCACCTCACCCTCTTGATACTACAAAGCCTGCCTTCCAAAGCCTCTGGTTGTTCACTTGTTCCTAAGTGCATCCCTCGTGTGGTCCTGAATAGTGTGTTGCACTCTTCCCCTAGGCTTGACTTTATGTGACCAAAAGACTGCTGTCAATATATCTGTCCTGTGTTGGGTGTTGTGTGTTTGGCCATCCCCATAACCCTGGGGAGGGAATTTCTCCCTCACCAACAAGGTGAGTAGGAGTGATTGCGACAACATAATCTATGTGTATGGTAGGAAACGGCCTCACTGAAGAGGGTAGAGGGAACAGGTACTTACCTGAGGAAATAGGGAGTCCAAGATTACCACTTGGAAATGAGTAGAGTCTGTAAGACAAAAGATAAAAGGAACTGCACACCAGTACTAGACTTAAGTTAATAAAATTGATATCCACAGGAGGAAGGTTAACAATCCTGATGCTTCCCTACATGTATACTCGAATTGAGCAATTAAGTAAACGGATGTTAGATCATGGAAGCTAGGTTTCTCACTGTCGGAGTGGGAGTTTACAGATAAGCAAAGGGAAGAGGCTAGAATGATGCATGAGGTAATGGATTAGAGTTGGTTGCATGGATCAGTATGAAGCCATGTTTAGCTTAATATAGATGGGGTGGTTCCACATACAGAAATATTTAGAGATGGGGTATATTTATTGGTTAGTATACACACATATATTTCCTTGTTCTGTCAGCTGAGAGGGTCTAGAAGCAAAGACGCTCTGAGAACCAAATCTTGGTTTCTAAGACCACTCTCCAATAAAACCAACCAGGACACCTTGGAGAAATGGCTGATCCTAGGACTGGGGCAGGAAGTATACAAGATGAGCCTGGAATATCTTGTAACACCAGAAAGTAAGGAAGTGCTACACAAACAAACAAACAATAAAAACTACATTGATGGACATATGTCAAAGGGATACAGGAGCCAACTGAAAGAGCACCCAATGACCAAAGTTGGAATGATGTGAGCAACAAAATGAAGGAGTACTGGATCATAACCCAGGGTATAAAGTAAATATTCATGAGTCCATACTGCTATAAATAAATGACTGACCAAATAAATAAATGGGAGAGGAAAGACAAATCTCCTGTGAAGAATTCCAAATAATTCATGTAGATAACCAACCCTAAAGGAGCGGGGAGCATAACTCCCCAATCCTTAAGGGTGGGCCATGTCTAGGCACTTCCTTCCAAAGACTACACTGCAGGAAGGAGGAAAAAAAGAGTCACTGTAAGGTAGAGAAACTTGACAAACACAACCTTAGCCAGGTAGTCAGGGTCAACATCAACAGCGATAAATCAGGTGGATAATAAGAATCCTTGATATGAGGCGATTAAAATGGACCATTGTCTGCGTTCTTCCTGCCCAAATCCCATGACACACCAGTCTAGCCATGAGAAAACATAAATTCCAACAGAGGGCCATTCCACAAAATACCTGACCAATACACCTCCATCCTGTCAAGGTCCTCAGAAACAAGGAAAATCTGAGGAATTGTCACAGCCAAGAGGAGCTTAAGGAGACATGACAACTAAATGTAACGCGGTGTCCTGGATGGGACCCTGAGACAGAAAAATGACACTAGGGAAAAACTAAAGGAATTGAAATGAAGTATGGACTTTAGTTAATGACAACATATCAATATTGGTTCATTTTTTCATTAATTGTAATGAATGTACCACATAATGTAAGGTGTTGATAATAGGGGAAACTGAGTGTGAGTATATGAGAACCCTGTACTATCTTCACACTTTTTTCTGTAAATCTAAAGCCGTTATAAAAAATAAAGTCTACTAAAAAAGGCATCTGGGAAGTCTAGAGAGTAATAATACCCAGCAAAGTAAATAATGAATAAATGAGGAAATAAAGAACTCAGAGTACGGAAGATACAATAAATCCAGGGATGAGGTTAGAATACTCATGTGCACGCCTTTAGCAAGTATGTCTTTGTTAGAGGTAGGCTGTAAAGTGGGGTCGGCTGAAGTAAAGACGCTTTGCATGTCTGTGTCTTAGAGCCTCCCTCAGTACACTCCTGCACTGAGGACAGAGGACAGCAGCAGCAGACGAGAGGAGGCTCAGCTGGGCAGCTGCACAGGAGCCAGTCTACAAGGGATGCTACACATCCTGGGGGCCAAAGCATGCCTGGGATTTTTACTTACTGAGTTCTTCTCAGAAGGATGTGGTTTACGAGAACTACTTTGATAAATCACCCGGGGTGGGATAAGACCTCCCCACTCCACAAAATGCACACTTAGATGGTGTGTTAACTGCTGGCTAAGAAGTTAAGGTCTAGTAACCACAGGGTCTTTGTTCCCTGGGACACGGCTCCAACAGTCCTCTTTCTCTGCCTTTCCACTGAAATAAATGTTGAGCCGAGAATATTGTTTTGAAGGGGACCATATTACTAGTCTGAATGCAGAACCAAATTATTAGCCTATTCAAAGCATCCATGTTTACCAGCCCCTTGTATTACCAAATTGAGTAAAAACAAGTTCTAACAGTGACTAGGAACAGGATAGTCCAATTACCTCTGTCTCTGATCGTCTCAAGTGATCCAAGGGTACAATTAGACTATCAGTCTATCCTTCAAGCATCTATCCAAGGATATTATTTCCCTTAACTGATTAGAATAGGGCAGCAAGGAGTTGAGAGCCACACTTTCTGGTGAACGAATATACTTTGTGCTGCTGATCACAGATTGATCCACATGCCTGATACTCAGCAAGTCACCTGAGAGGTGGGCGAGACTGACATTTTCTTGTCAACAGGAAGGAACCTAACCAGGACCAACCAACCACATCTACCAAGACATGGGTCAAGGGAGTCCTTGTGAACAGTGCTAAGACTTTCTCTAGAAAACAGTTCTGGGCCTATTTCTACAAGGGTAATTGAAGCTTAAAATTCATCATCATGAGGGGGTTGCAAACATTTTAACCTAAAAAGATTTCAAACCCGGAGTTAGGAATCATCCACCCTCGTTAAACAGGAGACAATTATCCACAAACTAATTTTAATCACTGTAACTTCCTGGGGAGCTTCTAATATAATTATTTTTTCTGATATAAACTGACTGCCTTTCTTTCTCTTCCATAGGCTTACACTGCTCCTGGATCTTCTTTTATCCAAACTCTCTCAGTAAGTTTTCGGTTCTTGGATCCCTTGACTCTACAAACTGAGGAGATCTCATCCATACTCACTGCCCTGCTTCATCTGCCATTTGTTTGTGATGACACCCAATTTGTACCTCTAGACTGACCTTTCTTTGGAGTAATAGACCCATATTGCCAGTCTATCCTGGGTCTCTTTACCTGAATGTCTCTTAGATGCCTTAATGTTACAAACAGAATTCACCATTTCTATGAATCTCCATTCCCCATCCCCCGATAATCACTCCAGAAACTTGGGAGGTAATCAAGATTCCCTCCTTTTCCTCTCTGTCTACACCAATCTCTATACCTCACTAATTCCACTTCTAAATAGGTCTTGAGTTTTCCCTTTGCATGCATGGTGCCCGTCTCATCATTTCTTCACAAGATGATTGCAAGCCTCCTGTTTCACCACTCAATCTATCCTCCACACTAAAGTCAGAGTGTAAAAAATTTTTCTAACAGTTAATTTTTTCAACTCTGTAATAAATGCATAAGGTTCAAAACCAAGAAGTTACAAAAGGATACCCAGGGGAAAGTCTCTCCCTTGCACCTGACTCTGAGTCACCCAGTTGCCCTCCCCAAAGGCACCCATAGGTATCAATTTCCTTGGTAAAGAATGTATTTGTAAAATGCATCTACTTCACACCCTCCCATGGAGGATCTCTATAAGATAATATGTCCAAATTGAGAAGCACATGTGAGGCCTTCCGGGATTTAGTCCTGTTTACCTCTCGTTTCTTCTAACAAGTCCCTCTGTGCAATCAGATTTCATCCCCTGTAACCACTTGCTTTTCCCTAAAAAGCTAAAGCTGTGATTCTGCATATGCTCATCCCTCACCCGGGCAGAGCATTTGGGATGCTTTCCCCAAATTCCTCCATCCCCCAAGCCACCTTTTTCTTTGAGTAGAAAACACCATCTCTTAATACTCCTTTAAATATATTCAAGTTCAAGTCTTTGTGGACCCCCACAGATAAAGATTATATCCTCCTCTCATGATGCCCTTTTAGGACCATATATATGTTTTTATTATAGCACCTATCACATTACTTTACCACTCAAAGGCAGATACCGTGTTCTTTTGTTCTTTGAGTCCTCAGAGTCCTGCAAACTGCCTAATACCTACCTGGTTGTTGTTTAATAAATATTGAATATTAGTTACAATGTAACTACAACTAAGCTAAGGAAATATTAGGCTGCATTAATAGCACCATAGTACTTCAGGTGTTTAGTTCTGACCACCATATTTAGAGATAGACAATAAGGAAGTGTAATATCCACCTGACAGTGGAGGGTCTACCAACACTATCACGGCCTCAAGAAGAAAAGACTAAGAGCACCCCCACTCCCTTAGAATCTCTGAAGGGCTACAGAGGAAGCCCCTCACAACTAACTACTGAGCTCGTCCAGGAGACTGGAGGTTATCCACCACCATGTTGGGTCATCCTGGTATGTCTACATCAGTGCTGAGGTGTACTGTAATGTATTTGTACTAATAAAAGCTGAAGTACTGAAGTTGGAAAAGAATTTGCTTTTAGAGGCTGGCCCAATGGCGCAGCAGTTAAGTTCGCACGTTCTGCTTCTCAGTGGCGTGGGGTTCGCTGGTTAGGATCCTGGGTGCGGACATGGCACCGCTTGGCACGCCATGCTGTGGTGGGCGTCCCACATCTAAAGTAGAGGAAGATGAGCACGGATGGTAGCTCAGGGCCAGGCTTCCTCAGCAAAAAGAGGAGGACTGGCAGTAGTTAGCTCAGGGCTAATCTTGCTCAAAAAACAAAAAGAATTTACTTTTAGCCCCTCTCTCAAACTAGAGTGGATTCAAGGTTACTTCTGTAAAGTCACTCCTGCTTACTTATATGCCAATATACTTTGCTAAGATAGCGGTAGAGTTACAACTGAAGGGACCAGAAACTGGGTGTAAGCCACAGTTTACCTATCTTCACTTCTATACTGGAAGAATGCCGGTGGGAAAAAATGTGACAAAAACTTCTAAAAAGAAATGAAGGAAAGAGAAAAAGCAAAGGAATAAAGGAGGCTTACTATTCACTTTCTTAGACATTGTTAATTGAATTCACTTTTTAACTCAACTTAAGGAAAAAATAAAAGCTGCTAAAACAGAGACTATGGAAGATTGGATAAGAAAACCTCTAAGTTCCTATTCAATTCTTTGATCTATGATTCTAGGTTTTATTTCTGCAACAATGCTTTTGAGTGACTAGTGGCATTTAATGAATATTTATTAAGTAAAATTATAATCTAAAATAACACCAAAGCAGAAACAAACTGATGTTTCTGCTAAAAAATGTTCATATTACTTTTGTTTGTTTTTGTTTTTTTTGAGGAAGATTAGCCCTGAGCTGACGTCTGCTGCCAATCCTCCTCTTTTTGCTGAGGAAGATTGGCGCTGAGCTAACATCCGTGCCCATCTTCCTCCACTTTATATGTGGGATGCCTGCCACAGCATGGCTTGCCAAGAGGTGCCATGTCCACACCGGGTATCCAAACTGGCGAACACCGGGCCGCTGAAGCAGAACATGTGAACTCAATCGCTGCGCCACCGCCCGGCCCCTATATAACTGTCTTAATTGGGTCTTCATAGTTTCATGAAGAGACTGGCGATGAGTTTGCAAAATTCAGCTTCAGTTTGCCCCCCTGTAAGATGCTCTGTGGTTTAACGGGCACCATATAGAGCTGAGGTACCTTGTGACTTTTTTCTTTTAGGTTAAAAGAAATAACAGAACCTTGCTAGGCTAAATTCTAGACATGATGCAAATTTAAAGTAATTTAAGATGCTATTTCTGGGGGCAAAAGTTAGGTTTTTTTTCCCTAAGAGAATCCAGAGAGCTATTTCCGCTTTGTAGAGATCCAAAAAGCCTGAGCTGCAGAAACTCACAAGGCAAACAGGTAAAGGTGAAGAAACCAGGGAGCAAAAATTACAACAGCAACCACTGCCCGCCCCACACATATCTCAGTAATCAAAGATTTCTTAACTTTTTTGGCCCTTCAAAATATGTGCAGGGGACGGCTCCGTGGCCGAGTGGTTAAGTTCGCATGCTCTGCTGCGGCGGCCCAGGGTTCGGATCCTGGGTGTGGACATGGCACCGCTTGTCAGGCCACGTTGAGGCGGGTCCCACATCCCACAACTAGAAGGACCTGCAACTAAGATACACAGCTATGTACCAGGGGGTTTGGGAAATAAAGCAGAAAAGAAAAAATATGTGCAGTCCATAACACAGTAGGAGCTGATCCAAGGCTTGTGGTAACTGTTCTCTGCTTATTTGATGGAAGTGTAAGCTCAAAAGCTTTTTCTTCCTCTCCAGTATCTCACTTGGAGCAAAGCAGTGCTTAATGCATGTTATTTTGATTTCGTAAATAGAAAGTCTATAAAAGTCAGGAGAGTTGGGTAACTTTCGTTGGGAAGAAAAACGCCAACTTTTTTTTTTTTTTTATTAATGTTATGATAGATTACAACCTTGTGAGATTTCAGTTGTACATTTTTGTTAGTCATGTTGTGGGTACACCACTTCCCCTTTTGTGCCCTCCCCCCACCCCCCCTTTTCCCTGGTAACCACCGATCAGATCTCCTTATCAATATACTAACTTCCACCTATGAGTGGAGTCATATAGAGATCGTCTTTCTCTGACTGAAACGCCAACATTTTTAGTCTTTTTTAAAAATATTATTTTCATGAAGAGTCCAACTCTTTGTCCATTAACACTGGCCCAAATGCTATGACACTGCAAAACTGAAACCATATAAACTGGTTTTTTGGACACTTGATTTTGCCCATGTTAGAGGAATATAATTGAGTAACAAACTCACTTAAAAATTCGATTACAAATAAGCATACTTTCTCACCTCCCCTGTGATATGACATGATCCCATTTCTATAGATAAGACTAAATCTTACTCGTTGTAAGTAAAATAAATATTTGTCGATTGATTTGGTTGACGCAACCGTAAGCCTCGTCTTCAGCTCAAAGTCTACATTTTACTGATAATCTAAAAATATTAATTCCTATACATCAAAATGTCTAGGTAACATCCCACTTCCCGAACACACATACATTCACAGATATGCCCAACCTGCTCCTTCCAACAGAGCTTGCTTCGGGGACGAAATTTCACAGGAGCGTCTAGCGCGAGGAGAGACGGACGACGCCGCTTGAGCTGCGGAGGTGCCCAACAGCAACTCACTGGCTCAAAGTAAAAAAAGAGCGGCGAGGCCGGGGGGCGGGGGAGGAAGGGAGAACTCCATCAAAGATCCAAGTGACAACTCCCAACGGCTTCTAGATTCCATCCGAACAGGAAAAATGAAAAGGTTAGAAACGGTGGCAGGGCGTTGTCCCCTGCCATGTTTCAATTCACGCTGTACTAGGAACAAGCCACACATCTGTCCTACCCAAGGGGGCTTCTACAGTGCCCGTCTCCCCACCTTGGAATCACAGGGAGAGCAGTCTCCTCGACCCAGGAGGAATAACCCAGGGAGACTACTGCGGGCAGAGACTCAGCCAGAGCGGACAGGAACCAAGGGGCTGCCGCCCTCCTCTGCAAGCCAGGAAGCCCCCTCCCGCCCGCAGGTGGGCGGGCGCCCGGGGCCGAAAGGATGCAGGGCGAGGAAGGGGGTACCGGGGCCCCTCCCAGCGACCCCGCCCCGCCCCGCCAGGGGGAGCGTCTGCGCCCGACGGCCCGCGGCGGGGACCGGGCGGGCGGCGCCGGGTGGCGTCTCGGCGGCGCGGTTCCCCTCCCGCGTCCCCACCCCCTCCCTCGCCGGCCGCCCGCCCCCGGCGCGGCCCTGCCCGCCCCCTCCGCCCCCTCCCGCGGCGCCATGCGCAGACTCAGTTCCTGGAGAAAGATGGCGACAGCCGAGAAGCAGAAACACGACGGGCGGGTGAAGATCGGCCACTACATCCTGGGGGACACGCTGGGGGTCGGCACGTTCGGCAAAGTGAAGGGTGAGCACCCCCGGGGCAAGGCTCGGCCCCAGCCCGGGATCCGGGCGACTTCCGCCTCCCGCACCCCTGCATCCTCCCCCGTCCCCTGCGTGCCTCGTCCCCCGGGCTCGGCAGTCCATGTCCTGCCTCCGGCGGGAGCGGAGCCCGAGGCCGCCGCGGGACTGCGATGCGGCCCTCCCAGGTTGGGCCGGGGTGAGGGGGGCGTCGCCATGGCGACGGCGCCGCGGCCCGAGGGGCTCGTCTGGGCGCGGGGCGGGGATGCGGAGGTGCGAACTTTCCCAGGTGGGGCGGTCCGGGGCTCGCGGCGCGCTCCGAGCGCGGGGTGGGGGTGCCGGCCTCTGCCCGGAGCGGCGGGGGTGGCCTCCCTGCGCCCGGCCGTGAGCCCTCGGCCCGGGGCCAGCCCATCGCTGCTCGGCATTGTCCGTGTTTCCGTCCTCTGGAGGAGGCTGTCGACTTACCTGACCCGGCCGACTCTCAACTGTGAAATAATGTGTTCCCCCCCAAATTAGGCTGCTTTGGGAGTAGCTTGCAGAATTAAAAAAAAAAAAGGCCATGTCGTCGGAAGGATCACTCATTGTTTTCGGAGCAGTTAGTGAGTATAAACCGGTCCTATATTTGCGTTGTGGGGTTTGTGTTCTGGATGCAGACTCCGGCCCTTCGGTGTTTCTGAATGATCAGTTTTGCAGTCTCTGTGCCAAACCTGGTAGGTGGTGCAGATATTGCCTCCAGATAGTATTTCTTCATTAATGCAGTCGTATTTTCACACGATATTTACATTTTAATAAACAATTCAGTGTACATCATGTGAACTTTTTAATTTTTTTAAAGAAAAGCGTAGAATCTATTACCCTTGTGTTTCAACATAGTATTCTGGAAATAACGAACTTGGTCTCCAGTTCACCAATTCTGGCACAAAAAGTTTAATTGCAGATTTTGTGAGGCATACATATTTTTTTTCTTTAAAATATTTTACTGTTATTAGGGATATAGAAGAAGGAAGTATGGAACTGATCAAAATAACTTGCCCATTGGTTTTGGATAAATGATAGACTATGACTTGCATACGTTAAGCTCCTGGTAAATATTTGACTTTAAAGAAAAAAGAGTTTGTGAAAGTCTGTACGGTGAATTGACTGAACCTTGCTGTCCCAGAGCTAAATAAACATTTTCTGATTTTATCTAGGGATGGAAGAGGAGAACCCTTCCTTCTCTTGCCCTTTCTGAGTCATAGAACTGGAAAATTGCCGTATAGCCAGCCCACAGGCAAGCAACTGCCTAAACCTTCTTATGAAAATCAGCAAGGCCAACAATGTAAGGTCAGAAGCAAATGCCAGAATAGGATACTGAGCCATTAGGGTGGGTCTGTATTAGGCCAGTAAGATGTTTCTGTGCCCTTGAAGTTATTTATTTACTTTTGGCTATGCTGCGTCTTGTTAGTGGTTACCAACTGCTTTTAGTTTACAAGTATTTGTAGGAAATGCTCATTAATGTGCCCCAAATAGTGATGACACTTTTGATGCCCTCACCCCGCCCAGAGTTCTGCCTGGATTAGGGAGCTCATTTTTCTCCTAATATAGACCTGAACAGAGTCAGCTCCCATATTCTTATTTACTAGATGGCTTTTGGCATGGCAGATAGGAAAGCAAGAGGAAATTTTTCGTTTTCTGTATTTGATCTGTCTTGTGGCTGGGACGTGAATCCCT
This sequence comes from Equus caballus, assembly GCF_041296265.1. Taxonomy (NCBI): domain Eukaryota; kingdom Metazoa; phylum Chordata; class Mammalia; order Perissodactyla; family Equidae; genus Equus; species Equus caballus. The sequence continues at coordinate 40,214,587 of NC_091704.1, forward strand.
CTAGTGACTGCTGTTCCTTAACCTTCACTCCGCGCAGGTGACTCTTGAAGTACCACACACTGGCAAAGTCAGCAACCTCTCCAAATATAGAAAGGCCAATATTAGTCAAAGCATCACAGGTTTCATAGGTATGATTACGTTTGTTCATAAATACTTTAGTTGATGTTGGTCAGAATGCTCAACTAGTGCATTTTTTAAGTTGTTAAACAATTGGGATGCTTTTCCCCCCAAGTGATGGAAAATCCAGCTCAGCCTGTCAAGAACATCTCTGTGGTTCTCTCTCCAGAGCAAGGAAGCTCCAGCATATCTATCATGGATCTCATGGCTCATCCAGTCACTCTGGCCGGAGATGCCAGTTGGCTCAGACTTGTTCCTAAGTTGGCACTAGCAAGGGAGATGGCATTACCCTTGGAGGAATATGGCCCACTGTTGGATGTGTGTGTTTGGGGGGGGTGCATCTTCTTCTGAAGTGCTTGGATAGTGTAAGGAGATGGGGTAGCTACCTACACAGAAATGAGTATTAATTGTTAGGAGAGAGAAAGGGGGACATAGATGCTTGCCGAGCAGGCAAAAATAGCTACTATAGTGGTAGCAGTAACTTACCCTAGCTTTAATTTGACAAGAATTCTTATGAATAATACGATTAGCCATATGTTTCAGTGCAGACAATTTAGAGGAGATAAAGCTTTTAAAATTATACACCTTGGTAAATTGAACAGAGAAAAGGAATCTAATAGAAGATGTGATGTTGAGGATAGGCAGAAAAATTCCCAATATGATATTCCGGGCTTAGGGGAAATTTAATTTTGGGGGGGAGGGGAGTGTAAATTCATAGTAATTATTTTGTTTCCTTTTACAGGCTAGAAAAAAAAAATCCTGCGGTAACTTAATTGTAACATTTTGAGGGGAAAGTTTAAATAGACAACTAGGATTAGTTTGGGATTATGCTTGAATTATCTGAACAGTTATAAAAGCATGGATGAATAAAGTCATGTCACTATTGCAGTAAATTAAAATGGCAGTTTTTGTTAGTTTTCCAAGAGAAGAGAAGACTCTCTTTAGTGACATGGATGGTCTTTGGCAAATGAGTTGTTAACACATAAAACCTGTTTATTAAGTTGGTGAGTAGTTCTACATAAAATTGCAATTTCAGGTAAATAGGTGTGTGTTCTCTTTGTGAATGAATTATAATACAAGTTATTTAAACATTTCTTTAAGTTAGAAATCTGTATATGAGCTAGAGCTATATATAGCATGGGTGAATCTCAAGTATATAAGATTAGACCACAAAAGCAGAAGTAGAAGAATATGTACAGTCATGTTATTTATATAAATTTTAAAAACATGCAAAAACACTCATAACTTGCTGGTGGGAGTATAAATTGGTACCACCTCTATAGAGTGTGACAGCAATTCAACTTCTAGGAATTCATCCTGCAGATATACTCGTGTGTGAAATAATGAGTTATTCACTGTTGTATTGTTTGTAAATACAAAAGATTGGAAGTAATCTTTCTAATAGAATAGTAGTTAAATTATGTTTTATCTATGCAGTGATATACTTTGTACACGTTAAGGAAAAAAAAGCAAGAGACTTTATATAATTTAGAGAACAATTTCCCAGGTGTATTTTTTTTTTTAAGGAAGATTAGCCCTGAGCTAACATCTGCCACCAATCCTCCTCTTTTTCCTGAGGAAGACTGGCCCTGAGCTACCATCCGTGCCCATCTTCCTCTACTTTATATGTGGGACGCCTGCCACAGCTTGGCTTGACAAGCAGTGCGTAGGTCCGCACCTGGGATCCAAACCAGCGAATCCCAGGCCACTGAAGTGGAATGTGTGAATTTAACCACTGTGCCACTGGGCCACTGGTGTATTTTTAAGAGGCAAAATAAGGGGATAGTAGAACAATGTATATAGTATACCTACCATTTGTGTATAAAAGCAGGGGCAAGTATGTACCTAAGTGTAACTGCTTATGTGTGTGCCGAGTGTCTAAAGGTACACATGAAACTGTGTTACATTAGTTGTTCAGGGGCGGGGAACTGGGTAGCAGGGGGAAATTTCACAGTATGTCCTTCTCTACTTTTGAATTGTGTACTGTAGGTATTATGTATTCAAAAGAATATATAAAATTAAATTTGTAAAAATCAACATGAGAAACTTGTTACTGTACACATGGGAAAGACAAACACTGCATTCAACATAGTAGTTCCCTCTGAGGGAAGAGAAAGGGATCTGGGAGGAGTCACACAGGGCTCCAGTTGCATCTGTAATGTTTTGTTGCTTAAGTTGGTGGTATAGGTGGGATCTGGGTATTTGATTTGCCTTTTAGGATGCCTGAAATGTTTTGTTAAGAAAAGGTACCTTTCTCAAATTTCCACTTATGGGTTTGAAAGCTCACCCTTTTCCAGAATTAATTTATTTACCTTCTACTTTTAGCAGTGGGATTTTTATTCTTTTAATTTTAGATCGAGAACAAAATGGTTAGGTGATTAGAATATCTTCAGTAGATATTTCTGTCTTTGTGGCATCTCTTTCCTATTTAAAATTCTTTCTTTCAAAGTATGATCTTGTTTCACTTTGATTACATATCTGATAAGAAGAGCATTTGTTGCAATGTTCTGCAGTTAGACAAAGTTCCCTTTAGAAAGCAGTGACAGTTTGTTAGTGAATATTTAGTTGACTAATCTGCTGTTCTAGTGAGAGAGACAGTGTGAATTCTGGTAACCTTTGCTGTGAGTGACTGCAGGTCTTCCCTGGCAGAAATATGTGTCTTCCGTTTCATTCAAAAGCAACATCTTGGCACTACTGTAAAACAGTGACAGTCTGAAAAGTCAAGTTTTGAGCTTTGGAAAAGGGGAGCAATTTCTTAGTAATGCATATTCCTGACAAAGTCCATTTACCACATTACAAAGTCCATTTACAGTCCGTTACTACACTGATTTATTGACTATGGAGCAACAATTAATTTGGCTGCAACTGAGTTTAGTCAATGGAGAATCTTTAGCCCAGTGTTGAGAAGGCGGTTCAGGTTTCGATATTGTGCCGTTTCCCCCTCCTGCTGCACATTGATTTTGGGGTAGAGTGCATTGGTCAAAAGACTTGGAGTCAGAAGACCTGTCCCAACCTGATCGCTTAATAGCTTTGCTTCAGCAAATGGCACATTCTCTCAGAGCCTCATAATTACCTGCATCATAGGTTTATTGTGAGGATCGAATATGATAATGTGTTTCCTAAACTGTAAGACACTATATTTTCAACAGTATTATGCTACTGAAATTCTAATATTGATGTTGGTAATGGGGTTCAAGGAAAATATTTCTGTTCCTTTAAGGAAAACATTATCATATGATGGCCTTAAATTACCAAGATTTTGCTGGGAAGAAAGAGGGGGAAAAGCATTAGGGGGATACTGCCCACTCTGAGAAAATATTTTAGAGTCATCAGTGTTGGGACATTATTTGAAAAGCGTGGAGGGAAAAACCTGTATCCAGTTAAGACTGGGAAATACTAGGTTAAACAGCGTTTAACAGGTTTCTTTACTATAGGGCTTTTCAGAGCCATTGCTGTGCTAATAGGCATAGTGAGTTTCCAAAAGGGAGAGTGTACATCCTTTCCCAGACTTCCTTGATTATGAAATCTTTTTCTGTGGAGACTCTCCAGTCCTAGTTTTTTGTAGAGCATACTTTAGAAAATCTATTCTAATAATTTTAGTTTTGTGATTTTTCTAGCTCATAGAAAATTAGAATCCCCCAGTTAGAACATTGAGAGGGGGCTATAAGAGCTGACTCTTGATAGACCTGAAGGATGCAACACAACTTCAAAAAGCAGAAAACCACAGGAGCTGGAACCTAGAACCTGGGAGCCCGGGAGCAAGAAGTGCTGTCGGGTGAAGTAACTCCCACTGTGTCACTGTGTGAGGGGAAGTAACTGATGCTCACACAGGGGGAACCTGTGCCTGGCTCCCAGTCATCACATAGAGTGTGTTCCGTTTAAGAATTCTTGGGCCTCTGTAGTACAGTTTAGAAAAACTGTTTTCAAAAAAGATTACTTTTGTTAACTTGTTCGTTTTAATGGAGAATATCATATTTTAGGAAAAATGTATTATGTCAATTTCCTAGGGCTGTAACAACAAAGTACCGCAAACTGGGTGGCTTTTAACAACAGAAATCTATTCTCTCCGAGTTCTGGAGGCTGGAAGTCGGAAATCAAGGCTTAGTAGAGTCACACTCCCTCTGAAGGCTGTAGGCGAGGACCTGTCTTTGTGTCGTCCAGCTTCTGGTGGCTCCAGGTGTTCCTTGGCTTGTGGTAGCAAAACTCCAGTCTCTGCCTTTGTCTTCACGTGGCCGCCTTCAGAGTGTGTGTGTGTGTGTGTGTGTCCGTGTGTGTCCATGTCCATGTTCTCTCCTCTTCTTGTAAGGACACCAGTCATTAGAGAGCCCACCCTAAATCTAGGATGATTTCATCTTGACATGCTTAACCAATTACATCTGCAAAGACCCAAATTCCAAATAAGATCACATTCTGAGGTTCCGATGGACAGGAATTGGGGTGGGGGGTACTCTTCAAGCCAGTACGCTTGCCATTGTGGTTTATATGCTTTTAGTTTATGCTCTTCGTTTCTCCCTTGTATTACTTTAATTTTTGAGTAACTTTTAAATTGGTTTGACAGAATGAATAAAATGTCTTCTTGGTATCTTGTCTTAAAACATTGAAATTGGTCTGAGGCAGGTTTTTAGTTGACTGGATCCATTTTCTCCTATGGGAAAAAGGTCTGTAGCAGTGCTTGGCACAGAGTGGGTGCGGGTACTCAGTAACTATTTCTTAAATGAATGAGGGGATTTTTAGAATAATTCTTATTAGTATGGGAGAATTCAGTCTATTATTTTTTTCAGACCACAAGACTATAAATTAAGGATTCCTCTGATATGTTCAACTTCTACTACTTATGGCTTTACATTTGTATTATTATACTATGTAACGTCCTCTTGAGGATTATCTTTTTTAAAAAATTATCGTATTTCACTTACCATTTTTGGAAAAAGCACACGTTTTTGAAGCAGACGGGTTCATGTTTTGGCTTTGCCAGTCACTAGCTGTGTAACTTGGGGCACGTTATTTCATCTTCCCATTCCTCCCTCTGTTACCTGTAAAGTGTTGCTAATAGCATGGTAAGAGTTAGAGTCAGTCTGTTTGTGTACAAACTGGGTGTGTCTCGAATATTAATTAGTAACTTGCATACCTTAATTATGTGTTACAAATCAACTAGATTTACATTTTTAAAAGATAGTATTTGTTTAAAAACTCTGATTTAAACGCAAGTCAAATGAACCTGATTTTTCCCTCTGCATTCTTCTATGATGGAACAAGTGTTCCCACGGTTTTTAGGTAGGAGATGAAATCACTGTCCAGGGCCAGCTGCTGTGTGGATATATGTGTAGCAGTAATATGTTGGAGATTAACCAAAGTCAAGAAATGAGTTGAACTTTGGAAACTAGAAATCTCAGGATTGGTGGCAGTGGGAGTGGGGAGGGTGGAACAGGTTGGTGAAATCGAAGCTGTGAGGATGGGAGCCCGATGCATAGAGATCACAGCTGTTATTTATTCAGCACTTAGTATGTGCCTGGGTAAAGACATGCTACTGAATCTAAGTGGATAAGGGGGACAAATAAAAGAGCCGAGATAAAATTGGTTTTATAGGGATTAAACCAGAAAATTTAGGGCTGATTAGATAGGGATGGGGGATAGGTGTGGGAGCAATGGAAAATAACCCTAAATAGTAATAGCCAGCGTTTATTTATCAAGCACTGACTGTGCCGGGCACCATAGAAAAGTGCTTTACAAATCTTCCCTTGTGTATTCCTTGCAGTCACCTTATAGACTATGTGGTATTCTTATTTTTAGGTAAGTGACTAGACGGTTGAAGTAATTTCACTTGCCCAAGTCAAACGTTTGGTAAATACCTTCATGCAGGAACAAAACCCAGGTCTGTGTGACTACAAAGTCTGTGCTTTGTGCACAGGTTGCCTTCTCACGTGGAAGTGAAATTGGGTACTCAACCCACTCCTGAGAAAGGTGGACCTACTAATAGCCGTCGTTGTTTTTCCCTTCCCTTTGGAATTTTTTTTAATGGAAAAGAATATAGAACAGTAAGTCAAATTTGAAAAAAAGTCACTGTAGAATAACTATTTTCATTTTAGTAAATTATCATTTTCATGTGAATATTTTTTGTGTAGCTGGAAAATGTCAAACGCATATATAATTTTTGTTTGCTCTTTTCATGTTTATAAGAAGATTTTCTTTTTCTGTAGTCTTCCTATGAGAGTCTATGTTGGAATAACAAGGTATTAAATTCTTCTCTGGAATGGGTCATTTAGGTTACTTGTGGTCTGTGCTCTTACGTAAGACACTGTAATAGACATATTTATGCACATTTCTTCATCTACTTGATTCCAAGTTAAATTCTGAGTAGGGAACTGCAGATTGTAAAAAAATGGAGTATCACTCTTAGTGCTATTCTAGGACGTTGACTCTTCTTTAATTCCCCTAAAATGTTCTGTTGGTTTACGCAGCCATGAATAAGGAACTAGTGTACTAATTTTCCATTCAAAAACCAAACTGATCATGTCCCCTGCCTGTTTCCATAGTTCCTAATGTCTCCGTGTGTGTGTGTGTGTGAATTTGAGTGATTTCTTTACAGTCGCTGTCATGACACCCTCTCCCTCCCTGCCTGTCTCAATTTTGGTTTGAATATTTATGCAATCATACTTTTGTGATTTCTTCTGTTGTTTCAAAAGAGAGGAAATTATGCCTCTATACTTTCTTCTAATTAATTTATAATTTGATGAAATGCTCAAGTACTAGAAAAAAGTCTTGAGCTACAGCTTGATTGTTTGGTTATTGATTTCGTTCTTTATTCTGCATTTTTTGGCGGGGTTCTATTCATAGGCAGAATAATATTCTTCTCCCTGTTACTCATGAATTGAATTTTACTTGATTCCCTGTTCCTTGTCTATCACTTTCCCTCCAATTCTTGCCAATTTCTTCCTCATTTTTTGGTATGTGTTCCATAAAATTTCATCACATTTCTGCTGCAACTTACTGCTTTCTGAATGATTTTAATTGTTCTGTTGGAGTTGGTTATCTTGCAGTTGCACATTTGCTGGAAGGATTTACATTGTAGAGGTATTGTGAAGGTTAAGAAAGAATCTAGACAAAATGGAAGGTGAAATTAGGTGGTAAATTGTATTCTTGAAAAGGACTGAGAGTTAAGACTCCAACTTAAACACTTTTCTTTGAGTCTTATTTAACAAAGACTTTTTTCTCCCATCGTGAAATACTGTATAACTTAACATTGGATTTAATATTATTAACTAAAATATTTAAACAAAGTAGCAAACACTTAAAAAAAATTCAAACTAGTGAGGAACCACTTCATCCCTTGTTCTACCCTCTTGACTGCAGGGTGTGGGGTGGGGCAGAAGAGCTGGTCACTCATTGCCTTGGGTAGCCTGGTGGGGATAAAATGTTGAATTGTTGAAAACCTCTGGACCTGACGATCTGTAAGGAAGGTTCTGTTTAGTTCTAAAATGTTGTGCTTTTTATTGTTAAATAGTCAAGAGCACCTATTCAGTGAGCAGCAAGCAATGAGTCTTTTCTTTCTTTGAGAAAAATAATTTCACTATCTTAGAGCTCCCCTGCTTGAAGACCCGCAGTGCTTCTTGATCTTTGGGGGTCTTTAAAGGATGGTCAGCTCCATCGCAAATCCCATATCAAGCAGGAAAGCCTATTTATATTTAGATTGGAATAATGAGAAAAATTCTTTGTTTAAAGTAATGTTTTAGATACAAGAAATTTAAAATATCAGTGTTGAGTTTTCAAATGGGAAATAGTAAAAAATATTGTATTCATCCACTAGGGCTGCCGTGCCAACAGATGGCAGACTGAATGGCTTTAACAACAGAAATGTGTTTCCTCATGGTCTGGAGGCCAAAGTCTGAGATCCAGGTTTCAGCAGGCTTGATCTCTTTGGAGGCCTCTCTCCCTCGCTTGCAGATGGCTGCCTTCTCCCTCTGTCCTCACATGGGCTCCTGTGTGTCCCCCTGCTATCTCTGTGTGTCCTCATTTCCTCTTATGGGGACCCCAGTCAGGTTGGATCAGGGCCCACCTGCACTGTCTCATTTTAGCTCTGTCGCCCCTTTAAAGGCCTTGTGTCCAAATGCTCTCACATTCTGAGGTACAACAGGTTAGGGCTTCAAGGTGAATTTTGAAGGAGACACAATTCAGCCCATAACAAGTATAAATTACTAAGAAGGGATTTCTTGGTATCATTACACTTGATTTTTCAGCTGGTTGTTATCAAGATTGCCAGGGAAAGCTCTCTGATATTGGTCTTACAAACTATGTTCTAATTTAGAAGAGAAGGTTTTCTTCCTGGAAAGATAAAACCCTAAATCGCTTATTTAAAAATTAAAATATATATATATATTTTTGTAAAGTAATACATAGGTATGTTAAAAAAGAGTGTTAAGAGGTATATTCATAAAACAGAATTCCCTACTCCCCACTTTCAACTCTTAGCTGTTTCTTCTTGTATTTGTTTCTGTGGTTTATTTTTTAAACCTCCACGTTTCTAATTGATGTATGCATGTGTACAGTCTATCTTGTAATTCTTGTTGACAGAGTGTTTTTGTTGACTCCCTGTTATGGTACATGAGGATTTTAGTTCTCTTGTACCTTTTCCTCTACACCCTTATTCTCCTAATATAACTATATCATACTTGAAAAGCCTTCATCTTTGGCATTTTCATCATTGTGACTGTAAAAACTATTTGCTGAGCCAATACTATGGCTATATTTTCTTATAGAACTTTTCATTTTTCCTGTAGTTAGTAAATTATTTCATTTTTTCATTTGCTTAGTTTTATTTGAAACTAAGGGTAAATTTCCCACATCTTCAAATGCCTTTGTAAAATATCTCTCAATACAGTGTTCCATACTTTCAATCTGTAAGATAATTTGTCCTTTTTCATCCCCTGGGAATAACTATCTTGGATCCTCTGTTGCATTTCTCTCTGGATTTGTTGCCTTCCAGCCCCCTACACATCTGTTACCTAGGACTTTGCTTCATTACCATATTGCAGATTCTCTTAGTTTTTCTCCTATGTTAGAGATCCCTCTTTTACTGGATAACATCTTTTTTGGTTTCCTTCCAGATTTGGTGATTATATATTCTCCAGTAGATTCTTGAGAAAGGGTGAATAGAAGCTAAATTTTTGGAGACTTTGCCTCTATAAGAATGTCTAAATTCTTCTATCATCGTTGGTTATCTGGGCATAGTATTCAGAATTGAAAGATAATCACTTAAATTTGTTTTTCTAATTTTGAAAAGTAGAAACTACATGCTCACGAACCAAAATGTAAAAGGTTCCAGGGGTTATGGATGGGGACATGCATCTGCAGTGTGGGGGAGCTGCTTGGGATGATGGAACTGTTTCATGGCTGATTATAGTGCTGGTTACACCAGTTTCTACATGTGTTAAAATCCAGTTTCTACATGTGTTAAAATTCGTAGACCTGAACACCAAAATAAAAAGCTTCAATTCGAATGTATGGTAGTTTTAAAAATGAAAAATAAGTTAAAAGAATTTACAAATAGATGACATAAAGAGATGGAAAGACATTCCATGCACATGGATTGGAAGAATAAACATAGTTAAAATGTCCATACTACCTAAAGCAATCTACAGATTAAACACTATCCCAATCAGAATTCCAGTGTCATTCTTTACAGAAATTGAACAAAGAATCCGAAAATTCATATGGGGCAAGAAAAGACCCTGAATTGCTAAAGCAATCCTGAGAAAGAACAACAAAGCTGGAGGCATCACAATCCCTGACTTCAAAACATACTACAAAGCTACACTGATCAAAACAGCATGGTACTGGTACAAAAGCAATGCACAGATCAATGGAACAGAATTGAAAGCCCAGAGATAAAACCACACATCTGTGGACAGCTTATCTTCGACAAAGGAGCTGAGGGCCTACAATGGAGGAAAGAAAGTCTCTTCAACAAATGGTGCTGGGAAAACTGGACAGCCACATGTAAAAGAATGAAAATCAACCATTCTTTTTCACCATTTACTAAAATAAACTCAAAATGGATCCAAGACCTAAAGATTAGACCTGAAACAATAAGTCTTCTAGAAGAGAATATCAGCAGTACACTGTCTGACATCAGCTCCAAAAGAATCTTTTCAGACACCATAACCCCTCACATGAGGGAAACAATAGAAAGAATAAACAAATGGGACTTCATCAGGCTAAAGAGCTTCTTCAAGGCAAGGGAAAACAGGATTGAAACAGAAAAACAACCCACTAATTGGGAAAAAATATTCACAAGTTATTTATCCGACAAAGGGTTAATCTCCATAATAAACAAAGAACTCACACAGCTCAACAATAAAAAATCAAACAACCCAATTACAAAATGGGCAGGGGACATGAACAGACATTTCTCCAAAGAAGATATACGAATGGCCAATAGACTCATGAAAAGATGCTCATCATCACTAATCATCAGGGAAATGCAAATCGAAACTACACTAAGATATCACCTTACACCTGTTAGAATGGCAAAAATATCCAAAACCAAGAGTGACAAATGTTGGAGAGGCTGTGGAGAACAGGGAACCCTCATACACTGTTGGTGGGAATGCAAACTGGTGCAGCCACTATGGAAAACAGTATGGAGATTCCTCAAAAAGTTAAGAATAGAAATACCTTATGACCCAGCCATCCCACTACTGGGTATCTATCCTAAGAAGCTGAAATGGGCAATTCCAAAAGTTCCATGCACCCCTATGTTCATCGCAGCATTATTCACAATAGCCAAGTTATGGAACCAACCTAAGTGCCCAGCAACTGATGATTGGATAAAGAAGATGTGGTATATATATACAATGGAATACTACTCAGCCATAAAAAAGGACAAAGTCATCCCATTCACAACAGCATGGATAGACCTTGAGGGTATTATGTTGAGTGAAATAAGCCAGACAGAGAAAGACGAACTCTGTATGACTCCACTCATAGGTGGTAGTTAACATATGGACAAAGAGAACTGATCAGTGGTTGCCAGGGGAAAGGGGGGTGGGGTGAGGGCACTAGGGGTGAAGTGGTGTACCTACAACATGACTAATAATGATGTACAACTGTAATTTCACAAGGATGTTAATTTTCATAACCTTAATAAAAAAAAAGTTCATAACTAATAAAAAAAAAGAATTACAAATACAAAAATGTATACAGCAAAAATGAAGTCTCTTTTCTTTCTCCCTCCTCTTGGCTTCCAGCTTACCTTTCTGGAAGCAACTGTTATCACTTTCATATGTTGTTTCCCACTTAATTACTCTTAAACATGTACACATTCATGGGTCAATCAGGCAAAATTAAAAGGAACTTAAATTTGCTCAAGTATTTTTTGAGAATGCTAAGATTACTACTCTTAGAATACCTCTAAATATGTTATTAATGAAGGCTGGCTCTAACTTATTAAAATTATTTCTCCTACAGTTGGCAAACATGAATTGACTGGGCATAAAGTTGCTGTGAAGATACTCAATCGCCAGAAGATTCGAAGCCTCGATGTGGTTGGAAAAATCCGCAGAGAAATTCAGAACCTCAAGCTTTTCAGGCATCCTCATATAATTAAACTGTAAGATCTGATTGTATTAAATATAGTCATAGAATTTTTGCATCATTTTTGTTAACCTACTTAATCCAACAAGCAAGAAAGATGACTGACATTTCCTCAGTCTATTCCCTGAGGGTTTTAAAACTTCTTCCCATTCATGTATTTATCTAACCCCATTCATGGTCACTTAAGCCTGTGTTCGTGTTTTGCTTATCAGCTGTTATCTTTCTCATTCTTTCTTGTCTTCTGGACAATGCCCTTCTGATATCTTCAGTGCCCCTATTGCTGTAGGACGTATGATGATTTGCTAGTAAAAACTCTTGACCTCTGCATTTCCCTGTGGTGTCAGTTAGCTCACTAGAGACGGTGCAGTAGAAAGCGTTCTCCCCCAGTGCTGTTTATATCTGATGAAACAAATGACAAATACTAGAATTTCAGGAATCCAGTATTTCAAAAGGGCAGTAATATTACCATTGTTTTACAGTTGCCAAGTGTAGGGTCTACAGATAACTTAGTTACTGCTCAGCTTTCCTTTTTTTTTATTTTCTGATTAGCCCTAAGCTAACATGTGTTGCCAGTCCTCCTCTTTTTGCTGAGGAAGACTGGCCCTGAGCTAACATCCATGCCCATCTTCCTCTACTTTACATGTGGGACGCCTACCACAGCATGGCATGCCAAGCAGTGCCATGTCTGTACCCGGGATCCGAACCAGCGAACCCTGGGCCACCAAAGCGGAACGTGTGCACTTAACTGCTGCGCCACCAGGCCAGCCCCTACTCAGCTTTTTTATGCAGGCTATAAGTTAAAACTGCTTAGGCTTTTCTGCTGAACTGGCTGACTCACGCTTTATTTCACTCTCACCTCTTCTCATTGGTTGAGGTGCCGTGGTTTTAAATACCATCCATATGCTGATAACCCCTAAATATACATCTCCTGCTTTGAAACCTCAGCCCTGGACTCCAGCCTCGTATGCTCACTGCCTGCATCTCCATTTGGATGTCCAGGAGGCCTGCAAAACTCGACGTGCCCAAAACTGAACTGTGTATTACCCTCCAAACCTGCTCTTCCCACAGTTTTTCCCATCTCAGTTCATATCCAGTTCCCTCAGGGCAGAAACTTAGGAACCATCCTTAACTTCCCATTTCTCCCACTTCCCACCATCCGTTCCATCTTTCTCTTCAAAATATGTCTGGGATCTGAGTGTTTCTCATTTCCTTCATTGCTGTTAACCCAGTGTCAGCCACCTTCGTCTCTCTCATGGACTACTGCATTCGCCTCCTGCTTCCACCTTTCCCGTCCAGTCAGTTCTTCACATTGCTGCCAGAAATTAAAGTTACCCTTTTAATAGACCAGATCACATGACCGCTTTGCTTAAAACCTTCAGTAGCTTTCCATCTCCCTGAGAGTAAAACCCAGAGCCTCATCCTGGCTTGTAAGGTTCTGGGTCCTCTGGTCTCCAGTTACCTCATTGACTCTCCATCCTCTGTCCCGCTCTCAGCTTCCTCTGCTCTTCCCTTCTTACCATTCCTCAAACATGCCAGCTGGGCTTCCACCTGGGAGCCTCGCACTTCCTGTTCCCTCTGCCTGGTTCACCTTCCTCCTAGATAATGGTATAGTTTGCTCCCTTACTTCCATCAGGCTCTGCTCAAATGCTACTTTATCAGAGAGGCCTTCCTCGAACACCCTGAATGAGAGATTCCCGAGTTTGCTTCATTCCTCTTCATAGCATGTTCCACCACCTGAGATATTGCTTATTTACTGAGTGTCTGTTTCCTGGCTCCTGGAACATGAACTCCGTGAGAGCAGCGAATCTGTTGTGTTCTTGCAGTGTTCCCAGTTCCTAGCACAGTGCCTGGTATATTATAGGCGCTTAGTAAATATTTATTGAATGAATGAGTAAATATGTTTTAATATTGGTAGATAATGTTTTCTCTCACCAGGTACCAGGTCATCAGTACACCATCTGATATTTTCATGGTGATGGAATATGTCTCAGGAGGAGAGCTATTTGATTATATCTGTAAAAATGGAAGGGTAAGCCGTTCTGATTTAATCCTGTGTATATTTGTAACTCCCCTTATCCCTTACTAGCTTTGAGATATCAGGAAGCAGTTTTATTAAGAGGTCTACTTAATAACCAGTTCCCTTAGTTTTATACTTTTCTACAATCATAGACTATTTAGAGCTAGGAAGGACCTTAAAGATTATCTCCTTGGCTACTTATACAGATGTGGAAACAGACTCACAGTTTATATATTTGCTCGAGGTCACATGATTTATTAATGATGGAATTGGATTGAGAGCCCAGAACTCATGATCCTCAGACTTGTGCCTTTGGGGCATACAAATACCTTTAATACACATCTTAAAGTATATACTTAATCCTAACAAAATTTATTATTAAATACTTAAAGATCTAGGCCTTGCTAGTCAACCCTAGCCATATTTAAATTGCATTCATTTTTTGGTTTCAGAAATCTGATGTACCTGGAGTAGTAAGAACAGGCTCCATGAATGAGATTTAAAGAACTTAGAGTTGAAAGGAGCTTTAGAAGACATTTTGAACAGTATCTTAAGTTAAGATACAGAAACCGAACACTGCCCGCCACCCATCCCTTTTCTCACACCCAGGTTATGTGGTATGCAAAAACCTCCTCTGGAAGAGCTGGATCTGGCACGGAGAAGCCAATTTTTTTACCTCCCAGTCTAAAGTTCATTATGTCATTCATTCATTTGTTATATGCAGCATATCTGTTTACTTTCATCATTAACCAAGTTAATTTTGATTTTCCCATTTCTTAACATGGTTCATTTCAATTTCAGGTATTCTCCTTCTCTAGTCACTGTAAACCACCCCCACCCCACCTCCCCACCCCCAATTTTCTGCCTGGAAAAATGGAAACAGGCACAAATGGAATTGCTATCTTGTTTTCTTACCTTTTCTCTTCTTTTTTTCATTTCTTGGTCATTTTGCTTTCCATTATGGGAATTTTCTCTAATTTTTACCCGTTGCATAATAAATTTCAGCTTTCATCTTTTATTTCAGAGGTCTCTTTCTTGTTTTCTGAAATTTCCTTTCTTTAAATAGCCTATTTTTGTTCCACAGATGTAATAACCTTATCTTTCTGAGGATGACAATTAGTTTTAAACAAAAAGGGGCCTTCTGCTCCCAGCATTGTTTCTGTTCCTTCTGTGCTCCTTTATTTTCTGTTCATTTTACTAGTCTTTGTCTGTTGTGTATGGCCCTTCCTCAGATATCTGGTGATTCTTGGTTGTCCACTCATGTTTGACAATGGGGCACTAAGTGCCAAGTTCATCTTGGTGGAACTTATTGATTGGTGGGCCTTCGCATAGGCTGAATAGGTAGAGGCCTGTCCGTTTTATTAGGGTAGACCAAAATGTCAGTAATTACAAATATTTTTCCCTTGGATCAGATAGTTGCTCCAGAAGATACCTTCCTGTTTCCTTGAGAGTATTAGCTGCCAGTATTCCAGTTGCTGAATGGGGAAGAGATCTGCAAGTCTCACTAGTTAATATGTTGACTTTCACTTAATTGCCAAATTTTCCTTCTGGGGCCTCATCTCTGCCTTGGTGTCCTTGAGAACAGAGCTGCTTCAGCATTACTAAAGAGTAAATCATGGGTCTTATTTCCCAGTAGGACTGAATTTAAAACTTCTTACTTCAACCAGTTGTCCTGTTGTCAGTCCACCTCTCCCTTGTCCCTCAGAAATCCCCAGTGCTTCCAATTTCTAAGCTTTTCCAGGGTTCTGTGAGTAGACAAGTTTATTATTGGTTTCCACCCCCTTGGGCTTAGGTTTCAGCTTTCTCTGGCTGGTGAAGTCTTTGTCGCTCTTCATCCACTCTCTGGCTTGGTGACTTCTCTTGATTACTGCTGTCTCTTCTCTTACTATTCTTTATATGCTAATGTCATTTTAGGGATGTTTCAGGGAGTGGAGACAAAGGTTCAGTATTTACCTGGAAATGAGCTTTGACTTTGCTAATCTTCCTTTGTAGACTTCTCCTCCTCCATCCTTTGTACCGTATTTATTATTGATATAGTGTAATTTTCACTTTTTATAGCCTATCTAGTTATTTTACCTTTTATATTTTGTTTAATCAATTAAGTTTTCTTCTATTTCACATTTAGAACCCATTCTTGTTTTCATTTAGTATATTTGATATAAAAAGTTTTATTGTATTAAAAAATGAACCTACATTTCTTCTAGAAATAAAGGTGTTAGATTGTTAACGCATTAATATTTTCTTTAGAGGAAGGGTATCTATAGTACTTTAGTAGTTTTAGCTTTGGCTTCAAAAGAAATTCCTAGTTCATCTTTCCCCCCAGATTATTTATGCCATTTAAGGTGTAGAAGTGTGGTTTTAGAATGCTAATTTGTGACCTGTGTTAGAGAATTGCATATTAGAGTCCTTTGCCTAGAGGATTAATAGTTTATTTATTAAATATGACCTCTTGGGAACAGGTATGTCTAAGTGGTGGTTATCGCTTATGGAAAAAACATCATAAAATAAGAAAATATGGATAAATAGAATGAGAAGTTTTTAAAGAATCTTTAAAAAAATGTAGCTGCAGGAGCTGGCTTGATGGCATAGTGGTTAAGTTTGTATACTCCACTTCAGTGGCCTGGGGTTCACAGGTTTGCATCCCAGGCACAGACCTAGCACCGCTCATCAAGCCACACTGTGGCGGTGTCCCACATACAAAATAAAGGAAGACTGGCACAGTGTGATCTTCCTCACTCCTCCAAAAAAAAATGTATTTGCAGCATAACATATAATTTTTTCAGTAAGCAGACTAAAGATAAATGCTTTTGTATTTTCTAAAACATATGAATTAAGGTTTTTCTTTTGTTAAAATTAAAACATCTTTTATTTCAGGACCTGTAACGTTGTTGCTTACTAATTCATTAACAATGCTTAAATGTACTTCCTCATAGAGTCTGAAATAGTATCCCCCCCACAATATAACTCTGTGCCCTTATCCTGCTTTGCTTTTCTTCAAAACACTGTCACTCTTTGACGTTACATTTATTTGTTTATTGTCTATTTTCATCCACTAGATTAGGGCCTTTTTTTATTTGTTGCTATATCAAGAGCATCTAAACAATGCAGGGCACATTGAAAATATTTAATACGTATTTGGTAAAGGCGTAAAGGATGAAACATTTCTAATTTATAGGAGAAAGCATGCCTCATTTCAAGTAGAAATTGAAACTATTTGTAATAGCTCATGAGACAGAAAGGAGAGCAAGCTATTACAGTGTAGTTGTCTGAGTGATAATATTAGAAAGTTGAGTTGCTGATTTGGGCTGCAAGATCCTCTGAGCATTTCTGTTTTGTGCTGCATATCTCTTCTCCCCATTCAAAAGTATCTCGTGAGTGAGGTTTGTGGAAAAGGTTTCATGCATTTTGACAGTTTTGTAGGTTGGAGAATTATAGGTAAAAGATTTCTTCTGAAAGACACACCTTTAAGATGCCTCTCTTCTTTTCTAGCTCGATGAAAAAGAAAGTCGACGTCTGTTCCAACAGATCCTTTCTGGTGTGGATTATTGTCACAGGCATATGGTGGTCCATAGAGACTTGAAACCTGAAAACGTCCTGCTTGATGCACACATGAATGCAAAGATAGCTGATTTTGGTAAGCAGATTTTTATAGTTTCATACGTGCATTATGTTTAACAAACATTAATAGCATTCCTCAGATAATTTTTACTTCTATAGAATACATTGAGTATCCCAAAATAGTATATCCCCACCATTTTGTCTAGGAGTATACAGAAAGGGGAAAAGCTAAGGAATTCTCTTTTCTTAGCTTTGTGTCTTTAAAATTGAGTTTTATGATAGGAGGTAAATAATTTAAGATGGCAGCCTTAGAGAAATCATTTGAAAAGAGAACTATTATAAGTGAAGGAGAAGTTAGCAACCTTGTTTCCTATGTGTTGTTGTGATCAAGTATGGAGCAAGAGGAAAGACACTGGGATAGAGTTATTTAAACTTGGAAAACCAGAAGGTAAACTATATGAACAAAATTATTTAAAAAAAAAAACTATTTTAAATGACAGAAAAGCATAATTACAGCTTGAGGAACATTATTTCGATTGTCCAAAATGAAGTGATTTTTCCTTTGTTTCCTATACAAATTGCCATTGACATTAATAAACCTAAGAAAAATGAATCTCTGCCACTGTCTTTTGCTTAGCTTCAGTTCAAATCAGAGGAGGTTCTTAGAAGTATTTTCCTCAGTTTTGAATATATATATTTTAGTCTGTGGAGATTCATGGAACAGTGCCAACCAGCTCTGAGCTGCTGTGTGATTTTTTGGTAACTAAGTTGTTTTGACTGACTTGTTCCTCAATTGTCATGATTATTTTTATAGAGTGCATTTTTGCGGAGGCAGAGGTTTCTTTTTGGAGTAAAACTATGAAGGAACTTTGATATTAAAAATTATTTCTTGTTGATTTTTTTTAGAGAATCAGAACAGGGCTTAATAGAAACTTTGAATTTTAATTCCTCTGCTCATGTGTTCTACATTTTTTCCCCTTGTAATTTTTGTATTAACAAAACTTGAACATGCCAACTTTATTCTAGTAAGCAGAATAACCAATTGCTTCATATATACTCATTAAACTCCAACAGTGCACTACCTTTAAATGTTGAAATAGATTACAAATTTTAGGGCACGATAGCAAAATATTTGGGAAATAGTAAAGACTACACTTTTTGTTGAAGTAAAGAAAAAATGATGATTTATCACTTTAATAGAAATGCAATTTTAGTGTTTAACAGTTTTGTTTTTATTTTTGTTCTTGGGAAATCTTGAGTAGTTGATTTTGTGTATTTTCAGGTCTTTCAAACATGATGTCAGATGGTGAATTTTTAAGAACGAGTTGTGGCTCACCCAACTATGCTGCCCCAGAGGTCATTTCAGGAAGGTAATATTGGACTCTCCCCCAGTACATTTGTACTTGCCTTTTTCTCTTAGATTTTGTTAGCCTGTAGCATCATATTTAATCCTAGTGAAAGGAAAGAAATTAGAGGGTTTATTCTTTTATTGAGAAAGTGTTCTGTTTTAAGAATAAAACATTATAATGTCTTTATTTTTTTTTTAATTTTTTTTTCCTTTTTCTCCCCAAAGCCCCCCGGTACATAGTTGTATATTCTTCGTTGTGGGTCCTTCTAGTTGTGGCATGTGGGATGCTGCCTCAGCGTGGTTTGATGAGCAGTGCCATGTCCATGCCCAGGATTCAAACCGACGAAACACTGGGCCGCCTGCAGTGGAGCGCACGAACTTAACCACTGAGCCACCGGGCCAGTCCCTATAATGTCTTTTTTTCTTTTTGACGAAGATTGGCCCTGAGCCAACGTCTGCTGCCAATCCTCCTCTTTTTGCTGAGGAAGACTGGCCCTGAGCTAACATCCGTGCCCATCTTCCTCTACTTTATATGTGGGACGCCTGCCACAGCATGGCTTGCCAAGCGGTGCCTCGGTCTGCACCTGGAATCTGAACTGGCAGACCCTGGGCTGCTGAAGCAGAACGTGGGAACTGTGGCACTGCGCCACTGGGCTGGCCCCAGAATAAAACATTATAAATGAATAAGTATTAAGGACTCCATTTATAGAGGAGAATGTCGGTTTGCAAGTCAATATTAAAGTGGTTAAATGAGAGGACTTTCACTTTTTTCCCAGGTGGAAGAAATTGAAGGTTTAAAACTAGTGAGTTTTAAAGCTAGGTAAGACATTAAAAACTTGAATAATACATAAATATCTCAGTTAAAAATGGTTGGGGCTGGCCCGGTGGCGCAGGGGTTAAGTTCGCACGTTCCGCTTCTCGGCGGCCCAGGGTTTGCTGGTTTGGATCCTGGCTGCGGACATGGCACCACATGGCACACCATGCTGTGGTGGGTGTCCCACATATTAAAAAGTAGAGGAAGATGGGCACAGATGTTAGCTCAGGGTCAGCCTTGCTCAGCAAAAAGAGGAGGATTGGCAGTAGTTAGCTCAGGGCCAATCTTCCTAAAAAAAAAAAAAATGGTTTACTATTTACTTAGATGAAGAATTAAAAGTGCAATGTGTACCTTTCATTTTTCAAATAGATGGCATTTTGTAGCTTTAGGTTTTATGATGAGGTGTCTTGGGGAATTGGACTGAACTGTTGATAAAATCTTCAAACTTGATTTATTTTAAATTTTCATTGTTGAAATCTTTTAGACTGCAATATTATAAGAATTCTGACCTCTCAATTTACTAACCACCAGTGCTGAGAACATGAGGATCTTTGTACAGTGCAGCTTTTCAAATAGTTTAGATAACAGGAAAATTTAATTTAATTTTTCTTTTTTAAAAATTGGCGCCTGAGCTAATAACTGTTGCCAATCTTCTTTTTTTTTTTCTTTCTGCTTTTTCTCCCCAAATCCCCCCAGTACATAGTTGTATATTTTAGTTGTGGGCCCTTCTAGTTGTGGTATGTGGGACGCCGCCTCAGCATGGCCTGATGAGTGGTGCAGTGTCTGCGCCCAGGATCCGAACCAGTGAAACCCTGGGCAGCCACAGCAGAGCGTGCAAACTTAACCACTCAGCCACCGGGCTGGCCCAAAATTTAATTTTTTAAAGGGTAATTGTTCTTCACTATACCATTGAAATTGAAAACAGAGAAGGTTAAGTTTATTTACTAGGGGTTTTTGTTTGTTTGCTTGTTGTTTTAGGACGATTGGCCCTGAGCTAACATCTGTTGCCAATCTTACTCTTTTTTTTTGCTTGAGGAAGATTAGCTCTGAGCTAACATCTGCGCCAGTCTTCCTCTATTTTATATGTGGGTTGCTGCCACAGCATGGCTGACAAGTGGTGTAGGTCCGAGCCCAGGATCTGAACTTGTGAACCCAGGCTGCCGAAGTGGAGTGTGCCAAACTTAATCACTGTGCCATAGGGCTGGCCCATTTACTTTTCTTTTGGTGAGAAAGATTGGCCCTGAGCTAACATCTGTGCCAGTTTTCGTCTATGTTGTATGTGGGTGGCCCCCACAGCGTGATTTGATAAGTGGTGTGTAGGTTTGTGCCCAGGATGTGAACCTGCAATCCCCAGGCCACTGAAGCGGAGCACGCAAACTTAACCACACCATTGGCCTGATCCCCCCCCCACCGCCCATTTGCTATTTTTATAATTAACTTTTAATAACTTTTCACTCAAACCACATTTCTTTATTTTAATGTTTCACATCCTCATTCATTCGGAATGCAGAAATCTTGTAGAATTTTCTTTCTGTTTTCATAAGGTTGCTTGCGTAGCCTGCACAGAGAAATTATATTTGTGTGAAAGCATGGCTATGAATAGAGCAGAAGTATCTAATTTTAGACTTATCAAGCTTCATCATTCTCTTTTTATATTAACCTAATGTTCAATTTTTTTTTTTTAATTATTTCATTTGTGTTGTCTAAATTCTTTTGGGAAGAAAACAATTCAACACATGGATCCTGGGGACAGTGTTAGTTAAATGTATAAAAATAAATGTAGTTATGCATATATGCAGTGGGCATTTTTGAAGTCTAATTTTCCCAGTTTGGATACAGTCTTTCTGTGAGGTCTGGATGAATGGAAACTTACTTTCAAGACAATATTTATCGATCAGTTCAACAATTTATTTGACCAGTTTATAGACATCTTTCCCTGAAGCCAGACTTCGAATGGGTTACTAACTAGTCTGCAGCTGTTAAGTCAGTTGGCTGGAGTGTATTGCAAATAGGCATTTAAACTCCTCTGTGAACCAGTTAGCTTGGTTTCCTTTTGCAGCTTCAGACCCCTTTAACCTTGGGAGGAGGTCTTGGGTTATTGGGGAGAGTGGATTTAGAGTCCATCACTAAAGAACATTCTCAGTTGATGAAAGATCATTTAATCTCTCACCTATAACCAAAAACAATGGTTTTAGGTTTAGTGGTGATATTTTTGTTTAAGGTTTGGCCCTATTGGTTGGATCTCCTGACGATCACAGTAAGATAGTGAGAAGAAAATTTTAATTATAGTCTATAACTTAAATTCATAACTTTTGTTTTCAAAGATAATACTGGTGAAATTAATATAGAATCTTTATGTGTAGTGTGCAGCAGTGACTATAGAAACCACGTGATAATTCTTTGTGAAGTATCCATATTGAAAATTTTTAATTGATTGACTCTTAAGTTGCTAATGATTCTTTAATGCAATTGGTATTTCCTATTACAGATTGTATGCAGGCCCAGAGGTAGACATATGGAGCAGCGGGGTTATTCTCTATGCTTTATTATGTGGAACCCTTCCATTTGATGATGATCATGTGCCAACTCTTTTTAAGAAGATATGTGATGGGATCTTTTATACCCCTCAGTATTTAAATCCATCCGTGATTAGCCTTTTGAAACATATGCTGCAGGTGGATCCCATGAAGCGGGCCACAATCAAAGATATCAGGTAATAAAGCAACTTGGAGATCAGCAGCTCTAACAGTATCAATGAGATAAGTTAAGTGAAAGAACAAGTTGCAGGCAGTATGTACAAAGTAATCCTGTTTTTATGTTAAAAAATACAGTATATGGACACATTTATTTTTTTATTTCGGTATTTAAAAATACACCCTAAACCGGCCCCCTCGGGGAAGTGAGACTGGTGGGAGGGAGGGCTCTCACCTTTTATTTACGCATCTTTCTTTGTTTTGAAATTGTAACAATGAACATTATATTGCTTTTTAAATTAAAAGAAAAAGCTAATGAAAAATAAAAAGGATCCTGGTGGGGTGTTAGATTTTGTAGTGGGTCTTTAAAATTTTTTGTAGTATGCTTCATCTGACTTTTATGTGTTCTCATCAGGGTTAATACTTTATAGTTGTAAATTTGTGTGTTGCTATTTGAGTTCTGATCTCATGAATTATTGTCTTTTTCCCTTTTGTTCATCTCAAGGAATGAGAAAATTTTAATCAATGACATGTTTTTTTGTGTAGTATACATTGAATCGCATATGAAATTGCTGTTTTGTAGGTAAAAAGTCCCTCAATATTGCCAGTTTCATATGGTTCAACTAAGAGTTTAAGTAAGGCAGAAGTGATGATGACAAACATACTTCTCACATTTAGGCGAGTCATTTCTGATGGAGACTTTAAAAAATCACTTCAAACTTTGTTTCTTCTGCCATCGTTTCCTTCCTGTTTTTCCCCCTGTGGAAATTTCTCTTTTGGTCTTCTAATGGTTAGATAGCACACTTCTCTGAGTTGGAGGGACAAGGAAGAAAGAAATCAGATGTTGATCTAGGAATAGTAAATAAGAAAGCATTAGGGTTATGAAGAAGGAAAGAGTATATGTAGAACTTAAAGCTTGTTTACTTTCCATTTACCCCATATGCTGTAGACTACCTAAAAAAGAGGCCATGGATGGCAGGGCAGGACTTTACCAGCAGAGGAAAAGGACAAATCATTCTCTAAAATTCTAACAATTCTCTAAAAACAGTCATGCGTCACTTAATAACGGATATGTTCTGAGAAATGCATCGTTAGGTAGTTTCGTCGTTGTGTGAATATCATAGAGTGTACTTACACACAAACCTAGATGGTGTAGCCTACTGCACACCTAGGCTGTATGGTACTAATATTATGGGACCACCAATGTGTATGTGGTCTGTCATTGACTGAAACATCGTTATGTAGCGCATGACTGTATTTTAAAGTATCTGAGTGAGAGAGGCTTTTTCCTGGGTTTTACTTAGTTTTCCAATTTAAATGTAATATGTGATAATTGGAACAGACTTAGAAAACACCAAAAAGAAAATAGAGAAGAGGACTAAAATGATCTTTAATTTCTTCACCCAGAAGATAATCATTGTTCTTTTGGGTGTTTCCTCTCTTGATGTTTTTAGTTTCAGCGTAGTTTTTTGACGTAGTTCAGATCAAACATATCCTTTTGTGTGTGAAGTTGGGATATCCTCAGTTCCTTCATTTAAAATAAAGGGACACTATTATCTTTATAGAGTAGTTTTGAAAATGAGGCGAGATAATGGATATAAAGTGTTTAGCTTAAAACGTACCACACAGTAAGCACTCGATCAATGGTAGTTGTCTATTTTTGTTGTTATATTTTTTCACTTAACATTGTATCAAAAGAGTGTTATAATGAAGCTCCCAGAATATGTTCTCTTTCTGAGCTGGAAATAATCTGGTCTTTGTCATTTGTCATTGTCCTTCGTTCCAAAACTTTAAATAAAAGTGTAGACATTTCTCACTGTTGCTACGGCAATGCTTTCTGCCTCTTAAAATCAGAGGGAGGCTGGAGTAATTCCCCCAATATTTTTTGTTTGTTTGTTTGTTTTTTTGAGGAAGATTAGCCCTGAGCTAACTGCTGCCAATCCTCCTCTTTTTGTTGAGGAAGGCTGGCCTTGAGCTAACATCCATGCCCATCTTCCTCTACTTTATATGTGGGATGCCCACCACAGCATGGCTTGCCATTCAGTGCCACATCTGTACCCGGGTTCCGAACTGGCAAACCCCAAGCTACCAAAGTGGAATGTGCACACTTAACTGTTGCACCACTGGGCCGGCCCCTTCCCCATAATTTAAAATGAAATGTGACCGAGAAGAGGAAAATCTCAGTTTAAAAAATGATGATACCCTAAGAGTATAAATACAAAGAAATTCCTATCCTAAATTTCCCAAAGCATTAGTTTCAGTTTCATCTCTACTCGAAATCCTTCTCCTGATCTTGCCATTTTCTCTTAGGGAACATGAATGGTTTAAACAAGACCTTCCAAAATATCTCTTTCCTGAGGACCCATCATATAGTTCAACTATGATTGATGATGAAGCCTTAAAAGAAGTATGTGAAAAATTTGAATGCTCAGAAGAGGAGGTTCTCAGCTGCCTTTATAACCGAAATCACCAGGACCCTTTGGCAGTGGCCTACCACCTCATCATAGATAACAGGAGAATAATGAATGAAGCCAAAGATTTTTACTTGGCGACAAGCCCACCTGATTCTTTTCTTGATGATCACCATTTGACTCGGCCCCATCCTGAAAGAGTACCATTCTTGGTTGCTGAAACACCAAGGGCACGCCATACTCTCGATGAATTAAATCCACAGAAATCCAAACACCAAGGTGTAAGAAAAGCCAAATGGCATTTGGGAATTAGAAGTCAAAGTCGACCAAATGATATCATGGCAGAAGTTTGTAGAGCAATTAAACAACTGGATTATGAATGGAAGGTAAGAAAGAAAGAGCATTCTGATTGTTGGCACATTTGGCAAACCTGTAGTCTGAAAATATTTTATAGAAGAATTGCTTTTGACTTTGTCTTTGTCCATACCATATGCTAGGTTGTAAACCCATATTACTTGCGTGTTCGAAGGAAGAATCCTGTGACAAGTACCTACTCCAAAATGAGTCTACAGTTATACCAAGTGGACAGTAGAACATACTTACTGGATTTCCGTAGTATTGATGGTATGTATGTCACACAAAACAGCACTGTTAACATAGTTAGACCTTATTACCTACCTTGGCATTTTAGTCTTTGGCTCTCTTGAAGCTTCTTGAATTGTTCCTAGTAATTCAATAGCAAAACAATATTAAAATGTGAGATTTTGTGCCTTTGGGATGTCAGCATTTGTGAATCTGGTTCTTGGAATCTTAGAGTGTATTGTCCTTTTAAGGTTCTCTCCTTGTAAGATCCTAAAGCCAGATGCAGTCTGATCCTAAAGGGGTAGTTTCTGCCACATTTCTGGTTTTTGGTGTGGTTCATTTGGTAAGATAAAACGTTTTATTTAGAAACAAATGTTGACTTTTTATTTTAAATATGTTTTATATCTGATATTTAATAACTTTTACTTTTTATTTAAGAATTAGAGTACAGTTATTAGCTTTTAGAGTCGAGTGACAAGGCGCTGTCAATAGATTCAACTCATAGCTCGCAGGACAAGCAATTATTTGCCGAGTTAGGTTTCTTTCAGGGGGCAGAGGGAAATATTTGGTACACTTTAGGGACTTCTGGTTATTTTTTTCTTCTGAACTAGCCTTTTCCTCCCAGCCTGACCCTAGAGACATAATCAGAGATATGTATCCTTTGTTTGTTTTGTGAGTGCTTTATGATTCCAGTAGTAATTACATTTCAATAAAATGTTCTTAAATAATAGATCAGTTTTCTGTGGAATGCACTATGTAAGGATTCCTGGGACTAAAGCATTTTAAGTCCAAGATAATTATCATAATTAGTTAAAGGTGACATTGTTAACCTTATACCAGGTCTCCTGTACATTTGTATTTACCTAGAATCATAAATAGTAATATACCACCTAATGATCAAATCACTGAAATATTTAAAATTTTAAGTTAAGTATTTTAATTGGTCATCAAAATAATGACCCTACTGTACTATAAGATCTTCAGGTACCTCCTTGAGTTTTATTAAAGAAACTTTATGTTGAATATGTTTTACTGTTTGAAAATGAAAATCTATACTCAGAAAATATATCTCTGATTACCATTATGTATAGTTTGCCAGAATATCCCCTCAACTATTTAGATTGGTTAAGTTGAGGTAAATTATTAATGCAGAAAGCAGACATTTTTGTTTTTGTTGTTTTTATTTTTAAATGGGAAAAATATATTCCAAGGTATGTATGAATAAACTATAACAGACTTCTAGTAAATGGTACAATATCATAACGTGGTTTGAAATTTACATTAATTCAGATTTCCCATGAGTATGCACTCAAACCTAATTTACCTTATCTATTAAAAAGCCTGACGGAACACACTTGACTCATAATTCAAGTAAAAATATTCTCTTTCTTTACCCCAAGAGAATATTTACAAAAGGGTATAGATGTATATATAAATGTTCTGTCACAGAGCCTTTAATTAAGTACAAGTTTATGGCAATTCTTCACTAGCCAGTCAATTGAGTTAAGATGTGTTGCCACTCTTGTTCATCTGAGATTGAATGGAATTATTACATGAGATTCACCTATGAATTTTTTGCCTTCTTTATAAACTCCAAGATAGTAGCTACATAGTATCAGAAAGACACAGGTTTGAGCTGTGATAAGCTAGCCAAACCTGTTTGTCTGCATATCTGTATGTCCAGATGGTGTGTACCTGCTAATACCTACGAGTGCAGTCTGAGATATGGGTGTTATTTTTCTCACTGTATTAGGGTCAATTTCCCACCTTAGGCTTATGAGCACCTGGACTTACCAATTGAATGACCATTTATTGTTTTCGTATGTCTTCCCAACTGTAGATTTTCCTTGATTTTTGTTCATTGGAAGTGTTGCTCTTTAATAAGATCTTAAATCGAATATGAAGAGAAAGAGGGAGAGTGAAAAGCACTGAGATGAGAGTGAGGAGAGTTGGGTTCCAATTTCCCTCTCTGTTCATTTGTTACCTATGGCAAGGCACTTAACTTTTGGGGGTTTATGTTTTCTTATCAATAAAATGAGGAGTCAGATGAGATGATTTCCAAGATTCCTTCCAAATTTTAAGTGTGTTTATTGTATGATTTTAACATAGAGGGATTAATTTTTATTGCTAGGGAATGATGTTTATTAAGCCCCAAGTTATTAGTTTATTGGGCTCTCAATGTTGGATTGCAAGACTGATGAGTAGCTCTGTGCTGTACCCAGTCTGGATTAGTCATCAGAATACATGTTGTGTGTAAACGTCAAGTGGTTTAACACAGGTTCATTGCCTCTATTTTAGAAGGTGTTCAAAATAAACATGCTCTTGATAGCTGGTCAGTGGTCTTACTCAAAAAAGCAAATTAAATACCATTAAAAAATTGGAAGGGAGTATTTCTAGATCATAATAAATAGAAGATTTTTTTTTTACCCAGATGAAATTACTGAAGCCAAATCCGGGACTGCTACTCCACAAAGATCGGGATCCGTTAGCAACTATCGATCTTGTCAGAGGAGTGATTCGGATGCTGAGGCTCAAGGAAAATCCTCAGAAGCTTCTCTTACCTCATCGGTGACCTCACTTGACTCTTCTCCTGTTGACTTAACTCCAAGACCTGGAAGTCACACAATAGAGTTTTTTGAGATGTGTGCGAATCTAATTAAAATTCTTGCACAGTAAACTTAAAACTTTGCTTATTTCTTTGAGAGCAATAAGCATGTATAATAAATCATAGCCAAATGCTTCCATTTATAATCAAGTTATGTATAACTATAACTGAAGATTGGCCTTTTGGAATGCAGTTTGCACAGGGATTGGAACATGATTAATAGTTAAAAGCCTAATGTGCAAAAATGAATTTAGATAATTTTATTGTTCGTTGTTCAGTAGGAATATAGCATAATATAATATACACAATGAATTATAGGTCTCTCAGGCTCACTTGATTTTTGGCTATTTTATATTTAGTGTACACAGGGCTTTGTAGAATATTAATTTACCATGAAGGCCTTCGTATATTATTCCATGTTGGTGTGTTATATATTTGCTTCATAAATTTATTCAATAAATATTTGCCTAGAATCCCCAGAGACCTTTATAGATGAATTTCTTTTCTGAGCTCCTTAACTTCTTAAATAGCAACTATCTTCCAACAGTAGGAACAGTCTGGATGACTCTTCCATATCCCCCCCTTAATATTCTGTAGTCTATGGTAAGTCATATCAAAGATTTTAGACACAATTAAAAATTTTTCTTTAGCTTGGTAAGCCCCAAAACACACAGAACTTACATATTCAGATACTCTAGGCACTAAGTTTAATCTTAAAATTTGTCTCATTCTATTCTGTACATAAATTGCTCTTTTTGTCACAAGAGCTGAGTTGCATATACTGTAAATAAATCATGTTATTTTGCCACTCTCACAAATTCTGCTGCTCATCATGTCGGGGTATTGAAGGTATGCAAAAATTTCTAGCCATTCGATTATCTATCTTTTAAATCGATTCAGTGTGCAGAAAGCACCTCTCTTACAAACTGTTCAAACGCTCAGATAAGACTATTTCTCCCAAATTTTATTATGAACATTTTTAAAAATAGAAAAATTGAAAAGCTGGAGGGTGATCCCACGTGTATGTACTACTTAGATTCAGTACTTGTTAACATTTTGCCATATTTGCTTTATCTGTATCTATCTATGTGTATATAGATATAGTTAGACATATATATGCATGTGTATATATGCCTTTTTTCCCCCAAACCATTTGGATGTTGCAGACATACTCATCACCCCTCAACATTTCAAGCATCTCCTAAAAATAATGACATTTTCCTAAAAAACCATAACAGCATTATAAAACTAGTAATTCCATAATGTTATCTAATCATGCATATTTAGACTTCCCCAGTTGTCCTCCAAATTTCTTTTATAGCTAGTTATTTCAAACTAGGATTCAGCTAAAGTTTACACATTACGTTTGGTTATGTCTCCCTAGTCAGGTGTGACATTATTATTATTCTGATAGAATATGGAATAAATCAGTTCTTCTAGATGGTTACATTTGTTTTGGGTTTTAATTACTTTTAAAAAAGTAGCATTATGGGAACTGCCTGAAGATGCTTAATCTTCCTAAGATCTCTGATTTATGTTTTTTCTTGCTCTTAGTAATAGCATTACATAATAGGTGTAAATGAAGATTTAAAGTCACCTCAGATAAAATTGGTATCGTGTATTCTAATAAGTAAAAAATTAACTATCAGCCATAATTGCCTTAGACTATTTTAACTTCAAGAAATTGATTTTGGTGGGGGGGTATTAGTCATTCTTCCATTGCAACACAGCTGTTCTTTTTTTCTCTTTTAAGACTCTGTATTATAGGATTGGTTTGTGAAGTAACAGCGAACACCTATGTAACCAGACAGTAATGTCCTCAAATATTCTGACAGCTTGCATAAATTATTACTGTGGTCGTAGATTTGGCTTCAGCACCCCTGGAAATGTGCACTGAATTCAAAAGAAAAATCTTGCTTCTTTTTTTGTCCAGGGCTTGTTCTATTCAACTTCGAATCGGAAAGCTATATAAAATAATAGAGGAGTTCCATTTAAATATAAGTTCAACCTGTATTTATAATTTGTATGTGGCCTCTGTTTGGGGGATATTGATTTCACAGATGCTGTCAATGCAGCATTATGTTCCTGATGTTAAGAACAGAAGAGTGTATTTTTAAAGTCACAGATTTGTATATAGAACTAACATCGCGGTGAAGTCTCTGAGCTGTTGTGGGGAGGGGGGAACAAAAGGAGGAACCCATTGAATAGGACCTTCTAAAAATTGTTAATTTTGTAAACTTTGCTTCTTTTTAAGTTATTGTGATTCCTTTTAGTTACTGAGTTTTATTTTGAAGATATTTAAATATTGCACTTGTACAATAGTATGATAAATGCACAGAATATTGCAGTGAATTCTTTTTTAAGCTGAGATATTTGAAATGATAACTTTTGGTTGAGTATGTCAAGGTTGCATCAGAATTTTCACAAATTTATTGTGGTTTGCAAATTCTTATTAAATGAAGCTATAAGGGAGTCAATGCAAATGATTTTTAATCTTTTTTTATCTTTTCAGCAATTTATATTTTTTGTGATTTTATGCAACCATATTTTTACTTTGTCTTGACAACTGAAAGATGTATAAGGTTTTTGCCAGAAATGTACTGTATACATAGTTTTAAATATAACAGATTTTACTGATATGTAAAAATTTTGCCATTAAAATAAATGATTTCTCACTGAGAGGAACTTTTCTACCAGGTTGGGGGATGTGGGAGCTTAATATATCATATCTAATTTAAATAATTTCACTGAAATAAACTCCATTGCTTTTACTTTGGTTATATTTTCTCTTGAGATGCTTTTTGTAGTTTTTCAGAGTTTTAAATGATTTTATACAAAAAATCCTGCCCTCTGCCCCTCCACCCCCTGCCCCGCTCCCTTTTGACCTGGTAGTAATACCATTCACATTGAATTAATGCTTGGTGGACTGTTGCTGGCTGTAGAATTTCATGTGTCTATGCTCTGGCACTTTTGGAATGAAAGAAAAATGTGTGTTGTTTCAATCTTTTCCCCTTAATTCCCTCCATCTCCCCTATCCACAATAGAAATCTCATTGTCATCATGAGTTCTGACGAGATGGATAAAATTCCACATACAACGTAACTTAAGTGGGTGGTAGGGTAGAAATCAGTCTTTGTGGTACAGCATTTCTGAGATGTGTTCATGTATGTTTTAACTGGAGTATAAGTAGATAACTTCAAATACTTTGATTTGGAAGATGGGTAATAAAGGAAAACATCATTTTTCATCTGTTACGATGTGCTTAACTTCTTTAATGTCTGGAAAAACTAAATGAAAAAAAAAAAGCTCTGGTTCATGGCTGACCATCTGTGTACCTTTTTAACAATGTGCCTAAATATAAAATATAGTGCTTCAACAAATTTTAGCACTCAAACATTGTGATTTTTGCCTCAACTAAATTAGTTTTGATTTCATCTAGGAGTTAGCCACCGGAACGAAATATTAAGATACATAGAAGAAAAGTCAAAGTGGGTCCCATATCTGCGGCTGCTAATAACATTGGATTTGGTTAGAATTCCATTACTTTAGAATTCAGTTAGTCTGAAATCTATCCCATATGGCACTGTTAGCCAGGCTTGTGTTAGATTGTTGGCATTATAAATCCTTAAAATAGCTTGATAATTGTAACAAAACAAAACACTACTAAAGAGTATAATGAACAGTATGTAAGGTGGTTCTTTAGGGAACTTAGAAATTGCTCTAGGTATTTACCCTGACTGTACAAAATTGTACAAGAAATTCTTTTCTTTGAAAAATCACTATTTATTCAACTGTCCTATTTATTGTAAACAAATACTGTTCTATTGTGAATGTCAATAGATGTTAACTATGATAAATTTAGAAGATTTCTAGCAAGTTGGAAGATGATCATGTCTATAAACAGACAGCATGTGAAACCTGTTAAATGTATTGACAGCTACATCAAGATCAGAGAAGTTAGCAGAGAAGTGGTGGGTGAAGTGTGAAAGCTGAGTGTTGGAGGTAGCCTGTACCAGAGTAGAATGGATCAAGGTTAAATTATTTGAGAGATTTAGGAGAGACCCTAAGAAAGGGGTACAGCTTCAAGACCATTTAATAATTCATTCTGCAAACCATATGCGCTTGTAAGGGTACTATGAAGCAAGCACTACGAGTGTGACCATAAGGCATAAATCCTGCTCTGAGCCTCTGGTTAGGGAGATAGATATTTTTAAAGACTTCTATAGAAGTACAGCATATACAGAAAAGTGAACAAATCATAACTATTTGGCTCAATGAGTTTTCAGTGTTTTAGGTTTCTTAATCTCTACCCAGCTTAAGAAACATTGCCACCACCTTAGTGTCCTTTATAATTAATATCAGAAGTGATATACTACCACTTCTGCCCTATCTCTTAGGTAACACAGAACAACCCTGGTACTATGTGGGAAGGAAGTACACAGAGTGAATGTCAGGAGGAGGGACCGCAGGAGGCCATCTTGGAAGCTGGCTACCACAATCACGCATTGATCATTTTGAAAATAATAGTTCACTTATGCAGCTCTTAGAAAGTTGATGCATTTAATCCAATGATATAAATAAAAATCACGTCTGATATCACCACTGATCTCATCAGAAAAGTGTGGAAGTACTGGGAAGCTGTCAAGATCATTATGGCAAATACAAGTTTTCTGAAATCATAAATTCTTGAATTTTATCATTGGAAGCACTGTCGCTTGTTTTTCTTGAAGTAACAGACTCCCTTTGTTCATTTTCAAGAAAAGTCCTGTCATACTGACAAATAAAAATGGCAAGCAATAGGATATATTGGACTCCATGAGGAAGCCATTTGGTGTAAACCTAATTCGGCCTGACCGTGTCTTCCCAAAAGGGCCTGACCGAGGCTATTGAGCATGCATTGTATATCTGCTTTATATTCCCTATAGCAAGAACAAAGGCCCTTGAGATAAAGGTGCAACTTCCCTCCCCCTCCCAACGTTGGCATTCCCTTAAGGATTAAGCATCTCTCCTTAGGCTAGGAACTGATTGCTGCGCTCACCTGTGACCACCCAGCTTGAGACAATAGACTTGCCTCCTGCTACGCCCACCGAGATAGCAGACTCACTACCTGCTGTGTCCATCAAGCACTGTGCTGACAGGGCGATCTTGTGACTATTGTGGGAGGGACATTTCAATCATATTGTCGACAAAAATAATCCATAACCAATCTATATATGAAAATTTGGGTGAGTTTACTCTAGCTGAAATCTGAGGACCATGGCCCAGGGCCTTTCTTCTCGAAGGAAGAAAGGGCACCAAAGAAGTGAGGTACACAGAGTGGTTATATACCCTCATACGGGACATTTCACATATGATTGAAATCAATGATTTCAAATATGATTGAAAAAATAATTGAAATTATTTTTTCCTACCATGAGTGTGTGGTGGTGAGGAACAGGAGGACTTCTGGGACAGTTTGGTATCCTTGCCTTAATTCGTGCTGAGGCACCGGAGGTTTTACCCACCACTGCTTTTCCATTGCCAGGGCAAGTGTCCACACTGTGAGAAAGGCCAATGATGTCTTCGTATTTGCATGAAAATCGTTTTGACTTTGAAACGGTCTTGGCAACCCTCAGGGATCTGGATCACCTCGGAGACTCATGGGTTCACATCAATGCTTCTCAATGGGGCAGGGGTGGGGGGGACCATTTTTCTTCTAGGGACATTTGGCAATGTCCGGAGACATTTTTGGTGGTCACAGCTCGTGGTGGTGGATGCTAAAGGCATCTAGTGGCTGGAGACCAGGGATGCTGCTAAACACCCTAGACGCACAGCAGAGCCCCCCCTTCCCTCGACAACGAATATCCGGTTTGAAATGTTACAGTGCTGAGGTTGAGAAAGCCTGGTCTACAAAAATAGTTTTCCTTTGCACAAGATAGCTACCTCGACAAATTAACAATCTCAATTTTTCAATTTCCTAAACACCTCCCTGGGTTACATTCCCCTCCCCCCCTTATTTATTTTTAAGACATTAGCCACAGTTATTTTCAGGCCGTAACCCTCTCTTCTGGGTCCAATTTATTTGTTTTTCCGACGTGAACCCTACAGTTCAACCACGGCCCTCTGATCTGCTGCCCTGGAACCCTTTTTCAGCTGAGTTTGGCCTCCGTCCTCCGCATCTGGCCGGCCTCCTCAGTGGGTGTAAACTCCCTCAGGGCAGGGCCAGATCTTAACGCCCGCGCCTCCACTGCGTCCCGCGCTGACCCTGTGGTGGGCGCGCTTTGGCCGGGACGCCAGCCTTGAGATAGCCCGTGAGCCTGACGCTTGGGGCTGCTGCTAGAGGGCGCTCCCGGGCGGGGTGGCCCGAACTACAAATCCCAGAGGGTAGTGGGGGTGGGGACGGCCGCAGCGACTTCTGGGAGTTGTGGTCCCGGGGGAAGAAGAGACTGGCGTGTGAGAAAGGCTCTGAGACTCCCTTCTTTCTTGACCGCTTCTTTGGACGGTTCGGAATATCGGGGTGGCCAACCTAGTTTCTTAGGAGACCAGGCGCAAAAGTAAGGAGGTAGGAGGGCGAGCAGAATCATTTCCGTTTCCGGTGGGCAAAGGATAAGCGGAATGTAAACACGGGACCCGGGGAGTGGTTATCAGGTAACTGGGTTACCCGGTCCGTGGTGGAAGCCGGAGGAAGAGAAGAGAACGAGGCGAGTGGGTCTGTGGTCACGGGAGAAAGGAGCTTCAGAAGTGGGAGTTGATCTCCACCTGGACGTGGCAGACCCGGGACACTAAGGTTGGTCTCTAGGGACGAGCGCGTCTGGGGGTCGGGCCCACCAGTGAACGGCGCCTGGGGGGCTTCTGCACCTCGAGGCTGACCGGGCGGCGCGGCTCTTCCCCACGCGCTGCGGGGCGGGACCCAGTTAGCTTTCCCCGCGCTGCGGAGGTGCCTGTGGCGGAGGGCGGGGCTGGGGAGCTCGCGGGTGACGTCCGGGGCAGCCTGTCTGGGCTTCGCACGTTTTTGTTGTGGAAAATGAAGGGAAGTCGCTGATACTGGTTTCTCTCTTGCGGTGATGTCTTCGGGTGCATTATTTCGTGAATTCCTCACTTCTGAATACATCCCTGTACCCGAAAGGACGCTGTTTTGATTTCCTGATCGTGTTCATTCGGTGGTTTCTCGCCGGGGGTGCTGCATCCCCCGACGCCGTGAAGACAGGCATTCTCTCGGCCTTGTGCCTGGGTTAGCTGGCAAGCCGTCAACAGCAATTGATCGCCTCCTATAGGGATCACTGTCCCAGCAGAAGAATTTAGAATACAACGTCGTTATTTAGAATTTTTATGGCCTTCTTTAACTCTATTCTGTATAAAATGAGTTTGTGTTTCGTGAGTTTAACGTGAAACCGTATGATTATGATTTACCCGTGTGATTTCTTATCCTGGTGAAAAAAAATGTAAAGGCTGGGATGTTGGTGCTTTGTGCATCTAACCATGGATTCAGGAAAGCCTTCTTTGTAAGAAGTTTTAATTTCACGTTTAGATATCTTTAGAGGAACAATTAACTCGTACTACTGAAGATATGTGAATCAACTCGGAGTGTTAAGTCCTCCAAGGCAGGAAGTGTTTTGCATTTGTTCTAGAACTCACCCTCCTTTTTAAGCCTAGCTAACTTTTATTCTTCGAAATTTACCGCCTCAGGAAGCCTCGTGTCCCTTCTCGGACGTCATAACATCCTTTGTTTACTCCCTAAACGCACTTATCCTGTATTGTGTTGACTGTACGCTTGTGGTCTCCAGACCATTTTGAAGAAAATATAAAAGTATAAAAATATAAAACTAATGGCCTTGGTAACAGAGTCATGCTTTTTAATCTCAGTAGGCCCTTGATACTGTTTGGTATCTTTACTCATCCCTTATTTTGCTTTTCCTGCTGTCCACAGTGACTATTTCAGATCTTTTCTACTCTTCTCAAGTGCTCAGATCCATTTCTTTTCACTTTACTTGGAGCAGAGGGCTAACCATTTCTCTGAGAAATGTGAAGCTCAGGGGGATGAAATCCTTCATTTTCTTTTCCCTCTACCCCTGAACTTGCCTATACCTCTCAATATTATCTCTTGTCTGAGAGGAAAGTATTGTTTTCCCTCTCTTCAAGGCTAAATTTGTCAATTGCTAGTGGTCATCAGGCCTTTTATACCCCTATAACCTCATTTTGTCCTGACCTCCACAGCCTCTGATTTCTAGAAGATTGTAAAGGATTTGTGGAGGAGAATGGCAGAAACACCTGAGGCAGCACTGTGTGTGGCTTTTTCACACATGGTTGAGAACTACCATCTGGGGCCTTAATCTCTACCTGTCCTCAGCATTTACACTGTGGTTTGGGTTGGAGGATGGAGGAGGGTATTGGGAGTCTGAATGACCTATTCATTTTTTAAAAAATACATGTAGGTCTGTCTGTCCCTTTTGCCTTTCCTCCCCACCCTAACTCTTGCTCCTTTCCTCCCCACCTTAACCCTTGCACCCTAATCTACAGAGCTGACCAATGAGTTCTAATATAATTTGCCTTTAGTAGACACACCAGGTTTCCATCTGTGTTAGACGGGTTCTCACACTACCTTGTGCCTCACATTGCGGATTTAGAAACAAAGTTCCATTTCAAACTTGAAGCCAGAAAACTTAATCCTCCTCATTCTTGTCACATTTAGAGACAGTCATAAGTACTTTTTTTTTTACCTCCCAAAAGTCCCAGTGCGTTGTTGTATATCCTAGTTGTAAGTCCTTCTATGTGTGCCGCCGCCACAGGATGGCAGCTGACAGACAGGTGGTGTAGTTGCACGACTGGGAAGTGAACCCAGGCTGCCAAATTGGTGAGAGTGCTGAACTTTAACCACTAGGCATCAGGGCTGGCTCCAGACTTCGTTCTTAACTGGACTTATCTTGAGATCTTGTGAGACTTTCCTATCCATCTATTGTCTCACATCCTCACTCTCTGCCTCTGGACTTCTGTTCCATAGTAACCGCTCTTCCGTTTTCAGCCATTTCTTGGTTCTTCCCCTGAGTCACTTGTAGTCATCTTCAAACATAGGAAACTAGTTCTCCTGTGTTATAATGGATCGGGAGAAAGAGTGTGGCATTGGCCTGATTCCTTAGTATAGCTTAGTATAATCCATTACTCCTCCAGGTTTTTCTAAAAATCCCTGCTCCTGTGGAAGGCATATGGTTCACCCATATCAGCCTATACATTTCTTGATTGCTGTAATTTATTGGCACTTCCTCATATTCATTGAGAAATTAGGCACATGGCCCACAATTTTCTTATCCCCCTAAATTCTGTCATTATCTTGGGCCTTTCATGTGCATGAGCTCACAGCTACCCTCACTTTTTTTGTCCCCTTCCTTCGAGTGATTACTTATACTTTACTTTAGCCATGTGCATCAGTAATGAAGATCTCAATATCTGCTAGAACTTACCGTTTCATTTTTCTCCCTCCCTTACTCCCACAATGCCCATTCTTTGATAGTTTTATGAAGACCTCTGATTCATTGCTTTTTCTTACCCCTCTAATTGATCTAGCCAGTCCTGGTGGTCTAGTGGTTAAGATTCGGCACTCTCACTGCTGTGGCCCAAATTCATTTCCTGGTCAGGGAACCATACCACTCATGTATTGCTTGTCACACTGTGGCAGCGGCGTGTTGCTGAAAGCTGTGCCACTGGTATTTCAAATACCAGCAGGGTCACTCATGGTAGATAGGTTTCAGCAGAGCATCCAGACTAAGACAGACTAGGAAGAAGGACCTGGCCACCCACTTCCAAAAATATTGGCTCTGAAAACCTGTGAATAGCAGTGGAGCATTGTCTGATAGAGCCCTGGAAGGTGAGAACATGGTGCAAAAAAGACTGGGCAGGGTTCCGTTAGGAGTCAGCACTAACAACAGTTAGTCGCTCAGTTGGTTGATCATAATCTCCTTGGGGTCATAGACTTCTTTAAGAATGGAATGAAAGCTTAGACACTCTTCTCCAGAGTGCACACAGGCATATAAAAATTTGTATACAATTCCGGGGCTTTCTCAGGATCTTTAAGCCCATCCATGTATCTGGTAAGAGTTCTTGGATCCTTCAGTAAACCCCTTCAATTAATAAATATTTGTTGAATTCTTCTAGGGTTTCCTTTGACTTTGTTCCATCAATTTTCCTGTCTTTCTTACCTTTACATTTGTATATCATTGCAGATTTACAAAGCAATTTAACATTTATTATCTTTTTGATTCACCCAGTAGTTCTGTGAATTAAGTCATTTACCAAGTTTGAACTTTTATTTAAAGCCCACTCTGTTAAACACATTTTATTTTATTATTATTATTATTATTTTTTTGCTGAGGAAGATTCACCCTGAGCCAACATCTGTGCAAGTCTTCCTCTGTTTTGTATGTGGGTCATGGCCACAGCATGGCAGCCAACGAGTGGTATAGGTCCATGCCTGGGAACCAAACCTGGGCCACGAAAGCAGAGCATGCTGAACTTAACCACTAGGCCACTGGACCAGCCCCAAAGTTTGAATCTTTAAAAAATTTTTTATTATGGAGAGTTTCAAACATATATGAAAAGAGAGAGAAAAGTACAAGGAATCCTTTGTGCTCATCACCTAACTTCATCCACTATCAACTCATGGCAGTCTTTTCATCTCTATTTCTCCTCTACTGCACCCCTTCCCCTGCTGATTAGATTGAAACAATTCCTAGAGATATAATTTCATGTGAAATATTTTAGTATGTGTTCCTAAAAGATAAGGGTTCCTTTAATAAACATAATCACAGTACTATTATCATACCCAAAAGAAATACCAGTAATTCCTTTATATCATCAAGTATCAAATCAGTGTTCTCGTTTCCCCTTTTGTTCCATAAATGTTTCCTTCCCATTGGCCTGTTTGAATCTGGAGCTGAACAAGATCCACACATTCTCTTTGGTCAATATATCTCTTAAGTCTCTCTTAATCTAGGAATTACCTCCCATCTTTCGCTCCTTTTTTTCCGGCATTTTATTTCTTGAAGAAGCCAGTTTTATTTTTCCTTATTTTCTGTTTTTTACTGTCTGCATCTCTGATACGTTATTTAGCATGCTTATCTCTATCCCATATTTCTTATAAGCTGGTAGAGGCTTGATCTGATTCAAGATTAATTTTTGGCAAGAGTATTTCATGGATGATGTGTCACCTCCATCAGGAGATGCGTAATCCAGTTGTCTGTCTTTATGATGTTAGTAGTCTTTGATGATGATTACCTAAATTTAATTAGGGATTAAAAAATGTTGATAGTCTGATTCTATTATTCCTTCTTCACTTGTTAGTTGGAATACTTTTATAAAGGGCCAAATTTGAAATTTAAAGCTGTTTTGTTATAATTTTCCAGAATGGCTTCCTTTGGATGGAAGAGGAAAATTGGCGAGAAGGTCTCCAAGGCCACTTCCCAGCAGTTTGAAGCTGAAGCTGCTGATGAGAAGGATGTAGCTGAGAATGATGAAGGAACCTGGCTACATGCTATTAAACGTAGGAAAGAAATTCTCCTTGAAGGCTGTGCTGAGAAAAGTAAACAACTGAAGGATGAAGGAGCCAATTTGGCTGAAAATAAAAGGTAAGTTTTTAGAGTTTTTTTAATAGAGAACAGTTTACATTTTCTGACTCACTGTCAGTATTGGGTAAAGAGTTATGAATTCTATAAATTCATGTTTTTAAAATCTGATCTAGTTGCTAAATTAAGCAAAGAAATACGAAATTTTAAAATCACCTTTAAACATTCCCATGGAATCTGAAAGTTTATAAAAGAGTCTTCAAGATGCTTATAATGTCTCTGCTTTGCCATCATTTTTGTTCTGTCTGAAGTAGAGTAACTGCTAAGTAAAATTTAATCTAACTTATTGGTTGGTAGGAGATGATCTAATTTCTGGAAAATTTCTTGTTGTGATATTATGTATGAGATAAATTAGATGTTTTCTGAACAGCTTTGAGGGCATATACTTTTTACAAAAAATAATCATTCAGTTATCCTTTTCTACTGACTTCTGATATCCTCTAGTAAACGTGGTTTGATGCACAGGAATTTGATAATAGCTTTATTTATTCTTAGTCTTTCCTCAGCTAAGCTCCTATACTTCTATATTCACCCTTCCTTTCTTCTTTTTCCCTTTCCTCTTTTCCTACTTTCTTATTCCTTTTCCCTTTCTTCTGCTTAGATCTTTCAGGGGGATCAAAAATCATTCTTGGGGCCCGTCTGGTGGTACGGCGGTTAAGTTCGCACCTTTGCTTCGGTGGCCTGAGGTTTGCTGGTTTGGATCCCAGGTGTGGACCTACACACCGCTTGGCAACCCAATGCTGTGGCAGGCGTCCTGCATATAAAACAGAGGAAAATGAGCACGGATGTTAGCTCAGGGCCAGTCTTCCTTAGCAAAAAGAGGAGCATTGGCGGTGGATGTTAGCTGAGGGCTAATCTTCCTCAAAAAAAAAAAAACCCATTCCTTCACAAATCAGTAGGGAAAGGACAAGTTGTTTAGTAGATTGTATAGAGAAAGCTGGACTTCTGGATGGAGGAAAATAAAATGATCTGTATCTAATACCACTTACAGAGATGGACTCGAGAGGGATCAAAGACTACACAGTTAATAAAAGAAAATATAGAAGGGTATCCTTATAACCTAGAGGTAGAGAAGGGCTTTTTTATTTTTAAAAATGTCAAATCTATATTAAAGTTGAAAGAATAGTGCAACC
This sequence comes from Equus caballus, assembly GCF_041296265.1. Taxonomy (NCBI): domain Eukaryota; kingdom Metazoa; phylum Chordata; class Mammalia; order Perissodactyla; family Equidae; genus Equus; species Equus caballus. The sequence continues at coordinate 40,255,045 of NC_091704.1, forward strand.
CATGTATTCCCTTTACCTAGACTCAAAAATTCTTAATAATGGCTTTACCTCTTCCTACACACACACATACACACACACATAATTGTCTATTTACAGTTTTTTTTTCTTTTCTGAGGAAGATTCACCCAGAGCTAACATTTGTGCCAGTCTTCCTCTATTTTGTATGTGGGTCACTGCCACAGCATGGTTCCATGAGTGCCTTAGGTCCACACCCAGGAACTGAACCTGGGCCATCAAAGCAGAGCACACTGAACTTAACCACTAAGCTACAGGGCCAGCTGCTATTTACAATTTTTTCGCTGATCTGTTTGGAAGTAACTTGCAGACATTATGACACCTCAGCTCTAATTCAGCATGCTTCTCCTAAGAATATGGATATTCTCTTACCAAACACAATAACCATCAAACCTCTGAAAATTAACAATTCTGAAATTTAATGTTCAGTCGACATTTAGATTTTTCCAATTTTCACCTAAATGTCTTTTATAGTATTTTTTTAAAGCCAGGATCCAAACAGAGTTCACACGTTGCGTTTGGTTATTATGTCTCTTTAGTGTCTACTTGGGTCTCCTACTTTCATCGCCCATAATGCTGACTTTTTGAGGAGTCTTCTATTTGCTTGTTTTCTTATGGATGTCATTTAACTTTTCCTCTGTCTCATGTATTTCTCGTAAACTGAAAGTTAGGTGTTGAGGTTTGATTTAGATTCTGATTAACGTGGTGTTGAGGTTTGATTTAGATTCTGATTAATGTTTTTGGCAAGAGTACTTCATGGTAATGTTTGTACTTCATATTGCATCACATTGGGAGATAAATAACATCAGGCTGCTGTTAGTGTAGCCGTTTGAAAGACATGGTGCCTCAGTCACTCTGTTCAGTGTGTTTGATATCTGCTGAAAGTCCCTATTTTTAGAAAAATCTTGGCACACTTATCCTTGGTGAAGGAAATATATTAGGAAAATTATGGAATGTTGATTTGTTTGCACTAAAGGTATGATTTTTTAGAGGATATATATGTGGTCAGCAGGAGTAGGATCTGAATAGGTCTTTGGACAGAATACTCTTCAGATCTAAAATCTAAAATCGGGCCCATGTGCCTTCGACTGGTGTCTTCCATGTGGTGTTGAAGAGTTTGAGAAATTAAAAGAAATAGTGGTGAACAAGAAGCACTTTTTTTTTCTTTGTTCCTTTTTTTTCATTGGTAAGGGTGGTTATAAGATTCCTTGTTAATCATTTTTGTCATAAATGAGTCAAAGGTGGGGAACCAACATTTTAGTTTCTAGGTCTGCTTATATTTTTTATTCTGAGAGTAATATTTTGTTAATATATTTTAATATAAAACATGAAATGGTGCTTAAGTTATAACATATTAGCACCTCAAATATGGAATGAAGAGTAGAAAATAAATAATAATCAAGGACAATTAACACCTTAATAGCCTAATGTTAGATGATGAATTCTCATTTGTGGTGTTTTAGGCACAAAGATTTTTATCTTGTAGAACTTTGCAAGATTGGCCATTCTTAGTCACAAGAAAACCAACCATAAATTTTCCACATTTATGAAATCATTTTTCAGAACATCCATAAAACGTCTTTAGAAATTCCTGTAAATGCCTGTTAAAAGTTCATTAAGTTTGTTGTTTTTATCTTTTTCTCTAGACCACACTAGTGTGTAGAAGGGAAAAGTTATTAAGTTATTGCCATGGGAGTCCCTCTGAATTTCCTGTGGTAGAGAGAGATATCAACTTTGTACATAAACAAAATAACTCTTGTTTTTTTGCCTGCATGTCAAAACATTGAGTCATTTCACTGAAATCAGCTGGATTGGATGCTTTATTTTGAATGGAAACACTGTGAGATGGTAAAGTTTTTTTGCTGGTTTGCGTTTGTTTTGGAGTAATGTATACACAGCTTTAGGAAATAACTAAACAGAATTGAAGGAATCCAGTGGAATTGAGTCGTTCTATGCCAAAAATAAATAGAAATAATAATTTAAAAATATCTAAGAGAATATTAAACTTGATTGGAAATAATATGCGGAGTAGAAAAGAATGTAAGGAAGAGTGAAGTTAAATTAAAAAAAAAATAAAGGTGAATCCCTGTCTTCCAAATCAACTGCCCCTTAAACCAGTCTCATTTTCTCTGCGTTTTAGCCACACTCGCCATCCTGGTGCTGTTGAACACAGTTCTTATACTGCTTTGTCTTATGGCTTTCTCTCTAAAAAGTTCTTATCTTCCGTCTTTCTGATGTGTATCTTCTCGTCTTCCAGATCTCTGCTCACGTGTCGTCTTCTCAGACCCTCTCTGAGTACCCCGTCTGAAGTAGCACCCCCTCCGTCTCCATCCCATCAGCCTTTTTTAACTTCTGGCATTTCTCCCTTTATGAAGTTACCTTATACACTTATTTTGTTGTTTCTGTACTGTTTGTCTCTCTTCCGTAGAAATGTAAGCCCCAGGCCAGCAGGAACTTTGTCCGCCTTTTGTACGCCATCTGCAGCTCTTAGAACAATTTGTGGCATTTACCAGGCCCTCAATATTTATTGAATATTTATAAAGCTGCTATTTTTTGCTATATTGTTTTTGCCATATTGTGTAACTAGGGTTTTGTGGATTAACTATCATTTATTGTATTGTATCTATAGAAATATACCTTTTAAACTCCACATTAGAATGTGGTATTCTGAGAATATGTTTTATTTCATATCCCAACCACAAAGGGCTTTTGGAAATATAGATGTTTTTGTTCGTTTGTTTGTTTGTTTTGGTGAGGAAGATTGTCCCTGAGGTAACATCTGTTGCCAGTCTTCCTCTTTTTGCTTGGGGAAGATTGTCTCTGAGCTAACATCGGTTGCCAGTCTTCCTCTATTCTCTATGTAGGATGCTGCCACAGCATGGCTTGATAAGCAGTGTGTAGGTCCATGCCTGGGGTCTGAACTCATGAACCTTGGGCCGCCAAAGCAGAATGCGTGAACTTAACCACTACACCACGGGGCCAGCCCCAGGAAGAGTTCTTTTACCCTCCTCCTGCATGAGAATATGGCACTTGAGAATAATTCCTTTTTCTGAGGCTCATTCCTTTTCTCATAACCCATACTTCTCCTATTCCCTTGTCCTCTGGCAAACTAGTGGTCTTGCTGAGTTGAGGAGATGGCGATTGTGTTTTGGAGAGGCTCAGGCAGCTAGAAGTTGTGGAGTAGAGTACCAGAGAAGAGGGAGCTACTCAGAAAGACCTCCAGAAATCTGCGTGAGGTCCCCTTGAGTATGTGTTGAACATTAGGCTGTCCAACTGTGGGGAAATTCCACAAGTCCAGGCAAAATGACTGAGGAGTTGTAAGCTGAACAGTTCTCAAGTTCAGGCAGAGCAGAGGGCTGTTCAAGCTTCAACCAACCAGAGTGAAGAGTCTTTGGTGGTCCCCAGGGACATTCACTGGAGTCCCCTTTGTAGAACAGCTACGCTCTCCCTGGAGGAGACTGTGGGAGACCTTCCCTAGCAGAGCTTAGCAGGTTTTGAAGAGTTCAGACTGATACATGAGTTACATAACTACCTGCCAGAACAGTCAAAAATCTAACATTTACAAATATCCAACATCCAATCAAAAATTACTAGACATGCCAAGGAGGAAAAAACTGCCACTCATAAACAGGAGAAAAATCACTCAATAGAAGCAGACTCAGAAATGATATAGATGATGGCAGTAGCAGACAAAGAGGTTAAAATGGTGATATAACTATGTTCGAATGAATAAAAGGAAACGTGAACCTAATCAGGAGTGAAATGAAAGGTATAAACAGATAGAACATCTAGAGGTGAAAAATACAATATCCAAAATGAAAAACACACTAGATGGGATTAGCAGCTATGCTATTTGAGTCCATCAAGAAGCAGATGCCAAGACCAGATTAAACACGCAAAGGTTTTATTAGGAGAAACACCTGTATGAGAGAAAATAGGAAGGGAACTGAGAGAACTATTACACTGCAGTGTTTGTCTGACCCTGAGTGGATGAGGGAAGGAAGGAAGATTGGGTGGAAGTATCATAGGCTATCAGGCAAGGCCTTTGTTAAAGTTTTAAAATTCTTCTAAAAATGATTGACTTTAAAAAAACTATAGCAACATATTGGAGATTTATACCATATAGAAGTAAATGCATGACAACAGTAGTAATGATAAAGCAGGCATGGATAAATGCAATTATATTGCTGTTAGGCTCTTACAGTATTGTGAAGTGGTATAATATTTGAACCTAAACCCTAGAGCCAAAGTAATAAGTAGTAAGAAGAAGCTTATAAGCCAAGGGTAGAGATAAAATGAAACAATAAGAAAATTTTTAAAAAGTACCATTTACAGTACCATGCCCAAGCAAAATTATTAGGGAAAAAATTCAACAACTAATGTGTAAGAACTGTATACTGAAAACTACAAAACATTGCTGAGAGGAATTTAAGAAGACCTAAATTGAGATAGACGTACCCTGTTCACAGATCAGAAGGTTGTTTTCTTGAGACATCTCAGCTCTTCCCAAATCGAGGTGTAAATTCAATGCAGTTCCAAACAAAATCCCAGAAAGCTTGCTTTTGTAATAATTGACAAGCTTGTCCTAAAATTTATATGGAAATGCAAAGAATTTAGACTAGCCAAAACAATTTTATGGAACAGAAACATACTTAGAGAGCTTAGACTACTTTATTTCAACACTTAACCACATTCTTTTTTTTTTAGGATTGGCCCTGAACTAACATCTGTGGCCAATCTTTTTTTTTTCCTTCTTCTCCCCAAAGCCCCCTAGTACATAGTTGTACATTCTAGTTGTAGGTCCTTCTAATTGTGCCATGTGGGACACTGTGTCAGCATGGCCTGATGAGTGGTGCTATGTCTGCGCCCAGGATCTGAACCCTTGAAACCCTGGGCTGCTGAAGTGGAGCGTGTGAACTTAATCACTTGGTCATAGGGCCAGCTGCACTTGCCACATTCTTGAATGCTGTATCTTTATAGTATTAGTGTAAGGATAGACATATATAGCTCATGAAAAGAATATAAAGTACAGAAATGACTCACATTTATGTGGTCACTTGACCAAAAGTTAAAACTTGTGGTTATCAAAAGGCATAATTAAGAAAATGAAAAGTGAGACCACAGACTGGGAGAAAATATTTATAATATATATATTTGACATAGGACTTTTTGTGGAATGTATAAAGAACTCTCACAACTCAATAATGTCCAGTTAAAGAATGGATACAAAGTTTGAACTGAAGCTTTACAAAAGAAGATATATGAATGGCCGGAATGCACACGAAAAGCTGCTCAGCATGATTAGTCATCAGGAAATTTCAAATTAAAACCACAACATACTACTACATAACCACTAGGATGCTAAAATTAAGATCGGCAGTATCAAGCTAGGATGTAGAGCAACTGAAACTTTCGTAACATTGCTCATGAAAATGTAAAATAGTTTTACTACTTTGAGAAACAATCTGGCTGTTTCTTATAAAGTTAAACACACACCTTACTGTATAATCCAGCAATTCTACTCCTAGATGTTTGCTCAGGAGAAATGAAAATGGATATCCACGCACAGACTGATCTAACAATGTTTGTATCAGTCTTATTCATAGTGGCCATGAACTAGGAATAACCAAAATGTCTATCAAGAGGTGAATGATAAATAACCTGTGGTATATCCATCCAATGGTATCCTACTGAGTAATAAAAACGAATGATTGATGTATCTAAAAACCACTATGCTCAGAGAAAAGTCAAGAGTGCATACTGTCTGATTCCATCTATATCAGCCTCTCTATAGACAAATCTAATCTGTAGTGACAGAAAGAAGATGAGTGGTTGTGTGGGGCCAGGAATTGGGGTGGGTGGACTGAGAAAGGGCACAGGGAACTTTTGGGTTGATAGAAATGTTCTTTGTTGTGATGGTTGTGGTATTTACATGGGCGTACACATTTGTTAAAACTCATCAAAGAGTATGCTTAAAATGGGTACATGTTTTGGCATATAAATTATACTCCCAATAAATTTGATTTAAAAAAGTCAAAGTTGAGTGCTTGTCAGATGTAAAATAATTCTATATTTGTTTGCTATATTTTTCTATATGTTCAGGATGTGTTTTTGTCCTGTATTTGCTATTATTAAGTTAACTGATAGAAGGAACAATTTAGATTCCAATAAAGCTCGGACCCTGGATATTGCATGTTTTGAGGTCTCGATCATTTTATCACCCTGTCAGCCTGCTTCAGCGCTTCCTGTGCTCTGGGAGCAGTGGCAGGAGTCCCCAGTCTTAGTTGAGACATGGGGAGGGGATTTTCACAGTTGCATGTATTCACAGATCTCGGGTTTGAATTTCACCTCTTCAAATTAGCACCTCAGAGGATGTATATAACAATCATGTAATCTTTTTTCATGTGAATTTTTGTAAAATAATGGTAAAGATTAAGCTCAACAAAATGTGGAACAGCTTCAAACTTGAAATGAGTGATAATCCTTAGAGGGCAGAGAAGCAGGAATGCCTCTGGAGAAAGTGCTAGAGAAGGAGGGAGGGAGGAAGGTTGATGAAGAGGCGCGGGAGCCACTTCTGCTTCTTGGGATATGTTCTTTCGCCTCCTTGTGATTTTCTCTTTCTTTATTTTCCCCTCAATATTTTCTCAGTTAGTTTTATTTAGCACTTAGAGAGTCTGAACACATTAAATGTAGCACCATCCAAGTGTGTTAACGTCTTCGTCCCTCCAAGGGGGCACACAGTTCTTTAGCATCACAGGGTCTCCGGCTGTCCAGGTTACTTCGTTAGTAACTCAGTATAACTACTCCGAAAAATTTGGTTTGTAATTGAATGGTTTTTAAATTCTGAAATTCCTCCTTGTAGTATTCATGATTCTTTGTAAGAAAAGACAAGTTTACTCTTCTACCCAAGCCCTAAGTAATTTTGGTGCTTTGTGGAGATCATGTGCTGAGTCTAGTGGTAAGAGTGTGGATTTTTGAAGTCATTTTAACTCCATTCAAATCCCAGCTTTATCATTTCTATCCGTATGTACTTTGGGCAGATTATTAACTTTTAAGTGTCAGTTTCTAGTTTCCTCACATGTGAAGTCATGTTATCTCATAGACTATTGGGGGCTTAAAGAGCAAGTCCATGTAAAAGTTCTTAGCACACCACCTGGCACTTAGCAAGCACTCAATACATGGACTTTAGATATTATGTTTCAGTATCTTATGTGATTGGTACATTTTATATAGTATTAAAGTTTTTAATAAGTTATTGTGCTTAAACGTCTTTTTCTAGAATTATTATTGCTAACTAGGGTATACCTTCTCAAGGGTCACTGTGTGGCTCCCAACTTTGATATGTTGGCTTTTAAGGTTTCAACCACTAGATGGTGATATTTGATTGTGTACCTAAGTGGTCAGATTTTTCTCTGTGAGAGTTAGTGTGTGTGTGTGTGTGAAGCAGGACTATAAGTAGAATTTACCATGAATTTTGTCTGGAAACGTATACCTAGCAAAGTGATCTTGAGGTTGATCTGGCCATGTGACACATAAGAATGTTGAGTGCCAGCATGGATATATTTAATGATAGTGATCTTGCCTCATGTTCTGTGGAAAAAAATAGACATAGTCAGTGTAGAATGCCTTTCTTTCTCACCGCCATATCTTCCAGTCTGACTGTATCTCTCCCCGTGCCATCTGCCTTCACTCCGTTGTAATGGAGTGCCCCTGCTCTAATTGAAGGCCCGCCCCTCCTTTGTGCACTAGACCCCAGCCTTTCTTGCCTTCTCAGGAATATTGTTCCTAAAATCCTCTTTCATTTTGATGTCGTCTGTTCCTTCCTCTCTTTTGGCTCCTTCTCACTGGTATACAAATGTACCCTGATAACATCTGTGTAAAAAGCTTCCCTTGACTCCACACGCCCTCCCATTTCTCTGCTCCCCTCCACTACAGACTCTGTTTCTTGATGCATCATCCTTTCAGTCCATTCCAGTCAGGTTTCTGTCCCCATGAATCTTCTGAAACCACTCTCGTAAAGGTTGTCAGTGACCTCCGGGCTGTCGAATCCAATTATCATGTCTCTGTTCTCGTTTACTTTCTCTCTCATCATTCAGCAGAGTTGACCACTTTTCCAAATAGACCGCTCACTGATCTACAACACCTCACTCTCATGCTTTTCCTTTTGTCTCAGTGTCCACTCCTCCTTAATCTTCTTAGCTTGCTCTTTTCTTTGCTCATTTTCTAAATGTTGGTGGGCCACAGTATTTAGAAAGTACTACTTCTCTTTTCCATATCCATTCTTTCCCTTCTTAACTTACATAGTCTCCTGGTTTCAGGACCATCTCTATACCAATGACTACCAAATATATGCCTGCAGTGCTGTCCTTCCAGCTGAATTCCAGACCCTTAAATCTCCAGTGCTTGTTTTATACCCACTTGGGTGTCTAATTAGTATCTCAAACTTAACATGTACAGAGCAGAGCTCTTGATTTTCCTCCCAAACATCTGGTCCTTTCCCCATGTCGGTAAACAGCACCATCATTTACCAAGGTACTCAAGCCCAATGCTGCTGGTTTATGTGTCACTCTAAAGCTAATTGGCCCCTCTCACCTCAAACTCCCTGCCCTTGAGACAGCTCATGCTCTTCTGATGACCAGAAAGCCCTGGCTGCTGCTACTGTCCCCACAGACAAAAGTCGCCTCACCTGTGGTGCTGACTGACAGTGAAAGACCGTCACAGCTCGACACTGGCCAGACTGGACCCAGAGATGCCCTGGAGGGACTGAGTCACACACACCCGCAAGTGTTAGGAGGTTAAAGTCTTGTGGGGCAGATTTTGACCAGTGGGAGACAGGGGGTATGAGGGAGCATGCAGGTAAAGTCTTTTTCTTCCTTCTCCCACTGGACTGTTTCCAAAACACAGAGGTTTCATACAGTCTCTTTGAAGAAGTTCTACAAAATTGGCAATCATCTGTATTTGTTTTTGAAGCTATGGCCAGCTTAACGTAGGCCTTGTATTTGGTCTCCCTCCTTCCTGCCTCCCTTCTCTTTTTTCCCCTCACTCTTGCTTCCCTGGGATCCTACCCCGCACAGTTAGCCAGTAAGCTTTGGCCTTAGGCTCTGTTTCCCAGGTAACCAAAGCTAAGACAGCATCCTGGATTCATTTCGTTTTTTTTTTTTTTACTCCTTATATCCAATCCAAGTTGAATTGACTTTTTAAACATACTCTGAATCTCTTTTATCCTCTCCTGTGTTTTCATTGCTGTCATCCTGGCTAATTTACTGTCATCTCTTACCTAGATTACTTGGGTGGGCTCTTAACTGGTCTTCCCGTGCTCGTTCTTATACCTCTACAGTTCACTCTCCTCCCCAGGCCTGACTGATCTTTTCAAAATGTAAATCAACCCATGTCTCTGTGCTGCGTAGAGACGCCATGGATTCCCCATCACATATACTATGAAATCCACACTCCTAACCACGGCGCACTAGTTCCTAAGTGATCATGGCTTTGGCCCACCTCTCTCCTCTCTTTCTCCCCTTCTACTACAGCCGTGCTAGTTTTCTTTCCTTGCCTCAAAACATGGGGTGTTCGGTCTGCCTTGGGTTCTTCCCTTTATCTGGAATGAACTTTCTCCAGCTCTTCACTTGGCTGACCACTTTTTGTCATTCTGATCTCAGCTCAAACGCCTTCCTAGAGAGAGCTTTCCTGACCACGCATTCTGAGTAGCCACTGGTCCTTTCCTGTCACATTCTTCCATTTGGCTTTTATCATGGCACTTACCGTATTTTGACTTACATTTGTTGTCTTTCTCCGCCTCCTTCCCACACTCAAACATCTTTAGAATGTAAGATCTAGAAGAATAGTAGGATCCTTTTATATCTTGTGTAATGCTGTCTCCTCAGTACCTAGACTAGTCCCTGGCCAGAGCAGGTACTAAACAAATATTTATTAAGTGAATAAGCTAATAACTATATGGCTCATTAAACTTGCAGCTCTAGTAAATTAGAAGTCTAATTGGGAGCAAAGTAGCTGAGTACTTTGACGTTTCCATCTCGTAAACGAGCACGCTATCTAACTTCTTTGGCTTGATCACCAGCTGTTCTTTACCTCAGCGGTTATCTCAGCCTGCGCTTGTGCAATCCGTGCAACTATTCACTCCGCTTCCTTCCTTGTGCTAGTTTGGTTGCATACTGTTAAGGTTGTCTTTAAACTGGCTGAATCAAACTTTGGTCATTTATTAACCCTAGTGACTTTAAACTAAGTTTTTATCTTTTAATGCTTCCTGTCCAACAGCTGCAGTAAGGCTGTGTCTGTTCACTCTGTTACAAACTGAAGTTGAATTAAGAGATATGCTGTCGAAGTTATGAGAGACCACAGATTTATTAGGTGCCAAGTTTCCTAAGATCCAAAAATGGAGGAACTAGGTGGTGCCACCCTTTATTCATAGGCCAGGAAAAGTAAATCAAAGAGAGAATTGAGAAATGAAGGAGAGGAAGGAATGCAACAAGCTGAGCGTAGTGAAGTAAATGCCCACCAGTTCTTGCTTCTCTCTAGTCAGTGGAAAACAGCTGACTTGTTTCTTGAAACCTTTGTATGCCTTGTGGGCAACAAAGCACATTTCATTTAGCGCTGCCTCTGCTGGGAGCAGTGGTTATATTTTCAAAATAAAAGCAGAGCAGTTGAGGGGAAAGGACATTTTTCTTTTTTCCTCAAATCTGTGTGCCTTTGTTTGCACATGTGCATGTTTGTATGCGTTTGAGTGTCTGCGTACCTGCCTAGGGAGAGGAAAAAACAGCTAGTGATGGTTAGTGTCATCTTGAACTTCTGAGTTTATTTCATACTTTGGGACAACTTAAGCTTAGATATGTAAGCGACTTTGTGGGGTGGGATTGGGGTAAGCCATCCTGTTTCTCAGCAGTAGTGCTATTGACATTTGAGACAGAATAGTTTTCTGTTGTGCAGAATTTGCCCTTTGTCTTGCAGGATATTAAGATCCCTGAGCCCCTGCTACTAGTGCCTCCAAATCATAGTGACAACCCAAAATGCCGCCATAAATGGCCATAAATGGCTTCCATGGGGTATAACTGCCCCTGGTTGAGTTAGGCAGAAACATGACTGAAAGTAAAAAGGACATTATAAAATGTGACAAATTTTAACACTGGTTGGGTCCTGTAGAGCAGGGATTGGCAAACCACAGCCTGCTTTTATAAATAAAGTTTTATTGGGACACAACCATACCCATTTATTTATGTATGGTTTATGGCTGATCTTGTGCTGCAGCAGAATCGAGTAGTTGTGACAGAGACTTTGGATATGGCTCACAAAGCCTAAACCATTCACTGTATGGGCGTTTAATATGCTGACCCTTGCTCTAGAGGTCAGAGACCTCCAGCCCCTTCCTCAGAAGCCACAAAGGTTCCTGAAACCTCAAATATACCAGGTCTTAAGGGCCCTCTGCTCTATGTAGCATTCTAATCTCCTGGCTCTTTTTAGCCATATTCCCAATCTCCTAGTCTTGGGATTTCTTGTAATTTCTATACCTGCAACGGTGCAATGGAACAAAGTAGGAATTACGGTGTTTGCTACTGTTACCTTAGGGTAGAATTTGTTTTCATTTCATTTTCTGAGATATTATCAGCATGCCAGCTCCTGTTACAGCCTCTTTTCCTGCCTTCTGTGCTTCTCTCTTTGCTGCTTTCTGGGACTTCTCTGGGAGAAGGGAGGACAGAGGAGATGTAGAATCTGTGATATTAGCACCTTCTGTGTGCCCACCCATGTTCTGGGTGTCAGAGAGAACACAAGCAGATCCACCCTTTGGCCCCTGAACTCATTAGTAAAGAGGAGATAAAAATACATGGAGGAATTAGAGATAAATTAAATGGGAGACAGCATTGGAATAGTTGGAGAAAGCATTAGTCTTGTGGTTATGACAGCTAGCTTCAGATCCTGATCTCTGCGGGCTTAATACCCTGTGCCTTTGGACTAGTCCTGTAGCTACTCTCTTGCTACCTTTGTTTCCTCATCAGTTAAATGAGAACGAGTAATGCCAATCATAGGACTTATGAGAACCAAGTGAATAATTGCATGTTAAGTAACTGTGTTGAAAGTGCTTTGTAAAACATGAAGTACTTTAGAAATACAAGTGTTACTGTGTGGTCAGTTAAGTGGTACTCATGGTCTGACGAACAGGGGATTTTAACTTGGTCTTAGAGGAGAAGGAGCCTTTGAATAGGTGAAGAGGGGGGAACGGAATCTTAGATGAGCATGTGTTTGTGCGCTCGGGAACCCACATGAACAAAGCCATGATAGGTGGGTCGGGACCTGGCAGAGATGCAGCTGAGTGGAGCAGAGGTGTGCGTGGGGAGTAGTAGAAAAAAGATTGGACGGAGAGGCTGATACTGGAAGAGAGACGTTTACTACTATTAAGTCCTGCAGAATTTACTACTGCTGCATTTATTAGAATATTATGAGTAGGTTATTATGAAGGAATAAGTTAATTTTCTAGAGAAGGAAGATAGAACATAGCAAATTTCTGAGTTTTCATGCTGTATCTATAATAACATTTAGAAATATTATTTAGAGACAGGCTTGAAGTCACCCAGAATTTGCCTAAAGAAGTACAAACACTTTCTTTTTAGGTGTCATAGTTAATGCTTCCAGAGGTACATAATATCATTAAAGCTTAGTAGATAATAGCACCAAGAGACTAAATTTCTTTGGTGTTAAGAACATTATAAGTAATAGCTGTAAAAAATCAGAAATAGGTGTGAAATTATATTAAGTATTGTTGAGTGTCATGTGCTTTTTTCCTCCATTATCTGTTACGTATGAAACCTTTTCTAATGTTTTCTGAGTTGTACCCTACATGGTCATGTGGATTTTAAACTATAATTAATTGCTGGATTTAATTTGCTAATCCTTTATTTAGGACTTTTATATTTATCTTATGGACTGAAAAGTCATCAGTGATTACTAGGATTCTCTTTTCTCCGATAGTGTATCTATCCTAGGACAAAAGTGCACTTTATCTTTATTGCTAGATCCTCCAAGTGTGCTGAAATGCATTAGGACTAGTAGGACTACATTTCTAATTGGGGTATTGAAAGCTTTGGATTCGGCAATGGTAGCTGTTTTCTGGTCAGGACCTTTTCCATATCATCCCAGTTCATCCCACAAAGGCTGTCGACCACTCCTCGTGTCCACCTTACTACTTCAGAAATGATTGATGTGGCTTAGGCGCTGTTGTGTTTCGGTGCTGCAGCTGCATATCCCTTGGCGAGCAAAATACCTTTTGCACTGTCTACATAGAGCTTTTAGTTTAAACAAATACGTAAATAAATGTGAAGTTTCAAATTGTTCTATGAATAAAAAATAACTGGATACCATGAGCCAGTATTCACCAGAATGATTTAGATAAAGAGTCAGAGAAGGCTTCTCGGAGGAAGCAAGAAGGCAAGTGATTGGGTTCATCCAGGTGAAGGGAAATTTCAGAGTCCTATTTATTGTTTTGCCTTTTGCATAGTTTGTAATTTTATCATGTATTTATCATTTAAATAAGGCAACTTGCTGTAGTCCTGCCTTTTTACTTATACATGTTTTTGTTTCATCCAAATTATGCCATGATACTAGAATCAATTTCCAGTGAGTTTTATTTTGTGACAACATTTGTGTATATGCTAAGTGAATGAACAATATAGGTGGTAAAATATTTTAAATGATCTCTATATCTGAAGTCGAAATTGGGAGATTAAAATTGTGGCTTTTTACTTGTTTCAGAAAATTCATTGTCTAGTGTTGCAAGGAGTAGAACAAGGTAATTGATTTCAGTAAAATAACATCTAAGGGATGTCCTGCACTAGGTAGAAGTTGGCATCATTGTTTTAATTTGCTTTGGAAAATGACCTTTATTCAGTGTGTGTACACTTGCACGTAATTTCAGAGCTCCTTCCTACTGTTTCCAGAGTGAATTGATCTGCCCTAAATTGTTTGCTCTCGTCTGTAATAAGTTAGAAACTTTTAAAGACATGTTTGTTCTTTTGTGTAAGTAAATAGTTTAAATTATTACTGAAAGGAGGCTTTATGACTTAAGCTAATCCTATATCCACATCATTTCGATAAGTGATAGCGACTAAAACTCAGAGCAATTTAGGATTTATTTTTAAAATATCTTTTCCTTTGCCTAGTAGAACGTTCTAGAACTTTAGTCTGAGCATCATCTCAAAACTTCTTCCTGATCCTGTTCTCCTTTCCTAAATATGACTGTCTTGAGAAGATATGCAATTAGGAAGTGTGTTTTCTCTCTTTTGTTGTTTTTGCTCCTTTTTTCTTTCTTTCTGAGCCTACATACAGGATATTAGGTTGCTTATGATGAATGCTCATTGTATGTAACTGTTCAATATTTTGTCCTTCCTTTCTTCAGAATGCTACTCCAAATTCTAGACAGAGAAGCTCAAAATAATTCAGAGACTTTTTTGTTTCTTTCAAGAATTTGACCTTTGTTTAAAAGGTGGAACCTGATCTACCTACATTGGAAATCACACAATTTTCAGTCAACTTAGCTCTATCTAAAAACTACTTTCAGTATTATTATAATATCTGTGTGAAAGCTCCCACAAAATCAAGGAAATAAACAAAACTTTTAATTTAAAACATTATATACTGAACCAAGGAAAGTCACTTCCAATAACAAAACCTAAAGTGAGCCAGAAAAGTTATTTCTATCATTAAACATTTTGGGACACAATTATTATAAATATTATTAGAAACACAATATAAAATAAAGTGAAAACTTTAAAGTTCTTGACAACATAGTTTTTTGTTTTTGAGTTTTTTTTGGTAAGGAAGATTGTCCCTGAGCTAACGTCTGTGCCAGTCTTCCTCTGTTTTGTATGTGGGATGCTGCCGCAGTGTGGCTTGATGAGTGGTCCATGCATGGGATCCGAACTTGTGAACCCTGGGCCACCAGAGTGCGCGAACTTAACCACTACGCCACCATGCTGGCCCCTTGACGGCATAGTTTTTAATAAGGAGATAAAATGATGAATCTTAGTATTAGCTACTGATTTGCTAAAAATATAGCTGTATAGGAATGACCTTTAAATTTGTTTTGATATTTCCACATAAGCACATAAAATTGTGTGATAGAAGTCTTTCATGATATTAGTGGAAAGTGATAATCATTTGTGATTGGTTACATTTCATTTGATGTAGACAAAAATGCTATAACATTTCTTCTTAAATATAGTCAGTCTTTATTCATGGATTCTGTATTTGTGAGTTCACCTACTCACTAAAATGTATTTGTAATCCCAAAATCAATACTCATGGTGCTTTCACAATCTTTAGCAGACATGTACAAAGCTGCAAAAAGTCTGAGTTGCCTGATGTGTATGTGCCCTGCTGAGTCAAAGAAGGTGATGCTCTGCCTTCTTGTTTTGGCTCTCATTCTGTAAACAAGCATCCTTTTTGTGGTCTATTTAGTGTTATGTTTTCCACATTTTTTTGCTTTTTCTTGGTGATTTTGCTATTTAAAATGCCCCCTAGGTGTAGTGCAGAAGTGCTGTGTAGTGTTCCTGAGCACAAGAAAGATGATGTGCCTTACAGAGAAGATACATGTGTTAGATAAGCTTTGTCCAGCCATGAGTTACAGTGCTGTTGGCCACAAGCTTAATGTTTGTGAACCAGCAATGTATATTAAATGAGATGTCTTTAAAAAGAAACACACATATAACAAGGTTATCTATTAATCAGTTGATAGAAATGTTGTGACCCGAGGTTTGAAGGAACTTAACCCTGTATTTCCCCTAGGAGCTATGATTCAGTATTTGCTAATTCAGTTTTTATGGTGATTTTATAGAACATAACTACTGGGAATGAGAACCAACTATATCTAGAATAAAGCTTTTGAGTTTAGTAGTGTTTTAATGTATGCAACTTTTCTTTTTATCAAGGATTTAAATAATCAGGACAAGTAATTAAAGTTTACTCTAAAACTATGTAAAATCTAAAAGTCTCTCTGATTCAGCAAAGATAAAATTGTGTTCCATATGATTTGACCTTGGTTTTATATTCTGCTCTCCTCACCCAAATAAGCTTAGTTTCTTATATCTTTTTCTTACAATTTTTTTATTCTTTTTATATAAGACTAATTTCTTATATCTTTTTTTACTCACTGAACATTTACTTAGTGGTTTTGTTAGGCACTGATGCCACAAGGAAAATATTAGATAGGCATCTTTTGCGGGTTATACATAGAGGGAAACTGTTTTGATATGGAGTAAAGAGTACTGTTTTAAAGAGTTCATTGGTTGATATAAAAGAAAGGCATTTAACTAAATGGAGGAATAGAATTATAGAGTGTTTGAGAAGACTTTTCGGGAGAGCTGGTATCAGAGCAGAGTCATGAAGAGAAATGGGAATTAGCAGAAGAACAATGTTCCAGCCATAGGAATCTGGATGCGCAAAGCCAAGAGGAAGCCAGAAGAAATCTCTCCCCTTGGAGTATCAAAAATAGTTCAGTAGAACTGGAAGGAGCATAATGTACAATGTCAGGTGGAAGAAATGTCTAGAGGTGAGTGGAGACTTTGACGCAGAGAGCATGTCTGGGGTCTGTTGAATGCCTTGCTAAATTTAAGAGGCCTGAACTTCAGTGTCCTGAAGGTAGCTCAGTAAGGTGAACTTATCAAAATTGTGTTCTGGAAAAATCTTTCTGACATAAAATAGAAAACGGATTGGAGTCAGGCAAGACTGGTCTCAGGAAGACGGATTAATTGAATTTTTTATAATCCCGGCGAGGAAGACTGAGGACCTAAACTAAGTAGTAGCAATGACAATGGGTTAAAGAAATGAATTAGAGAATTGATGATTAATGTGACTTCGGGCAGGGAAAAGTGTAGTCAAGAATGTCTTCAGAATTCTGTCTTAATGACTTGGTGGTGCTGTTCTCTAAGCCAGGGATATAAAGGTGGAGTAAGTTTGGAGTAGATAGTGATGAGTTCAGTTTGCACTTGTTGTGTTTGACATATGTGTCAACCCTCTCTTGACGTTATATTCCTGCCCAGTTATCTTCTCATTTCTCTCTTTGGTATTAACAGAAAAACTTCCCAAATGAGTTGTCAGCATTCATTGTCTTCACTTCCTTGCTTCCAGTTCGCTCTTCAGTCTGGTTTCCGTTCCCACAATTTCAAGAATACTGTTTTGCTCAGTGTCACCAATGACCTACATGTTACTAGATCTCTCTGAGGTATTCGGTACAACTCATCACTCTCTCGATCACAGACTTCTCTCTTCTTTTCTATGAAATTACACACACTCCTGAATTTCCTCCTTCTTCTCTTTCTCTGCTTCTCAGTCATCTTTGCTGGTCCTTCTCTGCTTGACCTCGAATTTGGAAAACCCCAGTCCTGGTATCTTTTCTCGTTCTCATCTGCTCTCTCTCTGTATGTGGTCTTACCCAGTCCCATGGTTTGTTTAATTTATTCTTAAAATTTTTAAGGAAAACAGAAAGGCAATAATATATGCTCATGATTTCAAAAAGAAAATGTAGTAATAACAAAGGATGTACGGTGAGAAATCAGCCTTGCCCTCATTCCTGTGCCCTGGTCTATCAGCTCACTTTCCCACAGGCAGCCACAGTCCCCAGTTTCTTGAGGTCCTGCCAAAGATAGTCTTTAGATTTATAAGCATGTGGGTCTATATATCTTTTAAAACTTTGTAAATGGTAGCATTCTAAATATATGTACCATTCTCTCCCTTTCCTCTTTTTTACTTAATATATCTTAGAGATCATATTATGTATAGACTTGCCTTTTGTTTTTCCTAATGGCGCTATAGCAGATCTCTTACTATCTAGACTCTTATTATCTAAAATCAGGAACCAGAAACATTTGGATATGAAGGGATACTTGTATTTCATTGTGTCCTGTATTAAAATGTATTTAACTCCCCCTCTTTTGAGAAAGGATGTTTTCATCTTCAATTTTTACATATGATACAGTGAATATCCTTTCAGAGATATAAGTGTGTGCTCATACAAGTCAGTCCAAAAGAAAGATTTATAGAAATGGAATTGCTGGGTCAAACTGGATGTGCATTTGAAAAAACATTTTATTTTTTTCCCATTTTTCTTTAGAGTGAACTGTTACTAGAAACAGGTGGGTTTTAAAGGTTATGTGCGAGTATGTGTATATAGATGCATAATGCAGGTATAAAGATAGGGAACACGCATATAACTTTCCGTTAAAAACTGTTTTCTGGGGGCTGGCCTGGTGGCGCAGCAAAGTTCACACGTTCCGCTTCCATGGCCTGGAGTTTGCCAGTTCGGATCCCCGGTGCAGACTTATGCACCGCTTGTCAAGCTGTGCTGTGGCAGGTGTCCCACATATGAAAGAAGATGGGCGCAGATGTTAGTTCAGGGCCAGTCTTCCTCAGCAAAAAGGGGAAGATTGGTGGCAGATGTTAGCTCAGGGCTAATCTTCCTCAAAAGAAGAAGAAACTGTTTTGTGGACCAGCGTGGTGGCCTAGTGATTAAGTTTGGCATACTGTGCTTCAGCAGCCTGGGTTCAGTTCCTGGGTGCAGACCTACACCACTCATCAGTGGTGATGCTGTGGTGGTGGCTCACATACAAAAAAAGAGGAAGATTGGCGACAGATGTTAGTTCAGGGTGAATCTTCCTCAGTAAAGAAAAAAAAAGAAAAAACAGTTTTCTTTTTATTATGAAAATTTTCAAACATACAGAGAAGTTGAATGATTATACAGTGAACAACTCTTTACCCACCACTCAGATTCAGCAATTGTTATCTTGCCATATTTGCTTTATCTGCTATGTTTTATTAACCATTTGATAAGTCATAGACATCATAAAAGCCCACCCCTGAAAACTTTGATAGGAATTTTCTATCAATAAGGACCTTTTCCTATATAACCATAATATAATTAGCACATAAGACAACAATAATTTCCTGGTATATTCTAGTATCTCATACGTATTTAGTTTTGCAGTTGTCCATAAAATGTTTTTTGTAGCTGTTTTTCTGCTGAAGATCCAAACAAGGCTCATACATTGTTATTGGTTATTATGTGTTTTTAGTCTCTTTTAATTTAGAGCAGGTTCTACAAACTACAATTAGCTGACCAAATCTGGTCTGCCATGTATTTTGGTAAATAAAGTTTTGTTGGAACACAGACCCACTCGTTTGTATTGCGTCTTTCACACTACAGCAGCAGACTTGAATGGTTAGAACAGAGACCATCTGGCCTCCAAAATCTAAAATATTTTCTATTTGACCCTTTACAGAAAAAGGTTGTGGACTCCATATTTAGAGCTTTGGAACAATTCTCTCACCTTTTACATTTTTTCCCATGGCGTTGATTTTTAGAATTGACCTAACAAATTGTTTTGTAGACTGTCTCACACGCTGGATTTGCCTGATTTTTTCCCTCTGGATCATTTAATTTTTTCCTCAACCTTGTATTTTCTGAAAACTGGAAGTTAGATCTGGCAGCTTCAATTCATGTTCAGTTGTTTTCTTTTTGCTAGAATAGTCATGGTGGTGTTTACTTTCTATGGCATCACATCATGATGTATATATCTGGGTACCCTTTAGTGATGCTGAGATAATTTACAGCATTCACGTGGAGTATCAGCCTTATCCTCCTTTTCACAGTTCTGCATCAGTCTTTTCCCTGATAGCTTTAGCATCCACTGCCTAGATCCATTATTTGATAAATGATGATTTTTTAAATTCTAATATTACGCCTGCATATTTATTAGCTTCTTTCCTTCTATGAAGAACTTTCCCTCTTCAGCATTTGTTTAGGCATTTATTTTTATTTCAAAATTTTGAAGAAAAAAAGTCCTGTATTTGTCCTTCACAAAGGTTTTGAAAATAGTGTTCATGTACGCGTTCTCTTGTTTACATAGTTTAAAATAAAAGTAATTGTTCATTTGAAGTCATGCTTTTGAGTGTGTGTCTGTGTGTGCATGCAGTTTGAAGACAAGATCGAGGAGAGAGGACACCAGAGGCTGCTGCTTTGCGTTTCATTGAAAGGTCTTTTCCCCCTTTTCTGTAAGACTAAAAACAAAAATTTAAAATTATAATTCTAATTGTTAAACATGTATACTAGTGTCTAGATGAACAAACAGTCTGAATATGATTTGTATTTTAGATACAATCTTATATTGAAAGAATATTGGTGTCATTTGAATTTTTGGTTAGCGTAGAGATGGCTAGTTGTAATAACTAAACCAATTGGAAACTGAAATCATCTTCCTTGTAAAGCTGGCAGGTCATATTAATAGAAAGTCTGAAAATGAGTAATATAGACAAGTAAATATAATATTTATTTCTTCCCTCATTGGCTTTTTTTCTTAAAGGAATCAATGGGAATGATATCTTTTCTAAGGTGATCTCATTTCCAGTCAGTTTTACATTAAATGTAATATGTGTATATGTTTGACCTCCAAAACACAATTTTTCTTCAACAATTATTATTCACGGCCCACTTCCTTCCAAAAGAGAATTGTAATGGCCAAAGGGTAATGTTTTTTTAGCTTCATTGAAATATAATTGAGATATAACATTGTGTAAATTTAAGGTGTACAACATGGTGATTTGATACACTTACATATTGTGAAATGATTACCACAATAAGATTAGTTAACTCAGCCATCACCTCACATAGTTACTTTTTCTTGTGGTGAAAACATTTAAGATTTACTCTTTTAGCAACTTTCAAGTATATAATACGATATGTAATAAACATGCTGTACATTAAATCCCCAGAACTTACTCATCCTATAATGGAAGTTTGTACCAAAGTGTAATTTTTTATGTCTAACAATAGAGGATTCATTTGAAAGAATTTTGCTTTGGAATAGCAGTAATCAGTCTTTAAACATTATACTGGAGAGAGAAGCATTTGATGACTTAAAGACGTAAGAAAAATGTTTCGCGTGTGTGTCATATACATTGAAATAAACTGGAAGAAATATTCTAGTAAATGTTAACTATCTTAACTATGGTTATCATCTTCGGGTGGTGAAATTATGAGCATCTGTAATTTCTTTGCGTGTGTGTGTGTGCATGCCTGCTTTCCTCTATTTTCTGATTCTTCTCTATTTGTATACCCAGGAAACAATTTTTCATATCAAAACAATTGTCCTTTACTCAGGTACATAACACAAGGAAGACCTGATTTAAGAATATTTTAGTGTTTAAAAAAAAATTGAATACCCAGTACAAGCGCACAGCGGGTTTTAGTGTCTGGCATAGATTGCAGTCTTCGGCTGCTTGGTAGCTGTACACACACAGATCAAAGAAGCAGGAGGTCTGCTGGAAGCTGCACAGCCTGCCTTCCTCCTCCCCGTCTCTCCTCTCCACAAGCTGCGGTTTTTATCCCGTGAAGAGTCCACCAGGAAAGTTCACACTTTCTCATTCCTTCTCTGTAGGTTCCTTTTCATCTTCTCCTTTGCTAACTTGTGTACTAGGTGAGGTCCTCACATCTTTTCTCTACCGTCCTTCTTTGTAAAAAGTGCGTTTTGCCTAAAGGAAGCTACTTTATCTGGGGGGGCTAGGAAAGGAAGGATTGTAAGAGTGGGACCCTTAGGGGGTTAACATAGGAGTCCAAGCAGTATGACCTGATAGGTGGTAATCCTGCAGAAGCAGCTAGTTAATTAGTTCTGTATAGTTGATGGTATTTTAATTGAGTAATTGGAATTCATAAATAAGGAATTTTAATTGTAGCTGAAAAAGGAGCCTTCAGTAGCTTAGTTTAAAGTGCGTTGGGCAGGTTCTAAGCTGACATTCACATGTGAATTACCTAAAAATAACTGTGAGCCTCAGATTTCCATTCAGCGTAACTGGGACTAACAGTGGGACACAGTGGCTTAAGCATCGTGTGTCTACCACCTGCTAAGCACGGAGTTTGTATGAAGAATTGTGTGCCAGCCACTCAAGCTTCTGCAGGCCAGGCTAACGGCATAGCCTGAGACTGGGCAGAAGCGCCCAAGCACATGGAAAGCAGAGCAAGTCCTAGAGCATTTTGAAGGGGTCTTAGGGAGATGGAAGGAGAGCACTGACAGACAGCACCAGTGAGACTGCACGTCTCCACCATTACCTCCTGCTTTTGGGACTCTGGCTCTATACAGGTGCTCGAGTTTGGCAGAATCCTCGATAGAGAAATCATTTCCAGTTAGTGAAACTCTGAGAGATTTGATTTGTGATATCAGAGTATTGCTGATGCAGGCAGAGGCTGGGAAAAATACAGCATCACAGTAGCGCATCATTTAAAACTGAGGTGAATCATGGTTACACTGCTCAAATCAGTGGTAGTTCCTAAAATTCAAGTAGTCTTTTACCCAGAGTTAAACACAGTGTTCAAACAGTTATCTCCTCAGGACTCAGCAGGCCCCTGTGAGAGAAGAAGATATTGACGGTGGTCCAGACAGTCATTCTGGTGGCCGTCTCTGCGTATTCAGATGTGGTTTGCCTGGAAACAAAGACTGCCAGCCTTTGGGGCGTGATCTTCAGCTTTTAGTTGTATCCATAGCCCATTACTACAAAATAACAATAGCCACTGCTACAACCTATTTGGCAGTTAAGGCAGGCTTCGTAAAGTGCACGGCCGGCTGGCTCAGCCTCACCCCTGCTGCTGGCCATGGGAGTGGCACTGTGGCAAACTTACTCCAACGTGGCTGTAGCCCATTTGCCATTTGCTGAGATGGCATAAGACCCTGGAAATGGTTACCCTTTTGTATTACGTGCTAGTAAAGGAACTCTATAGCAAGGTGAAAACAGAGAGTGTGTACTTTTTTATGTTCTTCAACTTTATATTTTCCACCAAATTCTGCCTTTATTTCTTTAGTTCTCTGCTCCCTGCTAATAATAATCAGTGCAGAGAGCCCACATTTTCATTGTTATGTTTAGTTTGGATCTTCACATGTTAGGTAGGAAATTATTTACAAGAACACATACAGAGGAAATGAAGGGTCTGGAAAATAGGTAACAAGAAGTGATTCAAGAGAAGATAGCACAAGATAGGGCTTGGTATAGTATGAGAGATGTTAGTGGTTTACACCCCTGGTTTTTATTAGCGTTACCTGGGGAACTTTTAAGAAATACAGATGCCTAGGCCCTACTCTGAGAATTTCTATTTTAATTGATCTGAGGCAGGGACCAGTGTGTGTGTGTGGGTATTTTTTCCCCTCCACTATCTTCGTAGATCATTCTATGTGTAGCTAGGAATGAAAACTGGTAGATTAGTTTTTCTCTGTTTAGCTCTAGAAAGCAGAACTAGTAGCATTAGGGGAAAGGTACAGAATAGAAAGTTCCAGCTCATTATAATGAAGAATGTTCTGGTAATTAGAACTTTCATCTAGAAATATTCATGTGTACATGAATTAGCCACTTGTGAAGGATGCTGTGAAGATGACTACTTTGGATAACATGTAGGATTTAATCGTTCCTTAATTTAATTTAATTTTTTAAAAACTTTTTATTGATTATGATAGTTTACAACCTTGTGAAATTTCAGTTGCACATTATTGTCAGTCATGTTGTGGGTGCACCACTTCACCCTTTGTGCCCTCCCCCTACCCCCCTTTCCCCTGGTAACCACCAATCAGTTCTCTTTGTCTATATGTTAACTTCCACCTATGAGTGGAGTCATACAGAGTTCATCTTTCTCTATCTGGCTTATTTCACTTAACATAATACCCTCAAGGTCCATCCATGTTGTTGTGAATGGGACGGTTTTATCCTTTTTTATGGCTGAGTAGTATTCCATTGTGTATATATATACACACCATATCTTCTTTATCCAATCATCAGTTGATGGGCACTTAGGTTGCTTCCACATCTTGGCTATTGTAAATAATGCTGCAGTGAACATAGGTGTGCATGGGACTTTTGGAATTGATGATTTCAAGTTATTTGGATAGATACCCAGTAGTGGGATGGCTGGGTCATAAGGTATTTCTATTTTTCATTTTTTGAGAAATCTTCATACTGTTTTCCATAGTGGCTGCACCACTTTGCATTCCCACCAACAGTGTATGAGGGTTCCTTTTTCTCCACAATCTTAATTTTATTTTAAAAAAAGAAAGCGGGTTGCTGTGTTTCTGTAGATTTGGTGTGGAGTGTGCTGAGATCAGTTTGGAGCATAGTGAGTTTGAGGTCTCTGTGGGACATCTCGGTGGAGAAGTTAGTTGACTGTCTGGCTCTGGAGCTCAAAGGAGAGACCTGACTGGGTAAAGGGTGAAAAGTGTGGTTTCCCAGAAACCACATTGTAAGCGGAATAAATAGAAGTAGAATCGAGAGTTCCACTGAAAAGATGGTAGGGGAAATCACCATCTCCATACTATTTGTCATTCTTGACCCATTTCTTACTTTAAAAAAAAATTTTTTTTTTTGAGGAAGATTAGCTCTGAGCTAACATCTGCCACCAATCCTCTTCTTTTTTACTGAGGAAGACTGGCCCTGAGCTAACATTGGTGACCATCTTCCTCTACTTTATGGGTGAGACGCCTGCCACAGCATGACTTGCCCAGTGGTGTATAGGTCCACACCTGGGAACTGAACTAGTGAACCCCAGGCTGCCAAAGCAGAATGTGCAAATTTAACCGCTGCACCACTGGGTCGACCCCTGACCCATTTCTTATAAACTTACTATGTATTAATAGTGATGAACAAGACATGGTCCCTGTGCTCATAGAGCTTATAGACAAGGAAACTGAAAACTGAAGAATCTTTACAAAATTGCGTGGCAACTTCTTCAACTGTCATGTGTCAGGTAGAGTGCTGCAGTAGAGCCCAGGGTTGCACCTGGCTTGTAAATTCCTCAGGAACGTCCTCTATGGTACATCTAAAACGAGTGACAACATATGCAGACATTGGGGTTAATGAAAAAAAGAAAGATCCTGGTGTTGATTTCTCAACCCAGAAAATAAAATCTTGGAGAAAGTTTTCCAAGATCTCTTTTATTTATATTTTGCTTTTTTCTCTTTTGCTGTCCCTTCCCTTCATCTCTTAAATTTTCCTGCTTTCGTAACGTCAATACATATTACCAGTTCTTGAATAGAGATATTTTGTGATAAGCACTTACTCCTTAGTATCTGATTTTTAAATTTGGTCATGTATTCTCAAGGACTCATTGAAAATATGGTATTAATGTAACGTTAACGACCACAGATACCGAGAGGCGATTCAGAAATGGGATGAAGCGCTCCAGTTCACCCCGAATGATGCCGCCCTGTACGAGATGAAGTCACAGGTAACGATTGTGAGGAATTTCCCTTTCATTATGAAGCTGTGCTATGTTTGTGTGGTGAGCCAAAATAGTGTTTTCTTTTTCAAAGACAGTTTATTTGGGGAAAAAATGTTGCCATGTTATTTATGGCTCTTCCTCATGCATCAAATTAGAAATTCATTTACCTTTACAATGAAGTTAACTGTTATTTCAGCCTAACTGTGGTAAGATATGAGCAGATGGATATCTGTAAAGAAGTCACTGGTGATCTCTTAAATAAATGGAGTGTGTTTGCTTTTCTTGGGAATTATTTGTAGTGGATTTAGCAATAACTTAATTTCTTTAGAATGAGGATGAATTGGATTCTGGATGATGACATTTCCCTAAAAATGGCCTAATCCTTAGCAAAAGGTCAGAATAGACTCAATTTATTAGTAGTTTAAACATAACATTTGTCCTTAAAAATACATTTCTAATATTTTGTGTGAAAGTTCACAGAGAAAACCTGCGAGCACTTGGGTTAGGTTAGCCACGAGACTTAAAATCTCAAACAGCATTAAACGTATTTTTGGCAGGGAATAGTTGGAATTTAGCCTTGATCTACACACCTAACAGACAGCTTTCAGATGATGATCTCAAGCATAGGGCACATCTTTTATCAGCTTTGATTTTAGCTCATCTGGGAAAAACCTAAATAATTTATGTCTACGAAATGAAGTGCTATGAGGACCTTCATTTGGATAAGACTTTAATTTTCAATCTTGAATATATATGTATATATTAACGGCAGGATGGGGCCGGCCCCGTGGCTGAGTGGTTAAGTTCGTGTGCTCCACTTCTGGGGCCCAGGGTTTCACTGGTTTGGATCCTGGGCCTGGACATGGCACCGCTCATCAGGCCATGTTGAGGTGGCATCTCACATGCCACAACTAGAAGGACTCACAACTAAAATGTGCAACTATGTACTGGGGGAGTTTGGGGAGAAAAACAAAAAAGAAGATTGGCAACAGTTGTTAGCTCAGGATTTGTAGAAGGCAGGATTTGTAGCTAACTGTATGAACCGAGTTGTTTAATTTGGAGCCTGATCATGATGGTTATATCACAAATCTTGTGAAATACAAATTGTTCCAAAGATTATAGATAAAATCCAACCCTTTCCTATAATTAAAATTCTACAACTTTCTGACTTTTCTGGTTCGTAGGGTTTGAAAAACCCTGTTGTGGGGAGGCCTGTGGAGCGTAGAAATGATTTTTATAGCAGGAAGATGTTCACTGGGGACAGGATGGGTGGTTGAACAAATTTAAATTTACCTAGTTTAACAGCTAGACCTGGGGTTCCCTAAAAACCGCATTGTAAGTAGAATAAACAGAAGTGAAACTGAGAGTTCAAATAGCTCTGAGCCATCATGGCTAGAATATGACCGCTTGGTTTGGACCAGATGGACAATAGACTTCAATACTAGAAAGGGAATAGTTTATACTTTCATAGTTACTTCAAGAGTAGAAAGAAGAATATAATTCCTGACTCTGAAAGGCAGAGGAGAGGGCTCAAAACCACTGAAATGCTATGTTTACCAGACTAAAAATATGTTTTTCAAAATGAAAAGCATTGCTTACGTATGATTATCCATTAGTAGTTTGCTAGTGTATGAATATTACCGACAGGTTTTTTTTCATCCTTTTGGCTCTAGGTCCTGATGTCTCTTCACGAAATGTTCCCAGCAGTCCATGCAGCAGAAATGGCTGTCCAGAGAAATCCACACTCATGGGAGTCTTGGCAGACTTTGGGACGAGCTCAGCTTGGCTTAGGAGAGATAGTCTTGGTAAGGAAGTCAGATTATCGTAATACTGAAATTTTATTTTGGCATGCTTTTGATCAACTGAACCAAAAAGTAAGTAGTCATTTATCAAATCTATGCAAAAATAAATAGCAGATTACCTCTTAAAGATATTAGCTCATAAACACAGATCAAAGTAATTACCAAACATCTTTTTCCATTATAAACACCATTATATCAGGGTCAGAATATTTTTCAGGTATTTAGCATCATGAAAGTTAAAAAAAATTTAACATGAAACGTTGGCATTTGGTAAACTTTATTTAGATATAAAATAAGGAATTTCTAGGTTAGTTCTTTGCATCGTTAAATTTACCACATTATAAAGTGATATAAGTATCACCATGGAGACAAAACCAGTAAAAGATTATGTTAGGGAAGGAAAAAGTAGGCTGGGAGAGTGATGGTGATAAATCTTTAGACTGAGAAGTTGCTGGCTTAGTGAGGAGAAAATGGGGAATGGTAGAAGCTTTTGAAAATGAAATACTCATGTAAAGTTTCCTGTAAACTGGTGCTTAATGCCTTTCTCAACTTGCCTGGACTATACCTTGTAGGTAGCAAAGGCTAGATGGGTGAGAGGTGGCTGTGGGGACTGTCCTATTTTTGTTTTTGTTTTGACTGGGCTATATATACCCGACAGCTAATTTCCTAAAGCATGTTTGCAAATCTAATATAGTGGTGCCAAATTTCCTCTTTGTCATTAAGTAAATTAAGACTTTTCATGCTTTTTTTTTTTTTTTATGATAACTTTATTGTATTTTCTGGGTATACAAGGTAAACACAATCAGCATAGAATCTTTAAAATAAGCAGATAAACAAAATGCCAAAACATCCCTCAAAATCCTGATTACATAGTTATGTAATTTCTTCTTGTTTACCTAAAATTTTGGCGTGAACTTCTTTTCCTATTACTAAATATTTTGCTGTAACATTGAAAATATCACTGTAGTATCGGGATAGCACCAATTGCATAATCAACACTATACTTTTGAAAGTATACCTTTTCTTTCTTTTCTTTTGCTACTATAAACAGTGCTATGAAGAACATCAATACAGGTGAATAATCACATCTTCCGGTCACTTTTTTCATTCTTGGACCACTCATAAATCTTATGGCATCTCACTTCTCAACAGCACTCAGAGCTGGTGACCATTCCCCCAGAAACACTCTCTCCTTCCTTTTGATGGCTCAGGATACTAATGTCTTTTCTTTTTTAATGACTGCTCCTTTTCTCTTTTGTAGCTCTAGCCTCCTCCACGAAATATTAAATGTTAGAATTCCTCTCACTCTTCTCATTTTAAATTTTCTCCTAAAGCCTTCTTATGCACACCCATATGCTTTTTTTTTTTTTTTTTAGTTAATGTTATGATAGATTACAACCTTGTGAGATTTCAGTTGTACATTTTTGTTAGTCATGTTGTGGGTACACCACTTCCCCCTTTGTGCCCTCCCCCCACCCCCCCTTTTCCCTGGTAACCACTGATCTGATCTCCTTATCAATATACTAACTTCCACCTATGAGTGGAGTCACATAGAGTTCGTCTTTCTCTGACTGGCTTATTTCGCTTAACATAATACCCTCGAGGTCCATCCACGTTGTTGTGAATGGGCCAATTTTGTCTTTTTTTATGGCTGAGTAGTATTCCATTGTGTATATATACCACATCTTCTTTGTCCAATCATCAGTTTCTGGGCATGTAGGCTGGTTCCACGTCTTGGCTATTGTAAATAATGCTGCGATGAACATAGGGGTGCAACGGACTCTTGAGATTTCTGATATCAGGTTCTTAGGATAGATACCCAGTAATGGGATGGCTGGGTCATAGGGTATTTCTATTTTTAACTTTTTGAGAAATCTCCATACTGTTTTCCATAGTGGCTGTACCAGTTTGCATTCCCACCAACAGTGTATGAGGGTTCCTTTTTCTCCACAACCTCTCCAACATTTGTCGCTCTTGGTTTTGGATGTTTTTGCCAATCTAACGGGTGTAAGGTGATATCTTAGTGTAGTTTTGATTTGCATTTCCCTGATGATTAGCGATGATGAACATCTTTTCATGTGTCTATTGGCCATATTCATATCTTCTTTTGAGAAATGCCTGTTCATGTCCTCTGCCCATTTTTTGATCGGGTTGTTTGTTTTTTTGTTGTTAAGCAGTGTGAGTTCTTTGTATATTATGGAGATTAACCCTTTGTCGGATAAGTGGCTTGTAAATATTTTTTCCCAATTAGTGAGCTGTTTTTTTGTTTCAATCCTGTTTTCCCTTGCCTTGAAGAAGCTCTTTAGTCTGATGAAGTCCCATTTGTTTATTCTTTCTATTGTTTCCCTCAATTGAGGAGTTAATAGTGTCCAAAAAGATTCTTTTGAAACTGATGTCAAAGAGTGTACTGCCTATATTCTCTTCCAAAAGACTTATTGTCTCAGGCCTAATCTTTAGGTCTTTGATCCATTTTGAGTTTATTTTGGTGTGTGGTGAAAAAGAATGGTCAATTTTCAATCTTTTGCATGTGGCTGTCCAGTTTTCCCAGCACCATTTGTTGAAGAGACTTTCTTTTCTCCATTGTAGACCCTCTGCTCCTTTGTCGAAGATTAGCTGTCCATAGATGTGTGGACTTTTCATGCTTTTATTGGCCTTTTACGGTAAAAAGAAAGCAAACAAAAAAAAATTTAAGTTTCTTTAAAGGCTAAAATTATTCATAAGCCCTGAATTTGACTTTACTAGAAATGGCTTTAGTAAGTTGTGGGTAGCTTAGATTTTTCTGGTACTCTTGTAAATGTTTCATTTTTTTCTGTTTACAAAAAAAGAGATGTTTGTCATATTCTCAGAAATAAGAAGTAAGGGATTTTGATGAGAAAATTGATGGGAGTAAAAAAACTTAAAAGTAATAATCTAGGGGGCTAGCCTGGTGGCGTAGTGGTTAAGTTTGTGCATTCTGCTTTGGTGGTGTGGGGTTTGTGGTTCGGATCCTGGCCGTGGACCTACACACTGCTAAACAAGCCGTGCTGTGGAGGCATCCCACATACAAAATAGAGGAAGATTGGCACAGATGTTAGCTCAGGGCCTGTCTTCCTCACTGAAAAAAAAAAAGATAATCTGAAATGAGATTCACAGTGACAGAAACCAGTTTAACAAAATGCCATTTTCTTTCCTTGCCATTTAACATAGCCATCTTTTCTCTTTTTTATGTAAAGACTTAAATCATACCAGAGTTGGAAAAAAGAAATTCAAGGAATTTAGTTTTCTAATAGGTTAACAGGAAAACAAACAAAAACCTATCATATAATACTTTTTCCCCATTTCTCCTTTATTAAAAACTTGCAAGTCATTATCTCTTTTGCTTGTAAGTGCCTGTGGTAATGGAAAAAATCTCTAGGACATAATGTTTAGCAAAGATTGTCCTATAAGGAAAGAAAATATATTACAGATGAGACAACAGAGATCCTTTGAATCAACCAATAAAATTATTCAACATTTTGGTTTCTTAAATAAGTACTAGTTGTTCAACTGTTATTTTTTCCTATTGATATGATTCTGTCCATTAATACTGTGAAATTCTTGGAGGAATTAAAAGTGTTATTTTTCCCCATTTAATGTAATTTTTAGGACTCTACTTAAAAAAATTTAAATTTATAATTTTTATGTAAACTTAAGCTGTTCTTTTGAAAGACTGGAATGGTTTAAAAGAATGACTTAAAATGTCATAATGAAAGGATACTATGAAAAATATATTGAAAGCGAGCTAGATTTCTAACATCTAACGATTCTTACTATATATACCTATGGACAAAAACATAAAAAATATACAGATAAATAGAACAGGTAGTAAATTAAGTCAATAGCTGGGTATATCTCTATGAGTAATTATTTAGATTTATTATGAGTAATTATTTAGAGTTGGGTGTATATGTTGGAAAATGATTATAGCTTTGGTTTGTTCTTCATTTTCTAATTCTTTGAGGTGAAAAGTTAGATTTTTTTACTTGAGATCTTTTTTATTTAACGTAGGCTTTTATCATCATAAACTTCCCTTTTAGTTCTGCTTTTGCTGCATTCCATAGTTTTAGTATGTTGTATTTTCATTTTCATTTGTTTCAGGATATTTTCCAATTTCTCTTTTGATTTCTTCTTTAGCTCATTGGTTGTTCAAGAGTGTGTTGTTTAATTTCCACATATTTGTTAATTTTCCAGTTTTCCTTCTGCTATTTTCTAATTTTATTCCATTGTAGTCTGAGAAGATACTTGGTCTGTCTGCTTAAATTTGTTAAGACATGTTTTGTGACCTAACGTGTCATCTATGCACCTAATGTGTGATCTGTCCTGGAAAATGTTCCATCTGTGCTTGAGAAGGATGCGCATTCTGCTGCTGTGGGTGAAATGTTTTGGATATGTCTATTAGGTCCCTTTGGTCTGTAGTGTTGTTCAAGTCTTCTGTTTCATATTGATCTGTCTGGATGTTCTACCCATTACTGAAAGTGGGGTGTTGAAGTCTCCTAGTATGACTTGATTGCTATTTCTCCCTTCAGTACTGTCAATGTTTACTTTTTGTGCTTAGGTGTTCTGATGTTGGGTCCATATATGTTTGTAATTGTTATATCTTTCTGGTGAATTGACCATTTTATCATTATATAATGTATGTCTTTGTCTGCTGTGACACTCAATACATATTAGCATTATTATGATATAAGTTCTTGGCTTCAAAGGTATTCATTCCTGGTACCTTCCTGATCAGGGTTTAGCCCAGGAAATCCCCAGATTCATATATTTACTTATCTGCAGAAGCTAACAATGCATTTGCCTTGTTTTGAATTATAATATCAGTACTTCTACTTTAATGGACTTTTAGTACTCATCAGCAGTTTGTCAGATTTCTTTCACACTTCCATAACTTTTTGTTTTCTGTTCGTTAGGGCACAGCCCTAACTTCCATCCTTACATTCTAGTAAATTAAAAGAAAAAAAGTTGTATATACACGGATATTGTGGACTATATGAAATACATTCATTTTTTAAAACAAAGCAAACAAAAACTGACTTTTTTTTACCCCTAGGCAATTCGGAGTTTTCAAGTAGCCCTTCACATCTACCCAATGAACCCTGAAATATGGAAAGAAGACCTTTCTTGGGCAAGAACGCTCCAGGAGCAGCAGAAGGTAGCACAGAGGATTAAAAAAAGTGAAGCACCAGCGGAAGTAACCCATTTCTCACCAAAGTCAATTCCTGACTATGACTTTGAAAGTGATGAGATTGTTGCTGTTTGTGCAGCTATTGCTGAAAAACAGAAGACCATCTCAGCAAATAAAACAATGGTGATTGTGTCGGCCTCTGGGACTGTGGAGACGGTAACTGAGAAGGAAGATGGTGCTGCCCCACCAGATGGCTCTGTTTTTATCAAAGCCCGATGAAGCATAGCAGGAATTCTTTGAATCTGTCTTTTTGATTGCCACTTAAAGTTGTGAGCATAGGGACATTTACTCTGGAGAAATAGGGGAAAACTCCTGTTTGTAAAATAAGTTTTTCAGATGAAGCGTATAAAAATAAATGGTAGAAGTATTGTATAGTGTTTGGACTATGCATTGATAAGTTATGATTTAAACTTCTTAAGATTAGAATTCTGAGTCTAGTGGTTTTTGATTAATAAACTTAATTTAATCCAAATATATAAGTGAGTACATTTTAAAGACACAACTTGCAAGTGGATTCTCGAACAGTGAATAACTTGATGGCCAGTGTTATATTAAAATGTTGACTTGTTGACTTTTGTTTTATGATAAAGGAAGTGGGTGATTTCTTTTCCTTTTAGAAATATACTGCTGTCACTATTCACTCTTCTATTTTTCTTGTTTCATTAGAGTAAGTTTGTCACAAAGCTTGAATATTTTTGAAAGTCATTTTGATTCAAAGTTGTCATTTGGTTACAAGTGGAATCTTTGAAAGTTCGGCTGAAAATGCATGCAAATGTGTACATTCTGAACATTTTCTGAAGTTTCTCCTAATTCTGATTTGTGCTTACATTTTGACTTTAAAATTATTATAACAATGGTACTTGCCTCCTTCACTATTTGTTAGATGTATAAAGAACTGGTAAACGTTAGAATGATGGTTTTATTTTTTTAATTGTTAAAGTAGGTAGAATAGTTCTTACCGCACGCAAGTCGTTTTTAAGATGTGCGTCTTTGAAATGAATGGCTCCTATAGATACATCGTAACAAATTGTACTGCTGTCTTGTCCCAGTCAAAAGCAGTATTTTCTTCTTCTTATTTTTAAAAGCTTAAAAACCTTGAAGATAACTTAGCTCTTGCTTATAACTTTCCAGCTGATAGTTTGGAATTCCTTTTCTAGATAACTTTTTTGGAACTACTCAGTGAAATGAGAAATAATCACAGTTTTGAATAGCTAAATTGTATCTTTCTAAAGATAAAAAGCAGGGTTGTTATTATTAAAGTGCCACTGAGTGAATAACTTAGGCACAGCACATGTGGAAACCGAAATGTGACTTATGGTACAGGCCCATGAGTAGAGAAGGATATGATATGTTGAAGGAATATTTCATTGAAAGGCCACAATCACATCCCCAAATCAATACTGTCATTGCTAATGTGAATTATAATTTTTATCCTACATATATTGTAGTACAATTATATAAACTGCTGGACGCTGATACTTCTGACACTCAGGAAGCTATTATTGGTGTAAAATTAATTTTATCCTTGTTAGAGATGAAAGTAAGTTACTTTATTTTAAGGAATCTTACCTTACTCTCTTGGAGGATGTGAGTAACGGTCTACATTTTTCTGAGATGATTTTTAAAATTTTTATTTTAGTGGAATGCTTCTCTCTTTTTTTCAGAGTTGGAGAAGTCAGCGCTTGCCTTGAAAAGTATATTTTCCCCCAAAGTTGTATCGGAAAGTTAGCTCTGGTCAGAGAGGTTAGTTTTAGAATGATCCAGAAAACCAAATATTAATTATATTTTATTTTGTATAATAAGGAATATCCTCAAAGGGTAGATAGTTGGGTATCTAGAGAAGTGAGCACTTACCATTTGGTATGTTGTTTTGAGTAATAGGTGTTTGTTTATTGTGTAATTTGTGAATAAATATTTTTTCTGAATTTTAAAGATTTGCCTGTTGTGTTGTTAGCTTTTTAAAAATTAGATTTATTTATTTAATTTCTTTCTTATGTGACAATAAAATATGTAAAGCACCTTGCATGGTGTCTCGCATATGAAGTACTTGGTAAATGCTAGCTTTTTCTTTGAAGAACTTGGATTAGTTTGGAAATGTTTAACCTCAGTTTCTTCTGATTTTAAGAAAGCAAGACAACTTCTTTGTAATCTTTTCCTTATCTGAAAGTGAGACATCACTCCTCATATTACAGGACAGATGGTTATCAGTTGGAGGTTCTTCTTGTTGTAAGCTCTGTGCCTTAGCCCCAAAAGAGGCAGGAGCCAGAGTGGCGCGCACGTAGCCCTAGCTTCTGTTGAAGAACCTAGGGTTTCCCACATTGGCATTGCTAGGCCAGGTTAGTCACTTCCTTGCTCAGATAGAAGAAATAAGAGGTTTTAGACATAAGTTGGAGGAGAGAAAGAAGTAGTCAGTCATGGAGAAGAATGGCAGTTCATTTCTCCAGGCCCCTAAAAATGCTTGGCTAACACTCTGGTACGCACAAGGAGAAAAATACATGCATTATTTTATAAGGATGTGAATACTGATATAAAGACATTTACTAAGTTTGTTACATAGAATAACACATCCTTTTGAATCTGAAAGAAAAATAATTGATGTTCATGGTAGTGACATAATTAAAGATGTTTAATACACTTTCTGAAAACACTAACACTAAAATTATACTGAATATAATTTGCATTATTCTTACTTGAAAATTGTATGGCAGAGACACTCATTAGATAAAACACTACACATCCAGACCATGCCTGATAATTTGAGAATCATATATTATTTTCTAGACAACTTAGGTTATAGAGTATTTATCTTAAATGTGCTAATAAATGCTATGTAAACATTGAAAAGTTTAGATCGCAGGACCTAGATCTACAATTGGGGCCTATGTACAAAATTTTATGGTGGTAGTCTAAATATAAGAAGCTTTTAAATTGATGTTATATGGCAAAACTATAATGAGGACATAATAAAAAAAACTGTCTCAGAAAGCTAGAGTTTCCATAACTGACCAGTATAGCCTTTTCAGTTTGAAAATTATGCTTTATGTAATATCAAAAGCTTGTTTCACTGCCTTTCCCAGCAGTAGGAAAATTGTCAATAATTTCTTTAATTTCAGGCTTCCTGGTTCAGAAGCCCTTCTAAATCGACTGTGGACGTTGATTTCGGGACATACATGTGATCTAAATGAGTTATGAGTTGACACAAGAACCATAGTTTCATAATTATCTTCAAATAATGGATATACTAAATGTGGTTTTTATTTTCCTGAGAGAGGATTATTAAACTGATGGTGTATTTTGTAACTGCTGGCATTTTAGGATTGAGAAAGTAATTTTTTTTAACCAATAAGAAAATACAGAAATTTGTAAATGACTAATCATTGCCAAAGTAGATTAAAATGAAATATATCCCTTTAGTCACTTGCAATTAAACATGCCCACTTGAACGGAAGAGAAGGGGTGGCCCTATCGCTGGTGTACCGTGAATTGTGCCTTAATGTGTGTTATGTGTGAACTTCACCAGCTGTGTGTGCCAAGCTGGAAGAAAGGTTGAGAAATGCTGATCTCCCCTTCATTGGGATGGCAGAGGGTGGGATGGCTTCCTTTCACAGTGCTGCTTTGGATACCATTAAGCAAGGAATCCTGATCTCTCCCTTCCCTCCTCCCTCCCACCTCCCCAGGAAAGGGAGCTTAAGATAAAGAACTGGACATACAAGCCCCTTTCTCCGCTTTTTTGGATGTTCCTGCAGAGATCCTATGTTGTAGTCTCTTGGCAGACCTGTTGTGAGTTTTGCAGTGAAGGCTCTCTGCCTCTGCGAGGGGAGAGCTGTGCTTGTGCAGGATTGCCTGTGCCTTGGGGAGCACGTCTGTCTAATTCTGGCTTTGATATCAGGTGGCCATTGTTGCCACAAACCTAAATTTTATGCTCTACCCTAGACTTTCTCAGCAATAAATCTGACATATTGAATCTCCATCTGCCTGATTCTTTTTGTTTCTCAAGTAGCTCAGAGGTCAGGAGGGGACAAGGGGTATTATTTTATGACTCCCTCAAACCCCGACAAAGATTAGTGCAGATTATATTTCAAAGTACGCATGACACAAAAACTGAATTGGAGAATTTTTTCTAATTTTACATTTTCTTAAATCACTGAAATTCTATTGAAAATGGATAATGTTAATTACAAGGCAACATGTAAATATTTGTTCAGGATATTTGAAAAGTCGACTGGCTTGACATTGTGATAGACCACAATGTTGACTCTAGATTTAATTTGAAGGAAGGAATGTGAAATGAATCATGATAGCCTCTGCCCACTCTGTCAACTTTTTTAAGAGTGTAATTTACATATAGTAAAATGTGCCCATTTTAAGTTTACAGTTTGAGGAGTTTTGACAAATGTGAACCCTCACGCAGTCACCGTTACCATCAAGGTGAGGGATATTTCCATCACCCAAAAAGTTCTCCAATGCTCATTTGCAGTCAGTTCCCTTCCACCCCAACACCAAGCAAGTTTCAACTACTGATCTGCTTTCTGCGACTGCAAAGTAGATTTGACTTTTTTAGAATTTCAGATAAATAGATCATACAATATGTACTCTGTGTCTGACATTTTTTGCTCAGCATAATACTTTTGAAACCTATCCGTGTTGAGATTCATCCATGTTATTGTGTATGTCAGTAATGTGTTCCTTTTTATTGCTGAGTATTATTCTGTTGTGTGGATAACCCACAATTTGTAGCTATTCATATCTGTGGATGGACGTCTAGGTTGTTGAACATCTGAATTTTGATCTATCACGAATAAAGCTGCTATGTATATACATCACAAGTCTGTGTGTGGATATATGTTTTCATTTCTCTTGGGTAAATACTGGAGGTGGGATTGCTGAGTGTTATGGTAACTATATATGTGTAGTTTAGAGGAAACTGAAACTTCTCCAAAGTATTATGTATTAAAAAATTTCAGTTGCTCAGTGTCCTTGTCCATGGTTGGTATTGTCATTGTTTTTAATTTTAGCCACCTTGGTGGATATGTAATGCTATCTCATTGTGGTTTTAATATTCGTTTCCCTGGTGATGTTGAGCATATTTTCATATGGTCATTTGACATTTGTATAATTTCTTTTGGGAAGCACTGTTCAAATTTTTGCTGATTTTTTATTTGGTTTATCTTATTACTGAGTTATCAGAATTTTTTTCTATATTCTGGATAAAAATCCTTTATGAGATATATGTATTGTGAGTATTTTGTCCTCATCTGGGGCTTGCCTTTTTGTTTTCTTAATGATACCCTTTGAAGAGCAGAAGTTTTTAATTTTGATGAAGTCCAATTTATATATTATTCTTTTAAGGTTGTACTTTTTGTGTGTTGAGCAATCTGTGTTTACTCCAAGATGAGAAAGATTTTCTATGTTTTCTGTTAGAAGTTTTACAGTTTTAGCTTTTATAGTTAGGTCTGTGATTTGTTTCAAGTTAATTTTTATGTATGGTGTGAGGTAAAGGTCGAGGTTCATTGTTTTTGATGTCTAGTTATTCAAACACTATTCATAAAAAACCCATCCTTTCTCATTGTAATGCCTTGGCATCTTTGTTGAAAATTAATTCACCATGTGTTTGAGGATCTGTCCAAGCTGTGTGTTCTGTTACACTGCTTTATATGTCTGTTCCTATGCCAATACTGCCCTGTCTTGATTACTATAGCTTAAAATCCTAGTCTTAAAAATCACTGTAATTTTTCAAACTTATTTTCACCCCAAAATCGTTTAGCTATTCAAATTTGTTTGTCCTTCCATATACATTTTAGAATCAACCTGTTTCTATCTACTTGCAAGTCTTCTGGGATTTTGATTGAAATTGTTTTGAACCTATAAATCAGTTTAGGAGGAGTTACTGTCTTAACAATACCACGTCTTCGAATCCATGATCATGGCATGTCATTGTTTTGTGTCTTTAATTTCTCTTTGTACTGTTTTTTAGTTTTCTGTGACTAGGCCTTGCCCGTATTTTCGTTAAGTTTATCCTTAAATACTTCATATTTTTTTGATGCCGTTACAAGGAGTGTTTTTAAAATTTTATTTTCCAATTTGATACGATGACATAAAAATACTATTTAGTTTTGTATATTGACCTTGTAGCCTACCACCTTGGTAATTGATTTATTAGTTGCATTAGCTTTTTTGTAGATTCTTTAGGATGTTCTACATGTATTATCATGTCTTTGTGAGTAAAGACAGTTTTCCTTCTTCCTTTACAAACTGTATGCTTTTTATTTCTATTTCTTGCCTTATTGCACTGGCTAGAACCTCCAGTGCAACGGTAAATAGAAGCTGTGAGAATGGACATTCTTGCCTGGTCTATAATCTTTTGGTCTTTGACCATTAAGTATGATGGTAACTGTAGTTTTTTTATGTATGTCCTTTATTAAATTGAGGAAGTTCCTTTCCTAGTCTGCTGAACACCTTTTATCATGAGTGGGTATTGAATTTTGTTAAATGTATTTCCTGAATCCATCAGAAGATTGTATGATTTTTCTCTTTTATTCCATTAATAAGATGAATTACATTTTTCAAATCTTAATTCAGCTGCATTTCTGGGATAAACCCTATTTAGTCATGATGGATTATCCTTTTTTAGCTCTTCTTGATTCAATTTGGTAATATTAAGAATTTTTACGTCTATGTTCATGAAGAATATCGTTTGGTAGTTTTCTTGTAATATCTTTAAAATTCTTGAATCAGGATAATGTGGACCTCATTTAAAAAAGGTGAGAAGTATTTCTACCTGCTCTTTTCTCAAAGGATTTCTATACATTTGGCATTTCTTTCAATAGTGTTTAATAGAGCTAACAAGTGAAGTTACCTAGGCCTAGCATTTTTCTTTTCGGGAAGATTTTAAATTACAAACTCAGTTTTAAAAACAGCTACAGTGTAAATCTTATCATTTATGTCACATTGAGTAATGGTATGGTTTGATTAAATTAGGATCCAAAATCCACTCATTGCGTCTGTTCACATGTCTCTTACTCTTCTATAATCTAGGTTCCTCTTCCTTTTTTTGTCCTTGCAATTTACTTTTAAAGGAACTGAGTCATTTGTCTTTTAGAATTTTCCACACTTTGTATTTTATTTATTGTATCTCACCTAATGTTATTAATGTTCCTCTGTACCTACATTTCCTATAAATTTTCCTATAAATTCTTTGGTTCAAGTTTTTAGCAAGAATGCATCATGAGTGGCTTTGGGTACTTAGACCAGAAGTTAAATATTTCTGGCTCTTTCTTTTTGTAATATCAAAAGCAATTGACTCTCTTTGCCTAGATCCATTATTTCATTGGAGGCTAAAAAATGGTGATAATTATTGGTTTTTTTGTTGCTGGAAGACTTGATCTTTAAAGAAAACTTTTCCTCATCAACTATTTTGTTACCTTGAGAAACAACTTATGTAGTTGAAGGCTGGTAATATAGTGGAGGCTTTCTTCTTTCCCTTTGTTTACCACTAGCATCCTCCAAAGGTGATGAGTGAGATGTTCTGTTTGGTTTTGTTTTTGTACCATTATGAAGTCATGCATTGACATATTTGATATGTTTTCCCTGCAGTTATTATTCATAATGAGAGTGTGTACATGCTGAACTTCTGGAGATAATTCCAAGTTCGTTTTTTCGAAATGATTGTACCAATTTTATACCTCACCATTAGTATGTGAGAGTTTCTAAGGCATACTTGGTATTTCCAGACTATAAATTTTCTACAAATATAATTGGTGTATAAGGGTATATATATCATTGTGATTTCACTGCTTATTCATTTTTAGACATTTATGACCTGAATTATTGATTTCTTATGATAGAGGAATATTATTTAGCTTTCATATTTCCTCAATATATATACTTACTAGTTCTGCCTCCATTTCCAATAAAGTTGATTATAATTTTGTCTTCGATCTATACTCATTATTTTATGACTATGTAATTACTGCACATAGTTGATGTCACCTAGTATATTATTTTTATTTTACATTTCTTGTACTTGTGTTTGTTTTTCATGGAGTTAATAATTGCCTTGTTGTTTTGTTCTTTAGTTTTCCATGTATATAATGCTAATTTACCCCGACTGTCTAATAGAAATATAACACTCCCCTCAGTATTGCCAAACACCAAATAATCTGTCAATTTTCTTTTGCTTTTCTTTCTTTTTTAACCTTAGAGACATCCTAGAGCACCCTCTCCTGACTCAGTCTGGTTTCACTGTGCTCTTGGCCTGCTGTGGAGCTGATGTCTTGAGCTCTCTTTCATCATTGTTCTTGAAATTCTCTTGGCTTCCCTCGTATACTGAATCTTGTTTCACGCCTTCTCAACAGAGAGAAATGTTTACCTAATTGTTCAGATTTTAGTGTGTGGACTTGCTGTGGTTAAAAGTTCTTAGGACACAAATATGTTTGGTGTTCTCTTCTGTCCTCCTCTTCCATGGTGTGGAATGGGGTGGATGAAAGGTAAGGTCATGAATGAATGGTAGAGATATTGATACTGATATAAGGACAATGGGCCCAACTATCTTTCTCTCTTCTCTTCTTTTTTTCAAAAAGGCTTTCAACCTGGGACTAAAACCCCAGGTGTGGTTCAGGGCAGCTCCACACTAAATGATAGGGTCAAACACTCTCTCTTGCTCTGAGTCTCTTTCTCTGGTTCCATTTCTGGTGTACCTGAACAGCAATCATGAGATCATACTTGCAGCATCTTAGACTCAGGTTTAACGGTGGTGAAGGGCATGAGGTGGGGGGAGTGGGGGAAGAGAACAAACTTCATGGCTCTTTTGGTCTTGAAACTAGTACGAGTAGTTTAGGGAAAATGAATATTTCTGTGTCAAGGTTTATGGCCAAAGGCATAGCTGATTTTTCCACAGCCCTTAGTGTTTGTGGCTCCAATAAGAAACTTGTGGAGAGGGGTGGCTAGGCTTTGGGAAAGGACTGTTGCATTCCATGGTCTTCTGGTCAAAGTTTCACTTTAGAAGCTCTACCAATCTTACAATCTTATCTAACACATTTGACCTGGTTGGTTAGATTGTCTTTAAGATTATGAGATAGTGTTAAAATTAGCTTTCTGTCTGCTATATCCTGCTAGGACCAGGTAGGATTTAATATCAGCCAGTTAGACAGTCAGAACTTTCTTACATGGAACGTTTGGAGCCACAAATGGTCTGGAACAACTTTTCCACAAGAAACCATCTTTGCGTAACATAGCTGGTAAGCCTTACAAAGAAATGTGGAATAGATGACAAACAATGTTGGAGTCTTTTTCCTTGGCTGTTCTATTAAGAATAAGCCAGACTCAACA
The DNA here is from genome assembly GCF_041296265.1 of Equus caballus. NCBI lineage: Eukaryota > Metazoa > Chordata > Mammalia > Perissodactyla > Equidae > Equus > Equus caballus. Next base: position 40,296,638 of record NC_091704.1, read on the forward strand.
GTAAAAAGATATTGTTATGAACTGAATTGTGTCTCCCTGAAATTCATATGGTGAAGCTCTAACCCCCAATGTGACTGTATTTGGAGATAGAGCCTTTGAGATAATTAAGGTTAAATGAGGTCATAAGGGTGGGCCCTAATCCACTATGACTGGTGTCCTTATAAGAAGAGAGACACCAGGCATGCATGTGTACAGAGAAAAGGCCGTGTGAAGATACAGCAAGAAGGTGGCCAGCTGCACACCAAGGGAAGAGACCATAGGAGAAAGCAAGCCTGCCAGCACCTTGATCTTGGAACTTCAGCCTCCAGAACTGTGAGAAAATTAGTTTTTGTTGAAGTCACTCAGTCTGTGGTATTTTGTTACGGCAGCCCTAGCAAACTAATACAGACATATAACTCAATTAAAAAATAGGCAAACAATTTGAATTTGAATAGATATTTCTTCAGAGAAGATATACAAATGTCCAAGAAGCATATGAAAAGATTCTCAACATTAGTAGTCATTAGGGAAATGCAAGTCAAAACCACAGTGAGATACCACTTCATACCCATTAGGATGACTGTAATCAAATACAAGGACAAGAAGCATTGATGTGGATGTGGAGAAACTGGAACTCTTGTGCATTGCTGGTGGGAATGTAAAATGGTGCAGCCGCTTGGGAAAATAGTTCGGCAGCTCCTCAAAAAATTAAACATATAGCTACCATATGACCCAGCAATTTCACTCACAGGTATATAGAGGATTGAAAACATAGGTTCACTCAAAAACCTGTACACAATGCTGCTACTGGCGTTATTAATAACCAAAGTGGAAACAACCCAAATGCCCATCAACTGATACACGGATAAACAAAATGTGGTATATCCACACAATAAAATGTTACTCAGCCATAAAAAGGAATGAAGTACTGATTCATGCTAGAACATGGATGAACCTTGAAAATATACTAACTGAAAAAAGCCAGACAGTAAAGGCCACATACTGTATGATTCCATTTATGTCCAGAATAGGCAAGCTCATAGAGATAGAGTGATTGCCAGGGTAGAGAATGCGGAGTAACTGCAAATGGGTATGAGGTTTCTTTGGGGCGTGATGAATACGTTCTGGAATTAGACAGCAGTGATGGTTGCATTCTGTGAACATACTAAATATTTTATAGGGCAAATCTTATGTGAATTATATTTTAATTAAAAAAAAGAATAAGCCAGAATCAGTGTCCTCAATGGTGAACCTGGAGGATGGGTGAGATTGTAACTTGAGTATTAGTAATGCTGGCTTGTGAATGAGGCTTTTGTTTTTCTCCATGAACACAGGTGAATACATATGTGTGTGTGTGTGTGTGTGTGTGTATTCATTTCTATATAAATCTAGGTGTTGTCTCATTGTCCATGTACATGGGAGAAAAACAAAAGCCTCTTTCACAAGTAAAATAGTCTCCAAAAGCATTGTTTCTTAGGCATTGGTTAGCACGGTGAAATAGAACATTTTAGAAGTTTGAGTCAGATGCTCCTTCTCTGAACCATCCCTACCTCAGCTGAGAATCACTGTGCCATCAGGTCCATGAAGATGAGTTCCGTTTTTCTGACATTGTCCAAAATTATCTTTAAAAACTTGCAAATAGCAAATCATGACCTTGCTCCTGGGGATTATCGGTACTCGAAGTGTGTCCTAATACTGGCAGCGTCAGCATCACCTAGAGCTTTTTAGAAATGTATACACTCCCGAGACCTACTGAATCAGAAACTGTGTTTTCAAGGGCTCTCTAGATGACTCTGATGCATACTGAAGTTTGAGAAGCACTGATCTAGAGAACTTACAAGCAGGAAAGAGCACAAGTCTATGCGAATTTTTTGTAATAAATATTTGGGTTTTTTACATGTACCAAGTTAAGCACGAATACTGTCTCCCCCACCCCCCATACAAACCAGTGATTTTGAGTACACCTCACACCCAGATCTTGGTTTCTAAATACCATTCTCCACTAAGGGGATCCAAGCCTTTGTACTATTCCTGCAACTTTTCTCTATATTTGACATTATTTCAAAATAAAAAATTTTAAATATTTTAATTTAAAAAGATACAGATGACCCGAAACAAGCAAACAAAAATCACAGTTTATGGAACTCAGATTGAGTGTATTTATTTATTATAATCTCCAAAATAATTTCAGTTGGTACAACTGTTTCTTAAAACCATGTCACTATCAGGCTCAGAATTTAATTACAACCAAGCAATTCACAAAAACACTTTAAGCAACAAAACATGCTTAATATTTCTTTGAGAAAGGGCCTTCAAATATGTGTACAGCATTTCTGAGTGTTACACAAAACTGGTAGGTGACCCTTACATGCCCAAGTTCTGCGCCCTTAACAACTGCCCACGGTTACTTGTTCAACTCTTATGACATCTGTGACAGGCTGATTTAACCACTCCTTCCACATAAAGGGCGTTATGGTGCAATCTGTCTTCCTCTTAAATTTTAAACAATATTCTAGACCATTCCTTAGGAAAGTAAAACTATGCACACTTTCAGGGGGAAAACAAGCTGCTTAGACTTTTTATTTGTATATTATACACTTCAATTATGGGTTATTTACTAAAGACTCTTTAAAATTTATGTTACATTTTAAAAAGAACCAGTTAGTGGGGGCAAAAGTAGAAAATATTTACCAGCATGTTAGGGTCTCCTGAAATCACAGTTTTCTGGGTAAACACATAGAGCCATCACTAAAAATTTTTCACTATGTATTACACATACATTGGAAAGAACTTTAACACTTTGGACCATAATTTTCACATCTTAAATAGTCATTTTTCTTTATTCCTTTAACAGTACTAAACTTCCTTTAAAAAATTTATATCCATCTTATAGATATGAGTTTCACTGTGAATTTTCAACACCTTGGTCTGAATCTGTTTATGAAAAAAAAATCTAACATCTGCAACTTCAGCTGGTTATACTGGGAGAGAGGGCTTACCATAATTTTATTATACCTTGTATTAACAATAAACCTTCTCACAGAGAAGAACATACTTTAAATACTTTAAATCATATTTACAACAATAAAATTCACATTTCATGCTTTAGTGAGACACTTAAATCATCCATAAGATAGTCCTCATAGTTTATTGAAACGGAGCCCTCTGTACCTGGCCTTCTTTGGGGTGCCAGATAGAAAGCTCACGATGTTACGGAAATAGCAAAACTTCTGCCATCCTCCTGTCAAGTAGAAAAACTGAGGGTAGATCTTCTCAGCCATCAAGCTGTGACGGAAATCCTGTGTCATAACGAGGTGGCAACCGATGTGCTTCAGACCTCGGGACCCATGTGAATCACCTTGCTCGTTTGAAAAGTGCTCAAAAGCCAGGATATTCTTGAATGTGAGTCCTAGGACAGAAATAGCCCTTCTGAGCACAGCTAAACACTTCATTTATGTGTCTATTGCACAGGATTTTATAAGCTTTCAGAAATAGTGCTGTATTTCTTTGCTTAGCTCCTATATACATTTTTCTGATAAGTTCAGTGTTTCATTGGGAAATGTCACTTGCAGAGAGCTCCCCTTCGGGGTAGGCCCAACCCTGCTAGTCCCGCCCACCTCGTCCACCAGTAAGACACTCTCTGAGTCCTGCCCCTGGGAGGAGTCCGAGGTCTCTGATATTCGTAAAGTCCTCAGTGAGGTGGTGTCTACTTGGGTCAAGCCCATGCCAGGCACACCTGGAAGCAAATTCCTGCCTCCGAGGCCATTTTCACTGAGGTCTGGCATGTAAAGGAGGGTCTGAGATGTGCTGCTGATCTCCTTCAGTTCCCGGGAAAGGAAGGAGCGAGAGTGGCCAGACATGGCAGAAGATGTCCTCCTGCTGTCTGAGCAGTGCGGTCCTGAGCGGTCTCTGCGGGACCCACCAATGCGGCAGAAGAGGCATTTGATCTTCTCTATCGCCTTACTGAGCACTGTCTTCCGCAGGAGGATGTATATCCAGGGGTCCAGGATGGGATTCACAGCAGCAATTCGGATGGCCTGCAAATCTGGGTTTTTGCTGACGTCTTGCTCTGAACTTGGCTGATACAACTGGTTGATGAACACTCGCACCTGCATAAATGAGAGGCCTACATTTAGATTTTATCATCAATCAATCAGAAATTCATTTGCATGCAATGTCTAACTTAGCCACATTAGGTAACTGCCCTCTTTTCTGCTAAGAGGTGCCAAAAAGAGAGCAGCTTACACAATAAGCCTCAGAAAAACCACTGGTTGTACAATTACATGTATGTTTCCAGATAGTATAACTTTAAATATTTTTGTAACTATCTTATAAACATCTTCTCTAGATCAAAAATGGTATACAAAAATGCAATGTGTGTACAGGCAACATATGCACAAAGTTCCCTTGAGAAGCACTTTATTAACTTCATTTCTGTGAATGCTTTTAAGTTTTTGTAAGTAATTAATGAGGTCTGTTTTTTCCAATAGCCATTGATTTCCCTTATTCCAGCTGCCATTTAATATATTTAAGTGATAGGCATTTTGTAAGTCAACTAACCATCTAATCATCATAGACAAGCCCAGAGATTCCTTTATTTTAGAGTCTAGACAGAATCTATTGGAAACTTTTCAACCAACATCTGACTCTCCTATCATCCAGAATGACCACAGAATAGTTTTTATTTTTCTGAGTCTGTTCCCCAGTTATTATCATCATCTAGCGTTATCAACCCTTCCTTCAAAAATCTGCTCCAAGTCTTTTCTCCCTAACTGCATTTCTCATCTGGATGACTGCATCAGCCACGGATCTAGCGTTCCCATCTCCAATTCCTGTCCTCTCTAATTCCTCTTCCAAACTGCCCCCAGAAGATGATTTCTAAAATGCAGATCTGATTATGCTACTCAGCTGCTAAACCTTCAGTGGCTCCCGGATGCTTGAAAACTAGAGTTTTGCTCAACAACTATGACTCAGTGAATGCATCCTGAGACTCGAGTCAGAATCAGTCCCTCCTCTGTGTTTGTAAGCATCTGAGCCAGGAAACAGCCAAGTGCCAAAAGGGCCGTCTGGATAGATCAGTAGGGATGACAACTCACTCTCGTGCTGTTTGAGCTATCTGAGTCCAGAGGCATGTCTGCCAGCCCCCCACAGGCCATGTATGGCTTACATGAAGGAAACACAAGGAGACCCTAACAAGCTGTTTGCGCTTTTGCAGTCTTGTTTTCAGCAGTTAAAAAAATTTTGCTCTTACTAGAACGACTTATTTATTCACATTTTCTCATGCATTTAATCATTCAACAGTAAGCACTTATTGTGTGTTAGGCATTGTGATAGGGTGCATTAAATACCACAGACATCTTAAAGGCAGAGAGTAACCCACAGTGCAGAAGAAGGAAGGTAGACCGACTGTTACTGCAGGGTCATTGGTAAAACGGGAGAGGTCCGTACATAATACAGGTATATGCAGTTAATCTAGACCTGGACGGGAGGGCGCCAGAAGACGCTTCCTGGACGAGAGGAAGCTTCACTGAGTTTTGATGGATGAGTGGCAGTTTGCTAAATTTAGAAAGAATGATACCACATTTCAAAGAGAGGCAATTCCATATGCAAAGTCTTGGAAGATTAAAATGATATACCAACTTCTGGGAACGTTAAAGGATTCAGTGAAGACAGCATGCATTTGTGTTAACGTAAGGAAGACAATCATCTTATTCCTTAGAAGAAAAAGCACTTCTTAAATGTACACTCTCAAATTTACTCTCAAAAAGTAGATCTTAAAAGTTCTTATCACATGAAAAAAAATGTTGGAACTATGTGTGGTTATGGATGTTAACTAGACTTATTGTGGTGATCAATTGGCAATATATGCAAATATGGAATCATTATGTTGTAACACCTGAAATTAATTTAACGTAATATGTCAATTATATCTCAATAAAACAAATATATATAAAATTTACTCTTAAAGTATTATTATTTTGTCAAGATTTTACTTCTAATTCTACTGAGACCTTTATATACAAATCTTACCTGTAATTCATATAAAAATATTGGTTTTAAGATAATGTCTTCAGCAATTATTTAATAATTGTCACTTGCCTTTAGTAATTATTTTAGATTAGGAAGAAGTAAGAGATGAGTCTCACAGCCAAGGAGGATGCATAAAAACCATAAAAAAGAGAAAGAACTCAGAAAAGCACACCTGGAGCCATTTAACTAGGGGCAAATATCCAACCATATCAAGACTTGAGACTATTGCTACCTTACCACACAGTAGAATAATTAAGATTCATGGTGTACGAATCACTAAGAAAGAATAGGGATATTTTAGTAAGATTTACAACAATTTGGATAAAAGAAGTTTAAAACTTTTAAGGAAATTTCATTAATCTGCAAGACAACTCATATGAAACTTACTCCTAGATGATGCTAGATCAGTGAGGTGTAATAATATTTCTATTTCTTCCTTAACTGGAATTTAGACCTTAAATACCCGCAGGTCCATAATCCTTTATCAAGAAATTGTTGTTCATTTGCTCTTGCTTTGTGTTATTCATTTGTTTTGTTTTATTTTTGGTTGCAAAACCTGACCTAAACTCATTTTGACAGCAAAACCTGAACTGACTAGACCATGAGGCTATTTATAGTTTTATTTATTCCACTTAGCGTGAGTATTCCTGTGTTTTGCTCCAGAGGTGCTGTCCCACTTCTGATGGGGCTGTATTATATTATACAGTGTATTACTAAATTACTTTTCTAAAAGCCAAGAAATTCTGAATTCTACAACACATCTGCCCTAAATGTTTTGGATAAGGAATTATGGTTCTATAACTCTCATGGAACAAAATGATGAAACAGCTCTAAGATGAAACTATTACCTTGATCTCCGGAAGACAGCTACATAAAAACTGAACTAGAACGAACGGCAGTATATGTGATGACTTCTCTTAAACTACTTGGAGAAACTCTGCTTGGATAAATGATGCTATCAAGACAAAGCATGACTGATTTTCTATCCTTAAAAAATCTAGTGCAGCAAAACACTTTGGTTTCTTCCTCCCATAATCTTTATTGAGTTTCTCAGCCGTGTCGGTGCTGAGAGATGAATCTCCCTTAGGTCTACGGACCTTTCTAGATGAAGTGTTACTGAGACCTGGAGGTTTTGAGGAACTTATCAAGGGCCCCCTACCCTGTTGGTGGCCGACTCTGGTCTGGGCTCCAGATCTACAGATGACTTCCATGTTGCTTTTTCTGTTCTACCAGGCTGAGTGGCTTTCTGTTTAACAGTTATTTCCCAGCAATGGAATTATTGGTAAAAAGAGTGAGGTCTATATTTTGCTCTTATCACATACAGATCTTCCTCAGCTTACAATGGGGTTACATCCAGAGAAATCCATTGTAAGTGGAAAACATCCTAAGTGGGAAACGCATTTAATACACCTAACCTACTCATCATCACAGGTTAGCCTAGCCTGCCTTAAATGTGCTCAAGACATTTCCATTAGCCTATGGTTGCACAAAATCATCTAACACAAAGCCTGTTTTATGAAAAAGTGTTGAATATCTCATGCAATTTATTAAATATTGTCCTGAAAGTGAAAAACATAATGGTTGTATGAGTACAACCCTAGTGATCAAGTGGCTGACTGGGAGCCAGCACCACCAGAGTACTGTACGGCATATTGCTAGCCCGGGAAAAGATCAAACTTCAAAATTCAAAATATGGTTTCTATTGGAGGCCTATCACTTTCACACCATTGTAAAGTTGAAAAATCAGAAGTTGGGGATCATCTGTATTCATTCCTAAAGGTAAAAGAAATGATGGATTAAATCTGTTACCATCAGGCCCTCCATGTCGTCTACAAAAATGCCTATGGCAGGGTTTATGCGGACTTGAGACTTCCAGCCTCTAGGTGGCAGTGTTGCTCCACTTGGGACTTCTTGGTCCCATGAGGCCTTCCTAAGAAGCTTTTCACCCAGCCATCTCTAAGACCCTCTTTCAGAACAGACTCTTGGTTAAGTCTCAAGTTTGTGTTTCTGATATTTTTGACATTTAAATGTTTTGTTGCTAGTTGCTTCTCCCACCGCCACCTCAAAGGAAACATGGTTCCTACTGAAAGGAGGACAATTTTTAACAGTTAAAATGGCTATAAAAGGAATGAAATTTATAGCTATTTAAAGGAATGTATTGGGAATTCCCATTTTATTTTAAATTTCTATGACCTTTTAGAAAAGTCTGAGTGTTGTAAAAAAAAAGTAATAATGGGCTTCCATAATCAAAAGTGACAAGAGGCAAGGAAAGAATCGTCTCTGTGCCTCACTCCATCCCCAGCGGTAATTAAGTTTGACTACTGTAGAAAGGAATGAAAGCAAGCCCTAGTTTAGACATCCATGGGGGTTGCAATGAACACAAGCCACGGAGCCTCGTCACTTAGTTTCGGCAAAGGGGCGCTCACAGGGTGGCAAAAAGATGAATACAAAAAGCGAAATTCCAAATTCAGGTAAAAGCATTCTCAAAAGTCAGTCAAATTATTTGAAAAGAATCAACACAGATGAGTTTTCTTTCGCAGCATGTTTTCAATGGATATTGACTTGAAATAGAGAAAAAAGGACAAAAATGAACAAAAGCTCCACGTACTTCGTAATGTTTGAAAAAATATAGCAATCTCCTCCTCATTTAAAGGCGACTAGGTTTGCTCTCCCCAAAGGGGGAAACCCCAGATGACGATGGGACTATCCACAGCAGTACTTCAGTGGCATGTGGGGAGAGGAAAGCACTTTTCTGGAATTCTTGTCCAACGGAGCCCCATACGTTAAACAAATAAACACGGCTCAGGCAGTTTTCAGTGTTGGAAGAGTGTGCTGTTGATAAAACAGAACCTCCGAGTCAGGGGGGAAAACACCCTAAAAGAATTACCTGAACACAAACAACACATACTCTGTTTTAATATTAAGTGAGTCCATTTTTTAGTAGCTGCAGATTTGTGCACGTAGTTTACCATTCATATTGGCAGACATTACAATATTCTCAACTACTTGAGGATGACTACAGATTACGGTTCAGGGGCACTGGAGCATAACTTGGAGAAAATATGATAAATCCAGAAGAAGATGTGATGACAGGAAAGCTGAATGTTGTGGAGGTAACTGCGCAAACTCTGGAATCAAACAAACCTCTGTTCATATCCTAGCTCTGCTCCTTATAATTTATGTACAAATGATGAAAGCGCTTAGGAAAATGCCTAACATTTAACATATTTCTTGGCTGTCATTACTTTTTTGGTAAACCATATGTGAAAGCTTGACCACTGGAATATATCAATAATTTGAAAATCACAGCTTAGAGGTAGCTTTGGGGTACAGCTAATGACATGCTATCAAAACCATGTACTTGCTGTTTAAGAACAACCTGTTGGCAGGGAATGTCTAATTGAAAAAACATTGAAATTTTGATTAGGCCGATTTAGTTATTGACTGTCAAAGTAGAAATGCTTTCCACTAAATGACAAGGTTTGTGCGTGTGTGCTACTTGCTGTGTTCCAAGCACATAAAAGGAACGATCTGTGTGTGCTCAGTTATCTAACTCCCTTGTGAAGAGTCCAAAATTGACACAGCTGTTACTAGAAATTCTTACCACTTTTTTTTTTAGTGACCAAAAAAAAAAAAAAATCCTTTAAGTAAAGAATAGTGGGAAGAGTTCTTACTGGGCAGTGGTGTAGGAGAGCTCAATTTTCCTTCCCTCTGGGTCACTAACTAGCCATTTACTATGGGCAAATTACTTTATAGGCCAGTGTCTACATCAAAAATTTATTTTTACTTTTAAAGAATTTTTTTTTTTTTTAAATCTAACTTTCAGCATTTAATAGGAGACTACAAGAATCACTTCAGCTCTGGGGGAAAAAACATCTTGTTAGTAGATGTTTAATAACAGCAAGCCTTGACAGGTCAGCAAAGCACTGTGAAAAGAGCACCGGACTAGGACTGATCCATAGCCACCTGGTAAGATGCAAAAGGATAGAAATTCTTCATCTTCAGTTGAGAAAACTGAGGTGCAGACAGAGTGAAAATATTGGTCAGCCCTACTTTCTCCCTAGAGCTTTTTTCAAGATTCATCTGAGATGCCGGCCGTGGAAATAAGTTACTTTTATGCTACGCTGCGATCTTCCAGGTAACACTACTAGCTCTCCAAATTTCATGTTGTGACTCAAAGATTGCTTTTAGGAATTGGTATTTTTTTAACTTAGCTGAATTTATTTGAAAAATAATCAAATCCTTCAGGTTCTCCTGTAATAGTACCCAAATTTATGGCATTACTCTTGTATCTATAGATGCGAGCTTTGCTCATCTGAAATCCCATCAGCTTTATGACTCCACTTCCACTTTGCCCACAGCAAACAAAAGTGTATCTATTTACGAAGTTTTCATCTGCCCTAACAAATCTTTGCTGATCAAATGCTGGGTAAGGCTTTACAGAGACAACCAGTTTGTGGTAAGCAACCAAATACACACTCACAGGAAGCTATTTTCCCAAAGACCTAAGTTTTACCCTCCAAGGCAGAGGATTAATCAAACTGGCCATTCTACACCTAACAGAGATGAATACTTGTTATTTCAGAGAAAGAAGAAGATAAAAGAAATAAGTAAGCAATGAATATGGTCTTGGCCTGCCTGTGCATGGAGCAAAATGCCTCTCCGAACCCTACAGTATTAAGTGTTTAGTCCTGAGGCAAAAGATTTGATTATAATCATTATTTTAACATTAGTAACTGCAAAATTAGGCATTAGAAGTTGATCTAGCCACAGCATTTAACACCAGGAACTTATGAGGCCGTCTTGCTTGCATATTTCTAAAGAATTCAATCCCCTTTGTTTATCTTAAGCGTAGACTCTTTCATTTCTTCACCTTCTCTTGTATTTTAAAAAACCAGAGACTGGTTATAAATAGAATAGACAAAATGACAAGAACCACCGTCCCACTAAGTCTTGTCTTGTAAGGTTCCTTCTAGATTGTACTTACACCTTCTCTGTTCATTGATTATGACTCACTTTAGAAAATTTTGCAAGTTCAGCACAGTTCCTTATATCTACAATTAAGTTCTCAACCTTTCTCGAATTTCCATTTCAAGCTTTATTTATGAGACCCATATATTTTGGATGACAAATTACAATTTACTTTTCATACTAAACTCAGTATCAACCGCCCTCTAAGAGCCACTCTAGTTTTTTCTTCCCTGGTGTCCAAAAGACAAAAACTTGGCTGCTTTTCAGTGACTGCTTGTTTTCCTTTCATAGTGTGTCAAACTTTCTGAAATTGCAAGTAAACTGTCTTTGCTCTGGTAGTCTTTCCAAAGCTTTTTAAATGTTACGAACGGTTTGATTTTCCTCAAATAGGATTAACAACCAACTCAGTCTAATAAAGTTAACAGAGATGCTTCATTGGTTTCCTTGGAATTAAAGACAGCTCCAACTGCTTTAAATGTCAGAGAGTTTGGAAACTTTAAACTTAAATTACAATACGAATATGAGAAACATGAAAAAAACAAGAAAGTTGTAAAAGGAAGCCAGAGAAAACTATAGTTGTGGATAAGTTTCCCTTTTAATTCTTTCATAATCACTAACCTGTGGTTGGGTGGGTAGTACAATGACCCCATTGCTTATCATTAATTTACAATTAACCTGCTTCTGAAATTAGATTTTGGTAGCCAAAACTAAAGGCTACAAACTGAAGATACCACTACTTACATGATTCCTTACTACTTAAAAAGGTACGTGTTTCATCGTGTGTTAACTTCTTAGCTGAGCCAGTTTCAACCTTCAAGGTACAATTCCTTACTATCTACTACATGTTACTGACTTTATATAGAATGGACAGTATTTGTAAGTTGAAATGTAGTTAATTTGCAAACCACAAATATAGCTCCTATAATTTCTCGCCTCCAGCTTCTCCAATAATTTCAAAAGCTTTGTGATAAATGGCCTTGCACCTTACGGCTAGGTCTGCCACTTCGGCCCATTAGATGAATTAAGCTTTTATGCCTGTCTAGATGCTGGAAGAAAACAATTAATTCATCTGTGACTGTGCAGTCATCAACAGCTTCACAAGTTTACCTCCAACCAAAACACATTTAACAAGTATGTGCATGTGGCTAAACTTCCAGCTCCAATTCCTCAGTTCCTTAAAGTGGATGTTCTGTAAATAACGACCACTCACTTTGTCATTTACTGTTCTGTAAAACATAAGGCAGAAGCCAGAGAAGGGAGCCCCAGCAGGAGCAAAGCTGTTTCTTCCAAAATCTCGCTTTATTCAGAGTTGCCATTACAGACACTAAAATATATTTATGTGGCTCAAGTGTGACTTAACTCTGTATATTGGGTCCTGGAATGGTTTAAAGGGCGGTCTGGCCAATTATATTTACTTTTGTTTATACAAATTGGCAAGAAGCTACTGTATGCTGGCTCTCAGCCACCTCTAAGTTCCTTCCATTTACAGTCACTTTTATCAGAGATAGGATATTTTTATCTTAAAGATCCCTGGACAGCATTAATAAGGGAAAAGAAGGAATAACAGTGTGTTACATTTCTTTTCTCTTGTTCTCAATCAGCGTAAGAAAGAGAAGTCCTCTCTGAGTTGGTAGTTTTAGAATTTCCAGGAATGCAGTGTTTTGAGAGATGGAAAAACTCAGGACTAGTGGCTTTTAAGAGAAACTCTGGATAAAGTATTGTGTTCATCTGCCCATCAGTTTCTGGTGCATTCCGTTTTCATGACAGGCAAAGTAGAGGACAACGAGGTAGGTTTTCAACCTTTCTGCTTTTAATATTTAAAAAGTTAATCCGAGGAGAATTTTAAAGCTAGTGGTGTCCTAAAAATGAAGCATCGCCACACTCAAACACACAAGGTACAAAGGTCAAAATTAGAAGTGTTCTGGGAGGGAGGCACAATGTGCTACCACACGAGCAAGGTCTGGCGTCAGGTGGGTCTGAGGTTCATCACACGCCGTGGGGCTTGGGCCTGGCAATAAATATGACGACCATCTCTAGAGCTCCGTTCCTCTAGAGTGGCACTGTACCTTTCACAGTGGTTGAGAATTCAAAGTCAATGCCCCATGTACAGCAGCCTGCCCTTAACAGGCCCCCTGAGAACCTTGCTTGCCTGGCCCCTAGAGAGAATGAAGGAGCCCGAGTCTGGGCCATGTCCTGTGCAGGAATTGTGACCCGAGTGTGCACTGAGACGTGGTCCCAGGGCCCAGCATGGTAAAGAGCACGGACTTTTGACAGTTGTATTTCTGCTAGATTATTTTAAGCAAGTTACTCCCTGTGTAAACTGAGGGAGTTAGATTAGACCAAAAAGCATCCAGTATCTCGTCTAGCTCTAAAATTCTACATCATCTACCAAAAAACCCTGCATAAACCAAAACACCAAACCCCTACTGCTCTAAGGAATGGTGTACACAAAGAGATCACCAGCCCTGACGTTTCGGATTCTGCGGTTCACAGTGTGCAGGACTGGGCTAAGTCACACTACAGCAGTTTCCCCGCCGCCTCTGACAGAGGGTGGCGGGTGTTCCCGGAAGGCTCAGGGCCAATGTCAGGCAGCAAGGGGTAGGGGCCGTCCCGGGAGAGAAAGGAAACCGGCTTTCGGGGAAAGAAACTCGGGGATGTAGGGTAAAAGCACCTGCAAAATCTCTAGGGAGACGGCCTAGGAGGAGGCTGGGTCTGCTCTGAGAAGCCGAGCTGGGGGTCCCAGCCCTGACCTGGAGGGCACGGGTTCCCTGCCAAGGAAAGAGCGGGAAAGGAGGGAGCGGGAGACGGAGGAGGGAGAGGGATGCAGGAGAAGGGCCGCGGGGGGTCCCAGTCCGGCCACTCACCACGAGCGGGATGGAGCAGATGAGCACCACCAGGGAGGTGGCGATGAGTAAGATGACCATCTGGATCTCGGCGCCCGCGATGCGGCGGAAGCTCCGGCGGCGGCGAAAGTCGCTGAGGCGCGGCAGGGCGGGAGAGGCGGCGGCCGGGGGACCCCGGCAGGCGGCCGAGGCCACGGCGGCGGCGACCGCGTGGTGCTGTTCGGTGCCCAGCGAGGTGCGGCGCATGAACTGGCGGTGCATGCGGAGCAGCGCGCCGCACACGAGCACGTTACAGAGCACGGTGGCGAGAATGAGGAAGGAGCTGAAGCCCGCGTACATGTAGGAGAAGGCGGCGTCCGCCGTCACGTTGGTGGTCCAGTCAATGAAGCACCAGGTGTTCGGGTACTGCAGCCGCGAGCTGCCGAGGCCCATGTTGGGCAGCGCGCAGAAGAGCACATTGGACACGTAGACGGCAAAGAGCGTCAGGCCCGCCAGCCGCTTGTCCACATAGTGGCTGTAGAAGTAGGCGTGGTTGATGGCCAGGTAGCGCTCGATACTCATGGCACAGATGATGCTGAGGCCGGAAAGGCCGAAGAAGAGCAGGATGAAGGTGCTGTACTCGCACAGCGCTTCGCCCCCGGGCCACTCGCCCTTCATGTACGTGGCGATGGTCACCGGGCTCACCAGCAACGTGCCCAGAAGGTCGGTGACCGCCAGCCCGCATACCAACGTGTAGAAGGTCGTCTCCTTCTGCTCCTTGCGTGACTTGCACAGTACCACGATGGCCACCAGGTTGCCCACCACCCCGAAGATGAACATCACCGCCGGGATGGTCACCGGACTCTTGGGCAGGTTGGAGCTGGCGATCGAGGAGGCGGTCGCATTAGCCCCCGGGGTGGACATGATGGTGGCCGGCGGGACGCAGCCTTGGAGTGCGAGGCTGGGTCTGGGGATGGTAGGAGAGAGACAAAGGCGCGGTGAGCGAAAATGACCACTTGCAAGGTGTCAGACCCGCGTCCAAGAAACAATACGCTGATGAGACAAGGGGAGCAACTCCATCCTACAGTGTGGATTGTATCCACTTACCAAATGCGGCTACCGAAATGTCTAGGCTCCGGATACGTCTTGCCAGCAGCATCACTCTACTGACATTAATATTTATAAGTTGATAGTGCCATTCTCTCCTCCTCTCCCCAGCCCAACTCCCTCCACTGCCAAGAAGAACAAGACTTATCTCGAGGGAAAAGTGGCTCGCTCTTATTCCCGACAGATTCTGAGTCAATAATATTCTCATTAAAAACAAGTTATGGAAGACAATTTGGAGGAGGCGCTCTCCTCCCTGGCTCCTCTCCCGGAGCGCCCGCCCACCGCTCTCTGTTCAGTGCCCCCAACCCCATCTCACCTGTGGTGGCTGCGGCAGGGGCAGCCCCGCGAGCCCCCAGGGTCAGGCCTCAGAGGTCCTGGACACGCCTCCAGACAGCCCGCAGTCTCGCCCCGCTCAGTGTGGAACTTGCCAAGCGTTTGCCTTCTCAGAGCCGGGTCTCGGTGGCTGCCAATTTTCCGGAACTAGGTCACAGTGGCAAGCTTTCAAAAACTTGGAGAACCAGAAGGGCAGCGGAAGGGTTAGTGAAGCCTGATCTTGAATTTCTTTCTGTTTCTTCGTTCCTTCACAGACGAGTCCAAGCTTTGAGGAGCCCGAAGGTCCCTTCGCGGGCGGATAGCGCTCAGATGTGCGGCCGCGCGCGCAGGTGGCACTGAGCCTCAGTCCCTGGCTCGGAGTACCTTCCTCCCTAGCCTTGGGCAGCACGGGCAGCTACCGGGGCTGGTGGCTGCCGCTGAAGTCGCTTCTGGCGCCCTGGGGGCGGCTTGAGGTCCACTCGGCCTGAGGCTCTGACCTGGGGCCGTTCATCTTCTTCCTCTCGGGCTGCGGGGTTTCGAGCTCCGCTCTCGCCCTTGCAGCCTCTGTACAAACTTTTCTCCTGCTTCAAGTTTCCCTGGCGGAGGCGGGGACACACAGTGCGCGGCCCGGGCGCCCATTGGCCGGCCGGGCAGGGGGCGGGGCGCGCCCTCCCTCCGCGGCGCGACGGAGAAGGCGGCGGCCGGGGGCGGGGCTCCGGCCCCAGAGGGTCCCACTGCGCCGCGGCGGGTGGCTCCCCGCGGCTTTCCCGCCCTCGGAGGGGAAGGTCGCCGAGACGTGCCTCCCATGCCTCGGGCTGATGGTGCTGACAGGTCGCCTTTGGCGGGGACCACGGGGAGCCCCGGTGCTCTCCCGGGCACCCTCTTAGCCACTCTGAACTCGGCGTCCAGGGGCCCAGCTCTGAAACCAGCATCTCTTCTTCCTCACTGCCTCCCGCTCCGAGTGGGCTGTTTCGTGCACCTTTTACACGCGGGTCGTAACATCTGGGTGCTGGGAAGGGAAGTCAGCTGCTTTAGGACTCCACCTTGGAGCGGCTGAGGTGTACGTGTGTGCGCGCGTGGCCCCCGGAGGAGGAGTAGGCTCTGTGCGCGCGTGCGCGTGTCCCCTGTTCAGAGGTGGGGTGCGCGCAACGGGTTTGGTGGGTGGATGGGAGGGTGGGTACCAGACTTGGGCGGGGAAACGACGGAGAATCCATCCTCTCACCGGGAAAGGAGTTGGTTGGCAGTGCTGAGTTGTGGGCTGGGCTGGGCAGGGCAGCCCCAGGCAAAAAAAGGGAGACGGGACCGCAGCTTCTCACGGCGCAGCTGGCCGAGTCCTGCGGCTGTGAAGGGAAGTGGCCCGCCGGCACCCCATGGGAGAGCCAGGGAGGCTGGGAGGGCTGGCTGTCTAACCGCGGAGACCTTTCTCCTCCCCCGGAGAACTCCTCCGTCCTGCAAGAACGGCTAGAATGAGCTTCATGCCTTGGCCCTGTTATATTCATGTTAGACACCTTCCCCATGAATCCTTTGAACGGATGGTGGAGAGCGAGACGGGGATTCGAAACTGGAGTAAAAGAATTCTCCAGTCGTTACCTCCATAGTTGACTCTTCGAAAAGCCTATTTGCTCTACTCGTTTTTGTTTGATTTGCAGTTTGTTTGACTTTTGTGGGAACAATTTTTCTGTATACTCATTATTCACTTATTCCTACTCTATTTCTTAAAATCTGAACTGAAAACTGAAAAAAAAAAGCTTGTAAAACATCATGGTATAATTATAACCGCGTCACCATTTTCTTTTTAAACCATAAAGTAAGATTGCATGAGCTTTCACACAATTTGAGTTCCTAGGAAAACCTCTTTCCGTGTGCCGTATACATGCATTTTAACGTGTTGCATCTCCTCACAGGGCGAGTAAACAACTCTATTCTTTTATATGATAAACAGGCACTCGTTCCTTAAATGTTGTTTCATGAATGAACAAACCTCCTAAGAATTTATCTGGTTCTCCAGTTATTCTCAAATGGCACAGTATCAAATGAGTAATAGAAACAGAGGGCATTCCAGATTTCAACTAATTACAGGACATAAAATAACTAGAATCACATTACTTAGGTAAGGCACCATATGGATATATAAATATAGTATCATTCTCCTGTTTATTCTATTTGCTCATGAATAGCAAGGATTCAGAAAAACACACATTTGTTAGCCAATATAAAAAGAATTCATGGTGATTGGTGAGTGTCTCAGAGTCTTCTCTTAATCATCGCTATAAACACTTCTGTTGCCTGTGCTTCCTTTGAGTAGTAACCTCCAGAATTGTCATCATTGAAAACAAATCGGCTCTAGAAAGAGGAAACTGCACATTCTGCCCCAGTTCCTCCCTAACCACATTGCATCACTGTCACCCTGTCAGGTGGTTGTCAGTAAATATATGAAGGGGAGATGGGAAGTTCCACTTATACTCACTTTCAGCTAAGAAAAATATTTTTTCCAGTTTTCTTTCTATTTGAAGTTCCTAAAATGAAAAACAGTTAAGATTGGTACTTGTTAATTTTTCAGGGTAAAGAGTATGTTAAATGTAAAAATTCAGGCACACTGCTGAGATAATGAGTAAGTATTATCGGTTTTTAGAATGTAATCCGGGCTATCAATATTGAGTTGTTTTTCTTCCTAGTCCTTAAAATTTTCTTTCCACAGTAGCTTTAGGAAGATGAAAATAAGTAACCAGGACACAAGATGAAAAAAATGCAATGAGGTTTACCTGTACCCTTTTTTGGTGCATGATTCTTAAAGCTTAAATTTTGCCTTCTGGAGTAGAAGTTGAAGATTAGGGAAACAAATAATTATTTTCTTAATTTGAAAAACTGGGACTGTGTAGCTCAATTTCACTCACACTCTGCCAGGAATCTGCGTAGCAAAAGGAAATGGAGAATTGCCATGATTATGTGGATGATTCTTGTCACTGTATATTTCAATGAGACGTTTTTATTCTAAACATTGTTTTCTATCCTTGCTTGCAATTTCTGCCTCAACTTCTACTTCTCTACACTGGAAGACTGATTCAATTCTTTAGAACTGTTGTTAAATCCTGTCTGAAGGTTGGAACTAGTCCAAGAACAGCCTGACTGATCAGTTTGCTTGCTCTGTCCTAGCTAATTATTTGACTGCTCTTTTGAGTCAACACCATGAGATGGGAACCCCTTTAAAAGCAAAGGCTACATGGGGGCTGCTAATCACATTCCCTTTGACTAGGTTGAATCTTCCTTGGGTCAGAGGAATGGGTAAGACAGGGGGATAGTTCCGGGGAGGAAGGCAGCAGGATGAATCAGATCTGGCCTGGACCCCTTACTAAGGCAAAGCTGGCCTGATGGTAGAGCATTCCTAAAGCACTAATATTCGTGTAACGAAGCCTGTGCAAATTGTGTTTGTTCTTTGTCTTTCACGACAGGCCACGTGGATACTCAAAACAGAGTGAAAAAGACATCTATCTGGTGCAAATAACACAGTGCCCTGGGACACGTTTGCACAGTTGGTTCAGGGGATTACAAGCATTAACCTGACCTTGGGTGTGAAAAGAGGTCCATGATTGTGGTTGTGGCTGTAATGACTGCCCTCCCTTTTTAGTGGTGCATTTCTAATGTGTGGTCTCCTAATTATTTTCATTTTCTCAGCGTGAATTTTGTGCTGAGTCTAGTGCCTGGAGTTGTTAACGTGTCAGTGCCAGGATTAACTCCCCTGCATCTTCTTGTGGTGATAAATGACTGCTGTGGAAGCTGGCTGCCACCAAGGGATTGCTTCAGGCTGCTTCCTTCTCTGACAACTACACTCAAAGTGATGGCTTTCTACCCCTTTACTTTTCACTTATTTTTTTCTCCAAGTAAATGTTTCCATTGCACTCCCATTGTGGATGGGCCAATGGGGAGAGAAAGGGGATTATTTACTTCTCGTTGCCCATTTTTGAAGACACATGTGGAGAGTCTCTTCTACAGGAAGATGGACATTGTGATTACATTTCAGTCTATTCTCACACCGCCCAAATTGCTGTGTTTTTTAGCACTTTAGAAAATACACAGAGACTCACTAGTTTGATCATCAATACCAGTATCGTCTGTAGCTTGTTTATCACTTTCCATGGCACTTTGACATTGGCATTCACACGCGGTCTTATTAGCAACTCCTTGAGGATGTTAGGTAGATGTGATGGAGACTGCCATGTTTCACCAAATCCTGTTTCCATTTCTTCTTGAACGCATAGCTGGATGTTACTTCCCAGACTTTTTGTAGTTAGGTGAGGCCTGTTTGACTGAATTCCAGCCAAGGGCATACAGGTAGAAGTGATGTATGTCACTTCCAGGCCTCGTCCCTAATAGACCCTGATCCTCCATGCTATCTTCCCTCTTCTGCCAACAAGATAAAAGGCCCTGATTTATGGCAGAGCCATTAGATAGAAGGTAACTGGGTCCTTGAATGCCTGCATGGAGTGGGACCTCATTCCAATCCCAGTGACCCTCATTGGACAATGAACTGAAAGAGAAATAATCCGCTGAGGTTGGAGGGGCTGCTTGTTTCAGCAGTTAGCCTGTGCTGACTAATAAGTATGATGGGAATCATCTGTCTTCAGTAACGAGAATGTGGGCGCAGAAAAGCTATGTGACTTGCTCAGAGACACAAGAATTAGTAAGACCAGCTGAAATGTACGCAGTGATTAGTCTGTGAGACACTGTGTTGAATGCTTTATGCATTTGTCATCTAATCCTCACAACAGATCTATGGGGAAGGTACTACATAGTAATATGCCCATTTTACAGATGAGCAAACTGAAGTTTGCTTAAGGAATGTGGAGGACACTGTCATTTTTTAAAAGACTACACAGCATCTGGGGATGGTGGTGCCAAGTGTCTTATAGCGTAGCGGCTGCTGGTTGAGACATCCTAACCACCTCAATTAGGTGTGGCGTTGGCTGAGTTGGCTGCTGCCAGCCTTCCTACTGACTGTTTGTGCAATTGGTTGTCTTTCCAGTGAATTATTTTCTTGCTTAAATTGGCCATACTCAGTTTCTGTTGCTTTCAAATAATAACCCCACCCGGTACCGAGAGGTTGAGTAAATTACAGATCACGGTACTGGTAAATGGCAGAGCAAAAATTTTAATCTAGGTCTTCCTGATTCCCCCACCTGCACCCCTGACCCTTATATTTCTTAGTCCAAACTGGAACTCCAACCATATGACTCTCAGTCCTCTTCTTTTCTCCCTCGATATCATTCGCTTTGAGATAAAGAAAATCTGAGTTTAATATTATGCCTTGAAAGAAGCTGTCCCCTGACTGGGATGCTTAGTGAACCCCTGCAACGGAAGTCCAAAGCTTTTAATCGGGGAGCAGAGGGATGAAGCAGGATTGCCCCCTGGGAATAATATCAACTTCATCATCTGTTGAAATTCAAGCCAAACATTAGTCTCAGGCCTGGCCTGCCCCCTGCCTTCCAGAATAATGGGTATTGATCTCAAAGGAAACTAAAGTTATAAGTTAAAACTCAGCTGTAGTTTAAGAAGATTTGAAGGTATGGAAGTCTGAGGCAGGCCAGCTCCTTCAAAGTAAATGAATTGGATGGGCTGTTTGTTTTATAGGAAAACTTATTTTTAAAAAACTAGCTACAGCACTTGATCTAACAAGAAATGAGGTTTGATTGTTCCTATAAACAATTTTTAAATGTGACTTTCTGAAGCCAAATTATTTTGAATATATATCTTCCTATAAAATAAGAGATTACATATGAA
This sequence comes from Equus caballus, assembly GCF_041296265.1. NCBI lineage: Eukaryota > Metazoa > Chordata > Mammalia > Perissodactyla > Equidae > Equus > Equus caballus. The sequence goes on from NC_091704.1 coordinate 40,317,634, forward strand.
AAAAGCCGTAAAATTTGCCTGAAGCCTTTCTGCGGTAAGATTCATTCATTTAATCCAACAGAAGAAAAGCAAGTACATGTTGAAGATATCAAATGTGAGGGCTGAGAATCCAAGATGGATTCTTTTTTCTTCTCAATCCTGAATTAGTGTAAAAGTGTCAATTGTTAAGAAGTGAAAAAATCGTGAAATTTGAGTAGCTGAGAGAACAGCGTGCGCTTCTCAGAATCATCTTGCTGTGAATGGTTTGTTTTCATCTCAGATCGTATTCTACCAGAGGTGCAGGGACTTAAGAAGAGACGCTGGCACCGTCTACATTGTGTTTTCGCGGAGACAATGTTCATTCTTACAGAGAAGTACCTTGTCTGGAATGCGTTTCTCTCTAAATTGTGTATGTTCAATTTAAACTTTGATAGCAGTCTATTCTTACCTGAGTATTCCATCTACAGATTAAAACCCTTTTTTTGGTGATTATTATTATTATTATTTATTTTTATTTTTTTATTGAGGTCACATTGGTTTATAACATTATATCAATTTCAGGTGTATGTCATTATATTTCAACTTCTGTGTAGACTGCATCGTATTCATCACTGAAAGTCTAGTTTCCATCTGTCACCATACACACGTGCCCCTTTACCCCTTTCGCTTCCCTCCCCTGCCCCTTCCCCTCTGATAACCACCAATCTGTTCTCTGTATCTGTGTGTAAAACACTTTTTATAGCCAAAGAAACCATAAAGAGAAAAAGTATTACTATTGAGTTTTGTTTTCCTTTTTCTGGCCTGTATCTATTTTTCTTTTTTCAAAGATTTTATTTTTTCCTTTTTCTCCCCAAAGCCCCCCTGTACATAGTTGTATATTCTTCACTGTGGGTCCTTCTAGTTGTGGCATGTGGGACGCTGCCTCAGCGTGGTTTGATGAGCAGTACCATGTGTCCGCGCCCAGGATTCAAACCAACGAAACACTGGGCCGCCTGCAGCAGAGCGCGCGAACTTAAACACTCGGCCACAGGGCCAGCCCCTGGCCTGTATCTATTTTTAATTTTATTTCCCAAATTGAACATTTAAAAGAAAATACCCCCAAAAGAATGGAAGTAAAGTATATTTTCCTCTTGGGGAGGAGGATATGCTCTGGATGAGGTTTTACCTGGACCCACGTAATTTGGGAGATCCCGTTTTCAGACTCCTTTAGGTTCTTATATGCTCTGCAGTCACCTGAATGTCAAGGTGTGGGGCTAGAAGTGCCCATTTTATGAAGCATCCAGAAGTCCTAGATTGTCAAAGATAGTCCAAAGGTCTCTCTTTTTGGTCCAGATGGCAGGCCATTCAGCTTTTAATCCCAAATCACATCTTTTAGCTCTTGCTAAAGGCTGGTCTTAAGAAAAATTGAAAATCTATATATACTTTTAAAAATTCAGTAATTTCTATTTTTAGGAGATTTTCCCTTGCTAATTTTTAAGGATTAGTTTTCTCTCTTAGGACTTTGACAAAATGTGTGGTTTTCTTTTTTCTTTCTTCTTGAGGAAGACTGTCTCTGAGCTAACATCTGTACCAGTCTTCCTCTATTTTGTGTGTGGGATGCCACCACAGCATGGCTTGAGAGTGGCGTGCAGGTCCACACCTAGGAGTGGAACAGGCGAACCTGGGGCCAGTGAAGTGGAGCACACGAACTTAACCACTAAGCCACTGGGTGGCCCCCAAAATGTGTTTTTGTATTTGACTTTTTTTCTGAGATGAGATCTGTGCAAAGGGGTTAGGGGATCGAGTCTGCTGTTTGACGGATTTGCACAGACACGTTCACTTTTAGAGAAAGTTGCTGAGATCTTGGTAGTGTCTAAAAGCTATATTTATCAGAAAGTGTTCAATTCTGTCCAGCTAATCCCTTGATTGCTGTGTGGAGGGTCCTGGGGCCCTTGTGTATTTTTAGGAGCTTGAGGGAACCTTTTCCCTCAAAGAGCCAGTACCTACCCCGTGATGCCTGAGCTGATGTGTTAATTGTAGTGGCGTTTTAAGCTTAGGGAAAATGCTAACCTCTCATTTCCCCCTTTTATAATAATGATAAAAGCTTTCCTGTGATTCAAATTAAGAGTCACTATTGGGAGCTTCCCTTTTGTGCAACCCCTCCCAGCTCTGCAACAATGCCCCACCCCCTCGAATAACAGTCACCTACTGAGCTCTGAGTCAACAAACCCAGGAATCCAGATGACCAGGATTCTAGACAGCTGTCCAAAAATGACTGACAGAGCAAAGCCAACTAGAGCGCCTTCTTTCCTTTCTTCTTCTCTCTCCCCATCTCTCTCCATTCTTTGCATTTCTCACTCTGTCAACAACCTCAATAACTAACATTTATTAAACACTTATCACATGCCAGGAAAGGTGCTTTTAGTGAATCATTTTCCCTGTGTTACATATGAGGACACTAGGACAGAGAGAAGTTAAGTCATTTTTCCAAGATCACAGAGCTCATAAGTGCTGTGGCAGAGAGTGCGTGTTACTGACCACTGAATTATATACCATCTACTTCCCCTTCCCCAGCACAAGTCAGGGGCCCACTCCCAAACACCTCACCTATCCATTAAAAGACAAAATAACAACGCCACTGCATTTCAATAAAGGATAAAGGTAAAACGTTTCTGAATAATAATGATATATTCAGTCTAGCCACCCACTACCCATCCCTCTGCCTCTAAGAGGCAGGTTCCAAAAGCAAGGAGCTGAAAATTCATCACGATATCGTATTTCTGATTTGAGATTATAGCCACTTATTTTAATTTTCTATTTCATGTGGCATCGTTCACCACTTCTGCAACTACCAAGGGGATCGATAACTTCTTGGTGTTTAAATGATCCAGTACTTCCTCAGGAAGCTCTGGCTTATTCTGTTCACAAACACACCACCCACATCAATTTTCCTGCTTCATTTGAGCCTATGCGTAATGATAAAGTGAAGAATGGTGTCAATAACATGAAAAGACAGCGATCGAGCATAAGCTATGTGCCAGGGATTATACTAAGCTTTTTATATTTATCTTAGATAAGTCTATGGTAAATCTACAAGGGAGGTGGCATTATTGCACCTGGATCTCTATCAGGACGTAAAGTCAGTAAGAAAATCTGAATTCATATGGTGCATCTCTTTTATGGGAGTTGGGGTGGAAATGGGCATAGGCAAGAAGGATTAGCATAAACTCAGGGATGACAAATAGGGGGAGTGGGAAATACATCATCTAACCCTTTGTGTCTTTCTAAACTCATTAGAGACATTGCTAATCCACAACATCACTCCTTCCTTCAAGGACCACCACCAATCTACTAGTGATGACGCAAGAAATTAAACTTCTTCACTGTGCTTGATCCAGCATAGGATGTGTGTAGAATTGGTTCTAAAAGACCCTAAGAGATGGTAGTTGTGTAAACCTGTGAAGGTGTGTGTGTGAAGTCCTCTCTGCCGAGGCAATTATGGAATGGCTATGAAGATCTTTCATCAGGAGTTTTTGCTTTGGAGGGCAAACTTTGTGCCAAGAGTATAGGAAAGGGGTATAGCAGGAGAGAGATCACGATCATTAAATATGTACCTAGGGAAAAAAATCTCACCCAGGATGGAAGGGACTGCAAAGCATATTCACCTATAAAAAAGATACTTCAAGAATGTCTGGAAAGTATCTAGCCGTATAATAAATGCCTTTATGTAAAATATCCACATTTGCAATTCAGGGAGCAGCAGGACGAAAATTGGAGAGGCGGGAGGGGATTGTACTTGGGTCAAACTGTGACATTTCAGTATGAATGTTTTCAACTCTTGTGAACTACTTAAATCTTCCAATACCTCAGACAGAATTTTGGGAGCCAAGTGGAGATTAAATGATTAAAAAAACCAAAGAATTGCAATTATTAAAATCTAACTTTACTTTATGCAGTAGGTACTTTGTGATGTTTAAACATACACAAAAATGAATATTTGGAAAATTGAATCATTTAATACCTAAGGCATAGAAGTTTGCTAAAATAATAGAGTCCTTGGGGGAATATTTCCATAAAGGATCAAACATTTATTAGTTATATCTATTTTATCTTATGTTTTCGATGCTTGTGTATTTTAATAATTCTCACTTGTATAAATTAGAATATGTATTTTTAATTATATTTACACAAGTTAAACTCTTGTGTATCTTCCTTACCAAAAGGATAAAATGCTATTTATTTCTACATTCTGAATGCAGTGCTGTGCACAATTGACTCTAGAACCAGAGAGGAGAAAACCCAATTTTTAGCCTCAGTTTGTACCTATGTTAAATATTTTGGAGAACTGAGCTCATTCAGGCTGATTCTCTTGCAGTGCATTATTGTTAAATGTGGACATCTGCAGGAGCTGAATTATTTTCCTAAATCTTTTGCTGACCTCCAATGTTTGGTGAGAAACCTCAGAAAAACACAGTTTTCTAGTTAATACATATTTTTGAACAAGAGAATAAAAAGCATTCTGTAGAATAAAAGTTCATTCTATGATTTGATAATCTCCGTAAGGTGTACAGGGAGAATATATGGAAACTTTGGTTGTTAGGAAATAAGTATAAGAGTAATATACTCAAGGTGCTCTGTGAATTGGTGCCTGGTTGCATGAAGGAACACCTTGTTCTTAACCCATCAGCATTCTCTTTTCCTAATGTCATACTTGATTTCATTAACATGAATGCTGAAGAAAGGGTATTATGACATTTTCTTGGCCTTGAATCTTAGTTCTTAACTTTATTAGAAAATGTAATAGAAGGAAATACTCATATACTTTGGCATTAAAACATTAGTTTAGGGCCGGCTGTGTGGCATGGTGGTTAAGTTCATGTGTTCCTCTTCAGGGGCCCAGGGTTCCCAGGTTCTGATCCCGGGTGCGGACCTACACACTGCTCATAAAGCCATGCTGTGGTAGCATCCCACATACAGAATAGAGGAAGATTGGCACAGATGTTAGTTCAGCAACAATCTTCCTCAAGCAAAAAGAAGAAGATTGACAACAGATGTTAGCTCAGGGCCAATCTTGCTCACCAAAAAACCAAAAAACATTAGTTTAGTAACTATGGCATATTTTCCCCATGATAACACAATTAATTGAAGACAAAAATGCGTAAGGATGAACACTCCTTTTCAGTTTTTAATATCAAAGCGTTTGAAAGGGGAGGGTGAGAAAGAGAGAAAGGAAGGAGGAAGGGAGGGACGGACCAAGGAGAGAGAAAGAGAGAAAATAACTGGGTGGTAAACAGTTACACATTTTCTCACAGTTACACCCACAGATCAAATGTGATGTACGGGCATGTCCCTCTTGAACTTCCACCTACAAGCCCCAAGGCAACAACAGCAAACCTGAATGGAAAGCCTGTGTATCATCAACTGCGGTCAATAATGTGGAAGATTTGTATGACTTATTGGAAGTTATGTATATTCTTTTAGAGTGCCTGATATCATTGCAGGTCTTTCCTTCTGAGTTATCATTCTCCAAGAGACAGATCCTTTGAAAATGACAGGAAGAAAGATTACACTTTCCTACCCATTCTTTTTCCCCACTAAAAAATATCCTAACTATGCTAATAGAGATACAGTGTAAATTGTTGTATACATCATCTATTTTTATAATTTGTGGGCTCAGAAAGAAAAACTGTAGCCTTTTGGATATTAACACAGCTTAGAACATGTTTTCAATACTGCTCCTGTCTGAAAGAAAGAGTTTCATGGTCAAATACATTTTGGAAATGTTCTATATTCCCAGGTTAAAAAGTCTCATTGCTTATTGTTACAAAAGGCCCCGAGATGACTAACCTTTAAAAAATTCAAAACTGGTTGACTTTGTTTTAGTTAGCATCCCCCTGGTTTATTCAATCATGCACTCTTTCATCAACTCTTTCATTAACATGATATAGATTAGAATTCCTTGGAACGTAGGTAGGGGATCTTTCCAAATATGGCAAAGGATGGTTTATTTTTCTGAGGAATGGTTCAGAGACAAACATGTAATTTCAGTAAATATGTTTATTTTGATGTGTTAGGAAAAATGCACATCTCATTCATGATTATGGATATTGTTACTTAGAATGAAGCTAAGTTAATGTATGTAGAAAAGGAGTAGATTTTACAAAAATAGTGAATAATAGTAGAGACAATATATAGTGTAGCGAAATCATGAAGGTGGTAGGTGAATGTGTGAAGGTAGGGAAATGCTGGTTTAATCTATAAGTGCAGTAATTTGGATGTGTATATTCACACTGGTCACCAGGAAACGTGGGGAAGGGAGGTAGTTAGCTCACTTGTTCTGGCTTAAAATAATTTCGAGACCTGGGAGGAGAAGCCTGTTCTAGACCTCAGGTTCCTTATCTGTAAATATCAATGGTTGACTTCATCTCAACAACGTCGATGTGAACAGAAAGGTACAGTGGTGATTTGATCTGCTTACCTCCCTCAGGCACTCTGGGCCTCAGGAAGGCTCTTTTGTTTCTGCATAGCTGGAGAATTGAAACCTGCATTGCTATGTTTATCAGGAAAACAGTGCTCAAACGTTGCACTGACCGCACCTTCGTGAATGTTGATCAACGTGTCACATTGATGCCTTGGTCCTCGGTGGCAGTGAAGCAGAACGCTTCATTCCATGGCATGCCATTATTTGGGATCTCCTTAAGCCTTTTCCTCAGAGTAGCTGACCCAGATTCCTGGATTTGAGCTAACTTTGTGTGAATGGGGCATCTTGCAGTTCTAGATCCAAGGATTCCCTAAGTGACGGGCCAGAGGACTAGACTATCCAGAGGGCAAGACTAACTCCTTTTTTTCACCTCACGAAAGTTTTTGTTATTTTGGAAAATTGACATCCATATAGTATGATATTTAGTCTTCCAATCTGGTCTTGTTTTAAATTTTTTAAAATATGGCTTTTTTGTTAGATTTATCCTTATTTTTGGTTTGGTTTTGCTTCGATTTTTGTTTGTTTGTGTTTTTAATGATTCTTGATTGTTTTATGAATGGGATCCTGTGACCTATCACATTTTCTAACTACTTATTGTTAGGGCAACATAATGTAATTGTTATGTGCACAAACTCTGCCAGGTTCTGTCATTTACTAGCTGTGTGACCTGACACAAGTTTTTTAACTTATCTGTTCCTTAAGGTGTTTATAATATTTAAGATCACGATAATAATACTAACCTCCCTCAAGATCAGAGTAAACACAGTAGGAAGCACTTAGTACAGTACCAGGTACATAGCCCTCAAAAAAGGCTAGCTGTTATTGTTACCTCTGGTGTCTTGGATAATATTTGGTCAGATTACTGAATTGTTATTAGTGTTGGTACATTGTCAGTTAATTTGTCTTGAAAGTTCTAGGTATATAATTATATCATGAAAAGAATATCAGTTTAGATGCATTCTTTCTTTCTTTAATTTTTTGAGAGTTTTTTTGGTGAGGAAGATTTGCCCTGAGCTAACATCTGTGCCAGTCTTCCTCTGTTTTTTATGTGGCATCCACCACAGCATGGCTGACAAGTGGAGTAAGTCCACGCCCAGGATCCAAACCCGGGAACCCCAGGCCAGCAAAGCGGAGGGCGCAGAACTTTAAGCACTCAGCCACGGGGCTGGCGCAGGAGAGGAATTCTTTACTGGGATCTTCAGCACAATGTGAAGTAGGAGTTGAGATGATTTCTGTGTCTTTGCAGTGGCAATGCCAACTTTCCCGTACTCTCTATACCATAATTTATAATCAGTTTTATGTCCTGTTTTGTTTTTAACTCACCATTATGACATGAGCATTTTTGATATTGATGAACTTTTGGTAAACATTATTTGTTCTGGATTATACTGAAAATTGTATGTTATAAAATATAACATGTACGTATACATTAGTATTAAAATGTGTATATAGTTTAAATAATAATAGTAATAGGAATATCTGTGTAAGTTCCGAGCTTAAATAGAATATTAGCAGGCACTTGGAGCCCCTGTGCCTTTTCTCAGTTGCATTGAGAATTTTTATTAATCATTTTCTTGCCTTTCTTTTTTTTTAACTTTTACCACCAGTGTATACATATTACCATATAGATGTATTGCAATTTACTTAATAGTTCCCCTATTGTGATTATTTAGGCGGGTTTATATTTCGGATGTTGGAATAGAGCTTTTCCCATATTGAAATAGATTATTTCCTTGGGACAGATTCTAAGAAGTGGAATTACTTGGTCAATGGGTATGACTGTTTGAAAAGATCTGGACAAATATTGGTGGTCAAATTGCTTTCCAGAAGACTTACATCGGTTTCTATTTCCAAAAAGCAATGTATATGAGAATGACCATTTCAGTCAACAGCCGTGAACACTGAGGGGTATTAATGTGAAAGCCAAGAAATAGCTTGTTAAAATATTTTAATATAACTCTTAATGAGGTAGAATTTTTTAAAAGACCAATTAAATTTTTTTGAGGGATACTCTGTATACAGAAATGTTCACATATCCCAGGTGTTTAGCTTGATGAATTTTCACAAAGAGGACAGCTTTCTTACTGACACCTAAGTCAAGAAACAGAATATTATCTACACCCCAGAAACTGTCCTTGTGCTCACTTCCGGTTTGAAGACTGTTTTGTATGCAAAACCTCTGAGGAAAGAAAATCGACTTTGCTTTGACCAATTTAGTTTTGACAGCCAGCATTAGGTTTTCGCATTTTGAAAGATGGAAGATTTTGAAAGGTTTATATATGTTTAACACTGTTACTCTACTTGTGAAGTGAAATACTGGATTTATAATTCTGATGGAAAATCACTCTTTTGAAACAGTTTGGTATCCTAGAGTACAGGTATTTAAATTCTAGTGTATGTGAATAGGGATTACCTCGATGCTTATTCCAGAGGCCCAGCTAAGACTCACTGAATCAGCATCTGCGTTTTCAGGAGCACCTCGTGATGCTGATGCATGCAAATGGCCCCGGGACCACACTCTGCGGAATGTTGCTCTAGAGGATAAAGGTCTCTTCTTGAAGAAAGACATTCTGAAAACATTGGTAATTGAAGTAGTTACCTAAGAAAATCCTTCTACACTGCATGACCTCAGTTTTTAAAATATACCATCAAATCTGTTGCATCCTTCATTCCTTTCTAGGCTTTCCTACTGTAGACCTAGACACCTGGTATTTGACCTAGGAGTGGTGCAGTTTGTATAACCAGAACAGGAAACATCCAACTCAAATCACACCCCTGGATTGCAACATCTTTGGAAGTGACCTGGTAGAATGGGCCTAGCTTTGCAAAGGATCACCCTTAGCTTATTTGTCTTGGCAAACTTGTGGGTGTGTTATCTGTATTATTGTCGTAGCCAGGTAAAACACTCTAACTTAAAATTTTACATGACTATACAAGTAGCAATAAAATGGAAACAGGCTAACAGTTGACTCCCTCCCAAATGGCATTCTATTGCACCTAAGTTTACCTCTGGTGCTGCAGCTGTGTAATTGGATCATTTTATGAAAGGGTTGATAAGTCAAACTTTTAGTCAAAAGAAAGGTTGGGAAAATTATTCCTCTGTTTCCTTTCTCTAGACATTGAGTAACACTAAAGTTCATGTGTTTTTGGAGAGTCGTTTGAGAAAGAGCAGAGTGATTACTAAACGGTCAAATATTAGGTAATAACTCACAGAAACATTTTTATGGGATTTGGCTTTTGACTTAAATTATCTTAATTAGAGGTTTTGCTTGTTCGGCTGGACTGGATGGATTAAAGTCTTACTGATTCTGACCCCTCGATATTGCCAGAATCTGTTTACTTCTCTCCATCTCCACCATCTTGGCAGATCCACCTTCTTTTCTCTCCTGATCTATAACCAGAGGGTCCCAGCTGCTCCCCTTGTCTACTCTTACCCCTTTCCAATGAGTTCTCTTGAGTGGTGTTTTTAATAAAATAAAGAGAATTATGTCAACCTTCAGCCTAAAATCCTTCAGAGGCTTTTCTCGGGTGATGGTCCTCATCATGGCCCACAAGATCCTGCGTGATCTGCTTCTGACCTCCCTTTCTGACCTCAACTCAATCCCGTCTCCCTCTTGCCCATCACATCCTAGTCACATTCCCTCCCTCGCCCCTTTGGTTCTTTGACCCATCCGAGCCCTTCCCTAACTCAGGGCCTTTGTGCAGGCTGTTCCTTCTGCCTGGAAGGCCCTTCTCCCAATTTTTGCCTGGCTAACTCCTGTCCCTCTTTTAGATCTCTGCTTTGATGCCACATCCTTAGAGAGCTCCTCCAAATCTAAATGATGTCTCTCGCATATTTCTCCTCATCGCGTATTCTTTTCTCTCAGTACTTATCACAATCTGTAAATATAAATGCATGTGTTTGTTAATATCTTCCTTCCCCACTAGTCTACTTTGAGAGAAAAGATTATGGATATATTGTTCATTACTAAATCCCCAGGGCCTAGCCTAGCGCCTGGTCCTGAATCAATAAAAGTAAAGATTTGTAGTTACCCAGCATATTAGTTACCTACTGCTGTGTAACAAATTAATGCACAAACTTAGACATTTACTTAAAACAACAAACAGTTTTTATCTCATAGTCTCGATGAGCCAAGAATTTGGAGTGGCTTGTCTGGGTGGCTCTGGCGCAGGGTCATTGGTGAAGTTGTAGTGAAGACGTCAGCCAAAACTGTAGGCATCTGAGGGCTTCACTGTGGCTGAAGGATCTGTTCCCAGAGGACTCACTCATTAATTTTTCTGTGGGTTATTAAGGCTGTTGGCAGGAGGCCTCAGTTATGGGCTGCAGGGGCCACTCTTTAGGGCTGTTTGAATGTTCTCGTAATGTGACAGCTAGCTTCCTCCGGAGACATGATCCAAGGGAGAAAGAGATGAAGGAGGAGTGGCCACCTATGTCCTAACTTCAGCTATCACATAGTGTCACTTTTACAACATCCTGTTTGTTAAAAGGAAGTCACCAAGTACAGGTCATGCTTAAAGAGAGAGGAAATTGGCTCCATCTTTAGAAAAGAGGGATGTCAAAGAATTTGTAGACATATTTGTAAACCACCACAGTTCTTCCTCTGGCCACAAATTATTTATAGTACCTTCACATTCAAAATAGACTGAACTCCTCCCACTAACCCCAAGGGTTTCAGTCGTTTAAATCATCAGCTCAAAATCCAGGATGTTGGCTTCAAAACCGGGTCCAAATGTGGAGAGACTCCTTGGGTATAGTCCCTTAAGTAAAGCTCCTTTAAAACCATTCCTCTTGATCTGAAGACCTATGAACAGAAGAAACAAGTTTTGTACTCCTCCCACAGCCAACCTACAATGGTGGATTGGGGCTAGCATAACCGCTATAGACAATCCTGTTAAAAAAGAGGGAAAATGGAATGTACACAGGAGTCCTTGGTCCACGGCAATTCTGACATCCACCTGGGCACAGGTTGCAGTTCTTGATGAAGAATAAAGACCTGGAAAGAATTTTTCATGGCTCTTGGTCCCACCCTCTGCTCTTATTTCCAACCTCTGAGCCACTGTTTTTATTTTCCTGACAGGTAGGTTGTCCTTGTAGCTGAGTAGTTTTTTGCAGCCTACCTCCTGCTTGTAGAAGTATGGGGGTATAAAGGCCTCTTTTCATTTTATACTCTCTCTGTTCCTCAGTCCAAGCTGGTGGTATCCCTACCAATATGATATACGTAAAAAATGTAAGTGTTTATAAGGCACAGAAATTGTATGGAGGAAGAGATTCATTCTGCTGTGGGCAAGGAGGGACTGGGAAGGCTCCAAGATAGACAAGGTCTAAGCAGCATTTTCAAGAATGAATAGACAGCTGTTAAGAAGACTTTAGAGAGAAGACCAATTGAGATATAGGGAAAAGCAAGTACAGAACAATGGACTCAAGTTGTACCATATGTACAGGGACATACACACAACTTGGTATTGATAGACCATGTAGCATGCCAAGATGTTTGGGTTTTACCCTGTCGCTCAATATTTCTCCAAATGTGGTCTATCAACCTCTCGTGTCCAAATCATTTGGGCACTTATTAGAACTGCAGCTTCCTGGATCCTACTTTAGCCTAACAGAATGAAACTCTCTGGAGGAGGGCTCCGGGGATCCCTCAGTTTTCAGACCAGCTGCTTTAGGCCATGGGTGTTAGCAGGGTTTCAGTAGGAGGTGGGGACCACAGCACGATTTGCATTGTGGATACCTTACTTGGGGCGCTGTGTGGAGAGTGGAAGATGGTCAGAAAGGGAGATCAGTCTGGAGACTTTGCAGTGGTCCAGGTAAGAGATATCGAAGGCTTTTTGGAGAAGAAAAAAGGAAAATTTAGGAGTTTTAACAATAATGAAGGTAACATAGACAAAAGAGTATGGTACAGTGGGATTTTTATGGATATGCTTATAGATATATAAAATTGACAATGCATACATGTTTAAAGTTTTGTGGGAAACTTTAAAGGCAGAAAATAACACTAGGAGGCAGGGAAATGAGAGGCGGGGCAGAGGGGAAGTGATGTTTGAACTGGGACTTCAAGTATGAATAGGATTTCACCAAACAAAGAAGGAAACTTACAAGTAACAAACAGCACCGGTAAAGCCAAGTGAGGATCTGATACATTTTGGAATAATAGGAAGTTGGGTTGTTATGAGTATAGTTGCTTAAGGGAGAGTGGTGGAACATGAAGAAGAAAAGAGAAGGTAAGGTCACCAGAGAGTGGCTATCTATGCACTGGGCTGTTTCCTCTTCTTCCTGAGCACACACATTTCCCAGCCTCCCTTGCAGTTAGAGTTCTTACAATTGCCATGTGTGTGGAAGTGATCTGTGCGGTTCTGGATCTGGCCCTTCAAAATCTCCTACATGCTAATCTCCATCTCAGAAGCCACTTGTTGGAGATGGCAAAGCTACAAGATGGACAGAGCCTGAGTTCCTCGATCACCTTTTGGAGCATAGGTTCCCGGGGATAAGGAACACTCATTTTAGGTTTAATATAAGCAAGAAATAGACTTCTATTGAGTTTGAGCCATGGCATATACATGCTATGCAAAGGAATTTGGACATTGTCTCTCAAGCAAAGAGGAGTCAACAGACCTTTCAAATAGACAGTGATATGATCAGGTTTGTTTTTAGGGGAAAATCCCTTTCAGGATATAATAAAGACAAGTCTCAGAGGGTAACGTAAGCATCTTCCACAAACATTCCAAAGCTGTCTTGTGAATGGATGATTAGCTCCTCGAGGGTGCAGACCAAACGCTGAGCTGAATGCATTAAGTGAAAGTTACAGAGGAAATGAGTGCAGCTCAGTCTAGAATGAAAAAAATTTCTCATAGTCACAGCTGCCCCCATGGAGATATCCTCAGTGAGCTTGCTCTCTCCAATGAGATACCCAACGGGAGGATGGAGGACTTCCTGTCCCAGTTTTTGGTGGGGGACAGAAATAAAATACCTTTAAGATGCTTTCCCATTTGGGGATTCTATGACCTAAAGTGATTATTTTAGTTTGAATTAGCATGTGTGTGTGTGTGTGTATGTAAACTGCAAAATCTCTACCTTAAGATGCACCAAGATAGGATGAGCATAGGTCTTGGGATCAGGTGACCAACTCACCAACGTCACTAACAGCTGTTAATGATGTGACTTGGGGCAAGTGACTTAGCCTTTCTGGACCTTGTTTTCCTCAACAGTAAGATGAGGACAAGAATAGAACCTACTGCACAGGGTTGTGGTGAGGATGAAATGAGTTAATACGTGTAAAACACTCAATAATGCCCTGTACAGACTGAGCACTCAATAAATATTTGCTGTTATAACTATAGCCCCTAAGGAGGTGTCCCTTTACCCACCATGAGGCATGTAATGCATTTCTTCTTTATATGTCTCATTACATGGATTTTTACATTAATTAGCTAAGCACTGACTGTGAATTCTCTTGTTTCATTTTGTGTGTATAACTACAGTCACTGTTTCCATGTATATAAGTTTGAACCCGCAAACAAAATTTAGCAGCTGCAAAATTTGCATTAACACCTCATCTACTTATTAATACTATTTTCTCTTTCCTCAGTGTCATTTCCAGCAAGTTGTTAACTAGGCTCAGTTAGCACATGCTTGTGAGAATGAACACAGATGTTTCAAACACACACATACACACACACACACACACACACATGAGCGCATGTGTGATTCTCATGAAAAATAACATAAATTATTTCTTTTTAAAGGGAAACAGAACTTCAGTTTCTTAATGGCTTTGCATCTTTTCCCTGTCTTGATTTCTTTTAGTTCCTGGTATATGGCCTACAGTAATTTACATGACTGTATAAAATGTTATCAGAGATCTTTAAAGAAACCAACTAGATTATAACACAGTAGTCTTTTGATTCCTAGGAATATAGCTCTTGACCATAAAAGAGGTGATTAGCATGGTATCTATTACCTCCTGCATATTTTCTGTGATCTGGCTGGCCACCTTGGCTTCCAGGAGAAGACTGAACTTGACCTTAGGTTGTTGGGAATCAGGGGTAAAGTTCATTAGCTTTGGCTTAATTAAACCGGTGCCGTACAGTGGGAGCAAGGATATCACTACCCCTTTTGTTGCTCTTGGCAATCCTCCCTTTTCTGTTTTGTGATAAATTACCACTCTTGGCCTCTGATTATCCACCAGGGAAACAGGTTATTGCTTTGTGGAGCAGAGGGGCAAGTCTATCATCGTTTAATTTTCAACTGCAAGGGCTGGCATATTGTGTCAGGAACAAATAAATCTGAACAGCCACTCATGTAATGTTTGAGTGATCCTGGGCTTCTTTTATTAGGACTTTATAGAAGTCTGTCTGCAAAGGCTGATATTCGGCTCTAGTTGCCAGGTACCCAGGTTAGGAAGCCATGACTGGGTCTCCAGTTTGAGAAAACAGGGAGGTATCTTTTCTCCCAGGGAGACACTGGCTAGAGCAGTGCTCACAGAATAACAAGGCAGCCTACAGAGTGTTGCAAATGTGTTTTAAAGGAGACGCTTCCATTTATTTTTTTTAATGTTTCTTGTTTTGGTGAAGAAGATTGGCAGTGAGCTAACATCTGTTACCAATCTTCCTCTTTTTTTTCTGTCCAAAGCCCCAGTACATAGTTATATATCCTCGTTGTAGATCATTCTAGTTCTTCTATGGGACGCCGCCTCAGCATGGCCTGATGAGTAGTGTGTAGGTCCACACCCAGGATCCAAACCAGCGAACCCCTAGTCACTGAAGCGGAGTGCACAAATTTAACTGCTCAGCCACAGGGCTGGCCCCAGATGCCTCCATTTAAAGGAGGAGTTTTACACGCCAAATTGTCGACAGCGGATATTTCTTTGGAGGAGGATTTGGTGGACGGTCTGCAAGTAGGGTAGCTTCCATTTCTAACTTTATATATACCCATACTGTTTGATTTTTTAAAAATAACTGATGTAGATTACATTTGTAGTAAAAATGATTGTGACAAAAACTAGCGGTTCTCAAATGCTTTTAATTTTGGAGAGACACTGACTCTGTACTGTCATTACTAAAAACAAAAAAGTTGTCAGCATTTCTGCCCGTGTTTCAGAAATAATCCTCTCACAGAGCTATAGCTTATATATATATATATATATATATTTTTTTTTTTTTTTTGAGAAAGATTAGCCCTGAGCTAACATCTGCCGCCAATCCTCCTCTTTTTGCTGAGGAGGACTGGCTCTGAGCTAACGTCGATGCCCATCTCCCTCTAGTTTATATGTGGGACGCCTTCCACAGCATGGCTGGATAAGCGGTGCTTAGGTCTGCATTCCGGATCCGAACTGGTGAACCCCGGGCCCCCAAAGGGGAATGTGTGAACTTAAGCGCTGCACCGCCGGGCTGGCCCCTGTGGCTTGTAGTTTTAAATCAAGCATGACAGAATAGAGAAGAGGAGAAGAAATTTGACACTGAGGGGAATACAGAAAATGAAATAGCATGGACAAACCAAAATTCTTGAAGCACTGATTCTAAGGAATTGACTTGTGAGAGAGGAAAGTAAGCCTTTACAAGGGTGTATTAGCTTGCCGGGGCTGCTGTAACAAAATGCCTCAGCCTGGATGGCTCAAACAACAGAAATTTCTTTTCCCACAGTTCTGGAGGTGGGAAGTCTATGATAAAGATGCTGGCAGATTCAGTTCCTGGAGAGCGCCCCCTTCCTGGCCGCAGACAGCTGTCTGCTCACTGTGTCCTCACATGGTCTTTCCTCTGTGGGTCCACAGCCCTGGTTTGCCCCAGTCTCCTCTTATAGGGACACCATGAGTTGGATTAGGGCACACCTTAACAGCCTCATTCAAATTTACTCACCTCTTTAAAGGTCTTGCCTTCAAATACAGTAACATTCTGAGGTTCAGGCTTCAACGTGGATTTGGGAGGAACACAATTCAGTCTATAACAATGGATAAAATCTCCTAGAGATTCTTATTCTTACAGATTTTGGTGAGAATGAATTGGGAATGCAAATGACTATAAATATTCAGACTCAAAGTAACTAATTATAGTTTATTAAAGAATAACAGATAATCACTACCCTGTTGTGCAAAATAAAGAAGATTAAAATTGAAGATCAAATTGAGATTTAAGCAAAGTTATGCTACGCATTTAATGCATGAAGAATAATCAAGAAATTGTACATTTAGGGGCCGGCCCGGTGGCGCAGCGGTTAAGTTCGCACGTTCCACTTCTCGGCGACCCGGGGTTCGCTGGTTCCGATCCCGGGTGCGGACGTGGCACTACTTGGCAGCCATGCTGTGGTAGGCGTCCTACGTATAAACTAGACGAAGATGGGCACGGATGTTGGCTCAGAGCCAGGCTTCCTCAGCAAAAAGAGGAGGACTGGCAGTAGTTAGCTGAGGGCTAATCTTCCTCCAAAAAAAACCCCCAAAAAACAAAAAACAACAACAACAACAACAAAAAGAAATTGTACATTTATAGGGGAAGCAAATTAACTTGTTAAGAATGTTGGCGTTTCTGATGCTTGTGTGGTTTATTTTGAAATCTTGCTACTTTTATAGTCAAGGGACTTATGTTACTGTCTTTATTATTTTTTAAATAAAAGCAGACATCGAAAGCATAAATGTTAAACACACCGAAGCTTTAAGAGAAGTTGTTATTCAGTAACAAAGGAAATATTTACCTGGTATCCAATTCAAAATCCTTTTAAAAACATAATCAAAGTATTTTAATTAGAGTATATATTTAGTAAAATGTTCATCTGATTATACCAAGATTAAAAGGAATAGCTCCACAATTATAATAGAAAATACAGAACTTTTCACAATTTTGTAACTTTGAGTTATTCCAAGAGGTTTTTATATTCTTTAGTGTTTAGAATGCTGAATGCTCAAATTATTTCTAGACAAGTTTTCTATACTTACTGTCAGCCTCTCAATTTGACAAGTACCGTGCATTACCTGTGTTGCTGCATTTTTTCCTGTGTTCAGAGTTTGTCCCCATGAATAAGACTGTCAGCATCTTGAGAAGGACCATGGCTAATTCACAGTTATCGCTCCAGAGCCTGGCACATAGTTGGTAGCTAGTGAAATATTTTATTTACCAAGGACAAGTAGGATAGAAATTTTCTCATACATTTACCTCTGTTTCATAAAATGTGAAAATGTAAACTGAATTAGGATAAAAACTGTCAGACGATGGCATGCTGAGTCTTTAGCTATTGGGTCAATTGTCCAAATAATTATCTCAGACCCCAAAATACTTTAAGGTGAAGTGCTTAGAAAATGGAGGCTAAAAGGTTGTTTTAATTTCTTTTCTCAAATTACCTGCGTTAGGTATAGCATAGGGGTAAAAATATGAACTGCTGGGTTCATAATCGCGGCCTTGCCACTGACTAGCTGTGTGACAATGGGCAAGTTACCTACTGGATCTGTGCCTGAGTTTCTCACCTGTAAAATGGGATAATATCGATACCTACTTCCTAGGGTTTTTCTCAAGATTCCATGAATGGGTCAGTGCAGAGCTCTCAGAAGAGTGCCTGGTGCGTCTTAGGTGCTGTGAATGTTTGCTTTTTCAGATGTCTTTATTGGTGCACCGAAATAGGTGGAAACACTCCCCTGACCCCAAGTCAGCTAATTTAAGTCTTCTGCACTTGTGATGTTACCCAATTAAAGAAACAAACGAACAAAATGATTTCACCTATAAATGCCTTCCACAAGCAAAGTAAGTGTTAACCTGGGAAATTAAGATTTATGCTTCCCAGGCCAAATCTGAAAGAGTTCACCAGCTGAGCAACAATGACACATTTCAGAAATGGCAGGTCCCTCGAATCTTTTACAGTGAGTACTATGTATGATTAATGCTCAAGAAATGAGCCTATTGGGCCAGCCCAGTGGCATAGTGATTAAGTTCAAGCACTCCGCTTCAGTGGTCTGGGGTTTGCAGATTTGGATCCCGGGCACAGACCTACACACCAATCATCAAGCCACGCTGTGGTGGCATCACACATACAAATAGAGGAAGGTTGGCACAGATGTTAGCTCAGCAACAATTTTCCTCAAACAAAAAGAAGAAGATTGGCTACAGATGTTAGCTCAGGGCCAATCTTCCTCACCAAAAAAAAAAAAAAAAAAAGGAAAGAAAGAAAAAGAGAGTCTATTAAAGTGAAGTCCAGACAAGATTGATCATAGCTCCCTAGAAAGGAATCACTTTGGAAATTTACTGAGAGCACAGAAAGAGCTTTTCTCAGAAATCCATAGGCATGGCATCACTGCTGTGGGTTCCTTAACAGAAAGGATGGAGGATTCAGTAGGACATCAGGAGCACTCACTTGGCAGCCTCCCTAGGAGCCACAAGGCAATGTCCAGCAATTGACAGTTACATTCTCACAAATAGGTCTATGGAGTCACAGGAAGCTGTGAGACACCCGTGGTGTGCAGGAGGATGCCTCCTCCAGCAACTGGGATACCTCTGGTTTCAGTCTTGAAGTTGACCATCGGGATTTCGTTAGAGGCCCTAACACTAACTGGCTGAATGACTTCGGGCTTGTCACTTAACTTCTTGGACCTTGGTTCCCTCATGGGTAAGTGAGGAGATAGGGCAAAGTGTTCTTTAAATTCTCTTCCAAATCCAGCGGTCTTGATTCTGCAGTGGAAATGGAGGCCCAGTGAATAAAGATATATTTGACTAATCCACTAACACCTCTTCATTAAAGCAAAATCAGAGTGTCTGCAATGATACAGTTAATTCGTGTTACAAAAAACCCTGTTCTGTGATTATAAAGTGAGAACTAGAAACGAACCAATTTGGACTTCTAATTTAAATTTTTATTTTTAGCATTTGACTTTTAGGAGAAAGAAGCAAATCCAAGCAAACAATTTATTATAAAAACCAAATATCCCCAAATCCATTATGAGGGCCTAGCCCAACTCAGTTCTATCTTCTACAATTTTCACTTCTTTAATATACTCCTGTTATCACTGTTGCTCATTAATATGTCCCTAAAATATCAGAGACAGATTCAATTACTTTAACGAGGCTATACTTAGAAGGAAAACATCCCGATATATTTTATATCCTTGCAGATGTATTTTAGAAAGCTTTTTGATCATAGCCACAAATCAAATGGGTTTCCTATAAAACTTTAATGAGCAAATTCAATTTACCAGACAGGAGTTTGATGAGCAGTAGTTCTTTGTACTTTCACTAATAATCTGTGTGCATTTAAGCAAGTCACTGCGCTACTCTGCTCGTCAATTTCCTCAGACAAGCACAGGGGAGGAGAAAAGACAATATCGGAGACGCTTTTTTATCTCTAAAATCCTGTTTGAAGTCAGGTCCTTGACTTCTTTTCCCTATTTAAAAGATCCTACCAGTTGTTTTTATTCTGATTATCCCAAAAATCTCCCTCTGCCCCCTATAGTCTCCGCATTAGCAGTGGAGACTATCATGTTCTTTCATTGGCAGTGACTGGCAAAGGCAATGTTGACTGCTCTTCTCCTTTGCGGGTTGCAGAGACTTATCTTGGGTGGTTTCCTCATTCCTGTAAGCCCTGGCCAGAGAACAGAGGTAGAAATTAGCAGATAGAGGTGCAGACTGAAACCTGAGGTTTTCCATAATTTTCCATAAATTTTCCATAAATCCAATCATTCAAATACCTAGTAAATATCTGACAGACAAGGTGTAAGGCATAGCCCTTGACCCTGGGAAATGTATACTCTTAACAAAGCTGGGCTGATATATCTGAAATACTCAGAAAATTTTTAACTGCCGAACTGTATGGAACTAACTGTAATGGCTTGCAAGTGCGTGGAAGGGAGAGATTTGGGTTTGGAATAGTCAGAAGAGTCTGATGGAGAAAATTTGACCTGAAGAGCATCTTTGAGGAAGAACAGTATATGTGACTTTTGTTTGTTTGTTCATTTTTCTGAGGAAGATTAGCCCTGAGCTAACTACTGCCAATCCTCCTCTTTTTGCTGAGGAAGACCGGCCCTGAGCTAATTACTGCCAATCCTCCTCTTTTTGCTGAGGAAGACTGGCCCTGAGCTAACATCCTTGCCCATCTTCCTCTACTTTATACGTGGGACGCCTACCACAGCATGGCTTTTGCCAAGCGGTGCCGTGTCTGCACCCGGGATCCGAACCGGCGAACCCCGGTCCGCCGAGAAGCAGAATGTGTGCACTTAACCGCTGTGCCTCCGGGCCACCCCCTATGTGACTTTTTTTTAATGCATTAATTTATTCAACCAATATTTATTTAGTGGCTACAATGCATTGAACTTCTATGGGAATACAGCAGAGAACAAAATGGGAAGAAATCTTTGTCCGCACAGTTTACATTCTAAGGAGAGAGGCAAGAAAAAATAAAAAAACAAAATATGTGTTATATCCAATGATAATAAGTCCTATGAAGTTAAAAGAATATTTAGTTAGTAAGGTAGGCATAGAGAAGGCTCTCAGAAGTGATGTAATCAGACAGTATCAAGCTAACCCTCTCATCCTATAAATGAGGAAATTGAGGCTCAGATGAGTTAAGTGACATGGCTAAGGTCACCTAGCTTATTAGCAAGGAAGGAATAAAATACAGGCTTACCATCTCCTAGTCTAGGGTTCTTTCCAATATGCACGCGCCTCCTAGACAGTCAAGCCACACAGTTCCAGAGGCGGGAGGGAGCAGAGTTTGTGTGGGACCCAAGGGGGCAGACGCTGTGTTGAAGGGAAGTGGGAGACACGATTGGATGGAAGGACAGTGCCAAATCTGGAAAGCCAGACAGAGAAGTTCGGATTTGATGTGGTGATAGGAGAGACATGAGTAAAATAGTCTCTAGCAAATTTTGAAAAGAATGTATTTAGTTGATTATTAATTCAACAGATTAAAAAGTGCTTCTCTTAAGTGATTGCGTTCTTCTCTCTTTCCTTCTCTTCCCTGTAGTTCCCCGAGAAAGAATTCCTTTGTCCACTGCTTTTCACTGTCAGGTAGAACAGTAACGTTTTCCGAGACTATCAAAGATACTATGCTATAGTTTGTCTCAGGATGAGAAATAAGGCGTTTTGGATAAACACAGATACTTCATTGCAGCTCCACGTTTAGGGATTAAACTGCTGGTAAAGTGAACATTGAGTGAGAACTAAATCTAGACATTAGATTTGGATAAAATAAGCAAGTTGAATCAGGTGCAAATTGAGAGATGCCGTTACTCATACTTTCATCATAAATTGGGAGTTAAGTACTTAAGTTCCTTCAGGAGTCAATGCATAAATTATAAACCAGATCATACATTTCCTTAAGTGCCCCAGTCACTGCTGCTGATTCACTTCCATTTCAAGTTTCCAACATTTGAGAGAGAGAGAGAGAGAGAGAAACCACCAACAAAATGCACAAACCAGGATTTATTTGCAGATAACAAGATGTAGTCACAACAATGTTGGTGCAGAAATAGCTTTAGTTTTTACTTTTCTTTGAGAAAAAACAGGAGCTTCGACTAGGAAGAAAATAGATGCATTAAAATACTTACCACAAGTTCAACAATCAGAAAATTATCAAAGAGGGCAAATAAATCTTATGGTTGTAGCTGCTGATAACGTGTTAGATAGAGGTGCTTACTTTGGCCTAAATCTAAAGCGTGTCTTATTTTGGACACGATGGGCATTTTGGAAAGGCTCCAGGAGCTTGTGTATAGGATTATCACCAGGGAATTGTGAGCCTTTATCTTGTGGGGATCACAGAATACATTCAAAGACCTAGCTACGCATTTTGGGGCCCAAGTAAATTTTGAGGAAATGGTCTAAGCTCATGGCTCTCTAACTCCAAACATATATTCAATGCAATACAAAGGCTACTTAGATTTTTAAGTCTTATCATTAGAGGGGGTGGGGATATTAGCTCTAATATTCATTTGTAGGTCATTCATTGCCTATTGCAATTTTCCCACCAAAAGACCAGAATCACTTGCGTGATTAATACAAAGTAACTATTACCCAACAAGAGGATCTCTCCTATACATTAACTTTATTTCAGGCTTCCGGCCACGTTGGGGTTAATGATCCATGAAGCAAAGAGGCCTCTAAGCAGTGAGAAAAATATCTGTCATTGAATTTAAGTATGCTATTGGAAGTTAGAAGAGGAGTCACTCTCAGGCCTTCATCTGGAATACACAGAACATTACAGCCATAAATTTAGGTGCATTGTCACATGGAAGCATGTAAAGAAAAGTTCAGGCACAAGGTAGATGGTCATTACTTTTTTGACTTCCTCTCAGTTATTCATGCCAAGGGTTCATGTCTGAGATAACTGAATATATATGGGAGGAAAAGTTGAGATACTTAAAATCCCTCTCAAGGGACTCCATGATGCTGCTTAGCTCGGCTGCTGGCCTATAATAATAGTTCTGAGTGGTCAAGAAATGATTTCAGTCCATTTACTCTATTCACTAAGGTAAGTCAAAATGTAATGTTCATCTAAATTTCTGTCAAAATGGTTAAGGTAAAAAATTTGTACATTCAAAGAGGTAAACTTAGGTTATTTTGAAAGTCCAGTTATATTAAGGACTTCGTTCCAAGATGAGGAGAGAAAATTAGCATACTTGTTCAGCACGTACACTATATACTCAGGAAGGTGGCAGGTACTACGAGTGATGGTGGAGACGCTAGTAGGTGCCTCAGGACATGAATATTTGTCCTGTGTCTACCAGCACGTGAGATGTCGCAGAAATGGAATTTCTTGCTCCAGTGGGATTGGCAAGGGCAGTTACGGACAGGCAAGCATGCAAGCTTGGTGGGTCAAGTTGGAAATCTGGACACGTTTTCCTAATGGTCTTTCAGTTCTTTAATAAGAGCAGATTTGCTTTTCTATAGATAAAATTTTATAGAGGGTTAGTTTCCTAGACTGGCTCACACAAGACTTTTTATTCCATGATATACCTGACGGACAGGGGTCTAGAACTCACACTTAGCAAGAAACTTTTGAAAACAACTTTCTTTGATGGAGTTGTCAAAATAATTGATTCTAACCATTAATACTCTAATGATCTTGAGAAAGATGGAATCTGGATGGCCAGGAGTAGACAGGGACAGTCTAAACTGCTGAACCCATAAGGGCAGAGAAGATAGGGTGGGGGAGGGAGGAGAGTAGGCGTCCTAGGCAGGGAAACAGCAGGGCAGGATGCTCAGAGCAGAGATTCTCTACTTTGACTGCACGTTTGAATCACCTTGGGTGACTAAGGTCCTCTCCAGAATCTCCAGGGGTGTGGGCAAGCATGGGTTTTCAAGAACTCTTTAGGTGATCACAAGACACCCTGTGGGTTGAGAATCAGTGACGTAGAGTTTGGAATGAATCTTATGTGTTCAGAGGACATGAGGAGATCAGTTTGGAGGGGATGGAGGTCCCCTCCTCCCCCTGCAGAGCCGTCCACATCTGGACAGGAAACTGGAAGTACTCTGAAAACTGGTCTTATCTGAAGATTGCTGGGGGCCCACTATTTATTTATTTTTTTTTGAGCAACAATAAAGCAGTATTTCGTGGCATTTAGTCTGGGGGCAGGGCTTCGTAGAGTTAATAGAGGGTGGAGGTGAGGCTGTCGGTGAAGAGGCTTTTGTAGTAATTTACACATGAGGACATAAGGCCTTGGGTGGGAGCTGTGAGAATGGAAACAAGGGCCCAGGGCGGAAGAAAGTCTCAAAAGTTGAAACGTTAGATTATGTATCTTGGCCACAGAAGGTACTTAAAATCTGTGGAATGAATGAGTAGAAAGGACTAAGGGGAGAGAAGTGCCAAAGATGATTTCAAAATATAAGGGTCGGCAAAGTAAATAACCATGACGAGAAATGGGGGAAGGCAGGAGGAAGAGTTTCTTTAGGCGGAAAGATAGATTCCATTTGGGATACGTTAAAGTTGTGGGGACAGTAATGATAACAACAGCTAACACTTTTGTTCCTACTCTGCCTGCACGGTGGAACCTCTGCCTTCTCTAACCCCTCCTGTACTCTCTCTGGTCATGGCCACTCTTTCCACCTCTAGGGCTTTTCCAGAAGCCCTTCCCAAACCTTGCTTGGGATCTTGTTCCCAGTCCTTCCTTGACCCCATCCTACTCATACTCAAAGTTTCCTTAAAGAAGATTTTCTTGTCATGCTACTGCCAAAATTAATGTCCCTGTTACATTCTTCAGTATCCTATTTCTAGATGGTTCCTTCATAGCACATATCACTCTTGCACTTTAGCAATGATGTGTTCAGGAGCTTGCCCCCCCCACCAGACGATAGTCTCCACATAGGCAGGGACCTGCCCTATTTTACTCACTGCCATACACTCAGTGTTCAGCACTGTGCCTGCCACATAGTAGATGCTTGAATCATTGAGTGAATATGTGTCAAACATTTGTATATATATTTTATTGAGATATAATTGACATAGAGTTTCAGGTGTACAATACAATGGTTCAGTATTTGTATACATTGCAAAATGATCACCACAACAAGTCTATGTATCAAGCATTTTGCATGCAGTACCTCATTTAATCTTTATAACAACGCTATGAGTCAGATACTATTATTAATCCCATTTTACAGATAAGGCAAGATAACTTACCCAAAGTTACCCAGCTGGTATCTAGCAGGAATGGACCTTGAATTCTGGTTTCTCTGATACCAAAGCTGTACTTTTTAACCTCTGGGCTATTCTGCCTCTGCCAGATGATTAAATATATAGGAACTTGGGAGCATGAGCACAACTGTAAGAAGACAGAAAGGAGGGGATGTAAAAGAAAGAGTAAAGGGATTTAGGAAATTGAAAATATTTGACTGGGAAGGGATCTTAAAGTTCATGGAACCCAAGCCCTTGATTGCACAGGTGGGGAAATCGGTCTAGGAGGCTAAATGTCTGTGCTAAGGCCGCACAGCTGGTTATTGTGTGGAGGGTGCTAGATCCCAGGATCCCATCTTGGATTCTGTGCCCTTTCTATAGGCAGAGCAGATTAGGGCAAGATCTTTGGGACCAATGAGTGAGCAAGTCACTTGGACTCCAAGCCCCAAGTTGAAGACAGGGAAAAGAAACTAGAAAGGAACTGAACTGAGTGTTGTGGGTAAATGAAGTGTTTTATGGAACTATGTATGACTGATTACACCATAACCATCCTTTGTTGTAGCAACAGTGCTCACTTGCCTTTGATGCTGGTGCCCTAGGTTCCTTTTGCTTTGGTCCCTACTCTTTGCCAGAATGATTGGGGAAGGGAGATGATAGCTACGTCTTTGCTTCGTGAAAAATATGTGGCTTCTCTAATACTCTGGGGTTGTTGCCTAAACATAGTCCCTGTCCCACTCCCAACTGCCCACCAACTTTGCCATTGAGAAAGCTAAAATTCAGAGAGGTTAAATGACTTTTCATTTTGGGGTAATAAAGTGGGGGTAACTAGGAAGTAATAAGAAAAGAGGAAGAAAGGAAGGAATGTATGTTAACCTGTTACCAGAGTTAAATTTGGGATATATGTCCTGTTTTATGCAGGTCCAGAGTGACATAAATCTGTCAATTTGAAATAAATTTATAAATTTCTTGTCCTCAAGAATATCTGAGTGGGCACCAAGCTTTAGAATTTTCCTAGGGTCAGACTGACGTCTCCAGCACTCTTTGATCTAACTTTGGACATCTAATACTGGGCAAGAATTAACTTCACCTTGGGAAGAAGGGAAGTGGTGCTTCTTTTTCTCGGACCTTCTTCTTAGGATATCTGGGATGTTGTTGGGGCTGCCACATCATTACCTACATCACTGCCAGGCCCAGGAGAGAGGGAGGATTAAAAATCAGAAGATCGTGGCTCAGTGCCCTGATCTGAACTTTATTTATATAAATACAAATGATGTAGATTGCTTTTACTTTATTTCTCTTCAAGGTTATTCTCTGTTTGAAACTTGGCCAGTCACGCCGGCATTTCCCTGACGTAAGTGTTGTGTGCTGCCATTTTCCCTGAAGTGCTGCCTTCCCATCCATGTTCACAGGGTTGTTGTGCAAGAGCAGATGGGTGAGTTTCAAATGGATGCTACTGTGTTATTGTTCCTATGTGTGTTTGATGGAAGCAGAAGTCTAGATTAGGATAATTTCCCTGAATTTGTGACTAGTGAGAAGTTCTCCTACAGTCTGGCCTTTGTAATGTTTCTCTAACAATGCCAGGAATTTATCTGGGATCTGTTTCTATGGAACTCAAAGTGATTAACAGATGTGATCCAATTATCCTCCTAAATTCCTGGATGTAACAGGCAGCAAGGCATATCCGTCTCATAGGAATGTAGGATCACCAGGATTGAGGTGAAAAGTTCCTTCCAGGTCATATCTTTATTTGTGGTGGAAACTTGAGACATCTTGCCTTTCAGTCAAGTGTCTTGGTGGCCTTCTCTTCATAGGGCAAGGTGTGCTTGTGGTTTAGCTCCGTCTCCCAAAGACAAACTTTCCACCTAAGGGACTGCAGTCCTCTATAATACTATAATGAAAGTGGAACAAGAGCTCAGTTCTCAAGGTCAACACTTATTCTACTGGCTCACAGAGTAAAATAAAATCAGAACCTGAGCCAGAATGTTCTAGAATTCCTTACCTTAAAAGCAACTGAAAAGCAAGATGAATGTGACTGAGGCTTATTTTTAGGGCAAGCATGTGATTTATTTTGCCAAACATGACCCTTCTGAGGGTGGAAGAGGCCACTATTTACCCTACAACAGGCTTAAACTGGGACTGTCTTGGGAAAACCAGGGTCATGGAGTCACTCTACTTATGATGGTGGCGGCAGCGGGACATTATCTCCCAGAGTTTAGTGCTTGGAACTCTTTATTCATTAAGCTAATATATAATAAAGTCTTATTTAATATGTAATAAAGTTTTAAAGATTTTTTATTTTTTCCTTTTTCTCCCCAAAGCCCCCCGGTACGTAGTTGTATATTCTTCGTTGTGGGTCCTTCTAGTTGTGGCATGTGGGACGCTGCCTCAACGTGGTTTGATGAGCAGTGCCATGTCCGTGCCCAGGATTCGAACCAACGAAACACTGGGTCGCCTGCAGTGGAGCGCGCGGACTTAACCACTCAGCCACGGGGCCAGCCCCAATATGTAATAAAGTTTTGTGAGAGAAATAGAAATATAGCAGATATACGTCTGCTCCCCTCAAAGAGTTTACAGTGTTGTGAGAGATGGCTATTACTAATAGTCAGAACAATACTGATATGTTCTTATTTATTTCAGTCTCTGTTCTCATGATTTTAATCTCACAGATTATCAGCACTTCCTTATTTGAAAGGAAATGGTGTAATATCTTTGTTAACTTCATTTAGTGAGAGAGATTTTACAGAAATTCGGTTCTCTTTACCGATTGTTTTTCTTTTCCAGTTGATTATACAGATGTTTTCACGGTATTCTTCTCTTGACCGTAACTATTTTAGATCTGACAGAAATATTTTCATGATCAAATAAAAAATTATTTTTTACAAAATTGTATCTACCTAATGTAAGTAAACATATTACCTTGTGTAGTGCTTTCAACTTTACAAATGATTTTAACATAAATACTTCCTCAAATATCCACCAGGGCAGGCCCCTTCTCCGTCTCGTTCACAAGCAAAACTCTAGGACTTAGGCTGACACGTGGGGGCTACTCAACAAATACTTGAAATGAGTAAATTTCCCATAATATTTTTATTTATTTATTTAGCCCAGGGAATTGTTTATTCAAGTGAAACTTTACATAGATTTAACAAGCAAAACTGATTGTAGTAGAATTTTTGTGGCTAAAAGGAGGGCCATACTCCCAACTCTCATAACCCCCATCCCTTGGAACACGTATGAAAACTACTATGTCAAAGCTATGGAAGCATGGAGATAGAAAATGGAGCCCAGTGGGTCTAATAAGATGCTGAAGGTCACTTGTTGTGTGACATGGCCAGGCAGGCACTCAAATCTCCTGGCTCCAGGGCAAAGACTTTCCTGTTAGAGCCAGAGCTGGATTAAGGCGAGTAAGAGGCGGGTTAGCCAGGCTGCTCTGGAGGAAGCCAGTTTGCCAGGGAGCAGGACATTACCGGAAAAGTAACAGATGCAAGAAATTATATGTACCAGAACTCTTTCTGAAAGACGACCAAATTTGGTTGGAAGAAATATTTTGGTAAGTGATGTGCGTGAGAGGTGAGTTCCCTCCAAGTGGTGTGGTTGAGAAACTGCAAATAAATGGTTCTGGAACTGCTTTCAAGGGAGGATGAAGCTGGTTCCCCCATAGTCTTGGTGTCTTTGGTTTGAGTTGGCAGCTTTGGGGCCAGACTTACTGACTGAAGAATTGAGGAGAGGGCTTTCTTTCAAATAAATGTTGAATAATTGTTTAAAGAATCTCAGTTTGCAAGAGTGCTAAATAATTAGCCTCCCCAGGACTCAAAAGTCTGGATCCAGTTCAGATGACAGAACTCTGATGTTCTCATTTGCAAGTCAGGAACTAAGACTCTTCCCTTTAGAAACAGAAATGTTAGATTATGATATGCAATCATATAAGTAAACTGAGAGATTGCAAAGGGTTTTCCAACATTACCATCACTAAAAAAGGTAAAAAAAAAAGTGCACCAATCTGATATTAACTCTTAAAGAATTGAACCAAAACTTTGGGCCACAAAAAAGTTTAAAATTGGCTTCAGTCTGCAAAAATCAATTATTCGGTATTATTGAATGCTTCTCATGCTATTATAGCAATGTTTTTCAAACCTTTTTGATCAAGGCATGCTGTAAGAAATACATTTGTTGTTACAACCAGGATACACATATATAAATATAATTGACAAAAACGAAAGTGTGATAAAATGATTCCTACATTTCCTATGTCTTACACTTTTAATTTAGTCTATTCTGTTTTGTTTAAAAGGTGCTGGTCATGACCCACTAAAATGATTTCATGAATCTTTAGTGGGTCATTACACAAAGTTTCAAGAACAATGCTGTAAACAACATGACAGGAGTCAAAGGGAAATCTCCTGAGGGAGGGGGACTTGTAGTCTACTGGGGAAAACTAACTCATAGACCATGCAAGTGAGTTTTAAGACTGATTATTTAGTTGCTAAATTGTGTGATGCAGTTTAAGAATGATGGATGTTCAGTTTGTATCAGTGTGTTTTCTGTATCGCAATACACAGATCTAAGATAAAGAAAACTTTGAAAAAGTATTCTTATCTTATACCGTATTTCATGTTTCTAAGATGCCCCTTTTTACATATTCTTCCATCTCTGAAACTGAGGTGTATCTTACCCACCGATGATATTTTTATAATAACTGCTTTTGGGTAGCTAATTCGTTTGTCATTGCCTGGGCACATGCAAGCCTGGTTGTCATCGCTGATAGCATGACTGAACAACGGAAGCCCTTCACCATTGCGGCTCACACGCCTTTTGAAGAAGGAGTATGAATCTTTTCTGATAAGGAAGTCAATTCAGTCTGGTAAGATCAAGCAAGTGGCAGCATCAAAATTTGCGTAACGTCGTCAGTAGCACGGAGAAGAATCTCCGAAGCAACAATGGTGCAGACTTCCAAAATAAAAGGCTGCTTCAGTGCGATTGTTGACGTAGAAGTCAATGTTCTGTGGAAAACACATGGGTAATTCTGAGCTAAAAGATGATCTAGAAAAGTTAGACTCTAAATTTGAAGAAGTTTTAAGGTTTTCTTCACCAATTAATTTTAATGATATATTCCATTTTTATTCATATGTGAGGAATATATGATAAAAAGTCTATGCCCAAATAAGTCTGAGAGCTTTTTTCTTTTTTTAAAGATTTTATTTTTCCTTTTTCTCCCCAAAGCCCTCCAGTACGAAGTTGTATATTTTTAGTTGTGAGTCCTTCTAGTTGTGGCATGTGGGATGCTGCCTCAGCATGGCTTGATGAGCGGTGTCATGTCCACGCCCAGGATCCGAACTGGTGAAACCCTGGGCCGCTGAAGTGGAGCGCACAGACTTAACCACTCGGCCATGGGCCCGGCCCCCTAAGACAACTTTTTAAAGAGGTGATAAAATAAAATTTCTAAGTGATAAGAAAGCATTGCGTCATCATTTACTTGCCAGCATTTTTTCTTTTTTAGTAGCACATTAAATGTTAGCAGCATCTTATACTCATGATCAGGCATAAGTAAATGCACATTAAAATGACAATATGATATCACTACATACCTACTGAATGGCTACAATTAAAAAGACTGACAAAGGGCTGGCCCAGTGGCGCAGTGGTTAAGTTAGCACATTCCGCTTCTCGGCGGCCTGGGGTTCGCTGGGTCGGATCCTAGGTGCAGACGTGACACCGCCTGGCAAAAGCCACACTGTGGTAGGTGTCCCACGTATAAAGTAGAGGAAGATGGGCATGGATATTAGCTCAGGGCTAATCTTCCTCAAAAAAAAAAAAAGACTGACAAAACCAATTGTTGGTAAGGATGTGGCACAACTGGAACTCTCATGCATTGCTGGTGGGAATGCAAAATTATACAGCCACTTTAGAAAACAATTTGTCACTTTCTTAAGAAATTAAACACACGCTTAGCATATGTCTCAACAATTCCACTCCTAGGTATTAAAAATGAGAAATGAAAACATGTCCTCACAAAGACATATACAAGTGCTCACAGTAGTCACAAATTAAAACTGTCTCAAATGTCTGTCAACTGTGAATAGATAAATAAAATGTGGTGCATCCATATAATGAAATAGTATTCAGCAATAAAAAGAAACAAACTGGAGATGCATACGACATCATGGATAAATCTCAAAAGTGAAAAGGCCAGGTGTAGACATCCTCATATTGTATAATTACGATCATATGAAATTCTAGAAAAGGCAAAACCATAGTGATAGAAAGCAGATTGGTAGTTGCCAAAGCCCAGGAACTGGGGTGAGCAGCCTCTCCAAAGGTGTATGAGAGGGCTTGTTGAGATGATGGAAATGTTCTTCGCCATGACTGTGATGGCGGTCATCCGACTGAATCCATTTGTCAAACCTCATTGAACTGTGTGCTTAAAATTGGTAATTTTTTCGTATGTGAATTGTACATCACTAAAGCTGACCAGAAAAAAAGTAAATGCAAAAATTGGTAGATCTTAGATTTTATGAAATATGGAAGTTTCTCTGTTTTAAAACTAATATAGAGAGTAACAAAACCAGAGAGAGAGAGAAACCACTTTTATTTGCTGTCCACAAAAGCAACCATTTAAAACCGTTAGATTTTTTTCCCTGTTAGTCGGCTTTTACATTCCCCCCCCCCATGTGTGGTTCTATCATAAATGGCCTTCCTAACTATCCTCCCTGTGGAGTTTATGTTAGACACTCTACAAACCAAATGAGAGATTTCATGGCGTTCCTGGTGGTTGATCTTATTCATGCTAATGTTTCCAAAAGGCTGTTCACGTTTGGGTTCCTGTGACATCTTTCTCTGGAATGAGAGTCAAATAATTTGAAATATTCATCATGATTATTTTAAATCACGTGTCCCAAGGACATTGGATTTTGATCATTGAGAAAGAACTTTAGTACAGAACTCAAATGCATTACTTAGAGGGAATTTTAGAACCAAGACCTAAAGACAGGATTTATTGAATACTGAGATATATACAATAGTTTGGTAATGAGGGAACTTTGTTGAAAGTGGCTTCATGGAACCGTTCAGTTTAATTTTTTTACTTGTTTAAAAAAAATTGCATGACTGGTTTTATAGGCTTTCCTCAGCAATAAAGGGATTTGCAGTGATATAAACTGAATCATTCCTCACTTGCCTTCCTGCTCATACCTACCTCACAGAGTTATGTAAGGGGATATGGCTTCAGTATGTTTGCACATAGCTCTGTGGTTATGAGCTCAGGCCTAGTGAGGGTTGGGGTGAGGAGGTTTTAAGGGAGAAGCTTCAGATCCTTGAAATACAGAGCTCTTCTGACACGAAATTTTTTTTTTTTAATTTTTATTGAGTTAATGGTAGGTTACAATCTTGTGAAATTTCAGTTGTACATTATTGTTTGTCAGTGGTGTTGTAGGTGCACCCCTTCACCCTTTGTGCCCACCCCCCATCCCACCTTTCCCCTGGTAGCCACTAATCTGTTCTCTTTGTCTACATTTTTAAATTCCTCGTATGAGTGGAGTCATACAGAGATTGTCCTTCTCTATCTGGCTTATTTCACTTAACATAATTCCCTCAAGGTCCATCCATGTTGTTGCAAGTGGGACGATTTTGTTCTTTTTTATGGCTGAGTAGTATTCCATTGTATATATATACCACATCTTCTTTATCCAATCATCTGTTGACTGACACTGAGGTTTTGATGCACCTTGTTTGGTATAATAAATTGTGTTTCACAGATGTCCCTGTGGCTGTGAATGGAGCGAAGGAGAGGCCTCTTTGGGATCAAGTGACTTATTCCGAAGAGCCAGGTGGAAGCAAGTGTTCCTGGGAGTAGAGCAAGGGTTGGGGAGCACGGGTTCCACGTATGACACCCTTCTGGTGCTGACAGTGTCCAGTAGCTTCTGAAGGTGAAGACTGAATTATTCCAAGGCATAAGGCTGCTGAACTCTAATTCCTGACCCCAGGGTCTCTATCTCATCCATTGAGGATTTAGTGTAAGTTTCTGTTAGTGTAAGTTTCTTTCTTGAGTGACTACTACGTGCTAGGGGCTTTTCACATATTATCTCATTTGACCCTCATAACCATCTCCAGAGAGAAGTCTTACTCATTTCTATTTCAGAGATATGGAAACTGAGGCTTAAGAAAGCTAAGGATCTTGCCCAAAGCCACACAGCTAGTCAATGAAAACTTGGGCTACCTTTACCATTACATGGGGAATTTCTGTTGGATTTGAGAAAAAGAGCCAGTATCTTTCAACTGGGATAAGAGAAAGGAATCTGATCTCATCACTCATGCTTCCGTGTAAATTAATTTTTTTAGCCTCATTTTTCTCAAAATTTTAAAGGGTCCCAATCTTATGTCCTCTATTATTATGGTGTGAGATCTTGGATGAGTCTCTCTTTTCCTGTAAGAAGACGAAAAAAGTTATCTGAAGAAACTGGAGGAAGTTACTTCTCTAAGCCTCAGTTTCTCTGTCTGTAAAATGGGAATAACAACAATATTCACCTCATTGGCCTGTTGTAGAAGTTGGATGGAGATAACGTGAGTCGAGCTTTGAACAAAGTCAGAATTCCAGATTCTTGTTATCACTACTGTATTCTAAGAGTTTTTTCACATGCAAAGGGAAGTGGGGACTGAAGTTTTTATGTGGAAATATTTTCCCTTACTTCTTGTACTTAGCCTAGATGACCAGAGAACTTGAGGTCTGATATTTTTGACCCGAAAAAATTCTCACTTCCTTACTTTCTGTTTTGTGACTTGGGAAATGAATTTAGAGGAAATTCAGTGGCTCTGAAGGTTATTGACTGACGATCCTTTGGAAAATATGTTCAGTTTTCTCTCAATCTGGTTTGGCTAAAAATTTAAAAGAAAGTCTTTTCCTGTCAATCAGTGTTGACATAGAAACTATAGCTAGAGTTTTGAAACAGGAAAAGTGTTCCTGTTTGTGTGTATCCAAATTAAAGTAATTTTTTAGTGTTATGTAGAAGAGGCACGATTGCTAAATCTCCCTCCATCCCACATTTTCTTTTTTTGGTATTAGAATAAGAAGGAAAGGCTGTGACAGTTAAATATCACCTCATAAAATAACAGATTCAAAGACTAACATTCAAATGATCGACATATAGTATTTGAGTGCTATACAGAAAACACTATGCTTAAAACATGACATCCTAACAATTAGTTTGCTGCAAAAACTTCTTACGTAGCAGTCATGTAGAACTGGTCTGTATGTATAGAAATAGATCTCCCATTGGTGTATTTGCAATGAAAAGACCTGTATTAGTGGTTAAGTTAGTACGTTCTGCTTTGGCGGCCTGGGGTTCGCCGGTGTGGATCCCGGGTGCAGACATGGCACTGCTTGGCAAGCCATGCTATGGTAGGCGTTCCGCATATAAAGTAGAGGAAGCTGGGCATGGATGTTAGCTCAGGGCCAGTCTTCTTCAGCAAAAAGAGAAGGATTGGCAGCAGATGTTAGCTCAGGGCTAATCTTCCTCAAAAAAAATAAATAAACAAAACAAAATAAAAGACCTATATTAACAGCACAACATCCATTTAGAATTTTTAATTCATCAAACATGTATTGCAAAGCATCATATTGCAGTGAAAGAAAGAGGACCAAAAACCCAGTCTCTGTGCAAAGTAGTAATTTAAGGAAGGAAAAAGGGAAAGGAAGAAGATTGTGCACGACTGATTGGGAAAGGAAAAGTCTGGGCTGTGTGCTGGGCACAGAGCTTTGCCTATTAGGGGCTGCCGATGGCAGCAGGTCCGCCTCTTTTGGATATTAAGGGTGTATGACCACTGGAAGCCTCACGTGGGATCGCCTTCTGGCCTGGCCTCCCTTCCAAAAATACTTCTCTTTTAATGAACCATATTTAGGCAGGAGACCTTGCCTGCCTTGGTGGTGTTTTTATCCAGTTGGAGTTTGGTGGTTTTACTGTAGCAACTTTTTTATGCCTTGAATTCCGCCTTTAATTGTGTAATCTTTGGACTATTTTATCATTGTTCACTTCTCTTTTTCTGTCACTTTGAATTGAAGAATAAGATACAGAGTGCATAGTGGTGAGAGGCATAGAAAGTGGAAATGGGAAGAAATGGAATTTGCAGCTACTGTATGAGGTGGCAGCCGGTGTCCCCAACAAGGAGGACTTCTGTGTCTCCTCTAGACAGCCCTGCCCAAGAAAGGCTTTTATCTTTTTCAGAGCAGCCCTCCTAGGCTGGCTTATGGAGAAGCTCAGTCTTACATCTAATAAGTCAGAAAGACCTTTCTACCCCTAAAAGTACCCTTCCAAGTAACTCACTTGTTCCAGAGAATAAGTTCTGCACCAAGAGGGCAGTAAGCTAGGCCCAAAGATAATTTGAGGAAATTTCTAGATAATGCTATTTTCTTACTTCCAATTCAGAGCGATTCAGAGACTGTCACAAGACCTTTGTTTAGTATCCCCACTGCACAGTCCAAACCAAATGCAAAGCTCCAGATTAGAAGATTGAAGCTTTGATGTCAATTAAAAATGAGTGATGCTGTTTATGATCGAGTCATACATGGATCTGAAGGAGGAGTAGACCAGAATGAGGGACTTTAAAAGCTTGGTATTTAAAGATATGAGCAAACTTCATTAATGAATGAATGAATATTTCAGAGAGAGTAGTTGCTGAGCTTGAGCCTAAAATTATAGCAGGGAATTCAAGGTTTTCAAGGGTCAAAAAATAAAATTCCACTGAGTAAATTTTAGAGATTTTATTGGCTTTATTCAACAATTCCTGAATCGGGCAGCATCCCATCTAGCAGATAGCAAGGAGCTCTGAGGAACTGTAGGAAATGAAAGGTTTTTATAGGCAGAAGAGAGTGGGGACAAGGAAGTTACACTAGCAAAAAGAAGATTGGTTGAGGCAAGGTGACCTTCCCTTAGGGTACAACAGGGGTCTATTTGGCAGATGTCCTCACTAGTGCTGACCAGTTGATTCCTGATTGACTGGTTTAAGATTCGATTTCTGGGAGAGACCAAAACTGTAATGAAGTCTCAGTTTGGTGACATGGGGTTTAGCATAAGTGACTCCATTTTGGGCCTGTTGTCTTGTTTTTAACACAAGTGATAAGATCATTAAAAAAATGAGGTAGAATGGAAAATGTTTAAAGGTTCTATTATTTTGGTGGTTGAAGTTACAAAGTTAAGGTGTTTTCAGGCCAGATGTAGAACTCAGCTATGCTTCCAGTTGGCAATATATTGCAAATTGGTGTTCAAGTAAATTGGCTTTGGTTATACCCAAACACAGAACTTCTCAAAAGATCCAGTTTCTAGTTTCCCAAAGAAATACAAAGCAATTAACGTGCTTAATTTTTTTGTCTCAATATTGCCAAATGCTGGTAAGATGGTTTCCCATTTTCCTTACTGGGATGGCTAAATTTTTCTGTTTTAATTGAGGGCTTCTGCTTATCCTTGAGTAGAGAGTAATATTACCAAAAATGTCCTCAATTTTATTTTTTAAACAAATTTACAGTTTTGAGTGTCTAGTTCTCTTGTAGTTCCCAGTATAAGGTCATCCAGAGCAGCCTTTTAAGGTCACTCACAGTCTGTAACACAAGAGC
Organism: Equus caballus; assembly: GCF_041296265.1. Taxonomy (NCBI): domain Eukaryota; kingdom Metazoa; phylum Chordata; class Mammalia; order Perissodactyla; family Equidae; genus Equus; species Equus caballus. Next base: position 40,354,249 of record NC_091704.1, read on the forward strand.
GTGAGAAACCCTCTCCAGTTCATTGATTTCTTATTGCTATTGACATATAATCCTGCTATTCTAGAAATTACATGGCGTCAGGTAAAGTGGAGACATTTCTATTCAGACAAGCTCTGAAAGGATGAAAGGAAAAGGTTTCCTTAAATGTGAACAGAGAAACAATGGATGGCAAACAATTTCCCCTAAATTATAAAGCAATTAAATTTCCTATTTCAAAACAAAGTGCAATAGGACATGTTTTCTTTTCTATTGCATTTCTAATAAAATCCTATGTGAGAAGAGACAAAGCAATAGAAATTATTTTCTGGAAACACCAGATGTGAATGCACCTGTCTGATGACTGTTCAAAGGTCTAATCTTGTAGTTAGGTAAATATCTTAATTAAATCACATGCTGTTTTGCATCATTAGAATAGGCCAAAAGCTGGAACTCTATTCAGAAATTTGAGCCTGAATTGGTTTGTATACTGTTTGCTCATATACATTTAGGCATCTACAAAGAAGAACCACTATGCCATTTTTGCAAAGCTAGATTCCACCTTTGCTGCTTGTCAACACTGAGAGATCTTGGGCCTCAATTCCCGCATTTGGGATAATAATGTCTACTTAATAGATTGGTTGTGAGTATGAATGACATGCTGCCTGTGAAGTGCCTGACACATAGGGAGCCCTCAGTGGATGTCAGCTGTGGCCTATTTCTCTTCCATTCTGTTATAATATTGAAGTAATCTCCCTTAAACGTTATTATCATCTTATCTATTGGCTGAAGTGCCTACAGCAATTTTTTTTTTACTTGTATTAATTGACTTATTCAACCATTCATTCAAAAATATTAATTTAATATTGTGTTCATATAGAAATGAACAAAAACATAATCCTTGCTTCCAAGAAGTTCACAGTCTAATGAGCCAAATTAACTATGGAATTTAAAGTTATCTTTTAACTAAGTTGCAAATATCTGTTTCCCATTTCAAGTCCATCATCTCCCCTCTTTTAGGGACATAGTCTCTTTACCAGGGGGTTCTCAACATTGGCTGAACACCAGAACCACGTGGGGAATTTTCTTAAAAATATGAATGCCTGGGCCCTCCGTAGATCAATGAAGTCAGAATCTCTGGGTGTGGGTGTGTTTAAAAAGCTTCCAGGTACAATGAGAGTTGGGACTCATTGGGCAGAGTCAAGCCAAACTCAACCCCTGGCTTTATTCTGTGTGTCACTGTTTGTTCCCATTCCACTGAGTATGCCATTCCTTTCTCTTTTCTCCATCAAGGTCCCTTATTACCTTCAGAATGTCGTTTCAAATACGTCTTTCCAGCGAATGTTCTATGATTCACACCCTACATTATGTTCCCTGTTCTGTTTGGTGCCCTCTTTACTCCTATGGATTATTTTTCGATTTGGATTTATTGACAAGTGAAATTTACAAAAGTTTTCTTTAACTATTTCTTTTGTGTGTTTGTTTCTCAAATCATCATGGAAGCTGCTTGTGGACCAGATCGGATGTCCTATTTTTTGTGCACTGTTTCACAGTGACTTTACATTGCCGCTGGCTGAAGTGGGCACCCAACAAATGGTCGTGGCCCACTGACTCGCTTCCGGTGAGCTGCCTTCTTCTTCCAGACTGTTTTGGTGTTAGCAGCTGTAGGATCTCAACATGAATTATTAAACCTTTAACTTGACTTTCTAACCCAAAATTTTAATCTCTTTCATCAGTCAGTTCCCTAGAATTTAATCTTCCTTCCTTCCTTCCCACTAGTCCAAATAAAATATTTTAAAATTTCTTGTCTTTAGGCAGTTTTTAGGAGGGTAACTGCATTAATTAAATCCAGATATTATAAAAGCCATAGCACCATACCATACTCTGCTAAGCTTCTTGAAGGTAGGGCCCATGCCATATTTATCTTTGTGTCCCGGACATGTGGACAATACCACATGTGGCATACAACAGATTCTCAATAAAGATTTGTTGAATTAATTGAATTAGTCCTTTGGTTAAATTAAGGTTCATTAGCAGAGCCATTCTGAATGCATCTATTTTGCAGATTATTTGGAAAATCAGATGTATTTCTAATAGCAATTTTTCTCTGCATTTATCTTATTACTCATAAGTTATGGGAATCTAACTTTCCTGTGTTATATCATTGTACCTCCCTTAGCTTTTCAGTTCACCAACATTCTTTTAGATTTCGTGTTGGCTCATGTTGATCATTGACCTGTCTGGCTGCCTGTGGATCTATGAATATCTAACACCAGACTTAGACAGGGCCTTTCTGAGTTATTTCATTCAATGCACTGAATTTTATTTCCTGAATCTCTTTAGAGAAAACATGGAAAATATTCAAAGTAAAATAATGTAAGTGTCAGTTAATTTGTTTCACTCAAAGACAATCTCTGGGAATTTTTTGGTGTATTTCCTGCCAATCTTTTTCTTCTATGCATTTTTAAAGCATGATTGTGATCTAAAATCAAATTGTTTATTCAGTTTTGTACTTTGGTTTATTCCTTTAATATTGTAAACTAAGTGTTTTCCAAGAGTTTACAAACCCTTTGTTAAGTTCTTCTTAATGGATCTATGGTATACTAATATATAAATGTGCAATAATTTTAGTAAACTATTGTCTTATTGTTGCACTTTTGGATTGTACTGTGTCTTTTATTACCATAAACAATCCTGTAATGATCATCTTCATGCATACAGGTTTTTTTATCTATATAGGGTGATGTCCCAGAAGCTCTGTCCAAGAGTGTGAACATTTTCAAGTTCTTCATACAGGTGAATAAATTACTTCCCAGAGGATTGTAGTCCTTCACAGCCCTGCCACCAGGAGGGCATCAGTAAGTACTACCCCTTTCAATAAATGCTTGTCAAATTTCAGGACTTATTTTTAACATAAAAGGGACAATTTTCATTTTATCTAAGATCCTCCTAGAGGGTCCCATTGTGCATATGTCTTCAAGCTTTTACTCCATTCACTTTGGCATATTGCCAGACCAACTTGTGCATCTTCCCACACCAATACTGCTCTGATGCAGGTGTTGATATGAAGGAAGGGGTTAGCCGGCTTGGTTTGAATGCCCTGCTGTGGGTGTGCTGATAGAGGCAGGTTGGAGTGTACAGCTCTGGGTATACTGCTAGAGGCTGGTTGGAGTGTGCTGCTATAGATGTCCTAATAGAGATGCTTGAGTCACCATGTCTCATGTGTGTCAGTATATGTTCTTAGAGGGTGAGAATATCCCCAAAGAGAAATTGGAGCTTAATTCTCTAGCTAGAATTCCTTATATAGGAGTTTAGGTATCTAAGCTCGAGGAAGCCATAAAGTCACAGGGCATCTACAGACTTCTACAAATGGAGTTTCCTTCTGAGAAAGGGGAACCATGGGCTCTTTGGATGGCTTCAGTTGACTCCGTGTCTTCAGGCCACTTCCAAATTCCGTGCTGTTTAATTTTCTGAGTCCATTTTCACACCTAAAGAGAGAAGAAATGTGGTTTTTATTTTGGCGAGTGGATTGCTGCTATATCGTGAGAAGGAAATTTTATTTAGAGCCATGGTCAAGTTGGCTGGAACACTAGTTTTTAATGTATCGTGAAAGAAGACCAAGTATCCATTAAAGTAGTTGTAGGTGGAGAGAAAGAGGGTATTATGCAAAAATGTGAAATATTCATCTAAGGCACCAATCGCAAGTTCCATCTGCTCTGAAGCCTTTCTGACAGCTCAAATTCCCGTTTGTTCTGTAGCACTTGGATCCTCCCCTACCGCGTAACGATAACACTGTAATAGAGGTTCTTGTTTACATGACTGTTCCCCACCAAATTCTGGTCGTGTAGAAGACAAAAGTAATATTTTACATCTTGTATCTCTAGTACCCACCAGAGTCTGACATCGAGTAGGCGACTGATCATTGATTATTATATGATGGAAAGATGGAGATGTAAGAGAAATGGAAAATATTCTTAATGGATGTATCCTAAACAGCATGTATCCTAAATTAGCCTTTTTAGTCAAAATAGATGATACAGAAACTTGCTCCTCCTTTATAGATGAGGAAGTGGGTCATAGAAAGGTTAAGCGACTTCCTCAAGTGACACAGCTGACTAAGGCACATAGCCAGGTTGAACATGCAGGTGTCCAAATTCTCAGTTCCATGTTCTATCCAATCTACCTCAATATAATTCACTTTAGGACAATGGATGAAAATAAGTTATTTTCTGATGATATGGAGAAAACACTCAGCAAAATAAACTTCCTTAATGTTATGGGGCATGCTGATTCCTTCCAGCATATTTTAGAGTAATGGAAAGGGAGAAATGCCTTTATACTCAACATAAGATTCATGGTGTTATGGGATTTCACAAAGAAGATTGAAGGACTGACTCTTCTCAGAAGACTTTATAAAAAAGGCAATGTTTTAGTGTTAATGTCATATGATAATGACTTTTATTAAGTGCCATATTTGGGCAAATGTCACACCCATATTTATACTTCATAATTTTTTGTGAGTTAGTTAGATGAATAAACTCATATAATATAAATAAAACTGTGTTTGACCCTAGTGTCAGTATTCTTGTTCTTCTTCTTTTTCTTAACATAACATCCTTTAACCAGATTTTTCTTTTCTGTCCTGAGATATTCGGAGGAAACATCTGAAATGCTTACTCTGGTAGCTGGAAGAACCAATTGACAATTTAAAAGAAGTTGTTCTAACTGAGTAAAGGGAGGTTCAAGTGGAGAGAGTTGGCCTTATAGAAACCAATCGGTTTGTAGTCTTGACAGGTTGTTATATCAGTCTTTGATAATTAGGATTCCACTGGGTCTTAAAGGGGCAGGATCCATTGAGTAAACCACTCATTTCATTTCAGAAGCAGACATTGGAAGAAGCCAGTGGAGGACGGTCACAAGAGAACCAGGCAGGGCTCCAGGTTTCTCAGCAACTCAAAGGCAACAGGTAGATGCCATAGAAGCAAAAGAGGCAAAAACAAAGATGAAAAATAAGCTATTTATCTTCTGATAAAGTAATGTCTAAAAGTAGTAATGGAAAAGGACAAAAGGAAAGAGCATGGGGATTGTGAGGGAGCACAGGCCCACAAAATGAACTTAGTGGTCCACATGGGCTTAATCTAGTCTGTCTTCCATGTTCCCATATAGATAGCTTCCATGTCTCTCAGTTTCCCATTAGTAAAAAGAAGGTGAATGACAAAAGAACGTTCCTTCGTCTTTCGGAATAAGATAAGATAATGTATCATTAGCAAAAATTTCCTTTAATCTAACCATCAATCTACTTCTATCTTATGGTTTTAATTAGCATTATTTTCTTTGATTATTTTTAATTACCCTTCCAGCCCCTGAGTACTTTGGCAGGAATGTGGTGGAGAAAGTTACTATAAACCAAATTATGAATTTTATTGCTCTAATTGGAATTGAAACCCATGACATCAATTAAATCCTCATTTATTATTCCCTTGGTTCGTGTGATCATCATTCTAGGTATGTATAAAATCTCAATGTGGCACAATTATGTAACTCCTTAAGCAATGTAGCCCCAGTGCATTAGTAACACCCTGGCTAGGAGAGGCAGAAGTCTAAAACCTTATTGGGAACAACTCCCCAAACATTGTGAAAGCCTAAACTGTGTCTTTCCTTCTGGTTTCTCCCCATGACATAGCTCAGGCCAAAGAACACAGAAGGAGTTAGTAAATGGTTCCTGTGGAGGCACTGATGCTTGATCTGCCTTGTTACCTCCATGTTCAATTGCTGATGATCTTTCACAACCTGACAAGTAGATTCAAGTCTATATTCAAACTTCAAATAACGTTGAAGTCACAAAGTCTTCTGCAGGAATGAGAGTTCCAAGATGCATTAGGACACTTAGTCCTAGCTGCCATAACAAATGATACCTTGAAATCTCAGGGGCTTACCAAATAAATGTTTATTTCTTGATTATTTCTCAGTCCATCTTTCAGCTACAGAGCCTGGAGCATGTGGCCTCTGTGGTTATTGTATGCGGGAAAAGAGAGATGGCAGAGGTATACTGGCTGGCAACTGTGTTGGCTTGGAAGTGGCATGCATTTCCATTCAGAGTCCCTTGGCTAGAATTAGTCATGTGACTCCAAAAGTACTTGCAATCGAGGCTGTGAAATATAGGGGAGCTCATGGAATATTTGATGAGTGCTAACTATCTTTGGCACATTAGGATTTCTCTAGAGACCTGGGGATTCCACTGCAGCTTTAGGTACTGAGCTATAAGTGCCAAATAAGGTAAGCATACAGATGAGCCAGCCTGCTAGCCCTCTAGGAAATTATTTTATTAAGATAAATTAAACATACAAGGCAATTAAAAAAAATCAAGTTGCCCTTTTGCCATGTCATGGTTCTCCAGAATTTTTAACTGGACTCTTCCATGGCAGCCCAACTGAAAAAAACTATACAAGCAAGTTCCATTGCAGATTTTAAGTGGCAAATATTCTTTTGTCATATGGTTCTCATCAAACCAGTAGAACACTTTGTTTTTAGTTTGGTATCAATATTACTCTGCCAGGGTTGCCACAACAAACTACCATAGACTGGAGGCTTAAACAACAAAAACTAATTTTCTTATAGTAATGGAAGCTGTGATGTCCAAAATCAAGGTGCTGGCTGACTTAGTTCCTGGTGGAGGAAGCCAGCCACCTTCTCACTGTGTCCACACACGCTAGAGAGAGTGAGCAAGCTCTCTGGTGTCTCTTCTTATAAGGATACTAATCCTATCAGATCAAGGCCCTACCTTTGTGACTTCATTTAACCTTACTTAATTCCATAAAGGTCCTATCTTCAAACACAGTCATGTTGAGGTTTAGGTATTCATCATATTGAGGGTTAGGTATTCATCATATCGAGGGGTAGGCATTCATCATATGCATTTTGGGGGTACATAAACATTCAGCCTATAACAGTGTCTAAGGATTCCACTTTGGTGGCCCGGGTTTGGTTCCTGGGTGCAGAACCACACCACTCGTCTGTCAGTAGCTATGCTGTGGCGGCTTACATAGAACTAGAAGGACTTACAACTACATACTGGGGCTTTTGGGAGGGAAAAAAAGAAAAAATGAGGAAGATTGGCAATAGATGTTAGCTCAGGGCAAATCTTTCCAAGCAGAAAAAAAAAAAAGATGAGTTCTTCTTGGCTGAAGGAAGAATAAGAACACAGGAGAAGCTACCAGAATATCTATCAAGCATCCTTCTTAAGCCAAAAGACAATGAAAGTTTCATGCTAAAGGTCAGTCTGGATTTTTGTTGTTGTTGTTCAGGACATTGAAATAGCTAAGGCTTAAGGACATTGGTTCAAGTTGTTGCTATTTTTTAAAGGTCCATCCATCGGTCAAGAGATTTGTGGGCTGAATTTTGTCTTTCTTTCTTAGTGGCTCCAGAAAGCTGGTTTCTTGAATGTTGCATGCAGTCACATTTCTGTACAGAATTCTATTTAGTTTGGATTATTCTTCTGTGTTTTTCGGTTCTAGGAATCCGAGAAGGGTCTCATATATGTCTGTGGAGTCAAAGTTGCACCCCTTAGAGGCCATGTTTTCATGCAAATAATGATCATTTGGAAATCTTCAAAGGAAATCTTCAGATAGTAGAGAAATTAATAGAGAAATGTTATGTTATTTAACTATTAGAACACATTACAATAAAACAATAGATGAAATTAGTTACAGTTCCATACAGAAGCTGGCACAGAACTAGGGAAATATTATTTGGTCATCTGAAGCATTTCCTTAGGTTGGAAAGGGCTGGTGAGCTGCCAGCTCCCATGTGTGTTTACTCTTAGCTTAGTCCTTTATCCAGTGTGAGGTCAACTCTTGTATAATAGTTCACTGTGATTTCAGCTTTCCCTTACATCATATACCACATCATCGTAATTGATGGAAGCCACCTTTTAAAACAGCAAATTATATGGCTGAAGGAACATCTTATCAAAACAAAGCCTTGTGCGCAGGCTGGCTAATAGATGGAAAGACTTTCATAAACTCCCAGACTTTGCTCTCTGTTGAGTTTCCACTCTCTCCTTATTGTGTTCAGGAGGCTGCTCCCCACAAATCGAGAGTCAGAAGCTGCTGTGCAGTTAGACGAGAGGTAGAATTGCTTTACCTTAGACACTTTTGCTTCCACAGGTCAAAGGACATTTAATATTAATATTAAAGCACCAATTAGTGAATTGTTGTGAAGTTCTTTGAGAAGGAAGTGCTGTCATTTTATGAGTTAAGGAGTTACTATCTTTTTATCATTTATAAAACACCTTGAAGTGCAATTATGCTTGTTTTTGAAAAATATTTTGTTTGAACTCAACAGGATGTTGTGATGACCGTCTCAGTTAGGGAGTCTTCTGAGAGCTATAATTAGACTATTGAAACCGGAGGGGGATGGATAGAGCAGAGGCTTGGCTAGGGGCCAGGACTTGAGAAAAAGTGCCTGCAAGATTGGATCGGCAAGTAAGCAAATGCAATGGCCTTCTTTCTGTCACTGGCTCTAGATGGCAAGAATATGGCACAGAAAACAGAATTTTTTCACAAATCAGCTGACTCTATAACTGTGTCATAGGCACAGCTCTCTCTTGGCCTCAAGTATTATTAGCACAGTAAAGAAAGAATATAGGCTTTGGCTTCAGACGGTTCTGGTTGGAATCTTGACTTTGTTTCTTAGGAGCTATTCCACCTTGGACGAATCACCTAACCTCATTGATCTCAGTTTCTAATCCATGAAATGGGAAAAATAATACTTTGTGTTGTTGTATTAGACATAATCTGTGGCGAGTACTAACTCCTGGGCCCAATTCATTATGGGTGCTCAGTAAATATTAGAGATAATTGTGATCATTATTATGAATCACAACAGGAGAAAGAGATGAAGAAGTTAAGCCCAATCAACAGTGACCATGACTTGGAGTTGGACCTTGCCCTGTAATGGTTTAATCAGGTAAAACCACTGACTCAGGTTAATTGGTTACCCCCTTAAGAAAACCACTATTAGTGTTTCAGAGAGGTCTCCTGTAGGCACTGCAACAACTTAACCTGACAATGGCTTCAGTAAGACTTTCAAGCCCAGAGTCAGGCTGGTAGAGAAGAGATTTAGGGAGCAGGATTGACTTTTGACTTTTAGATCACATTTTATGGGGACAGTTTACATTTCAAACACACCGACGTTTTCCATTATTCAGAGTTTAAAGTTCGGTGTCTGATGTGGTGATTAATGCAGTACACAGGAAATGGCATGATGCATTTATAGTGTATTTGTAAATCAATACAAAGCATCACAGTATTAGTCCTTTGTTGACATATATAATGGACTTTTCCACTACTTTTATGGCACCTCATTGTTTCTGGACTTATGTTATGACTGTTCCCGAAAGAATGAAAAGATATGTATGTTGATATGAATATTTTACACACAATTTAACTTCCCTGCTGATCATACTTTTTTTATTACTGAAATATATATATTTATTCTAAAAAGATCACAACAATTCACAATTCAGAGGTATATAGAATATAAATCAAATATCCTTTACCCCAAAGAATTCGTGCCATTTTAACTTTGAAAATTTTATGAAAAAATGTTAAATCAACATTTCACTTTTTCTTGACATTTGGAAGATGATGCGTATCCTAGTGGGATTCTGGTGAAGGTTTGCAAACTCTAAGCATTTAGAATGAGCACGCTGTAATCTCTTATATCCATGGATTCTTAAGAGGATGACTCTTTGGCATAGGGTCGCAAGACAAGAACACAGGCTTCTGGCCTGAAAATCTCCACATGAGTGTCAGGGATTTATCACACAGGAATGCATGGCAGAGGCATTTAAAATTTCCCTGTAGGAATAACCAACCAATAAAGAATATTCCTATAGACTAAGTCTGTGGCCACAGCATAATGCATTTCGTTGTTGGGTGCAGTGCACTGAGAGGGGCTTATGGTTTCAATGCTCTTTAAAGTCAAACGGATGACAGGCTTTCAAAGTGGAGTTTCTCTCTGAGGTTCCATTTCTAGACTCCTCAGTGTGGAAAAGTAGCAAGTCTTGTGGGAAACAGCATCAATCATTGCTGAAGGCCTCTGCTGAAATTATTTTTGCCTAAAAGCCTTTAGGAAAAACTTATTAGAGTTCTTAGCCCCTGGCCAGCAGGAGCATACAATTTATGGCTGTATGGATGGCAATAGATATTAAGGACATGCGTATAGTTGAGAAAGTGTTAAACGAATTTACGGATATGCCATAGTATACATGAAGGAGTAAGTGTATGCTGGAGGGTGGAATAACTATGGTAGTTTAGGAACTTCATGTAAAACTTATAAAAATTTGTTATCCATTCCTTCTTTGTTCAAAGAAAGGATTAGGTCGGCTTTTAGGGATGTGCTTCAGTTATCTATTGCAGTATAACAAACCTCTCCGAAATTTAGTGGCTTAAAATAATAACAACCATCTATGCACAGAGCTGAGGCGGGTGGTTCTTCTGTTGGTCTTGTCTGGGGCTGTTCATGCAGCTGCAGTTACCCGAGGTTTCTAGGGCTGGACGTCTAAAATGGCTTTACTCACAGCTGGCACCTCAGCTGAGCTGCCGGAAGAAAGGGTGGCTGGCTGAGAATCAATCTCTTTCTCTCTCTCTCCAGGTAGTCTCTGCAGCAGAGTAGCTGGACCTCTTTACTTAACCAAGTGGCTTAGGGCTCCAAAGAGGGTGAAAGCAGAAGCTTCTAGACCTCGTAAGGGCTAGGTTACAATGGGCAAAGTGTTACTTTCACCATATTCTCTTGATTAGAAAAGGCACAAGGCCAGCTGAGATTCCTTGTCAGAGGAAAACAGACTAATTTCTTGATGAGAGGAACAGCAAAGAATTTGGGTCATCTTCAATTTGTTACAGGATATATAATATACAGCAAGACATGCACTAATAACCTGTAAATATTGCTATTAATCTTTCCAGTGGAAGGGCAACACTAGCAGATGTGACATGTTTACACTCAGGGGCCCTAAAAGATTAAATTGCCAACTAGCTCCGCCCAAGGTTTCAAATTTTTCTGATCAGAGTTCTTCATAAGAATTTGAAGGTCACCTAGCCTAATCAAATGTCTTTTGACAAAAACAAGCATTTAAACAAGATTAGAGACATTAATGTGCAGCACATGGGCCAGCTAATTTGTTCCTATGACTAATTCACTGTGATTTTAGCTGAGGACAGGATCTAGGGAAATAGAACACAGGACAGATACTTTTTACATGAAAGGGAAAGGTAGGAAAATACTCAGAGCGTGGGGTTTACACCCAGGTCCTAGGAATGGAGATGTATGTGATGGTCATGGGAAACACAAAAACACTTAGAATTGAGATGGGATCTGAAAATCTGTAAGATGTATTTTACCAAGTTTACAATTTTTCCCGAGGGACGATCTTTAGAAGTGATTTACTACAACTCTCTTCCCATCAGTCAGAGAGAAGACTTCTTGGAAGAGGTGTTTCAGCATCATTGGAAATGAGAAGCAGCTTTCTTATGAACTGCTCAGTTAGTATAGGGCAATGGTTACTTTTCCTCCCAGAGACTGTCTTTTTCATGTCCTTGTATAAGCTCAAGGTTTACCAAAAGATAGATACGTGGCTGATTCTCACCTTTGTCTTTCTGTAATTCCTCTTTCTTGTCTTCCCAGAGGAGGAGGGTGCTCATTGAGTGATCTGAGATTGTGTGGCTCACTGGCCTCACCTGTTACTTCTGGAATGTATGTTTTTGGTGTAGGTCAGCATTCTAGAATGTGTGTTTATCATAACAGAGCCTAGCAAAGCCCAGCCTGCTGGCCTACAGCCCCCCAGGCTTGTTGAAACACATTTCCTATTTCACTTTGCCTTCGTTGTCCTTGCAAGCTGGGCTCAACAGCTTTGGTCTTCTCATTTTCTGAAAATATGGGAATGCTTTGAGGTATCAGCATGCCTCAACATGTTCTCAAGAAGCTTCAAGAGGAGCCAAGGTCACTGTGAAGACAATATATTTCAGCTGGAGAAGGAAAACTCTGTAAAAGAGAAAATACGTGGCAAGGGATTTCCCTCTGAAAGTGATAAGCAAGGAATTCCCTCCATCCTCCACCCCTGCCCCTGAAGTGGCTGATGGCATTGCTATTTCTTCTTCCCACAGTTGCTGGCCTGTCTCCCTGTTGACCAGCTCAGCATCCATAGCAGGAGCTCTGTCTGCAGTTTCTAAATGGGATAGAGCGAGTTTTTGACAAATTTGCTAGGTTCTTTTTATTTTTTAAAGATTGGCACCTGAGCTAACGTCTGTTGCCAATCTTCTTTTTTTTTTTCTTCTTCTTCTTCTTCTCCCCAAAGCCCCCCAGTACATAGTTGTATATTCTAGTTGTAGGTCCTTCTGGCTCTGCTTTGTGGGATGCTGCCTCAGCATGGCCTGATGAGCTGTGTCATGTCCATGCCCAGGATCCGAACCTACGAAGCCCTGGGCCATCAAAGCAGAGCACGCGAACTTAATCACTCGACCACGGGGCCAGCCCCGCTAGGTTCTGTTTAGACCTGAGTAATTTTTTTTACAGCCATCCCTGAACTTATTTGGAGAGAATTTGTGAATATAGTGAGTGCATTAAAAAAACCTGATTCAATTAAATATCTTTTTTCTTAGTTACAGAATAATTTCAAACGATCCTGGAGTACTTAAAATGTCTTAGTATTTTGGGGCAAAATACTCAGGTCCTAGCCGGTTTCTCAATTTATGGAACTTGGAGCTAATTCTCAACCCTAGGTTCTGCTTCAGTTAGTGCCCTTACTATTGAGTTAGCTAAAATATTAACTATTTAACAAGTTGAAAAGACAAATTTCCTGGTCTCACATGTTATATTTGCAAAAACTTTAGGTTTCTATTTCGATAAGGCTTCATCAGAACTATTGCTCCAGTTCTATGTACTTCATTTGTGGGGTCCCTGATTGACCTTCCTAGGAAAGCTGGCTACTGTAAATGTGTGTCTCTACTGGGGTGTCATTTTTCTTTTCAAACTTCACTAAAGCAAAACAGGGGTAAATCAATTGACTCACAGTTTTGGCTTCTCATTGGTTCCACTGATCTGATGAAATGGCTTTTTAACCCATTTAGTGCTAGCAGAAAGGACACCCCTGGCTAGAAATGTTCCCAACTGTTTGCAGTATCTGTAAATTGCCTTTTTTCCTTCATTCACCCTCCCTTTTCCTATCTGTTCCCTGGAGGGCAGGTTTCCTCAGAGATCTTCTAATCTGGTCAATACCAGAAGATCCAGGTGGTCATGAGAAAAAGCGGTGTCTTAGGGTTCCAAGCCTGAGAGAAATGTCAGTGACTCTAAAACAATTTAGCCAAAGGGCCAAAACTCATCTACCAAGGCCTCTGCTTTTCAGATTCCATGGGGACCTGTACTGGCATGGGCCTGCCACGACTGTTTTCTGATGTTGGAAATTATGTATCCTTAAACGATATATTAGAACAAAACATCCCTCTCAAGTGCTGAATTTATTATTTGAAAAAAAACCCCACCAAACCAACAAACACAAAAAACTCAACTCCTCATCCCCATTATTAGAAATCTGAAACTCTATGTCTTCATTTGCTAATTTCAAATAATTGAGTTCCTTGAAGATCTGATTGTGTAAGGAAAAGAAGGTGGATCAAATAGCACTCTATTTGAATCCCAGCTCTGCCTTTTACTGACTCTGTGACCTCAGGTAGGTTACTTAACCTGTCGTGGTCTCAGTTTGGTTTTCTGTTAAATGGGAATGTATATATGTGTGTGTGTGTGTGTGTGTGTGTGTGTGTATTTTTTTTGCTGAGGAAGATTTGCCCTGAAATAACATCTGTTGCCAATCTTCCTCCTTTTTTGCTTGCGGAAGATTAGTTCTGAGCTAACATGTGTACCAATATTCCTCTATTTTGTAGGTGGGTCACCTCTACAGAATGGCTGATGAGTGGGGTAGGTCTGTGCTGGGGATCCAAACCCATAAACCTATGCCACTGAAGCGGCGGATGCTGAATTTAGCCACTATGCCACAGGGCTGGCAAATGGGAATATATATTAACAAATACCTTGCATGGTTCTTATAAGGATTAAAGTGGTCTAACATAGTGCTTGACATGCTATATATACTCCACAGATTCTCCTCTATGCTCTGGTCAGTTTTCAAGAGTGATATATTCCTTTAGAAAAAAGTCATTGTGATTTTATTGAATAGAATTATAGAATCCGAAGGTTAGAAAGAAGCTTATAGATCACTGAATGCAGATTTCCAAAGCTATCTGTATGTGAACATTACCTGAAAAGCTTTAAAATATGCAAATTTCCAAACTCCAAAGCCAAAAGACAATGACTCAGTGGGTTTGGGGTGGTGAACAGGAGGTCTGATCTTTCAAAAGTTCCATTGATAACGGTGGATACATGTCAAAACCCATAGAATGTACAGCACCAAGAGTAAACCCTAAGGTAAACTATGGACTTCAGGTGATAATGATGTGTTAATGCAGGTTCATCTATTGTAACAAATGTACGACTGGAGTAAGATGTTGATAGTGGGAGAGGCTATGTGTACGTGGGGCCAGGGAGTATATGGATATTCTCTGTTTTGCTGTGAACCTAAGGCTGCTCTACAAAACAAAGTCTATTTTTTTATAATTATTTTAGAGGTCATATTGGTTTCTAACATTGTGTAATTTCAGGTGTACATTATTATATATCAGTTTCTGCATAGACTGCATTGTGCTCACCACCAGTAGTCTGGTTTTTACCCATCACCATATATATGTGTCCCTTTGCCCCTTTCGCCCACCCAATAAAGTCTATTTTTAAGAAAAGTTCCATTGAGGATTCAGATGAGCATTCAGGTTTGGGAGCCCTTATCTCTGTCGTTCACCATCCAGAGCAGAGGCACCTGCAGCTGCAGCACTCTTCTGAGTCATCACTCCCTTCCTGTGTCACTGTTGTCACAAAGCCACTTCCATTGTTGGGCGGCGCCAGGATTCAAAAATTCTTCCTTATATGGAATTGACATCAGCCTCATTGTAACTTTCACTCATCGTCCATAATTCCTCCCATTGGAGCTACGTGGAATAAATCTAATGTTTTCCACACGAGCTGGTTCATGTATTTGAAGGCAGTGCTCATGATCCTCCTACTACTACCCCACCTCAAGTCTTCTCCTTTCAAGGCTAACCCTCAATGGTTCTTCCTTTGATATAATTTCCAGGAAATTACCACTCTTGGTTAGTAGTTTTTCTTGGTATTTCCATTTTGAAAATGTTAACAGCACATCTGGCACAGGTAGCACCCCATCAAAATGGAGACCCTAGCTGTGCCTGGTGTTAACTCTTTGGTTGCTGGGGAGAGGATGAGGTCACAAGGAAGGGACCGAAATGGCAGGAGGCTTTAAATAGCAGCTGTTTGCCAACTAGTACTAAAGAATTGCAGTAGTTTAACAATCTGGTTATACTGGTGCATACTTGTGAATATCAGCATAGTCAACCTCCCTCGTAGAACATAACTCCAGTTTAGAACATGATGCTCTGGAGGGAGTCTGAGGTACAGAGTAGGGTAGGACTGTGTCAGCTTGCAGACATCTGCATCACCCAGTAGGCTGGGTGTCTGGTGGTAAAACAGATCCAGGGAATATTTTCAACAGGAGGACTCTGACATCATTTTTTATTGCACCTATTTATTGCAATTTTGCATTTAACTTTTGAATCTGAATGCAGGTTCATTTATCACGAGACTTATGGTTCATTTTTTTGCTGCCCATTTAGACTCTCGGGTTGGTTGGGCAGCATGTGCTCCTGTCTCCTGACTTCATCCTGTTTGCTGTTGATGGCTTTTGATATTGCTACTGATAACAAGGTTGTAAGAGGTAGGGCTGAAGAGGCAATCCAGCCGCACACCACTAGAAACTTCTCTGCAGCAAGTCTTCAGTCCAATCATTCTGACCTGGCTGTACCCGGAAATCACTGGGAGAATTTAAAAAATAAAGATACCTGGACTCCACCCTAGACCTCTTGAATCATCATCTCCAGGGTGTCAAATTTACAAAGCTCCCCAAGTAATTATGAACATGGTCATGTTTAGGGACTTCTACTTTAATGTATACTTACTGGGTATTATTTTAAAACTTTATGAATGTACTTACTGCACGGATTTTTACTCCTTTTCATTAAATTTTATCAAACCTAATACCTTTAAAATCATCTTTATGCACTATTTCAAAAATAATATTAGTTAATATACTTTCTAACTTAGAGTCATCACTTTCCCCTGAGGGGAATTTTTCAAATGAGAAAATGGAAGCAGTTAAGTGACTTGTTTTAGTTCATTTTAGGATGTTCTAGAATTTTTTTTTCTCTTCAACCTCTGTGTTCAACCAATTTATTTTAATTTGGGTTTTTCTGAGTCCACAGCCTTCTTTGAAAATTTCACCAATGTGATTCCAAAAACACTGTCTTCATCATGCATTGTCTTTCATTGCCCTAACTGAATGGAGTAGGCTGATGACATATTGATTTGTTTATTTTGTGTAGTTAGCAAACACTTAGAACTTACCATGTGATGGGCACTCCTCTAAGAGGTTTACACATTCTAACTCATTTCATATTCCTAAAAAATCTAAGAGGTAGCACTATTATCTTTATTTCTCAGATGAGGAAACTGAGGCAGAAAGAGCTTAAGTAACTTGCTGAAGGTCCCATATCTAGAGCGAATGGATCTGGTTCCAGAATCCATGCTTTTAGCCACTAGCAAACACAAAAAATGATAACAGTAAGTGTAAAGAGGTTTTTAATTTGTCATTTTGCCTTTTTTTGGTGGTGGGAATTGGGAGTTTGACATAAGTATGACAAATGTCACATAAATAAACCAAAACCAAAAGTGACAATGGTTACCATATGGACTGTTCATTTTTCATTTACGTAAATTCATAGATTCTAGAAATTGAATTTACATAGAAAATTCTCCGTTTATATAAGTGCCCTGGCTCTATAATCTTAAAAATGTGTTTTGGAATGAACAAGGGAAATGGAAAGTTAGGAATTTTATTCTTTATGTCTTTAATATAATGAAAAGACAACTGACAAGAAAACAATCTGGACTTCCAGAATGTTTCCTCTAACCTTGCCCTTAACTGTACCTGTTTCCTAGCAGACTTAAGATCACTTCTTTACATCCCTGTTACTTGGCCATTCATTCATTCTTTTATTCACTAAACAAATACTTTTTAAGAACCAATCATGTGTTAGGCCCTTGGGAAATAATGACCGGAAAAATCTAGATTCCCTGCCCTCATGGAGCTTGGAATCTAGTGGAAGAAAAGACATAATCAAACAATCACAACGTAATGTGCAACTAAACTAAACTGGGTATAATTTGCTTCATCCTAACAATTATCACAGTGAATTATAAATGTTGAGCTATGAGTCTGCCCCCTTCTAATTCTAAGATGTTTGAAGGAAGGCTTTACGTTTCTTCTCTGTGCGCCCAGTGCTTGCTAATTCTGACATCTACTTAGTACTTAATTATTTGTTAAATTAGTGAACGAACTAGCTTTTTTCTAAATATGAATCTAAAATGATTGGGCTATAGTGATTTCGATCTTGTCTTTCTATTTCAGAATGTGGACAGATATTGTTAATTTGGGGAGCAATCAGGAACATTTTTGTGGACATAGTTAACGAATGGGAAGATGTTTTGACTGATGACTTTGGTGAATGACAGAAATTTCACCATTTTCTTTTCTTAACATAAAGAATAATTTGGAAGAGAAATGAGATTTCTCAAGAATGAGAGAGTCATTGAAGTTTTTAAACTCATAGAGACCTTAAAGATTGCCCGATTCAACCTCTGCATATTGTCAAAGAGGAACTTGAGGATGGCATAATTAATTTAGCTGAGGCCACACAGCTATTAACAGAGCCACAGCAGAAAATGGACTCTGTAAGGTCCACTTTAAAACAAAGCAAAACAAAAAACTATGTGATGCTTGGTTTTTCATTTTGAAAGGAAGAGTGTAAGTGTGAATTTATTTTCCCATTGCAGCTTACTGAATTTTTAGAATTTTATTTCTATTGCTTAATAACAACAACAAAAAACCCAACAATCCAATTAGAAAATGGGCAAAAGATCTGAACGGAGATTTCTCTAAAGAAGATATAAAGATGGCCAACAGGCGTGTGAAAAGATGCTCAACATCATTAGCTATCAGGGAAATGCAAATCAAAACTACAATGAGGTATCACCTCACTCCGGTCAGAATGGCTATAATTAACAAGACAGGAAACAACAAATGTTGGAGGGGGTGTGGAGAGAAGGGAACACTTGCTCACTGCTGGTGGCGGTGCAAACTGGTGCAGCCACTATGGAAAGCAGTTTGGAGTATCCTCAGAAAATTAAGGATAGATCTACCATATGATCCAGCTATTCCACTGCTGGGTATTTATCCAAAGAACTTGAAAACACAAAGGCATAAAGATACTTGCACCCCTATGTTCATTGCGGCATTTTACACAATAGCCAAGATGTGGAAGCAACCTAGGTGCTCATCAAAGGATGAATGGATAAAGAAGATGTGGTATTTATACATGATGGACTACTACTCAGCCATAAGAAATGACGAAATCCGGCCATTTGTGACAACATGGATGGACCTTGAGGGTATTATGCTGAGTGAAATGAGTCAAAGGGAGAAAGTCAAATACCATATGATCTCACTCATAAGTAGAAGATAAAAACGACAAAAAAGAAACACATAGCATTGGAGATTGGACTGGTGGTTACCTTTGGGGAAGGGGAGAGGGGGGAGGGCAAAAGGGGTGATCAGGTTCACATGTGAGGGGATGCACTATAATTAGTGTTCGGGTGGTGAACATGATGTAATGTATACAGAATTCTAAATATGATGTACATCCGAAAAAAATAAAACAAAAAAAATAATAGAACTGAAATTGTTCTATTATTCCTTTTATTTAATGACAAAAGCAGATTTTGCCAGGACACAGATTGTTCATGAAGATTATAATTATTTTGTCCATTCTGCTCTTCCTTCTTGAATGGCTAGTACAGAAGCTCGTAGAGTAAGTTATGGAGATTGTGGTCACTAGGGCATTGGATTCAAAGGCAGATTGCACAGGGGGATTAAATGGGCTGGTACAGATGCGCTTAAAGGAACCTCAAAAGGACTGACTACTTGGGCTTCCCTAGAAAATGAATCGTGTGGGATTGCAGGTATGCAAATTCTAAAGGGTATTTTCCAGTCACGAAAAAGAGACTAAATCATTCTCGATTTCACTCTTTAATCTATCCTTTCCATCTTTTCTGAAAATCCAGATGGAATTCATTCTTAGAACCCTGTATTTGGGTCATTTCTGTACTGTGTCTGTAGGATGGTGAAATTATCGAGTCCTAGAACTGGGTTTCTTTCAGTTTCCATCCCTTGCTTTCATTGATTCATTGATTCCTTTTCTCTTTGTTCAAGAATATTTTGAGCATATGTGTACCTCTGTTTTATGCCTGATGGGGATGCAAATGTGAGAATTAACATGGACAAGACTTACAGTTTATTCACCTCAGTGGCACAAAGTGTCATGGCATAGCCCATTTGCACTCCCTGATGTCACCAAAAGTTGTGGCCTCTGAAAAAACAAGTTTTTAAAAAATTTTATTATAGATATATTGTTTAGTGACTTATACAAACATTTTGGAAACAACTTCTGTTTTTCATTTTTTACTGTTTCTAAAGTAATGTTTGCAAATCTTCCAAAAGCCTACTCTGTTCTAAATGTATCCAAGTTTCATGTTTTAATTCCATCTTTCGGGTATTAGATGATGAGATGCACATTCATCCCAATTCAGGGTTTTATAAATTAGGACAGTGGTTCTCAAATGTGGCCTGAGGATTTCTAGGCGGGTGTGGGATGGTGCTTGGTAGTTCAGAATTATTGTAAGGGAGCTGCAACTTCATACATGTACCTAAACTCTGTCTTTCTTAGGATAAATATATAATGTCACACATAGATGCACACATACCAAAAATATGTAGATACTGCTGAGATTAATAAAATGCAAGTTAATTTTAAAACATGATTCAATTTGTGAATGCTTCTCCCCAGAATATATTTTCCCAATCAATAATTATTAAATGTTTAAATACCATGTATGTGTGTTCTCAAACATTTTTGATATTAAAAAAGATTTTTATTCTCAGACCTGAAGACACAACCATAAAATATGTCCCTCAATATGCTTTGGTTGTTTTTGATGAAAAGTCCAAGTCTTGTTTGTCTGTACTCCTATAATGCAACTCTTGTCTGCTCAAGCTCTTTAGTTCCCTTTTTCTGTACTTTTCCAGTGTGATCATGTTTTTCTGTAAGCTAGGTTATAGAAATTTCACAGAACCTTTCTTGTTGTCATGCAGAGGTGAGATAATAATGTGCTGTTTTATTTCCATCGCATTTTCCAATTATACTAAATATTTTCTGGGTTCTTCTCCCTTCAGCTGCTCACTGGTCTCTCTTCTAAGAGAGTGAAATTGTGATTCCTTCTCGGAATTGGCTTTGTAGTTTGAAACTAAGGGATGATTTCCTGTGATGTCACCTGGCCTGACTGCTGGAGTCCTCAGCTTTCCACTCCAGTTCTGAATGCCCGCTTGTTACCCTTAACTAGAAACATCCAGCTATTGTCTACATGCCACTATCCCCTTTTTTAAAAAAAATCAATCTCTCCCTCTGTGTTGGTTCTTTCTCCTATTAACATCTTTCTGCTCACCTATCTTTGAAAATAAAACCTTCTCACAACCCCATATCTGACTCCCGTTACCCCTCTCTCTCTCTTTTTAAAAAATTTTATCGAGGTCACATTGGTTTATAATATTACATAAATTTCAGGTGTACATCCTTATGTTTTTATATTTCGACTTCTGTACAGACCACATCGTGTTCACTCCTCTCTCTTCCCACTGTTGTATCAGCATTTCTTGAGTTAGTGTTTACTTTCATCAGCACTTTCTTACCTCCCGTTCGTTCTTTAGCTTGTGACCATCTGGTTTCTGCCTTCATATTTTCATTTAAACGACACAAGCTTATGTCAAAATTGAATTCCCCTATTTCAAAATCTAACAGGAACTTTTAATTCTTATTTTAATTGCCTTCTCTACAGCCTGTGGACTACTCACACTGTTTTATTGGGTCACGCTGTCACATTCCTCCAAAGCCTTCCCTCATGGAGAATGCTCTTCCTTTTCTTTAACTGGTTAATTGCTGTGTATCCTTGAAGATTCAGTGTAAGTGTCATTAATACGGGAGGCCATACCCAGTCTTCTTCTCAGCTTCAGCCTGAGTTAGGGACTCTTAGAGCACTCTGTATATATCTTTATAATACGTGTCTTTATATCCACATTTATATCTTTATACAAAGATTGATATCTTTATAATACCACATTTTATGAAAAATATTCATGTTAACTTCTACTTTGGGTAAGTATTTTGTATTCGTTATGTATAAATTAGAAAATCCAGTGAACATGAAGAAAAAGTCTCCAATAATCTTATAAGCCAGAGAGAACCACTACCAGTATTTTAGGCTTTATCTTTCCAATGCACATACCTACACATACAACACAAAACTGGTTGACGTGCCCTGTTTTTTTTTAAATATAATCATGTATCTTGAACGATGTATCTTATTATTCCATAATCTGCAATGCCATTTTTAAGGCTTCAGTTCGGATGTATCCTAATTTATTTAAATTGCTCTCTTCTCCTGAATGTCTAGATTGCTCCCTCTCTCTCAGTGTTGTTTAACATATTGCCAGAAATATCCTTGAACAAACTTCTTTGTAACTTGTCCCATTACAAACTAAGGATAACTTTCCAAAAGGGAGTTGTTGCGGCAAAGGGTATTTACAGTTTTAGGGACCTTTAATATACTTAACCAAATTAACCTCTAGGAAAATATTACTTCAGTTTATAAGTGTGGCTGACCACATACTATTGTAATTGCTGGCTTATTTGCTCATCCTCCTCCCTAAATTTTTGGTGCTTGAGTGTGATCATGCTGTCTTTCATGGAGATTCTTATCAGAGTATCTGGTAATTATTTGTTGAAGGAATCAAACTGTTTTGATTTTTTGAGGGGTTTCCTTTCATGTTTTCCAAAGAAGCACATTAATGCTTGGCTTTGGGAAAAAAATTTCCAAACGTAAATGAATGAGGATATATTTGTAAGTGGAATACATTGCAGCCATTGCCAATGTTGATGTAGATATATGACAGCTGTTTACAGTATGCTGTCACCCAAAAGGGACAGGCTATTAAGCAATGTGTAGTATGATTCCATTTTTGTAACACACACCTATATGCATAAATTACATTTAGAAAATTGAAATTGGGATGTATCCTGTTTTATTATCTGTGTTAAAGAGTGTCCGTGAACCTTTTTATAACACATAAATAAATTTAAATCTTCCATTTTACCGGTGACATTTCTCCCATCATCTCTCATTTTCCCTTCACTAAGAGATGACAAGAAAGGGGCTGGCCCCGTGGCCGAGTGGTTAAGTTCGCACGCTCCACTGCGGGCGGCCCAGTGTTTTGTTGGTTCAAATCCTGGGTGCGGACATGGCACTGCTCATCAAACCATGCTGAGGCAGCGTCCCACATGCCACAACTAGAAAGGACCCACAACAAAGAATATACAACTATGTACCAGGGGGCTTTGGGGAGAAAAAGGAAAAAAATAAAATCTTTAAAAAAAAAAGAGATGACAAGAAAGACAAGAGTTATAATCCCAGTTTAGCCACCATGTTACTGGACAGTTTATTGAGCTTTTCCTGTGTAACTCCTCTAACCATATAATAGAAGCAGTGATCCCCATCTGTATCCTCCTCTGAGGAATGTTGTGAAATAACAGAGATTACTTGGTGTTGTTGGGAGGAAAATTGGTGTAGAAATCCTGACTGTTTTTATTTATTATTAATATTCCCTACCCTCATGTTTTGAAATGACTCAGGACTTAATATGTCTAATGGGAGCAGGGGAAGGAATCTGATGAAATATAACATAATATTACCAATAAAAAAGTTTTTCTTTTCCACTCTAGGAGACTATAGCATTTATCCCTTAGCATCTGTCATGACATAGTAATACATTTGTGTCTTCTGTACTCTCCTCTCTTCCTTTATGGTAGTTTCGCCTTTTTAAGATAAAAAAAGTTGTCTTTTTGCTGACTGTGTTAAGAGAGAAACTTTACAAATTTCAATTTGTGTATCTTTATTTACCACCTTTATATCAACATTAAAAAAACCCACAATTACCTGGCAATATTCGAGGTAAAACTACTTCTGTTTGCATTCTATCCATAGTAACAGTTTTTCCTTTCCTTTGATGAAGGACCAAAATCATAAAGATGGATAATTCTATTGCAATTATTAGATAAATCACTTTCCAGAAAGAACTCATAATAATTGCTTCAGATTGCTGGCGTCAAGGAATATTTCTTCTTTTTGTGAAATCTTGAGATAAATTATAATTTTTATTTTATTTTATGCCTTTTAACTTCATCCATGGCCATGAAAGTTGAGGTAATCTTATTAAGCAACACAATGATAATAAATATTGAGAGCTTATAGTTTTCCAAAAGCATTCAATGTGCCTTACATGTGTTACCTCACTTACTATTGTAGCATTTATTTACTACTTGGTGCTGTTATTTAATCATTTTATGGGTTCTTTTAGCTTTCTCATATGCTTCATACTTCCTGGCATTTGTACTTATAAGTTTGCCAAATACATGACAACAAAGAGTGAAAACATCAGCAGAAGCAGAAGTGAAAGCAATAGAATGAGAAGGAGGCGAAGGGCAGAAGAGGCGGCTGGCAATGTCAGATCTAGCCTTTGAGTGGAGTGACACACACTTTATCGTCCAAACCAGACAGTTTCAACTATGACAGAGGGAGTTAACTGTGCAGTATGCTGTGGGAAATTGAGTAAACCGGGGCTTTCTGGGGCAAATTGGGACATATGGTCACTCTACTTAAAAGAAGGCAGAATAGACAGCCACTGACACATGACTTGTTGGGTACAGGAAGGTTCTCTGCATTCTATCTGCCCTGGAATACGATTATCTCTGTTTATAAATTCATTCCTAGAGAGATTTCTGGTCTTGGCCTCCTAATCCATATGTTAATACCCTGTATTTCTTGGTTTTCTTTTTTAGTAGCTTGATGCTACCTTAAGCCAAAAGGGAATTCATAACAGTCAGTGGTAGAACCCAAGAAAAGTGGCTTTGCTTCAGGAAAAGGGCCGCAGATGCTCTCACAATTCTCTCTGTCTGCAGTCTCTGCTCCTCTCTGCGCATCTGACTTATCCTTTCTGTTGTCTATATAAATCGCTGTTTCTGCCTTCCAGTCAAAGGTGGGAACATGGCTGCCAATAGTTCATTAGCCTTACTTCTAATGTTATAGCCACCAAAGAAAGACTGCCTCACCTCCTGGTATTTCATGTCTTCAAATCCCCAAACTGATGAATTTGATTTAGAAGCACACCCTACATTAATCAGCTATGACCACAGGTAAGGCTATGGAAAGACAGCTGCTTGGTTGTGTTAATAATAGGAGCTAAACATCATACAATTGATTAAGAGGTGCTCTAATTAAAAAAATTAGCTATAATTTGTTCTATTTCTATTTGCTAAAAAGTGAGTAAGCCAGAACCTAGAAATATCTGCTCTTCTGAAAGTTTTGTTAGATCATTGGGCAAACAGATACAATTTCAAGTTCAATTCACTCAACCTTCATGGAGCACCTGCTATGTGCTGGGTGTCAGTGTTATTAAGATAGGTAATCAGTGTCTCTTTTTACAAAGAAGTCACAGGCACATCGAAGAGAAGGTTGTTATAGTGGGGAGGGGGCCTTAGAAATCACATAGTCTATTGGTTGTCATTCTGAGTTCTGCAGAGGCTTTGGGTTATGCCAACATTTATGTATGGTGATCTTTGGATACAGGGAAGAAATGGAGGGAACCAAAGGGGAGCCTGAGTTATAGAATTCTGCTTTTGTCTTGCCCATGTTAAGCAGAGCAGCTCCAAACTTTTATTTACTGGCCCTTTTGAAGTTTTTGTCCTTTTACAGATGAAGAAACTTAGGGATAGCGAATGTCTGAGGTCACCAACACGGTGGGCTAAGAAAGCACAAAATAGAATCCTTCTATGTGCCATACCAATGAGCTACATAGTATTCTTTATGCTCTTCATACTCTTTTTTTGGAGTAAGTTTAGCTTTCATCATAGTTGAGAACCTCAGACAAGTCAGTCATATTTCACTCAGATGTCCATGTTATAGGCATTAACTAATGGCAGATGTGGTTATTTGAACTATTACGAAATTGTGGTCATTGAGTGTGATGTAAATTGCCTTGCTCTTTATGGAGGTTGTTGCCAGATCTTCACAAAACTCTTCTGGGTTTGTTACCCATGTCTCCAGTTGAAGTCCTGAATTTCTAGTAAAAATATTTCAAGATTACTTAGCAGTAGACTAAGAATTATCATGCAGACCCAATTTCGTGTGATCTTAACAAACACTCTGAGAGAGAAGATTCTGGGTTAGGAGAAATCACTCTTTATTAATTCTAGCTATTTGTGCTCTAACACTATAATTCAGTAGTCTTTCTTGGACATTGGATTTAAAGGAAAGATACATCTCATTCTATCTTTTTAGCATTTCAGCTCATTCTACTCTTATCTGTTAAGATAATCAGAAGACATGGAAACTCAAGTATTTCATATCAAGTCAAAGGCTAGAACTGTTTAGACAGTATTATGAAATTTATATTAAATTATTGGCTAGAATGACTAAAATTTGTTCTAGTTGACCTTTAGAGCCTAAGGTATGAACTTTTCTGCTGTTGGGCTGCAGGATAGAGGCAAGGAGGCAGGCTTGGAGTCTAAGATTGGGAGGCCTCTGCTAAAGCGGAGGAGACAAGGGAAGCAACTAAATTCAATTAGGGACTAGTAGGAGCAGATCATATCTGCAGCTGGAAGAGATCATCCAGCAGCTGCAGCTTGATCATCTTGGTGACTGTAGCCCAGACAAGAAAAACAGAATGTGGGAGGCAATCTGCTTGCAATTTCCTTATGCCAGTATTAAAACAATGTTAGGGCTCACTGATTTTTTTTTTTCATGAAGCAGAAAAGCACCAGAGATAGATCTATAGATCCTGATGTATTTTTTTTTTTTTTGGAGAAGAAGAATCATGAAAATGACTTTTATTAATAAAAGTCCTTACTTCTAGATATTTAGGTAGTTTTCTTTTTAAATTTTGCTCTGAAAAATAATACCACAGCAAGAATCCTTTTTATTATTTCTTATTGGACAGATCTCAATTTTTTTCCTTAGGATAAAAACCTAGAATTTAAATTTCTGAGGTGGAGGGTGTATATATAATTAAGGTTTTTGATATATAATCAAATTATTTTCTTAAAAACTATTGCATTCTTCCCTGGATTTCCTATGATTTGTTGGGGATTCACAGAAATTAAGGATGCCCTGTTGCTTCAGAGACTCCTGAAGTTAGATGGAACTCTCGGGGCCAATGGATTATTTCGACTGCATTAGATTTTATGAGCATTGTCTCATTGTTGAGACTATAACCTCGTCTGAGGTGAATACTCAGTGTTCTTTTCTGCCCTTTCTGCCTTGTTAATACCCGAGGCCACAACTAAGTGAACTATTAAGCCAAATTGGGACAATCAAATTCTTTCTCTTAAGAATTTGAACTAAGAGGCATTAAAGTCTAGACATTTAGAAAATGTCACTAGACATGCTAGATCCTGGAGCTTTAAGGTCTTATAGAGTTAGGGCGAAGGGTGGGTATGTGGCAAACTCCAGATAAGCTGAAGTCGAAAAGCTTTTCCATAGAAGGGATGTAGAGAAAGAGGCAGACACTGCGCCTCAGAGACTGCGTAGCCTGGAAGAGTCACTGGTGCATTCCCTGTGAGTCCCATTAGTATACCCTGTAGTTTGTGTCATAAGACCCTCCTGTGCTTTCTGAAGTTTGATCTATGTTGACTCGATCCAAGACGCCTGACTACAAGTAAAATGCAAAGCACTTACTTCAGAAATATCGGCCATTTCTAAGGCTGACCTTAGCAAATATGGAGTCCATAGGTCTCCAAACATAAAGAACTGTGTTTTCTGAAATATAAATTAGGACATGTCTGACAAAAGATTGTGTTTCAGACTGGTACATTTACACACAAAATTACTAAACCGGACCTGCTTTTAACTGTTTGAGCATATGAGCTTTCATTCACCCAACTTCACTTTGATTTATCTAGTACAATGGTTCTCAAACTTTAGCATGTGTCAAAATTACTTGGGGGACTTGTTACAAGACGGATTGCTGGCCACCATCCCTCATTTTTGATTCAGTAGTTATGGGGTAGGACCCAATAATTTATGTTTCTAACAAGTTCTCAGGTAATGCTGATGCTTCTAGCCTTGATGGCATACTTTGAGAACCATTGAACTAGTAAGAATGTGGAAAAGTGTCTCAGAGAATAAAATGATACAATTTCTCTTATTTTTTACAAGTCACTCTTAGGAAGATCTTACCATTAACTCTTTTCCTTATCCTCTTATTTCTTCTACTTTCCTACATACCCCAACCTCCACTCTTTGTAAACTCTTTCTCTTGGCTGCCATGTTCTAGCATGGCACTTAATACACCACTTGGCAATTGTTGTCTGCCCAATTAACTGCCAGCATCCAGAGGGCAGAGACCAGTGTATTTCATCTGCTTGTCTTCACTGACTAGCACCATTCCCAGACATGGTAGGCATGGAATACAAATATGTTGAATGAATGGAAGAATGAATGAGAATTTCTTTCTTTTTTTATCGACTCCTTAGGTCCTTGAAGAAGTCCATCTCTAGTGGGCTTGGTCTTTCCATTTCTCTCTGGTAAAACTGAGAGGCTATTGCTTATCTCTTTCTTGACCTTCATTCTTAGAATATGAGTGGCTTGTCAGGAGGGAATAAATCTGGGTAAGGGAAAGCACGTGTGTGTATGCACATGCATGTGTGTGCTCTGAGTTCCTTTTCTTATATTTTCTTCTTGGTGTTCATTACGTGATACAATAGCTGTGTGAGTTGGTGGAGTTGGGCATCTCTGCCAGATCATGTACCTCCTTGAAGAATGTCCAGTTCATAGAAAGTCTTATTTTACTCTTTGTGGCTTACAACTCTTGGCTTTGCTTGAGTAGCAATGCATAACCCACAAAATTAGATTGTCATTCATTCATGTAATTTCTTGTGACTCAAAGGCATCTTGATATAGCACAAAAAAGTATTAGGCTAGGAATTAGCAATCCTGGATTCTAGCCTTAACTTAAGCTTTAATTATTTGCGTACTCTTAGTCAAGTCTTTTAATTTGGCTGTTCAATGAAGGCTTTAATACAAATGATCTAAATGTTATTTCCAAATCTTAGCACTCTCAGCATCTTTGAAGTTGAGAGGAATACATCCTCAAGAGTGTGACATGCTTTTGGCATATGTTTATTTGCATACTCAGGTGTGGCTCATGTGTCCTTTTAGGTGGTAGAGAGATCATTTGTTGAAATAAATTCATTCCAAAGGACTACAAATAATGCTGTGTAACAGCAGCCTGTCCTATGTCTTTGGATCCTGTAAGAATGAATAGAAAAGGGCATTCGAAGAGAAGGAGCCATTAGAAGAGAGTTCCGCATTTATTCTCATGCAGGAGGAAGCTACAGCTTTTGCCCAGGTCTGAATATTTAATTTTTCAGTGGTCAGGAAGCAGACCCATCAAGACATTCTCTTCTTTGAATATTTATAGTTTGTTCTATATCTTGTCCACATGGAACTTCCTGAGTGAAGAGATTGTTTGACTCCTGAAGAAGATAATGTGATCTTAGAAATATGCTATTTGGCATCTGAAGAAAGTCCAGATTTAAAGTATCAGCACGGTCGCTTGCTAACATCTTCCAAGTGTCCAGCTGTTATCATTACAGTCTGTTCATGTTTCAGTCATGGGAAGTATAGTTTATAGCAATGTCACAATGGCAGAATAGTTGGTAAGAATTTTTTTCTGCATGTTTGAGTTATTCAAGAAAAACAATTTTGGGGAAGTGACCGTGAGGGTGGAGAAACATATTTTTATGGTGATGAAGCCACAGCAAATTTCCAGAGGAAGACAAGCTGTCACTTTCTTGACCTTTTGAGATTCTCCATAAAGTTTAATTCTCTGTCAGTGTTCTAATTCATAGGAATTACATCCGATTAAAAAAATTAGAGTGGTATACCATAAGTACTTTCTTTCATGGGAACTGTGTTGAAGGCAATCCTAAGACAAACTACTTGGTGAAGAGAGTGATCTGGGGTATTAACTTACTTTCATTTCCAGTTTTCTGATAGTCTGTACCTAAAAAAAAGGGCAAAAACTAAAAAGCTCCAGCTCAACTGGATTGAATGTTGACTGATTTGTGCCTCTACTGGGTAATAGCTGCATTTGCTATTTATTGGGATGCTCAGAAAACCTTAAAATCTTTAAAGGATCATTTTTCCTTTGTGGCAGCAGAAAGGTGCTTCTGACTTTCCAGTCCCTATTAAGAACTCTTTCTCAAAGTAAGATATTCACATATCAGAAAAGTACACATAGCATTGGTATAAAAATCATTAAATTTTCAGATACTGAATAGACTTATGGAGCCAACACTTACATCAAGAAACAAAACACTATCAGCACCACATAAGCCCGTTCAAGCTCTCCTCTAGTCCCTACCTCCGCTCCCTAACAAGGATGATCTTGAGGTTGACTTCTAACAGCATAGACTACTTTTGCCTGTTTTTGTATTTTTGGTCATGTTTTGCTCATATTAATGATATTATTCACCATGTACACTTTCATATCTGGCTTCTTTTATTCAACATTACGATGGTGAGAGTCATCATATTGCATATCGTTGCTGATCATTCTTATTTATGAATGATGTGTAAATATACATTATTTATTTATCGTTACTGTTGACAGAATTTGGGTATTTCTGTTTTTCTGGCTATTATGAATAGTGTTCCTATCAACATGCTAGGACATGTTTTTGGTGAATAGATGTATGTATTTGAGTTGGATGTATACTTACAAGTGGAATTTGTAGGTCACAACATAAGCATAAGTTCAGCTTTAGCAGATACTGACAGACAATTTTCTCAAGTGGTTGTACCAATTTACTTTCTCATCCTTGGATTCTTTTGATTGATACTCAAAAGGTACAAAGGAGAAAGGATAGTTAAACAAAGGGCCCTGATGTTAAACCTAGATTACTGCAAAGTGTAGAACAACTGATGAATGCATTTTTCATCCCCAAGGCTCTAATCTTTTCCTAGCTCTTATTCAATGACATCCTAAATTCCTAAGCCTCTCTTATTCAACTGAAGGTGGCGCTTAGATGATGTCATCCTGAGCTTCCTTTATAATGTGTGAGATGATTTGAAATAATTTTTAAACTGTCTATACTAATGAAAAATTTAAAATATATGAGTCTCTAAAGAAGACTACCTTCCTCTGACTAGTGTCAAGAAAATAAGTGAGTGAAACCCATTTTTTTCTTGGTGATCCTTATTTGGTTTGTTACCAGCTTTCATTACACTGAGAAAGACAAAGTGAAAGCGGAAATGTTGGAACAGCCCTTATTGAAAGAAAAAAAATACTTTTTGGTGGGGGGGAGTCGGGGGGAGCAGCATAACACCTAGAAAAACATATTGATGTACCTGCTTGAGAATATCTCTGAAGAAATTTGAGTGAATTTGAACACCACCTCAAAGAAAAGACACCAATACAATTCTCCTTGGACGGCTTTCTTAGAGAGACCTGAGCACTCTGAACTACTCCTCTAAATATTTCTAAATTCTTAGGCTATAAGCATGATCCTTATTAATGAGAAATTAAGTGTTTGTTATAGCCTGCACTTTGATTTCAGGTAAAATATTACAGAATAGAATAGTCTTGTGTGGTACTCATGCATCAGTCCCTTAGGTGGTCTGCAATTATGATATTTGATCATGCTTCTTATTTGACTTGAAGGATAATTTTATTATATCTAGGTGTCCTAGGATATTATCTACAGCTTTATTTTCTCAGCTTCATTTGTATAACTGTGGGCCTGTCTGTAATTTATTTTGTAATTTCTTTCTTCAGAATACAATATATAGGGGCTGCCCCTGTGGCCAAGTGGGTAAGTTCATGTGCTCCGCTGCAGGCGGCCCAGTGTTTCATTGGTTCAAATCCTGGGCGCGGACACCGCACTGCTCATCAAACCACGCTGAGGCAGCGTCCCACATGCCACAACTAGAAGGACCCACAACGAAGAATATACAACTATGTACCTTGGGGCTTTGGGGAGAAAAAGGAAAAAACAATAAAATCTTTAAAAAAAAAAAGAATACAATATATAATTAAAGATGACTTCTTTGGGAAAAGAAATCCCATAGCAAAAACGTATTATGAGTGAAAAGGGCCTTTCTCTCTCTCTCTCAGTGTTTGTTGTGTGATATGACTCTCTGTGTACACATAGACACACACACAGACATATGCATAACAAGCCTTACGATGTGAAGTAGGCGAAGTTTATTTTGGCAGAAACAGTGGACTGTAGTGTAGCTCAGAGGCCCCCTGAGTGGTCTGCTCAGATGATGGGAATTTGTGCAGCAGGCAATGGGGAACCAACTAATGTTTTTCATAGAGAAGTGAGATCAGAGATTTGTTTTAGGGACATGATTCTGGGAGGAACTGGAACCAGGCAGATTTAGGAGCCTAAACTGGCTCATGTGACAGAACTCCCGAAAGTCATAATCATCTTTGCAGAATATAACGAACCATTGTTATATTAAGCTTAAAACAACTCAGAATAAAATTTTGTGCTATAAATACCACCTCACAACAAATTATAGTGTAGATAAGGTACAGATGTGTCAGACTTTTAAGAAAAATGTATGGGGCAAACACATTCCATTGAGAAAAACCAATTCGTTGTTTGTTTTATCTCCTGAAAATATTAAAAGAAAACCACTAAGATTTGATTTAAAGAGAAATCTCAGGCTATCTCTTGGAACCTCAATGTTCTACAGGAGTAAACCTTGAGAACTGTTTATTCTAGTGTTTCTCTTGGCAAGGAGGACTTGAATAGAAAGGAGCAAGAAATTAAAGGATATTGTGAAGAAGTTGACAAATGGTGGTGGATGATGGGGGGAGAGAAATGCTAAAACATTAATAACTCTCTGTTATGTGGAAATCCCTTTTAATGAAACCGAAGCTTCCATTCTGATTTGGAATTCCTGGCAGATCTTTCATGTTTGGTAATCTCCTTTTCAACATTGTTTTCTTTAAAAAGCAATTACCATGTTCATAGGCAGGAACAGATAAGAAAGTACTCTTAGAAATCACACTTATTTCTCAATATTCATGCTCAACTGCTACTGTTCCTGGAAGCATGTAAATTAGGCTTTTGGAAAAACCAACCTTCTCTATTAAGACAAAATGCTCTGTAGAGCGTACACTCTACACTCCTGCATGACATTAAGAAATAAGTCCCTAATTACACTCACACACCTCTATTCTAGTGAGGCAGCCAGTGATACACAGCGGAGCTGGAAAATCCCAGGGTGTTTATGGTTAATGACATAGGAGCATCAGCAACACTGAGTAATGAGGTATTTAAAGAACCATACAGCCTAATTTTTGTTAAGCCCACTGCACAGATAAGTGACTTGCTTGGATAGATAGCTCTGAATTGACCTTAATGATAATTGTGAATAAAACAAACTTTTAAAGATCTTAACAGAAAATTCTTGGCATAATCTTGGCCAGCTTGTTGGAATCCAAAACCAGCTTAAGAGAAGTGTGAAGTAAATTGTCTTGTAGTATTTGCAAACTAGAAGTTACCACATGAGCTTTGGCTCAGCACCTGGAGTTGTAATTTTGTATGCTAGGTATACATTTGAAAAGGAAAGAGGCAGTGTGTTTTGATGAGTGAGGAAAAAGAGAGCGACTTTGGTCTCAGTCCCACAAGAGTGACTGTCACCTAAGGCAGATCCTTGGCTTTGCTTCCCTCCAAATTTACCCATGTTATGGTTCAAAAGTTATTATAACACAGCCTTTAACACAGGTATTAACGCTTATCTCCTCAGTTTTAAGGAGTCCTTATCCTAAATTCCTTCACCAGTTAGCATTTAAACTTTCATGGGCATAAACAGGATGCTAGATATAAAAATGCATTGAAAATAAGAATGCTTCATACAAGGGAGATATTATCATTTGAAATGTTGTCATTTCTTGAGACACTGAGTACACCAAGAATTGGTTTTAATCCACCCCAAAAAGCAGTAGCTTGTAACTTACAAAGGAAACTCTGTTATGAGATGTTAGGATAGAAAGAGACAAGCTATGCGGATAATGATCAATGGACTGGTTTGTTTTGTTGTAGAGCTTGCTCTCTGCCCCTCTCGACTGATTCTAACACAGCCCGAACTGCAGAAAGTGACAGTGAAAGTAAGTGAAATAAATGGACTCCTACTCACTTTTAGAAAAAGTGAATTTAAAATTGCATACATGGGATGCTGTGGTAGAGAGTGAGGATGCTGCCTCATAACACAAAACTCTGAGGAAACCATACCTTCAATGGAACATTTTTGTCTTGGCACACAAAGACTTTGTGAAAGAGACTGAGGAAAAATAATTTTTGATATTGGTAACACATAGAGATGAGATTTGAGTCAAGGTTAAAGGGCTCTTTATTGTATATATCGGTCTATCCATCATACATGTAACTATATATGTATGTGTTCTTATATACAATACATGCAAAAGATTTATACATTTATTTATGTTTGTCATATATGTGCATATATATATATGTGTGTGTGCATATTTGTATAGCATAATAAAGCTAGCACAATGACAGTAATCATGTTTTTGAAAGCAAAGTGGGAAAACTGACAAAATCCCTTAGGAGTGATTTTTGAGAGACCAGTGAGATTTTTAATATATCCAAATAAACCTTTCTATTTTCCCTGAAAGCAGGAAATCTAAGGCAAGGAATCTAAGGCAAGCCTTTCAAGATATTTCCCCACTATGAAATAAAGGCAAGCAGTAGTATCTTAGAGGAAAAGGCTAGTGTAATATTAACCTCACATTAAACTTGTGTTTTAGAATAAGTTTTTGAAAGAATACATGGGAAACTGGTGGCTAATTATATTATCATTAGTATACAGTAACACAGCGTTATTCTTCATAAAATACTATGAAATAAATATGTTAAGAATATTTACTTATGCGGATGAATGAAATAATAAAGGAAAATTGCTAGTTAGTTGCTTTCCTTAAAGATGCTATTAGGGGTGGCACTCTCATGATTTCCCCTAAAGAAGTAATGCTGTTGGGCTGCTCTCTTTGGAATTTTTCTGGGGAAAATAGTAGGGGAGAACTAGGACTTGCCTGCACAGATTTTGCAGAGTTCTTTATTTTCTTAATGTGCCACTGCCTCTGAGAAGCCTTCCCTGACTTCACCGGGTGGACCTGGTTTTGCCCCATTTATGAGCCCCAGCCACTGCAGATATCTCTGCTATGCTTCTCAGCACGTGGTGTTTTAATTATTATTCCACGTGTTTGTTTCTCCTTCCAAACTTGGAGCTCTTTAGAGACATGGCTTTGTTTGAGTCTTCCCAATCTCTCGTTCAGGGCCTGCCTGCCACAGAATAGGTTCTTGATGCAGGTTTGGGGAATGAGTTGAAAAGTCTTCTCATACAGCCAGAGGTGGGGGCTTGGGAAAATGGGTCTGAGACAAAGTTCCTGGAGCTTTTTTCTTTCAGGAGCTTCTGAAAGAGTCCCACTATCTTTAAAAAGATTTGCCCAAAGAGATTCAGGCTGTTGACAAACTCCTCCACTTCCTTATTTTCTCCAAATGAAAAAAAAAGAGAGAAAAGATTCCATTTCCTCCTCTTCACATTTCATCTCATTGGCAAAATATTGCTTGAAGGGTGTGACTATTTAGAACGGTGGAACCATCTGTGATGCAGGATTTCACACGGAAAGATCAGTTGCCTTTGTGGATGATTTACATTGTCCTAAATACTCTGTAAATATCCTAAATACTCTGTAAATATGTCTTTTGAATTTTCCCATTTACTCTACTATGTTGTACATTTGAGTGGGTGTAACAGGAAGAAAGGAAAGGGGAAGCGTTCTATAAAATAGTTGAACTGTGATGCCCCTTCGCAGTATAAAGTTCTAGGGCCCTAAGAAAATGTAATAACTTTCTTTCAAATTATTTCTCTTCTATGCATTATAGATTTTGAGACCCATCTATTCTCAAGGGTACAAATCTACAGGGTGCACGCCTAATGAAAAACCCAATTTGGGGTCGATAAGGGAAGTGACATCCTACATGTACACATGGTGTTTAGGACTTAGGATGACAAAACGAACTTTATCGAAGAATTCCTGCCTTTAATCAGGAAGAAAGCAGAGAATTGAAAAGAAGCATCAAAAAAGTAGAAACATACGTGGTTTATCATTAAAAATGGAAGAAAATAAAAGTTTGATTCTCAAAATAGCTGTTAAGGATCAGTTCTGCCTTTGCAGGTAATGAAAAATGAAATAGTTGCTTAAAGAAAATCTTTTAGTTTGAGAAGAGAAGAGAGATGGGGGAAAATGGTATGTAAATTGCCAACCAGAGAAATAAACCAGATACAGTGTTCAGCAGTGGTGACACTGAGAGTGTAACCTGTGCCTATAAGGAACTAACATAATTATATTGGGAATTATCTTTCCTCCCCACCTGCTTGTCTCTTGCAGACTAAAATGAGCACCAACGGTAGCATTTAAAGAGAAAAGAAGTAGGGAAGGTGAGCATATTGTCTACACGTATATACATATGCGTACAAAGCGGCTTTAACTGCAGAGAGGTAACTATGACTGGATTCCTTTGGAACCTACCTCTTTTGGCACGATCTGCCCTTCTGGCCTCACCATTCTAAATCATTGCCTGGCTGGTTAGCCCAGATTTGTGTGTGTGGATGTGTGTGTGGGGGGTTGCATGTTACAGAGACAGAAACTGAGAGAAAGAGAGAGGGAGAGTAACAGAGACACAGAAGATGGGAAGAGGTGTTTGTTCAGAGTTTTCTCTACAGTGTATTGATTATATCCCCAGCGGGTGTAGAAAAAGACAAGAAAATTAAATGTCAAATTGTTAAATATTTAAATTCCTAAGCATTTGGTTAAATTTCAGAGATTTACTTTGAATATCAGGCTCACTGTCAACATTTTTCTAATCACATTTGGCTTATAGACTTGCATTGGGACTCCATGTCATTTTCATTCTTCAATTTCTCCAAGTATATGGACTATCCCTAATTTGTAGCTAATGGGTCCTATGGGGAATACTATGACAGATAAAAACCACTGCGTTGGAAAAACAACAAATTGTGTCACAAAATATGTCATATGAAGACTGTTCTCTTGTCTTTTCATTCCCTATATATTTATTCCTTTTAGTGCCCATATATTTAAGATATTTCTAAGAAGAACCTCACCTGACTTATCAATATGATAATAAATGAGCACCTTTTATTTTATTTGACTTGGTCCCATTCTAACCCTGTAGCACAGACTTTGTTTTCATAATTTTATAGATCAGGAAACTGAGACCCACAAAGTTTAAGCAACTTTCCTAAAGGCTCACCGCTGGCCAGCTTGATGAATGACCTGTCCTCTTTCCGTTACACGGCATCGCTGAGTAGCGGTGCCAAGTCATTTGAAGCCTCCAGCTCGGGGTCATGCAGTCTGGGACTCTGGCTAATTCAGCTGATGCTGGGAATGACAATCATGAACAGAGAGTATTGTTTCCCCTTAAGCTGATTATAGCTTCACTTTCATGTTTTGTTTTCTTTCCCTTTAGTACATTCTGACTGCAAATCTGGAGAATGCTTTCTTGATAGGCCAGATTGCCAGATTTATGCTCTAAAGCAGTTTTTGAACTAGTTTGCCGTATGTGTGTATTTAGTAGGGACCATTGTTTAATTCAGAAATTTGAGCCTTGCTCCTTATTTTAAAAGAGACGTTATGTCGCAAAGATGATTTGATGGTGATGAGGGTGTGTAGATGCTGCTCCTAAGCTCTTTGACCTTGGAGTTGAAGCAGGGTTCTGACCTTTGCTTTAGAGCTCTTGTAGTCTTCCCAGGACAGTCTCTGGGGGTTATGGAGTAGAGGGCAGAGACTCTTTCACACTGAGTTTGCTAAAAGTGAGAGCTGGAGAGGGCTGACTTGCAGGTAATAAAAGAAAACGTTATCTGGGGCTCTCTGTGGAACTTTTAGACCTAAGACTTCATAGTTTTTTGTAGTTCCCAACTGCAAAAATAAAGTTGCTCTCTATTCTTTGTCTCTTTGCCTCTCCTCTCATCCTTGCCAAACCTCCACTGGGGATGGTGGACGGTGGCATTTATGTCTTACTATTAACATTAGAAGTGATGCCTCTCCATTCAGGAGAGGACCTGTTGGCTTGGAGATAAATCCATGGGGACACTCAGATGCCAAAACCGATAGTCATCTTTTCTCTTCGGCTTTAATACTAGTTTGCAAGACTCAAAATGTCACCCTTTAGTTGCATAGTAAGACCTCCATTATATGCTCAGGGGAGCCACACATGTGGCAGACGCTGTTGGTTGCTTACCTTCCACGCCAATGCACCCAGCCCCTGGGTGAAACGGATTGTGACGATCTTATTGTAACATTTGGTATAACGGATTATGACAATCTTGCTGCTCCTTGCCAGTAACTTGCCTGGATGAGCATGTGATTCTGTTTTGGAAAGTAGGGTGTAAGTAACATGTTGGGAAAGTCCTACTGTTGTGGGGGGACGGGATGCTTTGATGAGTATCTTTGACCTTTAGGGAAAACACTGAATACATACCACAGATGGCCAAGCAGAAAATTCGAAGGAGCCTGAACCCTTGATGACATCATTGAGCCACTGATTCAATCTTGGGATGGTTTCTCTCTGGTCTTTTTGTTAAGTAATATCCTTGTGGCTTAAGTCTACTAGTGAAGTCTTCTGTTACTTGCGGCTAAAACTATTCCTAATTGATAAAATATCTTAAAAAGTATTGTATATTACAGTTTACTTTTCATAACTTTCGATTTCACACTACAAAGCTCTTACACTCTAATTAAAACTACAATTTATTCACACAGTAAATGGCATAATCTAATAACGCAAATCGATAGAGAAGACACTTGAATGTTAAGAAACTAAACAAGAAATTAATTTAACGAATACATAATGCGTCAATGTGCCTTATTAGTTCAATGCCAATCAGCTTTAATCCGTAAAATTATCCAAGCCTAATTATCATCCTCCTATATCATATTAACATCGGTATTTGCAGGAAATTTTGATATACTGACATTTGTAGGTCAGTTGAAATATTGATGCCTAAATAAAGCAAGAACGTATTTCAATATATTTAAAATAATATAGCAGTGGTGGAGGCAAATGCAAGGGTGAATTCTGGAAAAGCAGGCCACAAACTAGCAGATTACTTTCAGTGCTCAGGATGTTTGTGGCCAAAGGGTTGTGACCCAGGGTATTTGTCCCGTCTCTGCCTAACTTTGCTGTCTGATGAAGAGTAAGGGAATAAGCAAATATTCAGAGACCCTAGGATGATGAGCAGGAGGGAAAAATGTGGGAGGCTTGAATATGCCATTAACTAGAGACTGGTATCTGAGTAGTGGAGCCTCCATGATAGGTGTATTTTCTCAAGGACAGCACACATAGTACTCAGGAATGCCTGGCATCAGCACAGTAAATAGAACATCTAGCTCCCCGATGCTCAAGGACTCAAACAACAGTTGTTTTTAGGCCAGCACATTCTCATCCCCAATGAAAGCAAACTCAAGTCTTGAAGGGATTATTAGAGGAAGGATCTTATTTTCTCAGTGACTCAAAGCCAGCTGTGAGGGCCTTTAGTACAGTTTATGTTTCTTCTGCTCCCCTCTCTTCCACCTTTGGCATGCCTACAATTGGATGAAGTGCTTTTCCTGAAATGGCAATCACTATTAAATCCATTAGCTGGAAACCAAAATGTTTCCCTAATTGTTTAAAGTCTCATTGCGAAAAGGAAGTTTCTATTGATTGGAATATGAGGGGAAACAATCCCGAGATCATCATTGTTTTCCTTTTTATAAACACAGTCGGATGAGATGGACACACTCAAAGTCATCAGATTTACTTCTCCAAAGAATCGACTTCACCATTGGACGTTTCTAGTCTGGGTTTCTTTGTGCCCAATCATTCTCTCTTTATTGTTTGTATTTGCTGACCAATTTCTCTCAATTTTCTTCTTGGGCCTGTCTTATATGCTTTGTATCTTTTGCCTCATCTTCAACAGCTTTATTAATTTCTAATTATTTTTAACACTAGATCTTTGAACCATCACTCTTTTAAAAAGTTAGTTGGCTGGACCCTCCTCCTGGAATATAGCACTTCTTTTCATCTCTTCTCCAGCAGCCATTTCAGCTACTCTCAAGCACTCACCTTTAGCCATTTCCTAACATACGGAATTCTGATGACACATTTCTTTGACTGTGGCCCTTAGCTATGTATTCCCAGTTCCTAGAACAGTGCCTGACACTTAGTGAGTGATGTTTAATGTTTCTTGAATGAATGAATAAATTCACTTGTTATTTTTTTATCTCATCAAAAACTCACTTTGACCAAACAAATCAACCAAAATAAAAGCCAGCTAAAATGAGGACTTTTGCTCTGGTTATACAGTATCTTATTTGATTTAGACTCTCAGCCTCCTTGTTAAATCTTTTCTTCTCTCTTTGCGGACCCAGGAGTATTGGACAATTTCTGAGCAAAGAGGAAAAAATGTTTTTCACTTAAAAGTGCTCATAATCTGATATAACATAAATCCAATAAATATGACATTACCAACTAATTTGCTTCATAACTTTGATATTTCTAAATGGGAGCTGTAGACAAATATTATTAAACCTTCCGTTTTACAGAATCTGGCTACATTATTCACATTAAAGGAAATTTCATCCTACTTATAAAAAAACTTAAAGTAAGAGGTTGCTGGACCAGAACCTTTTCACAGGTGTAATTAAAATTAGGGAATGGCTAAAGACTGGATTTAATCAGATTGTAAGAGTACACTTGGTAGGCAGTATTTAATTTTTCCTTAGCTCAATAATTACACAGCTTACTACATTGAGAGAAATTGCTGTATCTGATCATATAAAATTGAATTTCATCTGATGGTCATGATGAAGTATAGAACATTCCATGATGTTGACATTCAGGTATTGTCAGTTTCTTATGTGCTTTAAATTATATAGGGGACTGGCTGCCAAAATACTTGAAAGGAGAATAAATAGAGAAAGATTTACTGATTCCAATTTGGCAGTAATTTCATGGGAATGAGGATAGCCTATTACCAAATTCTAATAGAAAAGACCCAAAGGATTTTCAGCGTAATCTTCATGTTTTAAATAATGCTTAGCTGTTGAACTAAGATGCCATGTACTCCTTTGGTTGTCTGTGAGCTTTGTGCACTGGATAATCCTTTACTATAATAAATCTAGAGAGATAAATTAGCTCTCTTTTTAGTTATTTCCTAGAAACAATCCCTAGAAACGAGTGGAAAGATTTACCGAAAGATTAATGAAATGGAGTTTGCTCCAGTTGTGTGATGACATTTCCAGAGTAGGTGCCTTAAATGACACTTTTGTGTCCGGTTTCCTTTGTGTTGGCAATGAGAATTGCTATGCAGAACTTCTAGACTCAGGACACTGAGGGTGAACAGGCCAAAACAGAGAGTGGTTCCCTCCGCTTTATTAGATCCAAGCTATCCGGGGCTCTAGAAATCAATCTTTTTGTTAAATTTGTAGACTTATGTTCGATCTTTGTACTACCTACCCGTTATGTGACAGTTTCCTTGAGAGCAAAGATTGTCTGGCTTAATCCCTATAATCAATAGCAGAAAACTAATAGGTTTACTAGGTTCTTAGTATGGAACTGGACAGGTTGGTATCTTAACTTTCAGTCTGGTAAAATCAAAAGGGAAAAACTAGATATAACAAGGTGGGTTTTAAAAAATTGTCAATATTTTCTTTTCAAGGATCTTAGGACAGAAACAGGATTTTGCTTTGGGGCTGCCCATTTCTGCATCCCGGGAGAGATGGCTTTGTGAGCACTCTCAGTCACGCAGACGTGAGTCAAGTCACACCCGGCAGCACGTATTGAGTTTTTACTACGTGTTGGCGCTGTTCTCAATGGTAGTAACTCATTTAAGCCTCACAACAATCTTATGATGTAGATACTAATACAGTCTTCACTCTATGAATGAGGAAACTGAGGCATAAATCACATAGAGTAAGTGGTGGACTAGGATTAATAGTCTGCCTTAAGTACCTCCTCATATGTCTTAGAATGGCTTTCCCAAGAGCCAAAGGAATCCAAAAGCATTGATTTCAGACAAGGATTTTGAATATTATGTTTTGTAACAGAAAATTCTATCCCATGGAAGAGGCTATATCCCTTTGGAAGCTATATGTATGTATGTATTTAGTCTAGTTACTGTGGTAGGCAGAATAATGGCTGCCCAAAGATGTCTAAGTCCTAATCTCTGGAGCCTGTGGATCTGTTATTTTACATAGCAAAGGGGAATTGGGGTTGCAGATGGAATTAAGATTTCTGATCAACTGACCTTAAAATTGGGAGATTACCCTGGATTATTCAGGTGGGCCCAATGCAATCACAAGGGTCCTTAAAAGTGGAATGGGGAATCAGAAGAAGAGTCCACATTAGAATCATGAAACATGAGAAAGACTTGACCAGCCACTGCAGGCTTTAAAGATGGAAGGGGCTACAAGCCTAGGATTATGGGCACCTTCTACAAGGTAGAAAAGACAAGGAGATGGATTCTTCCTCTAGAGCCTCTGGAAAGGACGGCAGCCCTGCTAGATTTTGATTTTAGCCCAGTGAGACCTGTGCCAGACTTCTTACCTATGCTACTGTAAGAGAATACATTTGTGTTGTTTTAAGCCACTAATTTTGCTGTAATTTGTTAAAGTGGCAATAGGAAACGAATACACTTACTTATCTACCGTAAGTGAGTTTCCCAGCTGGGCTGGGAGATGGGGCTTGGACGACCTCATCACTGATAAGAGGCAAAAAATGTAAGAAGAGTCTCTATGCCAAGGTGGAGCTGACCCCAGAATTTTTTAATTCAAAAGTTAATTCTAAATTTATTGAGATCATGTCAGTGTCAGGCAATGTTTCTTTCTAATTTTTTTGAATGCCCAACATATGAGCATACTTCAAGACTGAAAAGGTATAGAAGAGCATACAATGAAAAGCATGTGTATGCTTTTCAATGTTTGCTTCTTGAAGCTCCAAGGACAGAAACAGTATTTTGCTTTTTGTTTTTGCCTTATCACCTAAGATTTTGCCTTATCAGCTAGCTACCTCATTTAACTCCTCAGAGGCATCAATGATACTAATTCTTGTAGGTCCTTCCAGAGGATATTTGAATATCCACTTATGCATGGTCTTTTTCTCTTACATAGCAGTAATAGACTAGACATGCTGCACCTTTGCATTGATTTCTATCTCAAATTCAGAAAAATTTTCATTGTAATAAAAAATAAGCAAAACACAATGTTAATGGAATTGGCAGGAAAGGAACTATGCATGCTCTCCCAAATTTCATATAGACACTCCACAAGGTGGAAGATATCTGTGGGAAAGCAATAGGGAAGGGTGCATGGTTCACACAAACCAGGTGCTCAATGTGTTTATTTAATGAACTAATGAATGTATTTTGGGTGGCTGGGTAGTCAAGCTAAGATCTCATTCCCTGAGCTTCTTGCAGAAATTCCTGGGGGAAGAGAACATAAATACCTGGGATCTGAGTTCTGCCTGAAACTTGGCTCTTAGATCTTCGAGTTTAAATCGTTGAAACCTGGGTAAGAATGGTAGAAGGTAAGGGCAAAACCCACCTGTCATTTCAAAGCTGCAAGTGTATCTGCGTGGGCTGGAGACTTGCATACACCTTTAGCAGAAAGAGTTCTTTTGTTGAGAAACCACAGGAACGGGGTTGTTGGTTTTATAATTGCAGAGCTTAGCCCATAATTAGAAAAGTGTATGTTTCAGAGCTGTAGCTCTCAGTAACTAAACTGCTCTGTGTGACAATGTTGAAAGGTGTTTATGTTCTAGCCAAAGCTGCATCTCTGTAGACACTGTGTCCTTGAGATAATCTCTTTTCCCACATGGGAATTTGTTACTACTGATCCAGAAACATTTACTCATTCTCTTGGAAATACTTTGTGTGTGTTCATTTCCCCCAAGTGACATTAAGTGATATCAGGTGATAGTGGGGTTAAGCACAGCAGGGGATCAACAACTGAGCTTTGGAAAGGTTGGAGATGGGGAAGATGACTCCCTGCCCAGTGTCTTGGATTGCCTTAGATGAGTGATGGATTTTGTGTGAGTCTGGATATAGCAATATTGCTTCAAGGTCCAAGTGACAACTTATAACATAAGATTGGGGGGCGGGCTTTTCATTCCACCTTTGGCACAGAGCTTTCTGGCATCAGAGGAATGGAGACAGCATCTTCAGCATGGACATTTGCGTTCTCACAATGGGCATCATCTGCAGTGGCAGCTGGAGGTTTCTTCAAGAAGCTTTGTAAGCAAGGTCCAACATACACATACACACATCATCATGTACTTATGTATATTCTTTATCTTTTAGT
This sequence comes from Equus caballus, assembly GCF_041296265.1. Classification (NCBI taxonomy): domain Eukaryota; kingdom Metazoa; phylum Chordata; class Mammalia; order Perissodactyla; family Equidae; genus Equus; species Equus caballus. The sequence continues at coordinate 40,398,077 of NC_091704.1, forward strand.
CAAACCGAGGTGTACTAGACATACTGTTTTGCCCCTTTGTACGTTGTCTTATATCTTACATGTATTTGTTCATTGCTGTGTATATTTGTCCATTAATTTTTACAATTGCCCAGAAGAGGTTCACAGATACCTCATAGACTGAGGAGCTTCTTGTCCGCAGATGTTTTCAAGCAGACGTAGGCGACCATCTGCCCCAGAGGTTGTAGAGGATTCCTACTTTGAGGGTACGTCAGAGCAGATGGTTGCCAGATCCTTTCCAAGTGTAAGCACTTACGAGTCTACCAGTTAATGATGGAGTGCAGGGTTGGGTATTAGGAGTGTTCAGTAAAGTTTGTCAGGGACCACTTAAGACTTGAGCTTCTCTCTTCTTCTGGGTGGTGGTTGGCGTAGGTTAGAGTGATGAGGGGAGTTGTCGCATGCTGCTCTTGTTGAACTGAATCAAAGCTCAGAGTGACCTTGCTGTGTCTTCTATACAGTGTGTGGCTGTGATTAAATCAAGTTATAGAGTAAATTGCAGGTCGTTAGAGGAGAAGCTCTGTCTTATTATTATTATTATTATTTAAGAACTCTGAGGCTTCTTCAAGTTACAGATTTGTACCAAACCTTTTAACCTTTTCTTCAGCTTCATCTCTGAACTACATTAATGGCTTAAAATGAGGAGCCCAGCTCATCCAGATGTCTTGTAATACAGCTGATCTGATAGCACTAAATTGATGCTTGCTGAAAAACACTTTTATCAGAGGAGTAGGCTATTAATTTCTTTATTAATTCATCACTGATTTATTTGTCAGGAACCATTCTAAATGCTTGAAAAATAACCATTGATCTTTGGAGGGGGAATCGTATAAAGAAATGACACAACTGAATGAGATATCAATGCTATGATGGAGAAAAGAGCCAAATATGGCAACATCGAGGAGGAATAACTTTTAGGGTTGGATGTGTCACAGTGGCAGTCATGGTTCAACTGGACTTTGAAGGATGAATAGGATTTCAACAAGCAAAGAAGAGAGAAAAGGTATTCAGTGATATGCTCCATGGCTTGGAGCTATGAAAGAGAATGTCACACTGCACACCTGGGGGATGTTCACAGCTTTAGCAATATGACGGTGCTCACGGTGGGATGTGTTTGTGCCAGAGTACTGTGTAATTGTGTGCAGAAGTAGAGTGATGAGAGGTGAAGTTGTATAACCAAGAAGATGGAAATTGAGAAAGATAGAATCCTACATAGAAGCTAGGCTGAGAATTTTTTTTTTTTAGTATATTTTGACCCATAATTTTAAATGATGGACCATGGTTATTGACTTTAGGGGTTCTCCAGAGGTGAGTAAAGATGGCCTGCAACAGTTGGATAGAAAACTGACTTCTTTGTCTGAACAAAAGTAAGGAGCTCAACTCAGAGTTTTTAACTGGGACCCCTGACATCTGGAATAGCAAGTAGTTTCTGCAGCTGTAAACCAAATGTCAGTCTTTACAGACAGGCAATGAAGGGAGGATTGTTTGGGTTTTTTTTTGTCAACCACATCTACATCCACAAGATAGTGATCACCATCTGTGGTGTCATCTTTAAATATAAGTGGATCTTCCTTCTGAAGCCTTAGAGTCGCTCTTTGGGTGAACCCATCTGTAGTGCTCTGAGACACCTTATCCACACAGACACCCAAGCTGTGTCAGTGTCCATGAGTGGCCTAAGCACTTCATTCCTACCCAAGATCAGGAGCGCTTTCAGGGCAAGGATCATGCCTTAGGAGTCTCTGTAGGTTTGCTTTAAATGCTTTAAATGTTGAATGAATTCTGGTCATGAGCCATCCTGGAGAACCTGTGAATAGTCTCACCTTGGCTTTGCCCTCCTTGTCCAGGCTGACATTGACATGCCCTAACGTTGCCTCTGTGACCTGTTAGAAAAAACATTCAGCTGGAGACTAATACTCTGAGATTCTTTGTTTCAAGCCGCAGGACAGCAGTCATTTGATTAAAAAGCCTGTGGTTAATTAAAGTGTGAAGACTTTCTTGGGGGAAGGCTCACCTCTTTTGCTGACCTCTGTAAGGCCCTCCTGTGCTCTAGAGCACCCCTCACTGCACACATCTCCAGCAGATTCTCCAACCTCTGCTTCTCGTCTAATTTTATCCACCTGTTTCTCTGATGTTGGCTGGTCACTAAATTCATCTTTGCCAAGGTGCTAGAGTCTGGAAATTCAACTTGATTTTTAATAGGGACTTGGTGGAAACAGGGAAATGATCCAAAAGAGACAGAGCATTCTGGGATTTTTGACCTTTCTTATATGGGGCCCCTTTGGATCTGGATTCAGAATTCCATTATGAGAGGCAGCTCAGAGTACCTCACTTGCTCTCTCTAAACATCTTCTATTTTTTAAGCTTTTCAAGGGATAAACAGCCAGATGATGAGCAATTCCCTGAAACCAGATAGAAATTGAGGATAGTAAAATGATTCCTTCTCCTCCCACCACCGGCTGGGAGTTTATTTAAAAAAAATATATAGCAGGGGACTAATTGTGAATGAAATAGAAGACATCAAAAGAATCTTCCTAATTAGCTTAAATACTGATCGTTGCCATCAGAAAATGAGTCAATCTAAAAACACATGTAATTGCATTCTTCCTGTGTTGTGGGAAGCCTAGAGATTGAAGAACTATATTCTGAGAGATGGAGAGGACAGGCCGTGGTGAGATCCATCATAACGAAGAGATGGTTTGCCACCACTGATTGTGACATTTGCTTGAGTGAATGCAAAGCATCCGATACCCAGGAGGCTGACAATCTTCACCACACAGCCAATACACAAGTGCCCAGCACCATATTATCACTCCTGTTTGACAAATGGCACACCGAGGAACTGGAAATTGTAGTAACTAGAATTAAGTGAATCCTTGATGTGGAGGGCCGACTCCAGGTAAAATTGTGAGAGAGACCTTGGCGCCCTGTGTCTCTTGCTGTACTCTCTCCTCCCTCCTTGATACTTCTTTCTGACTGAACAGTTCTCCCACTGAAACTTTCCTTCGGAAAAAGTCTGTTTTAGATGTTTATACCTCTGTTTGAATGTTAGTGGTCGTCCTCATTCTAGAAGGCACTTGACTATTAATTCTTATCCCTTATTATGATACAAACAATTTTGAAGGGGCTCTCCTAAACTCTAAATTCCTAAAGGAATCACAGGCATCAGTAATTAGCATGAATCTGGTGGAAGAGGAAGATGGGAACAAAACCTTTTCTAGCGCCCCTGAAATCCCACTGCACATCTGCTCTGTATAAGGAAAAGTATCTGTGAACAGGTGAAATGGCAGAGAACAAGTGAGTTTCTTCTGATGATGCAAGTCTGAAAGGCTGATTTACTAGGTCAATAAAAGAGATCCTTTCATGGAATATATATTATGAGAAATTAATTGAAAAATATGAGATGCTCAGTTTGGGGATTATTGATTAGTAGAATTGATGTCTTAATTCAATCAAAATACAATAAACAAAACCAATTTGTATGTCATCCCATATTAAAATATTCCTAATTATATGGCCTCAGGTAGGGGTTCTCAATCTTATTAGTGTCATGAACTCTTGGGAAGTCTTGCGGAGTCTATGGGTCCCTCTGGTAGAATTAATATATATATATATTTTTTGAGGAAGATTATCCCTGAGCTAACATCTGCCACCAGTCCTCCTCTTTTTGCTGAGGAAGACTGGCCCTGAGCTCACATCCATGCCCAGCTTCCTCTACTTTATATGTGGAACGCCTACCATAGCACGGCTTGCCAAGTGGTGCCATGTCTGCACCTGGGATCCGAACCAGCAAACCCTGGGCTGCTGAAGTGGAGTGTGCGCACTTAACTGCTGCACCACTGAGCCGGCCCCCAGAATTAATATTTTTAATGCATAAAATCAAACCCTTAAAATTTCAAAGAAAACCAATACTGTTGAAAGATGTTTATCAGAATTTTTGAAAATTTGTGATGTGCTTTATTAATGTATTAAAAACAAGATCTAGTGCACAGACAATGACTGTGTAACTTCGTAGTAATGATGAGCATAAATAATATTTCAAGATATCTGCAACAACTATAATGTGATATTAAAATATTTGAGATGGCTAATGGAGATGAAGTTACAGGTACCTGAATACCTGTGCTACTAGTCCATATTTATAATAGAAAGAAATGCTATGTTTAATTAGAGGTTAGCAAAAGGCTTGCAGCAGACTTCCTGCTTAACAGTCTGTCACCCCTGAGTTCCCCAGTATCAGAGAGAGAATATTCTCCACTGTAAAGTTACTCTCCTTCTACCGCTTTCCACGCTCTACTCTTAGTGAGGAAGTCACTTTCGCTGCCCACACTTACGGATTGAAGAGCTATGTTTCTCCCTTCTATGTGGAGTGTCTACATAAATTATTTGGAATTTTTCTTCATGGGAGATTAGTCTATTCTGCTCTATTTATTTAATGTAATCATTTATTTATATCAGTATGGACTCATGGATATCTATTTTATCCTTTGCATGGTAATCTAGTACTATTTTATTTGTTTTCTTGCTCGAATTAGTCTATCATAGGTGATTGGGAGCTTTTTCAGTTGGCTTCTCTTTCTCTTTGACGTACGCCATCAATATGGAGATTATTGTTCTGTTTTTAGAGCACTTCCTTATTTTCTGGCACTATAAGATGCTCCAGGCTTATCTTGTATATTTCTGGTTCCAGTCCTAGAGCCAGTTATTTCTCCAGGGAACTTGGGTTTCTTTTATAGGTGAATGGTATTAGAAATCAAGATTTAGGTGTTAGGTGTGCTTGTCATTATAGGAGTATTTTTCCCTCTAAGTCTTCTTTGCTGATGAAGTAGGGAAATACACGTGTGTGTATATTTATATGTCATATGTTTTGTATTATCTATTTATAACATCTCTAAATATTTCTATATAGAGCCATATATGTCTATAGTAAGCTAAACATGAGTTCAAGCTGATATGTCCAGTTCTAATCGATTACCTAATGGATCATACTAGGCTCTTCCCTGTTCTTCTATAACCTCTCACGCCAACATGGAGAACCACACCATATAGTATCTCCATTTATTTGTGGTTCAATTACAGAACATGTATAACAATTTCAAAATTGTTATCCCTTGCCCCTGTACTCCTATGGGAAATAGCTTTATCAATTATACTACAGTGCTTATAAGCACTTCTTTTTCCTTTCATCTTGCGGACTCCATCATTTCTTTCTTTTTTTTGAGGAAATTAGCCCTGAGCTAACTACTGCCAGTCCTCCTCTTTTTTTGCTGAGGAAGCCTGGCCTTGAGCTAACATCCAAGCCCGTCTTCCTCTACTTTATATGTGGGACACCTACCACAGCATGGCCTGCCAAGTGGTGCCATGTCCGCACCGGGGATCCGAACCGGCGAACCCCGGGCCACTGAGAAGCAGAATGTGCAAACTTAACTGCTGCGCCACCGGGCTGGCCCTGGACTCCACCATTTCTGAATTTACTTAGGTCAGCACCTTTCCCGGCTCCAGTCCCTTCAGTGAGGTTGTTTCATACATTTGTAATGCAGTTAGATTCTCTTGTCATAGTCTGATTCCTTCCTGAGATCCCCAGACCTTCTAAATGATTTTTAAAAAAATTTGTATACATTAAGGTTCACTGTTCTATAAAGTTCTATGGTTTTGACAAATGCATAACGTCAGGTCTGTACCATTAGACTATCATACAGAGTAGTTTCACTCCCTGACAAATCTCCACATGCATTGCCTCTTCAGTCCTCCTCTTCTCCCTCTGAAAATTTTGGCAACAGGTGATCTTTTTGCTGTCTACAGTCCAGAATGTCATATAATTGAAATCATATAGTATGACTCTCTCCACTTTTTAAAAATTAGTCAATAAAGGTCCCAAACTCGCACTTTACTAAATACACCACCAACCACAACTTTCTAAAGAGCATCTTGTCATTTACAGACATTTGATGTACAGAAATTGAAACATTTAAATTACACTTTATTGTAAATTTTTATGACTCAAGAAAAATAACTGGAAGTGTACTGCTGATTTATTTTTCAAAAATTTTAAGATAAAATTTAAGGTTAAATATACAATTTTCTCTTTTCTAGTTCAGCTTTTCTAACTCTTGTCCTCCCTCCAAGAACTGAGGTTGAGCTCTTGCTAAAAGGAACTTTAAAATTGCAGGTTGTAAAATTGATCTAGGCCAGGATTTCCAACTTATTTGGCCATCAAACACAATAGGAGGTAAAATTTCTTGGCAGAGCACAAATGAGGTATAATTGCACACCTGGAATAAAGCAGACAGCAAAAAATATCACTGGTCACTGGTGACATCTGTATTGCCAAAAGCAATATGTCTTCATCCTCCTGATTTCTCAGCAGTGATTGATGAGTTGAACACTGCTTACTTTTGGAAATCTTTACCTCTGTTAGCTTCAGGTCCCTACATTTTCCTGTTTTCCTTCTACCTTCCTGCCACGCCTTCATAAAAGTCTCTTGAGGTCCTTAAAGTTCAATCCTAGGCACCTTTCTCTTTTGTCACTATTCTCTCTCTCTCAGTGATGTCTTCCATTCCCAATCTTTAAATAAGCTCTATATGCTTGTTATAAGACTCTAGCTTGACCTGTCTCTTGGTCTTATTCTTTACATTCCTTAAAGCTTTAGATATTGAATTATTCTGAAAAGTAGACAGGCCTTTTTGCAAAGGGAAAGAACAAGTTTCGAGCTCTGTTTATTTTCTTGCAGTGGCCTTTCGAGTGAATTCTTATGCCTCAATTAACTTAGATATTTCTCCCAGGAAATATCTATGCAATTTTAAGTTTTTATCAGGAAGTTATATCCACTTATCATGGTTTTTCAACTTTCTTTTGGGGCTGTGAATTAGCTATAAACATGCTGAAAGGAATCATCTGCTGATAGCTTTTGAAAAATATTTGTTTTGGCCACTTAGAGGAACTCTGTCAATAGGTCTTTAGAAATATTGGTTACTTTGTGTCCTGGACAGATGGCCTTTTCTCTGCCTATTAGTTCACAGCATTTAGGTAGCCTTATGAGCACAGTGTGTGCAACATTGGCTACAAGCTGTAAGTATCTGAGCTGTGGCTCCCTTCGAGGTTTATATTCAGTTGACCATGAGTGGTGCCTAGGCTGAGGTCTTTTTTCAAAGATCCTTAGGTGATAGTAACATGAGGCTAAATTTGAGAACCACTGACACCGGCACTATAACAAATGATCTTTGCGTCAGTTGAACACAGCGTTCAATTCTGCCTCATTACGCATATTGCTTAAATGTTCTGAGCCCTACTCCTCCTGTGTAGTACAGGATGAATAGTGTCAACACCACAAAAGCTTGTTTGAAGAGTATACAATTTAATCTAATGTGTCTATCACGTTATAGGATCTAACAGGGGTTTAACGCCTAGTACAACCTTTCTTTATGACTCTCTCTCTCTCATTTTTTTAACCTGGTGACATTCTTTTCTTTCCTTTTCTTTTTTTTTTCTTTTTTTTTTTTTTTTTGCGTGAGTATCATTTTCTTTTGTTCTCCTAAAATGTAAATATATCCCTGTACTAGCACTTTATATCCTGTTATTGTTGATGATAATAGCCATGAAAATGCAGTGGATCAAAAGTCAAGAAGCAGGATTTTGTGTCAGCTGTGCTTCCCTCACTTAGTTCTTAATATCTTTATGTTAGGTACCTGATAACGAACCTCAGCTTTGACCTACTGCCAGGTCCTTCTTTTTAATTTTGGAACCATATTTGACATTTACACTGTCTTTCTGGAAAATCCCTGGTTTCAATTTCGTTAAGCCCACCTTAGGGTTGTGTACACACTGGTGGCGATAGTGATGATGATTATGATCATTGTGATGTTATTTCCAGGACCCTTGACTGCAACCACAATATGGAAAAAAGTCCATTCACATGATGTAAGTGGGAGAACATGAGTTACGTAAGTACCTTTCTCCATAGGTTAAGTTTTATAGGTATTTTCAAATTCCTGTTTTTGGTTGAATCAAGAGCTAGTGCTTAGAACCAGCCTAAAATCTATTTTCGCAGTTATTTGTGGCAGCTTATGAGATAGCTAATTTTTCAATGAGATTGTTCTGAGTTCATGGAAAAGTTCACTAAGTTATTGACATCAAACAAATTATTTTGAAATACCACTTTAACTTTTGTTTTCAGCCTAATTTTACCTGAAACAGAGAATATTTTTTAAGTTGAAGTTTTAATTGAAAACATTTCTAGGCTGTAATCAATGTGGATATAATGCCATCTCATTATGTAAAAACCAGCATACTAGATGTAAAGTTCAAATTAATGGGGGAAAGGAAGATAGGATCGATATTTTATTCACATACTGGTGATTTATTTTGTTGTTATGGATAACGTACTGTTCAGAAGTATTTAAATCCATAAAAGACCATCTTGAATCATTTGTCAAGTGTTCAATTCAAAAAAGCATAATAATTCAACAGTAATATATATGCCCAAGCCAAACATCATTAAAAAAAATCAATACCTCATTTTCAGCATAGAAAATGCAGCCTGCTGCACTTTACTCAGCAAAACGCAGTTCTCTTCCTTGAAAAGCTGCAGATCCAACAATTCATTGACTGGTAGACTTTACAACAACTAAATAATATGGGAAATGATGCGAAAAGTGTTTCTTTAAAAAGATGGCCAAAGACCCAAAGATGACCTTGTTGACCATTTTCCTGTTGTGATTTAGAAATGACTGATGAGAAAATAGCATGAACATCCATATTAACCCCAGTCTTAGTTTTCCAGAGGATTAAAAAGAGCAGCAGCAAGGAAGGAGATCTTAGAGCAGTTAGCCAAATTCCATGATGTCCATAAAAGCAGAGGACAGTCATACATGATGTACCATATATCCTGTGCTTAATAAGGAAACCTTGTTAAACTGGGAAGTCATTGAATACTTGAAGGAAGGATGCAGATGAGTTAGAGAAACACCACCAAATTGATTCTGAACATGAAGAAAACATTACTAACATAAATGTACAAATAATGCCCAAGTCTTAATTGGGACAAAATTTCGACATCCTCTTCCTATCAATACTATTCCAGAGATTTTGGGGGAAACAAAAATGATTTGCATTTTAGGGCATTTGAATAAGCTAAGTCAATCTTGGGAATGAAATAGCTAAAGGGAGGCTGATAAATTAAGAAATACACTTATAAACACGTAAGTGTACACTTTCCAGATGACGTAATAAGAGCTTGTTTGCTGGCCTTCACCAGCCACACTGTCAGGTCCTTGAAGTCGAAGACTTGTTCACACCCAGTGAGTCTCTAAGAGGAGCTTTTCACTAGACTTACTTGGGAACCACTCCTCCAAAGGAAAGTTCTCAATTGTTGAGTCCACTAGGAGAGAGTTCTTACTGCTGAATTCACTCCAAAGCTTTGGTTCTGCTTTGTATCACAAATATAACTCACTTTAAGCAAACTCAATATAATAAAATATGGATTTACACAAAAGCTTAAAAATTTTGAGATGTGCTATCCTATGTTCTGAGAGGAAGGGTAAAACTGGCCAGGATAAGTTCAGGATTGTAACTACGTCCAGGCAAATCAATATGAAATGAGTCTGAAGGAAGGTCCCAAACTGGATGCCAGGCCAATAGGCAAGAAGGATGGACAGCATACACGTACATGTGCTCAAATCAAGTTAAGATCTGGGGCAGGTGATTCATAGAGATTCAGAGGTCAGACAATTACCCCCGATGGAGTTGGAAGGCAGCCAGGGGGATCAGAGACTTAGTCTCCAGAAGATGAGGATAAAGGATGGAAAACCTAGACTTTGGAGGAGCTAGAGTATCAAGCAGAGACGTGAAAAGGTGGGCAGTAACTAAGACTGAATACCAAAGATATGGAAAACTAAAACTCAGTAAGTTGGGACCTGTCCTACCATGGGCCATCAGTGAGAGCAGCTCGTCATTGACTCAGAGAGCTGTGGGTTACCAGGACACCTGAGAGCACGAGGCTTCAGGCCAGGACAATGCTTACGTCAGAGCAATAGCAAATGTTTGAGTATCACAAAGGTAGGAAGTCAGACATGTGATTACAAGGCTCATCTGTCTACCCTAATGTAGAAATTCAAATATGGGATTTGGCTTCGTCAAGAGCTGTTCTGTTTAAATTTTTAGGAACACATTTGTTGAGGAAAGTGTCTTAAAGATTCTTTTCGCCTTCAATCTAGTCACTCAAAAGTTTTACTAATTGCATGTTATAACTCGTGTAATAAGCTATGCACTGGGGATATAGGGATGCATATGACATGATACTTGCCTTTAGAAGCAATCAGATGGCTGAACTGATACTTAAAATATCAAGTGGTCAGTACAAGGGACCATATTTATGCACAGAGTACTATGGGGCCCAGCCTGGGAAGAGGAGGCTAGATGAGGCTTCTTGGAGTGGGACAGCGGCAATCTGAAGTGTAATGGGTGAGCAACATGTATTCAGGAAGAAAGGCTGGGGCAAGGGGCAGTGTAAAATGGGAAAGAGGACATTCTAGCTGGGAGGACTGCAAAGCCAAAGTAGGAGGTGACAGATGGTAGGTAGTAAGGTAGGAACTGCCAAGAAGCGGCAGAAAGTGAGATTAGAAAGGTGAATGGGGATTGTGTTCCAGAGGGCCTGTGTACCAGCATGAGGAACCTCACCGTTATCCTTTAGGAGCCACTGAAGAATTTTAAGCAGGGGAGTGACAAGGTCAGATTTGCCATTTAGACAGTTTGCTCTGGTGAGAGTGAAGGACTGATTTAAAGGAAATGAACATTAGAAGAATCCTGTTGGAATGCCAAGGTAGTGAGAGATGCTGAAGGCCTGAGCTGGAACAATGGTCTTTTACTTCTAGAAAGAAGAGCATAGATCCACATGTAATGAAGCACCTGTTAGAGATGTGAGTTTAAATTATTTTTTTTGGAGGGGAGAGAATTTATCTTTAAGGTTTGCTGGCAAGAAAGATATACAAACGTAAATGCATGGAGCTATTCACTTAAGATCTGTGCACTCCATTGTATGTAGGTTTTACCTTAATATATTTTTTTTAAAAGAGAAAGAAAATTGTTAGAAGCGTTGTTTCTAGAAGAGAAGAGGCTAATTATGTTTTGGAGCAAATTTACTTTTTTCTGGGAAAATTAGTAGTACAGGACCTCTTCCACTCAGATTTCTCCAGAAAGCAGAGTCTGAGTACTTAAGGGCAGTACTTTCCTGGGGAGTATTACTTACTAGGGTGCAGGAGTGTGGGAAAGGGCAGGTGAAGCGAGGAGGAAGGAAAGCCAATTCAAGGAAGTTTCGACAAGTTGGAACCACTATGGGAAAGACAAGTTGTTCAATCCCAAGGAACTTTCTGAGGAACGTCATGAAACACATTTTAGGAGAAATGCTTTTCCGTTAGCTCCCATCCTCCCACAAGGTTTGCCCCACAAGCAATAACTCTCCTGCACTTCTGAGCACATATGCGGACACTAAATGGGTTTCCATGTGTCTCTTGCTTTGTCTTCAACAGAGAAGCTCCAGTGTGGAAGGTAAGAGGTGAAAATTCCACAAACAGAACACTGGGGTTGATGGTGAGAAGAGCCAATCTGATTTTGACTGCTTGTTCCTGAAATCCCTGTATTACAGCTGTTGAGGATATAGCATCACTTTCAGCTGTTGGTTCAGCACATATTCACATCGTGGAGGATAGCACCCCAACCTTGCATGGTGTTTTCCCTGAGCTGGTGCCTTAGGTGATCTGTTGTTATCAACAACAGCTGATAACAACAAGTTGTTGTGATCTTTTACTGTTTTATCAGGCTAGCTACTACTAGGAAATGGGGTACATGGTAAGGCTAATGGATCACATCTGTGGTCATATGCCCATTGCCACAGCTTATTGCCAATAAAATGGGCCCCTTGATCTAAGGCAATGTTGTGTGTGATACCACGTGATAATCAGGCATTCTGTAAGCCCTCAGATGGTAGTGCTGCAAGAAGCACTTTGGACAGGAGAGATAAAGTCTTCTGAGAGTAGACGTAAATTCTGGAAAGGACAAATTATGGCACTCTTCAGGATGAGGGAGTCCAATGTAATCAACCTGCCACAAAGTGGCTGGCTACTTTCCTGAGGCATTGTTCCATATTTGATTGCTCCTTATTGAACACTCAACGTTGATTTTAGCTGTTGGCAGGTTGGGCACTCAGCAGGGACAGTAGCTAGATCAGACTTGGTGAGAGTTGGTCCCATGAATAGTCTTCGTTCTTGCCATCATGGATACTACATTCATGGGTCTACTTTGTCAGTTCTGGATTGATTAAGGAGAGAGACTTAGTGACGTTGACTGATCAAGTCATGCTCAGTACCTAGTTTTTATTGTAATGGGTGAAGATGGGTATTATCATAAAACAAAAAAATCTGCATGCCTTGGCCATCTCGCGTGGGTTATCCACATGCTTCTTCACCAGGAGTTTTTTGTCCCCAATCTTTTAATGTAATTCCTTCCAGACTTCTAATGACCATCCAAGCCATTCACTTGCTCAGGAATCCATGTATGTCCTCACCTTGGACCACTTTTGTCACCACACAAAGTAAATAATCAAACAGACTGCTTGTAGATGTACCTACTGGGAAGATTTCCTTTCATCGCTGCCCTTTAGGACCACTCCTGAGTGAGACTGTAATACAACAGAAGTCCATTTTTGCCAGCACCAACATTGCACTGACTCATCTGTGTCCCAGGACTAAGTCTTTCCTCCTCTAACAGTTGTTTGGAAGGGACCATCTTCTCTTCCTCATAAGATCTTATACACACGTAAGCTGAGGAATTGGTGTCAGTACAACAAAGGTATGTGACCTGGGCATCTTGGCTCCTTTTCATATAATTTACTGGTGTCTTCTGGACCTGATGCTGAATGTATTATTCCTATCATTCAAGTTACTGATACGCATTCCTGACCTATGACTTGGTAGCATTCTTGATCTTATGACTTGGTAACTACATTCACCTTGCTTTCAACAATTAAATAGCAACACTTGATCCCTGCTCTTCTGGAATTCTATCATCCCTTTTGACACTAGGGAGCAGAGCTGCATGGCTCCACCTTCTACTGTCAACACTGCATTTCAGAGGACATTCCTCACTGAATTTTTTAAAGGTGTTTCTTAAATATCCCTCCCATGCCCCACCCATGCAGTCTGTGGCTCTAGTTAAGGGGTCTCCTCTGGGTTCTCCCAGGGAACCTAGACAAGGGTTCAGTTCTTACATAATAAATCCACTTTAATATTCCGTGTTCCCTGAGCCTCTTGATCCCTTTCTTAGTACTATGCTAAGGAACCTCTGGCAGGTCCACTTCATTTACTGTCGATCCATGAATGAGCTTTAAGAAAGTATCCAGCAGTATATTAGGACCAGTCCCCTTTTCAATAAATTCATCATTGTCTGGCTTTATATTTCTTCCCTTGGACCAGCACTCTTAAGATCCACTTCTACATATGTTCTCTCAGTTCTTATGGGACATCTTAGCCAGGTACGGCAATTCCTTCAAGTGTAAGCTATTTCTTCCTAGAGTATGGGCTATACATCCCTACATCAGCTGTGCTAAGACATGACCCTGTTATTGGCCTGTGGGTAATGAAGCATGGTGGGGGTAGCTCTTGAGAAGGACGTACGTGAGCTTGTAAGGCACCTGTATCTAGTAAGCCTTTCAGGGTATCCAGGCTGCTCTCTTCTGCTTTTGCTGTCACGGAGTTTAGAGGAGTCTGAGAGCTGAAGTGTTTCAGACTCATCCACCAAACATCCCCACCCCGTCTCAGATCCCCTGTTTTTCTTATAAGGGCTCTAGTTTGTCATAGGTGACTCCCAAGCCTATATATTTAGTTTCCTTTGCAGTCCTGCTACCCCTATAGTTAGATTCTATGACTGATATTCAACACACTCTGGCTTTCGCAGCTTACTTTACATCAACAGTTGGTACTCAGAGCGTATCATTTTCTTTGTTCAAGGAGAACCAGTACAAGGAAGTATTATCAAGTTGGCCACCACTATCAGAGAGAGTTAAAAAAGCCAACCTCTACAATCCTTATTTAATCCTTATACTTTATATATATCTTTGTCTCTGCACCATTCAAGAGATATAATTGTGGTATAACCCCATACCTCACATCCAACCTATATCTTACCTGAATAAACCACAAGTTAAGAAAACAACAGCTAGTAATTGTGATGCTACTGCATGTCATGGGTTATTATCACTCCATTTGTTATAACTAATGGGGTCCTTACCACCATCTGATCCCTGAGTCATCCAGTTTTGCAATCTAATCCTGAGTGTATGATTTTTAGGGCCATTCCTGGTATCAATGGTCTTAGACTAGGTTCCCCAGAAAGCAAAACATCTGGCAAAAGTTCACATGCAAATACTTTATTGGGAAGTGTTTTTTCAGAGAGCAGAATTTTGGAGCAGCAACTCGAGAAAGAGGGAGAACGGATAAAAGCAAGTGTTATCAAGTTGGCCAACACTTCATGGGTTCATCCTAGAAACCTTATGAAATGCATCTCAAGACCATCTTTCCTGGGGAGGAAAGGGAGAAAAACTCATTCACAGGCTCCCACTCCCCACTTGTCACAAGTTCACCTTCTGGGACAAATTACTTGCACTTTGGGGTTGTATATGGTTTAGCATAGAACAGGTTTCTGTGGTGTCTCACTCTGTGGTGTCAACAGAGAAGCCCCAGGGCAGAAAGCAAGGTGTGCATGGCACACGACTGATGCAAAGCACTGTCAAGTTGCTCCTGCAAGAAGTGGGTCAGAGCTTGTGCAGCACAGGTCGTCATGGCACTGGCTGGAATGAGAGACAGGTGAAGGCGAGGCGATCTGAAATGTTGCATGAGCAGTGTCTGAGACAGTCCCCCAAATATCAATATACTACATGGAATGACTCAATGTTTTTAGGAAAAGAAAGTAAAACTACTTAAATCTGAATTGATAAGTTGAAAACTAGAATGTTAAGTATTGTGTTCAGTAATGTAAATTGAGGGTACCATATCATTATAGAGTCAGAAAAGTAGAGAATTAGACTCAAGCTGGCTCTGTGTGTGTCTGTGTATCTTTATTTTTGATCAATATACGGTTTCAGGAGACCTTAAAATTGGAAACCTGCCAGGAAGGACCTGCAGATCTGACATTTCCCCCCTTATGTTGGGGGAATGGCTGAGGAAAGGAATTAGCCTGGGCTTGGTGCATAGCTACCTGGACTAGACCTTTGGGAAATCTTGTGCAGGCTACAGAATGCCCTAACTGATGAATTTAAGGGTGAACCAGAGCCTCAGAGCAAAAGCATGTCAGCTGGGCTTGTACCAATATGAATAGTGGAGTATGTATACATTAGTCTTTCACGGTCTATCATAGGGGACCTCAAACTTCTTGCTTGCACATCAATTAAAATAATACTGAAAAATCTATGTATTTCTTCCACATTAGATTAACTGCTAAAATATTTTACTTTAAGTCATTGAAAATAATGTAATTTATGGCCAATTGTAAATATTAACATGAAAGCAAAGTATCAAATCACTTTAAAATTTTTCCAGTGAAATTTTAATACATTAGCAATTCACTAGCCACAATCTCTTATTTAAAAATATGTGAACAAGATCATTTCAATAGTCAGAAATTTTATATCATTCCTTTTCTTCTTGAACTTATTTCTATTCAACATTCTCCACATATTTTTAATCTAATATCATTTTTTATGCTTGAATGTCTTAATTGATTGCATACAGTTTGCAAAAATTGTGTATATGAATTGAAATTATCATTTTTCTGTCTCTAGTAAAAATTTTATCCTGAATAGATTTCACTTTGTTATTATGACACAAAGCAACTCATTTTGCAAATTTTTAGTTATATAACTATATTTATAAACACAGAAGCAAACTTTATATGAAAAAGGCTCATGCAAATATATACAGTCCTATAGGACCCTGAGCCTAAGCCCCACTGGCCACCAGTGCCAGGCAATCTGGAGGGGTCCCTAGGATGGCAGTGGCAAAGACTGGGGCTGGGACGCCATAAAAGCTCCCCTCTGGGAGATCCTGTTGCTGGGGCAGGCATCTCATTTGACACACATTTTGGGGCTTGCTGGGGAACCCTCAGGTATCTACATAGATAATACTGCATAGGAGATGAAGTCAGGGATCATTCATGTTAGATCTTTACTGCTGACTACATGGCAAAGATTTAAAAAAGTCTAATAAAAAATCCCGGTCATTCTCAACAATTCATGTTAGTAGAGAATAGACTTTGGGAGAAATGAATTTTGAGTAATTTGAAAAAAGAATAAAGTAGCTTGTAAAACAGTAATCTGAATATGCTTTGCATGATTGAGTATCTTGGAAGAGTGTAGAGATAAGAGATGTGGACAGTCAAGAGTAGGTGTCTTTTTTGTTGTTGTTGGTGAGGAAGATTGGCCCTGAGCTAACATCTGTGCCAATCTTCCTCTATTTTGTATGTAGGACACCGCCTACATACAAACTTCATCAAGAGTGGTGTGTAGGTTTGTGCCTGAGATCCCAACCCATGAATCCTGGGCTGCCAAAGTGGAATGCGCAAACTTAACCACTATGCCACTGGGCCGGCCCCAAGTGTAGGTGTCTATTTTTACAGATGCAAAAGGAATGTTAATGTAGAGATGGCAGGTAGAAAATAAAATTTGTCTGGACTAATTAGCAGACAAATATTTATGTGATGGGGACTCCTGTGTATGTGGGAGAGAATGTGATGTAATTTAGAGAAGATCAAAGCATTGTCACCCTTTTAAAAAATTTCCCATGAAGATGGATAGAATGATAAGATTTAATGTTGCATAGAAAGAGAGATTGTTAGGAAAGGCTAGCTACACTATTGCCCAAAATTTACCATGTTACACAACACTAATTTTGCATCAATGTTCTGGCCAAATGCCAGGAAAATACCCATGAGAAAATCTGCTATGAAAATCTGCCAGTAAACAACTGGTTTCTGAAGATATTTTATATTCATAGACATTAGAAGTGGCCTCTGTGGTCGGCAGAGCACTTTAAACAGTAATGTGAAACCGCTTGCAGCTGCTAATTGCTTACTTCTCCGGGTGTCTTTTTTGACCTGTGAAGTAGCAGGGAATAACGAGAAGCCAGTACCAACCGCATGGTTGCAGAGCCATCCATGAAGTTCATGTTCAGGGCCTTGCTGTGCTCCTTGTTTCCTGGTTGACCTTGGTCAGACTACTTCATCTCTCTCTCAGCATCAATTTCCATGGCAATAAAACAAGAGATCTGAATCGTTAGTTCTTCATGTTTCCTTTTAATGGTGAAGTTCTAGAATTCTGTGATTCAAACTTCTGTCAATGCTAAGTGTTAGGTGATAATAATTTCAGCTTTTTGTTTTTTTGAATCCAAGGTCAATATATAAATTCTTTTACCTCTGGGTAGAACTATGTACAAACTATCCTTAAAATATTATAATGATCAGCGGTATTTTTATTTGTGTATGTTAGGCACTTTATATGCATTCTCTAGTGCAAAGAGGCAATATAGCACAGTGGTTATGACCCGAGACCTGTAAAGTTCAAACTTCCCTCCACGACCTTCTAGGTGGTTTAAGTAGGTGCTTCTGGAACTTTAACATGCATAGGAATCATCTGTTGATCTTATTAAAAAGCAGATTTTGATTCAGTTATCAAGATTCTGCATTTCTAAAAAGCTTCCAAGCAATGCTGATGTTTCTGGTCCCTGGAGCACATTTCTGTGTCTCAGTTTCCTCTTCTACAAAATAAGGATAATTATAGCATCTATCTACCTCTTATTTGCTTTAAGGATTATGTGAATTTATACTACTGAAGTCTTGGCTGCCTGGCTCATTGTAGTAAGCACTTCATAAGTGTTGGCTATTATTATTATCAACCTTCACATCCGCCCCATGGGACAGGTGCTATTCTTATCCATTTTCCTAGGGAGAAAACTGGAGGTATAGAAGTGAAATAACTTGTTCAAGGTCACAACATTAGTCACAGCACAGGGCTTTGACTTGGGGTGGCAGTCTGTCACAATTTCTGCAGGAAGCAGCTGTACATACTCCTTTGTTTGTTAATTTTTTTTTTTTTTTCATAAATGACTCCAAGAAATTAAGTACTTAACCACTATGTCCCACTGTCCAGCAAAGGAGTCACCACAAGTTTTACTTAAGAGCTTTCTTCAGTGTCTCTGTATTGTCAGGAATTCTTCCTGAAGATTAAAAAGTACACTTCATGTAACACTTTCAGTCATGCCTTCTGTGGGCTCAGAGATCCTCAACAGGAGACCGGCCCTGTGGCCGAGTGGTTAAGTTCCTGTGCTCTGCTTTGGTGGCCCACGGTTTCATCGCTTCAAATCCTGGGCGCAGACATGGCACCGCTCATCAGGCCACGCTGAGGCAGCATCCCACATGCCACAACTAGAAGGACTCACAACTAAAAAAAAATATGCTACTATGTACCCGGGGACTTTGGGCAAAAGGAAAAATAAAAATCTTTAAAAACAAAAGAGATCCTCGATAGTTTCCATTTTCTTATATTGAAAGTTTCTGCTCCTCTCCAAGTCATTTGCTTTGTTACCTTCTTTCAGCGTAATTTCTTTATCTTTTCATTTGTGTTAACTTTGTCATAGAGCAGATGGAAAAACTAAGAAACGACTAGGCTCATTACCTGGGTGGGAGAGTTTTCAAAATAATGCTAGAGACTTCCTGTCAAGAGTAATGTGTCATGCAATGATTTTCCACGGTGGTGGATAGTCCATGCTTTCTGCTTTCCAGTGGTCCTTGTGACCATTGAGTACCTCTGTGGAGGCCTTAACTGTCTCATGACTGACTTAGTGTGGGGAGTGAATTTACAACCTGGGCCTTAGACAAAACTTTATTAAAGTGTATGATTTGTACACTTATCATCTGGTAAATTCTCTCTGAATTCAAAAGAGCTTGAAAGGAACATGGATGACAATCAGTAAACCTAAGATGCTAATAGAGATATGGGTCACCCTGGCTCAATGTTTTTGCTCCTTTATTGAAAAAGCATTGACCCAAGGTATTTTTATAGGCAATAATGTTTTTTTTGTGTACCACAAGAAAAATGAATTAATGTTTCTCATTCCTAAAAACATTAATTGTTTACATTTTTAATTGAACTTGGATTTGAAAAGCAAATAGAAAATGTTGGATTAAAATATCATGTTGGAGAAAACACCTTATTTATCCCACCCTAAGAGGTTGTTTCCAGAACAAATTTGGTACGGCTCATTATTTTTCTGCTCTGTTCCACCAAAGCTATTGCTCCTTTCATCTAGAAAGTTAGTTTAATTAGTTTTGTTCTCCAAGTTTTCACCTGAGCAGTTACAATGGCTGGCAGTCAATATGCTACAGAAGTTTAGGTATTTATTATATTTGGAGAGCAAGGATTTAAAACTGCAGAATGTCAGAACTTATTTAGTTAACAGAAGAGAAATTAGATCTCCCAAAATAGCACAGGGCAGAATGGACCAGTAATTTAAGGGGAAGTGACCAAATTTGAGAAGTGAGGCCTCTTGCTACAAATCTCAGCATCTTTATTCAGGTTTCATTTCCTTGTAAGTTTTTTTATTTTTAAAGAGTAAGCTTTTTTTTTTGGTGAGGAAGATTGGCCCTGAACTATCATCTGTTGCCGATCTTCCTCTTTTTGTTCTCCCCATAGTCCGAGTACATAGTTGTATATCTTAGATGTAAGTCCTTCTAGTTCTTCTATGTGGGACACTGCCACAGTGTGGCCTGATGAGTTGTGTATAGGTCCATGCCCAGGATCCTAACTGGTGAACCCTGGGCCCCTGAAGCAGAATGCATGAACTTAACCACTATGCCACTGGGGCGGCCCCTCGTCATAAGTTTTTAGAAAGGCGTATTAACAATGAATGCTGTTGGTTGTATCTTTGGGCTGTAAGGAGTAGTTTTTCATAATGTCTACCCCTGACATAAAGCAGTTTCATACACTTGTTTATTTATTCATCTGTCCGTTCATTCCACACACGCATATTGAGAGTGCACCGTGAACCAGCCTTGCTAATAGATTGAATGTGTGGAGGCTGAGAAAGGGAAAAGTCAGAGCACCCTTAGGTTTTTGGCTGGATAAGTGTGGTCATAATGGGATAGTCTCTCATTTATGGAGAGACTCGGGAAGGAGACTTTTCAAAGGCTGTGGAGTAGGAATCAAGAGTTGGGTTTTGGGGATACTAAGAGGGGTCCTGTGGGTAAGTGGACACGCACATCTAGAGTCTGAGTGGTCTTGTATGCTGATTTGGGAGTCATCATCATAGAGAAAGAATCCTAAGCTGTTGGGCTAGATTAGAGCACCTGGGGAGTAGGCGTAGTCTTAGATAAGAAGGTGGAGACCTGAGCCCTGCTCACCCCACCTCACTGTGGTTAAGAAGAGAAGGATGATTCTGCAAAGTAGAAAAGAGCAGCCTGTGAAGCAGGAGGCAAAACAATAAAAGGTATTGTCCTGGATGCCAAGAGGAGAATGTGTTTTAAGAAGGACCTGATTAACTGTGTTCAATGCTGCTGAGTCAGAGTAGGATGGGGACCAAGCATTGGTGATGGGACTTGGTGACATGAGTGGGCTTAGTGGAATGCTGAGTTAACATCTGATTAGAGGGACTGAGAACATGAAGATAGCTATCATAGGCATCTCTATTGAGGACGTTTTCTATAAACAAGAGTAGAAAAATGGTCCAGGTGTTGTGGGGAGATTGTGGAATCAAGGAGAGTATTTTTAAGATGTAGGATGTTACAGCATAGTTGTATACAGAGGAGAAACCTGGTATTGTAATTAGGAGAGGGGATAATTGTAGGAGCAAAGTCTAGGAATAGGGGTAAGGGGATGGAATCCCAATAATTAAAGGAGGGGCTTAACTTTAGATAGGAGCAGGAACACTTTCATCCATGTGATGGGAGGGAAGGTAGAGGGCATGGGTGCAGATGTAGGTAGGTTGGTAAGCTTGGCACAGGAAGGATGTGGGAATTATTTCTTAAATGGTTCTATTTTATTAGGAAAATAAGAGGCAAAGAGTAAAGATGGAGCTAGTGTAGAGGTTTGGGAAGGAAGCAGTATTAGCAGTATCAGGAAGGAAACAGTATTAGCTTGGGCAGTATCAGCCTTTTTGATATTTGAGGTCATTCTTGAAAGACCAGTCAGCCATATTTAGCTATTCCATTGCAGATGTGCTGTAGGCATAGAATTAGGTTTTAACAGGTTGGAGTTTTGTCAGATAAATGTGAAAGAAGCAAGCTAGATGAGGATGTATGCAAGGAGTAATTAAAATGATGGGTCTTGGATCTAAATTTGGTGACAGGTGAAGGAGGGACTTGAGAAGGGTGGGTGGGAGGACCAATGGATTGGATGTCCCAATAGGACCAATGGAATTTTGCAGTAAGTATGGGATAGAAAGTGAGCTGTAAAGATAGTAGTCAGAGATTAGAGAATGATATCCTTAAAATTTCAGTCAGTAATTACAAGATCTAGAGTGTAATCACCGAAGTGTGTGCATGAAGTAACTTTGAGGACAAGATCAGTTGTAATGAATAGGTCGAGAAGCTGATATGTCATAGTATTGCACAGTAGTAAATGAACTAGTTATTTGAATGTTATAATCACCAATAAATCACAGGAAAAGCGAGGGGAAGAAAGACAATCCAAGGGTTAAACTTTTCAAAGAATAAGAGGTTATGATTGGAAGGATGGAAGATAATTGGAAAGGTGAGGTAGCAGCTGGTAGATATAGTTTTGTAGTTATAACTTTAAAGGGAGATCAGACAGCATGGTTGTACATTACTCTGGCAAATTCTGCTTCTCATACCGAGACCTACAATAGGCAGACTGGTGAGTTTTACCAGAGTTATAATTTTTGCCATATAGTTGTACTAGGACAAAAATGGAGAAAGAGTGAAGGGTGTTTCCAAGCAGTTTTTCTAATTAAGAATTAATGGAATTCAAACTGGATAAGAAGAGCAGGGGAGATGTGAGAAGAGTGATCAAGAGGGAAAGTAGGATGACAGTGGATTGGAAGTCTCGATAACCAGAGAGGAAGAATTGCTGGAGACTGTGATAGAATAAATGAGCTGAGAGTTTAGAACATGGTGTGCAGAGAGTGGGAAGTTTGAGGCTGAGATTTTGAAGGTGCTACCCTTTATGGTGACAACAAGTTGGAGTGGATGACTGGGCTTGAATGGAGGAAACAATCTTTGGACATGCAGAAGTGGAGGAACTGAGACACTAGAGTGTTGATGTTAGTTTTTTTTGACAGGAGTAGGGGTGGAAAGGAACTTGTGGAATAAAGTCATCAATGAGTAATGAGGAGAGAGCAGGAGTTGAAGATGAGAGTAACAAGTAGTGTGGTGACTTGAACTTCAAAAGATCTGAGCTGTTGAGCACAGAGAGAGAAGAAATGGTTTAGAAGGAGCAGGGAGAGCAAGGTGGACATCTATTCCACTTCCAGACTTTGAGGTATGGAGGGGTAGGAAAAGAAATTCGTCCTTCAAGAGGGCTGTAGAGGAGTCTGTGTCACCAGAAGGCAGCCTGGAGAAGCGAGCATTCAGAAAAGAATTGTATCAGCTTGCTGGGCCTGCATAAAAAAAGTGCCACAAATTGGATGGCTTAGAACAAGAGAAATTTATTGCCTCACAGTTTTGAAGCCAGAAGTCTGAAATCAAGATGTTGGTAGGACCATTTTCCCTCTGAAGGCACTAGGGCGGGATCTGTTCCAAGCCTCTCTCCTAGCTTCTGGTGGTTCCTTGGCTTGTGGGAGCATAGCTCCAACATGATGTTCTCCCTGTGTGCATGCCTGTCTCCAAATTCCCCCCTTTTATGAGGACCCCAGTCATATTGGACTAGGAAGGCACCCTACTCCAGTAGGGACTCATTCTAACTTAACTAATTATGTCTGCAACGACCCTATTGCCAAATAAGATCATACCCTGAGATTGGGGGGTAAGACTTTAACATATGAATTTGAGTGAAGAGCGGGGACACAATTCAACCCATAACATGGGTGTTTGACAGACAAGAAGACACAGTGGAAGGATTTCGGAGGTAGAGGATGATTGAGAAAGTGTACTAGATGTACAAAACACTTGAGGTTATGGATGACCTGGGAGTTCAGGTTTCTGGTTAACAGGTAACAGGGATGTGAGGCATGATGGTATTAGAACCTGATGGCCAAGCAGCATGACATGAGGCCGCTGGACAGGTGTTCTCTCCTGCAGCTCTCAGCTGGATGGTGGTCAAGTGGGGAGTGAAAGAGACCTCAGTGTGCTGGTCTCAGGAAGAAGGGAATCTCTGAGAGCTTCCTTTCTCTGGTCCTGAGGTTGTGTGGTGGGCTTGAGGAAGGCCAATCTCACCTGGAAGATGAGGCCGGGAAGGCCTCTCCTTTGCAGGAATGTGTTGTGGTGGCTGAGACATCAGATGCATGGGAAGTATCTTTACCATCTGACAGCTTGGTGTTGTGGTACTCATTAATCAAGTGAGCTCTCGAATTTACAACTATTTTGTCAGCTATGGAGTCCAGTATAGCATACGGTATTATAGAAAAAGTTTTTAAACCTGTTTCAGCAATCGTGAAATTCAAATTTCAAAGAGGCATGTTATTTTTAAAGGGGGAAATGTTCACTGAGTACGAGTACATGGAATTCTTTACGATGTTCATTATGATGTGCTGCTACCGATAAGTGAGTTTTCTATGTTCATCAAGACAGGCCTGGTGGGACCTCTATCAGAAAGGGCTTCACAAATTTGTCAAATAGAAGTTTGGTTTGGGTGTCCATCGATTTTCCCTTTATATTCTCATTCCATCTGCTGATGCTCGCTTTTCCTTCCACTCTCCAGAGACTCTTTCCTTGCCTGATTTACATCTCTTGATTCTCTATTCTCTTCATGAGGTGTCTCACTGATATTTTAGGAAAATATATATACATGTATTTTTTTTTTTTTTGGTGAGGAAGATTGCCCTGGGCCAGTATCTCTTGCTAATATTCCCCTTTTTGCTTGAGAAAGGTTGTCCCTGAGCTAACATCTGTGCCTGTCTTCCTCCATTTTGTATATGGGACGCCTGCCACAGTGTGGCTTGATAAGCGGTGTGTAGGTCTGCTCCTGGGATCCAAAACTGAACCCCAGGCTGCCTAAGCAGAGCACGTGAACTTAACCACTATGCCACTGGGCTGGCCCCTAGAAAAATATTTTTATTGAACTAATTGATATTAAAAAAAAAGAAAAAGGAAGAACAAAAACTAAAGTTTATTAACTGTTAGCTATGGCATTGGATGCTTTCATGTTGTTACCTCTTAATTTTAATTACTCCTCATAAGAGGGGAGATAAAAGAGGTATCCTCTCTTGTACATCAAGAAACTGAGCCACAGAGAGATGAAGTGACTTTGCTCAAGGTTATACATCTAGTTAGAAGGATAGAAGTTAGAAGTTAGAAGTTTGAACCAATGTTGGTTCAAACTCAGTCTGATGGACTTTAAACTACTCTATTCCCCATTCCATCATTTACTCCCTAGTGTGATAAATGTGTGGCCTCCTTCAAGTGTATTTGCATTGAAAGAAGATGCTGCCCACTGTAATGAAGGCAGCTCCCTGATCTGGAGGGCAGAGACCTGGCATCACACCAGGCTTTATCGTTTAGTAGGCATGTGATCCCCTATCCTCAACTATAAAATAAGGCTAATAATATCTACCCCCAGGGTTATGATGATGATGAATAAGTGATATGAGAAAGAACTGAGAAAGTCAGTGCCTGGCATATTGTGTGTGTTGATAATGATTATGTCATTCTCTTTACCATTAGTTATTCAGATTCAGAACAAGAATGTTTGGTAAACCAGAGGAAAAAAATCGATAACAATTGGTTAGGATGGAACAGAGGACAGATGAGGTGGTTGGAGATATTCAGTGTATCCAACCCACATCAAAGCCAAAAGCCTAGATCTAAAATTTAGCCTTAGCTTATGAGTTAGAATACATTATTATTATGCCACAGGAAAAAGAAAATCTTTATTAAAAAGATCCACCGATTCTGATTTCTCCCAAATTAATGACATCTCTCCTTTCACAGGTCCAAGTTAATCAAGCATTATTGCATTCAGCTCTTCAAGTGTGGCTGAACTATTAGTAAGGGTAATTCAGGAACATTCAGCAATTTCCTCTCAATCATAAGAGCCAAAGGAATTCCGTTGGAATGTGAGCCTGAGTATAAGACGGAAATGGGAGGATGAGACTCTTAGTAAATTTTAACTCCATGTAATTGAGTCATTCCCTCATTGAGGCCTGCACTGGAATCTCCTCAAAGATACAGACTTGCAATCATTTTAGAACAACAGTCCAAACTTCAGGGTCCTAAAGAATCTCAAGAGAACCTTGTGAAAAAGCCCTTTGCTCAGAGACTTGAAAGCACTAGATATTAGGTGAGACTCAAGTCTACGCATTTCTACAAAACTCTTATGGTGATTCTGATGCAGAGGATCAATGAGCGACACTTTGAGAAATACTAACCAAATGATGTAAACATCAGTCGAAAAATGCAGTCATTCTAAGTCGGTGACCAGTTGCTTTCTGTTGTGCTTTGTTCTTGATTTGCAATACATGGCACCTGGTGATGTCCATGAAAGGGGGCTTATTATGTCTTAGTGGGTGAAACGATCTTGGGAAATTTTGCCTGGAAAATATTAGCCCTTCAAGGAAAGGGTCAGCATAAGTTAGTTCTCATATTGACCATTAGCAGAAGATGTTGGCTACATCTTTTCCTCATGTTTCCCCTAGCTTCGTGAATCACACTTATCCATTTTCTTTGTCATAGAATGTTCAGTAAAGGAAGTTAAGTGCATCACTCCTATGGCTGTGTTTTCTACAAAATTCAATAATGCTGATCCCTTTAATTTCAGATCTCTTAGGGGCATGGAATTGATAATCAGATTTTAAGGCTAGAAAAATTCATCAAATGCCATCTAGTATGTTCCTTGCCTTTGGCAGGATCACATCTAAGTCAATCTATTGCAATTGTACTTCCAAGGGGACCAGGAAGTAGAGGGGTACCTGTGCTTACACTGTGGGGGGGACCCCACCTACACCCGTGATCCATTACCTGTGTGTCTTAGATTACAAAGGTCATCTCTCTGTGCATTGACGACTTCTTTGTAGGGGATTGTTAAGACAAGAAGAGGCACTAGGTCTTCTAACTAGCATCTGGATACTTTGATGTGGTTGGCAGACGTGGTCCTCATGAACAGTGAAAGGATCGTTGGGAAGAAGAAACATCAGCACCTGTTCTTTAAGTAGAAAAACTGAGACCTGAAGTGAGGATTAAAAGCTGCAGCAGGAATGTTCTCTTTATTTGGGAAGTGCTGATGCATTGCCAGTGGGGATGTTCCATGATCATGCTCCCACCCTCATCCCCACAAAACCAATCAATGGGAGTAATAAGGGGTTCAGATAGCAAGAGTTAATGATATTCAGGTATAATCTTTGACTTCCATCTTATCAACAAATTCTTTCGAATTGTCTTACTTAACCTAAATTTTTCCATTTTATCTTCTTGGAGAGGTGTTACTAAGAACAGTGGGCAAAGCAACACAGGAATGGGGACAAGAAAAAGGCCAACTATAACCTGAAGGGACAACTTGTACAAAATTGGAATTAGACCAGTTTTATGTTAGGGTGTAATTGCCATTCACTCTCCCCTAGCCACACCTGTGCAACCCCTAATAGGATGCCCTGTACACAGTAGGTCTTCAGTAAGTACTTATAACCTGTTCAGTTCAATTCGGTGTATCAGTGACACAAGAGTTATTTGCCATGGATTCTTTCCGATCAGATTCACAGGATTTTTCAGCGTGTCTTTAAGGGGTGGAGAAGATTTGGACTAAAGATGATTAAGGTCCATCACCTCCTTGGGGAGCAGAATGAGATCCTGGGCTGTTGCTGATTGGTGCTGAGTGTCTCATAGCACCTCTCGGAAATGACCTGTATTGTAGGGGGAAACTTCCTCCGCTGGAGTCCTCCAGGCATTGGGACCAATCTCTTTTGAGAGGTAGGAATGAGTGGTCCTTGGGACTTCTGGTTGATGTGGGAATTCCATTTGCCACACGATGGGTAGGTTTGTGGCAGGCAACCTAATGCCTGGAATTTGCTTGGGTGGGACAAATAGCATAGCATCATGTCTCAGCAGTCCCATCCCCTGTGGGCAACTGGTCTTAGAGTGTGGCCAAACTGGTGCTCAGGATCAGTCAGCTAGCCTCACTCTCTGTACGTCCACCCTGGCTGACAGCCCCAAAGACTTGCAGAAAATGTTGTACTGACAGAAAGTAAAATCACTCCGAGGCTTTCTGTGGTGTCCTGTTTGTATCTTACAATAAATATTTATTATTTTGGTGAAAAGAATTTTCCTTGCATATCCTATTCTGTCTTCTGGGAAGAAAATATTGAGACAAGAGGACATTTATCATTCTAGAGTTCATTGGCTTGTACTGTTTACTTATTCTTGAAAGGAAAACAATCCCCACACCAGGAAGTGGTAACATGATAAAGCCAAGCCTACAGATGTATGGTAGAGAAAACGTGAGGTAACAAAGCCTCAGACTGTTTTAGTGGTCATTTTTCAGAAAGTGATTCTGCCCTCATGTTGACAACACTAACGCTCTGCTCCCTCCCTGATCGAGTCCTCCGTTACCCCCTTGCTGGACTGGAAAAGTTGCCTTAGTGTCGAGCCTCATTTTCTCCATTTGCAAAGTGAGAGAAGAGAGATGTGAACCTAGATGTGTTTTTCATCTTTAATGGCTTTAATGACTGAAAATTTGAGGGTTTTTTTTTGGTATGTTATGTTAACAAAGTGAAAATCCCACAAAACACAGAAATCCTAAGAGTATAAAGTAAAATTTGTCAGCGTTCCTTGTATTGTGGGTGAGCCAATGAGAAGAATACTGAGTGTTAGGATTGGCACTTGTTTCCTACAGGCATGGAAAGGGCAGTGATCTGGGCTGGAAGGGCTGGTTCTCACCATCAGGAACCTCCAGGATGTAGTGCCCAGGACAGCAGGGTTCTGCTCTTGGGCAGGTGTGGAGAAAAACAAAACTGCATCCCGTTTGTGCTTCACCACGAGAATCCCCGTCTCCTCCCACTGCCTCCCCATCCTCCGGCTCACCCTTTCGTGCTTCTGTGCAGGAGTTTCTGTATCTCTAATTGCCTTGTCTTCTCTCTCCACTTCATCCTATCCCCCATGTTTCCTTCTTTTTATTTGACCCTTATTCTTTAGATCAAACCTATATTATAGCTCTTATTTTACTTGAAAAATTTCTTTGATTTTGTTTTTTTAAAACCGTCTTCTTAATTCTTAACAGTCTTGCTCTTTTTAAACTAAATAAAGGTGGAGTTTAATTGATTTTCATGCCTACAGCCCCTGGTTTACATTTTTCTGGCTTGAAAGTGATTTGCAATGTCAAACACAAAGCCGCCAAAACCGAAAAACAAGGAAACAAGAAAAGTTTTTGCACCTACTGTTAAAAGAAGACATGAGTGACCGGAGAGGTGCTGGTATCATACTAGGACGGGGGAATATAAAGTACTTCACCACCTGTAGCTTTTTAGAGGCAAGTAACCCTCTGAATTAGAAAGCTTTCTTCATTTTCCAGAGGACCATGAGGTTGGGCTTTGGACTTTCAGAACAAGGAGTGAAGACTTCGTAGAATATTTGAGAAGCTTGAAGGCAGGGATGGTGGTGAGGCGGTGCTCAAAAGGACGAACATCCCGCCTCCCTCATGCTATCCATATCCTTACTTAAAAAAATTTTCTAATTTGTTGGTTTTTTAATTTTATTGAGATACAATTGACATATTACAGTATATTAATTTCAGGCGTACAACATAATGATTTGATATTTGTATATATTGCAAATTGACCACTACAATAAATCTAGTTAGCATCCATTACCATAAATAGTTACAAATTTTTTTTCTTGTGATGAGAACTTTTAAGATTTACTCTCCTAGCAACTTTCAAATGTACAATACAGTACTATTAACTGTAGTCACTGTGCTGTATGTTACATCCCCAGGACTTATTTATTTTATGACTGGAAGTTGTACCTTTGACCCTCATCACCCATTCTCCACCCTCTACCACCTGCCACTGGCAACCACCAATCTGTTCTTTCTATCTATAAGCTTTTTTTTTTAAGATTCCACATAAAGTAAGATCTTAAGGTATTTGTCTTTCTCTGTCCGACTTATTTCACTTAGCATAGTGCCCTCAAGGTCCATCCATGTTTTCACAAATGGCAAGATTTCCTTTTTGAGGGCCAAATAATATTCCAGTGTGTGTGTATGTGTATCTAAAATATTTTTTATCCATTCGTCCATCAATAGACACTTAGGTTGCTTCCATATCTTGGCTATTGTAAATGCTGCAATGGACATAGGGATGCATATATCTTTTTAGTTAATGTTTTTGTATTAAATATTTTGTTAAATATTTTGTTAGGTTGTCTTTTTGTTTTGTTGATGGTTTCTTTTGCAATGCAGAAGATTTTTAGTCTGATGTAGTCCAAATTATTTATTTTTTGCTTTTGTTGCCTTTGCTTTTGGTGTTAAATCCAAAAATCATCACCAAAACCAGTGTCATGTAACTTACTGCCTGTGTTTTCTTCTAGGAGTTTTATGGTTTCAGGTCTTACATTCAAGTCTTCAATCCATTTTGAGTTAGTTTTTGTGTATGGTGTTAGATAGTGGTCCAGTTTCATTCTTTTGCATGTGGTTGTCCGGTTTTCTCAACATCATTTATTGAAGAGACTGTCCTTTCCCCATTGTATATTCTTGGCCATATATGTGTTGCTTTATTTCCAGGCTTTATTCTGTTCCATTGATCTATGTATCTGTTTTTATGCTTGTACCATACTGTTTTGATTGCTATAGCTTTGTGATACAGTTTGAAATCAAGGAGTGTGATGCCTCCAGCTTTGTTCTTCTTTCTCAAGATTGCTTTGGCTATTCAGGATCTTTTGTGGTTCCATACAAATTTTAGGATTGTTTGTTCTATTTCTGTGAAAAATGCTGTTGAAATTTTCATGAGGATTGCATTAAATCTGTAGATTTTTTGCATACTCTTGCTTTTAACAAGGCAACTCCCTGCCTGGCGTTTTAGCATATTGGTTTTCCCATCATCATTTTAATTGATGAAACAGCTCCTCTGCTGATCTTACGCAACCTCTTCATTTTAAAAACAAGGAAATTTCCTTTTTGAAAGAAAGTTCATGTTAAGGAATTTGTTGCTGTCATGGTAAGTAATAATAATGCCATGGATATCACAACAGTAGAAGTACATTGTTCATTTCAAGGTAGGGAGTCTGGGCCAGTTGAGTATACTGAGGTCATTGTGTTCTGCTCTAGGTGTACAGTATTTAAAAATCACTGAGAATCTAGACATTTAGAGGAGCTCAGCCAGGCTGAAAAGAGGCTCAGAATAAAGTCACGTGAGGACTAGTTGAAGGGGAAGGTGATGTTTAATGTGAAAACGAGAAAGCCAAGGCGCGGACATGTTTGCAGTTCTTAGAGCCACAGGGCAGATGTGAGGAAGGAAGATAACATCTTTGGTATTTTTGGGGGTAGAACCAAGACTAGGGAATGGAAGCCTCTGGAAACAGATTTGGACTCAGTCATCAGAAGGGGTGGCTAGCCAGTGGTGTTTTTTCACAATGGTGCAGTGTTGCCTTGTGTAGTAGGTAGTACTGAGCAGCTTGTTTGCTGGGACAAGTGTTCCAGCAAGGGGAAAACAGAGGAATTTTGGCATCATATTGGAGGTTGCATCCGATGACCACTGAAGTCTATGGGATCTAAAATTCTAAGAGATGATGGATTTGGGAATCATATTTTGCTTAGTTCAAAACTCACTTCACATTTACACATTATAACTTAAAACCTAAACACCTTTAAGAGGCAGCAGCTTCCAAGATTCATTTCTGCCATTAATTCAAATTGCCTGTTACGAGATGAAAGGGTTGCAGGAAAATTCAGTGTACAATAAACTCAATATAGTTTTTAGCATATGAAGAGGCTCTTATGAAACTACAATTTAGTGACACAAGTGAAAATAAATAAAGAATGTGTGATTTGAGGTTTTTTTTTTTTAATACTCAAAAGCTTTCAAATGTTAAGTGTTAAGAATCAGGACACCATATACAAAATTTAATGTTCTATTAATTCAGTGTTAGGTTACAGTTTGGAGCAAATTTATGACATTAAAGAAATTAATAAAAGACACTAGTAAAAATTAAAACAAAACTTAAGAGAGATCACATTGTCCACACTTCCTTTAATCATCTCTGAAATTCCTGGTAGTGGCAAGATGCTGATTTGTTAGGGCATTTCCCCCTAAAATTGTTTAGAGATTCCAAAGCCCTGCATTAAGTGGCCTTTCTCTTTTCCTTCTGTTCTACAGGAATTTCTCAATTAAAAATGGAGATAAAACTTTTAAGGGACATTCCCATATAGCTGAAACAGCATTGTTTTCCATTCTGGAATTTCACTATGAAGCTGTGAGCAGCTTGACTGCTTTCGGGTTGAATACATATCCCTTGAGCAACTTCACATCTCTCTATGTAGCGTTGAAAAAGTCCCTTCTTGCTTCTCATCCTTGTCTCTAATATAGAGCAGCAAAACCAAATGCTAAGTCTTACTTTCAGCCGAGAGAGTGTGATTTTCTTTCTCTTTCCCTTTCCCTTTAATTTGTATGTCTTGTTTTGAGCAAGAAGGGAAGAAGGTGATTTACAAATTTGCATGAAATTATCTGCAGGGTCCTTTGTGTGACTAAATGCCTGAGAAGGCTCATTGAGTTTGAAGTTCAACTTTTTTTTTTTCTGGTAGAAAAGACTTCTGCCCTGACTTCTTTCGAGAGCATTTTAAATTAGGAAGTATCCTCATTTGATGTCTGCCCATTCCAACTACCACCCTTAGCTAATTTTAGTCTATGCTAGAGTTTAAGACAAACAACTTGGGGAATTCCATATGATGCAAGATCCTAGCCTCCTAGAATTTTAGAGCAGTGTCAGATATGTTTTACAGACTAAACTCATGACTCTATGATTGATTAGAACACTGAATCCTGGAGTTCAGTGATTTACCAAAGTGTATGTGTGGGTTAATTTAATTGTTAGTATTAATGGCATAATGCATAATGGATAATACTAAAGAGCTAATTAGTGAAAAGGAATTGGGTCAAGAACTCATATTTTCTGACTCCTTGTGTGGTAAGTAGTATTCTCTGTCCTGTGCTATACATAGATATGTGGATAAGCTTTTTCTTTTCAAGAACATTGTTCATGAATGAGTTTATTTATTTTATTTTAAAAATTATCACAGTAAAAGTGACTTTTTTTTGGTGTAAAATTCTATGAATTTTAATGCATGTATAGATTTGACTAATCACCACCAGAATTGAGAACAGTTATATTACCTTGAAAGCTTTTCATGTCATCTTTTTACAGTAGTGCCCCCTTATCTGCAGGGAATGTGTTCCAAGACCCCCAGTGGATACCTGAAACCATGAGTAGTACTGAATCCTATACAAACTGTTTTTTCCTATACATACATACCTATGATAAAGTTTAAATTTATAAATTAGTCACAGCAAGAGATGAACAACAATAACTAATGATAAAGTAGAACAATTATAACAATATACTGTAATAAAGGTCACCATAGCAACCTCAGCATACAATTTTTCTTCTTTCCTTATGGAGAACTTTCACTTTTTCATTTAAAATAACCATTTATGGCTTCTCTTTGGCATATCCGAATTGCCAGCATGACTACTCTTGTGCTTTGGGGCCATTATTAGGTAAAATAAGGGGTACTTAAACACAGGCACTGCGATACGGGTACACTTCCGCAGTTGATCTGATAACCAAGATGGCTACTAAGTGAGTAACGGGTGGGTAGCATGTGCAGTATGGATACACTGGACAAAGGGATGATTCACGTGGGAGATGGGGACAGAGCAAGATGGCCCGAAATTTCATCATGCTGCTCAGAAGGATGTGCAGTTGAAAACTTATGAGTTGTTTATATCTGAAATTTTCGATTTAATATTTTCCAATCGTGGTTGACCATGGGTAACTGAAATAGTGGAAAACAAAACCACAGATAAGGGGGGACTACTGTATATTCATACCGTTTCCTACTTCCTATCCCCTGGCAACCACTGATCTGTTATCCATCCCTATCATTTTTGTTTTTTTAAGAATGTTCTTTAAATGGGTTCATGCAGCATGTAATCTTTTGAAACCAGCTTCTTTCCCTCAGCATCATGCCTTTGAGATTCATCTGAGTTGTCGCATGCATCAATAGTTTGTTTCTTTTTATTGCTGGTAGTGTTCCATTGTATGGATGTTCCACAGTTTATCAATGAACCCATTAAGGGACAGTTGGATTGGTTTTAGAGAACTGAAAATTGAGAACTTTTCTCGAGCAGTAGGCTGATGGACAAGCTTGCATCAGTGATAGGATGACCAATCCTATGATGACCCCAATTTGCTGAACTGAGCTGAAAATCCTGTGTCCTGGGCATCTCCTCAGGCCTATTAGTCATCCATGACTAGGCCTGAATTATAAAGCAGTCAAAGTTTGTTTCCTTGTTTTCTACACACAGAGACACTACTTTCTTCTTTTTCTCCCTCATCAAATCCAGCTCTCATAAAAGCATCTGATAAACCCATTCCTATCAACCTGCACATTTCAGACAATGATTGCTGAGTTGTCTTGTAAGGGGCAGTTACATTTTAAGCAGGGAAACAAGAACCGTTAAGATAGAGGCATGTAGCATTTACAGCATTTACATACAGATGGGGAAGTTTTTGTGAACTTCTCATCACCTATGAAGTGATTGTTCCCGTCAGAACAGATGATGAATAATCCAGTGTCTTGTTGGATCCTTGTTGCAAAGGATTGACCAGGGGCTTATCCTCTACCCATGAGTTTCGCCTTCCTGTCCTACTTTAGGTTCCAGTGCTAATACAAACTTCCAGGCACGCGAAACACTCAGAATGAAGGCAAAGCCTTTAGTAGCCCTTCCGAGAATCCCACTTCAGCTCCTGCTTTCATCTGCACAAATGGGCAGGCTGAAGAACTGTAACCCTGTGCCTGAAGGTTGGGCACCACGAGGCCAAGAGGTGAAGACCAGAGTTTCCTAGTATGGAAATACCTCCGAATTGACCTCTGTAGTAGCTTGCTCGGAGATCTTAGCTGAAATCTTTACACATATATGGGTTGCTCCATGGCATAGTGGTTTAGATTCCCAACTCTGGAACCAAACTTCTTAGTTTTAAATCAAAGTTTTAGACTTTCTACCTGTGTGTCCTTGACAAGTTACATAGCATTCTATGTTTTCCGTTTCTTCATTGGCGAAATGAGACTATCAGCAGTACATGCCTCATAGGATTTTTGTGAGGCTTAGATGGAATAATTCATGTGAAATGCATAGAAAATGTTAACAAACATTAGCTATTTTGTAATGAAATTAAGGCAAAGGTTATGAGGAAGCTTGTAGTAGCTTCTTGGTACTTCTTGGTATCACCAAATGCCTTCTCTGTCACTTGAAAGCCATCTTAGCGTAGTTAGGAACATAGACACTCCTTATATCCTGTGCCTGAATTCTGCATGAGTAAAGGAGGGAGCATAGAAGCTACACGCAGTGTTCACCTGTAAGGTAACCCCAGGTAGTCACAATAGCCGGAGTTCATCCTTTTGGTAGCAGACTTCTTTTGTCTTTTCCTAGGAGGGGTGTTAGCACATACTGAAATTCCCACGCCGTCCTTTTGCAGCCCATTTCTCTTTGCTTAGAGATAGAGAAAGAATATCTTTCTTTTCTATGTAACTGAGCCTGGGTTATGTACAAACTCAGATGTAAAGACAATTTCTATATGCTGAAGCTCAACAACCACATTAAGATTGGCAACATGGTAGAGTTGACAGTTTTAATGGTGAACTTCCTTAACCAATCCATATGACTAATGCTTTTGGTGAAAAGGTGTACGAGTAAATTATGATATGTACTTGCCCATCGCACTTAAAATGTTACTGTAATGCAAGTCTTTGAACTGTATGCACCAGATTTAGCTCAAAACCATCCAATTCTATTAGTTTTGGGTACTCTTCATAGAAAAAAACCAAATTTTATTACATACTAAATTTAATTAAAGCAAACGAAATCCAGTGTTTCCAAAAAAAGAAAGAGAGAGAAACAAGCCAGTCTCTTCAGTAAGATCTTAACGGTTAAGTGCTTCTTTATCCAATTTTTCAGGAGCAAGATAGAAAATGAGTAGTGTATGTATGAAACACACAAAATAGGAGTAAAACCAGCAAGGTCAAGAGAGGCTGGACTAGGGGCCCGCCCTGTGGCGCAGCAGTTAAGTTCGCACGTTCCGCTTCGGCAGCCCAGGGTTCACTGGTTCGGATTCTGGGTGTGGACATGGCACCACTCATTAAGCCATGCTGTGGTAGGCATCCCACATATAAAGTAGAGGAAGATGGGCGTAGATGTTAGCTCAGAGCCAGTCTTCCTCAGCAAAAAGAGGAGGATTGGTAGCAGTTAGCTCAGGGCTAATCTTCCTCAAAAAAAAAAAAAAAAGAGAGAAGCTGGACTAGAAGTTGGGTTAAGTCATTGGATGTAGTTGGTATCAAGAGATTAAGTCAAAGTTGCTTCCACTTCGGCCTTGAGTTTCATGAAATTCTCCCCACTAGTTAGGAATGCTTTTAGCAGCAAGAGAAAGGGAAAACCTAAAGTTATGGAGGCTTGCTCAAATCAGCATTTACTTTACCTTCAAAACAGGTAGTCTGGAGGTAGTTGGCTGCTGGGATGGATTCAGGGGCTCAGTGATGTCAGAGTGGCATCTCTGTGATTCTCTTTCCCATATATTTGTCTCCATATAATTACACTATGGATGCTGTAGCTCCAAACTTCTTATCCTTGTTCAAACAGGAAGGGATGGTACTACGTTTATCTGCCTCTTTTATCAGGAAAGGAAAGCCTTCCCAGAAGCTACCGAGGCAGACTTCTCCTTCTATCTTACTAGATAAAACTGGATCACATGGCCACTCTAGCAGAAAAGGAGGTTGGAAAAGTGGGGAAAAGCATGCCCTGGCTAAGGCAATCATTATCTGTTGCTTAATTCTAGAAAAAGGAAGTGGGTAATTGAGTAGGCGTGGAACAGAGTCTACCCCATATATTAGAGTGCCGCCTTTTTTGGTTGCATTAGCTAGGCCCAGGGAGTTTCTGTTTCTGTTTCTTGCAGTCAAAAGGTACTAATAGAATATGGACTTTTAAAAGTGATTTAAGGATTGTGCTGAATGACCTTGTAAAGTGGCGGTGAATATTGTTACCAACAAGCTATAAGATTTAGTCTGTTAGTATCTTGCTTAATGAATGATTACATCAGACTGATGTTCCTTTTTTCCTTATAGTTGGTAATTTTAGGCCTCAGTCAAGTACGATGTTCTTCAGATGCTGTGACGCTGTCAGTTGATTGGACTCTGGGACTCTTTCCTGCCTCATGGGTTGGGCTGAGACATGAGGGAGGCATAGGTTGCCCCTGCCTCCCAAAGGAGAATGGAACTAAGAGGACTTTGAGACAATACTAAATCCCCTCATTTGCCACCACTGCATCCCAGGAACTTAGTCCAGAATAGGCAGAGCAAGTGCTCAAAGTCCGTGGTGGCTCACACCAAGGACCCTAGAAAATCTTCAAGTTATGCCCAGAGTGTGTGCAGTATATTCCAAACACTTATTTCTGCTTCTTTCTTCTCCATGTTAGATAGCTGTCTTACTACCCATGTAGTCTCTTGTGGCGCAGAGCCCATGTGTCCTACAAAGACCTGTTCCCCATTTAAGTTCTCTGATGTCCAACATTTATCTAGTTTTCATAGCTGGATCCATCATCAAAAGGCCCACTAGGGGCCGGCCCGGTGGTGTAGCTGTTCGCATGTTCTGCTTCGGCAGCCTGGAGTTCACGGGGTCAGATCCCGGGCGTGGACATGGCACTGCTTGGCAAGCCACGCTGTGGCAGGCATCCCACAT
Organism: Equus caballus; assembly: GCF_041296265.1. Lineage (NCBI taxonomy): Eukaryota > Metazoa > Chordata > Mammalia > Perissodactyla > Equidae > Equus > Equus caballus. The sequence continues at coordinate 40,435,225 of NC_091704.1, forward strand.
ATAAAGTACAGGAAGATGGGCATGGATGTTAGCTCAGGGCCAGTCTTCCTCAGCAAAAAGAGGAGGATTGGCAGCAGATCTTAGCTCAGGGCTAATCATCCTCCAAAAAAAAAAAAAAAAAGGCCCACTAAATGTTAAGAAGAAATATCTTAATTGTTTGCTAAAGCTGATTTATATTAAGCATGAAGGATTGACAGATTTAACCTCTTTATCAAAATTTACATTTAGAAGCATCCTTTGAGTTTGTACATTCCAACAGGTAAAATGATAGAAGAGATAAGGAGAGTAGATCTGAAGGGACCAGAGCCAAAGCCTCTTGGCTCATAATGAAGGTGAAGACTATAAATGTGAAGGAAGACTTGCTAGCCCATCCCCCCCCCCCCAAGGCTCTCTCTACGTCATCCTTCACACTGAGCGTTTAGAAACATGGACTAGAATGGCCACCTAGAAGGAAAACTAGAAATCATGTAGTCCAAATGCTTCATGCTTTTCTTTTTTAAATTGAGATGTAATTGACATTATATTAGTTTAGGTGTACAACATAATTCAATATTTGTATATGTCATGAAATGATCACCACAATAAATCTAGTTAACAGCCGTCACCACACACAGTTACAATTTTCTTTTCTTGTGATGAGAACTTTTGAGATCTACTCTCTTAAAAACTTTCAAATATACAACGCAGTATTATTAACTATGGTCACCATGCTGTACATTACATCCCCAGGACTTATCCATTTTATAACCAGAAGTTGTACCTTTTGACCGCTTTCACCCATTTCAAATAATTCATTTTACAAATGAAAAAATCTAGGCAAAAATTGGTTTATTAGTGCTCCCAGGGCACATAACTTAGTGGCAGAAGAAAGAGGTCAGAATCTTTGGAATTTTATTGCTTTAAATATGACTTGAATTTTCTGAGAGCTCTGAATCACTGTTCATGTGACCATGTGTTCAGTTATACTCATACGCATCTTTTTATAATTACAGGCAGGTAAAAAAAGCAGTGTGGTTTGATCACTTCCCCATTTCCCTGGAGGTCGGGGCACTATTATTATCCTCCCTTTGACAGCAATGCTGTCGTTTTATATTAACGATTTCATTAGACCTCAGTTTTTAGTGTAGTTAAGACTTGGGGCTACTTAAGAAAAGGTTATAATGAAAACATATAAAATGAAGTCAGGGTGAGTCCAGGGTAGGGTGAGGTGAGAAAAGGGTGACTCAGTGAATCCCCTGGAACTTTGTGGAGGCAGCAGAGCAGAAGTGAGAGCCATGAGGGATACCGTAGACTTAGTGATGTCATGTCAAAGCCCTGAATTAGAGGTCAGGAGATCTGGATTCATCTTTGGTAAGTAACTTCAACTTTCTGAACATTGGCAGATCTTTCTGTATCATGAGGGCGTTGGACTAGGTCATTTCAGCTGTTACCTGTGGGTTTTATGACTAGAAGGGGCTTATCTAGGAAGGCAGGTCACTTTTGAAGTGACCTCTGCCACCTGGAGCTGTGGCATAGATGACATAATGTGTCTCAGTTCCAGGTACACCAATCATCACCCCATTAGCTGAGAGGCTACACTATGGTTTTTGAAGCTGCCCTGTGGCTCTCAGCACATTGTAGTAATCTCAGAACCTGGGGGTGAGGAGAGGCCTTTCTGGCTGTGAATGAGAAGACCCTGGGGGCTCCCGCAGACAAGATAGAAAAACTTTTTCTGAATCCAATCTACAATAGCTATAGCAGCTCAAAAAAACAGCACCTTAAAACAATTTGAAAATAGCAATGTACCAAGTTTGGACTCAGTCATAATGAGCATGATTTTCCATCACATGGGCATCAGAGTGACTTCATGGGCCACTTGGTTGATATTTGGTGATGGCACAGAAAGGGAAGTCACTTTGGAAAATTGAAGAAAATGGGGCTCCGAGGTAGCTAAAGAAAACGGAATGAGGCCAGCCTCAAAATGTGAATGATTTTTCAGAAATGCCTCTCAATTTGGGGGAGGGAAGAGTCAAAAAAAGGTGCAATGATGAGAAATGGTTGGTAGGTGAGATTTTGTGATTGAATTTTCAAGAATAATATGTATGCATTTTGAATATTTCATCTCATTTTCTGTACAAGTTTCTAGATTTTTTTTTTCATTTTTTTTCAAAGATTTTATTTTTTCCTTTTTCTCCCCAAAGCCCCCCGGTACATAGTTGTATATTCTTAGTTATGGGTCATTCTAGTTGTGGTATGTGGGACGCCACCTCAGCGTGGCTCAATGAGCAGTGCCATGTCCGCACCCAGGATTCAAACCGACGAAGCACTGGGCTGCCTGCAGCGGAGCCTGCGAACTTAACCACTCAGCCACAGGGCTGGCCCCCAAGTTTCTAGATTTTTTTGCTCAGAAAATATAATCGGTGAAAAGATAGGATTGTTTGTCCATGAAATTGAGTATACACTGAATAAATAGGCCTGAAACAGATCAAGATGCACCTATAATTGGCTTCTTTGTTTTCCTTTGCTTCACAGTGTGGTGAACTATATCCAGGGAGGCCAAACACAGTTTTCCTCAGACTTGGTTTTTCCTTGGCCAGACCCTATCCTCCCATGTTCCTTCCTTTCACTGGGGTGTGCGCGGGAAAAGTCTTTCAATTTTAATATATTAACCTCACAAATTATTTGCTGGGAAAGTCAAAGAAAACACATGAGCTCTGATATAGAAGAAATAGTATCAGACTGATGCCCAGAAGCTGGGGTTCAGATTTGAGTTCCCTATACTGGCTGTGTGACTTTGGACAAGTCCCTGAGTCTCTCTGGGTCTCAAATCCTCATCTAGAAAATGAGAGTTGGAATTGTGACAGATGGACCCACTGAGTTCGGTTACAAAATGAGTGATCCCCGTAACCTCCAGGATTTTATGTGTCTGTGCATTCCACAGTCTGATGTTAGCGACATTTAAATTAATTCTTGGTACAGATTGGTTACACTGATGCTGCCTCCATTAATGTTAACAATAGTCACAGCTAACACTGATTGCTACCTTGGTGTCATCTCCTTTCTGAAACCTATGTGCGTAACTCGATTAATTCCACAGCATCTGTATGTGACAGATGTTAGTATTTCTACCTCATAGACGATCAAATTGAGGCTAAGGATCAGGTAGATGTAGTGAAGCTCTTTACATGTTCAAATCCAGGCTGTCTGACCCCAAAACTCATGCCTTAACCTAGATACCTTATACAATACAAAGTGGGCACCTTTATGAATTTGGAGGAATAGCTTCCAGGGACATAATTTTAAGATGCAGCATATAACTCTATAATAAACTGATTTCAACTAGGTATTTTTGTTCACTTAGAATATTTGTTTCTGGTTAAGAAAGTGGATGATTTACATAGTTGGTGGTTTTTTAAGGGGTCTGCATGGGTAAAACCATTTCTACCAGATCTGTAGTGTGTAGGAGCCAGTGTCTTGGCTCTGTTTGGGTGTCAGAGCTCACTCTCCCCAGGAAATTGCTCCCTCCCCCACCCCAATTTGAGAAGCCTGTGTACAGAGGAGGTTTCTAGCGCTACATCAGAGAGATTCACAGAGGTTTGATGAGTGTTTGGGAGATAGAAACCATGTAAGCAACCATCATCACCCACAGGCAGATGCCTCATTGGAAGGTAGATGTCATCTGAGTGGCATAAAGGTCTATGAAGACACTTCTCTGGGCTAGGATGGAGGTTACTACTTCACTTTTGAGGAGTTGGGTGAATTATTTTTTCTCCAGCTTTATTAGGGTATAATTGACAAATGGAAATTGTATATTTTTAAGGTGTATAACTCCATGTTTTGATATACATATACCTTGTGAAATGATCACCACAATCAAGCTAGTTAACATACCTATCATCTTACATACTTACGATTTTTTTGTTGTTTGTTTCTATGGTACGAACACTTAAGATCGAAACTCTTGGCAAATTTCAAGTATACAACACAGTATTATTAACTATCTTTATTATGCGTACATTAGATCTCCAGAGATGATTCACCTCACATAACTGAAACTTTGTACCCTTTGACGGATGTCTCCTCATTTCCTCTACCTCCTAACCCCTGGCAACCACTTCGACTCTGTGCTTTTATAGGTTCGACTCTTTCAGATTCTACATATAAGTGAGGTCGTGTATTTGTTTTTTTGTCTGGCTTATTTCACTTAGTATAATGTCCTCCAGGTTTATCCATGTTGTTGCAAATGGCAGGATTTCTTCCTTCCTTTCTTTTTTTTTAGTGAGGAGGATTTGCCCTGAGGTAACCTTTGTTGCCAATCTTCCTCTTTTTTTGCTTGAGGAAGATTCTCCTTGAGCTGACATCTGTGCCAGTCTTCCTCTATCTTGTATGTGTGTCACCACCTCAACATGGCTGACAGGTGGTATATGTCCGTGCCCAGGATCTGAACCCATGAACCCCAGGCCGCCGAGCAGAATGTGTTTAACTTAACCATTACACCACAGGGCTGGTCCCTGGATTTCTTTCTTTTTTAAGGCTGAATAATAGTCCTAAATATACACATAGGTTTGTTTATATATAGACCATATTTTCTTCATCCATTCGTCCATTGCTGGACATTTAAATTGTTTCCCTATCTTGGCTACCGTGAACAATGCTGCAATGAACATTCACTTTTAGCTGTCTCTTCAAGATACTGATTTTGCTTCCTTTGGACAGATACCCAGAAGTGGGATTGTTAGGTCACATGGTAGTGCTGTTTTTACTTTTTTGAGGGACCTCCATACTGTTTTCCATAGTGTCTGTAGCAATTTACATTCCCACTAACAGTGTACAAGTGTTCCTTTTTCTCCATATCCTCACCAGCACTTATCTTTTGTCTTTTTGATAGTAGCCATTCTACTGTGTGAGGGGTGAGGTGATATCTGATTGTGGTTTTAGCTTGTATTTCCCTGGTGGCTATTGATGCTGAACACCTTTTCATACCTGTTGGCCATTTGTATGTTTTCTTTCGAGAAACATCTGTTCAGCTCCTTAGCTCCTTTTTTAATTGTGTGTGTGGGTATTTTTCTTTTTTGCTATTGAGCTGTATAAATTTCTTGTATATTTTGGATATTAACTATATATCCTTTGGATATATAGCTTGCAAATATTTTCTCCCATTTTACAGGTTGCCTTTTCACTCTTCTGATTGTTTCCTTTGCTGTGCAGAAGGTTGTTAGTTTGATGCAATCCCACTTATCTGTTTTTGCTTTTGTGGCCTGTGCTTTTGATGGTATATCAAAAAAATTATTGCCCAGACCAATGTCAAGAAGTTTTCCCTTACATTTTCTACTAAGAATTTTACAGTTTCAAGTCTTTCATTTAAGTCTTTAATCCATTTTGAGTTGATTTTTGTATATGGTGTAAGATAAGGGTCCAATTTCATTGTTCTGCAAGTGGATATTCCGTTTTCCCAATACTATTTATTGGAGAGACTGGCCTTTCCCCATAGACTCTTCTTGGCACTCTTGTAGAAGTTCAGTTAGCCATAAATGCATAGATTTACTTCTGGGCTGTCTATTCTTTTCTATTGGTCTATATGTTTGTGTGTGTGTGTGTGTATGAGGAAGATTGTCCTGAGCTAACAACTGTTGCCAATCTCCCCTCTTTTTGCTTGAGAAAGATTGTCGCTAAGCTGACATCTATGCCAATCTTCCTCTATTTTATGTGGGATGCTACCACTGTGTGGCTTGACAAGCAGTGCCAGGTCCTCACCTAGGAGCCGAACTTGCGAACCCTGGGCTGTTGAAGCAGAGCATGCGAATTTAACCACTTTGCTACTGGGCCAGCCCCTATATGTCTGTTTTTCTGCCAGTACTATACTGTTTTGATCACTTTAGCTTTGTAATATATTTTGAAATCAGGAAGTGTGAGGCCTCCAGCTTTGTTCTTCTTGCTCAAGATTGCATGGCTCCTTGGGGTCTTTTGAGGCTCCATATGAATTTTAGGATTTTTTTTCCTATTTCTGTAAAGGTTGCCATTGTGATAGGGATTACATCTTGATAGGGATACATTGAATCTGTAGATCACTTTGTATGTTAAGGACATATTGACAATATTAATTCTTCCAATCTGTGAACATGGGATGTCTTTTCATTTATATGTGTCTTCCTTAATTTCCTTCATCAACGTATTATAATGTTCAACGTACAAGTCTTTCATCTCTTTGGTTAAACTTATTCCTAAGTATTTTATTCTTTTTGTTTTTATTGTAAATGGTATTATTTTCTTAATTTCTTTTTCAGATAGTTCACTGTTAATGTGTAGAAACACCACTGATTTTCCTATGTTGATTTTCTATCCTGAAACTTTATTGAATTCAGTTTTTTTTTGCTGTTGAATCTTTGGGGTTTTCTACACATGTGATCATGGCATCTACAAACACAGATAATTTTACTTCTTCCTTTCTAGTTTGGATGATTTTTTTTTCTTTTTCTTGTCTAATTGCTCTGGCTAGGACTTCTAGTAACATGTTTAATAGAAGTGGTGAGAGTGGCCAACCTTGCCTTGTACTGGATGTTAGAGGAAAAGCTTTTAGTTTTCCCCCATTGATTATGATGTTAGCTGTGGGCTTTTCATATATTATGTTTATTGTGTTGAAGTAAGTTCATTCTATGCTTATTTTCTGGAGAGTTTTTGTTGTGATTGGATGTTGAATTTTGTCAAAATCTTTTTCTGCATCTATTGAGATAATCATGTGGTTTTTATCTTTCATTCTATTCATGTGGTGTATCACATTGATTGATTTGCACATGTTGAATCATTCTTGCATCTCAGGGATAAATCCCACATGGTCATGGCATATGATCCTTTTAATGTGCTGTCGAATTTGGTTTGCTGGTGTTTTATTGAGGATTTTTGTATCTATGTTCATCAGGAATGTTGGCCTGTAGTTTTCTTTTCTTGTGGTGTCTTTGTCTGGGTTTGGTGTAAGGATGATGCTGGTCTCATAAAATGAGTTTGGAAATGTTCCCTCTTCTATTTTTTGGAAGAGTTTGAGAAGGGTTGGTGTTAATTCACCTATGAAGCCATCTGGTCCTGGCCTTTTTTTTTGTTGGGAGGTTTTTGAATACTAATTTAATCTCTTTATTTGTTATTGATCTATTCAGGCTTTCTATTTCTTCTAGATTCAGTTCTCATAGGTTGTGTGTTTCTAGGAATTTATCCATTTCTTCTAGATTATCCAATTTATTGGAATATAATTGTTCATAATAGTACCTTATGATCCTTTTTATTTCTGAGGCATCTGTTGTAATGTCTCCTTTATTATTTCTTATTTTATCTATTTGAGTCTTAACTTTTTTCTTAGTTAGTCTAGCTAAAAGTTTGCCAATTTTGTTTATTTTTCAAGTACTAACTCTTAGTTTTGTTGATTTTTTTTCTATTCTCTATTTGATTTATTTCTGCTCTAATCTTTATCATTTCCTTCCTTCTGCTGACTTGGGCTTGGGGCTACTTCTGGGTCCGTATTTGGGTCCGTGAATAGGTGCAGGACTGCCCCCAGACCATGGCAGAGCAAGACTGGAGCCAAGTCCACAGGGGAATGGGGCTGCTTCTGCTCCACACTTGGGGCACAGTCAGCAACCCTGCCACTGGGGCATGTGCCTTCCTTCTCAAAGCAGCTCTTCTTAGTCTTGGGCTCCACCAGGGTTTCACAACCTCCTACCTGGATCCCAAAGCTCCCACAAAGGTACTTTTGTCCGTGGGTGGCTGCCAAATCCTTATTTTGTGGGAGATGTGAGCTGGGAACCTCCTATTCTGCCATCTTGCTGATGCCCTGAAGTGTTCTTTTCTAAGGATTCTTATATTAAGTGAACTTTGAAAACGGAAGTTATTCTTTTTTTTCCTTACCTGAAAATTCCTTTCCATCAGCTATCCTCTTTTCCTACTTTGGTCAGCATTGCAGTGTGTGGTATTTGTTTTGTTTTAGTATTTCCTCACTGCATCTGAGAGGCCATTTTATTAAGCAAATGGCCTATACATGTATTGACAAACAAAATTGGACCTAGATATTCCTCTCTAGCAATACAAGACTTTAGAATACTTGAACACCAATTGCCAATCATAGCCTCCTGGTTTGTATGTTATATTGCTCAGTATCTTAGTGCTAAAGCTTGATTTTTACCACCCTTTCTCCGTTACCATTACTATTTTGTACAGCTTGTGTTCAAATTTCGCATATATTTACCATTTTCTTTGTTCGTCATCCTTCTCATATTTTAGATTTTCCTTCTGGATCATTTTCACTTTTCTTGAAATACATCCTTTAATCATCAGTTGTTGGAGGACCATATTCGGCTTTATGTTTGCTTGAAAATGTCTTTATTCCACCTCATTCTGCCATGTGAGGATACCCTGAGAAGTCGGCAGTCTGCAACCCAAAAGAGGGTCCTCATCAGAGCTCAGTCATGCTGGCACCCTGATCCAGTCTCAAGAAGTGTGAGAAATAAATTTATGTTGTTTACAAGACACCCCTTCTATGGTAGCTAGTTATAGTAGCCAGAATGGACTGAGTCAATGCTTGATCCATTTCTCAACAAAATGAATGATGAGAATTCAGGAGGGATGAGGAGAAATTTGTGCATTTTATCAGTTGTTCCTTCTAAGAACTCTCTGTCTGGCAGAGAGGGGACATACACATTGGCCTGATTTGCAATGAAACCACTTCCTTCATGATGGCACTATGTTGGTGTTCCAGTATCTTTCATCTGCAATCTGCAATCTGCTTTTAGGCTGACATATACAGCTCCCTTTTTGCCTACTAGCTAGTGCCAGAGGAGAGCAAGAAAAGTGTGTGGTATCAGCAGCATTGACTTCCGTGCCAAGGTGCCCGTTAATCTTAAACCTCTGGTGAGCTTTGGGTGGTGCCTGGATGGTGAAAATGAGTCATTCACAGAGTCACAGTGATAACAGTCACAATATCACCTTGGAAGCTCATCGATGCCCAAGCACTTACAGAATTTCCTCATTATTTCTTTATGATTATCATCATGCCCACAGAAGTTCAAGGGAAGGGGGAGCCCAGGGAAATTTCCTGAGGGTTCTGGTCTCTCTAGTCCTCCTTTGTGTGGTCAGCTGTCCCCTCAACATCATGCTATCATAATTGTATTAGCAGATCCCTTCTATTTCACAAGTTCAGGCCAGTAAAACCAAGCGGTAAATTGGAGCTTCAAATCTAAAAGGTGATTACATTTATTGAACACGTTTACAGTGGTAGACTTACTGACATATGATCTCCTGAAAGCATCATTTTAGTGGCATGTCTAGTCATTAGTGTCATTACCCAGGTAGGAAGTGGCACAGCTAGAGTTCATATGCAACTCTAACTCCAATTCTAGTCATCTTTCAACTTTTACAGGCTGGTTGAGCTTTTTCCCTGATTTTTGGTGATGCTACAGTTATTGGAGGAGACAGTCATGGATCTTGACGTCACAGGTACTGCAGGGTGGACACATCCATTGATCTGGGTTATCTTCCTTTCCACTTGGAGTCACTGTGAATGTCACCATTCAAATGCTGCTGCCCTGATTTCTTCATCTGATCTTCAATTCTCTGATGGCTACTTTGTTAATCTATATTAATGTTAATGGGTTCGAGTCTATTAGCTAGACAAGTTCACTTTGACTCCAAGAAAGGAGTCTGGAAACCAGGGGTTTTAGGGGTAGCTGGCAGAGACCCATTGTGTGATTCTGGAGAAGTTCCTTAAGCCATTGATGTCACTTCTCATCTATATGAAAGAAGTGGCCTAGATCAATGATTTTTAACACCTCATTTTTAATCATAGGAACTCTTCTTTCCTCCAAATGAAATCTGACATGGACCTTAATGTATCAAACAGGCAAAATCAGTTTACTCTGCTTGAAGCAGGGGTGGGGCCCAGAGCATTGCCTTCTTGGCCTCCCTGTTTGCCCACAGTGGCTCCTGAGACACTGATCCAGATGAAGTAGGTGATTGCTAAATTACTACTATTAGTTGCTACAGGGCTTTTCTCCCTATTTTCCTAGTGCTCAGTGTTGGGGGATTCTGAGCTGTTCGACATCTGCAGGAGCGCTGAAACTGGAGCTAGATGCCTGAGTTTGAATCCAAACCCTGCCTCCTCATCGTCCAGGTCACCTCTGGCAAATCACTTAATCTCCATGCATCTGTTTCTGTATCTTTAAAAAGAGAATAATAGTACCTGCCTCACAGGGTTGTAGCGAAGATTAAAGTAGTTCATATATGCAAAGCCTTTAGAATGGTGGCTGGCACTGTATAAATAGCAGCTATTATTCTTATCATCTGGAGGATCTAGCAGGGCTTTGTAGGCAGTGGAAGTTGAATAGTGACCATTAATTAACTGGCTTCTGCAGAACGCAGACCTGGAACAGCTTTCAGATGTCATGTGTTTCAATGTCTCCTGAATTTGCCTTTCTGGAGGCTTTCCTGGGTCCTGGGTTAACATGCAGATTCCCGGACCTCACTGCTAGACTTCCTGAACCAGCCTCTCCAGGGAAGTGGTATGGAAATCTGTATTTATAAACAAGTGTCCTACGAGATATTTATGAACAGACAAGTTGGGAAATACTGCAATACGCAGCTGTTGCATTTCACTGATGAGAAAGCCAAGTGCACAGGAGGAGAAACGGCTCGCTGGAGGTCAGTTAGTGGTGGAACTGGAACTAGGACCCAGGTCCCTGTCCCTGGTGCAGTGTTATTCTCATCACCTCTTTTCTCTGTGATGGCTCTGCCATTTCTCTCCAGGTGCCTAAGTTTGGCTGTATAGAAGGAGCAATTCAGAACAACTTTACCAAGGCAGCGTTTGGCTGTAGGCACAGCTCATCTGCCAGAAGGGTATGTGAGTTCTCTTCTTTAGGCAGATTTCGAGCTCCCATGTTTTTTCTTGACTTTGTGCTTCTAGGATAATGATCTCTGGGAACCTGCATGTCCTGAATGATCTCAAAGTCTGGTAATTGCACTCGCTGTCCAGTTTGCATAGGAACAAGCAATACATTTCAAAGTGCAGGTCATTGCCAAGCTGGGGGTGTAGGCAGATAGACTAAATGAAAATGCCAAAATGCTGAGTACACTTAGCCAATTTGCATCATGTGAACTACTTTGGGGCCTGAGGACAGAAACCAAAAATATGCTTCTGTTCAGAGGCAGCCAACAGCATCAATTACTAGTGTTATTATCATCATCACTGCCATTATTCTTCTTGTCATAAATTTAAAGGTAAGTAGCTAGGCTCTGTCTCCTGGAGCAGTCCTGCAGGAAGTAAGAGCTATGATGAATTTTAGACAAGTAAGTGTAGGGGCAAGTACGGCCCCATAACTCATCCCTCCCGCTCAAACCACAGCTCTTAGCTCTCCCTCCCACAAGTGTTCAGCCTTGTTATCACTGTGAGGCCAATTTTCCACACTCAGGGTTTGTTCTCATGATAAAAAATCTAAAAAAATGTGTAAAGTAAACGGATCCTGCTGGAGAATTAGGACCCTCTCCAGGAGAAGAGGAGGATGGAAGACTGGAGCAGGGAGAACACGAGTGGGGAGCTGGTGACGGGGGAGGCGCAGCTCTTTATTCCTGGAGAGTAGGTGGAGTCCTTGAACTTGAAGAGATTTAGAGATCAAAAGATAAGAGTTAATTGGAGTCCTGGTCCTCAGGGAAAGGACCAATTTAAACTCTGCGGTTGGGATTGGATTTTACTGACTTACTGGCAGAAGAAGAAATTCAATTGAGTGCCTTAAAAAAACAATTTATTTATGTGTCCACTTTTTGTTCACCCAGCCTAGTTCTGCTGCTCTGGATAAGAAATCTAACTCCTCTCTTTACGGCGGAACTTGCTGGAGCCCAGGCAGAAACTCATAATTTTCTTTTGAAGGCAAAGTCCTCGTCTTTAATCTGATTTCTACAGATAGCGTCTGAAGCTCCTTTTCTAAGGCAGAGCTAAGGAGTGGGGGGAGAGTCCCAGAGTGTAAAATAGGGAGACTTCATTCATTCTCCTAGCTGGCCCCTTGTTCTCAGGCAAAAGTTCATTTTAAGCTGAACAATTCACTTTATTTCTTTAATCGAGTAAACATTTGATATAGCCTAAGTTATAAGAGGAATAAAATATAGGACATACAATTACATGTTTTTTCCTAAACAATCCTGAACCAAGCAACATTTTCCCACATCTACATGCACTTATCACTGAGGCTTGTGTTGATGACATTCAGGCACTAAAAGATTACGAAATGCCTTCTTCTTTCTTAAGCAACATCAAATTATATTCATTCTAATTTTATTGTGGATTAATAAATATTTAGAAGTGCATTGAAAATTAGAGATTGCATGATAGTCCCCTTATTTTTCAGAAAAAGAAATGGAAATGCAAAGGACTTAAGTGACTTGCCCAAAGTCCCACTAAGTGGTGAGTGGCAGAACTGGGATTACAATTTAGGTCTTTGGATTCATCTATATTTTCTCATCTTTTTCTTTTTTTTTTCTTTTTTGATGAGGAAGGCTGGCCCCTGAGCTAACATTTGTTGCCAATCTTCCTCTATTTTGTATGTGGGACACCACCACAGCAAGGCTTGATGAGTGGTGTGTAGGTCTGCACCTGGGATCAGAACCCATAAACCCAGGCTGCTGAAGTGGAATACGCTGAACTTAATCACTACACCACGGGCTGGCCCCTTCTCATCTTTTTAAATTCAGGCAGTTCATAATGGTGTTTCCTCTCTAGCAGGTTTAATTTGTGTTCTGTGTGCTCAGAACTAAGCTGTTTAATATACTCACATGTGTGTGCGCCTACAAGAGCAGAAGAAATAGAAGAAATGGTACTAGTTTTCCAAGTACTTACAACCTAGTCAGGGAAATGAGACCCACACAGGTAAAACAATAATGAATGGTACAACTCAGCATTGTTTCCCCAACTTTTATGGGCGTGAAAATCACTGGGAATCTTGTTCAAATGCAGATTGTGATTCAGTAGGTCTGGGGTGAGGTCTGCGTGCGAGCCTGCATTTCTTACAAACTCTCAAGTGAAGCACATGCTCTCAAAAGAGACTGACTCTGAATAATAAGGCAAGGCAGGAGATAATTAATGGGCAAATTACGTGGTATAATTATAACACATCAAGGAGTTGAGAGTAATGAAGGGTAATCAGGGAGAGTTTCGTGGAACACATGGATTTGAGCTCATCTCGAATAATCGTCCGGCTTTGAATTGGTAAAGGAGTTAGACAAAGGAATAAAGTGAGTTAAGAGTGAAGGCACGGGGGCAGGAATGAGTGAAATGTGCTTGTGAGGTGATGAGGAAAGAAGACCGTTTGGCTAGGATGGTGGAAGATGCTGTAGTAGGCAGCCTCTGAGATGGCCCTGCTGATTCCCCCTTCTGGTGTTTATGCCCTTGTGCAATGCCCTCCCCTTGTGCGTGGCCTGGGTCTTGCTGCTAAGGAACAGAATACAGCAAAAGTGATGGCATACCATTTCCAGGATGAGGTTGCAAGGAGACTCTGACTTCCATCCTGCTCACTCTGTTGCACCATCATTTTCTCTGGGGGAAGCCAGCTGACAAGTGATGGATGAGCTGCTCTGCAGAGCGCGGCAAGCAACTGTTGTGACTGACGTCTCAAATCGACAGCCAGCGAGGATCTGAGGTGTTGCGACAGCCATGTGAGTGAGTTGGAAGTAAATCCTTCCTGAGTCAAACCTTGAGATGACTACAGCCTTGGCAGAGGGTGGGCGGGAGGACCCCAATAAGCCATCCCCAGATTCCTGACCCACAGAAACTGTGAAATAATTAATGTTTGTTGTTTTAAGTTGCTAAATTTGGGTGTAGTTTGTTACACAGCCATAGATAACTAATACAGTTGGAAATGATTTTGAAAGGAGAATGAGATAGTGTGAGATCTGATTGTGGAGCAGGGAGAGACTTGAAAGACTGGCACAATAATTGGGACATAATATGAAAGCCACTGTTACTTCTAAGTTCTCTCTCTCTCTCACACACACACACAGCTTTATGGAGCTTTTAGTATGTTCTCAGAGTTGTGAAACTGTCACCACAATCCATTTCTGGATACTTTCATCATCCCTCAAACAAATGCTGTACCTTCAGCAGTCCTACCCCATTTTATCCCAAACCTCCCAGCCCAAGGCAACTACTCTTTTACTTTCTGTCTCTATGGGTTTTCCTATTCCGGACATTTCAGATGGATAGAATAACACAACATGTGGCCTTTTTGTATCTGGCTTCTTTTTCTTTCTTTGTTTTTTTTTCTTTTGAGGAAGATTAGCCCTGAGCTAACATCTGCTGCCAATCTTCCTCTTTTTGCTGAGGAAGACTGGCCCTGAGCTAACATCCATGCCCATCTTCCTCTACTTTATATGTGGGACACCTACCATAGCATGGCTTGCCAAGCGGTGCCATGTCAGCACCTGGGATCCGAACCGGTGAGCCCCGGGCTGCCAAAGCAGAACGTATGCACTGAACTGATGCGCCACGAGGCCGGTCCCTGTATCTGGCTTCTTTTACTTAGCGTATTTTTAAGGTTTGTCTGTGTTGTAGCAAGTATCAGTATGTTGTGACATTTTAGTGCTAAATATATTACGTTGTATGGATATACCACATTTTGTTTATTCCTTGATCACTTCATGGATATTTGGGTTATTTCTGCCTTTTGGTTCTTACAAATAATGTTGCTATGAACATTCATCAATGGGATTTTGTGTGGACTGTTTTCATTTCTCTAGGATACATGCCTACAAATGGATTCCTGGGTCATATCATAACTCTGTGTTTAACATTTTGAGGAACTATCAAAATGTTTTCCAAAGTAGCTGCACCACTTTACATTTCTGCTAGTAATACATGATGGTTCCAATTAATCCACATCCTCACCAACACCTGTTATTATCTGTCTTTTTAATTATATCCATCTTAGTGTGTGTGAAGTGGAATATTTTTCTGATTTTGATTTGAATTTCTCTAATGATTAATGATGGCAAGAATATTTTCATGTGCATATTTACCATTTGTATATCTTCCTTGGAGAAACGTCTATTCAAATTCTTTGTTCATTTTTAAATTGGCTTATCTGTGTTTTTATTATTGAGTAGTAAGGGTTCTTTATATATTCTAGATACAAGTCTCTTATCAGATACATGATTTGCAGAGATATTCTCCCATTCTGTGGATTGTCTTTTGAAGGTGTCCTAATTTATGAAGTCTAATTTATCTATTTTTTCTGTAGACATTTATGATTTTAGTGTTGCATCTAAGAAAGCTTTGCCTTTCCCAAGGTCACTGAGGTTTAATCCTACATCATCTTCTACTAGCTTTGGCTCTTATATTTAGATCTAATTTCCATTTGGAGTTAATTTTTGTGTATAGTGCAAGGCAGAGGTTCAAATTCATTCTTAAACATGTGGATATACAATTGTCCCAGCAGTATTTCTTTTCTTTTCTTTTCTTTTTTTTGGCTCAGGAAGTTTCACCCTGAGCTAACATCTGTTGCCAATCTTCCTTCTTTTTGCTTGAGGAAGTTTTGCCCTGAGCTAACATCTGTGACAATCTTCCTCTGTTTTGTATGTGGGTTGCTGCCACAGCCTGGCCACTGACAAGTGGTATAGGTCCATGCCTGGGAACTGAATCCAGCCCACCGAAGTGGAGTGTGCCAAACTCAACTACCAGGCTATGGGGCCAGCCCCCAGCACTATTTCTTGAAAAGACTATTTTTCACCATTGAATGGTCTTGAAAATCAACTGACCATAAATTTGAGGATTTATTTTTAATAATTTCATTAAAAGTATTACATTTCATGATTCATTTTATTCTTACTTATTTGTATTTTATTAATTTTATTCCATTTACCTTTATGTCTATTTTTATGCCAGTACCACACTATCTTAATTACTGTAGCTTTGTAGTAAGTTTTGAAATCAGGAAATTTTGTTCTTCTTTTTCAAGATTGTCTTGACTATATTGGGTCCTTTCTATTTTCATGTTAATTTGAGGATACATTCGTCAAATTCTTTGAAATATCACCTGGGATTTTGACAGAGATTGTGTTGATTCTGTAAATCAATTTGGGGAATATTGCCATCTCAAAGATACTAAGTCTTTTCATCCATGTACATGAATGTCTTTGCATTTATTTAGATCTTTTAAGTTTCTTTAATTGTGTTTTGTAATTTCAGAGTACAAGTTTTACACTTCTTTTGTTACATTTATTCGTAAGTATTTTATTCTTTTTATTGCTATTGTAAATGGAATTGTTTTCTTGACATCATTTTCAATTACTCATTGCTATTATATAGAAATACATTGAGTTTTGTATATCGATCTTGTACCCTGGAGCATCATAAACTCATTTATTAGCTCTAATAGTTTTTCAGTGGATTTCTTAGGATTTTTCTATGTATAAGATCATTTCTTCTGCAGATAGAAATTGTTTTACTTCCTCCCTCGGATCTATATGCCTTTATTTCTTTTGCTTGTCCGTTTGCCCTGCTAGAACCTCTGGTACCACATTGAGTAGAAGCAGCAGGAATAGATATTCTTTTCTTATTTCAGATTTTAAGGGGAAAGTATTCAGTCTTTCATCTTTAAGTATAATGTTGCCTGTGTTGTTTTTTCATAGAAGCCCTTTATTAGGTTGAGGAAGTACCCTCTATGCCTAGTTTGTTGAGTATTTTTTAGAATAGAAAGTGTGTTAGATTTTGTCAAATGCTTTTTCTGCATCTATTCAGATGATCATGTGGTTTTTGTCCTTTTTTTTAAATTGATGTATTACAGTAATTGATTTTTTTTTTTTTTTTGAGGAAGATTAAGTCAGAGCTAACATCTGCTGCCTATCTTCCCCTTTTTGCTGAGGAAGACTGGCCATGAGCTAACATCCATGCCCATCTTCCTCTGCTTTATATGTGGGATGCCTGCCACAGCATGGCTTGCCAAGTGGTGCCATGTCTGCACCTGTGATCTGAACTGGTGGATCCCAGGCCGCCGAAGCAAAACATGCAAGCTTAACCACTGTGCCATGGGGCTGGCCCCTACAGTAATTGATTTTTGAATGTTAAACCAAGCTTGCATTCCTGGGATCAATCCCTCTTGCTCAAGGTGTAGAATCCTTTTTATAGGTTGCTCGATTTGGCTTGATACTATTGTGTTGAGATTTTTAAAGACTATAAATAAGATATATTAGTCTCTGATTTTCTTTTCTTGTGATGTCTTTGTCTGGTTTTGTTACCAGGATGATACTGGCCTCATAGAATTAGTTGGGAAGTGTTTTTTCTCTGTAGGAAGTTTTAAAATTATTAATGCAATTTCTTTACTTTTTATTGGTCTATTCAGAATTTCTACTTCTTTTTGTCAGAATTCGTAGCTTTTGTCTTTCTAAGAATTCATACATTTATCTAAGTTATCTAATTTGTTGGAATGAATTCACAGCATGCCCTTATAATCCTTTTGAATTTTATGAAGTCAGTAGCAATATCTCCTCTTTCATCCCTGACTATAGTAATTTGAGTCTTCTCCATTTTTTCTTGGTCAGTATAGCTAAAAGTTTATCGATATTGTTGTCTTTTCAAAGGACCAAGTTTTGATTTCATTGATTTTCTCTTTTACTTTTCTATTTCTTATTTCATTAATTTCCAGTCTAATGCTTATCATTTCCTTCCTTTTATATGCTTTGGCTTAACTTGATCTTCTCTTTCCAGTATCTTAAAGTAAAGGTTAAGTTATTAATTTGAGAATTTCTTTTTAATATAGGCATTTCCAACTATAATTTCTCTCTAACTGTTGCTTTATTTGCATGCCATAAGTTTTAATATTCTGTGCTTTTATTTTCATTCATCTCAAAGATTTTTAAATTTCTCTTGTGATTTCTTCTTTCATGCACTGGTTATTTAATTTGTACATATTTGCAAGTATTCTAAATTTCTTTCTGTTATTGATTTCTAATTTCATTCCATTATAGTTGGCAGACACAGTTGGTATGATTCAATCTTTTTACACTTATTGAGGCTTGTTTTATCACCTAGCATATGATGGATCCTGGAGAAATTTTCACGTGTGCTTGGGAAGAATGTCTGTTCTACACTTGTTGAGCAGAGCATTTCAAAGATGTCTGTTAAGTCTAGTTGCTTTATAGTGTTGTTCAATTCTTCTGTTGTCTTGTTGATTTTCTGTCTAGTTTTTCTATCCTCGTAGAAAGAAAAAACAACTATTATTGTTGAATTGTCTATTTCCCTCTTCAATTCTGTCAGTTTTTGCTTTATGTATTTTGGGGGCACAGTTGTTAAATGAATATGTTTATAGTTTATATTTCTGATGAATTGACCATTTTATCATTATAAAATGTCTATCTTTATCTCTCGTAACTTTTTTTTTGTTTGTTTTAAAGTCTGTTTTGGCTGATAGGAATATTCCAGCTATTCCATATAAAGCTATTCCAAGAAGGCTATTCCAACTTTCTTGTGGTTGTTTGCCTCATGTATCTTTTTTGATCCTTTTACTCTCAATCTTTTGTATCTTTGAATCTACAGTGTGTCTCCTGCAGAACAGGTAGTTGGAGCTTGTTTTTTATCCATCTGACAATCTCTGACTTGGATCAAGTTGTTTAATTCATTTACATTTAATACTATTATTGATATAGTTGGATTTACATTTGTTATTTTACTTTTTGTTTTCTACCTATTGCTTGTCTTTTCTGTTCTTCTGTTCCTCCTTTATGGCTTTCTTTTGTATTAAATGAGTAGTGACTAGTGTAACATTTTAATTCCTTTGATGAGTTTTTTTCACAATTTTTTAAAAGTTATTTTCTGATAAAATAGAGAAAGAGTTTGTGTGTGAAGAAATAACACTATTGGATGAGTCTACCAATATTTATTAAGCATCAAGTGTTGGACAGGATGAATAAGTGTGTCTGTGTATGTGTGTATGTAGGGGAGGGAGGGAGAGAGAGAGAGAGAAGGAGTAGGAGAGAGAGAGACCAGGCAGATGTTTTTGATTCTTGTAGAAACATTGAGAGGAAACTTGTGCAAGGTTGAGGGAAGAGCTGCTGGAAGACCATGAAGGTGCTTCAAGCAACGAACTCTAACTTATCATCATAGCAAGTAGGGAGTCTTCTAATAAGCTGACATCTATCCAATAGGCTAGCTTACAGATACCCACATGAGTAATTATCAGGTTGATAATTAAGAAGAAAGAGCCTTTATGTGTGCCTTGAACTTTTAAACTTTCTCCTTCACCTTGAGTAAGATTGATTTCGTCAAGGTCACTCCCATTTGAGTACAGAAGTGTTTCCATGATTGAATCTGATATTGATCTACTGATAGCTGCTTAATTTACACAGTTAGGGCTCCACCTCTCCCCCATGGAAACTATCCAATCATGATTGCTTCTCACATTTTTCCTCAGGGAAAGAATCTATATTAATGGCTTTGAAGTGGTCACAAGGTAATTGACTGCTGTTTGTAGCTATTTGCCCTTCACTTTGTTTCTCAAAAACAATTCTTGGCACAGTCTCACAAATGAAAGACGTGTTTTCCAGATCTCAGCAGCTGCTAAACTTTGGATTTGTGAATTCTACCATTGTGCAAACTCTGGATGGACTGTGGAGGGTGGTTAAGAAGCTCTATACTTGAAAAGAAGCGTTTTGCTTAAAGTAGCTGATAGTTGATGGTATATCATTCATATGAGCTTTCAGACTTGGCTTCTGTGGCTATTTCCTTTTCTACATACTCTATTTTTCCCCCTACACACCATTTCAAATTCAACTTTAGCATCTGATGAAATTCTCTTTAAATCCAAGAGCTTTGTGCTTTTGTAACAGCAAGTAACTTAAAGAAAATTAAGCTATTTTGATTTTGAAATCTGAAACTTTAATAATGGAAGGGGAAAACCTTTGAAAATATTACTCATTGCTGCTTAAAGCATCCCTGGGAAGTGAGTCAGTGTTTATTATTTTCTGTTAGATGTTATTAGCTAGGGACAATAAAAAGAAGTCAAGGCACGGTTAAGTCATTTATATAAAACCCAGGTGAACAAGCCAGAGTTAAAATCCAGGTCCTTGTATTGTGACACTTGCTCTTTCTCTCTGAATCATTTTTCTCCGTTAATCAGCATCCTGTTTCTCAATATAATATCAGCAGTTGACCTGATATTTGTTTCTATGACTCTTTCTTGGCTGAAACAAGAGAGAAAAAGATTTGGATTACTTGCCACAAGGCGGATTGATAATTGATTATATGAATGGGAGGTGAGGGTAGCAGAGGTAATTCCTCCCTCTAGGATGAAGTCAGAACCCCACATTATGCTTCTGGCTTTTCACTGCTGTGCGTTGTTCACAACGCTTCGTACCTCTTATGTATGATCCTTTGCATATGAGATGGAGCTCATCATTAATATATGGTTGTGAGGAGGCCTTGTCAGCAATGCTCTATTATAATCATATCAACTAGGTTTGTAGTTAAAGGGTCGAGATGGGAGAAAGCCACAGGATATGTTCATCAACCTGACCATGGACTGTCCAACCTTAACTATGTCCTCACAAATCCCCAAACAAATTATTTTTTATACTCTTATTTAAGAAAAATTCCTTGATTCTAAGATACTATAAATTTTAAGATGCATCATCAATTTAATAATATCATCAGGAAAAAGTTCCTATATCAAATGTATGTGCCTATGGAAAGAGGTATACCAATTTCAGAAACATTGATATGGGAAGAATGTATCTTAGAATCAAGAAAATGAAGTATTTGTTCAAAACTTCTCCACCATTTTCTGTTTTCTAATGGAATCTGGCTCCTCAAGCCTCCTAAGAAAGGAATATGAAGAGAGTCCTATTTCGTAAGTCCCTATTAACTAGCAGGCCCACTAGTTGTCTGTGCTTGTAGTCCCCAACTCAACTGCGATATTTTGTGGGTATCCACAGCATGTGCCATGTTATGATTATGTATTTCCCTGCATTAATAAATCCACCTCATTCTAGAAAATTCTAAGCTCTATAACAATAAACAAAAGACAAAGACAAAAGCCCTAAATGCTTGATTAAACCTTACAGTTAATGAAATATCCATTTATTAGATAAATAATAAGAAGCGTTCATCTGTTTTATATATTCCTATTTGATGTCCTTTCAGTGAGAGAGAAATTTTTCTTTTCGTTTATTAAATCTCTAAAGAAATGTAGCAATGCCAAGAGATGATGCAAGAATCTATGTCATAGAAGGTTGACATAGGCTATAAACCTGTGTTGTCTCTGACCTCTGCTTGTCTTTTGGTAGTTTTGTTTCTTGCTTTTTTAATTGACAGCTGAATTTACTATGTCCCCATAGTGTCACATTACTCAACTTCAGTGTTTGCTCTAGTTGAGATGTTTGGTTTTGTTGCAGCAACTGAAAACAAAACCCAAGCCATGTGTTTGGTGAGAATGGTAGGATGTGGCAAGAGCTGTTCTGTGCATCTAAATGTCAGGCACATTGGGTTAAGAAAATATATTGGTCCTGCAGTGTGTTGTTGATTAAAGATGCTATTATGTGGTGTCCCAAAGCTCTTCTGCTATGGCTTTCATCTGAGATAGCGTGTATGTAGAGCTTTTTCCAATTAGACATATATATTCCCCTCCAAAGATTCTGGCACGTGCTTTTAGAGGGATGTTTTAGACACCAAACACAGGCACAGGTTATATGAAAAAGCTCTGTGAGTAATTTTGATACCTCTTCCTGTCTTGCCTTATTCTTGATTGACAACTAACAGTCTACTGTAAAATGGAATTTCCGCAATGAGATTTTCTTGGTATTAAACAAAAGGGTATTTTATGACACCTTGCATGCTGAGAATTAGAGACCCTTTCAAGTCATAGTTGTTAGATCTTATCTTATATTCCTCACAGTTGTTTGCATTATAGTCCTGTGTTAGCTATTCACCGTAACGCTCAATCCTCTCCTGTGCTAGAATGCAGGTTATTTCTTCTGGGCAGTTTCTTCATCATCCTCTGCCACGCACTAGGTCTATGCCTGCATCTACTAATTCCATTTTCTTGTCTGGGTTATGTTTTAAGAGTTCTAAATTGTTATTTATTTATTTTGATGAGGAAGATTGGCCCTGAGCTAACATCTGTTTAGCTCCCCAAAGCCCGAGTACATAGTTGTATATTCTAGTTGTAGGTCCTTCTAGTTCTTCAATGTGGGATGCTGCCTCAGCATGGCTTGGTGAGCGGTGTGTAGGTCTGTGCCCAGAAGCTGAAGTGGCGAACCCCAGGCCGCCGAAGCTGAGCACTTGAACTTAACCACTATGCCACCAGGCCAGCCTCTATTTTTTATTTTTTAAAAGCCACACTGGTCTGACCTCTTCCTTGAAACTTTCTTGAGCTTCTTTTGCTGATAGAGATGTCTCTCTGCTCTGAATTCTCTAGCCTTTATTGTTCTCATCTCACATTTGACATTTAATTATTTACTGGTTTGTGTTGTTTTCTAATTATTTCCCGTGTTTGCTCTGCATTTTCAATGATTTTTCAAACTCCTACAGAACATATAAAATATTGTATTGCTTTTTTAAACTTAGTAGCACTTAACATATGGTCAACACATGGTAATATCCTAGTGATGGTTAGGTAAGCGGAATTGAGCTTTTTCTTCACATTCTGATTTTACAATAATGTTCTCATTGAAATTTTCCAACCTCTAGTGTGGAAAAGCATCACACTGAAACGTGTTTGAATATTGGTAAACCAGCATCATTATAGTGTCGTATCTCATGAATAATGTTAAGTGCCTGGGTATGCATGGAATTAGACTAGGCCTACATTACCCAAAAGAGAGAATTTCTGCCCCCTAGAAGATTATATTTACATCAGCATTGTACCTAATGAGCATAATATCCTTTTAGAATGGCCAAAACTTACAATAAATTTTGATATTTTCCTATATAACAGTTGTGGAAAGCCATAAAATTATTTTTCTGTGCAAGTGCAGTAAGCATATTCATGCAGTCATTGGTGATATATTGTCTATGCATATATTTTAGAAATTGCATGCTGAAAAACCTTCATTGAAACCACTGATTTATGAAAGCAAGCATAAAGTGAAGAAGCAGAGTAGAAAGAAGGCTTTGGAAGAAAAATTAAGTCTGGCTTGTAAAATATTCAGAAAGTTATCGCAGATCACATTTATTGATTGGAAGCCAATGTTTTTCCTTCTTTTATTGCAAGAATGACATATTTTAACATTAAATTTATAACATTTCTTCATTCCAATATCAATTGCTTGACTATGATTAGTGTTCCGCAGTGCATTTACTGTGCTGTCACTTAAATTTTCAGTCTGTTTTGAGATGTTTGAGAACACAAGAGATCTTGATGAGAATGTGGTCGGCTCATTCTTCTTAATACCAGTCACTCAGAAAACCAGAGTGTAAAGGACAGCTCGATCATTTTCCAGCTCTACCCTTGCCTCTGGGCACAATCATGTAAAGATTGGTTTTGGAAGAAAAGGTTATTGCCTGCTTCAATTACTTATGAGATTTAAAGCTTTCCAACTTGCCTTCTCAGGATTGTCACGAAAAGGAGGCTGCTTTATCTCAATATTGAAATGTGTTTTTCAAGAACCAGAGGTAAGATTCAAATGATGAAGAGAAATCACTTACCATGGTTTCTGAGAGAAAATCTGTCCGGTGTTAATAATTTCTTATTGTGCTTCAGGACATTTATGTTTTTTTAAATTAGATTTTATGGTGATCCCAGCTGTCTCAGTCACTTGAGGTAGAGGAACTCCTTAATGGTAACTATATCACTCATTTTTTCGCTTATGTATTAGAAATGATTTTAAGCTACTGTTTTGTTTCTGTTCCTCCTCTCAGTACTTTTACTTCCAATCCATTTTCATACTCCGTGTGTTCATCTCTCTGTAGTCTCTGGAGAGCTAATCAAGGATTAACCAATGTTCCCGTTGAGTCAGGTCTAACCGCTTTACTTCTTTTGTGTCCTGTTCTAAGAGTATGAGATAATATTGTTCTAGGAAAGACGTAACGCTAAACTGTTGACCATCTTTGAGTTCCATGACACCTTTGAGAACATAACAAATGCTCCCCTCTCCATTACAAAACACCCATGAAAATTTTAATATACTATATTTCATATGCCACAGAGGCTCCCTATAACTTCCCAACTCTGTCCACAGACCCCAGGTTAAGAAGCCCCATGTAGCCTTAGGCTATTCAGGCTTTATTTTCCTTCCTCATAAATTTGATTCTAAGATGGCCTCGTGGGCATTAGATGGACAGTTGGTTAAGGTAAGCAGAAGGAAACCGATTCTGTATAAATATCTTTGTGCCTGTGATGAAGTAACCACAGCCCCTAGGAAAGTGAGCGCATTAGTCACTCAAAACTGTTTCTGTTTATGTATTTATGTTTTTAGTGTGGATTATTTCAGTGATAGCAAAGACTCTGAAGACCACCTCCCCATTCCACACAGCGGGCTATAGCAAACATCAGTTCCAGACATATGAAAACTTAAATTTCACTGGAATTAATGTAATAAAGAAGAAGAAAAGTGATATGATGTTCAGTTTATATTGAATATCTTGGTAAAATGATTGATTCGTGGCCCAAAATCATACTAGGTCTTGAAATATAAGTATTTATTCATAAAATCAAATTAACTCAGTTTCATTTGGATTTTGAAAAATTCTCATCCAGAAAGCAGTCATGGAAAGCAGACCCAGAAGTTCCTTCAAAGTAGAGAGCTCTTCTTCTGAGAGAACATGACCTTGAAGAAAGAGCACAGGGTTAGGAGTCAGGAACCACCTTGGGCTTTAACTGATTGCCACTGTCAACATAGGTTGACCAACTTGTCACAGTTTGCCCAGAACTTTCCCAGTACTAGCACTGGGAAATCCCTTCTTGTCCCCAAATCCTTTCCCCCTGCCTATAATCTAGCTAATTGACTGGTAGAAACTAAACTTGTCCATGTGCTTCGAATTGACAGACTAGGAGGGGGAGTGACAGAGAGAAGCTTTCAGAGGCAGCAGAGAACTAGGCAGATTTCTGTTTGTTCAGTATTCAGTTGGTTTTTGTTTTTAAAGCTTTACTGAAATATAATTCACACATCATGCAATTTACAAATTTAAAGTATACAATTTAATCGTTTTTTGTCTGTTCACAGATATGTGCAAACATCACACTATCGATTTTAAAACATCTCATCACCACAAAAAGAAACCTTAGATTTTTTAGCCATCACTTTCTTGTCCTCCCAAATGCCCATACTTTCAGGGCTAAATAAACACCAATCTCTTTCTGTCTCTAGATTTGCTTATTCTGGATATTTCACATAAGTGGAATCAGATGATGTGTGGTCTTTTGTGACTAGCTTCTTTCACTGAGCAGAAAGTTTTCAAGATTCATTCATGTTGTAGCAATAGTACTTCCTTTATATGGATGAATAATATTCCATTGCATGGATATACCATATTTTGGTTACAGATTCATCAGTTGATGGACATTTGGGTTGTTTCCACTTTTTAGCTATTAAGAATAATGCTGCTGTAAACATTCGTGTATAAGTTTTTGTATGGACGTATGTTTACGTTTCTCTTGTATGCCTTGGAGTAGAATTCTGGCTCTTATGGCAACTCCATGTTTAACTGTTTAGCATTTGAGGAACTGCCAAACTACTTCCTGTAGTGGCTGCACTGATTTACATTCCCCCATTCTCATACAAGTACGAAGGTTCTGATTTCTCCACATCTTTGACAACACGTTTTTTGTTGGACTTTTTGATTCTAGTTATCCCAGTAGGTGTGAAGTGGTTTCTTATTGTGATTTGATTTGCATTTCCCTGATGACTAACCATGTTGAGCATTTTTCGTGTGGTTATTGGCAATTTGTATCATTTTTGGAAAAGATCTATTTAGGTTCTTTGCCCGTTTTTTAATTGGGTTATTTTTAAATTGTTAAGTTCTTTATAGATTCTAGATACAAGACTCTTGTCTAATAAGTAATTTTCAAAAATTTTCTTCCGTTCTCTAGGTTATATTTGCATTTTCTTGGTAGTGTCCATGCCTTGTTCCTGATATTAGACGAAAAGCATCTAGTCTTATTCAGTATGCTCGCTGTGGTTTTTCATAGATGCTCTTTATTAGGTTGTGGAAATTCCCTTCTATTCTTAGTTAGTTGAATGTTTTTATCATTAAAGGGGTTTGATTTTTTCAAATGCTTTTTTTGCATTCATTGAAAAGATCATGGGGTATTGTTTTTTATTCTGTTGAAATGGTGTATTACATTAATTGATTTTCAGATGTTAATGCAACTTCGGATTCCTGAGATAAACCTCACTCGGTCGTATGTTGCTGAATTTAGTTTGCTATTTTGTTGAGGATTTTGGATCCACATTGATTAGAGATATTGGTCTGTAGGTTTTTTTTTCTTGTGATGTCTGTGTGTTGTTTTGTCATGAGAGTGATACCGTCCTCATAAAAAGAGTTGGAAGTTTTCCTTCTTTTCTATTTCTTGAAGAGTTTGAGAAGAATTGGTATTAATGTTTTGTTAAATGTTTGGCAGAATTTATTGATGGAGTCATCTAGGCCTGGGTTTTCCTTGTGGGTACTTTTTTGATTACTAATTCAATCTCTTTACTTACTATAAATCTATTCAGATTGTCTATTTCTTCTTGAGTGAGTTTTGGTAGTTTGTGTTTTTCTAGGAACTTGTCCATTTTATCTAGATTATATAATTTATTGGCACACACTTGTTCACAGTACTCCTTTATAATCCTTTTGACTTCTGTCAGGTTGTTAGTAATATCTCCTCTTTCATTGCTCATTATAGTAATTTGAGTATTCTTTCTTTTTTTGTTGATCAATCTAGTTAAGGTTTTGTCAATTTTGTTGATTTTCAAAGCACCCTCTTTTGGTTTCATTGATTTTCTCTATTTTTTTCTTCGATATTTTATTCATTTCCATGCTAATCTTTATTATTTCCTTTCTTTTCTTGCTTTAGGTTAAATTTGCTCTTGTTTCTACCATGTGTTAAAGTTGAAGATTTGGTTGTTGATTTGAGATCTTTCTCTTTTTTTAATATAGGCATTTATGGCTATAAATTTCCTTCTAAGCTCTTTTTGTAGCTGAGTCCCTTATATTTTGGTATATCTTCAACTTTTATTCATCTCAAAATATTTTTAAATTTCTCTTTTGATTTCTTCTTTGACCCAGTGGTGTTGAGGAATGTGTTGTTTATCTTCCACATATTTGTGAGTTTCCCAAATTTCTTTTTGTTATTGATTTCTAATTTTATTCCATGGTGATTGGAGAACAAACTTTCTATCATTTCAGCCCTTTAAAATGTATCAAGGATTGTTTTATTACCTAGCATCCGTTCTATCTGGGAGAATGTTCCATGTACATTTGAGGAGAACATATATTCTGCCATTTTTTGGGGGAGTGTGTTATAGGTGTCCATTATGTCTAGTTGGTTTGTAGTGTTGTTCAAGTCTTCTATTTCCTTGTTGATCCTTGTCTATTTGTTCTATCCGTTATTGAAAGCAGTGTGTTGAAGTCTCCAACTATTCTTGTTGTGGTATTGAATTTTGAATTTGCAATGGCAAGCTAAATCTGTTTATTTTTGGAGTTAGAAGTATATCTAGCTATTTCAGTTCTATCTATATTGCTACATCTTTGGCTGGAGGACTCTTTCATTTAGGCCACTCTTAACTTCGCTTTCAAGGCACATTAGCAAATATAACCATCGTGATAAAGTTAATAACCTGAAATTTGTTGTATCTGTTCACCTAGGGTTTTCATGCATTTGGTCAGGAGTTTCTTCTCACAGAAAGACTATTATTAATTAGAAATATACTGTAAGAAGCATCTTTATCACACAAAAGGATTAAGTGGATGGTAGTGTGGTCCTTACTCAGATCCAAAGGAGGGACATGATAATAGAAAGAGTAATTCTTTGATATTGAAATAATGATCCCTCCAAGAGGAAGCTTCTGTAAATGAAACACTTAGAAGTTTGAAAATATTATTTCCTACCTCTTACCTATAGGTACAAAGTATAACAAAACCCATGTTTATATTTTGTGTTTTGAGTTAGAGTAGTGTTTTTTCTTTTTTCTCTTTGTAGTTATTAACCTAATTACAGAAAAGGATATTTAATTTTTTATTGGGGACAAGTCCCTCTCCTTTACCGTTAATTCTTAAGATCACTGTGTACCTAAGTGTGTGTCTTGGGCATAGTCACACTCTTAAGAGTCTCTTGTCTTTGAAGACCTTTCCTGATTCTCTCTTAAGAAAGAGCTGTAAGGAGTCAGGGACTGGGAGCTAACACGAGAGGAGCCAGCCGTCTTTTGACTGAGTGTGAAGGAGCCGGTTAGGCAACCTAGGATTCTAGATCGTGGCATTCAGAAGATTGATTATCTTATTACTTCTTTAAAATGTAGCTGTTTAAACCACTTGTTTAGATGTTCTTACAGTAAATGAGATGTGGCTGTAAAAAATAAACTTTCAAAACATATTCAGATTTCTGGATTCAAATGAACACTGCTTTTTCTTAACAGTAACCTTAACAGACAGTGCAATGCTACAATTGCTAAGCTCTGGAACTCCTGTTTGGATATTATCTTCTGAAGGAAATTTCTGGGGAAATCACTAATGCCTGAGGATTGTATCTTGTTCTTGAACCCAAACCAAATTATTCAAGTTAATTTATTTATTAGACCTGAGTCTGAAGAATTTGGGGTATTTCCAAAATAAAATACATGCCTTGTTACCACAACAGCTGAAAGACTTATCAGCTATCTTTTATCATAGTTTATATTGAATTAATGTACCAAGCCTGAATGGAAGAAGGTTTATTCCAACATTCTAAGAAGCATTTGAAAGCAGGGACATATGCAGAGCTGAATCATTATACAGAATTTTTAAAATAATATTCTTTCCAACCACATTTACTATAAACAGATAGTGTGCCAGCTACAGTGGGCATTGTAGGCTGACCGAAGAACCTAACCACCATTCACTGCACTGTTTCGATTGCAATTTGTATCCAGGTTCAAAACACCAATCTACATGCTTTTAGAACACAATTTGCTCAATAGCTAGAGGCAGCCTGGATTTTGAGTTCCTGCCAGATTAAATGTTTAACTTTTGTGGCCACAAATCTCATGAAACAACAAGGCCTCCTTGAAGCCTTTCCATAGTTTCTGTTACTGGGCATACAATATATTTCAAAACAGTACAGATGTTAGAGATGAGGTCAACAGTACCACAGGAGAAGGGGAATTTGTATCTTGATAGCAAACAAATAGAAGCACATTTTAATCATGTGATGTTTAGAGCTTCTCAGACTGCAGATGTTGTTTGATGTTCCACTGCTTTATGTTGTTCTTTGGGAACCCCAAGGATTAAGGCAGACTTTCTCTTTCCAAGGACCAGAGCTGGGTGAACTTATCTTGGGAACTAATGCTGTTGGCCAAAAAGTAGATTTCATCCTGATTGGTTACTTACTGTATTCCTTGTAGATTATAACTTTAAAGATTATGAAGTTGAAATTTTATGAACAATAAAGCTCATTTATATTTTTATGTCCAATATTTGATGCTTTCATAATCTTAGAAACTCTGTAAATAGACAAGTTTGGGCATGAAGTACCTGGAAGGGGGTGGGCAGAGGCACTAGTAACAAATGCTTTGTTATCATGTTAGCATCCACTTCCTTGCCTAGCGCTGCCTCCCCCAGTCTTCCTCGTTATGTTATCTCTATGTTTCCAGGATCTCCTTGGCGATGCCAAATGTGGCTGGATGTGAATTGAGGGGGCAGGGGGATTTTTTTTGGCCTAAACTTTGCCAAGATCTAGCTGGGTGCCAGTAGAAGAAAAAAAAATTGCTTTCTAGAAGGAAGTGGTGTGGTTGGAAATATGTGGGAGGCTGTTAACAACATTTAGTTTCTTTCCTACCAATCGTGCCATCTCTGTTTCACAAGCTTTTCTTTTTCCAAGGCATTTCTGTGCTTCTATTCAGAAATTTCATAGTATTGAACATTAGGAGAACTTAAAAATTGATTAAGTTCTGCAAGTGAAGAACAGCCACGTGATCTAAAGCATATAACCCCTTAAAGACAGAACGGTGAGGAAAATCCAGGCGTCTTCCATCCAACATAACTTTCTAGTGGCCCACGGGGGCCTGATACATGCCTTTTTTCTGACATCCTATACCCTATTTTGTAGATCTAGTAGGTTCCAGCCTGATTAGAAAAAAGTTTTAAGACATTCTCCTCCTTTTCCAAACAAAAACATATAAACACTCTTGTTAGCCATTGAGGTGGTTTCTTCTCTGAGACCAACATTGTCCCGCCTCCTTCTCATTCTTTGAAAACATTCCCCCAAATTCCCCTTTTCTTGCTGCCATGGACTTGTTGACCTTCAGCTAGATTCCAGCTTCTCATCTATAATACAGATTAGACAGTGGTTTGGAAGTTGGAAAATGAATTCCGGTGGCATGGAATCCAGTCCTCTAGACTGCACAGTTTTGCTTAGGGCCTATTTTAGTTACATTCTGTTGTGTGTCGAAAAAGGATCAAGAGAAATCTGAAAGACAGCCCTGTTGCACACTGAACAGCTCACTGGGGCTGTTGCAGCCCTAACAACTGTCCATAGCAAACCTGGCAGTTGCAGGAATGTGGACTGTCTTGGAGCTCAGAGAGAAAGGAGTATGCCCCCCAGGTCTAGCCCACTTACCATATAACGTTCTGTGGACATGTCGGTTCCTTGTAATTCCACTCAATTGAAATATTCATCATTGGAAATCTTTAAACTTGGAATCATACCTTACTCTGTTTAAGGATCAAAGGAGGCATCATTTTAAGGCCTGATATTATCGAGAACGAACCTGATGTTGACATAGTTAGATCAGCTTCCCGGGAGGAGAAAAAACATCAGTTCTTTCAGTTTTACCCATGACGTCACCAACTGATGATGGAAGAAGCAGAAGCTGATTCTGTGGCTAGTTTCTGTTGGGAATGCTTTCAGACAGGCAGAAATTTTAGGAATTAAAGACAATTTCCAAATAAGAGGAAAATCCATATTGATAATTCTCCTAGACATACAGGGGTCCCAAGTAAACAGAAAATGAATTTTTCAAAGTGAATTTCAAACGAATTTAGTCAGAGTGAAGTCCCAGAATGGGATGGAAAGAAGAGTTATTGTAGAAGGATGAGATTCTTTTTAAAAAGAGTCTTGAGGGAGTAAAGGAATAGACCAGAATCCTGCTCTGACAGTCTAAAGAAGTTACGTGGACCTTAGTTAATAATTCTTAAAAATTGACTGCATGTTGAAATGAAAATATTTTGAATGTATTAGGTTAAATAAAGTATATCTTTAAAGTTAATTTCACCTTTTTTTTCTTTTACTTTCTTTACTAGAAAATTTAAAATTGTACACATGGTTCACATTTATCGCTCACATTATATTTCCATTGGATGGTGCTGGGTTAGGCCCTGCAGAGCTGTCCTTCCCATTTAACCGTCTGTGCTTCAGCACACACATCCGTGAAAGGCATAGGAGATAAAGGTGACTGGCCAGAATGGGTCCTTGAGCACTTTGGTAATTTTTGCCTAATTTCTAAATTTGAATCCTTTCTCTGGTAGATGTTCAAGCATTGAGAAACTATTTGTTGTGAGCAATTATTTTTATGTTTCCAAATCTGTTTCACATAATCTCTACTACTTTGGGTCCCACCACTTTAGCTAAATTGCAAATAATCTCTAAATATAGCTCATTACTTGGGACAGATAAATAGAGAGTGTGCCCCAATATGCTGAGAAACCCACGGGTGGAGAGTATAGGGCAAGGGTCACAGAATGAGTCAGGCCTGGGCTGGAATTAGCATCTCTGTGACTCACAGTCCCATTCTAACCACCAGACCATTCTCCTCTTGAGAAATACTGAGAGTAATGGCCCTTTTCCTACCAAGGTACCCAGGATTGCTGAATCAGTGTTTGTCAAGCTGATTAGTAAGTGATAAAAGCTGGGTGGGAGTGGTGAAATTGGTGGGTGTTAGCCCTCCATGTTGTGCTGTCTATGTGTGAACTACTGTAGAGGATACGTGACTGGTTTGGTCTAAGAGTGTAAGAAGGACCCACGGCTGTTATCTCTTTAGTGAAACATGGAGGAAATCCCACTGCAGAAGTGAAAATGTTACTTCCTACTTTTAACAATATTTTCAAAATGGAAACATTGTATTTGGAGAAATACTAAGAATTAAGCCTAATATAGCTTTTACAAGGCCGAAGCTTAGCACAATTGGGTGGGAGTTAGAAGAATTTGCATAGATTCCCTTGTATGCGAAAAGGTATTTGTGCAGGTGTGTTGTCACCTGACCAAGATAGCTGTGCCTGTGCTGAAGGCATTTTTAAGTTTTTGAAGAACATAGCTGACAGGACTTAGCTTTCTTCCTATAATACTTTATACACAACTTTCTTGTGGCAATGATCACAATGTCTTCCAGTTATGTGTCAACATCCGTGTCTCCAGCTACTCTTTGAGTGTCTCGAGGGAAGGAACTGTGTGTTTTTCCTTATTTCTTTAATACTAAACAATGTCCGCTCCACAGACAGCAGTTAATAAAGCTTTGATGTACTGAGTAGGTCTTAATTTATTTAGGTATAGGAGGCAGAAGGAGGAAGAAAAGAACTCATGATCCACAGGAGCTTCTACTGAAAGAGATTAGTGAGTAGGGAATCTAACTTTATAATTTGAACTTTCAAACCACTTGCCTATTCTTTCAGCTGGAAAAGGGTGGAAAGAAGATGACTTTGGAAATTTGAATGTACAAATCCAAGCTTGTAATTTAGCTTGAGGTAGACAGCTGGGAACTAAAATGTTGTGGGTGAGAAAGGAACAGGATTGAGGTGCTGAGGCTGGCATCCAGAAATGAGAGGAGAAGGGTCTCTGGGAGGTAGAGAAGCCGAGGGGATGGGATGGGGTAGATAAAAGAGGAACAAACCCTAGAGAAAGTATTCATGGCTGGAAATGGCTACTGAGTTTTTCAAACGGTGAGTCTAATATTTACTTTTAAGTTTTTGTATTGTACATACAACTTTGGACTATATTGTAGTCTCTGTTCATAACTCCCCCAAATTTAGTAAAAGTTTGCAGCACAGAATTTGGTGATTGGTGCTTTGGGATGAAGAAACTGGGACAGTGTCCAGCCAGGAATGGGAGTGTGACAACCTCACAAAGGCAGCCGTTACAGGAAGGAAGATCCAATATGGAACATAAAAACAGGGCATTGTGAAAATGTATACAAGAAATATACTCTATGTACTCTCTTCTTAAATTAAAGGATACATTCTTGTAATTCTGGGAAAGGAATGTTGTATCATGCTTAACAATTTTTCAAACAATTTTTCCCTAAATTGTTTTGGCAATTATGGCAGGCATTTGACGAGTGCTTGCTCTATGCCAAACACTGTTCTAAGTGTTTTGGATGTATTAAGTTGTTTAATCCACCAATAACCCCAGAGCCTCTGAGACTCAGAGAGATTAAATGACTTGCCCAACTCATATAATTCTCACAACAAGACTGACTCAGGAACTATTATATCCCCACTTTACAGATCAGAAATCTGAAACATGGAAGATGAATTAACTTGCCTAGCTCACACAGCTACTAAATGGTGGAACTGAGACTTGGACCCAGAGAGTTTAGCTAATAGTCTCCATATGTATTTTCAAAAGCATCATAAAACTTTACTGAGCTAAACACTATAAGAACTAGAGGTACAGAGATAAATGAAAAGAAGTCATTCTTTCATAGTGCTCAAATTCCCAGTTGGAGAAGGGATGTGTGTGTGTGTGAATATGTACACACATAGGAGAAGCAAGGGGTGAAATAAGACATGGCTTATATCTCCAAGTTGCTCTTATTTTCATTATGGAAAAGAAATGAGGTTGAAAGCTTTCCTTGTGGGTTATACCCAACACCTGAATAAGCTTAGGGGATTTCCTAAGAGACCATTCATTATTCATTTATTTTAAAAATCCAACTTTTTAACTGGTCTGCTGATTTTGGGGGCAGACAATGGTGCAATTCAAAATTTGAGGGCTAGGTATCTACAGGGGATTCCTGTCTATCATAATGTTTAATCCCTCTCCACTGTGTGCTCCTCCTAAACTTGATCTCCACACAGGGCCACCACCCTGCTGACAGTGAGAAAATGTTCCAGTGGTATCAGAAGCTCTTATCCCAAGGGAATGACCTACTGGAGATTGTGGCTGTTGACATAATTGAAATCTGCAGTCAGGCCCCACTTGAAGAAAAGTCATTTGTGGTTGAAATGAGGAATAGTGCTAGACATTGCAAAATTGTTATTTAGGTTTCAAAAGTAAGGGTGCTTGAAAAGTGCCTCATTATACAGTTACATGTTTGTTTATGGATCATGGTGAGATTTTTCTTTTTATGTTTTCTTATCTAATCTCTGTTGTCAAAGGTGTTTAAGCCCTTTTGGATGAAGACATCTATGTTTCATTTTAAATGCAATATAATGATAACAATTATATGGTGTGATTCTATCTTCGTTCACTCTCTTTGTGTGTCATTAGAATTGGATTTCCATTAGGAGTTGCAACTAGCAATGGCTTAGATAAATAGGAATTTATTTGTGTTTTACACACACACACACACACACACACACAGAAATCTGGGGGAAGATAATCCAGGGATGCCAAAGGCATCATCCCAGGCTGATTCTATCTTTCCATTCCTCTTACCAAAGATGTAAGATTTTGACCTCTTGCTGCCAACTCATGGTCACAGGATGGCATATGAAAATAAAGTGTGAAGGGACAAAGGGCAATGTTAGCTAAGTCTCTATCCTAAAAGACCTTCCCTAAAGCTGCGCTCAGCAATTTCTGTTTATATTTCATTGTCTGGATCTCACATGGCTACCTCTAGTGCATGCATACTGCATCCTGAATAAAATTGGGATTCTCTTAGTAAGGAAGAAGGAGCCTCTGTATTGGGCAGGCCATCGGCAGTGTTTGTATTCTCTCACTCTTCCTCCTCAAACTTCAAATGTTTGTAGAATTGTAGAATATTTATAGTTACAAAAATCTTAGAGATTATGCATCGTTGCCTTCTCATTTTACAGATAAGGGCACTGAAGACCAGAAATATTAATTGCGTTTTGCATTTAGAGTCAGGGAAGGGAGAAATGGGAAACTTAATTCTTATTTCACTCATAGTAGGTATTACATCTGATATTTTATTGTATATGCTAGAGTGTAAATTGCTTGAATTACTTGAGTGTATTGTATAGTGGATTTATTCCTGGAATTTATTGTATTTTATATTTATTGTATTTATTACTTGAATTTATTGTATATTGTATTTATTTCTTTGTGCATTCATTTATTTTTTATGTTGTGTTATATTTATTCATTTCGTATTGCATTATTTATTGTATACTGTATTTATTACTTAAATTGATTCCATTTTACATAAAATATATGTATTTTGCATTTATTATATATTATACTACTTCAATTTATTTTATAATGCTTTATTGTATATGTTAGAATATAAATATCTTAAATGAAGAACTGTGAAATTTATCTTTGAATCTCTCTCAATAAATACCAAAAAATTCACCGGAGAGATCTCTTTAAATATTATTTGAGTTTATTATGTCATGAATATCATTAACGAAATGTCAAAGGGAAGAAGGAAGGAACTTTTATCTAAAAAGAATCATTTCAAAAAGTAGAAGAAACATAGTGGTACCAAAAATATTAATCAGAAAACACACTTCAATATGTGGGAGTGTATTTCTTGTGGAACTGAGGCTTCATTTGTACCACACACTGCTTCATGAAAACCCTGATGATGGGAGGGAGAAGTGAAGAGGAAAGATGCATATGACACTGATGTCCTTTGAGAAGTCTTTGCTGCTTTAGACCACTGGTTGGGTGCCATTGTGGTGGATGTGTGTGTTGAACCAACGTCTTCCAGATCTTGTATCTTGTTTGTTCTCCAGCTTTCCTAATCCTATTAGTCTCAGAGTTTTCTTTCTTTTCTTTTTTTCTTTTAGCAGTAAGGAGGACTAAAAACTTCCCCCACAGCAACAATTGTCCCAACTTTCCTTTCCAAAAACTAGTTTAGTTTGAAAATGTTCCATTAGGCTGATTTTGTTCCGGATCTTCACTTTTCGTGTCTCTTTTTCCTGGGGGTACTTTCCAATGTGCGTCATGAGAACTCAGGTTTGTAGATCAGAATCCCTTAAAAGGGCCTCTTTATTTGATTTCCCAATTTCTCTACAACCATTTTGCACAAGCTCGGGGGTCACACATTCTAGATGTTTCTCAAAACATCACTGATCATGAACACACATATTGGATTGTTAGCATTGATTTTATGCTACCTGCACTTAAAGCTTCTTAGGTAGAATAAGACTGTGCTTTTTATTAATTAGGTCATGTTGGAAGGCATCTTTCAGTGAAGTAATGAAGTTTCCTTCTTCCTTTAGGGGACAAGTATGTGTCTTTCTCTTCATACATAAAAGTGTTTTAGTATTCCAACACTATAGAAATAAGGGTTTGGTAAAGCATTTCTTTGAGAATTGCCAAAGGTGAGTCATCAAAAGAGAACCTGAGGAAGTTAAGAGTTACCACCCTGGGTCAGGCTGGGCTGAACCAGCTGGATTCAAGATATGTCAATTATCTCCAATTTTTGAGTGAGCTAAGATTTGGGAGCACCCTCTAATGGAAAAGGATATTTGCTGGGCATCCCAAAGGGGAAAGTGGGCTTCAAAATAAGGAGAGACTTGGTGAATAGACAGACTGAGGCATGATAGCATCTACCACCCAGGCTACGTAACACCAGCTGGGAGCAGTAGGCAAAACAGTGTAAGTTTCCTAAAAGGTATAATCAGCCAACACCTGCTGTGCTTGTGCTTCAGACAATAAGTGTGATCAGGTACTCCACGGGTCCAGTAATAGTGATCTTCAAGGGAGACAAAAAAGATCATTGTAGAGTAGTCAGAGTTCAGAGGATATTTGGGAGTAGAAGTGAGAATAGAATTTGCAAAGGCAAAGTAGATAGGAGTCAGAAATAATGATCTTGGAGGTGTTAGGAAACAGAATTTCAGAGGCACTGAGGCCCCAACTGGAGCTGGAAAAATGCCTTTCTTTAGCTTACAGAACAATTATGTTTCATGAATGGATCTCTTCTTATGTCCTTGTGCTTTATTCTTTCTCTCTTCTTCTACCACACAGTTAATTTATTAGTAAAAATTCCTCTGAAATCTTATCTCTGAAGAAATCAAGATGCATATGCATTCAGGATGATATGTGGCGGGGGTGTGTGGGCTTGTGTTTATGGATTTGTGTTTAGAAATAGGAGTGGAGCAGTGTCAGTGGGCCAGGAAGAAAAGGGGAAGGCAGGAAAATAAAGTAATTTGAAATTCAGGACAAAGAGAGAAAGAATCAATACCAACTTTCCTGTAGTGGCCAGAATATCATTTTGTTTAAAAAAAATTACATTCCTCCGTTGGACAGCTTTGATTCTTAGAAAGATTCTCTTAGGTTATCTCTACCCATTGAGTTAAGTTTTGCCTCCAGGAACAGTAAAAAATTAAATGAACTTTTTAGCAGGACAATTTTTCATACTCAGAGTTAAGAGTATATTTGCCACAATTCTAAGGGACCAAAGAATGTGTTCACATTCCAAAAACATCTATAGAAAAAATTATTGATGTTATTAATATGCGTACACTTAATAATTTTATTAATTACATCACCTGCGGCAAACATTTCCAAAAAATGCCTTTCAAATGATCTCAGGATTATGTATCAGCTTAATAGTATGTTCATGAACAGTTGTTAGTCCTGTTGAATTTCTCTTTTCTAGTTTTGAAACTCAAGGGATGGAGCAGCTTTCAATGGCAGTATCTGCAGTTCTAAGTGCTTAGAGGCTCTTGGTATTTAACCTCCAAGATTTTGCTTTATTTCAGGTGTCCTCTTCCAGGAAGGACTCTTCCACTCAAGGGTGGAGTGGAGATTGGAAGCTAAACTCAACCCACACAGGGACTAGACCAACAGACCATAATAAAAATGAAAAGGAAATATTTACCTCTTTGGGCAGTGGATACACACAGCATGCACGCACACACCCGTGCACAAACACACTACTCTATGGCTCTAACCTCACTCCCCAGCAGCAAGAAGGCCTTACCCATATCGTTTTAGGGGGCTCAACTTTTTGGCCTATTGGCAGAGGTCTCTGAGCTTCCACATTGCCTTCTTTTTGTATCTGCCAACTGAATGAGGATGAGAGTTGAAGTGGCTTTGAAAATAATTCTTATTCATTATTCATTTTTAAAACACTATTCTTCCGCATCCAGGTATGATGCAGGCAACTTAATTTCAAATATTGCAGCCTAGAACAGTGTGATATTATACCTTCTAGTTAGCTAGTGCCTTTGACTTTTGGGCTAGTCAGTTGCCCTAATGGAGCTTCCACATCTGATGGGCGGACAGCAAGCATTGTCAGAAAAGCCACCCTCCAAAGTTGGCTACCATGGGTGCTTCAGCTCTTCATACCTTGATCAACAGCAGAGGTCTTGTTAGCATGGAGAGCGTCAGATATATTTTTTTATTTGGTGAAATTTTGGGCCTGGTAGCATGATAGATACTAGAAATGGACTCACATTGACAAGATATTCAAGACACCAAGAGTGGCTAAAATATTTTCAAAGACGCTTTCCATTTTTGCATAAACAAGTTCTAAGAGATAGTGAATTCTATAGCCTATTCTTTAAGGATGGCGCTCCAGGCTTAATCTCTAAACAATCCTATGTTAAGCCATTATGGAGGAGGATTTCTGGATGGTTAACACCAATGCCAGAGTTCCAGAATCCTCCTTTTGGAGTGTTATGTCCACCTCACAGAAACCTTTCTTGGAAGATGATGGTTTGACACCAAGAATGACAGAGAGCTAGAACTTCAAGCTAACAGAGGAGTTTGCATCAACTGTTTTGTTCTTGCTCACTAATGAAGTTAGTCAGTCAACATGGTGGCAGAATTGAGCATGAGACTTGCTTTCATTATCACCTGGTAAGAGGCTGTAGAAGAGTAGCTAATACATGTGACTTCCAACATTTTCAGCAATTGACATTATCAACCAAAAATGAATCAGATATGTGCATAATAAAAATGGCTTGCGTCAATTTGCCGCACACTCCAAATAATTTTTTTTCAATGTCTTAAATCACTATAACACCTTATTTTCAATGTCTTCGGCAGGTTGAGAGAGCACAAACAGCTTCTTGTAGTCACTTGGGAATTTTCTGAAAACTCAGGTTGCTATGGGCAACCAAAGGAAGAAGGGTTGAAAGGTGAGAGGGAAAGCACTTTGGGTCAGCTGTGGCTGTCCCCTGCCTGGCCAATGTGATGATCTTTCCTGAAGGGCATGTGCTGACAGGGAACCAAAGCTCTTACTCCCAGCGAGGGCCTGCTCCATGTGGTAAATATCTCAAGTGAGGGATTTTTATGTCCCTTTGATTAGCTGCACGGGTCAAGGGCAAGAGTGAAGCCTGCATCATTTCCCTACCTCTTTTGCTTGGCGAGGCAACGTGTGTGGTCCTCTGGGCAGAGGCTTTGGTAAGAGTAGGGATAGCGGATTGAATTCTCCCAGCTGGATGGAGATGCACACTGGATGGAGACGCAAAGGGGATGCTCTGGGACAGATCAGTGACTCTGTGGCTATGTTTTTTTGTTACTCTTTTGCAGCAGGCGGCTCCTCTCTTAGAGGGACTTTGAGATAGTCATATCACTGACACAAACTGAGTAAACACAAACGATTTTTTCCCCTTTTGAGTCTGCAATATCTTCAGTTATTGGTGATGTCATCTGACAAGTTACTTACCAAGTGACTTTTGGGCTTTTGTCTCAAAAAGGAAGATGAGTATCCCAAGGTACTAGGACAAAGAGCTTTTGCTTTAGGAGAATCGAGGTAAAAGGCAGTGGTTAAATATCTCTGAAGCTATGTGTGTGGCCTGGTTTTGCCTCTCATCCTCCCTCTGTTGGCATTTTCTTGGCAGCCATACCTGGAGCCTCTGGTTAGCAGTAGGAAGAGGGTCAAGGCCATTGCCACCAGGAGGCAGATACATCACCCTGGTGAGGAGCTAGTCATTTAATTGGTCTGTGCCAGGGACCACGCAAAGAGAGACACTAAGTTTTCTGGAAAAAGCCCATGATGTCTGGGAAACTAGAAACTCAGACATCAAAACTTTAAAAGTTTTATCTTTACAGCTATCCACAATTTATAATCCAGGTCAATTTATGTGGGTGACACAAGTTTCTTTGAAGATAAAAGCAGAGTTCGGTATGCGCACTTATCAGGGGCTGTTAAAACATGTTCAGGGTTTGGGTGTGTAAGTTCTTGAAATTAGCACGTCCCCTGTACCTGCCCAATCCAGTCATGAGTGGCTCTGTCGATTGCATCTGGAGCTATTTTTGGAGTTGGACTAGATTTGAAGACAGATATGGGTGGCTTGGTAATCATCATTTCTCTAATGGCAGTGACATTTTAATTTTATCTGTTGTAAAATCACCGCCAGTTGCCTTTTTCAGTTGTAAAATAACATATGTGATTGTGATATATTTTCTTGTGTTTCCTTCTCCTTAATCCTGCCCCTGTGGGTGTGTGTCTTGAGCAGCTTTTCAGTGTGTGTAAGCACATGTGTGTCTGGGGACGCCGGGTAACTGCAGTATAGCTCGGCAGCATTTCAACCAAGTAGTGCTTTTGCTGTGAAAAGATGGCAGCAATTTGAAGTTGTTATCATCTGGCTGGTGCTGAAGGGAGAAAACCACTTTCTTTTAAGTGCTGACATCAACAGAAAAGGAAGGAGCAAGAGTGAGAGGGAAGAGCTCGATTTTTACCTTCTATTGAATAAATGTGGCTGATCATTGATGCATCGAGATGGGCAAGAGGATTAGAAGGCAAAGTCAATTTCGTCTCTAGGTGACCCGCTGTGACGTATCCTGTACATTTCTAGGTCTGGAGCAATTAGTTCATTCATTCTTTCATTCCACAGATATTTGTTTTTGTATCAACAGGTATTTATTAGGTTCTGCGGTTACTGTAATAAGCAGGATCAAGCGCTAGACCTCATGGAGTGTGCTGGGGAGAGAGAAAGCAAACAAATAAACATAGGAACATAAAATATAATTTCAAGTACAGTGGGAGATAGGGGTGGGAGAAAAGTGATTAGAAATCTGTATGAAGTGCAAGAGGCAACCCAAGGAAAACCTGGGGGAGGGAGACAGTGTGGAGGCCAGGAAACCAGAGAGAGGGACGGGCTAGATCTTTGACTTTGATCTCTGCTGCCTAGGAAACCCGGTAAGGATTTGCGCATGGAAGTGATGTCATCTGATTTATGGCTTTAAAAGCTCACTCAGGGCATCATCTCATGTATATTTTACTGGCTGCATATCAGTTCTAGCAGAAAATCATTTTATTCTCAAAACAATGAATGGTCTCCTGATACTTTTCTTAAAACTATAATAACCCTAGGATTCCAGAACTGCAAGTTGATAACATCTTCCTTTGACTGGGACTTGGGAAAGGAGCAATCAGAGCAGTTTTGAAGTATATTAACCTAATAGTTTATAGCTTACAGAAAACTGATAATTCAAATAAAATGCCAAGAAAGCAATTATTCTTGATTGATTTGCTTGCTGGGTACCTGCTTTCTGTGGTCAGACTTTGCAGTCGTACCAGGAATTTGTGGGTTATTCGGCTGTTTATCAGATATCCGAAGCAGTTCAGTGCAGTGAGTCAGAGCGGGGCCCAGTGGAGGGCTGACAGTTTGGAACCATCTCTGCCACTACTAACTAGCTACCTAACCACAGCGGGCCCCTGAATTCCTGAGAATGATGCAGAATATAAGTATTGCCCTCATGGGGTTATTCGAGGATTAAATGAGATAACACATAAGCATCGTTCCTGACATACCTTAAGTACTCAGTGAAAGTTAGCTGGATATTACTATTATTTTTTTATAAGGAAAATTAGCCCTGAGCTGCCATCCTCTGCCAATCCTCCTCTTTTTGCTGAGGGAGATTGGTCCTAAGCTAACACCTGTGCCCATCTCCCTCTACTTTATATGTGGGACGCCTGCCACAGCATGGCTCGATAAGCAATGTGTTGGTCCATGCCCGGGATCTGAACCAGCACCCCTGGGGGGGACCGAAGCAGCGTGCATGAACTTAACTGCTATGCCACCAGGCTGGCCCCTAGCTGGCTATTATTAATTATTTTTGCTAAAGAAATTCTAGCCATAGAAGATTTTTAAATTTCACATATGATAAATCATATAGTTAGCTTATTTTATATAATTTAGAAGGCTGAATGGGTAGAATTATGAGTCTAGAATGCGGTGTTGTGGGAGGTAGCACCTGCTATGGGGGTGACATTATGTATCATATATAAATCTCATATATAAGTATATATAAATACAGTATATTATATGTAATGTATAAATATAATCTATATTACATAAAGTGCCCTAAACAAGAGGCAAACTCCAGGGGGCTGGCATTGCCCCAAGTCAGGGGCGGGTTTTACAGTTTGAAGGTGGCAGGAAGGGATTTGTGATGGGTGAGGGTTAGAAGTGGGAGGCCAGGAAAAAGGAGCTGAATCACAGAAAAGCTGCCAATGAAATGAATAGGTTGGGGATGGATGGAGAGAAAAGCTAAGGCTGCTGGGAGGATGGTCCTGTTTTGGACTTTGATTTTTTGATGCTATCACCACAGCCTTTCTTTAGTATCATTTTCAACTGAATTCACTAAAAAGGACATTTTAGAATGTGAAATTTTAGGGGCCAGCCCCATGGCCTAGTAGTTAAGTTGGCGCACTCCTCTTTGGTGGCCCAGAGTTTCGACGGTTCGGATCCTGGGCATGGAAGTGGCACCGCTCATCAAGCCATGTTGAAGCGGCATCCCACATGCCACAACTAGAAGGGCCCAAAACTAAAAATACACAACTGTGTGCTGGGGAGTTTTTGGGAGAAAAAGGAAAAATAAAATCTTTAAAAATAAAAATAAATAAATAAAATAAAATGTGAAATTTTAAATGTGAGATTTAAAAATGTAAGTCCCTGGGAAACAGGATTGTCCTACAATGTTTTGTTTTATGTCAAATTTGTCAAATACACTTATTCTACAAAATATGTAAATACTTGTTTATAACCATATATGTGTAC
The DNA here is from genome assembly GCF_041296265.1 of Equus caballus. Lineage (NCBI taxonomy): Eukaryota > Metazoa > Chordata > Mammalia > Perissodactyla > Equidae > Equus > Equus caballus. The sequence goes on from NC_091704.1 coordinate 40,478,465, forward strand.
TTTGGCGTACTGCTTGCTTTTGAAAATGCCTGTGATTTAAATAACTGCTTTAAAATAGGTTTTAGCTTATATTTATCATTGGTCTTAACGAATAGCATAAAATCTTTTTTCCTAGAGGCTGCAATTCTCTTCTTCATCCAAGATACATAACATTTAAAATAATTCAATTTATAAATAGAAACAATAATTCTGGAAACATCTCTCCTTGAAAGTGATGAAAACTTTTTCGTGGGTTTCTGTTACATATTCCCAGCAGTGTGCTGCTGCTCTGAAGTCACGCTTAGATCAAGAACCCAAATGTCTTGGCCATTTGTAAATCTTGGAATCCTTTTATCATGGATCAGGGAAAACCTCCACTTTGTGAGTGAATTCAATATATCATTTTCTTTCTTATATTTCCCTTTCTCCTCACTCTTTCCTTTTTTTCTTTTTTTGTCTTTTTGATGACTCACTGCAGGGGAGTTGATTTCTCCAGAAACCTAGGGGAGCTGTGAGCCTGGGCTGTGTGGTGGAACCCCCATGATGAACACCTCCTGGTGCCTGAACGGGAACGAGCTGAATGGCTCAGATGATGCTCTGGGTGTCCTCATCATCCAAGGGATCCTTGTCAAGGCCTTCAGCAACCACGCTGTGGGACGGTACCAGTGTGTGACTGTGGCCGGTGTGTCAGCCACCATGACACTAACCAGGGATTGAGGAAGACTCGGGAGTCTTGAAGAATGTGTCGGACAACCCTTATCTCAAACTTTTTTGAGTCCTCACCTACCTTTCTCAGACTTTCAATAACCAAGTGCAGCTCTCAGCACTGTGTGCTTGGACTTAAGCCTAGTTTCCAGGATGGTGCAGATACTTCCATGGTGAGTTTAATTCACACAGTGAGATATTTCCATAGCAAGTTCAATCAAATCCTCAATCTAGCCACCAGCTGATTGTTTCTCTCTTGCTGCTCCATCCTGTTGCCCACTCCCCTCATTTCTCACTGTTTCTCATCTCTTTTCCCATGGGAATGTACATTTTGTGATTAAGAAAGGAAATTTTTGAAAAAGGCAGGTCCTCACTGTGCACAGGGATCCAGTCTGTGATGTGATGACATGAGCTTACGTCACTCTGTGACACTTGTTCTAAATCACATGCCCTCTTTTTAGACTCCTGCACTGCTTCTAATTTTTAAGGACAGTGACCCTAATTGACACGGACTTTCAATGACAAGTAATATTTTATACAGAAACAGAACTGAATAAAGCAAGATAAGGCTTATGGGAAGATAGTGAAACAAAATAGTGCTAAATGGAATTGGCATCATGTTTATGCTTCGATTACTTTTTCAATGAAGTGGTTAAGAATTCTATTTCGACCTAGTGGAGGAAGGAGTGGACGGTAGGAGGAAATATTAGAAAGGTAATTTGGGAGAATTTGTTGCTGAATAACTATAAGATTGAGTTAATCATTGTATGGTTTATAATAGGAAAGTAATTACTCTAGACTGTTTTTGACATTTAAAAAAAGATCCCCTAAATCCAATTGCATCAATGAATTAATCTGCTGGTCAGTGTTTATTCATTACTCATTCTGTGCTCAGAACTACAGTAAGGACTATCAGGAATGTAGTCTATTGCCCGAGATCTCTAACACAGTTATAAGAAGAGAGACTGAAAACATTAATAAAGCTAGAAAAATCAAAATAATTCTAATTATCCCTATGAGAATATTGCTGTAGGATGGCAAAGTAAATCAACCATAGGCAGGCAAATATCAAAACTCCACTTCTGTGACTTCATGGGTATTTGAGAAGGACAGATTTTGACATCTTACACTATCACTGAATATTTCTTTTGCAGATGAATATTTAGATAAGGAGAAAGAGTTTGTGGCGTTTCCTTTTGAATTCATCAGCTGTGGTGTTAGGATGGTATGGTTATTAAGGAATATGTAATGCACCTCGGATTTATGTGACAGGGCAGTTAAAATATAATTTGTGTGATGAATATTTTAGAAGCGTTTAATTGCATCTGAAGCACCTCTTCAGGGGGCCAGGATATCACATAAAATGCTCACAGGCACCACCTCCGCATTTCCTTCGGTACAAAGATCTGTGGGTGGAGAAAGAAAGGAGGGAGGGCCAGCAGCAGCCTTGGGTGAGGCCGCAAACGGCAGATCTTTCAGTTTGCAATGTTGGCACTGCCCTCTGAAATCTATAACTTAATTTTGATAAAGCAAAATAAATATAAGCAAACCTCCAAGCAAATGAATATATCTCCAGAGGCAGGATAGGGTAGAGAAGATAAAATGGGCTTTGGAATTCTGACAGCCCTAGGTTAGAATCTGCCCTTACCACTTAGGAGCTTTGTGAGATTGAGCAGGCTGTTGATATGTCTGCTTTCCCTCACTATGCGTCCCTTGAAGGTGGAGATTTTGTCTTTTAAAAAAAGTTTTTATGATTACAAATATAATCAACGTTCATGGTAAAAAAAAAATGGAAGAACAAATTGGAAAGTAAGAGTCATCCTTTATCCAAATATTATAACCCTTAACATTTTATGACATATCTTTCCAGATTTTCCCATTTGTGTGTATATATTTAATCAAAATTGTTATTATTTAGTGACCATGTTTTATTGGTTCTTTTTATCCCTAGTGCCTGGTATATAGAGATGTTTAATAAATGTATGTTAAATAAATAAATGGCCTTGAACTTCTTGGTTCTCAGATCCTTACCCAAAAAGATGAGAACAATAACAGCAACTACAGTGTCCAGAGTTCTGAGGGTGGAATGAGATGCTGGATGTGTACCACTCATTCATTGCTTGGCGCACAACAGACACTCTGTAATTAGAAGCCACTATTGCTATTATTTTATTTCTCATTGAAAAGAGAGAGATACGCTAAATAGTTTGGTTCAGAGGATCTGAAATCATTCATGGTAGCCTTTACTTACAGTTTGGAGACAGGTAGTAAGCCTAATACAATGTGTTTGGAATGCCAGAGCATGGGAATGGACCGTGAATCCTAAAGCAGGGATGGTATTGTATTGGCAAAACCAGTTGCTGAAGGTAGGGAGAGAGAAAAAGAAAGTCGATAGCAGAGTGTTCTGCTCTGAGTGTGGTGACTTTTATCTCAAGCTGTTTAATAAGATACAACTTGGCCTCTGATACCAGCAGGTCCATGACTCAACTCCCTGATGTTAAGGATCTCAGGCCTCCTTTCTTTCTTGTGGGTCCTTTTTTTAGACCTGGGTTGTGTGGGTGGAGGTAGGGCATAGAAAATGCCTTTAGCGGAGCCACGGGCAAGGATTCCTGGGCTTTTGAGCCTCCCTTCCTAGTTGGTGCTCTTAGGATTGGAGCTGTAGCTGGGGCGCTGACTTGCAAATGCCGTAGAGGAGGAAGGACCCTAGAAATCGCCCAACCCAGTCACTTTGCTTTACACATAGGGGACTAAGGTCAAAAGAGATTATGTGAACTTCTCAATTAGCTTCACACAGCAGATTGTGGCACAATCAGGCTTAGAACCAAAGGTTCCTATGAGGCAGCAAAATGTGGAAGAAGGAACACAGTTTGGAGGCACGGTGCTTTAGTTTGAATCCTGGTTCTGCCGCTTATGGGTCCTGAGAGGCTACTGAATCTCTGAACTTCCTTTTCATCTAAAAACCAGAATGAAATACCTAGTTGTATTAGTTTCCGAGGGCTGCTATAACAAATTACCACAAACTTGGTGCCTTAAAACAAGAGAAATTATTGTTTCACAATTCTGGAGGCCAGAAGTCCAAAGTCATGGTGTCAGTGGGGCCATGCTCCCTCTGAAGGCTTCAGAGAAGGATTGTTCCTTGCCTCTTTGTAGCTTCTGGTGGCTTCCGGCAGTCCTTGGGGTTCCTTGGCATATAGGAGCTACATCACCCAATCTCTACTCTGTTGTCACATGGTCTTCCCAGAGTATGTCAGTGTCTGTGTCTGTATCCTCATATGGCCTTCCTATAAGGATGTTAGCCATTGGAATCAGAGTCCACCCTAATCCGGGATGCCCTCATCCTAACTGATTACATCTGCGAAGACTCTATTTCCAAACAAAGTCACATTCTGAAGATGTGGGTAGACCTGAAACTTTGTAGGGATACTATTGAATCCAGTACACTAGTGTACAGAACCATTGCAAGGACTAAATAATATATCTTCTGTAAATTACTTAGCCTGGTTGCTGGTACATAGCAGATGCTCAATGAATGTTAGTTCTCTTCCATCCTTTCCAGCCCCCAGCCCTGTGGCCTCCCCACTTGGCCGCTGAACTCCTCCAGATCTGAACTTATTCTGTTTCCACCCAGTCAGCATCTTCATCCTTCTGCAACTGTTCTGGTATGTTCCTGGCCTACTTCACTGGCTCGTTGTAATTGTTTTGTATCAGTCCTTCCATTCAGATTCTGCTTGTTTGCAGCTTTCCCCGTTTCAGTTTTCAAGAAGCTTTACTGTAAACATACTCGCCGAAAAATGACAAAAAACCTCAGAATACAGAATCAGCAAAAGGACTGCTTTTTACTTATTTAATTAGCAAAAACAAAGAAATATATCCAATTTTGACAAGATTACAGTGAAAACGTGAACTAATAAAACCTTTGTTGGGGCTCAGTAAACTGCCATAACCTTTTCCAAAAATCAATAAAAATATTATACCTTTGCTTTATTAATCCCAGACCTGGGAATCTGTGTCTGAGTAATAATTCATAATATAGAAAACACCACAGATAGTCATCAGAACATGATTTATAATAGAAAACATGAGAAACAACATAAATGTCTAACAAAAGGGCTAGTTTAGGTAAACCATAGTTTTCCCATTTGGAGGAACATTATATAATTATTAAAATAAATGAAAATATGAAAAACCTCTGTGACGTATTAAGTGAAAAGGAGATTAATAGTTACAGATTCATACCTAATTGTCATAAGCACATGGAGTAATGCCAAAATGATCTAAACATTTGTCCATGTTCTAAATTTCTTATAATTTAAAAATATTTCTTTATAATTTTAAGTAGGAAACTGATGATGTAAGGAGATAAGCCATAGAGGTGGGTGACTGATTAGGAGTGAGAGATTCGGTGGACGTCCCAGCTCATCGGTTGTGATGCCTGCGGCACTACTGTTGACATTAGATGGAGGCAAGGGCCATTTCTCAAACAGAGGACAAAGAGTGTCATGGGAAGAGTGGCCAGTCAGGGGATTCCTACCTGCATTGTCAGGGAACCGGACTCATGAATTCTGGGGCCAGTGACTATCTCCTGACCGTACATGATCTCCTCCATGAGGACCTCATATAGAAGGACGCTAATCCTACCTGCATCAAAAAAATCTGAAAAGTCAAAACAAAGATAACACAGCAATAACAAATTGCAAAACTTTTATTCATGTTTCTGGTGAATACATAATAAATGTTTTTCTACCCCTCAACAAGTGAGAAAAAAATGAAGACTGTCAGTGAGATACATAGATTGAAAGATTATTATAGGTTACTTTGGCCTGTGAGTACAAGTTTAATAGAGATGGTATAATTTTAATGATTTATCTTTTTGGTACTGATAAAGTCAAAGAATTCATAGCTAATTGTCCCAATTTTATTTCTTCATGTATTAATTAAATTTACTCACTTATCTGGAAAGTATTTATTCTTACTACAGTCTTAGACTTGCTTTCTTGTGGAATGTGATATCTTGTGAGCTAATTTTCTGGATTTTTGTTTATGGAGTTTACCATAAAGATAATTTTAAAGTACTTGGAAAACAAAGAAAGAATACAGCACGTTTAAATTCCAGTATATATTCTCGAAGGAGTAGTTTTGTAAATTTAATGTGTGCAGGAATCGTGAGCTGGGAAGCTTGTTAAAAATGCAGGTTTCTAGACCCTAACCTCAGAGGCTAGAGGTTTGGTCTGAACATCTTCATTTCAAAGGAGGCAAACTGAAGATTCGCCTGCAGGTGGGCTACTGTTCATATTTTGAAAAAATGGAAAGATAGCCACATGAAGACACATGTGTCCAAAAATATTTTCATTAAATGTTTGTGGTTGAACATTAACCTATCACAGTAAAAAATAAATAAATAAATAAATAAAAAGGAAAAGAGTATTAAGAAATACTTGGTGTTGCCTACCAAAACATGGTTTTTCTTTTCCTTTTTTGGAGGTATGTAAAAAACTCATCAGCAAGTTGTAGATGATGTCAACTCTTCTATTCCTAGCACATTTTTGACACGTAACCCTTTATTTCACAATAAGCGTGCTGAGGCAATGTTCCTTTAGACTAAGAGCTGATGATTGTCAGTTAATTATATCTCTCATTGAAGGAAAACTAATAAGGAATACCTTCAGCTACAACCAGCATTTTCAACAATATGATCACATGTGAGTATATTTCAAATACTCTAATACTAGCATCTAGATTCTCATAATGGAGTGTCGACTGTGAAAACCACATGTATCTGTGTTGCTAAGACTGCATTGTAAGATTCATTCATCCCTGTGGTGTCTGAGCTATGAGAAAATAATGGTTTTCTCTGTTAATGAGTCACTTTTCATCAGTATGCTAGGCCTTCCTATTTCTCTTTCTTGAGAAAGTGGATGGGTGATTGATTTTTAAAAAATCTTTTATTGCGTTTTTTTTTTTTTTTTGATGAAGAAGATTGGCCCTGAGCTAACATCTGTCACCAACCTTCCTCTTTTTGCTTGAGGAAGATTGTCATTGAGCTAACATCTGTGCCAATTTTCCTCTATTTTGTACGTGGGACTCCACTACATTGTGGTTTGATGATCAGTGTGTAGTCTGTGCCCAAGATCTGAAACTGCCAGCCTGCGAACCCTGGGCCACTGAAGTGGAGCATGCGAACCTAACCACTATACCACTGGGCTAGCCCCTAAAAATATCTTACAAGAAAATGATGTACAAGTCAGCTAAACCTGGCCTTTCCTCATGGTTGTTTTAACCTGCAGTATTATCTAACACAATAAAACGAGGGTAGATTCTAAATTACAGATTTTTAAGGCAATGGTCCTTAAACTTTGCATAAAAATCCCATGGTATATATGTGTTTATTAATATTCAGATTTATGGGCATCCATTCTAATTCATTAAGTCTTAAGAGAGGACTAAGAATTTACATTTTAACAAACACCCCACGTGCTTTTTATACTGAGGAATTCCTCTCCTAAGGAATTTCGTAAAATAGCTTAAGAGGGTTAGTTTTGAGGGACCCACGTTTTAAAACCATTGGAGGAACTTGTTTTGAACTTGAATTAAGGGGAGTTTAGAGTACAAAAGAAGCATTGCAAAATTTTCCAAACATAGATTTCACATTTGGGTGGCCATTGGGAATAAGAACAACATCATATTTCCTTTTGGAAAGCGTGAGTTGGAAAGTCTGGGCTTTGGCGAGACCCGAAGTTATCAGGACACCCAAAGTCATGATGATGAGAGAACCAAAGCAGTGAGAACATACGAGAGCGATCAATGGCACTTACTCTATTCCAGGCAGTGCTCCAAGCTTCTTACATGTATTAGCTTATTTAACTTTAAAGCTGTCCTATAAAGTACAGATTATTATTTTGCCATTTTATAAATGGGGACAAGAGGCAGTAAGAAGTTAAATAACTCATCCTCTTCTACAGCTTGTGAGAAAAAGGGCCAGGATCATTCTGAACCTGAGCTGTCTAACTTGGGGACTGGGGCCTCCTCCACTGCACTATGCCACCAGTAAAGGGCTGGTTCTCTGGGAAACTCATTTACCTTTAAACCAAACAAAGCATTTTTTACAGTAACATGAATTCCTATAAAGGCAAAACCATGAACTCCATGCCAGTTAGAGCTTTTCGATCTATAGTTCTTAAAATTTCTAGAGAAGACCAACATGAGAGAAAAACGAAAGTAATGGCAAAGGCATTTACTTACGTAGTTATTTTCTTGAACAGTTGCTCTTAGGAGTAATAACTATAATCTTTTTGCTTGTCTGAGTGCTTAACTTCTTTTAGAGTCTTAGAGTCTACAGGAAATTGAGGGATCGTTTGGCTCAGCAGTAAGTGTTTCTTCCATGAATGAGTGAAGAGTTGGGCTGATTCTGCACATCTACAAGGATGTTATGCAGGCCAATCAATACAACAGTTTGCATAAGCATCCTTAGAATTGTGAAGGGAACTTTAGGAGTAAGTTAAGTCTGGAGAGATTAGGTAGAGCAGATGTGGTCTGATGTCAACCTCCAGGGAGGGTGCAATGGGAAGACTGAGACCATATGCCCAGGTGGGATAAGCTGTGTGCCTGGACCTCAACCTGTGAATCTCGGACGACTGGAGGATGGCTACCCAAGCATTATGTACTTGCTTTGCACCAACGGTTTCTGTCCTCATTTTCTATTGCTGCTGTAGCAAATGACCACAAACTTAGTGGCTTGAAACAACACAAACTTATAATCTTTCAGCTCTGTAAGTTAGAAGTCTGACGCAGATCTCTCTGGGCTAAAATCAAAGTGTCAGCAGAGATGTTTCCCCTTTGGAGGCTCCAGGGGAGAAACCTCTTCCTTGTCTTTTCCAGCTTGTAGAAGCTGCCCATATTTCTTGGCTCGTCGCCCTCTTTCTCCATCTTCAAAGCTAGCAAAGGCGGGTTGAGTTGTTTTTACCCTGTATCACTCTCATTTCCTCTCCTATCTCCCTCTTCCACTTTTAAGAACCCTTAGGATTATTTTGGGCCCACTCAGATAATGGGGGCTGGTCTTCCTTTTCTAAGGTCAGCTCATTAGCAACCTTAATTCCATCTTCAACCTACAATTTCTTTTTGCCATGTAACCTAACGAATTCACAGGTCCAGGGAGTAGGACCTGGACATGGATATTCTTGGGAGATCTTTATTCTACCTTCCACAGCTTCTTAAACAGTAGGTTGATTGGGGAGAAGGAGCATGTTCCAGGACATAGGATTCAATCATCCAAGACTGGATGTTTGACTTGGAAGGAAAGCCTCCTGCTCCTGCTCTTGGCAGTGCAGATGCTGGCAGAGCAGTAATGGTGGAAAGACTATGAGCTGGTTGGGGGAATGAAGAGGGGAGAGGCTGTGTCATACCTGGAAGGGCTGAAGGATCCTTGTTGGCTGAGGACTCCTCACCTATGCACTGACTTAGCTGAGTTGTTTCTAATGTTTGTGGGAAGGAAGGTACTAAAGGTTTTTCTCTTAGTAGGGGGAAAGCCAAGCTGCTCACCAGGTCGGGCGTAGAGGGATGGGTGAGGAGGAACACGTTTAGAGTTGGAATCCCAGTTAAAAGAGGTAGAAATATGAGCCAAATATATCTTTGATTGAAATTGAGCCTACCTTCTCCCCTTCCTTCCTTCTTTCCTTCCTTCCTTCCTTCCTTCCTATTTTCAAATTTGTGCCATTGATGTGTTTTGGGAAACAATAGTTACACAAGCACTGTTCCTATCTAAATGGATTATGTGTCTGGAAGGTCAAGGCTAGGCTCATTCTAACAGAAAACAACACAAATAAGAAGAGCAAAACTTTATCCATATTCACATTTTTTAACTTTTATTATATTCTGCAATAAGAGCTGAAGCATCAAGTGAAAAAAAGCATGATTTTCAGGGTGAGGGAGGTGTTACAGAATCTACTTTAAAGAAAAGCCTTTGTTTTTGTAAGTCAAGCAAAGTGGAAGTGGTTGATTTGGACCCAAGAGAAGAACCGTGACCTTCTGAGTGAAAAGAAACCCGCAAGTCATTAGTCATCTAGCTGATATATATAAATCATGCAAAATGCTGCCTTATATTGTTAAAGGACTTTCCATTTTTCCTCCAAAGCAGACCAGACCTTTCTTAGGTCTGTTTGGTTTCTACACATACCTAATTCTTGTTGTTTGGGTGTCTGCGTAGACAGAATGATAGAAACAATCGGGGACTTGCCTGACATGAAGCCATTGGCTATTGGAAAGAGTACTTTGAACAAACGCATCATGGGCCCCATGAATGGAAGAAGCAGCCACAAAGAGCATCAGAACGTAAAAATGTAGGTCACAGCTGCTACCCTGGGGACAGGACACACACTGTCATGCCACTGAAAGCATGGAAGGAAGTAGGAAGCGTATACACCGGGAGACCCAGCATTCTTGACAACAAAGGGTAGAAATGTGCGTGTCTTCGACTTCCTTTCTCTCTCCAGATAGAGAGAGCTCTTTCATGGCATCATACTTGTGGCGTGGAGTGGGGGTAGCAGGATGGCAGGGGCCAACAGGCTTCCTGTGAAGAGCTACTCCATAGATTTTCAATTTTTACAGCAGTTTTTGAAGGCTCTTTGTATAAAAACAAAGCAAATGCAAAACTTTAATATGCAAAGCATCAAATCTTTGCAAGTCTCTTGCCCAAACGAACTTACTTCATCCTAAAGTGGAATGGCAAAGTTTAAAGGAAAGGTGAGTGGCAACCTCATGAAAATAAACCAGAAACAGCCATTTAATAACAAGACTGTCTTCTTAAATTCTCTTCTTTATCTATCTCTGTGCTTCCAATTTGCCTGGCTCCAGTATGGTCCAAGGGGAGTTTTACCTAAGGGCACTAGGCACTTACAAAGCAGGGAGGTTTGTCTTAAATATTGGCACTCTGTCTTTTCCGCACCAAAGTGCCACTTTCACTAGTTGAGGGCATCTTGCACAACCTCAGGCTGTCTCTGCGGCCTCTGCCCTCCTCAGCCCACTTCTCCTCTCATCTGGGTCCCTGATGCTTCCCAGAGCTCCTCCCTGGTAAATCATCTAAGCCTGCTCTTGCTGCAGACTATGGTTCACGACCTTACGCAACGAAGAAATCAGAAATAGAGAGCAGATTATTATTTGCACCCATGGCAGCCCAAAATAGTAAATTCATCCGATAGTACTAACCTTTTATTTATTTATTTGTTTTGCAAGTTTCACCTGCTTCAAGCCCATTTGATCAAAACTGAAGCCAGAGGTTGGCAATCTATGGCCTGCGGGTCAAACTCAGCCCGCTGCCTGTTGTCCAGCCTGTGAGCTAAGAATTGTTTTTACATTTTCAAATGGTTGAAAAAAATCAAAAGAGGAATAGTCTTTTAAGACATATGAAAATTACATGTAATTCAAGTTTTAGTGTCTAAAAATAAAGTTTTATCGGAACTCAGTTGCTCTCATTCATTTACGTATTGTCTAAAGTTGTTTTTGTACTATTTTGGCAAAGTTGACCTGTAAAGCCTGAAATATTTACCATCTGGCCCTGTACAGAAAAAGTTTGCCAACTCTTGATTTAAACTAATTTTTAAATTTACATATCAACTAGCCAATTATCCACTAACGCAGTGACTGACATGTAGCAGTAAATCAATAGGTATTTGTTGCAAAGATTTACAATGATCCAGCCGACATACAACTTTCAAAAGCATACCTACTACATGCCATTGTTTTGAGAAGCTTTGTCAACAGGCAAGAGGTGAATATCTTTTCTCTCTAGCTTTCCTCCTCCCTTATACATATTATGGAGCATACACACTTAGATTGTAATCTACTTTTTAACTGGAGGCCAAGATTTGGAATATATCAAGTTTTCCATAATTGGAGATTTTGTTTTTAAAATAAAGCACTCTTCTGGAGCCAGCCTGGTGGAATAGTGGTTAAGTTCGCTCACTCCACTTTGGCGGTCCAGGGTTTGTCAGTTCGGATTTTGGGCACAGACCTACATGCCACTCATTAAACCATGCTGTGGCAGTGTCCCACATAAGAACTAGAAGGACTTACAACTAGGATATATAACTATGTACTGGGGCTTTGGGGAGAAAAAAACAAAAAGGAAGATTGGCAACAGGTGTTAGCTCAGGGCCAATCTTCTTCACCAAAAGAAAGCATACCTTAAAAAGAAAAAACCACGTAAATGTATGCATTCTTATCAGAAGCTGTGTAGTGGTTATCTACTGCTGCATGCAAACTACCCTAAAACCTGGTGATATTTTTTAAAATAACACCCATATTATTATATCACACAATTTTGAGAGTTAGGAGTTCAGGATGGGCTTGGCTAGGTGATTCTTCTGCTCCACGTGGCATCCTTTGGAGTTACTTAGTGGTAGTCAGCTGGTGTTCAGGCTGCTCTGATGGGTCACACGCCTGCTGTGTTGGTAAGGATGGCTGGAAGGTGGGACTCACCTGGAGCCCTCTCCTCCTCCATGTAGTCTCAGGACACCTCCAGCAGGTTAGTCCGACTTCTAACATGGTAGCTTGAAGTGGAAACTGCCAGTTCTCTTAGAGATAAGGCCCAGAGCGGGGAGAGTGTCCTTCCTGCCACTCTCTTCATCAAGTAGTTACTAGCCAGCCCAGATTTATGCGGAAGGGAAAGAGACGCCACCTCTCAGAGAAGAGTATCAGAGAGTTTCTGGCCATCTTTCATCTGCCAAAGACTGCTTCTTGTTTGATTTTTAACTGTATTAATTCAACTAAGTAGAGAAGCCTCTTCCTCGTCCTTCTAACATGTGGGATTTTTTCTGTGATCTTTCATGGTTTCTTCTCTGAGCTCTGGAATTATTAGGTGTCTAGGCAAGGAAAAGACCAGCTTGGGCCAGGCAGAGCTATTAGGGATGAGCGTCTTCTTCATAAACTGACTCAGCCCCAAAACGGTCCACCCCACCTCCAAAAATACCTAAAATAGGAGCGAGGAGGTCTGCAGGCTCACTCTGGCCCCCAGCTGTCTGGGAGGGAAGTCCTCAGGTATATTCCCATATTCTTAATGACATACATAATATAATTTGGAAGACATGCTAGTTTCATGGAAAGAGAAATCAGCGCTGCCCCTCACTGGATAGAAATAGGTAGCTAAAGAATACACAAGCCTAGGGGCCAGCCCTGTGGCTGAGTGGTTATGTTCACGCACTCCGCTTTGGTGGCCCGGGGTTCACGGGTTTGGATACTGTGTGTGGACCTACACACCACTCATCAAGCCATGCTGTGGCAGCATCCACGTAGAAGAACTAGAATGACTTGCAGCCAGGATATACAACTACGTACTGGGGCTTTGGGGAGAAACAAAAAAAAAAAAAAAAAAAAAAGAGGAAGATTGACAACAGATGTTAGCTCAGGGCCAATCTAAAAAGAAAGAAAAAGAGTGGCTTAGCTGCTCCTTTAAAAAAAAAAAAAATACGCCAGCCCAGATAATATCAGCTCAGGGTCCGATTTTTCTCCTTTCTGCCATCTTCCATTTGTGGGTGTACTGTTAAGGTGCTGTTCTTTTTCGCTATAAAGAAATAAGGTCTAGTTTTCAGCAGATACCTTTGTTTAGATTAACACTCTGACTTGAAGATTAGAAATCAAAGAGATGTAACCATCCAAAAGTTTGCCTTCTGCATATGACTATACGTGAGAGTGAACCATTTCAGAATTTCCCCAGTTGAAATAAGTTTTGAAGGATTTGCTTGGTTTATATTACAGAGTTTTCGAGAGAAAATCCAGTTGCTTACAACACACAAAAATATGTATGATAAACATGCAGGATAGACATATTGCTTAAATATGCCAAAATTCTATGGAGATGGACGGCATTTCAAACAGTTTTATTCCCCATCTACTCAGACAACCCATCTGCTATATTTTGCAGACCTGTGAGGTAGGCAAGGTTATCGTCCTATGCGAGTTCAGCAGCTGAAGGAGAGCTCCAGACCCTTCCACCCCTTGGTCTGGTTTGGTAACTGTATTTCCTTTTCTCACAGTTCTAGGTCACACCCTAACAGAGCAGTTGCTTTTTCTGGATGCCATGTGGGGCTTTTGTTTTCTTTTCTGCTGGCTGAAGGCTCGGAGCCTCTTTGCGCGTTTCCTCTCGTGGTCAAGACTGTTAGCAAAGCAAAGCTGCTGTGGATTGCATTGAGCATCTGAGCATGTTGCCACTGCGAGAGATAGGCACCAGCACTTCCTTGTTCTTTAAAAAGCCACTTAGCCACTTACGGCTGTGGGGCTTGGCTGTAAATTTTCTGTGGGCAATGAGAAACCCTCAAAGTTTTCACAGGAGAAAGGAAGAGGTCTGTCTTAGTGCTAAAACTAGGATCATAGACAGCTCTTCCTTTTCTCTATGGTGCAGAGAAACACGAGAGAGGGGACTCTTCATGAGAAGCAGTGACTCAAAATTGAGAAAAGCCGTCTGCAGTTCCTGCCCTTGTTGTTGGTAGTGTTGTGTGTGTGTGTGTTTTGAGAACTTTGAACTTTCATCTGAGCCTGTACTTTTGGTGGCTGTCTGGGCTCAAGCAAATTCACATCCTTGTGACGAGTCCATGTGTTGGCTCAAAGTGCTCTGTTCCTTGATTATCAGATATCGTAAATAGAGATAGTGCAAACCTTAGAAAAAAGCTTTGTAATATAGCGGAGAGCTCAACCATTAGAAACTCTTCCTCAGACATCTGAAACACACCTGGGCTGAGACCTTACCCAGAGAGGAGTTTTGCTGTTTGTCATGAAGTGATTTTCCATGAAGTATCTTTTTTTCCTTTTTTTCCTTCACGGTGAAAATGATAGTTGTTGGGCAGTTTCTTGTTTTTCATCCTTAAGCTCCTTTCTCCTTCAAAACTATTAGAGTTTTTGCCATGGGTGGATTCTCCTCGCTAGACCACTGTGGAATTATTTGTAATTGGTATCGCTATGCTTCAGTTTGGAGACTTTGGAAATCCCCTTGACATCCTTTCTTGCCAAATTCGTCTCTGGTTGCCCGCCTACAATATTGTTTTCCTAATCTGACCAGCCATCTCTGACTTATTTTAGCACATGCAGCATTTCCGAGTTTGACAGAGTAGCACGCTGCACAGATTTGGAAAGAAGATTTCCAGGGGACCAGTGGCCACGAGTTGCCTCAAAGAAGAACAATTAAAGTTCTTTAGATGTGGGAAGAAGGTTCTGGAGAGCTAGAATTTCTTCCTTGGGGTGTGAGTGGTTTTGGGACTAATCAGGAGCACGTTAGCTTTGCAAGGGAGTTTTATCCAAACTTCCGGTTCTTCAAGATTCATTGACAAGGTGATTTTAAGAGCTCAGCCCTCAGAGGTATCTATAAAACTTTTCAGAAAAAGCACCACCCTCTCTGCTGTTCAGAAATATTTTTGGAGTTTGAGCATACATATATCCATTCTAATTCTTAATTGGAAAATATGTCTGATCTTCGGTTCTTATTTTGTGGTTAAAAAGAGAAAGGAAATTAATTAATATTTTTTGAGCATGTGCTAGATGACAGGCAAGAAATAGGTGCTTTATTCAGCCCATACTGCTGCTAAGGAGAGTGAAAGCCAGATGGTCAGTGAGACTGTCAAAACCCGGTGGAGAAGGAAGCCGGCCGAACAATTAGCAGTAAGCTTGGGTCCGGGCATGGGAGAGACATGACCGGTTACAGCCTGCTTATTAGCAGCATCCCCTGCCCCCGCCGCCCAAATCAGTGGTTTCTCTGGTTTAAATTAGTCAGTTTGCACCTTGGTGCCCCCTCAGCTCTTTCTCAAGCCAGATGTCCTTTGTTCATGGATATCATGCTCCCTGTTTGTCCCAGGATCCTGATTTCCGTATCTGTCTTTCTCTAGGTAGTCTGATCATATGCCTGATTGTTCATTTTCTTTGGAATTTACTCCTGTGAGGTCTCTATTTTGGGTTGAGTTGAGTGCTAAGAGGCAAATACTGCCCTTGATTCTCTTTCGGCCTGTCGTGGTCTTTACTTCCCACTGTCCTGACCCACCACTTCTGTACTAAACTTGGGCCCCAGTCCCACCCAACTTTGCTGTCTGCTGGTCGCCAATAATATAAATAATAATAATAATAATAATAATAATAATAGTATAAACTTATTTGGAATTTAAACAAACCTTGAGAATAAACATTTTTTACAAATTATATCAAACACTTAAAACAGTTGGGAATGTTAAATATTAATTCTTAATTCAAAATAATGACATTCATAGACTACATTCTGGTCCTGGTCAATATAAAGTTCACTTAAATATGGTATTTTATATATGCTTGACCAGAAATCCTTCTTAAAATTCAATGATTATAATGATTCAACTTTACAAGGTTAGGCAAGTCTTCTATGTAATATCCCAGATAACTTTTCAAATACAAATATATATTCCAGCAAGAATATTATAAAAATATTTACAAATTGTACTGAAAGGCTTGATTAAAAGGTTCTCTGTACACAGACACAGGCCAGCTATCTGCTGATAAGGCCTAAGGTGATAGACCAGACAAGGGTGTTTGTAGTCTAATTAGTGACTTCTGAACACTCAAAGCACAAGGTTCAAAGGTTGACCCTTTACGTGTACTTTCCGGTCATATTTTAGAATTCCATCTCCTGGAATCACACTAGGTGATCAGGACTAGGTCTTGACTCAGCTGTTCAGAAAGATTTAAAAAAGACACTTTTTTTTTATTTGTAGAAATGCCTGTCCCTGATCTGACCAGTATCCACACGGGATAAGTCATGATAAAATGCCTGAGATAATGTATTATAAAATGCAGGGTTAACTCATAGTAAACCTAATGTAAGAACGTAAACGTGCTTTAGCCTGCTTAAGTCCAGCCTACCGGGTTCTTTTTGGGGTCTAAGGTCAGTGACAGGTTTTTGGCTTTTAGAACTTGCTGTCCAGTTTTGGAAATGAACAATACTGTTCTGGTGAAGAACAAATGGCCAGAATGGTTGCTTTTCTTTTTCAAGTCCTAGTATGAAAACAGAATTAAGTACATTTCCTGGGCTAGCTCCAGTGGCCTAGTAGTTAAGTTCGACATGCTCCACTTTGGTGACCCAGGTTTGGTTCCTCGGTGCTGAGCTACACCGCTCGTCTGTCAGTGGCCATGCAGTGGCGACAGCTCACATGGAAAAAGAGGAAGACTGGCAGCCGATGTTAGCTCAGGGAGAATCTTCCTCAGCAAAACAAACAAACAAACAAACAAAAAAACCCCCTCACATTTCCTACCATTGTGCCATGCTTAACTTTATACTCCCACCAACTTCCACAAAGAATTTGAAGCAGAATCCAACAGTATTATCCATGCGGAGTCTCATATTGACCCTAGGGTCCTGAGATCTTATGACAAAGAAATACAGGCTATGCACCAGACAATTTCTGTTTTTAACACCACCTTACATAAGAAATTCTGAAAATTTGGCGCTTTCTTCTTACATGGAATTGTGCCAAATCCCATCTACGCTATCTAAGTAGGAAACCAGATTTCCTCACTTTGCGCTACCTCGTCAACTATAGGTATGTGCACACGTTTCCAGTCTTCACAAATGGGAAATTCTCTAGTTTGCTTTTTCTCTAACACCTCAGGTTCTGTGGTAGATCAGTGGTTTCTGTGACATGTCCTGCCCTCTTGTTCTTTCTAGCTCTTAGCTTCAGAAGAGATGAAACAGGTATCAGTGTTAGTGTCCGTATCCTTCTGTGGTGTCGTGTGTTTTGTAGCTGGACATAGTTCATTAAGTTTATTAATTTTTGTTGGCTACTTTCAAGATAGTAATTTTAAGCCCTGAATGGCCCAAATGTCTAGCCTTTGATTGACAGACATTTTGATGGCTTCAGGCATGCTGAGTAAGTTACCTCCAATGTCCTGCCAGGAGCCATTCTCTCCAGATGCCACCCACTCCAGGGCCTTTGAAACATGGGGCTCTTGTTATTAACCTTCCCAAAGGGCAGCAGAGGACTCGGATTACAAATGCAAACTAAGGTTCTCACTTCAGGAATTTGGTGCATACTCAGACATGCAAACTTCTATTCTCGTTGTCCAGTCTGCCAAGTGGCAGCTTGAACCACTTGACTTGCGTAAATCCTGGTTTGGGACAGTTAAGATACCTTGTTAATTTAGCAATATATTCTCTTCCTTTAACATGGTTTACCCTTCGCCTGCAAAATTCCCAGCTTCTCTGTGACAATTCATACCTGTCTTGGTTTGGAAGAAATATAAAATCATTGTTTACTTTTAAATACCTGAAGATCAAAAAGACCTCTGTCCTTTGTTTTAGATAAAACTCCATTTTTTTTCTTTTTACATTTTCCCCTATAAGTCCAATTTCCTAAACCTTTCTTCATGACTCACTTTACAGATCTCTACGTGTACCTTACAGGAGAAATTTAGGCAGAATTTCAAACTCTTAATACTTTCCCAAAGCAGTGGCAAGATTAAAAATGTGAGTTGCCGTTCCCTGGCCAGTTGTTCACTGACACACTTGTCCTTCTGTGTCTGGTACTCTTTTGACCCTCAACTTTCCCACAAATTTCCCATTTGTGAAGACTGGAAACGTGTGCACATACCTATAGTTGACGAGGTAGTGCAAAGTGAGGAAATCTGGTTTCCTACTTAGATAGCGTAGATGGGATTTGGCACAATTCCATGTAAGAAGAAAGCGCCAAATTTTCAGAATTTCTTATGTAAGGTGGTGTTAAAACTGTAGAACAGAAGTCGCCTTTGGGATTCATCACTTGCCCAGATGTTGCAGAATTTGACTTCAGATTCAAGATCTTTGCTATCTCTGGGGAAGTAAATTGAATGAAAGCATATCACATCAAGGGTCTACTAAAATTCTCAGTTCTCTAACTGTGAATTCATCTCTTCAGGTCTGTAACGTGGTTGCTCTAACAAACACAAAAATAAAAACACAACAAAAAATGAGAAATAAGTCTTCCTTATTATAGATGGAGATGCTTGTGTGGAATCTGCTCTGGTCTCTGTACAGGTAGCACTGCATTTGTGAGCCAATGCCTCTTATTATTTTTTCATTACTAAATATAATTAATTTTATTCTCAAGAATAAAAAATTAATGCTATATATTTATGTGAGTATATATTATTGTGTATAATATATACATATATGTACCATGCATATTGCATAATACATATGTGTATATATTATATACACATGGTATATATACACACAATATACATACATATACATATATACCTGAATTTTATATATATATATTTCATTTTGGGACGCACAACACAATTCAAGAAATTGATTCTGTTCATGAAATTATCATTATCATCCTCATTGAATATTTGTGAAATATCTACCATATGCATAGAGATAGGTATCTAGGCATGATGAGGGATGCAAAAGATCATAAAAATACAATGTTTGCCCTCAGGGGCCTTGAATTTGAGTTGTGCAGACAGATACATTATTCATGAAGAGGTTAGTAGCTATCCAGATAGAGCACCATGAGTAACAAATGTCTGGAAGAGATTGTAAGCGCTACCGGAGTTCATGCCATGCCTATGGAGTCAGTGCTCTGAAGGGGTCTTGAAAAGATGCTGGTCTTAACTTGTCTGAAGTGGAATGTTTGAAGGGTGGGGCGTGGTGGTGGCAGAGGAAAATCCTGAAGCACAGAGGTCAGAGTCAGGTGGATGAATGGAAAGAAGACTGCCTGAGATGTTCTCTTTCCAGAGAAGCAAGAAGACAAAGATGGATAAAGTAGATGAAAGACAAGCAGCGTAGGAAGAGGACTTCAGGCCTTGACCGTGAGTTGTGTGACCTCAGGTGAGTCACTTAATGTCTTGGAATCTCAACTCCTTTATTTGTAAAATGAAGGCTGGTTTACTTTTTGAAATAGGGGTAAGTTTTGAGATGATAGGTTATCAGGAAAAGTCTAAGCAATTAGTTTATGAGACAGGAACTGTATAGATTGCTTCCTGCTTAGTAATAAAACCATCAAACAATCATCGTGCTGAGGTACTGTCAGCTTTTAATCGTGATTGGAGGATAAGGTTGGTAAAAGGCCATAAGCTATGTGCTGAGAAACGCAGCGAGATGGAATGCGTCAAACAAGGAAGATAAACAGCAACATGTCTTAGGTAGTTGGGGAAATGTTTGAGAGCTTAAGTGAAGTGACAGAAGCTAAAGTTTAAATTTATGATATAGTTATCCTCTGAGTGTGCAGAGTTTGCGTTCTTATTGTGATATAGCGAATCCCTCAGACTGTAGCTTTTAGGCTAAGCAATGTCATGGGTTTTATGTTACACAAGAGTTTTGAGTGTGTTGATTTCAGTAATGACTGCTCTGAGAGCTCTGTTAAACATCCTGATTTCCCCACTAGTAAGCTGGAATCCAATTCAAAATAGACTGCAGTGAGTGAGACTTGAAGAAGATAGCAATGGACAGCAAAGGGCACAGCAGAAGTGAAAGGAGGCAGTGCACACCCGCGATGGTTTACAGGCTTATGGGGAATTAGAAGTGATCTGAAAATATACTTGAGAGGAAATGGGTATGTGAGAAGAGCCTTGGAGGAGAAGCAGGTATGAATCATGACTGTAAATAAATTCAGTGGGAACCTAAAAAATATGACATGCAAAACTCAAGGATCTCAATTCTGCTTTGAAGGTAAAGGGAAGTGTAACAAGGATCATGGCGCTGGGAACACTATGATTAAATTCTCACCTTTGGTTCACATGAAAGAGTTTACCCTGCTCCCCACATCTACCCTCACCCCAACACACACATATTCTAGGTAAATTCAGTGAAATTTTGTATTGTTTTCTATTATGGAAGTCAGTTGTCCAGGCCAAGAAAATAACCTACCCTAAAACTGTCTTTAAATGCTTAAAAAGGCATGCAAATATTAAGTTAGGTCTAAACTCTCCACTAATTAGGGAATCCCAATGAATGCAATACTGAGATAATCCTTTTGCCAATCAGATTGGGGAAAAAGAATCACATATTAGATGGTGTTGGTGTCCCATCCATGTCCCCTTGGCTGAGCCTAGAAGAGTTTGCCTGCAGACGCTTCACAGATATGTTGACATTTTCCCGTGTCTTCCTCCAGAGGGCTTTTTTCTGGATGCAGGGGCAATTAACCATTGAGGGTCAGTGGATAAATACTCCACTTCCTTGCCTTTCATTGAGATAATTCTAAGTTGTGTTCCATGTACCCTCTCTGAATTTTCCCCCAATGACTGAGACCCAGTTGCTCATACAGTAGGGTAATCAAGTCATTCTAGCTTTCTTGAAACAGGCCCAGTTTTAACATGGAAAGTCCTGTGCCCTGGGAACCCCCTCAGTCCTGCATGAACTAGGATAGTTGACCACACTACCGTAGAGGTAACTGGCTAGTCAATGCACTCTTTATTGGTTTTCCTCCCTTCCCTGTCTCACTTCCCCATTCCCTCACAGTGATTCTTGAGATCATCTCCTAAATAAATTATTACATACTTAGAATTATGTATTGTTCTTTTCGTTGTCTTTCATCTGTGCTAGATTCTAAGTTGTTAGGGTAAGAGCCCTGTTTTATTCAATACTGTCTGTTCACAGCATCTAACACAGTGCATGAAGCATAGTTCGTATTCAGTACTTATAGCTCAATGAATGGACCCCGTATCATTAACCAAGCAGATTTAACAGACATTATTTGTTGCTGTGTGTCAATGCCAGCGTATTTGTTCCTCTTGAGTTTCCATAGAAACCTTCCAGCCACACTGATCAGGTTGTAGGTCATTAGTAGTTTTACAGAAGTGATGTATTATTGAAGTCTTTTATACCTTTTGATCATCTTATTATTATTCATCCCATATAAGAGTTTTGAAAACTACAAGTGGAATAAGGACAAAAATCAACGTGTGAGTAGTGTTATCTTGATTAAGTGCTTTGGTTATACATTTTCTCATTTAATCCTCAGAGCAACCTCATCATTTAATATTATTATTCCAGAAAGTTACACATATTCTGTAAATATAACTATTTACAGAAAGGTAAGGCTTGGGATTCTTTGCTTATAATCACATGCCAAGCAGAAGGCATATTTCTCACCACTGACTCCCTGTCTTTCTCTTTGCATTGTTGGAATCACTGTAACTAGGCAGTAGGTAATCTCCCACATTCATAGAATTCTATAGAGACAAACAAGTGTGGGCCACAATTGGTTGGCTCTTCCTGGAGTTAGTTATTCACTGCGTTTTTTTCAAATCTATTCAGTCCTCCTACCAATAGCATCTTTGGCCGTAGTCTGCTTTTAGATCAGTGCTGTACTTCCTCTCAAACACTTGAGAGACTGCAGATCTTTGTCATTCAGCATCATTTAATTTCCTGAAAAAAGAAACAAATGAAAAAATTGCAAGAGGTTTAAGTATACATTTAAAGTTGATTTTAATTTCCTGTGCCCTTGTAATTCCTTAGTTTGCGTATGAAAACTGTGAGTGTTTGCAAAGATATTTTCTGTTCATGTGGCTTTTCTCATTTTCTTAAAAGAGCAAGTGGTCATATAAAAAACAACAGCGTCAACTGATACTTACCCTTACTAGTTACTTTTTAGATCACTTAGAAGAGGAATGCCTGGTTCAAAGAGTATACACTTTTAAAATGTGGATAGCCTGTTCAATTACCCTTCAAAGGGCTGTGGAAAAGTCTGCTCCTATCACACGATGTTTGAGTCTGATCATTTCCCTAGACCCTCACAAGCATGAATATTATGAACTGGCTTTGCTTGGATTCCTGTGAAAGCAAGTCCTGAGACAAATATGCGCAGATGAAAAAAAATTTTTAATTCCAAGTAGAATGCTCATAGTTGGAATCAGTCAGTTCTTTTTCCTACTAAACGCTCTTTGATGGTACCTTTAAAACATGGAATTTATTCAAACCATAAAATTAGAGAAGCTTTCTTCTAGCTCTGTGGTTCTACCCTCAACTTTGGGTTATCACGGAAGGCTTCACAGAGGAGTACTTTTTTTGAGATGATCTTTGAAGAATGATTAAGATTTCTCTAGGGAGAGAAGAGGAACACGGCTTTTCCAGGCTGTGAGAAGTACGCAGTTTCTCTGGCAAGTAGTCAAGGGTGGAAGGATGAAAGGGGTATTGAAACTGGAAGTTCGTAATCATGTGTTAGCCCTAGCCAAATTTCCTGATCCAGCCTCAGTCTTCTCCCAGCACTAACAGAAGTGGGAGGTTCTGGGAAAGCCGATTCTGCTTTTTCTTAGTTAGCCTCGTGCAAGGTGGTGTGAAAGAAGAGCAACTGATAGATCCCCCTAACCTTCAAATTCTGGCCTCAAATCTGTTGCAATGTCTCAGATTTCCATCATTAGGCTTATGGCTTCAATTTAAGAAATAGAGGGCACTCTTTTAAAGATATTCATAAAATTGGTGATGGTTGAATTAGCCACAGAGATGATAACACTTTATTACGAATTCACTCACTGGAGTTGCATTAGAAGATTGCAGAGATTTCTTAAATGTGAAAGAGAAAAGGGGGAATGGGCTGAAGCAGGAATCCTTTACCTGGAATTCCTGAACCCATGGAAGTCTAAGAACTTTGGGATCCATTGGTATAATAATAATAATAATGTTGATGATTTCAGTCTCAGCAAAAACAACATCAAAAATGACAATTAAAAAAATTAGAATTCGTTGAGGGCTTACATTGCATCTGTATTGTACATACATTAATTCATTTAATGGTCCCCACGCCCTGTGGGGTTGACTTATTATTTTCACCTTACAGACAAGGGAACCGAGACTTGAAGAGGTTAAGTAATTTGATGAAGATCATAGAGTTAGTAAGTGGCCGAACTAGAATCTGAACTTCTGTTAGTGTGACCCCATAGCCCATGACTTGAGGACACCAGGTCACCAAGTTGACAACCAAAGGAAACCTTGCTTATGTCACATCTTTATGTACGTTCAGGCCTGGGCACAGAAGACGATGGGTCCAAATAAGTGCCAGGTAGTGGCAGAGCCACGGCTCTGGTCCCCTTCTGTGGCCGCTGTTGGTTGTGGATAAGTTACTGGTACCTGGAGCACCCTGGCCCTATCCCATTTTTTCTCCCTTTGGAGTTCCCTGGGTGGGTGATGATCCGCAGTGGTTTCCCAGTGTATATGCCCTGCTCGTGACTTCTACTGAAAGCTTACCCCTCGTTGCCAGGGCATTGCAATGTCTAGACAACAGGAAGGAGGAAGAGACCCAGAAATGGTGCTAATTAGGGCATTCCAGGAACAGGTAAATTCCAGTCTATATTGTGCTATAGTTACTTTCAGCAATTCAAAGTAGGATATGAGATTACCATCCTGGACTATTGCTCTAGTACTGCGGTTCTCAACCAGGGGCCATTTTGTCCCCCCAGGACAATATTTGGAGACCGTTTTGGTTGTCACAATGGGGGGCTGCGGGTGATTCTGGCGTCGATTGGGTAGAACCCAGGAATGCTAAATATCCTTCAATGCACAGGGCAGCCTCCACAACAATCATCTGACCCCAAAGGTCAGTAGTGCCAATGTTGAGAAATACATTGGAAACGAATGCAATTTTTACAGAATTCTTTACATGGCAATCGGAGGAAAATGAATATATTTTCACGTTCTCCCGCTCAAAGTTATTATTCATTCAAAGTTATTATTCATTCTTGAGCAATAGTCATGCCAATTATATGTGAAAATGTGGTTCACTCACAGTGGAAGTCCTCCCCCTCCTTCCTCCTCCCCCATCTCCCCTTCCGCCTCCTCCTCCTTGCTCTTAATTTGTCTTCGTGGACTGCATATATTTCCTGGAAGAAGAGGTAAGGGACTCTGAGTCTCTCTTAAGCTGAGTTTAAGAATAGTAGGAGTATACTTAAAAGCCAGTTTTTTCCCCTAGGTAGCATCTGGTTAAATGAATCTTTTGTACCTTGTTTATCTATGCGAAGGCATCAACAAGGATTGGCAAGAGCAGGACAAACAGATGTGAGCAGTGTTGGCCAACACGTGAGAGCAGTTTTACAGTAACATCATGACACCTTGGAAAGATGCCCTTTCCTTTCACAAAATAATAGAATCAGATGATAAAGCTTTCCAGGCAGTCTCCTTGTCGTCCCTGTTTCTAGAAAGCCCTGCTCTTAAAAAAAACTCGGAGAGAATGTTTGATAATTTATCCTTATAATCCTTTCAGAAGAAATATCTATAATTCCCATTTTTTATTATAGTTAGCCAGGTAACATAATGTTCAGTTAGCTTGTCTTATCTAAATGTCTTCTGTTGCAATTCGAAGTTGTCCTGTCTAGTGGAAATAGAAGATTGTTCCTTTATTATCTGTATATTGATATCTATATATTTTCATAGGACTTGGAAAAAAATGAAATCTTATCTCTATTTTTCTAAACAACTCGCTTCCTTTGGCCCTTACCTGTAAGTCCTATCTCCAACCCTTTAATCATATATGTATCATATTCCTGGAATGCTTGTTACAAATGCAAATTCCTGCTCTTACCCTCAGGTATCCTTGAGCAGTGAGGGCTTGGGAATATGTAATTTTTACAAGATTCCCGGGTGATTTTTACGCACTGAAGATTTTGCAAACTGCCAGCATGTCAAGATTGACCTTTCACAGATTATTTTAGTGAGCATTTCAGGCTGGTCTGGAGAGTAGCTTTGCCTTCTTCGTTAGCTGGCTGTCTTACCTAAGCAGGTATGATCTTTGATCTTTGGTTACCCACAGACAAAAGGCAGATAGTAATCTTTTCAACACGTAACAAGAGGCTTCAGAGAAATTGGATGCACAGTGTTGTTATTGAAAGAGCACAGAAATATTTGGAATATGTGTTGTTTCTTTTCAGGGAGAAATAGCAGAAGGTAAACAAGTCTGTCTCCATTTGGAACCCGTCCACTTCAATTAGTCTTTGCCTCCTACCTGGGCATCTGTCTTGTTATAATAGTACGCACACACTGCTCATTCTGGAGTCTGTTTTATGATGTTTGGGTAGCCATACCTGTGTGTTATTTTAATTTTTCACTCTAACAATTCTTAAAAGAGAGCTAGATCTTAAAAGGATGCACATTTGTAAAGTGTTTGCTTCCAGTCAGTTCTCTTGTGGGCATGATATTCTTCACAGCAATTTCCAGCATTATTAGGGCTAAAAGTGGAAGGTGCAGTTGGTTGGGGTGTGGAAGAAACAGAGTAGATTCATAGACAATCAAATAGTCCTTCCGCCCTCTGCATAGGAGGGCCCGAAAAGAATACCTCGGAGTAGAGGGTCAATTGGACCAATCCCACCAAAATTGTGTATTTTCATGATGTTACATAATCTTGGCTTAGGGGGACTCAGGGACGCAGGACTTGATGATTTCAACTTCTGTATTCTGAGCACCGATAATTCATGCTACAGCAATGGTCCTGGGGATCTTTATCCAAGCTTGGTACAAGGGTTCAAGATCATGGTGTACTCCATGGAGCTCCAGGCTGAACAGATTAAAGATCTTGATAAAAGGTACTCAAGAGGTCAGGAAAGATGACTGTGCTTCCTGTTATTGTTTTTTTCTCATTCAAAAAGACTTTTTGTTTTGGTTTGTTTTTACTTTGATAGTTATCTTTGTCCTGATGACTTGAAGACCTGATTTATTATTGTACACTGAACATAATGTGTGCAATCTGAGCATGTATCAAGGAATCCTTAAGGCATCTCATTGGGATTTTTTCCTGAGGATTCAGGGGTAGTTTGTTGTCCAGACACTGGTGAGTATAGAAGGAAACCAAATCAACTATGGCCAGCAGGGCCCCTGGGTCTAGAAGCCTTTGCTGTTCTTAGAACCATTCCCAGAATCATTTTCCCTACTTGCTGCTTCACTTTGCCCCCTCAGCCAGGCTGCACAGGGCAGTGCCCTGAGGACATACGCTGTCCATGCCCCTGCTGGGTGACGTTGGAGGTGGGGGCTGAGTTGTGGAATTTGCCTTCCTTGGACATCAGAAGAAGTGCTAGAATGGAAACTGCCTTACTCAGAGCCTAACTCACGGAGGAAATGGAGGCATAATCCTTTCAGATGTGAGCATCAGCACAGGTGAAGGGGGCCGTTCAGAGAGACCCCAGAGGATGACTACAGGACCTTCTAGCATGCATAGTAAATAGTACATATATATCAATATCTGAATTCATTTAAGAAGGAACCTAGTAAGAAGGATAATAAAATATTAAAAACAGGATGCTGATTGTACTCTCTATTCAGGCCAATGATGGCTGCCGGCACCATAATCTCCTTTGCCTCATACCCGGGCGTTTGTCTTATTATAATATCAAACACACACTGCTAATACTGGAATTTGTTTTATGATGTTTAGGCAGTCACACCTATCATGGCCAAAGTTATTAGATTGTTACCACGCGGCAGCCTTTTTTAAGCTCCACAACCATCCTGAGCGATGGTTCCTTACCATCCTCCCCCTTTAACAGATGAGGAAATTGAAGTGTAGCAGTATGAACTCTTCTAAGATGACACAGCTGGCAGAGGTGGGCCTGACTCTGGCCCGGGCTGTCCAATATCAGAGTGTACGCTCCTCTCCACGATATTTGGTGTCTCCTTAGGGTGAAGACCTGGGGAAACATGAAAGCAGATAAATGTGAATGAGTAGGTGTGAATTGCTTTTGTGGGATTATTTAAGAAACTAGTTGACTGCCATGATTTAGGAGCTGGGAAAGAGAAGTTCAGGGCCCTAAAAGCTAAAGAACCCTTCCGGAATGTTTTACTTGCAACTAGTGAAAGTATGTTGCATTGCCAAATACTCCCTATGCCTTCACTTTTCCAGAGCTGAACAAGCAAGATTTATTCATTTGATTCCCAGAAGCTAGAATGACCCAAACATTTTGTTAGTCTATATTACTCAGCATTTTGCCAAGTCCCACATACTCTGTTATGTACTGTGTTGGCTCTGTCTTGGTCTTGTCTATTGGGTTAAGAAATGGGGTGGGAATAAATGTACTTTATGACTGAGATGTCCTAATGCCTACACAGGAGAGTGTCATCTGTGATGATATCATGATTGGTTTCCTTGGTGGATGCCCCAATATTCTCTAGACTCAGGACCACGTTTATTCTTTTCCTCACATTCTATATACTTATCATTGGTTCTGGACAGGTGTTTGCCTTTCCTTGATCATATATTTCCTGTTTAGCCATGATAAAATTACTGCTTGCATTTCCTATTCGACTCCTGAAACTTAGATTTAGTCTATTAGAACAGTGTTCACATTTCCTGTTTGTTTCTTTTCCTCCTTAAATCAACCCTTTATAATTATACATTTAGCTTTTGCCCAACAGTGAGGGTGGTATCTATTTCAGCTAAACGTGGATGTCTTTATTTTTATTTCCTTATCTACCCATAACTTTCAAAACAGACTTGGTTTGGACTTTCTTCCCTATATTCTAAGCTGGATAATATATCAAAATGGCATTCCTCTTTGAATTCCAGATGCTTCAAACCTGACTTAGCAGGTGCTTAATAAATATTTGTTGAATAAATGAATGAATTTATGATGGCTTATAGATTAGATTCCTTAGGTAAAGAACTTCATAATCAACTACCAGTGGGGACTTTCCTATTATTCAGTGTCGTGCACTGTCTTGGAGGTCTAGTGTGGTACTGCATTCCGTATATTGTTTTACGGTGTTGATTTGCACAGGCCTGTATCGTGCAGTGGAGTCTGAGTGGTAATGTTTGCCAAATAGGAGGGATCTTTAATTTGCTTTCAGTGATTCAAAGATGTTTCCATAACAACGGTTTTATTTGCTTCCTTGGTTTATTTTTAGTAATATATTTTTTTCGAGGCTTGATCAGAGACTAGACTGTCACATCTGGTATATCTGAATTTTTATACAGCTTCCATTTTAGTCTGTGTCATTTGGTTGTTTGTACAAGTGGAAGAGCCATCTTTATAATAACCTATGTGTAAGTATGTGGGCCAATTCTGAATATGTGTTTAGGAGTGCTACTAACAAGAGTAGACCATGGATTTTGCTATTTTTGACACTTTAGGACAATAGTCAGGGAAAAAGTCAGCCAAAATAGTGACTAAATTGGTTAATGAATTTCAATCCAAATGTGCAATTTATAGATACAATCTAAGAGATCTAAAATTAATATACTAAAGTTGAAAAAACTCTGCAGCAATTACTTGACTGACTAATCTTTCCTTGGTTAGAATCTTTGGGATGGTTATATGAAGGGACTTAGTGTTCTTTCAGTGGATGAATAGGATTTATTTGTTCACTGTGTATTGTTGTGCAAACCATTGATTATGAGTTGTAAAGATGATGGGCATGTTTTATCAGTTGGCTTCTGGGTGATAGAGAGGCACCCTAGGTCCATCCCAGACATGATCTCAGTTATATTCTACTTCTCCGTGCTAACCTTGTACAGGAGGAAAAGTTTGGGACTTTTTAAGGGTTCCAGTTAACAGTTTCTATGCTGACTGGAATGGAAAGAATGTTGGCCTGGGAATCCAAAAGCTGGATTTTAGGTTATGCTCTATACTAACAAGCTATGTGATCTTTAGAAAACCTCTTTACCTCAGGCCTCCATTTCCTTACCTATTAAGATAAAATAAAGGTTGAATTAAATGACCCTTCAAAATGCTTCCAGCGCAGACATGCTATGAGTTAAATCTATTTTATTTATATCCCTGAGTCTGGAAGATATTGTCTTCTTGAGCAATGGAACATTGAGCTACTCTTTGTGTAGCTTAAGTGAACCTGGGGCTGTCCATTGCCTTTAACCCAATCAGGAAACCCTGGACACTGGCTACTGGGAGCATGAAAGCCAAAGTAGCTAATAATGATGTGATGAGTCTCGCAGTGTGAATGTTAATTCACAATGATTAATTGTGTTAATGATCAATGACTAAGTTCCAGTTTTCATATCTCTTCTTTATTCTCACCATCATCTTGTGAGGTAGGTTTTTCCAGTGAGAAAATTGAGGGCTAGAGTTTAATAATTGCCAAAGATCACGAGCCTGGTAACTGTCCAAACCAGGATTCAAATCCAGGTTTTGCTTAAGTCGGACAGCCTTTCCTGCCCTCCTGAGCTCCATTGCCTCTATCTGCAGAACTCTTTCTCCTTCATTTAACAAAGGTTTATTGTAAGGTACCCTGTACCGGCACTGCTTTAGGACGGACGATTGGGACAGATCATAAAACAGACAAAAAGCCTTCCTTCCTGCAGCTTACATTCTAGCAAGGGTAAACACAATCAACAAATGAGTTTATGGTAGGTGGTAAGCACTATGGAAGAAGAAAAAGCAAAGTTGAGTGACAGGAGTTGGAAACCTGTGTGAATGGAGCCGGATGGGCTGCAATTTTGTATTGGATGGTTAGAGAGTGGGCATCACTGGGAGGGTAGGTTTTCATAAAGGACTTGAGGCAGGTGAGGAAACTAGTTATACGGATAGCTGTTAGAAGAGCATTCCATGCAGAGAAAACAGCAGGGTCCAAAGTGGGGAGTGTGCCTGGTTTTAGCAATCAGTTATTTATGACAGAGTAAATAGCCACAATGAAGAGAACATTGAGAATCTAATTTAGACGCTTCCAGTCCTCCTCATGGTTATGTTTATTTGTTTAATAAGTAGATTTGTTCTTTTCTTTCTTCTTATCAGTATATTTCATGCTGCTTACCAACAGCCTACTGGAAAAGCTTGTTTCCAACGAGAGGCTTTTCAGTCTTCATTTTACTTCATTCTAATGTAGCAGTTCTCACACTTTCTGATCTCCAGACACTTTTATTGAAGGCTCAAAGAGCTGTTGTTTACATGGGTTATATTTATCAACATCTACTGTATTAGAAATTAAAACAGGGGCTGGCCCGGTGGCATAGTGGTTAAGTTCACACATTCCACTTCTCGGTGGCCCAGGGTTTGCCGGTTCGGATCCGGGTGCGGACATGGTGCCGCTTGGCACGCCATGCTGTGGTAGGCGTCCCAAATGTAAAGTAGAGGAAGATGGGCATGGATGTTAGCTCAGGACCAGTCTTACTCAGCAAAAAGAGGAGGACTGGCAGCAGTTAGCTCAGGGCTAATCTTCCTCAAAAAAAAAAAAAGAAATTAAAACAGAATTAAAAAAATATTTATTAATTTGTTTAAAATAATAAACCCATTGCAAGTTAACATAAATATATTTTTAATGAAAAATATCTATTTTCCCAAGCCAAAAAAACCCCAGTGAGAATAGCGGCATTATTTTACATTTTTTGCAAATCTCCTTAATGGCTGACTTAACAAAAGACAGCTTGATTTTCATCCCCGCTTCTGCATTTAATCTCTTGTAATATGTTGCTTGAGTTGAAGCATATAAAGAAAATGCAACTTCATACAGATACATAGTTGGAAGAGTGAGAGGTATTTTATCAGCCTTTTCAGATAACGGTGAATGTTCTTTCTTGACACTGCACTCAAAGTGGACAAGTAGTAGTTTCTGAAAACTTAGCTGCAATGTGGAATATGAAACCCCATCAATGAGCTTTTTGTATTTTGTGCACTCATGAGTAAATGAATGTGAAACAGACACATGATGCCATAGTTTTACTGTAAAATAGTTTCGACTTTGCAACCTGCTGGGGACCACCAGGAGTCCCCTGACCACACTCTGAAGTTTTAGTAAGGTGAGAAAATTCTATTGGGAAACAAGTTGCCTGAAGAAACCATGAACTTGAAGAACTTTATAAGGCTTCTGCTTCAGAGGGAGCCAGGAAGGATCATCAGGCAGGGCGATTTTATCTCTCTGAGTTCTTTAGTCGAGGATATAAGTGCTGCTGCTTAGAGATTGCGTAGAAAGAGTTCTCTCATCTGCCCCTCCCCACTGTGGTCCTCACAGAGCTAGAAGTGAAAAGATCAGTCAATATTCTCCACCCTAGGGCAGTGCTTCTTTAACTTAAATGTGCATCTGAATCACCTGGAGATCCTGTTAAAATGCAGATTCCAGTTTAGTAGGGCCACCGTGGGGCCTGGGACTCTGCATTTCTCACGGGCTCCTAGATGATGCCGCTTCTTTGGCCCACAGACCACACTTTGAGTTGCAAAGATCTAGGGGTGAAATCAAATATTCTGATGATGGTTTGACTGCATTTCTAGCTAATACAGCACTCCCCGGTGCAGGCAAGTCGGCTAAACTAAGCATCATCCGATGATCAGGGACAGATACATTTCACTGAATAAAAGCATGGACAAATGGCAGCCTCAGAGCAGTGCAGTGGGCCGTACCAACCACATGTTATGACACTCAGTGCTTTGGCCTAACCTACTGCCTAAAACCTCCAGTGGCTTCCTAATTACCTGACAACATAACTGAAACTCCTCGCCCTGGTTCACAAGACCTTTCATAGCCTGGCCTCTGACCCTGACTATGATCATTTCCCCTCGTTCACCATGGTGCAGTCACAGGGACAGCATTTCACTTCTAGAAAGTGCTTGAGTTCTCAGTTTAATTGGTGATGGCCTGTCAAATGAGCTTTCTAATCATTTGCTTGGGGTACAGCAAAAATACAGCCCCCACAAAGAATTTTGGAAGTAATTTAACAAAGGCAATAAAGTCGTGAGAAAAATGAAATATTTTGGATTTTAAAAAACACCTATTCAAATCAGCAAATATTTATTGCATTCCTACTATGTGCCAGGCATCATTTTAGGCATTTGAGTAACGTGAATGAACAAAATAGAGATTTCCATTTTTGTGGAACCTAGATTCCAGCATGAGAGATAAACAATGAACAGAATAAGTCAATCGGGTAGTACTGGCAAAATGTAGTAAGTGCTAGGGAAAAAACAGGAGAACAGAGAAAAAGTGGTTGAGAAAGAGGGGTTCAGAGGGGAGAGAGAAAATGACATTTGAGCAAAGGCAGGAGGAAGTCAGGAGTCATCCACCAGATGATGCTGGGGAAGGGTCTTTGTGCAAAGGCCCTAAGGCTGCCTAATGTGTGGGAGGAACAGGAAGGAGGCCAGGTCACTGTGACTGGAGCAGAGAAGTGGGTGATGTGCTCAGCAGGGTAATGGTGTGCGTGTGGGTGTGTCTGTGTGTGGAGGGCCACCTATTTTAGATTTATATATCTATTTCTCAAAAGTTAATTATGGAGTAGGAAACCATAAAATGTTTAAAGCTCCAGTTTTCCCTGGCTCCTGCTTTCTTAGGAATTAGTTTTAGGGAGAAGTTATTTCAATCTCTATCATTTTATAATCTATAAAAACTTATTTTAGAGTGATTTAAATTGTGTTGGCAGAAATTGAAGAGTCAAGTGAAAACTAAGATGACCCCTTACCTGAAATGTTTGTTTCCTGCTTGCAATGCGGGCAGAAGGGATTTGGGTGAGCATTTGACCTCTTGTCCCCCCCTGCTCCATAACAGAGCTGCATCTGCTCAGTGAAATGGGCAAGTCACTTCCATAGAGCCTCGGGTTCCAGTCAAAGGGGACCTTGGGCTGTGGGGTTGTCCTCTC
The DNA here is from genome assembly GCF_041296265.1 of Equus caballus. Classification (NCBI taxonomy): domain Eukaryota; kingdom Metazoa; phylum Chordata; class Mammalia; order Perissodactyla; family Equidae; genus Equus; species Equus caballus. The sequence continues at coordinate 40,511,620 of NC_091704.1, forward strand.
CTACACAGGAAGCGACTGCTCAGGGCTGGTGAGGTCTCTGCTTCCTCTGTGTACTCGGCCATCTGGAGAGCAGCAGTGCCTAGAGCTGTGTTGGATGGTGTGTAAATACTCCTCAGGATGCTGGACCAGCAGCTTCAGCATCACCTGGAAACTTGATAGAAATGCAAATTCTCAGGTGTGAGGCTCAGGCAAGGTGGGTGCTGGCAGCACAGAGCATTTATAAATGAGTGAGGCCCCCATCCTACCCTCTACAAGGGAGCTCCCAACCCTGGCTATACGTTAGAATCCTGGGGGAATTTAAAAAACCAAAGAGAAAGGAACAGCCAATGCCATGGCTTCTGTACCAGAGATTCCAATTTAATTAGTTTAGGGATAGGCCAAGGGCAAGGGCGTCAGTATTTTTTAAGTCTCTGAGTGATTCTAACGTGCAGAATCACTGTGGTAGAAGAGATTCTCAACCTCCGCACCATTGATATTCTTTGTTGTGGGGGGGCTGTCCTGTGCATTCTAGGATGTCTAGTAGCATCTCAGGCCTTGATCTCCTAGATGTCCATAGAACCCTGCTCCCCATTTGTGACAACCCTAAATATCTCCAGAAATTGCCAAATGTCTCCTGACGGGCAAAATTGTCCCAGTTGAGAACTATTACCCAATGGCAATGATTCTCAAAGTTTAGTGCAGTGCTGCTCAGTAGAAATAATGCTAACCACATGTATAATTTTAATTTTTTTAGTAACCACATTAAAATAAGCTAAATAAAACATATGAAACTGATGTTGATAATATAGGTGGGCCGGCCCCGAGGTGGAGTGGTTTAGTTTGTGTGCTCCACTTCGGTGGCCCAGGGTTTTGCTGGTTTGGATCCTGGGTGCCGACACGGCACTGCTTGTCAGGCCATGCTGAGGCAGCGTCCCACATGCCACAACTAGAAGGACCCACAACTAAAATATGCAACTATGTACTGGGGGCATTTGGGGAGTAAAAGCAGAAAAAAAAAGAAGATTGGAAACAGTTGTTAGCTCAGGTGCCAATCTTTAAAAAAAAAATAATATAGGTAATTTAACCCAATATATCCAAAATAGTATTTCAATATGTATTCAATATAAAAATTTATTAATTAGGCATTTTTACATTCTTTTTTCATGTCCTTGAAATCTGGCATGTAATTTATGCATATTTCAGTTCAGATTAGCCACACTTTGAGTTCTCAGTAGCCATGTGTGGCTAGAGGCTGCTATATTGGGGTTTAGTAGGCATCAGAATTGCATTGAGAGTTGGTTAAAAGATAGATTGCTGGGCTCCACCCCCACAGCTTCTTATTCAGTGGGTCTGGGTTGGAGCCTGAGAATTTACACTTCTAATAAAAGTTTCCAGGTAATGCTAAAGCTGCTGGTCTGGTGACCACACTTCTAGAACTGCTTATGTGGAGAAACCCCAGCGTCTTTGTTATTCAAAAAAGTGGTCTGTGGAGCAGCAGCACATCTGAGCCTGTAAGAAACGCATAATCCCGGGTCCTACCCTTGACCTATTACACTGGAACCTGCATGTGAACAAGAATTTAAGTTAGAACATGAGACTTCCCTGAGTAAACCCTCCCCTGTGAGTCTATTACAGCGGCTGTTTGTTTCCTTCTTAGAACTGTTCTCAGTTCTTTTTCTCTGTTTTTCCCATTTGACGCAAGAATATAAGGGTTTGTCTTTTTTTTTTTTTTGCTGTTAACCGTTCTCTACCCAGGGCCTAGTGCAATATCTTGCACATAATAGACATTGAAATATCTATGGAATTAATGATCCTATGAAGGGAGAGAAGGCTGGGAACAATGATTAGGTATGTTCTTTGGCTTCAGAAATTTAAATAAATGTGTTTGGAGATGAGTTGAATACTGCGATTCAGAAGCCGATTGTGTGGCTACTGCTGGACTAGAAGGCGGACTGGTCCTTCCTGTGAACCTCGCCTATACCCAGGGTGTATGGGTGACTCACTTTGGAAGAATTGCCTGATGGCAAGCTCGTCAGATTCTTCTTCCTGGCAAGGTGGAGCCACATTCTCTTCCTTTTAGAGAAGTGGAAATGTTCTACCTGTTCATGACGGCACACAGCACCTGGGAGGTGTTCCCAGGATGGCCCTCCTCCAGGGCTGCGAGTGCTGCTGAAGTGTCAGTGACCACACAGGCTTCTTCACACTTCTGTAGCCAGTTGGCATTCCTAAGGCATCACGTTCAAACTGACTCAGTTCTAAATCATCAGAGGCACAATTACAGAGTGGAAATTTGGTTTCCAAAGGGAATTACTTATGTCACAACGCCTGGCTAAAATATATATATTTTTCACATATAAAAATAGTCTCTTGACTCTTGGATCAGTTTCATTTTTTTCTTATGCTTTTAATGGAAAATAGTTTCTCCATACTTCTTTTGGGAAAAGACAGTAAATCTTTTTGTTTTCCCCCTCTGTTGAGATTTAGTGTTAAGTGTGAATTAACCAATGGATTTGTTAACTGTATATCTTAATGTGCACAAACAACTTGTGTGTAGGCAGATGGAAAGATGAAGTAATTCAGTGGTTACTTTCAGCAGAGGGCAAAAGCAGAAAAAAAAAGCAGAAATGAACAACAATTTCATAATATTCTTGGCAATCTACTTCACTGCCTTTTTTCTCACTCAGCTTCCTACTTCTCATGCCAGGCTTTTAAAAAAATTGAGACTATGTTAGGAGTGAAATGTATATTCTGTGTTGTATGGGAGGATTTAAATGAGAAACAGCGACATTGACCAAATTAATAACCTTGATTATTGTAGGATGGCAATGATTGCCGAGGTGTGGAAGCAGGAGGAAGATAGGCCAGTGTAGAGTGACACAGCTGGCTGAGAAGACGTCCCATCCTTGTTAATCTCACTGTCCTAGACATGGCCTACAATGTTTTGTAGTTGAAGAGTGTGTACTTTTAAGAGTATGTAATTTGTTCTTCTTTCATTTTCAATTTCCAGCTATTTCTCTCTAAATCTGAAAGGGGGTTGATGGCGGCTATTGGTGCCATATAATCAGACACATGTAGCGTGAAGTCTTCCTAGGTGAGGCTTGTCTATGATTTTGAGGAAAATAACTAATCTATGAAAAATATACCAGGAAGTGAGAAGGTGTAGGTGAGATTTGCTCTGATTCACTCAGTGAATTTGACGGGTTTGGAAATAGGCCATTACTCCAACTTCCTCATGGTTTAGTGGGAATGCTTTGCATATGAAGCTTCTAATAAAAATTGCCTGAAGTATCTCTCACGATCAGAAGATAAATAGTTCTGCTCTAGTGCTTTTTGCTCTGGCAACCAGAGTTTAGCCACTTATCTGGGGAAACACCTTTGCTCTGATTCTGTGGGTTAGTGTGAAAATTCCCTGACCAGGCTACGCTGCCCTACTGGTACTAAGTGAGCATAAAAGTCCTGTTAGCCAGAGATGGGGTAGCTTCAAGGATGGAGTACTGTACTGGGGCAAGGGTTGGTGGCTATGTAGGGGAAATAAAAAATGAAAATAAAGGGAACCCTATATAATCACAAAGCAGGAAGTTCAGCACACTAGTTACAAAGGGCATTAGGAGAGGAGCGCACACTAAATTGAAACAAGAGCTAAAAATTCAGACGCTGATGGTATTTAGCAGAAAAATTATGGTAAAGGAAACATTGTTTCAGATTGTGCTGCCTCTGTACATGATCTCATTCAACTCCATGGTAATCCGCCAAGATATATTGCACGCACGTTCTTCCCATTAAGTGGGTGAGGAAGCTGAGCTATGAGATATTTAGTGACACGACTGACTCCCCCGCTCGCTTAGGGCTGGAGATAAAGTGAGAAGTAGTCTGTCTTTTCTTTGAATGCTATTCTGGGACCTCTTCTAGTTGTACGATTGTTATGTTGTGCTGTGTCATGTTGTGTGATTGTTAATTATCAGCATTTACAAGCATCTCACAACAATTCCCAAGAAAAACTCCGTCTAGGAGGAGAGTTGTGATGCACAACATGTGTTCCTATCCTTTAAAAAAGGGATACCAGACCAACTTCCTGATTTAGGTCTTAGCTGCCTTTCATCTAAAATTGTCAGTTCACAGTTTTCATTTTGGAGTGAAGTAGGCATGATTGCTTCATGCAAATACTCTGCAATTTAACTGCTTTGTGAATTTGTCCTCTGTATATATTGACATTTTTTTAACCCTTGGATGTCTGGCAACCAGAGGCGCTTACTTAAAGATATATTCCTTCTATTAATAAAATAGCTACCATTACTTATTCTCCAATTTTCAAAATATTTTATAGGCGATAATGATCCTTCATGATTTCTTGTTGAAGTAGATAAGTTGGGAAGAAGATCAAGTTTGTTCAGGCTGGCATTAATCTGTAGTCAGGCTGAGAGCAAAATAGACAATATTACGTTCAAGTGTTTGAACAGCGTGACATTGTTTCCTAAAGCAAACATTGATGTTTTTGAAGCTTTCGTAAAACGGTTTGATCTCTAGATTGCACATTTTGTTACACACACACTTTTTGCTCTAGTTATTAGTCGTGGGGGAGATGTTTATAGGGATAAACTGACAGAGCTTCAACCACATTGGGAAACTGACAAGAACAAAGAGCAGCAAACCCTTAGCACATACTGATCGGCTTGGACGCAGTCTGCCCAGTCTACCTGTGACATTCACCACAGTCCATCCCGCGGGCGTCTGTTCATCCTCCTTCAGTCAACCTTCAAGGTAAAGGCTGTGTCCCAAATAGCCTTAATTTCTCCATTCACCATCTATCAGCACAGATTTATCTTAAATCAACTGATGTTTTCAGCACCTCTAGGGATAATAAAATCTAGAAGTTCACCACTCTCTAACTAAAGCAGTAGTTTATAATTGCATGCACAGGCTTATTTGATTGGATTCTCTAAGCAATTCTGTCTGAATCTAACCTGGTTCCAGAGCTCACTGGTCTGGTTCTGTGAGGGAGACATAAGAGGATTCGCCCCGCTGGATGTGACTCCCAGGTAAGAAATTTAGTGAAGTAATCCACTGTCGGCGTAGTTGTGCTCTCCACCTGTGAGTCTTTATGTGGCAGTTATATTTAGGTACCTGGATGGCCTGCTGGGGTTGTTTTTGTCATGGAGACTTTACACAAACATAACCAGCATAATATTGTGTACTTAGTCCTCATAAAGAAATGTTCATCCCATGGCCATACCTGCCAGGGCTCTACTATAGCTCAGCTTTAGAAAGAAATAGTTAATAGATTACATCTTTAAATGACTCATTATTTTTTCCCTCATCTTTGAGGATAAAAATTCAAAAGTCTTTCAAATAGAGGCAATTCATTGATTATAAAGTGATAAGGAAAAATAATTTGGTGTATTGGAAGTCTCAAATTTTTGCTTCTCAAATATCTTTGTAAGTTGTATTGTATATAGCATCAATTCAGTCTCATGTTTCACACAAACTGCCGGGAGGAAGGGAGCTACAAGACTGGAAAATACTTGCTCTGAGTCATTCATAGTAACGGTAACAGTATAGACGTGCTCTTGCGTATAATGAGATCAGTGATGGGGAGGAGACTTTGAGTATTCTGTCTTGTGTGCTCCCGATTCCATTGCATAGTGCACAGTTCCCAAACTGCCATCATCATAAAGATCATTTGGTGTTACTTATTACATATGTAGGCTTCCCCCAACAACTGACTCAGAATCTCCAACAGTAGGATCAGGGAATATGTATTTTTAACAAGAACCTTAGATTATTCTTATGATCATGCAAATCTGAGAACTTCTACCTTGGTGGATGTTGTAGGAAAGCCCTCGGCTCTTTGAATTACAGCCAATGCTTTCATCATATTTTAATTTTTCTGAGTATATCTATCTTAATTTGTTCTGTGAGATAAGCACGGCAAATATTGCTACCTTCATTTTGCAGATATGATGTCAACTTACCTAACTCGGCCAACAACTCTTAAAGTTTTGGTTCACAACAAGAGCAATCAAAGATTTTGGGGTGGTGAGGGCTGGTTAACTATTCCCCCATAACTGCATGGCCAGGATATAATGATAGCATGTCTCAGATGATAATCTGTGACATTTATGGATATCTGCTAGACATTTATTAGAGAAGCAGGCACAAAATGAGTCTGTAAGTGTGATGAAGCTCCAGGCCACTCTCTTTTGAGGTTCTTTAACAACACTGCATAAGAAAGATTCACTTGAGGCACATAGGACAACATTCAGAGTTGAATTCTGTGTTCTCCGAAACTATTGACTGGACACTGACTGATCAGCAACTAAGGCTCAGGTGCTGTCCCTAAGGTATTCAGGATATAGGCCCCATTAGATTCTAACAACTTGTTGAGGGAAGGGTGAAGAGTATCTAAACTATTTTAGCCCATCCACATGTGTTGAATACTATTAATTTCATTAACGAGGGAGCCCAATTCCCACATTCTTCATGCTAATTATCAAGTCACTAGAAAACTCTCATGATTTTCAAAATGTGTTGTTTCTTTGCTTGGACCACTTTTATTTTATTCTACTGGGTAAGATCTATTCATTTTTTTAATACATCAATTCAAGCACTGTCTCTTCTTGAAAGTATTTCCTGGTCCTGTAGGGCTTTGCTACTCAAAGTCTTGTCCACGGACCAGCATCATCAACATCACTTGGGAGCTTGTTAGAGATGCAGATTCTCAGTCTCACTCAAGATCTACTGACCCAGAATCTTCATTTTAAGAAGATTCTTGGTGATTTGGAAGCACAATAAAATTTGAGAAACACTATTCTAGAAGTTAGGTACCTCTCGTTTGTGCTTGCTAATATACCATAAAACTATGACTATGGCTCTATTAGAGCACTTACCACACTGAATTGTATAATTAATTTTTTTTGCTTATTCTTCATTAGTGATCGTGTCTTACTCATTTCTGCACTCCTATCGCGCGGCACACATTGGATGTTTAATTCAACTGAATGAATGAATAAGCAAACTTGCCCATGATAAAACTAGCTGTTCAAATCTAAATGCATTTTTCTCAGACTACCAGCTGGCTTCTGTGTCCTCATACACTCAAAGTCGAATGAGTCAAGACAGGATATTGGCCAGTTTTCTAGGGCTATGAGTGAGAAAGGAGCGGTTATTGGGCACAGGAGCCAGACAGCAGTGGCAAGATGGAAAATTCATGAAGGATGGATTTGGTTGGTCATAGGGAGAGGGCAGAGTTACCTTAGGGGAATATGTATGCTGGGACTTCTGAATATTTTTCCCGTCCCAACCCAGCCAAGAGATTATGCAGATTTCCAGCACTAAGGTTGGCTAACTATAATTGAGCTTTTCATTGAGACTCCTTCCTCAACTATATAATTCTGTTACAACCCACACCCCATCTTACTTTGTAGACTCACTGAGACAGATGGTAGGCTCAATGTCTGGTGTTTGGAATGGGATAGGAGGGCACTGAGATATAGTAGGTACCAAGAGTGCATCTTGAGTTTGGAATCAAGTGTTTGGAATCAAGGATAGATTTAGATATCTAACCTGGAAGGTTAGGTCCAGGTGTCTAGGGCATCAGCATAGGGTAGGAAAGAGTGGGTAATAAGAGATTCCTTCAGAGTGAGGGGTGGTCCAGATCTCGGGATCCAGGCACTTAACACCTGAGCAGTACTTGTTCTCCATCTTCCTCTCTCAACCACTTTTCTTTTGGGGTGGGCACTGTTGAATAAGGACCTAAGGGTGGCTAAAGGTTGAAAGAGGGCTTCAGGTTGCTATGGAAGTGCAAAATAGTTTTGGTACCTACCCAGAATCCAGTGAATAGAGGTAGGTTAATATCCAAGCTGTAATTAAGAAGAAAACATTTTTCTTCCTTTGCTTTAGTTGGTCCTTAGGGTCTGTTATCACAAACTTGGGGTGGGGCTAGGGGATAATATTTAGAGAGGGGAAGGAGTTTCAAAGCTAGTCAAGGCTTTTGGCCTAAGGCAGGCAATTTAAAATAGAATGCCTCGGGAAGCCAGCAGGTGGTGTACAGACTGAAGCCAGGATGGAGTAGACAGTGATGCAATGAAGAGTGCGTGCTCTGTCGGAAGGGTCAGTTCCACTGTTTCTGTCATGTGGGAATCAAGGCTCGTGGTTTCTCAAATATAGAAAGCAAAAATCTGTCTTTTTAAATGAAACATCTCTGTTTTTAAACCTTGGCAGCTAATTCCCCAGGTATAGGATGCCGTAAGGGCTGGAGTCAGTTTGATGGGTGCCAGTTTGTGATGTCTAGCTTCAGGAGAATTTTTGGCTACGAGTAGTGCACAGCTTCTGTCTTCTGGATGCTTTTAAGAACCACGAAGACTTGAATAGAAACCAAAGAAAGGGAAACAAGAAACTGGTTAGTTTGGGCTTGTTGAAGTTGACATGAAATCAATCATCTCACTCTAACCACCTTCCAACTCACCAAAGTCAAAAGCAATTGAGCACAAGTGAAACCACATGAAAGGCAAAAACAACTGCCCCAAACTTCAGTTGCTCCCTCAGTGTTTCCGTGGATGGCATCAGTTACCTACTAAGTTATTTGAGAAATCTGGCAGGCTTTTTTGACTCATTTTTCTCCCTCTGTCTTCTTATGACTATTACGTGTCCTTCAGACTTCTTATGGCACCTTATGACTATTCAGGGCCAGTAGATTTCACTCCCTAAACATCCACAGTTCATCCCCTTCTTTCTCCATCCCTATTGCCATGGTCCTACATCAGGTTCTATTGTGTTTTGCCTGGATTATTCCAAAGGTTTCCTTATTGGTATTCCTAACTGATTTCATGAGGAAACAACACAAACAGACTCTATACATTTTCTTGCAGGATTATGTGTTTGACTACAGTCTGTGTCTGAATCCACAGGTGGGGCTGAGCAGATCCTTCTTACCTGGTGAGAGTGGGTGAGGCATGAGACCAGAATGTTCTCAGCAGTGGGTGGAGTAATTCCCATTTCCAGAATTAGAACAAAGTAGCATACAGGTCAATGTTGTCTGTGAAATCTCTTCTTCCCCTTTCGATTTCCATGGGTTAGCACTGGCCGTATCTCCACATATTTTTGAAAACAGGTCATGAATTAGGTGAGTTTCTAAAAAATGTACAATAATGAGATGAACTGGATGAAGCAATGATTATTTTACACCGTATGTCTCATCAGTCCCAATGGCTTATTAGAAACTTGGATGTCCATTTCTTAGGAGGCTTTGAGATCCATAAATCAAATAATTAACTTTAGATAAAACATGAAACTGGGGAAAAAGTGATCTTCTCAAGGTTAGGCCATCCTCTGGCCTGAAAGGTTAACCTGGGAATACTTCCTGGAGGCCTACATCTTCCAGATCTGATCTGGAGAAGTCTCAGCAGGACCGCAATCACTCATACTAATTTTCCTAATGCTAACTTGAAGGGGAATGAATGATTACAACAGTATTAATTAGAGTCTATAAATGAATTTTTTAAAAAAGAAGGACTCAGATTGGGGAATGTGTACTAACTTGTTTTTAGCTAGAAGGCTCTATAGTTAGACTGCCTGGATTATAGCAACAGGTTATACCAGTTACTCACTAACTGTGAGATCTTATATAAGCTGCTTATTCATAATAACTCTTAATCCCCTCATTTGTACAATGGCAAAAATATCATCACCTACACCAAATTTTGTGATGAGGATTAAATAAATCTCTTAGCAAAAATAGCTAGCATATAGTAGGCAATTGATGAATTACGACATCATTAAATTTATTGCTCAATGAATGTGTATCTCCACTTCTATGTGTGTCAATATAAAATTATTTTAAGCATACTCCTAAAAATCAAAATCCAGATATTTGGAGGAATATCAGAAGGAGAAAATACTCTTAAGAACTGTTGAAACTATAATATATTCTCACGGTTCAAAATTCAAACAGCAAAAAAAGCTAAAAGGTTTTGTATCACTCACCCTTCTCAGCCAGAAAGTTTTTCTTGAACAGGGAGCCAATGTTACCAGTTTCTTGAAAATCTTACCAGAGAAAATTGGTGCATCTACAGGCATAAGTAAAAAGGCATTTTTTCCCCAATTGTTTTTAAATCTGAATTTCCCATCCATACTGGTATGAAGAATTATTCTTATTTTTCATAAGGACTGAGGTGCTACCACTTTTATACACATACGTCTATTGTAATTTTTCTACAGTTGTATCTAAAACTTGTCTTACACCTAGGCTACAGCACTGTGGGACATATTTTATGGCTCTATTTTTGTGCCAAACATTACCTTGTTCTATATTGAATTTATATGGCAGTTCAATATGGTTAGGCCCAGATGATAAAGAACCTGCTGTGCTTAATTAAATTGACCGGGTTTGTGTGTACCCTGATGCAAATATGTTTTCCTTATAAAGAATATTCTGATCTTTGCAAGGCATAGGAAGTCTGAAATTAGCTCTGGTTTTTTCAATGAGTTTCAAAAAGTGGATCCTGAAATAAGGCAGCAAAATATCATGGTGTTCTGAAAGGAGTTTCTGGAACATTCTTCTTCTCTATTCACCCCATCCAAACGATAAAGAAGTATCAGCTTTTGAGAAGTTAAGGGCAAACTCTATCCTGGGCAGTGTTAGAAGAGTGGGAAAGCCCAATTATTCCTTTTGATAGACCATTTAAGGGCCACATTCACCCTGCAAACAGACTTTGCTATAGGAACAGGAAGTCTTGGAAACTAGCGAATTCTATAGGTGCCCTATCTAGACCCCCATTACCAGCTGGTGCACTCTCCAACGCCCACTCTGGGTACTGTGAGTGCTGCAAGCTAAGGCTTGCTGCTACTGGCTTCTCTGGAGAAGTACCCGCAGTCAAACAGGAACCCTATCATGGGAAGTTATAGCCCTGGCCCCAAGGAGCAGTCCTCAGCCAATGATGGAGTGGCATAGGCATTCTTAAAACCAATCTCCTCATCTGAAGGTAGAATAATTCTGTGAACAACTCAGGCTCCAGCGCTCCCTGTGGGATCAGGCTGAAGCTAGACTCAGCTGAGACTTCATTATTGTTTAGCTGTGGAGAGGAACGACTGGAGAGCAGGGGGCAGACATTAGGGACCTCACTTAGAATGGTATGGTTCTGCAACAATTATGGCAAAGTTCTTCTGAGCAAAAGTGAAGGAATGTTCCCAGTGCATCCTGCTTCTGCCTCAACCTTCCTAATCCTAATGTAGTGAGCGAGCCAATGGTCAACTTGATCCTAACAGAGCCACCTCATCAGCAGTGTTCCGTACCGTCCACAGAATTGCTAAGGTTACTCCTTGCACCATTGGAATCTTGATATTTCCTGTTGATACATGACTCCCAGTCAATGATAGAGCTAAAATATTGGAGTTTTTCTTCCTTTCTTTTTCTTTATCTAAAATCCAGCAGGAGGAATTTAAAAGAAGGAGCCACCAGCGGCAGTGGGAAGACAGAAGCACCTGTTTTCTTCTGACTCTCTTTTCTTTTAGGGTTCTCACTTCCTATCACAAGAAGACTGTGTTTTTGAGTTTTAGTTCAGTGGTATTTTTAACGCAATAACTTTGACAACAGTGGGAAAGAAGTAAAGGTAAACAGGCTTTATGCACCTTGGTCAGATTCAGGTAACATTCACAGCTTTAGGAACAGCCTGTTTCCTGACTCCCCAAATGTGCAGCCAACTCTAGACCCTAAGAGAGGGTGGGTAACTATTTTCAGCATTTAACAAAACCTTAGAAGACAGAAAAAGGATATTCACTATGACACAGCAGAGTGATCTATCAGTTAAAAATGGATAGAAGTCATAGGATCATGTGTTAAAGAAACTCAGAGCTGCACCGGGTCACCTTTTGCAGTCTTATAACTTTGAAGAGGAGAAAACTAACAGACGTTAAGTGCTTTGCTTACGATTCCACAGCTAGATAGGGAAAAGCTAGCGTGAGAGAGAAAATCTCTTGATAATGAACTTGCTGAGAACATCGCAAATGAGGAAACCTCCTGACTTCAAACACCAGAAATGTTGCATAAAATACAACAAACATGCTCTAAAATGCACGGCTGAACTCCTAAGCAGATAGAATCTGAAGAAATTAAGAAAACACACTACTAGAAAACAAAGAGTTTAGCAATATTGTACTTTTTCCAATCTCTTCTGAAAGAGAAGAAACAGGGAGGAAATAATTATATTATATATTATTATATATTTTTGATAATAATCTTCCAGTTTACTGTTTCTGTCTTAAACTGATAGTCTGCTATTTTACCTGTCCTGACTTAAATCTGTGTGTATGTGTGTGTTTACGTGCGTGATATCCATTATTTACACAGAAAAGTATATCAAACATATATATTACAGGCATACTCATTTTATCGCACTTCCCTTTATTGTGCTTCACAGATATTGCCCTTCTTCCAAATTGAAGGTTTGTAGCAACCTTGCATCCAGCAAGTTTATCGTCATCAATTTCCCCAACAGCATTTGCTCACTTCGTGTCTCTGTGTCACATTTTGGTAATTCTCACAACATTTTGAGCTTTTTCATTATTATTATATTTGCTATTGTGATCTGTGATCTGTGATCTTTGATGTTACTCCTGTAATTGTTTTGGGGCACCATGAACCACACCCATATAAGAAGGTGAACTTGTTAGATAAGTTGTCTGTGTTTTGACTGCTCCACTGACCAGCTGTTCTCTCATTAATCTCCCTCTCCTTGGGCCTCCCTATTCCCTGAGACACAGCGATATTGAAATTAGGCAATTAATAACACTACAATCACCTCTAAGCATTCAAGTGAAAGGGATAGTTGCATATTTCTCACTTTAAATTAAAAGCTGGAAATGATTAAGCTTAGTGAGGAAGACACGTCAAAAGCTGAGGTAGGCCAAAAGCTAGGCCTCTTGTGCAAAATAGTTAGCCAAGCTGTGAGTGCAAAGGAATGCTTCTTGAAGGAAATTAAAAGTGCTACTCCAGTGAACACATGAATGATAAGAAAGTGAAACAGCATTATTGCTGATACGGAGAAAGTTTTAGTGTTTGGGTAGGGGATCAAACCAGCCACAACATTCCCTTAAGCCACAGCCTAATCCAGAGCAAGGCCCTAACTCTCTTCATTCTGTGAAGGCTGAGAGAGGTGTGGAAGCTGCAGAAGAAAAGTTTGAGACAACGTGGATGGACCTTGAGGGTATTAGGCTGAGTGAAATAAGTCAGAGGGAGAAAGTCAAACACCATAACATCTCACTCATAAGTAGAAGATAAAAACAACGACAAATAAACAAATAGCATTGGAGATTGAATTGGTGGTTACCATGGGGGAGTGGGGGATGGCAGAGGGCAAAAGGGGTGATCAAGCTCACATGTGAGGGGATGGACTATAATTAGTTTTTGGGCAGTGAACATGATGCAATCTACACAGAATTCAAAATACATTATGATATACCTCCAAAAATAAACAAATAAATGAAAAAATAATTAAAAATAATTTAAAAAAAGAAAAGTTTCAAGCTAACAGAGATTGGTTCTTGAGGTTTAAGGAAAGAATCCGTCTCCATAACAAAGGCGCAAGATGAAGCAGCAAGTGCTGACGTAGAAGCTGCAGCAAGCTCTCCAGAAGTTCTAGCTAAGATCATTCGTGATGGTGGCTACACTAAACAACAGATTTTCAATGTAGACGAAACAGTCCTATAGTGGAAGAAGATGCCATCTAGGACCTTCATAGCCAAAGAGGAGACGCCCATGCCTGGCTTCAAGTCTTCAAAACACAGGCTGGGCTAATGCAGCTGGTGACTTTAAGTTGAAGCCACTGCTCATTTTACCATTCTGAAAATCCTAGGGCCCTTAAGAATTACACTAAATCTACTCTGCCTGTGCTCTATAAATGGAACAATAAAGCCTGAATGACAGCACATCTGTTTACAACATGGTTTACTGAATATTTTAAGCCCACTGTTGAGACCTACTGCTCAGAAAAAAGATTCGTTTCAAAATGTTAGTGCTTATTGACAATACACCTGGTCACCCTAGAGCTCTGATGGAGATGTACAGCAAGGTTAATGTTGTTTTCATGCCTGCTAACACAACATCTATTCTTCAGCAACATTCATTACTCTGTGGATCAAGGGGTAATTTTGACTTTCAAGTCTTATTATTTAAGGAATATATTTCCTAAGGCCATAGGGGTCATAGATAGTCATTCCTCTGATGGATCTGGGGAAAGTAAATTGAAAACCTCCTGGTTTAAAGGATTCACCATTCCAGATGCCATTAAGAACGTTCATGATTCATGGGAAGAGGTCAAAACATCAACATTAACAGGAGTTTGGAAGAAGTTGATTCCAATCCTCATGGATGACTTTGAGGGGTTCAAGACTTCAGTGGAGGAAATAACTGCAGATGTGGTAGAAATAGCCAGAGAACTAGAACCAGAAGTGGAGCCTGAAAATGTGACTGAATTGCTGCAATCTCATCTTATCACGGATGAGGATTTGCTTCTTATGGACGAGCAAAGAAAGTGGGTTCTTAAGATGGATTTTACTCCTAGTGAAGATGCTATGAAGATTGCTGAAATGACAACCAAGAATTTGGAATGTTACGTAAACTTAGTTGATAAAGCAGTGGCAGGGTTTGAGAAGACTGACTCTAATTTTGAAAGAAGTTCTATTGTGGGTAAAATGCTGTTGAACAACATCTCATGCTACAGAGAAATCATTTGTGAAAGGCAGAGTCAGTTGAAATGGCAAACTTCATTGTTGTCTTGTTTTAAGAAATTGCCACAGCCACCCCAACCTTCAGTAACCATCACCCTGATCAGTCTGCAGCCATCAACACCAAGGCAAGACCCTCCACCAGCAAGAGAATTACAACTTGCCAAAGGTTCAGATGATGGCTAGCATTTTTTAGCAATAAAGTATTTTTTAATTAAAGAATGTACATTGTCTTTTTAAGACATAATGCTATTACACGCTAATAGACTACAGTATAGTGTAAACATAACGTTTATATGCGCTGGGAAACCAAAAAATTCCTGTGACTCGCTTTATTGTGATATTATAATATTCTCATTACTGCGGTGGTCTGGAACCAAACCTGTAATATCTCCAAGGTATGCCTATATTAATATAAAATGTATGTTCTCTCTACTTAGGTAACAAAATAGAATATTTCCAATATTTTAGAATCCTCCTGTGTGCCTCTCTCCAATCATGCCAGCAACCACCAGGTAACAATTGTCCTGACTTTTCCTTAACCATTTACATTAGTCAGAATTCTCCAGAGAAACAGAACATGTAGAACACGTGAGTGTGTGTATGTATATATATAAGTGCATGTATAGATATGTATCTATCTATCTATCTATCTATCTATCTATAGATAAGAATTGGCTCATGTGATTATGGAAGTTGACGAGTCCAAAATCTGCATCATAAGACAGCAGACCAGAGACCCAAGGAATAATTGATGCCACAGTTCAAGTCTGAAGGCTGTCAGGCTGGAGATCAGGGAAGAGTTGCAGTTTGAGTGCAAAGGAAGTCCACTGGCAGAATTCCCTCTCGCTCAGGGGAGGCAAGTCTTTTGTTCTGTTCAGGCCTTCAACCGATTGGATGAGGTCACCCACCGTATGAGGGGCAATCTGCTTTACTCAAAGGCCACTGATTTAGATGTTAATCTCATCCAAAAATATCTTCACAAAAACCTTCAGAATAATGTTTGACCAAATGTCTGGGCACTGTGGCCCAGTTAAGTTGACACATAAAATTAAGCAGCACAAGTCCACCACTTGTCAACTCACCATCCACGTACATCTCCTTAAACCATACTCAATCTCCAAATAAAGACAATAACAAGGTCCTACTTATACCTAACATGATATAACTATCTTGCATAAAACTGAAAATGCCCTAACCTTTTTCCCAGAAGAAGATGCAAAATTCTTGGGGTGTTTACTATTTTCCTTGACATCCTGTGACTTAAGTGGTATAATATAAAGCTAACAATGCTAAATGCTATGCTATAAAGTCAACATACCTTATGTTTTGTAATAAGAGGATGAGAGTCAAGAAAACAAAGACATTTGACATACACACACATATTCATAATAAAATAAGGAAGAAATACTCATGACAATTATAGTCCTAATTTTATATCTGGTCATGTTGCTGATATTTAGAACTACCTTCTTTCATTACCCATTCCGTAGTCCCATTACCCTCAGCAAACACCTCAGCTGGTTATGATTCTTAAGCCGATGGGATGACCCCAAGCTTCAATTTGGAAGGGTCTAGGCTGTTAAAGTCCTACCTGGCTTGAGCTGTCATTGTTTTCCGTTGACTTTAATCAGAGCACCTGGTAATACTAAGAGATGCCCTAAGGGATCGTCTGTATTCCAGATATGTTCCTCCTTACCTTCATTGTGTGGTAGTAATCCAATTTCTCCTTGATAGTCTGGATCACTCATGCAGCCAGCACAGTAATTTTCTTCCTCTCTTGATTTAGAGGCATGAGGAGTCTAAAGTGGCTGGGTGGTAGTCTTAACTTCCAATTTAATAGAATCATTGGTGTGTCTCCTGTTGAGAGCAGTCTTTCCTTTGGAACTAAGGCCTCTAACCCAGCAGAACATAAAGTTTTAGGGGATAGGAAGACAAAATTTTGCTATTATGTCACTAAGAGTAATAGTGACTGATGCCCCTGCCGTTTCCACCCCTTGACTCCCAGACCCATGGATCCTGGCTATGAGAGAAACAGAACCATGTATTGGAAACTGATTCAGAGCACACGTGGCCTCTTGGAGAACCTTGCCTCAGTCCCAAAAGGAATTGCCACCTAGCTGGTGCTGTAACAGTCTTCAAAAGGCCAGTCTACCATTCTCTTAAGCCAGCTGCTGCAGCATGGTGGGGAACGTGGTAAGTCCAGTGAATTCAGTAAGAATGGGTCCATTGTCTTACTTCATTTTCTGTGAAGTGGGTTCCTTGATATATACAAAATTGAATACTACTCAGCCATAAAAAAAGATGAAATCTTGCCATTTATGACTACATGGATGGACCTTGAGGGCATTATGCTAAGTGAAACAAGTTAGAAGGAGAAAGCCAAATACCATATGATTTCACTCATATGTGGAAGATAAAACAACAACAATGACAAATAAACATATAGATATAGAGATTGGATTGGTGGTTACCAGAGAAGAAGGAGGGATCAGGGAGGGTGAAAGGATTAAAGGGCGCGTGTATATGCTGATGGATGGTAATTAGTTTTTGGGTGGTGAACATGATGTAATCTACACAGGAATCAAAATATAATGATGTACACCTGAAATTTATATAATGTTATAAACCAATGTTACCTCAATAAAAAAATTAATAAACTTAAAAGAAATTGTCAAGTATGGTACCCTGAATGAAATATATTTGAGCTAAAGTAATCATATGATTCAATAGGGAAAAATTAAAATTGCTCTAAAGTTACCAGATACTCCAGTATTTGTAGGGAAAGTAGTTTTTGAATTAAAAATGGCTTATAGAGAAAAGCCAAAGAAGAGTATAAATATCTTCAAATTTATTAACCATTAAATGTAGAAGATTGAAGTCAATTTCATTAAAACAGTTAAAACTATATGATCATAATAAAAAGAAGCATTCTTCAGAAAATATAAATGACATATTATTACAAACAGAAATGGCTAAGAAAATGATTAATGTAAATGAATATGTGTCAAAAATTACTCTACTTGTTATTATTTAATGTTCAGAAAACCAATAAAAAGGTTTTTTTGCTTTAATGTTACAAATGTATTTTTCTTGAATGGATCTTTTTTTGAAGCTAGTTTTTGAATAGAAGTATTTTGTACTGCCAAAGAAATAAATCAATTTATTCGTCAAGAAATTTTTAGAAATGTCTAACTTTAAGGTGGTCTGGTTGGTATGATAGATTATATGGTCACTTTATTTTTTTATTTAGATGTTTGTAGAATCTTTTTGTTGTTTCCTGGGTTCTGAATTGTCACAGTGATGTATTTTCATGTTTTCTCTCTTTCTGGATTTCCTGTTCTTTGATCTTAGACCTTATGGGATGGTTTTCTAATTTTCTTATCTTTTCTCTCATTTTTTTCATCTCTTTTTGTTCTATTTTCCAGAAGATTTCCTTAACTATCTTCCAACTCTTCTGTTGAATGTTTCATTTTCCCTGTAATTTTAGAAAGGTTTCCAAAATGTCTCTTCTTTTTTGTCATCAGAATGTCTATTTTATCTTTATGGCATCTATTATTTCTCATGGACTAAAAAATATTCTTCTCTCTCTGGGGATATTAGTGACGGTTTTATTTATTCATCCACTTTTAAAGTTTTCTTCTCCCTTTTTAGAGTTGGTTTCTTCCAAAGTGATTTTTTTGTGTGTTTGGCTCTTGTAGTCTCTATTCATTATTCGTGATTAGGAACCAGGGATTTAAAAGCTGATTGGAAGATGAGTGCCTGAGTGGGGATTTGAACATCACTGTAGGACGATCAGTATCTCTAGGTTTTGCCTCATGGGTGGATTAAAGACTTAGAGAAGTCTGTTCTGTTAACCTATTGGATGGTAGCGGTCTGACTGTGTTCTGGGAGCCAAGCCATTCGGCATTGAGTATTCACCTTGACACTTAATGTCCCCTTCTTGGTATCCCTCCCATACAGACGCACAGCTCTCACTGCTATGTATCAGTCCGTACAGCCTTTGTTTACCCTCTCAGAAAAGAAACCTCCAAACTTCTGGGGCAGGAATAATTGTTCCAAAGAGTGGACTGGGGAAGATAAATGAGAGGGCATCTAGTCTAGCAGAAACAGAACTGCTTCTATACAAAGAGCACTCTCCTTCACTCACAGTTCTAGAGTTACTGAGTATTGCTACTTTAAGAATATTTTAGGACTCTATGGTAGAATGGACTTGGTTATTCGTTTTTCCAACTGCCAATTTTGTATTCATCTTTCTCGGGTCTCCTAAGTCATTTACACTGGTCCTGCTTTCCAACTTTCAAAATTCTGTTACTGCTGTCTTCTTTACCACTCTCTCCATCTTTGTGGCTTAAAAAAAATTTTTTTTCATGGAGTCAGTAAAATGAAATGCATGTGTTCAATCTCCCATCATAACGTTTATAGATGTTCTAATACATTTTTCCTCGAACGTGTCTGCTATTTTTTTATAGTGATTTCATCATGGTTTCCATTCCTTAGTATTTTCTTCAATCTTTTGATACTCCTGATTTTATAATTTTTTCACATTGTGGAATACTCCAATTGCCTAAGTGAGATTTTATCAAGGTGAAACTATTTCTTTGAGTGGTTTGTAATTTTTTAGACCATGAGCTTCTCTCATCATCCAACACACCCCTTCCTCACCCCCACTTCTGTAGGAGTTGCCTGTCTTATTCATGGCAGAAATGTTGCTGTAGTTTTGCATTTCCATCTGCATCTCACCTGTTCCAGACCACTTTGCATGTTAATTTCTTAGCTTGACAGTTCCTGCATCTCATGAATCATGTAAATTCTGGTTCCACATGTGTGTTTTGGAAGCATGGATCTCACTTTCTCATGGCAGAATTTTCTTTCTTTCTTTCTTTCTTTTTTTTTTTGAGGAAGATTAGCCCTGAGCTAACATCTGCTGCCAATCCTCCTCTTTTTTGCTGAGGAAGACTGGCCCTGAGCTAACATCCTTGCCCATCTTCCTCTGCTTTATATGTGGGATGCCTACCACAGCATGGCATGCCAAGGGGTGCCATGTCCACACCCGGGACCCAAATCGGTGAACCCCAGGCCACCCAAGTGTCATGTGTGTGCTGATTTTATAATTTTTTATAAAATCACCACCAGGATGGCCCCAAGAATTTTCTTGTTATATTTCCATTCAGAGAGCTGCTTTATGGTTTGCCTAGGCTGGTGGTGCTTCTTGCACTGAAAGGACTGTTCTTCGAGGCTCCTGGCTTTAGGTAGGATTGCCCAGTTCCAGTCCCTACCTTGTAAGGACTCAACGCGTCATGTCTTAGGCTGACTTCCCCAGAATCTGACTCAGAGGTGAGAATTCGTGTTAAAGTAATTTATTAATAAGTGTTCCCAGGAAAAACAGGACTTTTGAGAAATAGGATTGGGAAAGGAATTTGGCCAAGCAAGGAAATGATATCAGGTTTAAGTCCCACCCAGGAAACTTTGGCTCAGGTCTGAAGTGGTCACACCGTAGAGCCCTCCTCATCAGAAGGAAGGGAGCCGGAATGCCAGTCCCTTCTAATATCAGTCATTAGTTAAAGGCTTCCCCATGAGGAATGAACATTTTCAGAAGGTTCCTGCTTTACATGAGCTCTCAAAGGGGTTCTAGCAGCCTGAGGCCAACTCCTTGAGGAAGAGAGGCAGGTGCTGACTGTTAGTAAAAGTACGCAGGGTGGTTGGGTGCACAAGTTGGTAGAGAATCCAAAGGAATGTGGGTGTCCACTTCAGTGGCTTCTATCATGGTGTCAGACTTGAGTCTAACATATATCACTTAAACAGAAAAAATTATCACAGTTCGCTGTGTGTAAAGTGATGACAGGTGGAGAAAAGAAAGAATTTGGATTCTCTCAGAAGTTACATGCTAGAAAGTCCTAGAAAGAATTGTGGAACATGGCAACTTGGGCTCTAGGTGATGTGTTTATTCTCTACAGTTTGCATAATTTAAGGCTGATTTGAAATTAGGTGCTAGTCTTATGAAATTGCAAACTGAGATTTTTTGTGCAAAAATTGTCTCTTTGAATTTTGCATTTCATTTTACTGGTAACATTTTGAGGACAATAAAAAGGTGTTTTACCAAATATTGTTTACTGTGGAGAATATAGTAAACTTCTTAAGAGTAAAAAGACTATATCTTAGAGGGTAGCAGATTTACATTCCCCCTATTGTCTATTCCTTGACTTCCTAAGATGCCATAGCCGTCTGAGAGACCTGGGCAAGTCGGAGAAGTAAAACAATGCACAAATGAAATTCAGAGTCTTATTATTGCAGGATGACTCGTCTCTCACAGAGTTTGATCTGATTTGTGAGGATGTGCAGGAAGAGATGCTTTGCGTGTGTGTGTGTGTGTGTGTGTGCGTGTGCGTGTATTTTAAACAGATTTGAATGAATCATATGGTCCCTGATAAATTTGTCTCTGGAGGCTTAGGGCTTAAAACAAAGGATGATTTTCTTCTTAGAAGCTCTTTTAGATATGTACCTCTCTCCAACACAGAATAACAGAATGGAGAATGAAAGAAATAAAATAAATAAAATGAACAGACAAGCATATAATGGATATGAACTCTGGAGTCGGACCTGGGAGGGCTTCTTGCTGTGCAGTTCTAATTCTGCCCCCCTGCTCAAGCTCCAGAACTCTCTTTAAGCTGCAGGTTCCTCATCTATAAAATGTGTGTCACAATCATACTCACTTCCTGGAGTGTGGTGAGGACCAGATGACATAATGATGAATTGTGTCTACCACAATGCCAACCCCTGGCTGGAGCTCAATAAATGCTGGTCACTGTGATTATTATTGCATCGTTGGTGTCAGACTAAAAATAAGGGCCTACAGAGTGCGTATTTCTGTTGGCCAGCTACTTTAAAGTCATTGACTTTGCATCGATATAGTATTATAATAGTAAATTTGAATAATATAGCCTGCCTGCCTCTTTCCCTCCTCTCTCTGTTCCTCTCCCTCTGTCCCTCCTGCCTCTCTTCCTTCCTCCTCCAGGACTGTGCGTTAGATTCAGAGTAATATTAAAGTATTACCCACTCTCGATCATTTGTATTGTTAAATCGGAAAATATAATCTTTCTAAAATCCCGATGAAACTACACAGAAATTCACAGAAGCCTCTTCAGGTTAAACATCAGTTTCAGCTTGCCTTCTTTGAGCAAACACTGCACCTGCATCTTAAAACAAAACTACTTCCTCTCTTTCAAGAATAGCAAAGGCAAATCATTTCCTAATTCCAGACACTATGGCGCTCTGTGAACTTAGTTTATTAATTCACCATAAACCTAAGCTAAGGCACATACTTAGGTCATCATTAGAAAAATGAATCATAGATCTAAAGCAAACAAGCCAACAAACACACAAGTAAAACCAGGGGATTTGCCTTACCTAGCAAAATTGCTGATTTTCTGAGATAAACTGGACTAACAACATGTTGCTCTCTCAAATCTTGGCCAAGTCATGCAAGGTTGAGTTCATAATTCTAGCTGATTTTATTACGTAAAAGTTAACAGTAAATAGGTGAGTGCTGGCCTGTCAGTTTAGCATGTGTTTTAAAATCATGTTCCTAAAGAATGCTTGAAAGTCACATAAACACTGGACATTTTTCCTTGCAAATGGACGTTTGCTCATGATTTTACTATGAAAAATAGACACCAGAGACTTCTTGCCAAAATTAAAATTTATCTGTGATACTATTTTCCTAGACAAATCATAGTATTAAAATTTCTCTTTCTTTCTTTTTTTGGTATGCTTTTTGGTGAAGAAGATTGGCCCTGAGCTAAAATCTGTTGCCAATCTTTTTTTTTTTTTTTTCTCCTCAAAGCTCCAGTACATAGTTGTATATCATAGTTGTAAGTCCTTCTAGCTGTTCTGTGTGGAATGCCACCACTGCATGGCTTGATGAGCAGTGTGTAGGTCCATGCCCAGGATCTGAACCAGCGAACCCTGGGCTGCCATAGCGGAGCAAGAGAACTTAATTGCTATGCCACCAAGCCAGCCCCACTATCTCTTTCTTTTTTTTGTTTTTATTCAAAGTTAAAATCTTTTTTTTATCCTTTTCTTTGGTGAGGAAAATTGGCCCTGAGCTAACATCTGTTGCCAATCTTCTTCCTTTTCTTTTTTCTCCCCAAAGCCCTGGTACACAGTTGTATATCTCAGTTGTAAGTCTTCTATGTGAGATGCCAGCACAACATGGCTTGATGAGTGGTGTGTAGGTCTGCACCCAGGATCTGAACAGGTGAACCCTGGGTTGCCAAAGTGGAGCACACAAATTTAACCACTACTCCACCGGACCGGCCCCTCTATCCTTCTTAAACACCCACCCCCCCACCCCAAGAAAGAGAGATTTTGTTTGCAAGAAACAATATAAAACTGATAAAGAAGGTCAAAGTGCTCTTTGAATCAGACAGTACTGTTCGAGAACTACTGAATCTTATCTGACCTGGAAAAGCCCTACCTGTGATATCTGCAGGGTTCAGATACTTCTGCAATATTATCGGAAAAATACCCAAACCCATAATTTACCATAAATCAGTAAATCTGGACTCGTGGTGATCTGGAATCATTCCTGACTCTACGTCTTCTGCAATATGGAGATATTGATCTCATGGGCTTTTGTGAGGATTAAATAAGAAGATATGTTTAAAGTTCTTACACATTGTTTGCAATTGAATAGGTACTCAATTATGAGATCCCCTTTTCCCTTGACTTTGAGTCCAAGACAATGTTGGAAATTTCAACAAAATGACATACAGTCATGAATAATAGAAGGCAGAAATTGCCCAAGTGCTTAATGTCTGGTGCAGACAATAAAAGCAATGACGACGCAGAGGTCCCCGGGGGTGCCACAGTCAGTTTATAATGAGACTTGACCCGCTTTTTGGTGGAGCTGATGTTTGGAGGGGGGTATTTATAATAACTTTAATGTTATCTTATAGAACATTATGTCTTTGAAAAATGGTAATTTGTAAATAATGAATATGCTAAATCTTGTGGTACCAGAATACTTGGCATTTTAGTGTACTCTGAGTTTATTGTGTTGCTAAGGTGTCAAACAACATAGTTTATTTATTATATCCATAGGTCAGAAATTTTTAGCTAAGGTTCATTTATCTTTAGTGCATGTAGAATTTAGCAGACTGTGACGTGGTAAATGTGAGTTAGCAGTTTTACTAAAGATGATTTCTAATTTAGACCCATTGATTCTCAGAGCAAGCTAGTTGCGAATCTTTTACAAGTTGATACTGCACTCTTAATTAAGATTTTAAGTGAACACAGTTTATCAAGTTATACCAAACTGTTTCCCTGTAGGTGTTCTGGGAAAGCTCTGATAGAAAAACCGCAGTTCTCAGTGGTAAGCTTTTTTATAAAAAATTTTTTTCATGTGAATTACCTACTTGATCTCCTGTGGCAGTGTTTGAAGCTTATCCTGAATTGAAGTTGGTGGTGTAAAATGAAATCCAGGTGGGAGTCATGAGAGAGGCATGCTCAAACTTTGAATTAGCCTAGAGAGTCATTTGATCTGTACATTGATTGGAAATTTACCTAATTTGGAGGCCTCATGGCAGAGTGGGAAAGGGGTTAGTTCAGGAGGTGAGGAGAGATGGATCCAAATACTGGTTCACCAGTCAGGGCTGTGATCCTTGCGCAAATTACTTAAATCCTTAAGCCTTAGATTTATTATCATCAGTAAGAAACAAAGACAACAATCACAACGAAAAACCAACTAAACTCCTTTCATAGGATTGTTATAAAGATGCATTGATTTATTTAACTGGTGGTTACTGGGTGCCTCCTAAGTGTCAGGCACAATGCTGGAGACGAGCCACTTGACCGGGTACAAAATCAAGCAGGACCTCTGCACACGATCAGAAGCATACAAAACGGCGTGTAGAATTCCTTCAGGGGGAGGTACCACAAGGGAGAAAAATAGGCTCTTCGGCTAGATTGACTTGAAATGGATTTAGAGCTTCAATATGAAGGATGAGTAGGGAATGCGAAATGAAGAGAAATCCCAGTAGAGAGAGAACAGTGTGTGCAAAGACCAGATGGAGGTGTGACTGGAAGAAGACCAATCAGGCTACAGAAGAAAGAGTGAGGAGCAACTGCTACCAGCTGGGACTGGAAACAGAAAAAGGACTTGGTAGGCAGTGTTAAGGATTTGGGTCTATCACGCAATGAAAAGTCACTGACAGGTTTTAAGCTGTGGGATAACATTATCAGATTTTGTGGCTAGGGTAGAAGAACATAAAGAGCAAGAAAACAGGAGGCTATTATGTAGTTTGGTGAGCGGGTGATTGCTTTGACTAAGGTGTGGGATGTGGAGAGAAATGAAATAATTGGAGAAATACTCATGATAGATTGAATGTAGGGGCAGCTGAGACGGAGATGTCAAGCCTGAGTCCTCCGTTATTGGGTTGTCTAAATGGCTGGATGGTGCTGTCTTTTGAGAAAGGGAACCACGGCAGGAGAGAGAGCATAACTCAGTTTTTAATATAGTATATTTGAAATGTTTTTGAGACATCCAAATGCAGCTGTCAAGAAGAGTTTGCATTTTAGAGAAGAGAAATGTTGTCATTTTGTTATTCCTGCTACTTATGTCTTCAACTCACTTTCTTTTGGATCTTTCCTTACTAGCCTTTTAAACATTCCCAAGACTTTTCCAATTTGTAAACACAAGGAACCCTAAGAAAAGCTCTCCCATATCACATTGCTCTTAGCCATTGCCCCACCTCCTAATCAAATTTCTGGAAATCATTGTATTCACACTTTCCATTTTCTTAGCTCTTAGTTACGCTTCTACTTACCAGTCTTTTTTCTGATCTCATCTTGGACAAACTACTTTGCCAAAGGCACAGTTCTCATCTTATTTGACTTGTCAGAACATTCAGCGCCTGCTACTTCCTTGAAACTCAAATCAATATGTATGACTGCTTACTTAACTTGAGGTCTTAAAGGCATCTCATCTCAATTAATCTGAACACAAACTCTTGATCTTCTGCCTCCAAACTCGAGGGATCTTCAGTGAGTGACTCACATTTCACTCAATTGCACAAGTCGGAATCCTGGGGTTTATTCTTGACATTTTTTATTATGTTTACCACCCTCAACTTGTATTCAATCATTGCAGACTTGTCATTTCTACTTTCTAAATACTTCTCTTCATTTTTATTGCCGTCACCCTAGTCCAAAGTTCTCAGCTTTGGGACTATTGACATTAGAAGACTGGGTAATTTTTTGTTGTGAGGCTGTCCTGCACATGGTAGGGTGTTGAACCGTGTCCTTGGCCTTTACCCACCGTATGCCAGTAGTACCACTATCCCGACTTGCGACAACCACAGTGTCTCCAGATGTACTCTTGGGGGGTGTGTGTAAAACTGCCTTCAGTTGAGAACCATTGTTTTAGTCCAAGCCACCATCATTTCTTCCTTCAACTTTTATGGGCTAACTAATCTCCTAGCCTCCATATGTGATTCCTTTGAACTCAATCTTCATCTGTTGCTATAGTGATTTAAAAAAAAAAACCCACAAATCTGTTTATGTCATCCCTCTGCTCCCAAAACTTTAATGTCTTAGCATTGCTCTTAGAACAAAAGCCAAATCCTAATGTGACCTATAAGGCATGACGTGATCTGCCTCTACCCATTCTTCAGCCTCATTTCACATTCTGTCCTCATCCTCTGTCTTCTCTAGCAATATTAACCATCTTTCAGTTTACTTTCTCTGCCTCAGATCCTTTGCACTTGCTATTCTCATTCTGAAACATTCTTTGTTCCTCATTCTCTTATCTCCTCATTACCAATTTGACTTTGTTAATGCTTATTTGTATTTCATATTCCAGCATGTGTTGTTTTTTCTGAGGGGGGCCTTTCAAAACTCCCTCTGTTACATGCTATTAACAGCCTGTAGGTCTTCTTTACAACATGTATTTATATACGTAATTGAGTAATTGACTATTTAATGTCTGTATTCACCATTATGAGGATAGGAACCATCTTCTTTTGGTTCAACACTATGTCCACAGTGCCAGTAGAGTGTTTTTCCCATAGTTAGCACTCAAACAGTAGTTAAATGAATGAGTTAGTAAATAATTAAATATGAATATGAGGTATGTAGATGAGATATCAAATTGCTCTGATAGAAATGTTTTATCGCTGTAATTCAATTTAGAAAATTGGAGGCACTATACTAGTCTCTGCTCTACTCATAGTAAATTGCTGTCTACTTTATGCTATGAAAAATAAAACCTATTTTAACATGCTTTGGGTTTTTAGGTTTAGGTGTGCTATATAATATTTCTTCCTTTTGTTTCTTGTGTTTTTTGAGGAAGATTAGCCTTAAGCTAACATCTGCTGCCAATCCTCCCCCTTTTGCTGAGGAAGACTGGCCTTGAGCTAACACCCGTGCCCATCTTCCTCTACTTTATATGTGGGACCCTGCCACAGCATGGCTTGACAAGTGGTGCATAGATCCGCATGTGGGATCCGAACCAGTGAACCCTGGGCTGCCGAAGCAGAATGGGCGAACATAACCGCTGTGCCACAGGGCTGGTCCCTCCTCCTCTTTTTTCTGTTAGCCTCTAGATGGGGAACTTTAGCCTGGATGTGGAGGGATATATCAAATTGGATCATGAAATAAAAAGTTGGTGCAGTGAACTATGAGATAGTTGCAGGGGCTTGCCCACAAATTCCATGTATTGCTATTCATATACTGAAACAAAATTACCTCCCCTCTGGGAGTTGGCTGAGAAGAATTTAGTATTTAATGAAAGGTTGGCTCAATAAGTCATATTTTCCAAATCAGAAAATAAAACTTTAAGAGGAAGAAACTTGGACAACTATTCCATGAGGTTATAGACATTAGGACTTGGCTTGAAGATACCTTAAATTACCTAGGCCTGTTGGGAGTATGGTTAGTGAAAAGGGATATAATATGGAACTTGAATAATTTTATGTATTGAAATTTCTCCAGTTATTAATATAATGATCAACACTCACCCATCTACTAAGCTATTTAGGCAAAGTCTAAACGTATTATTTTCCCTTTTTCATGAAAGTGGAGAGAGAGCCATAGATAAAGAGAAAGCAGATGTTTAATTTTTGTAACAAACAGCCATAATCTGGGGTTGGTTAGCTTTATGACTATCCATTTTAAGGAAACATATTTTCCAGTAAAGCTGTCAATGCTCTTGGAAATGTTTTGGGAGCTCTAAGGGGTATTTTGTCATAACCTTATAATGTCTAGTTGCTGCAAGCTTCTGTCTTCACCACAATCTGGGTGTGATTGGGCCAACCATACCTTTCATATGGACATACAGTTGAGTGTAGAAGCACTGTTCCTCCAATAACTAACTAATCTTTTCATTTTTCTCTGCGATGTGGGAAGCGGAATGCTTTGATGTGATAGCTCAATGAATAAATGTCAATGTACTGCCTTATTCCTTTCTTTTTTCCATTGTAAAAATAATGTCACAATATTAAAGAAAGTTTGCCTCCCAAATAATATCTATGCTCTTACTATTTTAATAAAACTAATTTCCTGTTTATATTTAAAATTCTACTCCATATTTAGATGCATAATTGAACACCATTTTATAATGGCTGCATTCTGCCTCATCAAACCATTGTGTAATAGTTTAATTAATTATTCCTCATTTATTTAACTTCTGGATTACCTTGAATTTGTATGTTTATATCTTTTGCCCAATTTGGGAAGTTTTTGTCCATTATCTCTTTAAATAATTTTCTGCACCAAACTCTTCCTCTCCTTCTAGGCCTCTGATGACATAAATATTACCATTTTTGATATTGTGTCATAGGTCCTTGAGATTCTGTTCACTAAAAAAAATTTTTTTGTAATTCTCTGATGTTCAGATAACACAACTTCTATTGATCCATCTTCAAGTTTACTGATTCCTTGCTCTGTCATTGGCATTCTCTGTTAAGTCCATCTAGTGAGTTTCTATTTTGATTGTTGTATATTTTAGTTCTAAAATTTCCATTTCTTTTTTTTTACCAGCTTATCTTTAAGATTTTTGCAAACTTAAAGGATAATGAACAAATTATACACCCAAATTTATTCAAATTCTACTCTATTTGTGTCTATAAAATTTGTGGATTTAAATAAAATATAAACTTTAATAAGTCATTGTTGGATGTAGAGGTTAATTTTGTGTCTAATATAGAAGACTTTTCCTACAATGCGATATATTTGGAAACATAGGTAAGAGTCCTGAAAGTTGGTGGTGAGAAATGATCAGAGTCGTCACTTGGATTTTATTTATCAATAGCCCATTGAGAGGTATTTTTGGGCTCCTTTGGCTATGAAAACAAATTGAAGAAAGAATAAAAGGTGAAAATTTGCCAAAATTTTATGGCTAGTGGATAAACTATATTTTCCAAAATGTGACAGTTACGATTTGTTAGTCTCTGATTGTCCCTGAGTGAATTTTAAAAAATAATATCCTTTAAATTTAAATCCCACAGGGCCTTTTTCTTTTTCTTTCTTTTGGTCAGTTAATGATTCATATCTTTTGGTGTTAATGGTTTTGGAAAAGTCATTTTATTTATCATCCATTTAAGGTGTACTCTAATGTTCATAATGAAAAAGGGTAGTGTTAATTCTATATGTCTATTAAAACTGGTAAGTTAATTTTTAAGAATAGTTAAACCCAATATTTATTGTACATTACTATGTACCACTTTTCTAAAGACTCCATCTCTTTTGTATATATTGAGGATTAAATATGATAAATATGTTAATTGAATGAACTAGATACTCTTATTATCCCCATTTAAAAAATCAGGACTGTGAGGGGCTGGCCCCGTGGCCGAGTGGTTAAGTTCGCGCGCTCCGCTGCAGGCGGCCCAGTGTTTCGTCGGTTCGAATCCTGGGCGCGGACATGGCACTGCTCGTCAGACCACGCTGAGGCAGCGTCCCACATGCCACAACTAGAGGAACCCACAACGAAGAATACACAACTATGTACCGGGGGGCTTTGGGGAGAAAAAGGAAAAAATAAAATCTTAAAAAAAAAAAAAAAAATCAGGACTGTGAGGCACAAAGAACTTATTTAGTTGCCCTGGATCACCTAATGGGAGCAGCGAGAAGCCAGTATTCAACTTAGTTATTTTGACTGCAGCCCCTTATTTTCCTCTTTCTTCTCCTAATACTGTTCAGGACCTACTGTATATATGCCAGCCACAGCGAGTACATAAATGAAAAGAAGCAATGCTTTTCTAAACGTCTATTTGGGAAGGAGATCTGCAGGCAAAGAAACGGAATACAGTGTAACAATTATAGTGAAGGTATGTCCATGTGTACTGTAGGAGGAAAGACAAGAAAGTGCATCATTGGCTTGAGGAAGTTAGATCAGGCTTGGCAAAGAAGGTAACGAATAGTTGTCTCTTAAGTGTTGAAAGGGGGTAAGTGCATTTCCACCAAAACACAGATACGGGTATGGTGTGTTCATGGAATGTGCCTGTAATTCTTCATAAAATCAGAGCAATTATGTCTGCATATACGTGAAGTATGAGTATCGTATTGGTTAAGGTTCAGTTGCAGAAAACAGAAACCATCTTGAGCTAGTTTAAATAGAAAGAGATTTAACACAGGGAATTGGGTGCTTTCAATATGTTAGAAGAGCTGGAGTATAGGCTCTGGGCTAAGCTTCCAGGAGTGAGTCCCCAAAAAACACCATAGAACTGGTCTGCCAAGGGGGTTGAATCCTGTGCCAAGACCAACAAGTGTGGGACATTTCCTTCAGCTTGGGAATCAGAAAGCTGCTGCCTAACTCTTGGTGCCAGCACACACGTCCTCAGTAGCCATCCATGGGCCAGAAAGCCACCGCCAGAACCGTTGGTTCTAAAATCACACCTCCTGTCATCCCCACCAACAGAATGGGTTCAGACTCTTCTTAACAGCCATGGAGCGAGGGACCAGTCACTATAACTTCTGCTCTGTGTTTGTAGAAATCTAAGCACATCTACCCCGAGGTTTGCCAGCAGAAATGCCTGCAGCAGCGGAAGAGAGGCCTCTGTCTCCTTCTGCTACCCAAGTCTAAGCCACCTCTGGGTCTCGATCACATTTGGAATAGCTGCAGGGGAGTCTGAGAAGCGTCATTTTAGCTTCCTGACTTTGCATTTTAAGAAGGTACACTAAAAAGGGTTAAAAGCTTATGGAGGGAGTTATTCTGCAGCAACTACCGCATAGCAGTATCTGCTAGATTGGTGGTAGAAAAATAAACGGAAATACACACCCAGAATTCTTCATCTACGAGTACTGATATCTTCAGTGTAATCACCTTCACATATTATGTACTGTTTTTTTAAATGCTGTCTCTTTTTTTAGACTCCTATCTTGGATTTGTTTCCAGGGCTTGTTTTCTTCATTGAATAGTATTGATTGTGATGAATGTTTGCCTATTGAAAGTGAATTTGAATACTGGAAAGACTATTAAATCATGATCAATAAGGTAGGTTGCCATGCTGAGTAATACTGTTTAGATTGAAAACATTCACCAAAAAATACACTTTCAGCCAGAGCATTGTCATCGTGAAGAAAACAGTCCTTGTGTGGTCGTTCAGGCCAAGTGCCTCACCGCTGACTCCCTGCAACGCTTCAATCATTAACTCAGGTATTTGTTGAACATTTAACGTGTGCAATGGCTCTTCAATGTGCTACGGCATTTAGAAGTTATATTTATGAGTTTTATAGCTCTTTTACACTGTAGCTTCCTGTAGATTATCTTATTTAATAGGCATAACCAGTTTATTTTTCAAAAAGAAACTGAGACCCAGAGACTTTATTGTTAAGAATGCCAACCAAAATAAATAGCTCCATTGGATATTTTATTTTGTGAAATTAATTCAGTGTGAACAATACCATTCCTATTCCTAAACTGACACAATTTTGTTTTTACTTGTGATTTTTGACATATATGGTTTCTGGAGTGTGTTCGACATTAGAAAATTCTGATGAGGATCTTGAGTGTTGACCAGCTTCTTTGGAAGGATTTTTATGAAAGGGATACCTTACATTTTCATTTTCCTCAAAATACATTGAACAACGTATTTCTCTCATTCAAGATTATAAGAATCCGCTTTATAAAGCACACAGTAAACATTGTTGTTGTTTTCGAGATGCACCCACACATTTAATTATGGCAAAGCTGTTGCTGCATATATAATTTTAATTGCTAAAGATGATAAGGATTTCGTATTCCATTGAGTCCACCTCTATTCTTTTGTCTTTTTGCACTACTCTTACTCACTGTTGTTATTTACCTATTTTACTAAAAGGGACAAAACATGGATGAGTATTTTTTTTGCATTTTGATAAATTCTAACTTTTTCTAAGCAAATATTTAAAAACTGAATTTACCTGCATACTGTCCTATTTTTGATCATTTCTAACTGATTTTTTCACTATTAGCAATTTTTTAAACTTAAAAGTTGATATAATTCTAGTTAGGCAATTTCTGAACCTTTCTTTTCTTGGTATAAAGTACCAAAAAAAAAAAAAGTTGAAGAAAATTCTCTCTCTCTCTTCGTCTTTCCATCCATCTGTCCATGCATCCATCCATCTTAGTTATCCAGTGACCCAATTTTCTTTATTTGCTTTTGTGGTGATTTGCAGCATCTAGACGTTATTAAAGGACAAATGGTTATAAAATAGACTATAGAAATCTATTATCTAAATGGAGACCAATAAAAGCAAAACAAGAAAACCAAGGGCCTTATGCCACTGATATGCGCTGGATAAAGGAAAACGCATGCTTTGCTTCTGTTAACAAATGTGAGGATAAGTCAAACAAGATTAATGGAGATGATGAAACTGACTTGACATACTTTTTCTCACTTGGTTAATACAGATAATGACCAGGATCCAACTAATGTTCTGAAAAAGTTCATGTGCTCTTTTTAGGTGCCCATGGACAGCCAGAAAGTAGTAATATGATGGAAAAGTTAACTTTTTTTGCGCTATTCTCACTTAGGAATAGAAATCTGAGCTATGGTCAACGTGCAGTGACTTTCTCGTGGTTTATGTAATGACTTGCTTAGATGTCTGCCCAGGGTCTCTGTAGTTCTACACATCTAGAGTCCTACAGCCTAATTCTAGAGTTTATGAGTAGCTCAGTCCCCAGGGAGGAGGGATTTAAAATGCCTTAGCTCAGCATTTTAACGCTAGCAAACACTATGTGCCAGACACTAATTAGTGCTAAACACTAATACATGTATACTAACCTAATCCTCACGACAGATCCATGAAGTTGGTGCCATTATCCACACTTTATAAGTGTGGAAACTGAAGCACAGGTAGTGTAAGTAACTTTCCCACAATCTCACAGCAACTAAGTCACAGAGCCAGGATTCAAAGCCAGGGATGCTGCATTCAAAGTCTGAGCCCTTAACAGCTGTCCCCTATGCCTCGTCTATATTATACAGCTTCTGCATATGTCAACTGTCTTGGTCTTAACTTTTGACCTGATTTTAGTAACTACATTCTTTCCTGGTTACTACCAACAGTATTGATAATAATTTGCTACTGTTTTATTTTTAAAAATAAGAAACTTGCATATAAGAGAAACTTTATAATTTAAGTACATAGATCAGTTGGTCCTCATAACAATCTTATGGAAAGGTCAAGGTGAGTATTGTTATCTCATTCTACACAGAGGAGAAACTGTGACTCAGAGAGATTGTGCTTCATTCAAGGTCATGCAAACAGAAAACTGTAAAGCCACGACTTGAACCCAGGTCTGCTTCTTCCAAGTACAGGGCTCATTGGCCACCCCGTGTCTACTCCCTACAGTATGGCTTTCTTAGTGCAAGTTTTCTTTCTGAGGACCTACCTCTTCCTTCAGTCAACTGACACAGAGACTGCTCATTCCTTCCCTGGGTAACTGCCTTTACCCATGGCAAGCCTATCCACAATCACCAACTCAGAACTCAGCGTAACATTCATGCAGCAGATGTGCCCAGACAGCAGGAGGGGGCCATTTTGTTGTACTTCCTACTGTTTATCCTTACAATCTTGGCCACTCTATCTTCTTCCTGCTTAATTCTGGGCTCATTCTGGGCCAAAGTCTTCCCATGGTTTGCGAAGGATTTGATTGATTAGTTATAATTAGTCTTATTGTTACTTAGAGGAGGCCCTCAACCTTCTTTTGTTGCAAAACTAATAGATACCAGAGGCCTATAATAGTATTTAAGGCATGCCAGGTTGCTACTGGGCTTCATGATCCATTAACATTTTCCTGATAAGGACTTTCTTCATTATAAGTTTGTTCCTAGTAAATCAGATTCACTTTGTTGTCCTTAAAAAGTCAACATTTAACAATTAACATTTATTCCAGAGCAAAATATAACAATGATGAACATCATCAGATTTAAAAAATTCATTTAACCTCTACAACATGACAGTTAACTTCTAGTGGATGAAGTTTCTTGTGTCTTGGTAAAATCACCCAGCTGCTTAAGCTGACTGAACAATTTGTGTGGCAATGCAAGAGACAATAAATGACTGTAAACTGTTGCATAAAACAAAGAAGCCAAGCAAAGAATGAGCACAAAGGTGTGGCTGGCCACTGTGTGCGGAAAAGCCCATTTGAAACTCCAACAGACATTTTGGCTATGAAGACCTCAGCGTGTTATCTTGAGTACATAAAATACCGTAAGTTTTGGTGGCCAACTTTGTGAGTCAACTCTTTTCACAACAGATTTAACTTAGTTTAGCATCTCTCTGCAGCATTTTGGTTAGACCACACAAGACAAGTTGTGATAATTTGTCAACAACTCAGAAAGAACCACACTCAGGGAACACTGAGAAAAGATAAAATTAAACCATGAATAAAAGTGATTTCTAGAGTTTACAGAGTTATGAGTTGTTAACCGTGAATATAGATCTGATGGCATCCTACTGACACTTAACCCTCTTCATAGTGCTTCAGAGCACTTGTCCTGATATCTGAACTTGTTTTAGCAATTGTAATATTTGCTTCCAGGCTACACTCTGGAAATGATGAATCAAACACCATGCCTTTCATCTGGTGTGTCATATTCAATCAGAAGACACTGTGAAAATATATCTTACGGTATAATGTTTGTGAACACTAAGGAATAGAAGTCAGGGCATAGATACGTAGCCAGACATCAACTTCACCCCAGCTACTGTAATTCTTCATGTATGTGTTCGTGTCTTACATACAAGGAACCATTTTTTTTTTTCATATCATACACTTATGTTCCATTGTGTAACATGTTATTTCTTTCTATCATTTGCAAATCCAGTCTTTTGACTGACCTGTCTCTTTGTCCTCAGGTTGGTTTTCTAGTTGTTTATAATGCTCTTCTTTCATCTCTAGTTTTTATTAAAGTCCTTTCTATTTTCTTTCTTTTCTCTCTATTTTTCTTTAGCCCTTCTCTGTGTCAATCAGTATCTGACAAAATTCAATAAATGTCCCCAAAGGAATTCGTGATATTCTTAAATATATTTAATTTTCTGGAAATTAATTCAATGGTCAACTCTTTATTTATATATGATTATCTTAGACAACTTTTTGTTTTTAACTTCCCCAGTTGACTGCAAATTTCCCTTTGCCCAAAATCCTGTAGGGAGACTGCCCTCTTATCTGGTTGCTGACTTTCTTTGTGGCTGAGATTACCTGTGAGATTGTCCACTAACCCTTAGTAGAAAACTAGTGATTTTTAGTACTCAACATAGCTCATAATTCTTCAAAGGACTTCAGTTTACCTCATTTGAAATTTGAAAATTACTCCAATTTACCTCTTGAAACATTACCATTCTATAACCATTGTGGAATAGCCCCAAGACCGTGAGTTCAACAATTCCAGTGTATTATAGACTGAGTCTCTCTATGATTTCATGCCTTCCAACAATCAGTTGCTAAGATACTCTTTGTCAAACAATCCAGCAATTCAATAGGAAAAAAAATAGTCTTGTTTTTGCCAACTCATTCCAGTCAAAACAGGTGAACTGTAATAAAAATACAAAAGATTATGATTCAATGAACTCTTAACCCCTAAAATAATGTGGAAAATTGTGATGTGTGCATATATGCATTTTCTGGAGAGGATTTATTACTATTATTAGATTCCCATTACCTTGCACAGTGCCTGACACATTGTTGAATCTGACTAAATATTAGGTGAGTGAATTATGAATGAAAAAAGAATTCTAAAAATGGTCAACTCATTATTAAAAAAAAGTTTAGGAATAATCATAGTCATGTTTTTGGGGTTTTTTTCCTTTGAATTTTGCCTCTCTAGAAATCTCCTCAGTTTATTCTTCTTGGTATTTCCAGGAGGTAGGTGTTGTAAGTTCTGAATTTATCTTTCATGTTTCTTGACTTTTCTTTCACACTTTTCTTCATTCCTTTATGATATGTTCTAGAAAATTCATCACCTCAGGCTTCCAGCTCACCAGTTCAACTTCAGCAGTGTCTTTTCTACTATTCATTTTATTTAAAGGTTTTAGTTTTAATTTCAATACCATTTTCCCCATGATATTTGATTTATTATTTGTCCTATTAGCCTGACTTTATTCTTTAGGCTTGATAGACTCTTTTGGCTTATCCCTCTTCCAGAGATCCCTCATGGCTTCTGGTTTACTGAGTTTCCTTTTCTTGGTTTTGAGTGTAGTTATGGATTTAAAAAGACTTTTTTTCTATAATTTTTAGACACCCAGGGAGGTCAGAGCTGAGGGAGATGAGACATTATGTGTGTCTATCCTGTTTAAGTAGAAGTTCTTACATTTTTTTCCTAAGTTCATTTGAAGTCAATGATCACTCATTTGAAAGAATAGTGTTTCTCCTATATTGCTAAATTATATAGCAATGTTGTTAGGTCAAAAATAAAGAAAAAAATCTAATGAATAAAAATGAAATCACCCACAATCCTACTATTAAAAATTTACTACCATTACTGTTTTGTATAAATACTTTTCCATTTTTCAAGACTTTCCTACTTCCTGCTCCTTCACCACTGGGGATAGAGGGCGAGGGGTGTGGAGAGTATCCAGGAACTGAGTAAAATACTCTTAAGGTTAAATTAATAAGGGAAGAGATTGTAATGTGGTTTGAAAGGAGACAACATTCTCTTTAGCAAAGTAAGACCTAAAACTTATGCTGTTAGAGTTGGGGGTGGGGAGAGGATGATGCAAAAGGAAATTAACTTTCTCAGTGTAAGATGTCTTTGATGATTATTGTTGTTGCTGCTGTTATAATTATCTTTTTCAGGCAAACAAGAAAAGAATGTCAGAAATCTTTGGCATAAGACAACCCTCAATGCTCTGTTTTCTCTCGTCTACTCGGAGGGTGGAAACTCCCCTTCCTCTATCCCACACTAGAATAAGAGGAAGAATAGTGATATAAGAATAGCTATCTGAAAAGTTTCACATAATTAGCACAAGAATCCAGGAAAATTTATAAGAAACAGAAAGACTTGGAGCTTGCTAACCACTAGGTCAATGAACACAGCTCCATCAGAAAGAGAGGAGATGGGGGGACTTGTGCTAGGAGAAGATGGTAAGAGGAGTGAGGCATTGGGGGAGGGGCTAGCCAGATGAAAGATGAGGATGAATAGACTCCTCCACTAACCTAGGGAGCATCCACATGGGGATCACTGGAAGGGCTGAGCCATGGGTCTGCATGCTGGTGTACAGTGCTTTGGGAGGAATTAGATAGACCAGAGGTGGAAAGTCCTGGATTTCATCCCTCTCTCAAACTCAGTACAGTTGAACTGTGCCACTGTGAACCTGGAGTAAAGAGTTAATTGAAATTTATTAGGGTATGTCTTCACATGGCAGAGGGAAGGGAAGAGACCGCATCTCCCTGCTCCACCTGGTCAATGACAGGCATCTAAGACAGTATTGGTGTGTTCAGTGATGAGGCTGGGGCCAGCAAGGGAGCTGTTTTTAGTTACTATGGGGCTAGAGAAACAGTAAGACTTATTTCTATGCCTCTATCACTTTCCCCCCCAATTGTTTACATAGCTAACTTCCACACTTAATTGGTGTCCCAACTGAGGTGCCTCTCCTTCCAAGAAGGTTTCTTTTTAGATGAAGTGATGTTCTTCCCCTCCTCCCACTTTTCCTTGCCCACATTTAGCATGGCATCCTGTACTACCTGTATGTAGCACTTATGATTTTACATTGCAATTGTTTGTTTATTGTCTGTATTTCCAGACTGAAACATATGAGGGGAAGAACTGTTTCTATTGTGTGTGCAATTGCACTTGGGACATCTGGTTCTGTGCTTGAACTATAGCAGACAGTCGGTTGACTTTACTGTTTGTATCTACCATTAACGTTCTAAACAGTAACAGTAGATAACACCTGTATAATGATTACCATGTTTCAGGCTGGGTTCTAGAAACTTCACATATATTAACTCATTTAATTCACATAACATATGGGTACTGTTTATTATATACAATAAAAAAGTTTGGTATAATTTGGTCCACATCATGAATAGGTGCTATTAGAAAAAGTTTAAGTTTTACAGATGAGTGGGTTGAGGTACAGAAAAATTAAATAATTTGTTGAAAGTTACCCAGCTTGCAGACTGAGAAGGTAGAATTTTAATTCAGTTGATTTAGTACCTGAGTGTGTGTTCTTAACTATAATATCATACTACTTCTAAACCAAGACATTCTCTATCTCCAATCATTTGAAATTATACATATAAATATATTCACTTAAAGGAGACTTAATTCCTAGAACAAATCTTATATGAACATTAATATCCTTCCAAGGATGACGTCTAAGGTCAGAAAGGAGCCAAGTTTTATGAGAAGTATACTTGCATGCTGGAGGACAATAGTTTTCCTGGAATGAGGTCAAAGGAAATCATTTACAAAAGAAGATGGAAGACATGAAACAGGCTTGGGTTTTCTAAAATTGTTCTTGATAAAGAGGGGAGATGCTGTAGTTTAATTGTTTACCTGACAGAAATCCAATGAAGAGATCAACAGCTCTGTGGAATTATATGTTCAAATGGTAGCTTCTTTCCTCACTATGAAGAATAATCATGGGTGAACAAAATTTAGGCATGCATCTCCCAGGTATAATTGAATTCCAATAAATCTCAGCCCTTTTCTCCCATTAGGCCAGTTACACAATGCACCTGGAAGTATAAATATAACTAGGTTTAACCTGGGTATGGATAATGTATTATAAGAGAAGGTGAGGAACTTAACTTACAGTCTCGTTGCCTGTAACTAACGTGGTGAGTTTGGACAAATTACTTAAATTCATGCCTCAGTGTACTCCTAAAGATGTAACCTGCTGTGACCAAACTAGGGCCTGATCTTTGATCTCAGCTCTCCTGCTCCACCTTTCAACTGTTCAGTGAGAGAACCAGAATTCTATCTTAAGCTATTTTTAGTAGCAGCCCTGTAACCAACCCAATTTCGGAAGTAATCAGACTCAAATAAATGGTTGTCCATGTTCCAGTAGTAGAACTGAAGACAGATTTATCTAAGTGATTTTTGGAGGTTGGGCTGCTTCTAAAATCGGAACAGAGTGCTGTGGCATCAGGTACTTTCGTTTTGGTAATGGAAAACAAACTCAACCTTGCTACTACTGTACAAGCACTTTTGAAAACTTTCACATAACTTCCATCGGTAACGCAGGCATTAGGCTTGGTATACAAGGTCTCTAACTTGACTTCCCTGAGGTTCTATCGACCCTATTCTCTTTCCTGTGTTAGCTTCATCTTGTGCATGATTGAAAGACAGTAGTTCAGGCATCTCATTTAAAGATGAACATGCGTGGAGGAGGCAGAGTCCATGTCTCCTGTCTTCCCTCCACTTGAGATTGAGGAAACTGTTCCCAAAAGTGCCTCAGCTGACTCTCCTCATGTCTTATTGGCTGGAATTGTGTTAAATGCCTGTTCCTGAACCAATCACTGACGAGGATTGCCATAATTGGCTTAGATTCTGACAGTTTTTGCCAGTTTATTAGTTGCTTTCGTGAAGGGACAGAGCCCTGAAGTTCCCCACTCTGCTGTTTTTGGCGATATCACTTGATCTTTCTGATTGCCTTAGATTAATCAAGATTTACCCTTGGAGCTGGGGATGCTTAGAGCTATTTTTGGAAGAGAGAGAATCCAGATAAATTAGGCTTAGCAAGAAGGAATGGGTAACAGTGTTCACTAGAGTCGCTATGGGAGATGATTATAATAAAAGAGAGGCATTGTGGAGAAGAGGGGGTGATTATGGAGAGTCCTTGAGCAGAGCTGCAAGAGGACAAATCCATCACTGAAGAGGACAGCAGAGTCTGGAGGAGGACATACTCAGGTTCCAGATCTGCCCTATCTTCTTCTAGGTATATGAATATGGGAAAATCAGCTAATTTTGTTGTACCTCAGTCTCCTAATCATAATAAGATGGGGATAATAATTTCCCCATTTCCGAGTTGATGTAAAAGTGATATAAGAAATACAAAATGGCAAAGCCACCTCATTAGTGGTTATCATTACTATGTTCATGACATGACCGACCCTCTTGGAGCAGAGTGATTAGCAGAGCAGACTAAGTACGGAGTTACTGGTAGGTGAATGACTGTAGTTAAATCACAATACTTAGCCTTTGTCGAGTACTTCCCATATGCTAAGGGTCATTTATTGATTCTATCAACAAACAATTACTTAGTGACTACGTGTCAGGCAATGTTCCTGGCACTGGAGGACAGCAGTAGACACAGGAGATAAACACCTCTGTCCTCAAAGAGTTTACAGCCTAGTGGGGGAAGACAGACACAAGTAGACGTATAAAGCATACGGAATATGAGATGGTGCTGAGTGCTGAGGGGAAGTATAGGTGGGGAAGGAAGACTGGAGGGCGAGAGTGGGGAGGCAGGTTTTAACGGGGTGCTCAGGGTCCTCCTGAGGAAGACGGCATGAGCCCCGAAGTGCAGGAGGGGAGGGAGTAAGCAGTGGGACATTCTGGAGGAGGAGATTTCCAGGCAGGGGAACAGCAAGCGCAAAAGTTCTGACGCTGGAGCTTGCCTGG
The DNA here is from genome assembly GCF_041296265.1 of Equus caballus. Taxonomy (NCBI): domain Eukaryota; kingdom Metazoa; phylum Chordata; class Mammalia; order Perissodactyla; family Equidae; genus Equus; species Equus caballus. The sequence goes on from NC_091704.1 coordinate 40,552,365, forward strand.
AAAGGTCATAGAAGAGCCACGAGGACAGTGTGGTTGGAAAACAGACAGCAAAACAAAGATCAGGAGGAGATGAGGTCAGCGTGGTGTCAGGTGAGATGGGGTGGGGGCATTTGTGAGCTTTGAAGGTGATGTCAAGGACTTCGGATTTCATTCAGAATAATTTGGATAGTTGTGAAGGGTTTTCAGCCCAGGAGCGGCATTCATTACTTTTCCTTCACTGCTCTTCTGATTTTCTGCTATTTGCATTCCGTTTATTTTTTAATTTTTTTAAGTTAAAATATTTCTTCTGTCAGTCTCCACTCAGTTCCTAGCTTTTCAATGAATCACTATGTAAATTAATAATTCCTGCACCCATCGCAGCTGTGTGCTCCAGATTCCTGGACATTCTTCGGCTGCCCTGAAACTACTGAGGAGTGGCTGGCAGGATATTAACGAGTCTCATTTCATGGAGCAAGTGTGTGGACATAACCATAACCTTTGCCTGCTTCTGCCTGAGGGGACCCTTAACGTCTCCCCAAGGAGGTTAGACTGTCCTTGGTTTCTAGAAATCCTTAGAAGACTGGTGCTTGTTAAAAGCTACCTCCTGGCCCTTGAGCTGCCTGGCTAGAGCTCGTGTTGGGGGTTGGTGGGAGTACCCTCTCCCGCTCTTCTCCGTGGAATTTGGGATGGATTCCCCATGGGCTGCTGCCTGACTGATGGCTCTACAGTCTGCTGTGAACTAAGAATGAAGTCAAGCCTGGGGCCTCCTTCTGAAATCAATTTGTCCTCATCCCATTGGACCTTGATAACTGCCTGCATGTCATCTAAATTTGAGATGCAATATCACTTGGTTATTATTCTCACCACCACTTTTAGACATATATTGGCATCTCTTATTCTATCTCCTACGTGTCCCAGCTGTTCTTTCAAAATTTTTATCCTTGTCCTTTTGTGAGAAATTCCTCAGCACTATATTTCTATTCATTAATTCCTTTTTTTGTCAAATCCTGAGTTCAACTAGCTTTTTTTTATTTAAAAATTTTTTATGTGCAGGTGCACACTCTTATTTTATTTTCCTATTTTTCTGTGATAATTTATAATTCTTTTTAAACGAAATACGTTTTACAATTCTTAGGTGGAATATTTTTTGACTACTGGTCCCCTGCAGGAGATTCTTTTTCCCATTGTGGGTTTTGTTGGTTGCCTTTCTTACCAGGAGATTTCTTCCTATGGTATGCGGGATCCTTTTCTGAGTGGGATGATTTTATCTTCTTTCTTTTCTCTTCTGTGCTCACTTCCTCCTTGTCTCGTGGTTTTCTCCGTTGTCTCCACCCAGCTCATTGGGCCTCCAGTCTAGAATCAGGTGTGTTGATGAGTTGGGGGCTCCCGCGTTGTTCAGATGGTTGATATAGCGCACATCCAGTCTGGGAGCCCATTCTTGAGCTCGGGATTATGCTTTGTCAATCAGCTTCATTGAGCCCACTGTTTCTAAGGTCATGGGCCCTGGATGAAAGCAGTTTATCAGCCTCCTCCTATGAGCAATGAGCAGGGGAGGATGGGCAGAGAGGAGTACTTCCGTACCAGCACCTGATCTTATCTCACGTCTGCTGTAGAATTTTACATCCTACTTACTTGAAGTCACTGGAATCTCAACCCCCTCCTGTTTCCAGACTGTAGACCCTGCAGATTCTGGGCTTTAGCCATATTTTCTGCTTTGCATTTCTGTTCCAATTCTCGTTCATAATGATGTATATTTTACTTTGAAGCTCAGTTATATATTCTGGATTTTCTCTTTTTAGATTTTTCAATTATATTTTGGAGGAAGTAGGGTGTGATAAAGTATGAAGTTAATTCACCATCTTGACTGAAGTTTTCAAGTAGGTTTTTAGGTAGAAATTTAGAATGCTATTTGAATCGCTAAGTTTTATAACTAGTCAAATCATGACTTTCTTAGCCTGGATGTCTTAGTCTGCTTGAGCTTGCCATAAGAAAATACCGTAGACTGGGTGGCTTAAACAACGGACATTTATTTCTCACAATTCTAGGTTCTGGGAAGTCCAAGATCAAGGTGCTACAGATTTGGTTCTTGGTGAGAGTCCTCTTCATGGCTTGCAGATGTCCACCATCTGGCTGTGTGCTCACATGACCTCTTCTTTGTGCTAGCACGGAGTGAGAGAGAGAGCTCTGGTGTCTCTTCCTCTTCGTGCAAGGGCGCTAATCCCATCATGAGGGCACCACCTTCATGAGCTCATCTAAACCTAATTACCTCCCAAAGGGGTTAGGGCTTCAACATAGAAATTTTTGGGGGACACAAACATCCAGTCTATAACACTGGACAATTACTACGTTGTTGGTTCTCAGTTTGCTTCAGAACCATAGTTCATGCAGTTTCAATAGATATATTGATAACAAAGAGTGCTTCACTCAAATGAGTTTGGGAAACTCTGGATTAAACAAAATCAGCAAATTTTTCCAGTGAAGTTCTTTTCAGAGCCTCAAACATGTGCATGTACATTGTGAATTATCTATAGAGAGATTAAATGTACATAATCTCCCAAACTCATTTCCCTATGGCATCTTTTTCATGCTATGCTTGCTAATATGTCCCAGAAGATTATTTCATGGAATGTAGTGTAGAAAATGCTAATATTGACCAGACAAAAATGTGTGTGTATATATATTTACATATATATGAATATGAATTTGCATATGAATTTACATATATGTGTGAATTTACATGTATATTCTGAGTACCTAGAAAAAGAAAATGTTTTATATATGTGTGTGTGATATATTATTCTATCATATATGTCACTAACATTAACAAATAGCATAATATTAGAAATGAAAAATTCATTGCAACTGTTTTGTTTTTAATCAGTGCAAGGTAGGATGCAGGTATTGTGGAGCAACAGAACATCAGAGTGGAAGAGTATTTTGATATAGAATTGAATGCTTTCCAAAGTTTTAAAGCTTTTCTCAAACTAAATTTTATATGGAAATTCTCTTGCTCTCTCCATATATGTATACGTATATATACATATATACATATGTATACATGTATATAACAGAGTTGCAGTGTTTGAAGTAGAGTTGGGAAAATGGAGGCCTCACCCTTCCTTCCCAAGATGAACCCTGAGGGCTTCTCTGAAGGAGCCTCTGAGCTTCACAGGGCCTGGCTTGAATTCCACCATCTGATGCCTCAATTCAACAGCAGGGGAATCAGGCTCTAAAAAGTTGAAGTGATTTCTCAATGTCTGCTGGCCAGTAGGGACAGAATAGGGCTAGAATTAAGATACCCTAACTCTTAGTTTGGGGCTCATTTCCTCACAGCACTGGTTTTCCTTCTTTTTTAAATCTTCAAATCATTTTTTCAAATGAAACATCATGCAGAAATTCAACCTGCGAAACAGAAGTAAAAGCCCAGCTCCTCTGGTTGAAGGAGGAAGGGTGTGTCAGGTGTCAGGCGGGAGGGCTGAGGGACCTGTGGCCTTGTGTGCCACCTGCCAGTCTTCCCACGTTGGTCCTATTTAAAAATGATAAACAAAACTAGGCAGAAACAATGCACCCAGTCCTTCAAACCAGGGAGGACACCATTAATACCCGTTGGATCTTACCCCTTCCAAGAGATTGTGACTCATAGCTAAAAGAGAAATTAAAATTTCTTTATTTAGCAAAGGGATTGTTTTTTGTCAAAGATCCAAATGACAAAGTTTGTTTTTTAATTTAAAGGAAGAGACTAAAGAGTTTCCCCAAACCTTACCAAATGAGCTGGCATCAGAGCTGCCCACATCAGAAACACAAAGAATCCAGTCCCTGGGCCCCAGGGCACAAGCTTCTAGAACTTTGGCCATTATGTGAGTGATTCATTTTGGTGAATCAGGCCCTTTCTATGATTTCAATTAATGACAACAAGCCCCAGGAGAAACAACAGCATTGTTCAGAGCAGTTAGTCTCTCATCTGGGTGCACAATAGTATGAGAGAAAACATATGTGAATATTCCTCATTAATAGCAAAATCATGCCCTTGTCCTTATCAAGTGCTGCCAAATTATTCACACAAAGTTGAAATGAGTCACAGATAACATTCTGTGGGTTTCTTTTCTGCCTTTTTCTCTTCCTGTTTAGAGAGTGAAGATGGGCTTAGAAATCTAATTACTCTGTATTGACCAAAGTGAGATGAGAGAGGTAATCCAGAGCAAGGACTTTTTTCTACAAAATCACTCCCAGGTAGGCAATGGGGCTCTAACTCCTGCTGGAGGATGGGTCCTGCCCTGGGGTATGAGGGGTTTCATGTCTCTTTCTTTTTTCTTTGCTGAGGAAGATTCATCCTGAGCTAACATCTGTGCCAATCTTCCTCTACTTTACATGTGGGACACTGCCGCAGAATGGCTGGTGTGTGGAGTAGGTCCATGCCTGGGATCCAAACTTTGGCCACCAAAGTGGAATGTGTGGAACTTTAACCACTTGGCCACAGGGCCAGGCCCCTTATGTCTATTTTTAAGAATCTTCACTCCTCAGAAAAAGGCACAGAAACTTATATCTGAGAATTCTTCATGTGAGAATACCAAACAGTAAACACCAAGCTTTGGCTAGTAGATGCTACTGTTTATCAATCGATCTATCTTTAGCTCTATCTATCTATCAATCATCTACCTATGTATCCATGTGTCTATCTATCCATCTAGATCCATCTAAGAACAATTAAATACTTTTTTTTCCTATTAGAGTCTCTGCAGTATTTTGTTTTACTTTCGCTTTTATCTAGGATCTCATTTTTAGTTAGAAGACCTGCATCTAAACCTGTTTCACTTCTAGTTTAATTGTCTACTCACTGATACTATGGAATGTATCATACTATGATATACTATGACATACTATGATACTTTTGGATACTATTCAAAAAATGGTCCTTACTAGACTCTATTCTCCACTCTTTCCACTGTTTAGAAGTTGAGGGCAAATAGATATGGTGTTCATTGATTTGATTGATTACTTATTTTGAAAAATATTTTGGGCACATACTATGTGTCAGACATCATACTAGGATCTGGGGAAGAGAAATGAACAAGAGAGACAGTCCCTACTTTCAATGAGCTTTGAGTCTAGATATAATCACATATTCTATTAATCCACATTTATTAAGTATATATAGCTTTAATCCCTTTAGAGTTTTGAAGCAAGAACATTTTGCTCCAAAAGTACTTGAAGCCTTCAAGGTACAAGACATACAGATGGAATTAATTGCAATAGCTGCATCAGGAGTTGAGTAATGGTGCCTATTGAGAAGATCAGTTACAGCAGGAGACTATGTCATTCAAAGGGAGGGTGATGAGGATAAAGAACAACACCCAATAATCGGAAATTCACTTGCATTCATCTTTTGAATGCATAAGACAAAGGCAGCAGCTTGTTCTCATTAGAGACATATGCCTTGATTCACTGATTCTTTTGATTAGGCTATATGTGTTCATTCTGGAAGTCCATATTGAGTACCCAGGAAATCTGTATAAAATTCAGAAGATGAAATTTAATTTAATTTTTTGAAGGAGCACAGTCGTAGAACTCTGTCACTTTCTCATCGCATGAGTTAATTATAGGGCTACATGTTAGACCCACAGTCTTGGTGCCAGGCCCTTTGTCCTTCCTAAGTGAAAATTCTTTGCTCGTAGCTCATAGGGCAGGTCTAGGAGTATCGTATGACCCCCAAAGGCTTCCCTAACCAAATCCACAGACAGGTCAATGGCCTATTATGTGGCCTGGTGCAAAAAGACGTATAGGCCAATCAGGCTTTTTCTTGTTTGGACCAAATTAGGAATTGCAGAGGGAATTGGGAGGCATATCAGAGGACGTATAGAGAGAATTAAGATGTGTGGTTGAGGTCATAAGTAGCATCAAGCTGGAGTTAGAGGAAAGCAGAAAGTATTAAAAGAGAACTACGTAAGAAAAAGTATGAAGGTAAAAAGAAAGAACCAAAAAACTGATAATGAAGAGAAGAGAGCAAGGAGAGATGTTAGTGACATATCACTCCAGGGTAGCCATAAAGTGTAGAAACAGATAATATTATTTCATCGTGCATTGTAACACAATACCAGTAAACCATTTATTATGTGTTTGGCCGTATTTACAGACTTGTGTCTAGGTTTTCAGTGGAGATTCTGTAGCCTGGCTCTACTGTGGATCCCACTCTAGTTATTCGACTTTTCCTGGATTCCTTTGCAATTGTATTCATACAGTACACCTCCTCGCCACCCCAATGTTACTTGATTACTTGGGATCACTAGATGAGTCTCCTTTTCCTTGCAACTGGAAGATACTGACTGATCCAGACTGAGGGTGGAGCACATTTTTTAACATGGGTTTATATACTTTGAGTTTTCTTTGTTCTTACCCTTCTAGTGATCTGTGAAATATTTTGGCTTCTGGAATTTGCAAAACTTAGGTTTTCTTAATGCTGTGCATCGATTAGTGCTTTTTTCCCATGTAAATATTTCTACCACTTTATAAACTGCAGTGTTTGATTTAAACCATTGATTTGTATATGCAGCACAGAAAATAAACCATCCAGTTTACTTCTATCTAATAATAACTCTAATATCATGCTTGCCAAAACCTCCATTAAAGGCATATGCTTTGACTCATTGATTCCAATAATAGGGAAAATCACTATTTCCCAGCAGCTGGAGATTCAATGTTGCTTTTGAGGAGGAAATAAAAGGATCCCAGCAAAATGTTTATATAGCTTGAGAACTCTAGGAGGCCCTCAGTAGCAGGCAGGCTTCTAGGATCCCCGGTAGAACAGGAATCAGGAGCTCTAAAGGGGGTGTAAGTTGGCTTATAGTGAGAACATGGTACAGATGGATGCAATCAGTAACGTAAAATAAAAGTCAAACTAAGTAACAAAGTTGGGGAGCAGGGGCATGAAGAAGAGAAGCAAAAGCAAAACAAATCTCAGATTAAGAATAGTATAAATAATTAACTCTAAACTTTATACTCAGATTTTCTGTAGCCCAGGCAAGAGGAAAACAGCAAATGGTGTAGTTCTCATTGTCTGACAATAGGATAGACCATCTATTAGCTGATGAAAAGAAACAACGTTTTCCTGTCCCTTCGATATGAGGTGAATGTATCGTGATGTCCTTATACAGACAGCACTGAACAAAACCATGAATCTAAAGCTGCAGGCCGGACATCAAGTCTGTAAAGATATTAAAACACAAAATTATGCACCAAAGAGCTTTTTTTGTTTTTTTTTTTTTACTAAAAATTCATATGGATTCCACATCCAGTGTTTTTTTTTACATTGGCTTTGGCGAAGAAAGTCAAACTCTTTACTAAACGGTAATTCTGTAAAGACAAATTTATGGAGATAGGGTAGAGAAGGGGTGATATGTTCAAGATGCATTACTCTTATGTGGTTCCTTTGGGTACAGGATGAGACTTATTTTCCTCTAATATAAATGAATAAGAATAAAAGGCTCAGTTGAAATATAGAGGACTAAAAAAGTGTTCTAGGCTTCTGACTGAGAGATCAACAGGATTTGGTGGGTATGCATAATAAAGGAGAGTATGAAATTAAAGATTCAAGGATCTTGTGAAACACATTGCCCTCTTCTGGCCCCCTTTCGACCTGTTTTCTTTCTTCTTCTTCTCCTCCCTATCAAAGCTCTGTCTCATTGGGGCTAGTTTTATCAGGTGCTTGTCAATTACAAAATTAATAACAAATTGGGAATAATCATCATCTTTTCCAAAACCTGCTTGTCTTCCTGTATTCCCTCCCTCAAGTCAGAAATGTCTCATTTTTCCTTTCTCTTTCTAATCACACACAGACCATCAGATATCAACTCCTTCATTCTGCCGCATTAATAATTTTCAAGTCTGTCTCCTCATTCTCTCTCTTTGCCACTGTACTAGTTCATGACTTTATTATTTCTCAGCTGGATTATTGCAAGTCTTCTAAATTGCCTCCAGTTAAATTTCCATGTGGTTCTAGAGTGATCTTTCTAAAATGCCAATTTCGTCCTAGGCTTATAACCCTTCAACGCTTCTCTCAAGTCTTAAACATGAAGCATGGCAGATAATGCCTTAAATGACTTAGGCCTTGACTATACCCCCAGATATATTTTGACATTCTCATATAAACTTCTGTTATCTATTCCTACTAAACCATCTGCAGCTCCCTTGAAAATGTCATAATGTGATTTGCCTCCTTGCCCTTTCGCTTATCTCTAACTTCAGCTGGAACAGTTTTCTCCATTGTCATCTAGTTTTGCCTACTCATCCTTATGTTTCACAACTAAGCTCAGGCAATACATTCTTACACTCCCCATGTTGGATTAGTCTCCCCAGCCTGGGATTTTGGGAGCCAACCACTGTATGCATGGTGTAGACTATTCTAGTGGAGTGAAGAGAATAGAGTGTCATTGGGTCTAGAGAACCCTCTTAAGCCTTTTTCAGTCGCTGCCTGTCATGGGCACTGTCCTGAGAGCTAGGTACCATCACAGGGTAGGAATGGGCTTCTTGTGTTGAAAAACAGTTGCTTCTCAACATCTATGCACGTCCTAGAGGAAGACCAGGGGATTATTAACGAGCTCCTCAAAGACCACACAAGCTGCCTGGCTGAGGATTGTCCAGCACCTTCAACTGGACAAACCCAATCTTGACAAGGTCATGTAATAAAATGCATCAAGCAGGAGAGGCCGAATGGCTATGTGGTCTCCTAGACACTAGGTGACCCCGAGTGGGCCTGGCACTAAGGGTACACCTGTGAAGGAGCCAGGCCTACTCAGGAACTTGGTCTCCTAATTCAAACAGAACACAGTTACAGGGGTTGTCAGCCTGCCAGTGGGTGTGTCCAATGGGGGAGAAAACACAGGCATGCTCTATGCATTCCCGCCCTGTGGCTGCTCATAGCAGTACCTCCAGTCAGCACTAGGGACACTGGGCAAGAAGGACATATAGTGATAGCTACAGTCAGAGACACTGCTTCACCCAAAACTCTTTTCTAACTCCATGTTTTTTTGTGTCACAAAAGCATTTATTTAAAAATCTCATCCCCTCCTTACCCTACACCTCAGTTTTAATTCTCTGCTGGTATTTTTTAGTTAATTTTATTTTTTTATTTTATTTTATTATTTTAGAGGTCCTGTCCACCACTCAAACTAAGTTTTTAGGTTTTGCTTTGCTTTTATAATCATGAGAAGGGACTCCTGTTATGTTGATTTCTAGTGCACAAGACACTATCTACTGTATTCTGAATATTTTAAATTTTTGATTGTGTGGAAAGTTGTCAGTAGAGCATTTGTCAAAGGATGGATTTTAAAAATTCCCACAGGGTCATGATAGTGGGATGAGATGATCCCATAGCCAGAGCTGGGGGGAACCTGCTGGGTCTCAGGGCCATGAGGAAGAGATCTTTACAGGTCTGAAAAGCTTAAAGCTGAGTTAGAAAGAGGACAAATTGCAGATGCTCCTTGGGAGTAATTTTCCTAGGCAAAAAGTAGACCACGAAAAGCCAGGTGCTGACTTTCACACTACCTATGGACTAGGAGAACAAGGGACATCGTGCTGGGTACTAACGGGAGCCAGAACGTCCCTGAGGACTCACACCAGGAGGAAATTTCTTATGCCAACATCAACTCACCATTTTTGGGAAAGATGTGTAAATTATTTGATTTAATTAAGTGTTAAATTAAATCAGACATTTTGTATCTTTTGTTCTGCTAACCAAGGTCTGGGACTCAAGAGAAAGACATTATTTAGGAAAAAATCAAGAAATTAAATTTTTCTATGTAAACCTTAGTTGTGGAATGACTTAAATTTTGTGACCTTGCAACATGCCCAGTAAGGAAAAAGAAATTATTTTAAAAAACACACTTTAATTATAGGAGATATTTACCAGAATGTGTGCAGAAAAGTTCCATAAACTAGGCTGCCATGTTACAGGCAAACTTTCAACTATTTTTTCTTCCCAGGGCCTTGTACTCATTGTTCTTCCCTCACTGTTGTGTGCTGTTGTATTTGTGATGATTATTATTAGATTTTGCTTCTTCAATGAAGATATCAGAGAGCCTAAGTCATTTCTGGAAGCCAGGTTTTTCCCTTTGTCCTCCTGCTTTCCATCCTACTGGTCCTTGCCAGAAGTATCTGGTTGCCTGGTGTAAGAAAACATCATAATTATCTCATTAATACTCGGTCCTGGCCTCCCTGCTAATCAGGTTAGTATTGCAGAGAATTCCAAAGAGAACAGAAATCTCCTAAGAAGGAATAAATTGATCTTTGGACTAGAGTTCCAGGAAACTGCCCACGGAGAAAAGTTTGCCTGCTGGGAAATAAGAGATCATGTAAAATGTGGATTGATATGGAGAGCGTAGCTCCATGAATTTAACTAGTGTAGACTCCAGGCTTTTAGAAGGCAGAGACCATGCTCTTAGCTCTGCTGTCAGCACCTTGTCTGTAGCAGGCTCTTAGATTTGCTGATTGCGTCAAAGATAAGCAAATTCTGAAATGAATTTTTTTTTCCATTCTCTGTCCTTTCTGAATTTACTTACTGCTTCCCAGAACGTGTTTGCTGAGTGGAAAGCGATCTGTACTGGATATGCCCAAATGGGCTGTTGTAACTCTGGAGATAAATTCGTGGTCTACTATCTATCATTCAGAAGATATTATTATTATTATTTAAAGTTTTTGGCCATGGTATAATAGACATGTTTGCCGAATGCTGAAGTATGGTATCTGACACTTATCAACCACTCTGTGTTAAATATGTCACTATAATGGATAGGACTGATTCAGGTAATAAAGCTCTCTGTGATTGAGGTAAATGAGAACCCAGAGAAATAATAGTTGCTACTTCCAAATTACAGCCAGTATTTCTGTTCGCTATGACTTCAAAATGCATTCTAAAACAACTGTGACTCTTGCAATAACTCCAAGCCAACTCAAAAAGGAGATTCTTTTCCACTGGGCATAATGTTATTAGACAGATAGGGTTGTGTAGATATTCATATCAATGACAAATTCTCTAAATTAGTACAGTGAATATTAACAGAACACAATCTTTGTGTTCTATCCCATGCAAAATGTATTTGTTGATGTTTCACTAAGAGAAACTGGAAGTTCTCATGAATGGATGCAAACCTATCTCATTGTTTACACCCACCCCCCACCAAAGTGCCAGTACATAGCTGTATATCCTAGTTGTAGGCCATTCTAGTTCTCCTATGTGGGATGCTGCCACAGCATGGCTTGACAAGCGGTGCATAGGTCCATGCCCAGGATCTGAACCGGCGAACCCCTGGCTGCTGAAGCGGCGTGTGTGAACTTAATCACTCAGCCACAGGGCCGGCCCTCATTGCTTAAATTCTTTCTGAAATTTGCCGACATAAGTTACAAATTCCAGAAACAGCTAGTCAAGAAAACAGTCTGTAAAAGTTTTGTCTAACAACTCTAGATTTTGAATCTGAATAATATATATCCATAGTTCTCTGAATTATTCATGGAGAATATGTGGCTGGGAACACTTTGGAACACTGATCAGCACTTTCAATCTGGTAGGATAATTAGAACCACTCTGGTTTTGCTGTTGTCATGTCCACTACTTGTAAAGTTATAAGAGCTGTTATTTACTTACAGAAAATGCAATAACATAACCCAAGTGTCATTTCTTTATCTGATGAAAAAATGCATCTAATTCTGAGACTTGATTATTTTGTTTACCAACTGGAAGCAAGCAATGTGAAGAAGCATGGGTTTTTTTGTGTTCTCGATTGCCAGATCGTCCCCAATATGCTGTGGTTACAAAGGGCGTGGCCACTTGATAAGAGTAGCAGTCCTTGGAGATGAATTTCTTGGGAAATCTCTTTGAACAGTCATTTATTTTCCTGAGGAAAAAGAAGACAAAACTATAAGCAGAATGTGCAATTTCTGGTTTTCCATTGAATCTGGAAATGTCAGAGCTAATGGAGAGTAGTTAGGAATGAAAATACAATGCATTGAATTGGATATAAAACATGCAGCAGGTTGCTTTTTTTGCTGTTATTCTAATCATAAGAAAATGGCATGCACTCAGTCATTTTATTTCTGCAGCAGATTCTTTGATACACAAAGGACCCTGGGGTTGATGTAGGGCTGTACATTGCTTGCTGGAAAATTCTTTAAGCCATTTTCATCTTCCATCAATGTGTTGTTTCATCATAGTCTTTTTTAGATCAACTAAGGACCAAGGAAGCTGTTCTCTGATATAATAATGAGGGAAGAACATTGACTTCCTTGCTTTCCAGTTGGTAAGAACTTTGCTAAGCCAAAGTAGATAATTTCTAGAGAACTCAATAAGGACTTTGACTTTTCATCATGACATTTTAAGGTCTAGCATCTAAAGAATAAATTTATTATAAAGTCATCAATGAATAGGAAAGAATCAGATCTCTTGTCTTCTTTTATGCCAAACTTTCCTGTCCTGCTTCCTATTCTCTTATCAGTCTTTCGTAAGTCTTTTTCCTTTCCCTCTGAATCTTTTGGTGTTCACTCCAGTTCTCTCTTTTGGCCTTTTTTTCCACCCTGTATTTTCTTTCTCGGCAATCTCACCACTTTCACCATTTCAACCATCCTGAACAATTTGAAAACTACAACCAGTCCCAACATTTCCTTGTAGTCCAGACTTCCAAAATGTTAACAACAACAATGGCAATATTCACTGTGTCCTTAGTATGTGCAAGGTACTGGGTTACCAAGTATACATGCAGGATTTCATTTAACTCTTAGAACCACCACCAATGAGGCAGATGCTATTATCATCTCCATTTTATAAGGAGGAAACTGAAGTTCAGTGATATCAAGCAGTTTGTCTAGGGTTACAGTGATAGAAAATGTCTAAACTCAGCTTTAAACCCTGATAGTTTGACCCTAAAAGGAGGGTTTTTCAACCATGGAGATCTGCCTCTGAACCACATGCTAAACATCTTCCTCTGAATCTCCTACAGGCCTCTTAAAGCCAATAAACATATCTGCTTCCCCTTTGGCAATTAATTCATGCATTCAACCAAGATAAAATTTGTCAAGCATCACTGAGGACCAGACCTCGGCCTATGCACTAAGGATAAAATGTTGAACAAAACAATAGTGGTCCCTGCATTTATAGAGTTTATTATTTAGAGACGGGAGACTCATTAATCACATTATTATGCAAATAGGAAATTAATTTCACATTGGAATAAGTGCTAAGAGGGGCAAGTACAATATGCTGTGAGAGCATCTAACAAGAGAGCAGCCTTCTCTGAAAGGAGGAGGAGGGAGAGGGAGAAAGACTTCCATGACAGATTGCTAATTAAGCTGAGATTAAAAAGATGAGTAGTAGTTAACTAGGCAGAGGATGACTTCCGGGCGGAAATTATAACATCTGCAAAGGCCTTGGGGGGGTGGGTAGCATAGCGCATTAGAGGGAGACTTGCATATTAGAGAGACTAGAAAGAAGATAGATATATCTAGGGGAGTGGTAAAAGTTTTCAGTATAGACTAGGCAAGCAAGGACAAGACCAAGTAGGCCCTTCTAAGATGTATCAAGTATTTTCATCTTTTCCTACAACCAATTAGAGAAAATCCATTATGGGAGGCTTAATACTTATAGTGAAAGAATAAAATTTATGCTTTGAAAACATCACTCTGACTGTTATTGGGAGACTGAATTGGAGGGGAAGAGTAGATTCAGGGAAACTAACATGGAGGATATTTCAGTGGTCTAGGTGAGAAAAGATGATATCTCTCATTACTCTTTAGAGAAGGGTGGTAGCCTTGGAGATAGAAATGAAAAACACTCGAATCTACTTTACCATTGGAATCAGAAATCTTGGGGTCGTGTCAACTTCATTCTTTCTCCTACTCCTCTTATCCAGTTATTCTTCTGTTGATTTCACCTCAACGTCTTTTGTATGTTTTCCCATATCTCTATTTGTTTTTGACATTTGTCAAAGACATTTGTCTTTGAGCATGTCCATCCCTCTCCCTGCATTTCTCTCCTCCTTCTTAATACCATTATAGCTATTTCCCATCCGCAAACCCTGCCCAGGCTGGTCCCCACTGCCAGCACATCTGTATAATCCCCCGGCTCTCCATGGCATACCTTCATGCCAGCAGTCTCTTGAGAAGTGCCCTTGCTTTGATCTATTTTCTGTCTACATTACTTGACTATAGACCAGAAAAGGAAGAGACGACTGTAGCATTACCTCTTCATGCTTCAGGCCTATGATGGAAGTGATGGTGCTACTGACTAAAAGAGGGATGATCAGATTTCTGAGGAACTTGATAAGTTCAGTTTTCAAGTATGCTGAATCTGAAGTGTTTATAGATTATATAGCAGACAATTGAAAATATGGGTTTAGTGCTTATAGAAAAGTCTAGGCTAGTGATATTATTTAGCAAAAAAAGTGGCTATTGAAGCCATGAGTTTATCCAAGAAAAGTACAGATGGAGGAGAGGGCTGAGGATGGAGCTCAGTGGAAAACTCTCTTTTGAAAGGGGAGTGGGAGAAGAGAACCCTGGAAGGATACTGAGGAAAAGTTGCTGGAAAGGTAAGAGAAAATCAGGGGAGGATAGCATGGAAGAAGCCATGGAAGGGGAGAATTTCAAGAAAAATAAACTGATTACTATGTGGGTAATGTCAGTCTTGTTGTCTGCTCAGCAAAGCTATCTCTATTTGAGACTCACCCCACCACTATCCCAGGTAGTTCTAGTGGTACCGTCAGTTTCAGTGTTCTGCTTGCATTCTGACACAGGGTAGACATGAAACTCAGATCTGACAAATCATAGCATAGGATTTCCCTCTTTAAAAGGATTGGTCCAAATTAGTAGGAATGTGATGGAAGCAGAGCCTGCATTTTTCCAAGTGAGAGTGGTTTTCCAAATTGTGTTGATAGTTTTTTTTTTTAAGCCACAAAAGGCAACTATGGGTGCATAAACCAGCTGTTAAGTCTATAAGTGGGTTATACAATCCAGTTCCTAGAATCTACCATTTGGAAATTACCCTTATTTTCCTGGTTAGAGCTTACAATGAAACTGCTGTGTTAGTTAAAGCATTTTTAAGATATTCTTAAATATAAAGTACATGATTAATATTAACTTAGGTGACTCTATTGTCTTGGACACCATTTGCAAGAGATGTATTACGGTAATCTTAACACTTTGAGACGAAACTATTGTAATAAGAAAAAGAAAAGACGGTTCATTAAAAAAACACTTTTTTCAATAAGTAGAAGATAAAAACAAGGATAAACAAACACATAGCAACAGAGATTGGATTAGTGGTTACCAGAGGGGAAGGGCAGAGGGAGAAGGGTGAAAGGGGTGATTAGGCACACGTGTGTGGTGATGGGTTGTAATGTGTCTTTGGGTGGTGAACATGATGTGATCTACACAGAATTCAAAATATATTATGATGTACACCTGAAAGTTATATAATGTTATAATCTAATGTTACAGCAACAAAAAAAATTAAAAACCCACTTTTTGCAGATCTAATGAAAACCTAGGGTTGGTCATCATGCAAAATTATGATATTCAATCACAGGACTGTCTCTCAGTTTCAGACTCTCATTAGCCATCTTCTGTAATGAAAGAAAATGTCTTTAATCTTGATGGATGATCAGAAGGATGATGTCAGCTCATATCCTGACTATTTCACACATGGGACTTTCATAATTCGTCTCTCAAAGAGGAAATCTTGCAGTCACTCTTAATGAATCTTTTTTTTAATTGAAGTATAATTGACATATAGCATTATATTAGTTTCAAGTGTACAACGTGAAGATTTGATATTTGTATATATTGTGAAATGATCACCACAATAAGTGTAGTTAACATCAGTCACCACACGTATTTACAGAAGTTTGTTGTGTATGTGTTATTGAATCTTAATCTGCTTCCTCTCAACTACTTACTAATCAGAAATGTGAAGAGGATCATAAAGTTTTAGATTAGAAGGACTGTTGAAGATTATATAATATTCTAATCCTCTCCTTATACAGATGAAGAAAATGAGGCTGAATTGTCCAAGGTCACTGGGTTGGAGGCATATCAGGAACTTTTCCAATTCTTAGCCCAGAAACACTGTCACCTTCACATGCTGGTCTAGAATTATCCCTTCTTAAACATTAAAGGGAGCAAAACCAGCCCCTGACTTAAAATGGCTAGAATGGCTTTATTATTAAATGTGCCAAGCTATAAGGTTAAGTGGGGGATCATATAAATAATATGATTAATACTTCGTGACCATGTGCTTTGTCTCTTCATAGTTGGGATGTGAATATAGTTCACAGCAGCTAAGGAGACCCTGTTCATTATAAATGCTATGTAACAGCTGCACAGTATCACTCTGGCTTTTGAAAGTTTGTGAAGTAAAGCGAACTACCAAAATAGCATTAACTTTATTTGGTTTATGAGAATTATTTTTGACTAATTGTATATCTTGACCAAGATTAATAACATTTCATAGTTTAGATTTCTGATCTGAGTCTGCTATTTTTATAACCACTGTTACGAGCGGTGGTGCCCTGTCTTCTTTGTGGCTCATTATGAAGAACTGTCTGATATGTCCAGTTGAATTCACTGTACTCCTGCAGTCTTCCTGAAGGATGCCCCAGGAACCCTGAAGAATGAATCAAAACATGCTTTCAGATGCCTGTCGGTTGACTCCAGCTGAATAGACTTCATGGAATAGTCCACAAGATAGGTACTTCAGGAGCTTTAGCACATTCCATTCTATTGTGCAGTTACCGTGGCTGGAGCTGGCAGCCATCCCACAATACCATGACTTGATGAGATTGAAAGGGCTTATCATGTACCAAATTTAAGCACTGCCAAATTGTAGTGGACGCTGTCACGCACAGCCCCAATCCCCTTTAATGAAGGGCTTGTTGGGAGTGCTGTCAGCAGACATCCTTCAGTTGTCAGCCCCTTCAGTGATTACCTTGGCAATAGACAGCCATCTCGCCCAGGGTCATACCCTTCCCCAGATGACCCATGTCCAATGATTGATGGAGTGTAAATTCTGATTATCTGGGCCAACTCTAAAGGTCCATTCCAGCTCCAGAGTTCCCCATGGCATTGGCCAAGGCTCTTTTCAGGTGGTCACTGTAGCTTGACTTTCCTTTATGCCCATTTCTGCTTCTACTCCCTTCCTTCCCCAAATATTGATCCCAAGGACACTCGTATATAAACATCTTGTATGCAAAACTTTATCTCCAATTCTGCTTCCCAGGAAACTCAACCTGGGACATAAATATTTACCTTTTTCCTATTAGCTGAAATGTATTATCATCTATTTGCATGTTGGCAATGCTATACATAGAAAAATATGTTTACAGAAGTCAACTTGTTTTTCAGGAGGATGGAAAATAGTGCAGAAGCAAGACGGATGGAGAAAACAGGAGCCATGGCTCCTTATACACTAGGTGGAGCAAGCGGGAGTCTTGGCCAGGCTGTAGGTGGTTACAGCCTCGCTTGAGGGGCAAGCAACTCCAAATAGGTATGAATGGAAGTAATTTTTGCAATATTGTTCCAGTTCATTATTGGGGAAGTTAGGTCGCTGCAGGTGGTACCAGTGGGAAAGAGATCTGCTGGTCAGGTGCTACCCAGTATTGCCACTTGGATGCTCTGATTAGTGGTTCTAGATGTAGGGTTAATATGTACACTTCCTAAGCTTCAAGTTCACTTATCCATTTATTGTTCTTAGTAAATGGGAATATTTGTCTTGACTACTTTCGTTACTAGGTGTTCAGGAATGGCTAGAGATGAGGAGGAGGTAGAAGTTTCCAAAGGATACCAGATACGTTGGGCAGTCCTTTCACTTGGCACTAGACCCCCATTAGTGCATTGCTCACTATGGGTAGGGAATAAAAGTTTGATGAATTAAAGTTTTTCGTGAACTATTTTGGATCTGAGAAGGGACTGAATCTAACCCAAACCCTCAACTAATCAACATAGTTTTTCAGGTATGTTACTTTTAAAAAGAAGTAGGAAATAGTCACAAAATAAGCTTTTAAGAAACTTGTTCAATAAAAAAATGCAAATTTCTCACTTTATCTTGGAGCCAGTCTACATTCACTGCAATGTCTTCGAAGAATTTGCATCTGCATGGTCAATGCTGTAAAATACATTGAGTTTACAGTCACGCCCTGACTCCTGGGAGATAAAATCTCTGTATTTAAAATGACAGCCCTGACTCAGGTAAGAACTTCAAACAGTAAAAATTAATTCAGTTAGGTTTGCAAGAGAGAGATCAACTTACTAGAAACATGAATGGATAACACAAAATCATTTCTGATTTATTCTCCTGTTTACTAGAAAATTCAGTTAACAAGAAAAGCCGGCACCCTGTGGGGTCTTGTTAAAGTTTCATTAGCTGGATCTAACAGAGAAGTGAAAGGAGTCTTTGAAAGAACTTTTTCCTTGAGGCAACTTTGCATGTAACAGAAAGTGCTGAAGAAATACCCTTCTTAAGGGAAAAAAAATCTTTCTTCTTTGGATTAATGACCTAAGGACAGGTTGGAAATAAAAATGGTAAAATATCACCCAGAAACAGAGAAAGCAGGACAAGGAAACATAGACAATTGCTTTATTTATGAAATGAATTTTTGAAAATCATTGAGTAGAGCATGAAGAAAGGCATTCGGTTTTGGAACTAAACAGTTTAACATTCAGTGTTGGGAATTATGTATGTACACATCGCATTTCTTAGAGAAATCTCAAGCATATTTTCATTAAGCTTACTTATATGGAATAGATAATATAAATAGCAATAATAACCACAATAATTTATTCAGCGCGTATTTTGATTTTTATGATTTTGCTTTGATTTTTTATAATTTTATGATTTCTTAAAATACATGTGTAGGTATTATTTAATTCTGTAGTTTCTCATAGTTTTAGAATTATTCTTCTTGTTTTACACATGAGAAAAGTAGAAGACCAAAAAGTCAAGGTCACATTTTTCAATTGGTAAAGGAGTTGTGGGAGGTAAACCTCCTTCTGACCTCAAGCCTTTTCCAGGCACGCCACACTTACAAGCGTTAATTCTTCTGGTAATTTTCAGCAAACTTACAGAGCAGACAGCCAAGGCACATTGCTGTGGCTGTTCTTTCCCTTCTACACATGTGGGATCGAAGAAGATCAATTCCTGGAATTGCTTCAGCTCAGAAAGCAGGTCAGCAAAACAGCTGGAATTGGAACAAATGTCCTAGCCTTCTCACTTTTTCCTTTCAGAAGGAAGTAGATTTCCTATGCGTTTTCAGAGCTCGGCCAGATTGGGACTGCCAGAGGGTGGTAGTCACTCTGCCTCTCCCAGGTGTGAAATATATCCACAGCTACTAGATGTTAATGTTCTTTCTGACAATTTCCTTCATGCTCTGTAATTTCAGCCCCCAGCAGTTCACATCTTGTTTTACTTTCTTGAATTTATCTTAACACAGTCATGCCAATTAAGCTCTTAAATAACAGGAAACTCAAGGAAATAGCAATAAAGATTAAAGATATTTCCCAGAATCTCATGCGCCAGTGAGCAAGAGGCTTGAAGTCCTTTAGTTATGGTGTCTAGGAAAAGACACCATAAAGTCTAGGAAATAATTTTCCAGCTTCCACATTTATGAGAATCGTTTACCGTGACTTTTTTAGCGGCGTCTTTACCATCATTCTTCTCCTCCGACACAAAATGGGTCACTCTGTATGCCAGACGTTGTGCTGGAACATTCTGCTAGGCAATGTATTTTGATTAGCAGCAAAGTTCTGTGAATAGCTTATCTGAATTTCTACTGCAGCTTTTGAAGTATGTTTTGCAGATATGTAGATTTGTTACATGAGTATCTTCAAATGTTAGTACACTGACACCTGACACCTAATTAATCCAAACCTACATGGATAATTCCCAATCAAACCAGCTCTTATGAACCTGGTAATTATAGCACTGTTTTCCTAGTTGGGGGGCTAAAAACTTATCATCTTTTCATTCTCTTCATCTCTCTTCCTCTTTAGGTAATTAGATACTGTGTTTTGTTGTTTCTGCCTTCTCAATATTTCTCCAATGCTATGTTTCCCAAATTTGGTGTATGAAATACTAGTATACCATTAGATGTTTACAGGCTTTCTGTGGGATCGAATGAGTTTGGAAAATGGTGTATTAAAGAAAATTAAACACATTTCTTTATGGCAAGACTTCTCAGGTCTTTAATATATTTGTGTGCATTCAAATGTTCAAGAGAGGAATGTAATATATGACATTTCTAATGTTTATTTGATCAAAAACAATCCCCTCAATTTCCCAATTACATAAATACTAATAAGAACATTGATACTAATGGATATTCAAAGATGTTCATTAGTAAATACTGGTATTCTAGTCTGGGAAATACTGCTGGAATCTAGTCTCTTGATTTCCTTGACAATTTTCTATCCAGACCCAGTCATCTTGCTCAAGATTCCTATCGTGGATGTTTCACAGCTGTCTTTCTCTCCAATCTCTCATCTCTAAATTTAGCTTTTTCACTACTGTCACCGGTATCTTTCCAATGCATAGATAAGATGTTACTTTCCTCCTGAAAATCATTTAATTTTCCTTAGTATCGCTAGAATAAATTACCTATATAATAAACTCTTTGGTATGGTATTCTAAGTCACTGATGATGAAGCCATAACATTTTTTCTATCTAGTCTCTCCACAAATCTAGAATATTCTTTGCTAATGACAATCCATTAACCTGGAGCAAAATTCTATTCATTTTTAAGATCCGTCTCAAGCATTTGTAACCCAAGTATTACCTGGGGCTAACCTGTCCCAATGTAACTTGCCTTCTTCACCTCTAAGCATAGAAGATGGCATTAATTTCAAAACTTTTGCCTCACTAGGTACATGTTACAAAAGAATATCAAAATCAAGTACAAGAAAATAAAAATCACACCTAATCCTACCACTTCAGAATGACTGTAGTTAAAACCTGCCATATATCTTTATACTAATATATATCAATGTCTATCTGTATCTATTTATATTCATCTATACACACTCACACAACTTGTACAACACACCCACACACCACATGTCACGTGCAACACACACAACACACACCACCCCCCACGGAGCTCATGCTATACTATGTGGTCAGTTAATGAATGTTTACTGTGTCAAAAATAGAATCCTAAAGGGAGATTGGAACATTGTGCGGAATTTAACAATATACATTTAAAAATTGATAAATATAAATGTCTGCAAGTGAGTTAAAAATGCACGAAAGAGAGAGTGGCTTTGTAACAATATGTGTAGAAAAGACAAAGGTTTTGGTTCATAGGAAGCAGCACATATTCAAAAGTATAAAAGTCATAAGTCACTCTTAAAAAGTTAACAGGATTTTAGCATTACTGGAAATATAATATCTGATAAAAGAGAAATTTCTGTCTCACTCTAGTCTGCTTTGTCAAGACGCGCATACAATAACGTGTTTAATTCTGGACCCCGACACTTCAAGAGATACGAACCAAACTGGAAAGTGATTAGATTGTGAAGGAAAAAATAGATGAAGGAGGTACTCAGGGGAGAGAAGACTCAGGGGGACATGAAAACTACCTTCTAATTTCAGAGGGAATATCACCGAAAAGAGACATTACGCTTGCCTGAGTATTCTCAAGATACAGAAATTGAATATGTGTGAAAAATGCAGGATTTCAGCTTTTTGATCTAACATGCAGAATACACCATTGAAATGTAACCACACAATCTATATTAATATGACTCTCATATTTAGCTTTATATTGAACACCAAAACCAAATGATATATTTCTTCCCCTAATATCTTAAAGATATAATATTTCAAAATATTATTTTCTGTACTTATTGATTTTTAATTAGTCTGAAAGTTACATACAGTTTTTCAAAATGATTGTACCAATTTATGCTTCCACTTGCTATGAGAGCACATTTCTGTTCCATGTCATCGCCAAACTTTTTTCTTTTTTTTTGAGATAGATTAGCCCTGAGCTAACTACTGCCAACCCTCCTCTTTTTGCTGAGGAAGACTGGCCCTGAGCTAACATCCATGCCCATCTTCCTCTACTTTATACATGGGACTCCTACAGCAGCATGGGTTTTGTCCAAGTGGTGCCGTGTCCACACCCAGGATCTGAACCGGTGAACCCCAGGCCGCCCAGAAGCGGAACATGCGAACTTAATCACTTCGCCACCAGGACAGCCCAGCCCAGCCAAAATTTAATATTGATAGTCTTTTTGCTTTTAGCCATTTGGGAAGATATGCACTGGCATCTGAAAGTGTTTATAATTTGCATTTCTTTCAGTTTCTTTTCATACGTTTATTGCCTATTTGGATTTCCTCTTTTTCCAAGGGACCATTGAAATCTCTTTCCCATTTTTCTTAATGACTGTGTTTTTCTTGTTGATTAGAAATAGTTCTTTATATATTCTGGATACAAGGCCTTTGTCAGTTATTGAATTAAAATATCACTTCCACTCTGTAGCTTGTCTTTTTAGTCTCTTTATGAGGTCTTTCCAGGAACAGAACTTCTAAAATTTAGTGTAATCATATTATCAATCATCTCTTTTAAGAACAGTGCTATCTGTGTCCTATTTCAGAAATACTGTCTATCCCAAAGGCACACAGATATTTTCTTATAATAATTTTTAGAAGCTTTATTGTTTTGCCCTTCACATTTAGAACTTCCCATATTTATTCCACCTGGAACTGGTTTTTGTGTATGGCATGAGAAAGGGGTCAAAATATAAAGTTTTCCCTCTGGATATCCAATTCACCTAGCAGTTATTGAAAAGATGGCCTTTTCCCCCAATACTCTGCAAGCCATCTTTATTATAAGTCAAGCGTCAACAATCGTGTGAAGGCTATTTCTGGATGTCGTATTCTGTTCCCTAAGACTATTATCTGTCTTTGGCCATTAGCATGCAGTCTTAATCATGGTAGCTTTACATTAGATTGACATCCGGTAGAGCAGGCTGCCTACCTGTTTCCTCTTCAAGAATGACTTGGCCATTCTTAGTTATTGCATTTCCATATAAATTTTAGAATCTGTCAAATTTTACAGAAAAAAACTGTTGGGAATTTGATTAACATTGCAATGAATCTATAAATCCAATTAAAAGAATTGATATCTTTGAATTTTGAGTAATTTTATCCATGAAAATAATGAAATTCTCTGTTTATTTGATGTTGACGTCTCTTTTTATTTTACAGTTTTCTGCTTACAGATCTGGGAAAGAAGGATTTAAAGCAGCTGACCTGTGATCCATTTATTTCCCTCTGATTACTGACCTGGTCTATCTCCTTATAAACCTAGTAACTGGACCTCTAGACAAATAGAATAATGACAGTTGCTAGAAGAGTCCTTATCTATAGAATGATTTGAGCAAGATATCCCTGGTTTAGGATTGCTTATTATAAACAAACCTACAATTTATGGATTTATGAGGTATGACTCCTTGGAGAATGTCACATAAGCTATAAAACTCTCTGGGTTATAAAATGAGATGTTTCCTAACTTAAAATTTCCCCATTGTGTGAAGTGACCTACAAATCTCATTAGAGACCTCATCTATTATTCAGGACCACAGATCTCCTGTCTGATGCAGGAAAGAGGGCCTTAGGGAGCCACATAGGAGGCTTCAGTCCTTTTCCTCTTTTGCTGGTGACTTGATTGCTTGTGTGCTTGAAATTATTAGTAACACTTAATAAAGGGTCAGAGTTCTGATTTGGATGAATTGTATCTGACAAGCACATACTTTGTATTAGGTCAAGGTCTTGCACATATTTTGCTACATTTATTCCTGGGTACGTGGCATTTTCATGCAATTTTAAATGCAGTTTCTAAGTTCTTATTTTCTGTTTGTGGCTGCAGTATAGAATTATAGTTGCTTTATTTTTTAAATCAACCTTTAATGTTTTGATTACTAATTCTAATGATGTATATTTTTGGATTTTCTACACATACAACCATGTTATCTTTGGATTTTGATAGTTTTATTTCTTGTGTTTCATTATTTATGCCTTTTATTAACTTATCTTTTTGATTTTTTGCACTAATTATGAACTCTGGTATATTATTATGAACTCCTCAATTTTAGAAAAGCATTAAATAGTTCGCCATTGATTATAATGTTAGCTGTAGGTTCTTTTGCAATGCTCTGTGCTAGATTAATAAAGTTCTCTATTTCTTGTTTTCTAATAGTGCAATTTTTTTAAAAAGTCATGAATGGATGTGAAATTTTTTCAAATGTTTTTTCTGGGACAAATGAAATGATTTTTCTTCTTTATTCCATTCTTGATATTTGGGATGCTGATATGAAAATTAAATTGATTTTTTTTAACTTTTCAGTGGCCGTAAGGCTTCATCCAGGAAAGCATAGTATTACAAGAAGCAGAAGAACAGCAAAGGTCCAGAAACGTGTTTCTATTCTTGCAATTATTATTATTATTATTGCCACTGTAACTATCTTAGTAAAACAGACATTGTAAATTTTGGAGAGAGGCTGAGACAGAAGTAGAGATAACAGAATAGAGTCTTCTGATGCTCTGCTGATTCTGTGTCCACTATCAGCAGTCTCTGGGTGACCATAAAGAGCGTTTCTTGTTTTCAGTCTGAAACTTCTAAGGTACAAGTAACCCATTCGTCATGGTAATAACCTCTATTAATCTTTCATTAAATAAGTTGAGCAAGTTTTAAAATAAATTCTGTACTAAATAGTCCCTAAGGGTCAAAGCTTTCCACAGAGAAGTTAAAGACATTTTAGGAGAATGTGTGGGAGTGGGACCCACTAAATTTGTACTTATATGGCTTCATGTGGGGAGATTCTCACTGTTTGCATTAAAGGTATGGCATCTCCAGACAGAGATTACTAACTGCCCACAATTATGGATGTGGAAATGAAAGCTCAGAAAGGTTAAGTGACTGACAGCAGCCACACGTCCCATAAGTGTGGTGGGGTCATCATTGGAGCTCACAACTCTGATCCAGTGCATACTGTGCCAGAGTGTGACCAAAAATAGGAAGCCTTGAAATCCACAACAAATAGGGGATTTCCTACTAGATGTCATCAAATATAAGTCATTTAGATAAGCATAATGAAAACAAATATTCTGGAAGAAATATAGGAGAAAGGCAGGATTTCCTTAAGGGTCTGATATTCTCATTGCTTTCAGCATGGCATCCGTCAAGCTCCAACTTGTAGGATGAGGTGCTTTGTTTGGTTGTTTCCTAATGTATTTAGCCAATCACATTATCATGGTCCTGACAAGTTCCTTCAGTTTACCCCTGAATTGAGATTAAATTTTTCTCATTTTGGCTCCTTCTCTGCTTGGGGACTAAAGATACTTCCAAAGATAGAGTCTCAGGCACCAGAAAACCATTTGACACTTCCACAGAGGGCTTCCTGCATTTGAAAACATTTTTAGGCAACTTACGAGATGGGTCCTTTGCCCTTTGTCTCTGTGGTTGTGATTTCTGGTAGTTGTGACTCTGTCTACTGCGGTGTCCTATAGGGAGAGTTGGAGAGACTTCATGCCATCACTGCTCATGTCACCTGAGGGCCTGGAGCCCTGGCTGGGCCTCCTCTCTGAGAATCTGTTGCCCCAGTCAAGATTTTGGGTGTGAGGGGGAGAAGGAAGAGCTAGAACACAGCGAACTGATGTTCCCCTCTGTTACAGGCTGAACTGTATCCCCTCAAATTCATATCCTGAAGCCCCAACCCCCAGTACCTCTGAAAGTGACAGCATTTGGAGACAGGGCCTTTAAACAGGCGATTAAGTTAAAATGAGGTCATTAGTATGGGCCCTAATCCAATGTGAACTGATTTCCTTATAAGAAGAAGAAAGCTGGACACACAGAGAGACAGCAAGGGTGTGCACGCACAGAGGAAAGACTGTGTGGGGCACAGCAAGCAGGCAAGCCAAGGAGAGAGGAGATGACCGCAACCAAGGAAAGAGGCCTCAGAAGAAACCAAACCTGCCAACACCTTGATCGTGGACTTCTAGCCTCCAGAATTGTGAGAAAATAAATTTCTGTTGCTTAAGCCGCCCAGTCTGTGACATTTTGTTGTGGCAGCCCTAGCAAACCAATACACCCTCTGGTCTCATTGCTCATGTATTTTCCTCCATTACTTCATAAATGTGTCTCTCTACCCCTCCCTTATTCTAACTCCCTGCTTCCCTCCCTTCCTTCCAAAGATGTTTGGAAAGCACTTATTTTGTGCATGCCCTGTCCCAGGAATAGTGCAGTGCCTGGTCATTACCAGTGCCTGCTGCACTGCTAGAAGCTCCATTGCTGCCATGCCCCACTATATGCTGGGGCCAGACCCACTCTGGGAAGTATTGCCATTGGCTGTTGCTTCTTCAAAATTGCTGGTCTTGTCTCTCATCTGCCGGAGAGATGAGGTTGAGTTCTTTCATTTCTTGCCACCTATTGCAGAGAGCAAAATTCACCCCAAGTATACTAGCGGAAGAGGAGGACTTAAAATGAAGACTCCAGTGTCTCAGACCTTCTCTTCCTATGGTTGGGATTTTACTTCCGCCTCCTTTCTCAAAGACGTAACTGGAAAAAGCCAGCCTCACATCTATCCAGGTCCAAAGAAACCAACTGCCACCTTTTTTTCAGTTCCTAAGAGACCTGGGTGAGGTTAGGAGGTGGGAGGAAAATGACCGTCACCTACCGTCACTGCTCAGTAGACAGTTTCCAGTAACTGCCCACAACCTCCAAGTGAGCCAATTTTCTAGGTGCTTGAAAAATATCCCATTCCTTTGACCCTCACCAGTAACCCAGGCCACTCTCCCAGTCTGGCAGGGGTTGTTAAATCACGACCTCCTGTAGCTCTCTTGGAATCCGATTGCCGAAGAGGAGCCAGCAAGCCCTGGATTGGTTCTGGGCTCATAGATTTCACACTTTGTAAAGGCTGTTACAAAATATCATCTAAAGGCTTACTTAACCTCTGTTTGTTTCCATCAGAGGTTTAACTTGGCATCAGGGGTTCTTAGCATGAATTTTATAAAGTAACTTCAGGAGTCCATAGCCCTCAGAATAGTGTGCAATATTGTGTACGGTAGGTCCATTTTTTTTGTTCCAGGAGAAGATTCAGTTTCTCAAAGGCATTCAGGGCCTACCCAACACTATGAATTATTGATTTTTTAATATTTATGTAGACATGACTTAACGAGAAAATTATGTACTTATTTCTGTCCTTTTCCTATTGTCATGTGTGATCCAGAGTCTAGTTTCACAAAGCTAACCTTGATTGAAACACACGTGGAGCTGCCACATTTGAGCCTGGTGTTTTGGTGTTACCACATATGTTTCAAATCATCAATATAATAATGACTATGAATATTTCTTTTGGTATTTGTTATTTTTAGATAATTCCCATGGATTTCCAAATGGTCCTTTGATGTAATTTAGTTTATCGAAAAAAAAAAAAAAGATAGTGTTTTCTCACCAGTGTCTTTTGATATGACTCCAGGGCTGTTACCAAGATGAAGAGTTTGTCTGAAAGAGTCATTCTGGGAGAAGATGACTCATTTTTTATAAAGATTTCTAGGGTATTTTCTGATTTGCAAGTTTCTGTTTGATTTTTCTATCCTTCTCTGCTTATGTAGCAACTGACATTAGATTTTATAAGGATTTTTAAAAAGGATGTGTATTTGTTAATTTCTTGTTTTCCCATGTGTATGATCAACTACAGATTCCAAATTATTTTTAAGCCAAACCACACACTTACTGCATAGCCTTGTAAATTGTTTTATTTTCCTATAATGCTTCTGAGCACATGCATCTTGTTGAAATAAAATGAGCAGCAGTAATTCAGGTGTAGCAAAGGGCATTGAGAAAGTTTCAGATGGTTGTTAGGACTTTGGGTAGCTTTCATTCAAAAGGATTCTTCAAACTGTTTGGGGGTAGTTTCAAATGGAACATCAGGTTATTTAATCAAACTTTGGATCAGGACTTTGCATCATTTATGAATCTGTGGTAACTTTTTTGTTGTTGTTTGATTCCAATGGTAAATGATTATATTAATATGCTTGTAATAAATAATATGAGGTATGTAAAAGAGATTGGAATATAATTTCAATCCCAATCATCCCTCAAATTCAGTCTATTTCAGGAAACTTAAGTCTTGCTCTCCTTTACTTATATAAAGGAGGAGGAAATTGGGATGGATAAGGCAACTAGAGTAGAGAATTTAGTGTGGTTGGGTGTTCAGTGGCTTTTCTTAGTAAGGCCTTGTTCTTTCCCAATCTACAAGTATCCATTAGTTGAGGGATTGAGCAATGTCTTAGGGGAAGAAACTCAGGGGGAATTGTAACAGGGATGACCCTTCTCCTTCCCCTGGTCTGGAACTAATCTCCTCTCCAGAGCGTGTGTTAAAATGAACAACCCCAGAGAGTATGTTTAAATAATAAACTGCTTTCTGTTGAGTCCTGTAAGAAGGGAAAAGGGGTTATCTGAATAGAGCCTCTTCTCTGTCTAACTGTGACTATGGATGAGAAGTGGATGAGGAAAGGAGGCAAGGAAAAGGACTCTGGAGGAAACACACTGCCAGGTTCTTCTAGTTTGACCAAAGACAGCAGAGTTGTGGATTTAAAGCGTGCCACCCAGTCCCTTCAGCTTGGCCAACCCCAGCCCCTTCTTTAGGAATATCATTAGGCCTCCATATTTCTTCACTTAAATTGCAGAATCCAGGTACGTTCACACCCTCTCTTTGGTTTTCCTTACTACCTGCCTAGGGCTTGCCTTTATCTACTTCTAGGGTTTTCTTTTCCAGCCCTTAATTCTGACTCCAAATTCTTACCAATTTCCCCTCCTCGTTGTCCTGGGTTTTCCCTTTTTGCAGCATTTATCGCTTACTGGGACAGTCTTGTAAAAGACTTTGGGGGACATTTGGGAGTTGGGTAGCAAGAATCCCAACAGAAGGAGATTGTGTCTCTCAGCTACATGATGACAGATGAAAACCATCCCACTAACTGTGCAGTATTAATACAGACCAAATAGAACAAAGTGCCATACAGCTGAGCTGGCTCTGTGAGCAAAGCCTGAGCTGGGCCAACTTACTTGGCTTTTAAAATGACTTGATCTATGTCCATGAAGCCTTATCTTAACAAACGAAAACACAGAGGAGATTATAAGTTTTCATCTTGTGTTTTTACAGATTTTATTTTTTAATGTTGAAATAGGGCTCTTTGAAAGTTCCCATGGAAAGACCATGTTGTTTGAATGCCTGGTTGATGCTTAGTACTATGAAAAAATTGAGAAGGCATCAATTTTAGATAAGATATCTGAATGCTGATCAAAGGTGGCAGATCTGAGGTGGGAATAATCAGTTGCTGATTGGGCATAATTTAGGAGGAATTGGTAAAATTGTATGTGTTCATCAAAAGTCAGTGAACAGGGGACCTGGATTGCAGTCTAGCTGATGTGGGGTAAATTTCCCCACTCTGGGCTGTAATTTCTTAACCATAAAATGAGGGTTTCCGGCAGAGGTAAAAGCACTGGTTTCTAAAGTTTGAACTCTAAAATCCCATGATTTTAGGACAATTTTATCAAACTTACCTCCCTCATTGGCTTGCCCCAATAACTGAAATTCCACATTTAAAGATTGTTTTGTAAAAGTTATGTTGAAGGCATTTTTCTCTGGGGAGGACAATATATTATGATAATATGAGCTATTAACCACTTAGAAGAAGAATAATTTACCAGATAGTTAGCTGAGGAATGCAGCAAGGTACAGGTAAGGCTTGTGAAAGAATTAGAGTTTATAAAGGATCTTAGCAGGCGATAATGCCTCCATAATCTCTTGGGCCTCAAGGTTGTGGGTGCTAAGGAAGGTGTAGAAGGTTAAGAGATGGAAGGGCCCCAAGGCCAAACCTGCTTTATAGTTTTCCAAAAAGCTGACATGCTGGAAGAAAATGGCTCTTTCTCTGAAGGGTCTGAGACGATGGTATGGCTTAGATGACTCACTTCAAAGGTACAGTGATCAATTCCCACAGCATTTATCTTACGTCCTGGAAGGGAAATATTTTCATTCAAGAAAGTAGATGGGATTTAGAGATGTGTGCTATAAATCCTAAAGGAAGGAAGCAAAAATGCTTACATTTCTGCAATACAATCTATAGGTTGCACAGATTTGAAATTTGAATCCACGTGAAAGTGGCTGAAAAGAAAAATTAATCAAGTTAATCAAATTAATAAATTAATCAAAAATTAATCAAGACAGATAAGCATATCATGCAGCACCTGTGCCTGCAGCACCAGGGAATGGGGAGCAACTCAAAGTGATGTTTTGGCAGGGGGAGGAATCACTTCACTGAGAGTCAAACAGGAGAGCCTGGTGGGCTGTTAGATAGACTGGAATGGAAGCCTCGCTCCCTCCCTCCTAACTGTGTGCATTTCAGCAAGTTGCTTAAACTCTGGGAGACTCAGTTTCATTCTCTGTGAAATTGGATTCACTATCTACCTCTTAGAGTGAGAGGATGAAATAAACAACTTGTAAAAGATGAGACATCACTGGTTCTCAGTAAAGAGTTGTTATGAGTATCATTAGCTGTGAGACTCTATCCTTTGGTGGTCCTGTCACTTTTAAAAAGAAATAAAACCTTTTCCCAGTTATACTAGGTTCATACGAGATTAACACCCCAAGATCGGCTTTTGCTATTTCCAGTTCACTCTCCTTGCCCTCTTGTCACTGGAAGAGATGAGCCATGAGCAGGATTTGCCAGTGTCTAATGTTCAGGCACAGAGAGTTCCCAGGGCCTGAAATTTTCCGGAAAGGTCTGGAAGACATTTCACCATCTCACCAGGATCCCTTGGGCACAGGATTCTCTCTCCCTTTATATGCATCAAAAAAGTGCAAAATATGATCTAGTGTCCAATACCTAGGAAATTCTGTCCTGTGATTTATTTAACTCGAAGCAGCAGGATTCTGAAGAACTATGTTGTAGGCTGTGTGCTGTTCAGTACAAGGGAGTCACGTGTGACAAGGCAAGGATAATACGTGACTTTCCGTTTGTATCCTATGCTGACTTCCAGTGCATTTGTAAGGTTTTGGGAACCAGAGTATGTAAGTGGCACTGTATAAAGTTCCTTATATCATAGACATAAATTGGATTGTGGCTTCCTTTACTTCTGAAGCAACTTACCCTACTCAAAAATGCTTATGCCAAGTGTTACTGACTCATTGCAAGCAGGACATATGATTTGCAGAATGAGATTTTACTGCCTGGCTCACATGATTTTAGTATGCTTTGGTGTGGAGTAAGATTTCCAAGACCAGAGAATTTGGCAAGTACAAGAAGACGAAGTTTTCATTTTAGGTACCCCCTCTCCCGAGTCTCTCCAAGGGTGAGGGAAGTGGTTGGTACACTGACAGATGCTTTGTTACTCTGTGGACATGACATTTCCAGAACTCTTCTTGCTCAGGCTAATAAGATTGCATCTGATTAGTTGTACTTACCCTTTTCAGCTTGTGATTTCCCTTTCACCAAATCATTACTGACCTCAGGAGGAGATGAGCTTCCTCAGTTTCATGTGGAGCATAGAAGTAGGCCAACAAAGAGGAAGGACTTAGAGATATCTTTTTTTACTAATTTAAATTTCAATGTCTCTTGGCAGCAGGGTCTCATCTACAATTCAAGACACTTGGCCTTCCTGGATAAACATGCCTGGGGCACACTTTCTCCTTTTACTCCTTTCTCACATCCTTCCCTTCTTTGTTTCTATAGCGGGCTGAAACGGTATCCCCCACAAAAGGTGTGTCCATGTGCTAATCCCCAGAACCTGTGAATATGACCTTCTTTGGCAAAAGTGTCTTTGCAGATGTAATTAAGTTAAGGATCTTAAGAGGAGGAGTTTATCCTTGATTATTTGGGTGGACAGAAAATGCAGTTACAGATATCCTTAGAAGAGAGAGACAGTGAGGAGAAGACACATAGAGAAGGAATCCATGTGACCATGAGGCAGAGACTGGAGCTATGTGACCATCAATCAATGATTGACAAGAGCCCCCAGAAGCTGGAAGAGGCAAGGAAAGATTCTTTCCAAGAGCCTGTGGCAGGAGTGTGGCTCTGCTGACACTTTGGTTTGGGTCTTCTGGCTTCCAGAACTGTGAGAGAATAGATATCTGTTGTTTTAAGCCTCCCAATTTGCAGTAATTTGTTACAGTGGCCTCAGGAAACTACTGCATACAGCTTCTTTTCACTTTCTCTTTTGCCCCATTTCAGTTCTTCTATCCCTTAGTGCACCTGCCCGTTTATGCCCTCCATCAAAGTAATCTCAAACTCCCCCGTCCCATCTCTCTCTCTCTGTCTCTCTCATTGTTATATCATTGCGAGGATAAGCATTTGCCAATAATTAATGCTATGCTTGTGATTGGACTTTTGCAAAGTTGATTTGACTATTAGGCCAACTAACCGTGTTTTAAACTTTAATGGACATGCCAATCACTTGGACATTTTGTTAAAAATGGAGATTCCTGCACTCCACCCTAAGATATTTCTGATCTTGCAGTCTGGGATATCCAATATCTGCTTTGTAAACAAGACCCTCAGAGATTCTTATATAGATGGCCATCAATCCACACTCTGGAAAACGTTAAAGTAAGGCAGCACTCCTTTAGTCTGCTATCCAAAACTGACACAGAATTGTGGTATGGGGTTGTCCGTCCAGAAGCCTGTCACAATCCAGTAATCCCGGGATTATGCTAAATCCCGGGCCTCTGTTTGTGAAAATATAGGTAACATCAAAAGGATTTAGTTAGATTCACATTTAACAATGCACAGGGGACAATTCAAGGAAACTTGGGCATTTGAACTCAATTGAACTCCCGTGAACCTAACGCCCTTGTCACTTATTCTTCAACGTCTGACTCGAATTTCTTTGTGCGTGGGAGGCTTGCTGGTCCAGCTGTCTGCACATAGCAGACTTTATAAGGATAAGTTAGCAGATTTTCCATTTTTTCCCCCATGATGAGCCTAAAACAGTCAAACCGTGGGACTGAAACAAATCAAAGAAAATGGGCAAAACAGATTGCAGAGAAAGACTAATAGTGTAATTAGCAAGCAGAAGAGAAGCAATTTTAAAGAAGTCGCCTTTAAAAAAGACAACTCGTTTGGAATAGTTGTAAAAATAGCCACTTGAGAAACTACCACCCATATACCCAGAACCAACGAAACTTCCTCAGCTGTTTTTCATAGAAAAGAAGAGATTGCAAAAGAAAAAGAAAAAAACCCCAAAACTATGTACAAGTAGCTACTACAAGACAATGCTTCTGGCATTCTAAGTTCTTCAGAAGAAATATACCATAGAAATATTATAAATGTTCTAAACAACCAGCGTCTCCTCTCCTTGTCCTCTCTCAAATCTTTTACATTTCAGAGTCATAGCGCAGGATTTTTTTTTAATAATTTGTAATTAGGTAGGCTTCTTTGTTAAGTACAATCTGTCCCGCCAGTTACTTAGATGTGCCAAGAGTAGCCATGGCATCCTTGGGCCTTGTAATAGGGAGCAGTAATTAGAACTGGATGAATCCCATTTAACACAGCGGTCCCATGTCAGGCACACACCCTTGTTCTTCAAATTCAGAGAAAAGTTAAATTGCTACAAAAATAAATTCTCTTGAAACATTTGCTCCCTGGACTTGACATTTTGGTGTTTGGGTCTTTTGATGTTTAGCACTGAGTACTGAGGAGTAAATAACAATGGGAGCCTTTCTGAGTACCACATGAACACGACAATTTACAAAACAGAAGCTGCCAAATGTCTAGCAGTCTCTGTTTAGGCTCTTGGATGGCAAGTCCAACATCCACGGCCCTAGTCTGTTAACTGGGGCTCTGACTTGGTGAAGGTACATCCATCAAATGTGAAGATCTCTTCACATTTAGCAGTGGTTGGACAGTTTACTAACAGAGACTTAAACTTTGTGTATGTGTGTGTATCTGCATGTGTGTGCAGTTTAAAAATAACAATTACAGATGACAATGTGCTTGAGATCTTTAGAGTAAATACCTGTAGAATTAAAAAATATATATATATATATAATGCCAGAGTTGAAAGTGGCCTTAGAATTCTTTTTTTATCCCCTGGCCACTCATTATAGGTTAAAAATAATGAAGTCAAGAAAGGCAAAATGGTTTGTTTAAGACTCCGTGGTTTTCTGCCACTCCCCTATTTGAATCCCCAATGAGATTTCAATGACTGTCGCACATTGCTCTACCTTTGCAAACACTTTTTAAAAATGAGGGAGTAGAGAGGTCTGACAATCAGGCTGGAGAGTACAAATGAAGACATTAGCTGGGGCGGAAAGAGCTCTGTCTATCAGGAGGAAGCCACATGGTAATGGCAAGAATGTTCTTTAGCTGCTTGCCCTCCGCCCCCACCCTACCTACCCAGCTGGACTACAGATGTGATTGCTGGTAGAGACAGCCTGCACTGTGTCCAGGGAAGCAGCGCTCTTTGATCTCATCCTCACGCTTGCTCCCATTTACCAAGACAGCTAAGGCTATTTTTACTCCTCCCAAGGGTCAGAAATGCTCACTCTCATTTAAGATAATTTTTTTTTGTTTGACATTGGCAACTGCATGTCAAAGACGAGATAACAAAAATACTTTCAGGAGGGTCAAAATGTAAAAAGGTGAAGCTGTTTCATGACACAGGGAGGGATTCTGACTGCTTTTCCAATGACAGTGAGTCATGAAAACCGAGGGCATACATGAAAAAATAAAGACCATCAGAAAAGCCATCTGAACCTAGTGCTTCATTCAGTACTTTTCTCCATCTTTGGGCCTTTGACTATTTTTTTTCACCAAATGTAAGAAAATAAGGATAGTCTTCCAGAATTGAGAACAAAATATCTTTTCCAAAACATTAGATTATGCAGGCTGACTGGGGATCAAAGCAGTTCTTAACGGGGCACTAGATGGATGATAAACCTCCCCAGAGATGCTTGGATTACTGAGCGAAGAACTTCTTTTTGGT
This sequence comes from Equus caballus, assembly GCF_041296265.1. Classification (NCBI taxonomy): domain Eukaryota; kingdom Metazoa; phylum Chordata; class Mammalia; order Perissodactyla; family Equidae; genus Equus; species Equus caballus. The sequence goes on from NC_091704.1 coordinate 40,587,351, forward strand.
TCCAAAAAAATCTAACTAAATTTCTACTTGAAGTTGAACTCAAGGTCAAGATAACCCAGAATCATCCTGGAATAAGTTAGTTTACTTCCTCCATCAGCTTTTATCTGAAAAGCTTTGAAGAAATTAATAATAATAGATAGCCTATAATTAGTAAATAGGCATTTTAGGAATCCTAAAAGATTTAGGGGACAGGAAGTTTCTTGAAAAAGGAAATTTAGGAAATTAATGGAATCGAGTATCTTGACTTGTAAAGAACTATAACACTATCGAGTATTAAGAAGACAAGAACTGCGTAGAAAAAACACTCTTAAATTTGGAAAATTTTAGAACGATGGAAAAAGATGAATTAAATTAATCTTGATAACGAAATGGGTGAAACAGCAATAAAAGAGAACACATTATTTTTCTGGGATTGCAGTGCACAGAATACGACAAACATCTGGGAATATCTTCCAGTAAGAGTTCATGGAAAGTATGTGTGCAAAGCAATTGAAGTTATAACAGAAACTCTCATTTACCTGGCACTTGTTATAGACCAGGCTCTGGGCTAAGGGTTTTACAAATGAGGGCTGATTTAGTCTGTAAAACAGGTGAATCAGGTATTTTTGCTCCTATTTTGCAAACAAGAAAATGGAGGTTTAGAAAGGTTATAACAAATCTAAATTCTTAGAACTTTTTAGGGTAGGAAGTGGAATTTTACCCCATATCTGTCTAACTCCAAACCTTTTACTTAAACCCCTGGATTGCTCTTTCTCTACCCATTGTTTCCTTTAACAGACTCTAACTGAGATTTAAAAATCAATTTAAATGAGATGAAAATTTGCATATTATATGTGAAAATATGCATAGGTTACCATTTAAAAAAATGCTGTCCATCTAAATTTTAGCATTTTCTGGTATAAACATATTTATATGAGATTACCACTTTTTAAAAATGTCATGCTTTTCATCTAGATTTAGTGTTTGCTAGCATAAGCATTTTATACCAGACTAGTATTCCATTAGGTTCAAATATTTTCTTTTTCTTTCAGCATATGCCTGTTAGTCACATTAGAAACCTGTTTTTGACATTTACTATTTTACAAGGCCATTATTTGGCACCTAAGTCCTTAAAAGTGATCAGTTCAAGAGCTGACTGTGACTTGGGTAGTTCTTCTGAACAAATGAGGTTGTTATAGCTCCTGTAATTGGCTCAAAATGAAGCTTATATTTTCTTTACAAGGTGGCAGTTGACACCAGTTGTTTGAAACATGTCAGTCTGATGAGAAAACTGCTGCTACCTGAAAAATGTAGGCCAAAAACCACAGAGAAGCACTGCTTTTCATATTCCCACAAGGACACAGCTTGAACCAAACAGCTTTTATTTGGCTCTGGTGATGGGGTTTGCGGTTCTCCTTTAAAACCGAAGGTATCCTAACCAACAGCCAATTCTTCACAAAATCTTTTACAGGTTTGCAACCCTGTTGCCTACTCAAGCACATTAGTAAGCAAACAATTACACACGTATGTCATGGTGGAGTAAATGTTAGAAAGATGGGCAATGCTTTGGGGGGTTCAGAGCAGAGGGGAGATGAGTCTCCTGGCGGTACTAAGGAAAGGATCACAAAGGAGGTAGTATTTGCACTGGGTTTGAAAGCTTTGGAGAAACACTTCAGGAGTCCAAGGCGCCATGCATCAGAAGAATTTGCTTTTTAGAAGTTTGACTAGATAGCTACTTGTTTTTAAAGTTTTCTAGTGGAAATTAACCTTTATTTGTTCCTTGCACACAGAGAATGTTTTCATCTGCTTTGTTTCCACTTATCCCCACTGAATGTACATTGGGCATATCCAGACCTCAGCTCTTAGGCCTCTATCATTCTGTAGCATCCCAAGCCCCTGGGGAATCAGTGAGGAACAGGTAATGTGAGCAATCTGTGTCAGAACTCAACATATCCTCTTTGCATGTGCTCATTTAGGAGAAAAAGAGGATACACTGGGAGACTGGCCTCAGAAGTTAGCATAATTCAAGTGAAAATGGTATTAAATCATTGACAACAATTTAGCTCTCTGCTAGCTCACTGATGATTCATTAAGTCACTTCTTATCCCAAATCAGGCCACCTGCCTAGATTATAATCAAGCTGTGCCAAATTCCATAATCACTCCCTTAGTTTTCTAGGTCTCAATGGGTTTTCAGGGACTGTAGCAAAGAAGCTGGAGAGTGGGCACTGGATTACAACATTTGCTTAGCTTAGTATCAAAGCCAAGTGATGACTGTATGCCTCTACCCTACCACGACTGGCCAGGGAGATCCTGTGTGCTCACACTGTATTCATCTCCTAGATCATCATGGCACCCTCAATTCCGGACCATGATTTCAAAAGGAGGTGACTGTTATCGCATTAGCCATGAACTTCATTATTGTTTTCTTCTTCTCCCCAAAGCCCCCACCGTACACAGCTGTATATTCTGGTTGTGAGTGCATCTGGTTGTGCTTGAACTTCACTGTTTTTGGGAATTGAAAAGAGAATTATGTAACAGAGGGATGTCAGGCAGTTATTGGTAGCCTATGTAATAAACTTATAATTGGACATTTTCTAAGATAGAAGAAGCAACATTTTCCGTTGGTCTAACTTTTCCTGGTGAGACTGTCCTAAGAGATTCTGGAAACAATCAGCTGTGATTCTTCACCTGTCTTCTACCGTGTTACAACAGCTTCTATACGCCATACTCTCATGGGTAAATGCAGATTGGAATGGTTAAATTACTACTTAAATAAAATGGATTTTGGATCATGCAAAAATCATGTGTTCTAGTCTTTGAAAACTCATGTGCCACACATCTGTGTATCTCAATATCCCAGTGGAGGAGGACTAAAAGTAAAATTAAAGATTTTGTTCTCTGTCCCCCTTGTGTTTCTGGTCTAAATGGACACAGGTATATTTACAGATCTAGAACGTGTCCAATGGCATAAGTAGAGGGAAAGGAGTGGGAAGTGAATAAGAGGACACACTAGGCAGTATGTGTTTTCTGCTTGCCATAAAAGTTCTTGAGAGACTAAAACGTGAGATGGAGGGTATATTGTCGTATGCCTCTTGTTAGGTGTGCCCATGGAAGCATTATTGCAGGCATTTACATATGAGGTGTAGTACAATTTTAAAAAGGTGGAAAACTTCTACTAAATGAGTCACCTATAAAAGATCATGAACTCAATTAAGAATGAAGTGACGCATTAAAGTGAATTTTGTCTTGCTGAATTTGTGACATTCTGGATTTTTCTTCATAAACAATTAGTGGGTCAGACTGGGTCTCTTGTGCTAGCATGTGGAGAACAACTTAATTTCAGGACTTTGAAGAAAAGGACTTTTTCTTTCTATGAAGAAAAGAAGGGATGTTGGAATTACACAAAAATGCAACCTAGAATTTCAACATTGTTTTTGCATTCAGTTAATGGGGATACAGTTTTCTGAAGACTAGTATCTCCAAATATGTGGTCTTTTGAGAAAGAGCTCCACTATGTCATCTATAGTTTTTGAGATGTTTTAAAAGATACAATTAGCAAGTTTTTTCATAGTTTTTTTGTTTGGTTTTAGTTACTCTGAGGACAAGCTTATTTTCCTGTTTCAATATGTATGCATATTTACAAAGGCCATAACCAGTATCACATAAATACTAAGAGAATTGGAGTTGAGAGTCATGAAACCTGGATTTTATTCGTAAATAAATTTATCAAATATGTATTGAGCCCTTACTAACTTCTAAGTTGTGGAAACAAAGATGGATCAGAACAGTTCTTGTCTTCAGAGGAAGGATAACCTTGAATGAGGTGGGTGGATGTGTCAGAAAAAACCCTCACAATTACTTCACAGAGAAATAGAAACTATTAGATGAGGAGTCTTTTGCTATTTGCTACCAAATCAACAAAAACACTTCCATCCATCCCCAACTTCTTTTCTTCCCTGTGCTTATATTAGAGTGGTTTCCCCTTCTTTCATCTCCTACACAAGGTTTCTCCTTTCAATCTTGGCTCCCTCTGCCTTCCAAAGAAACTTACCTTGTTGGTTTTACTGCACTTCCTTGAATATTAACACTGTGTCTCTTGATATTCTTATTGGCAGTAATTAATTGTTCTTGGGTCCATTCACCTCTTTAAAAAACACGCTTCATCCATTTCATCCCAAATATTCTCCCAACTATCATCCTCACTTCCCCTATTTCTCAGTCTGCCTCTCAAAAGAGTTGGGTCTACCTGCAACTTCTATTTCCTCAACTCTCAGCTGACTCCGTAACCTGTTCCAATATGACTCTTGCTAAGGTCACCAATCACCTTCATGTTGCTAAATGCAATAGAACTTTTTGGTTATTTTTAAATGTCTCAGTAATAATCCGACATCACTGACTACTTTCCGTTTATTGAAATGATCTCTTTCTTGGTTATTGGGGTAACCTATCCTCCTGGGTTTTCCTCCTACTTCTTTGGCATTTCATCTCTCATCTTCATTGGGGGCACAGTCTCCTCATATTAACCATTAATTATTGGAGTTCCTGAAATCTCATTTGTAGGCCTTTTCCTTTTCTTATTCTACACTCTCATCTTAGGAAATCTTCCCTTCATCTATGGCATCAATTACCATGTGCCTACATGCTGATGGCTCCCAGATTTGTTTCTCCAGCCCCCGACCTTTTCTCTGACCATCATCCACACATTTAGGGATGCCTCAAATGTAGGCGTCAACTTGTCACCTCCCTCTATCCCCCAACATAAATCCAATTTATCTAGCTCATTTATAAATAGATATTAATACTGTAATATTTCTCTGTCCGAGTTGATTTATATCACCAGAACCTTAGTTCAAGTTGCCATTTTTTCCCTGCCTGGACCACTATAATTATTGCCTCACTATTTTCACTAAATATATATTAAACAGAATGTGCAATGGGACTTTTATAATTGTTTTGGAATTTTTGCCAAAACCCCAAAGCTGAGAAAAATAGGTGAAAGTTACTCCTTAATTCTAATGTGCTGGCTGTTATCTTATAATTTGTTAGATAATCAACTCCATGATGTCACCCAGCTTACATAAGAGAATTCTGGAGTTTATTGAGAAATTCAAAGATGAAGATAGTGTTTCCAGGACCCAGGTACCCTCAGTATGAGGACATTTCCCTTAGTTTTTGGGGTTCATAAATTCTTTTTATTCATTGGACAGTGATATTACAGATTATTAAACAACATCATGGTTATTTTAGAGCTAATTTTATTTGCTTATCTCTCTCCTCAGACTCTTGCTTTCCTTCTGACTGTAGGCTCTATCTGCTCCTTGGAGTGGAAGTTTTGCTGTTTTCCAGCTTCTAAAATATTTCTTTACAGAGATGAGCATGCCTTTACAGGCAAAATTCTGCAGCCCTTCTTCAGCTTGCAGCTCCTATACCTTCCAAAAATGATGTCAAGTATTCACTTTTTAACTATAATGTGTATGTGAGATCATGAAAGCAGCCAATGGGGAAAAATTCATCTTGCGATTTCAATTCCTCTGTACATGGTCTATCTTTGGCACTTTGACCATAGGAAGTGCCCACTCAGCTTGTTTTCCAGCAAACTATAATTTTCCAGAATTATCCAACAATTATACAGTTTTAAAAGTCGTGTGGGAAATACATCTCTTCTGTGCTTAATTGCATTTTTGTTGTGGTTACTGATTGTTTGACAACATCAGCACATTCTTCTGTCATCTATCTTCCCAGCATAGCCTCCATAGTGAACCTACGTTCTCAATTCCCCAAAACTCACCTAGATAAAAGGGAAAAATGGGATATACTGAGAAAGCACAAAAAGATAGGAATTTAATGCTGATTCTTTCAGATAGCCTGATCTTTTTGATGTTCTCTAGCAAGTAAATTGGCATTTGGTATCCAACTGTTTCAAAAAGTACAAGTACCAAAGACATCTGCAGATGTGGGAAGTTGTAAAATGATTGTACATGCAATTTTTTGCAATGGAAGATGGTTCATAAGTTCTAATAAAATACAGGATGGAGTGTATTTTCCTGAAATATATCACATTTATGAGGGTCTGTTTGATGAATTGGACCATGTAGAGCGCATTGCAAGAGACAATGGAGAATACCTTGCAAGTGTCATTGTGGTAACACAAAGGTTTTGCTGGAAGCACACAAAAATTAAAACTCTTAAAGAATTATTTTTGTTTTCTATGAAACTCATCGCATGATGGTTTTAAACTTCAGAACAGGGCAGGGAGGTAAACAAGAGAAGGTACTGGCACATATCATGGCAAAAAATGTTGCCTGAGTAAGATGCATCAAATTACAGCTTATTTAATTTTAAGTAATTCAGAGATGAGTCAGTATGAAATGTCAACAAATGATTTATTTTGAAGTCTTTCATTATTTAAAAGTGCCAATTGAAATCTATAGAACAGTAGATTTTTGGGACAAAGAAAATCATTTCATCAGTTAGGTTTTGCTCCTATTGAAGAAAGAACTATAGAGACGATTTCTATTAATATTTTAAAATAGCATTTATGTTCTTGTTATTTGTAACTCCAACTAGGTTATACTTCAAACATAATCTCTATAAACTATATAGCTCATGCCAGTTGCACAGTTAGCTATTAACTAGAGATTTCACACAGCATAATCAAACCAAATAATAACTCATATCTGGAAGGAGAGGGAAAACCCTTCTTTTTATCAATCAGCAAAGAAATTTAGGGTGGGGTAATATGTTTTTAACCTGAATTATTTAGATAATTGGGGATTTAAAAATTAATTTGTAAGACTTCAGTGAAAATGGCAGATTAGAGACTTTTGAAACCTTCTCCTCCATAAAAGCAGTGAGAAAACTGGCAAAAATTGTCAGAATCAAAATTTTCAGAACTCTGGAAATTAATGAAAGGCTTGTAGCAATCTGGAGTGCATTTATTCAAAAAAGTGGCTGAATTTCAGCAAAAACAGAGAGCTTCATGATGTTTTAACTTGGCATAGTCCTGTGCCCTGGTCTCCAGCTCTGTGATAGCCTTGGAAACCAACAGTCTACAGCAATAGTGAAAAACCAGCAGCCTGGCAGCAACTGCAAGGAGTATATGGGAATTGGATTTCCTTCAAAGACCAATTGCCAGAGCACTGTCTTTGTGTGTCCTATTTGGTGGTTCACTGGGAGATGCCCCCTTGTAAGACTGTCTTTATGTGAACTCAGTCAGAGATCATAAGTACAAAAAAGGGTCTTCTTTGAGGCTATTTGTCAAAAACAATTACAGGAAATTGCTTGACTTCACAGCTGCCCAAGGTAGTGGATAACTCTTGGGGCAAATAGCAGACTAACCATACAACCAAAAAAAAAAAAAAAAAAATCATGGGAATAAGATTTACATAGGGGCTTTGAAAAGCACTAATGTTTCTGAGAGTCTATAAGGCCACATGCATGCATAAAGATGTGAGTATGCTCAGAAATGACCCAAGAAGGCCCTAAGTTTTTACCTCTGGTTGATTTTGAGGCTCTGTGCAAGCAGGAAGTGAAGGCTAAGGCAGAGTTATCAACTGTCTTGCTAAATGTTGAAAGGTATTACTGCAGCTTAGTGAGGACTGGAGCCATAAAGAAGGGGTCATCCAGGAGGAGCTTTAGCTTCCCATTAGCCAAACCTAGTTGGAAGCCAGTTGGTAAAGGAACCTAAGATTAGTCCAAATTGAAGACAGGAGAACTCATTAAGGTAAGTTTAGCTCTTGCATGAGGGCATGTGTCAATTAAGAGGAAATAATGACAAAGTTTCTCTTAGAAGATTCTTGAGTCTCAGTGGAAATAATCAAAGCTCACAGAGAAACAAAATGATTGATGGCCGACAGAGATAGGATTGGCAGGGAGGGAATTAGCTGCAAATAGACATAAGGAAGTTTTGGGGAAAAGGGAAATATTTTATATCTTGATTATGGTGTTGGTTAAATAATTGTATATTTGTCAAAACTCATTCAACTATGCATTTAAAATGGGTAAATGTTATTGTATAGAAATATGTCTCAATAACTTAGACTTAAAAAACAAATGCCTCCTAAATAAGGCAAAGACAAACCACCCAACTGAAAATGAGCCAAGAAAATAAAAAGGCAATTTACAGAGGAAAGAACTTTTATGGCTCTCCCTCAACCACCAAAAATAAGGTGCTCAAACCCTAGAATCACTTGTAAAATTTAACTTTATACAACACTAGATAACATTGCACATACTATTGACAAAAATTTTAAATATGTGTTGTGTAAAATGTGGGGAAATTAAGACTTTAGGGTAGGAATGTCATTTGGGAAAAATACTTAGAAAACAATGTAAAAGGATCTTGAAAATTATATATGTGGGTTCCATATGAACCAGAAATTCCATTTCTTGGCATATACTATGAAAATTCTGTATCTATACAGTAGGAAACCTAAATAGGGAGCTTACATTAGCCTTGCAGTTCCTCTACTTGCACTTTCTTAAATCTGTGAAAGATCTTAATATGGCTGGATCTTCTTGTTACCAATGTTAGTGCAAGCATTGCTTCTACTGTGAGGCCTTCCCTAGCTATTGAATCTAAATTAACACTTCTTCCCATCCAGCAGAAGAACAAGGATCTTGTCTGCCTCTTTGTATAAATGGGACTTCTAACAGAGCCTAGTGTATTAGACACTCAACTATTTAATGAGTCTTAATATTACTTGTTAGAGCAAAATGCTGGAAACAAATTAAATGTATATCAATATTGGATATTATTATATAAAATATAAAAATAACCAGAAATTAAAGTGAATGCACTAGGTAAAACCATAGTGCTAAGTAAAATAAATCAAGTTGTCAAATTGTACACTTAGTATTAAACCATTAATGCAAATTAAAAAACAACATCTTCTAGACACTGCTCCTCAAAGTATGTTGTGAGGATCAGTGCAGGTTTGTGAACTGTTTGTTATGGTCCATTATGAGAAATCAGAATGTGTTTAGAAGTTTTAGAGCTATCTGATACTGCCACAACATCCAAGTATGCAATCAGTGTATTTGTCTCAATAAACAATGAAGGTATAGACTAGTTTGGCTGAACTCACTAGTGAGTTGCATGTAGCTGAAACTATGTATCAGACATATATGATTGCATCATACATGGTCTGCAACAGATTGTGGAAAACATGAAAATAAAAATAAAATGTGACTTTGGTCCTATTCCTGCCATCCTCCCATGATTGGCCCAACTCAGCACATTGGGCCCTTGCATGAGGAGAAAAATCTGCACACTTTTCATCCTTCCTGAAGTGACTGTGGCAGTTCAGAGTGCTCTGTAAGTCACTAATAATTTCAGGAATTTCTGGAGTGACGTCAGCATCATGGCAGAGAAAGCTCTTCCCTCAGACTCCCGCTTCTAAAATACAACCAAAAGGACATTAAAACACCAACAGAGGAGACACACACAACACAGGAGACATCTGGGAGACCGTTGCAGCCATACGGTTGAAGGTGGTGGTGAGGCAGGATGCGCTGGAAGAAGGTGAAGCTGCTCAGCAGGAGCCCTTGGAGAGAGAAGAGCCACAGCTAGAGGAGGGGCACAGTTGGGGAGAGGAGCTCCATTTCCACCTGGTGCTCCAGTCCCACGCTCCAGCCCCATGTTCACCAGGAGAGAGGCACGGCCAGAAAGGGGCTGGTTAGAGGAGCAGCACTACTGAGGAGAGGTGCTCCATTCCCATCTGGAACTCCAGCCCTGCACTCCAGCCCCACATTTGCTGGGAGAGCAGCGAAATGAGAGATGGGCTGGTTAGAGGAGGAGCACAGCTGGGGAGAGGTGCTCCATTCCTACCCTGTGCTCCAGCCACATGATCTCTGGGAGCAGCACACAGAGAGAGAAGCAGTGGCAGGTGGGGCCCCATGAGCACACAGAGTGCCATGCAATAAGAGAAGCATCAGTTGGGGGAGGCATGCAGGTACAAGAAAGTTCTCCTTACCCCACCTGGCACTCCAGTCCTGCTATAACCCAGAGCTCCACGCAGAGTGAGAAGCAGAGGCCGGGGGAAGAACAGGGGAAGTAGAGCACCCTTCCACCTGCCCAGTGCTCCAGATCTGCCATCAGCCAGAGCATCACACAGTGAGAAAAGCAGCCAGTAGCCAGAGCTAGGGAGCCCCAGATCATGCTGGGCCCAGAATACAGAGTGCCTCATCCTCACCCAGTGGAGGCACGTGGCAGCAGCAACCAGATAATAATGCCATGCAGAGGCAAAAATCCACACCATCAAGCAGTATGAGAAAGTATATTAAATCTACAGAACAGAAGGAAAACGACAAGTACCCAGAAACCAACCATGAAGACACAGAAATCCATAAGCTAAATGACAAAGAATTCAAAATAGCTATCATAAAAAAACCTCAACGAGTTACCAGAAAACACAGAAAGACAAATTAACGAATTCAGGAGCTTCTTCACAAAAGAGATTGAAACTTTAAAGAAGAACCAATCAGAACTGTTGGAGATAGAAAACACAATGGATGAGATTAAAAACATCTGGACTCCTCAAACAGCAAGACTGACAATATGGAAGACCGAATTAGCAATTAAGAAGACAATACTTTAGAAATGCTTCAGAGGGAGGAGAAGAGAGAACTAAGACTAAAAAGAAGTGAAGAGGCTCTAAATGAAATATCTGACTCAATTAGGAAATGCAACATGAGGATTATAGATATTCAAGAGGGAGAAGAGAAGGAGAATGGAACAGAAATCTTGTTCAAAGAAATAATAGTGGAGAATTTTCCAAACCTGGGGAAGGAGATGAGATGGAAATCCACATGAAAGAGGCTATGAGAACTCCCAATTATGTTAATGTATAAAGACCTACTGTAAGGCATATAGCAGTAAAGCTGGCAAAAGTCACTGACAAAGAAAAAATATTAAGGGCAGCAAGGCAGAAGAAAATAACTTACAAAGGAATTCCATCAGGCTCTCAGTGGATGTCTCAGCAGAAACCTTATAGGCTAAGAGAGAGTGGAATGATATATTCAAAATCCTGAAAGACAAAAACTTCCATCCAAGAATATGCTATCCAGCAAAAATCTCCTTCATATATAATGGAGAAATAAAAACTTTCCCAGATAAACCAAAGCTAAGAGAGTTCATTGCCACAAGACCCTCACTACAAGAAATACTCAAGAAGGCTGTCATACTTGAAAGGAAACAAAAAGACAAAACAAGAAAGGAGCTATAAAGCCCTGAGCAAGGAGATGAATAGGTAGGCAACAATCAGAAATTGGCAGCTCTCTACCAGATCAGGTTGGTAAACACTTAACTCTTACATCAAGGATAAAGAAAAGGAAAACACCAAAATAAAAATTATGTCATCACCTTAACCACAAACTCACAACACAAGGTGGAATAAGATATGACAAAAATAACTTAGAAGTAGAAGAGGAAAGGGATGGAATCAGTATAGTCTAAGGAAATAAGAGGCAATCAGAAAATGGACTATCTCATCTTTGAGACTTTTTATATGAACCTAAAGTAACCACTAAACAAATAATTAGAACAGAGACATATATAATAAACAAGGAGAAAATGAAGAAAATCAACACAGAAAACTACCTAATCAAATTGGTAGCCCAATATACAAGGGACAAGAAACAAAGGCTATGCAGAAGATCCAGAAAACGTGCAATAAGATGGTAGTATTAAGCCCTCATATATCAATAATCACTCTAAATGTTAATGGACTGAATTCTCCAATCAAAAGACACAGAGTAGCAGGATGGATTAAAGAACAAGAACCAACAATATGCTGCCTCCAGGAAACACATCTCAGCTCTAAAGACAAACATAGGCTCAGAGTGAAGGGAGGGAAGATGATACTCCAAGTTAAAGGCAAACAAAAGAAAGCAGGTGTTGCCATACCTATATCAGACAAAGTAGACTTCAAGATAAAACAGGTAAAGAGTAACATAGAGGGGTGGTATATAATGATAAAAGGAACTCTCCAGCAAGAAGACATAACACCTATAAACATATATGCACCCGACACAGGAGCACCAAAGTACATAAAGCAACTAATAACAAACCTAAAAGGAGATATTACCAACAACACAATAATAGTAGGGGACTTCAACACTCCACTTCAATGGATAGATCACCCAGACCAAAAGTCAACAGAGAGATAGTGGAATTAAATGAAAAACTAGACCAGATGAACTTACTTGATGTATATAGAGAGTACTCCATCCAAAAACAGCAGAGTATACATTCTTCTCAAGTGAGCATGGATCATTCTCAAGGATAGACAATATGTTGGGAAACAAGGCAAACCTCAATAAACTTAAGAAAATTGAAATGGTATCTCCTGTCTTCTCTGACCATCATGCTGTGAAACTAGAAATCAACTACAAGAGAAGAGCAGGGAAAGGAACAAAAATGTGGAGACTAAACAACATGCTACTGAACAACCAATGGGTTGTTGAAGAAATAAAAGGAGAAAACAAAAAATATTTGGAGACAAATGAGAATGAAAACACACCACACAAACTCATATGGGATGCAGCAAAAGAGGTCCTAAGAGGGCAATGTATAGCAATACAGGTCCATATTAGCAAACAAGAAGTAGCTCAAATAAACAATCTTAAACTACACCTAGCAGAATTAGAAAAAGAAGAACAAACAAAGTCCAACGTCAGCAGAAGAAGGGAAATAATAAAAATTAGAGCAGAAATAAATGAAATTGAAACCAAAAGAAACAGTAGAAAGGATCAATGAAACAAAGAGCTTATTCGTTGAGAAGATAAACAAAACTGACAAACTCTTAGCCAGACTCACTAAGAAAAAAAGAGAGAAGGCTCAAATAAATAAAATTAGAAATGAAAGAGGAGAAATTACGATGGATATCACAGAAATACAAAAAATTATAAGAGAATATTATGAAAAACTGTATGCCAACAAACTGGACAATCTAGAAGAAATGGATAAATTCTTAGATTCTTACAACCTCCCAAGACTGAATCAAGAAGAAATAGAGAATCTGAATAGACCAATCACAAGTAAAGAGATTGAAACAGTTATCAAAAACCTCCCCCAAAATAAAAGTCCAGGACCAGATGGCTTCTCAGGAGAATTATACCAAACATTCAAAGAAGATTTATTACCCATTATTGTCAAACTATTCCAAAAAATTGAGGAAGATGGAAATATTCTTAACACATTCTATGAGGCCAACATCACTCTGATACCAAAGCCAGATAAAGACAACACAAAGAGGGAAAATTACAGGCCAATATCATTGGTGAACATAGATGCAAAAATCCTGAACAAAATATTGGCAAACCGAATACAGCAATATATTAAAAAGACCACACACCATGATCAAGTGGGATTCATACCAGGGACACAAGGATGGTTCAACATCTGCAAGTCAATCAATGTGATACACCACATTAACAAAATGATGAACATAAACCACATGATCATCTCCATAGATGCAGAGACAGCATTTGACAAGATCCAACATCCATTCATGATAAAAACTCTCAATAAAATCAGTATAGAAGGAAAGTACCTCAACATGATAAAGGCCATATATGAGAAACCCACAGCCAACATCACATTCAATGGGGAAAAGCTGAAAGCCATCCCTCTGAGAACAGGAACAAGACAAGGGTGCCCACTCTCACCACTCTTATTCAACATAGTACTAGAGGTTTTGGTCAAAGCAATTAGATAAGAAAAATAAATAAAAGGAATCCAAATAGGCAATGAAGAAGTGAAACTCTCACTGTTTTCATATGACCTGATTTTATATATAGAAAACCCTAAAGAATCCACCAGAAAACTATTAGAAATAATCAAGAACCACAGCAAAATTGCAGGGCACAAAGTCAACTTACAAAAATCAGTAGCATTTCTATACTCAAATAATGAACTAACAGAACAAGAACTCAAGAATACAATTCTATTTACAATCTCAAGAAAAAGAATAAAATATCTAGGAATAAATTTAACCAAGGAGGTGAAAGATCTATACAAAGAAAACTATAAGACATTATTGAAAGATATCAATACTGACATAAAGAAATGGAAAGATATTCCATGCATATGGATTGGAAGAATAAACATAATTAAAATATCTATACTATCTAAAGCAATCTACAGATTCAATGCCATCCCAATCAGAATCCCACTGGCATTCTTCACAGAAAGAGAACAAAGAATCTTAAAATTCATATGGGGCAACAAAAGATCCTGAATAGCCAAAGCAATCCTGAAAAACAGGAACAAAGCTGGTGGCATCTCAATCCCTGATTCAAAATGTATTACAAAGCTATAGTAATAAAAGCAGCATAGTACCAGTACAAGAACAGACACACAGATAAATGGAACAGAGTTGAAAGCCCAGAAATAAAACCACACATCTATGGACAGCCAATCTTTGACAAAGGAGCCAAGAACATATACAGGAGAAAGGAAAGCCTCTTCAATAAATGGTTCTGGGAAAACTGGACAGCCACATGCAAAAGAATGAAAGTAGACCAGTATCTTTCCCCATGTACAAAAATAGACTCAAAATGGACCAAGGACCTTAAGGTAAGACCTGAAACCATAAAACTTCTGGAAGAGAATATTGGCAGTACACTCTTTGACATCAGACTTAAAAGGATCTTTTTGAATATCATGTCTACTCAGACAAGGGAAACAAAAGGAAAAATAAACAAGTGGAACTTCATCAGACTAAAGAGCTTCTGGAACACAAAAGAAACCAAGATAAAAAATGAAAAAACAACCCACTAAGTGGGAAAAAAATGTTTGCAAATCATATGTCCAATAAGGGGTTAATCTCCATACTGTATAAAGAGTTCACACAAATGAACCACAAAAAAAAAACAAACAACTCAATCAAAAAGTGGGCAGAAGATATGAACAGACATTTTTGCAAAGAAGATGTACAGATGGCCAATAAGCACATGAAAAGATGCTCAACATCACAAATCATCAGGGAAATGCAAATCAAAACTACACTTAGATACCACCATCTACCCGTTAGAATGGCTATAATCACCAAGACAAAAAACAACAAATGTTGGAGAGGTTGTGCAGAAAAGGGAACCCTTATCCACTGTTGGTGGGAATGCAAACTGGTGCAGCCACTGTGGAAAACGGTATGGAGATTTCTAAAAATTCAAAAATAAAAATGCCATATGACCCAGCTATCTCACTACTGCGTATTTACCCAAAGAACTTGAAATCAACAATTTAAAGAGACTTATGCACCCCTATGTTCATTGCAGTATTATTCACAATAGCCAAGAGGTAGAAGCAACCCAAGCATCCGTTGACGGATGATTGGATAAAGAAGATGTGGTGTGTATATATATACAGTGGAATGCTACTCAGCCATAAAAAAAAGGCAAAATTGTCTCATTCGCAACCACATGGATGAACCTTGATGGCATCATGTTAAGAGAAATAAGCCAGACAGAGACAGACAAACACCATATGATTTCACTCATGTGGAATATAAACGAACTTATGGACAAAGAATAAATTAGTGGTTACCAGGGGAAGAGGAGTGGAGGGTGGCACAAGGGTTGAAGGGGCGTACTTGTATGGTGAATGACAAACAATAATGTACAGCTGAAATCTCACTATGTTATAAGCTATTACGACCACAATTAAAAATTAATAATAAAAAATTAAAAAAATAATAAAATAAAATAAAATGCCTGACCCTTTGCTACATATAGATTGAGAGACATAGCTTCAGACAATATTCTATGGTGTTAATACCTACACATATGTATGAGAAATATGAACACTGGAAAAATACACACTAAATTCATGGCAGTAGTTGTGGGTATGTGCAGGATGAGATGAAGAATGAGACTAGGGACTGGGCATAAATAGGTTTTATGTTTACCTAGAGTGTTTTAATCTATTTCTTCAGATAAAAATAAGGCAAATGTGACAAGCAGTTATTAATCCTGGGTGCAGAGGATATGGGTTTTTATATTGTTATTTATACTTTTATGCATTTATCTCAAAATAAAAGTAACAAAAACCCCCAGAATTCTTCCAAATTAGAACAGGAAGTTAGTTGTTTTCAAGAAGAGTGTCTTCAACAAGAAGAATGAAATGGATCCTAGAAGCGGAAAAATCAACTAAAGAGATGGAAGGCATTAGTGACATGGTGAAATAGCATCTGCTTCTTATCTCATAAAGGACAGAAAAAGCCAGTTGGTTTCCACGGGGAAAACAAAGCTACACAAGAACTAGGTGGTTCTGATTTAAAGCAAATGGTTGATAGGTTTTTAATGATCTAATGCAGTGTAAGAAAAGAGCACTGGTTTTATCAGTGTGTTAGGAACACCTTTATAAGGCACAGAGATTGTGACAGTTGACACAAAGAGAAGAAAACATTATCCCAGCATATCGCTTGGTTCTGTAGTAAATATTTACATAGTCCTGATAATGAAAATACCATTTATTGGCTATCAATGTTTAGAGTCACCTATAAAACAGATATGGAAGATTTAAATATGGTGACAAAATACAATGTAATTGTTACCAACCTAGGGGTTAGAAGAGTAGAGATACAGCTTATTCTTTGTATAATTTAGTGTTACAAATGGATGGTCCAATAATTCCATGAAAGATATGGAGAATTAAATTGGATGTAATTTATATATCTATAAAAATTGTGGCCCTACCATACGGAAATAATTTGAAAAGAATTCAGTATAAAATTAGACAAAAAGTAGATTAGCTGAATCTATTGAGTGATGGAGCAACCTGAGAGGAAGATTTGAGACTGAAATAATACCTGAATTAGTTAGGCTATAAATTGAGTCTATGGTAAGGGGGCTCTAAGACCGTCTTAGCCAGAGGTCATGGTCTGAGAATCCTTATTGACATAGTAACTATACAGTAAATCTAGGTTGTTTTTCATTATTGTGAGAAAAATCAACAAAAAATCAAAAGATGCTTGAGTTCTATGTTTAATGCCCTGTCAAAACCTGGTTTTGATGAAGAATGTGTAGCCAAGTGAGAAAATTTCTCTACATTCATGTGGTAAAGCAAGGCCAAATTGCTCAAGATCATATTTTTTGTTTCTGTGTTTGTTTTGTTTTTTAAGTGGCTAGTGAATTTAATCCTGGAAAGAGTTAACATTAAGGATAGAGATAAAAAATAAATCAAACCTCTTTATTAATATTTTTGTGTAAATTTGAGAATATTCTATTGATTATTTCAATTTATATTTTAAAAGAATTAAGAACTTGGGAAGGTATTATTTGATGACTCTTGATAAGCCTTAACTAATAAAATTGAATATATTAAATTAATTTAAAACTATGTCGGGGAATTCAGTTAACCAAATAGCAATAGCTTTCTTTAAAAATTATTAAAATTGCTGGATTTATAAATGTAATAATGTAATCTATGTATTGGGCTGGAAAATCCACTAGGAATTGGGCCTTTTATTTTGTATTTTTGATAAATCCAGTATCATTTATTTAAAAACTACAGTAGTTGTGTACAATAAGAATCATCAAGGATATAAAACAATGCCTTTTGCTAAGGCTGACATTTGATGAGAGGTAGAAGGCAAATAGGTGATGTGGAAAGAAGGGTAGAGACACTAATTCTCCTGTAATATATTGAAGCATTAAAAATACTGCACGAAAAGTTTGGAGCCAAATATTGCATAAAGGTGAGAGAATTAGAAATAAACATTTAAGTATATTATGAATGCAAAAAGATAACAAATATTTCTGATGCTGATAATGGCATTTTAGGTAATTTGGAACAACCATCCCACTGAGGACAATGGGGAAATCTGGTCAAAATGCATTTAAAAGTGTACTTGAAGTAACTGAAATGCTAACAAGATCGGAGAATTACCAGGCCAATATTTGGGGGAGGATAGAGGCCATGCACATGGGGATATTTTTCTCCTGGGGATGGTTACTGATTTTGTGGTGGGCAAACGTGTGACTCAACAGCACTTTTGACAATGAGGTTAACAAGAGACACACTGGGGTCCAGGTTTGCCAAATGGGAGTAAACCTTGATGAGTCCACTTACACTGGGTTGAGATCCCAAATATTGCTGCATCAAAGGAGTTAAGGGAAACAAGGGAATCCTATAAACACAGACAAGTAGACCATTGAAATAGAATAGAAATGAGCCAATGTACTTAAGGACACTTGATTTATGGCAAAGGCACAAAAGATCAGTCTTCTTAACAAGTGTTACTAGGAAAATGGTATATTCATGTGAAAAAAACCAGATCAATATGATCCTTACCTCACACCATACACAAAAATAAATTCCCAATAGATTTTAAATCTAAACACAAAGGTAAACCAACAAAATTCTAGAATATAGTTTGACATTATTTTCATGAACTTGTAGTAAGAAAATGCTTAAGTAAAATACAAAAGCACTGTCCTTCATGGACCAGATTGTAAACTTGCCCACGTTAAAAACAAGAACTTCTGTTAATCCATTCACATCAATAAGTGAAAATTCAAGATACAGAATTGGAGAAGGTATTTGCAACACACGCAACTGATAAAACATCATACCCAATACATATACATTTTTTGGTTTGAGTTTACCCTGAAGTGAACTTTGAGAAAGGATTTGAGTGTAAACAGTTTATAGGTGGGATAATGCTAAGAAGTGCTTGTAAGGATCTGAGGAAATGAGGTAGGGAAGGGAAGAAAGGTGATGCAGGGCACACTGATGAGCAGGTTATTGCAGTTTTGCTCTGATACTATCCCCTTCTTTCATCTGAGTCCTTAGAACTCACAAAGTAGGAAGACTGAATGGGGTTGCAGGGTCAGCAGCTCTTATCCTTCAGAATTCTGCCAGTTCATCTATGTATAAAGCATGCACAAATCAACATTTGAGATAAAGATCAAGAAGGAAAAAAAAGAAAAAGGAAAAGAGAGCAGCAAACATTTAGCTTTGAAAATTAACAGTAGTAGGTGAAAACGTCTTGGTTGCTTGATAGAGGTAAGAGCACTGAAAAGTGGTGTATAATCTATTTCCCTAAATTGCTTTGTATTATTAACCACAAACATACCTGCAAACTGCTAGGAATAACACTGTTGGACATTGAGCAATTTTAACGTCTGTTTCCAGATTTCGGGAAAAAGTTTCTCTTAGCTATCACCATTGTTATGAACTATTTTGCTGTGAATGTTATAGCTTGCTACAATATTGAACAACTAGACTCAGAAATACAAGCCCTCAGTTGAGAATGCATGTTTATTGTCACCCTATACTCATATGTTCTACCACCTTGGACGTTTCTAACAAGGGTTTTCTTTATGTGAAGTCAAATATCATGGAAAATAGTAGGTATTAAATATTAGGTAGTTAAAACATGGCGCATTAGAAAGCTATAAGTCAGAAGATAAGAATGAACAGAGTAGACACAAATAAGGAGGTTTTCCTTTTAATGTACTGTTATAAACATGCTGTCAAATAGCATGGGAGGCTACAGAATGTATTCATTTCCTTTTGTAGCAATTACAATCTTCCATCCTTATGTGAAGCCGCAGGGACACAGGGCTGATGCAGAGAATGCTGCTGGGGGAGTCTGATGCTCGGTCCTATGACTCAGGTAAGTTTAGCTAAGGAGCACAACTGCCCTCCCATTTAACATTTGCAAAAGGGACTATCTTGTGAATTACGCAGTGATTTCCAACCTGTTGAAAGAATTTTAGAGAAGAAATTCTTGGAAAAGTATCATGTTGATCTGCCATTGTTTACATGCCCTAAGGAAGTGAATGCTCTGTAGACATCAATGGTGAAAAAAGTGTTGTAAATGACTCTTAAGTGAGTCATATACATGTATCGTTAGCCAATTAGTAGAAACTACTTCTTATGTGTCTGGGCGCAGTGAATCTTTGAGTTAAAGGACAATGAGTCTACGGCAAAGATTAGCTGTTCCAAAATAAATTGCCCAAGGGGCCTGTGAGCCCCAGCTGGAGTGACACTACAATCTCACTTTATTGTGAAATAATATCCTATTAATTAAGAACTGAGGCAAAAATCAGTGTGCTATCATCAACCCATCTCCAAGCTAAACATATTGAATAAATCAGTAGCATATCTTGTCCAAAATGCAACATTTTAAAAAAAATATTTTACTTTAAAAAAGTCGTCAGGAAGTCAAGGCATGATCCATGAGCAGAATGCAGTGAGAAAAACATCAGAAAGTCTGATTGTAGAGCTAAGTCTGGCCACCAGCTGACTAGGTGACTCTGGCCAACTGTTTATTGCTAATAAGTGTGAATTTCCAACAGGAGTTTGGTTGCCCCATGGAACTTTTAAGATCTCGTCCAGCTCTCAAATTCTATTAAAGACATGATATGAAATCACAATATTTGAATGATTTTACCTTCAGAATGATTATATCACGTAGTTCAACCAAAATTATTCTAATCTTGAGAGGACTTATGGGTTCCTGTCAAAATCTCCTTTGAGACTTTTTGACATGGAAGCTTGAATATCCTAATTCATGACTAATAAGTAACTTCAAAATATTTAGTTGAAGTTTCAGTATATTCAGTCCATAGGGTTATTTTTAAGGGTGAGAAACAATCAATTGAGCATATTGCTTAACTGACTTCATCAAGCAATTGGATCAAAAGTCACTCTGTACTTCATAGATTATGCAGTACAAAATATCTGACTTGACTGGGTCTCATATTAAACAGGTTATTTATCTACTACTTTAGAAGTTTTGTGTTTTATCATTATACTTAAATGTGAAGAAGGATTTTTAAGTGAATATATCCTTTTTTTCTGACTAGACTAAAAATTAATATGTATTAGTGGAATTCTTTTTATCAATTTATTGCAAGTGGCTATCCTCAGGGATGCTGCAGGGGCAGCAAAGGGATTTGAATGGAGTCCATATTTCCTGACCATTTAAAATTATCCTACTTCATTAGATTAAATATGTAAGCTTCTTCCGGGAAACCTGTTTTAAAAATGCATATTTTTGAGAATTGGGGAAAGATAATTACTCAGTTCCTACACCCTTGCTTTCGTTTGTTGTGGAAAAAATGGAATCTATAGGACGTTACTGCGAACTAGACTTCATTTTGGAAATCAAAATCATCTACCCCCACACTGCTTAGACAATGAGGGTGAAACTTACCCCCCCCCCAAAAAAACCCCTTACTCTCTACATTAAGAGTAAATTCTTTGAATTCCTTCTGTTAAAATCCTCAACTCGCTGTTTCCAGCAGTCTGGAAAAGTTGTCCAATTCTTACC
The DNA here is from genome assembly GCF_041296265.1 of Equus caballus. Taxonomy (NCBI): domain Eukaryota; kingdom Metazoa; phylum Chordata; class Mammalia; order Perissodactyla; family Equidae; genus Equus; species Equus caballus. Next base: position 40,608,616 of record NC_091704.1, read on the forward strand.
CAATCCTAATCAAGTCCTTCTTTCGCCACTCCTCTGATGAAAGACCCACCATATACAAAATTTCCAATTCTTAGTAAGTTCCAATCTTGCCTTATCCCCCCAAAACACTAAAGGTCTGTGGAGATGGTATTCTCCACTATGGCAGTAAGCGAAAATGTCAGCTTTGTCTTATCAACAGGTTGTGTTGGTGGTCTTTGGAGAACTGACATTCAACAGCCTAATTCCCAAATTCACCAGCATGATTAGGATCCTGTGCTGAACTTTCCTGAGCTCAGTTTGAAAAACTCTAAAAAGTGACGAAAGATTTGAAATCTTGTAATAGTAAACTATGATTTTACTCATTTATCTTTATTTTGTAGGATTATTAAGAAAAATAAATGCTTAGGTAAAATTGATATTCATTTTAAAGCCAGATACCTGAGGGTCACTGTAAATATTCAATAAGAACATAATTACCCTTCAACCCTGTTCCCAACACAGACACAAATGAAAAGAAGTTAATCTTGTTAATTTGCTGTTTTCTTGTTTAACCCAAGGGGTGACTCAAGGGTCACAAGGCTTGTTTTGTAGAAGAAAAAGAATGCCTTCAAGGAAGTTATGATCACCAGATAACCAACCTCCAGCTGCTGTTGATGCCCAGAAGTCTTATTGCCCAAGCGCTTACCTGAAGTAAAAGAAACAGGGATTTGCCCTTTGTTTCCCTGAAACTCCTTCTCCCAAGCCCCGTAGTTCTATAAAATCCATGTGCCTTCTTCTTTTGTTAAGGCAGATTTGAGAGAACCTAGCCTCCTGCCTTCCAATTTTGCCAATTCAAATAAAACTTTCTCCATCTCTAAGCACCCAATTTCAACATGGGGGGGAGTTCTCCCCACACCAACAAATGATTCTCAGATACCAGCAAGGGGTCTGAGAATTCAACTCAATTCTGACACTATCTACCCAGAGACAGCAACAGATTCCACAGGTTAAGAATTCAGTCCTACAACACTGACCCCTCAGCCCCACTTCAGATGCCAGTCACAAGCCCAGTTGTTACCTGTGCTTCTGACCGACCAGCTACAGATTAGAGGTTCCAATAACCTTCTTAGGCTTCAGATGCTGTTGCAAGTCCAGTTTTTACTAACACTTCTGACCAACTGGCTGTAGATCAGAGGTTCCCACAACCTCCTCCTTGGGTTTGATTAATCTACTAGAATGGCTCAAAGAACTCAGAGAAATATTTTACTTACCAGATCATTGGTTTATTATAAAAGGATATAACTCAGAAACAGCCAGATGGAAAAGATACATAGAGCAAAGGATGGGGAAAGGGCATGGAGCTTCCATGCCCTCTCCAGGCACACCTCTCTCCCAGAATCTCCACATGTTCACTAACTTGGGAGCTCTTCAAATCCTGTCATTGGTGATTGATTTAACCTCCAGGCCCTCTCCTCTCCCCAGAGGTGGGGGGTGAGGGAAAGGCTAAAAGTTCCAATCCTCTAATCACATGGTTGTTTCTCTTGGCAACCAGCTCCCTTCCTTAGGTGAGGTGTCCAAAAGTTACCTCATTAACATAACAAGAAGCACCTTTGTCACTCTCAACACTTAGGAAGTTTGAAGGGTTTGGGGAGCTGTGAATAAGGAACTGTGTATGAAGACCAAATATACTTGAGAAATATATTTGGTCATCTGAATAACCAAATATATATATTTTTTATAAATGACAATATCACACTGTCTATCACCAAGTAGAAGTCTGGAGGGACTGGACAATCATGAGTACTAGAATCTGGTACCTTGCTACCCGATTCTCTCTCCACTCATCTCTGCTTCAACCCAGCCTCAGTTTCTCCATGTTGGTTGCAATATTTTCTCTCTCGGGTAAAGTAGAAGAAGAATGATTTTACTTTTCTCTGTGGACCTTTTCTAAGAAAAAGTTTAGCTTATAAAACTGGAGATGTGGGTGCCACTTAAAAACAAGCTTTCCTAAGACACTGCTGCTCCATCCTATACTAGTCAAAAGTCCAGGCTACCATAGCAAACAGGTACTTCGTCCAAAGGTCCTGGCTCCTTTGGCTTGATAGTAGTAACCAGTCAAATCATATAACTAGCATTCTCTAGTTCCATCCTTATCAAGCCACCTTCAGAGTATATTTGGTCTCCCACTTGGAATGGCTACTGGAAAAAGAATGTGTTAGCTAGGGGATTGTAATGCCTAGGTATTATACTCCTGGGTAGTTCTGTTCATAAAAGAATATACTGACTTTCTGAATTTAGTTATCTGTCTTGAGCTGGTTAATAAGAGTGTGTCCCCAAGAGATGGAATTGTTTTCTATTTGCTTATAAACCATTTCTGAGTCTAGCGGGCTGATGGTTGGCATAACAATGTCACAATGGTAATGAAGGTATTTAGAAGACAATCAGACAACATCATCATTTACAATCCATGAATTTTCCTATTTAGTTATTCTGTTACGTTGCAAGGAGGGTATATATGTAAGCATATATGTATACAGTCAATCCTTATTATTCATGGATTTCATATTTGCAAATTCACCTACTTCCTGAAATTTATTTGTAATCTGAAATCAATACTTTTGCTGTCATTCACCAACATGTGCAAAGTGATAAGAAATTTGAATTGCCTGATGCACACACTCCCAGTTGGCATTAAACAAGGCAACAAGGCCTTCTTGCTTCAGCTCTCATATTATTAACATATATCCTTTCATGGTCTATTTAGTGCCATATTTTTCACAATTTTCTGCTTTTTGTTGGTAATTTTGCTGTTTAAAAGGGCCCCCAAGTATAATGCTAAAGTGCAGTCTAGTTTTCCTAAGCACAAGAAGGCTGTGATGTGCTTTATGGAGAAAATATATGTGTGAGATAAACTACACTCAGACATGAATTTTAATGCTGCTGGTCATGAGCTCAACATTAACGAATCACAATATGTATTTAAAAAGTTGTCTTTAAACAGAAACACACATAAAACAAGGTTATGCATTGATCAGTTGATGAAAATGTGATCACAGGCTCGCAGGAACCTAACTCTGTATTTCCCTTAGGAGCAATGGTTCAGTATTTGCTAATTCAGTGTTCACAGTGACTTTACAGAACATAATTACTGTGAATAATGAAAATCAACTGTGTATGTGTGTATGTGTGCATATATATATATAATACAACATAGATTGTATCTATAGATATATAGTAATTCTGCAAGTGGAAAGGAGGGTGTGTATATATATATATATGCTATCTGGTGTGAGATAGTTCCCTTTACTGGAAGCTAAGAACATATTTCCATAAAATTAAAAGCCAGTGAAAGACCCAAACACTAACATAGACTTAGCATAAGTCCACCAGGACCCCATTTTCCTGTGCGTGTGCCATTTTTTTTTTTAGATACTTACATTGGCTTTCTGCTTTATTCCTCTCCTCCTTTTTTCCCCTACTTGACCCTCTATCTAAATGTGTCTGACTGCATGCTGCTGCCTCACATACCATAAGTTTTTTGCCTCTATGTTTGGCTCATATTATTCCTTCTACTTGAAAGGCTTTGCTCCCTTCACATGCACAGACGTGAACTATTTTTCTTGAAGCATTCGCTAATAATTTCCACTTCCTGCCTCCAGACAGCCGTAATCTCTCACTTCTCTAAATACTTACTACAGCCTGTTCTTTTGTTGCAGCACTAACATATTGTACATTTGATTTTGATGATTTGGGTAGTTGTCTCACTCATTTTGCATTTTCCACCTTGCCTAACCCAATGCTTTGAACATGTTCAATATATGTTTATAGAATAAAAGTATTTAGTCCAGTGGTTCTCAACAATTTTAAGCCATAAACCTCTTTAAAAATCTGATTAAAGCTTCCCAGAAAAAAAGCAACTTAAAAGTTTTACGACATTTCCAGGTGTTTGTAGCTTTCTTCCCCATCACTACCGCCTCCCCAAGTCCATGACTCTTTGTTAAAAAAGTCTAATTTCCTCCAGTTTCCTCAGAACAACAATGAAAAGTGAAGCTCACAGAAGTCAACAACTTCTCCAGGCTAATGGCAAAGGGAGGATTAGAACTCAAGTTTCAAGATTTCCAGGTTAGAGATCTTTCTCTGCAGATGCTTTAATCTGGACCATAAGAATGCACTCCTGTTATCTCCAAATGAGGAGACAGGCACCTCAAGGAAACTTTATTCACCCTTAGTACAGACTAGTGTGCTGGTGGGTACTGCTGATGTCAACAGGGAAGCATGAACCTTATAGAGTCAGAGCAGAAAGCAGTGGAGAGAGAAGCAGAAAATGGGTTAGAAGCCCAGACCTACCATTTACCGTTTCTGGGTCCCTTGCTCAGCCAAAGGTTCTGGGAAATCAAGAGGCTCATGGCTCCCGGAAATCTACATATGTTCTTCAGAGGAGGCCCAGGGCAAACACTAGTCTAGTTGGTTTTATTCTACAGCAGGGAGTCAGGTCAAGTGATGAGTCTCAACATCTGGGAGTGCAGACTCTTGAATGCTTTTTTATATCAGGTGCTGACTCATCTTGACTTCCTCTGAAGGAGCCACTCCAACTCTGTACACCTGGTTTCTCTATAGAAATATGATAAAGATCAGTTCTATGGAAATCTGTTATTGCAAGATGCCCTGAGACTTTTACGTGAACCAACCTTGTGTAATAGACTTAAAGATAAATGTTCCTAATCTTTGTTTGAAGGGTTATAGACAGCTGGGCTGTGCTTTACTGATTCTAAGCCAGTAACAAGATTGTTCAGTATTCTTGTTTAACTTAGCTTGTTAGATGACCTTTGATTCCCACCATCACCAATTCCTTCTAAGAGACAAACCACACTGGCTTCCCTTTTCAGGCTTTGCCCTAAAGACGTGGTATCTTTTCTCTAGGCCCTCCAAGTAGCATTCCAAAAAGACACCAACCTCAGATTCTATGGAAATAGGATGTTTTCTGAAATAGTGTTTTACCTTGGCTTTACTTATAGATATTTTTATTAAAATACTGACTTAAATTCATGTATTTATTGATGTTAGCACTAGGTGAGGGCTCGCTTGGTAAAATGAGGCAGATTTTCTCTAGTTGGCTAGAGACACTGGAATTTCAGGAAGTCTTCAACTTCTATATTCCTTTCTGTTTTTTTATTAAAAGACTTTTTTTGTCCAAATCTTTAGGTTCTCTAGGGCTCTGTGTTAAAGAAATTCAAATATTTGCGTGTTCTGGGTCTCCCAACTTTAATTGTAATAAAATAAACATTGGGTGTATTGTATTTCCTTTTCTTCAACTTGAAATATAACTAACGTGTAACATTATATTGGTTTCAGACGTACAACATGATGATTTAATAGTTATATACGTTGCAAAATGATCCCCACAAGTCTAGTTACCATCCGTCACCATACAAAGTTATGTTTTAGGATTTAGTCTCTCGGCAACTTTCAAGTATGCTCTACAATATTATTGACTATAGTCACTATGCTGTACATTACATCCTCATAACATTTATTTTATAACCAAAAGTTTGTACCTCTCGATTCCCTTCACTTGTTTTGCCCACTCCCCAACCCTTCTCCCCTCTGGCAACTACCATTCTGTTCTCTATATCTATGGTCTTGGTTTTGTTTTGTTTGCTCACTTGTTTTATTTTTTAGATTCCACATATAAGTGAAATCATGTGGTATTCGTCTTTCTCTGTCTGAATTAATTTACTTAGCATAATTCCCTCAAGGTCCATCCGTGTTGTCACAAGTGGCAATATTTTATTGTATATTTATGCCACATCTTCTTATCCATTCATGCATTGATGGACATTTAGGTTTGTTTCTATATCTTGGCTGCTGTAAAGTTGCCATGAACATTGGGGTACAGATATCTTTTTAAATTAGTGTTTTCATCTCCTTTGGATAAATACCCAAAATGGAATTGCTGAACCATATGGTAGTTTCATTTTCAACTTTTTGAGGAAACTCCATACTGTTTTCCAAAGTGGCTTCATCAATTTGCCTTTCCACCAACAGTGTATGAGGGTTCTCTTTTTCTCCACATTTGTACCAACACTTGTTATTTCTTGTCTGTTTTATAACAGTGGTTCTAACACATTTGAGGCGATAGCTCATTGTGGTTTTGATTTGCATTTCTTTGATGATTAGTGATGTTGATCTTTTCATGTGCCTGTTGGCCATATCCTTTTCGGAAAAATGTCTATTCAGATCGTCTGCCCATTTTTAAATTAGATTGTGTGTCTTTTTGCTATTGAGTTTTATGAGTTCTTTATATATTTTGGATACTAACCCCTTATCGGACATATGATTTGCAAATATTTTCTCTCATGCAGTAGGTTGACTTTTCATTTTATTGATGGTTTCCTTTGCTGTGCAGAGGTTTTTAGTTTGATGTAGTCCCACTTGTTTATTTTTGCTTTTGGAGTGAGATCTGAAACTTCATCGCCAAGACCTATGTCAAGTAGCTTACCAACTATGTTTTCTTCTAGGGGTTTTATGGTTTCGCATCTTACTTTCAAGCCGTTATTAATTTTTGAGTTAATTTTTGTGTATGGTGTAAGATGGTGGTCTAGTTTCATTCTTTTGCGTGTGGCTGTCCATTTATCTCAACACAATCTTTGAAGAGACTGTGCTTTCCCCATAGTATTTTCTTCCCTCCTTTGTCATAAATTAATTGACCACACATGTGTGGGTTTATTTCTGGGCTCTCTGTTCTGTTCCATTGATCTATGTGTCTGTTTTTATGCCAATACCACACTGTTTTGATTACCATAGCTTTGCAGTATACTATGAAATCAGGGAGTGTGATGCCTCCAGATTTGTGCTTCCTTCTTAAGATTGCTTTGGCTATTCAGGGTCTTCTGTGGTTTCATACAAATTTCAGGATTCTTTGCTCTATTTCTGTGAAAAATGTTGTTGGAATTTTGATAAGGATTGTATTGAATTGGGTTCCTTTTATTTTAACTTCTTCATATAAAATTTCCCCTCCCGAATCAGAATATGCAAAAATGTAGTTGCTATTACATTGAAGAAAAAATTGATTGATTTCTTGTATTTTTTTAGTTTTATATATAGCAATAGGTAAGTGAACTAGTTTCTTTTGTAAAATCATGCTAAAATAGGTCCATCTTAAGGAGAAAAGTCAGATTTGAAGCTTAATAGTAAATACTTTTTGAGAAGTAATAGAAATCAACTTATTAATAGTGAAAGAAATCTATAATATCAACATTTATATAGTCTATAAGGTTTGCCATATTGAATTAGATAAACTATTTGAACTTGGCAAAATAGGATGTTACAGGTATAGAGAATGTTTGCCCTTTAAGAAGTCAATATTAAAACATTTTGAATTCAGGGGGCCAGCCTAGTGGTGTAGTGGTTAAGTTTGGTGCACTCTGCTTCATCAGCCAGGGTTGGCAGGTTCAGATCCTGGGTGCAGACCTACACTACTCATCAAGCCATGCTGTGGAGGCATCCCACGTACAAAATAGAGGAAGACTGGCATAGATGTTAGCTCAGAGCCACTCTTCCTCAAGCAAAAAAGAGGAAGATTGGCAACAGGTGTCAGCTCAGGGTCAATCTTCCTTAGCAAAAAACAAAAACAAATTGGAATTCATGTTTGCTTGTTTGCTTATATATTTATTTATCCCTGTCTCAAGTTTCCAAAAGGAATTGACGTAGCTTAAATAAAAACATTTTCTATAGAAGGATGACAAATAAAGATAGAAAACAGAGTAAAGAGAGGAAAAGTATGGGATAGTAAGATGAATCTAAGTGTAGCTTAAACAGTGCTTACAAATGCCTACTATAAGCTCATCTCTATGTCATAGAAATAGGCTGCAAATTTGGGCATGAAATTTTCAGCTGCCAAAGCAAAGAGTCATAAAAGTCATAATAAAATATACCAATGGCTCAGGAGTGGTACTAAGGACCAAGACAGACCTTTTCCTTCAGTGTCCTCATAAATAGGATGCGGTGTCTGGCAGCAAATAATCTTCAACTACATCCCTCTAATCATCGCAAGAAGGATTTACATGTATATGTGTGTGGGTGGAACAGATTCTAGGATGGCTCCCAGTGATCCGAGCCTCCTGATCTTCCTGCCCTTATGGCATCCCCTCCTCTTGAGCCTGGGCAGGGTGTACGACTTGCTGCTAACTGATAGAATATGGCAATGGTGACAGAATGCCACTTCCATTAATAGATTACATAAGATTCTGACTTGTTCCTTCTTTCTAGTGGGCTCTCTCCCTTGCTGGCTTTGATGAAACAAGCTGCCATGTTGCGAGCTGTCCTATGGCGACATGTACATGGCAAGGAACCAAGGGTGGTCCCTGGCCAACAGCAAGCAAGAAACTAAACCCTGCCTTCAACCATATGAGCTTGGAAGCAGATCCTTCCCCATCAAAGTCTTCAGATGAGACCGCATCCCTTACTGACACCTTCACTGTATCCTTGTGAAGAACTTGAAACAGGGGAGCCAACTAAGTCATGCCCAGATTCTCAAGCCACAGAAACTATGAGCTAATAAATATGTGTTGTTTTAAGCTGCTAAATTTTGTGGTAATTGGTTACTCAGCAATATATCACTAATATGGTATGTTTGCATATTATGATATCATTTAACAAATACAACACCAAAGCCCAGTTTAGAGCTATCCTGATACGTATCATTCTTTAATATATTGCAGTTATTCAGGGATAAAAAAATAAAAAGAGAAGCTCTCTTGAACATTATTTTGCACAAGTAGGTTTTCATGACTGTTGTGTACCAGAGTTTGAGGTATTTTCTAATAAGAAAGTGGAACGCGGAAGTTCTAAGTTGCCAATAAGGATATAACAATAATGATAATAAAGCTAAATATGAATTTAGAAATTAAAACTAAGAATAAATTAAGAATATAGGATTAGCTTTTTGGCCTTTTGCTTTCTTCCTTTAAAATGTAAAACAATATACAAACGCACTTGTATTGTAAAGATTCAAATTATATAAAAATATGTAGATGAAAACAGTAACATTTTCTTCTTTCCCTCGAATACCACTCAACTCTTCAGTTTTAACCACTGAATGAGATTTTTAAAGTCTAAAAATAAATAAAAGAGTAAATGAGAGAATATATTTTCTAGTAGGAAAAATGTTATTTAAAATAAAAGGAAATCATGCTGAAACCAGTGAAAAAATATTAAGAGCATGAATGTAAATGATGAAAGTTTTAAAAGAAGTAATTAATGACAGAAATGAAAAATATTAGAACTTAGAAGTCATTAGAATTTATATAAAACCATGTAAGGGACAATATGTACTAAAAGATATGTAAAATCGATAGATAATGTTCTGGTTGTGTATTTTTGTAAAATAGACATATAATATGTAATTTTAATTATTTGTATAATTATATAGTTACTATTATATATAATAATATGTATTTCTGAGTACCACAAAACTTAGTGACTTAAGCAACAACAATTATATTGCATCTCACAATTTTGAGGGCTATGAATTTGGGCAGAGTTCAGCAAGCAATTTCCCTGCTCCACACAGCATTAGTAGAAGTCACTTCATATTCATCTGAAATCAAGCTGGTCAGGTGGGTCAATGGCAGGTTCATTTATATCCAGCATTTTTGTAGAAATTGCTGGAAGGCTGGGCTCAACTGGGTCTCCCTCTCTCCATATAGATTCAGAACCTATCCATACAGTCTCTCCAGAAGTATGGCTGGACCTCTGAGCTCAAGGCTCAGGAGACCAAGGGAGAAACTGTAAGTGTTTTAAAAATCTGGGTCCAGAACTGGCACGGTGTCGGTTCCACCATATTCTTTGAGTCAGCGCAGTTCTAATCAAGCCCAGATTCAAGGGGAGAAGAAACAGATACCATGTCTAGATGGGAGAAATTTCAAAGAATTTGTGGCCATCTTTAATCTTGGTGAGGTGAGATGTGTAAAATGTGATAAGAATGCAGAAAAAAGATTAAAAGCAGATGAGCAAAACTTCTATCATTGCAAAACACGGAGTAATTAAAATAATAGAGTATCCACATATTCAATATTGATAAGGAGCTAAAATTGACCAAACAAACACAACCATAGCTAAAAGTAGCCAAGTGGTACGAATCCTTAGCAGAGCTCACTGAGATGAACAACTTGGCATGGCCAACCACCCAGAATTTCTTTTTTATGTGTGCGAGAATATATTATTGCATTAGTTATGTATTGTTGCATAATTCCACTCAGCAAAAATCTGTTGTCTTTCAATTTTTGTGAGTCAAGAATCTGGGAGCAGCTTATCTGAGTGGTGCTGGTCCAAGCTTTCTCAAGAAGTTGCCGTTAGACAGTCAGCAGTTTCATATGTTACATATGACTGTAGTTTCATGTGAAGCCATGGCTGGGGGAGGATCCAATCCTAAGATTACTCATGCAGTTGTTGGCAGGAGGCTTCAGTTCTTTGCTACATGAGCCTACCTTAAGGACTGCTCAAGACACAGCTTCCCCAAGAGCAAGTGATCCAAGAGTGAGAGGGTGCACACCCACATCAGAAGCTGCAGTTTTTCTAACCTGATTTTGGAGATAACACACCATCAGGTCTCCCAAATACTATTAGTCATTGAGACTGATCCTGGTACAAACCAGGAAGAGATTAAACAAGGGTGCAAATTCCAAGAGGCAAGAACACTAGGGCCATCTTGGAGGCTGGCTACCACAGGCATGTACATCAGGATCCAAACAATTCAGGAAAAGCTTTTGTTTTTGCTCTTATGCCACGTGTAAGGTCTGTGCTGTCTGCCAAACATAGGCTTTACCAGTTTTATCTTAAATTAAAAAGAGGCAGTCCTTCTTGAGAAGATAAATGGGCCTTAAGACAAGCAGACTGCCCAATGGCTGCACAAGTTCTGCATCACATGCTGGATTCATGGCTATGGTTAACTGAAAGCTACAGGTGCCCAGTGCAAACACTATCTTAAACAAACCATGGATGGGCAAGTGTCCAATGGCCTACTCTTTAGGAAGAGAAAAGATAAAATCTGTAACAGTGTTCCAAAAGTATTGCAGAAGATATTCCATTATGACCATGCAAAAAAACCCAAAGTAGGTTAAAACGATGCTTTTCATTCCTAGCAAAAGTATCAGCCTACAAAACACAGAAAAATTAAAGAAAATGGTGTATGTATGTCATTAATATTTAGGTTTGGAAGGGACATTAAAGCTAATTTGCTAATTAGTAATTAAATTAATAATATTAATTAATATTTAATTATTAACTTATACATAATGAAATTCTCCTTTTGTTGTATACAGCTCTATGGATTTTAACGATCGCATAGAGTCATGCATACACTACCATAGTTGTGATACAGAACAGGTCCATCACGCCCAAAATTCCCTTGTGCTGCCTCTTTGTCATCAAAGCTTCCCCACCCTCTAGCCCCTGGCAGCCATTGATCTGTTCTCTGTGCCTGTAGTTTTGCCTTTCCCGGAATGTCACATCAATGAGATCACACAATACGCAATATATTGTGACTAGTTTCTTCTACTTTGCAAGTCATCTTTGAGATTCTTCCAGGTGTTGAGAAAATCAATAGTTTGTTCTTTTTTGTTACCTAATAGTGTTTCATTTTATGGATGAACTGTAAAGGGCATCTGGTTGAAGGACATCTGGGGTGGTTCTAGGTTTTGATAATTTTAATAAAATAGCTATAAACATTTTTTGTATAGATGTTTGTGTGAACATTAGTTTTTATGGAGTGAGTTGGCATAGTCATATGCTAAGTATATGTTTAACTTTATAATAAGCTGAAAAACGGTATGTTTTTACATTCCTACAAACAATGCATGGGAATTCCAGTTGTTCCTTATCTTCATCAGCACTTGCTATGTGTTTTTTCGTTTCTAATTTTAGCCATCCTAAGGCTATGGTATCTCATTGTGGTTTTAATTTGCATTTTTCTAATGACTTATGATGCTAAACATCCTTTCATGTACTTATTGGATCCTATATTTGTTTAGACCTTTTGTGCCTACTTTCATGTAGGGTTGTTTGCTTTCTTATTATTGAGTTTGAGACATCTTTTATATATTCTAGATTTAAGAACTCTGTCAGAAACGTGATTTGCAAATATGTTCTCTTGGCCTGTGGCTTATCTTTTTCTTTTGTAGAGCAAAAGCTTTTTAATTTAGCAAAGTTCAATTTATTAATTATTTTTTATAGATTGTGCCTTTGTTATCTACTTAAAAAATGTTTGCATAATCCAAGGGTCACAAAGATTTTCTCCTATATTTTCCTCTAGAACTTATATGATTTTGTGCTTTTAGATTTTGGTCTATGGTCTATTTAGAGTTTGTTTTGTAAGAGGTGTGAGGTAGGGGACAATGCCTGACCTCACTTTATACGTGAGTAAACTGAGGCATGGGCTTCAGGACAATGTATTGATTTGCTGAGATTACAAGATTTACGGTGGTAGTATGAGGTTGGGACAAGTACCGGGTAGCACAGGGCTAGGTAGTCCTGGTCTTCTGACCCCTGCCACATCTCAGTGTCACTTAAGTAGTTTTTTTACTTTGATGTTTTTTGCCGAACTTTGTTCCTGATCTCTTTCTGGGATGAAACATCTTGGTTCTATCTAGGGCTCTGGGAAACTTATGTTCTCACAGTTGTACTAAAGGCAGCGATGGATAATCCCTGGCCTAGAAATTAGAAGCATATATGTTATCGTTGGGTCAGAACCACACTTTGTTGATTAGGTATTGACACAATTATGCTGCATAACAAAGCGATTAAAAAATCAGTGCCTTATATCAATAAGTGTTCTTTCTTATGCTCAAGAATCTTTGGGTCGGCTGGAGTTTGGCTCATCTAGACTGTATTCAGCTAGACAGCTCTGCTTCAGGCTGCAGCGTGGATGGGTTTATTCCCAGCTGTAAGTTGGGTTCAGTTCTATTCCTGATGTGTTTTCTTCTGGAGCCCAGGCTGAAAACAGCGGTTATCTAGGACATACTCTACTCATGGCTGTTCACTGGGGTCCAAAATTCAAGCCAAGTCATGCAAACATATGTGAGGTCTCCGCTTACATCATGTCTCCTAACATTCCATTGGCCAAAGCAGGTCTTATAGCCAATCCTAACACCCCTGGGGTGGGAAGTATATTTTAACCAGAGCAAAGAGGAGAGGCAGAATGAATTTTTATTGAACAATAATCCATATTGTGTGCGCTCAGCAGTTTACTCAATTGAGTTGACATGAGACCAAAATTAGAATTCTTTATTCCTTCTTGAGAAACTGGTCTCTTTCCAGATGTAACATTGATTTGATAGGTTCCAAGGTAAGTTCCTGACTGAAGATTGAAACATTATAAAATTATTTAAACAATTTCTGTTTGATCTGTTGGCTACCATTTCACTTTAAAACAGTGACTCGAAGCAGACGTGATGAGGCAGTATAAGTAAGAGCTTAATCCTGAAGCCGATGGTGTTTGAGAATGATCATTATGTATGCACTGGATTTCTACAGGTTGCCTGACACCAGTTTAGGTGCTGTGATATTTATATAAATTAGGATGGGAGTGATTACTTCTTGGGGGAGTTTACACTCACAGCAGGTGAAGATGCTATTTAATCACACAGGTTAAATACAAGAATGTAGAGCTGGAAGGAACTTAAACCACTACCTTCAGTTCAAAGATCAGAAATCTGTGGTCCAGAAAGATTAAATAATTTTCTGAGGGAGTTCCATATCCTCAGCTATTTTCCTAGTAGAATAAACTTTTACAGTACCTAAGGCAAGCTGCCTACACTGACAGAAGATTACAGGTAGTGCAAAGGTGGAAAACATATGTCTAAATGTTGCGACACACTGGAAGAACTCATGGGGCCTTTCACTAAATGGGGATATTATTAGCCCACAGCCATACATTTTTTTTATTGCAATAACGTTGGTTTATAACATCATATAAATTTCGAGTGTACATCATTAATCAATTAGATTATTAATAATTAGATTTTAATCATAATCTAATGATTACTAATCATTAGATCATTAATCATCAGATTTTGATTTCCATCTAGATTGCATCATGTTCACCACCCAAATACTCATTCTAATCCATCGCCACACACATGTGCCTAATCACCCCTTTCACCCTCCTCCATGCCCCCTTCCCCTCTGGTAATGACCAATCCAATCTCTGTCTCTATGTGTTTGTTTGTTGTTGTTTTTATCTTCTACTTATGATTGAGATCATATGGTATTTGACTTTCTCCCTCTGACTTATTTTGCTTAGCATAATACCCTCAAGGTCCAGCAATGGTGTCACAAATGGCAAGATTTCATCCTTTTTCACAGCTGAGTAGTACTCCATTGTGTATATCTATCACATCTTCTTTATCCATTTGTCCTTTGAATGGGCACCTAGGTTGCTTCCAAGTCTTCACTATTGCAAATAATGCTGCAATGAACATAGGGGTGCATATATCTTTACTCATTCATGTTTTCATGTTCTTTGGATAAATAATCAGCAGTGGAATATCTGGATCATATGGTAGTTCTATTCTTAATTTTTTGAGGAATCTCCATATTGTTTTCCATAGTGGCTGTGCTAGTTTGCACTCCCACCAGTAGTGTATGAGAATTTCTTTCTCTCCACATCCTCTCCAACCCTTGTTATTTCCTATTTTGTTAATTATAGCCATTCTGACAGGAGTGAGGTGATATCTCATTGCAGTTTTGATTTGCATTTCCCTGATAGTTAGTGATGTTGAACATCTTTTCAAGTGCCTGCTGGCCATCTGTATATCTTCTTTGGAGAAATGGCTGGTCAGATATTTTGCCCATTTTTTAATAGGGTTCTTAGTTTTTTTTTATTATTGAGATGTATGAGTTCTTTATATATTTTGGATATTAACTCCATATCAGATATATGGTTTGCAAATATCTTCTCCCAATTGTTAAGTCATCTTTTCATTTTGTTGTTGGTTTCCTTTGTTGTACAGAAGATTTTAGTTTGATATAGTCCTCTTTGCCTATTTTTTCCATTGTTTCCCTTGCCCGTTCAGGCACAGTACTTGAAAATGTGCTGCTAAGACCGACATTGAAGAGTGTACTGCCTATGTTTTCTTCTAGAAGTTTTAGGGTTTCGGGTCTTATGTTCAAGCCTTTAATCTAATTTGAGTTGGTTTTTGTGCAAGGTAATGATCTACTTTCATTCTCTAGCATGTGGATGTCCAGTTTTCCCAACACTATTTATTGAAGAGACTTTCCTTTCTCCATTGTATGTATGTTCTTGGCTCCCTTGTCAAAAATTAGTTGTCTATAGATGTGTGGGTTTATTTCTGGGATCTTGATTCTGTTCTATCAATCTGTGTGTCTATTTTTGTGCCAGTACCATGCTTTTTTGTTACTATAGCTTTGTAGTATATTTTGAAATTAGGCAGTGTGATATCTCCAACTTTGTTCTTTTTCTCTGGATTGCTTTGGCTATTTGGGGTCTTTTATTGTTCCATATAAATTTTAGGATTCTTTTTTCTATTTCTGTGAAAAATGTTGTTGGAACTTTGATAGGGATTGCGTTGAATCTATAGATTGCTTTAGGAAGTACGGACATTTTAACTATGTTAATTCTTCCAATCCAAGAGCACAGCATATCTTTCCATTTCTTTGTATCTTCTTCAATTTCTTTCAACAATGATTTATAGTTTTCAGTGTACAAGTCTTTCATCTCTTTGATTAAATTTATTCCTAAGTATTTTATTCTTCTTTCTTCAATTGTAAATGGGATTGTATTGTTAATTTCTCTTTCTGCTACTTCTATGTTAGTGTATAGAAACACAACTGATTTTCATATGTTGATTTTCTATCCTGAAACTTTAACTATTTTTATTTACTATTTCTAAAAGTTTTTTCTTGGATTCTTTATGGTTTTCTATATATAAAATCATGTCATCTGCAAATAGTGACAGTTTCACTTCTTACTTTCCAATTTGGATCCCTTTTAATTCTTTTTCTTGCCTGATTGCTTTGGCTAATACTTCCCAATACTATGTTAAATAAGAGTAGTGTAAGTAGGCATCCTTGTCTGGTTCCTGTTCTTAGAGGGATAGCTGTCAGTTTTTCTCCACTCATAATGATAAATCTGTGGGTTTGTCATAGATGGCCTTTATTATTTTGAGGTACTTTCCTTCTACACTCATTTTATTCAGAGTTTTTATGATAAATGGATTCTGTATCTTGTCAAATGCTTTCTCTGCATCTGTTGAGATGATCAGGTGATTTTCATTCTTCATCTTGTTAATGTGGCATATCAGGTTGATTGATTTGTGGATGTTGAGCCATCCCTGCATCCTTGGAATAAATCTCACTTGATCATGGTGTATGATCTTTTTAATGTATTGTTGTATTTGATTTGCTAGTATTTTGTTGAGGATTTTTGCATCGATGTTCATCAGTGATATTGGCCTGTAATTTTCCTTTTTTGTGCTGCCCTTGTTTGATTTTGGCATCAGGGTAGTGCTGGCTTCGTAGAATGAGTTAGGAAGCTTCTGCTCCTCTTCAATTTTTTGGAAGAGTTTGAGAAGGATAGGTATTAAGCCTTCTTTGCATGTTTGTTACAATTCACCAGGGAAATCATCTGGTCCTGGACTTTTATTTTTGAGGAGGTTTTTGATTACTGTTTTGATTTCGTAACTGGTTATTGGTCTTTTCAAATTCTCTATTTCTTCTTGATTCAGTTTTGGAAGCTTGTATGATTCTAAGAATTTATCCATTTTGTTGGTGTATAGCTTTTTATAGTATTCTTTTATAATCTTTTGTATTTCTGAAGTGTTGATTGTAATTTCCATCTTTCATTTCTGATTTTATTTATTTGAACCTTCTCTCTTTTTTTCTTGGTGAGTCTAGCTAAAGGTTTGTCAGGGTTTTTTTTTTTTTTTTTTTTTATCTTTTCAAAGAACCAGCTCTTAGTTTCATTGATTTTTTCTATTGTTTTTTAAGTCTCTATTTCATTTATTTCTACTCTGAATTTTATTATTTCATTCCTTCTACTGATATTGGGCTTTGTTCTTCTTTTTCCAGTTTCTTTAGGTGCACTGCTAGATTGTTAGTTTAATAGTTTTCTCATTTGTTGAAGTAGGCCTGTATTGCTATAAACTTCCCTCTTTGAACCACTTTTGCTATATCCCATACATTTTGGCATTTTTATTTGTCTCCAGGTATTTTTTTATTTCTCCTTTGATTTCTCCATTGGCTTTTTTCAGTAGCATTTTGTTAAATTTCCACATATTTGTGACTTTTCTGATTTTCTTCCTGTAGTTGATTTCTAGTTTCATACCATTGTGGTCAGAAAAGATGCTAAGTATTATTTCAATCTTCTTAAATTTGTTGAAACTTGTTTTATGGCCTAATATGTGATCTATCCTGGAGAATACTCCATGTACATTTGAAAAGAATGTGTATTCTGTAGTTTTTGGATGGAATGTTCTGTATATATCTACTAAGTCCATCTGGTCTAACATGTCATTTAAGGCTAATGTTTCATTATTGATCTTCTGTTTGGATGATCCATCCTTCGTGTAAGTGGAGTGTTAAAGTCTCCTACTTTTATTATGTTACTGTCTATTTCTTCTTTTATGTCTGTTAATAATTGCTTTATATATTTAGGTGCGCCTATGTGAGTGCATAGATACTTACAAGTGTTATGTCCTCTTTTTGAATTGGTCCCTTTATCATTATCTAGTGCCTTTCTTTGTCTCTTGTTACAGTTTTTGTTTTAAAGTATATTATGTATGATATAAGTATTGCTACCCGAGCTTTATTTTCATTGCCATTTGCATGGAGTATCTTTTTCTATCTCTTCACTTTCAGTTTGTGAGTGTCTTTAGGTCTAAAGTGTGTCTCCTGTATGCAGTATATATATGAGTCTTGTTTATTTATCCAATTTGCCACCCTATATCTTTTGATTGAACATTTATTCCATTGACATTAAAGTAGCTATTAATAAGTATGTACTTATTGCCATTTGGTTACTTTTTTTCTGGGTGTTTTAGTAGTTCTTCTCTGTTCCTTTCTTCTTCTCTTGCTCTCTTCCATTGTGGTTTGATGGCTTTCTTTAGTATCATGTTTGGGTTCCTTTCTATTAATTTTGTGTGTATTTATTATAGGTTTCTGGTTTGTGATTATCATGAGGCTCATATGTAATAACCTGTATATATAGCAATCTATATTAACTTGATAGTCTCTATAGTTTGACCTCTTGCTAAAATCTCTACTCTTTTACTCCTCTTCTCCTACATTTTATGTTTTTGATATCATATCTAACCTCTTTTTCTGTGCATGTATATCTGTTACCCTCTTATCATGGAAATAGATACTTTTAGTACTTTTGTCTTTTGATCTTAATATTAGCATAGCCATACTTTTGATATGAAGGCTAAACTTGGTCCCTGAGATACAGTTTCTATCACAGAAATGACGTACAGAATTTGAGATTTGCAGTATTTTGATATAGGAAGCAGCCATATTCTCTTGGTCATGAGGCATTCTTGTTTTATTGGGTGTTTGTGATTAGACCAGGGTGCTATTACTCTCATTATGATATTGCCAACACATATGTTGGGACCAGCACCTAGGTCCTTCTTTCTTCTCTGCTTCCACTAGCTGTGGGCCCCATATGAAAGGACTAGGAAACAAATCCAGAGTAACTTTGCTCTGAGAAAGAACAAATGGAGAGACTGCTTAGCTACCCTCCATCAGTTTGGTTGAACTTCATTCTGGATAACTCCAACACATTCAGAAGATTATAAATAAAATAAACAGTGATGTCTGCAGGATGGAAAAATCAAAGCAATAAATACACTCCACACACTTTGGGGGGTTCTATGGTGTTGTCCATGTACCATGGTAGGTAATTGATTCAGTCTTGTCTTTGACCATTCACAATCTGCTTTTCAAAAAACACTAGTCCTTCAGATCATATTTTCATTGCTCCATATTTCTAAAGAGAAAACTATGTATGAATTCATGAATATGTATACAAATTAGTCCTTTTCTCTTTTATTGTTTCTTAGCATTTTTCCTCGTGATCTTTATAAATTGTAACCTACAAATTAGTTCTCTTCTTCATCCATCTGAGGTAAGAGAATCCTTAAACTTACGTGTTTAAATGAGAGAGAGGTTATACATTAGATTAAAGTGATGCTAAGAAGCATTTATTGGGGCCAGTCTAGTGGTGTAGTGGTTAAGTCCATGTGCTCTGTTTTGGTGGTCCTGGGGTTCGCAGGTTCAGATCCTGGGCATAGACCTAGCACCACTCGTCAAGCCTGTGATGGCATCCTACGTAACTAGCTCAGTGACAATCTTCCTCAAGCAAAAAGAGGAAGATTGGTAACAGATGGTGGCTTAGGTCCAATCTTCCTCACAGCAACAACAACAAAAAGAAGCGTTTATCCTCTGTACATGTCTTATTGCTTTTGTTGTTTATGTCCTGAATTGGTGACTTGCTTATAATTGGAATTGTTAGATCTTTCACATATGATCTTTTCAATATTATGTGATCATTATCTGATTATGCCCTGATAAGTTTTATAGCAGATGTATTTGTATGGAATACAGAAACAGATGCATATACCAAACTCAGTGAATGGCCTCTCATTTATTCACAGAAATTTTCGGGAAAATTTATTGGTAATTTGATTAACGTTTGTCTGGGTAAGTCAAAAAAGACTTCCAAAAAATATGTGAATTTTAAATGATTTTCCAGAGACCAGAGGGGCATGGAGTTGTAAGAATGGAAAGAATCAAGATGAGATGAGAGCCCCAATTCAAACGCACACACGCACATCAGAAACAAAATGAAAGGAAATAGATTCATTATAACTTTCAACAAAAGAATTATTTGACAAGCAACAACAATAAAATTCCAATTCTCCACTTATATGCTGTCTTTCTCTCAATCATAGCATCTAAATGAAGTGTTGGTTAAAGTGAAATAAACACAAAGTTGTTTGGGAACACGTGAGTACAAACCACAGGATGATTCATTTGTATTTACATATGGGACTTTACTCACCACAACAGGGCTCCAGGATTTACCAGAAATGTTCTGGATATTTTATAGTTTTTGGCTACTCTAATTAAAAAAAAAACACGTTTTGTTTTCAGCAAGGGATAGGCACTGTCTACATGCCACTTTGAAATAGTACTAACTGGATCATCATTGCTAATTCACCCAACTGAAGGAAATGTGTCTTGGCCTCTAGTAGATAAGCACCACGTGGTTTTGAAGAATAGAACACTGAGAGGAAATGGTGTAATTAGCCTGGCATTTTCTGTCTTGAAACGGTTGATTTGGGACTCTAAAGGTTAAACTAGAGGTCACTTGACTTTAAATATCTTAACACAAAACTCAAACTAAAAGGCAATGTATACCCAAAGAAATCTAAGAAAATTATTGCACCATTCCCTTTAAAATCTACAGTTAGTAAGTGAAATTCCAAACGTCACATAGTTTAGACAACAGCATGGCATTTACTGCTGGGATGAACACCACCTGAGAACCTCAAGGTCACAGAGAAAAATGCACAGGAGAGGCTGTTCAGAGCTAATAACATTACTTGTAAGTTCTTTACAGCTAATATCTACTGATCAGCTTCCCTTTATCTGTCACTTAATATAAATAAGAGAGATTGTCTTAGGGATTTAGCTCTCAGTTCTCCGAAATCACCTCAGGGAACTTACCAGAAGTGATACTGTTCTTCAGACCCAGGTGAAGAGGAGAAATTGCCTTCTATGAGCACCCAGTGCTGCAGACCTCACCTCTGCCTCATTCCCGACATCCTGAGTCAGATTCTTCAGTGAACCTGAGAGGGGCTGGGCTGCTCATTCTCCTGGCCACAAAGTGGGCAGAAGAAATTTGTTTGGGGCTGGTGGTAGGAGCACCAATGTCCAGTCCTACTTCAGAATTGAATGTTCCATGCTATAGAACCTGGGACTTTTTTGCAAAATTCTATGATAGTACTCTTCAACACAACTTTTTGTCATGATGGAAGAAATGTTCTATAATCTGTGCTATCTAGCAGGGTAGCAACTAGTCACATATGGCTATTGAACACTTGAAATGTGTGACTGAGGAACTAAATTTTAAATTACATTAAATTTTAATTATTTTAAATGGCCACATTTCACTAATGTCTACCATACTGAAATGTGCAGAATTTTGGTAACATCTTGACATCCACTGACCGTGATTGAAATTTATTGAACATCATATAGGCTAGAACATTGCGCTTTATATCAAAAACGTTAATGAGATGACAAGATTTGTGAAATAAGTCAGGCATTGATATGAAATGAATATTTCTTTGGGAAGCAAAGCCGTACCAAATAAAGAAATCTCCAAGAACAGATTTCTAACACTAATTCATTGATTTAATATTTATTGAGAGGTCATTAAGCAGCATTCAGTGGGCTATGTGTTCGGAATACAAGGGTGAGACTCTTTCTGCTCTTAATAAGCTTATAATCTAATGGGAGAAAAGAGACAAATATTTAAAATGTAATGTGATAAGTGCTTGGACGGAGGAATAAACTATAGCTAAGGCATCATAAGTGACTTTCATGAGGCAGGATGTTCAAAGCACTGTTTGTTTAATTGATAACATTTTGGATACATGGTGTTATAATTCAGGGTGTTAGGTACTGTGAGGAATACAAAGATGAATGAGAAAATCTCTGCCTTGAAGAATTTTCCCTCTAAAATGATGCATGATGCACCCATGTATGATGACAGTCTAACCCGATGTGCCTGCTTCCCTTTTCTGCCCCAGAGCCTTTTCTGAAGCTGTGGAGCACACACTCGGCACTTGTGAGCATGTTAATGTCCCTGTGAACTACCCTTAAAAAATGGTAGACAGAAGCCACTGTTGAAATACCTTAGTGCGAATTCTTTGGATGGACATTTCTGAGAAATATTTTGTTCACTTCTCCGAGGCCCTGGAAGTTTTTCCAAAACAAAACAAAACAAACAAGCAAAAAACCCAAAAAGCATAACCAGAGAGGAGGTCCATTGCCTATAACAGTGGCCTTGACAACATATCTTACCTTGGTTTTTCTTCCCTCTGTGTCTCACTCTCCCTGATTCCTCAGCCTACTTTTTATTTGTTGAGATTATCTTGCAGATAAATTATCTGCACTCAAGTCTTTTTCTGTAAGTTGAGTAGGTTAGGTAGTTTAAGCCTTGGTTAACAGTTAAATTATGTGTATTATCTATGCACAGAATGACTTATTAGAATATATCATTTGTGAATTTCAGAATATATCCTGAATTCTTTCAGGATTTCTCAGTGTTCAAGTGTTTTTTCCCAAGTCCATCACATTTGTTTTTGGTAAGGAAGATTGGCCCTGAGCTAACACCTGTTGCCAATCTTCCTCTTTTTGTTTGAGGAAGATTGTCCCTGAACTAACATCTGTGCCAATCTTCCTTTATTTCGTATGTGGGATGCCACCACAGCACGGCTTGATGAGCAGTGTGTAGGTCTGTGCCAAGGATCAGAACCTGTGAAGCCCAAGCCACCAAAGCAGAGCATGCAAACTTAACCACTACACCACCAGGCTGGCACTGAGTCCACCATAATTTTAAAAAGCAAAGTCCCCCTCATTGGTGTGCCCTTATCTAGTTTGGTAGCATTCTGAGCCTTTTCAGGCTCTTGTCTTTAGAAATCAAAGAAAAAGTCACTTAAATGCAAATTCCTCATGACCTCATCCATTCAGGAGAAGACCTGACCAGAAAGGAAAGCAGCAAAAACTTATCTTTGTGTCCACTTTTATTCTTCCATAAAACATTTCCTGCTTTCATTTGGAAAGACATGAATCTCTCTCTCCCTCTTTCTTTTTCTTTTTTCTTCATTTTTTGGGAGACTATCATCATGGCTTTTTATCATTGTTATTTTAGCTGTGTTCCAGCATTATAATATCTCTTTCTTTTTAAAATTCTTAGTGACTGCCACACTGATAGATGACCACATTTCCACTTACTAGTAGCAAGCTGCATGTCATGTTTCAGAAACCCTGGCATAGGGTCACTTTGTTCCTTCTCCGTTAGTGCTCCATTTGCTTTTGAACAGGTAAAGGTATTAACCAAATCTGATGGAGAGATTCTAGTCTTCCAAGGATGATGGCAAGATCATGTAGTCAGCTACTTCCATCTGCCTCTTATGTTCAGTAGCTCAAGAATTAATTTATTTGTATTGCACTCAAAATTTGAATTTCAAACTAAGCAATTTTTCTTGGTCAAGGTCAAGAGTTATCACTGAGATAAAAACAATAAGTGTAGCAGTAAGGGTTCTGGACCAGTTTTATTCTCACAATCCACAAATGCATAAAATTTGTGTACATTTCAAACAGCAAATAATCCACACATCTTTATTTCCTCTTCAAAGGCTGTAATTCACTGAAATGCTTCATAAAAGGCAATTCGTAAATTGCCTTTTAGCCAATTCCTTTAATCATGCCCAATGTTTTTTCAATGAAAATTAAAGGATCCATTATATGACTTATTTTCATCCCTATTTTATTTTATACATTCTAATTTGCAGAAATTCTGTAGCTTTTAAAAAATAAGCCTAGTGAAACATTTCATCTAAGGAAGTCGTGTGCCCATTTTATAACTATGCAGATATGATCTACATGTTAAATCCTGATCTTGATATTTATGGAAGAGAAATAAAACGCTGTGTAAGATTCAAACTAAATGACAGCTTTCTGAAAGTTCAGCAAGACCTCTCCTTTAGTAAAACCTTCTGAGATAGAATTAAAGGAAAGAGAGAAGAAAGTATCTACATTCATTTGTTGGAAACATTGTTTTTTAGGTTACCCAGACAATATACTATAAATAAAAAAATTAAACTTGAAATTCCAGCAATAGAAATAGTAACTTTTAAGTCTTTTATACATACAAAATTAGGATCATATTTAATATTTTTATGTTTTATCATTTTTACTTAACATTAAATAGTGCATAAACTTTTTTCATGCTGTTATTTCTATCACGTACTATTTAAAACATTATATAGTCTTTAAAAATAATAATCTTTTAAAATATGCTGCTATTGCTTCTATTACATAGTCTTTTAAAAATACCACTTTTAATGTCTGTGTAATGCTTCAAGGTATGGATTTGCCATGTTTCAGTATGTCATTCCCTGAATGGACATTCAGATGGCTCCTTTCTTCCTTCCTTCCATTATCTTCTTTATTATTAATTACATTCCCATGATATATTTTTACACAAATATTTGGCTATATCTCAGATTAGATTATTAAAAAAGATTTCTAGAAGTGGACTCCAGGAATCAAAGCATGGAACTTTTTGTGGTAGTTGATACACAGTGCCAAACAGCTCTCCAGAATTCCTGCTACCAGAAACCTGATAGTGTGCTCCTGTCACTACAGTTTCACTAGTGTTTCATTTTATTCTTTCTTTATCATTGCCAACTTGATAGGGTAACCCTTTAAACAATTCTTATTTGGTAATTTCCATTTCTTTGATTACTAATGAGGTTTTAACATTTTTCCTATACTTCTTGTGTGTGTAAATGTCTATTTCTGTGAATTTTTGTTTATACTTTCAGCCCATTCATCTATGAGAGTCTTAATACAGCTCTTACTGATTCAAGGCTCTATTACAGCTCTAAGAAAACTACAGTAAAAACATTTTAATTATGTGTCATGATTCCTCATTCTGACCTTAGTTTTTTATTCCTCATTGCTATGAGTGATATTTGATGATATAGTCCTTTTAATCTCTAGGATGTTTTGACATCCCCTAATTGAGAACAAATCAGCAATCCACAGTGCCAGTACAAGATGTACAACTGACAAGGCTTATTGACTGTAGGAACATTGAACACTGTAGGCAAAGATATACAGTGAGTTTAGAGTGGAGTTAAGGCTAATATCCAAGTCTTCTAAATTACCTTTGTTCATATGTTGGTAGCAGATTCTAAGAAACTTCTTAGGCAGGTCCTGCAGTTGATGAAAGAAAACAACGATGTCAAGTATGAGTAGGTCAAGTGAGTACTACTTTAGTGTGAAGACTAACTCATCAATTCCAAATGTGTCTTGTCTTTTTATACTAGGAAAAGACAATCATTATTATTTTCTTTTAATCAAACTGTTTTAAAGAGAGTGCTTTGGATACAGACTATTAGGAACACTCCATAAAGTGCTGGTTTTGAGGATTGAATTGAGCCGTGAGTATGTATTTGTTGTATTAGTTCTCAATTGCTGTGTAAAAAAAAGTACCCCAAAACTTAGCAGCTTGAAATAAAAAACATTGATCTCACAGTTTCTATGAGTCGGGAACTGGAACATGGGTTAGCTGGTTGTTTCAAGGTCTCTCATGAGGTTGCAGTCAGTGGTTAGCCAAGCCTAGAAAAGAGTTCTGTTGAGGGAGGATCTGCTTCCAAACAGACTCATGTCGACTTCTTCACGGACGTGCTTTCTGAAATCGCAGCTGGCTTCCTCCAGCGTGAGCTATATAAGAGAGACAAAGAAAGAACACGTAAAATAGAAG
This sequence comes from Equus caballus, assembly GCF_041296265.1. Classification (NCBI taxonomy): domain Eukaryota; kingdom Metazoa; phylum Chordata; class Mammalia; order Perissodactyla; family Equidae; genus Equus; species Equus caballus. Next base: position 40,634,153 of record NC_091704.1, read on the forward strand.
CCGTAGTCTTTTTGTAACATAATCATGGACGTTCCCATCAAGTGTTGGTTCCTATTCCCATTGGTAGCTAGTCAATCAGTCCAGCAAAACTCCAGGGCATGAAAAGGAGGAGGTTGGGAATAACTGTGGGGAGGTCACCTGAGTGGTTGCTTGCCTTATCTTGTTTCACTCCACCTACAGATGGATTCACACACACACACACACACAATGTGAAATTCACACAAATAATTATCTAAAAATCACGTGACTTATACTTGATAAGTGTCTCAAAATTCGATAAACCATCTGGATGTTAAATAGTTTGCACAGATTTAGGCCATTCAGATCTCATCACTTTCCATCAAATTGCATTTGGCCTTGCTAAATGGAGCATATTTCTTGAGATACTTGGTAACTTTTCTGAAGAAACACAGCCTAGGAAAAATCCCAGATCTTTTAGACTCTAGATTTATTGCCTCTTTTCCTGTTATATTAGAGAGTGCTAGAGTAATGTGGTTTGGTATTTATAATAAAATGTCCTGTAGAAAATCATGGGCTATAATGTGATGTTTATTTTTCTGAAAATAATAGCTACTAAGGCAAATTCAAGATGTGTGTTCTTTTCCTAGCCTCTCCATTAAAAACAAGTGTCAAGACAGCTGGCTTGGTGGTTGGGGAAGGAGGTGTGGGGGAAAGTTGTTAACATAACTTGTGCAGCAGTGACACTGACGTTCTACTGGGAGGTGGTGAGACTGCTCATGGGAACACAGGGAAACAAAGTAAATTGTAAGCACTTTAGGTAGTAACCAATGGTTTTAATACCCAGATTGATTGAGGCTTAACAGGCAGAATCCCATGAATTCACAGAAGTCTCTCAGGAGTCTGCAGTTTGAGATACTCCAAATGGGAATTATATAGAGCCTTCACGTTGAGCATTAGGGACAATATGTGATAAGCTGAATAATGGTCCACCAAAGATCCCCTTGCCCCAATCCCTGGAACCTGTGAATATGTTACTCTACGTGCCATAAGGGACTTTGTAGATGTAGTGAAAGTTACAGACTTTAAAATAAGGAGAGGATCTTGGATTATTCAGGTGAGTCCAATCTAATCACACAAATCCTTAAAAGCATAGAACTTTTTCCTGCAGAGGCAGGAAACAGATGTGAGGGAAAGAGAAACCAGAGAGATTCCAAGCATGAGAAGGATTTGGTGTCCTGTCACTAGTTCTGAGATGTAGGGGCCCACGTGCAATACCTGGAGAGAGGCCTCTAGGAGGTGAGGGTGGCCGCCAGCCGACAGACTCAAGGAAATAGGGCCTTAGTCCCACAACTGCAAAGAACTGGATTCTGCCAACAGCCTCTGTGAGCTTGGAAGAAGATTCTTCCCCAGAGCCACCAATAGTGGACAAAGCTCTCATGACACCTTGACTTTAGGCTGGTGAGACCTGTGCTGTACTTTTCAATTATAGAACTGTGAGATAATAGATGAATGTTGTTTTAAACTGCTAAATTTGTGGTAATTTGTTATGGCAACAATAGGAAACTAATACAGAGTGTGAGGTGCATTTCTCTTGAGATTTTTTTTTTTTTGGAGGAAGATTAGCCCTCAGCTAACTACTGCCAGTCCTCCTCTTTTTGCTGAGGAAGCCTGGCTCTGAGCTGACATCCGTGCCCATCTTCCTCTAGTTTATATGTGGGACGCCTACCACAGCATGGCTGCCAAGCAGTGCCATGTCCGCAACAGGGATCCGAACCAGCGAACCCCGGGCCGCCGAGAAGCGGAACGTGCGAACTTAACTGCTGCGCCACCGGGCCGGCCCCTCTTGAGATTTTTAAGGCTCAAGCAAAGCAAGGCTGATTGTTAAGGGTGGTAGGTGTAGCTGCCCCTGACACAGGAAGGGTTAATAATCACTGGAAAAAGCTTGCCAACAAACTGTGACCCGGAGGTGAGAGGGCCGGTTAGCCAATGACGGGTAAGACCTCTGGGGGAGGCAACCTAAGACAGGCATCGGCCACCCGGGGGCACAGACGGAGAAATGATATCTATACCGGGAGCAGGAGGGGCCATTGCTTAAGAGACATTGCCTGCTCCGAGATGAAAATATACGAGCACAGCAATAACATGATAATATCAAAACAGACGCCGAGGGAGGGCTCCTTGAGAAATCACTAAGAATTCTTGGCATTCGCTAATTATTTCATCCAGAACACCTGTGTATGTTTAACAGATGTAAGCTATGTATATATTGAAACGCTGGTTATAATAAACTCAGAGTGGCCATCAGCCCTCTCCGCATCTATCCTGATGTGTACATTGGATTGTGACACCAAAAGTAGGTGGAGTTCCCTTCAGGGTACCAATATTTGAGGGGAGTATGGAGTCCAAGGTGTCTATAAGGTTCTGTCCACCTAAATATTTCAGTTTATAGAGAAAAGAGTATGAAGAACTAGCTATTAGATGGAGCTAACTTGTCCACTATGCAGTGAAAGGCCAATTTTCTGAAATGAGCAAGCTGCTCAGCTAAGCCTAGTTTATACTGGCCTCCTCCCTTCTCATTGACTTGGGAGAGTTTCAGTCCAGCCCAGCCCTCAGGCCCCTGCAAGGATATTGAGAGCAGCTGGGAAGGGGATGTGATGAAGGAAGGGTTGACATTTAGGTAATAAAAGAGGGTAGGCCAGAAGACAATAAACTGAATAAGAATAAACTTCATCAATTAGCACCCACAAATGCTAGGTCACAGCATGAAAACAGACTTATGACAGGGCTATAAAACATGAGACAGGCAGTAAACATTCAATGAAATAAAGTAAAAAATAAAAACCTCCACCCTCTATTAAAGCAGCAGGTGCTTCATATTAGTGATGTAACAAACATACTCCTTAGCAAGATGAGAATTATTCTCTGTTAATAATGGGCCTTGTGTTTAACAGTACCTCCACAAAGAGGTTCTGTCCATGAGATTCAGATTAGGCTGGGATTTGTCTTTAATATGTGGCAGGGGAACTTTGAAGTTTCTATTGCAATGGTCTTACTGTGTGTAGAGTGATGAAGACAAATGGCTCACCAATGCTTATATTTGAAATATTTCTCCAGAAATCTTGGTTGGCTTTTATCTCATGGACATTACAAATCTTGAAACAATCATATTGCCTTCTTGGGCCACTAAGATGCTCAGAGCCAAGAGACTTGCATTCCTCTCCCTAGTGTTATCTTGTTTTCTCACCACCATTTTGATCTTGTGATGATTTCTTTATCAATTTATTTCTATCCTGTTGTATTTTGTGCGTTTGGTGATCAAGTTCAGATTCCTTTTTAGAATGAGACTAAGAAGGAAACAATGAAGGAGAAATAGGAAAGAATGGAAAAAAAATGTTACAACCATTTATTTCCCTGAACAGATGGCTGGGCACAGCCTTAATCTGTATACCTGTCGGCTTCTTTAGATACAACAGGAAAAAGTTGGAGTGAATTAATTCCCAGACGCACAGTCATTTGTAAGTGTTAAGTGTCATTGACTGGTTTGAGCATTTCAGCTATGGTATTTCTGGTCCTTTGGGTGACAGGATTATTGTTTGTTCATGTTGTAGAAGGTCTTGCTTGACAAATCAACTGCCCATATTGGCTTTCTTCCCACATTATTCCATGTTTTGAAAGTTCTCTAAGCTCTGTAGTAAATCAAACATATCAGGCACTCCACAAATACCCATGTGTTGAGATGAAGTCCTATCTTTTTGAAATCAACAGAATTGGCATTTGGTAACACTAGGGAAAATAGATAGCAATAATTTTCCTTTTATGGCATTTTATAACCTATTACATACTTTCAAATACATTATTTTGCCTGATTCAAACATGCTTAGGATGAAATATTATAAATCGTGATCAAAGCCAATGAAATTTCCAGCAGAATGTGTACTTATGCCTTACAACCCCCAAAATTGTTTTCTCCCATTTTCCTTCCCTTTTATATATTTTCCCTTTTACACTTTTTAGTTTAGTAATTAATTTACTTATTCATTTATTTCTTCTTTCAGTTTTTTCCTTAAAATGCAAGAGACCATGCTCCTCTACCTCTTTCACTTCCTGCTTCATGGATTACTAAGAGAGTTGGTGCAGAAGCCTATGCTCTGTTCTCTCCTGTTTGTGGTGGAAGCATGGCCTGGGCTTCTGTCCTGCCACAGGCCAAAGGACTGAATCCGAGAAGGGTCTAGGAGGACACAAGTGGCTTCAGGAACAAATACATTCTTTCTTGCTGTTTATCTTAGTCATGTCCCTCATCCTGCTGAGTTACATTAGAGCAGCCTTTCATTAAAATGCAAGGCAGAGATAGAACTCTTAGTTAACTTGAGAGGGAAAAGAAGAGAGAAAGCAAGACATTTCAAGTAGGTCTCCTATTGAACCCTAGCAACCTTTACTAGAAAACTCTGCTTTTAGAAATTTGGGGCACTTGTCTAGTGATTTATAAGCTAGACTAATATCTTGAGATATTAACTAATATCCCTTTCCCATAGTTCTTTATATCTTGTGACTTTTCTCCATCCCCAGGAAACTATGGCATTCCACAATTATGCCTCAGGGAATAAATTACACAGAAGAATGCAGAGGATGTAAAAGATTAAATATGGCTTAAAAAAAAAAAAACCCTCAGTTCATGATAGAAGACAAAAGACAGAGAAAAATATACGTTTGACACCTAGAGCAGAGAAATTTTCCCTGATAGGGGAGAAAGATGGAAATTAAAATTAGAGAGTAAGCTAGGCAATGTTGCCTCACTGAAAGGAGACCCTGTAGAGTTTTCTACCTCGTATTGAATCCAGGGTAGGACAAAAGGGATAGGAAACACAAAACAAGAATCTCACTCAATTCAAGATGAGCTGTAAGAAAGCCATTTGTACACTGCTTCCTAAATGAAGTCAGAGAGATGGTAAGACTGTAGAGGTTTTCATACCCAGAATGGCATAGAAACACTTGACTAAACATAGTTTTACAGAATGTCTAGGCATACAAACCTGAGGATACTTTATAGAATTTACCAATGCCTTGCTGGTTCAGGGAACAGCCAAGTGTCTTCAGTATGCCTGAGAGAGTTCCAACATAACTGAGATAGAATCACACCTGCAGACCTTGGGATGCAATGAGGAGGATGCTACTGACTTATATAGACCAATGACCAAAGCAGTCAGTGCCAGTTTGGGTAGCTGGTGATGACTGAGGGTCAGATTTCTATCCCTGTTTCCATCTTCTAAGTGCAAAATCAGCCTCTCTCTCCTCAACTTGGATGCAACTTCAGGGAAGGGATGAGACTCTGTGACTTGAATGAGATGACCCAGAATCGACAAGATTAAGTTTCTACCACAAAGTGGAATGTGAACATAAAAAAGAAAAAAGATGTTACATTTCTTGTATCCTGAGTTTGTGGATTCATTGCCAAAACCATCTTATGTGCTAAGAAAAAGCCATGTAAAGCTGTGGCACCAGAACTTCCCACTAAAGATAGCTGAATGAATACATTAACTTATTTTTCCACTCTTCTAAAGTCAAAAAAATGTATGTACCTATTGCAGCTTTGGAGTCTGAACATGTGGTCTCAACACTCATCTGTTTGCCATTGTCCTCTCCCCTTATGGACTTTGGAGTTTACTGAGTTGTTCAGAACACATTGAGTGATAAGCTGCACTGTGAGTCAGTACCTATTGCTATCTTGGTACTTGGTACATTGGAGGGGCACTTAACTCAGTTTTGAGAAGTAAGGAAAGTTGACATCTAGGAAGTCTCATTTAATCTGAAAAATTAACAAGGCTTATTCAGGTAACAGTGGTGTTGGGAGTGAGATGGTGTCCCTGGTAGAAAGCATAGCTTATGAAAAGACCTTGGAAGTAGGAGTGTGTGTGTAATTTAGTCTGTCTGGGGATTAGATTGCCAGGAAGTGGGAGGTGGTCAAGAGATAAGGCTAGGAAAGTATGCCAGAGCAAAGTAAGGAAGCTCTTGTATTCCATACTAAGGAGATTGTCTTTAAGAGCAGGGAGGAGGCACATAAACATTTTAAGTAGGAGAATGTCTCAGGCTATAATGTGGATAGCGGTTAAGGGAGATCAAACCTGGGAGTTAGGGAGACCATTTAGAGAACATTGCAGTAATCTGGGAAAGCCACCTTGATAGCCTGAATTAGGGGACTCACAATAGGAATGAAGTTGACAGATCTACAAGAAATTCAGATCCCTTGATATAATGAATCATCTCAGTGAAATTAATAATCAAGATGTCTTCTGCATCATTTCTTGGTCCTATAGGCCTCTTCCTCTTGATGTTGCTGTTAGAGCTGTACTCTCTCCATGGGATTCTTTGAGGTTTGTGTTCACAACCTATTCCCACTGCCTCTGGACCCAGAGACCAGGCAATGCAGTAGCACGAGGTCTCTGTGGTTCTCAAATCCAACATCACACAGATTCACAACTTTAAACCCAAATCTCCTAACCTGTGTACTAAGTTCTTTCTTTTTTTTAAAAAAAAGATATTATTTTTCCTTTTTCTCCCCAAAGCCCTCTGGTACATAGTTGTGCATTTTTAGTTGTGGGTCCTTCTAGTTGTGGCATGTGGGATGCCACCTCAGCATGGCCTGATGAGCGGTGCCATGTACATGCCCAGGATCCAAACCGGTGAAACCCCTGGCCACTGAAGTGGAGCGGGCGAACTTAACCACTCGGCCACTGGGCCAGCCCCCATACTAAGTTCTTTCTATCAGACCAAATATATATGCACATGAACAGATAAATATTCTTTCAGGTTTTTAGTAGAATATATGCATTGGAGAGAGTCCTAGAATCCAAGTATTGTCACAAATGTTGCCAGAAATAGATAACACTAAAAATCCACATACTTGGAAGTACAGTAAGTGCAGTTTACTCATCCTATCCTGATGTCCTTAGAAAGAGAAGAGAAACCAGAGAGGAGTGTGCCTCTTGGGATGGAAGGGAGTTTTTAGTTGCTCAGCAACATGACTCAGAAGTAGAGTTAAGCTTTCCAAAGTGCACCTGTGACTTAACTGTGGGCATGACACACGGGCTCAAGGGAGACAAAAGGAAGCAGAAAATTAAAGCTCTGGTCAAATATTTAATAAAATGTAATTTTCAAAAGGAAGATATAAAATACAACCAGGATCTCAAAGTAAAAAGCCAGAGAAGTCAAAATTACCCAAATCATGTGGTTTGGATATAAATGAATGTGTAAGGGTGATATTCCCCCTATTTAGTGAAAAGGGTGTGTTGAGTGAATAATATGTGTTTATGCCAGTTCGAGGGGCACTCCTTGTAAAGACTTCAGGGAAATGACCCTGCCATGAATTACTGGGCATGTACTGGCACTGAGTTCTCTCAGCTGCTTAAAACCACATTGAGTTGGTGAGGTGTGAGTCACCCTACTACATAGTTGATAATCGGAAAACATCATGCAATAGAAAAGCAATGACAGACTGGGATTGTTGCTAAGTAAGTGGTCCATAAATGGGATGTCATGTTCCAGCTACAATATGGTAGAACACTCCATTAGCTACATACATTAAATCCTCAACCAGGATGGCGAGGAAGTGGGGCAAGTTGTTCATTTGTCTTTTGTGGTCAGCTATGGCTATTGTGGAAAACCCCTTTTTGCTTCGAAACTGTTATTCAAAGTCCTCCTGAAATTCATTAAATCACTTTTCTGCCTTTGAAGCCTGCGAATTTAACACAGAGCACCATAAAGCAGAAGCTTGGGCGACTGGACGGAACGGGTTCTCATCCCCAGATTTATGCTGGAAACTGCTTTGTTTAGGAATCTTTTAATATAGTCTGGTTTTCTCCTTTTCTCATGCCCCCTCTTGTAAAAAGTAGGACAATATAAATATTGCTAATAGTTGAAGGATCCAGCAGTTTAGGTTCAGTTAGTTGAGATTTTGCTATCTCAATGTATATTTTGAGATACTTGCAATTATTTTATAGCTCTGGCTTATAAGGTTACTTTAAAAACTTTTATTATTTAATTTTTCTATTATTTAACTTTCTGACTTGCAGTTATTGTAAAACTTCACCAGTTTTGGGCTAGTCACTTGGCTATATTCTCCTAGACTCACCAACCAGATTTCCCAAAGGTGATTAAATGAGAGTCAAAAGCAACATATTTGTCCACGTGATTATACTTTAAAAAAAATAACATTATGACACTTTATTAAAATCCCAAGCCATAAACATCAAAGGAGGCTATGCTTAAATAAGGTAAATTGAGAGCAAGATTTAGAGAAATGCTATAATCAACATCTTACCAAATTTCAACTTTTAAAAATGTTTCTTGATCTAACCCCCACTTTCTCCTCAGGCTTAAGCAGGAACTACGTATCCTGATGTATTTCCTGGTAGTAAAAGTAGAGGGGAGGAGATAATTAATTCAAATATGAAATATATTCATGTATCTTTTTGGCTTCTAAACCCTTAATAATTCAATTATTATATATCTATGATTTCAATTGTTTTCCCATTGCATATTTAATATTTAACAGAGGGTATAACCAAGCGTGCCTGTTGAGAAATGTCCTGCTCAGATGGTGCTTTTTTGGTTCAAATCCTTTTAAACACTTCTTACCCGACAATATCCTGAGTTCTATTTTCACAAAACCAGTTCTCTGCAGGTTACAGCTAATTAAAAAAACAAAAACAAAACTGGGAGACATCTAAACTAGAATAGTAATAGAGGTTGACACACTTAGGTTTACCAGGGTCTGGCATGATATAATTCACTTTAGCAACAGGCTTTTTGGGCAGCTCACAGGCAGCAATATTGAATTAAAGAATCAAAAGCTAGGCTGGGACAGAGAAGGAGAAGTTTGAGGGCAGTGGAGGGGCAGTGCTCATTATTCATGTCTTTGGATGTTGTTGACTCTTTCAAGCTCTCTTCATGGTCATTTCCATAAGGAAACTTAGAAAAAAATGTATAGTCCCAAAACAAATCTCTCCGCATGTGATTACAAAATCAATCTTTACACTTAATGAAGATAAGATAAAAAGTTGGCTTTCTCACCTGAAGTCTCAAAGTCTCTTTGTTTTGGAGTCACAAATAAAAGCTGACTTTGGTGGGTAGAAGAAGCTTACATGAGACCAAAGTAAAGGAGTTCAGCGAAGTTTACTGGGGCTGGAGAACTTGGCTCCAGGAATGCTTCCCCCAAGGGAGAAAATGGAGGGCAGACTTCTATAAAAAGAAAGAAGAAGAGTAAGAAGGCTTTTTGGAGATTTTCCCAAGTAAGAACCGCAGCCAGTTATGTCATTCCTTTACAGTTTCAACACCACCATCAAAGAGAAGTGATTCACCATGAGATAATAACATTTCTGGCATCCATGTTTCCATGTAATACCTGAGGAATTAGGCACAGGAGTCCTTGAGAGAACGAATCTCTCAGGGAAGTGGTTAAACAGAACAATGCGGGTAAATGCTGAGAAGAGGCTTAAGGAATACCTGGATGGCTCTGCCTCTCCTCTTCACTTGATTAACTCCCATTTATCCTTCACATCTCTGTATCCTGTAAGAGGTCATTCCTGACCCTCAGTACTATGATAGATGCTTGCTCCAGGTGCTACCATGGCATCCTGGGCTCACATCCACTCTAGTACCTTTTACTCAATGTGTAATTTTGCTTGTCTCCACCAACAGGCTGTGCACTCCTTGATGATATAAGATATGCTCTTCTTTACCATTTATCTCCAGAAAAGATCACAGTGCCCACCACATAGTAGATGCTTAATAAATTCTTGTTAACAGAAAAACCACTCAAGCAAAATGAGATCATTCTAGCCTAGTGATGGCATACAGACTTCATATCACATGCCCACTGTGATTGGTAGTGGCTGCCCAAAGGGATAGGTTGAGAAGGACTTTGGGGCTTCAATAAAGCTCAGTGGTAAACAGAACCTGCAGCAAATAGTGATGTCTGAGATGTTGTCCCTGCTCTAAAACCTGTCTTTGGTTTTGTTTTTACTGAATGAAGTGATGTCTTGAAAAAACACTAGCCTTTGATTCCATGATGTAATTGTTTACAGTGAACACAAAGTCTAGACTGTAAGTGACATTCAAAAACCTGAGAAAAAAATCAAAAAAAGCAACAACAATGATGACAACTACAACAAATAAAACTAAAATTCAAAGAGGAGAGGGAGATTTTAGTTAGCATGGTAGCAGCCCAGTTATACAAGATAATTCTCTCAACGTCCGACTAAAGACATATGAAGTCACACACATACACACACACAAAACACACTCACACCAAGGCTGACAGCAGTATTGAAAACTACAGAGAAAACCACAAGCCCAACTCACAGAGATTTAGGGACTACAGCTGTGAAGGGTTTGACAGAGTAACCAAATCAGGAAAAAAGATAGAGCTGAAAGATAGCATGAAGTGGCTTTAGCTAAAGTCCACTCTGACCCCTGACAGAAACTCAGGCGGCTGATTTCTGAACTGGCCAGAATCCTGCCCTGTTCTCCCCTCACATCCTGACCATGTGAGCTCTTCTCTTTCTATGCCTGCTTGGAGACTCCACATCTGAGTAGGCAGCATGGTAGAGAAGAAAAGATGGAATGACCATTGCTCTTGGGATTTGTAGTAAAGGAGACAAAAAGTGCCTGGGAAGCACAGCATGTGGGAATGTAGTATTTTCTATAGGTACACAAAAAAGTACTGTATTCTGCACCTGACTTGCTTGCATAGTGGCAAACTTGACAGTCAGATCGGAGACGATTCCATTTCATACTAACATGGACAGCTGTGGAGAGACGTTCCATGTTCGTAAACTCTATTTCATTTCTATATGAAGCAGAGAGCTAGGCTACTTTTTTAACCTCCTACAGTTGGGTGCAGCATGTGACTACATTCCGGTCAATGGCAAGTGGGCAAGAGAACTGAGAGCCACCTGAAGGCCTAGACACAAAGCCTTCTGCATTGTCTCCTGTCCTTTCTCTGTTCTCTTGTTTGCTGGCCAAATACGGAAGATCCAGTGAAGGATTCCAAGACCCTAGGAAATTGAAGAACCTCTAGAGGGAAGGAGCCTGAAGTGGCTTTAGACTGTGTGGAGCAGCGACCTTTGTCAGAACTTCACTGGGCTGTGATGTGAGGGAAAAATAAACCTTAATGTGCTAGGTCAGTGAGATTTGAGGATTCGCTACAGCGGTTAGCCCACTGTGATTCACACACCACAGCAGAGAAGTTCTGTCAGCCATCGGAGATTAAGGAGAGGTTACGGAGGCGTTACGGATCTCCTTATGGATCTTGTATTTTGAGAAGTCTTAAACCTCGTTTCTGGTTATCTATTGTTTGAGCTAGTTCATCTATTAAGTCTTACCCAAATATTAGTGGTTTATAACAACAACCGTATTTATTATATCATGAGGTTGTGTACCAGGAACTCGGGCAGTTACTGGTTAAGTGACTCTTAACCAACCAGCATAGATGGGAGTCACTCAATGCTATTTAGCTGGTAATTGGTTTGGTCTGGAGTCAAAGACAGCTTAACTCTTATATCTGGCACCTAGGGAGGGATGGCTGGAAGGCAGGGCTCAGGTGACATGATCTGAATGGCTGGCACCTGGAGCATCTGGGAAATGACAGGGTATTTCTCTCTTTTCTCCACATGGCTAACTTGGGCTTCCTCATAGCATGTCAACCTCAGTAGAGTCTAATTTCTTACATGATGGCTCAGTACTCCAAGAGACAAAGAAAGATGCTGCCAGTCCTCTTAAAGCCTAGACCCAGAACTGGCACAGCATCACTTGGTCAATGCAGTCATGGTCCAGCCCAGATTCAAGGGGAAGATCCAACCACTTGATGGGAAAAATTGCAAAGAACTGGTGCCCATTTTTGATCTACCACATCTGGATAGTTAGTTTTGTATTTAAGGATGAGTAAATAGGAAAAAAAAAAATATATATATATATATACATACATATAATATAGGGAAAGGGAGAAGTCCCAACAAGACAAAAAGGAAAAATATAATAGAGAAAATTACAGAAATCTAAGAAAAGTTTGTTTCTCAAGAAAAATTTAAGAAAAAAGTCTCTATGAAGTTTAAGCAGAGAGTAATAAAAGGTAGATGTCTGAAATAATTAAAGGTGTCCTTTAAAAGAAGAAAGAAAAGAAAAGGAGACACTGAAGTGCAATAGCATATTTAGTATTCACATAATTCATACTAAATATTAAAAGTATTAATAAGGAAAGTATCATAACTTTGGAGTATATAGATAAATAGGTTCTATTATCTGCTTTTAAGCCAAACTTAACATAATTCATTTCTGAGGGCTTTAGGGCAAATTATTCATTGTTTCCAAGAATTTCACATCTTGTAAGATCAGTTGAGTTCTCCTTCCTCCCTCTGCACCTCTCTCCCCATTTCTGTCTCTCTCTTTCTCACACACACACATACACACACTCCCAAATACCATAATCTGGCTTAATACACCATCTGTGTCTTTATTATTCACTGGGAGACTATAAAACTCACATTGCTAATAATTTGAATATTTTTTTTTATGCGATGACACAATGTTCTTTGTCCCCGTGAAAACTTTCTGATGAATGGCAATAAAATGAGTCTATTATTCTGTTATGGAAAAGAGTGTATCTGGAAATAATAAGGTCTAGAAGCAGTCAAAACACTCAAGGCATACTAGAAACACTCATTACCTACCCGTGGGGAAAAAATGACTAAGTTGTCCAAACTAAGGCATTTCTATCATGCAACCACTATAAATGAAGTTAATTTGACTATGAAATAACTTCCATCGCAGTGAATGTTAAGAATGAATAAATATCCAGCTACATAGATGTGGGTATTTGCTTTACAGATTGCCCACATCCCTGGCTGGCAGAGTCTCCTGTTTTGTTTCCCTTTGGAGTATTTCAATTTAAACACTGATGGTACTATTTGCGTCTTGGGCTTTACTAAAAAATGCTTGAAGGAATGTATCATTCCATCTAGCATTTGAGTACATATACTTTTGTAGTGTTTTCTAAATGTTTTCATTTTGTTTTTCCAAGTAAATTTTTGCAAGGCAGGGATTTTGTGAGTTCTCAACGTTTGTCATAATTCTGGGCATTTGGTAACATTGCTGAGTAATTGAGAATCAAAACAGCGAGTTTCTTGCTGCGGTCTTGTAAAAGATATACTTGGAGATTTTGACATTTTTGATTAAAATGGGGTATGGGAATATCGACGTATTACAATTTTCCCTGCTATTTTTATTCTCAAAGAGGTAGTGTGGTTTAAAGCTTAAAGATTGGGTCTTTAAGCCTAGGTATGTTTGTGTTTCAGCTCCACCATTTCTTAGAAATGCAACTTCTGTACCTCAATTTTCTCATCTTTTAAATGGGAATAGTAACAGTAACTAACTTACTATTTACTCTGCTGTGGTGCAAATTAGCTGAATTAATACATGTGAAAAGTTTAGAAGAGTGCCTAGCATATATAAAATACTTTTGATAGGCAAAATAATGGCCCCCAGAGAAGTCCACATCCTGACTCCGGGACCCTGTAAATGTACTACCTTACAGGACAAAGGGGACTTTGTAGATGTGATTAAATTAAGCATCTTCAGATGGGGAGATGATCCTGAATTATCCATGTGGGCCCAATGTAACCACAAGGGTCCTTGCAAGTGAAAGAGGGAGGCAGGAGAGTTGGAATCAGAGAAGGCGTTGTGGGGAGCAGAGGTTACAGCGATGCCGGAACAAGGAATGCAGGCAGCTTCCAGAAGCTGGCAAAGGCAAGGAAATGAATTCTGTCCTAGAACCTTCAGAAGGAATGCAGCCCTACCTGGCACCTAGATTTTAGTCCATTGAGACCCATTGTGGACTTCTGACCTCCAGAACTGTAAGATAACAAATTTGTGTTGTTCTACACCACTAAGTTTGTGGTAATCTGTTATAGCCGCAAGAGGAATTTAACACAGTACTTGATAAATATTACCATTATTATTCTTCACAACCACAAAAAATTGAGAAAGGTCTACCTGGACAAGGCAAATATGCAAAACCAGGTCAGAACAGATTACAAAGTACATAGTTTTAACTGCACTTTTCTCTGAACACTGCAGCCTCTTATATCACGGCCAAAAAGATGACAAGAATTGTAATAAATATTCCAGCTTCCCTGCTTTACTTTTGAAAAGATGCATTTTTAAATGTTTGAAAAATAGATGAAACATGTAAAACTCCCTCAATTTCGACTTTTAAGCAGAGAATGGCCATTAGTGAGCTTGTGGTTATGCTGCTTGAATGTTTTCCCCCTCTTGCTAAGAAGCTTCTCGTTCCCACGAGAACCCAGAGGTACCCAAGTCACACAGCGTTCTTCCTGTAATATTTTGTCCTGTACAAACAATAGGATGCCAATTATCCAGCCTTAACATGACACACAATAAGAAACTATGACAATTTTATTTTTGGTGAACTGATCCTATGAAATTAGAAGTTTGGAAAGAACCACATGCATAAAAATCATCCTGTTTATCCTCTCTTTTTAAGATGGTTCGTCTCCACACTGTCATAGGCACCCCAGAAATAATTTGTTTTTTTAAAAAGGAAATGCTATAATCTCCTTTAGAAAATTCTGTTTTCCCTCCGCTCACTCTGTCTTCCTATACTCACGTGAATTATTTTTTACATAGACCAAAGCTAGCTTGTATGATGTAAGGGCTTAAACATAGTTATTTTACCATGTCTTAAGATAGTTACCCTCTTTTCAGTCCTCAAAGAGGGAAGAACATTAGCATCTTTTCTCCTTGTTCTACTGTAGATACACATACCGTGTTATAAAATATATGGTAGTTAGGGGGAATGGCAGGTAGTTGATAGAAGTTTTTGCTTCACTGCCTGGTGCATATGTAGAGCAATTCAATCTGTGTTTTAATTTTATGGTTTCTTTTAATTTGTTTTGAGTCGGTAATTGTGAATCACCTGATGTTTCCACTATATATATATACACACATATATATGTATACACAAATATATATGGGATATGTATATGAACATATATGTATGTGTTCTAATAATGCTTCTATCTATTCCCTTCCAATTGATTCAGGCTAAAAATTTGTGAGCTGTGAAGCTATCAGTGACAACAAAGATTATGTCAAAGGGCTCGGGAGCCAATTGAATAGGCTCTCATTAATAGGAGCATCAAAATGGGTTATAAATCAAATGGATTAGACACATCAAATGCTTTTAAATCCATTAATTCATAGTGATACTTAAAATATAGATGGTCACTGTTGAAGGATGTTAGCAAACCAACTTAGTATTTTGAAAACTTGTAAATAAATGAAAGCAATCACTCATTTATCCTCTCTTTTCTATATGAACTATACCTCAGGGTAGCCAAATAGTGGTGACAGGAATCTTCTCTTTATAGAAGTATTCCAATTAGCAAATGATGAAGAGATGACAAAATTAGACTGTCACCATTTTGCAGCCCCTAATGAGATCTAGGCAATAGCCACTGATGGCTGCTAACATGGTAAAGCAAAAGATAACTCAACATTATATACCTCCTGATGGAAGTACATATCACCACCTATGAAATAGCGCTGACAAAGAAATTGAACCTGAATCTCCTGAAACATCCAGGTCTAACTGCCAAGACACAGCCCTACAGAGGACAGAGGGACCTACTAAATATACCGTGGGAAAATGAACAGCAAAATCCGAACTGTAGAAACTACAGGACAAAGAAGCTGGCTTTATAAAGAAAATCTGTAAAGAAAAGAAAAAGAGATGAAAAGAAAACCCATAGTTTGAACCTATTGTTTAAAGACATTTAAGAGATATATTAACCAAGCAAAATATATAGACTTTATTTAAATTCCATTTAAAACAAATTACTTTTTAAAAAGGCCCACAAAACAATTATAAGACAAAGAAATCTGGATACAACTGGCTATTAATTTTAGTTATTGCATTTTTCAGTTCTAGAATATGCAATTCTTTTTCTAAGGAAACAGATTCTAGTTCTCTGATTAAGTTTCTATTTTGTCATATATTTTTGTGAACCTGTTAATCAGGGTCATTTCTAAAAACTGTTTCTGGTAATTCCAATATCTGACACTTCTGTGAGCATTTTTTATTTTTTCTCTTCTTTAGTTTTGGTAATGTTTCTTGGTTTACATAGTAATTCTGATTGTCCAACATTGTGAATGAAAACTTGCTGCTTCCCTTCCTTTAGCGAGGAGACACTCTATCCTCCAGCTAAATACGGACAGATCACGTCATATGGATCAGCTTACCTCTAGTTTGCCCCCTGTTAGGAGCTATCCCTCTAGGATTCTAATTGAGAGCCTGGGGAGGTTTTCAGGGGCTGGTAAGGCCCTGGTCTCCATTATTTTTTTTTGTCTCCAAAGCATTGTAAGAATACTGAAAGCTTCACTCAGCTTTTCAGCTGCTTTTCACTTGGGTTCTTGGCTTCTTGCCCTGCTCATCTAAAGATGTGGCAACTGCCTAAAGGGGAAAATCAATGAGAGTTGGGCTCATTTTCCTGTGACTCGCCTCACTCAACGTCTTATCTTCTCAAGTCCTGGCTATGTTAGTGGATCTGAACTCCAGCTTTTCTCTTTCCAGTCCTGTGGGATGACAATCTCTGCTGTCTTCCCTGCGTCTCAGCAAGGGCCCTCCACCTAGTTTCTCAGCCTCTCCCTTTAGAATCTGAAGAACTGCCACATGCTGCAAAAGAGCAGGATGAAGAATGTCGGGCTTCCTTCAATGAGCTTCCTTCCTCTGAGGTCTTGACCTGTCAAGTCCTGCCTGCCTCAAGAGCTTTCTGATAACGTCAAGCCTCAGAAATATATTTCATCCATCATACATATCCTCAGAGATATATCTCATCCATCTTTTCTAGTCCTTGGAGAGTTGCATTGCACTCTTCTGCTACTGGCTACTCTGTCGTAGCCACAAGCAAAGTTTCTCACTGACTGGACGTTTGACGGTACTAGGGAACTATTCTTGATCGTTTTAAGTCTACAATGGTATTGTGATTATGTATGTTTAAAAAAATGGCCCAGGGCCAGCCCTGCGGCCGAGTGGTTAAGTTCGCATGCTCTGCTTCTGTGGCCCAGGGTTTCACTGGTTTGGATCCTGGGCGCGGACATGGCACCGCTCATCAGGTCACGTTGAGGCCGTGTTCCACATGCCACAAGTAGAAGGATCCACAACTAAAATATACAACTATGTACTGGAGGGAATTGGGAGAGAAAAAGCAGGAAAATAAAAAAGATTGGTAACACTTGTTAGCTCAGGTGCCAATCTTTAAAAATAAATAAATAAAAATTAAAAAGTGTCCCTATCTTTTAAAGAAAAAAAATTGAAATACTTAAATAATGTTTTCTTCAAAATAATGAGGAGCAGGAGAAGGTAAGGGATATGGATGAAACAAGATTTGCCTTGAGTTCAGAATTGTTGAGGCTGTGCAGTGGGCATATGGGAATGAGTTATCGTATTCTTTCTACTTTTGTTTATGCTTAAAATTTCCTATGATACAAAGTATAGTAAATAAATAAGAAGTGGCCTTTGTACACTTGGTTTCCTTTCAACAAATGTGAGATGATCCTTTGAAAAATAGACTAAGTGAAGCAACTTCTGTAAAAACCAGTCACCTATCGAAAACAAAGAAATATACCTTCTTAATATAGTGGCACAATCACTTATAGACTGACTCCGTTGCCCGTTAGCTGAACTCACAGGAAATTTATCACAAAAAGAATTATATGTTGAAAACATGAAGAACAACGTGCACTACGGCTTAGGCGAGAGCACGCATGGCTGAATTCAGGGGGCAGCCTGGGCTGAGTAGAAAAAGCACTGGGATGAGTTTTAGTTCTAGTTTACTGAGGTCCTTATAGACACCACAATGAGTCAGGAAAGAAGAAAGAAAGGAGTGCACTTCCTGCCCCAAATTAGCTGAAAAGTTGGTCACAGTTCAAGATTGTACTTAATTTATGAAATTAAGATTAGAAAACTTATGACATTGCTTTCATTTCTTATCAGTGAACTCTCTACTTTTCAGTACTTTCCTATGGGATTTCAAAGATGAAAAAATGCCAAGAGGAGATATGGAACTCAATGCATATCATGTCGTTTCTCCTCCTCCAAGTCTCTATCACATGGCATGCAAATAAATTTGGATTAAAACAAGCATCAAGGGACTTCCATGAGGGCAGAAGGAGCTGGTTGAGGTATTGCTGTCCTCATTGCTTGCTTCCTTCAGTCTCCACTCATCCATTTCGCAGTAGGAGCAAGCATGAGGCCCCCAGAGCACTGAGCTGGGGAATTGTCCTGGTTCACTGTATGCTACGGATGGATATGCCTGTCTTCCTATATAACAGGAAAACATGATTTGGGCAGAAATGGTTTTGTTTTGTTTTGTTTTTTGCTGAGGAAGTTTCTTCCTGAGCTAACATCTATTGCCAATCTTCCTCTTTGTGCTGCGGAAGAGTCACCCTGAGCTAACATCTGTGCCCATCTTCCTCTTCTTGTCTGAGAGCCACTGTGACAGCATGGCCACTGACAGAAGAGTAGTATAGGTCCACGCCCAGGAACCGAACCTGGACTGCCGAAGCAGAGTGTGCCGAACTTAACCACTAGGCCACCAGGGCTGGCCCTAGGCAGAAATGTTTTGAGGTTGTATAGATTCTTTTGGCCAGAAAGAGATTACACAAGCTTGGGAAACTATTGAGGCTATTTACAGGTTACTGTTTTTCACTTGCCTCTGTTTTGTTTTTTGTTCTATTTAATTTTATTATTTTTGTATAAGAGTGCACAAAAAATACTACATTGAACAAAACAGTAGATTGTAGGGTAAGGGCAAAGCCAGCTATTTTTGTAGTCACATTTAAGATGGGGATTATCATAATTCAAAACGGAAATGAGTCTAAGTGGATTTAGCTAGTATTCTAAGCTTCAAAATGAAAAGAAGTTACATTAGCTAATTGAAAATACATAATGTGTTGCTGTTTGAATTTCTCAAGGCAGCTCTCCTTCCAGTAAGTGGCAGCAGATAATTGTAGTAAAATATGTTTCTATTTTCCCATATGTGGGTATAGAATACATATGCATACATACATCTAATACTTAGCAGTTTGAACATTCTTCTATATTCTAGTCACGTGCACTAAAGGTCCACCTACTGCTAAGGAAGGATATGTACTAGTAATTTTTAGGACTTAGAAGATCATGTTTTTGGCGCGTCTTTGGAGATAACTGAAGGTATCCAGAAGGCAGCAGTCTGTGGTACTTCAATGTCAAGGCCCTGGATTCTGCCGTAAACTCTGCCACTAACGAGTGGTATGATCTTACTCAAGCGGATGACTCACTGTGTCTCAATTTTCTTATCTGCAAAACAAGCTAGTTAGATTAAATCTCTTCTAAAGGTTTTTTTGGCTTAAAATTCTATGATTTTATAGTGGGTCATCAATGAATTTTTTTCTTTTCCTGAGGAAGATTTGTCCTGAGCTAACATCTGTGCTAATCTTCCTCTATTTCGTTTGTGGCTTGACACCACAGCATGGCCGCCAACAAGTGGTGTAAGTCCATGCCTGGGAACTGAACCCAGGCGGCTGAAGCCGGCCCAATGTCATCAGTGATTTTAATGGAAGAACTGTATGTTTTCCTATAACTATAAGATAGTCCCACAGAACAGTGTAGATTTTGGCAGAAGAATTAAGGTAAATTGAACTCTATTACCAGTTATTGTTAGTGTTCAGTAATAACAATGGGAAACATCTTATCTTTACTGTATGATTACTGTGTACTAGGCACTGGGCTACATGCTTTATACATTCATTTTATTTATACCCCCATAGGGTGGACACTATTATTAATATTCCCATTTTACGGATACGAATACTGAGGAAAGAGAGGACATGTAATTTATCTATAGTCACTATAGATAGCCAGTATGGGGTAGAGCTGGGATTTGAACCAGAGGAGATTGTCCCCAAATCCCATGCTCATTGACCATGACCCTTCCCTGCCACCCTACAGTATTTTGCTATATGTGGCATTTTATTATTTTCTCATGCATTTTCAACAAAATCTTTCACCCATGGTTCAATCTAAAATATCAAATAAAAGGGTATTCTATATTTTCAATGTGCCTTAAGATTTATAAAATGTCATTGTACTCCTTGTCTTGCCATATAGTCAAAGAAATCCTGGAAGTGAGAATGGGTATTATTAACATTATTTTTTATGTGATAACACAGAGTTAGAGAGAACAGGCATTTATCAAGCTTTCATGAGCAGATTTTAGAGCTGGGGCTCCACCTTTAGGATTCTATCTGCTCATTGCTTTTTCTATTCCTCTACTTCTATTATAAACACAATGTTTCCTACAAGGAAGATGAAAAATACATAAACATAAAATCCATAGAAGAATCATATAATTGCATTTCTCAAATATTAGTACATTGGAGCTGTGGGGTTGTTCCCAATCAAGTTGAAAGAAATGACATTCTCTCTTGATTTCAGGAGTTCAAATGACCTGCATCGATTATCTTCAGGGACATTGAAGTGTGCTCCGCAGACAGTGATAACGTAATGTGTTTTGTTTTTTCATTATCTATTTATACATAATGGAAGACTCATAAACCAAGAAGGATGTTGAATCATCTTCCAGTTGTCAGTTCAAACAGGTTTGTCACTGGCGGCAGCTCTACAATACTTAAATGACAATTAAACGAGTGGAGTTGCCAGTTGTTGGACTGAACTGAGAGATGAGCCAAAGATCCCCATCTGGGAACCCTTGTTGAAGCAGCCCTGTCTCCTATAGACTGGGGATAGTAAAAGCTCTCTCTGTGGTCAGTCGACTAGAATATTCTAGAGTAAGTAGCTTATTCACACAGCCTCTTCCCACTTGCTTTCCTCTTGCACTACGGTCATCATTTATTTAGTAATTTACTGAAGGCTCACGATATGCAAGTCACTACGCTGGCGCAAGGGCTTCAAAGACATAAAAAGATCAATCTTTTACCTAGAGGATCATTGAGTCACCAGGGAAGGCATTCAGCCAAGATAGAAGTCATGAGAGTTCAGAAGAGATTTCTTCAAAATTACAAAATCGATAGCATAACTAATGTGCTTAAATGGATGGAGAGGGTATGTAAATACTTTGGGGAGACCTTGGGTCTGAATTATAAAAATATACAAAGCATTTTCAACAAAATTAAGACAGCTATTCTGCTCAATTTTGCTGTGAACCTACAACTGCTCTAAAAAATAAAGTCTATTAAAAATTTTTAATAATTAAGACAATTATAACCTCCACAGAAAAAGAAAATATGCAAGAAAAGAAAGGTAATCATAGTACTATATGGCACAGCTGTGATTACCATTTCTATGTCCACGAAAATGCAGAAAGTGATACTTGTCTATCCAAAATTACAAAATAAATATATTGGGAAGATAGAGAGACAGGTAGCGTGTGTCTGTGTAAAAGGGAAAATTGCAATCCTATTAAACACATGTTGAACCTTATATAATGAGATTTGAAAGCGTCTTTAGCAGGAACTCGCCTTCTAGTTGTGTTCCACTGCTGACTTTATTTGCATTCTCTATTGATGTGGTGCTATTAACTAGCATTGTAATATGTTTTATTTAAATGTGAATATATACTGGAGGGCATTAGTAAAACATTGGTCTCCCACCAATCAATTCTTTTAAGGTTTTCGAGTAGGTTAATATTGTTGAAATACATGAAAAGAAATAATATTTTGATAAGACTGACTAGCCGAAATAACAAATAGCTAGCCAAATACAAAGTGTTAATAGTACTCTTATTTTCCAAGATCCTTTTGAATTCAAAGGGTAATTTCCCATATTAAAAAAAAGGTTTGGGCCTGTGCACAAATAATGATCATACTAAGAACGATGAGAAACATGTCATATAAGCGGTTCTCACAGAGTGTGCTGAAAAATCAGAAGATAAAACCTTTCCAGGGTTACAATTGGGAAGATTAAATCAAGTAGATGGGATTTGCATCAATTTGGCACCCCTACAGTGACTACAGAAAGCTTCATATCATCTGTCATACCTCTGTGACAGTGCCTGCTTTTAGTAATCTTTCTTCTCTTTCTAGCTGCTTTAAATAGAGTTTATTTTTGATGTTTTACTATTTCAATGTAATGTATCTAGATATGGGGTCCTTTTATTCTGCTGCTTAAGATTTACTGTCCTTCCTGAATCTACCATCCAAGTTGTTCACCAATTCTAAAAAATTTAGTCATCATCATTTCAAATATAGTTTCTCTACTGCTGCTATGTGGAACTGCAATAGCTGTATTTAAAACTTTTCATTCTTATTATCCACGCTTTTGGTTTCAACATTTTACGTTGTCTCTCTTGGTTTCATTCTAGAAATTTTCTTTCAGTTCGCTAATTGTATTGCTTCACTACTGCTACATAACAAACCACCCCAAAGCTCAGTGACTTCAAACAATAAGCATGTATTGTTGCTCATGAACCGGGTCAGCAGAGTAATCCTTCTGGTCTTGATTGGGTTCACTTCTGTGTCTATAGGCGGATGTGTGTTGGCTATGTGGCTTTGCTGATTTGGGATGGTTTCAGCCAAAATGTCTGGGGCCTTAGCTAGGATGACTCAACTCTGTTCCAGGTAGCCTTTCATCCCCCAGCTATCTAGCTTATGAATATTCTCATGGGAGTGACAGGGTTACAATAGAACAAGCCCAAGCACAGACAGCCTATTGAGGCTGAGGCTAAAACTGACACACTATCAGCTTTCATTGTTACTTTTGAAAATCCTAGGCACTTTTGCCTTTGTGGACCTTGCTCCATAAAAAAGTATTAAAAATGATATTTTTAATTATCTTGGCATAAAGATGAATATAATCCAGACTGGATTCGTTACTGTATATTTGTTATTATACTTATCTTTATTCTGCTTTTAAAAGAAATTGATTACAACATTTTTGTGGGCTCCTAAAATTGTCGTGGGCCCTAGGCTTTGTCACCACTGTGCCTAATGGATAAGTTGGCCCTGAACACCGTGACGTCTACCAAATTCTATTGACCAAAGCAAATGAAAAAGCAAACCCAGACTGGGCAATAGCCTCCATCATTTGACGGGGAGGTCTGCACGGTCACATTGCAAAGGCTGCGGTCATAGGAAGGCATGAAAAATTGAGCCCATTTTGTAAACTATTTACCACATCAAGAGTCTCTTCCTGTCAATTTTATCTATTTAGTTCATCTGCTGTTTTTGTTTCCCGTTAGATTCTTCTCAAGCCTTTATTTCCTTCTTTGGTTTCTCCAAACATTTAAAACATACTTATTTTGCACTTTGAGTCTAGTGATTCTAATACTTCAAGTGCTTCCAAATCTAATCATGCTAGTTTGCTTTCTGCTAGCTCTTGCTCTTGGGGACATGTTGTTGCATGATTTGGCAACTTTGGTTTGATGGTATGTTCTCTTTGCCTTTGCTTTTGCCAGATGCCCAGGATATTACACTCAGAACCATGTGAAGTTTGTGTCTTGGTTTGGAATTTTGGGTCACACATTGGCCAAGTAGGAAGTGTGCATTCAACTGCCAACCTGCAAGGACGCAGCTCGGCCTGAGGGAGATGTTTTCCTTCGCCTGGAGCTGAGCTGCGGACAGTTCCGTTTATTTGCCATCTCCCTTTTTTCAGAAACAGGTAATTTTTCTTTGGCTTACCCAAAGGGCCCAAGGTCTTTGTCTTTTGTTTTTTCTGAATGATCCTATAAAACAAAGCACTAAGTTTTTGTTATTGACAAATGCCCCTAGGAAAACCTATCTCGCGTGAGCTTGTTCACCACTATAATTCCAATATTTTTCTTGTTATTGTTCATAGTGTAGTCTTTTAGTTTCCTGTGAGCTTGGCTTTTCATTAAAAAACAAGTTTATTAGGTTGTATGTATCATTTTTGGGTATTCTATAGTTGGATGGCTTGAAAATATATAGTCTACCACAATGCTACAAATGAAATTCAGCTTTACCTACTTTGAAACACACAAACAAATAAAAATCAGTGAGCAAATAAATTCCACAGCTGCAAGATGGACTTGAAGAATAGGAAATGTGCTGGAGACCCGAACTAGCCCTTGCCAGGAACTCAAGTTAAAACTCTCCTTGGGGCCAGCTCCGTAGCCAAGTGGTTAAGTTCACGTGCTCTGCTGCGGGGGCCCAGGGTTAGGATCCTGGGCGCGGACATGGTACCGCTCGTCAGGCCACGTTGAGATGGCGTCCCACATCCCACAACTAGAAGGACCTGCAACTAAGATGTACAATTATGCACCGGCAGGGTTTGGGAAATAAAGCAGAAAAAAAACAAAGTTATAAAAAAAAAACTCTCCTTGACTCCTTTGCACACTTTGATATCTCTCTTCTCCTGCTCTGTTTTAATTTGTCCACACATATTGGGATAGTCAGCATCCCCATTTCTTCCCTATACCTGCCTCTGTTCAAGCTAGGTCTGCTTCCCCTGTGCATGGTATTTGTGGAAACATTATGCCCCTCAAATCTTATTTGACCATCTTATTCTTCCAGGATTTTCTTTTACCCATCTAGATAAGAAATTAAAAATAAAAATTGATAAGAAAATTTCTGTTTATCACTTGTGGTTGAAGATGGATTAATGTGTACCTAGAGAAAAAAGATGTGGGTTTCGGTCCTTTTTCTGACGTTTAATTATGTGTGACTCCAAGGTTATCATTTGTATTCTCTAAGTTTTAGTTTTCCTATTTACACTGTAAAATCTTTCCCATCTGTTACAAAGGTCATGTTAAATAATGTATATAAAAGTACTTTGTGAATTCTGATGTGCCAAGTAAAAAGAAGATAATATTACTATTTACTACCACCCGTTTCAATTCAATAGAGATAAAGATATAAAAACAATGACAAAAACAACACAAGCTAACAGGACTTACTTTCAAGATATTCATTTTGCAGTGGAGAAGATAAAATTTAAACCCACAGATGGTCAGTAATGGGGTAGATGTATACTAGAGGTAGAGAAGGATGTCTGGTGCTGGCACAGAGTGGGGAATAGTCACGTTGCCCCAGGTGGGAGGTGAGGGAAGCTTTCACTATGCAGTAACACAAGAGCAAAGCCCTTTCAGGGAAGGAGGGATTTCCTAAGCAGACATGATCTGAGAAAGGCATAATAGATTTAACAAAGATTTTATGGAAAAACAATGTCTTAAAACTAGTGTCAAAGAATAATACAAAGACCTCCAGAGGAAAACCAATAACAAACCAAGTCGAAACCACTAACTTGCCAGGAAAGAGAACACGTGACAGTGAAGAAATGCAATTCACTGAGTCATTTGTGTGGGAGAAAATTGGGGTGTTTATATGCTAGAGAGGAGGAGTTTGTAATGAGACTAAGCATAGAAAACCGCGTTCTGAGAGGGCAACATGAGTCCATAGGTCTGTGCGCATTTGGTTAAAATTGTCCCATTTTTCATTTCTCAGCAAAGTATCTTCAATTAGGTTCAGTAAAGATCTGGCGTCCAGGTCACTCAAAGTTCAGGGCAACTTCAGCTGTTTAGAGTCAGCTGTGATAAAACACAACAGTTAGTTCTGATATCTCCTGGGTGAGCGCTGCTGGAAGTGGAAAATTTTTATTCACATTGACTTGAGACAGATATTCCACATAAAGGGGTGTAAACCATCCCCCTGGGCTCTGCCTTACAGCTCAGAATGGAGTCTGTCCACCAGAGCGTGGGCATTCCTTGGGTACTTGATGGAGGTACGGATTCTTACAGCCTACTCCAGTTCCACTGAATCAGAATCTGCATTTTAGTAGGAGCTTCAGCTTTTTCATGCACATATAAAAGAAAAAAAAATTTTAAAACAAAGTTTTACAATAGTGGTTCTCCAACTCTGGTGTGTAAGAGAATCAGCTGGAGGGATGGAGTCCCAGATTCATTGCGATGGATAGGGCCTGGATCTTTGTATTTTTACCAAGTTCCCCAGGAGATTCTAATACAGACCAAAGCTACAGAACCACTGTTTTAGAACGTACTTCTCCTATTCAGTATCCATAAACTCAAAATCTCCTTATATTCTCCTTAAAGCTCCGGTTGTATTACAGAACCAAACCACATGTGCTGTTTCAAGTGGAATTCACTCATCACAATTACAGTCACTGGGATTTGTGACACCTAGACTTTTGGTCACCTGGAAACACGTCTAGCATACGTAAGATTATTTTTTTCCCACAAGAAAACTATAAGAAAAAAAATACTGCATCGGTGAGAACATTCCAATGCGGATAACATACCAAGAAACAAAGAAATTCCCAACCCTTTGGAAATGGTGGGAACAGCTACGATCACAGTTTACCGGAGCAGAGAAAAGACTGAAGTTCAGCTCGTGTTTAGGAAATTTCTCCATGTGTTACATATCAAGTCATTGTATTTCTTTGTGTTTAGCAAATTAGGAGCTTCCTCTTTCAGTTAATAAGAGCTGACTTTTGTTCTCAAAGTTTCTTTTACAGAAAGGTAAATTTTGGTGTGTCATACTTAAAATCCTAACCAAAAAATGACAAGCTTTCTTCCCACCACTTCTCTCTAGGGCACCCTGATGTCGGCATCAGGAAGAATGAGGTCATGTGCTTTTAATAAAACCAAATGCTATCAAATATAGGAAATTATTTGGTTATTTCCTTTACTGGATACAAAACCTTATATTTATTAGTCATTTAATTATGAGTTCAGAAATGAATTTGTGATGTGGAAGAACAATATTCATTAATAATTAGGGAAATGAGCAATGCACAAAATTTTCTAATAGGGCCAACCCTTCTATTTCCTGCATGGTAAACATTTGTGAAGGAAATATGCTTTAATGAGATAAGAGGTTTCAGTAGAGGCGTATTTGTAACTTCTCCATGAATAGATTCAACATGAGACTGGCAACTGTTTTAAGAAATATGTCTAATCCTAGCTCATAATTATAATATGCTGCTTAGAACATGAAATCCTCAGCTTGCTTTTCAAAGCATTACCTAATGGGACCCTTTATAACCAAGACCCTCACTTTACACTTGAGGAAACGATGAAGCCAGAAAAACTCAGCTGTTTGCGGACTTGAGAGTGAAAAATAGCTTCCTTAACTTTTAATGCAAAGATCTTTCCAATGACCCTTTTAGCATTTGATTTGTATCTAAATAATACTTTTGTAAAAAGAAACTGGGGTATTGTGAAGAAGACTAAAAAGTTTTAAACATGTGCATACTTTTGGGTTCAGTAATTCCAGATCAAGGCCTTTATCCTCAGGAAACATGCAGCCGTATGTACAAAGAAGCATGCTTAAGAGTATTTATTGCAATGCTGTGAAATGCGAAAAAATTTAATCTATAACTCTGACTTCAGCTTAAGAAAAGTAGATCATGTTAACTGGTGAAAAATTTAGAAGGAAGCTGAGCTCATTGTCTATATAAATTCACCTACAAAAATTTCAGTAAAGTCTAAATTAGTCATTAATAATTTAGGATCAGAATACTCATTCTGGAGAACTTGAAAAGGTAAGGCTTACATCTGAGGAAAAGTTGCCTAGCCTGGAGATAGCATGGGAAAACAGATTCCACCTTAAATCTCAAGTCCCTGGTCATTTCATGAAATGCTGGCTCTTTCAGGTTATGGAAATAGTGTCTTCAAGAAAACGAGTCTAAATCTCAGAAGATAAGAGGTCCCATTAAGTATCTGGTTTGTGTGATTAGTAAAATATTCAGAGCAACTTTAATATTCAAATGTAGGGTATCAAACCATGGTATAATTATTCAGTGGAATAGTATTAGCCACTAAAATTCTTTTAGAAGAATGTTTAAAAACACGAGAAGAGAGTCACAATGAAATGTTGGGTTTGAAAGAAAGGATGTTAAAAATAGTATGTTCAGCATAAGCTAGAATTTATGCCGATATATTTATATACATACAAAGATGGAGAAAAAGATATACACTAAAATGCTACAATGATCATCTCTGGGTGGTGGGATTAGAGACTTTTTTGTTTATTGGGAGGTAGAATAGCACATTCCTTGCCTGTTGCTAGTATAACAAATTAACACAAATTTAGAGCTTAAAATAACGTATATTTATCATCTCACAGTTCTGTAGGTCAGAAGTCCTGTAGGCCCAGCTGATTTCTCTGCTCTGGGTCCCATAAGGCCAAAATCAATGTGTTGGCCAGCCAGGGCTCTTACCTGAAGGCTCTGGAGGAAACCGTACTGCTAGGCTCTTTCAGGCTGTTGAAAGAATTCAGCTCCATGTGGTTGGTTAGAGGACTGAAGCTGCCACTTCCTTGCTGGCTGTTGCCAGTGGTTGCTCTCAGCCTCTAGAGACTTTCAGCATTTTTTAGCTCATGGCCTCTTCATCTTGAAAGTCAGCAACTGTGGGTGGAAGTCTGTCTCATGCTTTACATCTCTCCTACCTTTTTATTCCATGGTATCCCTCTTACTGAACCCAGCTGCAGAAATTTCTTTGAATTTAAGGCCTTGAGGGATTAGACTGAACCTGGTTGGGCAATCCAGGAATTTCTAAAATTCCACTGATTAGCAACCTTAGTTTCATCTTCAAAGTCCCTTCTTCCATTTAACACAGGATCCGTGGATTAAGGTGTAGACATCTTTGGGGAGTGATTCTCTGAACTTCAACAAATGGTATAATGGCTAATGACATGGACGTTGGAGACAGATGACGTGCACGTCTTGCTTGTACTCCAGAAGCTGCCACTCAAGGTAAGTAGACTTTGGAAAAATTAATCCATTCATGTTCCAATTTTCTTGTGTATAAAATAGGGCTAATAGTTATACCTATTTCATTGGATATTCATGAAGGTTAAATGAGATTCTACGTTAAAAGCATGTGGTACAAGTCTCAGTAAAGGTTAACCATGATATTATCATTGTCACTCTTGATACATTTCTGTCTTTTCTACAATGAACCTATGTTAGTAATAGTAAGAAAAACAATACAAATTGTTTTAGAAGCAAGAAAGCTTAATCCCATTCATATGGTATGGCTGTTAGCAAATATATATTTTCCAATTTTGAAACAATTTTTTTATTATAGTATTTTCTCACTGAATATTTAATTTCAAATATGTACATTGTGATGCATATATATTTATTTACTGTATCCTCCAAGTGCAATAGTGCTCTCAATCTTATTCCTTGGTGTTTCTTCAGTGTTCAAAAAGTTTCTGGCGCTTGGTAGATACTTTACAAATATATGTTAAAGAAATGAATTTTTAATACCTACATACAAGAGCCTACTTGAACTTTAGGTCACCTAGCAACTTTTCTTTAATGTACATTCCTCACAAGGAAAAAAGCAAAACAGTTAACATTTATTTACTTTTAGGCTAAAGTTACTGAAAATTTAAATTTTCACTTGTCTAAAATGTTCTTCCATATTAGTATATTGAAAATGTATTGTTCTTATAAAACCTCCCAGTTGATGTGAAGACAGGTAAATGTACACAGTAATAATGTAATCATGTTGCTACCTTTTAGCCCACAAAGCCTAGATCTGATTTCAATTGTGAAAAACTATTATATATCCAAGCCAGTGAGATTTATTTTCTTTCATTGATAAGTAACGTTGGCTCTTAATATGTGTGATGGGACCAGAGAGTTATGTTTTCAATGTGTGACACAAATCTGTCGAAAACCTATTCATGAGCTCATCTTCTGCCTAAAACTTCCCTATCTGCTTGCTTAACCCCGAAATTCTACAGTTGTATTTCTCTTAGTAAGAGTATTTGCATTTTAATAGTGCACTGTTTAGTGTGAAGGAGGCTTGTAAAGACATGCTAGAGGGAGAAAAAGGAGAATGATGAAGGATGCTGTGTGAAGGAAGAGCAAGGGCTACCCTTAAGTGGCAAAGAAAGTTGAGAATAGGATCGAAAGATTGAGGGCCCTGAAAGACTCAATTCACCTTCATGCCTCTGGAGCAGCTCTTTTCTTAAGATATCAATGAGTTAAAATCTGGAAATCTTAGTCCATACACAATCCCACTCTGACAACTGAGCCCAGAGCCCAATGTTGGACAGGTAATACTTCAGTTTTGGTGGAATTGATGGGCCGTGGGGGAATTCACATGCCCTCTGTTAAGATTACATATAAATGTTCTCTCAGGTTGGTTAACAGTAGGGAGTGACCCTGGAATAGCTGGAGATTCCATTCCATGTGGTGGGTGATTATGGGAAATGTGTGACTAATGCCCATCTAGTGAGCCAAATCACATTTAGGCAGCTAATAGTTTGGCACGTTAATGTCTCTACTCTGTGTGTGTCTGATAACATGAGATGAGGATGTTGTATTATAGCTTTTGATTCAATCTTTACGAGGCCATTAGATCAAAAGAATCGTGAAAATAAAATAGTAAATGAATACATTGTTATGGTTCAGTGTAACAGACATGAAAAACCATAATTACATTACAAAAAGGAAAATTCTAAAAGAGCTTTGTAAAAATAAAACTTGATATATGGAAGAAGAAACTCTTTTGTTTTTAAAGAATAATATGAGGCTGAACTCTTTCAGTGTTTTCAGACTTCTGATATTCCATTAGCAAATTGTGAAATAAATTTAGTGGGATTCATCCAGAATTTTAAAAAATGAACTGGAATAGAATGGAAAACAGACTGCATTACATATAGGAAGGATAAGTGTTGAAGCTTTAAACTATTTTTTTTCTTTTTTGTGATGTCAAAGGTATATCTTACTGCAGGCCAAGATCACAAACGTTTCAAATTTCTCCAGAAGACCAGGGATCCTTAACCTGATGCCACAGAATACAGAGTCTCAAACTTGAGTGGGAAAAAAATGGCATCTTTATTTTCACTAAAATTGAATAAAATTTAGCACTGCCTTCAATTATGACTACAGGCAACAAGTCACAGTAGTATTAGCAGTACCTGTGACTTTGTCACCAATAAATATGCTATTTTTATATCATATTATGATAGTTGCAGATATCTCAAAATATTGTTCAGCCTCAACAGTACTCCAAAATTACAGTAATTATTCTAATTGACCCTAGACCCTGTTATTTACTATGATTATTAAGAAGCATATATATTACTGTATCATAATTTTTAACCTTTTGGTAACTATTCTAATGCATTAGATTCCTTTGTTATGTTGTTTGCTTTATTTTTATAAATATAAAAATAATATTTTAAGAACGTGAACATAGGTTTAAGACTGCCCAAGGACTTAGGGCTTCAAAAAAGAGAAAAGCAAAAAAGAAATCCTGAAGTGGGCTAAGAAATGCTGAAGGCAGTAGCTGTAACTTTTTCTTTGTGCCTCCAGAATTTAGTCTACTGCCCAGAACACAGTTTGTTCTAAAAAATCATTGTTGGATGACTTCCTCCTAGGAAAGCAACAAGTCTGAAGCAATACACTATGACTTAATGGAAAGAGTCACCAGGGAGATAATATTTGAATGGATTCCTGTAAAATGAATAGGAGGAGGATATACAAAGAGTCATGTGCACACTGATTGGTAGAGAACATGACTATTGTAAAAAAATAATCAATTCTCTATGGATGAAGGCTATATATGGCAGGCAGAACATAATATGTTTATATGAGTTTATAAGATTTGTGAGTTTATGGGGTAACAGGATAATATTTTCATGGATTTAGTTAGGGAAGGAGTTCTCAAACAAGACACAAAAAGTAATACAATAAAGAAAAAGTTTGGGAAATTTCATTATATTAAATTTGATGACTTATTTCCATCAAAAGTATCATAAAAAGGGCAAAAGCCAAGCCATAATGTGAGGGACACTATTTTCAACACATATACATATAACTAAAGGGTTAGTAACCAGAATATATAAAGAATTCCTACAAATCAATAAGAAAAAGAAAGTCAACCATGATGAAAAACATAGATAATCCATTTTCCTGAAGATAAAATGAGAATGAATCTTGAATAGGAACTTCACATAACACAACCCAGATGACCAAGAAACAAATGAAAATATGCTGAACCTCATTAGTCATTGGGGGAATAAAATGAGATACGAATTTATACAACAAAGTTGGTAAAAATTAAAAAGTCTGACAATACCAAGCATTGGCAAAGATGAGGAGCATCGGGAACTCTCATCCACTGCTGGTGAAAGTGTAAACTAGTACAACTACTTTGGAAAATAATTTGGCATTTCCTATTAAAATTTCTGGGGGATAGGAGACTTGCAATGTTCTATTATTTGATCCGGACAATGGCAGGCAAAAACAGAGAATATCAGTAAAAATTACTAAGGTAGAATTCATTTACAATGTGTAAAGCTGTAGAGAGTGTAATTCCTCTTTTTATGACGTGAAAAGGCCAGATGATCTACAAAATCACAACCTTTCTGGACTCCAATTAGGAGCTAAGATTGTAGGGCAATCAACTAGCCTGAAGTCTAAGGAAAGACAGACATCTCCAAGGAGAAAGAGAATGCAAGCAATTGCTTACCAAAGCATAGCATAGGAGAAAGAGACTTCAGACACCATACAAACACATTAGAATAATTGAACTAAAATTTTTATGAATTGTCAAAAGCTGAATGTGAGCAAATGTGAGAGAATAGAACCCCTGGGCCTGCAGACTCAAGGGAATTCTCCATGGATGCTCCCTGAAGGATCACAAGATTTGACATGGGGATGGGGAGTGCAGAAAAAGCCTCCCTGTGGTGCAGGCCTAGATGTGTGAAGCAGCAGCTACTATGGGAAATGCATGAACCCTCACACATATCCTTCTCTTCTATCTCCTCTATGGACCAAAAGCCTTAAACCACTATGGGGAGATCAGCAAACACTGTCTGTCTCAGGACACAGTGAAAGGCTATTGCTACTAAGGGAAGAAAATAGGAAAAAAATGAAAGAAACCCAGAAACTTCTTCTTGTGGGGATGGGAAAAGAATGCATCATAGGCCTAAACCATTAGAAATTACCTACTACAAGAAAAAGGGCAGAATCACTAAGGCCCACAGGCAAGACTCAGACACAGTGTCTGTCTAAGACTAGCTGAACTAGGACAACAGAGAATAACACTCTCTTCCTTCTTACTCTTGAATATCACCTTTGCAAACACTGAGTAGCAAACAACAGCAGTCTACTTCTAGAGGAGAGTCAAGAGCATGGAGAAGGAACTTCTCTGAGGTACACACTCAAAGGAAGAGCCTAGAGCTGACAGTGAAAGGATAACATTGAGAAAATTGGAAACCAGCCCTCACCTACAGGTAATGCTAAAGGAATCTGAAACTTGTAGTGCACTGAGAGTAATTATAGAAACAACAAAACCAAGATGCAGCTCATCTTCTGTCCAGATTGAATCTACTCCCAAAGCTAAAAGCCAAGCAAAGGGAAGTATGCCCATTTATATGCATAAACACTATCTACTTCAGACTCTACTGTCCTATACAAAATATCCAGCTTTCAATCCCAAACTGCAAAACACAAAGAGGCAAGAAAAATACAGCACATTGAGAAGCAGAAAAGCAATCAACCTAACCAAACTTAGATATGACCCAGATTTTGGAACCATAGATGGCGAATTTAAAACAGTCATAATCTATACAAAAAGGATCTAGTGTAAAATTCATGTAAAAATGAAAAACATGGTAATAAAGATGAGGAATGCCTTCAATGGACTCATCAGTAGAATGAACACTACTGAGGAAAGAATCAAACTTATAGATAAGTAATCAGAAATTACTCAAACTGCTACACGAAGAGAAAAAAAAGTGAAGAAAACAGAACATAGCATCCGAGAACTGTAGGACAATATAAAATGGTCTAACATACTTTTAATTGACATCCTAGGCAGAGAAGATGAAACTTGAACAGAAGGAATATTTGAAAGCATAAATTTTCCAAAAATAAAGCATCAAACAATGGATCCAAGAAGATAAGATGGCACCAAACAGGCTAAATCCCTAAGTAATTAGTGAAAAACTACAACTAGACATATTATATTCAAACTGCTGACAACCAAAGATAAAAAGAAAATCTCAAAGCCAGCCAGAGAAAAAGGTCATATTACATACAGAGGAACAAAGGTAAGAATTGAGGCAGATTTCTCATTGGAAATTATGCCAGGCAGAAAACAATGTACTGACCTGTTTGAAGTGCTGAAAGAAAAGAGAGAGATTGTCAACCCCGGATTCTAAACAAAGCAAAATTATTTTTCAAAAATTAAGTAGAGAAAAGTATATTTCCAAACAAACAGAAACACAGAGGATTCATTATCCACAGATCTGAACTATAAGAGATATAAAATAATGTTCTTCAGGCAGGAGACATATGACATCTAATGGAAACTTGAATTTCTACAAAGAAAGGAAGAGCATTATAAACAATATAAATAAAAGAAATAAAAACTATTTTATTTTATTATTTCCAATTGTCCTAAAAGATAATTGATCCTCTAAAACAAAACTAGTGGGAATGTATTGTACGTTTCTAGCACATGTAGGAGTAGAATGTATGACAACAGTAGCAAAATGAACAGAGGGAGGAATCTACTGCTGT
The DNA here is from genome assembly GCF_041296265.1 of Equus caballus. Taxonomy (NCBI): domain Eukaryota; kingdom Metazoa; phylum Chordata; class Mammalia; order Perissodactyla; family Equidae; genus Equus; species Equus caballus. The sequence continues at coordinate 40,668,705 of NC_091704.1, forward strand.
AATGTTTTTGTATTACATGTGAAGCAGTATACAAGTATTTGAAGGTAGATTGTGGTTAATAAAAGGTGTGTAATGTAAACCCTGGACATCTTCAAAAACTTTTAGAGAGATACAAATTCCTACAGTAGAATCCAGAAGTGGGTCTGGCGCCAGACTGTGTTGTGTATATCAATACCGATCATCTTGTAACCACATTTTAGCAGGCCCATCCTGGCTGGGGACACAATTTTAATGTTTTTTTTTCACCAGAGTTTACCTCCACTCTCTGTGGCCCTGGACCTTAGCGCAATTTAATAAATATTTATTTTACAAATATTTTAAAGACTGTGTATATATCTTTTGTAATTCTTCTATATGTATATCTCATAAAAAAAAGAAAAACTAAATATGTGAAATGATTTGACAAATTTCAATGATAGGTAAATGAATTTTCATTATGCTATCCTCTAATTTTCTATGTTTGGAATGCTTTGTTAACTTTTTTCTAAAGGAAAAAAGAGCTTGAGGTGTCATGGAAACTGTGTTTAGTTTTTAAGTAATGGAGCATTGAGTCCAAGAGAAGGCATGACAGGGGTACCTCAAGGTTCTGAGAGAATCTTTTACATAAAAGTGATGAGACCAGGTCTGTCTTTCAGAAAGTTAACTTTGTTAACAGTGTGACCAGAGAAACCAACTCCAAGTCAAACCTTGACTGAATTTGTGCCAGGCATTCAATCAACTGTTTAGAAAGTCACACTGGTTTCTCCCAGCGGGGCTGCGTTTATGGCCCAATTTAATAGGCTTAGGAGATAGCCAGAACTGCATTAGAATTTCAGTTATGCCACCTTCTAAGTGTGTAGCTTTGGGGCACCTACTCTAAGCTGTAGTTTTCTCATCTTTAAACTAGCAATACTGCATCTTAACTCATGCGTTGCTGCAAAGATCATATGAGATAATGGACATAAAACTATGGCCATGTCTAATACATAGAAGACATGCATCAAATGTTAGTTCCCTTTGTTATTCTTTTGTAAAGAACCAAAGAACCATGCAGGGTCTGGTGTGCTGGGATGACCCCTCCATTTGATAGACTCTAAAGGTTTTCCTGGAGTAACCAAACAAGAGCAGAACTCTACTTTCTCCTCTGCCTCTTGCTTGTTATGAATTTGAATTTATCTCCTTGTGTCAGACAGTTTTTGTTGCTTAACAAGCTGCTCTAAAACTTAATGGCTTGAAACAACAACTATTGGTTTAGCTCACAATTCTCTGTCGCAGCAATGTGGGCTGTGTTTAGCTGAGCAGTTCTTTATCTGTGATGACTCATGTTTCTTTACTCAGATGGCAGTTGATGGCCTTATAGTCTAGCAGCTGTCTCTGTTGGCTAGGATGACAGCTAGGCTGATGAGGGTAACAGGGCCATGTGTCTCTCTTCATCCATCAGGCCATTCCAGGCTTGTCCACATGGTGGCAGTTTCAGGGTTTCCAGGATCAGCAATAGAGGGTGGAGCCCAATGTACAGCATTTTTTGATGCCCCTGTTTGGGGCAGGCTTGTTAAAGTCTCATTGGCCAAAGGAGGTTGTCTGGCCAACTTGGACTCAAGGGGTGAGAAACAGATTCCAACTTTTGATGGGAGATGCTCCAATGTCACATAACAAGGGTGAACGTAGGAACGGAAGATTCGCGGTCGTTTTTACAATCTACCACACGTTTGAAAAGATAAACTGAAGAAAGCAATAATCCTTTTGTGTCTACAACTTCATATGCAGATCCATTTTAGTCCTCTGACAGAGTCTAGCAATAGTCTTATGATAGGATTTTCTCCTAGATGATTAAAAAAGATGCTCCATAAGGTGAGACTAGTGACTGCTATCTATCTTGGGGGTAATATCCTTCAGTGCTAGTTTAGTATAGGGGAATCTTTCTGCTTTTATGGTTCAGTGCTTGGAAATGGAAGTTCTAGAATAGGAGTGTTTCAATTTGACTAAAAATATTTTTCTTGGAGCTCTGCTTGTCTAAATACTTAAACTATTAATTTATTTAAAAACCAAAGATGTTTGAGATTTTGTGCTACATGGGGAATAAAATTAGTACTTTACAAAACTTAACACATATTCCTTAAGAAAAGAGAGAATGGGTTTAACCTTGGAGAAATGGTAGATGTTAAAATCTCTCTAAAATGAAAATACATAAGATTGCTCTAATGACCTGGAAATAATTAGCCTATTAGATATTGGGAAGAAGAATACGATATTTGAAAAATTAGTGTTTTAAATGAGTAAAACCAATGTATATTTCATACTCCGAGCCATGAGTGCATTGGATTCTATCCTTCCTTCAGTAATTTATAAAAACTAATTGAGTTGTTCCAGTATTAGGGAAGAGGGATTGAGTCTCCTAAAATTAGAAATTATTTGCCTAAATAACTTTTTTATGGTCAAGAGGACCAGAAAGAGAAATGGGACATTTTAAGCAAATTTGTCTCCAAAGCATCATTTCTTTAGTAAGATTACATAACTCAATTTATTTTATGACAATCACTGATTCAAATAGTAGACTTGGTTTTAATTTTATATAAATTAAAGAATTTAACTTTTCCCCAATGTATTTTGAATGACTTTATTCACAGACCAAATCCTTTCTCACAGTGTCTGAAAGTTTTATTCTGTCTACATCCAAGGTTGTACATGATTTTCCGTGGATCCTATTTTCCTTTTTAGCTACTTTTTTTTTTTAAAGATTTTACTTTTTCCTTTTTCTCCCCAAAGCCCCTCCGGTACACAGTTGTGTATTCTTCGTTGTGGGTCCTTCTAGTTGTGGCATGTGGGACGCTGCCTCAGCGTGGTTTGATGAGCAGTGCCATGTCTGTGCCCAGGATGTGAACCAAGGAAACACGGGTCCGCCTGCAGCGGAGTGCACGAACTTAACCACTCGGCCACGGGGCCAGCCCCTCCCTTTTGGATATTTTTTATTTCAATGGAAAAGAACTGTAGATAAGTTTGAGTAGCTGCAGAAATTCAGTTGTTTAGATAACAACAACGGAAATTGTACGTAGCCTCAGTTGTGTTACTCATTTTTCCTTTCTTTTTTATCTTACTCTGAGTTTTGGTCTTAAATAATATTTGGATAGAGGCTGGCCCTGTGGCCTAGTGGTTAAGTTTCTGCTTCGGTGGCCCGGGTTTGGTTTCCAGGCGCGGACCTACACCACTCATTGGCAGCCATGCTGTGGTGATAACCCACATACAAAGTAGAGGAAGATTGGCAGCAGCTGTTAGCTCAGGGCAAATCTTTCTTAGAAAAAAAAATTTTTTGATAAAATTCTGTAGACTTCAGTCTTTATACATTGAATACTGCCTTAAGTAAGTACCATGTGCCATACATTGTGCTATGAGATGGACCTATGCAGTTGAAAAAATTAATCTTTCACAGCTACTTAATGTAAAGAGATACATAATGCCTAGACTTAGGAAATCAAACCTGAGCTACATGTACATTATCAAATCTGGTACCCAAAGGTGCTACCCAAACCTGGCTTGATATCAGAATAACTTGAGAAACTTTCAGCACTACTTATATTCCTGAGTTCCATATCCAGAGGTTATGATTCAATAACTCAGCAGCAGGGCTTGAGGATTTAGTCACTTTTTTTCAAAGCTCCCAAGATGATTCTGATGCAACTGGCCTAGTGCTGGTTCCAGGAAAGGCAATTGGGGACCACACATCTTGTTGAAATGTCTTAGAATAAATATGATAGAAATAACCTTGATGTGTATATTATTCTTGTGAATGTCCTCCTTTACTCAAAAAATGCATTGTTTATACCTCAGTTTCTAAAATTCAAATTGTTCTAATCAATCTCGGTGAATGCTGATGGTTTGTAGGCCAGTAACATGCAGTAGTTGCACAATGCTTGAGAAAAAAAATCTAGATAATTAATCGTTGGATTTTATTGCTTCACGACTTAAAGGAATCCACCTCCCCCTTGCTCTATAATTATTGGTGTCAAAAGCTGGAAAAGAAATTACAAGAAAATGAAAATATCAGGCAAGATTCAAAGACAAGAATCATGTTCCAGTAATTCAATGAATGGGTTATGAAATCTGAAAGATCAGGTCTTGAAATCTATGAGAAGAACAGCTGGTTGAAAATACCAAGGAACAAATAAAATTCATTGCATTATTTTCTCTGGTGGCCACTTATGGACCAGCTGAAGCATGTCACTTGTACAGAGTGAATACAGGCAAAAGCCAAAGGATAGCAGGAGAGCAACCCAGTAATAAGTATTCACACAGATGGAGTTTGACTTTGAGAACTTGAAATCCAATGATGATAACAAAAGCAATCATTCCTATATTGCTTGGTATTTACAGTTGACAAATACTTGACAAATGTGTTAACTCAGCTAATATTCGTAAAAAGATCTCCAACCTCTTCCTTTGATAAATTTGTGATGGAGGCTCATAGAAGTTAGGAGATTTTTCTGAGCTCACACAAGTAACATGAGTTGGGATTTAAATAACAAAAATGGCTTCTAAAAAATATTTTTTTCATCCTTTATTTTTTTCCTAGAATGCATCTGCCACATAATATTTAAAATTTCACTTTAATAAATAGGTCCTGTCCAGATTCACCAATATGTTATCTTGAGCCCTGGGCAAGGCTATAAACTCTCCTTACAAAATAATCTTTGTCATGGTACTCCATCACCTGCTCACACCCAAATCTACTTGCTCAGCCTCTGGTTTCTGCTTTGTGCCCCAAACCCTGCACGATTTCATGCGGCATTTCATGAAATGCCATTTCATGTGGAATGTTTCTTTAGTTCTCAACTATTGACTTCCTTCTCTTTTCACAGCTCCTTTATTTTCATACTGCTTAGTCTGAAAACCTGGCTGGCTCCCACCTCAGTGACTGGTCTTGGCCCAAGGACGCAAGCTTTCCTGCACAAAAACAGGGGACACTTTCAAATTATACACCAAATGCAGCTTTGCCTAAAGCTTATTAAAAATAATCCTAAAATGCCATATCATGGATTCTGTTTTACTTATAGTGACCATTTCATGTGAATGTTCTTGAGTAATATTCTTCTAGGTAGAGGAAGGAGAAGACACTCATCTATTTACACCAGTCCGTCAGCTCAGCCAGATCAGTAAAGTTAGAATTGATGGCTTGTTTGCGTTGCTTGTTTTGATGTTTATGATGGCTGAAATGATTAGGCGGGCTAGATTCACAGGTTCAGGAGAAACCTACAAACTGGATAACAAGTATCTGAATAATTGAATCAGGAAACCTAGAGACTTAATACTGAATTTTAATGCTGAAAGAGATCTCAGGGGTAATTTAGGTAAATTTCTTCACTACATGGTTGAGGAAATTGACTTACAAGGTCACAAACCCACATATTAAGCTCAGGTCAATGATTCTGTGACAAAGATATTCTTTAGAGTCCTAAATATTCATAGCTTTTCCCAAGTACTGTATCATAATTGACACCAACTGTTCACAGCTCTTTATATGATGACTGTGATAAAAACTTTTCTTTTGTTTCCAAGCCAAGGCTATGGGTGGGCTCAAATCACAGAAGCAGGGTTGAAATTCTGGAGTAGGGGAACCAGGACTGGGCTGAAAAGAAAGAATTCTCAGGATATGATCAAGAGAATGATTTGTCCACCAAGGCTTGGTATCAAGGAAAAGACTTTAAAATCTGACGGTGGGCTGGTAATTAAGCGTCTAATCACACCCAGAACAAAGCAGAGATGGATTTTAAAATTTTGGACCTTCACCTAAAGCAAAGGCATTTAGAGACAGCGCTACACAGTGGTTAAGAGTTTCGGTTTTGAAGCCAGAAACCCTGAGTTTGAATTGCAGTTCTGTCGCTTAATAGCTATATAGAAAATTGGTTTTTCTGTGACGCCTTTTCTTCTGATTCCAAACAGAAGATAATAATAGTACTGAGTTTAAACATTTGTTATGAGGACTGAATAAGTGGAGGACTTGTAACAGTGCCGGGAAGATTGTAAAAATTATATAAATGATTGCTAATAAATACTATGCCGACGTGTATGTACAATGATGTTTACTGCAGCATATTTATAGAATTAAAGAATTGGAAACAATAAAAATATTCTTTATGAGGGGTTGATTAAAGAGATTACATTATGGCCATACAAAGGAATATTACGTTGCTGTTCAAGAATATCAGGTGACTCCGAAGTTCCCACCTATGATATATGCTTAAGTAAATATTTTTACATATACAACAGGATGATATGATTTTATGGAAATATTCAAAAATATATGTTATGTGTGTAAGTCCCAAAGGTCTTGGTGTATTTACACGAATTTGTTGAGTGTTTCCCGTGAGGACTGGCACTGTGGCAGGAGTGGGCAGTGGCAGGGAAGAGCCAGTGAGAAGAACTTGCTATTTTCCTTTATTCAATTCTGCAATATTTGGATTATTTTTCAATCCACAAAAAGATTTTTTTACATGATAGTATAAATCTAGTAAAATCTGGGGTGAAAAGAACGTAGTAGTAAATAAGGTAAAGTTACGAGGAGTTAGAGGCAAGATGCTGATGGCTGCAGGAGCTCTTAGGTAACAAAGAGGGACTTTAAAATGAACTGTTACCCATAATATGTCCAAACTGATCTTGGAGGCCCACCCACTCATCCTTATGGAACATGTGGACTTGTGTTTCTTTCAGGTCACAGGAATACGTGAGTGGCATTAAATAACCTATGAGAGTAACGCTTCTCTTTGCTTACATACCAGGAGATACGTTACGTAAAGGGAAAGAAGTCTGCCTGTCATCTATGTAATGCGTATATAAAATGGCTTCTTGACACACTCTGAAATAATGACACAGCTAGACCCATTTACTAAGCCCCGGATATACTTCTCCAGGGCACTATCACACAATCGAAGGCTGAAATTAAGGGGACTTATTGATGAGTTCATTACTGCTGTGCCCTCTTTCAAATTAGTGGAGCATAACATACGAGGAACTGAAAAGCTTTAATTGCGAGACATGAGTGTGATGCAGTAAGAACCTGCAATTTGCATAGGGAAAAGAATCGGGTAGCACACTGATGGAGTGGTTGCAGGGCTTTGAAAATTGGAACATAATTGACTCCCCAAACATTACAGACTAAGTAAACAATTCATTTGTTTATAATTATTTATGAACAGTCTAACCTCAGCCGTCCTCTTTGGTAATGTTTTCTGCGTCAGTTTGAAGCACATCTTGTCACGGATTAAAGAAGTATGTCTGATAATATAAACCAGAAGCATGGTTTTATAGAATCATCTCTGCCCTGAATTTACCTTGTCTCCTAAATATTAGTGATATAAAAAAAGATTAAGGAGAAAATGAGACGAGGCAGAGAAAGTAAAGTAAAACTTTAGTCCTACGCTTCCATATTGACTCGTCTATCGATTATATTTATTTAACTTTATTTAACAAGCACATATAATGCTTACATATCTTTATAGTTATCAATTTAGGGAAGCTATGGTTTTCAAAATGTAGTTGCTTAGACAAGTCATAAACAAATGGCCCACCCATTCTGAAGGTTATCAAGTTAATTGACCTGCTGATTATAAAGGATTCCATAATCTTGGCTCTAAGGATGTAGATGACAGTTAAAATTCTTCACACCCTGCCTGATAGTAACCTTGATCATGTCTCTCCCACCCAGCTTATGGATGTCTGTGTAGACTCTCCTTCTTTATCCTTATGATGTTACTCTTTCATTATTAATTTCATGAAAAATGATGTATAAGGTTTATAAGAAATTATAAAGCTAAGGGACATCAAAACAATTTGAATGTGGAAGAGGCATATATACAGTAATGTGTTTAAACATAGTATGATATATAAATTTTTCATTGTCTATCTCAACCTATATTTACTTTACATGAGTTAGGAAATCTCAATAACAGGTCAATTTATCCATATATGGCAGATTCAAACTCAATGTTTATTGCTTGCAGTTCGTTTAAAAAGTAAACATAACGAAAATATTTTACTACTATTAACAGAGTATGAATGTCTTCTTGGTGTATAGCTCATCATTGTATTTCATTTTTGAGCTTCCTGGTTTCATTCTGTAGAGCTGAGATGAGAGTCTAATATGTAATGAACGTGGGTCTGAGTGAGAGCTCCAGTCTTCCCCTTTACCATCCCACATATTTACATTTTGATGAACATAATCATTGACAAGCATTTGTGAGGAAGGATTATTTAGGGCGCAGTAATATTAGTCTCCTCCTCCTCCTCCTTCTTAAACATGTTTTACCATATCAAATTGGCACAAAAACGTGAGGGACGTTTATAGAAGCGCTTAGGAACTATTAATGTGCCGTATCAGCCTCTTTAAATAGATAACAATCAAGCAGAGAGAATACCTCGTGGTCAGACAGAACAGGGGAATTTTGAATGCTGTGTGTGTAGAAAAACGGCTTCTCCATTTCATACTCAATATTGGCTATACTATTGTTTCATATTCTCTGAAAGTGCAATGAATTTTAAATCTTAAGACACAGAATCAATATTTTGCTTTTTAATTACAGTTTAAAGTTTAACAATACTAAACTAATTCTATTGTTTAAGAAGTAGCCTTTTCAGGCTCCTATAAAAATTCTAAAATATTCTTCCTCACAAAAAGAAAAAAGAGAGAGATAATGGTCAACATTTATTCTTCCTTCAAATAACCTATATGAAATGCACTGAGAACCAAGTGATTGGTTTTCTCTTTACAGCGGGCTAGACTCCTTCTACATGATCTCAGCAATATCTTGATTGATAATATATTCAGTCTCTGTGACATGGTGGCTTGTGGCATAAAAGTACTGAAAGAAGCAGGAATCTTCAGGTTGCCAGTTCTGCCGTAGACAACGTAAAATTTCTCACCAAGATGCCTCAACTTTGAAATTTTGTAAGTTGAGAGAAAGCATCACTTTCTTGGTTGCCTAATGGGCTTATTTGTGAGAATCAAATTGAATAAGCTCTTAGAAGACTATAAGGCATCACAGAAAACTGAGCCCGACAATTACAGCTTTGACCGCTTGTCCCTTTCATGTGGAAGCCCACTGGATATCCCCACAAGCATATCTGACCAGCACCTGAAAGTTAATCAGCCCAATACTTTTTTTCCCCTCACAAAAAAAAAAAAAGGGATTTCATTCTTTCCCTTAGTAGTGATAAATAAATGAACAACAATAGGATATACTGGAGTATATGAGGAAGCCTTTTGGTATAAAACTAATTCAGCTTGACCTTGTTTTTTTTTCTCCAAAAGGGCCTGACATGGCCTGTTGCGCAGGTATTGTACATCTGCTTTAAACATTTACTATGTCCTAAAGACAAGAATGATGCCCTTAAAGATAGGGATGTAACTTCCCTCCATATCAGCACTTCTTTAAGGATAAGCATCCCCTCCTGGAAACTAAGGATTAATTGCTGATCTGCTGTGCTCAGCTTGTGACTACTGACCTATTGTGCCAGTTAAGCATCTCGTGACAGTAGTAAAAGACATCTTTCTGTCATATGGGATGTATGCTCTTCATTCCAAAAAGGTATATGACCACTGTACACCCCACTCCTTTGATGCCATTCCTTCCTTGGGGAAGGAAGGCCCCGGGCTATAGTCCTCAGACCTAGCATCTAATAAACTCACCCCAATTTTGATTTAAAGATCACTATGGATTATTTGCATTGACAATGACATCACCAATTCTTCTAAACACTCACACCAGACACTTAGGCAGAATCTTTATATTTTCACCTCTCTCTGATCCTCCACATGCCAAGCAGTTTTCTATCATTATCTCTATATTACTAGTATCTTTGGATCTTGTACCTTCCTCTCCATCTCCACCACCTCTAGCCAAGGTATCACAACTCTCCCCTAGCCTGGGAGCCTTCTCCTAACCTAGTCACTCACCTCCAATTTCTTACCTTCTATTTATAACCTAAATGCTTCTCAACCAGGGAGATTTTCCTGACCTATTCGATCAAGATGTGCTATTTCCTTGCCTCTGTGCTCTATAATACTTAGCTTTCATTTTCCCTGTTTTTTCCCCCCCATACAGTATGATGTTATAGGGAATGCTTGGGAAAACTCAGGAAAAACCCTGAATAAAGGTATTAAATTGTGGTCATCATTCTATGTAAAGTAAGCAGCCACAGAGGGATGATGAAAAATGTATGCAAATACCCTTTTTGAGAATTCATGCTTTCTTAATTTATTTAAAGAGAAGTTGTTCCCTTTGTTCAAAGTCTGATGGAATTTCTCTGGGCAAGGACTGGGAATTTCCCTGGGCAATTTCTTCTGAGATTAGCCTTAGGGGATACTGTTCTCAGATTTCATTTTTAGCCACTTATGGCCCAGGCAAGCTTCCATAACTAAGTCAGAACCCTCTCCCTTTTGCTAGGAGGGAAGATGGACCAAGTCCTACATCTCTTCCATAGGTGCCCAGGCACCATCATCACCATGCCTCTACCCTCCTTCATGATCTTTGACCCACAGCCACAGAAGTAAGCAATGTCACACTGGGACCTGGACCTTTCTGAAAAGTGACGTGATCACCTTCAGACTGAGAGCTGAAAGCAGTGTGAGTAATAGGATAGTTCTAAGGAGTAAATGGGATGTGGAACTCTTTGACTAGTTTCTGTCTCTTGGTGTCCTGAGATTTTTATCTTATTGTGTTTATAATGTAATGACATAACCAACAGAAGAGCATTCTTAAATTTGGAAGGCCCTTAGTTTTAGATAGATAGATAGACATAAATTATGTATACTATATATATACATATTATATATTGTACATATAATTATAATTACTATTTAATACTATCATATATATGCAACTGTAATGTATATATTATACATACAATTGTAATATATGCATATATAATGATAAGCTCAAACTCTGAAGATGTATTTTTTTGGTTTCAAATCCAGTTCTTGTTGGGCTGTTAATCTTTAGCAAATTCTTTAACTAATCTCCATGTGACTCAGTTTTCTCTTCTGTAAAACGGAGAATAGTGAGGATTGAATGAATTCATACACATGAAATGCTTGAACAGTGCAGTTGACTCATAGTCATTTATTGACTATTGTATAGTCAATAAATCTATAATATGAAGTACAAGAAGAAGGAGGAGGAGGAGGAAGAAAAGGAAAGAGGGAAGAGAAGGAGAAATGATCTTCTTTATGGGAGGACCATGGAGCCACCGAAAAGACAGATCATGTCTTATACATGTTTATATCCCTTGTAGGATTTAGCTGATAACAGGTACTGAGTAAGTGTTTGAGCCAATGGGTAAATAAGTAAGTGAATACAGAGAAGTACCAAGTTGTAGTCAGCCATAGCTGACTGATGCTTTGCTTACGTTGGCTAAGCACTGCAGTGGATTCATGAGTTACTTTTGGTGTTGTGAAAACTTAACCACAGATGTAAAATGTGACCTCCCAGACTTTGAGGCACATAGAGCATTTGGCAATCATGACGGAAGATCTGGAGTGAGAAGCACCATTCCTGTCATAGTGATGTATTTCCACCAGTTTCCTGCAAACTGTGCATATTTCTGACTTAAATCAGTGTCAAATCCCATCGTCTGACAGACCCAGACCTCCCTCCTGCTCCCTAAATCTAGAAGCCTTATCCCTTCTGGGGTTCTCTGAGGAATGTGTGGAGAAGATACCAGATTTGAATTTGGAGTGACTGTAGTGGACATTTTCATGGTCTGTCAACACAGAAGTTAATCTGATAAACTATATATTCTTACGTATTAGGGAACAATGTGTGAGCCCTTGGAAAAGCTTTGGCATTTTAGAGGATCAGTGAGTACTAGAGGTTTTCTAATATTTCATTCATCCATTCATTCATCCCACTATGTGCCAGTGGTGAAAATTCAAAGGTGAATAAAAGTTGCCCTTGGCTTCAAGGAACCTACAGAAACAGATGACCAATTGTTACATTTTAGAATAGGGTATATATTGTTGTTGAGTTATTTCTCGGCAACCCTTAAATCACACCTTGTGAATAACTACTGACCACACATACAGCTATCCTGGAATACTATTCTGTAACCAAAGACAGATCTGGAAGGTGAAATGTGAAGAAATCATTATCTGTCCAGGGATTCATCCCACAATGTCACAAACAGGTTTTCCCAAATCTTTTTATTTTTAGGCTATAAAATAGAGCTATTCGTACTGATTTTGCTCAGCTCTTATCTAGATCTACAAGGCACCAATTTCATATGCTTATGATTACTCAGAGTCAGAAGGAAGCAGATCAGCTCATGTGTGGCCTGAAGAAATATCTGAAAACTGTACTTTTAAAGTGAAACACTCATCATATTAAATACTGTTATTTTGCTCATTACAAAATTAATATTCTCATTGCAGGAAATGTAGATAACAGTAAAAGATAAAGAAAATGGTAACCTATCATCCATAAAAGCAAATTGCTAATATTTTGACCCATTTTGGTCTAGTATTTTGTACAATTCTGAGAATGAATTTATATGTGAATATTAATACATGAATAGACAGCTATTTTGGTATGTTTTCTACTTTTGGTTTAATGTTTATGGTATTATAAGATATTTCTGGGGGACGACCTGGTGGCACAGCGGTTAAGTTTGCACATTCTGCTTCAGCGGCCCAGGGTTCACTGGTTCGGATCCCAAGTGTGGACATGGCACTGCTTGGCAAGCCATGCTGTGGTAGGCATCCCACACATAAAGTAGAGGAAGATGGGCATGGATGTTAACTCGGGGCTAGTCTTCCTCAGCAAAAAGAGGAGGATTGGCAGCAGATGTTAGCTCAGGTCTAATCTTCCTCAAAAAAAAAAAAAAATTAAATAAAGAAATAAAATATACTGGTTTCTCTACAAGACTTTTTAGTAGTTGCCTAATATTCCATCAATCCTTCACATAACTTATTTCATTATACTCTTATTTATTGTACATTTCAGGTTATTCCATTTCTTTTGCAGTTATATGCAACACTGTGAAGAACATCTTGGAACTGAAATTACTGGATCTTTATGATTTTTCCAGTTTAATAAATCTTTGCTGACTCAAAGGTTATGAAAATTCTCTGTTTCCCTCTGCAAGGTTTGTTGTTTTACTGTTCACATTTAGACCCATAATCCACATGGAAGTGATTTTTTGTGTATGATGTGAGTTAGTGGCCATAGTTTATTTTTGGCTATGTGCCTATCCAGCTGATACAGCAACGTTTATTTACAAGACCATTGTAAATGGTCTCACTACAATTCACTATTAACTTTTCCAAAAATTTTTATTAATTTTTCATAAATATATATTTTCATTTGTTTTTAGATTCTACTTTTCCATTGGTCATTTTGTCCAAACTTGGGCCAAAATAATGGTGTCTTATTTACTGTATTATTTATTACTTATTTACTATGGCTTTATCACAGCTCTGACATCTGCTTAATAAGACCTTTAGCTTTGTTCTTCCAAAATGCCTGGGCTATTCTTAGCCCTTTGCTCTTCCATGTGAATTTTGGAATCAGCTCATCAATTTAAAAAGGAGCAATAACTGTGATATTTATTAGGATAGCGTTGAAAGTATTGATTAATTTGGGGAGAACTGTCATCTTTTCAGTATTGAGTCTTCTAAGCCATGAAACGATATATCCCTTATCTATTTTGCTCTTTCATTTCTCTCTTTGGCATTTTATAGTTTTACATGTAGAGATTTTGTACATTTTAATTTAAATATATTCCTATATATTTGATATTTTAATATATTTGCTAATGGCATTATCTCTTAAACTTAGTTTTATACATAATTGTGTCTAATACATAGAAATACGGTGGATTTGGGTTTCTTGATTGATCATGTAGCTAGCAATCTTTCTCAATGTACTATTTTTAAAGTTTTTATTTTGAAGAAAACTTACAGAAAAGTTGCAAGAATAGTACAAAGTACTCCTAAATATCCACCGACCTTCATATTTTGCCACATTTGTTTTATTTTATTCTGTATATAAAATAACAATACCTATTATTATTTAGCATCTATTATTATTGTTGTTGCTGAATTACTTAAGAATTAACTGCAAACGTTAGGAACATATACTCTAATTATTGCTGTATTACCTATTAAAAAGAACGATATTTTCTTACATAAAAAGAGTAAAATTATAAAGGGCGCTAAATTTAATTTTCATACAATACTATTATCTAACCTGTAGTGTATTATCCAGTTTCACCAATTATCCCTATAATGTCCCTTTTAACAATTTTATTTCTCCTGATCATGGATCCCATCAAGGCTCACACACTGCATCTGGGTATAGCATCTCCTTAGCTTCCTCTGACCTGGAACGGTCCCTCAGTCTTTCTTCGTCTGACACGACAATGGAATTTTTGATGAGTACAGGCTGGTTATTTTATGAACTACCCCTCAATTTTTGTTTGAATACTTCCTACAATTACATTCAGATTATTCATTTTTGGTAGAAAATCACATAAATGGTGTAATCTTTTCAGCACATCACAGTGGGAGAAATATGATGCCAGTTTGTACCAGTATTGATTATGTGAATTACATGTTACTCTATGATATTTTGGATGTATTGGATTAAAAATATACTGCTAACATAACTTTACCTGTTCTTCTTTTGTATTGATTTTAGCATGATTTCTAGATCATTGAAATTATACACCTGACTTGCATTATATGTCTATTGGACATGGCTGCCTTACAGCATCCACTAAAAATATAAAACAAAGAGGCATACAGAATAAACAACTAGTAAAACAAAACAAAACAAAAACTACATCTACAAGAAGACAGGAAGAGAGGAAAAAGAAACGACAAAGGTACAGGAAAATAGAAAAATAGCAAGATAATAGATTCAAACTTTACTGTACTTTAAATTACATCAAATGTAAATGCTCCAAATACTGCAATGAATAGTCAGAGAATGCCAGACTGGCGAAAAAAAGCATGACCCATCTTTATGTCGTCTACAAGGGATCCAATTTAAAGACAAAGACACAGATATGTACAGAGGTAAAATGAAAAAGGAAATGCTTTGCAAATATTGATAGAAAACCTGGAGTGGCAACGTTAATATCAAATAGTTGAAGACATCAAGACAAGGAAGACTATCAGGTATAAAGAGGGGCAATCTGTAATGATAAAGAGTCAACTGATCAGGGAGATACAATGTTTCTAAAGGTGCACGTATGTAATAATAAAGCTTCAAAACACACCAAACAAAAACTGACAGAATGGAAAGGAGAAGACGACAAATCCACAGTTGCAGGGGTGGAGATTTCAATACTCTTATCTCAGTAATTGATAGAGCAAGTAATCAGAAACTCAGAGAGCATACAGAAGACTTGAGCAGAATTATTCACCAACTTGTTCTAATGACGTTTTTAGAATATCCTATCCAACAACAGCAAAATCCTCATGCTTTTCAAATGCACATGGAAAAATATCACAACTGACCGCATTCTGGTCTAGAAAGCAAGTCTAAAGTAATTTTAGAGGATTAAAGTCACTACATTTTAAATACTGTGTAATTCTGTGTAATACTGTGTATGTTCTTTGATCAAAATTGAATTAAATTAGAAATTAATAGTGGAATGCTATCTTGAAAACCCTCAAATATTTGGAAATTAAATAAAACACTTCTAAATAAAGTATGAGTCAAAGAAGAAATCACAAGAGAAATTAATAAATATTTTGACCTTACTCAAAATGCAAATATGCAAAACAAAATGTATAGAATGTGACTAAAACAGTGATTAGAAGTAAACAAATACCTTCAAATGCTTATATTAGAAAAGAGAAAAAGTCTGAAACTAATTACCAAATCCAATCTCAAGGAGCTATAAAAAGAAGGGCCAATAAAACCCAAAATAAACTAAAAGAAGGAAAGAAAAAACATGCGTGAAAATCAATAAACAAAATTCATTAAAATCAATGCAATCAAGAGATTAAACAATTAATACATTTCTAACTAGATTAACCAAGAAAAAAAAAGACAGAAAAACACAAATTATCAACATCAGAAATAAAAGAAGGGAAATAATTATAGATCCTACAGAAATTAAAAGGATAACATGGGAATTTAGGAGCAACTTTGTGGTAGGCAGAATTCTAAGATGGCGCCAAAGATTCCCACCCCCAATATACCTGCACTGTTTAATCCTCTCCCCTTGAGTGTGGATAGGACCTATGAATATGATGGGATAGTCACTCTCATGATTACTTGACATTATATAATACTCTGTCTTATCAGACTGGTGCAAGAGATTCACCTGCTGGCCTTGAAGAAGTAAACTTTCCTGTTCCCAGAGGGCCTGTGAGAGAGCCTCATGGTAAGAAGTGATGGGCAGCTTCCAAGAGCCGAGAGAACCCCACACATGACAGGAAGCTAGAAGATGGGGAATTCAAGAGCTGAATTCTTCCAATAATCACATGACCCAAACTGCAGAAAGGAATGCAGCTCTGCAAATCCCTACATTGCAGCCCGGTGAGACCTTGAGCAGAGGACCCAGTTAAGCTCTACCTGCTTGCCTGCCCACAGAATCTGTGAGGTAATAGATGTGTGTTGTTTTAAGCTACAAAGATTTTGGTCATTTGTGTTGCAGCAATAGAAAATGAATACAAAGTTTATGCTAATCAATTTGATGACTTGGATAAAATGGAGAAATTTATTGACTCAAATTACACAACCTGGCATAAAAAGAAAAGAACTTCTGATAGGTCTTTGTCTTTTTAAAAAACTTGAATTCATAAATTGAAAATTCCACAAGATACACTACTCTAGGTCCATGTAGCTTTATTGGTAAAATCTAAGGAAGAAGCAATATTAATCCTATATAAACTCTTTCTAAGTGTATAGGAAGAGGGACTGCTTCCTAACTTATTTTATAAGACCAGACTACTCCAATACCAAAACCAGAGAAAGACATTGCAAGAAAAGAAAACTATAGACCAACATTCCTCATGAACACAGACACAAAAATCATTTAAAAAATAGTAAATCAAGTTCAACAATATACAAAAAGCATAATATATCATGACCAAGTGACGTTCACTTTAGGAATGCAAGATTGATTTAACATTTGACCAAATAAAGTGTGTTTCAGGAATATAAATTCCATTTAATCTTGAAAAATAATCAATGTTTTTTACCATAACAACAGATTAAAAAACTTCCATGTGATATCAATAGCTACAGAAAAACTTTCTCATGATTTTCAACATTCATTCATAGCAAAAATTCTGAAAATTAGGAATAGAAGGGAATTTCCTTAACTTAATAAAAGATATCTCTAACAAACTTACAGCTAACATCAAACAATTTTAATGTTAAAATGTTGAATGCTTTCTCTTTAAGATAGGGAGCAAGGCAAAGATGTTCTCTCATCACTTTTTTTTGTTTGTTTTTGGTGAGGAAGATTGGCCCTGGGATAACATCTGTTAGCTAATCTTCCTCTATTTTGTATGTGGGATGCTGCCGCAGCATGGCCTGATGAGTGATGTGTAGGTCTGCGCGTGTGCCTGGGATCACGAAGCTTGGGCTGCCAAAGCACAGAGTGTGAACTTAACCACTATGCCACTGGGCCACTCCCCTCTTATCACTTTTATTTAATGTTGTACTACAGGGCCTAGCCAGTGCAATTACACAAGAAAAACAAAATATGAATTGGAAAGTAAGTAGTAAAACTATCTTCACACATAGCATAGTCATATATGTAGAAAATCTCAAGTAATCTTCAAAAAGTTAATAGATCTAATAAGTGAATTTAGCAAAATTTCAAAATACAAGTTCAATGCACAAAAATCAATTATATTTCTATATTATAGCAACAAACAACTGGATAGTGAAATTGCTTTACTTATCTACATGTGAAGACTTGGGGAATGTCAACAGAGAGAGTATATGGACAGCTTCACCTCCGTTCATTGTATATTTTGCTGGCTGTATCACTTTCTTGTATACACAACTGCCTATAGCTGCACTTTGTTTTCCTATTTATCATAAATATTTAATGGAAAGTTAGGAGAAGCTGCACTGTGGGATGCTAGCTAAAGGTCATATTAGATCTTTTTATTTTGAAGAAGAGGATTATCCCTGAGCTCACTACTGCCAGTCCTCCTCTTTTTGCTGAGGAAGGCTGCCCCTGTGCTAACATCCATGCCCATCTTCCTCTGCTTTATATGTGGGACGCCTGCCACAGCATGGCTTTTGCCAAGTGGTGCCATGTCCACACCTGGGATCCGAACCAGCAAACCCTGGGCCATCGAGAAGCAGAACGTGTGCACTTAAGCACTGCACCACCGGGCAAGCCTGTCATATTGAGTCTTAATTCTGACCTTTTTAAAATAAAATAGTTATTTTAAAAATAATCTTAGTAAGCACATTTTTTTAACATATACAATTTTAAGATAAACTTTGCCTAGTGTCACTTACTTGATTAATTGATATAAGCTAGTCTTTGTAATTTAGGAACTGGTAGAGGTGGCTGAGGATTAAGGGTTTTACTCTCTAAGAGCTGGGATTGGGAAAATAAAAGAATATTAAACTAACTTCTTAGAGACGTAGCTACTTTGAATTGCAAACAATTTATAATTATATAAAATTAGTAATTTCTCCTCTGTGTTGTTAATATTGGGATTAGTGGCTATTTTAAACAGATGGAGCAATTACCAAATTGCTCTAGATGAAAAAGAAAATGATAATTTATTTCTCCATTTAAATATAAATTCCCCAAAGTAATCATTCTCGGATTAAATCTCCTACGCCTTTATCACGTTTGCCACCAGATGATAAGCGTGGTTGAGTTTGCCTTCCTGAGGGGAAAAGAGAGACTTGTACAACGTAAGCGCACATGTACTAACCAAACAAGGTTTAGATGTAGAAATTAACTGTATGTATGAATTTGTTCCGTGACTAAAAGTGTAACTGTGTTGAAAGCCCGATCTGCTACAGAAACAACCAGCTCTTCTGCTTGAACTCAGGCATTCCCATCTTTTGTCCTTTGACTTGAACAAGATATCAAATTATCTCCCAAGAATATTAAGATGATAAAACATTGCCTCTGAGTAGAAAATTTCCTTTCGTAGAATGTGGCTGTTGAGATAAGCATTCTTCATTATATAGCTTCTAATTTATTAGAAAAATAATGAAGGACATTCATGGAAATGAGATTTTCCATAAAAAACATGATTTTCTAATGCTAGTTTAAGAGCTTGATGCAAACTACAATTAATTATATAGTTGACAAAGAGCAGAAGTCAAAGACCTTGAAGATTGTGATAAAAAAACAAACCCAAACAGGGGCCGGTCAGTGGCGTAGTGGTTAAATTCACGTGCTACACTTCGGTGGCCCAGGTGCGGACCTATGCACCACTTATCAAGCCATGCTATGGCAGGCATCCCACAAATAAAGTAGAGGGAGATGGGCACAGATGTTAGCTCAGGGCCAGTCTTCCTCAGCAAAAAGAGGAGGATTGGAGGCAGATGTTAGCTCAGGGCTAATCTTCCTCAAAAAAACCCCCCAAACAATCCAAATAAAACAAAAAAATCTCTGTAATCTCTGTATATCATCACCACTACCAATGCTTTAGGCTATTGCCAATTTATGAGTTGAGGAAATGCACTAGCGCATACTGATTTTTGCTGTATGTGTACACATAAAAATTGTTGGATTGCCAAGGTGCGTCACTTTCCGAGGAATAATGCAAAACTATGAGGAGGAAGTCAGTTTTATTCTCAGAATGAAGGGATGAATAACCACCAGGGTTAACCAGAAAGTATAGATTGAAGAACTCAGTGCTAACTAAGCTGAGAGAGACATTGAATGAAATCTGATGGCTTAACAGGGAAGCTGAAGGAAAGTCAGGAAAAAGAAGCTTGGGATCATGAGACTGTAAGGGAGCGGATGCAGTGATGAGGAGGTCAAAGCGAAAACTAAGCAGGCACAGAGCCTAAGGACCAAGGAGTATGTAGGTAATTATTAA
Organism: Equus caballus; assembly: GCF_041296265.1. Lineage (NCBI taxonomy): Eukaryota > Metazoa > Chordata > Mammalia > Perissodactyla > Equidae > Equus > Equus caballus. The sequence goes on from NC_091704.1 coordinate 40,688,716, forward strand.
AAGATGATTAGGGGGCTGGCCGGGTGGTGTAGTGGTGAAGGTCACATGGTCTGCTCTGGCGGCCCGGGGTTTGTGGTTTCAGATCCCCGGCAGGGACCTAGCACTGCTCATCAAGGCACACTGTGGTGGCATCCCACATAAAAAAGGTAGAGGAAGATTGGCACAAATATTAGCTCAGCACTAATCTTCCTCAAGCAAAAAGAAAAAAGATCAGACATCAGGCAAGAGTTGAATCTTTACGGATAACATTGTTGGAGTTGGCTCTAGGGCAACTTGTGGCGATAAGTCTTTTGTTCTATGTCTGGTAACTATTTTGAGTCTGATTTTTCACTTTTATGCCTTGGTCAGACATGGTGGAATATCAGTTTCTCTCTATGAATAAAATCTTTAATGTCTTGGGTGAGAACTTTAACATCAGGGCCATTTAAGAGTCCCAGATTGTGCTAGCAAGTGAGTAACCTCTGATCTAGGATGCTAGAGAGGACGTCGATTGGATATCAAGACTGGCTTTACACACTGACACACACACACAGGTGTGCACACATGAATATACTAGCACACATGTACATATCATGATTTAGGTTATTTACTGTCTTGGGAAGATGAATGATGGTTGAGGAGATGAGTTGGTAAGAGGATAGATATGGATCTTTGGTATCAACAACAGGCAAGAGATGGGTGAACAAAAACTGACAAGGAATCGGAATAAAATAATGTCATATTAAGATTCTACTAGGAAGGAAAAAATTAGGATAGGATATAATTAGGAATCAGAGTATTTAAAGATGTTTGTTTACCTAGAACACTGAAGTGATTAGGTAAGAAACGAGAGGAAGAAAATCCTATATTGTTGAAGTTGGTTGATAATTTTTAATGTTGAGGAGTTCTGAGGAAAGCACGTCTAATTCAATCTGAGTTTACAACCTGATGTGAACAATGTATCTAATAAAATATTTACCCGGGGTACGTATTGCTGAAGACAAATCTGTTATTTAACATAATTTCTGTGTTTAGATTAATTGGTTCATTAAGGCTTAAGAGAGAAGTATCACTTGCACTCAGAGCTTACTCATGCTCTGGGAACACTACCAAGCAAGCGGGAAAAAGTCATTTTAGGAAGTCTTTAAGAAGTAATAAATAGTAAGAGCTGCTTCACTTTTGGAAACCGGGACAGAAATACAGGATACCCGTGTGCAACAGGATTTTAATCCAACATCATTAATATTTTTCACACCCAATGCTTTTTTCTCCTATCATAACTATCTAGACTTTTGCTGTATCTTCTAAGATGTTTTCCTTTTAGGGTTGGCCCCATTCTAATATAGAATGAATTTTCTAAAAACATTTCCTGCTTAACATCCTTCAATTGTTCCTCAAAGCCTTTCTCTAAACTAGTGTGGCATATAAGGGTTCTCACGATACATCCCTTGATTAACTCCATAATCCAGTCGTCATGAACTGAGCAAAGTCTCTCCAGTGCTTTCATTACACATTTTGAGTATCTCTTTCATCCTTCTGGAGCACTTTCCTCATATGCACTTTTTTTTCTCTCTGTCTCCCCAAATTCAGCTCCCATGGCATGCTTCAGTGAAGCCTTCCTTGACCTCTCCTTTTGCCCTCATTTTGAGTGAATCATAGCACTCATTTTGTGTTATCATTGTCTTCCTTATCTGGTTCCCTGACTTGAAAAAAGGTTCCTTAAGGATAAGAACTTTGTCTTATTCATCTTTGTGTTTCCATGACTGGGCACAGTAACTGGCACTACAGGCCACCCAATAAAAGTTTATTGAATAAACAAATAGATTGTGACCTGGCAAGAACCATATTTTGACCAACAGGCAGGGCCTTCTGGAGCCTACACATGTTTTGAGTTAGAATAATGCTTAACAATCACCCTCCCTATCTCCTTATTCAAATTAAGCTTATACTAGGAGGTGGGGGAAGGGCTAGTAATTGAAGATCCCACTTCTTGCTTCTGCCTTTAAAAGTCCTTCAACCAGAGCCTGCAAGACAATCTCTTTGCTCCAAGCTACTTTAAAAGGCATTTGAGTGTTTTTTTAATAGGGAAGTGATAGGTGTTAATGAGTCATCCCAGTTCTTTCCTTCCAGTCACATTGGTAACTAGTAATAACTTACCTCCGAGACGTGGAACTCCCCTCCAACAAGTACTTGGGTGAAGACTCTATCTACAGGATGTCTGGTCAGATTAGGTATTGATCTCGGGACTTTAGAATTGAAATTTTCTAAGGAACTGTTGAAACTGTATAAATCTCATGCTTATAATAATGGCTTTATTAGTAGTTAGTTTTGTTAATTTATGTTCTTTAGTCCAGGCCAATAGATGTTAAAGAGAAACCAGAAAAGTGTGAAAAAAAGTCACAGTGAAAGAAAATTCTGTTATGAGGAATCTTAATTATTCTATCTTATTTACCATTTTGAGGATACTGAACTTGGGGACCAATCTGACTTTACCATTACTGCGACCCTTTTGTTATCTCATTTTTCAATCTGTTTGCTTTCTCATTTGTCTTGAAATCCATTTTACATAATACCCATGGACTATTACCCCACATGTTTCAGAATAAATTTGTAGCTAATAGAAAAAGTTGAAAAAGATGAAATAATGTACTTGTTTTTATCAGATTAATTATAAAAATGATTCACTGAAAAAGGGAGTATTTCTTAGTAGAAGAAACAGACCAGTAAGTATAACCAACTAATGTTTATGTTTTTTTTAAGTCCAGTTAAGGGGAAGCAACTATTTTCTTACAGTCCAACAGTCTGTATTAGTAAGTCAAGGGCTTCAGTCATGAAGTGATGAGACTCAGCTCTGTTACATTCTGTTAAAATAGTCACCATTCCCTGAGTCAATTTCATCCTCTCTTCCGCCTCACATAGACCATTCAAGTGATGGTGCTAACTGGTACTTTCACTCAGTTTTTTGTTGTTTTTACAGGGACATCAGTGACTGAATTTTGATTTTATAGTATCTCATGAAAAGGCCAAGCAAAAGATAAAGTTGTTATTCTGTAAAGGTAATTTTCTAAGAGAACTGTTATTTGTAAGGTCCCTTAAGTCTTATTCTGAGGCCAAGTTCTGACGGTAAGACTTGGGAAAGACAAGTGTCTATTTTGATTATTTCCTGACAACCTGTAGAAATAAAGTCTGAAAATAAGATTTGAGGCTTAAAATTAGAATTTATTACTAAAAATAAGTGTTAGATGGAACTAGAGCTTATATTGAAATAATAAGATGACCACAGCACTACAATTATGAATTCCAAAGTGGATTCAGTTGTCCATGAAGTGTATCAAGGTAGCAAAAATAAACAGCACATTGTGTAACCCTTTTTGCATTCAATAAATTTTGATTTCATTCCCTTTTGTCTGAAGTTGTATGTTTCATCTTTACCCATAAACTTCCTACCTCAGACCTGTTTTTCTTCTATCTAACCCAATTTAATAGAAGAACTGATGGAAATTTTCATTTTCCCTAAAGATCTGTGTTTACGGCTTATGGCAAGTGATTTTTTTTCCTGACCCAAAGGTGTATGCCTTTGAAAATCAAATCTGAATATGTGGATTTCATCCTGCGTTGTTCAAATATTTTTTATCACTCCTATGAGACTCCTGGAAGTCGAGCCCGAGATGGTTAGTAAATACATTTTTCCAAATTTGCCTTGTCTTATGTAGTTGGAATAATAAGTGAATTGATAACATGAATTTCATCTTCTAACAAATAATAAACACATATGAGGGTTAGGAGTGTTGATACAAATAATCCATAACCAACCTATAAACCAAAATTTGGGTGAGTTTATTATGAGCCATGGTGAGGATTATAACCCGGGAAGGCCTTAGAAGGTGTTCCAGGGAAGCATGGGTTTCAGTACAGTCTTATATCTTTTTAGAACAAAAAAAGATACATTAAACACCTCCAGGATACATTTTCAAGGAGGTATTCAGTTGCGGATTAGCAGGTCAACATGACCATGATGCCAGGAAACGGACTAATCCAGCATTACCAATAGGATGTTACCAATAGGGTATTACCAATGGGGCATTACCAATAGGGCATAGGAGGGAAAGTATGCATCCTTTATCTCAAGAGAGATTCCTTGCTTTAGTGCATAAGCAGATGTACAATGTATGTTTGATAGGCCATAGTCAGGCTTTCTAGTTCAAGCCAAATCTGTTTTGAACCAGAATAGTTACCCCATATACCTCAATATGTGAAAATCTCTTGTCAGGAGATGAGATATCTTAATAAAGATTTTAGATATGCATATCTTTTATGTATTACTAATTTAAGGAATTACACTTTTAATACAAGAAAACACTCAGAACTCTACAATCTACTGAACGTGAGTTAATCAATTTTAACTATTCAGATAATGCTTTGGTCTCTTCCCAGTCTTCTTGTATTGCCAAGGATATTATTTGTCATTGTCCTGTAAATACAGGTATGGGAAAACACCAGTTACAGTAGATTTCCAGCAGAAAGAATTCCAGAAAAACTTTGATTGTACTTTTACAAACACACAATACATACACATGCATATATTTAGGTAAGCAGACTAGAAAAAGCAAACAAAGTTTATACTGGTCTCCTTATCTCTAAAGATGTCTTACTAGCAGGTATTAAGTAATTTACCTCATAACAAACCCATCACCAAATAAGTCTAATTACCTTAAACAAATAGTCGTTGTCATAAACAGTCCATCATCCATCCACAAAATTGAGATTTCTTAAGCCATTTAGTCCCTAAAACATTAACATCCTTATTTTCTAATCCTCTAGCAATATGTTCTCCTGGCTTTTGCTTTAGTAACTTTTTGGAATAGCACTCATGGGCAAGAGATTTGATTTAACAAGAAGAAAAGAGATTTGATTCATGTTTTTAAGGAGGCTACGATAGCATCTTTTCCCTAAAAGAAGAGTGCATAAGCAGTTTCCTGGACAAAATGGAGAATCAGATGAGTTTTCTCTGTGAAAAAGCAGCAGTTGTTCGCTTATCTTGTGAGAACTATGGTCTCGTCAGTAGCGTCCGCAGAGAAAAATCCAATCTTCTCCCTCACATGGTCATAAAATACATAGGCCACTAGCAGCAATCTTTGTTGTTAATCTTTTTTTTTCATGCATCAACAGATTTATATAAAAAAATTGCTTTAACTTTCAATGATTGGTATCAGTTCAATTTTTTCTAAAATTGAAAATAAATTGCCTTTTTTTTTGAGCAATGTGACGGTAGAAATGAGCATTTTAATCAAATTGTCAGGATGTTGTTTTTGCCTCCGTCTGACGGGCTAAGCCAACTGAGTCTAGCTATGCCTAGCTATATTTCCTAAAGCAGAACTAATTTTGCTATCTTGGAAAGTAAGTCAGAGTTCTTAAAATCATTTTAAGTTAAAGCAACAGGACCCATATCTTTTCTCCAAAGTATTACTTTTGATGCCTGGAAAGATTGCAGTCTTCCTGTGCATTAAAACACTTTCATAAAATGTGAAAATACGAATCATGTGTACTTATTGAGAGATAGCATGGCTACTTATTGAAGGATTGTTAGGAAGAAACCAAAGTCTTGGTTAAGTAGTTGATGAAATTTGTTTCAGTAAAAACTCTATGTATCCTATTAATATTGAAGTAATAGAATACACTACTCAGTTTGATGTTTCTTGATGCATTAGGAAGAATTACTTGTCCCACCTTAGCATCATTGCTTACAGTAGCAGTGTGGCTCCCTAGACCTCTGTCCTTCATTAACTCCTCTTCTGTGTAGTCATTTCCAACATTGGGTCTTCGTTTCTACTTATTGTCTCCCTCTCCTGCCTGTGCTCTCGGTTTACTGCACTTGACTGAGCTTTGCATTGGCTCCTGCTCTTAAGTTTTGGTTTCCTTTGTTCTCTAGTCTTTGTCTATAACAAGAACTGCAGCCAAAGCCCAGCTGCCCAGCCACACACTCCATTACTCCACCTTGTTTTTGCCAGTTTTCTGTCTCAAAAAGATATTCTTGGTAGCTGGAATTATGACAATAATTCCAGGCAATCTTTCTATAATATTTACCTAACCTTCAAGACCTGAATCCTCTATCTGGGTACCTTGTCTATCCAATTTGACACCTAGGTGCCAGATAATGCTTGAATTGTGGCTAGAACTCTGTGGTAAGCAAGGAGAAGATGCCCCATCTTGGTGAAGGACTTACCCTGAGGGAAGATGCAGCACAGCCCAGAAAGAGAAACCAGCATGACATATGTGTGGCAGGATGGTAGGTGAAGTAGTAATGGGTATGTATTCTGTTCCCAAAACTCCCTCCACACACGTCTATCATACACTTGGGCTTGGAGACGTGATACTGGAAATGTGGAAATGCCACAGGGGTAGAATCATAGAGGCTTACAGAAGAGAAACTTCAAATATCTTGGGTTTTAACCACAAAAGCATTGATCCAGGTGTAAGGAAGGAAATATTAGAAGAATATTTGATCAAGCAGTGTCAATCATCCACATATTCCTGCCTGCTCTCTGCCTCTCTCCATCCCCCTACATGAAAATCTATGAGCTTGGAAGGGGGAGAAAAAGAACCTGATGTAGGGTGAGTGGTGCCCTTCTCTCCTTGGGCCTGAGTTTTCTGGTGGGGGTTGGAGGCCAAGTATCAACCTTTAAAGTAGTGGCCTAAGAGTAGAGGAGATACATGTAGTACTCTGAGTATAGTTCTGGAAGAGACATAGCATCTGTTCTGTGGCACAACCACATAGAGGCTGTAGGTGGAACAAGTATAGAGAAGGCCCAGTGACAGCCTCAGGGCTCCCACAGAAGCTGGCAGAGGGAGATACCTACCATTTCATATTCATTTTGTTTCTTCAAAAGTATAGCTTTGGTAGTTGGAGTCCTGAAAACCAGAGAAAGATTTCCTATAATAATTATCTCAAAATCTGAATCCTGACACTGAAATGTTGTCTCCCTAACTAGAAACGTGGATGCCCCATGTTGCTTGGACTATGACTGGGTCTCCAAAGCCTTTCAAACACTGTGACAGGCCTGTTCTCTCCAGTCTTGGATAGTATTGCCAGCAAATGTTGCGAATGAATGTGCCAGCAGATACCACCTGGAGGAGTGGCTTCCCTCTAGAACTGTGCCATCCAATATTTTAGCCTCTAGCATATCCCATATGTGGCTAGACTTAATTGTGATATGCTGTATGTGTAAAATACACACCAAATTTCAAGGACTTAGTACCTTTTCTAATGTGTCTCCTAGAAAATTTAAAATTACAACTGTGGCATTTATTATATTCCTATTGAAAATCGCTATATCTAGACATGTGGTCAAAGTTCATGACAGAATTATTTTACATCTCAGCACGTTCACACTAGCAAGTAATATATAGACACTATAAAGTGAACAGTCCTCCTATCAATGCTTCATTCTTATAGAAGTCCTAGAGTTTTAGGCTCTAATTGAGAGATAAGGGGTGTCAGAGAGGAAATTCTAGTTTTTGACTGAGTTTAAACCTGAAATGACTGAAAAATCTCTTAAGTTACTGGGTTAACCTGGAAAGTTCTAGATAAACCTTTTTATGCTTAGGTGAAATGGATTTATAAGATAGAAAAGGAAAATAAGGAAGGCTACATTTTTGCTGATCTGAGTTTATGACTCATGACAAATATAATCTATAAGTAGTATTTGAATGAATAGTGCAAAAACTAGGCCATTAGATGGAGCAGAGTCAGAATCTGATGGGTTAAATGTGAGAATAGACAGTGATACAGACATAAAGTTTCATAAAACAGGTAACGTGATGTGAGGGAAATGAGGATTGACACTCCAGGGTCAAGTGCATGTCCAGGATTCAGGGCCCCACAAGCAGAGTGGTGCTAGTCAATTTCGTTTGAGGCATCAGCTAACACTGTCATATTTAGGGCAGTAGCTGGCCACAGCCATTACATTCATATTTGAAAGGCTTGTATTGGGGCCTACCAAAAAGAAAATTAAAATCCATTATAGTATAAACTCTACAAATCTACACAGCTCTGAGAAACGCAAAGTGAGGAATGAGTGGTGGAGATTGAGGCTGGTGGTGATGAGGGTGCCTCTGATTTACACTGGCAAGATTTCAGATCAAGAAAATGACAAAAGCATCCCAAGGCTGTCACGCTACAGAGTCACAAAAGTTGGCTTAATCTCTACAACCTCGATTAAATACCTAATCAAATAAATCAGTGAGAACCAAGCCAGGCACGAAGTCCTGTTAAATCTCATTTAGGCGACTCAGTGATGGCTACTGAGACGTGGAGAGCATAATCTGAATATCATGTATGCAGGCCCAGTGCTATTAAGGTGAATGTGCAAGTGTCCCAGAGGAAGAGAGACTGAAGACCTTGTTAGAAGTTGGTTTTAGAGAAACTAAATGGGTCTATCAGTAGGATCCACATGTGCTGGTGGTGTAAGGTTAGCAGTATCTCAAGCCTCAGTCTCACGCCTTAAATAAGATGTATGAGAGCTTCCAAACTCTTTAAAGAATGGGCAGGTTGGAACTAAGTTGAATTGAGCCATCTGGTGAAAGCCAGTGTTACTTTAGTTTCAGAATGTTTCCAATAGTGGGATTTATTTACTGGTAGAGTTTAAAATGGTTAAGGTTTCAGGATTCCTAGGAAGGGTAAGTTTATATGCTTTTAGGTTTCTCTGTAACATTTTTATTCCCCATCTAGACATAGTTCTGCATCTGAATCAGTATTATTCACACTAGTTCGGGCCAGAGCTATATACTGAACCATGTAATAGGTGATATCTCATTAACACGTCTTAAAAACATTCTGCTCTGAAGAATTGAAATGGATGTTTTCCTGGAAATAAATGCATGCTTATAGTAAATCCATTAGAGTAATGGATAATTTGACCACAGGTATTGTATGCTGTAAATACTAATACTCTGTTTTGGTTATTAGATGAAAAAAGAGGGTAAAATATTGAGATGAGAAAATCACACATTAATCACTGGGGAATTTGGTCAAAAATTGGTTCTTTGGGACTTCTTCAAGCTGGAAAATCAGAGAAGAGGCAGAAGTATGTCTATCAGAAAAGAGTTAAGCCTGGTTACATTTAATGGCCAAGAGGCAAATAAAATCGTGTTTCTGTCATTTGAAATTACACCCGGAAGACTCCTTTGTGGTGATATTATCCAACTCTTGTCTTGCAGGCCTACACAGTGAGGGCTGAGCTCAACGTCCTAGTGGTCCAATTAGAACCAGGCTGCCCTGTTTAGCCCGATGCTCTTCCTACTGTACTACAGATTTTGCTTGATCTTCTTCTTTGTTTTTGAGAGATTAGTTTTCAAATGATAAACATATGAGTACAACTTACAGAAAGCTTAGACCATTCTAGGCACTGAAAGTGTTACGTGTATTCTTATCTCCATTGTGCTGGCCAGGAAAAGGGCACCGAGTTGTTCAATTACCTGCCCAAGGTCACACGATAGGAAGGCGTGCACAGCATGGGTTTCAACGCATTGGCGTCAACCTGGCTCATCCGACGTTATGTAAATATGCAAAGTGTAATTGAATCCAGCAAGAAGAGGGGTGTGAAATGATGCATAGCTTTAAGCATATGTTTTGTGTTTTTTTGATGAAAAATGCTGTGTCCTCGTATTTCACAGGGGAAAGAGAATCATGCAATAAAAAAACAAAATGAAAATAACCCATCCTGTTATGACTTACAGCCCTGGAATTGTTAGCCTTTTATTAGGAATCTCTTACCACATTGTTTAGAGTCTTTCACTTTGTTTGAATCACATTGAGAGTGGTAAAAACATCCCCCATCTTTTGGGCAGGGAAGTACTGATGAGTTCTTTCAAAGTACAAACTGTACTGAATCTAAGAGAAGCTGTGACTTTTATACTTCAGAACTACCTAGATTTAAAGTGTAGCCAAGCAAATCTTTAAAATATGGTTTGAGATAGTATGAAGAAGGGCTTACGCAGAAGGAAGAAAATATCACAAAGAAATAAATGAACATGATTTCTAGCCTAATTACATAACGTGCTATATTATAAAGTGTACTTCCTTTTTGACTTTCTTAATGTCATAGTAATTTGTAATGTTAACAGTAATGTTCTTCATTCTCAAATCCTTCTTGAGGAAACGACATGTGGAACAATTTTGTAGGTAAACGGGAAATATGAGAAATGATTTTCAAAAGTTCAAAGTTGTATGTGTCATTAGAGACAGGAAATGTGCTCAGAATATCCAGGTAATGTAAGAAACCTGGGGGGCCAAAGCATCTGGATCCCTTAATTCTTCATGATGACTTAAAAGCTGAAAGACAGCAGTGTCGTGTTGAGCACGGGGCCATCACCATTACACAGACAGAAGCCCTTTTCGGCTGTTCTTAAATTAGAATTATAAGCTGCTTAGTTTTGTGGTTACAGTCACAGTTCTGTTTTTGTTTGTTTGGATTATTAATTGTCATTGTTTTGCCCATTTGTTTATTTTGTAATTCTTATTTATACACTTCCAGTGTTCTCTTCAAAATTTAGAATCAGGCAAGATTCCAATATAGCTAAAAGGAAAAGCAAAAGAGCATATTTTCACAATTTCGCAAATCACTGAAGCATCATCACCTGGGCCCCTGCAGACTCCGAGAGCCGATTTTCTCTCTATTCATTATATCAGCTTGACGCCTGAGCGGCAATGAATTGCTCGAAATCTACGATAAGAATGCAAGAACAGCAATAAGGATTCTGAAGGCCTTGGGTAGATAACGGCGGTGAGTGGGGGGTGGATAAATTTGTGGTCATCCAAAAGGAAGAAGAAACAAGGCATCATGGGCACCCTATCAGTAAGGCATAGTTAAGGAAATAGGGAGCTAGGTATTTCAAAATGGGGGGGACTTTGTGTAAAAACCTTGTAACAATGTTCTGGAAGGGCTAGAGGAATAAAAGAGAGGAAAGGAGGGAAACTAGAGGAGCAAAAAGGAAGAAGGGATGATACCCTGAGATGCAGGAACAACGAACCCCCTAGACTGGAGCTCATGAGGCCATCCCTGTGGTTGCACTGCTGGAAATGCTGCAACCACAGAAGATGCTGCCCCTGCCCGGGCTCCAGGAGTCTACGTTTACCAGGCGCCATAGCTGCTACAGCAGTCTCTAACAACTGCCACTCTTGTCAGTGTCAGAAACTCTAAGCTTCTTTCTTCCCCTCACCTTCTCTCCTCCGGCCAGTGCCTCCCATTAGCAGGACCCAAATGGTAGGCCAGGCGAAAGAGGAGTCTGGGAAATGTAGTTTCAGCCTTCCAGCCGCAACAGTAGAGCACAGTGTGGAAGGATAGGTGAGTGGCTGTTCCGGTGCTTGCCATAAACTGCAAAATCTTAAGCATGCAAGGGGTTCTGAGAAAAACTAGTGTAGGCATCACTTTTAAATTTTGTTTACATGTTTGACTGAGGGCATTTCGATCTGTGGTCGATTGCAGGGTTCTGAACACTTTTTTGTAAAGGTCCAAGTAGTACATAATTCAGGCTTATGGACCATACAGTCTCTGTAGAAACTACTATCTCTGTTACTGTGGCGGGAAAGCAGCAAATAGACAACATGAAAATGAATGAGCATAGCTGTGTCCAATAAAACTTTATTTACAAAGACAAGTGGCTCTCCTGCAGGTCACAGTTTGTGGATGCTTGGCTTAGTGAGTACCAGACCTGGCACCTAAAGAAACTGTACCATGATTTGAAAAATACGAACCTACCGTGAGCAGAATTTAAAAATTGTATTAATTTTGACTTAGTCTGCAAATCTTCTTTTGAAGAATACATGTATTATATACATGAAAAATAAAATCTAAGTCCTGTTTTATGTTGTCAATGATTTCAAAATATGTAGAAGGTATAATTCTTTTATTTTACTGGCAAATAGACAGCTGAGTGAAAGAATTCAGAGTATCTGGGGCCAGTAACAATTTTGTCTCAGAATCCCTTTATAAAGGCAGCTCAGAACCCGTTATAGAAAAAGGAGACCAATGAAGAGAATCCAAAATATGTCTGTTGGGAGGAGAGAAGATACAGCTTAACATTGTGCCAGGTTGAGGAGGCCATCAATGACTGTGTGAGAAGTCCAAAAGTGTTAAGAAGGTAATTAGCATTTGAGTTGTAAATTAGGGTTATAGAAATTTGGCCCAGATCTGTCTGAAACTATGAAAAGATCTTAGGGCATGCTTGTAACATTCCTGACAATAGTTTATTTTTGCAACATAACCTGGAATGTCCAGACGGATACATTAAATGACTAAACTAATGTCTATGTGGACATTTTCTTAAATTTGTCCTATATAATAAATATTGTTAATGTAAGCAAAAGCTGACATAATATTCAACTCTTCACTCTTAATAAAGTGTCCACTAGGGACCTCTTTAATTCTTACCATACCTGGCAAAGTATGGGTTTAGAAGTAGAAGAGCTTTTGTTTAAAGAAATTTGTTTCCAAGTCAATGTTGGGTATGTTCCACTATTTGTTTCTTTTGTCTTTTTTAAAGATTGGCACCTGAGTTAACATCTGTTGCCAATCTTCTTTTCTTTTTTTTTTTTTCCTTCTTCTTCTCCCCAAAGCCCCCTTTACATAGTTGTATATTCTAGTTGTGAGCGCCTCTGGTTGTGCTATGTGGGATGCTGCCTCAGCATGGCCTGATGAGCGGCGCCACGTCCGCACCAGGATCCAAACCAGAGAAAATCTGGGCCACCAAAGTAGAGCGCAAACTTAACCACTTGGCCACTGTGCCAGCCCCCAGTTCCGCTATTTCTTAATCCTTTGGCTCTGAAGCATGTAAGCACACCTAATCATTACTCAAATTCTGAGTATTGCTGGGGGTAGGGTAATTATGATACAGACTAAATGCTTTGGAAGAAAGAATAAGACTTCATAATCTTGCCAGCTTAAACACATTTATTTTAGCAAAAGCAGTATGTGAGATAACGCTTAATGCATACATTTTTCAGCATTTTCATTCGACATTCTAATTTGAATAGTTAATAAAGCGTTAATAGAACTAACATATGATTCAGCAGTCACACTTCTGGGTGTATATCTGAAAGAACTGAAATCAGGATCTTTGAGAGATCTGCACTCACATGTTCATTGCAGCATTATTCACAATAGTCATGACATGGAAACTACTTAAATGTCCATCGATGGATGAATGGATAAAGAATATATGGTGCATACATACAATGGAATATTATTCAGCCTTAAAAAGGAAATCCTGCTATATATGACAACATGGATGAACGGGGAGGACATTATGCTAAGTGAAATAAACCAGTCACAGTAGAACAAATACTGCATGATTCCACTTAAGTGAGGTTCTGAAAATAGTCAAGCTCATAGAAACAGAACAGAATGGTGGTTGCCAGAGGCTAGAGAGAGCGGGACATGGGCAATTGCTGTTCAGTGGGTATAAAGTTTCAGTTATGCAAGATGAATACATTCCAGAGATCTGCTGTACAACTTTGTGCTTATAGTGAACCATACTGCAGTGTGCACTTAAAAATTTATTAAGAGGGTTAATCTCATGTGAAGTGTTCTTACCACAATTGAAAAAAGAATTAAATAGTGTCTGTTCATGGGTCACTAAATTCTTTATCTTGGTCTAAAGACTTTTGTTTTGCATAATAATTTTCTTAAACAATTTGACTGGCCAGTCCCCTAGTCAGTCCTTAAGAGCGCAGAATAACGTGGCAATTCTTGCTTATATAATCAGAATCTGTTATACATATAGGAAAAGTTTAAGAGATGTCTCTGATGACATAAAATTCCTCATTAAATGTATGTCAGGATATGCCAGGTTACACTGCAGTACTTGAACAATCGCCAGGGAGCTTCTGAGAGTTCCTGAACCTCAAAATCCGTGTCTAAAAGGAATAAAATGTTTCCTTCTTACCCAAGTATATGGACTCTCTTCTGATAACTATTTTTTGTTTCAGGATTTTTCTTTCCAGAATGATAAATAGTGGGAATGCCCATGTGCTCAGAGAAACTGTCCCTTGCAGCTCTCACCATCCATCCCAGTGAAGGTGTCATTTTAGAACACGTTGTTAGTAGTGTGTACATTTTCAAAATTCTCAGTTTTTGTGACTTACTGACATATTATTGCCAGTCTAACCATGTCTTTTTTTTAAAATAGGCTTCACAGTTTTCTAATTGTTTTCTACCTTCCAAAGACGAGAAGGTAACATCTGCATTTCTTTCCTGCTATTCCCTCCATCTCAATTCGTCTCATTTAAACAACTACTCAAAGAAAGAACACACAGTTCCGCAAGTGCAGGCATTCTGAATTGATACAAAGCCCAGGAACATATCCGACCCCATCTTCCCAACTCCCACAGCCTTTCTTCTACCCAAGTAACAAATAAACAAAAAATCCATAATAGTTAGAAAGCTAAAATGCCTAAAAGGCAAAAATTTTGGTTCAACTATCTGCCATGATTTACTTTAGCAAACAAGACACTTTGTATGCTGAAAATTTTGCATCCAAGTTGATGGTAATTTTGCAGTTTATGAAAAATACAAAGGAAGAGTTCTTTCTTTGAGCTTGTGTTGTTGAAGGGTCCACACCCGAGAGCTTCTCCAGGATAAAGGAATAAGGCTTTCTCCAGGGTCTATTCAAATCTTACCATTTGGATGTAAAAAACTGGTTACAATACTTAAATGACAAAGTTTTTAGTTTTTAATTTAAGTATCAAGATATTTAAAATCTCAGGCTAAAATTTCAGTAGATCATCCCAATACACATACATACCTTGGAACTCAGAATTATCCTATTTTAATTGTTCTTTCTGAAAGCAAAGCGCTGCCAAGAGTTGTAAAAATTAGTTAGACGAATTCATGCTTCCAATGGCAATTAAATTCTCCCATGCCTTTCTAGGAAGGAATACATTGGACTAAGATTTTAAAAGCCAAGTTATGCCATCTATGAACGCCCTTGATACAAACCAGAAAGGAAGAACTTTATGACCTACTAGAGCTGAGTTAGTTTCTCCGTGGTAATTTTTAGAAAGCATTCCATTTGCACATGTTTTTATATACTAAAAAGAACATTCCTTTTGCGATACCCACTTGAAGTGCTTAGAAAATACTCGGCACACAATGTCATCTTAGAAAACTATGCCAGGAAATTATAATACTAAAATACTAAAAAATTATAGTACTAAACAAAAAACTCTCTTCCTTGTGTGCAGTTAATTAGCCAAGGCTAGACAATGTTTGTAGCTGTAATTCTTATCTGTTGCCATCTTTTATCTGTATAGGCAGACACACATACACATATATATACACATATATACACCCATCCTTTTCTTTCTTTTTTTTTTTTTGGTGAGGAAGATTGTCCCTGAGCTAACATCTGTTGCCAATCTTCCTCTTTTTTTTCTCTCTCCAAAGTCCCACTGCATAGTTGTATATCCTAGTTGTACATCCTTCTAGTTCTTCTATGTGGGACGCCACCTCAGCATGGCTTGATGAGTGGTGTGTAGGTCTGCACCCAAGATCCAAACCGGTGAACCCCAGGCAGCCAAAGTGGAGTGTGTGAACTTAACCACTAAGCCACTGGGCCAGCCCCACACATATTTTATAATATGCAATTTTTATTATGCAAAGTAAAGAAAATATGGCACTGCTTTTTTCAGGCTGCTAGCAAAATTCAAGTGATTTCAAACTGGGCAAGGGGAATAGGTAGAATTTATTGCTATAATATTGAGTGTTTGTCCCTTCCTCATTCCATAGAAATGATTAATTGAAGGAGAGACTTTAAACAAGGGAAAACTGCTTGAGGCTGTAGACCAGTAACAGAGGAATGACAGAATGAATGTCTTACAATAATTTGAATTTCATTGTAAGATTCAGTGAGCCCCAGCGTAGTAGTTCATGTTTAATTCATATGGTAAAAGATAAATCACAGGTGGATGAAAAGCTTTCTACTCTTTATGCATTGAAGCCTACCAAAATAAAAATAATACATTTTTTAATAATACGTTTTTAATAACAATACAACTGAGTGGTTCTAGTTTATTAAATGGAGAGTATTCACATTGCAAGTTCATGGTCTCTAGATTAGGATATAATTCCTTTAAAACCAAGTATGATCAAAGGGTAGAAAATCAGCTCCTGGAAAGGGAGACAAAAAATATGCTTCCTGGAGGTTGACAGAACTGTGATCTAGAGAAAGTATATGGTCTGGTTAGTCTGGTGTTTCTCCAGTGTAAACCACATGCCAACATGGGAAATTCTCTGTATTTTTCATGGTTGATATCACACTGAGGTGGCCAAGGCAGTGGACTTGTCTAGTTGATGGTTCTCCTTCATAATTTTACAAAAACTCAATGGGCAGAAAAAAACAAAGCTAAGCAATTAAACCTAAGATTGCTGTAAATATTTTATCTGACAAGTTATTGAGAGATGTGATCTGTGCCCATATTAAGGGGCTGAGTTTAGCGTAAAGTCTGCTAAAATCTCTGATGATTTTGTATTGCTAAACGCTGGTCCCCAAACCAAAGCTTATAAAAGTCCTGGTAACATATTCATTTTTATTGCTTTTTGCTCCTGAGCAATGCGAATATGAAACTATGTTCATCAAATATGATTAAAAGTTACTTTTTGTTCTGTCCTGGGAAGGATCAAGATTTTTGTGATTATTTCCATGGAAAATTATTGTATGTAGGTCTTCTTTGATCCTTTTTCTATATGGACTCTTTTCTATAAACTTATTATAAAATTTACCTTGAAGCATTTTCTTCAGATTGCCAATTCTGCCAGTAATATTAATAAAAATAAGCAAGTGGAATATGTGAGCTTTGGCATTCATTACACTAAGGAATATTTGTAACAAATTCATGGACAATTGATTAAGTTAGATATCTCTGAACCTTGGTCAATCTAGAAAATATAGTTAGTAACACCTGCCTTGCACAAATATTATGAAGAAACAAAATAATGTGCGTAATATGCCAGCTCACAATGGATATTCAGTAAATGACCACCCTTATGCAAGGTTCATATTTTTCCATTATAAATTTGTTCCATTTCAAATATCAACAAGATGACTCATCAAATTAATTTGCTTAGCAATGTCCATAACAGGAAGCTTTAATTGAGCTTTCATGCAAATCCAACTAACTTTTTGTGTTGTCTGAGCATTCAACAGACCAGTTGTTTATAGACCTTGATAGATATTGCATTTGCTTAAAAAAGAAAAGCTATTTTACTTTAAAGAGATGATGTTGTAGGCATCTTTCCCTTAAAAGGATGGGTGGAGGCGGGGATGGGCAAGTCCCGAAAGGATGAGACTCAATGTCTTGGTGGAAAATATGCCCTTGTTTTTGTTCAATGTTCATTTCATTATCTTATTTTAGGCCCCATCTTCTGCCTCTCAAGGAAATTTGGTCAAATTACCCTTGTCCTCTCCTGCATTTTCTCTCTTCCCCCAGTACTGTTTCTTTCTCATTTGCTTGCATCTTTTCTGTCTTAAAAACAGTCCACAAATAAACCTTGATATCTGCTCATATCTCTTCTATCTTAAAATCAAACCCTAAATAATACATGTTGACTTCTGCTGTCCCCTCAATGTACGCATGTGCACACACACTTACACACACACAACTAAATTGATGGGATTCCCTAGACACCAATGCACAAGGCTGAAGTTTAGCCTTTAACAAGTATTAGAAGGTTCTGGAGGGCTTTGATGTTGGGCCCCAACCCAGAGTTTCTGATTCACAAGTTCTCAGGTGATGTGGGTATTGCTAATCAAGGAGTTACCATGGAATAAGGCACTAGAAGACCTCATTGGAAATGAGAAAGATGACATTCATCAGAGCTCCTTTCAGGGTGAGAACTGTGTGTATGTCAGATAAGATTTCTCTTGCATTTCCTTTTCTCTAACGTAAATTATAATTGGCAGTGTGCTGGTAATTTGTCCAAAAATAAAACGGTCTGATTTGAAGCATTTGCTGATTTCCATGGTGTGAATACTCCCACTAGGGCTTATTTCAAATTAAAAATGTGACATCAGTGAACTAGAAATTGGAAAGACATACACACATTTGTGTTTGTTGGATGCAAGTTGGAGCCAGACCCAGCACACTCCTGGTTAATGTAAATGCAGACATCTCTTGTTGACAGGGAAGGGTGATGGACAAAGGTGAAACACAAATGATCTCACTTGGCCTGTGGGATTTCCCTTCCTTATCTATCGTCTAGCTTTATTCTCCTCCTCCCTGCCTTGATCTTTGTTTGGGGGAACCGTAATGTGACTTTTTGTCTAATGCCAGAAATTATGTACGTAGGTACAGATTGTTACCGCGGGGGAAGTAATTATTACCTTTGATTGAATAAACCCAGAAATTACATGGCTAATGACACTCTCATTACCAATGTACTTAAATACTTCCAATTTATAAACATTCCAGATCTATTTGGTTTTTTTTCCCCACCTAAATTTTGGTCTACAAGTCCTCAAGAAATAGGAAGATCAAGAAAGCTAACGTCAATGGGAATTGGCTGTGGTGACCATCCTTTCTCAACTACGTGTACACAGTTCAGGCTGGCCTATTCAGTGATCTCTTCTCCGATCAGGGAAATAAAAGGCAGACCTGTGGTGAAGGATGGGGAACTTGATAAATGCTTTTGGGCCTGCCAGCTGTCCTGTCATTCAAACAGCAAGGGTGCTTTGTGATTATTTTATAAGATCATACAACAAGCCCAAAGAGCCCTGCAATCATGAAAGAGCACGTGAAATCCTACTCACAAATTCCGGATTTCCAGTACTCATCAAGACGCCCTCATTTTTTCTTGAAGTGAAAAACAGATCAAAACAACTTTAAATTATTTTTAAATGCAGTTTATCAGAGGGGAAAAAGTATAAGAACAATTTGGTATGGAAAGATGGCAATCATTTTAATTCAAAGAACTTCGATTCTGTTTCTCATTTATTTTATACAAAATAGAAGATGACAGTAAGTGGCTAACCATGAACGTCTGTTTGGAAAAGCAGAAGCCAGGTACTGGTTTGGAATTTCCCCTTGATTCTACCTGACAATGAATGATCTTTATGGAAAGTGTTGAAGGTGGTGGGCCGTTGCTTCAAAGTTGAGAAACAGTTGCCAGCGGTTTACTTAGATCAGTTAAAGGTCTGGGCAAGACTGACTCTCAATCTTAAAAAACAATGTGGCCTAGCCCCAGTCATATTCCGATGAAGATAAGGCTACCTGTGACTAATAAAGCCCTCATGCTCTGTAACTTCCTCAAGGTATGCTGTATGAACATATTTTTCCCCCAGTACTTATTTGAGGTCAAAATCTTAGCAAACACAATCAGGATTTATGAGTTCATCATAGGACAGGAGGAACTAGAGAAAAACTATGCTTCGGTACCCCATTCCTTAAGAAGATGGAGTCCCAGGGAAGAAAATTTTGTTGTGGAAAAGAAGAATAGGCAAGCTAATCCCGGAAGACTCCGGTAAAAAATAAGTGGGAACTGACTTTAAGGAAGTGATAAGGAGATCATGTGTCGTGGTCAGAGTCCGCTGGATTTCCCCATCTTGTTGCAGCCACAACTCCTTCCTTTCTCCATGTATACTGTCCCCAAATTATTCAACATTTGCTAACCTCATTTTCTTTGTGTAACTGTCCCTTGAGGATCTTTTTCTCTCTGTGGTGTGAATGACTGATAGAAAGGTAATGTGTAAGCCGCTTTCAGGAAAATGCCCACTTCCAAAGGAAATCTTTCAGAGATTCCGTGAAGACAAATGACTACATTTATAGTCATGGAATTGCCAGATCAATGGTGGGTAGATAGAGGACTTTCTTTTGGGCAAGAGTTTTACAAAGCTCTTCTGTGATGCCACGTATTTCTAGGGTTGGCCTTGATTTGGACTTACAGACATTAATATAAATGCTCTAGTTAAATTCAACAATTTAATGAAAGGAAAGCCCCCAAAATCCAACTGAAAATTCATTTTTATTTTGTTTGTAAATTTTAATTTAGTGTTTAAGTTTTCGACTGATTTTTTACTACATGGACTTCAAACATATTTCCTCCAAACAATGTAAATAGATTTAAAAATGCATCTCAGATCTCAGATCACCTCCTCCTTCTTCTCCGTGCAAAGTGCCGTTGCTGACATGACTGTGGCATTTTAATTCCTCTCTCAGGCGCTGCCCTTTGGGGCTTTTCCTCTTTTTAGTCTCTCTTCACCTGTCCTCATCCCTTATCATGGAATTTCATTGCCAGCAGCATTTCCCTGTTCCCAAAAACAGAAATAATTACAGCTAATCATCTCCATTTAAAAGAATCTATTTATAGTGCTGGCACCACAGTGTGGAGAGCAGCTGAGTCACAGGGTCATTGGGACAAGTCTTCTTTGGACATTTCGCCAACTTCCCTCTGTTGGTTTCCTTACTGGCCGCTCAGATTGTGCTCTTGCTTCCCAAACAACATTATAGGTAAATTGGGTTCTCCTTCTGCTGCTTTCCAGGTGTCTTGGCCTTTTCCTTCATTTCTCTTTTTCCATCTTTGAAAGTTAAATTCTTGGACTTTATCTGTTGAGAGGTATCTACTTATCAAGCAAGTTCTGCAGTGGTCTGCTTCTATTTTTTTTTTAACCTTCATAAGAAGACATGCTCATAAAGTACTTATTTGCTTAGACTATGTGTCTCTCTAGATATCTTTGACTACAAAATAATTTTAGCTTTTAAGAGACCTAGACTATGGTTAGCTGCGTGAGATCATTCTTTTGATCCTAATAAAATCCTTACATCTTTTCCAGCCTAGTGTTGTTCCAGTAACAGGATGACATTACAAAGCCCGACAGATCCTCTTTAGCCCTGCCACCCCCATACCACATTCAGAGCCTCATCCTTCACTTCCGAATGTCGCACAACTGAATCACTCTTATCTCAGTCAAACCATGATTAAAATCTTGAGGAATCTTTGCTTTTTCTGTCTCTTTTGCTCATCCCATTCAATCCATTGCCAAGTCCAGCTAAATATCTCTCTACATAGGGACACTTTGCTTGTATCCGTGCTCTTACCTATAGTCCCACTGTCATCATCATAATTTAGACTCTCATCTTGTCTTGGGGAAAATGTTGTGAACTCATCTCCCTGCCTTCTCCCATCTTTCCTCCCTTCAACATATCCTTTACTATACTACCATCACAGTAACTGTCCAATGTCACTATGTCAATGTAATTCTCCCATTATTTGCCTTGCATTAAAAATAATAACTTCTCAGCCTGAAAATTAAAGCGCAGTTTAGCCTGTGCTTAACTTTCTGATCTCTTACTGTTGACCTACGCAAGTGAAATAAACCCATGGTTTTTCCCAGAACGTGCCATGGTGGCATTGCTCACACGGTTATTTTTTCTATGACCTCCTGATACTTCCCTCAAGGCCTGTATCAGATCACACTTCATTTATGATGTCTCTGTGGTCACCACCTCTACCCTCTGAACCCCCATCTCTCTCTAAAAGATCCTGTGGAGAGGCTGTACAGTATTGATTCAGACAGACCTATATTCAAACCTTAACTCTGCCTATTAGTAATTCATGACTTTGAACAGATTAGGTACCTTCTTTGAGCTCTGTTTTCTTTTAATCTGTAAAATGGAGATAATTTTTTTCACATGAAGATTAAATGAAATCATTTGTATATAGTACATACACGGGCCTGGCATATATTAAAGGTTCTGCACACATTACTCTTTTAGTAACTCTTCTTTGGTATTAATTGTCTTCTTGCTTGCATTCTAATCATTTGAGATCTTGATCCATTCTTTATTTATTTATGCATATGTTAAGAGTATTACTCATTTTTGGATCTATCAAAACGGCAACAAAATTCCTAAATCAGGAGATTATGCAGAGTGCTGAAACTGATTCTTTTAGGATGAATTAGATCCCCAAGTGAATTTAACATCTGTGAGCAGATAGCAATGCATGGCCTGGCTGCTCGATGTCTCCCAGGGCCACCAGGATTCTGTTAACCATTATTCAAAGCAGTTACCTGAACTGATACTCTCGATGAGTTTATTTGATCAAATATATAAGGAGAGCCTGAGAACACAAAAGTATAAGGCAACAATTAGAGAGCTAGAAAAAACGAGAAATGTGTATGGAATTAGACCATTGTCCCTGCATCTTGCCCTAAGCACACACATTCAGGGTGAGTTGTAATAGGGAAAATAACGCTGATGTAATTTAACTTTTTAAGAATGGAAGTTCAAACTGAATTATCCACATTTCTAAATAAAAATGAAATTATTTACATGATAGACACAATCTAAGTGCATCGTGATCAGAGATTTCTCTGTTACTATTAGAACTGGAGAGAGAGACAGAGGTAGAGAGCACTACTTTAGGAGACCAAAAGTAAGTTAATGAGCTCATGATACAAATATGCTCTGGAATGCATTTAGTGGGTGGCAAATATTCTATCCAAAACATGTATATTTCACATATTTTTGAAATTGGAAAGTTTGAAATTTCATTACATAGAAAAGAACTTTCTACAGAGTTATCTCCAGGCTTTAGAAGGAAAGAATGGATCTCCTTCATGGATTTTCTTCACTAGTCGAAACTACTGAATATTTGGGGCTATTTTGTTTTCTAAACGTTATGTGAAAATTAAATCCTAGAATAAACTTTTAGCATTCAGGGAGTCAAATAATTGTGATCTTTACATGAAAGAGATTGAATAAAGCAGGATCTTTGACGGTTTCTTTCAAATCCTTTGAAGTAATAGAGAAAACCACGTCCAAATGAATTATACAATGAAATTAACTTTGCCCTAAGAGTGAGAGAGAGGTTTGATTTCATTTGAGGGATGATTGGGTGCACCCATAACAATTAGTTTACTGGTTGTTTGTAAAGAGTGGGTCCCTAATCACATCAAAGTATAAAAGGAAATAAAGGTCACATTGAGTATGTGGTCCTTCTAAAAACAAAGAACTTCCTATAGTATGAATTCTAAAGGCTTATGCATTTCTATCATTTGGGTTGGTATGAGGTTTGCCTTTTTGAGGTTTCCAACTTTAATTTCCACTTGTGCATCTCAGATATTCTTTTTAAGTGCAGCTAACATTTGGTCAACTAAAGACAGACCACTAAATACGGAATCTAGAATAGCTCTTCCAGCAAGTCGCATTTCTTGTGGAAAGGGATCGTGAGCAAAGAGAAATAAATGTGCTAAGGAGTGGTAAAACTGCCATTGTGATTTAGGTTTCTGGAAGATGTGGTTTCTGTGTTTCATTTAAGTAGTCATAGAATAATCACATTCCTTTGTTTTTAATCTCTTCATCACTAATAACCCTATAGCTCTTTTTAAAAATTATTTCCCTGGAGAAAATATGGCCATTTTTTTCCATTTATGAATTGAATTTCTTTTCCATTCTTGAGAATTCAAATACATCTTCATCCATCTTGTGTTTTATTCCTCTTTGGACTTTTTCTTATTACATCTTGTTGTATTCTGAGCTCCGCTCCCTAAACAACTTTAGGCAGGGCTCAATGTAGACAAGGGAAAGAGTGTGCTCTTGGAGCTGCTGAGATCTTTTGGCTTCAGTCTTTTCCCTTCTCAAAATGGGACTATAACTCTTTTCTGTCCATCTCAGAAAGGTTATAGTGAAAACCATAGGCGTGAACATGTGTTGAAAAGGTGAAGACACAATACAAACATTAAAGCACTTTTCTTTAGATCCATGCATTTTAGCATTCGTGATTTGAACATTCGTCTTTCTCTTTCAAAATTATTTTTATCACTAAACATTTCCCTCTTTTTCTTATTGGCAGAAAAACGTGAATCTTTGGCTAATCTAAGGCTTTACACTTATTTTCATATTGAATGTGAATAGCAAGAAAAGAATACATTCTATGCAGAAATTTAAAAAAATATCCAACAACTTTATAATAATTGCATTCATGGCCTGAGGGCCAAAATGGATATTTTGTTTTACAGGCATGCACTTTAATTCTTCCTGCCCAACTCAACCCATGATGCCTAGAATACAAGTCTTGATTGAGGTCAGGTGTAGGGTGGGAGGGGAGCTAGAGGAATCCGGATCTGGGGCCTTTAATGTGTCCGAGGGTTGGGTTTTGGAAACACATAATAGGATATTTCTTTAGCTTCCATCTGGTTTTCTCAACCCCAGCATCTCAACCTTTTCTCAACCCATGCAACAATGAATATTTCATATTGAATAATTCTTTGTTATGAGGTGCTGTCCCGTGCATTGTGGGATATTTGTCAGCATTCGTGGACTCTACTTGCTATTTTCCACTGGCATCTTCTGTCACTTCAGCAGAGATTATCAAAGATGTCTCCAGACATTGCAGAGGTCCCCTGGAGGGCAAAAGCTCCCAGATTGAGAACTTCGCTTTAGGATAGCTTCGCTGCAATGAAAAATTACACATACTCTTTGCTTCCCAGCTGAATTTGTGATTGGTAAACAGACTACAAGACAATTAAAGCTAATAGCTAGTTATTAATCATTAAAGATATTGATGAGTTGTCCTTTGAGGAAGATCACAGTATCCCAGTACAGCATTTTTACTAACGTTTACTATACACAGATGAGACTTGTAAAAATACACTGACACTATGACAGGAATTTTCATTCCCAAATTCATTCCTGTTCTGATTTCTCATAAGTGGTTGTGAACTCAAACAAGAGTAAAGGTAAAGGTTTTGATAGTCAGATCTCTAGCCAGGAGTTTCACCTTTAATGTTCTGATTGAAATGTGGTCTGCCTCCTTCTTGAAGTATTTGCTTGACTCTTCTGGATTTCAGTGTACTTTTTCTTACCATCATTGCTCTCTTGGCCTTGCACATCAATTCTATATTGCCTTGTATTATTCTCCAATAGTACGAAAAATATTAGCATTGGCTTCCCAGTGAGATTACAAGCTCTCTGTCAGCAACTTACTTGTGTTTTATCATTCATGACATCAAATATAGTGTCACATTCATTAAAACACAACATTGTCTTTGGAGACAAACAGTTGTGGTCTCTGCTCAGGGCTCTATCACTCAAGGGCTGGGTCAACTTGCACAACTCCTCAATCTCTCTGTGTAGAGTAACCACTACCTGCCTCATATTTGAATTATACAACTAACTTCCATGCAGTCAGAACAAACCCCTGCTTAGAATTTAGCTTTCTATCTAATTTTCTATTTTTCCTAGAGAGAAAGAATACAGTGGTCACACTAACCTGGTCATCTGGTCCATGATTGCTGTGACACTGATTGTGGGTTAATACTGAAGACCCCTAATTTTGTGCATTCATCTTTTGTGAGACTGGTTCATTTAAGAGAGTGTTAAAGAGATGAACCCATTATACTGACAAAATCAGATTTCTGAACTATAAAGCTAAGGACTTTGGAATGTGGAAAATGACAGAGCAAATATCACATTACAAGGCTGCTTAGAGGCCCTTTCTGGAAACCACCGACCTCCCTTCAGGGCCTCTTCAAATTTCAAGTCATTTGGAAAACTGGATCTTGAAAGATTACAAAAATGAGTATAATGGAGTATTTACCCTATAGGAGTTCACCTTCAAGTAGTTTTTTAGGTTACATACTTGATAATTTTAATTTGTTTTTTTAATACCCAGAAGTGATTTAAAATAGTGTAATAAATGCTTATAGGCTTGTTAATTTAAATAACCCAAGAGAGTTGAAGTAGCATTGTGTATATAGAATGATTTCACACAGCTTAATTTCAAAGCTTTAGACTTCAGTAAACAAGTCAAAAAGTTTCTCTTCATGTCATTCTTTGCTTTATGGTCTGTTTTATCTAGAGAGCAAATTTGAGAGGGTTTTGTGAGCTGCAGTTATGAAAATCTATTGCTCTGTATTTCAAAAGATATTTAATATTTAATAAAATTTTAAAATAATTCAAATAACCATCTGAATCTAATATATTAGTAAAGATATTTTTAAGAAGGAACATTAGCAGAATTACATATTGATAATGGAAATCCTTATTTGACTTTTGGTTTTCTTTGCTATTTTAATAAAAGTCATCCCTTATTTTGGAGCCACAATTTAGCCAAACTTAGTTCAATAAGGAAGTTTTCCCAGCCTCTTCAAGGCCATGTAGGCGTAAAGGCTATTGTGACATTTCCAATAATAGCAGGGTATACTTGTATTAGTAATAACACCAACGAAAACAGAAATTACTTGAGCACTTTACTGTGTGTCAGGTCCTGCTCTAAACTCTGGTAAATCATCTCACCAAATTTTCAAAATACTGTATAAGGTACATATTGTCTGATCGTGCAAACAAAGAAACTAAAGAAAAGAATGTTGAGAAACTTGCGTGACACACAGTAGCAACCTAAAAGAGAGTTTTGCTATTCAAGTTCATCTCGCCATCTTTCACCAACATTAGCTCCTTAGACGTTAGGTCACAAGAAGATGTACCAATGTAGTACATCTAGCCATAGCTTGTAGGAGGTAATGCAGCTTAAAAAATGACATTGGACATTTCTGACATTTGTCTAAGCTTGCTTTTATAACATATTCCTTATTTTTTTTCCTCATCCAATTAATATCATCTTTACTTTAGAAGAAAACATCTGAAATAACGTGGCCTAGGGGACTTTGAAGCCAGGATTTCCAAACTACATTCTCGTGTTCTCCTGGGACTCCATGGAAGTGGCTCACTGACTGCTGTGATAAAGGGAGGTGAGGGGGACAAGTCAGGGCAGCAGGTCTCTGCTGACCACTGTTCCTTTAGACGCCTTCACTTCTCTTCGTTTTCAATAGGGAATACTGTCTGTATATTTCATTTTGGGAAAAAGAAAACAGTTACCTATTTTTAAAAAAACTTTCAAAATCACTCATCTAATTGACCTCTGTTTTTAACAGAGGAAACTGAGGCCAGGGGAGTTTAAGCAATTGGTCCCAAATCTTGCCTCTTGTCAGAGGGAGAAACCAGGTCTTCCAACTCCTAGACCCACCTGGTTTCCACCACCCTCTATCGCTGGCCTCTAGGACTACAGTGCACGGGTGGTATGTTTGCCCCATCAGACCCTGGGCTGTCACTCTGTGGGCCCACTCTGGGGTCACTTCTGATTCACCTAACCTCCATCTCTACTACCACAGCAGATGCTCCTGGAATTTGTTCTTAGACCTAACCTCTACTTGCAAACGCTTGATGTATTCTCTGCCCTAAATTCTTTGAAGGTCTCCTTGAGTTTCAACACTGTACCTACATGATGTTTGAAGGCAAGAGCAGCTCAAATATTTTATGATAACACTTGAACTTGGAAATACAACTAGACAACCTGCTTCATTCAGTAGATATTTAGTGATGCCTTCCATGTGCTACAGTAGTCTGATAGCTGAGGATACACTAGTAAACAAAACAGATGGAAATCCCTGATGTCATTGAACTCATGGACAAGAAGGGTCAAAGGGATAAATCAAGAAGTGAAGAGGGAACGGGAAGTATTGGGACAGTGTGGTGTTCTTTTATGTAGGGTGATCAGGACATCAAGAAGACAATATTTGGGTCAAGACTTGAGGGAGGTGAGAGAGCAAGGCACACATGTTTGTGGGGGGAGAGTGGCCTGGGAGAAAGAACAGCTGGTACAGCAGCATTGAAGTAGTAGAGTGTTTACTGTGTCTGAGGAACAACCAAGAAACCAGTGTGCATAGAGTGAAGTCAGTGGAGTGAGTGAAGAGGAGAATAATAGAAGACGATGGCAGAGAGGCAAGGAGGTGAGGGTGGTGGCCATTGTGTCAGATCTCAACTTTGTAAGGACTTTGACTTTTATCTGCTTGCTTATGAAGGAAAGTAACCACGCTTACTTTCAATAGATTTATTTGTCTCAGATGGGGGTGATGGAATGGCATACTTGTTTTTCATTTTGTGACATATCCACAGGTGAATTACTGAAAGTATTATGATTAAAATTTAGGAGATGCTATAATTTCTTAGCTTTTATATGTATGTAGCTAATTGTGTTTTCTAAAGTCTAAAAACGTTGTATAGGTATAAAATTAATAAAAAGCCTACCAGGTAGTTTTGTCAAACAATCCTTATTACGTTACTTATATTAATGAAAGATGTAATTAGAATCTTTCGTATTTCATATTGTAAACTGCCTTCTCTTGTTATGATTTTTGTCTCTAAAACATTGGGCTCTTTCTCAAAATTCTGGGTCTTTGTCCATTTTCCATCTTGGCCTTTTCATCTTTGTGATTTCCAACTAATTACAGAAGAATAAACATCCACTCAGAGTACTAAATTCTCAATGACACAGATAGTACATAATCAGCACCAATATAGTTTCTTCTTTTTCAGAATCCATTTGATAATCCAGAGAAAATTCTGTATCAAGCAAGGATCTTATGGCAGGGTTTGAAATCATCTCTTTCTGAGAGTGATTTGAATGAAGACAAAATAAGTAAAATAAGAATTATACAGCTTTGCTATAGTGGACTATGGTCATCTTCACCCAGGGTGTGTGGACCCTGGAAGCCTTTATCCTAGGCACCAGTGAAGAGAATATACATCAGAGATGCTGAGGAAAAGGGGAAGTGAGAGGCGGCTGGAGGAAGAGGGAAGAAAGCAGTAAATGGCAGCTAGCCAAATCCTTTGCCCTGGCAATTCCAGCACGTAGCACATTCTGCTACACTTTAATAAGAGGTATTTATTATGTACAAGATTTTATAGTTTGGAGAGGAGCTTGCATCTGGAGTTTGAATTGTATTTTGTCTAACATCATTACATTAATTAATGTAGGTTTAGATTTCAGTTAAAGGGACATCATCCTGAGAAAAGAAAGATTTACAGAGAAAGGGAAGTTGTAGGATAATTCAGGGAAATTCCCAAAGATGTTTCTATGTTACTAGCTGATTGGTAACAATATTTTCCTCTCCAATAAGGAAACAGATATTTTCATATTAGGAACGGTGGTTTGGGGGATTATTAAGAGAGAACACGTGTGTGTGTGTGTGTGTACGAGAGAACTTCTTGAGTTTTAATCCTTTCTTGATTTCACTATTGTTACAAATGACTTTATGATTCATGCTTACAGATGAAAAGATCTACTAGTCCCAAAGGGTGATTCATTCAGTAAACAAGATCAGTTTGTGCGTCTCAAGCAACCAGTTATGCTCAAAAGCCACCGTCTCATTTTGAGACGGTCTGGCTGGGTCTCCAAGAATGCAGCAGAACTGGACACTGGCTCTGTGTCCTATGGAGGCTGATTCTTAACCTAACTCACATTTTGGATACTTCTGTGACCTCAACTCTTCCAACGGGCTGGTCTTGGACGCTGATAAGTCAGCCTGGATAGATTCTAGCAGAGCATATCTAATAGTCTCCCATGGACTGCCAGATTTTACCACAACCCCCTTGGGTGGATGACTAGACTTCTGTTTATTTAGCTCAAAACAAGGATAAGAACTTGGACTGACTGAGTGCTTACTATGTACTGATGCTTTATACCCATAATTTCATTTAATAAAGGAGATTTACTAATCTCTATTTTATGGGGAAGAAACTCAGGTTTAGATATCTTAGCAGCTTGCCCAAAATCACATGGCTATTAAATGGATGGGCCAGGATTTAAACCCAGTTTTGTCTGATTTCAAAGGCCAAACTCGTAGTTAATGGTCTAAGATTACTGTGCACAAGGCAGATGCTTAGTCTATGAAATTTTTCTCAAGATACTTGTTAAATTGTCCAATTCATTGCTAGAGGGGAGCAGTGAGAATACATTTTGTCATCAGTTTAACATCAACAAAGACAAAAACAGTCTCCATGGCATGTCTGTTGATTTGAAATAGAACATGGCATTGAACAGAAGGAATTTTTCCCCTACATTTGTAATCGTGAATAAAAGGAGACTGAAGATTTTGTTCAGTCTGGTCATACATAGGAGGCTTGTAATGAATTAAGAGTGCTTCTACTTTTCTTTTCTCTGTTAACATAAAAGATTTCTTATGTTCTCTGACTATAAAGAAAGTTGTATTATATTTTGAAGGACTGAAATGGTAAATTAATGAGACCCACAGCTTTGTTTGTGATAACTAATGGAATATTCTGTACTTAAGTCTGGATTTCAAGTAAAGGTAGGTGGCATGTCACTGAAATTTCATTATATAGTCTGTCCTTTTCCATCCTGTTTCTCAAGGGCGCTTACTTTAGACTTGACTTTCTGCAGCTAAGGATGCATAAAGCAATGCAAAATTATGCAAAAATTATTTCAACAGTCAAAGGAATATCTCCTATTCTTTTACCCAACCTCCTGCCTCTGGAACCACAAAGATCTAGGCCCCATTTCCCAGAGATTCTAAATTATTAAGTCTATAATTTAAAAAAATCTCCACTCGTGATTTGGCTAAGTGGCAAGAACCACTGTCTAAGAAAATCAGTTCTGGATTTCTTATCCATGCCGCTATAAAATCCTAAGGAAATCTTTTCAATTCCCTAAAAACTCTTTGCAGTTTTCTTCTTCTCTTTGTTTCCAAATCCTGTGTGTTCACTGTGGACGAGTCCCCATACTCCTTTCCCTAGAGCTGAGCAGGGTGAGGATGCATTATAAGCAGTCTTTATTTTCTAGCATTTCTCAGCTCTCAGCCAGTGTTTCAGGAACACTGGAGTGCTGGAGAATCCCTTTTCTCCATATACTAGATAGAGGAAGGATTTTTAAAGCCATTTCTATGGTCATGAGGCCAAGGACTTGTGTGTGTGTGTGTGTGTGTGTGTATATGTGTGTATTAGTTTCCCAGGGCCAAGGAAACAAATTACTATAATCTTGGTGGCTTAAAACAATGGAAATCGACTTTCTCATAGCTCTGAAGGCCTGAAGTCTGAAATCAAGGTGTCGTCAGGGCCGTAACTCACTACAGAGTCTCTGAGGAAGATCTCATTCCTGCCTTGTCCGGCTTCTGGTAGATGCTCAGCATTTCTTGGCTTATGGTTGTATCACTCCAATCTCACCTCCATGTTCGTGTTGCCTTCTCCTCTGTGTGTATTTAATCCCCCTCTGTGACTCTCACATAAGAATACTTGTGTTGGCATTTAGGGCTCACCTGGATAATCCAGGACGAATTCCTTATTTCAAGATCCTTCATTCAATCACATCTTTTGCCATAGAAGGTAATATTCATTCTTGTCACATAATAGTCATAAATTCCAGGGATTAGGAAGTAAATGTATTTTGGAGAACCCGTTTTTTCAGCCTACCACAGTCACGCTTGGGATCAGATGTCCTTCCTAGAGAGTTTGAATGGCTAAATTTCTGTTCAATTTTCTGTGTAAGTAAAATTAATCATATTTTGTAAAAGGTAAAAACCTGGATTGGTCCTAGGATGTTAGTCAATATGGAAAAAACAAGTTAGGTTCCTTTATGCTTTCACTGAATTCATTGTACTTTGTCATGTATATTTCATATAATTGTGTAAATACATCATTCATTAATTTATAAAACATCTATAGAGCACAGATAGTGCTCTTTAGACATCGAGCTTGTTCCTGGGACACAAAACTAAATAAGGGATGGTCCCTTTCATTGAGCAGCCAGTATTCTAGACAAGAAAATAATTGTATCATCATTTCATTCAACTTTCAAGTGCTGTTATACTTCTATAGCTAAGCCATGGATTCTCTTTTTTAATCCATTCTACCGCTTTTTTAGTTTGATACTGTTTATTCCCATTTTAGAGAGATGACAACCAAAAGAAGATGCTAGTTTAAGACTATACAAATAGTAGGAGGTGGAGCTTGGGGTTAAACTCAAACAGCCTGATTTCAGAGCTCAGGCTTTCCAACACTGCATATATTACATTGAGTATTTGACAGAATTACTCTTTCCTGGAGTTTCTAAGAGTGAGCATTCTCCTTTTTTAACTGCTGTCTAATTATTTTCTTCTAGGTGCACTGAAGCTTTTCTGTGTGGTTT
Source organism: Equus caballus (assembly GCF_041296265.1). Lineage (NCBI taxonomy): Eukaryota > Metazoa > Chordata > Mammalia > Perissodactyla > Equidae > Equus > Equus caballus. Next base: position 40,720,665 of record NC_091704.1, read on the forward strand.
TGTCTTTTCTGATGCTTGCCTCTTAGGTTTTAGGGTTTGTGAAAGTTCTGTTGTGACTTAGATTATGTGGGTTTACCCTCCTCCAGGAGCTAAGATAGACAAGCGTTTGGAGGCATTGCAGTCCAACCAGAAATGCCTTTCTGCATCTGCCTTTAGCTTAGATGTAAACATTAACAATAGAGATGGTGAGAAATTGTCCATTTGTAAGGCAGCCCACAGAGTCACCAATGGTAGGGAAACTCCTGCGTGTTTGGCAATAACACGTGGATTTTCATATGGCTTATTCCACAGGTTTTGCTGGAACATGTAAGTGCTCTATTTGGCATCTGGGGAGATGATGCTTCAATTCACATTTTCACAATCTTGATCCATCTGCCTAAATAATAGCTAAATTTTCTTAATAACTGATAACGCAAGAGGTCTTTTCTTCTAGAAATGCTTGTTTTGAGCAGTAGTATTCCTTATATCTCTATCCACCAAAAGATCTGACACCCGACACAGTAATAGATATTCAGTAACAATAAGTTCATGTCGAATTGTACTGATTGTTCATCTAATAGTTTTAACAAGTATCAGATGACAAAAGAAAAGATGGTGGGTTTGGTGCATATGAGTTTCCCAGTATACCTCTAAATGGACCAGTAACATCACTAAGAGGTGGCTTAGAAGTAACAGCCAAAAAAGTGGTTCAAAGTTGGTGCTAGCAGCAACTATTAAACCATTGAACTAATCACTGTGGTTTTACTCAAACCTCGACCAAGTATGTGTTTTTGGAAAGTCACACTTAGTGGTGAGCCCCAGTGTCCCTGTCTCATTCCAGCCTCTAGGACCAGTTTGCATACTGGATGTACCAGCTTGGGTGGTGCTATGGTGGTAACTTTCCTTTCCTCAGCTGGTTCTGCCTGAAGTTAGCATATCCAGGGTAACAATGTTTTATAGGTCTCTTAATAAAAATGTCGAAGAACTAACAGCTGTGCAATGTAGCTAATTACCAGGGAACACAGGGTGTTGCTTTTCCCTCACTAAGTCCTTAATTTTTAAAATGGTAATTGGAAATAGTAAATAACTCAGTTACTACTCCCTTCTTCAAATTATGTTTTCAGATTTTCAGTCTCTGCTTCTTTCAAGGAGCTTTCAACACCCTGTTTGATGTGGTCTGAAAGGGAGTGCTTGCTGCTGAAATTCTACTTTCCTGCATTTGAGAAAACAACTCTTTTGGATCTAGATACAGAAATCGAAGCGCGATCTGGTGCCATTAATGTATGTTACTGCAATACAAGTCACTTCCACGAGTGATACTCCTAAATTCTCACTGAATATTTTTTCAGTCTCTCCTCTTTCAAGAATAAAGTGGTTCTGGGTAGTGGAACTTTCACTTTGGGAAATCCTGTTCCCCTATGTCTGTGAGGAAACTTCCTCTCTAATCCCGTGAGGGACTCAACTGGGTCAAATCCTAGTCTCCTTCTCTATCCTTATCATTCCTCCAGGAATGGAAAAGTTTACCTCCCTTTCTTATCATCTCCTTCTTCCTTTCTAGTTTTAACTCTTGTCTCTTCCTCTCTTACGACTTAATCTCTCTTTCTCACACACACACAAGCATGCTCTCAAGCAGAATTTGCTCTTTTTCTCTATTTCCAATTATCAAACAGAAAACCACACTGGCATATGGCCTCACCTGGGTGAACCTTTCTGCTAGGAACATCCACGGCTGTCTTAGACTCCTATCTGCAACAGGGGAGTAAGTTGTATCTGTGTGGGAGGTAGAGCTCCTACAGTATTTTCCACTCCGGCTTTGTAAGAAAACATGGTTGCTGCTACAGTTTGATTTCTCATTTAGACCCTTGGGTATGTCCATTAGTAGTTAGAACCCACAGGGGATAAGGAGAGAAAAATTAGGCATTCCTAACCTCCAGTCTGCAGGAAGCAATAAATACACATGAAAGTGGCTGCCTGGAGAATGATTTGGGAGCTGTGCATCAACCGGCCCTCAAGATACAGGGTTGAGACATGGTTCATACGCAGAAATCAATCAATCAATCAATCAAAAGGATGTCCCGAGTACGTTAACCACACATTTGTTCTTGGAGGAGCACTTCTTTCTCAGAATAAAACTTCGTAGACTTGAAGAGAGGATGTAGTCTCCTGTTGATCAAAATTTATGCTGCCTTCTATTGTTGGTGACAACTGCAGCAATCTGGGCTTAACAACCAAGTTCTTAATATATTTCTAAAACCCCCAGGTTTCTCTGATTTTTCATTCCTGTGCATCTCTGCGTTTGCCTTTGAAGTGTAAATAAGAAAATTTCTTTTCCCAGAGTGGTTAGCTTTTAACTTCAGGCTATTTGATTATTTTTTTTACTGACCAGATGTCTCTGCATTCATTCAGGTGTGGCTATTAACTGTCAATTATCTTTTCAAAAGGAAAAAAGTGACTTGAGGCTATAAATCCAAACATATCAATAGATTGTTAGTTTGGTTTATTTGATACAAAGCTTCTCATTTTATGGTTAAACTCTATTGCACACCATCAAATCTCTTCTGAACAAACTTGGACAAGAAGCCAATGACGATTTAGGGGTTGAAACTATGGCTTGTGGTCATCCAATGGTTGGGATTGAAAATATGTGGTGGTTATGTTTGGGCTGGAGTTTGTTTGCCAAGTGGAAAATGAACATGATTATTCTGCGTTACTTGTATCTATGAGGTCTTTCACACACGTTGCTTCTGCATAATGTGGCTTTAAATTACCTGCTAGGAATTGATTAGGACATTTGATATTCTTTCTTTATTTCAGAATCTCTTTTTTCTGTCTTGGGCAACATTCAACCATGTCTTTTTTTTACAATAATAGCAGCGATCAAAGAAGTGTGTATTGTTATGGGCATCTCTGGTATGTTGTTGAAAATACTTGCTTCTCATCCCTGGAAGGATTACACTTTAGGGCTCTTCTCTGCAGGAAGATTTTGCTTTTCTGTCCCCTTGAATTCATGCTGGCCACAGGACTTGCTCTGGACAGTGAATTGTGAGTAGAACTGATATGGGATCTTTCTGAGCAGAAGTTTTCTGCATCAGCTCACACATGTCAATCTCTTTTTCCTCTACAAAATCCCAGATAGAGGCTACCCTCAATCTGCGTGAGTAAGAGATAAACTGTTATAAGCCACTGACATCCTTTGGGTTGTTTGTTACTATAAAAACGTGTAGACTAAACTGACTGATAAAACCCCTTAACTTTGCAATTACACCTCTGAGAATTTATTCTCAGCAATAACTTCACATGTGCATTACACGTGCAGGATCAGAGATGCTCATCACGTTGTTGTAAAAATATCAAAAAATTAGAACCAAAACTTAGCAACAGTGATTTTGTTAAATGATGGCATATCCATACAATGGAAAACTATGCAGCCATTAAAACTTATGAGGACATATATGTACATATCTATGCTTTTATATAATTATATATATACCCATATCTGTATCTATATCTATATAATATTATCATGGAAAGATATTCAAAATACATTGCTAAGTAAAAAATGAAGTTAAAAAATTACATAGCGGGAATGTTTAGCAAAATGATATCAAAAGAATATAAACTGAATACCAAGTAATATTTATGAGTAGAATCATTATAATAAACATCAAAGACAGACCAAAAGGAGAAGTCATAAAATTGTGCCGGGAAGGCGTACAGGCATATGAAGAATAAGAGATATGCATGCTGTTAGCTTTAGCTTTTAAGTAGCATAGAAAAACACAGAAGGACTGTGTCTCTAGTTGTCAATCAATGCTCTTTCTTCCTCTCCTACTCACTGCCTTTGTGAATCTAAGCCACCGATGCAATTTGGATGCAATACATGTTTGAACATGAGCCTAAAATCAATGAATTAAATGTGGAAGCTAAAATCAGCTCCAGGGTAATTTATGATTTAAATCAGAGTGTAACAAAATAAATATCTCCAGAGGCTTTACCATCCACAAAGCAACAAAATTTTCTGTTTTGTTTCCTCTTTATTTTTTACTGTTTACTTGATAACTGTTTATTTTTTACTTATTCTATTCGCAAATTCTAAAATTAGAATCACAAAAGTTACTCAATAAAACACTTGTTGGATGAACTATTGGTCTGACTTTTTCTAAAGCTTGTATCTCTTGCCTTCTACTTGCCAAAATCTTCTCAGACATGTACTTCTGAATTCTATGACTTAAGTTTCTATCACAGATACTGAGACAGGGGCCCATATGGTTGGTAAATACAGTGCTTGCTCTCTCAGCTGTGCCTATCCCATGCCTGTTTGCCTGCAGATCCTTCCTTCTTTGGATCTCTTCTGCATTGCAGGAAAGCTGACCCCTAAAGGCTGCAATACCCAGGCTCCCATGACAGCTGGCTTCTCACTGGGATTGGCCAAGAGGAGGCACCCACGAATATTTGAGGGCAAACAAAGGAAAAAGCCAGGATTCTCCATTCCCTCCTATTTCTCCTGTGGAGCATTTTGCCGTGTAGCTCTGTGACTCTGACTTCTTTTGATCAGGCCCACTGGTTTCCAGATTCTACTGAGTGACTCTGGCTCTAGGATTCAGGTAACATCATCTTTTCACATGAACATCCAGCCTAGAGACATTGGTGGCTTCCTTCTGTTGTTAGTATCTGGGTGGCCTTAGCCTGCCATTACTTGTGTAACCAATCTCCTGTGTTAAATATTCTCCATTGCGAGTAATTGAAGTAGTTTCTATTTTCCTATTTGGAACCCAACATAAAAAATTTGTTAATGGGCTGGCCCTGTGGTATAGTGGTTAAGTTCAATGTGCTCCACTTTGGTGGCCCAGGTTCATGGGTTCAGATGCCGGGCGTGGACCTACACCACTCACCAGCCATGCTATGGCGGCAACCCACATATAAAGTGGAGGAAGATTGGCACAGATGTTAGCTCAGGGCTAATCTTCCTCAAGCAAAAAAAGAGGAATACTGGCAACAGATGTTAGCTCAGGGCCAATCTTCCTCAACAAAAAAAATAAGTAAATATAATTAATTATTGTTTAGTTTGAAAAGTGATTTTCTGTTATAATGAGGGAGAAATAAGATTTGATTTACAGTCATTTTTTTAAATTTCAAAAACATCATCTGCAATAAAAATCACACTTTAAGGGAATACTTTGGTGGGGACTCAAAATTAACATTTCTTTTTTCCGTGTGGTCACAGTGAGGATGGGGAAGGATTATGCTTATAATCAAGAAGTAGAACTGCTCTGTGTAAACCAAATCACAGTCTTGCTTATTCTAAAGGTGTCATCACTGCTATGGACATGATTTATTACATTTAAAATAGAGATGACCACTTTCCAGTGGTATGAAGGGCAACACTGTCTGAAAAATAGAAGAGGCCAATTTAGGCAGGACCTTCAGTTTTCTTTGTATGTGGTCCTCACACATCTATGAAGGGTCTCATTCTGCTGAACCTGATCCTGACTGATCACCGTCTTGTTTCATGGCTCTCTCTTTCTCCAGTTGGAAAAATGGGAGCTGCACTTCCAGACCATATACTCTAGGTCACATCTCTCTTTTGAGCCACACTCATGGGAGGTTTCATTTCCACATTTTATTTCTATAATCCTTGGACTTTGGATTGTAATTAATATGTTCTCTGAAAAGGAGGGGGACATCTGCAGGCTTGAGATGTCCCTTATCTCTGTGCACAACTGACACTTCATGTGATTATCTCTCCTTCAAAGTTGTAATAATATGTATCAGGCCAAGAGTAATGAAATAAAACACTATTTGCTTATCTTGGAAAGGCAGTGTTGTATGATGGTTAAGAATTTGGGCATGTGGATTTGAATCCCTACTTTGCCATTTAACTAGTTCTGGGAACTTGAGCAAGTTCCTAAAAATCATTAGTCTTTATTTCATCATTGTAAAATAGAGATGAAAAGATTTACAATACCTAACAGGCATCTTTGAGGATTAAATCAAATGTTATATAAATAACTTAGCATAGTACCCAGAACATTGGAACATAATATACACTTAAGACTTGTAAGCTATGATGATGATGATGATGATCGTGATTCCTGTATAAGAGTTTAATGAGAAGACTGATTAAAAATAGCTAAGTTTCCTGGTATATTTTAAACTCTTGGCACAACTGGCATATCTTTATAAGCATATTCTATATGTGAGTATTTATATATTCATCTTGTTTATAAAATGAAGTCTACAGAATACTTAGAACCCTTCCATAAAAAAATGGTTATAGCCAAATAAGGTCCTGTTTTCTCTTGTTTTTCTTAAGTGGAGTAGGAATCTATTGACGGACCTGGAAAACGATAACAGAGCCAGTACAGTGCTATTTAAAAGGCTCAAACTAACCTTGAGATACAGCACAGACATTCCCCTGTCTAGTTGCAACATTCTTCTGGGTGTAATACAATGCAGGACAATCAAGTTCAGTCATGGGGAGCCTCTTCTCTAAGCTGCCTTATAGTAAAATAGAAGAAAACGGGCAATTTCTTTCTAACTGGGGATGCGTTTCCCACCTTCTCCTTCATGCTCCTCGAACTCTACCTGATTTTAAAAATAAAGCAGTCATCCAAAGATCTTACATTTTCTGAATTAAATCTGACTTAAAATCATATATTCTGATGTCTTCCTCTATTGGCCTCTCTTTCATCATTTCTTTTGCAACTTCACCTCCTTTTCCTGACTTCCTGAACTTCAAACAATATAGTTTCCTAAGATTTTGTCATAGGTCTTCACTTACCTCTCCATACTTTCTTTCCCTGGGCAGTCTAAGGTAGCCACACCCATAGCCATCACTCCACTGACAGCTCAAGCTTGTATATTTTAACCCTAACTTCTGAGCACTGGCTCATAGAGTCAACTAATAACACTTACATTAGTTTACTTTCTAGATATTTCAAAATGAACATGCCCAAAATGGTATTTTTTATCTTCACCTACTCTAAATGGGTTTTCTTTCATTATTTTCTGTCTTAGCACATGATAGCAAACTCCAAAAACTTTACAGGTCAGAAAACTCAGTGTTTCCTTCTCCGTCACCCTCATATTCAAATAGTCATTACATTTTATTGATATTACACTGATACTTCCTAAATATTTTATCCATTCATCTACTTCCTTCTCTACTGCCATCACACTGGTTAAGAGTTACCATTATCTTTCCCCAACGACTCACTATTGATCTCCCCGATCTGTTCTTGCTCTTTTTGGTCCAATTTTCACATAGAAGCCAGACGTCTTTTTTTTTAACTTTTTATATTGAAGTAATTACCGATTCATAGGAGCTTGTCAAGAATAGTACAGAGAAGTCCCATACATCCTTCCTTCAACCTCCCCCAGTGCCATCTTCCACAACTATAGTACAATATCAAAAACAAGAAGTTGACATTGATGTAATCCATAGAATTAATTTAGATTTCACCAATTATTCATGCACTCGTGTATGTGTGTGTGTAGCTTTGTGTAACTATCATCACAATCAAAATACTATCCTTTTATTTTACCCTTTTATTACCATACCCATCCTCTATCCTGTATCTAACCCCTTCCAGCCGCTAATGTGTTCTCCATAGAACGTTGCCAGCACCTTGATCTTGGATTTCCAGCCTTCAGCACTGTGAGAAACACGTGTTGTTTAAGCTACCAAGTCTATGGTATTTTGTCATAGCAACACAAACAGACTAATATAAGCTCCCACTCAGTCCTTGCTGATGTCATCTAAAGGTATAGAAGAGACCTCCCTGCACCACCTGGTGTCACTGGACCAGCTTCCTCAAGGGGATAGGAAAGCAGAAGCCACTGGGCCTGGCCTTCCTATGATCCTGGGTGGAGGGCAGGGAGACACAGGCCTCTGCTGATGCTGTCCCTGCAAAGGAGAGGACTGCCACTGGAAGCCGGGCTGTGAAGTGAGAGCTGGGATAGTTAGAGCTTCCTTCTGTTCCTGCTGCCAGTGACTGGAACCATTGCCAGGGCCAGATTGAGGAGCGAGGCCTGGGACTCGACACAAGGTCTCTGTCGTGCTTTCTTTTTCCCAGTCTTTGGCCAGAAAGTGCAAATTTTCTTTTTGTTTGTTTGTCTGTTTTTATTTTGCCTATGCTTGTTGGCAGTTCTGGGTTTTAGACCTCTCCTCTGCCTAGTCTGGGAGCATTCAGAAGATTAAAAGAAAATCTGGGAAATTTCACCCTGTGGCCATTCCTCGTGTCCCAAGCTTCTTGGCAGTCTGCCTTCTTCCCTCCTTCCTAGCCAGTGCTGTTGTCACTCTTGCAGCCTACTCCAGAGTTCTTTTATCATTGTCCAGTGCACAATTTCCTGGGTATTTTGCTGTATTTATAGAGGAGAGCAGGAGAAAATATTCTATACTATCTTGCTCCAGAAAAGAATCCAGAATAATAAGAAAGTAAATATGCTCAGATTGCTTTACCCCTTATAAGCTTTGGTATAGGCCATTGATAGGCTTTCTGAATTACAGCAACATGGTCTTCTTTCAGATTCTTGAATACCCCATATTCCATTTCTACTCTGATACTTCTTACTGGTCTTCTCTCTGCCCTAGGCCATTTTTCTTCTCTCTCTACACTCTGCCATCTTTTATTCTCAGGACCCTCTTGCCTATCCATCAATTCCTACTCATCTTTTAGAACTCAGTTCAAATAACATCTCATCAAGGAAGTCTTCTCTGTCTCCCACATCAGATCATATCCCCTTGTTATACACTGTCATAGCCACTGTCTTCTCCTTTATGTTCATCCATCACAAGTATAATTAAATAAATGATTGTGTAATTAATTGTTTAATATTTCTGTCCACGGCTAGCATACAAGCTCTTAGGGTCTGAATCTATCTTGTTTATGACTGTTCCCCCAGTGCTCACCAAATATCTGAATACATAAAACTTTTTCATTACTTAAATTTTTAAAATTCAGTATGTATCTGGAATTTTCCATTTTCAAAAAGCTTTGCAGTCATTAATTAGGTAATTTTCAGAACAGTCCTGAAAGTTTAAGGGACTAAAATTACACAGTAGTTAGGATGTAGTTGTTCTCTTCTCAAAGCTCAGTCTGAGGAAATTCCTCCCACGTACAAGGGGGAGTTCATAGTAAAAATCTCTCTTCCTCTTTTCATGGCAGATAAATAATTTAGTTCTATAGGGTAGCATTCACTAATTTCTTCCACAATCATTACTCCGATCCTCCAGGCATGGAGGAAGATGCTGGAGAGACAATGATGAACAAGACGGACTGCAGTCCTCCTCGGATGAAACTAAGAGTTGGAAAACACAGGGATTATCTGCATGGAGAAACAATGACAACCAACAGCTCTGGTGTTTCTTACTTGAGAAATGATTTCTGTTTCAAATTTTTCTAATTATTACACAACTACAAGAGATGGAGAAAAACTATTTCTTGAACAGTGAACCAGAGAGTTAAGAAAAAAGCAGCATGTTGGAAGAATAATGTTGAGATGTCCATAGGCCAGTAATTTTCCCTAAATCTGCAGGGGATTTGGTGCATTCTGTTTGGATTAGTTATTTAATAATACAGGAAGAGGATCTCAAGTAACAATGTGTTGCACAATGTTATTCAGGAAATCCCATGTAAAAAGTAATGCCATCACCAATGTAAAGTTGCTTTTATTTCCTTAGCAGAGTTTATAAACTGAATTTTTGTTCCAGTAAATACACTACAACAGTAGTCCTAAGCAGAGAGGAAGTGATAGTTCCCTAGCATTTCCTAATATTAAATAAAACAAAACTCCAAATTCTCAAAGACTGTTTGTTGCCATCTTTCCTTTAGTAATAAATAAATTAACGTCGGTTTAGTTGTTTGCTAGGATTCCAATGAGAAGAGTAAATTCCAATAATCGCTTTTTGGTCTTGACATCCAAAAACATGGTTGAGAAAAAGATGCTGATGCTCAGGATGTTTTCTTAGAATGATATTTCAGATCGGAGCTTATCTATCTTTGTTAGAATTATTATGTTAACTGTGGTGGATATTTCTTATTGCTTGTTTTAAAGAGAAAATTATCCCATTTAAGATCATTATAACAAACTTCAGAATTGGCCATAATCTTCAGTAATCAATCAGTCAACTGAATATATGAATAATTTAATTTCTTTTCTACCATTGAAATGATAGATTGTGTAAATTTACAGATTAAGTGAAATCAGTTAGTGTAACTAATTTGTATTTGTAACCAGACTTGTAATTAAAGATGATATTCAACCATATCTTCCTCCCTTTTCGAAGTTTGGAACCAGAGTTGGACAAATGGAAGGCAAAGGAGCAACTAAGTTATGTGACTTAGATAAAGGACCACAAGCAGAACTCCTCTTACCTTGCTCTTAAACTCAAACTTCACATGACCTATTTAAATGTGCCTGTTTTAAAATAGGTGCATAGATTCTTTGACATTCCTCCTTTCAACAAGTGAAATATAATTCCCTTTCCCTTGAACGTGGATAGATTCAGTGACTTGCTTCTGAAAAGGAAAATATGGCAGAAATGAGGACGTATGACTTTTGACAGTCATAAAAAGCATTGTGACTCCTACCTTATTCTTTCTCTTAGATCACTCGCTTTTGAGGAAGGCAGCTGCTTTGTCACCAGGACCAATCTATGGCAAGGTCCATTTGGTGAGGAACTGAGGCTTGCTGCCAACAGCTACCTGAGGGAGCCAGCTTGGAAGCAGAAACTCTGAGAAGTGTGGCTCCTGGTTAAAAGCCTATGTGTGATTTTTCAGGCCTCACCATAGGCAATTACAAAGGCTTTACCTGGCAGGCCTCATATGACAAAGCTACCCTCTCCAGGCCAGACCTGGTGTACAGCCAATGTCTCGCAGTCTCTCAAGGAAGTTGCAGTCAAGGACTCAGGCCCCCTGACCAGTCCTGTTCTTCATGTATTTGCATTCCTAGCCACAGTGGGCAACTTCATTCCAGGTCTCTTTGTCTGAGGCCTTAGGGAGAGATCTTCTTCAGGTGCCTCTGCTGAGGCCTCCTTATTGAGGGGAGGAGGAGTAAAACATGAAGACAGTTTTCTCTACTCTGACTTAGTAAATTGTATTTTCCTGCTCCTTACCCTCTCCCCTCACTCTCCGTCTAACCCTAGGGTTCATAAAACTACTGGACACTTATTTGAGGCTCCCTCAACAGTGAGACCACCCCCACTTTTGCACTGATTCATCTGACCTTTGAGTCATGTGCCATTCACTCCATGGGGGAAATAGAACACGATGAGTCAGTGCTTTCTCCGATTTTAGCCTCTTTCTTATACTCTCTCAGTAACTGCTCAAAGGCTTACCTTTCACTTTTGGCTTGTTGCATTAATTGGCTACTCCAACACTTGACAGCTCAGCAATCTCTCTCTCCAGCTCAGCTGAGCTTTTGACAACCTCCAGCCGAAGTCAAGCCTGCTGATAATAAAAGTTTGTTTGCTTGTTTGTTTGTTTTTAAGGAAGATTAGCCCTGAGCTAAGATCTGCCGCTAATCCTCCTCTTTTTGTTAAGAAAGACTGGCCCTGAGCTAACATCCATGCCCATCTTCTTCTAGTTTATATATGGGGCGCCTGCCACAGCATGGCTTGACAAGTGGTGAGTAGGTCTGCACCTAGGATCCGAACCAGTGAACCCCGAGCTGCTGAAGTGAAACGTGCAAACTTAACCTCTGTGCCATGGGGCTAGCCCCTAAATGTTTGTTGTTTTAAGCCGCTAAGTTTTGGGGTAATTTGTTATGCAGCAATATAGAACTAATACACCGAGGGAAAGTTCTGTCCAGAAATTGACTTAGGAGGATGTTAGGAGGGCTTCCCTAAGGAAGTAATAAGTGAACTCAGATTTAAAAGAGACTAAGAGCTAACTAGATGAAGTAGGAAAGGTATGGACAGGTAAGAGGTATCCCAGCCTGAAGGAACAACATGTAGTTACCCAGAATTCTTGCCCCACAACTATGAAGCTTTCACAAGATAAGTAGAGAGAAGAAGCAAGATGAGCTAAAACTGTCTCCGAAATGTTGATGGAGGCACTGACCCAGATGTGCTTACTCTTTGGAAGCAGGAAGTACACAATGCACTCTACTTCTTATCAGGAGTCCAAAGAGAGAGAGAGGAAAAGGCTGAATTGCACATGCTCAGGTTTTTCTCTCAGTCTCACCCTCGGGAGAGTCATACTTCTTCCCCAGAGTGGGCAGATAAGGGGAAACCACTCCAAAAAATGGACCAAAAGAGGGTCATAGAGAAGTTGTGTTTTTCCACATGTTGTTACAATGCTCAACATCCTGGGGAAAATTTATAGGTCATAAAATCAGCAAATGTTTCTATGATAGTTTGGGCACCAGTGATTAGGATGCTTAGCAGGGTGAAAAGTAAAACTTTTGGTGAGTTTATAGACATGGTCAGGAATAAAATGTTAAATTTATTGCTGTAAGTTGATTTGTCTTCTATTTAATGCCAATTTATCTGCTGTCAATTCACTATTTTCTCCATTGAGACACTTAAAGACTAGTAATTAACTTACAGGAAAAGAGAAAAGTGTAAATTCCACAAAAGCACCTTCACCGAGTTCTTTGCATTCTCTGCTCTTCCTCTGTCATAATATCACACTAAGCTATGTATTCATTATATCCATTTAACAGGTGTATCTGCAGACTACTATGTGTTGGGCTATGTGGTAGACATTGTGATCACAATGCTGAGAAAAGCAAAAAGATATTGTTTCTAAAATTAAAAAGCTTATAGGGGGCTGGCCCGGTGGTATAGTGGTTAAGTTTGCGAGCTCTGCTTCAACGGCCTGGGGTTCATGGGTTTGGATCCCAGGCATAGACCTACACACTACTCATCAAGCCACACTGTGGTGGTGTCCCATATAGAAAGTAGAGGAAGACAGGAACAGATGGTAGCTCAGTGATAATCTTCCTCAAGCGAAAAGAGGAAGATTGGCAACAGATGTTAGCTCAGGGCCTATCCTCCTCATACATACACACAAACTTATAGACTAGTAAGGAAAACAGATATCAATTGGATAATTACAAAAAGTAAATGTGCATTTGCAAATTACATTTGTAATCTTTGCTAAGGACAGATGCATGGTACTATGGTAGCTACTATGAAGGGAATTGACTAAGATGGGTGGTAAAGAAGACTTTGCTAAAGAAGTAATATTTGAACTGAAATATGAAAGATAAGTAGGAATAGCTAAAGTCAGAAGGGTAGAGATAGGTGAGAGGGTTTTCTAGTCTGAGAAAATAGCTCATGTGGATGCCACCTTGCAGCAGGCAGTGTGGTCAAACATAAGGGATAGATGAGACCTAGTTGTGTCTATACCTAATTAAGAACTCAACAGTTGATCTGCCTTTTTCAAATGTTATATTTTTCTGGACAGAACAAAAAATAGACCCTAGTGATGGAAATTTACTTGCCTAGAGTATTCAGTTAGGTTATGCTAGCTATTGAACAAGTGAAACAAAATTTCAATGGCTTAACATAATTGTTTTTCTCATCATGGAACAGTCCACTGAGGGTGTTACTACTTGGTGGTGGCCTTCCACATAGTGCTTTAGGGACTCAAGGTCCTTCCATCCTGTGGCTTCGCCAACCCCTGGGCTCCAATAGGTGGAGGGAGACAGAGTGAAGAAGGCACAACTACTTCTCAAAAACATCCAAGCTCAGAAGTAACACACATCATTGTGCTCAAATTTTGTTGGTGACTACACCTTTATGCAAGGGGGTGCTGGGAAATGTACTCACTGCCTGCAAAGATGCCTCTGAGCAACATCTACCTTATTCTAGAAGAGGGAGCATAAACTTCGTTGTGGACAGCTAGAATCATTGCCACACTTGCTATATAAGTGCAAACTACTGATTCATTATTTAAATATACTCCTGACCTTGAAGTACATCACTCCCTAGGCAATTATATAAAATTTTCAAAACAACATATTGATTTTTAATTAAAAAATAAACATGTTATTTGCCATTTTGGAATGAGAGATGCGAATCTTCATGATCACAGATATTTTTATGAGAGGAAAAAATTTTCCCTGGCAGGAGGAGCGAAATTAGTTAGAATGGCTTATCTTGCTTGGGGACATGACCTTTGATAATTTCTCTCAAGCTTCGGCCGCTAATTACAGGGACGGATCCTAAATCTAATGGAAGTGAGTACAGAGAACATTCTTAAATAAGCCTTACAGTTTCCTTTCTAACCGTAAACCTCTATTCAGTTGTAACAGGAAATCAACAGAATTTGAAGGTATGAAAGGTTCAGTTTGAGGTATTTTATTTTTATCATTCTTAAAAACTCCTTGGTTCATGTGAACTTCTTTTATGGTAAAATTTATAATGTGGAAGTTTTTTTATGGTCAAAATTTATAATGGGAAATACCACAGAAGAGTGTGTATGTTTGGTTTCCTTAAAAGGAGCTGTGAAGATCAGATAAGAAGGGGGGAGAACTGTTAGAGCAGGAGAAATTATTGCACATTGTGCCACCCTAGCACTGGAGTGAGTGCCTAATGTGACTTTCACCCCAAAAGCATTGAGAGCCGGAATAACATGTGACTCATCCATTCAAGGGTGGGAAAGTAACCAGAATTCTTATTTCAGCCTAAGAGCGATAAGGCACCAGGTGCTGAGATCCTGACCTGATGCACATAAATTAAAAAACAACTGTAAAATATTGTATCTTTAGAGTGCTTCGTGATTTCCAAAGCACCAGCTGGGGATGATATTTATCACCATTGCAACACAGCAATAAAGATAGCCAAACAGTTATAAAGTTAAGCACTTCAGAGAACTTAGGTATGTGTAAATCCTTCAGTTAAATTGCCCTTCAGCGTTTAAGAGTGTTCCCAGCACTTAGAAACTTCCACTTCACTTTGAGTTTGTCTCACTTCTTGTTCTCCTATTGATTGATTGCACTTTAAGTACAACCCCAATATGCTAACGTTCACGGGTAACGTTTTCGACTGGGTGAGCTAGGCTATTACATAACTGGACTACTTTTCACCCCCAAGGGTTAAAGTAATCTAGGATCTCATGTAGTCTTGGGTTCTAGGTTTTCTTCTGGCACTTATGAGTTTTATGACCTTGACCAAATTTCTTATCTCTTATCTGCTTCTTTTTCAGTAAAATGGAGATAAAGATACTTGTCCTTATCAGTGCCATGAAATGTACATGGGGTAATTTATAAAGATTGAAACCAATTTTTATAAATCTTAAATGTTCTATAAGTATAAGGTAATGTTATTATTTGACTTCCTCTTTCTTGTTGGTCTTTATAATCCAATCCAATCTAGATGTAAATAGATATAAACTGATGGGTTTGAGCCTAACTAAAATTGATTCTTGAGATAACAAACTTGTTTTATGATTTCCTAACCTTGACTTAGGTTGGCCAGTTCTCCTGGTTTCTCTAGGATTATCTGGGTTTTAGCACTGAAAGTCCAGTGTCCTGGTAAACTCCTCAGTTCTAGGCAAATCAGGATGACTGGTGACCTTAACTTGACTTTCTGACTGTAAGAATCCTACACAGAAATTTTAATCTTCTCTTATTGTTATTATGAGATCTTACTTTGGCAAGAATATCTTTGCCATGAGTCCATTTGTTTTTCAGAATATGGATTATATCAGACTTTCAACCACAACAAATGGCTAAACAGTATGTAATACAGTTCATATGCCTACATAATGACATAGGACTTGTACATAGAGATATATGCTTAATTCTTTGCTCTGCCAATAAATAGCCATGATAACCTCCACTCCAGGACTTATGGCATTTAACGAAATTATTTAACCATCTGTCTCCCTCATCTAATCTAAGCAGGAATCCAGTCATATTCATCTTTGATTCTGTAGGATCTAGCATGCTGACTGGCACTTTGGAGACATCTAGAAAATATATGATAAGTTGAAATATGGAGTTTAAAACTTGCATGTCACCACTCTCACAAGAGTCAGTTTCCTGATGATCTATAAAATGTACATAATACAATCTTCATTTAAGCTTCATAGAGTTTAGTGAGGCTTAAATGAATAATATGAATTACTTTTGTAAACTATAAAGTATAATAAAGTTTAAGCTGGGGAAAGAATTGACACTAATATTTAATAGCTCTAACATTTCAATTTCTTTCCATCTGCCATTCCTTCTGTATTCTTGATTGGATCTTTGAATATTAAATTTGCGCTTCTATCTACAAGTTTATGTCAT
Source organism: Equus caballus (assembly GCF_041296265.1). Taxonomy (NCBI): domain Eukaryota; kingdom Metazoa; phylum Chordata; class Mammalia; order Perissodactyla; family Equidae; genus Equus; species Equus caballus. The sequence goes on from NC_091704.1 coordinate 40,736,886, forward strand.
CTATCCCATACATTAGTGACCACGGGGCAATGTGAAACAGACTCTTCTTGTCATGGATACAGCCACTTATAAATTAATAGCATCGTATCTAAATATAGTAAGAAATATAGATACATTTAAGTTCAGTCCAGTTTATTTCCTAGAAGACTTTGCTGAACAGTCATGTATATTAATATTGTGCAACAGTCGGTAAGCCAATGAAACTGCAATAAATTGTATATTTATTTCCAAAGGAATTAAGTTTTCATTGCAACATGATTCATAGTTGTCTCTTGAACTTTATTTCTGTTTAGGAAGACTTGTTTAAATATTATCATGACCAGGGCTTGATTTTGGTGGCCCATCACAGGTGCCATATTTCTATGGCAGTTCCTAATTAGTTTCTCCTCAGTTCTGAAAATCCATCAAGAACTCAGAGCAGCTTGACCAATGTAGAAGATAGTCCTTTGCTTTGGATATGGATTAATTTAGATAAGAGATAATTTCTTGGATTATCCTGAAGATGGAACAGGTGGCTCTTCAGTTTCTTCTCCTGTAGGATGCAAATGTGTCACGTCCGCAGTAACCAAGTCCTCTCTTTTTTACAGTGATCTAAAATAGGGCCCCGGGCAGAGGAGAGTATTCCAGAGCCAAACCTAGCATTTGCCATCTGAATTTCATGCTACCTCCTTTCTGAGATACTTGGAATGAGAACAGTGTTTGGAGTCCTTACATTGGAGCCGAATTGGCCTATTCTTTTGTGTTATGGAATCCCTGAAGAAGAGAAGGACACAAGTGACCTGGAGTAGACTGGCAGGCCTCCCAAGATCAGCATGAACTTGGAGTTGTCGATGGTCAAGTGAAGGCAGTAGGAATGGTGAAGTAAAGACCAACATGGATATGGCCAGTAGAAGATAAGATGTGCTGGCTTTCTAGGCTGTATCGTCAGGAAGGAAGGGCATTCATTCTTTCATGTATTCCTTCCTCTATTCAACAAATATATATTTATTTCCTGCTTTGTATTACATTGTATTACCCAGTGTAAGCACTAGCCTTATAGTAATGGCTATGATAGGTCTCTGTTTTCATGGGATTTGCATGCTGTTGTTTTGTGGGGGGGCACTGATAGGTGGATAATAAATAGACAAAAAAAATAACAAAGCAACAAAAACATCAGATGGTAATGTGTGCAATACAAATACTTAAAATAGGCAGTATGGTGATGAACGTCAGGATGTCTACATTGATTGGTTGGTTGGGAGAATCTTGTTGTGGAGGTGATGGTTACCTGAGATCTGACTGACTAGCCAGAGCTGTTCAGGCAAAAACTGGGGACATGGCATTACCATCAGAGAGTGTAGCTAGAGCAAAGGCTATGAAGGAAGGACAAACTCAGTGGTTTGGAGGAAACAAAGAGGGCCAACATGGCTGGAACAGAGAGAATGAAGTGGTAAGAATGAGAGAGGAGTCTAAAGAAAGAAAGATGGGCCAGATTATGTAGTGATCTGTGGACTAGGATCAGGAGCCTGCATATGTCTACTTAATGGGGAGCATTAGAAGGGTTTCAGTAGACCACACATAAGTAAGTACAATGCCGTGTTTACAAAATCAACTTGTGCTCTTTTGTGTGATGACTGAAATATAAGTTGGGTAAGGAGAGTGGCACTTGAGGTCTGGCTGGAGTTGGCAGTGTCTCTACATGGGCTCTAGATAAGCAGGGGATGTGAATTTAAAGCCAGAACCCTCTTTTTCCTGATTGCGGTGATTAACTTCCTCTGTACCACCAGCAGCGAGATGCCTGATACTGACACAACATGGAAACTTGGTGTGGGACTTTCTCCTGGCTTCAGAGGAAGTAGCTCCACTGTCGCATCACACATGAGAGGCTAGACTGTAGTGTGCACTGCAGGTGGGGTTCTGCAGAAAAGCTAGGCATATAGCTCAGTTTTGCTCTCCTCCAGGCATTCTCATGGATTCAGAGCAACCTGGCCACAGAAGAAGGCAGAAGGATTCCTTCAGTGGATAGATGCAGCAGCAGTATCTGCTCACATCTAGATGCTGGAATCGTTTTGTGAAGAAGTGAGTCAGGATGAAAACAAAAAGCAAAGACTCAGTGACACTTTGAACTGTGAGTGGGCCAATCATTTTTAAAATTTCAGCAAAATTCTGTCTTTGCTTATAGGATTTTTTGAAATATTTAGAGAATGCTTTTATTTCAGTGATTATTATTCACCTAATGGATTAATATATATTGTTTCATGCCTTGGGAGAGACGCCTTGTTGATCATTGTGGCAAAAAAGATCCTTGGCATAAAATACTGTTAAAAGTTTTCAGTTCAACTTGTGTTTGTAAGTGCCTTGCAAACATTCATTTTTAATCATTCATCATTCCCCTTTTGCAATCTTCTGTGTAAATGCAAAGAATCAAAGATGTTTAAAAAATTAAGTTTTGCCAGATTGTGTAGAAAATGTGAGGGGAATTTATGTAAAGATTGGATAACCTCTGATTTTCTGTTTCTCTCTTACTTATTAATCCATAATATTATTCAGAAAGAAGTGAACGATAACTTGAAAAGAATATTGGTGGCAGATGTTAGCTCAGGGCTAATCTTCCTCAAAAAAAACAACAAAACAGGAAAAGTGAATACATCTGACTTTGACACGTCACAGATTTACTTTTTTTTGAGGAAGATTAGCCCTGAGCTAACATCTGCCACCAATCCTCCTCTTTTTGCTGAGGAAGATTGGCCCTGAGCTAACATCTGTGCCCATCTTCCTCTATTGTATATGTGAGACACCTGCCACAGTGTGGCTTCATAAGTGATGTGTAAGTCTGTGCTTGGGCAGGTGAGCCCCAGGCCGCTGAAGTGGAGCACATTAACTTAACTGCTATGCCACCGGGCTGGCCCCCTGCACAGATTTACTTTTGAACAACACGCATGGTCTAGTGTCATAAGATTGTATTTATTTCTCTATTGGATTAACTATATTGCTTAATTTGTCCTATTTAAATAAATACGTATATACCCAAAACATTAAAAGTACTTTTTATTTGTAATTGATCTTTAGGATCAACTTAATCTAAACAAAGAATACTTAATTATACTTAAAGAATAGAATGTAAATATTGTAAACATCTCAATATAAAACATTTTTAAAAGTATGTAAAAACTATTACAGTGCATCTTCCTATGTCAGAGAGGAGGTGGAGAATAACTCACGGGCCCAAGTTTTCTTATCTTTCTTAAGGAAGTTAAGAGATGCTATCTAAGATTGACAAAATAAGGAACAGGGGTTTACTATTTAGAGTTATTAAGGTAACCAATAGAAGAAAACACGCTTTGGGGCTGGCCCCACAGCCAAGTGGTTAAGTTTGCACACTCCACTTTCACGGCCCTGGGTTGACCAGTTGGGATACTGGGCATGGGCCTACATACCACTCATCAAGCCATGCTGTGGCAGCACCCTACATAGAAGAACTAGAATGACTTGCAATTAGGATATACAACAATGCCTTTTGGCTCTGACATGATAATTAGTAGCAGTAACATAACTGCCAGAATGAAAATATGGTACCCACAGTTTGTGTGTTCAAGTTGTAATGGGCCTGTCAGCTGGAAAATAATAATTCAAGGGCATATTTGCCAATATTTTGTAGCATGTCATGGCAATTACATGGCATTACATATGCTGACAACTCAAATTGATTACTACATTTTTATTATAAAAGAGAGAAGAATCTTCGCCATTAGCAGTGGGGAAAAGATGAATTATGGAGCATTCACTTCTCTCCCATCAGCCTTTAGCATGAGAAATTTCGTTTCTAATAAGGCAAATATTGGGAATATGTTAATGCTTTTGCAACTTGGATGTGTTTACTTAGGCTATTAAAATTTAAACCTGAGGCCTTATTACAGGTTTTTCATTACTTTTTAGAGATTATTACTTTCTTCTAGTGAACTGATGTCTGAAGAAGTTAATAAGGCTAACAGAAAGCTGTTTGTAAGATCATTCTTGAAATGTTCCTTTTATGTCATTTGAATGACTTCAGGAGTTGTTTAAAGCCTGGTAGCTCCTTGGAACTGTCTTTTATTTACCTCAAGACAAGCCCCTTTATGAAAAGGTTTTACAGTGCCTGCTTTCAACCAAGACCGAATATACCTTTATATTCTCAGAATGATATAAATAGAGTTTGAATCTTTTTGGATCCTAAATTGCTAGATTTGGATATAGCGTATTGATGACTCATATTAAATTCCCAGGGGCAGATGCTGAGTCTATTCCCCCTACAGAATGCCCACAAGGCCTTGCAAAATTAGGTCCTGATAACTTTTAAATGACAAGGATTTATATTTTTCAGTCTCATTTCTTCTTTCAAATTATGAGACATCCAGACTACATCTGAGTAGAATCTCTTCAGTGTACTGTAAAAGTACATAATCAAACTGTTTCTAATGGCCATCTTACAAATAACCCTAGTTTAAATTCAACAAGGCCTAACTCAACTGGTTTTTCTTTAAACTAATACATACGTCAATTAAGTTTTATTAATTTAAGTATTTTTCCTTTTACTTTCCTTGTTCTAAAATGATTTGAGGCAGTTACCAAAATGCATACAAATAAGACAAAAAAAGGGGGGAGGGATTAAAAAGTAGACTAACAAATCTGGGAGAATGAAGGTGAGAAAAATAAGATGAAACTAAAAGTGTGATTAGTAAACGAAACATCTGCTGCAAAGGTGTTGTATATTTTCTAGTGATGGGGAAGCAGAGACATCTTAAGCTTTCAGGCAGGCCATGAAAACACAGAATCACGGTTGGTTAACTGTGTCAAAGTGTCCGTACGATAAGAACAAAGCAATTACTCAGAGCGGTAAAACAATTCTCCATACCGAGTCTAGAGAACTATTTTTGCAGTATGTTCTCAGACAGAAATGATGGTGCAATGTGTTAAACAGTGTTTTCCACAACATTCTTTTAATAAATACAAAAGTATGTTTCAGGAAGATCTTTGTTATAATCCCTCAAAGTGGATTAGAGGCATCAGATCATACAACAATTCAGGGGAAAAAAGAAAAAGCAAAAAGATTGTACAGGATGGTAAAACAATGCGCAGTTTTCTCATAGTCTGGCTAGACTCATGGAAAGAACAGTGTAGTTAGAGGAAATTGTCTATATAGTCACTACCTGGCCTCAAAATGTCTTATGACACATCATAAAATGCTATGCATATTAAAAAACTGATATCAAGTAAAGAAGTTGTGAATGGAATTTTAAATTGTCTGTTTACTTTAAAGTATACTCATTTTTAAAAAAATTATTTTATTGTGGCCATATTGGCTAACAACATTGTGTAATTTCAGGTGTACATTGTTATATTTCAGTTTCATATAGACTGCATCGTGTTCACCACCGTCTAGTTTTAATCTGACATCATACATATGTGCCCCTTTACCCCTTTCGCCCTCCCCCACCCCCTTCCCCTCTGGTAATCACCAATCTGCTCTCCTTATCTACGTGCTTGTTTATCTTCCACATATGAGTGAAATCATAGATATTTGTGTTTCTCAGTCTGACTTATTTCACTTAGCATAATACCCTCAGAGTCCATCCACATTGTCATAAATGGCAAGATTTCATATATTTTATGGCTGAGAAGTATTCCATTGTGTGTGTGTGTGTGTATATATATATATATATGTATATATACACACATCTTGTTGTGGTTTCAATTTGAATTTCCCTCATAATTAGTGAGGTTGAACATCTTTTCACATGTCTATTGGCCATCTATGTATTTTCTTTGGAAACATGTCTGTTTACATCCTCTGCCCTTTTTTTGATCAGTTTGTTCATTTTTTGTTGTTGAGTTGTATGAGTTCTTTATACATTTTGGGATTAATCCCTTGTGAGATACATGATTTGCAAATATGTTCTCACAGTTGGTGGATTGTCTTTTAGTTTTGTTGATGGCTTCTTTTGCCATGCAGATGCTTTTCATCTGATATAGTCCTGTTTGTTTATTTTTTCTTTTGTTTCCCTTGCTTAAGTAGACATGGTATTCAAAAAGATCCTTCTAAGACTGATGTCAAAGAGTGTACTGCCTGTGTTTTCTCTTAAGAGTATTACGGTTTCAGGTCTTCCATTCAAGTCTTTAATCCATGTTGAGTTACTTTTTATGTATTGTGTAAGACAATGGTCTACTTTCATTCTTTTGCATGTGGCTGTCCAGTTTTCCCAACACCATTTATTGAAGAGACTTTCCTTTCTCCATTGTTTGTTCTTAGCTCCTTTGTTGAAGATTAGCTGTCAAATATTGCTTCCATTGATCTGTGTGTCTGTTTTTCTGCTAGTACCATACAGTTTTGATTGCTATAGCTTTGCAGTATATTTTGGATTCAGTGAGTGTGATACCTCCAGTTTTGTTCTTTTTTCTCAGGATTGCTTTGGCTAGTCTGGGTCTTTTGTTATTTCATATAAATTTTAGGATTTTTTGTTCTATTTCTGTGAAGAATGTCATTAAGATTCTGATTGGGATTGCACTGAGTCTGTAGATTGCTTTAGATAATAAGGACATTTTAACTACATTTATTCTTCCAATCCATGAGCATGGCATACCTTTCCATTTCTTTATTTCTTCCTTAGTTTCTTTCAATAACGTCTTATAGTTTTCAGTGTTTTGTAGTTTTCAGATCATTATTTGTATCACAGTTGTATTAAAGGCTGTGTGATGAAGGACCTATGGCTTTTCTCTGTGAATGACGTCATAGAACAATATGTCAGACTCAGCAGAATACTTTCCTAATAAGGCTGGAAAGTTTTTTCATATATTACTGAAATATTTTAGAAATGTTAACCATCTTGCTGACCATACAATCAAAATGCTACAGATGAACATAAAGTGTTTTCAGTGTACAGGTGTTTCAACTCCTTAGTTAAATTTATTCCTAGGTATTTTATTTTATTTTTTTTTGTCACTGTAAATGGGGTTGCATTCTTGATTTCTCTTTCCGCTAGTTCATTATTAGTGTATAGAAATTAAACTGATTTTTGTAAGTTAACTTTGTACTCTGCAACTTTACTGTACTCATTAATTATTTCTAATAGTTTTTTTGTGGATTCTGTAGAGTTTTCTACATATAGAATCATGTCATCTGCAAATAGTGACAGTTTTACTTCTTACTTTCCAATTTGGTTCTCCTTTACTTCTTTTTCTTGCCTAATTTCTCTGGCTGAAACTTCTAGTACTACGTTGAATAAGAGTGGTGAGAGTGGGCATCCTTGTCTTGTTCCTATTCTCGAAGAACAGCTTTCAATTTTTTACCCTTGAGTATAACGTTGGCTGTGGGTTTGTCATATATGGCCTTTATTATGTTGAACTACTTTCCTTCTATACCCATTTTATTGAGAGTTTTTGTCATAAATGGATGTTGGATCTGGTTAAATTCTTTCTCTACATCTATTTAGATGATCATATGGTTTTTATTCTTCATTTTGTTAATGTGTATCACATTGACTGATTTGTGGATGTTGAACCATCCCTGCTTCCCTGGAATAAATCCCACTTGATGGAGATGTATGACCCTTTTAATGTATTGTTGTATTCAATTTGCTAATATTTTGTTGAGGATTTTTGCATCTATGTCCATCAGTGATATTGGCCTGTAATTTTCCTTTTTTGTATTGTCCTTGTCTGGTTTTGGTATCAGACTAATGTTGGCCTCATAAAATGTGTTAAGAAGTGTCCCGTCCTCTTAAATTTTTGGGAAGAGATTGAGAAAGATAGGTATTAAATTTTCTTTGAATTTTTGATAGAATTCACCAGAGAAGCTGTCCGGTCCTGGACTTGTGTCTTTTGAGAGGTTTTTGATTACTGTTTCAATCTCTTTACTTGTGATTGATCTATTCAGATTCCCTATTTCTTCTTGATTCAGTGTTTGGAGGTTGTATGATTCTAAGAATTGTCCATTTCTTCTAGGTATCCAGCTTGCTGGTGTATAGTTTTTCATAATATTCTCTTATAATCTTTTGTATTTCTGTGTTGTCCATTGTAATTTCTCCTCTTTCATTTCTGATTTCATTTATTTGAGTCTTCTCTCTTTTTTTCTTAGTGAGTCTGGCTAAGGGTTTGTCAGTTTTACTTACCTTCTCAAAGAACCAGCTCTTAGTTTCATTGATCCTTTCTATTGTTTTTTTTAGTTTCTATTTTGTTTATTTTTGCTCTGATTTTTATTATTTCCATCCTTCTACTGACTTTGGCATGGTTTGTTCTTCTTTTTCCAGTTCCTTTAGGTATAGTGTAAAATTGTTTATTTAAGATTTTTTTTGTGTCTTGAGGTAGGCCTGTATTACTATAAATTTCCCTCTTAGTATTGCTTTTGATGACGTCCGTAGTTTTGGTATGTTGTGTTTTCATTTTCATTTGTCTCCAGGTATTTTTTGATTTCTCCTTTGATTTCATTATTTATCCAATGGTTGTTGAATAGCATATTGTTTAGTCTCCAAATATTTGTGAATTTTCATCTTTTTTCTTGTAGTTGATTTCTGGTTTCATACAGTTGTGGTTAGAAAAGATGCTTGATAGGATTTCAATCTTTTTAAACTTATTGAGGCTTGCTTTGCTTCTCAACATATGGTCTCTCTTTGAGAATGTTACATGTGCACTTGAGAAGAATGTATATTCTGCTGTTTTTGAATGGAATACACTATATATGTCTAGTAAGTCCATCTGGTCTAGTCTTTTGTTTAAGGCCACTGTTTCTATGTTGACTTTCTGTCTTGATTATCTATCTGTTGATGTAAGTGGGGTGTTGCGGTCCCCTACTATTATTATGTTGCTGTCAATTTCTCCCTTTAGGTCTCTTAATAGTTGCGTCATATACCTTGGCACTCTTATGTTATGTGCATAGATATTAATAATAAGTACTATGTCTTCTTGGTGGAATCTCCCTTTTGTCATTACATAATGCCCACCTTTCTCTTTATTATCTTTCTCATCTTGAAGTCTGTTTTGTCTGATATATGTATGGCTACGTCTTTCTTTTGCTTTCCATTTGCCTGCAGTATCATCTTCCATCCCTTCACTCTGAGACTGTTTGTCTTTAGAGCTGAGATGTGTTTCCTGGAGGCAGCATATTGTTGGGTCTTTTTTTTTAATCCTTCCATCCACTTTGTGTCTTTTGATTAGTGAATTCAATCCATTTGAATTTAGAGTGATTATTGTTATATGAGGGCTTAATACTGCCATTTTATCTTTCTTTTTTTCTGGTTGTTCTATTGTGCCATTCTTTCTCTTCCCTTGTATTTCTGACTGCCATTTCCATTTGGTGGTGTTCTGTGATAGTTTTCTCAGTTTTCCCTTTATTTATGATTTGTGGCCCTGCTCTGATTATTTTTTGTTTTGTGGTTACCATGATGTTTGTATAAAAGATATCATAGATGAGATAGTCCTTTTTCTGATAGCCTCTTATCTCCATTAACCTATGGAGGTTCCATCCTTTTCCTCTTCCCCTTCTGTATTATTACTGTCACAAATTATTCTTTTTTGTATTTTCAGTTTGTGACAAAATTGATGTGGTTAGAGTTATTTTTGATGCTTTCTTTCCATTTATCCTTTATGTTATAATTGTTTACTGACCTAGTCTGCTATAGAGCTGCAATTTTCTGATTCTGTGCGTCTACTTATCAACTTGCTCAAACCTTTGTAAACCTTTTCCTTTTGGTTTCAGGTGGGTTTTAACATTTAGTTTAAGACAAAGCTACTGGTGATGAATTCCCTCAGCTTTTGTTTGTCTGGAAAGGCTCTTATTTCTCTGTCATATCTGAAGGATAATTTCACTGGATAGATTATTCTTGGCTGAGAGTTTTTGTCTTTCAGTGTTTTGAATATATCATCCCACTCTCTCCCAGCCTGTAGGGTTTTTGCTGAAAAATCCACTGAAAGCCTGATGGAAATTCCTCTCGAGTTTATTTTATTCTCTCTTGCTGCCCTTAATATTTATTTTTGTCATTGACTTTTGACAATTTTAATATTTTATGCCTTGGGGAAGGTCTTTTTGCCTTTAAGTAACTAGGAGTTCTATTAGCTTCATGTACTTGTGTGTCCAGTTCCTTCCTTAGCTTTGGAAAGTACTCAAGCATTATTTCTTTGAATAAACTCTCTTTTCCTTTATCCGTCCCTTCTCCCTCTGGGATACCTGTAATCCCTATGTTACCTTTCCTAATTTAGCCGGATATTTCTCAAAGAATTTCTTCATTTTTTAAAGATCTTATGTCTGTCTCCTCCTCCACCTGAATCATTTCTAGATTTCTATCTTCAAGCTCACTAATTCTCTCCTCCATATGATCTGCTCTATTTTTAATGCTTTCTCCATTATTTTTCATCTCATTAATTGTGTTCCTCACATCCAAAATTTCTGCTTGGGTTTCTTTTAGAGTCTCAATCACTTTGGTGAAGTACTCCTTCTGTTCATTAATTTTATTCCTGAGCTCATTGAACTATTTTCCTGAGTTTTCTTGTAATTTGTTGAATTTCTTTATGACAACTATTTTGAATTTTCCATCAGTTAGATTGTAATCTTCTGTGATTTCAACTTTGGTTTCTGAAGAGTTGTTATTCTCTTTCTGTTCTGCCTTGTTACTGTAGTTCTTCCTGATATTTGATGAATTGATCCTCTGCCAGCACATTTGTTTCAGTAACCACCATTCTTATTTGGGTACGGCTTTGGTTACTTTGGTTCTGAGGTGCTTCTGATTGTATTTGAGAGCCTGCACTTTCCATCCTCCACTGCCTCTGCCAGGGGCGTCATTGTTGTGCTGCTTGTGACTCTGGGGTTTCTGGAAACTTGCTGCCTATGATGTCACTGCAATCTCAGGTGTTGCCACTGGGATCACCAGGCTGCTAGCATGTCTGCTGCTTCCAGGATCATCTGAGTTTCATGTTCCTCCACTTGTTCTCTACAGGCTCTCCACGGGCTCAGGTGCTGCTGCCTATTTACCACCTGTGTTGCTGCTCCCAGGTTGTCTAGGGATGCTGGCTGTATGGCTGCCAAATGTGCTGGATTCATGAGTATCGCTGTCACTGCTGGGGGCTTGGAGACCTGGAAACTTGTATGTAGCCCCCATGGCTGGTTGAGCTGGAGGCTCTGTCACTGGTTCTGCTGTGGTTCCTGAAGCCACTGGTCACAGGTCCACCTGCCACCACTGGGGAGGAGCAGGGTCTAAGCTAGCAGAGGTTGTTGTTACTGCTTGTTCATGTAACCTCTGGTCTCTGGCACTAGCTGGTGTGTTTTGAAATCTCAGGTCAGGGCAGCCAGCTCTAGCCAAGAAAATCCAAGTTTTATATACTGTCCCCACTGTTGAAAAGAGCTGGCCACTGCTGGGGGAGGGGGAGAGGGTACATATGCCAGACCCCTGAGGGACAAGCAGGGAGTGAACCACATCTGTTTTTGCTGCCCTCTCAGCATCTGCTTGCAGGAGTGTAGGTCAAGTCTCCTGGGGAACAGGCAGGGATGGCTATTGTTTTTGCTTCCACTGCGTCTGCTTGCAGTCACACAAGCCATGGCTTCTGCTGTTTCTATTCCTACAGCTACCACTCGTAGGTGCATGCACAAGTGTGAGGATCCATACCCTGGATTGCTTCTGCTGGAGTAGGGGGAGGAGGCTGCTCCCCTAGTTCCTTTGCCTCCTGGTGGTCCAGTCCACCCACTTTTAGGTGTATAGATGCATGGATCTCTTAGGCATCCTGTTGTGCTGTGTAGGGAATCCTCTGTTAGTCAATGGATGTCCAATTGGCTGTAACTTAGAGGGGAGAGACAAAGGGAATAACTCACTCTGCCATAATGCTGACTTCATTCTCCTAAAGTATACTCATTTTGAAAACGTAAAAACAATACAAGACTATATAAAATAAAAACCTGAAATCTCTCAACTTCTTGTTCTCCCTTCCTAGAGTTAACTTTCTTAACTATTTTAGGTCTATCTCTTCAGAGCATTTTCTCAAAGTATAATCTATTTATCTCTATTTAATTGTTAACAAAATGGAACAATAACATACATTTTTTGTTTTGCAATTTACTTTATTTTTTAAGCTCACACTGTACTCTGGACTTCTGTGCCTTCCTTGCTTTTCCATACCTTTCTTAAAGCTGTATGTTTTACTAGTTGTGTGACTTGGGCAAGTTACTTAATCACTCTGCATTTCATTTCCTCATTTGAAAAATGGGAATAGTAATAGCATTTAGTTTATAGGGGTGTTATAAGGATTAAATGAGATATTACATGTAAGACATTTGTAACAATGTCTGGCACTATAGGATACTCAAAAATGCTGTTTATTATTATTATTATTAATATTATTATTATATAGCCTATTATTTTTACTGACTGAATTGTGGGGATATACAATAATTTATGTTTTGTTTAATTAGTTTTATATCAGATAATTTTTATTTAATCAGTTTCATATTGTACATTTAATTGAACAGTTGAAATAGTGGAAGCTAGGAGTTTTTTGTGTGTGGTAAGAACACTTGAGTTCTAACCTTTTAACAAATTTGTGAGTGCACGATACGGTATTGTTAACTATGGGCACAACGTTTTATTGCAGCTCTCTAGAGCTCATTCATCTTGCATAACTAAAATTTTATACCCATTGAACAACAACTCTCCATTTCCCCCACTCCTCAGCTCCTGGCAACCACCATTCTTCTCTCTGTTACTGTGAGTTTGACTCTTTTAGATACCTCATAAGTGGAATCACGAACTATTTATCTTTCTCTTTCTGGCTTATTCATTTAGCATAATGTCCTCAAGTTCATCCCATGTTGTCATATATGGAAGGATTTACTTCATTTTAAGGCTAAGTAATATTCATTGGACACTGGGATAGTGAAGACTAGATTTTGAACTGGAATATACAATAAGAAGATTTCGAAGTTTGAAGAAGAGGTAATGCTGATTCAAAAGAAATGGGGAACAAAGTAAGAACTGGTTTGGAAGAGAGAATGGCAGAAAGCTCAAGAGAAGACACAGAGGGGCCTTGATAGAGGGGTTCTCCAGGTTTCTTGACTGCAGTTTCCTATTTCTCTATGTAACCATAGTAAGCTTTCTGGGGAAAAAAGGTTGTATTTTTTCCTTAAAATCCCTATATCTAAGAAATGTCACAATTTTCATTTTAGCATCCAGAAGAAACTTATGAAAGGAACAGAGAAGTAGCTGCCATTGGCTTCACAAAGACTGAGCAGAGAAAAGTATACAATTAAAACAAATAAAAAACACACTTGTTAATTTTAAGCACTTATAGACCCTTCCTTAACTATTGAACAATGGGCAATCCATTATTAGTGCACACCACAGTTTGGCACAAAATTTAATTCAAGGCATTAGCAGGATCTGCTAATCCCCTGCTTATATTTCAGTAGTACTAATGTGGCTTTCAAGAAACTAGAGCAAACAGACTGATTTCAGGGTTGAATTTACTTGCCTTGAGCCCTGAGCTTAAATTTTCTGGGGTCAGGAGAAAAACACAATGAAAAAGATGTACTGGCAAGGTTGTGGCAAGTTGTTATGGGCCTTTGCCACATGCTGAGCACTCTCTAACATTACTCAATGCTGACTAGCCAATTTAGTAAACTGCAAATACCAATAATTACTATTCATTGAGCCTTAATTATGTGCCAGGCATTGTGCTAGTTGCTTTACAATCCTTCTCACTAATATTCATGCATTAGGTTGAATAGTGTCTGCCACAAAATTCATGTCCTCCTGGAACATCACAGTATGACCCTACTTGGAATTAGGGTATTTACGGATGTAATTAGTTAAGATGAAGTCATAATAGAGTTGAGTGGGCCCTAATCCAATGACTGCTGTCTTTATATGAAGAGGAAAAGGAGACACAGAGATGCACAGATACACATAGGAAGAATGCCATATGACTAAGGAGGCGCAGATTTGAGTGATGACATCTACAAGCCAAGGAACACCAAAGACTGCCAACAACCACCAGAAGCTAAGAGAGAGGCATGGAACAATTTTTCCCTCAGAGCCTCCAGAAGAAACCGATCCTGCTAACATCTTGACTTCAGATTTCTGTGAGAATTGTGACAGAATAAATTTTAGTTTTTTTAAGCCACCTAGTTTATGATAATTTGTTACCTCTGCCCTAGGAAACTAATACAATTCACATGAATCCCTCAAGGTAGGTGTCAGTGTCTCTTTTGAGTGAATTTTAAAACAAGACCTTAGGCGGCCAGCCCCGTGGCCGGGTGGTTAAGCTCACACGCTCCATTTTGGTGACGCAGGGTTTCGCCAGTTCGGATCCTGGGCGCAGACATGACACCGCTCATCAGACCGTGCTGAGGTGGCATCCCACATGCCACAACTAGAAGGACCGACATCTGAAAATACACAACTATGTACTGGGGAGCTTTGGGGAGAAAAAGGAAAAATAAAATCTTTCAAAGTAAATAAATAAAAAATAAGACCTTACTCCAAGACTTGCACTCATTCACTGCCTTTTAATCAAGCTCATTAAACAGTACAGTAGAATAATTAGGTGATCCAATGAAAAAAATTATACAAAGAGTTGATGCTAATGGACTGCATACGCTTTTTCATCCCAATTCCAAGAGCGGTTCTTGAAGATCATTGCTGCTTCCAGATGGTCATTACTACTTGGCCAAAACCTGTGACCTAGGAGTTAGCCAAACAGAGATGGTTTTAGTGATTTGTGGACCACAATAAAGCTCCTATGCTTGGGGGAAGGGAAATTAAGGGTATTGGAAGACCATGCAATGCAAAGAATGTACACGTTCTGGGTCAGATGCCTAGAATAATCTATCATAGGTTGCCAGGAAATGAACAGGAATCCAGCATTGAGAGCTCCTCTGCTCAAGTCAAGGAATCTGTGGATTACCATGAACAGGGACGGGAATAAAGTCAGGAATCCTAAATGTCACAACAAAAGCTGGGTTACCAACATGCCACTGGGACATGTGCAGATCGTGGGCAGAGTGGAACAAGAGGAGCCGGGACTGGAGGTTTGACTTGGCCAAAAGAACAATATGGACCAGGTGGCACTCAGACAAGAAGTCATAGGAAGGAGTTGGTTTGGAAAGAATGAGTGTGTGAGCATCATACATCCTGAGGGAGATGCCATATCTAGATTCATGCCAACTGGAGGGTGAAGACAGCAAGTATGTGGGGAAGATCAGAATTAAGAGATTCAGGACAGATATAAACCAAAACAGGGTAAATCTATAGCAGGGGGTCAAATGGCAGAAACTCAAATGAAACTCATAGGAACAAGTAACGATAACGCATTTTTTATTCCCTCACCAAGTTGTGGGTTTCTGATAGGAACTATGGTGGTTTCACATGGTTACGTGGTCTTTGCAGGTGACAGAAAGCTTGCTGCTAGTCCATCCCCATTATTGAAACTTTGTGCCTGTTATATGGTACTTAAACAATGTACGCAGTTATATGGTGCTTAAACTATGTACATAGTTTCTACATGTCTTAACCTCTCTGCCTGAAGGTGTACTCCTCTGGGTATTATGAGTATCATTTTTGAGCACCTACTATATGCCAGGCAATTTGCCAGTGCTTTGTATACATGATGATATCATTATTTCTTTTTAAACCACACAATCCTGAAGAGTTTAAATGTAGAGAGACAAGTAACTTGCTCATGGTCACACAGCTACAAAGGACCAAAGCTGGAATTTAAATGCAGGTAGTCAAATTTCACAACCGGTTTTTGTTATTGTTATTGGTGTTGTTTCCCTCCTATCTATCCCCCAGGCCTTATTTATTGCCACGAGTGCACAGATCTTGTAGCAACAGTGTGGCAGATGAGATGAGGCATACTTTGTGTACACACAGCAGTATAAGTGTGTGCTGCTCACTAGAGTGAGGTCTTTGCGGCTAGAGATTTTGGCAATGGTGGAAGACTGCATCTTCTGAGGAAAGTAAACAGCCTAATAGTCGTAAGATGAGGTAGAAGAGTCAGGACTCTAGAGAGTCATTCTACGCTATAAGATGCCTGGAATTGCAGCTCTGAAGGAAAGACTGTTTGCCATGGGTCTCATCATATTTTCCAGAAGGCCAGGGAATGGTGTTAGAGCATGAATTGCCTAAAATAGAGAATCAGAAGCTATTTAAAGAGGGAGCACATCAGGGAAGATGGAAGGATATTTACAGAAATATCTGGACTCTTTTTCTTCCAGGAAACCTTACTAAGCTAACTCTCACTCTGAATAAAACAGGTAGTTTCCTGTAGCTCTTCCAGATGCATCTATACTACATTAGCAATATGGTGTAGTTACAGAATAAACCATGAGTTTAGCCACTTAGCCATAGAAAGCTTGAACAATTTACTTCTCCTTTTCGAACCTCAGTTTCTTCATCTGTAAAATGAGATAACACCCACCCTGTGGGGCGGGTGAGAGTGTCATGTTTCCAGGTTTGCAATAAACAGCATTTAGCAAATTGTAGTTCTCTTATCTTGATTGTGTGTTACCCCAAACCGTGTACCTTTCTTTCCAACTAAAATCTGAGTTCTCAGTGTCAGAGGTGAGGACGGTCTGCTTTCGTTTTGTACTCTCGTTAGCAGGTGCCTTAGGAACATTTCTCAAATGAACAACAATTTTATAAAAAGCAGTAACTTTCTACATACTGAGAATCATGCTAGATTATAGAGATATAAAGTTAATAAAATAAAGTCTTTGTTTTTGAACAACACATAGTCTTATAAGGACAAAGACATATAAAGACAGACCACCACATGGGGCTGGCATCGTGGCATAGTGGTTAAGTTTGGCACATTCCTCTTCACTGTCCTGGGTTCACTGGTTCGGATTCTTGGTGCAGACCCACACCACTTGTCAGCCGTGCTGTGGCAGTGACCCACGTATAAATCAGAGGAGGATTGGTGCAGATATTAGCTCAAGGTGAATCTTCTTCAAGCAGGAACAAAAAATGAGGAAGACTGGCAAAAGTTGTTAGCTCAGGGCTAATCTTCCTCAAGAAAAAAAAAAAGACCATCATTTATTATATTGACAAATGCCAGGTAGGTACAGAACGCTGTGGAGGAAATGAATGCCTTGATGCCCTAAATGAACTTTTTTTCTTCCTCTGATACTTTGCTGATGCTATTTTCTACTGGACCTCAATCATCACATCTAATGTGTTTTTCCAAATCCTCTTTCTCTATTAAACAATTTTTTATTAAATGCCAGCTTCTCCATGAAGCCTTCCTGATTTCTCACAACCTGATAGAAACTTTCCCAGAGCACTTTGGACATTTTATGTGAATTATTCTGTCTGATAACTGTTTTTCATAGCCTTGGCTTATCTCTATCCCAAACCTTAAGGTCCCTGCACAGGCTTTCAATCTATTTGATTATATTTTAACCCCCAACAGCTCTAACCATGCTTCTTTGTACTCAAAAGTATTTATCTTTCAAAGTCCTTGAAATAAATTACTGGTGTGGTTACTCAAGATAAGAATGAGATTTCATTACTTTATCATCAGATAAGATGAATAAAATTATTGGAGAAACTGAATACAACTAATGGAGAAATTTCATGCCTAAGTTTCCGGAACAAAGGAAAAAAAACCTATTTGAAACAGAATTTCTTAGTAGTGAGGTCAGACTGAATTAATCTACCAGGAAAACGAAAAAAAACCCTCATTGTTTGATATTTGAATTATTAAAACTCTTTTAATATGACCCGTTAAATTAATTCTGAGAAATAGTTTGTTAGAATTTAATAGGTACAAGTCTTTTAGGTATCTTTAGCAGTATTCAAGGTATTTTAGCATTTCTTTTGGGATATTTGGTAAGACTTAAGAATGCTTCAAACATTTAGGAAATTTTTCTATGTTGAGACTATATTTTTTAAAAAAAATATACACTGAAATACAAATAAAAATATTTAAATATTTTCTAATTATTTACATGTTCATATGTGTTTCTTGTTATATGGTTCAGATATTAGATGCCAATAGTGTATATTTTTACTCCTGGATTCCTGGGGGAAGTATCATGGGAAGGGAAAAATTATTATAGGGAGACAAAAATGAAAAGTGTCAGACGGAGCATTGAAAGCCACACACATAGACACGTAAAATCCATGGTTCCTCTATAACTCAACACTTACATTTCAACGCTTACAACTGTCTTCCCTCTACTCATCAAGTAGAGGCAGGAAATGTTTGAATTCCGAATCTAATGCTCAGTATCATCTCTCTCTATTTCAATCTTCACCTAAATGCTATTGATGAAATGATAGCTCTAGATGGTAGCTTTTTATTTTAAATTTGCTCTGATAATGACATATAATCTTACTCTCATACAACTTTTAAATATCTGTTTATCTGTTTATCCATTGTACTCCTACTTCCTTTCAAAGTAGACCCTGCTGAAAGATTAAATCAGATCATAATAGTTCTAACCTTAACATTAACAAGATTAACAAGATTCAGCAGTACCACATGAAATACGTTACATTCTAGAGGAAGGATTAGTTTGAGTATGGGATAATTTCAATCTAGTGTTTTAATCAGCAATTTTATTTTCTTGAGCCACCACAAAATGCTTTATAAACAGCAGCTTGCAAGAATTGTGGGCACAGGTTTTCATGAAAGAAAACAAAATGGCTTCCTGGGAACGGAACATGAGTTGTGGCTTGACTCATATCAGAGGCCAAAGCAAATATGAATCCACAAAATGAAGAGGGCTGTGTCTGACTTTGTTGTTATAGTCGTAAAATAACTTATTGTTCACCAAGCAAGACGTAAACTGTTCGAACTGACTGGATGTGTTACTTGTCGAAATTAGGCAAAGAGCTTAAAATTCAAGCTATTTCCTTGTGCAAAGGATTGACTGTACTATTCATTTTCTGAGATAAACATCCTTAAAATTGTTGGCTATTTGCAAAATGTGAAGAGTGTGCTTTTGGATTTTGGGATACATAGCTGTGGTTTTGAATTCTCTTTCTGTTGTTTAGTTGTATATCCTTGGACAATTTTTTAAATCCCTTCATGTCCCAATTTCCTTATCTTTGAATTCACTAATATCTGCTGTATTAGGGTTGTTGTGAAGATTCAGTGAAATGATATAAATAAAACCTCCAGCAGATTGCATGGGAAGGAGCACCAAAAGGAAGAGCCAGAGAAAGCAGAAGACAGGAAATTGTAATGTCCTTAACTGCACTCCACTGAACTCTACGCATAAACCAATTCTGAAACTCACCTACTGGACCATGCTTTTTAGCTTATCTCTCTATGTCAACAAACGATGAGCTTCTTAAAGGAAGGCGCTGTCTTTTTTTTTTTTAATTATTATTATTTCAGAATTTGGCATGGTGGCTGACTCACAGTCTTGGTTAAATGTTTGCTTATTTGCTTGTTAGATGAATAATAGTATGGTCTCAGAGACACTGTGGCCTGAGAGAGATTTTATCACTAGAGTTAGTTGAGTCTTGGGACAACTGATCCATGGGTTAGGCACATGCTACTGATCTCAAGTGCTCTTTTAGCCCTAGGTTAACATGAGAATTCTTTTTTTAAACTATAGATTTGGCCTATAAACTAATACCTATAAACTAACAACTATAAACTAGTTCTTTAAACTAACAACTGTCCATCTATGAATCTGTAGTTTTAACAAGCTCCCCAGGTTATTCTGATAGGCAGTCAGATTTTTCTCTGGCAGTTCTAAAGCTCTTGACAGTCTTACTTATGATTCAACACAAGTTTAGTATTAGAGCACCCAAGGTGAACTAGTCAGGTCCCAACAAGTGGATAGACCATCAGGGAAGGAAGTTCTGAGAAATCTAGGCAGGCAGCTGTGCGATAATCATCTTGAATGGTGCTTGCCAAACTTATCTGATTATTTGAATCAGGACAGGAAATCAGAATAGAAATCTGAAAACAGGCTGGCAGAGCAGAATTCTACCTCCACTTGGCAAGTAACTTAATCTTTTTTTTTTTTCTTACCTCAGTTTCCTCATCTGTAAAATAAAGATAATCATATTTCTACCTTTAAGGTTCTGTTGAAGACTAAATGAGATAACCTATATAAAGCTCAGTGCTTGGCATAAGTATGTGCTCCATTCATACTAATATCATCATCATCATCATCACCATCTCCCTTGGTCATTACCAACATCATCATCATCATCTTTCCAGGACCAAACAAATCCTATTTTGTCCATGAACTCTTACCTGACTTCTCCAGTCCATAAATATTTACTTTTTTTGAAACGTCTTAACATATAAATTATGGAACAATTTTAGAATTTAGTTGTATACTCTCTTGTATAATGATATTTTTCAGTAATGATTTTCTTGTCTTAGCTTTTATCTCCTGAAGCAAAACATATGCTTACCGATAGTCTATAGCAAGTACATCTACACAAGGCTAACTATACAGTAGGTTTCAAACACATGTGTTAGATGGACGACTCTGGTCTCCAAAGCAATGCCAATTATAGCCAGTTCCCACTGGAACATTATGGAGCATCATCAGCAACAACAAAAATGTAGGTGATTCTTTTCACTTTGAGCATATGCTTCCAAAATTACTTCCAACCACTGAAACATTGAGAGAAAATGCTTTGGTTTAAAAATAGGCCATGCACATGTTTCTGAGGTCATAATTCTAAGCACTGGTTAAATTTCTACATTTTCCAAGAGAACTCTGTATGGGGACTTTGGATTGCTCGTTTGTCATCCTTGCACAATCCTAAGTATGAGACAAATGAGAAATGAATCCACTCAGCCCTGTTTAACTCTGAGCTTGCTGGCCCCCAAACACAGCCAAGGAAGGTTTGACTATTAGTTTTCTTTCTGAGTCACTTTGTATCAAAAGTAGGTCTCAAATAGATAGACTTAATATTAGTCATTGGCCTTGAAACAAGTTGAGGTTTCCCTAATTTATATGTACAGGAATGTACACACAGACACGTATATAGATATTTTAACAAAAAGTGATTTTAATTCCATGAGTTAATTCTGCTTGCTTTACTTTGTTTAGTATAGAACAGAGGAACTAGGGAATTATTTAATTGTATTTTTTAAATTTGTTTTGTATTTGATCAGAAAATTAGGAAAATGGATGGAATGGTTTAAAATCCTGATTATAAAAGTATGTCAGTTGTAAAAGAAAAAAAAAGGAAAATAAAGGGAAAAAAATTCATTCATAAATCATAATTTACAAAGAAAACAAAGGTAAATTTCTGAATATTTTCTATTAGTATTTTCCCATACCTCCCTCTTCTCTCTCTCTCTTTTTCTCTCTGTCTTTCTATACACACACACAGATGTTTCACCAATTCTGATCATATAATATCTTATTTCTGCTTTTCCGCTTAACATTATTGCCATTCTATGCCAGCGTAGGTTAAGGGCAATAATATGGTTTCTAAAATTCTGTGTAATCTTTAAACACACATTCCAAAATGAAATTAGATTTTAAAAGGCTTGTGGACTGTGAGGAATTCGTTTATTTCATATCTATATTTAACCTACAGTTATACTTTATCTGGATTCTTTTCACAGATGATTTTTAGATTAAATGATTTTCAGACTCAATATTTTTGGCTTACTTAAAATTTTAGTTTTAGAACTCATCCATGAAGTTGACCAAACCTTAATTGGTCATATACCATGCCTCTGATTCCTTACATTTTTTTCATAGTTCTTTCTGTAAGTATTGTGTTAAACACTTCACTAAAATAGTAGCATGTAGGGTAAAACCAAAATCACTTTAGTTTCCAGAACTCATCTGCCTATGAACATTTTAAAGATCCCTACCACTCCTAGAGGAAATTATCTAATCTATTTTACTCATCTCTAGAATTGAGATATACATATATATATATATATTTGTATTTTGATTTCTCTGCCTTTGACCAATGTGTGTTGTTACTAATTAAAATAGACTCATTAATATGCATATTATGCTGCCCTGAAGTAAGAGTATGGATATATGGATTGCTACAATTGAAATATTCTTCCCTTATAGGTAAAGAGCAGTGCCGACCAGACCTTCTCTGTAGTCCTGCCCAAGAGGCTTGACAGCAGGCAGAGTGAGGGCGTCTGGGACCAGCTCTGGTTCTATAGCTGGTACCTCACCCTGTGCTGAATGGTTCCTTTGCTACTCGTTATTTCTCCCTTTTTCAATATGCTAAGAACTGAGAAGCTTGACGTTCACGTGAGGTTAATCCTACCTAAAAGTATCTGTATGTGGTTTGTCAAACCCTTAGCAATTCTAATGATTTAAAATTATATACAATACGATTTATAAATATACCTATGGTGATGAACTCAAAGGACCCATATAATATATTCCTTAGTGCCTTTAGTTGTGTACACTAAATTAATGAAATATAAATTTCCAGCAATCCAGTCATCACAATGAAGGGCAAGACTAGCAGAAGGCCAGGTCAGAAAGATCTCAGAGGTAGCCAAGACTCATGTTGGAAAAAGATGAGAAAGACAGCTGGTTTTTAGGAGTCAGAATGCCAGATAGATAATAATACTTGAAGGATATATAATTGGGTCTTGAACTCAGGAATTACTTCTGTTGCCAGCTTTTGGAAATAGAAAAAGAACCTGGGCAACAGAGGAGAGAGGTTGAACAGGAGTAAGCTGGCAAGAAGAGTTACTAGTTGTGTATTATGATTTGTAGACTTCTAATATTTTTAGAAGCTTGGAAGAGAGTCAGCCAAGGCTGGATGCCACCGTCAGAGAAGTTTTCCTAGTAGGACTGGAGCAAGCCCAGGGAGCCCCCGTGATGTGGCGGTGCTCTGTGCTCTGCTCAGACCCTGAAGGGGAGTGGGAGACCCCCTGACACCCCACCAGAGAGATGAGCCAAGTGCCATGTCCTCCTCCTGTAGTCATGCAGATGTGACATTCTTGCAAGCATTCTCTGAAGTTCAGATTTCTTATTTTGAGTTTGAAATCCAGCTATGTTCAACAGATATCAAAACCAAATATGAGGCAGTCTGAGTTCTATATTTGGATGATTCTTTAAGGTCATTTTTATAACTTTCTGCCTCCTATGAAGACTTCATCTGCATAAACTTCCTCAAAGGGGGATAATTTTGCCTCTTTAATTTACCAGGACGAAGATTCTACGAATAGTTCAGTCTATTTGAAACTAATTATTTTCATTCTCCAACAGTCCTTTGGCATGTCTAGCTTAAATATTTTGTTTCAATTGTCCCTTCATCTCGTTGGCTCTGTCTATCTTGAGATAAAGCGCATATAGAATATTTCATTACTTATTGAATGCAGTTATAAGTTTTTTTCTATGCTTTATTTTCTCTAGACACTATAAATTCAACTCCTTTTAAAATTTTTCTTTCAGTTCATTGATCATTTCTGGTGCTCTTCTGTGAAGCTTCTTAGTTTTCCCATATACTTCTTAAAAGAAAGAAACTGAAACTGAGAATAACTCGCCAGTGAGACTCTGGTGTGCACAATATGCCAGAAAACTTCATAGATTTTGTTTTTTTTTCTAGTAACATATTCCTTTTTAGCGATGGCATCACATTGCCTAACATAAGCATTTCCATGGAAGTTTTGAAGCCAAGAGCTTTTTGAGTCTATTTCCTTATCAACAGAATTCAACCTAAAGAATGAAATGGCACGTGGTGACTTTGTAAAGGCCTCTCTCTATACCTCTCTTCCTTGAGCAGCTCATCCCGTAAGTCAGTGTTTTCTCTCCTGCTGTGGCAGAAATTTTCCACTGGATTGCACTTAGGATGTATCTAACAGCTGCTAAGTGCTAATGGTGCTGACAAGAAACAAGAATTAGGATTAGCTTCTGGGCGAAGGGTATTACATCCAAATAGCTTTCCAATGCTAGTGAGAAATCTGTTTGCTATATTTGGAGAGCATAATAACTCACAAATAATTGGCTTTCCCTTGGCAAATTTTAGCAAAACTATATACTTTTATTGATTTGTTTTACTACATGTCCATGTCCTTTGAAAATCATGAACACATTCTATAAACCATTTTCTTGAGGGAACGCAATATCATACTTCACTTTCATTCAGCAGGAAACTAACCAAGTAAATGCTAATCACAGGCAAATCGAACTACCTGGATTTTTGATGAAGCAACTACTGCTATTAAAATATATGCATTTATTTGCTTGTTGTCAGTCAAGGATGCCAGCAGCTAAATAAACTATAATAAGGTAAATAAATAAATAAATTAATTAAGGTGATAATTAGATAAATTATAGTAAAGAAAGAAAGCAATTAGAATTCTGCAAGTGCAAGTAGCATAATCACCGTTTAAAATTAACCTTTCTCAGGGCCAGCCTGGTGGCTCAGTGATGAAGTTTGCATGTTCCACTTTCACAGCCCGGGGTTCACTGGTTCCAATTCCAGGTGTGGACCTATGCCCCACTTGTCAAGTCATGCTGTGGCAGGCATCCCACATATAAAGTAGAAGAAAATGGGCACAGATGTTAGCAGGACCAGTCTTCCTCAGCAAAAAGAGGAGGATTGGCAGCAGATGTTAGCTCAGGGAGGAATCTTCTTCCAAAAAAAAAAAAGAAAAATTAACCTTTCTCCAAAGGATTTAATGTAAATTGTTTTGATGGATCTGAAATATGACAGGCAGGAAAAAGAAAACTGAGCATCACATGTTTGATTTGAAGTTATCTTTCCTATTATAATATGTTATTATTTGTACTTTTTCTCTAACCTCTTAGGAGCTTAAAATGTTAAGTTATATTTAAAATAATTAACTTTGAATTGCTGCTTATGTTATAGTCTCTTTTAAAATTGTGCTGTCAACACAAATTCATAAGCGCTCACAGACAGCTCCTTTATCAAAAGTGGTAATCATTGAGTAGATATGTGTGTGATTCTAATGAATGGAAAACATCCAGCAGGATAGCTTTCTATAAGTTGTTCTTTTGTTTTTGTTTTTTGCTGAGGAACGTCTGTTGCCAATCTTGCTCTTTTTTTTTTTTTTTTTTGCCTGAGGAAGACTAGCCCTGAGGTAACTTCTGTGCCAATCTTCTTCTATTTTGTGTGTGGGTCACTACCACAGCATGGCTGACAATGTTGTAGGTCCAAGCTAGGGATCAGAGCCTGAGAACCTGGGCCATCAAAGTGGGGCACACTGAACTTAACCACTATGCCATGGGGCTGGGCCCTCTATAAGTTGTTTTTAATGAGAGGAAAACATACCGTAAAAATTATTTTAAAATAAAATCTTAGAAAGTAAGAGAAAACCAGTTTGGGAGAAATAAACTATGTTAAATCAACTGATAGTATCCATTTTGTTGGCAGGACATGTAAGATGAAGTTTGAAGTGCTCGGCATTCACAAAAACATACATAGGAAACTTCTTACCTGTAGTCCACTTGGAAATGATTAACAGTGCTTCAGATCAGTCTGATGCTTGTCAAAAAACACTTTTATTGATTTCTAATATTTTTCCTTAATTCAAATATGTATAAAACCAGCCTCTTTATCTATCTTACCCAGAACATTCATCTGTCCAACATTTTTATTAACACCAAAGTCTCTACTCTTTTCTCCATTCACTAGGATTATGATAGCTATTTTCAGAAAATGTGAATTTTGCCCACTTGACTTCCATGGCACTAATTCAGTTAAGATTTTAAAATATATACAACAGAACAAAAGATTATGGCAGATGATTTTTAATCAAAATTATGACCAAATGGAGTATGCTGGATCAAATCTAGAATTCAAACTTACCAAAAGGGGAGAATATGTCTTAAAAGACAAGATAACTAGTGAATATTTGTAACAAAGGTAACTTTCTGACATTATGTGTGTAGGTACTTATGAGCAAAAGCAAAAGAGTAATTGATTCTTAGAGAAAGAGTATGTCTTGAAGCGGGCCATGCAAGTAAAGCCAATACAAATACTAATGATTAAAAGGAAGTGGCCTGTGTGTGACTGCGAATTATTGTAACGCTGTTCATCAATCAAGAAATGAGTGATTTGAGTTGACTGAGGATATTATTTACCTGACCTGGGCTTTAAGCTCAAGTTAAACGTTATATATTCATTGATTTGTTTCTCCTAAGGACTTTCTATGGTTTTAATTCTTTGTGTGGGGTCCCTCACAGGGTAAGTGCCAGGTAAATGCTTTCTGAGTAGTTCATGCAATGAATGCCTTTTGGGGACATATTGTAAAATGTTGTGAAATCATTTAATTCTCTCACATTTTAAAGAGGACTCATTCAAAGAGACCTGATTTAAACTTCAGTTCTGCCATGGCTTAACTGTCTGTCATTGGCTGAGTTATTCAACTTAATGAGCTCATCATCTTTAAAATGAAATCAATGATACCTACTTCATAAGAATATTGTTAAGATTAAGTGAGGATGTATATATGAAAAAAACAAAATAATATTCCAGGGCAACATGACTTGGGGAAATTGCACAAGTCTTAAAATTAGATAGATCTAAATTTATACTCGGCCAGTGAGAAATTGAGCTGTTATTGGTTCCAGCTCCTCAGTTACAATGCTATGTAATTATTCATCCATGTTTTTTGCCACGTGACTTGGCAGTGTTTCCTGCTATGGCTGGAATAAATTTCCTTGCCTTTTGATGTTGGATTGGACCATGGGAATTGCTTTGACCAACGGAGTGTTAGTGGAAGTGTCTAGACTGTGAGAGGCAGCACGTGCTCCCGCTTTCTCTCTGTGCTTTTGCATTTGCATGGGGAGAGTATGTTCAAGTTAGTCTGCTGTTTCATAAAAAAGTGAGGAGGCATGTAGAGAAAGCTTGAACCCAACCTGCAAATTGGAGCAGAGTGAATGATTCTAGCTGAGCCACAGCTTTTCTTTACATCAATTAATGATAAATGAATGCTAGTAGTTGCTGGCAAGTGAGAACTTTGGAATTGTTTGTTACCTAGCACTATCTTGGCACTTTTGGCTACTCTATGGCCCTATTCAATTACCTTGAATGCAGATTTTATTTTTCCAAAGCTGTTCAGATTGTTTTACATTTAATCTCTTCACATATCTGAAAGGTAGTGGCTATAATATTCTCTTTGTACATTTATGGAAATCCAGGGAAGCAAAATATCTTTAACATTAAATCAGGTGCCTTAGCATAATTTTATATATTTCCCATATAGCTTGGTATATTTTATTATATTTATTTATATAGAATACAAGTTGATTAATTTTATATGTAATTTATCTCTGTGATGGCATTTACAAAATTTACCTGTGACAAACATGATCCTCCTCTTAAGTCATACTTGCTGACACAAGGCAAGAAAAGACTGTCAAAAAATTCTAGACAAAGTCCTGAAGGTCTCTCTTCATTAGAAGAGATCCAAAGTAATGCTTTAGTTGTGTTGCTGAAATATAGGGATGGGGCTGATGAGGCGGGCTCTCCATCTTCTGCAAGGCTTGGCCCTCACTTGACAGTGTCAGTTTTCTCTATGGATGTAGGGTTGAGATAAGCTGAAGTGAAAAAAAAGACCCCCAAAAAGAAGGCTAAAGAATACAGATGCTAATTTCTCTCTCACATAATGGATTGGAAGTGAGTAATCCTGAAAGGGAAAACAACTCTGATCCTCATGGTCATTGGTGCAATCAAGTTCCTTCTAAGACATAACTCTGCCATCAAACAGGACACTGTCATCTTAGCTATGGTTACAACTAAGTGACTGACATGCTCAGGTTTCAGCCAGTGGAAGAGAGGAGAGAAAGCAGAGGCACACCTACCATTTTAAGGCTCCAGCAAGGAAATGACACATAGCACTTCTGTTCACACATCATTATTGAGAAGTTAGTTACATGGTCACCTCCAACTGCAGGGGGGCCTGGGAAATGTAGTCTCCAGTTAGGCAGCCAAGTCCTCAGCTGCAACTCTATTACTATGAAACCCTGCAACACCTACAATGTGCTGGAAGTAAAACGGCCTCTCTCAACCTCTTTACCTAAAGAGAAACCCCTTTCATTCACACGCTGCTGCAACTTCTATATTGGTCCTAACCTCTAATGTATATTTTTTGGATCCTATGTACAGAGTTCCTATTTCAATTCTCTACTTTTTAGCAGGGTGACATTGGACAAGTTACCCTGGAGTCTCAGCTGCCTTATCTTTAAAACGAGAATTAAAATACTCATCTTGTAGAGTTATAAAATATAATAAAATGTTTGTAGAAGCACTTGGAGCAGTGGCTGGGATATGTAAAGCAGCTAGTAAATGTGTTCTATTGTTGTTGTAGTCATTGCATCATTTTCATTGTAATTGTAATGGCAAGTGACACTCACGGGTTGGTAAGTACTACTAACACTGTTGTTGGAGTGGACTGAGGCCTAGATTCCCACACGGTGAGATCCTAAGAAGGAACTCTCTTTCCTCACTTCTACCTGGTTGCTCTTCACACCATGCCCCGGCACTCCGGGAACACTTGCTGTGTCACATGTTGGATTTGGATTTGGCTAGCATGAGCTTCCTTGGACCCTCACCTGTCCTTGAAGACTAGCTCCTGCCAGTATTGTTCCTCCCTTCTCCCCAACACCCCCTCTCCAATGATACTAAAGATGCCCAGTGCAAGCCATATAAGTCTCTGCCAAGTGTTCAGTTGAGCCTGCTTGTGACAGGAGATTTCTTCTTGCAGGGCCCAAACAGTTTGGCTTGGTGAGCCCCTGACCACCCCATAGAGTTCTGTGGCCAGAGATATCCCACAGCAGGCCTGTGTGGACAGCTTTACAGTGGGCCTGGGCAGAGCTCACAAACCCAATTTGGCTCCAGATACACTCTCTGTCTTGCCAACATTCTAAGAATTTGGGGTGGAAGATTGCTTAGGGGACTGCCATCCTCAGTGAAGAGGAACCCAAACTTTTAACTGAAAAGATTCTTGGCCCATGTGAATTCACGATCTCTGGTGGGTGAAAACTATCCTGTGCTTTTGTTACCTGAGTTTAGTAAACATATTCAAGCTTACCACTCCTTTCATCCGACAGACTCACTAGAACTACACTGTCCAAAATAGTACTGGGTTATACGTGGCTGTTAGGTCATGTGTGGATATTGAGCTCTTTAAATGTGGCTAATCTTAATTGAGATGGACTGAAATTTTAAATACACACAGTCTTGAAGACTTGCTTAATATGAAAAAAAATTTAAATATCACTAAATAATTTTTATATTGATTACGTCATAAGAGCATTTTGGAAATATTGAATTAAATAAAGTACGTTGTTAAAATTAACTTCATTTGTTTTTCATTTTTACTTTTTTAAAAAATGCAACCACTAAGAACTTTAAAATGACATATGTAGCTCAATTATATTTGCATTGGACAGAACTGCACTAGATTTTATGGACTCAAGCTATGTAGGCATATAAATTTCAACTCTGTTTGTGTCCCAGTAAAGCTGAGAATAATTTCAAGAGGTACTATTGACCATAAGCGTTTCTTCTTTATGATTTTGATCAACAATGATAAAATCGCCAAAGTCAGCTAGTTTTAGTGAAGAGTCTTTACACACTTCATCTTGCATTGGCAAATTACGTTTCTACTATGTGCTTTCTCTTGAAATTATTGAAATTTCTGAAAAAAATTAATTAATTAAATAGTGACTATGTCTAAGAGAGTCTTAAGAAGATTCCAATTAGTTGAGGATATTTCTTTCCAGTTACTTTCTCTTCATATTCTGATTGATAAAATAGCTACCTTGTCAGATTAAGGGTAGGGGAACTCACATGTCAGAGAATCTGGCTCTGAACTGAATTCCATTAGATAAAGAGGGGTCTGTACCAGTAGGCTATAGCTGTTAAAGATTAAACAATAGGAGTATTATTCCATCAAGTTTTAGAAACTTGAGTTTGGTTTATATGTCTGGATCAGTCAGGATACAATCGGAAAGCAGAACCACTAGGAGCTATATTCATTCATTCGTTTATTCATTCACGTATTTTTATTAAGGGATTTATTACAGGGGTTTGACTTTATGCAATCATGGGAGCTAATTAACAGGCACTGTGAGGCTGCTGTCCTTGTGTCTGATGCTAAAGCTTGAAGTCCACAAGGATAAGGGAAGATGCATATAAAGTGGAGGAGAGTAGGAGCATGCTGGAACCCACAATCATCAGTTTTATTGCTTTTCACCTTGATGGCATGGATTTCCTGCAGAAGCTGGGGCCCTTCATCATGGTATTTATCTGACTTAATCCATCTGCTTAAAATTGCCAATTTTTAACCTGATGCAGTATTAATACACACACACACAAACACACACACACACACATACACATGTACACACATGAGTTGGAAAAGCAGAAGAAGAATTCAGCAGAAGGTGGAGCAGTTGCAGGCCTGAACTCTGTCTCATACCAAGAGGTGAGCCAGAGGACAAGTGAAGATTTGTGTGACTTATAACAATGAATGCTGCTTGACTTCCATCCTCCAAATCTGAGTCTCTCTGTGGCTCACCATCATTGGAAAGATACAGGGAAGGCAAATCTGGGAAACATAGCTCAACCTAGCCAGGTGGGACAAAATCAAAGCCACTAGAGGGTCTCTTCATGTGCGTGTTCTTGTTTTCTGTGCTCTTCAATCTGTCTTCTGTACATAGGGACATTGGGTATATGTGCGTAGCCTTTCTTGTCTTTCTCTCCTTCTCTTGTGTGTGTTTTGAATATGTTTGCGTTGTCTCCTTGGTGTATTTTTCTTTGTTGCTGTTTCTTTGGGGCTCATTTTTCTTTTTCTTTGATGCTGTATCTTTCCCTTCCTGTATCTTTGCCTCCTGGCGTCTTGCCTGTCTGCCTCGCTCTCTTTCTCTTTTATGACCAAAGGCTAAATTGCTTTAAAAAATAGTTTTAGTCCACTTAGTGAATATATTTTTATGGTCTCTATTCTTACATTCAAATAGACTACGGGGCAACTTAGATTTCTTTCTAGAAAAAAAAAGAAATCAACTTAAAAAAAAAGTTGAATGGCTCTAGATTAATGTCTTCTGTGAGTAAATATCCCTGGTAGAAATAGTCTAATCAATATTAAAAGTAATTGATGCCAAGCTTTAATGGATGCCTTCAAGCAGCTCTGACAGCTGCCATGCATCACCTCTTACCACCACAGCAGTTGACCAGTACTCTGTCTGGTTTTTAAAGGGTATTTATCACCCCATTTCACTATTTTGCTTTTTTCAGGTTGGAGATTGCTTCATGCATGTCACAGCAAAGAGCCACCTCTAAATTTGAGGGATCTCTAGAAAGTATTATTTTCCAAAAATTTTTCTAGGGACCTTTTCAACCATCATTCCTCTGTATCAATTATCAAATTATTAAACATAAAATTGCCCATATGGATGTTGTTATTATTTTGTCACTCTCCCATGTGGACCAGATTAATGGGATATTTTCCTTCTGTAGTCTAAATGCAGGGGAGTGTGAGTTTGGAGAAAGGGTAATTTGACAGCATCAAAGTTGCTTAGTGTGCTACTGGGGTCATTAACCAACAGGGAAGATTTGGACTTGCTGGAGAACAGCAGAGATCAGTGCGATACTTGGGTGGAGAAATAAATGTCAGCAGATAGGCAAATGGGAGAGTACAAGCAAATTTTCTCTGCTTCTTAGATTAACTAGGACAGGCTGTCTACTGTTGTGTATTTTCAAAAGATCTCACATCTGAAACTTCTAATTAGTTAGATCTATCTGGAGCTTGCCTCTCTACGTAGGTAGAGGCCCTCTCTGGTCAGGAAAGGGTAATGGAGACCTCACTCCAGGATGTAGGACCAATCATGACAGGTGAGCTTTCCTCTCATGCACACATGAATACACCCACACTGTACACACATACCCACGCACAAAACCAGATTGTAAAATGATGAGTTATAATTATAATATTGATGTCTGACTTTGGTATAGAATTTTAGGATTTACAGAGTGTTTTCTCATATATTATCTCAGAATGAAGAGAATAATAATGGGAGTCAGTGACCACAAGTAGGAGGAAATGGGGAGAGTGAACAGGAAAGAACAAGAGAAATAGATAGGGAAGAAAGTGCCTGTGGGTGGGAACCAGTTGAAAAGTAGAACATGGAGAATGGCAGTTAACCAAGGGAACTTAGTATCTCATCACTCATCTAATCAACCCATGAAGGATGACGATATTTTCTGTAAATGCGCCTCAGTATCTTGAAAACAGATGCAGTGGATTGGAGAGTATTGAGATTTGAGTCTAGAGTTCAAAATTAGTTAAACACATTTGGAAAAAGTTAGAACAAAGATTTCAGAGAAGGACAGCTATGTAGGCTGCTTTTACTAAATCTGTGTGAACTGTGGCTTGAAAACCAACTTCAAGCCTTGCAGAGTTTGGAACACTGATAAGGGTCCGCATGTGTTTCATACAGCTCTTTGCCCATGGGGAAGCAGAGCTGGACAATCAGGTGGTCCCCTCATACGGCATTCAGCATTTTGCAGGGGTGGAGCAATTTAAGCAGCCCCACCAAGGGACCTGATGCCCAGCTACGCAAAAACCAGAATAATCTAAACTGACCTCACTAACACGCCAGTCATGTGACTTGGGCTGGGTTGGAATGTGTGGTCTGAACGGACATCACTGTGGGTCCTGCCACCTCGCCCCAGAAAGCTGACATCAAAGGGCAGAGAAAAGCAACCACCAGTCCTCGCAGAGGACTGACATTTACTTCCCAAGGATTAGTTCTTGTATAGATGAAACCCCCCTTTTTTTTTCTAGTTTATGGTGGTTATATCAAAACGAGGATGATTTTGATCTTAGCAATGAAGTTGTTCTCCCTTCTCCAGGGTTTCCATATTCTGTGCTGTTCTCTTCAGTGTCTCTTTCCAGGCATCCTTGACAAGTAGAATTGGGATGTTCAGAACGATGAGCTTCATGTGACTCTTTCCAGATTTACTGTGACCTTCTCCATAGTGTGGGTCCCCCTGATGCAAGAGAGAAGAAAATAAATAAAAACCACGTGCTTTCAGTTCTGACTCTGCCCCTCAATACAGGCATTATACCTGGGCTTCGGTTTCCTCATCTTCAACACCAGGTGATCATTCTGGGTTGTCTCCAAATCTGCTTATGTTTTGATATCATGTGATGGAAACAATTTTAATGCCTTCTGTAAGAACCCACAGACTTTCTTTTTGTAATAAGCACGTGCTTCTTTCCTCTAAAATTACTAGCAGATTGGTTCAACATTTTGAAGGCTGCCAAAACAGGAAGATAAAGCTTTATTCAATTATGAATAATTTTGAAGAGCTTTGGGTGTGTCTCTTACAACAGGTCAGCAATTCCAGTATGCTGCCCACTGACTATCCCTGCAGGAATGTGTAAAAGTCAGGCCATGTGAAGCCTGGGGATCAAAGAGAAAGGCCAGGAGACAAACTGCCTTCCATGTTGGTGGGTGAGGGCCAGAAGGCTGGTAGGACCAACAGGGTAAAGATGGTGCCACAATCATATCTTCTTCAGTTTGAGACTCCCAGAAAGGAGCTCTTAGTGGAAGACAATCTTGGACCAAATGGCCTAGGAGAGACACCTGGGAGGTTTGTAATGTCTTTCACTAATGTAAGATGCCATGAATTCCTTTAGTATCACACATTAGGTTGTGTCTTCATAGATGCTTGATTAGGTCATGTCTACAGGCAAAACTCTTAGTTGAAACTTACAAAAGAGAGTAGAAAAAGGCAGAAATATTGTTTTTCATTCATCTCTTTATCTTCATGATGCTAAGGAAGAATATATAACCAACTTTAATCTTATGTGACTGTTTATTTGAGTACTAACCAATATTTCATGTGTAGGCCTTATTTGGATTTGGTTTACATGTTCATTCTTATATCATTCAGTTTAGTGAGAAGACACAAAAGTAAACTGAATAGGCATATTCTTGAATTATTGTTCTGTGTTATCCATAATCATATTTCTGTTGTTGTTTTTCTTATACTCATGTTCATTATACAGATTTTGAAAGGTACAGAATATAACTTAAAATCATATTACTAATAGTTTCACCCCCAGAGGCCACTGCTATTGAGATTAGGAGACATTTCTTTGTAGTTGTTTTCTTTGGCTAGGTAAATCAGAACGTTATTATTAGCGATTTTTTAAAATTTTAAAATGGGCATGATTCTTATTTCCTCTTATTAAAGAGGCCTGTAATAAGCCAATATTGATTCTCAGCTATTTTCTAAGTAGACCAAACTTGGCTTTGCTGTCTCTAACATTCTCAGCTTTGCCCTCCTGACTTCTCCACTCCAAGGGCCTCATGTGGTGGCGCTTCTGTCCACCTTCCCCATTTCATCGCATCAGCTACCGTGCCTCCATTTGGCCTGTTGTTCCTTTGTAAATATTCTCCCTCACACTCGGCCCATACAGCAATCTCCACCTTCAGTGACACATACATATTCAAATAGGCTTTTCAAATACCTAGAACCCATTGACATCAAGAATTACTCATATGGCCCACTGATAGATGAGATGGATTGAGAGGTCCTCAGATCCCACCATATTGTATTTAGAGTCCTTAGATGAAACTCCAGAAGAGATGATGAGAAAATGTTCACAACATTGGTGAGTCAGAGAGGGGCCCCCTCCCTCTATCCCTGTTAGAGTTAACTAAACCTTTAATTATAAGTTGTTTATGAAGATATCTTATTTCTATCTTGGAATCTGTCTATTTTTCTCTTGTTTCTCTTCTATAAACATTGTCTTCTCTTCCAGCTGGGTCTCTATATGTTCCAGTCTAATGAAGGGGTTTAGCTGGTAGCAGGTCTCAGGTGAGACTGTTCACAGGAACAAGGTTTAACCAACAAATCTAGGCGTCACCCTTTCCCTCACCTGTCCACCTCACAAGCACGCACAAACACATACCCTTCTAATCCCTCAGCAAGTCCCGTCAGTTAAGATTTCAAGCCATATCTATAATTCAGAGCACAGTTTTCTGCATCTACTATCCCTGTCCTTGTCCAAGCTCCTGTCGGGAAAAATTGTGAAAGACTTTGAAATGAGCACAAAAAGATTACCAGATGTCTTGTCTAGCACATTTTCCTCATTATCTGTTCCTTCCATAGTCTTTCAGCTATTTTACAACTGTTTTAAATTGTAGAAAACTGATAGTAATGCAAGTGGTTCTTATTCATACAAATGCAATTGATTATTGCCCTATGGATATTGGCCAGTTTTGCATCTACTGTATTTGCAATTCATTTCAGCATTTCTTATTGCTAACGTACGTGTGTTCTTTGACTTATCCTTTGAATTAGTTGTAACATCTTACTGTTTTCCTCATTAACTAATGAATTAAATCCCATCTTTGACTCACGGTTTTATGTTAAAAATCACTGTCCAACACTATTTTCAATTCTTTCCTGGACTGTATCTGTCCCCAAACTTGATTGTTTTCTCTTGTTCCCTCTTGCAAATCTTTCTCCATAGAGCAATTTGAATGATCTCTTTTAAGAATTGAAATCAGACCATCTCGCTTCTTAGCTGAAAAATTTCCAAAAGCATCCTATTGTTTTTCTAGTGAAATCTGAGCTCCATAGCATGGTTTACAAAACCCTAAAGGATCTGGTACCTGTGTTCTCTCCAACCTAGTCTTATACCCTTCCCAAGATTTTTCACCATAGTTCATCTAAACTGGCCCCATTTCTGTTCCTGAAATTTATCAAACCTTTTCCCATCACAGGACCTTCACACTTGCCTATCTATGCCACGTTTTATCTTGGACATTTGCCTG
This sequence comes from Equus caballus, assembly GCF_041296265.1. NCBI lineage: Eukaryota > Metazoa > Chordata > Mammalia > Perissodactyla > Equidae > Equus > Equus caballus. The sequence continues at coordinate 40,772,614 of NC_091704.1, forward strand.
GCTGATTCAGTTTTGTTTTTTAGGTCTCAACTTTCCTCTTAGGTCCCCCTGAGACCTCTGGTCTCATTTCCCTGCTCAGATAAGCTCTCCTTGACTAATCTTTGTAAAACTAGCTCCTGCATTTAATATCAATTTTGTTGTAAAACTGGCTCCTGCATTTACTATTTTGTCCTATTTATTGTAATCTGTATTGACTTTACTTATTCCTTTATCTCATCTCTGTTTGACACCTCCACTAGGAAGAAGAGTCAATGAAAGGACAAAATGTATGGTTATATTATCTGTTTTATTACCAGATATATTTCCTGTAGCAAAGAGTGTTTGTAGAATAAATGAAAAATATGGGCTAGGAAATGCCGGAGGAGGAAAAAGTCCATGAATTTCAGAGGGAGAAATCTGAGGAAAGATGATTGAGAAAATAGAGGCTCTACCAAATGGCTAGTTGTAGTCAGATGAATGTTAACAAGAGAAATGGTGTGTTCCATGATGACCAGTGAGCCAGGTGTAAGTGTGGGTATATTCAGGAACAGGAACAAGTAAGGATGCAGTGCCCAGATACCAGTATGATGCTCTTTGGAAGAGTAGATAATCCATCTCTTGTTGACTTGTAAGTCAGATATATTTAGTATAGTGTTCTGTCCCTTGTTGTCTTGGGGCTTAGGTAGAAGTTCAATAATTAAGAATTCCCAATCTCACTAATGTAGTAATTTTATTATCCTGGTTTCTAGAACATTATTGGTAATCAATTAATGCTGGATGAACATAGAATGAATGAATAAATACCTTGTATGTAAATATAGTTTCTAGAAAGATAGAGGCATAGATAAATAAGATGCTTTGATACACTGATGATAGTTGTACCGACATGGGAAAATGAAACGTTGCTCTGAGAGTAGTGTGGTTAGAGAGAGCTCATTATCCTGCACTGTTTCTCTTATTCCAAGTCCTTTTAGATCTTGTATTTCTCCTCAATCTCCTTTCTCCTTTTAATCACTTTATTTTTCACTATGGTCTCCTATTTTTTCTGGGTACTTTTTACTTTTTGTTGACATTTTTCTGTCTTCACCTTCTCTAGAGAATGAGTATGGAAGGATCTCCAAGCACCAAATACAGCTCACTAGCTCTAGTGAAGCTTTTGAGAATAACGTACGCATGAAGGGCCATAAGTTGATGATGTTGGCCATACTGATGTTTTTAATGATGAGAGTGACAAGATCATTAAAATATTAAAGCCTCCAGGCCATGAAAATTGGGCATTGACCACGAAATTAAGATTATTATAGGTAATGGAAGAAAGGTGATGTCTGAGCTTGGATTCTCCAGAAAGTAAAGCCTGAACCAAAGGCAGAAGTGATAGTAGTTTATTGAGGAGTGAGATCCAAGGAGGTGGAGACAGGGCCAGGTAAGCAGGGAAGAAGAGAGAACAGAACAAAGATGCATTATAAATTTGAAGTTGGCCATTGCTATAGGCAAATAGTTGTTCGAGCTCCCAGGTTTGCCTAAAGCGGCATATGAAATGCTTTTCAAGGTTACCAGCATAAAAGGGAAAGCAAATCCATCAGCTTACATTCCCCATTAGTCAAAGGTTCATCCCACAGCATGATAATTTTTCAGCATTTTCAAGTTGCACATTTGTGAATGCCAAGAGGACTCCCATTGGGGTCTGCTACTACAGTATCATTAAAAAAGCTCCTGGGCAGAAAGTAAGTGATGCGTGGCCCAAATCTGAGATGAGGTGCATCAGGGCTCACCAGCGTGAAGCTAGGTGGTCAGAATAAGAGACAGATGAGGGCAAGAGAACATGAAGTGGGGTAAATAAATGTTTAAAATACAGGGGAAGCAGCAACATAAAAAAGAAATAGAAGAAGAAGAAGACAGAAGACAGAAGACAGGCAACAAGACAGAGAATGATTAACCAGCTGTGTGACCTTATACAATGCAATTTACTTCTCGCAACCTCAGAACCTTTGACTGTGAAATGAATTAACATTGGCTGAATGATGGAATCAACTGGTGATCCTAAAAAACAGTAATCTCTAGGTCCCACCCCCAGATTTTGTGATTTAATTTGTCTCTGGTGCAACCCAAGCATTTGAGATTTTTTTAAAAAACTACCTAGGTGATTCTAATATGTAGGCAAGATTAAAAATCTTTGTCTAAAACCTGTAAGGGTTCATCCACTTCTAACGTGTTATTATTCTATCCGCTGTTTTAAAAACTTCTAAGGAAAAATATTCTCCAATCATCTTCTTCAGTTAGATATGTTTTATAAGAGCTTTCAAACTCTGTGTACTTATGCTTATATTCCTCCATTTGCAAATATATCTCAGTTAAGCAGATTATTGTGGTTTTCTCAATTTTAGGCCAATTATAAATTAAACTAATTGTTTCAATTGGCCTTTGATTAATATGTTTTTGTTTCTCCAGAATAACTCTGTTGCAATTTCTACTGGCTGCGTAGTATAGTTCTTCAGAACGTCTGCCTGAAGATCTTTCTTCTTGCCAAATTCTTTTGGGGAAATTGCTAACTGGAAACTCTTTTTTCCTATTTTGCAATAATTGGACTGATTTTCAGTTACTCTTCTCTAAAAATATGAAATACTAAGTAGATATAAAAATTTTAAAAATATAAATTTATGTAAGATATAAAGAAGGGAGATACAAAAGATGCCCACGCATCTACTGACCGTTTTGGAAAAAAGACTATTATTAAACTAAAATTTCCTGTGGGTATGCCTTTGCATCCTAACTTATTCCATTACTACCACTCAAAGGTAGCCACCGTCATGAATGTTGTGTGTGCATGTGATTGAGAGAGAGGTAGAGAGAGAAAAAAAGAGATAAAGATGGGGAAAAGAAAAGAGAGAGAGAGTGAGAGAGAAGGAGAAAGAGAAGATTCCTGCATGAGGCATTTGTTACCGTTACTAAAATTGATATACACAATTTTTCTCACATTTTAGACAGAACTCGCTTACAGATGGAGGAAGATTGGAAAATGTAGTCTATTATGTGTCCAGTATAAAAATAAAGTGGTTTGGAAAACACGTGACATATTCTCTGCTATACAATAATACTTTGATGAACATTTAAATTGTTTTCTTTTTATTACAGTTGAACTGCTATAGACATTCTAAGTCTCTCAATGTCCACGTGCAAGAATTTCTCTTGTACAGTGACTTTTGAATCTTTTCTTTTTTTTTTACCATAACTCCATGGAAGAAAGGCATTTTACATCTTCTTCCAATGTAAACATATGCCCACATAGATACTTGAAACTGGGGGAGAGTTTTCACCAAGAAATACTTATCCATTACTTGTTAAAGAAATTTACCAGTTTGGAGTTCTCAGTTTCTAGTATTGTTTCCAACCTGTGTAAACTTTAACACTAATTCTTCTCGCATGGAAAGAACTGAAAGCTAATGCTGAGATGTTAACTGTTTTTTCCTTTTAGATTCACCAAACTTTTCAATTATAGCTTTTGCACGAAAAACAAGTCACTTATTTCAAAAAATTGGATTTTTCACATTTCTCTCTTTACCAGGGTCGTCTGATCTCTTCCCTGAATCCAGGTGAGGCCATGGATGAACCAATAATCCAGATGGAGGGGTTTCCTCATGTCTGACGGGCAAACACCAACTTCATGATCACAACCTGTTTTATTATCAGGGTTTTTTTTCTTTCAATTTTGTTGTGGGTAGGAGAAATACCACATTGCTTTAATCTGAATTTCTTGTGGAGCTTATAAGGATAAGCTTTTTACTTTCCAAATGTTTGTTGACCACTGAATGTATATATGGATGTATTTGCATGCATGCGTTTTTGTTTAATTGTAAATTTTCTATAAAGTCTTTTGCTACTCTCTTTTTTATTAAGTGCTTATATTTTTCATATTTTATGAGCTCTTTTTATAAGCTTAACCTTTAATATTTAAATGCAAAAAATACATTTTATTTTATATACAATTTCATTATATATATTAAATAGAATGTGTATTTCTTCACTTATAATTACTATCATGGAGCCTATAATTTAAGAATGCTAATGAGGAAGTAATATGGAAGATCAATTGGATGGAAAAGTGAAATTTGATGCTGAGACAACTTAGCAAGTTTTCTCATTAATCCATAAGAGAAGGTAGTAAAATGTGAACTGTAGAAGAGAAAAGAGGAGATACTAGAAGCTCAAGTGAGTTTTTTCCAAAAATGTAGAAGATTTGGCAGTTAATTTATCGCCCATGGGAGGAGATGTTACTAACGCTGATTCTAAGTTATTGCGTCTGTTGCCTGGGAGGAAGGTGCTGCCAAAGAGAAAAGTGGGAGTCGGTTCAGGGAGGAGTTTTATAGAGGAAACGATTGACTCTAGAGATTTAAAAAGGCTAAAGAAGCAGGAAAAATTCCCATAACCTTAGAGGACAACTGATACTAAGATTTTAATATATATTCTTTTAGACTACTCAGAAGTATACTTTACAAAGTTGATATGTTATTTTAGGTAAAATTCTTAAAACCATTTTTATACCTAATATGAGTAGATCTTCATGTTAATAAACATTTTCTATAAACAGCTATTTAAATATGTGCAGAATAGTCTTATAAATATACCATTTTCTCGCTTTGGGATAATTTGATTAATTTCAATTTCTTACTGTTGTTTTTTAAAAGATCAGCATAATCTGAAATGTTTTTGTATATAATCTTTCAATTTCTGATTATTCCCTAAAATAGAGTCTCAAAAATGTTATTACTGCAACAATTATGTTTGTGTTAACCTATTTGTTATGTGGCTTCTACTCCTTGAAGAATTATGCTAATATATTCATTCTCAAGCAGTGTATCAGAGTGCCGAGTTACCATACCTTCTACATTGAATACTTGCATTAAAACAAAAAGGCAAAAGCAAGAAAACTCTGCTAATTTAACACAGTGAAAAACAAAACACCAGCATCACGTTGATGCTTTATTACTTTTTTCATCTATTCAAATACTCTGGGCTTTTAACATTGTGTGCATGTGCATATGTAGAAATTGTTTGTTTATTTTGACACTCATTGAGATTCAATTTGTTTCAATCAATTTATGTGTTTTATATTTATCAAGCTTTTCTGCTTTCACTTTAATATTTTTTGCAAATACGTCTCTCCAAGTTTGTTGTTAAAGAGATTCATGTTTCAATATGCTGATTTTATGGAATTCTTTATTATGATTAAAATACTCATCAAAGAAGTAAATCAGTAGGAGGTTCAAGGGATCCTCAGGTCAGAAGGGAGCATTAGGCATTTGAAGCCCCATTATGGTGGATGGGAGCATTTACAAAGGAAGTGGAAGGATGCCAAAGCTGAACGTTGCCTGTGGATTGCCTAGAGTATGGTAAGCACTTAATAAATATTTGTTGACTGGTTGTTCTAAATCCTGCCCAGGATTTGTCTTACATCTATCTCTTCTTCAGTTAAGATAGAGCAATGAATTTCTATTCTTCAATGAGGGCAAAGCATTTTGGTAATTTACAGTTAGGTAAAAATGAGAAATCTTTCTGACTCCATGCTTTGAGCCCAAATGGTTGCTGGACCTAGATAAGCTTTGGTGGATCATGGCCTTAGCCATATGTCTTTTCTATGTAGTGTTAAAACTTCCTGGCATAGTCTTGTTTCTTCATATAAAATAGTATCTGGAAGGGGAACCACGGGCTTTTGAGGCTGGGCAATCCTTTAATGACAGTACCTCCTGAGTAGAAGAGGATAAGTGGAACGTAACCAAGAGAATTTTATTAGTGAAGCCAGTAGCCTTGTGGTCTCTCCTACATTAAACTGTGTTTGAAAGAGATAAAATGGTCTCAAATGGTTATATCTCCTTATAAACAGACTGCTCTGCTGAACTTGATGGAAAATTCTGGTTAGCATGATGAACCCAGACTTTCTGCTACTGAATAAGTTCCTTCTTAGATATGGACCAGAATCTATCACTGACCTTCTAAGATTTTGGTTGTGGCGGGTGATTTCCAAAAACCTTAGTTGTGTGAGATAAAAGTGATTTCTCTAGTATTTTTTCCATCTTTACAATTGATTATGCACCTAGAAATGGCTGTAAATGTACATTGGAGGAGTACATTAAGGGATGCAGGCTTGGGGACAATCCAATGACAGAGGCTTGATTTCACCACCTACTATGGTGACTTATGCAAGTTATTTTCTCTCTTTAAACCAGAATTTCCTTATTCTTAAAATAGAGACTGTAACCTTATGATGCTGTTTCCTTTAGTGTCAAAGTTCTTTCATCCTGCAGGCTTTTTTCCTCAACCCTGGGCTTCTGCAGATCATTCTTCTCTGAGCCTCTGGGTCCCCCAAACCAGAGCGCTGGACAACATCTAGATCTCCTGCATCTCGTATACAGGCTTTGGGGAAATAGAAGTGTTGTCACATCCTTAACTATCTAATCGTTTCCCTCTTTGAATGCTGTACTTATGGTACTGTACCATATTATACAAGGCACCAAGCTGTGTAGGGGACTACTCCCTCACAATGTGGGCCCAATTTTTTTCAGGTGCCCCTATCCTTATTGAGAATTTTCCACAACGTGCCCCCAGACTCCTATAGATCCCAAAAGGGGGAAAATGAAGACGGTAGTATTTGCCCTCTTTGCTTTAACTCTTCATAATCTTCCTGAATGTCTCAGTGTTATTCTCCCTTTCCCTTCTACCCCATCTTTTCCATTTCTTCCCTAGGCTTCTGTATATCTCTCCTATACTCTCTTCTGAGCTCTTTCTACCTGTGTTTTCAAGTCAATCAGACCTGTACCCTGATAACCAATTATAGTAGACTAAATTTAGAAAATCAGTTTATATTTTCAGTAATACCAAGACTTCAAGCCCCTTCATTTGCTTTAGATTTAAAATAATCTCTTTCGAAATTGAATCTGACTATTAGCTCTTTGTCTTTGAATTCCTGCTATAAGAACATTTATCATCTTTAAAGCACATGAATGCCTCTGAGTGACTAAAAAAAGGTTGGTACAAAGAAATGGAAAGAGAAAAGCATATTAATATTATTCAATAATTATCTCCATTGCCCTTTCTTAAGTTATTATAATAAATGAAACTTCTATAATTATTTACTAAGATTTCAAATTTCGAAACAAATTTTCAATGAAAATGATAAAGTTCTATTGTCATTAATTAATGCACACTGGCTTTTTGACAAACTTACTGTTATCATATTTGATTTTAAATGTATCTGTGAAACTGAACATAATTATTTTTGGGGGGTGAATAACTTTCCTGAAGCTTTTTTATTATTATTAAATCAGCTATACTGACATATAGTTTATAGAATCTAAAATTCAGCAATTTTAAGTGTACAATTCATCGAGTTTGGGCAAATATATAGAGCTGTGTAACTACCACTACAAACGTGATATGAAACACTTTCATCACCCCAAAACATTTCCTTCATGCCCATTTGTAGTCAATACTCACATCCTATCTCCAGCCCCTGGCAAGCGTCAATCTGCTTTCTTTCACTATAGTTTGGCCTTTCTAGAATTTCAGTAAATGGAACTATACATTCTGTAGTCTTTTGTGTCTGATATATTTCGTATAGCATGATGCATTTGAGATCTATTCATGTTGTTGCATAATCATTGGTTTCCTTTTTTTTTTTGCTGAGCAGCGTTCCCTTCCATGGGTCTATCACAATTTGATGAGTGTTTGGGCTGTTTCCAGTTTGTGGCCATTATAAATAAAGCTGCTATGAATATTCAAGTATAAACTTTTGTGTGAAGAGATATTTTCGTTTCTCTTGGGTAACTATCTAGGAAAAGGATTACTGGGCAGTACGGCAGCTGGGTGTTTAACTTTTAAGAAACTGCCAAATGTTTTCCAAGTGGCTGTTCTATTTTAAATTCCCACAGTGATATATGAGAGTTCCAGTTGCTCCATATCCACACTAATACTTGATATTTTCAGTCTTTTTAATTTAAGCCATTGTAGAGAGTATATAGTATCTCATTTTGACTAATGACTAATGATATTAAACACCTTTTCATGTGCTTATTGGCTATTTGTAATATATTTTTACAAAGGATCTGTTCAAATATTTTGTCCATCTTTTATTGGGTTCTTTGTCTTCTTTGAATTGCACTGTAAGTGTTGTATACATATTCTAGGTACAAGTAATTTATCAGATATGTGTCTTGCAAAATGTCTTCTCCCAGCCTGTATCTTTCCTTTTCATTTTAACATGTCTTTCAAAAAGCAAAAGTTTCTCTTTTTTTGATGAAGTCTAATTTGTCAATTTTTTTCATTATATGATTGATTTTTTTGTATGTCCTAAGAAATCTTTGCCAAATCCAAGTTCACAAGAATATTCTTCAATTTTTCTTCTAGTAGTTACATAGGTTCCCCTGATATAGTTAGGTCTATGATCTATTTTGAGTTAAATTTGGTAAATACAAAATTAGGGTTGAAGTTTTGTTTGCTTGTTTGTTCTTTTTTGTTTGTTTCACATGGATAGCCAAAATTTTATTGGAAGGACTATCCTTTCACCACAAAATTACCTTGGCATCTTTGTGGAAAATCAATTGTCTACATACATGTTGATCTATTTCCGGACTCCCTTTTCTGATCCATTTATCTTTATATGGTTATCTTTATACCAGTATTACACGTGTCTTGACTACTATAGATTAATAATATGTCTTGAAATTGTGTAATCATTTACATGATTTATCCTTCTAGCTTTGTCCTTCTTTTCCAAATCATTTTGGCAATTCTGCATCTTTTGTATTTCCATATAAATTTAGATAGAACTTTCTTGTCAGTTTCTACAAAAGTCTTGTTGAGATGTGAATCGGGATTGTGTTGAATCTTTAGATCAATTTGGGGAAAACTAACATCTTAACACTATTGAATTATTCTATCCATAAACATGGCTATATTAGTCAGCTCAGGCTGCCATAGCAGAATACTACAGACTGTGTGGCTTAAACAACACGTATTTGTTTTCTACCAGTTCTAAAGGCTCAAAGACCAACATCAAGGTGCCAGCAGGTTTGGTTTTCAGTGATGCCTCTCTTATTGACTGGCAGCCAGTTATCTTTTTCTGTTTCCTCACACTGCCTTTCCTTTGTGCACATGTTCAAGGGGAGGGCTGTGGGAAAGAGAGAGAGATTGAGAGAGCATGAGCTCTGTTGTCTTTTCCTCTTATTATAAGACACTAGTCCTATTGGATTAGGGTCCTACCCTTCCAGTCTGTCAAATTACTCAAACATCCAATCATGTCTTCCTATGGGAACCAGAGGTCACTCCTCCCTCTTGTTACTACAAAGTTAGCCTCCCACAGCCCTTGCTTCTTCATTCAGTTTCCAAGTGCAACCGTCATGTAGTCCTGTGTGGTGTGCTATATCTTCCTCCCCTGTGCTGTGATTATATATGACTAATAAACCGCTGTCCATCTCATCTTTCCAATGTCAGGGCTGATATGTTTGGTCCTCCGATAATCCTAGGGTAGGAATCCCTCTCTTACTAATGAGGTGAAGAGGAGGTGATCAAAATAAGAAATATAGTTGGTAGTTGATTTTAGTGTCTCCTCTTTGCTTATGTGGTAGGATAATATATAAGGTTATGCATTTATATGTGTTCTGTCTCCTGTCCTGTCTCCATTTTCCCTCCTTCTCTGGTTTTTATTTTCTGGACTCAAGAATTCTTCAGGGCAGAAAACAAAAGCTGTTGGAAGCCAACCTACTTCCTCATGTTCTGTGAAAGTCTGAGTCATAGAGTCGAAGAGAGTGAGCTAGGGTACAAGACAGTGGACTTGCTTGGAGGACAGCAGGGATTGAAAGAGAGACACTGCCTTGAGAGTCTATAGCTTTGAAGTTCACCTACAGACTCTGAAACTTAGTCTGATTGCCAACCTCAGAGAATATTCCATCCTATTCTCTTTTAGTGTGACAGGGAAGCAGTAGTCATTGGTTTAGATGGATGATGAGGGCTTGAATCAGTATGGAGAGGCGACCACTCTTCCTGCATAACTGAAACTGTCACTGGCCCAATGTTATAAATAAAGGACAGATTTAAATTGATTTAAGGAAATTAAAAAGATGTGAATTTCTTGAATATATGAGTTTATGATTTATATCTTTTAAAATTGCCAGAATTGTTTCACATGCTTGGCCTGAGCAATGAATAAGTGGTCACTGGCCATTTTGAGTGAAAGTCTTACAGTTCCACAGAAAGGATGAAATAATAAAAGAAACTCTTGGTGCCACCAAATTGGGGGATTCTATGTCCATTTGTCTCATCTCAATGAGTGCAAGTCTAGAAATTAATGTGTTGCCATCAACAGCTTCATCAATCAATACACCTGGGTGTTGCCAGGTGACACAGTCTGTCCAGGCCCCCACAAACTGGGATCTAATTTTGGTGATGCATAGAGCGTCCTTGTTATAACAGATATTGTTTTCTTTATAAGTATGAAAACTTCTCTGGTTCAAGTGACAGGTGGTTGGAAATATTACTTTTGTTTTTGGCAAAAGAATGTAAGGCCTAGGCAGGAGGGAATGTCTCGGACACTCAGTACAGAATCTCATCTTCACAGAAGCCAAGTCTACTAATCAACAGAGGCAGTTACTGTTTGTCACTACCTTGAGCTGCTGCTTTCTTAGTTTGGAAAAATCTTATCAAACAGCAAAAAAGCTAGCTAAACAATCATAGAATGCCCAAAGGAAAACCCTGGGCAGTGTTTTCCCTGGGGCTTCTTTCTATCTCCCATGGCTACCTCTTCTATATCTGAGTAAAATTAGGGATAGCAAGTGAGAAATTAAATGCTCCATTATAAAAAGAGAAAATTATACTGGTATTTTATGTTTCAAAGCCATTATGAAATGTGTCGTAGAATGAGGTACAAGTATTAACATCCATTTGATGAATTTCCTTTCCGTCTTTTACTGTAAAGATCATCTGCAATGTTTGTGAGTCGGAAAGGCAGCTTTTGCTCTTCATCATCCCCCATCCCTCCACCGCATCACATAAAGTAACATTTTTCGCACTCCCTGAAGACTTTCCAGATTAAGGCTCATCAAATTGTAATCTTTGATGATCTTCCTACAAGTGTGAAGAAAATGTGACAATTAGGTGGATTATCTGGGAGCATTATATGTGGTAAGCCTGTCATTGATTTTTAAGTTAACAAAGAGTATATTTCCAGAAAATGTGAATGCATACAACCTACAAATTATTATATTTTAAGGCTCCAAGATAATTTAGAGTTCATAGTCGTAGTGAAATGAGCACTGGATGAGGAGCCAGAACACCTGGATTTGTGTCCTGGTTTCACCATTTCCTATCAATGTGATCTTAAGCGTATTTTCTATAAGTGTCATTTTATGCATCTGTACAATGAAAATCCAATCTCTGCCTTTCTAACCTCATGCATTATTGTGAGGATCCAAGAAGATAATGAATGAGAAGATGCTCTGTAGTTAGTGAAGTATTCTATAGACTTGAGTTCTTATCTGCTCCAAAGCTGTCCTTTTACAAACGAGGAAACCAAAGCCCTGGTTTCTAACTCATCCAAAGGCAAATAAACAACTCTCAGAAATAGACAGTTTTAGTATAATATTTCAGAAGCACCCCGATAAGCCCTCTGAATATTCTCCACTCTAGATTGTATATTCTTGCCCCTACACCAAGCTTCTCTGTTTATGTAAAAAGTAAGTAAAAGATCTATCATTTTTACAGTGGTTAAGTAGGTCTTTCGTACCGTGATTGCTTCCAGTTGTCCACTTGCACAAGAGGAATGAATTTTAAGGGACATATGTGACTTTTAGTTGCAGGCATAAACACGCTTAATTCCCTATGCTCTCTGAATATAGAGAAGTCACGTCAGGTTGCAATAAAATATGGGAGATGCCACTGCTATGATTTTATGTAATACTGAAGAAGTTTTCTTTTTACTTTATTTAATAGAGGAGGATCTCTCTCAACTCTCTTTACTGTTAAATCTATAGTACTTAGAACACTACTTAGCATTTAATAGGGTTCAGTGGGTATTTGTTGAATAAATGAAGTCTGGCTTTTATAATGAGAACCAAAACAGGTTACTATTACTGAAAGTCATTCATGTTTATTTGGAAAGGATGTGGTTGATAGATTCAAATATATTGAATAGCAATAATTTTATAAATGATACCAGGAGATGGATAGAAAAAAATTCTTTCTTGTGATTTCCGTTGTTGGTGTCTATCAGGTGGAAGATGGAGTGGGGAGAGAAACACAAGCAACAGTGATAATTCAAGTTTTATAGAGAAAAAGAGCAAAACTTTACCCTGTAGGCCTCAGGCAGCAAAGGATTCCTGAAGGAGGTGAACATATGGGGACATATCTATCTTAAAATTGGTAATAGAAAAAATTATAGGAGATTGTTTCTGAGGCAAGATCTTTAAACAAAGAAAACACAAGGACTGAAGATATGAAGAAGCCCTGGAGAGGAACACATGCAGAATTCTAAAAAGAAGAATTTCACAAATGTGTGTGTGTTTTTTTATTCCAAAATTCTTCTATTCTCTGCATGAGCTCTCCACCAATACAAAAAGGCAAAGCAATAAGTTACTTTCTTGGCTTCATGTTTTTCAGCAAATGCCAGGGTTTCATCTGATAAAGAGTATGGCCTTTGAAATCAAATTCTGGCTCATCTGGGTACTCAACCTTTTAGAAACTCAGTTGTCTCATCTCTAAAATGCAGATAATAATGAGTTTTGTTAAGATAGTTCAATAAATAAGTACCCAGGCTAGTCACTTGACATGCAATCTTTCCTTTTCTCCCCCCTTCTCCCTTCCCTTCTAATTGTCGTCTTTCTTTTTCTTCCTCCCTCTTCTTCTGCTCTTTCTCTCCCTCCTTGAGGAAAAAGAAACCCTTCTGTAGTTAAAAGGATCATATATCCTCTGAGCACTACGGGAAAATTTGTTTTAATCATAATTTATTCAATGTCAAGATCTCTAATATTTCCTTGGGTCTCCCTTTATGGGGAAGCAAAAGCAATACATGATGCGATCCCTTCACAATATTTTGGGGGAGTCAAGATTTATTCATATGACACAAAGAGCCATAGCTAAATGATAAAATGCTACATTAAATATAGTCAAACATCACATAGTACAAAGAATAATTTCTGTGTCCTAGTGAGGAAGGAAAAAGATCGACTGTACCTACCAGCTACAGTTAAGAGAACTGGCACTATCAAGCCAAGGCAATCTTTCTGGAAAATACGCTGCTTCTGCAGAAGAGTGAGGGAGGCATTTTCACATGACTCATTTACACCATGTCTGTATTAGACTATGGTCTCATCTGTGTGCCACACTTATAAATAAAATAAGATCAATTGTTATGTTAAGTAGATATTGGATACTGGAAGAGGATATATTAATTTCCAAAGAATTTTCTTAAAAAAATTCTCTGAGTTCTTAAGAATGTAAATTTGTTCATTCTCAAATTTCTTGAAATCTTACCCAATTTGGGAACAGGATATTTATAAGATATCAAAAAATTAAGACTCCTCATAGATCCAATAAGGGGTTAATATCCAAAATACACAATGAACTTATACAACTCAACAATAAAAAAAAACAGACAACCTGCAGCTGGCCTGGTTGCATAGTGGTTAAATTCACACACTCCGCTTCATCAGCCTGGGGTTTGTAGGTTCAGATCATAGGTCATATCTACACACCACTCATCAAGCCATGCTGTGGCAACATCCACATACAAAAAAATAGAGGAAGCTTGGCACAATCTTCCTCAAGCAAAAAGAAGAGGATTGGCAACAGATGTTACCTCAGGGCCAATCTTTCTCAGCAAAAAACAATAGCAACAAACAAGCTGATTAAAAAATGAGCAGAGGATCTGAACAGATATTTTTCCAAAGAAGATATACAAATGGGCAACAGGCACATGAAAAGATGTTCAGCATCACTAATTATTAGGGAAATGCAAATCAAAACCACAATGAGATATCACTTCATGTCTGTCAGAATGACTATTAATAAAAAGACAAGAAATAAGTGTTGAAGGGAATATGGTGAAAAGGGAACCCTCATACACTGCTGGTGGGAATGTAAACTGGTGCAGTCACTATGGAAAACAATATGGAGACTCCTCAAAAAATGAAAAATACAACTATCATATGATCCGCTGTTCTACTTCTGGCTGTTATCCAAAGAACATGAAAACACAAACGGGTAAAGATATATGAACCCCTATGTTCATTGCAGCGTTATTCACAATAGCCAAGACCTGGAAAGAGCCCAAATGCCCATCAATGGATGAGTGGCTAAAGAAGATATGTTATACATATATATACACAATGGAATATTACTCAACCACAAAAAGATGAAATCTTGCCATTTGTGACAACATGGATGGACTTTGAGGGTATTATGCTAAGTGAAATAAGTCAGACAGAGAAAGCCAAATATTGTATGATTTTACTCATATGTGGAAAATAAAACAACAACAACAAACAAACAAACACATAGATACAGAGAATAGATTGGTGTTACCAGAGAAGAAGGGGGTAGGGGGAGGGTGAAAGGAGTAAAAGCGCACGTTTGTAACATGGTGATGATGGCAACTAAACTTTTGGTGGTGAATAGAGAAGTTGAAATATAATGATGTACATCTGAAGTTTACATGTTATAAACCAGTGTTGCCGCAATAAAAAAATAAATTTAAAAAAATTTTTTAAAATTAAGACATCTCTGGAGAGAAGAGAGCAAATCAAATATAACCCTAGAGAGATAATTTCCTCAGTTTTAATCTTCATTTCCCTGTCCTTCCTCCAAATTGCACACTACTGGTCAAAACTTGTCAGATTAGAATTCAACCTCCACCCCTTGGGAAACTTTTGCTATGTTAAAAATGTAACCGAAAATGAAAATATGACTTTCATGTTCTGTTAGTTTCCTATCTCTGCTACAAAAATACTTGAGTATTTCTCCTGCCCACCCCCCCCCCCCCAAGGGTGTATCATGCTTCTTCTTGGGGAAAATTGCAGCTGCCACAGCATCCATCTCTAGGGAAGACATTTAGAGATGCGAAGGCACTTACTGGGTTTGAGAACATCTTGCTAAGAGAGATTACACAAACTACGCAGAGATCCAGTGCGCCAAGATCCCATTATTGGGAGAAATTGAAGCACATACACGTAGACCTTCTCTGCCAACCTAGGCTAGTTTTTGGAACATTCGTTTTTGTACTCCAAACAACTAAAAGCATGGGAAGCAATAGCGACAGGAAGAAAATATACATAATTTGCACTTATATAACATTTATTTATACCTTATGCTTTAATATTCAAGCATGTGAAAATTATTTTGGAGCCTAAATAGTGTGCCCTATGAGTCAGCTTTCCATGGGGGCATTGTAAGAGGATCCTATGAACCTCATAAAAATACAGGTATGGGATATAGACACAGTGCAAAATAAAAAAAATAAATAAGTTGCTTAAAATGTCAGGGGACCCATAAAAACAGATGTTTCTGACTTAGGGATTATTATTCAATTTGCTACTATCATAACTTTATTTTGTAATGTGGATCCAAATGCAAATCATGGGAGTGTCAACACTTTGTTAATATTTTGGTGGTAGATGAGTTGGCAGCATGTGGCATCTGGTTAGCTTGGGGAGAAGCTAGTGGCTATACTTCTTATTAAGTGGCAGCAACTTGACTTGCCACGGGGCTGGCAGGCATTTTTAAAACTGAGTTACTTTCATAACAAATGCCAGATGCCAGCTGGATTTATAAACATGAGATGGGTTTCAAATAAATCTGGTTGGACATGAAAATATTAATGTGCCACATTGGAAACTCTGTGTTCTACCCATTTAGCTTTCCAAAGCTTCACACATGCAGTTTAAGGAATGAATTCCTGAGGCTCTGGGGTAGGGAGGGAGGAGTGGGAGCTGGGAGCACGGTTCAGAGGGCCGGAATGGACGGGGCAAGTCAAAGAGGCTGGAGTGCAAAGAGGGAGTTTTTTCTTGTTTCATTTTAAAACATAAAAAAGACTTTGTGATCCTGAAGGATCATTTTGATGAAATGAGGAGGCTTTATCTCCTATTTCTCTTGATGCCAAATGATAGTGGACTTGAGTCTATAAGACAGGAGTTGAAGACTTTCCTTTTTTACAAATGATGTCAACACTTCACCTTTTTGGGCCTCGGTGTTTGTTTCCACATGGAAAATGAAGATAGTAATTTTTCCTACCCTACATATAGTTCACAAATTACAAAGGGTAAACTGAGATGAAATTGTAAAGGTTTTATCACTCTGATGATTCTCTGGAATGGGATGCCATTGTATTCTCCATGGATATCTATTTGCTTGCATTGTTATAATATATTTTGAAATATTATTTATATCATTAGCCTTTCATTTTAGATTATTGCCAAAGTGAGATAATGTATGAGCTCATCATTAAACCTGAGTACGTGCATCCTCTGCTTGTTTTTCATATATGGAAATAATTGAATAGACATTTAAAGTGGAATTTTACTGCACAGGGAGATGAGTTATTGTAAAAAAAAATCCTTCTTCATAAAATGGTACACTAAGTGTTCTAAATATGGTGTAGTATTTGAGGACATCAACTAAACCATGTTCAAATTCTGATTTTGCATTTTGTGGTTTGGTGACCTTGAGAAAGTCATTTAAGTACTCTGAGCCTCGGTCTCTATATCCATAACATGGGCTATGTTTAGTGGATAAAAAGATATAATGCATATAAAATATTTAGTATAGTTCCTAACTTATAGAAAGCATATTATAAATGTTAGCTATGAACACCGGCTAGTATTTAGAAGACTGTTTTCCCTTAAACTTTCAAAAATACTCTGATTGGCCAACTGAATAAAATATATAATCAGCATGACGGCTTTGGTGCAAAGATAAAGAGAATTGATAAATATTTAAATGCAATGTTTATCATTTCTGCCCATCTATTCTGCTTACCACTATGTTTCAGTGTTTCAAAGACAAGTAGGTCACAGTCATTATATGAGGAAGTTCGATGTGCTTGGGAGCACAGCATGAGGCCCAATGACTTTACAGTGCAACTAGTGTCTGAGGGAGCTGTCACAGAATTTCAGAGAAGAGACAGCTGAGTCTTATTCAGCACTATCATGAGGCAGGGGTCGGAGTTAAGTGCTCATAAAGACTTCCCGGATTAGAGGATGCTTGAGCTGAGCTTTGAAGGTAGGAAGGGGTAGGAGATGATTTCTAGGCAGAGAAACGGAATGAACCAAGGTGCAGAAGCCTGAAAAAGTCTGGCAAGTTCATCATAAGTAGGTGTCAGAATGCCTTATAGAAGCTATTGCTTTGGGAATGTAGGAAAAGAACAGACTATCCAGGAAAAGAGACGCATAAAAGGTTGTGGGTTCTGTCTTGAAAGCAGATTTTTGGCAAGATGATTCTGATGATTAGTGAATGAAAAGAAGGTGGTGTGGGCAGAGCTGAAATAACAAAACACAACAAAAGCCCAATAAGGACATTTTTGCTGTAATCCAGGTGAAAATGATGGTGACGTGAACAAAGGTGTAGCAGATGAGGTGAAAACAAGTGGCAGAAGGAGACAGATGAAGGTGATAGAACCAACTGGCATGTGAGGAAGGACAGAAGATGAAAGATGACTCACAAATTTGTGGCTTGGGCAACTCGGGGCACAAAATAACACAACCTGTTCCTTAACAACCTTCAGGAATTTTTTTTCTGATTTCCTCCACCATCTACGTAATTGATCTAGTGCCTAAAGATTTAAGAAGGTACTGTGTCTTAAAGCAATTTCCAAGAAAACGTGCCTCATTAGGTATCAGGTTCAGAAATCTGAGTAGCACCTTGCTTCATCCATCCAATCCCAGGTACTTTGGTCATGTTCCCTCCACATTAAAATTCAATTTGATCATTCTTTTTACATAAAAGTACACCTAAACCAAAAATGTTTGGGGTAAAAACCATTTTTTTTTTTGAATACTAAGCCTGAATTTAAAGGATGTAGGTAAAAACCTTCAGACTGGTATAATATAATACCTAATCTGATCTCAGTTCAGTTTTCTGGACCTCACTTTCCTCACTTATAAAGTAAGTATACATTGGTCTAAAATTTTGTTCTAAACTATTGGAGCATAGAGAACTCTTGGAGAATGTGCCTCTATTTCCAAGAATATGAACATACCTATCTATAAAAAATATCATTCAATTTCATAGGAGATCCTGGCTCCTTCCTTAAATCTGCTATGAATTTCAAAATAAAAACCTAAGAGCTAGATGATATATGAAGTCTTTCCTAGGAATAGGAGGGAGAGAGAATGCATGGAGGAAACGATGGCCCTATTCCTATTGTGTTCATTACTATGATTATATAATATATTATTAGTATACATTATTAATTATCATGTTAATTATTATTATTGCCTTGATTTAGAACACTGAATTCTAATGCAAAATGTATTGTCAGGTTAACCTAACTCTTAGTGGCTCAGCCAATTGCTTAATATGCCTCTTTCTTTAACTTATGTCTTAGGGTAAAATCTATTTAGCATATCTAAATTAAAACATAATCAAACCAAACCATTCCTTTCTTTCCATGACAACAGAAGATTCCTCTTCCCCACTTGGATATGTGTGTTGTCTTAATAGCATTTCTAACAACAGCATCTAGAGCATTTGTGGCAGGTTGTATTGGTGGAACTACACATTCAGGCTGCGCCAGAATTGTGTTGGATGTGTAAAAAAAGATGTGGAAAGATGCTTTTCCTATTGTTTTCTAACTTGATTAATCTGTCTCTACACGTGATTATTTTAGTTACAAATAATAACTGTAACGGTCAGATTGGAAAGATGGTCAACTCTTGACAATGTAATGCCAGAGATCTTTGAGTTGGTTTTTATGACGAGAAGATGGAGAAATTAAAAAATATGCCTTAAATGTACACTTGTGTTTTCATTACTGCTTAACAAAATAACGATGTGCATTTTCTCTCCAAAGCATCTAGCTATGAATCATTTTCCAACTTGGGAATTTTCAAAATTGAACCACTTTTAAACAACTCATGTCAAGTTCTTATTTGGTTATTTCTTGAGTAGACTACAGTTTTCATCCTCTCAGTAAATCTAAAGTTAGTTGCAAGTTTGATGTGATATTTGACTCTTGAATAAATGTCATAAACAAATACAGTGACAGAATTATGTATGAATTTCAAAAGTTATATTTAGTCCAAGATTTCCACCAACTGTTTTAGCAAGTTTAATACATTGTGGTTTTTAGTTTAAAATGGAAAATGCACTTGGTTTCTCAGGATTCCCAGTATTTAAAGCAGTTGGTGAATCAACAAAACAAAGGAAGAAAAAATCACAATATTTATGAGGAAGATACAATGTACACAAGAATATGAAAATCACCAAGGAAATAAAAACTATTTCGAAACAGCACTTTATATTGAGTGATCTAACTTCAGGTACAAAAATAAGCCATTTGATACGTTAACACTTCCTTAATCTGAACATGTGTGTGTTTGTGGAATAACAAAGGTAAAATTTCGCAAACACAAAATTTAGTGGTTAAGAGCCGTGGAGTCAGGTAGAGATGGATTCACATCTTGGCTCCATCTCTAACTGTTTGAGTAGAAGTGGGCAATTTACTTAATCTGAGTCTCAATTGTCTTAATTGTAAAATGGAGATAACATTGCCCCTTTTTTATGAGATTGCTTCAAGGATTAAATGAGATAACGTACATGACCCTCTTTTAATGGTTCTATAGGACTCAAATGCTGTTGAATGGTCTGCTTCATTCCTCTGTCCCTCTTAGAATGTAAACTCCATACACACAGAGACTTTATCTATCTTGTTCACCATTGCATTACTTAGAACAGTACATGCACATTGTGAATGTTTCATAGATATTAAATCAATGGATTAACCTTTAATAGCAGGCTAAAAGGATTTTGTATTATTTTCTGTAGCAATGAGAGCTACTGAAAGTTTTTAAATGTGATGAGGGCTAAAGAGTGATGGTAGTGAAGTAAGATATCAAGGAATGTAAATCTGAAAACATCATTTTAAATATGTGGTTGGGAGATGAGATGGGGATCAGCATTACTTAGATCTGATTTTGTACAACTGTGGAACAATAAAAGTGAGTTTCCACAATCCTCACCCTAAAATAAGTAGCTCCACCTTAAAAGCCATGCCTTTTTGGTTTGATACTTTGCTATGATCTCACTTTTCCTAAAATCTCACTTCAAGATCTAAACCTCCAAACCTTTCTTACTAATTAGAGAACAAAATGGTGGCATGGGAGGGGCATGACTGCTGTTGAACAGAAGTCATCACTGACTCATCAGTCTTCCTACCTTTGAAGAATGAGGGCAATGCTGAATGGCATTTCTATATGCATGTGGTCTTACTTTTGAAGTTTGCACATCTAGCCTGTTCCAGGCTGGCCCTTATTTGGTTTGGACTTGTGTGATCAAAGGACAGAGGAGCCATTTCCCATCTTGCTCATGCATCTGAGCCAAGGCTGAAATGCCCTTGAGATTTCAACAGGCTTTCTGAATTTTGTAAAGTTATGACAAGTTGAGGACAAGATGAAAAATGAGCCATGCTGAGTAATTGGCCTTCTTATTTCCAGAGTTGCTCAGTGAAACAGAAATATATGTAATACTGCTTAGATACGAAGCTAAAGGTTTTCAGCTACTACAGCAGATATACACTGGCAGGAAACAACAGCTCTTCCTTGTTGCTATATTTATCTGAATAGAGATCTAAAATAGAGACATTTTTTTCCCCGCCAGTAAACCACATGGGCCACACTCTTTTGGAAAATACCTTCCTTAACTTAACCCATTCTGCTACTAAGTCCTTTTCATCCTTTGCATCTCTGGAAAGAGACTTTTACAAAATCCACAATCCACTGTGTTTATAGTTTGTTTTGTCATTCCATAGTTTGCTATACATTCCTTGTTCTGTTGACATAAATAAAAGGTGGTTTTCATCTCTGAGCTCACTTATGAAATCCCCTCAGCAATGATCTCCCACCCCACAGGAATCTCCTGTCCCTTGATACTTTGACTTTTTCTTCACTAATCATCACCACCTCATATCCTCATGTCCCTCCCTACCCAGATTAGATTTCATGGAATAGCCCCAAATCACCTCCTCTCAAGCTATCTTCACTCTCTTGCCCCCCCTGCCTCTATTATACTCATCAGAAAAAATATCACCTTAGTTAAACCTAACAGTCATCTGCTCTACCCCTGCACCTGAGCAGCTGACAATTCTGGAGATAATCTCACTCTCATGCTGAGTGGCCCTACTTCAAACATATGACCGCAAATATCAGGTGGCCATTCAGCCATGTCTGGAAAACCCACTGCATTTATATTTCTCCCACCTACCTAGGTCATTCTTTTACACATCTCAGTCTTTCGTCTATCTCTACTATCTCCCTTCTTCTCATTCCCAGCTGATTATCTCAACTGATGACTCAGTCATTGTGACATTATCCATTGCGAACATGCTCATCTTCCTTCTACAAAATCTGTACGCTACTTGCATGCCTACTGCCTCTACACACTACACATACGTAATGGACAAAGTGTCTCTCCTTCCCGCAAAGACCTCCTGCCCACCTGGTATCTGGATCCCATCCTCTCTCACCTACTCATTGACATTCCTGCAATTGTCTCATCCCACCCCTCGTCTCTTCCACACAGTCACTTTCTCCTTCTCTACAGAATCAGTTCTCTGGACAAACACCCCTTAATAATCTCTTCTTCCTTGTTCCTGTGGAGTCTCCAGCTGAAGCCAATTTCTATGCAACCCTTAACAGAAAACTTCTTGGAAGAGTTGTCTTCAGAAACTTTTGTATTTTGCACTTCCATTCTTCCTTTCATGGCTCCAATTTGGAAGTGAGATGACCAAGTCAAACTTACATGAACGTAAAACTTTAATAAATTTTGCAAGTCTGCCTTCCATAAAGATTATATTAATGTATATTCTCAACAAAAAGGCTCATTTCCACTATATTCTTGATACATTAAAAGGGTTAAAGAAAAACCTTTTATCTCATAGTGTGGCAAATGCTCTGTAGTCTTGTATTGGATTTAGAAATATTTTTAATAGAAATTAAATTAAAACTAGGAAGGATTCACGTTAAAATGCCTTGCTTTACTTCCAATTTTATTGTATTTGTGATGGCAATATAATACTTGGGGGATAAAAGACAGTAAACTAAGTACACAGAATTTGTCTTCATTTTCTTCTATACATTTCTGAAAATAATAGCACAAACTCAAGAAAGAGTACCCACATATATTCGGGCCCCTATCTATCTGTATTCTTCAACATATTCCCTGAGTTTATGGACTTAGAAATTTATAAATAATTTTCTTGAACAAGCATAACTAATTCATCTTCCATCTAGTAGCATGAATGCTAATGAACACATATTTTTGATATTATAATTCCTCAAGAAGTTAAGTATAAAAAATATAACCAAAATTAGCCTACCATGTTGATATTTTATTTCAACATGCTTCAACACATAATTCATAATTGTATCTGTCAACCCACAGATAACATGGGTCCTTTTAATGCGTTTAATAAATTTTTCAATAATCCTGGAAGGCATTAACTCAGTAAAAAATACAGCTTTTCTTAGCACATTGAAAGCTGATGGTAGCATCTCTGAAGCTTGTGATCCATTTTTTATATCTAATAAATTTGACAGTTTATTTGTTTGGCCAAATAATTGGACACAACTGCTGAGAACAACCTTTTAAAACAAGTTGAACTCTTATCATCTTTTATAAGTAAAAATTTCATAGTACAAAAATCCAGCCTTGGAAGGTGTTTAATAAATGATAATATTAGTTTCAATAATTTATAAGTTTTAAAAGTTCCTTTTTGAGACTTATTGAAAATTTTATTTTCTATGCGTTGGCTATTTCAGAATGCCAAAGCACTCTCAGAAGGACATATATTCAAGTTGCAAAGTAATGACAATTAGTGACAGTATGAGTTTTCAGAAGGTTCTCGTGGCCAAAGCATTTGGTCATAAATCTATGGTGACCAATATTCTGATGAATGTTTTACAGCTCTGAAGACAACTGATACACAAATCACATTGGAAAAAAACTTTTAAGTGTGAAAATTTTAAGGATGAGAACATGAAGCAACTGGAATGTTTAAATTTGTTCATCCACTTCGGAAAATAGTTTTTAATTATTGAACAAAGTTGAAGATGTGCATTTTTTCCTGTTATTCAGAAACTCTGTCCCTAAGGATACACTCACAACTGCTTATTTGTACTAAGATATGATGACGAAGATTCTGTAGCAGTAACATTTGAATATTAAAAGAAATTAAAACAAAAAACAAAGTCCATAAAGAATCGAAAGAATAAGCGAAGTTTTGAAATTTTGATCCATTATAGTCACCATAGAAACAGAAATATTACATAGCAATGGGAATGAATGCAACATAGCTACATACAAGATAAAAATTAATTAATATCAGGGTATATTTTATAGCCAAAGTGCTAATTTCACAAGGTTATATAGAATATAATCCATTTACATGGATATTAAAAATATGCAAAATAAAGAAGTGTCTTGTTTAAGGAACAAATGTACATGGTACTACTCTAATAATAAGTGAGAGGGAGATGAACACGAAATGTAGAATGGTGGCAGAAGGGAGGGAAAAAATGGAACAAAACAACCAAAGTGGTATATATTCAAGTGTTTATTGTATTTGTACTTTATACCTTGCATATAATTTGTAAATATTACTTTGTGGTTATTTAATATTTAACTACAATAAATTTTCATGAACTCAGTTGCACACTTTCAGAATTAGCCTTTGGGGAAAAAACATTGTTTTCTATGTACATCTTGGCTCAGTAAGTTTGCTGCTTTAGTTAGAGCTCACTTGGAAACCAATTTAGCTAACTCAAAAAAGAGGTGGGATACATTCTAAAATTACTAATATCTCATGCAAATTCTGTCCAGCCAGGCTTTAGGGGGCCTAGAATTGGGATATAACACACTGGGGAGGGGGCACATCTCGCTCTGTTTCTTCCTTCTTCTACTTGCTCCCTGTCTCCTGCATGTTCTCTCCTGTGGGAGCTCTTGCGTCTGTCCCTTCCCCTCTGAGATCAACTTCCTCTGTTACCTGCAGTTTGCTTTCTCAGCGCACTGACTCAGGCCCCCATCATCACATGCCCTTCTCAAGTGTGCCTACTCTAGGTATCCACAATCTCTCTGTTTCCTAGTATAATTCTCGGGAAACAGAATCTAACTAATTACTGGGTAACTATCATTTTGGCTGACTCAGAGACAGTTGCCTACCATTCATTCAATAGCTGTGACCAGAATGCAAGTGGCTGGAGCGAGGCAGAATGTCCACCCAACAGAGGCTGAGGTCTGGAGAGATTTCCTGAGAAGAGAGTGTGGGGTAGGACAGCCACTTGATACACTGACTCAACGTATTACGTTGAGTCTTAAGCAAGTTTCTCCATTTGAGGTTTGTGATGATTCCAATTGGAGCTGAATATTTTCAAGGATAAATAAACATTTCCTTAATGGATGTTGTGGTCGCCTATCGTTTCTGCATTTCTGATGTCTAGGGTGATGTTCTGATACTCCAAGAACTTCAACTAGATTAGGAGAATGGAATTGGATTGTCTTCCACTGAGATGACTAGTTCCCCAATGAGGCATTTTAGATTTCAAAAAGCTGGCCAGTAGCACATGCTTCCTCCCTAATATTAACCTCTGCTTTACCTTTCCTTTATATAAGTGGGTAGTAGGATGAAAGTGGTAAGTTCCAAAATGTCTTTCTCTTCCCTGTGGGCCAACTAGATCAGGCCAGTTTAATGGGAGGGATTGTCCCTTAACTCATCTCTATATGCTGCAGGAAACAGAAAGGACCAGTTGAAAGAGCAGGGGTGGATGAGCAGCAGCTACTTCTCATACTAGATACAAACTCATTGTATCATAGCACGTAGGCTCCTGTGCTGGACATGTTTGGAGACTCTCAGGTCACATTCTCCCTTCTGCACTTTTGCTATGTATTTTTGTGGAACAGGAGTCTACTGACTGCATTTACCAGCCTTCTATGTCAACTCAATTCCTGTTAGGTTCTGCCAATAAGAGGCACTAGTGGGAGAAGGTAGAGGATGGAGTGAAACTTCCTGTTTCACGATTCAATACTGTGCCAGTTACATTGGGAATCGGGTGATTCTAGACTATAGGAATCTGGGTAGAGTTTGCACCTTTGCTAGGTTGCAGCTTTGATGGACATGACATCTCTTCAGCAATCCAGGAGTGACTGTGACAAACGCCTCCAACAGCACAGCAGCAAGTGCAGGCAAATGGGCTCCAGTCCAGTGGTTTTAGTAACTTCACATCCCAGAGTGTCATTCTTCTTCTTTTCTGCTTCTATTGTTCCCTCCAACCCCATTTTACTTCCTTTTGCTCTTGCTCTTCCAAAACCTACGTAGCCAATTCCCTGTGTTAAACTCATGTTTTAGAACTACTGGGAGTATTTTTCTTTACTAAACTCGGACTGATACACTGCCACTGTCATTTCCTGTTCTGGTTAGACTGAGGCTTTTGCAGGACCACTTTGCCCTGGTCTGAGAACTGAAGCCATCTGTTTGCAACTGAGGATAGGAATTTGTGTGCAAAACTAGAAACTGAAGAGTGCTTCGTTGATGTGGCCTTCTCAGTGCCACTTTACTCTTTAAATAAGATGAATTTCTAGGAAAAGAGAAAGCCATGTACACGGCGTATGTATATTCCAAAGCAAATGGAAGGCAAATATTTGATATAAGATTGGTGCTAATTCTTACAGTATGAGGTTGAGTTTTCAAAAATTCAGATGGAATGGATTTCATGGAATGCTTATTTTCAATTCCATGAAATGTGATTTCTTAGTAGAATGAAGATTAAAATGGCTAGAAGGCTTTGAAACTCTTCATAATTTGGATATCTATGGTAAATAATATTATTTTATGAAATTGAATTCTGAGGGCATTATAAAAAATGTTTCAAAATTTGACCTCGAAAAATGCACCACTTCAAGACAAGAATCAATGATTTGTGAATGACCTTCCTCTAGAGCGCTGACAATCAGTCATACAATTTATAAATGATTGTCCCTATTTTTGAATAATCCATTCCAGGGCTGTACTTCAGACTATTTTTAAAATCTAGTTCCGCTTAAGTTTGTAAGCACCAAATCCCTTCCCACCACATATAGTAGGAGTCTCATACACAAAGGAAGGACAAGTTGTAAAACCAATCCTTGAATGTGATTTCCATCTCCTTTACTGTTTTCTACCGTCAAAAATTTTCATGTATCTTTCTATTTCTGCTGGTCAAATGAGAATAGGAGAAATTATGACAAAATACTGTTTGTGGGAAAGTGTTGAACAAAGCATGAAAACATGGGTGTTACTGTAGCTGGTACCTACTTCTCTACTCTTTTCACAGAACCATCCAAAAATAGCATGCACGAGGGTGTATCTCCAAAGGGATGCATTTGTAAAGACGTTCTGGAATTCCATCCAAATTCATGAGAATCATTAAAGATAAGAGATTTCTGAACACAAATGCTTCTGAATTTCCAAACATCGTACTTGGAAGAAAAACTGTCAAGCTGTAAAAGTCAGAACTGTAAAAACTGTGACATGAAAAGTGAGAGCCAATGGATAAAAGATAGCCTAACTTGGGTCAGTGGCAAGAAGCAGTGTCAGGACCCATTAAGTACCATTAAATAAATAGAATTTCACTGGATTCAGAGTCAAAACAAATCAATAGGAACAACAACTGAGATCATTAAAACCTTCCGGAGTGGTCACATTGTTCCTTTAAACTTGAGCAAGCCAAAACTAAGAAGCCAAAAAATCAGGGAGAACTTGATCTATCACTTTGGTCTCTGAGAATAGCAGCTGTGCTACCACAGTTTAGATTTTGGACATGGGCTAAATAGTGTAAAAAGACAAATGTCACATCTCAGCCATCCTCCCCATTTCCCGCCCCTAAAATCACTTGTTCTATGCTATCGATGTGAATTCATTCTTGCTGGAGTTGCTCAGGGAAGATTTCACAGAGATGGTTCTATTTGAACTTGGTCTTTAAAAATATGTGGAACTTGGACAATGTGAGAAGAGTTGAAAAGGCAAATGAAGTAGCATACACTTAAAGGGAAACATGAGTGGCAAAGTTTTATGAGAAGATAGAGTGACTGTTTGGGAAGCAGGAAGTACCTGAGAGAGGCAGAAACAGAAGATAGAAAAGGCTTAGCTTCTTATTTGGGGGTCAGGGCATGGAATTTGGGACAAAAAGATAAACCAAGGATATCCTCAAGGGTATGTTAGCAGCGCAGGGATGATGAAACTCTAGAGGTCACTCTGAGCGTTAATAGAGTTTTAGGGTAAGGAACAAAGAATCTGCTGTGTTAGATGCACTTCCTGAAGGGGAGTATTCTAGATAAGTTACTCCTTTTATAGTCATGGTCACGTGCATTCTTTCTACAGCAATAAACATACATAACACAATGTAACTGAATGAACATGGAAAGTATAAGACAGAGGCCAGAGAACTGAAATGGTGTTTGACTTGCCCATCTACATGTTCCGAATATTCTGGATTTATCAAAAGGTGGAAAAAATGTTTTTGAATGTGGAAATGCAAGACCATCAGACTATTTATGTCAAATCATCAAAACTCAAGAAGAGAAATGGCTTCTCAAATCATACCCTCTTACATTTATAATCACAACACTCAAATGCACAGCCTGCTGCGCATGTTTCTTTGGAGATAGGAAGGGTTTACAGTCACATTTTCCTTTCCAAGTCAACAATGGTCTTTCTGAATGAAAATGTAATTTACTTTTTGTGCCCAATGAACTTCGAGGAGTTTAAAACATGCCTCAGGCACACACTTCTAAATTTTTAACTATCACCCAGAAAAGAAAGATCTCTATAGGTGAACTTTTGTATCATGTAATGACCTGAATGTCCCAGCATTTTTAAAATCCTGGCATGTTACAAAAACAAAACACTCTTTCAACATTCTTTTCCGGTTTAGATTTTCATTTAAATTCTGGAAAAATTATCCTGGCAATCTACAGAAACCGTATTCCCTCTCTCTTTGGGTTGAAATAAACACCAGTCATTTCTCTTCCATGGAAAAACCAACATAGATTTTCCCTGGTCAGTGAATTTCAAGAGCTCTTTTTAGCTATTTGGCTTTGTTCTCCTAAATCAAATATGCCATTTGTTACTAAAATTAACCATTACTTATCATTGGATTGACTAAACCAATTAACCCAGCAGAAATCAAAGTAGGCTAGGTGCAAATTGAGTAAAAGCTAACATAACCATGCCATCTTTTTTTTCTGAGAAAAAGGAAAACCAAATTGTCAAAAGTCACTTTCAATCTGAGTTATTTTTTTTTCTATTGGAAAAAAAAAATCATTTTGTTTTCACATGAACTTTTTCTTTTTCTGGCTTATTCTCTCTACACAGAGATACTCTTATGTCATTCAATGCACACATGCGTAGTCTCATGTCTCTTTTATTTCCTCTTTAATGCTATATCTAGGTAGTGTTGTATCCCACAGTTTTTTTCTCCACTACATTTTCCACATGTATTTCAGTGCTTTTAAAAACAGTAATAAAGGATTGGGCCTTTATTTTTGTGTATAATTAGACATATAAAATTCTTTACAGATTCTTTGTATCTTTCTCTTTCTCCCTATTAAATGTAATTTCTCTGACCAACTAACCGACTTAACCATCTAATTTCAGAACCCACCTAATGATAAATATGTTCCCATACATACATAAAAGTGAATGGAAAACCAGTATATTTGTTCCTCTTTCTACCTAGGTAGGTACAGGTCTATGCCAAGGTTCCAAGAGTTTTGAACCAAAGAAACTAGGCCAGATAATAGGAGTGCAGAGACTAGGGATCTGTTTCTTGGCCCTAACACCGGTGTCTTTGTGTCACATCTTAATATCTCAGCTGGTACAGGGAAGTGATGAGCTGAACTAGTTACCATTCCGCTCTCATGAATGATTTACTTCCTCTCTCAGTGGAATTAGACCGTGAGCATTTCAGTTTCCTCTTCCGTGTTCTGGCAATAACAGAATAGCTGCTTCAGCAAGTACTTGGTACTGTGAACGTTAATGAAGGTTCATAAAACACTTAGAGATCTTTCAATGAACAGTACGACTGAAAAATAAAGTGGTACATGACTCAGGCAGGCAGGAGTTGTAAAGTGTCATTTGGTGCATTTCCCACCTATCCTCTTTTGCTTTCAGGGACTAGTACTAAGGCAATTCCATTGGTTGTTACAAATTAAGCTAGAAATGTCATTGAAAACTTCTTCATATCTTGATAGTGGTTATCCGAGCTCCTAAAATCTACCTCTGAGGCTAAAATTTATAAATTAGAGGACAGAATATCCTTATTAAGTGATACTCCAAGAATTACCAAGTTAAGCCTAGCTATTAAGAAAAATAATTTTAAGAATTATCTCATTTATTCAAAATTTGATTGGGGTTATGAAAAATTGTTGGTTAATCTTTGCAAGCCACTTGCTTAAGCTTCCTTAATTGTATTACTTCCTACGTGTAAAGCTTGAATAATATATTCATTAGAAACGACTACTGAAATTTATTAGGCATATACAAAATTAAAATGTACCTTTTAGGCATTTGAGGCAGAAGTCTGTAATGGCAATTTTAGGAAAGCTGCATTTGTGTTGTGGTTAACCATTTTTCTATAGAATTTGAAAAATTAGAGTAATGAGATATTGAGCTTTAAATCTCTTGATGGGTTACTCCTTATATAAAAATATTCCTTTCAAACTTGAGAATAATTTAGATAAATTTATATGAAAGAATGTTGACCAATCAGAGAGAAAGGTCTATTGCTATACAAATTTAGGGTACTTTTTTATTGTGCAAAGAGACTTGCTATCAACAAAAATGAGAGTACCTTCATTTTAGGAGGGCTCAACTTTTCTTGACCAGTATCGCCACCTCCTTGCTGATGACTGTCACCTTGGGGTGTCCAGACTGCCCACCTCTTCCTGTTCTACACCAAATATTCAACTCACCCTGAACATCTCCACTTGAATGTGTCACAGACACCTTTATCCATCAGGCATAGGGCTAGGAACTTAGAGCTTTTCCTAAGCTTTAGGACAGTTTGATACTAGAATAAAAAGTCACCAAAATACAAAAAAGAAAACTTCAATTTCAGAACAGTATATGGCATGATGCCAACTATCCCAACAGCCACAAACCAAATATTATATAATTAGGTGAATTGCATTTGATGTGAAATGAGAATATTTTAGAATTTTTGTTATAATGTAGGACATGATTTCTAAAATAAGACTGTCTTGTGTAAATAAATGGCTTTAAATGGCCTTTGCTCAAACTCAAAGTGTCAAACAATTCTCAACTTCCTTCTTCACAACGTTGTTCTCCAACATAGCACCACCAGCAATCTGGTCCCCAGAACCAGAAACCTGGGGCCACACTCCCTCTTCGTCACTCCAAACATTCCCGCCTCATCTCCCCGGAACACAATGCCTTCCTCCCTTCTCTCTGGTCCTCCTGTAGTTCAGGTCCTCATTTTTCTTAACTCCGAGTGGGACTCCAGGTTTCTAGTCTCAATCTCTTTTGCCCTAGTAGTTTTCATCCTTTACTATGTGTAAATAACACAGGGTGCTTTTCAAAAGTGTGGATTTCTAGGCTTCATCTCCCAGTTAGTTGGTGGTTCAGTTCATTTTGGGTGCAGCTTGTTTGTATTTCAAGACGTTCCTCTGGGTAATTTTGACCCATACTCTGAGAAACACTGCAAAATTCCTTATCCAAAGAGTAATTAGAGCTTTTTTCCCCTAGAACATCTATTTCATTCTTTTGGCTTAAAATAATGCATTGCATTCAGAATAAAAATCTATCTTCTCAGGGGCCAGCCTGGTGGTGCAGTGGTTAAGTTCATGCACTCCATTTTGGGGCTGAGGGTTTGCCAGTTGGAATCCCAGGCGTAGACCTATGTACCGCTTATCAAGCCATGCTGTGGCAGGTGTCCCACATATAAAATAGAGGAAGATGGGCATAGATGTTAGCTCAGGGCCTATCTTCCTCAGCAAAAAAGAAAAAAAAAAATCTATCTTCTGAGAATGATGCTCGAAGCTCTCTGTGCTCCAACCCTTGCACATATCTCACCTTAGTTTCCCAATACGAACCATACTTATTCTATTTCACATATTCTTAACCTGGCCAGCACCTTCTCTTCCTTCAAGGCTCAGAAAGTGCTATACACACCTAGATGTCATTCCTGATTTTTCTAGTCTGAGTTAGGTACCTTTCCTTCAACAGCATCCAATGCATATTTCTACTGACCTTAAAACTTTTGGTTGTTTAAGTCTTTGCCTTCTAACCTAACCTATGAGCTTCTGGGCATTAGACACCGTTTGTTGAATGTTTAATCAGTAGCATCTAGCATATAGCCTGACAGGTACTAAATTCTCAATAAATTAAGTGAAATTGAAGAAAAAATAAAAGTTAATGGGGTCCTCCTGCTTTATATCATTTTGTGCTTAGAAAATTTACAGCAAAGGAACACTGGCCATGCTCTAGTTAGCTAGATTATGCCAAGATGACTATTTAACCCCTAAATCTCAGTGGTTTAACACAATAATAGTTTATTTTTTGCTCATATTACATTGATATTGCAGGTTGATTCAAGGCGTTGCCACATGTGGCCACTCAAAAACCCAGGCAGAGAGATGCTATGACATCTCAACATAAGACATCAAGGTTACTTAGGCAGCTTCTCTAGAATGTTTTAGTATGCATGACCCATGTCAGTTTTTTCATAATCTGTAAGCCAGAACTTGTCACACACGCTGCCTAACCTTTCAAGGAGAGGAAGTGTGTGAGAGCACATGGATGTTTGGTGGGGAGTAAATATCTCTGACACAGGACCCTATGTAAGGAATTCAAAATCGTTCTCGAATTAAGCCCACAATTCTACTTGGAGCTATCATTCTTGAGATTGACTGTCTATATCATTTACATGCATGGCACAGTCCATTGAAAATTGGCAATCAATGAATGAGAAAAGTCTCAATTTGAAGGCCTTCTAAATTATTTCATCTATGAAGGATTGTCAGAGAGGTAAAAAAATAGTGTGATTACTAATTTCTCTGGTTATTTCTTTATTTAAAACTGATTGGATTAATGAAATCTGCCGGCGACTTTTTAATCAGTTCTGTATCTTTCATTTTTCATTCAAGCTAAGTTTACTGGTCCTATGTTTTGTGTTTCATTGTGTACCTTCGTGTGATGAAGTATGAAGTGTACACCAGCACACTCAGTTCATCAACAGGGCGATCTTGGTTTTCTTTCAAATCTAAGTGGCCTTGTTAACCCTTAGGTGTAGTATGCTGGGAATGGCCAATACAAATAGAGGCAATTTCCAAAAACTTGGGATGTATTTCCTCGAGGTATGCCGTTTGACTAATTATCACCTGTATTATAACTCATAGGATATTCAACAGTTTAATTTTATAGGTATTTAAGGAGCTAGAGCTCTATAGTTATCAGAACTGATTTTAAATAAAATAGATTTAACTCCTTGCCTGTTAAAATGTAACAATTCCTGGGAGCTTAAGCAGGTGCAGTCACCGTGCTGAAGTTCCACCCACATCTTACAGATTAATCTGTTGGGGAATAACAGCACAATGTACCAAGTTTCAAAGAATGATGCAAATTGGAACTAACAGTTGTCAAAGGCATTAATAAATGTCCCGTCTGTTTTTAGCTCTCCACTGATTGTAATTCAAAGAAATTTTGTCGGTTGAATTGAAAAATGAAAGAGGGAGTTGAGACAGCTTATTAACTTATTAACTTATTGAGTCAACTTACCGTCAATTTTTGAACAGAAATGCAGACCAATGCTGTAGAGGTTAATGCTGTTAATTGTCACGTGTGTTCCGTCCTCCCTGAATGAAGTGACTATTCTCAATCCACTCCAAATTATGAGGGAAAATGAAGAACAAGCCAGTTAGAGGATTTGCACGTATGCTACCAGCAAACTAAAATTGAAAAAAAACATTGATTTGAATGATACTTTCCTAAAGAAAAGAACTCTCTTAAAAAAACAAAAAAATGATTATATTGCCCATCTTAATGACTATTTCTAGATTGTTTTACTCATCTTTTTCTTTTTTCTTTTGAAAAAAGGGGGAAAAACTTAAGATCTGGAGTTAACATGAAGAGAAATCAGAATCTTTCTTTTGACAACTTGGTAAGTCAGTTTCAGAGGCAGGAAGAAACAGCGGGCCATCATTCTTAATTTATGGCTACACTTAGTTCAGTGCTTTCAAATTCCATTCCAATATGTTCTGAAATGTAAGTTTTTCTCATAGACAAAGCTCTTTTATCAAGTAAGTGCGAGTCTTGCTGCATGTTCTATTTAGAGAGACATAATATTCATTTTCATATTCAAGAAATATTAAAGGACTTCTTTGGTAAAGAATCACTTTTAATTTTACTTAACCCAACAAATACAGTTTCTTTTTTGGTTTGGTTACATCTATTTATACTGCCCAGAGCACAGCTTTCAAATGAGGCTCTGCTGTGTGCAGTGAAGTATGTGTGTAAGCGGTGCAATGGAAATTACCAGCAGATCCATTCTTCCTTGGCTTGCGGTCCTCATAGGTGAGGAGTATGCAGGAATGGACCAGTTGTTGCAGCGAATGCTTAGATGTGGAAACAGAATCAATATGTTCTGGGTTTCCATCACCACTCCATCACTTAGTACGACTCAGTTTAAAAATTAATTTACTGCTGTAGTTTCTGAATTGTCACATGGAAGTGGTCCAGCCCACGCCTACTGCTCAAATAGCAGGGTAGGAATATTACACTGAGGAGCTGATATCTTGTTTAACTTGCCATCACAGGCTAACTGACTATCTGAATTTGTACATTTATGGTACTTACAACTAAGGACCCAGGTGGTTGTCCTCAGTATGAATAATCTCATACAAAACTGCCTGCCTGCTTCTCCTTTTGTTCGAAATGAACTTATCATAATGTTCTTTTGCAAAAATCTCTTTTTATTCACAGGAAGTATCATTTGAGTCAACTATTACATTCAGGCTGGTAGTTTCAAGAAAGATACGCTAAGACTCAAATATTCATTAATGTAGTGGGGACCATGTGTCTTTCGCTGTATTCTTACTTCTTGACTGTGATTTTGATGTGGTTTTTAATGAATAAAATCGAGTTACCCTTAATATGGATACCCACATCCTGGATATGAATATGTGTAAACTGATTTGATCATTAAGTCAATCTAACTTCAATATATGAAATCCAAGGGGATAATTAAAATGTCCTAAGTGGAATTAAATGTTACATCTATCTCTAACACATGAGGACAAAGAAAACTTGAAAAGACCTAGACATGAGTCACTTTGTAAACAAATCATATAATCTGTGAACCTTCTGCCCTGAAGGATTCTGTTATGGACTAAGAGTTTGTGTCACCCTGAAATTCATATGTTGAAATCTGAACTCCCAATGTGATCGTATTAGGAGGTGGGGATTTGGGGAGGTCATTAGGTCATAAGGGCAGAGCCCTCATGAATGGGATTGGCGCCCTTACAAAATAGACCCCAGAGAGCTCTCTTCCCCCTTATACAATGTGAGGACACAGCTAGAAGACAGCCATCTATAAGCCAGAAAGTGATCCCTCACCAGACACAGGATCTGCCCACACCCTGATCTTGGACTTACCAGCCTCCAGAACTGCGATAAATAAATTTCTGCTGTTTATAAGCTACCCGGTCTATGGTATTCTATTATAGCAGCCTGAACAGACTAAGACAGATCCTGAGTGCTATTTGAGTGTAAATAGGAAAAAACTCAGGGTGGTTTTCACATTTTTCCATAATGATATCGTAACTGATGCCATCCTTTTTTCACACGCAAGGGCATACACATAATTATGACTATATTCTTTAGTATGCTCACGTCCTTGAGGGAAACAACATGACTGTTATTTTACATCCTGACAATATGCTTGTATATTAAAGAGCTCTACTAGAGACGAAGTTGGAATCAAGTATTTGCGATTGAAGACCACTAGAAAAAGTGATTTCTTTCTTTTGTTTCCAAGAGAAAAGATGCAGAAAAATTTCGCCTGACTGGTTGCCATAGGAAAGTTTTAGCAATTGCTTGGTTAATCTATTTCAGGGTTATCACATCAATCGAATTTCATAGTTAAAAAAAGAACAAACAGTGAAAAGCTTGCTGTTTTGGTGCAGAAAAGAGAAGGAAATTTGTATGATTTTTTTTTTCTGTTTTAAGAAGTGGTGTACAATTTGATAATAGAGCATGGGAGCCTTATTGCTCCCGTCTCCCAGTTTCTGCACATTTGAGACAAACTTTCAAGCAATACCTATTGCAGAGCTTTTTACGTTAGCTAATGGCCTATCAACAACTATTGAACTGTTTAGGATGCTTCATAAGTGCATATTCACTGTCATCCAGCCATGACTTGGAGCTGCATCTTAAATTATTGGGAACCTGTACAAGCAGTAGACAGAAATCAATTAAAGTTCCTTGATTTGGAATTTTACTTGTATGACTAATTTCTTGTATTTCTATTTCTTTTTTTGTTTTTTGATTGCTTATTAATTTATTAACAATTTATTTCTTCATACAGTCATCCGACAGATATTTATTAAGGGACTGTTTTGTACGAGTATTTTGTGCTAGGCCTTAAAAATTCAAAGAAGATAGCATTCTTGACCTCTAGTAGCTTCCAATCAAGTGGGGAGCGAGAAATGTACAGTTACTGTACCATGTGAAAAGGGCCAGGACTGTAGAAAGCACAGGGTACCCAGGTGTTAAATTCAGGAATAACACGTAATTCATTCTAGAGGAATCAAGAAAGACTCTTCAGAGGAAGTGAGGATAACCTTAAGAAAGCTGGGAGGGATGGCGGGGGAGTAGTGTGAGGTAGGAGAGATGCAAATCTAGGAAAAAAATGAGTAGGGACTGAACTGGAGAAGAGAACAGAAAGGTGAGGTTCCATTCAAAATCCTTGGTGACCAGGGCATGAGGTGGAGAAGTTGGTGAGCAAGATACAGAGGAGCAAGGTAACTCTCAGGTTGCCATACAGAACATGACTCCAAAATCCAATTGATTCATTCATTATGGCTCCCCAAAATGGCTCCAAGAATTGTTGAACTCAGTCACGGCTTCAAGTTCCTTATGGAGTCCTAATTAGAATGAATTTACTAGTTCAGTTCTGTAAACTGATCCAATTCTGTATGTGTGTTTATAAAAGCCCCAGGAAGATGGTTCATATACAGAGCTGGAAGGTAATGAAACTAAGTTATTTTTAAAATTGTTTTCAGCTAATTATAAAAAGCCTGGTGGAAGAATGTTCTTCCTTGTTTTGAAGATCAGAACTTCTATTGCAAAAAATATGGTTGATCAAATGATTTTCATAACATTAAAATCCTTATCAAAGTTTTCTATCTGGGCTTACCTAGAACTCCAAGTATAAAGAAATACCATAACATGTGGCCCTCCACTAAGAAGTCTTTGGTTTTCACTGAGATAATAAAGGGTCAAAGTTTGAATTAGCAGCAACTGAAAGAACATCTATGATCAGTACATCTCACTATGGAATTTCTTGATTCAGTGCAAATTTTAATCCATGACTTGATAAAATTCTTTCCTTAATCCATTTATCAAATTTGCAGAGTGAATGAGAGATCATTGAATTTACTTTTAAACAACAGAAGAAGCTTCCCATATCCTTTATCTTGTTTGAGTTTGCTTTTGCCGGAAAAATGGACATCAGTATCACATTCTCACAGAAAACTCCAGAACACTACACTCTAGCCAGAATTTAACAGAAGTATAAGAGTTACCTGGAAAACTAACTGAAGAAGTTTAAGACAAAGTCATAGGATGTCTGTGCCAATAAGATGAAGTTGGCAAATATAACATAGCAGAAAATTCCAATATCCCTTTAAATGTGCACTTATAGTGTCTTTCAATTGGGCAGTTAATTAAAAGCTAACTCCCGTCCAACTGTACATGAGACATGTGAATTGCCTTTGGTAACTTGCTCAAGTCATAAAGCGAGATCATGGTGATGAGGGGAACATTGTTGTAAAGTTCCACAGTAAGGTTTTACCCATAAGTTATCATTAATATTGCTTTAAAAAGTGACATGTAAGAGTTTGAGGTCATTAGTTATCTTGCACTGTTAGTTATCTTGTTACGTATTCCCTTATCTGCTAAAGAAGTTTCCCAAACAAAAAAACTTTACCTTTTAGTATATTTACAATAATGTAATGTCATATATTTTATTCCTAATATTTGTTTATTGATGAACCAAGAAGGAAAATATTTAAACTTGTAGCCTTCAGAATTATAAATCTCAAGGCTTTTCACAAATCCTTGAGGATTATAAATCTCATTTATTTTCACAAATGGAGAAACTGATATCCAGAAAGACGTCAGATCCAAAATCATACTGCTAGTAAGAGGGCTCTCCACCGCTCGATGCAGGACTCCTGAAATCCAGAACTTTACTTTTCTCACCACTCCCGTGCTTCTCCTTTTTTTGATACAAGAAGCTATTTCCTGTAGCTCTGATGAAACATTACCAGATATATGTTGCTTCGAAACCAGAGTTATTTGCTTTGTTTGGCCTTTGCATTGTTTCTGAGGACCCCAAAATGCTCAAGACCAGATTGGCTTCATGGCCATTTCTCTTATTACATTATATTGATGCACCTACATGAAGAGCGGTGTAAGTGCCTA
The DNA here is from genome assembly GCF_041296265.1 of Equus caballus. Lineage (NCBI taxonomy): Eukaryota > Metazoa > Chordata > Mammalia > Perissodactyla > Equidae > Equus > Equus caballus. The sequence continues at coordinate 40,810,535 of NC_091704.1, forward strand.
CATAACCCTGTTCTCTAATAAAGTCTGATGTTTCCCTAGTCTCTGTTTTCTCAATCAGTCTGTAATGTAGTGGTCTATCATCAACACATTGCAATGTTGTGGTCCCTTACCAAAAATCTAAAGAGAAGATCAAAGGTGAGCAAGTCCAAAGGAGTCCATATAAAATGTAACGTGAAAACATCTTATCTTTGCATTCAAAGCTCTTAATAACCTGTTCCTACTGGGCCTATCCAGGTTTACTTTATATAAGGCATTAGATTCTCTTTGTTACTATTGGAACACATATTTTCAATGTTTTTTCAGATAAATAGCTTGCTCCCCACCCCTGCTTCATCCAATAAAGTTACTACTATGAATGTCCTTGCTCCTTCCATTTTATACCCTGAAGCCAACAATTTATACATGGCCTTACCTTGTCCATACCCTTCCCTGACTCACTCGTCCACATTTATCTCTTCCATCTCTGAAATTCTTAAACGTTTTTTTCTCAGCACCACAATCTGAGTCTTAGAACATCTTATACCTGACACTCAACTCTGTTTACATAATTTTTAGATATATGTCTTATTCTGCAACTAGTTTCTAAGGTCTTTGAAAACAGTTGATGCTTATGTGTCATTTGGTTTCTCCTTAGATAGGCCTGTGGTGTTAGGGCTATTCACACATGCTTCTTCCCCATTTGGGTACATGATAGGATTGCACTTCCTTAGGCACACCCTTATGACTTGCTTTGGACAATGAAATATGAGAGAAGTGATGTATGTCACTTCTAGGCATAAGCTTTGAGAGCTAGTGTGTAGCTCACTTCCTTCCCATCCCCTGCCATGAGACCATGGAAGTAGATATGGAGACAGAATCTCCATCAACTTGGATCTTTGAAAGACTACAGTGGTAGAGCTTACTGTTGAACTGTGATGGATATGTTCTCTAAGAGAGAAATGAACAGTCCCTTTGATATACCACTAGGATTTGGGCATTCTTTGTTTCTGTGGTGTAACCTTTGATATGCTATCTGATTAAGCATCCTAGATAAGTGGCATACCTGTTGTGGATATCCAGTAATTCTAGATAAGTGGCATACCTGTTGTGGATATCCAGTAAATATTTGTTGAGGGAAGAACTGGAAGAATTAACTAGACACTATAACTTATAATTCATTTTGGAAAAGTCTTGGTGATAACTAGTAAGCATAATCAGGGATACCAGTGAGAAAGTAAAAACAGCAAAAAGAGGATTTCGTGCTGACATACAAAATAAAGCTTAACAATTTCCGTTAACTCTGATTGACCTTAGAAGTACTGAGAGAGTCTGGAACAGCCTGAAGTTGCAAATACTTGATGTCTCAATTCCTGGAATATTTATTTCTAAGGCCAGTTAGGAAATGGGGAGGAGGTAAGAAAGGAGAAGCTGGAAAGATGAATGTTTGACAGAGCTGGCAAATTGTGTGAGTGAACAAATTGAACATAGATTTAAAAGAAAAATATTGGTCTTACTTTGAGGCAGTCTGAGATGTGCTTGTACATATATGTATTGCATGGTTTTAATACATATACATATTATATTCAGAAGCATGACAAAAAGGAAAGGAGGCGGGCTGGCACGTGTTTTATGAAAATTCAGAAAGATGATGAGAAAAAAAGTAATGATTTGGTTATTTAGATAACTCATACAAAAACTGTAAGTGGCATCATCAAGACAAGTTTTGTCTTACTTGCTGTCATCTACATTTTGCATGTCATTTTCAAATAAATTGCATGTGTTTGTGCAAGGGGAAATCCTGGTGAAGTCCTTAAAAATAATGTGAAACACTGCAATATTCTTTCAGTTCCCTGCACTTTCCACAAATACTGATTGCCAACTTACTCTGGTCTAAGTAGTATTCTAAAGCAACTCTTCTTACATTTTAACGTGCATAATACTTTTGAGGAGATCTTGTTAAAATGCAGCTTCATATCCAATGGGGTGGGGACTAAGACTCCGCATTTCTAACATATCCCTAAGCGATGTCAGTGAAGCTAGTGTGCACCACACTTTGAGGAACAAATTTTTAAGTAAAGCATCTCAGGTTGCCATTGGTCTGCCTCAAGATACTACTTCCCTTGGCTCTCTGAGAGGTCAGATCTCACTGAAGCCAGTAGCCACTACCTGAGTGCCATCATCAGGCAATCTTCAGAGGTACATTCCATGGTCATTTCATGCAGTTTGTATAAGAAGCAAAGTCCAGCACTCGTGAATTTATCCAACTCACTGAGCCTGGCCAAAGAGAAAATCTATTTGGACAGTGAGCTAAGAGCTCTTCTCTACTCCTCACGAGCATGGGACCCACTGAACTGATGGAGAATGTGTGTTCCTGATACCCGTGGAGAAGAATGTGCAGCTCAATCTGCAGCCCATCAGGGAAGGGAAAGCAAAGAAGCCAGATGAGGACTCCAAAGGAGCAGAGCACTAAGTGGCACCATTGAATATTGTTCTTGCATATGGCAGATACTTGTGCTCATTTGTGGCAGATACACCCTTGCAACAGCAGCCTGGTTAGCTGAAGGATGACTGCTCTGATGATACACACACATTCTGCAAATCAAATTTCTTTGTTATTCTGAAATATTGAATATGAAAAAGTTTGAACATTTGCATTATAACAAGATATTCCAATACTGTCTATTAATGAAAATAAGAAAGATCTGCTAGTTGTTATAAATATATTTCTTCTGTTGCAAATTTTTTATCATCTTTGTGAAAAATTTCTTATTGACACTATCAAGAATTTGAAGATATCATCATTAAAATGTCATCAGATGTTTCGCTGTTATTTCAAGCACAAAGCTTAATATAAGATAGTATGTTCGTGAAAGTCAGTTCATGGTTCCTATCAAAATTTTATAAAGATTTTATTTAAAAACTTTACATGAGTTTAATGTTTAATGTTATTTGTAGTATTTGTATCTTACTTGTCTTACCATAATTGTATAACAAATATATTTTTTCATTAAGCCCCATGTAGATGTACCAAATCCTCTCTAATTTAACCAATTGTGCCAAAAAAATTTTATCATTTTTATGTATCCTATAATGTCAAAAAGTTGGAAGGCAATATTATTGGGCCTCTAGCAGGGAATGAGAAAAAGTCCCTGTTCTCATGAAGTTCTCATTCTCGTGGGAGGAAAAGAAAATAGTGGTAAACAAATGTATAAACAAGAAAAATATCTGAGTTGTGCTTTCCATATAGAAACATAAAATAGATTGTTCTCTTAGGCAGTAATGGTGTGGCTTCTTTCAATTTGTGATCATGAGGATCTCTGTTAGCAGGTAACATTTAAAGGGGGATCTGAAGACCAAGGAGAAACCAGCTCTGTGATGATTAGGGGGATGGGTATTATGGTAGAGGGAACAGCCAGTGCCAAGACCTTGAGATCGGAAATACTTGACTTGTCACAGGAAAAGAAAGGCCAGTGTGGTTGCAACATTGTAGGCAAGAGAGAAGCAGAAAGGAGGAGCTTGGAAAGATCAGCAGGGGTCAGACTCTGTGGAGCCACAGTAAGGAATTCATCCTGAGCATGACGGGAAAACTATTGAGGGCTTCCATTGGGAATGTGACAGCATAGAGCTATGTTAAATGCATGGCTGCTGGAGCCAGCCTGCCCGGGTGCAGATCTCAACTCCACCATTTCCTAGCTATGTGATATGGGTAAGTTATTTCACTTCTCTGTGCCTCTGTCTCCTCATGGTGAAATGTAGATGACAATAGCGTCAACCTCATAGAGTAGCTGTGAGAATTAAATGAGTTCATATTTGCAGACCACTTAAAACAGAGCTTGGTATGTAGAGTTCATATATAAGTGTTTATTCAGTTAAGGAAATTAAAATCTGATTTTTGTTTTTAAAAGATTATTCTGGTTCCATTGTGAACAATAGATTGTAAGGATATGAGAGAACCAGGGAGACATATTAGAAGGCTATTCAAAAGAAATTAGGCTGGTCTAGGGTGGAATTGGGGGTAAACTAGAAACAAATAGGTATATCTACACATCAATGGTATGGAGGCTATAGGACCTAATTGTTGATATATAGTTAATATTATTGAGGTCTTCACGTATTTCCCATGTCCAGATGAAAACAAGTGAAATGTTATGGCAGGAAAATTTGATTTTGTTGATTTTGTTGGTGTGAGTTCTTTTCCTAGAACCAAAATCAGGATGTGGCAGAGTCTGTCTAGATCTTTTTAAAAAATCCAACTTTCTCTCCCTGAGAACTGAGGAAGGCTGTATTTCCCAGCTTCTGATGAAGTTAAATTGGGTTTATGAGACTAGAGCTGGCCAATGGAAGGTGGGTGGAAGTGATATATGCCACCTCCAATCCTAGACTCCAAATTTCCCTGGAGACATTCAGCTACATCTCTGTTTCCATACCCCTATTCCCAGAGCCACACCATGGGAGAATCTGGGTCCGGATCCCTGAGTCATCACTGAAGAGCTGCCCAGAAGAGTAACCTAATTGACATCAGACTGCGAGGTGACTTGGAAATAAACATTTTATTGTGTTAACTGAGATTTTGTGATTGCTTGCTACTGCAACTACTGTTGATTATCCTAGTTAAGGTTATCACATGGTTTTAGCAGAAACTAGTTAAAAATTTAATTGACTTTTTAAAAACCAGGTTGGAAGAGAGCTTTTGATGAAAGTCTATATGACATTTACTTTTCAGTGCAGCTTTTCTAAATTATCTTTTCTAAAACAATAAAAAAAAGTCACTGCAGACGAGTATATCAAGTTTTGTGTTAGATATTTTGCTTTGGTAAGTACCAAGAGGAAGAGTTTCATCCTCAAGGAACTTATAATTTGGTTTAGAAGAAAAGAAATAACAATAATAAAAAAGTCACCACAACTACATAAAAGATTCATTATAAATAGGAAGTATAGCTACTGAGTATTATAGTTGCAGAGAAAGAGATGAGCTGCTGTAGATCAGAGTCTGTTGTGAATATTTAACTCTCCACCATGCCTGCAGAGAATGATTAAGGAGATGGATGGCAAGCAACGCAAAGCGATCAACACAAAGTCAGACAGCATGGGGGGAACAGTGTTCATTAAAAAACGACTCCCATCAGAAAGTAGGGAATTTAGATTCCTTTTACTTATTTTTCAAAAAATGTTTTTGTTTCCAAGCCAACAAAATATACATTAAAATATGCCCACAAAATACGCTGCTCACTTCTTATTAAGACTCAATGCATTACATAATCATCTTTGTTCCTAAAACTTCTTTGTATAATAGCATTTGACTCAGGAATTAAAATATTAGAACACTTTTAACAATGTATTACATATGCTTTACTATATATTGTTAGATTATATGTAAATGTATATATACAGTTGCTATATATTATCTAACATCTTTTTAAAAATTCAATTAAGAAAAGTTAATATTTTCTCTAGCGAATTATTACATCTAAAGCAACAATTTCTTTATAGAATTCTTCTGATGAAGTTCTTTCCCCCCCATTCTGATAGCATACAAATTTTATTTATTACCTCTAAAAGAAGATAGCTCAGGATTGACAAAACAAAATATTGAATGCATAATATCATAACTTTCAAAAATGACTTCCTCTCAAATTTTAACAGTTCTTAGGTATGAATTTCTTCTATAATAATAAATATAGGCAACTTGAGTTGACAAGTTTCCCTTCACAATCAAAATGTGTTGTTCCATATCAAAATCTACTGTATATTTTCCCTTAAGGAATTCATATGTAATTCCTTTTAAAAACAGTTATTTCAAACCTACAAAAATATTGGTTTAAAACTCTGAAAATCAACAGAGAATATGCCTAGGAAAACTATAGAAATTCAGGGAAGGGAAAACTTCTTAAAAGGCCCACACATATACTCACTTGACCAGGAAACCAGCACAAAAACACCAGATAGAAAAGGGCATAGTCCATTAGTAAAAGAGACTCACTTGCTAAGCTCTGAGTGCATCTCAGAGAGGCAGTAGGTGGCCGGGCCCATCCCTCAGAGACTGAGACACTGGCAGCAGCCATTATTATGACCTAGGCCAGCGGTGATGCCAAAGACACTGGCAGGCACCATTGGAATCCATCCTCTAGCCTGTCAGCACAGAGGTCTACTCTGCCCACTAGTACATGCGAGGCAATCAAGCACAGCCAGGTAGCACAGGCAGCCTGGCCCGGGGACCAGCCTCACCCACCAGCAAACCCTCAGCAGACTTGTACCCCTGGGTCTCACAAATAGCCACACAGGTGATCTGCCCTGCCTACTAACACCTGAAACCCTTGTGTGCTGCTACACCTGGGGCCTGCTCCACCCATCAGCATACCTAAGGCAGCTGTGAAATACAGGGCCATATAGCCAGTTCACACCAGAGGCCAGCCCACCCAAAAGTGAGCTGGCAACAGCCATGCACCGTGCAGCTAGCCTTGCCAGAAGCCTGCCCCACCCACCAATACATCTGAGGCAGCCAAACACCACAGGGCCATGTAGCCAGCCACTCCAGGGGCCTATAGCAGTTATGTGTCCTGGACCTAACAACCAGCCACACTGAGGTCCTGACTCACCAGCAAAATCACAGTAGTTGTGTGCTACCAGACCTCACAGCCAGCTGGGCTAGGGGCTTGCCAAGCCCAATAACGTGCTCATAGCAGCTGCACATGACCAGACCTCACACCCAGGTAGCCCAGGGGCCAGCCTGACATGTCCAAGTACCTGCAATAATAATAACAAGAGAAAGGCACATGCAGCGCACACAGGGGACACCCCTGGAGCATTTGGCATGGGTAATGAGAGAGGAGCACACTGCTGGGCCTTATAAGACATCTCCTACATAAGGCCATATTACTAAGATCAGGAGACATAACTGATCCACTTAATACATAGAAATAAGCATAGAGAAGTAGGCAAAATTAGGAGACTAAGGAATATGTTCCAAATAAGGGAACAGGACAAATCCTCACAAAAAGAAATAAATGAAACAGAGATAAACAATCTACTCAGTAAGGAGTAGAAACTAATGGTGATAAGGATGCTAACTGAACTGGGGAGAAGAATAGATGAACACAGTGAGAACTTCAACAAAGAATTAGAAAATATGAAAAAGAAACAGAGCTGAATAATACCACAATTGAAATGAAAAATTCATTAGAGGGAATCAACAGCAGAGTAGACAACACAGAAAAATCAGTGGTCTGGATGAAAGAGTAGAGGAAATCACCCAAGCTGAAGAGAAAAAAGAAAAAAATTAAAAAGAATGAGGACAGTCTAAGGGACCTCTGGGACATAATCAAGGGTACTAACGTCCACGTTATAAATGTCCCAGAAGGAGAAGAGGGAGACACAGGGGCAGAGAACATATTTGAAGAAATAATAGCTGAAAACTTCCTTAACCTAAGGAAGGAAACAGACATCCAGGTACAGGAAGCACACAGAGTACCAAACAAAATAAGCTCAAAGAGGCCCATACCAAGATATATTACCATTAAAATGTAAAGAATTAAAGATAAAAAAGAGAATCCTAAAAGCTGCAGGAGAAAGGCAATAAGTTACATACAAACGAATCCCCATAAGGCTATCAGCTGGGTTTTCAGCAGAAACCCTACAGGGTAGAAGGGAGAGGCATGATACATTCCAATGACTGAAAGCAAAAAACCTACAGCCAAGAACAGTATACACAGTAAGTTTACTATTCAGAGTAGAAGGAGAGATAAAGAGTTTTGCAGACAAGCAAAAATGAAAGAAACTCATTACCACTAACCTGGCCTTATGAACTTCTTGGTGACCATAAAACAAAACCTATAATAAATGCACAGAAAATAAAGAGAAAGGAATCCAAATATAATACTAAAGAAAACCATCAAATCACAAGGGAAGAGAGCAAGAGTAGAAGAAAGGAACAGAGGAGAACTACAAAAACACACAGAAAAAAAGTAACAAAATGGTAATAAGTACACATTTATCAATAGTTACTTTAAATGTAAGTAGACTAAATGCTCTAATCAAAAGACACTGGGTGGCTGAAGGGATAAAAAAGAAGATCCATATACTCGCTGCATACAAGAGACACACTTCAGACCTAAAGGCACTCATAAACAGAAAGTGAAAGGATGGAAAAAGATGTTCCATGCCAATGGAAACAAAAAGAAAGCTGGGGTAGCAATACTTATATCAGACTAAACAAAATTTTAAAACAAAAACTGTAACAAGAGACAAAGATGGACATTACATAATGTTAAAAGGACCAATCCAACAAGAAGATATCACACTTGTAAATATCTATGCACTCAACATAGGAGCACCTAAATACATAAATAAAATATTAATAGACATAAAAGGATAAATTGACAGTAATACAATAATAGCAGGGGACTTTAATACTCCATATACATCAATGGATAGATCATCCGGAGAGCAGATCAATAAGGAAACATTGGCTTTAAATGATACATTAGACCAGATGCATTTAAAAGATAGATACAGAACACAACATCCAAAACCTGCAGAATACACATTCTTTTCAAATGTATCTGTACATTCTCCAGGATAGATCACATATTATGCCACAAAACAAGTCTTATAAATTTAAGAAAACTGAAATAATATCAAGCATCTTTTCTGACCACAATGTTATGAAACTAGACATCAACGACAAGAGGAAAAGTGGAAATGTCACAAATATGTGGAGATTAAATAAAATGCTACTGAACAACTATTGGATCAATGAAGAAATCAAAAGAGAAATCAAAAACTACCTGGAGACAAATGAAAATGAAAATCTATGGGACACAGCAAAAGTAGTACTAAGAGGGAAGATTATAGCAATACAGGCCTACCTCAAACAATCTAATATTACACCTAAAGGAACTAGAAAAAGATGAATAAACGAAGTCCAAAATCAGTAGAAGGAAGGAAATAATAAAGTCAGAATGGAAATAAATGAAATACAGACTGAAATGACAATAGAAAAGACTAATGAAGCTAAGAGAAGCTTCTTTGAAAAGATAAACAGAATTGATAAACCATTAGCTAGAATCACTAAGAAAAAGAGAGAAGGCTCAAATAAAATTGGAAAATAAAGAGGAGAAATTACAACAGGTGCCACAGAAATACAAAGCATTACAAGAGAATATTATGAAAAGATAAATGCCAACAAATTGGATAATCTAGAAGAAATGGATAAATTCTTAGAATTATACAACCTTGCAAAACTGAATCAAGAAGAAATGGAGAATCTGAATAGACTGACTACTAGCAAGGATATCAAAACAGCAATCAAAAATCTCTCCAGAAACAAAAGTCCAGGACCAGATGGCTTCACTAGTGTATTCTACCAAACATCCAAAGAATATTTAATAGCTATCCTCCTCAAACTCTTCCAAAAATTTCAAGAGGAAGGGACACTTCCTAACTCATTGTACGAGGCCAACATTACCCTGATATCAATACCAGACAAGGACAACACAAAAAAAGAAAATTACAGGCCAATATCACTCATAAACATAGCTACATATATTGTCAACAAAATATTAGCAAATTGCATACAATAATATATTAAAAGGATTATAAGCCATGATGAAATGAGATTTATTTCAGGGATGAAAGGAATAGATATGATACACCACATTAACAAAATGAAGGATAAAAATCACATGATCATCTCGATAGATGCAGAGAAAACATTTGACAAAACCCAACGTCCATTTATGATAAAAACTCTGAATAAAATGAGTATAGAAGGAACGTCCCTCAACATAATAAAGGCCATATAAGACAAACTCATGGCTAACATGATACTCAATGGTAAAAAACTGAAAGTTATTCCTCTAAGAACAGGAGTAGGAGAAGGATCTCGCTACTCTTATTCACATAGTATTGAAAGTCCTAACCAGAGCAATTAAGCAAAAAAAGAAATAAAAGGGGTTCATATTGTAAAAGAAGAAGTAAAACTGTCACTATTTACAGATGACATAATTTTACATATAGAAAACCCTAAAGAACCTACCAAAAAACTATTAGAAATAATAAATGCATATAGAGAATTTTCAGGGTGCAAAATCAACATACAAAAATCAGTTGCATTTCTATACACTAACAACAAAATAGCAGACAATCAAGAATACAATCCCATTTACAATCAGAATAAAAATAATAAAATACGTAGAAATAAATCTAACCGAGGAGGTAAAAGACCTGTACACTGAAAACTATAAAACATAGTTGAAAGAAATCAAAGAAAACACAAGGAAATAGAAAGATATTCCACGTTCATGGATTGGAAGAATTAACAGAGTTAAAATGTCCATACTTCCTAAAGCAGTCTACAGATTCAATTGCAATCCTTATCAAAGTCCCAGCAACATTTTTCACAGAAATAGAACAAAGAATCCTAAAATTTATATGGAAAAACGAAGACCTCAAATAGCCAAAGCAATCCTGAGAAAAAAGAACAAAGCTGAAGTTATCACACTGCCTGATTTCAAAATATACTACAAAGCTATAGTCCTCAAAACAGCATGATTCTGGCACAAAAACAGACACATGGATCAATGGAACCGAATTGAGAACCCGCACATCTACAGACAGCTAATTTTCTTTTCTTTTTTTTTCTTAATAGATTGGCACCTGAGCTAACATCTGTTGCCAATATTGCTTTTTTCTTTTTCTTCTTCTTCTCCCTGAAGCCCCCCGTACATAGTTGCATATCTAGTTATAGGTTCTTCTGGTTCTGCTAGTGGGATGCTGCCTCAGCATGGCTTGATGAGAGGTGCTAGGTGTGTGCCCAGGATCTGAACTGGCAAAACCCTGGGCCACTGAAGCAGAGTATGCAAACTTAACCACTCAGCCACCAGGCCAGCCCTGACAGCTAATTGTCAAAAAAGGAACCAAGAACATACAATAGAGAAAGGAAAGTCTCTTTAATAAAAGGTGTTGGGAAAACCGGACTGCCACACTCAAAGCAATGAAAGTAAACCATTATACTACACCATCACAAAAATTAACTCAAAATGGATTAAAGGCTTTAATGTAAGACCTGAAGCCATAAAACTCCTAAAAGAAAACATAGGCAGTGCACTCTTTGACATTGGTCTTAACAGTATCTTTTTGAATATCATGTCTCTTCAGGTAAGGGAAACAAAAGAACAAATAAACAAATGGGACTACATCAAACTAAAAATCTTCTGCATAGCAAAAGAAACCATCAACAAAACCAAAACACAGCCTACCAATTGGGAGAAAATATTTGCAAATCATATATCTAATAAGGAGTTAATATCTAAAATATATAATGAACTTATACAACTCAACAACAACAACAAAACAACCTGATTAAAAAATGGGCAGAAGATCTGAACAGATTTTTTTCCAGGGAAGATATACAGATGTCCATCAGGCAAATGAAAAAGATGTTCCACATCACTTGTTATTAGGCAAATTCAAAAGAAACCACAATGAGATATCACCTTACAAGTGTCAGAATGGCTATTATTAAAAAAGACAGAAATAACAAGTATTTGAGAGGATGTGGAGAAAAGAGAGCCCTCATACACTGATGGTGGAAATGTAAACTGGTGTAGCCTCTCTGGAAATCAATATAGACAGTCCTCAAAAAGCAAAAAACAGAACCACCATGTAACCTAACTATTCCACTTGTGGGTATTTATCCAAAGAACACAAAAACACGAATTCATAAAGATATATGCACCTCTATGCTCCTTGTAGCATTATTCACAATAGCTAAGACTTGGAAACAATCTAAGTGGGTATCAATGGATGAATGGATAAAGCAGATGTGGTATGTATATACAATGGAATACTACTCAGCCATAAAAAGATGAAAGCTGTCCATTTGTGACAACATGGATGGACCTTGAGGGTATTATGCTAAGCAAAATAAATCAGACAGAGAAAGCCAAATACCATAAGATCTCACTCATATGTGGAAGATAAAAACAACAACAACAATAAACACATAGACACAGACAATAGATTTGTGGTTATCAGACGGGAAGAGGAGAGAGTAAAAGGGGTAAAGGCGTACATATGTATGGTGATGGACAGCAACTAGATTTTTGGAGGTGAACGTGATGTGGTCTACACAGAAGTTGAAACATACAGATGTACACCTGAAATTTACACATTGTTATAAACCACGTCACCTCAATAAAAATTAATCAAAGAAACAAGAACTCTTTTTATTTCACTTAAGTTGGACACTCTTTAAAAAAACCCTTTGAATTATTTTTTACAAAAACATCAAAAAAAGTGTTGCAGTATATGATAACTAAGAAATACATAAAAGGAAAATATTTACAAATATGTGTTATCTGGCTGGTAGGAAATGCTAAAATATTTAAATTACATGGAATAAGTAAGACAAAGCAATCTAGTCTCTGGTTTGGAAAATAATTTAGATATTTCCCGTAATCACTCAAGGAAAACCTCAGAGGATAATGCACAGTCAAATTTCTTAAAATTGTCATTTTCATTTCTCTCAAATATCTACACATAAAGTAACTTCTTCCAAAATCTCTTTTCTCCCCCATTACCTTATAAAATGCAGAATACTCCCACCCCCACCAAATTCAGCTGTCTCAAGCTCTGTCCTTTCATTTAGTGCCGTGTCCATCTGAATATCTGCTATTCCCGCCTTCCCGCATGCACTTGGTAGTCTTCTCTGCCTGGACCAAGCTAGTTCATTTGGTTCTTATCCACACCCATTACCCGGCCCTGCACAACAAATATCCATCAGCTGGGCAAGATGCAGTCTACAGAGTCTGACCACTGATTGGAAAAAAGTTAAATCACAAATGTAAAGGTGAATTTTGGACAAATGTCTTATTTTTACTTCAGAACATGTATAAACTTTTAATATAATACATAGGAAACCTTCTTGAAAAGAATAAAATAATTTTCCTTATACACCTGAGTCAAATATCATCTCTTAAACCAGATGTTAATAGCAAAATATATTTTGAAAATATACTGCAAATATTAAACTATGTTTATCCATGATAATCATTATCTTTAATTTTTATACAGCCTTCCCCAATCCAACCCCATAGTAGAGAATTTTTGTTTGTATCTTCTACCTATCCATTTCTTTCTTTCTTTCTTTCTTTGGCTAGGAAAGATTTACCCTGAGCAAACATCTGTTGCCAATCTTCGTCTCTCTCTTTTTCTTTTTTCTCCCCAAAGCCCCAGTACATAGTTGTATATTCTAGTTGTACGTCCTTCCAGTTCTTCTACATGAGCCACCTCCTCAGCAGGGCTACTGACAGATGAGAGGTGCGGTTCCACTAAGGGAAGCAAACTCAGGCTGCTAAAGCAGAGCATGCCAAACTTTAACCGCTAGGCCATCAGGGCTTGCTCCATATTAGAGATTTTTGGGATCCAAGTCTCAATATTCTCACTGAAGCCCTGCCATTGAATACAAATAAACTCATTCTGTTTTGCTTTGCAACTGGCTTTTTTCTGTATAAAAACATCTTTGCAATAAATTTAGTTGTAATAACTCTTTAAAAGCAATGTGAATTGGGAAATAATTTACATCCTTTTTTGTAATATATCCCTTTCTAAAAATATATAAACTTTCTAGGATTTTGCCATCACTGCTAAACATGAAAAGAGTTTTGCATGGACTTTCAATTTGGACTCAAATAAAATGTGGTTAATGTTAAATTATTACTTAACATTACTTTTTTCTTGATCAAAATAAGTTATTTTTGAAGAGGCAAAACATCTTACATATTCATGACTGCTGACATAGCCATTTAAATAGAATAGAGGTAAATTATACACTTCCAGAGAACTGAGTTGAGACTTTGTTAGATCTAAAAGTTAGATCTTTGTTAGAGATTTTCATTGTACTTAGACCAGAATATAGGAAAAGACGGATAGAATGGACACTCAATGAGAATTCAGGAAACTTGTGTTCTATTCTTGGCTGTTATAATAAAATATGTCTCACTAAGAAAGTTCCAGAATCATGGTTGGCCTCAGTTTTTCATCTCTAAGTTGAGAAACTAGGCTGAATGATCTTCACATTTCTTTCCATCTCTAACAGTCTATGTATCAAAAGCAGAATGCATTGAACTTTTTGCTCAGTGCTTTCATGTGATGTAAAATTTGCAGTGTGGCCTTATAATAACCTGTGGACAGTTGAATGCTCTTGGATTCAACCAGAATATGCAATTATGACTTAATCTAATTGCCAATTGTAGATACAGTCACTGAAAGAAAAGTTGCTGAGTTATTCGCATAATTAGTTTAACTAAATATAATGCCAGCTGAAACTATGCTTCATCAATACCACAACCCTATAAAAATCAGGATAAAAGTATCATCCTCTGGAAGATGAGCCAGAAGCTGCATTTCTAGATTCAAATCAATATATAGATTTAGATATACATATAGATAGATATGTACAGATTCAAATCAATATATATGTAGCTCCAAATCAATAACTTTAAGGGACAGTTCTCCACCTGCCTCCCACCCTTCTGCCCTCTCTCTCTTTCTCTAACCTTCACTCCCTCCTTTTTTCATTAATTTCAAACAGTTTTTATGATCTAAATCTAAAGTGGAAATTTTGAATTTTCTTCATTTCATTCCCACTTTCATCATACTCCCTAACAATTTCCCATAGAATATTATTTTATAACATATTTAATATATACATAGTATATAATATCTATAATATATACATACTATATAACTATCTTTCCTTTTCCTACCTGCTTGAAAAATATCATTGTGATTCTCATCCCTTTCATGAAATTCCTAATAATTTTGTGACTATTTAACCCTGTCTGTAATTAACTCTGACTCAGACATCAAGTGTCTATAAAAATGTCTCTTAGACTCATCATGCTCCACTTTAAAATCTTTGACACATGTCCAAATTCCTACATTTATCATCCTTTGGCTTGAAGAACCTCTGTTACCTTTACATCTATGTATCATTTCTTTCATTTCTTAGTTTTCACTTGTATTATATGAATATATGTACCATTTTCACCTTTCCAATGAGACTCAGTGTTCTTTGAAAGCAGGTGCATGTCTTACTATCTTTATACCTGAGTCCAACCACTTCCCTTTCCCCAAGACCCCTATACATGGCTGGAATGAAGGGGAATATTGTGGAGAAGGATGGAGGAGGGAGGTATGAGGGTTTGAAGAGCTTAGAGAACTGAAGTAGAGGTCAGAACCTAAGGTATTATGTCGCTATGTTTCTTGAGTATGGACTTCTCCCTTTGGGCTTAGCTTCTTGAGTATGAAAGGTTTTGGGTAGCAATGAAGCATTCTAAACCAAGGAATCACATGTGCTTTGTAAGGGATGGAAAAACAAGGAAGCAGACTTAAGATAGGCAGGTCAGTTAAGAGCCAGTAATAATTTGTGTGAAAATTGCCAAAAGCCAGAATTACGACAATGACAGTAACAGTGGAAAGAGATGATGGAATTGAGCACTCCTAAGGAGATCAAATTCAATGCTGTTTGTCAAACTGCAGATTGCTACCCATTAGTAGGTTGTGAAGTCAGTTTAGTGGGCCTTACCAAATACTGTTTGTTTTTATTTATATTGTTCACTTTTGGATCTTCTATATTTATTTAAATATTAATGAAGTTATGTTTGATATTTACTTCATTATTTCACTTTATCATCCACAATAAGGATACACATCTTTTATGAAACTTTGTTTCATTCATATATGTGGTGTGTGTGTATTTATATGTGTGTGTGTGTGTGTGTGTGTGTACTAGGTCACAACAGAAAATGTATTTCAGAGACAGAACATTACGAAGGCTGAGTTAAGAGAATGGGCTCTGGAAAGAAGTTGCCTGGCTTTGAATTCTGACTTCTTTATTTATTACCTGTGTGACGTGGGGAAAATTACTTAACCTTGTCTTGCCTCAAATTCTTTATCTGTAAAATGGGGGTAATAATGTCTATTTCATAGAGTTTTATAAAAATTCAATGTGTTAATATTTGTAAAGCTCTTAGATCAATGCCTTATTCATACTAAGGGCTACTTAAATGCTAGCTGTAATTTTTACTATAGGCAACAACAAAAAAAACAAAAACAAACCCCCCCCAAAAATAAAAATACTGATCTGGAGAACTTAGTGATAGACTAGAAGTGAGAAGTTAATGAGAGGATTACGAATAGGCTTAGCTTTCAGCAGAGTTCTCGGCAAGATATCTCAACTCATAGTTGAAGTCATAGAAAGAGAGGAGTTCATTCAAGGAGAGTGTAGAAACAGCCAAGTTTTTTCGGAAGAAGATTGAAAAAGAAGAGCTCAGAGATGAAGGGAAAAAAATTAAAGGATGGGGCTGGCCCCGTGGCCTAGTGGTTGAGTTCGGGCGCTCCGCTGCAGGCGGCCCAGTGTTTCGTTGGTTCGAATCCTGGGCGCGGACATGGCACTGCTCGTCAAGCCACCCTGAGGCAGAGTCCCACATGCCACAACTAGAAGGACCCACAACGAAGAATATACAGCTGTGTACCGGAGGGCTTTGGGGAGAAAAAGGAAAAAAATAAAAATAAAAATAAAATAAAAAATAATTAAAGGATGGATGGAATTGAACCTAAGGCAGAAAATGGGAAGAATTGGAGTAGTTAGCAATCTAAGAAAAAGGAGTGGTCTGTAGCATCAAATGTCGCTGGGAATTTAAGTAAAATGAATAGATGATTATCTATTGGCTTTTATAAAACAGTGGTTATTAATAAGAACAATTTCTTGGGGAGAAATTGTTCTTAGAACAAATTGGGGAGTTAACTAATTTGACTGTTAAATGTATGGGGAAAAAGTAAATTGGTCATACTGAGTTTCTGTTTTCCTTTAGATTTGTGCAGGTAAAGTAATGGTTTGTGTTTTATCCTATGAATTGCATATAAAGCTGAGGAAATGGGAGCCACAGGAAGGTACTGTAGGTAAAAAATGACTGACTATCAGTGATTTCATATAATTTAACCTATTTAATGATGACTGCATATGGCAAGGCAAACAATGACAGACTTAATTTATTTTATCCCAATCCTTAATTAGGATTCCATGGGAATCCTGAAGGGCAGAGCATTATTGTCTGTGTTTGTGAGTGTGTCTATGTTTTGGGGGCGAAGGGCAGTTTGAAAAAGGCCACTCTTTTCTCATCGTTACATCCATGTGAGGACAGTAGGGAGACCCGGAGAGGGGGAGGGGAAGCTAGGATCATTTTCCTGATGGACGTGCTCTGGAACCCGAAGAACCCTAGGTTCTTCCTCAGACTGACACTAAATTTTGACAGGGAAGTGTGTGCGTTCCTGTTTCAGGGCCAGTGGTAGGATCAGCAGGTGAGCAGAGTGATTATACATACGAAAGATGGAAATTATGGGAAGTAATCAATGTGTGATTTTCCTTCTCTAAGAAGCACCTTTTCCCCTTTCTTATTCTCTTCCTTTGGGGTTCTCTCAGAAGACTGCCACTGCTGGGTTTGAGGAAGAGGGAGGGTCTGGCCTTTACTTTTAGAAGGATTCTATTTGATAATCTGGATCAGGTCCACTATCCATAATTCCCCAACATTATACAATTTTTCAGTAAGGCATTACACCTATGAAAATAAGTCTCGCAGGAAATACACCTATGAATTTGCCCTAGGAGTTTTTTGACTTAAACAAAAACACTTAAAAACTTACAAAATCAGTCTCCTGTTGAAAGCAGAAAACATAAGAAAGCTATAAAAAACCTTCTAAATTTTTCTAGAAGCAGTAGAGTTCTGAAAAGTCACATTTTTAGTGATATAATATCAGAAACATATAGATTAAATTTTACTTGATATATGTGAGAATTTATGTATAAGAAGAAGAAATGATTTTAGCAAAATGTAATTTGAGATTTTAACCATGATTGATGGTCGAGACAGTGTACAAAGGAACCTACCTATCTTCCTTCAATATATAAGAAGTTCTAGCTCAAGGCTAAATTTATATTCAGAAAAATTATATTGGTGTAAATTTAGTCTCCAGCTAAAGTTTAACTTCTGATGCGCTGGGAGCAAACAAGTGAGCAGATTTCTTTCTTGTCCCTTGGCTGAATCGGGGTCGCACCTTTGCGGGTGGTGGTGGTGTAAGTGCCTGTGGGGGAGCATGCGAGTGGGAGGGACTGTTCGCTAAGCTTTTAGACCCTCAGCTGTGTGCATAACGCCCTCTGCTGGTCACTCAACACGTGAGTCAAGAACCTTCTATACAAAATGAAGTTGAAAAATATTATCCTTGCAGCCCTAAAATAAGCATTCAATTCTAGACTGGGTATTAAACTTATTTTTCTAAGTCCAAATTATAGTATTAAAGGGACCAGGGGTCTTTCGTTTGTGATACCTAATTTGATTTATCACATAACTTTGGCTATGACTAACGCAAAGATTTATAGCATCATTATAAAAGTTTGTTATGGGGAACTACAACCTTGCAAACAAATAAAATAAGAATCAGTTATTTGAATAATAAAAATATAATGCTGAATTTTCTTTAAATATCCACTTTTCACAGGGACATTTAAAATTTTTAAATTGTTATTCTACTCATATCAAATACTTATAATAATATTTGAGCACACAATTTGGAACTACCTCTATTGGAAAAAAACAATCTAGCTCTCCACATACATTATCATAATTCTTACATGGGGCAAAGCAAAAGCCCAGGAAACCAAACTGAGGAGCTAAGACGGGTTGAGAAAGGATGTCATAGCATAGAGAAGAGATTCTTCAATGCCTCCTTCCTCAGTGAGAACTGGTTTGGGCATTGGACCAGTATTGAGGTTGCACGTGAGTAGCAAGTACTTCACACTGTGGGGTTCAGTTGGAAGCACCGATGAACATGAGTCCTATACCTGGAATCTATTCTTTCTGCATCTCTCTGCTTCCCTCTCAAGGAAGCTTGAGGCAAGGCTTCTGAATTCCCCTGTAAGGGGACAGTTGATCAGAATGTTCTCCCATTGCTTATTACAAGTATAAATCATATGTAACTCAGACACTTTTCATTAAAGACCACAAAGAAGGAGAATCTATTCTGACCCTGCCCCTCTTGAGGAAAGTATTAACTTTTTTTGTCTTTAATCATAGAAGTTAACATTGATCATAAAGCATATATTGAAGCTAGGAAAGGAGAGAGCAAGGATTAACCACTCACAGTGGCCTACAGATGACGGATCTTACTGAATGCTGTCCACCTCTCCAGTGTGCATATATAACCACTATTTCAACTGTTAAAGAATCTTCCAGTCACACAGTGGAGGGGGAAAAAGCCAGAGCAATGTCAGGCAGAATCATGAGAGAAAAACAGTACTCTAGGCTCCATTCTGACCACAAGTCCCTGGATATGGCTGCCACTGACGTGAGTGAAGGAGATTCATGCCAGTAGAAACAAAGTCAGGGTCAGGCAGATGCCTTAACACCAGTTAATAGAGTTGTGGTAGGGAAGTCAGTCACTCAGTCAATCAACATTTTCCTTTGCCTGTAGTGTAAAAACAAAATCAGATAATACTGATTATTTTTAAAGAAGAAATGAACAAGGAGAAGCTGTGATGTCCATCCTTCTAAAACCTGGGATAGGACAGGGATATATTCACACACTATGTGGTGTGGATGTGTGTGTAAATGTTTATGGGAGCATGGTTATACACACCTACACACTTGT
Organism: Equus caballus; assembly: GCF_041296265.1. NCBI lineage: Eukaryota > Metazoa > Chordata > Mammalia > Perissodactyla > Equidae > Equus > Equus caballus. The sequence continues at coordinate 40,830,218 of NC_091704.1, forward strand.
AACAGAAACATATAAACTCATAAGCAATGTGTCCAGAAAATCTTTGGGCCTCATTTCCTTGTCTGTAAAAAGAAGAGGTTTAAGTTAGTTAGATGCAATGTCTTTTGTAAGCCCAACCTTCTATGAGTCCGTATATTCAGCCAATTTTACTTGTATATAAAAATGTTTTGGAAGAAAGAAGGGGAAATTTTGGAATTGGCAGAGTGATGAAAATCAGCCAAATCTCCCTCAAGGAAGTTTCATGAAGGAAATGGATCTTGTTTAAGTAGATGCTTATCTAAATTTGGCACCTAATACTTGAGTTATCAGAATCCAGATAACTGATAGAAATGTTTTCTTTGAATTCATTTTTCCTTTTTTTCTCAATTGGCAAGGTCTTAATAGAATTTTGAAAGAGAGGAGGAACCAGGCTTGAGAGAATTGGGATGGGTATGACCACAAAGGGAAATTACACAGTTTAACATTTTAGAGTTGGAAGGTCACTTTCATTAATAAATACGGTTTTCTACCCAGGCACAAATCCAGTCCTGAAGAGTCTTGATAAGTCTTAGGGGAAATTCACGCACAAAGTAGGATAATGTCATAGATGTTAAGTACTCAAAAATGAGTAAGATTTAACCAGATAAACACAGATGAAAAAGAAACTCTAGCAAAAGGGAACACCACGGCCAAAGGCAAAAGGATATAAAAAAGCATGGTGGTGAGGCGACATTACAGGCATTTCCATGTTATGAGAGCATTAATTGGGAGATAGGGAAAAGTAGGAAATGTGACTGAAAAGATGGTAATCATGTCACATTCTATGCCAAGCTAAGAATCTTGGCTTTACTTCATTGTCAGTAAGGGTTTTAAGCAAACTAGTGGTACAGTTAGATTTGCATTTTAAATAGAGCAACCAAGGTGCAGCATGGAGGGTGTATTTGAAGGTGGCAGGACTAGAAGCAGGCTCTTTCGCTAGCCAGGTGGTGACTCTTAAGTAGGAATCTAGGGCAAAGTAGAGGTGATAGAGGGGAAAGAGGAAATAAAGAATAGAAATTTTCGGAAAATGAAAACAGGATTTTTCAAATTGTTTGCTTTTGAAAAATGATAGAGAAGACCCTCAGATTTTTGGTTTGGGTAAACTTTAACATAGGGGAAACGACAGGGTGGTGGATGAAGGGGGACATCCTTCATCCTGAGTAAGCAGATGGCCTTGGACATGTTGAATTTGGGTTGCATGTGAGATATCCAAGTGAGTAGGCCTAATTGATGTCATGTTTAAGGGAGAAGGGGGCAAAGACAGAGAAATTGGTAATTACCATCAAAGACTGAATAGTACCTAAACACAGGGTTTGAATTATTAGGTAAGATTGAGTTTAAATTTAATAGAATTTAATTTGTATTTATTTATTTTTTTTGTCATTACCCAATAGATAAGTTTATGAAAAGATCAGGCAAATCATAGGCAAAACATACACCTTTTATTTTTTGGTACCTGTGAATTTTGTGAGCAATTTGATTGCCCCTACTACTTAGTAAAAGCATTTAGCACGTTGTAAATGGTCAAGTAATGGTGACTATGAGTAGTATCATAAGTTAGGATTTAACATCAACTTGGGATTGGAGGAAAAAAACTGGGATGTAACAATTCTTGTTTCTTCCAAAATCAGAGTCCATAAAATGCCATGTGCAAATTCTGCAAATAATTCATGTTCTCATAATTAGGTGTTTGGTGGAGTGAGAATGAGAAGAACAGCCAGACCTGGGGTAAGAAGGGAGGACATTTCTGAAACAGATGGATTTAGTTGTTTTCAAAAGCATTACAAAGAAGCAAATGGAGAAAGTCTGGAAAAGCAGGTGGGGACAAATTGAAAAAGGATTCATGTGAAGCCAAGGAGCGTGGACTCGATCTTGGAGGCAGTGACTGTTTAAGCATGAAGAGACTTGAACAGATGTGAGTTCTTCTGATTTTGATTACGGCATCTGCGTGAAGAAACATCGAAGCGTGGAGAAGTTATAGTCATAGAGGAGCAGTTAAGGGCCAAGGTGACAGGAACGGAGTGGGGGTGTGATGGAGGAAAAAGCTATGACAACGGTTGTCTGACTTGAGGTAGGGATTGTGGAAGACAGATTTATCTGCAATAATCTGAGACTTCTACCTTGAGATACAATGGGCTTTTCATGGTGTATATTTACTTCACTTTCCTCAAACTTTGCAGTGAAATATTTAATCTATTCTTTTTCCTATGAGATAGGTTAATGATTGGCACTTTTAATCTCTGTGTTCCTCATTACTAGATAAGTAAACTCAAATCATATCATTGTTCTCATTGATTTTCCCTTACAATATTAATTTTGAACTAAATATTGTTCTCCTCAGCATATGATACTTATTATTGGTTTTTTATCATCTTTGATTCCATTAACATCATAGGTGACACTTTTCTTTTGGTTGCGATGCTTACATTTATTAATATTTGTTTAATGCAGATACGTTCCATAGTGACTCTGAGTGAAAGTTAGCAATATTGGGAACCAGCCCTGATGGCCCGGGGTTAAAGTTCAGCCCCCTCCACTTTGGTAGCCCAGGTGCTGGGGTGCAAAATCATCCCACTCATCTGTCAGTAGCCATGATGTAGCAGCTCACATACAAGAACTAGAAGGACTTACAACTGGAATATTCAGCTATGTACTGGGGCTTTGGGGAGGAAAAAAAAAAAAACGAGAGAAAGATTGGCAACAGATGTTAGCTCAGGGCGAAACTTCCCAGCAAAAAATAGTTAGCAATATTGGAATAATTAAGAGTTTTAAAATAAACACACTCTATAAGTAGTGATTGTATGGAACTGCTATAAGGGTGCATGATTTGCTTTTTATTCACTGATTTTTTGAAATTTTATAATCTAGATTTAGACAGATTCTGTTGACTGAATTCGGCTTACACGGTCGTGTTTCTCACTGTTTGAAGTCTAAGTGGCTCTGATATATATATATATATATATATTTCATACATACATACCAGTTTCACATTATGGATAACAGCCCAGTAATTTCCTTCACCTTCTGGAATTCCCCAAATAGCCTGACAAAAAGTCTTGCTCCAATGTTTGTATAGCCTTTAAACAGAGTTCCATTTTAAATTGGGGTTAAATGCTTTTCAAGCACAAATATTCTTTAGTCATGCAAAACCCATTTTTCAATGAATTCCCTAGAGAAGCAGTTCTTAAACTTTTTGTCTCCAAACTTCTTCATGCTTTTTACATTTTTTCAGTGCACATTTTTAATGGTTGACTCAATAAAAGATAGCTGAATTTTCCTATCTGCTCTACATTCAATCTGTTTTAATATGTTGTTTCGTTTAAGTACAGGGAAAAACATCTGGCTTTACACAGATATACAGCTGAAAAAGGGTAATGCATTTTAATAGACTTTTCAGATAACTGTGTATATCCTTTCATACAATACCAACACTTGACAAGGAGTAGTTTCTCGAAGATTAGTTGCAATGCGGAATCTGAAAACATCACGCTATACTTTCCATACTCTGTTAGGTGAAAATCCATCAGACTATCTTGCACTCTGAGTGGATCTTTTATCCATGCATGATTCAGTCACAGCATGCTTTGGTCATTTGGAAAATATTGGTTGACTGAGTTATGAAGATCTTCCAAATGTGGATTTCATGATTAAATATCATCATATGTCATGTAGCCTCTGGAAATCTCCACTGTACACTTGAGTGAGAGTGGGTGTGAAAAAGGCAAAAAATGTTTGACTGTGATAGGAGAACCTCTGTAAAGGTTTAGGAACCCCTAAGGGTTTGTGGACCACACTTTGAGAATTAATATTCTACAAAAATTGGCTTCCTTTTAAAAACGAAATGAAACTTGGCAAAGTTTTATCTTTGGCTCATCTAGCTTCTCTCTTTTCTTGCCATTTACTAATAAAATGAAAATAATAGATGTTATTAGGTTTAGGAAGCCTACTGGAAGATATCTATGAAAGTCGAGTGCATGTGCCCATGCGTGCGTTCCATTTCTCATGATCAAATACCTCATGATTCTTGCATGAATGAGTCAAATCACCTAAGTTATACACACTCTCATTTCATCACAGCAAGCCTAATAAGTATTATTATTCACGTGTTCTTACAATCATATGTGAGAGATCTACTGTGTAAGAAAATAATTTTCTTTAAAAATATGGGAAATATAGAGAATTCAATAGCCTATGTGCAGAGAATAAACATGAAAGAACTAGGACAAAATGTATAATTATGACTCCTTTAAATCTTTTAGCCCTTTAGACTGTAATCTAACTTGGATATAATTGACATGGGCATAGTTAAATTCCATTTTTTAATTCCTTTCCTTTGGAGACTAACTATGAGCTCCGTACTGAATAGGGTACGATAAGTTTCAATTGTCTAATATCTTATTTAATTCTTAGACAAATATAGAGCATTTACTAAGTATCAGTTGGCACATAATGTTAAATAAACTAATCATTCCAGGAAACTAGCTATTCATTTTGGTCCTTTATTGATTAGCTTATATGCAAATATTGAATGATTTTTAAAAGCATACCCACATGTATAGGAACTGAATTATTAAATGAGATTTTTTCTCTCTCTGAAGGGAAACAACAGGTATAAAGTATGTATGCCTGGTTTTTGGTTTACTGTTCTGAAAACAAGAGACTCATATATTCATTACTAAAGAAGTAAATTTATCAAACTGGGGAGAAAAATGTTTTCTATAGTTTTCAGATGGGGTCTATTTAAAGCAAGACCTCATTTCTTGCGTAGTCTTTTAGAAAACATTATATTTTAAACTGCATAGATCTTCCCAAAAGTTTTGAGACTCATTTAATCTAGTGATTTGCAGACTTTTGGAGTTCCTGGACAATAAAATGCACTTTGATACAAAAGAAAAAAAGAATTAATTTTATTGCTGACTCCTTATTTTGCCAAAAAGGACATTAAAAACTAACAAAACGAGAAGCAAACAAAAACCTATTGCATATTACTACCATTAATCATAATGTAAAGAACTTCTTAATACCAAAAATGCAAAAAGACAGTATTAGATGTATGGAAAATTCGATATATTTTCTTTATTTCTCTCAGCTCTATACAAACCTTATTATGAGAACTACTCCTGGTGTTTGTAAATCACTGATCTAATGCTCTATGTAACTAATCCAGATAATGAAATGCCTTCTACTTTAAAAGATCATTAGGGAAAGCTTTCTAGAACAGGTAAATCTTTGACAAAAGGAAAAGAAATTAATTTTTAATTTTTTTCCCATTTTTCTCCTGCCCTTCAATTCTTTCTTTGGATGAGGGGGAAAAGGTAAAAATATTTTGCAATTATTCATCTTCACAAATGCTTATTTTTATTTCTGGAACATTCTTGTGCTTTTTGTGTCCTTGGCAAACTCCCATGCATCCTCAGGTACTCAGCTCATGTATCACCTTCTCTAAAAAGCCTTCTTTCCTCTCCTTCATATTAGTTGCCTCTCTTCTCAGCAAGTTGTGTATAGCTACATAACAGCAATTACACTAAGTTGTCATGATCTGTTATTCCTATCTGATAGCTTCTGACAGTAGTTGTCAGATGCAGCCAATTTATGTTTATTGTAATTTTTTAATATATTCAGCTTTAATTTTACATCTTATTTGGTGATTTCTGTTTATCTAGCTTTTCTCATGTTTTTTTTTTTTTTCTCCTTTCCTGCTTTCTTTTGGAATGACTAAATTTTTAAAATGCTATTTCCTCCTTTATTAGCTTGAAGTTATAAACTATTATTGTTTTGTTGATTATCTAGACAGCATAATTTACAAAGTCTAAATTTAATTCATTTCTCCCCTCTTACAAATTACAAGCTTTCTGGAATGCTGTCTTCATAAATGTTAAGAAGGGAGTACACCATATTAGTTTTATCTTGTATTTTAACATCCATGATTAATCATTACTATTTATTGCTATTATTATTTTACAAAAAAGCCGTTTTTTGCTATTTCCCATGATTTTACAAATCATATTGCTTATCTTTTTTTTAAATATATTATTCCTTTCTCTTTGCTTTCATTCCTTTCTTCTTCAAGGTTATTTTTGTTTGGTTGAAAAGCGTTTATTTTATCTCTATTACTTAAAAATAATTTCAAAGTACATATGTTTCTAGTTAGTCAACTATTTTCTATTTGTTCTTAGAGGTATTACTCTACTTGTTCCCAGCTTTCATTTTATGCCAAGATGACAAATATAAGTCCGTCTTTTATTTTTTCTTTCTCTTTTGCTCTTTTTAGAATTTCCATGTTCTTAGTATTCTTCAGATTCACAGAAATGTGCTTAGAAATACGTGTTATTGTATATATCCTACTTGGGATTCACTCTGCTTTAAGAATCTGAAGACTCTTGTCTTGCAGCCATTCTGCAATGCTCTCAGTCATCAATCCCTTTGAATATTGAATTTCCCCGTTGTCTCTATCTCTGTTTTCTCATTTCCAGAACTCCAATGACACCTTTATTAGGTCTTCCCTTATCTTCCATTTAATACTTTCCATGTTTTTATCTTTATCTTTTTCTGTTCCCTCTGAACTTATTATTCTTTCTCCAGCTACATCTTATCTGCCATCTGACCTATCTAGTACATTTCACATTAAAGTCATCATATTATTATTTTAGAACTAGAATCTCTATTTTGTTTGTTTTCAAACCTGGTCTTTTATAGAGTAATAAACAAATGAAGAAGAGAAACAAGCATAGTGTTTAGACCCTGAGGACCCCCCAAACTCATTACTGGTTTGTGCCTGAAGGAACACTAGAGTATGGTGGTGGTGGTAGTGGTAGAGTGGTGGACAGAGGAGGATAGATCAGTTGTGAACAATAAAAACACAAGCCCTGGTTTTATGCATTACCAGAGAGGGTGGCCAGAGCCAAATAAGATGATGATGGGGGTTTCCATGTGGTCTCTAATAAATTTTATGTGTGAGCAAACTTGAAGAATTCTCTAATGAATGCCCAGAAATAACCCTGAAGGGTGGCATTTACAGGGAAATGATGGTCTCACAGTAGCAGGCAGGAGTGAAAGTTAGTGGGTAGGGTATTACTATTAATATGTGCTTATTTAAAACTCCAGTTATCATGGTCTGGGAAAAAAAGTTATAAAACAACACTTAAGAGAAGTTTGGAGAGTGACTCTGGACAGTAACATTAACACTGCTAGAGGAACAACAAACTAGTCTCAACAATTTGTGAACCTGTTAAGAGGGATATTTTGTTATTAGCTTATTAATATGATTTCACTGATTTCATTGGTGATGGAATCCTGGCTGAATCTTTAATCTCCTATACAGAGACCTCATCTTCCTAAACCTCCCCTCACCCTCACCATGCCACAGTGGCAATCAATAGTGAAATACTCAATCAAATAGCTATTGTTGATATGTAATACACTATAAAATTGATTTGACTATTTCAGCTGAATCACTGGTGATTTTTTCCACAGACAAACTCATCATGACATTGCTGTATACATATATACTGGAGCATAGATCTATATGTAGATTCTAAGGAAATTTTCTCTCTCTCTATATATTGCATTTAGGTTACCTATGAAAGGAGAATTAAGTCAATGAGCAAAGTAGGTTTGGGAAAAATGATATTCATAGAATAGTTATGTACTGATCAAATGAATATTAAAAAAATGTTTCTATCAGCCTGAAATCTTGCCTAGGCAGGGATTTGCATCTGTATACAGAAGTTAGAGAAGTTTTGGGTTGGCTTTGCCAATATCCATAGGTAAGAACTTCTAGGACTTATTCTTTCCGTGAAGGAAATTCAATAACATTTAGCAATTCAACTAAACAAAGATTGGTAGATAAGTTCTTTTTGTGCTGAGTCCCTCTAGTCTGCCCCTTTGTCACATAATCTTCAAAAGCACTCACTCATCATTGATTAATTTCCTGGAAAAGGCATTAGTCCTCTATCTCCTGTTTTCCAAATGGATAGGATTCTTCATATTACTATGAATTATCCTACATGTGTTGCAGTGTATTTTGTTTCATGTAATGCAACATGGAATGTTAAATTATCTCCAATAAACAATAAAACTCAGGTATCAAATGTATAATTTCATATGCAGAACAATGTTTAATAAAACTGAGCGCCACAGGTTTGTCTGAAAGACTTATTACGATCCAGTGGAATCTTTCAAACCACTGGTAAAACTTGAAGTTCAATGACAATCAAATGACTGAGTAAAATAAACAAAAGATGAGGGAAAGGACAATAGCAAATTGAATAGTTTAACATCCTGGGTCAAATTTGAATACAGTAATGCTAAGTTTTTTCTTTAGCGCTAAAAATGGTATCTTGTGTATTTTTCTTCTTTTTTTTTAAATGAATTCTTTAAGAAGGTACATTTACTTAGTGCTCATGAACTACTTTTGGCTAAAGATACATGCCATGTTTGGGGTCATTTAGGATTGTCATACTCCAGTCAGACAGCTTCCTTCTTCCTCTTATCGCCAGCCATCCTCTATTCTTTCTGTGGTGTTTACCAATGTGGTTAGAAGCAATTATTTAGAATTTCTTGCCTATGTTTTGCTTCCTGGTTGAATTTAATTTGTTACTGGTATTACATAGTGAACACCCCCAATCAAACTGCCTTGAAGTAGCAACAGAAAAGGCTTTTACATTTATTTGTGAGAGTTGATTAGGCCAACCCTTTCCCGTCTACCAAACACTTATTCATCATTGTTTCTGCTCACATTCATTCCTATACTTTAACACCTCTTTGTTTTCCCAGTTGTCTGTGGGCCTCCCTTTCTCTGAGCACAGAGGTTCTCATTTCAGTATTCATTTATTAATCCATTCATTCAAGCAAACCAATATTAATTGAATGCATATTATGTTCTAAGCATAAAGATACAGTGATGGAAAAGACAGATATGGTCCTTGTCCCCAGAGGGCTTTCTGATTCAGACAACTCAGTATTATAATTTTTAGATACCATGATTGAGATGATGTGAATGCACACAGTACAAACATTTAAACAGCCTAGGAAGAGCCAAGAAGTCTTCCTGTTGTACGTGACCACCAGGATAACTAGGTAGAAGGATAAGTAGAAGTTACTTATAAGTTCACAAGGCAAAAGGCATCAGGTGAAACTAAAAGAATGTTCCCAGTAGTTGAAACAAGCTATGGGAAGGCTATGAAATAAAAAAGAATATGGTAGGTTTGAGGAAGGAATTTGGTAGGACTGGGAATAAAGTGCATGAGAGAAGATGTTAAGAACAACAGGTGAAGATCTAGGATTTAAGATTAATTAATTTATTTGTTTTATTTATTTTTCGCTTGAGGAAGATTGTCACTGAGCTGAGATCCACGCCAATCTTTCTCTATTTTACATGGGATGCTGCCACAGCGTGGCTTGATGAGAGGTGCTCAGTCCATGCCCAGAATCTGAACCTGTGAACCCTGGGCCACCAAAATGGAGCTTGTGAACTTAACCACTATGTCACAGGACCAGCCCCTATGTATATATATATATATATTTTTTTCATTTATAAAGAGTTTACCATTTTAAAGAGACTCTATCCTAAGAGCTGGGAGAAGATATTGAAATGTTTTAAGCAGTATACTGGTAGAAACTATTTGATCTTTAAGAACAGTAATCAGGCTGCAATGTGTAAAGTGATTGGAGGAGCCATTACCAGAAGTAAGGTGATTAGACTATCAAGAGTCCAGGCAAAAAATGACAGAGGCTGGAGTTAGGCCAGTGGAAATGGAGAGGAGGGGAGAGTAGGAGTAATATTTAAATATTTAAGGAATAACATCCACAAGATAAGTAGGCAAGAAGGAAGCAGTCAAAGATGATAGCCAGATTTTTGTCTCAGAAAACTGAATGAATGGACAATTTATCAATTGTCATAGAGAACAATGAAGAAGCACAATTGGAGGGCATGGAAATGTATAAATACAAATTTGGTAATATTGATTTTTAGTTGCCAGTGGGCTACTTTAGCGGAGCTCATGGATCAGAATCTCAAGACACATCTCAGTGTTGAAGAGACATGTTGGCATTAACCAATGCACATGCCACTAAATATAGAGGCTGAATGAGGTGAGATGCCTCCTGGGGTTTGTGGAGTAAGGGAAAATAGGTTTAGGATTGACCCTCAAGGGACACCAATATTTAATGGATGGAAAGAGGAAAAATATTAAAGATAATTTGGGATAGGGCAGTCAAGAAGGAAGGACAAAAGTCTCAGTGAGAGGAGATTAAATTGTTTCAAGAATAAGGCAGGGATAACACCATGTGTTGTACTAAAATAAGACCTAAAAGTATTTCATGAGTATAAATCAGTTCAATTTTTCTTTCTTAGGGAGAAAGCACTGTTATTGAAGTGCAAGTGGCACTGTTCAATTTCAAGAGTAAAAGTGTAAAATTCACACAGAACCTAAGACAATATTATCCATTCAATAGATGTTTAAAATATTATTTCTACCAGCAATGTGTAAGAGTTCCAGTTCTTTCTTGTTATCACCTGATATGGTCAGTCTCTTTAATTTAAGCTGTTCTAATAGATGTGTAGTAGTACTCATTGGGGTTTTAATTTACATTTCCCTAATGACTAATCATATTGACCATTTTTCATGTGCATATTTACTATCCAAATATCTTCTTTGGTGACGCGTCTGTTTAAATATTTCATTCACTTTATTTATTGAGTTGTTTGTTTCTTATTGAATTTTGAGAGTTTATATATTCAGTGTATGTCATTTATCAGATATATGATTTGCAAATATCTTCTTCCAATCTGTGGATTATCTTTTTATTCTCTTAACAATATCTTTTGAAGATCAGTTTTAAACTTTGATGAAATTAAATTTATTAGTTTTTAAAAGTTTACGGATCATGGTTTTGATGTTGTATCTAAGAAATTTTTGGCTGACATGTTAGTGGTAATGTAACATGACACAATCACTTTGGAAACCAGTTTGACAATGTCTTAAACATTTAAACACTCACCTACCATATGATCCAGCCATTCCACTCCCAAGTGTTTACCTAAGACAAATGAAAGTGCATGTCCACATGAAGACTTGCATGTGAACACTCATAGCAACTTTGTTTGTAATAGCCCAAAACTGGAAATAACCCAAATATCCATCAACAGTTGAATGGATCGACAAATTGTGGCATGTCCATACAATGGAATATTACCCACCAATAAAAAGGAACAAATTATTGATACATGTACCAACAGGGTGAATATTAAAATAATTACATGGAGTGAAAGAAGCCAGACAAAAATTTGTATGATTTCATTTATATAAAATTCTATACAGTGTAAACTAATCTAACAGAAAGAAGATAAGAGGTTTCTTGGAGAGAGGGGGTGGGACCAGAGAGGGATGGGGGGATGATTATAAAGATGCATAAGGAAATTTGGGAGGATGATCAAATATGTTTATAGTCTTGACTGTGGTGATGTTTTCCTTGGTGTATTCATAGGTCTAAAATTGTACATGTACAGTTTATTGTTTGTCAATGAAATCTCAACAAAGCTGTCAAATATTACTTTTACACTCCAACATCACAAATACACCAACTGAACTGAAAAAAGTAAAAATACGCAAAGCCACACTGCCCATTCTTGTGATTTGATCAGATTGTTTACTTGAAATCAAAACATCACCAGTTTCATGAATTTGTCCAGTAATTTTTCACTTGGGGTAAGAGAACTCTGAGAACTGATAAACAAGCCTTGAGAATGTGGTGGCAAGTTGCAAAATGTGTACCTTCTGCCTTAAACTCTCACACACCAAGTTGAAATCACTGCCTTCAACAAAAAAATACTCCCTAGTTTCAAATTAAACTTCCAGGAAACAATATTAAATATACTTTTTTTTTTTCTGGATAAAGATCTGTTTTTTATGGATTTTGAAAATTGATTTTTTTTCTTACTATGTTTTGTTTTCTAATAAAATTTTCCCAGAAACAGATGTCTTAACAAAATCAGCTATTGGAAACACTTGAAAAATGACTTCACATCTGCAACTTCTAAAACATATTTTAACATTTCACAACTCTTTTGAGTCCTTTGATTTCTTGAATGGAGTGTTTTTAAAAGAAACTTCAGCTCAGTTTTTTTTCATTTTTAACATTCATTGTGACCTTAGCACTTCCAATGCCTTTTTTAAAAGATTTGTCACATTTTTTTCCTTTTGATTCCAGACATATAATTTAAAAATATTAAATTGCCAAAGTGTATTTTGCACCATGGGCTTGAATTTATTTTATGTTCAAGCAAAAAATAATCATTATTTCTCTGACTAAAACTTTTTAACAGTTTTGCATAAAGTAAACAATTCTCTCCCTGGTCCTGAGGGATTGTGATGAGGAGGAGTAAATAAAGGAAATCAATCTTTTCCTCTATGTCCGCCCTTATACCAAGCCCAGGCCCCTGTGGGAAGATTTATAGAAGAGATGTGAATACTTTCATCCCTGGACCTCCAGTGGAGAAGGCTGCGTGTCCTTCAGAGAAACCCGGCCTTTGTTCCATACAGCAAGGAGTTATAGGATGGAGGTAGGATGACCGTATATTCCTGTTTGCCTGGAACAGTCTTAGTTTACACTTGACTTTCGGGGGATAATTATCAGTAATTGTCCCTTTTTCTCTCAAGATTATCCTGGTTTGAATGATGGAGTAGCCCAGCCTGATCTCCTTCACTGGGCTGGTTCACCTAGCCCACTGTAGTCACAAGGCTGTTTGCTAAAAACTCACAGCTGGTCCTTCCCAGGAGAATTGACCTCAGCTGAATCAGATTCAGTATTACAGAGGAGGTTATGCTCCACTTCCCTACTCTCTACCCGCTGTCAGCCTGAGGCTGAAACTGATTAATGAGGCCGGGTTGACTCCCTTGTTCAAGGTAGGTGGGGGGTGGCCCAGTAGTATAGTGGTTAGATTCAGTACACTCCACTTCAGCTGCATGGGGGTTCAAATCCAATGCATGACTTACACCATTTATCAAGCCATGCAGTGGAGGCATCCCACATACAAAACAGAGGAAGATGGGCATAGATGTTAGCTCAGGGACAATCTTCCTCACCAAGAAATAAAAAAGAAAAGGTAAGACCAACTCTATGATGCAATTTGTGCTGCAAACTCCCCATGGAATCAGAAAAGCAGTTTCTAGCTAAAACCACTTCCTACGTGGTTTTGGTTGTTTTCTACCTTATATTGCTTCACTTACTTCCTTTCTCCTGAGAATTCTTGATCAATAAATTATTTATACAAGAATCTCCAGCGGTGCTTCTAGAGAAGTTCACCAAGATAGTGCTGGAGTTGGTGCCAGGAAGCAGGCTTTAAGGATGGGACTCTAGAGTTAGATAACTCACTGGCTGGGAGACAGTGAGAGCCCACCCACTGGTAGTAGGTGGAGAGCTGATAGTCTGTGGCTTGCTTCGGCTTAGTGATTGCTAAAACTTTCACCTGTGGTGAACCTAGATAAGATAAGTGGAAGAACATATCAACGTCTATGATATTCGAGAAGTATAGGGAAACTAGTAACTGTAAGTGTTATTGGCATTGAGTAGCTATTTCTAAACACCATTTGTGTGTTGGAAAGAGAAATGACAGGCTCAATCTATTTATCATGAATTTAAAGCAAAGTATGAAAGTTAGAGAATCTACTTGGTAGTATTTAGAGAGACTAATCTTTTGAAGCCAGAGCTGAAAACAAGACACAGTACTTGACTATAAAAGAGGCAAATCTACTCTCATCTTACGAAAGTGTCCTTCACCAGTCACGGCTGTGACAGAGAGCAAGTATGATCCTGAGACTTGAATGGGCCATATTTGGCCAAGATGCACTTGAAATCCTCGAATCCCCTGATTGCCCGAACCATCCAGATCTGCAAAATTGCCCTTGTTTGAAGATAAGATCTCCTTCACTTAAAGACCATTCAGAGTCCCCCAGTGAGGTAAGTGCCTTACAAGACAATGTTCTTCTTCAGCATCTACCTTCATACACTCCCATGACCACCAGGATCCATAACTAGGGTCAAATCTCAGGATGATCCGACTAGGAAAGTGTCAGGTCTGATAGGGAAGAAGAAAAATTATACACCAAAGAAACTGTAAAATCTGGCTAGCATGGACTGGCAAGAAACTCAGCTGTCAACATAATCATATTAATCGTTGTGATTTTGGAAGTGTAAAGGAAAGCGTGGTTAAACAAACGAACTTCAGGGTATCTAAAGATTACTCATGTTTTGCACTGTTTTTACTACAGTGTTTTGTTTCCATTTTAGCAACAGTATTTTTACATTTCCCAATTGTGACTTAGACAAAGTAAACTTCCAAGTCACTTTTAAGATCTTACCAGTAAATGAAAAATTTAAACATAGTAATCTATTTGATAACTTTAGTTATATTTTTATCAATGCCTATTAAAAATGAAAATTACTTTATTCAAAGGAAATCGTAGTTAAATATAATTTTATGTCTGAGTATATTCTCCCAATATTCTATTATTTTAATATTCTGAAGTTATTTTAATCATATCAAATTTGAAGAAACTTTAATTCATAATTTGTAATTGCTCTGAGGTCCTGAAATCTGGAACCAATTAAGGGGTCTCTTTTCCAGGATCATAGTCAACATATTTTCAAGAAGATCCCTGAAGGTTAGGACTATATAATCAGATTTTCATAAACTGTGTCCACCTGATAGAGAAAATAATCTGATATATTTTTAATTTGATTCAAAAAGTATTTAGCTGAATGCTAAACATATTATCTCCATATATATTTCTACAGAGTGGTGCCAGATAATCATTTTATGGATAAAGAAAAAATTTAAAATATTTCTTGACTAAGACAGCCCCATTTGGTCTAGAAAGTTCAGGTGGAAAGTTCAGACGGTGGTTGCGTGCTTTGTGTGCAGATTGATATATTAAGGCATAGAGATAGGAGGAGAGAACAGCATATAGGCCATTACTGTGGACCTTTCCCATGAAGAGTCACCTTTTAAAGCAGTAAAAGCTGTGAGAACCTCTTCAGCCTGCTTGACAGTACAGTAGTCCCCTTATCTGAGGTTTCACCTTCCACTGTTTCAGTTACTCCTGGTCAGTCCAGAAGCAGGTGATCCTTCTTCTGACCAGTCCTCTACAGGTCAATAGTAGCCAAACACTATGTCACAATGCTTATGTCCTTCACCTCACTTTGTCTCATCACATAGGCATATCATCATCTCACATCATCACAAGAAGAAGGATGAGTAAAGCACAACAAAATATTTTGAGAGAGAGACCACATTCACATAACTTTTATTACAGTATATTGTTATAATTGTTCTATTTTATTATTAGTTATTGTTGTTCATCTCTTACTGAGCTTAATTTATAAATTAAACTTTACCATAGATGTGTATGCATAGGAAAAAACATAGTATAAATAGCGTTCAGTACTATCCACAGTTTCAGGCATCCACTGGGGGTCTTGGAATGTATGCCCCATAGATAAGGGGGGGTGCGACTCTAGTGATCGTCCATCTATGATCCTTGATTCCTAGGGCTTCTTCAGCAGAATGTCAGTGGTCATATCAGTTATAAAGACAAGGCAAGAGGCAAGGCTCTAGGCTCCTCACTCTATATTCAATGCGAGCTTCCTTTTTATCTACTGTATACATTGGGCTTCTAAATAGGATTACATTTGAAGAGGAAATAATTACATTTGAAAATTATTGCCTTAGTTGACAGCTGGTTGAGAGAAAGATGATTATAGATTTTTGTCCTAACTGATTTTATCTGCTAAGGTGGGTCTTTTGTTTGGAGGAGCAAGTTACCTCATCACCACACCTTAGTATCACTTTCGAGGACCCCTGTGTTGTATCTGTCTTTGCTTTATCTTCTACTACTTTCTGTTGCGAACCTTCTGCTTTTTGTCAAGTTGGTGTCCTGACTACCCATTGCCAAACCCGTGCTTACTGTCAACTCTGAAATCCTGCCTGCACTGATGTTCTCACGTGGAGCCCCTTCCAGGTCACACAGGTCACTTTCTTCTTGATAGCCTATCACATATATTTCCAATACTACCTATATCCAATGATCCACCATTTTCATATATTGCTTTCTTAATTTTAATTAAAGAGCAGCATGCTGGGGCCAGCCCAGTGGCGCAGCCGTTAAGTTCACACCTTCTGCTTCTCTATAGCCTGGAGTTGGCTGGTTCCGATCCTGGGCGCGGACATGGCACCGCTTGGCAAAAGCCATGCTATGGTAGGTGTCCCATGTATAAAGTAGAGTGAGATGGGCATGGATGATAGCTCAGGGCCAGTCTTCCTCAGCAAAAAGAGGAGGATTGGCAGCAGTCAGCTCAGGGCTAATCTTCGCACCCCCCCGCCAAAAAAAAAAAAAAAGAGCAGCCGTGCTTTGTCATGTAGACTAGTGTACCCAGAGCAGACACTAAATAGGTAAATATTGATTGGTTGATTACTGTATTACACCTCTTTCAGTTTATTCTGAGACCCTTGCTTCATAAATTAGGTTAGTAGATCTCTCTTTTTAAAAACTAAATGCTAATTTTGAAAACATATCAAGGTTACAGAAGAGCTGAAAGTACAGCACAAGAACTTTTAATCTGAACTATTTGAGGAAAAGTTGCCAACCTGATATCCAATCACCTCTAAATATTCTAGTGTGTATTTCTTACAAAGGTGTTCTCCTACATAATCATAATGCAACCACAAACATTAGGAAATTGACACTGATACACTTCTACCATTTAAACCTTAGATCCCATTCCAGTTTTGCCAATTGTCTCAATATTGTCTTTTTTAGCAAAGGTTCCAGTTCAGAATCATGTGCTGTATGTTGTTTTCATGTCCCTTTGTCTTTATGACACTTTAGAAGATTATAGTCCTATTACTTTGCAAACCGTCTGTCAATTTGGGTTTGTCTGAAGTTTCCTCATGATTTGATTCAAGTTATGCATCTTTGGGAGGAATATCACAGAAGTGATGCCATGTTCTACTTATTTCATTCTGTTATGTGGCACATGATTTTATTATTTCCCAGTATTAATGATATATACTTTGATCCCTTGATTAAGGATAGTATCTACCAGCCTTCTCCACTGTAACGTTATTCTTTTTCTCTTTTTAATTAATAAGTGTATTATGGAAAGGTATCTTTAACTACGTAAATATCCAGTTCCTTATGAAAGATTTCATTTGTTCCTTTAGGTAGATTGATATGGACTCATGGTTTCCCATTTTATTCAATCGCTCCTGAGACATTACTATCATTATTTATTTTGACGTTCAGCTTGTTTCAGGTTTGTCCAGTGAAGACTCTTTAAGCTGACTTCTGTGAACTCCTGACACATCCCTATCATTCTTTGAGTACTGCCTTGTTTTCTGGCATAAAATGATGTTCCAGATTTATCTTGTATTCTCCTTGCCCAAGCCCTGAACTCAGCCATTTCTCCAAGGAACCCTAGTTCCTCCAAGTGGAGATTGATAATTAGAAGCCAGATTAGAGTGGAAGGTTTACTCATGACTATTGGGCTATCATTGCTTCCAGACTATCTTGGTGGACAGAACAAGAGTCGATGTCTATACATCCATATGTATTTCATATCTATGTGTATACGTGTGTGTATATATATCTATATCTGAATCTATGTATATAATGAAAACCACAAATTTCATACTAGTATCTTCAATTCCAACTCAAAACCACAAAGTTCATTTTGCTTTTCTCCAATGCTGTATTTGCAACTCCCTTCTCTCACAATACCAATCTGGTCTCCATTATCCTTAATATATTTAATTTGCTTAATATCCGTGTATGTAACCAATTTCCCATTGCTGTTTATATTGCGTTCCCTGCTCACAGTTCTCTGGCTCTGATTTTTTACACTGTCCCCTGCTACACACACACTCCTAACTGGGCTCATGCTCTGATTTCTCTCACTCCAGGCTACCTCCAGATAGGCACCCTCTTCACACTGTTTCATCTGCACTACTGAACATCTCCTCAACACAATTGTCCTCTGACACCCACACCTAGCTCCCTCTCCATGTGGACACCTCCCTTACTGTTTGGGCTCTGTCACCCCACATCAAAGCCTTTCTCCTGTGTGATCAGCCTCATCTCTCCACCTGGACTCTGACACCTAGTGACAAGCTGCAAAGATCCCCTCCTCATCCAGCTCAGGCTCTAAAACCCCAAGCCAGGTCACCCCTCCATGCAGATTATTTCCTTCTCAGCGTGTTCAGACTCTTGACTCCTCACTCCAGGCATTCCCACCTTTCTCTTTCTATTGGGCTTCTATAGCCTACGCTGGTCACTCCTGACATGTACCTGCTTGGTCCTCAGCACTCTAGACCCTGCGATGCCTCCAACTAGACACCTAATTTGTCCTGCCTGACTTCAGGGCACTGGGATTGACTTGTTTAGAAAGGAGAGAGAAAGAGGGAGAAAAAGGAAGAAGAAGAAAGATGTTTGATCCTTTTTCTTACTTACAGTCACCAAAATTTTCCTCTTTCTATTGTTTGTCTTTTATTGTCCAAAGAGTCACTTTCAATTTAATTTGAGACTTTATCCCATTGGTTTTTCCAACCAATGATCTCAACCCACACTTCTCTACTACGTATTCTAATTAGAAAGTCATTGCACTTGAAACTCAACATACTGAGTGTTTAATAAATACTATTTTATGTAAATTCATACCGGTGTAAGAAATTATTAGTTCAGCACCATAAGCTCTGATTTGCGTACACTTATTTAGAAGTAGACTCTACAGGAATTGGTAATATGTATTGTTATTTTATTCATTTTTTTTCAGGTTGTTATTATATAACACTGCAATAATACTTTAAAAGTAAAAAAAATCTAGCCACCAACAAGTAAATATGGTTTTAATGAGCATATGACTGCCATCCCCCCTGGACTGACTAAAGTCATTTATTATTTGGCATTATCTACTTATATCCTTTTAGTAGTGAAATGGTAAGATTCATTTTGAAAATTAAAATAAAATATAAAATAAAAATGTAAATGTGACACAAAAGGCAGTCGTCTGAGGCAGGCGATATTCCTAAGAATGTTTTTTTACTAACTGTGTTTATTCATCATATAATTACAGTGGAAAAAAATACATACATAAAACCATAAAGGTTCATAATATGGTTTTCATGGCGTTTAAGGAAGTATTTGGGATTCTGATATTAGCACATGTTCCATCCAGTCCAGTGTTTATTCATGTCAGAAGTAACAAAGACACTGCATTCTACAAAGTTTTCCATTGTCTGGCACAATTACCCTGTAGATAAAGCAGAACTCTAATGCGATAAATTAAGAAAATGAGGATGTTTGAATAGATACGCTGCTTTAAGTAGGAGTGATATGATTACCTAAATGCATATAATCTTTTTAATGGAAAGACAACCTTTGTTAGCTTCCTCTGCTACGAGTGAACAGGATTTTTTTCTGACTAATTTTAGTCAAAAATAGTCCAGCGACTGGCTGAGCTCCAGTGGCTGAAACAAACCAAAGATTCCAAGCTATTTGAGTTGCATCTGGTGGTAAAAGTAATAAGATTTGCTCCACTAGATGTAGGCATTCTGTAGGAATGAGTGGTGAGGACAGGTGCTAGTTTGGGGTACATTCTTTATGTCAATCACCATGGTAACTATTTTATATTTTATTTCGTTTACTTCTCAGACAACCCTGAAAGAGAGTTATCATTCATCTCAAATAACAGCAAATTAAAAGAGAAGTTAAGTAACTTGCTTGATTGTTGTATTTTATAATAGATACTGTCTGAGGCATACAGAGAAAACAGTGTAAATGGCAAGTCCTGGGGTTTGGAATATGGTGGTCCTGCGTCAGAGTCAAGAAAAACTTACTTTCTTCCTCAACTTTCCAAGACATCATTTTCCTTCCCAAACAAGCTTATTGTGATAATGTAAGAAGGTTTATAGACCTTCAGGAATTTAGGCAAAACTAGAGTCAGAAGCTATATTTCTACTTGAGTTTGCATATAAGATTTCTTCAATCAGGAAATTGGCTAAAAACAAGAAATGATGTTATATGGACATAGCAGAAATTCACTCAGAATTTAGTTATTAAATTTCCTAATTTATATTAATAAAATTTCCCCTTTAATATTTTCCTGATCTAGAAAAATGATGACATTTCATTAGGATTACAATAGTAAATGTAAAGTTTTAGTTTTATTTTATTGTCTTACATGGCCAAAATTGTAAACATTTTCATTTTATTCAATATGGCCTTGATGAGTTTCATTATGTTTGCCACTGATCCTATCTTAGTGTCAGTGATGATGTTTGATACATGCATGATACTGTCTTTTAAAATGTTGTTAATGATAATCTCACCTGGACTTAATGGTTATGCTTCAACTTTCACTTTACTTCTTCCAGACTCTTCTTTTAAACTGACAACTCCTAAAGCTATCTCTAATTCAGCATCCTAGGATCAAATTGTGAAATTAATGTTAGTTAAGGAGATATATCCAAGAGCTTCAAAGGGAGATGAAATTATTAGAGGTGGAATAAAAAGAAGAGATGGCCGTTGTCATCTGTGTGCGATTTTTTTGTATTTTATCTGCTTGTGATTGTCTCCCCACCACCCATCTATGCCAACACGTACTCACACAATATATCCATACATAGACACACACACACAAACACACACACCATGCTTGGATACCTGCTTTTAAGTCCCCTAGATTTAGCTATCAAGTTGCCTGGGGCAAGTCACTTGCACTTCCAGAATTTAACTTTATTCCATTTGGACTAAAAATTTATGGTTAACAGAAGAAAGAATTCACTAATTCATATTTTGGTATTATAGGGATGTAGTTAGAGACATTCGAAAAGCCTAAAAGATTTTTGCTTGCAATTTAATTTGGACTTTAATAGTACAATTTAATGAAATCAGAATTTAGGGGTGAAAGTTTGACTGGTTTAGTAAACATTGATTTTATGAGATGTGACAACATGTAGAAAGTGTCCAAACTTATCTAGATGCCATCATTTACCTCAATTCTCAATCTGATTTGACCATGACAGAATAGATATGCTCTTGCTGCCAAGAAAGCTCTGTTTAGATTTCTCCAAAGAAGATATACGGATGGCCAACAGGCATATGAAAAGATGTTCAACATCATTAGCTATCAGAGAAATGCAAATCAAAACTACAATGAAGGATCACCTCACTTTGGTCAGAATGGCTGTAATGAACAAGACAGGAAACAAGTGTTGGAGAGGATGTGGAGAGAAGGGAACTCTCGTACACTGCTGGTGGGAGTGCAAACTGGTGCAGCCACCATGGAAAGCAGTATGGAGTTTCCTCAGAAAATTAAGAATAGATCTACCATATGATCCAGCTATCCCACTGCTGGGTATTTATCCAAAGAACTTGAAAACATAAATGCATAAAGATACTTGCACCCCTGTGTTTATTGCAGCCGTATTCACCATAGCCAAGACTTGGAAGCAACCTAGGTGCCCATCAAGGGATGAATGAATAAAGAAGATGTGGTATATATACATAATGGAATACTACCCAGCCATGAGAAATGATGAAATTTGGCCATTTGTGATAACATGGATGGACCTTGAGAGCATTATACTAAGTGAAATAAGTCAGCAGGAGAAAGTCAAATACCATATGATCTCACTCATAAGTAGAAGATAAAAACGACGACAAACAAACACAGCAACAGAGATCGGATTGGTGGTTACCATAGGGAAAGGGAGGGGGAGGGGAAAAAGGGTGATTAGGCTCAGATGTGCGGTGATGGACTATAATTAGCTTTTGGGTGGTGAACGTGATATAATCTACACAGAATTACAAATATATTACGATGTACATCTGAAAGCTATATAATGTTATACTCCAATGTTACTGCAATAAAAAATAAAAAATAAAAAAAATAAAATGCAGATGTAAGTGTAAGGCGTAAAATGACAATATTAAATCAAGAACTTAAATTATGTAGAAAAAAGAAAGCTCTGTTTAAATGTGTATGCATTAAAAGATTAAATTTTATGACTACCTTTTGTTTTTCCTATTTGGAAAGAAATATCCTGTGATTCTGTAACTCAACACAGTAAATTTATTTAATTATTTCTTAGATGCAAATCCTCAAAATGAATCCCCAGTGACGTATCATACTACATGATTAAACAACTTCAAAGGGCACTTGTTGAATTGATTCTCCTTTTGGATTCCCTATACTTGATGATAGTAATGAAAATATCGTTTTAGTTATCCTTTGAAAATTATCAACCCTCAGGAAATAAAAAAAAAAGAAAGTATTGAAACACAAGATAAGTATATCCACATAAAAGTAGTATAGCTTTGTAAATATATATAATATTGATTCTGCTCTAATCATTTATGGGTAACAAATATTCCTGACGACAGGATCAGTATTACTGATTTTTCCTTTTGCCTCAGGCTTCAAGATGACTCAGCAGGGCATTATTACTGATTCTATCTTCATTTAACCTTTTGATATTTTGTTTATCATGTCTTGATTGGCATTCATTGGAAAGCACATTGCATTAAAATATTAATTATATTTATTACTCAGATAACTTCAATTTTCTTAATCTCCTCCGCTCCCTGTTACATAGATCCCCAGTACTGAATACTGCCATTATTGATTGTCACGCTTGCATTGAAACACTTGGTCCTCTCTATTATTGATGACTACCTTCCTGGTTTCTTGCAGGCATTTGAATTTGTGATCTCTGCTTTGTTCAAAATTCAGGAAAGCTATTCCACAGCGCAATCTTCTAACTGGTGCTTATGATTGATCTCATGGCTTCTTTGTTCTAAGTTCTATCGGTGATATCTACCAAGTTTACTGGATAAGCAAAACAATTTTTCAGAAAATTCCAAGTATGTCTTCTTCTTAAGAATTTGCAGTGGACCTTATATATCATACATACCAGCAAAAAGATGGTGATATGTTTCCATGGAAATACAACTTCCACAAAAATTCTTCTATGTTACCTTTTCACTTGGATACTTAGCCACTGAAGATTATTCTTTCAGGAGTTTAATGGTTTAACTTCTTGAGATTTCTAATGACTAATTTTAATGGAGATTTTAGAAAAAAAATCATTGCATAGCTGTTCAATAAGCTGTGAAGTAATAAAGAACCAGCATTTCAATAAGTTCTGTTGTATTAATTACTTGTTCTTTGATATTTTTGTCTTGAAATGGCCTCACTGTTAGACTAATCACCTTTGGAACAATTGATATGGAGATAAGATGGTGTAAAATACGTGAGTAGATGACGTTGATAT
Source organism: Equus caballus (assembly GCF_041296265.1). Classification (NCBI taxonomy): domain Eukaryota; kingdom Metazoa; phylum Chordata; class Mammalia; order Perissodactyla; family Equidae; genus Equus; species Equus caballus. The sequence continues at coordinate 40,853,565 of NC_091704.1, forward strand.
TTCCTATTTGCATCGTAACTGAGTCCCTCACTTTCATCTCTTTTTAACATCGATTAATATCACCTGCCACCTCCACAAACTCACTCTACTCTGGTGAGCAACATGGTTCAAATGTGTCATTTTCCACAGAAATTAGGAAAGGAGATATTTAAATGGGGATAAGGTCAAAAGCATTAGAACTTTAACCTCTAAATGCTTCTTTCCATTTGAATTTCATATAAAGAGGAAGGATGTGTGCCGGTGGGCTTGTGAGAATTCATAAGAAGGGTTTAAAGTGGTGCTTAACCTTAGACACAGTTAAGGAAACCTAATTCCTCTCCAGTAAAATAGTTTAAGGCACTGTGGGAAGTCTGGCCCATAAAATGCACTCTGTCTTCCTTTGGGATGTTCTGAAAACTCACCAACCAACATGACAAACAGCAGGACTTGCAGTGATTGCAAAATACACGGTTGTATTTTAAACCACATATGCTGAAAACTTTACCTCCTTTAGTAATAAAAAAGTAGTAATTGTTCCTGGACATTGAACATTATATTTAGAATATTTAGAATATTTTTCTGCACCTTAACCTTCTTTCTTTCTCTCATCTCTACTAACTATAAAGACTCCTAGAGTTACCTCTGACAAGGCACCCAGTTTGATAACTAATTTATGGTGGCATCTTTCTGAAATTTAACTTGTAAAAATATTAGATGTATTGGTCACTTCTTCCTTCAACAAAGGTATTTTTTTCAATCCTTTGGGTTACTTTATACAGTTGGTTTCCCTTTGACTTCCTTGGTTAAACTTGGTTGTTTATTTTAAATGTGATCTTTCCTTAGATAATAGTTCATCAGAATTTTGTCTTAGGCTCTGCTCTCCACCACTTCCCTTTCCTCCACTCCCCTGATTTCTCCACTGTCTACACTATCTCTTGGCAATCCGATTCTCATAGGCTATATGTTCATGACTATTTAATCCTAGCTCTGGCTCAGAACCCTCTCCCTGGATCTAGCTATCAGCAGCTGTGTACAAAAATCTCCCCTTGGATGTACTGGGAGCACCCAGATTCAACCCCACTGTGTTCCTCCTCTGAGTTCTTCCATTTTAGTAAATGGCACAATTCAAATGCCCACTTTCTCAAACCAACAACCTGAGAGCTATCCTGAATTCTGTTCCTTAATCGTTCCATCAAATTCTATCCTTTTTGCTCCTTGATAATCTCTCAAATGGTTCTGCTTTTTGTAATTACCACACCACTATTTTAGTTTTGTCTCCACAGTTTCTCAGATTACTAGAACAGTCATCTTACTCTGAAACCAGCAAACAGTTAGCCATTGATGATTAAGTAGCAAGGAACTAAAGTTTTTTTCCTTTTTTGCAATTACTGATTATGGCATTTAGCTGTCTAACCCACCCGTTGTTGACTGTGCTGCTTAGGCAATATGCTATCTGACCCCCACTAGGCTCCTATAGATAACATCTCCCTGGAGCCTGGGTCACCATGGTAATGGGTGTTTGAGCTGTTCGTCAGGAATTAGAACCCCTTGTCCACTCCAGGCCAGTTGGGACCACCAACTCATCAACTGGCCCATGCAGACGTCTGATAGGCCACCTTTTGATGTCAAGAGGCTAAAAATTCCACCCTCAATATTATGTTAAGCGAAATAAGCCAGTCAGAGAAAGACGAACTCTATATGACTCCACTCATAGGTGGAAGTTAGTATATTGATAAGGAGATCTGATCGGTGGTTACCAGGGAAAAGGGGGGTTGGGGGGAGGGCACAGAGGGGAAAGTGGTGTACCCACAACATGACTAACAAAAATGTACAACTGAAATCTCACAAGGTTGTAATCTATCATAACATTAATAAAAAAAAAAAAATACATACAGAAAAAAAAAAAAATTCCACCCTCAAATCATGCTAACACCAGCATTTCGTGAGCATGCGTCCTGTGAAGGGGCATGGAGTCTTAAATACGCTTGTGCAGCTCATCAATTACCTCACCTCTCCTCACCTCCAATCACCTATCTCCACGTTTCAGACCACCTTGCCCCCCATCCCATAAATATGCCTGAGTCCCTATTTTCCGGGAAGCGGATCTGGACTCATGCTCTTGCCTCCTCATATGGCTGCCTTGTGATTACACCCTCTCGCTGCTGCAATCTTGTTGTGTCTGCGTTTGGCTTTCCAGGTGGCGGGCAAAAATAAACCTGATGCAGTAACAACTCTAGCCTCCCTGTGTTGATTCTTGTCACTCTCCAAACCCATTTCCACACAATACCCAGAGCAATGCTTCTAAACGGACTTCATGGAGGCCTTCCTGAACTTGGAGGGTTTCCAGCGTTTGCAAAATACACTCTTGTATTTTAAACCAGGTATGCTGAAAACTTTATCTCCTTTAACACCTCTCAGCCTTATCTCTTCTATCCATTCAAGATCTCCTTATCTCCTACCTGTCAAAGCTACAGTCAAACCTGTTGTTCTCTATCACTTCCTCTAGGCCTTTGGCCATACTCTTCCCTTGTTAATAACATGCTCTCCGTCCCTCCTCCCTGGGATAACCTCTACTTGTCCTGTAGATTCAGCTTCAGAATCCTACTTTCTGGTGAGAAACCTCGACCAGTAATCTGTAAATGCCTTGGCTGGCCCTCCTCTCGGCACCCATAATACTATGTGCTTCTTCTTGTTATTTCTTTGTATCTCCCACATTTCTTGTCTGCCTCTCCAACAGAAGACCATAAGAGTACAAGACAGGAAAGCTTCGGGCAGCAATTCTGATCACAAAAATAAACTCCTGCCAAACTGCTAGACGAAAGAATTTGAAAGACAGGATTCTCAGAGGACGACCCCCAGGAATGACCCCTAACCATAGCTGGGGCTCAAAAGATTGTGTTTGGGGCCCTGCTGGAAATATTATGTATTTGTGCTCAGCAACGGGTAAAGCCAACTCACATGTTGTGTTACATCGTACAGCACTTTTTTAAGCATTTTGTTCCCTGGTGATTGTTTTGAAATATTTGCCTTGTTCCCCTCATTCATTCTAAGCTCCCTGTGGTGGAAAACTTTAATCTCTACCAGATATAACATCAGAGGTCAGGCTCCAGAGTCTGCGAGTCAGATTCTAGACCTAGCAATTACAACAACCCTATGTGAACATGTCAATAATGTGACTACAAGATGGTGATCAGCAATATAAATGGATTATAACTGAGAAATACAGTTTTGGGAGAGCCTAAAAAATTAAATTGGTATGTTTTAAAGAAAATGAATTTGAAGATTTGATATTGGGAAAAAATTGAAAAGGATATAATAACGTTAGAATTAAATTGCACATATTAGTTTTAATTCATGATTTTTAAAAATAAATGATCTTTTTGGTGTTGTGACCAATGTGGTCCACCATGTTACTAAGATCCTGACCATCACTGGTGTTCACTAGGAACAATCACATATGGATTCTTTGGCCTCCATATTTGATCTCTAACACTATTCTCCCTTTATAGGAACAAAGAATCTTTGGAGAGTAGCTGATTCCTTGTCTTAGGCTGAGGAAAAATCGACATGGATTTGAAAATCTTATTTTTGCTGGAAATCAAGAGTGCTTTCAGAAAATCTCAAAGAGTACAAAAAGGTAAGACAGTCAGCTTGAAGTGCTCCCAGGTCAATTTGTGATGGTTGAACACTCTAAACAGGATAATAATTATAGTTAAATGGAAAGCTGAGGTTGTGATATGAATCATAATGATGTTTTAAAGAGAAAAATTAATAGAGCATTTTGCAAGGTTGTTATAATAAAAAAGAAGGATGACTATATTAGGATACACTTAATCTAAAACTTATTTTTAGTGAGCAGAAGAGTTTTAACATATATGGAGATTTTGTATCTTTTATTAAGTATGTACCCATTTATAAAATGTAGAGTCAATCTCTAGCTGTTAGATAGGGTTGTGAAAGGTTTTACTCATCAGATACCATATAAAATGGCTGTAGAATTCCTGGATGTGCCAGATATTTAAAGCTGTTGTTTCTTTTTCCTTCCTCATTGGTGCATTTGGGAGTTCCTCCAAGGCCCGTGCTGAGAACATTAAGCTATTTGTGTGTGTGTGTGTGTGTGTGTGTGTGTGTGTGATGTTGGTTACCCATCTTCCTCCAGCTAGCTACTTCCCTCATCCTTAGCCCTGCATTTCTGGTGTTCCAATAAACAGAGACTGTCTCCTTCAGGGTCCCATTGTCACCAGGTGCCCTCCCTCTTAGGCAGTATTTAAAATGGCTCCAGATCTGTTTATCCTCACCTATATGGCTCTATAGGAAATGGCCATCCATCCTTGCCTTGAAAAATTTGGGAGTAGGGACTGCCCGATGCAGCCACCATTGCTTTTTCCTTTGCTTCTGCTGCTGAAGCTTCTAGCCACCTATTGCTCACTTGTAACTTTTCTGACAGGTTTAACAGTAAGCCACAATACCTCCCTAACTGCAGGTAGCATATGGCAACTTCTCTGAGAAATCCCATTGAAACCCCTCTCTCTTGACTTGGGGCAAAGGAGGAAGCACACTCAACTCCCCCTCTTTGCTGTGCTTGATAGGACCCAGAGCACAGCTGTGTCTTAAGAACTCCTTCTCACACAACTCACCAACCTTTTTCCCATTTTCAGTCTCTGAATCATTTTTATGTCCTCAATCTGGGCAAGGTCTGTAACGTGTTCTTCTTTGACCATCCTTTTTGAATGACCATCTATCTCCCACCTCATTTTGGTATTTGAAATCTATTGCCTTTGGGAGTCAGACACAATTTCATTTTAATATCCTATTAGACACAAATGTTTCCCATAATGCTAGCACATTGAGACAATACCAGGGAATAGCAAGGGATTGGGTTTTGTAACACTGACCAAATAAAACTTTAAAAAAGTGATTCAAAGAAAGGCACCAGGATCAAATTCATTATGAGTATCTCAGGTTTGCATCACTGTGATCCTATGTGGTGACCCTGAATTGACTGACTGGCGACACAAATCACATACCCTTGGCAGGTTTGAGACAATATAATTGTGTGTGTGTTGGGGGCTGGTGAAGTCTCACAAGACTGTTAAAATCCAGAACGTTATTGAGATATGTATTATTGTAAACAGCCTAAAAATTGTAAGGGCAGAAATAATGAAGAAATAAACCTACAACATTGATACTTTTAAACAGTAATGCATTTTGTAATTATTATATTTGTATATGTTTTGCCTGCCATTTTAAATGTTTAAGAAAAATGGTCATGGTAAATTTCCAGGTTTTCTTAAGGACGTGGTTAGTGGAAATTGCCAGCTTTCCTCAGTATCTGTTCTCACTTTCTTCTTCTTTTTAGTAGAATCTTTAGATTTTAAGCTGGCATGTGGCTGCCCACCTAGAAACTACATTTCCAGTCTTCCTTGCACCCAAGTGGAGCAATGTGATTAAATTTGAGTCAAAAGCATAAGAAAAGATTTATGTTTGCAATTTATGCATCATCTTCAACTTGAAGGCAAGCTACTCTTCTCTTGCTGCAGGCTGGAACACAGATGCACAGTGACCCAAGTTCTGTCACATAGCAATGGACAATACCCTAGTCCTTGGAGAAGAGAGGAACTCATATCCCTGAATGGCCTTGTGGAAGAGCTGCCCTGTTAGCTGGAGCAGGTGGAATGTCATCTGAGAAAGAAATATACCCGTATCTTAATTTAAGCCGTTGTATTTTCAGATCTCTTTGCTTTTACCCTTAAAAATATAATAGAATTTAATTAATTAAGTGTTCTGGTTATCTGTTGTTCTATGGCAAAACTACCCCCAAACTTAATGGCTTAAAACAAAAATTTCTTATTATCTCTTGTAGTTCTGTGAGCTGATTGAGCTCAGGCAAGGTAGTTCTCCCATGGGAACTCTTATATTGCCATCAGATAGATGCCAAGACTAGAGTCATCTGAAGGCTCAACTGGTTTGGCTATCCAAGAAGGCTTACTCATATGCTAGAAGTTGGTGGTGGCTAGTTCAACTAAAGTTGGTACTGAAAGTGGAGCACCTGTATGTGGCCTCTTCATGTAGCTTAGGCTTCCCACAGCATGTGGTCTGGATCCCAAGGGTGAATATTCCAAGGGACATAGATGGAAGTGCCAAGGCTTCTTATAAACCGGCATTGCAAGTCCCAGAACATCACTTTCACTACATTCTACTTGTCAACAAGGACTCAGTCCAGTTGACATTCAAAGGGAAAGAGATTAGGTTTTACCTCTCAATGGAATAACTAGCAAAGAATTTCCAACTGTCTTTATCCACCGCATAAACCACATGAGAACTTTTTCCCCAGAGATTCTTTCTAAAGGTTTTTTTAAATGTCTTAATAAATTACTTTTCTACATCAAACCTGTTATATATAGCAAAGTTTAATAGATTGATCATTAATTACACTGCAAACAAAGTTCATATTCCTCTTCACAACACAAGTGAGTCATAGACATTAAATAATCTTAGCAGCAGTTAAAATGATTAACATTGTATCAGAGGAAAGTAAAATACAGGGACATAAAATTATATGAATGAAAACCAGAGAGCTCCTATCAGGGAGAACCTGCTACTATTAGTTAACCTTTTTAAGAACTATGTGCAAGACATCAGAATAAGTACTTTGCCCACATTATCTCATTTACTTCCCGTAAAGCCCAATGAGATATATTCTATTATTGTTTGTACAATTGCATAATTGTACAAATGCATATTTACAATTGTGCGGAAATTAAAACTTGGATTAAATAAATTGTCGAAAGTCACAAAGATCAAAAATGGCTGAACTCAGTCCAAGGTGCTGGGGCTAAACCACAAGGCTACACCTGATTCCTACAGCTCTATTTTGAACAAAGATTGTCTTGTGCGCTCTCCTGTATGGTAGTAACATGATTAAGGAAGTTTCTGCTTTGTGTGTGTGCGTTTTTTAAATATTGACTTTTCATATCAATATGTGGGTACTTTCTTCCAGTTCTTTCTTATGAGTAATAGACACATTGAAGTTTTTCAATGCTTCCAATTATATGTTGTACTTTTTAAGATTAAATTTATAAAATTTAGAAATAATTATATAGAAAAAATAATGACCCATTATTTCACTTTCAAGAGCCAATTATTATTTATGTCTTAAACTGTTTTGGTTCTTTTTCCTCTTTCTGTTTTCTACATTGTTTATTTTGCATTTACCGTTTTGTGTCCTGTTTTGTATTTTTGTTTATCATATGTTAAACATGATCTAATGTTATCAAAAACATTTTAAATATCATATTAAAAACGTGTACTAAGTAACATTTCAAACATACAGAAAAGTAGTACAGTGAACTCCACGTACCCATTACACAGCATCAAAATGACTAATATTTCACTTGAAATTATTCCTACTTCTCTCTGCTCCAATTACTATATCATTTCATCTAAAAATTATTTTCAATATTTGAGTGTTTTTTAATCTCATTACGAACCATATTTTGCTTATTAAAAAATCTGGTTAAAATTGGAATCTTATCACGATGTTCCTGACTAGATTATCCACACTGTTCTATGATTATATTAAGAAAAAAAAGGTATCGGCACTCTCATAGGAGCGTCTCTGTGCCATATGAGACTTCCTCTAATTAACTTCCATGCTGCTGAATCTTCGACAAGATTCTCTAGCATGCACGTGACACACTGACGTAACAAATATACCAGATTAATGAAAAATCGAAGATCTGGTATTAATCACTTTTGAAACCATAAAATCCACAACTGGTAACTTTGAAGACACACAATAAATTGTAGAGAGAAAGACAACTAAGAGTTCAGAGGCAAGCATCAGAAAGTGAACACAGCCTTCATCCGAAAATATTAACAGCTCTGCACTGAAAATCCTTCTTTTCAGTATAGACTCAATTTGTTTTAACACTTTCTTTGGCCATCCCCTTTGCCCAAGAGAGTATTTACCAGGTTGATTTATATCTTTTGTCCACATGATGAAGCTAGTGGAAAATGCCTGCCCGCCGAAGACTGCCTCAGAGACCTTGCTAAAGTTTTCTCAATAATCCTTTGGGAAACAAAAGCATCAGTAAAAATAATTTAGAAAAAAAAAGTCTCTGTGCCAAGAACCAGGGATTATTTATGAAGTAAAAGAATGTCTTGGAGGCAAGTGCCAGGACACCTGGTTCCATGACCATAAGCAAGAGTTTGTCAACAACTCCATTTAAAAACTCATTTCTAAAAGATTTACAGCTCAGCTGATTCAGTTCCCATGGGTCCTAATCTGACTTCCTAAAAAAGGGTGATCTTAAATAACATTTGCCCATCCATTTGAGCTGAGGACTTAAGAAAAAAGACAAAAGTAAAGTACTTTACTCTGGAGCATATTTACTCTTTCTACGTTAATTACCTTTTTGTAAATATTAACAGCTCTGCACTGAAATACTGGAGACAGAAATCAGAAGTTATTTTTGTATTGTTGGTACACTTTGCATTTAATTCTCACCCTTTTTCTCTTGGCAGTCCACCAAGTACATAAATGTTAAGATTGTGCTCATGTCGCATGTATTCATCAGTATTATTTAATTCTTAAGATTATTATTAATAAAAAAATAATATTAGTTTTCATTTATTGAATGCTTATCATGTGCCAGGCACTTTATAAAATTTACCTCAAGTCTTCACCCCACCATCATGCAAGGTAGATGTTACTGCTCCTTATAGTAGCTAAGTTCACCGAACATCAGAAACATTAAGAAACCTGCCTGTGGTCACCCAGGTACTTGGGTTTGGCGGAGCATAGTTCTGTCTGAATACAAAGCCCATCTGTTCTTGACTATTTTCTGAATGGGTGATAGAAGTAGCTTGCTCTAATAATATCCAGGTCCTTATGCTGCTTTTACTATTGAAATATTCTTAATTTCAGTTATATCATTGGCTACTTTGAGTGGAAAACTTATAATTTGACTAAAGTTTGTTAAACTGTGTCTTTATTTACAGATACATAAGAATTTAATTTAGAAGCATCTTTAAAAAAGTTTAGCTCAGGGACTGGCCCAGCAGTTAAGTTTGCATGTTCTGCTTCAGCGGCCCAGGGTTTGCCAATTCAGATCCCGGGTGCGGACTTACGCACCGCTTGTCAAGCTACACTGTGGCAGGCATCCTATATATAAAGTAGAGGAAGATGGGCACGGATGTTAGCTCAGGACCAGTCTTCCTCAGCAAAGAGAGGAGAATCGGCAGCAGATGTTAGCTCAGGGCCAGTCTTCCTCAGTAAAAAGAGGAGGATTTGTGGCAGACGTTAGCTGAGGGCTAATCTTCCTCAAAAGAAAAAAAAGTTTAGCCCAATGCAAAAAATGTTCTTTATTCTTTCAATATTTTATGTTTCTAAGTCTAAAATATTCAATATCCCTGTCCTCTGCCAGAGGAAGACCTGGAACTTAGTAACTATCATCTGAAATCTCCCCCTAAACTGTCTTTCCATGTCTAGAATTTTAATTCCAATTTTCTAAAAGCAAAAAAAGTTTAGCTATTCATAGTGATTATCACTTTTTATAAAAAAAACTAATTATTTCACTTGCCATTGCTCTTTGCCTTTCTCTTTGAGTTCATGGTTTTACTGAAGCACTTCCTCTGGCAATTCTTTTTACTGAGGTTCTGTGGGTATCAACATCCCTCCACCTCTCTCTCTCTGAAATGTCTTGGTTTTGTCATGAAAAGTTTGAACGGGTTTTGGAGTTCTAGATTGACCGCTATTTCCCCTCAACATTTATGGTTGTTACTGAGAAGTCTACTGTCAATCAATTGACTTTTCTTTATAGGTAAAATTTCTTTGCTGGAAAATATTCCAGAGGTAACATTTACTAGTTTTTGCTTTTCTTTGATGTTTTGAAATTTCCCTGCAATGTGTTTAGATGTAGATTTATTTTATTTACGCTCCTTGGCATTCTGATATTCACTTTCTATCTGAGAAAACATCTTTTTAAAATCCTGAAATACACTTTTAATGTTGCCTTCTCATCAACTCTTCTTTTCTCAAAATCTAGAACTCCTCTTAGGCATATGTGGACACGTCTCATTCCAGCTGCCATGACTATTCACTCTGCTTTCAAGTATTCAATAAATATTGTTATCTCTCTCTCGCCTTCAGTACTATCATTCAGTTTAGTGGTTATTTATTCATCCTCTATTTTATTTTTTGTCCATTGGCTTTCTTTTATTTCAATGTCAAAAATATTTTTTATCCCAGGATTTTAAAACCGTTCTTTTTTGTTCGTTTTTGATTCATAGCCACCTGCTTTTTTCCCCAGAAAACTTTTATTCTTTTTTTTAACGAATATGGTTGATATCTTTTCTCTGTTAAGGTGTCACATGCATTTGGTTTTTAGACTGCTGTGGTATTTCTAATTCGTCAAGAGTAAATGTCCTATGTGCAAAATGTGTAAAGTATCTTTCGCGATTTTAATTTTCCTCCTGCAGTATGGGATCTTTAACTTGCTAGATTGTTCCAAGTCTTTCTCTTTAACCCCATTCATGTCCCTGTTTCTCCACACCTACTGGTCTTTCAGTTGTTTCTACTCAGCCAGTTTTAGATGCAGGTCTTAGGTTGGTGATTGGCCTGGAAATCTTTGTTCCCTTCCCCACTGGGTCCTCTCTCCTCCTTTCTCTTCTGACACTGGTCCATTGAGATAGTGATTTTGGTTTTGAGTCTGACTATATCTTTTAAGTATCCAAATGAGATGAAGATATATTTAATATTATTTTAAAGATTTAAATCTATTCAATTAGATTATCTTTTCTAAAAGGAAACAAAAACTCATAAAACATCTTGAGCAGAAATTTGACAGTGACACATTGGTTGGAATCATAAGATCACACCATGTCACAGGAAACCCTTTCATTTTACAAAAAATAAAGTTCAAATTCAGAAAACGTGTGACATACAATGCCGTACGTTTGGTGAGTGGAAGATAGAAAGCTATAAACCAATTTTCTTGATTTCTCACTTCTCTGCTACATTTACTTGATCCTCCTGTACAAAATACTCATTGACTTCTGCTGAGAGTAAAGACTGACATTATTTTCATTGGCAGAAATAGTTGTCTCAAAATATCTTCAATTATAGATTAGTGGTGGCCCATAAGGCTGATGTAGCCTGTACATTCATTTGTTTGGCCCACTTACAGTTAATATTTCATATGGTTTCTACTACTGAAAATTAGAGATTAAACGGCAACAGCAACGACAAGAACAACAACCAGACTGCAACACTGGGAAACAGTAGGTCACCTTCTAGTCTGGGAATCACCACTGAGATGAGCAGCTACGGTGTCCATTCAGATGGAGGGTTGTTCCCAGTTCACCAGTCCCCATCTAGCTGCCTTACTCATTCATACCACTTGTCATATCCCCTGAGTTAGTGACACCTGATCTAAACACTCACAGTGCTGTAAAACCATCACTAGATTTTCCTATCTTTGGAGTAAAACACAAAGTCTCTTTTACAACAGTGCCTTATGAATATCTACCATAAATACCTTATTACACATTAGTTTTATCAGATTAACTGTTTTCTAGCAAAGCAAAATAGTTTTTAGCAAACATATTTTCTAGCACTCTGGGGAGTAGGGGCAGGTGCAGGAGTCCTGCAGAGTTAGACAGCAGCAGAGAGGGCTTGGGCACCTGGGAGCAGAGGGCGAAGAGAATTTGGGAGCCAGACAAAGAGGGAGCAGAGGTTGCTGCTGGTGCACGTCACTTTCTTCCTAATTGTGCTGGGCACTTACCTTAAAGCCTTTGCGCTACCGCTAGACAACCTGAGGCCTATGGCATTCCCCTGCCCCTTTCCCATCAGGGTGTAAGTACTCGTGGGACTAGGGGTCTCTCTATCATTGAATTCTGGGTTAAGGCAAACTACTCTTGAGCCTGAAGAACTTCCTCATTCACCCTCGGTACCTATATAGCTGCCTCCCTTGTTTCAACGGGGGCTAACTGACTGTTCAGTATTGAGGGAATTATAATGCAAATTGGACAGCAGCCAGAAAAATATCACTCTAGTGGTAGCTGTTTAAAGAACTGCCCTGTTTGCTGCAGAAGTAATCAATAAAAAGAGTTCTAAAATGGTTCTTTCATCTTTTTCTGTGTAACTCTAAGTAAGACCTTGCAATCACTGATCTGTTCTCTAAGTTTCCGTTTGTGCAGTCCAGGTCCTACATTCAGATTCTGAACGCCATCAACTAAACTTGGCTATCTTTAGCTCATTATCTTGGAAAACACCAGTCTGAATTATAGTATATGTGTGTATATGTACACAGAGAGATAAATTTCCACTGATATCCAGTAATATTTCTCAGAGAGTACCCAGAGAACGTGCAGGAGAATGTAGAGGGAGTTTTCTTCATGGCTTTGTAATATACTGCAAACCATGTTAAGGCTTCCTTGCATTGCCCTTACAGCATTTTATGCTTACACGCAGTGTATTAGTTTGCTAGGGCTGCTGCAACAAAATGCCACAGATGGGGTACTTAAATAACAGAAATTTATTTGCTCACAGTTCTGGAGGCTGGAAGACCAACATCAAGGTGTTGGCAGGTTTGATTTCCACTGAGGCCTCTCTCCTTGGCCTGTAGATGGCTATCCTCTCGTTGTGTCCTCACATGGTCTTTTCTCTGTGCTTATATAGCCCCGGTACAGCTTTGTATGTCCAAATTTCCTCTTCTTATAATGACAGGAATCAGATTGGATTGAGGGCCCACCCTAGTGACCTCCTTTTAATTTAATCACCTCTTTAAAGTCCCTATCTCTAAATACAGTCACATTCTGAGGTATGGGGGGACACAATTCAGCCCTAACACCAAACATTTTTCATTTGTTCACTTGATCTCTCTTTCACTAAAAATGAACTACTTCAAGGCAAGAATCAAGTCATACTTCTCTTTCTGTTCCTTGTATCTAGAACTTTTGATTCTAAAAAAATATTCATGGAACTCAACAAGCTCAAGAATATAGCTGTGATGTTTTGTGGCTTTTCAAGAAATTTTTTCTGGTACTAACATATTTGGTTAGGAATGATGGGTGCCAAGGGACTTATCCAGCTAAATTACTCTTATAAAGAAATTCCAGATCTACACATATATTCAGGGATAGCTGAGGGATATACTTTTCTATTTAAAATGAGTGGAGAAGAAACAACACAAGGAAGGAAAGCATGACACAACATGTAAGGATAAATATATATTGGGAGAGGCTGTCATTTAGTATATAAAATAAGCCACAAAGAGCTTGTAACTAACTTAGGAACAAATACGTTCAAAAGTTTAGGAATCCTTAGTAACAAAATATGGACAAAACATGTGTCAATGAGAAGACGCTAACAAGTGCCACTAGGATTAACACAGACCAAATGCCACTGTGGTTTACAAAAATGCCTGTGGGTTTTGGTGACCAAAAGCGGTGACTTCATTGAGGAGACTAGGTTAGAATTGGGCCTTTAAGGATAAAGGGTATAAAACAGCACAATTTAAATGATTGATTCCAGAATACGGGGATCAATGATGGTGAAATTATCAGGAGGCAGTTGAAAACAAAAAAATTCACATAACTCTCATAGCACAAAACTTGAAATTATTTTATTGACTAACATATTGCCTTTTAAAAAATGTTCTTCCAACTCTGAAAAATGATCTTTCATGAACATTTCAATGATAGCATAAATGAAGTCTACCCAGCATAAACTCAGTGTTTCCACTGGATAACGAGCTAATTAGTTACAACAAAATGACTTATCCCTTTGTCTAGCTGTCATTGGAGTTAAAGTTCTGAGATTAGGTAATGAATTATCAGCTGATGGGTTTATTTCCTCCAGATAACAAGCAGGGAAGAAAAAGAGGAAATGTAATAACACTTCAGATATCTTGATGTCAGTAATCTACTATTCTAAGCTTATAGGAAAATTCCTGTTAGCTGATAATTGGCAAGTAGTTTATGTCACTTTATCCTATACGCATTCCATGGCATTACTTAATTTTTTCCTTATCTTTCTAGTTCTAGGTGTTGTTTCCAATTCTTCATGGCCTGAATGACAGTTTATATTGTCTTCAGCAGAAAAATCAGCCCAGACTTTAGGTAAACCTCCTGGAAAATGCGTATCTATCAGTTGACTTCGGCTGCATTTCTTTCCTTCTTTGACTTAGTACAGTTTGCATTCCTCTCATGTCTATCTTAGGGGATATACTTCCTAGCACAGAATGCAAATTATGAGTGAAGAGAGTTCTAAACTAGTTTCCATTTGACATTGTTTCATAACAGATTACTTTGATTGCTTCGAATAGTTTAAGACGTGTGCCTTGGGACTCAGGTTTTAACATTCATTTATTGTAGTTTTCCCAGACTTTGTCATAGAAAATAGTAACTCAGGTTATTCTAAATGTTTTACTAAAGGTGAATTGCAAGCTGATTAAGAGGTAATTGGATTCTATGTATTTACTGCATGCTTTCGTATAAGAAGAAGTTGAAATCCCTTCCCTCTGAATGCTATTGCTTGGTGGGTTTGAACTCAGATCCATTCCTTGTCCTACTTCCCCTCTGATACCATGCTCTGCTCTGTATTTTAGGGGGGCCCAAGATGACATTCCTCATTCATGTGTCAGATAGCTTCTGGATGGGTTTGGCTAGTGGGAGGCACTATCAGGAGATTGGAAAGTGAGGTAAGAGATAGTCCAAGGCATTTCTTCACCTCTCTCTTTGCCTAAAACAACATTTCCATCTGTACCTGTGCCTCTTCCAGACTCCAGCTCCCACCTAACAGGCCACCTAGCTTCCTCCAGGTGACTAAACTTCCTTGTTCCAATAATCACATCTATCCCTTTGTCCCAATTTATGGGTGGTAGCAGCTTCTGCTATTTCTAATCTCAGGGTTAGCACACTTTCCTCTTGTTTGGAGTCTCAGTTCTATCTATTAAATCAGTGCCACTTCTATTTTAACTATTTGAAGTGATTATCTTTTCCTGGTTGGATCCTGACTGATTCATTCCATTTCCTCTTTCTTCAGCTGACAATAGGTAAAATCACACAGTCCTCTTACTTATCACACAACCTCTGTTGTTATTGTCACTATCATGATCATGAAGTATGTGTATTGCTCCACAGGGCGCAGTGCTCAGTGCTGTAGATGGATCGAGGTATAAGACCAGGTCCGAGTGGTGGAAATGGTAAGAATGGAAGGAAGATGCCATATTGGGGTTCTGAGCTCACAGATGGCCCAAACTATAGGTCTTGTAGAATGAAGATACTAGTGAGGAGTGCTGGGGCCTCTGATTTGACAAAGCTTGAGGATATCACTTCTTTATTCATTCACAGACAGGTATAGCCTCTAACCAAGTGCCAGGCTCTTTGCCAGACACGAGGATGAGACACTCAGCAAGACTAGGAACATCCAAGATGCAGTCAGGGCTGCATTCCTTCAGGAGGCTCTAGAGGAGAATCCATTCTCTGTCTTTTTCAGCTTCTAGAAGCTACCTGCATTCTTGGCATGTAACCCCCTTCCATCTTCAAATCTAGCAATCACATCACTCCAAGACCTCTGCTTCTTTGACTCTGACTCTCCTCCCTACCTTTTTTAAAAGGATCCGCATGATAACATGGGGCCAACTTGGATAATCCAGGATAATCTCCCCATTTCAAAATCCTGAACTTAATCACATTTGCAAAATCTCTTTCCACATAAGGTAACATATTTACTGGTTTCATGGATTAGGATGTGGCCATCGTTGGGGGGGCCATTATTCTGTCTACCACACCCCTGATCAATAAGTGAATTTGAATTTTTTCCCAACACCTGTCTATTTAGGAAAGACTTTTCAAAGTCAGAGAGGCAGTGAGACCCTCAGCAGAACTGATGAAACCACCAAGTTCCTGGATGATCAATGGAAAACTTTTATTTGAGAATAATTTTGCAGCATGTATACATTTTTAGGAGGATTTCTCTGAAATTCCAGTTCAGGTGACCTTATAGCAGCAAACAAGTGGGCAATAATGAGTCGTGGTAATAGTCTCTTCTAAGCAACTGGAAATAGGTGCGTGCTGTATGTGAAATGAGGGCAGCTCTGGGATCTTCCAGCAGCGGCTGGACATACACACTCTGGGACATCACATCCACAATGATAGTCATTAAGTAATGCCCGTTCATACATTCAAAGGATAATGGCACATGCATGAAAACTCCATGTGAAAGGATATTTCTAGACAATGAATTCACATATTCTAAAGAACTCTTCCCAATTTCCCATTGACGATTTTGAGCAGAAAAGTTGAATTTGTGGGAGATAGAATGTAATCAAAACAGTAAGGAATCAGAGGGATGTTTCTAACCAGAAAGAGAGAAGGGAAATGGATGCTGTGACCTCCCTGTGTTTGGGTCCCATGTGTGCAGTGAGTCATAGGACCTCTACAGGGGAACATTCTGGGAAAGCAGAAGACCTTTTTTGGGGAAAGACATTATTCCACAAACCTGAGAGCATCCTACATTTCCCAGCTCTGTTCAGACAATCAGTTAAAGCCTGGTTTCAATTTTATTTTTGTTCATGATGTCCATTTATCATCTTCCTCACACTCCATATAGGATTTTAGGAATGGCACTAAATGACACATCTGAGAAGTTTCACTCAAGTCAGTTATCTAAATGTGGGACTGATAAAGAACTATTTAAGTAGCACTGATAACTGACGACAAGGATTGTACTGCTTTTTTTTTTCCCCCAAAGGCCTGAGGTAGCCTTTTAATTATCAAAGTGTCATGATGAATTATTTCACAAGAAGATTAAGATTTCACATCTAGTTCCCAGTTCTAAATTTGTGCATGCTGACGGTAGAGATCGTTATCTTCAAGCCAAGAAACAAATTTCCCAATAAATAATTTATCACTTTTTAAAGCATACTGTAAGAAATGGAGTAGAATATAAGGTCTATTTTTCTCAGCAGTTTAATTCACAGGACTTGGCTTAATTTGAAAGAAAAAGCTCTGTTTTCTTTTGTTTGCTAAACAATCTTTTCCAAAATCTTTTCATGTCTGGGGATGGGGAGGTTTAGATCAGTGACAGTCATCAGGGGAGACACACAGGAGTCTATGCTAACATAAGAAATGGAATAAGTAGGCTATGACTATTACACAGGATATGTTTGCATCTTTTCAGATAACAACCTTGATCTTTTTTCATGTGGAAATGCATATTTTCATGCTCATTTTCAAATTTACTGTTTCTCAATTGAAATAGATTTCTGCTCAACATTTTCCAAGACTGTGCAAAGAAAGGCCAATGATATTAGCTACCATTCATCTACCACGTAGCCAGCATTTTTCTTGCATTATTGTTAATACTTTCAAAGAACTAGATAATTGATGACATCATTTTCTTACAAAGAAATCGAAGATCAGATACATTTCTTGTAAATAACTGGGTTGGGATTTCAATCAGGAGAATTTACTCCCAAAGTGTGTCTTCTTTCTTAGTGATCTGTTGTCTCTTTCAAGGGATATCATTGAAAATATTCTCCTACTGCAAGAGGTGCAGTCAGCAGCGAATTATCCAGGGACGGAGACTGAGTTACACAGTTGATGTGTTAAACTCCCTTTATTTTCCCCTCTTCTGGCTGCATCTCTTTGGACTGCATTAGACTGCTATTTGACTACCATTGGATTACCCTACCTTAGACTTCTTTCTCTTACCATTTAATCAGATTGCTTTAGGCAGAGCTGTTTTCTCCTTCTAGGAAAAACTAGAGCAATTCATCCAAAGTCATAGTTTTCATAGTTATACTTTTACCAATAGAACAGAATAGAAAAGTATGCAGTTATAATTTTGCAATATTATTGTCACCACATTTTCTATTTGTGGGAGTATTTGGATATAATATATGCGAGTGACTATGTTGGGGATCACAAATATGTGCACGGATGCAGCAACTCCAACTTGTAGATGCATATTAGAATTCAACAACTCAGTCATAGCATTCTCATTATTCTGAACCCAGGGGTGTCATGTGGTAACTAGTAACAGAAAGAATTAGCACTCAACATTGCATGTGTGTACCGTGCCTGATGTACGCTGCGGTTTTCTTACTGAAGTCCATTTATTTGCTAATATGCTGGCAGACTGCATATTTGAGGAAGGCACACATAATTTCCACACTTAGAAGATATCAAGGACTGATCAAAGTTGAGAGGTTTCCAAACTGTGGTGATCAGCAATCTCTGTGAGGCTTTGGGAGGAAAGAGGAGCAGGTGGCCTCAACGCTGGCAATCTGGCTTCAGACAGAGCATCTACATAATGTATATTGTATATTGGCTTCCACATAGGATTTTACTTTAAAAAATGGTTTTACTGCTAAAAACATTTTTAGAATTGGTGATTTTTGCCCATCCCATTGAAGATGCAGATGATCACTCTGAGGCCCCCAGGCATTCAACCTAAACCAGAACACACATTTTTATCCCTGCCCCCTTTTCCTAGGCTAGCTGGTATTGGTGAAAAATATTTTATAAAACTTTATTGATTGAAGTTTATTATTTTTCTAAACACTTCGTAATAGATTTTTGACAGCAGAGTTCCTCTTTTTTCTCTTGGACGCAGCCTTCTCTTTGGAATTGTGCTGGGAAATTTAGATTATAAAATCAAAATCTTTTCAGAGAATCTCTGAGTAAACACTTTTTTCCTGGAAGAGGTTTTCTAAAAATAAAAAAATAAAATAAGAAAATGCAGGATTAAGCCTTGCTTTCTTGTTCTTTGATGCAGCTCAGACATGGAAAGATAGAGTTTCCCCAACCTAAAACCAACCATAAGCTTACATTTGTCAAATATGCTTTTTCTTGCATTGTAATAATTTTTACTTCCTCCAGGATGACTTCTAGAAAAATCAATAACGTTGTGCTCAGAGGAACATTCTGTGTACAAGTTTTTCTTTGTCTGTAGAACATATAGCCTCTTGAAGTAAGTTTGCTCATTCCTCCAAGTAAGCAAACTGCTGAGATGAAGTATATATGAGATTTGTTTGACTGAAGGAATTTAAATAGGTGTCCTTATTTTTAGGATGCTGTCCAGATGTTACATTGCTATGCGTTTTAAATGGCATTTATCCTAGAAGAGCATCCAGGACCTCTTGTTTACAACTAGAGCCGCTCTGATGCCTGCTATTTCTTGCCACATTCTTAGGCTTCCAACCAATTTTTGTATTTCTCCCCAGGGATGCAAGCACAGAACAGGGAATGGGATGCAGAAAAGAAAATAAATACTTGGTTTCAGTATTTTCTCTTTCCTTTCCCTGATCTCTACCAATATTTATAAACATACTGGGACATCAAAGTGAGAGACAGTAAATTATCATAATAAAAAAAAAAGAACCTGGATCAGAATTTGAATTTGAATGTCAGCTTCAGTATTTTCCAACAGTACTACATCTCTTTAAAACTTTTATTTTCCCCTTGTAAAATGGAGATATGTAAAACGGGCATTAAAATTCTTGGATATTAAAATTCTTAGGTATTAAAATTCTCTGTCTAATGAATAATAGGTATTCAGGAAAATGTTAACTACATATGAATGTGATTTTAGTAAATAACAAAAGATAATGTTACTCCAAAATATCTTTTTTCAACAGTAGAGATAGAACTATAGGAAGTCATTTCTTTGCATTACATGAAAATTGCAATGCGAGTTAAGTTATAATTACCTAGGGAATGAAGCAGTAAGCACGCAGAAGCGAACGTACCTTATATAGGATGGAAAATTTGTCACATAAGGTAGCAGAGCCTATCCCGGAAAAACTGGGCACCAGGACATGTATCTTTTGGTAAAGAAGTGAAAGGTCAAGAACGATGTGACTTGAAACTGATAGCGTCTCAGTGGTTAGAGCTATGGCTTGGTAACGAAATCTAAGAGCATTAGTTATTTGGGAAAAGCTTACCAAATGAGAAACAGGGTCACTGAAAAGAAAATTTAACAAGAGCTTCACGATAAATTATATTAAGAATTTTTTCCCCAGGTTCTACCTAAGCATTGACGTTTTGTAAAACCGTGCAGTAGAGGAGGAGAGCAGAAAGGGACCAACACATAGGGAATTATATGTTCCAGAAATTGTGCTAAGCACTTTTTACACATAAGAATAAAATCATTCTGGAAATCATCTTCTAATCGGTAACAGAAAAAAATAATCCTCTCCTTCTACCAGGAGAATGCTATTGGAAATATAACTTGTCTCATTATATGTGTATTTAAAATACTAAGTAGCCTAAATTTTATTCATTTTTATATCATATTCATGGATATAGAAATAAGTAAAAGATCTTAGTGAATGAGAATCATGAATGAAGTGGCATGAGTTTTCTAAGGCTGCCAGAACAAAGTGCCATAGACTGGGGGGCTGAAACAACAGAAATTTATTTTCTCATAGTTCTGGAAGCCGGAAGTCCAAGATCAAGGTGTCAGCAGGGTTGATTTTTTCTGAGGGTCATGAGGGAAGGATCTGTTCCATGCCTTTCTCCTTGGCCTGTAGATGGGCGTCTTCTCCCTATGTCTTCCCTCCATCCATGTCTCTGTTCAAATCTTCCTCTTCTTATAAGGATATCAGGCATATTGGAGCAGAGCCAATTCTGATGATGACATTTTGACTTAATTACCTCTGCAAAGACCCTATATCTCCAAACCACACTCATATTCTCAAGTCCTGGAGGTGGAACTTCAACATATGAATTCTGGGGGTGGGAGATACATTTCAGTCCAAAACAACTATATTTCTCATTTTTATTTGTCACAATTCCTACCAGGCTGACTTGTTTGTAATAGATGCTCCATAAATATTTGATAAGGATTATTCAAGAACTCTTTGGCTTTGCATCAAATATACAAAATAAATTTTGTTGTCCTCAAGATCCCATAAAGAAATAGCTTTCTAAGTTAAGTCAAAACAGAAAGCCATCCACATTGGAATACTTTGGGTATTTGAACCAGGCCAGACCACAAAGCTACTTTGCATTGGAAGACTGAACAGAATGGTTACTCAGATACAGGGTCATTTCCTCTTTGGTTTACAACCAAACCAGAAACATACAATCAAATATATATACCAGATCAAGGATACAAATGAGTAGACATGGTTTTCTGTCACCTCCCTTTATTCCTCCTGAAAGCATGCCCAAAGTTTGGTGGGCTCACCAGACAGACTGAAGATCTATCACTTCAGAAGATTCCCAACCATAGTTTACTTACGCTCCATTAAACTGAAGATATAATGAGGATGATGGAAATGTGTAGCTTCAATATTTAAGAATCCACGTTGTTGGGACTGGCCTGGTGGCATAGTGGTTAAGTTTATGTGCTCTGCTTCAGCTGCCTGGGGTTCACAGGTTCAGATCCTGGGTGTGGACCTACACACCACCCAGCAAGCCATGCTTTGGTGGCATCTCACATACAAAATGGAGGAAGATTGCCACAGATGTTGGCTCAGGGTCAATCTTTCTTACCAAAAAACAAAAAAAAGAACCCCCCCTATTTCCAATAAGGAAATTCTTACTGAACCACAATTATATACTTCAAGTTCTATTTCTTAGTGTGTCATTGGGTCTTGTTGAGGTTTTGAGGGAACAGGCATGACCTGCAACCATTTTCCAATGAAGCATAAATTTGACCATGTAATATGTGAAAAGCACTTTGTAGAATATAAAGTGCTATGTCAATCATCCATTTTGAATGTTGTAAATACATAAGTCAGCTATAACTTTCATTCTTCATTAAGGAAGTGTATATATGTTGATTACTAACTATGTTCCAGGTACTCTGCTAAGGACTGAGGATACAGAAGTCAAAAAGACAGGTGTGATCCCTGTTACATGGAATGTACCATATAGCAATTTTGACAGTTTTCACAATGCAGGGTTTATCAAAATTATATACTTATTAGTATAAACAGTTATAAGAGAGAGGTTCAGTAAGTCTCCAGAATTTGGCAACAGTTTAGTGGGTTGGCTTCCATAGTTCCAGGACGCTAAAATAAAATGTATGTAGTGTTGCCATCCCATACTTCTCTCTTCCTTATATGCAGAGAACACACTCTGTCCAAGTCCAAAAAGAGGGAAAGTTTTCTGTGCCATTTTCTGCAGTCCTTTCCATGGCTGTAGATTGTCAAACTTTTCAATCTCTTCTTCACAGGGGTAGGCAATTTATAGAACTAGTCCTTTGAGGAGAATCTAAATGATCCTAGGTCTTGGCCTAGGAAGTGCCAGCTGGAGAATGGAAGAGTAAAGATTTTGTGTCATGCTGTACCGGTCATGCAAGAGTGGAAAATACTCAAACTCTCTCCATTCTGTAGTCACAGAGATTCAGCTGTACATGTAAACTTTTTACTCATATATTGGAAAACTGGGCTTTTTACTGTTGTGGTTGTTATCATTTTAAGGAGTTAGATAAATTTATCTTAGTATCTGGGAAAGAAAACAATAAAAGATTAAGGGTAATTAATTGCATTCATTGTTTTAATCCTACCTTCAACCCAACTGACACTCAGAAAACATCTTCTCAGCGGTTTTGGCTTTAGTTTTCTCACTGAGATCTGGTGAACTCTTTCTGTACATCTCCTGTCAGGACAAAATAGTCATAGCTGCAAAGAACGTGCACCAATGTCATTAACCCTCCTCCCCTGCCAGCAAATGAAAACTAAAGAACAAAGTCCTAATTCCACACAGACTGAAGGATGAACCGTAAGTAGAATCGTGTGGGCTGTGAATTATCTTTTTCAGTAAATTATTGTCAAATAGGCCATTAAAATCCACTAAAATGGGAAAGGTTTGGACACTAAAATGTGGAATTTTTATCCCAGTCTTAAGTGTTAGCGATAGCTCACTGCCCTGTGGTAGCCTGAAGCGTACATCATGTGCCTTATGAGAAAAGGCAAGCTCTTGTGGTGTTTCTCTTTCCCACTGCACTCTAGGGCGATCTGAGCAGCAGTCAAAAATCCCTGTCAAAAATAAATACTGAGGGTTGGAGAGTTCGTCTTCTGTAAAGATCCAATAAGAATAATGTTTTACTGCTCTTATTTGGGCATATATTAGAGTTGTTAGAGATTACTCTGGTTAAGTCTTTTGACTCTTATGATTCCTGAAAGAGCTTTCTGTAAACATGATGCAAAGAGAGACATTTCAGTCTACTATATGAAATTTGTTAGATTCGAATCAACACCTCTCTTCTCAGACGGACCTCTATTAGATGGAAATTATTGTCATGTCCCTGGTAATCTAGGGTATATTCATATGGGTAAGCAAGGGGTTACAATGGTGTGATAGATGGATAAGAGAAGGAACTGGTTCCTTTGTGAGGGGTATTCTTCATGCAAAACAATTTTCCCCAAATTTCCAAAAAGTGGTTTATCACCAAGAATTTTCCAGACAAACACCTAGAGTTTAAGGTTCTCGTTCAATTATTCAGCCACCTGTCCTACCTTGAGCCCCTTCTCTCTCCCTTTAGTGCCTCCCTCCATCAGGATTCACCCTTTTCATGGACACCACCTCCCTCACTCCAACCATCTTACTCCCTTCCTAGGTGAAGCAGGATCCTCCCAATTTCATGTGCTCCTTGTCGCTGATGTCCCTGGGTTTCCCGTTTGGCTTTTCTGTCTGTTTCTGACCTGTTGTCTCTGCCTATTCTCTTCTATTTGAGTATTTCCAAATTTTGAGTGCTTGCCCAATCTAAGCATCCTCTAACTTCCCACTATGTTCTGTGATCTAGTTTCCTGACTTATCTCCAAAATCAATTGCCACATGCTGCTCTGATGTGACAAAAAGTAGCTGTCTAAACTTGAACAAATCTCTTTGGTCTCAATTTTCAAACTAAAAAATAAGAAGCTCAGCAGTACTTGGAGGCCCTTCACTTTGCTTTGTTGATTGCATTGAGTTTCTAACACTTGATGTGCAAATTCTCCAGTTTGGGCTGTGGTTATAGTGACTTTCAGATAAATGAATATCGATAAGAGATTTAGACAGTCTTTTTGTTGTTTTGTCTTCTCTAAGAAGCCTGACTTTAGAGTAATATTTTTAAAAATAAAGACAGTATTCTAAAAGATGGCTATTTCAGCAGCTTTTAAATACACCGAACAACGTATTTTGGCATTACTTATTTGCATCTTATATAAGACTTGATTCTACCTAACTATCCATCTTACACAGTATCAGATTCCAAAAGAAATATAAATGCAAATTTCTAATTTTTTTGATCCCCTAATATATGCCAAGGTTGTGCTAAAAATGTTTTATAATATATTAACTCATTTATTCCTCAAACCCTATAATGTGGGTATTGTTACTTCCGTTTTACAGATGAACTTACTGAGGAAGAGAGGTTAAAAAATTTGCTCAAGTTTAGAAAAGTTAGACTAGAAGAGCCAGGATTTCCACAAGCCCGGCTGTAGAGCCCGTGCTTGTAAACATCACACTATTCTGCTTTTCATAACCAATTCGAAGAAAGGCCTTGAATGGAGTGCATTGAAGTAGAGACTCTTAAAAAGGTAACTAAGGCTTATATTTATAACACAAAATCTTCTAACACTCTCCCTTACCATCTTACTGTAAAAAAAGTCATACAGAACAAAAACTATTTATCAATGTGCTCATTTTCATTTTTTCTCTCTTTCTCCCCCTAAACACAGTCTCAATGGCTTTTTTATATCCTCCCCATCTGTCCTTTTCCCACCTGCCAAATATATTTTATTCTTCCCCGGAGGCTATCTGTCCTCGTATGGGTTGGTTTAATTCCTCTGGCTTGTCCAGTACAGCATTTCTACATGTTACTAAACACAGGTCAGTGTGAAGAGAGCCCAAGAAAGAGCTTGCAGAATTCTTCTTGGAGCAGGGTGGCACAGTCATATGATCTTGATGTTTATTGTCCTTATATATGTCTTTATAAGCTCAGTTGCAAATGTCATATATGGAATTCAATTATGAATCACTTAAACTTTTATGGGTTTCTCCACACTAAGATTTCAATCTTTAGGTTTAATTTCAGCTCTAGAATTCCCTGGATGATGAAAATGAGGGCATATTTAGGGCCAATATTTGGGCCTGTGTCATGGAGGCAGATGAGTCTAGAAGCCAAAGAAATGAAAAATTCTGGCTATTATCTAGACATCTTATTTTTCTGAAAACTCACAATAACATTTCAAAAGATAACGTCTGCTTTGAAAAAATGTGTTATGATTTGATTCCACATGTATAAATTTCTGGCTTTTATTTAACTATCTCACTTTTCTCCTGATGTCAGGGGAGAAGGAAGTACAAGCTGAGGCGGAAGATGGCCTAAGACAACAGGTTTGTCTTAGAAGAAAAAGAAAATAAATTGGGTTTACCAAGGGAGACATTTGAAAATTTTACACTGAATTTTAAAGCTATAGAGCTTCTTTATTTCAATGATGGCACATTCGAAATTAGACTTGCAGTGGAGGGACAAAACTCTCTCTTAAAAAATGATTTAAAATTAAATTTTAAGTGGGCAATTAGCAAAGGACTTATAAAACTGAGTTGTAATTTATAATTTCAAATTTATAATGCTGGAAACTGATATTTTTCCTTGAAGCTTTAGGAATGATTTAATCAGCACCTGCTCATATGTGTGTGAGCTCATATTTGTTATAAAGGAAGAGGGGTAAGTCAGGCCGACTCACTGTTAGTGCAAGACGTTTTCACTTCTTCCTGAGTCAAGAAGGAAACTCAGATGCGTTTGCATCTGGACACCCTGCCAATTCATCACTATGATGACATTTAAATAGTCCTTCTGCCTCGTGAATGTTTAAAACAATGCTTTATTTTCTCAAGATGAAACTTGTCAGTTTTGGGGTTTTTTTCTTTCCAGGTACTCACTGAACTTAGCCCATTATGAGCTGAACTATTAGGAATAAACTATCAAAGACACAGGAAACTTTCCAGTTCCAGGGAACTAACACATTATTGGTAGATTAGAAAAATATAAATAAACAGTCAAATACAAATAGAATAATCCAGCTCAGTGGTACTTCACAGTTCCTGGAACTTTTCTTATCTGGATAGATAAAATTGCTGGTTTGCTAAGAATAAACAAGAAAAAACTTTTAGACGAATTAGATGCCAAATATTAAGTATTGAAACACACATATTTTGTTCCTTGGATACTTCTCAGGTTTTTACTCAGGACCTAGGTGCACTTAGTTTACATGCAATTGTAATAAATTTGATCATATCTTATTCCAACCCTTAGCAGATTAAAAGCGACTAGTTAGAAAGTAGAGGGCCGTCTACAGGCAAGAACTTTAAGAATATCAAGGAATAAAAGTAGACTACTTAACAATCAGAAAATAAGCAGGATAATTAAAGATTTAAATGCTCACAGGAATCACATCCTAAATGCTCCCTCAGGCTCCCTTAGGCCATGCAGAATCAACTTTTTCGAGCACAGGCCAGAAGTTTAAGGGCATAGCAGTGACCCTGAGTTATCCAGAAGAGGTTTAACTACATCCTCTATGTGTGAATTTATTTTAAAGCGTTTCAATTCAAAATAGTTTACCTATTGATATTTATTTAGTTAAATCTCTACTAATCTCAAAGGCTGCATTCTCCAAAATGGTTTTTCCTAATTCCATTTAAGGCAAAAATACAAGAATCATCACAAGGCATTGTAGAAGCTAAGAATCAGGTATGCGGCTGTCATCATATTCTTGTTAGAGCCAGAACCGTCTCTAGCAGATGCTGTATCTGGGGTAAACGTTTACAACTAAGCACAATTTTGCAAGTTCCACAACAACGCTTTCCACTGAATTTCTCCAGAAATATCATAAAAAAACAAACTCAAGAGAGGAATGTCTCGGATGACCTCAGGACCCGTTGGGTGATCTGAGATGGGACAAATTCAGATGCTCCCATAATTCTCCTAGATAGAGAAAGGAGACATGGTCTACTCCAACTATGAAGGTCAGAACAGGTTTAAAACAGATGATCTTAAAACTAGTTGCTGCCAGAGTTGCATCTCTAGCCCTACCCAATTCCTCCCGGGAAATGGTTATTTCAGAGAATAGCGGAAGGAATATCTACAGTCTGTACATTTGCCCAAGATGTCAAAGATGATTCATTCTCCTATAGCAGAGAGAGGCAGAGAATTTGAAGCAATAATGGCCCTTTGGCCAGACTACCACCTGCTGCTCCCAAGGAAGGCTCAGGAACCATCATTTCCAGCATCGCCTCTCTGAAGTTTCCGGTATTTATTTCTCTTAGAGCACGCCAGTGCCTTGGTAGCTGGATAGCTGGAGGATTCTGTCTCGATCATCTCAGTTAACAGCTTTTATCAGAGTATCTGTTCAACTGTATTTTGGCAGCATTGATGGTACACCGTTCTTTTTAAGACATACCTCTAAAAGAAGCTAAGAACTACATGAGGCAATATCCCTCTGCCACATCACACACATTGAATCTTGACCATCTCTTTCTTGAAGGAAAGTTCCGAGGTTAAAGAAGGAATTGTGTATTCATGCAGTATTTGGTATTTTTGTTAGTTATTACAGGACATTTTCGTTTAAAATTAACTTCTGTATCACTGACTCAATTTAGTTAATTTGTTTCTATTGTCTGAATATGAGTAGAGTGCCCTATATTTCTCTGTCTGTTTGAGAAATTCATTAATTTCTAGGAAGAAATCAAAAGGACTCATGAAAAAGCACACAGGAGAAAAATATTAAATTAGCTAATAAAAATGCTGAAGATTTTATGAAGGTCTCAGAAATTTTTCATTTAGGTTTAATCTGAATTTGGGGGAATGTTTATAATGATTTTACTTGGTATTTTTCTCTTAATCATAGTTATAAAATTGTTCTCACATGAGAAACTCATCAATTACTAGTTCTCAAATTATTTTCATGTCATTGCTATTTGTTTATTTTCTGTTTGGTAATACAGTTTGAAGGCCTAAAGAAAAATTTTTTAGCTAATTTATATTTGGTGATAATCAGAATATTATAATTGATATTTTAATAGAGAATTATTTTTCTTTTATATTTTCTAAAGACAGAACAGTTTAGCTTCCTTAATTTTTATATTAGCATATTTGGGGGCCATTTTCTAAAATAACACAGTATTGCCTCATAATAAAAGTCAGTGAGTAGATGAAATTTAATAAAAAGAAATAAAATTTATGGAAAAGTATATTACAAGAAAGATGCTTATGATGTGGGAATATATTTTTATTTAGTTATTGTATCCATTGCATTCAGTAGTTTATTGTTTTATAGCACATAAGTATCTAGGACACATTTTTTCCCCCCAAAGCCCCAGCACATAGTTGTCTATCTTCCTTGTAAGTCATTCTAGTTCTTCCATGTGGGATGCTGCCACAGCATGGCTTGATGAGCGGTGTGTAGGTCCTTGCCCAGAACCCTAACCAGGGAACTCTGGGGCCTCTGAAGCAGAGCACACAAATTTAACCACTCAGCCATGAAGCCTGTCCCTAGGAGACATATTTTTAGGATATTTAACAAGATACTGAAATTCCTTGAAGGCTGAGAAATGCCTTTGATTTCTCTGGAACCTAATACCATGTATAGTCCCTGGCAGACAAAAATGGCTGTATTTTCAATGGATACAATTGCCAAGGTAATTTAAAAATAAATGGATCCATTTATTCATTCACTCATTCATTTTTTAATCCATGAACACATATTTCTTGAATATTTAATATATGCCAGACATCGTATTTTATGTTAGAGCAAAAAAAAATCAATAAGGATACATCTAATGTTTAAACTGTTTGGAATGCTTAAAATAATAACAAAAAAATGATCTGTTTTCTAAGACACTCCATCAGTCTAGCATATGGCTGATACAAAACAGGAAGGAAATAGCATAAATAAAAAGAAAACTATAAATTCACTTCCCTTATAAATAAACAAAAATTATAAACAACAATTAAGTACACAAAAAAAATCATTAAACAGTGAAATATCAAATGAATAATTTATCATGGATGAAGAGAGTTTATTCCAAAAAATGCAAGCATGATTCAACATTATAAAATCTGTTACTGCAACTTACTACCTTATGATATTAAAGAACAAAAAACACATTAATGCAAAAGAGTCTGGGTAAATTAAAGGTTTTTTTTTTCCTGAGGAGGATTGGTCCTGAGCTAACATCTTTTGCCAATCTTACCCTCTTTTTGCTTGAAGAGGATTGTCACTGAGCTAACATCTGTGCCAATCTTCCTCTATTTTTTTGTATGTGGGATGCTGCCACAGCACGGCTTGATAAGCAGTGTGTAGGTCCACGCCTGGGATCCGAACCCATGAACCCTTGTCTGCCAAAGTGGAGTTCGCAAACCTAACCATTATGCCACCAGGCCAGCCCCAAGATTGTTTTTAAATCTATGAATGAATTAGGAAAAATAAAAGAGAACATGTTTAAAAACTATGGTGGGAAAAATGCCCTAGTGCTATATTCAGAAGACATATAGGGGAAGACAGATTCACTTACTTGAAATTTAAAAACAAAAGACAGTTTGTACAGAGAAAGATACCAAAGTAAAGTTAAAATATAAGTTATAAACTTTTGGTTCTGGATAAGATGGAGTAAACACCCCTTTATCTTCCATTGAACTCAATTATAAAACCTGAACAGAATGCATGGCCAGCCATTTGAGAACTCTAAAAAGTCAAGATGAGAAGGAAGACTGGGGAAAAATGCAGAATTCAAAGTACCAGTGAGCCAACTGTGAGGTTGCCATTCTCCTCCTCTTCTGGTATGCGCTGGCCCAAACTCAGCACATTCCAAAATTCAGAAATGAGCACTGTTGGGAAGACAGAGGTCTAGAGAAAACTTGTAGTTTAGACAGCGGGGAGGATTTCTTAGATTTTTTTTCCCTTCTTTTTTCTTCATTATCTTAAGGGAAATGGGAGTGGCAAAAGCTTTTTTTTTTTTTTTTTAATTGCATTAATGCTTCCTTGAAGAAAAAAAATTCTTTCCTTGAAGGAAAAAAGGTTGCACAAAATCCAATTTGTTCTAGAAATATAAGCGACCTTTCCAGTACAGAAGACTTCAGATATTAAAATGTACGGCAAACATACACATAAGGAGAAGCTGACTTGCCTCCAGTGTACAGGACAGTATTTTAAATCGTAAGATAAGCTCCATACAGTACAGCTGGCAAGTGAGAAACCAGCAGGAGCCAAAACTTAGAGGGAAAGGCACTTCCTCTCCTTCAAGAAGGTGTCACCAGACCTGTTGAATTTATTTTTTCTCTTTCTCTCTGTCCTTCTGTGCTCAACCCTGAACAGAGCAGAAGTGGGCAGTTTCTGGTTGGAAGTCTGGAAAGGGCAGCTCATGGAACTGGAAAGTTCCTGGGCAATAATAAAGAGGAGGAGCTCAGGAAGACCTTTCTGTGAAGCTGTTTATGAACTCCTGGCCTCGCCCCCAATTTGTATTGTACCAGACAGAAGTAACATGACATCTTTAAAGTGTTCAAAGAAAAGAGCCGTCAACTCAGAAGTTTCTATCAGTAAATACGTCCTTCAGGACTTAAGGAGAAATAAAGACGTTCTCAGATGAAAGAAAACTCAGAGTAGTTTTTGGCAGCTGACCTGCTTTAAAAGAATTGCTAAAGGAAGTTCTTCAGACAGGAGGGAAATGATACCAGCAGAAAACTGGAACACTGGGAATGGAGAAAGAGAAACACAAATGGAAAACGTCTAGGTATACATAACTCATTATTTTTCTCCTCTTGAATTTTGTAAAATGTGTTCCATGGTTGAAAGCATGAAATATAACGTTCTCCAATGGGAGTTTCACTGTGTGTAGAGGTAATATACAACACAGCTGTAGCATAAAGGAGAGAAGTCAGAGGAATTTATGGTGGCAACATTTCCACATTTCAAGTAGGTGGTAAAATATTGATTCCAAATAGACTGTGAAAAAATAAGTATGTAGTTTGTAAGTCCTAGCATAAGCTCTAAAACAATCATACAAATATATACAGTCAAAATGACTAGGCGAACAGTGAATAAGAAAAGTATCAAAAGAAAAGATGAAACCACCAGTGGCCAAATGATGTTAAATTTAGAAAACATATAGTCTTTCTTCAGAGTCTCTGTGGAAGTTTCACATAATATATTCGTGATATGTAAAAAGCATTAGCCAATATCTCTTAGGGATGTGTTGTGTTGAACACGCACACAACAAAGAACCGTGGAACAAGTTGAATGAAAAAGCTATAGGATTTTTTTAAACTTTCCTATTATTGCAGCTCTTGATTTAAGAAAAAGACAAATGCTATCATTTAACCATCAACCAGTCACAGTAAATAACAATAAATAATCATTACTATTTCCCTTGAATGATCAATTATTAAAATTTGAGCTGTGTGTGTGTTTGGCTAAATTTGAGAAGTGGCTATTATCATTTATTAAAGTTTTCTTTGTTTTACATGAGAAATGGAATGCTACATTTCACTTTTAGTTTTATTTCATTAATAATTAGTAGTTAGACATTAAACAGGCAAGTTTCCACTAGATGCTTTATATTTTATGACTACACTAAAAGTAATATGTTGATTTTATAGAGAAATTGAAACTCTCATACACTGCTGATGAGAATATAAATTGGTACTTTGAAAAACTGTTGGTAGCATCTACTAAAACGAATATATGCAAACGCTATTTATTAGTCTTCTATTACTGTGTAGCAAACTTCTACAAAACCATTATTAGCTCCCAGTCCTGTAGGTCAGAATTCTGACATAGTGGGCTGGCTCATCTGCTCAGGTATCACAAGACTGAGTCAAGGTGTTGGGAGGACTGAGTCCTCATCTGGAGGCTCGGGAAAGAAATCCACGTCCTTGCTCATTCAGGTTGTTGGAAAAATTCAGGTCCTTGAGATTGTAGGACTGAGGTTCCTGTTTCCTTGCTGGCTGTTAGCTGAGGGCCATTCTCAGCCCCTAGAGGTTAGGCCACTCTCTGGTCCCTGCATGTGGATCCTTGTAGCATCAAACTAGCAATGAAGCATCAACTATCTTTTGTGCTTCAAATCTCTCTGACTTCTTCTGCACCTGGAGAAAACTCTGCTTTTAAAGTGGCTGGTATGATTAGATTAGGCCCACCTAGGCATTGCACTATTGTAAAGCCCACTTGGATAATCTCCCTATGATTAGGGCATGGAAACTTGGGGGCCATTTTCAGTATCCTGCCTACCTCCTCCTATGACTGAGCAGTTCCAGTCCTAGATATGGGTATATACGTTCACCAAAATATGTGCACAGGAATGCTAATAGAAGAACTACTCATATTAGCCAAAATCTGGAGAAATTATTCAACAACAATAGGATAAATTGCAGTATATTCTTATAATTTAAAACAGAAATGAGAATGAACAAACTACAACATGAATGAATCTCACAAACGTAGTCTGGAGTAAGCAGGTAACAGTGTTTCATGGGAGCAAATGAAGGGGTACGTAACCCAGTCCAGAAAGTCACAGAAAGCTTCCTGGGGGAAGGTACAGTTTTCACTGTAAAGAATAAGAGTGAGTGTTGGGGGGAAATGGGGAACAGGACTGAATTTTAAATCGAAAGAATAATATGAACAGAAGTAACATACCTGTAAAAATTATAAGCAGGTGCGTATTATGATTAGACAGCAAAATGGTGAAAATGGTGAGGTAAAAGGTGTGCCTGGAGAATTTGGCAGAGGTCAGAACGTGGGGAACCTTGAAAGCTGTATTAAGAAGATTGACTTTAGTCCTGTGGGTGATGGGAACATGGGAGGTCCTTGCAAAAGGAAGGGTAGGAACATATTTGTACGTGGATTCACTGACCCTGCGAAGTGGAAGATGAAATTAAAAGAGGAAAATAAGGAGGAAACTAGACGAGTCAGGAGGCTATTCAAGGAGTACAGGTGAAAGGTGATGGGAGCCTGAGTTAGCCAGAGAGGAGGCACAATATATGAAGCATGGATGGCTTGTATCTGCCTCTTCCAGAAACCTCTTCTTAAAGTCTTAATTCAGTCTAAACTATAAAAGTATAGTCAACTAATAGTACAAGTGTTAAATATTTTCACTTCTCCCAAGAGAAGGTGAAATTACCAATAAAATAGGGATCTAGACCCTAAGTTGAAAAGATGACTTCTAGTTGTGCAATATCAGGTATTTTCCTGAACAAGGTTTTATTTTTATTTCTAAGTCAACAGGACTTTTCCAAATGCACCACACCCATGAATAAGGGAACCAAAACAGTAGACTACAAGATTGAGATGTCAAATCCCTGCTTTCATTCTATGTCCTTCACAAAGTCAGCAAGGTCTGAGACAGAAATTGTTCAGGATTTTCGCATACAACTATGACCAGTGGGACAGTTGTGTAAAGGAAATTTCCTAAACTTCACCTTTACTATTTCTGCTAGAAAAGCCTTACAAAGTCAATTCCTGTGGATACATGATAGGTCAATAGAGGGGCCAATGACATCTGAGTAAATGTGTGCATTTTGACTTGTATATAAAACTGCTATAAATATAAATATAAATGTCCTTTTATTTTTAAGTTATTATTGTGATTGTTCTCTGAAAGCCTTCCCCAAGGTTTTAACCCTAATTAGGTTACAAAGAGAATGGAATTGGCTTTTGAAATAAAGCAAATGTGTCAATATGATTAATTTCACTCAGATTCTGCATAAATTTAATTGTAACTGTTTTCAATAGAGAAATAAAGAACTAATTTTCTGTTACTTTAATTGAACTAAAATTAGTCTCAAATTAGTATTTGGGCTTATTCCATTGGATTTTCCATCCCGTCCCTCCCAGACACACTCACACATACGCACACTCACACACGCTTACATTTTGCTGTGAATTACTTGACAACATCAGACATTTCATCATCCGAATATCCCAGACTTAATCTGTAAATAATTTCCCTACCCACAATGGAGCTTTTACATTTTTTAAAGAGAGGAAAAAATAACAATATCTTTCAGCAGAAAATTGCTTTTTCGAAAGTTTTAATTTTTCTCACGTTTCTCATCATGGTTTGATTATCTGAATAGATCTTTTTCTCTACGTCTAGGTCTTTTGCTTAAGAAGGCAGAAAGAATTTAAAAACTGCTTACAATATTTCAGAGGCAGTCTGGCCAAGGTGATGACAACAGGTCTATTGCCTCCTCTACTAAATGTCATATTCTATTAATGCATCCAGAGTCACTGTAGAATTTTGGTAGCTCTAGTACACACATGACCCATTCTGAGCTTATACTTAACTAAGGCACTAACATACTTAGTGAATATAAACCATATTTATACAGTCTATTCTTGGACATTTATTTGAATTTTTGGAACCAAATATGTCTTTAATATGATAAATGTAAATAAATTTAGGTAATAAATGTAACTAAAGTGACTTGAAGGCAGGGGCTCTCCTAATGATTTTTTTTCGCCATTGCCAGGTACTAATTAAGGGCTCAATAAATGTTTGTTGAATTTAGTTCATTATTGCAGCTTCTTAAGGATTGTTTAATTCAGATTCTGTCATCTCAAGTATTGCGATCCCTCCAAGCTTTATGTAATCTATATATTTAAAAGATGTCTTCAGTTCTGAGTCATTGATGGATGTGTTGAATTTCAAAAGATCAAGAACTGAATACTGTGATACAATGCTTGAAACCTCTCCTCAAGTTTGTAAAAGTATTTCTTCATGTTTAAATCAAATCATTTAGCAAGGTGCTAATCCACCCAATTCTACCAACATCCGTTGCAACTTATTATGACATGGGGCTATGATAATACATTAGAGCTCTTTCCAAATGCCTTGCTAAAGTCTGAGTTCTCTATGTGAACTAAATTTTCTTGAATAATTAATCTAATATTATTAGTAAAGGGTATGCAATTGTTTACTCTTAAATTGGAAGACCCCTGGCTTAGGAGTCATTAGAAATCTGTATGGAATCTTTTCCCTTTGCTGCTTACAAGCCATCCATGTATTAACTCTGCAGCAGGATAATATTTTGAAATAGTAACACTTTTTATACCTGGAAATTCCTTGTGCCCTGAGACATATTCCCCACTAAAACTAGACCTGCAAGCTAAGAAATCCATTGCCTTAGACCTCAGTTCTGCAGGAGTTAAAAGAAAAAAAGGCAAAGAAGTAAATTTTTGCTTTGAGTTTCAAAATATGTGGTTGAAGCTCATTTATGAGACAAATTTTAGAATGGTTTGGGGATTTGAGAATAGCAAAGAATGTTCTTAGATAGACACAAGCCGGCAGAGACCCTAAAACGCCTGGCTGTAGACGCAAGGCCACAGAATAACACGTGGAGACACAAGATGCCATATATCTTTGGATAGAGCTGAGAAGGGAGGGGAGTAGATGCCTTTCTTTGGGACCCAGAGAATATAGAGAAACATGGTGGAACTGAGACATTTAAAGGACTCTGATTGCATTGGGCCCACTGAATAATCCAGGATAATCTCTATATTTTACAGTCGGCTGATTAGCAACATTCTTCCATCTGCAACCTTAATTCCCTCTTGCCATGTAACATAACATACTCACAGGTGCTGGGGATTAGAGGTCTGACGGACATCTTTGGGAGGTAATTATTCTGCCTACCACCCCGATATTAATTTCTTTGTTTGTTTTTACCTAACAATGTTCTTACCAAAAACCCTGGGCACCTCTCGTTTTAGCCCTTTGTTCCTTTCACCACTTATGTTCTCCATAGTCACTTCCTCCCCAGATTTGTTTGGGAATCTTCTGTCTCTCTTGCATCTACTTGAAAGCTTTGTTTGGGTAAATGATTTGCTCCCAGAGCTTGAGAGATTCTCAGTTCTAAGAAGGACCTGGGGCTTCAGTTGTACATTTGGCCACACATTTATTTCACATCTCACCCATTCTCCTTTCTTGTTAAAGTGTCAATGTTTAGTGAAAAATAAAAATAACATTTTTATCATTCCTTGACATTTTTCCATTTCTCTTCTGAGTTCAGAAGCTCTTAATAAACTTCATGATCTTAATGATGTATTTTTGGTAGGTTTCAATCATGAGTCTACAAATAAGAAGTAGCAAGTAGCAGACAAGTTTTAGTTAACTGACAATCTACTTAATGTCACATTCTATTTCTTCATTTCTGGTAGACTGTGTGTGTGTGTGTCCAGCTAACACTAGTTTCTGTAATAAGCTTATTTATTTCTACCATTTTCTCACCTTAACATAGGTTTCAATCTTCTTCAAACTCTCATGCTTCTTAATTGTATTACTTCATATTTTGTATCCACTACCAGTTCATCCACTCTGATAAGTCAGATTATACTAAAAGCATTTCCTTAAGACCTTAACTTTCTCCTCATGCAGAGCAGCCAATTTGAATAAACATGCAAAGTTTCAATGATTGCCTCTCGCGAGAGACTTGGGAATATTTCCCTGAACTTCTATGTGGTCAAGACTGATTTCTCAACTATTTCCTGCGTGATAACTCTTTTGGTCAACGACATGCTGCATATAATTGCTAAAATTTCATGTGGGTGGTCAATCCCAAAGTTGGCCATTCTCTGGGTTAAAGTAACTGAATTGAGAAAACAACACTTGCAAAATAGTTTAGGTGTCCATTTTCTAGGGTGGAAAACACACAGTAGGTTTGGTTGCTATATTGTTTCCTAGATTGAAAATAAAAAAAAAATCTTTCTTTTTTTGTTAGGGATTGTAAATTTTACTGTTCTAGATTTTTCTGTAAAACTGACCAAAGCTATGGCTCATCACTGCAAAATCCCAACCTCATCCCCATCAAATATGTGTAGGTATAGTTTTACAAAATTCTTGGCACAGATTCAGGGGGCTCAACATTTTTCAAAGCACGTAAAAGACTATTTTAGAACTTATCTCGAGGAAGTCTAGCACCTGGGTCAAGATCATAGCCTCTGGAGTGAGGACATCCAGCCCACAGGTTTTGTGAACTTGAGTAAGTTTCTTAATCCTTAGGTAGCTTAGTTTTGTCTTCTTTTACATAGAGATAAAAATACTAGATCCTATCTTATAGGGTTATTATAAAGGTTAAATTAATTAATGTTTCTAAAGCAATGCCTGCTACATGATAAACACTGTATAATTACTTATTGATTAAATAAACTTATAATAAATTAACTTATCAGATATTTTCCTTCTTGGGTTCAAGGGCTCAGCTATAACAGGTCATCACTATCATCCCTCTTCATCTAATTTCTGATCACTGAAGTCTTAATGGAGCCATTGAAGAATCTATTAAAATTATTACACTGGCTAATATAGCCTTTCCTATGTTTTTTGTTATATATTCTTACACTGGTTTTAATTATTTAAAGAATCACTGTGTGAATTAGGTAATAAATAAAAAATTATATTATCGAATTGTACTTGGAGGAATTATATCATTATTATTAGAATAAATGAACTAAAAATTCTAAGAGAAATTCTACTTTGATAATTTACATATGCTTTCTCAAGAAATGGATTAATTACGGGAGAACTTGGTGGTCCTGCATGTTGGAGATATGGCGAAAGAACTAGAATTAAAAAAGAGAAAGACTGCGCTATATTTTAATTTTCCCCTAGTTCCAGTCTCACCTGATTTTTAATAATAAAAGATGAAACACTGCCTATAAATCTGTGACCAAATGGTACCTGTTATTTTGTTTGATATTGCTACTTTTTTTTCTTCTTTTTCTCACTCCTGCTCTGTTTTGCTATTAATTCTTGATGTAACCTTTAGCCCCAACTTCACTAAAACTTAAAAAGTTTTTTTTCTTTTGAGTAGGAGTATGTGTGTGTATGTGGATGTCTCTGTGTTTGTGTGTGTCTCTGTGTGTGTATTGGTTCAAGGGATGTCTTAAGACACGATTCATATTCAAGAGGTATAAGAAAAAAATTTCCTTTTATTCAAAACGCTGCCAATTAGCAGTGATTGGCAACAAAGCCGTGAGTTGTAGAACTTACTGAGGGAAAATAGAAGCAGTTCACTGGTGAAAACTGAAAGATTGTATTACTCTAGGAGGAGAAAAAAACTCTTGATGCTCAGGTATTTTAGTTCACGTAAAAAAAAGAAATGTCTGTCTCCTCAATGCTAAGTGCCATTCTGAGCCTCCACTTTCTCATTCGGTTCAGATGATCACAATCCTGCAGGAAAAGGCAGTTTGCTTTTGCATCAGGCATTAAATGAGCTACTTCCTTCTGCCATTAGGAAAAGGGATCAATGTTGGACGTGGCACTTGTGTTTCTTCTTTAATGTTTCTGGGGGTTTTATTTAGTGATTTTTATCTTGTAAGTGATGATTTCCAGACCCTCACCTGTCCCCTGTCCAAATAAAAGGTGATTTGAGCTACACTGAGTTGTTATCACATTTGGTATGAAAAGAATTTAAACCAGTATCTTGAGAAAAATGGATTTTATCCATATTGACATCCAGTAAAATTAATTAAACCAGAAGCATATTTTTTGGCTGTAATAATGCCAGCCCAACAGATGAAATAGGCATTAATTTAGCAGTAAATTAATACTCTTATTAGTGGTTTAACAGCATTTTGTTTGGTTTTAACTTTTTAAGAGATCCAAAGGACTGTTTCAAACAATGTATTATCACTTTCCATAGAAAAACTATGAAACTATAGAGCCAGTCTGATAGGAGTCTGTAGGGAAAAGGGCACCAGCCTTGGCATAAGAGATCCAGGTCCTGCTTCCCCATAACTCTTGCCTCTACTGACAGAAGTCAAAAGAGGATCCACTCACTGAGTAAATTCATGTCTTTTCCAACAGTGGTTAAAAGTTAACCACACATGGGTTGGAGCATGCCTTCCCAGAGTGTAGCACAGCACATGGAGGATGGCTCCGTATCCTCCTTGCTCCTCATAACCATTTTCTAATTTTTTTCTCTTTTTTTCTCACCATGTCCAAGGAAAATAAACAAAGCAAAAAACCACAAAAATCACCAACCAATAACACAGCTTGACTCTCACGTCATCTGATTGAACTGCTCTCAATCCTGTAACCTTGACTGTCACCCTATTTTAGCCATTCCCTCCCATGGTCATATTCTAAGCCTTATCAATACCAATAAGTACAAGGCATCATAATTCCAATTTCATGCATCCTACACTCTGACAACAAACTCCTAAATTTTCAATTCATTCACTCATGCTTTTCAACTCCTCCACGTACTCCACTGATAGGATCTGTGTTTCAATGTTGTTCATCCACTTGAGAGGCACTTACTCTCCTCAGCAAGCTTAAATTCCAGGCTCGATCATTATAATTAGTCTCTTGTACATACTATTGACTCCCTCATAACTCTTTCTTTTTGCTTTACACACTTGGCAAAACCATAACCCTGGTTAAATCCAACTCTGCCCTCTCTATGCCAGACCCCGTGCAGCTTCATTTTGTGCAGAAAAATGCACAACCATGAGGAGCTGCTTCTACTTTCTATTCATGAGGGTGAAACTCACAGTGGGGCCTTAACATTCCCAGGATCATTTTAGCGGAAATGAAATTTTTTTTTTTTGAGGAAGATTAGCCCTGAGCTAACATCTGCTGCCAATCCTCCTCTTTTTGCTGAGGAAGAATGGCCCTGAGCTAAGATCTGTGCCCATCTTCCTCTACTTTATATGTGGGACACCTACGACAGCATGGCATGCCAAGTGTTGCCACGTCTGCACCTGGGATCTGAACTGGGCGAACCCCAGGCCGATGAAGCGGAACTTGTGCACTTAACCGCTGTGCCACAGGGCCAGCACCGAAATTTCCATTTTAGTAGGAAATCATTTTAGTGTTCCCCAATCATTTCAGTCTCTTATCGTCTTCGATGACTATTTCGTATCTTCTCATTTCTCTAGAATCTCCCAAAATCTCATCCCCTTTTTTCACTCTCAGTTGATGACCTAACTTCTTATTTAACTGAGAAAATTGAAGCAACCAGATAAACTACATTTACCCTCTGATT
Organism: Equus caballus; assembly: GCF_041296265.1. Lineage (NCBI taxonomy): Eukaryota > Metazoa > Chordata > Mammalia > Perissodactyla > Equidae > Equus > Equus caballus. The sequence goes on from NC_091704.1 coordinate 40,893,529, forward strand.
GCCATCTGTACACACAGGCTCAGCCTCCCTATTGACAAACTGCCCATAGGCCTATCTAAAGCCACTGCTCACTATCTTTATTTCTGCCATGTTGTCTGAGCCAGCCTCATCATCTGGATTTCAGCCTAACCTACCTCATCTTCCCATCTTTTACCCTTGCCTGCCACCCTTATCTAGTCTCATTATGAAGTGATCCTTTGATATGTAAGCCAGATCACGGAGCTCCCCTGCTTAAATCCTTTCGATGGCTCCTCATTTACTCAAACTAAAAGCCAACAACATTATAATGGCTTACAAGCCTCAATAGACTCAGAACCCCTACTATCTGCCACTCCCTTATCTTTCCCCTTTGCTCACTCCTCTCCAGTCCCCTTTCCTCTTTTTTTGTTCCTGGAACATTTTAGGAACACTCTAATATTAAGATTTAGCATTAGCTTTTCCCTCTGCTCAGACCACCTTCCTTTATACATCCACATGGTTCACTCTCTCACCTTCTTCAAGTCTTTTACGGATGTCCTCTTCTCAGTAAGGCCTTCCTTGACCACTTTATTCAAATTACAACCTGCCTTCCACTTTAGCATTCTTAGCACACTTATCTTGCTCTAGCTTTATAGCACTCATTGACGTCTAACACACTATTTATTTATCATGTGTATTGCTTATCGATGCTTTCTGTCCACCAGAACATAAGTTCCATAGGGCAGAAGTCCTTGATTTTCTTCATAGATGGATTTCAAGTGCTAAGAATATTGTGCTGGCTCAGAGTAGACCCTCAAATATGTTATATAAATATTCATAAATATTTGATATTAGCATTTATGAATGAACCTCACTATTAAATTTCTATATGTGTATATTTGACAGAAATATTTAGAAGCATTTAAATGAGCAATCTAAGATAGAAAATATAAATTATATGTAAGATTTCATGTACACACACACATAAACATAATCACTAAATAATTTTAGTGAAGAACTTTTTTCATTTCCATGAATAAATAGATTATTAAGCCTGAGAGAGAAGATAGCTCTTTAACTTAAGTCCTTTGGATAATACCTTGTTCTTCAACTAAATTGTTCCATTGTACAACTGGCCATAGGGCACTTACTTTGGAGGGGTGAAACGTTTTATATAATTATTTCAACTACTACCTTGTGCTTTCAAGCAGCAGTTGCAGGTATGACAAACCAATATATCACTACACGATAAATCTCATACTAAAGAAGTGCAGCTAGGAAAATAATAGCCTTAAATAAAAATCACGCAGCTCCTATTTAGTCTGTTGGTATATGTGTAGCTTTAAACATGATAAATTAGAAAATATGCAATAGCCCTATAGAAAAGAGTTTGGGGAAAAATATCAAATCTTATAAAAAATTGAAACCTTAATCCCTTCCTCATGCATAGGTTAGACAATATGACAAAGAATAAAAAAAACGCAATCCTAAAAATGCTGTTTTGAAGTCAAATTTGGCCTACATTTTGATATTTGTAGAAATGCTGCGTGTCTTAAGCCCTATAATTATGTGGTTGGGTTAGTTCTTGAAATTACCTGAAGTATTTAAGGTTGACGTACCAATGAAGAAAGATGCTCTAGAAAAAAAAAAATTATATACAATAAGAAAAGATACTTTTTTACCTTTAGAAATTTTGACCTAGAGATATGAGACCTTAGATATTACTATAATGGTGGGGGTTTTAGACAGAGACCGAAGGTCTAGTTAAACTGAAGTCGAATTTTAAAAGGAATTATTTTTAACTCTACTTGACTCAATTTACAACCATGAATTCCAGAGCCATGTCCAGGGCCTGAATCAGAGTCTGAGCTTTCCTCTCTCTTCTTTAAGCAAAGCAACCAGCCTGGCCCTGAGTGTTGGCAATAGAACAAAGTGGAGGATAAATTGATTTTGAATAATGGTGCTTTATTGAAGTCTCAAACTATTCTTGAACACCTCTTTAGTGCTATTTATAATTATACAAGCTCATGAGGTCTAAATACCACCAGACTCACAGGAATCCAAACACAATGATTGCACCACAGCACCCATTGGCAGCTTCCAAGAGGGGAGAGCCTGTGTTTTAATCACTGAGCCCCTGCCTGGAATTCTGGCCCCACTCGCCACGCTTGAGCCCAGGCCAACACAGTGAGCGGGAAGAGGACAATGTTCACAGCCAGAAGTCTCACCTCTTTCCATCTATCCTTTTATCAAGGAAGAAGGGTAAAGAGTAAGGCAGAAAGCTGAAAGGGAGAGGCAGGACCAAACAGATAGGAGGAAAGTGCACAAATAATAAACCTGTGTTATCTGCACAGAAGTGAGTTAAAATTTTCCAGAAAGAACTAGCATACCTCTTCAAGTCACTCCACCCATCACAGTCTTGCTGAGGCTATTTCAACTTAATGGAAAATGGATAACCACATGAATATGCACATCTGTTTGCCAAGTATTTATTTATAAAAGACTTACCTACTACTTTAAGGCTGTTCCCTGTTCCCTGGCTGATCCTAAGAAGGTTACCAGGATTTGGAAAGGAGAGTCACAAAGAACATACAAAAATAAAAAGTGACAAAGACGTACAGATTGAGCTTGTGTGAGGATGCAGTAATAGGGCCAAGGTCAAATATTCAAATCTTTTCTCAAGTTTGGGCATTTGGGAAAAATTAAAATGAAATTTAGTTGAGTCTTTCCTCTGAATTGACGCATCTTTTTGCATTGAGGAAAATTTTACTTGTATTCTTTTGTGTTTCTAATGAGATTTGTTTTCCTTGTTTTTATGGTAGATTGGATATTAACCCTCAAGTTATGGATTCTATCGCTGAGATAATAAAATTTAATTACATCTTCAGCTTTTCTCTGGGGTTTAGTAACAAAATAAAATACCTGAAAACCCATGAAATCTAATTTATCCTTAGGTATGATAATATACATGTCACTTCCTTGGAAAATGAGGCTAAGGTAAACTCAAATCACTCTTAAGATGTTTATTTCCTTTCATTTCCCCCAAATTAAAATTGTTCAAAATAGAGTTACATTACAGACTTGGAAACACAATATTATTTTAGATCCATGCTGTGTAAGGCAGCCAAAGGAGCCGTTAGCAACACTAATAATCAGGATTCGGCCAGAGTTTTGGGGAGCAGAGATATAATATTATAAAACAATAACAATAAAAATGAATAATGATTCTGACTATTATCCAATAAAGTATTCATAAAGATAATTAATGTTATTTAAATAATATTCAGAATAAAAGATGATAAAGGACAGATCTATCTTCAAACATTTCCTGCTTGAGCAGCAATAATTCACTGTGAGTGGCTCTGGGACTCGGAGTATCTGGGACAGACATGGGGAGAGCAAAATACCTCTTTACTAGCTTTTTTAATTTAAATAACTTTACTTCTCAAGGTCTTTGTTTTGTGATCTTTAAAACAAGAAGGTTGGAGTAGATAATCTTTGGGATTCTTTCCCTGTTTGAGTTTCTATTCTTCCAGTTTGAGGAAAGAACTGAAACGGATGGCGAGGTAGAGAGTTATCTTCCATGTGGTGTTTCCTTTGGAAGAAAGTGAAGCTCAGAGGGTTTAAAGAGTTTAATCACAGTGAATAGGGTTCAGATCTTGTCTTCAGGTCCAGATCAGTGTTATATGACTTCCTATCACCATATCCCTTCTCTTTTGAAGTCACTATTATATATCTTACATTTTGTTCTCCTCAAAGACAGAAATAAGTTAAGGAGGCCAGTATTGCGCATTGTTCTTTGACAAGAACTCCCATCATCAACCTTTAATCCGGCTCCTTCGAGCCCTTTTCTCCGCCAGACCTGCTGAGCCCCATTGTAGCAAAGAATCCTGCTAAACCAGTTTATCACAAATGCCCCACCCCCAAATCCTGCTATCCAATTATACTCCTCTTCCTCCACCCTTGATATCCAATCATGCTCCTCTTCCTCTACCCTTGATGGCTAATCAAGTTTGTGTTCCTCCTCACCTTTGTTCCTCTTACTAACCAAGAGGAACCAAGTTCCTCTTGCTAATTTTCCACCCCCTCCCTCATCCTGCCCCCTGACTATAAGTCCGCACTGGTCCCTGTTGCATTCAGAGCTTAATTCAATCTGTATCCTCTATTACAAGAGTCTTGAACCCTATCGCCATAGTCTTGAATAATGGCTTCCCTGACATTTTTATCAAGTGTCTGGTATACAAGTTTAACATTCTTAAAAAAGAGGTAACCCAGCAAAGCTCAGGCAATGCCAACATGTCTCTCCTTCCACTTCTTCTAGAAAAGCAGCGGTGCTGGGAGAAACTGGGAGCCAGAGCCTGCTCTTTCCCATTCAGAGGGAGGCAGCGGAGGCGAAGGACCAGGAGCAGGAACTCTGAAGCCAGGTACATCAGGAAACAAATGCTATTGTCAGGGCTTAATTGCTGTATAACTTTGGACAAAGTTTCATTTCCTCACCTATAAAATGAGCCTAATAATAGCACCTGCCTCCAAAGATCATTATGTGGATTAATTGAGATAAATGTTAAACTTTTACTGGTACGTTGTAACTTTTCAATGAACGTTGATAATAGTCACAAAACTTTCCTGCTCAGAGCAGGGTATCACTCCTGCTGGTCTTCTGGGCACCATTCCAGCCCAGCTCAGACTTGCAGGGATCAGGCAGACCAAAAGAACCACGTGCAACTGGCAACACTGAACTCCAGGTTTAGACTAGCTTCTAAAGTTTCATTTGTGTCCTGACCTGCTGAGTTTGGTACCGTTGCTAAGTTAGCAGATGTCTCAGTATATTGAAGCTTGTTCTAGACAAATGATTAAATAAAATGGCAAAAAGGGATGTTCTGGATACTCTGGGTACTCTGGATCCATAGTGAAATGCTCTACTCAGCGATAGATGTGGCATTTACAAAAATCTCTTAGCAACTGGGGAATCTGAATTACAAAAGCAAGAGGTTAGGTATGCAGTCCATAAACAGAGACAGGATTTCAGTTAGAGAGAGGGCTAAAGTTAACTTAGCATGCTTCAGGCCCCACCTAAGCTTTATGTGTTTCCGTGGTGTTGACCAGTCTGCAAACACAGCCACTGTAGTGACAATTAGAAAGATGCTAGTTTTAAACTATATGGTTTCTGTGTCCATGTGGAAATATTTCTCTCCCCAAGATCTAGTACTTTATGAAATTCTCAAAATTTTTTCCGTTATCTTATGCAACAATAAAATTAGACCCTCAAATGTGGGAAGTTATAGTACAAACAAGAAAGAAATTTTGCTAGGGCATTTTAAGCCCTGAAAGATTTCTTAAACCATTTCTCCCTATTCTATGAGCCAGGGCATTCGTGATCTTCTATTATTTCATTTTGACTTTTGTGTGTGTGTGTGTGTGTGTGTGTGTGTGTGTGTGTGTAATTCACAAGTCTCTGAAAGAAATCAATGTCTCATAGAAAATGATGTATCAGGATTCCCTCTTTAAGAAAAGGTCCTGACTATCAGTTGTCAATCAGAAGGTGTTTATTTAAAGTCTACTATATAAAGCACTATGTTAGGCAAAAGAATTCAGAGGTGCTTGTTAAAAAGAGAAAACACTACAGTGTGTGACATGTCAGATGATTTTCTCCTCTCCTCTCTTTCTTCAGTCTAGAATATGCTCATCCCTTTGCCAGAGCCTGACATGCTCTGATTCAAGGCATACACCTGGGAGCACGAGATGATGATCTTTAGAACAGAGGGAGGGAAAGATACTCTTTTAGAATAAAACCCAAGAGCCACATGAATAGAAATATGAAAGTTTGTTTTTCTTATATTCTCTACATACAAAATTCAAGTAGTTTCCTACCTTCAATCTCAGGCCTGAGGGGAAGCAAGATGGAGGTAACCAATTCACAATTGTCCCAGAGGCTGAGGGGAAGTGGCACCTGGTGGGTCAAGCAGAGAGATTCAAATTACTCAAAAACTATGAAGGAGAACGAGAAAAGAGAGAGAATCTCAAAGGCTGAGGGTTGTTACTTAATGATCACAGAGTAACGGTCATGAAGATGGCACTGAATTCTAATTCAAAGAGTTCAAACCTGGGAAGAAGCGGGAGATGTGGGGGCTGGAGGAGCTAGAGGAGGTCTTCCTCTCTCTGTTTGGACTGGTACATATGAGGAAGGCAAAGTTCTTGAACATTTATCTGAATTAGATATTACTATCTAACCATAAAGTTGTTTGAAAAAGGGCTGTACCAACCTTCCCTTTCACTATTAAAGGACACACTGCCAATAATAAAATAATAGAAAGACAAAGAACTTGTGTAAACTTTACTTGTGTAAAGTACGTAGTCAATACACAAGCAATAAATGTGCAGAGAAGGAAGAAACCTGTGTGCCATAGTCAGAAATATCAGAGAAAAAATGCAACTGAGCCTTGAGGGTAATTAAATAAATCAAATGGGATGGGGTAGAAGCATGGTTTATGGTAATAGTGCAAATAAAGACTTAGGAATGCAAATACAGATGGCATATGTAGGGGATAGTAAGGAAACCAGCACAACTGAATGCAAGATTTCTTTCTATATGAACAATGACAGAAATAAGACCAGCTGGGAAGTGCCATGCTACAAAGACATGTAAATTTGGGTAAAGAACTTTACACTTGTTAACCAAGTTTCAAAGAGATATTCAGTTGCAAATTAGCAGGTCAGCAATGACCCTGATGTCCAGAAAAGGAAACTTATCTTCAGGAGTACCAATGAGGGGCGTCACTTATAGGGCATTACCGATACTGGCATTATAGAAAGGGAAGTATGCATTCTTACCTTAAGAGGGCGCATTCTTTACTCTAATGGTTAAAGCAGATGCACGATGTATGTTTGATAGGCCATAAGTCAGGCTTCTTTAGTTCAAGCCAAACCAGTTTTGAACCAGATCACCTACCCCATATACCTCAATATGTGAAAATCTCTTGTCAGGGTAAATTTGAGGAGGAAGAAAAACACTGGAAAAGAGGCCATCAAGTAGGACTTTGTAGCAATTCAGGTATGAACAGAGAGGAACTGGCCAACCTGATGGACATCTCAAAGGAATAAACAACCAGGGCTGGTGCTAGGTTATACATAAGGATTAGTGGAGAGAGAAATTTCAAAGATGGCTTCCAAACCAGGAGATGAGAAGAACAATGGATGCCAGTGCTTAAATGTGAGATACGGGTATCAAGTTGAAGTCCTGTCTTTTTGACTAAGTATATGGTTAGTAACAATCTGTTTGCTTAACTAAACTTAGGCTGTAAAATGAGACAAAAGGCTTAGGTGATCTCTGAAGCCTCGAAAACTCTGTTTTTATTAATTCTACTTTAGTTGTGTCAGATTAGTGCACATACTGAACATCATAATGCTGACCAAGGCTTAGAAAACATGGCACTCTAGTCAATCAATCAATGCTTATATTTTCTTTTATCTTTTGCTGTACACCACGGACCAATTTTTGATGGCATGAATTGCTATCTATATATATATGGCTATAATTTAGTATATTATATAAATATACTATACATAGACAGTATATATCACTATGTTATATGGTTGTGTAATATTCTGTCTAACCAAGGGAGAAAAGTAATTTGAATTTAAATATACAAACTACTCTTTTCTAACTTTTTGAATTGCTTTTTTCTTCAATTCAGAGGAATTTTAAAACATTGGTATGATCCTAGGCAAGAATGTAAAGTTCGTTCCTACAACTCATTGAGTCTGAGGCAATGGGAATACAAATAATATCACCAAAGGTAATAGTAACTAAGATTCAGGTAAGTTGGGAAGCAATTTACATGCATCATATCTTTTAATATTCAGAACCAAGTTTTGCGAATTATGTACTAATTTTACCCTATTGTTATAGCTGATAAAGTTGAGATTTAGCAAAGTTACAGTTTTCCTAGTCATAAAGTACTTAGCAGTGGAGTTGGAACTATATCTTGAGTCTTTCTAATCCCAAAACTGATTTTCTTTACTCCTACATCATATTGTGAGTGAATTAAAAAGATTGTGAGCTCCTCCAAAGGATAAATGAGGTTTCGTGGATTGAATGAACTCAAGAAATAGAGCCGTGACAAAGCTGTTAGATATTGGATTAGCATCCATTTACCTGCCACCGTGCTGTGTTGGTGGAAAATAAGAATACTTTACAGCTCACATTTGAGAATGAAAAATAAGGAAATGAATCAGAACCCTGACTCTCTACTCTTTCCTTCATAGCAGCATAAAGCAGGCAAAGAGATATTTCCTCTTTACTCATCTCTGCTACACAGCAATTTAGCATTTTTTGCACCTTATTCTCCAGTGGTCAGAATATTAGACATGGAGATATATATAATTCACTGTGACATATGTGAAATCTCAAAATATCCAGTTCAGCAATCATACTGTCAGAGTTTACAGGAAAGGTCATCAGAAAGAATTTTTCTCAGTAAAAATGCTGTTGCAACTTAATAGGTAATTATCAATATTTTTATCCACATGTCATAAAGAATTTAAAGAGTTGCTCAAATTGTGATATAATTTTTGAGCTGGTGATGAAACAGGAAGAAAAATCACTTTCCTCATTAACAGCTTCTGTGTTATGACAGATTCTTCATAATTGTGTGTCGTGTTTTCCCTTAACTTGTAAAGTGTTGATTAAGTACTATTGGGTAAAAAGGGCATGTTAAAGCTAAGCTTTCAGGAGAAAGAAAAAAATAAACAGGGACTGAGACAGAAAATTTGTTCAAAGTGTAATAATAATAAAAAAAAAACATTACTAAGAAAGAACCAGGACTGAAAACTCCTTCTTTCTATCTGTCAACCTTAACTTAGGTTATTGTTTTTCTTCATCATCTGTCTTATAAAGTGTTTGTGCATTTTCAGTCAAGTTTAGAATACATGGATTAAATATATACAATAAACATGTGAAAGAAAATTCGCTAGAGGTTTCATTATCAGCTTGTGGCTGAAAATGCAAAACTGGGGGATTTGTCAGTTCATTTATTTGTTACACAATTTGCTGAGTATACTATGCACCTGCCATGGTGCTGGGAGCAGGATATCTAAATGTGGTGCACAAACATACATTACCGTTGCAGAGCTTACGATCTAATGGCTGAGAAACACATTAAATAAGAAAGCACACAAACCATTCTTTAACAGAATACTCCAATAAGTGCTTAAAGAACAAAAAACACACGGGTGAAGTAAGAGACCAACAATGGAGGGAGAGGAGTCAGGAAGATGCAGTGAGGTTCCGGGGAAGACTTCAGTGAAGAAGACATATGAAGACAGCAAGTTAGTTGAGCAAGGAGAGGGAGCTATAGTACTCTGGGCAAGGGAAAAATAAGCTCGTGTAAAGATTCCTGAAGAGAGAAAGTGCTGGGAAAAGGCCAGTATGGCTCAAGTGCAAAGACTGACTAGGAGCTAGACAAGGGATGAAGGTGGAGAGGAAGCTGAGATCTGGTCATGCGGGGTCTTGTAGACTTCAGCAAGGATTCTGAATGAGCTGAAACAGGAGAGTAACAAAACTCAATTTATACTCTTGAAAGGTCTGGCAATCTGCTTTACGAAAAATGGACTGAAGGGGAGCACTGTTGGAAATCAGGAAAATGTCTGGAAGGCTTTTGTAGAGGCCTAGCAAAACAGAGGGGATAATGAGAGGAGCAACAGAAAAAAAATGAAAACCGAGTGAAGACAGACTTGGTCAGACTTGTTATTGTGTTACATGTGGGAGGGGAGAAAAAGAGAAAGTTTAAAAAGGATCAGTAAAAATGTAGCAATCAGAACAACTCTATCATATTCTACATCTTGACAGTAGTTTGGGTTACACAGGCATATGCATTAATCAAAACTCAGCAAAAATACCCTTATAAGTTGTACATTTTTATATTAAAAGAAAAACTATAAATAGACATTGAACACTAGTTAATTATGTGTGCTGAGGTATTTAGGAAATTTGTACTGATGTCTGCAATTTACCTTGAAATACTTCATACAACAAGATAGATTGATGGAAAGATAGAAGGATGCACAGATGAACAGATAATTGATAAAACAAGCCAAGTAAATAACAATATCACTAAAAAGTTATACAGCTAGTGAAGACAGTATCTTTGTAGAGGTGTTTGGAAATATGCATCAAAAGCATTAAAAATGTAAATTTCTTTGACCTAGTTATTTTACTTCTAGAAATATGTCTTGTGAAATAATCAGAAATACACACAAAAATATATTACATAATGCTTTAAGATAGTAAAAAATAAACATAAAGATCTATTAAATAAGGACATGGATTAAATATAATATAGTACAACTATAAAACTAAATTCTATTGTCCTCAATCTGTCGGAGAAAATTTAACCAACTGAGAAAAATTCAGGATACATTTCTAAGCAAAAAAAGTAAGTTTGGAGCCAGCCCTGATGGCCTAGTTAAAGTTGAGCACACTCTGCTTCAGCCTGGGTTCAGTTCCTGGGCACAGAACCACAGCACTCGTCTGTCAGTAGCCATGCTGTGGCAGCAGCTCACACAGAAGAGCCAGAAAAACTTACAACTATACACATCTATGCACTGAGGCTTTGGCAGGGGCAAAAAGGAAGAAAAATAGAAAAAAAGGAGGAGGATTGGCAATAGATATTAGCTTAGGGAGAAACTTCCCCTGCAAAAGAAAGAAACAAACAAAAAAAGCTGTGCTCAACTGCTATTTTTTGGTTTATCAATTAAAAAAAAGTAAGTTTGTAATATGTGATCCATATCTTGTAAATGTATTTTGTAAACAGTGTTTGAAACATCATTAGATATTTTACCAAAATACTAACAATTTTAACAATTATTTTCATCATTATATTTTCTCTATTTTCCACAATATTAAATATGTTGACTTCCTTAATAAAAACAAATACGTAATTTTAAAAGAATTTTACAAGTTATTTATAATAAACTTAGACACCAAAATGAGCAATATTTATCTATTATTGTTGAAATAAGACTCAAATGTAGAGGGAGATTATGGCTTAGAACTTTTTAAATGTGATCAGAATATTAAATGGGAACTTTCTTAATTTTTTAGCTACATCCAGTCCCTAATTATATGTAGTATGGGGAAGCAAACCGTCTCCATGAGGTTTTAGAAATAACCAAGGGGAATTGGAGCCAGAAAAAAAAGCCAAGAAGATTGTTGGCTGACATTTAAAATCTCAAAGCAAAGACAGGAAAATCACTATTTGCGTAGGACAAGCCTTGATGTGTCTGGAAAATATTGTTGATATTTTGTTTTGTTATGTTGTTGGGGTTTTGTGTTTTTGTTTCTTTTGTTTTAGTTTTGGTTTTGGTTTCTTTGGTTAAGGTAATGGAAGTTCTATGACCCACTGACCTTCTTAGACCATTAAGTTAACCTTTGACTGAAAAATGGTGGCTTCTTTCCCTGTGGTTAACATATTCCCTCTAAGTCACAGGCTTTCTAGAGTTTCTATCAGAAACCTCAAAAGTATCTAATGATAGGCTTTACTATAAATAGTGAAAAGTGTAATTTAGATGAGTTCTATTAGACCACTTTCTGAGTAGTTAAACTAAAAGAACTCAAAGAACACTAAATTCTCTATTGACATCGAGCTGAATAATTCTCGAATTTATGTTTAGTTCAGTGCTATCTGATGTCTTAATAGATAATTTTTGTTGATATCAAAATAAGTTAAATTTCTAAAGAAAGGAGTGATTGGCAATGCATTCAATAATAGAGTGAAAGTCTTAGCAATTAACACAGTTCAGACCAATGCTGTAAGCTGAGATGACATTTAAAATATATAGGTGAGAAGTAATATATTTTCATTGCAAATATCAATTGCATGTTACCAGGATTGGAGAGTATTGGCTTAAGAGTTGTTCATAAAATCCAAGGATAGCTGACTGAAATCTCATTATCTGCCAACATCAAGATTCAGTTGCCAGAGAAAGTTCATGCCACTTTAATATGACCCAGGGTCAATTGTGTCCAGATTAACTATCCAGTTCTTATCAAATTATGATTAAGAGTATTTGTTTCTCATTCTTGTCACATTTTAAGAACTCACCATACAAAAGACTATGTAGGTAACAAAAGATTTGTTTTCCACGTTGAATATCTTAAAATTTTGGATAGTTGCCAGAAAAATGAAATGGAGGCATAATCGGTGTTTTCAAGTATTGAAGAGCTGACATCTTTTTAAGTGAATTAACTTTACTCAGTGAGGCATCAGAAGGCGAAATGAGCTCTAAAGAAAGTGATTATTCGTGTCTTTCTATAGATACTCTTGTCTCTTTGAAGGCTAGGACTATGCTTTAATCTTTTATTTCCAGCACTTGGCCCAGTGTCTGTAATATTTAGCCAGAATTTGTGAATATTGATGAAATGAATAAATGAATAGAGAAAGAAGGAGTTTCCTAAACATTGGGAATTATTTTTAGCAACTAAAACTCAACAAGGAATATTTTCTTTTTTTATTTTTCCTTTTTCTCCCCAAAGCCCCCCGGTACATAGTTGTGTATTCTTCGTTGTGGGTTCCTCTAGTTGTGGCATGTGGGACGCTGCCTCAGCGTGGTCTGATGAGCAGTGCCATGTCCGCGCCCAGGATTCGAACCGATGAAACACTGGGCCGCCTGCAGCAGAGCGCGCGAACTTAACCACTCGACCACCGGGCCAGCCCCTCCACAAGGAATATTTTGATCCCATAAGGAATATTTTGCCATTTTCTTTTTTTGTCTTTGTTTCTTTAAAATTGTATATATTTAAGGTGTACAACGTGATAATTTGATGTACGTATATAATGAAATGATTATATAGTCAAGTTGACTTACATATACATCTCCACACACAGTTACCTTGAGTGTGTATGCGTGTGGTGAGAGCACCTGAAATCTACTCCCTTGGCGAATTTCCAGTATTCAATACCGTATTGACTGTGGTCATCATGCTACACGTTAGATCTGAAGACTTATTGATCCTAGATAACTGCAACTTTGTACTGGAATAAAACTATTTTAAAGTGAAAGACAAGACAAACAAAAACTGTCCAAAAAGTGGAAATGGTGACAATGTAGTCACTAGAACAATTTAAGCAAAATCTACATTACCATTTTCAGAAGTATCAGAGAAAAAATTCCTGCTTGCTCAGGCATCTTCTTTTATTTTGCATCCTCTCAGTCTCCTTTATCTATAAGCAGCTTTTCCCATCACCATTTTAGTTTGCTCTCATCTTTTTACCTTAAAAAAGTCCTATTTTTGCTTTTATCCTATATCTTACTTTCCCTTTGTAGCCTGTTGTCTATAATCTCTGTTATATTATTATTCTACTTCATCATCCCCTTCAATCTTAAACCCAATGCTTCTTTCCTCACCACTCCAATGAAGCTACTCTCATCATGGTCTTTAAAAAATTGCTTATTTTTAAATCTAATGGACATGCGTGCTCTACAGCATCTGACACTCTTGGCTGCTTTGTTTGAAACGCTCTCTTTTTTGGCTTCCACGTTAACACATTCTGCTGTTTGTTTTTTGATACCATCTTTATGCCCATACCTTTCATCCTCCTTTTGGGGATCTCATTCTTTCCTTTATCTTTCCAATAGTGGTGGAGTTTATCTGCATTCTGTCCAGAGCCTGCTTTTCTTCTCATTCTACAATTCTCCCTCATGACTCATCCAATCTCTTATTTCAGTTGATGCATATATACCAATGATTCACAGATCTATTTTTTTCTACTCCAGGTCAGGTAACTAAGTTCCAAACCCATATATGTATCTGCTTACTGAACATCCGCATTTAAATGACCCATAGGAACACAAATCCAACATGTCCGAAACTAATCCCTTATTCTTATTGCATTCAAAATCTGATTCGTTTTTCAGTGGGTAATAAAACCAATACACTTTTCCAAGTCAGACAGCTTGTTATTATTCTTTACTTTCCTCATCCTCAGTTTATCCACCAAAACATGAGTGCCTAAGCTGGTAAATTCTTTCAGGCAAATGTCATCTAATATAACAAATATGTCCTCAGAATATATCTCCTTATATCTCTTATTTCCTTAAAACATGCTCTCTACTAATTCCCTAGTTTAGGTCACCATAACTGTTTGCCTAAATAGCTGCCATAATTTCCTATCTTATTTTCCTGCTTTGAGTTTATTTTTCACACAGCAGCCGAAGTAACTATTCTAAAATACAAAAATGATCATATCACCCCCTTCCATCAAACTCTTCAGTGGCTATCAATTTCTTTCAAGTTATAGCGTAAACTCTTCAGAATTTAGAAACTACTTCTATTCCTAAAATCCTCTCCAACTAATATCCACCTCTTAGCTCATGTATAAGCTTTACCTATTCTTATCTATCAGTCTCAAAACACCATGCTCAGCCTCCTGTCTGGGCCTTTTAGATAAGAAGTTTCTCTGCTGGAACTATTCCTCCTTTGCTGTTTCGTATTGCTAACTCCTTAACTCAGGTGCCACTTATTCCAGAAAAGCCTCCCTAACCTCCCTTCTACATACCCCAATAACATCCTTAGTTATCCCTTCAAGAGCATTTGTTATAGTAATTTGTAGTTGATAAAATAGTTAAATCTTTTCATCGCCCTTAGATTATAAACTCTAAAAAATGGGGATCATGATTTCTAGTTCAACATTGTCTCCCCACTAACTAGCACAGTGACTGACATATAGCAGATACTCATAAAATAAATTCTTTAAGAACAAGTGAATGTAGAGAAGGAATGTTTATTAAACAAGGGTGAATAAAATTAAGTTACACATTCGTGAAACAAACATTAATAGTTTAAAAGCATGGGAAGGGCATAGCAGGAACACATTGAAGACTATCTCGAGCTTTTGTTTGGAATTATGGCAAATACATATCAAGCTCTGAGAAATAATCAGAGCAATAAGAAAGGGTCACCTTAATGTGAATAGGGCCTGGTCTGAAGGAGGAGGAAAGCCTGTCATTCCACGTTCTTAGGATAAACTTTGAGTTATGGCATTCTGTTCTGTGCCTCACTCATTGAAAGAAAAGCTTGAAAATGTCTGGTGGTTGGGAGAGCACAGAGGACAGTAAAAAGCCTTAACATCTTTCTTCACAGGAATGGTTGAAATAATTGGGGCAATTAGTCTAGAGAAGACATATAATTGAAGACTGACTGACTCCAGATATTTGGCTGAAATATGGCTGACTCCATATATTTGAAAGGCTCTCACAAGAGAAAGGAATATTTGCCTCATATGGCTCAGAGATTAAAACTAGAATGAATGGGTCTACATGGAGATTGAACACTTCTCACCATAGAGAGAAATTTCATCTGACCTAGAACTTTGCAAAGAGCTTTTAGAGGGTAGGCTTCCATGTCATTAAAGGTACACAAGCATAGGCTGGGGGACTACTATGAGTTTACACATTACGAAGTATCGGAGAGGCTCATGATAGATGATCGCTGTTCACACAGGAAGCTTTGTCAGTGTGCAAGAGGTGAGCAAAGGTGTGAATCTAAAGTCATGTACTATGTTCCATTAAGGTGATGTCAAGAACATAACATGAAAATGTCTAAGTCAGAGTCAGAGTTAGGACATAGTAGCAGCATGGTACTTAAAAAGGATAGAATCATGCAGGCCAACCTGAGTCCAGTAGACAGACTCAGACTCCTGTGGGACCATTAACAAATGTTGGGACTTTGCTTCCCAAACTGAGTCTTTAATCCCAAAGAGTATTCTGGCTGTTACACTTCCAAACATTTGATTACTCTCTTCAAATGTTAAACAGCATAAATGACAAACTTTACCAAACAAACCTTCTTTCTGCATCCAGATCTTGTTCCAAGGAGGGGGGCTGAGGCCTTCTATGTTTTAAGGCAGTATAATTTTTCTGGAATTCTTTAAAAACTGTAGATGGAGGGATGTCAGAGAGGGAAACAGAGGTTTCTGAATGTGAGGGAAAGTTCTGGATATGTGGTTGCCAAGATCCTCCCAACTTGTCCTCAGTCGGATATATTGTGGAGTTTTGGTTTCAGATACTCTTCGGACCTCATGTGAGTCAGAACAGTAGGAAGAGTCATTATTTGCCCTTCTTATAGGATTTCCTTAGGAAAAGCACTATCACTTTAGCTCCTACATATCTGAAAATTAATTTATGGAAATACTTTTGGCACCAAATATTCCTGGGAAATATAACCTTTCAAGAATTTCATATTATTGTGTGAATAAACTTATTTGTCTTCTACCTGAGAGTAAATATTGGTACATGGAAAGAAAAGGCATGTCAATAAGAGGGAAGGTATGTGAAAGATAAGTGTGCAGATGACAGTTTCGTCTTCAGAACTTGCTTGGAGAAAGTGTTCCTGTTGCAAGAGGGCTAGTGTGTCCCCTCTGCTTGGGACTATCCTGGGTAGATTTTGACTTTGTTTTATAAAAGTTGTCCATTCTACATGGATTTTGAGTCCTGTGATCTGCTCCAATTGCAAGGGCACACAGTGCCCTGTTTTAGGTGCCAAGTTTGTGCTTGTTGGAAACCACACTTAAGAGTTTGGCAGTATCATTTTGTATCTTTTTTATGAAACACCCACAAAAGTCAACATTCTGTTTTTCAGCATCCGTTCACCAAGTAACGGAGTAATAAAAACATCATTGGAAGGACTTGAAAGTACTCAAGATATTTTATTGTAGCATCTAACATAATTTCAACAAAGTATTCTGTGGCCTGCTTAATATAAAATGAAGGGGGCAACAAGTGTTTATTGAACATCTATCTTGTTCTAAGAAATTTAAGGAAAATATAGAATAAAAAATTGACTCTACCCTGAAGAGATAGTCATTTGGTGGATGAGAGAAGACAAACATACCAAAAAATTTAATTAGACCCAAAACAGTAAATATCCAGGAAAGTATTTTTCCTTACTCTTCTTCAGTACTTAACAATTTCTTCTCTAAAATCTATTTTGAATCTGTCCTTTTCTGTCTTAGTGGAGGTCATCAATCATCTTTTGCCTGAACCACCTCCTTTTAACTAGTCCCTACATTTCTATCTTTGCCCTCTCCAAACAGATCTCCACATGGTAAACTGATCATTTTAAACCAAGTATGATTATGCCATTCTTCTGCATAAGAGCCTTCAAGGGATTTTCATTACACATGTAAAAAAATTCACAATCATCTCTGTTCTACAAGGCCCAGCTTGAGGCAGCACGGCCCATCCCTCCACTGTCTTTGTGGGTACTGTCTTCCTTTATATGCTCACTCAGCTCAGGGGCTTTTCCCATACTCTGTCCTTCTTCTTAATTTACTCTCCTCCCAACCCCTCTTTGGAGTTAGGTTCTTTCCATCATTTAAGACTCAGCTTTAGCATTGCCTTCCCAGACAACACTTCCTTGAATGCTAGATTTAAAGTCCACCTCTGTTATTCTCCACCTCAGCCCCCTGTTTCCTTCTTAGGACACTATTCAGCTTTCAATGTTGCTTTTCTTTTTTCATCAAATCACATGCTTTGTGTGTACCCCATTGCTTGTCCCACATAACTTCTTTGAAGCAGGAACATATTAGTCTTATCCCTATGGCTCCCAGCCCAAGCACCTGCTTTGGAGTAAGGGCTTAATACATTTTTGCTGAATGAATGACTGAATAAATGAATGCTCAAGTTTCAAAAGGTAGACTGACATTTTCCAACCTATATAATACTTCATATTAATATACATCAGGCAACAAAGTAGAGGTGAGAAGAGCTGGGTCATGAATTCCATCATCAGTGAAGGAGAAGTGAAGCAAACTGAGATATGCTATTAAATATTCTATTTGCTCAGTCTGTGAAGCAGCAGCTTGGAAACACTGGCAATCTCAATTTTGCTATTAACAAAGTTGAACAAAGGTAAAGGCTTACACAGGCTGACAGATTCAGGGATAGGTTAATGCAGGAGAAAGGGCTTGAGGTGAAATCTTGAAGGAAAGGTAGAATTTGAGTTGGAATGGAAGGGTTAAGAAGAAATGATGAGCAAGCCAGGCAAAGCCATAGATGCAGGAAAGCTGGGATTATACAGTTTGATGGGGCACTAAGGAATTCTAACTTCCTGCTCTTTAGACACCAGCATTCCATGGAATTCGATTTCTGAATTCTCTGTTCACCCACTCAAACACCCTGGTTTATTTCAAAGCAGGTCTTTGCTTCTCTTAAAGTATTTCCAAGAGTGTGCCTTCCTTTGACAAAGCCATGAGAAATGAAGGGACCAGAATATTTTACTCTGTGCCCCTTCTTGAGATTTAGAGTTTATTATAGATCGTGTCATCCTTTTACCCTTATTCATTATATTGAAGAGTTGATGACATCTCAGAGCATTCCTGCATCTGAGACTATCTCACAGCCAAGAAGGCCCATCACAATCCAGGGCTCTCTTGTAATGAAGCCAAGTGGGAGAAAGGAGAGGTCTGACTTTGTTATTTGGTTAACTCTCCTTAGGGAAAGTACTTTATCCAGCCCCACATTGTGTGTCTTGAGAAGACACCAAGCTAAGACTATCAGAACTGGCCTTCTTCAGTGTATCTGACACCTCTTATGTACTACTCCAGATTCTATTTGTCCCATCTCTTCCTTCAGCCACTGCTACAAAAACCACTTCACTGAAACTTTTCTTATGTTCCCACAAGTGCATCCTGACAGCACCTCACTCAGACTCATCCCAGAGCTCTGCTTCTGCCCAGAGGCTTCTCCTGTGCTGCAGAGACATTCTGGCCACTCACGTAGGCACACAGGAAGGCTGGGAGGTTAATGTCCATGAGCCCATGCTTGATCAATGGAGCCAGGAGCTGATGTATATATGCTTTCCTCCTTTGTCCCCTGGGTGGACAGTTCTTGGGTTTATTTTAAATGTCTCCTCTTAAAGTCACATTGGATCAAGTTCCAGCCACCTATGGTGAGTAATTAGGTAACACATTCTTGTATTGGCTTTTTCCTTCTCTCTCCCGCTTTCCCTCTTATCCTTCTCCTTCCCAAATGAACTACCTGCAAACAAGCATTTGTTCCCGCCTCCTCTTGGGGTCCCAAAGCTGAAACATCCCTTTGAACAAAGCAAGAATTATTCAAGCAGCAAGATGCTAAAAATACTCAGAAAGACCTGTAACCCAAAATAGGACTGATGCAAGACAATTCACAGTTCAACATATCACCATTGTAAACACTAGCCTTTGTTAGAGCGATAAAAACCTTTTGGGGTGGTTATTGGGGTGAGAAACCAGGCCAAGTTGGTCAGACAAGAGCCAGGTACCCAGCAGAGAGCCGGCAAGAAGGAATTTCTTAACAACTAGGGGATATCCTGGGGACTGTGGAGTGGAACGCTAAGAGAAACACGGAGAGCAGTGGTGAGCCAATGCTGAACACAGTCTTTATCTGTGACTCAGTTTTGGCGGGAGTCTGTATAAGGTATGGAACCGCCAGGGCTGGCACCCTGCTGTTCTTTCTTTATCCAGTTTGCTACCAGTCAAAAGCATGTGGGCTTTTTCCAATTTAAACATACCTTAATAATTTACAAATGGCTAAAACCAATCCCTACAGGGTAACCGATAGCAAGCCTGCCATTTTGTTACAGGCAATGGGCTGTGAAATATTGAGGTCATTATTGAGGTCAAATAATGTTTTACTCATAGAAAGAGTACACCTAGGCTGATACCTAGAGTATTTCTAACTCTCTGCCGTGCCCTGCTCAGCCTGTACAGAATCATGGACAAAGAGTGCTCTAAAGAACTTTGTAGATAAGGAAACAGGGCTCTGGGCCGGTGAGTGACCGTGCTAAGGGCAGGAAGCAAGGTCTTCTGACTTCCGAAACAGACTGTTAAGTTTTCTCTGATTTGTGTACCTTCTCAAAGGGGAAATGAGTAGGCCTGGGATGGCAAGGGCAGGTCTAGATCACAATAATATAGCCTATCTTTGAGAATTTGTTGTTTTCCTCCTTTCATAAAAGGCTTTGCCTTTTGTTTCCTTCACACATATGTTCTTTCCTCTACTTCCTGCTCTGCTTGCTAGAAATAAAGAGTTTTTTTTTTCCACACACTTATGTACATAATCACCCAAAGTGTTTGTGCCGTCCACTCTGCTCTCTTTAGCAAACACTTTACTCCCAAGCTCTAAGGTCTCCAAAAACATCTTAAAAAGTCAGCACTTAGTGTATTTTCCCCTCCCAAGCACCCACTAGTCTTAGATTCTGTTGTGATTTAACACTCAGGAGAACCCTCTGCTGGGCTCACTGGCTCTTGAGATTTTGAACAGGCTTGCTCCTGCCTCTCAAGTGAAGCTAATTGCTTTTTCGATATTGTTCAAACATCTTTTCTTTCTTTTTGTTATTTTTCTGAAAACATCTTGATGTTCTGAGTACCTTGAGCGCCTCCCACAGTGCACTTTTCCCTAGGTAAATCTGATCTTTTAGAATATTTTTGTTAAATATTTATAAGCTAATTTAATACATTCCCACTCTATGGGAAACTAATAGAACCAAATTTTCCCATTAATATTGCGTAGCTAGTTAACCTAAAGGGCCCCAACAGTTCGAAGCTCACATAAATATTAAGCTTAATCCCTTACATCTAGGGCTTCCCAATGTTAGTTTAACCCACAGAGCCCAATAACTTGACCTCCCTGAGGCTAATCCTCAGGCACACTGTTCAGAGCTCCTGATTCATTTCCTAGAGTGTCGCTTTGCTTGGCTCACTGATTCTGGTCTTGTTGTTGTTTTGTTTTGATCTCACAAATACATATGTGAAATGGATCAGAATAGAAATTTGAGTAATTATGATCATCATATTTTTCATTTGATTGCTAACTCTATTTTAACAAATGCAAGTAAAACTCTAACTTTCAGTGTCAGCAAATATTTTACAAAGTCATTTCCAAATGGAAATGTTAGAAGAATCTAAAATGAGTTGACTAGTGAGTCAGTTCTGATTATATTCTAAACAAAAAACTTCAGATCTTTGAATACCTTAAATCCAAAAAGTTTAATCAAACAAATGAATATCCATTACTCAATAGAAGCTTGTTGACAAATGTGGGAAATATGCTGAAAGGAAAACAAAGTGCATGTAAAACATGTTATTTTCATATTATTTCCTGATGAATGGTTGATTCAATCAGCATTTCCAAAGGGTGTCTTCCTGCCTCTCTTTATAAAATTAGCCAAATACTTGTTTCTCCAGCCTCCTTTTGATTTCCTAACAAAAGAGGCCTAATAAAAGGTAGTTGGCATTACCACCCTGTCCTTTGACCCATCAATGATAAAAGGAAATCTACCTCCAGACTTTTTGTAATTAAAGAAAAAAATTAGGTTCTGTTTGTTTAACCCACTATCAGTTGGATTTCTGTTGCTGGGTACATTTAAATGTATCCAAACTGTTATGCCTTCATTTTCAAGATATATGCTGCCAGGACCACTGTTACCCCTAAGCATCATTGTCCTTCACAGACGAATATGCAAAAGGAAGGTACAGTCAAATATAACTCTGCCTAATAATGGAATAGAAATGTTCTAACAAAGCATTCTGTAATGAGTGAATGTTATTTTATTCAAATGGCATTAATTAGTTTTGTACCAATTATGGTGAAGAAGTAGTACAGAGTAGTACAGAGATTTTATTCAGCAATAATTAAGCCTTTTCTTTGTTTTTTTTGATGCCAGGCACGTCTCCTAAGCTTGAGTGGTAGTTCTTTGATTGTTGAGGAGTGCTAGAAAAACAATTATCCTTAATTATGTTGGCAGTTAGAAAAAAAGATGTTGAATTATAAATTTAAATCAGGACACTTTGAGAAGACTGGGGACTTCAGTTCTCATTATAGCCCAATGTCTTACCAATTTCTCTCCTTCCCCCTGATTTGAATAGAAGTGAAGTGAACGCTAGCTTGACCCCTTTTAGCTTGGATTCCTTGCAGGGAAAGAATTTTTAGATAGAGGTAAATAGTTTTAATTGCTCACTATTACTTCAGTAGAAAAGGGAGCTATGAGAGAAACTAGAAATTCAGCTATTATTCAAATGGGCATATCATTGTCCTAGAACTACTACTATTTATATAATTAAGGTGACATGCTTGACTCTGTTACTAGAATGTTTCCTTTTATCTAACCAGATGTGGGATTGCTCATAGATCTAAAGAATGGGTAATAGGGTCATACGGTAATAAAGCACATCATCTAAAGGCCAGGTGGGAAGAATTAATTGTATGCTTCCTTCCCTTTAATTAATAGTAAGAGAACAAAGAAGTTGAGAAAGTACATCTGCACAGCATCCATCCATACCAGAGATCCACCCCAGGCTCAGAGGACCGTTAGCATAAGACTTACTACGTTCAATACCACGTGGACATCTTTTCTCTCAAGAGCATTCTAAATCAAACCATAAATCCAAATAAAGGATTTAGGTAGAATCTATAATAATAAAAAAAAGGTTTCTGTCTCTAAGCTTAATGAGCTTTTGAGAATAAATAAAGGAATAGTAATCTTAAGAATAAGGTAAGAGACAAAGAGAAAGTTCCAGGCGAAGTTTCCTATCTCCATCTGAGAAGAATTAACAACAAAAATACAAAATACTCAATTATTTTCATCCTTTTCCCTATTTAAAAAAATTTTCCTAAATATTCAGACATCTAGGTTGAATTGGGAGAATGAGCCAAAGCTGAATTTCCTTTTTCCCCATGAGAAAGAGAAACAGACCTAACTAGATGTATGAGTTTCCTGGGGCTGCCATAACAAAGTACACAAACTGAGGGCCCTAAACAACAGAAATTTGCTGTCTCACCATTCTGGAGGCTAGAACTGGAGATCAAAGTGTCAGCAGAGTTGATTCCTTATGAGAGCTGTGAGGAGAATCTGTTCCACGTCTCTTACCTAGTTTCCTATGGTTTGGCAATCTTTGGTATTCTTTGACTTGTAGATGCATTACCCTGATCTTGGACTTCAACACCACATGGCGTTATTCCTACATGCATGTCTGTCACTATATCCAAATTTCCCTTTTTATAAAGATATCCAAGTCACATTGGGTTAGAGTTCACCCTAACGACCTCATCTTAACTTGATCATGTGGAAACGCTCTATTTCCAAATAAGGTCACATTCACAGGTACTGGGGATTAGGTCTTCAATATTTTTGGAAGACACAATTCAACCCATAACATTAGATGGACTTAACTTAACTGAAGGCTTTTAACAAAATCTCAAAAGAACAAGTAAAGTTCAAGTCCTCCAACAAAGTCTGCACAAAGTTCCAGATAACCTCCTCCCAGTCCTGCATCTTCAGAGTAAAGTGTTTAGAAGCCAACACTTATTCTTCAAATTCTGTGTTCAAGATCTTAGAAGGGAGTAAAAGAGTCAAGGAGGGATCAGCAAAACTAAATAAAAGTGGGGCGGCCCCATCGCTGAGTGGGTAAGTTCGTGTGCTCTGCCTCGGCAGCCCAGGGTTTCGGTGGTTCGAATCCTGGGCACGGCCATGGCACTGCTCATCAAGCCATGCTGAGGCAGCGTCCCACATGCCACAACTAGAAGGACCCACAACTAAAGATACACAACTATGTACCAGGGGGCTTTGGGGAGAAAAAGGAAAAATAAAATCTTTAAAAAAAACTAAACTAAATAAAAGTAAATGGAATGTCTGGGTGAGCAAGATATAAAGAATTGTCTCTGCAAACATGCAAACATTTTACAGCAAAAATTGGTAGCATATTAAGCAAAAGATAGATGAAGAACTCAGTCTGGAAGAAACCACAATCCAAACACCTTAAGAAAACCTTCATGACTGTTCCACACTAAAAGAGAGCTCAGTGAAGACATGAATTTCGAGGAAAAAATACTCAAAGATGAGATAATTAAAAACAGCAGAGTAACGTTAAAGGAAATGTTGCAGAAGGGAAAAAATCAAGAATTAAAATGACATTACTATAAACCAATAAATTGGACAGAAATAGCATCTAAAAGAAGAACTCCACTTTAATTGCTTATCTGTAATGAAGTTACAGATCATTGCAAGAAGTATAAAGTAGGAAATCAATAGAAATAAATGAAACTAGTCAAGAGAAAAATACAGAAATGAAGGACAAAGACTATCCAGCGTAAGCATAACTGGTGTCCTTTAAAATCATTTGAAGATACAATAGCTGAAACTCTTCCTGAAGTGGATCTATAGGTCATAGGGCACACATAGGAAAAGAGATAAATATCTGTGGATGTTAAATCATAGCTTAGAAAATAATAATTTATTTCAGCATATAAATGGAAAATTGAATTGCTTATAAAGAGAGAACGTCAAGGTGGCCTTAGACATCTTTCCACCATCATATCACACCAGAGAACAATAGAGCAACATTTACAAAGATCTAAGAAATAGAAATTATAACAAGAAATTTATACCTAGCCGCATTATTCTTTATTAAATCACAGACATTATTAAAATCACAGATTTTCTCTAGCAGGAAAAAGTTTAGAAAATATAGCACCCAGGATCCTTCCTTTCAAAAATTGCTTGATGATGAAATTTAGACAAAAACATAAATAAAAAATAAATTAGCTAGTAATAGATATTCTTTGCTAAAATATCAGTGTTGAACATTTGAATACAGAATTAAGGATAAATAACTTTGGGACCTATAGTAGCATAATAATGTACATGTTATAAACCTTAGCAACTTAATAGTGTAATTAACAAAATTGAGAATATAAGGTGGAAAAAGTATAGAGTGTACTAATTTGCTTTGCTTCCAAAGCAGGGAGACAAATGGTAGCAGTCAGTTTTAAAAAGGAATAAAAGAAAAATAGTTTCTAAAATTTCCATTTTTTTCTTCTCTTTAGGGAATCTTTAACAGGTGCCATCTCCTGAGATTAAAAAAAGATGAATCTGAGCTTCACCACTTCCTTTATTTTCAGTTCAGTTTCTATTTCCCTCTGCTAAATATAATAAAAAATAAATTTTAATAATTTTTGTTAAAAATAGCATGCAAGGTCTAATTTTATTTTTATGACAGTACTTTCTTTGCTCATATCTCTATCTTTCTCTCCATATACACAGAGATGCTTGGAATAATGTCCAAGAATATCTACCTTGATCAGTTCTAGGTGGGAAAACGTGGGGAAGTTTTTAACCTTTTAGTTCTTTATATTGCTGAAATTTCTTCTTTGAATATGTAACATTAAAGCAATAAGAAGTCAGTTTTCAAAATAACAAAAATGGCCATCAGTATAGGAAACTAAGCAGCTCAATAGAGAACAGACGCCACCAACCATTTCTATGTCCTTATTCATTTCAGCAATCAGATTCATTTCCCCATGTTTAGGTCTATAGCTTTATAAACTTTGAATTTTTAAGAATATTATTAGGATGTTTATTAACTTAGGAGCTCACGTATATAGACATTCTGTCATAGTATAGTATTAAATATTCTTAGGTTATTGATTCCACACAGAAAAAGAGTACATATTGTTTCCTTAGGGGGAAATTGCTACCTGAAGTTACTTAAGCCTTACTTTTGTAAATGTTGCTGTTATGTCATAATGAAATATTGTCAGCCTCCAGCTCACTAAGAGTATAATCCCCTCAGCTATTAGCTTGCTTCCACAGGGAAAGCAAACACGTTGCTAGGGACCTGTCATCTTACCAAGCTATGACTGATAACCCCTAGCAGAATACACAAATGAAAAAGGAGAGGGTTTTAAAGAAGCAGTATACAGGAAATAATGTCTCTGCATGAAGAGAGAGGGAAATTCTTATGGGAGCACTGTCTACTACTTTGTCATAACTGAAAGAGTGCTAGAACTTCTTTGGGCATGTCTATATGTAGGGTTTTCTTTCCAATTTTCTTCCCCTTCAAGTCTTACACAGAAATTTAATTAGTTCTAGTTCAACTAAAGTTGATTTATGTTTATAAGTATAAGGTTGATATTGCAAAAGCTTACCATACCTTCCACTGTTCTCATACCCTGAGTAGATTGTCCTGAGGAAACATATGAGGTCAATTTGTATTTCTGGTTGCTAGGGAGCTGGTCACCTAGTGACCTGTCTACTTTATCCATCAGTGTTGGATAAAGTCTCCAATGCATTGGTTATTTCAACATGTGGAGTCAATAAGAAGAAGTTCTGAATATCCAACATGCACACAGCTTCATGCTGAGATGAAGACATGATTAAAGATAAATTCTGGAGATCTCTTTTGCTGATTTAGATTTTTATCTTTTCCACCATCTATGCACACACACACACATCATAATGATAATAAAATGAGCTAACAGAAACTTTAGACATCTCTTAAAAGCATCATATTGAATACTTTAAGGACTGCTTCTGGTAAGATCCATTCAAATTCAACATATATTTGTTGACTGTGTTCTATATGGAAGACTCTATGCTAAGTATAATATTTGGAATAAGACAATGCACAACAAGACTAGTTTCTTGCAAGAGACTCAGTACAGGGAAAATGGTGGCAGAATAGAAGTCAAGGGAGGGATTTCTGGATAAAGCCAGATTTGAGCAAGGGTGGGAGAAGAACTTTACAGCATAATTGTAACTTTAAAACAGAGTAAAAGGTACCAGCAAAAGAAGAAAGAAAACCTCACATGAAACAATTTTTGGGCAGGTTTGACTTTATTTCAGCAGAAATGCTCAATTTAGCATAGGGATTTTATGAAGGAGAAAAGGCCACGCATTCATGCAGCATAATGATGCAAATACAAAGTTGAGTAGCTGACATTACCAGGCAGATCAAACTTGAAAAAAGTCATTGTCCTATCTTCAAGTTGTCTTCTGTCTAGTAAGTAGGATAATATAAATAAATAGATAGCCATGATATGAGAAATAGAACAAATGGTAAATTGTGAATCTTCACAGGAAGTACGGTGGCCACTATGATGCACCATGTATGTCCCCTTCAGGAATATCCCCCAGTGCTGTAAGAAATCCTTGAGGTGGCAGCCCCATGCAGGATTGCCTCAGCTAAAAAGAGCCCCATCACTCAAGGACATGCTGCCTTGCCAGGGTGGCGGCACCTAATGATTAATTGATGTGGGGCTTTAAATGCCAGCTCTCTTAAACTGACTTCAGAACTCCCAATAAAGTTATTTGAGGCCCTCATTGAGGCTAAATTGCAGCTCAGCTTCTGTTGCTGCTCAGTCCTGTTTTTTTAATCTTTCCTTCCGGAAGTGCTGATCTCAAGAATACTCCCTGATAAACCATCTACATGTAAATTGCTGTGTCAGCATCTGCTTTCTGAGGAACAAACTCAGTAGAACTTCATGCCACGAATGGTCCAAGAAAACAGACAGTAGGATGGAAGTTTGGAACTAGATCATTTGCCTCTTGGCTGACAGTGAGGTCCCAATCACAGGGATAGGTGGAACACAGATAGCCCCTTGTAAAAGGCAGCAGTGTAATGGTTAAAACTTCTACTGGTGAACTGGGATGGGATAGCGGTAGAAGAGGATTTATTAACTGGTGTAATACATCAGGTTTTTGAGAAATAAAGGGGAAATAGTATCCATGAGGATTATGGAATTAGGCGACTCTTGCTAAGCTTGATTGATATACTGGACCAGCAGGCAAAAGAGTTACCATTTGGTTAAGTGATACTGGTAAGGCTGCTGTCACACAAGGGGCCAGGGAGGAATATGTTTGGGACCAGATGGTATGCTTGAGGTCCTCTTGATGGTTGCTTACCCCATTTAGACAGTAAATGGACAAGTACATTGTTGTTCCCTTTCCTGTAATGGAAATAATGTTGCTTTAGAAGTCAGAAGACCCAGATGAATTCTAATTTGAGCTAAATAGTTAATATCTATGTGAATTACCACATTATCTCTGTGTCTCAGTTTCCTTTGTATGAAATGAGGATGATGAAATGGAACACTGATAGAGATAGGAAGAACTCAGGCTTCAGAATTGGAATGAAGCATTCACGTGAAAGATAGGACATTTCATTGGATTTCTGGAGTCTGATTCAAAGCAATTTACAAAAGGTTTTAATACTTTAGCATCCTCCTGCTCAGCTATAATTTTAGAATACTCAGTTAAAAAAAAATAAGCCAACTAGCTTAAAGATGGTCTCTGCAGTAGTAAAAAATTTTTTTTCAATTATTTATTGAGATCATAATGGTTTATAACATTGTGTAATTTCAAGTCTATGTTATTATTTATCAATTTCTATATAGACTTCATCATGCTCATCACCAGTAGTCTAATTTTTTGCCCATCACCGCACATATGTGCCCCTTTACCCCCTTCGCCCACCCCCAGCCCCCTTCCCCTCTGATAACCACTAATCTGTTCTCTTTATCCAAGTATTTGTTTATCTTCCACATATGAGTGAAATAATGTGGTATTTGTCTTTCTCTGTCTGGCTTATTTCACTTAACATCATACCCTCAAGGACCATCCATGTTTCTGTGAATGGGATGCTTCTGTCATTTTTATGGCTGAGTAGTATTCCATTGTATATATATACAACATCTTCTTTATACATTCATCTGTAGAAGGGCACTTGAGTTGCTTCCACGTCTTGGCTATTGTGAATAATGCTGCGATGAACATAAGGGTGCATAAATCTCTTTGGATTATTGATTTCACATTCTTTGGGTAAATACTCAGTAGTGGGATAGCTGGATGATATGGTATTTCTATTTTCAATATTTTGAGAAATCTCCATGCTGTTTTTCATAGTAGCTGTACCAGTTTGCATTCCCACCACCAGCGCATAAGGGTTCCTGTTTTCTCCACATCCTCTCTAATATTTTTTAATTTTTGTCTTCGGTGATTGTAACCATTCTAATGGGTGTAAGGTGATATCTTAGTGTAGTTTTGATTTGCATTTCCCTAATGATTAGTGATGTTGAACATCTTTTTATGTGTCTGTTGGCCATCTGTATATTTTCTTTGGAAAAATGTCTATTCATATCCTCTGCCCATTTTTTGATTGGATTGTTTGTTTTTTTATTGTTGAGTTGTATGAATTCTTTATATATTTTGGAAATTAACCCCTTGTTGGATGTATGATTTACAAATATTTTCTCCCAGTTGATAGATTGTCTTTTCATTTTGTTCCTGGTTTCCTTTGGCTTGCAGAAGCCTTTTAGTCTGTTGTAGTCCCATTTGTTTATTTTTTCTATTGTTTCCCTTGCCTTAGTAGACTTGATATTTGAAAAGATGCTGCTAAGACAGATGTCAAAGAGAATATTGCCTATATTTTCTTCTAGGAGTTTTATAGTTTCAGATCCTACATTCAAGTCTTTAGTCCATTTTGAGTTAATTTTTGTGTATGGTGCAAGATAATGGTCTAGTTTCATTCTTTTGCATAAGACTGTCCATTTTTTCTGACACCATTTATTGAAGAGACTTTCCTTTCTCCAGTGTATGCTCTTGGCTCCTTTGCCAAAAATTGTCCATAGATGTGTGGTTTTATAGTAAAATATTTTTAAATCCAGTGGATATAGCAATACAGAAAGTGGGTGATACAGGCCTTCATACAGTTCCTTTTAACTAGTTTTTAAGATTACTCAGGAAGAGAAAGCTGTGGATTATATGGAAATATGCTATATTGAAGCCAGAAAGTCCCAGTGCAAATTACATTTGGTTTTCAAGTCAGGCAAGCCACTTATACTTTCTGCACTAGTATTCTGTGAAATTAGTTTGTCAAAAAATAAAGATTGTGTATGTGTGTGGCATACATAGTGGAACTCAGAGAACAATAACCATTAAAGACATGTCAGTTGTTGTTTCTTAAACTCATTTAACTTTATTAGTCAAAGACTATCTTGTAGAAAATTTGAAACCACTATGAAGTGGTTTTTAGTTTTCTTTATGAGTTATCCTAATAAACTTTCATTACCAGGCTGATAGAGCTAATAAAAACTTCAACTGATAAAATAGTGTTAATAACTCTGTGTATCCTCAAGACTTAGCAGGTTATATGGGACAGAAACATCAGGAAGGGAATCCACTTCAGTACCTTAACTGACCATCATTGTTTGTCATTAGTCAAGCCAACAGTAGATCTGGTTTTGCCCTAATAGCTGTGGGTATGAGATAATTATATTAACCTCAAAACAAAAATCTAATTGTATGCATAATCTTAGCATTTGGTTTTTTTTTTAATTTTTTAGGATAAGATTAGAATTAGTCTCTAGATATTTTATTTTATTTATCATTCCTTTATCTTATAAGCCACATATACGTACAGTTGCTATGTCATTTGGACAATGAAATGTTTACTGCTTTGCAGATTTGGTTTTATACTATATCTAAAGTACAGAAAGCTTTCTCAAGATCTTTGATCTTTTGTTTTATAAGAATAGTGTATGGTCTAAATGTGTAATATAAGCCACACTCACATTTTCTAACCTTCCCTTTCTCTACCTATTTCCCTGCTTTCTACTCTGCCTTTAATTTTCATTTCTCTTTAATTTGTAACAATAGATGTAACTACCACAGATTTTCCTGCAAAATGCTGAAATAAAGAAATACACTATGTCCATGAATTAGAAGACTCAATATTGTTATGATACCAATTTTCCTCAAATTAATCTATAGATCTGATATAATCCCAATCACAATCTCACCCAGTTTCTTGGGTGGAAATTGATAATCTGATTCTAAAGTTTACATGAAAATTCAAAGGACCTAGAATAGATAAAACAATCTAAAAAAGAAGAAAGGGAGAGTACTTACACTGCCTTACATCAAGACCTACCATAAACATGCAATAATCGAGACAGAATAATCCTTCTATAAGGATAAATGAATATATCAATGGAATAGGCTCACCTTAATCAATTATTTGATTGTCTACAAAGGCACTAAAGCAATCCAATGGGGAAAAGAAAGTCTTTTCTACAAATGGTGCTGGAAGAACTGGATTGCTCTATTAGAAAACAAACTTAAAAGCTAAAAATATAGCAATGTTTCTGGAAGAAAACATAGCAGAAGGTCTTTAGGATTTGGAGGTAAGCAAATGTTTCTTAGACACTCACAGCCATAAATTAACATAAAAGAAAAATCATTTTATTTTTAGGATGGTGAATAAATTATCTTTTATCAGAATTAAAAAGCTTTGTTCATCAAAAGACAGAATTTAGAAAATGATTAGGCAGGCCAAATCCAAGGAGAAAATATTCACAAATATGTGTCTGACAAAGGACTAGACATTTCTGGAGAATTAGTCATCAGAGAAATTAAAATTAAGACCACAATGAAATGCCACTACACAACCACCAGCATGTCTAAATTTAAAAATATACAACACAAAATGTTTGTGAGTACATTAACCAACTAGAATTCTCAAATCCTATTGGTTGGAGTGTAAATTGGTACAAACACCTTAGAAAAAGTTCTGGTAGATTCCCATAAAACTAGACATACACCTTACCCTAAACCCTGCAATCCTGCTCCTAGATAGTCACCAAATAGAAATTAAAATATGTGTCTACTTAAAGATGTAAAGCAAATGTTCACAGCAGCTTTATTTATATTAGCTAAAAACTGGAAGCAACAAAAGTGTCCATGAAAAAAAAAAAACTATTTTGCATTCAGACAGTGGAACACTATTCAGCAGTGGAAAGGAATGAGCTACCAATACACACAACATGGATGAATCTGAAAAATTCTGATAAGTAAAGGAAACCTTACCAAAAAATGTGCATACTACATGATTCTATTTATAGGAAGTTCCATAATAGGTAAAACTCATCTCTGATAGGAAAAAAATCAAACCAGTAGTTGCCTCTGGGGGGATATGTACAGGGATTGACCAGGAAGAGGCACAAGAAAACTTTCTGGGGAGATGGTAATATTGTTTATGTTGACAAAGGTTTGGGTTATACAGGTATTTATATTTATCAAAATTCATCACATGGTGCACTTAAGATTTGTGCAATTCACTATATGTTGATTCAAACTTAAAAAAAAGAGAGATCTATAAACAAATATTGAACTCTGGTTAATGATATGCATCCTGAAGTGTCCAAGGGTGAAGGGCACAGATATCTCAACTTTACTTATTTGTTTTTTAAAGTTTATTTATTTTTTTATGGAATAACATTGTACAAATTTCAGGTGTACATCACTATATTTCAAGTTCTGTGTAGACTATATCATATTCACCACCCAAAGACTAATTACCATCTGTAACCATACCAACATGTGCCCTTTTACTCCTTTTGCCTCCCACCACCCCCATCACCTCTGGTAACCACCAATCTATTGTCTGTGTCTAAGTATTTGTTTGTTGTTGTCATTGTTTTTATCTTCCACTTACGAGTAAAATCATACAGCATTGGACTTTCTCCCTCTGACTCATTTGCTTAGCATAATACCCTCAAGGTCCATCCATGTTGACACAAATGGCAAGGTTTCATCTTTTTTATGGCTGAGTAGTATTCCATTGTGTGTATATACCACATCTTCTTTATCCATGCATCGATTGATAGGCAATTAAGTTGTTTCCGAGTCTTGGCTATTGTGAATAATGCTGCAATGGTGGACATAGGGGTGTAAATATCTTTTCAAATTAGTGTTTTCATGTCCCTTGGATAACTATCTGGAAATGGAATGTCTGGATCATACAGTAATTCTATTCTTAATTTTTTGAGTCATCTCCACAGTGGCTGTACCAGTTTATATTCCCACCATCAGTGTATGGGGGGTCCCTTTACTCCATATCCTCTCCGACATTTGTTATTTCTTGTCTCGTTAACTATAGCCATTCTGACAAGCATGAGGTGATATTTCATTGTAGTTTTAATTTGTATTTCCCTAATAATTAGTGATGTTGAATATCTTTTCATGTGCCTGTTGGCCATCTGTATATCTTCTTTGGAAAAATGCTTGTTCAGATCCTTTGCCTATTTTTTAATGGGTTCCTTTTGTTGTTGTTGTTGAGTTGTGTGAGTTCTTTATATATTTTGGATATTAATCCCTAACCATTGGGCTTTGTTGATGGCTTCCTTTGCTGTTCAGAAGCTTTTCTGTTTGATGTAGTCCCATTTGTTTATCTTTTTTATTGTTTTTCTTGCCTGGTCAGACATGGTCCTTGAAAATGTGCTGCTAAGACTGATGTTGAAGAGTGTACTGCCTATGTTTTCTTTTAGAAGATTTATGGTTTCAGGTCTTACATTCAAGTCTAATCCATATTGAGTTAACTTTTGTGTATAGTGCAAGATAATGGTCTACTTTCAGTCTTTTGCATGTAGCTATCCAGTTTCCCCAACACTGTTTATTGAAGAGACTTTCCTTTATTCATTGTATGTTCTTGGGTCCTTTGCCAATAATTAGTTGTCCATAGACATATGGGTTTATTTCTGGGCTCCTGACTCTGTTCCATTGATCTGTGTATCTGTTTTTGTGCCAGTACTATACTGTTTTGATCATACAGCTTTGTAGTACATTTTGAAATCAGAAGTATGATACTTCCAGCTTTGTTCTTTTTTCTCAGGATTCCTTTGGCTATTTGGGGTCTCCTGTTGCTCCATATAAATTTTAGGATTCTTTGTTCTATTTCCATGAAAAATGTCATTGGGACTTTGATAGGGATTGCATTGAATCTGTAGATTACTTTAGGAAGTATGCACATTTAAACTATGTCAATTCTCCCGATTCATGAGCATGGAATATCTTTCCGTTTCTTTGAGTCTTCAATTTCTTTCAACAGTGTTTTTCAGTTTTCTTTCACCTCTTTGGTTAAATGTATTTCTAGGTATTTTGTTGTTGTTGTGATTTTAAACAGAACTGCATTCTTAATTTCTCTTTCTGCTATTTTGTTTTTAGTGTATAGAAATGCAACTGATTTTTGTATGTTGATTTTGTACCTTGCAACTTTACTGTATTCATTTATTATTTCTAATAGGTTTTTGGTGGATTCTTTAGGGTTTTCTACACATGGAATCAGTTATCTGCAGATAGTGACAGTTTTACTTCTTCCTTTCTAATTTGCATCTCTTTTATTTCTTTTTCTTCCTTGATTGCTCTGGCTAGGACTTCCAATACTGTGCTAAATAAAAGTGGTGAAAGTGGGCATCCTTGTTTTCTTCCTGTTCTTAGAGGGATAGATTTCAGGTTTTACCATTGAGTATAATGTTAGCTGTGGGTTTGTCTTATATGGCCTTTATTATGTTGAGGTACTTTCCTTTTATACTCATTTTATTTGTTTTTTATCCTAAATGGATGCTATATCTTGTCAAATGCTTTCTCTGCATCTATTGAGGTGATCATGTGGTTTTTATTCTTCATTTTGTTAACGTGGTATATCATGTTGATTCATTTTTGCATGTTGAACCATTCCTGCATCCCTGGAATAAATCCCACTTGACCATAGTGTTTGATCTTTTTAATGTATTGTTGTATTCAATTTGCTAGTATTTTGTTGAGGGTTTTTGTATCTATGTTATCAGTGATATTGACCTGTAATTCTCTTTTTTGTGTGTTGTCCTTGTCTGGTTTTGGTTGGCCTCCTAGAATGAGCTAGGAAGTTTCCTCTCCTCTTCAATTTTTTGGAAGATTTTGAGAAGGATAGGTGTCAAATCTCCTTTGAATGTTTGGTAGAACTTACCAGGGAAGCCATGTGGTCCTGGACTTTTGTATTTGGGGAGACTTTTGATTAAATATGTAAAATTTTAAAGTTGGAAGAGACCTTAACAATTATCTTCTAAATCTCTTGTTTTAAAGATATGAAAGTTGATGCCCACAGGGACTGTGAGGTTACTCAAGGTTACACAGCTAGTAAATAGCAGCATTGTTTACAAAAAAGACTTTGGGAAATCTGATTCACTTCCCTTTGAAGGTCCCATGTGCTATTGTGAGCATCAGTCAGACAGTATCTAGACTATCCAGGAACAACCACCTGTGAAATGGGAATAATAACATCTGCTCTGCTACTTATGACCTTACAGGAAATAACAACACACTTTGGATTGTTCACAAAACTCTGAGAAACTTAACTACCACTTGTTATTTTCCATTTGTGTGTAATAAATCAAGGAGATACACATCCTGGGTCACTGAGTTTGAAAAGGGGACTGAGTTACCAGCTGTGATTTAGCCCATTATTTCCCATAAAATATATGTAGGTCAGAAAGCAGTAATTCAAGTGACTGTGAGAGAGAAATGCACATTAAAATAGAGTCATAGGTGCTAGAACATATTTAGATAGTTACGAATTTACCGCCCTTCACCATAAATCAAATTCTCTAAGAAAATTTGTTTTATTTTTACATACACTCTTCAAAGATATGCAGAATAAAACAAATGTAATAAAATCCAACAAAGTAGAACATTAACTCTGAAGAGAGGTATTGTTTCATAGGCACATAGTAATAAAATATTTAACAAAACAAAAAAATTGCTAAAAGATTTTCATTTCATGTCGATTCAAAGTATTCCATTTTTTAAATGCTATCTTTTAATATATATCAGCATAACTTTTACTGCATCTTGCCCCTAGAGAGAAGACTGAGAATGGAAATATGCTCGACAATTAATTTCCTTATAAGAAAATCCCCAGAAGAGCATTATAAAAAAATTAATTTCCAAGTTGCCATAGATACATAAGAAACTTCTGAAAACACTGTGAAATACTATTTTTTAATATGCTAACTAAACTCTTTTTAATTTAGCTATTAAATGGTTGAATGAGTGGAGAAAATAATAAATTTCTGTAGTACTTTACAGTTTTCTCAGTATTTTGTTTTCTTTATCTGATTTGATCTTCATAGTATCAAACCATGGATATCAAAAGATGAAGCAGGCATTAATATCTTATTTCATCAATTAAGCAATTGAGCCTCAAATAATAGATTCAAAAATAACTGCTTATTATTAACAAAACTAAATAATAAAAAAATAATGATATAGTAATTTTTCAAGTTCTTAGAGTAAATAAGTATCAAAGACATGACTAAAACTTAGATTTTCTGGCTTTCAAGTTAGTCTTCCTCCTACTGAAATTTCTATCTAAATATATCACTTATATCAAGTAATTTTTTTTACTTTTAACTGACTGATTATTTCTATCACAGCATCACAAATCTGTTTCTGCATTTTGACAAAATGAGAGATAAACATAAGATTTCAGCACAGGGCCCAAAAATGCAATACACTCAACTTGATGCTAGTAAGAACTAAATAGTAAACACAATACTTTCTTGCTCTGTCTGTCTTTCTCCCTTCCTTCTTTTCTTCCCTTTCTTCTATCAATATTTATTTCTCTATCTACCTATCTATATTTATGTATATATCGGAATATACTAATAACCATTTAATAATCTCTATGTAGTTCTTTCCATGTTGGAACATAATTACTTTTTTTTTAAAGATTTTATTTTTTCCTTTTTCTCCCCAAAGCCCCCCAGAACATAGCTGTACACTCTTCGCTGTGGGTCCTTCTAGTTATGGCATGTGGGACGCTGCCTCAGAGTGGCTTGATGAGCAGTGCCACGTCCGCGCCCAGGATTCGAACCAAGGAAACACTGGGCCACCTGCAGCGGAGCGTGCGAACCCAACCACTCCGCTACGGGGCCAGCTCCCGAACATAATTACTTTCTAACTCTGCGTTGGCTATTTTATAAGGAGAGGTACCTAAATCACATGGCTTCATATGAGATTAAGACAGTTGAAGTTTGGATAAAGAGAAGTACATAGTAGAAGAAATATTAAGTGGGTAGACTTCGTAGGACCCCAGATCTTTTGAATTCATCCTTACATAACGTCAATAAATAATTACAAAGTGTTATTGTATTTCAAACTCTACTCTAAACCTGGGAGCACAAAGAATAAAATGCTGATTGGGATATGGCTTTAGTCTAAGTTACAGGTTCGGATTTTATTCTCCAGGCGTTATGAAGTCTTTGAAGGTTTGTATTTGCTTTGTTTGGTTTTAGTTTGGGTTTTAGTTTAATCAGAGAAATAGAATTTGGGATTTTTGGTTTTTTGTAAAATAAAGTATATGATTCACGGGAAAGATAAGCTGAAAATATCGTGTCCAGTTAGAAAACCCATAGAGTATTCAAGAGAAGAGAATTTAAGGACTTGGGTTGAGGTAGTGACAGTGAGGGTAGAGAAGGGAGGGAACCAAGCAATACCCAGGAAGCAGAGTCAGTAAGATATGCTGAATGAACAGATGTATGAATCGAGGGAAGAGAGGGGTCAACAACACATCTGAATTTCTCCTTTGGAAAATTGGCAATTCCAATCAAGCTGTACATTGGAAGAAACATTTTCTGTCTGGTCCTTTTGTTTTTGTCAAGGCAGTATGTGTCGAAGAAAAGTGATTCAAACTAAATTTAGAAAATGTCACTTATCTGCTCTCCTCAGACAAATTGCAAGCACTTTGTTAGGATTCTACGTAGGGTATGGTAGGTGGTGGCTGCTGAAAGAGCAGCAATTACTTTGTCTTGACATTTACAAGACAAGGAGAAGGTAAGGACAGAGAACTGTTAACCAAAGAACGTGTGAAGCTGAGTGTTTGGGGTTTCATCAGTGAATAGAGGCACAGTTTATTTTTTATTTTTATATTCAAAACTGATGAGTATGAGTCTCTATGTACCTGAGTACACATGAATAACTCTATGCTTATCTACTAAGGAGCCCAGATCCCCAAACATTTCAGTGGCTCTTCAGAGTTAAGGCACATATGTGCCCAGAATAGGTGCGTGGAATGTTCTTCTGTCTGGCCTCTTGGTACAACTTGACAGTGCACTTAAACACTTCAGAGCCATGGTTGCTCATACCCTCTGGGCAGTCACTGCTTCCTTGCCATTTTCTAGCCCAAGTCAGTGCTGCCATTGCTTCACTTGTTCCTCCACATTTCCAGGAGGAGATGACACTGTTTTCTAGATCCGAGGTGTGAAAAGTTTAGCTCTGCCCTTCTCTGTGTGCTGTATGGTCTCCAATTGCAGGAGCCCATAAGCAGCATAAAGAAGGCAAGAAAACAGTTCCCTCAGTTTCAGATCTTTGAAACTTCTGAATCTGTGGGGATGAGGAGAATTCCGATGCTGTCACCTTCCCTTCATTATCTGTCTCTTACACCTCTCTAACCTAGGGCCTTTGAACCCAATAAAACTTGATTGGCAAGACAAGCAATCAAAACATTCCTTCTTCATACTTCAAAGGATAAAAGCACTGTTCATATCAATTCATATATTTGTTTGGGAAGGAAAACTTTCCTTCATTACACAGAAGCGTCTAAACCCAGGCTTCTCCTCACTCAGACCACCAGTATGGTAGGTTCCAAATAAAACTCAATAAACTAAGCCAGGACATTCTCTTCTTCTTTGTCATCAACATGGCATCAAAGGCAACCATCTCCCCTTCCATACCAATGACTCCAGCCCCCCTTACCCTTCTGCTTAATCTTTACATTCACCCAGTGTGGTCTGTGTACAATAGTTAACAATAAAAATTACAATTGTCATGGGGCTGGCCCCGTGGCCGAGTGGTTAAGTTCACGCGCTCCACTGCAGGCGGCCCAGTGTTTCATTGGTTCGAATCCTGGGCGCGGACATGGCACTGCTCATCAGGCCACGCTGAGGTGGCGTCCCTCATGCCACAGCTAGAAGGACCCACAACGAAGAATATACAACTATGTACCGGGGGGCTTTGGGGAGAAAAAGGAAAAATAAAATCTTTAAAAAAAAAAAAATTACAATTGTCATAGACCCCATCACTGCCCACTTGATCCCATAACTCAAGCATATGCTCATTACTTTGCTAATTAAAGTTTCACTCAAATTCCCACAGAATTGAAAAGAGACTTGTTTGTTTGTTTTAGTATCTATGAAACTTCATATTTTAAAATTTTTTGCAGGGTTTGGGGCAAAGCAGATTCCAAAAATGCTGTTGCAATTTCTTCTCAAAAGAGGACTCACCCTTTCAATTGTTGTTGGTTAGAATTTGTGGTTTCGCTTTTTTAAACATCTGCTGCCTACAGTGTCTGTAGCAATCAAAGGTTTATGCTATATTATCATTCGTTAGTCAGTTAAATGAACAAGATCTGTTTATAACCACTGGAAATGGGAATGAATTAGTCCTATAATTTAAGCAATGAGTAAAAATGCACAGCTAATGAAACGTTTTTTTTTTGGAGCCAATTATTTTTTCCTAAGTTAAAAAAACAATGTATAAAATGTTTATGCCTTGAAGTTAATTGCTTTCCTCTGTAGGAGTATCTAAATGTGTATTCTCACAGTATTCCTGAGAATTCAAGAAGCATTCTTGCCCATCAGGAAACAGAATTAAATGGAGGGCAAATCTGTCCAAGTTTCTTCATGGACTCAAAAGCAGTTCCAAGGACCCATGACTTTTCTATTGCAATTTTCTGAGTAATAGATTATATAACTACTAGCCATGCAAGAGCACCGTGCAGCTGAAAATCAATCGAAATGAAATTATTTTAGTATTAACTAATCTTTATCCTTCCTCTTATCCTTCCACCAACCCCTCCTCCAGTAAACACACTTACAAATTTAGTTTCTGGAATTCTGTAAACACTTTCCTTTAAAAACTTTTAAAATTTCTCATTTTAAAAATTTAAGCATGCTTTTCTGTTAAGAATGTCTTGCTTCCTTCTTTAAATTGAGCATAAACATTACAAAGAAGTAGAAGTATCATCTCCTGGAGCTTGAGTTTATTCTATTTTAAAAAAGTAAAGGCTAAGATAAGTGGAAAACTACATTAATATTTGAATTCTGAGATAATTTAATTGTTCTTACAAGGCATGGTTACTGGTTGAACAAAAGTTTCAAACTTATTAAAATGACATCATCTGACAACTAATTGCATTATATTATGTTGCTGAGGAAATACATGAAGTACTTTCAGCTGTGATTAGAAATGTTAATTTCTTTCTTATTTGAATTATAAATGATGGAAAGAACTAAATCAAATGGCAAGCATAGAGGGCTCTTTCTAAATTAATAGAAAGTGAAGATAATTTATTATTGTTATATTTGCTCTCAAAGGACATTGCCCTTGTCTCAAAGACATGAGTCTGTGATTTGACTGTTTTAGATTTTGCCAATCTGCACTATGTTTTATGATCACCAATTTTCCATCTCCAAAGAAACTAGAAAATGTGAAAATTACTTTATTCTGATCACTAAAATGGTAGATTATAATTCCACTAAAGTGAAGTTTATGAGTGAGTTTTTCAGGTAAGACGTGAAATCTCTTCTAAAGGTCATTAATTTTGGGCTGACCTCTTTCTCAGCTGATAGTGGTGTGTGTTAGGAAGATTAATCTAACTGTGCACCATAAATTGAAATGGGGAAGAACTGAAGGCAATAAGATCAGATAGGAAGCTATCTCAAAAATTCAGTGAGAGGTAATGATGTCTGAACTGCTGTTGTAAACGGAAAGGAATAAAACTTGAGAGATACGGAAGAGCATAATATAAGAAGATTTTGAGACAGTGTGTGAAAGAAAATTAAAAAAATAAGAATTATTTTATAAAGTATGAAGCCATGATGAACAGAGATATTATTAGTGGATAAAGACTCAGAGAAAAATGCTAATTCATGGTTGGAAAGAATATTAGTTCCATTCTAAGCGTAAGCTGAGTTTGAGGTCTTCACTGGAACACACAGGTAAGATATTCCACAAGCAAATGACAGTAGAAACATAGCATTAGAACATAGGAGATAAGTTAGGACAAGTGCTAAATTTAATAATACACATTGGTATCTTTCAAATTTTAATGTGGATATGAATATCTGGGATTTCAAAAATGCACTTTTTGTCCCATATGTCTGAGGTGGGGTGTGAGATTCTGTATTTCTAACAAGCATCTAGGAGATGCCCAAACTCATGGTCTGACGACCACACTTTGGATAGTAAAGTGCATCATTTTTTTCTCAACCATCACTACTCATTGGAATCTCTAAGAAATTTTCAAATGAACGAGCACGATACCTGGTTCCCACTCTGGGAAAGTCTAATTACATTGGTTTGAAGTGTAGCCTGCATAGTGATTTTAACTCCCAAGGCAATTCTAATATGCTCCAAGGCTTGAGAACTGATTTCAAGGGGGTAGTTTGAAAGAGGAAAAACATTTGGATGGGTGTATAAAAGGGAAAAGTAAGACCGTAAGGAAAAAGAACCACTAGAAAAATGGGAGGAAAACCAGATGGGTTTTTATATTTTGCAAGTCAAACCAGAAGAGGGAGAAAAAGGCAATTAGTATCATCAAACACTTCAGAGAATTTGAAATACATGAGGCCAGAGTAAATTCAGACGTTAGATTTAGTGACTGGGAGGCCCATGCTGATCTCAAGAGGTTTTATTCTGGTCAGTGAAGCGGGGGCAGCGGGAGAAGATGGCAGCCGCCCTTCTGCAGAGGGCTTGGCCGATGGAGTGCCTGCCTGAGACGGACATTATCAAGTTTCTACAGGACAACAGCCCAGAATCATTTCTTGCAGAACATGTTATTAAGAAACTTTAAAAATGTGGCTAAAACAGCTAACAAGGACCATTTGGTTACAGCCTATAACCATCTCTATGAAAGCAAGCGTTTCAAGGGTACTGAAAGTCTAAGTAACGTGTGCAAGGAGGTGAAAAATTGGAAGCTTACTGAAGATAAACCGGAAGAAATCAAGTTTGAAGAGTCTCTGAATGGGGGTCCACCGAAATATACAAAATCTGTCCTTAAAAAAGGAGATGAAACCAACTTTCCCAAAAAGGGAGATGTTGTTCACTGCTGATATACAAGAGTAAGACACGATGGCACTGTTTCTGATACTAATATTCAAACAAGTTCAAAGAAGAAGAAAAGCACCAAGCCTTGTAAATTTTAAGGTTGGAATAGGCAAAATTATCAGAGGATTGGATGAAGTCTTAGGAGAAAAGGCTCCACTGGGGACTGAACCCGAATGGGTTCCTGGAAAGAAAGGACAGCCTGATGCCCAAGTTACACCAAATGAAAACTCATTTTTGAAGTGGAATTAGTGGATGTTGATTGAAACAGCAGTGCTTCAGATCCGGAGACATCAGCGACAATAAAAAAATGGACTTGAGGAAACTTCTGTAACGAACTAGAGCTAGTTACTATTATAAGGGAAGATTCAACTGGAAAATTCAGGGAGTTAAATTAAGACTTATTTACTTGATCCTCAACTTCGAAGAAATTTAATCCCTTATAAATCCCTGAAGTTTAAAATATTTTACTACAGCTTGGTGAAATATTGGTTAAGGAGAACTGATTGTCCTCTAGCCTCATGTTGTAAACTATAAGGCTTAATAAAAGTTCATCTAATGGAAAAAAAAAAAAAGAAGTTTTACTTTGGGTTCCAGGAGAGTTGTTAGAATAAAATAAAAAATTATTTTATTGAGGTCATATTGGCTTATAACATTGTGTAAATTTCAGGTACACATTATTATACTTCAGTTTCTGGGTAGACTGCATCATGTTCACCACCAACACTCTAGTTTTTATCTGTCACCATACATATGTACCCCTTTACCCCTTTTACCCTCCCCCTACCCCTTTCTCCTCTGGTAACCACTAGTCTGTTTTCCTTATCTCTGTGATGTTTGTTCATCTTCCTCATATGAGTGGATTTCACTCACATGAAATCATATTATATTTGTCTTTCTCTGTCTGATTTAGTTTGCTAAGCATAATACACTCAAGTTCCATGCATGTTGTCACAAATGACACAATTTTGTCTTTTTTATGGCCAAGTAGTATTCCACTGTGTGTGTGTATATATATATATATATATATACCACATCTTCTTTATCCATTCATGGGTTGACAGGCACTTGAGTTGCTTCCACATCTTGGCTATTGTGAATAATGCTGTGATGAACATAGGGATGCATAACACTTTTTGTATACTTTCATGTTCTTTGGATAAATAGCCAGTAGTGGGATAGCTGGATCATGTAGTATTTCTATTTTTAATTTTGGAGAAATCTGAGTACTCTTTTCCGTAGTGGCTATGCCAGTTTGCATTCCCCTGAGCAGTGAATGAGGATTCCCTTTTCTCCCCATGCTCTCCAACACTTGCTATTTCTTGTCTTGTCAATTATAGCCATTCTGACAGGTATGAGGTGATATTTTATTGTAGTTTTGATTTGCATTTCCCTAATAATTAGTGATGTTGAAAATCTTTTCATGTGATTGTTGGCTATCTATATATCTTCTTTGAGAAAATATCTGTTCATATCCTCTGCCTCTTTTTGATCAGGTTGTTCATTTTTTTGTTGTTGAGTTTGTGAGTTCTTTATATGTTTTGGAAATTAACTTCTTGTTAAATACATGATTTACAAATATTTTCTCCCAGTTGGAGAGTTGTCTTTTGTCTTTTTTGATGGTTTCTTTTGCCATGCAGAAGCTTTTTAGTCTGATTTACTATTGATAAAAATAATAACTCTGTAGTGCTCATGGAAATGATTGTGAATTAATTCTTATTAATAATAAGGAAGAATGCAAAGTAGAAAAGTACGTAAAAATTAAATTCTGCTACACATAAAATAGCATCAAGATTTTTTTAAATTTTCATTCAAAAGGGATGGCCCTTTATTGTGTTTGGACATTAACATTGAATTTGTCAGTAGAGAAAAAAATGAAACAAGATCTCTGATATTTCAGATAAATATTAAACCACAGGAAAGCATATTATTTCCTCTAAATGTATCTCTATAGTTAAGAAAAATAAGATTATAGCAAATTTTGAAGTAAAAGCTATTATTTTTGTTAGATGTATATGGCAACATTAAGCCATATTTATAGAATCTTTGAGAAGAGGAATGAAGAAATTATCATGCTTATTTCCTCCTACTTCACCTCCTTCCAT
This sequence comes from Equus caballus, assembly GCF_041296265.1. NCBI lineage: Eukaryota > Metazoa > Chordata > Mammalia > Perissodactyla > Equidae > Equus > Equus caballus. The sequence continues at coordinate 40,937,314 of NC_091704.1, forward strand.
TTTTATAAATGGTTTTTTTGAGTTTTTTTAAATTGTTGAGATTTATTACATTATATGCTATTCTATAACCATAGCAAGGACAGTTTTCAGCTAAGTTTTATATTTAAAAAAATTCAATGTTCACTAGTGGTCTGCTATTGTGATTACTTCTTTGCTTTTCTTTTAAAAATATGTTAATCTCGATTTCTTAGGTTTCACTGTAATTTTATTTATTTGTTTGTTTGTTTGTTTAAAGGAAGTCTTCCTGGGTGCTATTCCCTAAATTCTTATTTGCTTGCACATTGTCAGTTCTCATTATACTTGAAGGACAATTTGACTGGATATAAAATGAGTAGGTTATACTTTTGTTTTCACGCTTAGAACTTTATAACACTAATAATGATGCCGTTTAACATTTGTTGAACAACAGTTTGTGTGCCAAGAACTTTACATTTATTATCTCCTTTGGTGCCCGTGGTAACACTATTGTGGTAGGCTAAACAATGGCCCCCAAAGGTATCCAGATCCTAGTCTCTGGAAACTGTGAATGTTATGTTATACGGCAAAAGAGATTTTGCAAATGTGAATAAATTGAGAATCTTGAGATGGGGAGATTATCTTGGATTATCTAGGTGGGTCCAAAGTACACTCATAAGTGTCCCTAAAAGAGGGAGGTAAAGAGAGATTTGACTACATAGAAAAGAAGAAGGCCATGTGATGGAAACAGATGGAAGTAGAGTCAGGAAAAGAAGATGCTATCCAGCTGCTTTTGAGATGGATGAAGGAGCCATGAGCCAAGGAATATAGATCTAGAAGCTGAAAAAGGCAAAGAAACAGATTCTCCCCTCGAGACTCCAGAGGAAGCACAGCCCTCCCAACACCTTGATTTTTCCCTCAGTGAGACCCATTTCTATCTTCTAACCTCCAGTCTACAGGAGAATACATTTGTGATGCTTTAATTCACTAAATTTGTGGTACTTTCTTACAGCAGCCATAGAAAACAAATACACTTATGAATTAGACATAGTTACTGTCTTAGTTCAGGCTGCTATAGCAGACTACCATAGACCGAATGGCTTAAAGAACAGACATTCATTTCTTACATCTCTGGAGTCCAAGGAATTCAAGATCAAGGTGCCAGATGATTAGGTTCCTGGTGAGAGCCCTCTTCCTGGTCTGTGGACCACTAAGGAGGGAGAGAGAGAGCAAGCTAGCTAGCTGTCTCCTGTCTCTTCTTATAAGGGCATTAATCACATCATGAGGACTCCACCCTCATGACCTAATTACCTCTGTAAGGCCTCATCTCCAAATACTACCACATTTGGGGATTAGAGTTTCAACATATGAATTTTTGGGAGGACACAAACATGAAGTGCCTAACAGTTACTACCCTGATTTTATAGATAAAGCATCTTACATATAGAGAAGTTAACTAACTTGCCCCAAATCACCTAACTTCCAAATAAGAGTCAGGATTTGAATCCTAGCAGCCTGATGTGGGCACCTTCACTGTCAACAGTGAGTATGGCTTGAGGGTTGTGAAGGAATCCCTGCCATTTTATCCTTTAGATTCCAGTCTCGTTCAAGCCCGTATTAAAGGGTTGCTGAGCTTTTCTTTTTAACTGCATGTCTTCTGATTTTCAGCATAATACAAAGCACTAAATGACCTGAGCTTAAATTGAGAACATTACTTCAGACATAAAAATTCTTCATCCAGCAAATACTAACATTCTGCTAATGAAATTAGCAAGCATTATACTAGTATCAAACTAAGAGATTTTGATATTGCCTGATATAGAACAAATTGCAGTGCCTCAACAAAACAATTAAAACCTAATTCACTAGAATTTTGTCTGCATCAAAATCGGAAGATTAGAACCTCAGGCTTCAGCAGGAATTATTATCTCCAACTGAAACAAACCATAAAACGGTGATTTCCAATAATTTCTGTAGGAAAATAAAAGTTCATTCCCGTTAGTTGAATTTCAGAGAATAACTAAGTTTCACATATTTTAAAAAAAAAATCTTAAGAGTAAGAGTAGTACATCCACATGGCAAAAGTTCAAATAATACAGAAAGTCATAAAATGAAAAATTAGATCCACGTTTGCCATATTGTCTTTCATAATTTATTTAACCATTGGCATATGGGAGGGTGAGCATATAATTTGTTACGTAAACCAGTATGTTTTTGAGAGTGACATGTGCTAGAAAGACAGAAAACTAGGGAAGAGGCAGGCAAAAAAACACTTACAAATTTTAAGTAAAATTTACCATTTATTCATGCGTGTATCCATTTGTATATTTCCTGATTCTTTTTTTTATCTCCCTTGCTTATTTTTCTATTACATTTCTATATATCTATAAAATAATTCTATTAGATTTGTTTTCTTGTTGGTTTATACAATTTCTATGAATTCAAACAATTCACCCATTGCCTGTACATGTATTTCAAATATTTTCCTAATAGGTCATGTCTTCAGTGTTTCTTGTGGCATTTTTAAGAACTGTACCACTTATATGTACTCAAATGTATTATTCATTTGCTTATTTTCTTCTAAAGCCATAGTATTTTAAACATTACTTTCAAAGAGAATTGATACTTTGTCAGAGTCATTGTTTAGGTTTTAGAACAAGATAATAGCTAGATCACTACTTAAATGCTATTCTGAACACTTAGATTTGCTCCATATGGAGACAAAGTCTATAGCGTTAATCTCAGACACCTGGTCACAAGCAGTACTGAGGGAACACATAGATGAATTGGTTAGAATGCATTACTATTGCTACTAAAAAATAACAACAACAACAGCAACCACACCTAGCAACTGTGACATGGACAGTGCACCATGAGCATCATCTTGGTACCAGATGTAACAGAAAAAAAGAAAATCAGCGAGTACATTAGTCAGAATTCTATTTCTGCTTCTGAAAACAGCCTACTTCTTCATTAACTACTCATCGCCATACTATGCAAAAGCTAAATGTTCTAAAAATAATTCTAGAAATTAATATTCTAATTTCTCACCAATGCAAACCTTTCCATTCAACACTCTGAACTTTCCTTTCAGTGGGCTGCCAGTGATTAACAAGGTTCAGCATCTCAATTTATTTAAGATTAATTGACCAAGTTATAGTTGAATATTACTTTGAATTAAACATTTATGAGTTATTATTATCAATTTAAATTTGCTTTTACTTTGGATAAAATATCAAATTATTTAGTCGATTCATTTCATTACTAGTCAAAAATCAGTTGAGTGTCTTTCGTGGATCAGGAAATGTCAGGTTCCTAAGATTCAAAGATAAGTAAGATATTGTGGCTACATGGAAGAAATTCAAAGTTTAGTTGTGGATTAGGGAAGAAATGTATATTGTAAAGTAAAAAGGTCTGTAAAAATATGATGTAATGAATGAAAACAGGAAATTCAATTAGAACAGGTACAAATTATCAACAAACAGAGGAGGACTGTATATATTCAAGTTAGGAAAAATTATCCAGAGATCCCAATTATTACTAATATAAACAGGAATTCAAATGCATTAAAATTAATTTTGAGTGTTTCGTTGGAGCTCGTTATGTACAGCTGCCATACTCCTTTACCTGGGATCATTCATCATCATAGCCTAGCTCAGCTTCAGGGGAGATTGATGAAATAGTGAGTGAGAAAGTAGACATCTGCTTAGCCTATTAAATAAGCCCAAACAGTTTGGAAACATCACAATGACAAATTTCAGAATCACACCCACTTAATACTGAAATTAATTTGAGATTTCTTAAATCCTGCCTGGGAAAACTGAATAAATTAGGTACTATTGTTACTGAAAGTTTGGTCTCTAATCCTGATGCCAATCCAAATAATGAGAACAGAGTCTTGGGAGAAAAAGGAAAGTCTTTACTTTGCCAGGCAGAGGGAGCAAAGCAAAGGGCCAGTGACCCAAAAATTGCTTGTTCCCTGTTAAAAAATGAGTAGGGGTTTTTATTTGGGGATTTAGGTAGGGGAAGGAGGGCCGCGGCCTTCTGGATCAGCATTTTCCCCTAGGCCTGTATCTGGGGCTGCTTCCAGCAGAGGAGACAAAGGATTTCTCAGACGAGAGTCCTTGGCTGTTTATCTCCATTGTGGAAAATAGACTCTGACGTCAGGAAGCCGAGGATTTGGGCCTGGGAAGCTTCGGTTTCTTGATATTCTGTGGACATTAGTTTCTCTGCAAAAGAACTTCAAGGTCCTGTGATTAGCCACAACTTTAGTGGCAGCCCAGTTTGAGGTCATCTGGACCTTAACAATTTGTGACTTCTATTTGGCTCTATAGCTCAGGGAGTCAGAGGTTAAAGAAACAAGCATTTACATATGAGTGTAACTAAAGAACCAGGGAAATGGAAATGTGAGCTTTAGTTTTAACCCGTATTTGCTGGATTCACTGTAGGGGAACCAATATCAAGGCTGATACTAAGAGCTGGTAACACTATCGTAAAGAAGACTTTTCATGCCAGAAAGGTGAGGAAGAGGAACAGGGACAAAGGAGAAAGGCCAAAAGCTTCTACAATGTATTTATGAAAACATCAGGGTTGGTCAGGTTTCCCCCAGGCAGCAATAAAAGTAGGACAAAAATCCCTGAAACATTATGTATTATCTTTTGGTTGCTATATGTACCTAGGTATAAGCACAAAACTTCTAGTTCCTGCTCAATTACCCAGTGATACCCTCATTATAAGGCCTTAAATTGCATAAGTGTATGTGTATGTAAGTATTTCCTTTCTTTAATAATACACAATCATTATAAAATTGCTAATCTTGTAGATAAGTGACAAAATTCAGGTTCTCTACTATCATTACAATTGTTTTCTTACTTGGGTTGTTCTTCCAGTGGGTCATTCTCTGATACTTTGAGATTTTTCTGACTCATTCAAACTCCACACATAAGGTTTTAGAAGGCAGTTCTTATCTCATTTCAAAGTTAAACTTCGACCATATACTTTAGAGACTTCAATTTGTTTTCAGAGGAGAATTTCTTACTTTATGAGTTTACTGACAACAGCCCACGGACTGCTCATAAAATCAGTCAGAATCCCACAGTCAGAAGTTGCTCAGCCACTCTCTCCTATATGCCTTCTAGAAAGAGTTGTTGAGAAAATTCAGGCATATTGGCTGCAGTCCTTGCGGCATATGCACACCAGTGAGACACAGAAAACCATGATGTCAGGGATTTAAGAAGCAGCACCTCTGACCTTCCATTTCCCTCTTGGAATCTTTGTCTACAGGATGATTTAATAGTTGTCACCAGTTTGGGCTCTCAGCAAGCATGCAGTATAGCTCTAACCAAGACCTTTGACTGGTACACTCATTTACTACCAGCTAGGGTCTATAAAAGTAGTGAGATATAGCTCATTTCACCAATGCAACAAACTTTAGAACCAATGGCAGTGCCAAGGGGAGGCTGGCAAATTGAGAGATGCTTTAGCACTCCCTGTTATTTCTAGCCACGCACCAACCAAAGACAACCCAAATAAATATAACATCTATGAAAAAAGAGCAAGCTTGCTGTAGAAACACAGCCCCGAAAGGAGTCTCCCAGCCTCCAGACTTCCATCCAGATTGGAGTCCATGGGGACTCTAAACGGAAAATCTGGAACCCTCACTTGTTAGTACTTCAATCATTTTAATATTTTGAGGTAAGTAAAAGAAATGATATTTACTGAAAAACTATCCTGTTTATGTTGTTTCACCCAATTATTACATCAACTCTTTGAGGCAGATATTACTAGTCCAGTTTTATAGGTAGGGAAACATAGAATGAGGTAAATTCAGTAACAAGATCTAAACCACAGAGCTAATAAGTGGCAGGACTCAGATTTGAAACTTTCACACCTCCAGATGTAAAACAGAGCTCCTCCTCTTTCATCTATGCACATGAAAAGGTCAGCGTTGGCTATCATGAGTTGCTGCATCTCTTTGTCTCCAATGTTTGGGTTAGGTCAAAGCTTAACAGCAGCCAGAGAATATATTCTAGGTCTGAGAAAGGTAGCATGACCCTGATTGGTATCTAAATTACCAGGATCCCATATGATGTGCCCATTCATCTATTTGTTTCATGCAACCCTTCAACTCCTGAAGATCTCTTGGCTTCTGCTTACTTACCTGGACTCTTGCTGTCTATTCTGCTCTTATTTCCTCTATACCTCTGCTGATTTTTCCCATTAAAAGTGTTTGATGTCCAAATGTTTTTAGGATCCTAGAACACATTCTAGTCTTTGATTTATCCATAATCGATCCTTGTCCTTATTCCCCACAGCAGAAAATATTCTGCACCTTCAGAATTCTATGCTTTGTCTATCTCAGTTGCCTCACTCACCTTTAGTGGAGGCAGAGAGAGTGGGAAGCTATGACAAAAACCCTCTTTCTTCCTTGCCCCACCTCCAAAAACAGCTATAGTTAGCCATCCTTACTTCTGTAATTCAAGAGATAAAACAAATTAAACCTCTTTCATTTTACAATGAACCTCATCTATTTCTGCTCCCAATCTCATCTGTAAAAGAATTATACATCATTCATTCATTATATCTGCAATTCCTTTCCCCCCAGTGGCTTTGTTATCATCCCAATATCCTAGATTAGATTTCCTTCATATACAACTCTTAGCCCAGAAATGCCTGGAGTTCCACTATACTTTCATGGGTTGACACCTCCCTAGGAAGGATGCTGGGGGTAGAGGGGCCATCTCTTCTTAAAAAGCTAAGCACATTGGGGCCCGTCCTGTGGCCAAGTGGTTAAAGTTTGGTGTACTCTGCTTCAGTGGCCCAGTTCACGGCTTCAGATCTTGGGTACGGACTTGTACCACTTGTCAGACCAGGCTGTGATGGTGACCCACATACAAAATAGAGGAATATTGGTATAGAAGTTAACTTAAGGCTAATCTTCCTCAGCAAAAACAAAAGTTAAACATATTAAAAGGAATAAAATACCCAGGAATAAATTAAACCAGGGAAGCAAAAGACACATATATTGAAAACTACCAGGCATTAATGAAAGAAATTGAAGAAGACACAAATAAGTAGAAAGATATTTCATGCTCATGGATTGGAAGAGTCAATACTGTTAAAATGTCCATACTATGCAAAGAAACCTACAGATTCAATGTAATCCCTATCAAAATTCCAATGGCATTTTTCAAAGAAATAGAACAAATAATCCTAAAATTTGTATGGAATCACAAAAAAATCCGAATAGCCAAAGCAATCTTGATAAAGAAGAACAAAACTGGAGGCATCACACTCCCTGATTTCAAAATATATTAAAAATCCATACAGATTAAAACAGTTTGGCATTGGCATAAAAACAGACACATAGTTCAACGGAACAGAATACGGAGTCCAGAAATAAACCCACAAGTACATGGCCAATTAATTTAAAACAAAGAAGCCAAGAATATACAATGGGGAAAGGAAGTCTCTACAACAAATGGTGTTGGGAAATTGTACAGCCACATGCAAAAGAATGAAACTCAATCACTGTCTTACACCATACACAAAAATTAACTCAAAATGGATTAAAGATTTGAACGTAAGATCTGAAATCATAAAACTCCTAGAAGAAAACATAGTTGGTAAGCTGCTTGATATAGGTCTTGGTGATAAATTTTTTTTAATCTGACACCAAAAGCAAAAGTAACAAAGAAAAAATAAATAAGTAGGACTACATTATACTAAAAAGCTTCTACACAGCAAAGGACACCATCAACAAAATGAAAAGGCAACCTACTGAATGGGAGAAAATATTTGCGAACTCTATATCTGTTAAGGGGCTAATATCCAAAATACGTGAAGAACTCATACAACTCAATAGCAAAAAAAAGACAAACAGTACAATTAAAAAATGAGCAGAAGATCTGAATAAACATTTTTCCCAAAGACATACAGATGGCCAATATGTACATGAAAAGATACTGAACACCATTAATCCTCAGGGAAATGCAAATCAAAACCACAATAAGATATCACCTCACACCTGTTAGAATGAACATTACCAGAAAGACAAGAAATAGGTGTTGGCAAGGATGTGGAGAAAAGGGAAACTTTGTATACTGTTGGTGGGAATGTAAATTAGCGCAGCCCCTATGGAAAACAGTATGGAGGTCCCTCAAACAATTAAAAATAGAACTAGCATATGATCCACCAATTCCAGATCTGGGCATTTGTCCAAAGACAACCAAAACACTAATTTGAAAAGATATATGTACCACCTTGTTCATTGCAGCGTTCTTCACTATAGCTAAGATATAGAAACAAACTAAGTGCCCATTGATGGGTGCATGGATAAAGAAGATGTGGTGTATATATACATATACAATGGGGTATTATTTAGCAGTAAAAAAGAGTGAAATCTTACCACTTGCAACAACATGGATGGACCTCAAGGGCGTTATGCTAAGTGAAATAAGTTAGACAGGGAAAGACAGATACCGTATGATCTGTCTTATATGTGGAATCTAAAACAAAACAAAACGAACATACAAAACAAGCTCATAGATACAGAGAAGAGATTGGTGGTTGCCAGTGGTGAGGGTTGGGAGGTGGGAGAAATGGGTGAAGGGGGTCAAAATATAAAAGGAAAAAAAATAAAATAACTGCAAAAAAAGAATTGAGGTTTTCTTGTATTTAAAATATTATTGAGGATCAATCCGCAATCTTTTTTTTTTTTTAAAGATTTTATTTTTTTTCCTTTTTCTCCCCAAAGCCCCCCCAGTACATAGTTGTGTATTCTTCGTTGTGGGTCCTTCTAGTTGTGGCATGTGGGATGCTGCCTCAGCGTGTTCTGATGAGCAGTGCCATGTCCACGCCCAGGATTCGAACTAATGAAACACTGGGCCGCATGCAGCGGAGCGCGCAAACCCAACCACTCGGCCACGGGGCCAGCCCCTCAATCCGCAATCTTTTAAGAAGCATAGACTGAGATTAATTCAAGAAGTATTTATTGCAGCAGCTTCCAACCAAAGTTGTTTACTTGAAAACTCTTGTAAAAAAAAAAAAAAAAAGAAAACTAAACACACACTTACCATATGACCCTTTAAAGCCACTCTTAGGTATTTGTCCAAAATAAATGAAAACACATTCATGGCAAAAGCTGTATGTGGATGTTTATATCAGCTTTTTAATAACTGCCAAAAAAGGGAAAATCATTCAAATTTCTTATACTGAGTGAAAGGAGCACCAGGTTATATACAAGCTCTGAGGAGAAGTGAAGGGAAACTGCACACCAGCACACAGCGGTTGTGAGCAGCCCTGCTTCTCAAACGCCTGTGGAGCCGTCCCAGCTGAATGAGCCCCCAGAATGAAGCTTGAGCTCCTGGCGCAAAACTGAGGGGGATTTTGTGTTGAGGACACAACTCATTCCCTAGGCCCTTTCTGCCTCCTCCTCAAGCATTGCTGGTAATTCTTATGCAACAGTAGTTTTGAGGGGACCCACCTTTGGGGAACTTGATTGCCAGATCCTTCCAGCAAGCACTGACCCTCATCTTATGCCGAGCCCTGTGCAAGGTGCAGAGCCACAGAGCAGGATAAGAACACTCAGGAGTTGCTCACAGTCAAATGGGAATTCTGCTCCTCAGAGAGAAAGTTTAGGTCATCTCTCCTACCCTTCCCACACTCCAGTTATTTTCAGGGTGGCAGGGAAGCTGTACAGAGGAGATGTGAGTGATTCAAATTCTGAAGAGGGGAGGGGAGCACGAAGACCAGCACCGGGTGTCCCTGGAGCATATGTGCATTTGTGTGCAGCATGGGGTGGCAGGAGAAGGAGGGACATGTGAGGGATCGTTTTCTCTTACTCAGGCATTTGTTGTATAGTACAATCTCTGCATATTTAATCCATCTCAGTATCTGCTTCTTGGATGAACAAGAACAAAAAAACATTTATGATATTTATATGACCTTGAAATATTTTTTAGCTGCAAGTCTAAGCTTGGTTTACAGATGTGCTGATCTGGTACTTGGGTACAAGCCACAAATGACAGTGGCTAAATTATACCCCATACAGGTGTGGCCATGAAAGGTAATAGAGAGGGAAAACTTCCCAATGAGAGGAGCCACAAGCCATGTACCTAGTTATCTACTTTGTGTGATAGTGGCCTGAAATGAGAATATATATATATATGTATTCCTGAGCAACCAGCCAATGGCCTGGTCATCCAAACAAGGACTTAGCAGGAAAGAGCCATAAAGATGAGACATAAGGAAGTCTGGAGTAGAGACAGGTTCATATACTTGCAAAAAAGGACATGAAGTGTAAAGATATTTGTTTCACATGTTGATGACCACCCAAAAGCATCCTCCATGGAAGAAATAGTCAGATGACTTGCCAGTTGACTTTAACCACCCTTCATCATTGGCTATCCCAGAATGGGTATGATGGTCATATAAATGGGATGACTACAGTGGCTGATATGGATTTTACTTACCAGGGCTCATCCAGGTACCGCAGTGTCTAAATGTCCAAATTTTTAGTGACAGATTTGACACTGAGCTTCTGATATGGAACTATATCTTGAGTGGACCAACCAGCTCCTTGTTTACAAGTTGACTATATCAGGCCTCACCTCCAAGGACTTGGCCACCTCTTCCATCAACAGGCTCCAGATCTAATAACTTACTCGGTCTGACAAAGAGCAAGGGATCTTGATGTTTTATTGAAGTGACTGTCCTCACTTTTCTAGTCCTTCATTTTTGCCCCCTTTTTTTTTTTTTGGTTATCAGTGGGTATTAAGCAGCATCGATGTGGGCTATTGATTTATTTTGTACCTAGACAACCATACTCCATTATCTATCTCCACAACTTACCTTTGAGTCCAGCCTTCTTCGTTGTTCATCCAATCTTGTTGGTCATATAGTAATTGCTGCCTCTCGTATTCAGGCATTTTGATGCTCCCACCTGGCCTCTATTACTTCATGGTGGCATCTCCATAGATATTAGTAACTCAGCTCTGTGACCACCTCTCCTACCATCAGCCCTGGCCTGCAGAGAAAAGCCACCACGGAACTTCTTAGTGATGCTAGTGCCCCTTTCATGAGCACGTTTCTCATGGCCTTGGTGAATGATGCAGTCCTCTGGCTTCTCTCATGAAACACAACTTGCTTCAGGGTCTTCTGGCCTCACATATCCATTCCAGCATCTTAGACACAGCGAGAAGGTGGACATCTGCAAACTAATGAGACAGACTTCAGGAGAAACGAAACCTCCCAGTACCTTGATCTTGGACTTCAAGCCTCCAGAACTATGAAAAAAATAAACTTCAGTTGTTTAAGCCACCCAGTCCGCGGTATTTTGCTATGGAAGCCTTAGCAAACTAATTTAAAGGGGGAATTATCTCATCATTACTCAATTATATTATGACCTTGAGTTTGACATTGACTTTTAGGGACTTTGAAAGAAATTAAAACCTTCCAAAAAGCTTTTGAATTGATTGTCTCAGACATGGCACTACAGATTTCCCAAAGATGGCCTTGAAACAAAAACTGAAAAGTACTGGAAATTGCTCTATAATCTGTCTCACTTTGTTTCTGGCATGGCTAAGTTTGGAATACTGTCCTCTCATTATGTTTAGACAACCAAAGGTATTATAGTTTACTCTGAATTTCCCAAAAATGATACTCAAGTCTCTACAATATCCAGGAACTCACTTTTATTTATTTGAGCAAACCTATGTGTTTATTTTAAGAAATAAAATATTCATTAGGTATGTGACCTTTGCTTAAGTTTTTGAATTGTTCTCACTGACTATGATCATGACTATTTAATTATTTTAATGTTGATGCTTTGGTGTATGCTTTAGTTGCTCCATTTATTAGCCAACAGTTGTAAACTATGAAGATCATCTCTATTAAAATAAAAATAGCACAATTAAGACAATAAAATGTTCACTTTAGCTCAAATATTGTCCTTAGAAAACTAGAAGCACAGCTTTTCCAGACTATCTAATGAATATATTTTCTGATGCAATTTTAATAGCTATAGTGTCTTTTAGTTAGGTCATTATACAGCTAATACTTGCAATTTGATTTTTTAAAAAGCTTTTTAAATGCATTAAGACAGTCTCATGAAATCTAATCTCTCTCTCCAACAAGAGGGAGAGGGTTGGCATAACCACTGATGAAATAGTGGAAAATACTCACAAATTTATTAGGTTCAAGGTGTTCCTAATCTGGCCATTTAAAACCCACGGCTAGCATGAGGTGATTTGAGCAGCAAAATCCGCAAAAACAGATTCAAAAGTGTGGATGTAATTACTACTTTGTGTTGATGAATCTTCATTAGCATCCTCAGTGAACTAAGTGGATAAGTACTGCTTAAGAATGCTTCGTAGGTGGCCTAGGAGGCTGGAGAGAAAGAAAATCAGAATAACAGAATCAACGTCAGGATGGGCAGTGGGCTAAATCTCAAAAAATTATGAAATAGGCACATTTGGATACCATCTCACTTTATCTCTTTCTTCTTTAGGTCCTTTTTGGTCCTCTTCTTTCTTTCCTTCCTCATGACACATCTTTTTTCTAGAGTGTCAGATCCCATACGAGAGTGTCTACCTGGAACGAGACTAGGATATATTCTAGACCTTTTCTAAATGATACCCCTATCAAAAATGATCTCCTGATATTGTCAGGGCTCTTCTTTCAGTGTGTGGTGATGTTCGTCTTTTAATGTGTTAGTGAAAACTGTTTAAGTATTTGATATCATCTTCTATGAGATGAGATATTTCCTGTGAATTAAATTTAAACTGAAATTTGGAAAACTAATTCCTAATTAGAAAGACTTCTAAAGAATAATCTAATTCTGCAAAAGCTTAGTTGAATAAAGCGTTTTATATTTTATGAATCTTTAAGATTACCTTCTCCCACCTAACCAAGATAATAACCAGGTCCCTTTGAACACTCACTCCAGTTCTTTTGTTATCTGCCAGTGTTTCCACCTAATAATTGATGTGTGGTAGTGAAAGAGGGGCCATGCAAGATGGAACTGATATGTTAATTAGGTCTCATCATAGGATCAAATGACACTCAACATTCTTTAAATTCTAAGATAAGGAAATACACAAATATTTACAGTATAAGTCTGGCTTGGTTTCATCATTATAATGTGTTAAAAAGGCAACCACAAAGACTCCATACCTGAACACAACAAGAGCTATTTCTTGTTCACACAACACGTCAAGAATGGGCCGGAGGGGACTTGCCTCCACATAGTCACACAGACCACAGACTGTTGTATGTTCCACAGATTTTATCCACATTGTATGGAACAAGTGGCTTTCTCATTTGCAGAAGAATAGAGACTGAAATTGTACATGGACTTTACATGGTCTCTGCCAGGAAGTACCTATAACACTTTCCCTCACAACCTATTGTTCAGAACTAGTCACAGGACCCTGCCCAATTACAAGCAGATAGAAAAGTGAAATCCAGCCATATGTCTTGAAGGAGAGAAGAACTCATGGGTAAACAATAAAACTTTCTACTAATGACTGATCTTATCAGATTCCCTAATAGAGTTATAGTGACTTGGTAATTTTAAACTACACATAAGCAATTTTAAAGCACCTAAGAAAAGTGGTACACATGAAATCACTTTCTAAAACAAACATATCCAACAATATCCATCCAAGTTGATGTTGTACTTCTGCAAGGGTATGTATATATATATATATATTACACCTCAAGATATTTTTGGGGAACTCCTTCTCAAAAATTGTTTTCAGATTTAATTAAGTAATACACACCCATACATGGCTTTAACTTCATAACTTATTGATCAAAAATATGATTATTCACTTGATAACTTACCTATGCATGAGCCTTGACTCCAAATTTTATTTATGTACATGTAGATCTCATTTGTCTCTTCAAAGCTATGCAAAAGTATTTAATGCAGGCTCTGAAGAAAATTTGAATGAGTAAATTTCTAGAAATGTGTTAACAACTTGATCACGGAATGTGTTGCCTCTAATGCCTACCTCAAGGGATAACACGTTTGAGTGGACAATATTGGTTCCAACTTTTTATTTAGAACTTTTGTTATTTCCGTAACTTTATAACTGTACTTATTTAAAAAGTTAATGCAAAAGGATATTTAGAAAAATCAGGAAAATTTAAAATCCCACTCAGAACTCAGCTGTGAATATAGATTGATAATAAGCCAAGCTGGTTGGCCCTGCATATCCTTTTATTCTGTGTAGGCGGCAGTTTTTCATTCCGCTAGCATTTGTAATAAAAACAAAGCTACAGGAAAAGCCAGGAATGAAGTATGAGAATTTTGAAAGGCACAATCCTCATCACAAAAAAATGGCATGGAGGGAAAACAAACCATAATAATTAACTACTTCACGTTAACACCATTTGAGTTTTTCTAACACTTGAAGGCAAATTATGAGTATATAAGGAGACAGTAGACTGTATTTGTTGTGCTCATTACTCATAGGGAATTTATAAAAAGGAATGTGTTAACCCTTACATTTTTTGCACTTCAGGTTTTCCATACCCTTGAGGGTTTTCAAGACAAGCTGTGCAGGATCAAGTGTACGTTTATCCCACTTTAATTTTATTCCTTAGAGGCATGCACCTAGATTTAGTTACCGTAACTAACTGACATAGAACCTCTTAATCTCAAGTTCTTGTTCTCAATGCATAATAAGCCAATCACTGAGATATTGGTGCTTGGAGATGTAGAAAATTTTATTTGAATTGGCCAAAACGAGAAGGAAGGAGGATAGGTTCTCTTAAATCCACTTTAACAAGAGAAGAAAGCAGGGGATTTTATAGAGCTAAGGGGCTTGGCAGGAGGAATTTCAGAGAAACAAAGGGGTAATCCATGTTTCTTTCACTCCAGGGAAGCCCTTGGGAAATCTGACTTCTGGAAATCAGCTGGGGGTTGGTTATCTGGTGATCATAACTTCCTTCAAGGCATTCTTTTTCTTCTGTAAAACAAGCTCATAAATCCTTGTGACCCTTGAGTTACCCCTCAGGTTAAACAAGAAAATAGCAAATTGACAAGATTAACTTCTTTTCAACTGTGTCTGTGTTGGGAACCAGGTCAAAGGCAATCATGTTCTTATTGAATATTTACAGTAACCCTCAGGAATCCAGCTTCATAACAAAACAATGCTGCTTGTTCCAATGACAACCAAGAACCTGCACAACTAACATCTCACTAATACAACACATTCTGGCCTCACTCATTTTCTTTCAAAAATGTTTGTCATTGCTGAACCAGACAACCTTTCCAGAAAAGTAAATTATTTTAGGAATGCCAGTTAGGCTTTTAAATTTACATAAAGAACCTCAGGCATAAAGATTCAACAAGGTAAGATGTGGCTTTAGAAATCTATGCTAGTGACCTCCTGGGATGTCAGACCATCTTTACAAGGGCCAGTATCACACCTTAAGCTACTAGTTTTGGCACAGGTGTACCAATGTTATCAGTACAGCTACCCATGTAGCGTGAGAGGTATTTCTAGTCCCTGCTCTCTTAAATCTCCTAATGCAAACATCTTCTGAGACCACGGTAATGTCACTGGGATTTCCCTGATAAAGAATCTTTGGATCTTTCTGATGTGAGCTAACTCCAAGAACTTTAGTCAATTCGCCAAAGATCTCCTGAAAAATCAGAATGGTGTCACTGGGGGTTCTCTGAGAAATATGTCCTGTTCATTCATGAATCTCTGGAGACCCTGAGACGTTTTGGTTAAAGTCCTTCGAATACTTAAGATAGATTAGTGCCATACTTGAAGAAGTGACCGTATTAAGTACAAAGTAATTCATCAGAAAGATACAGCCAAGAAAAGAAGTTTTCACAATTCTTTTTTCTTGCTTACTTTTATCCAAACAAGCCTTGCCAGCCTGCTTCTGTGTTGCTAAAGAGTGCAAAGATTTATAATTCTTCTTTAGGGGTGTGATGGTCAGTATGATGTGTCAGCTGGGCTAGGCTGCAGTCCCCAGTGATTCAAACAAACACTAAGATAGGTCTTGCTATGAAAGTATTTCGTACATGTGACTTAACTGTAATCAGTTGACTTTAGGAAGATCCTAGATAATCTTGGGGGACCTGATTCAATCACTTGAAAAGCCTTAAGAGTGAAGCTGAGACTTCCCTGAAGAAGAAATTTCCACTCATGGCCAGCAGCTTTACTCAGTGCCCAAATGGTCCAGCCTACCCTTCCTGATGGCCTGCCTTTTGGAATTTGGACTTGTCTGGTCAAGCCCCCACAATAAATTTCTTACTACCCATCTCCTACTGGTTCTGCTTCTCTGGTTGAACCCTAATGTTTACGAGGGGTAACACATCCAGGAAGCTCTGAACAGTACTTGGAATAGATTTAGGCTCCTCAGAAAAAACTCACTTGCAAACTGGGAATCCTGCATTATTGGGAGTTTCTGCTAGTAACAGTTCACAAAACTGCTGTTTATAGGCTGAACAGCTACACAGAAATATCAGGCACTGGCTTGCTCGCTTCTGGTTGTGTAAGGTTGGCCTCAAACAATAGGACAAAGACAATCTTTTTGAACTAGTCTAGGCATTCTTATCTCAGTGAACATCTTCATTTAAACCTGAAAGACAGTGTTGTTTCAGACGTGACATGCTTTGCCTTTTTATAGCTCTATAAATCTAAAGTATTCACCCTTTCCCAAAGGGAGAGGAGTTTGTCAGCTTAATTACAAAGCAAATCAAAGCATTGTTAGCTTATTTTACAGTCTGTACAACAAGAGAAAATATTTCATGAGATTTTTGTACTCTACTTTTTAAAAAAAGCTATCAAGATTTTAGATAGCCGTGTCATGGTATCGCATGATATTTTAGATTTTGGAATGACCTAAAACATGCAGATGATCAACTTGAGATGTGTTATAGGTGCTTGATCACCTGCCAAAATGCCTGAATTATGCGTGAACAGCATTAAGACCTCGGCTTTCCTGATGTGGGAGATGTGAAGAATATGGCTGCCATGCCACCATGTTTCATTTTAAGGCATTATCATATCTTATCCAAGTTTGACTTTTCTTTGTAATTTTTTCCAAGAGATAAATGGCATTCACCAAATCAATCAGTATGCTTCCTTTTATAATAAGACAATACTCACTATTTGTCCATCATTTCTTCTTTGAACTTTGGCTACCAGGGAGTTTCAGAATAAAATTTGACTTCTGAATGTGGTTATCTATATTAGCTCAGGTTGATTTTATTATTTTATTTTACAGCCCCCTCTATGGTTGCAAGTGTTCTCTTTTTATTTAAGTGGCCATGAAAACAGAGCCTGTGTTGAATACTGGGCTCAGATTGTCTCTTAGGAAAGTCATCCCAGGAAGGAGTGAGGGAGCAGAGACCAGAGATGAGGGAGATGGACAGTAAGGGCATTCACAACATCACTGTGGTGGGCAGTGGGCTCAATGTATTCAGATCCTCGTAAGTGTACAGCGTGTCTCCCTGAAATTCCCCTGAAGGATGAGATTGGCACTTTATCTAGTGAAACAACTGCATGTATAAAGAAGACACCACTTAGATTATTCACTAGCTCCTGTCCACGTTGACAGAAGCTCCTGTGTTATTCTTGCTGTGGCCATGGCTTCAGAGGAGGCCTTAGGGTGGCAAGCCCTCACAGAGGATATTAAGTGTGCCAGGTAAGTCTGAATCCCCACTGCTGCCGTGGCTGAACTCAGAGGTGAGCCAAGGAGATCAAGGCAGGACCCCAGGGGCATCTGCTCAGTTATATTATGTGTGTGACTTTTGGTACAGCACTTCTCAGAATCTTTTGGAAAATAGTTGAGAAAAAAAACCACACACACAAAGAGTCATTATTTTCAATACATTCTGCAAGCTTTCCCTTATTTTGGAGTACTGGATTGAGTTTGAGGTTATTATAATAAAGAAGAGGAAGGAATGAGCTGAAGGAGCAGTTTTATAAACAGACAGTAAAGCAAATTCATGGAGAAGTGTCCGGATAAATGTACGTTCAGTAGCTGTACTAGAATGGAATTAAGGGATTTATATTCTCTGCAAAGCTAAAAACATTGCTTCTTATTTCATGGAAGAAATGGAGGCAATCAGAAGATTCTTCTGAAATCCTTCTCACACCAACTCTCTACCCATTTACATGTGTGTCTGACCACATACCTGTCTTCCTTCTCACTGACATGGGTGAACCATGTGCTCTTCTAAAGGCCAAATATGCCCCTTGCCACCCATCCCTCTCTCCTACTCATAGATATAGCTCTAAAGACTTTCCCTCCCTTTCTTCAATCATTACTTTTCAATTAGAAAAAAAAGCAGTAATATTTTTCATTAAAGGTGGAAAAAACAAAAAACAAAAAACCTTCAGGGGCCAGCCCCATGGCCGAGTGGTTAAGTTCACGAGCTCCGATTTGGCGGCCCAGGGTTTCGCAGGTTTGGATCCTGGGCGTGGACATGGCACCACTCATCAGCTCATCAAGTCATGTGGAGGCAGCGCCCCACATAGCACAACCAGATGCACTCACAACTAGAATATACAACTATGTACTGGGGGGCTTTGGGGAGAAGAAGAAGAAGAAGAAAAAGAAGATTGGCAACAGATGTTAGCTCAGGTGCCAATCTTTAAAAAAAGAAAAAGAAAGAAAAAATATATTAAAAAATAAAACTATTACTTAGTCCATAAAGGTCCACCAGCACTGAATATGCAAGAAATCAGGAAAAAAATGTTTGAGCTCAGTTACTGACTACACCAGTGAATTCAGATTTCTATACCATTACAACATTGTAAATGGTCCTATATTATAAACCAAAAAAAACCCTTGGCCTGCTTTTGCCCCTTCATTCACTGCTCCATTTCTCTGCTTCTTTCTACAAAATTTCTTAAATGACTTAAACACGCTCCCTGCCTGCAGATTTTCTCCTTCTTTGTTGCATAAATCCATGCCAATTATGCGGTCACAACCACTTCACTGAAATGACCTGCATGTTAGTAAGTTAATGGCAGCATCTCGGTTCTCACCTCACACTGGCCACCATTAGATTGGACAGTTAATCACTCCTTTCTATCGCTCAGCTCCCGAGACACCTCCCTGTCTTAGTTTTCCTGCTCCATCATGGGTTACTCCTTTCCTCAGGGTCTGCTCATCTCTTTGGAAGGTGAGAGAAGCTGACCGAAAACAACAACAAAACTAAAACACTTCTAAGAAAACCTAGTGAAAGGAGTAAGCAGGGAGAGGATCTGGGGTCTGGGACAGCTTCGAGTGGGGAGGATGCTTTTATGTGATGGTGAAAGGTGTACTTCTGGACCTCCTCACTGGAGACAACAAACTTAACTCTCAGCTCTCCTTAGATGCTGTAACACTGTATTCCAAAGGTGCCCAGGATTTAAGGGACGCATATAGATTAAAATAATAATAATAATTTAAAAATGCACATTTATTAAATAATATAATTAATTAATTAAATATAAATCTTTTTACAACCCATATATTGTAAGGAACCAAGAAAGATTTCATAAAACACTGCTCTGGCATTCTCTTTACTGTTTGTCTTATAAATTTGTAGCACGAGTCTGATAGAAGTCCGAAAGAAAACTTTTCTGTAATCACTGAAGAAGGTGTGTATACTTGGCAGGAGAGGAAATGACACATGAGAGAAGACAAGTCCATCAATGGGGAACTTGAATGGGGATAATTAATTAGTGGCTTCAAAATCTTAAAATCCATTGTCATCTATTGGGGCAGGTGTGGGAAGAGAAAGAATAAGACTTTGAGGAGCTTAATGAAGTTGTCAGAGGTACAGGGCAGGAAGACAAAAATCCACCTGTCTATTCAGATAGGAAAAAAAAACAACAACACAGTGTCAGAGACCCCAGTGAGAAGACTGAAGTGCTCAAAGTAAAGAGTATGTAGCATCTTGACAAACTCCATGGCAGTGTAATGGAAGAAGAATGCTGAGCAATGCTCTAGAGAAGAAAGGACGAGCTTCCGTAAATGAGATGTGTTTGCCCCAATATACTTCTAGCTGTTTCTATAAAAACTGTCAACAAGCATATATATCCAGCAGGCATATTTTCATTTAACACATTCTCAACCCACGAGTTATGAAAATTAATTGCTAATACAGTTCCATGTGGTCGGCACATCTGCTAAAAGACTTTCCCCAAGCAGATTGAGGGAAATAAAATTAAACAATGCATGTGGAATGTTTGGAGCCGTTTTCATGAGTTCTGAGTTTAGCTAAACTTCACCAGCTGTCTGGCTAAGGGAAAACGTGGCCAATTGATAACTTACATTCACCCCCTTGACCAGCATCACAAGATATTATTAAGATTCAGTGCTGTGTATTTCCAGGCAAGATTTCACCCAGTTCAAGGAGATCTCTCTGAAGGAGGCAGAAAAAAGAGGAACTATTTCAGTGCTGACTTCAGGGTTCAGAAGAGCAACACTTGGTCTGGTGGAGGCAGCTGGAAAAGCCCCTCAGCTCCTGCGAGTGTTGCCCCCATGAGCTTACACTGAACCCAGCAGCTTCCCCTGAGGGAAAAGTCTCACTGATGTGGAATATTGAAGAAACTAAACTTGCCTTGGAAGGCAGAAGCAGTTTTCCCTCCACAGACACATTCTACCAGACTCCAGTTCCCAGACAAGGTCTTTAATCATTTTATCATAATACTTGATTTTTAAAGACATAGCAAACTGAGCGTATCATTGGTCCCAAAGATAATCCCCAATGTGAGAAAATGCATTCTCATTCTTTTATAACTTCTGAAAAACACAGAACTGCATTCCAGTGACTTCAAACAAGAAAATGTCATATGTATAGAGAAAATCTGGCAAAACTATTATTAGAATCTGGTTTTATAATTTGTTTTTCTAGTGATCCGCCTATCTCCTTTGACCTTCAGCTCTTGACCAGACTTGCTTTTTGCCAAGGACTAAAAATTATTGTGCTTTTCAATTCAGTATCCATTCCTATTGGTTGGCCTAAAAACTCTAAACAAATACAGATTTTAGGTAGTTATATTTATAAACATTTTCCTGTAAACTGGTCATACATATCCTAAGAGAAAAGGAATGTCTCAGAATGGGGGGAGGAGAGCAGAGGAGGGGAACTTGGTTGGTCAATCAGACTTTGATACTATCCAAGAGGATGCTGTGACTAGCTATGAAAAGATGTGGGTAGATTTCTCATCTAGCACCTGCCTAACTCAGGGCAAGAGTGTGTTTCTTAAGACTGTTAGTGGATAGAGACAGTGATTGAGGGATCTCTGTCTCTGTGAGAGGCACATCAAGTTTCTACCGCTATGGTTAAGCTAGCACCAGACCTGAGTAACTAGATTTTTTTTGTTCCTTTCCATTGTTCCCTCTGATCATTCTGTTCTTTGATCCCAAAGATAAACCACCAGCCAGCCTCATATCAAGCATTTAAAGAGACTGAAAAACAAGTGTGAATACATGAAAAATGGGATATTCAATCTCTTTACAAATAATTAATTCATTAAATAGTTAATACCACAGAGTGGCTCCCTGAGTCATTGATACATTACAGAAATATCCCCTGTGATTAGGAGATGACGGTGTATGGCAGCATCACTAAGTTTAAAGTTATAAAAGTATAGAATGTAGAAGCTGGAAGGGACCTCAGAAATAACTAATTACATAAAATTCTCATTTTACAGATAAAAAAAATAGAGACATCATAACTTATTCAGGCAGACAACTAATAAGCAGTAGGACTAAAACCCAGGATGTCTAGTTTCCAGTCCAGGGCTTTCCTTTGGGCAGCTTATAAAAATTTACTAGGACCGTTTCAAATCTATTACCGGCCATCTTTGGACCAAACTCCACAACACTGAAAATTAAAATGTATTTTCCTGATATGCCCAGACAATGGGTTCTGGACCAGGTCCTGCTCAGGGTGAATCTCAGCAGATTTTTTAGTCATAGCAGACCCTCTTATTCCGTATTCCTGACTCTAACTTTGAGGTGAAAAGGAGAAGAAAAAGTTGAGGAGATAGAATTGACTGCTCTTCTCCAACTTGACAAAGAACAAGAACTTGAACCCTTCCTATAGTGGAACTTCAGCCAAACTGTATTTGGGATTAGCTACATGAAAGTGTTAAGGTGGTGGGCAATGTAACCTATTAAATGTAATACTGGAACTTATAGAGAGTGAAATTATGTCTGGTGGTTTAAACACACTCATTAAGCAAAATAGACACTACGGTGTTTTCACAACATATAAAACGCCAAAGAGAAATAACAAACCACATTATCATTGTTTATAATAGGACATGCGTTATTCTGACATCTGGGAAATTTGTAGCAGTACCACCAATTAATAAAGGATGTTTGCATATCCATATGTAACACTTCGTATAGGAGAATGCCGATGTATCATTAATAAAACATGTTCAGCTACTATGTAATCCAAAATTTTAAAAGAATTCTCTTTACCTATGCTGAGAGCTGGCTTGTCTTTTTTCATGATGTTACAGAAAAGGCACTCAGGTCTTTTATGTATGATGTTAGTTACAAGTGTTTTTCATAGGTGCCTTATAACACATTGAGAAAGTCCCTTTCTATTTTTAGTTTATTCAGCATTTTTAGCATTAATGGGTATTGTATGTTGGCAAATTCTCATCCTTAATCTATTGATATAATCATGTTTTCTCTAAATTTTATCAATAAGATGTACTATATTAATTGATTTTGAGATGTTAAACCAACCTTGCATTTCTGTGATAAACTCCATTTGGTCATGGTGCATAGTCTTTTTATATATATATACATTTCTGGATTCAGTTTCCTAAGACGTTCTTAACTTTTTTTGAGATTTATTCATGAATGATAATGTCTGTAGTATTCTTTTCCTGTAATGTATTTGTCCTGCTCTGATATTATAGTAAAACTGGACTCAGAGAACGAGTTGGAGGCCCATTCTGTTTCCTATTTTAATCTCTTCTTCTATTCTCTAAAAGAGTTTGTGTTGAGTTTGGTATTGTTTCTGCTTTAAATGCTTGGTAGAATTCACAGTGAAACCATCTAAACCTGGACTTGGTGAGAAGATTTTTAATTACTGTGCAAAATCAGTTTCTTAATTTGACATAGATATATTCAGATTTTTTTCTTGAATCAGTTTTGGTAAATTGCGTATGTCAAGGAATTTTTCTGTTTTATCTGAGTTGTCTAATTTGTTGGCATAAAGTTAATTATAGTATTCCCTTATAATACCTTCTGTCGGGTATGAAGTGATTTCTCTTTCATTCCTGATTTTGACAGCTTATGTCTTTTTTGCTTTTTTTTTCAGTCAACCAAAAGAATATCAATTATGTTGATCTTTACAAAGACTCAACTTTTGGTTCATTATTTTTTTCCTATTTTTTCTATTTTATTAACTTCTGCTCTGATTTTTGTCATTTAATTTCTTCTTACCATGTATTTGATTTGCTCTATTTTTCCTAAATTCTTGGAGTGGAATATTAGATTATTGATTTTACACATTTCTTCCTAATATAGGCATTTATAGTTATACATTTCCCTCTAAGCACTGCTTTAGCAGCATCTCATACATTTTTTTTTCTGCTTTTTCTCCCCAAATCCGCCCAGTACCTAGTTGTATATTTTAGTCATGGTTCCTTCTAGTTGCAGCATGCAGGTACGCCACCTCAGTGGGTCTTCATATGATCTTCCGACTTTATGTGCATATGTCCTAACCTCCTCTTCTTATAAGAACACCAATCACATTGGATTAAACCTCACCCCAATGACCTCGTTTAACCTTAATTACCTCTTTAAAGACCCTGCTTCCAAATACAGTCACATTCTGAAGTACTGGAAGTTAGGATTCCACCATATGAATTTTGGAGGGACACAATTCAGTCCATAGTAGTATCACTAACAGTTTTATGATTATAAAAGTAAAACACTTATTAACTCATTTAATCCTCACAACAACACTACAAGGCAATTTATTTTATTATCTATAATTTGCAGAGGAAGAAGATAAAGGTTAAGTAAGTTACTCAAATTCACAATTCACACACCTGCTAAGTGGTGAAGCCAGGATTCAAACACAGACAGATGAGTTCCAGTGCTCATTATCTTATCCAAAAAGAATTGAGAATGATATTCTCATAAATATTTTCAAATTTATTCCTTCCTTCCTTCTTTACTTCCTTCCTTCCTTCCTCTCTCCCTCCCTCCCTTGCTCCCTCCCTCTCACTCGCTCTCTCTTTCTTTCTTTCATTATAATGGGCTTTCTCACCTGGCTTCACCACCGAGTCACACTTCAGAATCCATCTTCTTTGGCAGAAGCATGAAAACTAATTGTTCTAGTATAAATAAAATAAGTTTATTATTTACTGGTTGAAATGGGTTGATGGAACTCCTGCCTCATAATCCTCTCAATGGTAGCTAATAATGCAAATAAATTTTCCGCTAGACTTTCTAAGGATCGAGGCAAGCTTTTGCCCAAGTATAATTTTTATCTGGCTTCTGAGGAATTTTTACTTAAAATTATGACAAATTCACTTTATTTAGTACAAGTTATCACTGTAAATATCTATTGTCATTACATAGGTTAATCAGCAAAATTTCTAAGGTTAGACTTAATTCAGGGCCAAAGGAAGAACACTGAAATACTCTCATTCCCTACTCCCTTCCCCACACTCCCACATGCCATTTCCTGCCTGGTTATGGGTGAGTTGCCTCGCTTGGGATGCCTGAAGATGGAGATCTTCCACGTGGGTTTTCTTATGGCAGAGCCTGCTTCCTATTCTCTGTCTTCTGCCGTCGGGAATATGCAGGACAGGGAATTGTAGGCATGATTTTCATCTTGGATACCTGGCTTTCTCTGACAAACTCATGAGAGGGCACAGGATTTGCTTGGCTTTTTTCCCCCCTCACTTGAACCACATCCTTTCCCCTCCCTTTCAATTCTTTTTCTTTTTCTCTTTTTCCCTTTCTTCAGGATCTCTTCTCCCGTTGGTCCCAATACACATCAGGGATGGAAAGCCCGGGACTTTTCAATCAACCCAGGGAAAATTACACCAGAAACGGAACTATTTAGTGTGCTGGTGCTTCCATCATAGCAAGAGTGCCATTGATGGGCACTCTGAGAATATGATGGGCAGTGAGAATTCTTTCAAGTCTTAGTGAGTAAAGTACAAATATCCCCTGGCATTATACAAAAGCGATTCCTTACTTGGTACCCATTCCTTTAATATTTCGCTATCCTTTTTCATTATTATTCTAGGAAATCATTTGGTAAAAGCAGGATGTTTAGAGAAAGTCCCCTTGCTTTTACCCAATAAGGCTTTTGTAGTTATAGACATAATAATGCTGTGAACTTGGACAGTGCCCTTATAGAAGGAATGCTGAGTGCTCTCATTAACCAAGTGCCAGCTCACCAGTCTGCCTGGAATTTCTTTTAATAGGCCCTTGCCATAAGATAAGGATGTAAAACTGAGATGTGAATATACATTTAATTTATGCCGGTAAATGCCATATCATCTCTCTTTTGTTTTGAAAATTCTCCCAGCTCCTCTCCTGACATCACGGTTTGACTTTTTTTGCTCCAAACACCCCCATGTTGAGTCATTAGCAAATAGACTGTTAAATTGTGCAATTGATTATATATATAACTTTTTATGCCCCCCCATTGTTAACATCTTTCCTAACTATAACACAACATCAAAACCAGGAAATTGACATTTGACATGATCCGTAGAATCAATTCAGACTTCACCAGTTATACATGCACTTGTTTGTATTTATGTGTGTGTGTGTGTGTGTTCTCTGCAATTTGATCATATGTTTAGTTCTGTGTGGTCATCACCACAATCAAGATACTTAACTGTACTATCAAGACTAGACTCCCTTGTCCCAGCCCTTTATAGCCACATCCACTCTAGTCCCAATCCCATGCCTAAACCCTAGCAATGTGTTCTCCATATCTGTGTCGGTGTCGCAATCCAATTTACACATTAGCATAGATGCAGAAAGGGCTGATGGCCACTCTGAGTTTATTATAACCAGCATTTCAATATATACATAGCTTACAGCTGTTAAACATACACAGGTGTTCTGGATGAAGTAATTAGCAAATGCCAAGAATTCTTAGTGATTTCTCAAGGAGCCCTCCCTCAGCCTCTGTTTTGATATTATCATGTTATTGCTGTGCTCGTATATTTTTATCCAGGAGCAGGCAAGGTCTCCTAGGCAACGGCCCCTCCTGCTCCTAATATCGATATCGTGTCTCCATCTGTGGCCCCAGGCGACCGCGCCTGTCTTACGTTGCCCCGCCCTGGAGGTCTTACCCATCATTGGCTGACTGGCCTTCTCACCTCTGGGTCACAGTTTGTTGGCAAGGCTTTTCCAGTGATTCTTAACCCTTCCTGCATCAGGGGTGGCTACAATCTGTAATTACGCCATTTCACAAATGTTACATAAGTGGATTCATGAATGGATCCAAAGTATGTATCCTTTGAAGATTGGCTTTTTGCACTTAACATAGTTTCCTTGAGGTTCATCCAAGTTGTTGCCCGTTAAAATAAGTCTTTCTTTGTTATTGGTGAGTAGTATTCTGTGATATGAAGGTGCCCACTGAAAGACCATCTGAGTTGTTTCCAGTTCTTGACTATTAGAAAAAAAAAAAGCTGCTATAAGCATTCACATACCCCATTCTGCATGAATGTTTTAAAAATTTATCTGTGATATATGTCCTGGTTGTGTGGTAGTTCTATTTTTAGTATTGAAAGTAACTGCCAGATTACTTTCTAGAGTGGATGCACTATTTTATATTCCCAAAAGAATGATCTGGTTTCTTTGTACCCTCTCCAGCATTTAGGATTACCACTACTTTTTAATTTTAATTTTAATTTTTGCTGAGGAAGATTCACCCTGAGCTAACATCCACTGCCAATCCTCCTCATTTTTTTTTTTAATTTTCTTGCTTGAGGAAGATCAGCCCTGATCTAACGTCTGTGCCAATCTTCCTCTATTTTGTTTTGTATGTGGGATACTTCCACAGCATGGCTGGTGAGTGATGTAGGCCCATGCCTGGGGTTGAACCCATGAACCCCAGGCCGCCGAAGTGGAGCATGCAGAACTGTAACCACTCAGCCATGGAGCTGGGCCTTATTTTTCAATTTTTACTATCCTGATAGGTGTGTTGTGATATCTCCTTTTGGTTTTAATTTGCATTTCTCTAATGACTTATGATGATAATGATGACAATGATGATGATGATGGTATTTCTCATAGCTCCTTCTTTGAGCACTGCTGGTAAACCCCGCCTTTCCTTGACCCTCAGATGATGTTGAATAATTTTCATGTGCTTATTTTTCATCTGTATGTTCTCTTCAGTTAAATATCTATGTGTGCCTTTTACCCGTTTCTTTTAATTGAGTCATCTTTTAATTAATAAGTTTTGTGAGTTCTTTATATATTCTAAATGCAAGTCTTTTTTTGTTTGTGTAACTTGCAAATAGTTCCCAAAGTCTGCAATTTGTTTTTTCATCCCATTAACAAAGTTTTTCACAACACATTTAAAATTTTGATGAAGTGCAATCTATTTTTCTTTTTATGGATCATGCTTTTGGTGTCAAGTTTAACAACTCCTTGCCTAATCGTAGGTCTTAAAGATTCTCCCTCATGATTTTTTCTAGAAGTTTTATAGTTTTCTGTTTTATATTTAAGTTCATGATCCATTTTTGAGATAATTTTTGTATAAGATGTGAGGTTTATTTTTTTACCTATGGATGTCCAACTGCTCCAGCACCGTTATTGAAAAGGCTATTCTTTCCCCATTGACTCTCTTTTTGTCAAAAATTAATTGGACGTTATGTGTGCATATATTTCTGGCTTCTCTGTCCTGTTCAATTGATCTATGTGTCTATCCCTCCACCAGTTCCATAACTGTCTTGATGACTATAGCTTTCACAATGGGAGGATTGATTCCTCTCACTTTCTTCTTCTTCAGAATTGTTTTGGCCATGGTAGGATGCATCGCTTTTTAAGATTACAGACATACTCTACTGATACATAAAAGTAACAACAGAAAGGCCAAGGTTAGCAGCCATGTCTACATTAACAAAAAAGACCATGCTATCAGTTTAAAAAGTTGATTTATATAATCTAAGGAAGAAATTTTAAAAGACTATTATTCCATTTCTAAGAATTTATTGTAAGGAAATCATCAGAAAACTTTATTAAGTTGTATGCCTAACAATATGCACTATGGTATTGCTTTTAATAACTCAGATTTTGAATCAAACTCTAACAGATCAGGTTACTCAGAGTATGGTCCACTTTCTGATGATGGCCTGCAAACTAGTTTTTAGCGAGTCCATGACATGATAAAGTAAAGAATTGAAAATAAGCATTAAACTTTTATAGCAATTTGAGAAGGTAATTTGTATCTGTTGAACTTAATAAATTTTAAAAATCGGGGCTTCTGTTTTATGTCTTTTTTTCTTTCCACTGTTTGGCCTTTTGTTTTTATTGACATTTATTATAATTTGTCGCAAAAGTAATGATTCACTACATACTGGAAATTTTTTAAAACATGGTCCTTCAATACAGATAGTTTAAGAAGCAGTGATGGACCTGTGCTTCCTAGCCTATACCATTTCACGGCACAGAGAAAAACGTTGATAATATTTGTGTACAACACTGCAGTAAAATCAAGGACATTTAATTGCTTTCTAACTGGGTTTGGGTGAAAAACGATTTTTTTATACCACGAATTTATAAGAAAAACATAATTCAAAATAGGGGAGACATTAATTGTTGAAGCAAATAAAATATTTTCCAATATTTTTTGAATGAGAAATCTGAGCTTGTTTCTGAGAAGGTGATTCTTTGCATCAGGACATAAAAGAGTTGAATTTATATCTAAGGAATCTAACAAGTTTTCCTTTTCTTACCTTAACAAATGAAACTTTGAAATTTCTTCTTTGGTAGTGCTTATCCATTTATAATCCAACTAGATTATTTTCATATCAAGTATTTGAAAATGTCTAGGATGCTCTAGTTTGCAGAATGATCAGGCATCGTCGAGCAGTCATGCTAAAGTTCCTGGGATCCACCACTCAAAAGGCTCATCAAGAACAAATGGACACCGGGGCCATCCCGTGGCAAAGTGGTTAAGTTTGTGCATTTCGCTGGTTCGGATCCTGGGCACAGACCCAGCACCACTTGTCAAGCCATGCTGAGGCAGTGTCCCACAGAGCACAGTCAGAAAGACCTACAACTAGAATATACAACCATGTACAGGGGGGCTTGGGGAGAAGAAAAAAAAAGGAAGATTGGCAACAGATGTGAGCTCAGGGCCAATCTTAGAAAAAGTAAATAAATAACAAATGGACAGACTTTTCCCATATGTGGAAACAGAAATGGGGGATGTTACCTGGAGCTGCCATCTCCAGGTACCCTATCTGGCCTTCTTTCCTCTCCACCACATCTGGACATCTGACCACATGTTGGTCTTTTTAGTGTGTTCCTTGGCACCTGGACCACAAACTCCTTCGTCAGCCCCACAGGCCTTCAGCCATAATGGGCAGCAGTGATGAGCTCTGCAGTGGGCCACTGATATATACGTCCTGTTAGGAGAGCGCCTCTTTGACCTTTTCACCATGTCATGATGGAACTGCACCTCCTTGTGAGCTCATTCTGCTCACAGCCTACAAAGCCCACAGGCTGCCTTGGTATCGCTGCTCTGGTTGGAGGAGCATCAAACATGGCTACTCACAACGAGAGGCAACTGAACCAAATTTTTTCCTGCTCTCTCAGGCCCTGCCCAGTTGCCACAAAGGCAGAAGACATCAGGCTCTCCTGACTCAGCATTTTGCGTCTCTGCACATCTGTTTGCAAGCTCTGCATCAGGCTATACGCTCTTAAATCAGGAATTATCTCTGTCTTGCTCACTGCAGTGCCACAATTTCTGGCACAGTTGCCTATCACCTAGTATGTGTCAATGAAGACTTGTTGAACAAATGAATCTCCATCAGTACATGACTGGTTAAATAAGTATGATCTGTTCAGACAATGGTATACAATGCAGCCTCTAAATTGAGTGATATATATCTTCCAGGAAGTTGTCAATGGATAGCTCTGGGTGCAAAAAGTAACTTGCCAAATAGCATGCATAAAAAATACCAAATTTACATAAATTATGTAGGTGTGTGTTGATACATATGGAGATATCATGAAGAATGTTAACAATTTGAATTTGGTCTTATTTTAATTTTTAAATTCTTCCTGGTTGCTTTTTAATCTTTTTACAACTACTTATGTAGACACTGCCTCACAGAGCACTAAGAGTGAGGAGTTGTGGCCCCTGTGACTAACAACAGTTAATGAACACCCAATCCACAGACCGAGCTTTGTTCTTTTCAGCTGATCACATTGTGTCTGAACTGAGCATATACACATTGTGTAGACTCATATAATAGTCTGTATTTCCCAAAGGTCTTCTACATATCATATCTCACATCTACCTCTAGTAAAATTATGACTTTTGCACTCCTTTTTCTTGCCCCAACAGATGGTGAGTTTTTCTAACTTTCTGCAAATGTCCCTTCTCTCCAAAGTCCCTCCAGGGAGGCCCAACAGTGAGTCTAATCAACACAGATCTCTTGGGCATCAGAGCTACTCTGTCCTCCTTTGTCAGGCACCATCACTCACTGTGACTTTGTGGAGCCACATGGAAACCTCTGGTGATGTGACAAACAGTTGGGCTCCTTAGGAAGGCAGCTTACGCTCTATCACTTCATAAAAGTTTTGCTAAAATTGTTTCTACAGTTTTTACTTAGATGTTATTTTCTTCAGTCACAAGACTACAGGGAATGAGCCAGAAACAAATTTAAATAAGAGAAATCTTATGTACTTAGACTCACTTCTCTGCACTCATGACCAAAACTTTGCTAATAAGCGTTCTTGCCCCACCTGGCTCCCTGCTAAGATTGGGATCTATGGCCTAAACGGTCCCTTGCCCTCCATACAAATAGAGTTCCGGCTGCCTCCATTAAGATGCTCAAACATTGACATGCCCAAAAGTTACTTAAGTTTAAATCTCAAACCCCAGGTTTATAATAAATGAACCATAGGGCAGAAAGGTAAAATGATTCACCCTAGGATACATAGTCAGTGATGGGTTTAGACAACACTAAACCTACTGTGTTAATTTTTCTACTTGCGACATTTTTATAATCTTATAAAATGATAATAGAATATACCATTTTAGACATGCAAACAAGCTTTTCAAAAACAGCTTTTTTGAAGTGAAATGAGTCACCTCCATCACACTTTCAATTGGATAAACATGAACATTTCTGACAACAATCTTTCTATAGAGGAAGAACACATGTATTAATCAAATAGCTCCCCACACCATTCCTTTGAAATGCATTTAGTGAAGATCAATAATTGTGTTTACTTTATTTTAGATTTTTGTATTTTTCAAAATGCAGTATTCTTTTCTGAATATAAAAGAAAATTGGTACAATTCAGAAAAGTATGAAAACATAAAAATATTTCCATAATCCCATCACACAGAGCTAACCACACAGACATTTCATAGTATGTTTTTGTCAATTGGTTCTCTATGCAATTTTAATTGATAATAGATCATACGCATTTTCCTATATCACTAAACATTTTCTAAACATGATTGAAAATGCAATTTTTCTACTGAGATTGTTATTTTTTAAATTACCTTTAAGACGGATATCTATTCATGTATTTATTTGCAAAATCTTTTTTCATCAATT
Organism: Equus caballus; assembly: GCF_041296265.1. Classification (NCBI taxonomy): domain Eukaryota; kingdom Metazoa; phylum Chordata; class Mammalia; order Perissodactyla; family Equidae; genus Equus; species Equus caballus. The sequence continues at coordinate 40,969,044 of NC_091704.1, forward strand.
TTATGGCATTTTTGATATGTAGAACATGTTAATTTTCATGCAGTATAATTTAATGACCTGCCTTCTTGTGCTTTTATTCAGAAAATGACCTTTCCCATGCTTGAGTAAGGTAAATATTTACATAACTTTATTCCTAGTCCTTTTAAATGTGTGCGTTTTTTTGGTTTTTGCTCTTTTTGGGTAGTTACAATTACTTTCCAAATCTGTAATATTATGTTGTAGTAGGTTGTGACATAAGGGTCTTTTTTTCCCCTATATTGTTAATCAATTTTCTGAGGGTCATCTCTTAAATAATCTAGTACTTGCCCCATAATTAGAAATCCTAATTAAAACTGCATGTAACAGTTTTTAGTATTATATACAACATCAAAATTTGAAACCAATCCATCTGTCTACCAATAGTAGACTTGTTAAATAAAGTTGTGATACATGCATGCAATGGAATTTGAAGCTGTTGTGAAAAATAATGATGGCATTTTCTATGTTCTTATTTGAAAAAAATATCTAAAACACTGAAAAAATATATGCATAACAGAACATAGAATATGGCATGTTTTCCATAAAATGGGAAAAAAATAGATGCTATATTCATTTGTGCTCTTATATGCATAAAGAACATTTGGAAGTGTATATATGAGGGTAATAGCAATTATTATTTATGGGAGATGAGTGGGAACTTAAAGGATGAGAATAGGAATGATATGTACCTTTTTAATATGTTAGCTTTTTAAATCATGTTAGTATAATTAATTTATGAAGAAGTTAAATTGAAAGAAACCATAATAATGTGAAAGAAGAAAGCGATGAAGGAACAAAGAAATTAAAAAAGGAAAGAAAAATCAATCCATTTGCTTTTCCAGCTACAGTTGGCAGAATAAAGCCAGATTACAGAAATTTTCTCTCCCGACACCTAACCAAGTGAACCAGAAATTGTGAAAACACAATAAAAATTCACCAGAAGAAATAGGTAGGCCCTAATGTCACTTGAAAAACGGTAGTCAAGAAAAAGAACCCAAGATTCTGCTACATTATGATTCTGTTCCTAAATTTTCTTAGAAGTGGAGCTTAAAAGAGAAAATTATTCAACAAAATGTTGAGAATTTACATTTGCATCCCTGTGTTTGCAAACACAGAGAAGTGCATCAGGAGTTCTGCCTAGTTTGAGTCCCCAGGCAGTGGACCATACTGGCTACGGAGCCCATTCTAGAGCCACACTGGACAGAGAAGCAAGTCACCAGTCCTGCCCAACTGCTGAGGGTAGCTCCAGCCTCATCATACCAGGAAGCCTGGCCTGAGATGCCAGGCGGCTGTGCAGCACATTCTTTGCTCCACCAGGGCAGGGGAGCAAGTCAGCAGCCCCATCCCATTGCTGAGAAAGGCTGGAAGAGGAGACCACTTCCTCAAATGCACAGATACCAACTCAACCATCACAAAGAATCAGGGAGAAATGGCATCACCAAAGGAAACTAATAATGGTTCAGCAACTGACCCTAAAGAAAGGAAGATCTATGAACTCTCTGACAAAGAATTCAGAATAATTCTGTGAAAGAAATTCAGGGAACTAGAGAAAACATTATCTTGAAGAGATATTTGCATTCTCATGTTCCTTGCAGCATTATTCTCAACAGGCAAGACACGGAAATAACCTAAATGTCCATCAATGGATAAGTGGACAAAGAAAATGTGAAGATAGATAGATAGATAGATAGATAGATAGATAGATAGATATACACACACACACAATGGAATATTATTCAGTCATGAAAAAGAGGGACATCCAGCCATTTGCAACAGCACGGATGAATCTTGAAGGCATTATGCTAAGTGAAATAAATTACACCGACTAAGATGCATACTGTGTGCTCTCATTTATATGTGGAATCTAAAAAAGCTGAACTCATAGAAACTGTAGAATGGTAGTTGCCAGGGCAGGGAGGTGGGGGAAATGAGGAGATGTTGATCAAGTGGTACAAACTTCTAGTCATAAAATGAATAAGTTCTCAAGATCTAATGTACAGCTTGGTGACTGTAGTTAACAATACTGTATTTTATACTTGAATGTTGCTAAGAGAGTAGATCTTACGTGTTCTCACCATATACACACACACAAATGGTAATTATGTGAGGCAACGGATGTAACTAACCTATTGTGGTAATCATTTCACAATATATATATATACACATATCAAATAATTACATTGTACACTTTAAACTTACACAATGTAATATGTCAATTATGTCTCAATAAAACTAGAAAAAGATTGAAATCAAAGAAAAATAAAATAATGGATTACAAGAAAAATAGAGATTACAGAGCTGTGGAAACATCTTAAGAACAAAAGCTACTCTCTTGCATATTTCATAAATTAATTAAAAAGAGAAAGAGGAAAGACATTCATGACTAAAAGTATTATTATGTGGAAAGGTTTAGGATAATCGTAGTAAAAACAGAAGGAAAAGTACAGACAAGATTTCAAAGATGAGATATTTACCAGTTTGGAGGAAAAGCAAAGTTGAAATACTTTAAGCAAAATCAGTGTCCCTGAAACAGACACATAATACAACGGGAAAATGTACTCAGAGGTATAAGAGAAGACAATTGCCTAAAATTAAGAGAAAACTTAACCTGCTGTTTGAAAGGATACGTCATATTCCATGAAGTATTGATGGAGAATAATCAATATTGTGGCATATCCTGCTCAATGTATTGAAATATAAAGATCAAGAAAAATATCTTCAATCATCTAAACAAACTAAGCAATACATATAGAAAGGAGTTAAAAAGAAATCTGGTCTCAGATTTTTATTTATTAAAAAACATTTTCATAGGGCTTTCTTTGTCCTTTCCAGGCACTTTTATAAGCATTTTACAACTGTTATCCCTGTGACATTCAGTTTAATAATACAATGAAACTATGACTAATAATTATACAATTGAGGGTGGAAAAAACTATTATCCTAGAATTTTTATCTAGCAAAATCATAATTCAATTATAAAGGCAAGAGGTTGACAATTTTAGATAAGAGATCACGGGAAATGTAATAACGAGAGCCTTTCTTGAAAAATTATATTGTGGATGACATCAGACTAGTCAAGAGATGAATTAAAGTAAAGTACTCCAAAATGGAGAAGCTTTGGGAAAAGAACTAGTGATGATCACTGAATCAATTGAATACAACAAATATTAAAAAAAAAACTGTAAGAATTATATATGCAGAAATCCCCCAAATCTTGAAAAGCAGTAGCGATAATAAAACCAATAAAAATGAGATGGGAGAAGACGGGGTAGAGAGAATATAAGATCCTTCAGCTCCTTATCTTTTATGTCAGGGGGTCAATTTTTCAGAAAATTGAAAAAAGAAATTAAGGGAAAAAATAGATTATGACATTTTTATATTTTTCATAATTGTTTCCTCCATCCCTTGGGTTGAAGAAGCATCAATCTGAAATTCAGCATTTCCTTCACGTCAAGCTCAGTTTCCCTGTTTTTTCCATTAGGTCAAGTGCATTTAATGTTTAAAATTTTATTAAAGTTGTACATATAGAATGATTACAATATTATAAAGTTAAACTTATCTATAGAGCTGGAATATGCTTTCTTTCCACCTTTCCGTTAGTCTATTCGTCCTTCTTTTTCTCTCTATAAATGCACAGACAATATTTGTGGTGATGTTTACCAAATGTTAATTCTAGTTGTTTTGCAGTGGTGGAATTTTTGTATCCTCTTTATACTCTGGGAATTGTTTAAATGTTCCATAAAGAACTCAGGTTTTTTAATAAAAATAATGAGGTCATTATTTACAAGAAAATAAAGATACTATCTTGATACATACCAGAAGCCTTTCAGGACTGTGACCACATTTTAAAAGCATATATTAAGCCATGCAACAGATAGCATTCTTGCAACGGAAGAATCATTTTCTCGGTTTCCCCATAAAACCAAAATACATCTGTAACTAAAAATAACCACTTAGTGTGTTGTTGTTCGTGTTCCTGAGATGGTAAACGAAGACCTTCTGACTAGTCCATGAAGCTTCCCACACACTTACAAAGTTAGGAATTTAGGTTGGGGGGGTTCCCTATGTTTGCTTTGGAGTAGAATCACAAAAGTATGGAGTTTTGAGAGAATTCAGGGGTCATCAAGCCCTATTTTTGAGATGGGTAAAGCCTAAAAAGTTAAGTGATTTTTACTGAAATCAGTCTAATTTAGTCACACTGCCACATTATATATTTGATTTTTTTCATACCATAGGGATGAATCGTTTCACCAAATGAAAATACTATTTTATCCGAGTATACAAAAATAATCGCCCTGGTGTTCTTTTAGGTTATCTTTAATTAAACAACCAATGACATTAACTCATAGAAAAGAAATTCCCTATTCACTACAATGTCAACAGGATTAATATTGGGGTGCTGGCATAGTTGGTAATCTCTTAGGATTGTTTTTTTTTTCTTGTTTGTGTGTTGTAAATTTTCTATAATTACATTTATTGTTTTGGAATACTAAAGAAAAAGATTATGACTCAAGAATCAGAACCTAGGATTTTTAATCCTTTGCTTCGTGAGAAGTTTCTTTTTCCAGACAGGATAATGAGGCCATGCTGTCTTTATGAAAGCTATTAGAAATCTGAAAAATGACTGGTAGAAAAATAACTTTTCAAAGAAACTGGGCAGCGTAGGAAGGATGCTGGGAGCTGCAGCAAGGAGCAGCAGGAGAGGAAATGGATCATCGTGTTTGGGTACATCAACTCACGAGCCTGAGTCACAGGCTCGAGGCCTCCCATGGAGCAGCTCGAGCTGCTGTCACCAATTTGCTTTTTTCCAGTATGAACAGAGGAATATTCCTCTGTTTCTGTGGTGACGAAGGCTTTCACAATATCCTCTGGCCAAAGAAATGTAACCACAGCCATAATGATTTCAGACTCAAACTATTTCGGCAGCAGCAACAGCAAAAACACAGAGGCAGCCAATTCCCAAATAAACTCATGTGAATGCTTCATATTAGCTAATTATCAAGGGGATTTTTATGGGAAACCATATCAAGAATGTTGCAAAGCTTCTTAGGATGCTGTTTTTCCTTGCTTGGATCTGAAGAAGAAATGAAATGCCAGGGCTGTAGAATATATCCTTTGGGGAGCAGGGATAGAAATGCGAGGGTTCTAAGAGGGTCTCAGTCTTTGGCTTTGAGGCTCATTAATCCTGTGACTCTTGGTGAGTCCCCTGACCTCCATGCAGATGGCTTCTCTTTCTGCCCACCTACTCACCTCCATCTCTCCCCCTTTAGAAAAATGGAGGATATGCTAGATAAAATATTTCTCAAACTGTTTTCTTCTGTGACATTCATAGCAGATGACTTTCACAGGCATGACACTTTCCCAGGAGCATACCCATCTTTTGACATAAAAAGAAAATCTGGTAGGAAGTAAAGTAAATAATGCAGACAGACCAAGGCACAGATAAAATAGACCCCGGGTAATGTTGAATTCCCAGTATATTAGCTAGAACTCCACCCCTTCTCTCTCACTAGAGAAAATATACTGGAAAGCAAGTGACTGAGAAGAGTGTTGTTATAAGGATAAATTTACTTCCACGCTAATTTGTATGCTAATAAATTAAGGCTAATCTTCTTACGGTACAATTAGTTTTTACAAATCAATAAGAGAAACTGATAGTTCTTCCAAAAAGAGCAAAAGACAAGAAAGGGTATTTTATACAAACAGAACTATACATAGCTGAGAAAAACCATTAAAACTTCCTCAAAATAACTCATCACTAAGAAATCAAAATTACTGGAAGAACAATTTATTATAACTTTCATCATTTAATAGTTGTCTAGCTCATGAGTAAACAGAAACTTCTGTGTGGAACAGTACTTGTCCCAGGCTTTGGAAAGATTTTGACAATATATGTCAACATTTTTAATGTATATATCCTTTGATCTATCAATTCCTTTTCTAAAAAATTATCATACAAATACACTTGCTGAATTGCTTGAATTATATCATATTTTTAGCAAGAATACAGGTAAGCTGTAACCTAATGAAGAAAGAAGCAAAATTGGCCTTGGGAAAACTAGATTTCAGTTCCAAAGCTATCTTACTAACTGTAGAAACTCAAGCAAGCCACTTAAATTTCTTTGATTCTTACTATCATTTTGTATTCATAATAATATCCACCTTACAGGGTGGTTTCAAAGATTAGATAAGACTAGATAAGTGAAATCTCTTTGGAAACTCCAAAATATCAATAATGTTTTGTTAAAGCCACCGCAACTAAAATATTATGGTTGTGGTTGCATCCTACTTTATGAAAAGAATCAAATACATATATCCTTTAAAAAATAAGACAGAAAGGATTCCTATTCTTATTAAAAGAATTTGTTCTTGGATTGCTCCATATAAATCATGTTAATCATATGTTTCAATAATAAACATCACTTTAAACAGAATTTATGGGGTACACATCAACTAGAAAAAAGAAGGTACACCTACATCTTTATGAGATGTATTTAAATATAACACAAAAACATGACTCCAAAATAAAATGTTTTTCTACCTATTCCTGAACAGAAAAGCAGTAGTCTCATGTTGCAGAAACAAAATTAGTGAATTGCTTAACACTAGGGGAAAAAACTATGCTATCTTTGGAGATGAATATTGGAGAGCTGTGAGAAAAATAGCAGGAAGGAAGAGTCCACTAGGAGGTTGTGTATGGTCTGAAAATGAATCTTCCTGAGAATATTGTTTCTCCGAGCATTTCTTAGTGTCAGAGGCTAAATTAATCCTAAAGCACAACTGATGGACATTTTCTGAGATTCTGTACATTTTGAACCTGTCTCTGATGAGATCATCCAAGGGGAAGTTCATCCAAAAGGACACCTGGGCCACATTAGCCAACGAAGTAGAAGCTTAACATGGTTCCACCTCACAGACGATGTCGCTGACTTAGAATCAACTTTCTTTGATTTCTAGCTGGAAAAGCGTTTCCCATATTCTGTTCTGTGGACTGCTGAACCTGGAGAACATTCTTTCCAGGAAATATTTAACAAGTACTATACACACACTCACAATTCTCTATGATTAAAAGTGTTTGGAAATTACTATGTTGTAATTTCCCTCTTGAGGCTTCCCAGTGCTCATTGGCTTAATAAAAGTTCTGAGAATTCTTGTTGTAAAGAAAAGTGGGAAAGGGCAGCCTAGACCTTCCCAATCTTGCTGGAATTCAAAATTCTTTTGTGCTAAAAACACTTGCTAGATTTCCAGAGAGCAGTAAATTGTGTGGGGTTTCAGTTTGGGAGATACTGTTGTAGGAAGGTAAAACATGGCCACATAAACAATATTTCAAAACGGACTGCATATTGCACTTGAAAAGAAGGCTTTAAAATCCATTTTTTCTAGAATTCAGAGACATAAAAATATTTGTCCTCATGAACTTTTTTTTAACTTTAGCAGATAATGTGACAAAGAAAAAAAGAAATGAAGCCTCATATTTGTTGTTGGCTCTGTGCCAGCACTGTTCTAAGCAATGAGGACGCAGCACTGACCGAAACAGACAAAAATATCTGCCCTCGTGTATCCAACCTACAGGAAATCAGTTATTACAGCTGCTTTACAAAGGCCGATTGATTAAGAAGTTACGTGACTAAAGATATTTTAAGTTATTTGTGGGACCTTCCATTGCGTGAAATGACTTAAGAGTTTCCCAAGCTCATTCCATTGCTTTTCGGTTGTCTTTTGCCTATTTTTTTTTAACATTCTTACAGTTATGGTCAAATACATGTAACATAAATTTGTCATCTTAACCATTTTTAAGTATATATTTCAGTAGTAAGTACATTGGATGGTCACTCAACCAATCTGCATGATGAAAAGAACTCTTTTCATCTTGCAAAACTAATTTTACCTACTTCGAATACATGATATTTCCAAGTATTCTATTAGAATGAAAAAAATGGGATAGATCTTGGGTAATTTATAAGTATGTAATAATTATGAAAACCAACTCCTTTCCTATTATCTACTACAATAGATCAGATTGAAAATAATAGTTAAAAAACAAAAAGAGCTCCTGCTCTCTCCTGAACTTCTTTCTCTACGGCACTTACTTTACAGTTCCCTGTTCAGATGGACGGTTTATTGTGAAACTCGTGTTAATTTAGCGCTGGCCTATAACACAAGTGCGTCTAAAGAAGCTTGGGAATATGTCCAGGATCATCAAGCTCTAATTTACAACAAACATTATGATTTAGAAGTGGGGTCAGATATCAGTTGCCACATCAGTAATTCCAATTTGCTTCTTTTAGAGTTCCAGCACCATAAATAAGAAGCCAATGATGCTGATCCTATCTCTCTAACCAAGCATTCAACGCAAACCACAGATTGCTCGAAGGCATAGGAAAGCATATACTCTAGCTGAGGGCCCTCAATATATCCTACAAACTGAGACCGTTTCTAATCCTTTTACTAGAGTCAAATAAGTAGCTATCACACATTTATACAGGCCTTGAAAAATAATTGCTGCTTAGTCTATTATTTTCTACCCTTATGCAAATTAAACTGCCTATTGTTTGAAAAATTTTAACTTCTTTCTCAGCAACCTAAACAATTCATATCCTTCTCCAAACAGCTTGTGAGATAGTGATCAATTCCAACACATAAGGATGAAAAAAATTTGTGTAAATTTGGTTGAAATTAAAGTCTCACATATCATTAATTTGCTAGATGAATTTACTCATAACTTGGACTAATATTCAGCAAATACCAGTAAGGCTCTACTGGTGTCCTTTCTGAATGATTGTGCCACTCATTCTTACTGGTCTGTGACTATGTTATTCTCTTTTTCAATCACTTGGAATGTCAGCACTGCTTATAATTCATAACTTTTCAATGTCCTAATTTTCATCTCTAAATTAATTAGCTCAATATTGGGAGTGGGTAATTATTTACCTGTTTGATTGTTTGCTTTTCTATAGCGGAATTCACAGGCAATTTACTTTGAGGTCATTACCATCATCACCATAGCCCTTATCCTCCATAGATCTGAAGACATTGATGCAATCTAATGTAGCTACCTCCCTCAAAAAAAGTGTGGACTCCCTTTTATATGATTGCGATGTTTGAAGACTCGAAATTTCCATTTGTTTTACAATATTAAATTTGTTGCAATCCACCCCTGAAAGGGTTTATTTCAAGTTTCATTTTAAGCAATCCAAGCTTTCACTAGCTGTGGATGCTCCAAGATTTCACATGACAAAATTTCTTACTTCATCATGCTTGAGTTACTCAAGCGAAATATCTCTTTTAATGCGACAGGGTAACAACTCTTTGTCCTGTCTGAAGGCCCTTTCCCTGAATTTCTTTGTATTACAAAATCATCTTCAAACAGACAACCACAGACATTTGAAATTTCAGGCGTTCAAAAGCTTTATTCATATTTAAGCGCTAGAAAGTTATTACATTCCAACTCATTTCCAGTTCCCAGGCTTACTGAATTACTGACTCATGCTGACTCATGGATGGATCTTATCCCTGGATGCTTCTTATTTATAACCTGAATCAAGTTCTCAAGTTATTCCTTTAAAAGAATTTTAAGAAAATAAAACACAAAGAGAAAAATCTACCGTCTGCAGCTTCAATGGATATTTTTAGTTCTATACCTCATTTACCAGAAACATCTCAAGAGAGGTGGCGAAATGCTGTAAAATATATGAAAGATATAAAAGAATTGCTCCATGAGCTATCATAATACTATTTTAAATTTATATAGTAAAGTATTTCACGCAAATCCGTTCATGTGAACTCCTTAACAGCCCTGTTTTGTGTGTAGAATAGGCTTCTGCTGTCATATGCCTGGCTCTAAGTCTCTGTTCTTAGGAGTCCACAGTCACTGCCTCTCTGACCATTTTCTAATGTCAGAAACTGCCTGACAAGTGTGCCTATTTACCTCTATCTATGAGTTGGAATTGACTCACATTCTGAGACCAACCACGACCTGAGCAAAAAAGCATCTAGGTGCTTCTTGCCTAACCAGGTATATGGTTCAGTGTCAGCAGTCACCTGGCTGTAGCTGAGGAAGGGACTGTTATACTGCCTTCATTTCCAGCCCCTGGTACCCACATCCTTACTTGAGCCACTTTCTACCATCCTGCTAACTCCATTGCCTATTTAATTTGCCCTGCTGCCTAAATCACCAATTCAATCTCCAGCCCTTGGCAGGAAAGCAACAATGGATTCATTTTTTAGGAAACTAAGAAACTGGATAAGAACTTAAGGTTTATTTGAACCAATCTCCAAACTCTCAGTTGAATCCCTCATCTACTAACAGGTTCAATGAAGAAGGATTTGCCACATTGATACGTTCTTTGTGGTGCTACCAGAAGATAAAATGAAACATGTGCCTGGACACACCAGGGAATTAAACGTTAAGTTTTAGACATTGCATATCTTAACCAGAAATAACAGCCAGGGCTGTGGAAATGTGGAATGAGTACTTTAGCAAGGAATTTCTTATCTCTTGAGGTGTTCACCCATTAGCCAGCAAGAACAATCAGGGAAGACTGATAATTAAGGATCGTTCCTCAGTCCTGGTCTTTTTTGATGTATCGGCAGTATTTGACACAGCTGATCACTGTCATCTATCTCCTAGATTATTGCAATAGTCTCCTAACTGGTGTCTCTGTTTCAAGTACACTAGTTGGTCTAATAAAATTGCACAGTAATTGCGCAGAATCTTGCCAAGGGCTAGAGATTGAATTGATGATTAGGCAGCCGGGCAAAATGAAACAGGCAAAGGAATTAACAGGGTGGTAGAAAGTGGCTCATGTAAAGATCTGGATGCCAGGGGCTGGCAACAAAGAGGCTGAATAATAATTCCTGCTTCATCCTCAGCCAGGATGATTGCTGACAATAAATGTATTTCCTATCTACTCATTATTCTAAACCTTCATGCATGAACCCATTAAAATGTAATACAATTTAATCAAAATGTTTATAAAGACAAGGGCTCACAAAAATTATTTGCCTGGGACCCCACACACCCCGGGGGTGGTCCTGACTGTTATCATGCATCAGTTCATAAATTAGGACATCTTTTACTGATTTTTCTACCCAGATTGGGCTTTTTGGTATGCTCTACACTGCTGGTACCTGCTCTGATGCCAGGCATCCCACTGTTTCAAGCTCCTTGCATTTGCTCTTCCTGAGAAACTCTGACTAGATAGCTGCAGGTGTCATCTCTCACCTCCTTCACACCTTACTCTGACCTCACCTCAATGAAAGCTTCCCTTGTCACCCTATTTACCAATGCACCAAGCTCCATTCTCATCACCACCTTTCCTTGCCTTTTTCTTTCTACACAGCCCATTCCACCATTTCACGTATTTGCTTTCTTATTGTCTGCGTCTCCCCACCAGAACATAAGCAAGGATCTTTATCTGCTTATTCACTGCACTGTCCCCACTTATTGAAGAATACATTTGTTGAATGAAAGAAGGAGTATTGAATGAATGAATGAATGATGGTTGGACTTTAAAATTTCCCTTCGATTCCACAATCCTTCATAAATTTCCACTTATAAAATCCAACGTAAATGTTGATTTTCTTCTAAAACTGTATCAAATTACAGTGAAGAACAGGTAAACACTAAAGTTAAAAATATTTTCAAGGAAAATTTTACAGAACATGATTTTTTGCACAGAATCATTAATGTTCTACCCACCTTCTTGAAACCTTGAAAAGAAGATTGCAATTCCAAAGCTATTTGTCTATTGCTTTTTGTCTTATTTTAGCACAATACATAATTTTTATTTTTTCTATTTCTGTGACTTATTTTGAATTAGCCGACTTCTAGTTTCTCTCTCTTTCCAATTGTAGCCTATTTAGGCTAGTTTTCATTTCATTTGCTATGGTCCTAAAACTTCCTTCCCTAACTCATATTGTCTTGTGGTTATCACAGCTATAAAGTTATTTTTTTCTATTGTGATAATCTTAGAATAATGGTTAATGATATTTTCTATGAAGGATGTCTCGGGAGACCATGGAGCATTATGCAGTGTATGTAAAACCTAGTAAACACTTGTTTATTAAAGGGAAAAATCTATCAAAAATAATTTTATTTGATTCCTTCATATTTGATTCAGAGTATAAAGTGGTATTATTTATTCCTGTGACTTTTAAAGAAAATATTTCAGAGTGGCAGTTTACATAAAAAGCATTGTGTATTTCAAGGACAAAATTTGATTGTCATTTTTTTTCCTCCCTTGGCATGATTGGCACTGGCATAAATTAACTTTGAGAAACATACTATGACCATTTTTTATTTAAGATTAATGTTGGCAACAAAATCTGATTTGTGACTGATTTTGGAACTCAGACTTACAAAGAGGGAAGAAAACTTTTCAGCAGAAAAGAACATTTAATTTCTCTGCCATTCCTGCAATGCAGTTTGTTAATAAAGACAATTTTCTAATATAGTGTCCATAGAAGTTGAACTCTAAGCTTTTTAGGAAAAAAAATCCTTTACCCAGTCCCAGCCCAGCCACACTGGTCCCAATGTAACCAATGGCATCATTTTGAAGACAGAATGGCCACTTCAGGAGAGAGATCTGTGATCCCCCACCTAGGGTATGTGGGATTTGACCACTTATTCCTAATTATATTATTTTTATGACCTAAACACTTAAAATTTAAAGGAATAAATTTGGATTAAAGAGATTAGAAAATTGGAAGGCCAATCATATGCTTAGTATTATACAAATGCTGGTAATAACCACTGTTGTTACCCTGGCATAACAGTTAAGAGTTTGGGTTTTGGTATCAAACTCCCCTACCACTTAGCTGCCATGTAGCCCTGTGTAAATCTCCTAAGTGTTGTTTGTGATATTGTCATTATTATAATTATTATTATCATCTTTTTAGGACCCTTAAGCAATTGGAATACTCCTTTCTATGCAATGTTTATCAAATAATAATTAAAACTGTGGACCTCCAGGAAATAATAGGAGTTATCAAAAAACACATAGATAAATTAAGTAAATAATAATAATTATAAAATCCACAAAGGTGTGATGTCAACAGAATATAGGGCATAGAAGTATAAATCTCTGCCCAGCAAGGCCAACATGAATTTGGAATTCTAGAGAACCAGAGAAGGATCAGGAAAGAATCATGGCCTAGAAATTACGGCAGGTGCTTGTGGACTGAGCACCATTAATTGGATGTGAGGGGCACAAAAGACATCTTAAAACACAGCTTTGCTGAGTAGCTCCAGAAAGATAACAAAGTTAATTTCCAAAACCAAACATGAAATATCTCATTAAAAAAAATTTATATTTAGACTACATTAAGGAAAATGTATAATTTCATGAGATCATGATGTCTAGAGGTTTTCTTGGTAGTTTAGCTACCTAGCCTCATTCACTTCTTACCTTTAAAAGAGGCTGAAAGATAAAAGATGATTTCATCAACAGACATAGAGTGGAGTCTTCAAAACCTTTTGACCTTTTACCCCTAAAGGAATGTTGAAGAAAATATCCCACACATTTACAAGTTGGTATCAATAAGTTTTCAACAAAAGTTTAATTAGCTGCAAAACATAAAAATTCCAGTATATTATAAATACTGGTTTTTAAAATAGGGCTATTATAATACACTTAAATATAGCTCTTACAGTCTAAATACTATAGGGATTGGATGCTCACCATTTCCTATTTACTAGTGCATGAACAATCTCTCCAATAGTTCTGAACTTTATATCTATCTTTTTCTTCATAAACTACAAGTTTAATTCTAGCCCCCCATACAGTTTGATCTCAATCAAATATAATTTCGTGCTTAAAAATCTTATTCTGGGGGCCAGCCTAGTGGCATGGTGGTTAAGTTCGTGAGACTCCACTTCAGTGGCTTGGGGTTTGGCGGTGTAGATCCTGGGCGTGGACCTACACATGGCTCAACAGCCATGCTCTGGTGGTGTCCCACATAGCAGAACTAGAAGGACTTACAACTACAATACACAACTATGTGCTGGGACTTTGGAGAGAAAAAACAAAATAGAGGCAGATTGGCAACAGATGTTAGATCAGGGTAAATCTTCCTCAAAAAAAAAATCTTATGCTTATCATTCATACTTCTATTCAAGAAAATATGTACATATTGAAGTTAAAATGTTTAAATTCTGTGACTCATAAATCTCTAAGTGTTATAAAGTGCTTCTGTTTTGAAAAGTCATTACAATTATTGTTAGTTCACAAGTGATTGAAACAATGCAACTATCAACTTTGAAACATAAATTATCAGAAAGAGTATTTTTGGAAATGCACCTACTGTTGGCTTGTTTGTGTTGGTTTATTCTCTCATGAGTTAATATGTTTATAAATAATATTGTTTTTTGTTAGATTAGACAGTATACATTCTATTCCTATGTTTTGTTTTTATAGATGTAAGAGCTGAGAACTTATCTTCACAAACTGAGTAAATAGAAAAGCAGAGAGTTTTCCTAGTGCACTGTCCCTCAAATTTTTACATTCCAACCAGGTTTTATGACAAAAGCCACGTGGTGATCTTTCATCAAAATTATTTTTAATGGGGGCTGGCCCCTGGCTGAGTGGTTGAGTTTGCGTGCTCTGCTTCAACAGCCCAGGGTTTTGCAGGTTCAGATCCTGGGCACAGACGTAGCACCGATCATCAAGCCATGCTGAGGTGGCGTCCCACATGCCACAACTAGAAGGACTCACAACTACAAATATATACAACTATGTATTGGAAAGCTTTGGGAAGAAGAAGGAAATATGAAATCTTTTAAAAAAGAAATTATTTTTAATGATGTATTGGCTGGCATTTTTATTAGGTTTTCCTTCAATATTCCTGAAAGCAAAAAACTGAAAACCACCAGATTGATTAAAAGGATGGCTTACCAATTCACAAGATTCACTTGTTTTCTCATCACTCTCACCAATATTTCAAATTATCTCTTAGTTTGGTGACGCAAAGCTTTTGACACTCAGGGGCATGTACCAAGGTAAGATCGAATATTGGTGACAGGTGTGTAAAAATGAGAGGAGAGTGATTTTTGAAAAGGATATTTGAACCACATAATAGCTCTCAGGAAGATTTATTTTTGGAGATAAAATTTAGGAGTAAATATTGAAAATCCAGTAATTGATCCTCTAAAATTATTCCCTTAAAATCATTGTTCTTGCCCTCTCACCACACGGAAGCTCTTTATGTACACCAGGGACACATGCAGCCAGTTTGAAGAATGTTGCTTTTGAGAGTTTCTGAAAACAGTGATGAATACTTAGAACAGAGTGAAAGTCCTAAAAACATGACTTGATGTTTGGAAGAGAACAAATAAAATACATTGTATGAAAATGTCAGTTTTTTGTTTATTTATTTATTTAAAGATAGGAAAATGGTCCAGATTTGGAGATACAAATTTGCCCTTGAACATCACAATTGAAACCAGGATATCTTAGCATCCAGGAAATCCCTTTTATTTGGTAACTGTCAAATGGATTCTAGCCTTATTCAGCATCTGGCTTATATTTTATTATGGCATACCAGATGCAGTACAATGTTGCTTTCTCAAAGACATAAATACAATACGTGGCTAAAAAAAATGTTATGCTTCCTTCTCCTTCTCGCTTCTTCTCTGATTCAACTAAAAGTGTGTGTGTGTGTTGCAGCGGTGGAGGTGGGGAGGTGAGCATTACAAAACTTCTGTAAGTAAAATAGAAGGTATGCTTATAATTTGTTGCATTAGCTTATCCTTGTATAAAACTATGATTTAATCTCACATTGACTCTGGGATGTAGCTTATCTTTGGTCATACCAAAAAACTATTGAATTGTACACTTTAAATGAGTGAATTACATCTTGATAAAGCTCTTAAATAAAAAAATGGCAATAAATTGGAGCTGAGTAATTAACATCTCAATACAATAAGGACCATTGATAAAGGGATGGTCTTACACAAGAGCTCTTTAGTGCATAAAGACAAAGGAGGGAATGTGACAAGATCTATGCTTATACAATCACACACAAAAGAACATCACATTATTCTGTAATTCTAAAACTGTTTAGTATTTCTTGAAATTAGAACAAGGTAGTTGAAGGAAACATAAAAGCTTATTTTTACTTCTTCTTTGTATGTATCAACTTATATATTGATGTAACTTTGCACCCATTATTCTTTAATTGATCAAATGGATACCAAAGTATCTGAAATAATAATAATGATTCAGGAAATGCTGAATTTTCAAGACACATAAAGGCCCCTTCTGTCACTACTTTTACAGACCATGTAAGAGGCCCAGAGAGGTAAAGATATTACACAGAGAACTTGTTAAGGGCTGAGTGAGCCTTGTCACCATGTCCCTTAGCTAATGACGAAGTATTTTAGCCTAATGTCTTGGCTCCATGGCTGTGAAACCACTTGAACTGGGAGGGGTGGAAGGTAGATAAAAGATTACAAATTACGATTTCTTTAAAAGGAAGGATTGAAACAATTCAAAAGCAGGCAAGTTAAGGGTGTATATAAAAGAAACAAAAACTAATTATAGACTATTTCAGTGTAAGCTTTGGAATTAATATCAAAATGGAACGATTTGAGATCTCGTCAAGATGGCGGCATAAGCAGACTCTGAACTCACCTCCTCCCACGATCACAACCAGGTTACAACTATTTTTGGAAAAATTACCCTGGAAAGAAAACTGAAAGCTGGATAAAAAGAACCTCTACAATAAGGGACAGTCCTGACTGAGGTGGAAGAGGCAGAAATTCCTTCTGAAGAGAAAAAAAGCCACCTTCACTCATGAGCAGCAGAGCTTCACAGCCGGCCGGGCTGGAGCCACCTTAAGGTATGCAGCACTCCCTGGAGGAGTGAGGTCCTAAGCAATGGGCCCGTTACCGCTATGAGCACCCTTCAGACTCAGCATAACTGAGACAAGGGTCTTACTATCTGGCTTCACTGGCTATTAATGCAGCAGGGAATACCCCCCAAAAAGCTATCTATCGGACAAAAGCTGAAAAAACCCAGGTCTTAAAGGGTCAAACTCACCTGTCTCAGGGAGCAAACTAAAATCACCAGAAAGAAGGCTAACAGTCTTCTGGGGAAAAGAGACTCACCTGGTAGGCTCTGGGAGCATCTCGGTGAGAGGTGAGACCTCTCTGGAGACTGAGACATTGGTGCTAGCCATTGTTGTGACCTAGTACAGGTGTGCTGACCTAGATCCTGGCAGACGCTGTTGAAGTTCTTCCCCTGGCCTGTTAGCCAGGGCCTGCCACACCCACTAGAGTGCAGATTTACTCCAGTTCAGCCAGGGCAGGCAGCCCTCCCTAGGTGCCAGAACTCAGGCTACTTATTGGCCTGCATGGACTGGGTGCCTTGATCCTCTTTCGGCTGGTGAGTGTGCTCGCCTCTGTGGGACAGGGCCTGTGTGAGGACCAGGTGAACTGTGGGGGGCATTGGTGGAGAGGTAGGGGCCTATGCAGGGGGGTGAAATTGAAGAAGACACAAAGAAATGGAAAGATATTCCATGCTCTTGGATTGCAAGAATTAACACTGATAAAATGTTCCATACTTCCTAAAGCAATCTATACATTCAATGCAATCCCTATCAAAGTTACAAAAACATTTTTCACAGAAATAGAACAAAGACTCCTAAAATTTAAATGGAACAACAAAATACCCCGAATAGCCAAAAGAATCCTGAGGAAAAAGAACAAAGCTGGAGGTATCCCACCTCTGATTTCAAAATATACTACAAAGCCATAATAACCAAAACAGTATGACACTGGTACAAAAACAGACACACAGATCAATGGAAGAGAATCGAGAGCCCAGAAATAAACCCACACATTTATGGACAGCTAATATTTGACAGGGGATGCAAGAGCATACAATGGAGAAAGGAGAGTCTTTTCAATAAATGGTGTTGGGAAAATTGGACAGCCACATACAAAAGAATGAAAGTAGACCATTCTCTTACACCGTGCACAAAAATCAACTCAAAGTGGATTAAAGACTTGAATGTAAGACCTGAAACCATAAAACTTCTAGAAGAAAACATAGGCAGTACGCTCTTTGACACCGGTCTTAGCAGTGTATTTTCAAGTACCATGTCTGATCAAGCAAGGGAAACAAAAGAAAAAAATGAACAAATGGGACTACATCAAACTAAAAAGCTTCTGCACAGCAAAGGAAACCATCAACAAAACAAAAAGACAACCTGACAATTGGGAGAAGATATTTGCAAACCATATTTCAGATAAGGAGTTAATATCCGAAATATATGAAAAACACATATGTCTCCATATAAACCAACAATCCAATTAACAAATGGGCAAAAGATCTGAATAGACAATTCTCCAAAGAAGATATACAGATGGCCAACAGGCACATGAAAAGATGTTCAACATCATTAGCTATCAGGAAAATGCAAATCAAAACTACAATGAGGTATCACCTCACTCCGGTCAGAATAGCTATAATTAACAAGACAGGAAACAGCAAGTGCTGGAGAGGATGTGGGGAGAAGGGAACACTTCTACACTGCTAGTGGGAGTGTAAACTGGTGCAACCAGTATGGAAAGCACTATGGAGTATCCTCAGAAAATTAAGAATAGATCTACCATATGATCCAGCTATCCCACTGCTGGGTATTTATCCAAAGAACTTGAAAACACAAATGCATAAAGATACATGCACCGCTATGTTCATTGCAGCATTATTCACAATAGCCAAGACTTGGAAGCACCTTAGGTGCCCATCAAGGGACAAACGGATAAAGAAGATGTGGTATATGTACACAATGGAATACTACTCATCCATAAGAAATGATGAAATGCGGCCATTTGTGACAACATGGATGGACCTTGAGGGTATTATGCTGAGTGAAATAAGTCAGAGGGAGAAAGTCAAATACCATATGATCTCACTCATAAGTAGAAGATAAAAACAACAACAAACAAACACATAGCAACAGAGATTGGATTGGTGGTTACCATAAGGGAAGGGGGGAGAGGAGAGGGCAAAAGAGGTGATTAGGCACACGTGTGTGGTGATGGATTGTAATTAGTTTTTGGGTGGTGAACGTAATATAATCTGCATAGAATTTGAAATATATTACGATGTACACCTGAAAGCTATATAATGTTATAATCCAATGTTACTGCAATAAAAAGTAAAAATTAAAATAAAAATTTAAAAAAACAGGGATTTCAATTGAGTCAGATAACAAAGATGTCCACTAAAACATGGCAGCCCCACCAAGCATCTCTGAGAGCAGTGGGACATTAGGCAGACTCACATCTTGAATCATGAAGTTTGAGTCAGGACAGTCAAGCAATTGGGTGGGGGAGAGAAATGATGACTGAGGAGACAGATTCATCACCAAGGTCCTCTGGGGACATCTTCATTCTTCAAAAGGAAATAATACATTGCATGGAATTCTCTCATAAAAAGACTTATAGTGTGTAATCAGAGAAATCATGAATAATCAGCTAAATAATGATTATTCATGAGATCTTCTTGTTGATGGTATTTTACCAGATAATTCCAAACTCAATATCCAGGAACTTCACTGAAATTACACTAAGTAATTTCTCATATTTTAAAAAAGCACTTAAGACAACTTTTAAGTAATTTATCTCACAACTTTAGAACATTGGTTGAATTGATTTCTATATTTTATTCTATTGAAAATAAATTAGAAAGTATGGTCTTTTCAGGATTCTTACATTAACAAAACATCCATGGGAGACAGCCCTTTCCACACATCTGGAAAAGATAAAATTCATCCTCTATCTAGGCTGTCAAAACTTAGACTGCCTGCACATTTGCAGGGCCTGGGCAAGAGTACAAATGAAGGCCTGTGCACCATATGTCCATATAGTTAAAAAGTATGAATCAAACCACAAAGTATTTAATAAAAGATGCCCCATCATCCTGTATTGATTAATGCACATTCAAAAAAATAAAATGAAAATACGTATAAGGCTGTGGATTTTATGTAACTAAAAGTCAATGAAATATCAAAGGCAGTGTATTAAATTATTTTGGCATATCTGTCTTGTGTTGATGTCCCAGTGATGTTTAGAAGAGTTCCAATCACTACAGATTGTTATAACTAAAATTTTCACATAATTTATCTTCTATTGTCAGTAGCAATCTAAAGGATTAAAAATAACATGCAAAAGTATTTGAAGTACAAAAATTTTGAACATAATTTCCTTGGAAATGTAAACCACAGTGAAAGTAAAAACAAATTATTGACATTATTTTTATACACTTACCAAAGTTTATTTCTTCTGAAACATTTAAAGTTATCTATTAAAATTAACAGTAAAGGGGCTGGCCTTGTGGCACAGCGGTTAAGTGCACACATTCTACTTTGTCGGCCAGGGATTCGCCGGTTTGGATTCTGGGTGTGGACATTTGCACCACTTGTCAAGTCATGCTGTGGCAGGTGTCCCACATATAAAGTAGAGGAAGATGGGCACGGATGTTAGCTCAGGGCTAGTCTTCCACAGCAAAAAGAGGAGGATTGACAGCAGATGTTAGCTCAGGGCTAATCTTCCTCAAAAAAATCCCCAAAAACAGTAAAATACATTTACAGAATATCAAATTTTAGATCAATAATTTTAGAATTAGCTATATTTTTAAATTTTGAGATGTTAATTATGTTTATCCTATCTTTTAATAAAAATATCACCAATTTTGCAAATCTGCAGCAGGAAAAAAGTCAACACATTATACCAAAGTGACCTAATCTGTTAAAATATAGTCCCACAAATATCTCTTGTAGCTATTTACCTTAAGTTTGACTAAATGAAGCAAATGTCATGAGATTGTTTTTGCTCTAAAAATTTGGGGGTAAAAACTCTAAACATTATAGTTTATATCTATATATGAGAAGGGAAGAAAACTGGCTACTCTCACATTAAGATCTCTATTTGATAGTAATGTATCTAAGATCAAGGTTAGAGTCATATCCCCTGATTTCTGGTTCACGTCTTCTTAAATTTTACCTTATAGGAAGTCCAAACAATTCCCATTAAACTGGTTTATAGCCACTGAAAATTTGTAAACAAACCAAAAATTATGTGGATTGTGTCTACTTTCATATCAATTCCTAAATCCCAGTATCCCAGAAAATAACCAAAAATTATTTTTAAAATGTCACACAAGTCCTTCTGTTAAGAAATAAGTAGATTTTTCTGGTTTTGAAGGATAAAAACAATATATAATTATTTATACCTCTAAATACTTTCAAAGGAGCTGTCTTCCAAATAGCAAGTATAATTGTGGTCTGGATGAGAAAGAAAAAGAAAAAAAGCTACTTGGATAAAAACTAGAAACACATTTGCACAATGCAACAGTCCTGCAGTCTCATGGATCAATTTACGAGTGAGCCCTATCGTAACTCAGCTTTGAATTCACACTGAACATGTTACAGAGCCGCGATCCATAAGCTAATCTGTGTTCAGTAAGAACAAATCGATATTTTTCTCAGCATCAATGTTGAACAAAACAAATGAAATGATTTCTGCCAGGAGTAAGAGACTGGCTCTCTAGTTTCGTACTGTAATGTCGAGACAGAACAATTCTTGGGAATCTTGTTACACACGGCTAATAGTGCTGATAATGGTTGAAAAATTTTGTCCTCCCCACACTCATCTCTAATTTTCTTTGTTCTTTTCCAGTCTTCTTTAGTGCACCCTCCTCCTTATATTTGTCGATCATTCTGTCCATTCTTTTGTGTTCTTGATTTTAGTTTGACAGCACATTTGCGTCATAGTGGTTGCAAGAGGTTGAGAACTCTGGGGAGCCCACAGGCCAGCAGCCCTCTGGCCCCGTTCCCCACATCGCTGCTTCACTGTCGCCAGACTGCCACCCGTTCTTGCCAACGCCTCTGGTCACAAGGCTGGTAAGTATGTGTGCAGACACACTTGCATGCATAGCCGTTTCTGAATCACAGACTTGTCATGAGTTCTTTTGCATGATATCAATAACCACCAAAATCTGCCCGCAGTTTCCTCAAGACTGAATTTACTCATTTCAAAAAGCGGCATCAAGATTATTCTGAGACTTTTGCTACACAGACACATTACGGAGGCAGTAAAATCATTTTATTTGAAATAGCAATCAAAAGCCAACTTGGAGCACAGCAAGAAAGGATTAGACCACCACATAACTAGCCTTACTGGAATCAATTCCAAGAATGTAACAATCTGCTGGGAGGCAGTATATTTTCTGGAACTAAAATCAAAGGTGAATGAGGCAGGGTAGACAAGCAAAGGCAGCCATGGGGAACTTGGAACTTTCATCATCTTGATTGTAGTGTTTTTGAGTATTAACTGTGCTTGGCAAGCAAAAAACTGTTAAAAATCTAATAACCAAGTGTGAACTTCACACACCTAAATCTCTTGCAGGAGTTCTAGACGATACTTGGCAATCAGCTTTACAAATGGGTTTTAAACAAGTAGTCATAATGATGAAACAATATAGGGGAACAAATTGCGGTAAGAAAAGCATGTTGTTGATGTCAAAGAAGTCAGCCTGTTACCGTAATGCTAACAACACATTTTTGTCCTCACTGACTGTGGTCCTGATCACAGGCTAGTTTCTGACGACCGCTTTGAAGACGCTCACCCCGCGCGCCTTGGAGAAACGTGCAAACCATATGTAAGTTTCAGAATTGATAAATTAATTCACTTAAAACAAAAATTCAGAAATGTGGAATATAACCCTGGTGTGTTGACGTATGTTGACAAAGAACAAAATAGACAATAGTCATTTTAGTGACAGATTATGAGCCCAAATATCACTCTTCCTTTTACTGTACTCCCCTTGGTGGCCGTAGATCTTTTATTGTTGGTTAATTGCTAATCCATGAATTTTAATTCAAAATAATTACTATGGTATTCTAATTGACAGGTTTATTCAGAAAAAAAAAACCTGTGTATTTCTTTTAAGATTTGTTACATAACTGGATTTTCTCAGGATTTAAGTAGTATTTACTGAACACAATTTTTCCATAGCACTGCAACTGTGGAGCATGGGAAATGACACACTTCATGTTCTTAAGAGACTAATCCCATATTTGGGAAGGGAAAGGAATATGCATGTTAAAATGAAAATGACTAAGTAATTATTATCAGTCAAATGAATAGAATAGGCAGCAATAGTTGGGAAAATTCAAATGAAGAAGAGTCAGTGGACCAGCCAGGCTGGGAATTTATGTGAAGAGGTCGTATGGTGGTGACACTTAGGAGACTTGGCTCTGGGACTGACAGACCTGGTCTCAGAGTCTAATTCTGTCCCTTACTTAGCATGGCTCAGCCTGTTTTTTTTCATCTGTAAAATGGGGACAGGAATGATCCCTAACTATAATATTGCTGAGAGGATTAAGTGAGGAACTTAATGTAGGGTGCCTGGCTCACAGGAACAGTTTAATATATGCTTTAGTAAAAGGAATAGTGGAGGGTAAAGTTACAAAGGAAGTGTGACATATTGCAGGCAAAATAATACAAGGAGCCCTCTGACTATAATATAGACATTGTATAAACTACAAGAGAGGTCCTCTATAAAGAATTTCTGATCTTATAAGAAGAAAGAAAATACCTAAAGGCAGAGAAGAAAATCATAAAGAAAGAGAATGAGGAGGAGATGAAAGGGAAGAAGAAAGAGAAATAGAAAAGAAGGCGGCGAAGGAAATTCTTTTCAAAAGAATGACTTTTAGACTGACAAAAATATTTTCAATGGCACCGAGAAAACCGAAAGAAAATATAATAAAACTGTTAACATTCTGATGAAAAATATTTGTTAATCAAAATTGTAGCTGACAAAGAACTATCATTTTAAAATTAGAATATAATTAAGATTTTTTCAGATAAAGAAATAAATGAGAGAATTAGCCCCTCTATAAAAGGATGTACTTGAAGAAAAATAAAAAATTGTCCCAGAAGCAATAAGAAAGGTCTGAGATGCAATAACAAATGACAAGCAAAGAAACTGTTTAATATGCATGTAAATCTAAAGCAACTGTGTTTTTAGAATTAATACCGTTACTGCTACTATTACTTATTATTGTCATCATTAGTACAAATTTTGGCCTTCTAGAAATGAGAGTTAAGACTTTCAGTCTCAGGACTGACATGTAAAGAGCTTAGAAGCTATCATTCCTGTCTTTATTACAAGAAAAAGCTGAACAAACTGAGAATTAACCACTTCTCAAGGGCCCAACAGACAGCTGAGGCTTCAGGGCAGACGAACACCCTGAAAATTAGGAAGACAGGTGAATCCAGATAGTCATAGCAGAGGTCTTCTTAAATAGAGCAGAATCTGCTGGAGGCATAAAGTGACAGGAACACTTCAATGGTCATTTTGATGACTTGCTAGAGGCCGACTATGGCCTACCCTGAGAGTAAGAAATCTTTGATGGCTGGAATCTTAGGGACTGTCCCACATTTTCATTGGTTTACCTCTAGCAACCTCACCAGATTGTCATGATGATCTTAGAAAGATACCCTCCAGGATCTGGCAGAAAGAAGGGAAGAGTAATCATTGTGAAACATGTTTCAGCTATTCACCATCGAAAAAGTCTACTCTTGGAGCTGGCCCTGTGACCAAGAGGTTAAATTCACATGCTCTGCTGTGGTGACCCAGGGTTTCACCAGTTTGGATCCTGGGTATGGACATGGCACCGCTTGTCAGGCCATGCTGAGGCGGTGTCCCACGTGCCACAACTAGAAGGACCCACAACTAGAATGTACAACTAGGTACTGGGGGGATTTTGGGAGAAAAAGCAGAAAAAGAAAAAAAAAAAGGTCTACTCTCTAGGGAAAAAATTTTGCCAGAGCTTTCTCCCAGCTTGAGGAAAGATGTTCCTCCCATTATAGGCCCCTTTAGACTGCCTTTTTTATGTAAGGGAGAGACAAGCTATATAACTTGAGAAATACTTGTGAATGTCATAGCCCAGAGATACATGCACTAAAAGACTGAGATTTCATCATAAGATTATATAATGGGGCCAGCCCAGTGGTGGAGCGGTTAAGTTCACACGTTCCACTTCTCAGCAGCCCGGGGTTCATCTGTTCGGATCCCAGGTGCAGACATGGCACCACTTGGCATACCAGGCTGTGGTAGGCATCCCACATATAAAGTAGGGAAGATAGGCATGGATGTTAGCTCAGAGCCAGGCTTCCTCAGCAAAAAGGAGGAGGACTGGCAGTCATTAGCTCAGGGTTAATCTTCCTCAAAAAAAAAAAGAAAAAGATTAGATAACACTTCTATTCTCCCACACCTGAACACCATGTCAACAGGGCTCTGTTATAATAATAATGGATAATGGCTGAAAGAACTGTAAGACACAGACTTTCCCTGAGGAGGAGTACTTAGGGAAGCCCAAAGTCAAGAGGAGAGTCAAGAAGAAAGACAACAGAGGAATTTGAAGCCTCTGACACTAACAGTTATGGTAAACATTAAATATATCACAAGTCAGCCAGATTAGCATAAATTCTCACACTAAAGTCCTATTTACTGCAGATTTTATTACTGATATGAATGTTTAACTTTCAAAAAAATTAAAAAGCTTGCCAAAAAAAAAAATCAGTGTCTGAGCAAAGCAAGCACCAGAACCATCACCAATTAGGACACGGATATTGGAATTATCAGACTGAGAACTTAAAATAACTGTAATTAATATGTTATAGGCTCCAAAAAAAAAAAAAAAGAGATGACATGCATAAACAGATGAGTAATGTAAGCAGGAATATAAAAACATTAAGAAAGAATCAAAGAGAAATAATAGAAATAAAAACAATATAACAGAAATAAAGAATGTCTTTGATCAGTAAACTGGATATGGCCAAGAAAAGAATCAGTGAGGTTGAAGATATGTCAATAGAAACTTCTCCAAAGTGAAATACAAAGATTTTTTCTTTTTTTTCTTTTTTAGAGTAATAATAATAACAATAAAGAGCAAAACATCCAAGAAATGCAGAAAACTTTCCAAAGGTAGAACATACATATAATTGGAAAAGTAGAAAGAAAAGAGAGAATGGAGCAGAGGAAATATTTGAAGTAATAATGGCTGAGAACTTTGCAAATTTAATGACAGACACAAAAACCCACAGATCCAGGGAGCTCAGAGACTACCAAGTAAAATAAACATTACAGAAAAAAACACTACACATAGGCATATTACATTCAATGTACAGAAAAACCAGACAAGTACACGGAATTAAAAATCATTACCTATACAAGAACAAGGATAAGACTTATAGTGAATTACTCATCAAAACCATGAAAGCAAGGAGGAGAAATATGTGAAGTGTAGAAAGAAAAGCCCACCAACCTAGAATTCTACATCCTGTGAAATTATCCCTCAAAAGTCAAAGAGAAATACAGACTTTCTCAAACAAAAGCCAAGAAAATTCTCTCCAGCAGACCTGTCCTGCATGAAATGCTAAAAGAAGTTCCTCGGGGACGAGGAAAATGATAGAAACTCAGAAGTACATAAATAAAGGAAGTGTTCCAGAAAAGTAAAAAAAAATTAAGGTAAACTCTTATTTTTAACTGATATAAAAGATGACTGATGGTTTAAAGTAAAAAGAGCAAGAATATGGGCCAGCCCCAGTGGCCTAGTAGTTAAGTTTGGTGTGTTAAGAAATTAAAAAAAAAAAAAATAGTAGCCATGTATTGATAGTTTGTAATGTATGGATAAGTGAAATGAATAACAGCAATGGCATAAGGAACTAGAAGGAAGCATTGGGAATATTCTGTTTAAGATATCTGCATTAAATGTGAAGCAATGCAGTGTTATTTGAAAATGGACTTAAATTAGTTAAAAATGTATATTGTAAGTTTTAGGACAACCACAAAAAATTTTTTAGAAAGAAATAATTGATATCATAAAAGAGGAAAGAAAATGAACTCATATAAAGTGTTCTATTAAAACCAGAGGAGGCCAAAACAGAGGGAAAGAAAAACAGATAAGGAACAAATGCAAGAAATGGAAAATAGTTACAGACATGATAGATATTCATCCAACTATATCAATAATCACATTCAATGTGAATGGCCTAAAT
Organism: Equus caballus; assembly: GCF_041296265.1. Lineage (NCBI taxonomy): Eukaryota > Metazoa > Chordata > Mammalia > Perissodactyla > Equidae > Equus > Equus caballus. The sequence goes on from NC_091704.1 coordinate 40,996,135, forward strand.
ACACCAACTAAAAGACAGAGATCATCAGAGTGGATTAAAAATAAAAAGTCCTTACCATATCTTGCTTACAAGAAACCCACTTTAAATATAAAATTCAGATAAATTGAAAGTAAATATATGGAAAAAATATACCTTGCTAACACTAATCAAAAGAAAGCTGTAATAGCTATATTAATTTCAGACAAAGCAGAATTCAGTAAAAGGAAAATTGGTGGGGTTAAAAAAGTACATTAAATAATGATAAGGGAAACAGTTCTCTAAGAAGACCTAAAAATCTGAAATATGTATGATCTAACAAAAGAACATAAAATACATGAGGCAAAAACTGATAAGGAACTAAAAACCAATAGATAGAACTGAAAGGAAAAATAGACAAGTCCACTACTACATGTGGAGATTTCAACAACCATCTTTCATTAACTGGTAAATCAAGTAGGCAAAAAACCAGTAAGAATATAGTTGATCTGAACATGCTTGTTGCAATTGACATTTATGAAATTCTCCATCCAACAACAACAGAATATACATTCTTCTCAAGCTCACGTGGAACATTCACTGAGAGACCACACTCATGGCCATAAAACACAGCTTAACAAATTTAAAATAGAAATCGCAGAAAGTATGTTTTCAGACCACAATGGATTAAATTAGAAATCAATGATGGAAAGATAACTGGAAAAAAATTCCCAAATATTTGGAAATTAAACAACACACTTCTAAATGACATATAGGTCAAATAAGAAGTCTTATAAGAATTTTGAAAGTATTTTAGACTACATGAAAATGAAAATACAACTTACCCAAATTTGTGAGATGCAGTAAAACAGAGCTTAGAGGGAAGTTTATAACATTAAATGCATATAATAGAAAAGAGGAAATCTAAAATATATAACCTAAACTTCCATCTTACAAAAGGAGAGACAAGAGATGAATTTAAATCTAAAGAAAGCAGAAGAAAATAATAAAAATTAAAGCAGAAAACAATGAAATTGAAAACAGGAAAATAGAGAATCATCAAAATCAAAAGTGGTTCTATAAAAAGATCAATAAAATTAATAAATCTCTAGGCAGATTAAGAAAAAAGAGGGGAGATACAAATTACTAATATCAGAAACGAAAGAGGGGCTATCACTACTGATCCCATGGACATTAAAAGGATAATAAGGGATATTATGAACAACTCTATGCCTACAAATTTTATAACGTAGATGAAATGAAGCAAGTCCTTGAAAGTCAGAATCTACTCATAACTCACACAAGGAGAAACAGATAATCTGAATAGGGTTATATCTATTAAACAAATTGAATCAATAACTAACAACCTGCCAAATCTGAAAGAACCAGGCCCAGATGGGTTCATGGATGAATTCTACCAAACATTTAAGGAAGATTCTGTACCAATTCTCTACACTCTCTTTCAGAAGATACAAGCAGAGGGAATACCTCCTGATTTATTCTAGGAGGTCAGCATTACTTTTATACTAAAACAAGATAAAAACTTTACAAGAAAGGAAACTACAGACCAATATCTTTCCTAAATAAAGATGCAAAATCCTCAACAAAAACATTAACAAATCAAATCTAACAATGAATGAAAAGAATTGTATGCCGCAACCAAGTGAGACTTATTCCAGGCATGCAAACCTAGTTTGACATTCAAAAAAATCAGTGTAATCCACCACATCAATCGGCTAAAGAAGAAAAATCATATGATCATACCAATTGATGTAGAAACAGCAGTTGACAAAATCCGATACCTATAAACGATAAAATCTCTCAGAAAACTAGGACTAGAGGGAAACTTCCTCAACTTGATGAAGAAGATTTACAAAAAAACTACAGCTAACATCATACTTAAAGGTGAGAATCTGGACACTTTCTCCCTAAAATCAAAACAAGTATGTCCTCTCTCACCACTCATATTAAATGACATACTGGAAATCCTAGCTAGTGCAATAAGATAATAAGAGGAAATAAAATATACACATATCGTAAAGGAAGAAACAAATCTGTCTTTCCCCCTTCATAAGGACACAGGTCATATTGGGTTAGGGCCTGTCCTAAGGACCTCACTTTAACTTGATTACCCCTGTAAAGATCCTACCTCCAAATAAATCCATATCCTGAGGGACTGAAGATTAGGATTGCAACATATGAATCTGGGGGGAATACAGCTCAGTCCATAACAAAGGTCAATGTAACTTCAGCAATAATAAGCATAGGAAGTCGGCTTTGTCATGTACCTGAGCCTAAGGACACATATTAGTGGTTCCCAGTGTGTTATTAGTAATAATACACATTTTCAGAAGTTAAAAGAAAGCAAGATCAGTTTTTATTTATACTAGGCTAATAGAATGGTGTGATAAATAGATTAATAATGCACGGGGTATAAGAAATGATTACAAATTCAGAGAGCCCACTGAAGACATAAAACAAACATGTTTCTACAGTATTCATTGCAGCATATTCTGAAGAGCCCCAAATCAATGCTTAATTTAGAAACTGGCAAACCATGCATTGTCCCTGAAACTGAGAGTAAATTGCCAATTTGGGCCTTCTTATGCTTCTCTTACAAAAAAGCAGCAGCATCCACACGAACACAGATAAGGAAGTTATTTTTATGTCTTTCTTTCTATGTCTCATAGCTCAGAGACCTTGGGCTGTGTCCACTAAAATACAAGGCGGCTGACCTTCTTTTACAAGCATGCTGCTTGCTGATGTTGCCAGAGAAAAATCTCTCCTCACCCCAATTCTATTTGCTAAATCCATGCAGTGAAAGTGACACAGTTTATCCTTGAAGGTGTGGTCTCTCCATTGTGGTAGATGGAGTGAAAAAAAACAAAAGCCCAGTCTTCAAGGAGCTTACTCTCCATTGGAGAAGACAGTTAAAGAGATCTCTATACTGGATATCTTTCCTTTGTACTTGTCCCGAATCATACATTTCCTTCTTTATTTTTAGTAATTTTCTATATTAAGAGTTCTGGTTTCTAAAGATAGAAGAAAAAACTCATATACCCAACTCTCCTTAGCGAAGGTCTAGGTTTCATGAATCATTTGTACCCAAGCAAATGAGCAAATGTATGGGCGGAATTAGTCACCTGGCCGGCAGGGACAGAGGCTCATGGAATCCGGGGGTGGCAGTTCAAAGTGTCATATGACTGAGTGAGGGTGGCAGTGGTGTTATCACCAGAGATGACCACACAGCATGGCTGAGAATTGTCACCACTTTAAAGTAGCCTCAGGGTCTGTATCTTTAGTTGGCTTGAGAATTCTGAAAGTGTCTATAAAATTGAATAATTTCCATGCCTTCTGATACCAGTCAGAGCAGCAGTCTGTTATTTACATCTGAGAACCTCTGAGCAATAAAGTAATCAAAATGCCAACTGCATGAGGAAAACAAACAGGTTAGTAAGAGAAAGAAGCAGTCCCCAAATGGTTTTGCTTACAACTCCTCCAAGGAATTTTAAGCTAGTATGGACCACCTGCATGTTTTAAAGTGACATCCAATTTCTTCGTAGGAGCCTAAACACTAACAGAGAATGTGATTTCTGTAATATCGTACATATTGACATTTAAAGAGAAAATGGTTACGAAATTCCTTTAAATGTGTCCAATGCAAATATATACGTGTGAAAATGCACCTCTTCATGAGATGAATAGGGTTTTTTTTTTTTTACATTCTAATTAACTTATTTGTCAATGGATAAACATAGTATATTGCTAGAAAGAGTTAGTCAATTCTACTGTTATTGTTTATTTTAATATTTATAAGTTTTGAGAAACCTTGTTAACATAAATAATTATAATGTAATTGAAGGAATTGTATTAGATCAATTTCATTTATTTCTTTGAACATCTTATGAATTATATGTCAAAAATGACATTAAAAGAAAGCCTAATTGAATTCTCAGATAATATATTATTAAAAATATTTGTTGATGATAGACCACCATGATTCCAGTTTCTGGAATGGATACCCAAATGACTTTTCCAAGAAGTATCAAATAACTACTAATAATGTTGGCTGGTGATTTTCTCATTTAATTCAATAAGCTCAGAAAACTTTGGAAAATCAAAATGTTATGTATGTATTACACCTTTACTAATACAATATTTCTGATAAAAAAGTTTTAATCTTGTTATGTGCATAAAGTAAATTTTCATTAAACTCTTGGCACTGCAGCACTAGCAAATTCAACTCTTGGAAAATATTTGCCTTATTACTTAAGTTGGTAAATCAAATCCTCATTGTCATTTCAAATATAATTAGTCTTATTTTATTTTAGAAAAAGACTTCATTTTTAATTTCAGACAAGTGTTAATAAAGTATTTCAAGAAGTACCATAAAAACTACTAAGAAATGAATTGCAGTGTATTCCACGACAGATTAGTAAAATCAGTCAAAGTTAAAGAGATACAGAAATAATTTAAGCAATTTACCCATTGCAAATTAGGAAAAAATAAAATATATCATTACGCTTTTTTCATCCTTAAGTTGTAAGGCAACATCAGTAACTTAAATTATCTATGAGGGTGTGATAAAAAATGTGATAGACCTTTAATAAACGTGTGTGCCTGCAATGTCAAATTCTACTGTTTGGCTTTGGGAAAAAATAAACCAGAATTGATCATAGAAATCTGTAACAATGTCAATAATTTTATCAAACATCATGATAAAACATTTTCTATCTATTAATGTTAGTATATAATAATGAGACGTAATATAGATTACAGCATATAGCATGTAATTTCTTTTTTTGTCAGGAGATAGAAAATATTAAATAATTTATGAGATAAAATAGTGAGCATTTACTAAAATTGGAACAATAGGTCAAGATGTGATTTTGTAAAGTCAGTTTTACTTACCTTATTGGCTAATGTGCACTAAAGTTAAAACAAATTATATATGAGTTTTGCCCATGGAATTTATCTAGTGTATATGAAAATGTTTGATAGTGTTAAAGAATATCTAGTTAGCTGCAAATAGTTTCCGGATCCAATTCCAGTGTGTGTGTGTGTGTAGGTTTCCCCACACCAATAAGCAGTTCTCAGGCACCAGCCATGGTGTCTAAGAATTCAGCTCAATTTTGATACTATCTACCCAGAGATAGAATCAGATTTCACAGGTAAAGGGCTCAGTCCCGTAAGACCATCCACCACTGCAGACACCAGTCAGGAGCCCAGGTTATCTGTGCTTCTGACCGACCCACTGGCTATACATCAGAATTTCCCACAACTCTTTCCTTGGGTTTGATTAATTTGCTAGAATGGCTCACAGAACTCAAGAAAACCCCTATACTCACTGGATTATCAATTTATTAAATAGGATATTAAAGGGTATGAATCAACAGCCAGGTGAAGAGATACATAGGATGTGGTCCCAAACAAAGGAGCTTCTGTCCTGGTGGAGCTTGGGGCCCGGCAGGACAGCCCATGGAAGTGTTCTGGTTCTCCAACATGGAGGTTCTCCAAAAGAAGGGCCTGTGAGCTGTCCTTTTGGATTTTTATGGAGGCTTCATTGCACAGCCATGATTGACTAAGTCGTTGACCATTGACAACTGATTCAACCTCAAGTCTTCTCCTCTCCTCCTCAGAAATCAGCGGATGGGACTGAAAGTTCCAGTCCTCTGATAACGTGGCTGGCTCTCCTGGCAACCAGTGCCCCCCCTTGAGTGGGATCCAAAGGTCACCTTCATTAACATAAAGAAAACACTATTCTCACTCTCAAACAGAGGAAATTCCAAGGGTTTTGGGATCTGTGAGCCAGAAGCTGTGAATGAAGACCAAATATACATGAGAATATATTTTCTCAAAAAATTTGGTCACCTGAATGACCAAATATGTATTTCTTATGAATCACAATATCACATTCGCAGTTAATTACAAGAATTAACATTATAACTGATGCTGTATTGACACTTTGAATGTGATTGCTAAGAGAAAATAAAGCATTTCACAAATGTGTTAAGAATTTCTGAAAAATAATTGCTTCTGTTTAAATATGTTGTTAAAACCTTTTTTTTTTTTTGCATTCAATGTTTCTTTCTCATGCTTTCTTAGCTTTGCTCTCATAGGACGCTCTCTTAAGAGTAAGGCAGTCTTTGGCTTTGTTCATTTGAATTTAATAATAGCTTCCTCCTACCTGTCCACTCCACCATATGTCTATATTTGAATATTCTAACAAAGCCAAGATACCTGGCTGACAATGCCACATTTCACCATTAAGTGATATGCTTATGAGGCAGGGAATGAGAAGCTGCCTCAAAGGTTTATTGTCTTGATTAAACCTTATATTAAGCTTTCCTTTGTCCCTTTGCTTGACAGCTGAGAGATTTTCATACACCCTGGGACAATAAAATACATGGAAGTTAATTGAATTGATAGATTCCCTTAAATTTGTCCTCACTGCAATATCCCTGGGAATGTCTTTTACCCAGGAAAGAAGCAGAGACACTAAAAACTGGATTGAAGACCATTTTAAGCAAAGGAAATGCATATATGAAAATCCTAAAGTAAGGATGAACTAGTTCAAAGAAATGAAAGGCTGGCATGCATGGGCAGTAAAGAGTGTGAGAGAGACTGGCGTGAGGTTGGGAATGGATACAGAAGTGGAACAATATAAGGCCTGTGTGAAAAAGTAGGAGGTTTGTGTCTAAGTGGAAATGCAATGAGAACCCATAGAAAGGTTTTAAGCATGAAAATTTCATAATCTTATTTACATTTTAAAGATATAACTCTGCCTCCTAAATGGAAAATCCGTTAGAGGAGGCAATAGATGAAGTATCGTGAGAATCTAAGTGAGAAATTATGATAGATTAGACAAGAGATATAGGGCGAGATAGAACTGAAATTCACCTTGGAGGTAGAGCCTCCAGGACTTGCTGATGGATTGAATTTTCAAGGTACGCAAGAAATTGGATTGATGTCAGTGCCATTTACTGAGATGAGAACTACTGGAGAATAACTATACTTAGGGAGGGATTCTGTTTTAGACATGCTCATTTGCTATGAAATGAATGTCATTAAGTTAAATTCCCCTATTAAAAACAGATGTCATATTGAATCAATAAAACTCAAAAGCATGTGGCTTATAAGAATTATATCTAAAACAAAATAGCAATAAAAAATTGAAACAAAGAGATGGAACTAGGACACATCCGAGAAGCTCTGAAACACTGCAGTGCTGTTAATATCAAAGCAGAATCCAAGGTAAAAGGGATTAAATTCGGGGCCATTTTGTATTGGTATGTTTCTCCACGAGGATTTACACTCCTCCAACTATAATACACCCCTTTTAACCATGAACTAATCAAGTGGACAAGAAGTAAATATAATATAATTTAAAACATGAATTGATAGCTATTCATTTAACTTTATAATCCGCATTTTCAAGTATCCATTGGAGACTGGGGAGAAAATTTACACTTGATCACAAAATATTCCTCAGTAAATTGCAAAATGCAGACTTTATAGATAGCGATTATTCTATCACAATTCAATTCAAAGTAAAGAACAAAAGCCCAGCTTCTAAATCTCATTCATCACTATGCACACACATACAAACACAATTAAAAAATTTTAAGCTATTCCATAGTAACTTCTGGATCAAAAGGAGAATCATAAATCAAATTATAGACTATGATGGAATAATAAGTATTGTGTAATAAATAGCAAAAGGATTTCTATTAAAATCAAGGAGAGATAAGGATCATGTAATAGCATTATTAATATTGTATTAGAGGTTCTAGCAATTGCTGTAAGGCATGAAACAAAAATCAAAACTACGGGTTTTGTAAAGAACAGAAAAATCCAGTGGAAAGGTATGGATTACCTTTAAACACTGTTTGAAAGTTTTTCTATTTGCAGAAAAAATTTTAAAAATATATATAATAAAATTAGAGGGGGCTGGCTCCGTGGCTGAGTGGTTAAATTCACGCGCTCCCCTGCAGTGGCCCAGGGTTCAGATCTTGGGTGCAGACATGGTACCGCTCGTCAGGCCACGTTGAGGCGGCGTCCCACATCCCACAACTAGAAGGACCTGCAACTAGGATATACAACTATGTACCGGGAGTTTGGGAAGACAAAGCAGAAAAAAAAAAAAATTGGCAACAGTTGTTAGCTCAGGTGCCAATCTTTAAAAAAAAATAAAATAAAATAAAATTAGATTCTCTCCATACAAATACACTAAAATAAACTATAAATGGGTTAAATATTAAAATTTAAAATAAAACAAAACTCCCAAATACTAAAGATAAAACAAGTAATGATACATTTGCCAAAACTGCCTTGGTGTTAAAAAATTATAAACTACCTTAAAAGACAATCTAGCAAAATTACTTGGCAATTACTTGGAACTTATATAAAAAGTGTTGCTATCTTTACTTTTTGTTAAAAAATAATTTAAAAAGTATTCATTAACCGAAAAGACAGAGGATGTGGATTCTTAACTGATTTCTGTGGAAGTCAGAAGAATTAAAAGTGGTCAATAAACAAGAAAACATATTTAATCTCACAATTAATTAAGCAATTCATATTAAAATAGTGATTTACCATTTTTTTGCCTATCAAGTTGTCGAAAACATAATAGTGAAGGAACTATGAGCCTGGACTCTGATTAGATGCTGCCAGGACTGTAAGTTGATGAATCTTTTCAGGAAAATAATTTGCTATTATGTATCAAGATTTGTAAAGTAATTGACATGAATTTGATGAAGTACTGTTACTTATAGTAATCCTTCATTAGGAAATTATTACCGATGTAGACAATAAAAATCTATGCAATAATGTTTGTATGGGGAAATGTTTGTGATATTAATGAAAGCGGAAGACACTGAACTACACATAAAATGTAATCCTTTTTTAAAGAGTCTTTATGTTTAGAAATATCTTGAAAGAGACTAGTACAGAATATATCAAAACGTAATATTATTTGTGATGATTAGAATGGGACAAGTATTTTTTTGTGCACATATTCCATTTTCTGCAATGAGCAACATGTCTTATATGCCAAGGAAAAACCATGTACTTATAAAAAAACCTAAATTGCAAAATGTAGTAGTTGTTTTAACACTCCCTCTGCAGACTCTTTAAGAGAATAAGATAGCCAAATGATTGTCAATCACTCAAATTATGAATACTCCTATAATGTTAATTCTTGCTATGCTAAATTAATATCTCATAATGTTAATCATATTAATTATAACTATTAGCTATCATAATATAGGCTGTGCTTGTCTCTCTTCAATCATAAATTTTGATTATGGAAACTTTAATAAAGCATGCTGTATAATTATTTTGTCCTTGAAATATTAAAAAATTTCTGTTGCAGCTGATGTTCCTGTCTTTTTAGCCAATGTCCTCTTCCCATTGCCAAAATTGAATCATACTATATCTCGAGAAAGAGGCCCTGAAGTTTCTGCCATATGCTTAGCATATAGCAAGCACACAAATGTGGGTCGGTCGTGATTCTGAATCTTTTGGGGCATTTGATTTCATTTTACACATGCAACAAGTTTCACACACACACACAAAACAGCCGAGGCAAAAATAATTAGGTAGATAGGCAGGTAGATAGATAGATGAAAGCTGGAAAAATAGATATAACAAATAAGCAAATGATTAGGTAAACTGTGCTGGATCTTTGCCGTTCGGAATCCAGTCTCTACCTCCCTCCACTCAGGCTGTGGGAGCCTAAACTTTATGGACTACATCACCATATCCAGCGCCCTCTGGCCTCCAATTTAGGTTTGGCCAATGGGAGGCACCAGCACGCTAGCAGAGCAAAGCTCTCTCTATGCTGAGCCTTACTTGGCGGTTGCTGGGTTTTTCTTACAATGGGCTTCTGCTAGGTCCTGTCTTTTCTGCTCCCATGGCCTAAGGCTGGCGACAGCTCCCTTCTCTACCATTTACACTTCCCCAAGTTGCTCCATATCCTTATTAGAATTGCAAATCTTTTGGACGTTAGCTCTTGTGGTAGATGTGTATCTATACCTCATTGTGCTTCGATTTGCATTTCCCTGATTGCTTGGCCACTGGGCATCTTCCTTTGTGAAATACCTGATTATTATCCTACTGATCATTTAGATATAATCTTTTATGACTGTTTAAGTCTTTGACCATTTTTTAAGTCACATCCTCATCCTTCTTTTTTTTATTGTTTTGTAGGAGCTCTTTATTCTAAATTTAAGTCCGTCAGAAAATATGTGTCCCAAATATTCAGTCTGTGATTTGTCTTTTAACAGATTTAGTGTTAAAATGTCTTCCAACGAATATAAATTCTTAATTTTACCGTAGTCTACTTATCAATGTTTTCTGTAATGGGTTGTGATTTTTGCACCTTAAGAAATCTTTGTTACACCAAGGTCTTGAAGTTTTTCTCCTGTTTTCTTCAGATAGCCTTATTGTTTTCTTTTTTATGTTTAGGTCTATGATCCAGCTCTAAATAATTAATTAATTAATTTAATATGTAGGGCATCAAAGTACATTTTTTCCATGTAGATATCCAATTCACCTAGCACTGTTTACCTTACTCAATTGCAATAGCGCTTTTGTCATGTATCACATGTGGAACCATTTCTGGGCTCTCTGTGCTGGTCCGTTGGTCTGTCTGTGATTGTGTTAATCCTACATTGTCTTAATTACTGTAGCAAGTCTTTATATCAAGTACTGTACATCCTTCCTTTGTTTTTCTTTCAAGATTGTCTTACTATATTAGATCTTTTGTATTTCCATAGAAAATGCGTCAATTTTCCCACATAAAAAAATTAGAGTTTTGATTGAGATTGTATTGCATCATAGATCAATTTTAGGAAAATTGGCTTTAAAAATATGAAGTTTTAAATTTTTCTTTAAACACAGCTTTAGTTGCATTCCATGGGTTTTGATATATTGTATTAGCATTCAGTTTAAAACACTTTCTAATTTCCTTTGGGAATTCTTCTTTGACTAATGGGTTATTTAAAAGTATGTTGATTAATTTCCAAACTTTTAAAGATGTTGTAGCTATTTTACTCTTTGTGATTTGTCATTTAATTCCATTGTGGAGAGAACTCTATGATTTCAATTCTTTGAGATTTGTTGAGATTTACTGTATGGTCCAAGCTATGTATTATTTTGGTGAACGTTCCCAATGCAATTGAAAAGAATATATGTTTTACAGTTTTAGAAAGTTGCAGTCAATATATGCCAGTAAATTAAAATTAGTTAATTGTTCTGTGAAAGTCTTCTAAATCTTTATTAATTTTGGCAATTTTTTCCATCTGTTAAAGGAAAAGTTATATTAAAATCTCCAATATTGATTTTGTACTTATTCTTTCAATTTTTTCAGCTCTCACTTTATATATATATATGGTTTTATTTTTTTTGGTGAGGAAGATTGGCCCTGAACTAACATCTGTTGCCAATCTTCCTCGTTTTGCTTAAAGAAGATTGTTGCTGAGCTAACATCTCTGCCAAACTTTCTCCATTTTGCATGTGGGATGCCACCAGAGCATGGCTTGATGAGTGGTGTGTAGGTTCACACCTGGGATCCAAACCCACAAACCCTCGGCTGCCAAAGTGGAGCATGTGAACTTAAACACTATGCCATGGGGCTGGCCCCTCACTTTCCATATTTTAAAATATGTAATTAAGTGAATACAAATATTGAATTGTTACATCTTTCTCTTGAATTAACCATATTATCATATGAAACGTCTTACTTATATTTAATAATACTTCTTATCTTAAACTCTACTTTGATATCAACATATGTACATGAGCCTTATTTTTTTTTTTGCTAGTGTTCGTACGGGGAATTTATTTCCTTCTTTTACTCTCATCCTCTCTATGTTGTTGTAATTAACATGTGTCTCTTACAAATAGCATATAGTTCAAATTTGGTTTTGTATCCAGTCTAACAAACTTTGTCTTTTAATTGGAATATTTTCCCATGTACATGCAACGTAACTACTATAATATATAAGGTTAGAGATATTAGACCTCCTTAAGAGAGTGGCAGTTTCCTCCAAGAGTTTAAACAAATAAGATAAGCAGAACAGGAAAATGGTCACTTCCACGGCCACTCACCTCTGGGAAGCCTTCAATGGGAGCAGAGGTGGTGAAATGGAAGGTCTGGCAGCCTGCAAGTGGAAGAGCTGGGGTTTAAACATGGGCTATACAAACGAAATTGGAGATCTTTTTTCCTCTACCAAGACTTTTCCCGAGAACACGTCTTTTTCTACTTTGAAAAGACCTACTTAAATGCTGCGGTCTGGAAAGATAAACCAAAATGGTTTTCCATGTAATGGTGATTTTAAAACAGGTGAAAATTCTGGGCACAGAGTTGAGACTCAGTAAATATGAGTAACCTTTCCTTTATTGGAAATGCCTTTCTGCTGTTTGCATACTGTCAGTAAATATATATTTAATAATTGCCCTTTATGAGTAAGGCACAAGGCACAAAACTGAATAATTTATTACTTGGAGGAGTATGGTAAGGGAATATCTGAGGAGAAAGTAAGAGAACTAACCTTTCATCTTCTTTATTACGAAGACAATAGATGACATTTAAGATTAAAAAAAGGGGGGAAATGAGGAAAAAACATGAAAATATGTAGGTAAATACCAGAAAAAAAACCTTAAAATTTTGAAATTTATTCTTCAGGTCAAATGCATAAATAGAAAACTAAGTTAATAAAAAAGTTCCTTAGATGTGGTTATTTGGTAAGAAACAACATTTTAATTTAATTTATTTAACAGGTTTTTAAAGAAAATAGAATTTCATGAAAACATTTTACTTACCTTGAAGAAGACAACATTTTAAGCCTAGAAATAGCTAAAATACCTTTATGCTATAGAATTTCCTTAAGGAAATTACATTTTTCCTAGAAAAAAAAGAAATGTTTCATTTCTGCCCACATCTGATTTGTGAATGACTAGATACAATACAATGTTATACCCAGACACTACATTGTCTGAACTGAACCATAAGTCTGAGACCTGAAATTAGCTATTATGTACTGGATTGGAGCCCAGCTAAACTACCATTTGTTCAGGGGACCAAAAATACTGTTGAATGTGGAACACTTTCAATACAATTTTCAATTTATTGTAATTATTTGGTTTTTTTCTAGAGGAAATATGCACAGTTCACTACTGCCCTCTGCTGCATGGAAGGATGAGGAGAACAGAACTATCACAGAAGAGCTCTTACCTGTCCTCCACTTACCTGACCTGCTGTATTAACCTACATCAGCCATTCTTTATGTAAAATATGTTAACTGACTCTCATCACAAAATGAGCCCTTGGATTAGATCGTTAGTGCGTCTAGAAAGCCTCATACCTTTAGAGTGAAGAGGGTAATTAAAAAAAGAAACTCATCAGACAAGAAGAGCTTCAAGAAGCAGCTGCTGTTTCAGAGACGAGGTCTGGAAGAAAATTCTCTCACTACTAATAGGTCAGTATAATTTCTCTCAGATGGTCAGTATCTTATTGTGGGAAGAACATTTAGAGAACATGTCATTCAAATGCTCGGTTAATGATAAAATCTTCTTGCTGCAAACCAACATGAGTCAATTTTCTCTTTTAGAAACTATGAAGTTCTTTTTAGCATATGACAAAGCCTACAGCTATGAGAGGGAAAGACTATGCCCCTCTTACTAACAGGTGGTTTGCTACTATAGAAGCAAGTCTTAGACCATATTCTGCCAAATATGCCAACATTTATCAGCAAACAAAAAGTCATCCAATTTAGTCATGCACACTGGGAGAATCCCCACTCCGTCATCACGCACCCTCAAGAGTAGAGTGCAGTACCAGTCTTTCGGCAGAATCATCCAACACTCTAGTAAGTCCAAAAATGACTCCTGTATGCAATGGGCTGGAGTGGTAGTGGGGGGAGAGTTAGAAGCAAATATTACACGGGCAATATCACATCCCACTCTAAAAGACAAGAGTATCTTTTTACACTGTCAAAAATAACGTTATCAAAATAACACCTAATAAAACTAAAGATTATTCCTGAATATCATCTCACGCCTGATCCATTTTCAATTCCCAAACATGCCCCAAATGTGCTTTGTGACATCTAAACCGTGTCCCTCTGTGCCTTTTTGGTGATGCCCTGACTTGCAGAATGGTTTTCTCCTAGCAGATTTTCCACATGTTGGCTGAGAAGATCTTGCTACCTCTGGGTCCCCGTGGGAAAAGGTTATTTTAAAGCTGATGAAATGATCTTTTGCTAGCAAGATAAATCCAGCCTTTTTGTCAGATAAGGCAATAATTTCCTCTGTAGCAGGTGTAGGAGGAACTGTAAAAAACAGAACTTTGGGATTACAATGCCACCCATCCTGGATTCTTATATTTTTTTCCTGCAAGGTAATTGCCCAAAGTAGCTGAGGATAGAGTTCAAGGACTTCCCTGAGATTACAAAAAACAGGATATCTGACTGTTTTTGTGCCTCCTTTCTAAGAATTATTTGATATTTGACAGATACTGGTTTAAACTTACTTTCACTACAGCATTCCACTTTATAAATAGGCTGTGAAGGAGCTTCTAAAAGCTGGAGGGACCAAGATTTACCCACCTCCAAAAGAAAAAAAAGCCTGACAATTAATAAATGGTTGCATTGATCAGTTCTCAGTTCTCAAATTCTAAATGAATGAATTATTATAGTTAATAAATGATGTGAGAGATTACAAAAGATGTGGGGGACATTACGAACAACAGTGAGGAATTTGCAATGTTGTTGTAAACGACCCTACAAATAAAGTACAATGACTAAGCAAAACATCAAAAACGATATATCTAAGTATGCTGATATCAAAGATCATGCAAAAATCAGAGAAGGATGGAGTTGGTTGGAGAAAATTTGCTGGAGAAGAGCTTTAAATCAGCTCTTAAAGGAAAGAAGATGTCTGACTGGATTAATAGAACCAGATTTTTCTAGTTTGAAAGAGCAATCCCTAAAGTTTTAGACTGATGAAGAAGTTTTATAAGTGGGAATGCCAAGATAATACAGGTAAGGCATGAAGATGAGAACTACAGTGTAAAGAGAAGCTAACGAAATGAGGATGCTGGCCTAAGCCTTTGTTACATGATTTTGATGTTGGCAACACAGGTAATCTATGCATCAACCCCACCATACAACTTTCCAGCAAAAGGTGACAGCCCCCTTTCAAGCCGAAAAACTTGTAGGATGTTTTATATACAATTAAATGCATTAAAATTATGTGTTTGGCAGAAACTTCTATTTATATTTTAAATGAAAAAGTAAAAGTTTAAGTATGGAAAAATTAATGTAGCATGTTAACATATGGAAGAAGAACAGAAGCAATTGTTGGAGGAAAGACAAGGACCACTACAGTGATCAATAACGTGACCCATGAGTTTATTTCCTTGCCAAGCAAAGGAACACAGACCAACAGAGCAATTTACTAAGAGATTATCTTAGTGGGAAAAAATCAAGGGGTTTTAATGTGCTAGAGAGGGGTTCATTATGGTTATGCTATTTAAGGATTGAAAAATCACATCCTGGATAGGACAGAATGGGTTGCTAAGTCTGTACTTAATTGGTCAAAACAAGTCTATTGTTTCTTGTCTAAGAAAGAATCTTCAGTAACATCTGGTGAGGGTGTAGGATATTTATAGCTCTCCAAGTTCTTTGTCATTTATCCTCTTCAGGGGATGGGTCTCTCAAAGTTCACAGTGATCAGTTTCAATGAGTTGTGATGAATAACAGTACTTAGTTTTGATATCTTTTAGGCAAGGGTGCTTTCACTGGAAAAGTCTCCTTTTACACAATATGCAAGTTATCCAAATTTGATTTCTGTGGGGTGAAATTTCTCTGTTATATCTTCATCCTCCCACCTCATTTATTTCACAGACCAAAACAAACAAGGTTGGCAAAATAAAGATTATATCAGGAGTAATTTCTGACAAAGGAAACATGATTAAACTTTCCAGGTATAAGGTTCATTGCTTAATATTTCTGTACCTTGAATGAGTAACGGGGTAGTGTGGGACAATAATGCTTTTCCATTCACTGGAAATGGTTCATTTGTGTTTATCTGGAATAACTTGATCCATCTGTTCTCATACAATTTATTAGATTTACCAAAACCGTGAATTTAAATTCAGATTCTTGGAAAAGGAACTGTATGAGCCAACATGAATTTAAAATAATACTCAGTTCTATATCTCTTTCCTTTCACCAGAATAAATTGGCCAATTTCACAACAATTTCACCTCGCCTTAAGCTAATATTTCAAATGCAGCAAAGTATGTCCCTTCCTTATTTGGAGTGAGTTGGAAATGTGATCTGTAATTAAACCACAATGATTCAACTTCTCAACAGAAGAGGCACTAATGATTGGCATCTTCCAATGGGACTTTTACTCCTATATGATGTTTGCCAACTTGCATTTTGAAATGCAACCCATCACATATGCCCTATTTTAGTTCAGAAACTCACCAAGTTAAAAATTGCAAGGAATTATATGTCAACAGGCATAACCAAATGCAAGGTGTACTAGTAAATGCCAGCCAGTTCACTAATCTCGCATACTTAATAAACTATGGTGGTCTGCCATGTGACCACGGACTGTAGCTGAGTAGCCTTGGACAAGTTACTCAAATTTTACGTGCCTTCATTTCCTTACTTGTAAAGTAGAGACAGTAATGGCATCCCCTCACGGGCTTTTTGTGAAGACCAAATAAGATAATACATGTGACACTCTTGGAATGGAGCCTGACACATAAGAAGTACTAAACATATTAACTACTGATATTATTGCTACCACAATCTGCACATTTGGGTGACATCTTATTGTTCATTATCACTCTGCTATTCAATCATGCAACCATCTCACCAGGTCAAGAACTAGGAAGAATAAGTCTTACAGGCCTGGGGTTTTATTTTGAGCGATTATGAATAGCCAGTTTAACTTCTGTGATAGAAAATCTGCAATAAATTTGCTTAAACAGATCAAAAACAGAGCTAGGAATAAAAGAATTCCCTGGTTTGACACATCCTCATCATTAGCTGCGTGTGTTTTCAAAGGAATTAATGGGAGAACTATGGATAATGCTTATTTTCTTCTAACATTCTTTCCTTGCTTTTCAAATTTTTCCGAGCCGAGCAAGTATTCCTTCTACAGCAAAAACTAAAACAGGCAATCACAAACCCTGACAGTATTTTTTGAAGGAATGAGCTAAAGAAAATATTATTTAATTCTAACTTCACTTGTTGAAAATAAAGTTTTATGACTTTAAAAATAAGCTTTAGTTATCTAAAACATTTAAAAGCCACAAATCATAATCTGATGATATGCGTAAATGAAGAGGAGCCACAGTGACTTGAAAAAATAATTTCCAATTTATTGTCTATGAAAAACTTGTTCAAGACTCATCTTGGGTAACCTGAGAGACATCCCCTCTACCAACGCACTCACAACAAAGCAAATACAATGTAGGAATATTAACATTAATATCCATTAGAACTCAAACCTCTACTTGTCTACTTATGAGGAGCTCCTCTTTAAATGTCTTTGAGGATTCTCAAGGGTGCTTATAAGCTTTGTGTCATCAGTTCTAGCTTTTTGCCTTCTCCTGATACAGGTGCTGCTCCCCCGCCTGGTTTGACTTCTTTGCCAAAGTGCTACTTTGGAGTTGAAACTCTGCTCCTGACCCTTTACTATCACCACTCTTTCTTCATGATGCTCAATTGGGGGAAAGGCCCTATAGCAAGGGCATATATGCCTTAAAATCTCCTGGGAATTATTGATTGAGCTTTTTCCATTTGCCACAGGAGAACATGGCCAAGGCAGGCTTTCATGGCCTCAGACACCCACTGAGAGGGGCAGCTCCATGCACTTCCCAGTTTCCTTGACCTTGAATATCACAACCATGGCTGTACTCTGCCTTTGAAGACACCTCCTGATTTACCCAGGCAGCAGTATGACATGTAGTGAGATGATTATTTGCCACCCCTCTGTTATGTTGATACCTATTCTGCTCAGTCAGGACATTCTCCATAGCAAAAATCCATGAGCCCCTAAATGTTGCAGCTTTTTCTGTGATCATTCAGTCCCAGGTCACACAAACACCCCCACAGTCCCCAAAGCTGGGATGAGTTTTAAAATCAGCTATGTCCTTTTACCAATAGAACTTTTGCTAAATGTGGACTCACAATTCCAGATTCTTCCTTCTCTTTGGAGTTCTCCTTTCTTTTCCGTGATCTGGACATTGCTGACATCACTCAAGCTGATCAGATATATTTGTATATTATTTCTTAGAATATCAACATTCCAGTCTCTTTCTCCCTCCCAGGAAGTCAACTCTTTGTAAATTAGTAGATTCAGATAGATATCTGTCAACACTTACCAGATATAGGAGGACAAACTCTTGTCCACCCAAGATAAATTTCAAATAAGTACACCTTCAGCAGGTACACCCTTCCCAAGGAATGCAGTTGGTAACTCCATTTTTCTTCCCTTTTCAACTTTTCGTGTCCCAACTAGAAAAAATGTTAAAATGCATAGACCAAAGAGTAGTTGGTCAGTTGTACAGGAATGACCTTTTAAAGCTCTCAAAGTTACCAATGTTTCTTTTTGCTTCTAATGTCATTATTTGCATAGGTAGTGAGAGATAATGTATACATTTATATCTTTTTAAACTAAAAAATACGTACTTATAAGTATTGAAACAGTATGGGACTATATAATGTAAAAGCGTGAGAAAGAGAGAATTAGAAAAAGCACAGGAAAATCAAGGAGGAGATGTGCAGAAGTCCCAACAGTGGTTATGTTGGAATCGTTATTGGAGGGAAAATTTGGGGAAACTTTTCACCCTTTATCTAATTGTAAAATGGTGTGGTTGAGGCTCAGTTTTGGGTAAAATGAGAAAAAAATGTAATAAAAACACAGTAATTTATTTGCACCTTTAGGGTACACATTTTTTGTTCTTTGAATGGCACTATGTTTGTACTGAATAACTTCTCTAGATTTTAGAGTGATAGAAATAGAAATAACATCAACATCTTTTGCCACAGATTATTTTCAATTTAAACATTCTGCTGTTCACAAATGTGATATTACTGTAGTTTTTCCATTTGCGAATGTTTTCCCCAACTATCAGATGGAATCAAATTCACTTGCTTTCTTATCAGAACCCAGAGTTGTCTGCATTAGGAGTGGAAAAGGAACCCATTTCCTATAAATTCAAAACCCACTCCTATTCTGTGTAAGATGTAATCAAATAGTAGGGTGCACTTAGATAAGCCATTTGATTTATGTGGAAAATAAGAAACTCCACCCACTGTTCAAGGATTTCAAGTCTGCTCTCTTGAAAGGAGATTTAGTTTCATATTTATCACACTGATCTCTACTATTCATTTGCTCTCTCCTTCTCTTCTGTTGATCTATTTTCTGATGAAAAAGTACCTGGTATAAAGGCCAGGTTGTGAACCATTTGTATTGTAAACAGTAGGATACAATTTCTCACTCTGTTTTTAGATAGCAACAATATTTTATGGATTTCTCTAGAAGCTACAACTGATAAAATCAGCTGTGCAGCTTGGAGAGATTGTACTGATCTGTTTCTCTTTAACCTGTCCTTGATCTGACTTATGAGCCCCTTTTAGAACAAATAACTCCCCGAGAAAGAAAGAATGTCTGTGCTCTCATCCCCAACAGCAATTCACAATCAGAAACTTTATGGAAAATACAGTGAGCATGGTCCTAGGAATGCAAACTTGAACTTTGAAGACCTGTAGCAATGCTTGTGGCCAGTGCTGGTGATCGGAGATGGAGGAGAGAAAACAAGACTTATTGCCATATTTTTCTTCTTTAAAAGCTTCATAGATTTCTCTGTTCTATAATATATGATGGAGATAAATGTAATGTGGGGACTGATCTAGCTAACCCCAGGCCTGGAGAAGAATGACATTAGATTCACTAAGAATGAAGCCCCAGTGAAGGTCTCAGTCTAGGGAGCACAAGGAGCATAGGCTAATGGGGGACGCCATAATGACCTTTGTAGAGGTCCTTAATTAACAGGAAATAGCCATGTGGGCCTCAGGAGGAAATGCATCAAGGAAGAGTTTTCTTGAGCAAGGCCAACATCTAGTGAAGTAGATATCAATTAATCCGCTGGTCTTTAGAAATTCTTATTTGTCCTCCTGAGCCAAGACGATACTGAGTATTCCACCTGTTCTATTCTGTCAGCAGGAAAGGATGAAATGTGAGGAAAGAGAGAGTTTTGGTAAATCCTATCCCAAAGTAAAAAACTAAAAGTAGAAATCCATGGGAGTTTCAGTTACCAATTTAGATGCAGATTAGGAGCTACCATTAGAAGAAATTTGAAAGGTTTGTGATTCCCCATGTTTGCAATTTGGTGATTGTCATGGTGACTTTTTATTGTTATTAGCGGGCTTCCCTGTTATCCTTGAGAACAACAAATAGAAAACTAGGGTGACTGTATCTCATTTGTGAGCTCAATTTTGGAGGACAGAAGGGAACCCTAAGGGGCTAGAAATAAGGTGGCACTTGCAAAAGAAGAAAGCACTTGAGTCCTTGGGACCTATCGAAACGAAGATTGAAAAACACGGGTGGATGGTCTGGTTTTGCATAATTTTAGAAAAGATTTTAGCAATGAAAAGTACTAGTTGAAATTTCTTAACCATTTTAACTTTATTCACAAAGTTTATGGAAATTTTTTGATTTCTATAACATTGGGTTAAAAGTTTATGCAAGTGGGAAGTACCAGGCTGTTCAGTGAAATCTGTTTCATTCAAGGCTTAAACAAAGTCAAATATGAGTATCCTCCAACCTTTCTTGCTCAGATTATCTCATTCTCATCCTGGCAGAGACGTAGCTGTACTAAGAGTTACATTGTTATGTTAGTAAAGGACAATCTGTTCCATTCACTTGGCATAATTTTAGGAACAGAAGCATATTTTAGTAGTAAGTTGTAACTTTCCTATCTAAAAAGCTTCCCGCATATCCCCACACCAAGTGGTCAGCAGGCTCCAGGAAAAGCAATAAGACAATCCTCTGAGAACTATCTTATTAAATTATTTCCCTTCCTGTGGTTCATACACAACATTCTAAAAAGAGTTCTAGAATATGAGCCAAAATGGGATATAGCGTTATGCAATAATAAAAATTACAATTTGAAGGCTAAATATACGTGAACTCAGAATGCTGATGATCACCCTCCAATTCAAAAATATAAACAATTTCAGGCATTTGCTCATGTTCTTCTCTGGCCTTGAATAATTTAGTAGTTATCACCTGTTTGCCCATATATCCCTCTAAGAGGTTCTGTCCACCCACAGGGCCTGCTGCCCAAGCAGCCACAAGATCACAGCCATCTCATTCCCAACCTTGGCTAATTGAAGCAGGACTGATCCCTGATTAGAGGCGGCTTATTCATGGGATACTTGATCACTTGGTCCGACATGATGGTTAATGAGGGTTAATCAGATTCTCTCTGTTGACTATAAAGGGAAGTAAGGAATTCACAATTGGAAAACAGAGAAATAGTAGGACCAAAACTCCTAGAATATGGCCAAGTCATAATTGCAAAGTCTTAGAAAATAAAATCTATTAACTATAAACGCTAAGCTTTCAAGAGATCCTGAGAATCCAGCTCCTCCCCATCAAGCTCTACGCTTTGTGAGAGCCTAGCAGAGCTTCTCTTCCCAAATTTCCCTGAGAATCCCTTTATTTTCCCAAGGGCAGCCTCATAATAAATTGAATTAACTTGAAGCATTTCTATTCATTGCAACTGTAAGAACCAGACTAAAATACCCTATCCACTATTTTCCACCAAAGCAAAGTCTCTTCCAGACATCATTCAAAATTTGCCTTCTCCAAGCAGCATTCTTTTAGGAAGTCTATCTTATACTTCCCTTCTAATAGAAATGTACAGTTTGTACCACATAAAGCAACCATTGTTGATTTTCTCTGTTTGCTTTCCTTTTCTTCTTCTGTGAATTGCACAAGAACTGGCACCAAGTTTTCTTCTCCTGTACTCCACAGAGCGCCTAATATACTCCATAACGAACAGGAGCTTTAAAAATTATTATGGTATAAGAAACTCAGCTAAGTGGAAGGAAAAGTATTACATTTGGATTAAAAAGTAGGTGAGATTAATATCCCAAGGCTTTTACCTCACGTGATTTCACTTGCCCTGTACTTACAACTATGGACCCAATCAGTCACCCCAAATTTTCAATTGTCATATGCTCTGGGCCAAACCCAACGTGACTCACAATATTGTTCCCTCAGTCACCATCATACGTTCAAGTCTCACTGGTCATCAAATGTCAGTCCCCTGTTCTTCTGTAATGTCATTAATCTGACTTCATCTTCCACACTTCTCCACCCTCCCAAATGCTTCCTTTATGGCCTTTGGAAATCCTGCACTGTCCTCAGTAATCTTTCCCACATCCTCAAACTCTTCTCTGAAAATCCCCTACCCCGTATTGCTTTAAATAAAATTTGGCTCTTGCCTGAATACATTTCTTCCTGCTTATCTCTCAGGTACAGATATTTTATCCTTTATTCCCCATGGTCCTTACAATCCAGAAATTGGATGAGTCTCCACATTGTTCCCCATTGTCTCCTCCAAATTGTTTCACATCTTCTTCCAAAACTGCTTCTTTTTCAAAGTACTTATCATGGTGCTTACCACTCTCACTACAGCATGATATGTCATCTACTGAACTCCCAAACTCTATCTCATCGATGGAGTGCTATCGCATTCATCAATCATTGTGACTTTAACACCCACACATAGCTATCCAACATCCTGGCCTCTCAAGGCTTAGACCGTTCAGGACCAACAGTCTTTTCCTCCTCCTTACCTCAACTACCCTCCCAAATCTCCATTTCAGTCATCCTATTCTATTATGGTTACTCATACTTTCCTGTGTCCCTAAACTAGTTTCAATCTGTTGACTCTGCCACTTTTTTTTTTTTCGTTATCTATAGCCCCACTCTAATCTCTACTTTCTTCCTTATTAAGCTCAGATTCTGTGGTCCAAAACTGTAATGACTCCCTTACAAAAATTCTTCTTTCATTATACTGAACTGGAAAAGTCCCAAACCTAGTTAAACTCAACTATCTGCTTACTTGACACAGCTGTCCCCAAGCTGCTAAAAACATTGGGCAAATTCCACAAACTTGCTGACTGGATTCAGTATAAATTTGTGTTCATACTAATAAGGATTCAATACTGCTCTAGTAAATCGACTTTTCGCTCTGAGACAACTAATTAACAATTTGCTTCCCTTAAATCTCTAAAGTTCAACTGTCTCCCACACACAGTTGTCAACTTCCAACTCATAATTCATTGAAAAGAATTGATGAAATCTCAAGAAAATGCCAACTTCATCTTCCCACTACCAATTTCCTCAAACTATCACGTCCATCCACACACAAACTTCTGCTTTCCATCCTTCTCTAATGGAATGAGAATGCCTTTTTCTAGCTAAGGCCACCCCCTCCCCTTCTGCCCTAGACCTAGCCTTCCTTTCCTTGGATTTTGCCTTTGAAATTATCTACTTTCTCTCCTACATCAATTTTTCTCTCTATGCTGTCATGTTTCATGTTAGAAATATGTCTTAATATCTTCAACATGAAAACAAACCAAAAGCCTCTTTTGATCTCATATGAACTTCCAGCCACAACTGTGTGTCTTGGATCTCCTTCACAAAAAACTCCTCCCAAGACGTGTCTAGACGTATTATTCCCACTTCCTTTCATTACAGTTCGTTCTCAATCAACTTCAGTTGAGCTTTAGTCCTCATGATTTTATCAAACTTTCAGGATCATCAGTAATGTGAATCATGTCAAAGGCAATAGCCACGTATCATCCTCATCCTACTGTGATTCTTCTCTCAGCAATTGACAGAGTTGACCTCTCCCTTCTTTTTTCCAACACATTTATTCTTCAATTCTGACAATAGTTTCTTAGTTTTCTTCATGCTTTACTGGAAATCTCTCTCTGTCTCCTAGCTTGTTCTCCAACATATAATCACTATGTTGTTGTCCCAAGGCCAAGGTCTCTATCTTGAGCCCTCTTCTTTTCCCCATAAGTTATATGACATTAAATACAGCCATACTAAAGATTTCCAAATTTATATCTTGATCCTCAACCTCTCTCCTAAACTCTAGGCATGACTGTCTAGCTGTTCAATTCATAAGTGCAATGGATATCCAACAGGCCAATCATATTTGGCATGGCTCACTTTTTAAGTATCTTTAGGTCTTTCTGTAAATATCACCTCTCTGCTGAGACCTCCCCAACAAATCTATATAAAAGAGCTAAGCCACCTTAAGACTTCCTATTTTCCTTATAATGTTAAATTTTTCCCCATTACACATATAATCTGACATGTATTTTTTATTATCTGTCTTCCCCCACAGGAAAGCTAGATGGGGACATAAAGATAGAGATGTATTCTGTTATCTCCCCAACTATAGCTGAGTGATTTTCCTAAATTTTAAATCAGATCCTATGACACTTGTACTCAAAATCCTCTGATGGGTTCCCACTGAAACTATAAAACATTCCAAACAATTAAACACAGTATGTGAGGACTTACACAGTCTTCCCTTTACCCATATCACTCCTTGTCTCTCAGCACGACCCCTCATCATTTCCTGTGAGCACACCATGAAAATTCCCATCTCAAGTCCCTCTGCTTGGAACTCTTCCCCAGTTGGAACTCTTACCTAGTTGATTTCTTCTCATAACTTGGGTCTTAAATGCTACCTTTTCAGGCCTTCTGTGTCCACCCTTTCTAAAGCAATTGGTTTACCCCTGCCTTCAAGCACTGACATATTATCCTGGGTTTTCCACATTTAAGTTGTATCTGAAATTTGTTTCTTGTATGTCTGTTTGCATGCTTTTGATTAATGTCTTTATCCATCTCCACCCAGGAGAGTGTAAACTCCTTGTGGGCTAAAAATGTCCTATTTGCTACTCTACACCTAGTACCAAGAACAGAGTCGGGTATGTAGTAGATGCTTGAGAAATACCTGTTTTCTAGCTTACTAATTTGGAGTTGGAAAACATGGCTAAATTTCAAACTACACCATTAACTCATTTTGTGGCTGAGCAAATAATTTAACATCTTTAAATGTTAATTTTCATAATACAACAGTAACAGACCTATAAATTATAGAACTATAATGAACCCCAACTGTGATCACACAGTTGAAAGTTGTATGTAAACTGTAAAGTACTATAATTACACTCCAATCACCATCTATACAGATTGTCTGCATAATTAAAATCCTGTAAAGATTAATTGGAGTTTTATACAAAGCATAAGCCAAAAAATAAGTTAAAATTGCAACTTCTGCTATGAAAATATATGCTTTTGTATAATAATATTTGATCTTTGAAATATTGTGTTAACGTGTTACTCTTTATTTCAAACATAGTAAAATATTATGCAACTTTATTGTCATGCAGTTTATTGTAATTTTATTTCATTAAGAGGAAATATCCATAGAGAATTTTGTTCAATATTCTTAATTAAATTTTGAAATCTCAGACATGACACTTATGAAAAATCTACCAGTATGCCTCACCACCATGGGCCTTTCTGGCTATATTATTTTACCAGCTAATTGCACAAATGCCTATAGTTCAGTCATGGGGAAACTCTTGAGTCAAAAAAGAAAGTAAAGGCTATACTTCAGTAGAATGGCAACTGTTAAATACAAATTGCAACTCCATCATACAACTAATTAAAGATACCATTGACTAACAATTAACCAATTAAAATGACAAGTATGTAAATCTGAAAATACATAGATTAAATTTTGACCAGAGTGTTAGGACCTTCTACTGGAAAATCACATGACCAGAATTGTTCTGTTGAGTTGAAAACAAACCAATGATCTGGAAGCAAGAAATGCAAATTCTATTCCTGGATTTAGAATTTATTAACACTGATGGAATCTTCTACTTCTCTGGGGATCAATTTCTTTTTCCATAAAAAAATGAAGAGTGTAGGAGATGATCTAGATGACCCCCAAGGTCTTTCTACTTCTGGCACTGGAATTCCATGAACATTTTCTGGAGACCAGCTCTAGGATGGGAGAAGCTACAGACAGAAAAAAAAACAGTGACAAGAAGCTGGAAGGAGCTATCAGGTACCGGACACTCACATGATTTAGCTCAAAGGAAATCCGGTAGGCCCAGATTTAATTCCTAACTTCACTAAAAACTCTCGGAATGACTTCTGGGAATTTTTGTTTTATTTTGGTCCCCACACTCCAGAAAGTTTTGAAAATTATATGAGATAAGGGTGGGAAAGCACCTTTCTCTCTTGGAAAATTCCAAAGGATAATTATAAATACTTTCTATAGCCCATAATGTCAGTGCTGCTCATGGGTATTTATTTAAATGTTTGCCCAGACTTTTGCTATCATAGATGATATCAGAGATGACAGATTGCTTCCTTATTTATCAGGCTCTAAAAGGAATGTACACACTTTGATATAGCCTGTTGGGAAAATCAGAACTCCCTAACTGAAAAAGAAAACAACTCTGAACTTTGTGATATTAAAGAAATATAGCTCCAACAAGGCATGAACTTAATGTTTGTCTTCTGTAGATGTAGATTTTGTCAGATTAGGTGAATTAAAATTTCTTTGGAGACTTTCATTTTCCCACAAATCCACTCCTGTAACTTTGAGTAATTATAGCTTTTTAAAAAAAATTTTCCAAATTCTGCTCTTTCAACTAACAGTGATTTAATTATTTACATTTTTAGGTTCATTGGTAAACAGAGTCAATCCAAATAAGTGTAATTATCAGTGAGAAAAATGTTTGGTTTCCAGGTTTAGTCTAGCCTTGCCACATAGTTTTTGCTAAAAAGCCTGTCTCTTAGCTATGCCAATTAATCATGGGGTTTTGCTCTGAACCTGGAAGTTTCGTGGTCAAAATGTTCTAACAAAGAAAAAGGTTGTATTCTATTTAAAAAGCAGTAAAAATTAAATCAAGACTTTTTTGACTTAATTATCATTTTTCTCTTTCTCTCTTCATATACATGTATCCATGGATAAAAACATTATTTTAAATATGGACTTATCATATTGAATTATCATTTCCCTGTTGATATAGAATGCACGTACTTTTCACAGGATTTGGATAATAATCAAGTTTGTAATTCATCTCATACTCATATTTTTAGTCAAACTCAAATAGCTGAGATAAAAAACTAATCTAAATATGAGATATCACATGCAAAAAATAACTGGAAAGGATAGTGCTGATTAAAGTGGGCTATATAATTACCATAGATTTGAATTCACTTAAAAGTATAATTAATTCAAAATAATAATTTATAAATCCCCAGAGATGGGTGTTACAAACATATCTATCTACTGTGCCACCTAGCCCCTGTTTTTAACTTCCCCAAAATACAGGAGGGAAATGGAAGACACAGGCAAAAAGACAAAATGGCAGAAGGAATGGAAGTGAGAGCAGGGATGTGAGGAAGCAAGGGAAGGAAAATCAGAGTGAAAGGAGGAAGAGAAAGAGAGAAAATAAGGGCAGAATAATGAGGCAGCAGGGTGGGTGATAATTAAACATCTTGCTGATTTTTCCTTTCTTGCCTTTCTTCTTGATACTTTGTGTCTGATTTTTTAAAATGTTTAGTGTTTTGTGACTATTTTGCATCATAGGAACTGAGTTTCTTCTTCCATTCAACTCACAACCAAGCAAGTGGTGGTGGGGATGATTTTTTATACTGCCGCCCTCTCCCAAAGTCTGATAGATCTTTACCGAGGAGAGAACTACCTCAACTCCCAAGACCTTATGCTCACTGATTATCCTCGTGTGTGTTCTGAGACTTTGTTATTACCCAGACCCATGTGTCCAATGGTGAAATGAGCTTGATGAACTTCATTTGAGCAGCTGCCATGATGTATGCATGCTTTGTCTATTCTTGATGAAAATATATAGAGGGATGAACAGTGCAGGCATAATGAGATGATGAGAGTATTTCAGTCTTTATTGTTAATATTTTAGTTTATTTGGCCTGGCTTTTAAGGGCTAGGATTGCTCTATGGAAAGAACAGTAGGCAAATCGTAAGAGACTTCACTCCCAGAGCTCACTCAGCCCTTAACTAGCTTTGAGAATTTAGGTATTCCTCAGCAAACAGTTTGCTTTTAATATATAAATTCAAAATGTAGTGTTTCCGTGCTGGCTCTTTATTTGTTCTGCTTTGTCAACTGTAAAACAACTACAAAAATGCTGGTCATTCTTACAATTTTTTGCATTAATGTTGCCTACCAACCACATAGTGGTATTTATCTCTGTTTGTGAAATTCTTTGTACCAATTTACCCCATTTCTTCTGTACTTATTTATCCCATTTAAGGAACTGTTTAGGTATAATTGTCTTCCCTATGGCCCATACTCCCTAGTTTGTAACTTTTTTCTCTCATTGGCAATTGATCCCCAGTTCCCTTTGTGACAGTGCATTTAGCCCCTGGACACTGTATCCAAGCCTGTAGGTCTGCTTGCACAGGCAGTGAACTGTTCCTCCCATTTAGGGGAGGCAAGGGAGTTAACTAACCTATTTATAATAGCAACCATGTGTAGCCATGAGATGTGTCACGACAGGACTGAATATCATTATCTTTGCCATGCAAGCAGAAGGTATAAATAAGGTGACCAGAGAGGTTTTATTTGTGTTAGCAACAGATGCAGAAGAGAAAAACAGCTACTTCAACAATACTGCTGATACACTGGTACAAACAAAAGAAAGATCTAGCAATCCCAGGCTAAGCGAATTAAGGCTCCTCACTGATGCCATTGCCCAGGGCAGGGTTTTGTTCTTCCTCTATGGTGTCTTCCCAGTGCCAAATATTTTCAGTTCCCACTAATGAAGAGCCAGACTGCCTAAACTCTGAGTTGGGCATCTTCCAAGGAGGGTGACTGTCTTACTCACAGGTTGTTAGAGTGAAGTCTCCTTTGAACTTGGATGCTGTTTTGAGTCTTAACAATGCAAATAAGTGGTTTTGTCTTTGTTTTCCCCCTTTAGTTTTCAGAATCACCACTCTTGTCCCTGCCACCACTTCTAGCTAGAATTTTGTCATCTTTTGTTCCCCGGCCCCAAAATATGAAGTAGAAAAGATTGATCCTGTCCTGAGGTTGACTAAGTGGTTATACTTGGCTGAAGTCTGAGGGAAGAAGGCCTTGAAGTTGCATTGTAACTCACAATCCCATGAGATTTGTGCATTTTTTTCTAGCATAATTGATATGGCTGGTGAACACGTCTTCCTTTCACACACAACCTCACCCCCAGGTTCCCTGTTCATTCATGTAAACATTAAGAATAGTCTTTAAAGAAAATAGAAATCCTATTCTGA
The DNA here is from genome assembly GCF_041296265.1 of Equus caballus. NCBI lineage: Eukaryota > Metazoa > Chordata > Mammalia > Perissodactyla > Equidae > Equus > Equus caballus. The sequence continues at coordinate 41,025,515 of NC_091704.1, forward strand.
GCAATATGGAGTCACAAAGGAGGAGAAACACTCACTCATTTTTGCCTTGATATTAGTGGTATAACACGGCTTGCCCACTTGTGTATCTGAACGTCAGATTTTTTAAACAGCCTTTTTGCCCTGACCGGTTCCTCCAATAACATCAGCAGCTTTGTGTTACTGTAGATAAGATTTTGGTGGTCCATATTTACCCACTCATAAATCAAAGACTTGTTTGAGACCAGCATTTCTTGCAGCATATTATAGTAAATACTGTGGAAAGTACAAAGGTGAATTAGTGTATTTATCAAATAGATCAAACTCTGATAGAAGAGATTAACACTTATTCATAAACAGCTTTTATGAATGCTTCGTTCTCTTTCATAGAGAATGGCATTAGCGTTGATTTAGCTCAAGCTAGAAACCTCAGCATCATCCTCAACTCTCTCTCTCCCTCATGTAGCACACATCACTGGTTATAGGAGTCTGCATAATCTGTTTCCAAAATGTTTTCAAATATTTCTCTTCTTTTCACTACCAATGTATTAGTTTACAAACTTAAACTTTCTCATTTTTTGCAATGAATTTTTGTTTGATTGTTCTGGAAGTAGTATGAAGCCATTGAAAGATTCAGAGCAGAGAGACTATGTGATTATGTCTGCTTTTTTAAAAATAGAGATTAATGTTGTTGATAATTTAGGATCTGGATTATGAATAAGCTTTGCTAGGAGTGGCAAAGATCATTTCAATCTCATTGTTGAAGAAAAAGAAGAGAGAATAAAGCAGTTAAACCAGAAATCAATTGTAACATGGGATTATCAGAAACTTAGTTTGTTCCTTTTGTTAAAGCCATAGTAAATGTGCGACAAAATATAATTCCTCAACACGTTAACACAGTATCCATGAAATCCAGAGCACTGCACTATGTGTGTGTGATGGACACAGAGATGTGCCACCCAGATTCGCTTTTAAAGCCTGGGTGATAATTGTAATAGATATCCTTGGCCTATGAAGCGAGAGGTATCACAGTGGGGAAAGCAACGTGACAGCCTCTAAAACTATCCTCTCCACCTCTGGCCAAGGTCCAAAATCTAAACATTATCACTTCCAAGGAGAGGACTCATGTGTAGTATCACGTGATTTAGCTAGCTAGTCAAGGGCCTGGAAGAGAAAAAGATTGGAAGATCCAGAAAAAAAATAACTGACGTAGAAGTAGACAGCTAGACCTATACAAGGAGGCTAAATACGAAGATTTTTGTGTCATGTGTTAACATGCACAAGAGATCTACCATCATAGAAGAGGCACTAAACCCTCAAGTACACAAAACGATTGGGCAAGCTGATATTAACCAGCATTTGTCACTGCTCACTCTAGTGCCAGCATAGCAAGCACATGAAAAAAGTAGCCACAGAGGCAAAGATGGACCAAAGCTGGCATAACTACTGCTACCACTGAATGGCCAACTTTCCAATAAGAACACAGAACTGATGGTGTTCTCAACAGAGAACAACACTAAGCCCCCAATATGGCATGAATTCTTCAGTTGTGATGGAAAACAGAATGGCAGTTCCTCAAACAGTTAAAAATAGAACTACCATATGATCCAGCAATCCCACTTTCCACTTTAGGAATATACCCCAAATAATTGAATTCAGGATCTCAAAGAGATGTTAGCACGCCCATGTTCATTGCAGCACTATTCATAATAGCTAAGATGTAAAAACAATCTAAATGTCCATCGACAGAAAAGTAAATAAGGAAGATGTGGTATATAATACAATGGATTACTATTCAGCCTTAAAAAGAAGGAAATTCTGCGACATGCAACAACATGGATGAACCTTGAGACTATTATGCTAAATGACATAAGCTAGACAGAGAAAGACCAGTATTGAATGATTCCACTTATATGAGGTATCTAAAATAGTCAAATTCATAAAACTAAAGATTGGAGTGGTGGTTACCAGGGGCTGGGGGAAGGGAGAAATGGGGAGTTATTAATGAATAGGCCTAAAGTTTCAGTTAATGAAGAATGAGTATATTCTGGAGATCTGCTGTATGACATTGTACCTATAGTCAACAATAACGTGTTGTACATTTAACATTTGTTAAGAAAATAGATCTCATGTTAAGTGTTCTTAGCACAAAAAATAAAATTAAAAAAAAACACTCACACACACACACACACACACACACGCAAAATATGGCACCACTTCTTGAGGAGACCCACTGGCCACTTGCATATAAATCATTAGTGCACAGGCCAGCTATTTGCTTTGATAGAAATAGATACATATTCTGGATATGGGTTTTTCTTTCTTGCCCACAGAGTTTCAACCAGCACCACTATCCAAGGGCTTAAAAATGTTTGATCTACTGGTATGGAAGCCCACATAACATCACTGTAGATCAGGCAGCCCGCTTTACAGTAAAGAATATTTGGGAGTGGATCCATATTATAGGATCCACTAATCATGTTATACACCATCCAGAAGATGCTGGCCTCATAGTATGCTGGAACAACCTCCTGAAGGCACAGCTGAAGCATTAGCTCAGATATATTTTCTTTGAGCATGGTGCCCATATACTCTAGGATGTAGTATGCACCTTGAATCAAATAACTTTATATGGTTCTGTGGCCCCAATAAGAAGAATACGTTGATCCAGGAACCAAGTAGTAGAAACAAGAGTGACCCTACCTTCCTTCATTTCCAATAACCTGCTTGGGGAATTTGTCCTTCTCATACCCACAACTCTAATACTGCAGAGTTAGGAGTTCATGGTCCCCAAAGACAGGATACTTCCCCCAGCATACACAGAAAGAGTGTCAATGATCTACAAATTATGGCTGCTCTCTGAGCACTCTAGATGGTATCAGCAGTTAGAAGAGTCAGCACATCTGCCAGCAATTAACCCTGACCTCTGGGAGGAGGTAGGGCCGCTGCTACACAATGGAGAAGAGGGAAGAATATATTTGATCTCAGACTAGAGCCCCTCTTGTTGCTCCCTTGCCTTATTGTGATGTTAAAAGGATAAGTGCAGCAATCACAGGCTGAGAAGCTTTGGTGACCACGGTCTCAGACCCCTAGGGATACAATCTCAGTCCTGACACCTGATAAGCCACTGAGGCCAGCAAAGGTGTTTACTGAAGAGAGGGAAATCCAGAATGGATAGTGGAGGAGGGAGACCATGATAATCTCTTGTGACTCCAAAGTCAGCTGCAGTGGAGGGAGCTGTGGTTCACCCCACTCATCTCCTTCTACATTTCTCTCAGGAAGTGAGGCCCACCAGATGCCTAGCAGAGTTCTTCCCCAAATATATAAGAATTGAATCCGAGCGGTACAGGTGTAGACTGTGATGGACATGGAAATAAAACTCTCAGATCCCCCTCAAGAAAGGATGTACTGCCCAGCTTCAGGCAGCTTGTCAGTGGGTTGTCTCCAGCTATCAGCCACTTCAGGAACTGCCTCATCTGAAGTCAGCTTACCCGAGGGCATGTCCTTCCCGAGTGGGCCCACATTCAGTGACTGATGGAGGTGGGGGCATCCATTCCCTACCAACACTCCATGGACCACGTTAACACCAGAGCTCCCGGGAGAAGGCTGTTCTTAGGGCTTTATTGGAATTTGACTTCTGTTTGTGCCCACTACACTCTGTCTCAGAGTATGGCTTCCAGAAAACCTGAAACTTAGAAACAGTTATACAGTGATAAACTTTGAAATAACACCCTTTGAGCAATTTGGGAAGTTTGCGTAACAATACTAAGAAAAAGTAAACAAGTTATTAATTCCTTCAGGAATGGGAGCACGTTTTATTCATCTTTGTATTTTTTATGCCTGCTGTGATAGCTGACATAGAGCATTAAATTGCAATGATTGGATCATATTGAACTGGAAGACTGGAATAATGTATACTACTCAGTAATTTTTAGAGGTGCCTGTATAATTAGTCACTCTTATACTTGTTCCTCTTACTCATTTGCTTTTAGAGAGCAAAGTGTGAGATAATTACAGCCATCGCTTCATTGAGATATTATCGTCTTACTGTTGAAGGAATCCTGGTCCCCGATCCTCAATTTCCTTGAGGAAATATCCACTAAAGCTAAACTTACAGCCACTCTTATCATCTCCTTTTCTAACCTGTATGTGTAGTTCAGTCCCTTCTCTATTTTGGAGCAAGCTGCCAACAGCGGAGCCCTTTTGTTGGCCGATTTGATGAGAGATCTGCCCCTGTGGTGAGGGCTGTTGACTCCAGGACTACTTGGGTAATTATTCCAAGTTGAGCGGCATGAAAAAATTTTAGGAAGTCTGTTTGGCTTTTAATACAAGTCATATTCTCCAAAACCTGTTCTCTCCATCATAATGGTGATACTTTAACATCCGTCAGTTGAAATTTGATGTGCAAATATCTCAGATGGGGAGAGGAGTGTGATTAAACCCCAACCTCTAGCTGACTCCCCAACCACTGACTACTTCTCTTCCTGTTTGGGAGAGTTCACTCCTCCTTTGCACCCTTCCATCCCTCAAGCCTCTGCAGCAACTCATCCTCACATCTCATGTGGCAAAGAGTCTGTTTGAGTATTTACTCACGATCAACGTGTAGAAATTTAGGGCTGAGTGATGCAAACAGAGGCAAGAAGCATTAGCCTTCCCAATCCATTGCGCTTGCTTCTACCTGTAACCTGGAGGGCAGGTAACCGTCCCCAGCAGGCAGATACGTCTCTTTTAAGGTGAGGAAGGCTCTGTGATGACGGTGAGCATTACCCGCTTACCTTTCATTCTAAGACTTACACTGAGAAATGTTTGTTCAGCATAGACAAGATTATAAGCACACATTACATAATGAATAGCTTCTATTATTTTACTTCACTTTCATTGAGGACAGCAAAACTTTGCTTCGTAGTTATCTGTCTTGAAAATCAAAAATAATATCTTTAAAAAATATTAAACTTCACTTTTATGTAATATTAGAGCACATGTATTTTTCCATTTTTCTAATGTCATTTTTTTTCTCCATCCTCTCAATTCACAGCTGCATCCAAACAAACAGGTCAGTAACCTACTGCATATGATCTCGCTCATTTGTCCATTGTCATATAATCACAATAAAAAAAATAGGGCGCTTTTGTCGATATTTGTTTTATAAATCAACTTATATATGCTGATCTTTGACCAGCTTTCTCACTTAATAATGCATTAAAGATCTTGTTTCAAGTCAGAAGGTGTGCATCTAACTCATATTTTTTTAGCATTGCTCTGTGTATTTTTTAAATTAATATAATTTTTAGAGCACTATTGGACTTACAGAAACGTTGAGCTGAAGTAGAGACCCCCCACACGCCCTCACGCACACCCACGCACAATTCCCCTGCTGTCAACCTCCTGCATTAATGTGGTCCTACTGCAAACTATGGACTGCAGATAACAATCATCTACCAAAATCAGCTCATCGTTTGTAACAAATGTGCCAGACTCATGCATCATTTTTTAAACAACTACCTGACATTATATTGTATGAGTGTATTTCTCCTGTCCTTAACTGATGAGGATCCTGGCTGCTCTACCTTTTCACCACTATAAACAGTGCCTCAATAAACACCCTTGACCATTTACCCTTATGTACTAGGAATTTTATTTCTATGAGGTAAATTTTCACATAAAATTATCAGATGAAAGTATGTGCATATTTTACTCATTTACTGCTGCTTATGTAATCATCCTCTCTTTTCATCAGGTTTTACAAATGTAAATCACATTTGCTTCTAGGATCTTGGTACATATCTATTGAGATTTTTGATGCTCATTTAGTGTGTTTAGATTTTCATGAAAAATTGGATGACAGGTTTGCCTGATATTCCTGTAAGTACTGTGTTCTCACAGCATGTAAATGACTATCAGACTCATATATACGAACCTTTACCCACATACTCTTATTTGAAGGTTGCGATTTTTTTTCACCCAAGTTTTGTAATAGTTCCTTCAGGGTGCTATCCCTTGCAGAATTATTCCCTGTGTTCTCTGCTAAATGGTCTGTAAACAACTGGTCCAATCCAACAGTCAAGCTCTGTAAAATTGATTTACTTCTGCATTTTATATTATGTACTCCATTATACTCATACTACTTCTCATGAATTTGGAATTATTGTATACGAAAATACTGAGCCATACAACTATTATGAAGTAAAATTTCATATACCACGGACTCAGATGCATATGCCCATAACAGTAGTAACAGTAGTAATTTGCTAGCTTCCTGACTATAAACTTGTTGACTTTGAACATATCTTTGCCTGGCCCTGGGAGCACTGGAGTTAAATCACAGTTTCCGAATGTATCTTTGTGATCAAGGAAACCTAGAGATGATCCATTTTAACAGGCAAATTTTAGATGGAGAAACTCAGTTTCGGAGAAGCAAAGTGAATTGCTACAGATCTCCCAGTCAGTTATTGATAGAATCAAGATGAAAACAAGTATCTTCTTAAACGGCAATTCGAGCCTTTTCTCACTATGCCATGCTTAGTCCATCCAACACTTAGCGTTGGTTCTGCATGGACTCAGCTACCCCACTTCCCTTCTCAGTTTATTCAGTTAGAAAAATAAATTCCCTGCCTCGCCTCAACCTTGCAGTACTAATTATTAAAGAGAAAATTACATTCAAATTATAGTAATTTTTCTGATCACTTGGTTGACTTTTTTTAGTGATAATAATTTCTTTATTTTTAATTGTGGTAAAATACATATAAGATGAAATTTAAAATCTTAACCAGTTTTAAGTGTACAGTTAGTAGTGTTGAGTACATTCACATTGTTGTGTAACCAATCCCCAGAACTCTTTACTTTGCGAAACTAAAATTCCATATCCATTAAGCAACAACTCCCCATTCCTCACTCCCCTCAACCCCTGGCAACTACCAGTCTACTTTCTGTATCTATGATTTTGACTATTCTAAGTGCCTCATATAAGTAGAATCACTGTTTTTGTCTTTTTTTGACTGACATTTCACTAAGTCTAAAGTCCTCAGTGTTGATCAATATTGTAACATGTGTCGGAATTTTCTTCCTTTTTTGGGCTAATATCCTTTATGAATATATATATCACATTTTGTTTATCCATTCATCCATCAATGGGCTTCCACCTTTTGGCTATTCTGAATAAAGCTGCTATGAACCTGAGTGTGCCAACATCTCTTCTAGACCTTGATTTCTATTCTTCTGAGTACATACTCAGAAGTGGATGTTAAATCATATGATAATTGTATTTTAAAGTTTTTGAGGAATGACCAAGAGCTGAAATGTAAGCATTCATCTTTCTCTCTCTCTCTGTTCCCAATGGACATGAAGAATAATAGTGCAAAACCTTTGGAAAGAAATCACAAGAAAACACTTACATAAGCAGTGAGTTTATAAATAGAAAATTGATAGCAACAAAAAATTGTTGAAAAGACTATATATCAAATATGTTGCTTGCCCCTCGGAGACCTTGTTGGCAATAAAATCGCTGGCTGAATAGATTGTGAGTGTGAGTCAGTGTGGCAAATCCTGTCTTCTTAGGAACTAATCATGGGCAGGTTGACAACTCTCCACCATAAAGATCCCAGTGTTGATAAATTTAATTTAAAAAGTCTGGTTTTCCTATCTGTTGCCTGAATAATTCAGGGAAACAAGCTTTGTGTATTGTTTCCCTGTGAATATCTATATTATGAAAACCTGAACAGAAATGATAAAATTTTAAGTTTTCTGAGGAGATATTTTTGTTTGAATTGTGTTTGAGAATATTCCTTGGAGACGAGTCCCACAGTTTTCGAGGGGCAAGTTTGTTGCCAGTTAGCACAGGAAGGAAATGGCAATGGTGGGTGAGATTGAGGCTGATGTGCCGAACCCTATCCAAGGCTGTGGTGAGTGAAGTGGCACATGGGGAAATCTAAGTCTGGCTGGAGTCTCTTAGTCCCGTTTTTCTCACAAAGCTGTATTTGCTAATCGAGAGCCTTTGCGCCTGGACAGAAATGTTTAAGTGGCTCTAATGTTTACTATCTGGGTAACTTTGGGAAAGTTCATTAACTTCTTTTTGCCTCAGTTTCTTTTCAGTAAAATAGAGATAATCATATTACAAATCTGATGAGGGTTTTGAAAGGATTTTAGAAGGTAACACACGTCAAGGCACATACATAGGACTCAGCAGACGTTTATCTATTATAAAAAAGTAGCCGTATTACTTGGTTATATGCCTCTGGAAAAAGAGAATCTAGATTTCCAACATGTTGACAAGCAGCTAACCACTGTTAATGGCCTTATGACTTCCTTATTTCTACTCTCAACTCTTCAAAAGACCACCAGAAAAAAACTGGTGATCAAACAAAGTTAAGTTAACCAGAATCAACTAGAGATAGAAAGACTCACAACTGGACAGAGTGTGAACTGTGCCTTAGAATGGACAGTTGAAGAGAAAATATGTATAGGGTTTCGGTGTTTAGGCTTCAGTGACCTAAGGCAGATCTTCTAAGGCAAGGAATAAATGGGATTGGGTAAAGTTTGTATCTAAATCTCTCCTGCTGAAAGAATTAGCTAAGGGATTTTGGACTATGCCAGTCCTTCTTCCTGTATATACTCGACAACTAGCATGATATTTGAAGGTAGTGATCATATAATGTTGATAAACTTAGTAAAAAAAATTCTGATTTCCCTGAATAATTCAGGGAAACAAGCTTTGTGTATTGTTTCCCTGTGAATATCTATATTATGCAAAACTGAACAGAAATGATAACATTTTAAGTGTTTTCTATCTCGAATTAATAGAAGATATTAAGAAAATAAGTAATGGAGCCAAATGAGGATGGAGATTCCTAAGCTCTTTTCGTACTATTACAAAATGCAATATAGAAAATATTTTTTTGCCATGGACCAGATAATAGATGCCATGAAGAGGGGATGAGAATTAAGTGTGAATTTATCAGTGACCCTTGGCACCATTATGAGGAAAATGAGAATAAGTTGTTAAAATCTTCTTCCATTGAAATGTGCTTCTTATTATAAAGATATTTTCATGTATAACATAAAATATACAAGAAATACTATAACACAATACATAAGAAATGCAACATTACATCAAAAACCAAAAGTCTTAATCTTCTAAGGGTGCTCTGTACAGAACAGAAAACAGGTCAGACTTTCAGTTACTAGGATCTAGAAATGTGAAAGCTCAGACTGCATAGCTCTCTATTTCTGCTGATTTATTTTGTCAGGCTTTATTTCATTATACAATAGTATATAAACCAAATTTCTCACTTAAGTTTTTAGTAATTCTGCTCTTCTTGAAATATGTTGTAGCCTTCCTTACATTGCCTTGTTTGCATTCCAGACCACAGAACTGTACCTGAAGCCCTGTTGAGAATATATGTGCTTCTCTGAGACCTAGAGTGTCTTCTCGGAACTGATCATAATTCAGATCTCATAGGAATTGATTTTCACAATCGACCCTGTCACTTCCAGTCAAGTAGTATGTCATTACCCAATATTTTCATTTTTGTTATTGAAGTTCAAGGTAACTACTTGAGGTGAAATGTTGCCCTCGTTTTTCAGATTTCTTCCCAAATATTTGATGACCATTGCTAAAAAGTCTGGTAACCAAAAGACTATATAATTTGAAGAACACATACTGAATACCAGACAGGCATGGAGATTATTGCTTTCAATTAGGAAAACGCTCAGTTAGGAAGGAAGGGAAAGATCCCTTAAATTAAGCCTGCTTTAGGCAAAACATTGTCCTTATGAACGTAATAATAATAATAGAAAATATTTTTTCAGGACAATTATGAGCCTAAAATGTGCTAGATGTTTTCATACTCATTATTATTTTATCATTTTAAAATGTGCGGAAACAGCCTCATAAATGTGAATGACTTGCCCAAGATCGAACCACTATTATGTAATAAAACACAGCTTCAATTTTATTCTGATGCCCAAAGACAATTTCTTCCCTATTTTGTCATGATCCATTGTCTCAAAACCCTATTCTACGAATTCTAAAACTTATACTCTGAGGACAAAGTATGTTTCCCGTGGACCAGACATAAGCCACATGGTAAGAGAACCAGCCTAGAGCTGACCCAGAGCCCGCCCAAGAGGGCTTCCTGGAGGAATGTGAAGAACTCAGCAGGAAAAAAGCAAGCAAACAAACGAACAACAACAATAAAACACTAGGGACTCTGCTAGATGCCTATGAATTAAAATCAGAAGCAGATAGCTTGTGAAGACATATTTGCTCCTGACTAGAGTGGACCTGTGGGTAACAAATTCCTAGTAATGGGGGTGAGGGTTAGAGGTCTTCAGAGAACTCATGGAAAGTTCCCAAAGGAGAAAGAATCTGTTTTAAACACCCACCAGATCCAGGGAACACCAAAGCTAGAAAATCCAAAGGACAAGTAAGATTTTCCCTTCTCTGGTAGGTAGAATAAATCCCCCCCCCCCCAAAGATGTTCACACCCTAATAGCCAAAACCTGTGAAATATGGTACTTAATGTGGCAAAAGGTGTAGCCGCCCCTAACACAGGAAGGGTTAATAATCACTGGAAAAATCTTGCCAACAAACTGTGACCTGGAGGTGAGAAGGCCGGTTAGCCAATGACGGGTAAGACCTCCAGGGGGAGGCAACCTAAAACAGGTGGCGGCCGACCCGGAGCACAGATGGAGAAACGATATCGATATCGGGAGCAGGAGGGGCCATTGCCTAAGAGACATTGCCTGCCCCAAGACAAAAATATACGAGCACAGCAATAACATGATAATATCAAAACAGAGGCCAAGAGAGGGCTCCTTGAGAAATCACTAAGAATTCTTGGCATTCGCTAATTACTTCATCCAGAACACCTGTGTGTGTTTAACAGCTGTAAGCTATGTATATATTGAACCGCTGGTTATAATAAACTCAGAGTGGCCATCAGCCCTCTCTGTATCTATCCTGACGTGTACATTGGATTGTGACACCGACAAAAGGGACTTTGCTGTTATGATTAAGCTAAGGATCTTGAGGTAGAAAGATTATCCTGGATGAACCAAGTGGGCCCAATATAATCATGTGTCCTTGTAAGAGGGAAGCGAGAGGGACAAAGGTGGAAGAAGGAGGCAGACAACGGGAGCAGAGGATGGAAGATGCTCTTTGAAGATGGAGTAAGGCGTTATGAGCCAACAAATGTGGGAGACCACCAGAAGCTGGAAATTACAAGGAAACAGATTTTCCCCTGAAGCCTCCAGAAGGAACACAGGCCTGACAACACCTTGATTGTAGACTTCTGACCTCTAAAACTGTAAGAAAACAAATTTGTGAAATCTGTGTTGTTTTGACTAACTTTGTGGTAAGTTGTTACAGCAGCACTAGGAAATGAGTGTTACTCTCCTTATCTTTCCAATTCTGAAGGGTCCAGTGGGGAAATTTAGCAAGGAGGAGGAATATAATTCTAGCTGGGGACAGGGGCAGAGCCATAGAGATAAGGCAGTCCATGGCCCCTTCTTCCAGTTGCAAGTGTCCAGCCCAAGGAAGTCAGGCTGACCTGGATGTATGGATTACTGAACCCATTGAGAAGTGACTGACCAAAAAGTATTCCCTTACCTATGAGTTACGAGACTCGTACTGGATTTCATCCAAGGGTCGGGCATGAGCAAGATTATATGAGAAATGGAGAATATACAGTAATTTTCTGATTATATCCCATGAGTCCTGCTTTTCCAACATTATATCACCATATGGGAACAAGACTCACTTTGAATTGCATGACTGTTCTGTTGCTTCTTCCTGCGATGGGGCTCAGACTCCCTCCAAACACTGCTGTTTTCCTGTCTCCTGCTGAATGTCCTTGTAATTGCCTCCTTTCTCCACTGTGCTGTTCCAGTGAGATTCTCCATGTTGACATCCTCAGATTCCTCACATTCAGTCCTACCTCCCTTATGTGTCATCAGCTTTTGAAAATTCCTTGTTTATAAAAATAATAATAGCCTTATGATGATTGTCAAAGTATGCTTTTCAAAATGTTAAAAACATAATTGTCATACATATGGATCATGAGCAGACATAAAAGCTTTACTTAATTCAATACTGAGGGAACCAGTAGAATAAAAGATAGGAATTTTATACGGTCAGTGAAGAATGATGCTGAAATAAGATTGCTAAACTAGATGCAAATTGGGTTATGTTCTACAGAGAAGTAAAACTGTGACATTGGAGGTCAGCAACTCGGACAGAAGAAAAATAAGTCATTGTACACTATTTGGTTTCTACAACTTAAATTCTATATTTCAGAGCCGTAAGATGCTAGGTCCTTACCAATTTTGATTACTACAGTGAAAGTTCCATTATCTGAGGGACTCAGGTGTGCTGGATATTGCTTTGGCATGATATTAAAACTTTGCGCAATCATCGTGCTGCTTTATTTCCAAGTTGAGAATAATTCCCTGTAACATCATAAACAAACTATTAAAGTGTCAAAAACATTTAGAATTACTAAATAAATATTGATATTAAGGAGAGCAAATTTACTAAATAATGTGAATTTCTAGTTTCAAACAAGATTTTTAAATTTACCTAGTCCCAGCGTTAGATTGTGCTTCATCAACTTGCTTAAATTACAATATATATTTTCCTGAATCTCTTTCTCTGTATGGCCCTAGATGTGGCGTGGCAGGTGGAAGTTCAATAGCAGCCATGATTCTGGAGGGACCTGGGGACAGTCACAGTGCTGTTCATCTGCAGAGGCGTCCAGCGGATCCTGCTCTCTGATAGCTTGTGTTCCCAGCTGAGGGCTGAGCTGAACACAGCTGCTGCAGGCCCACGAACAGCTGCTTGGCAATGGTTTCACAGAGGTGGCAGCTTCTTGTAGGCATCTCCATGGCACCCCCTTCATCATCTGAGTATACTTAACTTCTGCATTTACCTTCAAGCTCTGACTTTTCCATTCTTGCCAGTGTTTTTGACAGCTGAACTGCTTAGTGACTCTGGGTTTGATCCCCTCGCCTGTTCCAGACTTCCGTTTCACCAGCTTCTCCCACATTTCTGTGGGATCTAAGATCTATCATGAATCTCTTATTCCCCAAATACTCAGAGTGGCTCTGCTTCCCTGACTTAACCCTGACTGATGCATTCCTATTGTTTCAGAGCTGTGATCTCTAATTTCAACCTCCTCAGATGAGACATTTCCAGCCTCATTCTGACATAGAGTATATCCACTAAAATGATGATGATGATAATACTAAGAACAATACTAATGATAGCTAACCCTTACCCAATACGTAGGAGGGGCCTGGCATTATTGTAAATGATTTACTGCTAAATGCTCAGATGTTTCTCAGCCTCTTTAATACTGCTTCCTTTCTCTCTCAAAAGAATATCAGGTTCTTGAATGTTAAAAATATTCTTCTTAATCATGATGCCATGTCGGCATGAAAGGATCACAGGGAATCTAGGGGTGGAGTCAGAGCTATGGTGTGGATAACTAGGCTAATCTGGAGTCTGTTTCATGGATGTAGAGACAATGATAATCCCTAGTTAACTATCATTATTGGTTCTTTCAGATGTGAAGAACCATTGCTAAAAAGGATCATGCGCATATTTTTTGGCCCTCAAATGCCATTGATTGCAATAATAAGACGTACTGGGAATTTGTCATATATCAGATACTTTACAAAGCTGTTTATATATGTTATCTCATAGAATACTGCCAGCAACTTCAAAAGGCAGGAACTGTCGTCCTCTTTATACAGGTAAGAAAATGGAGATTGAGAAAAATAATTTGCCCAAAGCCACACATTGTATATGTAATTGTAATGGAGCCTGCTAATTGTCTTCCTATATCAATTCTCTGCTGCTACTTGACCCTTGAGTCTTAGCTGAACTGATATTCACAATAATAATGACTACATTCCTGTCCTCTCTTGCAACTAGGTACTGCCATCCGGCTATATTCTGAGCAATGAGGTAAAAGCAGAAGTGGTGGAAAGTGGCCCTATAAGGAAAGACTATATATGCTCTTTCTTTTCTTCTTTCCTGATTGTTGTAATGCAGATGTAATGGCTAGATCTTCAGCAGCCATCCTGGGTCACAAGGTGACCTTGGGAATGGCAGTTAAACACAGTGGAGCAATATGCTATCAGAATCTTGAGTCTTTGATAGTGAAACTCCTTAGACACCTGCCTCTCAATTTTTAACTGAATGAAAAAATAAATTATCATCCTATTTAAGCCACAGTTATTTGGGGCTTTTTATAACTTGCAACTGAACCTAATTTCAATTAATGCAATGTACACACAAAAAGATAAAACTGAATAACCTCACCACCAGTACCACTATTCATTCTCACAATTCTTTCTCCCTTGTGGTATACTAGAAATTAGAAATGTTTCTCTGCTTTCATAGATTTCCAACTCAAGTCCCAGCACTTACATTCATCTTGAAAACGTCAATTCTCTATCAGCATGACCTCTCGCCAGAGCACTAAGAATGGAGAGCTACTGCTAAACCGTAACTGATTTTTTTCTGTAATAGGACATTGGTGGAAAAACGCATTACTCAAGATCAAGAAAATTAAAATGACTTCAAATCCTAAGTGACCTGCAGTTGTAAAATTGGACTGGATTGCTTTTTGCAAACTTTAAGAGCATAGCCCTGATTCACTTCAAAAATGCTCAGTTAAAACATATTTTGACTAACTGGATGTTTTCTGCTCTTTCCTTGCACCTATGAGAAAACCAGATTGGCTTGCCTTTAGCTTGGCAAGAAGAATACATAAGAAATAATTTTTTCTTAGAGTTATGAAAAGCAAATCTCCAGTTATAGATGGAAAAGCACTAGGGATGTAATATACAATAGCTAACACTGCTGTATAACATACAGAAAAGTTGTTAAATGAATAATTCTGAGTTCTCATCACAAGGAGAAATTTTTTTTCCCTTTTACCTTTTCTTCTTTCTTTTCTTTTTGTTGTAGCTATTTGAGAAGATGGATATTAGCTGAACCTAGTGTGGTAATCATTTCACAATAAATGTAACTCAAACCATCATGCTATATGCCTTAAACTTAGACAGTGATGTATGTCAATTATTTTTCAATAAAACTGGAAAAAAAAAGTTAAAAAGATCAAAGAAGAATGCCCAGAAAATAAAACTTTTGTAAATGTTCAGGCAGCAAGACGAATATACTACCTACCCAAGTTCAAAATAGTTTTCCTAGTTCTTACCATTGGGGCCAAATTTCCAAGACCACAGATTTTTGTTGCCAATCACAATTTCAACTTGGAAGGCTGTGGGCTTTCAATTCGCCAGTTATATTAGTTTCTGCTGGGCACTCAGACTTTAATAAGTCTCGTGAGTTTATGTACATAATTTATGACTTAAGCACTCAGATCTGGATGAGGGGAGATAAACTCTACCTGAAGAATTTATTTGGGTATTGTCCTGTGAACCTTATAGGAGGAAGGCAAAATAACCTACATTTGGGATTTTAAGGTTCAGTGAGACAATCTTTCTATAAATTAACTCCCCCGGACTTTGAGATGCCAACATTTCACCATTGGAGCTTCACTCGGTCATGAGATGAGTATGTCTCCTGTCTAAATTTAAACACTCCTGAAGTGAATAGCATGTTAAATACATCAATTCCTTTCTAAGCCTGTACATCAAGAGTAGACTGTAAAAGAATGAAGGACACTGGGCAGTACAGGGCCTCAGCGCTCCTGTGGACAGGCTAGCTCGAGTGACACGCTCGGGTCCACCAGGAGCATTAGGGAGGTATTTTGTACCTTTGGCCAGAAATGAGGAAAAAAAAAACAAAAACAAAACAGTGAGCTGGTTACAGAAGAGGAAGGTGATGGAATCAGAGACTTATTTCTCCTACAGGCCTCCTTGCTATTTTCAGGTTGCAAAGCTGGTACTTGAAACAGAATCGATTTATTCCTCAGTAATACTCTGTTATTGTGAGACAATAAGTTGTTGAACCCAGTTGACAATTGAAAAATAAATGACTCAATCAACTGACTGCCTAATTTTATGATGTCAAAATGGTTTTATCAATATATTTCCCTGAGTTTACAAAATTGAACAATCTTTTTCAGCGTCACTGGAACTAAGCCAGGAAAGGAGGACATGAGTTGATTATGCCCCTTGTTGGGTGGGCAGGAACAGAGTGAATGGTGAAGACAGTGGCCAGCTGAGGAAATCATCCCACAAGGAACCTTGTTGCAGTTTATTCACTCCATTTACTCTGCAGCAATTCCCTATTTTCTTGTGGCAACCCTGCTTCTTTCCTAGAAGGAATCAAGGTTTCCAACAACTTGGAATCCACTTTCAGTTCATCAGGAACAAATCAAAGACTTTCCAGGCCCCCTTTCAAAAAATTGAGTCTGCACTAGAGAGGAAAACCATAATCCAATGAAAATCATCCCACTTCTAATTTAAAATACTAGGATCTATTCAGAACTGAGTAACACAGAAGAAACATCAAAATAATCTTATTAGAACTTGATCAAACACTGATCTCACTGGAAGTTTTCTATCCAAATCCTGAATCCTTCCCTGGATTCAGGTTCAGAAAGGTCCAGTGGAGCCAGGATTCAATGTCTGGAAGGATGTAGGTTAGGAATTGGAAGCAGGTTCACTTGCTAGTACTTTCTTTTTGTTCTAATTTTTTTTCCCTATCATTCTTAGATAAAATAAGGATGTAATGGTTTGTCTTTTGGAGGAATAGGCCCGCTTCCTCCAGCCGTTTCTCTGTGAAAGACCTGACAGAGCTGCAGCTTTTAATGTAGCAATCCTTGCAAATGAAGACTGAGTTAAGACAGCCTGTCTGAAATGGAGACTCCAAAGTAATGAATGACAAATGCACAACAGAGGGCAGGACCCAAGAGCCCAGCAGTGTGCACTTGTCTTCGTTTGGAAATTTCTGTTTCTGTTCACATATGACTGGGGAGTCTGATCAGGACTAAAACAAAAAGTAAACTGCCAGGAATTGTCTTCTTGTTCGTGAGCTTGAGATCACAGCCCAGTTTCCAGCTTCTTTATTACTAGGGTACCATATGGCCTATTTCTACAGTAAACATCTGTAAGATCAGGAGAGCAGTTGCTCATATTGGTAGGGATTTAAGCCAAATTATACTGAGAAACATAATATGAGGATTTCTGAGTGATTGTTTTATTTTCTTTTCTTGTATACAATAATCCTCTTGTATGAAAATTACCGCTATTATAGTAGATGACAATGTGCTGGATTCAGCTCTGATTTTTAAGAAGGAAAACTATTTTCTGCTTTCAACCAGCATGAATTTATTCCCATGAAATGGTTTTACAAATACTTTTCAAATTATGTTTGTAGACTCAGTCATCACATGCATTTTAGAAAACATATATTCCTGGTCAAACAGGAGGATAAAAATACGTTCCTTCATTTCTTTAAGCATATATACCCCATCTCAGCTTAAATTTGTGGAAAGCTTTCTCTGCTCTCTAATACTTGTAGATGAAGCATTTGGAAAAGCAAACACAGCTATTTGCAAAGCACTGTTATAAGAGATCTTGTCTTTAGAAGACTGGCTCCCCAAATAAAAAATAAAACAGATACTTCATGATAAAACTTAAAAAGGTTGACATATTACTGAGTTCAGGCTCTGTCTATTCATAGTGGAAAATAACAACTTTCTCACATGAATGACATTCCCACAAATGTTTTCATATCATAAGATGTCTGCATTGCAAAAGTCAGGACTAAAGCTGTGTGGGTTAGGGAGTCAGCAACTTAAGGGGAATGCTAGAGTTTTCATTTCTTTGGAAGACTAGAATTTTGATCAGGAAGCTGCTTTGTCATTGCTGCTGTTACTCTTTGTTTCAGTCTGTTGTTTGCACTTTTCTCAGGATGCAAGGTGCTTGTTCTCCCTGTTTATTGAAAGTGAATTCCCGTTTATACATAATGGCAGCAAGGCAAGGTATCATTGTTTTCACAATCGGATACACTCAAAACTTTTACACTATTATTGTGAGGAATTAAGGAGGAGAAGAAGGAAGAATGACATCCAAGAGTGACATTCCATTCCTTGGAAAACATCCAAGGAAATGAGGCAATAATTAGCATAATTAATAATTTAGCATTATCAGAAATACAGAATAAGGAATAAACCCAAGAGTATAATCCCCTGTGAAATTCCAGAGGTTTGGGGGAAGGTGGAGAGTTCTCACAAAATGTGGACTGGAAGTCCAGGCTTTTTATTTGAATATGAAGGAAGAGAAATCCCACTGGAGGATTTTCAAGTTACCACTCACAGATAGTACCTTCCATCTCTTTAAGTAGAATTGACCATTTCTTCTTTTGTAGATGATACTGACATGGTATGCGTTCACGGAAGAGAAGGGAAGTGGGACAAGATATACAAGCTAACATAATGTCCTGCTGCATAGTCCAACAACTCAGAGGCTTAACACAATCCACTGGACGTCCATATCGGGTCTACCACAGTCCAATGGGGCGTTTACTGGGGAATCTTCTACTGGGTGATTTAGGACCCAAGGATCCTTCTGTCTTACAACTATGCCATCTCCAAGGCCTTTGGAATTCTTTGCCAGGTTCTCAGAAGCTGGCCAGTAGATGGAGGAAGAAGTAATCATGCACAGATTTTTATGGCCCAGGCCTTGGAGTGGCACCCATCCTTCCTTTGATATTTCATTGGCTATAACTCGGTCACATGACCAGACCTAACTGACTATGAGGGAGAATAGGATTTGGAGTCTAGCATTTTATCCAGGAAAAAAAAAAAATAAATGGCTTTGATAAGCATCTGGCTAGTCTCTGCCAAAAAGTACATATCATTAGCTGCAACACAGCTTCCTTCTTCTGAGACATATATATTTAATAACTTTGCATAAAATAATTTCAATTTCCAGGATCAAAGAGACTCTTGTAGTCAAATTCAAGAACTAAAATTGTTCCACTACCAGCTACACTGTGCCTGCTGCTGTTTTAAATGCTCCCCACCTTGCTCACCTCCTTTAGTACTGACTGCACTCAGAATATGAAGGATGTATTTAATAAAAGGACATCTGGCTTCTTCCTAATGTTTAAATTATCAAAATTTTATGCATACACGTCAGCCCTTGTGTGTTTACTTTGAAGCAGGTTCAGGTAAAGTTCACTATGACAGAAAGCCGCAACGACTTCATCCATTAATTAACCTGGTGTAACGGTGAGAGCTTGAAATGAAGTCTGTGCTCCTATTTGTTATCACCTTTTGAGCTGGCTTTGCCACTATCTTGCTGTAAGTCTTTTTGAAGACTCAGGGCTCATTTTCTCCAGCTGTCACACAGAGAAGATCCTAGGGTAAAACAGGTTCTTACAATTCTCTAGGCTCTGAGGTACGACAAACTCCAATCCTGCCAAAGCTCCCGCAGCGCTCAAAAGGATGGCAGAGTTGGGGCATAAAATGTTGCCCTGGGACCTGGTGTTTCAGAAGCCCTTAATGGAAGTGGTGTTCCAACCCTTGAATAATCCCATTCCGGAGGCGTGGTGTCAACACACAGACCTCTGCGTTTTAAATGTTCCATAGTCGGTTGTGATAGTCCCACGTCTAGAACCGTGGATCCACATTTGCTCAAAAATGCACTGTGTGCATGCACCAATGTATAGGGGCATCCACTAAATGAGAACAACGAAAGAAAATTTTGGAACCACCATGAATATTTAATTCTTATGTAAAAAATAAGAACAAAATTAAGCTCAGCTAATAGTAAGATAAAGCTTGCCACTGTCAGGCTCACTCAGACCTCTGTAATGAGCGGAAGCGTCGTCCTGAGGCAAAGAGAGAGTCTCTCAGCTGCGAGGGATGACAGTTAAGTGGATGAGTGAATTATACTCTGTGGTTTAAATTAATCCATATTTAAAAAATAAGAAAAAGCCTTTAAAAGAGTCTTCCAAGAAACTTGGGATCAAGTATACTACTGCACATATAAACACAGGTGATCAACCAGAAAATGCAGCGTTGACTTCTATCTTTGTTAGCCACGATGCGAGGGAGCGGGTGAAGAGTAATGCGCTCATAAACTGATCTTCCCTAGGATGTATTTGGGGAAAAAAATGAAAGATCTTCCATCTCTTCATTGCAAAGTAGACTTTTTTTTTTTTAAGTGATTGAAGAAGATCCTGCTTTCCTAAAGAAATCTCTGCTGTGGGAGGAGTGTTTTGAAAATGGATATTTGTAGGAGTTTCCATTATTACATGATTTTGATGCAGAAAACAAGGTGTACAATGTATAAAAACTCTGAAAAAAATCACCCAGTTATAAAATTTTCTGACTCATTTAATTTTTTTTCTAATGAGGGGGTTTCACTGGATTTTGAACTCATTTATTAAAATTGTACAGTATCCAATTATTTTGTATGAGCAACTAAATGACCTTGAGGACATATAAATTTACTAGTAAAATTACCAAACAAACCCTTTATTTAATTTGTGACTGAGATTTAAAAAAAAAAAATAGTATCCTGAATTAGTAAAGACAGCCAATAACACGTTATTTTATTTGGGTTTACAAAAACTTGTGGGAATCTTCTCTAGCTATGATAGCCAATAGTAATAAGTGTCACAAAATGTTACGTGGAAATCAAGGAAAATGACGCTGACTTACATTTAACCACCTTCCTTCCCTCTCAAAAATACCAGTCTACCAGTCTGTGTAGATTCAGTTTTGTTTTGTTTTGTATGAGTGGCAGAGAAGAGGTGACTGCAAGTATCTGAAATTAAAACAATTTTTAAATTATTTCCTCCTTATTCTATTTTTAATTTCTATTTTATTTGTATTTACAACTTATGTAATGTATTAGAACAGAAATATATATGCAAATTGTAAATTAATGAAAATATATATATTTATTATAAGAACATGCTCAAATATTTTTTGCTGATCAAGGACAAAAATAAAAATCCCAGACCTACAACATGAGGGTACATAGAAGGGTATACCAGCTTACATAAGAAATCAGCTTACAATGTAATTAAACATCATTGGCCTCTGTGTCTTATCCTTACTCCCTAAAAATGTTGCTTCAACTGTTTCTATCTTGCAAATATATCCAACTTGCTTTATAAAGATAATAAAATAATACACAAATGCAATTCCTATAATGACCCCATCCAACTCATTGGTCCCCTCAAGGAAACCCTAAACTAAACAAATTCCATGAAAATCAAGTATGGCACCTAATTAAATCAGAGCTACAAGTTATACAAATGTTTTTAACACAGTTGTTAATTGTGGTCCTCTCAACCCTCAAATTTTAGCCTGTGTCCCAGTGTGGAAACCAACTGTTGTACTATGAATGACAATAATAATAATAAGCATAGTAATTATATATCATGACATTTCACAGATTAAAAAATAACCTGATTGTCTGTCTGAGAAGGTTATAGCTTCAGTGACATGAGCCCTGGATTTAGAATGAAAAGAATTGCTTTTTGGACTGATTCTATGTATTATTTTCTAATTGTAGACAAACCATTCCCGTCTCTGCTTCAGTTTCTTCACACGCAAATTGGGGATAATTGCTCCATCTCTAGAGGTTGTTGAGGAGATCAAATAATATTCACATGCTCTGTGTAACCGATAACAATTTATATTTGATATAATTTTATATAGGATAATATTATCCTTTAATCATATCACCCATGTACTGAGCTCAGACATGAAGTTGTAGGAATATAAAGGTAGATAAAGAATGAGAATATAAAGGTTAGAATGTTCAATCAAAAAAGCGTAGGTTGGAAATATAGTTCAGACAGGAAGATGATTTTTAATGAATTAAGCCCAAATCAAGTACAAACCTATGAAATATACATTCTGCAATAGGAATTCAATTAGCTTTTTTTTTTACTCGAGATCTAGCTGAATTCGACATTTGCAAGCAATCGAGTCATTTGTTGTATAAACACTTATCTAGAAAATTGATAAGAATGCAACACAGATGTACTCATCAGCAATTCTTTCTCACATAGATTGCTGCCCTAGGGTGTAATGATTATATCTATCGATGTCTGTAAAGCAAATCACAAAGATATTTCTCTGAATTATTTAGCTTCACAATGAGAGATATAATTTCTCTAAATTTTGCATTTTTTGCAAACGTTTGTCTCCCTGAATCTCGGTCCCAGAGCGTTTTGCAGAGTTCAGTTGAGTTCATATATCATATAACTCATTGTGTGTAGTAAAAAGCAATGTAATTCATGATCAGTTTATAAATGTGATTCTGTTGTTCAATTTTCTGTAACACTGAAGGGCTTCTGCTGGACAACTATCTTGAAACAATAGAACTTGACCTAATATCGAACATAAGAGGGGATATAGAGTGTGTTATTTAGAGCAGGCCTTTTTCTGTAAAGTGTCAGACAGTAAACATTCTCAGTTGTGTGGGTCATATGGTCTTTGCTGCAACTACTCAACTCTGGCATTGAGCATAAAAGTAGCCATAGACAATACGTGAATGAATGGGCAAAGCTGCTTTCCAATAAAACTTTATTTACAAAGAGAGAGGGTGAGCCAGATTTGGCCTGTAGGGCATAGCTTCCAACCCTAATCTAAAGATTACTTGAGGCCTATGACAGGTGTTGAGTTAATAAGTTTTATGGATTATTTCATTCACTTGTTAAAAATATCACCTGCTTTTTCTAAAACTAGCTGTTTGCTATTTTAACTAGTGCCTCCTATATCTACTCTATTTATACTTATTAAATATTTTTTAAAAGGAGGTCTGTAGCTTCTTTCTCACAATACTTAATCTTACCTAATTAGCTTTCTGCCTAGAGTATTTCACTTTCACCTATAAAACATACTTATAAATTAAGTTCTTAAGCAAAGCATTGTGCTGAGTGGTGTAAAAAGTGATGATGCTTTTCTTCTTAGAGTTCAAACTCAGAAAAAAATGGTACAGACAGTAACAAAAGATACAGACACAGGAGAGGGCCTGGCTCAGGAGACATATCCAATAAGAATTAATCATGTTTTAAAAGGACTAAAGAAACAATGAGCCCAATAAAGAAAATAAACTCCCTAGAATCTACTAATGGTCCAGTCACATACGAAATAATCTAGTAGACGTTATATGTCAGTCTTCAAATGTGATCATTTTTCAATACAAGGCATTTCTCCAAAGACTTTAAAATAATTGCTGCAGAAGAGATTCTTTATAATATTAGGGTAAAGTAAAGTGTTGGTTCGCAACCTCGGGGCCTTCTTGGGTGCAGTCTGAAATTGGCGTCCCTGTACATGGAGGACAACAGAGGCTGAAGAAAGAGGCAGACCACTCCAGATTGGTAAATGGAAGGTTTAATAAGCAGGGGAACTTACACGCGAGGCTTGTCTTGGGCGGCCCCAAGACGAGTAGGTCTCTGCAGCCGCCCACCAGAATCTTAAACGTTTATACAGAGGCGTTAACTGTATTTGGTCATGTATTTGGTCCACATGGTCTCAAAAACCCCTTACTCTCTCGAGGCTATGTCCTTGAAACAGATCTGTCTGTGGGAACAGTGGGCAGAACGTACATTCCAAGGACGAAGAGGGGTAAGCAGCCTCCGATCGTCTGGGTCCAGCTCTCAGGCCAACCAGCAGTCATGTGCTCTCAATGATCTTCTACATAAGGTAATCTATGTAATTTCAGATACACATGATATCTCTATTTTTGTTACTCCCTTTCATTTATCACATTTGAAAGATTTTCTTTTTTTTACCAAAGATGACACCTGAGTGAATCTTCACTATATTTTTTTCTAAGCGTATTTTCTTACAAATCTTCAAATAAATCAGACATTTAGGTCACATTGGCTTACCATATTTTCATATTCTGTTCAATATAAATACATTCAAAATTTGTTTTTACTATAAAAGTTAATTTTTAAAATGAGTATTATTCAGTTTCAGTTTTTGTCACACTTCCTAGGATGTAAACATCCTCATCCACCAAAACTAGGCAGCATCTTTAAAATAATATTTACTCATTGACAATCTTTCATTGTTGCAAAAATAATGTTCTCTCATGGGAAAAAGCTATTAGTCACATCTCACAGTGGTCTCTTTGGCACTTCTCTTTGGAAATTGAGTAAAGTTTTAGTTTTGACAGTGTGCTGACTTGGGCTTGGCATTCAGCTCAGAATCTACCAGGATTGAGCACAAACTAGATATTCTCCTCCTCTCATTAAATACTTTTCAGAAGAGTTCCTTTCAACAATGCAAGTAACTATGATGGGCAGACTTTGAACTTAAAGAAATGGACACATAAATGCACTTCCCCAGAATAGAAATGTTTAGTGTTTCTTACACGAAGGCTTGAATTGCCTGTTTTGACTTCGTTATAAATATCGCAGTCATAATATTTGAGTTTTAAAGCTTTTGCTGGTGTAGCTTTGTGTTGTCTGGTTCCAATTTGGTAAACCACCATATGAGTACTTATTTGACAGAGAAACTAACTTTTCCAGTGTATCACACACATTCTTGGCTTATCTCACACTTGCATTTAATGTTTGTCCCAAATTCTGATATCTTGTTTTGTAGTGTCCAGAGGCAAAATTCCTTCTCTTTCCTTCCATTCTTCCAAGCAGATGATAGCTTTCTGATTATGTGTATCCAGTACTTCTATTGTATTCATCATAGAGCGTTTTTTCTTCTCATTTTCAATCTTTGTTTTTTTTCAACGTTATCTGTTCATGTGTATTGTCATAGTTTCTTTCCCATTTCATGGTCAACTTTGCTTCTGTTTCAATCGCCATTCTGTGGTTTCTCAGAGTTCTTTCTCATGGTTCTGTTATCTGTATACTTCTTAAACTACGTCTGTTTACTAAGTATATAAATGTAAAGAGATATACAACATTATTTGTTTAAATAAATGAGCCCTTCAAAATCTGTACAATTACTAAAAATGTTTCTACACATTTTATTTTAATTTTCGAAAAAGATCAATTACATAAATGCTGAGATTTAAATTTTCAACAGTACCTACTTTTCACCTCTCACTGTCAGTATGTATAAAATAATGCATGTTATCCACATGATTACAAGACAATGGGGTGCCTGTTGGCTGGAGTGGTCAAGTGAAAACCATACTTAGTTGAACTTGAGGGAATTTTATGGCACACTTAAGATGAAGTAGATGACAAAATTTCATATGCTACTACTTTTTAATGTTTTGAAGGAGTTTTACAATAAAATAGCATATACAGAAGTTTTCAGAGCAGTGAAGACACTCTGACTGTGAGTAAAACCATAAAAAGGTATTGTGAGCAACACAGAGGCAGGACTGCTTTTGTCTTTGTTTCTAGTGTGTGGCAGAGTGCCTGGTCCATAGCTTCCCAGAAAGAATTTGTTTAAAGAATATTGACTTTGTTTTAAAACAAAAATTTCTAATAGCACGAGGTCTAAAATATTCCTGTTACTAAAGTACTACTCTAACCTTAAGAAAAACACATAGCCATTGAGAGAGTTGTGTGTGTGCATGCATCTGTTTTTTAATGTACAGTATCCAATATAAAGTGAATTATATTTCTTAACCAGGTCATCTAAAATCTCTCTTTTCTGAATTTAGTTGTTGAACTATGTAGCCATGTTTTGAGTAAATATTCTGACTTCCCTTTTTTTAAACATTCTTTCTGTCTCAGTCCCTACTGTATATTTATCTTTTATAATGTGAAGTATTAATGTATTTCTCAAACCTTTGATTTCATGTTAGACTAATGAAAACTGTGACCAGAAGACCCACCACATTTAAAAATAATGCCTTAAGATTCTAATCTTTAATAAAGCACAGACCAAATCAACCAAATAAAGAATAAAAAGTGAATAATCAATGTCAGTCCTTAGCAAAGTGTGTTGATTCTCTCATTCTGTGCCAACTATCATTAGGATGGAAATGAGAGGAAGAGCCTGACAGAAAGTGGGGAAATATCTTTGGCTAATGAGATGGTAGGCTTTTGGAGCACTGTTGGGTGATTAACTTATCTGGCCAGTTCTTGTTTTTGGCTCATCACTTCATCCCAGAGTCTTTCTCTGCCTCTCCAGATAGGTTAGCTCTCCTTGTCATGTCTTCCCATTTGCAGCCCGTCCTTCACATTTTGTTATATGCGTCACAAATATTTTACTTGTTTAATGTCTACCTTGCCAGATTATAAATTCCACAAAGGCAAAGACCTTGCCTATCTTGTTCATTGCTATTTGCTCAACACGTAGGACAGTGCCTGGGCCTTAGTCAGTGTTCAGTAAATATTTGTTGAAGGAATGAATGAATTAAAATGCAAACCACCTGGGAGATTCATATTATTGGAATTGATCAACTTGCTATGGTAGTTGCCTACATAATTTAAGTAGAGGAATCAGGAAAGCCCGCATTTTAAAATCATCTCTCTGAGCCAGCCCTGATGGCCTAGTGGTTAAAGTTTGGTGTGCTCCATTTTGGGGGCCAGGGTTCACTTCCTGGGCATGGAACCACACCACTTGTCTGTCAGTAGCCATGTTGTGACAGTGGCTCACACAGAAGAACTGGAAGGACTTATAACTAGAATATACAACTATGTACTGGGGCTTTGGGGAGGAAAGAAAAAAGAGATGAAGATTTCAACAAATGTTAGCTCAGAGCAAGTCTTCCCCAGCAAAGAAAAATAAATAAATAAACTAGCAATTCTTTGAAAAAATAAATAAATAAAATCATTACTCTTACTTCTTCCCCAAGGAGCTTAAAACTCCACCATTGAAGGCATCGCCTTTACAAGGCATCATCTGATCAAATGAAATTTGAAAACAAAGGACCCTGTTTTCAGTCTCACTTGGTTTCTTATGGAAAAGTCCATCCAGTGCAATCTGTTCTGGAAATTAGCAAAGAGAAAGGCCATAAAGAGGACCACTGTAGGGGTGCATGGAGGAGAACAGAGGGAGAGGGTGAATGGCAGTCTCACTTGGAGCAGGTGGCATTGCCTATGGCTGACTGTGCTTGTCAGGGTGCTCCAAGCAGTCCTGTTACCCAGGGAAGGCCTGTTATGGCTGGCGCTTCAACTGACCTAGATGAGAGGCTTAAAGAATAGTGAGCAGTGGTGCTCAGGACAAAATGTGCCCTTTCGCTACTTTTCCTCTGCCTGCTCCTATTTACTTACATCACATCATGTAGGGAGCATCTTTTTTCACACACCTATCTCATTTTCCCCTGATGCTACCCAGAAAAGTTACTTTGTATAGTCAAAATTGTAAGAAAAACAGTTTAGCGGCAATTACCTCTTAAAAATTAGCATGCAGTGCATTTACCTGGAATGTACTCTAGTAGACAAAGCTCATCTCTTTTGTATGTTTTTATAAAGCATTAAAAGCCTAAAGTAAATGTAGCATTTTTTTGAGAAAAACAAACTGTTCCCTTTCAAATCATCAATTACATGATAGAATATGGAAAGGAGACATCCTTGACTCTGGAATCATTTGATTTTGATTTGGTACTGAGGACACAGTGAATGGCATTTTTAAATGGGCTCTATTACTCATATTCCATTAAAAAATACTCACACTTCTTAGTCAGAAAGTTATTATTTCCTAGTGAGTATGACATCAAATAGAGAAGTGTACCTTAGTGAATTTGTTTTATATTCTATTATTTATCCCACAATGTCTTTCTAGTTCCGAGAGTCTCAAGCCCAAAATGCGTTATATAGATTTTTCAAGGTGAAATGGCATGAGTCTCATAATTAACTATGAAATTATCGTCGAAGTCAAACATTGTTAAAATTTAAAGTCTAAATACCTAACGAGATGAACATGTGTAAACAAGGAGAAATCCATCCAAACAGAGTGGAGTGGTATTTGGGGCCACCGAAAAAGTTTATTTTTCTTTTCCCAAAACTTGTTATTGCATAATAGCAAATATATATTTCTAGCTTTCTTGTAGCTTTCAAGTAAGAGATCTCTTACTTTAAGGGAATTTAGTCATCATAGGTAGAAACAAGCAGTAGAGCTATGCAACTCTTCCATATCTGTGCAACTCTCCAACATACTCATTACAAATATCGTCTTGGTTGTGTAGAAAGCAGGCAACCAGTGACTTAAGGCATCAAATAAACCATTGGCCTCATGTATTTTAAAGGTGCTAAAGAGAGGTAGGGGAGAGTAGAAGAGAGAACAAGGAACTGGGAAGCAGAAGACCGCCTCGTTGGATTCTGAGCCTGTTTTTCTCATCTGTTAAATGAAAGGGTTCTGTAAAAGGATCTGCAGCTTCTCATCCAAGTCCATTGATCTGGTCTTCCAAGTCAATATCAAAACATTACCAACCACGTTGCGGGTAACAGAGACTATAGAGAAGGGACAAGTGTAAGGAAACAGCTGTTTTCGTTAGATTAAGGCCACAGTTTTAGGTCATCTCAGCAATTTCTCTTTGTGACTAGTAGAGATTCCTTAAGAAGATCCATTAGCACTCCTCACAGCCTTCAGTTTATGTAGGAGTTTGAATAGAATTCATATTATAGCTCTGTTTATATTCTAAAGATTCCATGAGCTTTATCTAGCTCATATACTTACAGTTGGCTTTCAAAGCACAGAATGTATGTTGGTTTTGAAAATATCCCAGCAGCACTACTTCTAGAATCAGCCATTTTGCAGTAGTCCTAGTGGCAGACTGTGTTGTGTAGATAATGTGTTTATTTTCTTGATTTACTAAGCCCTTATTTCCCAAGTAAGGACAAAGTTAAATAAGTAAAACTTGAAATAAATCTTAAAGATTAGATCATGTAAGGACACTTGGAAGGCTAAATGTAAATCCCATTTGATTCTTATGTATACATCCTTCAACAATTTATAGCAGTAATTAAAGTAATCTACATTTTCCTGGCACTATCATGTGCCATTAATTTTACATTAGAATTGTGGCCCAATGAACTGGTACAGATATATTTAAGCACTGATGATGTATGCCTAAATTTATCCCTTGAGAAATTAGAGTTCAAAATGAGGAAAGAATACAAATTAGAAAAGAAAGTTAAAAATGATTAATAACTGGTGATGAGGGCCAAAATCAAATTAAAGTGGCTATCTTGGAGCTGTATTTAGATCTTAAAAAAAAAAAGCTCCTGTGGCATTTTTTTTTAAGCCATTAATTTGATTCTTTACTGCTTGAAATAAGGAAGACATATGTAGTCTTATTCATGAGTAAATTGTCACTAAAGGTCAAAAGTAGGAAGAGGTCAAGTCAAAGTTGAATTTAATTCTCTTAGCGTGCTCTCTAGCTTCAGAATTCTCATGGTAATAATGAATTCACTCCCATATTAATAAGAGCGGGATGTGAGAAGTGATTCCTCTGTATGTTCATATCATTAAATTCAATCAAATGCTTCGGGAAAAAATATCATCACCTATGTGGGAGAACCAAGCTAGGATTTTAGTCAATTAAGTGATGTAAATCATTATCTTCCTATAATTCAATGATAAAATTAAGGTTTTTTCCCCAAACTTCTCTGATATGATGATTAGGAAGATGAAGTTCCACTGAAGACAGAAGTTAGATATCTTCTCTTTCTGATCACGGATCTAACGTACAGGGGGTTTGGTAACAAAACCTTGAGGGGGTAGACCCTTCGGCGTGCCCCACTCTGCACTAAGTAGACCTGGCCGTAACCCTAGTTCGGCCTCTCAGCAATGGTATAACCATAAGCAACTTATTTAACTCATTAAGCCTTGGTTTTTCCTGTGTAAAATAAAGATCATAATAATCTATCCTGCAGAGTTATTATGAAAACAGGAAGTAAGAATGTTAAACACTGATCTTAATTTATCTTGCTTATTTTGAGTTTCATAGACA
This sequence comes from Equus caballus, assembly GCF_041296265.1. Lineage (NCBI taxonomy): Eukaryota > Metazoa > Chordata > Mammalia > Perissodactyla > Equidae > Equus > Equus caballus. The sequence goes on from NC_091704.1 coordinate 41,055,314, forward strand.
CGTATTTCCTCTTGATGTATGACCACCAAAAGCCAAACCAACTGTAAAATCTAAAAGAAAAATACTTCTTTTGTTTAAATGGAAGTATTCCACACCCTCACCCCTACTTTCACCCTCCCCACCGCCCAACTAGGGCAAAAGAATCACACGGAATGAGAATAAAGAGTGAAACAAACCGACTGTAATTTATGTTCCACCATCTTCCTTTCAGCAAGTTGACTAAACAAGGACTCACATTTGCAATAGTCTAAGAAGGGACACAGAGGAGTTAAAGAGGAGTCAAGAGAAGAAAGCAAAACAAACAGAAAGGAAGGGGGTGGCAGATCAGAGTAAGGAACCCAGTTTGAAAAAAGCAATTTGTAAATGTGCATTTAATTCATGTATGTAGCAAGCTACTTAGACAGGACTGTTGCAGTACAAACTTTCAAGCAGAAACGTTGTCTTCTTATGACATGCAGTCTTACTTAAGAGTATTCAGTATTCAACAAATATTTTGCAAAGTAAGAATAGTTCTATACAAACTTGGCTCATAATTCAGTATGCCAAAGTGCTTCAAATCTTACTCTCTCTCTCTTCTTCTGAAAGAAGACGTTTAAGTGTCATCTGCTCAACCCTCTTAATTTTAAAGAAAAAACAAATCTAATCCCAGTTTGTTTAACTATCATTTCCTAGCTCACAGAGCTAGGTAGAAACCAGGAGGAAACAAGTACTCAGGGGTTCTTATTCTCCGGTAGAAAAGACCACACACCAGCAACCAGGCCCTGATGGTCAGTCATACTAGGAGCTTTGGTCCTCTCTCCAAAATCCTGGTCCACAGCCATAAGGCCATCAGGCAGGTCTCCTTTTTACCTAGTTCCTTCCCTATTTTTAAAACCTGATCATTCAAAATTTCCGCACATGTCCAGTTTCCTAAATTCTCTTCAACATTCTTTAGCAAAATAATTTGCTTAAAGTTTTCTATTTAATGAGAAAAGTCCACTCCAAATTCTAACTAGACTGCAGCCAAGATGACTCATCAGAAGAGCCTGAGAAGCGAGACAGGAACATTTAAGTCCCGAGTCGATCATTTCCTGAGAAGGGCAGTGGATGGGACGGCTTAGCTGGAAGAAGAGTGCCACACGCTGGAAAAGGAGAATATTGTCTTCTGAAATGCTTCTGCAAGGGTCTTTAAAGGAAAGTTCTCAAACTGAGAACACACAAATTTAATTCTCTCTCTTTTCTGTATTTTCATTTATTTTACTGACATCAAGTACAGAGAATTGGATTTGGGGTTAGTCATAATTCTGGTTCCTGCCATAGTCATCACTGTTGCATTTAACATGAGGTCTGCTTTTAGTGAGTTAGTTCTTGAATTAATAAGTTTTTAATAATGTAATAAGCCTGATGGACCTACCACCTCAAACAAAAAAGCAAAGCCCTTGACAATAACCTCCATGCAGCCCTGCGGCCCATCCCACCCTGTCTCCTTGCCTCCCCACACCCAGAATAACCAGGCTCCTGCAGTTCTGGACCAGATTGGAGGCACTGCTGTCACAGGTAAGAACGTTTCTGGATTTTTTGTGATATTGAACTAACAATTATTTTTCTAACTGTCACTGCTGACTGATCTCATGATTTTCATACAATTAGTTTAAACAAATTTCAGATTTAAAACTGGAGAGGAAGTAGAGCAGTTTGGTTAACAGCTCGGACTCTGGAGTCAGACTGACCTTGGCCTAAATTCAAGAGCCACCACTTATTACCAACACTTAATCTTGCCCTGGGCAAGTTGCATAACTTCTCGAAGCTTCCATTTCCTCATAGCAAAGGACAACAATAGCTAGTCTTGTGAGAATATGATGATATAATCAAGAAAACTATTTAGCAAAGTGCCTGGCAGTGAGAAAATGCTCGATCTATGTAATCTATTATCATTTCTATCTAGTATTCTCTGGGCAGTATTTTTTTAAGTATTATGTTTAAAAATGTACAGTTATAACATGTCATAAAACAAATTTCACATCGTTGTGGATCTTTAATTCCAAGGAGATGGTTACTATTACTACATTTTGTAAAATTACATGATTTTTTAGAACACCTTTACCTCATCTGATTCATAAAAGAGTCCTGTGAGGTATGTTTGAGAGGGTAATATTATTTCAAATTTATACAATTGAGATTCAGTGCAACTAAGCAACTGGTAAAAATGTATGACACTCATATGCCTGAAATAATCTGACATTTGATAAATTGTGTCCGTCTTCGATCTCTCCATTCTGCTCTGAGAATGCGGGCAGTGTTTAGGGAGTCTGTCCTTTATGCTACCTGGTCATATTTATTAACTGGGGCAAGGTAGACACCTCTTTCTCAGCCAGGGAAATTTATCAGTTAACCACGAATTTATCATGAACTGCTTCTTTTGAAAATCAAACACACACCAAAACCTTTTTCTTAATATCTTTTCATTACTTTTACCATTTATTGCATCCTATTTATTAGAGGAAAATATTTTCATTTCCTTGGAAACTGACACACGTCCTTTGTCATTCCTCTTGCATTAATCAACAAGTCTTCCAAAGCATTTGAACAGCATTCAAATTCAGAAATAGCCTTGTAAACCTTCCCCAGCTAGAAGTGACTGGCCTAAACTGGCCTGCACTTGCTGATACATTGTAACTTCTAGGTTGATGAAGCCCCTTGTCTACTCAGAGATATGAGTTTTATTATTTTATTTATATTATTTTATTTTTAAACTGAATCAACACAAGAAAACAGCATTTTGTGAACAAGACAACCTTCCTTTAGCATGGCTAATATGAACAGATTTATTTTATAATAGTTCTTCAAAAATGTCTAATTTTATGTTAAGCATTCAAGTCATTTATATTCCATTTTTCACATAACCATCAGAATTATCTTTTATAATGTAAAGTATTGGTCGTCTACTAAAAATGCTCTAATAGCTTTCACTGTTTTTAGAATGGAATTCAAATTCCTTTCCATGAGCTTCAAGGTTCTATATATTCTGGCTGTCCTCTAGCTTTCTAATTTCCTTCCTAACATTGTCCCCTCCCTCACTGCTCCACAGCCAGGCTGATCTCTTCTATTCCTCCAAGCCGCCAAGATCCTTCCTTCCTTAGAGCCAGTGCACTGGAAGTTCAAGATGGTGGGATACTTATTGCCATTCAATTCTCTGTTCAAATGTCACCTACTCATAAAGGCTGTCTAAGTTATCTAGAGCACCCAATCTAGATTTTCACCCTCCCAAATAACTCCCTGTTTTATTCTTTGCATACATTATCTAAAATCATCTTGTCATTGATGAGTATATGGCTTCCTTTTCTGTCTACCCCCATTAGAACATAAGCTCAGTGAGAGTAATAAATTTGCATATCTTGTCCACCATTGGTCCCCTAGCATCTCTAAGAGTTCTTGGACTATAAGAAATGCTCAAACAATACTTAGTGAAAAAGCAAATGTTGGGATGAATTGATAAAATTTATGGACAATAGACTTAAATCCAGGTCTATCTCACTCTAAAGACACTCTCTCTCCAGTTGATCTGACATTGCCTTCATGTTCTGGAAATTGCATGATAACTTGTGCTTTGTTCCAGAGTCTACATTGGGTGACCCTTCTTGCATTGAAAGCTAAATCTTCTCTGTTGCGAATTCTATGGTGACACGTCTCATGCTTAACTGGTCTATCCTATCAGGATAAATTGACAATGGAATCATGGAGGAAAATAAATTGAAGGGATGGTGGAAGAAACATCTATGAAAGAGTCTAAGAAATCATCGATGATGATTAAGGAGAGATGTTTCAGGGGATTTATATTTATATAAATTTATTATTTATATTTATATGGTTGAAGGAAAACTACAGTGGGTTAGACAGCAAAATGAAGCAAGTAAAACAAACCCTACCATATGGAAACTAAAATAAAGAAAAAGTATATGAGTAAATAAGTAGATAAACACAGTTAGTAATCCTTGTGTAAAGGAGAAAGAAATAAAGCAAATCAGAAAATACGTACAGATGAATGACAATGAAAAGATAATTTCAAAGTTTCTAAATTGCAGCTAAGCAGTATTTTTACATGACAAATAGCTGTAGTTCTATTAGAAAACAAGAAGGACTGAAAACATGAGTCAAGAATTCAAATCAAGAAATCAGAAAAAAGAGCATCTTCATCACAATAAGAAGAAAATTTTAAGGGAAAGTAATCAAGGACATTTATTTTGTATTGTTTACCATTTTATTGCTGCGTCCCAGGCACTGACACATGGTGAATGCTCGATAAATATTTATTGAATAAATGAATGAAGAGCAGTCAGTTTGTGATATCAGTAGGAATAGAAAGCAGGATCCTGATCCCCATGATGCTAATGGTCTCCCACTACATGTTCCTATTGGACTGATAAAGCAGCAAGGAACTGAGAGCTTCCTCAGGAAAACAATGCCAACATTTGCATATCAAAAGTGAGGCTTATTAGAGCCAGGAAAAATTAGTGGGCAGGAAATCTCACAGAACCAATGGAAGAAATGATCATGACCTTTTCCCTTGAAACTCTACAGCTGAGTGAATGCCAGCATAAGGAGGATGCAAAGGCCTTCCCGTACATTTTAATCCAGATCCAATCAAACTCTGTGGCTATCAGGAAATAAGTTAATGCAGCTGAGATGCATGCTGGCGTGGACCACAATCTCCTCTCCCTCGCCTCTACCCCCAGTCAAAGGGCTGACTTCTGAAAAGCCCCCTGATCTATGAGTAGCTTAAAAATGCACCAGAAATCCCAGAGCTGTCCAAATCAGAACAGACATAGGGACTTTCCCAAGTCTAGATGAGTGTAGATTTCTAAAGTGAAGCCAAAACTGACTCTTTTCAGAAAGAAAGTGGATATTTCAGTTAGAATTCAATTGTAAAACCAGAAGAACTAAAATAATGACATTCTTTAAAAGCTAAGCGTTGATTTCTCTCTCACTTAAAAGGAGTCTTGAACTTCACAAAATCATCGGGGACCCAGGTTCCTTCCATCTTGCAACTCTGTCATCCTCAGCGTGTGATTTTCTACTCGCAGACCAATATAGCTTCTGAAACTCCAGCCATCATGTCTGCATTTTAGCTGATAGGAAGAAGGGCCTAAGAAGAGCACATCACCCCTCTTCCAGAACATTTCCCTAAAATCATATACAACACTTCTGTTTACATTCCGTTAGACAAATCTTAGTCACAAAGCCAAAACCAGATGCAAAAGGCCAGAAAGTAACTATTTCATCCAGGCAGCCATGATTGCAGCTACAAATGAGAAGTTCCAGTGAAAGGGAAGGAAGAGAACATAAATATTTGGTCTGAACTAGGAGCTTCTGCCATAGAGAGCAAAAACCATCTTCTGGGACTTTCTGTCCTCAGTACTGAGTCTTCTATTTGCCCCATTTAGGAATTTCAAAAGGAGAGCTGAGCTGGGAGCCCTGCAGCATACTCTTTGGGACAAAGCTGCTCCAGCTCCTTCTGCAGCCAGCTATTGTCCTCAACACTGACTATTATGAATTTAGGCTTTACTTTATGAGAGCAACTAGGGCAACATCAATTATTTAAAAACTCAATTTATCTGATGTCATTTTATCATCACTGCACCTGAAAGAGGAAACTGAGGCACAAGCCTTTAATAGACATAAAACAGATTCCCTCCTTTTTGTCTTTCCTCCCATCGTATTCCTTTCCTTGATGAGTAAGCAGTCTCAGGGTTTCAGGGATCACTAAATATAGGGGTCCACAGACTACGGTCTGCTGGCCAAATTTGGCCTACTGTTTGTTTTTATAAATAAAGTTTTATTAGGACACAGACACATCCATTCATTTGCTTATTGGCTATGGCTGCTTTCATGCTATAATGGCAAAACTGAGTAGCTGTGATCCAGATTAACTGGCCCACAAAGCGTAAAATACTTTTTTACGTGACCCTTTACAGAAAAAGTTCACTGACCTAGAATTCTGCAACTGGAAACACTTTAGAGATGACCCAATGTGTGAGCTCCCAACTGTGACCCTTCAAAAAATACAGTACTTCCTTTTATCCCCCCAATGCCTTTTGCATTAAAAGAAGGTATCTACCAAATTATATTTATTAATTAAATAATTTACTGCACATAATGACTTTTGACCACAATAGCTGCTCAGCGTAAGACTTGTGAGGCCACATTAAGCTGCTATTAGCTCTAAAAAGTAAAGAAACAGTTTTATTCAGACCATACGCCTTAATTAGGGAGGACATAATTAGTTTCGATTAAGCTTTATTTAAAATGCAATAAAGTTTTCAGATTCCCCTGAAATCCTTAAAAGACTCAAAGAGGGTTTGGGACCCCAGGTTGAGAATCAGAATAGGTGAGAAAACCAGCCTAGAGAGGTTCTTGCTTCATGTCACCAAGTAAGATTTAACAGTGAGGTAAGTCCCAGGTATTCAGACCCGCCTTTGCATTTGTTGCCTTGCCAACTGCACAAATGAATGAGAAACCAGGAAATAACAAGTGAGCTTCCTTGATACTGCCTCACTAAGTATATGCTAGTAAGTAACATGGAGTCCTCAGTGAGATGGGGCTGTCATTGAAAGCTTAGGTTGGGTCTGAACCTTGGAAACCAATAAATCTCTTAGAAGGGAATTAAAAAAAAAAAGAAAGATAGGAACAACATAATATTTTAAAATATTAATGGATATTCAATCTGTTTCAACACGTAACTTTCTAAGGCACAGCAAATTTACAGCACTCTTAATCATTACCAGAGAGTAAAACAAGCATGGAGCCTTGGCATTCTTTGAAGGAATTCAGGCAATTTTTTGAGATTGCTTTTTCTCCTTGTCAACATCATGTTTTCTTTCTAACTTTACCCATTTGGCAAGAAGGGCATTCCTGTCACTGTGATCTCCTTTCCCCCATAGCATGAAAATCTGCAGAATAGTTTGTTCAAGTTACCAGCAGAGATTCCAAAACTGTATGCTCCACCTTCACACTCAACTTTGGAAGTGTTTTGCCTTGAAACAGGATTAAAATTTGTACAAGTTGGACTGGGAAAAGACCACACAAAATCCTTGGCAAAAAAGTCTCAGAATCAAACTGTTCTCTTTCTCATTTTAAACGTATTATAGAATTGTTGTTGTTGTTATTATTTTGTTGTTCATTTTTTTCATCCAGAAATAGTGTCCTCAAGGTGACAGCATTATTGAAGTATTTTTTATCCCTCCATATGTTGAAGTAAGCCCTGTTTTAACTTACTGGAGATAAAAATAGGAAATAAAAACCATCAAAGAAAGACATGTTTCCCCTTTAAATAATCTGAAAATCATAATACTAAGAAACTCTAGTGATCACCTAATTGGACCTCTTAGAGAAGAAGACATCCATCTAGTGCAGTCAGGGGCTTGGCCAAGCTGTGGAAGGAAGAGCTCTGCGGAGGAAGCAAGGAGACCTGGGCATTAGTAGCTCTGGGACTGTGGATAAGTGAGGGCTGCTTTTCTCATCCATAAAACGACAAAGAGACGATGGAGATGCAGAACCTCTCCATCTGTGCAACTCCATGACTCAATGACTTTGGTGGGATTCTAGGCCATTCTTGGCCCCTAAGTCTCCTGATTCTTAGTGCAGGGATAATTCCGCTACATCATGCTGTTACTCCTCAAATTGGGTCAAAGTAATCAAACCTAATTGACAACTGTCTCCATAATCCATCCACATGTCTTCTTTGATAACACCATGGTATAATTAATATTTATAATTTTTAATAATTTACACAACTAGTACCTCAATTCATTTAATTCATGTATTAAACATTAGACTTATTGTTTTCAAGTAACTACCAGTGCCTAGAACTCTAAAAGGTGCTAGGGAAAAATCTTGAAGATGATAAGGTCTCTGCCCTCAGGGAATTTATAATCTGTATATAAGTGGATAGATATTATTCTCCCCCTGATAGATGAGGTCACAGAAACACAGGGAGGTTAAATGATTTGCCACGGCCACACAAGGAGAATAAACCAAACTTCAAACTAGAACTTAGAGCTCCTGGCTGTCATTCACATGTTTTCATCACCAAAATCAACTAGGCTTGCCTGATATCTTTTTTTATAGCTTCCCTCCACCTCCTATCATATGTAATGCAAAATAAAAACAATTTTTAACTCTAAAACAAAACTTTCACAGATTCTGACATTAAAACTGCTTCAAAACAGTACAGCAATTCTGAGCTCAGGCTAGAATAGAACTGGAACAAAAAAGAGCGATGTGAAAACATCACATGATCATCACTAAGTTCTTTGACTGATGTCAGTATGTGCTCTTCAGATTAAAAGAGAAGAATATTTTTTAGTTCAATACCACCACCTCATACCTCTTCATCCTAAACCAGTCCCAGGAAAAAGGACTTAAACTCTAATTGATTCTAGTGATGAATTTGGAAATTCTGCTCATTTGAAATTTTTCGTTTCTCTCTTCTATTTTTGATAGTCTTCTAAACCATTTTGTGAGCCCAGCGCTTGAGGAGAACTTAATTGTCTGAATCTCAAGAGCTTCTGCAAACCCCTGATGCCTGTGAAGTGCTGTTATCTAAAAGAAACCCTTTAACTCATGCAGTTTGTGGGGAAGAGGAAATATAACTTTATACCTGAAGATTATCTCAATATTTCAAAATATTGAAATAATTGTCTGAACATTTTATCTATATATTGTGAAATATCTAGATGTTGAAAACCTCCACAGTTTGTGAGTTATTGCGTTTATTTTTTTATATAACTTTTGTATGAAGTTATAGGTCTGCCTGATGTTAAATAGCCAAAGTCTTAATAAGGGAACATTTGCCGCAACGATCAATTATGCTATAGCAGCAATGTGGGTTTATGGACTTAAACCCAGGGAAGTTAAAGAGAAACGTACAAAGTACACTTATCATCACCATTCAATGACATCAAACAATGTTTTTTCCAATTTGTTATAGCTGCTTATGAAATTTAAAAAGAACAAAACCAAAAACATTGAACTATTTTGTATGAGATGCAGTTTCTAATACTTCTAAACCAGATTCAAAAAACCCCACCCACACAGTAATAATCAGCTGAAAAATCCAATTATACTGATTTATTTCCTGCCTCTTAGCCTGTTCCACATACTCATAACAAGAGTAAACATGTTTTTATTACTTTATTTTCATTACAGCATGTTTTAAAATGCAAATGCTTCTGGTATTAGAGAATTGAGGAAATATTAATCCAAACACACAAGTTTTCCATTTACTTCAAAGTTGTCCTTTAGCCATTAATCTATAATCATTTTATGTATGATAAAAAAACAGTACAAGAAAAGAATGATCATAGTGTTCCTGTGAGACATTTTTGCCTATAATTCATTGAGGTCCTGTGGAAACATTGCTTTCTATAGATGTTACTTCAATGAAAGCTACATTTTTGGATGCTTTTAGATTTTTGTGCTTTGAAGTTTGTGTAAGCAGACATATTCCTATATTCCCATATTTCTTTCTAAGCCCTTCATGAAAAGAAAAATAAGATATTGTCCCTACCTATCCCCACAGCTTTGAGGCATCATTCATATCAAACTCCATTTCAGTCACTCAAAGTGGCAGCAAAGTCCCCCTCGTCTTTCCTGTGTTCCTCCTCTTCCTACATTTTGGCATCTCTCAAAGGAAGCCCATTTTACAACGTTAATTCAGCTAATCCAAAATGCTGCATTATCCAAATGTTCTACTTAGAATAAATATTCCACAAACCTATGTTTACCAGGAGATCTGAGCCTTCGAGGTAACCCCTGGGGCATGTATTCAGGTAAAAGGAGAAGTAGCCACAGATTTTCTTTTCAAACCATCCAATAGCATTAAACTTGATTCTCAGAGAATGCCTAGGGGTAAGTGGCATACACAAAATGAGATTTTACAAACTAGAATGAACAAACTCTTTGTATGCACTATATGTATACATATTTCCCCGATTTTAAGATGAACTTCCATTCTCAAAATAAAACAGACGTGATTATTTATCAAACTTTGTGGTAAGAATTCTGCACAAATTACTTTGGAGTTAGGCTCAATGGTTCTCCACTCCCACGCTTCAGATTCTTCTGGAGCTTCTAAAACCAGCGGAAGCCCTGGTTTCATCCAAAGATTGATTCTACTGGGTTTGGGGTGCGGTCTTATTATCATTATTTTTTAAAAGTTCAGAGAATGAGTGTAATATGCAGCCAGGATTATGAACAATGAGTTAGGGTAAAAATAATTTTATTACATAGCATTTAATTCATCTCTTGAAACTCCCCTGACCTCTATGTATGTTGTCTATGCCACACTTGGCCAAATAATTTCTATTGGAAAATTGATATCTCTACAAAGTATTAAAGCATCCTTAAATGCTCTGCAGTGCTTGTAAAATTACTTCATGGAAGCATTGTTTCATAATAATAATTCTTCCATTAGTTCAGTGGAAGATCATGAGTTCCTTCTGAAACCAGAAATAGGATCCTTAGAGATAAGTGAGAACTGCTTAAGTATGCACAAACATGCAAAGAAATAGTATGTGGTAGTTAAAAGTATCATATAGATCTATGTTCATTTATATCCATGAGATAAGATTAACTGAAATACAGAGATGCAGATTGAAGAGTATTATACCGCAATGCTAATAATGTTTTTAATAATGAATGAGATTTTTGGTTATATATCTATATTCCATAGTGTTTGCTCTTTAAAATTAGTATGCATACTTTTAAGGAGACAACAAACAAGAAAATTCATAATTTGGAAGGAAGAAGAAAGAAATAAGAAAAAGAAAAAAGAAAAAGAGATAAAGTCGGCAAAAAGTTGCTTGAATTACTTTGGAGCATCGAAATTCAAGCAGGTCTTGAAAGGGGAGTGTGTAAAAGCCTGGAGGTAAAATCAGTTTCAATTTATTAAGCGTGTTTGTACCAAGCTGTACAATTTCCTTGTCATCAATAATACCGATAAAACCTTTTGGGAGTATTGGAACTCTTAAAAGAAATGTGTATTAAGACATCTGCAGTTTTATAGTTTCATTATTTACAATGGGAGTTTCCTGAGTGATGGGTTAGCTTACACAGTCTAGTCTTCCAAAGAAAAGTGATGCAAAAAAACCTTTCTTGTTTAAGAATGTGAGAATTTACCACTTGCAAAAAACCTAGACCATCCTTCCTAATAGTTCTACGACACTCTTTCATTCATAGAACAAATATTTATTATCAGCTAACAATCTAGAAGTAAATTAAAATGTATGTTTTTATCATTCTCCCACTTTATCCTGCAGAAATGAAAGGATGCAACTTTGCAATTATTTTTCTTCCAAAGCTATAACATGTGACTCTTTAACCAAATCACCTTTAAACTATATTTCAGTTTGTATAAGGCTCTATGCCATATACAAAAGGGATACAGAGATGAGTTGAGCAAGTCTCTAGGAGGTTAGAATGCCCTATAGAAAAGACAACACACATGCACACGCTCACACACACACAATCTAAGGTGAAGAAGATATCACTTATACATGGCACTGACAGGCATGACTTTCTGGCTCAGGCGATCAGGATTCTTGGACAAGATTTGAATGAGACCCTGAAGATTCTGCCAACATTAATAGTCAGAGATTGCCAAGAAGAGGGAAAACATTCTAATATCAGGGCCATGGAAAGTAACTTGGAGTCTGAGGAACAGATAGTTGGGCTGATGTGAAGAATTCATGGAAGGGGGCTCTGAGAGAGAAAGTTCAAAAAGGTCAAAGAAAATAGCCAGTGGGGAGTCTTGGTTGCCTAATCAAGCAGTTTGAATTTTATTCACTGAAATATGAAGAAACAAGTTTGAACAGGTTTGGGTACTCTAATGACCTAGCCATTTTGTATCCTCTCTGACCTTATCTCCTGCCAGTCATCACCAGGCTTGCTCTGCTCCAGCCATGCTGACTTTCTTGCTGTTTGTCAAATACATCAAGATTATTCCTGCCTCAAGGCCTTTACACTTGCTGCTTAGTACATTATTACTGACATGCTTTTCCCCCAGACCTTTGCTTAGTTGAGTCCCTCACTTCATTGCTGTGACTGCTCAGCCTTTTCCTCAAATAGAGATAGATCGAAAATAGCACTTCCCACACCATCATTTTATACTTGGCTTTGGTTTTCTTCATAGCTTTACTTAACATATATCTTTCTCACACAGGGGCACATACATTTTTTTGTCATTTATTTATCACCTGTTTCCACTACAAGAAGGTGAAAAATAAACTTCATGCAGCATGGGCAGCACAACTCTATCATGTCTACTCCAGAGTCTAGGACATGAGTAGAACAAAAGAAATACTCAATAAGTATTTATCAAATAAATTAATAACATCTTTAATTAAAAAATAATCAAAGAAGAATTCTAGGGAGATTGGCATACAATATTGGAATCTATGACAATAATCTAGACAAGAGGTAATAGATTGACCTAGAATGATCACCATGGAGATAAAGAGAAAAAAAGAAATGGATTAAATGCTTGAGTTGCCTCCGTGGGCTCATAATCCTTATCTGTAAAACAAGGATTGTTGGACAAGAATTATGATCTCTCATACCTTTCCAAAGTGTGACTACAAAATACAAGAGTCTAAGCATCATCAGGAAATATTGATGTCAGAACTGAGGGAGAAGAAAAAGTTAAAGATGCCTCAGAATTCCACCAGAGTGGTTTGGAAAATGTTGATGTTGTCCACAGCTAGGGGGCAGAAAGAGGAAGAGGAGCCGGAAAAAAAGCCAGGGAAATAATGGAGAAGGTTCATAGAGGGGGAGGTAGAGAAACCATAGTGTGGACCATTTATAAGAAAAAGGAGCCATTTCAAGAAGAGAGAAAGATGGTGAATAGAGCCACATTAGGGAGGATGAAGCCTGAGAAGGTGCCAGAGAAGATTCCCTTTAAGATCCTGGATGCCTTTGGAAAGAGAGATTTCATTAGGGTCAGTGGAAAAGCAAATGCCAGATCATGGAAGAAGTGAAGGCAGTGCCACCCAGGCTTACTCTGGAAAGTGAACGAACCCAACAAGCAAGGAGGGAAAGCCAGTAAAGAGAATTCCCAGCTGCTGTGTGTTGTGCTTTGGCTTTCCTTTTCTTATTATTTCCATTTTCTTTAAGGAAGGAATTTGCATGTCTGAGGTGAGAAGGAAGAAACCATTTGAGAGATATAGACCCCAAATTCTTGATATTAGAAAACATAGTTGTCTTCTAAGAAGTTGCTTCAATCAGAGAAATGAATCCCAAATTTTCCCAGCTTTGAAAATCCACCTCATCCTGCACTCCTTCTGTTTCCTCAAAGCTTGCCTCCTTTTGGCTTATTGTCCATGCCTTAGAAGCCATCTCAGAATTAAAGCCTTCACCAGAATGATTGCAGTATTTTAACTGCCCGTGACTTCTGTTCTTGCCCATCTCTAGTGCATTTTCTAGAAAACAGCCAGAGATCTTTTTAAATCTTTCATTGACTCACATCATATCAACTGCTCAGAAACCAGCTGTGGTTTCCCACTCATCAGTAAGATACAAGAGACTGCAGCCAGCTACCTGTCTGACCTCAGCTCTCTCTCTAACAGATCTTGTTCCGTTCTACCCCACTCTTGTGTCTCCTACTTGCTATCCTCCCATTCTTAAAGCTCTAGCAACACTGTTCTATTTGCTGCATAAAAAATTACCGCAAATTTAGAGGCTTCAAACCACATGCACATACATTACCTCAAACTGTCCGTGGGCCGGGACTCCAAGCATGCCTTAGCTGCACCCCCTGCTCTAAGGTCTCACCAGGCTGCAGTCAAGAGGGCAGCTGGGCTGCATTTTCATCTACAGGATCAATTGGGAAAGAATCAAGTTCCAATTTCACTCATGTTGTTGGCAGTATTTATTTCCTTGCATCAAAGCAAGGTCCCTGTTTTCTTGCTGGCTTTGCCTACAATCGCTCTCGGTTCCTAGAGGCCACCTCCACTTCCTGGCCACGTGGCCCTCTCCAGAGGCCGTCTCACAATGTGCCAGTTGCTTCTTCAAGAACAGCAATGGAGAGAGAAACTCTCTCCTCAGAGAGGGCCCAGTCCCTCTGTTATGAGGTTTCATCTAATCACGTCAGGCCCACTCAGAATAATCTCACTTTGCTTAACTCAGATTAACTGCCTTGGTACTTTCATCACATCTGGAAAAGTCTCTTCACCTCTGCCACTTCTCTTGACTGGAAGTAAGCCATTGGTCTCCACTCAATGGGAGGAGATGATACAGGGCACAAACATCAGCGAGGGGGCTGTGGGGCCATCATCGCCTGCTGCCTACCACAGCCTTTAATACAAAAATATCTTTCCTACATCAGGCTTTGCCTACATTGTTGCCTCAATCTCTTAGCCTTTTCCTTTCCCACTTCACCTGGGTAATTCCTAAACACCTTTCAGAACTCAGATTACATATTACTTCTTCCCATTCTCCTTTCCTGACTATCCCAAAAGGAGGACATGCTATTATTTTTTCTCATAGCATATTTTAAAAGCTTTATTGAGATATAATTCACACATTGCACAATTCACCTATTTAAAGCATACAATTACACAGATTTTAGCATATTCACAGAGTTGTGCAAACTTTACCATAATCTACTTGTAGAACGTTTCATCAGCCCCAAAAGAAATCCTGTACCCATCAGCAGTCATCCCCCATCCCTCAGCCCTAGTCAAATACTAATCGACTTTCTGTCTCTATATATTTGCCTATTCTAGAGACTTCATACAAGTAGAATCACACAATATGTGGTCTATTGTGACTCGCTTCTTTTATTTACCATATTGTTTTAAAGGTTCGTCCATGTTGTAGCATGTGTCAATGCTTTGTTTCTATTTACTGCTAAATAACATTCAATTGCATAGCTAGACCACCTTTTGTTTATCCATTCATCAGTTGTAGACTTTTGGGTTGTTTCCAGGTTGAGGTTATTAGGAATAATGCTGCTGTGAACATTCATTCGCAAGTTTATACGTGGACATACTTTCAGTTCTCTTGGGAATATCCCCAGGAGGGGAATTACTGAGTCACTCAGTCATTCTATGTTTAACATTTTGAGAAACTGCCAAACTACTTCCAAAGTGTCTGCAACATGTCACACTGCCACCAGCCATGGATGAGGTTTCAATTTCTCCACTTCCTTGTCAGCACTTGTTACCGTCCATCTTTTCTTTTTTATGCTTTACAGCAGAATTTTACCAAAAGCTTAAATTTAGAAAAAAATCAATTTGACACAAACTTTCAGAAAATTGAGGAACACTTCCCAAAACATTTATGAAGCCAGTATTACGCTGAAACCAAACCCAACAATGGTTTACAAAAAAAGAAAACTGGGGCCAGCCTGGTGTTGCAGCGGTTAAGTTCGCATGTTCTGCTGCGGTGGCCCGGGGTTCACCGGTTTGGATCCCGGGTACGAACATGGCACGCTTGGCAAGCTGTACCATATATATGTGGTAGGCGTCCCACATATAAAGTAGAGGAAGATGGGCATGGATGTTAGCTCAGGGTCAGGCTTCCTCAGCACAAAGAGGAGGATTGGCAGCAGTTAGCTCAGGGCTAATCTTCTTCAAAAAAATAAAATAAAATAAATAATTAATTTAAAAAAGAGAAAATTATAGAGCAATATCTCTCATGAAAATAGATGGAAAATTCTTAATAAAATATCATATCAAATCTAGCAATATATGAAAAGATGATGCATCATGAATAAATGGGGTTTATTGCAGGAATATGACATTGGTTTAACACTTTTATGAAAACCAATGTAATTGACCATGTTAATAATTAAAACAGAAAAATGATATCATCTCTAGAGATGCAGATAAAAACACCTGACAAAATTGAACCCCCATTCATGGTAAAACTCTCAGCAAACTAGGAATAGAAGGAAACTCTTCTATCTAGTCAAGGACAGTATGAAAAGTACTTACAATAATATTATATTAATGAGTGAGAGACTGAACTCAATCCTGCTGAGATTGAGAACAAGGCAAGAATGCCCTCTATCACCACTGTTATTCAACTTTGTACTGGAGGTTCTAGGCAGTGCAATCGGAAAAGAAAAATGAATAAGAGACATAAATATTGAAAAGGAGTAAGAAAAAGCATGTTTCTTCACAGGCAACATGATTATGTACATTGAAAATTCAAAGAAAGTCCCCCTGCCCCAAACTACTAGAGCTAATAAGTGAATTTAGCAAGGTGACAAGATACTATTAGGAGATGATTCTTCCTGGATCTCTCATGTTCTGCCTGTCTTGCAAACAGGGGCACTGACTGTCTTTTTTCTAGGCTATTATTTCAAGGAGATACATATATATATACATAGAGAGAGAGAGAGAACAGCCTTGGATGATAATGATAGTTTCTCCTGCCAGAGCATAGGGTAGGTTTGTTTACTACTCAGTAGAATAAAGAAAATGCCTCCCTCAGGTCAAAGTTCAGGCAGCTTATTGCACATTATAAAAAATTGGGTTCCTTAAATTTGAGTTTCCTCTCCTACAACACACTCCTCTGCATGTGCAGACATCACTTGGTCTTCACTTTGCCCCGTAGGAATCTGGGCTTGGGGAACCAAAGCAAAAGTGATACACTGATTACTGCTATTGCAGTGAGTAATAAGCTGTCCTTTGTCTCTGACCCAGGATTCTCATGCCTTCTGCCAGCATCCTTGAAACATGTTAGTTTGCAAGTAGGATAAAATCTAAGAGCCTTCAATGTTCTTGATTGACACAAGATACAATATGCAAGCATCAGTTGTTTCGGTATATGGCAACAGTTACAAAATAAATAATACATTTAAAATAACATGATACATAACATATATTTAACATAAAACATATGTTTAAAATAACATAATACAGTGATAAATTTAACAAAATGTGTGTAAGACCTGGGAACAGCCTGGTGGTGCAGCAGTTAAGTTCACGCGCTCTGCTTCACCAGTTTGGATCCCAGGCACCCTTATCACGCCATGCTGTGGCAGGCATCCCACATATAAAGTAGAGGAAAATGGGCACAGATATTAGCTCTGGGCCAATCTTCCTCAGCAAAAAGAGAAGGATTGGCAGCAGATGTTAGCTCAGGGCTAATCTTCCTCAAAAAAAAAAAAAAAAATGTGTAAGACCTTTACACTGAAAACTATAACAACTATGGAAACTATAAAAACTTTTTTTTTATGAAAAAGCATAAAAACTATAGAAGAGAAAATAAAGACCTAAATCAATGGAGGGAGATTCCATCCTTAAAGCTAGGAAAATATTAATTCTCTCCACTCTACCATTCGAACCTTGAGTATAACAGAAGACAGAAGCAGCCTATCACTTCCATGGAAGGCACCATCCCTTCCATCCCAGGGACGGTGCCCTGATCAGACTGTCTACTAGCTCCCATTACAGAGATGCCAAGAGCATCTCTGGTCCCAGGAGCTCCCTCATCCTTTCAGTGAATTCCCTTTCTGTTTCTATTAGCCATAGTTGACTTCTAAAAAACCTTGTCGGGTATCAAAAACCTCGAAGAATCAGAATTTGTCGGTATGCTACTTTTTTTTAATCTTTTTTAAAGGGAAAATTATCATTGAAGAACAAGAACCCCCACACCTAGACCTAAGAGAGGCAGGATGGTCACAAACTCAACTGACTGACCAAACCCACTAGCTGGTGCTGAAAGCCCGTTCATCATCTACAAAATAGTGGTAGTCTCTGCTCTGCCCATTTCACAGCATCAGCGCTCAGACTAAAGCTCAGAAATGCAAGAGCTTTCCAGAAAAACTCAGAGGTGGTGTGATTTGAACAACTAAAAACACCTGAGACGAAAATGGAAGACTTCAGGTTTGTCATTAGAGATTCATTTTAAAAGCCTTTGAAAAGGTGCGCATGGAAAGAACTCATATTTGGAAGCAGCACTATCATAAATTATACCCACCCTGCCACTCAGCCCCTGCTGGGGAAGGTGTGTGTGATCTTGTCAGGATCCTATGAGACATTGCATCCAATGCCTAGAAAGTGCCAATCAGTTAAGAATCACCTGTTTCATGCCTTTCTGGCCTGCCCCAGACAATGCTCTTCACATGCAACCTGCCCTCGAATTTTAAAAAGGGACAAAAAATCACCTAGCTGCCAAAAGTGATTACGAAAAATGTGAACTAGAAATAGAACAGGCCTGGAATTTAAGAGAATATGGAATTTACTGGATATCAAATACAAAAATAAACTCAACTAAATAGTGACCCAGAGAGCTCCCTTATTCCTTTAGGCTTCCCCACACCAAGCCCCATAAAAACATTCACACGTACACAATGGCTAGCAAAGACTAAAAAGATGCACAGCTTCCAAAAATGACAGATGCTCAGCTTACGGAGGTGGATGACTGGGTCAGATGAGCCCATTCCTAGAGGAGTCCACTGTTTGTTCAGTCATAGCACCAGTTCACTACCTCAGCCTTCTGGGCCAGAGGCCGATATCAGGCCCTCCCTGAGTAGGTGATGGGCTGGAGTCACTGTTGAGAGGCAGACAGTATACTCCCTCTGCATATCCTCCAGTTTCTTCACCATCAAATCCTGCTTCTCCTCCACTAGCACCTGATAGACCTGGGCATGGTGTGTTTTAGCCGGAGGGGCTTATCTACAAAGATGGGTGGTGGAACCAGCCAGGCTCCTTACATTTATAGGTCTTACCATGAGACAGCACCAGCTTGTTGTCCAGGAATCAGCAATGGGAAAGCAGCTCCTTCTCAAATGTGCATGAGTCCAGGTACTTTTTCAAGTTAATCCAGACACTGAGGCCAGAGACACGATTGAGAAAGGGGATCTCCAAAGCTTCGACTTGTTAATGATGTACCTGTGAGCTGCCTGCAGCTGGGAGCGATTAGTGGTCAGATGCACTTCGTCAATCCATTCTCTGTCCAGGAACAGCAACACAGTTCAAGCTGGGTGATGCCAGACATTCTGCGGAGGTGGCCAAAGGAGCTCACGGCAGAGACCATCGCCTTATTGTGGGTATACAGAGTGCCAAAGCAGAAGCTAGAGATGCAAAATCCTTACTGGTACACCAGATCACGTGGGTCCTGTTGGGGTCAGTAAACTTTCAGCTCAGAACTCTGTGGAATACGACAGATTCATCCAACATAGATAACACATACCTCTCATCTATAATCACATGTAGGTTATACCTCTTGGCAAATTCCAGGTATTCCTTCAATGAGTCTTGGAAGTAGATGTCACCCGGAGGATTCTGAGAGTGAATTAGCCTGAGGTCCCCTACCTTTTTCCCCTTAAGCCCAGCCTTCGGCAGGGCTTGCTTCAACTTGCCCACAGCAAGCTGGAAAGCACAGATGTTCGGATCAGTGATCTCACTGTCCAGGTAGACAAGAATCAGCTCAACTTTCGCATGCAGGAGGGATCTAACGACAAAGCCACCATGAAAGGGGATGGGAATCAGGAAGGCCTCACCTGGATCACACAGAACCATGGCCAGCACAGAGAAGACAGAGCAGCGGCCATTTAGAACAACCGAGTTTTCTGGATCGAGATAAGCAGGAGCCTTGCAGCAAGAGGTCAGGAACTGAGACGCTTCTTCCTGCAGGAACAGTTGCCCTCTCTAATCGGGATCTTACAGTGGGATCTCCTCAATGCGGTTCATGTCACTCTGACTCAACCGGAAGTCACCAGATCAATGCAGAGCGTATTCTCACTGGAACCAAGGTTAATGAAGCCAAGGTGTTCTTGTCCTCGTGGTATTTGCCTCCTTGGTAGGTAATGTAGTCCTGAAAGCTGGAGTGGTGTAAGGGAGAGATATCAATCCCATGATTGGACAGGTCACAGCTGACAAATGCAGCTTCAAAATCACTCAGTTGGTGAACAAGCTGCCTAGGCTGCCTGCATGACTGAGCCCACTGCCCACCACTGACATCACCCTTAGAGTCTAGGGAAGGACAAGATAGTTGGATCCCCAGGCCACCTGTGGTCCCAGACTGTAGCAGATTGACCATCTGGCACATTAGGTGGTCCAAGAGGGCTTCCTGCTCTTGAGTGGCCTGGTTCTGACTCTCCTCTTCCAGCACCAGGTCATGCATCCATAGAGGATGCACTCCTCTATGATCTGCTGCAAGTGCAGCATCATCTCCATCAGCTGGATATGAATGCTCTGGTTTCTGAGGCCCTGGTGCCTCATCCAGACTTAGGGCATGCAGACGGTATCTGATCAGTGAATCATACTCTGGGTATTTGTATTGGCATCAGCAGGCTGGCTGGAAATTTTGACTCTGTTTCCGTTCGTCTCTCTCCGATCTGAAATCCTATGTCCAATGAAATCATACTTGACCATCAGGACTCGGAGACCTTCCACCACCCCGCTCCTCTCACTAAGCTTGCTTATTCATTTTTTTATTATAGTTATCCTAGTGAGTGTGAAGTGGTATCTCATTGTAGTTTGTTTGTTTGTTTTCAGGTTCTTTTGAGGAAGATTATCCCTGAGCTAACATCCACCCCATCTTCCTCTACTTTATATGTGGGACCCCTGCCACAGCATGGCTTGACAAGTGGTGCATAGGTCCTCACCAGGGGTCTGAACTGGTGAACCCTGGGCCACCAAAGAGGAACATGAAAATTTAACCGCTGCACCACTGGGCCGGCCCCTCATTGTAGTTTTGATTGGTATTTCCCTACTGACTAATGACGTTGAGCATCTTTTCATGCATCCAGCAGCCATTTGCATGTCTTCTTAGGATAAAGGTCTATTCAAATTCTTTGCCTACTTTTTAGTTGGGCTTTTTGTCCTTATGTTACTGAATTGTCAGAGTTCTTTATACATTCTAGATACAAATCTCTTATTAGACATACGATTTGCAAATATCTTCTTGCATTCTTCTTTCATTTTCTTGATGATGTCACTTGAGGTACAAAAATTTTTAATTTTGATGAAGTCCAATTTATCTATTTTTTTCTTTTATCTCTTGTGCTTTCGGTGTGATATCAAAGAAACTATTGTCTAACTCAAGATCACTAAGGTTTACTCCTATGTTATCTTCTAAGAATATTCTAGATGTAGCTCTTAAGTCTGTGATTCATTTTGAGTTCATTTTTGTGTATAGTATGAGGTGGAGGTCCAATTTCATTCTTTTGCATGTGGATATTCCGTTATCCTAGTGCCATTTGTTTAAAAAGACTATCCTTTCTCCCATTGAATTGTCTTAGCAACTTTGTTGAAAATAAATTTGCCGTTAATGTAAGAGTTTGTTTCTGGACTTTGAATTCTATTACATTGATCTGTATGTCTGTCCTTATACCAGTACCACACTGTCTTGATTACTGTAGCTTTGTAATAAGTTTTAAAACCAGAAGTATGAGTCCTTCAACTTTGTTCTTGTTTTTCAAGATTGTTTTTGCCGTTCTCAGTCCATATCCATGGAGAACACATCCTCCCAGCTTGCATGGTTCCAGACTGGAATGTCTTTTTTTAGCGCTTCCTCAAATACCAGATCATTCATCCCCATTGTTTGGAAACATGTTGCATGCCTACTCAAATTATCACTGACGGTAATCAGCAGCGAGCACACACAGCAGCTGGAAACCGAGGACAGGATGGAAAACAGGGGCTATTAAGAAAAAATGACAGATTTAAGTCACCAGAAAGTCTTTGAATAAGATGTTATGGGAACAAAGTCACAGTGGAAAATTAGATCATAAATCTTATTTCCTAAAACAGTTCCCTTGCGTTTTTCTTTTCCTCGCATGGACGGGGTAGATTGTGTTGACTAAATTAGTTCATTTTCTCAGATTCCTTCAAAATGAAAGAAAGCTGTGCTATTTCTCATGTTCTTATTGCAGACCCTGTCTTGTGGACTTTTGTGGCTAGTGTTCACGAGATTTTTCATACCCATTAGAGATTAAGAACTTCATGCTTTAATTATGCTCAAAGGAAAAAAAATTATAATTGGGTGATGCACCTATATTCAGAGAGTTACAGTAAAGTTACCCATATATGAGGATTTTTGAGATCATATGTCCATGTGTCAACTCTTTATGTAGTGACATCAGACCCTGTCAGCTGGCCAGAGAAAGGTATTGCTCTCATTTTACAGAAGCAGAAACTGAAGTTCCAAGAGATACATTGACTTGCTTAGATAGTCGAGCGTGGCAGAGATAGAGCCAGTATCAAAGCGCAGTTCGTCAGCCTCTGTGAGACTGTTATGGGTGGAATTTTATCCTCCAAAAGGATGTGTTAAAATCCTAACCCCTGGTACCTGTGATTGTGACCTTACTTAGAAATAGGGTCTTTGTAGATGTGATCAACTTAAGTTGAGACTATTAGAGTGAGCCCGGATCAAATATGACTGAGGTCATTATGCAAAGAGGAATGCCATGTGGCAACAGAGGCAAAGATTGGAGTGAGGCAGCTGCAAGCCAAAGAATGCCAGGAGTTGATGGCAATCTCCAGAACCTAGGAAGAGACAAGGAAAGATTCTCCCCAGTAAGTTTCAGAGGGAGCATGGCCCAGCCAACAGCTTGATTTTAGACATCTAGCCTCTAGAACTGTGAGGCACAAATTTCCGTTGTTTGATACTGGTCAGTTTGTGGTGCTTTGTTACGGCATACCTAGGAAATTAATACAGACACTATGCATCCCTTAGCACAACACTTTATAACAAGAACTTAGCCTTCTCAGAGCACCAAATGGTGCTTCACAATTTAAAAACCATTCCCAGCTATTCGCACTCAGTTCCACTGCATTAGGACAAATTCAGTCTGGGATAGTGACCGACATACAAATATCCTTCCCCTGCTTGAATACTGTCCATGAAGAAAGGCTTCTTACATCATGATTCAGAGAACTCCCTCTCTGGCACAACTGTGGCTGTTCAAAGTTTCTTCCTCATGAAGCAACTTGCCTTCCTCTCACATCCATCCATTAATACTAGGTTTGTCTTTTTGAGGGCACTCAGGATGAGTCTAATTCCTCTCTCACGTGACAGGCTTTTAAACATTTAAAATCAGACAGATAACCCCCACACCCTCTTTATCCTAAAAATTTCAACTGTTCCTCATAGATTATGCTTCAAAAACCTTTCACCATCTCTACTGGACAGACATCAGTGAATCAGTGTCCCTGCAAGTCTAGCATCAAGAACTGAGGCCAAAGTCCCCATGCCAACTCCTCAGAATAGATGAAAGCAGGGCCAGCTCTTCTGCAGTCATGGATACTTCTGCAACAGAAGAATACTACTATTATAGCCCAAATTGCCATTCAATGAGGTAAATCTTGACAAATGGAAGAACCCTTTATTCTGATTAGAATCTTGATAGATTTGGGGCAGAACAAATTTTGGAGCCCACCAATTTTTCCGCGGGAAGATAGAGAGCTCCCAAAAAGTTTAGAGGTATGTGATGGCAAAACAAGTATGTAAGTATCTACTCCATAGAATAAGAGCCCAAAGTGTTGCAGCAAGTTACAAACATGGGCCAAATAAAACAACATCAAATTGAATGCAAATAAATAAGAAACCCAGCACCTCGGATTTTAAAATATATACTTGCTATGGACTGAATTGTGCCCCCTCAAATTTGTATGTTGAAGCCCTATCGCCTCACCGCTCCCCCCCCCCCACTATGGTTATATTTGGAGACAGGGCTTTTAGAAGATAACTAAGGTTAAATGAAGTCTTAAGGACAGAATCCTAATAGGATAAGATTGATGGCCTTATAAAAAGAGGAAAAGAGTGCCCCCTCTCTCTATTTCTGTCTCTCTAGCTGTCTCTCTCCTCCCATGTGCACACACTTAGGAAAGGCCATGTGATAATACAGCAAGAAGGTGGCCATCTGTAAAGCAGGAAGAGAGATCTCACCAGGAACCAAATCAGCCAGCACCTTGGTCTTGGAATTGCCAGCCTCTAGAACTGTGAGAAGTAAATTTCTGTTGTTTAAGCCACCTAGACTATGATGTTTTGTTATGGCAGCGTGATCTGACTAACACAATACCAATACAGGATGAAGAAACAAGATAAACAGCAAAGGGTGACAAAGACTCAAGAGCTTCTCCTCAAAAACTCTATATGAATTGCAAATTTTTTCAAGCTATTCCAAAAGGTAGTGTGGCCAAAGGCGGCCTTACACAGGTGTAACCCAAATGTCAGCTGGGCCCTATCTCTTCGTTAGATTTAGATGAGCTTGCATTGAACTGCTGATTTTTAAGCTGCTTACATCTAAATGCTTCCCTGGATTTTTCTGCATTCCTAAAACTCATGAGCTCATATTCTCATAACCCCTCAGCCTCCCAGCTCCTACATCCACACTTCGGTCTCTGCTTTGCCTTGAGACAACCAACCATCTCTAGCCATTAATGCCACATCTCAAAGGTCATAGGTACAGCAAACTTCATGGATGTGCAACCAGTACAGTCCTACAGGGTCCCGCACTCAGAAGGACCTGAGTTTTGTGCCCTGTAGTAGCCATCTTGAAATTCTTAATTGTTCTATCCTTGAATCTGTATTTCTTAAGTGAAGTCTGATGGGACAATGGAGCATGCACCTTCTAAACAGCTCAGCAGAAGCTCCCAGAGGAATTGAGCTCCTGTAGCTACAATGCTAACCAATTTGACTTCTTTTTTTAAAATAATTTTTATTTAATTAACTTTTGAGGTAACATTGGTTTATAAAATTATATAAATTTCAGATGTACATCATTATATTTCAGCTTCTGTGTAGACTACATCATGTTCACTAACCAAAGTCTAATTGCCATCCATCATTATGCCCAGGTGCCCTTTTACCCCTTTCGTCCTCCCCCGACCTTCTCCTCTGGTATTCACCAATCTATTCTCTGTGGTTATGTGTTTGTCTGTTGTTTTGTCTTCCACATATGAGTGAAATCGTATGGTATTTGGTTTTATCTGTCTGACATTTCGCTTAGCATAATGCTCTCAAGGTCCATCCATGTTGTCACAATGACAAGATTTCATGTTTTTTATGGCTGAATAGTATCCCACTCGTATATTTACGGCATCCTCTTTATCTGTTCATCCTCTTGATGGGCACGTAGGTTGTTTCCAAGTCTAGGCTGTTGTGAATAATGCTGCAATGAACATAGGGGTGCAAAGATCTTTTCAAATTAGTGGTTCATGTCCTTTGGATAAACACCCAGAAGTGGAATAGCTGCATCATATGGTAATTCTATTTTTAATTTTTTGAGAAATCTAGAAGAAAACAGAGGCTACACTCGTTGACATCAGTCTCAGCAGTATCTTTTTAAACATCATGTCCCCTCAGGCAAGGGAAACAAAAGAAAAAATAAACAAGTGGGACTACATCAAACTAAAAGGCTTCTGCACAGCAAAGGAAACCATCAACAAAGCAAAAAGACAAACCTAACAATTGGGAGAATATATCTGCAAATCATATATCTGATGAGGGATTAATATCCAAAATTTATAAAGAACTCATACAACTCAACAACAAAAAAACACATAACTCAATTATAAAATAGGCAGAGGATCTGAACAGACATTTTTCCAAAGAAGATATACAGATGGTCAGCAGGCACATGATAACCAATTCGGTAAATTACACCTATCTTTCCTTTCCCTCATGTTACAATCCCTCAGTCCCCATTTCTGTTACCTAGTCACTTCCTAAATAAGTTGCCTACACACAAGCTCCTGTTTCAAGCTTTGTTTTCCAAGGAAGGGGAAACCAAGGCTAAGGCAGCTGTGACACCAGACGCTAGGACTTAGTGTCCCTAGAATACGGACCCTCAGGAAGTAATAATAAAGTGAGGCCACTTGTGTGACTTTCCTGAGTTCCTGTCCACCTACCCTTTCAAATAGTTAATATGAATCATATATTTATTGATATATATTCAACAACATTACAGAACGTGTTCTATTTATGCCGTGTTAAAATGTGTAGATGGCAACATAATTGATGATCTTACAAGCTTGTCAAATGTACGTCTAATGCTCGCATAACTATAAACTGTGACCCTAACGTTTAAGACCAATTATCATGATAAGATACTAAGAAAAAGGGAAAGAAAGAAAAATTGTATTTTTATGAAAAGTCAGGGGCCAGCCCCATGGCCCAGTGTTTAAGTTCACATGCTCTGCTTCAGTGGTCCTGGGTTTTGCCAGTTCCAATCCTGGGCGCGGACATGGCACCGCTCATCAGGCCATGCTGAGGCGGCATCCCACATGCCACAACTAGAAGGACCCACAACTAAAAATACACAGCTATGTACTGGGGGAACTTTGGGGAGAAAAAGGAAAAATAAAATCTTTAAAAAAAAGTCAAATTTAAGAAATTTGTGAATAAGACAAAAAACGGACTAAAAGGAGATGTGCTCTGAGTGAAAAAGCAGGTTTGTTAGAAGGAAAGAATCAGTAAGTTAAATAAAACATTTATTTGATTATAGAATTAATAGAAGTTAGATAACTTATAGCAATGAAATGGTTTGAGGTTCAAATAGATTCCTTTTAAAATGTTAACTAGTACCAAGGTGACTTCCCCTATGCATCCCACTGCTGCAAGTCCAGAGCAAATAAACTAATTTCCTTCTTCCTGGCTCTTTCTGGTCAAAATAGACAAACAGGGCTTTATAGAGACCAGTACAAACTACAAAACAGAAATGAGTTCCGATTCGCGCAGGCCTTCCTCGAGTTGGACAACTTTGCTTACGTCATTTTTATCAGATTAGATCTGAATTCATCTAACGAATAGGAAACGTTCAGAAATACAGTGCAATGGAAATGATTTTTCAAAATAAGTTTTCTGTGAATGCAAAGCAATATTTGACACTTGTTTTAGTTATTTATTGTTGTTATTCATTATTATGAATCCCCTCAAAGCTTAGTGACTTAAAACAACAGAAACAGTTTATTGAGCTTTCATATCTTCAATTTTGACAGGCATCTGTGCGGAAGGTCCACCTCTGCTCCACGTGGCATCAGCTCAACCGGGGACTACAGCATCACTTCCAAGATGACTCACTCACATGACTGCCAATTCAGTGCTGTGTAGACTGGGAGTTCAGCCTTGCATGCTGATGTCTGGAGCAAGAGTCCCAAGACGAAGATGCCAAAAAATCGCATTTTCTGATTTAGCATTCGAGGACACAAAGTGTCACTACCACTGACAAGCAGCTTCAAGCGGAGGGAGCAAAGATCCCATTCCTCGACGGGAGCAGCGTCAAAGCTGAGTTGCAAGAAGAGCGTATGGACTAGAATGTATTGTTGCAGTCACCACTATCACAAGAGTGAATAAGGGAGAGACTTTCTGAAGGGCTGGTTTCATGTGAAAATCCTTTTGACAATAATATTTGGCACATTATTCTTCTAAAAAAAGTGCAGGCCTAAATATACCAAGAAAATAAAACAAATTACAGTCTCTGAATTCATGGGATTTGCAAAAATCAGAAGAAATCAACTTGAGCAGAAGCTGAAAGGAGCACTAGCACTTACTAATGTGACCTTGCCGAGTTTCTGAACGTCTATAAACCCTAAGTGCCTCATCTCTAGATTGAAATTAATTCCATTGTGACAGTTGGGAGAATAGAATAAAATATTTTATGTAAAGCACAAAACCAGCAAATGCATTTGAATAACATTATTTACCTTCTTCCTTGAGCATTGCGTTTCATTGGCTATTACCACCAACACTTGAGATCCACAATGTGATAAATTAATTAACAAATATGAAAGGTGATCATTTTTAGAATTACATTTCATTGAGAAAATTCTACATACTGGGCTGTGGACTGATGTATGGTAAATTATCTTCATTACCTATTAAGCAAATATTTCATCTTAAAAAAACTCATTGAACAAGTCAAATGCTGTGTGGGTACACTTTAGTCATGGCTTAAATATTCAGAGACAAGATGTTGCCTACCCAAGAAAAACACAATTAAGAAAGCCTTGGGGAAAAGTAAAATTAAAAACAAAAATAGAAAACAGCCCGCTTTGCTTCCAGCAAAAGCAGGAAATGGGTTGTGTAAAGGAAATCACCAAAATGTGACATGGAAGACACTTAAAGTACCTCTGTCAAATTAGAACCCACTAAATTATTGTGATGTGTATCATAATATATTCATTGAACCTTACAAGCAGTAAAAATAGTCAAAATATTTGTGTATTTTTTACTATTTAATCACAATTAAAGAAATATAAATAATGTTAAACAGAAAAAGATTAAGGAAAGAGCAAGAAGAATGATTAAAGTTTTGAAAAATGGTAGCTAAGAAGGAAAGTTTGACATAAAATTTATGCAATTTGGTTAAAAGGAAAAGATAGCCAAGGACTTATTAATAATTGCTTACAAATATACAAAGAATATCTAAAGAAATTCCTGCCTTTCTTTTACTTACCCCCAAAGTGTTAATAAAGGGGCTTAATTAGTGACAAAGGTTTAAGTGCAATGGTTTTTAAGCACCCGAGACAAGCTACAGAATCAGGTTTACAACCAGTTTCGATGTTTTCTAGCTATGAATCATGAACTTGACTGATAGTGCCTACCAATACACTTTATTCCAGAAACTAGAATCCTATGGGAAAAAATTTATTACTCTAGGAGAAAATTACTAATGGCCTGATTGTTTAAGTAACAAAATAGATAAAGGGCCATTCTCTTGGCAGTCCCTGTGAGAATTCATTTTGTAGAGGGACACGCATTTGTTAAAAGTCGTTGGTAGTCATGGCTGTGGAGGAGAGAGGGGGATGGTAAGGGACATGGGGGTGTACGAGGTGACAAGGGGCAGGAGGGATTTGTTTGCTGCTTCTGGGAGGAAGGAGAAGATGGGTGGGGTGGGGAGTGTCAGTCATGACACCAACAAGAGACCAAACTATGTGAGCCTGCCCTTGACACACCACATCATCAGTACATTTTTTAAAACTTGATAATGGAATATTATTCAGCCTTCAAAGAGAAGGAAATCTGGGGCCAGCCTGGTCATATAGTGGTTAAGTTCACGTACTCTGCTTTATCGGCATGGGGTTTGCTGGTTCAGATCCTAGGTGTGGACCTGCTCACTGCTCCTCAGGCCATGCTGTGGTGGCATTCCCACTTGCAAAATAGAGGAGGATTGGCATGGTTGTTAGCTCAGGGCCAATCTTCCTCACACACACAAAAATATATAAAACAAATGAACAATAGGGGCCAGTTTGGTGCCACAGTGGTTGAGTTCACTCACTCTGCCTTGGCAGCCTAGAGGTCCATAGGTTCAGATCCTGGGCTCAGACCTACACACCACTCATTGGGCCATGTTGTGGTGGCATCTCACATAGAAGAACTAGAAGGACTTACAACTAGGATATACAACTATGTACTGGGGCTTTGGGGAGAAAAAATAAACAAATGAAAAATAAAAAGAAGGAAATCCTGTCATTTGTGATGATATGGATAAACCTAAAGGGCCTTATGCTAAGTAAAATAAGCCAGACAGGGAAGGCAAATACCCTATGGTATCACCTATGTGTGGAATCTAAGAAGAAAGTCAAGCTCATAGAAACAGGAAGTAGAAAAGTGATCACCAAGGGCTGGGGGTTAGGGAAATAGGGAGAGGCTGGTAAAAACGTGCAACCTTTCAGCTGCATAAGGTCGGAGCGTCTAATGTAAAACTTGCGACTAAGGTTGATAACATCGTTACTGTGTGTAATTGAAATCTGCAAAAAGAGAAGAACTTAGATGTTCACCCTCCCCCAAACAGGTAAATACGGGAGGTGATGGATGTGTTAATTAACTTGATGGGGAGAATGCTTTCATAATGTATATGTATATTAAATCATCACATTGTACAATTTAAATCTTACAATTTTGTCAATTATACTTCAATAAAGCTGGGGGGAAAAGAAACAACTTTACAAAATGCTTGCTTGGATTGGAGTAAACAGATTTCTTATGAAAACGGTTGATGAAAGCTGAGATTTGCATCCAAGGTGCCGTGGGGGCTGATGTACCCAGTGACTCACTGAGGGCTGCGTGGCCGGTGGAGGGAGTGGCTGCCGGGGGTGCAGTCAATAAGGGGAGGAGGGGTTGTCTGTAGAAGATTTAAAGAAGTTAGTAAAACCAACTGAGTGTCTGCTTTGGCTAGGGATTCTAGACAACATGAGAGATACGATACTCCTGGAAAAAACTTTTTTTGTTGTTGGTCTAAGTTCTAAATCTAAACAACTGCCGTTATTACTGTTGAAATTTAATAACGTATAAGCTACAAATTGGCACGTTTTTATTACTTATCTTTTAATAAGCATTGTGTTCTACATGGAAATGAATTTGGAGAAATCCCAGTTAAACCATCAACCCCAACACACGTAGATTTGGTGTCATGCATTCGTTTCAAGACTAAGAACTCAGTTTCTATTTCTTCAATTTTAAAATCACTGTGGTATTTCAAATTTACTTTTCAAAAGAAGGAACAAGTAATATCAGAAGTGATCTCAAACTTTTCCAAACTATATATAGAAATTATGATTTTTTTTGGTGACTATATCATGTGAAAACCACTAGAATTGATTCAAACAAACATGACAGTTTTGCAATTTCCAGAATGTATTGTGAAATAGGAATTTTATCGGATACCTTCCTAACATTCTTATGTTTATAATTTTTCTTAACTAATAGAAAAAGCACATCAGATAAAAAGCTAAGGAAACTTGAATAAAGTATGCGCTTTAGTTAATAATAATGTATGAATATCAGTTTATTAATTGTAGTGAATGTGCCATTCTAATGTAAAGTATTAATAGGGAAAATTAGGTGTGGGTATATGGAAACTTTCTATACTATAGTAATAATTTTTCTGTAAAGCTAAAATTGTTCTAAAAAATAAAATTTAAAAACTCTTTAAAAAATTCCTAACAATTTATATAACTGTTTCTGCATGTGAAAGAAATTTTTTGAAATTAAAAATAATAATTTTTATTAATTTATTAATTATTTGAGCAAAAAAATTATGAGCAAAGATCAATGAACAATTTTGTTTCTCCCTGAGGAAGATTCACCCTAAGCTAATATTTGCCAATCCACCTCTTTTTGCTGAAGAAGACTGGCCCTGAGCTGACATCTGTGCCCATCTTCCTCTCCTTTATATGTGGGATGCCTTCCACAGCATGGCTTGCCACGCAGTGCCATATCTGCACCCGGGATCCAAACCAGCGAACCGCGGGCCACCAAAGCAGAACGTGCGCGCTTAACCACTGCACCACCGGGCCAACCCAATGAACAAATTTGACTATGCTGTCTATTGAACACGAATATACAAAGAAAAATAATTTCTATAAAATTATTTCAGTTTTTTTTCAGAAGTTAGGGATTGAAAACAGACACTGTAATGTCATTACTCCTTATTGTGACACACTAATACGTGGCTATAAGTTTTTATTTCTTTTGCTCAAAAAAGGCATCGATGTAATTAAAAATATTAGCCCATTATTTCCCCTTTTTGTACTGTGATGTTTATTTTACTTTTTGTGTTTTTTCCTAGCATAATTATATATTTAACATATATATAATGTACAATAACCAAAAATTTTTATTATCATTTCTTTCCTGGCCGCTAATATTGTTTGCTTAGTTTCGTGATTAGTATTACCAACATTTTGTTGTGTAGAAGGAGAGTTTTCCTAAAAAATTATTCCACATTGTACTAGTGGACAGATCCAAATAGCATTACGAGAGAATAAACTCAGAATTAGTAAAAATCTTGTCAAGGGTCATATTATGCTCCTGGGGCCAGGAGAATCCAACTGTTACCTGAGTCACATACTCAAACAAAAGAAATAAGGATACAGGTATATGTTTAGAAAGTAGGCATTTAACAGAGACACTAGAATGACCAAAGTTTTATATCCAAAAAGGAAATTTTTCCTACTGGTTTGCTTCCAGTGCTTTTCTCCTCAAGTACATTCTCTCTTCATAAAGGACACTGGTTGACAGGATTTCTTTTATCCTCCCCAAACACACAGGCTTATTATTGCTTTGATGGGGGGGCAGGGGAGATGGAAGACAGGAAATTCAAAACACAACCCTAGGTGTGTATTAGAACTTCTGAAGTGCAGTACGTAGTGTAATAATGCTCCCCTACATGATTCATGATTCTGATGAACTCTACCCCCAGGGATCATGGCCCCATCCTCCTGCAAACCCAGTTAAGAATCTTTGATATAAAGGAACTTTCATTCACTGGACAAGCATTTAATGGGTATTGACCACATATGTATCAGGGCTGGGCTTCTTAATTGCACTCTTACCACAAGTTCATCACCTTGCTGCTCCCACAGTCCATCTCTGGGGTTGGCTAGTCTTCTGGCCACGCTGGGTGCTCTCGCCATCTCAGCTCAAAAGCTGTACTAACAGCACACACGATTCTAAGTTCCAGAACATCACTGTTTCATACAGCATACTAGAAGGCTTCACTTTTAGGATGCAGTCTCATCTCCTCACCCCTTGATGATTTATAGCATTTGAGAAGGAGGAAGAGAAGGACTTTTTTCCCCAAAAGCTTAAAAGAAAACTCTACAGCTATTCATCATTTAAAGCTCCTGTTTTTCATAACCAGGATTTTGTGTCACTCTGAGCTTTACTTCATTGATCTCACATTCTCATTTTCCAAGCTTAGGACCTTAGTGCAAAGGTAGCCCATAAATTTGACACTCGTATAGTTCTCAGATTTCAAGGATAGTAAAAATTATTTTCTGTTTTGCCCTTTAAGAATATTCATATTTAGCTGATTGTGTGTCCTCATTTTTTGTACAAAAAGTAACATTGTTTTATCTATAGATCTACCTGTACAACATCCTTTTGAATTCAATAAGAATATTTTGAAGTTCCTTCATAGCATCACATACTTAATAGAAAAATTATTTACATCTTTCCTCTTGAAGCCAGTCTTCCAAAGTTTCTATTATTTTCATAACTCTCCTTGTGAGCGAATATTACTATTGCAACAATGAAACAGCTAACTTAGAGAAAAAAAAATCATCAACAAATTCAGTCAAAGCATGTGGGAGCTCTCTCACACCCAACAAATGGGTCCCATGTTTATTTCGGCATTTGGAGTAGCACAGTGATTCTGGGCTCTGCCAAGTATGGACACAATATGTTCTCTTTCAAAGCCTGTATGTTTCATTCCCACTTAGTCTGTTGCCAACTTCAATGAATTGTGTTCTAGAAGTCCATTCATTGAGACTGTTTGAATTCGTAATATGTTTTCCCAGAGAAATGTGATGGGTGTGTTCCCAGGCCTGCTCACAAACAGTCATAGACTGTTAGAGCTGGGAAGACTTAAAAAAGTCATCTAATCCAACCATTTTAAAACCATGGTGTGGCTGAAATTGTAATAACAGTTGCCCCAGAGAGCCTTTCAAGAACTTCATGAGTCTGTCCAGGCTCCTCTGTGTCCTGACAGGGCCAGTTTGTTGGAGGTTGTAGAATATGATGTCCAGGGAGCTGTACCAGGAACTGGCTTAGCCTGGGAAAGTCTTTGCAACACAAAGAGCATTCTCCAGGTTTGGAGATCCAGCAGGGAAGAGGCACCAGCAGCAAAGCAACAGTGAAATCATTCCCAGGGTAGAAGTGTTTCACTAGGAAGCAGGAGCTCTCACTCTAAAATTTCTCTACATAAACCAGATTTATCTCTTTTAGCAATAGTTTCCCATGACTGACTTGACTTTACACTGCGGTTCTCTTGAACAAGTGATGAGAGGAAACGTTGCCTCAGCAGGTACCAAGAAGTCATGCTCAGCTCAGGGAGCTTGGAGTGGCAGGGATGTCACAGCAGAGGGTTTGGACACTCTCACATTTATTTCCCGAATGCCAGGGCTCAGCACTATTTACCCTCTGTAGACCCCCTACAACAGCAGGGAGAAGTCCACCTTCACTCCTAAGAAACAGAATCCCAGTGGGGCAAAGCAACACTTGTAAATAGCTTCTTCCTAGCAAGAAAGATTCCAGAACAAGATTGTTCCACCTTTTTTATTTTTTTAAAGCCATGTCCCTTTTGGTTAATTATCTCAAGAAAATTTCGTCTCCTTTACCCCCATTAAAGTCACTTACTTCTCCCTAGGATGACATGGACCATCATAAAGAATGACTGTCCTGGGACCAACTATGATTTCTGCTGTAGAGAAATGTTGAAATAAACATGGGGCCTAAAATAAAGATAAAAACCCATGGTGTCCTATTTGCTGGTCTATGGAGTCTTATGATATTATGATCACATAACTAGAGGCTTCTTAGTACTGAAAAAGGTGCCCTGGCTGAATATTCAGGTATTTAACACACACTCTGGAGGCAGACTCCAACTTTTGTTCCAGTGACTTAATTTCTTGTAAACCTGGGGTGGTTCCCAGGTCTCCAAGCTTTAGTTTTCACTACTGGTGACCTGGTGATAATAACAGCACCTAACTCACAGGGCAGTTTTAAGCATTAAAAGGATAATGTATAAATGGCTAGAACAGTGACTGGCCCTAGAACAAATATTCAGTGAATGTGTAGCTTTTGTTAATATTGTTATTTCTGTCATTAGTTTTATTTTAAATCTGACCTAATTCTTAAGATCATTTGGCTTTCTATCCGATTTGCCATAATCATGTAAATTTCAGTCATATTTACATAAAACAATCTCTCCTAATTTACTCCAAATACCATTTATTTTTAGACAAACTTGCTTCTCTTCAAATGTTATTTCGGCTGTGTTCACTCATGCCCCAATTTGTTCAAATAATTCTGAAATTTAATCCTCTCTGAAGGGCAAGCTTTCTCCTCTTCCTTTCCTTATTCGCCACTCAGTGTGATATTGTTGTGAACACAGTGATGATCAACATCACACACACAAATGTTTAACATCAATTCCTGGAATTTTTCAGGACCCAGCAAACTCGTGGAGGGCAAGGAACATACTTTTTAAATTGTATTTCCTTTCCTTTCCATTCCCCCATCCACAAAATGCAAGTAAACTTTCCACCTAATAGATGATCATTTAATGCACTGAACAAAGCTATTTAGGATCTTTCACCACTAACTACTGTCAACACAAAATAACCAGTAACCATTCTACAGATAGGAGAGATAAAGTGAGTTTTACTTGAGCCAGAGTGAAGGTTATAACCCAGGAAGGCAGTTTCCAGAGAAGCGTGGTTTTCAGTACAGTCCTATATTTTTTTAATTTTCTTTTCCTTTTTTTCTTTTATTTGGGAGGATAGGCCCTGAGCTAATATCAGTTGCTAATCTTCCTCTTTTTTTTTTTTTACTCCCCAAAGCCCCTCCCCCAGTATGTAGTTGTATATTCTAGTTGTAGGTCCTTCTGGTTGGGCTCTGTGGGATGCTGCCACAGCATGGCCTGCCAAGCACTGCCATGTCTTCACCCAGGATCCAAACTGGTGAACTCCTGGCTGCCCAAGCAGAGTTAACAAACTTAACCATTCAGCCATGGGGCAGCCCCAGTCTTATATCTTTGTAAAGCAAGGAACATGCATCAAACACAGCCAGGATGCATATTCATCAAAGTTTCAAAGAGGTATTCAGTTGCAAATTAGCAGGTCAATGTGACCCTGATGTTGGGAAAGAGGCTAATACAGACATTACCAATAGGGCGTAGGTGGGGAAGTATGCATTCTTATCTTAAGAGAGTGCATTTTTTAATAGTTAAAGCAGATGTACAATGTAGGTTTAATAGGCCATAAGTCAGGCTTCTTTAGTTGAAGCCGAATCAGTTCTGAATCAGAAGTTAGCCCATATACCTCAAAATGTGAAAGTCTTGTGTCAATATCATCAATGTCATCATCAATATAATTGTTCAGTTATTATTAGGCTCAATTGCACTCCCCCTCCCCCTAAATGGTGAGCGTGTGAATTTCAATTTGAAGTGAAGATGTATTGATATATCACCTCTGTCACTTCAAATTTGTGACTGCATTCTAGAGTTATTTTCCCTTCAAGTCAAATATCACAGAACATAAGGGAACACACACTAGCCTGGAATTTAATTTTCTGAGACTGTTTGCTGACACTGGGCTGTGAATATCATCCAAATAGTACATTTTGTACTGTCTGCTGGAGCACAGCAAGCCTAAAATTTAAAAGGCTGAACAATTTCACTAAACACACTACTGTCTTAAATGATTGGTGCTATCTTTCCCAGCATAACCTCAAAAAATCACTGGAAAAGATCTGACAAGGCACATCAAATGGCAATCACACAGTGTTTCTTGATTTTGTGAAGTCAACTGAAAACAAAATCTGGTGGAGAGATTTTAACAAAATTTACAGGAAGTAGGGATCTTAGATGCTTTTCAGACTTCTGAATTGCCTGCAATTTTTATGACTTTTTCTATTTTTCACTATCAAATACACATTTTTAATAATAACAAGGCAGTACCACTAATCAGCTTCCGTTTAAAGAACATTAGAACATTACTCATCAGTTAAGAATGAAAACGAATAACATATTTCTGATATTAATGTTTATACACTTTTTAAATTTATGGGTTTAGCTCCCTTGAGGAAATTTTGTGTTGGTCAATTAAGAGAGCAACATTGCGGTAACTTTTTCTATTTATATTTGCTGTGTCAAAAACTCTGTTTTTAGCATTTCTTTTATGAAAATCTGACAGGAAGACCGCTTCCCGGAATCTCTAGTGCTCATTTTTATTAAAAAGATCTGTGTGTTATCATTGGTTTATCTGTTTGTTTGTTCTCTGCCCTTGTCATGTTTCCTGGCCTCCATTGACTTTGAGCTTCATCATTTGATGTGTTTTGGGATGTGAGCAGATGTTATATTTGCCACTGTTGAAGATAAACAAAGCCAGACACTGGTTAAAGCAGTGAAGGCAGATTTTATTCAGTAATAAACTCCTGCAATTGGGAAAAGGGTCCAGCGTGAACTCAACTCACCTCAACTTCGCTTTGCGCAGACGTGACTGGGGTTTTAAAGGGAGAGAGAGGGCGCAGGGAGCGGGGATAGCAGATACTTGAGCAGTCAGGGAAGTGGAAATATGCAAAGTTGGATGCGGGGTCAGTTAAAGTGACTCGGCCATCTGGGTCAGTTAATTGGTGCTCATCTGGAAGAGACAAACTTTCTGTGTCTTTCTGAGAGCAGGTAGTGACGCAAGGTTTGGCTCTTATCCTCTCACAAGGACCAGGAGCTAGTTATCTCCCTGAACATTTGCATTTCAAAGAGATGACTCTTGGGGTCCTAGAGGAGATAGTTCTGGTTGGTGGGAGATTTACATCTCAAAAGGCCAGAGAAAGGATTTAGAATTGCAAGATTTCTCACCTAAATGCTCTAATTGGGGGTTCAGGAGCCTAACTGTCTACCACCAGGTTTTGGCTGGAACAAACAGTTCAATGTTCCTGGCAGTGCTGGGCTTTCTCAGGTAGGCATTTTAAGAGGGGCTGAGGTCATCCTGAGAGTGAGGCCTTGAGAAGTTAAGAACTAGCTAAGTATTTGTTCAAGTCTCTTAGTGTGTGTAGATTGGGGAGGTGGAGAAAATCATTTATACAGAGAGGCTGATGGTTTATAGGCCAAAGTTGATGCTTAGTCAAGAAAAGTGCTCATGGGGCTGGCCCAGTGGCCGAACGGTTAAGTTCGCACACTCCGCTGCAGGAAGCCCAGTGTTTCATTGGTTTGAATCCTGGGCATGGACATGGCACTACTCATCAAACCACGCTGAGGCGGTGTCCCACATGCGACAACTAGAAAGGCCCACAACGAAGAATATACAACTATGTACCGGGGGGCTTTGGGGAGAAAAAGGAAAAAATAAAACAAAATCTTTAAAAAAAAAAAAAAGAATATTGAATCTTCCAGTTTAAAAAAAAAAAAAAGAAAAGCGCTCAGATGAGGCTGACTAGAGTTTGGTCAAGGAGAGTCTTTGTCACCACACTGACCAGAAGAAGATTTAAAGACCACTGTACAACTTGGTTGTTGCGCTCTTGCTCTGGCCTACCATCATAATAACAATATATCCCCAAAAGTAGCTACCAAAAGATACATGGAGCTGAATCTAGCCCAGCAGAACCTAATAGAGCTCAGAGAAGCCTACTAGTATAGCTAAGTAGAGTCCAACAGAGCTTAAAAGGATCTAAAGAAACCCAACAGAGCCCAGTGGAGACCCAGGAGAGCTGCAGATAAGCACAACAAAAAATAAACATTGTTTCCCATAAGCCACTGATATCACAGCCGTTTACTGCTGTAGCAAAGCTGACTGATATACCATGGAATCATGGACCTGGAAGATGCTTATTCATCTTGTAGGGGAGGAAGACATTTTCTCTATCCAAAGTGGGTTCGTCTGGCTGGAGAATGAATTAAATTCACATGAGACAGAATAGCAAGAGAAAATTAAACAAAGCTTTATGAGGACCGTGGCCCGGGGCCTTTCTTCCTGAAGGAGGAAAGGGCACCGAAGAAGTGGGGTGCACAGAGTGGTTATATACCCCCAAACAGGGTGTTTCCCATAGGATTGAAATGTCCCTCCCACAATAGTCACAAGATTGCCCTGTCGGCACAGCGCTTGATGGACACAGCAGAAGGCAAGTCTATTGTCTTGAGCTGGGTGGTCACAGGTGAGCGCAGCAATCAGTTCCTAGCCTAAGGAAAGATGCTTAATCCTTAAAGAAATGCCAACGCTGGGAGGGGGAGTAGATCATGGGAGATTACCACACAAGTACAGTAAACAAAATACAGATTTAAGTCCTTGCCTTTGGTATTGATTAAGAGTTTCTAGAGAGAAGGTCATCTCCCCTTCCTGGTACAGAGAGGGAGATATCTTTACAGATGGAGAGTTCCTTTATAATGTAAATGTCTCTTACAAAGGGTAAGCAAGTTCTACTTTTCAGTTGCTTTCCTGTCTGCAAAGGAACCAGCCTCAAATAATCATCATGCCAAAGAGACATATCTTGGGGTGGCCATTTCCAGGTCCCCACAATCTCATTCTCCTCCCTTCTTCATGCAGACATGAGAGATGAACTATATCCACTCATTCCCAAATGGATTCAGTAAAACAAAGAAAATACAACTATAACTAGGTCAGATTTATGTGCCTCCTATCTGCCACTAAGTAATGTGTAAGGTCCAAAAAGAAAGGAGGGTAGGCAGGAAATCTGTCTCATGGGTTTTGTGGAGAAAGATTTCCTTTCTCAAAAAAATAAATAAAAGCTTTTGAATCCCTAGATAGGCTTAGAAAACTATTATCAGCAACAGCTATTAATCAGAATATATCCAAACTTCTTGTACAAAATGTAAGATCCTTCATAAGCTGGCTCAAACCTATATTTTCTCTCCCAGCTCTAGTAGCATAGAACTCCTCACATTCCCTGAATATTTTTTCTTGTCTATGAACTTTGCACATACTGTTCCCTCTGCCAAGCATATCTATTGTCACATCTCTCTATATAGAGAATTTCCATTCCTCTGAGATCCAGGACAAATGTACCCTCCTCTGTGAACCTTTCTCAAGTTAGTTGTTCCCCAATGTCCTAATCATGCCCCCAGATTTGTCAGATTCTACCTCGACCTCCAGATCTATCATGATTGCAAGTGTCTTCAATGTCCACGTGGTTGATTCATCTGACAGCCTAGTTTCACACTTCTTTAACTTCCTCAACTCCAGTGGTCTTCACATCTATCCCACTTCATGCACTCACATTGGAGGCATCATCAGGAATTGCTTCATCTCTGAAATCTTAAATTTAATACCCTTTTTCTGTCTAAAACTTCCTCCTCTAATTCTTTCTTCCAATGTGAAAATCTTTTGGTCTCACGAAATATTGACCTTCTGTTTTTGGTCATTCCCTCAACGGCATCCTGACTGTTGTCATGGCCCTATCCAGCCTGAACCTCCTGGTGTAGCTCTGTAGGGAAATACTTGCTAATCCTTCAATTGCTTTTATTGAGACCACTTACCCCATAAAAATTCAACAAGTAGCTCTGTAATTTGCCTCGTTTTATCTTAATCTAATGTTCTGAGGCTTTTAAGACAAAAACCACAAAACCGATTTCACTTACTTAGGATACTCTTAGCTGCAAGTAATGGAAAAACTAAATGAAAATGCTTTAAACAATAAGGATGTTTATTATCTCATATAACAAGAAATCCAAAGGAGTGGTGTTTTTAACGTTGATTCATCAGATTGTTACCTGGGCTTGGTCCTTGAGCTTATGCCTTCAAGATTGCAAGATGGCAGCTACAGTTCCATGCATCGCACATAGACAGAACAATATTCAGACCAAGAAGATAGAAGTTTACTTCTATTCATCTGGTAAAATGAGGTGAACGCTTCTCCCCAAGTCTTCTCAGTGTATTTTCCCGAAGCTTTCACTGGCCAAGTTTGGATCATAAGCCA
The DNA here is from genome assembly GCF_041296265.1 of Equus caballus. NCBI lineage: Eukaryota > Metazoa > Chordata > Mammalia > Perissodactyla > Equidae > Equus > Equus caballus. The sequence continues at coordinate 41,095,676 of NC_091704.1, forward strand.
TTGATACAAATTCAAGGGAGGCTGAGAAAGCAAGGATCTGGCATTTTAGTAGGAGTTTGGGTTTGTCACTAAGCATAGAGTGGCTTCTGGATGGGCAATAATCAGGGTTTGCAAAACATTTCCATATCAGCTGGCCCTTCAATGCTGCTTGACAATATGCCTGCTTGTCTCAGTGCTTCTCAAACTTTAATGTAGACATGAATCACCTGGAGATACTTAAAAATGCAGATTTGATTCCATAGCTGGGGGATCTGAGATCTGCATTTCTATCAAGCTACTAGGGGATGCTAAAGCTAGTTGACTGAAGGCCACACTTTGAATTACAAGGCTCTAAAATCATCTCCTATTTCAAATACTCATCATTGCTCTCGACTAGGCTAACGCCATCCCCATCGCTCTCTAGAAATGAACTCATTCCCTATTTCACAGAGAAAACAGACCCCCCCCCCCGCCCCCCGCCAAAAGGTAGGGAACTCTCAACTTAAGCTGAGATAATATTGTATGAGTATCAAGATAATGGCCTTTAGCATTAAACAGCTGAGGTTTCCAACCCCAGGTGTACTATTTACTTCCCTGTGATATTTTGAAATATCTTTAATGTGAGCCCCAGTTTCTTAATATATAAACACAGAAATAATAATGCCCAACTCTTGGTATTTTTGAGGATTAAGTGAGATTATGTGGCTATATCCTGTTTAAGTTTCTTGATTTTAAGAAACAGAAACAATTTAACTTAGAAAAAGAATTAAAAGGACATTAAGTTGTGTATCAGTTGAGATTAGTTTTGGCTGTAAGAGAAAAACCCAAAATAGCAATGGCTTAAACAAGTTAGCACCTTATTATTATCTCACATTCAAAGACCTGGATATATCCTGCCAGGTTGGCATGGCACTCCACAGTGACAGAAACTCAGGCAGGGACACTTCTGGTTGAGAATATGTACTTCAAGCACATACTTGGAAATGGAGATGGAATCAGTATTCTACTGGGCTGAACGTGAGATGGAATCAGATTCAAACTACATTTATCAGCCCACTTCACAAGGCTCCACTCTTCCTGATTGGCTGTGCTGATTGGGGTCTCAGGAGTTAGAGTTGATTCTTTGTCTGTGAAACCGAATTTCAAAGACTGATTCTGGTTATTTTCCTCTTCCTAGTGCATATTTACTCTGATAAATAGATGCAGATATACTAGAGAAGAATAAAAATAAAATTTGCAGAAAGTACTTATGAAGTAATTGATCTCTCCTGCCTCAGGGCTACCCAGATTCTTTTTAGTTCAAGGGATGCTAGATCTGGCTTTGGGGTGAGAGATTTTGACTTTACACGATGATGATTCAAATCAGGCCTCTGGTGGCCAGACCTAGAGTCATTTCAGTTACAAAAATCAGGTGTAACACTACTGGATTACACATATATTTTGGCCCTGTCTTCAGATCTTTCTGATTGTTATTACGCATTTCCTGTCCGCTTTGATGAGCATAACCCATCTGCTGTCCTGGAGTTTAGAACTGCCATTTGTCTTTGCCAATTTGAGATTCCTTCATTTCCACTGAAGTATAGGAACTGATTTCAATAACATTCTCTCTACTGGTGCCTACAAACAACAGAAAATGGTCAAAAAGATGCTTTTCAAAGCTGCAAATGTTCCTCTAACATATCACAAGCATGCACAAACACATACACACACGTGTGTGTGTATATATAAATATATATAGTTTGTGTAACTATTCAAATAAAGCAGAGGTATACATGAGGCAGATGTATCAATCTACCAAAAATTGAAAAATGAAAGAGTCCTTCACAATAGATAGTTTGAGAAACACTGTTAAGGCATCTATGCATCCCATAAGGGTCCCTGAAACCGGGTTATATAACTTCGGAAAGAAAATCAAACATTGACAAATGTGCTTAAAATATGTTTATATTTCTTTATTTGAAATGTAGTGTTCCCTCACCATTTGTGTATTTAACGTTCTATATTTCAGCTATTTATGAGCAACCCAGAAAGTTCTTGGCATGTAGTACTTTGCATCTTGCAGAGGCAACCATTTGAATTTTGCTTTGAGGCTGGCGTATCCAAGTGAGTCAGTGGCTGATAAATAAGCCTTGTCTGACCACCCAACATCCATCATAGTGTGATTCTGTTACGTTTGAGTTCTTGTCACCTAGACAATTTATAGTGAAAATTTTATATTGCCATTATATTGAGTATCCGAACTTCTCAGAAAGTTCTTTCAAATTCCTCTAAAAGTCAACATTCATTAAACAATTATTATAGTCAACATTAAGTAAACAATCATTATAATGGGAAGAGAAAGATATTTAAATAATGTCAGAAATATAACATAACAAGGAAAACAAAAATATATATATATACACTCAAGAGAACGAGAAGACAAGTCATGTTCTTGGAGGAGGTGTTTGCAAAAGACATATCTGAGAAAGACACATTATCCAAAATATGCAAAGAACTCTTAAAACTCAACAAAAAAGACCCAAATAACTTGATTAAAAAATGGACAAAGATCCGGACATCTCACCAAAGAAGATTTACAGATGACAAATAAGCATATAAAAACATGCTCAACACCATATGTCGTTAGAGAATTGTAAATTAAGACAACAAGGAAACACCAGTACATACCTATTAAAATGGTGAAACTCTCAAGCACTGACAACATCAAATGTTGGCGAGGAGGTGGAACAGGAGGAGCTCTCATTCACTGCTGGTGGGAGTGCAAAATGGCACAGCGACTTTGGAAGACATTTTGTCACTTTCTTATAAAACTAAACATACTTCTACCATACAGGCCAGCAATTGCACTCCTTAGTATTTACCCATATGAGTGGAAACCTTATGTCTACACAAAAATCTGCACACAACATTTATAGCAGCTTTATTCATAATTGCCAAGAGTTGGAAGCAACCAAGATGTCCTTCAATAGGTGAATGGATTAAAAACCTGTGGCACATCTAGACAATGGGATGTTATTCAGCACTAAAAAGAAATGAGTCATCAAGCCATGAAATGACATGGAAGAACTTTAAATGCAAATTACTACGTGAAAAAAGCCAACCTGAGAAAACTACGTATTGTATGATTCCAACTATATGACACTCTGGAAAAGGCAAAACTACGAAGACAATGAAAGATCAGGGGTTACTGGGGGTTAGGGAGTGGTAGAGGAGCAAGGGATGAATGGGGAAAGCACAGAGGATGTTTAGGGCAGTGAAACTACTCCGTGTGATATTATAATTGTAGGTATGTGTCATCATACATTTGTCAAAACCCACAGAATGTACGACAGCACGAGTGAGCTCTAATGTGAACTATGAACTTTGGGTGATGATGATGTGACGATACAGGTTCATAAATTGTAAGAAATGTACCACTTTTGTGTGGGATGTTGATAGTGGAGTAGGCTGTACCTGTGTGGGGGCAGGGGGTATACAGGAACTCTTAGTGTTCTCAATTTTGGTGTGAAACTGAAAAATAAAACCTATTAAAAGAAAAAGATATACACATGGAATTTATTCACAATTAATTTATAAGCACATTAAGCAATAATTCCATAGTTTAGTAATTACAAAGAAATCTTAAAACGGCAATTTATTTAGGGTGTGGCCATGGGAATAAACACATCATCCATTATTTTGTAAAAAACATGCTTCATATAACCAATTAATTGGCAACACACTCTCTAAAAATGGTCTTGATTAATTCAACATGGATCATTTATCCAGTAATATGTTCCCTTGGCAAAAGTCAGATGTTTATTTACCAAAGATTAAAGACTGTATTACAATGCCAAAAGCTTTGTTTCAATTAAAATAGTTTAATGCTAGTAATTCCATAACGTGCTCAGAAGACAGACAACTGGGAAAAATGATGTTTACTAAGTACAAGTGTTGCCTTTACCGGAAGGAAGATTAACTTTCAGAGGTAACTCTCAAGTTTTAATGCCCTACATATTTTAGAATTAGCATGAAGATTCTGATGTAAATATCTTTTAGCTCTTCTGGCTTGTCTTCTGATCATGAGTGTTATTTGTTTTAGCTTCTTATCATTTAGTATCTGACAGAGTTGAGTGAATGTTATTTTGTTCTTTCTTTCTTATATTTTACATATGAATTCAAACAGCCTACTCTCATAGAAAGTAATTATAATATATAAACATTCTGGAAGAGAATAAATTAGTAATAGGAATTTGCTAGCCGTTTTCCTGCAGCAATCAAGTTATATTCTCCAATTTTTTTCACCTCTTTTTCCCACCTTTAAAGAAATGAGGAACTAGCATATCATGTCAATTAAATATAAAAATTATTAATTTTTAAATAACTTATATTTGTATTTCAAAATAATTATTTGGAAAAAATGTCAGATTCTTACTTCATGCTGTTAAAAAAAAAAAAAAGATGAAATAAATGTTTGCATGTGTGGTAGGCTGAGCAACAGCCCCAAAGATATCTGGGTCCTAATCTTTGGAACCTCTGGGTAATACCTTATATTGCAAAAGGAATTTTGCAAATATGATTAAGTTAAGGATCTTGAGATGGAAAGATTATCCTGGAATATCTGGGTACACCCTAAACGGAATCACAGGTGTCCTTACAAGAAATGAGAAGGCACAGAGGGATTTGACCGCAGTAAAGAACCGACAATAGAGAAAGAGGTTTGAGTAATGTGAGAAAGAGGCACCAAGCCAAAGAACATAGGCAGTCCAGAAGCCAGAACAGGCTTGGAAATGGAGTCTGCCCTGCCATCTCTGGGAGGTACCAGCCTCGCCGCTACCTTTGGCCCAGTGAAATGGATTTCACACTTTTGGCCTCCAGACCTGTAAGAGAATAAACCTGTTGTTTTAAGCCACCCAGTTTGTGGTAATTTGTTTCAACAGCCACAGGAAACAAAAACCATATGTAAAAGTAAAAGGACAAGATATCTATCAAATACATATGGTATGCATACTGAAGTATTTGGGAGGAGTAATTTATGTCTGCAGATTACTTTGAAATTCATAAAAATAGATTCATGTGATGGATAGAGTGTTGAAAAGATGGATAGGTATATAAAAAAGTAAGTAGAGAATATGTTAATGGTAGAATCTGGATGGTAGGAATGTAAAGTTTTCACTGCAAAATTTTTTTCAGGTTTTCTAAGTTTGAAATATTTCATAATAAAATATTAGGGAAGAATCATAGATGAAAAGATAGGTTATCATGAAATAGGAAACAATCTTTTTTCCATGACACTAAGCATAAAAGCTGGAAATGAAAGGATTATTGGATTTGTATGAGTTAAAATGAAAAGCTTTGAGGAAGCAAATGAAAAAATGAGCAAAGTTAGAAGAAAAACAATGAACTGGGAAATATTTGTTTTGTAACATGTGTGTCAAAAGATATGGATCCATAATATGATACAGGAGTGTTGTCACTAGAGGTGTTTAATAGTCTCCTAATAATGCTGAATACATAAAACCATTGTGTTTAGGATTCAAGTTAATACTCTGTACCTGTAGTTAAACTCTTTTTCTTTCTCAAGTATACTGCTATTTTTGTTATTATTTGGAGAGAATTATATGCAAAGGGTACGGAAGAAGAATGGTGGTCTAGTGGTTAAGATTCTGTGCTCTTACTGCCATGGCCCAGGTTTGTCTCCTGGTCAGGGAACCACATCACTCGTCCGTCAGCTGTCACACTGTGGTGGCTGCATGTTGCTGTGATCCTGAAAGCTATGCCACCACTATTTCAAATTCCAGCAGTGTCACCCATGGTGGACAGTTTTCAGCAGAGTTTCCATACTAGACAGACTAGGAAGAAGGAGCTAGCCACCCACAGCTGAAAAAAATGGCCATGAAAACCCTATGAACAGCAGTGGAGTATTTTCTGATATGGGGCCAGAGTGAGAGGATGGCACAAAAAGACTGTGCAGGGCTCCGCTTTGCTGTCACAGGGTCACTAGGAGTCTGAATCGACTTGCCAGCACTAACAACAACAAATGGAAGAAGAAATGCAATTAGAGATTATGAAAATAAGATATAAGATTTATAAGATGATACTAATTAGTAATACAGATGATGTTCTGGACCTTTCACCAGCAGAGTATGCACACTGAATGTCAACTCAGTGGTAGAGATGCATCTAAAATGACCCGCCCACAGTCTTTCCTTTATCCCTCTTCCAAGGCACAAAGCTGTTCCTTAAGAAAATAGTGCATCTCTAATTACCTGAAGCATTCTAAACCAAAGATAAAATAAAAAATGTTCCTTAATTATTACTTGTATAATAAAGATCATCATAAGAAATGAGATTCTATTTCAAGAGTATGAATTGGAAAAAGAATGGATAAGTATATTATGGTGAATCCAATCAATGGAAGAATATGTCACCAGTGCAAGTTGTTTTCAAAGAATTTTTAGCAAACAGAGGAAATGTTCATAAACCACGTGATAGGAAATAGAAGCATGTAAAGTTGTTTAAATATATATGATCTCAATTTTTTAACAAAATCTTCTAAGTAGAAATACAGGCAAGAAGGAAGAACATCAAATTGTCAGCAGTCATTTTCTAGATTGTGGGAAATGGCCTTTGTTTCCATCTTTCAACTTTCTCCTATACTTTTCTCCCTTTGCGCAATAAACATAAATCACTTCTATAATGGAATAACATTATATATATACATATATACAAAAACACAAAAGGTACATTTATTGTGTGAGGAGAGAGAGAGAGATGGATATATATGAATAATGTGACCACATGAAATGATACTTCATGCTGTTAAAAAAAAAAAAAAAAGATGAAATAAATGTTTGCATGTGTGGTAGGCTGAGCAACAGCCCCAAAGATATCTGGGTCCTAATCTTTGGAACCTCTGGGTAATACCTTATATTGCAAAAGGAATTTTGCAAATATGATTAAGTTAAGGATCTTGAGATGGAAAGATTATCCTGGAATATCTGGGTACACCCTAAATGGAATCACAGGTGTCCTTACAAGAAATGAGAAGGCACAGAGGGATTTGACCGCAGAAAAGAACCGACAATAGAGAAAGAGGTTTGAGTAATGTGAGAAAGAGGCACCAAGCCAAAGAACATAGGCAGTCCAGAAGCCAGAACAGGCTTGGAAATGGAGTCATCAGTGGCTCCAGTCATAGCAAACCGAAGGGGGTTGGTCACTATTAAATGCCACCATGTCTGCTTCTCAACTGTGCAACCTCGGGTCTACTTTGTAATCACCTAGGGCATTTTTTGACATAAAATACCTGGGCCCAACTCTTAGAAATTCTGAGATTTTTTTGAGCAGGAACAAGGCATTTGTATTTCGTTAAATTTCCCCAAGAGACTCTAATGTGCAGGCACATTTGAGAATTACACAGCTGAGCAATGGTCTCAGACTTAACTATGCACAAAAATCTCCTGGTGTTTGGTAAAAAAACCTAAATCTTGGACTCTCACCTTTCAATCTGAGGTAAAGTACAAACAGAAATCTGCATTTTTAACAAGAACCTAGCTGTTCTGATACAGACATTCAATAGGAAACACTTTAAAACTTGAGCAGTTATGCTTTGAAATGTATATGGAAGTTCAGAGAAAGTACCGTATGAGAGAACCTTACCCTACATTCACACTGCCATGAACATATACGTGTGCATGTGCATATTTTTTTGAGGTACTTCACCTCTTCCAAATTAAATATCAGTTTCTGTTTCTAGTTTGCCTTATAAATACAAAAGTGTCCTCTAAGTGTCAAAATAGGTAACTGCAAGTTTATTCGAATTAATTAAATGATTTATTTGTATTTATGCCATTTCTAAGAACTTTTTGCCCGAACCTTAGAGAAGCAAGACAGTTTTGCGATTTAAAGAGTTTTGAAGTCCTTTGGGTCCTTGACTCTTTGCTTTGCCACTTACTAGCTGTAGGATCCTCTGAGCCTCAATTCCCTCATCTGATAAATGGGTCTACCAGTAGTGCTTACTCCATAGGGTAAAGTACCAATGCATGAAAGTACTTAGCACAGCACCTAGTATATACTACAAGCTCAGTGAAAGGTTATGTTTTCTGGTACCAAGGTCCACTCACTAACTTTGATTCATAATTAAGTTGAGTAATATGACTCCAGCGGCATATACTATTCATGATGTTTGTAAGAGTGCTGCTAAGGTCTGAAATCTGGAATAAAAGTTTTATCCACAGTCACACTGATGTACTACTTAACTTGTTATGATTACTAATCCTAATAATAGTCTCTTCAAAACTAAGAATCAGTTGTGAATTCTAATTAGTTCAATTCGCTAAGGATTTATTGAGATCTTTCTAAGATCCAACCCTATACAACACACTCCAAGGCACACCAAGTATGAGACAGTCCCTGTTCTCCATGGATGGGCAATTGTCTCTCCTGGTTTCTATAATTTTTGCTGGAGAATACAGACAGCCTATGGCACATGGGCCAAGAGTAGCCTGTGGGTGATTGTTATCTACCTGTGATCTACTTGTCACTTAAGAAAAGACCTATTTCTCCATCACTTTCCAGAGCCACTGTTGCCAGCTGTCTATGATTCTGTGGCGGGAAGCTGCTCCCCAACACTACTCTGTATACCAGGGTCAACAAACTGGCCTCTTCCTATACGTGAAAGGGTGCCTGCCTACCATGTTTCAAAGACAGCTGGTCCCAGGTTCATTGTTCATTAGCTTGGTTGCTTAGAGCACAGTGTTCTTCCACGGTGTTCATGGAAGTAATGTCAAGGATATGATAGTATTTGCCTGAATGGGATCCGTAGATTACCTGGCTGCAAACAAGCATCTCTCTTTTCTCTCTCTCTTACTCTTTCTCTTCCTTCCATCTTTCCTCCCTCCCCTCTCTTTATATGGATATTAAATATTATGCTGTAATAAATGAGAATGTATGTAAAGCTTTTAGCAAAGTGGCTGGTACATACAAAATACTTACTATGCGCCAGCCAGTATGCTAAGAGCTCTACATACATCCTCATTTAATCCTCACAGTAATCTTAAGAAGTGGATTATATCGTTATCCTCATTTTACAAATATTATTGAAGGATTAGAAAAGTTAAGTAATTTATCCAAACGCACACAGCTAGGAAGCGATAGAGTCAGAATTCAATATTAAATCTCAGGATTTCTAACTTCAAATAATACATACATATGATATCAAATATATTCACATATATATAATTTGAAGTTACATATATGTTACATATAACATATGTATGTTTATATATATAGTTTTTCAATGGACAAATATATATACATATATATTTAAGCTAATATATATATAAAATTTAAGCTACTGATCAACCAACAGTAGAATATATGTATTGAGTTATTTTCCCAGTTTGCAAATGAATTATGTCACACCTCTGCTGCATTTTTTTTTGTTCATTGAAGATCTATATATATAAATCACACATATATTTGCATGTATATACCGCATATATATATGTAACATGTTATTAGTGCTATGGAGTCGATTCTGACTCCTCATGACCTACATACATCAGGGCAGAACCCTGCCCAGTCTTTTTGCACCATCCTCTCACCTTCCGATGTTGTAGCAGACAATACTCTGTGACTATTCATAGGGTTTTCATGCCCAATTTTTTCAGAAGTGGGTGGCCAGGTCATTCTTCCTAGTTTGTCTCAGTCTGGAAGCTCCATTGAAACCTGTCCAATATGGGTGACGTTGCTGGTATTTGACATACCGGTGACATAGCTTTCAGCATCACAGCAGCACACAGTCAGTACAGTATGACAACCGACAGAAGGGTGGTAAGGTTCCCTGACTGGGAAAAGAACCCAGGCCCTGGTGGTGAGAATGCTGAATATTAACCACTAGATCACCATGGCTGGCTTATGTAATAAATAAATTTTAACACATATCTAGAAAACATACTCATAACATATACATAAAAAGCACATTTATAAACATGTATATATTATTCAATGAACAAAAAAGAACCCAGTAGAGGTGTGACCTAAATTCATTCCCTAACTCAGAAAATAACTCAAAACATATGTTCCACTAATGGTAGATCAGTAGCTTAAATTTTACAGAGGATATGCCAATTGCATGAGTTTTACACAATCTCTTGGTTGTAAAGTACACATTTTTTATTCGTTTTTTGGTCCTCAAAGAATGGGAGGAAAGATGCAACAGCTTTAAGAGATCGTTTGGGTTCATAGCAGATGCATGCATGGTTGGTGTTAATCCTTGTTTAGAACTGGGCGCAGTCCAGAGGCATCAGCATTCTCTCCAAACATTCCTTCAGTGTTCTCTCTGGAAAATCAAGTTACGTTATATTAACACACAAATAAAATTTTCGATGAGTTGGCCAAATGAATGGATTTGTTAGACTTTATTTAACCTGTTTCTTCTTTCTATTCATTTCAGAATATTTCCTTCTTTAATAGTCTTTTATGTGGCTGCTCATTATCTATCTTGATTATTAGCCAGATTACTTTTTAAAGCCAACTAGAATCTGTTTTCAATTTTTGTTTTAGAATGGTCAACCACAGCATTCCCAGAATTTGGCCTGAAGTTTTCAATTAGGTTGCAATGACTTTTTCAATTGAAAATATTGTTGTTCTTTCTGGCTGTATATTTAACAAGAAAGGAAAAACAACTTTCTCCTTGCTTTGATAGTCTTCCACCAAATAATAAAAACCTGACCCAAAACACGAAAGTAAATAAGTTCATTGAAATGGTGGGAAGTAAGACACACAATGAAAATGAAGTGGCACTGAAAATTTTGACAATAAATTAATTTAGCACTTTTTTTTTTAAGAAATCTAACATGATCAAAGCAAACAAAGTCTGGCTTGTGGTATTTAAAAATAACATTTGTTCTAACTTTAGAGTTTGATTATTATAAAAAAATTATTGACTTTGACTTTTGTAATGTTTTCATTCAAAAGAACACCAATTTTACATCAGTCTCATTTCCAATTTCTATTGAAAAATAATTTAACAAAAGCATGAGGAGAAAATCATTTTTATGGGGTAAATCAATAGAAAAAGACATAGGTTCATGGGCTCACTGGACTACTTTATTTCTAATGCTGAAGCTATGGAGATGTATTCTCTTTGATTTTCCACATCCTATCATCTGAATAACTGGGTGGTATAGGAATAGATGTACCGAGTAGGAGTTGAGCAAACAATACTCAAGCATTAATCAATGTGACTAAATGTTCTTCAAGGAAGCCCTGACATACTTAGTGAATGCTTAGGGTTTTATTTACTCTGATTGAAAACTAAAGCTTCATTGGGGGAACACATTTGCCACATACTTAGAATACCACCAGTATTCAGCGAAAAAAAATAAAGGCATCAGATGAAAATAACAAAAGCAGAAACAACAGCAGCATGAAAATTACTAATGCATATGTTGTAGGTATTCAACTGCCAGGAGCTATAAAGAGATACCACATTCCAATCATTTCTCTGTTATTGGCAATTTTTTTCCCTCATGATTTTCTAATGAAGATGCTGCTAATCCATCTAATCATTGATTTGGAGAGTACAGAGAAAAAATACCAATTATTTTGCTCCATCATATGTATTATTGTATATCATAAATATGTATTTTAGTACATCTTTAATAAATTCAACAGCAATCACTTATTATTAACTATGTGCCAAGCACTCTGCTTTATGTGAATTTTTTTCCATTTAATCTTCATAACAATCTTAAGAGATAAGCATTGTGTTTATCTCCATCAATAGATGACGAACCTGAGTTTCAGTGAGCTCAACTGACTTGTCTAAGGTCCCACTGTCAATAAGCATCTATTGATGGTGTTGTGTTAGTCACGCTATTACCTCTCATTCAATTCTCCTGAGCAGCCACATCTCTCACCCTAGCAGCAAAAATAGAGATGACTTCCTTTCAGCCTTATTTCTGGATATCAAATAATGGCCAGACTTGCAACCACTTGTTCTATGGAAGAAAAGCTGAATAATGAGCAATAGAAGTCAAACCAATAGAGTCACAGACCAATTACAAATATAAATTGTACCCAAGTGATTACAAATATAATCATGAATTTGGACAAACGCTTACCTTTTACAGTCCAGACAGAATCAATTTTACCATCCAAAATATACCAAATGTGATAGTAGAATCACTGGCTAACATAGATACAGAAAAACTGGAAACTAACATGCTTTGTTGTTAAGCAGACAAAAGGATTCATTTTCTGAGAGCAAATGAATGCAAATATTATCTTTGCCAGACAGATATGTTATCCACAACTGCCTTGTCCCTTCCCTATACAGAAACATTGTGATCAACACTTCATCTAAGAGCATTAAAAGTCTTACTGGAGAATGTTGCCTCCTTCTCTGAGTAAATTTCCTGGCCCAACTTCAGCACTAAATTCTGTAAAAAGTGGAGTTGAAGTCAATGGCCCTGGGGTGTCATACGCTAAAGATGCTTCTCAGCAGTAAAAATCGTTCCTCCTCAAATACAGGGAAGATTGTTCATGGCCACATATTTACAAGTATACTTTTTTCTTCCCCTCTTTCCCATCTTCCACTAACTACAATCCTTCTACAGCCCTTTTTGGTGAAAGTAGCAGAGTAAACATAATAGTATGTTAATTTCTCCAAAGCTCATAGGCTCACCTCTAAAAGGCATCCCTTTGGGCTCACAACTCTGTCTTTATGAAAGGAATAAAATAGAAATATATGTATCAAAATGAAAAGTGAGACTAACTATAGCAACATGATTGAGTTGTTCAATAAAACTTCGCTCAGGAAAGAAAAGACTGTAGGCCAACAAATATTATTTTCTTCAAGATATTCATCCAAGACAATAGTTTGATTACTTGGGCAAAGGGTTGTCTTGTCAAATAATAGTTTATCCATCAAATCTTCCCTTAAGACACTCACCTTACTCTGTTCACCAATCCTAAACTATTATGTCAGAAGTTTGCCCAGTCTCCATCATCTCTCCGTCTTGAAACATTTGCCCAGACCTCAACACCCTAGAAACATCCATTCAGACTTCCCTCTCGTGAGAAACTGCTGAGATCTGTCAAGGTGGCATTCTATCTCACAGCAGTGACTTCTAATCTATTCAGCTTTGCTTTATTAAATGGTTGTTTCGTAATATTTTGGGGAATTCAATAAAGGAAGGCCAATATGGTACAGAGATCTGGAATCTTCCAAGTATAATGATCAAGAACTCAAGCTGTTTTTAATTTAATCCATTTTACAAGCATCTTTGCTTTTCAAGACTTCACGGAACAGAATTAGATGGTTCTGTCACAATCAAAGGATACGGAAATTTCACAGAGAGAATATCAAGGTTACTTAACATAGACTTATAGATTGTGAGTGTAGATCAAAAACACTTTTCAGTGGTTGGTTTTAAAGAGTCAGCAGTTTTTTCAGTGCAAAAGGAGTGCAGAAAACAGAATTTCATACTTTTCAATTTGTGTGTGCATTTCTCACAAATTAAATCCAGACTTGTTTCCTAAAGCAACATTTGGAAGATATTTTTTAAATAGGCCAGTGACTAATTATTTGTCCACTTAAACAAATAAGTAGTTTAGAGAAGGTAATCCCTTTTATCTTGTTATTGTAAAAATCAATTCCAAAACTAAAAAAGGAAAAGTTGACTTAAATTCATAAAAGTAAAAAAGCTTAAGAGAATTAAGCTCCAGGGCTCTAAATAAACATTTGTTAAAAACTTCAATTTCAATGATCTCTATTTTCATGAGGTATTGTCACTTTACCATTTAAAAAGAAAACTTTAAACCAGCTGTAAAATAAAACAGATGTGATAATTGTCTGTTTGAATACATAGTATAAATACCTTTTCACTGTAAATGAATTAATATCTCTGATAACGATACATATCATCTATGTTAATTGATGCTGTACTGACATATTATTTGATTGAACATTTTTCAATATTGGTCCCTTTTTCACTCTTAGTAGGAAGTGATAATGTTGGGAGTCTTACCTGGCTTCATGGACAAATAAGTTAGCCTTTTACAAAAGGTAGGAAGAACTATTGACATGAAGATATTTCCACTTTTTCTTGGAAAAATCCTCAGGATGGGAATTACAAAGACCTACCTCATTGGACCAGATGGGAGGGGGAAAAAACTGAAGAAAATAAAATGCACAGATTAAGCTGTCAATGATTTAGCCTGTCACAGAGCCATTCTGTGGAATATTGGAAGGTAACAGAGCACTTCTCCTCAGCTGTTCTCTTTTTAGATAAGAGAAGAGACTAAAGGGTCATTGAAAATGAAAAGCTTAACAGGGCCAGCCCAGTGGTGCAGGAGTTAAGTTCTCACGTTCTGCTTCAGCAGCCCGGGGCTCGTGGGTTTGGATCCCAGGTGCGGACATGGCACCTCTTATCCAGCCATGCTGTGGCAGGGGTCCCACATATAAAATAGAGGGAGATGGGCACGGGTGTAGCTCAGGGTCAGTCTTCCTCAGCAAAGAGGAGGACTGGCAGCAGATGTTAGCTCAGGCCTAATCTTCCCCAAAACAAATAAATAAATAAAAAGCTTAATAAATGCAAGGAAATATTAGCCTTAAAATAAATGGGTTTTGTGCTAACAAAACATGAGCTTTATCATCAGAAGCTATGAAACCATTCCACGAAGAATATTGATACAACAAATAGAAAGAAAAACCACCCAAGTTTTCAGCAGAGGTATGACGTAATTAGTAACTCTGCTGTGGAGGTTACTGAAAATAGCGATCTCAATTTTCCTAGTTGTTCTCCATTATTTAGACATATGGAGAAGAATAACAACAGAGATCACTCAAAGTTACAATCAACTTAATTTAGTTTAATGAAATCTTTTAGAAGTTACATTTTGATAGGGAACTCCTGGTATAATGGCTATGGGTGCCACGTGGTACCTCTTCATGAAGCAGTACTGAGACCTGGGAGAGTAGAGAGCCTCTCAGCCTCTGGGGGCAAGGTTGTATGTCTTAGTTACCTTTGCGGCCTTGGTGCTCAGCTCAGCATCTGACACTTAGGAGCCAATCATCTTTTGATCTGTGAAGGGAGTGTTCTTGAGGAGGTTGAAGGACCTGGGTTTCTCCGATTACAGATGTCAATACTATACAATTGTTTTACTTAATAACTTATCTTAGAGAAGGAACTAGGAGCACGTGCCAACATTTCTTCAGCAGCAGGGTTGGAATGGTTACAGAATCAGGGGGCTCGAGTTCAGACTCCGTCTCCAGTGCTCACTCGCTGTGTGACTCTGGGCAGGTTACAACCTTCTTTAGAGCGGCTCTCCTTGCTGGGACATGGAGATAAGAGGAGCAGCTGCCTCAGAGGACTGCTGTGAGAACTAAAGAGGTAATCCACGCAGAGAGGTTAGTGTGGTTGCCTGGCCCATAAAGGGCATTCAACAAATATTACTTATCACTATTACTCATACCCTAAAAAAAAAGATCATAAAACCTTTTGATAGCTCACTGTGTTAATGTTTCTAGTTGCTGTAACAAATTACTACAAACTTGGCAGCTTAAAACAACAGAAACACAATCTCTCACAGTGTCGAAGGCCAGAAGTCCAAAATCTGTATCACTGGGCTGGAATCAAGGTGTTGGTAGGGCTGCGGTCCCTCAGAGGCTCTGGTGGGGAATCCTGTCCATTCCTTGCCCCTTCCAGCTTCTGGAGGATGCCAGTATTGCTTGGCTTGCGGCTGCATTGGTCCAAACTCTGCCTCTGTGGTCACTTTGTCTCCTGCTCTTCTGTGTGTTTGTGTCAATGTCCCTTTGCCTCCCTTTTATCAGGATACTCCTGATTGCATTTAAGGCCCACTCTGATAATCTCATTTTCAAGAATCTTAAATTTAATCACATTTGCAAAAAAATTTTTTGCTATATAAGGTAATCTTCACAAGTTCCAGAGATTAAGACCTGGCTATCTTTTTAGGAATGATTATGCAGCCTACCACATTGAAAAAACGAGACGATTTTCTTCTCCAGCTGCATATTATGGGCTTAGTTTCTCTCTCTCTCTCTCTCTCTCTCTCTCTCTCTCTCTCTCTCACACATACGCACACTTTCTCTCTCTTCCTTTCTCCTCTTCCTCCAACCCCTCTCCCATTTACTTAACTATATATAGGTCAAGTGGCTTGATCAAATACAGGGTTTTTCTCTTACTTACCTGGAAGACTGAGGTAGGCAGCTGCCAGTTCCTGTTGAGGGGCTCACTCAGGTCAGGATCTGCATCTCTGTGAGGCTCTATGATTCTTTTGGATTTTCTAGTGTGACTGTTGCCTCATGGTCATAAAATGGCTGTTGCACAACCAGGCATTCAGGATAGGAAGAAGAGAGCCAGCCCTGATGGTCTAGTGGTTAAAATTCAGCACTCCCACTTCAGTGGCCCAAGTTCATTTCCTGGTTGCAGAACCACACCACTTGTCTGTCAGTTGCCTTGCTGTGGTGGCAGCTCACGCAGAAGAACTAGAAAGACGTAAAACTAGGATATACCACTTTGGACTGGGGCTTTGGGGAGGAAAAACACAAAGAGGAAGATTGGCAACAGATGTTAGCTCAGGGTGAATCTTTACCTGCAGAAACAGAAGATAATAAGAAAGAATGTTTCCAACTGCTTCTGTGTGTTTATCGGTAAACCAAAACTTTCCCTGAAAACTCTCAGGAGGCATGTTTTTATGTTCTATTGGCCAGAAGTGTGTCTTCCATCACTAGATGCAAGGGAGGCTGGGAAAAGCAAAATGTAGCTTTTCTAGCATGGGTAGTAGAAGACATCCAGATAGCAGATCAGAGATGACGGCTGCGTAAGCCAACCAACAGGGCCTATGAGAGAGGGAGGGTGGATCGGGCAGAGGAGGAAAGAGAAGCAGAGGCAGAACACCCACTGAGTATCTTCTAGGAGTAGCTCCACACGGTTCCTGCTTTCATCTTCACAACAGTCCTTTGAGATTGGTATTAGTATTCCCATCTCATAGAGAAGAAAACTGAGGTTCAGAAAATTTTAAAAACACACTCTGGAACACAGAGTTAATAAATGATAAAGACAGGAATAAAACTCAACTGTGTCTAAATCCAGACGCCACACTCTTTCATTCTGGAATTACCAGACCAATTCGATCATCTGCAGTTGACTTATTCCCTAGCAGCCACTCTTCTTTAAAAGCTATTTTATTTTAACAGTGTTGACCCAAACTCAGAGCACTTCACCAAAATCATAAATCACTCCTGGCTGTGGTTCTGGCCACAGCTGAAATGCTCCAGTTCCATCACAAATGTGTCGTGAGATGTGGGGCCTGGTCAACACATTGCAAGAGGCACTTGAAATGGGAACGTGGCCCAATAAGCCTGAGACCGTGTCCTCACCACAGAGGCTGGGCTTCCTGGGCTTCCTGTGGCACATATAGTGCTCTTCACCAGGCCCACTGGTTCAATTGTATTTGTTAGTGACAAGCGCTAACAGGAATGCAGCTCAAGGTTTGCAGCTGACATTTGGAGTTAAATCAGCTTTGTGTCTCCAAAGCTGCCCTTACAGACATGAGTTTCCAAATATATTGCTGAGAGAGTTTCACAGAGAAGAAATTCCACTGGGGGAGGTTGAGTTCTTGAAGAAAGGCAAATCCTTTGTGAGCAGTGTCTACAAATATAGGGAAATTTAGATAAGAAAAAATATGATTCAAAAATCTGCCCCCAAACTAAAACAACTATTTTTGATGCTGTGAATTGCATCTCCTTCTACCTTATCTCCTTCCACTTGAACTAATCTAGAGCTTCCTGTCCCTCTTGGGTTTGCATCATTTAAATTCATCAGTTTATGTGTGTTTTATGAAAGCAGTAGAGAAAATCAAAATTTCAGTCCACACAACAAAACACACTGTACAAGACAAAACAAGGTTTATATTGACATTTCGTTCTGATAAAGTGTCATGATTGTAGTAACACAAATTAACTGATATCAAGATTCTAAAAATGAATTCATTCTCTTGCAGTTAAAGAATGTTCTATACAGTGAAGATAAAAAATAAGATTTCATAATTTGCATATTCTTGGGGTAGATAGGGATTACTGACTTTATTCATCCATGAAAATAAACACTGGCTCATCTACCTAAGGCACTGGAGGAACAGGTAAGCATTGGTGAGGCAGGAATGGGGATACCAACCCCTGGAAGACTGGGCCTGGTGCCGCAGCATAGTGGTTAAATCCAGTGTGTTCTGCTTCGGAGGCCCAGGTTCATGGGATTGGATCCCAGGCTCAGACCTACACCACTCATCAAGCCATGCTGTGGCAGTGACCCACCTACAAAATAGAGGAAGACTGGTACAGATGTTAGTTCAGGGCTACTCTTTGTCAAGCAAAGATTAAAGAGGAAGATCAGCAACAGATGTTAGCTCAGAGTGAATCTTCCTCCCCAAAACAAAAAAGAGGAAAATTGAAGAAAAAAGAACAGTCTACTTTTCAGCTTGTTTGGAACACAGTTGGATTTGGAACCAGTTTCTGCATCACTCAAAGCCAATGACCTTGGTTCACCAGACCCCATGCTCACACTTGACTACTTGCTTTGATTCCTGGCCAGCAAGAGTGGTCCCTAAGGCACTAAATGCCAGCACAGCCACCACCATAGACCCCATGTGTAACACCAATTGTCAGGAAGAGAAAGTTAAACCTAAACTGGCCTTATTGGATTTGTGGAGCTTCTGGAGAGGCTGGGTAATGCAATCTGGAAATGCAAGGAAGTTATTCCCATGGTGGGGGAACTTGGACCAATGCAAAACAGATGACAAAAAAGCCAGCAGGTAAATTGCTCACCCTTCTTCTTCGCCTATTGACAGTTCTGATGCACAATACGTCTATGCAAATTTTCTAAAGTTGTTCTGCAAGATGAACAACCAGTTGTGTGTATTACAAAGCTAGGACCAGCCTGGTAAAGCACCCACTGTCCTTCACTCTGGGTTTCCTGGGACTGCAATCCCAGTAAAGTATTATCTGTAAGTTTTTGCCTCAGGCTTCAATTTCTGAAGAACTCACGTTAGGATAGAGAGAGTGACAATAATCATAACTGCTCCTGGAAATAGTCTGTAAGGCAGTGGTGGCAGAGCTTGGGTGCTAGGCATTGATGAAGCTTAAAGATCAAGGAAATGGGCCTGGTAGGATCCAAGAATGGTCACTAGGTCTAAGTCAGAGCCAGTATGAAGTAGAGAAGCTAAACTCCTACGGAAATGGAAGTGGAAATGGGAATCACACTTTCCCATGCCCAACTATAATAGAAGGTCAAAGAGAGAAGGGCAGTTTTCCTGTGAGGCTGTACTTCATCTAACCTCTCAGATCACAGTGAGGTTCTCTGAACAGGGACACGTCATTAGAGGTAAGAGCCAACTGAGTTTTCAGTACAAATCGGTGGAAGGTAGAAAGAAGATAGGACAAATGTGAAAAAGAATTTCCTCCCAAATCTTTATGCCTGGGCATCCTAACAACAGGCTCCCCAAAGGAGTTAGGAAGAGTCCAAGCTTTAGTAAACATGTGAGTTCAAGAGAAACTGCCCGAGGAATAGTGGAAATTGCCCCAAGATGGCAGCATTACTCATTTCAGCAAACCTTTATCGGTTCTTACCCTGCACAAGTTCAACAATAAGGTGTGTTACAAAGAGAGAGTATCTTTTAAGTACACTGTATGACAGACTTTAGGGGTTTTACAAAAAAAAGAATAGGAACAAGTTCCTATCCTTAAGGATCTTAAAATCCAACCTATAAGAGGCTGGCCCGTGGCTGAGTGGTTAAGTTTGTGCGCTCCGCTTCTGCAGCCCAGGGTTTCACTGGTTCGGATCCTGGGGCTGACCCAGCACCGCTCATCAGGCCATGCTGAGGCTGCGTCCCACGCAGCACAACTAGAATATACAACTATGTACTGGGGGCCTTTGGAGAGAAGAAGAAGAAGAAGAAGAAGAAGAAAAAGACAAGATTGGCAGCAGATGTTAGCTCAGGTGCCAATCTTTAAAAAAAAAAATCCAACCTATGGGTACTATGAAACAAACGTTTTTTTGAAAGAAGGAGAATTTATTCTGAGCATCTGTTTTCCCTGTGAATTTGGATTCCCGCTCTTTCCAAAGCAATGGTCAGGGTAAAAAATGTGTAACGTGTTTACCACCTAATCAATCGATTCTGCAAAAACATAAAAAGGAGCAAATGAATGGCATGCCTTCCTCATTAAAAATCAATTCCAGCTTATGAAACTCGGAGTTAATACTGCATTCCTGATTGTTACAGATCCAAGAAAAGGTCGATTTCTTCACTTTCTCTTTGTCTAGGTTCTACCGTACAGGAAAATCTGTGTTATTCATCTCTCCCTGGGGG
Source organism: Equus caballus (assembly GCF_041296265.1). NCBI lineage: Eukaryota > Metazoa > Chordata > Mammalia > Perissodactyla > Equidae > Equus > Equus caballus. The sequence continues at coordinate 41,116,028 of NC_091704.1, forward strand.
GCCCTTCATCTACCAGACCACAGCATTTACAGCCCTCCGAACGCGTCAACATGTTGGATGGGATACCTACCAGTAGGCAGTAATTTTACTTTACACTTGATGGGCCTGTTGACAGAAATGGTACAGGACTTCAAAGAATTAAAAGCACAGACAGACGGTTAGGAATTTATAAACAAACTGTTGGTGGTATAAAAAGAAAACAGGTAAGAGTTCTTGGAGGATTCCTCTCCCTCTTTTTCTTCCTGTCTTTATTCCACTTTCCATTGCCACTATGTTTAAAATGCTGTCTTGCTATTAGTTTTTAATGAAACCAGTCTGTTTATCATATTTGATGGCAGACTCGGTTGTTTGCAACTCAAAGTTATGTTATTTTTCCCTCAAACGGATTCAACTGGCGGGCTCTGCAGATTCCTTCGCACAAAAATGACACCATGACACCAAAGTTCTAGCGGCAAGAAGTAAATCCTACACCTCAGCAATTCTGCCAGCAAGATAAAGCATTGCCAACTGATTTTTCTTTTCCTTAAGGAAAAAAGCAGAAAGGATAGGATAAAAAGCCTCGACGAGAAAACATGCTCACATATCATAACAGAGCTATGGGCTTTAGAAGTTTCTATGATTCTAAATGCTTGGTTGAAGCTAAGCAGCCTCCTCAGAGCTATCACTTGCCACAATTTCAGAAGATCTTGGACACTGGGAGAAGACTTGATTAGCATGACTAACTCTCATAGCCCCCAAGCTTCAGACATGAGCAACAGAGAGGAGCCAAGCAGACACTGGATAAATAATAAATAATGAGAAACATGTTGCAACATTCACTTTTAAATCATATTTCCAATTTTTTCTTACATCCACAAATTTCTAGTAAAATGAAGTTATGCAGTTTCATTAAATTATCTAGATGTCTTTAAGAAAAAAGGAAAACAATGTTAGTATAATTTCAAATGTCTCCTTCACAGCAGACACAAACATGCTGAAGTCTGTCTGTTGTATAAAGATGGCCCCTTGTTCCCGCTGTCCAGTCGACCTACGGAACCATTTCTTCTCTTCCCTTTACCACCAAACTTCTCAAAAGAGTTTACCCTTTTTCGTATTTTCTCTACTCCTTTCTCGTAATAATTTTTCTGCCTCCATGAATTTATTTAACCGTTTATCGAAGTCCAACGGCCTCTTTCCAAATGATCTCCTCAAACGTTTTGAAAGATCTGTTACTCCTGTTCCAATCGTCCTTGTTTGTAGGCTCCTAAGACATCACACTCACCTGAAATCCTATTAAACTTGATCATCTCGTCGGTTTCTTGTAAATGGAAGCATCTCCAGAAGGTTCCTAGGACTTCAGCCTTTTTCTCTCTCAGAGTGTCTCATCTACTCCCATGGCTGCAAATACAGACCACTTTTACATCCATCTGTTAGATTTTACTTATTTAAAAAGCAGACCTACTTGTCATTTTGCTAAGTTAAATCACCATATAGATGTATGACGGCACTTCAAAAAACTCCCCTTTGTCCAAACCTGTTCCTTCTCTTAGTTATCTTCCCCCCAAAATCAGGATTAAAATACAAGAGTTGTCATTGGCTTTTCCTTCTTTTGAACTTCTAACATCCAATCAATTGCTCAGTTCTCTCACTTCTATGTGTGCAATTACACCCTTATCTAAGCCACAGCTTTTACTGCCATGCTGAAGATCAAGTTCCCATTACCTCTGTTCTAGACCATTCTAGCAGACATTTATCCTGTCCTTCCCCATCCTTCCATTCATCATTTCCCTGTCAGTCATTTTCCTAGCATATAATTCCAATCCTGTCACTACGGACTCAAAAGATCTACTCTTTGTCCGTTTCCTACAGAATAAAGATCAGAGTCTAGTTTAGCATTAAGGTCCTTCATAATTAGGGTGTTACAAGGCTTTATAACCCTAAAAAATCCTGTGTAGAATGTGTTGTTTCAGCAGCCTAAAAGGACTCATCACAGAAAAGGAACCCCCCCCAAAAACCCCCCAAAAAACCCAAAAACAAAACAGAAAGAATAAGTTGTTTTTGTCTTTTTAAGTAGGAGGGTGAAACAATTTTTTAACAATGACTGTATTGCCATCTACTGGAATGATTAGGGCACAACAGTTGAAGCAAATTTTTCTTTCAAAAGTGTGAAAGGTTTGGCTTCAATTTTCAAAAATTCTATCTAAATACAACTTTTAATGTCTAATCTAATAGAAAATGTTAGAGTTGTGTGAAAGAATTATCTTTAATTTAAAAGCACACAAAATGACAGTTAACAAATTGGCATGACTTTTGCTTATAAGAAGCTGGAAGCATTCCCCCTTTCTCACTGAGACCATCCCTGTGATCTCAAGAAGGAAATGACTGGCTTTCTGGAAAAGTAAAGTGTCTTGCAAGGTGACTCTCAGAAAATAACATCTTCTGATGCCACCCAACAATTCACATTTTCCTCAACCTTTGAGACTCAAAAGTAGAATTACCTTCTCCGAGGAAGGCTTCCCAAACCAAATCTCACCCTTCCTGAATTTGCAGGACTTGCTATTTGCATATACCCTTCCCTTGGGAGATACAGCACAGTCCTGTGTTGGCCTCTCAGTCGTGGTTAAAAATCTGGTGTCTAATGTCCAGCTGCCTATTTCAAAATGTGAATTTGCCACTTACTAGCTGTTATTTAGTGTTTTTGTGATCAGCTTCCTTCTCTGTCAAATGGACATAACAATATTTCCTTCGCAGGGTTGTTAGGAAGATGAAGTTAGCAAAAACTGTAAATCACTCAAAACAGCACCTGCCATGTAGTAAGCACTTAGCAGTTGTTAGCTAGTATCAAGCAGGTTGTCACAGACATGATTATTGTGTAACAATAATCTCAAGAGGGAGCAGTGAGTCCCACAGATAATAAGCTTACAACAAATGTTATTAAATGACATATTTTTATTAGCTATTTTTAAGTAGATTTTTTGAAGGATAATTTACATACTGTAAAATTCATCAGTTTTAATGGTTCAATTTGATGAGTTTTGACAGCAATTGAATAACCACAACCACAATTAAGATAAAGAAAATTTCCATCACCCTAACATGTCCTATGTACTTTTTCATATGTCCCTTATTCCCACCTCCAACATACTCACTACTGTGTATGTTAGCTATAGGATTTTTGTACATAAACTTTCAACAATTTGATTACATTCCGTTCTATTCCTAGTTTGTTGAGCTCTCTTTACATAAGGTATGCTGAATTTTGCCTAATGCTTTTTTCTACATCTATTGATCTTATAGTTTTCAAATTTTTAGTAACTCAGTATAGGAATTACACTGATTCATTTTCAAATGTTAAACCACATTGTGTTGTTGTCATGAGCTTCCTCTGGTCATAACGAATTTTTTCCCTCCCACTGAATTCAATTTATTAAAATTTTGTTAAGTGCTTTTGACTCTCTTTTTATGAGGGATATTATTCTGGAGTTTCCTTTTTTAGAAATACGTCAACTCATAAAATGAGTTGGGAAATTGTCCTATTCTTAAATTTTCTGGAAGAGCTTATATATAATTTTATAATGTTCTTCCATAAATGTTTGATTGAATTCACAAGTGAAGCCATCTGCATCTGGAGTTTCCTGTGTAGGAAGATCTTAAATGATAAATTCAGTTTCTCTAAATAAGTGTTTTTCTTAAATGTGCTTTGGTAGTTGGTGTTTTTTAGGAATTGGTCCATTTCACTTAAGTTACTGAATTTATTGGCATAAAGCTTTTTAAAACATTCCCTTATCCTTGGGGCTAGCCCCATGGTGGAGTGGTTGGGTTCTTGCGCTCCGCTTTGGTGGCCCAGGGTTTCACCAGTTGATATCCTCAGTGCAGACATGGCACGGCTCATCAAGCCATTCTGAGGTGGCGTCCCACATGCCACCACTAGAAGGACCCACAACTAAAAATATACAACTACATACCTGGGGGCTTTGGGGAGAAAAAGCAAAAATTTTTTAAAAACTTTAAAAAAAAATTTAAAAAACCCAAAACATTCCCTTATCCTTTTAATGCCTATAGGATCTGTAGTGATGTGTCTTTTATTATTACTGATATTGGTAATTTACATCTCTCTCTTCCTCTTTTTTTAATTGATCAATTTGGCTAAGTTTCTAATTTTTATCCTGTTCAAAGAATCATCTTTGTGTTGATTAATTTTCTCTCTTGCTTATTAATTTTCTATTTTATTGACTTTTCCCTTCATCCCTCAAGGATATTTTCATTGAATGTAGAATTCTGGATTGGCAGCTATTCTCTTTGAGCACTCTTTAAATGTTGTGCTACTAAATTTTGGCTTCCATAGTTCCTGATGAGAAATCCACAGTAATTTGAATCATTGTTCTCCTACAGGTAATGTACCATTGTTTTTCTGGCTGCTTACAAATGTTTTCTTCGCCTTTAATGTTCAGGAGTTTGATTATTATGTGTTTGGAGTTTGATTTCTTTGGGTTTATTCTGTTTGGGCTTTACTCAGCTTCTTAAATTTGTAAGTTTATATCTTTGATCATACTGGGGAAGTTTTCAGTCACTATTTCTTTACATATTTTTTTTTCAGCACCATACTCTGTCTCTTTGTCTCCTGAGACCCCAATAACATGAATATTAGACCTTTTGTGTAGTGCAAATGGTCTCCAAGGTGCTGTTTTTTGTTCAAACTTTTTTCTTTATTGTTCAGATTGGATAATTTCTATTTATTTATATTCATGTTTATTGACTCTTTCTTCTATCATCTCCAGTCTACTAATGAGTGTATTCAGTGAGATTTTTTGTATAATTTTGGATACTATATTTTACAGTTCTAAAATTTTCACTTGATTCTTCTTTGTGCTTTCTCTTTCTCTCCTGATACTTTCTATTTTAATATTTGTTTCAGGGGCCAGCACAGCGGTGCAGCGGTTAAGTGTGCAAGTTCTGCTTCAGCGGCCCAGGGTTCACTGGTTTGGATCCCGGGTGCCAACATAGCACCGCTTGGCAAGCCATGCTGTGGTAGGTGTCCTACATATAAAGTAGAGGAAGATGGGCACAAGTGTTAGCTCAGGGCCAGTCTTCCTCAGCAAAAAGAGGAGGATTGGCAGCAGATGTTAGCTCAGGGCTAATCTTCCTCAAAAAAAAAAAAATTTGTTTTAGGAGTGTTCATAAGTGTTCATTTAAGCATTTTTATAATAGATACTTTAAAGTCTTTGTCAGATAATTCCGTGCAGGAGAAAAAAGTTTTAACTTACAATAGAATTCAGAAGTTTGACTCTTACATGGGATTGACATTTTAGTTATTGAATGAAACTATTCTGGTAAAAAATAAAAGAGACTAGAGAATATTGTTATTATCTGAGAACGACCAATATGAGACCTGTTCTAGATTTCATTTAGAGGTGGGAATGTTTTTTTACATGTCCTATAAACTTCTGGTAATTTTACATATCAATCACATATACATGATTCATCATTCATCTCTTTCCCTGTTATATTTTATCCCTCCCTAACTGCTCTGATCCAATTTTTGTTGAAATTTTTATAGTAACATTTCCAAAAGAGGTACCTGGATAGTTTACTTGTTAAGTCCCTGTATGTCTAAAAATGCCTCGCACACACACACAATTCATAGATAATTTCTTGAGAACAGGATTCTATGATCACATCACTTTTCACTCAAAAGTGCACAACGTTGTTTCACTGTCTTCTATCTTGCTGTGTTATAGATAAGACTAATACTGTTATCAGTCTTTTCTTTGTAACCCAGTTTCTCTGTCTGGAAACTTAATAAGGATGACTTTTAATCCTACAGGCCCATTAACTACCCTAGGATGTGGCCAGGATTATTTTTTTTCCATTAAATTCTTCCAGCACTCAGATGGTCTTTATCATCTAAGAAGTGTTCATTCAATTCATGGGGATTTCTTTTATTAGTTCTTTGATTTTTGTTATTTCTGTTTTTTCTTTCTCTCCTTCTGAAAGCTTAATTATTTAGAATCATTGATTTCACGCAAGTTTACCTTGCATGTCTCTTTTTACTTCTAATTTCCATTTCTTTTCTTTTTCTTTTCTATTCTGGTATGATTCCTTAAGCTGGCATTCTGGGTCATTGCTGCCTCAATATTTAGCAGTGTCTATGCTATTTTTTTAGTGATACGTTTTTTGCCTTAAATTTATTTTTATTTTTTTTTTAGTTTTCTCCATTTCTGCCAGAATCCAAAATTCAGCTTGATGAGAGCCATCCGTCCTAGTTGTTTAGATGGATGGCTCTCTTTCAGTGCACCAACACTTATTAAACATACAGCATTCCATCAACATTCGTGAAAGATGAAATAAGCTATGTGAACTTTTAGCATCGGAAGAAAATGAGTATTTTACTGAAATGCAGTTGAAAGAACAAAGCAGTTAAGGATAACAAAAAGAATGAGAGAGAAAATCAGATTATTAAAAGAGAAGAAAGAAAAATAGAGACAAAATTTTGTGACTGGAAAGCTAGACAACAATTCAGGGAGTGCTGTGAGGAGCTCCGCGTTGAGCTGCTTGCATTCATCAGAAAGTGTGTGAGGAACAGAAAGCACAGACAGAACTTAGAGAGGAACTGAAGAGGCAGAAACTGGTGAAAGAAGAGACACTCTAGAACTTCCAGAGGAAGACCGATGAGCCAAGGAAAAGTGAGAAGCCCAAGAGGCGAGGAGTCAGAAAGAGCCAGTGCAGAACACACACCTGGGATAGGATGCCTACGTCACCAACATCAAAGCACAAAGGCCGGTGGTCCAGTGGCCGAGGGAAGAGGCAGCTCACCTTGTGGCAGATGACAACACAAGGCTAAACTTGAGAACGAAAAGGATAAGCTGAAGAAACAGAAGACAAAGCAAGAAATTAGAACCCTTTTGCAAAAAGCCCTCCAACAGAAGGTAAAGCATATTCAGCAGGAATACAAAACAGAGCAAGACTTGAACTTGAAGCTCGTGCAAAGGGTCCTTCGAGACTTACAGGAAGAGGCTGATAAAAAAGAAGCAAAAAGGAAGACATGGGAAGAAAACAGAAGATATCTCATGAGCATGTGACACAGCAATGTAAGGAAGAGAAAGCTCAGGAGAAAGAAGTGGACAAAATAATAGAAGAGGAGAAGGAAAAGAAGTTTGCTGAGAAAGACAGGCAGCTGAAATTTGAAAAGAAGGCGCGGAAACAGCGCTTGTGAATGAGGTCACGTGTAAAGAAAAATTAAAGAAATGTTGCAAGAAAAGCAAAAGAACAGGAAGAATGTGCTATGAAACAGGATCACACAAATGAAGGTCCTAAAGAACTTGACAGCGAAGAAGAGAACTTCGTAAGACGCTGCGTTTAGCCCAGAAGTACAGGAGACAATTGCAATGCAAATATCCCACCAGCAGAAGGCCCGTGAAGAGAAAGGAGAGCACTGAGAGTCTGAAGCAGAGATAGCAGCAAACAAGATTGGCCAGAACAAGGGCCAGGAGATCTGGACCACTCATCAGGTGTCATCCAGAAACATGCATCCCCCATGGACAGCATACCTTAATAAACTTCCAGTAGTTTCATAAACCTCAAAACTTTTTTCTCAGTCTTTTAATATATTTGACGCCAATATAAAAGTATGTTCCTCAAAAAAAAAAAATCCAGTGTTATACATAGCCTCTTCACTTGTATCACCCGCTCTTGCAGACCCACAAGCAAGCCAGTATATTATTATTATCAGGAGGGAGATCTCTTAGAACAGACAGATCCATCTCCTGGGCAATTATAAGTTGGCAGACAGAAAAAAATATATACTTCACCACCCTAGGAGTCTGGTGACAATAGGCTAACCTGCTGTGATCCTAGAATTCACGGGTAGGGAGAGAAGCCACCAGATCCTGTGGCTTCTTCCAGATCTCAAGGCAAAGAAAGTTAGCACCTGAAGGGTACAGTTTGGCTCAGCAAGTCAGGAGGTGACAACTGTGGATCAGGGCAGCCCCTATCAGAGGCACTGAGGAGACAGGTCTGGGCAGCTGGCTGACCTCCTCAAGCATCTGCAGAATCATTAGATTTTGCCTCTGGCTTCTCCAGACATCCTAGTCTCTTCTCAGGTCAGGGTCGTTTCAGCTCCTCTGTCCCAGGGCCTTACAAGGAAATTCACTTGGCTGCTCCCATGCTGTCCCCAGGAGCACTTGGTCTTTGCTTTGCAGGTGGGACCTCCTCCTCATCCTGAAGTTGGCTAAGATTTTCCTCCCTCCTCCTGCCCTAGACTTATACAAGCCAACTTTTCAAGGGCCCAAAGGGGACTTTGAGAGGAGAAAGGGGTCAAGCATCTGTGCTGAGCCTACCATCTTCTCAGAATCCTTGGAAAACTGTTAGATTTTTGTTATAATTGTTAAGCAGTTTTACGTCTTTCCTGTACATTATAAGTTCTTTGAGAATAGAAACTTTTAAAATTCTCTTATCCCTACTCTCCTTATCACACTGTTCGGTTTATATTTGAAAGTCGGTAACTATCTTCTGCTCCCAGAATTCACATTAGATCATCTTTACAGACAATTCCAAGTCACACCTCTAGATGGGGCACGTGATGTATTTCTCCTTCCTGAGGAAAGCAAGCGAGGATTCCAGTAGCTGGTTCGGAGACTTTCGTACCTGATTTTTGATTGCTTTTCCTTTGGGAAGAATCTACCTCATTTGAAAGAGGTGGGTAAAAAAATCTCGCTTTAAGCCTTAAGAAATTGCTTCTGGGGGTGAGAAAGAGAATGAGTAACTTCCCATCCCTGTATCTCACAGCATTAGCAAAGTGAAATGTTTATTTCAGAAAGTGAAAAGAACAGATGTCAGGGAAAAAAAAAATGTGCCAAAAAAAGATAAGTTCTTCTGCCAGGAGTTTATCGTCTGGGGTTTTGATTTAAAATTGCACTCAGACACTATTTGTTAAACGCCATTTAAAAAAAAGTCAGCCCCCATCCCACCTCCTCCAAGGGCTGGAAAACTTACTTGTGATGCTTCATTGACCTTGGCTGTCCATCTTGGCCCACTGAAATGAGCACGTTATTTTCCCTGAAAGTAAATGCCTGAAACTCTTTTTATAGATGCTAATACATCAGATGAAACTGCTCTCTGTGACCACTATTTAAGGTTAAGGGTCAAAGTTCACATTCACTTTGTTAAAAAGTGTAATCTCGTATCTTGCTCAATCTGGCATGATGTTGGTTCATCTTCAATGCTACTTTTGGAAGAAGGTAGAAGAATGAACACAAGGGGAATTCTTCTTAATCAGTTTTAAAATTTGCCTTCATCTGACCTTGAAGAGAAACCCAGAGAACTTAAATGCATCTTTCATTTTGGAGGAAAAAGATATAATGACTCAGGTTAATAACTGTATGTTTTGGGTCATCGAACCAAATAAATGACATTTCATTTTTAAAAGAAGTAACTCGTGAGACACACACTGACCTATAGGCAGGAGTGATTTCCACCTGGTATATTTCTGGTCAACCAGGCTTTACCACCACAAAGGGTGGCCATGGACTTTTCCACAGTGGTCTACAGCCTGGACTTATCCAGAACGTGGAATCACATTCACTGGTAATGACACTAGTTAGGAAGTCACAATAATATGGCCAGTTTAAGTAAGCATTTTTGGTTGACTAGGCAAGGAGGAGACACTGTTGCCTCCAGAACTCCCACTGTGTGGTGGCCCAGGGATGTGCCTTTTCTTGGGAAACGGAGGAGGAATGGTGGCCATGTTTGAGATCCTTAGCTTATGGAAAGAGCCCTGGAAACTTCCACAATTGTGTTTCATTCATTCATCTCAAAGAAGATTCTTGGACAGGGTCAGAAGCAGCTAGACCTACTCAACAAAGACTTAAAAAGGCAAAACTTTTAAGGCTCAGGCAGCAAAGTATTGCATGGAATATGGGGCTGTCTATGTGTCCAGATCAGCAGGGCTGTACACTGACAATCTGATAGGAACATCTGGAGGAGTCTGGACACAGGGGTCATCCTAGGTCACTGGCAAGGAAGCTGGCTCTTTTCCCTAATTAGCTTTTTGCGAAGCAGCTGCTATGCACAAGCAAGAGAGGAAAATAGAGCAGATGCATGCAGTGTCCTGATAATGGCCTAATTATGTTCTGCGTATAATCTTTGCCAATTCCTGACAAGAAGCATCCTTCTTCCCTAAGTTAATAGACAAAATAATACACTATTTGTTGAGAACATAACTGCAATAATCTTTTGGCATGTATTATCTCAATTAATCTTGACAGTAATCCCATGGAGTGTTAATATGACTATCCCCATTCTATAGACGAGGAAACTGAGACCCAGGGAAGGTAAATATCTAAGGTCTCATAGGTAATAAGAGGTAGAATTAGGATTTGAACTCAAGCAGTTTGATCCCGAAGCCTATGGCTGCACGCATTATAATTGACTGTTTCTGACAGCAAAATACCCCATTTATGTAAATGGCTGCTGGATGGATGTGTTGTGCTTATTATCTCAGACAGAAAAAAGAAATGTACATATTACGGAAGCAAAGGTGTAAGTAGCACAGGGAACGAGGTGATTAATTCTGGGGTTAGGCCCCTCATCTAGGACATACCTGCAGGAGATTAAGAAATGAGTGAGATGTTTGTTAGAGAAATAGAACTGGGAAAAGGAGTCCAGGTAGAAGGGACACACGTGCAAAGGTTGGACAGCACTGCGTAGCATGACAGGTTGGTGGAAGTGGAAGCAGATTAGGTTAGCTGGAGTGTAAGCCACAGTGAGGAAATGAAGCTGGCCAGGTGGACAAGAGTCAGATCTGACCAGCTGGGGCCCTTGGTAGAATGTGTCTTCCGGGGTTTGCAGGTCTGGAAGTTTCATCCTGTGGATGATGTCAAGTCACCAAAAGATTCGATGTGTGTGTGAGGATGGTGGGAACCTAAATAGGTTGGCGTAGCAAGTGTAAGAAACAGAAAATACATACCTCCTGTATTATTTTGCACAGTAGGGTCACTCCAGTTCATTTTGACATTAAATGGTTAAGGCCATCTCAGAGGAACTCAACAGCCAGGGGGCATTAAATGGAATGCAGAAGTTCCATTTAAAAGCCTCACGTTTCCCTCCAAGGTAGTAAACATAGAAATGGATGCTTTGTTCTTACTGTCCGGCTACTACATTCTTTCCTCTACCTGATTTCCAGTAATTTAGAACATCTCGGTTGTCCTTTTTTTCAAACTGCTTCTCAGTGATGCAATCAAAGTACATTTCTCAGTATTTACATGTGCAATTCAAGGTTTCAATAGAGTTGACTTTCCTGGTGCAAGTGAGTTGATGACCTTGGAAACCCTCACACTGATTCTAAACAGGGAACTGAAGTCTCTTCACCACTAACAGATCAATTTTGTTTGTTTTAGACTAACAAATATATATGTACATATACATACATATACACAGACATATATATACAATTCATTTCTTTTTTTTTTTTTTTGGTGAGGAAGATTGGTTCTAAACTAACATCTGTGCCAATCTTCCTCTATTTTGTATGTGGGACACTGTTAGAGCATGGCTTAATGAGCAGTGTGTAGATCCACGCCCAGGATCCGAACCCACGAACCCCGGGCCACTGAAGCCAAGCACGCAAGCTTAACCACTATGCCACAAGGCTAGCTGCTCATTTCATTTTTAAACTTTATTCTTGCACGTTAAAGGAATATATTATCCTAGCATTTTGATACTGTGTTTATGAGTTAGCAATCTCTGATAGAATGGTTATAAGGTTTAAATGACATAGCATATAAGATATCTAACACCACCTGCCCCAAAGCAGGCCCTTGCTCATCACTCCCCCTTCCTCACCTCAGCAGATTAGAAAGGGGCATAAGGAATTCCGTACTGCAGTTGTCTGAACAATGTCAGGCAGAGGATGGAAGTCCACCTCCATCTGTCTCAGATGAAAAGGGACTGTTGGCTTTTGTAATAGGGAAGTCAGAAGTGGCTGGATCCAAGGCCTCAGTTGGATGAGATATATTAGATTTCTCCTTCTCGTTCCCCACCCCCTCCACTTTTCTTTCTTCCTTCCTTCTTCTACGTTGGCTCAATGCTCAGGAGACTTCTCCCCAGAAAGGACAAAGACAGCTGCCAGCAGCTCTAGACTTCAACTTTACCAACTGAGCCATCTCGAAAGGGGCGAAGCTACGTCTTTCCAGTAGCTTCAACAAGAATGTCCCAAAAGGCTGGCATGACCTAAAAGCCATGAAAATCCTAAGAATCATTAAAAAATTATTTTCACAATCTCTCTGTGTCAAACGGGTGCATTGTGCCTAGAATACTGCATGGAATTCTGGTAAATTAAATAAGGAAAAAGAAATAAACAGGCAAATGTTCAAAAAAAAAGCAGTTACTCTGACCAAAGGTGTGAAAAGGACTCCATATTGGGTCATAAAATAAAGATTAGATTCCAGCCTAGAAAAATGGGGCTTCAAGCTTGCACATAGTAAGCCTTTCTGTAGGAGAATAAATTAGAAAATCTAGTGACCAGTGTCCTTATGAAGAGAGAGAGACAGAGACACACAGAGGGAAAGAAACTCATGTGAAGACAGAGGCAGAATCTGGAGTGATGCCACTATAAGCCGAGAAACTCCAAGAATTGCTGGCAATCACCAGAAGCCAGGAAAGAGGCACAGAACAGGTTCTCCCTCATAGCCTCCGGAAGTAAGAGAGAAAAACTTTCTGTTGTTAAAGCAACCCATTGTGTGGAAATTTGTTATAGAAGCCTAGGGAAACCAGTGCAGATGGCAATATAATGCAATGGAATGAAATTTAATTCTAGGCAAAAGACCTTAGTTTAGTTCCGTCTACCCTCTTACAACCCATGCAGAAGGCCAGTTATCATGCCGAGAGCTTTACTCTTCTTATCTGTAAAATGGGGATAATATTTCTCCTCCAACTGAGAGGATTATATACAAATTAAATCAAATGTCCTTGAACTATACTAGGTATTCCAAAGTGTGTTCAGCGAAACTTGAGGGTCTTTAAAGATGGGGTCTATAGTGAAGTAAGTTTGGAAAATCCTACATGTATGACTTTTCTCCAGGAGACTCACAACACAGGTTATTACATAAAAGGCAAAAAAAGACTTGTAGTTTGGAGCCTACTTAGTCTTATTTAACTGTCTTCTCCAAATTCATTTGACTGTGAAATATTTCCATCAAGGACCTCCAATCAATATCTTTCTTGTAGAAGCTACATTCCTTTGGAGCACAGTCTGGGAAACACTGCATCACGCCGTTGTAACATACTCTGTCTCTGGGAGACATACACTTAGGAATTATTTATGTAGGATAAAATGGAGACCACTCCGGAAATCGGCAGAAATCAGCCCTGCGTCCTTGTGGCAGCATTCCTGCTTTTACTTTTTGCCCACGTGGCTTCTGTTGACTGGAACTGGAAGAGCTGTGTAAATGGAGTAACAGGTTTTATAATGCAAACTCCACCCCCAAGTCCAGAAGCAACAGAAGTTCCTCTGCCTCCAGGAGGATGGCAGGAAGGAAACGCACAGCTGCCATGACTCTTCCGTGTTCTGGGCCTCATGACAGTTTCACAAATATTATCTCATTTCATTGAAATCATCGTGGTCTTAATTTTTGTATCCTAAAACTTACGTGTGAAAAGATGTTTAGGTATGAACATGTGTTTCCTTTAATACCAAGAACAGCTTAAAATTACATGATTTTTTTAGCACTTTTATTGGCAAGAGAATCTAAAATAAGTAAATATTTAACAGTCCAGTCCAGAATCCCAGATCAAGTACATTTTATATTAGAAAGACCCTTGCAAGACTTTCATCTCACTGGACCACCAACTGGTAACTGTCCTAGCATCTGTAAGGGATGAGCTAAATCATTCATTGTCTGAACTGTGGGAATATAGCAGTGAGTGTGACAGACGTAGTCCTTGTCCTCCTGGTGCTGGCATTCTAGAAGAAGGAGACTAAGCACAAGCAAAGAAAAGAGTATCAATATATGTAAGGTGGTGATAATACCACGGAGAAAAATTATACAGGGAAGTAGAATCAAGAGTGAGGTAAATGTGTTATTTCATACACACAGTCAAGTAAGGCCTCATTGAGCAAGGGACATTGAGCAGAAACTGATGGAAATGTTGCATTAGCTGGGGTACAGGGGAAGAGAAGAGAGTACCAGGCGGAGGAGACAGCATATGCAAACAACCTGCCTGCCATGGGAGAATACTTAGCGTATTCATGGAACAGCAAGGAAGCCCAAAGTGCCTGGAACAGAATAATTAATGGGTGGAGAAATAAGAGATGAAGTCAGACAGTTGAGAGTGGGAATGAGGACACAGATCATGTAGGCACTTCACAGGACATTGTAAGACTTTTACTTTTACTTGGAGTGAATTGAGAAGCAATTTAGGGTTTTGAGCAGAGAAGATTTGCGATGTGACTTATATTTACAAATATCATCTATGTGGAGAATACAACTATGGTGTGAGAGAGGAGAAGACAGTAGAAGTAGGAAGACCACTTAGAGACCGTTCACCCAAATTATTCTGAGAGATGACGGTAGCTCAGATCATGGCGGTAGATGTAGGGGTGGTGAGAAGTGTGAAAGTGTTTTGAAGCCAGAACTGGAGAGATTGGCTGATGGATGACATACAAGGTATGAGAGAAAGAGAGGAGTCAAGGAAGAATGTAAGGTTTAAACCCAAGGATCCAGAAAGCTGGAGGTCCACTAGGTGAGACGGAATGACAGGGTAGGGAACACGGAAATTTATTTAATTTTTTTTTTTTTTAATGAAAGAGATAGCCAGGTGGAGAAGGGAGAGTCAAGAGTGTAGTTTGAGACAAATTAAGTTTAAGATGCCTTTTAACACATAAATGGAGATAATAAGTGGTGTGGTGTTCAGAGTAGAGTCTGGGCTTGGTGTCATCTGCTTATAAACAATACTTAAACCCATGAGACTAGATAAGATCACTCAAGAATTGATATTGGACAGAGAAGAATAAAGGGGGAGAGACTGAGTCTTGGGGTACATCAACGTTTAGACCATTTTCTTACATGAAGTTCAAAGATGTATAGACCTTGGAGCAGGTAGCCTAACTGGAAAGTGAGCAAGCCAGGGTACGTTATCACAGCCAGGGAAGTTCTGCATCATGTAGCATATTTATACTCCTGTCATGAGAGAAACAGTTCAGCAGGGGATATGGAAATGCTCCTTCTGCCTTCTGAGAATAGGGTACAATTGAGAGGACTCTGATGAACCTTGGTGAATTAACAAGAACCAGTATTTTAATCACAATGATCCTACTAGGCCTGTAACACCAGATACTCTTGATTTCTTGGAATTCAGAAGAAAAAAGCTATAGTTTCAAGATTGTAAGCACTATATAGCATATTCTGTTTAATATGTGCAATCATTTATTGAGTACTATTATACCAGGCACATTGCTAATTGTTTCTATGCCAGATACTTTCCATGCTTCTCCATATCCACTCTCCATTCTGCCCCCCACCCCTGCTGTGTCCCCGGAGATACTGATCAGTATGGACCACATCAAGTGGCTCCCTTATCCTCTCTTCCACACAGTTGTCCTTCCAGATTCCAGTCCTCACCCTCTCCACTCATCCCTTCCAGGCTTGGAGAGGTGGGGTGGGGAGTGGGGTGTGGCCTTCCATTGCTAGCCTAAGGGTACAGTACTAGTCACAGTACTGTATGCCCTACAGCCTACTCACAACTTTGTCAATTGGCCCTTTCTTAAACTCTCTTCAAATTTCCCCATTTGGGCGTGCCATCTTTTTCCTTTGGGAACCCTGAGTAATACAGTTTTGGAATGTCATCTCATTAGCCCTCCCCACTTCACCATGTCACAATGACATAGGTATAGTCCCCATTTTACAAATGAGAGAAGAGTGGTCATTTGCCTGAATTCACACAAAAAGGGGCAAAGTCAGCATTTAAACCTGGGTCTGTCTGACTCCAAGGCCTGTACTCTCAACCATTTCACCATATTGCAATGCAAAAACAATTCTAATCAACAGTAGTTGCAAACTCATAAGCAGTTACGAAATTATAAAGAAATCAATTCTCAATGTGTTGAAACTAATTGTAAAATAATTGCTTGTTATATGCCAGCACATCATAAGCATTAGCTCATTTGATGCTTACTCTAACCCCATTATTATCACCATTTTAGAGATAAATAAAGATTTATTCTCTGATAATGTTCCCAAAGTCAAGAACTTTCACAAAAAAGCCTCAGTGAGCAATCTGGCTTTTATTAAAGACATGAAGGTGACACACAGGGAGAGAGATGCTGACATACCCCGTGGCAAACAAAGTGATAACTGCCTAGTAATTTTTTTTCAAAGTTCTTTCTAGTCTCCTCCACCTGTGAGGGTTCTCGGCTCTTCCTCCTCCACCTGTGCTGTACCCTACTCTCATCATCCCTCCACCTGTGCTGTACCCTACTCTCATCATCCCTCCACCTGTGCTGTACCCTACTCTCATCATCCCTCCACCTGTGCTGTACCCTACTCTCATCATCCCTCCAC
Source organism: Equus caballus (assembly GCF_041296265.1). Lineage (NCBI taxonomy): Eukaryota > Metazoa > Chordata > Mammalia > Perissodactyla > Equidae > Equus > Equus caballus. The sequence continues at coordinate 41,132,560 of NC_091704.1, forward strand.
CTGTGCTGTACCCTACTCTCATCATCCCTCCACCTGTGCTGTACCCTACTCTCATCATTCCTCCACCTGTGCTGTACTCTACTCTCTCCCAGGTGCCCTCTTTCCCAGAACATTTTCTATACTTCTCCCATTATTTTTTTTTTAAAGATTGGCACCTGTGCTAACATCTGTTGTCAATCTTTTTTCTCTTCTTCTTCTCCCCAAAGCCCCCCAGTACATAGTGGTATATTCTAGTTGTGAGTGCCTCTGGTTGTGCTATATGGGACACTATCTCAACATGACCTGATGAGCAGTGCCATGTCCGTGCCCAGGATCCGAACTGGTCAAACCCTGGGCCACCGAAGCAGGGTGCATGAACTTAACCAATAGGCCATGGGGCCAGCCCCTCCCATTTTTATAAATATCAGTGTTCTAATCAAAGTGTATACCCCAAACTGCACACCTAAACCCATCCAGGTTTGGAAAGTGGATGAGTCTTCTCTGTAGCATAATCTCACCTCCTAAGAAAGTAGTTAGAATTATCTAGCTATCATCTACTACCATTCTTTATCTAGATAAGTATGTGTGTATATCTTTGGATGTGTTTTAAAGTATATGATGGTTAGTCTCTGGAAGAGGGAAGAGTGTGAGATTTAACTTCCAAGCTAACAAGTCATCCTATAACAATTTTATGGATGCTACCCAAAGACACGAGGAAAAAAAGAGAGACTTGAGTTTAAATAATTCCTCAATGTCACAATCAACAAACAGCAGAGCTGCTCCAAAGTCTGTGTTAGCATTTATGTTACATTGCAGTGAGAATACTGTAGGAACAGAAGTGTTTTTTCTCATTGACAAGGAAGGAAAAATTAGTCATATTTAATATACGAGTTAGGTTTAAGCATTTTGAACAGGTTATATTTCTTTGCTAGGAATGTAATAAAACTGACAGCTTCCCCGAGGTCCATGCACACTGCATGCTAGTTTGCTTCTGTAGTCAATAAGCAGACCAAGGCTTAGCCATCTGCCTCTTCAATGCATTTGACAATCACTGTGACTTGCCGATCAGTAATCAACAAACCAAGATTTTCTGAGGACCTGTCCTGAGCCCAGGAAACCTTGTGTGGGACATTAAAAATGTAACACATGTTCTCATCCTCTACCTGAAAGAAATGCGTAGTTGGAGTGTCAAGGTGGAAGGTATAAGACCGTCATTCACTATGTAAGCTCGTTCAGACTTGAGTGACAAATTGCATGAGTGAACTACAAGTATCTAAAGAGAGAATAGGGCCAGAGCGGTCCGAGGATGTTTGTGGAGGAGTAGGCTGACATCCTTGTTCATGTAGCTTTGACTCCTCCCTTTCTGGCTTCAAGATGTTAATTACTAGATGTTAATCGTTAGACATCAATCCTTCAGGCCAATACTCTTTGTAAAGAAGTTTGAAGTAAAAATGCTTACTTTCTAAAGGTTGTAACTGTTTGAAACAACTTTTTCCAACTAGTATGGAGAGTTCTTGCCACTTCAGATGTCCAAAGGAGGTTAATCAGAGCAGGTTCTTCCTGTGAGCTTCTTGCACAGCAGCGTTGATCATTGGTCGTTCCCACAGCAGAGGCTCTTAGAATCTCAGCTCTCTTTAGACTGTTCAACAATCAAGGATCCCCAGGCTGTAAGGGAAGCACACCAGATTCCCCCGCAAGCCTCCTCCTTGCCCCTCACTCAGCTATGGGTTTTGTTCCTCCCTGGAATAAAGAGCAGGCAATGCAAAATAATCAGTCGCAAATTTGTGTGGGTCCCGGACATTCAGACTCTAGTCGTGCCTAGTGTGTGACCTGCAAGATGGTGCTGGCATGTTTTACTCACTACAGCAGAGTGCTTAGAATCCTCCACAGCAAAGAAAAGCCCTTACAGGGTCACCAGTAGGGAAATTATTGTGGGGCAGAAAAGAGACTATTTTATTTTTCTAGCATCATTTCTGAATCCTTTTCCCTCTAGTTTCATGAATCCTTCTGCTCACCCAGAAAGAAGTAGAGTCATCCTTCCAATTCCTCCCTAAGTAGCTACCACTTGATTTACTCCACATCTGCCCAGGAAATCTGAATGTGTATGAGAATGTTTAAACACCCACTTGGCTGGGGGTTGGGGGTGGGTAGGACACTTAAAGTGTAGGGTCCATTCCTCCAGATTCGCCAGATGATGTTAATATCACAAAATGTAATATGTTTATAGGAAAAAAAAATTGATGTGGAATGCGTAAAGGGAAATTTTGGCTTTCCTTTTGAAAACTCAAAGCAGTAACATAATGGCTGACAGTGAAGTTTCAAAAGGCCAGAAGCATAACTAGTCTGTTAAGGTCTCAGCGGTTCACACGGTTTTGGGACTGAAGGAGTGGCATTAAAATGCCATAAACAGCATAAGCCACAAAAAAATAAAGTTTTTAGAGCTGTCTGCTGTTGTTTTTGTTTTCTGGTTTTTAAAGAAAGGAGGCTCTTGCCTTTATGAGTTTCTTCACAGGGATTCCCTATCAGAAGCATGGGTTTTAAACCAAATTCCAAAGCACACTGCGGTCTCACCAAGAGGTGGCATTTAGAAGTTGATTGTGCCAGAGGAAAGCAGGGAATCCGGGCTGGGCCATTAGGATCACTAGTTCTCATATAGAGGAGGCAGCAGCCCATACGGTGTGACTTCTGAAGGGCTGTGGAGCAGACAGCCTTTCCTCAAATCAACCCTCCTGGTTTTGCTCCCATTTCAAAAGTCGCTTTTTGTTTTAAGATAGAGATTTTCACAGTGTGTTTCTCACAGCCCCAGGATTCTCCATCAGAGCCTATGAGGCTGCGGAGGAAGCCAAATGAGTGGCCTCCGGAACCCCATTCCAGCTTTATCCCCGTTTATTCATTTTCTATTTGTTTGAAACGGTTACTAACAAATTGAAATATATTTCGTTTGTAAGAGGGGTTTTGCTAAAAGTAAAAACAAGAGGAAGCGCAACAATAAATCATCCACAAATTTAGAAAACTTCTGAGTCCAGGTGTCACTTTCAGTCAACGGCGTATTAAAACGCCCCAGTCCAACGCGGAACAGGAACACAACAGCAACGCATTCGCAGGAGTCGCTACAGCTCCCTTAGCGCAGAGCCCGGCTCCAGGGGAAGCCCCAAATCTAGAATATGATGCAGGAGACGGGGAGGGGAAGGGGGAGGGGGCTGGGACACGTTAGATATAAGAAGGAATGAGGAGGATGAAGGAAGGCTAAGTCCCATAGGGGTGACACATTTTAGGTACCTAGTAGAATGTGCAGTGTAAGAAAATGGAAATTTCCATAGGAGATGCTGAAAGGGGCAAAAAACATTGAAAGGAGGTGAAACATAATATTAAATGGAAGATTCAGCTGAAATGCCATACAAACAATGCCAGATATCAAGTGAGAGGAGACGCCTACGATCAAGATGCAAATTTCAAAGGAAACTGCTTGGAACCAGCTACGTACATGATTTTGGGCTTCTCACCCATCTCAAGGACATATAGCTTTCCCAAATGAGAAGTTAAAAGGAAGATTGAAGAGAAAGATTTAGATAGAGAAATTTATACTGTGAGTTCTACCCTCCACCCCAAGGGGAGGGGTGAGGGCGAGACCTGGAACCTTGCTTTCAGTCTAAGGAGAAGGATTTCATAGGAGACCACTCAGAACCTGCTTTTGTCACCTGAGTTTGGGAAGTTCCTCTGACACATGCCGAAGTCCCTCTGGTGTTCTAGGGGAGCAGAGGGAGCTGCAGCTAGGAAATAACTCTATTCCCCTTCAACTGCAAGTCAAGACGTGTGATGCCAAGGGCCAAGTGGAGACTCCATGGAAGGCACGCCTGCCCAGGGCCCTTTGTACGGGCTCCTAAAGATGTGCCTAAAAGCACTTCTGCCAGTGGTCAAGGGCTTCCGGTTGGAGAGGATCTGTAAAATGAAGTGCCAGAAATTTGGAGGCTCAGGGGTGATCAGAACAGTAGGCCAAAGGTGAGGAGAATTGTCTGATACAGTTCGAGGGGCCACGCAGTTTGGGAGTCCGGGAGGAATATCTCTGAGGCTTTGAGAGCAAGAAGCCAGCTTACAGGCATACAATGAAGTAGGCTTTTTCTTCCCCCTTTATCTGCCTTCCCTCTCCCTTCTTCAGCCCTAGAGTCAGAAAGAACAGCTAGGGAATGGCAGGAAAGGTTGGCAAGGAAGCGAGAAGCGCGTCACACCCCTTTGACCAAAGACAGACTGCCTAGCGCCAGCTCTGGCAAATGCAGGACAGGTTTTACTTTGGAACACAATCTGTAGTGTGATTATTGTATTGTGACTAAAGCTCCTAATTTCTGAAATAAGACAGCACTTTGTAACTTAAGTGATTCGAGGTCTCTTTTTATAAAATAAGAGTGACCAGAAATGTCATGGTGCCTGATGGTTCTCTTCCATAGGCAGACAAAAACATCTTCCCCAATGAATTAATCATAAAGTGGCAGTGGGAGGAAAAAAATGCCTTTTAACTATAGGTCCATTAACCAGGCTTGTTTATTGCACCAGTTAAGAGTGTTTATGGGCTGGCTGATCCCACCCTCACTGTGATGTCCAGGGCAGGCCTTGACCCTGAGCTAAAGGTAAAACCCCACACACTGCGGTCAGGGGAACAGCGACAAGGGGGAGGACCCAGGGAGGATTTGGGAGGCTGACTGTGCGGTTGATGGTTTGGTATCTTTTAGTCCTTCCTTGCAGAAGATTCTCTCAGGTAGCATTCAGCCCAGAAAGTGTTTTGATCTCATCACATGTCAGCATTCTATCTAACTCCAGCCACTGCAGTAGAAAGAAGTCTATCTTGTGTATTCATACAATATCTATCTATCTGTATTATACCATCTATCTATCTATCTATCTATATAGATACCTTCTTTTTTTTTTTAAGATTTTATTTTTCCTTTTTCTCCTGAAGCCCCCTGGTACATAGTTGTGTATTTTTAGTTGTGGGTCCTTCTAGATGTGGCATGTGGGATGCCACCTCAGCATGGCCTGATGAGCGGTGCCGTGTCTGCACCCAGGATTCGAACCGGCAAAACCTTGGGCCGCCGCAGCAGAGTGCGTGAACTTAACCAATCGGCCTCGGGGCTGGCCCCTAGCTAGATATACAGATATATATATATCTATGCATATATATGTGTATCTTTTTTGTTTCTGTTTTTTTAAAGTGGACCCAAAGAGAAAGGCACTTGGTTTAGAGGGAAATAGGAAGCAATGGTTTACTTAGCCTAACCCCAAAAGTTCTTCTGTTTTCTTTCTTTGTTTTTGCGATGGGGTGGGGCGTAGTTTGTCTCCTTTCAAAATATCAACTCTCTGTCTGAGGCTGTCCTAATTTGCTTCTCTCAGCAAGACCGTTCACAGCTTAATGGGAAACATAGTCACAGAACAAAAAAGAAAAAAATTAATTTCTTAGGATGAAAATAGATATACATTCATTAGACCAAATAAGCACAATGTAAGAACACCTTGTCTATTAGACTCACCTGGAGATAGAACCGGAACGATGGCTCGAGAATTACAGGAGAAAGCATGTAAGAGCCTGTTTCCTCAGGGTTTTAGGGAGCGCTTCTAATGAGCTGCTTTATTCATAAAATATTTCAGAATATTTTATCAGAACAGTAAATGGTAGTCTTCTGGAAAAAACGTCCAGGTCTATTCCTTCACCCACCCATGGGGGAAGAGCTTGTGTGTCAGGAAAACTGGAGCGAGGATTGCACACTTCTGGGAATAATGCAAACAGGATGGCATTGATTATTGTCATCTCAGATTTTCACAGCCTCACAGGCAACACCACGGTGGATTTACTCATTCACACACTTAATAAATGCCAGGAGTTAAAGTCAAGTGATAGTTTAGAGGACAAAATTGGCTCCATCCCATTAGCAGCTGAGTGATGGCTACAAAGTCATTTAGTCTCTCCAGGCCTCAGTTTCCTTCCTTTGAAACAGGAATGATAATAGTCCTGACTTCACAGGATTTTTGCGAAGATTCCATGAGCTGATGTTGGTGTGATGGCCATGATAAAGAACTGCTCCTATTTCATGCTGTGGGGCGTAGTTGATTAACAGCCTCAGGTACTGTCTTTTTGTATCCACTACCATATACTCCCACAAGTCTGCTCCCAGCCAATGACCAAGCACGATGCAGGTACCAATGCAGGCCATTCCTCTGAGATATGGACCCCTCAAAAGATGACTGGCTTGAAGACTCCCTTTGGCTTGGCAAAACATTTCTTGGAATTGCGCTGCAGCTTAAGACTCTTCCTTCTCTATCTTCCTTCTTCCTTCTCTCTTTCTACAGGACCATCAGACCATCATGTGATATAAAACCTCCTGCCACTTTCTGCTACTTCTCCCCTTTTATCACCTTTATCCTTCACAGGCTTTTCATTCATAATAAGCCTTTTTCATTTGATCCCATCTTAATGCATACAAATTGACCCAGTTGGCAAAAACCAGCATCTGGTATATAGTATGTGCTCAATAAACAGTACTTTTTATTATTAACAACAGGTAGCATAAACATGGAATGCTTGTGGGAATTCAGAGGAAGGAAAAATCATCTCAAACCAAAACATTCAGAAAGATTTTATGTATGAGATAGGTTTTGAGCTGGTTGGAAGAACCTTTAAAGTGAGGTTTGTTGAAGATTGGGGACAGGCAATTTGAGATAGGAGAATAATAAAAGCAGAAACACAGAGGCTGGGGAGTAGAGATGCTTCTAGATTGGCTAGAGTGTAGGGTGCATGTGTAATTGTAATGCCATCTAAGTCTAAAAAAGTAGATTAAGCCTAAACTGTGGAAGGGGATTTGTATTAATCAGTTTTGCTGTTGTACCAAGAAACCCTAAATCTCAGTGGCTTACAAAAACAGACATTTTTCTCTCATTTGTGTTATGTGTTGGTGGCTGTGGATCAGCTATTATGTCTCTATTTCATGTACCTTCTCATCTTATCCTAGGACTTAGGCTGAGGGAGCAGCCCCTGTTGGGGAAACATGGTTTCCCAAGGAAAAGGACTAGCAGAAACATACAATGGCTTTTGAAGCTTCTGCTAGAGACAAGATGCATGTCATGTCTGTTCATATTCCATTGGCCCAAAAAAATCATATGACCAAGCCTGACATCAATAAGGCGAAGAATACCCCTCCAACACAGAAGGGACTAAAAGTTACATTGCAGTGGATGCAGATGTATAATCCTCTCATAGTAAGGAGGGCTAAATGGTTGGTAGCAGTAATCTACAACAGGTAAGAAGTTATCCAGTTGACCAAATAAAAACATTTATTATTTTTTAGTGGGCCAGTGACCCCATCCATTTTGTCTTTGGGTGTGGAGATGAATCTGGAATTGGGGGAGTGGAGAGAATAATACTGCCTAGATCCAGGCAGGAGATGATGACAGGCAGGCTAAGGTGGTGACAGCTGGAATTAGCTGTGCCCTCTACTCCAGGACCCAACTCTCTAGTCTTTTCTCTGAGACCTACAAAAGCAAATAGAGAAGAAAATCACTTGTTAGAATGAGAAACGATTAAATCACTTCATAAGTATCTGGATATTGGGGAAGGCAGGGGCATTTCTCAGGTTAGGCCTCATTTGTCCCCAGGTTGCCCAGGTCTTTCCACCCACGACCTTGCACAGGCCCTCCCAGACCATCCCAGGCAATACCCCCACCTCTGGCTCAACCCTTCTGTTTCAACCCATCTTCCTCAAAGAGCCATACTTCCAATCACTAATGTGATCCCCATCCTCATGACCTGGCTAGGGAAATGGTGAGCTGTTCCCTCGAAAAATGCATTCCGGGGCCGGCCCAGTGGCATAACGGTTAAGTGCACATGTTCCGCTTCAGCAGCCCAGGATTCGCCGGTTCGGATCCCGGGTGCAGACATGGCACCGCTTGGCAAGCCATGCTGTGGCAGGCAACCCACAAATAAAGTGGAGGAAGATGAGCACAGATGTTAGCTCAGGGCCGGTCTTCCTCAGCAAAAAGAGCAGGATTGGCGGCAGATGTTAGCTCAGGGCTAATCTTCCTCAAAAAAATAAATAAATAAAAAATAAATAAATAAAAGTACATTCACTGTAAAATGTTGCTTTACTCTCCTGTCCTGAAATATTTAGATATTAAATGAATGTCTTAGATAGAGAATGCTTTAACCTCCAAAAAGGAGTCTCATATAAGCCAATTGAGGGAGATATTTTTAGGTAAGGAAACCAATTAGGAGCAAATCTTAAACCAGATCACACAGGCAAGAGCTCAGCATTTTAGCATCCCAGCTCGGCCGCTCCCTAGTGGGGTATGTGGAGTGTGTCACATGCTGTTTCCTGGTCTGCACAGGTGCAGATTGACTATGTGATTGACTATGTAAAACCAAACCCTATAACCCCTTTAAATGCATTTTAATGTACTAGTAGATTTTGAGCCAGAGACCAATGCCTGAACATCCAAGGGCATATAATGATCACTCTTTGCCTTACAAAATTTCTCAGGGTATTAGTTCAGTTGCTTTAGTCCTCTCACATCCACAGACAAACTGTTTCTAAGTCATTGTTTTTGATGGGAACAGAAAGGAAGGTCATGCCAGAGAAAGGGGTGACCCTAAAACAGCACTGATTCAGCAAGTACATCTGGCCTCATCTTGAGATGCAAGATATCTCTCACCCATCAGAGCACCATTGTCCTGGTGGAGACAATTCTATCTTTTTTTTAAAACTCAGTGGTTCTAACACCATCACCACTTGGGTGAATAATGACCTGCTACCTTCTTACCAGTGATACCAGGTCACGTAATAGTCATCGCACAATCTAGCCCTGGCACGGAGAGGCAAGGGCCTCCTCCAACCACAGCTACCTGGTTTCCTGCTCTAAATAAGTAGTGGATCCAGTTGGACCTGAAAATACATTGCCTGGAGTCAGTTGTTCCTGAGCCACTTCTGATAGCAACAGCTGTCGAGTGGGGCTGAAAGACGAAGGCCTGGTTCCTCTGTGACTTGGAAGTTCTACCACCACATCAGTGTCACAGTACCTAGGACTCTGTGGGACTTTGGGCACCAGATCCCTTTCTCCAGGGGACAGAGAGAGGCGTCCACTGCTCCTACTGCAGGTAAGTTAAAAGGCATCTGTTTTGCAAAGTTTAAGTGGAGTAAGACGACAGAACAGGGCAAGACAGAGAAACCTGAGCTGCGAGAAGCTGGGAGACTGGGGCTGACTTGGCAGATGACAGATTTTGTTACAGATTTTTAAAATAATGTTGCTTTAAGAACAGAAAGAAAGCCAAGCCAAGAAACATCAACAGTAAGTTTTCCTCCTTTTTCTCCCTAAGATATGCTGAAGCCAGGTTTAATTTTATGTCAGGAAAGAATTCCCTCTGGAGACTTTCCTGGCCACGGTTCAGTTAAGGATAATGTTTTCCAGCCATGTTTCCAGAGTCCCTCAAAAGTTGAAAGGAAAAGGGCAAACTATCGTGGAGTCTTCGCTTTGAAGCAGCAGGGGGAGCTGTGATGATAAAGAAACTGGGTGGTTTCCTCTCATACTAGGCTGATTTCTGAAATTCAGTCACCATTCTTTACATGTCATTTTCAACATCAGGGAGGACCTAAAGGAAGAAATATTTACAGATGCCAGCGGCTTTATGCCTCTGATTTTGATGCAAAGCCTTCATGTTATACTCTAAATCAAAAGGCAAAAAATTTTTTTTAGATATCTGTGCAAGTTGCCAGCAGCCTGCAAAGCATAACAGTATTCCACGACTACTTCCGTCACCATGTAACGAAGTGTATCTCATGCTGTATGTTGCAATCCCAAAGTCTCCAGTGGAAGTGGATGTTTAAAAATGAGACTTCCAGGGCATAACAAAGAGTCAATATAAAACCTCACCCAAATTTACCAGCCCTTCCCATGGAGGGTATATTGATGCTGCCCAGATTATTTATTTGTTCGGTAATTCTGGTTTTCAAGTTACTTGGGCCTATTTAAAAATTGAGGGGGAAGAAGCTAGGGAGGCCAAATTCGCTACTTATCATTAGAAACAGTCTCTGCTCCCTTTCGTGTTGAGTTGTTTTGAAGTCCTACGTTAAAACACACAATGTTAAGTTAAGGATTAACTGACTATTAACATTTTAGGTAATTCTCATGCTCGCCTACGTCTGGTTACTTGGTTCCTTCTAGCATCAGCAGAACCCTCGTGTGCAGTTCTGTCAGGAGCTAAAATTTGACAACTATTGGTGTCTCTCGTATACATTTCTGTGACTATTGCTTATACATTATTGTCAAGGATGCCCCCAGGAGTAGTAAGTGCAGGCTTCCTGAGAAAGTCAGCTAAAACACAATGCTGATGTTCAGGGAAACTGAGTCCAGAAGAAGAGGGAGGTAATGGGGAATTGGCCGGAACATAGGGGATTCAAGAGGAGAAGAGGAATTTTTCAAGCAGGAAGTTGAAAATCGATCTCTCTGATCAAACGTATGGACAATATGATGACATAATGTCTAAACTTACGTGGTCCAAGGAATTCCCTTATAGTGGAATTCTCAGATTTTCCATCAGATTACGAGAAAATGATCTGGAAAGCAAGCAATTGTCCAGAAAATAGACTGAAATTAATAGAGGGCTGGCAGAAACAAACAAGCAATTGACAAACAACCAATATAATATGGAATATATATGGATGCAGCGGAGGTGGAAGAATTGAGAGAACAAAGAGAATTAGGCAAAGTAGTTCAGGAATGGCCTAGTCTTCTCTCAGACTAATTTTGGGAGAAATTCCTGTTAATATCCTATAATATCACATAATACGTTGCATTTTTGCAAAGAAGAAGAGCAAACACATCAGCTATTTCCAAACATGGCTAGCTTACAGTAATATACCTCCTGCTACATTGATCAGCAGGGTTCTCAATGGTTCCAGAAAGTTCCAGATCATCCAGCAACAGATTAGGTACTCATTCTAAACTGTGATCTGAGTAGGAGCTGCCATATGTCTTTGCTTCATCCTTATACTGCAAGTCAGAAGTATACTTTGGGTCAGAACAAGACTGTGCCTTCCTGAGCGTGCTCCATGGGGATCTCCAACAGCGCTCTGATCTCCACAGGGTTCACTAGAGATAGAGCCATGGTGTTACCTATTGGATTCAGGGATAAATCAGTAATGGAAGGTTTGCTTTGATAGTGGTTTGGGATTGAAATTTGTTCTTTCCTTGCAGAGTTTCTGTGAATTTAAATGGGTTTACATATGCACCTAATTTATTAAGCAGTGTTAACTCAATAAGAAATACAAAGCTTGTATATTTCTAAATCATTCTTCCCAAGTGTACTATACGAAGTGTTAATTCTCTATTGAGTAGCAGATTTCTTCAGAGCGTGGAGGCAGCTCCATAATTTTCCAACTGTTTCCAGATATTATGCCTCAGTCCAGTCAGTCATCAAACATTAGTTTCTTGTCACCTTCTACCCTTCTCCGCTTTCCCAGCACAAGCATGAACTGGCAGCCTGCCTGACTGGAGATCTGTCTCAGGGACACCACCACCTTGTACTCCCTTCGAGGATTATTCTTCCAGGGTTTTGAACTGAGAAGTGGGACAGGGAAAAGGAAGAGTGTCATACTAACAGGCCATTGTCATCACCTCTCTCTCGGTGAGCATTGCTTCTCTGGCCACAGCCTGGCTGTTGATGCCCTCTGTGAGGCAGGCCACCAAACTCTGGCTCTCTCTGGGGACTAGAAGTCTGCGTTTTTTACACTACAATGATTTGGGAAATCCAGCTCAACTTCTTCAAGCCCTCAGCTCTTGTTACTCTCCGTGTACTCCACAAACTCTTGCAGCTGGAGTGCACAGGGAAAGTGACTTGGATTGGGGATTGAACAAGCTCAACTCCATTCTAAGTAACATCCACTTGACTCACAGGAACCTCCTATCCTGACCATTAAACTGGATAAGTTCACCCTGTGCCCCGCCCCGCCCCCCCGCCCCGTAGCCCCTCTCTCTCCAAGACCGATCTCCCTTGCTCCTATAATGTACAGGTAAATTCACAAGCCCTTTTCCTCAGCAGATGCACAACTAGGGAACGAAATGATCAACAGTCTTGTGAATGATTCTCTTAGAACCCTAGGGAGCTTTTAGGCAGAAAGACTGAGCACCTCTATTTCCATTTCCCATGGGAAGGGGAGGGACTTGCCTCTCGTCTTACACACATTGCGCTGTAATAACCCTTGGATGTGCTACCTGTCTGCCTCGTCCCAGTCTTAGAATGTGGAGGCTGGAGGCTGGTCATAACAGCCATATCTGTCATCTCTTAGAAGTGTCAGCTCTGACCCCAGTGGCCTCAAGGCAGGTATTGAATTCTTCTTTCTCTGTCCTTGCCTTGGGCCCTAGTTGCCAATCCCAGGAATCCCACTAATAGCTTGTCAGATTGAGAGTAAATGAAGTTCTTTGGAAGAAAGAAAATGTAGAGTAAACATACAAACATTTAAGACCCAGTATTTGGGATCAGTTGGACCATTCTTAAGATTTTTTTGTTATCACTTATTAATTCAATTTGTTTAGCAAATAGATAAGAACCAACTGTTTACCACAAGCCAGACATGATGATAGACTCTTGTAATACAAAGTATATCCCCTGCTCTTTAAAATTTCTTTACTGTTGTGTAATATTTACAACTCGGGACCCTGAATGTATAAAGGTATGAAGTATGGAGGTATGGGGCTAGGGGCAGGAAGTGAGAGAACAGTGAGAGAACATGTGCCTAGGGAAATCAGGGTAGACTTCAAAGAAGATTGTGTTGGAATTAGCTCTTGAAAAATGAATGGCATCGATCATTAGGCAGGGAAAAGAAAATAGGAGAAAGCATTTCAAGTAGAGATAATACTGGCATGTGCAAGGACAAAATGATATAAAGATTATGGTGAATTTAGTGCAGACGCCTCTGGGGTGGGGTGGTGAGAATATGGTGAAAGATGGGACTCGCAGAGTCAGTTGAGTCTAAATTGCAAATGGCTTTATAGCATCTATTAAGGAGTTTGGGATTTTTCTGTATATGAAATAGGAACATGTTAAAGGTCTTAAAGCAAAGGAATGATATACAAAATGTCATTTTAATAAGTCTCTGACATCGATGTAGAGAAGGCAAGAAACTAGGGAGTTAGGAAACAGTTGTGATCATCTGGAGGAGAGTTGGTGAGTACATCAAATAAGTGTATAACGACGATGCGGAAGGAAGAGGAGGAACAGATATGAGAAATCTTTAATAGTAGAATTAAGTTGAGAATGACTCAGCGATTTCAAGCTTGGGTGTCTGGGTGTAGGAATATACTTTTGCTGAGATAGTGAGCACAGGAAGAGCTGGCTGAGAAGAAGATAATGAGTGTAATTTGGGACATGTTAAGTTTGAGGTGACTGGGGGACATCTAGGAGGAGCTGCCCAGGAGGCATTTGGATGTGGAGTTCAGGAGAGAACTGTAGGCTAAGTGTGGGAATAATCAGTGGGTTGATGCGGCTTGAAGCTAGACAAGTGGATGTGGCAATGTAGAAAGAAAGCAGGATGCTAAGGATTGGATATTTAAAGGACTGAAAGAGATGGGAGAGGAGCTAGTGAAGAAGGGTGAGAAATAGTCATCAAGAAAAGAAATCAAGATGCACCTATGTCTCAAAAGGCAAGGCAGGAGGAATGCCAAACAAGACAGAAGTAGTTCCAGTGTTAAAAGTCAGAGAAAAATTACATAGCATAAAAACAGAAAAAAGGTCATAAGATCAAGAAATCAGGAAGTACTTGTGTGACTCTGGCTTTAACTAGACCGTGTTTTTCTTACGTTTAGATATTTGAAATGAAAGCCTTAAAATAGATGTTTTAAAGAAACTTTAGCTGTCTCTTGGGTCGGAAATCTCTGCAAATGCTGATTTTTCCACAGAACATGAAATGTGCTTATATCCTTACATTTTTCTTTAGGATAAACAATTTTTGAGCAAATAAGCAAAAAGGAAGAGACATTCACTTTTTTTTTTTTTAAAGAAAGCGTATACTATACATGAAAAGGGCCTTTGGGGAAGGAGTTGGAAGTGATAACAGCAATTTTTCTCTGTAGGAAAGGAAATAACTTAGATTCAGGAAAAGTAGCTTGCTGACAAGGCAGTCAGTCACATGGTTCCCCAAAGGAAGTTAAAAGATTGGTTTTTTAAGGTCATTGTTCAGTGGAAAGTGAAGTCGATGTTCACTTGAATAAAGCTTTCTTTGGTTATACTGAGTGGACTGTCAAAATAACCAGCAGAAAACACAAAAGGATGGAGCTGTAATGCCCCCATCTGTTCTCCAATCTTCTAAATGTCAAGTCAGCCTATTTGCTGAACGAGCAAACATCTTGACATATGAGGAGAAAGTTCATATAAGATATTTCTTTATTCAACCTCATAGTCCCACTCTATGAAAGTAAATACATATTTTCTTGAACAAATCGTCAAGAATAGAAGATTTTCAAAGTATAGTCATTCTCCTTTCATGAAGAATTGGATCAATGGTTCACCATATAAATATGCAGTATTTTTTCTTATATTCATAGATGACACATTATCAAATAAAAATGATTTCTACTCAAGAAATAATAGAATACAGTAATAACAGAATTCAAGAAAATCTCAGAGCATGTGTGGACTAAGAGAGTGAAGGAGAAAGGAGATAAAATTGGTTAAGTGCCTACTATACTTCAGGCACGTGTTGAGAATTGTGGCAATATTATGACACAATCTGTGACTTGAGTCCAAAGAGATAAAGTGTCCTCAGCGTTTGGAGAGGTCATCCATGTTCCTTAAGCCCCACTTGATGTTTAGCCCATCATAAATGATCTTAGACCTGTTCTCATTCTGAATCAAGGATGTCTTGGATACAAGAATAAATGAGGATGAACAAAGGAAGGATTGTCTTGAGCACCTCACTATGGATTTCTTCCTGTCTTTCTCCAGGTTCCATCTCTTGGCTCTTCCGGAAAGCAGGCCTGCTAAACTATAATGAAACCCTAGGATGTTACTAGATAACTCACATTTTCCTAGCATTGTATGTTCCTTTATAACCTCAGAGATGTATCTACTCCTAGCTGTGTACTGAGGCAAGTTGCTTAACCACAAGTAAAATGCGGATAATCAAAGTGCCTTCTTTGTGGGACAATTATAAAGACTAAGTGTGGTACTATATTTTACATACTTGGTATGGTGCTCAGCCTGAATGATAGTTGGGAGAAAAAAATGACTTGCGTATTTTCAGTTACCTGGAACTCATTATTTTGAATAATAATCGTTCCCGTTTTTGAGATCTCAAAATGTGATAATATCTTTCCTTTGATTAAGCCAAAATCTATCTCATTCTTAATTTCATCCACTAATTCTCATTCTGTCCTGTGGAACATCAACAAAATCGAGTTTTTTAAGGATTTCCCTTCCATTTGATACTAAAATGTCCATTGTTGGGAAACAAAAATGAACAAGACATCATTTTAGGCTGAGATAATCTGAGGTAGTAGAGGAGAGAAGATATGTATACAAATATGTATCTCCACAGAACACATATTTAAAGTGTTTCGGGGTCCAGAGGTGTAAGTTGTGCATTCAATTATCACACAAACAGAATATGGGTAGTTCAAAGTACAAAAACAAGCAATTATTGGAACATCAACGAAGAAGTGAAGTCTGTGATTGAAAAGAATTTGTGGAGAAGGAGTTGTACTATGCCCTGAAGGATGTATAAGACAAAAGGGTGTCCTGGAGGAAACAGCACGTGCAAAGGCACTGAGGTCTGTTCAGAAAACAAGTGCTGATGCAGTTCTGGTAAAGCATGTTTCCAAACTGTTGGATGTAGGCATGAATCTTTAGGGTTTCAAGGGATGTGGTAGTCTACAGGTGCACCAAATATTAGGTATAGACTGAACAACAAGAAAAATGCCTCTCAAATAACTGTACTTTTTCTTAAATGCAACTTTATTGCTGTTGTAATTAATAATACAGTCACAATTCTGTGTTTTCCTCACCAGTGAGTACTCAAAGTATAATTGCTAACATAGGGAGTTCTTGAAAATTGTTAGCATCAAAAAGAGATCTAGGGGCCTGCCTGGTGGCATAGTGGTTAAGTTTGCATGCTACATTTTGGTGACCTGGGGTTCGTGGGTTTGGATCCCAGGCACGGACCTACACATGGTACATCAAGCCATTCTGTGGCAGTGTCCCATATACAAAATAGAGAACGATTGGCACAGATGTTAGCTCAGGATGAATCTTTCTCAAGCAAAAATGGAAGATTGGCAACAGATGTTAGCTCAGGGCCAATCTTCCTTACACACACACACAAAAGAGATCCATATATGAAAAGTTTGGGAAGGACCAGGTCAGAGTACAGAGTAATGAGTAGAAGCGGACCATTCTTTCCACTTGGCATAGCTCCCTTCCCCTCTTGTCTATTCAAGGACATCATCCTGGCGATTCGCCCATTTTAACTTTCTCCTTACACTACAGCTTTTTCATTATCACACAAATATGTTGTGATTTCTCCCAGTCTGGAAAACAAGTCATCTCAACACTACTTCCACCTCCACCCATCTACTTCTTACAGAAAAGAAACCTAGAAAAAAAGATTGTGTGTATGCAGTTTTCAATTCCTATTCTAGTATTTTATCTATGGGCTTTGTCTTCAAAGTATGTCTGCTCTCTGACTTCTTATCTCCACGTGTACCACTACCACTGGCCCAAGCCAGTCATTGCCCCTTTGGATCCTAGTAGCCTCTGAACTGGTCTTCCTGCTTTTTCCTCCATCTCCCCATACTTTATTTCCAACATAGCATCTGGATGTGCTCGTGTTCAAACATGAGTCAGATCATATCATTCTTCTGCTCAAAATCCCCTAAAAGTTTTCCCATCTCATTCAGAGTGGAATCTTAGTCCATATAGTAATCTCTCAGGACCTTTGCTCTCTACCCTCATGGTTCTCTCTCTGACCCCATCTCCTACAGCTCTCCTCTTCATTCACCCTGCTTCAAGCACGCAGGCTTCCTTACTGTTCCTCAAGCTTGCCAGGAGACTTGACTCATTTCAAATGATTCTGTGACATATGCTTAATTACCTAGCAAGTTTCCTCTTTTCAGTATGGTTTCTAATGCTTGCAATAGTTGGTCTACAGTGAAAACTTAGCTTGTCTGTGACTTGAGAACCTTGTCTAGAAACTGCATTAATGAAACACATTTATATTTCTTTTTACTATGTCCCCCAATGACTTACTATATATGCTATATATGTTTTTATCATGTGGCTCCTTCTCAGCTTTCATCCTTTTGAATTCTCTTTAATCCTGCACATGATTGACAGCTCCCCTCTACTTGAAAGTCTCTTCTGCTTTGTCTTCAAAGACTCTTGTCCCTCTAAACATCTCCTTCTTCCATGAATGTTCTATGGCTTCCTTCACTGGCTCTTCCTCCTCAGCTCCCAGCCCTTTGGCAATTCATAGAATTTCTATCTCTGGTCCCTGGCTCTTCCTACACATTCAACCCTGGAAAGTCTCATCCACTCACTGACTCAAATAGCCATTTATAGCACTCTGTATTCCCAAATTTAGCCCGAACTTCACTCCTGAGCTCTGTTCCCAGCTGCCTACCAGCCAGCTCCATCGATATGTTCCAATGTCACGTCAAATTTAACATGTCTCAAATTGGACTCATTAAATTCTTTTGCAGTTGATTTTTCAAGCAAATCGTATCCTCAGTGAATCACCACCATCCACCCAGACACCATCCTAGAAATCTCCACATCTTCACTCGTTGGCCATATTCACTTCCTTACAGAGATCCTTGGGAGAAGGCTTCTTTCCCAAGACTAAAGTCTGCATTTTGAATATAAGAGTGTGGATGGCTTAATGCAAATTTATCCTTAAAATTAGAAACCCTATTCTGTGTCCAATAGAGCACCTAAAATGATAGATGTAGATTCTGAATATCAAAAAACGTGGGTTTATATGCTAGCTCTGCCTTTCATGGTCTTAGGAAAGTTAGTAAGCTTTCTTGAATCTCAGTTTTCTCATCTGCCAAATGAGTATAACAGTGACTACTTCACGCATTCTGTGGCAAGAGTAAATGAAATAAAGGATATGCTAGCCCCTGCTGGCATTCTGATACTTTTAAGAGACACTCAAAACATTTAATTTCCCTCATTCTTTTCTATCAAATGAGGCAATCATACCTGCTTAAAAATTCCTCTGCTCAAATATGTCTGAAATGTCTCCCCTCCCCTTAAGAACAGGTCATAAAAGTGATCCAGCTGTGATTTGTTATTGATAAAGCTGGAGGAGGTGGCTGGAGGGTCTAACTTGCCTGACTTACAAGCCACCTGACTTATTTTCTGGAATGTACTAGTGACCTTTTTAGTGAAATCTTATTACAAGATGGTGTATTATCTTTGCTTTTAGTTCTGTGGACGGATGAGAGTTTGTTCTTGACACTCTTATACTAAGATCATTAGAATTCTGCTCTGAGAACTACCTAATAGAATTAAAGGAGCCGCCTGATAGCATTCAAAGGCAGGGCTCGGGAATAGAGCTGCCAGAATTCAAATGGTTCCACAGTTGTGTGGCCTGGGGCCAATTATTTAACTTTCTAAGCCCCACTTACAATGTAGGGGTACTGCAAGTATTCAATAACATAATCAATGTGAAGGATATAGGAAGGAGCCTTTGTTCAACACACCACTAAAGAGCCATTGAACATAAAGCTTTCTCAGGGCGTGAGCAAAGCCTGGAGATTTCTATCTGTAAGAAAAGAGTAGGATGATATGGGTTAAGGAAAATAGCAGAATTCTATTAAGCAGTAATTATGACAATTGAAAGAAGACATTTAAGAGTTTTTAAATCTTGGTTTTAAATATTGCTTTCTGTATTCTCATTCTTTAGGTTCTGAAGGAAAGTCACGTTTCTTGTTTAGTGCATAATTTAGAGCACAAAATTTAGGTTCTCTTTGAGCAAGGCTATTCTGTATTAAAAGCCCGCATGCTGTTATTATTTTTTCCCATTCCTCTCCATTATTCACACAGGCGAATGACCTTGTCCTTGGTCATATGATTCCGTTAACAGACACCACTACGCACTTCATTGCAGCTGTCATTAAAATACATATGCTCCTGCAGCCGGCCCGGTGACACAGCGGTTAAGTTCTCGCACTCCACTTCCGTGGCCCAGGGTTCGCTGGTTTGGATCTCGGGTGCAGAACTACGCACTGCTTGGCAAGCCATGCTGTGGCAGCCATCCGACATATAAAGTAGAGGAAGTTGGGTGTGGATGTTAGTGCAAGGCCAATCTTCCTCAGCAAAAAGAGGAGGTTTGGTGGTGGATGTTAGCTCGGGGCTAATCTTCCTTAAAAAAAAAATACGTATGATCCTAACAAGAAATATGTAATTTATATAGGGCTTGAATTTCCAAAGTTTGCATTTTCAAACCTATGAAATAATGGCAAATATCACAAGCAAGCAATGAGATGACTTCTACGTTTCAAGAGTTGTTTCAACTGAATATTGGTAACCAACTACACTGGAATCGTATGAGCGTTTCACCATGGGCTTAATATAAAACGCTTCATTGTTCCCTCTCCAAAACTCCCCTTCTCACAACAAACTTTCCTACTGACTCCCTATTACCTCACCACTGGATTCTCTTTTGGATGCTGTATTCTCACTAATGTAAAAGAATTGCACTGCTCTGGAGTATCTGCATTTTATCTCCAACAAAGTCCTGAGGTTCTTGGGTAAAATTGGGGCATAGAATTTTAGCATCCAATAAATATTCCACTTCCAGACTTCACCAAACATGTTGGGGACTCCAGAAATTGAACTAACTAAATTTGGAGAATCAATTCTATCCTCTGTCTAGTCAAGCCATCCTCGCCACTAGTTATAAATATTCTTATCTTTTCTATCACTATGATTTTGTTATGAAGTAGCGACTAAAATAATGAGAAGTAGGGTCTAATTTTACTCATGGTTTCCTCAGGTGGATCTGGGCCACCTCGGGCAAATTGCTTAATAGTTTGTGTCTCAGTTTTCTGATCTTAGAATGGGTATTAGAACAATAGTGCCTACATCATAGAATTATTGTCAAGATGATTTAAGATAATTTATATAGAATAGTTGGAACAGTCCCTTAGATAGATTAAGTGCTTGATAAATATAGGCTATTATTAGTATTGTTATTATTTTCATTGTTCTCAATTCCTGAAAATACAGCAAGCTGAGACAAGGTACAATATGGAACATAAAAATCTATGGAAACCTTCAAGCCTTTCACATTTCAAATGACAGCGCAGGCTACTCAGCTAAAGAAAGCCAAAATCCTCGCAAGCTGCAGCAGTATACATCCAAAATCTAAGTAGAGTGAACACTGGCCAGGATGGGCAAAAATATAAGTTAATTAAAATAGAAGCACAGTTTCAAACCATGTCTTAAAAAACAAAAGTGTTCTGGGGACGGCCTGTTGGTGTAGTGGTTAAGTTTGCACACTCCACTTCAGTGGCCTTGTGTTCACAGGTCCACATCCTGGGCTCAGACATAGCCCCACTCGTCAAGCCATGCTGTGGCAGCATCCCATATAAAATACAGGAAAATTGGCATAGATGTTAGCTCAGTGACAATCTTCCTCATGAAAAAAAAAATAATGAAAAAAGTGTTTTTCATATTAATGAATTTTTCATTGCAGCCTGGGAATTTTTCAGGGTAGAAGGGTTTTGACTTTTCTGGTCCCAGTCATGGATAAATTACTCCCAGCATGGAGAAGAACCAATTAAGTATTGATAAGAAAAATATTCACCTAAATTTTATGCGCTCATTTCCACCTTCTTTTCCCAGGACAGATAGAGTTCACATTGGGCAACTGTTCTAAATATATCCCTCCCTATTATAGTGCTGAGTAAGTACAGTCCATGAGATTAGGACTGTTAGGACAAAAACATGTCTTAATTAAAAAGAAGGAAACTACCGCTTGATCTGAGAAAGAGCTAAAAGTATTTATTTATGTTAAAAATGACAACAGTCCCCATCCTTTATATGTATCTGACAATGCTGTTCACTACATGTCATGTGGACAGCTACTGCATCATTTTCCTTTTAATACAAGGGATTTAAATGGTAAGACTATAAAGGCGGAAACAAACAAAAACATTCATTGATTATCGGATAGCTCAAGGTCATTAAAAGCAGAAATCAACCTAGTATGTAAATAGTAAGTAATGCAGTAGTAAGATAGAAGATTTTACTGCAGACCAGAGTACTCTAAACTAACTTATTATAAAACTTTATCTTCAATTCCAAATAAACATTCAGATAATATCTAAAATGTACGCAAAATTATAACTGGCTGGCCAAGAACATGAGGAATAAAAAGAAGCTTTCTGCCTGTGGTAATCTGAATGTAAGACATGTTCTATGTAAAAATGTCAAATAGTGGTGAACGATTTGGGGGGAAGGAAAAGAAAGGAGGCCGTCTCTCCTGATCCAGCAAGAAAATATGAATGAATAAAGATGAAGCCTAAGAAATAAATAAATAAAAAGGAAATCCAGCATTATAATTGAAAAGAGAGAAAAGGTTAGACAATGAAATGACTATTGTTCAGATCATTTGGGAAAGAAAAAGAGTCTTAGATGACTCAGGACATATGCTTAGGATGAAAAGACTGAAGGAGAAAGCAGATACTGGAAAGAACTAGAAAATATGATTTAGTACAAGAAATGGGGAAATTGGTCTTAAAAATTGTGACATGAGGGGCTGGCCAGGTGATGTGGTGGTTGAGTTCACCAGCCACTTTGTTGGCCCGGGGTTCAGAGTTGGGATCCTGGGCATGGACCCACACACCACTCATCAAGCCATGCTGTGGCAGCATCCCACGTGCAAAACAGAGGAAGATTGGCACAGATGTTAGCTCAGGGATAATCTTCCTCAAGCAAAAAGAGAAAGATTAGCAAAAGATGTTAGCTCAGGGCCAATCTTCCTCCCCCACCAAAAAAAAAAATTGAGACAGAGAAAAAGAGTGAGAGAGAGAAATGCTTGACATTTTATTGCACAGTATATTTTCTACAGCATTTTTCAAAAGCTGTCTTTCTTCATTCCTACTTCCAAAACTAGGCTTTCAAATTAGCCTGTGTTCGTTCCTTACTGGAAAATGCCTTCAATCTAGATATAGATGTCCTCTAAGATCCCATTGACCTCAGGTCATGCAACCAGGCACTCTGGAGGGAGTTGCTGAGAACTGGGATGGGAAAGCATCATAAGGGGAGTTCTCTTGCAGTAGATGCAAGATGCAAAATCCTGGGTATATAAACATAGACAGTTCATAGTGATACAAAGAAGCAAGTGATAAGTGATGCAAAATCTGTAAGGATCGAATGTCCTAGAGTGTCCCAGAGGCAGAGCTTGGTCTTGACCTTGAAAGTAGGGTAAACTCAGGGAGGAGTTCTGCATTCCAGGAGGGGGAACAACAGAAGCAAAAGCTGGGGTGGAAACAAGTCAGTGCGTTTGCAGGACAGTGAGTGGGGGAAAATACAATTAATAGGATTGGTTGGGTCCTACAAAGGTTCTTACCTACCAGCAGAAGGAGATGGAATTTTTTACTGTCCTAACAGGTGGACTGAGTGACGGATTTTGAATACAAGAGAGGCATTATGAAAGAAGCATTTTAGAGAATTTACTTTGATGGTAGTATTCAGGAGGGCAGAAGATAGGACCAAAAAGCAGGACCCCATTTCCATAGCCATTGTATATCAGATGATGAGTTGAAATAAAGTAGCAGACTAAATTGTTAGATTGAGTGTAGAAGTGGTAGATTAAGAGATATATAAAGAAAAATCACTTGTTGGGCTGGAGGAGAGGATGAGACTCGGCATCATCCTATTCGATGGCTAGTCCTTCTCTCCTTATTTAAGTGTTTATTTGAAAGACTTTCTTGGCACTTGAGAATAGTTGTTGAAGCATACTTTAATTCTGAGGAATGCTTATCTTATCTTCCCTGACTTACTGATCTTCTCTTTCATATCTATCACCAATCTTATCAAAAAAATTGATGTTTAGTGACTTCTAGGCAATTTCTCAATTTATCGTATGAAACTCATGTAATTCAACGAGAGAAATATCTGCAACATATATTTCAATGAATTCTGTGATTGCTAGCAACCAAACAAACTTCTAGAAGACATCTTAACTATAGGAGGAGGCTTCTGAGGTCATCTTCAATACTAACAAAGAATGAGGAATTTAAATATAAGTAAAAGACACAAATCATCTGAAAACCGGCATTTTTAAAACTCTGATTTGAATCAACACAAGTAACAAGGTTTCTATCTGAATTCCTTCTAAAAAATAAGTCTTGAAAAGTCAGTGCCACACAGTTATCGGTGGACAAAATGAAGGCAAAATATTTGAGCTTCAAATTCTTTCTCCATTCCTGATAGAAAGAGGGAAGTGGGAGGGAGACAGAGCAGAGTCAAAGGGGCACTTGAACACCAGGAATATAATTGACCTATCCATAGGGGGCATGTCATGGACACTCTGACATTGATTCAATTCTAAGTAATATCACTTGGATGTCTACAGTCCTCCCAAGAAACTTCATCTGTCCAAAAGGAACTCACATTCATGATCAATCTCCCGACTTCCCCCAAATGTGGAGCTCCTCCAAGAATTCCTCTTGTAGTGCATCCAGTTACAGGAGCTAGAGTCTTGAGAATTTTCCCAAAATCCTCCTCATCCCAACTTCTCAGATCACATCAGTACAATTCAAGTCGGGTCCGTAATGACTGTTAAACCTGCTCTGAAATATGCTTTGAATTCATCCACTCTTCTCCGTCTCTACTGCCTCCGTCCTCTTCCAAAGCAGCATTCCCTCTCACCCACACTGAGGCAATGAGGTTCTTGTTTCCTTCACATCCAATTTTCCCTTCTCTAATGCATTCTCCACGCAGAATCCAGAGAACTCCTTTTTCTTTAATGTATTTTATTTTACTATATTACTATTCTCATTAAAATTGATCAGTGGCTTCCTGTTGCACTTAGAATAAAACCACTTCTTCCAAAGGCGCACAAGACCTGCCTAGGCTGATGATTGCCCACCTCACCAAACGCATCCCCCTGAAACCTTGCTCCTGTGACTCTGGCCTCCTCTCCATTCCTTTAACATGCCCTTGCACATACTGTGCCCTCCATATTTACCCTGAATCCACTCATCCTTAGAGAGACCTTTCTAGACCTCACCAAACTACATCAGTTCTCCTGATTATTTTCTCCTTTTTAGAATCCGTCCTGCTACATAGCACAAAAGATCATCTGATCTGTGATTTTATGAATATGTATACATTTGTTTCATGTCTTCTTCCTCCACAGATGGTAAAGACCATGAGAACAGAGACCTTTCTTACTATATCCCTGAAGCATAGGACAAGTCTAAGAGCAGCGTGAACCCAGTAAATACTTGATAAATAAGTGAGTCTAAAATGTAAGCTCCAGTAGGGCAGGAGCGGTATGTCACTGGTTTACAGTTGTATTCCTACTGCCCAGGGTCCTGTATTTTAGGAACATTAGCAGATGCCCCCAAAATAGTAGATCGATAAACAAACAAAGGAGAGAGTTCACGGTTTTTCCTGCTGATAGCTGATTCCATTAAGAGACAGGTGTAACTGTAGAAAATTCTTTCTCAAAGTGAATTGGATTCTCTCAGTCTATCGCTTCTCTGGATTTGCCCTTTGATCTAAGTCTGACTACACACAATAAGGTTAGTCTCTCCTCAGCATGAAGTTGGGACATACCGTGTCCCTCCTGTCATCTCTTAACCAATCTTAAGGGAACGACATGACTTACAGACTCTTGCTCGTTCTGCTTGAGGTTCTTTGTATATGTTATAGTTTTATAATTTTTCCTCTTGAAATGCACTGTCCTACACTGTACCTGTGACATACACTACGGTATTATTGTCCCCATCTTTCCATACTGGATATTTCTATTAACATTGCCTAGTTACATACCGTGGCAGTCAGGCTGTAGTATTAATGCATATTAAATTTTCAACACACTGTGAAACCCCAGGGATGCGATTAAACCAGGTCATCTGCTTCCAGTACTTATTATGCATTGGATTTTCTGAACCTAAGTTAGGATTTTACACTTATTCCTGGTAAATAACAATGAGATTTGACGCCAATGTCCACGTGCTTGAGATCTCTTTGCGTCCTGGTGCAGTCATCCAGTGCCCTAACTCTCTGTCTCAGCTGTATGTCATGCAATACCCTGGTGTCGACTGTACCCTCATTCTTAAAACTCTCACTCCCTTATCTTTTAAGAAATCACTGTCTTCCGTCATCTTTCTAACTGCTCGTTCTCAGTCTCCTCTTAGGCTTTCTTCTATTTACTCATTCACTCATTCATTTGGTAAGTCGTGAAATAAATGTTTGTTGAGCTTCTCCTCTGTGTCAGAGCCTGGGTAGGAGTCCTGGCTGGAAATACAAAGGTGTATGAGTCCCAGCCTTTGTCTTCAAGCCCATTTCCTAAAAGTCCCTTGGTCTTCACTTATCACTGGGCAATTTTACCTATAATCTTTACTAAAAATGTATGCTCTGCTAAATCTTAAACCAATGTGTCCAGCTTTATAATCTCCCCTGAACTCTAGAAGCTTATTTTTAATGGCTTACTAAACTTCACTTAATTATCCCACAAAAACCCTGACACTCAATGGGCCAAGCTTAACTTATTATTTATCATTAGCCTTACCCCCATACATGAAGCTTCCTATATTCCTGATCTTGATTGATGGCTTCATCATTTGCCCGGCAAACCACCACTGCTAGTTTGCTAAACTAGAAAACTGGGTACCATTTCAGATTTCCTATTATTTACCTTTCACATAAAATGGGTCACCAGTTCCTGTCAATTAAAGCTCATAAATATCTCAAATATCTTGCTTCCTCTGCATCCCTACTGCTACTATTTGAGCTATCTTCTATCAAATGGATTATTCCTGTATTCTTCTAAATGACTTGATACTTCTAATCCCATTCTCTTCAAATCCATCCTCCACACTGCTATCAGGATGCCAAAAAGAATGAAGGAGGTTTACAAAACACGTGTCCTATATAGTAGCAAGGCTGCAATGAACAAAAGAAGTAATAAACCATATGGCAAATAAAACATAATCTAGGAAAATAAGGTGAAGCCAGGAATAATATCTAACAATTATTCGTTCTTACTAGGATCCTGACACTGCTCTAAGTCCTTTGCATGTGTTATCTCGTTCAATCACAGACACCCCATGAGGACTGATAAGGAAACTGAAAGGTTAATATGTCCAAGGTCACTTGGCTGGTGACTAGTAGATCTGAACCCAAGCTGTCTGTCTCCAGGGCTCACGGTCTTAATCGCTCACTATGGTGCCTCCTAAGAATCAAACAGAAGTACAAAAGTTATGCCATGAAGTTTTATATACTTGCTACAGGCGGTCAGCAGATTTAAGTTAACTGTCGAACAGCCAACACAAAGAGCAAAGAAAACAGTTACAAAATTCACAGTGTCAGAAAGTAAAAACAAACCAGTTGCCCATGGAAAATACTGCAATGCTTAATGCTAAGATCAATAAAAAAATGAGGGCAAACTGACATAAGCCGATTTGGCTGCTCAAAACTGTCGAGTTCTTTATAGCCTCTGATGCTCAGAGGTAGATAAGAGCCACAGGTTCTCTCCCACAACAGCCACACCATGCCACCATGGTACGCTGTGATGAAAGCGGGTCTCAGTCTGAATTCTGACACTCCTTTCAACATTTAGTAACAACCAGGCAGAAAAACACTGTCACGTGACCTTATAACTTTGGTAAAGTCTCAGCTTCTGCCTCAAGCACTCCGGCAAGCACCTTGCAAGAATGGTTTACTCAAAGCAGATGTAGCCATATTCTAGCAGCCAAAGTGACCAGCCTTCTAGTCTGCCCAGGTCCCGAATCCTCTGTTGAGTGGCAGGACATCTGCACCCTTGCTGGGCCACTTCCCACTCATGCAAGGATGATGGTACTTTTATAACAATTTCAGCAAATCTACCAACTTTGAATGCCAGTCAAACACCAATGAATACTTATTTCTATCATCTCTTTGTCAGGAGTTCTTAAACTTTTGAGGCCATAGACCCGTTTGGCAGTCAGATGAAACCTGTGCATTACTTCTCAGAACAATGTTTTTAAATGCATTAAAAAAAAAAATGACATTTCACAGAAAGCCAATTATATTGGAATGGGGTTATCAAAAATAATGTAATAAAAATATGTGCTTCTCTTGGAAAGCATTGAATAATAACACCTGAAAACTATTATAGCTCTGAAGTAATGATGAGTAAATTGTATTTTGCGATATCTGCAATAACTCTAATGCTACATGAAAATTGATCAAATTGTTGGCAAACCCTAAAGCAAGACAAAAGATTCTCTTTAAATGATGTCAATATTTCATGGCATCAGATGATGACAACTTAAGGTATTCATCTCCAAATTAAACATATTCCTAACACAGGGACCTGAAAAAAAACAAGACCATAGACCAGGGCAGATGTTTTCTAGGCTAGAAATAAATCAGCAAGCAACTTTGTTGTAACTTGAATGACAGTATTAACATATGAAAAGAACCTAGCAACTGATGGGTATACAAAACCTATAGGAACAGAAAATGTGAAAGTAGAAAGAGCTAGTCTGCTCATCCAGCACTATCTGGGGGAAGAATCCAGAATCTTGTTTTTATAAAACATTCAGATGTAAAGGTGCTTTTGACCATAGCTATTCTTACCTATTGGGTGCTGATTTTTAGTTTAACTCTCCAAACATGGTGAGGAGGCACGGGGGCTGCCTTGGCTGATATCCTTATACTCCAGGGACCTTCCACATCAGAGGCACTTGATTGGGGTCCATGGACCTTTAAGACTTCTAGGGACAGTCATCAAGGAGTCTCTGATCCTTCTGAACGTGGGTACAAGAGTGTAAGCACATAATGCACAGCTCTCACTGGATTCTCAAAAGGGATCTTAACTCACCAAAAAATAAGAAACGTTTTCCTATGCTATTTTTTTTTTCCTTCCAGGGCACACCTGTTCATCTCCATGGCAATAGTTTTGCATTGCTTTCCTGGGTATATTTTTTTATTTCACAAATTTCAGTTTGAATCTTTCTTGACCTTGTCAAGAAATCTCGTGCCCAAAATTTCCTCATATCCTTGCAAAAGACACTAAACGCCTTTCCAGAAAAGTCCTTCTAGAGTGTGAGCACCAGTTATGTAAAGTGCCTCTCCCTGGCCCCACTGCCACCTGCAGGATTTAGGGTGGGTGCTCACTGAGTTTGGAGTCAATACAGGAAGTGTCTAAAAAGCAAAAGCCTCCCCCTTCTCGGGTTTTCCTCCTTCTAGACTCAACTTCGTGCTTGGGAGCTCAGGAGTCTGGATGAAGGAAACGGAAAGGCCATCATCACATTGTTCTAAATAGGTAGCTACTTGGAAGCACGTAAAGAACTATGAAGAAGCCCATGAAACTAGAAGCAAACTACAAATGCTTAGAAGGAGATTTGACCCGTCACTCATGCACAAATTGTGGTTCAGTCTCTATTGTCCTGGGGGCTCCAACTGGGGAATGTGTCTCCATGTTGACATAGGGCGGTCCTAGAACAAAGAAAGTTGATGACATAAACATATCCTTTTCCCCAGCACTTGAGTGTGTGTGATTTAACCTTTAACTCTTGCTTGTTGATGTAGGTGAGATGTCAAATACTTTCTACTGAGCTGTTGGCAACTGTTTAAAGTGTTTTCATCACCCTTCCACTAAGGCGAAGCCAGGCTCGGGATAACCCGTCACTGTAATGGAGTCGCTTCCCCCACCTTCTCTCTTCTCTCTCTGTCGCTTCCTCCAGACTGAAACCGGAAAGCAGTGACAAAGACCAGGGATCAGCCTGGTAGTCATTGTAAATTGCTGTTACTTAAAGCGTCGCTTCCTGTTATTTGAAAGAATACACTCCTAACATGCAGTAAAGACTGAGATCTTGTGACCAACTGTGAACAAATGATTTAAATTGTGACACGAACAATCAGAAGTCCAGTATCAGATACTGTAATCCCAATTTCATCCTCATTTAATTCTTTAGACTCAGAAATAAAGCCTCTTGCTTCCTCTAGACCAAACCTCTGTCATGAAATGACAAAACAGCACCTTTGACTCACTTCATACTTAGAGGAAACACATTCCAACATTTCCTGCGGCTAAACCCAAACATACTCATTTAGGGCAAAAATTTTAAATGGATATATTTCTGTTTCATGTTTAAGCCAAAAATATAAAGTTCTTGCTAGGTTTGCCTTTGCACGACAAAGGTCCTTCCACTACCAAAAGGGGGGGGGGGAAGCATAAAAGTTTTCAGCTGTATAATTTCATATGTATTTTTTTCTTAATGATCATCATTCTTGTTCCCGTAGAGATAGGAGACAATTCTGCTGAAAGAATTGTCTCTTAGGGGGGCTGGCCCCGTGGCCGAGTGGTTAAGTTTGCACGCTCCGCTGCAGGTGGCCCAGTGTTTCGTTAGTTCGAATCCTGGGCGCGGGCATGGCACTGCTCATCAGACCACGCTGAGGCAGCGTCCCACATGCCACAACTAGAAGAACCCACAACGAAGAATACACAACTATGTACCGGGGGGCTTTGGGGATAAAAAGGAAAAAATAAAATCTTTAAAAAAAAATAAAAAAATAAAAAAAAGAATTGTCTCTTAGGCTAGCGGCAAAATCATAGCACATATGTAACACACACATGGAGAAATCAGCTTGGCTAAACTAGACGACACCCATTAGCATTTTCATCTTTTCAGCCTGGAACTTGCACTCACTTCTTGGAAAGGAAATCTGTTTCATTATAAGTAAACTGGTTATGCCAAATGCACAAAAATAACAGTGGGAGGTGGTGGGGTGGCAGTAGGATGGAGGAAGGTCAGGCATGACTCAGAGAAGCTTGGCTTCTATAATTAATATTTTTAAGTCATCTTACCTCACATTTAAAATAGAATTATATGATCAGAGGGAAAAAACTAGCATATAGCTAAAGTAGGGTCTCTAAATCATACATACAACACACAGATATTATCACATAGTTAAGGTAAGGTGTGTTGAAATTATATATACATGTATATACACATACATATATATAAATAATCACACATAGTGTCTTTTGTGTGTTTATTGGATGTGGATTTTTAAGTCATCATGCCACGTAATATAAAACTATCTCAGCTGAATTGTTTCCTGGACAACTCATTAAAATCTTTCCACAAGAATGTTTAAAATAGCCATAGGCTTACTTCTCGTTTCTCCGTCATTTAGAGCAGTCATACCCATTACGACACCTCGAGAGGAAGAAGTGGAAAGTCAGGGACTTTTGGAATCACGATGCCTGTCTCAGACACCATCTTTGTATCACTCCGTGCACTAAATAATTCAGTGGCCCAATGGCTTTAAAGAGTTCATGTACAAGTCAGAAATAGCCTTAAGGATTATCACCTAAAGGTGACCCTTGACACAGAAGTTCCATCTGTAGAAAATAAGTCTTAGGGAATTGATAAAGTATGGTGTAAGTCGTTAACCATTAGCCCCAAATTCAGGTTTAAGGCATAGCAAATTGCTAAACTACAAGTGAGAGAATATGAAAGCCAACATGGCTCAATCTGACACAGCAGTGACTATCCACGGAGCTAAATACTTTGTGGGGTTCAGATTTTAACTCACAGGTAGACAGGAAAGGGCAAGAACAAAGGGTAGGGAGAAATAAGGCTCTGCACCGTACCAGAGCACATCCTGAAATGACACAGTTTAGTCAAAAGCCAATATTACTTGACTGAATTTGACAGTTTCTTTTTTTTTTTAGATTGGCACCTGAGCTAACAACTGTTGCCAATCTTTTTTTTTTTTATTTTTATCCCCAAATCCCCCCAGTACACAGTTGTATATTTTAATTGTGGGTCCTTCTAGTTGTGGCCTGTGGGATGCCGCCTCATCATGGCCTGATGAGAGGTGCCATGTCCGCGCCCAGGATCCGAACCGTCATAACCCTGGGCCGCCAAAGCGGAGCCGTCGAACTTAACCACTCGGCCACGGGGCCAGCCCCTGGCAGTCTCTTAAAAATAAAATTTCATAAAATGACTTTTGATATGCAGGCAAAGCTTGCAACTCCACAAATTGTATTTTGTTTTTAGAAAGTATTTTATTAAATTTGCGGGATAAAATGTATCTTTTGTGGCATTTATGAGCACCAATACTTAAAAGCACTATACTTAAAAGAAAACAAAGGAAGGAAACAAGAATCGGGGGGCTGGTAGAAGTGCCTCATGGGAGATGACCACCACGAGGAGCTGCATGTCCAAGAAGCAGCGAGTGGAATGTGACCTGTTTGCTTACAGTGGCTTTGAATCTGCCTCATATCTAAGTGTTCACTGCTGCCGAGTTGCAGCAGGCGTGTGTTCTGACCCTTCCTCCGCTTTTCCACTCCTTCCTAATCATTCTGGGGATCCCTCTCCCCGATTTGTTTCCCTTACATGTTTCCCTTTTGTTCTTCTTTTTCTTCTAGTCTCCATGCTGTTGATAAAACCTATAATGCCTTCGAAAATTGCAAATGATATTTTATTATGCCCACAAATCCAAATGTAGACATATAGCAAACACACACATGTACAATTTGCTCACTATTGTGAATCAAATAAATAAAGAATTTTCTGGCTATCTATAATAGCATACTTGTTAGATGAATGAATTAACAAATAGCACATTACATATTTACCTGGCATGTCGTTTGGTGCATTATAAAATAAGGAACATACCAGACCCAATTCCATCAGAGGCATTTGGAGAGAGAGAGGAGAAATCTAAGGGTGGTTCATTTCCTTTCCCCACGGCCTGCGTGGCCCCACATGGCTACCCATGAGCACTTCTTCAGACCCCTCACCTTCACACTCTCCCCTTTCAGTCTCGCTAGCCATCATTCAGTCGTTTCATGCTCCTTCTTGCCATGTGATCTTTTCACATTATTTTCAATTGGCTTATACCATATTGACTTTTGTGCTCTCACTGTTACAAAGTCCTATTGATATTGCTCATAATTCCTCGCTCACTCAGGTGTGTAGTATTGTTCATTTGGGATGAAATGTCCCTAAGACAAAGTACACAGTAGTTGTGTTTGTGATGAAATATATCAACATATTGAGACAATTCAACTGGAAGAAAGAATCAATTTACTCTAGTGGAGTGAAGAAATTCAACTGATTGTTTGGCCTCCTGCCCCCCAAACAATAGGTTGATTGACCAGCTTATTCTTCTCTCCTCCTCCAAAAATTTAGTTTGTTTTATGTTTTTGAAACCAAAGGTTTCTTTAGGGCATCTTTCTCTCGATCTGAATGAGGCACATTAAAAAGGAAAAAGGCAATCAAGAGCATGCTTATTTGAAAGTTAACAAAAACAGCTTTCATTTTTAAGTAAGAGTGAGCAAGCTCCCAGCAACATGCACACACAAAAAGACAAAGAAAAGGAATAGAATTTTAACTATAAAATTTGCTTTAACTTACTGAATTTACTTTAATTTACTTAAATGATAATATGGAACGTTGGCAATGGTGCTATCAAATGATATTCTTATTGGAGCAGTTATACATTGACACATCTTTTTTGTAAAATGACTGCCAATGTTTTGGAAAAAATTGAACATAAGTTGGCAATTTATTTAAAATTTTGCACTTCACCTAGTCATTCTATCACTATAAATCTAGTCTAAAATGTAAATCTAAGGTAAACACCAAGATTTATGTAGAAGTCTATTATTCTTTATAGCAACGTTCTAAACAGCAAGTGTGGCAGCAACCTAAATTCTGACAATTGGAGTATATTTAAATTTTGATAACTCTAGAATTAATATTATCTGGATATTGAAAATCAGATTTTCGAAGACTGCTACATGACGTAAAAACATACGTGATGTTCATAAAGAAAACGCAGGATATTAAATTATGTATGTAGCAATACCCAATGTATAAATGTATGTAAATAAATGTAAATGAATAAAACACAAAGATGATTATCGATAGATGAAAGAAAGAAAGAAAAAAGAAATTGGAATGAAATAAACCAAAATGGTAGATATATTTGGATAGTAGGATTACAGACGATTTTGATATCATTTTTCTACTTTTCTGTGTTTTCCAAATTTTCTTTACTCAAGTGTTAATTTTCCTTTTAATCCAATCAACATTTTTTCATCTACCTCTACAATCTCCACCAACCTCATTAAATTCTTTTAAGTAAGCTAGCACCTTCTTTCTTACATCATCACCTTAAAATATTTTTCCTAAGATACTGCTGCTGGCTCACAATCTCCCATCTGCCACCTTGCTTGGCTGTGTTAACTCTGATAAGGGCCCTCCTCATGCTTTAGACTCCTGCATATTGGCTCTTTGTAGCCTTATCATTCAGATATCATTCTTGATATTCATAGTGTCTTGGGTGAGAGAGCCCCTAAAAACAGAGCTTAAGAATGGGCTTCAGATATATATGATTTATTAAGGGAGTCATCTTTAGGAAAAACCTGAAAGAAATTAGATTAAGCTGGAGGGTGAAAGGGAAGGAGCCAAGGAAAGACAGAGACTCAGGTAAAGTGGAGCCTTGGTTGGTACATGGGAGACAGGAGCATAAATTACACCACAGGCTTGTTTCACCTTGAGGATATGTGCCTAGGCTTTTGTAACCCTAATCCTGTCAATCACTGGCCACTCAGTGAGGGTAGGGGGAGACTAGTGACACTGTCACCTCCCCAGCATGTGGTTCCCATTAGCTAATGGCAGCTCTTCAGGAAGAGCTCAAAACACCTAAGGGGCTGATGGATGCACCAGCTGGCAAAGGAAATCTGGATGGGGCACCAACAGAATCTACTACCCATCGTGATGATGGAAGAGAGGAGGAGAGGGAAATGGGGGGAGGAGGAGAGAATTTCAAACAAATCCAGGTAGTGTGAAAAGGACACACTTTTTAAGTGATGCTCCCATCCCAACTTGGAAGAATGCTGATTCAGGGCAATGCAACTGCAACAGTCCAGGATTATAGGAGACCACCAGCAGATTGGAATTATATGAAGGCATTTAAAGTTCCACAAACTTTTTAACACAGGAGCTTAAAAAGATTCCTTTTTAGAGGGGCAGTCTATTTGCTCTGAACTCCTGAGAAAGGTTGAACAGCAGGTGTACTTAATTTCTTCTAACACCAATACTTTTTCCATACAATTGTAAGCTCTAAAAGAAACTGCTAGTTTTTCCCTAGAGATGGCCTAATTTTGGAAGTGGATGAAAGGACTCCTTGGTCCAGTGGTGAAAATTACTGAGATGCTGAGGTAAGAGGATCTATAAACAATCCTATAAAAACCTCCACCAATTCTAGCTTTGATGTCCTTGTGTTGCTAGCAAGTATGATATACTTTCCAAATGTTCCTCTTCATTCAGTTATGCTGTATGAGCTGAGCTGTAAGGGATGGTTAAGATATCCCTCTGGGAGCAGAACAATTTATGTCTTATGAGAATTACTTCAGATATTTTCAAGGCCTAGATCTACAGGTTCAAAATCTGGTGTCACTTGGGCGAAGAAGTCAATCAAATCTGTCCCTGGATGTCAGCTATGTCCCAAAACACCCTGCCTTTCAACACATTATGATCATATTGTGCAGATCCAAAAAAGAGCATGTTTTTCTCTCTAATTCCCGCATAATTCACAGAGGAGAAAGCTCAAAGCAGACAGTGAAAATATTAACAAGTGTTAACACGGTATGTGCAGAGGTAGGGAAGAAATTGTTAGAAATGCTAGGAAAAGAAAGAAAGAAAGAAGTGGAAAAGGAAAGAAACATTTGAAAAACATCTTTCTCTTTACGAAGCAATTTGTTTCCTAACTATTTTGTGGCTCCAGTGATAGTCTTCAGGAAACTTGATGATGTCATTTCCTTTCAATTGGCCAGTTACATAAATGTTGGAAAAGAGCCAAGTAAAACAGCCCTCAAACAGATGGCCATGTGTGTAAATGCCAGCAAGTGAGAAGAGCCATTTGCAGTTATTTTATTTTTTTTTTTACCCCACACATGGTATAATGTTTATTTTACAACCTCTCTTATGGACTCATGTGGATCATTCTTGTCATTTTTTCAGAAAGAAAAATCCCAAAGGAAGCAGTCATAAAATACGAAAGACAAATCATGAAATAGTGAAAAATAAGGTAACAAGCAGAGGTGAGCATTGCATTGAGAGAATATAAACTATCAAAGAGTGGTCTACACAGAGTGATCCAATGTGCCAGGAAGGGAATATCTCTAACCACCAGGAAATTTCAAGGGAGGGAGATTTCATAACAAAGCAAATGAATCCACCTTATGAGTCTCAAGCAGTTGGAACCGAAATGCCTGCATGGCTTTTACAAAAAAGGCACACTTTGTAGATTGACTTTTCTTCCTTCAAAGCAAATCTGAATGTTGCTACAGAGTTCCTTCACCATGAGTGGTCCACACATCCCTGCTCCAAGTACATATTGATGCAATCAAGAGGAGTTTACTCTCTTGTAACTGTGAAGAATTTCAGTTATGCATAATAAAGCACAGCAAGGAGTTTGAGGCTTTTTAGCTTCAAAAACTAAATTCTGTTCTTGTTGTCTGCAATGACTGATAACAGCATTTTCTGTTCTTGCTACTAATGAAAATGAAATACGAGTTTTCTTTTAATATCTAGTACAGCACGTGTTATGCAGGTTCAAAGAAAAGTAAGTTAATCCTTCATGAGTTCTATGAATTAGCTTCCTTTGATATTTCAATATTTCAATTAAATAAGGACTTGTAAGTTAAAAATAACTACCCTCTTAAATCCAGGTGGCATTGATAACAGCAGGGAGGGAAAAAAATCAGAGTAAGCTAGTCATGGTCCTGCTTTTGATTGTTTTCTTCTCTGCGAAAATGTTTCTTTTACTTCCATGGAGCTTAAAGAATTTGCTTTCTCTTTTATCTATCAAATTTGCACAAGTATGTAGCTATGCATTTTAATCTCTACTTGAACATATAGCAGTAAGATGTCAGATTTATTTGTTTACAAGTATTTATTAATCACGGGCCAATGATTGTGCTACAAATGGATGATAAAGAGATACCAAATGAGGGATCATTACCCAAATAGGTCAAATAATTTACAGACTCTTATTTAAATGTTACTTATTTGGTCTTTTCAAAGCTTCTACCTCCTTCTGTGCCATTCTACCGCTTGGATCCCAGGAAAATATTTGGAACTCCGTTATTTCCTGTGAGAATTCTATACCTCTTAGTTCAGAGAAGGACAGTTTTAGAGACCCTGTTACCTTAAGGTAGGATTGTGTCCTCAAAAGGTTTTTATGTTTATTTTGGACCCTGCTGCCTGAACTCCACCAAGCAGAGTAATAAGTTCCATATGCCCATTTTTTTGAAGAACACATTTTCAAAGCAGCAAATGTTTTGACGGATTGGCTCTTGGAGAGCCTGAATACTGTTATACACATCGTTTAGCATTTCACAAGGCCCCTACTGTTAAATTCTGGGAATGGGGCCAGGGTAACCTACCTACTGGCACTCTTAAGTAACATTAAAA
Source organism: Equus caballus (assembly GCF_041296265.1). NCBI lineage: Eukaryota > Metazoa > Chordata > Mammalia > Perissodactyla > Equidae > Equus > Equus caballus. Next base: position 41,169,232 of record NC_091704.1, read on the forward strand.
TATTGAGAATTCTTAACCATCGTGCTTCGCTAAGACATATTTGGAATGCGCAGATTTCTTTGCTGCTATGGAATTGTGTGAATTCGTGTGTGTGTGTGTGTGTATGTGTGTGTGTGTACGTTATAAGCAAAAGAAAGGAACAGGCCCTTAGAGTCACTAAATGAACAAAAAGATTTGATAATGGGAATTTTGAATGTTTCAACTTTTAAATTTTTCACCTAAAGTAGTTATTGAATTGTGATCTTAAATATACATATGAGAAGCAATAGAAAGTGATAAAAATACAATAGTGAGTACACAATAGGTTTCAATGCTGCTTTCTCCAAGTCAAGAATTTCATAAAGTCTTCTGCCGCCTAATGTTATCATTCTATACATCCTGTGTTACTCATCTCATTTGAAATTTCTATTTTTAAGAATTATCTCAAATCTTTCTCAGGACCTAGGATGAAATCTTTAGGAAATTTTAGGAAACATTTCCAAAAGCCAAATATGAAGACTATATCTGTGTATAGCCACTAAATCTACTATTCCTAATTATTTTCTTTTAACTTATTGGTTTCTGAATTACTCTCATACAATCTATCTTTTTGTTAAAATCTTATTAATATTTCTGCATCTGGTCTCTCTCATTGTTCCAATAGCTGTTTTGTCTTAGTCTATGTATGACAAAAATACCGTAGACTGGATGATTTGTAAACAACAGAAATTTATTTCTTGCAGTTCCAGAGTCTGGGAAGTCCAAAATCAAGGTACCAGCAGATTCAGTGTTTGGTGAAGGCTCACATTCTGGTTCATAGTTGGTGCCTTCTAGCTGTATCCTCACATGGAAGAAGGGGCAAGGGAGCTCTCTGGGGTCTCTTTTATAAGATACTAATGCTATTCATGAGGGCTCCATTCTCATGACCTAATCACCTTTCAAAGGCCCCACCTCCAAATACCATCATATTGAGGAAAAAGATTTCAGCATATGAATTTTGGAGGGACACAGATACTCAATCTGTAGCATGTCTGTTTGAAGGAAGTATTATATACAGTGATCTGAGTGTTCAAAATGAAATTCACAAGGAGGCAATATAGTAAGGAAAATAGTCAGATGCCTAAATTGAAATCCCAGGTGTACCCTTAAGAACATTGAGATCTTGAGCCTATCTTCTCTTATCTCTTGGAAGCCTCTTTATCCTCATCTGTGAAAGACTCACCTCATAGAGCTAATTTGAAATTTAGGAAGATAATCTACGTATGGTCTGATGTGTAGTAGATGTCCATAAATTTTTAGGTAACATTATTATTAATATTATTATTATTGAGATATTAATTGATGGCCTACTATTGGCCAGGCAGGTACAGAATGGTCCAAGTCCCCTGTTCCACAGAGAACCTAGTGGAGCAGACAGAAAATAAACAATAATTAAACGCAAAGAAAACAGAATTTCAGGCATCATTAAATACTGGGAAGAAAACAGAGTAATGTTCTGGGAGTAACTAGAAGGAGCGGACATTAGCCGAGATGCCCAAGACAGCCTATTCAAGGAGGTGGTGTGATGCTCTCCGAAGAGTGGATGATGAATAGGAACCTGTTGTTCAAGGATGAGGGGAGAGCATTCCAGGCAGAGGTGGAAAGAAGGCCCATGTCGATGGAGAGTAGAGGGTGAGGGTGAGGTGGGATGAGAAGGAAGAGGAAGTAGGCAGGGATCAGATGCATGCTTTCCCATTTGGTTGTTTCTTTTTAAACTGGAGATCATCATATTTATATTTTAAATGATTAAAAAGAAATTATTCTCATTTGAGGATGGAACAGGGAAAGTACATTCAAGTTGTATTTTCTTTGGTTTGGTTTAGTTTTTCAAGGCTTGTATCCAGGGTGGTCTTTCTTTGTGGTGGGTGTGAGACTGTGCCATTCATATTGTTACATATTTTGAAAATCACATCTTGTATCTAATGGTTTTTTACTAGGAAAAATACAGATGGATTTTTTTTTAAAAAAAAAGCTAGAATAATGAATGTGCCCAACAACTTGTCAGTGAAAGAAGACATCATAAAATATTTATTTAGGATGTCATGATCAACATTCATCTCCTTTCACAAGTAATTATACTAGGTCATTGATGGTTGTTCAGTTTTCTAGCTGATTAACCCAGTCTTTTAAGTCATGGCCCACTCAATTACAAGGATGTTGCAATCTACTATAAAGAATGTTGCTTTCTAATACAATGAACAATGACATACATATTCTTAAGGATAATTTATATACGCTTCTATAAATGAAGAACAATAGACAGCAAAATTAGCAATTGGACCATCCTAGGTAAAAAATAAAAATTTCTCACAGAATTGTAAAATTTCAGGATGGAAGATTGATGTCCAAACCATCATTATAAAGATGAAGAAAATTAAACCCAAAGAAGTCAGATACACTTTCACACAATCACTTAATCAAAAAGATAAGGTTCTAACTAGAATCCAAATTACTTAATTCCCTGGCTTGTAATCTTTCTAGATATAAACACACAGGGACTTATACGTTTGCTGTGTATGATCAAAATTGGATTCTTATAGAGATTACAGGAAAAATAAATTAAAGCTTTCATTCAATCATTATTATACGAACGCATTATATGGAATATTCATCTAAAACCAAATAATCCTCATTAGTAGTTCTAAAATATGAAAAATGAAAGACTAAGTAACAGGAAAGTTGTATGCCCTACTTTGCAAAAATTTAAAGGGATTTGGGATAAACAGGAGTTCAGGTTTCGGTCCTCAGGCTATGACCAGACTCCTAGATTTATCTATTTTTAAAACTGCAAGAGACTATGGCAATTACGTGCTAACTTCTTCCATGAGGTTATAGCCAGAGGGCATGATATCTACTTAAAGAGGAGCATGACGATTTCGAAACTGAGACCTCGATTTTTTTGGTTTTTTTCCAAACTGAGAAATATACTTTCAAAATGCAACAGAGTTTCCCACTGTCTCAGCTGATGAGTGGTAGAACCAAAGATCACCGACCTACCAATGCCACCAGTGCCATGTCAACGTGTCCTAGCCACCAGAGAGTGATATACAGGAGTCTGGGTTTGAAACTCACTAATGCAAATCAGTAATAGATAAGGAATGCTCATGATGTCATCCTCCAGGGTGGCTGGATCAAGGGCCTATGGTACCTAATGCTCAGTAGTGACCTGAAGGTCATGGAAACTAGGGATGCCCAGGATCCGATCATGAAGATCTACAGGTAGGCATTAGACTTTGTCTGTGTCTCAAAGGTGGAGCAGATGGCAGACAGCAATGTCAGGAACAAGCAAACACACATTAAGGTGCAAAGCACAGGGAAAGAGAGGAAGAAAATGAATATTTATTAAATACTTTCTATGAGCTGAGCTCTGTGGGAGTCACTTTGAACGTGATATCATTTAAGTTTCCCAAAGTCCTTTGAAGAAGGGATTACAGCTATTTCTTAAAGAAGCAAAATGAGGAACAGAGAGGTTAAATAATTTCTTCAAAATGGCGTAGTTACTCAGTGGAGCAGCCAGAATTTGAACAAATTCTAAGTCAAAGCTCCTCCCACTAAATTGAGGCTTGAGTGCATAACCTGGTTTTATATCCAGTGAGGGCACCCAAGTATGAGAAGCAACATAACATTCATAGGTTTGGTCAAGTAATTCCAAAGAATTGCTGTTTTATTTTTCAAATTCCAAAGAATTGCCATTCTATTTTTTTGAGACAAGTGGCAAACTAAAAGGCTTGCCAAGTTTCACATAGAACAATAGTATTGGTTCTTAGACCTGGGATTAATTTTTTTTCCTCCACTTTCTTGCAATATCAGAAGTGAAACCGAGTTCCGGAAAAAATGTCTCGTCCATACAGTGAGAATTGAAATATAAATAAGTATGTGTCCCAACTGCTGATGGCCATCGCTGCCTCAAAGCTCTCAAATCTAAAAATTTCCCACATCTTTCCTGACCCATCAGGGATTGCTGTTCCCTAACATTAGTTTGATAAATTTTCACTTCTAAAATCCAAATTTTCAGCTCCTATAACAAAACAGGTCAAATCAGCTAATGCATAGAAAATGACAGCCCACTGGCCCACTGATGGTTATTTTTATAGACAAAATAATCAAACTCTACCCCTGCTCCAGTGAGTAAGAATAAAGATGGCTTATGCTCCAAGGGCTCACATGATAGAGCAGGGAATTAAGGTTTGACGGCTCCTCACTTCGTGGTCAGGTACCAGCAAGATCTGGCGATAAAGGTCTGAAGGCATAACCACATTTTGAGAACCAGTACATCCAAGATGTGGTCGATCCAGTGGCTCTCCTTTCTCAATGAATATTAAGCAGAAGTAGTCCTGTTGTTATACCAATAGGATAATTAGAACTCGAGCTAGTATTTATTGAGCACCTAACATGGGTTAGGTCTATATGGGCACCTTATATTTGATTCTTATATGGGTCTATGAGGTGGGCATTATTATTCTTGTTGGTAGTAAGGACGTTGAAGTTCAAAGAGATTGTGTACCTTCTCCAAGTCCACAGAGTAAGTGGCAGCACAGGCCATTAGGTTGAGCCTTGGACACAACTGCTCAGTGGGTCCAATTTCCTCTGTGTGAGTCAGATAGTCAGATTTTTGCAACATGCTTACTGTTGCAGAGAACTCAGAATAGGGAGGTAGATTGTATAGCAAATTGTAAAAGACTAGTATTTTATAGTGAGCATAAGTTTTAAGAGTTACCTAGTGGGTCAAACCTATTTCCCGTCCACCTGGTGATATGCTTCTGCCTCAAACATTCTAATTCACCTTGAGCTTATGAATCCTTCAACCATGCGTTTACCTGAAAACTCCTTCAACGTATTTGTGTTTTCAGTCTCGACCACCTCTTAGAAGATTACCTCACTGATACACAACATAAATGCCGATAGTAATCAAAGCAGTTAATATTTATTTAGTGCTTGTTCTGTGCCCTTAATTATCTCAATAAATCCTTACAACAGCCCTGCGAGGGAGATACTACTATTGATCTCTATTGGAGATGAGGAAATTGAGGCTTAGTGAGGAAATTGAGATCTACCACCAAGGATACACAATTAGTAAATGGCAAAGCAAGGTCTCAATCCACCTCTGAGTCCACAAGGAATATTCCTAAACCCTCTATTCAAACTGTGGTCCCCAGACGAGCGACAGCATCATTTGAGATCTTGTTAGAAACAGAATCTTAGGTCCCACCCTGGACTTACTAAGTACAAATCTACATTTTAACAAGATCTGCAGGTGTTGGGCATATGCACTGAAGTCTGAGAAGTCCTGCTTTCAATGACACACTGGACTGGAGGTAGGATGGCTAATGGTCCTGGTTCACTCAGGATGGAAGACTGCTTGGGATGTGGGATTTCAGTGCTGAAACCAGGCAAGTTTCAGGCAGACTGGAGCGACTCACCCTCACCAGGAGACTAGTGCATTGGGCTGCTCTGCAGAGACATCCTGAGTATGTTCCCCTTTCATGGGCCTGGAGCACTTACTGTGCTGGCTTTCAACCTGCCCTGTGGTTCCAGGAGCTTGCTGAGTGTGTCTTCAGATAGTGCTACTGATATGGAACGGGCATGCCGTGGAGGAAAGATGGGCCTTAAGCTCTCAAATCTCCAGGAGTTATCAACGTCCACGTTTGCGTCCCCGAAACTTGACTTTTGACTTAGGCCATGATAGGAAAGATCCTTGTCCCTTTCCTTAATCTTCCTCATTCCCTTATAATCTCAAATCAAAACATTATAATTGCAAATAAGAACATTCCCACTCCTGTTTTATGGGATCATTCATTCAGTTCTTGAATCTGTTTTTCTAAAGTTTCAGTACAATCCAGATATGTGAAAACCTCTCATTATTTTAATGTTAATGATTTTCATAAGAGAAAATTTAATCCATGTGTTTGTAACTCATTCAAACATCATCATGTTATTCATTGTGGAAACCACTAAGCCTTAAACCATTGCTACAGATTTCTTCTCGTGAAGGCGAAGTTATAGATTTTATAACCCAAATCAGGCCCAAAAGAGGGAGCTCATCTTGAGCAAAGACAGTATATAAATTCCACATGTGAGTTCTAGAATGTTTCTTTGTCCCAAGGGAAAAAAAATTTTTTCTCTATTTTACACGATCATATTTATACACAGAAAATACAGCAATTTTTGGTATATGGAGCAAAACTATCCCCTTATTTGGTTTTAATTTACTTTGTGGTTAATGAAAAGGTCTTGGCATTATTCTCAACTGTTAATATCCTGTGAGAGACCACTAAAATCTTAGTGGTCAGGACTAAATCTCCCTGTCAATTTCATTACTTATTTCTTCTCTGAAATTTTGAACCAGTTACTCAGATCCCTAGGTACTAGCACCACCTGTGATTTCATTGCTATTTATTTTTAGGCCTTTCTCTTGCTTCTCAACCACACTGAGAAATTTTAGTAGAATCACTGCCATTGATTAATTCATTAGCAAACATTTATTGAACACCAACTATGTGTTAGGTCATGCACAGAATATAATTAACATGTCATTAGTACCTTAAGTAGCTGTTAATCCAGTCTCTGAGATAAAACTCAGAAAAATAACTACAATACATTATAGAACTTTTTAATGAATGTTACAGATGTACATAAAAAGGATTTAGAAATTCAAAAATCTAAGAGATTTCTTCTTACGGGTAGGATCAGGGAAGACCATTAGGGAGAAAATCATATTTTGAATTGGGCTCCTTGTGAGATTTATAGAGAAAGAAACCACGTTCATAAAAGTCCTGGGGCAGGAAAGAATGAGGCATGCTGTGAGATGAAAACATGTCCAATCTGGCTGGAGTGTATGAAAAAGAGCTAGGAAAGATGAGATTTTAAAGGAATTTTGAAACTGATCATGTGGTTTGGGATATAATTCAGTAAAAAACAGGAAGTCATTGCAAATTTCTGACCAAGGATTGTCATAATCTGGCAAAACAGTATTCATCCAGTAGGAATTTATAGGAAGGACTGGAGCAGGAGGGTAAGCTGGTCGTGTAGAACTTATTAGGAGGCCATCAAAATAGACCCAAGAGAAGGAATAAATTCTACATTATAATCTCCTTCTCCTGCTCTTAGCCATTGGCCTCTCTTTTCCTCAGATACACTTACCTATGACTCATCAGTCTGGCTCTCAGCATCTTTGAAAGAAGAGTTTTAATTTTTGATTCTTTTTTACCAAAGACCCTTCAAATGATTCTTAGGTAAGAAGTACACAGGAGAGTAGGTTTAAGAGAATGCATGGAGTAACTATTGTTGTCAACAAAAGATAATAATAACTCTCACTTATGAAAGACACTTTGTGTCACATACAGTGTACTGTGAGCTCTACATAGAGCTCATTTCATTCTCCAAACAGCCTCATGGGGAAAGTATTATTATTTCCATTTTAAAGATGGTGAAACAGTGGCTTAGGCGGCTCATTCCACACATTATCTAAGGATACTGGGTTAATGTTGTTTTCCACAGGAAGAATCCAGAATTCTCTCATTCTAGAAGCATTTATAACCTGACTTTATTCTTAATTCTGGCTTTCAGTCGGAACAAAATCATAGTCGTTGTTCATTAATCCTGAGAGGACCCAGCAAGAGGCCTTGAGAGAATAACAGGAGGCAGGGATTGGCTTGAAGTATCGGACATGAGTTTCCGGGGAACACTCGGTGGAAATGGGGCAGAAAAATTAGAATGGTGATGACATTGTTCATTATTAGTATAAATAAATCCTTGTACTATAACTGTACATGCTGTAGGGGCATGGGGGAAATTGAATCTGAGGCCTTTTAAGCAAGTATTCTCAACTGGATAAAATTTATTTCACCAAATGGACAAAATTAAGGTAAAGTTCAGTACTCTCAATGTCTCTAAATAATCTTCGAGCTACTGTTGTCACCTCTTTCTGCCACCAAGTACCCCTTAGCATGGCCCCCTTTGTGGGTCTAATACCCAGCAGGTTTCCCTCCTAATTGCATGTAAAATTGAGGAAACGTATTTCATCTTTTGGAATTGACTGTAGCCATGGAGTGTCTAGTGAAACCAGATCAGTTTGAATAATGAAAGCATGAAATCGCTCCCCATTCCTCACAGGAAAGGCTAGAATATTTAATAGAAACCAGGCAAGAACTAGGATCTCTGAGTCCATTTTATCAAAATGTCCGCTTGGCTAGAATTCTCATGGAAATAATTGTGGATTCTTCCTCTTGGCAACTCTAAATATTCCCATTTTATCCTCAGAAATAAAGGAGGGCTAATGTGCTGTCCAGCCACAAAGCTCAATGACCAGACAGTGAGGTAAAAGAGCCCATTTCTCCTTTTTCTCCTGTCTAGACACGTTTCCGAGGGTCTTTCTCTTTCCACAGTCTTTAACTCACACTCGCTATACTCGGCTGTATGTCCGAAAACGATACCGTGTTTCTAAAAGTCACAGTCTTTGGAGAAGGACTAACTGCATAATATGGTGCAATGAACTGTCATATGCATCATGGTTTTCCACTTCACAAAGCTGGAAGGTAAACGTCAGGGGAAAGGCTTCCTCAAGTTTTTATGGGGTGGAAATTTTTGACTGTGGAGAAAATCAGACTAAAATATTTATTCGGTATCCATCCATCCATCTATTCCACAAATAGTTATTATCTACGTGGGACTCTGCTAGGTGCTATGGGGAGGCTTTTGAAAAGCAATTATGTACAATTACAAATTATACTCATGTGACACAGTCAAATGGATGTGTACAATGCTTCTGGAGATTAACACAGAAATGACCTAAACTGTGAGAGTACAGCCCCAGACTGGGTTTAATTAAATATGTGTTCCTAAGTTGATGATGATAACCCTCACAGCACACGCTCATGGCATTCCATCAGTGTACTGTGGCCACATCACTTCCAAGTGTTGGATGTGAAATAAACTGTCTCTTTTGTTTCTAAAATATTATGTCTCAGAGGTAATTCTTTTAAAATCTTTTATACATGTAAAAAATGGTATATGATTTATTATATTATATTGTTCATATTATATAAAATCACATTTAATTTATATGTATGTTTATGTGATTGGTAGGTAGAAAGAAAGAAAAGAAAGAGAGGGAGGGAGGGAAGGGGGTAGAAAGGAAGGGAAGAGAACCTGTGCTTTTCCAGATTCTTCCATTCCCCCTTCTTCTATAAAGTGAATGAAGTTTTCCTCAAATTAAGGCACAAATGTCACATTACTTTTTATTTAAAGCAGTCTAATTTCAGCGCCTCTCTAGGAAAGGTGGATGAAAAGTTTGATCAATTGCATAGATGTCCAGAAAAGAGGACTTTCCATGGCCATCCATCATCCTATGACTTTTCCTTCCAAGACCCTGGAGCTAGTCAGGAGTGTTCCTCTTTTGTGGGTCTCACACCATGGTCACTTGCCCATGTGCTTGCCCAGGCCACAACTGGATGGTGGGGGACAAGGTCCATGGGAATCAAGGGGACCCTTGCCCCTAACACCAAATTTTTGTTTTTGTTTTTTTGCAGGGAAAGCGTCTCCCTGAGTTAACATCTGCTGCCAATCTTCCTCTTTTTCTTTTTCGCTCTCCAAAGCTCCAGTACATAGTTATATATCCTAGTTGTGGGTTGTCCTAGTTCTTCTATGTGAGCTGCTGCCACAGCAGGGCTACTGACAGATAGGTGGTGTGATTCTGTGACCAGGAAGCGAACCTGGGCGGCCGAAGTGGTGAGCACCAAACTTTTTAACCACTAGGCCATCAGGGATGGCTCTTAATGCCAGGTTTTTTAATACAGATCACCCAACCTGAGAGTCTGCCAAATTTGAGAGAAAGGGAGTTGTAACTCTCTCTTTCTCCTGTCCCCACCATCCAACTGCCTTCTTGAGGTGAGTCCCCTCCCCTTTAAGTTCTCAGGAACTCTCATCATTTTAGACAAGACAGATTAAACACCTCAACAGGTTAAAACTTGAAAAAATAATGTTTTCCCTAAATTAAGAGAAGTCCAGACTGAAGAATTCAAAGGCTTGTGTCTCACCTTGAGAAGAATATACCTAATTTTAACATATCTCACTTGTTTTTCTATATCACAGATAATTATTTATATTTAGAGATATTATCAATATCTACTTATCTGCATCTATATATACATGTGTATATCTATTATCTGTATCTCTATTTATATATATCTACATCTCTATTATCTATCTCTATGTCTACCTATATCACAGATTGTTTCTAAATGGACCATTTGCCATGTTGTGTTGTCAGTAAATCATCTCAATACATTTATTGTTTTCTATTAGCCACACCATTCCCTTGGAAATATTCCAAAATCAAAAGAAACGTAAGGTGAAAAGTATCTCAGAGCTGACTTATTTGGTATTTCCTAAAATTTAAATATTTCAGCACCACATTCACAATTTTTATTATATTCACATACCATGGTCTATTTTCTTAATGTATTTCTCTAAATCAACTCATTTATTTTACCAAAATACATTATTTTAAAAGTAAATCTAATTAGCTTAAATGAAGGGAAACTTGTAAAAATAATTGCCTGAAGATAAATAAAATGAAAACAAAACATTATTCCATCCTAGCTGCTGCAGTAGGCAAAGACTCTGAGCTTAAGACTTCTCCTTGCCCCATTTCTTTGTGACAAAAAAGAGAGTTAGAAAGAAAATTACTTTCTCATCACGTGATTTAATCTTATTTAATTCTGAGTCTGTATGTTACCTAAAAGATTTGTGTCTCATACTTTGAGAAACACTGTTGGGGTTTATTCCCTTCAGTTTGTTCAAAAATTGAGACCCCTGGGGCTGGTCCACTGGTGTAGTGGTTAAGTTCACATGCTTCACTCCAGTAGCCCGGGATTCACAGGTTTGGATCCCAGGTGTGGACATAGCACTCCTTGTCAAGCCATGCTGTGGTGACATCCCACAAAAAATACAGGAAGATTGGCACAGATGTTAGCTCAGTGACAATCTTCCTCACAAAAAAGAAAAAAAAATGAAGCCCAGAGAAAATGGGTTTATAACTTACTCCCGACAAAGCTGAGATTAGTCTTTGGGTTTCTTGACCTCAAGCTCCGTGCACTTACCCACATCATCCACCTCCTCTGTCTTTGAGTTGTAATAGGACCTTTCATTTATCTGGGCCTGGCCACTCGAACTGGCTCGAAGGTTCAGTGAGGTCAGGAGTCATGACAATGTCCTTTGTATACTCTCTTGCATATGGTGTCTTTCATGCTACAGACACTCGATTAAGAGATAAAATTTGATTTGATGTGAAATGCCAGTGGTGTCACCAGGAAATGTTTGTGAGGAAATCAGAATTGCCCTTCTTCCTATTCCAGATTAGGACAAATAGCCTTCCTTGCCAGGCATTGTGCAAGAGTATTGGGTGACCGAGACACAGCCTCTGGCACCAGGAAAGTCCAGGCAGTGACAGGGAGGATGAGAGATGGGTAGAGGAAGAGTGCATCGATATGTCTCTCCTAAAGGCAAGAAATGCAATAATAGTACTAGTTATGAAGACCCACAGGAGCACAGAGGAAAGAATCATTAAGAGAGCAAAAACGATGAGGAGTTAAAGTGGAACATGAGGGAAAGTAAAGAGGAGGAAGATAAAGAATCAGAGAAAGAGGAAAACAAATCAATTCAGAAGACTAGAACTCTTTATGAAGCTGAGGGAAGATCAGCTCAGCTCAATTAAAATACTACAGGAAGCTCAGCTTTAGAGTTTGGATTAAGAGTAGAATACAGTACTCAGAGTTACCCAGAACAAGGTAATTCAGTAGGAGAGACTTCCAAAATCTATGTCTAGCCTATGGAGCTGGTTTGGCCACATTGGTTCACAGTCTCTGCCTCTCGCCTAGTAACATGGCTGGGCTGAGATGCTGTTGGTGGCCTAATGATTTGCTACACAACACACTCTGTAGTGTCATATGGGAAGCTTGTAGCTATGGACCACCCAAGCCTTCAGGTAGTGGAGCAAATGTTGAGCAGTCCACCCAGGCAGATGAGGTGGATCCAGCTGAATAGCCAGATCTGATAGAAAGTTGCCTTGTGTTCCATCTAAGAACTTTTCTCATTTCCTCGTCTCTTAACTTGCCTTAATACCGATTTATTTGCATGAACTTATGCTTCCAAGAAAACTTGTTCCTTGGGTAGTATCCATCTACAATTTTCCTTCATTGCCATTTTACCGTAAACAGGACAGAGCTCAGGGCAGCTGTGTTGGCAGAATCTATTGCTACTGTGTTTTTAGGAAAATCTAGCAGCTTCTCCATCTTCTTTATTTTAACCCCCCCTTACAGCTTCCCACCCTCACACTCCTGCCACCCATCCCCACCCCTGCTCCTTTTCTAGACTCGTTGTTCTTGGAGACGTTCTTTTACATGTCAACCAACCACAGGAATTGGTCCTGATATGCTAGAATCTTACGAGCCCCCAGGAGAGGATTCACAGTTATGTCAGAAGGAGGAGATTGTCCAAGTTCACTCCAAGAGAACTAATTAACCCCTAATAACAAACCATCTCCAGAGAATGTGATGGTCTTGGTGTCTGAACCAAAGTCACAGGCCAAACTCTCCGCCTCATTTCACTCCCAAATATAAGGAATCAATCTTTTCACACTCTTCTTATGGGCTTGACTAGTTTGGTAACTTCTATCATCCAGTCAAATTCTTTGTCCTTTGAATAATCCTGTGAAAGGGGAGATGAGGGGGTGCTGATGAACTCCACATCAGAAACTACCTCTCCTTCATCTCTGTACCCCCAAAATCTAGTGTAGTAGTCAGTGCAGAGCTAAGGTTCAAAACAGAATTTTTGCCAGATGAATGATTCATGAGAATTCAGGAAGATTCCAGGGAGTTAAATGTAAAAGTAAAATAGATAAGTAGCTATCTGGTAACTTTCTGATAATTCAACGCATCACTGCAGTCACATTACCTATAGATTTCCTGTAGATTACTCGTGGTTGACGTACCTATGACCCATATGTGACTTCTTGGCCTTATTCTTGGTAGCACTTTGTGAATTCTAAAGCACAACAGTGTTGCTTTAACCTACATGACATTAATTTAACTACTAATGCATTTAGCCTGTGGAAGCACCATTACTGCTTAGAGAGGCCAGCTGGGAGTTTCCCAAGATATTGCCTGCACAGAGCTGTCTGGAAAAGAGTGTATGGCTAGGTGGAGAAGAAGGCACTGAGAAACATAGGAAGGTGGCGAGTGCTAACCTGTCCATAGGACGGGCCTCAAAACAGGGGAGAGGAAACAGGTAGCAGCACGGATTCCAAGTGTCCAGGTACACTCCACCTTTTCCTGGGTCAGCATTGCTATCTATGGGGGTCTGATTTAGTAAACAGAGCATGGCGTCAGGATTCTAGGCTGGGGTGTTTTCTGAAGTCAGGTGACCAGCAATCAGTATCATGATTCCAGGTGGTCTATCTGGTTTAAACTCAGGTCCTGTCAACAGCCAGGGATGCAGGTAGGAAGATGCAGCTACAAGAAAAATAGGTTAGTAAAGACTAGGTAAAAAGCCTGTTACGGGTTGAATTGTGCCCCCCTTCATTCACATATTGAAGTCCTACCCCCAGTATCTGAGATTGTGGCCTTATTTTGAAGTAAGGTCATTGCAGATGTAATTGCGAAGTTAAAATGAGCACTACTGGAGTAGAGCCCCTAATCCAGTATGACTGGCATCTTTATGAAAAGGGGAAATTTGGACACACACACACACACACACACACACACACACGGGGAGAATGCTATGTGAGAACAAAGGCAGAGATGGGAGTAAGGTAGCAGAAACCAAGGAACACTAAAGGTTGCCAACACATCACCAGAAGGTAGGAGAGAGGCGTGGAACAGATTTCTCTCTCATAGTCCACAGAAGTAAACAACCCTACTAAAACCTTGACCTCAGACTTCCAGCCTCCAAAACAGTAAGCCAACCAATTTCCATTGTTGAAGCCACTAGTTTTGTGGGACATTGTTAGGGAAGGCCTCGGAAACTAGTACAAATCTCCAATCAAGTCAACTGGCAAACTCCAGGAGAACTCCTGGGAGTTCTCCAGGAACTGAGGTAAATATCAGGGACCAAAGCAGAAGGGCAGTCAGGGGAACTAGGCAGATATAGCAGAAGTAAGGAGAGGATGGCTGCACCTCATCCAAGCCATCTCACTTCCCAACCACAAACCCCAGGAGCTGGAACCAGAGCAAGCCTGATCTCACGCACTATCCACCAGTGGGCCCAAACCTCCTGTTACACTGAATGCTTTGGCCAGACTAGTCCAAGGCCTGAGTGGGCTGAGAACATAGGCTGAACTCTGCTTTGCCTGTAGGGAAAGGTAGCAAGCACAGTTAGTGTCTTAGGGAGAAGCCTGAATCAGAGGCCGTTGCCCGCCAACTCTGAATTTGCATTACTTTTACTGATACTCTCTTGCAACCACCCCTCAAATTTTGTTTGTGACATCCCTTTGGTTCTCAAATGAGCTTGGTTTTTGGGATTTAGATCTGAGTATACCTTCCAGTGACCTGGACTCCCCAAACATCTCTCTTGTAAACACCACCCCCAATATTTGTTCATAATATTTGAAGTTCTTTTCATTCTTAAAGGGTGTTTGCTTTTTGGATTTAGACCTGCCTATGCCTCCTCTAGTCCAGACTACCCAAATGTTCATTCCATTACCCCATTTGTCATTTGGGCTTCACTCTCCCATCTCTGGGTAGTGTATCCTTCTCTCTGACCTCCTGTAGCTAACTATCCACACCCCCAGATGCTATTTCTGCTGAGTTCTGTCCCAGGGGACAGGGACACCTCCCAAACAGGCGGCCAACAGACAGATTGGGAAATCATATGAGCCCAAACAGCTGCTGTGGGATAGTCTGATAATCCAATGGGGTAAAGTACAGACAATTACTAGCTGTCCAGAAGCACAGAATTTTAGAGTAGGAAAGAATTTTAGAAATGTATGTGTTATATAGATAGGGAAACAGATCAGCAATTTCATCATCATCACAGAGCTGGCAATTTGAAGAGCCAGCAGATGGGGACAGCAGTTATCACTTTACTTGGTAAGATTTTTCTGGACTCGTGTGTCAGCAAGTTCTACAGAGAGAGGAACCCGCAGCAGGGGCTTTGACAGCAATGGGAGTCAACAATAGGAGAGTAAATGAGCGCTCTGGGCACAGGTATGAGTATAGATACCAGTCATAGAATGTGTTTACAACAAAGGCCTCAACCAGACACGCTCAAAGGGACCTAAGGGAAGCAGGAGAAACACCACAGAGCCACAGGCTAGCTAAGATGACTGCTCACGAAATGGCTGGTGACAGAGGGCAGAGTGATAGGAGGAAGGACTTTAAAAGAGAGACGGAAGTCTATTGTGTTTGGATAGAGACCACGTTAGAGAATTAACATGTCCATCATTCTCAGACTTTGGTGTAGAAGATACAGATATCCGCTCCTAAACATCCTGATTTAGGACTTTTGGAGTAGGGACCTAGGAGTCTATATTTTTAACAACACTCACCTCACCCCATGATTCTGATATACACCAAAATGGGAGAATCATTACTGATGGGAGTATAATAAAGATCCAGGTTATATCTCAGGCTTTCGTAGCCTGGGTGGGGTTATGTGTTTGTGCTGGGGTCAGGACGCAGAGGGAAGGGAGTCTATAATTTTAAAAGTAAGACCTTAAATTTGTAACATTTAAAGGAAAAACAAATTATTTGTCATGTATAGTAATAGCACTAAGTATTTGATAAACGTTAGCATATAGAATTAATACTGAATCAGAGTTTCAAGAAGGGGCTTGGACTGCCAGTGACAGGAGGACAAGGAAAGAGGACAATGATTTACGTTCATTTCCTTGCTACACATGGTGGAGTGAAAGCAGCTCTGTAATTTGATGGATTTCCTGTAATCCCAGATACTGACAGCTCCCAGCTTGTCAGCACCTGAGCCCTTTAAACACCTTTATCGGCAGAGCTTCCAAGCAGAATAAAAAGGCAAATTGTCCATGGCTGCCTAGAACTGAAACCGGAGCTGGGGCAGACCTAGGCCAAGAGCAAACCTGACCAAGCGCAAGACACACACGTGCACACACATAGACATGAAGAAAAAACCCACATTGTTTTCTTTAACCAGCAAAGTGCAGGAGTCACATGGTTAATACCTTTGCACACAGTGAGCACTTAGTCATTTTCACAGCTGGTGGATTTTGCTTCCTTTAGCCTTCGGACTACATTAAAAAAAAACAGCAACCACAGGGTCTGCCTTGAAATCACTAGGGACAACTGGAATCATCCATGTCCCCCCTTTGTCTTTTTTTGCCCTGTGTGTAAAAATATGTATGTTTTTCAAAACAAGGAAGAGTTTGAGATCCTGTGAAAATTTTATAAATTGGTCCTGTGAATCACCCTCCAGTCATCCAAAAGGAGGCCTTTCCATCCCATTCCAGGAAATGTTATTCCAGTTCATGACTGTGCTAGCTGGCTGCCGTGAGATCCCTGGGAACGACGTGGACTTGGCAGGACTGGCCCTCGGGGTAATGGCCCTCCCTGCCTGCTGGAAAGGATCATTTTTAAGTTTAAGAGCAAATATCGTCTTTTGCATTTCAGTTGTTGGTTTTTATTAACAAACTGTGTCTACTGAAGACATCTTGACCTAAATACTAAAATGTCCATTTGAATCTGTTTCTATATCTTAGTAATCGATTTTTTCATGTAATCATCTACAAGTAGATATTTAATGCCTACCTTGTGCTCTGCACTGAACAAAGTTTATCTGGAAATAAGCATTCTGTAGGAAATATAAGACCTTTCACATGGCCAGCAAGTCTTGGTTCATGTAAGATTGGTTATACAATTAAGTGTCAAAATTAGGTAGACATTCAAATTGCAAATGATTTTCCCATTTTTATAGTATATTAGTCATATCACTATGTCAGAAACCACCCAAAGAGGGGATGTTAAGCCCAACTGTAAAACTAAGCTTTAGTTCACATGCCCAGCACTTCAGATGATACTGGATTCTGTGACGGGAAATTAGGCAAAAAACTTAACACTTTTTTAACTCACAGTGGATGGGTTTTTATTTAAATCTGATATTGTAGGGGTGCTATAAATGCATTTGTTGCTTCCCAACGTGTATTCAGATCAATAGTTTTCTCATTTCAAATCTATTGGGTGACCTTCTTATGATAATGGAAGAGAAGATGTTTCTAAGAAAAAAGATTGCCACCAAGTAAACTTGAGTGAGACTAATGATAATTTTGATATAGTAAAAATGTATTTACTTAGTCATTTTTTAAAAAACAAACTGCAGGGCTGGATTTACACAGACTAAATTTGAACTGTTCATAGAGTAGACCTTTCCACGTCTCTTTGTAACTTAGCCCCTGTATATCTTCAATTGTTTTCAGGATTGCTTAGAAGTAGATGCCAAGACAGAATTAGAGGTGCAAGAGATTTACTGGGGGAGGAAGTAGAAAAAGGCAAGGAGATCCTTAAGATGGGGATGCAGGTGTGCTATCAGTGGAAGGAGAGAGGAAAAAAAGGAAGATTGGGTAGAAGAGTTGCAGATGGCAGTACAGTTCCAAGAAAAGTTTGGCCCCGTCAATGGGAACTCCTTGGGCCTGGTGGAAAGTCCTGTGCGTCACAGCAATTGGCCTGTATTGCGCCCCCCACCCCCCAACGCACACCCTGTGCTCAGTCGTTGGCTAGGAGCAGGTCTTGGGAAGTGTAACCTCAACACAAACACGGTGATGGATCCAGAGGGACAGCACCTGGGACCCTCAGTCAGTTATGCTCGCTCCAGCAGTTGACATGAGCAAGACATTTTAAGGTCCACCACTCTCTATCGATATAAGCATCAGCATAACCAAAGTTTGTGCAAAGCA
Source organism: Equus caballus (assembly GCF_041296265.1). Taxonomy (NCBI): domain Eukaryota; kingdom Metazoa; phylum Chordata; class Mammalia; order Perissodactyla; family Equidae; genus Equus; species Equus caballus. The sequence continues at coordinate 41,187,164 of NC_091704.1, forward strand.
TTTGTTATTGAACAAATCTTTACTGAGGTTGTACCATGTGTCACGTACCATGTCCGGTGGAAACATGTGAGGTCTCCACCCTCATAGACTATACTGTATAGTACATTAATTCCCTTGAAAGTCCTGCCTGAGAATTGATGCCCACGTCTAATGGCTAAGAAAATGACTGTTTGGGATCTTAATTCAAAGTGTCTATTTTGGAGTTAAGTGTGTTGTCATTTACTTATTAGAATCTGCACAGAAATACATCACAACCATATAAAATGATCCTGCCTGTGCTCTACCCTAATCTTTTAATTTTAGTATATTGAATCAAACAATTGCATGTCAATGTTTCTTAAATATATTTATCCACACATCCATTCCAAACTCTGTGCGTTTGTGAATTTTCCTTCCAATAGTTGAATGTGACATCTAGAAGAGGGGATGGCAGAGACGTATAGAGATGGGGGAATGTAGGAGGAGTGAGGAGAAACCATCCTAGTTTTTTTCCCCAGCTCATATCCTGTTCTTACCTCAGTGCATGCTCGTTCCTGTGTACTACAAAGCATGAAATTTCATCATTAAATATTCATCCCTTTGAGATAAGGACTAGTCTCCCCAGGCATTTTTTTTTTCAAATTGAAAATCCTTTGAGAGAAATAGTATACTCATCACTAACACCTTTGTGTGGGCGAGGCTATCAGCCCACTTTTCCTGGATGAGGGGAAAGAATGTCATGTGGGGATCACTAGATGTCTAGAAGCGAGAGGGATCAGAACTGATAAACTCTATGTTTGTCTGTGGTCAAGAGAGAGAAAGTGAAAAAACACAAGTTGCAACATCATCAGCGAGATGGATGGTGATGGTAAACTTCGTCAGCAAGAACCCAGAAGGAGGATTATTTTTGAGCCCATTCTGGCATTTTTCTTATGTTGTCATTGCAAAGGTATGCAAAGAAACACACATTTCAAGCCAATCCTGATTTTGCAGAGCAGTAAAAAACTAGATAATACCAATTGGTCACGTTGAATAACTATGGTAGTTTTCACTGATATTCATCACCTTCAGAATTATCCTCAAGTAACATTGTTAAATAGATGAAAATGAGTTTGGGTAGCCCTTATCTCTCTCTGCTTTTGACACCCACCAATTCCCCTTTGTCCACCCACCTGAAGGTCCTCTACCCTGATCTCTAAGCAGGCCTCCCTGATCAGTGCAGCATGCTCAGGACCATTTCCAATTTCCTACATAATAATAAAAATAGTCAGTGCTTATCAAGTGTTTCATCTATGCCAGGTGTTTTACATGTGTTATCACATTTAACACCCACAACCCTATTAGGTGTCTATGTTCTATTATTCTCCCCTTTTAATGGATGAGTACATTGAGGCTTAGGAAGGTTAGGTAACTTGCACAGGAAAAAGAGATAGAAGTACCAGAGCTGGATTTCAAATCCAGACTTGTCCGGCACTAAAGCCCATATATTTACTTCGTACTTGATAATTTTTGGCTACCAGTTGAGGGTTGGGCACCAGGCACATTCCGAAATCTATCTTAGAGAGAGGTTCCTCCCCATGTACTACTCTGAATACTTCATGTGCATCTATGAGTGAATGCAAACACTTGCACACAAGCTGAAGACATGACTTGCTCTTACTGGACTGGGCTTCAGAAATCTTGACACAGGGTCTGTTCCACATCAGTTAACATTGGGCCACGCATTCCCATCCCAGAACTGGGGATCTATTTGGGTTTTCTGGAATAGCTCAGGATTGTGCCCACAAGCTTTTCTACTTCCATCTCCACCAGGTTTCCAAGTAAAATTTATTTATTATTATTTTTTTATTATTTTTTATTTTTTATTTATTTTTTATTTTTTATTATTTATTTTTATTTTTATTTTTTTTTTTGCAATTTATTATTCTCTTTTTTTGGGAGAGAGCATGACATCTGGTAAATGATCTCTATCAGGATCCCCTGGTTTCATTTCCAAGCAGATATGATCAGGCCACAGGAATGGCCTCTTGTGCATTTTAAAATCCAGATAAGGATGGTCATGTCAAGTCATGAGACTAATTATATGACAAGTAGGTCCTATTTGTGGTGCATTAATCATTCAACGCATATTCAATGACCGTCTTGTCTGTGCTAGGCACCATGCTAGATTCTGGGGATACAGTCAGCAAGGGAGATGTGCTTTTTGGCCCCACAGAACCTATAGCCTGTAACCCCATTACTCGATATGCGCTAATAGCAATCAGAGTCTTTGAGTACTTATGTACTTGGTTCTTTACATAAATTACCTCTAATCTTTGCAGTAACTGTGTGAAGTAAGGAGAAGACAAAAACCCCATTTTACAGATAACTAAACTGAGGCTCAGAGAGATTAAGTAATTTGCTTAGTGTCACGTGGCTAGTAAGGATAAGAGCTAGAATCCAAACCAGCTGTATTTGACTAGAAAGTGCATTCTTTCCACCATGTTATTACCAATCAAGGAAGAGTGAGAGAACCTCAACTCCAGTCCCAGCTGTCTCTCCCTCCATCCCCTTCTCTCCCATTCTGCTTTCTCTCTCTCTCTCTATTACAAGGTAGCTGTTTTGGGACCTAAGGAAACTCCTTTACTTCTTGATGTTTCATCTATCTTAACTGAAAAATGGGAATGACAATTGGGGTTTTACAGGAATGCTTAAATGATCAAAAAGCTATTAAAGGCTATGAAAACATTTATAAATACTAAATATCATTATTAATTTAATAATATGCTCCAATTTTATAATTTCCCAAATTCCCAGCTAAAATGAATTGGTATTCCTCTTGTAACCCAAGCATGTATGGAGAGAAGGCTCATACAGTCTCCTCCAACTCTAAGTGATGTTTTAAGCAAAAATTGGAGTTGCTTTTGGCTTCTCATAAGGCAAACCTCAGCTTTCTAGAAAACCATGCCAACAAGGATGATTCAGTTGAAAATCAATTTGACTAAAATTGGTGATAAAATAAAAGTTCTGCCTATTTCAAGAAAACATAGTAAAAAGAGAACATTTAAGCATATGTAAAACAATTAACTCTGCATCTGGCACACTGGATTGCTGACTAAGTTGGATATTTATATGGTCCCAGTTTTCCTGGCCCAGCTCCAGTTTATGCTGTAATAATAATAGTTTTCATTTTTAATTAATAATAGGATTACTAATTAACTAGCAGAGTTGCCAGACCAGAAGAAACCAATCTGGAGTATGGTAGTTTTGCTGAATTATAAATCAGAACTAGATAGATTTTGCTTTGAAGACCAAAAAACTCTCTATCTGATCAGAAGCCTAATGAAGTGATTTAGAAGCATCTGCCTCTGGTTTATACTCTCTCCCGGGGGACCATGGACAATTCCAGTAAGGACTGGCACAGAGTTAGAAGCCACTAGGTTTAGAATGTTAGAATCGTGAAATCCTGAAGCACATTTAGTCTAGAGTCTCCACTCCCCCCGGTTAATTCAATAGTGTCAAATAAAGGTCAGAGAAGTTGCTTACACCAAAATCATCAGCATCTCTGTAAAAGAGAATCAGCACCTCGGCACCAATGAATTATTTTCATCAGCACTCAGATGTGTTCTTTTAGAAAAGCAGCAGCCACATATACCATTCTCTACTCCTCTTAAAATAATCAGATTCAGAGACTGTGTCACTTGTATTTAGGTTCCTTAGCATTGGAGAGCCAGGAGGATACCTTTCAGTGAGCTAAAGTACTCAGTTCTTCATTGGGGCCCTCGTAGCCTAAAGAGTTAATACAAAGGTTGTCAAAATGTGATGCCCAGAATCACAGCAGCATCCCCTAAGAATTTGCTGGAAATGCAAATTCTCAGGCTCTCTCCCAGACTCACTGAATCAAAAGCTCTGTGGTTGGGCCCAGCAAACTGCATTTTAACAGACCCTCCAGACAATTCTGATGCGAGCCAAAGCCTAAGAACCACTGAGTTAAGGCAAGTCCCCATCGTTTCCGATTTATTCTCAGCATATAAAACTTGCAGCTGAGCTCAGGTGCCATGAAGAAAAAAGTTCAGCAACTAACAGACAAAGTCGAGTTTGAGAGCGGACTGACTTGCTTGACGGAATCTCTGTATGAAGTTTCAAAATATGGAAAATTGAGCTCTAAAATGTTATGATGTTGGTATTGGCAACCAGTCTTGCTGAATTGCAGAGAAATACAGGATCCTCCTGCTGTTTCCTTTTTGCTGAATTCCTCTCTGGCCTCTTGGAAAGGTTCCCTTGAGGCATTCTGAAAATATAAACCTCCCCATGTAAATGAGTTGTTTACCCTCCTGATCATTTGTTAGAAAGCATTGAATTTTGCTGAATCAGGAGTAATTGCTTTTGACAAGCATACACATAAAACAGTAAGTGATACTGAAAACATTTGATGCAAGTCTCAAAAGTTGGAGCACTCCAGACTTCCAAGAATGGGTCATGCCATTTGGCACATCTTTTCATGTAATCTTAAATGAAATTCTATTGGCTAACCAACAGAATAATGAAAAGTGAGTACTAAAAGTTGAACACAAATGAGATGCTATCCTGGTAGAGAGACAGAATCTGAGGCACATAAGAGACTTCAAGATGGGAGGCTTTTAAATATGAGGAATTTAAACTAGTTTGTCTCAAGCCTGCTTAACTAGGAAGAAAGAAATCTATAGAGACAAAAACTGAGTTCAAGGAATTGGCCAATTTTTGAGTGCTTCCAGAATAGAAAGAAAAAAAGTAAAATTGTTTCAAAAAGCAAACAACACTCTTTTTGAAAAAAATGTATCTTCCAAATGTAGTTGCATTTTTATCCCTTAGTTATTTTAATATAGGTAAAATTTACCACACTTTTTTTACTTTTTAATTATGAAAGTATAATATTAAATTCAAATATAGAAGAGGATAGAGTAAAAGGTAAAATTTTATCCCCCATTCATTTCTTCATTTGTTTCTATCCATACTCTAAGAGGTAGCCACTGAAAATTGTTTGGTATAGATATTTCCAGGTTATTATATGTGCATATCTATAAATTTGAACCATATTTCTGCCTATTAGTCTATTACCATATCCCATGCAATTGGCTGGATGAATATTCACCAAATTCGGAGTATAAGTTTGAAGACATCTTAGGTAGAATAAGCAAAGAGCAGCTTCAAGTATGTGCCCCAAATCAAACAAGAATAGGGCAAATATTTGAATTTCACATATTTTTATTTGGGATTAAGCTGCTTCTCATATGAGCACTGATCTACAGCATGAGCCAAGATTAATTTCAGCAGGTGTTTATTTAATTAATAATATTTCAGTATCTCTTGAGAAATAATGGACACCACAGCTTTGTTTTATGTTTATTATAAAATAAGGCATTGTACATATTGTCATGCATCATGAATTTTTTTCACTTGTCTTTATTTATTGCAAACAATTTTGGATGTCAGTTGATACAGATTTACTTCATTTCTATGGAAATAAGAAAACAGTTATCCTAGAAATGATGACTATACCATGGTTTATTAGGCCTCTCCCTCTGATAGGTTTTGGGTTGTTTCCATTTATTTGCTCTCATAAATGATCCTTCAAGAGCCATCCTTGGACATTAATCTTTTTATGTTTTTGTGAGCATTTTAGTAGAGTAGATTCATGGAGGTAGACTTTCTGAAGGAAAAAGAAGGAACATCTAGAGTTTTGATCAGCACTGCCAGAGCACTGTGTTAAAAGGCAGCAGAGAATGAGAGCGCTTACATCCCCACACTGTCATCAAATCTGGATTGTATCACTGTTGAAATATTTTCATTCTAGTTGGAAGAGGATGTTTTGCTTCAAGAATCATTTCTTTGTGAGATGACTTGAAAAACCATTCTGTGGTTTGTCTTTTCACTTTCTTGGTGGTAAAGCACATCAAGCACGAAAGTTTTTAATTCTGAAGACATCTAATTTATCTTTTTCTTTTGTTGCTTTATGTTTGTGATATCATATCTAAAAAAACAGTGCTTAATCCAACATCAGGAAGATTTAGTCCTACATTTTCTTCTAAGAATTTTATAGTTTTAGCTCTCACATTTAGATCATTGCTCCACTTGGTAATTTTATATATGGTGTGAGGTAGGAGTCCAATTTCAGTCTTTTACCAGTGGATACCCAATTGTCCCGACTCCATTTGTTGAAAAGACTGTTCTTTCCTCTATTGAATTGTCTGGTACCTTTGTCAAAAATCAATTGACTGTAAATGTGAAGGTTTCTTTCTGGATTATCAATTCTATTCCATTGATCTATATGTCGATATTTTTGGCAGTACCACATAGTCTTGGCTGCTGTAGTTTTGTGGTAAGTTTTGAAATTGGGAAGTGTGAGTCCCATAACTTTGTTTCCTTTCAAGATTGTTTTAGCTATGTGGCTCCCTTGCATCTCAATATAAGTTTTATGACCACTTTGTCAGTTTCCGCAAAAGCTATATTGGATTTTGATAGGGATTGGACTGAATATGTAAGTCAATTTGAGGAGTATTACAATCTACAAGCCTCAAATTTTAAAAAACTGTATTTTCCTAAGTATATGTTGACCAACCTGAATTGATGAAACTATAGTTTTATTCATTCATTCAACACACTTTTAACAAGGACTTACTATATTCAAGGCACTATGCAAGGAATTCCAGGATGAATAGAATGCAATGATCTCCTCCAGAAATTCATATACATGTATTCATATAGTTAACATATTCACAAATAATTGGAATACAAGGCAGTATAAAAGTGCCACGTGAAATATACATCAACTATGGCAGGCAAAGCTTCTTTGAAGAGAGGAGTGCCAGACGGAGAGTGAGGAACAGTAGCCACAAGCCCTTCCTAGCTTAAGATTACAAAAATTCTTTTTTCCAATCTACTGTAGAGGGTCGTTCAATTCTGACAGATCTGTGTTATCATGTTGAAAGGGAAGGAGGGAGTGATTGAATGAGTTTCAGTGATTGAATGTACATTCAAGTTTGTTGTTTCATCTGAGGCTTGGAGGCAGTGGGGCTTCCAGCACGTGGGAAGACCAGCACAGACTTCCCCTTGCTCAAGGCCAAAGTACAAGTTCCAATTCCACCATTCCTTCTTCACCTATTAAAAGAGTGATTTGCACATCACTGTGGCTCTTGTCACTAAGTTTGATCCTAAACCTTTTGGTCTGAGTGGATATTTACAATAGATGTTAATTTAGGAGCACACATATGTTTTCCAGTGTTAAGACATGAACTGAAGCTGAACCTGGACCAAAGAATAAACTGCCCACCCAGAAAGCCATATAACCCACACTTAAATTTAACAGGAGAAGAAAAATAAACCCCTGCCAGTTACTTTTAGCAGGGCAGTAGAAAGAATGTGGAAGACTGTTGAATCATCTATTCACTTCTCAGCTTGAAATGTAGTTTTTTACTAATCGTATTCCTCTCAACCTCCCTCATCTTTGCTGAGGGAAGGAGAGGGAGTGAATGCCTAGGGCGATCATAACTGTTTTAGGTTGGAAGTAGGTGGGAGAATGGCTTCTTCCCCCTGCCCTGGCAGCTGACCTGCTGGGCCATGGCAGTGTGCCACCCATATATTATCCAAATGGCCTGCGGCACAGCCAGCAACCATGCATGAGGGCGGCAGAGCTACCCCCAGAAGAGCTCACTGTTCCCTCTTGAGAGGAACATTGCTCCACCCACGTTCACTGGCCAGCATCTATCAGGGATTGGAAAAGTGTGGCTAAGGGTTGGTTTCTTCCTTTTGAATAAACGTTTATCCTCTTGGGTCAGCATCCACTTAAATATCAACCCCAGTCTCTCAGACATGAAGGCACATGGCTGGCTCCAAACAAATCTGTTTAAAATGCTTTGAAGGCCAAGGAAGCTCGGTGCCCCCTCCACCTCCTCCTAAATTCCAGGCTTTGGGAAAGAGTGGTTGGTAACTGGACAGTGGCTCTGTTTAGCCACAGATTAAAAAAAAAATTCCTGAGGTGCTTATGCCAATAATCAATCTGAAAACCCCATTCACTCTCACTCAGTCAGAAGTAGTGTTTTCCTGCCCTCCTTACACACTCTCCTCCATCTGTCCTTTCCTAACTTTATCCGCCCTTCAAGACAGACCTTGTGTTCATGGCAATCTGATTTCAGCTCCATAAAATAATGTTATGATCTTTTCTTTATTTGAAATGTTGAGACGGATTCCCTCCAGATTTTGTTCCTTATGGATTGTTTGCCTTAATTTTTATTCTCTAAAATGTTGCATTCGAATATTAGTTATCTGGATGACTGAGGTTTCTTTGGAACTCTGTAAATTTTACTTCCGAGGCAAGTGGCTCCCTGGCCTTGCCCTACTCCTGGCCCTGGTCAGCCGAGTTACTCTCAGGAATTGGACAACCGCTGTCCGCCCTTGGCCATGGCCCCAAGAGCCAAAGTTCTTTGAAAGTGTTACTATGTCCATGAAGACATGGACTTCCAATAATAGACTCCCTTGTCCCAGAGTAGTAGACCTGGAACCCAGAAAGATGACAGCATGCCCACCTCTCTTCTTGCAGCTGTGTGTCTATGAGACTTCTAGGAATGTTCTAGGCAACACTTGAGTGTAACTTAAAGACATATTCTCTATAACACCATTTCTTTGTTCTTGTATTGATTTTTGCTGTGAGGTACTCCTAAGAGAAGTATAAAATTATAAAGTACAATGAAGAGAAGATCTTGAGGAACACATTCTTATTTCTTTTGAGGTAATAGTCTCCTGCTGGTATGTGAATGCTGATCAAGCGAAGTGAAAACATTACGGAAAATAAATGATGAGGCAAAGCTGACAAGTTTATTTTCAAAGCAGGAGTCAAAGATCCTGTAGTCACTTTCCACTATTGTGACTGTTTCTATTATTCTACGTGATCGATGTCTGTTTAATGACTTTTATCTGATGCGGTGGGAACTGTGGAAACGCAATTGCTTAGGTTAGTGTCTGCTTCTTTCTTAGCAAGTGAAGATTGTTTTATGCACAAAGCAGAGATCTCGCTTTTAAACTTAGGCTACTCAGAAAATCAGCTGGTGTGGTTCCTTCAACATGCGGATGTAGTCCAGTCACTGGGTTTGACATCTTGGTCCCTGTGCTCCTAAGAACATCTACACTTGTGGGAAATTTTTATGTGTGTGGTTTCGTTCACATGCTCATAACCCCATTTGCAGTAGGTGAGACAGCTACTAGTTGTCTTCTAGTTTCATATGGGAAGCAAGTGAGACAAAGAGAGGTTGAATTGTAGTGTGTGGCTGTGCATTTAGTCAGGGGCGGGCTCAGGACCACACGCTCCAATCCTCTGAGTGTGTGGCCTGCGCCCTTCTCTTAGCTAAAAGGAAGATTCCAATTAATTTTTGTGCTTAGATTATTAATATATCCACAAACATCTAGGGGCCCATCTATTTTATATGGTTCTTTTTTTTTTTTTTGAGGAAGATTAGCCCTGAGCTAACATCCACTGCCAATCCTCTTCTTTTTGCTGAGGAAGATTGGCTGTGAGCTAACATCCTTGCCTGTCTTCCTCTATTTTTTGTGGGGGGACCCCTGCCACAGCATGGCTTGACAAGTGGTGCATAGGTCCTCACCTGGGATCCGAACTGGCAAACCCTGGGCTGCCAAAGCAAAATGTACAAACTTAAGCACTGTGCCACCAGGCCGGCCCTATGTTATATGTTAATTGTATCCCTCTTTAGTTTTCTAGAGCACAACCTATGTCTGAGAGCTCACCTCTATTTTCTATTGTTTATCTAAATTCCACTCCCTTAATGCTACTAAGAGCTCCTCCCAGTTTCAGAAGAATTCAAGGAGGCAGATGGATCCTGAGCAGCAGGAACAAGAGAAACCCTTTGAAGTATTGGTGTCTGAGCTGAGTTTACCAGAAATGGGAAAAGACAATCAACCTGCAGGATCAGATTTGTCTTCGGCACATTTTTTCTTCTACTATATTTGTCATTGCTCCCTCTCATCTATTCAGCTGTCTTCCTCTGGGACATCCATTATTCATATTTGGAGATTCCTTCTATGTTTTTCATATCTATTCTCTTCTGAAATCATTTTTGTCTCTTTGCCCTTCAGATTCTGGAACACATTCTCAGCTGTGTCCTCCAACTCACCCCATTTATTTCCTACAGTTTCCACTGTGCCAGTTCTCTTCTAATGTAAGTGTAACCCTGTGATCACAGCGTGGTTTTTTCTCAATCCTTCCCTCTCGCATTTACAGTTCCCTATTTATTTCTGCCTGCCTCTCAGCCAGAAGAGTTTTGTTTTGTTTTGTTTTTAAATCCCAGTCTGCTGTCATATCATCTCATATTTAATCTCTTAGCTCATAGAGTCCATATGCTCTTGATTTTCATTAAGAATCAAAGCAGGTGCTTGTAAAATGAATTCTCATTTCTGCAAGTGCTTATAGTTCCCACAGCACCTTGATTTCAATGCTCTTCTTCCATGTTATGAAAGCTTTTAATAGACCCCATGCTGTTTTGTTCCGTTATTCATGTATGAACAAGAAAATGTACATTAGGGATTTCCTCTAAGGAGGGTGGGTAGATGCTCCTAGGTTCCTAGGTTACTTTTAAAAATTGTTTCTCAGATATCAAGCCAGAGGACTTACATACGTGGATTACTAGCCACCTGAGAAGTGGTGGGGAGAGAGGAGAACCCCAAGGAATGAGCAATCCCCATGATAAACTCTGCACCTGCAACAGCCTTCTCTGATGAAGCCGCAGTGCTTCATGGGAGGCCTTGCTGCCTCATGGAGCTTCGCATCAGGGGCGGCCTTGACCAGCCAGCCTTTCACCCTGTGTGGCTGCCTATATGCTCAGGGGTTCTGCTCATCCTTCTGCTGCACCTGTTACTCACTGTTTCCTGTGCTCATGACTTGAATCCAAGGCCTCCGAGAGGCACTGAAATGCTGCTCAGCTCTGGGTAGTGAACTGGAGCCTCAGCAGTGTGCTCCCCTCAGGAAGGCACTTTGACGTAACCATGTCAGGGTGACATGCAGATATAAGCCTTTGGACACAGTCCTGTGTCCAAATGGACCTGTGAGAGTGTAAGACCATTGTTCTCTATTTCCAACTAGAGTCTGCACAAACATTCCTGAATCCATCATTGATTATGGTAGACTTACATTTGCTGTCGTTGTTTAAATTTCTGTATTGCTGATTTTTTTCCCCAAATATAGAGTCTTTAGGGAACCAACTCTGTATAAGTCTCAGTTGAGTGCAGGGCACTGGAGTCAGACCAATTGAGATCAAATCCTGACTCTATCACTTACTAATTGTGTGACTCTCAGAAATGTCCATGTGCCTCAGTTTTCTCAGCTGTAAAATGGGGGGGAAACAGCACTAAACTTAGTATTTTTTGTTAATTAGAATAAATGAGCTAGTTTATGGAAGGCTTTAGAATGGTGTTGGATACTGGCTAAACACTCAATTTTAGATAGCATTATATTTTTAAAAGATTTTACATGTAATAAACAAATGCATGTTTTCTGAAAAAAAAATGTGAAACACTTAGAAGATCATAAAATAAAAGAATTAAAGTCTAAATTCCTAACCCTTCTAGAACTCATTCCCTTCCATCGTAAGTTGCGGGGGGGGAGGGCAATAAATCATTTTCTATGACTAGCTGGGACAGTTCCTAGCACACGTTGTGCATGTAATAGATGTTAACCTATACCTAAAGGGTCCATCCACGTGATTCAAGGGCTTCTTACACATTTCTGGCCTTCAGATCATTTCCATACCACACAGTGCATCATAGACTACATATCTTGACCCAAATTATTGAGATATGCTGTTTTTAAAGAGATGTTAATGAGGGCTATAAACTGATCTATTCTGGACTACAAAGTATAAATGTGCTTGTATTTAAATGCTTAAATTACAAGAGCTCAGCCCAAATGCCACCTGGAGGATCCTTGTGGCCCACAGTGGTCATTAGACCACACTTAGAGAACTGCCAATTTCTGTCTATTTATATGTTCCAATAGTGAGCTTACTTTATAAAACGACACTGCTTTATTATTTTGTCATGGTCAGTTTGGGCTTCCCTTACATTTTGCCAGATCCAAATCTCTAGGAAATATAGCAAGTTGAAATTTAATTTTATTACTCTATTTCATTTTCAACATCATATAAATCATTGTTTGTAAAGACTCAAGCCTAAGACAGCAAATCCTTCTATTGATGCCATCATGAAAACCCAATAACTCCTGAAAGAACAAAATGAAAAGAAAAATGAAAAATTGCAGTTTCTCTAAGCTTTCTTCCTCTCTACCAAGTCCTAGTCCTTTCCTACATCTCTCCTCTGGGGCCCAGCTCTGACACTGGCACTGAGCATTCAGTGTGGCCATGAAAGATTCCATTTGACTGACTGCCCAGCAAACACAAACGCCGAAGCCCTGAGTAAACCTGTGGCCTGAAGCCCTGGGAGTCAAGAAGGGAGGACGCTTGGATGATCGGGGGCACCGGGCCGCCAGCAGCCGTGGACCACAGATGGCTTCGGGATCGGAGCGACAATGCAGATTTCTGGAATTAAGATCCCCAGCCCTCTAGGCAGGAAGCCTGATCCGGAAAGCTTGAAAAACCAGCATTCTGTTGGAAATAAATAAGGGACATTTTCTCCCCAAGTATTTCCTGTTTTAAAGAAGAAGCAACAGAATAACTATATTTGCTTCCATCTCCTCGAGGCTCTGATTTTTTTTAACATTAAAAACAATTTCTACAGAGTAATCCGCAAAGAGGAGACTCATACTAACTGTGATTGTAGAAGGAAGATTTCTTCGTAACACTTAACAACTCTTAAGAGCACTGGAGAAGGAGTCAAGACGTGTGTTTCATTTTTGTGAGTCCTTGGGCACTTTATGAACCACTGCTGAGCCACATTTTTAAATCAGCAACATGAATTTTTTGATGGGATATATTTACCTTTAGGGTCCCTTCTAGATTTAGAATCTCCTTTTATTCTTCCGAGGCACAATGCTATTCTGCTAATGATTTCATATGCTCTGAATTTGCAAGTAAGATAGTAAATAAGAAAGCAGACAATTTTAACATCAAGCCAGTGCAGATCTTAACACTGTTTTGTCTTCTAAATCCATATCAATCATTACATTGGTATACAACTCACCCTCCTGTTCTTAAACCTCACTGAAGAAAAGATTGGAGATTTTATATAGATAGATAAATAGGTAGATAGATGATAGATAGATTTCCAATTATATATAATATATGATCTCAAATTATATATACAAAATCTCCAATTTATATGTAATTATGTATACATATATATACACATATAATTTCCAACAAAGCACTAGATTTCAAAATATGTAAAGAACTCCTACAAATCAATAAGGAAAAAAGACAACCTTATAGAAAAATGGTAAAAGACTTGAAGAGGCATATCACAAAGAAAGGGGAATGAGATGGCCAGTAAACATATGAAAAGAAGCTCAACCTCCTTGGTAATCAGGAAAATGCAAATTAAAACCACGATGAGGTAGTACATAGATGAGCAAAGCTAAAATGTGTCACAATGTCAAGTGATGGTCAGGATGTGCAGCAGAAGAAACATGCACGCACTGTAGGTGGGAAGATAAATTTGTATGACTTTGGAAAATAGTCTAACATCGTGTATGCTATGTATGCTATGATACAGCAGTCTGACCCAGCACTTAGCAAGGACATACCTTAGAAAAATGCATGACATGTGTTCCAGGCACATGAAAAAGAATGCTCATAGCAAGCTCATAATAGCCCCAATCTGGAAACAACACAAATCTTAACCAACCGTAGCACAGGTTGTCTTTATACTTGGAATACTAGACAGCAAAACAAATGGAGAGGCTACAGTTAACCAACAATGTGAGTCACAGTATTGAGTAAAAGAAGCCAGACAAAATGGCTATTTATAGTATGGCTCCCTTGATATAAAGTTCAAAAATAGGACAAATAAAACTATATTATTTGAGGATGCATATACTGGTAGTAAAACTATAAAGAAAATCAAATAAGTGAATGTCATAAAAGTTATGATAGGTAGAGTGATAAGATGTATGATGAGGAAAGAGCAGAAGAAAGGGGTTTTGAGGTGGGGTATGTTTTGTATTTCCGATCTGGGTGATAGTAGCATGGATGTTCTCTTTATAATCACTTGGTTAAACTCTAGTTTTAGATTTTCTGTTCTTCTCTGAACGTACATCCTATTTTACAATTTTAAAATTCAACATTTAAAAGAAAGAAATTTAAAATTAAAAAGACTAGCAAGTTGATGTGTGAAAATTAGAATCCATAAGGGGGAATCAAATCCTTGGTGATTGAATGGGAATGAAAGACGTTTAGGAATCAAAGATCTGATGTGAGGGCCAGGCTCATGGCCAAGTGATTAAGTTTGTGCTCTCTTCTTCGGTGGCCCAGGGTTTCACTGGTTTGGATCCAGGGCACAGAGATGGCACTGCTAATCAGGCCAAGCTGAGGTGGTGTCCCACATGGCACAACCAGAGGCACTTACAACTAGAATATACAACTATGTACTGGGGGGCTTTGGAGAGAAGAAGAAGGGGGAAAAAAAAAGGATTGGCAACAGATGTTAACTCAGGTGCCAATCTTTGGGGGAAAAAAAATCTGACGTAGGAAAATTCCAAAATTAGAAAACTTACTACTAAGATTAGGAGCATAATTATTTCCCAGAATAAGGCAAACTCAGCCAAAATTGGTCGTCATATTTACTTCCAGTGTTACTTTCCTTGGGAAGGAATTCAGAGATCTAAACTGGCTCTACATGTAAAACTATATTGAGAGTAACTAGTCATCTTGGTTAACATGGTTAACCAAGTTGTAAATATTAACATAATAGGTAACTTCTCTGAAAATGTCTATAAAGCCAGGAATAATGCCAGAGAAGCAGTGGAATGTGCCTTTGAAAAGTGAGGGACTCACTTCTCAATCTCTACATGTGACTCACTCATCTGACTACTTACGTACAACCCTCGTTCATTCTTTCTTTTTTTCTTGTTTTTATCAGCAATCTATTAGGTTGCAGAGTTTACCTAATCCCTCTGCGTGTGTATTTCATCTGATCTGGCTCCACAGAAGACGGAAATGGACAGGACTTAGACATATGTGGGACTTTGGTTTCTTTCAATCAGAATGCAGTATCCTCAGCCTTAGCTACTTGAGTGTAAACAGTTCTAGTTTTTGGCAGGCTCCCTAGAAATCTCAGCAGTTGTAGGACTTCTTGTACTTCTCCAATTATTTTTTTGTTCATTTTCTGCCAATCTTTACAACATCTACAACCATAGGGCAGATGTTTATTTTCTTCTTACAAGGATCGCCCATTAAATTTAAAAATGTGGACTACTGGAAAAAGTGAGTCCAGAGATCATTCCTTACCCAAAATCCTCAAGTGAGAATGGATTCATGTTTTTGTGCAGACTGCTGGCCACCCAGCATATGAAGGTGATGATCTTGTCGTGTGGCCCACTGGAAAGCGACACCCTGTGTGCACAAAAATATCTTTTCTTTAGTAAAAATACAGGGGAGAGCTGAAAGAGAGGACAAACAGCAACTAAAACCTTGCTTCAGATGTTTGCAGTTTAGGATGTTTATGTTTCCTAATAATTCATCCCAAAGTTATAGGGATACTTTTTTTCTAATCCTAAATCTACACTTATAACTACATGTTTTTCATTATCCAATTTAAACACTTTCATTCCACTTTCTCAGTTGTATCCTGAAGTTCAACTTTTGACTTTTCACAATCAAATACTCCTTTGCTCAAACTTAATACATGACATTCTCGTGGATATTTTCCATACTTGAGGACGGACCATCAGAAAATTTTATTTTGCTTTGGTCGTACAAAGAGGAGGAAATGCACAGGGATCATTTCCCTTAACATGGAATTCACCCTGAGACCTGAAATCACCCACTGTTGAAGTGACAAGGATTCCAAAGCTTTGCTCTCTACTCCCCTCCCCTTCAGCCTGTTTCTGAAGTTGGGTTAGAATGTCTGATGCCAAGTGGGCAAGATGTGGGCAGAGAGGAGGGAGGCAGGGAGGAGGCCGGTAGAGGGAGATGTTCTGCTCTCTTCTTTCTCACACTCCTCATGCTGTAACTTTGGAGTAGGGCACTGTTGCTATAACCTGACACTTAAAGCCAGTCCCTTTCTTCTAGAAATCAACAAAGCTGGCCCTTATCAGACTTATTTCCTGCTTGTAGGACACCTGAGTATATGGCAGTCAGAAAAATGTCTATATTTCATCCAATTATTTACTCCTTTAAAATATAGAAGACAAGAGATCAAAGTGTCTTTTCTAATGCCTCTGCCAGTTTTATGCTCATCCAGATTCTGTCCACGTTTGGTTGAATAATTACAGGGCAAAGTTATTCTTTCACTGTGGCAATGACAGAAAGGTAAATTGTTAACAAAAGACTGGGTAAGTCCATAACTGCTGACCTTCTCAGATATCTGTGATGTGACTTGGGGCCACTATGTAACCAAGAGCCTAGTGTGATAGCTACAAATGGGCCTGGAGTACCATCAATCCATCCAGTCTTCCACCCGTCTTCTCTTAAGTCACTGAAGTTCCTTTCAGGCCTCCAACTCCTGTTGCTGCTACCCATCCCCCACGAAGCATTTGCTCTCTGAACACAGGTCAGTTGACTATGGCAACCGTTGCTTATTATGCATGTTTTAGTTGTGTTTTCTGTTGTAGATTTCACATGTTAGTCTAAAGAGTTAAGTTTCTTCAGAAAAATCTCTCTTCTAGTCCACTAAAACTCAGGAATCCCCAGCGCAATAATAGGAAAGTTCATACAGACAGCATTTCATGATTAGCTCACTTGTGTTGGACAGGACTAAAGGAAAATTTCCTCCTGCATGTGCAGAATGGAGCTCTGGTTCTCTAGCAGCCAGTTTCTGCACTGACGAATTGTGGTGTGCTAAAACGAAAGGAATGGTAAGAAATATATTCTGGAAGATAGAAGGAAAGCAAAGCAAGGAGAGAGAGGTCAAGAAGAAAAAGACAGACACCTTTATTTCAAGGTGTCACAAGACAGAGCCTCAATAAAAGTCTAACCTGTAAACCTTGCCAAGGACAGACAGAAGATAGGTCTGGTGGACGGTGATGCATTTCTTCAAAAGGATGCAATCTAGGCTTCTGAAGTGATGCTCTCAATTCATGGCATTTCACAAGACCGTTGAAAATGCTTAGTAATTGTTTGCAGCTGCTGCTCAGCCATTTCCTTTCCATTCCATGCCCCTGGAGACAGAAAGAAAAAATTCTTTATGCCAGTTTTCGAGGATCATAGCGTTAGCTGTAAATTCACTCCACTGTAGTCTATAAAATATAGTTTTTATTTCATTGTTTCTACTTTGTGCCAAATCATAAAATTTTTAAAAATAAAATAAAATGAAAGGAAGAAACAAATAAAAACAACAGAAAGGCTCCTTTAAGGAAATTGCCCCTCATACATAGTAAAAACTCAGTAATACAGATCTGGCTAGATTAGTGAAAAGTCTGGATTGTGAGCTATGGAGTTTCAATATTCAAGTTCTTATCATACATAGAAATATGTGTGCATGTTTGTATCGAGGTGTTTATTTTCTAGAGTGACAGAGATGGCCTAATGTGTGGAGCGTGCTGGAAGGAGCACTGGGACCATTGACAAACTATGAGGCCTCAGGCAAAGTTCCCTGAAATGAAAGGTTGAGACTAGGACAGGATTGGCAGATACGTGGTATGTGCAAAGTCTCTCTCCATCCTGCTCTCATGGCCAGCTTTGCTCATGTGTCTCAGTAAACTTTCTATTAGCCCCAGAAGCACCCTCAGAATGTATATTTCTTAACACAGAGCTCCAATGAACATTCGTCAATTTGTCAGCCTCAGCACACACCATTAAGTCTGTTTATGGGACTAGACGAGTTCAAAGTTTCTTGGAGCACTGTAATTCCAGTACGCTGGTAGAGATTCTGAAGGAACCCACTTTAAAGAATGAAAGATGTAACCAGAGTGTGGTTTATAATTTACAATCCATTTCCAATTGCTTTGCATGCAATTAAAACATCAGCTAGTTTCATAAAATACAACAGTTCTCACCAGACTGAGGAGAAGGGCTAGCAGTGAGAAGGCTGAGGCTGGGGGTTAAGGACCTGTGCATTGGAATCATCTAGGGAGATGTTTCAGAAATACCCAAACTGGGGCAGCCTGGTGGCATAGAGGTTAAGTTTTTGAGCTCCACTTTGGTGGCCTGGGTTCGTGGGTTTGGATCCCAGGTGTGGACCTATGCACTGCTTATCAAGTCATACTGTGGCAGGCCTCCCACATATTAAGTAGAGGAAGATGGACAGAGATGTTAGCTCAGGGCCAATCTTCCCCAGCGAAAAGAGGAGGATTGGTGGCAGATGTTAGCTCAGGGCTAATCTTCCTCAAAAAAAAAAAAAATACCCAAACCTGGGACCCACCCTGGCCATTATCTTTGCTTAAGTCTGCAATGGAGCCAGGAAAGTATGCTTGCTTAAAAATCTAATTGGTAAGTTTTGATACATACTCTTGTCCAAGGATCTTTTTCTGAAGTCTTGTTTCTATGGTTTATTTCTTTAGATAATTGATTATTTCCAGAAAAAGTAATGGTAGATGTCACCTCGGCCCCTGGTAAATTAAATTTACACATTTTAAATGAGTACAATGCAAATAAAATAATTTTACCATTGATTGAATTTGCAGCTTTATTTCTGGAACCAAGACATTGCATTTCTCGGATAACCACATAATGGTGTCCACTCAACCCTTCCAGTTTCTCAGGCCAAAAACCCTCCAGTCATTCTCAGCTCTTTTCTTTCTCTCGCAAACCTCATCCAGTGAGTTCAGCCAAGTCTGTCGGCTCTTGCTTCAGCAGTGACGGCTTCTCACCACCTCCTCTGCTAAAGCTGCGCCGATGATCCCAATAGCGTCCTAGCTGGTTTCCTGCGTCAAGCCTTCATCCCCATCATTTACTCTCCACACAGCACAGAGTGATCCCAATTAAACTTAAGTTGGATCATGCCATTCCTCTGTTGAGAAACTTCCAGGTACTCTTGCAACTGAGTCCCAATCAAAGCCAAAGTCATCAGAATGATCTACAAGACCCTACAATTCCTGATAGCCCCACACCTTGCTCCTCAATTTGCATGTATCCTCCTGCCTAGAATCTTTGCACATGCTGTTCCCTCTGCCTGGAAAGCAAATCCCCCAGCTCCCCACATGGCTCTCTCCCTCGCCTCCTTCAAATCTTGACTTGAATGTCACCTTATCAGCGAACACCTTGCTAATCACACTCTCATTAAAATTGTAACCGTACTCCCCATCTTTCTTTCCAGCTTTAATTTGCTCTGTAGTATATATCACCATATAATATAATATGTAGTTTAATTTTTTATTTTGTCAGCTCCACCAGGGCAGGGATTTTGGTCTACTTTGCTTGCTTCTCTATCCCCAACATCTAGAACAGTGTCTAGCACACAGCAGATGCTCAACAGATATTTGCTCAATAGAAAGAAGTGAATGAATCAGCCCACAGACAGTATGATTCAGTGATTGGAGGAAGCAGCATTAGTAAGCCATGAACAATTGGGCCAAGGTATTCTGGGAACTTACTCCCTAAACTTCCATATTCAGTTTCCTTCTCCATAAAATTGGCTAATCATTCTTCGCTTTCACCAGGTCACAAGGTTGCAATTAGAACAAATAGGGATTTAGTTTAACACTCTGGATGAAATGTTCTGTCTTATCTAAAGACTCAGGAAACAATTATGCAATTGGCTATTTATGTCATTTGCCTCTCCTTCTCTTTCCCTACACTATTTCACTTAGCAATTTCGTAAAACATCAATAGCCAAAAAAGGAATAAGAGTAAATTTCACTTAAGTCCATTCTGTTACTTACTCATTTCTTTGTAACTAAGGAGAAGAAAGTTCAAGATATTAACTTAAAACAGACATGGAGATTGTCTGCTCAATATACTCTCTGCTCTCTTTAGGTAGAGCCATTATATTTTACAAGTAAACTATATTGGAATTCAAAAATAATTTTGAGGAGTTTCTGGATATGAAAGACAGTCAAGAATAAGTAGTATGACACAAAAATATTTGAATTAACTAATAATAATGGCTAATATTTATAACCACTTTCTAGATATCAACCATTATGTTGCAGTTTTGCATGCATAATCTTATTTTATCCTCACTTAAACTTTAAGAAGGAGGAACCTATAAAGCAAATTGAGGCTTCAAAGCGTAAAACATCTTACCAAAGTTCACATAGCCGAGGAGGTGGCAGAGCTGTGATTCAAATTTCAGTCCAACCAAATTCAAAAACAGCATTTGTAACAGCTTCACTTTTCTAAGACAGCGGTTTTCTGGGGGTGGTAAGATAAAATATTTCAAATTAGCATAGTTCTAGAAAAATTGGGTCATAAGCTTAGAGGGTTTCCCATTACCCTGAATTTCTAAGTGTTGACTGTAAAAATAAAAGTTGTTATCATAACAAGTTAGAAGAAGAAAAACTGCTGATAGTACCACAGGGTGCCTGTCCCCCAGGAAGCACCAAGTACTTTCATCACACATACCAACAGAAAGGCGTTCATGGCATAAAATAAAATGCGATTTGGCATTTGTCCAGTTAACTGGATCAATAAGAGATACAAACTGGATGACTCAGCTCTCAGAGTCATCTTTTTTTTCCAGTTGGAATTTCAACTTATCTCTCTCCAGAGATCAATGAACTGAAGTTGGGACCACAATGTTACCTCCTGACTTCCTGTCTGGACCCTAATTTATTTCCAAGTGAAGGCATTTTGTCAAATTAGCACATCAAGAGGTGTCTTTAGTAAGTTTGTCAGTTGAAATTGAGTGCCTCTTCCTCTGCCTATTTTGGAAACGGAAGGAGGTGGCAGACCTTGCTGAAGTGAAAGAAGACACTTAAGGCAGACATATGTGAGTGGGGTGTGTGTGTGTGGGGGGGGGTGTGTATGTGTAGCGTTTCCCTGGAAACTCATGGTATGTCAATACTGGGTGTGTGTAATGGGGGAAGGTGTTAAATGGGGGATCCTAGTTCCTCCCATCCTGTTATTTCCCAACAAAGTCTCAGGAATTCTTACGGTCTTTAAAAACATTCTCTACTAAAACACACACCACAAAAGCAATCATTGTTACCTTCATTAAGTCTAAAGCCTTTGTTTTCTTTCTCTTTATAGATCGTTTGTGTGACCATTTTTCTGGATATTGTGAAACTATTGTTGCTATAAGATGTTGAGAAGGACTTTCTATTTAATATATTTTTCTATTTAGAACTTATTGATTATTTATTCATATCCCAGTAAATCTCTCAAGTCAAAAGATAGAAAACAGAGACTGTGAATCAGGATAATTTCATGAGTGGAAGATGAGGAATCTTGGTGAAGCCAAGAGAAGGTCCATGGAAAATCAGGGAAGTGTCGGGAAAGAAATGAGTGGTGATGACAAATGGCTCATGTGCCACTTGATACTGGCTCATGTGCCATCTTTGGATTATGAGGTGAACAACATGACTTCTGCCACAAAGGGGACTGTCTAACTGTAATGTATACCCAAAGGCTTTGATTCCGAATGAAAACTTTTACCTCTTTTAATGTGTAAACGATCATGCTAAACATTAGCCAAGAAAAATCAAGTACACAGAAAGAGCCCATCTTTAAAAAGTACTTGACACTTGACGCTAGAGAAACAAATAATCTTGAATTAACTGAGATGAGAACATATGATATCTTTATAATAAAGAAAACACAGACTCCATTTAGGGAAAAGCAAATATTCTAATCAACACTATTCAAAAAAATGATCAGCTTAGAAAAAACTTTTCTTTATCTGCAGGAACTGTCTTTATAACTAAGGCTAAAAGTATCCAGTGGGCAGATCTTCAGTTCCAAATGTCCTTTCTGAATCCTGCTTGAGAGCCTGAAATGAGTCAGGTGTAAGCATTTCCATGGAGAGTTAGGTCAAAGAAGAGGCCAGAGACTTGCCCACTAATGAGGGCTTACAGACACAACCAGCCATTCCATAATGATTAAGGACACAGCCTCTGGTTCCAGACCACCCAGGTTCAAAACCAATTTCTACTAGTTGTGCTATCCTCAGAGAAATTATTTAATTATTTAACATCTAAACTAAACCTCAGTTTTCTGACAACTGCAGATAAAAGTGAAACTTTCTTCATGGGGTTCTCATGCAGATCAAAAAAGTTAACATATCGAGCCAGGCCTGATGGCTTAGTGGTCAAAGTTCCATGTGCTCTGCTTTGGTGGCCTGGGTTCAGTTCTGGGGCACAGAACCACACCGTTTGTCTGTCAGTAGCCATGCAGTGGTGGCAGCTCACATAGAACTAGACGGACTTACATCTAAATATACAACTATGTATTGGGGCTTTGGGGAGGAAAGAAAAGAGAGAGAAGACTGGCAACAGATGTTAGCTCAGGGCGAGTCTTTCCCAGCAAAAAGAAAAAAGTTAACATATAAAAAGCACTTGAAACTGTGCCTTGCACAAGGTAAATGCCATATGGTATTGGCTGTTGTTACTTTTATTATTATGGGCAAACAGAGAAACAAAATGGAAGCTGGAGATATCATTACTGGATGTGAGTCACTCAAATGTTGTGAAGTGACATAAGCCAAGATGACAAATCAGAGAGTGGTGCATGGGAAAAGATACATGATTAATAAATATATGTTGAATGAATATACTAATAAATGAGAGTCCCAATTGTAGGCCAAGAAGCTCTAAAGCAGAGCTAACTAAGATGGCCAAGATTTGGTTTTACTGTCACTTGTGCACCCCTGGAGTGAAGCAAGATAGCTTAAAGGGATAGTACTGGACTTCTTCCCCCCAAAGAAACAAATATAAATTAATGACCTAGTCACCACCTATATGAAGACTAGTACTTTCATTTAGGTGATTTTTTTCCTTCTACTCCAGCCTCAGTAATTTGTTGCATTTAAGAAGTCTCGATAGCAATGTGAAATGACATTGCAATTCACTGGATAATTTTGGTACAATAACAAATAAGGAAATGTGACTAATCTGTCTCCATCTTATCTTTTTCCTGTAGTAATAAACCAGCTATTTTGGGATGGTTGAATATCGTCTTCCCTTCTCATACCCTCCCTTTCCTGAAACACTCTTGGAGGTTTTGTTGGTCAAAAAAAGTCTCATTCACAACATGCGTTCTACAAGCTTCTGAGAACAAGAATTCCCTCATATACTCTAAAATAGCTGTATCCTAGAACTCTTAACAAAAAGGCCTTACTGCGTGATGGATAACTTTTTCAAGTTCCCATCTAGTCAATACCATGGCCCAGATGACTTAAGTAAAGAGAATGACGTAACCGCATAGGGACAATCCAGAATGTTCATTGTACTTTGTTGTGTCTTGGTCCACTAGCCTGTGGTGTAGGCAGAGGTTACACTCTTCAGGTCATCAACATGAATTCTGATGAGTTAAATAGAATGATGGGAAAGTGGGTAGTACCCAGGATCTCGAGGACTCATATGCAATACAGAGACACAAATACTTTAATTGCAGATTCAATTTAAATGCAGATTTAATTGGGATGTGGTGTCTGGATAGTCTACAGGGCAGCATAGAGGATTTCAGTCAAATGAGTCAGGAATCAAAGCCTGCCCTGAAGCAGCAGGATGGCTCCAGGCAAGAATTGTACTGTAGCTTCCAGAAATCTTATGCTGCCTGGGACAACAGAGGCACCCCTGCTCAGTCTTCTTACTCCTGGCCAGCCTTCTGGGTTTGGAGATCTTCCATCATTCTGCAGAGATCTCCTCCCGTCTCTATCTTTTGGCAGGTGTACTCTCTTAAAAAAAAAAAAAAAAAAAGCAGGATTTACAACAGAAATTCCAAGATTTGGGGGAATAGGGCTTGTGTGTCAGACTCCCATTTCTGCTTCTACTGCAGCCAAGAAATACCCTGCGGAAGGTCAACAGTCACGAAGACAAAATTAATTTTAATGTTAAAAGATAAATGCAAGCTTTATAATAGTTTGAGAATTTTGATCAAGAATAGAAATAATGATATATGAAATTTTTTAAAATTGGATGTCACTATTTCAAAAGTCAAATGAATGCAAGTCAGAATGGAAAATTTGAGGTATGATTTGGCTTAAGTCAGGGGTTCACTATCCTGGCTACACATTAGGACTGACTGGAGGGCCTTTTAAGGAATTTACACTTCAGGTAAGTTAGATCAGAATGTCTGGGAGAGGAACCCTCAACACTGGCATTGTTGAAAGTTCCCTAAGTGATTCAATATGCAGTCAGATTGGAAAACCACTGGCAGAAATTATCCTGATTGGTTGTTTCCCTTGACCAGAGTTTCCCAAATGTGGCTGTTTAACTGCTGTTGAAAACGGATTCCTAAATACAGAGGGATTGAATCAGAATGTTTGGTGGGGAGTGGGGAAGTAGGGGGTTGTTGGTGGTGACATGGGGATAAAGAGTAGAAATCTATTTTAAGAGTACCTTATGGGAAATCACTTCATTTGGCCGTGCAGACTCCTAGGAATAGTTCTGGTACTTTGTGTTTTGGTTTGCTAAAACGGGTAATCTACTCAGTCATACCCCTTGGTTCAGACTGTTTTCATTCTGATTGAGAATATTACTTTGACTTTGCTTGATGAGAAACAATTCAAGTTTATTTTCAAGACGCCTTAACTCTGTCAAATTTGCAAGATAATGCAACCGCTTGGATAAATCTGAGTGTTGGGATTTTTGGAAATTCTTGCTGGTATGCTCTGTGAATGCTCATGCCATGCATTACTGAGAACCAGGAAGAATACAAAGCTATCAGATTGTTAAAAAGTGAGCTCCATTATAGATGGAATTCTCAAGCCCTACCGTAATTTATCATCCCACCTTTCTAGTCTCTCCCCGTGGACTAACTCTCAAGGTTTCCCATTAGCAAGCATTAAAAAACTCTCCCCTCTCCCAAAGGACCTCCAAGGCTAGGATGCCATTCCTGACACCACTTCTGGAGCAGCAAATTGACTTCCTTATTTCCAAATGTGTCTATTTCCATTGGCCAGCAATATTTTATTCTTTGTGGTTTTGCAGGCCTCTCAATTCACTCTTCCTTTATGATGGAAAAAGCAGACAGGCCTCCCCCTCTTCATTTTTCTCCAGTCCTTCTGAGATCAAGTACACTTCCTTTTCAGTAAGGAGACTTATCCACTGGCAGAAAAGTCCACTTCCCACTCACCACTGACTTCTTCTTCCTGGAGCTGATAAATTGTAAACTCTAGGATTTGGGTGCTGACCCATGCTGCCTCATTTTGTTCTGAGGCTCTCCCAGAAAGGAATTATAGCTATGAGTCAACCTGCCACTGCTGAAAGTAGAAACCCTGCAAGGGCAAGGGCAGGGCAGAGAGTAGGTGTTTTATAAACACACTTCAATGCATGCCTTTGACTTGACCTCAGTCTAATCAAATGGTAACAACAGACCTTTATGGCAGACAGTTCTTAGGCCAAAAATTCAAGAAAGACTTGCTTCTTAACCTAGTAGAATAGAAATTTTCTTTATCCCAGAAAAAGTGTCCATCTTTTCTAGTTCTGAATATCCAAACTTTCTATAGAAGATTAGGCCCAAATTGCTGATGAAGGCCGCCTACATTGACCAAAAGCACTTGAAAATAGCTCAACTTTATCCTTCAGTCAACCACTTAGCATAACCATAGTCAATGTAGTTTCTTCACATAAAAAAGAAGTGTTGCAAACGGAACATCTCAGGGAAAATGAAGATCAGAGTGAATAAGGTCAAAGGGAAGAAGACATTGCATACCGACAATCTTCCAGGAATTTAGTTGATACTCATAGAGACCAGATATACAAAAATGAGAAAGTGGCTGAGGGAAGCATTGCATCTTAAAAGCATACATTTTACAGTGCATCCATCATAGAGCTAAGCAAAAAAAAGATTAATTTTTTTTTATTTCCTTAAAAATATTATAGCCTTTGTAGGAAGATAACAGATAGCATGAAAGGTGAAATAAAGGTACAGTGTAGTGCTTGTTTAGATTCTAAGAAATTGGAGGAAAGAGCAAATGTTGTAATGTCCAGGGACTCTTTTTGATAGGGCATTGTTTTGAACCAAGTGGGATTCAGCTGGACCTCCAGGACTAGGTAAGATTTCAAAGTAGGGAATTAATTGTACATGAAAAATAAATTAAGTGATAACTATCATCAGAATTTCACACTCGTTTGAACTAAAGAATAATAAAGAAGTTGTTTATTCATATGTAGCTATTTTGAATTACTTTATCTCCATACGGCACTTATAGGCCACATCTGGAAGCTCTCTCAGATTCCACACAGATCTGAGTCTTGGATTCCATTGACACCACTGTTGATCGCAAAGATCAAGCTTAGCTCTAGACAAGACCTTCTGAGTCTGTGTATCAAGTCACTCAAGAAAACTGGTCTCATTACGTGATATCGATCATTATCACCCAGCCTGATCCCTACTTTTTCACCAAACTGGATTCCAAACTGTGGGAAATTTAAATCTGCTGTCAGTGGAAAATGTTCTACCACTAATGGGCTTATTCAAAAAAGCATGCTGCAGGTTACAAAAGTAATTGCATAAAAAGGAATTCCAAAATGGTTTCAGGCTGTGGCATCACCACTGAAATAAATTCATCCCCTTAGGATAAGAACATGAAGGGAATACTCCTCACTATGGGATCAAAGATCTCTGACATAATTTTTAAAAATCCAAGTCCATTGTTCTTCAGTCATACCTCATGTAAATGATATGATTTCAAGGCTCTTTTGGGCCCCCCAATTTCCCATCTAATTTGCTGTTGAGGGAGATCAGACTGAATCACCCCTTATGGCTTATCTTGATGTGCCCACAGTGTAGAGACAGGAAGCAGCATGGTGGAAAGGGCCTAAGCCTCGGAGTCAGACTGTTTGAACTAAGAATGTACCACCTATTAGCTCTGTGGCCTTGGATAAGTCACTCAACTTGTCTGAGCTTCAGACACGCTATCTGAAAATAGGGATAATATATGATGTACAATAAGTACATTATAATAGCCATATTATCTGGTAGATTGTCAATACACAGGAGTTATGGTTTTGGCATCTTCATTAATATTTACTTGTAGTATTATTTCTTGATGTGAGTCTGGACAAATCATTAACTCTTTCCAGGCTTCAACTACCCTGACTGTGCATGAGTGGGACCTTATGACGATCTTACTTCCTTCCAGTTCTAAGATTTTATGAAGGAAATCACATCTGTCACCAACATAAACCACAAACACAAGTTATGAATTTCTGCTGAGAAGTAGTTCTACTTCTGCATTCATGGAAATTTCACAACTCACTCAACGGAGACCGAGCGGTGGAGGCCGAGGGCTTGCTGGTTTCATATTCTCCAAGACATACTCTCCGAAACGGGTTCTGAGTGAAGACCCAGTTGAGGGAAGGAAAGGAATATCATCCTTTGGAAACAGCATAACAGCCCTGATAGTCTCCATAGGACTTTACTCATTTATTCATACAATATTCATGCTATTTTTGTGAATTTCTCACACAGGATTATACGCGAATTAGGGATGATATAGTCAGGGAAAGGGAGACAGGCTATGGAGGTGAAGAGGCCTTGCTTTTATTCCCAGAACTCGCACTTGCTAACTGGGACCCTGAGGATCCCCTTGTCTTACTATCAGGAACGATTGTTTCTACATTTAGGGACGCTGTGCATTGATATTGCAGTAGGCCTGGAACATAAAAGGGACTCAGTTCCACTATCTTCTCTTCTCCACTCCTCGGAGCACGGACGTCAATGTAGTCTTCCTGGTCAAGAGAGCTGCCAGCACTAGATAGATGGTCAGACAACCGATATTTAATAACCGTTAGCTGAGTTGAATTGGGCACATGTTCTTTCAGAAGTCAGCTCATTCCAGAGAAGACTAAAACAGTTCATTTTTTAATAACAATCAAAACTATGATCTATTGACACTTTATCCCACGTCTAGAGTCAGGCTGATTTAAAAGCAGTATTTCAAGTGTTCTGAGAAGTGCTCTTGGAGAAGGGAGCCCCACTATCAAGTGTGTTTGAAAAAGCTGACATCCTGAATATGTAATACACGCCCCCCCTACACACACACACACGCACTTGGAGATTCACAATATGAAATAACAAATTAAGGTCTCTAAAAAGGCTGCAGCAAGGAATTTGCTGTGTTTAAACCGTTATTTCCCAGGAGTATTTGAGCATGGGACACTCTGAACACAAATTGAGAAATACTATTTTCTCAAGAAAGGGAAAGAAAGTAACAAGTATAAATAATATATTTAGATTTTGAAAAACATTATAAAATCTGTTTTAGAATTTTAGTCACTACGGGATTGGGTGCAATGTTTGATGCAAATAAGAAATTTTGAAGAGGGCTTGAAAATAGAAAACTCCATGTGGTTAATAAGCGGGCACTACCATGCAGGGCATAATGTTCCCAGAGACTTTGAGACTCTCTCCAAACACAGGAGAGATTACAGAGAGAGACGAGCTAGCATGATCAGTAAGCAGTAAATAAATATGGAATAAGTTAACAGACAATCCACGTTTGTGATTCACATTAAACCATGATTTATAAAACGACAAGACTAAGAAGAAAATAAATATTTTAACATCTAGTAAGTCTATATACGGCAGATAAATTTTGATGTGAACATTTAGGTCTAAATATCTAAAATTCATTCAACCATTATATATTTATTGAGCACTTATTATATGCCAGGTAGCATGCTGGGTTCTAGAAACAAAATGGTAAGAAAAAATCCTTAGCTGCATGGAGCTTACAGTTTATATAGGAAACAGATGTCAACCTAATAATCATAAAAATGTTTCACAAGGTGCCTGCAATAAGTCCTGTGAAAGGAGAGGGACCTGTGCTCTGATTTCTACTTTGGACAAGGAGATCAGGAACCACTCATGCTTTGTTCACTGTTGCATCCCAGTGCCTGGCACAGAGGAGTGGTTCAATAGATATTTGTTGAGTTATTTGAATGAATGTATAAGTGAATGCATGAGCAAAAGGGTACAGTAGGAGGATATGCCCTATTCAGGGTTGTCAGGGAAGAGGATCCCTAAATGAAGCTGACTGCTAAAGGATGCTCACTGAGTAAAGAAGGGAGGAAAGACTATGCCAGGGAACATCTGTCAAAGAAGGAAGCATGGCACATGTTAGGAGAGGCAGGGAGACTGGTGTGGTGGTCACAGAGAACAGAGTCATCCCTGTAAGATGGGGCAAGGATCTACGCAGGTGGGGAGACAGGTCCTCTAAGACCAGTCAAGAAGTTTTGTTTTTTATCTTAAGGTCAAAATGAAACCACGGAGTATTTTAAGTCAGAGAGAAGGGTAACTCAATCAGAATTGTGTTTAAAATTATTATTCTCCCTATTGAATTGGGGAGGGGAGGGAGGAGTAAAAGGAGATACAGGTGGACTCCCAGGGAAGCTATTGCAATGGAGTAGCTAAGAGGTGATGGCGACTGGGATTATTGCCTTTGTCGGGGAGTGGACAGAAGGTGAAACCATAAGTGGAAAGACAGAGAGATAAAGAAAAGAGAGTATCAAGGAAGGCTTCTGGATTTCTGGCTTGCAGAACTCAAAGGACGTTGTGTCATTTGCTGAGTTAGGAAACAATATGAGATCCGGGTGGCGCAGGGACTCATGAATTTCCTGAGACATATGGAATGAATGGTTGCGAGGGAACAATTCGGGCTCAGGAAAGAGAAACAGAAAATATCCATTTGCCCTATTCTTTCTCATTTCATATATAATTAGTGAACATCTATTTTACCAAGGCTGTGGTAGTCACTGCTCCCTAAGGACGTTGGTCAGTGTGTCTCCAAATTTTTTTTTTAAAAAGCCACAAGAAAAAAATCTGTAACTATGTATGGAGATGAATGTTAACTAAACTTACTGTGGTAGTTATTTTGCAATATGTACATATATCAAATCATTATGTTGCACAGCTTAAACTAATACCAAGTTGTATGTCAATTATATCTCAATAAATCTAGGCAGGTGGGGAAGCCAACACAATGCTGGGCATGTGAGAAATAGTTCTAGGAGTGATTACACCTTCCCTATACAAAGACAAACTGTGTCTCTATCTAAATGTAACGTGTGTTTAGCATCATTCTCCTTTTAGCATCGTCTCTTTTTAGGACACCCATAGAGAACTAGAAAAGGACCACAGAAATGCAACTGAAATAATATCCTGTAATAGACTGTAGAGGAAATTCCCTAAAAGTTCACTCAAAATACTGAAAGCTGAGGAAAGAAAAAAGTCCAAAGAACAACTGAAGATATATTTATAAATTAGATCGTGACACCCCCTGAAGTTTGGAGAGATAAATTTACAACAAATAAGAGACGAAGGTATAGACCGGGCAGAAGGGAGTAAGGAAGGGAAGCACAATAACCTGGTGGGTTAGAACAGCCCTTCTAAAACTAACGTGCGTTTGAATTGGCTGGGAAATTGTTAAAATGCAGATGATAGTTCAGTAGGTCTGGGTGGAGCCTGAACTTGTGCATCTCTAACAAGCTCCCGGGTGATCCTGCTGCTGAGCATAGCAATGGAGTAGGCTAGCGGGCCTCAGAGAGTCAGAAGAACTCTGAGTCCTGGTTCCACCACCTAGGAACTGTGTCCCTTCGGGGAAGCAACTCGCTCTCACTAAGCCTCAATTTCCTCTTCTCTAGTAGAGAGTAATAATAGGACCTTTTTCACGGAGTTGTTGTGAGGATTCATTGAGATAATTATGGGCCTATAATAAGTATTTTCTAAGTGTTAGCTGCTAGTATTATTAGTATTATTAACGTTATCATTTCAGGAAGTGGTTGAGACTAAAAGGGCAAACTAGTTGCGAAGGTTTTGGGGAACTTCATAGTTGACGGATCCACAAGTATCGTAGTTATCAAGATGGATTAGAATGTTTGAGGCTGAGGCATAACTATGGTATATGATTATCGAATTTAATCCACTAGGTAAATCTTGTATTATAGGTTTATTGCTTCTTATTAGCCCTTCCAACAGCTGCCTGCCCAAATACCAATGCCAATAAAACTGAATAGTACCACTTTCTGGATATAGAGGACCTAAACTGACATAGGCATCAACTTCATGTGAGAAAATTTATCTGCAGGACTATCATAAAATATGTTTATGCTCAAATAATTGCATGCTTCTATAATAATAGGACTTTCCCCCTCCATTTCTCTCCCAAAGAAATGCTTTTTTGTCCCACATTAGAGATGCATAAATTATCCAGATTAAAAAGCACATGGAGAGAAGAGCACATAATCAATCTCATTGAACATGCAGTGGATTTAAAGGGAACTCTGACTCTTTCTGATATACAGCGTGCCCCACAGGTCCTTCTGGAACCCAAGGGTGGAAAAAGTCCTTCAAAAATAATTTACTAATTGACGTCAGTAAGTCTGAAGTGAAACAATTAAGTGCTTTCAATTCATTTTTTTATTGCAAACAATTGTGCATTGAGAGTCAGCTATATGTCTGCCACTGTCTTAGGAGTCGTGCAAGGGCAAGAAGTTTAAGAGTCAGTTTCTCAGCCCAAGAAGTACACGATTGATTTGTCAAACAAGTCATACACACATGAAACACAGTGATGTGCAAGCCATCATGTGACTGATTGCCCAAGAAGCATTCACAGGAGGTACCAAAGGAGGATAGAGATGGGAGTAATCAGGGTTGGTGGAGAAAACCATCTGAGGAAATAGGACTTGATTTGGGCCTCAGAGAATAACTGGATTTGGATAAATCCAGAAGTTGGAAGGTCATTCTTGGCAGAAGTAACAAGTATAAGCTTGGAGGTGGGGGTGGGGGTGGATGAACATGGCATGATTTTGTGTCTGCAGAAAATAATGAAAAATTGGAAAGGAATATCCACTTGGTATGGTGGGGAAGGATCATGGGAAGATTTTGACAATCAGTTGAGGAGACTGGAATGGGAGAGGGTAATGCTTTGGAGGAATAAGTGTATGAATGTATATGTGGTTATGTGTGTGTGTGTGTATGAGTATTTAAATTGCTGAAACTCCCATTTTCAATACAACATCAGGCGACAATGCTAACATATGTATATTGTATCTGTAGCATGTAGCACCTAAACCTTGTCAACACTGAAAGCATTCTGGAGTCAGAGTGTGTTTACCCTACTGAGCCATCCAGGAACTTGATATTTAGCAACACATAGAAGGACTCTTTTGACTTAGAGCCTTTGTAAGTGATGAAAGGATTTACTGAGAATGATTGCATCCGCACTCTCAAACAAAAATGTTATGCACTTTCATTTTCCAACTAGAAACAGTGATCTATAGAAGACCATCAATGTGTTCAAATAAGCAGCTAGTCATAAGACTTTTTATCTATGTGGCTAGGGGCTATGGGACAGATCTGATCTTGTCTGATGTTCTTCTGTGTGTATGCAGTGGCCTGTACAATATGATGTAGGATTTGGTCTGGAATGTCCATTTCTTGCTTTAGGGTCCTTATTTCTAAGTCTAGGTCACTACTCATGCCATGACTAGCTCAAAGTCTCATCTCTATAGACTGAGTTCTACATAAAGCTCTGCTTCCCTCCACTAGGTTCCTCAAAGGCTGACCATGGCTTTCCTGCACTACGTTTGTGTCTGTCTGTGTCTTCTGCCTGGCAGCTGTGTTTCCTCTGGGAGAACAGTAGTCTTCTGTCTGCTGTGGCAAGCAACAGTCACTTCTTCTTACAGTGAGAACTGAAACCAGAACCACCATATGCCATTTCCTGGACCCTTCCTATTAAAGTCCCCTTCTCTTAACCAGCAAAAGCTGCACTTTAGTGGTTAGGGGCATAGGTTCTTAGAATTGAACATCAGCATTGAAACTTACCAACTACATGCTCTTGGACCTTTAACATTTCTACACATCACTTTCCTTTTTTTCAGAATGAAATAATAATAGTGCCGAGCCATAGAGTCATTGTGAAGATTAACTAAGTTAATATATGTAAAGGGATTTAGAAGAGTGCTTGGCATATAACAAGTACTCCATAAGGGTTGTTCTATTGCTGACATTATTATTTGTATAATATATATATTATATATGCCTCTTTATGCCCCAGTACCATGTGGTTTACATGCATACATCACTCGCTCACTAATCAAGTTTCTCTACTCAAAATAGATTCTAACATTATAAGTTTTATTATCATTTGTCTAAGTATTTGAGTATTTTGATGTAGTTTTACTTCTGTGTCAATATGAATGGCAATACCAAGCATGAGAGAGTGCTACAACACCATTTACCATTCAGTCTTAACCTTTGGGACTATTTGGAAACAAAGTCTTGCTGAGAATTGAGAAATAATAGAAGTCCTGTAGTACCTGATGCAATCGACAAACCTGAAGTTTCAAACTGAATGAAATTTGACATTTTTAAGTGCTTTTGCTGCTCCGCCTTTACGAATCTTCGAAATTTACAAATGGCCCATCAACTAGTCTATCAGTTAGCTGACGCCTCCCTGAACCAGTACTCCGGGGCAAACTGAAGCAGTGTAAAGCAATGTAATTCTTATTGACGATCTTGTTATAGAGATGAGAATTTTGTGTATGAAAAACTTTTTAAAAATACAAAATTCAGAGTATTATGGGAGGTCAGGAAGGAATGAGATCAAATAGGTTTAAATTGCAATGTGAGGGATATAGAATAAATATCAGGAAACATTTATGAACAGTAAATGCTATTAAAATGAGTTTGCTATAATCTCCTTCTGCAAGAGCCCTTAACCAAGGTGGATTTAGATGTAATCCTGTTTTAGCTCAATAATTCAATGCATACCTTGGAGGCCAAAGGAGCAGATTTGATTATCTTGTTAAGGTTCCTTTGCTCCTCTGATGCTATAATTCTGAGAGAAACCTCTTGGTATTCCTAAATCTCATGCTTCTCAGCTAAAAATAAGAGAACGGTAATGTTAAACTGCTTCTACAACGCTCTGAGATCTCGTGCTAAGGGCGTTATGAACAGCATGGACTCAATGTATTTATTACTAATTGGAGAAATTGGTGACTTGAGGAAAAAGGAGGCACTCTGAAATTTTTAGGTATTTAAGTCTTTCTCAGCATTTCTTAATTTTAGAAATATTTACCTGTAACCAAAAACATTCTATGATATTTTTTAAACCTCTTATAACTATTTCATTAGTTTTCCTTGAAGAAAAATGTTAGCTAAGGAAACAAAAACTAAACTCTAAGACTGAATCAACAGATGTTTGTTTTAAAAAGTATTATAATCATCTCTTCAGAAAAAGATAGTAGTAGGGACATGGCTCTCCCCACTAAGGTAGAGAATCCATAAGGAATGTATATCTGCTACTGATTTAATGAATAACTCAGGTTTGATTTCTAGTTACACTAGAAATTGACTAGTGCACAAAGTTGGAAAATGATTAAAGAAATTCTGTATGTATCTTTTCTACTGTGACTTTAGAGAGAAAAATTTCTCCTCGTATTCATTTGACAATCATTTATTGAACACATAAAATATGCAGATGCTGTGTTGGACATGACCCAGAGAGAAACAGATAACATGAAATAAACAAATAACTGTGTGATAATGCTATGTGTTGTGATGAAAATAGAAGGATGGAGTAGGACGTCTCTGGGCAAGGAGTCTCCTTTAAGTTGGGTAATGTACCTGTCCTTGATCCGATTCTGTTCAGATTAATTTCTCCCCCATGTCCTTCTCTGCTCTGTGCCACAGTGGGGCTTGCTTCAGCAGGCTGCAATCCATAGGCTCCTATGTTAGCTACTTTATGGCTGGGTTTAACCAATGGAACCACTGATGTGAGATTGGAGAGTTGGAAGAAGGGAGAAACTGGCGTGTTTCTCCCTTCGCTCCCTGCCTTGAGTGATGTCTTCAGCAGAGGCTACATCTTCTCCCTGGCTCTCACCAGTCATACCTGACGTGATTCTAGCTTCTGCTATGGTCCTGGACTTCAGTAAACCTACCTCCTCTGTTTGTCCCTCCAGCCTAGAGTTGGAAGTGGCTTTCTGCTGTTGCTAATCTCCAGGTTGTTTGACCATCCCATTTGGCTTCTCAGCTCTTCCATACATGTGTAACCAATACTATGTGATAGATTTCCTGTTTTAAATACTTAAGAGTGGTCTCATTTTCCTGGGTGGACTCTGACTGTGACAGGGTATCAGGTAAGGCTAAACTAAAGAAGTGAGATGTAAGATAAGAATTAGAAAACTAAAAGGATCCAGACATATGACGTTCTGGAAGGAGGACATCCAGGCTGATAAACATGAAAGTCCATAAAGCACAAATAACCTTGGAGTCTTCAGGGAGCATAAAGCAAGCCAGTGTGGCCGTACTATCATGTGAGAAAGGAGAGTGATCAGTTAAGACCAGAGAGGTAGGTGGATACGGGTTCTTATTCTAAGTACGAGAGAGAGGGACAGATGTGCTTTGATTTGAGTTTTTCAAAGATTACTCTGACTACTTTGTAGATAATGGATTCAAGAAGGGAAGATAGTCCAGAGTAGTAGCTAAGGAGTAGTGAAAAGTGGGCAGAGTCACAAAGAATTTTATAGATAGAGTTGACCCAACTCACTAGTCATGTCAATGTTGAGGATGACAGAAAAGGAAGAACCAAGGGTGACTTTGTAAATTTTTATCTGAGCAACCAAGTGGATGCCGGCATCATCTATTGAGAGGCAGAATGAGGAAGAAGCAAATTTAGGGATGGGAAACAGAGAGAATTAAGAGTTCTTTTTTGGTCCTGTTAGGTTGAAATGCCTCTTAGACTTCCAAGTAGAGATGCATAAGAGGCAGTGGGTATATGAGTCTGGAGTTTGGGGGAGAGGTTAGAGCTGGAGATATAAATTTAGGAATTGTTGCCATTTAAATGGTTTTTAAAACCACAGATTTAGATAACATTTCCTAAGAAGAGAGTGAAATTGGAAGCGATTTATTACAAGCCATCAGTGATTGTTCCAAACACAGGATTTTGAAGAGAAAAAAAGTCGTTAGACACAACTATGTTAAAAAAAATAGACTTTTTCAGGAACAAGTAGAAGCATTTTGTATGTGTGTTAAAAAAATAGTCTGAGAACCCGAAGGTTAGCTCTCCACAATTAATTTGATTAATGTAGACAGCTTTTCAAATAATTTAGGATGCATGACAGATTGCCTGAATGGTCTTTGCCATTTCCATGGTCTAAGCAAAGTAGATGTTAACTAGAAACCCTTTTCTTTCGGAGACATAAATTTTCCCAGGAAATCAGTCATATTTGATACACTGTCTGAAATGAGTCTACCAATATCAATGGACCCTGAATATTACAAGGCTTTAACAATTTATCTTTCATTTCCTACATTCCTACCAGAGCAAGTAATGTATCCTCTTACAGCTATTCTGAGTGTAGACACTGAGAAATCTTCAACTTCTTACTGTCTTTAGCATTCCGTGTTTAGTCAGTTGACCAAACATAACATCCACTTTCTGTAGCTTGTATGCTCTTCTTTAATCCTACTGCTATACTTCCAATCTTGTGGTGCTCAGCCTTTCTCATCTGGACCATTTTTGTCTTTCGGGGCTACCCATTCCCAACACCATCTCCTTTAAGTGTGCTCTCACTGCCATCCCCAAGGTAGTGTCTTGTCCTATTACCTGAAAATCTGAGAATGGCTCTCTAATCCATTCCTAATTACATCTTCTGTGTCTCCAGTCCTCCAAAAGAGCATCCCAGCTGTGTTACCTGACATCCCAGCCTCTCGGACATCTCCAAAACATTGCTTGCTGCTTGTGTCAATAGGATACCATAGGATTCAGGGTAAAATATGTTTGCTATGCTTTGTTCAAAATGTGTTTTTAAACATTCCAAGAATAAAAGACAAAGTTCCTAAATAAAGACTAATGTTTATTTTAAAGGTTCAGAATTATAAAAGAGGCTGCATGGCAAATTGAGTGTTGATAAAACGCAGGGAGAAGGGAAGTAAACTGAATGAGTTAGTAGTGTATTTATTGGCTGCTTTCTCCTAATTGAAAAGAAAGCATCTCTGGGTTGGAGAATGCCTTTAGCAATACAGGGAGTGGGATTTTTTCCCTCTATTTTTCTGATGATGGTAGGAAAAAGGAAAAAAATAAAGGCATTCTAAGTGTGGAGAAGAGGTCAATATAAGCCTTCCCAAAGATCATCAGACAACTCTATTTCTGAAAGAGATACAAATTTTGAGAAGTGAGAAATAGTAGGAGGAAGTCATCAAGGATTCTCAAAACAAGCATCAGAAAAACACAAGGAAATGTTTATACCCCACCCAGGGCAGCTGGATACACACCAGGTGAGGAGAAATAAGAGCTTCCCAGTAGTAAAAAGGGAAGTTAAGTGTAGCGTGATGGAAAAAAATTAAAATAACTGTATTATGTATTGTATTTATTATTAAATTTGTATATACTTGTATAATTTTAGTAGTTGGCACCAGAACTTCTCCTAAGGTGACAAATTATCTTCGTCTAGGAAAATACCTTGAAAGGTTGCTTTGGGTGGAAAAAAATGAGATCCCTCAAAAACATGGTGTGTAGAATGACAATTTTTTTAAAAGATTAGATAAGCTGTTCTTCACAAACAGCTAACAGTTATTAGTGATTGGGTGAGGAAGAAGAGAAAAAAAGAGAAGCAGCTCAGAGAAGAAAAGAGGAGCTAAGAAACATGGCCGGCAGCAGAGGGTGTTGAAGCAGGGCTGCAGGAGAAAGCCCCGGGGTCACAGGCTGCGGGTCCCCTGTGAACAGAAGTGTCCACGGGTGCTCAATTTCAAGTTCTCTGTAGCGCTGTGGTAGAAATCTCCTGCATTGGCTTAAACCTTCAGTATAGTCTGCCACACACACAGGTAGGTGCCCAAAGTTTTAGAAAATACCAAAGTAACAGGCTTTAATTCGAGCTTGGAATGGCCTGGAGCAGGTAGAAAAGAGGAGCTTTATAAAGTTGATGAGACAAGAGGGAGAACAAAAGCCTCTCCCCACCATACCACCAATTTCTGGATATATTTGGAGGAACAATAAGAACATGGAATGAGGGATAGAGCCACTTCTTATTTAAATCTTAAAGAGAAGATAACCCTCCCTGCTCCTCATCCCTGATATTTGGATTACATAAATGTTGATTAACAATAGTTAAATTCATTGGGAGAAATTATTTAATTTCCAATGCAGCTGTTTTCATGTCTGGTATTATGTTATATCTGTATGTTTATAGCTTGCAAAACAGTAATTTATAATTATCTTTATTGAAATCTATTTTTCATTAAAGAGCTACAATCTCTACAGAAAAAAAAATAAAGCATTGACTGGATTATGAACAAAATATTGGGGCACTCAGGAACCCATGTCTGGAAGGAGGTACCTCTTGCTGGCATACTTTCCACTAAGCAGAGAATTTTAGTCATAGTGCCTAGGAGGAAATAATTACAGGTACCTAACTGTTTCTAGTTCCATGGACCTTTGAGAATCTTTTCAAAACCATAGCTCTTCTATCTAGAGGAAAGAAATTCATTTAAATGCGAAGGCTGCATAAAATGTCAGGGCTTCACCTAAGTATCCTAGCTGTATTGGGTGTGCTTTTAAAGACTTGGGAAATACAGTACCTTGGCCTGCCTGCCCTAAACCATGGAACCAAGCCAAGGTGTTCTTGCCAGTTACCTGCTGAAATCCTACCTCGTCCATTCCAAATTCACAAACTGATTTTTTTTAAAAATGAAAAAATATTGCTTTTTTAAAGTCATTTTGCTACAAGTTCTAGATTTTCGTTCAAACATCTCTGGCATTAATGAAAGGCAGTATTGGTTGAATTCTGACCTA
Source organism: Equus caballus (assembly GCF_041296265.1). Lineage (NCBI taxonomy): Eukaryota > Metazoa > Chordata > Mammalia > Perissodactyla > Equidae > Equus > Equus caballus. The sequence continues at coordinate 41,226,110 of NC_091704.1, forward strand.
CGGTTCAGAAAAATTTGGAATTTTCTTCCAAAATTTGGAATTCATCCTCATCCTCAGTCTGAGAATGACAGAAGAATGGATGGACTACTCTTACTTAGATTCCAAGATTCTTGGGTCCCTCCTCACAGAATTCTACCACTGTTTGTGGACCCTGCAGCACATTGCTTAGCCTCTCCGGGTTGTACCTTATTTATGCAATGAGGAAGTTTGACAATTAACTTTAAGGTTTCTTCTGGCTCTGATATTTTACTACCCACAACATAAAGCATCATCAGAATAGATAAATATTCCTTCTTCTAATCATAAATTTCTGAAGTCAAAAGCCTTGCCTAGTGCCCAAGTAGTCATATTTTTAAAGTACATATACAGGAAAGCAGACTATGACTATAGTCCCAGACATTACTCATTGCTGGAAAAGGATGTTAAAATCTACTCCTTTCCAAATACTGTATAATCTTTCAGCACAAACATCACACCATGGAAAAGTAGATCAGATGGCTATACTGGTAGCGGGGCAATGAATTATCACTATGACTCTTTCCATCCAGATGCACTCCCTACTTACTCTGTACTATGGCATCAGCAGTTCGGCTTGTTTCCTTGCAAGCCAAGGATGATGGGGTCAGGAGTCAGGAGGGTTTGGTGCTGAGCTTGCCAGAAACTAAAGCATTAGAGCCCAAAAAGATGTCATCTTCAGTCCTGTGAAATGTGAAGCAGAATCCTAAGTGCCTTTTAATGGGTGACATAACCTGTCCTCTATTAATGGGCCTTTAGGTTGATTCTAATCTTTTTAATACAAACAACCCTGCCATGGACATTATGGATACATTTGAATATGTGTGTATGGTATGTATATGACCATATTATCAAGATATGTGAGGCCTTTCAAGCAAATCACAAGTGATCAGCCAAAGGTAGTTGAGATTCACGTGGATTGTAACCAATGCCCAGCCATTCTTCTTGTCAGTAGAACGTCCTTGACATTGCAACTGAATTGTAAAGGAAAGCCATGAGAAAATATACAAGTTCAGTTGATAGTATTTTGTTTGGAAATATATTTTTAAAACTCAGGTTCCTATCAATTTTTGCTACTCATAGAGTTAGATAGGAAAAACAATTTCTATCTTAAAACTCCAAAAAATGGCCAAACCTCTCAGGTAATTAATTCAATAGGAGATAAGTGTTCCTTTCTTTAGAACTTGGACCTCTGCCACACGAGGTAAGAAGACTAAAATATTAGCCTTAAAATTGTGAAGTCTCTGTCATAAACTCTTAAATACAACTCAGAATGTTCTATCAGAATTCAGTGAATGTCTTGACCTAAATTTCTGCTTGTTATGCAACCTCAAGCAAGCTGAGAAGGCAACTCCAAAAATAATATTCCATGACATAATTCCTTTAGTAGCTAAGTATCCTTCAACCCTAGAAAAATTTAGAATTAAGTATAGAAATGTTTAAGAGAATCAAAACAACCTTACTAATGTTTTTAGTTAATGATATTTTTTGTTTGGTAACTGTAATGTGTTAGTAACGTTAAAGGGAATGTGGCATATTAAAAGATGAGGTGGATAATTCCGATTTAAAAAGTAGTTGATAAAAAATAATGAAATAGTTGATGTAGACTTGTGATTTTAACCCACATAAAATGTTTATAAAGGCTTCTGTATATGAAAGAGGATTAAACTTCACTATGTTTATGTGCTTATATTCTTTTAAGATTTTAAAAAGTATTAAGTACTTGGGAAAGTATTGACATACTTAAAAAGGAAGTAGGGCAGATTAAATTTACAAAATTGGTTAAAAAATATATGGAGGAATTCAGTTCACTAAGTGCTTAAATGTGATTATGCACATTGAAAACTCCCCTAAAAATAGTTTCTAAAATTATCTAGATTTACAAATCAAATAATAGATCTGTACACTGAATTTAAAAGCTTTGGTAAGGACCAGAGCTTTTAATTTTTAACTTTCGTAAACTGAATGCTAAATTTTTAAGCAAAGGTAAACATCTGAGTAGTCTTTTCTACATACAAAAGCCACTTTTAAGACAAAAATATTCATATTTAAAAATTACTACCTGTATTATCCTCCTCAAATCAACAAGGTTAAGAAACAAATTTTTAAAAAGGAGCTCTTACACATAAATAAGAACAATTATTAGAAAAATTAGCTCATTTTGAAGGAAATGAAATACAACCAACCAAAAAAAATGTGAGAACATACCTAACCTCACTAAGTTAAAGACGGAAAAAAAGTCCAAAGTGTGGTCCTGTACAGTGTGGGTGAGAGCGCTCAGGTACCGGTATTCTAGTACCTAGATAAGAACAGAAACTAGAAATGCTCTTTTGGAAGACAATTTGCCAAAAACTACCATGTTTTAAAGTGCATATCTCCTTGGACTTGATATTTCCACTTGGAGGAATTTATCACTTACACATATTTGAATGTGTTCACCAAGGCATTTAGCCAAGAATGTCCACTGCAGCACTGTTTGTATTTAAAAAATTGGAATGACTATCAGTAGAGGACAGGGTAAATATATTATTAAATCCATGCAGTGGCTTAGGATACAGCCGTTCAAAAAAACAAAGTAAGGGCCGGCCCCATGGCTCAGGGGTTAAGTTCATGTGCTCTGCTTTGCTGGCCTGGGGTTCGTGGATTCGGATCCTGGGCATGGACCTACACACTGTTTATCAAGCCATGCTGTGGTGGCATCCCACATAGAAGAAGTAGAATGATCTACAACTAGGATAGACAACTATGTACTGGGGCTTTGGGGAGAAGGAAAACAAAAGAGGAAGATTGGCACCAGATCTTAGCTCAGAGCCAATCTTCCTCACCAAAAAAACAAAGCAGCTCTTCATGTGTTGATATAGAAAAAGCTTCAATCTTGTTAATTAAAAAATAAATAATAAAGCCAAGAGCAGAGCAGTTTTATGATATACTTCCAATACATACTGGAAAGAAAAAAGATATATATGTGTGCATACGCATAGAAAATTTCTGGAAGAATATAAATACATAGCTGGCTCTTAAAGGTGATTGACTATAAGGAAAATATATTAGTTTCCAGGGGCTGCTGTAACAAAGTGCCACAAACTGGGTTGTTTAATACAGCAGAAATGTATTCTCTCACAGTTCTGTAGACCAGAAGTGAGAAATCAAGGCATTGACAGAGCCGACTTCTTCTGAGGGCTGTGAAAGAGAATTTGTTCCACGTCTTTCTCTTAGCTTCTGGTGAAAGCTGGGAATCCTGGATGTTCCTTGGCTTGTAGATGCACCACTCCCATCTCTGCCTTTGTCTTCACATGACACTCTCCCTGTGTTTCCATGTCTTCACATGGCCTTTCTCTCATAAGGACAATAGTTGCATTGGCGTAGGGGCCCATGCTACTCCAGTGCGATTTCATCTTAACCAATTATGTCTGCAACAACCCTATTTCCAAATAAGGTCACATTCTGAGGTATTAGGGGGTTAGGACCTCAACAAATCTTTTTGGGGAGACACAATTCAACCCATAATAGAAGGATATGGCCATCTGGACTTAGAGAAAAACCTAAAAATTGATTAATAAGAAAAGACTACCAGTTAAGTGATGCAGGCATGATTAAGTGCTATTTATGGTCTTGATCCCTTCTAAGATAAACATTTGGACATGAAATCCCACACTGTATAAACAGATTGTCCAAAACCCAACATTTGGCATTCAATTAATTTTAACGATATTTCTTTCCCCCACTCAGAAGACTTCCTTTTTGTTGAAAAGAGCATGAAGTTAAAATTAAATTTCCCTCAAATTTTGTTTTTATTTCATAGAGTCTCAGAGGGGAACGGGCCTTTAGAGACCTTTCGTGCCTGCAGTGGTTGACAGTACTTTCAGCAAGAGGCCCAATCTCTGCTTGAACACCTCTAGAATGAGGTGCTCCCAGAAGCAGCTTTTTCTGAGGCAAGAAAGTCCTGATGGTTAGAAAGCAGCTACTGAGTCAAATTCCACCTCCCTAAAATTTTCACCATTTTTTCTTTGGTCGGCTGTCTGAGCTTTGGAAAAGTATTTACACTGTATATCTTATATTTTAAATGAAATATATATAATTTATGCATAAATTTATATCTTATAAAATATATTTCTGAATATATTAAAAATATACTTAAAGGACTGGCTCCATGGCCAAGTGGTTAAGTTCTCGCGTTCCACTTCTGTGGCCCAGTGTTTCACAAGTTCGGATCCTGGGCGCGGACATGGCACCGCTCATCAGGCCACGCTGAGGCGGCGTCCCACGTGCCACAACTAGAAGGACCCACAACTATAAAATATACAACTATGTACTGGGGGGATTTGGGAAAAAAAAGCTGAAAAAATATATACATATACTTAAATTACAACTATTAAAATATTTGGGGACATCTTTGGGTTCTATTCCATGTTTTATCCTAGTGGCAGTTGTAACCCAACTTCTTAGAGGTAAACATCTAAAATCAAAATTTCAGAAGTATTAATCAGATAAGGGAAGAGTAGTGAGCCCTGGAGAAGCCAAAATGGAAGCACTGGATAGCACAACCGTTAAGAAACAATAGCAATCAGCTATCTAAAAAACAATAAGTGGCCGCATTTTCATTGACATTGATTTTTTCAAATACATTTGTCAGAAGAAAACTCTCATGATGTAATTTGTTAACATTTTTATTAAAAAATACCTAATAAAAATATAAGTTCTACAACTTTTCTTTGAAGACTCAAGTCTTATTTCCAGAATGTTCCTAATGAGATATATTCTCCTGGGGAAAATGTTTAAAACAAGAAAGTCATTTCATATGTATAAGGAAGAGCTGAAATCCTTGAAAATAATAGGGGAAGTTTTGCGGAACTTTTGCCCCAAAAATCTTTTAGAAAACTTAAACACTTTAGGCAGCTTGAACAAAGGCATGAATTCTGTGTGTGAAAGGGTTCCATAAAATTGTAACAAATTGTTCCATTCAACGTTACCCTGCCAGATTTTGTCACACAGTATGAGAGACATTAGTAAATATATGTCAGCCTGTCATTCCTTCACAAAATACTCCCTTCACCCAAATAAATAGGCTTGTTTGAGGCTACAATGGCCATCTTTGTCTAAGAAACACTAGTCAATTTGTAGATACACGCTGTTTGCTTGGAGCACCATTTCACACAAAACTCTTTATACCTGGGTGAAAACAACAATGATGCCTCTTTGGAAATATGAAATATCTCCAGAGCTCCCGGAAGTGCTGCAGGAAAGTGCAATCATAAGTCTCTTGGACTTTCAGCAACTGTCAGAAAATCGAACCTAATGTATTACAAAGATGAAGTTCTAATAAGACAAATTGAGCTCAATATCAAAGCAATTTTGCCAGTGTCAGCCCCAGTTGCCTAGTGATTAAGTTCAGTGTGTTCAGCTTCGGCAGCCCAAGTCCAGTTCCTGGGCATGGACCTACACAAATCTGTTAGCACGGATGTTAGTTCAGGGCAAATCTTCCTCAGCAAAACAACAACAACAACAAAAAAGTCATTTTACCACCCAATTGTTCAGTGAGGTAGCTCAGAAAAGTGAGGGTCCAAATTCACCCTCTTTCTTCCATTAAGTGTAAAGAATAACATTTCTTCATCAATCCTATAATTTAAAGAAAATTTCTCACGATAATTAAGGCCTGGAAATAATAACTTCACAGCAGAAAAAAAAAGAGATCACTTAGATAAAAATTCCACTTTAATTCTACAATATATCTATGACTGACTCGTGATACTATTGGTTATACAATCTGCAAGCATGTTAATGATATATTTCTTTGGATAAGCAATACACAGTCACAGGCTTCTTAGGGCATACTTAAACAGGATTTTCTTACCAGGAAACAGTTGATTTGGTTCCCAGGGGTGACCAGTTTATTGCCAAAGATCAACTTACTCAGCATTAAAAAAAGGCGTTATTATTTAGCTCTTTCTAGAATTTATATTTTAAAAATGGTCTGTTAGTTACCAGTTTTCCCTTTAGTGATTTTTGTAGAATTACTCACAGCTGTACACTTAGAACTAAATAAAACCCAGAGAAAATGTAAAAGATTAGAATCCTTAATAAGGTAGTGGTGAGAGGAGGGGGCGTACGAGTCAGGATATCAAGTAAATTCCATTTCGAGTTACGTTCATAGATATGTCCCATGTACTACACTGCAAAGGGTCAGCGATGGAAGTGCTGCTTATTTGGAAATATATACCATTAATTTGCTCACAAGTTGCCAAAACAACTATGTTTTAGCACCATCAAGTTTTTAATATTGTTGCAACCTGCCCTCACTGATTTTCACTTGTGGTTCAATGGTAGGTTTTTTTCCCTCTTGGACCAAACATTCTGCTATTCTTCTAAAAAATGCTTTCTAAATATTGTTCCTCACTTGATTGTACCCAGCCAGAGCTGGTTTGGGACTGGGTTTTGCAAAATCAGGGGTTTTACCCAACAATGACTAATTTGGGTTTTGGTTTTGGCGTCATGGCCTATAAGAACGTGGAGGGCTTCGACTTTCCAAGTTTTCTTAACTGACTGGTGACGCATCCTGAAACAAGAATCCCTGTTTTTCTTTTCAACAATTTTTTCCCCTTTCTGGCAGGGTGGCCAGTGAAAACATGTTATTTCAACACTTCCAAACAATAAGTCAAACTAGCCTTTTGCCTTTACCACTTACTTTGTCATAGACCTGGGTGAGTGTATTAGAGTAAGGAGCTTTGTCAACCTGCAGCCTCTCTTGTTTACGTGGAAAAACCCCCATGACTTTCCTATCCTGCTTTCCATTCTCCTCTCACGGCTCTGTTCCCTCTTTTCTCTCCATGCCAAGAAACTTGTGCCTCACGCTCTATAGTCTAACTCAGGATTCCAATTCCATTCTATTCCTTCACAAACCTGGTATATGTGTTCTATATACACAATTTATATTTACCATAATTCATTAACTCTACAACTCCTTTGATTATAAGATGCATCATTATTTTAATTAATATTTTTATTAAATTTAATTAATATTTATAATTAACCCTTTATCACAAGCACCATTATTTATTACTAAAAAGAGTGAAAAATGCTGCCAGTGTAAAAATCTATGCATGCCATCAGATGTGTGACATTCTAATCTCAGAAATATTAAAATGTAAAAAATATTTATCTTAGAATTGGTGAACTGTGGTAATTTGAGGCAAGAAGAAAAGAGAGTAGCTTTAAATATCCTTAAAGGCATTAACAGAACCACTGCCTTTCTCCCATTTTGATTACTGATTGTCTATAGCCCTGCCTATCTCTTCCCCCACTTGATTTCTTCATTACAAAAAAATATTCGATGCCTACTATGTGCAGGTCTTGTGGTAGGTGCTGGGGACACGCAATAAACAAGAGACTGTCTTTGTGTTTAAGGTGCTTTTTGCTTGGGAAGTGGATGCAAAAGGCGGCTGGAGAATTACAGTAGAGTGATTATCGCTGTACTAGATAGACAGAAGCACTGGACAGAGTGAAAGGTGACCTAACTCAGTCTTGCAGAGATTATGGAGAATACTCTAGTAAGGCAGCGCCTGAGCCAAGATCTCAAAGATGAATAAGAAGAGTTAGCCATTTAAAGGGCCAAGGCAGAGGAGGAAAGGAAGGATAGATATTCAGATAAAGAAAATATTAGGCAGTAAGAGGAATTTTGGCATTGTGTTCTGGCGAACACATAGGGTTCCACAAGACTGCAGAACAGGAAGAAGTGATGTGAGCTAGGACTACTCATGAATGGCCTTGTCTGCTGTGGAAAGGAGATGAAAATTGATTCTGAGGAAATTGGGGAACCAGTGAAGGGCTTTAGCATAAAGTGACAAGATAAGTTTAGCCCTTTATTTTAATTTTCCTTACTTTACTTTGTAAAAATCAAATGAATCAGGAATAATAATTTGGCTCTTCTCTCTACCCTTGGTTTCTGAAGTCACTCTATGATTGTACTGGATACTCAGTTTTGTCTTTTCCTTCTGAAGATGCCCATCTATCCATTTTGATAAATTTTTTTTAGTACTTTATAATTTTCTCCCTCCAATATCTCTTTCTGAAATTCCTACTAATCTGATATTCGGCTCCCTAGACTAATCTTCCATGATTCTTATGTTATTCAAATTTTCTATCTCCTCATCATGGTTCCACTTCTGGGAACATTCTTAGAATTTATCTTCCAACCCTACTACTCATTTTTGGGGGGAGGAACAACACTATATTTTTAATTTATAAGAACTCTATTGTTGGATTTTTTTTACAGCAATTTGTTATTGCATATGGATTTAATAGCTTTTCAAGTCTCCCCAGGAATATAAGTAAACAGTTTTAGGATCTGTATGATCCCTGCATTGTATCCATTTTCTTCTCTTGCCCTATTTTTACCTCGTTTACTTTGCTCCTTCTCTCCATGATGAGGGTTTTCCTTAACTTTCTGGTGATCCAAGGTTTCTCATTCACATTTAAGAGTGGAGCCTTAGAAGCCAAGTGGAAGCTCAGTGCACGCGGACAAGGTTAGCTGACTTGCCTTCAGGGAAATCTTGTAGGGAGCTGGCCGTTCCGTTAGGGTTTTGCAACCACTAGTCTGTAAGGATCTTTCTTCTGAGTGATTCCATTTTTCTAGAAAAATAACCTTCTAATCTCTTGTTTTGGAGGCAGCTTCCTGGTTGTAGTGCAGCGTGCTTAGGAAGGAAAAGGGAACTGGGGGATCAAACTATTCTCGAAGTTTCTAATAAGAGCAGACTTTTATTAGTTCCCTCGCATTGAGCCGTGACTCTTACCTTCACTCACCCTCCACCATGCCTCACCAGCCACTCCCATTCAATTTCTCCCATTCATAAATAAAGCTCTGGTCTCCTGTGGTAATGATGGGCAAAGTGGGGGGGTGTTGTAAGCATCAGTGTTCTGTTCATGGTGGGCATGGGGGAGTTGGAAGGACTTGGTTGTTAGTGTTCCATTCCTTGGGGAGAGGATGAACTTAGATAACCTTATCATCTGCTTCCTGGTCCAGTTTCATGCCTCAACCCTCCATCTATCATACCAGCTACTGCTGTGAGCTAAGCTTCTCAAGGATTCTGCAGTGTGGACTGTTTCTACTAGAGTTATTGTGCTACCTGCATGTACATGAGGTCTGGATTCCTTTGCCCTAATAAATCAATGTCTACACCTTCATCCACTTTCCAGCATTCAATGATTTGTTCAAATAGCTTTCCTGCTGAAGCCCTTTTCTGTTCTCTTCATCTTTCTGAATTTATAGCCTTTTATTCATTTAATAACAGTGTAGTGGGGACTGAGGAGAGAAGGAGGGTAAACATGTGAATTCAATCTGCCTTCTTTAACTGAATACTGTATTTGCAATTTAGATTTGGAACGTTTTAGCTCAAATAATTCCTTAGGCTTCTGTACGGAATAAACATTTTCTGAACCATAAATTAATAAGCATGATATGAACATTATGACAGACATAAAGACAGAACATTCTAAGTCAGAATGATCCTGAAAACTTTTAAGTGTGCAGTCTTAGCTCTGAGCTAACACCTACTGTCTGCTTTCTTCTATTTTTATACAATTTATGGCCTTAATTAAATTTTCTTAAGTCATAAGCCAAAATGGAATAGTAATATGTCAGAAAAACTTGAACCCAGGCCACTCTCACCACCAACCCCAACTTTCTCACTCTGTTCCCCCAGAGAACTTTCACCAGTACTTCAAAGAATTTATACACACAATTTCAGACTTCGACAAATTTGTAATCTAGATAAGGGCCAACTTTTTCTCTTTTACTTCAGAAAGACATATCATTTTTTCTTTTTCATGTTTGGCACAGTATAACAGACCCAACAACGAAGGTTTTAGAAATGTGTACTTTGCAGTTGGCTCCGTTACTTAAATCTGGTACTCACTCTGCTTTTGCTCAATTACTTGAATTCTGCCTTTTCCCTTGTAAGCTTCTCAAGGAGTGCACTCTAAATGGGGCAAAACCTGGAAAGATGCTCAAACACCAAAATTTTTAAATATCTACATTTGTATCCTCCTCAGGAGGGAACAGGTTTTATTTAAAATGTCTTGATAAACCTTTGGGGTGGATGCTAGGAACCTAACGGCATGAAAAGGCTGCAGGTGAAAGAAAGAAAGATAGGTCAGCATGTCACCAACAAGAGTTCAGAAGCCTGCAAAGACAGGAGGGAGCAAACAAAAGGGATTTCTAAATCACTTTTCATATGAAAAGAATAGGAATTTGAGGAAGGGAAAAGAGTATGGCTCTGCAAAGAGCAAAGAAGAAGACTTTTAATCATAGGGACGTCTAATATTCAAATATTATGTGTGTATGTGCCTATGTCAAAATAAATATATATGTATTTTAATATACATTAAAATGTATAATATGACATATATTTAATTTGTATGCATGTGTGTCAAAATAAATCCCATTCATTTCCACACACCTTCAGAAAAGACTGCTGTATGCACAAAGGTTTTGATTTAGGCAGGTTTCATATGGAGGGTAGGGTGAACTGGTCCAGGAACACTGTTGAGTTTGATGTGGTACGAAACAGAGACGGCAGGCAACGATCAGCAGAGTGAACCATGAACTGAAAAAAAAGGTAGCAGAAACAAGAGCTCCAAGCCAGCAGTGACCAGGAAAACTGTAAATCATCTCCTCTCAAGAATCCACAGAGACAGGAAGGAACTCAAGGTTCCCACTCTGAGTTCATAATCCATCAGCTGACATCTGGGTTAGTTTTATGCAATGTCTCTGAGCCTTAAAAAAATGCAAGCAAAGCCCGTAGCTTGCTAAAAGTAGCTGAATAGTACACTGTATCTGCTTTTGATGAGGACCAGATAGAAAAGGTATTTAGCCTAGGTAAGGACACAGGAGAATGCCTCAGGAAATCCCCTTTGCTGAAAGTGTTGTGAGGTTAAGTTGAATAACCTCTTGGGGCAGGCAGAAGCAGAATGATAGAAGGAATTGAAGTCCTGGGTGGGAGACTGGACTAGATGACCCCTGGGATTCTCTAAGATCCTCAAAGTCTATGGTTCTAGGAGCTATGCAGACTCAGATCATTTCAATTTTTCCCCAATGTAACTAAAGTTAAACCAATGTTATGTGTAATGTCCCAAAGCGCTCTTAGCAAAGTTCAGCAACACCACATGGTAGTCCTTATTCTTGTTCAAGCCAGTGGTAGAGAAACGGAGGTCTTGCAAAAACTATTCCAGTATTTCCTGTTGGATAAACTCTGTCATTCTCTAAAAACACCAAAAGGAGAAGTGAGCAGAGTCAGAAGTGGAAAAGCTTCCAAAGGCGGGGGAGGCAGGGCCCGGCTGGAAGAGCAGGATGAGCTCTTACACAGAGGTCTCCTCCTGGCTGGGGTGGGGCTTTTGTTTCTGTGAAAAGGGTTGGCATGCTAAATTGTTATTTGTATTTATGATCCTTTCTCATAAGCACCCTCTGGGGACTTGCATTTTAATTCAAGATGCTGTCTTTATTTTAGGGATAAATTAGTAAAAAGGGTCTGCACTAACCTGTCATTTTCCTCTTCTATTTTGAAGCTCTCTGTATGGGAGTTAACTTCTCCCAAAAAAAGCATTTGGAAAATTCCTGGGTAGGCCACTTGCTTGTTTTGTGAATGACGTTTGTGGTCAGCTATAACATATATAGCATGCCTTCTTCTCATTGCTGCCTTTTTCATGCATGTTTTTCTGATTTTGGCATTTTTATGGAACTGATTAAATATTATTTGGTTTCAAGCTGGTGTAGAAATTGTGGAGACGCAGAAAATACTCTTTAGCTGAAATCCAGCATACACATCCCCACACAATCATAAACACACACATATGCATGCAACATTCCTAAAATATGTCCAGATAGTTTTTGTTTGATTCAGCTTGCTTTTCTTCCTTCCTTCCTCTCTCTGTCTCAGTCTCTTTCTTCTTCTCAGAGTGTGGCGAGAGGGAAGTGAGAGTAAATATGATTTCCATTTCATTTAGGCTTGCTTTCTAATAGAGGTAGAATTATTTTTATTTGGATGCCAGAGAGTCTTGCTTTTACGCATAGTTAAATTTTGTAGAAATGTTGTTTCAGGTCTTATTCAGAATGACTGAAATATTTTTTGTAGGGTGTCACCTTCCGAGCCTTCATCAATGTTTACAGTTTCAACAGCAAGTTGTATTGCTATAGTAACTCTTAAAGGGATATTCTTTCTCCACCCCAATCCACTCCACTCCACCTCCCAAAAAACATTAAGCTGAAGAGAAAGTAAATCATGATATTTAGACCAAAAATTCCTGGCAGACTGATTATTAGTATTTAGTAAGTCCTAAAAAGTATCCCCAAGAAGAAGAATGTTTCTAATTCTACTAAATCAGTTTTATATAATGTGGTATGATAAAATCTAATAATTTTAAGAGAAACTCTGTTTTTTTAAATAGAAAATTCAACTTCTATTGACAGAGAGAGGAGAGTATGAAAGAGTAAAACTGGGACTCATGTCAGAGAAAATTTTTTGTGAGGACTTCTACAGCTATTAGAAGAGTTAAAAAGCTTACTCAATATTTCATATCTGCCTGTAGACTTAATGAGAGAAAATACTATTCCATTTAATTACTTTCCAGAAGGTTGAATTAGAATATCTGTCTTCATTGCCATATAATCCAGTAGTTGGGTCTGCATAATATTCATGTTATAACTGAAAGGAGGTTATATAGGTGGATACATTTTTAAAATACTCTAGTTACATATGTTATAATAATAATAATGATTAAAGGCATATTCAGAAAATTTCTTTCCGCATCCATATTACTTAGTTGCTAGGAGACAAATATGAAGCATCTAATATCATTATTATTATTAAGAGGGTCATAATCCACTTTCAATTTTGCAAGGCCAGTTGCTTTGGGGCGTGTATTTATTCAGACTCTGTAGACATATTGCACACTCAGTGCGCATTACATCTTTTGCTGCCTGGTCTTTCATTTGTAATTTGGAGAAGGGTTAATAAACATGAACCTTGCTAACTAAGCACATTGTATGCTTAGCTGCACAGTCCCGTAAAAAGTAAGATGACCTCTAACTCGGAGCATTGTCAAATTATTTGCATTTTAAAATTTTTTAGGATTTACGTAAATCAATTGAAAGCAAAAACTTGATATGTTTAATTCTCCTTTCACAACAAAAATGTCTAATGATAGCTCTTTCAATAATACAAGTATTTTATATAACATTTCTGTCATGATTGATTTTCTCTCTTTTATCATGATATTAAGGACAAGTATTTTTCAAATTGAAGAATGCCACACATAGAAATTAGTCATTTGCCATAAGACACAAAGCAGTGGCTGTGTCAGTATTAGCCACGAGGTCAGCTATATCCCAGCCCAGTGCACCCTCTGTGGGACTGGAAAAAGTATCTCTTCTACTAAGGAATCTCAAACTTCAGCCTTCCTTGTTATGAATAAATTATCCTATGATTTTGTGTCATCATTAGCATTTGTGTTCTTTAGAACAAGTATCTTCTATTATATTTTAAGAAGATCCATTCAGATAAACAATAAGTATCCTTACTTACTTCTTCAGTTAAAGTATTCCTTTTATGGCTTTTTAAAAAATCCCTGAATATTTATTGTGTCCAGACTTACATGGCTGTTCAGCTTGGAGACTGTTCAATAATAATGAATAAGACAAATTCTTCAAAAAGATGATTTCAGCCCAAAATATTTCCCAATCCAAAGAGTAAGTTTCCCATCTGATTCACGTCAGGTTTGACTTTTTTGTGTGAACAGCACCTCATTCCCGACCTTACCGCTAGTCTCTCACATTGCTTTCCCCGCTTGGATGGAAGGCTACGTCTCTTTCTATGAGTTTTGCTCAGGGCTGACATAACCGGTGAGCATTCCTCAGCTAAGAAGAACCAGATGGCCATGAAGAGCCATTCCTGTTCCCCCTCGCATGTCCTCTGGGCAATCTTTCTTCACAGGGGACAAGTGTGCTGACTTATCACTACTCTGAGACTCACACTAAGCCAAATAACAAAGGACAGTTGTCCGATCTTGATGGCGGGCATAAACCAGAAGAAGCCTATCTACGCAGCAAGAAATCACCTTGTGTGGAGAACAACTTGTTTGGAGAAAGCCCTGAATTGTACCCTATATTACATATAGTAATGAAATAATTTTCTGATCCAATTAAAATATTTTAGGCAAAATAGAAATAGAAGACACTAAGATTTTACATTATAATGCTCAGAGATACTTGGAGATGAAAAACAGTATGCAGTTAGCAAATAAATAAAAATAAAACATAGCTAAGTTCACAGCATCTGTGCTAATGGAGATGTTACGGATATCTATGTCTTTCTTCCTTCTCCTTCATCAAACATTTAAGAGATCATTCAGAGGCGTTGAAAGGCCACCGGGAAGGGTAATAAGAGTCAGAAGAATTGGTTTGAATCTTGGCACCTTCACCAGGAATCTACACGCACTTGAAGAAGTTCCCTGACTTCTCTGAGACCCAATTTGATTGTCTTTAAAATGGAGACAATTATACTGGTCTAACTTGCAAGACAGATATGAGGATCAAATGAGAATATATTTGAAAATTTATTAAACTATAAAGTTCCCTGCAAAAAACACATAATCAGCATCATCTTCATCAAGGTCAAACTAATTTCCTAGCTCTATTCCTTTTTTGTTCCCTAGTAGAGGTGCCATTAATGCTCAAGAACAAAGCATAAGGAAGAGAAGTGAAGGCCCCTATCCCCCAAATATACCTTCGTAGAATTGCCTTTTGGAGCCATATCCTGACTCCCAAAGATGCCCCTGAAAGGAAATCTACTTGAAGCTTTGTAGATTAATATCCTGACTTTAGGAAGCCAGGAAAAAGAAAAAGCAAACTCTGGGACATCTCATCAGACAAGCACATGACAGCAATACAGGCCTCTTTCTAGGGCTTAGAAGCCAAACAGACTTTGTACCTATTTGTTCTCCTTGCCCCGTGGTGTGAAGCAGACAGGAAAGACGAAATCATTTTGCAAATCATCTGACTCCAGTCTGAAATCAGTAACCCAGAGAAAAAGCACTTGGGAGCACAGGGGCTTCAAAAAGCGGGGCAGGCCTGGGCCTTCTGAGAAGACCTAATGTTGAGCAGAGAGTGGTTAATGTGACTCAACTGATCCTTGATCCCAGAAGGTGCTCCTCCAGCACACACAGATGTCTGGGTCCCCTGTGGAGGAGAATTAGGGAAACAAAGCCACTTTCTCGGTCAAGAGGTACTATGATATTGAGAGTCTGAATTCTGAGTTTCTAAATGCTGAAAGAATATTAGTTTTCCTATAAAATAACTCCATGTGGGAAGCTCTCTGAGGTAAATCTTGGAAGTCTTAGAGAATGAAGCTATGGTTTGTTTATCTATAGCACCCAACTGGCAACCCAGCAGTAACTAGCACGTGGAAAATGGTGAATGAATGAATGAACGAACTTCATGGAACACCTAATGGTAGCAGTGATCTTTAATTTTTTTATTACAGAAATTTTCAAATGTAAACAAAAATAGAGAGAACTGTATACTGAACCCCCATATAGCCGTCAGTCTGCTTCAACAATCTTGTTTTGTCTTCCTTCTCACTTTGGGGGATGGAATAGGTTATTTTAAAGAAAATCCAAGATATATCATCTCACCCTAAATACTTCACTTCACATCTCTAACACATAAGGACAATACCTTCACACACTTGACAAAATTAACAATAATTCCTTAACATCTTCTAAATTCTAATTTCTGTCTCAAAAATATCTTTTAATGTTTTGTTTCTTAGAATCAGAATCCGAACAAGACTCATGAAATTACATAGTTTTATTTTCTTTTAAGTCTCCATAAATCTAGAGCAATCTTCCCCATCCCACCCCACTCCTTTGTGTTACCATCATTGACACATGGAAGAAAGCAGGTCATTTGTCCTGCAGAATGTGCCACATTCTGGATTTGACTGTCATGCTTGGTGCTGCCATTTAATTAGATTCTCCCTTTGTGTATTTCCCCTAAATTGGTAGATATATGAAGGGGCTTGATTCGATTCAAGCTACTGCAAATAAACTTCATAGTTTGCTGTGTACTTCTTGCAGCATCTCATAGAAGTGGTCTTTCAAACACCAAATGGCAGGAATCAATTTGATCTGTTCATATGCCAAGTATAGAATATAGCAGACCCATAGTCTAGACCTAGTGGAAATCAGATCCTCAAATTACACAATTTATACTCTCTCTTTGTGGTTTTATTTATTTTAATGGATCTGTATTGGTGCAGTAACTTACTACGTGCAGCTATTTTCTTGAACCTGGGACAAGAGGAACAGTAGAAGAAGTCAGACAAGTTTAGCAGGCATTCTCCTTACTAGAGAAGGAATGTCATGCACGTTAAGGATAGACATTTCCAGTTTGGAAGAGTAGGTGAGAAGGGACAGCTAAATCTTGTTTGGAGACTGCAATGATTTGCTGATAGCTATAGTCAGTGAAATGTATTGCTTAAGGAACCTTTGGAAATCATCGGGCTCTGTCAGTTAGTGATAGTTGCTATGGAGAAAACGTAAATCAGAGAAAAGGTCATAAGATAGTAGGGCAGCAATTTGAAATCAAATGGTTTTTGTTAGCTTTCTAGGGCTGCTGTAACAAATTACTAAAATCTAGGTGGCTTAAAACAAGACAAACTTACTATCTCACAGTTTTAGGGGTTAGAAGTTTGAAATCAAGGAGGCATCGGGGCCCTGCTCCTTCCGAAGGCTCTAGGGAAGAATCTGGTTCGTATTTCTCTCCTAGCTTCTGTTAACAGCCTCGATCCTTCGTGTACCTTGGCTTGCAGCTGCGTAATTCCAACCTTTACCTGCATCTTCACATTGCCTTCCCTATGTGTCTGTGTCCAAATTTCCCTTTTTATATAAGGACACCAGTTGTTGAATTTGGGGCCCAGCCTAAGCCAGTATAACCTCATCTTGATTACGTCTGCAAAAACCCTAGTTCTAAATAAGGTCACCTTCACAAATTCCAGATGGACATGAATTTTTGGAGGACACTGTTCAACCAGTACAATGGTCAAAGCTACTCTCCATGAGAAGGCAACATGTGAGCAGCTATCTAAAGTAGTTAGGGAGCTAACCAGACATAAGTGTGGAGAAAGATAATCCAGGCAAAGAATAGCAAGTGTGAAGGTCTGAGATGTGAATGGGCCTGATGTGTGGAGCAAATGAAAGAAAGATGGGTAAGAGTGGCAGTTACAAAGGTAATGGGGGTGGAGAGCACATCAATACAGCCTTGGAGGCTATTTCTAAGGACTTTGGCTTTGACTCTTTTGGAGATGGGAGTTATTGAAGGATTCTAAACAACAGTGTAATATTATTGGACGTTTTTCATGTGAATCTCTGGCTACTATGTTGACAATAGACTGTGGGAGGGATAAGAGCCAAAGTAGTTAGAGATTATTTCAATATCCATGTGAGAAATGGTGATGGTTTGGACCACAGTGGTAGCAGTGGAGGTAGTTAGAAGCTACCAGGTGACAAGAATGAGATATAAAAATGTTCCAAATTTTTTCCATTGATACTTATCTACTGTATTATCAAGTATTTTGTCACCTGTTAGTATTCATTTTTAGACAATGGAGGCAAGCACCAAAAGTTTAATTCTTTTTATGAGAAAATCTTAAAATAAGAAGAATCTGAGCATTTCCTTTTTTCTGCAATTAACAATGATAGCTATCACAGAGCCTGCTATTTGCCAGGAATTTGTTATTTTACATCCATTATTATATCATTTAATTCTCAAGATAAACCTGCACCATAGGCATTATTTTCCAATTTACGCATAAGAAATTTAAGGTTCAGAGAAGTTAAGCAATTTGTCCAGTCACAGTTAATGACAGAGCCAGGATTCTAATTTATATGTGCTTAATTTCAGTCCCATGTGATTTTCACTGTACCGCAGTGTGGATTAGGAAAATAAAAGTCATTATTCTATTTAAATATCTAGTCACTGTGGTCCAGATCTTTAGACATCATGTTCCAGAAAGACTTCATTTGATATTCTTCATCTATAGGTAGTTGATTAATCAATTTGACTGATTATTATTGGCCAAGAATGTTGGAAAAAAGCCCCTTCAGTAGTTAACACATTAGGAGAGAAAGAAGCTGATGCATCCCTTATAACCAGGGACGTGCTGGGGTCGGTGCCGACGCTCTAAGAGCTGATTGCGCACATCTGTTTCCATCTCTACATTCAGTGACATCACATGATACCTTGAAATAAGCCATGGTGGGGGGAGAGACCCCGTGGAAATCAGCAAACACAATAAATCAGAGCTTTTTTATTCAGAAACATCGTTTACCAACATAGTATTGCCTATAACTCAAACTCAATCACAATAAAATATAAACGGTGTGTGTGTGTGTGTATTAGAGAGAGATAAAGAGAGAGAGAGAAGAGCATTTTTAAATTACTAGATGTAGTGAATGTCTAATATTAGTGTAAAAACTGTCTCAATACAAGCCAAAACAATAGAGAGTGTTCACCTGACAGATAAACACATATAAAGTTTATGATTATACATTTCCTGGTGGGCTTCAGCAAAATGTCTACAGGACTTAAGCATTTTCAGCAATAACTACAGAGCTCTAGGCTGGTTTTCCCTCCACCCAAACCCGCACCTAGCCTAGCCTTCACGGGTGGTGCTTCTTTAGCAAATGCACTTTTGGTGAGCTCAGTTCTTTCACAGACAACTGAAGCAACAGCTGTGTGGGCAGAGGACAGTGGCATGGGTTTCAGGAGCTGTGGCTCCACTCCCAGTAGAAGCAAGTGATGAGGTTTCCTTCCCTAGGCTAGCCTGGAGAAAGGTTCTTTCACCAAGGAGAGACTGAGGAGGAGGGTTGGTCTGAATATTAACCAAAATAAGTATGGTTCCTTGCCATGGGGAAAAATTCAGTGTAACTCCATTTAGATGGAGTGATTACAGCTGAAAGTCAGGTAGAATTTGATTGAGGGATATTGGTTATTTTGAATCATCCCCAAAACTTGTATCTCCCACCAATATTTCTTCTAAAAAACTGCAGCTTATATCTTGAACCAACACACACACACACACACACACGCTACCACCTCCACTTTTACCCAATCTCTTTTAAAACTTTTCTCAAAGAAATACTCATTTTCAGTGGCTCTTCATTGCAGTGCTCAGCTGTAGTGTATAACTTCCCATCTTCTCATCTCCCTCTCACTGACCATTGTCCAGTCAGGGCCAGACCCGGGCTGAGGGTCAGGACAGAAGTTTCTTTCTTTGGTCAAAGTCCAAACATCACAGATGGCCTGGAAAGGGTGCCTAGGTCTTGATGAAAGCCAGAAAAATGAATCCAAATGAGGCCATTGATCCAGGGAGGAGAGAGGAGCAACAGCAGCTGAGGTACAAAGCCAAAGTGGGACAGAGAAGAACCAGGGGACTGGAGAACTGAAGGTGAGGAGCGGTCAGAGCAACAAGCCAGTGAACGTGATTAGCGTGTGTTCCAAAGTTGTGTTGAAGAGTCAACGTCACTTACTGCCTTTTCATTTCTTTATAAAATACTAAATGAAAGTCAACTTTGCGTAGCAGTTAAGTCACAGCTCCTGGAACTAGACCACCTAGGTTCGAAGCCTGGCTTTGCCTGTTACTAGCTCTGTGACCTTAATCACTTCCCTCAGTTTTTCCATCTGTAAAATGGAGATAATAAGAGGTTTTGATTCACATCTGCTAAGGGCTTAGAAAAGCTTCTATATAAAAAGACATAAAAGTATAACAATATGCACCCAAGTACCCCGCATCAAGCCTTAGGAAAAAAAGTGACGAGAATGGCCGGAGTTCTCTCTTATTTTTCCCTCTGCCTTCCCCCAAAGGAAGCCACCATCTTGAATTTGTGATTTATCCTTCTCATGCATCTTTATATTCATTTATATGAATAGTTATGTCTCTAAGTATGAGTAATTTTATTTTTCACATTTTAAAGCATGTATAAATGGTATCGTGCTTTATGTATTCATCTGTGACTTGTTCTGCTTAATCGATTCATCTGTGTTGCTACAAGCAGCTCTGGGTCATACATCCCTGTCATTCCTATTACTGCTGGAGTATTCCCAATGGATGCATGCACCACAATTTATTTGTCTGCTCTCCTGTTGATGAACATGTAAGTTGCTTCTACTTTTTGCTGTTCTAAGCATTCTTAGACATATTTCTTGGCAAATGAGTTGGAGTTCTTCTAAGTTGACTTAGAAGTGAAATTTCTGAGCCTTAGAGTAAACTTATTTTCAAATTTACTTAATATTTTTATACTTGTTCTTTTAAAATATTCAGACCAATTCACCTTATCCTCAGCTATGGGCTGAAAATTACTGCAAATCCTTTCGACAGATTAATTTATTTAATCCTCATAACAACTCTGCAAAAGAGGTTCTATTATTTCCTTCTCTTTATAGAAGAGAAGTTCAGCAGTTTTTCTCAGATCACACAGCTGGTGAACTCTAGAGCTGGGATTCACACCGAGACACAGCGCTTCCAGAGTTGTGCTAAATGCAAAATAGGATTAATAAAAAGTCAAGTTATTCTAACCAAAAAGTACCACTAGGCAGATAAAAAGATTCACTGAAGGAGGTGAGATTTCATATAATTCAGGATGACCTCATCTTAATTACACACCTGCATTTCCTTATTTCCAAATGAGACCCATTCTGAGGCTCCAGGTAGACATGAACCTTGGAGGTCACTATTCAACCCAGGACAGGATCCCCTCCCACCATCTGTGACCAAAGAGAGGATTCTAATTGACTTTCCACATGACAAGCCTTCGGATGGTTGGCAAGAGCTCTCCTGTCCACAGATCTCCCCTCCCTACCCCACCTCACCTGCCCAAGGTATCTCTCGCCCTGGCTACACTTGCCCAATTCAGTCAGTCTACACTGGCAGAGCCCCTGGTGGTTCTCAGTCCCCAAGAAAGTTCCCTCACTGTCCAAGTGGCCCTGCTTTGGACACCTTCCATTTGCCAATGTCTTTCGCATGAAGGGGTATCCACAACAGATATTCTTTTCCAGGAGTGGACAGACCGATACAACATACAGTGAACCCTATGAGTTGTCACTGAGCACTCTGATTATAGTTGGGCCATGACTGCAGGAGCCATTTGTTCCAGGTCACTCAGGAGAGTTGAGTAATAGTTCTAGTTCTGGCTGTAACTCTGTAAACAGAAGTAAATCAAGATTTCGGTGCTTACATTTCTTAACCTTTAGAAAAAGGAATCCTTGCCCTAACCTGTTTGACAATGATGCTGTGAGGACAAATATCAGATTGGTACACAAGACTCAGATAAAATCCTCAGATAAGAATGCATAGGAAGAATGTGGCTATATACTCATAATGCGATGGAATTTAACCTTGCTTTATGTCAGGGGCTCCTTTGATAAGCCAATGAAATCTATGGTGCACTTCCTCAGAAAATGCACGTAAGCATGGTCACACACATATACATAAGCTTCAAAATTATTAAGGACTTAAATTACGCTGGATTTCAGATATGGTTTCTCTCCATTCTCTAATAAGAAGTGATTTGGAGCCTGAGTATTACATGAATACAGCAAACAGTATTCTTTCTTGATTCACAAGTAGCTGTTCCAGTTTAGAACTGAGGCTATTAAGCTGGTTCAGGAACTCCAGGACATCGTGTGGCCATACTTGGAGTGGAGTAGAAATTTTTTTGGATTGAATTGAATGTCTATGGATGGTGAGCCACCCTTTCTCTGTAGCAATATCTCTGAAGTAAAAGAAGTTGGTCTTTAGTGTCCATTTTCTCATTTTTTGCCTTTTCTCCCCCTTTTCTTCTTGTGAGGGATATTGGCCCTGAGCTAACATCTGTGCCAATCTTCCTCTATTTTATGTGAGATGCCTCCACAGAGTGGCTTGATGAGCAGTGCTAGGTCCATGCCTGGGATGTGAACCTGTGAACCCCAGGCTGCCGAAGTGGAGCACACAAACCTAACCACTATACCACCGGGCTGGCCCCTCTCCCCTTGTAATAGCCCCATTTCAGGAAAAATTCACTCATCTCACTTTGACAAGATGAAATTGATCCAATAAAGTAATCCTCACTAATATGTGAGAAAATCAGGGTCTGGGACTATCCCACGTGTGGAGTCAGCCTTAGGAAAGTTCACTACAGTCAGAGGAGCATAGTTATCGAAACACATGATTTACTAATAATGGAAATTCTGATAATGGTGATGGAAATAATTTGGGACAAGGACACCTTTCTAGTAATAATGTACTTTTTGCATAATTTTTACATAATTTATAGTCTTTGTATAGTCTCAAACTTTCCAAAGTCCTCTCATTAATGTGATTTCCTTTGCTTCCCTCCAAAAGCCAAAATGGGAGGGGAAGACAGAAAATGCCTGTTTTATAGATAAGGAAATTGAGTCCTTGAGACTGCCTTAAATCTTGCAGTTAGTAAGAGGTGGAGCCAGGACTTTAACTCGGATCAGATCCTAAAACCCACTCTCCTTTGCTATATAATAAAGGAAATCATGTACATAAAACAGAGTTTCAATTTTCAAATGGCCTCCCTGAATCCAAGATGTAGTATGACTTCAGGGGTAGCAGCGGGTTGTCCCAGGAATTGGAAATCCTATAATCTTCTCTCTTTCTGGGTAACCTTAACCTGGGTGTAGGGTAGAGTTGACTTCGCCTCTACCTGCTCCAAAATAGGAAAAAAAGTCTGTCCCTGTTCTTCCTGATGCCTGAGATCCCTTTAACAATGAGCAGTGCCTTGCGCTCCACAGTAAGAGAGAGGACCGGAAACATGAATATCTGCTGATAGGTCAATGCAAATGGCTGATATCAAAATTTTCTCTGAAAATAAGTCTTAACAGGGGAGAGGGCAGGGAGAGAAGTCATCAGCTGAACCAGGACTGTCTGAGGCTGCAGAGAGCCAAGGGGAGAGAGAAAGGTCAGTGTCTAAAAACCAACGGCACTTGCCTCCTTCATCTTGGCAGTGCTCCCCCTCCACATGGTTCTCATTGCTCAGAGAAGGACAAAATGAGTATCCTCTTGACCACAGGAAACACAGTGCTTCTCAGAGTGTGGTCCCCAAGACTAAAACATCTACATCACCCAGAAGTGCTGGTTAAACATGCAGATTCCCAGGCGCTTCACACTCCTCAGCAACCCACCCACACATCTTTCCAGTTTAGGTCTCTGGGGCTAGACACAGGAATTTGCCCTGGTAGCAAGCTTCCAGGATGTCTTTTGTGAGCATTAAAGTTTAGAAAGTTTAGAAAGTAGAGGCTGAATTAGGTCAGGAGAACACTGAGGAATACAGTCATGTGCCACATTACAATGTTTTGGTCAACCATGGACCACATATATGACAGTGATCCCATAAGATTAACACCACATAGCTATACCATCTGGGTTTGTGTAGGTACAGTCTATGATGTTTGCACAACAACAAACCCTCCTAATGATGCAGCTCTCAGAATGTATCACTGAAACGACACGTGACCATAGTCACTTTTGAAAGACCTTGAGGAAAACACCTCAATGAAAGCTATTTTATGGAATTGCTTTTAAAATTCTTCTCTTTCCTTATGTTAAAATCATTTGGTGTATTTTTTTAAAATTATGCAAATCTGTGCATATATCATTCTGTTAGATGCGCAAATGTGATCTATATCCATATCTGTGTACAGGCTATTTGAATTTCTTTTCCCTTTTTGCACAGCTCTCCCCACATTTTTCTCCCCTGCCTACTCTCATCTCCATCAGCTCCTCAGTAATCTATACTGCAATCCAGTCTCTTATCTCCTGTATAATCACACATGCTCACACAAACACATATCCTCAAAGCTATATGGGTAGATGTTGTTTTTTGCATTACTAAAATAGAAAAATATTTTACATTTTTTGTGTATCTTGCTTTTCTCACTCAACAATACCTAATAGAAATCCTTCCATGTTACAAGGTTTAACTCTAACTTAATCTTTCCAATGATTGCATACGATTTCACAGCACAGATGAATCATAACTTATTCAATCATTCCCCTATTGACAGATGTAATTTGTTCCCAGGTTCCTGCTGCTATGGACAATGCAGCAATTAATATCTTTGTATTGTATATGTATGCTTTCTTTCCAGGGGACAGATTCTTATTCATAGGATCGAGAACTGTATAACTGTTTGTTACAATAATAATTAATATCAGTATTTTGGAGGATAATATATATTTTTATTTTTAGTAACTCTTTCCAACTTGTTTTCCAAATAAGGTAATATTGTAACCAGTAATTCACAGGAGTGCTCTTTTCCCCTTTACATCTTCTTGTTATAAAAATTTATATTGGTAGCAAAATGTAATTAGTTACATAAATCGATTATACTGAATTTTTAAATGTCCTTCACCTTACAACATGCTAACTTTTGAAATTCCATTTGAGTTTTGCAAATATTTCACATCACAAGTCGATAAGTATTGAGCTCTGAAGTGCTAAACAGGTATAATCAAGAAAACAAAGAAAACAACCAAAAAACAAAAACAGTTTGCCTTCAATGAGACTACCTTCTAAATATTTTAGAAAAATGATAGATAGATAGATAGATAGTTGGCTGATAGAAAAAACCTCTAATATTTGTCCTACCTTGCCAACAGCCAAATCTGATAAGGCCAGTTTTTATGCATCTATAAATATGCCTGACCAGCCAAGGTCAAAGAACATATTCTGGGAACAATAGCTATTCTCTTCATTTTTTTATGACACTGAAGAGGAAGAAAAAGAGCTGTGACCTGGCTAGATCCACAGACTTCAACCAGCCCTTGTTTGATCAGAACATCTGGAAATGTCCAGCAAGGCATCAAGGTGCAGAGACGGTTAACCTCTGGCAGAGTCCCAAGTGCCACTTCCAGTTCATGGGAAATGGCAGGACTCAATGGGATGTTTAAGGGAAACAAGAGCAGTAGAGAAGAGGGTAGAAGAAGAGCTGGTGAAGGGACAGAGAAAGCAGTAGGTCTGTGAGCTAAGGGGGGAAAAAGAAACAGCTTAATTATAGAAGAAAAGACAGACACATAGGATAGCTCACACAGGCAGAGTTGCTGTGGAAGCACATTCCAGGAAAATCTTAAGAGATTACTTTAATAATAAACCATGCATTCTTCAGCAAGCCATCACGGGATTAACTACCCCTCTCCTCGGCGGGGAGCACAGCCGTCAGTTTTTTACTTTTTTTCCTTCTTCCTCACAGGCAGGTTTTGTACAAGGAGAAGAGTCATGCAAGGATCCTAGTTTTTCAAATATTGCATTGAATTTTCCTCACCTGAATTTTCTAAATGTGAATTTCAGCGGTGAGAAGAAAACACCATGGTTTAGGCAGGGTTCACGTCTGAGTGGGCTTGGATCTGACGCTCCAGCAGCAATGGTGCTCATGTTAGACCTACTGAAAAGTGATCAACTTCAGGGAGACAGAAGGCTACGTTTCACCAGGGATAAAAAGGGTTAAATTTACTTTCATTCTTCTTTCTTTTTTTTTCCTTAATGTGAGCAGGACACTGAATTATTGCCAGAAGCAATATCAGCATCCCAGAGAAATAAAAATGCACTTCAAATCAGAGTTCTCCACTGTCCACCCCTAAGCTTTCTGTGTATAATGACAGAGCTGTCCATTATAGCTGTATGTGTGAGCCCACTGCTCATAACCGAACTCTTTTCCTCAAAGTCTTCTCTTGAAACTACAGCTCATGGTAGATGAAATATTTTCTTCCTCTGGCTTTCTTAGACAAACCCCTTCCATTTGGTGGGGAAGAGTAAACATAAATTAACATTTCTTGGTCAGAGTCTTTAAAAAATACGTCTGGGTTGTCACTTCTGAGTTGAGAAAGTGTTACATATTAAGGATAAGAGAGGGATTCATTTCTTTCGAATTGTCAAAGCCTCTATTTGCCTGAAATCAGTTGTCATTTTTCCAGCTATTCGGCCTTTGGAATTGAAACCATCCCTCTGGACTTCAGGATCTCAGAAATAAAGCACTACATCCTAAGATGTACCAGAATTCAAGTTCTCTGCACAAATGTTATAAATACCATCCTAAGACTAAAGTTTATATATCTCTTGTCATTCATACGAAGTCATTTTTTTTAATAATAGCAAATTAGCTCAGAGGAATATTGAAAACTATCAGCACCACCTTCCCCATCCCTGCATCCCCATGTGTGAGGAGAGGCAGATGGTAGAAATAGTAGAGGCCAAGAGAGGTAATATTCTCATTGTCGCCAGTCGTGCTGCTCTGGGCCCCTGGGTGCCTGGTTGTTCCAAGCCTGACCTACTTGAGAGCAGGGACTGCCACTCACATTCAATCGCCCCAAATTACACAGTGGCTTTGCAGTCGGGGCTAGGCTGGGACCACAAAATACATCCTTGGTGTCCCATGTGCCCAATTTGAACCCCCAGTTTCCAGAGGTAAAATGCAAATCCACTGTGTGTTGCTTACTCAGTAAAATCGATAACCCCTTCCCCTCCAAGTCACAATTTGGCGCTTTCACATTTAACACACTATCTCCCACTTAAAAATAAATAAATAAAAGGGAACATAGGCATGCTTTTCATAAGAGTAATTTCATAATTCTTAAAAAGTAACAGAGCTTGTGGGGATGCTTTACAATTGTTCATGACTTTAAAAGATGGAGAAAATGAATTCCCAGCTTGTTAAGGTTCACTAAGATCTGCTCAACACTGTATGTCGACATTTTCAAATATTTCCTTTCTCATATTTTATATTTTTCATGGAGGTACAGGAGACACTATGGAAATCAGTGGGGAATAAAGTCTTGTTGTGTCTACACGTGGATGGACACACTGTGAGGGAAGCCAGTATACAATCTTTGTTTATATCAGATATATAGCTTATTTACATAGGTTATATAGACGTGAACATTTTTGTTTATATCGATTTCATAGAAAGAGAATTGTTTTTATATCTGTATATACAGGTTTATATTTCATACATAAATACAGTATGTTTCACATATACACACACAGATTTCCCACCGATTTAAGTGCACCCACATCTGCAATGAAAGAGACACGAATTCCTTTAAAGGGGGCAATCCACGTTCAACTGTGGAAACAGCAGACCTGAGCTGGGATCCACTGCCTCTTGCCAGCAAAGTTAGGAGTAAACGCAGCCCTTTGTTCAAAGGGGCCCCTACGGGTCAGGACGACTTCGTGTGCCACATCACTCCAAGTGGCAATCCAGAGAAGGAATTTGTGAAATGAAGGTCGTGTGGATCCCACCCCTTTCCCGCGGAGTTTCCCTTTCCTGTCCTTATTTGCACCCCGCCCTGTCCCGCGTCCCCAGCCCCACGAGCCTGGGGCTGTGGACTGAGCCCTTACTCCTTTCTCCTCCCCTTCGCGTCGGTTCCCTGCGATCGCCCCCCGCTGGCGGGGCTGCCGAGCCGAGGGGATCCGGGTCCTCTGCGTGACTGCAGCCCGAGTTAATAAACAGTTAAGTTTGGAAGACTCAGCAGACACGTTGAGGGGGAGTTACCAAGCCCAGGCAGCAAAAACATCCCGGCGCATTCCTGGGGAGTCCTCAGCTGCCAGCATCTGATTAGAACCATATCTGCCGGGAGTGGCCGCGCGGCTCCGAGGCTCCCTCCCGGCCGGCGGCTATTTAAGCGCGGCCGCCCGGTCGGCTGCGCGGCAGCCTGGAGGCTCGGGCACCAGGAGTCATGCTCGCTTCGCGGAGGCGCTAGCCAGCCTGTGAGTAGCTTTCAAATCCTTCTTCCCTTTGGCTCCATTTTTTCCGACCTTCTTCCTTCCTTTGCTCTCTCCCCGCTTAGGGTGCAGACCTGGGACTGTTGGGGAATCTTAGAAATAACACTGTGCTTGGGGAAACAAGCGGGTTTGTGGCCTGACATCCGAGGAATGCGTCCACGGAATGCATCTTACCTTTGGGGTCGGCCTCCAGATGTCCAGCTTGTGACATTTAACAAGCGCCTCCCTTTTGTGTGTGTGTGTGTGTCTGTGTGCTTGTTTAAAAGCTCTGCGGGCAGCCGTGGTAGGACGCCGGTGTGGCAGCTAACCGCCTCATTAACTCCTCGAAGGGTGTTTCTTTCGCCTTGTGACAAAGGCTAGGGACCTGGTCTGTGCCCTGGAGAAGTTTTTTCCTGGTGACTGACAACGGATGGCATTAAAATGTGAACTTTGTCTCACACCCGCATTCTTAAGAAAGTATCTGCCCAAAAGACTGAACTAACTTGTTTTAAAACCCCAAAGCCCTGAGCGTTTAGATGGTGTTTGCCTGCTTGCTGGAAACTGGCTGGAAAGATTAAGCAAGAATTCTAGAAAAGGGGGAAAAACTGAATGGGTTAAAACCATGGAGCCCCAGTCAACATAGCGGTTTTCATGGCATAGAGCTGACTCTGTTATTTGTTTCTGCCGTCCTTTGCTCTTAATTTTTAGTCTGGAATTCAGGTCCGCAGTCAGTTTCACCAGGGAGCTGTTTGAGTCCAAAGGGAAATTTTACTGGATTAAAAACACTTAAAGAATCTGGATGTTATCTCCACCCCATCCACCCCCCACTTTTTCCTCTTTCTTTTTAGTTTGTGTTGGGAAGGAAGAGAGGCACTCTGTAAAATGAGAAGAGCAGAAATAAGCTTCCAGACACATGGAAAGACTTAAAAATTATGGAGGGGCGACTTCATGAATAGTAAATGTTGTTATTGCACTATAAAGTGACTTAATGAAAGAATTTCTGGCCCTAATCAGCCAAAGCAAAGGAGTGCGGGAGACGGAGGTAAGACAGAACTAATTCAAACAGAAGTAACGGCTGAGGAAGAAAGGCAGCTACAAAAATGCCTTCAAGACGTCTGATAAGGCTCTGGGAATGGCTTTGATGGGGGATATAATAGATTTTCCTACAGGCTTGAGGTTGGCTCCCCACACAGGAGCATCTACTGTCTATTGGGGAGGGAGGAGCTAGCTGGGAAAGGGGGAGCATTGCAGATACCAAATGGCTTGTTTCCATGCTCTATGACACTCTCCATTCTTGCTTCTTACACCGGCAGCCAGATCTTGATCAGGCTGCTCTGCTTCGGGACAGGTGCCCCACTCACCCCAGGTTCTGTCTCTACCTCGTTGAAGGGAGATAGGCCTCAATGACACTGGAAGAGAGTTTATTGCCTTGAGAATTCAGGAGTATTTGGGATGGAACTCTCCTTAATCTTTGGGGAAGGACCTTTTGGTGAAGTGCTGAGTATATGGCAGTCAACAATGTCACACTTATACAACATGGAGTGTGCAATGTGGACAGTCTCCTAGAAGGAGCACAAAGGAGGCCTCGTGGTCTTTTCCAATGTGTGTTTCTGGGACAAATTACTTCTTCTAAATTCCTAATCAGTTTCCTTCTAAGACAGACTGGATTCTTTTGCCTGTCGTTGGTGAATTAACTTAATTCCCCCTTCCCTTCCCGCTCCCAACTTGTCTCTTCTTATCCAAATGACTGCCCTAGAAACCAGTTCTTCTGAACGTATACGTTCCTCCATTTTAACGTGTGACCAGAACAAGCAGATGTTAAAGGAAAGTCTTCAGCTTTGAGCGATGACACACATGCAGTTGCCGTTCTGGTGATCTTGGGCACCGTTAACCTTCACCTGAGTGTGTAAGAGAGGGAAGGGAGCCACAGCACTTTAAAAGCCTTGCTTAATTTGTTAAGGACAGAATCCAGAGTCTGCATTTTCACTCAAGACTTTTATAGTTTTAGATTCAACTAAAAGTCCAAATTCCTATGTATGAGGCTTATTTGTTGCCTTGCTCAAAAGATTGAATTGATTTTTGTCACTGTTTGGGTTGAAGGGAATTGCCTTTAAGATACTAGTTGGCACAAAGGTCGTATAGGGACCTCTGGAGGCTGCTGACCAGCTGGTTGGGGGTGGTATTTATTGGCCTCCTCGGCCATGCCTCAGTTATCTGAAGATTAAGAGAGCAGGAAGACATATGCCTTGCTGAGTGGCTCCTGGCTGGCAAGAGGCTTTGAGGAAACCTGGGCTCTTGTGGTCCAGCGAGTATGTGCTGCTTCATTTCTAATTCTACCCTCATATGTCCGTAAGCCTAAGCTGGCTGCCACCCATATTTTCTACCTGGATAGTTTTGAAGGCTTCATGTGTTTCTCTTCCTCAGTCTCTCCTGACTTGACGATGTAATTAATGCTTTTGTTAAAGACGAAGCTAAGATGCTGAACTATTTGAGAAGGCTGCTGAAGACTGAGCTCCTCAGGGTGTCAAGTTGCCCTAATGTCCAGCAGAACCTGCCTCCCCAGGGGGCAAGACTTGACAACAGACTGGCTGGAGAGGTTTTGGTAACTGACTGAACACATAAGGTTCAGTCTTATTCTGGTCCTCCAAACAGAACCAGAATAAAAACTACCCTGGCAATGTGTAACACCTGAGGAACAAGATGTGGTATTTTAAAATTCTTCCTGGTGCTGCTGAG
The DNA here is from genome assembly GCF_041296265.1 of Equus caballus. Classification (NCBI taxonomy): domain Eukaryota; kingdom Metazoa; phylum Chordata; class Mammalia; order Perissodactyla; family Equidae; genus Equus; species Equus caballus. The sequence continues at coordinate 41,256,665 of NC_091704.1, forward strand.
TAATTCTAAAGTTGAAGTTGTGCCACTGTATTGCACAGAGGTAGGCCAGAATCACAGTTGGATGAAATAGCTGTGACGTCAGATATGTGTGTTTCATGGAAACCTAATTCATGGTAATGTATCCTGATTGGATTAATTGTGTGAATGAGAAAGAAAGCAGGCCATCAAGTCTCCTACAAAAAACACACTAATTTCTGATGAGGGGAGCAAATGATACTGAGTGTGGACACAAAGGGCTAGCGTTTGTGCCAGTTGCTGCCTCCCACCTGGCACAATCAGTGGTTGAGAGCATGGGTTCTGGAGCTCCATTGCCTCGGTTCAAACCCCAGCTACACTACTGCTGCTTACGTGACCTTGGGCAGCTTGCTTAACCTCTCTCTACTTAAGCTTTCTTATCTGAAGAGAGAAATAGTACTTACCCGTGGGTTTGTTGGAAAGATTGTTAATCTAATATGCTTAGAATACTTTATTCTCTCTGACTCAGAAAATTATGTTTTGTTTTGTTTTTACCCCCTGAACAACTGAATTATATATCTTTGTGAAAACTGAAGTTGGAATGGAGAATTTCTTTGTCAAAATTGGACACTGCTTGTCTACCTGAAAAATGTTAATCATTCAGGCACTTAATATTAACAAAGCCAGCACATGTGCCGTGCTCATGCTAGAACAGACAGGGAGTTACTCTCTGTTCTCCGCCTGGAAGCCTGCAGTTTGGTTTGGTCATGCCGACCTCCTCTGGTCTCATGGAAGTCTTCTCCACCCTCCCGCAGCCTCCCTACCAAGAGGGAGCAATCCTTCCCCCTGCGGTCAGCATTATAGCAGGAGGAAGTGGGAAGGGAAGGACCACCAGTACTAACCTGGGTGACCAGGCTAGAAATGAATCTTCCGTGTGTGTGCGTGTGGCCCCATACTATCCTTGCCCACATAGCTGGGCAGGTTGCCATGGTTACTCCCCTTCCCGCATCCTTCTCCTGTCCTGGAAGGAAGCCTGCCACTCTAGGGTAAGCAAAATCTGAACAAATTGCTTCCTGGTCTAAAAATGGAAGTTACTTTTTTAAGAAGTAAGGTAGACTCTCCTCTCTTCCTACTTCATCCTTTTCTTCTTCTTCTAAACTTATTTTAATCCTAATACTTAATTGTCTAACTCTTGCTAAATTTTATGTCATCAAGAAAGCAAAACATTAAGGCTTATGAAATTTCAGGAACGTAAGAGCTATTGCCTCAATGTAGAAGAAGCCTGGCAATTTTTCTCTGCTGCCAGAATTTATACAAGCTGGCTAAGGGCAAGTGACCTTTGACCGCCTTAAATGGTATGAATTCTGAGGGAATGAGGTAGGCTGAGTCAGTGTTCAGTTATAGGGAAGTTACCAGGAGGCAGAATGCGTGAGGGCTGTCGCTTAGGGAACACAGAGTAAAAAATAAGAAGTAACAATCCTGGAGAAGCAGGGTTGGAAACACTGTTCAACCTGGAAGCAATTTGGGTGAGGAATACGTGATTTAACCTTTTCTCTGGTTAAAAAGCTGCCTATTTCTCCCTTGCAATGTGATGCAAAGTGTTACTCTGAAACAGACTTAGACCTTTTATATGACAGGTGAAGTGCTGTAAGTTCTCAATTAACTATCAGATTCATTCAGTCTTTCAAGATTGGACGCTCAGTTAGCTTGGTGTCAATTTCACAGATAAGGAAAACTCATCTAAGACAGTGGTTCTCAGAGTCTGTTCCCCAGACCAGCAACATCAGCATCTTCTGGAAACTTGTTAGAAATGCAAATTCTTGGTTACCATCCCGGATTCACTGAACCAAATTCTAGCAGTAGGGCCTATCCTGCTGTATTTCAACAGATCCTCCACATGATGTAAGAGTAACTTTCATAATTCAGTTGCTCAGTGGAAAACATAGCAAAGTAGCTGAATTCCTACAGTCATGGAAATAATAAAGCAAAACATTTAAACACAGCTCAGTTCAACTGAATCTTAGGATGTAGAAAGATGAAAAACATGGACCTTGACATTTTTCCTATTCTCTCTAGTGTTGCTTTCTTGATATGCTCTTTAGTTTTATATTATCACCTCACTTCCAAATCCTTTCCCCTCCTTTGAGGTTTTAAAGAGCATAATTAATCTCCATTTATTAGGAAACTGTCCCAGTTACTTCTTTTAAAAATGATTCCAGTAAACGAAATCATTACCCTTGAACCAGATGGTTTTCTCTAACCTATAAAACTTTTTATTTTGTTTTTCATGCCATGCCCAGAGTGTAGATGAAGGCCTCTCCAAATTGGTAAATGAACCTACTGTACTTAGTTTTTATAGAGCTTTATGGTTTATGAAGTACTGTTCCTTTCTCCCATTTGATTTTCACTTTAAGTAACTTAAGAAAGAAAAAATATCTCCATTTTTTAGCTCCAATGTGATCAGTAGTTATCAGCTTGCCCAAGGTCATATCATTAAGTGGTAGAGCCAGGATTCAAGCATGAAGCTTTGCAGTTCGAATCTTGGTGTATATCTGAATATTTAGTGAGTACCGCTTGTGTGAAGCGTGTTGCTACGTTGGCAGTGGAAGAACTCCCACTGAGTAGAAATCTAGAAGAAAGTCTACATGATGTGAAGCAAAGGACGTAGACTCTACCTGTGGTGGAATCGCAGCTCTGCTATTTCTTAGGCATGCTACCTAACGTCTCTAACCCTTTGCCTCACGCACCTTGCAAAACAGTCCTAAGAATAACTGATGTTAATCAGAGACTGATTTTTAGCAGAGATCACACCTTAGACTGAAAAATACAAGGGTGTAATCTAGAAGTAGACAATTGGGACTCTGGTTTTGAGGAGGCAACATAGGTTAGTGGTTAGGAGCTTGTGCTCTGAACTAAAACTGACTCTGTCTACAACCCAGCTTTGTCATTTCAGACAAGAGATATGTCATCTGAGCTTCATTTTCTCCATCAGTAAAATGAGTTGCCTCAAAATTAAAATTAAAGGAGGAGGCATAAGAAATACTTCCTCAGAGCTGTTGCTTCCGAAATGTACCTATTCTAGAACTATAATTTTCAATGCAATAGCTAAGCTGTTATTGAAAATGGTCTTGTTCTCACTGCTTGTGAGCTTTAAGTGAGCTAAAATCTAGAGATGAACACATTTGGGCTGAAAATTAGGTGACTGTCTTTCCTACATACCTTGAAACTGTTCAGTGTGAGGGTCAAGGAGAGTGTGGAGATGCTTCATCAACCAGTACAGGTACACAAATGTTGACTCTTAAGGTACCACTTAAATCTCCTCTGGGCAGGGCAGTTGAGTCCTCCCAAGGTCTAGAGTTAATTCATACCCAAATAACTGGCAAGTGAAGAATAATTTCACTAAATGTGTCCATATTGAACACAGCTGCCTCCTTGTTGTAAACATTTTACCCAAATGACCTCACTTATTTTTCATATTTTGAGTGCCCTATTAAAAGGCCAAGACCTTCTAATCTTCTATAATATATAATGCAGATGCTAGCATGCTTTTTGTTACCATTTAGTGCAGCAGAAATAAGCCAAATGTGTTTGGACATTTGTCAGAGGGCTGGCATAGTCATATGAAGAATGCTGAGCCAGTTTGGCTTTGGGGCACAATGTTAATCCAGATGGGAAACATATAATTGACCTCTAGATCCCAGGATCACAAATTGGAACTGTACACATAGTAGGTGCTCAAATATCTGTCTTTTAAAGGAGGGTCTCGGCTGTGCTTTAATTAAATGAACATTGGGTGGTGGTATTATTTTCTTTGTTTTTGTTTGGGGTTTCTTTTTTTTAACCTTTGCCTTAAAGTCTAACATCTTAAATGCAATCTCATTTTTGAAATAGAAGACAAACATGTAACTGATAGAACAGGCTCTTCCATCCATAGCTGGTTGATAAGAAGGAGATTTAGTATTGATTTCTGTCTGGACAAAGGTTCAACTATAGCTGAAGCTTTTCAGAAACATACATGTACTTGAATTGAAATGATAGTTTCGTTCAATGTCTAAGCTGTCTTCTGAAAGAAATCTTCATGCATAGATGCTTGCTTAGCTGCCTGATAACTTGTCCTTTGGGGTTTCTGATTTGTCCAGCTGGTCTAAAGTTCTCAGTGACTAAAATTTGGTTGTAATTGAAAGTTGGATAAAAATATTTGCCTAACACCTGCTAAAGGACACATAGATGTCAACAATTGCTGCCTACAAGAAATTTAGACAAAATGACAGCTGTTCAACAAACATATGGTTTTATTATAATGAAGCGGTACAGAGTAGGGTCTGAAGAAAACAAAGGACTAAGGTGTGATAAGGAACGTGGCCTTTAAAGGAGTGGTGGAAGTCAGATCAGCAAAGGTAGGAAGAAAAATGCATTCTAGGCAGAAGCTCATAAGCAAATCATGCAGATGTATGTCCAAAGAATACTGACTGGCAGTTTGGCCAAGAGAAAGCACATGTGGCAGAGAGGTAAGAGGTGGTATCATTTGGAAAGGAGAGATGGATTGCACTGAGCTTTGGCTTTTAGGACAAGAGCGTAGATCTTTATTTGCTAAGCAGTAGGACTCTATGAAATCAGGAGAACAAAATGCTGACTCAGATGAATTAACCTGGCTTTACTGGCAGAATGGGTTTGAGTAGAGATTGAATAGCAGTTGAAGAAAAAACTATTTCACGAAAAATCACCAGTCAAAGTAGAGAAAAGATTTGCCTAACTGAATATTAAGGAGCAAGTGGAAAATATGTGTTACCTCTAATATTTTCAATTTACTGCTCTTTTACCAGGCTGTGTGGGGCCTAGAAAAGTAGGACAAATGATTCCCTGACCTCAAAACTTCTTTGAATTAGAGGAAGAGTTCTACACAACTCGAAGGGCGACAAAAGGTCGTGGCAGGTATAGGAAAATATAGGGCTGGTGAGAGGTCAGTGAAGACTTCCCTGAGACGACACACCTTGAGTGAACTCTGAATGACAGGTAGGAATTCAAGTAGGTGAAGGCTGTAAGTATTATAGGCAACATGAGAAGGCACAGGGTTTGTGTGTGTGTGTGTGTGTGTGTGTGTGTGTGTGTGTCCAAGGTAAATGGAAGAGATCAACCTCTCCAGGGAACAGGTGCTATGTGTATATCTACTGTGCATTCTAGTTATGAAGGTTGACTGTGAATGGAGGACTTGAACACTGATAGCTGATTAATACAAATCAGGAAGGTCATGAGGTCGGATAGGGCGCTACTGCAAGAATTCAGCCATGAAAGTTGGTCGGTTATGACTAGAATCTCTTACAACTTAGATTCTCATTAGTCCCTTTGGAGAAGATGGAAGGAAGAGTTCATCCCACAAAGTTTCTTTACTTAAAATGTTCTAATACCTATGCTATGTGTATAGACAATATCAAGATAACACTGTAATGTGAGTTGACTAATTGTGAGGAGCAAGGTACGTGATACAGGGCAGAATAGCTTTTTTGGAAGCGGCAACTTGGGATGGTGATGAGGCAAGATTGGGGAGGAATGCTGGAACTAAGTAAAAAAAAATTTTTGGTGGGAGGGAGGAGAGGTATGGAAATAAATGGTAATTATGGAAAAGAGAGAGTCAAAGGTTTGCCAGATTCAGGAGACACGTGAACAGTCTAAGATAAAATATTTGCTTCATGCTAAGCTACAGACTGTTGTGTATTTTTTAGGTATGTCCATGATCAAAATAAATTCTGCACCTCTGTTTCCAGATAGTGTATAGAGACACACATGTTCGGCTTTCTATGCAAGAACTTTTTAATAGAAACTATGGATACAACCACATTCTGTCTTAAGAGCTGGACTGTTAGATTTCGTGCCAACAACACTTGTTGAGGGCTTACTATTTGGGGTGGTAAAAAGTCCATTTTCTTGATGAAGGCTGACATTAACCAAGTGTTATGTGATATTCTTTTGCTAATGCTCTTGTAACTAGGTAGTGCTCCTTAAATAACCAAAGCCACTTGTCAGAGCCCCTGGTTACATTTTCATAATTGCTTCATTTAAATCTGTGATTCAGTAGTTTGACCTGATCTGAAAGTGACACTACTGTACGCCTAGAAATTCGGATAATTAAGAGTGCCACAGAACATGTTTGGTTCTAGAGTATAGAGGTTTGTGTCATCTCTGAATTGCTTGCACTTCTGAAGTGACAAAACTGAATGCCAAATGAGCATAGTGTTTCTTTCTGGTGTTTATGAAAATAGTGTTGATTCAGAACTTTGGATTTGAAGATAATTTTGCAAGAAACTTCATTGACAGTCTTTAATAACCTAGCATATCACAAGATTCTTCCCTCCCACTGGCTCTGTCGCACAGACACCCTTCCAGATTGTGGTATGGTTATAGGAGACTCCCAAACAGTAAACGCAAATATCCCCATCTAATTAATGTTTTAAGTAAATGTCATAATTTTGAAACTGTCTACTGAAGAGGATAATTAAGACTTTAAAACAAAAGTTGCATTTTTCCATGGTTGATCTTAATAAGTCAGCAATTTATACAGAATTGAAGTAGTACTAATTTTGTTTTCTCTTACTAAACATTATTAATAGCAGTAAAGCTTTCTACCCTAATCAGAAACATTTCCTCTAGAACTCTTAGCATCAGTTGTAGCTGTTATTTGCTTATTCTCTCTCCCATGCCTATACTGTAAGCCCCCCGAGAATAGAGACCATGTCTATTTTTGTCACTGTATACACAGCATAATACAGTGCATAGCACATAGTAGGTGTTCAATAAACAATAACCAGATGGCCAGGTGAATGAGTGACTCAAGCTACTCCCGTCTGCAACGTTAATTATAATTTATTATAGAGTGAGCAAACTGGGGAACTTCAGCTTGCCTTATCATCTGCTGGCATAAGTAAAACAGTTTTGAGTCCCTTTTTTTAAACTCTAAGGTTATTTATAAGGAGCAATTTCCATATGTTCCTCTAGTTTATATCTGCTCAGGGCCTCAGAAAGGCAGACAAGCTGCGACTGAAATTCTCCAGATGGCGTGGTCTTTTCAAGTCCTTGGTTTAACTTCTACCAATGGAGTATTCATCATGGCGCATCTGCCTATCTGACCCGATGGATGTCGTCACCTGGCTAATAATAATCGTAGTGGTGAACAGTTTTCAATCTGATATTTCAACCAAGGCCAACTTCTTATTCTCCTTCTGTTTCTCCTTTTAAAAGTGACTACCACATGTTTTACTGAAGAACTAATAAAAATTGAGAGAATAGATGAAACCTTTGGCTCAGCACTGAATAATTAATGTTATCCCTTTGGCTTACAATTTCTGCTCAAATCAATAAAACCTGGTTTTTTAATTTGTGTGCAACTGTGTTATGGGTAAAGATGTGACATCTGTTTGGCCCTTCAAAATGCTTAATTTAGGTTGCCAACTTGTACTATCTACACAGACCCCATTGGGTCCAAGAATACTAGTCTGGAAACCAACAATCGACCATACCCTGACTAACTTTCAAAATCTTAGTGTAACAGAGGTTTTTCAAACCCTAGTGACCATTTGATTCAAAACTTACATTCATTTTTTAATATATCAGGAGCTTTTCTCAACAACTTTGGACAGGTAGGTATCAGTTAATGACGTCTAAGTCAGTGGCGTCGGAAGCTTGCTGTGGACAGCGTTCTCTATGCTTTCAGATGTGCCCATGTTCACTCTGTAGGTTTAGCTTTTGAGTTTCATGTCATGTGACTGAAGCTAGAGTATCTTCACGATTCTGTCCTTACCCAAAGTTAGGTTGTTGATTTACCTACATTTTAAATGTTGCTATCTGACAAATTAGCACATCTCTGAGGAATTTAATTTTAAAAATACAAAAAGGCATGTGTCATTCTAATATCACTATTCTAAATATACCAGATGTAGAACTCTGCCTCTCACCCTATTAAGTACCACCTTTCTTAACCAGCATCTCCTTGGTGTTACTGATCATTCTAGTCTTTCAATAGTTATATGGAGAAACACATATAAATGGAAAAATGCTATATGTTCTGCTTTAAATGAAGAGCTATAATGACATGACTATTTTCGTTAATAGCTGCCTTTTTCAAAAGATGTTCTTTTAGATACTCACATTTCAAAATATAATTTTACTTCTATGTTTTAAAAAAACTCACATTATGGGAATTTTTTCTAAAGATGAAATGGATTTTAGAATGAAGGTTGTAAGACATAACAGCCTTTGATTTTTTTTTTTTTAAGGCCGCCCTAGGACACTTTGTTTATTTGAAGTTTGAGGGTCACCGAGCATCATAGCTTGGCAAGATGAGATAACCTCGAATCTGGCATTTGAGATTGTTAGACCTTAACCTTTCAATTAAAAGGCTTTGACTATGATGTAAACTATTATGAACTCAAATAAATAAAATAAAATAAATAAAAGGCTTTGTTTCAAAAAGATTAGCTGAGTATTTAAATGAAAGAAACAGCAGTGTTGAATCACTCAAAGTGGCAAGTTCACACAACTATCATACTACAAAGCTATCTGACTCTTTGATACTGTGACTCTATACTCAGATTTGTCACCACCCCAACCTCTACACCATTGCTCAAACCCTCAAAGTCTTCCCAGTACTGTCTAGACAAAATATAGTTCTGTAAACCCACCCTAATCCAGTTTGACCCACCTTTCAACCTTTTCTCTCTTATAACTCAGCACGGGTCCTGTATTCTAGCCAAGCTGACATAAATATTTTTTACGCATTGCTATCAATTCATCTTTCCTGAATGTATTTTCTGGCTAAAACACATTCCACGTCTCTGAAGAACTAGCTTAATTCTCTCTCTTCGCCTGTATTTTTCTAAAACAAAGAAGTTAAGAGCATACTATTAGATCTGTGTGACTTTCAGTGGGTTGGTTAACTTCTGTAATTCAGCTTCTCTCTTCTCAGATAGAGATGATGATACCTTCCCCATAGGATTAAATGAGAGAGTCTTAGCATCACACCTGGTCTATAATAAACATTCAATAAATTTAGCTTTAAAAAATATGGTGTTGCTTCTGTGTTTCTAAACCTGTTTAAGCCATCCCCAACTCTGCACTCCCAATCCCCTTCACTCTGCATTCTTTTTCCCAGGGCATTTATCTTCTTCTGAAAGACTATTATCCATTTGTGTGTTTCCCCTGCTAGAGTGCAAACGCTATAAGGGAAGAGATCTTTATTTTGCTTACTGATGTATCCCAAGCTGTAGAAGAGTGTTTGGCACATAGTAGGAACATAGGTTTATTACATGAATTAACTTGGCAGTGCTGATACTGGCATTCAGGGGCAAACTTTGTTTCCGGTTTCTAAATTGTAGGGGCTTTGAGCAGGGATCAATCACCAAACCCCATATGCTCTGAACAAAAAAAAAAGCTGTCAGTATTTGAAGGCCCTTTTAATTTTCTAATAGCATGGATTCAGTGCAAAATCTGGGGTAGCCAGTAACTTACCATTTGTGTAACCACTCTGGCTGGGACACTGTGAAATGGATGGCCTGCTCCTAAGAGTCAAAAGGGATGGCATTTGTTTTTACCCTCGTAAGGTAATTTCTTAGATGGAGGTACAAATGCAGAGTGGAATTTAGGGCAGGGAACCTCAGCACTGGAGAGACTGACCTTGAGAAAGAAATTTTATTCACATCCCTCTTCTGATAATTAGCCCTAAAAGTAGAACTTTGCTTATTTTATAGGGACTAAGAAAATTTCTTAGTGTTGTTTCTTTCTCTAGTTTCTTTGCTGGAACTCATTATCTACGTGCTTCTATAGTTTGTTAAGGAGTATATTCTATTTTTTAAAAACATTACAACTATAAACATATTTGTAATTTCAAATTTTGCTGCACTAGAAGGCATCTCCGGGGTATAGAAGGGCTTGATCATTCCTTTTTTGAGGATTTGTCTTAACCTCCTTGTCTACAATCTTGAGTCTTTTTAATAAAGATTGGATTAGGAACTTAATAGTGGCTTTCAGAGAAGACTTGTCTTTGCACAGGGCTATGGAGTTCAGCTAAGGAAATGAATGATCTAATTGCATTCTCTGATGCTAAAAATGCCTACATAATAAGACTAGAAAAGATCAGATGCCACCATGGAGTGAATCTGTCTAAAGCTTCAGGGACCAACTCCAATTACTTTTATTTAATGACCATAATAGGGATGATAAAGAGAGGCTACAAATGGAGCCCCTATCTAAGCACTTATATCCATCCCATGTTTTTCTTAAGTATTTAAGTATCAATTACTCTGCAGGCACGGAATTTTGCAACAGGTCATTAATGGTTCAGAGAACAGACGAGATTGCTCTAAAAGATAATGACACATCTTGCTTAAATATTACATTTCTTGTGAACCAAGGAAATTTCCTTTGTAATAAGTCATTGATGTGGACACTCCTGTGTAGTCTAACCAGAAGCCTTTTTGTAGTTCAGTATAAAAATGAATATCTCATAGTGGGCCAGGAGGTCTCAATGGAAGCCCAGCAAAATGGCATTTGATAAGGAACCATTCTTACTAGTTCATCTCATGCTAGAACAATAGACCCACTAGATATCCTCATGATTTGTCATCTGAAAAAGTAATGAAACCCAATAGGGACGGTGTCTATTCCACAGGCCTGGGAGAAGGAAGACCAGTCATCCCATCTGCTTATTCTGGGAAAGTCTCCCTCTGGTAAGTCAGATTTTTGACCAACCTCTTGCCCTAAAGCCAAGCCTTGTCCATTAAGTGGTACATGTGACTCGGAGTGCTAGGCAGGTTTGTAAATAATAACTTAATGCAAAGGACAAATACTCAACCCAATTTCTAGCAAAAGCTCTGAGAAATAGAAAACAGAATATACTTCATAGGTTTTTAGCACAACTGTTAGACAATACAGTAATCTCACTCTTAACTTAAATCAAACTCGTTTAACTTGAAAGGAGCAGAGGGTTACCCAGCATTATTCATACTAAAGCTGTCTGCAGCTGGAGAGGATTTTGAACAACACTTAAAAGACACAGACATAGATCCAATAAACGGGTCTTTATAGACTAGAAAACCAGAAACACTAGATTGTCCTAGTATATAAATTTATCATTTCACATAAGTTAAACCCTTTGGGAAGCAGCAATTCTTTTGGCACCGTATGAATGGATGATTTCTTGAGTTAATGCACTTATTGCCTTTTAAAATATCCAAACTGAGTTGTTTATTGGGCTAGCAGTATAGGTTTATAAGAAACAGCACATTGCATTGAATATTACTTCATGTAAAGTTAAGACACTACTTATTCAAACTTGTAGAATAATATCTAGATCAAAAGTAAAAAGACCAAAATTGTGTTGGGTTGGGGGAAGAAAAATAGCATTTTTCTAGGCTCCTCACAGTCATTGATTAATGCTACTTCAGGAGTGTATCTTAAAAGGAAAAAAAGGAAATGAAATATTCAAGACTTGAGCCTTTGAAAATATTGTCTAATGACATAACTAGGACAATTTTCGTAGACATCTTGGTTTTACACAACCGGTAAAAATTGGATTTTTTTCCTTCCCTCAGCCCTGGAATGATTTTTATGCTAGAAGAGATGACTTAAGAAAACAATCCAGTGGAATATATCTATTAGAAAATCTTCAAAGTCACTCTTTAAATCCCAGAATAAGCTTTTTATAACTTAGAGGGGAGAGACAAAGGAAACAATGCACTCTGCCATCTGTACAGAAATCTGTACAGACTGAGGTGATACTTGAGGTCTTTCCTTGTGTTCTTTGATTATTATTACATCCAAGAAAGATGACCAGTAAGTAGTGCCTTCATTTCCTAAGGACTCTTAACTTAGTTCTCTGAAACACTACCATCTATTTTAAACTTATTTGTCACTTAAATGACTTGCCAAAGGTAGTGTAGAAATTGACTTCCTGAAAGCTTCATTAGATTAAGAACAATATTTAATGTTTGAGGTCACATAGGGGTGGCTTTTTCTGGAAGGCTCTAGCAGTTACAAGGTTCTTTGAATTACTCCTCCAATCTTGCTGATTGTGCTTCATGATTCCTAAGGTACGAAGGGAGGGGGGATAAATTAATGGTGATTGTGGAAGGGGGGACCAATTAGTGGTGATGACTTACATGATTCTAACAAGTACAATTTTGGTTACATTAACTTGGATTTATATATAGAATTCATGAAACAAAACCTGTCACATCTACTTATGTTTTGTAAGCAAAAGTCTGATATTAAGTGATAGGCTTTTTTATTGTAGTTGGAACTTCCTGTACTCATTGAAGGTTTGCAGTGAATGAACAGTGTACAGATATTTCCATACATTAGAACACTTTATCCTTCAATGTAGCTGCTTCAATCCTGTAGTAATTAAAATCCTAAATCTGGGGACCAGCCTGGTGGCATGGTGGTTAAGTTTGCATGCTCCACTTCGGTGGCCCAGGATTTGCCAGTTAGGATCCCAGGCACGGACCTACACACCACTTATCAAGCCATGCCATGGCAGGCGTCCCACATATAAGGTAGAGGAAGATAGGCATGGATGTTAGCTCAGGGCCAGTCTTCTTCAGCAAAAAGGGGAGGATTGGCAGCAGATGTTAGCTCAGGGCTAATCTTCCTCAAAAAAAAAGGCAATCCCAAATCTGTTTCATTTAGCATGGGTTAACATGTTGCCCTTTAGTATTCTTCCATTCTTCCATTTAAAATGCATTTATTTGCTCCCACATACTTATTTGGTCCAATACCATTTCCCAAAAGATGAAAGAATAATGACAGTGTGACCTTTAGCTCAAGGACACTTGTGCATTTCTGCCACTTTGTCCATCTCGTATGTGCTGTGCAGCAGCTTCTTAGAGTATTTGTGTACACACAAGTTCAAAGCAGGTGGACTAGCTATTTCAGGACCTTTTTTGGATCCTGTCTCCTAAATTTTCAATGCCTGAGTAGCATTAATTATATCACCTCAAAGAGCAAGAAAACAAATTGGCAGATTTACCTTTCTGCTTATATACCCGAACCTGAAATTACCTAGTGATTTCTTATTTGTTAACCTATATAATTTGACCAGCAACCAACAAGTAAGCAAGTGACCCTATATTCTTATTCTTCTGGAAGAGTTCCCCTGGCCTTTTAGGTAGCATTCTGGATACTTCCTAGCCTTCCTCATGGTAGAATACTGGTATTAGGAGGGGAGAGGGCTGCTTATCAGGTTGCTGGTTCTCTGTAAGCCTGAAATTTGACAAATAAATACTAAGTCCCTTTTTGTTTTTAAGTGACTCCTTTTTCCTTCATCTTATTTAAAAACAACCAACTGTTCTCTAAGGGAAATCAGCTAAAACATGACAAAAGATCCTTTAAAGTGATAATTGATATATCAAGCACAGATAGTAGTAACCAATAAGTGGTTTAAAAAACAAATTAGGGGGCCAGCCCTGTGGCATAGTGGTTAAGTTCAGTGTGCTCCACTTCAGTGACCCAGGTTCATGGGTTCAGATCCTGGATGCAGACCTACACCACTCATCAGCCGTGTTGTGGCAGCGACCCACATATAAAGTGGAGGAAGATTGGCACAGATGTTAGTTCAGGCCTAATCTTCCTCAGAAAAAAAAAAAAAAATTATTCTTAACCATGGGGGATAACAGGGTTACCATTATTCTTGGAGATGAAGCTCTAATGCCCTCTTGGCTGTGGATTTCTTGCCCAACCAGAATAGATCATATCAGATGTGGAAATGTGAGCCAATGGTAAATCTCTCGTGGAAGATTAATGCTAACTCTTAAGGGGTATTCTAAGTCTTCTCAGAGTGAACACTAAAACACAGGACATATTCTACTGAAAAGTCCATGTAGAACCCAGAGACAACATAGTAGAATCAGATAACTTATGCTGATCTTAACTGTAAAAACTTTTTTGCATGGTTTTGGTCTGTGTACAGAAATGTAACAAAAAAGAAGTTCCACCTGTCTATATACAATTACTATGTACACCTCAGTTTTACTACTCTGTGCTGATGTTACAAGGCAGCTGGATGCTTCTTCCTTTAAACACTCCGCAACACAGCATGTCTCTGAAACATGAGTGCAGAAAGGGACAGAAACACTCGAGCAATGGCTTTGAGGATTATAAAAATGTGGGGCTCTGCCTGGAAAGGGAAACCACACTGGGATTTAATATAATTCAGCCAGGCTATTAAAGAAGAAACCAAACATCAGGCTGTGTTTCTTGCCCTGGTTTTTGGAAGAGGAAAAGTTTAAGATTACCTGCCTGCTTTTGAAGTGCCCCGATGTGGTATATCATAAAATAATTCTGCTAGTGTATGTGGCTCTTCGTTTATAGCTTAACGTTTGAAATGCAAACGCTTCTAAATATCATGCTTTCTTTAACTTTTCTCACATCCGCATAGACTTTCAAGATGACTTTGTAACGGCACTTGAGTAGAAAGTGGAACGTGTTTAACAATTAAGGTTTATGTGCACAAGTATCGTAGACGAATTCACAGAAAGCCTCAAATGAATAAACCATTCTCCCCTGAAGTTCACATGCCGGATATGCGGCACATCCATGTTGACTTAATTCGGGATTAGTTCATGTGGGAACGAGAAAGCACAACTTGATCTTATGTACTCTAGGAAACCAACTGCTGAGATTCATTTATATGATTTATTTAAAAACTAGCTTGGAGCTAGGAAGAGGAGTTACTTTGAGTAGAAGTATCTAACCTAACTTGGGAAAGATAGACATGAAAACAATGAAATATCTGCTTGTAAGTTTGAGTAAGTATATGTAGATATGAGGGAAAGTTGTTGAAAAGATGTGAATAGTGTTGGTGTATTGGCTGAGGAATCAAATAGTACAAGGACAGTCCTTTTCTCTCACCTTGATTCAGTAGCTTTTTAACCTTTTCTTGCAAGGGTCAAGCATAATAGCCATTGTAGACGCCAAATGCAAAGGAAAAATCATATATTTACACTGTTTTTGTACTGTTCCATATGCTGCTTCTCAAATCACTGCCCCAAGGGCTTGCAATAGAAACATTCTAGAGGCTTCCATGGTAGTAGTAGTATATTTCTTAAATTTAAAACCCTGAAATTGTTCAGGTATATTGTTCATTCTCTAGAAAACTCTCTTCCCTTGGATTTAGGATGGGAGAGAAGCAGAATCAAGTACAGTATCCTACTTTACCATCTAATAGTACAAAATAGAGTTCTTCTAAATGCAAATTTTAAAACTGGTTTATTCCATTCACTCATCTCAGTTACCCATGGACACCGTAGCTTTTTAAAATCTAATTCCTTCCACATGCTTTTTTGCTATAATCTCTGATTATTATCATTTCAATACCGGAAATGTCAAACTCTGTGACAGCCCCCTTCTGTCACTGTCACTGCAGCATGGTGCCCCCAGCCTTATGACAGCATCCCAGTGCAGGCTATTGTGCTACCACTAAAACAGAATGGGTTTTATCCTCCGAAGCAAGTGCTCCAGTGACTGAGGCAGGGAGTGCCATCACTGGTCCTGCAGTAGTGTCTCAGGGTGGGGGTAAAAGTATCTTCTTGCCTAGGTTAGATGCGAACCCTGACATTTGAGCCCAAGTCTTTATTCTAGACTTCTTACCATCTACCCATTCCTCAGCCATAAGAAGTTTTCCATTGTCCCCCCTCCTCTCCAGACATGCCTGCCGTGTTGGACCACTTCAATCCACTGGCCATTTCCAAAAAATATCTTGGCTTGCTGTACAAATTTACCCCCCATGTGGCCAGCTACCTTTGATCCTAAAGCCCGAGGTGTATGGGAAATGGTAGCCTTTGCGAAACTCCTCACAACCCCCAAAAAGCCATATTATCGTTTCTCCCAGAACAATGGATTCCTAGTAGCCTTTCCTCAGAATTAATGGGAATCACTCATGTTTCCTTCCACAGATGACTTAATATCTCTCTAATAGAAAGAGAAGCAGCAATACAGTTGTTTAGCGTGATACTTAATGTTATAAATTTGACTCAAGGATGTAGTCATTACCTTGCCAATCTCTCTTCCCCACATGGCTCCTGAGAGACAAGTACAAAAGGAACAACAGCAAATAAGAAAACAAATACACATCATTAGGGGGATTTGGGCCCAATAAGCCCCAAAAGCAGAGCTCTGGTAAGTCTGGGTTGAACACACTGTATACTAGAAATCCCCCATTCTTTTTTCCATGTTAAGTTGTGCCTGCTTCATTGCCCTGCCCAGCTCACCTGAGATGTACAGAGCACATGAACCACAGTCTGGTTGAGCCACATCCAGATGGTCCCTGGTGTCAGGGGTACCATGGCAGAGCATAGCCCAAATGATCCAGTGCCAGCGATGTAAAGCAATGACGGAAACATGATTTTTGAACCTCCAGAATGTCAATGTTACCTCCTTCCCTTTGTAGAAGTAAGCTAAAGGATAAGGTTGGATTCCAGTTTTCCTGTTCTGTTAAGTGTAAGCCACAGGAGGTCAGACTCGAGAACTGGGGTGGAGTGATTGGCTGGGATGTTAAAGTTGAGATGGGTATACGCTCTAATGTCGATTAATCCAACCCTAAGCCTCATGTGTCCATCTTCACAAAAAATTCCACATGGTCAAAAGACCACAGGGATATCCCAACACTACCTTCTTTCTTCGAGTCTGAATAAGTGTAATGAGGGATTCTAGACTCAATCTTCTATGCATGTCTTTGTTCATATAAGCATATTAACTTGTGCCAAGCTTTGCCAAGAGGCTAGAGCACAGTTGATTATGAATTGACACTTTCTACTTTTTCTAACTTGAGTAAAGTGTTCAAACTAATAGTCATTGGACTGAAACAACTGAGAAATATGATTGTATAATTGATCATAAACTTAATACTTCAGTTCAACTTGTGAACAATTTTCAGACATTTCTAGTGAATTGATTGTATTTCCCAGTCTAGAAAATGGGCCCTCATTTGGATAGTATTAAGCTCCTTTAAAGCTTAAGATCTCCTAAACATTCTTTATTATGATGACTATTCTTCAGGCTCTAGTAGGAAATATTCATAATAAAAACTTATTCTAAAAACGAAATGGTGGGAGTAGGTACAAAATTAGGAGAGGGCGTAATAAGTCAAGAATATTAAAAGTTGCCAACTCAAGAACTCAAACTTCTTATCATGCTTTAAAAAAAAACTAAAAGGTCAAGCACTGAATAGTAGAGAATGTACTGAAATAAATTTGAATTCTTTGATCTATGAGTTGCATCTCAAACATAGCCAAATACTTTCTTCCAAGCAGCCAAGTCAGCATTAATGAGCCAGTTTGACCAAGTAGGACTCCAGCTCTCTAGGCAAAAAAATCTGGCAACAATGTTTAATCAGACCACTTAAAATCCTTTTTCTGTTTTGGTTCAGAAAACGTATGAAATTCCACATTCAAACTATTCTGTTAGGCTATCTTCTTGTTCTTTGCTTGGTATATCTACTAAATGGAAGGTATTTTTGGTTCAGTCACTATGTCATGGGTTTTGTACAGCCTTCTTAAAAACTAATTTTGAAAAACTGACACATATACCCTCCAGGAATAAGACAATAGAGTCTCATGTTAGGATCTGGATTTCTCCTAGTACCAGCTCTATCTCCAACCAGCTGTTTAACAATTAAACAAGTCATACACTCTTTATTGCCCTCATTCCCTAATCTTTATAATGAAAGAGTGTGATCAAATTATTCCCTAGGTTTCTTCCAGCTCAATAGTCTGACTTACTTGGTATTTCTTTAGGGGGACAAAGCAATGTGGACGTAGACCATTGGATCTCAAACTTGTCAATAAATTAGAATTATCTGGGAATCTTTAAAATATATTGACACCTGCATCTCTTCCCTCAGAGATTCTGATTTAATTGATCTGGCTGTGGCATGGACATGGATGTTTTAGGAGCTCCTAAGTAAAATTTTCCCAGGTGATATGAGCTAGACCTTCTAAACTCCCAGTGGTAATGATGGAGGCTTGGATTCAACTCAGGATCCATTAGAACTGACCTCTCTGGGTAACTTAAAGTAGATTTTGTTTCCAGAGTCCTGTTCCCATCAGAATCTACCTTCTGTAGGCTCAGTAGCTAGAGCTCAACAGGACGTGGCTCTAACCTTGGCAGACCCTGGCACTTTTTCACTTGGGCCTTGCTAATGAAAGCACTACATCCCTCCATGTTTCTACTTACTAGCTGTTTACTTGCTGGTCCCAGTTGTTCTAAAATTGTTTAAACACTTCCTGCAGAAAAGCAATGTTGGATGCAACACAAAACTACACAACGCAGAGTGTCTCTGAAACTTAGCTTTGATTTCATCATAGCTACCGTTTGTTGAGCACTTTCTATATGTTAAGCGCTGAGGTCTCTACGTAAGCTCTTATTGATTTCTCATAACAACTCTGCAAACTATATTCCCATTTTGCAGTTGAAGAAATGAATATTACGTAAGTTGCCTCAAGCCTCAGAGCTAGAAAATGGTGAAAGTGTGTAAGACTCCCAAGCCTGAACTCTTAGCTGCTATGCTGTCTCACCTCTACCCAAAATTAACCATATGGGGAACTCTTCACTCTGAACTGACTTGGTTGCAAGATAGGGAAAAGCTTCTTAGTTCAGGGCTTTATATGTCCTCAAAGTCCTGCAGCATCATTTCCAAAGGTTAAAAGCACTGATACACACTCTCTGTAAATACTTAACTTGGGTATACCTCCTTAGCTCAGGCGTGTTTTGTTACGGAGGCCCCTACAGCAGTGTCAGCACTGACAAGAAAATCTTCTAAGGACTTCTTTTTTCATTGTTCAATAACATAGTCCCATTTCCCCAGTTAAGTAGGCTGCAAAAATCTTTTTGTCGGCTCAACTTGGCTTTTTCAGAGTAGAGTAAGCCTTCCTAAAATCATAAGAAACCAAGCAGTGAAATGGAGAAATGCTTTACATTGAGTCTCAGAAATAGCCTAACTTCACTGCATCATTTCTGGCAACGTCCCTTATTCTGAAAAGGCTACTTTAAAGACAGTGGTGAAGGCTTTTTGCTGCCCTCTTGGACCCCAAGATCTGCCTTAGAGGTTAATATTTCACATGTCCTAATTCAGTCCCTCAGCTGAGACAGGCAGAAAGTTCCAAAGAACAAGGAAGCACATTCTCTGGCCAGTACAAAGTACTGGACCCTCTAGGCAAGATGTTTATGTTGCTTTATTCTAGACTCTCCTTAACTCCCTTTCCCGTGTCTATTTTACGCAGCTCTTTCTGAAAAGTTAACTGGTATGTTAAAGCAGTGGGATTATGACTTTGAAAGCAGCTTATAAAAATACAGGTTACAATCTGTGGGATTTTAAAAAAAAATAAGTAGCAGCATATGTAGTACAAAAGGGATCACAGATCATGTTCAGTTTTGAGCCCAGCGTCTTATTAGCGATTGATCTTGTGTTACTGAGTCCATTTCATTATTCATAAAATAGAGACACATTCTATTTCATAAGGCTGGCAGGATAAATGTTTTAAGTGCTTGGCAGGTTGGGTGTTTGTCCCATTCTCCTCAATATTAAAAACAGATTCTCTACCATTTGTGGAATGGGGCTACCGTGAAATAAGTTCTTAGCTCAAGTTATTCCTTTTACCAGCATTTTGAGACTGACCAAGCAAATTCCTCTCTGCTCTATATAATTGGGTAAGGAGGTAGACTGGGAGAGAGGCAGCAAGCTTGTGTCACGATATTGCTTTAGAACCCTGGAATCATTAAGTAGTATCAGTGCTGATGCCAACACATTCCTGCTGATGGAAAGGTAAGCAGGAGCAAGAAGGCACAAGCCAAATTTCTCTGTACACAAATTTGTCCCTATGCTGGGTGTTCCAGGGTTCTACATGCTAGATGTCTTACATGAATCACTTTAAGGGCTAAACAAACGAGCAGATTTTATCTAGTGCAAAGGACATAGTTTTCCTAAGATGACTAATGCAGTCTTCTGGTATACATTTCTCAGAGCCTTCTCAGAAACCAAAAAAGATGTTGCAAGCTCCAGAATCTCTCCTAGTCATCTGATTCTTGTGCCATGGAAAGGGGAAGTCCCCACATTCTTTAGGGAGGTTTGTATTATATCCAAAATCCAAGTTAGATTATCTTCATTCAAAGGAAGCTAATTTTATTGATTTAGCAAAGTTTCCTTTACAACTTTTTGTTCTATATTAGGCCTTAAGAAGGAGTCAAGAAGATACAATAACTTTGGATCCTCATCTGGTTCCAGATGTATCTTATTTCTCTTCTCAAGCTTCTCATGAAGGAAATAGTCAATCAATCACTAAGAACTAGAACCAACTAGGTTTAGATGGGGAGCTGTTCGTGTAACCCTGTGTATGCGTCCTTGAGCTTTAATTTGTAACCTCTGCCTTATGATAATACCCCTCGTGTGTGTTTCCTGATTAATTTCATGCTCTTTGGTCAGATGAGTCCCTTGGAGAGAAGATTGTATCCTTCTTGGTTTTCCTCCACCCACTTGTTCCTCGTTATAAAAAATCTTTTACCTTACTAGAGCTTTAAAACAGACCTTAATGCAATCTAGACAATTTTTTTATAACAATGCCCTAGTTTGGGGCAGTAATCAAAGGAAATAACTAGGGCATCTTTTGGCCCACGATCCCTTTTCCAGGTTCAAATCCTTTCCAACAGTCAATTTATTATAAAAACTGCTGAGGGTATTATGAACACAATTGTCAATTCTGTAATGTTGGAAGGATTACAGAATTGAACTTTAAATGTTGGGTTTAAGTTGAATATTCTCTACAGAGGGATGTAAATCTGGAAGCAAGACTTCTTCCATCTACCACATGCCAAATGGTAATGTCACTTGGGCATTTGGAAAGTCTGTGATGGGGGATTTGCTCTTGAAAACTTGGGAGGAAGATGAACATTTGTCACTCTGGTTTATGCAAACTGAATGTACACTTTCTTTCAAGAAATCTGCGACATTCCTTATAAAGGAGTTTATCTTTGAGTCTTGGGGTCTATGGGCAGAATCTACTTTCTGATCATTTTAAGGAGCATAGATACATTTTAAATTGTATGGCCTACACTGGAGACCTACCCTTGGCTATTGCAACCCGACATACACAGACCTTTTCTTCAGGGAATTTATACTTATACTAAAGAACTTTGTCTCTCTTGCCTCTTGTAACTGCTCACCTCCAAACAGTGAATGGAATAGTCAAAGGACGCCAAATACCTTTAAAACATTCCAGTGCCATGAAAAGTTGTACGTAAGTGTCTGAAAAGAAAAGTTTTAGCTATAAAACCAAGGTGGCACCACTCACTTTAGATCCCTTCCATTTAGGCCCAGTCTGCCAACAGTAGATTTGATACCTAGTCTTGAGTTGTGAGGTTGTGTCTTGTGTCACTTTTACGACTAAACCACATACCACCATTCCCTCTGCAAAACCCCTCAAAGCCCTTTAAATTCCTTTAAAATATTCTCTCTTTAGAATAAAATTTGCCAAATTTAATGAGCTAAATCTTTTCTTGTCAGAAATAATATTCTGCAAAAAAGTACAATATCAGACTTCAAAGATGGTCGACAAACTCTCATACTCAGAAACTTGAAAAGGCAAGGAGTCAAAAAACAAAACGTGCTCTAAAAGAAATAAGTAACAGGGTTGATATACAAGAGTGAAAGGCAAAGAGATTGAAGACAAGGAGGGGCAAAATATTTAAGAGTCTCACAAACAAGACAAAAAAGTCTAAATCTTTGTCCTAAATGCAAGGGGAGCCACCACAAGACTAAGCAGGAAAGCTTCCAACATTATCCTAAAATCTAGAGGAACTTGATCATTAAAAAAAAAAAAAAAAAAAATCATCCCAATTCAGCAAACACATGCCATGAACTGGAGCTTCAAGGTTGCCATGGGAGCAAAAAACATGGGGAAAAAAGGCTCATAAAAAGGTGTAGGCGTCTGATGCCTGCAGTCAGATACACCCAAAGGATAAAAAGCAAAGTAATTAGATTTGGTCAAGAGACCCATCAGCAGTTGAAGTTGACTTTCTCCTTTGAAGGGAAGAGAATGTGAAAAGGCAGAGGCTAGGAGACCATCAGTATTAGATGTTTAATCATGAAAAGATCATGAGATGATGATCAGAGGACTACAGGGTCACAGGGAAGTGTTTTCCTTATTTCTAAGGTGAGATTCAAGCAACTTACAAAAGAAAGGGCCCACTGCAGAGAAGGTAAGGATGCAGGAGAATGAATGTCAATGTATCTCCTTAGATCAGAGCTTAGTCTCCCTCCTGATGTTGTTAATGTGAGTAAATATCTTCTTGAATTGGAATAAACTCTCTGAAATTAAGAAAATAATTACTGGAATCCTGAAATTGGAAGAGCGTGCATATGACTAGGAGATTTATCATGTCACCAGGAAACAAATCTTGGGAACCACTGAAACCAATCAAGGCATGAAAAATAGAGGTGTTGTATTAGTTTCCTACAGCTGCCATAACAAATTCCCAAAAACTAGGTGGCTTAAAACCATGGAAATTTATTCTCTCACAGTCCTGGAGGCCAGAAGCCCAAAATCAAGATGTCAGCAAGGGACATCGGCAATCCTTGATGTTCCTGTTTTTAGATACGTCAATCCAATCTCCTCCTCTGTCTTTGTGTCACCTTCTCCTTTGTGTCAAATCTCTTATGTCTCAAATCTCCCTTTACCTTTCTTTTATAAGGATGTCTGTTATGGAATTTAGGGCCCTCCCTAAATCCAGGACATCACAATTCAAGAAACTTAGTTACAATTGCAAATACCCTTTTCCCAAATAAGGCCACATTCAAAGGTTCAGGGGGTAGAATTTGGACATATCTTTCTGAGGGCCACTACAGGCATGTAACAAACATCTCTATGGCTAATATGAGGCCTCTTAGATGAGATCCATCAGTATATCATTTGAGGAACTCCGGCTAGGGCCAGACAGCCTGGTTAGACCCAAGTTCTACCACTTAGCTGTGTAATTTAAAACTTCTGTGCCTTGGCTTTCCCTCTGCAAAAGTGAAATAATTATGTATCTTAACACTCATAGGATTACTATGAATTTTTTGGAGTTAATACAGGTAAAAGGCTGCTGGTGCCTGGTCTCCAAAGTCTTGAGTAAGTAGGGTTTTGAATCTTCTACTGTGTAAGATGTTCACCTGTAAAGAGACTGTCTCCCTGGCTGCCTACAGTCAGGTGTCTTTGAGCAAAATTAGCTACTATATCTCCAAATGAAATAATTCAGTTAGCATTAATCATAACTAGCTTTGTGTATATATATATGTGTGTGTATATGGGTTTTTTTTGATGATTAAGACTATAAAGACTATTTAAAGACACATAGGGGGAGAGGTTAAGTACTGACCTTCAGGAAAACATGTTGACACTTATGAAGCAAGCTAAGTGCAATTTAAGTTGATTGAGCAAAAACTTGAGACTTACCTTTTTTCCTTTAAATATCTAACAAATAGAGTATATTCCCAAATGGTGGACTTGGTCCTTGAATTATAAGTTAAAATCAATGGGCACTTTGTTAGTGCCATTGAGTCCATTCCGACTCCTAGTGACCCTGTATACAGCAGGCGGAACCCTGCCTGGTCTTTTTGAGCCATCCTCTCACCTTCTGGTGCTGTATCAGACAATGTTCCACTGCTATCCATAGGGTTTTCATGGCCAATTTTTTTCAGAAGTGGACAGCCAGGTCCTTCTTCCTAGTCTGTCTTAGTCTGGAAGCTCCACTGAAACCTGTCCACCATGGGTGACCCTGCGGATGTTTGAAATACGTGTGGCATAGCTTTCAGCATCACAGTAACACGCAACTACCACAATATGACAATGGACAAACGGGCAGTGTGGCTCCCTGACCGGGAAACGAACCAGGGCCACAGCAGTGAGAGCACCAAATCTTAACCACTAGACCACTAGGGCTGGCTAACTGGGTTCTATAGACACAGAATTAAGAGGGCTTTTTAGTGGGAGGAGTCTACCAGCCCATGGGTGGTCTTAACAGGATTACAAAACTATGAACAGCTTTTCTTTGCCTTTGGTCTTCAGTCCATGTAGAAAGGTAACCTTTCTCTAGCTCTCTCAGGAGCTGCGTACAAACTTTTCCTGGGAGGCGGAAGAAGCTTTGGAAATGTTAGTTCGCTTCTGTGTGCTTACACTGACTCTGGGTTTCTCAGTTTTATCTACTGTGATACATGGGGAGCTTTATGAGAGCACATACCACAACTGTTTTAAGGACAATAATGCTAAATAATGTCATAAAAGTATTTACGCTCAATGAGCTGCACAATAGACACTCTGTAAATTCATTCTTTCCCTGATATATGTGTTAATGACAAAAATGGACATCTTTTAAAGTATAGTGCTAAGATGGCCCTGGAGATCATACATAGAATCCTAACATTTTAAAAAATATTTCTCAGTAAGAATAAGATAAAATTCATAACTCTACTCTTATTACCGCCTTTATAGTCAAATGATTTTTTGAAGAACCAAAATTTATAATGCCCAATTTTAGGTGCCAGCTGCAATCTTCTCAGGCTTAACATTCAATTTACTTCTATTTTGCAATGAAACTTTATTTTTCTGTGCATGACACATTTTGATCCCCATCTTTAAAAGTAGATTTTTATGCCAAATTTCCAATACAAGCCACTCAGCTAGAAAATCATTAAATGTTACCAGATATCAATTGCTTAAAGAAGAATCTGGTAAACGCTGTCTGTCCATTTTGGAAACTACAAAGGAAACAGTCCTACCCACTCCCCTGCTTTCAGAGTTCAGTCTAATAGAGGAGAAAGAACAAAATGAGTCTGAAGAACTATACTCTGGAATCACTCATTGTAGGCCTGTTATGGCATAAAGTCTGAGTTCGCTGTGTTATGATCTCATTACGCCTCTAACTCTGCCTACAGGTGTCTGTAGTGGGTTATGTTCATTTGAGACTTCTCCATCGGGGATCGCCTGGTGTCCTAAGTGTCTGCTGGTGCTGGAGTTTGCTGTCTGCCTTCCTGCCATGTCTAACGAAGTAGAAACGAGCACAACTAATGGTCAGCCTGACCAACAGGCCGCACCAAAAGCACCGTCAAAGAAGGAAAAGAAGAAAGGTATGGAGACATCCTCTTGAGGCCAAGGAGGGGAGCTAGTGGTGGTTACCTCTGAAGAAATATGAAGTTCGGGGTAAAGTAAGAGCTGGCGCTTGCCTAGTTTCAACCTCAGCCTAATATTAAGTTCTCCTAAACAGGAAAGTTAGACTTGGCAGAGGAGATGAGTTCACTCCATGTATCATAAGACATGTCCCTGAATCCTGTGGTTGCACCAACTTGGGGCCTGCTGGGAAGCTTTCATTGCATCTTGTGCAGTTGATAAATGCAACTGTCAATTATTATATGCTTATCTTTCAGTAACCTATTAACTACTTTGCTTTACTGATGTAGCTGTTTTTCAAAAATCAAGATCTTTTCAAATATTTTTTAAAATTTTAAAAACTATAATGAAGACTATTCCCAAATCTCACTTTACATATTCCCATGTTTTCAATACTTCAGTCCGCTTTGCACCTTTAAGAGTTTCTCTCCACCCCAATGCCGTACACAGTATTATAGAGCATGATTTAACTGAAAGGAAGTAAGAATAAAGATAGAATATTGCATATTTGATCAATTGTAGGATAACCAAGATTTATACTACACAGATTTTGAGATTCAGGAGCAAATTTGGTCATTTGGGCTGATACTTAAATACATTTATAAATTTTATCCTATATTTCTTCCTTTTCTCAGGCTCTGAAAAGACAGATGAGTATCTCTTGGCCAGATTCAAAGGTGATGGTGTAAAATACAAGGCCAAGCTAATTGGCATTGATGATGTGCCAGATGCAAGAGGGGATAAAATGAGCCAAGATTCTATGATGAAACTCAAGGTAAAAGGGGACAGCATGGTTTGTCTCTATCTTAAGCAAATGTCCAACACAGACAATTGTGTTAGGAGTTTGTATTTGCCCATATCTCAATTATTTGAAAGAGAAACTTTTCTAATCACAAATTTGATCCGGCGATGCCTCATTTTATGAGAAGCCATGAGTCTACGTATTTTGAGTGCTCTTCTAGAGACCTGATTTAATCAAATATAGCGAGACTCTAGATGCTTTTCCCTGGGGGCAGATCAAACTTTAGACACTGGAAATATTCAGGTAAAATTCAGGACTCTCCTTGGAAACTGATGTTATTTAGTGTTAGCCCTTTAGTTTTTTGAATTTTTAAATTCTAGCACTGTCGCTATGTTATGTGAAACTAATTAAATAAATTATACTTGTTAAATAAGGCATCTTTGAAGGATCATTTTTGAAGGAACATCTTTGAAGATCTTCTAGTCCGGTCTTCTTGTCTTTACCAATGACTGAGGCCAAGAGAATTAGAATGACTTGTCCAAGTTCACATAGCTAACTAACGATGTCCTAGCTCAATGTCATCTATTCTATCCTGCTGTCTCTTATGAAAGGTGCCTAATCCTTTCATAGATGGTAAACCAAGCTGAAAATAAAGCCGACTGTCTCTTAAACTTTTAGTATCAGGAGCATTGTAGCGTACTTTTAACTCGATTTTTCTTCTTTTCACAACCTCATCAGGGAATGGCGGCAGCTGGTCGATCTCAGGGTCAACACAAACAAAGGATCTGGGTCAACATTTCCCTTTCTGGGATAAAAATAATTGATGAGAAAACTGGGGTAAGAATTCACTTTCACTAATACCTTTCTGACCACCCGAGTCTGACAAACAATTTGTGACTTAAATTTCAGCTCCCTTTCTTCCTTTTTGGAATGCTGTAGGAAAAATAAAAAACAGCATTTGTTATTTCTCCACAAGTAACAGGCAGAAAACAGACAGGGTAGGAGGTGAGTCAAGATACTTTATTTTGAAATTCACTTCCTATAATAGAAGCGAACCTCAACTCTAGAAATCCAAATATGCTGTAAATACCTCTTGGGTATTTTTTTGGACCCCAGGTACACAGAACTAGATTAATCTCAACCCCTGGTTTGTGATGTTACCATAGATCTGTGCATGGGTCTTATTTTAATATATTGATCACGTGCAAACTCCCTGGCTCACCCAAAGCTAGAATATCACCCGGAACACATCTACCATTTTTTGTCTTCTCTCTTTTCCCTTCCTCCTCCCCCCACAGATATAACTCCGCTTTTTTTTGTGGTTGCTGTTGCTCTATCCCATATGAGCAGTCTTGCTTATTTTAGGGTTTTTTTTTTTTTTTTTGAGCCTTATCAAAGCGTTATTTACTTCAAGTCTTCTGAGACTTTTTTTTCTGTACTTAACATAACATCATAATATTCATCCACTTAAAAGGTCCTCTGCAGCTCATTTTCATTGCTGTGGAACACTCTTTTGTACCAAGGTGCTATGGGAAGACCTCCAGTTGCTATTCATGCCTTCCTAGACATACCCATTATCTAATATGCAACATCCATTGATCAAACTGAGGGCCCTGGAACCCTGGTCCATGCTCACTCACCCTGCTGGCCCTCATGCACTGCTATCTCCATTCTCCCTCACCTCTCAAGTCTTATTTTCCCAAGCCCATCAGAGAATGGTAACGTTTCCCTCACAAGCATGCTCTTGCTCCCCAAACCTTCTACGCTCCCCAATATAAACTTTTCAGTAGCCTTAGGCATTTGGAAACAAAAGCTAAGATTCATTCTGACCCCTACAAATATCCCTGAAGAGTTGAGCCCTGCTATCTGCTTGAAAAGATCAAAAGAGAGAGGGCAGAGGCATAGAGCGAAGGCACAACTAGACCAGTAACCCCCCGCCACATGGAACTCCTGCATGAAGACGTGGACATCTGTGTGAGGTGGAGGAGGACTTGATGACAGCATGTGTTAACTTCCAGAATGTACTGGGTGTTCTTGTTCCAATAATACTTGGAGTGTTTCTCTGGCCACTCTGAGCCACCGTCCAAGGATCCCCATGAACACACCTCTAGCTTAGTTATGATGTTCACTTGAGTTTGTCTTTAGATTGGGAAAATAAACCTACTTAGAATGGCTTAGGGATTATATGCCCCATCTGTGCTTTGGAAATTCTTGGTCTCCTAATCCTCAGTCCTTCATGGCATCACATCTTTGGGATAGAGAGGATCAAGTATCAATATCTGAAGAAGGAGCATTCTTCCCACTTTTGTTTTCTAGTCTGGAGCCCTTCCTAGCAAAGATAAATGTAGCTCTAGCCTTCAACCAGAGGCAAAAAATTCTTTCTTCAAATATTTTAGCCTCTTTATATATGCCGAGGTATCCGATGCTTAGTCTTGCCAGCCAGCAGGTAGATTCTAGTTTGCTCAATAAATCATTTTGTATGTTCCTTTTGCAGGTAATAGAGCACGAACATCCAGTAAATAAGATTTCTTTCATTGCGCGTGATGTGACAGACAACCGGGCATTCGGTTATGTGTGTGGAGGAGAAGGCCAGCATCAGTTTTTTGCCATAAAAACAGGGCAACAGGTAAGCTCTAAGCCTTGAGGTATACCGGAGGGGGGACTTATCCTCAGTTGAGCCTAAGAGTGTCTGTCACTCAACTAGAGATCTTGCTGGAAACAATTGGTTGTAGAAGGACTAGACAATGATTCAAAAGATGACTACCTTTATTGGTCTAAGGAAGCTTTTTTAAATGTCACTGATACCCATGTAGTGTGCAGTACAAGGATTGTTAGAATGGACTTTCTCTTAACGTCAATGCTGATTTTAGAACAATAGTGAATTATTCCCAGAAATCTTGAAGGGATTTGGAAAATTATCATGATATTTCTTGTTTTGTCTAAATACTTATTAACCCTGCTGTACTTTATATACCTTGGGGTGGGGATGGGGGTGGTGGTGATCCCCCATAAACCAGGGAGGGTAGTAAGGTGCTTTAAGAGAAAGGGAGAAAATTATACTAATCAGAACTAATGGGGGGCAGAGGGAAGAAAACAGTAAGATTAAAATACTGATAAAGATGCTTTCTCTTGCTTTAGGCCGAGCCATTAGTCGTTGATCTTAAAGACCTTTTTCAAGTAATCTATAACGTAAAGAAAAAGGAAGAAGAAAAGAAAAAGGCAAGTACTGCCCAGTACAGGCTCTATTAAACTTAAGACTATATTCAGGACTCTGGTTGAACATTATGTAAACATATGGCCTGTCTGGAGAGTTGGCTTCTATGTGGCTCTTCAAAGTACAGAAAGTATAGAAATGTATTGTCTGTTCTTCCCAATAGGCCAATGGATGGATGTTATAGTTAGGCCCTTCTGACTTCTAGTCCCTGACTCTTGTCTTTTCTCCCTACAAACTTCATGTTGACTCCAAAGACTAAGCAGGACTGCCAAGTTTAAGTCTGGTAACTCTATTCAAATCCAGTATTGATATGTAAAGGGAAGGGAAATGTAGAGCAGAAATAATATGCAAGATTCTCTCTTGCTTTATGTCTGTGGGCCCATAGGTGTATTTGTTCTTATGTTTAACTCCTTTTAACTATAATTGCTAAGATCACTGAATTTCTGTCTTTCTTTTTAGATGGAAGAAGCCAACAAAGCAGTAGAGGTAAAACTTCATCTTTATTATTATTCATTTTTTATTGGAGTAACACTGTATAAATTTCAGGTGTACACCATTATATTTCACCTTCCGTATAGATATGTTGTGTTCCCCTCCAAGAGTCTCATTTCCACCCATCACTGTATACATGTGCCCCTTTACCCCTTTCACTCCTCCTTTGCCCTCCTCCTTCCCCTCTGGTAACCCCCAGTCCGTTCTCTGTATCTATGTGTTTGTTTGTTTGTTTATCTTCCACATGAGTGAAATCATATATTTGTCTTTCTCTGTCTGACTTATTTCACTTAGCGTAATACCCTCCAGGTCCATGCACGTTGCTGCAAATGGCAAGATTTCATCATTTTTTATAGCTGAGTAGTATTTCATTGTATATACATCGCACATCTTCTTTATCCATTCATCTGTCAATGGACATTTAGGTTGTTAAAAACCATATCTTTGCTTCTTGTGAATTGTGTGTGTGATATGTTTAAGTCCTTGTTTGCTACCGACCCAAACATGTTCCCCCCCTAGCATATTACTAGATGTTCATGACCCCTCTGGTCATAGAAGATGTACAGTTGAATGATTAGTGCCAAAATCATAACTGAAGAGCCAGCCAATACAGTAGGAAATTAAATTTTGTAGAGAAAACTCACCAACTAAACTCTTAAATATTTGCCATCTTTCCAGAATGGGAGCGAGTCCCTAATGAGTCTTGATGACCAAGCTAACAAACTGAAATTGGTATGTATGTGATTTGTTATAATTCTTACTTACCTAAACATGGGTTTTACTTCCTATAGATGTTACTAATACCAAATCTATGAAAAACCAATTTCAGGAACTACTTCTGTAAACATTAGTATAACATTTATGTCAATATACAATGATCTTTTTAGTAAACACATCTGAATCCAATCCAAATATTTTATAAGAGTGTGGACCAGATGGATTTGTTTGGGGATATGTCTACACTTCCTGACCTAAATAGCCTAATATCGAATCTATATTAATTGAATGAAAATCCAATTGTGACAAATATTTTCCTAAACTGTAGTTTAGGAAATGATTACGACAATATACAAAGTAATCTTTTTTAGAAGATACATCTGAATCTAATTCAAATACTTTTTTAAGGGTGTTGACCAGATGGATTTGTTTGGGGACATGTCTACACCTCCTGACCTAAATAGTCCAACAGTAAGTGTCTGTTTTTAAATTTGCAATGTAATGGAAATGACATCTATAAATCAAATTGGCAATTGATCAGAAATCTTGAGCATCACATTGAAACTTGGAAGGTGACTGCTGATTTTTCTGCATAAAGTATAAATGGCTACTAGAAAAAATTTGCATCTTAAGTCATCATGGGAACCTCTATAAGCACAAATTGAGATATATTAATATTGCTTAAAGGTTAAATCTGAGCAATGGGTCAGGCAATGTAGTCCTTGGTATTGCTTAGGATCAGGAGGAGCTGAATATAATCCTTGGTGCAAGCCTACTTGAAGAAAGTCTGCTTGTTACATGATTAATTGCAAAGCCTCCTGGCCTCTCCATGTTTTTTTCTATTCTTTCTATTGCAATTTACTGGCATAATTGGTGTAAAGTAAGACTTAAAACAAGCAAGAGGCACAGTTATGTTTAACCAAGGCCTGTTGTGGAAAAAGTTGCTCATTCTTTACGGGATATTGAGGTGTATCAAGTCTTCTTAATATTGATTAATCATAACAACTCTGAGAATGGAGCAATATTTTCCTTTACAGAGAAGGAAATGGTGCTTCAGAAGCAAAACTCATTTACCCAGAAAGAGGTCCAGATTCAAGACTTAAGCCTAGGTCTCAGACTTTCCGAAACAAGCCTCAAGTGAAATTACTCATGTAATTTTGAATGACTTCCTAAAATTTCTACTATTTGTTTAACAATTTCTTGAGTACCTGCTCTCTGCAGGGCACAGAAGAAAGTCAGGTGCACAATGTCAATGACATCATGGAGTTTACCGTCTAGCAGTGAGAGCAACTTTAAAACTAATCACAATGTCTGTTAGTTGATGTTAATTGTGGAGTATTTATCTCGTTTGGAGGTTCAGATAATGCCTCTGAGTATGTGAGTTCCTGGACTTGAACATAAAAAATGAGAAAGCAATAACTAGACAAAAGGGGCATAAGTCTAGAATAATGGAGAGAATGTCTATGTAGGAGTCCTTATATCAGGGAATTATAGAGCAAGCCTATATGACCAGGAAGGACTTAGGAATTAAAGCAGAAGCAGATTGAGGACTAGGTAAGAGTCTCACTTGCCAGAGTATTGCAGAGAACTCCAGGTCTGTGAAATTTCACATCAAATGCCCAGGCCCATTGAGATGGGGAGGAGCAGGGGCTGCATACATTGTTCTCTGTCCCCAGCACTCTAACGTTCACAACACATAACCGCCTTCCAGAGGCCCTAGAAAGGCTGCACTGGAGAAGCCTGTTTAATCTTCTTTTAAGCAGGGAGTCCTAACTCACTTGTCTATAGAACCTTTCATTCTTCCCAATTTTTGTTACCCTTCTAAGGATAAACTTATTGAAATACTGGATTAGATCATCCTGAAAGGTCCATCCTAACTCTAAGGTCCTTTGGATTCCGAGGCAACTTAGCCCTTCCTCCATAGTAGCTCCCTTCCCAAAGTAAATTGATAGCTGAGCAACCTACTTTCCAAGTTTAAGTACCATTCAAACAAGGATATTGAAAGAGATCAAAGCACTCAAGCTAGGAGTAGAATTCCAGTGGGATAAGCAAGGAAGCACTGACCGTTTAATCTGCTCTGTAAACTTCTAGAAGGTTCTCAAGAAGAAAATGAAAAACAACTTGAGTAATCCTGAGTCCCATTTATGTTAGACTCCCTGCATTCTAAGAATTTTTGATTTGTAGAAATAAAATGCAAGTTTTATTTAAACTGACAATAAAGTAACAAATACCATCAAAGTAGATAGCATCTGATAAGTAAGAGAATGCCAGCAGCGCTAATTATGTGCTGATTAGACTTTGCCAACGTGTTCTTACATATTGACTCCATGTTCATAGGTCAAAAAATAGGTTTATCTCTACTTCTTTAACAATATTCAAATCTTACAACAATTGCTGTGGAAGACAGGAAAAGAGGAAGAAATTTCAATTACCTAGACTTTATTAGTGGTTCCCTGACTTATCTGGGAGTAGTTTCATGCATTTCGAATAAAACTCACCTTGAAAACGAAGTGGCACCCCTTAGAATGTAATTTTTATTGGAAAACCACTTGAGCAATATTCTTCCATGCTGTGTCTCAAAAAAAAAGAAAAAGAAAAGGAAAGGAAAAACAAACAAACAAAAAGACATGCTGTCTAACTTTAAAAATGTGGCCACTTGAAAGTACAGTCAGTATGAGAAGAACATAAGCTGTGGGCCCCATCAAGGAGGTTAAATCTGGTAATAGGGAGGGGATCAGGGCACAAGACACAGTATCATGAATACATAGGATGCCATGAGTGGGCACAGGTGACTGAAACAGAAGGATCAATGGGAAAAGGCTATGTAAAGAATCTGAACTTTAGTTGGGTCTTTGAAGTGTTTAGGAAGATGGAGAGTAGTTAGGATAGAAATAAACTGGGTCCTGTTGTGGATCATTTTGAAAATCTGGCTAACAAAGCTTATTTTAATATAGGGAGTAGCAGGAAGCCACCAGCGGCTTTGGGTAGGACAGTCCAGGGTCTGGCAGGCTGGAATGGCCAGGTGAGATTAGCTCCCTGGAGAAGAGCTAGGCCATGGAACTCAGTATTTAAACCTCGTCTTTGTACAGACACCTTTTTCATTGCTTGCCCACCCCTCTTCCTGGAGCTCCTAAGAGCAGAGACTGTGTTTCACTTTCCTGTTGCCAGTGCTGTGTCTCTCAGGTGCTCAAATGATGGCTGAGTGGATGCAGTGTTGACGTTCCAACAAAGAATTAATGAAGCTCTGACCTAGGGGGTAAATCTTTCAATTGTAGTCTATGAACTCGACTCTTAATTTTGGATTAACAACAAACCCAACCTGAGGCGAGCCTTATACATTTTACTTATAGGGTGACTATTCAGAAGTCTAACATTGTGGCTCCTGTTTGGTGTCCTAAGAACTCCTTCTGAAGTATTTGAAAAGGAGAACACTACCAGCTGTGAATACCCAACTGTTCTAACCCAGAGGTGGCTCATAATAAATAAATAAATATTGAAATCACAAGCTTTTGTAATACATTTTGTCCTCCTTTTTGATTGTTAAAGATCCCTACATTGAGATCTTCCAATCCATTTCTTTGATTTAAAAAAATTTTTTTTTAAATTATAAGCTCTTTCTTCTGACAAATTCTTCTGGTTATAAAGTGAAAACCTAGCTTTTAAAAATTGTGTTTTTATACCTTACTGTAAAGGAAGCCAAGAGATAGAATACTATTTAGGTCTGATTTAGTACCTAAACTTTCCAAGAATTTGTTCTTTTTTCTTACAGCCAAGGAGGCCCATTCAGGCCCCCTTTTTACTTACTAGTTTGCAAATTTCATATTCCCTTGAGGTTGCTTCATCCCAATGATCAACAATATTTAGTAATCTGCTCAAGATAATGCTACACTTCTCCCATTTCAGCTAGGCGTTTCTTATTGTTTATATTCTTGTATGGCTAGCATAGTTAAGTAATTAATGAATCAAAGGTGGTCATAAGGAATGTCTGCCAGAGCTCTATCCCAGGGGGAGTCCTTGTTAGTTATGTCATTGACCTGAATAGAGACATGTCAGATTTATCAAATTTGCTGCTTTTATGCTAAGAAGGATGTCTTATCTAACAACTGAGAATCCAAGTAATTAACATCCCAGAAAAATGATAGAGAAGGAATAGAATTTGTAGAGTTATGCATTTGATTTGTCTTTCAAATTGACTCTTAAATCCACATCTCCACCTTACACATAAAGATTATATTTATACATAAATTAAAGATTAGTTGACTTTATCCACTAAATAGATGATTGTTGTCACAATACAGACAACTCTAAGTTAAGTTATGAAAAGATGTACAAATACGAGAGGTTAATGGGATATTTCGTGTTAGATTATATCAGTGTTTCAAGTATCACTTTCTTAGAAGGACATGGACAAAAGGATATGTCCAGAGGAGAGAGTAGGATGATGAGGATGAGAGATCCAACTTGACTAGCATCATCAACAAGATCCTTAAATATTTAAAGAGGCGTACCTGACAGGCTGTGATGTAAGGGGAAAATGCCTCCCCCCTACCTCAGAGAAAAGACCAGTTATAGGGAAATATATTTGACCTGAAACTTCATTACAACCAGAACTATAAAATATGAAAGTAGTAGTGAATGAATTCACTTATTTAGAGAGGTGATGCTATATAACTCTGGGGGCATAATAGAAAGGACTATACATCAGTCAGGTAGGAAGCTGAGTTAGGTCATTTCTTACTTTTGAGCTCAATATACTTAGGTAATCACTTAGAATGACTTGCAATCAATTCCCGTTAAGACTCTCAAAGGCATAAATCGAAACTGATGATCAGGAACTCAGTCAGTCTGTAAGGGTGAGTGGACATCTGAATACAATAAACAACAGTACGATTTCATTTAATGAAGTGCCAATAAAGTTGAGACTTAAATAAAAGGAAACGGGGTGGGGGAGGGACGGGGAGAACCTTTTCTACAACTGGTAAATGCACTCAGGGAGGTGATGGGAGGAGGTAATGGTCAACCAGTTTGTCAAGACCAAAATCTAATGGCAATTTTGATAATCCTGATCATTTTGTGTTAGCTTTCTCATTTGAAGTCACAACATGGACTAACACTTTCTTTTTTTTTTTCTTTCCAAATGTGATAGGAAAGCAAAGATATCCTGTTAGTGGATCTAAACTCTGAAATCGACAACAATCAGAAATCTTTAAGAGATGATTCATTCTTAACAAATGGCATCACCTCCTGCTCTCTTCCTCGACCAAAGCCTCAGGCATCTTTCTTGCCTGAAAATGCCTTTTCTGCCAATCTCAACTTCTTTCCCACCCCTAATCCTGATCCTTTCCGTGACGATCCTTTTGCACAGCCAGATCAATCGACACCTTCTTCGTTTGATTCTCTCAAATCTCCAGATCAGAAGAAAGAGAATTTGAGTAGCTTGTCTACTCCACTGAGTAATGGGTCCCTGAATGGGGATGTTGATTACTTTGGTCAGCAATTTGACCAAATCTCTAACCGGACTGGCAAACAGGAAGCTCAGGCAGACCCATGGCCCCTTTCAAGTACGCAAACACAACCAGCAGTGAGAACTCAAAATGGGGTTTCTGAAAGAGAACAGAACGGCTTCCATTTCAAATCCTCCCCGAACCCTTTTGTGGGAAGCCCTCCCAAAGGACTGTCTGTACCGAATGGCGTAAAGCAGGACTTGGAAAGCTCTGTCCAGTCCTCACCACCTGACTCCATAGCCATTATCCCACCTCCACAAAGTGCCAAACCAGGAAGAGGCAGAAGGACTGCTAAGGTGAATTGTCTTCTCCACATATCCATTGGCAGAATGCATGTTCGGTACCAAAGGGTGGTGTGATGTAAGCTCTCTTTCCTGCTGCTCTCGTAGTTTCCCGTGTGGCTGTAAAATAGAAGGTGGGATAAGGCACATCGTTCTCCAGGAATACCGTTCTCTAATCACCACCCTTTTTAAGCTTCGCGCTCAGCAGTGTTTGTCACACTGTGCTTTCCTTTTGCATGTCTTGTCACTTATTGTTAACTAAACACAAGTTTTTCCATTTTTAATGCTGCTATGCTTCTGTACCTCTGGTAAGTTTGATCATCATGTTCTGGGAGGGGAGGGCAAGGGTTCTTATGATTCCTTTTGTACCTTCCCCACACTAACACACACCTCCACATGCCCTTCATATTGTGTTAATGTCCAAGGTGGTGGTGTAAAATTCTTGAGTTTGTCGCCTGTATTAAATGCTGACTAAATAATCCATTGTCTTAAAAGAAGCATATATTTACTGTTACCACTTCATTCAAAAACAATTAAACTGTGGTATCTATAAGTATCTTTTTAAAAATATAATTGGAATATGCAGGCTAGCATAATGATTAGACAACTGTATCATCTTTATACAGACTGATTTAAATCCAGTAGAATGATCAAAATTATTTAGGCTACTTATTTATAGTTGTCCTTTCTTTCCCAGCTTCAAGCTTTCAGCTGATAAGGAGACCAGACAAATACAAATGTGTAAAAAAAGCAAAACAGATTTTACTTTGAGTCCTCTGTTGCATCAGTCATCAAGACCCAATATTGTGTCCATTGAGGGATCTGTATCTTTGTGCGTGTGTTTTTTTGGGTTTTTGTAGTCGTTTATCAGTACCAGGAAAAAGTTTTTCTTTCTGTGCTTCCTGAATTTGAGGTACAGAGTAGGAGACAGACTAATGCTGGGTTGCACTGTTTCTGAGTAACTCTTCCGTCTCCCTCTCTGCCCTGTTAGTCTCCAGCAAAAGATTTGCTTGCATCAGACATCTTTGCTCCTCCCGTCTCAGAACCTCCAGGCCAGACATCACCTACCGGACAATCTGCAACCCAGACCAATCCTCTGGATCTCTTCAAAAGAAGTGCTTCTACCCCAGTGGGATCCCTTGCGGGTCTAGGTAGGTCCCTAGAGATCAAGTTAGGTTTGGCTCTGCTACTTTCACTCATAAGATGATAATGCATAGCAGGAGGGCACTTCATATCCATAGAGGTCCCAGCCACATAAGATCTGAGCATCCTGGGAGGTCTTTCACCCACTTCTTACTTCTGTACAAGCCCAGCCTCATTTGATACTCTTGACTTGGAACTTAGATTTGGCTCCTTGAGTTGGCATGTGTGAAGAAATCCATTTTCAATATTGCACTTACCTGAGCCAACTGGTAATGGCTTACTGAAAACAGTTGTAAGGAATTCTGAAGCTCAGACCAGCTTCATTAGAGAAACAGGTTGAGATGAGAGAGGCTTGTCTATCATCTCTATTGGAAAAAGTAGCAATATGCAGGTCTTCCATGTGATTTGCCATTACTAGATTGAAGCTCTGTCATCTGTTAACTGATATCCCTCTTGAAAGGGATATATACCCCAAGAGGGATATAAGTTAAGTCTAAAGCAAGTGTAAGTCATAGAATGAAAAGTCCTGGGTTCTGAGCCCAGCTCTGTTCCTAGGCACATAGTGAGTAGGGGACAGGCATCCTGATCGGTATCTGAGTACTTAAGCCTTAGCAACTCCTTGCCAATATTTTGGCTAGCTGAGTGTCTTAATAGCTTAGAAGATAAGAACTAGAAACCTAAAGTTGGAAAGAGCAGAGAGATAAAGAGAGAAATTTTATCAGATACCCAGGATGTGCTGGTGCTGTCGTTCATAAATCTATCATTAGATCTTGTGGACCACTGAGCCACTCTGTGGCAGGACAGTGGGGATGGCCACTGGCTGAGGGCTGGCCCTGCCACTCTTCACCCACTGCCTCCAGTTCTTTTCTGCCTCCATGGCACAGTCTTCAGAAACCT
Source organism: Equus caballus (assembly GCF_041296265.1). Taxonomy (NCBI): domain Eukaryota; kingdom Metazoa; phylum Chordata; class Mammalia; order Perissodactyla; family Equidae; genus Equus; species Equus caballus. The sequence continues at coordinate 41,294,788 of NC_091704.1, forward strand.
CGACAATAGTCTTTGCTGTCCTGCTGGGGATTCGCTTTGTTTTTCTGCTTCTTGGCAATTCTACAAGCTCCAAATAGACTCCATCTTGGGAGGAAGTTGGGGGCGCTATTGATGAAGAGGGACTCTCTTCCCAATTGTGTAAAATTTGACCAGGCATCTTGGCTTTCCCTGTCTCGTGCTGAGTCAGTTATCAGGACTCTTTTTTTTTTTTTCTTTGCTGTTATCCTGCAAAGGAAAATATTTTGATTCTGTCCTATTAAATCTGTTTAATCGTTATCTGGAGTACGGTGGCAAGAGTGGGGTTGTTACCCAACTGCTGACTAGCTGAAATCCATGCAGGTGTGAGAAGCCAAATTGTTCCAGGTCTCTGCTTGCACTTATACCATCAAGAGACTCTCCCAAGCACTTCGTGGCTCTGGGGGCTTCCCCTCTCTGCGTGGCCATTTTTCCTGCACTCCCAAGTGGAGCAAGTTGGGGCTTTTCCTTGCAGAAGGGCAGAGAGCTTGCATGCAGTGCCTGCAACTAGATCACATTACAGAGCTTTGTAGTCTAATATCAATGCCCCGAAGAATTTTTTCAGCCAATATTTAACAAGTCAGCCTGAAAATACAGCTGGACCCTATAACTGTTAATTTATTCAGACGAAGTGAAGCTTTTTGGCGAGGTGCCCCCGTTGAGGCCTTGGGGTATACAACTGCGGAATACTGATGATTCTTCCAAGTTTGGACATGGGACTCAAACTGAGCTCTACAGTATAGGCCCTGTCCAGTTGCAGGCATCCTCAGCCAAACCATGGAAGGTTGTAGGTCTGGCTTCCGCTAGACCCAGCTGGAGGACAGTTTCCTCTGGAGAACTGGGGGTGGGGAGATGGTATTGTAGAAAGCTGAGCCTTCAGCTTTGACTAGCTACCCTGTGTTTTAATGTAGCATCAGAAAGTAATAAAATTAACTTTTTATGCCCACACTCTCTTTTTCCTTACCTCTTGCCTCTACTTTCTTCAGTAGGGCCTTAAATATCTTAGAAATACATGCATGGAATCTGGTGGATGGGAATGAAGGCTGGCATAAGTATATGCCTGGAAAGCCTTTAATTCCTGACAAATATAATATTTTTCTCTTTTACCACCATTCCCACTAATACCATCTATGGCTAAAGCCACACATTTTCCTGAGGGAAGGCAAGTCATCCAACGTGAAAGATGACAAAATTCTTCTCAATTTGCACATCCAATTGGTGTAAATTATTAGTCAGTGACTCTGGCTTTGGTTAATAACATTTAAGTAAATTTGTTTTAAAAGGCTAGCAATAACTTTGTTCAAACTAACCCACTTTTAGAAGCCTGTATTACAGAATCTAAGAGAACTTTTCCCTTGATTAGTTGTGAAAGGAATATGCATAATTTTTAGTGTAAATGCAGCCTATTTTCTGTGTCTGTAAAAGAAGTATTTGTATTAACATTACATTAAAATAAAAACAGTCCTGTCCCTTGATGCCAAGGAGACAGAACAGGAGGATAGGGTGCTAGATTCGGAGCCAGTGTGCCTGAGTTTTACTCTCTACAACAACAGACTGTGACTTCCCCACTTTTAATAATTAATATTCTTGTAGCTAGTTCCCTCCCCTCAAATATAAGCATGTTAATTTGATAAGATGACCTTTTCTGAAACCCACCACTCTCCGTGAGCACACAAATGTGTTCATGGCCAGATGGCTAGCATTCGTGTTGATAGAGTTGAGTTAAGCAACATCTATCTCCAATACTAAGAAAATGCAAGATAGACTATCTTGCTACATCAGCCCCTGAAGATCATTTTCAAAATATTTCTCACTCTGGAAACAAAAACATTCCTAACCTAAGTTGGAAGGCCTTTTTGCAGTTTGGTTAGAAAACTTTTATAACTAAAGAATCCTCTGCTCCAAAGCTCAAAGCAAGTAGGTTTTGAGAGCAGAGCATCATTCGTGAATAGGTTTGAGGCTGTATTTAGGTTTTCTGTTAGTGGTGATGGCTTGACTAGGTCATTAATACACTTGGGAAGAGGCAGGAGAGAAGATGCCCTGCATATCAGAACAAGATGTGAGGAATGAGAGGGGCAAACAGTGGAGAGACATGGATTTTAGTGATCTAACTAATTCCTAATCAACATGGCAAGGATGCAGGAGATGGAGCCACTGCCCCCGCAAAGATCAGATGCTCAGACACAGGCAGTTAGTACCTTGGAAGGTTTTTTTTTGCTTGACATTGTTTTCTCTCCTTCCCTTCCTCTTAAATACTCTGTTCCAACTTCTGGCAAGGTTTAGTGAGTGACACACAGCAGGAAGCCCTTTTATTTGAAACAGCTCTCCCAGGATAACCAGCCTTTCCTCAAGTTTTATATATAAAAGTGTAAGTAGTTTTACTATCTTAGCATCGACCAAATTTTATCATCCTTTTATATAGCTGTGTCAACCTTGGCAGCATTTAAAAGCAAAGAAACTTTGAAATGGTTTCTTTGGGATGCAAGCATGTTGAGGGCTAGTGCACAAGCGTCATAGCTGGTTTCCGTAAGACTCCAGACGTGAGCCAGCTGCCAAATGAAAAGATCGAATCAATGATGAAGAGTGCCCAATGGATTATCTTAATTAACTACTTCATAATCAGCATGGTTTGTCTATGTAAATGTATTCCCTCAACAAATAAATTTGTGCTATTGACAGGCTCTGTTCTAGCTGTTTAAAATATATCAGTGTGTGTATGATAAGGGCTCATTTTTTCATTACTAGTTACTTGTCGACTGTATTACCCTTCTAATGAGGAAAGTGAAAAAGATGTGGTAGAAAGAAAGGGCTTCGAAATGCAACCAGTATCAGAATGCTAGCTATACTGTGTTAGCTAATTAATCTTTAGAGTGATTTGATCTCTCGGAGCCTTTACTTCCATGTCAGCTTCAAGACTTAATGAGGTTTGTGTCACATAGATGCTCTACAAATGCTCCCCAAAGCATTGTGCTTTCTGAAACTCAAGATTTCCTCTTCAAGCTTGTCACCTGATAAGTCCTTTCTCCTGCTTCCTTCAGGTGGCGTATCAGTTACACCCTCTCAGGCAGGACCATGGAGCCCAACATCTTTAGTCTTCAGTCAGTCCACTTCAATGGTCCCAGGAGCCGTGATGGGTGGTCAGCTTTCAGGATTCTGTCAACCAGTCATTTTTACCACAAGCCCAGCTGTTGCAAGTTGGAACCAGCCTTCATCCTTTGCAGCCTCAACTCCCCCTCCAGCCCCTGTTGTTTGGGGCCCATCAGCATCTGTAGCACCCAATACTTGGTCATCAACAAGCCCTTTGGGGAATCCTTTTCAGAGCAATATTTTTCCAGCTCCTGCTTCCTCTGGCCAGCTCTCCTCTCTCCTGGACACTCCTCCTCAACCACCTCCCAGAACTGGCCCTCCAAAGGATATCTCCAGTGACGCCTTCACTGCCTTGGACCCACTTGGGGATAAAGAAGTCAAGGAAGTGAAAGAAATGTTTAAGGACTTCCAATTACGGCAGCCACCTGCTGTGCCCGCAAGGAAGGGAGAGCAGACTTCCTCTGGGACTTCAAGTGCCTTCTCCAATTATTTCAACAGCAAGGTTGGCATTCCTCAGGAGAATGCAGACCATGATGACTTTGATGCTAATCAACTGTTGAAAAAGATCAATGGTAAGTTACCCACTTCTCTGTCTACTGTACCAACAAGTATTTCCACTGTCATATGGGCCCACAGAGTCCCTCAGAAGTACCCTCCTCCACCCCACCAATAGCCTTACTTCTGGTTTTTTGGTAATCAGAGGTTATGGAGACAACTTAACCATTTACCCTCTGGAGTTATTTACCTTAGTTAGCTGTTTCTAAGGGCTGGCTCAATGCTGCCCTCTTGTGACAATTCTTGAAAGGGCCGCTAAGAACTGTTGAAATTCCATGGGTCATGGCCCTGGAGGGCTGTGTAGTAAGGCCTCAGCCATAATCTCATGGCCATGAGTGAGGGAAGTCTGATTCTCTCCTAGTTCAGGTAAATATGCATGGCTTCCTCTTCTGAGAGGGGATGAATTTGCCTATAATAATCATAAGGAGTCCCAGTATTTGGCGGTGATTTTTGTTCCATTGACGTAAATTTCAAAAGCATGGAAAATAATTTCTAAGATAAGCCTGACTTGGGGATGTGTGCCCATATTTGGGGAAAGCTTGTCTACTGACTATGCGGGGTTTTTCACGTTCTAGAACCACCAAAGCCAGCTCCCAGACAAAGTGCCCTGCCAGTTACCAAATCTGCTGACAATGGGTTTGAGAACCCTTTCTCTAAAGATTCTTTCAGTTCATCACAAGCCTCTGTAAGTATCCACTATTAGAAGCTATTGCTCCAAAGTACGTGGCGCCTCCTGAATTAACCTTGTTTGCATAATAACTTGTTGACAATAAAGAACATCTGAATAAGGTCTATCATTAAGAACCATCACAGTGTAAACATCAACTCAAACTGGGGAAAGATTATTTTCGCAGGGACTACTATCCTGACCTTGAGAAATGAATATCATATAGAAAAAGTCCTTTGTATCTCTCATAGCCTGGCTCGTGAGAGTGTCTTGGGAGAAAATTGAGCCGAAATACTATCTTAAAAAAATCTTTCAGGGGGCTGGCCCCGTGGCCAAGTGGTTAAGTTCGCGCACTCCGCTGCAGGCGGCCCAGTGTTTCGTTGGTTCGAATCCTGGGCGTGGACATGGCACTGCTCATCAGACCACACTGAGGCAGCGTCCCACATGCCCCAACTAGAAGAACCCACAACGAAGAATACACAACTATGTACCGGGGGGCGTTGGGGAGAAAAAGGAAAAAACAAAATCTTTAAAAAAAAAAAAGAAAAAAAATCTTTCAAAGATTTAAGTTCCTGATTTCCCACCCATGATTCTTTAGCTCATAAAAATGATACTTCTCATTTTGGGGAGGCAAACATAATTCACCTGAACCTTGGTTTTCATGGAAATAATAAATATACATCATCAATTACAAGCAGGCAAACACAAGTCATTGAAGACCCAACAATATCTGATTCATCTGTGATTTTCTAAGTGATTTTTAAAGGAATTTGAGAAGTCTTAATTATAGGTTTTTTCTTATAACTATGATTATATTTATTGACTGGATGGTTTTCTCTCCATAGATGGCTTCTCCTCAACCCACATCACCTGACGTTTATAAGGATCCTTTCGGAAATCCTTTTGCCTAACATCTGTGAGTAGAAGATCCTCTTAAGCTTAGGTTTGGTGAAAAAGGGTAGCACAGGGGGTGAGGGTGAGATTTTAATTTTAGAATTGGGAAGAGATTAAAGCTCTGTAATCCAGAAATAATAGACATGGAAATCTGTACTTAACTAATTCAATAATGGCTCGGCTGGGCATTTAAGAAAAGAATTCTTATCCATATCAAAAGACAGTCATATATCCATAGGGATATGGATTTCTATCATATCTTGTGCTTGTGATATTTCAGTTCAGTATGGAAGTGGACTTCTAACACATTATAGTTCTCTAGATGTTTTACCTTTATATTGAAGTGATTGCAAAACATCTTAGTAATTACTTGGTTTTGTACAAAACCTTCAAAATCTGAAGACCTTCTGAAGCCACCAAACAGGTCAGCTAACACAACTCTTTGGCCTCCCCAAACAGTATTTATTTCCTTGAGAGGAGGCTCAAAGTTAGTCTGAAATAGTCTGATGGTATTAATTCCAAAAGATGACAGCCGCCAATGTCTCCTGCTAAAGCAGTAGGTATAAGTTCAGATGAGTCTGTAGGTTGATTCTTCCCTCTAGTGGATTTTACCCTGGGTGAGTTATTAGGCATACTCACCTTAGACTGAGACCCTAGAAAGGCTCAGTGTGACCCTTTCTCAACAGTGAGTGGAAGCAACTTTGATTTTGAAAGACCGAAGTGAGTAGAGGAAAGGAACCTTGTCTGAAGTTTAGAGGAGGGAGAATGTAGCTGGTAGGAGAGAACAACAGAAAGAACGAAAAGAACCCAAACCCATTTTTCTCAGTCTTACCCCACCCAAGTAATGCTGCTAAACCATGTCTTGCCCCATCTGGAATTTCACTATTTTAAATAGATAACAATCTTAAATCTGACATCCGACGATAAGGTTGAGTTTATTTGCAATTTGGACCCTTCCCCTCATCCCACTTCTACAATTACAGTGTTTCTTCAAGTGCTTTTCCATAAAATCTGCTTCAGAGAACTGGGTGACTTTATTGAAAAGGCAAATTCCTGGTCCCCATCCCAGCTCTAAGGAATCCCCCTCCAGTGCTGAGGAAAAGCTTCATTTTAACAAGCAGCCAGATGATTTCTAATGTTAATAAAGCAGTGTAATCTATTGAAGGGCTAGAAGTCTTAACAGAGCCTCATTCTCACCTTCCTCTCCAGGGGCGCCATCTGCGAAGGAATAGAAAGAAATAAACTACACTAGGAGTTTAGGAGGATTGTTTGCACTGAATTGAAGTGACTGGAATTCTCCTTGGAGGCCCTTTCTTCTTTAGGTCATGAAGGGAGAATAATGTTGGTCAACCTGCTAAACATATAGATTGGGGCAGGGCAAGAGAGCTGTCATGGGAGAAAATAGCTGACATCATCGAGCGCTTGTGTCAATCACTTTAGTACAGGTTCTACGTTTATTATTTTATTCAATCCTCTCATATCAGCCCTAGGAGATCCTATTTCTGACACTTTAAATAATGACTTCATATTTAATACCTTGACATTCAATCCAAAAATTCTAACCGCAGGTTTTTTCTTCTCCTCCTCCTCTAGGAACTTGGCATGCTGACTTTCCAGAGGAACAAAAAGGTTGGCCGTAGTAGTCAAGGACAAAACTAATAGCCAGACAAGTCTTGCCCGCTGCCCCTGTTCTAGCTTTGACGTATTATCTGTTGCCTTATTTCTTGCTGCCTCTTCCACTTGTAAAATGCCTTTTACTTTCTGTTTAAAGCTAAACTGAATCTATGGTTTTAAATAAATTAAGAACCTAAACTCTCTAGCTTAAATGTAAATGAAGTAGTATTCCTACTTGAATCCTTGCCTTTTGTGTCCCTAGAACCTTCTAGAACACTCCCCAATGTACCCTCTGGTTGGGAGATGCAGCCACAACAACCCTTTAGATCATACCATTCTGAATAAATTTGAAAATCCTTACTGTTCAAAATCGTTTGGGGGTTCTGTTTTAGAGCATAAAACCTGAAGATTGTAGTAGAACAGGGCAGAATCTTAACTCCTGCTTCAGACCATCACTTATAGAAAATTTTTAAAGTAAAATTGAAGCAAGTCTAACTTCTTCTTAGACATTTTGGAATCTGACACACCTAAGAACCTTTTTAAAGATAAAACTTCTCACCTTCTGAAGATTATTTTTCTCTCAAGGACAAGATTATCCTTTTCCAATCTCTTGCTAGCTATCAAATTGAGGAAAAGCATTATTTGTCTCTCCTCTCCTTTTCCCTCTGATTCTCTTTTCAGTCAGTTTTGCTCCCAGGTTGACCTCTTTTTTATAAGCAACAGAGTTTTATGGAGCAAAAAATTCTAATGATTCACACATCTGAAACCTCTCTGCCTTCTCAGTAATGGCTAATCCCAGTAACAAGAATTGCAAATGGGCACAACCTTTATCCTTTCTGTGGAATAGGGGGCCATCCTTTTGAGCTGAAGTTCCAGCAGAGCAGTACATGTTGAAGAAAAACTGAACTCAACTCAGCAGTGAAGGACTGTATTCTGAAGAGCAACACATCACAAAGTTAAACGTGATTGTGCCAAACATATTAGGTGCTTATTTGGGGTCATACTAGACCTTTATCAAGTAACTGGAAAACTTTCTTGAAGCCACAGTCTCATAGTTAGTAGGAGGATAAATGGAAAAAAAGAGAAAAAAAAGCTGTAGAACAAGTATTTGGTGTTATCAAAAACCTAATGTCTGCAATATTTTTCTCCTCATAACCTTGGAAACTTTCCCAGTTCATTTTCAGTCCTATTGTTAGCACAGTTCTGAAGGGTTTGTTCTTGCCAAAATGAGGTTTGTTCTATGTTGGGGTTTTTAATGTTGTCTCTTGACCCCTAATGCTCAGGTTTGTGTGGATATTAATCAACCACATACAATGTTACCTTTACATGGAAGAAGAGGATGACTGCTCAGGATCTGAACAAGATGGCGGCCTCATGAACCTCTATTGATTAGCCCCAAGAAGTCCTAGCTGAAGTCCTAGCTAAAGTCCTGTGGTTTTGTGTTCAATGGTAATAGCTGATCATGGATGGTGTAATTTTCCATCTGACTTCCTACTCAGTCGTCATAAACACAGACTTGAAATAGTATTTTATGTGTTCAAATACCTAAATGTGCTAAACTGGAGGTAATTATTTCTAGGTAGTTGAATTTTTGAAAGTAGAAAAAATTTTGAAAGTAATGATCAGCCACACAACTGTTTTGTACATACTTTTTTTCTTGTGCACTTTTCTGTATGCAGATAAGGCTATAAATTTACTCATTTCAATAAACTGAAATGGCAAAATCTCATGTGTTTACCATCAGTTTATTCTAATATTTGACCCCTGCTTTGGGTTGATGTGTTAGGGTCAAGGTATAAAATATACCAGTCTAAAGTGAGCGAATGTTAGTTATAGTACATTCTGGATTGTCACAAAGATGAAGAGAAAGTGGAAGTCCATGAAATAGGATCATGAGTAAATTATTATCTGATATCTTACAATGTCTTATTCTCCTTTCTCAGATCTACACACACTCCCTTCCTGAGAGTTTAATGCGAGTCCAATGGTTAAGATGTGTACAAGAAAAACTTCAAGTGATGTCTAGTATAAAAAGCATTTATTAGTGAATTCTTGGTTCACGTCTTTTACCCTTTGCCTCCCGTTATTCTTTGTTTAGCCATGTTTAACCTCACCAAGACACAACAGTGTGGACCGCTCCAGGCTGGTGTAAGCCACTCAGGAGAGCTTCTGGGTGAGATGGGCAGCCAATGATCAGACATCTAGCACTAGGACAATCTTAACCACTCTTCCCTAGTATAAAAGTTCAAGACTCTCATTCTTTTCAAGACCTGGTTCTACAGGGAAGATAACGCCAAGGCAGGCCTTACTTGAGTATAGAAGTCTTGGTGTTAAACTTGACTTCTCTAAGGAGTAACACAAACTTGGGAGGGTGGATGTCATTGACTGGTGTTTGTTGTTATGGGATGTTCAGTTTTACTGCTTTACCTTTCTCCTTAACTGAAACACGTGGTCTCGTTCTGACAATAAGTAGAACGTAGAGAAACAGACTCCACACCAAAGCAGCTTCCGGTAAGCCATAGATGAGATGGTGAAGGCTGCTGATAAGAACATGTTGCACAAATTATCTGGCTTATCCAGATGCTCTACAGTGTGTCTAAACCATTGAGACCATGTGCTATTTCTGTGTGGCTTAATCTGCAAGATCTTGCTGGAGGTTAACCCTTGCTCATGTGTACAAGGGGAGGACTTTCACGTCAGTGCAGTAGGATCTACTGTTGACCAAGCAGAGGGAGGTGCTTACTGAAGTGTCCTAGCAAAGTGGGAACAGACCGCTTCTTTATTATTGTCTCTTTAGTAGCAGTGATATTCACACCTGTATGCCACAAGTTCAGCTTTTATGGCAATCCTATTATTCCTGCAAGAGGGTTTCTTTTAGACACCAGATAGATCTAACCTAAAAGCTGAACTTTAACAGCCAGCATGCTCCCAAACTTCTCACATAAAGACAATACAAAGGGAGAAGGTATTGCTTTTCTCAAGATGATCTTGCATTTGTGAAGTGCTTTACCATTTACACAACATAACTCATTCTATTGATACAGTAATCCTGTGAGGTGGGATCTGTTACTGCTCCATCTCAACCAAGAATGGCATCCGTGCTTTAAAATGGCTGCAGTCTGCTTCAACTCTTAAATGAGTGGTTTCCATGGTATTTTGTTGTAAAATTGGTGCGTAGGAGTAGGGAGATCTTTTCAGTCAGTGATTTCAAACTCCTTCATGAAAAGGCCAACCATAGTGTCTAGAGAAAGCCACACCAAGTATGATTCTGTGTCTTTCCTGTGCTGAAAGCAGGGAGGGGAAAGAACAGAGGATGTCGCTAACTCAGGAGTTTGGTTGACCCTGCAATAAACTGATGAGTGAGGACTCTGACCTGTATTCCCAGAACAGCTTCATTACAAAGTCTTCTCGTGAAAGATAGGAGCTACCCCCAAATCCCTGGTAAATATTTAAGCTATTACTGCTGGAGAAGGTTGCTAGAAAATAAAACACCTGATTCTTGCTGGGAAATATTGTTTTAACTCTCCTCTATTAAAAATAACTAAGACTCATGTTCCACAAGCCAAATGTGGACACACACAGGGCTGTGAGACGGCAACAGTCCTGTTAACATGTCCTAATTACAGCAATACTGATGGACAAGGGCCAGCCATGTGTCATCTCACCTAATGAGGGACTGAGCCCCTCATTTGCCCTTGCTCCTCTGGAATTACTTACTTAATTACTAAGCCTCCACTGGGTGCTGAAATCATGTGAGCGCCAGTCTCCAGGGAGACGACAGTGTGGGCTACTCAGTGGCCAAGAAACTGGGCTTCTACAGGGACCACAGAGAAGGTGGTCATAAAAAAAGGGAAAAACACCTGACTCTGAAAGTCTTCATGACTGAGTTCTCTTGATGTTCGTCATGGTGTTTTCTGTCAATTCTCTTTTCCTTTGGTTGACTTCATTTACTATCATTTTACCTTCATTGTAAGAAAGGGAAATTATTGCCATTCTAAAAGTGACATGGTGACCAGACTGGGCTGAGGCTGAGTTGCAGATGTTTCTGAGGTGTGTCTGAGGCTGCCTCCACCTAGTACATACTTACGCTGACTGATCATCATAGAAACTTTTGTTTGGGGGCTGCTAAGAGGAGTGTTGAAACCCAGGAGCTAATGGAGAGGAAAGAGGAGGAAAACAAGGGTTATGTGACATTTGCTTCGCTGCCTCCCTCATGGGTCTGAGAGACTGGTTTAGAGGCTTGATGGTGGAGATGATAGGGCTAGAAGCAGGAGGCGTTGTCTTCCTTAGATGAAAGACCCTGGGCACAGGAAGGCAGTTCATAGCCCACATGTCCATTAGTAATGAACTGACTGTAGTAATGGAAAGGCTCACAGAGGCTAAAACCAGTAGGGGCTTATTTTTCTCACATAAAAATTGTAGATTGGTGGCTGCTGGTGTTGGCTCAGCAGCTCAACAAGGCCCTCAAGGACACAGACTCAGCTTTTCACTCCAACCTTTTAGCCTCTTGGCTTTCTATTCTCGCGTTTATTGGCTAATGGTCACAAGATGGCTGCGTAGCTCCAAATATGTTAGTGTTCAAGGAGAGCAGAAAGGGAAAGGCAGCACAATCAATATCTGCTCCTTGTACCAGCATTTCAGCTTTCCCCAAAGCTTCCTAGTAGATTTCAGCTATGTCTCATCGGACAGAATTTGGGCTCATGGCTACTTCTGGGTGCAAAGGAGGCTGGGAAATCCAGCTTTTAGCTTTACCAACTTCTATAGTGAAGGTAACTAAGGAAGAGGCATGGCTGGTTAGGTGATTTCTGGGGCCTACAGCTAAATAAAAATGGAGGATCCGTTGTTCAAAAAAGGAGGAAAAATAGCCATTAGAAACATTAAAGTATAAACTGATTTCTTTTCTTCTGCAACCGCTTTCCCTTATCATGACATTTTATTTGCTATTTAATGTTATTTTAAGTAAAGAAAAATTGACATTTTATAGTATTAGCCTGAAATTTCCCACTAATTTTTTTTTTTAAAGATTGGCACCTGAGCTAACATCTGTTGCCAATCTTTTTTTTCTTCTTCTTCCCAAAGACCCCCAGTACAGAGTTGAATATTCTAGTTGTAGGTTCTTCTGGCTCTGCTATGTGGGATGCCACCTCAGCATGCCTTGATGAGCAGTGCTAGGTCTGCACCCGGGATCCGAACCAGTGAAACCCTGGGCTGCCGAAGCAGAGTGCATGAACTTAACCGCTTGGCCACAGGGCTGGTCCCCTTTACCACTCATCTTTACCTCATAAGTGGAATCACTGAAATAACACAATTTGTATTTTATACATGCATATATATTTGAATATGTATTTCATTCTTGCCAGAACAGTGGAAACACTGCACAAAACTAACTCAACTATTTTAATTCACTTCTCAACACACATACATTCCACGTTTAGTTCACTGATGAGTAAAGAAAGATGGGGAAAAAAAGAGACTATGCTTTGCCTGTCTCTTTCTTTCCTTCCATGTCATTATTTTCAGCATAATAAGGTGGCTAATGCAGGTAAGTAACACTAGTAATAAAGATATGATAGTGTTTCTTGGTCATTTGTCTTTCTTTTTGTGTCAAAAGCAAGTTCTGGTTCAAATGGGCGATGTGACCTCTCAGGGCTGTCATTTACTCAGTCATAGACATAATACACTTACCTTTTACTCACTTTTGCTTTGAGTCACTGAACTCCTACACGTCATGGAGCCACCTGAATTTCATGCTCACAGGACAATATAAACATTATGTGCAGATGGGGTGGCATGGAAGTGAGGGCACAATGCGTATTTCCTCTGCTCACGTGCGTGCTCCATCTTCCCATCAGACTTTGCTTTCAAAACAAAAGTCCAAAGATAAAATTAAGAATTTCAAGATGGTAACAACAGAGCATTAAACTATGCGTGGGGCTTTTCTGAAGCCTAAGCCCTGGGCTACTGCATGCGTCGCCTGCCCTTGAAGCCAGCCCTGGCACGAGGTCCTTGGAAATGGCTGATGGATTAGCCAATGTGTTTCCCACATGCCCGAGTGATAATTTAACCCAAAGTTGGCCCTCCTCCAAATGCAGATCACAGCAGTCTTTGACTCCACGGCACCCGCAGGGCAGAAGAGAAGCCCGTACATGGGAAGCATAGCCAGCAAAGCTGATGGTGAGGTACGTTGACTAGAAGGTGGAAGCTAAAGAATGCAGAGGACAGGTTTCTCTGTGTTAGCACCACGAAGATTACCAGAAACAATAAAAGTTGGAAGGGGGCAGGGAACTAAAAGGCACTGCCTATGAGGCTTTAGTGTTGACATAACCTAATTAGAACTCAACCGGATGTGCCATTTCAGTTGGAAGGATACTAGGGGGAGGACTGTAAAACTCCTGAGCTCTTCCTAGCTAATGTGCCTTGCAATTCTCCATTTTACTTCTTTGTAAGCTCAACGCTACCGGCTTTGAAAAACAACACTGGATTCAGGGATGCTCCACAGAAGTCATTGAATAGAGACAGCAAACACCTATCAAGCTTTTCCCCCCGACAGACACTATTCTGAGTGTGTTACAATAAACAATTTAATTTTCGTATCAAATCCATGAGGTGCTCCTACCACTGCCATTTTCTAGAAGAAGACACAGAGGCACAAAAGACTAAAGGAACTGCCCAAAGTCACATAGCTGGTAAGTGGCTGAAGTGAAGTCCCAACCTGGGCTCCAGTGTCCTTGCACTTAACCTTAAATTAACCACTTAACCACCCTATTACCTCCAAAAACTGGCTCCATTGCCTTTATGCTGGCGTAGTTTACATTCACCAAGATTTTATTCTATTCATGGTGCTTCTCTCCTCTTATTCTTCCTATAAATAATATGCTTATCACAAAAAGGGATGAAAAAAATGTTTTGATTGTTGACAAGTTGATCCCGCTTTGGCTTTTCCAGAGCTCATCTTCAGGATGAATTAAGCATTACTTCGAAGTTTGAATTTTCTAGTTGTTACAAATGCAACACATCAATGTAACCTCACACTCAGTCCATTCTAGTTCAGTTATTTCCCATCAGCATGTGTAAGTATATTTAATGCAAGCCTAGACCGCTCACAATGAAGGATGGGCTGTGAGTAATGTTTTCCCAATTTTTTCTACATTATAAATAGCAAATCATCCTGCATCTGCTCAAAGGCAGGCTAGGTGCACGTTCCAGAGTCAAGGAGGAAGGGTGTTCACACGTGTGCATTTTATAACAGTAATACCATTGTATAGTTTCATCAAAATCTAACATCCAATGGTATCATGCTCTTAAAGAACTGCTTCAAAACTATGTATTGATAACACACCGTGCCTTTTAATTTTCTCCTCCTCAGTTCTTCGGGTTTAAAAAGCCTATCAATGGTGATGACTTTCCTCATCCTTTAATTTGACAAACACAAACCCTCGAACTATGGAAACTGGAAACTGACCAGGTGAACACAGAGCAGAGAGACGCCTGGCAGCCCATCAACAATAAGCACAAAACCCCAAGACAGGGAAAAGCACAAATCAGTACAAAGAAAAAAAGATGAAGGAGATGATGCTGGACCAGCTACAGGACTAAGTTCCTGACTTAAATCATCTATAATTACCGACCGGCCCTGTCCCTAGAGAAGAAGGATTAGTAGAACATGTCTGGAGGAGACAAATGCACTTCTTAAACAGGGTCAAAAATGTGCTTACACGACAGTTGGGCGCAGAGAAAAAATATATCCACATTCTGTTTTTTTCTTTCTTTCTTTAACCAATCTGATCTTCCTCATGAGTCTCCACTCCTCTGGCTGTGGGTGCCAACATTTAGTCAGGTCCTGTAACCTCCAGCCAGTCATTATCACTCCCTCAATAGGTAACTCTATCTGTTTTGGATATGTGCCCAGTGTTTCAAACGTCTTCCCTTCTTCCTGCTCTCCTCCATAATAATGTTTAGTTTTGTGAGGGGAGAGGGTATAGAGGGGAGCGTTGAGAAGGGGCTTAGATCCTCAGACAGGGTCTTATACTGTCCTCTGGTTCTTCCAGCCTCTATGGCATATACCTCATCTACCTGGTCAATACTTTGTTGGTATCTGTAGCTAAAGCTTTTGGCCAAAGAATGTAGTGTCTGCTCGTCTCCACACAGTTGGGGATCCTACAGAGACTGGTGGTTCTCTCTGCTGCCTGGGCCCTCACCTTGCCTCACTAACACTGGACTCCTGGGAGGTCTGACCATAAGTGCCTTTCCATCCCTGCCCTCAGCTCTAGGGCCATGTTGTCCTTGATGTAGCAAACCCCCCAGCAAGCCTGCTAGCAAACCCTCTACCCCTTATCAGGGCAGAGAAGAACTTCGTGGTATTCTCTATGGCACATGACAGCCAAATAACCTAGCAAGGTGAATTCAGTCCCTCCTTCTCTGCCCAACTACATGGGACAACCACTTTTATTCTGATTTGGCTTCCCCCACA
This sequence comes from Equus caballus, assembly GCF_041296265.1. NCBI lineage: Eukaryota > Metazoa > Chordata > Mammalia > Perissodactyla > Equidae > Equus > Equus caballus. Next base: position 41,310,090 of record NC_091704.1, read on the forward strand.
CTGGAAAAGTCTGGAAGTTGTTCTCCCAGATTTTCAGATGACAAGGACAGAAACATCTGTCTTTGACCTCAACCTACTTAACATGCTGGCCCCATTCTGAAATTTGGCCTGAAAGAGTTACTCAGAATTCATATCTCCAGGCTTGCCTCTCCCACCTCTAGTCTCCCTCTCACAATTTCTTTGAGCCAAAGAGGCAGTCTTTTTATGTTATCTACATCATAACCTATGTTGTCCCCACTGCTTTGAGATTGACAGGTGGTAATTGCTTCTTTATTCCACCACGTCCTTTCCTAGGCAATAAGGCTCAGGGTCCAGCCATAAAGTTGCAGAAGATCTAGAAAACATAATTTTAAAAGAGAACATTTAAGATTTGCAAAGCATCATCTCCTACTATATCTAGTTGGGTTTACACATTAACTGATAAATCTATATATAGATTCATTCTCAAATACTACTTTCTTTTTGTCAAAGTCCCAAGTTTCAGAAGCCAACTATACCTAAACTGAATGGAATCAACTGATCATCCAGTAACTATGAAAGAACTCTGAAGTAACCATCATGAGCCTGCTTAACACTTTGTGTCCTGTCAACATATTAATACAATCAAAAGCAAAGATGACCCTCAGATACAGAAATCAGAAGGACCAGGCAGGTGGTGACTCATTAATGAAAATAAGGAAAAAAGAAGAGCTTCCTTGACAGAGACAGGGTAAGAATTATGTGTTTGATTTTAGATATCATAAGTTCAACTTACCACGGACAAATCAAAGTCCACCTGGAGATTTCTTCTAGAAGTACTTCAAGTTGTTAGGCTGGAAAGTAACACTCAATCTTTGCACTTTTTGAAAAGAATCGCTTCTCAATATCTATACTTTCAAAACAAGAATCCAGAATATTCTGGTAAAGGAACTTCAACAGACTACCCTTTGAGACTTCCGGTTCTGAATGTTCGGCTTAATCTTAAGAGTGGTAAGAAAAGAAAGTATAGACTGAGAAGAGAAGATGGCAGAGGACAGACCCCATGAGGAATACCAGCATTTGTATGATGGGCAACGGAGAGGGGCTAGCAAAAGAGAAGCAGAAGACAGGAAACGCTGTATCACAAAAGTTAAGGGAACAGAGAGTTTTAAAGCATAGGGATGGCCAATAAGGTCAAATGAGTCTATGAGACAAAGATCACGGCCAAAAAGCTCCATCAAACTTAGCAATAAGGAGGTCTTCAGTGGAGTAATAAAGGCAAAATACGGACTGCAATAGGTTGAACATAACCATGCAGGAAAGGAAGAAAGTTGATACAGACTGCAAAAGTTTGGCTAACAAGGGTAGTAGTAATTTAAAAAAAATAAGGAATAGGGTAGAATTTTTAAAGGTAAAAGATACTTGAGCATATTCACAAGCTGATGAGAAGGAACAAATCAAAATGGAGAAACTGAGGATGTAAGAGAGGGAACTAATACAACAGAATCCTGGAAAGTCAAGGTGTGAGTAGAGAGTACCAGATTTACCTAAATAAAAGCAGGATCCCTCTTCCTCTGAGAATTGACTGAGATGCAGAGAAGCTGAGTTTCTTGGTGGAGTAAGAGATGAAGGAGCCATTAAGAGAAAGGGGGGGCAGAATTTGACCAAAGACTGAAGAAAAGACAAATAAACAGAGATGAGCGTCCGGCTGGATTTAGGCAAAGCAGTGGAAAACTGAATTGGTAGGACTGATCCCAACATGAGACTTTGTACATGTTGGTACAAAGGGTGGAAGAGGTGGGAGGGAGCTGAGCTTGGGAGAGGAGTTCATTAATGGGCAGGAGTCCAGACAGAGTATAAAAGGAAGAGAGGCCAGCAGGAGGGTATTAATCTGGAGGAAAATGGAGAGATCAAGGAGCTGGATGTCTCAATAAAGCCAAAGAAAGGAGATATTGACAGTATGAGAGTGAGGTAGCTGGAAGAATTGGAAGTTGTAGTCAGAGAGTAGGATATTGACATTTTCAAAGGTAAAGCCATATGGGTGTTGGTATGAAGCTGGGTAGGGTAGTGGGTTGAATGGAATTCAGATAAATGTTGATAGAAGTGATGAAATCATGAATGAGTGAGGCAGGGTAGTGTCTATGGGAATACTGAAATAACTAAAGTAAGGGCTGGAGTTTGAGTGGGGAGGGAGATAATAAGGCAGTTTCAAAAGTCTTCCGTGAATGTAGACAGTCAAGAGTGTGGTTAAAAAGAATGGTAGGAGGTGGTATACACAGATTTTGGGAACTGCAAAAGAGAAAGGGATTGTATTGAATCTTCCCTTCAATGAAGTGCTGTAATGTGATCAAGTGGGCCCTAAATAGTTCCATGTGATTGTAAACAGATCTGAGCCACAGGAATCCTTATTACTTTAAAGGGATAGCCAGACTTACGTCACCCCCACAAACTGCCCCAGAACCACTCGACAGAGAAATTTTTCTCTTTCATTATAAAAGAGCTCATCTGAAAATACTGTAATGAAAATGGCACAGAACCAGCCGTGAAGAGAGCTGAAATCTGATGCCCCCCCTGCCTCTGACCCTGTGACCTTGGGAGCATCACTTCTCCTTCCTGGACATCATTTTCCCCATTTGTATTCATTTATTTATCTATTAATACATGTAATTTACATTATCTATGGAAGCCTAATATGTGGTAGGCACAATCCTAGATGTTAGGACGTAGCAGAAAGCAAGACACCTAAAACCAAGGGGCGTGCAACTGACAGTCATCTCCCAGTTCTCCTTACTCAGTGATTCCAATTATCTCCAGCAAGGGCATGTGTAGCAAGCGGAAGCCCTGCGATTTCATTGTAGTGTCTAAGACCCAAGGACCTTTTGAGATTCATTTAGAAGCAGATATGGAATGAGATTGTGGTTTCCAACTTGAGATCCTTGGACGCTAAGGGAGTCCATGAAATTACTACTAATAAATTTTTTTTAAACTGTTTCTATCACTTTAAGAAAGCCAAATGGAAATTACACTCAACACATTTATGTCACCTCAGTAAAAACTGTGTTTCTGCCCAATGGTCACACATTCTAATGTACACATGTGGATGTCTCTGCTTTAAAAACGGAAAAATGTATTATCATTGTGCAATAAATATAATTTAGCTCCCAGCACATTGAAACCAAGGGGGAAAAAATTTTTTTTCTAAAGCCCCTGAGTGGTGAAAACTTTGATTGCCCGCAGCAGAGTGCAAAACCCTGGAATTACAGTTTGAAGACATGGTTTGTTCAAATCCCACCTCTGCCACTTGTTTACATGTAGCCTTGGCTATATTTCTCTGAGCCTCATCTGTAAGACTAGACTAGAAGTTTATATTTTATGGAGTTGAGAGGATTTAGTGAGGAATCTTATAGCTTCATGTTGCTTAACATGACATAATTAAAATAATAACAACACGAGAACTGATAGTGCAGGAGGAAGAGCCTAAGATGAGGAGACAGACTCACCAGGTCCATATTCCAGTTACTCACCACTGGAGGTGGGTGATGCCGCACAAACGATGTAATCTCAGTGCATCTCAGTTTTCTCAACTATAAATGGATTATTTTGAGGAGTAAATGAGATTTTATACATATGAATACCTTACTATGACACCTTATATATATAGCTTGGCACATTATAAAAGTTCAACAAATGTTTATCCATTCTGTTCTTCGGAAGCCCTTAAGTGTTATACAAATAAAAATATTATTATTTTACTTCTCTAGTCTAGTGCATCATGCTTCATTTCCCCTAGATATACACTGAAATATAAACCTCATTTAAAAACATGTCAGATATATAATAGATGCCAAGGGAAAAGAAGAGTTAAAAGCACTATAAAAATAAGGCATATTCTATTATTTATATAATACATATACTAATATGTGACTAATATATTATTAATATTATATTTCACTGCTCCCATTACTTTGCTACATCACATTTAGCCTGAACCATGAGGGATAAAATAAATATAACTTCTACAGAGCAATTCAGCATCCAACCAGTCTGCTAAGAAATTCCCCGCCTCCCCCAGACCCCCTCCAGTGAGCCAGTCTCCAAGGAGAGAGGTGGTTTTCAATCTCCCTTCGCACTTAATTATCAAGTCAGGCATCACAAAATCTAATCAATTAGCATCAAGTCTAACTAGTATAAAACGTCATCTTATCCTGCCTGCTTCCAAGTTCTTCTTTCTGCAGGTATCCTGCAGGGTTCAGAGAGGCTGTGTAAGAATCCTCAGCATTGCTCCATCATATTTGACAGATTCGTACTGTAGCTGGATGAAGCCCATTTGTCATTAGCCGAGTCTCACAAGAAGTATCTTTGGGCATAAATTTATTCATTAATGTAGTTACAAGTGTGCTGTACACAGTCAAATCATCTTATTGCTTGGCAATTCTGCATGGTCTGTAGATTGACAGCAAGCTCAGGAACTAATGAAATCAGTCCCATTAGAGACCTCAAGCTTTCTGCATAAAAGTTAGAGGGGGAAAGACATGGTGGTGAGAGTAGATAGACTTACTATAAGTAGGACCCTTAGTGGAACGGTAAGGCGCTAGTGGAAAAACCACCTGTGCATTTGTTACCTACCTAACCCCACCTGCCATTTTATGTCTTTGTGTGTGCTAATGTTTGAAATTTGCCTATTTGTAGTTAATAAATACTCATGAAGTCTTCTTAAGGCCTGTGTCAGCAAATCAAAAAAAAAAATTCAATGATATATCACATCTCCTGTCTTTCTTCTCGAGGTGGTCATTCTAAATCTCAACTCTGGCCACTCATTTGAATGACTTGGCAAGCTTTAAAAAACAGTGATGTGGGGTCCCATCCCAGATGAGTCAAATGAGAATCGGGAGGTAGGTGGCGGGCAGGGATCAATGTTTTTTCACAGATCCCCAGATCACTCTACGGTGCAATCAGTGTTTTGAAAGCAGCTGTGACATCCACATTCTCTGGTACTTGCAAAGCAACTTACCCTTTGCGCAAGTCCTAGAGAATGTGCAAATGTGTGTGTACGTGTCAGGGGAATTCTTTATGATGGGGTGGAGTAAATTGTTCCTTCTCAGAATCTATCCTGCTAACAGGTGTGTTTCTGGAATAAGAAGACCAGATCCTCCTGCAGGATATTGCAAATGCCTTAGGGAGTTTACCTAGATTCTTCAAAATGATCCACTGTGCCTATAAAGAAAGCCAGGTTTGTTATACTTACCTGGCAGGGGAGATACCATGATCACGAAGGTGGTTTTCCCAGGGCGAGGCTTATCCATTGCACTCCGGATGTGCTGACCCCTGCGATTTCCCCAAATGTGGGAAACTCGACTGCATAATTTGTGGTAGTGGGGGACTGCGTTCGCGCTCTCCCCTGACAATTAAAAAAAAAAAAAAAAAAAAGAAAGCCAGGTTTGTAAAGGCATCCTACACTTGGCCTTGCCCAGGTGGCGATAACCCACGCAGCTCACTTTTAGTGGGAACGTGTAGATCTGCGCCTCCCTTTCCAGCCAGTGTAGTTATTTTACTAGTTTTGAGTTTACGCCTCTATGAGAATCATCCATACGCCTTTTTTCCCCAAATTACACACTCCTTCAGCCTCCCTCCTTGAGGATCCCCAGATGAGAACCACTGGGGTTTTTTTGTTTGTTCTGTTTTTGTTTTTGTTTTCAACACAGCGCTACTGCTCATTTCAGCCGATTTAGCACTCGCAGGTTCATTATCTGAATACACTTGTTGATGTGAGAACAGCAGTGCAAGAATTACGAAATGACTCTCCTTTGATTGGACTTTGCACCCAGGAAGCCCAATTCGACAAAAATCCCAAGTGAAAACAAACAATAATTGTTCCCCCAGTCCTCTGGCCCTTTGCAAATCAGTGCCCTACAGGACCGGTCTGGCCGTTCCACGGGGGCTGCCGCACTAGAGCAGATGTCTGCAGGCCGGACATTCGCCTTTGCCATATGCATTCTAGAAGTGAGTGTCCTGACAGCCGGGCCCACTCCCAAGTAAGTCGCTTTTCTGTTTGTCTCTGGAATTTCACTGTGGGCTTTAATATTTCAAGGTCTACCTCTGACGGCAAAGTGGGTAAAAAATTTCAACCCCCATTGCGATATGTAGCCCCAGAATTTAAACTTTGAAAAAGGTGAGAAAAGGCATGGGGTGTTTCTCTGAGCATTTTCTGAGGAATCCTGTTGCTGTTTCCAAGGGTTTCTTTTAAACAAGGCTTTCAAATGTTAAGGCTGACATACTCTAAACACTTGGAATTATGAAACAAAGCTGGTTTTTACCAGAGTATGATAAACTTGCATTTATCAGGGTCTAATATCTGAGAAGTTGAAAATTAAGCAGATTTAAGCTTTCCCTCACTGCCTCCACGTCTAACATTCTTAATGACTGGATACATCACTCTCTTGCACCCGCATTAGGAAAGGTGAATCATTTTGCTTCTCCTCCTTGACATCTCAAGTTGCGCCCAGAGGCGCATGTCCTGTCCTTAGGTTTACGGTTGTATTTCTTCCATTTAAGAATAATCGCCCTCATGCAGACCTGTGAGCCGTGCATCCAGCAAACACAGTTATATTCTCTCATTTTGTTCTGATCCTAATTGGGAACACAAAGCCCAGGGCAAGTTGATTCAGGAAATAAACCAACCAGACACTATGTGCTTCCGAGCATGTACACTGTACCCGGAATTGCTGGAGCACACACAGACCTGTGTGACCCGAGACAGCGTGATCCGATCTAGTGAAGGTATTGAAATATTCTGGGCTTTGACAGTATAGCTGGGGGAAAATATCTGCCCAAACACTGTCCCTCTGCTCAGACATAACTGACCTGCATCCAATTCCCCTTGGTCCTTTGACTCTTGGTTTAACTGAGTTCTGTTTTGGATCTTAATGGCCATCTGAAGCACATCTTTGCAGCAATGGAGGCTGCCCTTCTGCCTGGGCCCCACTCGATGCATGGTTTACTCACAGGGGTGCATCTTCCAGGAGGGGGCACCCAGAGGTGCTGGGCAGACCAGCACGGGGCCCTGGGTCAAGTGTTCCTCCAGGCTTTCCTTCATCCCTCATTATCTAAGAAACATCATTCCATGCAGAAAATATTTTAGTTTACTGAGCATCAGGTACAAAGGACATTCGGAACGGCAGCTACTGAAAGTTTCCTTAGTCCTCTTCTACTTATCCCGACCCTTTCTCAAGTTAAAAAAAATAATTTAAACAACTCACATTCCTGGATGGTGACTCCTGCTGATCAAAAATGAGAGGCTGTGGAGAAGGTTTCAACTGCTTTGAAGTGTGTACCTCCTGGGTCCTGGCCTCGCTCAGTTGTTTCAGGGAGGACCAGAAAGCCCCCTTGGCTGGCCCCCAGCTCCCGTAGCTGCCCTGCTGAGTTGGACTCAGATTCAGGGGCTCCCACCGCCATGCCCTCGCGAGTTTGGTAGGGTCACCCTGCTCCAAACACTCCGTGCTCTGCCCTTTACTAAGGGTTGAGGTCAAAACAGAGTGTTCAGATCAGTCATGAAGTGAGACACATAGGTCAGCCAAAGAACTGAAGTTTGCAAATGATTTTTAAAATACAAATTTGATCAGAATGGAGCACCTCTCTAGAACTCAGCCACCCAAGCTCAGGTCAAGGTGCCTTTACTCACCATCAGACCATGTAAGTCTGAGCAAGTTACTCAAACTCTCTGAACCTCAGGTCCCTCATCTGTAAGATGGTCATTGAATTCGTTTCCTGGTACCACTTCCTAGGTGGCTTCACACAACAGAAATTTATTGTCTCACAGTTCAGGAGCCTGGAAGTTCAAGCCTCAGGTTTCAACAAGGCCACGCTCCCTCTGAGACTCTGGGAAGGATCTTTCCCAGTTTCTGGTGGTGGCCGGTCACCCTTGGCATTGCTTGGCTTGCAGCTACATCATTGTGATCTCTGCCTCTGTCATCACATCTGCTCTCATCCTCCCTCTCTGCAGGTCTGCCTGGTTCCAAATTTCCTCTTTTTATAAGGATACCAGTCATACTAGATTAGGGCCCACCCTAATGACCTCCTTTTAACTTGAATTCCTCTGTAAAGATCCTATTTCTAAATAAGGTCACATTCTGAGGTACATGGGTTAGAACTTCAATGTATCTTATGGGGGGATACAATTCAGCCCATCACAGTGACAATAATAGCCTCTACCTAATAAGGTTTTTGGTGACCATTAATTCATTATACATATAAGGTACTTAAAACGTCTGTGCTTGGCACGTTGTAAGAACTCAATAAACATGAAGTGTTCTTCAAAATAATGACCTTGCTATTACTTTCGCTTTGATATGCTTTCTGGTTTAGGACAGGAAGGGATGGAGTTTCAACCAGCCTTCAGGGGATATTATGTGGCTGTCGACATTTCATCTTAAGCCACAGCTACAGCGGGCCATTGCTACTGGCGAACTGTTGGGGATTTTCAGTGATCATTTGTTTGCAAACATGAGTGCACCCATGGGAACAGGTCATGAGGGGGACGTCATCTCTTATGTTTCTCAAGGTAGAACAGAAATGTTAAAAACCACTGTGCAAGGAGAGCAACAGCTCATAACTCAGTCCTGGAGCCAGGTGGCCTGAGTTGGATTCCAGGGTCCATACAATTTACTAGCTCTGTGACCCCAGGCAAATTCCTTAACTTCACTAAACTTATCCCTCACCTGCAAAATGGGAATAAAAACATGACCTACAGTGAGAAATCCCTGAATAAAACATACAATGTGCTTAGCACAGTGACACACAAAAATTACTAATCTAGGAGGGTAGCTATCATTAGTTTTCCTTTTTAATTTGTAAATAACAAAATATTTGCATGGTTCAAAGATCAAAGCATATAAAAAAGCATATAGTGAGAATCTTGATTTCCCCACTCATAACTTTTCATGAGATTTGTGTTATTATATGTACAGTGCTTAGATTATTACCCCCTCCCACTCTACCTTACCCCCATAGGTAACTACGTTTATTAGTTTCTGGTGCATTCTTCTAGTATTTTTTAATGTAAATTAAAGCATAGAGACATATATAAACTTATTCTCCTCTTTCTTTTACATGCTATCTTGTACTTTGCTTTTTCTTTTTACTTTACAATACATCCTGGGAACCTTTTTGTGTCAGTATGGAAGGAACTTTCTCATTCTCCACACGACTGATTAATTCTCCATTGTGTGGCTACACAGGTCAGATAACCTGTCTTTTATTGATGAATATTTGGGTGGTTTCCAATCTTTTGTACTATAAACAATGTTGCAATGAATACCCTTATTCATATATCATTTCGCAGGTGGATAATTGTACCTGAGGATAAATTCCCAGAAGTGATATAACTAGGTCAAAGGTAATCACTTTTGTGACTTTGCTAAAATTGCCCACTTGCCCCATGGGTTTGTATTATTTTGCACATCATCAGCAGTGTAAAGAATGTCTGTTCCCCACAGCATTGCCAACAGGAGCTCTGGGCCAACTTTTTGATATTTGCCAATCTCATAGGCAAAAAAATGGTATCTTCAGGGTTGGCCCAGTGGCACAGCATTTAAGTTCTCATGTTCTACTTCAGTGGCCCAGGGTTCGCCAACTTGGATCCCAGGTGCAGACCTACACACCGCTTATCAAGCCATGCTGAGGCAGGCGTCCCACATATAAAGTAGAGGAAGATGGGCATGGATGTTAGCTCGGTGTCAGTCTTCCTCAGCAAAAAGAGAAGGGTTGGCAGTGGATGTTAGCTCAGGGCCAATCTTCCTCAAAAAAAAAAAAATGCTATCTTCAAATAGTTTTAATGTGCCTCTCTCTCATTGAGTCATGTTGCACATATTTTCTTATGTTTAAAGGCCATGTGTATGTTCCTTTTTGTGAACTATCCCTATCCTTTGCTTATTTTCCTAGAAAGTCTCTTGTTTTTCTCTTATGGATTTCTATGACCACCTTATAGTCTTTGTCTCTAGTGTGAATTACAAACATTTTTCCCAGTTTGTCATTCATATTTTGACTGTATATGTGGTGTGTTTTTAATGCAGTTATATTTTCATATTTATTTTATTTTTCCCTTTCCAAATAGTAAAGAAGGAGTATTAGACTGGAGCTGGAAGTCTTGAGAGTGATTAGGCATGTGGAGAGAAACTGCCTGGGTTTGAATCCCAACTCGGCCACCAAGTACACTCTGCTGTGTAATCTGAGGAAAACTACTTACCATCTCTGTAGCTCAGTTCATTATCTTTAAAGTGTGATAGCACTCATAATGGATATCTCAGAGGGCTGATGTAAAAATTACGTGAGATAATGAGTATAAAGGCTTAGAAGAGTTCCTGATGTACACTAAGCACTCATAAATGTTAGCAATTATTATTCAAGTTATTTTAATTAAATTTATTTCAACAATCTGGAAAAATACCCAAACACCCATTAATAGAGAAGTCGGGCTTGACTATTAGGTTGAAGATACCCAAAATGTCAGACTTTTCTCCTTCTTTGGTTATATCCACCTGTATTTTTGACATCCATATTCAACACAAGTGAACAGATATTTCTTTATCAGCCACTATTGGTTAAGTATGGTCATTTGGTTATTCATCCATTTAATACAGCAAATATTTACTGAGTTTGCAACATGGGCCAGACATTACATCAGGAGCTGCAGTGTAAGACTGAGCATGTTGCAAGGGTACCTGACCTCACTGGGCTTACAGTCTAGTGAGGAATATAAACTAGAAAACAGCAATTGCAACTCAGCCAAGTTCTCTGAGCGAAGCCCGTGATGATAAGGGAGACAAGCTCCCATGAGCTTAATTAGTCCACTTGAGCACTGGCCTCATCTGCTCTAGCCTCATCAAGGGCTTTGCTCCTTTAATTCTGCCCCCCATCTCCTGCGTCAATATCTCCCTTTGTACCCAATCACTCCAATCAGCATACAGACATGTTGGAACATTTCCTTTAAATGTTGGCTGAGTCCTCAGCCTTATTCTAGACACACATGCTCACAGCCAGCCTTATGGTGTGAAATACTGCTTATATTCTGACAACTCTCAAATTTATATCCACCACTCACACCTCTCCCCTGAGCCCAATGTCTAATTACTTAGTCAACATCTCCTCTTGAAAATCTAACAGGCATCCCAAACTTATCATGTCCAAAACATCCTTATTGGTTACTCCATCCCTCGTCACCCAACCTGCACCACTATTTGCAAGTTACTCAGATAACCATCTGGGAGTCATACTTGACTCCTCTGAGTCATTCCCACATGCAGTCTACCAGCCAGTCTTGTTGGACTATCTTTAAAATATATCCCCAGTCTGCCCGCTTCTCACTATCTCCACCGCGACTGCTCTAGCCCAAATCGCTGTCATTTCTGGCTGCATTCATTCTTGTCCACTCCCCAACAGTTCTCCATCTAACAACCAGAGATCTCTTTAATCTTTTGAAAACATAAGTCCAAGTGTTACTCCTACGCTCATACTCCTCTAAGGGTTCCCATCAAGCTCAGAATCAAATTCAAACTCCTCCCCACAGATTACAAGGCATGAGCGACACCCCGTCTGTTTCTCCAGGCACATCTGCCATTCTCCTTTTTGCTCACTCTGCGGTGTCATCCTACCTGCTGTGCCTCCAGCATGTCCCCTCAGGGCCTTTGCACTTACTTTTCCCTAGCTTAGAACACCCTTTTTCCAGACAACCACAGAGCTTCTTTCTGAATTCAATCAAGTGCCTAATCAAATATCACTTCCTGTTCTGGTCATTTTTGGCTGTCTAACAAAGCATTCCAAGACAATAGCTTGAAACAAGACCAATTATTTCTTTGGCTTATGAATCTGAGGTTTGACTGGGCTGGGTGGAGCCATTTTCATAGGTCTCCTACATGGATGTAGTCAGATAGTGGCTGGGCCTGGGATCATCAAGGTGGCTTCTTTACTTATGTATCTGTCTCCCGGGCTGGAAAGATCCAAACAGCTAGGGGGCTGGAACAATTGAGTCTCCTTGGGAATCTCTCTTTCTCTCTGTGCTCTTCACATCGTAGACCCCAGGGTACTTGGCTTCACACCTAGTGGTGAAAGGCTCCCAGAGCAAGAATCTTTATATAAACCAGCAGAACTTGGAAGGCCTGTGCTAACCCAGCCTTAAAAGTCACACAGCCTCACCTCCACCTCATTCTATTCATCAAGGCATCAACAAAGATCCCACCAGCTTCAAGAGGAGGGTGCAGAGACCCCACCTTTAATGGGAAGAATGTCAAAGAATTTGTGAACACATTTTTAAAGCAGCACACTTCCTCTGAGAGAGTTCTTTCCCTACCTTGTGAAGCCTCCCACTCCTACCCTTATGGCTCTCCCTGACCTCTTACCCTGCTCTATTTCCCTCCATAGTTCACAGGTCTTAACTGATATTGCATGTTATATTTTCTAGTATACTCATTTATTGTATCTCATCACTAGACTGTAGGCTCCATGATGGAAGGGATACTATCTTGTAGCCCCAGCGGCGAGAACAATTCCTGACACAGAGCAGGCCCTCCATAAAGGGAGTTGAATGTTGGCTCATTGGGAGCACATGAGATAAGCCCCTAACTAAGACTTGGGAAATCAAGAAAGGTCCTGAAAAATACTAAAGTGTTGGACACTGGTGTTATATTTTCAACTTGAGGAATTGCATGAACTAAACAACCTGGCAGATCCATGTGTTAAGAATGCAGTGCTGACTAGCTTATATTTCTCCACTCAAAGGAGCCATGTTGTCTTATTTATTGACCAAAAGTTTCCTTCCTACAGCAGGTGTTTTCTTGCCTGGGCCTGCTGCAAAGTGTCCTGGAGTGTGAGCTGCTCCCAAGGTTTTCTTTTTCTAAAGCTGGAAACTTTTTTCCTGGAAGGGAGATGGAACCAGGTGTCCATCAATGGCCCTTCATTTAGTGCCTGTCTGGCCCAGAGTTAGACTTTCTGCTGTGCTGATGTGCATCACTTTGATCTAGGAAGAGACGTTCAAGCTGAGAGTGAAACACTGAGAGATACGTTTTACTCAATACACACATTTCATCTAAGAATCCAGAAAGTGCTTTACAAATACTTCTCCACTCAGCCTAATAGCTCAACAGGGTGAAAGGCAGGTGGTGAGTGTTGTACACATCCAGTCCTTGAGCTATGAAAGATGATTGGCCCAGTGAGTCTAAGGAGCTGGGAGGAGGGTGTTGGGCTCAGAAGGAGCTATCCAAGACCACTCATCTCATTTCTTAATATATTTAGTGCATTCACTTCAATAAAGCATTCCTTTTGCATAAGCTGTTATTTACTCCTAATAGATCCTGAGACTCTTGCCATTTTTTGCCTCCAAGTATCCAGGTACCTGGTGCAGTGAAGGCAAAACAGCCAGTTTTCAGGTTATTTTTGCCTAATTTGACATCACTTAGATGTAAGCTTAAAATAGATCCAGGCGAGAGCCAGGTTGTCCAATTGATGTGCTTTACCTGAAGCTACTATATTAAAAAAAAAAAATCCATCCTTGCTAACTTCCTGTATCTCAAAATGTCTACAAATCATGACACTATTACATCCAAAAATTATTGAATGAGCTATGACCTTTTAGATTATTCAAAGGAGATCTGAGTTGGAAAAAAAAAGTCAGCAGAGGGGACAGGGCAAAATTGCAGAGCGCTGGGGTGGAGAGACGTGGATTCCCAATCCAGTTTTACCATTAACTGTTCAACTTTGATAAGTAGTGTAATTCCCTGTTTTTAGTGCTCCATTTGTAAAAGAGAATTGATAACACCTATAAAATTTATCCCTCAGTGGCAGAATAAAGGTTTAATGAGGAAATGAGCTTTGACAATTGTCTAATAAAACTAGTGGAAAATTTTAAGGAATTGTTTAATCAAAAAACAGTTATTGAGTGTTATGGGCTGAATTGTGCTCCCCCAAAATTCACATGTTGAGGTCCTAACCTCCTACACCTCACAGTGTGACTATATTTGGAGATAGGGTCTTCAAAGAGGTAATTAAGTCAAAATGGGGTCATTAGGGTGGGCTCTAATCTAATATGATTGGTGTCCTTATAAGAAGAGTAAACTTGAACATAAGCAAGTGCAGAGGAAAGACCATACGAAGACACAGGGAGAAGACAGCCATCTACAAGTCAAGGAGAGAGTCCTCAGAAGAAACCAGCCCTGTAGACAGCTTGATCTCAGACTTTTGGCCTTCAGAATTGTGAGAAAATAAAAGTCACTCAGACATTTAAGTCACACAGCCTGTGGTACCTTGTTATGGCAGCCCTAGCCCACTAATAAATACCCTGAGCTTAATATCTAGAAGGGTATAAATCTTGCTCGCAGGGCAAGAGTGTGATCTGTGAGGACCTTCCTATGGGGCCAGGTTGGATCATTCAGGCGATGAGTCCAAATTATGGTCTAGGAGGGCAATAAAAGATCAAAGGCAAAGATCTGGTGCTCTGTACTAAGTCCAAAGTATGAGTCAAATCTGCAAAAAAGAAAAGGAGTCCTTAAAGTTAGAAGCTAAGAAAGAAGGGAATTAGTTTGCCCCTAGTTAATGTGGGGCTATTATTAATGAAAAGATGTGAGAGAACAGTCTACAGGCAATGCCAGTTCCCCTGGAGCAGGGTCCTGGTCACTTACGTGTGAGACAGATGAACAGCCTTTCTCATCAGCCCGCATCACTGGCTGGGTTCTAGCCTGCCCAGCAAAGGATTGCAATGCACTCTGGAGTATTTGCAGTGGGTTTTACCTTCCATACATGCTCCTCCAGTCTGTACTGTACCCTCGGAACTAGTTATTCATTGAAGGTGGTCTCAGTGGCAGGTGAGAAAGATAAAGATGTCATACTATTGTCTATAGGGTGTGGTTTCTAGAACCAAGGAAGTAATCTCTTAGAGGGAGATGTTACAACAAAATGCTAACATGATCATCTAAGTAAGTGATGAATACAAAAAAGATAGATAGGAGCAGATAATCCACTTGAAGGCAACAGGACTAATACTGGAGAAACTAGAAGATATTGAAAAGATCCATATAGATACTAATACGTAGAGCCTAGAGTAATTCCTGAAACAAATGAAAGGCCAGCTCAGTGACATTTTCAGGTCAATAGTGGCCTCCAGCTTAGATTATATTGGTATAAAGAGCACCCGGACATCTACTTGAATTCCACCCTTTGAGAGTTCATGGATAATCACCCAGATGTTGTCAAATGATGTTTCTCAATATCGTGTGAACATGAGATCACCTGGAATACTTTTTAAAAACATCGATGCCTGGAGCCTATCCTCAGAAACCTTAACTGAGTTGGTTTGGAATGGGGATCACAATTTTATAATTCCCCTTTTTAAGGTCTGAGGATTACTATGTGCAATCAGTATTGAGACCCACTGCTATAAATCATAAAGGTGCATCTGCCAATGCCTCTTGATGAAGCCTGTCTATTCCAGATGAGGCCTTAGTTCTATGGAAAAGTTCTAGCAGAGAATTTCTCAGCCGTGTGGTTTCAGATATACACTAATACTCAGACTTCCAGAAAAGCAGGTTCTTCAAGGGAGTTTTGGCAGCTTGTGTAGTACACTTTCAACCTGTACTTTTCAAAGATTGAAGCTCATGAGGCCTCTTGATTTTCTGGATGGTGTAGGCAAGAGTCAGGCTTACAAAAGTGGTGTCTCCAGTCATGAAACCATCCTTAATGACAAGCAAATCTTGCACAAATATGATGTGAATGGCTCACCAAGAGACCATAATCTAGAGAAATATAGGCCTAGGTCTGTCCCAGACAATATGATCAAGGACTTCCTCCCCTTCATTGCATTTACTTATTTATTCATGCAAAAAACACTTACTGAGCATCTGGTATATTCCAGGTACTTGATAGGGAAGCTGAACAAGACTGAAAGTTCCTTAGCTCACTGATATTTTTGTCTGGAATATAAGCTTTGTTTATTTGGGGATCACAGTTTTTGTTTTATTTTGTTTTGTTGTTTTGCATACCATTATATCCCCACGCCTAGCAAAGAGTAGACAATTAGTAAATATTTGGTGAATAAGAGGATAAATCAGTGAAGAAGTAAATTAATTGACATAAATCATTGCAAAGGAGCTTATGATATGGAGAAGAACAAGATGCTATAAGAATGTGTACACAGAAAAGTAAACTACACAAGGTTAGGGAAGTTTCTTGGGAAAAGAAATTATGTCTAATATGAGATCAGCATGGTAAACAGGGAACAGGAGGTTTCAAAGCCTGAAGACGTTAGAAAACGTTGCTTATTGTGGGAATTTCAAGTTTAACGTGGCTGGAGCTTAGATGTAGAGAAGTGAAGTTGAGGAATTAGAAAGGAGATAGGCCATGGAGAGCTCTCTAGACCATGTGTCTTTGTTTCCTATTGCAGCTGTAAAAAATTACCAAATTAGTGGCCTAAAACAACACAAATTTATTATCTTACAGTTCTATAGGTCAGAAGTCTGAGATGGGTCTCACTGGGCTAAAATCAAGGCGCCAGCAGGGCTGTGTTCCTTTCTGGAAGCCCTAGGGAAGAATCTATTTTCTTGCTTCTTCCAGATTCTAGAGGCTGCCTACATTCCTTGGCTCATGACCTCCTTCCATCTCCAGAGCCAGCAACAGCCAGCAGAGTCCCTTTTCACGCTTTGAATTTCTCCTGCTTCTTCTGTCTTCACATTTCTCTGAAGAACTCCTGGTTTTAAGAGCTCGCATGTTTGGAATGGGACCACCCAGATAATACAGGATAATCTCTTAACCACATCTGCAAGGTCACTTTTGCCATGTAAGGTAACATATTCACAGATTCTGGAGTTAGGACATGGACATCTTTGGGAGTCGTTATTCTGTCTACCACACCATGTTAGAAAATTTGGACTTTATCATAAGAGTAATGGGAAGCTACTGAAAGATTTTCAGCAGGGGAATGGTACAATCAAATTTGCATTTTTAAAAGGTCCCTTTGGATGATTCATGGAAATTGGATTAGAAGTAAACTATTGTTCTCCCAGAGAGAGATAGTGTTAGCGTAGACCAGAGAAATGTCTAAAAGGGATGAAGGATGGACAGATTTGAGAGTCATGTACGAGACTGTAAACAATAGGTTTTAGTGGTTGATTAGATATGAGAGATGAAAATGGGGCATGCAGAACAAGACAAGTAACACCCAAGTCTCTGGCTAGGGTGACTGCATAAACGAAACTAACGTTTACTGTGACTATAAATACAGGGGGAGGAGCAGCTTTAAGACAAGAGGAAAAATAATGAATTCATTTTGGGATACATTGAATTCAATGAGCCATGAAGACATCCAAGTGCAGACGTCCAACTGGGAGTTATATCCAAGAGTTCAAAATTCAGGAGAGATGTCTGGAGTGCAGACTTATCTCTGAGAGTCATTAGCATACACATGGAAACCAAAGCCCTGGAAAAAGTGTAGAGAATAAAAAAAAAGAGATCCAAGGACAGGAACGTGAGGAAAAACAGCACTTCAGAGACTATCAAAGGAGGAAGAGCCTGCATAGGAGAGTAGGACAAGTGGGCAGAGAAGAAAGAAGAAATGAATCCAGTGTCATTCAGTCCAAGGGAGGAGAGTGTTTTAAACAGCAAGAGTGGTCAACTGCATTGACTGCTGTGAAGAAGTCAATAAGATAAGGGCTGAAAGGAGCCAAGGGAGCCACATGGCAGTTATCATTGACTTTGGCAAGAGCAGTGTCCTTGGGGCCGGAGGGTTGAGCAGAGATTGAGAGGTAAGGAACAAGAAACCATGGTGCAAACTACTATTTCAAGTAAGTTGGCTGAGATGATGAGAGGTAGCTAAAGAGGCATGTAGAGTTGATGGAAAAGATGAAACTTTGTTTTTTTTGGATGAGAGAGAAGCACAAATATATTTACAGCAATTCCTTTAAGAAGTGACATTGTGAAAAGCAGGAGGGAGATGTGGGTGGCTGGAAGGAAATGTAGAATTCAGAAAGTGTGTTATTTATTCATTCATTTGCTTGTTTATGTTTGATGAGAAGGACTTGAACACATTCTATTACAGGTGAAAAGGAGTTGGTAGTGAGGGAAAGTTTCAAATGGAGGATATAATCAACTGCTCAAGATCTCAAAGAGGAGCTGGACTCTGGAGATTTTGTGGAGGCACTGGCATTACCTAGCCATCCCTCTGGAGCAAGAGGCTGCACATACAAAGGATAGGTGCCTGTTCAGGCAAGTGGGGCAGGAAGTTTATAAGATTCTTGTTTGGTGGCTTTTGCTTTTTGAGTTTTTTTCTGTCATGGAATGAGATAATAAATCCAATGTAGAGTTGCAACCAGAAGAGATCCAAATGGTGAACCAAGAGAAAAAGAAAAGATCAAAATCAGAAAGGCACTGCCCAGGATGGGGTCTGGGGGTGGGAGAGAAAGCTATAAGTGCCAAAATACATATGTTAAAACTCAGAAAAATGAGGACTACGTCCTGAAGTGGAGTGTGAAGTGGTAAGGCTTCCAGTTCAAGACACACAGAATGCAGGGGTGGGAAAGCTTGACTTATGAGGTGCTGCTACAGGAATGACTGGGTCAGCTGACTTAAATCTGCAAGAGATGCCACAACTAGAAGGACCCACAACTAAAATATACAACTATGTACTGGGGGGATTCTGGGAGAAAAAAAAAATCTGCAAGAGAACCAGGCAACTGGACGCTTTCCCAGACTCTCTGGGGAGTGCAAAGGGAAACAAGGTTTCTACCTTCAATGAGTTCATGAGCAAGTTGGCAATGTAAGACTGATCAATGTAAAACGCGTAGCAGGATGACTTGCTAGTTTTTCTCATCACCATTATTATTGTTGTTGTTAAGTTGAAAGTTAATTTACGATACGGTACAAGAATTAAACAAAAAGACGAGTTGAAAATACAAAACAGCGTGTGATCAAATGTCAAATGAGAGATACAGTGAAAGGATAAGTAGTATAATTTGGAATGGGAAAAATTAGTAAATAAATTAAACTGATTTGTGAAGACTTCTTGGAACAAGGCGGGCACAATGGTCAATGCAAGTTGACATGTTCTATTATCTTAGTTATGCCCCAGAGCCAGAACAACAGAGTGGCACTCCATTGCCCATAGACTGCAGAATGAGCTCCTGGAGCGGATGGTCGGAATGTGACCCTTGCCTCAGACAAATGGTAAGCGTTCGTTGACATTCACCTCTGATGTCCCTAAACGGAAACTGTATTGCCAGCATCTCCAGGGATTGACTATGAGGCAGGAAGGCCCCCAGCTGAGTTCCAAACTGAGAGGGAAAGATAAGTATCTAAATGGATGATGCTAACTTTGCTGAGCAATGCGAATGTTGCACAGTATATTAAATCAGTGTGATGAGGAGCCACATTCTGTAGAAGAGACTGCCAACCTGGAAAGTGAGGTGTTACTTTAAGTAACATTAGTGACTGCTTTGAGGCCTTCCATCTTAAAACCATTGACTCACATGGGTTTGGAGGGCTGCAGTGGTATGGAGGCAGTTTTAGGTTATAATCCCTTTTTGGCATTAGAAATTCTAACATTTCGAGCTGGTTTTGTGCAGTTTCGCTCAAGGAGCATTGAAGTCTTTGGACAATTTAATGGGCAAAGGTGCGTTGATGCTGTGGGAGACAGACGACAGTGTGTGCCCACTGAGGCCTGCGAAGAGGTTGAGGATGACTGTGGAAATGACTTTCAGTGCGGTACAGGTAATCCTGGCGTTCCTGTTGCTCGTTGTGGGTTTCTGTGTGCACTCATAAGGGAAAAGAAAGAAATGTGCTCCAGATGCTCATATTTCCAAGTGTGAAAGGGGCCCAAAAGAGGGCCACATATATATTCTATACAAAGAATTCAAATATATATGTCAGCCATCTATCGTTAAAGTCCATTTGATAACTTCAGAAAGAGGGAGAAAATTTGCGTTAGACACATGGCATCTTTCCTGATTTTGATTGCAGGCAGATGCATAAAGAAGCGACTTCTGTGTAACGGTGACAATGACTGCGGAGACTTTTCAGATGAGGATGATTGTGAAAATGACCCCCGTCCCCCATGCCGGGAGAGAGTGGTGGAAGAATCTGAGCTGGCGCGGACTGCAGGCTACGGGTTTGTATTTCACTTGAATGTTTCTAGATGAAGATGAGTGAAAACAATCTCCATCTCTCCTGCTGTGCTAGATTGGTGGGAGTCTGAGCTGGTGCAAAAACTTGAATTATATTTGAGCTTGAAAGAAGGTAAGTGCTGAATAAGTATCTCAAGATAATTGGGACACACTGCCTGGCCTCAGTAGGGGTCTATAGAATGGATGAGCCTATCAGGATGATAGGTGATTACTTTTGAGCCCAGTAGGAGATGAAACACCTCACTTGTGAACCTCTGGAAGACCACAGCAATGTTGAAATGACATGTTAACATTTGAAATTGAGTTGCTAGTAGTAGGTCTGGCAATTCGATTCAAATATTTGAATTGCCAGGAAGGCCATCTTCCACTGGAAATTCTGGACCTATACCTGGTTATAAGTTCTCAGGGGGCTCCAGTATTGTGGGGTTGACCCAAGAGGAACAGGACAGAGGAAGCAGTGCTGATGCCAGGTGGGGATGGTGTTGAGATTTTGGTTCTCATTGCAGAGCTGAAGCTTCCCTCCTTTTCCACACAAAACTTAGGGGCTCTGACCAGGTAAGCTCAGATGAGAAGTCTTGGACAGTTTAGAACTCAGAGTTATACAGAATAGAGACCATTATGCAGAGATCTGTGCTGTAAGAATTAGGAAAGTGGCATAGGCCTGAGGTGCTGTCCCTTTCTGTTCCACATAGTCTGAGAACCTTCCAGGGATATCCACAGCACAGTCTCCACTAGTTGTTCTGAGCTGTTTTCAGCAATACTTTCGGTGGATTTGTTGGCAAATTGTCCCCAACAGAGAACCAAGTGTTCCGCCATCCAGTAGTATATTGTTAAAGATGGTACGTGGCTTTATTTCATTGCCTATGATGCAATGGATCACTTCATCCTCATAATCCCAGTGCCTGGTTCATAGTTGCCACTCAATAAATGCTGGTGTGTGGATAAACAGGTGAATTAATTAGTTAACTAATGAAAATAAGTGCTTCTAAAATACTGTCAGTTGGCATCAGGTAAGATTGAACCTCGGTCCCTGGAAAGAAATTCAGGTTCAAGACTCCAGTCCTGGGAATGGCGATGGGAGGAAAGAAGATGGAGGCGATGGTAAGAGTAATGCTGATAGAGGGACTAATATTGTAGCTCTCAATCAGAAGTGATTTTCCCTCCAGGGGACGTTTAGTGATGTCTGGAAACCATTTTAGTGGTCATAACGGTGGGGGATAGGGGTGGAGGGCTTGAGAGGGTGGCACTGTGGGAGCACTACTGACATCCAGTGGATTGAAGCCCTGGATGATGCTAAACATCCTACAATCCACGGGACAGTCACACCCAAAATGTTAGTAGGCAGAGGTTGAGAAACCCCACAGTAAGGAACTGGGCAGTTCCTACGATAAGACCTCTGTATTTGATTTGAATAAAAATAGAGATGTCTCCTCTCTCTAAGGCAGACGAGACTTCTTTAATTACAGTAAGGAGAATATTCCAGGTTACCAAGAGTCAGGCACCAGATAAATCATTCCACACACCCTTTATTCACTTGATAAAATCTTGTCTTAGCAGCATTCAAATATTACCCACAGTGCCTTTGGCCCTTAGCCTGAAGGTAGGAATCTTGAATCAAATGGATGGTCTTTGTCCCCAAACTCAGCAGGCCCTCTTGACAGTTGGCAGTATGTTGTACAGGATTGTCCGCAACCTTGTAACCCAATCACTGCCCGCTCCAATGAGTTCTGACTCTCCTTGCTACTTTCCTCGCAGAGAGACTGTGAGAGACTGTGTCTATGGTGAAAGCCCATTACTACTCTATTTTGCTTTATTTGGGATCCAAGAAACAGTTTTCTCCCTAATCTAAATAAACGAGCTTGAAGCAGGGAATTGCAGATGTTATATATTCTCACTCAATGCAAATTTACATCTTGTCTTATAGGAAAAGGATACAGAAATCTTGGCCCATTTGGCCGAAAAACAATGGTTCGTAGTCTACTGGTTTCCTTTGTTCGCGGAAAAGAAAATTTGTTGTGTAACATTTGCCAGGGAGTTTCATAATGAGGCATCCCAGAGAGCTGGCTAGGACCCCTTACAGACGTCATGCTTTACCACAGTCTAGGTTGGTGGTGGGGAGCAGCACAGGGCTCAGCCTTCAGGACCCAGTCAGAGGCTGGGGCCCCAGCTGTGGGCAAAGGTCAGCTGCAGAGGAGGACGATGAAGCAGGTCCTGGTAGAATCAGTCCATCATCGGCTTTTATTAAATTTCCCATCACCATGAGCAATAACGTATAACGAATTTAGGCTTCATAAAGCCTATTATTCTCTGACAGCCTTCATTTGCATAATACTTTGAAGTTTTCAAAATCTTTTTGAACGGTCCTTCTCTCTAAATTTTCATAATAATCCTCTGAGATTGTTAGGGGAGGTATTATATTCATTTTACAGATAAGAACCGAGAGAAGTAAAAAAAGCCACTCGGCTTGTTACTTTCTAGTAGAACTGAGACCCAAATTTCTCTGGTTTATGTAAAACTATGTTTTTTCTTCCATGCCAGCTTTCTTTCTCCCTCTCCTCACATGCCCATCACCCCCTCCGTCACTTCCCCCACATCAAGACAAAGCCCATAAGTCAATACTGTAACTTCAGAGTAAAACTAATCTTATAAAATGAAATTCCTTAAGTAGCTATCTATTACCTGAATATTTGAATTAAGAGTATAGAAGAGTAGTATAAATCAGTAGTATTTAAGGAGAGGTTTCAAAATAGCATGGTCTATTACACGTGTGATATTCTTTGAAACCCTTAGCAATACATACTTATTTGCTGAGCATCTCCATTACTCTTATATGGGGCTATGGACTATGTTGACATCGAGGTAACTGGAGTCAACGTCCTAATCATAGCAACGTGCTTATCAACTGCTCCTGCACAATCCCCTCTAGAAAGCCTCAACACGTCTTATCAGCAGTCATATACAGTCAGATTCTTTTGCACATGAACATCACAAGTACTCATCGTAATTAATTTATACTTTTTCTTTCATTTGAAGGACTCATTTAAATTCTCATGCCAAGGGAATTCACTTGTATCGCAAATATTTCAACCTCTTGGCTTATAGGCATCTGAGATTCTCTAGAAGTGTTTAAGGAAATCCCCAATTCATCTTGCCTTCATTGAAAAAACGTAAATCCAAACCAGCTGTAAATGCTGTACAAAATGCAAGAAATTACCTTTGTTGTGTGATGTGAGCACAGCACCACTTCTGTGGCGGGAGCTGTCTCTTCAGTTCACCTGGCGGAGGGGAACTGCCTGTGGTTCTAGATGCAGGTATGAAAGCAGGCATCTCTAAGCGCTACCAAAGAACACATGTTTTTTATTTCCCAGGCGATGACATTCCATCCATGAGAAGTTTTCATGTTTTTTGGCAGAAAAATATTGGCTCATTCTGTACTAGACTGGCTGTCTCTGTAGTAGTGGAACCAAGTCAAAAGTTTTGAAACATTTCTTCCTTAGTTGTGCTTTAGACTGCAGATCAGCCTCATAGTAACTTTCCAGATGGATCCAGCCAACTGGTCAATTTGCTGTTCTGTAAAACAATAACCTTCAAACTAGGGAATGCATACCATGGGGTGCAAAAAACTTTCCAAGGGGGAGACAGGTAAGTTTGAAGATATTAGTTTCCTCAACTATTAGGTACTTAACTAATCTGTCTAACTAATAGTAAATTCTTAATTCCATATATACATATTTTTCATAAAATTGATAAGCTTGACAGCTCAGTGGCATTCAAGTTGTTAAGTCCATTCCCCTTTCTCCCCTTTTACAATCACCTAACTCTCACTTTCCAGAAGAAAAGTACACTCTTCACCCATCTCACATTTTACTATGGGGTGGAGAAACCAAGAAACAACTTCAAATATTGGTACTCAATTCAACTCTAACACCTCGTAAGTCAAGTAGTCTCCAATTTTTCATCAACAGCAGTAAAAGATGTCCTAATCAATTGTCAAATAATGGACTATAAAAATAATTTTTGATGACAGAATAGTATGTGATTTCTTTTACGTAGAACTCAGAAGATCAAAGAGTGAGTGACATTGCTATGACAAAATTCCTTCTATTCTTACCTACTTATTTGAGGAAAGTTCCTCAGCATCTACATCTATAAGAATGCAAAGGAGGAATAAAATTGATACTGAACCCTGTCTTTTTCTAACAGTAAATAATATTCATCCATGGATGCTGGAACTAATCAATTAATTTAAAAAGAAGCCCCACTCATTTCACTGAGAGATGCTTTTCCAATAAAATTTTACTTACATCTATTAACTATTTTAAAAATTTTAGTAGACTCATATATAATACTAATAAATGATCACTCAATCCAGACGAAGTTTTTAAGTACTTAGACTCTATGGTCAAAGGATATTTAATATTTAAAAATTTCAATTAGTACCTTTTTTGTACATTAAATTATGAAAAAGTGGTCAATTAAAACTTCTAAGCATAAAATAACATTACCTTAGATTAAAATTCTGTGGTGGAAATAGAATAGAAATGTGGATTCAAGAATAAAAAGAGGGGGCCGGGCTGGTGGAACAGTGGTTAAGTGCACACGTTCGTGGCCCGGGGTTCGCCAGCCCAGATCCTGGGTGCGGACATGGCACTGTTTGGCATGCCGTGCTGTGATGTGTCCCACATATAAATTAGAGGAAGATGGACATGGATGTTAGCTCAGGGCCAGTCTTCCTCAGCAAAAAAGACGAGAATTGGCAGCAGTTAGCTCAGGGCTAATCTTCCTCAAAAAAAAAAAAAGAATAAAAAGAGATGGGGACATATGGGAAATCTCTTTACCTTCCACTCATTTTTCCATGAACCCAAAACTGTTCTAAAAATTAAAGACTATTACAAATAAAGAATCAAAAGGAGTGTTATAAAATGTCCAGCTATTAAAGAAATATAAGCACTGTAGTGATTTGATACCCACCTTCACTATAGCGTTTATATTCCATTGGATTTATTTTTAAAAGAGGCAATATAATTATATTTCAAAGTGTAAATAGTTACAGCACGCTAGGAAATTATATCCTTTGCAACTACTTAAACTGAAGATGAAAACTTTTAGATGTCAAACTAAAACTGTGCAGGAAGGCATAGTTTATCAAAAATTTTTGTAGAGTAAACTAGCAGAAAATCTGAAGGGTGCTACATAAAAATGTGCCACGCTCATTTCCACCTCCAGGCTTTCCTGCACGCCATTCCTCCTGTCCTTTGAGCCCCGTGCTTCAAAATCCACATCAAATCCTACTTCTTCTAAAACTCTTTTTTATGACCCTACCATGGGGATCTCTTCCTTTTGGGAACCTGGACAGCACTTACCTGTACTACTCGTTTAGCACACGCATATTCGTCCTTGGACTACTTTTGGAAATTGGTGATTTGTGTGTCCAGCTTCCTAAATTGGTTATAATTTTTGTGAGATCAAAGACTATGTATTAACTGTCTTGATATTACCTACTATTTATTACAAACACTACACATAGATATAACAGTCACCTAAGAGTTCATCATTATTATAAACAAAGATTAGCATCATTGTTCACTGAAAGTGAGGAGGTACATGGTCTCTGTTGCTGCAGATATATGGAGGACAAATTCACTATGGAACAAGGAAAATGTACTTGAGGTCTTGTTTAAAAAATAAATACAAATCATTTGTTTCCAGTGTTCTATGTATTTGCATCAAAACCTTACTAATACAAAAAAAAAAGTATTTATTGCTCAAATGTCTACAGATGCAGGCATAGGTAAAGAATTAAAACCAAATTTTACTCTACCACGAGAAAGAAGATGTTCAGAGAGCAAACCAAATATAGAAAGTCTCTTTTTTTCTCTCTCTTTTTCAAGTTACTAGGTCTAATTTTTGGCCCTATCTTAGATGTATAGGGCCACAGCACTTTTCAAGAAAGGTATTTTTAGTGGAGCAAAAAGTGAGAAGTGGTTAATTTGATCTATATGGGCAGTCTTAGGAAAGATACTCCTGAATCAGTTCCTTAACTTGCCTTCCACTGCAGTTGAGCTCTTATGTTCATTTTCTTTGCTAATGTTCATTTTCTTTGCAGATTCAAAGTTTATTAAGAATGTGCTGTTTATATAAAGATGTTGTTTTTAGCTAACCCACTGGCAATAGGATATTCTTTCAATTATTTTTCTTGTGTTAGCAATGGGTTTACAGTAAGCCATCCACACCCTTTGACAAATTGCTCTTGAAACCAACATCCAGATTTGTAATCCAACTCACTGGAGTTAGGGATGTGGTCTGGAACAATGAAAGAATTTATACTTTTGTGCCAAGCTAAGTTATACATGTGAAGATCAAACCTCCATTTTGGTCTCCCTGACGTGGGGTCATTTATTTCAGATACAGTCTAAAAAGCAAGGCCTGTTCCTCCAATTAGCAAAGGTATGCTTCACAAAGAATGAACTTCTTCTTGTTCATACATTGTTTTCAGGTCTACAAATTAAACTTAACTTCTTTAAGCTAAACAAAATTTCTGTTTCTGAATTAAAGCTTGCCAAATAAAAATATTTTTGCTGGGAGAAAACAGCAGAACTTTTGAGAATGCCTTGCCGGGCTGCTGAAATTTTTGTGTTCCTCTTGGAAAGTATAATAGGAATAATACAAGCCTGGAGGGCATGAGATTCTTGACAAGCAATGAGACAGCTGGAGGAAAAGGTTTAAGGTTAAAGAGAATGGGGGAAGAAAGAGCCCCAATGTTGATTCATAGATTAAAAATTACATGCATATGTTATACTGCCCCCCTGAGACGCTCTGTTCTCAAATAATTTAAATATATGGTATTACAGCATTGGCTGTTAGTTCACCAAGGAAGGTTAGCTAAGAGTTACAGGAGAGGAGTTAAGACTCTAGGAGCCAGATGGCCCCTTACTCTCTGCTTACAGCATTTCTTTCATTGTGCTCTCGACAGTGCCCTACTTGCCTAAGAGAGTTTATAAGGCCTTCCTAAGGGATTCTTTCTGCCAGAGACACAGAGCAGAGGTGAACAGGCCCTTGCTTCCGTTCCTGATTATGTCACACACGTATTGGGTGATGGGGACATGAGCCGAGGCTCTCTCTTTCTCCAGCCACAGAGGGCTGCCTTGCATTAGCTCCTGGCATCTCCATACCTGATGTCACTCTGTTCCTTCTCAGGATCAACATCTTAGGGATGGATCCCCTAAGCACACCTTTTGACAACGAGTACTACAATGGACTCTGTGACCGAGTTCGGGATGGAAACACCTTGACCTACTACCGCAAACCCTGGAACCTGGCTTCTTTGGCCTACGAAGTAAGTCTCCTCAGAAGAAAATGCATTGTTCAGCTTTTAGTTGGAAAGCTGTTTCCGTCAGTTTAAATATTAAATAACACAAAAAACTCAGCAGAATAAGAATTTCATGTGAATACAAGATTGACTTAAAGGGGAGATGTAGCTTGGCTCTCTTTAGAAAACATAGTCATCTACAATTCATCCTCAGTAACACGCACCTAGTCATACCTAGACTCCATAAAAAGAATAATGGAAGATTCTGATAAAACCAAAAGCTAAATTAGTGCTGATTTAAGTACTGATTACACTGCTTCCATGCAATTCAAGCTCAGTTTTTGCTAGCCTACCAGGGAAAACATCTTTACATTTAGTTTCCTTCCATATTCCTCTTTGTAAAGCCTGCTTGACTAATGAGACGGCTATTTCCACTCACCTAAAACCCTTCCAGCTCTTTCAAACTATTTCTTAAAGTGATTTTTACTCTACACCATGCTGCCCCAAACTTACCACCTTCCTGAAAGTCACCTAAATTCTCTAGAACCATCCACAAACTGGACCCATCATTCAAAGGATTAATATTTATCACATTTAGAAATACCTTCTTTGGTCTAAGCAAAATAATAAAGAATAATAACTAGCTTATTCTGAAGCAGGAGCTGCATAATCTGTTCTTTAAATGGTCCCATTTGTGACCCGTAAAGTTTGCCTCACTGAGTTATTACAAAGTCCTTTATTATTGTGGTCACTCTCACCAGTTTGAAAAACATACTTACTTTTAAATAAATATGGCTAAATAAGTATGTAAGTATGTCCTTTTATTTCTAACCATGTTGTAAATCAGTGCCTCTCCACTGCAGCCTGAAGTGATCATGCTCTCCCCTGAGTGTTAAAGATTTTAATGTCTGGACTATTTGGCGTATTTTTCACATGTAACCACATTGTCGTATTTTTGTACCTGTAAGTCCAGAATAGAATCAGTTTCCCACAAATCTCAGGTATTTTGGATTATTGACCTTTTCTTTAAGCATATTTTTTGAGGGGAAGATCATAATCTTTCTAAAAAGTATTCTATATGTTCTACTTTCTTAGAAAGAATATACCAAAGATAAGGTAACCCTTGCCATTGCTGATGGAAGAAGAGTGGTTGCTGTGTTGTTTTATTTGGTTTTTAGTTCTCAAGTCTGTGTTGTACAGTTCGCTTGTCTTCGTCACTGTGACCAGTCCCTTAGTTTCTTTTTGTGGTAGTAACTGGTGTGACGCAAGATGGTTAGGGCTAGAGGTTGCCTGGGACTGATCTTGAGGCCACATTTGGAGAGTAAGCTGCTGTTTTCTCTTATCTACAACTCTGGAAACAGATGTGTTTCCACATTCAGAATGTTTTGGATTTTACAAAGGTGATGTGGTCCTTACCCTGTATGTTACTTACAACCCCAATGCAGTTAGAAGCAGCATCCATAATCAAATACATTAATATTTCTGTAGCAAAACCAACCGATATTCACTCAAAGTGGGAGAAATGAAGACTATACATAACTTTTTGTCAGTTCAGATCAGATTAATCCCTTCCACATCTATTTTGTTCTCATAAAGAAACTTGATTCCATCCTTGACCTTCCTGCTTCCTAGAATCTTACTTTTTTGGTCTCTCTTCAAAGACTTTTGCTCTTCTCTCCATAATGATTCCAAATGTTGGTCCACCTCTGAATGCCTATCATTGAGCTCAGACTTCTGTTTGGATGCATAGATTCCTGCCTTTTTCAATCCAGCTCTTGTCTCTATGCTTTCTGGGATGACTCCCCCCTCATTGTGAGGGCAAGTGAAACTCTACTCACTGCTACCAACCTGGCATAGTGAGACAGGACCATTCAACAGCATCCTAATTGATGCCCTGACCAGCATCTTCTTAAGCCTGCAAGTGATCCTCGCCACTGCTAAGTTGATCTCTGCCCTGTGCCAGTTCCTTTCTAGCCATTTCAAGTATAAGTGCAGGTGCCAACAAATTACACCCCCTCATCTTGCAGCCGATTAGAAGACAGTAATCTAAGAAGACCCTAGCCTACCAGGAGAGTTAAAGAGAGGTGTTTTCTGGGTGCCATTTTGCTCAACTTTGGCACTTTTCCTCCTCGAAGACTGAGTAGAATTTTCTTCAATTGCTTCCGTTAACCTTATTTTTAAGGACAATAGAAATCCTATTCATTTTTCAAGGCCAAGTTCAAAGCAGCCTTTTCCACAAGCCCTTCTTGATTGTACCAGTCAGAGTTTGTCAAGCCCTTTTTGGCAGTGTAGCGTAAGAATTAACGACTCAGCCCTGGAATCATTCTTCCACGCTGGCTGAGCTACTTCCTAGCTGTGTGACCTTGAACAAATTTCTTAAACTGTATTTCCTTACCTGCAAAATGGAGATAATTATAGAAATTACCTTAAAGGTAGGAAGTTAAATGTGTTATTCTACATAAAACCCTTTTAACAGCTCCTGGCACAGAGTAAGCACTCAATGAATATTAATTATTATTGCTAGCTATATTGGATCTGCATATTAAATTTAATAAATTTTTATTAGCATCTACTATGTGCCAGGTACTTTAGTAAGTGGTGAGGCTATAGTGGCAGGTTGGTAAGACAGACATGGTCCCTGACTTTTTGGAGCTTACCGTCTGAAGGTCTATTAAATAAGCAATTATATAAGGGAAGTGTTTTTCATTTTGTTTTATTTTAAAAGAGGAGCCAGGAGAGCTTATACAAAATGGATTTGTTAATCTGTGGGATCAGGAAAGTCCTCCCTGAGGAAGTGATGTTTAAGCTAAGACTTGAAATAGGAGTAGGAATTGACCAGGCCAGAGGATATAGTATGTGTGTGAGACAATGTGTATGTGTGTGAGCGTGTATAATGTTTGTGTTGTGGGAGAATGGGAGGGGGGTTGTTAAAGAACATTCCAGAAAGTAAAAGCAGCACAAAAGGTCCCCGTGGTGGAAAGAAGCATGGGCTGTGGAAATAGAAAGGTGGCCAGAGGGCTGGAGTACAGTCAGGAAGAGATTAACTCGGAAGAAGTCTAGTTTAGATTTTACCTTAAAGGCGAAGGAAAGACTTTGAGCGATTTTAAGCTGGGAAGTGACATGGTTAGGTTACTCTTCTCCTTTACATCGAGCACTTTTCCAAGCATGCTTTGCTCTAAAGAAAATTATACGTGTTTTAGTCTTTCCCGTTTGATGATAACTTTAGGTTCCCTGTCTTAGTCTGTGCAGGTTGCTATAACAAAATACCAGAGACTTAATAGCTTAGAAACAACAGAAATTTATTTCTCCTAGTTCAGGAGGCTGGAAGTCTGAGCTCAGAGTGCCAGCATGGTCAGGTGAGGACCTCTTCCAGGTCCCAGACTTCTTGTTGTGTCCTCACATGGGGGAAGGGGCTAGGGAGCTCTGTGGGGTCACTTTTCTAAGATCACTAATCTCATTCATGAAGGCTCCTCCCAAATGGCCCACCTCCTAATACTATCTCATTGGGCATTAGGATTATAACATATGCATTTGGGGGAGGACATAAACATTCAGACCACAGCATCCCCTGTGCAGAACAATTCCCCAGCGTATGCTACTGAACCCAGTCTATGCCACTAACTGAAGAGCTGGGTGTCTCCTCCCTAGACGAGAGTTATAACCTATTTCAGAGGACCTCTGGAAAAAGAGCTGAACCATTGAAATTAACACCCCTTTCACTGATACCTAACAATAGCCAAGTTAGCAAAAAATGCTTTAATTGAAAGTTTTAATTTTTAAGTAGGCTGTTCAGGTTTTTTTAATGAAGAAATAAATGCAGTAAAAAAAATATTCAAAAAGTCTAAACAGCACAAAAGACTATGCAAGCAAAAGCAAGCCTCCCCGCCACTCGAGATTCCCATTTCACAGTTCTCCTTCTCAAAGACAAACACTCTCTGTGGTTTGTCTAAAAAAAATTCGCAAAACAAAGATTGACCCTGAGCTAACATCTGTACTACTCTTCCTCTATTTTGTATGTGGGGCACTACCACAGCATGGCTTCATGAGCCACATGTAGGTCCACACCTAGGATCTGAACCCACAAAACCCAGGCTGCCAAATCGGAGCATGTGAACCTAACCACTCCACCACCGGGCTGGCCCCTGTCTATTTTTTTAAAGGCAGTAGAGTACAAAGGTTAAGAGGCAATTCAGGTTCAAGTCCTTGCCTTTCTACTTAAGTTAATCAACATATGTAAAATATTCAAGACAGTGCCTGGACCATAAGCCTTCAATAAGGGTTAGCTTTATCATTTCTTTTTTCCTTTCTTTTTTTTACACAAATGGTAGTACATTGTGCATCTGTTTCAAAACTTGCTTTTAATTATTAATGTATTAACTTTTGAAAGTTTGCTGTATTGCAAGCCCTTCATATGCATTATTTCATTGAATCTTTATAGCAACCTTCGGGATAAATATGCTGAGCATCCCCATTTACAGGCTAGGAATCAGACAAGACACTAGGAGGTTAATGTGTAATGTCCTCCAAGTCATGGAATCTGTATTTGGAGCCCAGCCATCTCACTCCAGTGCCTTTGCTCTTAATTCCTTTGCTCTACCACCTTTCAAATAGCTGCTTGATTTTTGTTTCTTTCTGTGTCTATTTTGGGTGGCTTCTTGTATATCATTTTCAACACTTTGTCATTCTCTTCTAGACCAAAGCTGATAAAAATTTTAGAATTGAACATTATGAACAACAGATTCAAGCATTCAGGAGTGTCATCGAAGAGAGGAGGTCACATTTTAATGCAGATTTCACACTAAAATTTACACCTACTGAAGCAAAAAAGTGTAAACAGGAACCTGAAGAATCCTGTAATGGAACAGACTCCTCAGAAAATAGAATATTTCGATTTGCATACTCCAAAAATGAAACTTACCAACTGTTCTTGTCATATTCTTCTAAGAAGGTAAGGCCAAACACTTAATATAGAGACTATAACAGGATATTTTCAAACTAACCAACCCCCCTTTTTTAAGTTTAAGCATTTAGAAGAAATAGATCTCCTTTTTTGTTGCTTCAACAATCTTCACAGCATCTTCACCAGGACTGGATTCCATCTCAGGAAATCACTTTTTTTTTTTCAGATTTATTTTTATTTTTTTAATACATTTTTTTTTTGAGGAAGATTAGCCCTGAGCTAACATCTGCCACCAGTCCTCTTCTTTTTGCCGAGGAAGACTAGCCCTGAGCTAATATCCGTGCCCATCTTCCTCTACTTTATATATGGGATGCCTGCCACAGCATGATTTGATGAGAGTTGCATAGGTCCACACCCAGGATCTGAACCAGTGAACCCTGGTCCCTGGGCCACCAAAGCAGAACATGGGAACTTAACTGCTGCATCACCAGGCCGGCCCAAGGAAACCACTTTCTTTAGTCATCCATAAAAAGAAAATCCTCATCCGTTAAAGTTTTATCATGAGATTTCAGCAATTCAGTCACATCCTCAGGCTCCACTTCTAATTCGTATTCTCTTGCTGTTTCCACCACATCTACAGTTACTTCCTCCACTGAAGTCTTGAACCCCTCAAAGT
The DNA here is from genome assembly GCF_041296265.1 of Equus caballus. NCBI lineage: Eukaryota > Metazoa > Chordata > Mammalia > Perissodactyla > Equidae > Equus > Equus caballus. Next base: position 41,343,083 of record NC_091704.1, read on the forward strand.
CATCCATGAGGTTTGGAATCAACTTCTTCCAAACTCCTGTTAATGTTGATATTTTGACCTCTTCCCATGGATCACAAATGTTCTCAATGGCATCCAGAATGGTGAATCCTTTCCAGAAGATTTTCAATTTACTTTGCTCAGATCCATCAGAGAAATCAATATCTATGCCAGCTATTGCCTTATGAAATATATTCTTAAATAATAAGACTTGAGAGTCAAAATTACTCCTTGATTCAAGGTAGGCTTCATTAAGGAGCTGAGATTTGAGCAAAGATTTGAAGGAGAAGACATAGCCAAATAGTTATATTTGGGATGACATATAAGTGAACCAGAAGGAGAAAAGGTTAGACAGGTTACCTTGAACCAGATCATTAAGAGCCTCACAGCCCATTCTAAGAGTTTGGCTTTTTCTCTGAGTGACATGGGAGGTCATTGGAACGTTTTGAATAGAAGATTAACATACCCTAATATATTTTAAATGATTACTCTGGGTACTCTGCTGAGAAGAGATTACGAGAGTTGAGAACAGAAGCAAAAAGATTTGTTAAAAACTGTTGTAGGAAGCCAAGTGAGAGATGATAGTAGTTTCTACAGGACAAGTACAAAGTCAAACATGACTCCAAGGTTTTTGGCCTGAGCTATTGGAAAGATGGAGTTGCTATCAAGTGAGATGGAGAAAAGTTCAAGTACAGCAGGTTTGGAGAAAAAGACCAGTAGTTAAGTCTTAGAGGAAGTCTGAGATGTCTATCAGTCATTAAAATGGAGACATCAAGTAGGAAATTGGTGTTATGAGTCCAGAGTTTGGGAAAGAGGTCTGAGTTTGAGCTATAAATTTGGGAGTTGTTGATACATAGATGATGCTTAAAGTCATAAGGTTTTGTGAGACAACTAACAGAGTTAATGTAGATAGAAAAGAGAGAAAGATCAAAGACTTAACTCAAGGAACTTGAGTAGCAAGAGGTTTGGGGAAAGAGGAGGAACAAGCAAAGGAAAGCAAGCGTAATGTAATGTAATATAATATAATGTAAAGCAAGGCAATGTAATGGCCTAGAACCTCGCTACTCAAAGTGTGGTCCATGGTCCAGCAGCAACAACATCTCTGGGAAGCTAGAACCTCAGACTCTACCCTAGACCTATTGAATCAGAATTTGGTTTTAACAAGATTCTCTAGGTGATTTTGTTTGCACTTGATTCTTTGAGAAGAACTGCCTTAGAAGACAAGAAAAGGAACTCTATCAAGGAGAAATCAGTGATGAACTGTGTGAAATGTGCTAATATGTCAAAGAAGATGAGGACCAAGAAGCAACCACTGGCGTTAACATTATGAAGTTCACTGGTGACCTTGACATGAGAAGCTTTGTTGGAGTAGTGAAGGCAGCAGTATAACTGGATTAGATTTAAGAGAAAATGGGGAGAGGAATTGGAAACAGCCAGTATAGAAAACTCTTTAAAGGAATTTTGCTTTTAATGAGGGCAAAGAAATGAGTAGCAAATGGTCAGACAAGTGAGGCCAAGAGATTTCTTTTATTCCTTTAAAATGGAAGAAACAACAGTATATATAGATGGGAATGATCTAAGATCTACTTCTAAAATGAGCTGAGCCAAAGAACATATCATCTTTCTGATAAGATATTCCTCCTAATTTTAACAACAATGAAAAGGAATCCAAGTATGTTTTGTACACCTTTGAGACTCCATTGAAAATTATTAGGCAATTCATCAGACAGGGAACTCATATGACATTATATACGGAGTAAGTTCCTTTAAGACTTTTGTTAGAGACTGAATCATCCACTATCATCTGAAGTTAAGTCTGCAGTGTGAACGGTTGTGCTTCTAAAACACAGAAAGTTTGGTGTGATGTTCATATCTGCTAGGATGTACCCTTAAAAAAATAATAAAGTGTTTTAAACTCCCATGCAATCAACATGTGCTAACCACAACTACAGCAAGAGAACCTCAAAAGAACCACCTACAAAATCACGGGTGTCAATTTCGTTTAGTTTTGGCTAGGAGAGACTCTGGCATGGAAGCTCATAGTTCGTCTCTGCCCCAGTATTTTCCTGGAAATTTAAGCCATCATCTCTGAGAACATTTAACTGTTGAGCTGTTTGGGCTGACTTGAGATCCATGTCTTAAAATATTGTCTGTCCTCTCTCTGTGACCAAAGATTGAGAGGACATAGTGGAAGAAGGGGGAAACCCAAGATGTCGGTTTTTAGTTCAAATTGCTGCCACAGACGATTTGTGTGATTTGAGGCAAATAACTTGATACCTTTGGATCTGAGTTTTCTCATCTGCAAAATAAGAAGGTTGGGCCTCATATTTAATGTCTACATTTCCTTCCACTGTCAGCATTTTTAAATCAACTTAGTGAGGTATAATTTACATGCAATAAATGCAAAAATTTTAAGCATATAGTTCCATGAGTTTTGACTACTGTATTCACCTGTTCAACGACCTCCTCAAATAAGGTACAGAACATTTCCATGACCTCAAGAAAATTCCATGATGCCCTTTGCAGTCAATTCTCTACAGCCTGAAAGGTAGCTGACTAGATTTCTCTAAGCATAGCTTAGTTCTACCTGTTCTAGAACTTCATATAAATGCAGTCATACAGTATATACTCTTTTGTGTCTCTTTTTTTCACTCAGCATCATATTTTTGAGATTTATTTATGTTGTTGCATGTATCAATCAGTAGTTTAGGATTTTCTGTAGCTAACTAGTATTCCTTTGCGTAAATATACTACAGTTTATCAATTCCCCTGTTGATGGGCATTTGCATTGTTTCCAATTTTAAGCTCTTCTGACAAAAGCTGCTATAAAAATCTTGTACAGGTTTTTTTGTGGACTCTCTTTTCACTGATCTTAGGTAAATAAGTAAAGTGGAATTGCTGGCTATAGGATGGATGGATGTTTATTCTTATAAGAAACCGCCTAACCGTTCTCCAAAGGGGTTATACCAATTTACACTCCTACGAGCAGCGTACAAGAGTTCCAGTTGCTGCGCATCTTCATCAACAGTTGGCCTTGATAATATTTTAAGTTGGCCATTCTGGGGGGTTGCAGTGGTATCTTACGGTCATTACTAAAAAATTTATTGCCCATGGAAACTCTAAATTTTGTGATTTTTTAACTTGAAGTAATGGTGATAAAACTTATATTTTTCTTCTGCTCTACAACAAAGGAAAAAATGTTTCTGCATGTGAAAGGAGTAATTCAACTGGGAAAATTTGTGATGAGAAGTCGGGATGTCGTTCTGACAACAACTTTCTTGGATGATATAAAAGCTCTGCCAACTGCCTATGAAAAGGGAGAATATTTTGCATTTTTGGAAACCTATGGCACCCACTACAGTAGCTCTGGGTCTCTAGGAGGCCTCTATGAACTAATATATGTTTTGGATAAAGCATCCATGGACCAGAAAGGTATACCTAGAGATAAAGTTCTTACTTCTAATGCTGCTTTAACCTACAATTATTCCTATTGCTAACCTCTTTCAGTGGTTAAAAACTTTAGAATAGAGTCGTGTAAGCTGCTTCTTTGAGAGAACTCTCTCCGTGACCACTGGCATCTAAAACCCTATCGAACAGCAAATTGAGTTCCACCTCAAGCAAGATGATTTAGTCATGCATAAACTCGGCAGCACGACTGAGAAATGCACAAAGTCGTATTGTATTGCACTTTAATGTTATTTGGTGATGCTGCTTTCTGTGAAATACTATTTAAAAGGTGAAAGAAAGTACAAAGGACATAATTTATGTAATCTATCTTTTCATCAGTAGACTGATTCAGTTATATGTATGACAATTATCTTCCCAAGTATTCTTCAGTATTGGAAGGGAAATGTTCTAAATTTCCTTTTAGGGAGGAGACTTATATGTTAGAGCTTGGACAACTCAGAGCTACCCACTTAAATCTATTTACCTTCTAGCCTTAGTAGACAAGGATCCTTAGGTCAATCCTGGTGTCCTTGAAGAGGAAGTCATCTTTCTTACTTCTCCAGTGGCAATACCTGAGGACCAAGCCATGTCCTCCATCTCAGTTTGGGATGTCCAGACTCTGTCTGGACTTGGAAAGTTCCACAGCTGAGGCAGAGAATCTTACCTCTTTGGAGTCTCTTAGGTATTTTCATCCTCATCCTCAGAATCGGAGTAATCCTTCTTAGGTTAAGGTTGGAAATGTAGTACTTTGGATTTCTAGCATTGTCTTCCATTTTTATCCTTCTCCTTCCTTGACCATGGGAAATGTCACCTGATACTTCTCAAGTTCTCACTAATTGTGGGTGCACAAAAAATATTTGTTGAATGAACGAATGCCTAAATGCCCACAAATCTCTGCTTCTAAATCTCACCGTGGACCACAGGGATTAACTTCTCCCACAGTGGGAGTGGGAGAAGTGGGAAAACTTCTCCCTTTTCTTTTTCATAAAGCATTTTGGCTTCCAGGACAAACAACCACATATTTGTGTGTGTGTGTGTGTGCGCACACATGTGATCCAAAATGAAAACTAAGAGCAAAAACTGACGTGGTCAATGAGCTGAGGCCTGGGCAGTATACTCTTAAAATAAAGGAATCATTCCTTCTCTTAAATCAGGGAAATAGACAATAAACTATATACTTGAGTAGACATTAGGATTTTTCTTTCTAATAACAGGAGCATCCACGCACCACAATGAATCAGCTTCCAAGACAGATGTCTACTAAATAGCATTCATAGGACTGAAACAAAGTTGTCCTATACACAAGCCACCTGTACAAAGCAATGAACTACCTACCTTAATGACAAACTGAGTCCTCCAAAGAGGATCAGGAGATGATGCATTCCATGACCAAATTATAAAGTCAGTGCAGAGAAGTGCCAAATAGCCAGACGGCTCTGGGTTCAAATACCAACCTGGCTCATTACTAACTGAGTACCATCAGCAGGTTACTTAACTGCTCTGTAATTCTGTATCCTCATTCATAAAATGAGGATAATAATAGAACTTACCTCAAAAGGTCAATGCGAGGGTTAAATTAGTTAACACATACAAAATGATTAGAATGATGCTGGGCATATGCTAAGTAAGTATTCAATACGTGTTAGACATTATTGTCTCCCTTCTACGGTATTAGAGGTAAAGGATTTTACGATAACCACCCTCCTCTGACCCATGACCTTTTAAACAAGGGGTAAATTTGTATGTCCTTTGCCATTAAGTTAACAAGCAAAGTCCAAAAGAGGCCAGTAAATTCTAACAGGGAGACAAAACAGGGACAATATGACCGCAATGCATTTGAGTTGGGTAATAATGTCTAGGAATCCAAGTAAGTATGTCTCTTAAAAAATAGCAAAATTGGAATTTACTTATGATGTCAATAAACATTATCTAATTATTTTCAACTAAATACATTAAACAGGTGTTGAACTGAGGGACATACAGAGATGCCTTGGGTTTAATCTGGACTTATCTCTGAAGGATAAATATGAAGTCACAGCAAAGATTGATAAAAATGATTGTTTAAAGAGGAATGAGAAGGAAATTGGTAAGTATGGCCTCACTTATGAGGTTAAAAACAGAAGGGAGGGGCCGGCCCTGTGGCGCAGTGGTTAAATTTGCACGTTCCGCTTCTTGGCGGCCCGGGGTTCGCCGGTTCGGATCCCGGGTGCGGACATGGCACCGCTTGGCACACCATGCTGTGGCAGGTGTCCCACATATAAAGTAGAGGAAGATGGGCACGATGTTAGCTCAGAGCCAGGCTTCCTCAGCAAAAAGAGAAGGACTGGCAGTAGTTAGCTCAGGGCTAATCTTCCTCCAAAAAAAAAAAGCAGTGCATAACTTTTTAAAAATATAAATATTGCTTCTGTTGTTAATCTTTAGCAGATTTACAAGCCTGAGGTGATGCCAGAGTTCTCAATTTTTACTCTAATCAGAAATAGCTAAGAGCATTTTTAGAAATACAAATGCTTGAGACTTTGTTAAAGGGTCAACTAGTAGTGGGGAGGCAGAAGAAAGGAAAGCTTGATATTTTAAAAAACATACCAACCACTGACATGTGGCCATGATTGGAAACCACTAATGAAGTGAAAAGAAAACTGCACTTGCCACCAAATGTCATAATTTCAATATTTGGCCCTTAAGCTAACTGTGGAATCTTGGGCTAGTCACTCCACCTCTCTGAGCCTCAGTTTTCACATCCATGAAAATAAGGAAGGATAAACAAAAATCATCTTGAAATTCCTTTCCAGTTCAAAAAATTCACAACTCTAAAAGATTCACAAAAGTTTCTTAAAACTAGTTTAGTCTGGAGAGAATGAGGGAGAGACGGATAGGAATTTGGGGTAGAAAGAAATTTTGCTTTTCACTTTATTCTTTTTTGTACTTTTTGATTTTCTACAATATTAAAATAGTTTAAAGCAAACCTATACAAAATATGATTATGAAGTTAAGTATATAACTAAAAATATATAGAACATCCAAAAGTCATGTTTGGTTCCTATGTGTACATGTACATGGTCATAAACTTTGAATTATCAATGTATCTCAATTATCGTACTATTTTTTTTAAAAGATTGAAGTCTACAATTGGCTACTAATAAAAATTGCCCTTGGAGATTTGGGTGAAAAACTTACATAAGTAACATCTATAATTAAAATTGAATAAATATAGTAGAATACACTTTACAAAAGGAATTCAATAAATGTTTATCAAATATCACAGAACTATACATACCTCAATGTATCTTCTTTCTCTCCTCAGTAAACATCATGGATGGTAGCCTCATAGATGATGTTATTTCACTCATAAGAGGAGGAACCAGAAAATATGCGTTTGAACTGAAAGAGAAGCTTCTCAAAGGAGCCAAGACGGTTAATGTGACTGACTTTGTAAATTGGGCCTCTTCCTTAAATGACGCTCCAGTGCTCATAAGTCAAAGAGTAAGAAATGTTTATTTTCAAATAGAAGAGTTTGTCATTTTCTTATTAAATGTCCCTGTTGGTTCAGATGAACAGTTAACGTCATCTGAAAGAGATGTGCACTTTCAAATGCACTCCTCTCTCATCCCTGGAGGGAAGCACTGCACAGAAGAAAGGTCAGCCTGCTTGAGTTTGAGTCTCCGTCTCTCACTAGATGTGTAACATTTTCTGATTTCTGCACCATTAAATTCTCCAGGGCTCCATGCTTATTTGGAGAATTTAATAATCCCTTGCCTTCCATTACACTACCACTTCCAACCCAGAAGAGTTGGATCTACAGGCATGAGTTGCTTGATGAGGGGGACACATTCTGAGAAATGCATCGTTAGGTGATTCATCATTGTGCGAACATCATGGAGTGTACCTACACAAACCTAGATGGTATAACCTACTACACACCTAGGTATATGGTACTAACCTCATAGGACCACTGTCATATATGCAGTTCATTGTTGACCAAAACATTGTTAGGCTACACATGACTGTATTAAGAGCCCTTGGGGAAGGCAAGTTCATAAGGTCTCAGAAAATAAGACCAAGGGTGAGTAATTCTTATGGTCTGGAAATTCTTTTCAGTTTTATTAACTTGAGTTACGGACATGTTGCCATTTTGATAGGACTTATTATTGGAAAATTTTGTTCCTTCATTCTATTTTATTGTCTTTGTAAAGTGAGTGAAGCCACCAAAACTACCTCATTCATGGGAAGGGCACTCAGACGCCAGAATATTGTAGTCTACTCTCCCTTTAGGTTACAGAAATTTAGCCATTCATGGATGTGCACATAAATCTATGAGACTTCAAATATTTGCCCCAAAAGTAGGACAAAGAGGGAGAAAAAGTTTGCTAAATTAGCATTTCCATATATAAAATTAAAATCAGAAGAGACCTCTTTTATTTTATTAGATTTTAATCATATTTAAATTCATTGTCTTGAACTCTGAAATAAATCTATGTCAAAAGGTCTTAAATAAGGAAGGAATTGATTTAAGTGGATATTTCCATCCAGATGGACACCCAAAGTGGCTTGTCTTCTCATCTCTACAAAGGAAGTTCCACTGTCCTTGAGTGAATCCAAGATTCTTCTCTGAGAAGGTCTCAGTAATGGTCTAGCATATTCTAGAGCTGATTTTTAAAAAACTCGAGTAAATAAATCATCTGCTAAATATTTACTACTAAATTTACTAGAAGTCTTCAAAGACCTTCATCAGTCCACTCATACACTCCTACTGGCTGGATGCAAAATATAGTTTTCCTATTTTTAAGGGCAAATATTGACCTCGAGATTCTTAGATTAGTAGTCATTCCATCTAAAATAGCTATATAAGTTTCTTTCTTCATCCATTGGAAGCCTGGGCATTTCATATCAATGTTCTACATAAGAAAATGACAACTATAGATAGTTCACCATGAACCTTTTTTTTTTTTTTTTTGAGGAAGATTAGCCCTGAGCTAACATCTGCCACCAATCCTCCTCTTTTTGCTGAGGAAGACTGGCCCTGAGCTAACATCTGTGCCCACCTTTCTCTACTTTATATGCGGGATGCCTGCCACCACATGCCTTGACAATTGGTGCATAGGTCCACACGTGGAATCTGAATTGGCAAATCCTCGCTCGCCAAAGCGGAACCTCCAAACTTAACTACTGTACCTCTGGGCTGGCTCCATGAACCATTTTTTAAATTTATCTTCTTGTAGATAAAGTTCAGAAAAATGATGAAACATGACATTTTTTATTGACTTTGTGTAGCTTTTAAATCTCTAAAGAGATAGGAAATATAGTATAGTTTGACCTCAAAATAAATTCCAAGTTGTTTTACTCTCATAAATTCAGTAGAAGTGATCCTTTGGTTAATGGGAAGCTGTTTTCATGAGGTAATTATACAATCTCTGATCACTAATTCATTCTTTGGTGAGTCGAATCATTCTATTGTTTGTGGATGACATACTCAAACAGTAGGGATGGTCTTAATATTAAAATAATTGACCCTACTATCTAATTATTTAAAGAATTGGTAACACTGCTCCCCACCCACACTAAACTATTAACTGCTTTATATTTAATCCTCTGTAGCAAATTAATTCAATTATCTAGGTATTTATGTTGCAAACAGTTTATCTTGGAGGAAACACAGTGAAGTTTTATTACTCTGTGTGTGTGTGTGTGTGAGGAAGATCGTTGCTGAGCTAACATCTGTGCCAATTTTCCTCTACGTTATGTGGGATGCCGCCACACCGTGGCTTGGTGAGCAGTGCTAGGTCCGCATCCGGGATCCGAACCTGCAAACCCCAGGCCACCAAAGCAGGGCGCATGAACCCAACCACTATGCCACTGGGGTGCCCTGGATTATATTACTCTAAATTAAAGGCTGTATAAATATATTACTGGGATTTTCTAAGTAAAACACTTGGATATATTTTTTCCATACATCATATTTGATATAGTATAATATAAATGAAAGATAATGATACGATATAATATATAAATATATTTTTTCCCATACTAAAGTAATTATGGCCATGCTCCATTCAGGAGAACCCTGTGGCTTTGATTCTGTCCTTGTCTGTGAGCTTCAGCAGACCCCAAACTGCTTCTTGAGGAATGTGTTGGCTGGAGGAAGTTTCCCTCAGCCCTCTCCATGCAGAGGAGGTAGGCTGGGCCTTTCACTGAGTATTTACTTTTGTCATAGGCTTCAACTTCCCTGGAAGTAGATTGATTCTCTTTCCAGCTTGCCTGAATGTTAACACAAACGGTTCCACATTTTATCTCAACAGAATAGCTGAACTTTGGTTTCTTTCTTAAGCTTACTGCTATAAACTAGCTATAAAAACGTCAGCTAAGAGAAATTACATTTATTAATGATTGCCTGAGAGGTATAAAGTTTATGATTTCCTCCAGAACAATAGCAGCAGAGATTGGTACAGCTAGTATAGACCATATTCGCTTCCTGCGAAGTCTGGTTTTGGCGTTATAAAAAACAAAGTTGTGTAACTCCCTGCTTTATTTATGAAAAGGATGTTACCTAGTGCAACATCTCCTTTATGAGGCCCCATGGGAGAGATTACTCTTTAATCTCAGTTTCAAGGATCATTTTGTTTCTCTTTGGAATCCAGTTTTTCTCATACTCATGAGATCACTAAATTCAGTTGTCTTACTCAATGCACTAGACAACATAACCAAATTTGTGACCCAACTGGCTGGGTCTTCCTGGTGTGAATTTTGTGCTTTGTGTTGCTTTTGCCTTCATCTTGCCTTTCCATTCTCAGTTCCCTGTTTCTCTTTTCCCTCAACTTATCCACCCACATGTCAAGATATATTAAGCTCTTTCTTCAGCAACTTTGGTAATAATGGACTAAGTAAACTACCATTTTTGTTATATTGTGCAACTCTGAGCAGTGATGCACCAGATGTTAAAGAGTATCAGTATTTTAAAGAGCTGTAGGGGCCAGCCCTGTGGAGCAGCGATAAGTTCACACTTTCCGCTTCTCCACGGCCCCATGTTAGCCTGTTCCGATCCCAGGTGTGGACGCGGCATCACTTGGCAAAAGCCATGCTGTGGTAGGCATCCCACATATAAAGTAGAGGAAGATGGGCACGGATATTAGCTCAGGGTCAGTCTTCCTCAGCAAAAAGAAGAGGATTGGCAGCAGATGTTAGCTCAGGGCTAACCTTCCTCAAAAAAACAAAAAATAAAATAAAATACAATAAAGAGCTGTAGTACTAGAGCTCTGTGGTACCGTCATTAGAGTGATAACAACACAGTGAAAATCATTCCTAACTCTCTTGTATACAGATAAAAATAACACTCATTCTATCAACAAACTATATTTGGTACACATAGTTTAACTAGTTTGGAAGCCTGTAAGAAACCTAAATGTACTTTATATTAAACTATATTGCCAATGCATTTGTATTTTAGCAAGTTTCATGATAGATTACATACACTGAAAATGCATCTACAAATGGTAGAAAGAGTTAGCCAGGAGAGGAGAAAAATTAAAACTGTTTTCTTACTTAATAGAAGGCCAGAGTTCACCAGAAAAAGATGTGGCTTTTCGGAAAAACTTAAGTACATTTTAATTGCTCTCTGTCTTCTTGTGGGACTTTTGACTCCAGGGTTTGAGGCGCCACTGAAACTGCTGCCATTGAATTTCCTTCCTCTTCATCTCTTTGAACACTGTTTATGCATTTCGTCCAAACTGTATTTTCCCCATGATCCTCTATTCCTGTATCTTAGATTATCTGGCCTTGCCTTTCCTTTGAAAGTTAAAATAAGATGAACTTCTTTTCTTAAAAATCAAAATAACTCCACCACAGGCTTATGTTGTTTGTGCCAATGTGGCAACGTTGGTAAGAGGTTTCTTTCTTCCAAATGAATATGACATAGTTGAAATCTGAATCCTACATACTAATTCATAAGGGGCTACGCTGGTGGACAGTTGTGTTGGCTTTGTAGAAGTTCTCGATATATTCTGGAGATGAGCCTATTCTCACTTAAAAGTGTTGTAAATGTCTTCTCTCGCTTGGGGAGTTGCACCCTTTAATGGTATTTTTTGATAACAGAAGTCCTCTTTTTTATTTTTTATTTTGAAATAATTTTAGACTTACTATAAAACTGCACAAATGGTTCACACAGTAAAATAGCACAAATGCTACAGAGCTCTCAAATACCCTACACCCAGCAGCCCCTTATGTTAACAACTCACCTAACCATAATACAATTAGCAAAATCGGAAAATTGACATTGACTAAACCATAGGCCTTTTAAAAATCTCACCAGTGTTCCCCCTAATGTCCTTTTTTCTGTTCTAGGATCCAATCAGGACCCCCCGTTGCATTTAGTTGTCATCTCCTTTGTCTTCTCCAATCTGTGACAGTTCTTCAGACTTTCCTTGTCTTTCATGACCTTGACACTTTTGATGAGTATGAGCCAGGGACTGTGTCAAGTGTCTCTCAATTTAGTAGAGGGAGGTTATGCATTTTTGGGTACCGCAGAAGTGATGTGTGTCCCTCTCAGTGCATCATATCAAGAATTATGATGTTGAGTTTTTTTTTATTTTGATGTAGTCAAATGTATGTTCCTTTTCATTATAGGTAGTGCTTTTGTGTCCTAGTTTAAAATCTTTCCCTACCTCAAGTCTTGAAGATACTCTCCTATATATTCTCCTCCAGAAGCTTTATTGTGTTCCTTTTACATTTGATCTGCAATCAACCCTGAGTTGTTTTTTGTGGGGGGTAATAGTTAGAAGGTCCCTTTTTTTGAAAATTTCTTTATGAATATCTCGTTGCCCCAGAACAATTTATATTGTATTATTGATTATATCTCTTGAAACCAAATGTCAGTCTACTTTCAAATTACTAAGCTACTTTTAAGATTTTCTCCATTGCCTTTGTTTTTTAGCAATTTTACTCTGATGTGCCTGGGTGCGAAGGGAAAAATTTTTAACTTGCTTTTCATTAATGGGGTATCTTGATGTCTTTTACCAGGTTTGTAATATTCTTAGCCATTAGCTCTTCAAATATTGCTCTTATATATTCTCTCCTTCTGGAACTCAAATTATATGGATCTTTTACCTTCTTATTCTATTTTTTGTGTTTCCTACTCTCTTTCTATATTTCCCCACCTTTATCTTTTCATGCTTCATTGTCGATATTTTCTTCTAATCTATATACTCCAATTCATTAACTTTGCTTCAGCTGTCTCACATCTGTTATTTAACCAGTCCATTAAATGTGTATTACAATACCAAGTTCTACTATTTCTATTTGTTCATTTTTACAAACTTTCTATTTTTAAAAATAATTTCCAATTCTCTGCTAAAATTGTCAATCTTGTCTTTTATGTAAATGTAGTTATTTTAAAGTCTATATCTGATAACTCAAATATAGCTCTGTTTCTAGGTTCTGTTATTTCTACCGGTTCTGATTCATATTGCCTTGTTTCCTCTTGTACCTGGCTATTTTTATTGTGGTCTGGATATTATACTTAAAAAATTGTTAGAGGAGTAGCTCGAGGCCTGGCATGATTTTATTTTCCTCCAAAGAAAGTATTTATTTACATCTGGAAAGCTTCTCTGGTACTAATGATTCAGGATCACTTTAATCCAAACCAGGCCGCAGTCTTTTCCAGGCTTCCCCCACTTCTGGTTCCTTCTTCCTTCTAGGGCTGTAGGCCTTTGGGTCGAACCCAAAGCACAACTTGTTTACCTTTGTTGTCCCTGAATTCCCACCTTTTTTCCCCAGTCCAGTAATGTGCTCTTCTGCTTCTTAGCCTCTTGACTGCCTCTTCCTGAATTAGGAAATGCGTCAAGGGGACTGGTGGCCCAAAAATACCAGGCTCACCTCAATGAATTTCCATCTCCTCCCGGATCATAGCCTGGTCATTCTTTATTACCTGGTTAGCTCTCCAGGGCTGTCATGCACATTTTTAATTTTGGTCCAACTTTTCTCATTATGCTCAGAAGAAGGATTAGTTGACATTATTTAATTGTTATTAAGTTCCTGTCTTTTGCAGGAATTTGTGGTATATTTTTATCTCCTCTTTCTTGAGTCCTTAGATTCCAATTTCTTTTAAATTTTGTGGTCTCTTATTTCAAAGTGCTATTCTACCAAAGGCCCTCGATTTCTAACAACTTATTTACTCAAACAGTTCTTTATAGTCACACAGTTGAATTTATCTAAATTACAAGGATATATGAGGCAAGTTTTCTAAATGTATTATGGTCCCTCCACTAAAAAACTTTTTGAATTCTGCATTGTATGACTGAAATACTCTTCTTTCTGCCTTAACACCTTCAAATCTCAGTTTAATAGTCATTTTCTTAGAAAAGCCTTTCCAAGCTTTCCTGACTCAGTTCTAGCAACTATGTATCTTGCTCCAGGAATTTGTGTGCAAAATAAATCATTTTACTTCATTTTCTTTAAGTCTAATTAAATTTGACTTTGAGATCCCACCCCTTCAAGTTGCTGGAAAATTTATCCTTCATTTATGTGTTGGATGGGATTCAGGGAGATCTTTCCTCATTGTCTAAATTAGTATGAGAATCCTGATGCTTCTTTCTGGGAAATGGGGATATGATACATGTAAGAATTTAGTCCGTTGCGGTCACCCTGATAACCTCGTTGTTCAAGCTCACTTGTTCACTAGGAGTCAAGTGGTTCCAAGCCTTCCATGCCAAGATGGTGCATGAGAATCATTGATAGAACTGGAGCCCTGGTCCTTGATATCCAGCTTCCCTAGAGGCAGCCCACAGGGCTTGTGACTTCCCAAAATAGCTGCTAAAGATTTAGTTATGGTTTCTTGCTACTTGCAGTACATACTCATTCTGTCCCCTTCCCTGGTCTGGAGGAATACCTCCCTCCGTGGCGTTCTACCCACACTCCTCCCAGCGAAAATGTTTCAATGAATTTAGGCTTTTAGAGAAAAAAGCTAATAAAAAGTTTGCCTTCAGGGGCATTCTGGACCTGGCCTTGCACACAAACCTCCTTTTAGACAAGAGATGGCAAGCACCTGGCTACCTTCTGGAAGAGGGGAGGAGGGAAGAAGGCAGCAGAAACAACTCACAATAAGTATGTCAATAAATTATCCTGCCAAAAGTTTAAATCCACGATTGCTCAATTTTGAAACATGTATACCCGTCCTTTGTAGCACTATCAAAGTTTCCATTTTAAGTTTGTCTGTAAGATTATTTAGTATCAGTCTTCTTACCTGCATAATGTGATCTTCATGAGATCTCTAGTACAGTCTTAAAAGCTAACATCATATCTGGCAACAACATTCAATACACCTTTGTTGAATTAATGAACCAATAAATAAATAAAGTGAAGATGTTCCACAAGTTCCATCAGTAGAAAAAGACCTCAAATTAAATGTTTTGCTTTCTTGCAGCTGTCTCCTATATATAATCTGATTCCAGTGAAAATGAAAGACGCACACCAAAAGAAACAAAATTTGGAAAGAGCCATTGAAGATTATATCAATGAATTCAGTGTAAGAAAATGCCATCCTTGCCAAAATGGAGGTACAGTGATTCAGATGGACGGACAATGTTTGTGCTCTTGCCCAATCGCATTTGAGGGAATTGCCTGTGAAACCGGAAAGAAAAAGATCTCTTAAGGTGAGAACAACTTATTTGAAATTATTAAGAACAAAAATGTGCATTCTGGGATTATTTAATTTAAAAACTAGTTCTTGAATTAATTTGTCCTAAACAGCTAGATTATCTATGTAAACAGAGAATAAAAATGGGATGAATAGTGAAAATGGACAAATCAGTTTTTACGTGTCATTTAGCATGCAGTTTTAACACTTCTATGTTTATATTTAAACAAAATTATAAGCAAATATTAAATTGTAATGATTGTATTACTTTTAAATTATCAAAATGTTCATATAAAGAGAAAAGTTTACAGAATATAACAAACATCCAGCTACTCATCATCCAGAATTAACAAATGCTAAACACATGTATACCAAATATACTTTATATATCCATATATAGTACACAGACTGTGTATGTGTGTGTGTGCATACATATACATATGCTTAAATACTTCAGAGCCCCTTTATAAGAAAGACAATTACTGATACTTTGCATTACATCCTCTTCCTCCAAAGCCCGGGTGCCACTCCTCTCTCCCACACACCTCAGACACATCACTTTCATTGTTAGTGTGCATCCCACCAGTCCATATTTTTGTACTTGTACTAAATATATAAGTACAAAAAATAAATCGATGTTGTTTTAGATGTTTTTAAAATTTACGTGAATGATATTTACTGAATTTTAATTTTGCGATTTTATCTTTACTAGTGTTTCAGAAAACTGAGATTCTGCAGTTTTAAGCTAATCATCTGAAATCATATTTTGCTTTTTACGAGGAAGAGTGACTTTAGCCTTATTTCTGAGACTAAGAGGATCTGCTTAGTCTTTCATTCTGGTAGAATTAAGTAGAATCCTAATAGATAAATGAGATTAGCTCAAGTGTTAATTATCACAAGATTAACTAGTAAGGTTAATTTCCTATAGAAATCATAGCTTACATTTTTGATTGAACAGTTTTCTACAACAAAATTTCTGAGACAATCATGTAGTTTCCTCAAATAAGGACTCAGCCTCGGTTTTATCATTCAATCATAATTTCAACTCTTACAACAAAAATTTTAATATTACAAGAATGTCTTTTGCCCTCTCAGCAAACACACTTAGAAACTCAGCAATATGGTAACAATATGCATGGTAGAATTTGTCTTCAATATTGGGATAATTGACTTAGAAATATATGCTCCTCTAGCTCACATCTCATCTATCTAAAGTGTCGCTCTAATGATTTCTATTCCAAAAAGCATTTGCATGCTCCAAAACTCCCTGCTGTTGGCACTCAGCACCCCTGTTTTCTACCCATCTCTCTCTACGTGGAATATTCAGCAACATTCTCTGTGATTTCATCAGCTCTAACTTCGAATTTTCCAGTTCTGTTTTTTCAGGTACATATAGTCTACCCTTTAACCAATCTATTGAGAATTTTTAAAAAATTATTTTTCTAAAATTTCTATTTGGTTCTTTCTCAAGTCTGTTATTTTTATTTCCTAGCCTACTGGATTTTTTTCCCCTACTTTTATCTCTTTGAATATGTTAAGCATGTTCATATGGAAGTCCCTCTCAGATTGCTCCAGAATATACAGTTTCGGCACTATAATTCTTTGTCTGTTTAGTCTGCTTACTCATTCTCGTGGCATTTTTTCTTCCTTGAGTACTTAGTAATTTTTGTAAGTAGACCACAGCATTGGTCTTTAGCAGAAATTCTTTCCCGTGGGAACTCTGTTGACTCTGGGTAGTGAAGGTATTTCTAGGGTTAGTTTACTTCTTGGGAGGCCTTGCTGTTTTCATCCATTTGCACCCAGTTTTTTATGTAAATTTCTTGATTCAGGTTCCACATTCTGTGTTTCATGGATAATGGAAATCAAATTCTCTCCTTCTATATATATAGCATTTTTGAGGCCACTAGTATCTTCTGGTTGACTTGTCGTACCTGACCAATGATGGGCCACCAGTTCCTCGCTGAGACACTAGACCATGTGAAATCTTTCTTGTTGAATCTTTCCCTTAAGGAAGTTCTTAGAGGCATCCAATTTTCTTCAGAATGTTCAGTTTCAGCTTCCCACTTAAACTGGGCCTACCCCCATCATGAGGTTGAAAACCTTAGCACATCATCTTTCTTTTTACGTACTATTTACTTAAAGTGGAATGCACTCTGACTTTCTCTTCCCTCAACCAATTCAACCTCACTCTCCTTCATTCACCTTCTCTGTTTCTACTCCTTCTAGACCAGTGGTTCTCACCCTAGTTGCTCATTATATTTACCTGGTTAGATTTTTTTTAAAAGGACAAAATCAAAAATAAAACAAAACAGATTATCTCAAGTCAATAAAACCAGAACCTTTGTCGTGGATCCTGCCTGGGCATGGTTCTTTTTCTCTTTTCTTTCTCTCTTTTTAATCCTCTGGTTATTCTAATCTACACCCAGAGTTGAAAATTTCTATTCTGGACTCAGGCTAATTAACATCTCTTTAGTGAAATCTCCTCCAATTTCTATAGGAATCAGTTCTCTCTCTATGCTCCCTGAACACTTTTCCCTCTGCTCTTCTAGTACTGATCGCATTTACTCTCCCTACACAAGACAAATATCCCCTCTAGTTTGGAAATGTGTCTTATATCTTAAACCTCATTCTATTCCCAGCACCTAGACAGTATCTGGCACATGGCGGTGCAACAGGATAAGGCAATGAATAAATGGATAGGTGGATGAACTCAAAGTTGAAGTCCTATCAATCACTAAAACTTGATAATCTTTTGTTTTCTCTAGGATGGCCAGACCAGAAAAACAGAGCTGTTGCTTCCCTGGGATTGTATGGAAAGAAAAACATCAGGACCTTCCAAGTTAAGACCCTGCCCTTGGAGATAATTCTTGCTGCCAAATGAAAAGCAATAAGCTTCGTGAAAATCCTGCCAATGTCTGAAGTCTCCTCTCTCTTAGATCCACAATGCTTCTTTTCCTCCTTGAACTTCTATGATGTTTCCATTTTTTAATTCCCTAATAAGGAGCGTCAGCGCTGAAATATGCCAGGACTGCTTTCTCCCACAGGCAATGCCAATCTCTTGCTAACAAAACAAAATTAAGTTTAAAAGAGGATGTTGGTTAAAAACACTTTAAAGTAATTACCAAAGTGCTTTGTATGGTTAATATCTTCTGCCAATTCCATTACCACGAGTCTGTGCCATTTGCTTTCTCTCTTGTTTACATAGTTGTGTCTTGTTTGGTCATTTTGTTGACACGGGCATGCATTCATTGGGCAAGTAACTACCGGGCACCCACCACAGGCACAGCACTCTGCTCATTAGTCTTAGCTCTCCACTTTAGCTCTACGTCTCCAAGGGAAAAACCATTTTGTATTTGTAACCAAGATGTATTAGGTTAAATCATGTGAAATTGCCTCTATTCAGTCATATTTAACCACCACAACAAAAAAACCAGCAATTTCATATGATCCAACTTAATATCTAGCTTTATGAATTGTATAAGGGAGGCTACCCACATAAGAAGATGATTAACTGGCTGCACAATTTTATCCATTAGATAGTATAGTACTTAAGACCTGAGAGCTTTTGAAAAGGTCTGAGAACCCTATAAAAAGAAAATAAAAGGAAAAAAAGGGGCCAAAACACAAAGGGAAAAATGCAAAATCAAAATTAACAAATGTTTAATTAAATGTCAACATGTGTCAAGTCAGCTTCATTCATTGTTATTCTTATTATTAATAAACATTTGATGCATTTATGAATACATTTAAGTGTTTTTCTCACTTTGCAGAAATTTTCAAGAATGCACATGAATGCTGAGAAATCACAGTAAATAAATTACTTATTAGCAATTAAATTCAAAAGCACAATTTTAAAAATAATTTTCAAGTTTATTTTTAACAGCAAAGAACAAGATTATTGGATATCAGATGCATTTTAAAGTATGATATGGAAATGGTGCTCTAAAAATAAAAGTGCCAGGTCATTTAGGATATTAAAATAGCCCTGGGAGCTCAAGAGAATTCCTGTTCCCTGCGCCCAGAAGTCTGGGTGAATCAGAAAGAACTAGGATTTGTTAAATGCATACAAATACTGAACTCTACTCTTAGAAAATCCACTGTTGAGAGAGTTTTTGATGTTCTAAGAGCATGTGGATCCAGGAGGAGTTATCCTAGTAACTACTGAGAATTCCTTGCGCGCTTGTGAATTACAAATGTCAAACAAGAAAAGAGCTGAACCCCCAGGATCGGCTTAATGTTTATCAGAGTCTTTTCTACTAGAATTGGGGGCAAGAGTGCAAGTTGATGACGAGATCCTCCAACTTCCTTCTTAGGTGGCGTATCTGGTAGAGCATTTCCAGCAGGGTGCACCATTGAGACACCAGATCTGCCCAACTGGAGTTAGCACAGAGAGGAAAGTCTCTGGACCTAAACCGAGGAAGAATCACCAGAACTTCGGGGAGATCAGTACCTCCCAGTTGCTAGGCATTACACGGCTCAGCCTGAATTGCGATTTGGAAAAAACAGGCTCCTGAGAAGGGAAGTCGTAGCTTAGTCCGACAGACAGAGTGTGTTCTGTCACCCCCACGTGCTCTCTGAGGGGGCACATCACAATTCAAGGAAAGGGACATGTGGGGAAAATAGTTCTCTGACACTCAGACCGTACATTCAGATTATTATACTGAACCTCAGTCGTTATCAAAAGGACCTGGAGAAGCTGAATGCATGCATTCAGGTTCCCTTGGGCCTAATGGGAAAAGAAGCTTCACAGTATTGCTACGTTTTTACATTTTTCCTTTTATATACTTAAAACTCAGGTTGCTTATTCATTCTGCTGATCAGATGGTAGACAGTCAACACATGCCTGCTGACTGCCAGTGTACACCTGGCCTCACATCATTGTCTCCCCAAGGTCATTTGATTGTGTACACAGCAAGACACTGCACACAACAGCCCATAACAGCAGCCTCTGAGTCAGTTCCCCAATAGTAATTATTTATGAAAAATAGCCCAGAATGGTGGATAAAAGACTAGTCTCAGCTTAGTTGATTTAAAACAAAAAGGAGATGATTCTCTCTCTCTTTCTTCCTCTCTCTCTCTCTTTTTCATTCTATTTTTCTCTCTCCCTCTCTCTTTCTTTCTCTTTCTCTCTCTCCTTCTTTCTCTTTCTCTCTCTCCTTCTTTCTCTCTCTCTCTCTCTCACATGAAACGGGCAAACAGCCATTGGTGATTAAGTATCTAGGTACTGAAGGTTTTTTCCTTTTCAATTACTGATTACGGCATTTAGCTGTTTAACCCGCCCATTGTTGACTGTGCTGCTTAGGCACTATGCTACCTGACTCCCACTAGCCTCCTAGAGACAACACCTTCCTGGAGCCTGCGTCACCACGGTAAGGGGTGTGTGAGCTGTTTTTCAGGAATTAGAACTCCTTCTCCACTTCAGGCCTGTCGAGACCACCAACTCATCAACTGGGCCCACAGAGATGTTCCATAGGCGACTTTTTGACATCAAGAGGCTAAAAACTCCACCCTCAGATCATGCCAGTACTGCCATTTTCTGAACATGGGTCCTATGAAGAGGCATAGAGTCTGACTACACTTGCACAGATCATCAATTACCTCACCTCCAATCACTTACCTCCACATTTCGGACCACCTTGCCCCCCATCCCATAAATATCCCTGAGTCCCTATTTTCGGGGAAGTGAATTTGAGACTCATGCTCTCGCTTCCTCTCATGGCTGCTTTGTGATTAAACTCTCTCTCTGTTGCAATCTTGCCGTCTCGGTGTTTGGCTTTCTGGGCGGCGGGCAAAAATGAACCTGGTTTGGTAACACACACACACACATAAATAATTCACAGGACAAACATCTATCTTTCTGCCCACCACCACCCCCTGGCCCTTCCACTCCCTTCTCATGATCATTATCCACTACCATGCGAAGAGCAGTGAAATGGTCCAAGAGAAGAGAAGGGTATGGTTATTTAACAATAGACACGTTACTAAGCCCCAAGACATGCCCAGGGGTAATAATATCTCCTTCATAGAACTGTTACGTTGGTTCATTGAGATAATGCATATAATGACCTTGGCATCTAAAAGACAAGCAATAAATGGCAGCTGTTACCATTGTTATATGCAAGCCCACTGATATAAATTCCTCCAAATCTGACTCTAACTGTTGTGATATTAGATGGGCAAGAAGATTAAATCTGAAAATGGAAGATAATGGTATATAGCAGAGTGGCTTAGTATTCACCTCTAAATAATTAGTAGGCTCAGTAACTTTTTTTAAGGGGTAATTATTTTTATTGTGGCAAAATGAACATTGCATAAAATTTACCATTTGACTATTTTTAAGCGTACAGTTCAGTGGCATTAAGTACAACAATAACTCTCATTCCCTACTTCCCCACCCCCGGAAATCACTATTCTACTTTCTGTCTCTATGAATTTGACTAAGTACCTCATTTAAGTGGAATCATAGAACACTTGTCCTTTTGCATCTGATTTATTTCACTTAGTGTAATATCTTCAAGAATTTCATTGCTTTCTAAGGCTGAATAATTTCCACTGTGTATATATATCACATTTTGTTTATCCATTCCTCTAATGGTCAACACTTGGGTTGCTTCCATCTTTTGACTGTTGGGAATAATGCTGCTGTGAACACGGCAGTACAAATATCTCTTTGAGTCCTTGCTTTCAATTCTATTTGGTATATACCCACAAGTGGAGTTACTGAATCATATTTTATTCTATATTTAATTTTTTGAGGAACCACCATATTGTTTTCCACAACAGTTGCATCGTTTCATATTCCTACCATTAATGCACAAGGGTTCCAGTTTCTCCACATCCTGGCCAACACCTGTTATTTTCTGGTTTTGTTTTTTGGGTTTGAGTATAATAGCCATCCTAACAGGTGTAAAGTGATATCTCATTGTGGTTTTGATTCACACTTCCCTAATGATTAATGATGTTGAGCATCTTTTCATGTCCTTATTGGCCCTTTGTACATCTTTTTTGGAGAAATGTCTATTCAACTCCTTTGCCTATTTGTTAATCAGGTTGGTTTTTTGTTTTTGAGTTGTAGAAGTTCTTTATATATTCTAAATATTAATCTTTTATCAGATATATGATTTGCAAATACTTTCTCCCATTCTGGGAGTTGCCTTTTCACTCTATTGATAGTGTTCTTTGATGAACAAACAGTTTTTAATGTTGATGAAGTCACTTTATCTACTTTTCCTTTTGTTGCCTGTGCTTTTGGTGACATATCTAAGAAATTATTGGATCCAATGTCAATGTCATGAAACTTTTCTCCTATGTTTTCTTCTGAGGGTCTCATAGTTTTATTAGCTCTTATGTTTAGATCTGATTCATTTTGAGTTAAAAGTATAAGGTGAGGCTCCAAATTTATTCTTTTGCATCTGTATATCCAGTTTTCCTAGTATCATTTGTTCATCAGTGGTTTTTTTTAACCCTCTTGGAATGGTCAAGAGAAAAGAGGGTCAGTATGACATTGAATCATTTCACAAGTTGTGTTCTAATAAGTTTGTTTTCATAGCTACATTATAGGTACTCCTAAGTCCTCCTTGTATCATTACTAAGTAGCGGTATTAAGTTCCAAAAGGTACTATAGAATTGAAAATAGAAACATTCTTATTCTTCTGACCAAAAAGAAAATAGTCACTAGATTACAGTCATGTATGACTAATTTGTATTAAGTCATAAATAATTTTGTATTTAGGTAGACTTCCTGTATTTAGGCAAACAAATCTTAATTTGAGCAATAGCATATAAAAAAGACTAGATTGAGTAAATTTGCAAAGGGAGAGAATAGAGTGATTCTAAGGTGCAAAAGCAAAGAAGGAAAAAAACTCAAAAAAAGTAAAATCTGGAGATGTTTTTAAATAGATTATTCTCAAAGTTCAAAAAAGTGTAAAGCTTTATCAATATTTACCCTTCACAGAAATGGAAATATTCCTATTTTAAAATTAAACATACAACAGACTGGGAAAATGAATATATTCACACCTGCAATTAATTGACAATGAGAAAGAAGAAGAACTCAAAGAATGGTGGAGAGATCCATTCCCCTGGTCATCTTCTCTGAGTCTATAAAATCTCAAGGTGCTCCTGTTTATTTTCCAAACTTTCTGGCCTAACCTTCCTGTTGGGAAGGAAACTGGGAATGAATGAATGGATAAATGGACGAATGAATGAGGAAGGACAAAAGGAAAAGTGGAAAGATGGATTTTTCATGTAATACCTTTCCTTTCATTCATTCAAGTGCAAATCATCGTTAACAAATTGTCAAGAGCCATTACCAATCCAATGAGGGTGTGTCAGTTTGATGATGTCAGTTAAATCTCCTTGTCTTGAGACCCAGTGAGATAGAAGAATTCCAACTTGGATGCTGCTTCTGAGAGGAGTATACAAGGACTGAAGAAGTGAGAAGCCATGAAAAGAGAATAACAAAAGCCATAAGAAGAAAATATCAAGACTCAACAGAGTCCTGCAGAGCCTTCTAAGTCCCCCAAAAGCCAAGACCGGGTGAGACACAAATTATAGCCAAATAGCAAAAGAGAGTAATAAGTAAATAGATATATAACATAGAATTCCATGTTTTGTTCTTTGTCTCGGCTCTTCAAGTTAATTGGTTTGATAAAAGACTCCGTAAGTAAAGTTTAGATTATTTCTCCATTGTCCTATTTCAACAGTTCTTCTAGAGTTTAGTAAACATTTTCTGGGGTTGGGTTTAAATTTTAAAGACAATTGTTCCTTGCCGTCCTTGAGTTTAAATACAATTTACTCATCCTACAGAAATATAGTGGGAACTCTCCTTTTCCTGGAAGATGAGTTAATTTTTTACTGAAGTTGATTAATAAGTTACTTCTTCCTGAACGTTGATGTTCTGAAAGAGTTAAGGCCTTCTTCCATCAAAACTAAAAAGTACAAGAGTGAAAAAAATCCATTTTGTTTTCAAAACAAAAAGTGAAAGAGAAATGAGCCAAATCCAGGAACTCCCCATTTCCTCCTGCATGACCTTTTTAAGCGTTGCTGTTCTTATCCTGCTTTCTTCCCACTACTTTCCATTTGGCTATTCCATATCTATCAAAGCAGAGAGACTAGAATTTCCTTTAATTTCTATGAATCCATTTTGTGAGTTTGAGTTGTTTTTGGCTGGCACAGTTCAAAAGCATGTTGATAAAAAGTGACAAGTTTACAAAATAATGAAGTTTTAGCTGACCAGTTTCCTAGTCTGGAAACTTGAGGGGTCACTTAACATTTCTGTGCTTTCATTTCATCATCAAAAAGCAGCAATGTAGTGACCATCTCCTAGTTGTTTGACAATATTTTAGCCAAGAATTCTTCTACAGCTTCCCATAAATGAGGGGTTTCAAGGGAGGCTGTACACACGCAGAATTTGTACGCAAAGCGTATGCTGCTTTCATCAGATTCTGAAAGGAACACATGAGCCAAAAAACATTTCAAAAAATAAAAGCTGCTCTAGGATCTTAGTGCGACAGAAGAAAATATGAAAATTAATTTGCACTGGAGGAGTTTCAAATCTAGTTAAGGAGCCAAACCTAATGCAGACGATACAATGGGAAAACCGTAAAAGGCAACCATATAGAAGAACTTCTCTTCGGTGGTTTGGTCTACAGAAGTCCAGAAAAAGGAAGAGATGAGTGAGCAAGCAGCAGAGAAGGCTTCCTGGAAGAGGTGAGACTCAACATCTCTCTGTTCTCCTATCTCAGGGGTCTTGTCCAGGCATGTTAGTGTTGGGCACATGAAGTAGATGATCATTTGCTTCTTCCCTAAAATGGTAGCATTCAGGTTATAAAGCTGAAATTGTGTAAGAGTTTACGAGCATTTCTAACTCTCTATGCTGACAATTTTAACCAGGCTCCTTTCAATACCTGATACATAACACTGACAATGCTTGTAAATAACGATGAGTAAGTAATGTTACTTAAATTTTCACTAGTGCTGTCTCCCTCCATCTTCCTATAAACTGACTTAAAAAAAAAAAGGAAGCTGGTTTTCGTAAGTCACTCAGTGTCTCTGGGCCTCCCTGTCACCACCTTGCTGTCACCTTCAATAAACGCCAAAGGGGCAGACTCATTGCCTAAACAAAAGCAGTGTTCTAGAATGCAAATTTACAAAAAGAAAACACGCCCAAGTATTTGAAGAATTCTAGCCACTTTTGCATTCTCTGAGCTACTTCTCCCTCCACTAGCAGAAATAATTGCAGTGCCCATACCGCGAAAATATCTTCATCTTCTTTAGATGGTATCACTATATTTTCTGTCATCTTCATTGCATTTCCTGTTTCATTTTCCTGCTCAGGGACTGATGTACTTAATTGACTTCACGGGAAATGTACTCACGTATGTGATATTTGATATATATTTTTTTAAAGTAGTGATTATGCTCCAAAAATAAAAACTTATTGGTGGCTTATGAGTTATGGTTGGATGCTTCAGCCCTTGTTTTTTCTTAGCCAAAATACTTCTCTTAAATATATGTGTTGGAGAGACTGCTGAATTTATGTCAATAATAGCTAAAAATTACCTTAATCTGCATTTAGAAATAAACACAAGTTGAAATGGAATTCAAATGAATGAGTAGAAATTTGAAGTTGTCTAACCAGAGGCTTGTCCAGTTGGCTACATTGTTAGTAGAAAGTGCTAGATTTCTATTTATAATGGAATTTTTGTCCAACTTACTGGTACAGAGAGAAAATCATTGAATCACCAAGAATAAGTAATCATGTAGCACATGGTGAAAATCCCTTGTTAAACTTAGTCCTAACAATGTCAGAGCATCAGGATTATTTCTCTTGACAAGGCTTGCCTGGTGATCTGTTCACCACCTCATCGTATGAGTCACCTGCTTCTCCTTTTCGAGCCCAGGCTTGCCTGCACCTTAGAATTACCTGGGAAACTTTAAAAAATACTGAAGCCTGTGTCTCAAACCTGGAGATTTTGATTTAAAAGTCTGGGGTGAAGCCTGCGAACTGGGAGTTTTAAAAGCTTCCCAGGTGATTTTAATGAGGGCCAGATTGAGAGCAACTGCTTTAGGCCCTGAGCCGCACCTGCCCTGGGATAATTTCTGCGCCAGCAGACAGTGGAGAAGAGGCTTTCTGGCTGAGCTAAAGAATGTCTCCATTCCAAGGACTTTTTCCAGCCAATGTTTTATATCTAGAAGGGTGCCTGGTTCCTATACCTGCCTTGCCTTGATCATCCTCCTCCATTCATTCACTGAGCATTTATTGTGTGCCAAAGACTGTGCAATTTCAGATTCCTGATGACCCATCTGGCTCCTGATTATTCCTCAACCCACCTCTCTTTAAAACCCCCGCAAGTTTCAAGGTAACGTCAGGTTCCTTTCTAACCCCAGGAACTCGGCCCTGTTCTGCCTCCCTGTCTTGTCCCGGCAATAATTCTACCCATATTTCTAATCGCATCTTGATTTTGAAAAACATTTTCATTTTAAGGAATAAATAGTAGGAAACATCTTTTTTAATAAAGAATTTTGCATTGTTATAGTCGTGATTAGTATCAGCTCGGCATCAAGTGAAGAAATTTGGTGCCCCTCTACTGGGTGAAGGTGGGAGTCCTTACAAGAAGATCTAGAAATTTGCAACCCCAAGTTAAGCAATTGGTTGCCTTTCCTCTGCAATGAGAAAGAAAGATGAATTTCTGCCCTTGAAATTACTAAAGTATCAGGTTATATATTCAAAATAAAGGAGAAAATTCTGTGTACCTGAATGTTTTCAGAGAGGTACTATGGACGATTGGTGCAAAATCCGACTACTGGGGATCAAATACCATGCGCTTAATATCTTAATATCTCCTTCATCAATGTGAGAGATGGAGGCATCGGATGAAAATAAGTATTACCGAAAAATTAACACATGAACCTAGATTGACAGGCACTTTGTATTTTCAGTGAAATGAATGACATCCTATGATAAACTTACAAATATTGTTACTATTTACATATTGGTGAGATAGGTTTAAATACATCTGGAATTGTTAATTAAAATTATCACAATCCTTCGGTCTTTTTAAGATCATAGTGATGTTTTTAACAAGTACTATGTACTCAAAAAAGTCAAAAAGTCAGCAAAGTACAAAACAAGAATTATTTGTAATAATTTCTCTATCCAAGTCAACCACTGTTAACATTTTAGAATGGGCCCTTCATTCACAGATAGATAGTTAGATAGATAGATAGATAGATCGATCCACAAATACTGATTTGATATAAAACAGGTTAATAATGAAGATAGGGGGCCGGCTCCGTGGCCAAGTGGTTAAAAGTTCGAGCGCTCCGCTTCCGCAGCCCAGAGTTTCCCCGGTTCGGATCCTGGGCATGGACATGGCACTGCTCATCAAGCCATGCTGAACCAGCATCCCACATGCCACAACTAGAGGGACCCACAACTAAAATATACAACTAGGTACTGGGTGGATTTGGGGAGAAAAAGAAGAAAAAAAGAAGATTGGCAACAGTTGTTAGCTCAGGTGCCAATCTTTAAAAAAAAAAATAATAATGTACACAGAATTTAATATCCAGGCACTTTTTTAAAAACTCTGTGTTAATCTCTCAGACTTCAAAGTATCACCTGTACCTGCTCGCATATTATTAAAGTGTGATAACTAGATAAACCTGGCCAGTTATACAAATACTCTGAGGACTGAGATAATATGCAAATAACTCTCACGTATCAATGTGTGAAAGCTGGACAGACCACACAGTTCAAAAAAGGAAGTATACTCTGCAAAGCTAACTTGCACATTCACTGTCCGCGTTACAGCATCTTCGAGGTCGCTGGGTGCCAGGCACATCAACTCTTTTCAAAAAGAATGGTAAGTGATAGATTTTATGACTCTCCCTGGTTTCCTGGGAAACAGCTAACTTTCTCTACCTGGAGCAGAGAGGGGTGGGGGTGCTTCACCACCAGGTCCTCCAAGCCTTTGGAATTTTTGCTTGTCCAACTGTTGTTCCATTTGCTAATAAAGCTGCTGAGTCTTTATTATACCAGTATAGCTGAAAGACTATGGCTTCAGGAGTTCCCTTTTCTGATTCGAGACTTCAGAACAGAGGAAGAGCTATGCCTTCCAGAAAGAAAAGCCGCATTCTTTGTCTTTGCCTCTTAAGCTAGCTGGGTGCCAGACCCAGCAGTCAAGTTTTCTATTCTGAGCACTTTGGATCCCAGAAGATAACTCCAATGATACGCGCAGGGCAATATTGCTGATGATGAGTGCCATTTTGACAACAGAGTAGATTTTACAAAAGGAGCTTTTTGTTTAAAAAATGCATTTTATTATTTTAATTAAGAGAAGCAAATAAAGCCCCAAATAGTCCAAACCTTAGGGACAGGTTATATTGCCAAAGTTAATTGAAAGTCATTATCTGGAGCACACTTAAAATAGTGACTGTGTTCCCAGTTGGACCATAAAAACTAGCTTAACTCATAATGTAGCTGAACTACAGTGTTAATATTCTGTTACACAGTTTCATATTATTTCTCTGTAAAAGTTGGCTGCGTTCTTCTACATGTTTGTGTCTCGTGCTCCCAGAGTCTAAAAGAGAGCCAACTTTTATCCCACACACCCCCTCCCCGACTCCCCAGCCCCAGAAGTCTGGAGACTGGTTTATCCCTGCTCTCCTTATGGAGAGGATTACTTCCTTTGCCAGCTCCCAGTGAGAAGATAAGACTGAGACAATGACTGCTACAGGGACTCAGCCGGGGAGGGAGTGTGCTGCAGGCATTGGAATAGAGAGGGCAAAGGGTTCATGGGATGTGTTTGCGATCAGGAAGCGCTAGAGGCAGAAGGGGGAAAGTGTGGAAGGGAGAGAGTATGACCTTGCCATGGAGGAGAGAGGGAGAAGGAGAGATGCGGGCAGAGTTGCAGAGTCATAGCAGAGATGAATGCACAGTGGTGGAGGAAATGAGAGAGCATGACCCTTCCTGTAGCCACACATGTGAGAGGCAGGCAGCCACCAGTCAAGCTGGGGCTCAAAAGTCCCTCTAGTGTCTCCAAACTGGGTCTTTAGGTCCAGAATTCTTAGCAAACAGCTTGACCCTAATTATTGCTATCATCTTCAAAAATAAGTGAGAGCACTGTGGTTTATAGAGTTATTTGGATTTTCTTGGGGAAAATGAGATGATAATAGCAGAAAAAAAAGAAAGTTTAACAGAATAGTGTGTGTTTGATAATACATAAGCAATATTTTAAGAGATTATCCTCTTATTATGAAAGTAACATGTATTATTAAAGAAAAATTCTTAGAAATACAGATATGCAGAAATTAAATAATACATATTTTCTATAGTTTTGTCACCCAGGAGGCAATCATTATTAATATAGACCCTTCTAGAATTACATCATTTTAAAATATATTTTACAAATGTAATTTTCTATAAGTGCTATCATACTTTATAAACCATATCCTAATCTAATTTTCTATTTAAAACATTTTGAATAATATATGTTAGATATATGAGTTAGATATCATTTCTAATGATAAATCACTTTTAGTGACTATGTAGTTTTACATAATTTATTTTAGTCAGTTCTGTACAGTGAGACATTTAGTTTTCTTATTTTGTTTTTCTTTCTTTATGGTTATATGACAAGACTGTCACCTGCATTCTTTTGTATACATTGCCTGATTATTACCATTGACAGAACTACTAGAAGAATAGCTAAGTGAAAAATACATATATTTAAGACTTTTAACAAAGATATCCTCTTGTTAAACAATATTTTTTAAGTTTACTTACTATATAGTGGCATGGTAAATGAATATCCCAGCTGCAATTATGGTATGTACGTGCCTATCTTTGTAGCATGTCCAACCTATACTTAAAGAGGAAGTAGATTTCCATTAATTTCTCTTTCCCTAACATTGTTTTTGACATTTCTATGACAGGTTGCAAAAAGCCTGTGGCATATTAAGAAAGGCATTTTCTCTTTGAAAAGCATCATAGCACAGTCAGGAGGCCATATTCCTGGCTCCTTATGGTTTGCTTACTAGTTGTATGTTTTTTTCACAAGTCACTTAAGCTCTGAGTTTCTTTCTTTCTTTTTTGCTGAGGAAGATTAGCCCTGAGCTAATATCTGTACCAATCTTCCTCCACTTTATATGCGGGTCACCACCACAGCATGACTGACAAGTGGTGTGGGTCCACCCCCTGGATCCAAACCCACGGAACCTGGGTT
Source organism: Equus caballus (assembly GCF_041296265.1). Classification (NCBI taxonomy): domain Eukaryota; kingdom Metazoa; phylum Chordata; class Mammalia; order Perissodactyla; family Equidae; genus Equus; species Equus caballus. The sequence goes on from NC_091704.1 coordinate 41,373,374, forward strand.
GCCAAAGTGGAGTGTACCAAACTTAACCACTACGCCATAAGGCTGGCCCCTGAGTTTGTTTCTTTATCCAATAGTGGTGACATGATGATGATGACAGTAACTATCACACAGTGTTGCTGTGGAGTGTAAATAACATTGTAGTTATAAAGTATCTATTACAGCACAGGCACCAACCAGATACTGGATAAATAGTGGTTTCCTTCCTTCTGGACCCCAAGAAATCGTTTCCTAAGGAGGCATAGAGACTTCCAGTGAACACAGGAGGAGATTGATAATGACAGTTAACATTCACGAACCTTGACATACACTATCTCATTTAATCCCCATAGCAACCCTTACAAAAAGTTACTGCTCTCATTCCTACTTTCTCACTGAGTACACCGAGTCTTGGAAAGGGTAAGTCCCTTGCTCACAGTCACACAACTGTTAAATATTGGGACTGGAATTTGAGCAAAACTCCATGCACTCTCAGAGCCTGAGGTTTTCCACATTATGCTGCATCTGAGGAAAAGTAGGTACAAGAAGGTGCAGAGGAAGATAACGGCATGATCCAAGAAAAGCTCAGGCCTGGTTTTTAGGAGTATGAGGGGCCGTTCCTAAGATCAGGGCCCATCCCTGTTGGATTTGGGAATCAGCTGTCATAGCTGCTTCTGCTACTGCCATGATGAATTGTCCTATTTTCAGAATGCTAGTTTTATTGAAACCTATAGAAGCCACTGGGATGGGAGGCTAGATGGGGTCCTAGCTTTTTGGTTCTCCACTCCAGGGTTCAGAAAGGGGGATGAAATGACCAAATACCTCCCCTCCCTGCATGCTCACCTGCTGTGCTACTGGTGTCACTAACCCTGCCTCCTCCAGGCTGAGTGCTGGAAGGGAGCAATCAGAAACTGGGACCATGTCATGGCCCAGGTGGTTATTGGGAAATTCACCTTTTATTGCCCTCTCCCTATAACTTATTGGTAGAGGAACTGTGTGAACTTGTGGGAATGAGGCATAAAAGTACATGGGATTTTGTGAGGACAAGCACATCGGCTCTGAAGATTGACGGGTTTTAGCTACACAGTGGCAAGGAGTGGCTCCTGGTGGGATCTCAGCCCAGTCTCTCCAGTTCTCTCTCAAGCTGCTCAGTGAAGGTACAGAGTTGGCCTAGGTGTTGCCCGATATTCTTTATAACACGATTCCGCCTTTTAGAGCTGGCAGGTCTTGGGCAATATGATTCTACTTCTCGAACATCTGCCCCTGTGGAAATTGACTTAATCCGTGACCTTCAAGCAATCAGCTCACTTCACAGTCCTACAGTGGAAATAATGGACTGATACCTGTCCGCATGGCAAGTCTTTTTAGGTATATTCCAATTTGTGGAATTTTCTGGACAAAAGAGAGAAGCAGATATCCAATCATGCACAAATTGTTTTATGACTAAACCTGAAAAAATTTTAAGAAATAAAGCAAACATTGTATTTTGGGTTTTTGCTAGTTTGTTTTGCTCCTTTCATTCAGCTTTCAGTTCACATATGGGTTACGGACAAAAGAAATGTGCTATCAGTGACTCATTCATTGAACAAAGGTTTATTGAGCCTCCCCTCCTCCTCGTGGCTCTGCTAGATGAGAATGCAGGACGAATGACACAGGTCGGGTCCTGGCTTCCCAGAGCTTACACTTAGTGCAAAGTCTCAAACTTGAACACTGAGTCACCTGGAGAGTCAGGGATGGGGCCTAGGAATTCGCATTTCTAATACGTTCCCAGATGATGCTGACGCTGCTGGTCTAGGCACTTGGAGAACCACTGTTCTGTGGAAACAAGTAAAACGTCTTTTGGTGACTTCTGAAGGAGCTGAGAGAGCATACAGGAGAGACATCCTCTCTAGATAGGGGTCTGGTCTCTGAGGAGGTGATCTTTCAACTAAAGCAGTGGTTCTCAACTCTGGCTGCACATTAGAATCACTTGAGCAGCTTATAAATCACACCCATTCTCAGGGCCTCAACTGAGACCAGTTAAATCGAAACCTTCAGGTGGAAGGTGGGACCCAGCAAGGGTTGAGAATTGCTTCAGCAAAGAGTAAGAATGAGCTGGGCATGGGAAAAGTGGCAGTAAAGACCACTTCTAGCAGAGGAAATGGCAGGTGCAAAAGATGTGGGCAGGGAAGTGCTTGGATCTGCAAGAAGACCAGCATGGCCGGAGGATGAACAAGAGCAGAGGAGAGTGGAAAAAGGTAGTTTCAAGAAATAGGCAGCAGCCACATAATTGCTGGGTCTCAAAGGCCCTGACAAGAATTCAATCCTATTTTGTCCTCCCCGGCAGTCACTGGAGGCTCCTGAGCAAAAGAGTGAGTGCCAGTATGTGATTCACATTTTGAGACGAGGGCTACTTTGAAGTGATATGTTTCTCCCTCGTCCTTCAAAATTGTGCCCCCAAATTTGAACACAGTCAAGTTAGAGAATAAGTGAAGGGTTTCTAAGGGAAACAGGTTTAGGGACTTGCAAATAAGTTGATGGGCTGCAATGGAGGCCCAGATGAGAGCTGGCATCCCCGGAAAATCAGTGTATGAACTCTGAGCTAGAAGGCTCCCTCTGAGAGCTGGGGTTCCAACCCGCTTCTTTAAAGGAGAGTGTCATTCTTGTCCTTATCATGTAAGCTGGAGGAGGTCATCAGGGTCTTGAATGAAATGCTAATATCCCCAAATAAATATCTACGCCCTTGACTCCTTGGCCTATTCATATCCTCTCCATCCAAAAAAAGGGACACCTACCTTTTGCTGCAAGATCTAGCCCAATGTGTTAAAAAAAATTTCCGTGGGGGCCGGCCCAGTGGCACAGAGGTCAAGTTCGCATTCTCTGCTTTGGTGGCCCAGGGTTCACCGGTTCGGATCCCGGGTGCAGACCTATGCACCGTTTGTCAAGCCATGCTGTGGCAGGTGTCCCACATATAAACTAGAGGAAGATAGGCACAGATGTTAGCTCAGGGCCAGTCTTCCTTGGCAAAAAAGAGGAGGATTGGTGTCAGATGTTAGCTCAGGGCTAATCTTCCTCAAAAAAAAAAAAGTTTCTGTGCTATGTCAAGCAAGTTTCAAGCTAAGGGTAAGAAGTTCAAAGGTTCAAATTGTAGGTGATCTCTTTCAATGACACATCAGTGCATGCAGGAGGAAATGAGGGCCACTTAGATCACATTTTAGCATACACTAAATGTGTGACACCCTTGTTCTTGAAGTGAATGGGTGTGGAGCTCCAATTCTTCATTTGGTAACTTCTACGTCACTTCCCTAATTCTTGGAGGTGCATTCTCTGCCCTTCCTTTCCTCTCACGTCCTTCTCTTTAAAATATCATGGTATGTTATGAAATAAACAATGTAACAAATGCTCGTATACTCACACTCAGATTTCACACATATTACCATTTGCCACAATGTTGGCATTTTGCCATCCTTTTAGAAAATAAAAAAGACAAAGTGGAAGCCCTTTTTTGCCCCTCCTAGTTCCATGCCCATCCCTCCAACAGCACTTTCCTGCTCTGAAAGTGGCATCTCACCTTCTCAGCCATGTTTTTATATTTTTATTTCATCTGCCTGTATGCATAAAATAGCATATAGTAATGTTTTGCCCAGTTTGATTTTTTTGTGATTTCTGCATTTTCCTTTTTCCGCTCTGGTGTACTTTCAAGATATGTGCATTTGGACACATGCAGCTCTGGCTCAGTCTATTGAATTGCTGTGTAATTATACTGCAATTTATTCATCTTTTCTCCAACATTTAATTTGTTGTCATTATTTTCTATTTCGAACAGGACTAGAATGAATATTCTTTTACGTAGAGGGTATGGGAAGCTTCAAGTTTACTGAATGTTTGCAAAAATTGTTCTCCCAAGTTATTGTAACCTCCCACCAGCCTTGTGTGAGAGTTGCCATGTCTGTACATCATCCCTAAAACTTGGTATTGTCAGATTTATTGATAGAGTTTTGAGAATTTGTCATATGCGAAACTCTACTGCATTGTTGTTTCAATTCTCCTGATTACTTCTAAGATGGAACATATTTTCATGAGATTATTGACCATTCGAGTAACCTCTTCTGTAAATTCTCCTCATGTGCTTCATCTGTTTTCTTACAGATTATCTTTTCATGTTGATGTATAGGAATTCTTTATATAACTCTAGGCATCAATCCTGTGTCAGTTAGATATATTGCGAATTTATGCTCCCAATCTATGGCGTTTTTTTACTTTATTTTTGGTATCTCTTTTTTATACAGAAGTTTTCAATCTTAATGCCATCAAACCTAAAAATAAGCCTTTTTTCATTTCTGCATTTTTAAAAAAAAATTATTGTATTGAGTTCATATGGGCTTATAGCGTTGTGTAAATTTCAGGTGTACATTATCATATATCACTTTCTGTATAGACTGCATCATGCTCATCACCAATAGTTTAGTTTTCGTTCATCATCATACTTATGTTCCCCTTTACCCCTTTTGCCCTTCCCCCACCACATTCGCCTCTGGTAACCACTGATCTGTTCTCTTTATCCAGGTGTCTGTTTATCTTCCACACATGAGTGAAATCATATGGTGTTTGTCTTTCTCTGGCTGGCTTATTTCACTTAGCATAATACCCTCAGGATCCATCCATGTTGTCGCAAATGGGACAATTTTGTCTTTTTTATGGCTGAGTAGTATTCCATTGTATATATACCACATCTTCTTAATCTATTCATCCATTGCTGGGCACTTGTGGTTGCTTCCACATCTTGGCTATTGTGAATAATGCTGTGATGAACATAGGAATGCATAGGATTGTTGAGTACTGTTTATTTTAGCCTGCTCTGTCCTTTTCCCCTACTGCTTTCTAATGCCTCCTCCAGCGTATGTCCATGTTCCATATGTGTGTGATCTGCTTCTAGGCTTCTGTCTCTGTCATACTAGTCAATGTATTTCATAAAATTCCACATTTATCATTGTTTCTTACATCTTACTCTTCTGCTCTGAATTTATATATCTTCTTACCTAAGTACATATTCTTTTTTCCTATTGTCTAACAATTTCTACAATTATTTAGTATGGCTATTATTATCCTCCCAGACACAAGAAGGACCTAATACAGTGTAATTATCCATTGATCACAACCCTCCAACCCTATTTCTAGTTCTTAAAACTTCTACTTGGAAGAGATGAACATCACTTTAACTCATATTTAATTGGCCAAAATAACTCATATGGTCATGTCTCAGAGACGTTGGGATGTACAATCCTCAAGCATTCAGAGTACTGGCACAGATGCATACCCATTTGGAAGATGAGTAATATATACTACAATGTATATTGGTCTTTGTATGACTGAAAACTTCTTCATTTTAACTTCTCTCTTAAACGATAGTTTACCTCTGTAAAAGCATTCTAAATTGATAGTTACTTTTCCTCAACACTTTTCAGACTTATTCCATTAGCTTCTGACTTCTATTGTTGCTGATGTAAGTATGCTGTCAAGTCTAATTCTCATTCCATGTAGTTGGAAATTATCATTCCCTTTAAGATGTTTCTTTATCTTTATGTTCTGCAGCTTTACTGTACTTCTTAGAGATATGAATTTATTTTTATTTATCCTGCTTGGTACCCAGAGTATCAATTTAAAGCAGAGGTCTATGGCATTTCTGCAAACAGCCAGATAATAAATATTTTAGGTTTTGCAGGCTCTGTAGTCTCTGTTACAGCTTTACAGCTCTCCCATTGCAGCATGAAAGCAGCCATAGACAATGCATAAACAAATGGGCATGGCTGTGTTCCAATAGAACTTTATTTATAAGAATAGGTGGCAAGTGGATTTAGCCCTCAGGCTGTAGTTGCTTAATCTAAAGCCTAATGACTTTTTTAATTTTACAAAACTCTCAGCTGTTATTTCTTCAAAAACTATTACTCTACCATTTCCTCCTTCCTAGTTTTTTTTGTCTAGAGTTCCTATTAGATGACAGTTGGTCTCAATCTATCCTCCATGATTTATTTGCTCTCCAAATTTTTTAATCTCTGTGTCTCTCTGTAATAAATTCTAAATCAGTTTATCAACTTCATCTTCCAATTCACTAAGTTTTTCTTCAACTGTGTCTAGGGTGACCAATGTCTCAATTTGCCCAACACTTTCCTAGTTTTAGCATTAAAGTCCTATGTCCCAAAAAACTCTTAGTCTCAGACAGACCAAGATAGTTGTTCATCCTATCTGTGTCCAATCCTGATTTTATCCCATATATTGAGTTTTTGTTCCAGTGATTAAGTTTTAATTTCCAATTTTTTGAATTGGTTACTTTTCATAACCACCTAGTCTTCCCTAATGTCTACCTATTTTTGTTTCAAATATTCTTATACTCTCCTATGGATATCATTCATTTATTTGTTTATTGATGAATCCTAAATTCTTAAAGTCATTTTCAGATTGTTCTATTATTTCAATTTAATCTGAGGTAAACCCATCTTTCAGTTGTTGATTTTGTTGGGTTTTTCTTTTTTTTAAAAAAAAAGATTTTATTTTTCCTTTTTCTCCCCAAAGCCCCCTGGTACATAGTTGTGTATTTTTAGTTGTGGGTCCTTCCAGTTGTGGTACGTGGGATGCCACCTCAGCATGGCCTGATGAATGGTGCCATGTCTGTGCCCAGGATTCGAACTGGCAAAACCCTGGGCCGTGGAATCGGAGTGCGCGAACTCAACTGCTCAGCCATGGGGCCAGCCCCCGAGTTTTTATTTCTTATTAATAGTTTTCTTCCCATATTTTGGAATTTTGTGTTGTGGACCCATTTTTATTTCTTTTTCTCCCTGCCTTCTCTCTGCCTTCGCTAGTGATGTGCTTCTCTCTACTATTTCTTCCTGAGGACTCCAGCCCAGAACCAGGTCTATATTAACAGCTATGTGATCCAGGCCCACAGTAATATTGCACATTTAGCATATTCATTACTTAGTCAACTAGCATCTTGTCCCGGGTCCTGGCTCTGGGGCTGTGTCTAGCCCAGAGTTTCTCAACCTCATCACTTTTGTGCATTGTAGGATATTTAGTAGCATTTCTGGTCTCTCTCTCTTATTGAAATCATCTCCAGTTGAGAAACACTGGCCTATCCCAAGGCAATTCTTAGCAACAGATCATTTGGTCTCCTGTCATGTGCTAAGGATAGGAAAAAGCATATCTGTCCCTATTCTTGGTTTCAAAGAGTGACCCTAGCTCAGGTTTCCAGGTTACCCTATAGGAGCTGAACTAACAGATGCTTCTGTAACCTGAACTAACAGCCCGCCTCAGCAGCCCTCCAGTTTCACTGACTGCCTTGTCTTTCTATTCTATTTCTGACATAGAAAGCTTTATTTTCTTTTTGAATGTACCTCTATCTGTACGGTTTCTCATTTTACATTCTATCATTGACATATGGTTCAGTCAGTGAGAGAGCCACAAAACTTTAGTTTACTGACCAGCAATTGATTCTCTTCTCTCTCTCTTTTCCCTCACTTCCTTCTAGCTTCATATCTTTCACTTTTCTTTTCTCCCCTCATCCTTGATCAGTGGTATTGGGTAAATCAACAAAGTAGAGGAAATGTTTCAGCATCAGTGTCGATGAGATACTGAGAGAATTAGTCCCGTTTCTTCCAGGTCTCCACCACCCTCTCCCTTTACCACTATCCCAACCTGTTAAACAGTGGTTCTCAGAGCGTGCTCCCTAAACCGGCAGCATCAACATCACCTGGGAACTTAATAGAAATTCTTGGGCTCCCCCCAAGACTGACTGAAGATGAAGTTCTGGGAATGGGACCCAGCCACTTGAGGATTAACAAACCTTCTAAGTGATTCTGATGCATGCCAAAGTTTGAGATCCCTGTACTAAGACTTAGCTAAAGAGGTTTGGGCTGGTGGTTCTTAACCTGGCTGCACAGTGGAATCACCTGCTGAACATTACGCAGCTGCATGAGTCCCCCCAAAGAGATTCTGATTTAGCTGGCCTGCGTGGGGCTCAGGCATTCTTTTCTTTTAAACTTCCCAAATGATTCAAACATCCAGTCACAGTTTTGCTTTAGTTATTCATTTACTGCTTGGCCCATTTTGATAATCACTTATGCCAACTCTTACCTAGTGTTTCAGGAATTCTAAGCGGAAATGGTAAACTTTTAGGGAACAAAGTGTAAAATGAATTTGGTCTGGAGTTGGACTTCCTGGGTTTGAATCTCAGTGCTGCCCTTTATCAGCTATGTGACTGAACATTTTACCCTCTCTGTGCCTCAGTTTTTCCATGTGTAAAAAGAGATGAAATGAATAACTGTGCCTACCTACTGGGGTTGTTATAAGGATTACATGGGTTCATATATGAATGTCTTCAGAATAATGCCTGTCACACAGCAAAAGCTATACAAAATTTTTCTAAACTATTTATTTTGCAAGTAAAACATGCAATGACCTGGAAAACAAATTTAAGTCAAAATTAGTGTTTTGAGAAGGGGAATTTAAAGAGCATTTAAAGAATATTTCCTTTTTTTCATATTGAGAACTTCTGCTTTATAAGACCCACTTTTTCCCAAAAAGCTGTTTGGTCTAAAAATATTGATTCAATAGAAATCAACTATTTTCATTAAAAATTTCAGAATTTTACTATGTGCTTTTTAAAACCAGCTAGTGAAATTGTAAAACCAGAGCTCAGAATCACTGTTCTATAGTCAGATTTGAGTTACAAAAACTGATACGCCAGCAATAAATTCAACCCTTATGTAAATCCTGGCAGAGATCAAAAGAAGTAGAGGTGAAATAAACATCTGCTGGATTTGATCTATGACAGACATTTAGTTGAAGGAATTTGTGTGAAATGTAGTAAAAACGCTTTAATAGATAGATAGACATTTGGAGGTTTAACTTACATGAATTTGTTTTGATTTGTCAGTGTATGGCCACAGTTCAAAGGAACTACTAGCGATTTTCCTCATTACAACTTTGAAAGTAGATGAATTTACTTTATCACAAGAGGACACTCGCCCGAAAGAAAGTAATTTTATCACACATACCCACAACGGCAAGAGACAGCATTTCAGGTCTGGGTGGAGATTTTAATGGCAGAACATAGCTACCCCAACACAATAGGGCTGAGATACACACTGTTTAAATTAGTTACCTAGGGGGTGGAGGCGGGGATTTTCCAAACTATCTGTTGTTAATTATCAAGCCAACAAAGAAAAGACTGTGAGGGTGGAATAGTTCTAACTTCTGATTTCTAAGCAAAGTTCACCTGTAGCTACTGAGCATACATAGCAAAGATGGTTTCAGTTCTCAATAGATGTAAAAGTTATCCAACCTGAGCAAGCATGATTGAATTTGATAAGCAGGGCAAGGAGAGAGGCAGGAAGTTCCAGAAAGTAGCCAGAATAACCACATTCTGATGGCTAATTCCGCATGAAAAACCAGATACAGTTTCTATACATCTTGATTTTTCTACATCCTCATTTTTCTCATTGTTCTTCCCTTCCACATGGTAAGTGCTTCCATTTACTTTCTAAGCCACATACACCAAAAGAAAAAAAAAGGTCTGCTAGCACAGTCCTGAGAAACGATGTTACACCTACCCTTTGATCAGTAAGAAAACTGGTTTTTCTCTGCTTTGGGTTCACAACAGGCAGGCAGGCAGTCCACAGGTCGTGGAATATTGCCTTCTTGTGCAAGTCACTTGCACAAACTAGAAACATACCACACTTTGCATTTGTAATATCTGTGCTCCTATTTCCATTGTTGAGGTCTGTGTTTAACTAAATGGCTATAAATTCTGCATCCATAACTACTTTTAAAGAAAGATCTATTTAACAGGGTACTCTTTTACTTATTCTAATACATTTGTACCTGTAAGTGTCCTAGACTCACAAGGGAGACAAAAGGAGAGATGATGGTTACAATAAAGGCCTTTTGGAACCAGTAGGCTGAGGCTGGAAGCCTTGCTCTGACTGTAAATTCTGCTTTCTCAAGCTCTCTGGGTAGCTCTGCTTCTCCTTGCTGCCTCACACTGAGGCCAACTCAGTCTCCTTTATCAGACCCACTTGATTCTCATCCGAGAAATACCCTCTGTTTATGTTACCTGCTTGACTTTTGGAAACACTAGAGTTGGTGACCCCAGATCAGATATTCTCCCTTTCTGGCTTTAATATTCTATAACTGAATAAATTGCACCATTCTGGATATATAGAAAGAGTCAGGGTAAACTTTGTAAACTTTGCCTTCTGGGTAGGCAGCTAATGTTGGACATGTTTAGCTTGGAAACTGGTCTAGATATGAGAAAGGAGATCAGATTTAAATGCACAGCAGCCTGCTAGAGGGTCCTGGACTAGTCTTGAGTGTGTGTTTGAGAGGGAATTGGGGATGGTTAAAATTTAGTATGAAACCGGGTATTGCTGTCTGCAATTTATCATGAAATGCATCAAAAAAACAAAGGTGAATGAATAAATTAATAGACGTCCTTAAACAAAAGCAAGAATAGGAAAATGCTAACAATTGTGAAATCTAGTTTGGAGCGTATTGGGGTTCACTTTCAACTTCAACTTTTGGATATGCTTGCAATTTTTCATAATAAAAGGTGGAGGGGAAAGTTTGTGTCAAATAGACTGGGCAAATGGAGCTGAGAATTTTAGTACAATACTCCATTTTCTATATTCTTAACTAGTGCATTTACGCCACCTCCATTTATCCAGGAGATGCGATATCAGCAAAAAACCTTTTTCTCTCCAAATGTAAATATCTTTATCATTTCCCCCTCTTGTAAAAATAAGATACATGAAGACAATAAATGTTTTCAAAAACTACAGGAAAATGTAGAGAAAGTAAAAATCCATCTGAAGAAAATCATGGTTAAGAGTTTAGTAAATATTTTCAAGACGTGTCGCCAGACCGAGTTTCTCTACACCTCTTGAAGCCGTATTTGTGCTTCTTCTCCTGCACTTTCCTCTCTGACGGACCAGCTGTGACACTTCCTCTAACAGGTGGCTCCAACTTTCTTCCTTTAAGGAACCTTCTACTTCTCACTCCCATCCCACTCTTAATTCCTCTTGACTTGGCCTGTCCTGCCTTCAGCATTTCTCTTGCCAATGCCTTGAAACTCTCAAAAAGCACCTTTAATATTCAAGTGTCTTTTCTCTCCAATTATTTTGCATTCCACTATGCTATCTTGCATACTCCAAGCCATCAATACATATTTGCTATTGTACTCATAATTTTCCTAGAGCCTAATCTGATTAAAGCAAAACCATCCTTCTAATTTATTAAGTAACTACACAGTTTAAAACCAAATTCTCATCCTAGATAGAAATGAGGATTTCTATGCCAATCCATTTCTGTTAAATTATGGGAAACACAGAGATTAAAATTGTAAGTCTTATTTCAGAAAATACGAGCCAACCTCAGCTCATGGAGTTTTCACATGGACTTGGTCTTTTCCATTTCCCAAGAGTTCATAATGAATGATTGGCATGGTCTCTGAAGAGCAGGGAAGGTTCTGGACTCCTAGACATGTGTTGGCAGTGTTTATGGACATTTTTATTTCATGGAATAAAACCATATTTTGATTCTTTAAAAAGTGAAAAGAAGTATTCTTACTAATACTTGAGAGATATCTTTAATACATCTACTTCAAGGAGTTCCCATGAGTTCACTTTCTTGCCCTGCAAATTTTATCAATGATTTCCTGGTTTTATAGAAATATCTTACTTATTCCCATTATAAATTCCTTTCAGAGAATCTCAAAGAATAGGCTAGATCATTTGGGCAAGAAAAAGTGTACTTTTCTTTAGGGATAGACAAATGGATTGTTTCAAATACGGCTTCAAGAGGCGTAGAGAAACTCGGTCTGGCGACACGTCTTGAAGCCTTTTAGTATAGCACTGTCCTGAGCCATATCAAGGTTCAAATCACTCTTCATACTTTGTGTTTGAGGAAATAGGGAACGTAGTAACCATCGCTAACACTTAACTACATGCTTCCTATATGCCAGACATTGTTTTAAAAATATCAATTCATTAAATTCTTACACCAACCCTGGGAGATATACTACTTTTATTACATTTTATGTATCTAGAAACTAAAGGAGAGGGGTTAAGTAATTAGCAACCAGCAAGTAAGTGGTAGAACTAAGATCCAAACTCAAACTGGCCCCAGAGCCTATGCCTAGACCAGTCTACTCAGCTGACTCTCTGGGCTACAAAAAATGGCTCTACACTAGTCTGGAGGAGGGGCACGGTGGGAACCTGCTCTTTCGTAAACCTAATGTGATGAGGGATGCCACCTCAGCATGGCCTGATGAGTGGTGCCGTGTCCACGCCCAGGATTTGAACTGGCCAAACCCTGGGCCGCCGAAGCGGAGGGTGCAAACTCAACCACTCAGCAGTGGGGCCGGCCCCATGAACTTTTTTTAAACATCAAGATGAATTTATGCTGATTGATTTCTTCTCCTTTGTCTGTTCTTTTGTGAACAATAGATTGTGTGTGTGTGTGTTACATAAAGTATATTAAAGGAAATTTGGACAGAGAAACAATCCACAGTCATAGCGATTTACCTTATATCATATGACCACTCAATCTTATCTACATGAATATATTTTTTTCATAATTATCATAGCATTTTTTCACTCAGGATTAATTCAGGAACATTCTTCCATTTTACTTGATGCTATTTATAATCCTTTAAATGATTGTAACACGTCCCATGAAGCTAAGATATAATTTACTTAGATGTTTTGGTCTCTTCCAGGATTTTTCCAGTTAGAAAAGTTGCAATAAACATTTTCGTACATAAATTGATAGTAATTTTCTTACTTTGGCTAACTTCCTTAAAGTCCTAGAGATCATCAAAGAAATTAATTTTTTTCTTATTTTATGGATATATACATTGACAAAATGGGATTTTTAATTTTTTCAGGTTGATTACTTAATAAAGAAAACAATATTAAAGAATCATTTAAAATAAATTTCCTTTAATTACTATTGAATTGAACACTTCCAGTTACATTAGGTTAATATTTGAATTTCTTCTCACACACAGGACGGGGGATTTATCAGTTGACATCTGTAGACATGATATTCTCACACATAAATTCTTTTTTTTTTTTACTTTTAGAACTTCTGTTCTTTGTCTTTTTTTTAAATTGAGTTAATGATAGGTTACAATCTTGTGAAATTTCAGTTGTACATTAATGTTTGTCATTCGTGTTGTAGGTGCACCACTTCACCCTTTGTGCCCATCCCCCACCCCCCCTTTATCACCCATCCCCTGGTATCCACTAAACTGTTCTTAGTCCACATTTTTAAATTCCTCATATGAGTGGAGTCATACAGAGATTATCCTTCTCTAGCTGGCTTATTTCACTTAACATAATTCCCTCAAGGTCCATCCATGTTATTGCAAATGGAATGATTTTGTTCTGTTTTGCAGCTGAGTAGTATTCCATTGTATATATGTACCACATCTTATTCATTCATCTGTTGATGGGCACTTAGGTTGCTTCCATGTCTTGGCTATTGTAAATAATGCTGCAATGAACATTGGGGTACATAGGACTTTTGGGATTGCTGACTTGAGGCTCTTTGCATAGATGCCCAGTAGTGTAATGGCTCGATCGTATGGTAGTTCTATTTTTCATTTTTTGAGGAATCTCCATACTGTTTTCCATAGTGGCTGCAACAGTTTGCATTCCCACCAGCAGTGTATGAGGGTTCCTTTTTCTCCACAACCTCTCCAACATTTGTTACTATTAGTTTTAGATATTTTTGTCATTCTAATGGGTGTAAGGTGATATCTTAGTGTAGTTTTGATTTGCATTTCCCTGATGATCAGCGATGATGAGCATCTTTTCATGTGCCTATTGGCCATCCGTATATCTTCTTTGGAGAAATGTCTGTTCATGTCTCCAGCTCATATTTTGATCGGGTTGTTTGATTTTTTGTTGTTGAGTTGTGAGAGTTCTTTATATATTATGGATATTAAGCCTTTGTCAGATGTATGACTTGCAAATATTGTTTCCCAGTTAGTGGGTTGTTTTTTTGTTTCAATCCTGTTTTCATTTGCCTTGAAGAAGCTCTTTAGTCTGATAAAGTCTCATTTGTTTATTCTTTCTATTGTTTCCCTTCTCTGAGAAGACATAGTGTTCAAAACGATCCTTTTAATACTGATGTCAAAGAGTGTACTGCCTACGTTTTCTTCTAGAAGCCTTATGGTTTCAGGTCTCACCTTTAGGTCTTTAATCCATTTTGAGTTTATTTTGGTGAATGGTGAAAAAGAATGGTCAATTTTCATTCTTTTACATGTGGCTTTCCAGTTTTCCCAGCACCATTTGTTGAAAAGACTTTCTTTTCTCCATTGTATGCCCTCAACTCCTTTGTTGAAGATCAGCTGTGCATGGATGTGTGGTTTTATTTCTGGGCTTTCAATTCTGTTCCATTGATCTGTGCACCTGTTTTTGTACCAGTACCATGCTGTTTTGATTACTGTAGCTTTGTAGTATGTTTTGAAGTTAGGGATTGTGATGCCTCCCATTTTGTTCTTTTTTCTCAGGATTGCTTTAGCAATTCTGGGTCTTTTGTTGCCCCATATGAATTTTAGGATTCTTTCTTCTAATTCTGTAAAGAATGTCATTGGGATTCTGATTGGGATAGCATTGAATCTGTAGATTGCTTTAGGTAGAATGGACATTTTAACTATGTTTATCCTTCCAATCCATGTACATGGAATGTCTTTCCATCTCCTTATGTCGTCATCCAATTCTCTCAGAAAGGCCTTGTAATTTTCGTTATATAGGTCCTTCACTTCCTTAGTTAAATTTACCCAGGGTATTTTATTCTTTTTGTTGCGATTGTGAATGGTATTTTGTTCTTGAGTTCTTTTTCTGTTCGTTCGTTATTAGAATAGAGAAATGCTACTGATTTATGCAAATTGATTTTGTACCCTGCAACATTGCTGTAGTTGTTGATTACTTCTAAGAGTTTTCCAATGGATTCTTTGGGGTTTTCTATATATAAGATCATGTTGTCTGTAAACAGCGAGAGTTTCACTTCTTCCCTCCCTATTTGGATTCCTTTTATTCCTTTTTCTTGCCTGATTACTCTGGCGAGGACCTCCAGTACTATGTTAAATAAGAGTGGTGATAGAGGGCATCCTTGCCTCGTTCCTGTTTTCAGGGGAAGGGCACCCAGTTTTTGCCCATTGAGTATGATGTTGGCTGTGGGTTTGTCATATATGGCCTTTATTATGTTGAGGTAGTTCCCTTCTATGCCCATTTTGTTCAGAGTTTTTATCATAAATGGCTGTTGGATCTTGTCAAATGCCTTCTCTGCATCTATTGAGATGATCATGTGGTTTTTATTCCTCAGTTTGTTGATGTGGTGTATCATGTTGATTGATTGCAGATGTTGAACCATACCTGTGTCCCTGGTATGAATCCCACCTGATCATGATGTATGATCCTTTTGATGAATTGCTGAATTCTGGTTGCCAAAATTTTGTTTAGAATTTTTGCATCTATGTTCATCAGTGATATTGGCCTGTAGTTCTCTTTTTTTGTGGTGTCCTTGTCAGGCTTTGGTATCAGCGTGATGTTGACCTCATAGAATGTGTTAGGAAGTGTTCCATCCTTCCTAATTTTTTAGAATAGCTTGAAAAGGATAGGTATTAAATCCTCTCTGAAAGTTTGGTAGAATTCCCCAGGAAAGCCATCTGGTCCTGGGGTTTTATTTTTTGGGATGTTTTTGATTGCTGTTTCAATCTCTTTCCTTGTGATTGGTCTATTCAAATTGTCTGCCTCTTCTTGAGTGAGCTTTGGGAGATTGTAGGAGTCCAAGAATTTATCCATTTCCTCTAGGTTATCCATTCTGTTGGCATATAGTTTTTCGTAGTATTCTCTTATAATCTGTTGTATTTCTGCAGAGTCTGTTGTTATTTCTCCTCCTTCATTTCTGATTTTGTTTATTTGAGCTTTCTCCCTTTTTTTCTTTGTAAGTCTGGCTAGGGGTTTGTCAATTTTATTTATCTTCTCAAAGAACCAGCTCTTTGTTTCATTGATCCTTTCTACTGCCTTTTTCATTTCAATAGTATTTATTTCTGCTCTGATTTTTATTATTTCTCTCCTTCTGCTGACTTTGGGCTTTATTTGTTCTTTTTTCTCTAGTTCAGTTAGGTGTAGTTTAAGATTGCTTATTTGGGATTTTTCTTGCTTGTTAAGATGTGCCTGTATTGCGATGAATTTTCCTCTTAATACAGCTTTTGCTGTATCCCATATGAGTTGGTATGGCATGTTATCATTTTCATTTGTTTCCAGGTATTTTTTGATTTCTTCTTTAATTTCTTCAATGATCCATTGCTTGTTCAGTAGTGTATTATTTAGTCTCCACATCTTTGTGCCTTTCTCAGCTTTTTTCTTGTAATTAATTTCTAGCCTTTATAGCGTTATGATCGGAGAAGATGCTTGTTATTATTTCAATTTTTTTAAATTTGTAGAGGCTTGCCTTGTTTCCCAATATATGGTCTATCCTTGAGAATGTTCCATGTGCACTTGAGAAGAATGTGTATTCAGCTCTTTTAGGGTGAAGTGATCTATATATGTCTATTAAGTCCAATTGTTTTAGTTTTTCATTTAGCTCCACTATTTCCTTGTTGATTTTCTGTCTGGATGATCTGTCCATTGATGTGAGTGGGGTGTTGAGGTCCCCTACTAATATTGTGTTGTTTTTAACATCTTCCTTTAGGTCTGTTAACAGTTGCTTTATGAATCTTGGTGCTCCTATGTTGGGTGCATAGATATTTATAAGCGTTATTTCTTCTTGATGAAGTGTCCCTTTGATCATTATATACTGTCCCTCCGTGTCTCTCTTTACCTGTCTTATTTTGAAATCCACTTTGTCTGATATAAGAATTGCAACACCTGCCCTTTTTTGCTTGCTATTAGCTTGAAGTATTGTCCTCCACCCCTTCGCTCTAAGCCTGTGTTTGTCCTTGGGGCTGAGGTGTGTTTCCTGGAGGCAACAAATTGTTGGATCTTGTTCTTTAATCCGTTTTGCCACTCTGTGTCTTTTTATTGGAGAGTTCAATCCGTTTACACTGAGAGTGATTATTGATGCATGTGGACTTAATGCTGTCAATCTGTCGCTCATTATCTTGTTTTCCTGTGTTTCTTTTCCTGCTCACACATAAATTCTTAATTTGGAATATATTAAGTTTTTATCCCATTTGTGCAAATATTTTACACATTTTGTCTTCCATTTTATTTTATTGCTGGTATTTGTTGTTGCACAGCAGCTTTTTCTCCTTTATATGAGTTACTCTTCCCTGTTGTAATTTCCTTAAAAATTGACAGCTTTTTTTTTGAGGAGGAGGATTAGCCCTGAGCTACCTACTGCCCATCCTCCTCTTTTTGCTGAGGAAGACTGGCCCTGAACTAACATCCATGTCCATCTTCCTCTACTTTATGTGTAGGACGCCTGCACAGCATGGCTTGCCAAGCGGTGCCATGTCCACACCCAGGATCTGAACCGGGGAACCCCGGGCCCCCAAGAATCAGAATGTGTGCACTTAACTGCTGCACCACCAGGCAGGCCCCCCAACACCTTTTGGATAAATACTGTAGTTCATACTCTGCTGATTTTCCTTCTTAACTCTACAGTCTATTTGGAATTTATTCTGACTGACGGAAAGAATTAACGTGGAGTTAAAATAATATCTATTTAGATGTTGTTTCCCCATTTTTGTTATTTTTAAATTATCCTATATTATCGCTCTCTTTTGAGCCATCTCTTTTATTTTTGTGTTATCATACATTTTCAATTATTCTTTCATATTATATTCTAACATCTAATGGAGTTAATCTCCCTCATCCCTTTCATCTTGCCTCCTCTTTTTCACAATACTAATCATTGATGCTTTTACTCATGTATTTTTTCTAAGTTTATAATTTTAAGTTCTTTAAAAACTCCAGTTGTGATTCTAATCATCATTCTTTCAGCATCAAAAAAAGTGGACTAGTATCCAGCTTTCCTCTTTAGTATTGCTCTGTAGAGAGTTCAATTGACTTTTCACACTTTTCGCTGTAGAGAATTTCCCACCTACTCAAGTAGGCCAGGATGACTTTTCAGGTCAGGGTACAGTCTGGCCAAACAGAGAATAGTCATTTCCAGTAAAGCTGTAGTGCCAGTTAAAACTGTATTTCGGTCTAACCTAGTGAGCCAATCGGTCACTGGGGATGAAGGCGCTCCTTATTTTGCTCTTGTTTTTATTGTTATTATTGTTGTGTTATTATCACTCAATTCCACTTTTCCTTTAATGTGGTTTATAGAGGTAAAACTAATCTAAAGCATTCAGAAATGTGAGTTCCTCAGATGTTCTTGCTGTACAGTAATTAAGCAATTCCTTTAGGAACAAATATTAATTCTTATTCTCTCAAGACATACTCTTGAAAACCACAAGCATGTTTTTGTCAGTTTTTCCATGTGTTAAGAAAAAATTTTAAACAACAAATCACCCAATGTTTGAGCAAGATATATTCATCTACTAGGCATGTAAAATATTTTCCTAATATAAACCTCTTCAAAGATAGCTATAAATCATCATTTGAAACTCCTCCATTGAAAGGATGACTAATCTTTCCATCATTAAATTGTGAAATGAAACACTCCTAAATCACATGATTCAATCTTAAAGCTGTTGCTACTTTGTTTCTTTACTAGGTCAGCTTCAGGATAAAACATTTGTATTTTTCATTACATAGAACTCTAGGATCCCTTGTCTTAAGTCCACTATTTTTGTGTTGACGTACCCTAAAATCAGAACTCCATATCATTTTAAAAGGTTATCTAGCCACTTTCCAACACTCACAGCATGAAGCTCACCCAAGAAGCTTGCACAGAGATCACCTCAAAGATGACAGGATAAGATTCACCTGCCCTCCCACCCCCAAAACAGAGTGGTTGCTGGACCGTATCATTTACAAGGATCCAATTCATCTCTTTGCTTTTAAGTAATCCTAACACTTAACACCAAAAGGAAAATCAAGAACATGAAAAGTCATAGCTATCACCCCACTTAATCATATTCCAAAAAAGGAGGTTCCAATCTGGTGAGGATATGAAATCTATTCTAGGTAACATTCCAAAAATGCCTCCTAATCACCAAACTCAATAAAATCTTTTTAGTCTTCCCAATGGCATTTGAAAGTCCTTCCTTGATTTCTGTAATACCATTCTTCCCTGGTTCTCCTCCTTATGCCTGTAACAATTTCTTCTTTGTTCCGTTTGAACCTATGCCTTCCATTTTGGTTATATGCAAGTATCATTTTTGCCTCCCTCTCACTCTGCCTGCTCTCCCTATTTTCTGTCACCCTCAGGCTTCAGCTACTATCCCTATGCTAAGGACTCACATGTCTGGTACCTCAAATGTCACCTGACCCAAACTGAAGTCATCATCCCTCCCCAAATCTGTTCTTCCTCCTGTATGCTATAACTCAGTAAGTGTAGCCACCATCTACTCAGTCACCCAAGCCTTATACTTCTATGTCATTTTATATTTTTCCCTTGCCACCAGTGCCCTGCCACCCAACTTTAAAGCACATACACATTTCCTTCTCTACAGCTATATTTAATGGATATCTTCAGAATTCAGTCCTTTATCTTCTTTGACTAGACTATTATACTCTTTCATCTCATGTTCCTTAAATCTGTCATTATTCTGCTCCGAGAATGATCTTTGTAAAGCACACGGCTAATTATACAACTTTATGGATTCAAACCCTTTAGGTGGCTCCTAATGGCCTGGTATGAGGGTTAGCAAACTATGGTCTGCAGATCCAATCCAACCCATTGCCAGTTTTTACAAAGAAAATGTTATTGGAACATAGCCACGCTTGTTCATTTATGTATTGTCTGTGGTTGATCTCATGCTACAACAGCAGAGTTGCATAGTCTCAGCAACAACCATGTGGCCCTAAGAGCCAAAAATGTTTACAACTCAACCCTTTATAGCAAAAGACGTTTGCTGATGTTTGGCCTGGTGGATAAAGTCTGAACTCCACGGTATGATGTGTAAGACCTCCATTCTTTGATTCCAGTCTTACCTCTTCCATTCTTCCATTCTTCCACCACACACACCACCTTAAACCTTATACTATGTCAGGGCTTGCCTGCCTGCAGTTTCCCAGCGCTATCCAATAGAAATTTCTGTGAGGATGGAGATGTTGTGTGACTGCACTGTCCAAGGTGGGAGCCGCCAGCCACATGGCATATTGAAAGCTTACGATGTGACTAGTGCAACTGAAGAACTGAATTTTTAACTTTATTTAATTAGCATAAATTTAAACTTAAATAGCCACATGTGACTAGTGGCTACCACATTGGACAGCGCTGTGCTAGACTGTGTCACCAACAGTATCTTTGTTCATTCTAAGGGGAATATTTAAAATATTTAGAATACCCTGTCCATCTGGAAACACTCATATTTCAACCATTAACTTAAGGGTCACCTTTTATAAGGAGGATTTTCTAACTCCCAGCCCATGTCTCCCCCAAAAGAACTGGGCATCCGCCTTTTGTGCCTTCACTGTGCCATCATATTACCAGGAGAGTTATTTTTTTACTCTGATCTGTCTGCCCCTACCAGAATAGCAATCTATAAATGCAAATCCTTGTCCAATTTGTCTCTGCTTAAAAAGTCCCTAACCTACTGCTTGCTTTGTGCCAGAAGCTTAATTAATATTGGTCAAGTAGATTGATTAATGCTACATTCAAACTTTTTTCCAACATGTAAGTCCTTTTCTTTCATTTATAGTTCTTTTTTTTATTGCAGTAACATTGGATTATACTATTATATAGCTTTCAGATATACATCGTAATATATTTTGAATTCTGTGTAGATTACATCATGTTCACCACCCAAAAACTAATTATAGTCCATCCCCTCACATGTGAGCCTAATCACCCCTTTTGCCCTCCCCCTTCCCCTCTTTCCCTATGGTAACCACCAATCCAATCTCCATTGCTATGTGTTTGTCGTTTTGATCTTCTACTTATGAGTGAGATCATACTATATTTGACTTTCTCCCTCTGACTTATTTCACTCAGCATAATACCCTCAAGTTCCATCCATGTTGTTACAAATGGCCAGATTTCATCATTTCTTATGGCTGAGTAGCATTCCATTATGTATATCTACCACATCTTCTTTATTCATTCGTCCCTTGATGGGCACCTGGGTTGCTTCCAAGTCTTGGCTATTGCGAATAATGCTGTAATGAACACGGGGGTGCATGTATCTTTATGCATTTATTGTTCTTTGACAAAGAGAGAATGACCATTCGCACAAGTGCTAAAATATCCTAGTGACCTCTCTCCCCTGCCTGCCCCCTTTAGATCTTGGCTTCTCTCTGAGAAAAATAACTGATTACAATCCCCTGAGCAACCTGATTTTGTTCACACATTTTAAAGTTCACTTTCATAACAGCCTCTGTGAGACTTAGAGTCAAAAAGGCCACATTCCTCTAAAAGCAGTAATGAGGAATCCATGACCATTCTGCCAACCTCCTTGTCCGGCCTCTATGAGGTTTGTTAATTCTGCCTTTTTGAGAACACCCTAGTCACTTGCGGCTTATGTGAGCCCTTCACTACTGCAGCTAACTTGTTTTGTATTTGATTGTAGCAACTTTTAGTATTATCTAAACGAAGGATGACAGAAAAGTCTACAGTTTGACTTTTCTACAGACATGAACCCAGTTTGCTGAATTGCGCAAATGGCAAAAACAACAATCAACAGTCCTTAAGCAGAGGAGGCAAAAAATGTCCATGTCAGTTCTGAGAATGTTGGAGAATCTAGCCCAGGTGGATTTCAAAGTCGCCAAGAATCTAAAACTGCACATGTTCACAGGTGCAGAGTATCAAAGCAAAGCTTCCGGACGCTTCCTTTTCAAAGTTCCAAATTAAATATTGGCCAGTTTTCGGAGCTCTCTTTGGCCTGTGTAGAATTAAGTACTCTTTTAGATAAATTACTTCAAAATACTCTACACTTTCTCAACACTCACATGTTTTAAATTGCTAAGGTGTAAAATCAAGCGATTTTAATCCATCCCAAGTGGTTTTTGAGGCTGTAATATCTTATCCCTGTAAGATCAGGGAATGTAGAGAAAGAAGGATAACATGGTGAATGATGAGGCTCGATTCGTATCAGATCACTTCTCTGTTACCTTCCTACCAACTGTCAGTGTCGCTCATACACACTCCTGGGTCGTCTGTCTGATGGATTTGCACAATGATTGTGAGCAGTTTCCAGAGCCAATCTGTGTGCAAATCCAGGTTCTACCTTTTGCCACCTGCTTCACCTGGGCAAGCCGCTTCACTCTCAGTGGCCCAGCTTCCCCCTCTGGAAAATGGGAGCACCGATAGACCCTACTTGTAGGTGCCGATGCTTATCGAATGAGCCAATATTGCAGGAAAGTGTGCAGTACTGTACTGCTATCTTCAGTGCAAATGCTTCCAAAACCTTAAATTCAAACGGATGCGAATTCCTTCAAAATGGCTTTAAGGGGCTCAAAATTCTTACTTAAAAAAAAAACCAATAACATACTTTCTGACAATGCTTAGAAACATCTGGATTTCTTTGAGGATATGGGAGAAGGAAAGGACCACATATCATCAGTGAATGTGCATCAGAGGCTTTGAGGCTGGGAAAACGATTACTGCTACGGAATGCTTCCTCCTGACTCCTGACCCACCCAGAGAGTGGTCAGAGAGCAGGGACCTCCTGGAATAGGAATAATTTTCCTCTTGTTACACCTGAGCAACCAAAGAGGATTGCTTTGACTCCAATTCCTTCTAAGCTGCTAGACCAAATTCCCAAAACCTCAGAAGAGGGAAAATAGGCTCTCTGAAAAAATACAAGGTATACACAGAACGCAGAAAGGGAAATATTGCCATAGATCAAATTTTCAAATGTGTATAAGTACACACTTCTCTAAAAGCATAGCATGTTGCTGGCATACACTAGATGCTCAATAAGTTTTAGGTAAATGAAGGTCACTGAAACTAACCATGGGTATGTTTACTTCCCCCCATCATATATTAACAAATGGTGAAATATCACAGTTGACATATAAAGAAAACTGCCTATAAATATACTTTTAGGGTAAGAAACGTCCAATATAAATATTTTATTGAAGTTATATTTATTTTCATTTATTTGGGGAGATTTTTTAAAATCATAGTCCTTACCATTTGGGATGCTAACCTGGAAACATGAACCAAGTTTACTGAATTGTGCCAAAACTGTGAATTTTTATCCTTTTTTTATCTAACAATCTTAGACTAAGAGCTTGAGGCAAATGGACTATTGGACTGCATTTGTAAATACAAACTAAAGATTTTATCATGTGTCAAAATTCTGTGGGGATACATTTTTTTACATATGCTATGTGATGATGGAAAACATTATCAGTTGTGCAAAGCCAAATAACGATACACAAAATAGAAAATCTTCTAAATATTTCAAAAACTTGTACCTGGAGACTATAATCTATTAGGCAAGAAAGTGACGTTTTTGGAAATTCACCCTTTGGGAGAGTATTTCAACTTTAAGACTTATTTTGTGTTTGTGGCATTGTCCTACATCCACATGATTCTATGCGATGGGAACCATTACCATCATTTTTCGTGTTTTCAGAAGAGAAAATTGAGGCACAGAAGTGAGTTGCCCAAGATGTCACAGCTGACATTCAAACCCAGGCAGTCTGTCTCCAAGGTCCAGGCTCCAAACCTCTGCATGATTCTGCCCTGAATGGGATGGTGCTGTCTCCATTCTGTTCCTCACCATGCCGTTGTCACACAGCTCTGTAACATGAACATCTTGTCCTCTCAGTTCATATGGATCTATAGCATCTTTTTATTTTTTATCTAAGTAACATTGGTTTATAACATTATATAAATTTCAGGTGTACATCATTATATTTCGACCTCTGCGTAGACTATATCATGTTCACCACTGAAAGACTCGTTACCATCCATCACCATACACATGTGCCCTTTTATGCCTTTCACCCTCTCCCTCCCGCTTCTCCTCTGGTAACCACCCATCTGTTCTCCTTATGTATGCATTTCTTTGTTTGCTGTTGTTGTTTTATCTTCCACGTATGAGTGAAATCATACAGTACTTGGCTTTCTCTCTCTGACTTATTTCACTTAGCATGATACCCTAGAGGTCTATCCATGTTTTTGCAAATGGCAAGATTTCATCTTTTTTTATATATTGTGTATATATCCATTGTATATAGATCTTCTTTATATAATTTCAGGGTACAAAATCAACACACAAAATCAGTTGTGTTTCTGTACACTAACAATGAAATAGCAGAAAGGGAAATCAAGAATCCAATCCCATTTAGAATCACAACAAAAAGAATGAAACACCTAGGAATAAACTTAACCAAAGAGGTGAAAGACCTGTATACTGAAAACTATAAACATGGTTGAACGAAATCAAAGAAGACGCAAAGAAATGGAAAGATATTCCATACTCATGCATTTGAAGAATTAATAAAGCATCTTTTTAATAGCTAAATAATATTCCCTTGTCTAGATACAATATATGTTGTCTAAACTTTTCCCTATCTAGGGACTTTGAATTTTTACTTTTCCATTACTGAAGTCACTTTCAACTCTCAGAACTATTCCTTGTGTGACATAAGAGAGGAAGCACGTGAAAAGAATGTGTGGACAGTATGACTTAGCGCTCTCGTGGGAGGAAATGGTATGTTCATTTCCCCTAGGGAGGAGTTGTGTGATAGGAGCTCAGAGGGTTTAGGATATCATTATGGAAAGTTAGCTAATCGTGCCAAATTATCATTATGATAAAGATGGAATTGGCAGGCAAGAGCCCCAAGCGGAAATGTAATTATACAATGATGTTTATTATATGATGTATGCCCAGACATTAGCTGGTTATCATACAAGACAAAATATAGTTCTTATACTTCAGCTTTAAAAATCTATAATTCCACGGTTTTATAGACAGACTAATGAGCTCATAGAACAACTCTGAGGTTAGGGCCTCTCTGCCTCAGGGGTCCCTTTCTGCTTACCTCTCAGCTTCACCCCCTGCTTTAGGGTTTTCTCATTTTTATCCCCTGGGCCACCTGTCCACCACAAACAGGTACAGTGCTTTGCTTTTTTTCTCTAGATTAGGCATAGACAAGACAAAACAGAAGGGAAAGAAAACCTTTCTCTTTCTCCCCTGGGCCCAATAGTGTCACTGTGAAATTTCTAAAGCTATCAAAGTAGAAGTAAATAAAACACCCCCCTCCAAGTCTTAAATGTGGTCTTCTTTGAGGAAGGATCCTATGCCAGCTAATAACTCTGCTCGCCAAGCTGCACAAAACCCTGTTCCTCTGCATCCCGCCTGGACATCCCAGTCCAGAGAGCCTCTTCCCTCAGATTTCCCCAATGCAACTCCCTTCTCTGCCCGCTCACTTTTTGTAAACTGAGGTAACATTGGTTTGTAGTATTATATAAATTTCAGGTGTACATTATTGTATTTTGACTTCTGTATAGACTACATTGTGTTCACCACATGCCCACAAAAGTCTGGTTTCCATCCATCACCAGATAAATGTGCCCCTTATGTCTTTTGCCCTCCCCCACCCCCCTTTCCCTCCAGTTGATAATCTATTCTCTGTATCAATGTGCTTGTTCATTGCTATTCTTGTTGTTTTATCTTCCACATATGAGTGAAATCATACAGTATTTGGCTTTCTCCATCTGACTTATTTCTCTTGGCATAATACCCTCAAGGTCCATCCATGTTGTTGCAAATGGGACAATTTTGTCTTGTTTTATGGCTGAGTAGTATTACATGGTATATATATACCACATCTTCTTTATCCATTCATCCCTTGATGGGCACTTAGGTCTTTTCCACATCTTGGCTAATGTGAATAATGCCTCAATGAACATAGGGGTGCATATATCTTTTGTGTATGTGTGTGAGAACAATTGGTCCTGAGCTGACATCTGTTGCCAATCTTCCTCTTTTTGCTTGAGGAAGATTCTTGCTGAGCTAACATCTGTGCCAATCTTCCTCCATTTTATCTGGGATGCCGCCAGAGCACGGCTTGACAAGTGGTGCCAGATCCGCACCTGGGATCTGTACCTTCGAACTCCAAGCCACGGAAGCAGAGCACGCGAACTTTAACCACTATGCCACCGGGCCGGCCCCATATATCTTTTTAAATTAGTGTTTTCGTGTTCTTTGCATAAATACCTAGAAGTGGAATTGCTGGATCATATGGTAATTTTATTTTTAATTTTTTGGGGAATCTCCGTACTGTTTTCCATAGTGGCTGCACAAATTTACATTCCTACCAGCAGTGTACAAGGGTTCCCTTTTCTCCACATCCTCTCCAACACTTGTTATTTCTTGTCTTGCTAATTATAGCCATTCTGACAGGCATGAGACAATATCTCATTGTAGTTTTGATTTGTATTTCCCTAAAATTAGTGATGTTGAACATCTTTTCATGTGCGTGTTGGCCATTCATGTATCTTCTTTGGAAAAATGTCTGTTCAAATCCTTTGCCCATTTTTTAATTGGGCTGTTTTTTGATTTTTGAGTTGTATGAGTTCTTTATGTATTTTGGATATTAACCTCTTATAGGATATATGATATGCAAATATCTTCTCCCAGTTGGTAGGTTGTGTTTTTGTTTTGTTGATGGTTCTTTTGCCTTGCAGAAGCTTTTTAGTTTGATGTAGTCCCATTTATTTTTTCTTTTGTTTCTCTTGCGTAAGGAAATATATTCAAAAAGATACTGCTAAGATGGATGTCAAAGAGCATGCTGCCTACGTTTTCTCCTAGGAGTTTTATGGCTTCGGGTCTTACATTCAACTCTTTAATCCATCTTGAGTTAATTTCTGTGTATGGTGTAAGATAGTGGTCTACTTTCATTCTTTTGCATGTGGCTGTCCAGTTTTACCAACTCTCTTCTAAGGGATTGTTGGGGCTTTATGAGACAATAGTGAATTCTCAGCTGGAATCCATTCAAAAATCACAAGTATAATCCACCTAACCAACCATCACCTTATTCTTTTTTTCTCTCAGAGAAAGCTGATTAGATATGTTCTCCATCTCCTCTGCCCCAGCCTCCTAATGACACACACATGTCCACACAAACACTGACAGATATTTATTAACTACCTGTTTAATGCAGAGATTTATAGATATTAAGCCCATATACCTCATTTTGAGTTGGGAAAATATCACTGTACAGATTAGAAGAGTCCCCTGCTCACATATGCACACACATTTTTTAAATTGTGGTAGAACAGACACATGCCTTTTATCATTCTAGTATTAGATTTTAAGAAAATTGTTGAAAAAGATTGAAAAGAAAAACTTTGAGGCAACCTAAGGGAGTTGGGATTATTTCAACGAGACAGAGAGAGAAAAAAAAAAACAGTGAAGTGATTTTACAGTTTCTGGACTATGAAACAACAAGTAAAGAGTTGTGAAGGTTCTCGAAGGATACCCTCGGGATAACTGAAAAATTTGGGGGGAATACAGCCAGGAGGGAACAGAATGCAAAATCCTTGGCCTGATAAAACTTCCTTTTGGGCTTTAATGTAAGTTTACAAGAGACTAGCACTTTAAATAACAAATTCTATGAACAAATGTGGTTATATATAGGTGCCTTCCAGGAAAAAGAGAAGCTTAAAATGTAGCAGGAAGAATTCAGATGAGCTAAAACCAGCAGGCTCCTTTCCAGTGCACCTGCTTTTCAAATAAGGTAGATCCCTCACTGGGAAGTGGTCTGTATCACATGTCACATTGTGAATGGAGCCTCCTAGAGTTGTGCAAGGCACAATCAACACAACATACTTGTTCCTTTGCCTGCCCAGAACCACCCTTAGAAATGAGGAGAAATAAGGAAATAAGGTGGAGTCCTATCCCCACTCTCAACCTTGACTTCATTTCCCTCCCTTTTTACCACCTCTCCACCACTCCAGGTTTTGAGGAACAAGAGAAAGGGGCAAGTGAGAGAAGAGGAGAATAAATGGGAAGGGGAAGGGAAGGAGCTGACCTGAGAAGACACAGCTTCATAGCGGGGGAGTGGAACTGAAGCTTGTGTTCCCTGCTACCTTGCCCATCGCCCAGAATCAAAAGTCCAGGAGACCCTGGGGTGACGGCACTTCCTTTAGAGTGATCCACATATGCCCAGGGCTCTGTAAGTAACTTGGGCTGACCAAACAGGGCACACTGGCATGCGCAGAAATCTGCAGCACATTCTCATGCACAACAAAGAAGTTTTCATGTGTTGGAAGGGGAAGTGGTTTGAAAGCTTAGCTGTTGGAGGCAAGAGGTAAACAAAACATAAAGCCTCATCCTGATACCCTCTCCACTTTCCTACAGGCTTAATAAACCTTTCTAAACTATGTTACTTAATTTTTGTTTGGTTAGTTATTCTGGCTAAGCCACTAGACACACTTTCTGCTGATATGATGGAGGCTGTTCTAGAAATTACACACAGATACTTACAGGACTCGAGGGCTCCTTTTTGCTCTTCCTGAACCCAGAAATGGTTCCCTGTTTGACTACAGAGACTTCATTGTCCCCATCCAGCTTCCTCTTTGTACAATAACTGCTTTCTATTGTTCCTTCTCCAGTAGGCAGGTGGGTTGGCCCACAGAAGTACTGCAAACAAATTGATCTTGGTTTAATTAAATATTTTGATCTTTGCCAAGTTATGAAGGAATTATTTAAGAGAAGCCGAAAGGAAGAAACTAAAAATTCACCCAACAAAGGATGAAGCATTCTCTTTTTCCTTCTCGGGCTTCCTTAGAACTTATCCCCACAGTTCAGTGGCATCAAGTACATTTGTATTGTTGGGTGCACGTGATTAATTTTATTTTTTTTTTAGTTTAGGATCAACACACCATTCTGGAATCTTGATTATATCAGCCAATGTACTAGTTACTCCTCCCATATTTGCATGATTTGTAAATATCAGAATGCTTCTGTATCTTTGTCAAAGATAAAGATGAAAATAATAGAACAGACCTAAAGACAAGGGAGATAGAGAGAGGTTGATAGCAAACGATTAATCCATATCCTCTGAGTGGTGTGTTGCTCAGCTGCAGTTGACTGTCTTCCAGTCTCAAGGCAAATAATCCCCATCTCTAAGAAAGCTCTCATCTTTGTTCCAATCCTGTTTTTCCAACTACCTATTCACACAAATATTTCATATTCATAGTGACTGAAATATCCAAAACGGAATTCTCCAAATCAGTTCCCTTGCCCATCTATGCCATTTCCATCAGCACCACCATCTTGTCTTGAAGAATGAAAGTATCATAGTCATTTAATTATTTCTTCCCTTCTTTCCTTATATCCAGTCTGGCACTAAGCACTTTAGTTCAGTGATTATCAGAATTTTTCATGTCACGTCTCACATAGGAAATGATGATATTAGATTAAATGGGTAAAAAAAAAGAAAAGGTTATTTATGTCTGGAAGTAATTGCCTAATGTGGGGTAGGGTGTTCCCCACAGCTCCCAAGGCATCTGTGGTTTAGTATCTCAACTCGCCTATGACAAGCTGGGCACACAGACTGGGAAGCTCAATTTTAGTCCGTTCTTTTTTCAAAATGTCTCATACTTGTCTTTTTATTTCCATTTCTGCAGCTAGCATCTTAGTCAAAGTCGTTCTCTCCTACTTGGATTGTTGTTAATACCCTTGTAACTACTTTCCTTGCTTTTCCTCAAGTTTATCTTTGGCAGTGCTGCTGACTAATCTACTTATCCACTGCTTTTGACATGAACCTACAATTGTTTCCCATTACCTAAGACAGTCAAACCCAAGTTCTTGTCAGGATGTCAAGGAAAAGATATTATGTGGGCCCGTCTTATGTGTTAAACTTGTTTCCCACTATTTCCTCCAACAACCTCTATTCAACTTAAATTCACTTATTCACTGCCTGTCACCAACATCATCACATTTTATATGTTTGCTCTCCTTCCAGAAGATCCTGGTGGTAGTGGTTAATAGTCATAACTACTTGAGTATCCTTGTAGTCCTGAGTGCCTACTATGTATTAAGCCCTGTGCCAACCTTCATAGCAACCTTGCATGTTAGCTAGTATTATCCCAATTTTATAGATAAGAACATTAAAATTCAGCTTAAAGAACTTCGCCAAAAAGAAAAATTGATTAAGTGGCAGAGAGCTAAGACTTCAAATCTCAGCCTGACTTCAAAACACCCTCCTTCTACTGCCCTTGTCCAGTGTGAGCTCAGCTTTCTCTGAACTCACAACATTTCTTTTCAAACTTCTAATTTGGCAATTAATAATTTGCTATGTAGGACAATCCTTTGATTGTTCTTTATTATTCTCTTATTCTTGTACTCTTTAGCTGTCTGCATGTTTGTCTTCATCTGTCCAACTGTGCTGAGAACCTTTGACTGCAAAACCTGTATCCCCTATAATTCTTACATGTTGCTATGTCTCTGTGGATATGACATCTCAATTTCTGAATTTTGCCAAAGCATTATAGTTCCTCTGGCCCACATGTGCTATAATACACTATCCCCAAGAAACTGGATTTACATTAATGGCTTTGATTTTCTGCATTTGCTTTTACTCTTCTTCCCAGTTATTTAATAGCTTAATTTTTCAATTCATAGATTATTATAATATCAAAAGGCTTCAGTGTTCTTTAGTCTATGATAGTCCAGAATGTCCAGCAGATTTTCCAAGACATATTGGTCACTTTAAATTAGAGATCTAGTGCCATAAATCTTCTAGTGATTATTTTCAAATTTATTCTTAACTTCAGAGCAGAGTAAGTAGAGAGTTAATCTTCTCATTAATCCAGCTTTGGGTCTTAATAACAACATGAGTTATATAATTTAATATAAAAGTATCTTTGAAAATCCTGTTACATTCCTAGAATTCATGTTGCTGAGAGGTTTAGAAAACAAAGGTATATTGTATGGTTCCGGTTGTCTAGAACTGTGCTGACCAGTACTGTAGCCACTAGCCTCATGTGGCTATTTAAGTTTTAATTAAATAAAATTTAAAATTCAGTTCCTGAGGCACATGTCATGTGCTCAATAGTGGAATACGGTTAATGGCTACCGTATTGGAGAACACAGATATAGAATATTGGTACATTACAAAAAGTCCTATCGGACAGCACTTCTCTAGAAGTTTATCAACAGTTTTGTTGAGAAATATATGTGTTTGATATAATTCACAGCAGCTGAAGATATATTAGCTAGATGTTCTTATAAATAAGTAGCTATCATAAGTTAAGGTTTCATTCATCATTTATTCACTCAACGTAACACCTCGTGCCCAGTAAGTGCACAAAAATGTTTAATAAGTGTTTGTAGCATAAATATGGCAGCTCCTATACAGATCCTCAGTTATCTGGAATCATAAGATGACAAAAAAAAAAAAAAACAGTAAAGATTTAAGCAGCAGAAAGAGAAACAAATGATTCTACAAACAAGTAGTCTACATTTCATGAATTCTGCCAAAATGCTACATGTAAATCTGTGGCAAATTGTTGACACCTCCTCTGCCCCTGCTTGGACAGCTGTGGGTGACATCTGCATCAGATCAGCCAGGAGTTATTTATTTTCAAAATGTACACTGACCCACTTCTAAGCCCAAAGGGTAAAAATGTCACCTTTGTTCATTTCTCAAGAAAAATATTTTTAAGATCCTGCACTGACTGTGAAAGGAAAAGCTGTTCCTTGGGGTGTTAGCCATAATTCCCTCTTCATTTCAGGCTTTCTGACAGTCATCATTTCTTGTCTCCATTCCTAGTTATAATATGAACAGGAAGGCAATTCCATTGCTTGACAAGCCAAGTGGCCTCTTTTCTTCCTTTTAAGTTGATTATTGAGTTTGCGTTTATGAACTGTGTGGTTTTGTAATTACCTCTTCAGATTTCAGGGACTCTGAGCTTCTTGGCACAGTAAGACTGTTTGATTCAGTCTTATAATCCCGTTACCTAGGACACGGCCCTGTAGGAGATAACCAATAAATACTTTTACATCTATAAATTAGCTAAGATTAACACGTGTCTCCTTACCTGGAGTTAAGTCTTTTAAGTATCAATAATATTAATAAGAAAGATACAAATACAATTAAAACAATCTCGATGGGTGAGCTTTCTCAAATTTCTCATAGTTCCATGAAAAATCAGACTATCTCACGTATGTGTGCTGTGGTGATGGGGCCATTATTATGGAACTAGGTGGAAGATTCTATCAGAAGACATAGAAATGAGACTAGATATCATACATTTGGAGCCCTCAGTTAGTTTACTTGAAGAATCATCCACAGATAACAGGAAACCCCATGTCCCCTGGAAATACATCTGGCCCATATAAGCTAGAAAAAGACTAGAGCAGTGGTTCTCAAAGTGTAGTCTAAAGACACATGTGGATCACCAACTCCCTTTCAAGGAATCCACAAGGTCAAAACTATCTACATAATAATATTAAGGTGTTATTTGCCTTTTTCATTCTCTTATGTATGTTCAGTGGAATTTTCCAGAGACTCCATAACTATCTGAAAAGACTATTAAGATATTCTTCCCTTTTCCAACTATGTATCTGTATGAGACCATATCTTCATATACTTCAACCAAAAAAATATGTCACAACAGATTGAATGCAGACCAAACATGAGAACACAGCTGTTTTCTATTACACCATACATTAAAGACATTGCAAACATGTAAAACAGTGCTATGCTTCTCACTAAATGTTTTGTTTTGGAAAATATATTTTTCATAAAGGTGTTTTCCATGTTAATAATGTAATGATTTATCATTGTTATTTTAAATGAACTAATAAATAAATGAAAATTTTCTCAGTTATTGCCCACATTACACAAAAGCTCTTTGGGGTCCTCTAATAATTTTTAAGCATACAAAGTGGTCCTGAAACCAAAGAGTTTGAGAACCACTGCTCTAGAATATAATGAGTACATGTATAAGACAATGATTAACTGAAGAAGGGAAA
The DNA here is from genome assembly GCF_041296265.1 of Equus caballus. NCBI lineage: Eukaryota > Metazoa > Chordata > Mammalia > Perissodactyla > Equidae > Equus > Equus caballus. Next base: position 41,406,390 of record NC_091704.1, read on the forward strand.
AAGCAAACGGACGCCTGTTTCTAAGCTTGGCCAGAAGACGTCAGTGAAAATGCTGACTGCGGTTCTTCATCCAGTCAACTAATCACTCACAGCTCCTTGGAGGCTGCATCTAAGTCTGACTTTACTCTCTTCTCATAAACTAAACCATTCATTTGCCCAGTCAGATATTTGTTAGCTCTTTCAGTTGCATACAAATTGTTTTGTTTCATAAAGTATTTACTCTACAAAGTTGCACTTACAATGGTTTTAAATAAGGATTCAGTTTTAGTTGGAGAAGATGGTTGGGTCTGCTGGCCGAGGTTGGCTATGTGTTCAGAACACACAGACACCATTTCTGAGACCTGTTGTGTGTCATCTGTGGGTCATTGCAGAAAATGAGCAGACTTGTGTCCAAATCAGCCCTGATTCATCTTCCCAGTGGCTTAATTAGTTTTTTTAGCTTCATATATAACATATTTTTAGGTAATGTGGGCTAATGATATCAGGAAAGTTTATATTAAATCTTTTTTATACAAGAATGCAATGTTCATTTTAATAAAAACTGACAGCTGAAAGGCACTGGGACAAATGTGTGTATGTGTGTGTGTGTAAGTTATCAAATAGCTATCTTTCACCTCCCTCTTTCAACTGCTCTTCTCTTTGGCTGGGAGAAAGTTTACCACTCCTACTTGCTCTATACTGATCTGTTTCCCAACAGCTCAGAGCTAGGCCAAACAGTTTGATGATATACTTCTCTGTGCCCCTGTAGCTTCTCTTTTGTCTTGCATCTTGCCTACAATCACTTTTCAAGTCCTATCACCTATGTAAAACTATATTATTGCTTGGGTGACCCAACCTTACCTAGACATTCCTCCAAAGGCATCACACACAAGGCTGATGGCAAAGTGGTCTAATGACTGAAACCCAGCTGGAGAGGGCATAGCTCGGAATTGCTGACTCTGTGAGAATCTAGACTTCTGTGTCTCAGTTCCCCACTCTGTGAAAGAGAAATACTTATCTGTACCGCCATTCACCTTCCAGTCATGTAAGAATTTTGAGAATTATGTTGCCTCTGAGCGTGTCCTTATTAGCACTCTTTCTCCCATTGTTTACATGGTTCTCCTGATCTCTCATCCCACCAAATCCTACCCATGCTTCAAGAAGCATTTCAGGATCACTCCACTGCATGATAATTTCTCATGTCTGGACTGCTTATTTGGCGCTTGAAATGTACTGCCGTGTAATAGTCATTGTGTTATGAATTTTCCAGAAATACGTAGTTCGTTTTTCTAAATAGCCTTCAGTTTCTTGAGAGCAGAGGTTTTGCCTTACTGATCTTTGATCATAGTGCCTGACATAATGCCTTGTAGCCTGAAAGGTACTCAGTCCATTCAAATGAAAAGATTGACCCAATATTTATTCCATACTTGCCATGTGCCAAGCACTGTGCCAGGGGTTTTGCCTATTTCATCTAATTTAATCCTTGAACTTCAGGCTCAAGTGATGAAGGGACTTGTCAAGATAACACAGCAATCAGAAAGCAACATCAGTTGGGGCTGGCAGCTAGAGCTGTTTGGCTCTGAGCTAAGCACTTTTTTCTTTTCCATCACATTGCCTCCTCCAGTAAATAATTTCTTCATTAAAAGCTATTACTCTGCATCATCTTTAACTTCCTGCTTTTCCTAATCAGTAGCAGTCAATATCATGATGTAAAATTTGCATATATTCATTTTAAAATGGCAAGATATTTGTACAAGTTTATGCTCCATTTTCATTATGGCTAGCCTGGGGCATCAATCGTCTTACTCCCTATTAAATCTATAGCCCAGTAATTTCAAATGTTCTGAGAAGTCCTCAAAATTCCAAGGAGATGCATCAGTAGGTTGGGGTATGGGAAATAGGAGGTTCTGACATACCCATCCCTGCCTCTACTAGAGTGACTTTAATTTTTTTCTATTTTTAACACAGATTTAATTTGGAAGAAAGTCTACAGTTTTTAAAAATTTTGAAATCTGTTATAGCCCAATCTCAGACCTTGGGTGCTATGTTGCTATAGCCACAACTCTCAGCAAAGTCTAAATATGGCCTAACCATTGCTAGATATTCCATGCTGTAGAGCTGGAGAAGACTCCAAACACTGATATAGGCGGGACTGCCCCAGGACCAGCCATACAGCTATGAGGGCAAACTCACTTCACTAACTTAGTGACTTGAATAATGCTACAGAATTCTACATGCACCAAAATATTTCCTCTATTGGTCAGCTATGGCAATATCTGAAGCCCTTCCCACAGGGCCTGGGATTCTAATAATTAGAAACTCCAGACGTAACAGGCTAAAGAAAGAGCAGTACACTTAGGGACCCAAAGACTGGGAGCCACATCCTGCCTCAGTTGTTAATTTCTCTGTGACTGTGTTTACTCATCAGTGAAATGGAGATGGCAGTCCCTGCTTCACACCTACTAAACCCGTGGGTACCTACTGAATAGACAGATAAATGGGTGAATGGATGGGCAGGCAGGTGGATGGACAGTTGGATAGATAGCCATCAAGCATATGTAAAATTATCTGACATAGAATTACACCACTTACAGTATAAGCAAAAGGCCAGATTTGGTGGCTTAAAACAACGCAAATTTGTTATCTTACAGTTTCATAGGTCAAAAGTCTAAAATGAGTCTCACTGAGCCAAAATCAAGGTGTAGACAGGGCCATGTTCCTTCTGAGACTCTAGGGGAGAATGCATTTCCTTGCCTCTTCCAGCTTCTAGAGGCCTCTTCCAGCTTCTTGGCTCATGGCGTCTTTCCATCTTCAAAGCTAGCAATGGTTCATGGAGTCTTTCTCAGGCTGCATCATTCTGACACTGACATTACTGCCTTCCTCTTCCTTGCATAAGACCCCTATACTACAGTGGGCCCACCTGGATAATCCAGGATAATCTCCCCATCTCAAGATCCTTGACCTAATCACTTTCCTGCAAATTACCCTTCGCCATGTAAGGTAACATATTTATGGTTCCAGGGATTAGAAGGTAAACATCTTTAGGGGGGCCATTATTTCGCCTGCCATACTATAGGACAATTTTGATTTTATTGGAAGCAGTACAAGGTAATTCAGAGATTCTTGACCCTGATTGACCATTAGAATCATTTGGTAGCTTTGAAGCAAACAGATGCCTAGGCACCTTACCCAAATACTGTGATTTAATTACACCACACAGGCCTGGACATCAGCATTTGTTAAAAGGACCCCAGATTATTCTACTGTGAAGCCAGGTTTGAGAGCCACTGGGTGTATTTAAGAGAGTGGATTTGGGCCATCTTACAGACTTGAGTTTAAGGACCTCATCACCACTTTACCATTATAAACCTGAATGTCCTTATCTATAAAATGGGCACAATAATCATCTTGGTGATATTGTGAAGAGAAAATTAAATAATATATTGAAAGTTTTATGCACCTTGCCTGGAATATGTTAATCCTCCAATAAAAAGTAGCTAAAATTTTAATTTTATAGAGCAGGCCAAATTATATCTCTAAGTTTTGGCAACCATAAATACGGAAACTGAAGGGCCAGCCCTGGTTGCCTAGTGGTTAAGTTCGGCACACTCTGCTTTGGCAGCCTGGGTTTGGTTCCTGGGCATGGACCCATATCACTCATCTGTCAGTGGCCATGCTGTGGTGGCAGCTCACAATCAAAAAGAGGAAGATTGGTGATGGATCCTAGCTCAGGTGAATCTTCCTCAGGAGAAAAAAAAAAAGAAAGAAAGAAAGAAAAATCGAAACTCAATATCCAAGGATGTACCTCAAACTCACCCTCTGGGTCAAACTTAAAAGAGTTTAGTAGTTCTGACTAATTCTGCTTTGATTGTCTGTAAACTGATATAACTCAGGAGAGTCCTTAGTTTCTGCCGTCCTTTGTTTGGTTCTGGGCAATGACTGATTTCTCCTTGGGCTTTCCCCTTTTACAGCCACTCCCTTCACACTGCAGAGACTGGGCCTGTGGGCAAATTAGGTTAGCATTATGTGCAGACAGCCAGTTATCTCCATTTCTCAACCTGCAGGATGGTATAAACTCAGTCCCATCCCAACAAGGCTCATAGTCCTACTCGTGTTTTAAGTCTTTCCTTTAGAAAGAAAGTATCGGCCTCTGTCCTCGAAAAGATTCAGCTCCCCATTCCAGGGATCCCAAGTCCCAGATTCTTTCCATTAGCCCCAGCCCCATCCTGGCCCATGAGGTGGGACATTCAATTAGGACTGGTCCCGGTCCTTGTGTAGCAGCCACACCCTGTCCCACAGAGAGATGAGACCCTTTACGTGACGCCACCATTAGACAAAGCCCCTTTACTCACTTGTTCTGTTTTCATGCATTGTTGAGGATAAGAATGGAGAAAAAGAACCAGTCCCATTTTATAGTGAGGAAAGGCTATATTTAGCTAAAAATCCCAGAGGAATCATCAAGTGTAGTACTATAATTGTAACTTTAAATTTTATTAGCTTCCAGAATCAAAAAAGAGGGGAGATTACATCATACATGAGGGATCTCGCTTTATTAGCTTCCAGAGTCAGAAAAAAAAAGAAGGGAAATTATATCATATACAAAAAAGATCTCATACATTTTTATCTTGTTTTTCCTTTGCTAGCATTTTCCTTTAGCTGCTGGGGAATTAAGGGGAAATATGGTATCAAAAAATGTTGACCCTGGTGATTTAAAATTAAAATCTGTGGTTCTTTGTGTTCAGGAAAACTAAAGCCTTACGATTCTGCTTCCTCTTCCTTTAGTTCTGGAAAGAGACCGACAGCACAGTAGTGTAGGTGATATTTCCAGAGTGCATATTCATGGGATGGAATACTTGCAGGATGGAATACTTTCTGTCCTGTGTGAGGGAGAAGCAATGTCTGGCTTGTTGGGTGGTTGGTTTATTTTTGAGAAATTTTAAAAATAGAAGAAAGCACAAAGAAATTTATAAAAAATACTGATAGATCTATCACTGAGGATTTTGCTGTATTGTTTGAAGTCTTTTCTAACGTGAAAAGAATAAACAGTAAATATAAAGTTGAAATCAGTCATCATTCCTCCTTAGGCCCGTTTCCCACCATTGCTTCCCAAAGATAGTCACTATCGTGATTTCACTGCAATTCTTCTTTATCTGCCAACTAGATAGATGGGGTTACTTCTTTACCTACCAACGAAGGTCAGTTCTGGCTCACCCTGATTTGTACGGCCAGGACCCCAGGAGATGGAGATAATGATTGCTCCATTAAGGGTTACCTATTGCTGCTGACTGGATCTCTCACCTCATCTCCCGATCTGGTTGGTCATTGCTCCGGGAGAGCCGCACTAGGCTTTGTGCGTGTGTCAAGAACAGACACAGCCTCCATGGCTAGAAGCCTTCTGTTCCATGTTTCCTGCTTGGCCTTCTCAAGGTGAAAGGCCTTCCCCAACAGAAGTCACTTTAGGTCAGTCTTATTGGATTCAAGAGAAACAATCCCGTGAAGAGAAGCCAGGAGGAGAATTTCAAGAGCTCTTAACTTCCATCTCATGGGTTGCAAATCAAATGCCTCCCAGGGCCTGGCATGGAAGTCACCTGACTTCCATGAGTGAAGGAGTTATAGCCAACTATGGAGGCTCTGCGAAGCTCCTGCTAGTTGTTGCATTGGGGAATCAGACTTTTCAAGGAAAACCACAAATCTGAAAGGTTATGTGAGATCACTCTAGTTTTCACATTTCCCCATTTTTTAATATATTTAAAGTTTAAAGTCTTCAGAAAAGCTTAAACAATAGTACAGCAAGCACCTGCATTTCCTTCATTTTGATTCACCCTCGTGTTAATGTTTTGCCACATTATATGTGCATGTATAAATGATTTCCTGAACCATTTGAAAGTAAGTTGTGCAAATCATGACAATTCATCCCTAAAAATTTAAGCGTGTATCTCCTAAGATAAGGGCATACTCCATTTTCACCATAATACCATTATCACACTAATAAAAATAACAATTTCTTTTTTGTTTAATTGCTCATATTAAAATTCCTCCAAATGTCCCAAAATTATTGTATAATTTTTTTTCAAACCAGGATCCCATCAAGATTTACATATTGCATTTTATTATGTCTCTTTTGTATCTTTTAATCTAGAGGAATTCCCTACCATTTTATGTTTTTCAAAACTATTTTTAATTGTCGGTAATGAATATGATCTATATGAATTTGTGTATGTGTAGGTACACACCCACACACTCACACACAGGCAACAAAAGCAGATTGGTGGGCCAAATTCATACTGTGAGGTATATCTCTACACCTAGGTGTAGTCCGTTAAAAGTCCCACTTCCAAAAGCATAGTCAACATGGTCTTTGCCTCAGCTCATATTAGTGCACTGGCTTATCAGACATGGAAAGATGAGATAGAGAAGAAGAGAATCCCTTCTTTCATCGCTATTTCTTGAAGGCTTTAGCCCCGTTACTGTGCTAACTTCTAAGGATGAATTAGACGAGAGTCACTTGGGAGAGGGAGCTGGTTACAAGCACGGATTTCTGGGCTCCACCCTAAACCTCCTCAGCCTGGAATCGCACTTTTAAAAGCATCTCCAGTTATTCTTCTGATCACTAAAGTTTGAGGACTACTATTCTAAAGACGCACAGACAAATTAAGAATTGGATCCTAGCCCTGGCATGTTCCGGTAGAAACATGACACGGATCGTATCCAAGAGTACGTTAGCAATAAGTACTCTGAGAAGCTCAGAGGGAGGGTCAGAGAAAGCTTTGGTGTAGGAGGTGAACTCTGAGTGGAGTCTGAAGAAGAAGGTTGGGTTAACCAGGGGAAGAAGGGGGAGGAGGTATGGAAATAAGAGAAGTAGAAGCCATGCCACATGCAACTAGAGACGTGTCAAGGACTGATGAAGGAAAGCCTCATACGCCAAGTTTTTTTCTGAAGGGTTGGAGAGTACTGAAAGGCTGCAAGCAAACGTGATCCAGTTGATCATAGGAAGGTCATGCTTAACAGCCCTGAGAAGAAAGGATTAGAGGCAGAACAATCCCATAAGAAGCCACTGCAGTTAAAGAGGCAGGAAGTGATGAAGGCAGTGCAGGGGGGAAGGAGGGCAAGCCTGGATTCAAACACTTGGGAGTTGGATGCAACAGGACTTGCAGATGAGATGTGAACATGGGAGTCAGAGAAGGGAGTCTGAAGCTGATTCTCAGCTCATGTGAATAGGTGATTGTGGTGCCTGTTGGACATTTAGGTGAAAATGTCCCTTGGGTGCTTTCCTGGTCAGGAGAGCAACAGTGAAAGCCTCAGAACTGAGCACGTGGACCCAGGAGAGGAGATGCCGCTGGGCAGAGCAGTGTGATGAGACAGGCTGGATCAGACAGAGGGCTTGGCTGCACTTGCACGCTGAAGAAAGGAATTTGTTAATCTAATTGAATGGGTGGAACCATCTGGTAGGGAACACTGTGGTTTTGTCGACGTTCCTATGGCTTTCACCTACTTCTAGTGCATGACTTTCTCTCTCCACTCTTTTCACCAGTAGTGTCCGAAGTGGAGTGACTACCTCACAAGGAGAGTTCAAGACAGTTTGTTAAGCGTGAAGAGAAATTGTTAGAAATGCTATATTTTTTAAATGACATCTTTTCTATTTTTGTTTACATTTTGTAGTGGATAAAGTATATTCACAAAGTAATATATATGTGTATACAGATCGGGTTCACTGATAAATGTCCACATGTCAGGAGTACATGCTCAAAGATATTTTATCGCTAGCTATACACAGTGAAGAATCATGAGTGACCACTCTTCTGTATGCCAAAAACTCAGGAAAGGAGAGACTCAAGAAGGAGAAGTGGGGAAGTGGTCTGGGTCTTGCACACCCACTTCACAAAGGTTGGTGGCATCTGCAAAAGGTTTTGTCCACTAACAGCACCCCATGTAGCAAGACTCCTGGAAGTCATTCGAGTCCCTTGTACCTTTTCCTATATTTAAATGCATTTTTAAAATCTCAGAAGCCGAGAGTTGGAAAAAATCTTTGATGTTTTCTACTTTGAAACTTTTCTACTTTTCTGCTTTGAAACTTTTCTGCTTTCCTGAGAAGCAAGAAGAAAGAGCGGGTTAGAGGAAGGAGGTTGGGGTCAGAGGCAGATAAGGTAGAGGGAAGTAGAGAAAAACCACCTTTTTTCACACATTAAACTGGAGCCAGTCCCACACCTTGCAGGTTGTGATGTTTCTCTGATTCTCTGCAGGACTTCTGAGAGGAAGGGGAAGTAGCTGTTAACTCAAAGAAAATAAGCAGAACCTGTTTCTTGGCTTTTCTCCTATGTGATCCATTCTCATCCTAATTACCAGTGTGTCTGGGCATAGGGTGGTTCCTGAGAGTGGACAATGAGCTCACTCTAGGAATACACAGCTTTGGTGACCTGTGATGGGATATGATTGGCTTTAAGACAACGCTCTTGACAACCAGACATATGTCAGCAGGGCAGAGGCGAGCTTTCTGAAGGGTGTGGATTCATTTGCGCTTCATCTGCTGCTCATTAGTCTGGAGATGTGGCGAAGCTTGGGCTCTCCTGCCAAATGCTCTCCCGTGCTGAGCAAGCAGAAGGTGGAGGCCCGCCCCCATCTGTCTTCACACTACACCCAGATCCTCGTCAGAAAGAAAGCCATCGGGAATGTGCTAAAGCCCAACTCGAGGCCAAATCATTTTCACTCCCAAACACATTCACAATTTGTTTACTGAATAAGTCACTGGAGGCTCTGGACAGTAAAGCTGGCATAGCCACCAGAACCAGATCTCCTGTCCTTGAAAGGTGGCTAGATTGGCCATTGGCTTTGTGTCATTCACTCCTTTATGAACTCTATTCATTTTTATCATTTTTTTAATTGAGGGGAAATGCTATAATTGCTAAAGTGCAAGAACAATAATAAGAACAATATTTTAATTCAGAGACCAGCCAAGCAAGCATATTGACAGGCCGTAGATACAAACAGGCCAACACCTCAAGGTGGTGATTATACCAACCAGGTAGAAGTAGGGCGAGATTTCTCCACCTGGGGTAGAGGGGAGCATGGGATGAGCTAGGGATAGTAGAAGAATTTGCCTGGATTATAAAGACAGGAATTCTGATATCCTAAATAGGCATTGATACCGGTAGCAATGAGTTGAGTAAGCTGGCTTCCTCCATCCTCACTACACCCTAGCCGCAACTCACTAATTTTCCTTCTATATTATTTTATTTCCTTGTGTTGCACAATAGAGCTGCACAGGATGGGGGAAGAAAAAGCCTCGTATTCAATTCCACAAAGAATGAGCTATTCATTGAAACCTTCATCATTTGCTTAGAATTACTCCTGCTGGGAGAAGGGGAGAGCCCTTAACATTTCATAAAATATCCAGAAGTGTCAAGGTGTTAGCTATGATTCTGTAGCAGATGTAACATAAGATCTAATATTTGATTTAAGAAAACTTTGAATGATTTTGTGTAATTGCTCTGCTTTCCTTCTTATTTAGGAAAAGCTTTAGTGAGTAGCTAAAAAATAATGAAAAGTAGATATTCAAATAATAACCAAATACTATTATATTATTGATTTCCTTTAAAAACATAATGTGAGCAATTCTTTCCAACTCCGCCTCTGTTAACACCATTTCAAGAAGGATTATATGTGAAGAAAAACATGCCCCTTATATTTTGTATTCTTCCCTCTAAATGAAGAGAAAAAGTACGATTGCTATACAGTGTCTTAAGTCTTACACTAATTTGTCAGTTCAGACAATTGGTTGCAGATATCTAGAGTATATGGTAAAATAGGTTTACACCAAAAACAATGCTTTTATTTTTGCATTCATTAATTATAAGTCACATAACAGAGAGGGGTATGAGGAGAACCAAATGGAATTTTTATCATTATTATTATGTTATTGTTATCAAATAATAATGGATTACTGCATATATTTTTTTATGAGGAAAGACTTTTTAAAAATAGAAAAAAATGAGTGTTTCTTATTATGTAATAACAAGATCAGCTCAAGATAGGATAGATTCAGGTCAAGTATCTCCACTTCCATTGGTTTCTGGAACATACTATCATGTAACTAAACTTACCTCATGGCTTTTTACTTGTTTTATTAAATCTTCAAACCTTTTCAGACACTGTAAGCAAGCAAAGCAACTATCCAAATCAAACAAAACATTCCATTTTTTTAATATAATCTTTCTAAATGTGTATATTTCAACACTCATATTTCTCTTCAGAGCGTACAAATCTTTCACCCTTTACCAAATGTGTATATTTTTTCTCCCCCATCTTGGAAAGCAAGATTTATTTCCACCCCTCAGAGATAAATTGCTGGACTCACGTTTTCCTGGGATAAATGGGTGAAAAAGGCAACTGCCCCACAAACTAGGCAGCTGCCCTCGGTAGCTAATCAATTAATTCGTTGGCCTATGTCTATAAAGTGTCCTATGTGTGCCGGGCACCATACTAGGAGCTAGGAATCAAAGACAAATATCCCCACCCTTAAAGAGCGCAGGGTCTAGTGGGAAACAGACTTGTCTCAATAACTAAACGATAGTACAGGAGCCAGAGGAAGGATGCTTTCCCCAGCCTTCGGGGCCTGAGTTTAGAAGCCAACGACAGCTCCCCTGGCTCTGGGGCATGAGCAGGAGTTAACCAAGTAGAGGAGAAGGGAAGAGGTGAGGTGCATTCCAGGAAGACAGAGCACATTCTGGGTCTTGGCAGATTTTGTCTTGTTTTTTGGCATCAGAGGAAGGTTGGTGGAGAGAGAAGAAACATAAGACTAACTTTAAAAGTTAGCATTTCTTCTTCTTCTCCCTTCCCTTCCCCAATGATCATCCAGCAAAATCCAGGGATGGTAGAGTTGGCCTCTGGTGCCAGGGCCCAGGCTCCTTCCAACCTCCGGTTCCGCCATCCCTGGAGTGTTAATAGCCTTGGCGATCAATGAACCAGAATGGTGCAAGCACACACAGCATTCCAACCATCAGGGAGGGGAAAGGTGATCACATTTCTGGTCTCCGCACAGTGCTTGCCCATATGGCAGGTGATCGATGTTTGTGACCAATGAGTGAATGAAGGAATGAATGAAAGGAGGGTAGGGAAGGTTAATTTAACAACCACAATTTGTTAAAATCCCACTTAGTATCAATGGTAGTCTCTTAACATGGATTATCATTTGAATACTCCATTTTCTCCAGAATTTGAAGAAAAGTCTTACCAAGAGCAGACAAGAGTGAATCCACTGGGCTTTCCACCATGGGCACCCTGCTTCAGTTCATATAGTCAAGCACCCCACTTCAACTCCAGCCACAGATGCAATTAGGTCCCAAATATCCCACCTTAGAATGGACTTCCCTAATTAACAGCCCCCCCCCCTTGACCTCCACTGCAGGCGGACAGTCCCGGGTGTGCAAGCAGATTACAGAACAAAGGCCTCAGGTTCCTCCCTGGAACACCACGGTGGCGGTGGCGGCAGAAGAAGCTTCTTTCTTTGGGTTTTGCCTTTTTAAATATCACGTGCTTGATGGGAATGTCCGCAGAAGTGTCCAGGCTGAGTAGACGCTTTTTAGTTCCCCTCTTTCTCCTCCTTCTTACTCAATATCCTGAGGCCATAATAGAACTTTGCTTGTCTAAGTCAGCCTGCTCAGGGAAAGGACGGGTGACCCACTCAACCATTCCCCGGGACATCCCCCTGCCGGGCATCAGAAAGTGCCACAATTCTTGGGTTCTGCATGCCGAGCAGACACAGCAGCCACAAGCGAGGGCGGCCCAGCCTGTGGCTCCAGGAAGATCCGCTCAATGAGGCCATGCTTCCACCTCATTCTGCAGGAGTCAGGGAACAGCTATGCCCAGGTTTCCTCTTTCAAATAAATGTGCAATTTTTTACAGCAGGAAAAGGTGTCAGCTCCAAATTCCAGCAGCACACACTGTGCTCCCTGGAATGACTGAAGGAGAGGCAGGTTCTGCTGAAGAATAGCAGAAGTGATGGACATCAGACACTAGAACTGAGCCTCGCTGCAGCCAGAAGCAGATAAAAATGTGTCTGTCACTGGCTGTTTCGTAACTGCCTAGGGCCTCTCACGCCTTCCTGTTCCAGCTTCTGGGGCCACTGGTATTAACTGAAGTCTTGCAAGGAAACCAGAAACATGGTCCTATTGGGCACAGATGATTTATTTCACCCTGGGTCCTGACAAGTGTGCGTCCACCCTTTTGATGAGGAGGAGCAAATTGCAATTTCCCCCAAACCTTAAGATCTGGCAGGGAGTGGGGATTCCTGTGAAATTTCTACACAGACTAGGGAAAGGGGGCAATGCTGCCATCAACCCTGCTTTCTCAGAAGGAATCCTGGCAAACTAGAACAAATGATGACAGGGCTACAAATCCTCGGGGAAATCTTTCAGAGTAACAGAAACTCCAAAGTTTGCTTGGAGCCTTTGACCTTCTTGTATGAATTGCTGCCTCTTTTGAAGGATTCACGAGGCCTTTTTTTTCCCCCTTTTAACTAAACTTACAGTAAGGTAATTAAAAGTAGAGCATGAGCCTCTTAATTGGCCTCCTACCAGCTGTGTGACTTTGTGAGAGTCACTTAACCTCTCTGTACCTCAGTCTCCTCCTCTGAAAAAATGAGGTTAATAATAGAACTTACCTCATAGGGCTGTTGTGAGTATAAAATTATATATACTTATTGTGTACTAATATGTAATAATAGATCCTTAATGTTGCCACTTTAAATATTTTGGCATTAGATGGAGATTATTCTGTGTAGGAAAATAGATGGGTTTATGCATATAACACAAAATTATGGCTGTGCTTTTCTGTCCATGCTGAGAGACTGTCAGGAGAGGTTTTATGAAGATCAAAATGTGTGCATATATACAAGGCGAGGCACAAACTTCAAATATTCTAACGCCTCGAGAAATTAATGAGAAATGATAGGTGAGGGGGAGGAGGACGAGGTTGTTCTTTCCAATAAAACCACAGCTTTAAAAATGCTCCATTAAAGGTGATCATGAATATCAAAGGAATTGCAGAGTATTCGAGAGACACCCTGGAAAAGTTAGCCATCTGTTTCAAAAAGAAAAGTCTGGAAGGATTCCATTTCTTTCGGGGAATTATTTTAAAGGCTCGAATTCATGCTGCCTGTCATTTCCATCCATTTGTTTAACTATTAGTGGGATCCAAATGCTCCCCAGCTCCTGCCCAGATCCAGAGGCCCCTTCCCTGGACTCGGAGCTCAGTAAAGCTGGTTTCTGGGGAAATTCTACACCCTTGAAAGTTATGGCGGCCTCATCGAGTAGTCACACTGCCACCTAGTGGTCCAAAGGCTGAGGGCAGGCGATTTCTTTGAAGCTTTTTCTAGCTTTATTGTGCTATAAAAATCATGTTTTCCACCATTGGTATCCCATGTTAACAAGAGGGAGAGGTCAGGGGACGTAGACAGGATCTTTCATTTGTCTAAGGTGTTAGCAAGGGCTGCCTCTGGGAGAACGTTTCTAAGAACAAGAATGTGGGGAGAGGACGTGGCTCCTTGGTAAGGTTTAAGCGATGAACCCAGGGATTGTGGTGAAGACTGTGGCTCCAGACTCAAGATCAGAGTTGGAATGGGGGCTCTACCATTCACCAGCTGTGGGCCTTGAGTGAATTACTGAACTGCTCCATGCCGTGGTTTCTTGATCTGTAAAATGGAGAGAACAAGAACCTCCTCATGGTTTGTTATGAGCTCCCAGCACAGAAGGCAAGCCACACTGTTATCTGCTATTGCTGTGACTGTTTTTAAGAGCAAGTTGCTGTAGAAGCTGTGAGCACACAGGTCAGGCAGCACGGGACAGTGGGAAGGCCAATGGATGAGCAAGTAGGGGACCCACAGTCGGGTTCTGCCGCTAAGTAGCTGTGTGACTTTGAACAGATCGTTTACCCCCTTTCTTTTCCTGTAAAATGAAGAGCTTGAATTCGCTGATGTTTAAGTCTTTTTTCTTTCTCAGACACTGTGAGTCTAAGGTAAGTCTTCCAGTTAAAACTGGCCTACTGTTAATGTCCATTTTTACCTCCTTTGTTTTTACCAAAGCCCAGGGTCGAGCATGTCCCAGGCATTTATTCCAGTAGTTGCTGACTGATGAGAAGCAGAGGTCGGAATCGCCTCTGTGTGAGCCACTAGGAATAAACCAAGTATTGTTTAGGTAGGGAAGAGAATCCAATGGGAAGTCCTAGAAGCCGAAGAGTATTCCTCATCAGAAGCTGGTCTGGGGTTTCTCAGAGAGATTTGGACAGTTCACTTCCCGTCCTGTGTTCCCACCTCTGCTAAGCAGCCTCCTTCCGTGGACAGGAAACCCACCAAATGCTGGAGTTGTATAAATTCAATGTATACCTTATTAGTAATATTGCCAAGTCTGTGCCACGCAGTACCTGACTTTGCTTCCAAGAGCTGGTCAAATGCTGGCAGGCTCACCCGCTGCATGTGACTAATTCCCACTCTGTGGTTCAAGCCAGGGACAATCCCAGCAGGGACGTGTACTCTGGGGTGGTAACAAACACCCAGGAAAGGTAATCATGAAACAAGACCTTCTGCCCTTCATCCTAAACCTCATCCATGCTTGGACATTCATAGAAATATAGCACAAAGGCATTTGGACCTTTTAGTCATTTTTTGTGGCTGCTGTAACAAATTACTGTAAACTAGGTAGCTTTCAAAAACAGAAGTTTATTCTCTCCCAGTTCTGGAGGCCAGAATTCTGAAATCAAGGCGCCGACAAGGCCGTGCTCCCTCCAAAGGCTCTAGGAGAGTATCCATTTCTTGCCTCTTCCAGCTTCTGGTGGCTCCAGGCATTCTTTGGCTTGTGGCTGCATCACTCCAACCTCTGCCTCTGTCTTCACATGGCCTTCTCCTCCTCTCTCACCTTTTCCTCTTCTGTATCTTATTGGGACACTAGTCATTGGATTTAGGGGCACCTGGGTAATCCACGATGAACGCATTGCATAATCTTTAATTACATCTGCAGAAAATCTTTTTCCGAAGAAAGTCACATTCACAGATTCTGGGACATAGACATATCTTTAGGGGGTGGGCTACCATTCCATACTTAGTGAGTACAGAAGATAGAGGGGAAATTTAGAAAGACAAGCGGCCAACATCTGCACCCCAATGCCGTTGATCCATGCTGAATCATAGTAGCCCAAAAGGCACCCCAGTCCTTGGCATTAAATTTCTGCAATTCTTTTAGCAGGAGTTGATCAATAAAGATGTGAGGATAAGAGCAAGAAGGATCTAGGATCCCAATGTGTTTTTTTGTTTTTTTGTTTTTAATGATTGGCACCTGGGCTAACAACTATTGCCAATCTTCCTTTTTTTTTTTTCTGCTTTATCTTCCCAAGCCCCCCCGTACACAGCTGTATATCTTAGTTGCACGTCCTTCTAGTTGTGGGATGTGGGACGCCGCCTCAACGTGGCCTGACGAGCAATGCCATGTCCGCGCCCAGGATCCGAACCCTGGGCTGCCACAGCAGAGTGCACAAACTTAACCACTCGGCCACGGAGCCGGCCCCCAGGATCCCAATGGTTTTTAATCATTTTTATACCCAAATATACCAAGGGATGCCACACTCTCCCGTTTGCACCCCTGGCTGGCTGGGCTGGTGATTCTCCATAAAGAAACCCTAGATGGGCACAGCAAGGTGAGTTGGCTCTTAGGGCGTGAGCAGCTTGCAAACAATCCCCCGGGGTGATTCCACCCTTCCCTCTGCTTCTGACCCTCTGCTCTCTCTGTCTTCACCTCAAAGAAGACCATCCAAACGACATTTATTTGCCCTATCAGTCAAAAAATAACTTTAGTCAGCGAGGGGTACTTCTCTCTCCAATAGTTTTTTACTGTTTTTATTCATAATAGAAATTTGACATTCGTCCCCTGTTACATTTTAGTCAGACTTACATGTAAGTCATATAAAATGTTTTAGAAGTTTAGAAAAGTATTTTGAAATTTCAAAATGATGAGTTGAAATTTCATTTTTCATCTGGACAGTAACATGTATACATACAAGCTTGATCTTATTGAAATGCCACATTCTCCTCCCTTTTGAGTCATTTCTTTTCTTCTTCCAATCACTGTAACTTAGCTTAAAAAAAAAGAAAATATGTGACTGAAAGAAAATATCAAAGCCATTTTATCATTTACAAAGAGTTTTTATTTAATAATTCTCCAAACACTGGTTAACTATTTCTACTAAAACTTTTTAATTGTGGTAAAATATGCATAACATAAAATCTGCCATTTAACCATTTTTAAGTGTACTGTTCTGTTCTGTGGCCTTAAGTATACTCACATTGTTGTACAACCATCACCGCCATCCATCTCCAGAACATTTGCATTTTCCCCAACTGAAGCTCTGTACCCATTCAACACTAACTCCTCATTGCCCCCTCCCCTCAGCCTTGGCAGCCACCATTCTGCCTTCTGTCTCCATGAATCTGACTACCTCAGATAAGTGGAATCACACAATATTTGTCCTTCTGTGACTGACTATTCACTGCATCAACCTTGTCTTTCAAGTTCATCCACATTGTAGCATCCGTCAGAATTTATTTTTAAGACTGAATAATATTCCATTGTACGTCTACACCAATTTTGTTTATCCATTTTTCCACTGATGACATTTAGGTTGCTTCCACCTCTTGGCTATTCTGAATAATGCTGCTATAAACATGAGTGCACAAATATTTGTTCAAGCCCCTGCTTCTTTGGGGTATATACCCAGAAGTGAAATTCCTGGATCATACGATAATTCTACACTTAATTTTCTGAGGAATCGCTATACTATTCTCCGCCACAGTGGCTGCTCCCTTTTACATTCC
The DNA here is from genome assembly GCF_041296265.1 of Equus caballus. Taxonomy (NCBI): domain Eukaryota; kingdom Metazoa; phylum Chordata; class Mammalia; order Perissodactyla; family Equidae; genus Equus; species Equus caballus. Next base: position 41,423,221 of record NC_091704.1, read on the forward strand.
CACCAGCAATGCACAAGGGTTCAATTTCTCTACATCTTCACCAACACTTGTTATTTTCTATTTTTTTGATAATAGCCATCCTAATGGGTATGAGTGGTATCTCATTGTGATTAAAATTTTTAACTAAAAGAAGAACTTTTTTAAAAATAATAGGTGATTCTTTTTGTAGTATTTGTATTCTTTCAGAAAACCACTGAGTATTCAGAAATAGTAAGAACAGGAAAGAACTAAGCACTAGAACAGGAAAGGATTTGGGTATGTTTCATTTCTTATTTCTGTCCTTTGAATTAACCACAGATGTTAACACATTTTTTTGCCTTTTTATCCAGACAGAAGGAGATGTTTTATATGAACGCATTGCCATCAATCTGATTTTTGCCATGGGGCTTCCCAAATCATAGCCTCTTTCCCTAGTCATTTTGGTTCACACCCTTCAACCACCCTCTGGTAATAAGGTTTAAGCTGCAGTCAGGCAAATAATAAACACTATCCCAAGAGGACAATGGATGGACAAGAATGGAGACCCAAGCCCCTGGAACCACCAGTTGGATGACTTATGTCACTGACTCTAGGGGGCAGCTATTTGGGGGAAAAGAGACCTAATATAGTCATCTACCTAAACACTCCACCCCTACACCAACACACACAGAGCAAACATCAAAACAAAGCAAGCAGAATTGTTTGTCTTCTCTTAGTGCTTTCCTCTTTCCAGATTGCCTGTGATGCTGCAAAGTCAATCAGGATGTTTTGGCCTAGAGCCCACATCCCCTATGTCTTGCCCTACCTCCTTGCTCTTCTCAGATCTGCTATGATCACAGCCACACATACAACAAATGTTAGCACATCACCTGCAATGATTCACGATTCTTGGACAGAAGATAAATTACTAGGGTTTGGTGGGAAACATTTTGGATCAGAATAAGAAATAGTTAAAAAGCTTTGTGTGTGAGCTGAGAATTTAAACTCAAAATGCTAACTATAGAAGAAAGGAAGTCATGATTCCTGTGGTGTATTGGGGTGACCACAGGATGTAGAGTCAGAAAACCTGGCTTTAGTTTTTTGTACCATGTGCTTGCCCTTAGTTTACCCTTCTATAATAATAAGAATGAACCAGGCTCTGGGAGGATGAAATGAGATATCGTATGTGAAATTTTGTTTTAAAATGTGATTAGTTCTAATTATAGAATTAGTAAATAGGTATAAAATACCAAACTCCAGAATTTTTTGCTAAATATACGAGTGTACATAATTTGGGGATGGGGAAACATTGTGGTCATTTATTTGTACCCCAGAATAAGTGATCTTAATAAAGCACAGATTTTAAACTAGATAGTGGCAAAGTGCCAGATACTGAAACTGGCACAGAAGTAAAGAATCACCAGTACTCTGAGAAGAAAATGAAGGAATGCATGAATGAATGGGTAAGTGAAACCCAGAGCAGCTGAGGGCATGAAGTGCCTGGGAAAGATGAGGGGCATAGGAAAAGAGGGTGCTGGGTGTTCAGAGCAGGATTTACACCATGGGGAGCTTGAAATTGAAAACATCACAATTTTAATGAGAAAAAGTGCAATTCACAGTAAAGAGCCCCATGATGACAAAGGTGAGAGAAGTTGCTCAGCTCATGGCAGAGTCTTGTTTCTGTGACCTATAAGAGAGAAAAAGTGAGGTAAGAGGTGTGAAGTGATTATATTATTTAATCCTGATTACTAAATACTGAACACATTTTCTTCAAAGTTCAAAAGGAGAAGAAGTTGACTAGGAGGAGGAGGGAGGGGATTTGGGGGTAAATCATTGTCACATTCTGTGGAATGAGGTTTCAACACATTATTCACCTCTGTTTGTAGAATCTTCCATAACCCTCCATTTCTAATGTCTAGTTTTTCCCTCATATCACATTCTGGATCCATCCCTCTGACCAGCAGCTGCCACTGTCTTGATTAGTTTGTCGAAACCTTCCTCTTCCAAGCAGTTCTCTTCACATAGAACTTTTTACACGCTGGGAAGGAAGTCTCTAGAACACCTCACAGATGGCCTCCCCGCCCCCCCCCCCCCCCCCACCAACGCCATGTAGACTGTACACTTTCAGTTTCTAACTTCTCATCAAGCACAGGGAAGGAACTCACTGCGCAGGCTTGTGTGTCTATGTGTGTCCATGTGTTTATGTGGGTTGGGGGGGCTGTGGAGGCTGAGAAAAAAGAGAGAGCAGAACATTTCTGTTTTATTTTTCCCATGTCAAACGTATCTTTCTCAGCCATCAAGAATTTTTATTTCAAATTTCATGTGTTTTTAGCAAAGTGAGTTTTAAGAACCAAATAAGCCACTTGTAAGATACCTATGAAAACACTTTGCAGTTATCTATGAGTTCATTAGTCAGAATGTAAATTCCTCAGAGACTATCCTCTAAATCAGCATATTTAGTTAATGCAGGCTGAGTGAATGACATCCTAAGCAAATGTAAGCTAAATTTGCTATAAAAACAATACAAAATGGAATAACAACAATAAAGGTTTTCAGGACTGTTTGTTGTTCTATACTATCTAAATCTGACTCTATGGTCTCTATATCCTGTCACCGTCCCATCAGCATCAAGAATTAAGAATTAGCATCAAAAACTTACAGCAGAACAAGCTTCAGAAACGCATAGAAAGTCATATTTAACTTCCTCATTTATCTATGCTTAAGCCATCAGAGGCCATGACAAAGTCAAAACTGTATTTGTGCAGGAGGTATTTGGCAGGAAGAGAAGGTTTGAAAGTTTTAATTTGTAGAATGATGGTTTTTTCCAAGCCTGGTTTTTAAGCACAGAGGGTACAGAAAAGCCTAATTGACCCATGTATCTTGAGAGTTCAAGGTGACAGAGCATTTGGGAGTCGGGCCATCACCATCTAAGCTCTACCAATTGCTGAACTATTTTGCTTCTTCTACTTCAATTCACCCTAGAAGAGAGAACACAGTAGGAACAAGGAAAGGGTCCAGAACGGCAGATGCTGAGATAGCACAAGAGGAAATGGCGAAACACAGTGACACCTGCAAAAGTTTTCCGCCAAGGTACTCAGGCCAGCCTCCGGAGGGGAATGGGCCACGTTCACCTGTATGGAGGGGAGCCACACACACAGCCCCCAGAGAGACCCCACTCATGCCAGGTGTTTTCTCCTTACTACATGACACCTCACAACGCAAGCCTGGCTGCTGGGGTGGTCTGCAGTTCCATCTCCATCTTCATAGGTCACTGAAAAAATGTAAGGAGTTGTCACCAGCAGGGCCACCACCACTACTTCTGCCACCAGCTCCTCCTGCCTGTGTCCTTGCCCAGGCTGCAGCAGTCTGCTTCTGCCCCAAGAACTCAGTTTGTGGTGAGAGGCACTTTCCCACATCCTGTTGAAGAGGGGCCTGGTGCTCTCTCCTGCTCAGAGGTTCAGCCAACTGGGATCCCCACAGTCCTTTGGTGAGATAGTAGAGCTTCTATTAGAGAGTTCTTGAGAATAGATTCGGGACCGGGGCCCAACACTCTCAGAAGCTAAGGAAATCATTTCCCCAATTATCATCCATGTCATCAATCGTGGAAAAATTCAAGTAAATTCAGCCCATCAGCCAGTATGGTTAATAGATATTATGGAAAGAAATGTGCCAGGCTCCCGAGGGGTGCATGTTTGGGTAGGTGGTGGCAGAGGGGTGCTGTTTTTAAGGAAGGAAAATAAAACCAGTTCCTTGCTTTTACATCTCCTTAGTGAAATGGAGTATACACATTCAGTACATAAATGATGATTCATTATGTACCTAAATATTTAGACAGTATTAATGGGGATGAAAAAAGCTTACTGCAGTTTCACTATCTATATTGAACTTGCCACCTACCATCTTGCGAAGGGTTGTCACAAGCACTGCATTTTCAGCCAACTTCTGTTAACTCTATCTTTACGATGAAAAGCCATTCGAGCAGTTTTATTGTGTAATTTGTAACAATAAAGAGTTTTAGGAAAGTTTATCTTCCGATTAAAACAATTCGCTTTTCCAAGTTTACTGGGGATGGCAGATCAAGTCTCTTTAAAGAGAAGAGACAACGTAGCACTGTGTGAGTGTGTGTGAGTGTGTGTGTGCACGCGTGTGCATACTCAGAAGGGGTGGAGGGCTTGGTCGTGAGAACATATCTATTATTTTCTTTAGTCTAGGCAATACAAACCAGTGAGGTTGAATACAATGCTCTATGAAAGTTTGAACTGCTTATGTTTGTTACAAATTTTCACCAGCGTGCTTCCTACTTCAAGGATGGTAAGTTTATTTGGCTTAGGGAAGAACTTTCTATCTTTTTGGTCTTTTCATTAGACTTTCTTATCTGTCCTTGACTGAGCAGGTCCTAAGTTTGAGTGATATCAGCCATCACCCCAGCAGAAGCTGGGCTCTCCCAGGCAGCATGCCACCCTCACCCACCTCCTTCCCTTGTCCATGCGCCCTGGAGGCAATCTCTGAAGTCTTGGGCAGGACCAGGGCTGGCTTCCTGGACATTTTCCCTTTAATATGCTCCTCCTCGTATCCTCGTGTTATCCTCTGATGCTGCTATGCCTGGGGTTCTGTTCTGGGCAATGGGGTCAGTGGTAGGAACTAATTTTGTTCTGTGAGAAGAACCAGCAATTCCGACCAAGTAAGTCCTGGGTAATGACATGCTATCTCGACATGACAATGAAAAGAAAACTAACACAGTAAAATTGATCAATGATGAAAGAGAGAGAGAGACAGAGAGACAGGAAGGAAGGTGAAAGAAAGGAAGGAAGGAAGAGAAACTGACCAATTTGGTGAACTATTGTTATTTCTGTCTCCCTCATGATTAAAAGCTTGACAGGCAATCAAGTGAAATCATTTTCTTCTCTTTTTCCGTGGGCTTCATCTGGGGAAGAACAGCAGCGTCCACGAAGTGGTTCGTGCTCCTATAGCTTTAATTACAAAAGTGACACAAACACATCTTAAGGAGGTAAACTCAGTTTTCAAAGTTACTTTAAATTCATTAGTTATTGGGGCCCGCCCCAAGGCCGAGTGGTTAAGTTCACAAGCTCCTCTTGGGCGGCCCAGGGTTTCACCGGTTTGATCTGGGGCCAGGACATGGCACTGCTCATCAGGCCATGCTGAGGTGAGCACAACCAGAAGGACCTACAACTGGAATATGCAACTGTGTACTGGGAGGCTTTGGGGAGAAGAAGAAAAAAAAAAGATTGGCAACAGACGTTAGCTCAGGGCCAACCTTTATGAAACAAAAATTCATTAGTTACCCATGATTCCTGGGTGTTTTATTTCTTTTGTGCTTTACAAAATGATTTTTACAAAGATGAGGCTTTCAAAGACATGCAACTTTAAAAATAATCTCTAGTGGAAGCCTTTTTGTATTCATTAGTTTCTACACAGTCATTTATGGGCTTTAGAGTGCACTCTACTATAAAAAGTTAAAAGCAGACTTTCTGGTAAAGCATTTTCAATAATCCAGGAGCAACAGGATTAGCTCAGGGCTTCTCAGCCTCAGCGCTCAGCACTATTTGGACGGATAATTCTTTGTTGTGGGCTGTCCTGTGCATTGTAGGATGTTTAGCAGCATCCCCGGCCTCTCCCCACTAGATGTCAAGAGCACACCCTCAGTCGGTCCTTTGAATCAAAGATGTCTCCAGATGTTGACAAAATTGCCTCTGGTTGAGAACCACTGGATTAACCTAATATCCAAGATATGTTAAAAAGTATAAATACTATAAAAATAAATCCCAGGCCAAACAAAACCTTGTTGCCAATAACAGTGATAGGGTATTTTTAATTTTCTCCATAAAAATATGTGGATGAACTAGCTACAAAAGGAAGCATTTTCTTGATGTGTACCATTTCTCGAAGTCTGTCCTGAATGCCATCTCAGCCTTTGTTTAAGTATGTCCTTGACTCATGACATTTATATAGATTGCTAAAAGCAAAAGAAGATTTTCTGGAATGTGGAATTGCTAACTGGAAATCCAGAGGATGTAGCAAAAGCATTTTTGCTAAGAAACATCTTCCTGGGGGCTGTTGCAAACATGATAAGCTTATACCAGTGAAGGTTTATAATTCTGAGGAAGGGGGAAATATCTAGGGGCTAAAGGAAATTCGTTTCTATCAAGAGCATTTCTACAATTCCATCTGTGTGATTATAGAGCAATATATGGGAGTAGTTTGATCTAAACATTATATAGGCACATAACAGATGGAAATAATAATGACTTGCTTCAAATGACTTTGAAAAAGAAATTTCAAGTAATTTGAGATGAAATGTTTGTTTCACTTGAAATATCCTAAACTTTGAAGTCTTCCAGATTGTGAAATACCTCTTCTTAAGAATAAGTAGAAGCCCAATCTTTAAATCATTAAAAATTAAAAACGTCTTTCAAACTAACATAAAGTGTTAATAACAGGGGAAACGGAGTATAAAGTACATGAGAACTCTCTGTACTATCTTAATTTTTCTGTAAATCTAAAACTGTTCTAAACAATAAAGAAATAAAGTCTATTTAAAAAAAAAAAAGAGGTTGTACCAATAACATGTACTGATATAGATCAACTGGCAAGAGAAAAAGGCAGAGTTAACACCGAAAATGTTTAACAACTGGAATTGCACAGGTATCAAACAATCAGAATGGTCGCTGGTCAAGCATCCAGCTGTACTGGCGTGTAGCAACTGAATATCACTTCTGGAAAAAAGCAAGGTGCAAAGCAGGGGTTTCCATTTGTGCAAAAAATGGCGACAGGAAGGACGGATGTGTGTGTGTGTATGTGTGTGTGTGTTTACATATATTCGTATGTGTATAGCTTAGAAATATACATGAGAAACTAATAACAGTGGTTGCCTCTAGTGAGGAACTGGGTGAGTTCACCATGAAATTTATCATTTAAAGCAGGTCAATTTTGTGAGTAAAAGGGAGCATTATTAACAATTATTCCAGAACAGTAGGCCTAGGCTCGTCCCGTACTGGTAAGTCAGGGTGTAGGATCCCCCTAGACGTGAGGCTCTAGGGTGTGGAGATTCAGGGCTTGGAGCTGCCTTACTTTTCACTCTGTCATACTACAATACATTGCTCCTACCCTCTTTTTTAATTTTTTTAAAGTAAAAAAGCCCTAGCAAATGGAATAGATATTCAATCTACAATGAAATCAGGATGGGAGAAGGTCAAAATTTTTTAATTCATTTTTGCCTTTCTATCATCATTAAGGAAGAAATCTAGCTATTATTGTTAAGATTAAGGGCGAAGCTGGGTGCTGAAAATTTTATTTGATAAACTAATTCACAATGATAACAACCAAACAAACTCTAAAGCTAAACAGTCAGTATAAATGATTAAAGAGTTGTAGAGTTTGGGCTGTTATTTGCCAGACATATTAGTAAGCTCAGGGGCTGTTACTGTTTCTTCAAAGTGTCCTATTCTTTCTTTCCCTATCTCAACAGCCAGTGAAAAGTTTGAGAGTGTGGGTAAACCAAACTCAAGCATAGTAACTCTATTATGTTATCCAGCATATGTTTGTTCCAGTCACGTTAACTTAAGATTAGGACATAACATTAACTGTTGTAACTTCAGAATTTGGTAATCTGGCAAAAATGATATTATACGACTAGTGAATTAGAAAAAACAATGATGGCGGATAATCATTGGATGTATGTTGCATGCAAGTCTAGATCTAAGAACTGTACACGCATTACCCCATTTAATCCTGATTTAAAAACAAAACCCTGTGAGAAATAGGTACTGTTATTATTCTCATTTCATAGATGAAGAGCACTGAGTCTCAGAGAGGTTAGATAACTTGGTAGATCAGAGAGCCTGTAAGTGGCAAAGTCAAGGTTTGAACCTGTCAGTAATCCCAGAGCCTGTACATTAACCATGACACTACCCTGCCTCATGGGTCTGTCTGGCAGCTAAGAGACTTAAGTTTCAATTCCAAAGCGGCCACTTCCATATTTTCTAAACTAAAACCAGGATGTGGAGTTTGACAATGGGTTAGTGTGTTTCCTGGGCTTTCCCCCAGAAAATCGAAGACGTGAAGTTGCTGTAACTAAGTAGGATGCCACTTAAATCCTTTGGTTTCTGTTTCCTCACCCGTGCAGTGAGAGAGGCAGACTAGAGGATTTCTAAAGCTTTACTTGCTTTATAAAAGTAGGAAACTCTCCTATGTTCCAGGTACTCTTAAAGTGCATTACAAATACTAATTTGTTTCCTCTCCTGACAGCCTAGGACACAACATTATTCCCATGATGGAGGTGAGCAAACTAAGGCCACAAGAACTTACATCCCTCGTCCTCGGTTAAATAGCTAGTAAGGTTCAAACCCCGGCAATCTGGCTTCTGAGTCTGTGTTCTTAATCACTCTGCTGTGCAGCCTCTTATTATAAATCTAGAAGAAATTGTAGGTCTAGAATATAAATTACAAAATAGAGAGTAAGTCTGGAATAAAAGATTTCTTCCCTGGAGACAGACTGTCTCCCAGATGGGGAGCAAATTTCTGTGTTGATCCTTCTTTATGCGTCTTCAGGTTTGGAGTCCTCTGCAGCTGTGACCTCCCTGGAGGCCCAGGGCAGGTCCCACCTTCTCCTTTTCCCTCTGCCGACACCCAAACTCCCTGGTTCTGTGTCTTCCTGCCTGTTGCCTTCAGGGATTTCTTGAGGATTTGAGGAACTCTTGGGGATAAAAAAGCAGGCAAGGTAGAAAACAAGATGCTTTCAATGACTCGGATATAGGGTAATACATTAAAGGAGCAACATTCAAGCTGGAAATGCTGCTTTTATTTGGTTTTCTCCTCCTGCCTGGATTCCTTACCGTCATCCTGCAAATATACACACACTACAGTTTGGTACAGGGAGAAACTCGTGCTGAGGGCCCCATTTCTTTTAAAATCACAACTCACAGTGTTCAGCTCAGTGCCGACCTTCATTCCCCAAATATATATTAGAACCCTGAGGATGCTGGGCCTGGTCCAGGTGTTGTGGGGATGCAAAGAGGAATGAGACGGTTTCTGGACTTTGGAGCCCTAGATGGACCAGAGTTGGCAACTCTGTGCTCAAAGTTCCTGGCTGTGAGCCCTTAAATACGCTAATTAACATTTCTAATAATAATAGTTTCCATATATTGAGCCCATGCTATGGGCCAGGCAGACACTTTACAAATTTCATCTCTAAAGCACAGGACAATTCTGGTAGATATATGTTATCCCCATTTTATAGATTGTGCAACTGAGGCCCCTAATAAACTACGATTCAAACCAAGTTCCCATGCTCTTTCTGTGATGATGTCCTGCAGTTTCAACCTCCCTTTTCTTTTCTGTGAACTGGAGTTAGATAATGCCATTCGCTAAAAGAATGAGATGGGACCATATAGATACATGCATGGTTCAGAATCAAAGACACATATTTGCACACTAAATGGTGGTTCTTATTATTAGGAAAGGAAGTGACACAGCGGTATTTTAGCAGTGCCTGAAGTGCTACATGAGTTAAGAGGAGGGAGCAATTCTTCCCAACCGGACAGGATCTGGTTTTGTGGTATTTGAGTGGGGCCTTGAAAAATGAAATGTGTTTGGGTATGTGGCAATGATAGGTCAGGGTGGAAGTAAGTCAACCTTTCGTAGGTGAATTTTACAGCACGAAAATGGAAATTGTCATGGCCACATGTGTATCGTTAGCGATTTTTTTTAAAGCCTCAGATTTTCAAATATTTCTAAAAGAACTAGAAAATCCCACTCTGGCTTTTGAGAGGAAGAGAACATACACCATGAATTCTTCCAGATTAAATGGGATTATATTCACAGAGAAGGGTGACTGCCTGCTATCTTTATTAAATAATACCCTAATTCTAGACAAGGACGACAGAAACGGTGTAACAAGACTTCTGAGAAGAAGGGATAAAGGTCTTTATAGAAGAGATGAGACTGGAAAAATAGTCTGGATATGAGACTTCCAGCCAGTCTCTGCTGCTTCCCCGTCCTATTCCCCACTTGCCCCTAGACTATGCCCCATGGACGAGACTAGCCCTGAAAGTGAGCCCAGTCTGTCTGCTAGTCTGGTTCTAGTTGAATCATTAGCACTAAATATTTATAAATATGGAGGAAAACATTTTATTCTTTTCTTATAAAAATGAGTGGGTTTTTCTGCCACATCTCCCTGTTAGCAAACAGACAGACCTTAAATGTGGATGGGAAGGAACCATCTCTTGCAGACCGCAGAGAGGTTGAACATCGCCCTGCTGTATAAAGCATACAACCTTAATTTACAGAAGAGCTTACTTTCTTTTTCTAAGTGCAGCTCCTATTTAAGAGTCTCAAATGTAAAATATGGAAGAAGTCATTTGTTAGTCACTTCCATATTTTTTCAAGTAAAGCAAAACAGATAATACCAAGTCAAAAGTGAACCCAACAAGACTGCTAGAGAAGCAGTGAGAGGAAAGGGAAAAGATAAGTTGTGACTTAAACAAAAATACGCAAGTCAGTCTAAGGCAACCAAAAAAAGCGCGTATGTGCAAGAATAGCCCTCCCCCTTCTAGAAACTCTCACAGCTTATTTTGCCATAGAGGAAGATAAATGTTACAATATCTCGCTAACCAATCAGCAACGTTGCAGGCCTCAAACCAGGAAACCCTTTAAAGTGTAGTATTTTAAACTGTGCAAGTGAGACTTCTGGTTCTCAGCTAGTTTTTGTTCCCTGTGCTTGTAGGATGGAAAAGCAGATGTGAAGTCCCTCATGGCGAAGTTTAACACAGGGGCCAACCCGACAGAGGAGATCTCAGGCAAAAGCCGACCCTTCAAAGTCACAGGGCAAAACTCACCTTCGGGAGTACAAGCGAAAAAGAACTTATTTGACAACCAAGGAAATGTCAGCCCTCCTGCAGGACCCAGCAATGTACCTAGGTTTGGGACCCCAAAGCCACCTTTGGGAGTGAAACCTTCTTCTGAGGAAAAGCCTGACAAGGAACCCAAGCCCCCGTTTCTAAAGCCAACTGGAGTGGGCCAAAGATTTGGATCCCCAGCAAACTCAGCAACCAGAGACCCTGAAGTGAAAGTAGGATTTCCGAAACCTGGAGGCCCCAAGCCCTTCAACCTGCCCAAAGACGATTCTAAACCTGTGTTTCCACGGCCTCCTGGGACTAAGCCTTTGCTTCACAGTGTAAACCAAGACCATGACTTAAAGCCACCAGGCCCGAAGTCCGGGTCTAATCCCCCAGCCCAGGAAAATGAACAGAAGCAAGTGTTCCCCAAGGTGGCGGGAGTCAAAGGCAAGTTTGTGTCAGCCACACCAGATCATGACCCCAAGCCCCTCTTCCCCAAACCCCTCATTGGCCAGAAGCCATCCGTGAGCACCGATGACTCCTATGAAGATGAGATCCCCACTAAGAATGTGGCTCCACAGAAAGGACCCTTGGCCCCCCTAGGAGCCAAGTCCAAAACTGGCCCTTTAAAACCAGCAAGAGAAGACCCAGAAAATAAAGACCATGGAGGAGAGACATCAAGCTCACCTTTTCCTGGAGTGGTTCTGAGACCTGCAGCAAGCAGAGGTGGCCCAGGCCTCTCTAAAAATATTGAAGAAAAAAAAGAAGACGGGAAGATAGATGCTGCTAGGAATGTCTTCCTGAGCAAAATTAATCAGGAAGAGTCGACTTCCGGGGCTTCTCCTGCCAAGTTCCCTAAGATACCTTCTAAGCTGACCGTGGGAGGGCCATGGGGCCAAAGTCAAGAAAAGGAAAAGGGAGAGAAGAATTCAGCTGCCCCTAAGCAGAAGCCATTGCCTCCTTTGTTTACCTTGGGCCCACCCCCACCAAAACCCAACAGACCACCCAATGTTGACCTGACGAAATTCCGGAAAGCCGCTTCTGGAAACAGTAAGTTCTTTTCTTGTTTGCTATTTAACATGTTTTATTCCACATCAGAGGGTGTTTTAGCTTCTGGGGAAAAGTTTGTAGCCAGGAATGATTCCATCCCTGGTACGCCTGTGTATATGATGACATTGGTATTTTTTTTCTTTGGTGGGGGAGGTCTGAGAAGGTAGAAATCCTTAGTTCTGTGTCGGCATTCCGTGAGAAAATGCCTTGGTGGGCTGGTTTTGGGGGGTGGGGAGAAAAGCATCCACCTGATTGATAAATAGTTTTGTTTAATGGTAAGCTTTCATCTCCTTCCTTAGTCGGGTTTCATTTCTGTTGAATGGGACTGAGGTGTGTTACTCCTTCCACCATCAAGGAGTTAGACAGAAAGATGAGCAAACCTCTAAGTCAGTGGTTCTCAACCTAGGGCAATTTTGATGCCCAGGGGACATTTGGCAGTGTCTAGAGGCATTTTTGATTGTCACGACTGGAGGGTGTTACTGGCATCTAGTGGGTAGAGGCCCGGGATGCTGCTAAACATCCTACAATGCACAGGACAGCCCCTCACAACAAATAATGATCCAGCCCCTATCAAGCCCCAAAAGTCTACGGTACGGAGGTTGAGAAATCCTCCTCCAAGTGATTCGAAATGTCCACAAATTCATCCTACATTTCCTAAGCCCAATATTCAAATGAGATGAAGAGCCCTCTTTTGAAATGACGCTTTCCGGTTTATATTTTAGCTGTCTTCTATTTCTCGGTACAAAGTTTTCTGAACTTTTCTGACTCATAAAATAGTAGATAGCTAGGATAATAAGCTACACAAAGGGATACATTATTCTCCTTCTGATTAATTAGTTTAATTTTCTACCAGAGATGTTACCACAATAGTATGGCCCGTGCTATAATTTGATACTGAATGATTTGGTAAAGATTTATAACTCTGCATTGTGATGGGAGAAGCTCATTTATGCCTGAAATGATTAATATTTTAGGCAAATAATGTGCACCTGTTTATTGTGAGGAGGGAGAATAAGCTGCTTACAAGCGACTACACCACCGTTAGACATATTTTTCTCCTTAAAAAAGTATGGTCTAATTAAAGCAGTTCTAGGCATAAAGGCCGTCTTTCTTTTTTGGCTCTGTAGAAGCATCTTGGGATATGTCATCTTCCTGAGATCAATATTCTTGGTGCTGGTCAACCAATTAGTGAGCGATCAAATCCTCTGTTAATTTATCATGTAGAAAGCAAGTTTGGAATGACCCCACAATCATCTCTCTTCCAGAAAGTTTCAGCCCACTTGTGTCTTCCTCACCTGTCTCCTTCTTATTTTAATACTGGTCCATCACTCAGAACTGTTATTTTTGTGACACCTTCTAAAAGATCTCTTCTTATTTCTCTTTCTTAGTGCTTCTTTACCTCAGATAAAAAGTTAACTATCATAACCTCCATTTTATGGGTCTGACCTCATGTCAAGGAATTGTTCTGATGTTAAACAGAAATCCTTGGACGTTTTCTTCCACATCCTCCATCTTTGTTTCCACTCAACTACCAGATTTGGTTGGTAGTAAGGAGTTGTCTGATGTCATGCTATTGAAATGGTGGTGAAGTCCTCTTTCTGGCTCTACAGTCCAGGCAAGGTCAGCATTGAGCTGATTTTCAGTGCAATACAGCCCTAAGGGACCCGAACAAAATTGCTTACTAAGGAGAGTTAATCCTGTCCCTCTTTCTCCTGGCCTTTGCAACCCTTTCCCCCATCCTGACATGCATCCCCACTGCTCAGGTGCCACGTGACACAGTTTAGATTCTGAATCCTCTCATCAATGTACCCCACCTCCAACCTCTGATCCCTTCATGCATATTACTCCAAATGCTCCAAAACGGACCCTGTTCCCGCTTCATCTGCCTCTTCCACAAATCAGGACTCAACCCTTCTTAATTGAAACTGACCTCAGGTTGGTGTCAGGATAAAGCAAGCTGATTCATTACTTTAAATTCTAAATAACACCCCTTTAAAGCATACACATTTTTAAAAAGCATTTAAATTTCTCAGCTTATTTTTTAAATAGAAATTATATCTGGCTCAAAGAATAGCAAATACAAAGTGATATATAGTGAAAAGTCATCTTCAGTCCTGGGCCTCTGCCCCACAAAAACCACTCTTCTTAATTTCTACATCCATTCAAAGTTTCTTTATGTTTACACAAGCAAACATAAATATAGATACTAATCTCCTGCTTTTTATTCAAAAAGTAAGATATTATATGCAATACTCTGATCCTTGCTTTTTAAAAAAGTAATAATTAGAGGCCAGCCCAGTGGCACAGCTGTCAAGTTCGCACATTCCACTTCAATGGCCCAGAGTTCGCCGGTTCGGATCCTGGGTGCAGACCCTACACACCGCTTGTCAAGCCGTGCTGTGGCAGGCATCCCACATACAAAGTAGAGCAAGATGGGCACAGATGTTAGCTCAGGGCCAGTCTTCCTCAGCAAAAAGAGGAGGATTGGTGGCAGACATTAGCTCAGCACTAATCTTCCTCAAAAAAAAAAAGGTAATAATTAAAAAATCTTAAATATCTTTCCACATTTTAATAAGAGGTAACTGATTATTCTTTAGAGCTGTGTAATATTTTGGCAAATGGATGACTCACCTAATTGGTTTAGCAATTTGTATTTTTTCCAACCTTTTTATGTTAGAAACAGTGATATAGAAAATAATCTTGTATAGGTGTCATAAAAAAGCATTTATTTTCTGAACACAGAGAATTTCTTAATAGATCTGCTGACTCTGGATCCAGCCACTGCTATTTTTCCTAAATCACGATAGAAATACTTATTAATTTAGCATTCCATTTAGGAAAGTTAAAAATATACTAGAATTAGAATGCATATAGTGTTTAAATTAACTAAAACTTCGTCTAATAACTCTGTAGGCTTTCAAAACTTTAAAACTATTTTCTTAGCCTTCTACCTCATTCCTTCCTTTCCAGGTTCACATCCAGTTTCTTAAAGCTCTTCCCCAAGTCTACCCTCCATCTTTTATCACCTTTGTCCGATATATTAGCCATTAAAAATATTTGTCATTTATTGAGGACCTGTTAGATATCAGATAGATGTTATCCCGTTTATTCCTCTCAAGAACCCAATGAAATAAGAATTCTGTGAGGAAATAAAGCTCAGAGAGGTCAGATAGCTTGCCCAAGGCCGTAAAGTGACTAAGCAGGGGCAGGCGATTCCAGAGCCCGTGTCCCCCGACATCCCTTGCTGGGCTGCCTCTCGTGATACATAGGATATCTTGAGATAATAACTCAAGCATAAGTGAAACCCAAAGAATCCTCATTCCTCTCCCTTTCTCTGTTCTTTGGTTGAAACATCATTTTTTTAAATTAAGAATACCACTATAAACTCCATGAAGACAGAGGCCAGTCTGCTTACCATTATATCTTCAGAGAACAGAAATAATATAAACTCTTGTTAGTTGCTCAGATTTGTCCTCTGATTAAAGTCTATTTAATCAAAATTTAGGATAAATACTCTCTATAGCTTAGTGACTACTTCAACAAAGTAGGTAACCCTTGCCCACAGACTTGCACTCCATTGAATGGAGCTTTCATGCAAATGAGTGTTATGTACAAGGTCTATACTATACATCTATTCAGCTTACTTATTTGTAAACCATAAGCTTGAATATAACATGTTGCTTTTCCGAATGTGGAGCTAATAACTTTTTTTTCCCAGAACGATTTAAGGTTAAAAAAGCCTAAATTAAAAAAAAATTCAAAATGTTCTCTGAACTAACCTTTTCTCTGGTTCCTTTTGGTTCCCAGACCAGTCATGAAAGGACTTCCTTGCCAGCATCATTGTGTACACCTCGCCAGCAAAGTTTGGGTTGCCAAGAACCCCTGGCTTGACTGCTGGTTTGCATATAGGAGTTAGTAAAACCTGCTGGAAAATATTCCATCCAACCCTTTTTCTGGTCTTGTTCTTAATACCAGAGAGAAACTAAGATTCATCTTTCCATACATTACTTTAAGAATGATCAGTTAGGTATCTTGACAGCTGAAGGGATAAGGCCAGAGTCCCAGAGGGAGTTAGCAAAGGGCTAATGGTGTGACTGACCCCCCTCCTTATCCACTTCCGTGTCACTTTAATCCAGCCTACAGCAATTTGGAACTAAAAGGTGCTTGCGCTACTTTCACCAGCAAGTAACTTGTTTCTGGGGGGGGGGCAAGATTCTCCTTCACAGACCCTGAAGCTATCACCTTTCTCTTTCCCTTCTCTCTCCTTTTAAAATTACCTTGTGAGATACTTAAGTATTGAAAAGCATTTTATATCAGTGCATGTTGCTCCTAGACTTTACAAGAAAAAGAGATTCTATGCTCAAACACATTGAAGAAATTTGGGGATGAGTGGATTCTTTACAGCAGGGTTTCTAGCAGCATTGACATGCTACTGTGCACTTGGAAGCTAAGAACAAGGTCCCTAAAAAGCGGATCCTAAGACTCTTTTTCTGAAACATCTCACAGACTGGACTATTTCAGCACACTGAAAAGCTGGCAGCAAAGCCCTCTAGCATACTCACTGGAACTGACAGCGTGGCGCGGCTTCCAGTGGCAACAAGGCCGTGCATACATTGTTCTGCTAATTCTCCAGGTGCCTGGTGTGCGCTTTGTGGCTGGCATCTTGTCTTATTTTTAGCTCCAGCCTGAGCCCAATCTATTTCACCAGCCCTCTCAATCCCCAGGAAAGCAGTTCTCCATGAGATCTCCAGGTCTTCCCTTGATTCCAGGTTGAAGCGTCTGAGGAACCATGCACTGTTAATTGAGTGGCTTATCCAGGTTTAACTTCAAAACAGAGATGCCTCTGACAGAGCATCTTCTCTCTTGGCCACACAAATCCCTGATCAAATCTACGAGCTTCCTAGTCTTCGTGTTTCCTCTCTGAGTTCTAAACTTCTCTCCTCTGCTCTTCTAAAATAAACCAGCTCCTCAGTCTACACCCTGTTCTCCTAGTCAACCTGTTCCCTTCTGTATCTATCCCAGCAGCAGCCTCTGGGCTTCTTTCATCCAATATTTTTATCATTTTTATAAGCAATCTGCGTGGTCTTTGTATATTCTGGCATTTAATTTTACTGTGGAGAAGTCTGAGGCAAACTTGAATTTCCCCCTTTGAAAATAATTTGCTTTTTTGCCTGGATTCCCAAAGAAATCTCTGCCCTAAAGGTTTAAAACCTTTAGCCAAGATGTGTCTGTGTCAACCATTCTATTGTCAATATTTCCTGGAAGATGATGTTCCTCTCAGGGATTTTCTGTTCCATATGCATAGAGGTCCCGCCATTTCTTTTGATCTGACTGATGGATGACAAATGCATCTGCTTGCCCTAATCGAGCATAAGTTTGTCTTCCTCTAAGAGGTGTGATTTGAGTTCTGAGTACTGTTTCTAATACACTTTTCTGTGGTGTGAAGGATAGCTGGAATGGTCTTGAGGGCAGTCCTTGCTGGAGCCCTGGGTTCTGCTCCATGTTCTGAGACCTCATTCAGGATCCTGTCCCAGAGGAAGGTGACCCATGGCAGCTCACCCCACTTCTGCCTCTGGTCTGCTCCTGTTGTGGTATTTAGGGCTTTCATGCTATGGGGTTCTCCTCGACCTTGCCCAGGCTGCTCACTCACCCATGAGTCCACTTCTCCAACCTGGAGTGTATTAGGGAGAATTCACAGGTTTTTCCAGAATCATTGTCTTCCCCCAATATTGCTTCTGGGCCCGGGGAACAGGTGGAAAGCTTCACTTGCCTCCCATGGCACCAGAACCTGCTGTTTCTCCCCTTAGCCACCACTTTTTGAAGTTTATCCATGAGGTTATTTTTCTTTTCTTGTGTGATGGCTGTTAGTGAGTTTGGGATAACGTTTATCTTTCCTTATTTTGTTTTCACTCCTTTATTTGAGAATTGGAGGACAGACATCCTAGAAGTCCCATCCCTCATTATTTAATACTGACTAAATATTTCAACTATAATCCAGGGGTCAGCCATATTTCCAAAGGGGCCACCAAGTCACCCCTTCACAAGGCACACAGCAAGATGGCAGAAAGAAAACTGAAATGAATTGAATGCCCACTGCAAGCCTTGTTTCATGTCCTCTGGACTAGGCTCCCTGGTGAAGGACACTTAGGTGACGAGTGCCTAGACCCCTCCCCTAGTCTTCTATTCTAAGGAGTCTTGTGGACATGATCAAGGCTGGGCGAGGAGGAGATCCAGCTCCCCGATGGGTGTGTCACTTCTGGACTGTTGATAGAATCTGACTCCTGCTAACCAGCAAATTCCCCAAGAGCAGAAACATCGTAAGCCTTTCTCAGCCAATCAGTTTATACTTAGACTAGGAGAAGAATAGAATACTGGATATGAAAATGAGCCTGGAAGAGGAGAGGACCCCTGGGGCTGACCTGTGTGGAAGGCAAATTCCCTCACTGCAGGGTCTACATGATTTTGCCACTGAAAAGTCCCCTCAGCAGATTTAGGTTCCTGGTTCCTTGCTTGGTGCTTAATTCGACCTTCAAAATGCTTTCTTAACTGCTCAGGCACAAGCTAGCCTTTTAATATTAGTTTGAGTACAACACTAGTGCATACTTATTCTTTAATTTACAGAGAAAAGTTTCCTTATACTGATATTCACCATGCCTAGAAAAGGGACTATTTCTTTTCTTAGTTATGGAAAGAGAGATTTCTGCAAAACCTCGTTCAGAGCAACATGCCATGATTTACCCTGTTGTAGTAACTCTTCCTGTGATCCAGAGGCAGAAGTTGGTATGTTTTTAACCTACTTATAAGGAAAATATGGAAATATTGCCTATCAACTGGCATTGTATCAATATTAGTAGCATTTATGCTAGATCAAAGAAGATATAGCCACTTGTAAAATAAATAAACATTTTGTTTTACAATGGCTGACTTGCCCTTAAAGTGTGAAATGCATATGAGATGATTTAATATATGCCAAATTTGATCAAAATTATTTAATTCTTGGGGTCGGCCTGGTGGCATAGCAGTTGTTTGCACATTCGGCTTTGGCGGCCCGGGATTTACCAGTTCAGATGCCAGGTGCAGGCCTGCACACTACTTGTCAAGCCATGCTGTGGCAGGCATCCCACATATAAAGTGGAGGAAGATGGGCACGGATGTTAGCTCAGGGCTAATCTTCCTCAAAAAAAAAAAAAAAACAAATTATTTAATTCTTAAAATAGTTATGCAACCCATTGAGGTAAAAGCATTAAAATGGAATTGCAGTTTATTTGAGAAAGGAAAGAGATTAAAAAGAAAGTCAAGTCTAAGGATGAAATACAAATACATATGAGTCTAATAATCTAACACATAAAAGCTCCTCTGATTTACTTTCAATTGTGCTTACACATGCAAAAAGTTTTTTTAACACTAGATAGGAAGACTGGGGCAAATGTACGTGTTATAATTTAGTCTGTTTATGGGCCAAGAGATGGCCTGCTTCATATAACCTGCTAAAATAATTTCTAAGCCAAGCTAAATAAAACTCTTTTTTTAAAAGGGTTGTATTTCCAGAATATGCATTTGCTACTAAAGGCTCCTTCTTTGCCTTGATGAAAACTATTTCAGAATATGATGGGTTCATACGCTAAAAGCATCTCTTTATGCCTATGTTTTCTAGTTTCAAAACCAAATGAAATTAACTTTTATACCACAAAAATAACTCCAGTTATAGGAAGAACAAAATTACGCCTCCGGAGCCAAAGTCCAGCTACCTGTTTTTACAGAAATATCTGGAAATTCCCTGTCCTTTTAGGGAAACCACAATCATAATAGTTATGACATGGCCCTAAAGCCCAGACAACCATCTAGAATACAAGATTATTTGTTTTCCCAACATATGAGAAACAAGGAAGAAAAAAAAAAGTCCAAAAGTTGGAGAATTTAACTGCTATATTAACCGCTACTAAACAGATAGACAAGAAACGTATTTCTCTGCTGTTTAAATTACTACTAAAGAAAAAAGATTATACTTCATTCTGTCTGGCATATCAAAGGTAGAAAAAAAACATCTAGAACACCCAATAGCAATAGATATTATCAGGAAAAGATAACCGAAGATGAGACATCTGGTTACAGAAAAAAATCTGAACAAAAAACCATATGAGGTTTTTCTTTCCCCAAAGTAAGACTTTGCATTGTAGAATCAGCTGTTTGTATTTCTGACAACAGCCTGCATCGCTCTGCACCTGCACTCCTGCCTGCCACAACGGCTGTCTCAGCCAGCGGCGCGCTCCTGGCAACCCAGTGGGTCTTTTTCCAGGGGTGGCAGTAGGCCTGTTGAGATCAAGAGGGGCACAGAGAAAGGTTCTTCTCACGTAACGCCACTCTCGTTTCTTGATGTTCTTGTAAACTTGAGAGCAATAAGACAGCTCATCTGATTTTCAGAAGGAGCCAGTGTGGGGATATGATTGGTGTAACCAGGCAACTAAAAGTCTGTCCCAAAAAATGGTAAGGCAGTGAGTTTGAATATTTGTTCCCCTCATCTGGAATAAAAGTCATTCATTTATTATTAAATGTAAAAAGAAACCTAGACTGATACCCAAAAGAGTTTCCCTTAGTGGTTTGTTTTCAAAGCTTGCACTATTTCTTATTTCTCTTCCAAATGGTCACCTTAAAGAAGTTGAGGTACGCTAGATACTCCCAGCTATTGAGAATCTGGACTGCAGCTTCTCCAGGACCCCTGCTTCTTTCTGCTCTCCAGTCTTTAGTTTCTGGCTCATATAGATTGCATGGAAAAGCTACACACACACACACACACACACACACACACACACACAAATATAACCATGACCTGCTCCTCAGCCATTTTTTCAAAAGGAGTTTTATATGGAAGGAGAATAGGGCAAGGCTATAAAATATATTTCAGTCATTCACATCACTCTAAATTAAAGAGAATTTTCTCAACCCGATATGAGCTGTTTGACAAGCAGGAAACCTCATTCTCTGTAGGAAGAGGCTTTCTTTGATTTCTCCGAAGCCTTGAGTTCTTAGTCCTCGTGGGGAGAAATTAATCATGCTCTGACTGAGTGGCGTGCAACGAGATGTGGTTTCTAGATCCTCTGCTAGATCTCTATCTACCACGTGGGAACTCCAGCTTGCTCAGCCAACTCAGATTGATTATCTAATGGACCTACTGTTTGGGTGGACTATTACAAGATGAGGTATTATCTCAGTCAGTTGAGGCTGCTAAATACCATAGGTTGAGTGGCTTAGAAACAACAGAAATTTATTCCTCACAGTTCTGGAGGTTGAGAAGTCCAAGATCAAGGCACCAACAGATTCGGTGTCTGGTAAGAGTCCATTTCTTGATTCGTAGATGGCTGTCTTCTCTCTGTGTCCTCACGTGGTGGAAGGGACATGAGCTCTCTGGAGTCTCTTTTATAGGGGCACTAATCCCATTCATGAGGTCTCTACCTTCATGACCTCATCACCTCCTAAAAATCATCATTCTGGAGATTAGGTTTCAACATATGAATTTGGTGGGGACACAAACAATCAGCTATAGCCTGTGACCTCAACCTAGCAAACGATACCCTTCTACTTCCCCACCATCCGTCTCCCTCCTATTTTTCTGCTTTCTTCTTCATTTTCATGGTATTCTTTTCCATTCCTTCATATCATCACCACAAACCTCCTTTCTTTTGGGTCAATGAAATCTGTCAGGAAAACCCGCAGAAAATACTGAGCTTTATGGAGGCACGAGGACCAAGAGGTAGCTGAATTCTGAACTACTAAAAAACCATAGAGAATTACCCATCAACATGATTTTAAAATAAAAATCTAAGGTAAGAAATAGAAAAGCTGTTAGTGTGCTCCTTAAAATCTAGATGAACTTAAGTCCAAACGCCAAGCCCATGTTTTATGAAAAAATCTAATGATCCCGAAGGAGACCAATGACTGGCCAAGTGGCTTAAATTCTCAAGGTCTCTTCTGGCTTTCAGCCCCTGCTTTTTCTAACTTGGATGGCTTAGGAATTGGCTCCGAGACCCTGTGCTGTACTGCAGTCACCCGAACAAGACTTGGTGCTTTTCCTTGCTTTTCACCGCAAACCACTCATTGAAGGCATTTGAGTGACAAAAGATGTGCAGAAACGGAAAAGTTCCCCCTGCACTGGGGAGAGAAATGTAAAACGGAATATTGGCAACCACCGTTTTTCAAAAACAGCTAGGTATTTTGCAACTCAGTCCCCTGTCGCCTCCCCTGTTGCTCACCATCTCGTCTCTTTTCCTCATTTCTTTGACCTCTCCTTCTCAATGGCAAAGAAAAATGAGAACACTCTTTCCGTTTTCTTATTTGGAATAGTTCAGCTGTCTCTAACCCACACCTTAAACTTAGCTGTTGTCCTCCTTTGCATATAAACAGAAGTTTCCTATTCAAGGGCCTGTTCACCATCTCTTTTAAGAGTGGGAGGAGTTAGTGGGAAGGATTGGCCAGGGGGAGAAGTGGTTTTATTTTATATTGCTATTGATAGCCATTATATTACTAGAAACAAACTGCTGATAAAGAGAATATATCTATTCTAGTTTGGTCGATTCCAATCCAAGGACAGAAACTGAATTGTTCCACACTGGTGTGATAGTCAGATCATTTTATACTCTTGTCTATTTTTGCAGCCTAATAATCAGAGATCCTTAAAAAATAAGAGTGCTGGAAAGTGGCTTTCTTCTACCAGACCTGAGATTTGAAAGTTTTCTGGTGCTTTCCTGAATTAAAGTATTACAAGGACACCCATGCAAACCAACGTCCCTTACATGTCTTCTTGATCATTCTGATACTAAATAGGTCTCTAAGAAGAAAGATCGCCAAAATGGATAGACGTTCTGATCAACAATGTGTGTGTGTGTGTGTGTATATGCGCACACATATATTCATCAATAATATATTCAGAATTCATAACAATACATTACGAAGGAGCTAGAGAACATCAAAATTAGGCCTTAGTCTTTCAAAGGTTCTCAAAGTTTAAGTTGCATAAGAATGCCCCCAAACTTTCTAGTTCAAGAAATTTCCTGGGATGGAACCCAGGAATTGGACTAGTTACCAACATCACCAGGTGGTTCTAATGCAGCTTGTTCTTGGAGCACATTAAGAAATACTGCGCTACGAGAATTGTTACAGTGGGCGAGGGGGTAACAGGATGGTGGCGAGAGGAAGGATTTCTAAACCATAGGTAATTTTCTGAAAACAAAAGAAATGCTATAATGCTGAGACAGGATACTAGAAGTTAGGGATTACATTGAAACATGAAAATGTGTGAGTGATCTGTTCAAGCAAATAGGTCCTATCCTATGGTTGATCTTAAAAATTTGCTTAGTTAGAGAAAGTACAAAGGTGCTATTCAAATATCTAACGTCTGGGTGGCTGGCACCAGAGTCCTGAAAGTCCTTTGCTAACTCAGTCATTAACCTTTTAGTTGCAGGGTCACAAAGAGGTCCAGGGGTCACTTAGGGATATCTGGAACCCTTCAAAGGCTTTAGTTGGTTCACTGTTTTGACAGTTAGTGGTTACCTTGTACGCAACAGCTGACCCCAACCATCAGCTGGAGGAGTGTAGCACTCCCCCTACGGAACAGCTGAGACGTCCTGCCACTCTCTCCCTTTCTTTCCTTTCTTCCTTTTTTCTGTTCTCTATTCCCTCTCATTTTTGTTTCTTTTCTCCTTTCTGCCTTGCGGTGGCCTCAGGTTAGCTCAGCACAGTGTTTTTCACATGGCACATACAATTACTATTCATCAAATTAAAAAACCATATTTAGCACCACCAATGGTACTCAAGGCAAAAAAAAATGGACAAACAGCCTTTGAAAACTTGAATAATTGTGTATCACTGTAAGAATTGCTGCTGTGTGGACAGAGGCCAGAATGACAATGGAGCCCACAGTCCTGCCCAATGTGGCCACACTTGTTTCCTTGGGAGGTGTCCATGCTTGGTAATGGCCCTCTCAAGTCCCCTCCACAGAACCTGACCAGGAGGGCTAAGGCATGAACAGAGTTAAAAGCACTGGCTGTTTCTATGCTCCGAATGCAGTCAGCACCCAAGTGCAACCGTACTTGCCTGGTTACCCCCCTACCTATATAACTCATCATTGGTAGCAGCATTCATCTTTTTCTTCAACAATATTTAGTGTATTAAGCATCTAATCTTGAAAATAGGCCTATGTTCATATAGCACCTAAAAGAAATTAAGTCAATGCAAAAGAAAGCTAGGCAGTTGTCCTAAACTAAAAGGTACCTTTCACGTATCTTCAAAGGTACGCGAGTTTGAAGAAACGTACTCTCAAGTTTGGATGCCTCACACAGACTCTCACATTTGAGAACCTAATGATAAAAAAAGAGGTGGATGTGGCATTGACAAAAACAATTTTTTTTCGAGCTTGTTGTTATATTTTTGTAAGCTGGAACCTTTTTTTAAATCTCGCTGTGAAGTGGCTGGGAGAGCTTGCAGAAAGTCCTGTGAACACTTAGTGATCCATGAGAAGTGAGATGTATTATAAAGATGGGAGTCCTTCTTTTGTTTTGAGAATTGCAGGTGTTTACACAATTGTTCTTCATCAAGGAGAGTTCAGAGCAGATGCTCTGTTGCTAGAGAGCCTTGGGGTCCAGCACAAGCTCCACTGCTTACTGTGGGACCCCAAGGAGGGCTCTTAGCCTCTCTAAGCCTCATCCATTCATGGAGAGAGTAAGTCAACTCTGTCCTAGGGTTACTGGGAGGATTAAATGGATATGTATTAAAAGCACTTTAAAAAGTTCATGGTATATCACAAAGACTCAAATCATTGCAGCAATTTAATTATATTTATTAAAGGGGAAAGAAGAAAATGCCCAAATAAACACCCCGTTGAAAATAGCTGAGTAATAGAACGGTAGGCATAAGCAGTAGCCTCAGGTATCCGTCAATACTAGTAAGCATGTCATCCGATGGTTGCAGATGTTAAATCACATTTTATTTTGCTTAAACATAACATAAAAGATTTTCATTATGACAGCAGCTACTTGATCCTCTTTTAGATGCAGTATCTCCTTGCACCTCTCTAGCTGTATTACTGTTTCCTCGGGTGAGTTCTATTTATTGACTCCAGAGTCCTTTCTCCCGTTTGGCTTTTCCCAGATGTTTGGAGATTCGACGTTTGTGCACATAGTGGAGATTGGGTTGAACTGTTGCCGTTTCTGTTTGTGCAGCCGGCTTGGGAGAGGGGACAGAGTTCAGAGGAGCCAGAGAGTGGCTGAGTGTGTCTGGGTGAGGCGCTTTGATGGCTAGTCTTCGCCGGGACACCCCCCTCCCTCCTGGACATTGTAGTGGCTGGAGCTCTGCTGGCTCTGCCTGCCCAACGGCTCAGTCCTTGTTCTCAGGATTCGTGTTGGGTAGAAGTCCAGCCTCCTGGCTTTACCCATACCTGCTTTATCCCTCCAAGTAATCCCGCACGGCTCCTTCCTGCCCCCAGCATTCTTCACCTCAGAGAGCGTGCAGAGCACTCTCCGTGGCTCCCACTCTTTGTAGCCCTCTCTCTTACATTCTCTTTGGGTTCTGTTTCCTCTTTCAGCTGATCTCTCTTCAAATCTGTCTTTTAGGGATTTCTTATGGCTTCCAGTCCACTTTGAGTTTACTTTCTTGTGTACTAGTGTGTTTATGGGGGGTTTTCTTTCATCATCTTTTCCATCATTTGTAGAGATTTGGGGTGAGCAGAGCTTGGTACAGCACGTGGTCAGCCTACCATCTTGACTGGGAGCTTTCAATCATGTATCCAGGGGGATGAACATTAGTAGGACATTTAACTGCTATAAAGCGTCAATATCAGAAAAGTACTTAATGGGTTATATCAAAAGAATCATCTCAGGTGTGGGTTTACACAACGCAAAAAAAGAGTAAAAAGTTCAGCCATCCACATGTATTGATAGTGTGTACATGCCACTGTGTACTTTGACCTAGTAATAATACGTAAGACAAATGTCCTAAAGAAGCTCGTTGTTTATATGGGTTTTTCACTTCTTAAACTGTTACAAGAAAAATAGCTTTTACATATAATGAGTGCTCTTCCCCATCTACAAGGACTTATAAGATCTAAAGAAAGAGCTTTGAGAAATGTGTGTCATTGCCTTAAAGGGACACATAATTTGTTATTTGAAATTTTAAAACTTTTATAGTCTCCAGAAAAGGATTTTGACTTAGATCCCAGACTTAACATATAAACACTAACAGCATATCAGCTGGAATCAGAGTTAACCAAAGCTAGGTCGAAATTGCTTTTCCTTATATTGCTTCCCATCTAGGGGGAAAAAGTGAATATAAATTGAAGTTGAAACATGTCCATGGGATGGATATTGATTAATTAATTTTTGATAAATAAAACACATATTTCCATAAAATTTTATGACTAGATCAGAACAGTTTGTGCATCATCTCTCACTTTGGAGAGAGAACTGATTCAAAACACATATCCAACAAGTATCTCTCTATAACACTATTAAAATAAATTTGGGGGCAAAGGGAGAACCAACAAGAAATATATACATTTGCTGAAGAGATTTTTTTTTTTAAGTCACTCCAGTGAACTGATGGAAGTTACTTCAGCATCTGGATTCAACAAAGAATCTTAAAGTAAAAGCGGTTTGCAGTAGCAGAAGCACATTCAATAGCATATCCTGCAAATACGAAATTAGTCTTTCCTTCAAATGAACTAATCATCAAATGTGAACACATTCTTTGGGAAGTTCTTGAAAAGCCAAGAAAATTACTTTTTTGTAGTCTGTGTGTGAACGGAAAAGAGGGATATTTGAATTAACTGTACTACCCAATAGTTTAGGATTTTCATGTTCAAACTCACCAAAATAACCCATTTAACTTTTATTTTCAAATTTTCACATTTTAGTAACTTAAAATGATTTAAACAGTCAACATTATTGATTTAATTGAGATAAATATACCTCTTTGTGGAAGAAAGCTCATCCAATTTTTTTTGTTTAAAATAATAGAATTGTTTGTTATTTACCTTTTTTTATTCTATTCCAAGTACAGCATTGCAAAATGTTTCAGATTTCATTGATCAACTCACTGAATTATAATTCACCTCAAAACTGTGACAACTCTCTACTTTAAATAGTTTTGTGACGGGGCGGCCTGGTGGCGTAGTGGTTAAGTTCACACACTCCTCTTTGGTGGTCCAGGGTTTGTGGGTTCAGATCCCAGGTGTGGACCAAGCACCACTCATCAAGCCACACTGTAACAGCATACCACATAAAATAGAGGAAGATTGGCATAGATGTTAGCTCAGTGACAATCTCCCTCAAGCAAAAAGAGGAAGATGGGCAACAGATGTTAGCTCACGGCCAATCTTCCTCACAAAATAAATAAATGCATAGGTTTGTGACTAATATAATCACAGTTTCTGAAATGGCCACAAAATAAGTCTAGAAAATTGGTTTTTAATGTGTCACTATATTCTTTCTAAAAATTGAAAATTGGCTTTTATTCTAAGTGGTTAAATAGGACTGGGTTTGCCATTAGATGAAGTAAACTTTCATCATCTCAAAATATCTCATCTGATTGCTATTATAAAATTTCCTCTCTACCCATCATTTCTCAAGGCAGTGTTTCTCCCAGTGTGGCCTATAGACCATCTACACCGCAATGGGCTTAGGTGCTTTTAATAACTTGAGGCTGCTGCCCATCCTAATTCCACCCCTACCACAGCCCCCTTCCTGGATCAGAGAGTCTAGCTTTGGGGCCTAGGTATTGCCATTTTTAATAACTTGCCCAGGAGCTTCTGAGGCATACTGAAAATAGAAAAAAATTTAACTCAAATCAACCTTTCTTTAAATGGCAAATATTTTTCTATGTTTTATAATGTCAAAAAAAATAGCTTGTTTTGAGCAGTTTCAGTAACTCATTTTCCTTAGGAAAGCCCTGGAATGGAAGGGTGGAGATACCAAGGAAAGGGACATTCTGTAAACCCGGCAGGTGATCTGAACCACTGCAGACCATCCTGTTGTACACGCTGGGCTGCCCTGAAGAGCTACTGGAGCTGGCATTTTGGGGCTTCCTTGTGTAGAAGCAGAGAAAACTCCTGGACAACGTTCATTCTCCCATCATGCTAGGAATTCCTGCCAGTCTCCCTGTAAGAGGCGAATACTCTTAGGATAGGTCCTAACAGGTCTAGTGCAAATACGCTTGTTTGTGATCTAGACATCTTGGATACAATCACTTCCTTCCTGGACTGGAGACCGAGAGTGCCTCAAAAGGAAACAAATGCCAGTAGGAGACAAAGGGACCTTTGGAGACTAACTTTGTCAACTTAGTTTTGCTTGGATCTAGGCCTACCTGCAGCTTGTTCCTTTTTTAATAAGAAGACAATTCTGCCCTGAACAACTTTTGAAGATAATGAAGTTTTCCAGAAACACCTAGGAAAAATAATAACAACAACAAACAGAAAAGGAAACAGCAGCACAAAGGTGTGTGGGGCTGAGGTGCCAACTGTTACAGGGAAAGAAATGGCATGAAGAAGGTCTTTTCTTACACCTCTGCCTCCAGCTGTGCACTTAATTTTACCAAATATTTGACATCACCCCGATGCCAGATTCTCTGACCTTCAAAGGCCTTAAGTTATGGCTCCTCGTTTTCACCCTGATTTGGGTCTGTGATGAGCTAGTTAGCAAGGGCTATTTATGATGGTGCTGAAAGAAGCTCTGTTCTCCCATATTGTACGTACATAGGTCACACCAACCCGGTTAAGATGATGCACATGACCTGAGTCTCTTTGAAAACATCCTATTTAATTAAAACATATTAAACAAAGATAGATATCAGGCCTACATAAAAGCGTTTATTTTTATTGCTTTGAGGCACCTACACAGCACCTCTGGGAGCTCCCTTAGATTTCGGTAAAACCAAATGGCAGTGGTGTATGAAATTTGACCACTCACACTCACACACACACACACAGATGGCATCTTCCATGGCACCTGCTCTCCATTCACGCATCATTCCTATTGATGAACAATAAGAAAGCGAGTAAGATTTCAATGGAAAGAAAGGAATAAAATCAGTAAAAGACGGGACTAGGGAAGTAGGCAGGGGCCAAACCTCATAGGCAAAGGTAAGGACTTGCGGCTTTTGCCTAAATATGAGACTGATCTGTCAGATTTGATGTTTGGGAAGGATTGTTCTAAAAGCAGTATAAAGAAGTAGGAGACCATTGCAGACATCCAGGCAAGAGCTTGGACAAGAGGGATGGCAGTAGGGATGGGAAATGGGGGTAGATCGAGAGATACTTAGGTTAGAAAATGATGGATTAGCTGTGTGGGAAGACCATGACTTTTACTTTGAACCTGTTAAATTAGGGGACTCTTTGAGATGTCAAATATGCAGGCACCTACAAGGGTCTGGAGCTTCAGTTCGACATTGCTGACACTCCAGCTTGCCTCCTGGGACCCAATGTTTTTCTGAGTTTGACATTCCTACCTGCCTGATAGAATGTTGTCCAGATCTGTACAGTCTAATACAGTAGCCACTAATACACTAATACAGAGGTATCTATTTAAATTTAAATTAATTAAACAAAATTTAAAAATCAGTTCCTCAGTCGCAGTAGCCACATTTTAAATGTTCAGTAGCCACATGCGGCTAGTGACTGTAATATAAGTCAGCACAGATATTGAATATTTCTACCATTCCTACCATTCCTACCATGTCTATTAGACAGTGTTGACCTCATGACCTGCTGGTACCTCAGTTCCTACATCTCTAAAAATGAATTAACATTTCCACAATATCATACAAAATACATTCTATATGGCGTTAGTTATTTCAGTACCTAAACCCTTGGGTATCGTGAGTTCCGTGAAAGCAAGGCTCATGCCCTATTCATCCTCAAGCCCCCTCACACCCAGCAAAATGTCTTTGTACTCTGTGCTTGGCAAGCATTGGTTGAGTGAATGAGTGAGTGAATATCTACATATATAGAAAAATCATCATTTATGTAATCTCTTAGATTTACACTGACAAAATAGCTACTAAAAGTTCAAAACATAGGGTAATATAGCCTGGTTTATAAGACAGTTCCAGTAAGAGGGCTTATCACATATAATTATAACATAAACAGAGTGGAGGCAGGAGGGTAGAAAGTAGGTAGTGTCCCCTCAAGTTGTCTTCTGCCCCTACTGCCCTCGGTTTTAACTAAAGCAGCAGTGGGTAACACCTACCACCATTTACCACTTCATAGAGAGAGCAGCAGCAAGAGCATCCGTTGCTATAGTATCTCTGCTTCCATCTCTCGTGTGTGCTGCCCCTTAGGGCTGGGATACCTGGCCGATAACGATGGTGGTGGTGAGAGTTCTGCCCACACAGTCTTCCTGGGACTGATCAGTGTCACGATAGGAACTTCCTGAGAGTCTTGGTCAACACCCAGCCTTCATATGCCCATCACAGTGCTGCTGCAAGGGACTCCCTCTCACACCTAAGGACAGGAGGATTGGAATAGGAATTAAGTGTTGAGGGAGTGCCTAGGAGGAATGATGAGGCACACGAAAATGGAACAGGACAAGAGAGGCAGAGCTGCAGTGGAAACACACTCCTCCTTTCCTCCAGAAGCATGAGAGAGTCTGATATAATTCTCCTGTTTATGCTCTAAGAAGAAGGAAATTGTAGATGAGGAATAGTTATTTTGGACATGGTAGATGACTGGGAATGGTGCAGTTGTGGGTAGCAACAAAAATTTGTTAAGCATCAATCGTGTGCTAGGTACTGTGCTGGACGCTAGGATCCAACAGATATAAGACACACGTCTCTCTGCTCCCCTGAAGTTTGTCTTGTAATAGGAGCCACGGACAAGTCACTGGGCGCTTATACTACCCACTGAGAATCACTAAGGTAAGGAGGGTACAGGATACTGGGGGCTCTGAGACGGAAATCTTCCTGGAGGTTGGTGGGGGAGGAAGTTTCCTATTGGAACAGACACCTAAGCTAAGCCCCAAAGAGAGAGTAGGCGTCCACAACGCCTGCAAGGGAAGAGGAGAGAGGTCGAAGAGCGGAGATGGGGGAAAATAGATGAGCATGCACAGACGTCTGGGGAGAAGTGAGAGCTTGGCGGGGGAGCAGCAGAGGGAACTTTTCTGCAGCTTAGAGTATCAACAGGAGAAGAGGTGAGGCATGGGAAGGAAAAGTTTCTGAAGATAGACCCTACATACTGTTCCCTGTCCCCGAGAACTGTAAAAGAAGATCTCATCTTTCTGTTTTCTTTTTTCCTACTCTACCCCATGTTTCTTGCTCCCCCACAAGAATCCAAACCAACACTGCTCTTCAGCTAGACCATGGGGAGTGGTGCATTGGTCCGATGGACAAGCTGTGTGGAGCCAGGCTCTCTGGGTTTGAATCCCAGCTCTGCCCTTCAGTAGCTGGCAGACTTTGAGCAAGTTAATAATTTGCATATTTGCTCATCTGCAAGTAAAAACAATAATGCTACCTACCTTCTAAATTTTTTGAGGAATTACATGAATATTTCCATAAGCGGAGCTTCTAGAACAGTGCCTGGCACACAGGAACCATTCTACAAAGGTTATCTATTATTATTATTATTATGGGCTAAAAAGACTCTTGTTAGCTAGCGTGGAAGTAAGCATTTAGCCAACATTTCCATGGGCAACAATTTACAAACTTTTCTTGGCCCCAACCCACTGGGAGTCAGGACTAGGAAGAAGATTTTAAAACTTAGAAAATTTTCTGTGTGCTCCACAAAATGATACGTTTCCTAAAATAAAGGATTTCCTAAGATTACAAGAAAGTCATCAGGGGCCGGCCCCCTGGCCAAGTGGTTAAGTTCGCGCACTTCTCTTCTGTGGCCCAGGGTTTCGCCGGTTTGGATCCCGAGTGGGGACATGGCGCCATTCGTGAGTTGGTGCTGAGGCAGCATCCCACATGCCACAACTAAAAGGACCCACAACTAAAGTATACAACCATATACTGGGGGGATTTGGGGAAAAAAATTCGGAAAATAAAAGAAAGTCATCAGGTAGCTATCAGAAAACTATTATAATATGTTAAAAGATTTGGGGGGAAAAATGCCCTGTTATGTCCAATGGTAAATTCCCAGGTGATATTTCTTTAAAGATTTAAAAAAATTAGCCTTAGTTGTTATCAGAAATAGAATGACAGGTGCATTTTTTTGAATCTTGGTGTAGCTAAAAAACCTAAGTATTGCTCATGTTCTTCCACTTTATTTGGATATTCTACCAGTACTTTTTTTTCTTCTCACCCCACATTAAATCACAATCTATTCTTATTCTCCCCGTTTTGCATTGAAGCCAATGGGGCTCAGAGATTAGATAATTTACCCAAAGTTATGCAACTAGTAAGAGGTGTAGCCGAAATTGAACCCTGAACCTCTTGACTACAGAGTCTGAATTGGTACTCTGATATTTGAGCCTTAAAAGACTTTCATTCCCATAAAGTGCTTGGAACACTGTGAGGCATACAGACCGCGCTCAATAAGGGTTAGTTGTCACCTCAGCAGTGCTCATCTACTGAGCCTTCTGCGGGATGTTAATAAATGTTACGGGAAAAAGTAATTCAAGGATGTTTGGGAAAGCCTGGGTTAAGCAAAGTTAAATTCGTTTTTTACTGTAAGGTCTTTAGTACACTGCTGAGGAGTATGAATATCAAAAGAAGAGAGAGTTTGCAGCAATTTCCAAACCATGTTTGACTACTGAACTCTTTCTTATTTTTTTCTCTCAAGATAGCTCAGTAGGACCAATATACCTGGGAAGGAATGTAACTTTGGAGGAAATGCTGCACAGTAGAAATGCAGAGTAGCAGATAATACTTACAATTCAAATTCACTAGTGAAAAATATTTTGTGCTTGCTGGGTAAGTTACTTTACTGTACAGAGCAGAAAAGGAACTGGAAGCTATTGTTCTAAATCTTAATTTGCTTGAGATGGGGAAGCTGAGAGAGAACAGCTTTGCAAAAATATGTCACCAGTAAAGTAGGAAGTGGGTATTCTTGCAGCTTCTAACAGCCTCAGCGACTTTGTTGTTCAGGGTCAGAGCTGCAAGACGCCTTATCTTGAAAAGCACACGTACAACCTCAAGGACATGAGAGAGACAGTGAAGAGCGTTGGGGATTTTGGTGGTGCCCTTTTATATATAAAATTTTAAGTTCAAAAGTGTGAAGTAGAGCAATTGCAAAGTTTGAAAAACTTGCTGGAAAAAGTAGTTTTGCATTCTAGATGATTCCTTAATTCTGTGACAACCAGCAGTTTGAACACTATAAGTCACTGTGAATCTAACCCGCTCGCAGTTATTAAATTGGACAATGCAGTTGGGTTTAATGTCAAACGATTCCATTCTGGACCCAACTCTATCAATTTTGGGTGATCTTGGACACGTAATTTCTTTGACCACCTTTTCATTTGGAAAATGAGAGGGGTGAATCAGATCACCCCAGAGGTGCCTTCCAGCTCTAGAGATCTGTAATATTAAAGGAATAGGTAGGTTACAGACCTCTTCTGTGTATTTCCCCCAAGGTAGCAGAGACCTCTCTGGACAGCAAGGACATTGTAATGAGAAAGCAGAAATAAAAACAATAAACTTTGGAGGTTAGCCGCAGCCCTCAGGAAACCAGATAGGGGTCTAGCGTCTAGCCTGCAGGGCCGCTGTGTAATGCTACTAATTTAGGACGGGACTGAAATAGTAAGTGTGGGCCTCGAATGCCTGGAAATAATGGCAGCCATCAAAAAGTTATATTCCAGTGTTGCCAGGGCAAAAGTTCCAGAGACAAAGTCCACATTTTTCAAAGTCAGAAATGCAGTCTATCTGAGAACGAGGACCACTGCCTTCTCCCCATGGGTGCACAGTGCCTAATTGAAATTGTAACAACCCAGGCTCTGGAAATTAGCTGGCCTCTTACCTTTCTGTTTTTACTCCTGCCTCTCAAGGAGAAACTTCATGGTGGTTTCACCAGTGCACTTTTCACTGCCTACACCATCTCAATTAAAATGAGCTTGAGAAGCCAAACCAAGGGATGAGCACATGAAATGACTTGAACCAGAAAACCAGAAAGTTGGGTTACTATTTTTATTTTACTTTTAACTTTAACAAAAAGCCTCACTTCTGAAAAACGCTAATGTTTCCATCTTTGTTTCTCTTCCCACCATTTATGACTATCTTGAAAGATAAACAGCATTTATCTTTTCAAAAATTGGCACTTTTAAAGTAAAGCCACTTTTGTTAATTGGTGCCAAATGAAAACTAGTCAGATGAATATCCAAAGTTGCGAGTTATTATATATTTAGTTGTTTTAAAGTATTGGTTTGTTTTTGATAATATTGAGTATAGTAGCAGTAGCATGCTTTTCTAATCATGCTGTTCTTAAGTGGATATAAAAATGACTTGGAGGCCAGCCCGGCGGCGTGGGGGTTAAGTTCACACATTCCACTTCAGCAGCCCAAGCTTCACCAGTTCAGGTCCCCGGTATGGACCTAGGCACTCCTTGTCGAGTGATGCTATGGCAGGCATCCCACATATAAAATGGAGGAAGATGGGCACAGGTGTTAGCTCTCGGCCAGTCTTCCTCAGCAAAAAAAGAGAAGGATTGGCAGTGGATGTTAGCTCAGGGCTAACCTTCCTCAAAAAAAAAAATGACTTGGGATCCTTTGGCTATAAGGTGACGATTGTGAGGAGGCCACTGTAGGGCAGCGGAATAAGCTCTGGTGGGAGGAATGCTGTATTACTGCATTGAGAGGGAGCTGATCTGTGCTCTGCACCTGCCTCTGGAGCACTTAACACTCTGGATCTCATCCATGAAATGAGCTATTTAGTTTTCTGGAATGCCACTGGTATTCTGGAACACATCATTCCTCACGGAGTGGAACTGTCCTGCGTAGCAAGAATTTTAGCCTCCTAGACCTCTAGCCATTGAAAAGCCAGTAGTGCTCACTAGCCATTGCAACAATCACAAACCTCCTTCCTCACCTCCACCCTCAGTTCCAAATGCTTCCTTAGAAGCTGGTACTGCCCCACTCGCATTTGGAACCACCAGCAGATGTACCCTAAGATCCCTTTCTGCCCACCATTCTGTAAGCAGTGGCCAAGAGGAGCACTGGGCTGTCGTGAGCCTGCAGTTTCAAACCTCTTAGAAGCAGCTTAAACAGCAGGAAGCCTGCACGGAAAAGCACACTAATAGTTGAGCTCACTCTGAAATCACAGAGTAGTGATTCCACGTATTTTCATGGCAACTTTTGTCATTCTTCTCTTTTAATCTCCAGAAGAAGGTGGATTTCTCCCAATGAGGTCAAAAGAAGCCCCCAGCTACTTACAACCATTGGGCACCCCCATACTCTAGTCCATGTGAGCCATTCTCATCTCAGAGCAGTATCAACTCAGCTCACTGCTCATACCAGGGTCATCTATCAAATCAGCTGGGGTCTTCTGCAAACCCCATTAATAAATGTCTAATCCAGTTGCTGTTGACATACTCCTTGCCCCCACCAACTGGATCCCTTCTTTGATGTTTTCTTGTATTTTCCATAAAGAAGGCTGAACCGTCAAAGTAGTGTCTGCCTGGGTGAATCTTCACTCTGCATTCTCTTCCCACCCACATCCACTTTTCCTTCCCCCAGCTCAGAGATTTGACTGTCAACAATTCCCCTCCCTCTGGGAAGTTACTTATCAATCTTGCTCACCCCTACAATCATCTCAGCATGAACGTGCACGCAGGCACACACACATGTATGAGCAAGAAAACATACAGCTATGACTTTTGGGAAATCTTAAGGTCCTCCTCTCCACACACAAAGCCTAGGAAACTATTTCTGTGTAGGGGAAGAGTTCTGCCTGCTTATGTCTGCCCCGAACCTGTTTGTGGCTGATTTCTCGGCTTGCCTAGTCTCTCCTCAGTTGCTTCTTTCGTCTTAGAGAATAACCTGCACCTTTTTGGTTATTTCACCTTTGAGATGATGGAAAAACTTACAAAAGGAAGACGTTTAACTTGTATCTTTTTGGGGCTTTGAAACAAACGACAGGGAGAGAGAGAAAGATATTTTTGGTTTCATGGATGGTAGAAAGAGTGTAAGACTTGAATAAGGAAAACAGGATTTTAGTCCTGGATCTCATGATTTTAAGCTTTGTGTCCTTGAGTGAATCATTAAGCTTATCTGGACCTCAGATGTCTTATCTTTGATCAGACTGAAGGGTGTTTTTAAGAGTTATCCTATTTATGTTTTCCCTGGGGGTAAGTAATTCTGTTTCACAGCCCTATGCAGAAGCAAGAAGATGGCTTGATAAAGAATCGACAGGTTTATTTATGCCAAACTATATGAAAGGCACTGGGACAGGAAATTCACAAGAACTTTCAGTCCTCGGGTTTTATGGTTCTGTCTTTAGGAACAGAGATTTTAATTCCTTGGTCATTTGCCCTGTAAGTGGTACAGGGTAGGTGGTCAAAAGGGATTCTACTCCCTTGATGAATCCACTTTACCTGGCTCTGTTCCTTTCTGGATAGAAATTGGTTGTCAGTATTCCGTAAATGGTACATTAAAGATGCCTCCTGATCACATTGTCTTCTTTTCCCCATTCTTTTCAATCTGCCATCTCCTGAAGGCATCTTCTGATTTTCCCCATTGCCTTCATCACACTCCAGCCCTACATATCACTTCCCCATCCATCCACTACAAAAGGGGTAGTACTGTGGCATCCTAATAAGGCTTTTTCCATGTCATGATCACCGGGTTCTCTTACTTCAACCGTGGTTGGATCATATAAGGTTTGTTTCTTGTAGAAACGGGGAGTAATAACCAGGAGGAACTCTCAGAGATGAAGTACCAACTGAAAGGAATGGACAGTAGCTTATATGATGTTATTTAGAGTCAAAAAGAAACCAGTTGTGCTTTAAGACTGAAGAAAGAGGTTGTGATAACAATAGACTTCAGGCAACAAGTTGCTGCCTCGGGAATGCAATGACTACTTAATGTTACCAGTCTCTTCACAGCCTTCTCCACTTTTCTGTTGACCTTTGATTATCCAAGGTATACCACTGTGGACTCTACCCCAGGGATCCTCAAGCTTTGGTGCACATCAGAATCACCGGGAGGGCTTGTTAAAACACTCATGCCTGGACCCCAGCCCCGGAGCTTCTAATCCAGTAGATCTGGGATGGGGCCTGAGAATTTGAATTTCTAGTGATTCTCAAGTGATGCTGATGCTATTGGTGCCGGGCCCATACTTCAACAACTACTGTCCTATACTGTAATACAGGCTGCCCCAGAGATATTGCGGGTTCAGTTCCAGACCACCACAATAAAGCAAATATCACAATAAAGCAAGTCACATGAATTTTTTGGTTTCTCAGTGCATGTAAAAGCTCTGTTTACACTATACTGTAGTCTATTAAGTGTCTAATAGCATTATGTCTTAAAAAAACAATGTACAGGGCCAGCCCCGTGGCTGAGTGGTTAAGCTCATGCGCTCTGCTTCGGCGACCCAGGGTTTCGCTGGTTCAGATCCTGGGTGTGAACATGGCATCGCTTGTCAGGCCACGTTGAGGCGGCATTCCAAATGCCACAACTGGAAGGACCTACAATTGAAAAAATATACAACTATGTACTGGGGGGACTTGGGGAGAAAAAACAGGAAAAAAAAGATTGGCAACAGTTGTTAGCTCAGGTGCCAATCTTTAAGAAAAAAGAAAACAATGTACATACTTTAGTTAAAACATACTTTCTTGCTAAAAAAAGCTAAACATCATCTGAGCCTCCACTGAATCATAATCTTTTTGCTGTGGAGGGTCTTGTAAAAAATGCTGTGTGTGTGAAGTGCAATAAAATGAGGTATGCCTGCAGAAGAAAATGGATCAATGCTATCTCCAGGTTATCTTTTTTAAATTCTTTTGGACAATCTACTTAACACGTCTCTTTGTACGCTCATCTAAACCTTTCACCAGATTAGTAATGCCAGTATTAGCCGACTTGAGTTTCACCATTTCATTTAAAGGAGAAGGAAAAAAAAATCAGTGTTTCTCAAAGTCCAGTCCACAGGCCACATGCATCAGAACTCATCGAGATTCTAAGCAAGTATGCAGACCTCTGAGCCCCATCCGAAAGCGTCTGAATCAGAATCTCTAAGGACGAGTTTGTACAGCTGTTTGTCAATATAAGCACCCAAGTGATTCTTACACTCCCTGAATTGTGAAAATGACTGCCACAGATCTAGGTTCAATAATCCACCTAGTAATCAATGTCTGAATGGTGGAATCCTGACAATTTAATAAAAGCCTAAAATGTGATTCCTTCCAGACACTAGGAGTTACATTTCAGGGGAGGTATCTAAAACATCAAACATCACTTTAACTTTTAAATAACTATGCTATATAATTTATTAATATCTCATCTATGATAGCAAGGTACTCTTAAATCTTGTCTATGATTACTATACATAGTTGATTTTGCTCCATCATGTACTAATTGTTTTGTCACTATGTAATTAACTTGTACTTTTCTGTTTAATGTCATCCTAGTTAGAGCTAACTTACCACAGATTCTTTAAATATAATTCTTGTCTTTTAAAGCAACAGTAGGTCTTTTCACAAGGTGTTACCCACAATCTGAGTTAAGTGTGCACCTTTGGTATAGTCCTGCAAAAGATTGCATTGGAGGTTGGTCAAAATGAGCACTATGACACAATTTGGAGATGTCAAGGTTTCCCAAATAAGTATAAGTAATACAGTTTATGCAAAGCTTACCAGAAGAAATCAGGCTGGGGGATTTCAGGTGGGCATAGCTTCTCATATCTCCTCAGTTCCTTAAGGTAACTTTGGATTGGTGTCCATTATATGTTGCTTGTTTGTGGTAAAGTCTTGGCACATGCGGAAAACCCAAAGCGGAGGCTTACCAAGCCTCATATCCTCCCCACCCCAGTTTCATCACACTAAAACTCCAGCATGACTACATTTCATGTTGCAAAATCTGCATTTAGTAAGTCATATTATCAGGATCTAATATCGCTGTTTCATATACAGCTTCTTACTAGGCCACCAGCACCGTCTTGCATCATTGTCCACAAATTATATAGTAATGATTAACTATTAGATATGTAGGCGCATTACAACCAAGTAATGATGATCAGTTAAGGGACAAGGGCAGCAGTTAGCTACAGGTTAAGGGCATTTGACTCCAGGTCTGACTGATGCCAGAGTACACGGTCTTGACTGACAGACACTCTGCATTGGCTAGCTAGCTTGGACTCTCGTCTCCTTCCTGGCTGACCTTTCCGGATGCACTTTGACTAGTCCACTTCTTACCTATCCAGAATCCTTAGTTTTGGTCCTATATGCCCGACTGGCCCTGCTCTCTTATTGCCAAAGTTTTCCTTTCCTTCAGGTAAGTTAGTGATTTAAAATATAATTAAATTTAGACCCAGTGAATTTCTCTATTGGATGACTTCTTATTCCAATTCCAAGACTGATATTAAATGTTATTCTTTCTAATAAATATATGTCTTCTGCTTATATTTGACTGTCATTCTTTCTGTTCAGTGCTCTGTAACATTCAATTCCAGTACTGTGCACTAAAAATGATGACAATCCTTGGTGTGAATATTAATGATAAACAATGTTTGATGTTGTTTTAAGAGTGTCAAGATGCAAGAGGGTTTGGCATTTCATATTTTTTGTAGCTGAAGATCATTTGTTTATTCGTATATCCATTCAATGACTATTTGGTGAGTGACTAGTATGTGCTTATGCCTGGGCATATAGCAATGAGAATGATATATATGGTTTTTGCTCTCAAAGAGCTTACATCCTAGTTGGAAGAGCAAATAGTACAGAAGTAAATGAATAAACAAATTCAGAGAATGCTGAGTGCTGTGAATAAAATAAAAACAGAATGATACAGTAGAGTGACTAATGAGGTGGAAGATAAGGTGAAGCTATTTTAGATGAAATCGAATATGAAGACCTCTCTGAGAAGACGATATTTAAGCAGAGACATGAATGGGGAGGGAGTCCAACCATACAAAGCTGTAGGAAAGGAAAGTCTGAGCAGAGAGCAGCTAGTGCAAATTCCTTAGGCAAGAACCAGCTTGATGTGGTTAAAGAAACAGAAAGCTCTTGAGTGGGTTGGAATAGCTTGGTGAAGAGGGAAAGGTTTAAGGTGGGGCTGGAATAGTAGGCACTATTCCGTAGGTCCTGGAGGGTCATAATTTGGGATTTGTAGTAGGAAGCCATTGAAATGGGAGCCATGATGAAGAAGAGTATTCTCATCTGGTCTACATTTTAGGAATTCTCTTTGCTGTGTAGAGCATAAAACGTAGGCAAATAAGAATGAAGCCAAAAGACTGGTTAGAAGGCTTTCAGGTGAGAAATGATGTGGCTTAGACCAGAGTAGCACAGTGGAAAGGAGAGAAATAGATGAATTTGTAGTATGTTTCAGAGGTAGCATTGACAGAAATTGCTTACATATTGGGTGTAGCGAGTTAGGAAAAACAAAAGGGGAATGAATATAAGTGTTTGTTGACTATTTATTCTTTAGATGTTAATTTCACCAATTTACTATGATATTTGGACTTCATACAAGATTAGATGCACAGTGCAAATGTAACAACATGATTTTAATTTAATTTGTACGATATGGTGATGGAATTTATGAATTTTATTTAGGAACTGTAAAACTTGATATTGTTTGACTAGTTAGAATCATTAAACAAAGCATACAGATGAGATAAACAAGATGGAGAACCTTTATGTTCAGTTGGTAAACCTGACTGAGCTGTGGACAATCAGGGCAGTGTCTTTCAATCTGGGGTCTTCAGACGTTCTCAGAGATCCTTAAATTTTCTATACAAATTTTTAAATTGTGTTTTCATTCCAGTGAAAATCTGAAGAAAATTAAAGGAAGCTTACCTTTACATTAATTGTCGTTAAAGTACACCTTTATCTGCCCCTAATAAAAAAAGAAAGTGAAGGCCAAACAATGTCACAATGAACT
This sequence comes from Equus caballus, assembly GCF_041296265.1. Taxonomy (NCBI): domain Eukaryota; kingdom Metazoa; phylum Chordata; class Mammalia; order Perissodactyla; family Equidae; genus Equus; species Equus caballus. The sequence goes on from NC_091704.1 coordinate 41,464,081, forward strand.
ATAAAAACAAAGGTTTCAGAGTAATTGAAAAAAGAAATATGGTGGGAAAATTGAATTATAACATGGGACATAATAATATAGCAATGCTAAAGAAATATTCCTAGTTAGAGGACTTTAATTAAAAATAGAATATGAATATGGGCTAAAAAATGGATTTATTCAATGGTTAATACACACTACTAATTGCAAAGGTTTATTAGCACCCTAAGAAAATTATACTAATACACCTAATTTGACTAAGTTCTCCTTTGCTAAAGAATCCATAATAAGGGAAGGGAATAAACATTTATGAAGTATGTCTACTGTGAATCAGGTACTTATGATATGCACCTTTGTTAACTAGCATAATTATCATAACATTATTGTGAAAGACGATTTTTATCATTTTACAGATTAAACAGAGGCTCAGTTGTGTTGGCAAAATTGAAAAATGATTAAAAATGTCCAGTGGTAGATAGGGTATGAGGAGAAAAGATTTTAGCAGGTTCTACATTGATAAAGCCCCACTGGAGGACAATTTGACAGAAACTGTGTGAAAATGTACAAATCCTTCATCACAGCAACTCTACTTTAGATATCTATTCTAGAAACGATCGCCACATTTCACAGAGAAGCAAGTAAGTGGATGCTCATTGCTGCATTGTTGGTAGTCAACGGGAAAAGACTAAACAAACCGTGGAAGAGCTCAATCACAAACCACTTTGCACAGTTACAAAGAATGGGAGAAGCTCAATATTTGTCATATGATTGTCAGCGTACAGGAATATTTAGGTTTTAATCAGATATTTCAATGCATCCACACATAGGTGAGCAAGTGCATAGAAAAGTTCTGCAAAGATAAGTAGTGGTTGCCTTTGGGGAGGGGAATGGAATGAGGAGTGAAATGTTATATGAAGTTTTACTCTATCACATTGTACAACTTTTTCCAGAAATGATTACTATATTATTTGTGTAAATAAAAATATTTATTTTGCTAATTTTTTTCAAAGAAGGAAGAGGGAGAGACCTGCCTAAGATCACACATCTAGGTGTGTGGGTCTCTGGGTCTCTGTCTTTCTCTTCTCCAGGTCTTGATTTGTCATCTGATGCTTTTGTGCTCTCTCTCGTCTCAGGGTCCCTCTTTTGTTCTAGCTAGGTGATCTCCCAAAAATAGCAATGATGGTAGCAGTCATCGTCATGGAAGTGGCAAGCATCAATTGAACAGAATCGCTTCTATTTACATCCATCTGTCTATATGTTTGTGCTTCTTCCATTCACACTGGGTTGTGGTTCCTCTGTCTCTCCAGTTCCTCTTAACTCTCATCAGGAGCACCTGCACTGTGCAGGTGCTGCAGCCAAGCTCTTCTTTCTTTCTTGGCAGTTCTCATCCTTTCTCCTCAACTCATTATGACTCTCTCCCTGGTCTGATGGTCTAACTTACCTCTTCCAGAACCTCAGAATTTTAGCAGGAAAAAACTGGCTTCCTGGATGAATCTATGATCAGGCAATTTCCCTTAATAAACCTTCTCTTTATGATGCTTCTCCTTTCTTAACTTAAAAAAGGTGTCTGTCACAAATTAATCCAGCCCGCAAATGGGCTTTGTTTGTTGTGCCGAGTTTTTTGGGGGTTTTTTAATTGTTTTATTTATTTGTTTTATTTTGTTTACTTATGCACATTCAAAAATTGGAAGATTTTGTAGAAAAATCTAGACTTGTTCTTCACATGTTTATAAGGGGCTGGAGCCCTGGACTAGCCCCCACAATGAGAAAGGGCATTAATCTTCTCACCACAGTCACGTTCCCAGCCCAAGGTACAAACGCATGTTTCTACCTGGCTTCCATTGACAGTGGAGTTTGGAGCAGCCTCTTTAATTGTTCCTCTGTTTGCCCATGTTCTGAAGTTGTGATATTACCTCTGCACCATCAATATTTACTCCATCTCTGCTCAGAGATTTTGTATTTTTGAGTCATATTGATTTTATTTTAAAAGTATTAATTTACCCAAAACATTCACTATTCCTTCAACATATAATTCAGTTCATCTGAGGATGTTTCTAAAACTTGAGTTCTAGTACTTTCTTTGCTCCTATATGTTATTAGTACACTTTTAAAATAACTTTTAGCATTTGAAGAAAACAAATTTGGTTATTGTCTTCTGCCCAAATATGCTCTATCTTCGAGCAAGAAGGAGGCACTCTGTAAGCTATGAGCATCTGACAAAAAAATGTTTCATATACATTAACTTTTTTCCTCTTAAAATAATACTTAATATTCTTTAAAAAAAAAAAAAAAAAAAAAAGGAAAGATTCATGGGCTGGTCCAGTGGCACAGTGGTTAAGTGTGCATTCTCCACTTGCGAGGCCAGGGGTTCACAGGTTCAGATCCTGGGAGTGGACCTAGGCACCACTTATCAAGCCATGCTGTGGCAGCATCCTGCATATAAAATGGAGGAAGATGGACACAGATGTTAGCTCATGGCCAGTCTTCCTTAGCAAAAACAGGAGAATTAGTAGTGGATGTTAGCTCAGGGCTAGTCTTCCTCAAAAAACTAAAGAAGGAAAGATTGAAAAGTCAGAAATTTTCCATCAAATTACTGCTTGATTTCAGTTTCATGTTATTTTATGAGTTTAAAATAAATAAAATCATTTATAAAAACAATTCACATTTGATGATTATATGAATAATAGTTATATGAATAATTATATAGACAGCAGATGAACAGCCAATAAAATCATTGGGGGAGTGAATTTTTAAGAATTAACAATAAATATTCAGAAACATTGAATGTTAAAGTTAGGACTGAGACAGAGAAGTTCAAGGTAGTGGTCAAAGTCTTTCTTTACTTATTTTTCTCCAATAGATGATTGTATTTGTTTTGATTTCCCTCTCTTCACCTTCATCTTAATTTCTGCCTTGATTATCTATGCAAACACTGGTGTTTCAATATTACTTTTCTTTCCATTTGATGGACTAGTCTAAGCTGGCCAATATTTTCTTGGCAGCTTGCTTTCAAAGCCATGGGTTTCTTACTAATTTAGTTACAGTGGTTTGTTTTCAACTAAATTAGTTTTCAAAATTTCCCATCCACTATGGGTTTACAAATTCTTTGAAGATAAAACAAACACCTCTGAATTAAGGCCAAGGAAAAATTCCGTGAAACTAAATTTTCTAAGCCTGTGACTCAGAGGTTTCAGTCTCACCGTTGAAGTCTGCTGAGGAGCTTCTGAAAGTTTTTAAGATACTTCGACATAAATGGCAATACCTACTTATATGCTTATATTGTCTATGATAGTCTACATTCGATCAAATACCAAGCAAAAAAGAGGTAATGTGCATTTTTCCAGCTATTTAACTAAATAGGATCCTGTACCTCTAGCATTCTGTATAAAGGAGACACACACACACACACAAATAGAATGTCTTATAACATATGAAAGATCCTCAGCCTCCCTTATAAACATAGAAATGAAAATTAAAATGTGATATCATTTTTTACCCAACAGAATTGGTAAAACCAAAAATGTATGATAATGCACAATGTTAGTGAGGTTATGGTGAAACAGGTATTCTCCTCGTGCACTAAAAGACACATGAATTGGTAAAATCTCACTAAATGGCCTTATTTAAAATGTTTTAATGTTCGACTTTTTTTGACCCACCAATTCCACTTTCTAGGAATTTATCCTACAGATGTATTTGCACTTATAGTGAAAGACATAAGTACAAGAATAATTTTATAATTGTAGTTGTCCAAAATATCAAAAAATAAGAAACAACTTAGAGTCCCTTAGAAGGTTATATATGGAGTTACCTAGCAATTCTACTCTGGGCATATGACCAGGAGAAATGAAAACATAGGTCCACACAAGACTTCTACATGAATGTTCATACTAGCATTATTTCTAATAGCTAAGAAGTGGAAACAACTCAAACGACCATCAACTAACTGATAAATGGATAAATAAGGTGGTATCCACCCAATGGAATATAATTCAGCTACAGAAAATGATAAAGTACTGATATGTGCTACAACATGACTGAACTGCAAAAGCAACTAAGTAAAAGCAACTAGTCACAAAAGACCACATATTTTATGATTCTATGAATACAAAATGTCCAGAATAGAGACCAAAAGTAGATTAATGGTTGCCTAAGGAAGGGGGAGAGAGAGAGACTGCTAAAAGGTGCAGGATTTATTTTGGCAGTGATGCATATATTCTAAAATGAGATTATGGTGATTTGCAGAACTGTAAATATACTAATACCATTTAATTGTACACTTTAAATCAGTACATTTATGTAAATTATATTTCAATAAAGTTTTTTTAAAAAATAACCTAAATTTCTGTCAATAATGAGACTGGTCAAATAAGTTATGGTAAATCCATGCAACGGAAACTCCACAAGTATGAAAATAAACGAATTGCTTTATTTATTCCAATATAAAACAGTCTCTTCTAAAATTAAGTTAAAAAGCAAAGTACAGGGGCCGGCCCAGTGGAGCAGCAGTTAAGTGCACACGTTCCTCTTTGGCAGCCCGGGGTTCACCAGTTCGGATCCCGGGTGCGGACATGGCACCACTTGGCAAGCCATGTTGTGGTAGACATCCCACATGTAAGGTAGAGGAAGATGGGCATGGATGTTAGCTCAGGGCCAGTCTTCCTCAGCAAAAAGAGGAGGATTGGCGGCAGATATTAGCTCAGCGCTAGTCTTCCTCAAAAAAAAAAGCAAAGTACAGAATAATGTGCATACCATGTTCCCATCTGCGTAAACAAATGCGTGGAAGATTTCTTGAAAGACGCATACAAGACTGAGAACAGTTGTCTTTGGGGAGGGGAGGGGAGTGGGAGATGGGATCTAGAATGTGAAATTTTCTTTTCAGTGTTCCTCTCATGTTTTCTTAAATGTTTTACTGTAAATATATTTATTTTGCAGTGCTTTTTAAGATTAGTTTTTCTCTAAAGGGAAAAGAGTAAAGGAAAAAAAGAAATCCAAATCGTTAAAATTTTAGATGTCCTACTATGTCAGATAGGTGCAGAGTGTTGGGGGACACACACAGCTGTTGACAGTATAGACCTGCCCTCAGAAGTTTACTGTTTAACTAGGAAGAAAATGAATAAATAAATGATGAAGTGATTTATGGAAATTTTAAAGAAAATAAAATTAGCGTAAGAAACCATGTTTGAGTGCTCTGTGTACAAATGCAGCAGAGCCCCCTCCCTGACCCCCAGCAGCATTAGGCTGCATGAGTGTTAACACTACAGAAGGGCAGTACAGCCGTACTACACGGAAAAGGGTGAGTGGCTTTTCAGAAGCTTGCTTTCTACGGAATGGTCAGACATAGCAATTAGCATGTTGTCGCAGGCTCAAAGGGCAGTTTAGAAAAAATTCTTAAGTTATTAGAGTATGATTATCCCAGTCTCTTTGCAGTGATGGAAATAAATTTGCTCTGGGAGGTTTAATAAGAGCGTGTCCTGTATGGAACACAGCAGTTCTAGGTTCTAGAGCAATTCACGAGTAGCATTGAACACCTCCTGTGTGCTGGGCAGGTACTCGTATTATTTCTAATTCTCATAACCACCCTGCAAGGTAGGAATCAGTAGTCCCATTTTTAACAGGCATGGAATATGAAACCCAGAGAAGCGAAATAAATCAGCCAGTGTCTTAGAACTAGTACTGGTTGGGATTAGCAGTCATACTCAGGTCTGAATGACTCCAGCACAAGTATTCTTTCCACTAAACCATTCAACTTCCCTTGTTAAAAATTGCTTTTGGTGTGTTTGGGTATCAAGAAAGTGAAAGTAATGTTTGTTTTGATACCTAATGGGATGGATTTAAGGATTTAAAGTTAAACTTTCTGTTTCTTAGTCCATTTTAAAAGATCCTAACAGAATCAGGATAGGGCATGATTGGTTTGGGGAAAAAGTTTTGGTTTGGGGGGATTTTTTGTTTTTTTACAGTTGAGGTGGGTAGACTGCAGGGTCCCAATGATGCAGCCAGATCGAGTAATAGCTAAAAAGAATAGGAACATTTATGAAGAACTACAACGTGTCAGGTGCTTCTGCAAGGTGGATGTATGCGACCATTTCACAGATGAGAAAATGAAGACTTGGAGAAGTCAAGCAATTTCCTCAAAGCCCCATAGTGAGTGATAAACTATTGAAGGTTAACATAAGAGTGGTAAAGTCTGAATTCAAACTCAAGCCCCTCTATTCCAGAACCCCTTCATTCTTCACTCTGCTGTGAAGCCACCGAAGCAAAATAAAGATGCAGACGTGGAAAATACAGACTTTTGTTCCAAGATGTTTGGCTGTGGAGGGAAGGAGAAAAAGCAGCTGGTAACTAGAGTGGGGGACAAGCATAAGAAATAATATTGTTGTGTTATTTTAGAGTAGAGATCAGACTGTGTTTATAATGGGAAGTACATCTTAAAAGATGAAACACCCAGTCCAGAGCATGTAGTAAGTGTTTAATAAATGTTTCTTGCTTGATGCTAGTGAAGGAGTTAGTAATTAACAGAGAAGAGTCTATAAGGAAGTGGCCACTGATAAGAACCAAGAAGGGCAGTTAGTTTTGGTAAAGAACAATGACATTTGTCCAGAGAATCAGGAGCAAAGAAAAGGAAAGAGAGCAAGATATAAGGAGGCTTTAAGTTGGAATGAAGGGTAAGTGGGGATGGTCAGGTGGAGTGCTCTCCAACTTTTATTCTCCAATAAAAGTGGTGAACGAGCAAGGCCTGGGTAGGGGCCAGGAATGTGGGGAGGTTTGGAACAACCATTTAGTAAATGTGGTAAGACCTCAGTGAGACTCAGTCCTGAGAAAGCCCATGTTTAGTTGGATGTAAATGAATGTATATGAGCAAGCAACTGCTGGGGGCTCCATTAAGTGTGCTCCTACACTGTTTTACAAACTGCTTAGCGCAGAGTTCACCAGTCCAAACTCTGGAAATGTCATGGAGTTGCTAGAGCTTTTCTTCCTGCTTGGATAGGCAATAGTTATGTGCCTACCCAGGACTAGAGAAAATAAAAGTCTGTGTTCCAAGTTGCCAGTTCAATGGCTAAATTCTGGGGCAGGCACGTAATAATTCCCAGATAAATAAATGATGAACTTATACAAATGATTTCAAAATATCTTAAGAAAGGACAACTTAGTACTGATTTTATTTGCAGCGCTCCTCATCCTTGTGTGATCATCTCTTCTGTTTGTACAATGCCTCAGACTTTTCAAGATGCTTTCATACATATTAGCTCATTTCATCCTTAAGCCTGCGTGAAATAGTTGGAATTGAATTACTCCCATTTGATAGATGGAAAACTAAATCACATGAGGTTTAACTGATTTGTCAAAGACAAAGGGGTCTTTGGTGATGGAGCTGGTGGTAAAATCAAAGTTTTCTAATGCCTGGCCCAATTCTAAGACGTTCCAACAAAAATTAGAAATATCTGGTCTAGGGCAACGGGGGGCAATATGATACAGTCCCTTGGATATTGTAAAGGAATCCATAGATTAAAAAGGAAATCAAGAACCACAATTCTAGATGCTCCTTAGACCCCTTGGGGTGTGAAGGCTGTAGGTACCTTCTTAGCCAAAAGTCATAAATGTCAGAATCTATGGGGTAGATTCTCTGAGTCCTCATAGGTCTTTGTGTTACAAGAGTATTGTGACAATATATAGAACGAGTGTTTGGTTAGCAGAAAAATCTACAGTACAAAGTTTGTGAAATAATACAATTTCCATTTCTTATTCTATTACTATACCAACATCATTGTGTCTTCATTAGTCATCTCCTCCCCTTCTCTCCATCCCTTCTTTTCTTTCCTCTCAAGTCTGTTTTTCTGTTTATAGAGTCTTAGATCCTGATGAAATGTTACCACTTTGGGTAGCCTGTGTTTCACAGAACCTGGAGCCACCCTTCAGGACAGGGCCAGATAACCCATGGGCACCGCTGACTCACGGAGGGCCCCTCCTAGTCATTTCCTCCTGGTGAAATGGCCCTGGTGTTCCACCCATCCGGGTGTGCCTGAGCAGGGGGACATGACTGTGCAAGGCCTCTTCTGAGCTTCCAAAATTAAAGAGGATGAAAAGAGGTTGTTAACTTCCTAGATTGTTGAGAGTTGTTTTCCTGTTCTAGATGGTTTTGCAGTTTCTCTCCCCTTCATTGCTAACCCTTTCCATTTTTTTCTGTAACTAGTATGAACTATTCCCTAATACAGGTACAATCAGTTCTTTTTTATTTTTACCATTAGTCACATTTGTTATTATGGTTAAGAATTTTATTATTAACATTCTTATATGTCTTGTGAAAGTTCAAATGTTATAGCAAGTTGTAAATAAAGCTCCCACTTGACTTTTTAGCAAAATGTCCGATATCTCCTCCTTGAAGCCCTGAGCTACTATTAAAATGCCTAGGAACACAGCTCCTGGATCTGACTTGGGATGAGAATGGGCAGTGTTTACAAATTCACCTGATTAGCTCACTGCCATTGAGTTATCCTGCGCTATTCAGGATACCAGCTCTGCTCACTACTAGCGGGCCCATATCCCTGCACAATCCTTCATTCTTTGAGGAAGGAATTCCAAATGGTCTTTTCAGTTCCAGTATTCTAAAGCCTCAGACCACTCAGGCAATACCTCCTGAACCTTGGGGAGTAAGACCCATAAGTAGATCAGATTTTTGAGTGTTAACTCCCAAATTTTATATCCTTAATTATTGATGCCAACTAAACTCTAAACTTGTTCTTTCCCTTTATTTATTTCATATCTTCCAAGTTCCTTTATGATTTTATTTCAAATTCTTTAATTCCAATTCTTGCGACTTTTTTTTTTTACTCCTGCCAGCCCACATCAGTCATCCATCTTTGGGGGACCATTTTCTACTAGCTCCTGAACGTCTACTTTCCTGCTATCTGGTTTCCAAAATCAAATTCCAAAGCATAGATTCACATGTATGAGTGTTTGGGATAGGTTAAATTGCTAAATTTGACGTCCAAAATGCCCATATAGGTGAATTTCTTTACAGTCCCCAGTTGCAGTTTCTCTCCTAATGAAATGAAAACAGTTGCTGTCCTAATGAAATTGAAAACAGTTGTACAAAATCATACTAAGAGGAAAGGTATCAATCAGAAAAGCTGGACTTAGGAAAGTGTGTTGATGTGTCCATTTGAAATTATCAATAATTTCCATTTTATTACCTTGAGGACATGAGCAGAACCTAGCCAAAAAGGTATAGACATCATAAGAAATCAACTAGGGCTCAAATTCTGGCTGAGTTTGCACTTGACCTGCGTTGCTTCCTAACTCTCTGAATTTGGGCCGTTTTCTTAACTTTCAAATGCAAACAGGATAATCACATGTTTGTTACAAAGGATTGGATTGTTACAAAGATTAAATAATTTACTTACGTAAAATGCCTACAGTGGTGCCTGGCAGAAAGTAAGTGATTAATTAATGTAATTATCATTAATCTCAGAAATTTCCTATAGATTTCTTGTTTCTGTTTCTTCTTTACTTATTTTCCTATAATTCAATATCCACCCCCTTCTTTCCATCACCACAGACTAGATTTTTGCTTTTGAGGATTTCAATATTACTAATTATATTTTAGTGTACTTTAGGAAGTCCACATTGAGATTTTAGAGCCAATCATATTACATTAAGGTAAATCTATCTGGGTTTTTCCCCCCGAAAAACTAAGATGATTTCCTTAGAATTATTTTATATACATGCAAATATATTCCTTTTAGTATTTGAAAGTGACCACAGATATTGTGACGCAAAATGTTTCACTGCAAGCCCTCCCACATTGGTGGCGAGATGACTTCCAGCAGTTCTAGGAGGACCCTCTCGGGGTTCCAAGTCCAGTGGAAAAGCAAGCACGTCCGTTTCTGGGTAGCTCAAGCTATTACGACTAGGAAAGGGAGAATAGATGCCAGGCAGGCAGAACAGCAGGGGCTCACCAGAGATGCTCCATCCAAAAATCTCACAAACCTTGTGAAGATGAAAAAGTAGTTCATGGATTTCAGGGTCAGTCAGTTTTTAGTGTTTCCAATTTGTCATTCTCCAAACCACGCCTATAATTTCTCACCTCCGGGCCTTAGAATACTCTCATATGGTAACGCCTCCTGCTTGCCAAAATCTTTTCCGTGAGAAGATGAGTCACATATGGCTAATAAACATCTTTCCTTCTGTTTGAACAATGGTTTATTAGTATCCACTCACAGTGGCTTATTCTCTTTGTGTACAGCTTTCAAATCACTTATGAATCTATCAAACCATATTATTTGTAAATTAAAATAAGAAGATATTTTCATCTGTCAAATTCGCTAGAATTTTTAATGTTTATTTTATGATAAAAGAGGCATTTCAAATCAGTAAGTAATAGCTTATTAGATAAATGGTGCTGGGACATTTGGTAAATGATTTAAGAACAATAACAATGACAAAAACCTATACTAATAGATCTTGATCTCACACTTAACTCCAAAATCAATTACTAATAGTTTTAAGGAGTTAAATGTAAAAAAAATGAAGACAATGAAGTAGGAGAAACTGTAAGGTTAATAATTATATGTTCTCAAGGTAGAGAAGGGCTTCCTAAACATGACAGTGGTGATAGAAGTTATACATAAAAGAATTTATTAATTGAATTAGAGAAAAAGTAGTAAGTCCTACGTACCAAAAAAATTTAACTTCTGAAAGAAATAAACTGGGAAAAATATTTCTAACAAAAAAGCAATCAATTAGAAATTTTTATTTATCACATTTGTAAGGGAACTAATTCTCCCTACCTCAACCAAAAGAAAAAGAAGAAAATTGCTGCCAAAAGAGCAGCTGAGCTCTTCCTGTGAGAGTCACACCTGGCAGGGACTGTCACAAGTCACAAGCACAGGACCTGAGCAATTTGTAAAACTCCCAAATGAGGACATGAAGAGAGAGGGTAATATTTTTAATAATTACCATAGTGAAAAACTTTGGAAAGAAGCAGAAATACCTAAAAGAAATTAGGAAGCTTTTTGTATAATATGCTGTTTAAAATCCTGCCATTGACTTTTTAAGGAAATTTACAGTAAAATATTCCATTTTCTTCAAAGGTTTTGAAGATTTTTGAAGGTTTCTTTGGTTGGGGCATAGTTTGATTTTTGTTTTGTCTTGTCTTGTTTTCTGGTTTGGGTTTTTTTTGTTTTGGGATCAACATACAGAGGGAGGGGCCAAGGCAGCCAAATGATGATGTTCAGTTTGTCCATGTAAGAGGAAAAAAGATTAAGATCTTTAACAAAGAGGTTTGTAAGCCACCGAGAAAAAGCAAGTACCATTTTAAAAATAGGCAAAGGATTTGAATAATAATATAATTAAAATGAAAGCATGGTTATAGAGATGAAAAAAAATGACATCATTAGTGCTCAAAGACGTAAAATTAAAACAAAATATTTTTCAAGTGGGCATCCTCTTTTTCTCTCAAAAACTTGCCTCAAAACAAAGAAGATAAGAAATACAAATTTCATATTCAGGGAAGTCAGGAAACGTGCATAATTCCACAACATAATATCGAAACATGAAATCCGAAAGTAAATGGAGGAATGACAGACAGAACAAGGGTCAAAGCAAAGGAGGGAGATACATACAGAGACAAGTAATTCTATTCACCATAAAGCCAACAGAACCTAGGAATGTTCTAGGTATAAGCAATGGTATGCTGGTAAATGTTGAATTAGTTCTCTAGGAAAACTTTGTGTATGTGTGTTATGTATATATACATACATGTAATAAATTTTATTGATATAAAGGATGTGTAGCACACAATATACAAATAATAATAAAATATACAATACTTTTTATTAAAAGTTCATTATAGCCAATTGTTGATTTTTACATCTGTAGCCAACCTATGGTTGCCATTAATGAAGGAGTATATTTCCAACCTGAGTATTGATTTTTTCATTTATGTTAAAAAGGCAAATGTGAACCAACAAAGATATATATCAGAACTTCACTCATTTGCCAATCATGTGAGTGACTACTTTGCTGAGCTGTATAATAGTTTTCAAATACTGGAAAAATATTTCCTCAATGTTTTATGCTATTTCACAATGTAATGACTACAGAAATGGCACATTTTAAATTTAATCTGCATTGTCAGCATTTCCTCTATCACTCTCTTAAATCTAATAATCAACAAAACAATAAATCAAACCCAAATTTGTGATTCTTGTTGATTTCCATGAGGTAAATACTCCCATCGTGTCCAAGTTCAGTCTACCATGGTGAGGTCACTGAATGCAGAGTTGGGAAGAGATGCCAATAGTACACCCTTATATATCTTCCCACCATTTATAGAATTTCTCACCATAATTTCATATGTATTTTACTTATATTCAGCTATATCTCCCTAAATTCATAAGAGCACATGTTTTTTTCTATTTTTTCTCTATTGTGTTCCTAGTGCCTAGAATGGAGCCTGACATATGGTAGGCATTCAATGAATATTTGTTGAACAAAAAATGTTGAGCTTACTATATGCCAGATACTGTCCTAAGTGCCTTACATATGTTAAGTCGTAAGTCCTCACCACGACCCTGTGAGGTGGCATTATTATTATCTCCATTTTACAGATTAAACCAGGAAGTGACTTATCTAAGTCACCCAGCAGGTAAGTAGTGGGGCCAGGATTTAAACCCAGATGCCCTGGCTCCAGGGCTTGCACTCTTATCACAATGCATTCTCTTAATACATCAGAACCTTTATGCTGGCAAAGAGAAGTCCCAGGATGACAGCCATGTGGCAGACCTTGAAGGCAACCAGGTCAGATTAGAGCAAGTGGATAGAGACCACACATTGGACCTTATCAATCATCCAACAAGTTGAATTTTGTAGAATATGTTTAAAGACATTTTATAAATATTGGAAATTGTAAGAAGAAAGAATTCCAAAGAAAACTCATTGCAAATGACAAAATGAGGCAATTATTAACTCCAGGAAAACAGTAAGTTGAATGAGAAAGAAAATGTAATCATAGTACACCAGTTGACTCAGCAAAGAACAGTATTTACCTAGTCATGACTGCAAAAACAATGAATATGGTTTTAATCAAAAAACCTCATGCTCTTGCTGTATTGGAAAGGGAAAGGAAGAGAGCAAAATTTCACATCTACCAAATGGAAAGTCAATAATCTTTATATAATAATAATAATCTTTATATATGTACATATATATATGTATATGGCTTGATTGATGGTTTTTAAAAAGATTAGAGAGAGAGAGAGCTAAATGCGAAAGAAATGTAAAATGTTGGCAGTGATTGCCTCCAGGGGGGAGAACAGAAAACTAACAATTTTTGTTTTTATTGTTGTTATGTTATTTGTCACTGACTTGTTAATTCCTGAGTATACTTTAGTTTGATAAAAATGACATTAAAACAAGAAGGTAGATTTTTTTCCATAACATTGTCAAAGGTTCAAAACATAATAATGGCAGTGTTGGCAAAGAAATACAAAAATGGGCACTCTCATATACTAACTGATGAAGCTGGCAGCTCATGTTTCTCTGGAAGATAATTTGATTTTTTTGTATCAAAAGCCTTAAAAAAAGGTTATTGGATCCAGAATTTCTGCTTAACGGAATTTATTGTAAGAAAAAACTTTAAAGATATGTACAAAGACTAAGCCATTTTTTCTTACAGAAACAAAGAAAGGAATTAGTACAAATATTCAATATTAGATCCCTAATTTTTTTAAATTGTGGTAGAGCTACATAAAGAAAAGTTGTCCAATTACTAAAAATTACATTGTAATTATATTAACCTGGAAAGGTATTTATGAATATTGAGAAAAATAAAAAGCTGGTAGCAAAATAGCAAAATGGTCCCATTTTGCTCCCATCCCATGAAAGTGTATATTTGCACTGAAATGCTTTTTTGTTTTTTGAGGAAGATTAGCCCTGAGCTAACTACTGCCAGTCCTCCTCTTTTTGCTGAGGAAGCCTGCTGAGGTAACATCCGTGCCCACCTTCCTCTACTTTATATGTGGCACGCCTACCACAGCATGGCGTGCCAAGCGGTGCCGTGTCCACACCAGGGATCCAAACCGGTGAACCCCAGGCCGCTGAGAAGCGGAACGTGCGAACTTAACCGCTGCGCCACCGGGCCATCCCCTAAAATGTTTTAAAATACATCTAACTCTGTAGGTATTGCTGGGTGATGGGATTATGAACAATTCATATTTGTTTAGTTTTTCTTGCCCCCATATTACAGTTTCTACAATATATGTGATTTACTTGTGAGATTGTTTAATGTTTCAATATTTAGAAATAACACCTCAGGGGCCAGCCCCATGGCCGAGAGGTTAAGTTCACGCTCTCTGCTTCCGCGGCCCAGAGTTCGGATCCTGGGCGCGGACATGGCACCGCTCACCAGGCCATGCTGAGGCAGCGTCCCACATAGCACAACCAGAGGCACTCACAACTAGAATATACAACTATGTACCAGGGGTCTTTGGGGAGAAGAAGAAAAAAAAAATTGGCAACAGATGTTAGAAATAACACCTCAAACAAAACTTATCGTCTCATTAAAGATTCAAGGAGATCATCGAATACAAGTAAGAATACATGATCCATGAGAGTAGATACAAAAACTAAACCTCTGTGGTCTAAAATAATGGGTCAAATGAAAAATAATCTACATTTGTGAAATCACAGAGAATATGGTATTAAAATTGTTGTAGGCTTATTTACAAAATCCAGAATACTGAAACGAAGGTTTACAAAAGCTTTGAAAAGATAAGAGAAATTCTTTTTTGCTTGTTTGTTTTTTATTTTTTATTATGAAATTTTTCACCCATATATTCTACACCTAGATTTAACAAGTGTTTTTCCTTAACAAGGTAAGAGAAATTGTTTTTAATAGTGCAAATTAAACTCAAAGAACTTATCTATCTCAAGAAAAGGAACATTTATTAACATCACTAAGCATCACAGAAATGCAAATCAAAACCACAATGAGATATCACCTCATGCCTATTAGGATAGCTATTATCAAAAAGATAAGAGATAACAAATGCCAGGAAGTAGAGAAAAGGGAATCCTTGTGCACTGTTGGTGGGAATGTAAACTGGTGCAGCCACTATGGAAAAGAGTATGGAGGTTTCTCAAGAAATTAAAAATTGAACCACCGCATGATCCAAAAGAAACAAAATCATTATCTCAAAGAGATACCTGGACTCCCGTGTTCATAGCAGCATTATTCACAATACCCAAGGTATGAAAACAATCTAAGTGTCCGTCAACAGGTAAATGGATGAAGAAGATCAAGTGTATATATACAGCGGAATATTATTCAGCCTTAAAAAAGAAGGAAATTCTGTCATTTGTGATAACATGGATGAATCTGGAGGGCGTTATACTTAGTGAAGTAAGCAAGATAGAGAAAGACAAATATAGTACTGCATGGTATCACTTATATGTGGAATCTTGAAAAAACAAGTCAAACTCATAGAAACAGTAGAAAATTGGTTGCCAGGTGTTGGGGGTGGGGGAAATATGGAGAGGTTGGTAAAAGGGAGCAAACTTTCAGCTCTAAGATGAATAAGATCTGAGGATCTAATGTAAAATATGGTGACTGTAGTTGATTACACTATATTGTATGATTGAAATTTGCTAAGAGAATAAGACTTAAATGTTTTCACCAAAAACAACAAAAAAGGCAAATATGTGAGGTGACGGATGTGTTAATTAACTTGGTGGGGGGAATTCTTTCACAATATATTCGTATATCAAATCATCACATTATACACTTTAAATCTCTCAAAATAGCTTACAATTTTATCTGTCAATTATACCTCAATAAAGCTTAGGGAAAAAATAAAAATGGAACATTTAAACATTATGGGCTTGTACCATAATACTTCAAATATTAGATTCTTTAAAGCATTAATTAAACTTGGGATGCATTTCTTACATTTTTATATTTAAGATCCTCATTTCTGCATACTTGGAATAGACAGTTCTTATATTTTAAGGATTTGTCTTAATTCATGGTATTGTTTGCTTCACTTCTCAGGTACCAGCAAAAGCCAAACGTCTTACTCAACAACTTCCCTACCACCGCCTCCACCATCCCATCCAGCCAGCCAACCGCCATTGCCAGCATCTCACCCATCACAACCGCCAGTCCCAAGCCTACCTCCCAGAAACATTAAACCTCCCTTAGATCTAAAGTAAGCAAAAGATTATCTTGCCATTTCTTTGTCAGTCTCTTGGCATAGATTTTCAAGCTATGTTTGGCTGAATGCTAAGGGTTCCATGGTAAACTGCTGGACCACAAAGGTGGGCAGCTGGGAGGGAGAAGGGATGACTGCGCAGGCTGATCTCGTGCCCCCATACCCTTGAGCAACCCTTGTTTATCTGTTTTTACTGTGGTTTTCTTCTTATGAGTACATTTGAAGAAAACTTCCACTGCCTTTTTAAAAGTTCTGAAGCATTCCTTGGGTCTGCATCACCACCATCTCTTCCAACATCACCACCACCACTATTATCATCATCACCACCACTATCATCATTACACCATCACCACCACCACCATTACACCATCACCACCACTACCACCATTATGTCGTCACCACCACTACCACCGTTACATCATCACCACCACCACCACCATCATCATCACCACCACCACCACCATTATCATCACCACCACCACCACCATTACATCATCACCACCACCACCACCATTATCATCATCACTACCACCACCATTATCATCACCACCACCACCACTACTACCATATTTTACTGGCTGCCTATGATGTGCTAGGCACTTTACGTATATAATCCCTATAACCTTATCAAGTGGGTTGGGTCATCATCATTTCACAGCTGAGGAAACAGAACTTCACAGGGGCCGGCCCCGTGGCCGAGTGGTTAAGTTCGTGCGCTCTGCTTTGGAGGCCAGGGGTTTCGTCAGTTCGGATCCTGGGCGCAGACATGGCACCGCTCATCAGGCCATGTTGAGGTGGCATCCCACATGCCACAACTAGTAGGACCCACAACTAAAATATACAACTATGTACTGGGGAGAAAAGGCAAAGAAAATAATAATAACTTTACAGAGGCTAAGCAACTTCTCCAAGATTACACAAGAATGTAGAGGAGAAATTTGAGCCAATGTCAGTCTGAGGCCAAAGTAAATGTGTGCTTTTGATGACCCTGCTAAATGACCTCCTTTAAGTAAAAAACTGCAGGTTTTCTCTTACGCTTCAGATTTTTGGCTGTGTGTTAAAAATCTAAGAAACTTTTATTCAAGCACTCTGGCTTAAATTTTCTTACATGGTACCTTTCAGAAATGTCAAAACTGTGTGGGTTGCTATGCATGGGCTATTTATCCATGATTTACCAGAATAACTGGCTGAAGAAAAGTAAGTGGAAGATGGGAATAGAATGAAATGTTGATTTAAAAAGAAGTATTCCGACAATGGCAAGCATAGATCCTTATGGCAAGCCAGGCTAGATCTTCTCTTTTTTCTCCC
Organism: Equus caballus; assembly: GCF_041296265.1. Lineage (NCBI taxonomy): Eukaryota > Metazoa > Chordata > Mammalia > Perissodactyla > Equidae > Equus > Equus caballus. The sequence continues at coordinate 41,481,576 of NC_091704.1, forward strand.
AGAAGATTGCTGTACGTGATTCTCCTTTACCACAAATAGTAATATCCCAAAACATTTAGCTATAGATTGTTTTTCCTTCACTTCAATCCCATGCCAGTTTGATGTTCTTTACTTTTAAAGTACTTAAAATCCATAATCTATGTGATAGAATCTGTCAATAACAATGATTGACAGCTTTCCTTAAATGCTGATGACCACAATTTAGGGCAGAGTGGAAAACACAGTTGTCATGGGTAGCCTCCACTTTGTTTCACTTATACTTTTTGGGAGCTTAAAGGCAGTAACTAGAAGGTGTTAGAGGAGCTTAGTGGCTGTTATCTTGTAAATAGCCTGCACTGTGCATTTACGTTAACTGTATATTCTTCCAGGCATTTAAGTTTACGAATTCTAGTTTAAAGATTCTAATACCCCATGATATCCAGCTACCAAATAAGAGCGTAAGCCATCTGCCTACTGACATATGTGCTAAATAAACATTAGCTTAATTAAAATAACGAATTAATGTGTTCCTATATACCCCTAATTTCCGTGTAAATTATTTTCCTTTCGCATGTATTAAATCCTGTTTCTTTTTCCTAATTTTTTTCCTACTCTGATAAATTTAACCCACTAGATTTTGAACTTACTACTTTTGAATTTTACTGTGTGACCCTATCCCAGCTGCTGGCTTCAGTCAGCCTTCTGGATCTTGTGTAATTCTAGTAAGAAATTTTAATAAATACCTCAAGAGTGAATTCCTGAGCGCTTCTAAGACATGAAGACTGGTATTGTTTGATCACAGAAATTGTGGAGAGGAGTATTTGGCATTATTCCTGCTGTTTTGGGTGTCCCCAGGACCACCCATATGTTTGATGACTCACTGAAAATATTCACAGGACTCACCTTATAGTAGGACTCGTGGCTAAGATTGATCACAGTAACACTCCTTCAAAGCCTGGGAGCAGACACACGGAGTGCTCCTTTCTCCAGCTATAAAAATGCAACAAATATGTAATATTGCTTCCCAGAGAAGCCCATTAGAGACAGATTTTTATTGAGAGCTGGTCACATAGGCACCTTCTGCCTAGTAACTACCAAAATACCAGACTTCTAGAAGGAAAGCAGATGTTCATGATAAATCACATTGTTTACATAGTCTAGGCACAGCAAAGCACTCTCATTGATCAGGCAAGTTTTCTTATCAATGTAAGGAATGTTTTAGAAGCTGAGTTCCCAGATACAAACCAAGGGCCAATTTTGATAGCAGATTCTTCTAAAAATAGCAGCCTCAGGCCTGCTAGGTTAACTCTTTTTCCTGTCAACTTACTCCCTAGAATCTATTATGATAAGGTGGGGAATACAAAGTTGTAGAAGGAAGACAGGATTTTAAAAACAATTCTCTAGTCAGTACACCTTCTTCATAAGGATGCTGGTCAATTTCCCAGCTTTGCAGGGAATTCTTGCAAAGTTGAAAAGGGCCTGTCAACCAGCCAGACTCAAATTCTCACTGGTAATATTGTTTTCATCAGAAATTAGCAAAACTCACTAATTGTAATAAACTTTACTTCATTCCTATTTCCATCTTTTTTTTTTCCTATTTCCATCTTATTAAGGACTCCTAATTAGAAAATCTGTTTCATCTAAGAATTACCAGCTCCACAAAATACTTACTCTCAGAAGAAAGATGGAGAGGAAAAAAATTCTGTGTTATATTACCTAGATAAACTATAATTAGAGTAACTGAAACTTAATTGTCAAATGGAGAGAAAAGAGGAAATGAAAGCGAAGGGACACCTATAAGACAATTTTTTTTCCAAAAATAAAAATGTGGCATATAATAAAAGACTTTCAGGCTGCCGTCAGAGAGTTCAAGAAAATTCCGAAGAGAAGAAATGTCTGCATTAGAAACTTTCCCCCAAGTAGGAGAAGCCAGATGAGGTACAGAGAGGAAATGAAAGCAAAATGGGGCTTAATGTTGAGGTGCAAAAATTTATATTTCATGTGAGAAGAAATTTACAGGATGATCTTTAAGTAAAATTGTGAGATATGGATGTTTCTGTGCTTTTCCTCATTTTACCACCTTTCAAAGCACACACATGTATGTTTCCCAGGTGTTCCCTCTGTCAGCCTGCAAATGCCATTCCTCCCCTCTCTAATCAAAGGCCACTCAGGTCAAATTCTAATAGATTTTTTTACATTCACTCAACAATTATCTTTTGAGCCACAATTTTGTGCCTTTGTAATATGAGTCAGGGAATATCAGTGAACAAAATAAAGATGCCTGCCCTCATAAGACGGGGGAAGGGGACCAAAGGAATAAAAATAATAAACGAGTCAAGGATATAATATGTTAGGGAATATCGAGTGTTGTGGGAGAAAATAGAGCAGGGTTAGGTGGTGTAGTGTGAGGGTGGGGTTGGGGACTTCTTGTTGCAACTTTAAGCAGAGAGGTGAGGGCAGCCCCTTTATAAGAAGTTATACTTGAGCAAAGCTCATGGAAGTGAGCGAGGTAGGCATGTGGATCTCTGGAGGAAGACCATTCCAGGCAAAGAGAACAGACGGAACAAAGGCCTAGAATGTTCGAGGACTAGGAAGGATGTAACTAAGGCTGGAGTAGAGTGAGCAAGAGAAGGAGTTGGAGGAAAAGACTGAGTTCCTATAGGACCTTGTGGGTCAGGCTAGAGCTTGTGGCTCTTATCCTAAGTGAAGTGGGAGCCACTGAAAGAGGGTGAGCAGAGCAGTGATGTTTTCTGGCTTCTATTTTATAAAGATTACCTTAACAGCTGTCTGAAAAGAGACCTTGGCCAATGTTGAAGCAGAGAAACCAGCTAGGCAGATATTGCAGAAATGCAGGCAAGATATGGAGGTGGCTCTAACTAGGATGATGACAGTCAAGGTGGGAAGAGGTATCCAGATTCTGGATATATTTTGAAGGTAGAAGCAACAGAATTTGGATTCAGGGTATGAAAGAAAAAGAGGATCAAAGATGCTCCAACGTGTTTGACCTGAGCCACCATAGGGATGACGTTTCTATCACCTGAAATGGGAGAGGCTGAAGGTGATCGAGTTTGGGGGGGGGCGGTGAGGAGGAGATCCAGAGGGCATGGCTATGTTAAGCTTCTCTTAAACATCCAAGGTGTCTCTTAAACATCCAAATGGGGATGTTGAGGAGGCAATTGGGTATAAGAAGTAAAGAGTTTGGGAAAGTGTTCTGGTTTAAAAACATAAATGTGAGAGCCATAGGCATGTATTCCACACAAATTCTTGAGACTGTTAAGATCACTGTTAAGGAAATGAGTATAACTAGAGAGGAGAAGAAGTGACCCTGGGCACTCCAACTGTACGAGGCCTGGGGGAAGAAAAATCAGCAGAGGAGAGTAAAAAGGAACAACCACTAACGTAGGAAAAACACAAGCATGTGGTGTCCTAGAAGCCAGGTAAAGATAAAATTCCCAAGGAGTAGGCAGCAATCAACTGTCGGCTGAGGATGAAGACCAAATAAGTGAAGACTGGAGGACAGTGTGGGTGAAATTTGGGGGAGTAATGGGGATATAAGCCTGATTGAAATAGCTTTAAAAGTGCATGGAAGGAAAGAAACTGGAAAAGGCAAGTATAGACAATTCTTTAAGGAGAAAAAGGAAGCAAAGAAATGGGGCAGTCACTAGTGGAAAAAATGGAATTGAGATTTTTTTCTTTCATGAGGAAGATTAGCCCTGAGCTAACATCTGTTGTCAATCTTCCTCTTGTTGCTTGGGGAAGATTATCATGGAGCTAATATCTGTGCCATTCCTCCTCTACTTTACGTGGGATGCTGCCACAGCATGGCTCGATGAGCAGTGTGTAGGTCCATGCCCGGGATCTGAATCTGAAAACCCTGGGCCCCTGAAGCAGAGCATGTGTACTTAACCACTACTCCACTGGGCCAGCACCCAGATTTTTTTTTTGATGGAAGGAATAACAGTCTGTATCTTGGTGGAAATGGTGGAAAGATCCATTAAGAGGGGAAAATGATAATGGTGTAGAGAGGGAGAATTCCTGGAACCAAGGACTAGAGCAACTGGAAACCAGTGCTCAGGTGGGGGACAGGCTTCCCAAAGGAATAAATGACTGATAAGGTTTACAGCTCTCACTAGGGTGGAGAGGCGGTATTGCTTAAGGCAACAAAAGGAATCTCTAATTGAGATCAAAGAAGGAATTTCAGGAGGTATTGGTGGGCTTCATCACCTACCTACCTCCTAGAAGTCACTTGTAATTACATCTTCAGGTCAGGATGCCTTCAGAACGTAAAAGATTGGAGGCAGGTGAGAATTAGAAATAATAAACATCTTTAAAAATAGACTAGTTGAGGCCAAAGTTATATTATATTTTAAACTGTATTGTTTCCCCACCTAGTGGTCAGAAAACAGCTAGCTACATTTTCTGCTATTTTACTCAGACATTTGATAAGGAGTTGAAATGGATCAAATGAGCATGTTTATCATTATTAGCGTTCAAATCAACATCTGTAGTGTAACATGTTTTGGTACTATTTTAAGAAATTAATTATAATTTTAATAGTATAATTAATTCTTCACATGAAAACAGAATCAATGGTTACATATTTTGGTATACAAAACAAATTACATGGTTATTCGTAGTAATGAGACAGGAAAAGTGAAGTAATAAAAAATAATAAGTAGTGGGAAGTCACTAAGATTGGAAAAGATTAAACAGTTCTTACCCTGAGGTCATTCTTAGTCAGTATAAATTTTTTTTTGTCTCTAAAATTAGAGGAAAAGTAAGAATTTACCATTATTACCTTTTTATTAATTAGAAATGCTTAAAAATTTCTGGAATTTGAGCCCTGCCATATCATTCGTGCCTTACCAGATAGTCTCACCTAACTCAGATTGGAGAGCATTGGCTTCAACAAGTCATGGTTTTACAATTCCTCATGCATTCAATGTGGGAAGTCATGTTCCAGAGAGAAGCTGATACGATTTCATTCTAGTAAGGGCAGGTATAGAGCAAAGTTTTATGTGTCACTTAGATTTCCTCCATCTTCTTTTTAAAAAAACCTGCCAAGTAAAAGCTAAAGTCATGAATAGCAAATAAATTATAAATATCAATAGCTTTATAGCTTTAAAAGTCAGGAGCTAGAGCTCTAATAGCTTTCTAAAAATGACAGCCACAATATTAAATTAACTTCACTTTTCCTATTTCATTCTGCATGCGTTAGCATACAAACAAAGAGCTCTGGTGAAGGGCCTTCTTGAATAGCCGTCCTATAACAGCTGATAAGCTTCCTTTTCTTCTCTGTTACCCCTCCCTCTGCGGAGTTTTCTGTGACTTGGATGGTGACTGGTTTCATTGTTTGTTTCTGTGGGCCTTTTCTCAATGCCTGGAACACTTTTTGAGCACTTTGTGACAGTTTGATCTGGGTTTATGCATGACATTCATCCATTCTCTTCCTCATCTTTTTCCCTTTTATTCTTATCATTCTTATTTTTATCACTATTTCATATTTATTGAATATTTTAATGTTATACATATTATAAATTCAGACCTACCTAAAAGAGCAGTAAGATTTGTACGCTGTAATGTTGGGTCCATGAATAAATGTGTGCATGCAAACATTGCCTATGAGTAATAAATGGTTTGCACAAACGTGCAGGCACATTCGTATGAATATGCTGTACAGACACCCTTCAATTTGCAACTATTTGTTATTCATCCAAGTGTTTTAGGAAGTAAACTTCAAGTCCAGTGATCTTTTTGACTTAACATTCTTTTTCAAAAATCCTTATAAACAATTCACTTTAGTAATAAAAATTCTTCTAGTTTCTTAGTTTTACTGAGACATCATTAATTCATCAAATAAAAAAAAATCAAAGTCTATACATGACAGGAATTATTCTAATGGCTTTCTAAAAATGACAGTCATAGTAACAAATTAACCAACAAAGTGACAACCTCTTTCCTCAAGGGGCTTATTGTGTCATAGTAGGAAGACAAACCTGCAAGCAATTACTCTATAATTACAGTCAAACAAAATAACCACTATAATGGAGCAGGTATGACACAGAGACGCAGCAACTGCGTGGGCTTAGGGGAGTCTGGGATAACCTCGCAGAGGAGGGAGAGTTTAAGGAGAGGCTGACAGATTAAGGAGGGTCACAAGCAGGGAATGATGAGAAGAAGATTATTCCAGAAAAGGAAAACAGCACGGGCTTAGCACGGGGGAACTAGAAACCAGCAAGTGTTCAGAGTGTAAGTTAGTTCAGTATTAGTACGTGAAAAGAAGATGATGCAAGAAAAGGAAATGTGAAAAATAAAATTGTAAAAGAACAAAGCTGATCATGAGAACCTGGTATACCATGAAAAGAGCTATGGATTTTGTTCTGCAGAATGTCAGTGTATTTTGATGTCAAAGGGATTTACGTCTTGTGCTTTTAATTAATATTCAGTTCATTAAAGTTGATAATGCAAAGGCCTAACTTATTTTAAGTCCTTTACATAACATAACTTGCCATCTTATTTATACCTCAGTAAGTTTTATTTGAGTAAGAATAATTATTTTCAGGGGGATCTTTGACTGATGATTGAACAACTCAGACTAAGTTTTTTCAAATCAATAGTTGTGTTTATAAATTTAGTTAATTAAACTTCCTTACGTGTTTCACATTGCATGTATAAATTTATATACTGAATTTTATTTTTAAGCATTTCAAATACCTGACTACAAATTTAGTAACTCCACTAAGCAAAACCCTCCCAAGGCTTAAATGACTCCTGTAAATCTATTAAACCACATAGAGTTCTGTTAAATATTCCAATTGCATTTGCTTTATACTTTGCATTTTGCATTATACTTTTTAAGAAGCATATTTATTTTGAAAAATGTTAAGCATATAAAAAGCAGGGAGAGTAGTATAATAAGCTCTCTTGTCCCTTTCACCAACTTCACCAATTATAAACTCATAATCAATCTTGTTTCATCTATACCAACCTCACATCCCTCTTCTATATGTAGTATATTGACTATATGTAGTAACATAAAATACAAAGTCAGTGTTCAAATTTCCAATTGTCCCTTAAATTGAGTGTATGGTGTCTTGTTTTATTTTGTTTTTTGGTGAGGAAGATTGGCCCTGAGCTAACATCTGTTGCCAATCTTCCTCTTTTTGCTCTATTTTGTATGTGGGATAACGCCACAGTATGGCTTGATGAGTGGTGTGTAGGTCTGCGCCCAGGATCCGAACCCACAAACACTGGGCTGCAGAAGCAGAGTACTTGAACCTAAGCACTACATCACCAGCCAGCCCCAGAGTGTGTGGGGTTTTTTCAAGTTTGAATAAGAATCCAAGCAAAGTCTACCCATCTTTATTGGCTCATATATTTTGTAATTCTCTTTCGAGAAAGTTCACCCTCTATCACTTCTTTTTCTATTGATTGCAATGTATTTGTAGTGGAAATCAAGTCATTAGTGGGCATTGTAGTTGTTCTCAGTCTAGATTTTGCTGGCTGCTTCCTATAGCGTAGCTTACGTGTTGCTCTCTTTTCTGTATTTCCTATAAATTGGTAGTTGGATGTACAGGTCGCTTGATCAAATTTAGTTCTTTTTTTTTTGGCAAGATCCCATCCTAGGTGATGACGTATTCTTTTATGGGGAGCCCGTAATGTCTGGTTGACTCTCCTTTTTTGATGTGAGCAACTGTTGACATTCAGCACTTAAGGTCCATACTTTTCGACGACAATAAAAATTCTAAATCAGAAATTTTAAGTTGATTTGACATACCTAACTGAATATTCTCTAATGTAACAAATCCCTTAAATATTATAAGTACTTAAAATGTTGAGCATATGTATATTGTCCCAATAATTATAAAACTTATTCCATAAACTTTCGTACCATGGGTTTGACTTATTCCATCACTTCTGTGTTTAATTCCGAATCTTTCAAGACCAAAAAGACTTGGGCCAGGCCCAGTGGCCTAGTGGTTAAGTTCAGCATGCTCTGCTTCAGCGGCACGGGTTCGGTTACCGGGTATAAACCTATACTGCTTTGTCAGCGACCGTATTGTGCTGGCAGCCCACATATCAAAACATAGAGGAAGATTGGCACGGATTTTAAAGTCAAGACTACAAAGACTCACTCAGGGAAACAAGTGTTTTATCGTGACCGAGCTAATGAGGTGATTAACTAGGCCTTTACACTTATCCAAATTAAACACTAAGCATATATAAGTTAAATTTTAATTTTTTTTTAAATGTGAGTTTATTAGATTAACAGTTGATGACCCATATGTTTACCAGCTGAGGTGGAGATTGAGACACGTACGTCCATGGCAATTCTTACTGAGCCACAAGCGTACCCCCTGAGCCCTTTTTATGGTCTTAGTGATAACAAGGCACTTCCAACCCGCATTCTTCAAATGGAGTTAGTTTTGCAACCAGCATCTCCCGGCTTCAAGTAACACTCTTTCCTAATTATTTAAGTGGCTTGAGTATTGAACATGAGGGGGATATAAACATATTTTTGCATTAGGAAGATCATTCTGGCAGCAGTGTGTGAAGGGAGGGGAAGATGAAGAGCAATTTTGATCACTGGACAACTGACAAGATGGCTACTGCAAGAGTCCACGCCAGAGATGATATAGTCTTATTCTCGTGTCTAGCAGGAGAGAGGGGAGAAATGAAAGGGGGATGTGAATTATAGGAGAAATTAAAAATGTAGAGCTGACAGAACTTGATTAATTTGATGTCGGACTGAAAAGGAGTGAGAAATAAAGGATGACTTGAGGCTTGGGTGGATATGTGAATTGTGGTACCACCCCAAGATGAGAAACCTAGGAAAAACAGGTTTGCATTGGAATGGAAGAGGGAATTCTCAACTTCTGAGATGTTAATATAGAACCTGCAGTGGGATATCCAAGTAAAGATGTGTGTATATATATATGAGAGGTCTGGGCTAGAGATTTCAATATGGAAGTCACCAACATTAAGATAATATGTGAAGTTTGGGGTATATGAGACTATTCAGGGATAGATGTAGAGTGAAACAAATGAGGAAAGCAAAGATCAGAACACAAAGAAACATCATCACTTAAGGGGGAATTCAGAGGAAAAAACCCACAAAGGAAATTGTGCGATAGCGGCCAAAGAGACAAGAAGTGAGCCAGGAGAGATTTCTCACGGAAACAAAGGAGACTCAAAGAAGGCAAAATGGCCAATACAGTACTGTTAAGGGCCACAAAGCAATCACGAAAGATGCAGGCTGAGAAGTGTCCAGTGGATTTGGTAATTAAGTCTCTTAAGAGTAGTTTCATTGAAGGATTGGCGATAGAAGCCAGAGTGTGGTCAATGAAGAAACAAGTGGGAGGGGAGGAAGTCAAGTCATGAGTGTAGACGGCTTTCCTACTTTGGCTGGGAAAAGGAAGATTATCTTGTGGTAAGGTAGAAGTTAGAAAGGTAAAGAGAAGTATTTGTTCTTTATGAATGAGAGTAACTCAGGCTGAGGGAGGAAACAAAGAGTGAGATATTTAGGGATGGGAGTGAAAGAAGAGGAATAATAATAATATAAGTAATATGATGACACAGAAGAAATAAGATCAAAGGGGTAAAGTCGTTGCTAATTCAGATAGGATTCAGAACACAGGTGGAAAGAAAAACTTTGGTAGGGAGAAGGTAAGCATGGGTATAACAGTAGATAAGTTTGTGGATTAAAGAAATGTATTTTCTTAAGAGAGTTCACACCCAATAACTGCTATTTTATCAGTGAAGCAAGACACAAGATCATTTAATTACAGGGGAGGGGGGGAATAGGAGATGTGAGGAAAGTAGTGAATGTTTTGAATAGCCTTTGAGAAGGATGATACAAGAAAGAGTTGACTAGAATAAAGTGTAATGAGATATAGAAGTGTCGAGGGTACAGTTGAAATTGAATGCCAATTATTTGTAATGTCCAGAAGCAGTCAAATGGCAATTTTCTCCAACTATGCTAATCAACCTGAGGGTAGAAATAGAAAATATAGATGGTTCTGTAAATCATTAGGGATTTGTGAGGCCCACGTATTGATAACCGTTAACAGCAGTTGGAGTGAAGTGGTTTGGGATGAAACATCTTGGAATCCAAGCAACAAGTGATGGAAGTAAAGCCAGGTGGAGAACATCTGGAAAAGAGAAAGAAGTTAAGACTCGGAACTAATTCTCTTTGGTATCTATACCATAAAACCAATCAAATGCCCTCAGAATCCCAGAATTGAATTGTTGACACACTGCTGTTTTACAGAGAATGTATTACTGCCCTGAAGCAATGGATTAATTGTATGCGTCCACTACAATGGACAATGCTGTACTCAAGTTCCCGCTTCTCCATTTTTTGCAGCAGTAGCAGCATAACTAAAAGGCTGAAGTCTATTCCAATGACTTATGAAGTTTTCAATCAGAGCAGATATTAAAGAGAAAAGAATAATTCAAAAAATGGTCCTTTTATTCTTTTTTCTTTTTCATTGTAAGGTGAGCATCTACTTATTTCACTTACATTTTTCTTCTTTCTTGTTTTTAGAAGTCCTATAAATGAAGAAAATCAAGATAGTGTCATGCACTCTGATGGTAAGGGGCAAAAAGATGTTTTATGTATTTATTTGTTACCTCAGATACAGAAGTTTGAGTTAATGATTCTCATAGGGTTGTTAATGGGTCATTATCATCATTGGTCCATGCAAGACCCCTCTCTTGTTTTACTTATGTTTATTCCCTTTTATCTCTATGACCCACTGCCTTTACTCTCTTCCCCTTACTAGAGACAAATATTCTCATGCATTTAATGTGTATGTGTCTGTTTGTATATATTCTTTGCATACTATTGTCTGTGTGTATATATTTCAATTTACCTAAATAATATATTATAGCTCACTCTAGTCTTTTTTTTTTTATACTTAGCATACTGTTTTGGGGGCCCATCCATGTTGCTATATGTATAATTTATTGCTGTTAAGTACTCCATGGTATGCATCCTGTGCATTCACATTTTACCTCCAACTCACTGATACAACAAATAATAATTCAATGCACCTTCTTGTCCACATCCGCATGTGGACCTCTGAGAAACTTTCTTTAAGATGTATGTCCACCAGTGGAGTGGCTGCTCATAAACTATGGAATATTCATTTTGACCTAGTAGAGTGCTCTCCAAAAGAGAGCACTGGGAGTCTGTGTAGACTCCCACCTGCAGGGCAGGAAGATTCCAAGACGCCCACCTTTCCTCAGTGCATGGTGTTATGCAGCTTTCCCATTGTTTCCCATCTTACATGTCTAAAATATCTCATTTCATTTTCATAGCTCTGCTTACTATCGAGTTTGAGTATTTCGTTTGTTTATTAGCCTTTGTGGTTTCCTCTTCTGTAAGTTGCCCGTTTGTATCCTTTGACCATTTTTTTCTTGGAGTTAGTATCCTTTTTGGGTTGACTTGCAGGAGTTCCCTTGTATTACAGATATTAATCCCATGTCAGTTGTAGACATTGCAAATATCTTCTCTCATTCTGTCCATGGTTGATTAACTTAGCCCGTGCTGTTCTTCACTGAACAGAAATAAATTTTGATATAATCAAATTCATTAATTTTTACTTTATAGTTTATGCTTTTTAAGTTTTATTTAAGAAGTCCTATCCCTAGGAAATAAAAATATCATCTTCTATGACATTTATCCCTTGTATTTAGGTCTTTGATCTCCTTGCAGGCCACATTTGAGGACTTAGTAGAAATCCAGATTTGTTGCCTCATGTATGGAGCCAGTGTTCCCATTCCCATACTCTGAAATCCACCATTTTCTCGTTAATTTATAATGCAATCTTTGTACTATATCAACTCTATAGATGTGCATATGTCTGTGCATATATATGTGTGTGTTCATGTGTGCATTACGTGTGTGTATATGTGTGGGCCTGTAAATTTATGTACCAGTCTCTGAGCTCTCTGCTCTATTCCACTGGTCTATTTGTTCCTATACCAACACCACATGTTTTTATTATTTTTGTTTTAGATTATGTCTTAATATCTAGTAATTTGTTGATATTGCTAAACACTTGAGCAGTAAAATACGTTTTTGAAAAATCTAATTAATTTGGTTTTTCTATACGCAAAAGTAAATCCTTAGGAATAAATAAATCAAAAACTGCAAACTAGCTGTGATTTTCTGATAATACGTTTGTTGCACACAAACCCACAAAACCAAATGTACGTGCTTTTTATAAAGAAAACAAAAGATATTTCATAATTTAGGGGCATTTGCATTATTTTGTGAAAGCCAATGAAATGATTTTATAATTAAATTACAAGGATCAAAAAAGCCATAGTAGGGATCTAAACCACATATTCTATTTTGTGCTTCTATATCTTTGATAAAGTATAAGTTCTGTTAGAGTGTGAACTGTTTTCAATATTGTGTTACAGCTAATAATCTTGTATTAAAGGATTTCTTAATTACAGTATATTAAATTTTATTCTCTTTTTAAACTTTTTAGGTACTGGAAATCTAGATGAGGTCAGTTTTTTTTCCTTATATTGCTGTAACTAGAATATTTAACGATTATTGTGATTTTTTTTCTTAGTATAAACCAACAAATGAAAATTCTTATAAGTAATATGATATTTTTCCATTTATAATCTTATTTCATCAAAAATACTTGAGACATTAGATACTAATAATTACACTGACTCATAGTAATTGTGCAGCACTAAACATACACTTTAGTCTGGCTATCCATCTGGATTATAGAGCAGGATATAAAATGAAATCTTTTTTGTGCTTACTTTCCCAGCATATCTCTAAAGAGGAAAAAAATATTTTAAGTAAATCAAATTTACATACACTTAAATTTATGCTTATTTTACTAAGTATTTGATCAATGTAATACGTGTAGGTTCCCTTTTTGAATAATTAAAATTAATCATTACTAATGTTTTTCTTGCCAGGAACAAGACAGTGAAGGAGAAACATATGAAGACATGTATGAGTTACATTTTTTACCATGATATTTTCCTTCTAAGATGAATATAATGGTTGTATGAGGGAGAGTGGATGGATATTCAACACTAGGGGGAAAAGCTTTATTGTTCAAGTGACTGGTATATATATAATGATAACCTTTATTTCAATACAAAGGACTAAAGATTCTTTACTTGTCCAAAGATTTTACAGAGGACAGAGGACTCTGTTGAAATGTTGTTGTATAAGAGGCTAGAGACTTTACAGCCTGCTAGACAGACCACAGAAGGGAATCATGGAACCAGGAATCTGAATTTATTGTTCTCAGTGTGTCCTTGGGCAAATGAATTCATTTATAGGTCACAACTTCCTCACCTGGGCACTGTTTCACCTCCCAAGGGTGCTGTGAGAAATACGTTAGCACAGTATCAGATGCCAAAGTTTCAGCCTGCTAAAGTGGAAAGATATTAAACATCGCTCCAAAACGGGTTGCTGGGTAGCCTAGGACTAAGACATTTCTTGGAAAGTGAGTGAAAGTAGAAATGAATATCTTATTTTATCTTTTATTGATTCAAATATCTTAATTTTGTCTATCCAGTTTTTATTCAACCAATTCTGACTAAGGTTTGAATGTATACACATGTGTGTGCTCACGTGTACCTGTAAGTGCATGCACGTAAAAGAGAGAGAGAGATTAATTCTATTCATGTGGACGTGTAGCAAGAACAGGGCCTTTATAAACAGTGCCTTCCACTGGCTGGCACAAGTTGCAAGGGGAAGCAGAGTCTTTGGAAGGCATCCTCACTGGTGTGCCTCCTACTGGATTTAAGAGCAATCTCACACACCCAGGAATTTTGACAACCCTTTGCTTTTCACCTTCATCCGTCCTTCAGATACTATCTTCTGCTGTGGGTAAAAACCTCTCTGGATAGTGAGTCCTAACCCCTCAATGCCTGCAGATGCTGAAACAACCTAACAATTTTTATCTGCAGAGAAGCATCCAAAGAAAGAGAGAAGAAAAGGGAAAAGGAGGAAAAGAAGAGATTAGAGCTGGAGAAAAAGGAACAGAAAGAGAGAGAAAAGAAAGAACAAGAAGTAAAGAAGAAATTCAAAGTAAGAGCTTGCTTGCTGATGAGTGAAAAAGTGTAGCCTCTTTTAATAACTTTCACCCAAAAGGGGCACCATTCTTGAAAGCTTACATGGCTGGAGAATTACTTAATTGCTGTTTTCTAAAGACTAACCACCTTCATAACAGTAATTTTTTTTATTCAATACGCTCCTTTATCCCTGCACAAAAATGTAATATGATAAAATCCAAATAAACTATGGTGGTTTATAATTAGTGGGCACCCAGGAAACTTTATGTTGATTCAGTGAATGAGTACTCGGTTACTCACACTCATCTTGGCTCTCCTCGCTACGCATTTCATATTAAACAATACTGTGAGCTTAGGACCACACACAGACATCCCTGTGGCACGTATTATAGTGGTGCAAAATACACAGGTGTCTCCATATGAACCAGACTTGTCTCAGAATAAAGTTTCTATGAGCTACTCTGACTACTGGCATTGAGACCCGACTTCCATATTGGCCTTTATTTTAAGCCTATGTACATGCTGACTTCTGATACCTGCTGCTTCTCATCCCTCCTCATCTGCCTAGGTTTCTGACCTCTGTCTTCTCTAATCTCTGATTTCTAATGGTGCGACTTCTATTACTACACTCACTATCACTGCACAGCAGGCTAAACTCTCCTGGCTACACCATCTTTGATGACATGGCCCATGGGGCATGTCAGCTATATTTAGAGTGTAATTCAGATTAAGTGAGTTACAGAGCTAGTCTTCACTTTAAAAAGGATTCATATCAGGTTTCCTTTAAATATTTAATTCTTCTGGAACATTTAATATGTGGTTTGAATTATAAAAATTAGATTTATATATAACTTCCCAGAATATGTATTATATTAAAACAAAGATTCTACAGTACAGCGCAGGGAAAATGTAAAGCTTAGAGTCAAATAGACAGATGTGGATTCAAATTCTAGCCACACATGCAGGTTATGTGATCATAGGCATGTTACTAAACTTCTCTGAAGTTCAGATTCTTATTCTTTAAAGTGAGGATAAAGATACCTCTCCTGAAATTTTGTTGTGGAATTAAATAAAATAATACACATAAGGCACGTATCTTTCATAGGTTCTCATTAAATTGTGAAAAAGCTTACTATATTACAGTATGAATAGTAAAACATTTTACTCATACAGAATGTATGGCTACCAACATTTTTTTCATGTGGAAAATATGAAAATTTAATTTCATAAATGAAAGTCTTCTTAACACACTTTTTATGAAGACATTGTTTATAGTATTGAAGAAATTATGTGGTTTTTCCTTTTGTTTCTTTTGGAGAAATCAATTTGACATTGTTTCACTCATTCGTTCAAATAATAATAGGAAAAAGATAGGGTATGGAAATCATACCACTAAATATGAACTCAAAGGTTTGTGAAGACTAGGACTTCACAAGCTATGTTCCTTTCACAAAATGTTAATAGATGTTAAAATTAGATAAGTAAATGTGATAACTGTTACATTTCATTAATTCTAAGATAGAAAATATTTCAGTTTAAAATTCTGAACTTAGGATGCATCTTTACATTATTAACATAGTTTAAATTAAGCTGTTTTCTTTCTTAGTGGTACATAATTAATGAAATGTCTCACAATTCATAACATCATAAGTTCAATAAAATGAGACAGAGCTTCTTCAAAAATCACAATGCAGAATTTGCATATCAAAAGATCCAAAACTTCTGTTGAAAAGATGTCACTTTAGGATTAGGAAACGAGGAGTTTGGAATTCATGGTCTAAACTAGATTATTCTCCTGCTGGCAAGAAACCACTGTATACTCAAGATATTAATTTTTAAAACCTCACATAACATTTGTTTCCTATGTTTTTGTTCACAAAGCTATTTCTAAAATGTTACCTTACTTATAGCAGGTAATGTCTACTCCAAATTTATAGGTAGACAATACCACAACATTAAAAAAAAAAAAAGGAAAAGGAAAAAAAATGCTTTTCCCACAAGTACAGCCCACCACCACCTACTTTCCTTTTGCTGTTTTAGGCCTGCAGAGAATCATCAGAATAATGACACAATGCAAAGAGGGAGAAAGCCTCTGTTTACCAAGCAGACCACCCGCATATCCCCTAAAAGCACATAGCACCCGCGTGGATTGTCATACATAAGTGGTATTTTGTTCTTAGAGCTTCCTTTGCAAGCCTTTCACAGAGTTCCTAAGGTCAACAGATCATTGCCACTCTCCTGGACCCCAAGCACATGCTTACCTGTTCTTTACTGACCCCTGTGACTTTTCCCCTCCTATAAGAACATTCACCAGAAGGACACTCGCCCTCAATTTCTAGTTCAAACCTGTAAAAGTTGGAAACAGGCAGGTTGGCAAGTTGTGGACATATTGTCTTTCAAAACTGCATTCCTTAAAGAGTTTCTGAATAGTAAGGAAGCCTGTTGTCATTCGTTTTTTCCTCTTTGCAGCTAACAGGCCCTATTCAAGTCATCCATCTAGCCAAAGCTTGCTGCGATGTCAAAGGAGGAAAGAATGAGCTGAGCTTCAAGCAAGGAGAGCAAATTGAAATAATCCGCATCACAGACAACCCTGAAGGAAAATGGCTGGGCAGAACAACAAGGGGGTCATGTGAGTGCAAATTTCCTATGACTTCAAAGTGTGGTCTTTTTGAACCAATATTAAATGTGCAAATTCTTCCAGAATATTCATAAGCATTAAGTTAGGAGTATTCTACAAGATGGACAAAGAGAAGAAGATTTAGAATAACAGGTACAGCTCCCTCTTCACCTCATCTGTGTTATCTTTTTAGTGGGAGCAGTGTAAATATTTCTATTATTCCAGGGAAGAACAAAAGGCGTTAAGTTCTTCATTGATGTTAAAAGGAAAAAATGATTCCTGTGAATGACCTTGGAATCTTTAAAATAGACTCTAGGCTTACCCGAGACCACAACAGCATAAGACTTTGACAAAGTACAATAAAACGTGTCTGCATGGGAAGTCTATAAATCAGAATTGCAAGCAAAGAAATGAAGGGAGAGTTTAAAGAGCAAATGTGCAATTGACATTTTATTCACAACTTTAAAATATTTAAACTACAGTTACCTGAACATAGATCATTTTCTCTTTTGGTAGATGGCTATATTAAGACAACCGCTGTAGAGATTGACTATGATTCCTTGAAACGGAAAAAAACCTCTCTTGGTGCTCTGTCAAGACCTCTTGAAGAGGACCAAGAAGTGTATGACGACGTTGCAGAGCAGGATGACGTCAGCAGGTACGTCCAAACACAAAATGCAAAACAGATCACGCTGTCTCCTTGTCAGAGATTCTGTATTTTAAGATCCTAGAATTTTACCTTCCAGATTTCCTAGTGCTGTCTATCACTAAACTAAATTGCCAATATGAGTGAAAGGTCATTTGAAACTCCATAGTCTTTTATTTTGCTCTTTAGTTATATACGTCAAATACTACTTGACATATAACGGGCCATTTGCCAAATCTCGTCAAATGTGTTGTCATCCCAAAACGCTGTTTTATGATATTCATTCTGATTTGATCTTAGGGATATGCCTAAAGTAAATATGATCTTGTAAAATAGGAAGCATGAAATATAAAATTTAGCTCTAAAAAATATATAAATATTTTGCTCTGAAATCTCTAAGTCCAAATATATCTAAGTCCAAATATATGAAACTATAACAGAGAAAAAGAATACTTTTTACTACAATTCTACTTGGTTCTTTAAAAGTAAAAAAGTGAAAGCTCAATTCTCTTGAGAATCAACCAAGGGTCCAACTCTCCATGGCTTGTGCATTCCACTAGATTAGAGTAACCTCCCCGAAAGAATTATGGGAAGACCTTACTGGGGCAGAGGAACAGAACAAGACGTCCTTTCTGGAGGAGCCAGGAGAAGAGAGTGGTCATCTTCTCCATGTACCTCTTCTTGCCTTCTTTCCCTCTTCTGTCTTCAGCTTCCTTTCTCCATGCCTCCTTTTCTGTCTCTCTTTCCTAGCTCTGATCTTCCTTGTCCTTTCTTCTTCTTCTTGCTTTTCCATTCCCTTTCTCCTTTCATTTCTTCTTTTCTCCAATATCTCCCTTTCCTGATAAAGTCATAATCCCTTCAAGTTGAAGGAAAGGGAGGAGGAAAATCTCCAACCCAGTTAAGAATCCTTGTTTTTCTATGCCCACTTTGTGGAACTGGGAAACCTCTACTATAATCCCAAAACACAAGATTTGTGTTAGATCCTCACTTGGGTAAAAATGTGTCTGCATTCTTGATAACTCAAATTACAAAGAAAAAAATGTTTTAATTATCAGCCATTTAAAAAATGTAAAATTATCAAAATAGCAATTTACTTTGTAAGACATATGAAGAGTTAAGTTTCCTCTTGCGGTCTTTTACCTCGTGTCGTCAATAAAACTTGTGTTGCTTTCTTGGCAGTTTTGTCTTTCTAAAATGAATTATAGCCTACAATGCCTTCTTACCAAGTTATGGCCATAAATTATGCAACATATGTCAAAACATGCAATGTATGCGCTGGAGTTTACGGATCATAAATTGGCTTTAATAATCAGAAACACATTGACTTAGTGTGGAGTCACTAAATGTCATTTTTGAGGTCAGTTGAAGCTCTAAATGGCCATATTCTGAGATTTACAGAATTTTCTGGACATAAGAATGTCATTCCACATATATTATCAACGTATATACTTTATGTTTATCTTTTATTTATTTCTTAAAAAATGTATTTCTCTTATTTTGGTGTTAAAGAACGCAGTTATATTAAAAAATACATATTTACACTGATGCACATACTCAAGAAAAAAATAATAAATCCACAAAAAAGGGATGATGTTCTTAAAATGAAACGTTATTTAACTATAGTAAGTGTCTATTTCCCAAAACTAATACTATTACCTTTTCCATTTTATCAAGTCCATATACACCACAACTCTAAAAGACATGCTCTGGTTAGTAAACACGTGGCAGAAAAAGAATCTTCTATTTAATAAAATGGGGTTGGAGGAGGTGTATGGTTTTAATGCTCCATATCTTAACCAAGTACCATGCCACAATATTTACCAGCATCTATTTCTCCCTTATGCATATTTAATAAGAAAATGAAAGAAGAGACACAATTTCTACACACGTTTTGTTTTTGAAACTACAGCTGCTGCTGGCGGAGGTCTCCTAACAGAACATGCTTTGTCCGTAGAAGACAAGGAAAGATGCTGACTATAGCCGGCAGCTTGCCCTGGCAAGAATAAGAGAAGGCACCATCCTCTTCTTCTCCCTCCCCCAGATGCCTCCTGGTTCGTTGCTCTCTTTACCTGCTCTTTGCAGATTTCTCCAGCGTAAGGAGAGCTGACTGTGCCCTTCAAACCCTGGGAGCAGACAGGAGGCTTAAAAGCACAGGTCCTGACAGCTGTCCTCCTTTTCTGCTCAAGTAAAGCAATTTCTGTAATAAACATGAAAGTTGAAGGAAAGAAAATTGCAAATGCAAATACCACTCCTCCATCACATACCAAACTTTCTTCCACATGTTTCCCAACCTTTTTCCTTCCGTTTATCCATTCCTCTTTCTCTTCCCTTCTCCCCTTTTCTCACACTCTGCTCGTCTTGCAACTACTTCATTTGTTAAATGTTTTGTGTTCTAAACAGACCATTTTAGAAAGTTGAAGAATTGTTCTAGGAATGAAATAATGTGTGGCAGCTTGGGTCCTGATTATTATAACCCTGTTCTTTGGGAATTAGGCTTGAGAATCTCCAAGATGAAATATATTTGCCAGGAGTGGCAGCCAACCAAAATGGCAATTTCTCAGCTAATTCTAACTGCTTGCTTCATGCTCAAAGGGAAGTGTCAGAGAAAATAAATGTGAAAATAGTATGTAAGCAAGCGGAGAATATACTTAAACTTCATCAAAAATCAATTCTGTATTTATATACGGAGACATTTCTAGCATATTTTTCTACAAAGTTCCATTAGCAAGAGTATGTTTTTATTTCTAAATTAATCATAGATTTGCATCAGACTAACCTTTTATTCTGACTTTAAGGTTGAGGAATCAGATATGAGCGTATAATTGTACTGTGTGGTTGTAATATCAGACTGATATCTGCTCCTGGCAGATTATCCAAAAGGCAAAAATAGTGATACAGAGAATGCAGCGAAGTGTAGCCAAAACAACGTTATACAGAAGGCGGGACTCTGTGGTTCTTATCTCAGCTCTTCAGCTAACTAAAAGTGGGATTGGCCAAGTCACTTCCAAAAGTCACTTCTCTCTTCAAAAAAAATTTAATGCTATTGGACTAAGAGTAAAATGCTGTGATTATAAGATATTGAAAGAGAATTGAATTTAATGCAACAACATTTCTATATGACTCAGAATAATACTCTTTTTTGTTTTTTAATGTCTGTCTATGAAATGACATAATAATGTATAATCTGAAAACTGCCTCATGGGAAAATGTTAGAAGCAAATAGTATCATTGTTTTGAATACCTTTCATAGTACTGAAATTCCCTTTATTCTTATTAGGTTTGTTTTGTTTTCTTTTGTCCTATTTTTTGCCTTGTTACTACTCATCTATTATGATAAAGAACAATTTTTCTTCCTCTTCACATATAGCGTCCTGATAACTTTTGACTGGAATATTATTTCTCCTTGATATGACTGCTTAATATATATACTTCTCTTCCTGATAGCTAAACAATTCATACATTAATTTAATTTGTCTGGTTTTTTTTTCTAGCCACAGTCACAGTGGAAGTGGAGGTAAGCCACACATTTTTATCAGCAGTTTCTCCAAGTCTTCCTATTTTTGTGTATATTAGTGACAAAGTGCTTTCATTTGCAAATAATGAGGAAGATCTTAATATGGTAGAAAGAACTTTGAACTGGGAACCAATGACCTGGATGGATTCCAGTCCAGGGCCACAAGTGACCCTGAGCAAGTCACTTCTTTCTTCCAAGTTTGTTCTGGGTCATAGGGTGGCTCCGTTTCCAGCGTGCCTAGGGCAGTCTTGACTTACGCCAATTGTCTGAGCACAGTTGTTAACAGCATCCCGCTTCACTTTCAGAAGTATGCTTGTTTGGATGATAACTTATATGGTCACCTTACCTGTGACTTCTAAGGACCTCTCATTTCCTCATCAACAAAACAAAGGAAAATTCTCATCCCGGAAGTCAAATTTCAAGTTCCCTGTACATATTCTTGCATAGAGAAGATGTTCAATAAACATTTGTTAAATAAATATTTATCAAATAGCAAGATTCCTGAGGAGTGTAAGATAACAAATAAATCTAGAAAGGGTTTAACTTTTAAAATATCACTTCGATGGAATTAAATAAAAGAAATGAAAGGTGGCTTTCATTTCATTTTTTTTTTCAGTTACCATCAATGTTTACAAATTCACCTTTCATTCCATTTGCTTTTCTTCACTTATATATTGATCAGTATCTTTTTCTGAATGTCTGCTCACTATTGATTAATTTTTTCTTGACATCTCCTCTCTTCTCTTTTTCCACAATAAATATTTAACTCTACTCTCTATTCAGTTTCACTTTTTCTCATATTTATTCTCCACCATTCTGTTCATCTCCAGCACACAGTACCTTTTATCATATCTCATATCTTTATTATATGTCACATCTAAGAATTCCTTATAGAATAATCAACAATTAATTTACCTACTGTCTATGCGAGAGTGGAAAAATTAAGTTATTTTTTATTTCAATAGTTCATAGGAAAGAGAGGTGCTTTCTGCATTTAATTAAGGCAGATTTATTATCTAATTTTGAGTGACTTTTATGTGACAAAATAAAATTAACAGAAGACTTTTCCCCCCAATCCAAATGAAGGGATGTTCCCACCTCCACCAGATGATGATATTTATGATGGGATCGAAGAGGAAGATGCTGATGATGGGTAAGAATAATCAGTGAATTGCTTTTTTTGCACATTATTGTATATACTGAAATTTGGTTTTGATTTCTATTTACAATAAAAAGAAGAAAATAGTGTTCCTTATTACATTACCAAAAATGATTTGAATGTTTGATTAACAGCAGTAGTAACTCAGAAAGTGTAATTGCACCACACTTCCAATGAAGTGGTATGTGGTTTAGAAGAACCTTGAGAAGAACTATGTCAAAAGAGGTAAAATAGAAAAAAGGGATAAACAATTATAGGTGTTATAGATAATTTTTTTCAAACTTTTCCCAATCAATTATTTGTCAATCAGTAATTTACTTTTACAACCATCACTGGAGACTTTATCAGTTGCTTGGCTCTCCTTTGTATAATAATCATAGTTATAGGCTACCCAAATAAAGTGAGACCATATGCTATCTGTGGCAGAATCAGCATTAAATAATTATTTAGTTGTTTAAACTTTTTAAATGGCATACTTTAAAATTTAAGACCTTTTAATTACTTCCTTTTGATCATAAAATAAAGCTAAATTGATGTTTAAAACTTAATCCTGACTTAGCTTGCTATTTTAAGAACAAAGAGAAATCTCACTAAATAGAAAAAAATAATTTACCTAGTAGAAGCAGTGTTCAAAGACCAAGACCTATAAGCTTAATAGCATAATCTTGCTGAATACAATGAGTAACTTACAGCCTGAGTGATCAACACAGCATAATTATAAAACTATGAATGTCCACCAATGTCTTCACGTTCCACTGATTATTCCATTCTGATCAATGCCTGCATGCTCCTAAGCTCCACGCTACAGGTTGAAGAGAAGAATAACTCGTGGTCCTGGGGGATTTTGAAGATGTTAAAGGGAAAAGATGACAAAAAGAAAAGTATACGAGAGAAACCTCAAGTCTCTGAGTCAGACAATAATGAAGGTTCATCGTAAGAGTCGACCAACCAAATCCAGCGCACAATAACTACATTAATATTAATTTAAGCAAATGCTACTAATATTTTATAACCAATAACCAAATTCTGGTAGGCCTAAACCATTGTAATACTATTTTCCATTAGTCATCATAGCCTCATTTACGTGTCATCCTTAACTCATGCATTTATGTAAGAGGAACACAAAATACTCAAAAATTATCACATAGTTCAAAGATATATTTTTCTTTCCCTACAAACTGCACAAATACACACACACACATATAGACAAGCACGCATACACACCCTCACACACTCAGCTACACCCACATGCTCCACTTAGTAGGACTTTTTTTAACCGTAGCATCACATCTAAAGCTCACAATTGCAACACCACATTTTATGATACAATATTTTATACTGACAACTCTTCAAAATATACATTCTCTTTTAAAACTTAATTTGCTAGAAATAAAGGACACAATTTGGAATTTCTTTTCTCTAAACACAGTATTTAAAGTCTTTGTTAACTCTGTTCCACAATAGTGATATACTAATTCTATTTAAATTATATATTTATCCTATGCTAAAATTATTCTAAACATCTTCAGTTTGTCTGAATAAAAACTAAAGAATGACTTTTCTCTTTCCATCCAAAAATAACCCTTTAGTAAAAATTCCATACTTATGAATTTGAAGGCTCTTAATCATGTTTGCCAGTACAGGATATTCTTACTGTTTTATGTGTACCTAAGAAATTCACCATACTTAACTGAAGTCTTTATAAGATGTTAATTCCACATAGAATTCCTAATTTTAAAACTTTTCATAAGATGCTAAAACAACAATAAATAAACAGGACACTTAAAATTAAAAGTAAACATAAAAAATCTTCTGCTGATGCAGCATTAGTCAAATATGGTCCTTACTTAGAAATAAAAGCAGAGATTATTTTTCTGCTCCAATTTCACACCTAATTCTGTTTTGGATCGTTTGAACTAATGACCTCTCACACTTTTGTATAACTGTGCACCATTCTTCCAATTGTGTGTGTGTGTGTGTCTGTTTAAAGTTCAGGAAGTAATAAAAGGAAAGGTCTTTTTCTGTTGTAACTAAATGCCAACCAATTCTGATTTCAGATCACTTCTATTAATAAGCTTTCCGTCTCTAGTTTCAGTGGATATTCCTCTCTTGTTCACCATTCTCCTGTTTTGAGATATATATTTACCCATAGGGGAAACGTGGTCATCCAAAGATTCTGATGACCTTTGTTGATTTCGACGCTGCAGTTCTACTCTTTGAGTGGAAATAAACAATTCTGATCCTGAGCTATGCTACAACGACTCCAAAATATTGAGTCCATTTAATTTACTCTGGTGTGATAATATGCCCAAACCTCCTAGAATAAATCTGAAAACATTGGTCCAAAGGCTTTGGGCAAAATAAACCACTGAATGTCTTGGATCTTGACTTTTTTGGCCAACATTGGAGTTCAAAAAAAGTCTTGCTGAATTCCAAATTGATGGACAGAAACTGGGACTTAGTGGAGAAATGGGGAGGATGAGAAAGGAATGATGGTCAGCAGATTAATTCACCTTTATAAGCCTCTGGGCTGTTAATTGTTCATACCTTTCCTAAATAAAGGAATCAATGTCAGGGTTTATATTAGTCTGATTATAATTGTGTTCTCATTTGCTTTCCAGTTTCCCTTCTCCTCCTAAACAATTGGGTAAGTAATAAAAACTAATCGTATATTTTATAGCTAGTTTCTTGCAGGTGGGGTAGTGGGAAAGCCTTGGATATAGTCATGATAGCTGGATGAAAGCCCTGACTGTAAATAATAAATCGTGTAACCTTGGGCAAGTAACTGCACCTTGGGTGGCCACGGTTTCTCAACAGTAAAATAGCAGGAAGAGGAAAATAAAAAGGATCGATGGTTTTTAAACAGTTCTTCTAGGAGTCTTAGGGGTCACTACGGAGAAAAAGACAAGCAGGCAGTGTGGACACCAGCATCCTCCGTGTCCTCCTACCCTCATTCAGTCAGAGCTTGATATGTTGAACTTCCACACAAAGATTCCTAAAAACATACTATATTATGTGCCACCGAGGCTCTTCTAAATCTAAATTTCTTTGATTTGTTTTAAATGTTTAATTTATATTGTATTGGGAAAATTTCCCACTGCTAAATGAAATAGTTTCTTTTTTGGGAAGTTTGATCAGCTTATTTTTTTACCCCTGCTGAGACAGATCTGTAAAAGATTTTTCTTATATTTACTTTGAACAAAATAAAATGTTGTCTCACAAGAATATTCGGGGGCTTTCAAAAAGTTTATTTTAGTTATCGATACATTAGAAGAGACAACCAAACACAAAGATAATCTATTCTTCCAGACTGTTTATCTGACTTTGTTTTTCGTCATCAATTTGAAAATACATAAGGCACTAACTCAAACTGATCAATAACTCATGTGCTTACATATTAATCCATAATTTTAAAAAGTATTCAAAAAACAGAGCTCCACAGAGAGTAGGTATAAAATGGAACAAATGTGATCAATTAGGTAAAAAAATGTTTTTTGTTTTAATTTTCCTTTGTTCTCAAGTGTGTTTTAAGGGCATGCACGTGAAATAGTAATTTTTCCCCTTCTGGAAACGAATTATATGTTATATTTTTATGGATTTATTATGGATTCCTCAAATAGCTGAGCAACTTTTATCCTGTGCAATTAATTAACCTGAAAGGGGGGAGAATACACACACACACACATATGTATATATTTATACATATACACAGTATTTGTATATACTGTATACCTATATATAGAGAGAGAGGGGGGAATTTTTAAAGGAAATCAAATCCTTGCCATTACCAGAGAGCATTTAAACTTTCTATGATAGTCATTCCTTAAAACATTTATACTCGCTACAAGTCATCTTTTCAGCTTACTTTACTGTGGATCGACTTAATAGGTACAGAAAAGAAGCATTCTTTCTGAGTTTATTAACAAGAAGTCTAGAGGAAAAAAAATATCTACAGATTGGAAAAACCATTGAACCAGTTAAGGTCGTGGCAACTTTCTACCCAGACTGATTCTCAATACCTGCTGTTATCAGAAGTGTCTCATTAATAGAAATATTCTTTTTATTTTAAGGTGGTGCCATTCCTAATATTACTATAAAGTAAAAGTTAGGTAGATAGATAAATAGATAGGTAATAGAGAAGACATAATCATAGACATAAACATATAAATAAAATGATATATATTATCAGAGCACTCCAAATCCCATAAGAACCTTAATTTCAATCTCCAGTGCCTACTATCAATGGCCAACACCAATGGAAAAAACCCTGATAATAACAGTTACAGTCATAGTCACTGGTTTTTTGGAGGGAAATTTAACACATGTATCCAGGGAGATAAGAACCTCTCCCCTTTAAGGACTGATAATGCTTCCAAGAGAAATGTACCCAGGCACCAGGAAAACTTCTTTTGTTGTCCTTTAGCAATCTTTTATTGAAAACATCATTGAACACTCACATCAAAATTTAAACTGACGGTGTTTCCGCATTTGATATTTTGTCTTTTGTTAGACATGGGAGATGAAGTCTATGATGACGTGGATGCCTCCGATTTCCCTGCTCCACCAGCAGAGTTGAGGTAATTAAAACGTTTTCATTACAATGAAGTAATGAAAATGAGGTTGTTCAAGAAAATTTAACTGGAATAAAACTCCGATGGGGTGTGTGTCTACTGAGGGCGATTGTGTTCCTGTCATCCTCTCCCTGGTCCCAGCTCTTATGTCTCTGCTAGGTTAGTGAGGGGGTAGCTCTGATCCTGCTCCCCACCCTCCTCTCTCTTCCTTCCCTTCCTCCTCTCCCAGCGGTTCTGCTTCTTGTCCCGACTATCCTCTGGCCTGACGTCTGCGTTCATTTCTTCACTCACTGGGAAAGCATTTGACAGCCTGATCACAACTGATCTCACTGAGTCATCTCCTCCCTTTATTTTTACTCTTTTCCCAAAACCTTTTTTGTCTTGAATACACTTCTTAGTTTATATCTCAACCCTCACCCACCTCGTTCAAGCCTCCTGTGTCCTCCACAAGATTGTTTCCTTTTGTGAAAAAAAGATTTGCGTTTTAAAAGGACTTTTGGTTACGTCTCTTTTTTCACAAAAGCATCAGAGATTCTCAAAGATTCCATTCACATTTCAAAAAAAAGGTCAACAGTGAATATGGACATTCTTCAACTCACGTAAGGTTTCAATTTAATTTTAGGCAAAAATTGTATGAAAATCTCTTAAGCTCAGCTCATAAAAAAGCAATACCTTTAGAAAATTCTTAGGGAAACTCTTAGGATGCCTTTGTATACTGCAATAAAAATGTGAGATGATCTGATACATACTGTGTATGAAAGCAAGGCCACCTCTGTGGCTTTTTCAAGAAAAAAGAAAGGTGAATAAAAAGATCTTGGACTTGATTAGTTAAAGGATGAAAGTAACATAAACGGAATACAATAAATGCTGTCTTCTGAGCTGTACTGGTAAAAAGGCATGCGTGAACCCTAAGTATTTACTTTTTTACCAAGATTGTTAGACTAATTTTACCAGATCAAAGAAACTGAAGGAAAAATAGCTGTCATTTATATATGAAGATCAAGTTCGACAGGCAAAATAAACAAGAAAAATGAAAGGAGAATCATTTTCCTTTTCTAGTTCTCCAGGAAAGGAAAATCTAATCTTCTCCAGTAATATGTTGTTTTAATATTCCTCACCATCAGAAAGTTGCTTCTATCCATGACAGTTTTTAATGCAATTTTCTGTTTCATATTGCTGTAGACATGCCACCACGTTCCACAGACTAGCTCTCTAGGAACCCATAGTCACACATTGGCCCTTTTCTTCAAGCAAAATAAACCCCAGCTGATTAAACTTTATGTGATATGTAGTGGTTTTTTTCTTGTTGCTCATTTTCAGAGTTTGAGACAATTTTATGTTCTCTAACATAGTATTCCATTTTTAAACAAATTTTAATAAATTATTTTCAAAGAGAACTTGTGGGGTATTTTTAACATTCATGTATAGTCTTGTAGCTCCAGAGTGCTAATCTGGGACAGCAATTCTACTGCTGCCCAGAGTGCCGTGAGACAGGAGATGCTGAGGGAGGACGCAGAACCTAAAAGAGGATATTGTGCTAATGTATTTCACTGTGAGTGCATTCAACTCTAAGACTCAAAAATTAAGAGTCAAACATTTTAAATAAATCAGTTATAGACAAAACTTGATCTTAGGTAATCTAAAGAAAAATTAATATCAGTGGTTAAAATTTCCATTATTCACAAATG
Source organism: Equus caballus (assembly GCF_041296265.1). Lineage (NCBI taxonomy): Eukaryota > Metazoa > Chordata > Mammalia > Perissodactyla > Equidae > Equus > Equus caballus. The sequence goes on from NC_091704.1 coordinate 41,509,814, forward strand.
CTCTGATGTCTTAAATTCCCTTCTGCAGAGATTCACATCCTTTCCCTAACATCCATACTTAACCTTATTGAATGGTTCTCAACCTTGGTTGCAAATTAGTACCCCCTGGGGAGCTTTTAAAATATGTATGTCAGTACCTGGATCCAACTCAGTCTAACTAATTAGAATTTAAAATTAATTTAATTTAATTAGAATTTCTAGGAATTTGGCAAGGACAGTGGCATTTTTTTAAAGCTTTCCAGGTGATCCTATATGCAGCCAAGCTGGAGAATCACTATCTTAGGCTTATTCACCTTTCTTATGATAATTGACTTTAGTCCAGTTGGTTTGTAGATACCAACTATATATATACACATATATACACATATATACATACATATTTCTAGACCCTAGAGTTTTTTAAAAACTGTTAAATCCATAACTGATCAAAGCATTTAGAATATGTTTGCCCACTCTCTCTTTCTCTCACACACACACACGAAAGGGACAACTGACAAAATGATTAAGAAGCTCCTTTTTATAATATCTAAAATCTTAACTCTTATGTAAGATTTTTTATTAATCAACATTTCCTGCCTCCTACCTTGGCTCCATTTTAAGTAGATATGAAAAAACTAACATATACATAAACTTGATAAACCATTGGCATTGGCCAAGCCATTGAATTATCTAAGAAGGACTGAAACATATAGAGGTTCCAGAAGAGGTTGAATCGTATGAAACCACTGAGATGTAACTATGCTTGAGGTATAACCAAGTGATTTTCTGTGATTCAACAAAATAGATGATTTCTTACCTCCATTTTAATTCATAATCTGTAGTCTCTTGACGGATCCTTTCTGCATTATGAAATGTCATTTCTTACAGTGAATGTAGTGGATTTCTAAGGAAAAAATTAATTGAAAACAAAATTTAACAAAAATTTAATGTTATGACTTAAGTCTTTATTATATACTATTCTTCTTATCTTTTTGAAACGAAATGTGATTTTATGTGTTCTGTCATCCTAGCCAAGGAGTCAAAGCCAAGACAGAAGAAAAAGACCCTAAGAAGCTAAAAAAGCAGGAAAAAGAAGAAAAAGACTTCAGGAAAAAATTTAAAGTACATCTTATTTAAATATCATACAAAGTTCAAGTCACTAGTGAGAAACAAGATGATTTTTTAAGTACCAAAATGAACATTTTAAAAGTGTAATTATCAACATCACAGTTGTCCATCGTAATTCCTTTATTTTCTGCAAAATTTACTTTAGATTTAAATTTATTTCTATAATAAATTAACCAGACCGTCATACATGCACAATATATATACCAAGATAGTCATCAAAATTTAGCTGTCCTTTGAACCTTGGTAAGATGGTAATCCAAAAATAGTTAGGATGGACAAAAAAAGATATGGCATATATATAATGAAATGCTGTTCAGCCATGAGAAAAAAGGAGATCCTGCCATTTGTGACCACAAAAAAGAAATGGTAATTATGTGAGGTGACAGAGGTGGCAGCTAAAGCTAAGGTGGTAATCATTTTGCAATTTATAAGTGTATCAAATCAACACGTGCCCACCTTAAACTTTAAAAAATTCTTTTTACTTTTTAAAAATAATTACTATGTTAGATTCTTGAGGTTATAAGTGACTTTACCACCAAAAATTTTCTTCAATGCTCTTACATTATCTTTTGAAAATAAGAAACTATTTATTTGTCAAAGACTTTCTTAATAAACCTGTCATCAATGAATACTTTTATGATACCCATCAACTGATAATATAAAAGTATTTCTTTATTTTTCCAGTATGATGGTGAAATTCGAGTCCTATATTCAACCAAAGTTGCAGCTTCCTTGTCTTCTAAAAAGTGGGGGACCAGAGAGCTACAGGTCAAGCCTGGTGAAGCTCTTGAGGTTATACAAAACACAGACGATACAAAAGTTCTCTGCAGGAACGAAGAAGGAAAATGTAAGTCGCTGCTTACTCTTCATAGATACGGCACTCCAGAATTTAACAACCAGACAAGTTTTAGTAATCACCCCTGTTTTTCTTAACTCTTTTTGCCCTATGTTTTGTGAATTGTGGAAAACATTAAGAAACTGAAGATCTTACTGTGCTGAGATCAATGTATTTTATTTTAATCTTTTTTCATTTCCCGTTTGCTATATTTGGCACTATGGTGCCAAGGTAATGCCAGATTAGTGGTTCTCAAAATGCAGTCCCACAGACCACCAGCATCAGAGAACCCTTGTATGTGTATTGAAATTGCAGTTGCCTGGACTCATCCTTGACTGGCTGAGTCATGAGTCATGAACTCTGAGGGTCAGATGGAATCTGTGATCATAACTTCTTCGCTAGCTTGTTCTTGTGTACCCTAAAGTGAGAACCACTGTGCTAAAGTGGTGAGTGGCTCTTGCTCTGGCCTAGTTTTGGAATCATATAGCATATGTCACACCTAGAATTTCCAGTTTCCCTACCTTGCAAATTCACTTGTTTGCGTTTCCTTTTTGGAAACGCTAATACAACATACTATTCCAAATAAATACAAGAGAGTCCTGTCCTCTTTGACTTTATCAGCTATTAAAGCTGACAGATGGAAATGTTTTTGTCAAGTTTTAAAAGGAAGCTTATTTCATTTATAGTCCAGGGCAGAGTAGTTCAAAATTATGTTGTCCTATATTTAAAATTGGATAGCCAGCATGGCTGCTCCCATCTCAGCTCGGTTGGTCTGTATGGAAAACATGAACTCTGAGTTGAATTTTAATGACAGGAAGGTGACTCAGGGACAGGAACTGAAATGGAGTTTTAAGAATAAAACACAGTGACTCAAGGGTGGGGAAAATGGATCTAAAGTTACAATGGAGGAGGTGTGGCTGGTTTTTAAAGGGAGAAAATGGAATGTGGTACAAAGGATAAAAGACAGGAGTAGTGTAGCATTAAGACTCGATGCTCACTGGAGATAATGTGGAGATGGTCCTTCAGGACACAAAGAAAACCCCCATTCAGACTACCATTTGTGAGGATGTATCCCAAGGAATAGCCTTAAATGCAGAAAAACTATATGCATTGAAAGGTCATCATAAATCTAGAAAATGTTCAAAAAATGTAAAAATGATTAAATAAGTTATGATGAATATACCAAATTGAATATTTCACGTGATGATTATGACAATAATGCGAGGAAATTCTCATGACACAGTAGTAAGAGAAAATAAGAAGCCTGCTTAATGTAGGGTGGTACTTACAGTCATGCTAAAAAGTTACGTAAATAAAAGAAACTAAACTAAAATATTATTAGTGGCTGATTAGGGTGGTAGGTCTAAATGATATCTTTTCTTTCTCTACTTTCCAAATTACTTCACATTTTTCGCAACAGAGAATTGTCCTAGTACTTGTCATGTGGACCTTTCTCTAGTGCACAAGTTTCAGACACATCTTGCCACACTGTCCTGAGACTCCTGTCTTTAGCAACAAATCCCATCTAGAGCGATGTTCCTCAACTTCAAAGTACATACACATCACATCATGATCTCGTTAAAACCTCAGATTCTAATTCAGTAGGTCTGAGGTGAGGTGTGACTTTCTGCATTTTACCAAGCTCCCAGGTCATTGATGCTGCTGGTCTGTGGAACACACTCTGAGTAACAGGATGTAAATGACCTCATCAACAAACATGTATAGATATAGATGAGCAGGAATAGATACAATACCAGAAACAGATATTCAGACAAGAGTCATATCTTCCTAAGAACCAGTGGACCTTAAGAATGAGGAAAAGCAGCAGTCATTCAGGGATAATTTTGTAATCTGCTATCATTTCCTTTTTGGATATCAATAATTCTAAATACCGTTATGAATACTGGAGGGCTCTTGTCCTCTTAGAATTTATCATCTGTTAAAAATGGGAGATGGAAAACACTACATTAAATCCTGGTAGATAACAATAAGGCTTCCATGTAACTTTTATCATTTTTTTGCCTGCTGCACTACCAAGGTACTTTATGATTCCCAAGCTCACGGGTAACTAATCCAATTCTTAGTTGGTTTGGGGGTCCATCTTGAATGGGATGGAGACCAGATGATGATATTGGTAGCACTTGTGTACACGATGTTTTTTATTTAAACACTTTCTTTGGGATGGACTTTGTCTTAGTTTGGCTTCCCCATTTGGGAGGTGATTCTGGAAAACATCCATAGGCAAGTGTTGAAGTAGACAGGGAAGGGAAGGCAGCCAAAAAAGTCTTGTTATCAAAAAAGTTACCACTTGGATAATGGAGTTTAATCCAGTTGGAAACTCGGAGTGGCAGTGTTGTCCCATCCAAGTTGTAAACAACTTAGGGTATTTATACATCAACTGCTGTCCATCAGGAATTGAAGCCTACACCTGGGCAGGTGGTGAGTCATTCAGGATACTGAGTAAGTTGACAAAGAGAGTTCTGGAAACCAGAGAAAAAGCTATTAGCAAAAAAATGTGAAAAATACAAGTGCTCTCAGTTGGAAGTTGAACCAAAAGGCACTGAAGTAGTAGAGTAAATGTGTCTGCGGGGGCCACCAAGAGCATCCGCTATTGCCTTTCAAGTTAAGCATTATTCCAAGATTTAATTATCATAGCTGCTTAGTTTCACTTTTATTTTTCCAAACCTCCTGCTCTTCTTAATTTTTATAAACCTCCTGCTTATTCCTTCCTTGAACTTTATCCTTGGCATTCTTAGTTTTCTTAATTTCTGATCCATTCATCACATACCTCTATAGAATTTGAGATGATTATTTTATAGATTTAACTCTCCCCACCTAGATTGTTACAATAGCCTTTCAAATGCTATGTCTACCCTACCCTTACTCTCAGCCAATCCAGTCACCACACTGTTACTCAAATATTACTTTTGAAAACACAAAGTCTTGGGGCTGGCCCTGTGGCCGAGCGGTTAAGTTCGCGTGCTCCGCTGCAGGCGGCCCAGTGTTTCGTTGGTTCGAATCCTGGGCGCGGACATGGCACTGCTCATCAGACCACGCTGAGGCAGCGTCCCACATGCCACAACTAGAAGAACCCACAACGAAGAATACACAACTATGTACCGGGGGGCTTTGGGGAGAAAAAGGAAAAAATAAAAATTTAAAAACACAAAGTCTTTAGGCTAATACGTAAAACTCTTTGATCTAGCCTCACCCTTATCAACTATTTCCCATCTGCAAATGACACTCCAGAAATACAAACTACTTGTCATTCCTTGAATAAATTATACTATTTCATCCTTCTATGCTATTTTATTCTACTTGGAGCACCCATAATTGTCCATTAAAAACAATCCAGTTGTCATCTAAAATTGGAAGCACACTCATCTCCACTCCCCAGCACCCCATCACAATGAATCTCTCCCCTGCTCCACCGTCCTCCCACTTCTGTTGCTGTAATTGTCCATAATTGTTTTATCTACTTAACTATTATCCTTATTAGACGCCCAGCTTGAGAGTAACTTCAGTGAAGTGTTCTCAACGTTGTATTGCCAATACCTTCTACAGTGCCCACCACCTTGTTTGGGGCTTACTGAATTGAATGTAACAATTTGGAGATTGCGGTTGGATAAGCAGATGAAGGGCTGACATTTCGACACTCACAGGAAGAAGTCTGTTGATTAGTTTAACTGGTTAGAAGACAGAAGTTCCCCCCTTGGCCTCAGTAATGTGTTTCGCTTGTTGGGTATCATTTAGGAGCCTCTAAATCTTTCAGTTCCTTATTTCTACGTCTTCTGATGAGCAGCAAAGGCATTTGCAATCCAACACCTCAGTGACCCTAACATTTTCCTTACTCTCCATTCTTCTTTAATCCATCAAAGTAAAGGAAATAGCTTGCTTAAACTACGGTTGGTAATGATAGAAATTAGAGGCTAAAACATTAAAAATTATGCCTTCCTATTGTGGAGAAGAGTACCAGCCACTTTTACCGGCATTATCACGTTCGATCAAGTCTCACCCGCTGACTCATGGAAGCACATATTGCATCGGCGTTGAGATCTTAAATATGTATTTCTGGCATGTTCCCAAATGTTTAGAATTTCTTGCTAATATTTGCGAATATTCCACAACTCGATGTCTCATAGCTGTGAGTTTTCCCACCTCCTGTCACTGGAGGAAAATTTTCTACAAAAAGTGTGGAATGAGACATGAACTGACTTATTCTCCAATTGCTCATTTCTTTGCTAAAGCAATTTTGTTTTCAATTTTAAAACAACACATGCTCATTGAAGAAAATTTTTTAATTCAGATATTTAAAAAAATCACTCGATTTGAAGCCCTAGAAATAAGGAGAGAGAGAGAGAAGAGTGGGAGAGAGAACATTTTTCTAAAACTAGGATAATAATTTATATTCAGTATTAGACATTGCATTTTGTTTTATCTTTCTGTTATATTATGAGCATTTTCCCTTGAAGGTGGACGCTGTTCCACTTGCCTGAATAAATCTGTGCCATATGATTTCAATTGTTTTTAAACTGCATGAGGACAAATTGAGTAAGTTTAGCTTTATCTCTGGACTGGCTCACAACAAACGCAGTAATAAGGAAATACTAAAAGTTGTCATTTGAGAATTTGAAAATATTAGAACAAAGATATTTTCCATTTTTCCAAAGATACTTTCGTATTTCCTTGTTAATTTTATATTTACAACACCCTTCTGAAAGATGAGTCATTTGTCCTGGGACACACCTGCACTGGAGCAAGCAAACGTTTTGAGAAGAAATTTAATTGGCACATATGAGGGGTGGGTGTTATTTTCTTAACTAGCTTTACCCTACCACATATTTCAAAACATTTGTTTCAAGCCACTGTGTTCTGCTCTATGAATGTGAGGTTTCTAAATAATAATTTCATCTTATGCATGAGGATCTCTGGTGTGCCAGCACCCATATTATAGGATGAATTAAACATGGCAGCCATTCTACATGGTACAGAACCATGATGAGTTTTTTCATTTATTTTGTTTGTTTGTATTCTCCCTTAATATTCCCTATGATGAATGTACATGGAACACGTGAGCAAAGAGAGCATTTTTCTTACTGCAAAAAGGTTTATTTCTAGGAACTATAATGGAAAGACTATATAAAAATTCATGGTAAGTCACTTGTTTTGACATTGTCGTGAATCATGCTCTTAAAGAATGAAGTTTTAGCAGAGATTTTTAAAGGTACTAGACAGCAAAACTTATGCTGTATTAAAAGTCATTAACCATGTAAAAATGCTATCTAAGTGTGATTTTATAGCTAATGAGCCCCAAATTATCACATCATTTCAGGGAACTAAAATAGAGCAGCACAGTACCAGCCTACACTCCATCTCCTTGATGCATTTTTCTTAAATAACATTCACAACCATTGGTGTTTATGTATCTCACACACACAACAACAACAGCAACAATGGAGCATTCAACAAAAGAGAGCATTCAAAAGAGCAACAAAAGACCTTCAAACAAGCTGTTCCTTAAGATTCTTGAGCAGGCAAGATATAGGCGGAAATGTAACAGGGGTTTGAGAATCTAAAAGAAGACAATTTTTATAATTAATATTGTGAAGTTAGGTAATTAGGCTATATATCGTGACTTGTTAACCTTGGTCATATAAAGGACTGTTTTAGTGCTTGACTACAGATAGTGTTTTACCCAGGTCTGCACAATTTTAGCCTAATTGAGTTTTAAAAAGTAGATTACCTAAAAGCATAGGAAAATGAAAACCTTTAATTTCCAAAAATGGTGAATATGTTCTCTTTGTTTTGGACTTTATTTCTTTTAATCTTCTAAAGATTTTAATATATATATATATATATATATATATATATATATATATATATATATTTGGTGATAGAAAAATAGAAAAATTCCAGTCTCTGGCAATATTTTCTAATTTATTATACACTTCTCTAATTTTCTACCTTCTAATTTTTGTTAGGAGACTCCACAAAGCCCAAACACCTCACAGTGAGATTGATTTCACTGTGAAAGGCTACAGTTCATAAACGTCGTTATTTTTAAATTATTAACATAAAGATGAATGTATCATGGAAACACTATTGTGTTGTTTTATTGTTCAATTCTTTTTAAGAGAAAATTCAAAATGAAAACAGAACCACCAATTTTAACTAGGGAAAATACAGTTTGTGATTATTACTGTCTGTAAAGAACTGTTCACATTTTGTTTTAGCTAAGTCCAGGTAAGGACAGATTGCAATTATTGGAACCTGGATACAAAATCCACAATGTATTCAAAAACCTTGTTATCTGCATGGATTTTGTCTCTTGAGAGTCACATAGAATTAAATTTGCTAGAGATGAGCTTATCCCCTTCAAAAAATTGTATTAAATTATGATATATGCCTTGATTTTTTAATGTCTGTTACCATAAAATGAATGAAAGAATTGTGATATCAGAGGTTACCCAAGGATCATAGATATTAATTCTAGATTTCTTCACAGTGATAATTTTTGCTACTTTTGCTTTAATTGAAATAAAAAAGAAGACATAACAAGTTCTAATTTCTCATAGTCTGAGTAAAATGTTACTTTGCTGCACACCTGTCATTTCGACACGTGCTTCATTACTTCCCCACCACACGAATTCAAGGATAGCTTTCTTTCCTTTCCAAATACAATGCTTATGAACAGTTTTCATTAAAAAGTTGTGAACTTCTTGATAAATTATTTTGGTGGAGTTTTTTTACCCTCGAATATTGCAAGGGAAAGTTCATTTTCTTACGTTTTAATCTACAATTTCAGTTACATGATCCTAATGTAAAAAAAATTTTTTTTCATGTTAAATCAACAGCAATATGACTTAAATATGTTTATTATCATTTGTATTAATCTTTGCTTATGAGCTTCCTGGTTTATAATTTTTTACACAGTTACTCTGATTTAGAACCAAAACTAGATCTAAAGTGGACCAAGACCAATAGATTGACTAATGAGAGAAATGATTGAGAGGCTGTATTGACAAGACAGTAAATGGTGCTAATCTCAAGCACACAACAGAATTTAGGTGCTAACACAAAACGAATAATTCCAAAGGTTAGTAATATTAATTTGATGTCAGCAGACATTTTCTCAAGAAAAATAGTCCATATTTTTTCTTTGGAATACTTTGCACAATTAGGGGAAACAGTAGGGGCTCAAAAAAATTTTAGTTTTCTTGCATAAAATATGGTCTATTTTCTACTTCACCAAGAATCACTATAATTCCTGGTATGTGTTCTAATAATGCTTTTGTTCCCTGAAAGATGAAGGCAAATGCTGATACTCTGTCAAATGGCAAAAGCAGTAGAGGAAGACCTGCACACTGAACATGCGAGTTACTTTGAGACCATTTAGGATGCGTGCTCGCAAGGAGCCCCTAGATGATTGGCATCTGAAAGCAGTTCTGACTCTGCTCAATACAATAAAATTTGAAAAGTCAAGCCTTAGATCTGGTGCTAATTAAAATACCTACTTATGAACTACTTTTGCTATTGGAGAAAGTATGCTTATTCAATTCTTTCTAAAACTGGGTCGCATGAGGAACACCTTGAAGAAATAGATTAAAATTTGAAAGAAATTTGTGCTACAACCTGTAGTAGCTTAAAGAAGAAATTTTTTTTTATTTAAGCAGGAAAAGAGGAATGAAGGAAAAAAGATGTTAGGGAGAGAGAGAAAGGAGAAGAAAGAGAGGAGGAAGAGTAGACACAAGTGAGAAAATGGATCATGTTTGGAGAGAGATAAAATTATTAAATATTATATCATATCATAACATTATATCAATTTTATTTCATGTTCTTTAAATAGTAAAGATTTTTCAAGTCTGCTCTATTAATAAAAATGTTTTCCTTTTTCTTTCACAGATGGTTATGTCCTTCGGAGTCACTTGATAGACAAGTAAGCCCATTTTCTTCTACTACATTTGTAAAAGGAACTTTATGCTGTTTTTTAAGAAATATTCCTAATGTCAGTTAAATAATATAATCTACTGAATTATCTTAAATCAATTTTAAAACAGTATGTTATACAAATATCAATATAGTAGTGTCCGTAATAAAGTTAAGGTTTTCGTAAAGTGTTACTCTTTTAAAAAGGCAAGAAGTCCTTTTCATTCATGATTCTATAGTTCACGGCTTTATATATTCATTGGAGACAGATATTGCAAACAGAGACAGACAAGTCAAAGTCACTAACGCTTCCATTACTACTTTGCATGTCACTTGCTGATTAATGCAGTCAGTTGAATTGAATTAATCAGGGACCAATTAGTGTCTACACAGTCGGTGCTAATATCACCTGTTAACAGTTTACAGTCCAACCCCTAATTGAGGAATTTTCTTTACTCACACCAGGCATAGTAGAGAATTAAGTTGCCTTTTTTGGAAGCATGCCAGAAAACAGATAGTAGTCAATGATTCTTCTCTTCTTATGAATAAGATGTTGTCACAGTGTGGTACTATTGTGCTGTAGAATTCCCCGAAACACTATAAGATTCTGTTCCAAAGAAACTGTGTAAGAATGAGCTCCATTTCAGGCTAGGTCATATACCAATACAAAGAGTCACAGAATTTGGCATAAGAAAAACATCAAGAAGGATTCACAAACTGGATCCATGAACAACCAGACACCAATCAGGAAGAGACAAATCAATGTTAAGCGCTCTGTCAGCAAACTAGTAGAGTCAAAAGAAAAATAACCATAATTTACTTTCCTCAGAGCATTAGTCATGCTGATAGACATGGAACTTTTCAATAGGTTTTATTCTATGAAAGATACAAATTTCAAGGAAAGAATATGAGGCAAATAATAGGACAACATCTTCATCAGTGATACTACAGGATGATTAAGAGAGAATTTAGAAAGCGTCCTAAGTAATTGTTGGTTCACCACCTATTGAAGTGAATACTTAATAAATGTTTATTGAATGAATGATAGGAAAATCTCTCCTGCTTGCATTTGAATCAGATTTCCGTTAGCCAAACCCTCCCTCAATAGAGAAAAGATCCAAACAGAAGACATAGGGAACTCACAGCATCTGCTGCAGTTGGCAGCAATCTGAAGGGCCTGCTGCTGCTTCCAGGATGAAAGCACAGAGCTGGTACAGGAACCAAAAGTGGGTCTGGTCTAAGTGACAAAGTCACCTTACATTTCTGAACTTTGAAACTGTATCCTACGTTTCAAGGCTATGTTAATATTTATAATATTTTTTATTTTAATTACTTCTGTATCAGTCTCTCTTCCATTAGATTATAACTGCTTGAAATCAAAGCTTGTGTCTCATTCATATTTGTGTCTCCTGGTACATAGGAGGGACTCAGTGTGTGGGTAGAACAGAGTATTTCGCTAAAGATTCAGGGCTAGGTAAAACCCAAAATGTGTAAAAGTAGCCAGAACTACTATTATGGATGTTACCTATAAGCATAAATATTTTTAGAATTCTCTATGTAAGAATCACCATACTGGGGCCAGCCCCAGGGCCGAGTAGTTAAGTTCTGGCACTCTGCTTCGGTGGCCCAGAGTTTCTGCTGGTTCAGATCCTGGGCACGGATATGGCACCACTCAGAAGGCCACGCTGAGGCAGCATCCCACATAGCAGAGCCAGAAGGACCTACAACTAGAATATACAACTATGTACCAGGGGCTTTGGGGAGAAAAAGAGGGAAAAAAAAGAAGATTGGCAACAGATGTTAGCTCAGATGCCATCTTAAAAAAAAAAAGAATCACCATACTAACCATATCTTGGCTACTTATTTTGTAACTAATATCATATATTTTGTAGTCAATATTTACAAATTATAATTAGAAACATGTGAAAATGATGTACCCATTTCCTGTGCCAAATATTATTGTATTTCATTCAGCGTTTGAAGTTCAAGTGAAAGTATAAATCTGATATTAATGGATATAAAGAATCCATTACAGTTTTGAATTAGCACCCCCTGTAGAGTATCACGCCATGATTTTTTGAACACTTATTACCAAGCACAGCTGTGTGCTGGGCTCACGGTTGGGTCCAAAGATGAGTAAGGCATGGTCTGTGCTCTTGAGGTATGTTTCCATTTTTCTGTCTGTCTATGATATAGAATAAGTTTTGGGCTTTTTTTTTAGAACGACACAGAGGATTAGACTAAGTCAATGAAAGGAGATACAGATGAATATGAAATTTTTTCCCACTTATAAATGCCCAATGTGTAACTTCTCACCCTTAAATGTCTTGTGTCATATAAAATCATATTATTAACTTTTTAATATAAATATTGCTTTAATGTTAAGAAAACATTAAAACGAAAATTATTTTCTGCATTTACAGTGATGGAGAGATCTATGATGATATTGCTGATGGTAAGTCTCATATGGCACCCCCTACAGAGAAGAGTGACACTGAATTTACTGTCCTTATGAATACTAAATATAGCTTGCTGGATTAATTAGAGCCTTCCAATCTGATCAGAATTTGAATCCCTTGAAAACGTTAGGAAAAGCAAATGCTTTGATATAATGAAAAAAATTTATTTTTGCACATGACTGGAAATCAAGAAAGAATCTCTTATTTTCTTTGAAAGCAGAAAGCATGAAAATATTTGGTGAATTTTTCCTTATAACATGAATCTTAATAATAATTGCTTGTATCTTCAAAAATATATATACTTGGGCAATAAGTAGGCACTTATTTCATAACCTGTAATACTCACTAGTATTCTCTAAACCTCATATATTTCTAAATCATGATCTAAAAAATTAGTCTCAACTGGAATGCTGCATAGTGTTAATTATGTTGCCTTTTAGTCTCCTCTTAAACTTATGATTTGCACTGATATTTAATATTTTCAACCTCATTCAGAATGACTACCAAAAAGCACATTTAAGTGCCAGATGAAATAAAATAATCCTGACTCTTATTTCGATAGAGAATAAATCTGTTCAGAGACATTGTTAAAATTGTATACTGAGCAATAGAAGTTAAATAAATTTATGTGCTTCCATTTAACTAGTTTGTCATAAAGTGAACCAATTCCACTTCTTTTATCCTAAATCAGGAGAATGTGAATCACCCACACTTCCAACCCTGGAACACTTGTATAACCATATTTAAATTTGTTTTTTTTTTCAGGTTGCATCTATGACAATGACTAGCTCTCAGCTTTGGTCATTCTTCTATGTTCATTTGATGTCAATGTGAAGTCTGGATCTTAATTGGCATATGTTATTGTGTTCATAGAAAAATCAATGCACAAAAACTACTTATTACTGTTAGTTATAAAATTCTGATTATAAAGTTTTGAAATTTTGAACTCAGAAAATGATCCATCTGCTTAATCAACATCTTGGAAGACTGCATCAATGAGATGTAAGAATTATTAAATATCCCATTTCTGCCTCAGCTGCAATTATGAAGGCACTTCTTTCAGACCGTCCATAGACAACTCCCCCTTCCTAAAAAAACAAAAAAAAATCATTTGAGAAGAAATGACTGTATTGTTTAAAGAAAGATAAGGAAGAAGAATAAAGAAAGATAAGGAAGAAGAATAAAGAAATATAAGGAAGAAAATTTTAAAACATTTCACAAGAAGGAAAACTTTTGTTTGCACCTGTAATTATGATCATATGTTATATTCTCTTTTCAAATCATCTATCTTTACAAAGGCAGACTTTTCTCCTCTCTTGCTGGTGAGTTACATCTTTTCGAAAATTATAGAAGTAGCAGAAATTGTATATAAAGTTTGTCCCTATTTGTTAATTGTGAATATGTGTTGATTACCTAAGATTAAAACTATAGATGAGTCTAAACTAAGTTTTCTGTTTGCAGATTCATGTGCTAAGGGTATAATTCGGTATTTTGTTTACTGTTGTAACTAGAGTAGATATGAGTGAGGACTATCCTAAAATTACAAAGAATGAGAGAATGGACTTTGAAATTAACTAAACTTTATGCCATCTCTTTACTATGAAGACTCCTTTAACGGTTTTTGGTTTTGTTTTTCAATTACCTCTACGGAACTTTTTTCTTTGAAACCACTTTAATGGAAAGTTGGCCAGCAGAGGGAGTATAGATTAGTAATCCTGAGTGTTTAGCTAAGATGTTCCCTACTGACGCAGACTCATTCCCAGAGCAAACCAAAAACAAAAGGTGAAGCTTCTGGGTTCCAAATGCTAAGAACACTAAACACTATGATATGAAATGCAAAACCCTAACACCCAAGAAGATAGCGTATTAGGTAATTTTTTCACAACTTCCAAAATATGGAATGAGCAAATCCTAATGCTGGCTCTGCTGCGAATGAAACATGATGTGATATCGGGTAAATTATTGATCTTGCCAGTTTCCTCATCTGCAAATTACAGGATTAGGCTAAGTCAGTTTTTCCCAACTTTTTTACTATGAGTTACCTCAAACTCTTATAATCTTCCCCCTACCCCAGCCCTGTGTTTCAGAAGCTTCTGTTTATTTTTAAAACTCATTGATTAAATAATAATTAATGCATTATTCATGTTTTAATATTGTAAAGGCCCATTGGAACTTCTGAAGAGTGGCCCCACTGAACTGAAGTAATTTCAGATAATTGTAAAGGAACTCAAAACTTTTATATGAGTAAAGTGGAATTTCTATTAGAAGCATTGAAATTTGAAAATAGATCATCAACTTCTATTGCTGGATTTATAGATTCTGGGAGTCTGAGGTCCCTGAATTAGAAGCCACTCATCTCAAAGACCTCTTCCAATTATGAAATACTTAGACATCTACTTTTTGATAGGGGAAGCCTGTATATGCTCACGTGATGAATTTATTTTAATACTAAATAAAATTACATGGTCCAAAAGTGCTTTCTGTTTGTTAAATTTGGTAACATATACATCATACATTGACAGAATATTTCCAGTAATTTGTTTTCTGATTGAGAACAATATAAATTCAATAAATGTCAGTTGTTTAAATTCCAAATTAGACCAAGGGAATATTTTAGAGTTTTAGTTTATACACCAAGAAACAGACACACATATGCCTATGAAAGATTTACATAATAGATAATCATCTTAATATAAAAGATATATTTGAAGTATTAATTTTAATATACTTCATATTATTTCTGTTATAGTTTTATATATGGAATTTCATCATGTAAGAAGAACGACAAATAACTTCAGCAGATAACTTTGCCTCTTACTTCATCAAGAAATCAAGGTCATCAGCCTTTCTCTCGCTTCCATAATTTGATCCCACATCTACAAAAGTCTTTCTCTGAGGCTATCATTACCTCTTTTTGCTTCAGCCTCAGAGAATGGGGTACCTTCTGTTTAAGACCAATCTTCCACCAGTGTCCCTGATATTTTGCCTCCTGTCTTCCAGTAGAAATTGAGATAACTAAGTGCGATTCCTTTCAACTCCCCACAACGTTCAACCTTAACCCATGTCCAGACACTGTCCCAGAGAATAAGATGTCACTCCTCAGATTCAAAGCCACAGCCTGTTATCCCATGTCTTCTTGCCTTCTCTGGAGTCTTCTTCTTCCACAGTTAACTCATTCTCATTCCCCCCCACACACACACACCCCTCTTCCCCATCACTCTTTCACTCCCTCCCTTCTTTTAATCTTTAACTTCCATTGTGCAGATTCCCTCCTTTGAGACAAACATACTCCTCTAAAATCTTACCAAAGTCTTTCCTATTCAAAAAACAATAAGAAACCTTGCCTTTAATCCAAAAACGTCTCCAACTACAGCCCATTTCTATCTTCCTTTTCTCATCACATTATCTTAAAACGTAGGGTGCATGTGACAGCCAGGAGAATGTGCCTCACAGACCTTCAACTTTGTGGAGCTTAATTGACCAAAGGCCCCAACTTCTACACTCTGAAATCCATCACCACAGCTGTGCCCACACCAGGCTTCCCACAGGCTGGTCCTGTGTAGCCAATGACTGAGCGTGGCAGGCCTGTTCCTGGAAGGTACAGAACCCTCCAACACTCTTGCTAAACCTTCCTTACCCTGCATAGCACTCTGAGATGCTTCTACCCAACCATCTCTCCCTCCTCTCTTCACTGGGGTCAGACCTGCATTGCTGTCCGATGGCTCCTCCAGTCTTCCCTGGTTCCCTCCCATTTCGTCTCAGACGTGTATCCTCCCCTAAAAAATATTATTGCATTTTCACCCCATCTTGGTGTCTGCTTTCCAGAGGATCTGCACTGAACTCAGTACAGCTAGAGAGTTTGTTTATAGAAACACATATCTTCTCAAATCAACTGAATCAGAATTTCTGGGGAAGGAACTTTTCAAGCAATTTTTAATTAAATATGAGTTTAATGCTTAGCCAGGATTGGGAAACCCTGGTCCCTATTTACCCTTTGCTGCATTCTCAAGTTATATTCTGTCTTCAACTTACTGAAATTTGGTCTCTGCTACAATTACTCTAAAGTCATACCTACATAGATATCCCACAAGTACCTCTTAACTCATAAGACTCAAAACTGAACCCATCCTCTTTCTCCCTTTTGGTTGATGATACTCCCGTAGATTCTATCTCGGTGACATCTCTATCATCCATTTACCCAAGCTCAAAACTCAGGAGTTGCTCTACTTCTGCTCGTTCACCTCCTGTGTCCAATGAATCATTAAACAGAGCTCCCAGAAGCAAAGACGCTGTCTTATTTGTTTTATACTCCTATATTTGAAATAGTATTTGAAGCCCTTCATTGTATATTTGATAATGAAAGAATAAATGATATGTCTCCAAAGAATGTGTTAATCCAGTGGGCGGCCACTGTAATTTTTCCTTAGTTGCTGCTTCAAATGCCATAAGATATCGAGCAAACTGATGGCTGAGAGATGCCTATTAGATTTATCAACATGTAGGTCATACATGACCTTAGAAAGATTGAGGCATTCACGACCAAGCTGATCGCAATGGTGTTACCTGTTGGAAGCAGATGCTGGGATAGGGTTTGGGACACAGCTGTCTACTAGGGATTAACATCTGTGGAAGGAAGGGGAGGAAGCATCATTGAGCAGAGAGAGAAGTTGAGCTGTGATGCAAGCCCAGCATCTTCAGCCAAACAGAGGAGGGCCTTGGAAATAAATGCTATCCTTCAGGCCAAAATGGCCAGCCTTTTTACCTCCACCTCACTCATCACCATATGTGGGCCACCTTGGGAAGGCCCGTGACTTTGTGTAAGAAGATTCTGAAGCTGAGGCAGACCCTGAAGGAGCAGACAGCCAGAGGCAGTCAGTCTGCAGACCATACTCCCCTCAGCTGGGCAGCAAGTCCTTCTTTGAGGGGGGTCTGGCAACCCACATCCACAAATGGATTGAGAAGTGAATGGAAGGTAAGAAAAGTGAGACAGACATAATGGACACCTCTTTCCTGAAATTTTACTGTAAAAATGACGAACCTGATATGAGTGATAGCCAGATGGGAAAATAAAGTGAAGAAAGGTCTTTTTTATTTTGTTTTAGGGAATTATTTGTTTGATTTCTAAGACAGAAAGACCTGAGCTTAATCAAAAGCCAGTGGAAAGGATATAGTTGAGAGGGAAAGATAAAAATATAAGATAGATAAGGGACAATCAAAGATCTAAGTTTCTTGAAAATATAGAGGTTTGGACAGAAATAGTCTACAAATTACAATTTTTTTCCTAACAAATTATTTCTTATTACATCTGTGAAATGCTAAGCATTGTTCTGGACACATTGTAAGGACTCAAATATTACCACTTATTATTACGACTAATTTTGAAATACTTGTTGATTCTGCCTATATTGTCATAATTATGCCACATACTTAAGGGTTTATTTTAGTGATATGTGCATCATTTCTTCTGCCTCCTGCTTGAGATTACTGGCTAAGTCATGTAACCTTGAGCAAGATTCTAATCTTTGCTAAGCCTCAGGATCTTCATTTATAAAATATGAAAGTACCTACTTTATAGTGTCATAAAAATTAATTGAAATTATGTACTTAAGCATTTAGTACAGTGTCTGACATGTATTAACTATTATTATCATGATCCTGCTTGCTAGTTTGCTATTATACATTTTGAACATATCAACTCAGTGGAATCCTATTGAGATGAGCATTATTTCAATGATGGTACGCTTGCTCTGAGTCCCAGTTATTTGCCAGCTGATATATGATAATAACATAGAAACACTTAAGATTAAAAACAATAAATCAAATCAAATAATAATAAATAAATACGATGCCTGGGCCAGGTCCAGTTCCTACCTCTGAGTATTAGCATGGTACATCTTTTTTTTATTTCGTATTTCCTGCTGGAAATATTGGTATTTGGTATTTCCTGCTTTTTTACTTTATATTTCATCCTGGCTTTCATAATACAGGCTGCTTTTTTCTAATTCAGTGGCAGTCTTCACTCTGTTTCATTGGGGAAAATATTAGGCTTGTATATGCTCTCCTGGAGTAGGCTGGAGCATAGTCACGGTCTTCAGCTTTATCTGCAAATTTGTCAAAGTAAAGGATGCTCAACAGGTACCTCTCATTTCTGGATGATCATCTTAATGTAGCAATTCCTCTGTAACTGTCTCCATAGCCTATCGAGTTAGAAGAGTTTCCCAAATGTCAGAAGCACATTTAAACACCAACTTATTAATGGTCTTCCTACTCAAGTGTAGATAACACTTCAGTCAGAGTTCTTGGCTGCCAGCAACAGAAATGAACCATTGCCCTTGAAATACACACTCATTGGTCAAAGTCCCTAGAGAGAGAACTCCGTTGACTGTGCTTAAGTCATGTGCCTGCCCATGTGGTGGGTAGAGGGAGCCTCCTAATGCTTCAGCTTCCAAGTGAAAACAAGTCACCTAGAATTATCCTCTCAAAAAAGACTATACCCAATAATGGAAAGGTAATTTCCCAACACAAAAATCAGAGTGCTATCAAGGAGAGAGAACCTGACCTCACAAAAGAAGCAGGCAAAGTACATATATATACGTATTTCTATATATAAGAGAGAGAGAGACCAAGGTATATTTTGTTTACATATTAAACATAGTAATATTTCTCTTCTACAAGAAAAATAAATATTTTCAGTTTTCTTGAAGAATTTGGTCTTCTATCTTTCCTTGCTCACTTTTTACAGAAACATTAGTAAAGAAATGGATCTGTCCTATAAGAAACATCATTGTGCCAACATGATAATAAATGGCAACTGATATTCAGCTTTGTTTTGGAGATCAATAAATATTGGTGGAGATTGTGGCAAACAATATAAGCTCTGTCTACAGTAGTGAATTGCTAATTTGCTATATATCTTCTGCTTGGCCCTCCGGATCCCCCTCTCCAACCTTCTCCATCTTGCTCTCTTTCCCTCAAGACTAACCTTTATGGACTGCCTCAAGACTCCCTTGACTTATAGCTTCCAGTTTCATTTGGCCAATGAGGAGCATGAGCAAGAAATCAGAGGTACAGAGAGTGAGGTTTGGACATTTTTTTTCCTCCAACTTCCTCCGTGAGGCACCATCATGAGCTGGCTGTGTCCTTCACCCAAGGTCAGACAGGCTTCTGCACGTTGTGCTGACTCTCTGCGTTGTAGTGTTTCCCTTTCCCCTTGCTCCTTGCAACCACTCCCTGAGGTTACCAGTTCCAGGGCACTGTCATTTACTTTGTGGTTTCCCTACACACTGTCCACACATTTGTAGACAACGCATTTATTAAGCTTTCCTCAAATGTCCAAATTTGAATTTGCCATTTGTTTCCCACCTGGACCTTACTGATATATGACTCAAGGCTGACAAACTGGTAAATTCTCTAATTTTTCAAGAGAAGCTGGATATCAAAGTTCATATATATAATACCTAGTCTTTTTTTTTTTTTTTTTTTTTACTGTTCATTCAACTTTTCTTAAATGCACTATTCCGACTAAAGTAGTTATTCCATTAGGCCAGATTTGATCCATGTAGTCAGTCTGCACCATCAGCTGTTTATGATAGGAAATAAATCAGATGAAGCACTGGCCACTCTGTCACTATTCAACTTGCCAATAATGAGGAGCATTTTTGTGTGGGTGAGTGGTGGACAAAATTTATTTAGTGTCTATGACAGCCAGAATCCTTTCCTGTTAGTAGCACCAAATGCCATTGAGACATCTAATAGGAATACAATCATAAAAAATTAATGCTGCTGCACACAAATTCCTTAGCCTCCGACAGGTTGCAAACACCATGGCCTGGAACTGAGTAGAAGTCTAAAGTTAAACTGTGATTTGGGTCTTGCCCAACTAAGAATGATATTCAATAGCTAATATAGGCTGTTTGTAGCCAGGTTCTTATTAGCAAATGAGAACAAAGAAATACCTTCTATGACCACCAATGTCAGCCCTCTCATCTCAATTCTTGGAAATAGATCTCTGAAATATTGTAATATTTTCCAAAAACTTTAATTAAGTTGATGGAGAGTTTTATTCAAACTATCAAACTAAGAGTTTCATGTAAACTGTCTCTTCCCTTTCAAATTTATGATCTAACACATGTCATCAGATACTGAAGCTTGACTCTCCGTCATATCACTGGCAGCAGTATTGAAAGTAAGCCTTTTTATATTTAGGATGAAATTTAGCTTATTGTACTTTAGCTAATATGTTATGCTTGTCAGAGCTTCACCCTAAATGGCAGAAGCTGTGTTAAGAAAAGCACTGAAATTCTGCTGCCACCCACATGCCTCAGGGGACCCAGAGTTTTCTTTTGGTTTCTCATCTTTAAAATGTATAGATCTAAAAGAGGTATGCTAAACTGTGATGGTTACTACCCTCCACGATCTAAATAAATGTATAGGACTAGAAAATAAATCTAAATAAATGTATAGGACTAGAAAACTAAAACCACAAAGTATTCAAGGACTTATAAAGGTTTTTGTGCATTCATCTAGAAGAGCAACAACACAAAAATCTCTCCTCCTCCTAGCGTAGCTGTAGAAGGAGATGCACTAGGAAGGCTCCTGAGGTTGGGTCCCCTGGAAACAGAGCTTGAGACTGAAATTCTCTGTGAGGGATTTGTTGAGGGGGCTCTCCCAGGAGAAACCTGAAAGGATTGAGGAAGCAGGATAGCTCAGGGGAAGAATTTGGGCCAAGACGTAGATCCAGCTGCAGCCCAGGCTCAGGCTGATTCCAGAAGGAAGCTCTGTAGGAAGAATGGTCCACTGAGTCATGCCACACTGAGGCAAGGGAGCTGAAATTGTATCTCCCCTTCAGCAGTCACTGGCTACCAGAAGCTTCCTCCTCTGCCAACCTCAATCTCCTACACATCTCTGGGTAATATTGCTCCTTTGGGCTGAGGGCAATTCTCTGCAGTAAGGTGCAGCTGTGAGCTTTAGCCACCAATTCTTATAGCAGCTGAGGGACAGATATATCTGCCAGTAAAAGCTACCAGGGACAGATCAGAAGTAAATTTTCTGCAGAAATAGTGGTTCTTTCATCAAATAGGGAGAGACATAAAACTGTATATTTTATGGACCAAACAGTAAAACTAGCTCGTCTCACATCCTTAAGGGGTTATCCCAGCTTGTTAAGGTCCTGTCGGCATTCTGAATCCTTTCAGCCGCAACATCAGCTAAGTCACCAAGTTTATACTAAGTTGAGAGAGGCAGTTCAAAAGTGAATGTTCATTATAAGCCTATTTATTATTATTGTATATCTTTTACTCATTTATTCAAATGGTAATATCATCCAATCTCAGTAGTTAAGTCAAATGTCATCATAATCTTCACCATCCGTTAGCATTTATTGAGTGCTTACCACGTGCTAGACACTGCACTAAGTGCTAAGGCCTTGACCCATTTAAACCTTATGTCAACCCTATTGTCAGGCTCATTTTACTATGAAGAAATGAGGCTTAAAGATGATATATGCTTTGCCCAAGTGTCATGGTCTTAGGCTTACACACTGAGCCCAAAGTCTTACTTTTGTGATATCCTGCTTTCCAGGTATATACCATGCACACTTCTCCCCATTCTTCCTGGATAATAAACAAAAACAAAAACAAATAAAACGTGAAAATTATCAGTGAGACACAAAGAAGCCAGAAATTAGGAAAATTGTTGGTTCCTTTCCATTATGATACAGATGACAAACAGAAATGTTAGTGTTGAGTAAGTTATGGAGCCCAGTTTCAAGAGAGAGATTTATATGAATAAAATATAAATTTAATTAATTTTAGGTAAATTTGGATAATATAAGCTGTAAAGTCTATAATAACTTCAAAAAAAATGATGACAACATATTGTGATTGACGCCGTAACAAATATACCAGAATTTACATATTCAGAGTAGTATTGTTGCCTTTAAAGTAGTCAGTCAACTGTAGGGTTTATTTCAATGGTTAGTATGAAATTAAGGTTTATTATTACGCCAAAAGAAGAAGAATTCCACCTTCAAGTTTGCTTTTAGAACTTAGGAAAAATTTATTTTTAAAATATTTGTCATCAAAAGATAATAAATGTTTATACTTTGAAAGCGGATTTGATTTTTACAAACAGGCTAAAATCATTTAGAGCCTTTTCTGATGCATAAGGTGGGTGAACAAGCAGGAGAATACTCTGTGAAATTAAACTGTGACCATAAGTTAATGACAGTTTCTTGTTCATCATAAATTGCCTCTAACCTTTTTTAGTATCTAAAGACAAATTTCATCAAATATTTAATTTTTAAGTTTATAACAATTGTGTAAGTTTTCCATCTCTCCCTCAGTCACTTTTTAAAAATTAATTTTATCATTAGGGGGCCAGCCCCATGGCGGAGTGGTTAAGTTTCCACACTCCGCTTTGGTGGCCCAGGGTTTCGCCGGTTCGAATCCTGGGCGCGGACGTGGCGCTGCTCATCAGGCCATGCTGAGGTGGCATCCCACATGCCACAACTATAAGGACCCACAACTAAAAATATACAACAATGTACTGGGGGGCCTTGGGGAGAAAAAGGAAAAATAAAATCTTTTTTAAAAAGTTAATTTTATCAATAAATAAAATATTATAAATACATTTCAAGATCCTTGTGTGCTTCATCCCAATTACATTTTACACATACCTTCCCTCTTTCTCAGAGAAAATCAGTACCTGATTTTAGTGTTTATCATTCATATGCATTTCTTTATACTTTCCATACATATGTATGTATCTTACAAAATTTTTCACGTGTTACTTTTTATTTCTTAAAATGATGTAACTCATATCATATTCTATGGACTTTTCTGCAACCTGCTTTTGTCACTCCTCTGCATGTTTTGGAAGGGGATAGCAGTCTATTGGATGAACAAACCACAGATATTTATATTTTTCTACTGAAGACCATGTTAGATCGTTCCCAGTTTATGCTATCACAAACAATGCTACTATGGACATTCCTGTCAGAGTTTTTTTATGGTACATACCCAGGAGTGGAATTGCTAAATGGTAGGATATGTGCATCCTCCACTTGAATAGATATTGCCAAACATTTTATTGTGTCTTCTTTAAGAAACTCTCACCTTTAACTGTTCATGAAGATATTCTAACTTTTTTCCAAAAGTTTTAAAGTTTTGCTTTCCACTTTAAATTCTTTGAACGAACCTGGAAATGTGGACATTTTTTCCCCCAGATAAGCAGTTCCTCCAGACCATTTATTGACTGATCCAACGCTCTCCAATTATATGCAAGACCGACGCTCTATCATATGCCAAGGTTCCGCCTATGCATGGATCTGTTATAAAACTCACTCCTAGGACCACACAACAATGTTTATTTCCGCTATATTCATGCTGAGCATTGCTTGCTATTTGGCCAGATAATTTCAAGTCTCTGAGCATGTTCTCCAGAAAATTTAAAGAATTCAATATCTTCAATACACTACAAAAGAGTATCCATAATAATTTTTAAACTCTCATGTCAGTAAATTAAAAAAATTAATTACCATTCATCAGAACACTATAGTAAGGATTTAATAAGAGAAAAGTAAGAACACAAATTAGAAATTACAAAGTAAGTTCAGAAAAGTTAATGCAGAATATTAGACACAATTTGTGAAAACATAAAGTGGCAATATCTTCTTTTAAAAAAAACCTCTGATTCCATGTTGACCAAGTGACCTTCTGGTAACTAACTCAGTTTCCCCAGTGTATCTGGAAAAAGTGTACTGCAGAAGAATGGAAACAGATACTTCAGTCACTGGAAAATTTATTCCACTTACAAATTGCTTTCTTCCACAAAAGATCCTTATGAGTATACATTACAGTGGGATCTTCAGGAAAAGTCTAAAATAGCATCTGAAAACCACTGGCACCAATCACGTAATGCTTTCTCCTTCTTTTGAAAACAGGGAACCTCTTTCCATGTTTGTGGAAAACATGTAACCTTTGTTTTTAAAGGTGGCTGAGCCATGGTCCCAGGACTCCTTCTCCTGATTGACAGATAGCATGTCTGCACTGAAAGTGAATAAAAACTTAAGCAAGCCATCCTTTTGAAGCCCTTTTCTAGGGAAGCCTCCTTACTTTCTCTTCTGTATTTGCTCTTTTTGATATGTCTCTTTGTAAGAAAATCAAGTTTTAACAGCATTCCTCAGGAGAGGAGTCTGTCTAAACTAACAATAATTAAAGAAGCGTGTTGGAATCTCCTACTACAATGACCAGGTAGTGAATTTCTCCATCTATTTGTTTTATATATTGAGACTCTTTTATTAAATATATATGAATTTATAATTTTAAATCTGCCGTGCAATTGAGCCTGTTGTCATTATGTTGGGACATTTTCAATCACTAATTATGCTTTTTTTCTTACCCTATTTTCTCTGATATTAGTACAGATACTCCAGCTTTTTTTCATCTTACATACAATTTTCATCTTTTAATTTTCCACTTTTTTTATTTTACTGTATCTCTAGTAAACAGCATATAGTTGGATTTTTTTAAACTACTCTAACAATTTCTACCTTTTAACTGGTAAACTCACAATTAGGGAAAGCATTACATCCATGTACACATATTTAGATTTGTTTCGTATCTTGCATTGTTCTTTCTATTTGTCAGGTTTCTTTCTATGCTTTCTTGTCGTCCTTCTTGTTTTTTTTGGGAGACTAATTTATTCCTTCTGCTGCTAGTTTTCTTAGTTTGCCCCTCCAACCCCCCACTCTACTCATGTGTGTGTTCTCTACTCTATTGCTCTCTTTGAATGGTTATTCTCATATTTTTTCTGCATTCTCCACAAAGTCTAAAGTTGATCAATTACTTAACCCCTCCCTCAAACATATAGGAGCTTTACAACAGTTTAATTAAGATCACCCACTCCTAAATAACAAGCTATTGTCATCCAGTATTTTCTTTGTTTCATTTTTAATCCCCAATAATAAAATATTATTATTAAAGGCTGACTATTTTTGTTTAAATTTATCTATATAATTTACCAATTTCTTTACTTATCATTGTTTCTTATATCTCAGACTACCTTTCCAAGACTGTTTTCTTCTTCTTGAAATGCATTTAACAAAAGCTCCTATAGTCAAGTCTTTTGGTGGTAAATGCTTCCCTTTTTTGATTATCTAGAAATATCTTTATTTTTCCATATTATTTAAAGATAATTTTTTTAGGTATAGAAATTTTGGTTCACAGTTATATTCGTTTACCACTTTAAAGATCATTTTCCAGCACCTATTATTTCTGCTAAGAAGACTACAATCACCTAATTGTAGTTCCCATAGGTTAATTGTCTTTCTTCTGCAACTGCTTGTAAAATCTCTTTGTCTTTGGTGTTCTGCACTTTCACTATAGTGTCTAGGTGTGGATTTCATTTTATTTATCCTGATTGGTATACATTATCCCTCCCACATTTGTTAATTTGTGTCTTTCATAAATCCTAGAAAATGTAAGCCATCATCTCTTCAAATATTGCATCTGTTTTATTCTCTTAATTCTTTCCCTCTGAGAATCCTACTAAAGTACATTAGAACTTCTTATACTACACCCCATATATTTTCTAACCCTTGGAATAATGATTTTTTTATTTCCATTTTTTTAAATTAAGATATAAATTTTATACAGGTAAATTCAACCTTTTAGTATACAGTTCTGTAAATTTAACAAACACATACAGTCACATAATCACCACTATAAACAAAAAACAGAACCATTCCATCACTCCTAAATATTTCCATGTGCCATGTTGTAGTCAAATTCTCTCCTGAACCCCAGATCCTGGCAACTACTGATCTCTTTTCTGTCACTACAATTTTGCCTTTTTCAAAATGTGACATAAATGAAACCACAGAGCGGCAAGTCTTTTAAGTCTGGCTTCTTAAATTTAATTCTTAAATTAAATTCTTAATTCAGTGAAGTTGAGGACACAAAAGCAATACACAAAAGTCAGTTGCATTTCTATACACTAACAACAAACCATTTGAAAGAAAAATTAAGAAAATAATCCCATTTACAATAGTGTCAAAAAGAATAAAATATTTAGGAATAAATTTAACTAAGAAAGTGAAAGATCTGTGAAAACAATGATGAAAGAAATTGAAGAACACACAAATAAATGGAAAGATATTCTGTGCTCCTGGATTAGAAGAATTAATATTGTTAAAATGTCCATACAACCCAAGGCAATCTACAAATTCAATGCAATCCCTCAAATTTCACAAGCATTTTTCATAGAAATGGAAAGAACAGTGCTCAAAGTTGTAAGGAACCACAAAAGATCCTGAATAGCCAAAGCAACCTTGAGAAAGAAGAAAGCTAGAGGTATCACACTTCCTTACTTAAACTATCTTGCAAAGCTGTAGTCAGCAAAGCAGCATGATATTGGCATAAAAACAAACACACAGATCAACAGAACAGAATAGAGAGCTCATATCTAAACCTATGTATATATGGTCAATCAATTTGCAACAGAGGAGCCAAGAATATACAATGAGAAAAGGACAGCCTCTTCAATAAACGGTGTTGGGAAAACTGGATATCCACTTGCAAAAGAATGAAACTGGACATAAGCTAACTCAAAATGGATTCAAGACTTAAGTTTAAGTCCCGAAACCATAAAAATCCTAGAAGAAAACATATAGAGTAAGTTCCTTGACATTGGTGCCAGCAATGATTTTTTGGATTTGACACCAAAAGGAAAGGCAACAAAAGCAAAAATAAAGAATTAGGACTACATCAAACTAAAACGCTTCTGTACAGCAAAGGAAACCATCAACAAAATAAAAAGGTAGCCTATGGTATGGGAGAAAATATTTACAAACTGTATCCAATAAGGAGTTACTATCCAAAATGTACAAGGAACTCATACTACTCAATAGCAAACTAACAAATAATCCAATTTAAAAATGGGCAAAGGACTCGAAGAGACACTTTTTCTAAGAAGACGTACAAATGGCCAACAAGTACATTAAAAGAAACTCAGCATCACTAATCATCAGGGAAATGTAAATCAAAACCACAATGAGATATCATCTCACACCTGTTAGTATATCTATTATCAACAAGACAAGAGACAGGGCCAGCCCCATGGCCGGATGGTTAAAGTTCTGAGCACCTCTGTTTCAGTGACCAGGGATTGTGGGTTCAGATCCTGGGTGCAGACCTACTCCACTTGTCAGCCATGCTGTGGATGCATCCCACATACAAAGTAGGGGAAGATGTCAGCTTAGGGTTCATATTCCTCAAGCAAAAAAAAAAAAAAAAAAAAGAAGAGGAAAACTGTCAATGGATGTTAGCTGGCAAGGATAAAGAGAAAAATGGAAGCTTGTACACTATTGATAGGAATGTAAACTGGCACAGCCACTATGGAAAACAATATGGAGGTTCTCAAGAAATTACTAATAAAACTATCATATGATCCAGCAATTCTACTTCTGGATATATATTCAAAGGAAACAAAATTGTTATCTTGAAGAAATATCTGCATTCTCATGTTCATTGCAGCATTATTCACAATAGCCAAGGTATGGAAACAACCTAAGCATCCATTGATGGGTAAATGGATAAAGAAGATGGGGCATATATATACAGTGGAATATTATTCAGCCTTAAAAAGGAAGGAAATCTTGCTATTGCAACAATTTGGATGAACCTGGAGAGCATTATGCTAAGTGAAATAAGCCAGACAGAAAAGACAAATACTGCATGATCTCACTTACATGTGGGAATCTAAAAAAAACCTCATAGAAACAGGGAGGAGATTGGTGGTTGCCAGGGGTTGGAGGAAATAGAGAGAGGTTGGTAAAGATTATAATCTTTCAGTTACAAAAGAAATAATGTCTCAGGGTGTACTGTATAACATGATGACTACAGTTGATAATACTGTATTATATAATTGAATTTGCTAAGAGAGTAGAACTTAAGTGTTCTCAACAACAGCAACAAAAAAGATGAAAATGTGAGGTGAAGGATGTGTTAATTAACTTGATGTAGAAATCCTTTTATTTGTCAATTATACCTCCATTTAAAAAAGAAAACATTTTCTCACAGTCTGTAGATTTTTTTATTATCTTGAAATTGTCTTTCTAAGGCCAGAAGTTCTTCCTTTTGAGGAAGTCCAATCTATTGATGTTTTTCTCATATTGACCACGCTTCTGGTGTCATATCTAAGAAAGCTTTGCCTCACCCAAGATCACAAAGATTTTCTCCTGTTTTCTTCTA
Organism: Equus caballus; assembly: GCF_041296265.1. Taxonomy (NCBI): domain Eukaryota; kingdom Metazoa; phylum Chordata; class Mammalia; order Perissodactyla; family Equidae; genus Equus; species Equus caballus. Next base: position 41,538,391 of record NC_091704.1, read on the forward strand.
GAGGTTTTGTGGTTTTATATTTAGGTCTATGATCTATTTTGAGTTAATATTTATATAGAATGTGAGGTATAGATTAAGGTTATTTTGTATGTGGATATCTAATTGATCCAACATCATTTGTTGAAAAGACTATCCTTTCTATATTGAATTACCTTTGTCCCTTTGTGAAAAATTAATTGAAGATACAGATATAGATGTACATACAGATATCTGAGCTTGTTATTTCTTTTCAATTAATTTATATGTCTATCCTCTCTCTATAAGTACCCTGTCTTCACTGTAGCTTCATAGTAAACCTTGAAATTAGATAGTGTGGGTCCTCCAACCTTGTTCTTCTTAAGTATTATGTTGGCTACTCTAGGTTTTCTGCCTTTCCATATAAACTTTAGAATCATTTTGTTAATACCTACAAAATAATTTTTGAATAAGCTTTAGTATTTTGTATCTTTTAAGGAATTAATCCTTTTCATCTAAGGTCAAATTCATTGGCATTAAGTTGTTAATATTGCCTTTGAATCCTTTTAATATCTGCAGCTTTTATAGTAATGTCCCATCTTGCACTTTTGATATTTGTGATTTGTGGTTCCTCTCTTTATTTTTGATCAGTCAGGCTGAAGTGTTATCAGTTGATTATTTCAAAGAAACAGCTTTTGATTCCATTGTTTTTCTCTGTTTTCCTGTTCTGATTAATTTCTGCACATATCTGTTTTATTGATTTCCCTTTACTTGCTTTGGGTTTAATGTACTGGTTTTCCCCCGTTTTCTAAAGATAGAAGCTTAAACCATTGATTTGAGACCTTCCTTTTTTAATATAAGCATTTAACGCTATTAATTTCTCTGCTCTCACTCCACACCAAAAATTTGGTATGTTGTATTTTAATTTATCCTTTAACCTACTTTTTCCTATGGGATATTTAGCAGTGTGCTGTTTAATTTCTAAATATTTTGGAACTTTCTCGACGTTTTGTGTTATTGATTCCTAGTTTAATTTTGTCCAAGAACATGCTTTACACGATTTTAAGTTTTCAAATTTGTTAAAATCTGTTTTATGGCCTAGACTATGGTCTATCTTGGTGAATATTTCACTTGCACTGGAAAAGAATGGATGTTCTGGTGTTGTTGAGTGGATTGCTCTATAAATGTCGAAAAGAGATAAAGCGGTTCAGGTCTTCTACATCCTCACTGATGTTCTCTTAATTTGTTCTATGGATTACTGAGAAAAGATAAAGTTTTCAACTATGGTTGTGTATTTGTCTCTTTTTCCTTGCAATTCTATTAGTTTTTGCTGCTTGTTTGCTGTAGTGAGTTTTGAAACTAGGAAGTGTATAATTCACTTCCTTTTAATGTGATAATTGATACAGGAGGCAGAAATCTTCTATGCAGCTATTTGCATAGTATATCTTCTTAATTAATCATTGCGTACCTTGAAATAATATTGTACCCCTTCATATATAACATCAGAACATTATAACATTCAAATTTTGTTATACATTATACTTCTACAATTTAAAGCCACGATACATTGTATTGCCTTTGCTTTAAATGAGAAATTAACTTTTTAAAAAGCATCTTTTTAATTTACCTTTTATATTTACATGCAGATATTAACCATTTTCTGCATTTTTTTTGTCCCTTCATGTAGCCCTGAATTTCCATCTGGTATTATTTCCCTTCAGTCTCTAGAACTTCCTTTAATATCTATGTGAAAACACACCTGTTCATGACAAATTCTTTAAAAGAAATTTTAATCTGAAAATGTGTTTATTTCATTTTTATTTTTGATAATTGACTTCACTAGACATATAATTCTGGATTATAGATATTTCTTTCCTTTTTTCACTTTAAAGATGTCACTTAATTGAATTCGGGCTTGCATTGTTTCTGACTAGAAGTCCTCAGTAATTACTGTTGTTACCTGTAGCTAATTTGCCTTTTATTCTTTTCTCTGATCACTTTTAACATGTTTCTCTTTATCTTTGATATTTAGCAATTTGCCTGTTATATGCCCGGGAATGGTTTTCTTTGTGTTTGTCTTGCTTGTGATTTTTTCAGCTTTTTGGATCTTTGTTTTGATAGTTTTCATCAAATTTGGAACATCTCAGCCATTATTTCTTCAACTACTTTTTCTGCCCTAATCTCTCTCTCCACTTTTCTTGGGACTCCAATTACATATATTTCAGACTTTTTTTGATTTTTTTAATGAATCACTGAGGCTCTTTTGTTTTTTTCCTTTTTTTTTAGTCTTTTTAAAACCTAATCTTGTTATTGATCTGTCTTTAAATTCACTGATTCTTTTCTTTTTTTAGTGTCCAGTGGATCATCATCTAGTAGATTTTTATATTTTTGATATTGTATTTTTTACTTTTGAATTTTCACTTGGTTCTTTTTTACAGTATACATTTCTCTAGTCAGAGCCTCCATCTGTTCACTCATTATGTTCAACTTTTCTTTTAAATCTTCAACCATATTTATAAATTTTGACTAATTCTAAAATACGTCTGTTTTCATTGATTATTTTTTCTCATGATGGTGAATGACATTTTCCTGATTTCTCACATCTAATAAAATTTGTATTATGTGCTGAACCTTGTAAATGCTACGTGTTTGAAAGTTGGGATATTGGGTTTTTTAAAATGAGTTTTGTGGGTTTTTTTTTTCCTATTCATTAGTTAATTTATTGGCAGATCATATGATCATATTGAGACTTGATTTTAGGTTTTGTTTGGATGTGTCTATAGTAGCCTTTATTTTAGGGCTAGTGTAGGTTTTTCCCTTTTTGGGTCTCCATGCAACCTTTTCCCTAAATTATAGCCTTTTGTGGGTCTTAACTGAATTCTCAGAGTGTTCACCAAAGTCTCTTTACTTGCTGGTTGGAACTTTAATGTCTTTCAGCAATTTCCAACCTCTCAAATCTCCACTCATTTCAGAGTTCTCAGGGGCTATTCTCTGCCAGGCCTCACAGAGTCTCACTCTGTACTTGTGCAGCTTAAAATTCAGCTAAGCAATCAAGAGGATTCATGTACAGATTTCTGGAGCTCCTACTCTGTTCAGTTTCCTCCTCTCTGGTATTCTGCCCTTCTAATCTCAATTGCCTCAGTATCTTTGAACTTCAGTCTTTCTTTCCTCTATTTGGTGAGACGGCTGTTCTCTGCTTTGTGTTGTATTTTAAAGTGTCCCCAGGCAAAAAGCCAAAGAGAATGTGGAGCTCACCTTGTTTGTTTCTTTTATCTCAAGGTCATAGTGCCACACTATCTATTGTCCAATGCCTAAAAACAGTTGTTCATGTATTTTGTCTATATTAATAGTTGTTTATTGTTGGAAAGTAATCCAATACCCATTCTTCATTATGGATGGAATGAAGAATTCATCATTTCAAAAAATCATTTCAAATATAGCTCCTTTATATTCTGTTTCTGATCACCAATATCTGAAGTCCATAGGATATATGGTTGATTTTTATTTCTACTTGTTCTTACTTATGATGACTTTTTCCTATGAGTTTGACGATCTTTGAACATGAGCTTTTATTTGTTTTATCTTACTTCGTGAAGAGCCTAGGAGATGCTGTACCACAGACTTTTCTCCAGAAAGGATTTGTAATTACTACTGCTGGAAGCCAGGGGGTGCTACCAACTTGGGTCCACTTTGGTCCACTTCTAGGATTCTGAGCTTAATGCAGAAGTCTAGTGTTCTGCTTTTCTACCTTCTGGTGGTGGCTCAGTCTTCCAATCTCAGGTGTGCAATTGGCACTTGCCCTCTAGACAGCTCTGCTTTTCCAGTTTTCCACTTGCTCCTTGTTCCTCTAATTTTAGTATGCTGTTTTGTGTTTATGTTTTTTCGTGAAGGAGTTTGGAGTTTTTTAGCCATATAAAAGAAAAGAAAGAAAAATTAAGGTATTGATATTTATTATATAGATCGAAAATGGAGCTCTCATTTGGTCAGTAGGTTAAATTGGCATCAATCGTATAAGGTATCATAAGGGAAGACTGGGAGTTCTGGATCTCAGAGGAGTTCACAACATTCCCCCAGGAATCCTTTCCACTTGGGCATATGGCCATATATTACGTGCAGGTAAGTGGTTTTAAGGAATATATTTTAAACTATCCTTCACAAAATGGACACATGGCTTCAAAAGAATCTTGCAAAGAAATTGCATGTATGTAACATAAATAATGAAAGCACAAGCACATGGTTTTAAAATATAGAGGATCAGATACTTCTACTCCTGATATTAGCACTTTCATCAACATCATTACAAGGAAAAAGCAATGATAAAGTAATCAGATGTCACAATGTCAGCCAAAATTTTTAAAAATTGAAATTAAGATTATGTGAAATATTAATTTATGTACATTATCCTTTACTATTCCTTAACTTTTAAGTGTATATTGTTCCTTGAGATATTAGCTAATGACAGTATAAAACTATCTGATTAGCAAGATATTTAAAAATAAGCATTCAGAATATGAAGATAATTTTCTATATGTTTTAGTGATGTTAGAAGTTGCGCAGTATTGGATCCATTACCTTGCAAAAAGAGAGACTTCTTTGTAACAACAGACAAAAAGGTACATATCAGTGAAGAATGTACCGGCATTTCCTGCCACAGAAAAAAATGGCTGAAAAAAATTCACAAACAATTTGTAGACAAAATTAAAATGCAGTCCCATTGGTCAACCAAGACACAAAAAGGAAAAAAGCCCTGAAGATTTGAAGACATAGGTATTTGAACAAATAGGCATTAGGAAAGCTTTGCTGTGCAGTTGGATAGAAGCATAAATGCATCTACACTTGTCTCAGCTTGTGGTGTTTGCTAAATTATGCTCACAATAAAATACACAAATAATTATTCTTTTTCTGTGTCACCAAATTAAGATGTACCAAAGAAATGAATCCTCATCGATATACAAATTCCTTAATAAAAGCAATGTTTTATGAAAAATCGATGAAGCAGTTGCTGTAAATAAAATTTTAAAAGAGATTCACATAAGAATAGAGATAGTACTACATGTGATAATTTCATATAATAAAGACCTTTAAAATACAGTTTAATTTTCACACATTTTGAAATGAGAAGGGGAGTGACTATGAAAATCTTTTGTACCATGCTGATGTTTGATATTTATTTAGTGGCAAACTGTTTTTCATAATGACTAGTGGCTTCTAGTAGCATGTTATCTATCAGATATTTAAAAAAATATTAAATCTAATCTTTCCCTTCAAGGTGAATGTAATAATGATAGCTAAGAAAGTTACTACTTTTCAAAAGAAATTTGTGCTTAGGAGGAGGGCATTTAGAAAACAGATACTTGGAAATATTTCCACAGTTTTGTGGTTTTTTTCCTGAAAACAATTAAAAATATAAATGTGTCACTTACATACATTTTTATATCTACATGCTTAAAAATCATGAAACAGAGTTTTCTAACCTGCTTAAAATCTTGCAGATGAAGAGGTTTGAAACCATCTGTTAAAAATTTATAAATGTTATGCCTTCCAGTTTGCTATGAAAATGGATTGACATTAGGGAAGATGGATATTTATTAGCCAAATTACATAAAAAAACCTTTGTATAACTGATGGATGGAATTTAAAAACGAGTGTTGTTGATTGATTTAGAAACTGCAGCCAATAGAGTAGTTCTTACTCAATAGAGTAGTTATTTTTAACTTTGTATTTTGGGAGGTTTCAGTTACCAAAACGCAACATTCAAATAAATTTGTCTTAGAAGTGAACTTTTGAATTGCTGTATCACAAAATATTTAATAAGAAATTTTAAAAATAATGAAGTGTATTCAGCCACATTGCTTTTATTTGTAGCATTAGTAAAGCACATTAAAAGTTACTTTCAATTACTTTTAACCATTTTTATTTCATCTTTATGTTTTATTTAATAAAAAAGAAAATGCACTTGTATTGGAGTATACACATGAATGTTCTTTTTTTGATGATGAGATACACAAAAATAATTTTGATAGCTCTACTGCATAACAAATTATCATAATCCGATGTTTATCATTGTGCTTTAGGATAGCCAACAAAATTTCTCTAAAATGTTTTTTTTTTTAAAAATTTTCACAAGTAAAAATTTGTTTTAGAACAGTTAGAATGAGAAAAAGAAAGATAAAAATCACTCAAAATTCCACCAACCAGAGATAAATCACTGCCGGAATTTCAGTGCATCCCCTTCTAGATTTTCTTTTATGAGTATATGGATCTTCTTTTTGTACAAACATAGGCTTATACTTCATTTTAAAACTGTTTTGATAGAGGGCCTTTATACCTTGTAGAATTTTTAAAAATAAAATTTACATGAGATTTGGGATAGAGATTAAAATTTAAAGGAACAATACTAAGAGACTCCTTCCTGCTGTGACCAAGGCTGAATCCTCATAATCAGCTCTGTACAGTATTTGTTTCATTTCATTCATTGCCTGTCATCTTAATGGCCTTTATCTGGATGTTAAACGTGTGGTTTAACTATGAAGAGAAATTGCCAAAAAATAGACTGACCAAATCTTGCGGTTTTCGACTTGCTTTGTCTTCACACAGCCTATGTAACCAGGCAGATAGATAAAGGGAACTAAGATTTTTGGCAAGACTTTGTTTCTGTTCAACATTACTACTGTATCTGAAACTGATAATATTTTGTTTATAAACTAGAATTACTAACTGTGTGCAACAGGATAGAAAATAGAACTCAGTGACTATTCATGGAGTCATTGTATCTTTGGAATGGAGCAGTCATCTCTTAGACGTGTGGTCCTGGACCCAATCTCATATAACATTTTTTATCAATGACTAAAACTATGAGAAAAAACATTCATTCACACAGCAAATGAAACCTATTTGGGAAATGAAAACTAAAAAGAGGAAGTCACATTCTCAATGACCAGATTAGAATCAAAATGACCTGGGAAAATTGAAGAAGTAGTAAGAAGTAAACAAAATGAGTAAGACATAGAGGCGTGCTAAAATAAATAAGGAAGAAAAACAAGTTTCGAAAAGAGGAATGGCTAGCTATTGGCATATATAGAAGATAACTTAGAAGTTTAACAAATAAGCTGACTAGGGTCACTCATGTAGTGTTTACAAAGCAAACACAGTGTTATGAAATGTATTCCTTACTAAAATTTACCTAAACTCCTGCTTCCTAGTTAAGTGTCATTTGCAAACACTAAGAACTTGTTCTTTTTCCCAAGAATGTTTTTCACCTTAAGAACAAATGTGGAGAACACAGCCACTCAAATGACTGACATAGTAACAGAGGAAAAACTAGTTTCATTGTAGAATTGGAGAAAGATGTCTTTTTTCTCCCGGAAGAGACAGAGTTAAGTGAATAATGATCTCTAAATAGGAACTTACAGTTATAAAGATGAAAGGCTGTTAGCTTCAGGCTCTCATGTACCCCCAAGTAAATTAAAAGTGGATCAGTTGTACTCACTTCCATGAAAGACTGAAAGAGAAAATGAAGTTAAATTTTACTAGGAAGGAGTTCATTTAGAACAGATAAGGATAAAAAAATAGCATAGAAAGGGTTGGTTGAAAATTTGAACAAAGAATCTGGTAGAATTTCCACTGATAGATTTTTACTTTTCTAAAGTGGGGGAATGTGATACATAGAGGGATGGAATCCAAAATTTTTACCATCCTAGCCAGACTTCGTTTTGTGATTTTTGTCTTAGGCTGTAACTAGAATAAATAATTTGCACCAAGACTTAAAAGCCACAAAAAAGGGAGCAAGTTTGTTGTTATTAAAATTACTACTAGTAATGTCAGGAGACATTTTTTAAAAAGTGTTAATTATGTTGCATCCGGAATCTAAGTGCAGTATCACCAGCAGACAGCTGATTGCAGACCTAATAGAAAAGGATCCGGAATATACAGACAGGGTAGAACTCTAAGGAAGCAGTGTTCCTCTTTTATTTTCATAATGATGCTACTCCATGCTGCTTTTATTTTTCTTTTTAAACTTTTACTTATTTTACAACCGATATATATATATTAATTCCAGGACATTTAAAGTACAGACAAACAAACAAGAACAAAAACCGTATGCGTAATTCCACCACTGAACGGAAGAAAATTAGTTAACATTTTGATGTATGTTTTCTCAGACTTTTTTCTACGTACACAGATATGTAAAATATTTTACAAAGTATACTTCTAATTTGATACATATTTTGAACGTTTATAAAAAAGAGTTGATTTAATGTCATGAGCATTATTTCCTGTAAATATACTAGACCTGCAACGTCATTTTTAATGGCTGCAATAATTTGTATAATCCCTACTTTTGGTCATTTAAGTGTTTCCAGTAGTTCACTATTATTAACGACTGCAATTAGTATCTCCCACATTGTTTTAAAATTTTTTTTACATCAAAAAGAACATTGGAACAAAGAAGGAATCCAAGACATTTACTCATCCGATTATTTATTGAACACTTGTTTGTGCTGGACACTGCGTTAACTGGGAGCTGGGAAAACAGAGGTGGTTAAGGCAAGATCTCCACTGTCAATGAACTTCCAGTCTCATAGAATAGAAAGACAGAGTTGAGGAATAAAAAGCGACAAACCGCTCACCCTCTCTTTACAGTTCATCTAGTAAGACAAAGTTGCTGGCTCAGGAGCCAGGTACATATATATTAAATAGCTAAAGCAGTTTTTAGAATTAAAATCTCTACAGTTAATAATTGTTAGGCTTATGTAGGAAAAATACTAATCCACAACTTCTACATTAGCTACTGTTCTAGGAGCTACACAGATAGAAAACCCGGACACAGCCTTCAGCAAACCTCTCCTCGGTTCCAGGCAGAGAGGAAACCCTCTCCCTGGGCCTCCCGGCGCCCGCGCGTGCGCGGGAACAATCCCACCCACTGCCCGGGACGACCACCCTGCACTGCCTATTCTCCATCCCTTCTCCCCTCCTGCGCCAGGCGGTCAAAAACAAAACTTCTACCCAAGCACTGCCACTCAGAGAAGCCCTCCTGGCTGAGTGTGGCTTTGAAGATCAAGTGCAAAGCTGCTTAGCACGGCGGTCAGAGCGAGGGTGGAAAACTTTGTTCCGTGTTAACTTGGTTGGAGCAAAGCGACTTTAGAAGGGATTTGAGTTACATTAAAACTGTGCGGGGAGTTTTTATGTTTCTTTTTTAATAAAAATCGTTTTAATTGATGAATAAGGAAGGGGGACTGTCTATCTCAGGGACTGAAAGCAAGCAGAAGAATCATGCAGGATGGTTTCAGCAGGTGGCCCGCCGGCCGCATCCCGGTCTCCTCCTTGTTTGTCTCGGTTTTGACTACGGTTTCCGCGGCGGCTGGAGGGGAAGCATCCTCCACGCTGCAAACTCGCATCAATGGGATTCCCCTCGTGGGAAATGCCCCCCTCCCGGCGGACGTGCTCGCAGAGGGCCGGGTGCATCGCCGCGCCCTGCGGGGCCCGGACTAGCGAGCGCCCACGCCGCGAGCTCCACCGAGACCCCGGGGCTGCACAGCGGTCCCTCCAGCCGCGAGCTGAGACTGCACCGCCCGCCGCCCGCCGCCCGCTGCCGCCGCCGCCGCCGCCGCGGAGGGGCGGGGGCGATGCCGCGGGGGGCGGGCGCGGCGCGCGGGGAGGGGAAGGGGTTCTCGCGCGATTGGGCGAGGTTTCCGGTGTTGTGACTGAAACCCGTCAATATGGCGGCGATCGGCCGCGGCCGCTCGCTGAAGAACCTCCGAATACGAGGTAAGCCCGCTGCAGCCCTCACCCCCCACCGCCCGGCGCCAGCCACCCCTGGCACTTGCCTCCCCCTGGCCCTGGGCGGGGGGAGCGAGCCGGGGCGCTGGCTGGAGCTAGGGCTGCCGCCGCTGGCCTGCGAGCGAATCCTAATTGGGGCTGTGTGTCTGTTTCGCGCAGGGCGGAATGACAGCGGCGAGGAGAACGTCCCGCTGGACCTGACCCGAGGTAACGCGGGGCGCCGCGGGCGCCGGCGAGGGCGCAGCCGGGGAGGAGCCGGGGCTGGGGGCCGTGGGCAGGGGCGGGCCCGCTCGGGACCGGCGGGGGTGCGGGAGGCAGAGCCCGAGCCCCGCCTGCCGGCCCGCGGGAGCCAAGCCCGGGGCCGCCTCCTCGGACCCATCCCCCTTCCCGGTGCCCGTTTCCCTCGCCGCGAGCCCTTCTCCGGGCCTCTGGGGGCTGCGGGTGCCGGGAAGCAGCGAGCGGGACTCGGCGGCCCCGGCGACCCTCTGGCTCCCCCGGATCCCCGAGGGTGCGTTTTTCTCCTATCCCGGAGCCCGTGCCGCCGAAGCCTGGGGGCGACCGGAGGGAGTCGAGGCTGCTACTTGGGTCGCCGGAGGCTGTGTGAGGGCAGAGCGACCACATCCTGCCCTCCCCGTCCCCCCGAGCAGAAGCTGGACCTGCTGGGCTCCTGCTGCCTTCTCCTCTCTTTGCCCACCGCCCTGGGGGACCCGCAGCCTTGATCACTCGGTAGTGAAACCTTACTGCTGAGTGTCTGGTGTCCGCCGTGTTTCCCTCCTGTTTCCCTTTCCCTGGCCGCTGGGACTGTAGTTGGCAAAGACCGCCCCCTCACCCGCTCTGCAGGTTCATTGTTTACCTTCTGCAGTGGCGATGGGTTTGTTTACACCTTCGGAACTGGGTAAATCCCGGTTATATTTTTAAGGACCTAATCCGGCTACCGGCCAGTATATCTTCCATCAGTCACTGGAGTTCGCGCGACAAGATCTCGCTGAAGATTTAGTAGTTATGTACAAGGTTTTGTTTTTCTCTTCCACGGTAAACAGGATTTGGTCTACTGATTCCGAAGAAGTCGCTTTTCACACCGGCTGTAGCTTAAGAGTGTAACCCACTTCAGCCGTACAGAATCAGTTTCCTTTTTGAGATGTGAAAAACACTTTAGGAAGTTAAAAGAAAGTCGTCGTAAACATTCTATGTAAAATGAAAAAACATGTTAACTTATGTTGTACTTGCCATTATCTGCAGCATTTGTTAGACGCAGACGCATTGTTGAGGCTCATCTCTGTATTTAGAGCATAGTGCATTCTCTGTTTTATTTTGTATGTCATCATGCAAGATTACTGTTTTATAAACTAAAAGGCTAGTTTTCATTTAGCTACAAGAGTACATTTTTGTAGCAATATTTTCTGAAAGTTCAGGGACTTAGTTTTGGGTGATTTAGATCCTTTTACAGGCAGAAGAGTTTCTGAAACATAATAGGGCTTAAGTCATAGGACTGGCAACTGGTTAGATCAGTAATACACTCAATTGGAACATTTTTTTCAGCAGATAAGAATATTAGTGTAGAAAGAAAGACTTGTGTAAGTTTGGAAACTTGACTATATATAAGACAGATATGAAAAATCTATATAAAATATATGTGGGAAAAGATTTTCTAGTAAATTTTCTAACAAAGTAAGCAAAATTCCCACAGGGCTCAAAATTAGCATTTGAGTTCTGTAATGATGTAGTTTGTTAGTGATTTAATTTATATGTGAGCATGTATGTTTTAGAAGTGAAAAGAGCATTTATTAGATCTTGAGTCTGATTTATGCGTTAAAAACCTTTTCGGATGTGGTGCTAGAAGTAAGTTATAGTTGTGCTTTAAATCGAATTTGCTGAGCTCCTATATATGGTGGTTTCTCTGGTTGGCATGAAAATTTTGGGTCGTAAAAAAGCATATGTACAAATTTGATTTGATACTTTTGGTTTACTCCAATTTTACTCAAGTATACAGATAGTAAACATACTATTTAAAATGATTTATTTCCTGAGCATTTAGTAAACACCCATGTCCATAGGTATTTCTAGGATAAAACAAAAAGTGCAGAAAATGCTGTTTCTGCTGGACCTGACAAAATGTACTTCAGTTTGGAATAAAATATACATAGCCAGTTGAAACTGATTGCAAAAGCAATACACAACTAATAATGAGAGGTTATATGAGACCTGTATTCCTAAATCCTAAGGAAGTTTAGAATGAAAAAAGGACCTTGAGTTAGATTCATTATATAGTGACGGTATTGTTTAAGAAATTGCTATCTGACAAACATTTCATTGTTAAAACAAGGCTTGTGGCTCTAACATGAAGAAAGTTCCTGAGGAATTAAACTTTAGTAATAATTTGAGAACTGTGGGGCAGTCTGCGTTGCAGCTGAAGGCAGCTGTTTGTGGATTGGATTACAGTATGTTTTAGCTAAAGTTTGAGTAACCAAAAATATGTATTTTTTAATGGTAATCCAGTGTTTGCTCTCATTCTAATTGTTTTTATGTAACCGTTGAGAAATCGTTGTGTAGCCATGGAACAAAGTTCATTATAAAATAGAGGTCATAGTCATTGTAATTCCTAAAGGAGCCATCGGTGTATAGTGAAAAGAGGGCAGACTGTAAAGTCAAATAGTTCTGGTTTGTAATCTCAGCTGTGATACTTAATAGTTAGGTAATTTGGGGCAAGTTATTTGACCTTGCTCTGCTCTTGGTTTCTTCATCTCAAAAAAGAAGAGATAACTTCAGAGGGTTGTTAAGAATATAAGAAGTAAATGGCCTGGTGCTTAATTAAAGTACTCAGCACAGGACTTGATACTTTGTGAGTGATGTTAACTAGATGTTAGTTGCCTTCCTGTGCTATGAAATCAAAATTATTTATATCACATTTCAAACGTGATAAAATAAGTATTTGAATAAAATATTTCAGATGATTGTTTTGAATATTATAAGCCTGTTAATAAGGAATTATGGTATTGAAGATTTCATTTTTTGAGACATGCTGTTAATTAGATGGTAGTCTGTCTGAAGTAGAGTTCTTAAATATGACAACTGTAAAAAGTAATCTCTGAGATTACCAGTAAATTAGATCTGAGCAAAGAGCAGTCTATTATATGTACTTTAGATAAAATGTGACATTTTACTTTGTAGAACCTTAGAATTTTTCTCCCAGACTCTAGAAAATTTCTTAGTAATAATGACTTGGCTAGCCTTGCAAGCTTCTTGAGGCCCAGGAGAGTTTTAAGATTCTTTGGTTTTGGTATTGGTGTTAGTACTGTGGTTCATACATAGTGTGCTTTAATTAAAAACTATTGATGGACTAATTTTGATCTGCTTTAGGAACTTCATTGTAGTAGATTTTACACTTAACTCATTGGTAATTGTTGCTTTCAGTTTTGTTCAGACAACTACTCTACTTAATTTGTGAAAGTCCCTGATATTTGCTATTGATATCATTAAATGGTCTCTCTGTTTTGCCCAAAGGCTTCCCTTAGCCAGTTCCACTGCAAGGATAGTCTATTTTTTATCAGTCCAATAGTACATCTCTTCCTGGTACTGAATAACCTGAAAAGATACCATATTCTTCCTGTGTGAGCCCTTCCTAGTATAATTTAATTATTTTGTTCAAAGTGAATTCCAAGGACATGGATGCACCTGTATTCAAATAAACTTTTTAGAATATAATTTATTTAAAAGTATTGAGTTTTATGTATATTTTGATTATCCAACCCTTTTACTTTTCTATTAGTAAGAATTAAAAAATTGACTGTTTCAGTTGCTGAATCATGCAAATTTTAACACTAACTTTATGTTTTCTGATTTCTTCTAGTTAGGAGATTACTCATGTTTAATCGCTCACTTCAGTTAGACAAAACAAACATTGACTGAATGCCTGTTATATAATAAATGCTGAATTATGTGCTGGAGGAATAAAGATGAGGAAGATGTTACTCCCCTTTTAGGATTTTATTGGAACAGACATAAAGAAGTGATTGCAGTATGGAACAATGAATTAAGTAATCAAACTGTACAAGGGACAGAAATAGCCTAGAGGAGAGAATGATTAACTATCTGGTGGATAGAGGATGAGAGAAAGCTTCACAGAGGGGTTGACTTCTCATAAGAATAGTGGCGGACATAGTGGAAGGAAACATCAGCTCTCAAGAGATGTTTCCCACACCTCGGGAAAGGTAAAGTCAATCGGAAGAGGATCAACTCAGGAGGCCAGTGATAGAATGTAAGAGATGATGGGGGACTAGACAAGGGTGTTGGAGACAGAAATGAAGTTGAATATATATTGGAATAGAGGAATTAACTAATTTGTCTTCTTGAGATTCCTGACTAACTTTGGAATCCTCCTACTCTGTGCAGAGAACTTTTATTTCTTTATTAAGAAGGTAGAAGCTGTCTTACCTGAATTTTCTTGTCCTCTCCCCCGTATAGTTCATCCATGTTTACCTTGTGTTTCCCTGAGTCAGAGAACTATCTCTGTTCCTTTCCCAGGCTAATATGGAAAGGAATTTTATGCTCTTAGTACTACTTCCTCTAAGGTTCTTTATAGAACTAAGATCTCTTGCTTCTTCATTTCTTCCTTCCTACTCGCTCAGTTTCTTATGTTCAGCAAACATTTGTTGTATCCTTCATATGGATCAGATACTATACTAGACATGGGATGATGGTGGGAGATGTGGAAAGATAAAGACAAAGATTACAAAATAGTTATTTTTTCGTAGGCTGCACAGACAGGATGGTTTATCTTCACTCCACAACTTTCTTCCTTAACTGCTATAGTCTTGTAAGCACAGCTCTTCCCTGAAAATAGTTTCTTAAAGGATGCTAGTAACCTCATGCAAAATTCACTGGCATTTTTAAGTTCCTCATTCTATTAGTAGTAGTACTGTGGTATTAAAAGTTTTGTTCCGGGCACTGAAATATATTCTCACTTAATCTTCAACAACTCTGAGGTGCTCTTGTTATCCGTGTTTTACAGTTGAGGATATATGCTTTGAGATTCTAAAGGACTGAAACTCAGAAAGGTAAGTAATTCAGCCAGGGTCACAGGGCTAGTGGGTGACTAACTGCAGATCACGCACTTGTAGCCACTACAGTATTGCTATTCTTGCAACTCTTTCCTCATTTGACTTTTGTGAAATATTTTCCTGGTTCTTTTCCTACCTCTTATGCTGCTCCTTCTCTGTTTACTGGCTGGTCTTCCAGGTCCTTAACAAGTGAGCCCCAAGGTTCTGTCCTTGATCTTCTTTCCCTCTTCTACTGGTGCTACCTCCCTGAGCAGCCTTTTCACTCATGGCCTTAAAAATCCATGAATTGAGATGCTTACAATAATCACATTTTTATTCAGACTTTTTCTTCTAAACTTGCAAAACGTATTAGCATATGAGTCTGGTAATTTCTCAAAGTCATGATGTATAAAACTTTGTACCCCAAAGCGTACCCACTTTTCTCTTTCTAGGTACTGCTGCCATCCTCTATTATTCAATCTAGAGAGCTACTTCTCTTTGTTCAATTGCCATGTTCCTTCAGTTTGCCTCTGAAATATCTACTGAATCCAGTCTCTTTCTATTTCCATTGTCATTGGTCTAGTTCACGTCCTCGTTATCAAATGTAGATGATAGTAAAATCTTCTTTTCTCTCACCTTTTTTCACTCCCTCTGCTACATGATTGCCAGGATTATTTCACTGAAACCTAGATCGATCTTGTCGTTCCCTTAAATGAAAAAACAAAGCACACACACTCAACATTCAGACACTCATTTTTGTTCACAGAATAAAGTTCTAATTTCTTAGGTTGGCATTGAAGCCCTTTTATGATTTATTTCAGAATTATTTTCTTCTGTACTATCTTAACCATATTATTCTCAACCTATCTGCCTCTCTGCATAGTTCAGTTGTGTAACACACTCCCCACTTCTTTACACACAATGCTTCTCAAAAGGGATTGGGGAGAGTTTGCTAGTCTAAAGCACCAACCTTCCCATTCCTGTTCTTTCCCCTTGGAGATTGTGTTACGCCCCTGGTTGAGAATCATTGCTTTAGTCAAAGACAGCTGTTTGTTATTCCTTGCACATGGCATGCAGTTTCTATTTACTTGACCTTGCATAGGTTGTTTCCTCTGCCTAGAATTCCATTTCCAGCTCTCTTTATTGAAATCCTAATTCTTTAAGGTCTAGGTCACATGCCACTTCTGGAAATCCTTCCTTACCATCCCAGCGTGAATTCATTGCTTCCTTGTCTACTTTTACACATCTTTGCTTATTCCTTTCTAAATATCGCTTACCATTGCCTTATTTCAATTCTTTGTCCAGTTCTTTTTCCCTTGCTAAATCTTAAGCTTCTTCCCCAGCATCTAGCATATAATAATAACTGAGGCATTTATTGAATGGAAGAATGGAGAGAGAGACAGGAAAAGGAGTAGTGCAGTATTAAGGAAAGTAAAAATAAAAGCAGTTTAAGTTTGAAGTCCTGAGGGGCAATGAAATTGATGGTGCCATGAAATGGAGAAATCATTTTGGGAGGGTGATAATGAGTTCAGCTTTGTACTTTGTATTTCAGGTGACTGACTCTGTCAGAGATGTGTAAGAGGTAGCAGTATGTACTGGAATGGAAGTTTTAGTAGTTCAGAACTTGTCATCTGATTGTTCTCTGTATAGGACATTGAGAGAGGGAAGAATGTAAGTGGAGAAAAGAGCTGAAGATCTGAGTGTTAGAAGATAAGCTCAAGAGAGCCTATGTCATAGCGTAGGAATCAATAAGAAGAAAGGGGCAAACAGAAGAGAATTAGCAAGATGATGATCTCTGAAGCCAAGAGGAGAGTTTTGGGCTGAAGGGACTGCAAGACTGTGGCAGTGAAGATGGGTCTGGAGGACTCAGTTCTGCTATTCCTTAATCTGAGGACAATCTTGGCATGCTATTTAACCTCTCTAGGCTTCAGTTTCCTGATCTCTAAAATGCATACTGCGTTACATGTGTAGCACTTTCACCTTCATCTATGTGATTCTCAGTTATCACTATGTTTCTGGGATATTGAAAGGTTAAAGAGAAAGCATTTATAACCTTGTTAAATCACTGTGAGAAGTATTCCCATAAACAGTAATGAATACGTGTAGGAGTGATGGTATTTCATAGTACTTTAAATGTAAATTATAGTCAACTCTCAATTTCCTTTTAAGAGATCATCTGCAGTGACTTGCTGCCTCCTCCCCCTCCCAGGTCTCAGGCTACTGAAAATAGGGCTGTGAAAAGCACAGTGGGGTGAGTGAATGGTTTGCATGCCTGTGTATCTGTACCTCTGACTATCACCAAGCTAAATACAGTCCACTCTCAGTTACCTGCACTTAATAAAAAGGTGAATAATGGCAGAAGAGTCCTAAATGTATAATCTAAATAGCATTATTTTCTGTGACTTGGGAAGATTTTATATTCTTTCCTTCCCTACTGTAGATTGATGTCTTGTCTTTTATTTGAATTATTAGCATCAGTTTTTATTTCCTAAGCAAATACTATTAGAATAGTGGACATAAAAAGGCTAAAATATTTATTAGGTAATCCACGTTTGAATAATTGAGAGTTGACTGTTAATGCTTTTTGGATCATCCATTGTTTTGTATTATCTGTGCTTTTTTGTTAGTGTGGCCAGGTTAAAGCTGAATAGCTACTTTTAAAGTATTATCTCTATAATGAATACACTTATAAAATTATATAGATGCCAAACTAAATTGAAAATAATTATGTAAAACTAACTAAATATAACATTCATATGTCCAAAGTCATGGAGTTGAAAGAGAATCTAAACATAAGTACATTCTTAAAATTCCTCTTATAAAGTTGTCTAGCCAGATTGTGTAAACTGAGCAATGTACCTGGTAATGATAAAATTTATATAAAATATAAAATTGAAGATATACCACGGCTTCAAATGTATCTTGTTTAAGGAGTCCATTGAGTTTAGTAAGAAATATAGAAAAGAGTTTTTTAATGTCAATCACCTAGATTTTGAAGAATCTGGCTCCTTTAGTTACTTTGCTATTTTTTACCCCAAGAAGAATTTGGATTTGTAGTGGTTTGTTAAAGTGAGTTAGCGTATTTTTGATGAGTATATTGTATAATCAGGTTAGTAAGTGTTACTGTGAATCAGGAAGGCATAATTCTTGGCTTCACGGAGTTTATGTTATAGTTGGGATATATCTGTATCAGGGTATGGTATAAGATAGTAGTATTTGAAGTACCTGCCAGTTATTTTTATACAGGAATCAAAAGCCAGAGGAATTCAGAAAAAAATGGGACATAGGTAAGGAATGACCTAGAGGGAAGACCTCATAGA
The DNA here is from genome assembly GCF_041296265.1 of Equus caballus. Lineage (NCBI taxonomy): Eukaryota > Metazoa > Chordata > Mammalia > Perissodactyla > Equidae > Equus > Equus caballus. The sequence goes on from NC_091704.1 coordinate 41,556,482, forward strand.
AATGTTGACACCTGTAAGACCTTTGCCTAAAAGGGTACCATTTGAGTAGTCAGAGCTCTGGATCAGTGTTTTAAAAATCAAAATGTAATTTTGTGAACTAATATTTTCCTGGCATATTATTCAGTATTTGAAGATAACGTTGAGAAAAAGTTGGTGATGAGTTCTGTACATAAATCTCTTGACTATTGAAGACTGATTATATTTTATATTGTTTCAAATGAGGGCTCTTCTGACCTTTGACAGTAGTGCTGGACTGGACTGAGAGGTTTTAGGCATATTGTGAAGTAATTGTGTGCTTGTGTCTATGAGTATATAAATACTTGGTTGCATTCCAAACCCAAGCATAAATGATTTTTTTTCTTCCATTGTTTTGTAGTATATGTGTTTCCTCTTCCCTTCATTAATACTGCATGTTCAAAGGGCTCTGCAAATTTGTTGTCAAACTCATTTCTAGATGTATACAATTTGGAAATAGAGACTATAAATGGGATGGGTAGTGTTTTTGTTATCTTCCACACTAAAATGACCATATTTTCTGATCTCAAAATTTAAACATGTGGCCTGACAGTGAGAGAGAATATTTGAAATTAAGATCCTGAAGAACATGGAATGTTTCATTGCCAAATCCAGACACCCTACCCAGCCCTCTAGTTATTTATTTGGGTAAAGGATAAACAGTGTTTGGGGAAATTATTGCTCTATTGAAGCAGCAAAATGAAAGCTGAATTGCCAATTGCATGGATTTTAGTAATCTTGTTCGGAGTCCAGTGTAATTTCATGTATTTCTTATAATGAATAAAGAATGAAGAGACACAGAAGCTGTAAACAAAGAAGACTGCCAAGTGATTTACTTTTACTAAGAAGGAACAGCCTTCCAGATAAAAGTGTATTTAACTGTTTTTAGATGTATGCGTGCACATATATATTTTTATCAGTAGTTTCATACTTTGAGAAATCACATCTTAAAATAGTATTGCTAATTATTTCCATGCTTAATGTTCATCCCTTATATACTAAAACTTTTAATTGCCCTGTTTTTTTTCCACTCATAATTCTATATAATACACTCCCTAACCTTCACCATACCACCATCACCACCAGCCCCCTCCCCCAAGAAAAAAAAAAGGAAAAAGAAAAAGAAAAACTGAGGGGAATAGAGTTGCAGAAAGAGTGAGAAGACTCCAGTGGTTGGAGGTAGGTGAGCTGTGAACTCTAACATTTAGCTATAAGACAGTGTCTGTGTGTGACCAGGTGGCAAGTCAAATGTTGTGGAATGTTTTATTTAGCACGTGTTGTAGATAAGTTTTTAGTCATATCTGTCACATATGATGTTAGTATAAAATCATGATAATGGGATATTTGAATATACATAGCTATTTCCTACCTTATTTATTTAGAATCACTTGTGGTTTCATTTTATTGCTGTAGGTTGTAATTTCTGGTTGTTATTTTGAATGGCATAACTCGGTACAGAGCAGTTCAGATTAATTCTTATGTCATATAAGATTTCATGTGTCGTATAAGAATAATTCTTAACATAGATTTTACAACTTTTTAGTGAGTTAAATTTTAGATTGGCGTAGTGTTAAAAATGTTTGTCATTTAAAATATTTTAATAAGAGCCTTAAAATAGCCTTTTTCTCCTTTGTCATGGGAGAATTCAGTGTTGTGTTTTCATGTTTCAACATTGTTTTGAATATGTAAATATATGTTATTATTTTACCTAGTAAAATGGAAGAAATTTTAAAAGATCCTGGTTGTTTTTCAAAAGGAAATAAAAAGAAGATTAAGAGATTTGGAAAAACTGTGGCAGTTGCCTTTTGCTATGTTATTGTTTCTTCTAATACTTATTTTATTTTATTAAAAAAGTTTAGACTTTATTTTTGAGTCCTAGGAAAAAATTTTCCTTTACATCAGTAATTGTTTCTATATTGTAAAAGTACTACAGAGAAAAAGTGTACTTTAAAGGTAAATAATTATATTGCCACTAAGTGTTCACATAGGGTACTTGAATATGAGTGCATTTGGGGGAGGTATGTGTGTATATAAATATGTCTACTTTTAAGCGTATTTGGAAGCTACTTTAGAAATTATTTTATTAGCTCTCTCATTCAAAATAGGAATCTTCTCTCCAATATCTGACAGATGTCATCCATCATCACTCAGACCTTTTACTAAGAGATAGCTTACTCAAAGTGGTTTGTTCCTTTATTGAGCAACTATGTTTCTTAATGAAATTCTTATATGAAATTAGCCAAAAATTTAATAAAAAAATAATTTTTCACTAAGTAGTCCTAGTTCTTTCCTTTGAAACAATTCTTCACTCTTTTATTTTATAAGTATTACAAATAAAAAGTAGTAATTGTAATTGGGTTTGGCCATATGCTGTTAGAGAGAGACTCTTACTCTTTTCTTCTCTTCCTATAGGCCAGTCACCAAGTATTTATTGAGTACTGCTTATGTGTCCAGCATTGTTCTGGGTGCTGGATGTTTAAGACGTGGTCTTTGATTATAAAAAATAGCAGCAGGAGCTACAGTGTTTTGAACCTTATTGTATGTTGGGAGCCTTATTATATGTTAAAAACATTACTTGAATTACCCAGTTTAGTCTTCCTACATATCTAGGAGATATGTATCAATATTCTTATATAACTTGTGAAGAAAGTGGGGCCCAGAGGTTGCCTAACTAGCCCAAGTTCATATTAGCAGTAAGAGAGAGAGAGGTAGGATTCAGATCGCATTCGTTGTTGTTTGATCTAAAATCCATGCACTTTACCCTTTACAGTCTTTCTAAAAACAACAAGTACAATAGAAGATAAATTATATTGCTGGAATAATTAACAACTAACTGAGTATATATTGTAAGAGTGTTGATTTGGAGCTCTCAGGAAGCAAGTTATTGGTTGAGCTCTGCAGCATACATTTTAACTGTTTTGGATAAAATTATTTCTAGAACTATTACGTATTTCTCTTCTTTCTTAAGATAAATCTATCGACTATATTTTAACTTTTTCTCTTTGGCTAGAATCATCATTATGAATATGAATTACTGTGTTGGAGTTGGGAGGAAGACAATTTATTACTACCCTATGCAGCATTGGACTGCTCTTTTTACTCTTCTGTGCTGTTTCATTGCTCTCAGCTGTCACTTTACATTGCAATTATTGTTCTTATGTTTAGCAGTCCTTTAATTCTTTATTTTTTTACTTTTGCTGTACTGTAAAATGGAAACTATGTAACTGAACTTGTTAATATTATATGGAAAATAAGGTTAAATAGGCTGTTACTATGAGGAATTAAGGGGCCCTACAATAATATATATGACGTGTAGTGAATAAGCTTGGTGATGATACATACTTTGAATTTTTATTGCCATCTTTTGGAGTGCTTACATTTGCACCCTGGTTGTTTTCCAGATAGGTTATTGCCTCAGCCTAGGTCAAGGCATGTGAAATATGACTTGATAGAGTTGATACATATATATGCAATATGGATAGTAGGATTATTTAAAGGTAAATAATAGATACAAAATATAACTAATATGAACAAAATAACATTTAATAACATGCTAATTGCACGATAGAGAGACAGTCTAGCACTGTAGCTAAGAACATGGGCTTTGGAGCTAAGCAGATCTGGATTTGAATCTTGACCCTGCCTCTTAGAAGCTTTTGACTTTGGACAAGTTGCCTTTTCTGAGCATGGTTTCTCATCTATGTAAAAGATAACACTTATTTGAGAAATGAATAAAATGCTTGTAAAATATTTATTACAGTTTTGGCACATAGATATAAATATATAGATAGTAGGTGTTCTTTATGTGGTGAGTTAAAGCAAAGGAGATGAGAGAAGGGAGAGATAAGCATGGGCTGGAGAAAAATAAAAGAAAGTGGGGCATTGTTTCAACTTCGAACGAATAGGATATGGTTAAATGAAGAGGAATAGACCATGAGTTAAAAGGCATGAAACATTTTACTGAGAAAGGAGTAATAAGGGTATAGAATTTTAGTATTCATATTGGATTTGTAGGATAGGGGTAAGTTATTAAGAGCCTTGCAAAATATGTGGAGATGTTAGACCCTCTTTTCTTTTAACATGTTAAAATGCCTAATACAGTGAGAGAGCTTTAAATGTTACTAAAAAAGATTTTTTTTTTGGTGAGGAAAATTGGCCTTGAGCTAACATCTGTGCCAGTCTTCTATTTTGTATGTGGGATGCCGCCACAGCATGGCTTGATGAGCGGTATGTAGGTCTGCACCCAGGATCCAAACCTGTGAACCCTGGGCTGCCGAAGTGGAGCATGCAAACTTAACCACTACACCGTGGGACCAGCCCCTTCAAATTTTTTTTTATTGAAAGAAAACATAGATCCAAAAAATGTTTGTTATAAATGTACAGTTCTGTGAATTTTGACAAATTGAACACATAGATAATCAGAACCCAGATCAAGATTCAGAATATCACAATACCCTGGAAGCTCTCATTAAACTTTATATAATGTACTCATATAATATATACTTTTTGTATCTGACTTCATATGCCAAATATTATGTTGTATCACCGTGTTGTATATAGTCAAAGTTATTTTAATCCAAGTCTGCTTATATGTGTCAGATGTGTCATGACGTGGATGGATTTTTTCTTTTTGCCTGGGCAGTAGATTTATATGCGTGAGTAGAGTTTGGAATCATTACACTAATTCCAACTTTCTTTAAAAATTTTAAAACATTTTCTGAATTTATCTTTTACCTCCTAAGCCTGAACTCTTGTCTTTTCAGCTGAGGAAGATTAGCCTTGCTTTAACATCTGTTGCCAATGTTCCTCTTTTTTTTTGCTTGAGGAAGATTAGCCCTGAGCTAATAACATCTGTGCCAGTCTTCCTCTATTTTGTACCTAGGTCACTGCCACAGCACAGCTGACGAGTGGTGTAGGTCTGCACCTGGGATCCTAACCTGCAAACCTGGGCTGCCAAAGCATAGTTCACTGAACTTAAGCACTGGGTTACGGGGCTGGCCCCAAGCCCAACCTTTTGATTTAATAGGTTTTAGTCAGTTAACACATCTAAATAGGTGAATTTTTTTCTTTAATTTTTTTCTTAATGACTGTTTAAAGAAAAAGAAGTATAGATAATCAGATCTCCAAAAAAAGTTTAAAATTTGGAAAAATTAGAATTCCAATCCAATGAAAGTTTTGTGTTGACCTAATTAAATTGGTGGAATGATTACCAAAATTGGTTTAGTATTTCTATAGAGAAAAAGGGAGGAGGATAAACATTTCTTGGTTCTCACTTCCATAATATGCTAATGTGGAAATATCAATGTGTGTTAATATGTTAGATTCACAGCATGTAGTTTTAAATGTACATCAAAGTTGTAAAGTTGTTAAGAGTACAAAGTAGGGGCCAGCCCCATGGTTGAGTGGTTAAGTTCTCATGCTCCACTTTGGTGGCCCAGGGCTTCACTGTTTTGCATCCTGGATGCAGACCTAGCACCACCCATCAAGCCATGCTGAGGCAGTGTCCCACCTAGCAGAACCAGAAGGACCTATGACTAGAATGTACATTATGTACTAGGGGGTTTTTGGGAGAAGAAGACAAAAAAAAGAAAAAAAGAAGATTGGCAACAGATGTTAGGTCAAGTGCCTATCTTAAAAAAAAAAAGTACAAAATAGAGATCTTTTTTTTTTTTTTTTACCCCCTGAGGAAGATTAGGCCTGAGGTAACATCTGCCAATCCTCCTGTTTTTTCTGAGGAAGACTGGCTCTGAGCTAGCATCCGTGCCCATCTTCCTCTACTTTTTTTTTTTTTTTTTATATGTGGCATGCCTACCACAGCATGGCTTGCCATGCAGTGGCATGTCTGCACCCGGATCTGAACCGGTAAACCCCGGGCCCTGAAAGTGGAAGGTGCGCATTTAACTGCTGCACCTCCGGGCCGACCCGTAGAGATCCTGCTTGAAAGAGCATGTGTGTTTAAGTGTCTTGTCTGATACTCTTTTTTAAGAGCTCAAAAGGGACCATTATACCTGTGTTATCCGGCTCCAGGTTTCACCCATGGGGAAGTCATAAAGTAATGTGATTCATTTTCTAGTAGACACATTAGAACTTTATGAGATTAAATGAGAGTGTCTAAGATCTCATTGATAGTTATAAACCATCTTTATGTGATTGTTTCTCCCTCTTTCCCTTGCTGTTCTCATTTTCTCTCATTGGTTTCTGTTTCTCTTTTTCTATTCCTGGTCTTTCTTCTGGTGACTCTTTACTATAATAGGGCATGCTGTAGAAATGGACTATACTTTTCTTTCGCTGTTTTGTACTATTTTGATAGTATTTTATGTTCCTTCGTTTAAGATAAATTTTAATTGTTAAAGCTTTTTTTTTTAAACTTAATCCTTCATTGAATTTTAGGGTTTTTCCCCCCCGAGAGTTGGTGGTGCTTTGATAGAAAAAGATTGCACTGCCCATTTCTTGGTGCTTGTCTCCAAGAAATTAGAAGTGAGTACTGCATAGGAAATTGAGTAAATACTTGAAAGCAACTTGGCAACCTATGCTTAGCATAGATTAGTAGAATAAAGAACATTTTGCATATTTCAGTATGCAAAAACAAGAGTAAATTTGAAAGTGAAACAAAAATATCTAACTATACTGAAGGTGAAGAAGTTTCTGATGAAGTGCATTTTCTAAATGTTGATAATTTAAAAGATATTAGTATTTACTTAGTTATAAATATTCAAAATGTTTTGTATTTTTATGCATTTACGGTTTGGAAATAGAGAAAACAATGAGTTTGGAATTTCCTGAAAGTGAGAACATTTAATAACCTTGGAAAATCCTTGCTGATTGAGTCTACACTGTTTAGTTCACTGAGCACTTAGATTTAAACTGAGTATGAATTATTAGCTACCAAAAGAATACTTGTTTTTAATGGTGAATTTTGAGTGATTGCTTGGATTCTATTAGTTAGGAACGACAAAATGCAGTGTATCTATAACTTAATCATGTTTTTTAGGATTGTATTACTTATTGCTCTTGTACTTACTGGTACAGCTTTTTTTTTGCCCCCAACTGTTTTAAATGATTTTTCTAGAATAGAGCTGAGGTAGTATGGTAAACTGTTGACTGTCTAACATGATCAGAACTTGGTCTAAATTGATATATTGATTATTAAAACATTACAAAATGTGAAGTGTTTTTCAAATGATGTGTTGTTTAGCAGACAATCTAGAAATTATGTACTTTGAAGTAGATGTTGTTTTCTTCCAAGCAGTCCCCTTGGAAGGGCATGTACTTGTTCCAGTGGTGATGTCACCTTTCAAAGGATTTTAAAAATTCTGCTTCTGAAGAATGCTGAAGCTTATAATATAGTCCTGTATTTATTTATTTGTTTTTTTAAAAGAAACATTTTATTTTTTTTGCTTTTTCTCCCCAGATCCCCCTAGTACATAGTTGTGTATTTTAGTTATGGGTCCTTCTAGTTGTGGCATGTGGGACGCCACCTGAACGTGGCCTGATGAGCGGTGCCATGTCCACGCCCAGGATCTGAACTGGTGAAATCCTGGGCTGCCAAAGCAGAGCGCACAAACTTAACCATTCGGCCACTGGGCAGCCCCAATATAGTCCTTTAAATTGCTGTTTGGTTCATTCTTTGGGGGTGAATTGAAGCTGAGAAAATGGTCAAATACAGATTGGGTTCAAATATACTGGGAATTTAATTCATTGATTTCACTCATTAATTTGAAAAAATTTTTTTGAGCACCTGCTGTATATTCTCAGTACTGTATTAAATACTGGAATGTGTGTGACAAGATAATTGTTCTAAAAAATATACTACCATTATATGTGATGGCTACCATTATCATCTAGTCCCTGGCTGCCTCTCCAACCATTCTCATTTCCTAACTCTTTTCCTCTTTTTCACTGTATTTGGCAAAACAGCCTCCTTACTGTTCCTTCCTGTTCATATTCTCTTTTCAGGGCCTTTGTGCATCTGTTATATTCTGTATAGATTATTCTTCATTCAATATTTGTACACTTGCTTCCTCACTTCATTTAACTCTCTGTTCAAATATCAATTTATCAGTGAGGTCTTCTCTGATCTGTCTATCTAAAGTAGCCCCCATCTCTATCACTTTCCATTCTTTTTATTGTGTTTTCTTCCATAGCCCTTGTCACTACTGCCATTACAGTATTATTTATTGTTAGTCTCCCTAGAATGTAAGTTTTTTGAGGACAGGCACTTTGTATTGTTCACGATTGTATGCTCAGTGCCTAAAACTTGATAAGTATGATTTGATTGTATGTGCTTGGTAAATATTTATTGGCTGAATAAATGACTGTCAAATTTGTGATTTAGCATGAGGGCTCCAGACCAGTTTTTTCACTGCTTACTCAACATCTTAACCATGCAGTCATGTATATCAAGCTTTCTATGTTTCAAACTTACTAATTATCTTAATTCTAAAAATCTTTCTGTATTTCCCATCTGGATTAATAGCAGTGCTTTAATGGGGCCAAATCAGACACCCAGGAGACTCCTAGCCTCATTACTTGTCCTTATTCTACAGATCAAATCTGCCACCAGATGATAATGATTTTATCTCTGAAATACCTGTAAAATCTGTTCTTTCCATTTCTGTTGCCATGCCTTTATTCAGGCCCTCATTTTCTTTCCTGGATGATTGCATTGGCTTCATAACTACTCTCCTCTGTTCTAGTTTTATCCTTTTCCAGTCTACTCTCTTTATTGTAGCCAGCAGCAAGTTTTCCACCAAGCCAGGCTTAATCTCCCCAGCAGGGTTTAAGCATCTTCCTTCTTTGGGCTTATATAGTGTATGTTACCTTTTTTATAATATTGCTATAATTTGTTCATGTCTCCCCTCCCTCAGTCACAGTTGACAAATATTTATTGATCTTTGCTACGTGCTAGGTACTGTTCTTTTTGCTGGTGATTCAGTGGTGGAAAAGATTGAGTCTCTGCCCTTGAGGAGTTTATATTCTAGTGGGGAAAATGCAGACAATAAACATGTGAACACGAATTTTAAATACTAATAAATGCTCTGAGTAATGTAAAATTGGCTATGTGAAAGAGAGTTCACTGATGTTTGCGGGAATTGTCAGAGGAAGCTTCTCTGAGGCAGTGATATTTGCTTGATTCAGGACTAATGAGGCACCGGGTGAAAATGGAGGGGGAAGGTGTTCCAAGTAGAAGGAATATATAGTACAAAGGCCCAGAGTTAGGAAAGAACCAATACAGTTAGTGCTTGACGAGTGAGAGAAGAGTGGAGAATATGGGGCTACAGAGATAGGCAAGTAATAATTTGGAGATCGTGGTACTTTTGCAAAGGGAAGTTGTTAGAAAGTTTTAAGCATGGGAGTAACATTATGTGATTATTTAGAAAGAGTATTCTGGCTCCTCTGTGGAAAATTGACTGTAGCCCCTGGAGGAGGCTCTGCATGGCACATGTCATTAAATCAGTGTTAATGGAATGAATAAGGGAATGAATTAATCCTTTCTCTTTATAACCAGTTTAAATCTCATGAGACTTAAATATTGTCTTCAAGAAGAGAAAAGTGCAAAACCAACATTGTAGAAATGATGGTTGTATTAAAATAAGTCACTTCCTTGTAAGCTATGTATGTCTAACCCTAATTACTTTAATGTTTGAATTACCAAATAATGCCTGAGTTGTCATTAATGACAATTCTTTGTCACTGTGAGTGGAAATGCTGTGTTCATTCATTTATTTATTCAGTTAATTATTGAGTGTCTACCATAGGCAGAGTATTCTGCTAAGTTCTCGGAAGTTTCAAGGCTGAGATTACAAGATAAGTCAGACCTTGCTCTTAAAGACGCTCCAGTTAGTTGCATGTCATTCAAAAGCTGTAGACTGGATGGATAGTTATGCCTGACCAACAAATCAGGAGGCCGAGAGGTGACCTCCATATATATGGTTCTGTTCATTTTACTTTCCTGCTACTGCTGCTAGATGCTTTCGTTTAGATGTTGAATCTATCATTGGAAGTATAGAGAAAAAGGGAAAATAGAAGAGTGGGTAAAGTTAATGTTACCTTTATTCTCTTTGATGTTCTTTGATTTTTATTCTGAATATGAGCTCTGATAAATAAGCAGAATGGCTCATAGGCAAATTTTTGGGAATAATCTTGTCTTATATCACAACTTTTATGTACATATTTTTAAGATAGTTATTTGTGTTTCTCTAATTTTTTTTAGTGAATGAGATCCCTGCGATCTGTTTTCTTTTAGTATCTAGATTTTTGGCTGGTTATTCAAGCTAAAAGCCTTTACTTTTTACCTAGTTTTGCCTTTTAATTCTGTGGATGAACATTTATTTATTTAATAAATGTTATTTTGGGTTTTTTTTTTTTATGTGCCAGGTTATATTCTGGATCCTGAATATTTTTTTAAAGAAATTATAGTATAAGCACATTTGTGCCTTTGGAAAAGTAAAATCATGCTTTAACATTGGCAGATGAATGTGTCTGCTGTGGCAGAGGTTGCTCCGGGATCGTGACACTTTCCTCTGAGTGACACTGGGGCTTCATAATCCTCCTGTAGTATCCGTGGCAGCACTAGGGTTGATCCTAGAGTTAAAACCTGTTTTGCCATAACAAATAGAATTGTATAATGTCTGGGTTTTGGTTTGTTGATTGAGGGATGTTTTGCTCTTTTAGCAAATAGAAGGAGGACTTAACTGTTTATTAAATTGTATCATACTTTTTTAATGTTAGCATTTCCCAGAGAAAGTATTGGTTAGGTGCATCAGGGCGTTGTAATAGTCTAAAATAAGTAAGAGAAAGATTATGAAAAATGTTGACTAATGATCTGCCTTTGAAAAAATAATTGGTAGATGAAGGTATTTGGATGTAATCTAACACTCAATTGAACACTTTAATATGTTGTGTAAGTTTAATCACCAGAAGCAGCATGCATGTGATTCTTAACTTTTACTGTTATTTCTTTATTTGATATTTATCCCTTGATCTGAAGTGAGCATTTTTAGTAAGCCAGGCTTTGCACTAAAGAAAGGCTTCATGGATTATGAAATAGTGTAGTTGAAGTTTACTGGTGTGGAGCCTTAACGTTGAAGCTGAATAAGCCCTTAGAGTTTAGAGTTGGCAGAAACTTTAGAGATCACTTAATGTGTAGAGAGACTTGTAAAAAAAAAAAAGAAGAGGACTGTCTATATACTAAAGGCTGATTGGCTGTTTTCGTACTTTGAGGAGACTTATGACAATATTAAGCAGGTTGTTTGAGATAAACCAGTCAGAAACTCCCCTCCTCCCCGTTTTATTGTACGTTTACACACATGTGGACACATAAAATAGGAATTACAAATTATGTGAAACAACATTATTTCAGGCCTTACTGGTAATTTTTGCAGGTCTGGATTAACTACAGTTTACTTTTGTAATACTGTGAAATTTTTTTTGTAATATCAATTTGTTATTTTGCTTAGAAAAGTAGCATATCATTCCTTTTTTTGAAAATTTACATTCCTAATTATTACTGTGAAATGAAAACTGAGTTTGTAGTAGGGAAGATCTAGATTCACATTCTTGCTCCATAATTTGCTGGGAAATATCTGACATACTATTTAATTTTCTGAGCTTAAGTTTTCTCATTTGTGGGAGGGGATATAATATTGTGCCTGTTGCAAGGTTATTATAAGTATTAAATGAGAAAATTTGTTCAAAGACCCTAGCGTACTGTCTGGCAAGTGCTTAGATGAAAGTCCAGAGGGCAAGTGTTGTTAAATAAATAATTGTTATTTATTCATTCTTTTGATCATGGACATTTTGGTTGTTTGTAGTTTCTTGCTATTATAAACAATGATTTTATACGTTGTCTTGTACATGAGTCCTGGTACTCATACATAAGTTTCTCTAGATTGTACAACTTGGTGTAGGGTTACTGCTTATGACTATATATATATTATTTATACATATATATATATATATATATATCTCCTCATAGTTGCAATGTGTAAAAGTTGCTCTCTTTTTTTTGTGAGAAAGATTGGCCCTGAGCTAACATCCATTGCCAATCTTCCTCTTTGCTTGAGCAAGATTGTCCCTGAGCTAACGTCTGTGCCAGTCTGACTCTGTTGTACATGGGACACTACCGTAGCGTGGTTTGATGAGTGGTGTGTAGATCTACGCCCGGGATCTGAACCCGTGAGCCCTGGACTACCGAAGTGGAGCGCATGAACTTAACCACTATGCCGCTGAGGTAAAAGTTGCTCTTGATCCATACTTTTGTCAGCACTTGAGATTATCAGACTTTTATTAAAAATATTTTATTATGGGGGCTGGCCTCGTGGCTGAGTGGTTAAGTTTGTGTGCTCCGCTTTGGCGGCCCAGGGTTTCACTGATTCGGATCCCAGATGCAGACCTAGCACTGCTCACCAAGCCATGCTGAGGCCGTGTCCCACATAGCTCACCTAGAAAGCCTTACAACTAGAACATACAATTATGTACTGGGGGGCTTTGGGGAGAAGGAAAAAAAAAGAGGAAGATTGGCAACAGATGTTAGCTCAGGGCCAGTCTTCAAATACAAACTTTTAAGGGAGACACACAAGGAACAGTGAGAAATGGTTATGAAGAGGACTAAGCCAATGTAATTACAGAAACAAGGGAGAGAAGATGGATTTGGTTGGCATTGCCCCTTACTATAGTGGAAAATTCGGAGAGTTTGAGAAGCTGAGAAAAGCCTTTGCATTGAGCAAATAGTAAACTTGAGGAGAATAGCTTTAATGGCATGTTGGCCTAGATGTCTGATGGAGTTTAGGAGATGACAATATAAGAATTAAGTTGAATGTCAGAGAGATTTGGCAAAAAAAGAAGTACTGTCACTTCAAAAATAGGAAACAGTGGGCAGAAGCCTATTTTTTAAAAGACAGGTGAAAAAGCTAGTGAAAGACTGAGATCAATGAGGAATAGTGAATAATTAATGATAGAAGTATTGGAATGAGGTAATAAGATGTGGAGTCAATAATACAAAAGGAAAGATTAGAAAATAACATTGTAATAAACTTTTTTTTCAAATTTTTAACCCACATTCAAATTGAGTGTCCTCCAGCCAAAGTGTATTATTCGTACCCTTTGCTTCTTTATTAGTTTTGAAGAGGGAAGCCCTTAATTACATTCATGGAAGCCACCTGTCAGACAAATGATCTGAACTATAGTCAATTTCATAGAGAAAAACAGAAACATGAAAGTAGCTGTACAAACAAGATGTACAACCAACTTCTAAATAATTCTGATAGGCTGGGTGTATATCACAATTAATTGTCTCAGCCTTTAGGCACAGCTGTTCTGTTCTTTTATAGAGTTCATTTACATAGTGAATTGTTTCAGAGACAAGCAGAATTTTTCTCTTATAATAAAAGATTCCTAATTAGGGGACTGTGGAAACCTAATGATTTTACAAATCTCTGTAAATATAATGATTAAGACAGAAATTTTAGCAGAACATCCAGTGATTGTAATCTTTATATAGTAATTGCTTTTAGTTATTTTTATCTTAGAAGATGTTCTGGTTGCAGAGTGTATTTTTCATATTGTTTTTCTGCAGAAAAAATAACATTAAAATAAATGTCATGACAAAGATTTCTTTGAATGGCTTTTGTATATTTTTTGTATGTACTTGTGTATACTTTGTTCTTGTATACAAAGTAAAAGTGCTTTGTGAATTTGGTTACAATTCTGTACTACAGTTATGTCATAGTGAGTGTTATAAGCCAAAGCATTCCACTGATCTCTGATTTTATTGTGAAAAACAGAAAGAGATGAATTCTAAGAAAGCACTTCATACTTTTTTTTCTATCAAGCGGCTCTTCTTGTCTACTTCAAACATCTGAGCCATCTTTACCAGAAGATCTTTATAAATACACAAATTACTTACCACATAAAAATTGGTAATGATAGAATGGTTAGAGGATTATTAGTCAAGGTAAAAAGTTAGGCCGTAGTTCTTTATCCAACTAGTGCAACCTGGGAACATGATTTTTAACATTGCCATGAAAGTAACTATAATGCTTGGAAGGAGGATGGGACAGAGAAGGAACAGGAAAGTGATTTTCTGAAGGTGGAGAGCAAGCTTAACCTTCTCCCTTTTTCTTCCTTTTTGTATTCCTAGGTGGTGGTGTCTTTTTTTTTTTTTTTTTGAGGAAGATTAACCCTGAGTTAGCGTCTGCTGCCAATCCTCCTCTTTTTGCTGAGGAAGACTGGCCCTGAGCTAACGTTGGTGCCCATCTTCCTCTACTTTATATGTGGGACACCTGCCACAGCATGGCTTGCCAAGCAGTGCCATGTCCACACCCAGGATCTAAACCCTTGAATCTGGGGCCGCCAAAGCGGAATGTGCGAACTTAACCACTGCGCCACAGGGCCAGCCCCATCGGCGTTGTCATTTAAAAATTCTTATATTTGACAGTTCTGAATGGGACAAGGCAATTACATTGTTAATTGTATTAAACCAGTTCATTCTAACCTTAGAAAGTGAGATTCCTCTTCAAAGTAATAGAAGGATGTTTTGGATAGGTTTTGGGGGAATAATTTTTTTGGTCTTCAGAGTTTGAAAAATATATACATTTTAAAGCAGCGTGATCTTTTTTGTCTGTCTTACTATGGCTGTCATTATTATAACTAATCATAAGATAATATTTCCATTGTAAATTCTTATATTTTAATATTCACAGTTCTATCCTGGGGATTTCATTTGTAATAAATGCCGGCTTGTGAAAAGTCAAAGTAGCAAATTTCTATTTACTATAAAAGTAGAATAAATGTAGTCTGTAATATCTGATAATATAACAGAAAATATTTTTTCTTGTTTTTTAACTATTCATTGAATTACACCTAGAGAGAAGTGAATATATCATAAGTGTATTGCTCAGTGAATTTTCACAGATTGACACAGCACCTAGATCAAGAAACAGAGTTTGGTATATTTTAAAATTTTTATGTATTATTTCTAAATAGTATATTCATTTATTCAGTAAATGTTTTTTGAGTGGTTACTGTGTATCAACCAATGTTCTGAGTATTAGGATGATATCACAGTGGTGAACTAAAGCTGACTTAGAGTGTAGGGAGATAAACATCAAATAATCATGCAAATAAATGTATAGTTACAAACTGGTATGTACTCTGAAGGTACATTCTCCTATGAAAGGCAGTATAATGAGGTAGACAGTAGGGTAATTGAATATTGGGGAATAAAGGTAGACTGTGCTGTCAAGATTGCTTAGGTTCAAATCCTATTACCATGTCTGGTATTTGTATGACTTTAGGCAAGTGAACTAATCTAAGACTCATTTCTTAACATGGAGGTGAAAATAGTAGTACTTACGTTATATGGTTGGTGTTGAGATTAAAAGACATTATTCATGTAAAAATATTAGATATGCACAATATTGTAGACTCTCTATATGTATTAGTAATTACTATTTTTGTCTCAGTAGGTGTTGTTTGTTTCATATTGAAACGTATTCTTATTTGAAAATGATATGAAGCATATTTCATAGAGTAGATTCTAATCTCTTCTAGAGTTCAGATCATCTAAAGGGTTATCAGAATCTAGTTAGATGACATTCTGGCAGTCTTTATAGTATGTTTCAAATTTCAGTGTGTATAACAATCACTCCTATAAATGCAAATTCCTGTGGGTCACTTGTTACACTTACCTGACTCTGGAATCAGTATTTCTTATAATAACATATTTCTTAAGAACACAAGTTTGGAAACCTCTGATCTATAAGTCAGTTTTTGATGCAGACCAAATAGCCAATTATTTTGTCTCATCATTTTAACATTTAATATTGTAAGATGTTTTTTGTTGTTGTTGTGTGTTTTGGGTGCACACGCTTACTGCAAATGGTAAGAAATATCTCCTAAATCTATACTTGCTCTAGGATTCCCTATTAGTAAATAGTATCATCTAGCAGTTTACCCAACCGAGAAACCTAGATTCATCTTTGATTCCTCCCTTTACTTTTCCTCCCATCTCTAATCCATTATTGATGAAGTTGCTTGCATGGAAGATTTTTGTAACCTCTATTTAGACTTCCCTTTCTCCTGCCGTGCAGCCTGTTTTCCAAAGTTGTCTTTCTAAAACACAGAGCTGATCATGCCTTCCACTTGCGTAAATGTCTTCCTTAATAATTACCCATTTCCCAAAGATATTTAAGTTTCTTAGTATATCTTATAAGGCCATTGGAATATAGCTCCACCTTCCTTTATTCCTTATCATCTTGTTTTCTGGGAATATGAAATTTCTTCATGTTCCTTGAGTTCCTTGAAAATTACCATATTTTTTTATGCTTCCATATTTTTTACATACTGCTCTTTGCCATTTTACGTACCTACCAAGACTAATTGCTTATGATCAAGAATCATTACTCATGTCATTCCTTCCCCAGACAGCAACTGTCTCACTCTCTTCCTCAGTCTTTCTTTCAACCACTGTTTATTGAGAACGCACCATGTGCCTGGCATTGTGTAAGAGACCGGGGATGCATGTGTGAACAAGACAGACAGGCTTCCTGCCCTCACTTGTCTTACAGTCTACTGAAGTCTCTATCAAGCACCCTCCTTTTATTTTGTTCCCATGGTATTTATTACCTACCTCTCTGTTGTATTATTATTAAGTGTTTATGTGCCTCTCTTTTCTCATTTAATTTTATCTCCAGGGCTGAGATCATATATTTATTCGTATTTCTCACCTAGTATTTGGCACAATGTGTGGCGTATAGTGAGCACTGAAGTGTACAACTAAATAAAACTTAGAAATCTAAATATAAAGCTGCTCCCCAGGATAGATCAAAACTATCCTTTATAGAAGATATTTATATTTTTAATTATATAAATAATAAAATGGCTAAATACAATCTAGAGGGGAAACCTATGTTCCTGCTATATAATGTCAGTGGTATAATTTTTTTCTTGAAGAACTTTGGAGGAGGTGCCAGCCCTATGGCTGAGTGGTGAAGTTCTCATGCTTTGCTTCGGCAGCCCAGGGTTTTGCTGATTCGGATCCTGGGCACGGATATGTCACCACTCATCAGGCCATGCTGAGACGGCGTCCCATATGGCACAACCGGAGGCACTCACAGTTAGAATAATACAACTATATACTAAGGGCTTTAGGGGGAGGAAGAAGAAGGGAAAAAAAAAAGATGATTGGCACAGTTGTTAGCTGAGGTGCCAGTCATTAAAAAAAAGGAACTTTGGAGGAATATCCTATCATTTACAGTTTAATT
The DNA here is from genome assembly GCF_041296265.1 of Equus caballus. NCBI lineage: Eukaryota > Metazoa > Chordata > Mammalia > Perissodactyla > Equidae > Equus > Equus caballus. The sequence continues at coordinate 41,573,761 of NC_091704.1, forward strand.
TTAAAATATTTAAGCCATTTATACCAATTTAATTTATAACTTATTTAAAATAATCATTTGAAATAAAGATTATAGAATATATAATTTTATTATTAAGATTATATATTCATATAATTTTAAGTAGAAGTTCTATTCAAATGAATGATTAACTGTTTTCAGCTAATTTTCTTTATGTTTAATGTTCTATACCTAGGTCAATCCTGGTCTGTATCTTATAGTTATATAATAACATGCTTATAATAAACCAATTAAAGACATGGTTTTTGCTCATAGAATTTTAAATCAATTACATTAGTGAACTGGTAGATGTCACACTGAATTTATCCAATCAAAGGTATGAAATGAGAAACCTCAACAAAGACCTTTTTTCCCTCCCATTAGTATATAAGCCTTTTTCCCTTGAAATCATTCAAAATGAGCAATCCTTTGGAATTATAGAAAGGAAGATATATTTTTGTAAAAATAGAAAGAAGAAAGTGTAAAATAAGGTAACTTGACAATCCAAAATTAAAGTGGAGGAAAAGAAATCTGAACCCTGGGTTTTTGGGAAGACAATCTTAAAATGTTACTGATCAGCAGAAGTTGCCTCACCTCTTCCTGCTGTCGTTATTATAAGAGTAGGACACTGGAACAAGAACCCAACAAAGCTATTCTCTTCCAGTCTCTGAGAAAAAGAGATAGCAGGTCTAGTTGTAAGGAAATCTTACATACATTAGTTGAAGTTTAACTATCTATGCTTATGGTGATCACATCATTTATAATACAACCTGAGATACTTTGGGGGGTATTAATAATTACACTGGCACAATGGGTGTAAATTGGAACCCAGGCAGATCAGACATCTATTGTCATAACTGCTGCAATAATAATTTGAAGAATGTGTCATGGGAACCTCAAGAAGGGAGATTATAGGTTAGAGAAAACCTTTACATGGCTGAGCCAAACTTCTAAAGAATGAAGATTTCCCCCAAGTTGGGTAGAGAGACAAAGGGCATACCAGGCTGAAGAAGTCTGGTGCCATTGTGCTGTCCATGTAGCCCTGCCCCTATCCAGATCATTCTCTCTCAAGAAATGCTTCATGTCCATCCTTCTTCTAAAGCATCTCTTTGAAAATGTTCAGTTTTTAGTATGATAAAGCTAACATTTAAGAAGATTATAATTAAACTGATTTACTTGCAGTAGTATTTGATTGATAGGTTTTCCTTGCCCATCTCTACTACAGTATTTATATTTAAAATATACCAATAATTAAAAGAAGATTATTATCTGCTATCATCGCCTGAGAGGAAACAGGATTATTTTCATTGTGTGAAGGAAGATAATACTTGTTCTGCATTCCAGATGGTCACCCCAGAAAAAATGGATGAAAATTACAATGGGGTGGATTTTGATATCCGTATAAGAAAAAATATTCTAGTACTCTATCCAAAGATGGAATAGGCTCTCCTGGGAAGTTCTGAATTCCTCTGCATTAGAGGTAAAAGGAAGGCCGTTTTCCCAGGATGCCATCATTGGGATAGATCCTTCCCTACTAAATTATATAACTCTGATATTAATAATTCTTAGATTTTGAGGAAATGTTAGAGAGTTTGAAGCAGTGCTTCCTCAACTTCTTACCCTGTGGGTAAGGGTGAGAAGATGTATTCCCAGTGTCTTTGCTGGTGGAAGAGAGATTTGCTGCTGGCTTCTGCAAAGGTTATATCAACTATAGTAATTTCCATGTATTTCTAATCATTTACATCTGCTTACAGTAATCATAGAAAATATTAAAGATATAATTATGTACATATCAGATTTGTGTAGTCATATTTAATTTTATTATATTAATTCTTATGCACCCAGTTTTTCTAGTTTGTTGGTTGTTAGCATTTGTTCATGTGTATTCACAAATAAATCACAGAAAATATTGTTCAGCTCTGCTCTCCTAATTCCTCTTTGAAATTTTTAGAAGACAAATAAGGTGATAAAAGTTTCTACTTTATTTCTATTTATTTATTTATTTTCGGTGAGGACGATTGTTCCTGAGCAAACATCTGTGCCAGTCTTCCTCTATTTTTTGTATGTGGGATGCCGCCACAGCATGGCTTGACAAGCAGTATTACAGGTCCACATCCAGGATCTGAACCGCCGAACTCCAGGCTACCATCAAAGTAGAGCACGCAAACTTAACCACATACCACCTGGCCAGACAGTTTCTACTTTAAAAATGAGCAAACTTGGCTCATAAAAGTAACGCACTAAAACACATAACAAAAATGCATTCATTTAGACACACTAATGTGTGAGTTAAACATTTGCTTGGTCTAACTACATAACTTTCACATTATTATTGATCCATAAAAATTATTTTTGCTAGTCAAATAATAACTTTTAATTACTGTTGCTACTATTTATTGAATATCTGTTATGGGCTAGGTACTGTGCACATACACAGAGAATTAAGCCAGAGAGGGAATGAATATAAATATAATGTATGTCTGTAGACATACATATAGATATAGACAGAGAAAAGGTTTATTTACTGTAGCTTTCTCTTGGTGGTTTTCTGTATGTATGTATGTATGTCTATGTATATGTGTATGTGTTTATGTAATATTAAATTGCTGGATATTTAGAGTTGACTGCAGTTATTTCATTACTTCCAGAGGGATTCATCAGGAACACGCTTAGGACTAAAAAGTTACACAATAAGAGGAAAAGAGCTACTGTAATACTAGTAGTTCTTTTGTGTTTTGCTTCCTTGCATTTGAATGGTTGGCCATCATAGTCAGCTAGCCGCGGTTTTTTTTTCTTTTTCCCTTATGCAGCTGTAGGTTTCCTAAAATTTAAGGCTTCTGAGAGAATGTTCTAGTAGTATCTCATTTGTGCTTTATTCTTCTTACATAGCAGTACTAACATTAGACAGTTTTGGAGAGCTAAGTTGGAAACATTTAGCAAGAGTAGGAAGAAATAAAGAGAGACAAATCTCTCCTTAAATTTCTTTTGACTTCTCCTCCATCTCCACTGCCCCAGTAAAATCCGCATTGCTCTCACCTTGCTCACTACTCTTCCTTGTATAAGTTCTAACTATCTAGCATAGGAGTTGGCAGACTACAAGCTTGTGAGCCAGGTCTGTTTATTGAAACATAGCCACATTCATTCATTTATGTATTTTCTATGATTGCTTTCCTGGGACAACAGCAGAGTTAAGTAGTTGCAACAGAGACCTTATGGCCTGCAAAATCTAAAATACTGTCTGGAACTTTACAGAAAAAGTTTTCAGGCTCCTGATCCATCAGGTAAAGAAGAAACCAGAGATTTCTCATTTCCTTTACCGGGGGAACTTTAACCTCATATTTCAAGTTAGAGTTTTCCATAGGAACACTGTAGCAAATAAGCCTTACATAGTACTTCGTGTCTAAAATGGCCCTAATACTATTTTGAATTGGTCTGGGAAGTAACATAGTTTCTGGGAGGAAGCATATTCTGTCTTTCAGCAAATATATTATGAAGAAACTTTGAAACTCTTATAGTTGAGGATTCCTGATAATTAGTGAAAGGGAAAGAGGTGAGGAGGGGAAGGAAGGAGAAAGACTGGTTCATTTTGATTTGGATTGACAATGAGAACATCATTATAGTGTGTTAAGTTCGCTTTATATCATTACTCATTAGGCAATAATGTTGAAATAATGTTGAAATAATGTTGGCTTCTCACCATCTGGCAATTTTCTAATTGTGCGCATGAGTTTTTTGTTGTTTTTGCTGATTATCACTTTTCTTCCACTTGTATGTAAGTTTCATTAAAGAAGGATCTGTCTTGCTCATTGGTGTATTACCAGTACCTAAAATAGTACTTGACAATAATAAGTGTTTAATTAATACTTGTTGAAAGAATGAACTCAGACATGAGATTTTATTTTTGTAACAATATTGCAGTTTTTCAAAAATGTCTGCTGTCAATTTGTACCTAGAAAATAGGCAATAATTAGAAATCTGCAAACTTTTGTGAAGAATGTATCTTTTCATGCTAATTGTCTTAATCGTTAGTCCTATCAGATTGTTACATAGTATTAACTGTCTTCACTTAAGTGAAACTTTTTGTTTGATGCCTGACAACCTAATTATAACTTGATGTAGAATAGTTAGATTATATATTTCCATTAGATGAATTTCACACTGGCTTTAATGATCCTTAACTGACTTTGCAAATACTGTAGGTTCTATATTACCTTAAGGGTTGTTATAAAATTTTTATAAAGTTCTCAGATATAGTTAAATCATTTTAATACCCTTGGCTTATTTGTAATTTTCTTCCTTAATCTTTCCAAACAGATACCATTTATTGTAACAAAAAGTATTACTAAATACTAATGGTGACCTATTCGTAGTTTCTTGCAATTCTTTTTAATGAGATCTGATCCCACGCAATGATGAGCTGTTTTCATTTCACTTCTAAGATAACTTCAAAGAGTCACTAATTATGAAGACATATCCTAAACCTCTTAAAATTAGATTGAATCTCATTGAAGTTAAAAAAAAAATCCAGAATTTATAGGAGATGCTCTAAAGTCAAATGAAGGATCTCAGTATGTAGCAATTTCAGAGTCATTGGAAATTGCTGGGATATATAGTATGCTTAGTGGTTTGACACTAACCAGTTTTTGCTTGTGATGGCCAATACCCAGAATAACAGAATGGAGCAAAGTAGGCAAATGCAAGCTAAATGTAAAATAGGACAATTACAAAGTTTCATTTGCTGAGGAAAACACTGATTCAAAACAAATAGTTCCTTAGTTTTGTGTTAACAGATAAAAATCTCAAAGGCAGTCATAATGACTCTTAAACTAAACTATCAACAATGTGATATTGTTTTTTTTTCTTTAGATTGTGCTTTTGTTTGTTTAAAACAAATAAGATGCTGAATATATTAATAGAAAAATAGCTGGTAGCAACTTAAGGAAATTGACACTCTATTCCATGGGTTGGCAAACTTCTAACCACAGGGCTGTATCTGGCTGTGGCCCATTTTTCTAAAGTAAGTGAGTTAAGAATGATTTTTATATTTTTAAAGCATTTTTTTGTTTCAGTGTTTTTGGGGGGGGGGGGGGTGGTGAGGAAGATTGGTCCTGAGCTAAATCTGTTCCCAGTCCTCCTCTTTTTGCTTGAGGAAGATTGTCTCTGAGCAAACATCAGTTCCAATCTTCCTTTATTTTGTATGTGAGATGCCGCCACAGCATGGCTTGAGATGAGCAGTGTGTATATTCATGCCTGGGATCCAAACCCGCGAACCCTGGGCCACTGAAGTGGAGCATGTGAACTTAACCCCTATGGCACCGGGCCAGCCCCATCTTTCTGTACTTTAAAGATGTCACACCATACTCTTCTCATTTGCCTAGTTTCCCACGAGAAATCTGCTGTCATCCATTTTTTTCTTGTTCCTCTGTATGTAACTTGTCCTTTTTATCTGGTTGCTTTTAAGATTTTCTCTATGGGTGGTTTTGAGCAATTTGATTGTGATGTGACTTGGTCTAATTTTCTTCATGTTTCTTGTGGTTGGGATTGTTGAGCTTCTTGGATTTATTGGTTTATTTTCATCAAATTTGGAAAGTTTTCATCCGTTATTTCTTCACATATTTTTTCTATCCCTCATTTCTTTCCTTTGACGACTGCAATTACACATGTTGTAATTGTGTTAGGCTGCTTGAAGTCCCACAGTTCACTGATGCTCTTTTCATTTATTTATATTTTGTCTCTTTTTATTATATTTTGGATAGTTTCTATTGCTTTGTCTTCAGGTTGACAATTCTTATCTGTAAATAAATATAGATAAATCTATAAATAAATACCTTCTATAAAAAGTATTATGCTGTTATTCCCATCAAATGTATTTTAATCTGAGACATTGTAGTTTACATCTCCAGAAATTCAATTTGAGTGCTTTTTACACCTTTCATGCCTCTCTCTAAGGTTTTTAACTTACAGACTATGGTTATAAAACTGTTTTAATGTGCTTTTCTGCTAGTTCTAATATCTGTGTCAATTCTGGGTCATTTTCAATTAATCAATTTTTCTGCTCATCATAGGTCATGTTTTCCTGCTTCTTTACATGCCTGATAAATTTTGACTGGATACTAAACTTTGTGAATTTTGCCTCATTATGTGCTTCATATTTTTTCTGTTCTTAGAAATCTTCTTGAGCTTTGGTCTGAGACACACTTTAGTTACTTAGTTTAATTCTTTCAAGACTTGTTTTGAAGATTTGTTAGGTGATATCAAAGAAATATTTAGTCTATATCTGATTGTTTCCCACTACTGAGCCAAGACTTCTCTGAATACTCTAACCACTGCCCCATGAACTACGAAGTTTTTCAATCTGGGTTTTAGGAACAAGCACTGCTCCCTGTCCTGTGTGAAAACAGGGTACTCTTGCCTTTAATTCTTTTGAGTGACAATGTTCTCACACACATGCACCAATCATTGCTATACTGATTACCTGAGGGATCCCTTTGCGGATCTTGAGAGTTCTCTCTCTGCAATGCTCTCTTCTCTAATAACACTTCTGGTCTCCTTGGACTCTGACCTCCATCTCTTCAACTCAAGACAGTTTGCCTGGTTTTCTCGTCTCAGCACCAAGGCCTGGAAACTCTTTTAAGTCAGTAAGCTGGGGCAGTTGTAGGACATGCTTGTTTATTTCTCATCTCTCAGGATCATTGTTCTTTATTTCCTGATGTCCAGTGTCTTGAAAACTATAGTTTCATATATTTTGTCCAGTTTTTTGGTTGATCCAAATAGGAAAATATTTTTGGTGCCTGTTACTACCTTGTAGCCAGACGTGAAAGTTGGGATTGGAATTTAAGATGCAGTGGTCAAATAATTCCAGGTGGTGATACAGTTGGACCATAGATATGAGTGGAGTAGACATGTGTAGGTCATTGAATGAATGATCCACATGGCCTTTGAAGTCACCTGGGTAGATGGATTTGAGATAGAGAGTAAGACTTTAAATAGAAAGTAAGACTTTAAACCAAGAGCCAAAGTTATAAAGTTTTAATACTGCATGCTTTATGTGTTGGTTAGGAAAATGCTCTTTTAAAATTATGTTAAATTGTCTTATCTTTTCTTCTAGAACCTTCTGATAACTTAAGGGAGATTCTCCAAAATGTGGCCAAATTGCAAGGAGTATCAAATATGAGAAAGCTAGGCCATCTGAATAACTTTACTAAGGTAAGTAACTTGAATGTTTATGAATATTATCATTGAAAATTCTTTGCTCCTTATCATACTTATTAGATGCTTCTTAACCATCATTAACAAGAAATTCTTGAGTATTCATTCAGTACCAGTGCTTTTCTCTGCTGCTTCTTAGGGATTTTGTCATGTATTTTTAAATTAAAAAGTATATTTGAATAATGGAAGTATAATATGTTTGTTGTAGAAAATTTGGTAGGTTCAGAAAAGAATAAAGAAAAAAAATCACTGAGAAGTCCATAATCTAGTCCTCACTGTTATTCACATAATGATGTATTTCTTTTGCCTTTTTATGCTCATTTTAATGTGATAATGTATAATACATGTTTATGCATGTTACACGTGTGTTGCATTTCATAGGCATAACCATAATTCCCAGAGAAGTATTAGGCTTTTCTCTCTCTTTCCCTGGTGCTCTATTGCCATTATCTGGATCTCAATTAGAGCCCAAGATAAACATAGGAGCCCTCGTCCCAAATAAATATTGACTTGATCTCTATTAGCAGCCAAGAATTCCCGAGTTTGATAGATGGGTTGGTATGTTTTTGAGCCTGGTAATGTTGGACAGCCAACTCTTGGAAACACTAAAATGGCTGTTATTTGAGGTGATGCCATAAATAGAAAACAGAATGGCTCCTTTGGGAAAAATTTTTTTTCCCTTTTAAATTTACTAAATAAAAATTGTTCTGCTACATTTTAAATGTAGGAATAATTGTATGTTTTCACCTCTTACTTCTCAAAGTGTGATCCACAGATGAGTAGCTTGGGCATCACCTTAAGATTGTTTGAAATGTCCTATTTTTGGCCCCACCGCAGATCTCTGAATCAGAATCTACATTTTAATAAAGATTCTCAGGTGAATTTGTGTGTACATTAAAATTTGAATGGTACTGTTTTAATCCTTCCAGAATGTTGAATTCTGTGCTGTCTAGTAATTGGACTGTGGCTTGGATTCAATTATATTTCACAGAAATAAAAGGGGAAGAGAATGTAGTCACCATGTAACAAAGTTGTCTTTTCTGTATGTGTTGTGCAATAAATATAAAATAGGTTAGATGTTTGTTTCATGGTTAGGAAAGCAAGCACATATGCATTTATTTTTCCTTAGTGAACTTTTGAAATATTCTGGCATTTATTTTTATATGACAGATGAGGAAATTATTTTATATGAGGATGAGAAAGTGAGTTTTTTAAAACAACTTTCAAAAACATTGAATAGGTCCTTGAGAAGGGGTTTTCAAAAATATCCCTATGTATGTTTTCATTTTTATGAATATAACAAAAATCTTCAGATGCTTTTTTTCAATGTGCTAGTCAGATAATGTCAAGTCTTTGAGACCCAAAGTTTTTCCAAGGTTGCAAATTACATCTCCTGGTTTCCTGCCTTCTGTTTAACTTCTCAGTTTTATCTCATCATTCTTGACTCTAGTAAGTCTTACCACTCACTGGCCTAGATTTAACTGTTAAAAACAATTCAGTAGAGGTTTATGTCCTGTTTGAACTCCTGGTTCCCATCATAATCAGGTTGATAGCTAAATATGTAGTTCTACATCTTCTGAAAGTTGGGGATGGATGTAAGAATGGCAGTGATTTCTGTTATTTTGCTCTGGCACCAGTATGGCTCCTAAAGCAATCTTAAAAATCGAGAGCAGCACTGTCTAGTAGAAACATAATGTGAGCCACGTATGTAATTTGAAATTTTCCAGTAGCTACACTGAAAAGTAAAAGGAAACGTGAAGTTATTTTTAGTAATATATTTTCTTTAATCTAGTTTATCCAAATTATTATCATTTGGTGTAATTAATATAAAATATTAATGGGATATTTAACATTTTTTCTTACTAAATCTTGAAATCAAGTATGTATATTACACTTATAGCACATCTCAATTCAGACTAGCCGCGTTTCCAGTGCTCATAGCCACTTATGGCTAGTAGCTACCAACCATAGTGGACAGTGTGCATACAGAACTTTTTCGAATAGGAATGTTTTGAACATCTATTTCTAGGACTCTGTTGGATGCCTTTCTTTCTCCCTTCTCTATTCCCCATTTATTTCTATCTAGATCCTAGGCTCTCTTGGGTTAGGGTCCGTTCCCCCCCCCTCTTTTTCCCTCCTCCATTTTCTTGTTTTTCTGTCTTTGTTTTGATTTTTTCCCACAGTATTTGACTAAGTTGTTCCTCCAGTTGGTCTGTCCTTGATTTGTGCTCTCTCACTCTCTTCTCCCCTTTCTCCTTCCCTCCACTCTCTTCTTCTTCTCCCCTCTCTACTTCTTCCACCTTCTCCCCTTCATCTCCTCTCCTTCACCCTTCCCTACTCTCTTCCTGGTCTCTCCTTCCCTCATTCCTTCCTCCTTACCCATTCCCTCCTTTCCCCCATAGTACTGCTGTAGAGTATAGAATGATTATCTCTGTAGTGAAGGCCCTAGGCTTTTGGGCTTTTTGTACTCATGTTTGTATTTTTGTTTTGCCATATCTTTTCTTTATAATTATCACACTTCCCTCTGGCCATGGTGACAACTTATAGCAGCCCTTTTATTTGCTGCTTTAAATTATTTATGAATTTAAAAACTAGATAACCAAGCTTACTAGAATTTGTCTACAATATGAGGGACTAAACCTTGAGTCAGGGTCTGAGGGGCTATCCCATTGGTGACATCCATGAATGTTGGACGTAATAGAATCTATTTTGGCTGCCTGGTAATGTAATAGGAAAAGCATGAGCTTTAGATCAAATAGATGGGGTAGTGCCTTTCTACCCGGGATTTGTTTTTTGTTTTCTTTTGTATTTTTTGCTAGTTTTCTAGGTTCGGGCTGACTCTGTAGCTTGAGTTGCAGATTGGTAAGCTGTTACTGTAACAGGGTTTTTCAGCCTCTGCAATATTGACATATTGGGCCGGATAATTATTTGTTTTGGGAGGCTGTCTTGTTCATTGTGGGGCGTTTAGCAGTGTCCCTGGCCTATACCCACTAGATGCCAGTAGCACTGCTTGTGACAAGCAAAAATGTCTCTAGACATTGCCAGATATTTACTGGGGGACAGAGTCGTCCCTGATTAAGAACTGCTGCTGTGAATAAATGTCTGTGGATTTTATTATAAAATTTCTCCAAATGCCTAGCACAAAATAATTGCTTACTGAATTTAATAATAATATAATGTGTCTTTGAATTCCATTTTGTTGGAGAGCTAGGTTAATAAACCTAGCCAGTATTCCTATAAAATCTGAAGTTCATTTCCTTATAAAATAAAACTTAGAAATTCTCAGAAATCTCTAAGAATAGCTCTATAGAATAAGAAATCAAGAAAAATAATTATGATGTCAGGAGAGTAGTTAGTTAGTTAGACTAGTTAGGAGGGAGGTAGTCACTCTTCTCTGTGTTCCCATAACAGGTTTTCTACGTGTATACTAAATTTTTCTATTCTTTTGTTATTATTATTTTTTGTGGGTTATTATCTTATTAAACTGAGTTTCTTAAACACAAGAAATATGTAGTGTTTATTTTCCTGCCTTTATATTCCTCTCTACCTCAAAGCCTGGCATGTAAGTTGTTTAATTAAAGGTATTATATTACGTTTGGAAGATTTTGCATTTTAAATATGAGTTTTGGTTGTACTAGCATTTGTTTTGTTATTATATATAAGTCCAGCTGTTAGGATTAAGTAAATTTAGTAGATCAGTGGGGCTGAAATATTGTATAGGGTGGACTTCATCTCCAGAATTAAACCTCCTTTTAAGATGTGAAGAGAGGGTGCTAGTGATGTGATCTTATAACCATGTGAATGTCACACACCCATACTTGCTTTCTGACATCATTTCACTAGATAAAGTAATGTGTATAACAGACTGCTGATGAATATAATCTTAGTCTACTATTTTTAAAACTGACAACATGCTCATAATCTAAATACCGGTTTTTAAAAGATGAAAATATTTAAACTTTTACATTATAAAAATTCTCTTTTCCTGTATTTAGTTTCATATATTTAAGTTAAAAGCTCCAAAGGAATCTTTATTTTGTTGTTTTAAAAACTTCAAAAATAGTATAAGCTTAAATATAAAAAATTAAAATGATATGGAACAATATTTGATAAGAAGTGAAAGTCCTCACTCACATACTCTTCCTGTACACCTACCCACTGTGACAAAAATGCCATTCTCCAGAGGTAACCGCTAGTATTCATCCTTCTCTGGTATAATTATAAATATGTGTGTGTGTGTGTGTGTGTGTGTGTGTGTGTGTGCGCATACATTTGTATATTTCACTGAGTTGTGAGAATTAAATGAGCTAAACAAAAGGAAGTGTTTAATATTTACCATTGTTATATATGTACACACAAAGGTTTTTTTTAATGAGATATATTGGTTTATAGTTTGTGTTTTTCCACTTCCAGTGTATCATAGAATCCTTTCCTTTTCTACAAATGTAGATCACCTGTTTTTTTAGAGCTGCATACATTTATGTGGACAGATGTATGTGTGTGTGTATATCCATACATACACATATGTATATGTATACAAATGTACATACATATACATATATATGCATATATACATATACTATAATTTATTTAATCATGCTACCATTAAAAAATAGAACTTTTTTCTACTTCTTTTTGCTATTTTAAATAATGCATTAGTAACACTCTTGTGTACTTTTTTGTGCAGGATAGAATTTTAGAAGTGTGATTACTTAGCCAAGAGCATTTGTACTTTTTGTTTTAAAATACTTTTAAAATATTATAAATATATGAATATTGAAAACAACAACTAAATAAAGTACTTCTAAATTGCCCTCTCAAAAGACCATGCTGTGGAATTCTAATCTGTGATGGTTTTTTTTAAAGTGTAGGTTTTTCTGTTTGTTACTTATTTAGGACAACTATTCATTTAACCTTCAGAGCAGTATGAGTAAAATTGGAATAGCATTTAACTGCCCAGTGTTAACTGATTATTTTATTTCTAAAAACCTAATAATTTTAATAAGCATCTCAGACATTTTTATTACCTAGAGACGGTTTAGACTTCTATTTTAACTTGGTCAGAATATAATATTGTTGATAGCCCCTTTTGAATATTTTAGTATTTATAAGAAAGTCATATGGATTAATTATAACAGATTGATTGACATTGGACATGGCAAAATAAACCAGTGACATGTTATCAAAACCTTTACTCCATTTTAAAATAAGATATTATGTAGTAGTGTTTGTTTTGCTTATATAAAAAATTGAATTTAACAGTTATGCTCATAAAATAATTGTGGGCTTCTGATGATATTGAATGCTTAAGTTGGTTTATAAGTAACAAATTCAGCAAACTTAATTCAACTGAGCAAAAGTAAAAAAGAAGTTACTTGCTCTCATGATAAGGAAGAACAACGTTGGGTCCTAATTTTGGGCATAATACCCAGGGATTGAAAAAATGTTAATTACATTCTGTCTCTCCATTTCTCAGCACTCTTTTTTTTTAGGGTAGTTTCATTCTCACACATTTTCCATATGACTAAGATACATCCTCTTTGCAGCTTTCAGTCATAAAAGGAGAAGGTAGCCCTCTACCATCTTCTACAGGAACTCTGATCCTATTTGGCCGAATTCAGCTAGGCATTGTGACTGATAGTCGTAAAAACACATGGGATGTGGAGCAGTGGAAAGTTCGATGTCTAAGTAATTTAGCATTTTAAGTGACTGTTAGGAGGCTAATTCTTATATTTTGAAAGGTCTTTAACAATTTCTCAAATAATCAGTGATTTATTCTATTAAGGATTGTTATATTAATAACAAACCTGTGTGATGGGACAGGCATATTACATTTTAATAACTTAGATGGGAGACAGAAAGTTACCAGAAATGGCTAAGATAGTAGTGAAGAAACTGCTACCTAGTGAGTGAAGATTAATTAGTAGTTCAATCAGTACTTGAGGCAGGATGAGATCCTCATTGTTTAAACTTACCAATTCAGCATGCTTGTTATTTCTGCCTGCCTCTTTCCTAGAGTAAGAGTGAAAGGGTTTGATTTGTACTTTAGGATTTGGTTATTTAAATTAGGAGATAATTAGTAAGGTAGTGAGTCAGTCACTACAAGAATTTTGCATTAAAATAACCTATTCTTACTCCTGATATTTTGAAAGTTATAATAGGTGAACTCCTAGTGATGAAAAATGAAAGTATAATATTTCTCTGATAACCAAAAATTCAGAATCTTATTAATGTCTTATCTAATTTCTTATTCCTGATATATATGGATTGTTTACATATAGAAAGTTTAATCTCTGCTTGGGATAATTCTAATTCAAAAGGGATATTTTCATTTAAGACTGATAAATAAGGCCCTCTTCTATAATTCTGGAAACAACTTGGAAGCATTATTTAACCACCATTGAAAGAAAGCACAGCCCTCACATATATAACTCTCTGGAAAATAGGCACTGATTATGAGAAATATGCTGTTTCATTGTAAGTTGTTCTTTTTAGTTGTTACTTGTGATTTTCCAGTTTCCAACTGAGTGGACATTTTTCTCAGAAACGTTTCTTGCAGTTGAAATGCATTGATATTAGCAGAAAATGATACTCCTTTCTAAATACTTTGCAAATTCTGTCTGTTTTTTGGAGATCATTAATAATAACTTTGAATTTTTTTTTACTTTTTCATCAAAACTGCTAACTCTAGCAAATGGTGAACAGTTAAATAGTTTGTGGTCTGAGAAGGTGAGTAATTTGGAAATGATGTTTCTCTGAATCTGTAGTTTTCTACAAGGATATCTGGCAAAGATAATGCAGGAAATGAGAACCAAGTATACACTGAGGGGAGAAACCAGCCCTTGACAGGACAAGACTTTGTATACTTTATTTCTAGGATTTCACACCATTTCATTTTGTTAACCTCCATTACTGCTGTAGCAGAAGGATGGAAATACTGCCATTTTAGAAATTGAGTTGGTATATATAAATCATTGTTTTAAGAAAGTAACATTTTTCTCATTTTAAAAGCACAATATTTTATATGTTGATATAAACAAATTCCAAGCTTCATTTTTCTATTAAGTTTATGAATTAAAATATGTCCAAGCTCTAAGTAATCGTAACAAGCAAATAAGCAGTCCATATTTTTGTTTTTTATTAGTATATGGTACCATACAATGACAATGCTAGTAATCTGAAATGTCTGGGGAATCTCCAATAAATACTAAATTATTTTTAGCAGTGATAAGTGTAGTGTTTTTGTTGTGTTTTAATTCTTTGAAATGGGCAATTTTTGTATGTGTATTTTTAGTTAGCTGTTCTGGAAAAAATAATAGTTAAGTTCACTTACTCCTTTTACGTGTATATAGCCAGAGTGCAGTTCTCCAGACTCTTGATTCATATCACTTTTGAAGCTGGAGAAATGAAGTAAGATGGTAATGTTCAGTTATGCTTTTTTTTATATCCAATTCACGCCCCCTGTCCCAAGTAAATAATTTTAATGCAAACTGTAGTAAGATATTTCATGGTGGGCTCCGGACTCAGACTGGTTTGGACTGATTTCTGGCTATACCACTTAGTAGCTTTGTGCTCTCGGGAAGTCTTATTACTGTCTCTAAGCCTCAGTTGGCTGCATTTACAAAAATATTCCAGTATTAGGGTTGACAAGATTAGTGGTCAAATAATGTTACTTCTGTTACTATTCATAAATACTAGCTATATAAAAATGCCCTCAGATTATGTAAGTAATACACATTCATTGTCAACATTTATAAAATACAGAAAAGCACAGAGAGGAAAATAAATGACTTATGATTGCACTTTCATTTTTAATGTTGAAATTTTGATGTATAGACTTTTTAAAAAGTGTGTCTTTAAAAAGTGTATATCTTTTTAAAAAATATGTATTTTTTGGAATCTTTTCTTTCACTTACCAGTACGTTATGCATGTTTTTCCTCATGTTTAAGTATTATATAACATTAACAGCTGCATAAGTTTCCTCCGTTATAAGCATTTTGTTTCCAGTTCGTTACTATTGTAAATAATGTCATGAGCATCTTGTGCTTGAACCCACTTTACATTTTGGATTATTTTATTAATATAAATCACCAAAAAGTAAGTCCTGATCCTGGTGCATTTTTCTAATTTATTTTACAAAATGTTTTCAGTATATAATCTCATCAGCAGTGTATTTTCTTATCTGGTATAATTATGTTAAAAAACAATTTCTTGCCAATTTGGTAAGCTTTATTTGAAGTGGCATTTTTCGATGTATTTGATTCAGATGTAAGGAAACAGGAAATATATTGTGTTTATTTATCAATTTTATTTCTTTAGTAAATTCTTCATACATTTTCTTTGCCTCTTCTGTAAAGTCTTTCCCCAATTTGCTTAGACCTTTCATGTTATAAGGGCCTGCCTGTATTACTTTACTAGGTGAGAGTGGAGTGTTATGGGCTGAATTGTGCCTCCCTAAAATTCATTTATTGAAGTCTTAACCCTCAGTACCTCAGAATATGTTTGTATATGGAGATAGAGCCAGTAATTAAAGAGGTAATTAAGGTGAAATTAGGTCATGTGGGTGGTCCTTAATCCAATGCTGGTGTCCTGATAAAGAAAAGGAGATTAGGACACAGACATACACAGAAGAAAGACCATATGAAGACATAGAAGATAGCCATCTATACACCAAGAAGAGAGGCCTTGACGAAAAAGAAACTCTGTCAAATACCTTGATCTTGGATTTGTAGCCTCCAGAATCATGAAAACATAAATTTCTGTCTTTAAGCCATCCGATCTGTGGTATTTGTTACAGCAGCTTTATCAAAGTGATATAGGGCCTTAACCTTTTGCCTGTCATATTTTTGCAAATATTTTTGACTAATATGTTATTTAACTTTTAATTTTAGGTATGCAATTAGTTTTTTAGAGGTGTAGAATTTTTCTTCTGTTGTCTTAAAGCCTAGGAAATCTTAGATTATTATTTTAAATCTATATTTATGTATAAAAAATTCTTATCTTTCTCAGTTTTTAAGTACTTACAGCATTGTACAACAAAACAGTAAAAATAACAAAAAATTTTCTTACTCTTTGAAAATCTAAAGCTTCTTTATCTATCATTTTTCAGAATTTTAAGGATTTTATCAGGATACCAGTACAACCATTTTGGATAAAGACCTATGAACAAAAGCTCTGTAGCTTGTTTTGCCTATTTACCTATTTACACAGCATTTTCCAACCACATAAAGTGATCATTTGTATAGTCTCCTTCCCTGCTATGAAAATATTGCAGTAGCTGAGAGCTGCTCTATTCCTATTCCCTACTCTGTTCTATTTGGAATAACTCTTTTTTTTTTTTTTTGCCTCTAAAGAAGAAATTGGATGGGAAATTTTACAAGGATCCTACTAATAGGATAGTGAACCTACATCGTTAGATTTTTGCTATAGTGTTGTGCCTTTATTTCAAAAGGCACATTCTTGGGTCCATTCCTTTCACGGAGGCAGATGTGCTGGTCATTTTGGTTGGTTTATTCTGTATGGTTGAGATGTTCATAACTTCATGCTGAGGAAGAAGAATAATAGCACTTGGAAATCCTTCTGATTCTTCAATACTAATTAAGTTATCAACTTTCTCTTTAATCCATTGTAGTTAGATTCAATACATAACTTAAGAAACTTTTATGTAACTTTTAGATAAAAGTCAGTTTTCAAAACTCAGACTAGATTAAAATGGTACATAGTCATCCAGGTAGGATGCAAGCAGCTAGTATTAGATCATTGTTCTTAATGAAAACAACTAGGAAAGGTGCTTTGAAGGCAGCAGGAAACTGCTCAGCCAATAAGTGTAGGAGCCAGAGCTTCAGAGAAGGGAGAATCTTGTGTAGGTGAGCTTACTTCTCCAACAAGTTTTCCCTGGGGGATACTTGCTAATGTGGGGTGTGTACAAGAAACTAAGGATTCAAACTTTAGGCCCAAGAGTACTGTTGCTGAAAGACAGAAAAAAAAGCACAGAGCTTTTGGTGGAGACCTAGGGGAAACCAAGTACTGTAAGGGGATTCTCCCCTCAGTACATTTGTTGAATCCTGGGACTACCTAGGATGGGAAACTTAAAAACCTAAGCAGAAAATCTTTGAAAATCAGAGTGGAGCTTGTAGTGTTTTTACAAGACAAAAATTAGATATGTCATCCTTTTGGGACTAGTCCCCTGAACAACAAGTTTTCAGTTGAAAGGTGGTGGGTAGGGAGGGAAAGGAAAAACCAGAGGTAAAGTAAATCTTAAGGTAGCAACTTAATCTGGACTCAGCATTGTCTAGTAGCCTAACAAAGAGAAGGATGAACCCTCTTTGGAGAAAGATAACATCATCAGGAATCTCTGTAAGTTTTTATATACAAAGATTACAGGATCCACCAAAAGACAGGACTACCTGACTAGAACAAAAGGAAAAACAGATAATAGTAACAGACCCAGAGATGAGCCACATCATTCACTTCCATTTAGATAACAAGCCCTTTAAGTATTTAAAATATGTATTTAAAAATATTTAAAATTTAAATATCGCAAGAAAATAGATGAAACTATAAAGAAAATAGGTGAAATTGAAGATTTTTCATTATGATATTGGATATGTACAAAATTAAATGGAAATTCAAGAAGGGAAAAACTTTCTAAAATTAAAAACTCACTTGAAACATATAATAGAAGACTAGACATAACAGAAGACGGACAAATAGAAAATGTCCAACTGAAGTACTGAGATCAAAGAGAATGAAGAAAACAGAGAAGAGCATTTAGACACTTGTGGTATACATGGAAAGATCTAGCATTTGAATTACCAGAAAGAGAGAGAATTGGGCAGAAGTAATTTCAAAGAAATAATGGAGATAATGTACAGAATTTTCTAAAACTGATAAAACGTATCAATCCAGAGATTTGGGAATTACTGTTTTCCCTAACCAGGAGAGATACAGAGAAAACCACACCTGAACAGTAAGATTGGCAAAAACCAAAGACAAAGAAAAACGTTTTGAAAGGAGTCTGAGAAAAAGGATATGACCTTCAAAGCAGCAAACAGTAGGTCTGAAACTGGACTTCTCAACAGAAACAATGGAAGCCTTCTGGAAATTGTTTTAAGAATATAACAGGTAACCTAAAGATCTATAAATCCAGCAAAGTATCTTCCAAAAACAAAAGTGAAGGAAAAATCATTTCCAGACAAAATCCAAAAGTCCCGTTACGAGCAACCTTACCTAAAAGTCAAACAAATGAAAACACCAATAAAACAAATCAACAACAACAAAGTGAGGATTCTTCAGACAGAAGGAAGACTATCCCATTAAGTTACTGCTGAAGTGAAGAATAATGGAAAAGGTGGATTTGGGAGTTAATATAAATTGATGCTGACTAAATATTAACTAACACCAAAAATAACAGTAATGTCTTCCAGGCTTAAAAGAGAGGTAGTAAAACCAATAAACTAAAAGATGAGAGGAATAAAGGAAGTTAGTATTGTAAGAGTCTAGCAATTTGAGGACATGGTAATTTCTGTTAAACTGCAATAAGTCGACAATGCATGTTGAAATATCTATGGTAACTACTAAAAGAGTTTTTAAAACAGTAAAATTGTTGAGGGGAAAAGTGGAATAATCAAAAATAATTGGTTAATTTAAACAAATGCAAGAAAGGAGGGTTAAGGAAATCTAAAACTGGCAAGTGAAATAAAAAAAGATGATAGAAATAAATCTGAATATTTGAACAGTAGAATCATATATTTTTCAAAATTTTATTTGAAAAAACATACCTTATTTTTCCAGTCTAAAAAAGTAATGCAGGGTCCGGCCCAGTGGCATATCAGTTAAGTTCACGTGCTGTGCTTTGGCGGCCTAGGGTTCACCGGTTTAGATCCTGGGTGCGGACCTACACACTGCTTATCCAGCCATGCTGTGGCAAGTGTCCCACAAATAAAAATAGAGGAAGATGGGCACAGATGTTCACTCAGGGCTAATCTTCCTCAAAAACAACAAAAAAAAGTAATGCATGTAAATAGGCAAAAATATGTAACACATACACATATACTTGTTTTGTTTTTCTGACAGCTTCTTTGTGATATTGGCCACAGTGAAGAAAAATTGGGTTTTAACTATGAGGATATCATAATTTGGTAAGTATAGTTCAGTTCCCTCCCTCATCCCTTCTGAATTTTAGTAATATCAATTATAGTAATTTTAAAATAAAAATAGGATAGTATAACACCTCATTTGATTTTTATAGAAATAGTGTAAACATTAGAAAAATTCAGCATCTCCAATACTTTAAATTGTTTTCCTGTTGTTCTTAATGATATTTTGTAATTATCAAATATAAAGAACCAAAGCTAATGTTGACAAATACATGGACTTCTACAATTTAAACTTCTAAATTAAATCTGAAATTCACAGAAGTTCTCATATTATTCTCAAGAACAAGAAGAACCTGTACAATTATCTCTAGATCTAACTTAAGACAAAATGTGCTTATGGCAAACTTGATGTGCTCAAGCCCACCAATAGAGGCATAATGTTATAGTTTCATAGCCATCTTTTTGGTATGCTTAGGAATTAAAATTGATATAAATGGTCTGTGCCTACTGTCATTAATAAATATTTTTATTAATTGGTTTAAACCAATGATTCTTTGAGAGGAGTGGAAGCAGGCGTGCAGAAAGACGGGAATAGATTGTAGGGCATATGTGATACAGCTTGAAAAAGACATTTAATCTTCCATTTTTTTATATAAAGTAGACTACAGAAGGTAGAACAAAACTTATTTTCTTGATTCGTAAGAATGTACCAAGGAGGCGCAGGTTAAAAAATACCAACGTGGGGCTGGCCCCATGGCCAAGTGGTTAAGGTCGCACGCTCCACTTCTGTGACCCAGGGTGTCGCCCGTTAGGATCCTGAGTGTGGACATGGCACCACTCATCAGGCCATGCTGAGGTGGCGTCCCACTTAACACAGCCAGAAGACCCCACAGCTAGAATATACAAGTATGTTCTGGGGGGCTTTGGGGAGAAGAAGAAAAGAAAAAGAAAACCCAACAAGATTGGCAACAGATGTTAACTCAGGTGCCAATCTTTGACAAAAAAATAATAACAACATGAGTGAAGTTCTGTGGCTTACGGTGAATGGTTTTTATATGTGTAAAATGACAGTAGTTTTGCTTATTTCAACTGAGGAAGAATTTGGTACCATAATTTTATGTGTATTTGAAACCCATGCAGCAAAACTTCCTTTTTGTTTGTTTTCATACAGTTTGCGGTTAGCTTTATTGAATGAAGCAAAAGAAGTGCGGGCAGCGGGGCTACGAGCTCTTCGATATCTCATTCAAGACTCCAGTATTCTGCAGAAGGTGCTAAAATTGAAAGTGGACTATTTAATAGCTAGGTAATTTTCCTAGAGCTGTGTATGTTTTTCAAATTAGGTATTAAGTTTTAGCATACCTACCATAAAGTGTAAAAACTTTTAGTGAAAAGCCTGATAATTTTTACAAATATATACAACCAAGTACCCTATCATGTCAATTAAGGTGTAGAACATTTTCAACATCCCAGTCAAGTTCCCTTTTGTCTTCAACCAGTAGTAAACATTATTGACTTTTCTCATCGCAGACTAGTTTTTTCTGTTCTTGAACCTCATATATTGGGGGTATACATAGTTAGTCTTTATTTCCTCAATATTATCTGTGAGATTTATCCATGTTGGTTTTTTAAAATTTCTGGGTAGTATTTCATGTTATGAATAGACCACAATTTGTTTATTCCATTCTGGGTGATGATATTCTGGATTGTTTTCAGTGTACTATTTTGAATAAAGCTTTCCTGAATATTCTTGTACAGGTCTGTTGGTGGACATATGTACTCATTTCTCTTAAGTACATATGTAGTAGTGGAATTGCTGAGTTAAAAGGTTTATGTATATTTAGCTTTAATAGATACTGCCAAACAGTTTTCCAAAGTGATTGTACTGATTTATACTCGTACCAGCAATGTTTGAGAGTTCCAGTGTCTCCACATCCTCATCAGCACTTGCTATTTTCAGTCTTTAATTATTGCCTTTTTCCTGTGGTTTTCATTGTGAGTTCTCATTGTGCTTTTAACTGACATTTCGCTGATGAGTAGTGATGTTAAGCACCTTTCATTTGCTTGTTAACTGTTTGGATATTCTCCTTGTTAGTGGCTCATTTGTAAATGGGATTGTCTGTCTGTCTTGTTGTGTAAGAGTTCTCAGTGTTTTCTGGTTATTATTCCTTTCAGGTATACATGTTGAAGATATCTTCTCCAAGTCAGTCTGCCTTGCCTTTTCATTCTTCTTCATTAATAAAATCCAATTTATAAGTCTTTTATTTTATAGTTAATGCTTTTGTTCTCTTTCAAAGATATTATCCTGTGTTTTCTTCCGAAGGTTTTTTTCCTTTATATGTTTAAGTACATGTCAGGTCATGATTCTTTTTTGTTTTTATGGATATCCAATAAGTATTAACAGCATTTATTGAAAAGGTTTGCCTTTCACATCTAGATTAGTGTCACTTGTTGTAAATCAGGTAACTGATAAGTAGGGATCTATTGTTGCATTCTCTGTTTTCTTTAGTTGGTTTGTTTGTCTGTTTTTGCCCCAGTTTCTCACTGTTTTAATGACTGCAGCTTGATAATAAGTGTTGATACCTGTTCATGTAAGTCCTCCAACTTTTCTTCTTCAAGACTCTTAGCTATTTTGGGTTCTGGATTTCCATATGAATTTTAGAATCAGTTTGTCCATTTTCATAAAACGTTCTGGGATTTAGTAGTAGTTACGTTGAAAGTCTAAATTAATTTGGGATTTGTTGCCAGCTTAATATTGAATCTTTCAAGCCTTTATTTATTTGGAATTTTAATTTTTCTCAACAATATTTTTTAATTTTCTGTGCAGAGGTCTTGCGCATATTATGTTTATTCTAAGGTATTTTTAATGATAGTGTTAATGTAATTAAAATATTTTCTTTTCCATATTTTTTGCTATTAATATATAGAAAAATAACTTTTTGTAAATTAACCTTATCTAGTGATCTTGCTAATATATTCTCTTTTCAATTCTAATTGTTTTTAAGATTATTTTAGAGTTTCTATTACATAAGCATTGATTGCAAATGATGGCTGTTTTATTTCTCCCTTTCCAATTCTTATAGCTTGTTTTTCCTTGCCTCATTGCACTGGGTAGAATATTGCACTGCCTAGAAATGGTGATGCTGGACAACACTGTTTTGTTCCTGAACTCAGGTTGAAAGTCTTCAGTATTTCATCATTATTTATGATATTTGCTGTAGGCTTTTAGTGGATGTCTTTTTATTCCTTGTTTGCATGCCTGAAATAAACACCACTTGTTTGTGATGTCTTGTCCTTTTTGTATATAACTGAATTTGTTTTGCTGATATTTTGTGTAGGAGTTTTACAGCTATGTTCATAAGGGGTATTGGCCTATATTTTTCCATTCTTCTGGTGTCTTTGTTTGATTTTGCTATCAAGAGTGTGTTTGCTTTATAAAACAACCAGGAAAGTGTTGCCCTCTTTTTATATGCTCTGGAAGAATTTTTGTAAGATGCATATTGTTTTTTCCCTGCATGATTAGTAAAATTCACCAGTGAATCTGTCTGGGCCTGGGGTTTTCTTCTTTAGGAAGTTTTAAAATAATGGACTCAATTTCTTTAACATATAGTACTCCAGATTCTCTCCTCCTTCTTGTGTCATTTCTTGCTTTTATATATTTTGAAGCTTTGTTATTATATTCATATTTAGAATTGTTAAACCTTCACATTGAGTTAATCTTTTTACAGTTATGAAATGTCCCTCTTTATTCCTAGTAATACTTCTTTTATGAGTGTTCGTGTTATCTGATATTAATATATCTATACTAACTTTCTTTTACTTAGAGTTTGCATGGTATATCTTTTCCTATCCTTTACGCTATCTTTTTTGTTCTTACCTGTAAGTTTCGTTCCTGTAAACATCATATATGTTGTTTTTCTTTTTAAATCTTGTTTAAGCATCCTTGTCTTCTAATTGGAATATTTAGACTATGTCTAGTGGTTTTTTTAAATGCATGGTCTGTGGGCTTTATCTAATGTAATTATTTATATGTATTTATGAGTGTCATTTTGCTATTAGTTTCCTCAAATTTGAGTTTGTTTGCTATCTTGCTATTTGGATTCTCTTAACATCTGTTCTTTGTTCTTGTGTTTTTTGTTTTTTTTTGAAATAATCAAGAATTTTTTTTCAACTTCTATTAACATCTTGGTTATAAAGTCTTTTCTTCTTTTAGCACTTGCCCTAGAGGTGACAATATGTGTCCTTGATATGTTAAGGTCTACCACTTTTATTGGAACCAGAACAATGCAGAAAACCTCTTAGAGTTTAACTATATCTTCTCCCCGCTACCTTTTGTGTTATTGTTTTATTTTTTATTTCTACATATATTTGTAACTCCGGAGGATAGTCCAGAGGATAGTCCAGAGAACAGTTATTGTTTTAAACTGTAACTGTTGGTACTTACCTACTTTATTTACCTGTTCCAGTATCCTTCCTCATCTTGGATCACTTTCTATCTGTTTGATGAATTTCCCTTATTGTTTTTTCTAGTTCAGGTCTACTGGAGATGAATTCTCTCATCATTTTATTTGTCTATAAATGCCTAAATTTTCCCTTCATATTTGAAGGCTATTTTTATGACCAGTTACCATTTTTCAATGCTTTAAATAAGTTATTGTTTTCTGGATTTTTTTTTTTTTTAATTTTACTTGTTGAGTAATAAGTAGTCTCTCTTCTTGTTGCTTCTTTGTAAGTGATGTGGCTTTTTCTCCTCTGGCTACTTTAAAGATTTCTTATTTATATTCTCACCTTTTGTCTGTTACTGCAACTATACAATGTTGGATCTGTTCACTGTCCTCCATGTCTGTGATGTGCTCACTGTATTTTCAACCTTTATTGTTGTGAATCTTTGTGCTTCAATGTGGTTACTTTCTCCTGACCTTTTTCTTTTATTCCTCCATCCTGTTAGGAAATCAGTCTCTTGAAATTTTAATTTCAGTTATCGTATTTCTATGATTTATTTTACTCTTATTTAAAGATTCTAGATCTCTGCTTTATTTCTTCATCTTTCCTTCTATTTTCTTGAGCATATTAATCATAGTTATTTATAACCCTCTTATGACAACTCCAATATGTGAATCACCTGTGTTCTGTTTCTATTCTCATTTTCTTTTCTTAGTTTTTGGTTACTTGGCTCTTTGTTTGTTTTAAAATATATATCATATTATTATCTCATTGGTTGTGAACATTGTATATTAAAAATTTTTGGCTCTGGATCATGTTATTTTCCTCTGAAGAGAGTTAAGCTTTATTCTGAAACATTAGCTTATCAAACTGATTCTCTTAAAGTCTGGTTTTAGCTTTGCCTTTGCTCTAGGAAGTGGCTATTTGGGATCTCAAGTAAAAGTGTAGATGTTTAGCAGAACCTCTTCACCTTGACCCACCTTGAGCCTTGATGTCTTTCTTTGAGTATTACTTACCTGCGGAAATTTCTGCTCAATTCTTTAGCTTCTTGGCCATAGCTTTTACACTGGTTTCTTGGATTTTAACTCTGCTTTTGCACAACATAGAAATTGGCAAGTGCCTTGGAGAGGAGATTGCATGCAGATTTGTGTTCACTTCCCTATGTTTTCTTCTTTCTGGGATTTTCCCCCTCAAGTCCCAGCCGTATTGGCTGCCCTAAAGTTCAATCTGTCTCTCCAGTCCAGCAAGACTTTTGTTTTCTGCTAGGACTCTTTTCCCCTAAAATTAGGGATTGACATGTGCCCCCAGGGACAAACCCTGATTGGGTGTGGAGCTTGTGCTTCTCTTTCCAGGGATTATTATTCATTGTCCTTTTAACATTTGCTTTATAAAGTATTTTATTCAATCTTTGTGGTTGTTTTTGGTAGGAGGGTTGCCTCTATTGTGGCCAGAAATGGAATTCTGTGTCTGTTTACATTTTAATAAAATTGCTTTAGATTGATTGTATCCAGATAGAAGAAATCCTTTTTGGATAGCGAACTATGTCTAAAATATTGACTAGAATAGTGAACTGCCTAAACAAGTAAAAGTGAATGATTTTGCCATATAAATCAAAGACTCTTTAGAAACTGAGTAATTTAATAAATTTTGCTGAGAAATATCAGTTAAGTGATATTTGAACATTAACTTTTGAAGTGCATTGATTTCAAATTATGTTTTGGTAAAGTAGAATTATTGTGGCTAGTACATAAGACTTTTAACTTAGTCAAAATAACATTTAGGCCCTGGTTAAAATCGCAAACTAAAACATAGACTCAAAATATTTTCCCTTCACAATTTTTATAAATATCTGTGAATTTTATCAAAATAGGTGAATATTTTTTCAATAGATTTCTGATACTTTGCTCTATAAGTATGTTTATTATTTCTGTATAGACAAATATAATTCTGTAAATTATTTACCATATTTTTCTTTCCTGAGTTTTAAATGAAATTGTTTTGAAATGTTTTAGTATAACAAATATTTATTACTAGAGATATGTAAGTTAACTAAATAAATATCTGCTGGTACTAAAAAATCACATCTATTAAAATTTTAAAATACCATATTGACATTACAAAGATGGGTCTGATCTAGTGGTATTATTTTGCAAAAAATGTTTACTGAGATTTTTATCAATAATTAAATATTTTGTGTATTATTTAGGTGCATTGACATACAGCAGAGCAACGAGGTAGAGAGGACACAAGCACTTCGATTAGTCAGAAAGGTACGCGCTACGTCTGAGAGTCAAGGCAGATTTATGGTTTTCATGTTAAGTATTGTACATTTTTAGATTTAGACTGTTTTGTGAAATCTTTCTATTAAAATTTAGTGGCTAAATTCTCATTAAACATTTTTACTTTGTTAAAATTACAGTGAATTAAGTAGATCTATTAAACTTTGAGATAAACTTAAATGTTTTGTGTAATTATTCTGTGTGATTTTTATAAAATGATCATTGTAAAGATGTATTTCTTCCTTTAAATAGACATGTAAATGAAATTACTGCTCTGGTATGTTATTGGAGAAAGGATTACTTGCTCCTCACTGAATTGTTAATATAATTAAGAGAAGTTCGTACAATTAAATGGATGTCACAAATAGTTACAAGCTGGTTGTTTTGAAAATGAATTTGGATATAGTCCATAGGCAGTTGCAATAAACACTTTATGCCACTGTCTGGGATAAAAGGTCAAGAACTAAACTCTGCAAGAGAGGGTGTTAAGGATAATCCATAATGCTTCTAATGAGAGGCCCTCAAGGAATTTTTTATTGTTTAATGTAATGTGGTGCCCTAATGGTAGAGGTATTCCAGAGGAGTGAACTGAGAGTTAACTAGCTTAGGCCACAGCCCTTTAAGAATTTTATGTTTGATTCTAGAGTATTTGTGAAACTCATGCAGTATATGTTTGGTATGGTGTAAAAACATCTAAAATTATTTAACAATTAAATTTTTTAGCCCTTCTCCTCTTTCCCCACCTTTGAATTGAGTGCATGCTCTGGAATGGTGGAATGTTGAGTTTATACATTAGTTAGTATCCTCTTTTTCCTTTTCCTTCAAACTGCCTAGCTTGTGGTTAGTAATAGTACCCACAGGTGAGCATAGTAAGGAAGAAGTAAATGAATGAGTTGTCTTAAAAGAAGTTTGCTATTCTAGTAAAAGCAATATGGGAGATAAATTATGAAATTTTTGTTACAGGTAAACTGTTATGTTGGGGCAGTGATTTGACTCTTCAAATTTAAATTTAAAAAATATATTTGTAATTTTTACTTATTCATAGAGTTCTTCCTACTGCCATGATTTTGAGAATTCAAGATAAGAAAACAAAATTTGTTTCTCAAGAACCTAGAATAACTTTTTGGTTATTTGAATTATATATGTCAATATTTATAATACTAGGAATTTAAAGTGAGAAAATACATATTAACATATTAAATATAACAAACCCATTACATGGAAAAAATATGCATTTTATAGTAATAACTATATTTTCCAAAAAGGAAATTAGTAAGTCGTGAGGATTATTTTAGATTTTTGCAAATCTCTTTAATGTTTGTCTTGATAGAAGATAGTTGGATTGTCATGTTTGCTTCTGCATTCAGTTTGTTGTGATTCGTATGCAGTGGAGCCTCTGGAAAACTTCAGTATATACTTGCAAGAGAACAAGAGTAAAGAAGACAAATAGGGGCTGGCCCAGTGGTGTAGTGGTTAAGTTTGTGCACTCCTCTTTGGCGGCCTGGGGTTTGCTGGTTCAGATCCTGAGCGCAGATCTACATACCATTCATAAAGCCATGCTGTGGTAGTATCCCACATGGAGGAACTAGAAGGACTTACAACTGGGATGTACAGCTATTATATTGGGACTTAGGGGAGGGAAAAAAAGAGGAAGATTGGCAACAGATGTTCGCTCAGGGCCAATCTTCCTCACCAAAAAAGCAAAGGTAAAAAAGACAAATAATGCCTTTGTATTATTATGAAGATCATTTTAACTTTGTAGAATCCCTGAAAATATCCTAAAGACCCTCAGTTTCTTGTACCATACTTTGAGAATTGCTGTGCTAGAAATTGCATTCAGAAGAAAACGTAACTCCAAATGGATTCAAACTATTAAATTCAGCTTCTTTGAATTATTTACTAAATATTTGATTTCAATTTTATAAAATGTTTTATACAAGTAACAATTTAACTTACAAAATAACCTAGTAAACAGACCCTTAAAACAATTTAGTAACACCGTAACAAAAATATTATTTTATTTTGTCGTCTTCTGAAATAGGGAATAATTTGAGGCAGTCATTTGTGAATCCAAGAGCAGGAAAATTGCTTGTACCTGGTGCTAGGATATGGGCTCAGAGGAGGAGTTGTGGTGCAGGGTTCCTCCTTCATTTAGCTATAAGCAGTTAGAGTTAAAGGGAAAGCACACTTGCTGAATAAACAGTGGCCTCTATCGACCAGAGGAACTAAAATTTTATTAGTACTTTTAACAACCGAAGTGCATGTTTCTTTTTTCCAACAACGTCTTGGCAATTGACCTAGTAGAAATTAGTATAAATATTATAATTGCTGTGTCACTGTGGGAGTTTTGTATGCATTCAAAAATGTTTTAAAATTTTCTATAATAGTATTAATCTTTTATGTTTTAAAAGAAAAACAAAAATGTTTGTTGCTTTAGGATAACCCACTCTGTAATTAAGGAATACTCATGTTACTTTTTTTTCTCTTTCATGTAACTCATTCATTTGGAAGATTTTGTTTGTTTGTTTGCTTGTTTCTTTTTCAGTGTCTCTCTGTTTTTTTTTTTTTTTTCCTCTCTCTCCAATCCAGGCAATCTTTCCTGGTTTTTTGTCTGTCTCATTTTCTATGTAATTTTCCCACTGCTCAGTGTTGCTACTCTTTATCCCATTTAAATTCTTTTTACTACCTGCCTAATTTAAGCTATCATTTTCTGTGTATGTCATTTCTTTATGCATGTAATAAGAGACTAATATGTCACAGAGTTTTTATAGTTGAAAGGGATTCACTTAGGGGAATTACTTGCCCTTGATACACAACAAGACGTTGGCAAAGCGAGAGCAAGAATCTAGTTCTCCAAATTTCCAAACCTACATGGGCCCACGAGTCCTTTTGGTATTAAGCACGACCTGCTTACTTTGGCATTGAGAGCCCACTTTTGGTCCAGCCAGTTAAGACCTGTCTCATATGCATGTAGACAAGCTGCCCTCCACTACTACTACGATCACTACTTCTTTCCCACTCCTTTCATTTCCACCCCTTTCTATATTGCATTGACCTTGCATTCTCAGCTCAAATTGCAGATAGTCTCTTTAGAGAACTCAGTGTTCCTCTAATTTCTTTATAGCAGTTCTGCAAATTTATTATCTACTTGTAATCTTTGATTTGTTCTATATATGCTTTTCCTCTCATGCCCAAAAAAAGATGATTAAACTTTTATATCCATTGAGACTAAATTCTATGACTTTTCTCTTATTGAGTACTCATTGATTTATGAAAGAAGCATTCTCTGATTTACACAGAATTTAAGAATTTCTTTGCATATATTTCCCTGGAAAATAAAAAGATTAATTTCCTTTGTAAAAATTTAAATTACAAGGTGTTCTTTCCGTAGCACTGTACTTGCAATTCATAGAGTAGAATTTTATACTTTAAATTCTAGAAATCGTCTGGTCATACACATTCTCCTTTTACAAATGAGGAAACTAAGGCATGGACAGAATTGATTTGGCCAAACTAGTAGTTTATTAAAGGCAGATTTAGCTCTGAAAGCCAATTGGCCTGGCTTCCTAGAAAAGAAAAAAATATTTTTGACATATATTGCGTACATTTTACTGTTTGGGAAATTTTTTAATAAACTCTTTATAAGCATAATAATAAACCAGTAAGTATTAAAATCGTAAGTTAGAATTTTCTTACCCAAGAAGATCAGTTTCCTGTACTTCTTTCCCCTTTCCTCTCTTCCTTCCTTCTCCAGCATTTTTGGTTTACTAAACAAATGGGAAAGCTTTTGTAGATTCTGTAGTGATTGGAAATCTCTTTATTTTATGGTTGTGGAACAGCATTCTGTCCTTTCAGTTGAACTTTGTAATATTGCATGCTACTTAAACAACATAAACCATTTACAACTACTCTGGCAAGTACAGAGCTTTCCTTTGAACTTTGTAGGACTTGACTGGATATCTTAATTTAGCTACAATACATCCTCTAATTGTTTCATAGCACAAGTCTTATTTTTCAACAGGATTATAAATCCAGTAACATCCAGTACTGATTAATTATCTCCAGTATTTTATCACCACCCAAACAGAAGAAAATGTTTTCTTCTGTTCCCACTCAGGGACCTGTTATTTTGAAATACTTCGTCTACCAAATAGTCTTTATTTATTAAACAGTAATTAACTACATAATTTATTTCTATTTGATTTTCAAACTGAAGATGTTTATTTTCATTATTCTGAATGTCTTATTGCCAATTAAGCTTTTCATTTAAAGTGAGATTTATCCAAAGTTTTATCACCAGATACATACTATTTCCACCACGATTGTTGAAATTTAAAATAGATTATGGATTATTAACTTTGCCTTTCGGTATAGCAACAAGTGATAGTTAGAGATAGGGAGATTATTAGGCATCTATTGCAGCAGTCCAAGTGAGAAAGAATGAGGGCCCAAATCAGTGAGTTTGATGGGAGAGAGAGTAGGGATGTTGAGGTAATTTGGTAGGAGTTGGTGCTGACTGTATATGGGGAAGGAGTCAGGAATGTAATAGTATAGTCGTATGAGTATCTTGACAGCTGTTGTCATCACTGATTTACTTTGTCTAGGTACTGAAAAGTTGTTTAAAATATAGTTCCTGTTCTGGAAGAGGTTAGTCTCAGAAACATTTCATCTTTTTGGTCAACTAATTTATGGTCTGGACTATTAGGGGAAAAAAGCCAACACATTTTTCCATAGCAGTGATAATTAACATTTATTGCATCAATTGCAGTATTAATCCTTTGAACTGTTTATATGAAGCAGGAGATTAAAATTGATACTTTGATCTTAGAAGTATTCTGTGGTCTTAAAACATCTGTCTGAACAAAATAAATTTTAAAAATATATTATGAAGTAAGTAACTTCTTTTTCTGATTCCTCTCTGTTACAGATGATTACTGTGAATGCTTCCTTGTTTCCTAGCTCTGTGGCCAACTCATTAATAGCAGTTGGAAATGATGGACTTCAAGAAAGAGACAGAATGGTTCGAGCATGCATTGCCATTATCTGTGAACTAGGTAAGAATTTTATTCATGTAATAAAAATGTATTTTAAAGAAAGTATATAACATTTCTTAATGCCTTTAATAAATGAATTCTTTACTTATTGGTACAAAGATATGAAAAAGTAGGACATTTTTGATAGGGAAGTAGAGGACTTGGTACTTAACAAATAATTTCAAAGTGACATTAAAATTCTATAAATTTTAAAGTTTTACTTATCATGAAATTTAGTGTATAGGAATTGTCCAAATTCCAGTAATTAGAATAAAATGTCTTAAAGTCTGCTTCTCTCAGATGTTAGTTAACCATGCTATGCTATCTTGAAGTGGGTTAACAAATAACCCACCATATGTAAAAAAAGAATTCTAAATGCAAAAGGATTAAAGAGTTAAATGGAGAAAAAATGGGGAAAAAAATTTATCTGATCATTGTAAGGAAGAGGAGTTTTGAATTATCAAAAGAAATCAGAGATTTTAGCAGCTATAGATTTTATTATAAAGAGACGAGAAAACATATAGTACCAGAAAAAACAAAGGAAAAATAAATGTAGCAAATATGATAGGTAAATAACTTATTTATAAGTTCAATAGAAAAAAATAAATAATTCTCAAGGAAATCACACGGTTAATCAACATATTTAAAAAGTTCAACCTCACCGACTTCACTTATAACCAAAGAAGTATAATTTCAAATGACAAGAGAAGATGATATTTTTTCCCATCAAAGGTAGAAATGGTGTAGCTTATATTTACTCTTGATATAATAAGTAAATTAATACCAAATTTTAAGCTAAAGAAACAAAAGAGGCAAACCCTACCACTGCGGATTTAAAAATACGGTCCACAATACCTGTTGATTTAGAGACAAAGTCAGAAACTTGATTAAGGGTATTTTGAAAATAATACAAATTTGACTACATGTCAATGTATGGGATGCCTGGAAAGCTATAATCAGAGTTTACTTATCATAAAATTCTTTTATAATTATGCAAAAAGTAATGAAAATAAGTGAGTGAACCTAAGAAATAGAAAAAGAAGAAAAAAAATTAATTTTAAGGTAGGCAGGAGGAAAGCAACAATGAAATTAAGAGTCTTAGAGAACAAGATAGATTATTTAATCTAACCTATGTTAATTGGAAGAAGAAAAACATGATACACAGTTTTGCAAACATACACTCATGTTTGAAAACACAAAAGTCAGAGAACCAAGATTAATATAAAAATGAGGAAGAGAACATAATAGTTTTTAAAATTGAGATGTTTTATATATATTTGAAAATCTTACTGAAATAAATGAGTTTTCAGAGAAAATTTTAATTCCCATTTGACTCAAAAAGTAGAAAACATGATGATAGATCAAAAACCGTTGGAGTACGTGATGAAATAATTGCCTCCAGAAAGACTCATCCAGGTAGTTTTTGTCTTAAAAAAAAATTGTTTCAAAGAAGAGAGAATTCTTATGTAATGTAATTTGATTGAGAATGTTAAAAATGTGGAAACCTATCTTTTTTTATGGAACTACCATTTTATATATATATACACACACATATCTATACACATATATATAATAAAATAATTAGAAGGCTACTTTGTTACTCTAGAATATTTATCTCAAATCAACACTCTGTATTATTCCTAATGGTAGATCTCTACAAAAACTACATCCTTTTAACTCTTGATTAGCATTGTTTTAAAACTTTTAGCGAGGTTAGTAAGACGGAATAATAAATGAAGTTTACATATAGGAAAGAAGACACCATTACTTTTAGATGGTATATCTAGAAAACTCTGAATCATCTGAAAAACAGAACTTAAGTTTAATTCAGTACAGTGGAAACAAATAAAAATACAGATTTGTTAGATTTATTTTGTGTTTCAGCAGTAATCAGTAGATATAATAGAAAAAAATGATACTATTTCTAAAGTAGAAAAGAAAACTATATACAGCAAATAAACTTAATAAGAAACCTGTGTGACTTGTGTGTGTGTTTCAGTGATAGTTTTGACTTTTGAATTTATCCAGTTGATTCTCAAGAAGGCACAAGTAATCTGTACGGGTAGAAATGAGAACATTGGTTGCCTGTGTAGTAGAGGGGCACTGATTGAAAAATGATGTGAGGGAACTTTCTACGGCAGTGAAAGTGCTATACCTTGATTGGGGTATTGGTTATAAGAGTATAGACAGTGTTCAAAATTTATTGAGCTATACTATTAAGATGTGCGTTTTACTGTATATAATTATACCTCAATTTAGAAAAAATAGAAGAAGAAACCTAATTCTAGAATTCAGCTAGAATAAACAGGAGAGATCCAACCATGAAAACACTTTTGAAAAAGAATAAATGGAAGGGAAAGGAAGGATTTTTTTCTCATATATTGAAAAAAAATTATTAATCTAGGTTATTAAGAGGTAGAAAAATGAAAAAGAATTAAGAGTTACAGACCCTGATGGATAAAAACTTTTAGTATATCAAAAGTAGAAAAATTACTTTGGGAAACATGTTGGGATGATTGATTACACATTTGAAAAAAATTGAATTTATCATATTAAGCCAAACTCAGTTTCCTGACAGATTAAAAACTGAAATGTTAATCATGAACTCATTTAAAATATACATATATATGTGTGTGCACATACAAAGAAAATGCCTCGTCTTTGAAGTAAGGAGTTTCTGAGCTTAAAATAAAATCTAAAGTTAAGTCACAAATTAGATAAAAGATTTGAAACAGATAAAGGGCTAATAATTCCACTATATAAAGAACTCTTTGCAATTGAAAGAAGAACCATTTCAGTAAAATATGGACAAAGGATATGAATAAACAATTCAGAGACATAAAAAAAGTCAGGGTTTGGAAAGTATATTCAGCGACTCTTATTAGATATATTTTATTCATGTGCTCTTTTAAATGTCGTTGACTAGAAAGTTTTTCAAGTCAGAAAGGAAGTTAAGTTTTAAAATAAAATCCCAAATTTCTGATTACTTTTTATTAATTATACCCTATATAATATATTAAGCTTTTCTTTTTTATTTTAGCACTTCAGAATCCAGAGGTGGTGGCCCTTCGAGGTGGACTAAACACCATCTTGAAAAATGTGATCGATTGCCAACTAAGTCGAATAAATGAGGCCCTCATTACTACAATTTTGCACCTCCTCAATCATCCAAAGACCCGACAATATGTGCGAGCTGATGTAGAATTAGAGGTAGAAAATTTAATATTATTTTCTAATTTTAAAATATGACTTTAAGAATGTACTCTTACTTTGAATTTTAAAGTTAATAGAAGTAGCGTTAATTATCAAACCTAAATTAACTAAGACTGGCTTATTCCTAGCAATATTTTATAGCTCATTCAATTTGGACTGACTTGAAAATATTTTTTCTCAAGAATTTCTCATCAGTGTGTAGAGTGAAGGTTATTTTTTTTTTTTGTTATCTATGAAAACTTTACTAGGCAAATTAGAGCACAAGTAAGGTTACGTGGACACTTACTTATTTTATTTAAGAAGACTATTTCTTTTTAAGGACTTTAGTACATTAGTTGTGTGTGAATAGCTCCTGGTAATCATATACTATTTATTTATTCAACCGTGCTAAAATTCTCTGAACTTGGAAACATTTGTTAGCAACTAATGACCAAATATACTTGAAAGAATTAGAATATATATTTTTCTTTTTTTATATATATCTTTCTTGTTAATGTACAGCACATTAGCAAAGCCTTTATATGAATGAAAAACCTCAAAGAACATGAAAGACATTTACGTACACTACTATCTTTGCTTATATCTTTTTTTTTTTAAATCACAAATGTTAGTTCTTTTTTTCCTTAAAATGATCCACCTGGAATAGCATAGTGATTGAGAGCATAGACTTTGGGCTATACAGGTCTGGTTTTGATTGTTTTGCTCTATAACCTACTAGCTTTATGACTTTGGGCAAATTATTAGCCTCTCTTGGATCCATGTTTTCCTAAGTACAATAAAATGAAGGTCATGATTTTTACCTTAAATTACTGTGAAGAATACAAACTAAAGTAATAGTAGTAGTACCAGCAGCTAACATTCAGGGAAAGCTTCTAATGAGTTGGGCAGTATTTCCAGGTGCTTTACATATATTATTCCTAATCTATGTAAAATTAGTACCTGGCACATAATAAATATTCCACAAATACTAGTTGTCTTGGATGTTAGTCATTATCATCATCTTATACTTATCATCATCCTCCTCATCATAGAGTCTGCTAAGAAAATACTGTCCTCATTTTTATTATATTTTATCAATTTTCATTCTAAATTGATACTTCTTGATTTTCTTTTCTACATATGAAGAAACTGTTTTCAGTGCTACTGCCTCTGTTGTAAGGCCTAAATCTTTCTCCTGTTAAAAATCCCTTTTTCAATTTACCTTGGCTTCTATTTCTACTGTATGTGATATGTTTTGACCTAAGACAGAAAAAAGTATGGATTAATATAATGTCATTAGAATAGACAGTCTGTAAGGATTGTAAGTTAATTGTAATTTTTTATAGTAAATTTTAAAAACAACATTTTTTAAACTTATGCTTCAGAGGAGAATAGGGTAATTCATAGCATCTGCTGTGGAAAACTAGAAAAGCTGAATAATTGTGGAAATCACATACTTAAAGCAATATAGAGCTGTGAAAGCAATAAGGACCGGAGGGAGTGAAATTCTAGAGAAGGAAGATTCTTTGAGAGTTGCCCTGAAGATTTCCAGATGTCCTTGGTGGCACTTGCAGATTTGGGGTACAGGCTGGAGGCTACAAATATAACCTAGGCCTAGGTTGAAGACAAGAGTATTTGGCAGTCATACGGGTATGGAGAGACAAGCCTAGAGATGTGAAAAGGCCCCAGACCAAGTGTGGTTTACCCCTCCCGACATTTGCTGAAATAAGAATCTATGCAGAAGCTACAATGTCAGAGTCTGAGGAAAGCACAGTGGAATATACTGCAGCCTCCACTGCACGGGACGCAAAGGCCTCCTAAGAGGAGGGGCCCGGGCAAAAGTTGAAAGGCCTCTAAGTAGTAGTGAATTTACAGTGATTTAAAGTGAGCAAGGTTGTGAATATAAAGACAATACACAAAGATAACTTGGATTTCTTTATACTAGCAACAAAAGGAGAATGTAATTTATAAAATAAACTGTTTAAATAATGTTCAAAAATAGACAAAACTAAGTCATAGTGTTAGAAGTTAGAATAGTACTCTTGTTAGTGCCTGAGTACAAAGGGGGAATAAGGAGGCTTTGAGGATGTGGTGTTTTCTTCATCTGGTACTGATTTCAGGAGTGTGCTTAGTTTGAGAAAATTGATCAAACCATACATTCATGATTTGTGTCTTGTTATACCTCAATTTAAAAGTTCAAAAATTCACTTTGTACATTAAAAAAATCACTCAAATATATTCCATGATGATGAGTTTGAAGAAATAAGTGTTTCAAACAGTATACCGAATTAAAGATAAAGAGAAAGAGAAGTGGAATTAACTTTAGCTTGTTACAGGAAGAATGTATTTCATAATAAGGAGCTTTTTTTTTAATCTTCTTTTTCTGCTTTTTTCTTTAATTAGCGAATTTTAGCACCCTATACTGATTTTCACTACAGACATAGTCCAGATACAGCTGAAGGACAGCTCAAGTAAGTACTGTTTGTTCCTAGTAATTTATAAGGTGGTGTGTGTGTTGCTATTAAAACTTTGAGATTTGTCTGATTGCATGTAGAGCCAGAAAAATGTGAGTTTAAGTAAATTTCTTTTTTCATGTAGTTAGGTTGTAGTTCTCTTGTAATATAATTAACTGTGGTTTAAAAAATTAAAAGTAAGCTTTGGAAAATTTAAAGACTTGGAATTAATTTCTTATTTTAAAAAATGTAAGGTAGGCTGCAGTAGAAACCTAGATCTTTAATTGTTTTTCTGTTGTAAGTATTGTTAGCATAGTTACATTGAGAGACTAAAAGAATGAAGTAACACAGAAAATAGAAGGAAGAGCTGCCTTAACAAATTAAGCAAAAAGACATAGTATATAGAATTTTGAGAGTAAAGTTAACAGGGAAATAAAAGGAGATAAACATTATTTTCTAGAAATGAGGCTGAATAATTTTCAAAGTCTTTTCGGAGAGAAAAGCACTTGTTCACTAGGTATTCTGGGATAACTTTATAATTAAATTGATTCAGGGATCAAATAATGTACTATCTGAAAACTTTGCAAGTGATGCAATTCCAATAAATATGCTGTGAGGTGTTTTTCTAGTAGAATTGTTGAATTTCAGACATACTTATTTTCATATATAGTATGTATATAAAATTCCTCACTAAGTTTTGGAACATTGTGAAATGGGGATATTTTTGTTAGTTTTCATTTTTCTCCTGAATTAAAAGTGGTGGTTTCATATCTTTAATTACCTCCATCACTGGCCTTATCACACCCTAAGATATCATGACGTGAGCTAAGAAATCAAAATAGATATCCTCTGTTTAAGACTTCTCAAACCTTATTTCTGCTAAGTTATGAATTGGGATTCTTAACCGCATTCTTGGCTTCTTCTTAGAATATTTGGACATCCTCTTTATTGATGGAGCGTGTATACGTTTTCTGTAGCTGCATGACAAATTACTACAAATGTAGCAGCTTAAAATGACATCAATTTGTTAGCTCACAGTTCAGTAGCTCGGAAGTCTGGCACTGCTCTTACCTGAAGGTTCTGATGAAAAATCCATTTCCAAGCTCATTCAGCTTTTTGGCAGAATTCATGTCTTTGCTGTTGTACAACTGAGCTCCCTGTTTCCTTACTGACTGTCAGCTGGTGCCTACTCTCAGTTTCTAGAGGCTACCCTCTTTCCTTGGCACATGGCTCCCTTCATCTTCAAACAGCAAGAATGCCTCAAATCCTTGTGCTTTGAATCTCCCTCACTTCCTCTTCTGCCACCAGTTAGAGAAAGCTTCCAGTTAGGTCAAGCCTACCGGATGAGCTTCCTGTCTTAATGTCTGCTGCTATGTAACATAAACATAATCACAATCATGGCAGTGATATCACACAGGACCCAGGGATTATGGCATGGAATCTTGAGGGGATAGGGGGCATTTTTAGAATTCCACCTAATAGGATAAGCAAGAAATGAGCATGGATATTTTTTAGAGTTGAGGGGAAAAATGAACATTCCACCAAAATCCTTTCTTTCTTACTTGGTTCTGTACTTTACTTTCATTAAGTTTCTGGAGTATGGGCAGTTTCGAGAGTATGGGTACATTATGGCCAGGGAATAAGGAAATGAGTGATTTTTTAAAATATTAAAAATTTACCAAATATTTTAGAGAGTAGATAACCAGACAATCAATATAAATGTCACTAACATTTTTAAGAGAAGGAGCACCAAAAGTTTAACCACACAGATGTCCGATTCTCATTTCTTCCACCATTCCACATCCCCATTTTAGTTTCTGTTGTATTCTCATTCTGATTGGTGCTACAGAGCTTAATGTGGTTTGTTTTGTGTGTGTATGTTTTTAAGTGTTTCATTTCTTCTTTGTAGACCATCTTATTGTTCACTGTTCTTTAATTTGATTTTCTGTCATTGTTCTTTATGCCTTCTGTTTTTTCTTTCCCAGTTCTCTGGATTTCTGTATTCTCACAACTGTTAAGAACTTTATTAGGGAAGAAAAAAATGGATAGTCAACAGGGTAGAGATGGTTGAGGTGGCATAAATAAAGAATACAAGATTGCTGTTAAGTATTGAAATTGGCCATAAGCCATACATGGAAAATGTTTAACAAATATAAATAGTTTTATTAGTTTATTTTCATAAACTATTGCATAGAAAGGGACAAGTGAGACTATTAGATACACAGTTATGAAAGAAGAAAGTAGCTGCTGATATTCTAATAATATCTAGTTATTTAATAACTTCTCTGAATATATGGGCTGTTGAGCTTGCTTGTTAGAAATGCTCAAATAAGTTTGGGGCAAGAATTTCAAAGTAAAGAGGAGACATGTGGTAAAAGAAAGAGGTTTATGTGGTAATTTTTTTTGCTAAGGGGCAGCCTTGCAACAAAGATGCTAATTAAGCAGGCTGGTGTTGGTCTCTAATGCTCAATTAAAGGTGTTAATGAGCTGTCTAAGAATAGTTTTCAGAAAGAGCAGGAAATGTAGAACTGAACAGAAAAGTAGAATTTATAACTTATTTTAAGCCATATTGTGAATTTTAAATTGAGGGTGGAGTCAGTATATAATTGAGTAATTTGCTTTGAGGTAGATTTGATCTTTGTTTTTTTTAACATGTCATCTTATTTCCTGTAAATGTTTAAACATTAACTAATGATAGCTGTCATCAGAATACAGTAGCACGAAAAACCCACTTTTTATTTTAACATTTTATTTCTTTGATGCCCCCTCTTTGGCCCCTCCCTCCCCCAACAGAGAAGACAGAGAAGCGAGATTTCTAGCCAGTAAAATGGGAATCATAGCAACATTCCGGTCCTGGGCAGGTAAGTTACTGTGTGATGCTTTATAAGATCCAATAAGAAAAACTTGACCATTTTTTCAAATGTTAAATTATTATTGCGACATCTAATTTAGACGTTAACCTAGTCTTATTTTATATGTTATTCCGAGCCAAAGGGATTTGTACAAAATTATTTAAATTGACTATTTGTAAATCAATGTGCTAATGATTCCCCGGGCAATTAAAAAAAATTAAACGTGATCTATACCAAAAAAATTTTAGGAGTGTTAGCTGTATATGTAACTGAAGTTTGTTACCTAAATGTACAATGTAGAATGTCATAAATACCAAATAAGCAAGATAGGCCATTAGTAGTCCCAAATTTCTTGAGAAGAGAGACTCTGCATGTTCGTATCTTTCCATGGAATGAAAAGCAAAGATTTTCCTCAAAATAATACCACCACTAAATGTGTTATTTTATATTAATGATTACCTTCTTCCTTCTTGAGTTTGTAAAGCAATTTAAAGGATAGCTTATGAAGGAGTATAGCAGTAAACAGAACAAGAAAAATCACCTGAACATTTCTGGGTACATAGGTAACCTAACAGCGTTTCCATACAAATGACTATCCCAGCCATACAGTTGGCCGCTAGCCAGTAGATTTTCAGGAACTTCCTCTAGACTCTCAACACTTTGGTGAAAAAACTCCAGCCTTGCTCTGTCTCATGACTGCCTATTTCCCCTTACCCTCGTGGACAGCCTAGGATTCTATGAGAGCCCAGCCATCACACATCCTTTTTCATGCTCAACCAGCTTTCACCACATTCTGTCAGTAGAGAAACTAACACAGTTCTCCTGCAAAGCTTAACCATCACTGCACTTACCTCAAAACTCACTGTAACTTTGTGTTCTGTAGTTATAATCATCATCCTTTCTCATCCTTCAGCTTCCTTGCCATTAGAGCAGTTCCTATCTTACGAAAAAATGAATTTTATTCTGCTCTAAGCACCAGTACAGCTTAGCTACTATCTGCTCATTCTCCCTACTTCCAGACTCTACTCTCCCTATCAGTGTCTCTCTCATCTCTGTCTCTCTCCTTGCTTCTCTTAAACTTCTTTCTACTGTGCTTCAGTTTGTCTTGGGGTCCTTATACACTGATCCATCATTAGAAACTTAGAAGGTTGGAAATCTTTCACTCTCCCATTTAAGTAAGAAGAGAAATATGGCATTACAAGTTAGAACTTTGAACACGTTTTTTTCACAAAAATAATTTCCTAAATAGTTTTTATATTCTTTGGTACTATTTATGAGTTAAATAAGCTTTTGTATATTTGTAATATTATTTCTATGATACTATATATTTCAAAACCCAAATAACTGATTGACAAATGAACTTTTAAAACATGGTTTCCTCATGAGTTACAGTAGCCTGTTTTCCCTTTTAGTGCAGATATGATCTGTAAAGACTATCTTAGTCTATTTAATCTCTCATATTACTATCAAACATCAAAGTTTGAGAAATACCATTTTGATGATTTAAGCAAGTAAGTCTGCCTTTTGTGTTTTAATTTGAATTTTGAACTTCAGTTCAAAGAGAAAATATAGATTATTCATAAATATATGTGCTTAGTTAGCTAGAAGTAACAGGGAACTTTAGAGTCCTGTATGACTTTTTAAAAATGTTTTTCTCAACATTTTATTATCAAAAATTTCAAACATACAGAAAAATTATACAGTGAACACCCATGTACTTCCATCAACTAGACTTTGCTCTATTTGCTTTATTAAATGTCTTTCCATCAGCCCATCCCTCTGTGAATTCATCAGTCCTCTTATGTTATTCTCTTGCATTTCAAAGGAAGTTGCAGAATTCAGTACTCTTGATTTCTGAACACTTCAGCATGCACGCTATTACTGAGAATTTAGTATTTGTTTATGGCTCTGATTTGGTTATTTTTGTTTTTTGGGGGTTTTTTTTAGGTAAAATTAACCCCTTTCAATGAAATGCACAAATCTTGAGTCTACCATTTAATGAGTTTTGACAAATGCTTACACCTGTGTATCCAAACCCTTTTTATGATATAGAACAGTACTATCATTCCAGAAAGTTCTCTCATGCTCCTTCCTATTTAACCCCTGACCCCTACTACCCTAAGAAGCAACCAGTGTTCTGTTTATTGTCATCATAGATCAGTTTTGCTTTTTCATCTAAGTGAGATCCTAGCCTATGTAAGGCTTTTTTTCACCCAACATAATGATTTTGAGATTCGTTCATGTTGTATATATCTATAATATGTTCCTTCTTATTGCTGAGTCGTATTCCTTTGGGTGAATATACCACAGTGTTTTTAGCCCTCCTCTTGTTAGTGAACCTCTGACCTGTTTGCAGTTTTGACTACTGTAAGTAAAGCTACTATGAGCAGTCTTCTACAAGTCTTTTTTTTGCAGATATGAGCTTTCATTTCTCTTGAGTAAATACCCAAATGGAATTCCTGGGTAACAGGATGGATGTATGTTTAGTTTTATAAGAAACAGCCAGACTTTTTCTCCAAATA
This sequence comes from Equus caballus, assembly GCF_041296265.1. Lineage (NCBI taxonomy): Eukaryota > Metazoa > Chordata > Mammalia > Perissodactyla > Equidae > Equus > Equus caballus. Next base: position 41,615,837 of record NC_091704.1, read on the forward strand.
CTTAGACTGTTTTATTCTCCCATCATCAGTGTATGTGAGTTTCAGTTGCTCTGCATCCTTGTCAGCATTTGGTGTTGTCAGTCTTTAATTTTAGCCATTCTGGTGGGTCTGTAGTGGTATCTCATTGTGAATGTAATTTGCATCTCCCTGATTACTAATGATATTGAACACTTTGTATGAGTTTATTAGCTATTCACATATTTTATTTTGTGACATGATATTAGTATGTTTAAAATTGTTTGACTCAATTATCTCACTTAAAATTTTGATCCACACAATTTATTTGAATTCTCTGTTATACTCTTCTGTGCACTCCCCATATTTTAGAATTAAACTTTTAAAAGACGAATATCAAGCAGTTTTTGGCTTTCAGTTGAGGAGGCATTAAATAAGGGAGACAGACTTGTTGTCTTACCCTCTCCAGTATTGTTAGTCCCTGAGAATCAGTCATCAGCAGATGGGAGTAGTAGGCAGTCAGATTCATGAACCTTTTTGGGTATGAAACAAATAGAAGGAATTTAAATGATAAAATTATTGATAGTCTCTAATCAGTAGAGAAATTCAGAGAATGTTTGAAATATATTATCTCTTATGATAACCAAACAATATAATATTATAATTTTGCTTGGAAAAATATCGCAGATTTTGTATTATGGATATATTACATACAGAAATTTTTTTGAGGGACTTGCCCAGTGGCGTAGTGGTTAAGTTTGCGTGCTCTGCTTCAGCGGCCTGGGGTTCACAGTTTTGGATCCCAGGCACAGACCTGCACACCACTGTCCATCAAGCCATGCTATGGTGGCATCCCACATACAAAATAGGGGAAGATTGCCACAGACGTTAGCTCAGCAACAATCTTCCTCAAGCAAAAAGGAAAGTTGGCAGTAGATGTTAGCTCAGGGCCAATCTTCCTCACAAAAATAAATATATAAATAAATAGAAATTCTTTTGAAATCTAAGTCAGAGATTTCTTTTTCTTTTTATCCTCTTTAGGTATTATTAATTTATGTAAACCTGGAAACTCTGGGATCCAGTCTCTAATTGGAGTACTTTGCATACCAAATATGGAAATAAGGGTAAGTAAAAGTTATTGTAATTGTTTTATTCTTTGACTTTTAACAGAGAAAATGAATTGTAAAAAAAGTTATTTCAGATGATGCCTTTTCCTCATAAATTGTTAATCTGTTGCATAGAGCATTTTAAAAATACATAAACATTTACTACCTAATTGAATACTAAGGATAACATGAATCCTTTGAAATCCTGCTATTGTTAGGAACTATGACTTTATTAAAAATATGAAATTAATTATACTTTATGCATTAAAACATGCAAACAATACAGAAGGGCATTCTCGTTGTAAAAGACTGAAGCAATATAGCAACATATTTACGAAGGAGTACGTGTAGTATTATGCATTCTAACTTGAGCTTTTATAATATGTTCTGAGTAGTGGTTTTGATTAAAATTGGGTTGTTAATATTTATTCACTTATTTATTAGATGTAGTCCTAACTTCTTAGTGCCTAGGAATTTGTATTGAACAGCTAAAATAAATTGAAATTGTAGGGGGAAAAAATTAACTCTTCAAGTGATTCTTCCTTTTCCCTTTAAATGTTTTTGTTTGTTTTAATTTTGTTCAAAGGAATAAAATTTGCTGCTTTCTTATTTCTTCTTTATATGAACCAAGCCTAGAGTTGAAAAATAGTATTAGAAAATATTAGCCAGGAGTGCCTCACTTAAAATGTGAACTAAGCATTTAGACCTTGGAAATGAAAGGGTGTGATTATAGTTGGAAAGATCTACGGCCTATGAGCAGGGAACTAAATGTTAGGGCAATGGTGAAAGAACATAGTCTTTGGAGTCTGGCTGACTGAGGTTTGACTCCTGGTTTTCTTACAGTTGTGTGTCACTCAGCGACAGGGATGTGTTCTAAGAAATGTGTCATTAGGTGATTTCATTGTCGTGTGATCGTCATAGAGTATACTTACACAAACCTGGATGGTATAGCCTGCTACACACCTAGGCTATGTGTATTGCTTGTTGCTCCTAGGCTACAAACCTGTACATTATGTTACTGTACTGAATAATGTAAGCAATTGTAACACAATGGTAAGTATTTTTGTATCTGTATGTATCTAAACATAGAAAAGTATGGTATAGAAGTAAAAATATGATATAGAAGATAAATGGTATACCTGTATGGAGGAGCACTTACCATGAATAGAGCTTTCAGGACTGAAAATTGCTCTGGGTAGGTCAGTGAGTGAGTGGTGAGTGAATATGAAGGCCTTGGACATTACTGTATCTTATTGTAGACTTTATAAGCACTGTACACTTTGGCTACACTAAATTTATAAAAAATATATATATTTTTCTTTCTTCAATGATAAAGTAACCTTAGCTTACTGTAACTTTTTTACTTTGTAAACTTTTTAATTTTTTTAACTTGTTGACTCTTTTGTAATAACACACCTTAAAACACAAACACATTGTACAGCTGTACAATGTTATATTTCTTTATATCCTTACTCTATAAGCATTTTTCTATTTCTTTTTAAAGATTTTCATTTTTTTAATTTTTCCTTCTTCTCCCCAAAGCCCTCCCAGTACATAGCTGTATGTTTTAGTTGTGAGTCCTAGCTGTGGCATGTGGGATGCCACCTCAGCATGGCTGGAGGAGCAGTGCCATGTCTGTGCCCAGGATCCGAACTGGTGAAACCCTGGCCTGCTGAAGCAGAACATGCAAACTTAACCACTTGGCCATGGGGCTGGCCCCAACATTTTTCTATTAAAATTTTTTTTTTTTTACTCTTTTGTTGAAAATTAAGACACAAACACACACATTAGCCTAGGCCTACACAGGGTCAGGATCATTAATATCACTGTCTTCCACCTCCACATCTTGTCCCACTGGAACATCTTCAGGGACAATAACACCCATGGAGCTGTTATCTCCTGTGATACAGTGCCTTATTCTGGAATACCTCCTGAAGGACCTACTTGAGGCTCTTCTTGAGGAGGTATCACTCTTTTCAGAAATATGTCCATGGTGATTTGTTTGTTTTTTTCATCATAGATTTGCTTATAAACAGGTAATGCATTGTGAACATTCCTCTCTATTAATGGAAGCCTTTTGATGTTGAGGTCCATGTTTTCAAACTTTTTAAGAAGCTTGTTGAAGTCTGCAAAAGTTTCTGCTAAACCCTTCACTGTGAATTTTCTTGGGAGTTCTTTTTCTTCTCCTGCAGTTTCCTTTTTCTTGCTATGATGTCACTAAGCATCAGAAATTTTTCAGCTCCATTATAATCTAATGGGACCACCGTTTATGTGGTCATTGACCGAAAAGTCGTTATATGGCATATGACTGTATTTATAGCTCCATGACCTTGGGCAAATTACTTTTAATCTTTAAATCTATTTCCTCATATGTACAATGGGGACAATAAAAGATTTATTGAAAAGATTAAAAACCATGTATGTAGTAAGCATTCAGTAATTACCCCTTTTCTAATATAGGCCTGATGACAGTAGTTTTCTAAAATACAGTAGTTCTGTTTTTATCAATTTTTTATTCTCAATATAGGACATTTAAAAAATCTTTAAGCAATGATTTAGTCCATAAGAAAAATGAACTGTATATGTTTGCACTTGCAGCGAGGTCTGCTTGAAGTGCTGTATGATATATTTCGTCTTCCTCTACCTGTTGTGACTGAAGAGTTCATAGAAGCACTGCTCAGTGTAGGTAAGTATTGAAGTGCATTTGTAGCTACTCATATAATATAACTTTTTAAATGGCTTATCTAATGGACTCTCTCTTAAAGGAAAAATACTGTACTAAATATTGAATATCATTTTCTTTTCTTACGGCATTATTGGGGCATGAAATTAATGTAAAAATAAAACCTCAAATAAAATTCTAAAAATAAGAAATCTTAATTTCTTCTCTATCACCCTAGCTCTTGCAGATGAGCAGTGAGAGTAATAGAAAGATGGACCAAGAAAGGAAGAAAGGAGACAATAAGAAACCTCTGTAATTATCAAATTAGATGGTCTGATTCTTGTCTTATTTTAGCCAAATGACTCCTGAGTCCCCAAATGAAGAAAGTTAGATCTGTGTGCATTTACATACATCATTTTTTTCTGTATGCCTTTTTCAGTCTATTTTTTAACCAACATTTAGAAAAATTGTTCATGGCTTGGCTGGCTAATGGTTCTACACTTATCTGAAGTGTTTTTTTGACATCTAATTTTCTTCTAACCACCTAATTTTAACTGTTTTAGATCCAGGTAGGTTCCAAGACAGTTGGAGGCTTTCAGATGGCTTTGTAGCTGCTGAGGCAAAAACTATTCTTCCTCATCGTGCCAGATCCAGGTAGAATTTAAATAAAGAAATGGTTCAAATTTATTATTACTGTTTTTACATTAAATTATGTAATATTTGGAACATTATTTAAATTGTTTCTGTGCTGTGTTCATTTCCAGGCCAGACCTCATGGATAATTATTTGGCACTGATACTCTCTGCATTTATTCGTAATGGACTTTTAGAGGTAAGACTTATAAACCTGATTTTATTCTGTTTTATTTATTTTGTTTTCTCCAACGAATTCTTTCAGAACAACAGACATAGATGATACATAAATGTATTCATATATACTATTTTGCAACTATGATATTTTCTTTTACTTTCAAAGGGTTTGGTTGAAGTGATAACAAACAGCGATGACCATATCTCGGTTAGAGCTACCATCCTTTTAGGAGAGCTTTTACATATGGTAAGTTTAGCAACTTCTGATTATGTTTCATGTCATTAATGTTTTAATTTATAAACAGGTTATTTTAGCAATGTTACTTTGTATTATCTCAAAAAAATAAATTTGCGTCTGTTTGAATGTTTATCTTTGCATTACAAAGAGCCCTTGATTCCTCGTATCTTGATTTATAGAGAGGCTAGTTTTATAAATGGAACAAATATAAAAAATACAAAATTCTGAATATTAATTTTTACACTCACTTTCGATGCTGACACTTTCAGTCCTGTAAATCTTAGTGTCTCTCAGAAAGACTTCCTACCTAAACAGCAAGAAATTACAAAACTCATAGATACTACTTCAGTCAGCTAGAAATGCAGTTGATGTATGGCAATCAGTGCCTGAATTAAAGAAAATTTTGTGCGAAATTCTAAATATAACTGTCTTGTTTGAACACAGTCTTCTCACTAAACTTGTAAGTTGAGGTTCAGAGGGTAGGAATCTTTTTCTTTATTTTTTTGGCCTTGATTTTACGACATCAGTAACTTCTGGAAACAGGGAGCTAGGAAAGTGATCTGACCATTTTCTACTCCCAGTAAATTAAGCAATGGGGGAACTCTGATCGTTTGCAAGGTAGAAATTCTTATTTCTAGGTTACCTATTAATAATATACTAAATAAAAAGAACCACTTTAAACTCATCAAGGAAGAAGAACCCTTATGGCAAATCTTTTCAAGTTATGTTATGACTTGCTATTGTTGGCAAAGTATTTTTTGTTTTTATTGTTATTTCAGTCTCCACCTCCAGTTCTATCCCACCTCTGTTTAAGTGAGGTACAGAGAATTGAACAGAGTTTAGTGATAACTGTTTTGTTTATCAGTGAGTTATTTAGCCACTTGCTCTCTTCTTCTTCAGCTGACTATGGAAGAATTCAGTAATATTGCAGGTTCTCAGGTCTGATTATTTTTACTTCTTAAGATATCATTCCTCCTAAGGTTATCAATATCCAGATTTCTTTGCTTTTCCTTGATGGGATTTCTTTCTAAGTTTCATCTGTTCCCTTCCCCCATAGACCAGAATTCTCTGATTCCCTTGAAATATAAAAGCTGGTCATTTTGAGTATAGTGGTGTTAGTTCATTGCTTGTTATACATCTTCTGGCTTCCACATTTAGGTAATTTACTTATTTTCTTTGATAGAAAGCAGAATGAGTAGTGGAATTTTGTTTGGAAAGCAGGAGTTAATAATAAGTTTCTTGTTTGAAAGATTATTGGACTATGAGGCAAACTTATTTTGAGATGATGGTTTTTAAAATTTAGGAAGTCAACTCATAAGTTATGGTATTACAGCTAGCATCTTAAATGTTATTTTTAATGTAACATTGTAGTACGGTATCTAAGTTTTGATATATAAAGCTTTAAGGTCATTTAAGAGTCGAGTTTAATCCAGTATCACTTAAAATTTATAATTTAATGTCATAGTAAAGGATCTATGAAATTCAGTGGTTTTATTAATGTTATGTGAGTTTGTACCTTTACATTGGTCACATTTCATCCTTGTTGAAAGTACATAAGATAAAAATTATAAATATGTATTGGAAAGTAAATGATTAATTTCATAAGACCTCAGAGTCTTTAGTTTTATATCTGTGGATAATCTGTAACATAAAATATTTCTACTTCTCAACTCATAGAATGTTATGTTTCCTTTTAGGCGAACACAATTCTTCCTCATTCACATAGCCATCATTTGCACTGCCTGCCAACCCTAATGAACATGGCTGCATCCTTTGATATCCCCAAGGAAAAGAGACTGTAAGTGTCAGAGCCCTAGCAAAGCTTGTCCCTGGTGTTTGTATTTGATACCCAGTTAGATGACCTTCTCTTCTTTTTTTTTTTTTAAAGATTTTTTTTTTATTTTTTTCCTTTTTCTCCCCAAAGCCCCCCGGTACATAGTTGTATATTCTTCGTTGTGGGTCCTTCTAGTTGTGGCATGTGGGACGCTGCCTCAGCGTGGTTTGATGAGCAGTGCCATGTCCGCGCCCAGGATTCGAACCAACGAAACACTGGGCCGCCTGCAGCGGAGCGCGTGAACTTAACCACTCGGCCACGGGGCCAGCCCCGACCTTCTCTTCTTTTTAAAAAAGTAGTATATATAGGTTATGCTAGGATGTTCTTTTAGGGAAGCCTTACAGATAAGAGGAAAATTAATAGTTTTATTTAATAATTTGTATTTTAGACTGTAAGGTATTAGAACTTAGTAAAATCAACTTTTTCTAGCATGTTTCTGATTAAGGACATAGATTTTCTACTAGATCACTAAAAATGTTGTTTGAGAGGTTTTTTCGACTATTTTACGTTTTGAGCAACAATTTAGGCTCTTTTTTAATGTCTAAATTGTTTCAAATTCATGAAGCACAAAGACTAACAGTGTATTCTTTTATATGTGTGGTTAAAAATTATGGAAGTGAGTACCCTATACTATAATAACTAAAATTCTTCAATGCTGAAGGAGATAATTGCAAACAGAATTTATAAACAAAAGTGTGGTAATACAGTTATAGCTCTGCTGGAGTTCCAGTACTAATAATAAAATACAATTTAAAGGGTAAAGATGGAGGAGCTTGATTGGGAAGTACTAGTAGGAATCTTTTTTCACTTGGTAAAGATTATGTCTAGGCCAGGGGTGTTTTTTTTTTCCCCTATTATGATCAGAAAAATTTATATATTTGGACCTCATTATTTCTTTTTGTAGTGTTAGTGAAATGTGGTTCATTAGCTATTCAGAAATGAATTTTTGTGAACAGTTATAGTACGTTTCTCAAAAGTTTAGTTAGATTTAATAATTAAGTACACATATGGGCTGCACTATAAATAAATAATATTCTGTTTATTAATTTTGATTCTGTCAATGAAAATACTATTGTTTAACAGACTGAAGTTGTGTTATAAACTGAGGGCATGAGGGCCCATCTCAGTTCTGACTCTAGCTTACATTAGTAATGGTAACTTTCAGTTTTTATTTCAGTAGTTTCAAGATGGAAAAATGTACTTTCCCAAAGCCTGGTAGACCTAAACTCTCTGGGTCAGATTATGGCCATGAATTTCGGGATTCATGAGGAATTTAAACTTACCTTCAAAATTCTAGTAATAATAGCCTTCTTAGAATGCTTTTTGTTTGTTTGGGTTTTTTTGTTTTCTTTTAGCTCGGTAAGCTCCTTTACTGGATAGAGTAAATACTTGCCAATCTGAGCACATCTCAAGGTTTTTAAATTTTAAATCTGATTTGTATTTACCAGAAGTTCTGAAGTAGAGACTTGATTGCTACCAAATTCTTGCAAACTGCACTTTTATGCACCACAAAGAAGTAAAAATAATTTTTAGAAGGATACCATTTATAGTTGCAGATCAGTGGGAAAATAAAGACTGTTCAGTTGATGGTGGAATTATTGATTATTCACATGGGAAAATGAAATTATCTGTCAACCTCATATCTTAAATAAAAATCAGTTTCAGGTGGATTAAGGACTTAGACATGAAAAGCAAAGTTTTGAAACAATTATAAAAATATATAGAAAATTAGATTTCTGACCTTGTAGAAGGAGTTCTTAAAACCAATATATAAAAAGTGCCCATCACCATAGAAGAAAAGATTAGTAAGTACATGTTTAGTTGAGTCTAAATAATTAGTATTTCTTCATATAAATCAGCAGTGTTCTTGATTTTTTTTTCCTTATTCCAAATTTTATTTTTTAGCATCTCTTTTATGTTATTTTACTTTTTGATGGGGAAGATTCACCCTGAACTAACATCTATTGCCAGTCTTCCTCATTTTTTTTTTTTTTCCGCTTAAAGAAGATTAGCCCTCAGCTAGCATCTGTGCCAGTCCTCCTCTATTTTGTATGGGAGTTGCTGCCTCAGCATGTTTGACGAGTGGTGTATGTCTGCGCCTGGGTTCTGAATCCATGAACCTGGGCCACCGAAGCAAAGGACGTGAAGTTAACCACTACACTACAGGGCCGGATAATTTACTTTTTAGTAACAATCTCTACCTTGAATTTATGTAAATTTTAATAGAGTAGGTCACCAAAGTGATCTCTTTAAAGTTACGCTAGCCTTGCTATAGTATTGATTGAATTTTTTTCTCATTAGGCGAGCCAGTGCAGCCTTGAACTGTTTAAAACGCTTCCACGAAATGAAGAAACGAGGACCTAAGCCTTACAGCCTTCATTTAGATCACATTATTCAGAAAGCAATTGCCACACACCAGAAACGGGATCAGTATCTCCGAGTTCAGAAAGATATATTTGTTCTTAAGGTACTGATATGAAATCACCTTTTTGCAGTTTTATTCATGTGATGGATGTTCAAATGGCTCCCAGGTTTTGTAAAGACTAGGCAGTTTTGAGCTATGTTTTACAACTTTTTAAAGTTAAAAAACCTCGATAATTCATCCTTAAATGAAATATCTTTGCTTTTCTTTTTAAAATTTCAACGTAGTTTTCTGATGTGAGGACAGTTTGCCTTAATTTTTCTTATTATTTTCTGGTGATTTTAGGATACAGAGGAGGCTCTTTTAACGAACCTTAGAGATAGCCAAGTCCTTCAACATAAAGAGAATCTTGAATGGAATTGGAATCTTATAGGGACCATTCTTAAGGTATGACAGGATGCTTCTTGGTGATGGGTTGATTGTCTTCATTTTATTATTCATTGTAATTCAGCATAATTGTATGTTTGGGAATTGATAAATATGTATATAATATAACATATTATGTTTTTCTAGTGGCCAAATGTAAATCTAAGAAACTATAAAGATGAACAGTTGCACAGGTATGTAAGAAGTGTTTTGCATTTAAATTTTAAAAACTTAGTTTTGAATTATAACTAATATCTACTGAAAGTAATAGTTGGTGTTTTAATGATACATAAATTTTAGTAGTTGGTGTTCAATAGGTACATAATGTACATTTTTATATATAGTCTTATTTTATAACCAAAAAGCATCAGCTGATTCTTTTTCTAGTTATTTACATTCTAGTTTTAGTTTTGGAACAAATGAAGTACTTGAAATAAAGCTTTCTCAATTTGAGGTAATATCAACCATGTGGTAATCTTAGCTCTCACATATGAGGATGACATAATAAGGACATATTGTTTCCCCTCCCCAAAATAATGGCCATTTTTAATATTTCATTTCTACTTCCATTTGCATCTGACTTTGGAGGATTCATTCTTCCTCCTCTTTATACTCCTCTTAACCAAGTTGATGCTCTCCATACCTTCCATAAAATATAGTAATGTTCATAGCATGTAAAGCACATCAAGCTACTATGCTGTTCTCTAGTACCCCCATGCATTTTTAATCCTTCCCAGTTTAGATTAACCAACCACCATTACCGATCTTATTAGAGGTCACTTAAGAGGGCCTTTATTGCATCTTTAGAAATTCGTCATTAGCATTATTATTTGATTGTATTCATCTACTCATGATATTTAACTTAATATCTATATTAAGTTTTGAGAAATATATAGAACGTACAAATTACATTGGAATAAAGAACTATAGCACTAACTTTTCATACTCCTTGAGAACAGAGATGATGCCTCATTCAGCTTTGTTTCTCCAGCTCCTGGACCTGAAAACCTTTATTGGATTGGATTGTAGTACATGAAGTTAAATTGAACTAAATTAGGTGGAAGCTTAGAGCATACTGTTGAGAATTATGACATTGAAATATCATAAATTATGTCCATTGCTTCATAAATTCAGTTATCTAAATTTTACCTGCAGCTTTTATGCTTGGCTTTTTGCCTAATTGTGAAAAAACTGACAAAATCATAGTGTGGTAACATTTGCTTACAATTATTTAGTATAAGATTATTTTATAAAGCCGTGGGACAAAGTTCTTGATAAAATACTGTAGAAGAAAATTTATGTCGAGGTGGCTTCCTTATATTTATCCAACCTTATCTTCTTATGTTATATCTGCATTTTTCCTACTAGCATCTTTCTTCTCCAGTATTTCTTTCAGGCATCTCACCATAAAATTCTTATTTCACAAAGATATTGTTTACAATGAAGAGGTTTTTTTTAGTTGATTTTGTTGTTTTCTTTTTTTGTTTTGTTTGTGAGAGAGAGAGAAATGTACCAAATGTGTTTATTAAATTTCTTGCCGTTGGTTTAGACCTAAAACTTACTCAAAACTTTATGATGTCATAAGCTATGGTTAAGATTCTAAAATAATGGTTTGCTTTCTTACTTTGTTGCTAATTTTATTCTGATCTTAGGTTTGTACGAAGACTACTTTATTTTTACAAGCCCAGCAGTAAATTATATGCCAACCTGGATCTGGATTTTGCCAAGTCTAAGCAGCTCACAGTTGTGGGTTGCCAGTTTACAGAATTTCTTCTTGAGTCTGAAGAGGTAATAAGCACTTCGAATATTTTCCAAAGCAAATGTTTTTCATTGAATTTTCCCCCTTCCTTTTATTTCTGAATATGCATTAGCTGTATTTGAAAACACAAAAAATGAGCCCACGCTTCGATTTGAGTTCTTAGTCACTAGCTACGTATGTGACATTGGGCAAGTTATTTGCCTTCTAGAAGATGTGGTTTTCTCTTTGTAAAATGGGAAGTAATACCATATCCATGCCACATTGTGTTGAATGGGATTAAAAACAAAAGATTGACATCTGTTATTAGTAACTTCATCATTATCATTAAATTTTTTGGACTTGATTAAAGTTGATTTTTCTAATTATAGGCACTAATGACTTTTCCAACAATATCACAATGTATTTGCTTTTAGGATGGGCAAGGATACTTAGAAGATCTAGTAAAGGATATTGTTCAGTGGCTCAATGCTTCATCTGGAATGAAACCTGAAAGAAGTCTTCAAAATAATGGTTTATTGACTACTCTTAGTCAACACTACTTTTTATTTATTGGAACACTTTCTTGCCACCCACATGGAGTCAAAATGCTGGAAAAATGCAGTGTATTTCAATGGTGAGCATACCTAGGTTCTGTTTCAGTATATACCTAAACTTTATTTTTAATGTAGTCAGAAATGGTATGCTTTTTAGTCTATGTACGTGTGTTTAAGTTTTATTTAAATGCAAAAAAGAAAAATTTAGAGTTGTCTTGATGCTTTGATATTCTTTTTTTATGTGATATTTGTCATTAAATGCTTTCTTTTATAAATGCTTGTTTGTATTAGGAATTTAAAAGTATTTGTTAAGTTAATAAATTGATACAGGAATTTCTAGTAATTCTTGAAATAATGAATTAGTTTCATCCTTTTTTTTAGTCTCCTTAACCTTTGCTCCTTGAAAAATCAAGATCACTTGCTGAAACTGACTGTTTCTAGCTTGGACTATAGCAGAGATGGATTGGCTAGAGTCATCCTTTCTAAAATCCTAACTGCAGCCACTGATGTGAGTATAACGTAGGCAATAAAAGTATTTTTTAATAACCAGTTAATTCAATACTTTATAAGTTTTCGCCAAGTAAAATTAATTATAAATTCTAAGAACATGAGATGAAATTTGTTTACTTTAAAATTTTAGTTCGTCCAAAGAACTCCATAGAGTATTCACAATTTTACATAAAGGGGAAGAAGCAGCTAGATAGAAACAAAAGTATTTTGTTTTACCAGGACTGAAAAAGTATTCATATGGAGGGCTAACTCATCAATTCCAATCTTTGTGCCCATTTCAAGTAGCAGAACTGTCCCCCAGAAGAGTCAAATTGGCTGTCCATAGCGAAGTTTGGCTTGTTTTTTTTAATGTTCTCATTTACTTTTACAGGCCTGCAGGCTGTATGCAACAAAACATTTAAGAGTATTATTGAGAGCTAATGTTGAATTCTTCAATAATTGGGGAATTGAATTACTAGTGACCCAGCTACATGATAAAAACAAAACAATTTCTTCTGAAGCTCTTGATATCCTTGATGAAGCATGTGAAGACAAGGTGAAGGTTCATTTTTTTTAATATAATAAAATATTTAGACATGAATTTTTATTAAAATATTCAATTTTGAGAGAAAATTATGTGAAATTTTGGAAATAGAGAGTTTACTATCTTTATATAATTGTTAATTTGTCTAATAATTATTTCTTTTAGGCCAATCTTCATGCTCTTATTCAGATGAAGCCAGCTTTATCCCATCTTGGGGACAAGGGTTTGCTTCTCCTCCTGAGGTAAATTTTCAGTAAATTTTTTCTTGTAGTTATGTTTTCTGTTGTGTTCTTTCTGGCAGTGTATATTAAAGCTGGATTCAAGTCTGAAAAGGAAGCACTCTAAAGAGGTTAGCTGTTAACTCTGAAAGAGGCCTATTTTAGAATCTTGGACATTCTGTACTACTGAAACTTTGTCTTTTCATCGTTTTCCTTAATGCTTCTTTTGCATTTCTATGTCTCCTCATGCTTTTCATGATTTTCTTTACTGTGATTGGATCCATGTGTTTGCACAAGGATTGTGAAATTTGTAATTGAAGTTAGCAATAAGTAATAGTTGACCTTTTAGTTTTATGAAGGAGTTATTCCTAAAGTTTTTTAGCTCCTTAAACATATTTTTTGTTTGAGATATTTTAGCTCCTTAAACTTTTTTTGTCAGGCTCAAAGCTAAACTATTGCTTGTTTTAATTTACAGATTTCTCTCTATTCCAAAAGGGTTTTCCTATTTGAATGAAAGGGGATATGTAGCAAAACAATTGGAAAAGTGGCACAAGGTAACTTTCTATTGAATAAGATTCAGTTTGTATGTTTCTGTCTTGGGAAATAGGTTTGTGAATTTAGAGGATTTTTTAATGTCAGTGTTTTGAAACTAAAGAAGTTAAATATTTATTTTGAAGTTGTCTTAAATTCTTTATAATTATTTATATTTTTAAACTGCAGTTATTTTATAGTGAGCTATTGAATTTGTGTACATTCTGTTGAAATTTTGCTTTCAGCTTAATTGATATCATCTACTAATATAATTTATCAACCCTACTTACCATCGTTTCTTTTAATCTTGAGTGTATAGCTGTTTTAAGCTAAAACTAAAACAATTTCCTGAATGAAGGAAGATTGTAGGACAGTTCTAACAAACAAATATAATAATAATTAAACTTTATTTTAGGATGCTACTTTACATCAATCTGAGGACCAGCTTCTTGCTGTTGTAGATAATAAGGGAAACCTAGGAAGAAGGGAGTAATTTGAAGGTGTTAGATAACTTCCTAGCTTTTCTTTAGCTGGTCATCATTTTGGCTTCATTTTGTTTGAAGCATTATAAAATGTCAAAGCATCTTAGAAACTCATGGAATAATCGATCCTAATGTAAATGATTTTTAGATTTTCCATCATTTCAGGTAATTATTTATATTGCCTATATTGAGCCATATTTCGTAAGAGATCCTCACTTTTAAAAAATACTTAACTGGAAAGCATACAACTTCAGGCATGAAGCCTTTCAATAATTGGTGAATTAGAGAACTAAGATAAGATGTGATAGTTTAGTTCCTAAGTAGAAGATATTTAAACCAATTACCATAATAAAATTAGTCAGCTTATTATTACAAATGATAATATTAGGAAATTGCTTAGCAAATCTGGTACAGTATTTTCAGATAGTAGGTACAAAATAGGACTGCTATAACAAAGGCATGTGCCGTGTATAAGGAAACACAGAGGAAGATTTAATGATTCTGCCTTAGGGATTAGCAAAAGAAATGTTAGATGGGCTCAGGAAAAGATAGGATATTTCAAATGGTCTTAAGGAGTAAGTAGGCAAATAAATTGGAAGAAAGATATTCAAAGGTGAGGGAGCAGAATAATAAATCTGTATAGATTATTGAAACTTCACAGACTCGTGAAGAAAGCCATATTCCATGCAGTTGGGGCTAGGATAAGTGGGAAATAGCAAGATGAGTCTGGAATGGTAAATTAGAACCAGATTGTAGAAGGCCTTATAAGGCACGTTATGTCATACTAGGGAATTTCAATTTTATAGGAAGTGGGGGAATTGTTACAAGTGTTTAAAGAGTAAGCATAGAGCTGTGCTTTACAAACATGACGGATCACAATGTAGAAGCGTAAGTTTGTTCCTCAAAGGTAAAAGGTAGGAATATTGAGAACAATTTAGAAGCAAGAAATGATAAGAGCATGAGCTTCAGTGGTGATGAGGTTGGATAGGCAGGGACATGTTTTCTGGGCATTTCTGAAGTAAGATGGACAGAATTTGTGGACTGCTTGGATATAATGAGTGAGGGGTTTAACTTGACTCTTAAGGTTTCTAATTTAAGGGACTGAGTATATAATGGATCACCATTAAGAGATTGTGATTGCAAAATGTGTTTTGCGGGATGAGGATAATGAATTTTGAATATGTTTAAGTGGTATTACCTGTGGGATAACTAGGTGCTGGTATCCAGAAAACATTTGGAAATATGGAGCTGGAGCTCAGATCTGTGCTGAAGATGGCAGTTTGGGAGTCATCAGTGTATGGTAGCAGCAGCAGTAGTAGTAGTAGTTAAAAACAGAAATGAGTGAGATCACAAGGGAAAATGTAAAGAACAAAAAAGAAATCACGCTGAAAATTGCTCCTCAGGGAATACTCTGGTTTAGTAAGGGGAATAAAAGGACAAGGATACTGAGAAAAACATTATCAACGAGAATGGTGTCACTAAAGGATGCTTCAGGAAGGAGAGGCCAGGGGTACAAATTCTTAGAGAGGTCACAGAAGATGAATACTGGAAAACAGGCTGTTAAATTTGACAGGTCATTGGAGAATTTTGCTGGAGCAATTTCAGTAGAAAGTTACAAACAGATGCTGAATTGCAGTTACAGTTAGTTAGGCAGTAAATGGGAGGTTTAAAAATACAGGCAATCTAGTCTGCTCTCTCAGATTAATTAGAGAAAGGGAAGGAAACTAGCTTATTAATTGCCTATCACTGAACTTAGTGCTTTTCAAGTATTACCTCAGTTAATTCTCACAGCAACCCTATGAAATATATTCTGTTATTTCTATTTTGTGAATGAAAACGTGGAAGCTAAGAGAAGTAAACTAATTTATCCTGAGTCACAAAGCTTCAATATAGCAGAACAGGGGCACTTTTTGATGCCAAAGCCCATGCTCTTTCCACTGTATTGGATTTCCTCCCAGTAGCTTGTGGCATGCCAAGATGAAGTGAGACTGCCTCTTTTTCAAGATAATAAAACATCCAGGCCAGGATATTAAAAATCTACTCATTCAATTTAAAACTTCTCTCCCCAAGACCAGGCCTGATAGAGACTTAGAAACCTACAGTGGGGGGAGGATATGGTTAATTCCGTCACTCTTTGTTTCTCATTTTCTTCCCCATTTACTAGCTGCAAGTTTTGGGCTACTCCAGATTTGGAGCAGGAGGAGGAACAAGGGGTAAGGGGTCATGAACAGTCTTACTCAGTTGGTACAGTTGTCATCTGGGGTTGTTAGCTTTGAGTGTCAGATTTCAAATGTTAATTCTTTTGCTTGAGGGTTACTTTATGAATTCTTCAAAGACCTCACCACTGAGGATCTCCTATCTGCAGTTCCCTGCACTAGGGCAATGGCTCCTACCTACTTATACTGCCCCCAGTAGCTAGAAGTCCTCCCCTCAGTTGGAGTCTTCTTGCCCCTTCAGGTAGGTCCTTTTGGGCGGAATCCTCAAGATGATCCACATCAGAAACTCAGTGCATTTCATAGCTATAAACCATACTCTGAGCTTTGCTAGTGTTTTCTTAGTGAATGCCACTGGTCAAAAGATTAACCAGGTAATACCACATGAATGTAACTACTCCTGCATAATAGTCAAAATACCTGCCTTAATTAGATTTTTGTACTCAGTTTTCATGTATAGAGGGGAATATGGTAGTACAGTGGTAGTAGTAGCAGTAGTAATAATTATGGTATGCTGATAAAATTAAAACCTCATATTACTATTGCAAAATAAATATGGAACCTAAAGGAAAAGTAAGTTTTTTAGAGGCTCTAAGTAGTTAAAGTAACCCACTGAATTCAAGTAGTCTAAAATGGTTTAAAATGAAAAGTAATTCTCCCTGCCCCCTTCTGTCTTTTCTGACAGTAATATCTGTTGACAATTTCTTTTGTATGCATTCAAAGATGTTCTGTACATCTATAAGTACATATTCTTTATTTAAAAATACAGACAAATTCTATTTACAACTGTAGATAAAACTGTATTTAACTTTTTCATTTAGCAATGTATCTGAGAGATCTTTTCAGAGCTATGCATTTAGGTGTATCTCATTCTCTTGAAAGGCTGCGTAGTTTATTAAATGAAATGTACCTTAATTTTTATCACCACTTCTGTCTTGATGGGCATTTAAATTGTTTCCAACTTTTTAATTTTGTAAATAGTATTTGTATTCTTGCATATATATCTTTGCATACTTTTGCAAGTATATCTGTTGGTTAAGTTTCTAAAGTTTCATTGTTGAGGGCCGGCCTGCTGGTGTAGTGGTTCCGTTTGCATGTTCTGCTTTGGTGGCCTGGGGTTCTCAGGTTCAGGTTCCAGCGCGGACCTACATACTGTTCATCAAGCCATGCTGTTGCGGCATCCCACATACAAAATAAAGGAAGATTGCCACAGATGTTAGCTCAGGGCCAATCTTCCTCACCAAAACAACAACTAAAATGAATTTAAATTTTTGATAAATACTGCCAAATTGCTTTCCAAAGAGGTTCTACCAATTCCTTCTAACCAGTTTGAAGTGAAGATCTTTTACAATAAAGATGGCCGTGTGCTTGACTCTCAGTTTAAAGAATTTTTTTTTCTTTTTCTTTTTGAGGAAGATTAGCCCTGAGCTAACTGCTGCCAGTCCTCCTCTTTTTGCTGAGGAAGACTGGCCCTGAGCTAACTAATATCCGTGCCCATCTTCCTCGACTTTATATGTGGGATGCCTACCACAACATGGCTTGCCAAGCAGTGCCATGTCCGCACCCGGGATCCGAACCGGCAAACCCCAGGCCGCCAAAGCAGAACATACAAACTTAACCGCTGTGCCAGCGGGCCAGCCCCAGTTTAAAGAATTTGACTAGAAGTTTTCCAAGTTTTAGTTGGAAATACTTTTTACATTTGACCTGATTTAAATTAGTGGGGAAAAATATACTATTGCTTATCAAAAGGTGCCAATATGGTAGAACTCAGTTAATTTCCTTATTTTTTTATTTTTTCAAATATTTTATTGAGGTCATAATGGTTTATAACGTGTAATTTCAGATGTAGATTATTATTTATCAGTTTCTATGTATGCTTCATTGTGCTTGCTACCAATCGTCTAATTTTTATCTTTATGTCTTTTGCTCACCCCCTCCACCTCCTTCCCTTCTGTTAACCACTGATCTGTTCTCTTCATCCATGTGTTTGTTTATCTTCCACATATGAGTGAAATCATGTAGTGGTTGTCTTTCTTTGCCTGGTTTATTTCACTTAACATCATACCCTGAAAGTCCATCCATGTTGTTGCGAATGGGACAAGTTTGTCTTTTTTTATGGCTGAGTAGTATTCCATTATGTATATATATACCACATCTTCTTTATCCATTCGTCCATTGTTGGGCACTTGGGTTGCTTCTACTTCTTGGCTAATGTGAATAATGCTGCAGTGAACATAGGGATACATAGATCTCTTTAAACTGTTGATTTCAAGTTCTTAGGATAAATACCCAGTAGTGGGATAACTGGATCATACGGTATTTCTCTTTTTAATTTTTTGAGAAATCTCCATACTGTTTTCCATAGTGGCTGCATCAGTTTGCATTCCCACAAACATTGTACGAGGGTTTCTTTTTCTCCACATCCTCTCCAAAATTTGTTACTTTTTGTCTTGAAATTATAGCCATTCTGACAGGTGTAAGGTGATATCTCATTGTAGTTTTGATTTTCATTTACCTAATAATTAATGATCGTGAGCATCTTTTCATGTGCCTATTGGCCGTCTGTATATCTTCTTTGGAAAAATAGCTGTTTATATTCTCTGCCCATGTTTTGATCAGGTTGTTTGTTTCTTTGTTGTTGAGTGGTATAAGTTCTTTATGTATTTTGGAAATTAACCCCTTGTTGGATATACGATTTACAAATATTTTCTCCCTTCTGGTGGCTTGTCCTTTCATTTTGTTCATGGTTTCCTTTGCCTTGCAGAAGCTTTTAGTCCTATTTGTTTATTTTCTTTTCCCTTGCCTGAGTAGACATGGTATTCGAAAAGCTGCTGCTAAAACCAGTATCAAAGAGTGTACTGCCTATATTTTCTTTTAGGAGTTTTAATAGTTTCAGGTCTTAATTCAAGTCTCTAATCCACTTCTAGTTAATTTTTGTTTATGGTGTAAGATAATGGTCTACTTTCATTCTTTTGCATGTGGCTGTCCAGTTTTTCCATCACCATTTATTGAAGAGACTTTCCTTTCTCTGTTGTAGTTTTTGGCTCCTTTGTCGACGATTAGCTCTCCACAGATGTGTGTTTTTATTTCTGGACTTTCAATTCTGTTCCATTGATCTGTGTGTCTGTTTTTGTGCCAGTACCATGCTGTCTTAATTACTATAGCTTTGTAGTATGTTTTGAAGTCAAGGATTGTGATGCCTCCAGCTTTGTTCCTTTTCCTTAGGATTGTTTTGGCTATTCGAGGTCTTTTGTTGTTCCATATAAATTTTAGAATTCTTTGTTCTGTTTCCATGAAGAATGTCATTAGGATTCTGATTGTGATTGCATTGAATCTATAGATTGCTTTAGGTAATATGGACATTTTAACTATGTTTATTCTGGAATGTATATTCTGGAATATCCATTTCTTTGTGTCTTCTTCGATTTCTTTTGATAATGTCTTATAGTTTTCAGTGTATAGGTCTTTCATCTCCTTGGTTTAATTTATTGCTAGTTATTTTACTCTTTTTGTTGTGATTGTAAATGGGATTGTATTCTTGAGTTCTCTTTATGCTAGTTAGCTATTTGTGTATAGAAATGCAACTGATTTTTGTAAGTTGATTTTGTACCCTGCAATTTTGCTGTAGTTAATTTTCTTTTTAAAATTTCTAGTGAATATGTTGTGTGTTTAATATTAAGAAGCTAGTTTTTTTTTTTTTTAATGGAGAAAGGGATTCAAATAAGATGAAAAACAAAATTAACTTACTTATATGGACCCTGAAATATTAATTGAAAATGGAGGGCAAAGTATTAGCAGAAAGCCTTTGGGTATGATAGAACGTTTACATTTATAATACCTTGTTCTATCCTTTTCAAAAATTTCTTAAATTTCCTAAACAGATGTTCACTGTTCTCATATTTATGCTTCCAAGATTTGCTAGGTAGCTAACATATTACAAATTTAGTTAATGTTGTTATGATACTATATGCAATTAAAACAATATTGTCTTGTAGGAATATAATTCAAAATACGTTGACTTGATTGAGGAACAACTTAATGAAGCACTTACTACTTATCGGAAGCCAATTGATGGTGATAACTATGTTCGTCGGAGTAACCAAAGGTAGAGTCCAGTTAGTGGAGTAATTTATTGCTGATCTTCAAATATAAAATTAAAACCAGTTTGTAATAAATCATTATTTAAAAAAATAAATCATTAGTTTTAAATCATGTACTTTTAAAATGGTTCATAGCATGGTGAATACACTCACTGATACAGCATTCAGATACCGTCCATGCTCTTACCCTAGTCTGTCTTTCTAGTTTCTTCTCTCTTACCATTGCTGTGAGACCAGCTAAACTGTTATTTTTCTAGAGAAATCCTCATGCCTTTCAACCTGTGTATTTTTATGTATGCTGAGAGATTATATCTAATTCTGTTTATCTACTACTTTATTACTAGTTATTGTTTTAATGAGCGTATTTAAAATAAGCTAATAGGTATATCGATCATCTTTGTTATACTAGATTACAGCGTCCTCATGTCTACCTGCCTGTACACCTTTATGGACAACTGGTACATCACAAAACAGGCTGTCATTTGTTGGAAGTACAGGTAAAAACATAATTAATTTTAAATAGCTACAATAGTAGCAAAAAATGTTAATATTGCTAAAGTATTATTTTTGCAAAACTTCTCAAAAACTTTCAACTCAACGTCATAATTGCTTTTAAAGGTATCCATCTTGTAAATTGACTTAGGCATTCTGCACTTATAATGCTTAGACATATTACTGGCTTGTGTGCATTTCCCTGATTTGTGTGTTAGCCTTTACATAACTAACTTGTTAGGTAGTATAAGTAACCCACAGAAGGTCTGAGGTCTTTGCTTCATAGACTGCTGGAAAAGTTTATTCCGTAGTAAAAACATACTGAAAAACTGAGTTTCTTCATTCCTCTTGTTGGGAAATTAAACTGAACACAATACAGATTCTGTTATCTTTGGTGAGCAACAAACTGAAAGTGTAAGTTGCTCTTTGTTAGTGCTTCACTGTTCTCATGTGCTTCATGGACTGTAACAGGCTTAGGCAGCAGTTGTTCTTGAATGTAGTATGCACGCCGAATTTATGGCTGTGAGTATGTCTTGCAACTAGATGTTTTCAGTAAATATAACCTTTTTCTTATTTTAGAGATGAATAGTTATAGAAGTTTGTGTCTGTGTCTGAACAATAGTAATCTAGCAATTTAGTTCCTTTTGTATCAGTGTTCATCTCAGGAGCAAAAGTTTTGCATAAATATATTCTACAGTTTCATATAATTTTATATTATGTCTATGAAGACTATTGGGGCACACATCTTTATATTAATTTTTTTTTAATTCACTAAAAATTTGAATGATTTGCTCAGTGTCGTTACCTATATAGTATGGTAAAATCTTTTGAGTTAATTATTTTCTATTTAAAGGAAATAATCATAATTATGGCTAACATTTTTGTAATACTAGGTACTAAGTACTTTGTTAAGCACTTTATATGTAATAATTTATTAAATCATCAAACCTTATGAGACAGATGCTGTTATTATCATCCCTATTTTAGAGATTAGGAAATCCAGGCCTGGAGAGATTAAGTAACTTGCTCAAGGCCACATAGATACTAAGTGCTGACTCTAGAATATAAACTCAGAGCCCATGTACTAATGCTGCTCCTTAAGAAGTTTTACATAAAATTATTTTAGAATTTTAAATATGCAGAAATTACTAAATGCAGATCTTACATAGGTCTTAAGATGCAATTAGAAAATACGTTAAAAACATATTGTCACTCATAAGGTTTTTTTTCCCTTTCCGTAGAATATTGTTACAGAACTCTGTCACAACGTTCGTACACCAGATTTGGATAAATGGGAAGAAATTAAAAAACTGAAAGCATCTCTTTGGGCCTTGGTTTGTAATAAACATTTCTATAAGATCTTCATAATTTTTAGATTTTTCTAATTTTACCATTAATATTAAATGAATAAAAATCATTTTATTTGGAACTTGTTCTTAGATTAATATTCTAAGACCAAGATTGTTCCTGCCCACTTAAATATCATTTTTATACTGGAAAATAGATGGTTAAATTATCGGTTTTCTTGGTAAGACAAATGGGACATTAATTCCTAAAATTTCTTATTTGAAGTTTTTTTTTCACATTTTTGTTTTTCCTCTCTCATAGATGGGGATGTGTTTTCTGGTTTTTTGGGTAACTTTCCAAATCTTTTGAAATAGTTAGTTTGGTAAATATATTTGATGTAAGTGATTTATTTTCTTTCAGGGAAATATTGGCTCATCAAATTGGGGTCTTAATTTGCTACAGGAAGAAAATGTAATTCCAGATATACTAAAACTTGCGAAACAGTGTGAGGTTCTTTCCATCAGAGGGTATGTCATTTAACTCAGAAATTTTTCTAATGTATATATTATTATTCACAAATGAGTGTGAGGAAAGAGTATTTTATTATACAATGTAGTCCTTTAGAACTGTTAATTCACTGCAAGTGCTAATGATACAAGATTTTTAAATGCATTAAGTTAAATATCTCAAGGACCTCCTTGTTTAATATTATCTTTCCATTTTTATCATTAGAATGTTGAAGTTTACTTTGCAAGTAAACAGTGAAAATGTAACATGTGTCCAAATATTCCAGTAGTCCGATAGCCCAAATATTCCAGATTTATCCCAGAAAAGCTAATATATGTCTCTTTTTCTGAGATTGCATTATGTTCTTTTAAATTATTTCATTGTAATTAATATTTTTATTAGGAAGGTTTTCATGTTTTTTATTGCTTCTAATTTACTCCTAATGCGTTTTAATACATTTTTCCACGAGCTAAACAATTTTTAGTGGCTTTTAAAAAAACTTTAAATGTACATATAGCAAACTAATGTTTTGTGGTAGCTTTAAGAAATCTTAGTTTGGAATTCTAAACTGTCATTACTGTATCTTTTACATACAGGACCTGTGTATATGTACTTGGGCTCATAGCCAAAACAAAACAAGGCTGCGATATTCTAAAATGTCACAACTGGGATGCTGTAAGGCACAGTCGCAAACATCTCTGGCCAGTGGTTCCAGATGATGTGGAACAACTGTGTAATGAACTCTCTTCTATCCCAAGCACCCTAAGTTTAAACTCCGAGTCAACAAGCTCTAGACATAATAGTGAAAGTGAATCTGCACCATCAAGTGAGTATTGTGACAAGGTCATACACAGTTACCCAAAATTAACGTTTGTATTTGTAATATCAAAATTTAAATGTATTTGTTATATTCCTAATTTACTTTTTTCTAAGATAATTTGGCAGCGTTTTGGAGAATGCGTATCTTTTCACCACAGATTAAAGCCACCATCGTACATTGTTTTCTACCCTTGCTTTCAAAATAGCCTTTGGAAAATCTTACTTACAGAGTTAAATAATAAACCATGCACCAAAAGAATCATTCCCCATTTTTGCTTGTCATAAAATCTAATAAGTAAATGTTTATCTGTCTACCTTCTTCATTTACACAGGTTTTTTAACTCATTTTTCAGATAAAGAGATTGTTGAACCAGAATATATTTGTTAAGAAATATTATATTCACATGTTCATTTTTGAGAGAAGAGCTAAATTTTAAAACTGAATAGTGAAACTGTTAAAAGATATGAGTATCAAAAATCAATTAAATAAAAAACAGTTTGTGGTTTTAAGCCCTGTGCTAAATGCTATTAGGTGTACAAAATTTAAGACGTCATTCTTTTTAAGAAGATAGTACAACATTTATCAAACCATATTTCATCAGATCTAAGATACCATGAATTATAAGATGCACCAGTATTTTATGTGCCACTAAAAATGAAGACAGCAATGCTCCCTATTAAACTAGGACATACCACTGATTTCAAGATGCATCCTGATTTTAGAGATACTAAGTGTGAAAAGTGTCCATCTTAGAATTGACAAAATATGGAAATACACTGCAATATGCAAGTTTATTACTTTATTTTGCCTTCTTTCAAAGTATATTTGAAGAAGTTTATAATTATTCAAGAGAAAAGTAAAAAATAAAACTAGAATAAAATCCTGTAGATGTCATTAGGCATCTCAAAATATTGAGTCTTTTGTTAGAGTTAGGCACTGAATTTAGATAAGTTTCTTACTACCCAAGGCAAAATGAGAAATAAATATAATTGGTTTAAACATGAATTTAAAATGTTATGACTTGATACTTTATTGTGACTTGAAATATACTTTGTAAGTATATTTCAAGATTGGGGATTCATTTCTTATGAGATTAATTTCTCCTGCTTGTTGTGATTTGGAGAATAAACTACGAGGAATCTGTACCAACTGAGTGAACATCCATGGTCAAGTCTCCTTTTTCCCCTTTAATTTTATCCTGAATATTTGGAGGTTTTGGGAAACTCACTGGAATAATAAAAAGAAACTTTATGTAAGCTCTGCCATATTGAGCCCTATAGTTTTCTTTGGAAATAACAGAAGATCCTCATAATGACATAGTTTTACATTTTATTCAAGTCCAAACTGTGGGTCTCAAGAAAGCACTTTTTATGTGACTCAGCAGCTGAACCCTTTATTTTTGAAAATTTTTTCCCTAGATGACTGTTAAACAGAAATTTCTGAAATATGTCATTAATAGTTACCATGATTTTGTTTGTCATTTTTTACATGCCTTTACTAATCAATCCTTTGATCATAGGTATGTTCATAATGGAGGATGACCGGTTTGGCAGCAGCTCTACTAGTACATTTTTCCTTGACATCAATGAAGATGCAGAGCCAGCGTTTTTTGATCGACCTGGACCTATAAAGGATAAAAATTCATTCCCATTCTTTGCTTCTAGTAAACTTGTGAAAAATCGTATTTTAAATTCGCTTACTTTGCCTAATAAAAAACATCGTAGTAGCAGCGATCCAAAAGGAGGGAAACTGTCATCTGAAAATAAGACAAGCAACAGGCGGATCAGAACGCTTACGGAGCCCAGTGTTGACTTTATTCATAGTGATGATTTCACACCCATATCCACAGTACAGAAAACATTACAATTAGAAACTTCATTTGTTGGGAATAAGCACATTGAAGACACTGGTAGTACTCCAAGTATTGGAGAGAATGACTTAAAATTCACCAAGAGTCTTGGTACAGAAAATCACAGAGAAAACACAAGCCGAGAGAGATTAGTTGTAGAAAGTTCAACAAGCTCACATATGAAGATACGTAGCCAAAGTTTTAATACAGACACTACAACAAGTGGCATAAGTTCAATGAGCTCAAGTCCTTCACGAGAGACAGTAGGTGTAGATGCTACAACTGTGGACACAGACTGTGGGAGTATGAGTACTGTGGTAAGTACTAAAACTGTTAAGACAAGCCACTATTTGACGCCACAGTCTAACCATCTATCTCTCTCCAAATCAAACTCAGTGTCCCTGGTGCCTCCAGGTTCTTCTCATACCCTTCCTAGAAGAGCACAGTCCCTTAAAGCACCCTCTATTGCTACAATTAAAAGTCTGGCAGATTGTAACTTTAGTTACACCAGTTCTAGAGATGCCTTTGGCTACGCTACACTGAAAAGATTACAGCAACAAAGAATGCATCCATCCTTATCTCATTCTGAAGCTTTGGCATCTCCAGCGAAAGATGTGCTGTTTACAGATACCATCACCATGAAGGCCAACAGCTTTGAGTCCAGATTAACACCAAGCAGGTGAGCAAAGACATGTTTAAAACTAACAACAGTGGTTGCCAGGTTTTACATCTGCATAAGCCTCAGAAGTGACCTATTATAATTGTTTACTATGGTAGGCTATAAGCTCCTAGTTACCCGATATGATTTGAAATGGATTCTTGCAGCTGCGAGGGGGGAAAAGAAACTCCTTTAGGCCCTGAAAGTAAACATATATGCTTTGCAAGGACACACAAGTCACAAGCTTTTTTTTTTTATTTATTTCTCGCTTCTGCAAGGATCGATTTTAAAAAGAAGCATGTTGGGGGAATCAGGAGCTTAAGACCTACAATAACAAACAACCTTTTCAGGTAGGTCAATTTAAGGCTCCAAAAGTTGACCTCTTTTTTCTTTTTTTTTTTTTTAAGATAACAAAATTTCAGTGAAATTCTTTTCGGTTTGTTTTGAGTAGGTGTGATTATTAAGTAGCAACCTAATGAACATTAAATGAATTACTTGGCCCTCAGGATCAGCAATAGCAGTTTGCTTATGCTCAAGAACATTTAGGGGAGGATTTCTATGCCATATCTAAAGATTATATCAAGCTGGTCAAAGTAAACAATTTAGATTTTACCTTTAAAAGACATGCAATTTTAAATATGATTGTTGCAAAAATTTCTCTATTTTTTGTTGTTGTTGGGCCAAATACTTCTAAAAACTTTCTTAGTTTGAGATTATTCATTTACATTTATTTAAATGGTTAGTATTTGTCAGATACTGAGAATAATGCCTGGCACATCTTAAGCGCTCAATAAAAGTTAGTTATTGTTATCATCATCATCATTATCATTATTGGTGGTTATTTCTTTAGTGTAATCTCTTGGCTTTTATATAACCAAATTCTTAATAATGTTAAGTTATTAAGCAGTTTTGTTTCAATAATTTTAACACGTTTAGTAGAAGGGGTACCTGGTAGCAGATAATCAATTATATCTCCTTTTGTAGAATTTCATAAATTATGTAGTAATCTCATCTACCTGGAACTCACCGGCTTTGGTACCCACATCAATTCAGAAGAAAGCCAGGCAAACCTCTCAATAGCTCACCACTATAAATCTATGCAGTAAAGTTCATGAATTTTATTCAAAAAAGGTACCTCTGACCCTCAAAGTTTGTTGATATTTTCTAACAAGCTTGAGTGTCAGGCTTTCAGGCCTATAGAAGCAACAATTAGAAGCTTCTACTGGTAGGTACACTGTAACAGGAAATGACAGCTCATAAAATTGGTAGCAAAGGAGGAAACTTTTATACTACAACAAAGTATTTGAAAACTCAAAGACCGAAACAGTCTGTTAGCGTTCAGCCAGGGGTAGTAAGTAACAGAGCACACTGAAATGAGCAGTAGAAGTACCACCATCTTACAGCTCAGTACAGTAGCTGAAGTCTTGTTAACTCAGAACCATCCAGTTCAATTTATTATATCTCATTGAAGCAGGTATTTCTATCCAAATTGATTAAGCATAGATAAAAAGTGGTAGTGCTTAAATATTCATAAGAATAAACCAAAAAAGACAGCTATGCCAAATCACTTATTTCCTCACCAGTCTGGGTTCTTAGGATCTTATTCCGGTATTCCCTTTTAGAACAGGAGAAGAATATTTGGAAATTGTGCTCCTAAACTGCCAAATTATTGTCATTATAAAGGATGAATAGGTGTTTTTAATATCTTAGGAGGGGAAAAAATCGAAAAAGCACTCAAGGAAAATAGGAGCAGTTTGTACAAAGGCATGAAGAAATAACAAAACTTCATGTTCCTCACATCTTTCATTTATTCTTCAAATTGTATTTAGCATTTAGATTCCTTGTAGGAAAAAATTGTTGGCATTAATCTTATTATTCCTATTTCTATCCTTTGGTTGATTCAGAGAAAATGAGAATGATGGAAGATAACTACAAATTTACTTTAAAATAATAGTTTGGAATCCAGGCTGAGAAGATTTTTTTTGTTGTTACTTTCTTATAAAATTAAGAGTAGGCATATTGTTACCTGTGGTATAATGGCTGATGTGAATCCAGCAGTCTGAAAAATCATCTCTTACTGAGATATTTCCTTGGAGCATGGAAGAAAAAACACTGAAGTAGGAATCCTTGATCTTGAGTTTTAATACTGGCCCTGAGTGAATGAACTTGGACCATGTTCCGTAAATTATGCTGTCTTTTCTGCCTGGAATTTGACGGCTTTACAAACCTCATCAATCCAGAACAAAGCCAGGCGAACCTCTCAGTTGCTTACCATTAGAAATCTATGTTGTAAAGTTCATGAATTTTGAAATATCTAGGCCTCAGTTGCCTCATCTAGTGGAGTTTGGACTAGATCAGTGGTTTTAAGCTTTTTAAATGGTGCTTTTTAAATAGAGAAACCCTTTCTTCACAAAAACATTTCTATGGAAACCCAGTATGTAGAATAGATAAAAATGGAACTGTTCTGTTTGAAATAGGGCTGGGAAGGCCAATAATCCAGTAATTCCTTCTCCTCTACTCCAGCAGTCCTTGAAGGGTTTTATGGAATTAGAGAGATATAATGAGTACAATTTAAAAACCACCAGCCTATTTTATGAAATTTGTAAATTTCAATTATGAGTGGTTTTAGGTGGAAATTACTAGAAATTAGGGGTGGTTTTGCTATGCTAATATTAATAGCTACTATTTATTAAGCATGTATTTTGTTTGTTTTACAAAATAATTCTTTGTTTTAATATCAGGCTACATTATTACACTTTAAATGAGTTGGGTTTCCAAATAGCAATATATATATATATATATATGCTGTGGAACCTCGCATGGTGCCTTGGATGTACAAAGCAGATGTCTAGTAAATATTTTAGCACGCGTATTGCGTGGACAAGGATCTATATGAGAGAGGTGTATCTTATGGAAATGTCAGTGCTTCATATAAGGCTATCTCTTGTAATATTTACAAATGATACTATTTTTGCTATTTTGTATCTGTCTTCTGTGTTAACATAAATCTTACGTTGATAAAGCATTGATTGTCACACAAAGAATAAGTAATTATTTTTCATGAAAATGGTTAATAATAAGTACCCTTAGTTATATGATGGCCAGCTGTGGTGGTCTAGTTGTTAAAATTCGGCACTCTAACTGCCATGGCTGGGGTTCCTTTCCAGATCAGGGAAACTACACCACCCATCTGTCAGTTGTCATACTGTGGCAGCTACATGTTACTATAATGCTGAAAGGAAATATCAGCGGGTCACCCATGGTAGACAGATTTCAGCAGACCTTCCAGACCAAGACAAACTAGGAAGAAGAAAGAAAGACCTAGCCACCCACTTCTGAAAAAATTGGCCATGAAAACCCTATGAATAGTGGCAGAGCATTGTCTAATATAGCACCAGAAGGTGAGAGGGTGGCACAAAAAGACTGGGCAGGGTTCCACTGTGCTGTGCACAGGGTTGCTAGGAGTCGGAATTGACTGATCTGCCCTGACAAGTTAGATGATAGCAAATCTAGCAATCTCAAATGATTGTGCAGATAGTCCTTGGATTATACCTCTGACCTCTGAGGTCAGTTTTTTTTACTTCTAGATATTGAAAGTTATCTTAATAGCCCACCTTTTCACTTTTGCCTGGGAGACCGTAACAGTTGTTTTTAGTAACAGTCTACATTACTGATTACCTTTTCTATATCAATTTATAGCAGCTAAATATTTCCAAGTATTTATATGTTCTCACTAAACAATATGGCATTGTTGTGTACTCAACTATTTATTTTTTATGAAGGTATCAAAATAAATTATAATGTCTTTGTATGATTAATATTACAAATCAAGACACTAATGCGAGTGGTTTCTTTTATGGTATTGTAGGTTCATGAAAGCTTTAAGTTATGCTTCGTTAGATAAAGAAGATTTATTAAGTCCTATTAATCAAAATACCCTGCAGCGATCCTCTTCAGTGAGGTCCATGGTGTCCAGTGCAACATATGGTAGTTCAGATGACTATATTGGTCTTGCTCTTCCAGTAGACATCAATGATATATTCCAGGTATTAAAAGTTCCACTGTTTTCTTATGAGTTGATTTTCTGTTTTTTCACATTCTGTAATTGCTTACTAGAAATTATGATTTAGAATGAATACTAATTTTGGGGGAGGTGACGTTTTAAGGCAGTTTTGTTGAAAGAAATTTTATGATGAAAAGTTTTTTGCCTTTCTCAGCTGTCCCATGTTCTTTTATTTAGTATCTCTGAGTCCCCAGACCATTATCCTTCCTTCTCTTCCCATACTAAATTGGCATCTTGTTTGACTTCTTTATTAGTATATTCTCTTTAGAAATTTAGCGAATTCCTAACCTTGCTTTTTAGTCACATTTGACTTATTCTTTCTTGTTTTTTTTTTCTAATTGAGATATCATTGACATATAACTTGGTGTAAGTTTGAGGTGTACAACATATTCCTTGCTTTTTTATCCTTGATCCTGTTTATCCCATACAGGGCAGCCGCATGTTGTGCCCAGTCATATAAAGTGACCCTCATTGCATGTAATCCTAATCACAAATCTCTAGATGATAGGTAGTGCAAAAGAGTACACATTTGCTCAGAAGTCTAAAGACATTTTAGATAAGTTCTAAAATAAGTATTTTAATATCTATTTAAGTCACCAAGAATAAATAAAGACTTTAAAGGATATTTGTTATTTTGTCAAGTTTTGGTAATTTAACCTTCTTCAGTAAACTTTCCATTGTGAGCTCTTGTGCTGTAGTAATTCTATTTAAATTACATTTTATTTAATTTTGCTAATATTCATAAAGTGGATTTCTTTTTATAGCAGGACTTAACTGTGATTTATATCTATTTTAGGTAAAGGATATTCCCTATTTTCAGACAAAAAACATACCTCCACATGATGATCGAGGTACAAGAGTGTTTGCTCATGATGCAGGAGGTAATGTGTGGTTTTATTCTCATGAGACTCCTCTTTATATTAAAAAGAAAATTCTTTTTAACAGAAAGCTAATTAAAAAGAAAGTTCTTTTCAAGTAGGATGACACCAAAAATTCATGTATACTTACTTTTGGGTCAACTTAAAAATTATACCAAAATAATTGTTTGAGTCAATTTAAAATTAAACCATAATATTTTTTTGTGAGGGACATAAGAAAGTGTTTTTCCAACTAAGTACCCAGCCTTTCAAGAAGACAAAAACTGGATCAGTTGCTTCTGTTTAAAAAAAAAAAAAATACGTAAAAATTTTTAACGCTAATCCTTTTAGGTCTAAGAAACAGCTGTTTGGGGGAAAGGAGAGAGATAAACATGTACTTATACATTACGTGATCTCTCTTTTTTATGAACTATAATATTTTAGTATATGCATAACAGCCACAGGTTTAAAGCTTCATAATCTTGAAGATTGTTTCTAACATGTACCTCTTTAGACTCAGAATTATTGCTTTTCTTTATGCAAATGTTGAGGATAATTGAAATGATGCCTTAATTGTATAATCTTAATTTTCCATTTTGTATCTAAAACCTCACGTTAAAGTAGTATCAACATATATTCTGGCTTTAATTATTTTCCTAATTCAAAGCAAATGATCTTTTTTTCTCCCCAGTTTAGGTTAGATTTTGAGCCATAAAACGAGTTTTGATTTTCTTCCCTAATTTCCTTTCTTTAAAATTTCACATAGTTTAAGGCATCTTGAAAGAGGTGTCATTGATATTATTACTATCTTTATCAGATTATGTTTTATATTTACTTATGCACAGGTCTTCCATCTGGAACTGGAGGTCTTGTAAAAAACTCTTTTCACTTGCTACGACAGCAGATGAGTCTTACGGAAATAATGAATTCAATCCATTCAGATGCTTCTCTGTTTTTAGAAAGTACAGAAGACACTGGACTTCAGGAGCATACAGATGATAACTGCCTTTATTGTGTCTGTATCGAAATTCTGGGTTTCCAGCCCAGTAACCAACTAAGTGCAATATGTAGTCATTCAGGTGAGTGATTATGTCCGTCTAGGTTAATCGACCTGAATGTGGATCTCCTCCAGTTACAAGTCATCTCCCAGCCCTATTAATCATCCCTCTTACTCCATTTTCACTGCCTCAGCCTTCGTTCAGTCACTCATCATCTCCATATTAGAGTCTTAGTGTTTCAGTCTCCGGTTTTGGCCCCTTCCAATTCATCTTTCATATTGTTGCCTGGGATTAATCTCTTGATGATTCCATACTGACTATTCATGCTCAGCAAACAAGACTCTGTGTGTGACCTGCCTGGTGTCTTTTTTCAACCATTCTCCTGTCTTATAATCCATACACTATTACTGACTGACTTGAAGTTTTTGAACAAACTGTGCTTTTTTTTTTATGACTCTAGGCATGAAAAATGTATTTTTCCCTGCTGTTCTCTCTTGCCTTTCCCTTTCCTTACACACATATAAGCTCACACACAGGCACACACCTCGTCCACCTCATCCTAAGCGTCAGGGATTTTGTATCTGCAAAGTTTTCTCTGACACACTAAGTGAGACGTTGACATCCCATCCTCTTTACTCTTGTTGACCTTTGTACATAGATCTCTTATGATGATTATTGCTTAGTTATTTTTTTCCCTTCTACTCAATAAGTTCCTTTAGGGTATGGTCTGTCATGTCTTTTCATTTTTATATTTCTAATACCTAGTTTTGTACTGCTTTGCATAATAGGCACTCAATGTGTTTTTGGTGAGGGAATAAATAAATTGAACCCAGATTCAGCTTTTCCATATGATTCAACAAGTGACATATATTAGCAATGTAAAATTAGTATATATGTGTTTGAAGTGTTACCATAGAAACCTTTTCTTGGTGAACATCGCTTAGCTACCCTCAGGAAACCCAGTGATGATGAGAGTTCTCTGGGTCACTCTTCCAAATTTCTCCTTGGAGTTCTGATTCAGAGCTTCCCACCTGATGGGTTGCAGCACACTGATGTGCCACAGATAGGATATGGGTATGCCAAGATATTAATCCCCTCAATGATTCCATGCCCCAATAGGGCCCAGGTTTGACAAGCCCTGCACTGTGATACGTCCCACTGTGAACAGCCCTGTCCAGGGCCCCAGCATGCTGTAATTATTTTCATTTGCTGTGAGTGAAAAGGTTTGGGCAGTGTTGTTCTGAAGTATTGCACACAGTAAAGATGCTGTCATTTGGCTGTACATCGTTTATGATGCTTTAGTTCCTGAAAATTCCACTTCTTCATTTACTTATTCAACAAATACTTATGGAGCGCTTACTATGGAGTTTTTGCTATACTGTTCTTTACTTATGTATCAAATAAGAAATACGGAAACCAGCCCTGTAATTACCCAGTCACAAGATAATCACAGCTAGTTCTAATCCATTTGTGCTCTGTAGCTGGGAGAGTGGTCAAGCAGAGTGTCGTGAAGTTTGGGACTTGGGAAAGACTTCCTGCAGTTGAAGAAGCTCTTACCTCAGCACAGCCATTAGAGCCCCTCGGCTTGTTATTCTAGTGACATGAAGTGTTGGATTGAGGAGCAGCAGGGGAAGGATGATTCTTAATTGGAAAATGATTACAGTTTACTGCTGATACCCATCTTGGAGCTGTGAAGGGAGAGAGACTAATTGTTAAAAAGTCACTGAACCCTTACTCATTCATACACTCAAATATTTATTACACCTCTACCATGGGTCAGGTGTTGAACTAGACGCTAGGAGAACAATTGGGAGAGAAAAAAAAAGACACTAATTTTGCTTTCTGTGAGCTTTAGTCCTGTGGGGAAAGAAATGGATTGATTGATCAGTCAATCAATTGATTATACAAATATAATACTGCATTTGTAACAAGTGCCATCAAGAATAGATACATGGTATTAGCAAAGAAATATAATCGAGTAGGCAGATCAAAAATGAATCTGAAGAAAATAGAAGCCAACTAAGTGAAGACTGGAGTATGGAGAATTTTAAGACAGAGGGAACAGCATCAACAAAGGTGTTCTGATGGGAGCGAGCATAGGAAGTAGAAGGGACTAAAAAGACCTTTGTGAATGGAGCTCAGAAAGCAAGGGGAAAGGAGATACAAGATCTGCCTAGAAAGATAGATAGAAACTGAGCCCTGCAGAGCCCTTGTTACCCAAAGTGTGGTGAGTCGACCAGCAGCATGAGCATCACCTGAGAGCTTGTTGGAAACGTAGAATCTCAAACTCCACTCCACACACAATCAGAACCTGCATTTTAACAAGAGTCCTAGGTTATTCATGTATACCATACAGTTTGAGAAGCACTGCTATAGGCCATGTTAAGGATTTTGTCTATCAAAAAGAAGACATCATCATCTATGGAAGATAACTAAAAATTAGTCCCTCTACTATTTAATGATCATTTTAAAGGGACGTCAAGACTTGAACACAAGACATTTCATTCTCTAAAATTTCCTGTCTGATAAGGTGGTGGTTCAAAAATGTTAAAGCTCAGAGGAAAGGCCATTAGAAAAGGATATTTAGTAACATTTTATTCTGTGTCTTCCACCTTCACAGGTGTTTATGCATTGTATGGTTCTAGTGTGCAAGGCAAAATGTTGGCCTTTCAAAATTTAGTACTGTACATTTCTGTTGAATCTAATTTATAGTACACCACATTTGCCCTAGTCTAGCTTACCAACTTCAAACGGGAAACCTTATAAATGTTTTAGACTAGTCCATCTGTGAAAGAGAGAGCATTAGAAAAAAATCAATGCACTATAAAAGATAATGGCAAGATCAGTTTGAATGTCTAGGTTATTAAATTGACAATTTGTGAGGAGTGGGTAGAAACTACACAGGGCAGAGGAGGGCCCTAAAGAGACAGTGGTGGTCTTCAAAGTTATTTTAGTTGCAGAATCCATGTTTCAGTCAAAATCTATGCAAAAGACCAGTGATATGCAGATGATGGTATAAGGGGAATAAGGAGGTGGATCCCATCTACCTGGCCTTGCCCAAGTGATAAAGTGGGGGCGGGGGGCCGGAAATGCTGCTTCTCCAAGAACCATGGAAGACCACTGGTGTAAACACAGCAGAGCAGTGAGCTCTGGTGCCAAGACTTAGGCTCAAAGCCACAGTTTTTCACCTAATTAGTTATTTGATCTTGGACAATCTACCTAATTTTGCTGAGCTTTAGTTTTTATTTTTGCTTAAATCTCTAAATGAGAATAATGACACCTACCTAATGGTGTTGTTTGATATTTAATAATATGTAAGATTAGCATTTACTAAGCTCTCTGTAAATGGTAACTCACAGTAAGTTATTTATGCTAGAACTGATAGTCTCTCCTAAATTCTGATAATTCAGTTATGGTGATCTTACTGTGCTCCTAAGGAAAAACTCCTTGCTCA
This sequence comes from Equus caballus, assembly GCF_041296265.1. Lineage (NCBI taxonomy): Eukaryota > Metazoa > Chordata > Mammalia > Perissodactyla > Equidae > Equus > Equus caballus. The sequence goes on from NC_091704.1 coordinate 41,651,083, forward strand.
CTTCGTTTTACATCTCCTGCTGCCTGAGAGTATTGGTTATCAAGTGATTATATATATATCAGAGCTAAAGCTCCTCACAGAAATTCTTAATTTTTTTCGTAAATAATTATTTCAGCATTTTCCATAAGCTATTTTGGGGCTTACTGCTTTCTGGTAGGAAAAAATTAACTACAGTTTTTCCGAATGAACCTGTATGGATTTATATTTATTATTTTTTGCTCAGAGCTTTTTATTCTTTCTCACATGTAGTGGCATAATTTAGCTGGAGTCGGCCTTATGCTCAGATACATGGAGTAAAGAAGATGTCTAGTCTCTTAGGGTTCGGTCTATCCTATGCTTCATATCTCCATTTTCAACTGAAAGATAAAATAAAGCTAAGATAGACTATTATTAGTTAAAAAGAAAGGAAACAATAAAAGCAAACAACTACAGTTAAGAAGCTAAACATCAATCATATAGATAAAATGATTTTGTTTATGGACAAAATGCTTCATCCAAATTAAAAATAATCTTGAAGTGTCTTGAATAAAACTGTGTCCAGGTGCATTGCATCAAATACTTCTTAAGAGAAGGTAGAAAAAAGGTCCCTAAAGGTAAATATCATCAACTTAGTATGCACAGTTTTGCTTTTGACAGAATCGTAGATGTTATCTTCCATGTCTAAGAAAAAGTAGGCCAACTAGCTGTTCCTTGCCCCATTTCCAAGGGTTTTGGTTCTCTTTATTCTGCCAATTTATAAATAGTGCCCATGTTGTGCCCACATGTTCTCTGTAGTTCCCATTTAACACATGTAGTTATTTCATTAAAGAATTTGTTCATATGGTTTAGCATGTTTCACAAAAAAACAGGCCCTATGTAGTAAACAGCTTCTGTTATCATTATGCTTAAGATGCTGTTTCACATCTCCAAATGGGATAAACTGGTTATTTTGGAACCTGACTTAACTAGAAGAATGATTTTTTTTTTTTTTTAATGAGAATGAATGACATCTTTAGAAATAGGATGCATTCTAACAGGTTAGAAATGTTAGGAGTCATCACTGGTTGAAGGTGAAGCAGAAATAAATTATTTTATAACTTTTCAGAAACATATCAATTGAAGAAAATATAGCTTTCTTACTGTTACCTGTGCTGGAGTATTTTGTCATTGTACTCCTTGGGTAGTTCATCAACTGAGTCTAAAATAATATTTCCATCTCTTATCTGTTTATTCAATATAACTGGTTTTTAAGTACATCTTTAGTTCTCAGATCTTTTGGCAATAGTTTTATTTTTTAAATTAATGTATAATTTAAGTAGCATGTTTTACTTTTAAGTGCCTCACAAGAAACATGATGTCCTTGATAACCAAAATTTAAAACTATGCTAAATTTATAGATCTTCTTTTCCAGGGAACCAAAGCATTTTCTGCTTAGTATTATATAAATAGTAATCTTAGGAAGTACTTAGAGATGAGTTGAGGTGATGATATTTCTATTCTGTGGAAAACAACATAGGGAGAGGTAGTGTGTGTTGATGTTGATCTAGTTTCCTGGATTTCTAAAAATATAGCTTTTTTTCTCTACTCTGACAATGTGCTGTAGTGGAAAGAGTACTGGGCTAGCTATCATGATGTCTTACTTCTGGCTGAGTGTGTGTCTCCTCTCTCTGAATCTCTTTTCTTTCATGAAATGAAAGCTTTAACTAATTTCAGGTATTTCTTATAGTAGTAAAGTTATATGATTTTATAGGTTGCCCACTGTTAACTCCCTGAACAGATGACCAAAGACTTGCTGATTTCCATTTGCTCAATCACTTGATTTAAGAGCTCAGGATAATTTTAAATAAAAAAATTCATGTCATTTTAGCAACATCAGGATGTTTAGTGGACTTCAGAATCCCATCTTGGAGTACCTTAGCAAAGATTCATGGGTAGTAGATTTATTCTAAGGAATGAAATGATAATTCAGGGAAGTATGATTCTTATATTGGTAATTATTAAATGGGGGGAAAACAAGTCATAGAATAATATATATAGTACAATCCCACTTATATACCCAAAGAGCAAGAAAGAGAAATTAAAATAGCAAAAGATCTGAAATTATATATATATATCTCAAACCTTTAACCATATTTACCTATGGAGAGGGGTAGTTAGTTTGGGGATGGGAAAGGGGATAGATAAGGTGTCTTCACTTTTTATTCTGTACGCATCTTTATTTGAATTTTTAAAATAATCACATATTAATATTTTTGTAATTTAGGAAAATAAAATCTTATGTAAAAATGTCTTTAGAATTTAACAAATTTCACTATCTGAGCAGTCTGAATTTACTTTGAAAATCTTCATCATGGAAAATAATTGTTGAAAACTGGATAGAAGTTACAAGGAATCATCTCCTCTGTAGGATATAATGCAAGCATAGGAACTAAGCCATTGTGATACTTTAATTGAAATAATTTTTTTCTTCAGACCTTCAAGACATTCCATATTCTGATTGGTGTGAGCAGACTATCCATAATCCGTTAGAAGTGGTTCCCTCTAAGTTTTCGGGAATTTCTGGATGCAGTGATGGAGTGTCTCAAGAAGGCTCAGCCAGCAGCACCAAAAGCACAGAATTGCTACTAGGTAAGTTGTCAGATTCAAATCTAAGCATTGTTAATAAAACTATATTTAGTTTTGTTGTTGTTGTTCATAAATAATGTTAACGAAAGTTATCTCAAAACTATGACTAGTCAGTTTTATTGAGGCATATTTAGCCAGTTTTTGCACCTGTATGCAAACTGATATGTACCCTCTTAGCTGTCTGCTTTTAGTAGAAAGAATTTTGCTCCCAAAATGACCAAGAGATTAGCGCAGTTTATCTCAGTTTTAGATCTTTAGATAAAGTTTAAAAACAAATTCCATGAGTTATAACCATTTCCTAATGTGATATAGATGAAATATTTTATCTTCTTTTCAGGTGTTAAAACAATTCCAGACGATACACCAATGTGCCGTATACTCCTTCGCAAAGAAGTTCTAAGATTAGTCATTAATTTGAGTAGTTCAGTTTCAACAAAATGTCATGAAACTGGGCTTTTAACGTAAGTAAACTATGAGTATTCTTTGTTCTGCTTTTTTATGGTGAAAAAGATACTTGAAATACTTCAACAATTGGACTAATTACCTTCCATTGGTAGTTCTCAACTGTATGGGATATCTGTGGGAGGCTAGATTTTCTTCATATACATCAAGCAAAATAACATAGGCAAACAGATTAAATGCAGAAGCAGGTATGTGGATCTAGCTATCTTCTATTAAGCCAGACTTTAAAGAGATCTGTAGAAATGTAAAACAGTACCATTCTTCTCATTTTTTTAGTTTTGGAAAATAATAGTTATCTTTCATTAAAATATATATTTATGTTAACATGTAATGGATTTATTTTTTTAAATGAATTAATAAATATCTTGAAATTTTCTCAATTTTAACTTGTGGTAATTATCAATGGCTATAGCCCACAAAAAATAAACTTTCTGGAGTCCTCAGTAATTTTTAAGAAATTAAGGGAATTATGAGACCAAAAAGTTTGAGAAAAGCTGGCCTATGTAAAACAAATAATATTTTCTTGGTTTAATTTTTCCTTATTTTTCTTTCTTTCTCTTAATAAAAGTTGCAGAATTTTTATTGTTTTTCTAAATCACAGCAACATGATAAAGGAAAATTCGGACAGTCGTCAACATCTTTGATTTGCACTATTTAAAGCAGTGGTCCTCAAAGGAAATACACTTCAGGGTCTCCTGTGGGACTCTAAAAAAATAATAACACAGATGCCAGGGTCCCTGTACAAACCTCCTGGCCAGTAGCTCTAGGGGTAGTAGGTCTTTAACCTGTGTATCACCCCACCTCACCCCACAGCCAATTCTGAGATGCTATCCCAGCTAAAAACCACTGTTTGAAAGATATAAAGAGATAGCCCAGTCAAGGATATTGATAACTTCAGTCTAACTTTAAAAACTTCTTTCTATTTTAAAACGTAATTTTTAAAATATGTGAGTCATTCTAGGCTGATAAATAAATTTTGCAATTTCTCATGCCAGTGGAAAAAATATTTCTAACTTTCCAAGAAGCATTTGGATTTTGATCATTTTAAGACATAACCCCAGACTTAAAATGTCTAATTTAAGTGTGAAGTGGGAATATTTAATATTTTATATTCTATGCCGTCACCCAAAAATGCCATCTAATCAGTATCTGGAGAAAAAATATTTAAAAAATGATGTTTTGTAGGAAAAATAGGTAAGGCCTTATTATAGTTTTTTATCACACCATAGTCTTGTCTTTTGTTTTAGAATTAAGGAGAAGTATCCTCAAACATTTGATGACATATGCCTTTACTCTGAGGTTTCCCATTTGCTGTCACACTGCACATTTAGACTTCCATGTCGGAGGTTCATACAAGAATTATTTCAAGATGTACAGTTTTTACAAGTAAGTAGAATTTTTACTTAGGAAATTTATCTTTTAAGAATAATTCTGTTTGAATTAAGTTAAAAGGGAGATTATATCTGTTGATACACTAGACGGTCATTAACAGTTTACCACTTCTTTTCTAGATGCATGAAGAAGCAGAGGCTGTGTTGGCAATACCACCAAAGCAACCTATAGTTGATACATCTGCTGAATCCTGACCTCATATTTATGATGTATATAGATGTATACTATATATATTCATATTTGTGGATTTCCTACAAGCCTCAGAAAATGCTGACTGACTGGGCAGCGAAGACAGGAGCATCTTCTGTACACTGTTCCAGCAATTACTGGTACATGAACAGTTGGAACTGCAGACTTACCCTAACCAAAACAACTTCCTCTATCCCCCGTTGAGCCCTTTTGGGGGTTCATTGTTAATTACCACAGTTTTAAGAGTTTTAGTTAACCATTGTATGCAAGAGCCAAGCACTGAATACCTACATAAGTTTTCTGTTTTTTCATTTTAAGAGCATAATAACAGTGGAACAATAATAGGATATGCTGAAGCACTCTTCACACAGTTATTTCTGAATTCTTTTTTTAGAGTTAATACAAAGATGCCTTGTTTGTTAACTAATTCGTGGAAACCAGAAATCGGTGTCTCTGAGGCTACATCCTGTTACCACGACAGGGTGTGCTTTAACTGCTGGTATCAGAGGGGGAACTTCGGCCCTTCCACATTTTTCTTAATGTTTCTAACACTACTTCAGAGGTTTGTAACCTCAAAGCGAAAGAAGAGCCTCAACAACCCGGGACTTATAAGTTATTTTTATGTTGCTAGACTTGCATAAAGTTTCTTATTTGTTTTCTGTCTATTAAGTTTTGTTGCAATGTATTATTATAGGCTATTTGAACTGATTAAGGTTTTTCACTACAGTTCCTGATTAAAATCAGAAGATCATTTTGTAATTCAAAGTATTTCTCATTTATAGAATGCATATATTTTCAGTGGACTTCCGTTTTTATCAACTTCCCATATCACCATTTAAACAGGAACTTTAACAAGCACTATTAATTTAGACCTAAAGCAAAAGAAAGCATTAAATAACACTTTGGATCTCTTGAGGAAATGATAAGTTTGCCTACAATTTACACATTCCATGGGAAAAGAAGAGCCATATTTCCTTTTAAGAAATCATTAATAAACCTTATTACAATTAAAAATTGTAGTGAAAAGCCTTAAGTACCAAATTTTAAAGCAGCAGTAATTTAATTTTTATATCAGTGTTCTTGTTTTGCACAAACTAAATGCAGTGATAGGTGAGTTTATGAGTACAGTAATTGCCTTTATCACATTTGTGAAGTTAAGTTGATGAGGGCAAGATTTTGTTTATTTGTGTGTTTAATTTGTATATGTCTAAAGATATTTGGAAATCTTTACAGGAATTAAACATATGCAAATTTGTGTATAAAAGTAGCATAGCCATTATCATTTAGAATGCTTGTAAATGAAAGGATTATCTTTTTTGAGGTCTATATATAAACAGAAAAAAAATCCAGCTGGACTGATTAGGACCCTTTTTTAATTCATTTGTGTATACCATTCTTACCGTTACACAGCAGCTTTGACACAGTCGTAGTACATTAATATTTTCCCATATCCTTTTTATAATGGGCTTGTTCTTTGAGATCTCTGTAAAGAACCCTGTGAACTAGAAAACATAACTCACAGAGATAGTTTTGTTTTGTTTCTTTTAATTTACTGGCACTGAAAGTTCCAATTGGGATGAAGCATTTCATCTCACTTCATAACACCTCTTTGACTGCACTTCAGTGAATTGTTCTTATGTGCACTGTGTAGCAACTTACATTATAACAAAACAGATAAGGGCTGTAAGCTGCTCCTTATGTTAAAAAGTGGTTCTTCAGCTTTTCTCTCGTAAAATCCAATTGAAGATAAAACAAATACTTTTTTTTTACCTTTAATTTATCTCTGAACCCCAGTGTTTATTTAAATGTCAACAGTACTTCTAAGAACGTTGCCTGTCACCTTGGTCTTTGGTCTTGGATAATTAAACTGCCTTCCAGAGAACCAAATGTCAGAGATACTAGACCAAATAGTGGTTAAAAACTCCAAAGGAGGTAATGTAGTAATCTTATTCATAGTGGGATTAACATATTTTAGACATTCATTGTAAACACTACCTCAGTTAATAAAGACTATAAAATCTGTGGTTTAATCCCTCAAAAGTTAACAGTAGTTCTTTTTTGTCACATACACACAACCATCCCCATGCCTAGACCCCACGTCACTCACCCCTCCTGAAATGAAGTCTTCGTTACTATTAGCCTAAACAGGTTGTTGACTATTTCTTTGAAAGACATGTATGTATACATCATAATATTTGCCTATAGCACTTAGTTTGGGGAGACACTCAGAGCTTTGTGGTTATCAGTAATCTAAGAAAAGAAAGTCTGTAACTTAAATGTATAGTGCTGTTTGGTTTATCCATATTTTACTGACAGGTCTAATACGTTTTCTTTAAGTACTCATTAGTATAAAAGTAGACTTTTATGATGAAAAATGCTCACATGCAGTGCCAAGTGATTAACTTAGGTGTTTAAAAATCTTAAATTATAGCTGAAAAGGTTAGGAATGGTGTCAGTGGTAATAGAAATAATTGAGAAAATTATCTATAAATAACAGATATTACCAGACTATAAAATACCAGAATAATGTCAATACTGTAGTTTTTTCAAGATTTTAGAATTAATCTCAGTCCATATAAATTTGTACTGTTGGTAATTATTGAATAATTTGGAGGAATTTGGGCAGTTGTACTGGTTGTAAACTGTGAATTTCTAATTGTAAAGTGAATTGTCATTTCTAATTGAAATTTTTTTTCAAGAACAGATTTCAGCTTCATATACTAAGTAAATACTGATAAATAAGGAACTTAGAAATTAGTATTTGTAATTAAATATGATCTAAAATTTCTTATATTTTTATTTCCTGTTTATGCTTAGGTAGATTGCTGGGGGAGGGAGTCTGTTCTCCCTAATAAAAATTTTTCTAATAAACATTGGTAGCATAAGGACATTCTGTAAGACAGTGACATTAAAAAAGGCTCTTGTCGAGGTATACATTATTATACTAGTTACTCTAACACCTTGTGTACAAGTCCTTTTGAAATGGTGGCTTTAATAGTTTTCAGCTCTTTTATCCAGAGCTTGAGATAAAGTTGAGTTTTTCAGGGCATATTACAATGGCAAAGTGTTCAACAGTGAGGTGTCAATGCTTACTCAGATTTGTCTACTGCTATTTATATAAAAATTGTTTTCATTTCATTCAGAGGATGCCTTTTACCCCCACGTTAAAGCACAGATCATTAAGCAATAAAAACCAATCAAATTATCATCCAAATTATAACTGCGATTATTTTTGCATGGTAAGAGTGAGGTGCTAATTTTGTGTGAGATGAGCTTTGTAAACTACCTTGGGAAAGGTCCTTTGGAAGTAAGGTTTTTCCCCTTTAGTCCTATGCTTCCAGTTTTGTCTCAAATTCACAATCCATTAAAACATGGGAAAAAAGAATAGATTAAATTAATTGAGAGAGTTTTATGAGAAGAGGTGTTGGAATAAATCTAGAATATTTGTTGGGAAAGGTCTCCCTTGTCTCCTCATTTAGGAAATACATTATTACCAGCTTAATTTCACAAGCATCACTACAGTGAGAGTTTCATTATAAAAGCATACCAGTGAAATGAATAGCAATGCTTATCAAACAATATTGAAATCTGTGAGAATCTTTCTAGGAGCATTCTTTTTTCTTTTAGTTCCAGGTTCCCAGGGTATTTTTCATTCATAGTAAGTTTATATGACTGACACAGAATGTGGATTTTTCCCCCTTTGGAGTATTTTTATAATGTAGGTGGATAGCTATGCCACAGCATGCATAAATTGCACATTTTGTTTGACTTTCTTTATAAAATATTTAATTTGAAAAATATAATTTATGCCAAAAAAGGTATACCTTGTAATTTTGCCACTAAATAGGTTGATTTAGCACAAAATGCAAAGTCTTAGGGCAGAGGGGGGGAGATAAAAAGTTTTCATAGAGAATAGTTGAAAAATGTTCCATTACTGGTCTGTCAGAAACCCTAAAGCTGCATTGTAAAAAAATGGTGTAAATTAGTTTTGAAAAGTGGTAAGGGATTGTGAAAAAAAATCTCAGACTTAATGCTCCCTAACCACATTATTTTCTTCTTTTTTTATTTAGTAATACGCTGCTACAGATTTGGAGGTTCTGGTGTTTGTAGGTCACTGAACAGACATTGAAATCTGATTTATATTGTATAACTGTAACATAGAAAGAAAAAGTATTTATATATTTTCCGTAAGAATATTTCATTGAGTTGTGTATAATTTAAATAAGATTTGTCCCCAAATGGTTTTGCTCACCCTGATTTTTGTGTGTGTGTGGTTTTCTTGTTTTTGTATAATGTGTACAGTTTATGTCAAGGGCATTAAAAAGCCTCCTGAAGTATAATCTTATCAAAGGGATACATTGTTAATAAAATGTACTTAAAATTCTTAAACTTGTGTTGTTCTGTCTGAAATTTTAAAACAATCAGTGTTGATTTGAGTTAGGTACCAGTGAGGCTGATAGATGTCACTCCCAGTTAAAGTGACGTTTAGGTACCACAGGTAAGAGTCTAGTTGAGTAACGCGTTAGTGGGTTGTTCCAAATGTCTTAAAATAGCTATTTATGCTTTTGTAAACGTTCTTCATAATCTAATCAAACATATATCTTTACAGTTTTAATTTTTAGTTTCAAATCATTATAAAGGGTTTGGAAAACTGGATCTGTCTTTAGACAGAACAGGTCTGAATTTTTTGAGAAATTAATACACACTATAAGTGATGAGGGTATGATGGTGACTTCTGTGCAAGGTATTTGATTTCTCACACGGAAACTAGCATGATCAGATAGGCTAACCTGCAGCCACCTAGTGGCAAAAGAAAATACCGCAAGGGAAATTACCGAGCCTGGAGAAGAAAATTCAATGGCAAAGCTAGGCACTGTTACGTAGTTGATTAAATGTGGTAAAATGTATGTCTCACTTTCAGAAATAGATTTGTGTTGGATAGCTTGGTCTTTAAGCACATTTCTTTATATCATTTTCCCATTGCGTTCCACTACATATTTATGTCATTCAACAAAAACGTATTTGGCCCCCAAAAAAGCACCTTTAATAATCATTATACAGCTGATCTTTGAAAAAATGTGATAATACAGCTGAACTTCAAAAAGTTTGTTTCATTTTTAAAAACTCTCTGGTATATAAAAATACTCAAAGTACTGCCTTAGTCAGGCTGGTATAACAAAATACCACAGATTGGGTAGCTTATAAACAACAGAAATTTAGTTCTCACAGTTCTGTGGGGTGGAAGTCTGAAAACAGAGTGCCAGCATGGTCAAGTGAGGACTCTGGCGGGTCCCAGACTTCTGGTTGTGTCCTCACATGGCGGAGGCAAGTAGGGAGCTCTGTGGAGTCTCTCATAAGAGCACTAATTCCATTCATGAGCGCTCCTGCCTCATGACCTAATCACCTCCCCAAGGGCCCCTTGCTAATCCCCTCATCGTCGGGGTAGGATTTCAACATGAATTTTGGGGGAGACAATCATTCAGACCATGGCAACTACTTTTGTATTATCTCCACAAAAGAAACCAAAATGTACTAAAATGCACTTTTTCTTTAATGCTTATCTTAGAGGACTAAGACAGCTACATTTGTTTAGTCCTTTAAATTGAATATATTGTGTTGTAAATATCGTTTTAACTGCTAATTCTGAAGGCTTTTTCTTTTGTCTCTCTTCAAGGGTTTTAACCGTTCTACTTTATGCAAAATGTCTTATATGTTTTGTAAAACCTTTGAGATGAAAGCCAGTTTCTTTCCTCAAAGCTCTTAGAAGAAACACTAGATGTTGTCTAATTGAACTTGATTTTCTTCGTAAATACACTTTCTAGTGGAGTCTCAGTTTCACTAGACTTGGTCCAAGTCGGGTGTTAGGATGTCAGCAGGGGCCGGCTCGGTGGTGCAGCGGTTAAGTGCACACGTTCTGCTTCAGCGGCCCAGGGTTCACTGGTTCGGATCCCGGGTGTGGACGATATAAAGGGGAAGGTGAGCACGGATGTTAGCTCAGGGCCAGCCTTACTCAGCAGAAAGAGGAGGATTGGCAGCAGATGTTAGCTCAGGGCTACTCTTCCTCCAAAAAAGAAATATATAGATATAGATAGAGGATGTCAGCAAGTGCTCTCAGCAGGGGCAGTCTCTGTTGTGTGATGAGGTCCCTGCTCCCAGTCAGAGCCCCTGCAGTCCCCTTCGTGCAGCTGAGGACCAGTCTCCAGGCTGATGTGGTATTTGTAGGTCATTAATGCCAGTCCTGCTCACCATCAGAATATCCTGATATTTCTAAGGAATTATTACTAATTTGGTTTTAGGTGCAATTTTTTAAACGTATTATGGCTATGTTAGAAAAAGTAGTGCCCATTTAGAGAACAAATATTTACGAATGAAATAGTATTATTTGCCTCAGTATCAAAGGGAGAGAGGATAAGGGTATGGATGTGCTTAAATGGCCATGGGTTAATGGCTCTTGGGGCTGATGACAGTACATAGAGGATTGTTAAACTATTCTACTTTTGTGTATATTTGAAATTCTCCATGTATGTTTTAATCCTAATAGTTGAAATGACACCTGAATACAAATTTCAAAGTTTCTGAATAATACTTATTAAAGCAATGCTGTTGCGATGACATAGAGCATTGGAAATTAGGGTTTTAAGTCCTAATTTATTTGCTTGTTATGAACACGAGAAAGGAATGTTTATAGCCAAAACTATAGTTCATAGTGTTGTACACACAAAGTTCTATAGCCCAGCATTTCCTACTGGTGTGTTATGTTTCAGAAAGACATCTTCATGTGACTTAGGCCAATGATTCTCAAAGCTGAGTGTGCATCTGAATGCCTGGGGGCTGATGAAATATAGATTCCACGTCTCATGCCACAGGGATTCTGATGAGGAGGTTTGGAATGCAACCCAGGAATTGATGTCTTTAGTAAGCTCATGAGGTGATTTATTAGCTATTCTAATTGTTAGATTTTCATTTCATCGAGGTAGAGAAAAACACAAAATAATGCAATGGTGAAATATTTTAATGAAGGCTTGTTGCAACAAGAATGACTTCAAGGTTTTGTGGATTATTTTTTAAAATCTATATAAAAGATACTATTTACAAATCAGTCATCACTGTCATTGACGTTACTGTGTACTTTTATAATTGCAAGTGACAAAGGAACACGAGGCTAAATGATGACAATACTGACCGCGAAGTCTTCTTGAAGCTATTAGACTCATCAAGATACTTGTTTGTACTACCTTAGGAGTATATAACCAATTTTTCCAACAAAAAGCTTAATTACATGTAAGGAAAAAGTTGAAAAGCCTGAACCAAAGTCATGGCTTGTGTAGGTATATTTAAGCCAGTTGACAGCTACCTTACTTTGAGATGTGGGTCCTTCACTCTCTCTATGGTGTTGAATGGCACATTAGGTATGAGAGAGGCACAGGCAGCGTCATTTCCAGTACAGCAAACAGCAAGGAACCCCCATTGATGCTTGTTTAGAAATGTGATAAACATTAACGGTTGACGGGCAGACGGAAGAGAAAGGAACTACTGTGTAGTGAAAACTTGTGATGCCACCAGGTGCTTTGCATCTATTGGCTCAAGGAGACAAAGCTGCTGCTAAGCCAATACAGGATTTCCCACTCCATATAGCTTTTTACAGTTATGGCTAAACGATGTCCAGCAATGAGGTTTCATTTTATTTATTAAGTTAGCATCATAGGAACATAAATGAGACAGGGTGTCATCTTGACGCAGACAACCTATTACAGAGTTCAAAGGATGCTAAATGAAAACAGGTCATTTATATATTAGAGTTCTTGAAAAAAAGAGGAACCATAAAACATGAATTACTCAATGACATATTTTCCTTTTTCTATTCTGAGGTAGTCATCAAAAATTGTGGCCTAAGGATTGGCGTTCACTAAGTAGGAGTGCTATTATCTGGACACTAAGTCAGGTTCCTTGCCAATCCCACTCTTTAACTGTGGTAAGCTAGAGAGAAGGACAATTATGGGCTATTATTGATGCATACACGTCTTACCTATTAGATAAAGATTCTGCCCCCAGAAGAGTTAATTTTACTGCATCAATCAACCACAAATTCTTATCCCTTCAAGCCAAGTCTAAAATCTGTTTTAGTCTCAAACTTCTGTGACTTTTTCATTAAACACACCCAGAATAAATTAACATTGACCATTTATGCTGTAGTAACAAATCTGTGGCCTTTATTAAAGGCTTAAATCTAGTTTTTTTACTCTTAAGATATTAAATGTGCGGGTGAAACTTTATGGAAATACTTTCTCACTAAAAACTGAACTTCTAGGACCATAGTCGCCCTGTCCAGGACTGAGTGGGTGGGGTCCATCCCTATGTCATGTGCCAGATCTGCCGTCACAAGGGTGAGCCTGGAACATACAGCAGCAAGGTAAGCCTGTTCCCACAGTCCTGCCATTTCTACAGCAAGCTTGCTCCAAGGAGGAATGTTAAGTTAAGTTTCATAGCTTCTGACCTTGGAAACCTAGGAAGGTTGTAGTGGTCTTATATACATCAGACCTACCAATGGTGATAGCTCACTGGGATTAAACACCGAGGTATCTGGTAATAGAATGGTGTCGGCCATGCTTCTCCTAGTGTTTGTGTAGCATAAAGGTATGAAAGGAGTATACTGATTAGTGGTGGTGGTCACCTTGATCTAAGAGGGTAACCGAGGAGACGCTGCTGTTCTCACTCAGGGGAGGTGAGGCAAGACCCAGGGGTATGGCCATTTGCGTTTTATACTCTGAACAGAGTGCTGGCACTGGTGGATCTGTTGGGAGACTGTCCTTGTCTCCAGACATGGGTGAAGCCAACTGGGACACATAATTCAAAGTAGTTTCTCCAGCTGGGATTTCTCCCTGGGAGTTCATGTAGTTTTTTTCTAGTGCCTTCAGTAAATTTTCAAGTGAAGTCAATAGTCCCCGCTGACTTGGGGCTGTAGGGGGTACTGGGACATGGCCACAAGAACCAGAGTTAGAAGCTGCCTGATTATAGGTGAAGTTCTCAAAACAGATGCAGGGTCCAGGGCCGGAGTAGTTCTTCTCTGCTGGGAGGAGGTAAAGGTAGGCAGGCTTAGTAATTTCAGTTTCTGTGAGTGAGTTCCTAGTGCCTGAGAACTGTATCTTACTCCCTTCCGGCTTGTTTATAACTTCAATAGCATCTGGAATGCAGTCCTTGACACTCATTATTGTTAGGTGAGGATTCTCCTGGAACAGAAACAAAAAATAGGCAAATATAACACGTGTGTGTGTGTGTGTGTGTGTGTGTGTGTCTATCAGAGTATATAAAGTATGAACTTAGAGCTTCACTTTTTTTCATGTCATCCTGGTCACAAAGTCACCTGAAGGTGGTTCTGAAAACCAAAGGATTTCCCCTGACAGAAGAAATCAAAGCTCCATCCACCCATTTCATGGCAGTGGGAGCAGAGGTGGCTTTTGCTGTGTGGTACCTTCCTGTGGAGAATCTAGGAAAGCATGGTTATTACAGCCCCAACCCTCGATCAGTCTTTAACGGGGATATGGTATACACACAATTTCCCAACTTTTACCTTGGATTTTATTAATGACAGGACGCTGCTCTTGTAAGGATCTGGAATGTCAGGATAACATTTCTCCTTCATCCTAGAAAAACAGTGAAAATCTGATGAATTTTTCACTACAGTGGAATAGCTAAGAGGGAGAAGACTGGAGCCAGATCCCTGGGTTCTAATCCTTGCTCTATCCCTTATTAACTGTGACCTGGGCAAGCTACTTGCCCTTCTATGCTTTAATTTCCTCGTTGGTTCCATGGAGATGACGGTAGTTATGGTGGTGTGTGAGGATCAACGAGTGGGTATATGTAAAGTAATTAGAACACTGCCAAGCACAGAGTAAGTGAAATATAAATATCAGCTATTGTTATTGAACAAGTATTGCAATCTTTTAAAATGGTTCTTGTCTTCCTTATGTATTGACCAGAAAAGCAAAGTTGTTAAAAATTTTTCGTATTCTCATCCGAGCCTCCTTTGTCCTTTTCCTTTTCAGCACTTTTTCTCATATTCAGTGTGATTTCTATCTTATTAAACTTCTTTCTAGATCCCTCTCTGACTCCTTTCTTGGATAAAGTCTTCCCTGCACACTTACCACTGACTGTTCAAGTAGCACACGATCATGATGAGCACAACGCAGAACACCGTGGGCAGTATGATACGTATCAGTAAATGGGCTGGAGAAGGAAAAAGAAGGATATTTTTAAGGAGTATTTTTCTCTCCTCAAAGGAATAAAAATAAATTTAAGGTTGAGAGTAATTTGACACGTTCGTTATTCCTCAAAAGTCTATTTATGAACATTCAATGTGAGTTCTGCCTGACTGGGAGGGAAAACACAACCAACCAGCCAACACAGGGAACCATTCGTCCCCAACACTTGTGACTCAAACTCATGACTTCTTCTGGCAGATCGGATCATTACTCCCAATTGTTCACTCCCTCCCTGTGTGAGAATTATACTCCGCACCCTTGCCACATCTCCCTGGCAGGTGGAGTGCACATCTCTGCTCCGTGACTTGGGGCCCAGCCACACGACTTGGTTTGACCAATGGGATATTAGTAGTTGCAGTGTCAGCAGCTGCTTTAAGTGAACCTGCATAGTTTGGCTTGCCCTCGTGTGCTCCTGTAACCCACATGAGAAGCCTCCATCCCACGTAGCCACTGCCCTTCAGCCTGAGCTCCAGAGTGAAGCCACATGGAACAAACCTAACCCTGACCGAAGCCTAGAGTCCCTCCCGGCCCAGCCTGGATGAGCCAAGCCCATGAGCATAAAAAGAAATATTTGCTTTTGTATGGTACTGAGATTTTGAGTTTTTTTGGTTACACATCAAAAATTGACTAAGGAACCCCTCTAGTTAGTCTCATAAAATCAGCTGAATATGTCTTAACTGGGATAATTATTCCATTTTTATTTCTCAGATATGTCAACCAGTGCTTCATTTTCTTAAATGCCCATCTTCTTGTTCCCACTGCTTGAAAGTCCACCAGTTAATAATTCAGCTGGGTTGGTACAGACCCTCTTTTACAAATGTGAATTCCACAGGAAGGGCTTGGAGTCATTCACATGTATATATATTTCTGTTCAATCCATTCGCCTCCCTGCTCTCCCCACCCCCTAGACCCAATACCAGCTGTGCTGGAAGGAATGGGGTTTGATTTGGGGATAAGGGTGGGGCGTAATGGAGGAGTTTTGTTGAAGGGAGGGCAGGCCTGGGCAGATGCCCAACCCAGTGCTGTGAGGCAGTACAGGGCTCTGGAGAAAAGGCCAGAAAGGTAAGAGAGTACCCAAGCAAGGATCTCAACAAGTGGCCCAAAATTAACTGGGAAGCCAGGCAGTGGGAAAGAAACTCTGCTCCTGACACCACCGAATGACACCTTGCTCTCAAGATCAGTCCTTTTGACTACTACAATTGGTTTTAAAATTCGTTCAATTATGCATTTATAATGCACTTGAGAACAAGTGTGGGGACCTAACTATAGTAGGTTTCAAACTGGTTTTGCTAACCTTTTTATTGGACTGTAATATATGCATAGAGAAAAGTGCTCCTAAGTGTACAGCTCGAAGAATTTTCACAAATTGAACATACCCACATCATCGGTACCCAGATCAAGAAAAAGAACGTTACCAGCTCCCCAGAAAGGCCCCAGGAAAGGTCCCCATCCAGTCATTACTCCTTCCCAAGGTAACCACTATCTTGTCTTTTAACAAGATAAATGGCAGCGGCTCTTTCTCTACTCTGTAGATGGAATCGCACGCCAGGAGTCGGGTCTGGCTTCCGTCACTCAGCACTGCCTTAGTGAGACTGATCCATACTATTTATGGAACCGTAGAATGTCATCCTCATTGCTGCAATTACACAGCAATTTATTCTCCTTTTTAATAATATAATCAATAGAGTCACAGCCAAGGCTAAGGAGAAATAAGTGAAACCTAGAAAATATACTTGAGATAATCATAGGTATTATATGTGTGTGTATGTGTGTGTGTTGACACACATCTACCAGCCAAGTAAATACCAAAGAGGGATAAAAATAGCCTGGAAATAAATTTTAAATTAACTCCAAAATGACAAGAGTGCTCAAATAATGGAAACCGTTGACTGAAATCTTCATGTGGCTCGGAGAGTTCTGGCCTTTGGCTTGGAGACCTGGGGCCATGTTTTGGTCTGGTAGCGAACAGCAGTGAGTGCCCCAGCCTGCCGCTACAGTACTCTGTGCCCTCATCACTGGTCAGGGCACTCTAGGGTCAGCAGTTCTACCTGATGTGGCCATCCCATCCCCACAGCTCCGCCTTCAGCGAAGGGACCCCACCCTGAGGGCAGTCGGTAACTTCAGACACTTTTCAGCTTATCTGCTTTTCATGGAGGAGTATCTCCAATCTTCCGATGTGGACCTTCTTGACACCCTGTCTGGCACCTACTTTTCTCCTTCCCTCTCCAGCAGTATCTATTTTCTCCCACCACCTTCCTGTTTGTTCAGGGTTTACCATGAGAATCATATTTACCATCAACCGGTTCCTGCCATTCTTCTCCCTTTCTCTTCTTTCTCCATCTTTGAAGCCAAATGCACTTTGGAAATATGGATCTCTTTAGCTCACCCTTTCCTCCCCACATTTGCAAACACTGGGTTTGTGAACAAACACTTCTTGTCCCCCTCCACCCGTCTATAATTGCCCCGGAAAGGCAAAGTCAGGAGGCCATCGGTTCATCACTGAGGGAAACCAGCCAGAAGGCGGGCTGCAGAGAGCAATCTTGCTGAGAAAAACACCACCACCCTTCTCTAGACAGAAGCCTTGTGGCTCTTCCAAAGTCGGCACTAAAATATGCTATCTGTGATTTTCAGACTATACTGGAACTGAGTTCCAGAGAAGTGCCTCAGGGGCCACCGAGCAGACCAGAGAAAGGTCCCAGGTCAGAGGTCAGTCAGATTAGCCCCACTCTTAATGTATTACGTAGTGGGATTCCATGGAACATTTTTTGCATAACAGAGTTTCATCTAGAGAGACAGACAGACAGTTAGACAGAGACAGAAAGAAGAAAGGTTTAAAAATTCCTGATCTAGACAAAGCCCACGGCAATGTGTGCAATTTGTTAGTTTCCTAGGAATTCCCAAAGAAAGAGTTTTGATTCGGAAAAACTCACAGTGTTCATCTGGGGTCGTGACCTTTGTGAAAGCATCCAGGGGGCCCTCGCCAACGCTTGTGAACGGAGTGACGAAAAACTCATAGATGGATTCCGGCTGTAGGTTTTCCACAACAAATGTCTTTTGTTCCGGCTTGTCGATTTTGTATTTGCAACACACTGAATTATCTGTGGTTGTAAAAAAAATCGTTTTTTTCAGGAAGAAAAAATTATTAAGAGTGTGATAGAGATCTTGAGAGAGAGTTGGGTATAACACTCTTGTTGACTCGGCACTGCCAAAATTTTTAAACCAACCAAAAATTAAATCATGGTTTCATCACACTGAGGAGATGGGTCAAATCTTCAGGAGATGGCAAGAAAAGCAAAAAGTCCACTAATTAACAAGAGATGTTGGTGATCCCGGGAGAGCACGCAAATCTACAAGAGAGAGCAAGAGCTTGCAAGAAACTTAAAAATACATCACAATAACCTTAACAAAGTCAAAGAAAAAAGGAAAAAGGGGTTAGTCAGAAAGTTTCATAAGTGGCAAGTTTTTCTAAGGAGTTGATGATACTGTAAGTGCTTCTAAAAATACCGGCCACATTGTTTTTTAGTAAGTTAAAATACTGGCCCCCACCCTCTTGTCCACCCTGAGAACGCTGATAGTAAAAGCATCCAAGAATAGAACTCAGTGCGGCCACAGTCAAAGATGGCAGCTTTTTCAATGTTTTCAAATAACGAGATCTGGAAAGAGTAAATCAATAAACAAAAATGTCACCTGAAAGAGCTGCCTTTTCGAATCCTGGGTGGCACTGCCCCTCCTTGGGTTTCAGGTAGACATGGTACCCTCGTATAAAACTGCGCTGGGTTTCGGTGGGGTAATCCTTCCAACTCAGAGCGAAGGAGTGCGATGTCAAGTTACTCATGACCACTTGAGGGTTGACTAAAGGAGCTAGGGAAGGAAGTTGGGATACGAAGAGAGTCATGATTTGGAAATAGTCTCAAAGACTCATGGAAACTAAAAGCAGAGCCACAGCCAACTCCCAAGGCTGTAGGAGCTTATGCCAAGATAAGGAATTTCATCTTTTTCTCTAGGGACATTTATGCTTTGACATAGTGAGAGCTGGGAAGGAGTTGAGCAATCTTCTTGTTCAAGCCTTGCCTGTCACAGATGTAGCAATGGATGCCCAGAGAGATTCAGTAACTTGCACAAAGTCACACAGCAAAAAAGAGAATAAAGACTTCCTTAGACTTCATTCTGCTCCTGAATTCTAAACAGTGTTTGATGGAAGACTCAACCAGAGAATGAACTGAAGTGGGGATGAAGGGGAGAAGGGAGAGGGTTGTGATCAAAGAGGTAAGGGCGGATTTGAAGGACTCTAATTCTCAGATGGTGGCTATGCAAAGTTATCCAAGTGTCACTGGAAACACCCAGGAGCATTTATTCTGAAAGCTTTCCTGAGCCTGTTTCATCACATACCCTTGTGCACACCCAGTCTATGCACACTGACACACACACCAGCACACACCTCCTGCCTGTTTCACACAGCTCCCACCACAGGCAGAAGCCCCAGGGCTGATCTGATCAGTGCTGAGCAATCAAGGGCCCAGCCACCCAGCTCTCAGCAGGTGTGAGAGCCCAGATGCCAAAGGGAAATGAGCAACCACATGGGACAGACTCCTCTCCACTGCGGGTGGGGTCGTGGGAAAACGTCTGGGTGGCGATTTCACAGTATGTATCAGAAGTCTTAAAAATTATAAAACAAATGAAAGACTCTTCAAGAAGTCCAACCTTTTGACTCAAGTATTGTACTTCTAAGATTTATTTAAAAATCATTATTGTGGATATGAGCGAACTTTAGCTAAAATGACGGTGATTCAGACAGGGGATAAGAGAGCCGGCAAAGAGGACAGAAAAGAGACCGAGCGAGTGGGACTGCAGGATGCCTGAAGGCGAATTTTATAGTTTTCAGTTGACAAACATTGTAATCATCCTAAATGTCCAAAGACAGGGGACTCGACATATGCATACAATGAGGCACTTTGCAATACAAAAATGATACAGTTAAATAATATGTAGTGACAGGAGTCAAAAAGCACTTTACAAATGGTGTAGAGTAAGTTCCCATTTTTATTTGGGAATAAAATTTTTTTATTTTGTCTATCTGTACAGAGAAAGGAATACCTGGATATACATAAAATATTACTTCTGGATATTTGCCTTTGGGTGGTAAAATGAACAATGTTTTTGTCTTCATTTGCAAAATATTTTATAAATTGTCTTTAATGAAAATGCCTTATTTTTGTATGATTAAAAAAATGATTTTTAAAAAAACTCAATTACCAGAAAAATGGGATGCTGAAAATTAAGAAAGGTGTTGAAATCTCCCTAAATCAAAAGCTGGGGGTCTCCGGATTGTGCTGAACAAGTCTGCCGTGGACACATAAAAGGCTTCAAACTTACCCAGCTCCTGGGAGTATCCTGTTTTTTGCTCTAATAAATAAGCGATCCTTTTTGTAGAAATTCCGTAAATTCTGAAGTTGTATCTGACCCCCGGTCTAAAAGCATCTAGAGAAGAAAAGTCAATAGATTTTCAATAACACAGAATGACATTCTCTTTATTTCTGAAAAGGAAATGAATGAGAAACGAATTTGTGTCCCCTTAATAACTTCCTTCTCGGGGTTTCTGCACTTGATCTCCACCATCTTCCCTCCTTCCCTGAGCCTTGGCGTCCTCCATGTCTCCAGCGACAATGGCCTCTCCATCATCCTCTTGAACAAGAGCTCTCAAACGTCCCCTGACCCATGTGTATTTAACTGGGTGCAGAATTTGACCAGACACAGAAAAGCGTTTTAAACTCTTCTTTGACTCCAAGTCCCCCTCCAGCGCCGGGCCGTCTCTCTGTCCACGAAAGCCCAGCATCTGGAAGGCTGCACTGCCTCTTCCACGCTTCCCCTCACACCTGGCTTCTGCAACCCACCATCAGCACCCGCCACGCCCCTGACCGTGCTCCAGCCCAGGGCAGCCCGGCTTCCTCCCTCCCCAAGGGCACGGGACTGCCCTCCAGGGACCTCTGTCACCCTCTGGACCCAGACAACTCCCACATATTTATCTTGAGGCCAGCAGATGGCGCCACCAATCCTCCTGCTCCAGCCACACACTCCGGCTCCTTTTACTTTGCAAAAGCAGAAATCTTGAAATTACAAACCCCACGTAGGAGTAAGAGTTCAAGTTCCATGTGTTTCATTGAAACTGAAGGAGTTGATGACCGACTCCCATCAACTCCATGTCCGAAACTTCTCCCAAATCCGTACACTTTGCTTTTGTAAAAGCTCCCTGGACAACTGCTATAATGTCATTTTATGTTATCAGCTCTGCCATTCATTTGAGACCACTAATTTAGAGGAAGAGATTCATGAATACCCATCCCAGCCTTAGGTCCAGATAGTCTCTGTAAAAGTGGATTTAAAGGTCTTATCTTAGGCCACATGATGGCAAAATTTGAACCCCTACCACCCAGGCCGAATTTATAGTTTCAAAAATTGTTAGTTTAGCACAAAGTATCTGCGAGCCGGTCCAGAAATCCTAGCTGAACTTGCTACAAGGTGAACCAAGCAAGACAGTGACATGGACGGTTCCCACCTGAGCTGATGACTGTGCTTGTGGTATTGGGGCCTAGGTTTTCCCACTGCAGATCACAGGACCCGTCCTGGGGACGGTCACACCACTCCACAACGTAGCCTGTGACATCTCCAGACTGGGGTTTCCACGACAGAGAGAATCCATCCGCTGTGACGTTAACTCTTTCTTCTTCAACTTCTATGTTACAAATAGAGTAATGCTTTAGATTTAATTAACTAAATTTTTTAAAGTGTCTGAAGAAGAAAAACTTGGACATGCAGTGTATCTAACAGGTAGAGTGGTTCCGCTTCAATCACTGCGGGGACGGGGGGGCGGGGGGCGGTGTCCATCCGGGATTTCCTGCCTCTCACTTCCCAGCAAATAGTCACAGCTCCCCCTCAGATGCCCCTTGTCCTGACCTCCTGAGACCCAACAAGACTTCAGCCTCTAACACAGGAGTCAGCAGATTTCTGCCAGCAGGACAGATCCAGCCTCTGAGGCTCTGACCCTGGAGCTAAGGATGCTTTTAAGATTTTTAAAGAGTTGTAAACAACAAATTCACAAACAATATAGACTATAAAACAGAGACCGTGTGGCCTGCGAAACCTAAAAGATTTCCGGTGGCGCAATGGTTAAGTTCGCACGCTCCCCTTCAGTGGCCCGGGGTTCGCCGATTTGGACCCCTGGTGAGGACATGGCACCACTTGGCAAGCCATGCTGTGGCAGGCGTCCCACATATAAAGTAGAGGAATATGGGCATGGATGTTAGCTCAGGGCCAGTCTTCCTCAGCAAAAAGAGGAGGATTGGCAGCAGATGTTAGCTCAGGGATAATCTTCCTCAAAAAAAAGAAAAAGAGTAAAAAGTTGCTGACCCTTGACCTAGAACCATGTCTAGGACTTGACCTGCTTTCCAAACGTATCTGTTGATTGAATGAATAGTTCAGCTTAATTCCCCCACATAATGCTGGATGCCCCTGGACTAACCACTGCTTCTGAGACGTTAGGGGTTGAAATTGAGGTGGGGACAGACAAAAGGAAAAAACAACTCAGCTATGTGCTAAGTTGGGTTACGCAAGGCTGCACACACTGCTTGTGATCAACGCTGCCACCTTGACGTACTTTAAAAGCCAGAGGAGTTTTCTGACAATTGAGAAAAAGCAATCCGATTTCAATGGAGTACCAGTTCTACTGATTTTAAGCCGTCACCCTAGACCTTGAGGGATGACAATGTCTCCTGCTTCCTGAGGCTGACCGCACAGCCTGCCACTGGGAACTGCGCACTGGTCCCAGCTGGTCGCTCCATGAAAGCAGACCCCCATCAAGGAGCTGCTCAGAAAAGCAATCAGTGTGGAGCCCATAATACTTGGGACTGACCTATACTAAAATTCACTCACGGTTTTGCTGCACTTCAAATTGAACTGGGCAACTCGTATTGTATCTGGCAGTCCAAATTACAGCTGGACGTTGATGCGAAAGCACGGTGCTATTAAATTTTCTAGGACACCAAGTTATTATCCAGGTAGCAGCACCCAAAGGAATGGCTAGCCCTAGGTATAAGGAAAAGGGTTCCCCAGGAAACCCTTTGTTTATCCCACCTACATGGTTCTCTCTCTTTCTTCATCAAAGAAACAAATCTTTTTCACATGGAAGTTGACATTTTTCACTTCATTTGTTCACAATGACTAAAATTTCACCCCAAACTTAGAAGCATGACTCTTATCAAGCTGCTTCTTTAAAATTGCAAAGGTGGTTTGAGGAGTGGAGGTAGAGGGAAACAGAAAGGGAATCTTTGTTCAGTCATTCACACTCTAGTGTGAATTGGCTTACCCTTATCTGGTCTATCTTATAGCACATCAGCACATCAGTGACTTTATGCACTCTAGTGATTTAAGAATGTGGACCACTTAAGAATGTGGAAGGCTGCATGGAGACTTCCAGGGAAAGGTATGGGAGTCGGAAGGCAGGGTATGGAGAAGGAAGGTATAGGAGGAAGCCACAGATAGAGAAGACTTCAAAACAGATAGTAGTGCTCAGCCGTGTGGTTTGGGCTGAGCCTCCTCTGAGGCCGTCTTTCTTTTATCTCCCAGATCCCCTGGGTGAATGAAATGCCCACTTTTCCTGTTCTGGTCCTAATGAAGACAGAATACAACTGTTCACTTCCTTCTCTGACAAAGTTCTTGACAAGCAAAGGTTACTCTAAATAACTCCTTAGTTATTCTTCTGTGCCACAGTCCTAATTTCTTTTTCTTACTTGACATACTGGATATTTCTTTAGGAAAAAAACCCTCTAATCCAGCCCATTTCACCTAAATTTATGCCTAACTGAATGAATGGCATAATACAAACTGACATAACCCCATAAGCAGGGTTTGAAAAAGTTTCTAGCAGTAACTAAAGGGTGACATTATTGCAAGGCTCATGAATGACCTTGGGATGTCAGTTGCACAATGTCCAAGTGTGCACTGTCTCACAGCGTGTTACTGTGGGAGGTTAGTGTATCCAGCCTCTTGGCACAGCTCTCCCAAGAAGGAAATTAATATCACCCTTGATCTCACATGGAAGGTCATTTCCATCTTGTTTGCATTTTCACAGGCAAAGGGATTAGCCAGTTATCACCTTTTATTCCACAGCTTCAGCAAAGTCCTTCTTGGAAGATGATGTCAGTTCTCTTTCTGATCTCTGGAAATGTTAATGGGCTTTTGTGTGTGTGTGTGTGAGGGAGATTAGCCCTGAGCTAACATCTGTACCAATCTTCCTCTACTTTGTATGTGGGACACCTCCACAGCATGGCTGATGAGTGGAGTAGGTCCACACTCAGGATCTGAACCTGTGAACCTGGGCTGCCAAAGCTGAGCATGCAGAACTTTAACCACTCAGCCACAGGGCCAGCCCTAGTGGGCTTTTTATAGGTGGCAAAAACTGACAAAATATTTTACAATGTAATAAATGTAACTCCTTATTTGATAAGCCACAAAGCACATTAATACCAACTCTAACTCTCAGTTGAGATTGTTGATGTTCATTTACTTGAAAACCTTTGAGATAATTGTCAGAGTTTGACCAAGAATCCCTGGGGCAGGATATCCTGAGCTGTGGCTGAAATCTTCTTCCCACACTGAGCACTGTCCCCGGAAACCCACTGACACGCTTGGACTAAAAGACAATGACTAACAGTGTTTGGCAGCTGGACCTTTTATCTCCCCAAGTTATTGTCTTTCCAATTTATCCGTCTCTACCCAATAACATATCAACATTTTCCTAGAGAATAAAAACAAACCAAAACTCACGGTTCCCAGGGTCTCCAGAGATGACAATTACCGAAGCCGGAGAAGTGCCCACACTGTTATTGGCCCTGACGTGGATTCGGTAGGAACACTGGTCAAGGGCGAGTTTTGTGTGATTGGCTGGAGCAGGAATGGGGACGGGCTCTAATTCGGATGGTTTGTCTAGATTTTCGACAATGACATTATAGAATCGAATCTTCCCATTGGCATGCGATTTTGATAGCGGCTGAAAAAAATATTGATAATCATTTCAAAATGGGCTTTCTTCTGAAAGGAGTTTGCATAATTACTTTTTCATCGATTTTGTCCCTCAATTGCCTTACACACACACAGAGCAAATTAAAACAGTTTAATAGAGAAAATAACTCTCTAAATCGAGCTTGAAATCAGGCACTCTACTCTAAGGTTGAAGAAAGAATAGGATGGTTTGGGGATGCGTTTCTCAAGAGCATAATGTGTCCCAGAAGAGTCACCAAGTCTGGAATCGAGAGGAAGGGGACTCTGGCCAGGATTAAAAAAAGACTCAGTGGGCACAGAGGGGAGCAGATGGGCGTGGACCCTAGAAGGAGGCGCTGGGCTCCCGGCCTCACTTCCTCCTTCAGCTGTGTTCTCCCCACACAGCTGTGCCTGGAGCCCACACTCCCCCTTACAGACCATCCTCCAGGTTGCAGAGAATTCCCTGTCTACACAGCCCCCAGCCCACTTCCAGGGCCTTCCCTCTAGCCTACCCTCTCGAGGACAGACTGTGTTCCTGGTGTGTCACCTCTAGACCTGGGAATGCGCTGGGAGTGGCTGTTTGCTTGGGGCATGGACAGAACCTGGACATACCAACTGGTGCATCCACGGATGAGTGCACAGGGGGCCTTGTGGAGAGCGCCAGAGTGAAGGTGGGAAGAAAAGGGGGGTGGCTGTGGCCGGGGCAGACTTTCCCAGCACGGCCACGTTTTGGTATGCAACGCTGAGGGATCTGAGAGTCTTGAATGCAAACCTGGCCATCCAGGTTGTCATGAAGGCATATTAGTCAAGGTAGAAGGACAAAATCCATTTTATATTACAGTTTCTGAGCTTGATTCATAACTTATAAATACTCGAGTATTTAAATATTTGTAACTTTTAAATATGGTATGCGCTTTTCCACTTACACTGGTGTCCTGGGCCGTGGGCCTGAGTAGAAGTTACAGACATGCAGGTTCTAACAGTCAGAACCGGCCATCCGTGAAACGGGTTGTCAGGGAAGGAGTTGTCCAAGTGTCAGGGCCCCGGGTGTGGAGCCGGGCTCACCCGCTGGATAAGACATTTTACTGGATTCACGTCAAGATCCCTCCCAATCGGAAGACTGCACCAACAGCCACAGCTTCCCAGGGAAGACACAGTGCCAAGCAAATCCGTCGTTTTGAATCTGTGCATCTTACCTTCCAGAATAAAGTCACCGTTCGATTTCCCAGCTCTGACTTCACATCTCTCCAGACATCAGGAGCCTCTGAGGGAGCTGAAATTAACGGGAGAAAAGCTGTTGGGTCACACTATGTATGCAGAACAACATGTTCAACCTTTTTCTAGTTTGGTCAATGAAGTGGCAATGACCTGTTCCATCACTTGCTTCTCACTTTTTCACTCTCTGAGATTCAACCCACTTGGCCATGGCCACAGTGTTCACGCCTACTAGGTGCACACAGTAGGTGCTTTACACAAGGTCTGTTGCATGTGAATGGGACATCAACCTAGGCCCTCATGAACATCAAGCCTTGGAGCTTCTAGAAGCCACCAGAGAATTCTGGAACCATTCATCAGTCCAATTCTAGGAGGTTAGTTAGACAAATTTCCCAGTTTTTTGAATTTCTAGGAGCAGCAGACCATGGCAACTTCGTTGTCTCATTTGCGAAGGTTGCAACAGAGGCGCACTAACGGAGAGCCCTAGGGGCAGGCGGCACTCTTCCACGTTCATGATTTCTCATCGGCTGGCCTTTCACTAGATCATCGCCTGGGAACACCTTGTCCTTCTCTTCTGGGAAGACCCACACCCACAGCCCAGGTCCCGGCCTGAGCCTGGGTCAGCTGCCTGTCTGTGGACACTCAGGGCACCCCCTGCCTGGTTCCCCTTATCTCAGCTCTCGCCACATTGTTCTAGAAGAATTCGCTGCCTTGTCTTTCAAATCTTGGAACAAGTAATTTGTGATTTGATTCAAAACATCTCTATGTAAGAAGAATTGTTTTGGAGCATAACACATAAAGATTTAGCTCTCCATTTTATAAAAATATGGTTTACTGTCACCAATAACTCAAATTTAAATAAGTCCTTTTTTCTTTTAGTTGCTGACACTTTCTCCTCAACTTGAAGGTGACCATATCTTTTGTCAGTCCACTGAAACACATTTCAATTTGCTAAATAAGCCATTGGGGAAGCCAATATTAAATCAAAAACTTACTGAAATCTCAGACACAATATGAGACTCCAAGCTCAAGGCAAAATCTTCAGCTGGTTTATAAATGACTACTTGTAAGAGGAGAGCCCCACAATACAGTCGATAGTGCTACATGTTTATCTTGATATCATTTCTACCATGGCATCATTTAACTCTGTCTGAAGACTATGATTATACTTAAGTATGGTTATAATACACATAAACACTGACTTTTCCAGCATTTAGCAAAGTATCATCAGAAAGTTAAAAAAAATATCTGGGGCCAGCCTCGTGGTGTAGTGGTTAAGTTCACGTGCTACGCTTTGGCAGCCCAGGGTTTGCGGGTCCGGATCTTGGGCGTGGACAAACACATTGCTTATCAAGCCACACTGTGGCAGCATCCCACATACAAAATAGAGGAAGACTGGCACAGATGTTAGCTCAGGGCCAAACTTCCTCACCAAAACCACCCCCCGCAAAATTATAGATTCTCCATCAGTAGATTCATCTCATTTTCTTGTCATCATCAAAGACAAAGTTAAGTATCTTTAGGTTTATTATACTATAATCTAAAATAAATAAAATTGACTAAAACCCCTAACCTTGGCCATTTTTCTATTGCACTTCATTTTAGTTATAATGTTGGAATAAATTTGCAAAAAGTAAGCAAAACATCCAAAGCAAATCCATATTATTAAAAGAAAAGTTTTTTAATAAAACACAACAGAAGAATAGACCACATTCCTATCAGGAACAGAACTTTCTGCCGCTGGTGCTCTTGAGGAGTCGACACCCCTAGGAGCAAATACTGGAGTCCCTGGGGTGTGAGGGTGGCAGGAACCCCAGAGAAGGGGAGGAGGCTGCTGAGCATGACCAGTGACCAGCCCACATGTAGATTCTGATGCGCTGCCCTCCCCACCCCGCAGTTAGGCACTGCTTTAAAACCGGCCTCCCCGGGTGAAACAGAAAGAGCTCTGCCAGCCTACAGACACAAGTAATCAGATGGGATAAAATAAAGATATATAATGCTGCCTTTGGCAGGAAAATAGCCAGGACTTGAATCAACAAGATCTCAAGGTTGTAACAAGAACACAGAGACACAGAACGCGCAGCACCTCACTCTGGTTAGGGGTGGAGCCCTGGAGTCCAGTTGCCTGGGTGTGAGCCCCAGTTGCAGCCCAGTTACCTAATGGCCAGGCCAGTTACATTACTTATCCTCTCTGTGCCTCAATGTCCTCACGTGTAAAGGGAGGGTAATAATATACTCACTGCATGCTGTGAGGATTAAAAGAGAAAAAAGGAGCAAGTGCTTTGAGCTATGTCTGGTACACACTAAACATTTAATAAGTGTTAACTGCTATTACTATTATCGCTATATCTCTACCATTCATTAACTTTGCAAATTAGGCCAGTCTCTCCAATCTAGAGGCCCAAGTTGCTGCATCTGTAAACTGAGTAACAGTAATTCTTTATCAGCTTGAATTGCAAGGAGATGAAAGCAGGGCATCTAATCTCCTGATGCCTAGTCAAGCTCTAAGACATAGTTATTTGGGAGAAAAACTCTCCATTCAGTCAATATTAAGGAAACTGCCCCTGAAGGCGTGATAGAGAGGCTCACCACTGGCTACTGCTGAACAAAGGACTTATCTATCATAATTCAGGTTCCAAATATCATTAGATTTCCAAACATAGACTGAAGTTGTTTGGTATGAGATCAATGTTTTCCTTGGCATGACCACTACTGTTTGGCCTGAGTCCTGAATTAAAAGTCTGTACTCAACAACCAATAAACACATAGATACTGAGAACAGATTGGTGGTTATCAGAGGGTAAGGGGTAGGGGGAGAGCAAAGCGGGTAAAGAGGCACATGTGTGTGGTGACAGATGGAAACTAGACTTTTGGCGGTGAACACCATGTAGTCTATACAGAAGTCTAAATACAATGATGGACATTTGAAATTTATATAATGTTATAGACCAATGTTACTTCAGTAAAAATGTTTTTTTTAAAAAAAATATAAAGATGAGGGGGCCGGCCCGGTGGCGCAGCGGTTAAGTTCGCACATTCCGCTTCTCGGCGGCCCGGGGTTCGCTGGTTCGGATCCCGGATGCGGACATGGCACTGCTTGGCAGCCATGCTGTGGTAGGCGTCCCATGTATAAACTAGAGGAAGATGGGCACGGATGTTAGCTCAGAGCCAGGCTTCCTCAGCAAAAAGAGGAGGACTGGCAGTAGTTAGCTGAGGGCTAATCTTCCTCCAAAAACAAACAAACAAACAAACAAAATATATATATAAAGATGAGTAAAAAGAAAAAGTCTATACTAATTTATATAGCCACAGATCTAACAGGAATCTAGTAATGTCAGTAGCTTAGAAACTATTTTGATAAAATTAAAGATCAGAGAGAAAATGTACAGTAGAAATAACACAGATGGCAAATGGCTGAGGTGGGTGTCTTCCCACTCACATCTGATTAGGCATTTAATTCAGTTTTTTCAGAAAGATGGTACCCAGCTTCTGTTGCAATACTTCCCCCTTAGTTTTTAGTACAACCAAAAGCTCTCAGGGAAGCCAACCCATCTCCCATGAGTCAGTTTTGATCCTTGGGTTAAATGTCAGGGAGGTGAACATACCAGCTTCGAGCGTGGTGAAGTTCTCACCACTCCATTCACTCCATTTCCAGAAGTGGTTGGCATCACCACAGTGTACTCGGGCCATATACTGTGTGTCAGGCTCCAGCTCACTTAAGAGGTACTCACCATTCACCTTGATGGAGGCATTGTGCTGCTTGATCAAAAATAAAAAAGAAGAAGAAGATGGAAGTGTTGATGAGTATATTTCATTGCAAAGCCAAATCATGACATGGCACGTCCTGATTTGAAGTAAGATTAGCTCTTCTTTGGGGAAAAAACAAATCTCCAAAGCCCTTTTCCCAACTCTAAAAGTCTAGGATTAATTTCATGAACCTTTTTAAACAGATGACCCACACCATTTGAACCCACACAGAAATAAATGTTTAAGAAAAAAAGCGTTTTATTGATCAGTCCCTCTGTTCAGGAGGACATAAGGGATTTTTGAAAATAGTATATTAAGTAGTGTTCTTACTTGTATCACTTTTCCTTCACCATGGAGTTCAATCTGACACAAAAGTGTGCGATGATTCCCAGTGGAGTGTACCCGCCAGGTCATGGTGGCATTTGTGGCACTTATATTTTTAAAGAATACTTTAGGAGTCATTGGACGAACTGCCAAAAGGAAACAAAGTAACAAAATTCAAGCACAGATCCAAAAAGACTTTGGTAAATAGGCAGTTCATTTCTTCATTTA
Source organism: Equus caballus (assembly GCF_041296265.1). Classification (NCBI taxonomy): domain Eukaryota; kingdom Metazoa; phylum Chordata; class Mammalia; order Perissodactyla; family Equidae; genus Equus; species Equus caballus. The sequence goes on from NC_091704.1 coordinate 41,681,535, forward strand.
TTTATTCAGTAAGTATTTTTCGGTTTATTTTTGAGAAAATGACGAAGAAAGCCAAACTTACAGCCAGGAAGGAGAAAGCCAACAACACCCTTTCTTTCTTAGATTATATTAGAAACTCTGAATAAAATACCAAAGGAAACTACTTGAGGACTCTTAAAACTAAACAAAAGCAGGCGGACCTTGGAGGGCTCACAACTTGGAAAAGTGGCCCCTGGGGAGATTACAGCAGAATCCAGAGTCTAACCAAAATAACATTAAAATGTCAAAGACACAATCCAAAATTGTCTGACATACAAAAAAAACCGCCCAGAAAACGTCACTAATTTCCAAGGAAAAAGACAATCAACAGGTGCCAACCTCAACATGACCCATAGTGCTGCAATTATTAAAGACTTCAAAACAGATCCACGAGGTGAAAGGAAACACATTTGAGATAAACAGAAGGAAAACATTTCTCAGCAGAGAAATGGAAGCTATTGAAAAAAAGAACAGGAATCGGGGTCCGTCCCCGTGGCCGGGTGGTTAAGTTTGTACACTCCGCTTCGGCGGCCCAGGGTTTCGCTGGTTCGGATGCTGGGCACGGACATGGCACCGCTCATCAGGCCACGATGAGGCAGCGTGCCATGTGCCACAACTAGAGGGACCCACAACTAAAACATACAACTAAGTAGTGGGGGGATTTGAAGAGAAAAAGCAGAAAAAAAAAAAAAAAAGATTGGCAACAGTTGTTAGCTCAGGTGCTAATCTTTAAAAAAAAAGGAATCGAATGGAAATTTTAGAACCAAAAAATAGAATATCTGAAATATAACACTGACTGGATGGGGTTTAGTTCTTGAAAAGATGAAGTAAGCACCTGTCATTCTGTCTGTCCCACTGAAGGCAGTGGATGTAATGCATGGAGCAGCTGCTGAGGACTCTCAAAGGTAAATACCAGCAGGCAGATTGGAGAAGACCAGAATTAAAAGTGTTACTGAAGTGGCTGTGAGTTAACCCTTTTTTTCATTAGTCCTCCTAACACTTGGCACAGTAGCAAAAATGAGTGCCAGAGTAGGGTAACCAAAGTCCCAGATTTCTGGCTGGAGAATCAGAAAGGAGAGAAAACCAAAAAGTACCAGGGAGATCATGGAGAAGTAGAGGCTTGGGAAAATGACTCCATAAGGTTGTTTATGAACTCTGCTCACCTCCCAGCTGCGCACGCACGGATCTGATCTTAATCAGCATGCCAAAGCCTTCGAGAACCAGACTAACAGATCATCACCCAGGTTCCAGACTGGCCACTGGGAGGCGCACATGTGAAATAGAGCTGAAAAGCACTGCAACGTCTTTACAAACTGAACTGACATTGGAACCACAAGCCACAAAAGGTGAGTTGAAACTTGCAGTTTGAACCTAACCAGGTCAACTGACTACTAAAACAGAACTATCAATATTCCTCATAGGATCTAAACACCCAAAATCTCACAACATAATATTCAAAATCGCAAGGATAAAATCAAAATTACTCATCATACAAAGAAGAAAATCTCAACTCATGGGAGAAAAGACAACCAACAAAGGCCAACAACAAGGTGCCACAGATGTTGGAATTATCTGTCCAAGACTTTTAAACAACTATTATGAAAATGTTCCAGCAAATAATCACAAACATTTTCAAAACAAATGAAACATACAAAGTCTCAGCAAAGAAATAGAAGATTAAAAAGAAGACCAAAATGGAAATTTTAAACCTGAAAAATACAATAAAAGAAATAGAAAACTTACTTGACAGGATCAATAGCAGAATAGATGACAGGGAAAGAGTGAACTTGAAGGTAGATCAATAGAAACTTTTCAATCTGAACAATGGAAAAGAAAAAGAGATTTAAAAAAATGAACAAAGCCTCAGAGAGACTGACAAAAACAAAACTCTAAAGTCTGTGAAAGTCTCAGAAAGAAAGGAGGAAGAGGGCTTTGCTAAAGAGATAATGGCTAAAAACTTCCCAAAATGTAAATCTACAGAACCAAGAAGCTTAAGACAAAACCTCAAACAGGATAAAACCAAATAAATGTGTCCCAGACACAAAATAATCAAGAAGTCTTGGGGCCGGCTGTGTGGCCGAGTGGTTAAGTTCACACGCTCCACATCAGTGGTCCAGGGTTTCGCCGGTTCAGATCCTGGGCGTGGATATAGCACCGTTCCCAGGCCATGCTGAGGCGGCGTCCCACATAGCACAACCAGAAGGACCTACAACTAGAATATACAACTATGTACTGGGCGGCTTTGGGGAAAAGAAGAAGAAAAGGAAAAAAAAAAAAAAAAGAAGTCTTGAAGATAGATCAATGGCAATTATCCAATCTGAAGACCAGACAGAAAAAAGGACTGTAAAAAAAAAAAAAAAAAGGAAGAGAACCTTAGGGACCTTGAACAATAAAAAGTTTTGACAATCCCAAGAGATAGGTGCAAAGAACTACTTGAATAAATAATGGTGGAAAATCCCCAAATTTGGTTATCTACATAAACTTACATATTCAAAAAGCTCAGAGAATGATAAATTCAAAGAAAACTACATCCACACATCATAATCAAACTGCTGAAAACCAAACATAAAGAAAAAAAATTTAAGCAGCTACACGAACACGACACATTACATGTAGAGAAACATTTCAAATGACTACACATTTTACATCAGAAACCATGGAGGCCAGAAGACTGCAGAATAGCTTGAAGTACTCAGAGGAAAGAGGTCTCAACCCAGTTAGCTTCAGGAATGAAGGCAAAAATAAGGACAATCTCAGATGAAGCATAACTAAGAATTTCTCATCCGCAGAACTACTCTAAAAGAAATGCTAAAGGGAGTTCTTCAGGCTGAAGGGAAATGATATAAAAGGGAAATTTGTATCTTCAGATATGAAGGAAGAGCAACAGAAATGATAAATATTTGGGTAAATCTAAAAGACTATTTCCTCCACTTCAGCTCTTAAGATATGTATGAAAGTTGACAGCAAAAATTATAACATTGCCTAGTGGGGTTTCTAATGCGTGTAGGTGTAATACATATGACACTTAAAAACCTCCTCAGTGACGGGGGGTAAAGGGACAGATGGTTGTAAAGCGTCTACATTCTGTTTAAAGTGGTAAAAGATTAACTCTAAGAAAACCATGAAAGATTAGTAATATACATTGTAATCTCTAGAAGAAAAGAAGGAATACAAAGAGATGTAGGCAAAAGCCAGTTGATAAATTGAAACTGAATGCTAAAAAATATTCAAATAATCCAAAAGGGGGCAGGATAGGAAGAACAGAGGGAAAAAACAGCAGAGGGAACAAACGGAAAATAAATAATAAAATGGTAGACTTGGGTCCACTCCTATCAATAATTATGTTAGATATAAATGTCCTAAATACATCAACGAAAAGGGAAATTGTTAAAAGGGATAAAAACCCCAAATCAATCATGTCCCTTGCCTTCCAAGTGCAATGAGGGAGTAAACGCATCAGTAATCACATAAATGAATGCAACATTGAAACTGGGGCGACAACTATGAAAGTGTAAAAGGGGTATTTGACCTAAAAGGTGAAGTTCTACAAGGCCCTGTTCTGAGCCTTCATCTCTTTTATCTCCTTTCTGGATCACCAGCTACAGGTTGATGACTCTCAATTCTAATTCTCATCCAAGACTTCTATCATGCTCTCCAAACCATAAATCCAACTCTCTTGTCAACATCTCCACTGGGATATCTAAAAGACATCTTAAACTTAACACGGCTAACACCGAATTTTATTCTCCTACTCAAATCTGCTTTCACCCCCTATCCTCCCCATTTTAGGAAATAGTTTCAACATTGGCCCAATTGTTTAGGCCAAGAACCTATGAGTCATCCCAAATTCCTCTTCCCCTTATAATCCATATTCCTTCCCTAAGTAAATCCTACCAACTCTATCCCAAAGCACATTCAGAATGTGGCCACTTTCCACCAAGCTCATCACTCCAACTTTGGTCCAGGGTCTCTGACTGACTACTGCAACAGCCTCCGAACCATCTCCCTGTCTCCACCTTCACCACCACCCCCAGTCCCACCTGAGTGATCCTTTTCTACAGCATAAGCCACGTCATTTATCTGTCCTGATTAACACCTTCCAACCCAAGTGTCTTACCCCATTCCACAGTTGCTGCCTGACTGCTTCTCAATCCAATCTCCTTTCTGAAGGAGACCTGGCATGAAATGTGGTTGTGCTTGCACGCGAGGCATCCACAAAGCTGGCTGGACTTTTCTGCAAACAGAATGTTCTGCCTGGTGAACTCACAAGGCCCCAGGGAAAACATTGCTTGCAAACAAGGGTGTTTTATCAGTTCCTCAAAAGGAACAAGCCTGGGGCCTTGGGAGTTTGAAACATTATGAAGGAACCTGTTATAAACAGATGTGTAGGGGAAAGCTCATTATTGTGGGACGCTCGCGCAGGCTTAGGTCGCTGACTCACTGCTTTGGCAAAAGGCCAGCTTTGTTTAGAGGCTATAAGAATAAAGAGCTCGAGAAACTCGAGAGGAGACTACACAGCAACCGGTGTTGGCGTATTCATTTCGTGGGCAGCACCTTTCTCTCACAGTGAAGACACAAGGACATTCTTTCTGTCCTTCGAAACACCCAGAGCATGTTCCCCTCCCATGACCTTTGCAAATCCTGTTGCTTTTGCTTCAAATGCTCTTCCTCTAGATGTTTTCTACTTCCTCATCCCAACTGAAGTAGCATCCCACGCACTCTCTACACCATTACCCGAATTTTATCTTCTTCACGGGACTTATCAACGCTTGGAGTGATTTTATTGACTTGTTTACATGTTTACTGTCTGTCTCCACTCTCAACTCTGTCCTCAACACACGCTAGCATGTAAGCTCATTGGGGCAGTTCCTCACTTTTGTTCGCTCCTGGCTCCCCTGAGCCTGCTACCCTGGTGGCACTCTAACTAGTTGACTGACTGAAGTGATGATTAAGCTGAAATCTAAAAAAGATGTATAGGAATTAAGAAGGTAAAAGTAGAAGAAAGAGTATTTCAGAAAAAGTGAACAACATACATAAAGACTCTGCATTTCATAAAAGAGGAAACAGATGTGGTCAACACAGAGGAAGACATATTCAACTTCAAGGATGTGTAGATCAAGATCAAAACCATCATGAAATACCATTTTGTACCCATTCAATTGACAAAAGTGAAAAGGGTGACAATATCAACTTAGAGAGAATATTGTGGAATGAGTTGACAACAATGACTCCATTTTGTACCCTGCACTCCATCTTGTTAAAAATATGAAAACTGTGTTGACTTGCTGACTTGCCATAATGGAGTTATTTGCTGAGAAAGGACTTTCTGAATGACTGCGTAAAAATATACTTTTTCTGCTAACAAGATATCCTCGAGTAAGCTAATGAACTGAAACAAATTTATCCTTCCTAACAAACAAATGAGGTGGTTGTTCTGGGCTCTCTTTGTTGCTAACAAAACTCCTGACTTCTACTCCTCAGGGGAATACTTTTTTGGCTGCTGCCGGAACGTGTGTTCCTGAATTAGAATTCTAAGACCTCAAATAAACTTGCTCCTTTTGTTTTGCAGGTGTCTCTTTTCTCTAAGTTGACATATTTGGTGTCAAAAATGTGGGATCCGAGGCAACTTTCCACCTGTTTCCAGTGTTGCCATTGGTTTCAAGCAAGATACCTGTCTGAGCCTCTTATGCTGTCATCTCGGGCCCAGGTGGTGAGTGTCTCTCAGTCCTGAACCTCTCACCTCCGGCTTTCATTCTGGGTGTCTTTTGGAGGCAGTTTAAGAGAATTAGCTGTTTATTGGTGAGTACATACTTGTAGTGGGAAGTACGCAGTCTAGGACTCCTGTGAGGAATCAAACCCCATTTGGGGCTCCTGCTGGATTTATGTTTAAAAATTATGAACCACTTGTGTGTAGATTTTTAGGGAAATGGCACTGGTATACCAAGGATGATTTAAAACTTGCTTGGCCCCAGGGGGGCTCATCTGAAATATCTAAAGTAGTTTATTTGTATGCATGGTTAGAAAATAAGAGATCTAAAACTAAGCAAGTGGAATGGGTGGATTTTGGATGATTTGGAACTGTAATGGCTATTCTGGGGAACTTTTATTTCAGTTAAGTCCATCTTACGGGGCACCCTTAAACAAGAGGATTCCAAACCTCTCACAGATAATATTTGGGTCTATCAATAGACATGTTTTATGCCACATTGCAAAGTTTGCAGTACAGAGAAATATGCTTGTAGAAATTATGAAATGTGTTCACGGGTTTGCCAATCTACTACAGGATGCTAATACATGATAGTTCACAGTTGCTTGTTTCCTAGTTTTCACTGGAAAGCAAAGATTACAAATAGTTTTTAAAAAGTTGGAAAAAGAGCTGAGAATCCAAAATGAACCAAAGAGAAATGTCAGAACACTTAGAGTAATAAATAAAAATTAACTCTACGCAAACTGTGTGCATTGATGCTGAGAGAGTGCAGGCAAAGTAGTAGGTGCCCCTTTGAAAGATGAGAAGCAATGGCATTCTCAGGAGAGCTCGCTCCTACTATGGAAAGATTTACTGTAACTTCTTATTTTTCAAACTATGGTCACAGACCATTGACAAATTATGATTAACATTTATTTAAGCAGAAAATGTACATGGTATCTAAATTTACTACAGACATATGGATAAGATACATCTTCAATTTTATCCATAATTCATAGATAAATTTATTATAAGTTTATTATATATAGAAATAAAAGAAAATAATTTCATAAAATGAAAAATAGAATGCATGTATGGCATATACTAAACATAGGAAATACATGTCAGTTTGTTCAATTTTCTCTCAGTTACTTATGTGGTTTTTATATACGTAGGTATATGCTGGAACATAATATAAACCATAGTTCTTGCTGTGCAATGATCTAACATGTTTGAAAGCCACTGCTCTTGTACCACAGTAAATAAAGCCACAGAAGGGTCTATGTGGCCAGATGGAGAGGCCAATACAAGAACCACCACCCTTTCTGGCCTGTACACACCCAATGATAACTCCTCAAGGCCACGCTGGGATCACTCTCTGACAGGCTCATCCTTTGTTGCCTTGTCTTTTCAGATCTATAGCCAGGCAGCGATCTTTGTTTAAAAGAACTTCCCCCATTTCTTATGACTACTTGCAAGGCTGAGAATTCCAGTGATAGCTTCCCAGATATTTATAGCTCGGCCATCAGTTTAGAAGTTGTTGTTCCATCTTTCAAATCTTTATTCTGCCCACTCCACTTAGAGTCACCCTCTTCAGCAATAATGTGGATACCTTATTGCCTCCACCTGTCTATCACTCCCAGTTTAGCAGAGTATGTCAGGAGGAACCTGTCGAACAAGTGAATCTCGTCCTGTAATTTCCAAAAAGCGTATGGCTTATTTTACCTATGTTATGTAGGAGTTTATATTCATTTAATGCAACATATAGGCAATTAAGCAATTTGCTAAGAGTAAAATCTGTAATTATTCTGTAACAACTGCCTTGTGTCATTTCTTTTCTAGATAAACTTTGTGAGTCTTTGAAATTAAGAAAATAACTATATACAAAAAGTAGACAAGGAAAGTAGGATATGTGTTTTCAGTAAGAGAAGGTATGAAGAATAAAGATGCATTTTTGTTAAAGGAAAACAAGTGAGTAATTTTGTCCTAAAATAAAATGATTGTTCCAAAATAAGAAAGAAAAAGATAGGATAAAACCTAAATAGACATAGAAACTTGTACAAGGTCTGTGAAAAAAGAATCTTTAAGAAGACACTTTAATGTGTGGTCAAGCTGGCTAACACTAAAATGAATTTATTTAAAAGTAAATTTTAATATCAAAAGTGCACAGTGCAAAATCAGAATTTGGTTTTTCTCTACAATAAATGACAGTCTTTTCAGATAATTGATCTGCTCTTAATACGAAATTGTAAACAAAGTTTCTTTACCTTTAATGTCATCTGCATAGGAAACCAAGATATTGTGTTTTGTCTTTACCAGGTGTTCGATTACATAGAAAAACTGAGTTTTCTCAATATTAAAAGAGCTGGGTTTTGCTTAGAACTACGTAATTTTCTGTATTTGCCTTTAAAATCTCTTCATTATTTTGGTTAAATGAATACTTAAGTATTGTTTCATAAAAAAATCTGTGGTCCTATTTTATCAAATATTTTAAAACCTTTTTGATACTTTTTGACAGATTTCCCAAAAAAATCAAACTCTAAATAAAGTTTATTTGATCTGAGAGAGATTAAACTAATTAGGCTTTTTTTTTTTTTTTTTTTGGTGAGGAAGATTGTCCCTGAGCTAACATCTGTGCCAACGTTCCTGTATTTTGTATGTGGGACGCCTCCATAGCCTGGCTTGATGAACACTGTGTAGGTCCACTCCTGGGATCTGAACCCGCAAACCCTGGGCCACCAAAGTGGAGCATGTGAACTAACTGCTACGCCAGTGGGCCGGCCTCTAATTAGCCTTATTTGATATGCTAAATTATATGGGAACCATTGTCAAATAAGAAGTAATACAAAGCCTTCTTTACATTGTGTCTCTAAAGGTATATGTTATAAGTGCTCCAGAAATTATGTAAAATTCACGGAACTCTGATATGTCCTAATATCATGTTATCAATCATAACTCCAATTATCATCTTCAAATGTTGTATGTCATAAAAATAACCAAATTCCCTTGTCAATTGCATTATAAGGAACTCTCAACAGATCTTTAATAATGGGCATTTTTAAGCTTCTTAATTACTTATAGATATTTATTGTTTTACTCTGATGCTTTGGCAAAAATTGTGCCTGCAAAAGTACTTCATCTTCAAGGAGATTTATAGAAAAGACTTTGACAAGTACTCTTGAATTCAGGTTTTTGATAACTTTAGGATCATAACACTGAACTGGGCGGGAATTTCTAAAATCCTATTGGGAAACTGACGGCTTTGATGTTTTGTTTTCCAGATGTAAAAGACCCCTTTCTTGCCTCTCCTTTAAGCTATCTATGATTTACAACAATTTAGAAAAGTGTATCTTTGCAACAAAAGCTGAAGCATTTATCTTTTTTCCCCCTCCTGATCCCTCCAGAATTCTGAAACTCTTATTAAATATTCTTATTTTTCATGACAATATATGTATTTGCATAAGTTCAGTAAGAATCTGTTCTCCTTATGACAAGATGCCCACTGCCCCCAGCCCCTGCTTCCTTTGATCCAAGGCTGAGGAAAGGGGACCTACTCCAGTTTTGCAAAGCCTTAATCAAATCCACAGAGAATCCTCATATTGTGGTAGAATAACCTTTCCACAGTGCGCTCCTGGAAGACAAAAACAGCAGACTCATAATCTGCAGCCCAGAGCTCTCAGCTACTAGGAAAGACACCTTTAGAAAGACTCGCTCCAACCTCACTGGAAGGGACCTTATGGAGTACTGTTAACCAACCCTTGCACCACCAAACTCCAAGGAGCAGACTCTCGGATTCACACGTCCCCCCTGAAAAAAAGCACCAAACCCTGACTGGACCTGCACAGCCACTGGAGACTTCCGGGAATTGCAGCGGACGGCTTTCCCTAGATTCTGGACCAGGCCTCTATATTTTGTATGTCCTCTCTCACTGAACAGTTTCTTATTCCCTTCCTACTTTTCTCTTAATGATCCTATTGGGAGAACTCTTTTTATCTACTCTCCTACATACTGAAAGCGATCTACAACCTTTCTATTGTCACGGCCACTACTTTCAAAGCTTCTGTTCAAGCATCTGAAAATCAAGAAAGCCAAATTGATAGCCTGCCACAATTTGTCCTACAAATTAGAAGGGCACTAGATATCTTAACAGCCCAACAAGGAGGAATCTGTACCCTATTAGGAGAAGAATATTGTTTTACGTTAACCAATGTGACAAGGTGACACAAGAATTGAAAAAAATAAAGGATAATTATCAACTTATTGGTTGAAATAGGACACACGCCAGGACTTAGGGATTATTTCAATCTCTTTTGCTGGTTACCAGGAGGAACAGGGTCATGGTTAACACAGTATTACAAAATAGATGATTGTTGTTACTCTTAATAACATGCATCATGTTAATCAAGTCCTTACTAAAAATTGCACCCTCTGCTGTAACTCACTCAATGGCTCAGCTGACGTTTGCTCGGATGACCATGTTAGATGCTTTTCATCAAGATGGATTTTGTGGATCCAAAGATTTAGAGGAAATTGCTGTTGACTCTTTCACAAGACTCCCCCACCGAGGGACTGGATGGAACCAGAGCAGGTAACCAAACCACTCTGGCCTCCAGGGACTAATGTTGCTCTGTTGATGTTTTCTTCTGGAAAAATCATGAGCCAAAGGGGAAATGTGGAATGAGTTGACAACAGTGACTCCATTTTGTACTCTGGATTCCATCTTGTTAAAAACATGAAACTGGGGGGCCTGCCTGGAGGCACAGCAGTTAAATTTGCACATTCTGCTTCCACAGCCCAGGGTTCACGGGTTCAGATCCTGGGCACAGACCTATGCACAACTTATCAACCCATGCTGTGGCAGGCATCCCATGTATAAAATACAGGAAGATGGGCACAGATGTTAGCTCAGGGCCAGTCTTCCTCAGCAAAAAGAAGAGGATTGGTGACAGATGTTAACTTAGGGCGAATCTTCCTCACGAAAAAAAAAAGAACCTGTGCTGACCTTGCTGACTTGCCAAAAGGGAGTTATGTGCTGAGGAAAAGGAATTTCTGAAGGATTGTACAAAACTATACCTTTTCTGGTGACAAGAAGATGTCCTTGAGTGTGCTACTGAATTGTAACATAAATTTATCCTCCCTAACAAATGACTAAGGTAATTGTTCTGGGCTCTCCTTGTTGTTAACAAAAACTCCTGACTTTTACTCCTCAGGGGGACACTTTTCTGGCAGCTACCAGAACCTGTGTTCCCCAAATTCCAACTCTAAGACCCCAGACAAATGCTCTCCTTTTGTTTTGCAGTAGTCTCGTTTTTCTAAGTCGACAATATATTGGTACAACCACTTTGGAAAATAATTTGACATTTTTCTCATTAGTTCCTATGTCCTCACCAATTCCACTCTTAGGTATATACTCAAAAAAACTGTAGATGTGTACTGGATACATATATAAAAATGCTCACGTTAACACTGTACCCAAAAGCAAAAACCTTGACACAATCTGAAAGTTCATCAAAGGAGAAACATGAATAAAACATTGTATATTTACACAATGAAATACTCCGCAGCACTGACAATGAATGGACTACAAAGATAGATTAGTAACCACAGTGGACGATGACACTCTAGTCTCACCTCGATGAGTCAGGTTAAAAAGAATATTGACACTTCTCTTCCTTAAGTAGTTTTCAGCCACGAGTGTGAAGTTATACATTTCTTGTGAGTCTTGAGCTATTTGCCAATCACACCAGTTTTTGTGTTCACAAAGTCTCTTTTCCCCAGAAAATCTTTAAAAAAACCAAAACAATAATTTCAGGGTTTACACTTTTGTCAAAGCATCCCTGTATGCCTTGGGGCACACTCAGGGGCTTTAGAACCATGTTCACACAACAGCATGGATCCATCACCAACAAACACCAATAATGAAAATACTGTTTCAACGAATTTGATTTATGTGGTTAAATGTGCAATGATGAGTCGCTGACTCTCCCTCATGAGTGGTGAGAATTCTTCTTAATTTACTTTGGATATTCTTAAAAAGTCAGAAATTAAGTAGACCCAGATCACCATATGGAACTATTTTCACATCAAGATTCACCGTTAACTATGTTTCTTATTATTTGGGGGCTACATTTTCCTTTAACAAAACTCAGGAAGAAAGTATTATACACTTGTGACCACTTAAAGAGTTCTTTCTGACCCTGGCAGGGTGATTTTAAAATAGTTGCTCCAACTTTTTGCCACATCTAAACGGGGCTTTGGTTATGTTGTCACAAGCACTTTAAACAAGGAAGGATCTGTCAGTAACGTGACCAGAGCTGACTTACGATTCAAATAAAGTGTAGCTTTGGTAAGGCTGTTTCCTAACCAAGCTAGTGTCGCTCCCGGGATCCCAAGTGCAATGCAAAGTCTTGAAGTCCTGGGTTTCACAAGAAAAGTCCTTGGGCTCCTCAAGTACTTCTGTCCATACAAAGGAAAATCAGACGAAAGACCTCGTTAAATCCCTTTATTGAAAGGCAACCAGAATGGAAAGTTCCCTTTGGGGTCTGAGGCAGTGGAGTCACTCTCATCACATAAATGGAAGCCTTGACATTGGCAGCTCCAAAAGTCACATTTCAGGCGTCCCGCCATCTTGGCCCCTTCTCCTCCCTTCCCTTCTGCCTTTCTGGGGTATCATGGGAGACGGGTGGTCGGTGTTCTGCAAGTGGTCTGCACTGTGCCTATCTGATGAAAGCTGTATCCCCAGGGCCCGCTGGTAGGCACCCAATAAGTGTGGCTAATGAGAGACAGACCAAGAGAATGAAAGAAAGAACGGATAACAGGAAGCAGAAGTGCAGGGTGTTTCATCCCAGATGCTGTGGCTTACAGAGAGCCTGGGGGCTGTGCCTGGGACGCCAGGAAATCAGTCAGATTTTGGGAAGCTGCTAAACTCAGCAGCTGGGAGCTGAGAGTTCCAAGGAATGGTTCCACACCTCCAAGTCCCCAAAGTCACTGCTATTCTTAGAGGCCACACCCCAAGAGCCACATGTGAACTGAGTGTTCAGGAGACTGGAGAAGGCCTTTGGCAGGAGAAGCAGGGAGGGAGGAGTCACAGTTATCACCCCACTGTGAAGGGGAAGGGAGGTCTCAAGACAAAGCACAGGAGGCCAGTGGGCATGAGCACACATACCTACATAAAAATGGAGGCACCTGACATTTTCCACACCCAGTTAAGAACAGTGATGGCCTCCACCTGCTGAATTCCTGCTCTGTGCAGCTAGTGTACTGGGGCCATGTTCAGTAATCCTCACAACCACCACCCTTGTCTCCATTTCACGGAGGCAGAAACTGCCTCAGAGAGGCTAGGAAACTTGGCCAAGATGGCACGCCCAGCCACAGGAAGAAGATTCCAACCCTGGTCTTCTGGGCACGACCTTGGGGACCTCTCTGGGGTCGTCCACCTGCAGCCCCTCTCCTCTCTCTGCCATCTTGTGGTAATTCCAGTATGGCTAAAGGAATGCAGGATATTTTCTCAGTGGTCCAGGTCATGACCTGAACTTTCTCCTTCTTAATGCTGTCGGTTTCTAGGAATAAAATTGTCAGTAGGGACAAGAGAACAACAGGAAATCCTGGAAGTATTGCTTCAGGGTATCTTTTCCAGATACTCTCCTAAAAGACTTGGGAAACAAAAGAAGATTGAGATCATGAGGGAAATATTTACTTGTCTTCTGGTCAAGAAGATTCCACCTATTCCATAGGAAATGGGAAGAGAGGGCACAGAGCGTGCACATACTTACTTGAGACAAAGAGAACAGTGCCTGCGTCATCTTTAGGGTCCATCTCACAAAAGATATTTGTTCCTGTTTCCCTAACGAAAGCAACATTATTCACGTGGAATGCAGACACATTTGGATCAAGTTGTTCGACATGCATCCGTACACCGTCCAAATAACACGATACGTTATTTTGATGGCTCCTAGAAATGTAACAAATGGTGACATTGGAGCCTTCTTCCACCAGCTTATCAACAGGGAAAACAGACGATGCTTTGTGTCCAAGAGAATTCTGTTCTGCAAGATAAAAACAGACAGCTCAGAATCTCACTCAAAATTCAAACCAGCCCCTACCTGTCTCACTCTCAGACTGTAACTTTAGCTTTTTCCACCTCCTGGAGAAAACAGGAGGCTAAATTTCTACAGCAAACCTATAAACTTTGCTGCCTGCAAAACAATCCTTTGTACCGTAGCTCCCATTTTAACGCTAATACCGCTGCTGTTCTTACTACCAAAGACAGCGCCGTGACTGTCACCACTACAGATTATTGTATTATTGCTGGTGTTTGGTTATCATGACAGCCGTAGCTGCTCTCTGTTGAGCTGAGGCATGAGTGACGCCCTGTGATAAGTGGCATGTCCATTATCTCACGTCATCCTTCCCACTTTACAACAATGCAACAGGTAGGACTGAGCCCATGTTCATTCAGCCAGCAAGGGGTAAAGCCACATTCATACTCGTCAGGTCTGCCCAGCTCCAAAGCCACATGCCCTCATAATCTCTAAATTGTATCATAGGTCACATTTCTTCCCACCTTCTCAGAAACGCCAGTCACTCGAATATCTCCTTTTGTTTCAGTCTCTCCTTTTACACGGCCCTTTAGCATATATGATCCTTAAGTCTCTCCCATTTTAAGCAAATCCACAGTCCTCCCCATGCCTGCCTCCTGCCACCCGCTCCTCCACAGGGGGCCTCCCTGAAGGAGCTGCCTACACTTAGTGCTCAGGTTTCATCTCCCCCCTGCTCACTCAGCCTGCAGCAGTCTGGCTGCCGAGCCACAAGGCCACTGAAATTTCCATCACTAATGTCACCCAGGCAGAGTAAGGTGCCCAGGTGATCTTAAGGTGCAACCATGGTTGAGAACCAGTGCTTTAGGGGTTAGGAATAATCAGGTTTTCCATTTATTCTTGAGTACGTTTGGAGGTTATAGTTTTGAGAAATCTAGTCCGTTTTATCAAAGCTGTTTATTATGGACCTTATTTCTCTCTTACTATCTTTTTAACCTCTATTTTTATGTGTGTCCCTCTTTCAGCAGTAGGATGTAATGCTAAGAGCATGGCCTCTGGAGCCAGGATGGCTGGACTGGAATTCCAGCTCTACTGCTTGCTGACCTTATATAGATTCTTTAAGCGATCTGTGCCTCAGTTTCCCTATCTGTGAAATGGGGATAAGAATAATGCATGTTTCATAGGGCTGATGTGAGAATAAATTAATATGGATAGTGCTTAAAATAGTGACTAGAATGTAGACCTAATTCTATTATTAGTCTTAAACTAATCACTAGGCTACTCATGGGTTAACGTGTTATCAGTTTGAGTTAATACATTTGCACAAATGCTTCATAAAGGAATGGTTCTATTGGCAAGAATTTCAGATAGTCTGGCAGGGTTCATATTTGAGAAAGCCAAATGCCGTTGCTTTAGAACTGGCCCAGAGCTTAACTGAGACATAAGAGATGGCTGGCAAACCCACTTTAAATTCTATTTACAACAAAGTTAAATAATGAAAAATGAGTGATTTAAAACATATTTATCCATAATCCCATTACTCAAATGAAAAGCTGCTTTCATCTTTCCACATTTCCCTCCCTTCTCTCTACATTAGGGATTGGCAAACTATGGGCCAATTCCACCCCACTGTCTCTTGTTGTAAATAAAGTTTTATTGGAACACATCATTCGTTGACATGTTGCCTATGACTGCTTTAATGCTACAGTGGTAGAGTTACATAGCTACGACAGACATCATAGGGTCTGCAAAGCCTGAAATATTTCCTATCTTACCCTTTACAGAAAGAGCTTCCCAACTTCTGCTCTAGACGCATACACATTTTGTGTTGTTCTAATATAAACATATGTGCAATTTATGTCCTGCTGTCTTCACTGAGTATTCTATAATGAACATGCTTCACATGTTTGAAGAGTAAATACAAAATGCCTGAATTTTCATAATTATCTCAATGAATAAATTCAGAAGCAAATCCTCAGACATCTACCTCCCACTGGCAAGTTTCGCTCCCATGCATTTTAGTTCCTACAGGAGCCAAAGGAAAACAATGTCGGTGTCTACCCAGAGTTCCTCAAAAAGGACTTCCATTATTTGACTATTGATCCCCAAATAATATTACGTAGTAAGCCCTTACCCTCTTTTATCACCTCGCTGCTTACCATTTACTTCCTTCCATGAACTCCAGTTGCTCCAGAACCTCGGCTCGGGAACCCTAGCATCGTCCACCCTACTCCTTATCCTTACAAAGTGTGTTGCACATTCCAAAGGGAGCTCGGATTCCCAGCTCCAGTGCAGAACTTGGTTCCACTTCACAGTGGTGCTATAGTAGTCCTAGAAATAAAGAGAAAAATTTGTAAACGCAGTCATGCTGCCCTGGACAATGGCTTGACTGGACTGATCCTAAAGCACTCATCTAAGAGCCCACTGTAACTCTACAACATGTGCAAGGACAGCCCGTTCTTAACCAGCCAGCTTCCTGTGCTCTGATGTCTCAGCAAGGAACCAGACAAAGCCTCCTGATTTTGGAAAACTCGTCTCTCATTCTCTCTGGCTGTCCAATTCCAGAGGGGTAGTGGAGCAAGTGAGAGAGAAAATAGAAGCTACTCAAGTCAGAGACAGAAGGTACGCACAGTGCTGGTCACATAGAGACTGCTGGAAAATTCTTGTAAACTAGAGAATTAATTGTGTCAGCTTTTAAAAATAAGCAGCATTGGTGAGTATTTTTTTATATTCAGTTTCAGCCAGAGTCAGATCAAGCTGGCCAAATCTCAGTAGATGAGGCAGCTCTTCATGGTACCCAGGAGTTCCACTGTCTCCCAGGAGTCAACAGATGGCTCTCTATGACTCCCTTGGTTTCTGTTCTTGTTGTTGTCTTTTCAGATGTAGGGCCACATGGACCATCTTCCTCCCTTGAGCGCCATCTGTCAGAATCTTTAGTCTCCAAAGATGTCAACCACATAGGATCGTCTTACACTGAGCTCCCGGGGAGTTTGTCCAAGTTGAACTACAATTTGGTCTTCCAGCACAGACTTTAGTCTTAATTTTTATAAGATACTGGCATTTTCATTCTCTAATTCACCCTGTTTCAATGGCTCCTTTACACCTTACCATGTCATTGAAGGCCATCTACAATCTGACTCCAACCTGCCCCAAGACTGCAGGGCCTGTGCTTTACTCTTCTTCGTGGGCCCCACAGCTCCAGGCCCTCATGCTCCTCAGTGGGCCCTCCAGGATGCCCGCTTTCTGCCCCCACAGCTGGGAGATGGAGACAACAAAGACCTGGCACTTCCTGGGGAAAACTGAGTCTGCATCCATGTTTCTAAGGGTCCTTGCCAAGTCCTACAGTGGAGAGGATGGGGCAACACACAAGTCACACACAACCAGGAGCCGGCAAACTTGGAGGCCTTCCTTCTGTGCCTTCCCCTTCCCAGGTTTCTAACCTTAAACAGCGCCCATGGCAGAAGCAAACACAGCCTGGAGTGGCAACGCCTCAGTCCCCCTGGGCAGCATCCAATCACGCAGGTCCATTTCACTCTAGGCTGAGCTCCGGTTTTTAAAACGCTTATATTTTATTTCAATTTATTGCATTCCTTTATTTCTAGATTACAAATGTATTTTTTTAACTACAAGTTTCGGGGTCCTGATCTGTGCAATTTTCACTATTGAACATGAGCAATCTTAACTACATTTTGCTTAAATATTGTTTAATTTAAGAGTCAATACCAAAAAAAAAAAGGAACTACGTCAATAATGGTGACCTCACTATCACGTCAGAAGACACAGACTGGATTTCACCTCTCATATCTCTCTCGAATTCAGCCACTTCTCTTGTCCTCACTGTCACCACCCAGTCCAGGCACCTCTCCTCTGGACCCCACAGGTTACTTCATACTAGCCACATATTGCCTTCTCCAGTGCTCCCAACTTCTCTCCAATGTGCAGCCAGAGTGGGCTTCCTTAAAACTTCCAATCAGCTCTTGTCAGTCAGTCCCCTTCTTCTTAATGCTCTCAGGATAAAAACAAAACCTGAGCATGACCCTCAGTGTCCTGTGTGGTCCGTCCTGTGCGGTCCGCTCCACCATCTCGCCTACCCCACCTGCTCTGTGCTTTCAGGCCTGAAAGGTCACAGTCGTTTTCCCTCAGGGCCTCTGCTCACACCTACTGGATCTTCCCAGAACATTCTTCTCCACCCTTCATGCTAAATTAGCTTCTAATCTTTCAAATTTTGGCTCAAAAAGCCCTTCCCCCAAGTTGCTGGAGAAGGTCAGGCCTAACCCCAACCCCACAGCCCCTCGTCAGTGACCTGAATCGCACTTCTCACGTCTAGGATAGTCTTATTCGTGTGTTTGCCTCCTCATTTTTGCTCAGCACCGAGAGACCCAATGCCTTGAATCATGCCCG
This sequence comes from Equus caballus, assembly GCF_041296265.1. Lineage (NCBI taxonomy): Eukaryota > Metazoa > Chordata > Mammalia > Perissodactyla > Equidae > Equus > Equus caballus. The sequence goes on from NC_091704.1 coordinate 41,699,676, forward strand.
GACCTGGGCCCACAGTCTACAACTATGTGCTGAATGATTTCATCCGGTCATTGGTATGCAGTGGGCTCCATTTTTCTCAGATACCATTTGTGTGGATTCTGTCTAACCACAACTTGTGCTTTGTGGTGTTTGTAGCCTTGTAATGGAGGAGATAAAAGTTCCCTTGAATGCATCAATTCAGCGATTTTATAAATGTGATGAATTGTGTTTGGACTGTGTTCATGACTTGAAGTGGCAAGTTTAATTTGGCCCTGGCAGACACAAGTAAGTCACAAGAAACTGGCACATACATTTACACAGAAGTCCAACTGAGGTCACTGACTCGTTCCTGAGGCGTGAGCTTATCCCTCACTGACTCACGCCCCAGGCCCCCATCCAAGATTGAGCTGTTGTTACTCTACTCTGCCTTCCCCTGCCATTGACAGAATCATACAGCACGTGGCTGGAAAGGTTGAGGGCAGAAGCCAGCCCAAGGTGAGACCATGTGACGCAGCTGCCAGCAGGGCTCTGAGTGGCTGGCGCCATCTGGGAGATGGCTCAGCGTCCCTGGTCCAGCTGTAAGCACCTGGATCACGATGTTTTTCCTTTGGCTGATTTGGGAACACAATAATCTGAGACATGAGTCTAGATGTTGCCCCTTCTCGGCATGAGGGAGGGTGCCCTGTCAGGACTGCATTACAGGGAGCTGCCCTATGAAAGCGAGATTATGGGCGAGACAAATGCGGCCTCTCTTGGCTGGCTTTCTCCCCCTTAACAGGCAGGGGATCTTACGTGTCTCCTAGTCTTCAGGCCTGAGAGATTCAGACAACGGCTTCCCATGGTATAGTCTGTTCTGGGACACATGGCCACTGAAGACCCGGGGAGGCTGCATGTGGCCATCATCCCTGTCTGGGGACGGGAGTGAAGAATGATAATACCCTGGCTCTGTCACCTTGAGCACATCAAACCTCTCTGTGCCTTGGTTTTCTCTTCTTTTGCGGTCAGGCTGGGCTGGTGTTATGGGGACAACACAATGGACAAGGTAAAATTCTACCTCCAAGTTCCTGGGCCTTAGTAGGTTACAGAGTAGGTTCCACAAGCTGCTTTACCTTGAAAAGAGAATTATTCTATGAATCAAAGGTGAAAACAGATATGAACAACTGCCTGTTAGAAAAATAAAGAATGGGGGGGGCCCGGCTCCGTGGCCGAGTGGTTAAGTTCGCACGCTCCACTGCAGCAGCCCAGGGTTCGGATCTTGGGCGTGGACATGGCACCGCTCATCAGGCTACGTTGAGGCGGCATCCCACATCCCACAACTAGAAGGACCTGCAACTAAGATATACAATTGTGTCTGGGGTGGGGGGGGGGGGGGGTTGGGGAGATAAAGCAGAAAAAAAAAAAAAGATTGGCATCAGTTGTTAGCCCAGGTGCCAATCCTTAAAAAAAAAAAAAAAAAGAATGGGATCCACTTGGTCTCTGGTTAATATTACTTTTGCTAATGGCGTTAAATCTAGTTTTATATGAATTCCTCCAGCACTTTTCTCAAATTTCTTTTTCTTATACAACTCATAGCCTCAATATGACCTTTGCTTAATGTTTTACTAATCAACAACCCAATCAACAACCAGTGAATCCATCAAAAATACAAAAAATATGAAAATACATAAATTATCAGTATGAGGTAAGATAGTGGGAAGATGTGCCAATGGCGGGATGGTGGGAAGACGTGCAGATGGCGGGATAGTGGGAAAGTGTGCTAAAGGTGGGATTAGTGGGAAGAACGTGCCGATGGTGGGACGTACACAGCTGTACATAAGCACTGCTATTGTTTAAAATTAGAACACTAAACAACTCTCAGTGTGGGAAACTGCCCTTTGAGGGGTGGAATTATAGACGTGGTATCAATCCTAAATCGACAGAGAGAGAACTATATTTAACTTAGGGCACTCACTCAGATCTCAAATGCAATAATGGATATGGAAAGTAACTGGAGGCCTTAAAATTAGTGGCTTTTATGCGTCACTAAAAGAGGTAACCATCTGGACCCCTGTACCCATCCACCATGGCCTGAGAGCAGAGTGGGCCTCCACTGCGCAAATGGAGCTTCTCAGCAATGACATGTCCCTATGTTTCCCTTCCTCCAGGCAAATTCTCTGTTCCCTTCAATAAGAAAACATTCCACTGTCCTTCAACATCCCATGACAATGAAGGAACACGATGTGTGTACAGATTATTAAGGTTCTCCAGACCACAAAGGGTAATGGAAAGAAACCACTGAAGGGTCCCAATACACTAGATGGGGAAGCATCAGTGAAACAGACGCAACTGTGATTTGAACCAAGACGAATGAAAAATCTATCCCAAATAATTCAAAAGCAAAAAGAATGTGAAATAAAGGATTTTCATAATTTAATTTGTTGTAGAAAAAGCCACAAGTGAAGCAACAAAGGATACCATAAGTTACTATCCAACATGGTCAGTCCACGAAGAACCTGTTTGCTGACTAGAACATAAGTGCTAGGACTCATTCTTCCTTGCATTTGAGTAGGTATAAGCAAAGAAACTGACAGGAAGCCACACTGGCAAGAAAAATGTTGTCAATTACACCTTATTTAGGAAAATCTCTGGTGGACATGGAAGAAAGAAGGACGAAGAATAACACGGTTGATCTTCATGGATTTTTAGAATCCAGTACGCATAAGGACAGATCCAATGCCTTAGGAGACAGAGCAGAACTGAGGAAATGATCTATTTTATTAACACATCACAGCCAACCTACCAAAGTTGTCATGTTACTTTGTCCCAGATCCTCTTAACTAAAAACACGGAAATGCAATTATTTAGGCAAACTGTTTTAAGTTGCCAAAATGTTTCCATATTGGGATTTTTTTTTTAAGATTTAATTTTTTTCCTTTTTCTCCCCAAAGCCCCCCCAGTACATAGTTGTATATTCTTCGTTGTGGGTCCTTCTAGTTGTGGCATATGGGATGCCGCCTCAGCGTGGCTCGATGAGCGGTGCCATGTCTGAGCCCAGGATTCGAACCGATGAAATACTGGGCAGCCTGCAGCAGAGCACGTTAACTTAACCACTCAGCCACGGGGCCAGCCCCCCATATTGGGATTTTTTTGATATTATAAAAGACAAATCATGGCATTGGAAAAGGATTTTTAAAATATTGAGTCAAAAAAAGAAATACTTACCACCCAGATGACATTGGATGTATTAATTCTACTGATCTCTATCTGAAAAACCATTTTCAATTCCTGATGATAAGCAAGACTGTGGACACGCCACTGTAAGTGCAAACACCGTTGTGCAGAATTGATGGAAACGTCCAGTGATTCAGGAGTCAACGGTAAAGGTTCAGACAAGACTGAAAGACCAAAACAAGATATGAAATACCATTTAAGAGGCATATGACTGAATAGTCACAGATAATTAAACTGTTCAATATCATCATTGTTTAGCTTTGGAAAATATTGCTCATGTGTGCATCTTAGAATCAGACACCTTAGAAAGCTGGAAGGAAATTTAGAAATCACTTGGCAGATAAAGAAATTAAGACCTAGATGAATGAAATGACTTGCTTAACAATACACAGAAAGTTAATAAATTGATAAGCAGTTAAATGAAACAAAAGGATACTTTATTGGACAATCTAACTGGTTTAGAAATTTACAGCAAGGCTGAGAAAAGAAAGAGGAGTTTTTGCTGTAAATTTCCTATTTCTGCAAATCAAAAATGAAAGTTTTCTTTTTGAGAGTCACTATTTCATAGTTTATTAAATAGCTATAAAGTGGGAGCATATCCAGTCTCGAGACATGATTGCTTATATTTCCAAGCATTAAAACTTAAAACACCTCTGGCAAGAATTCACTGAACTCCTTGGAGGAAACCAGCAACATACTAGGCACTTAGTGTGAAATAAAATAGTTGTGACAGGTTCCTAGCTTAAGGAAGGAAACTGGTTGGAGACACACAACAAACTCATATGAAGTAATGAGCGATTACGAGTTTAGTGCGTTTAGTGGCGTGTGAGAGTCTGTAAATGAATAGTGATTCAAACACGAAACAGGTTCACCAAGGTCAGTGAGCTTAGGAAATGACCCAGAGGGAGGATGGGCCCGGAGTGAGTTAAGTCATTGTTAGCTCTTAGAGAAGAACAAAGCATCACTTTCCACTTCAGCGGAGGAAACGTCCAGACTCAAAAGGAATGTGTACTGCTGACTCAACTGGTTTCACTTGTTGGTTTGAGGGGGTCTAAAGTAAAGTGGGAAGGGTGCCAAGGTGTTGAAAAGATTAAAACTGTGTTGATAAAATCAGCTGGTGTCTGATCCGCCGTGGTATAGCAGACATTGTCTCCGAAGCACTCATTTCTCTGGCTCTATGGAGATTTCCCCTAGTGAGCTGAAACCCTCCAGCGCTTAGTTAAAAAGGCAAGAGAGTACCTGCTTTTGACAATAAAAACAGAAGCAATCTCCAATTCTGAAAAAATGTTTCAAAATTTCCATTCTATGCATGCTATTTTTCTCACAGGGAGGTAAAAATCCCAACACCACCAATATTGAGCATATACTAGCTACCAGGCTCTGTGCCAGCTGCTTTATATATATATCTTATCTCATGTAATACCCACTATAAACCTGTGAGATGGTGACTTTTTGTAGATAAGGAAACAAGCTCTGTGAGCTTAAACAACTTACAGAAAACTATATGGGATTTAAATATAGATCTCTTTAATACTAAGACCTCCCCTTTTCTGCACTGTCCCCCAGTGTTAAGACAGGAGCATCAGCATCTTGCCCAATCAAAGGTCATAGGGAACAGGACGTTTGGGAAGAACGCTGCATGGCTCCCATAATGTCCTGCCAAGCTCAGGGTATAGATGACAAGGATGGGGCTCTGGATGGAGCCAGACAATCCGAAAAGCATCCCTGGTGGATACAAGCCTGAAGTTCTTCATGTGATTGGCCCACATGGCAGACGGCTTCAGGATTCCAAATAAGATATTACCCTCAGAATTTAGAAGAAAATCCCAGAAAATTCATTCTGTGGAAGTGAGATTAACAAGAACATCCATAAAATACAAGATAATAGCCATCAATAGCTATCTTCCCCGAAAGTCTCCCATCCTTGTGACAGCTTGTAAACGTGATGCTGGGGATGGTCAGGGTGCTAACTAAAATCTCAGTGTGGACTCCATGACCTCAGATTCGGTAACGGGTCCTTAGCTATGACACCAAAAGCATGAGCAACGAACAAAAAAATAGACAAACTGAACTTCATTAAAGTTAAAACCTTTTGTACATCAAAGAACATTATCACGAAACTGAAAAGACAACCCATGGAGTGGGAGAAAACATGTGCAAATCACTATAAATAAAGAACTCTTACAACTCAACAACAAAAAGACAAACAACGTAATTTAAAAAATATGCAAGTGACTTGAGTGGACATTTCTCCAAAGAAGATATAAAAATGGCCAAGAAGCACATGAAAATACGCTTAACATCATTAGTCATGAAGGAAATACAAACAAAACCATGAAAATAACTACAATAAAAACATGGATGGAGGGGCCAGCCCTGTGGCCAAGTGGTTGAGTTTGTGTGCTCTGCTTCGGCGGCCCATGGTTTCGCCAGTTTGGATCCTGGGCTTGGACCTAGTACCACTCATCAGGCCATGCTGAGACGGTGTTCCATATAGCAGAGCCAGAAGGACCCACAACTAGAATATATAGCTATGTACTGGAGGGCTTTGGGGAGAAGAAGAAGGGAAAAAAAAAGAAGATTGGCAACAGATGTTTGCTCAGGTGCCAATCTCTAAAAAAAAAAAAAAAAAAGGAAGTAAGTGTTGGTGAGGATGTGGAGAAACTGAAACCCTTGTACACTGCTGGTGGGACTATGAAATGGTTTCAGTGCTATGGAAACCATTTTGAGAGATCCTCAAAAAGTTAAAATAATAACTACCATATGACCCAGCAATTCTATTCCTAGGAATATATTCCAAAGAATTGAAAGTAGGGACTCAAACAAATACTTATACACAAATCTTCGTAGCAGCACTAATCACAATAGCCAAAAGGTGGAAATAGCCCAAAAGTCCATCAAGGGATGAACAGATGAACAAACTGTGGTATAAACACATGACAGAACATCATTCGGCCATTAAAAGGAATGAAGCACTAATCCACGCTACAAATTGGGGGAACTTTGAAAACATTTTGCTAAGTGAAAGAAGCCAGATACAAATCACACTGAATGATTGCACTGATACGGAATATCCAGAATAGGTAGATCCAAAGAGAGAGAAGGCAGACTGGTGGTTGCCAGGGGCTGAGGGAGGGAGGAAAAGGGAGTAACTGCTTAATGGTTGCAGTTTCCTTTTGAGGGTAATAAAAATGTTTTGGAACTAGATAGGGGTGGTGGTTGCACAATATTGTGAATGTGCTAAATGTCACTGATTTGTTTACTTTAACCATAAAGTAGTCAATTTTATATTATGTGAATTTCACCTCAACAAAAAATGTTTTAAATATATATGATCATGACAAAAATGTTCAAACAATAAAGAAATTGAGTCCCCACCATCTTACTAATGCCACTCTTACTCCATTGCCAAGTTTAAATCATAAGAGTTTTTCCTGACTTTCTCTAAACACTTAGACAAATATCAGACTTTGCACTCTATTTTATGTTTTTTTAAGTACAGATGTTATTTAAAAAGCTATAAAGGGAAATAAAACTAAAATGTTAGTCATTTTTTCTAGATGATGGGGTTGAGTGATTTTAATTTTCTTTTTTATACATTTCTATATTTCGTAAATGTTCTTCAGAAACACATATTACTTTCAGAATCACATAATATCATTTAAAATAAATATCCTTTAAGATATCTGGTTTACCCCACTATAATTATACTTCAGGATGCATAATTTAGTCTTCTCAGTGGATTTGCACCAAAAGCCTTGGCCCCAGTTATATTTCCCACTGAAAATTAATAACTTGGCATTCTGATTCTTAGCGAGTTTGGGCAGAGTGAATCATTTATGAGACCCCATTCACTCAAAGGTAAATGAAGTAAGCTGGAACTCTTGAACCACCAAAGCCCAAAACATGGTGATCAGTTTATATCGTTATTTGGTTGAGATTTTATCTCCTTTGCGAATAAAATTTCTCAATTCTTTAGTTAAAGACAACAAATGCTATTCACCCTCCCCCTAAACCCATGTCAGCTTGATGAGTTTTCCAAGCCTAAGATGTAAGTGAACTAGAAGATGGCGTAGAAAGATGGAAAAGTAGATCCCTTGCAGAATAGGGGAGAAATATTTTGATTAATTGTGGAGCCAAGAGTACCAGAGAAAGCGGGGTGCATGCCAAATCAGGCGGTCCTGCCCAGCCCTCAGTGCCTTCTGCCTCTACGGTAGACTGTTGCCGTCAGTCTCACTCCAGATGCAGGTCTCCTGGATGACAGAGGTAGAGGCTTAGGCATCTTTGAATGGACTCTTGTCCCCAGCACTTGGCAAAACATCTCACCCACAGCAGACGTTCTCTGAACTTACAGAGATCCAGGATCTCTACGAGGTCTCAAGGGCCTGACAGGCAACTCCTCACTAGCCCCTCGGCTGTCCTTCCTGGCATTCTCTTCTCCCCGTGGCTGCTTTCCAAGCCTTCGAGCACTGATCACAGTGTGCTGAAATTGTCTGTTCTGTGACTGTGAGGTAAACAAGGGTGGGACTAAGCCTTACTCAGCTCAGTAATACCAAGACCAATAACTCACCTGTCACAGTATAGACACTTAATCACTCAGTGACTGACTGCTGAATGAATGAGTCAACTACCAGTGTCAACTTTATCTCTGGAAATTCTAGAAAGCTTCCGCACGATCCTTTAGACAAAAGGGGAACTCTTTATATGACATACGCTATCAGCAAGTATGTGACCTTTGTATCTGGCTTCTTTCACCTAGCAAAATGTTTTCAAAGTTCCCCCAATTTGTAGCGTGGATCAGTTCGCTCCCTCACCTCCAGGTTTTTCACTGTTAGTCAGGGTCCCACCAGGTATCAAGTGTCTCAGGCATTAGTGAGACATCAGTCAGAAATAATTTGGTCAAAAGCCATCTAGGACTTTCTTGGGAAATAGTGGGAAATGCCAAGGTAAAGTCAGAGAGATAAATCCCATTATTTTTCAGATGAGGAAACTGAGGTTAAAAAAAGGGAAGCAGCTTTCCGAAGAACACACAACCGGACCAGGATCCAGGGCTCTTGGACCCCGGCCCAGCTCTCTATTTACAAGGCTTCACTGGAGTGTGGCCACAAGGGCCTGGGAATCAGACAGACCTGGATTTATGCACACTCACCTCCCGCTTTCCCCACCCAGTTTCTCTGTCTGCCCAACACTACTTATGGAAATAAACCAGGGTCCATTCATAAGATGGGACACCAGGTAGCCATTAAATATAATGTTATTTCTAGAAGAACAGTTAACAGCAAAGGTAAAAACTCTTATCAAGGGTATTATGTCAAGCGAAATAAGCCAGATAGCGAAAGACAAACACTGCATGATTCCACTCATATGTGGAAGATAAACACACGGACAAAGACAAGTATTTAGTGGTTTCCAGGGGGAATGGGGGGGGGGGAGTGGGCACAAAGGGTGAAGGGGTGAATGGCTAACAAATAATGTACAACTGAAATTTCACAATGTTGTAAACTGTTATAAGCTCAATAATAATACAAAAACCTCTCATCAGATGCTGTATTGTTTTAATAAATATATAGTAAAGTATACATACCTTACCTGTATGTACTTTAATTTACCTATATGTGTATGCTTTAATACACATTTATAGTATAATATACTATACATTAATATATAATATAAAATATAGTATACTTTAAAATATATATATAGTATAATTTCCCAGTATATATACTTACACTATATATAATATATACACCTTATATAAAATATACTTTAATAAAGATATATAATTTATACTTCAAGCATATATAATTTACATACTTTAATAAGTATATATAGTATAAATACTTCTAGTATATACAGTATAATTTCACTTCTGTAAAAAAAAAAAAATCTACATCTCTATCTGTGTCTGTACATACATACACACAAGAGCCTGGAAGAAAATACATCCAAATGCTATAGTCATGATCTTGGGCTGATGGAGACGTGAGCCCAGGGCTAACCGGAAGTGAGCCCTGGCTGTCTCATTGGTTGGTAGAAGCAACATCATCTGAAATGGAGTCTCAGATCTGAGCTGGGTTGGGAGATCCAGCGGGAGGCCCACTATTACGAGTGGAGGTTTAGTAGGTACTTGGTCAAATGCAGCAGAAATTGAGACAAGAAACTGAGACAAGAAATCCAAACAGTGCAGGTGACAACAAGGACAGGATTACTCAGCAAAGCAGGCATGCTTGACTGAGAAAGCTGGAAGCTGAAACAAGGATTGGTGGAGAGACAAACAGGTAAATGCATGTCTGATCTAAATAAAAGAAGCTGAAATGGGGAGCAGCAGAGCTTGCTCAGACAGCAGAGTGTCTTACAAGTAGAAGACACACAGCAAATAGTTGCTGGATCAGTAACGAGCCTTTACCAGGGAAATGAGCTGTTCCAAAAGCTTGGAGTCAAATGTTTGGGATTTTCTGGAGAGCCTGGGGTCGGGGCCTGTGTCTGTCTGGCAATCAGGAGCTTTGGCTGGGCCTAAACATGCTTATGGGAAAGACTGCCCAGACAGCCCAGGGGTGTCATGCCTAGATTTTAGCAAATAAGAGAGAGACGTTTCAGTTCCAGATTATGGAAGAAACCAAGAATAAAACTCTGATTTTTAAGAAGCCATAAAAGTGGCATTTTCACATGTACCCTGGGCCAAAAAGGAACGAACCCAGACCTAAAGAACATCAAACAGAGAACTGAGCTGTTATGGAAACAAAATCTCCTTTTTATTCCAAACATCTTTTCATGGAATTTTAAGGGAAAACAAAAATTCTATGGACATTTCTTGCAAACGACATTTTCATGAATCCATGGACAGGAAGTGTGTGAGTAATTATTAAGAGCACATGCCTACACTCTCTAAGAAGAATAAGCAGAGAAGGGAAAATGTAAAGCTTTGTAACATACAGGTGAAAGCCACAGAAACTTTATAAACCAACAGAAACTCTCTCAAGTCTAAGAACCAACCTTCAAACTGGTTCCCAAGTCATAAAGTATCCATAAACATTTTAGAGGTGTTGGATTCTTATTGACTTTATTTACAAAGTTGATTTATCTCAAAATCCTCACACTGGGGCAGTAGCTAAGTGTCAAATACTATTTCTTTATCCATAAACAGCATTTTGGCACTTAGCATATTCCTTGCAGTTAATAGCTTCTCAATGAGCATAACTGAGGGACATCCCAACTTGTTCTAACATGGCGGCCAACAGTGGTCTGGTGTAATCCATCTCTACCCAGCAAGGTGCAGAAGGAACTCCTCTGGGATGGCCAAGTTCAATAAACAGATCATGAAGTACTTTGGGATTAGTTCCCCTTGCAAGTACTCTTATGACCAGGGTATTGACCAGGAAATCAGGGCTAGGTTGCAGCTTATTAAAATGAGCCATCAAGATCAGGAAGGTTAAAACCAAGGTAACCATTGCTACTCACCAATTCCAGGTGATGGAATGAGCTACACATCAGCTCCAACTCATTTCCAAAGAAGAAAAGAATTGTGCAACTTTTCTCCAAAGCACCATTTACCTCATTTTTTTCTTTGTGATTTTTTTCTTTATGTTCTTCCCACTTCTTACCTTCACTCTGGCAAGTTCTCAAGGACAGCGACACCAAGAGTAATATTGTCTGAAAGAAGGCAAAGAGAGCCATAGGTTCTGGTTTTCTGAAAAAGATAAATCACAAAGAGAGGAAATTTTATTTAATTTTAGCTCTGAGCAGGTGCTTTGAACCAACTGTGGTATATAACAGCATTAAAGGCTCCTATTCTTATCTCCTTTCCATAGCCACACCTCTTGTCACGTGACTTTGCAGTCCCCTCCCCAGAAATAAGAAGAGTATATTTCATCACTCCAAGTGACTTGCTTTGGCCCATAAATGACACAGAAGTGATAGTGTGCCAGTTCGGAGCCTAGACCTCAAGAAAACCCGTTTATTTCTGTTTGTTCTTTTGTGTTTCCACCTTTGGCATGAAAAGAGCACTTCTGGGTTGCCCACTGCACACACAGTCACACAGGAGGAAAATGAGCAACACAGGAGGCAGAGCTGAGTCACCTCAGCTGCTCCAGCTGGGGCCAGCCTAGATCAGCCAGCGGCTGGCCACGCCCCAGCCATGAACAGCTGATCCCAGATGTAGGAGCAATAAACACTTACTGCTGTGGGCCACTGAAGCTTTGTGGCAATAGATAACTGATCCATCGTTTCCTCAAACCAAGCAAAGGTTGGTAAAGAAATGTAAAGCAGAGAAACAAAAGGTAAATATGAAAAAACAGACTCTGATTAAAAGGAGAACAAATGCCAGTCTCAAAAGAGCTAAATTTCAATTAATTGCTTCTAGGGGAGTCATCTCCACTCTTCCCTGTCTCCCTCATTAAAATTTCACCTAGGAAAAATGAGCACACTCTACCGAAGGAGACGGGCAATGCTTCATTGTTCAAAATCATTTCTGGTTCTCCTTGACATAGACGAGAGCTATAAATTACAGGCCAACTTCACTGATTCATCAGGTCCTATGACCACGGGACCATGTGAGGGCACAAAGAATGAGCCTGGATGACCTCAAGAAGGCTAATAAGTTCTTAATTTAACAATAAACATGTTAGTCAGGGGAAGCATTAAATTTCACTTTTCTACTTCAAATTCTGACTCATCACAAAGAGAAGCAATGAAACACTTCAAAGTCAATTTTTGCCTCTGTCTAGCTACCGGGACAGCATCAAAAGCTGGAAATTCAGTGAACCAGGTCACCCATTTTCACTATCCACACCCTCTATTTATCTTTTTAAAATGGTACTTTAAGAGTAAATGGAAACTACCACGAAGACAGTAAACCATCCCATTAAATTACTCGAGGGTGGTCAAACCTGCCCACAGGGGAGACCAATTGGAAGCAGAAGCAAAAGTCTGCAAATGACAGCTTTTGTTCATATTCCTTTAAGCACTGCTTTCTGCAACTTCTATTTTTGGCAAACCGGTCATTCATACTTCTCTAAAATCCCTACTTAGAACTTCACATTGGTTCCTAATACAACTAGATATCTAAGCCAGGGGGAAACTGATTCAAGAGAAAAGAGTTTCTGCTCAGAACCAAAGGGAAGGAAAGAAAATGCCATAGTGAAGTGTCTGACACTCACTATGCAGCTTAAATATCCTTCCAATCCCAGTCTGCGTGCACGATCCCACCTTCCTTAGATTGACATCACTCAAGGAATGCAAGGTGCCACCACTGTAAGGAAATCTCATCCCATCAATTTATTAATTTTTTGCTGAGGAAGATTTGCCCTGAGCTAACATCTGTTGCCAATCTTCCTCTTTTTTGTACGTGAGTCTCCACCACAGCATGGCAACTGATAAGTGGTAGAGGTCCACTCCCGGGAAGCAAATTTGGACCCCTGAAGCAGAGCATGCCAAACTTAACCTCTGGGCCACGGGAGCTGGCCCTCCATAAATTCAAAAGCAGATGATGCAGGGGATGATATGCATGCTGCTTCATATTCTCCTGATGAAAGGGCCATTTAAAACATTTCCAAAAATTTAGAGTTCAAGTAAATCAAATATTTCACATGTCACAAAAATTAAACAAGTCATGGGGACAGAGGAACTTAAAACTAAAAGTTCAAAGCCACCTACCAATTAAGGGTAACCAGAAATTAAAGAATAAAAGTTTTTATATAAAATTTAAAAATATGAGTATTTACAAAGGATGCATTTCTATGGTTTGGGTATCACGGGTAAGTCCTTGCGAATCACCAGAATGGTCTTGTCTGGAAGCCCTGCCCTTCCCCCACCATCTCACACACATCCAGGTATGAGTCTGAGGAGGTTACCTGGGGCAGCCAGTCAGATTCACTGCTTTTATTTTCATCAGGTTTGACATGCATGGTTTTATGCACGCTGGGCAAGTAAGCAACCGTGACATGGCTCCTGCATACGAGCAAAGCGGTTATTATTTCCAGCGCTGTGACCGGACAACTGCCAGCGATCCTGACGTTTCAGGCCTGACCACCTCAGGACCACTTGCAGAAGGACTACGAGTCCTAGCTGTTGTCTGAAAACCTTCTGGTAAGTCAATAAAGTTCATCAACATGGAGAACGAGAGTCAGCAGCCACAAGAACATGCCAGAGACCCCGGTGGAGCCCCTTTCGGGATATGCCGCAGGAACAGTTCTCCTGACAGCACAGAGCCTGACACTGACAAAACACAGACACCAAGAGCTCTGAGCCAGCTGCTTCCAAGCCAGGAACTGACTGCACAACGCAGGTGGTCCCCCCTCCACACCTCAGACACAAATCCTATTCTGAGAGCAGGCTGTTTCCTGGTGGGACCCTGACTAACAGTGAAAAACCTGGAGGTGAGGGAGCGAACTGTGCAAACATCTTGAGAGGGGAGAGTGCTTGGCACATTCAAGGAACAATGAGGACCCAGGTGTTGGAGCGAGCAAGGAGCTGAGTGACAGGACATGAAATCAGAGGGCGCGCAGAGAGGGAGAACAGATGGGGAAATATTTCCCAAACTTTGGCTTCTGCTCTGAGCAAGATGGAAGCCACTGGAGAATTTTAAGCGGAGGAGTTCATGGTCTAACTTACACTGAACAGGAAGGGCCCTGGAAGGAGAAGAGCCTGAAGGAGGCAAGAAGGGCAGGAGGGAGAGCAGTCAGGAGTTACAGCAATGGTCCAGGGGGGAGTGACACTGGCTTAGACCAGGGTGATGGCAGTGGGAGTGGTGAACAGGGGTGGAATTGGAGAGAGATTTTAAAGATAGAGCTGGCAGGACATGGAGATAGTGACAAAGTGAGACATCATGGATGGCTCCAAGAATTTGGGGCTGAGCCCCTGGAAGAATGGAATTAGCATTAATGGAGAAGCAGAACAGCTTTGGTGGGCTATGTCAAGGGCTTGATCTGCGACACGTTAAATATGAGATACTTATTTGATATCCAAATGGGGAGATTAAGTAGCTGGCTGGACACACAGTTTGGAGTTCGTGGGAGGGGTCCTGGCTGCCGGTATAAATTTCAGGCATCCTCGGTGCATACACACAGTATTTAAATCACTGCATGATCGCCAAGAGGAAGTAGGGACAGGAGAGAGATCCGAGCTTGGAGCTCTGGGGTGCTCCACACTCTATACTATGCCCCCTTATGCAGATCAAAATGAAAATTCAGGATTAGGCCAGGCTTTCCTGCATCATGTCAAAGGGAAGGGCTGTGTGTTTGGACGGGCTGGTGAGCTCCTTCAGCATCGACCAGCTGCTCCGTACTTCCGCCCCACCGGAGCTCAGGGCGCTCCAAGCCGGGGATTGGTTCTTCCCTGGCAGCTCTGCTTCTGATGTGGAAAAGGCCACTCAGCCCTCTCATTCATTCAATAGCCTTTCTCTCTCATCAGCTATCAGTGAGGCGCATTGCCACTTCCAATTTCCAGTAAGAAAAGGAAGTCAGGAATTCAGACAGGAAAAAGTACCTTCCTGCCTCATCCAAGGAGTACTTGGTCCTTTCCCAGATCTGTTCTTTATATTTCTATTTTTCAGATCTCCAGCATTCCCACCTAGACCAGGAGCTGCTTAAGGATGGGTCTGGATCTTATTCCCCACTGTCTCAGTCCAAGAACATAGATGCGACCCAGTAGATAGCTCGTAAAGGAATAAAAACTTCTACCAATTTTCTCACATTCTCTCTTCTTTGCTTTCAATTTTATTTTAATTAAAATAGATTCCTTTTCAGGCCTTTCTACTTTTTCTGCTGCCAACTATTGCCTAATTCATAGTCTTTCGTTGGCATTCCTTCTCTGGGGGGAATAAAGGAAGGAAAGAAAAGAAAAACTACCCATTCATTTCAGAGAACTTCTCATTCAAATCTTGTCTGTTAGTGAAATGAGGATGCCTTTGAATGTCCCTCAGGATAAAATACTACATGTGTAATAAAACACAGCTTTTGAGGCGGGTATAAGTCTGCCCTTCTTCACCAGCAATTCGTGTTCTGTCATTACCGAAATATTTATTCCTGGGAAGTTTCCCCACCACAAATAATCCCCAGGAGAAGCAGCATGATCATCATTTGCTTCCCAAGAACGTGGGTGTGTTGCCAAACTCTTCCCGACTGGCTGGGTGCCATATGATGTCATATGCAAATCCTATTTTAAAGAAAGAAGCTCTTCATCCAGGACGTGTGCTGGGCTCCGCACCTTGTGAGAGAGCTCTGTGTTACAGCACAAAGCGTTGCATGCCACTTCTTGGAGGTTCCCCACATCCCTCGCATTTGGCTATCTCTATTTCCTTTTTGAGAGCAGTGCCATTTGTCTTTGGGAGCCCCTTTGAAAGGTTCGAGCACTTCTTCCCCTCCCTTTAAGCCCACCAGTTACGTTTTGTAAGGTCAATCCTGATTCATGGGACTGAAGTGGCTCATGGACACCTGATTTTCTTTTTTCAGCAATGTTCAGTTAAAAGTTCTTGGAACTTGTGACACCAGCTAGGATTAAACCTGAGTCTCTAAGTGGCAAGTGAAGCCAAAGAAAGGAATGGAAAACCTGGATCCAAGGAATATTCTGGACCCAAGGAATATGTAGGATTTAATATGCTAAAGGTGATATTTCAAATCATTTAAGAAAAGGTAGATTATTCCCCAAAATGATGCTGGAACAACAGCCCAGATATCTGTGGGAAAAGGAAGCTGTAAGAATTAAGTACATGGGCTCTGACATAAGGTTGCTTAGGGTCAAATCACTACTCTGTCACTTAATAACGTTATGACCACAGACAAATTACTTAACCCAGCTAGGCTTCATTTTCCTCTTCTGTAAAATAAGAATAAATAACCTACCTTGTAGGACTGGCCTGAGGATTAAATGAGACTATGAGAACATACACATAGTAAATCCAATTAATGTTAATTTTCTCATTATTGCTATTGCTTCATTCTCTTCAACAAAATAAATTCCAGAAGATCAAAGATATATATGCAAGAAATAGGACCATTAAAATTAAATGAACATTTAAAAAATTTTGGTGCTATAATTGGACCAACAAACTGAGAACAATAGTTTCAATACTTATGGCAAAGAGTCACTACCCCTAATATATAAAGAGCTCTTAGAAATCAATAACAAAAAGATAAGTAACCCTGTAGAAAAACTGGCAAAAACATGAATATGTAATGCACAAAAAAGAAGGAAATATCAATAGCCAAAAGAGAAAAAAGAAAAGCTGGACACTACCACTAATAATTAAATAAGTGCAAATTAAAACAGTAATTGTGTATGTCTCCATGTGGGTCTGTGGTGTTCGATTGGCAAAGGTCTTGAAACATAGCATTGGTAAGAGTTTGAAGAAACAGGCATTATTACTCACTGATGGTCAAAAAGTACAACTTTATCGAGGTCAATTTGACAATTCTATTAAAATTTTAGTACACATTACCTTTGATTCAGAAAAACTAGGTCTAGAATTTTGTTCTAGAAATAGTATGTGTGTGTGAGAGAATGTTTGTGTACATGTACAAAAATATATTTTTTAAAGAATATTCATTCAGCATTGTTTATACTGAGAAAAAAACCCCAAAAGCGATCTAAATATATATCGAAAGAAAGCAGAGGGGCGAGCCCAGTGGCAGAGTGGTTAAGTTCATGCACTCTGCCTTGGTGGCCCAGGGTTCACAGGTTTGGATCCTGGGCATTGACCTAGCACCGCTCATCAAGCCACACTGTGGTGGCATCCCACATAAAATACAGGAAGACTGTTACAGATGTTTGCTCAGCAACAATCTTCCTTACACACACACAAGAAAGTAGAAAATTTAATTATGGTGCATTTCTACAAAGAAATACTATGAAACTGTTAAAAAGAATGAAATAGAGTCAAGTGCCAACATGGAAGAATGTCCAAACAACGTTGAATGGAAAAGCAAGTTTCAGAATAGTATTGCAGAAAACCACGTCTGGAAGAGAAGTGTGGCAACCTTGCAGCTGTGCCTCTCAGAGCTCCCTTCAAAAGAACCTCCTGAGGGAGCATGGGTCACTGACAGCTTCCACTGCTGCACCTTCAGATTGGCTGCACATTCCCATCCAAGCCCACAGTCCCTCCAGGCTGCTCACAGCCAATGACCAGGGCAAGACTTCTCCAGCCAGCATGGGACTCCTCTAATGGGCAACCTTTGATCAGTCTCCCCATCCTTGGCTGACAAATTCTCAGAACTGCACTGCGGCTGGGAGCTCTTCCTTCCCAACCTTCCTACTTCCTTGTTCCCTTTCACAGGTGTCAGACATGCAGTGGGTTTGGAGGCTGTCTCTGCCTACTTTTGCTCCCTTTTGCCTTTATCCTTCACAAGTGCTTTCTCCCGAAAATCTCTTGCACATGTGTTTCTGCCTGCCTATCTTCTATTTAAAGGATCCAAACTGGTCCAAAAAGACAGAGCCAACTACTAACAGTTATACATTTACAGCAGGGATGGGGTAAGGGAGGTGGGCAGGATGAGAGAAATTATGTTTAACTCTCAAGTTACGTAATTCTGCAACAGAAAGCATTCTTTACGCGTGCGTGTGTGTTTTACAGATACTGGGTTTGGTCTTGCATAAATACTGGTAATTCCATCATCTCCACACTTGAACCATATACCCCAACAGGGTTAAACTAGTTGAAAGCCTACAGCTGTCAAACAGACCTGAAAAGGGGTTGGCAGTTTTTAGATACTGGATCAGTCTATGAGGGTGTCACGTGTTTCTGTAGAAAAAATGTGATCTCTGAGGTCCTGAGACACTGTAGACACTTTAATGATGCATTTCCAAATATAGACAGCAACCAAAGTTTCAGGTAGAAAAACATAGTGCCATCCCCTTTTAACACCCAGGTACATTAAAGAATGTGAAGTTAACTTGCTCAAAGTCCCCCGTTAGGAAGACAGGGAATAGAGAGAGGTGACCAAGACACAACATGATGAGTGAAAATTGACTCACATAAGAGCAGAGTTCTATTGATTTCATCTTCTCAAGACTTGGCACATACTGTGGCACTTCATTCCATGTTTTCCAAGAGTTCTCTTTATTTTACATTTTCCAAGTGTTGCATATGTCTTACATTTTTCTGTTTGCTAAGACATTTGTAAGTGTGGCTTTTCTTTCAGTTGACTCTACATTTCATACTCAGACTGGATATATTTTATGTGGCCATCTTCATCTTCATTCCACAGTTTTAAGCAATCCAGATAGTTAACTGCCTCAATGATTTCAGATCTAAGAATGTAATTTGGTATTATATTTAATGCTCTCACTAACCTTCTTTCCTTTAAAAAGAAAAAGAGGAAAAGAAGGAAGGGAGGAAGGAAGGAAACAACGCGACTGTAATTTAGTTCTTTAGCAGATAATATTAAAAGAAAGCAATTTACAAGTCCTGTCAATCACATTTATCCTCTTATGCAATACTATCACTACCAGCATAATTTTAAATACCCGTGAAAGACTATATATTTTTGTCTCCTGGGATACTATCGATACATAATGGAAAAAATTTACTGGTTCCTTCTATGATGAGGCATTCTGCAAAGCCCATAGGAGGATATGAAGGTGAGGATGAGAACGATCCCAGCTTGCATGTGCTGGATGCTAACTCTCTGCAGGCGCCTTGCTAAGTGACTTACGTGCATTTATTAATTGAATCCTCACAACAGCCCTATGAAAGAGACGCTATTATCGTTCTCATACACAGATGAGGAAATTCAGGGTAAGAAAGGTTAAAAGTAACTTTGACATAGGTGGACATAGTTAATCTAGAACTTGAAACCAGGTGAATCGCTCCCCAAAGGGCAGCATTTTACCACATTACACTGCCCCCTCCACGCTGGGGGCTCATGCTAGAACACACAGGAAGGCATAAAAAATTATTAACAATGATAAACTCCAAAAAATCTTAAGAAAAACTTCTACAGGGTTTTATTAAACTTGACAAGCTATTTGTAAAGTTTATATAAAAGAGAAAATGTACAAGAATCATCTCTAAAATTTTTTTTTGAAAAAAAGTATGAATATATACTACTAGATGTAAAAACATAGTATAAAGCTGTAGCATTTAACACAAGGTGGTACTAGCATAAAAAAAGACAAAAAAGATAAATGAAACAATAGAATCCTGAAACAGACTATGATATAAATAGGAATTTATTTGACTATAAAAACAGAGTTTCAAATGAGTTGGAAAAAAAGATGGATGATTAAATAAATGGTGTTGGGTTAATTGCCTAAAACTACAGAAAAAAATTAAGTTACATCCTTACGTTTCACCTTATATAAAAATCTGGTATTTTAAAGAGTTAAATATAAAAACCAAAATAATGAAAGTATTAGAAGAAAATAAGATAATTTTCAAAATAACTTTTAGGTGAAAAAAGACCTTCTTAAACTAGACGAAGCACAGAAATCATGAGACTGCGGATCTGATTACATAAACACTTAAAACTTCTGTGCAGCAAAAGATAGTTTGAAACAAAAGTATTATGAATGGATAAGCAAAAGGTGGTATATTCCTACAGCGGAATATTATGCAGTCTTAAAAAGGAAGAAAATTCTGACACCTGCTACAACATGGATGAGGCTGGAGGACGTTTTGCTAAGTGAAATAAGCCATCTGCAAAAGGACAAACAGTGTATGATTCCTCCATTTGTAAGGTACCTGGAAGAGTTAATTCATAAAGCCAGAGAGTAGAAGGGTGGGGGCCGGGGGCGGGGGAGAGGTGGAAAGGAGGTGGTTACCATTTAACGGGTACAGAGTTTCAATTTTGCAAGATGAAAGGAGTTTTGGAGACAGATGGTGGTGATGGCTGCACAATAATATGAATGTACTTAATAACACTGAGCTGTATACTTAAAAATGGCTAAAATGGTAAATTTTATATTATGTATTTTTGTTGTGGTTAGTGCTGTGGAGACTCCTAGCAACCCTGTGGACAGCAGAGCGGGAACCCTGCCCAGTCTTTGTGTGCCATCCTCTCACCTTCCAGCTCTGTATCAGACAACGCTTCACTGCTATTCATATGGTTTTCATGGCCAGTTTTTTCCGAAGTGGGTGGCCAGGTCCTTCCTCCTAGTCTGTTTAGTCTGGAAGCTCCCCTGAAACCTGTCACCATGGGTGACTCTGCTGGTATTGAAATACTGGTGCCGCAGCTTTCAGCATCACAGCAACACGCAGCCACTAGAGTATGACGACCGCCAGACGGGCGGTGTGGTTTCCTGACCAGAAATGAACCTGAGCTGTGGGGGTGAGAGGGCCCAATCTTCACCACTAGAGCACCATTATGCATTTTACCACCACCACCAAAACAAAGCATTGCACTAGAAGAAATATTTTCATCTTCTATAACAGACAAAGGATTAAGGTCCTGAATAGGCAGAGAGCTTCTTCAATAAACAAGAAAAACAAAAGGCAACGCAATAGAAAACTGAGCAAAAGAAAGGAACAGTGAATTCACAGAAGACACATACGACCCATAAATAATTAGAGATTTTAAATTGCAGCAGTAATCAGCAAAATGCAAATTAAAATGCCTTATTGGGTTTTACTCATCTACCAGATTTGAAAATTCAAGTTAAAAAACAAAAGGAGATAACGGCTGATGTTAGAAGGATGAGGGAAACAGATTCTTATCCACTGAGTTTAAATGAGTACCTGGGGTGTGGACAGTGATCCAATTTGAAGGGTTGTATCTATCCAGTTGAAAAACGGACGAATCCTTTGACCCAAGAACAACCCTCCAAGATTCTATTCCATGGAAATACTCAGGCGGAAGCACAGAGATGAATGCACAATTTCCCTGAAGCACTGAGCTAATGCTGAATAATTTTAAACAAACCAAATGTCCATGACAAGAGAAAGAATGGATAAATCATATTGCTTCTTTAGAATAACATGTAGCCATTAACAAAATAGACATGGAAAGACCTCTAAGATATGGGAGGGAAAAAGTAAGCTACATGATATATAGTAAGATCTTATACATATATTAAAACATACATATAGATACATATTATGCACATGTATAGAAAAGAAAAAAATCCTGGAATGCTATTTACCAAACTCCACTCCCCTTTTCTGAGTGGGAGTAGGTGCGACAATGCTACTTCTCATTCCATAGACTTCTCTGTTGTTTGAATGAGAATGTCTTCACTTATTATTTGTATTATTTTTAAAACATAAAAATAAAATACAGACTACCTGGAGTAAATAAATGCTGAAAAACGAGTAGAACTAAAATGAGAAGAAAAAGAAGACTGTGAAACCAAGAACACAGCTGCTGGAAAAGTAACTGTCTCCTCCTGCAGCTAGGAGGGGTGCTTCTCACAATATTCTATTTGCTTTATTTTTGCCCATTTCACATATATTTTTTTAAAGCAAGGAGGACTTCCTCCTCCAGGGAGAGGACAGCCGGGGCTCACTGTTCCTGTAAGTGAGCAAGATGACATTACCTTTGATTTCCTTCTATCCACGCCAGCAACGCCCCAGCCCAGTCCCACAAGGGAAACACACACTCCTTCTTGTCAACTCACATTACCACTGATTCCTCTTTCAAAACCACAATAGTTTTCCTGATTTAGTTCCTTTTTCAGGACAAAAGGGTTATAAGAAACATCAGGGACTCTGGATCACCTCCGTGCACCCGTGAAGGTGTTCCTGGTCTTTCAGGTTAAAGAAAGGGATAGAAGGAAAGAGACCGAGTGTGTAAGTAAGTGTTATCCCCAAAGTGGTTCGAGTTCCCGTTGTACACCTAGGACCAGTCCTTTTCTCTCAAGGTGGCCTTTGACACAAAAGGCTTAGATTCCTTTGCTGGGACAACAAGAGACAGAACTAGGACCAAGATGTAAGCCAAAAGGAAGCAAGCTACCTCTGAGAATTAGCTCTGTCCAGCAATGAAATGTTAGGTGGTGAGTGCCCTGTCACTGGAGGCATTCTAACAGTACCGAAATGCTACCAGGGGAGATGCAAAACTAAGCATGCCCTGAAGATTCTGAATAGGTAGCTTAAATTGGAGTCCAGTGCTTTGAAAAGCTGCAAGAATGATTCTGAAGCCCAGCTAAGTTTGGGAACCCCTGCCTACTATGACTGGGGCTCTTCAGCCTCAAGGATCTCAGTGCATTTTAAAGCAGTGCAGGAGAGAGTGAAAGCAGAACAATAATGAAGCACCACCCCCAGGGCCACTGCAAAAACGGTCCTAGAGTTTGACATACATAGTGCCTATAAGCCAAATTCCAAGGCCAAATCCTGACTCTGTCACCTGCTAGCTGTGTGACCACAGACAAGTCACTTAACTTCTCTGGGCCTCAGTTTCATCACTGATAAAATGAGAATGACAAGATGACTACCTACTTCATGGGTGAAACTTAAATGAACTAGCACAGGTAAGATACTTAGAATGGTGCCTGGTCCATAGTATGAACCATTGTTTGGAAACTGAGGCTGACATGATAAGGAACTTGACCCGAGTTCCAAAGTCAGTATTAGATGTGGCAATAAGACCCAAGGCTTCTTTCCCTCCACCTCAAATTAAATATACTGCATTCCATTCTACCGAAACCTCTGCCTACATCGACCCCACATTCACTCCTCTTGAGCTGGAGAATTAGCTTGTTCACAAAGCGTCTTCAAGCTTGAAGGTTACCAAGTGGCCTTTCTCAGTGGCACCTAGCATTGTGGCTCCTACCACATGGCAGGGGACAGGATGGATGGATGGGTAGGCCGATGAAGGACAGGCCAAGAACTGTCAAGAAAGGACTCACTGTGTCAGGAGCAAAGCCCTGGGCTCCATGCTCTCAGCGCCACTACTACGAGCTCCCATGGTCTTGGACAAGTTCCTGACCCCTCTGTGCCCAGGTTTGTCTACAAAGGGTGGTGGCGGCAGCAGTTACAAATGCTTGGCTGTAGCTGCCCAACCTGCCAATCCGTGCTACTTCGGTCCATGCGGCTGAAGAAGGTGGGCGTCCTCCCAAGACTACCGCATCACCGCGATGTCCTCGCTCCACCTGCGTGTGAGCGCCTCCCACTTCTAGGTGCAAAAACAGACAGGATGGAGGGATATCACCAGCTCCGAGAGGACTCACTCTGCCAGGTGGCAGTTCAGGGTGCGCAGGGGGAGGTTGAGGGCAGCAATGAACGCCCACGGCAGTGTGTTGGGAGAGAGGCAAAAGAGGACCAAATGGAAGTTTCAACTCAGCGAACATTCCCCCACTACTTGCGAACCAGACGATGGATACTGAACGCAAAAGCAGAGTAGGAAACGTCGCGGTGGACCGAGCAGTGTGCGCTCTGGAAAGAATGACACCTTGAGCGTCACGCACCAGGTAGGCGGGCCAGAGGCGGGGACCCCTCAAAGCACCATCTCCGAGCGATGGAAGCCCGAGCCAGCACGAACGCGGGGCACAGGCGGCGCGGCGCAGGGGAGGCGGGCGGCGGGCTGCATCGCTGTGCCCTTCTCCCCGCGCCGCGCCGGCTCCGCGCGTCGGAAGAGCCACCGAGGGCGGGCGGCGCGAGGGCGCGCGGGCGGGGAGGCTGCGGGGGACGCGGGGCGCGGGGGCGTGGGCCGGGCGGGCGGCAGGGGTACTCACCCTGCGGCGGCGGGCTCCGCGAGCCGGGCCGAGTCCTTGGCGACGCGGCGCCCGCGGATGCGGACGCGGGTGTGGACGTGCAGAGGCGGCCCCGCGCCCGGCTATGAATCAGCTGCGGGGCGAGCGCCGAGGGGCGGGAGTTACGGGAAAGCCGCGGGGGAGGGCAGAGGGGAGGACTTTTGCAATTTCCCGTCTAGCTGCGCACTCTTGGCACTCCTGGGACTCGCAGGAATTCGCCTCCTTTTGGTCCCCGGAGGAAGCAGATGGGACCCTGCGGGGGACGGCCGAGCCCCTGCGGAGGTGCGGCCCCCGGAGTTGGCGGGCGGGCGGGGACCGGTGGGAAAGGAAGTGGGAGAGGCCTGCGGAGGAAAAGTGGAAACCGAAAACTCCGCGCGCCGCGCTCCTCCTGCCCCGGCCCGCGACCCCGCGGCGGGACGCGGAGGGAAGCCGGGTACCGCTGAGGCCGGCGTTATCGCGCGGGCCCACTCGTTATCCCAACCTGGAGGCAGAAAATCTTCCAGCAAAAGATAAGCGCTCCAGCCAAACTTCGGACACTTGTTTCTGTTTGGCGTTCAGAGTAATAAGAACGTCAGAATTCTAAGATCCTGGTTCTGGTTCCCATCCGGAAACAACCTGTCAAACAAAGTTTCATCTGTAGCAACAGTCCTGAAACTTTCGTTTCACAAAGAGCTGTGGATGCTACAACATGGCTTACTTTTCCTCTTAAAAATGCCATCCAGTGTTTGAAAGGCAGATTTCAAAGATACGGCCTTTGAAATACATATTTGTCCTCTCTTTACAGTGATATGGTGGATTATGGAAAACCATATCGACTTTGGAGCCCATGTGGAAAGCATCCTGGTACTGCCGCTTCTGTGGCAGCGTCGGACCCAGAGAGGAGAGCAGTGGGGCCGCAGCGTGTGTAGGACTCGCAAGGATGCCCGATGGCGCTGCGGGCTTGTTCATGGGGTCAGCTAAGCCAGGTCTGGTTCGGGTTTGGGGACCCGGAAAAGTATCACAAATGGCAGGGACTTGTGGGTCGAGGAAGCAAGGGTGATGAAGAAGGGTCGCCCATGAATCATGTCTTAGAATCACTTCTTGAATTGACTGGACGGCTCAAAATAATGTCAGGATGAGCCCAAATGTTACTTTTATGTTTGTCTACATTTCTTTGTTTCTCCCAATGTCACCCCAGGGAAAGAACTTTTTTTTTAAGTTCTTAAGGCTTAAATACACTTAATATCTAATGGTGCCTCGCAGACCATGGTGCACAGTAAATATTTGATGATAACGAAGAAAAGTTCTTTTGCCTAAATAAATGCATGGTCATTTGCTGCACCTCTCCTTACTTCCAGAATTTTAGCATCCATTAGTTTAGCCATCTGCCTGTCTGTGGAAACCTTGTCAAACCAGGTCCCAAAGGGTTGGGAAGGCTTTCTGATTCTGTATTTCACTGTATGAAAAAATGTTAATTTCTTCTTAATAGAAACAATTCAGAGAGGTGTTTCATAGACAGATGTGATGCCAAATGAAAATATTGAGTATGAAGGATTTCTGCAAAGTGAGTCTTAGCTTACTTTGGGCTCTTATTACAATAGAAGGAAACTAAGGTGCAAAAAAATTCGATGCTGTTGGTTCACAACCTTGGCAGTTCCCGGGGTGAAATTTGAAACTGGCCACCTTATACAGAGGTCAAGGAGAAACCAGAGAAAGACCCAGACGGCTCCAAATTGGTAGGTGGCAGTTTTAATAAGCAAGGAAATTTACATAGGAGGCTTGTCTTGGGCAGCCACAAGACTAGATCTCTATACCTTCTTCCAGAATCTTTAAAGTTTATATAGAACACTGTTCAATCACTTGTACAGTCCAGATGGTCTCAACAACACATTGCTCTCTCGAGGCAGCATCCTTAAAGTGGCTCCTAGTATGGCAACAGTGGGCAGAAGATACCTTCCAAGGACAGGGGAGGGAGTAAGGAGCCCCTGATTCCCCAGGTCCAATTTGAGGGTCAACCAGAGGTCACGTCCTCTCAATGACCTCCTCCAAGAGAAGCCCATGTAAAATTCATTTATTTTGTGCACCGTTCTAATCTCTTAAATTTATCCCTCCTTCTAGAGTCTAGTTGCTATAGCACCTGTACATTTGTGATCATATTCTTAGGATGTTGTACTAGGTTGAATAGCAAACTCCAAAAATTCATGTCCATCCAGAATGTCAGAATATAACCCTATATGGAAATATTGTTTTTGCAGATTTAATCATGTTAAGATGAGGTCATACTGGATTAATCCAATGACTATTATCCTTATCGGAAGAGGAAAATTTGGGCTTGGGCACAGACACCCAAGAGGAACGCCACGTGACTACTGAGGCAGAGATTGGAGTTACTCTCCCTCAAACCGAGGGATAGCAAGGATTGCTGGCAACCTGAGGAAGCTAAGAGAATGGTACAGAACAGATTCTCTCTCCGAACCCCTAAGAAGAAACTCATCCTGCCAGCACCTTGACTTCAGATTTCTGGGCTCCAGAACTGTGAGAGAATAGATTTCTGTTGTTATAAGCCGCTAGGTTTGTGGGAATTTCTTACAGCAGCCCCAGCAAACTGATACATAGGTATGTATGTGATACATATTCCAAAGGTTAGTTTTTAAATTAGCCTGAAAAGACCTGAAATGAAAAAGATGAAAAATACCAGCAATTTATTGAACTAGGAGTGGAAATACCCTTCCTTGCTTAGCATTGATGAGATGATGTTGGAAAAGTACATATTGATTCTGCTCCGTTTGACGCTCCTCCCTAATGGTCTCTCTTCTTTTGGTTTCAGTAACACAACTTTCTCCGCTTTCCCCCCATTTTCCTGACTTTCTTCCCTGTCACCTTCTTCGACTTCTTGTTCTCCCCTTGTCCCTTAGATGTTGGTGTGTCCCAGGGCTCTATCCTTGACATTCTTCTCTGAGTCCACACATTCTCCCAAATAATCACACCCCTGCTCCTGATTTCAGTGACCTCTTATGTAGGTCAAATGCCCTTCCCATTGCAATTATTTTATCTGAACTCCAGACCGGCCTATTTGTACATCAAAAATCAATATGTCCGAGTTCATACTCTTCCCTTTTCCCCCGTTTGATTCTTGGGAATGACCCAACCTTTAATTTAGATACCAAATCAAAAAACCTGGGAATGATTCTTGATCCATCCTCCCTCACCTTCCATCTTCCACCAGAAAGTCTCGTATGTGTAACTATTACAGGGGAAGCATGAGTGGAATGTACCCCTACCCTCCAGTTTCTCAGAGGAAAAATAGTTCTGTAACTGTCAGGAACATTTTATAGATATAGATATGGATATAGGTATAGATATAGCTATATAAAATAAGCTATGTAAATTATGAAATATAATTATGATTCTATTTGTTCAACTACTATAAATATCTATAATTACCTGTTTGGCAGTGTGTGGTAACCAAACTGATGGCGTCTGAAGGAAGTGAGAGTCTTCTGAAGAAAGTGGCTTCGTCAAGTAAGTGGATGATGATTTACAATCACCCTCATGGTTAAGAATTTTTCTTTTTTTCTTTTTTTTTCTGCATATTATCACATTTGACATTTTAAAAATTCGCTTTTAGGTCTTAAAGCATGCTGCTGTGATTATAATCGTTGGTGCTACTGACATTATTTTAAGAAAACTTGATGGAAATTAAAATGTTATCTTGTAAATGTATTCTGGTACTGTGAAAAACTAAATAGGCCTTCCGAAAAAATTTTAATCTAAAATGTGCCATAAAGCTTGGTTAGTTAAGAGACATATATCTCTTCCAAATGAAAAAAAAAGGGAGAGCCAACAATGACAAAGCAAGATGTTGAGTGTTCGAGGGCCGCGTGGAACATTCACATTTTATCATTTCAAGGGATTCCATATAATTACTTAATTATGAATTGCTTTCCTTTCAATATCTGTTAGATGAATTTAAGTGAAGGATCACGTCATCCTTAATAGTTGTAATGGAGTTTCTTCCTTGAACTAGATATTATTTGAAGACCAGTTGATTGATTTTGCACATTCTACCCTCTCCTGGATATTGTAATTGTGTTCACATCTTGTTGCAGAAATCATTAGAAACCAGACAACGGGGAGAACATTTTCAATCTTCTACTGTTTTCCGCCTATGGGCTCTAGGAAGAATGTTGAATATGTGTTTGTTTAGATAGCCGCTTTTATTCTCTTGATGTGTGGTTATGGGAATTCATAAATATGAGAGCAGTAGTTACTGCTGAAGAATAGCACATTAATACAGTAAGGGGGAAGTACTTTAGGGAAGAATTAGATGGGAAATTTAGGGACTTTAGAAAACTATTTGCTAAGCTTTATCTAAAATAAACCTATAGTCATAGTTATAGTTAATTAAAGCATCTCTTACAGACAGCATGTAGTTGGGACTTTTTGGAAAGTCTGTTCTGACAGTCTCCACACTTTAATTTGCTAGGTAGTGCTTAGCACACTTACATTGAAGGCAGTTATTGATTTGGTTCGGTTTAACTTTCCATTTTGCCATACTTTATCTGTTTTGTTCCCTCTTCTATTTCTCCTTTTGCCTTTTTTACATTATGTAAATATTTTTTAGAATTTCATTTTAATTTGCCTTTTGGTTTGTTGTTATTCTGTGTGATCTTTTTGGTGGTTGCTGTATGGATTGCAATATATATCCTTAATTTTTACTGTTTGCCTGATAATACTGTACCATTTCACATAAGAGGTACACACCTCCTGTCCTTCACATTATAGTTGTAAGATGTGTTACATTTATGACAAAATGAAACCAGCAATGTGATGTGTATTTTTTAAAAATTAAAATGTTCTTCACTCATTTCCAAAGATCTGTTTTCATCTGATCTCCTTTCCCTAAGCCTGAAGATTTTCCTTTAATATTTTTTTTTTTTTAGTACAGGTCTATTGGCGATACAATCTCTTAGTTTCATTTTAAAATATCTTTACTTCATTTTATTCTTGAGAGATATTTTTGCTGGACGTAGGATTCTGAGTTGAAAGTTTTTTTCTTTAAACAATATGGAGATGTTGTTCCACACATGGTTTTCTGGCCTCCATTATTTCTGTTGAGAAATCATCAATTATTTAATTGCCTTGGATATATAATGTGTCATTTTTCTCTAATTGCTTTCGATATTTTCCCTTTCTGTTTGATTGTCAATAGTTTGGTAATGATATACCTAGAGACTTAAAAATTATTGTAATCATTCATCCTGCCTCACATTTGTTGTTTCTTGAATTTGCAAATTTATGTCTTTTACCAAATTTGAGAAATTTTCAGCTGGAATTTCCTCAAATTTTTTGTCTCCCCCATTATCTTCTTTCTCATCTCTTTCTGAGACTCTAGTTACAAATATGTTAGGCCCCTTCATATAGTCCTAAATACCCATGTGGCTCTATTAATTGTTTTCAAATCTTTTTTCTTTGTGCATTTTAGATTGGATAACTTCTAGTGAACTATCTTTAAGTTTACTAATTCCTCTCCCATCTTCATGCTGCTATTAAATCTGTCTAGTAAATTTTGTATTATAGATAGTGTACATTTCAGTTCTAGAATTTTTTTGTATTTTCTGTTTCTTTACTGATATTTCCTAACCTTTAGATCATGATGGGTCTATTTTCCTTTAACTCATTAAGCATGGTTATGATTGCTACTTTTAAAGCATTGCTTGGTTATTCCAACATTTAGATAATCTCAGAGTCAATCTCCATTGATTGTTTCTCTTAAGAGAATGGATCGTTTTCCTGGTTGGTTGGTTTATTTATTTCCGGGTTGTCAGGTAATTTTGGCGTGCCACCTGGACGTGATAAATATTATGTTATGAAAACTCTGGATTCTGTTGTGTTCCTCCAGTGACATTGATTTTCTTTTCAAATGGGCAATGAACATGGTTAGACTCAAACTGCAACGTGATATTGCTGGCAGTAATAGCAGCTCAAATCTGAGTTCAGGTTTTTTGGTCTTGGACTGCTGTGAGTTTGCCTTGCGTAATAAGCATGATTCAGAAATTATTTGTGACACACAGTTTAAACACAGAATATGAGCTTCTTCCTCTCTAGCTCTCTCTTTTCTGTGATTTCACACCTCACTTTCCAAAGGATGTGGTCGTCCCAAATTCTGACCTCCAGCTCTTCAAGATAGAAATATTGTGTACTTTCTAACAGAGTTTTCGCTACCCCACACTGTACGGACTCGGCCGGTCTCAGGCTAAGGGCCATAAAATGTGAGAAACTCACTCTGTGATCTTTCCCTTCTTCCAGGTGTTGACTACCCTCCAGAATCTTCCTGCTATTTGTCATTCTCCACTGCTTTTAAAGACTTTTAAGTGTTTTTTAAAAAAATATTTTTTCTGGTGTTTTATATTATTATATGCAGGAGGAGCAGTTCAATAAGAGCTATTCAGCTGTGACTGGAACTGGCACTCCCTACCGTTATATTTTGAAATGCTAAGTGACTAAGTTATTGGAGGAAAATAGTATGAACTCCTTCCTTTGCTCGATTAGATTTCTCTCCAATAAAATATTCTTCTGAAACAATCCAGTTTTTCAAAAGATTGAAATATATTTACTTTAGACTTCAATCTAGAAATTGATGAAAATCTGCTGAAATCATGTAAAGTTTCTATTATCTTAAATATCACTTTAGAATGAAGATTTATAAGATTAATGCCACTATAATACAAATGAAAGACTTTTAAGCAAAAAAGAGTAGTCGTCAAACTTGTCCTTGAATTTCCTCTGAACTTTATCCAGATGTCAAGTACAAAATTTATTTGTGGGAGCTACAGTAAGCTAAGTTTTTATCCTTGTGATTCTATTTGTGCTTAAATTAATTTTATCTAGATTGAAATGAAAACTTCCTGAAGGCATTCACTTCTATATTCAATCTTGTCAGCTTCTTAAATGTAGCCTCTTTCATCCAGTTCTTACACAACAGCAATTATTTCATCCATTATCAAATATTATCAGATGATACTTAGTCACTTTGAAATAACGCTCAGGTAGTTTCCACACTATCAAGGCATTTTGGGGGGAAGATGCCGAGGAGAAATGTTCATTCAAATTCAACACAAAATCACCAAGCTAAACTAGAATAAAATGAAACATCCAAGAAGGAGAGAAATGTTATTACATCAGTGTTATTAGATCTTGTAGCAAAAATAATCATAAGAACTTGTCTTCCTAGAAATTTTTGGAAATGATGCCTAAAGATGAAGGTGTAAATGTTTTGAAAAAGGATGGCAATAGACAATTTCTTTTGAAAATCCCCCTGTTCTTAGCAAGAAGAAAAAAATATTCACTTGATTGGAAATTTAGGCTTACAAACATTCATAGTGGCAGAATTATAATAGACACACATACACATCACACACACACACACACACACACAGACACTCATTAGAAAAACATTGTGGGGGAAATGGAGAGATGGTAGGAAGAAAAAGAACATTGTAATAGCAACAAACTAGTAACAACCTGAAGATTTTCGAATAAAAGACTGAAAACTCTTTATGATTCATCCTTTCAAAAGAAGGAAAATTATCTGTATATGCAGCTATGAAATATGTGCACGATATACAATTGAGTGAAAAAAGCAAGAGTCAGAAATGTGTATTTGGTATGTCCATACATCTATTTAATTTGTTAATTTTTATGGGGTATATACATAAGCATGTTTTGAGTACGATTACAAGAAATTGCTAACCGCTTGTCCTCGGGGAGAAAGTCTAAGAATGCAAGTGGTGTGTAAGGGGCACTTGTATTTTTCATTTTAGACATGTTTGTGCAGATTAGTTTTTCGTCATGTGTTTTTACTTTTAAAAAGTATTAATCTCAAAAACCAAAGAATGCCTTAGTTAATTGAGAAGGAACCTCATTTGTTATTTATTTTGGTTGTTCTGCTCAATTTATAATCAGTTGTAATCTCTCTAAGGATATAAAAGGAACAAAACTAATTGCCTCTGAGGAAGAGAACTGGGTGACCGAGGGACAGAAGGAGAGTTTTAACTCTTCCCTTTTTTAATCTTTCGTTTTCATCCACACAAATATATTATTTGGTAAAAAAAAAAAAAAAAATTAAAGTAAAAAACCCCTGATGATTAACCAAAAAAATGAGACACTGATCTGAAGTGTTGTGTGTGTGGGTCAAGCTTGTCAACTAGTGGGCTTCATCGGCGTGAACAGACCTTTGGTTCCAAGGAGTCTGCGATTACGTGCGGGCTGCACAGCAGTTATCTGAGAAATGTGGCTCCTGGCATCTAGGAACAGTTTTGTTTTTTTTTTCCTAGATTTGCGCTTGAACTAACAACTGTTGCCAATCTTTTTTTTTTTTCTTTCCTGCTTTTTCTCCCCAAATCCTCCCAGTGCATAGTTGCATATATTTTTTTTTAGTTGTGGGTCCTTCTAGTTGTGGCATGTGGGATGCCGCCTCAGCATGGCTTGATGAGTGGTGCCATGTCCAAGCCCAAGATCTGAACCTATGAAACCCTGGGCCGCCCAAGCGGAGCACATGACCCTAACCACTCGGCCACGGGGCCGGCTCCTAAGTACAGTTTTTTGTCTGTTTGTTTGTTTTTTTGAGGAAGATTAGCCCTGAGCTAACTACTGCCAATCCTCCTCTTTTTGCTGAGGAAGACTGGCCCTGAGCTAACATCTGTGCCCGTCTTCCTCTATTTTATACGTGGGACGCCTACCACAGCATGGCTTGCCAAGCAGTGCCATGTCCGCACCTGGGATCTGAACCAGCAAACCCTGGGCCCCCGAAAAGCAGAACATGAGAACTCAACCACTGCACCACCAGGCCGGCCCCCTAAGTACAGTTTTTAAAGCTGGCTTCATAAAGCTGGGGGAACACAGGACTGGGTTGGGGTGCAGACCCTCCCATGGGGAAGACGGAGCCCTTGCTCCAGACAGTCCATCACCAGACAACCTCAGCTTCAGGGCTCATCCTCCAGACAATTCTGCCTGTCTCTTTCCACACTTTCTTATGTTTTAAAAGTAGCTCTCTGTAGAAAACTATAAAATTATGCAAAAATATAAAGAAGAAAATAATAACTGTCTGCTTATTTAAAAATAGAAAAAAATCCTAACGCTTCTTTCTTACTTATGATAATGACATAATTGGCAATAGCCAAAATGTTGCTATGTCCTTAGAGTAAAAGAAAGTTGGGAACAACTTGCAGATCTTACGTTTACTATTTACATGAGGCATCACTGGGCTATGTGCAGTAACACACACAGGCTTTTTTCACACAGGTTATAGTCTGATGCTGCTTGGATTCTCTTTCCTCTTCCAGTGGGTGACTCGAGGATGGAGGCTGCTTCCATATTATAACCATGCCATTGGGAACATGTGGCTTCCAGAGTTGCTTGCAGCAGAAGAGAGGGCGGGAGGATAACATGGATTGGTTTTAAGGCCAGGGCCAGTCACTTTCACCCATATTCCATTGGCTAGAACTCAGTCACATGATCCCAACCAAACTGCAAGGGAGTCTGGGAAATGGGAGCATCCCGTGTGTCCAGGAAGAGGAAACAGTAGCATGAAGGCATGAAGACATTGTCTGGGAACAGAAGGAAATTTGTTAGTAAAGTATGATATATCTTTACAATGGAATATCATTCAGCCATTGAAAATCAGAGTTCAAAGAGTGTTTAATGATAGGGTTGGCCCAGTGGTGCAGCGATTAAGTTCCCACATTGTGCTTTGGTGGCCCGGGGTTCACCAGTTTGGATCCTGGGTGCAGACCTACGTACTGCTTGTCAAGCCATGCTGTGGCAACTGTCCCACACATGAAGTAGAGGAAGATGGGCACGGATATTAGCTCAGGGCCAGTCTTCCTCAGCAAAAAGAGGAGAATTGGCAGCAGTTAGCTCAGGGCTAATCTTCCTCAAAGAAAAAAAAAGAATATTTAATGACAGGAAATGCTGGTTATGAAGTGAAAAAGCAGGATTCAGAATCTTGCAATTCTAATTTTGGAAAAACATGATATTTATTCACATATACACATATTAAACACATGTTATAATTGTACACATATGTGTGCTTATAAATATAGATCAGAAGGAAATATATAATTTGTTATTTGTGGTTCTCTCTAAATGGTAGGATTATAAGTCAATTTTTATCCTTTTGAAGAAATTGCTAATTTTCTTCAGTGATCACATATTTCTTTGAGAAGAAATGTGTATAATCTAAAACCAGGGTTTATTTTAAGTGAAAAAGACATCCTCAGATCATCTGAAACCAGAGCTGACATTTAAAAGTCCTTTATACATTGCTAGAGGCTGTGAATTTGAAGTTAGGCTATTAAAGTTTTTTTTTTTTTTTAAATCAAGTCAGCAGAACGCAGCTCTCTGCTTTCGTGCTTATTTTCCCTCATAATATAGATGCCAGCCAAATTCCCTGTTGTACACATTAATTGTGGTCCGAATCATGTATTAGATTTATTCCTTTGGGAAGGGGAAGCAGGTCTGAAACATATCTTTGTCAATTGCAAGTGTATGTTTTGCTCAACAGAGCAAATAATCAAACCAGGCCTACCACTTTAAGAGATTTCAATCTAAGCAGACAGGGCTAACATGTCAATAGGCTTGGTCACAAAACCATGTGAAGGGAGTAATCACACAGTGCTCACAGACAGCCACGGTGTGTTTGGAAGAGAGTGAGGGCTGGGCTAAGGTGGTTGGATGTTTTGATAGGAAAGAGCTAATGGAAACCCTGTTTCCTTTTACAGGGAGACTTTGTGGGTTAAAAAATAGATACATTTTAAAATATCCATATAGGCAAAGAATATTGACGTGATAGGAACAGACAAAATACAGATGCTCATTGAAAACAAGAAAATTTGCTCAATACGTATTTTTAATGCATTGCGTTAGAAAAATTTACATGATCCTGCCCAAGGTTAATGAGGGCGTGGATCAACAGTTAATTCTCAAATGCTGCTGGTTGGAGTATAAATTAGACTTTATACTACCAACATTTTCAATGTATGTTTACTTGGATAGAGAAATTGGGTGTCTAAGATGCCCCTTCCGCCTCACTCAGCAGAGATAACGTGGGTGGATGAGCAAGGGCTCCGCTGTCCTTCTGTCCACTTTCCTAACCTAAACTGTGCCTTCTCAATCCCTCAGCGGCCTGGGAAGGTCCAAAGTGGCTCACCAAACCTGTCAGCTCACAGCATGACAAGCCGCAGAGAGGGACCCGAAAGAGCCCTCCAGTGGCCGCTTTTTAAAGAACAGGCTCCTGAACAAATCTGCTTCAAGTCTTATCACCAAGGCACCAACAGACAACTCTGACATCCCAGGGCGTGGACACCTGGCCAGCCACCCCCACCCCAGGCTCTGATACTGGCCGGGAATAGCCCTCTGACTCAGCTTTGCCTAAAATGAGGTCTGGGTGTTCCCCAGGTGGCGCAACCCTAATCCCTTCCCACCAGTGTGCCAATGCAGACAGCCAAGGAACCCGGCAAAATGCCCAAAGATGTTGTCTGGTGTGGCCTCCCATAGCTCACGAGGACACAGCGGTAAAGCAATTCCCTGGAGCAACTTAGGTTTCCAATTGCTTCCTTGGAAACATGCAAATTAACTTTTAAAATGACCTGAATTATATAAGATTGAGCAAGTAGGGGTAAGGTTACACAGGTAGAAAAGAATAGGGGGCCCAAAAGAGGAACGTTTATACTTGCAGAGTGCTTATTGTGGCCAGGTATCAGGGCTGCCACATGCGCTGGAGTGTTGTGCCAGGCCACCCACAACTCTAAGGCACCTCTGTGCACATTAGCAAAAAGTAGGTGCCGGGCTTGGCAGAGAGACAGAGCCTTTGAGTGCAGCCACAAAGGCCATCCTCTCAGGCGTATGTCCCTGCATGCTGAGACACAGAACTTGGCCAGAGAAGTGGACTTGAGTTTAGTTCTCTGTTACCCTGCCCTGTTGGCTGGGCACCTTGGTGGCACAGATATATCAGCTGTCTTGAGCTTTTGCAATGTGGAAGGCACCCGGCCAAGGGGAAGAGTGAGAGCTGAAATCTAGTCCTTGCTTGGCTGGCCAGGTCCTGAACCCCATGTAAGTCTGGAAGGGTCACCTTTGTGTAGCAAGCACAAAAGTGCCTTATGTGCTAGTATCTCTGGGTCCATGTTGTGTCATCCCCTAATGACTCTGTAAGGTAGGCAGAGGTGGATTTACTGTGAAGCTAATGACACAGACTTTTCCAAGATCTGGGGAGGGACCCAAGCACTGGTTCACATGGTCCTATTTTGTCCTAAAATTTGCGAAAGTAGGATAATTTAACTGTAGTCATTGAAAACTATTGTCACTTTTGATTGTAATATATATAATATTATATATTATATATATTATGTATAATATAACATTATATATATTTTATATATAATATATATAATAGTCTTTGATTTTTGAAAACTATAGCAACCTTTGCAGGCAGGTACAATTATTATGCACATTTATAACTGAGACGCAGAGAGGTTAAGTAGCATTCTCTTAAGTGGTAGAGGCTGGATTTGTTGCAAGCTAACTGACTGCAGTGCCAGAAGATCATGAAGAATATGTGTGTTGTTTCTGAGGGGACAAAGCTTCCAGGAGAATCCTAACAGGTGCTGTTCATTCTTGCCCTAAATTCTCCAAGTGTCATAATAGGTGAGAAACATCTTTAGATGTTATCCCAGCCAGAGGAGACTGATAAGAGGAAAGAACGAATTGTGGAGGTCAGACCAGAGAGATGCAGTGGTCATTTTGCAGCCAGTAGATGTTGTATGGCGGCTGGACCATACAGCCATTGTGATCAAGGAGAGTGGTATGTCTTGTGGCCGTTGTATTATTTAAGGTACTGTCTAAAACAAAACGCTATGGTTTACCTGAAAGCTACATTTATCTCCTTCTCATGTGACAGTCTGGAGTTGCGTGGTTTGGGTAGAGAGTGTTACTGAACACCAACACGGGTTCGTTTATCCACCGCGTAAGAGGGGCCGGAAGAAAACTGGCACGCGAGGCTTGTGGCAAGGAAAGGGGTTGTATTTGGGGTGACATCAGCTGGGAGGTGAGAGTAAGCACTCAGATTTATCTCCCCAAAGGAAGGACGGGAGACAAGGGGCTTTAAAGTTTGTGAAGAATGTGACTATGTGCAGGAAGAGAGGTGGCCAGATAAGAGAATCTACAGATGAGCGTCCTTGCTTGTCTGCTTCCATGATGAATGGTGAATTCTGGCACTTGGAAACCAAGGAATTGGGGTCTGGGAAACTTCAGTTTCTTGATATTCTCTGGACATCAGTTTTCCTGCAATAAACTTCAAGAACTCGCAACTCACCAACACTTCAGCGTGAGGCCACCTGGGCTTTTAACAATTGTAACTTCTATTTGTTATGCCACTGGAGGTCAGTGCTCTAATCTAACACTGATTTCATGCATATATGAAGCTCAGGGATACAAAGGTTAAAGAAACCTACATCTACATATGAATGTAACTAAAGAAGCAGGGCAAGGGGATGGGTGCTTTTGGTTTTGACCCTATATATGCTGGGTTTAATGGGCGGGTATCGATAGGGCAGCTCTGACATGCTAAATCCATGGCTTCTAAGAGAGCTCCAGCCATCATCTTTCTCCACCTAGACAGAAGGGGTGGTGAGAGTCCCTTGGTTCAGATGTAGCCACATGGTCATGTCTAGCTGCTTGAGAAGCTGAGAAATTAGTCTCTATTTAGGCTCAGGTAAAACTTGGAGGTTCTTTTACTAAAAAGAAGCAAAGAGGGATTTTGGAAGATTAATGACAGTACCTACCAACACCATGAAGCCAAGACTAGTTTGACTTAGAAAGCTGTAAGGCCTGAGATCTGTGAGGAATGCAAGAACTAATATAAATCGTAGGATAAAGAAGGTGAGACAGACCTTGCCAGGAGGTAACGAGATATAGTCTTCATGGTGTTAAAAAACAATTTGACCAAGTAAACTGGAAGATCTAATTGGCTTTGTTAGGCGATTCATGAATCGGGTAGCATCTCATCTAGCAAGCTAAGAGATACTCCAAGGAGTTATACAGGATAAAAACTTTTTATAGGAAGATGAGATGGGGCAAGGAGGCTATTAGCAAAAGAAAAGAAAGGATTATTTTTAGGCCAGGCCGTCTTCTTTTTGGGGAGAAGGAAATGGCAAGGGTTTTATCATATACATTGCTGCTTCTTCCCCTAGGGATGGAGAGGGCCCCCGTGGCAGATTACCTCATTGGTACTGGCTAGAAAATTCCAGACTGGTTGATTAAGATTACATTTCAAGGAGAAGTTGAAACTGCAATTAGGTTATGTATTAAATCTAGGTTTGGTGTTGTGGGCTTTAGCACAAGTGACGCCATCTTGGGCTTGTGGTTTTCTCTTTAACAGTGGGGCAAGGAGAAAAGTGGAGCACAAACATAGCAACGGCAGCACTTCAGGGAACTTTCCACAACTGTGGGCGATGATAACCTGACAACAGGAAAATGCAAAAGGAATCTGAGAGTCACTTCTCTTGACTCACAGGAAGACTTGGGAGACCCAAGAGAAGACCCCTTGCTTCAGGGAACAAGGAAAGGACAATTAAAAAAATGACAAAGAAAAGAGAGATTGAGATCATTTTTAGTCATTATTTTTAGTCAATCCACAGCAGACTAAGTTTACCGACCCCTGAGTGAGGTATGATTCACTCTTACACAAGAACACGTGGATGATAACCACATCCTTCCCCTCCCCTTCTCAACTAAAGTTCTGGAAAGAGGACTATTTTAGGACTCGTCTCTATCTTCTTACCTTATCACCCTTCCAATGAAGCAGTCCCTGTTCTGGTCTCCAGAAACATTGTTATTGCCCAATTCAGTAGATTCTTTACATTTTTACATAGTATTCCTCTGTATCATTTAACTTAAGTGATTTATGACACCAGGTTCTCCTGATTCTCTCCAGTTTCATTTTCTTCTTCTCTTCCCTAAACTGCTTCTCCTTGCACTGATGTGTTAGAAGTACCAAGTACCATTGCAACTTCTTCCTAGGTTTCAAAGACTGGAAAGCTAAGAAGCTACGTATCCTAAACTCTCTTGCAGTTAGGGTTCCAGACATGTTTTAGATTCTGCCAATCAGATGGAGACTCCCATGGAGGCCTGTGGAGAGACAGATGGGATGCAAGGAAACTTGGAGAAGGATCTGATCAAGTTATTAATTGGATTCTTAAGAAATTTCATAACCCTAAAGCAGGTTGAGTCACTGCTTTACATAGCCTCCCTAGAAAATGCAGCTGTTCTGATGTTTCAGTTTCCTCGTGTATGTAGATGATTTCTATGTCAGTCAGCTACTGTTGTAATAGTGCTGCATAACAATCCACCACAAAGTTCAGTGGCTTGTAACAACAACATTTGTTTTTGGTCTTGTTTTTGTTATGGTGAGGAAGATTGGCCCTGAGCTAACATCTGTGCCAATCTTCTTCTATTTTGTATGTGGGACACTGCCACAGCATGGCTTGATGAGTGATAGGCAGGTCCATGCCTGGGATCTGAACCCACAAATGCCAGGTCGCTGAAGCTGAGTGTGCGACCTTAACCACTGTGCCACCAGGCTGGCCAAGCAGCATTTGTATTTTTTTTGTTCACAGGTCTCTGTGTCATTTGAGGTAGCCCCGCTTCAGCCTGGACTTGGCTTCAGGCTTCAGTTGGGTTCAGGTCTGCAATGTGTCTTCACCTTCTCCTTGATCAAGTTACTCAGGGCATGTTCTTCCCATGGCAGATCACAGAAGCCTAAGAGAGAAGCCGATCACACAAGCACATTTAGAGCTGCTCTTGCCACATCCGCTCACTTTTCTTTGGCCAAAATTAGACACCTGGTCTGGCCCAAATTCAGTGGGGTAGGAAAGTGTACTTGTCTTCCGGGGGAAGGTGGGGGAGGATTAATATTTTCTATAAATTAATCAAATCTATTCCAACTTGAGCTTAGAATATTTCTTTTGGGCTCCAGATGCTGCTTCTGGAGCATCTTCTTTGTGCTGATGCTGCTTCCAAGGTTGCATGCAGAGATGAGCATGGCCTGCCTATTGTTTAATAACTGCCAGTTCGTGAAATAAAGTAGGAAAGATTAAAGAGATTGGGCTTGCTTCTGCAGAGAAAGAACATTCTGGGCACCTGTGTGTGTGTATGACTAAAGATTCCTTTAAATATCAATGGAAATTCAACATTTAAAGCCTTTGGTGATCTAGCCTCTATCTAATTTTTCAGTTTTCTCTCTCACAGTTTCCCCTCTAGAACTTCTACTGTACTCAAACTGCAACAAACAAAAACAAACCCCATTAGAAAAAAGGAAAGAAAGGTCTTGCGTGAATAGTGATACATTGTTGGGGAGACACATTCAGTCTCTTTTGCCATTTAAGAAGATATAAAGTCAACAAACAGCCTGAAATAACTTTTATTATATTACTAAGTATTCAAGTTAATCACCCAAGTTAAATGTTAAAGTATCAGTATTTTGATGAATTTTTCATCTGGAAATGCATCTGATTTCAAGCAATTTTTTTCCAAAGAGGACATAAATAAGGAAAGTCAGAGGCCTCCCACCAGTCTTTAACCAAGCCTTCCGCTAACATATATAATTGCTTTAGACAAAAACATGAAACTTTTGGAATAGGCTCTTTTTGGATAATCTATTTTAAAAAATAGACGTATTCTTTCTTACGCAATTGGCTTCTCCCAAATCAGTCTTACCACTTAAGCTGAGGCAGGAAAACATCTGACTCAGAGGTGAGAGCAACCCATGCCTGTGAAAACAGCCTGGTGGAGGAGCCACGTCCAGGATTTACTGTGGGCTGAGAGTAAAGGTATGGAGGTTGAAGACCCCTTGGTGTGCCCAAGTATGGTTTCTTTATCTTTTCAAGGGACTTATTGTGCCACCCATCAGAGGGATAAATTTATTTCAATCCTCTAGAGACTATGACCATCAAAACCACCACAACTCCTTAGCTTCTTATCTAAGAGATCTAACCTTATTCTTTTAAAAACTGTGTTACGGAAAATTCCAAATACATACAAAAGCAAAGAAAATGGTATAAGGAACCCCACGTAGTCATCACCCAGCTTAAACAATGATCTGCTCCCTTCTAATCTTACACCGTTTCTGTGTCTATCCACTTTCCTCCATTCCATTGGACGATTTTGGAGCCAATCTGAAACATCCAGTTATTTCAACTGTAAATATTTCAGTGTGCACTGCTAAAAGATGAGGATTCCTTAAAAGAATCCAATGTCATTGTCAGGATCAATATTATAGATTAACTAAGCATAATGTATAAATTGCTATTAAAAAGAAAATTTAGTTGTCTTGGTAAGACACAGTTTACGACTGTTTCAAATAAGCACAAGACATCGTCTCCTATGGGTATCAAAACATGTAAACCACAAAGGCGTTAACCTATGAAACTTGGCATCAAACATATCACTTCAGCTCTCACTTTAATTGGAACAGTTTGATTCTATTTATTTCAAATAAATTCACAACAAGAGGTTTCCACATTCTGCTCAGCTGCCAGTTTGTTAAATTTTTTCTGTGACTGCTCTTGAATGATTTTCTGGTGAATGAGCCTTCTTTCCAAAATTATATCTTCACCAATATCTTACTTAGAATGTCTTTTGAGCTTTACGTTTTCCTGCAAATCACCTTTCTTTTCTACTTGTACATTAAGAGACATTTTCACGGTGGTTTCACTGTGAAAGCAGCCATCAAACTTTGTCGCTGTAGCATGCCATCATTGCCTCTCCAACAAGTTTCAAATGTTTAAATTCCAAGACATTTAATACTGTTATCATCAGCATTTCCTGAGAGGCTAACTGAAAATAAGGTGTTGGTGGTGTGTATGTGAGCTTGTCATTGGAGAGCATCAGGGTATAAATAGCACTTCCATTTGAGCTCTAAGCATTGGTGGATTGCCCACTAGTTTAAAAAAATCATAATCACTGCAAATTTCCTCTACCATATGATATTTCTTTCTAGTCTTTTTAAAAAATATTATTTGACCTTTATTGCAATAGCCTCTCAGAAATTAGGAAGAAGTTGACACATGCCTTTATAATGAAGAAATACGTCTTCTTAGCACTGCTCTCTGAATCTCTCTTTGCTTTGTCTGTCCACTCTAACACGATGCCTTTTGCTGTATTTAATTCCTTGTCTTGGTCTATTTGAGCTGCTATAACAGAATATCATAGGTTAGGTGGCTTATAAACAATAGAAACTTATGTCTTGCAGTTCTGGAGTCTGGAAGTCCAAAATCAAGGTGCTGGCAGATTCAGTGTCTCGGTAAGGGCCTGCTGCTTGATTCATACATGGCCACCTTACTGTAACTTCACATGACAAAACGGACAAAGTTAGCTCTCTGGGGCTTCTTTTATAAGGACACTAATCTCATTCATGAGGGCTCCGCTCTCTTCACCTAATTAATCACCTCCCAAAGGCCCCACCTCCAAGTATCATGACCTTGGTATTAGGTTTCAACATATGAATTTTGGGGGAGATGCAAACATTCAGTCTATAGCATTGCTATTCCCTCAAAGCCCACTAACATAGGTTCCTGGACCCAGTTCCAACATGTTTGTGTGTAGAGGTTTCTTCATACCAACAAGCAATTCTTGGACACTGGCAGGGTGTCCTAGAATTTAACGCAATTCAACTCAGTTCTCACACTATCTACCTGGAGATAGCATCAGATTCCACAGGTAAAGGGCTCAGTCCCACGAGACAGCGCTCCACTTCAGATGCTACTCACAAACCCAGGTTGTTACC
Source organism: Equus caballus (assembly GCF_041296265.1). NCBI lineage: Eukaryota > Metazoa > Chordata > Mammalia > Perissodactyla > Equidae > Equus > Equus caballus. Next base: position 41,742,295 of record NC_091704.1, read on the forward strand.
TGTACTTCTGACTGACTGGCTATAAATCGGAGGTTCCCGTGACCCCCTCCTTGGGTTCTACGAATTTGCTAGAGCAGCTCAGAGAATTCAGGAAACCTGATTTCTCTCTAGATTACTGGTTTATTACAAAGGATCTTAAAGGATAGGAATCAACAGCCAGATGAAGAGATGCACAGTGTGAGGTCCCGAACAAAGGAGTTTCTGTCCTCATGGAGCTTGGGACCCAGAGCTTGGTGGCATGTGGAAGCTTTCTTGTTCCCCAACCTGGAAGCTCTTGGAACCCCATCCTTTTGGGTTTTTATGGAGGCTTCATTACATAGAAATGATTGATTAAATCGTTGGCCAGTGATTCATTCAACCTCCAGCCCTTCCCGCCTCCCCAGAAACTTCCAACCCTCTATTCGTGGTTGGTACCTCTGTCAACCGCCCCCCAGCCTTAGGTGTTTTCCAAAAGTCACCTTCATTAACATAAGCCAAGTTGTGGTGGAAAGGGGCTTGTTATGAATATTAAGACACTCATTTCACCTTTATGGCTTTAAAGCATTTTTAGGAATTGAGGAGAAGAGACCAAATATAAGAAAAGATGCTTCCGTTACTCTTATTGCTCAGGAAATTCCGAGGCATTTGGGAGCTGTGAACTGGGAATTGTGGATGAAGACCAAATATATATGAGAAACATATTTTGGTTATCTGAATGACTAAATATATATATATATATATATATATATATATATATTTCTTATAAGTTACAATAGTGCACCTCCAAATTGCTTTAAAAAATTTAAAATTTAATACTTGATATGCACTTGTGCTGTAATGTTAATGGGTGATGATGGCTTAAGAGGTTGTCTTGGAAACACTTTCATCCCCATAGATCACCCTTGGGGACACTACGCCCTGATGTGAATACTAAGAATGATAAGAATGCCGTGTTTTTAAGACTGAGAACAGATGGAGGATGCTGAGCTCTTGCCTTTTATGGGAATGGAGGTGTTGAGTGTTAGTGAAGTAGGGTTTCACACAGTCCCTCAAATTGCTTTAGATTAAAACCTTCTAAAAGGGCAGCCCTGGTTTGCTTATTTTCTCTGTTCAGCAAAATATATACTATGCATTGTGTTTCTACTGACAGATGTGTTTCAGATTTGGTTTCTGCTTCCCAAGGGATAAATCTAAGGCATTCTTTTGACCATAGTCAATGTACAAACTAGGATCTCTGATAAATGTTTGTGCTATGAGCAAATATTTATGCTATAATGAAAAAATGTAAATATATGTGCATGTACAAAGGTCCTAGGAATTTAAAGGGTGCTAGAAATACTAGAGTGTGCCAAGGTCAGCTGTCATTGTGCCATATTCACAATTTTTCCCCATATGTGTGTTATTATTTCTGAATGTTTTATTTTTATTATTTATTTATGTACTTTATTTTGTTTTATTTATTTATTTGTTCTTGCTGGGAAAGATTTGCGCTGAGCTAACATCTGTTGCCAATCTTCGTCTCTCTCTGTTTTTTTTGCCCCGTTTTTCCTTTTTTTTCCCTCCCCAAAGTCCCAGTACACAGTTGCATATTCTAGCTGTAAGTCCTTCCAGTTCTTCTATGTGAGCTACCACCACAGCATGGCTACTGACAGATGAGTGGTGTGGTTGCAAACCCAGGAACCGAACCCAGGCTGCCAAAGCAGAGTGTGCCAAACTTTAACCACTTTAATTTGGCTCGGAGTATTTTTTAAATAGTCAAAAAGCTTAGATACTTTAGCCTTGTCCTAAGCAGTAATATCTATGAAACCACTGGTTTGGTGTACTAATCATATTTTTATACACATTGTGTAAACACATAACCATTAAAATAGAAAAAAGTACATTTTTTCTTTCTCTTCCTCTTTCCTTTCTGGACAATTCAGTTCTAAAACCATTAGATGGGTCATAGCAAGATAGAGTCCATCCATAATTGGGGGTTGCAGGGGAAACCTGGGGGCCCAGGGTGGGATGTCAGAGTCCAAGCAGGGTGAGGAAGGTGTCCGCATGTGGGGACTAGAGCGGGAAAGCCAGAGCCAGAGTGGGGTAAGGAGGGCTTGTCAGGGAAGATGGTGTGATCTGGGGTGTGAGAGCTCCAGTAGGGTGAGGAAAGTGTTCTTGCTGTAGTTGGCTTGGAACGGAGAGTCAGAACCCAAGCAGAGTGAGTTGAGAGTCTGTTCTAAGGGATAACCTTGGTCTGGCATGGAGAGTCGGCATCTGATCAGAGTAAGGGAGGTATTCCTGTGTGTGTGTGTGTGTGTGTGTGAGGTGTCTGTGTGTGTGTTGGGGGAGGCAGCTTTGTCCTATGTGAGGAGTCAGAGCCTAAGCAGTGTGAGGAGGGCATTTGCATGAGGGGATGGGGTGGAGAGGAGAAAAGCATGGGTATCAGAGCCCCAGCAGAGTCAGTAGAACGTGCACACCAGGGAAGGGGTGGTGGTGGAAATAGGAGATTGTTTATATACCCCGCTCTGTCAGTAGTAACTCATAATCTTATTTATGGTCAGGGAGGAGACAGGGCATCATACTTTCTCTAGCTACTTCCTGCTAAATCAGGACATCATAGGGGGACCCTAGCATGGAAAAGAGTCACTTTCCTTTTGAATTAGAAGGAGGTTTAGATAGAAGAGAGCAAAGGTTTCTTTTAAAGACATATTTTAGCTCTCCAAGGGGTTCCACCACCCACTTCCCCCTTGGCGCAAGTAGGGTAATCTCCTATGATTTGGGGGCTGCCTTGATCCGGGAGTGATGTATCCAGGGTTTCACGCCTGTAAGTTTTACGGATGAGTGAGTGGTGAGAAGAATCTGAAAGTTGGCCCGTCCATTTGGGTGACAGTTGGTTTTCAGGTCCCTGGTCTTTCCAGGTTTTCAGCAAAATGTGATCATCAGGTCGGAAGGCATGTAGAAGGACGTCAGGTGGATATGCAGACCTATGAGAAGCAACCTCATGGACAGAAGTTAACACAGAGCTTAATGGTTTAACATAATTAGCAATCATGGCATTCCTTGAAACGTCCAGAGAGTCAGTCCAGGGGGAAGATGCCTGAAAGGGTCTCTCACATAGAATTTTGAAAGGACTCAATTTAAATCCTCTTCGGGGAGCTACTCCAACCCATAGTGGAGCACGGGACAGTGCCTTATCCCAAGTTAGCTGTGTTTCCTGACAGATTTTGGCAATGGTCTTCTTCAAGGTGTGATTCATTTTCCCCATCTTTCCAGTTGATTGAGGTCTCCAAGCTGAGTGTAGTGTCCATCAGATATCTAAGCTTTTGGACCCTTGTTGGGTTATTTGGGAGACAAAAGCCAGTCTGTTATCACCCTGCAACGTATTAGGCAGACCAAACCTAGGGATGATTTCTTGGTGAAGGTGTCCACAAACACTAACAAAACCCCAAAATTCCCAGCTCCCTGGGGTGTCTGGGTAAGTCTATTTGCCAGTCTTCTGTAGGCCAATTTTCTTTATGCTGCTGGGTGCCCATATGCAGGGGACCAGAAGCGGTCTTGGGGTTGTTCTTTGCACAGATTATGTAATTTTTAGTCACCTGTTGTATGGTCTTTTGTAGGTGGGGCCCTATGATGTACTTCTGGACCCGTTAGAGTCTCCCTCTGGTGGCCAGGGCAATGCATTATAGCTACCTGAGCAGGCTGATTCAGAGCACCAGTTTTAAGATTTTAGGGCCATGCGTGATTTCCTTTTTTCCTGCTATTAAGCGTCCCCTTTCTTTCAGATGGCCTCATGAGCCTGAACTATGGCAAAGGCATAATGGAATCTGTGTATCTATTTACTCTTTTCTCTCGAGCTAGATGTAGAGCCCAAGTGAGGGCGATGCGTTCCACCTTTTGAGCTGATGTCCCTGCAGGTAGGGCTTTAGCCTCTAACGGTCTCTTGTGAAGTTATGACCGCGAACCCCATGCATCTCTTAGCTTGATCCATGAAGCTGTTGCCATCTGTGAAGAGTTCCAAGTTCAGTTCTTCCAGGGGACAGTCCGACAAGTCAAGTTGGCTAAAATACATTGTCACCATAACTTGTTAGTCATGTTCTAAGGCCTCTGATGTCTTATTAGGGAGTAAGGTGGCTGGGTTTAGGGAGGATGATACTCATAGCCATACATTTGGATTTTCCAAAAGGACAGCCTGGTATTTGCCCATCCTTCCTGAAGTGAACCATTATCCTCCTTTTTCTTCTAATAATGTGAGTACTTGATGTGGCACATAGACTGTGGTGGGTTGGCCCATGGTGAATTTTTCAGCTTTCTGCAGGATGTTGTAGGTAGCAGCTGTTGCCCTGAGGCAGGGGGGCCAGCCCTTGAAAGTCTGATCCAGTTTCTTGGAAAAATAAGCCATTGGCCAGGGCGTCATGCCCAGTTTTGAGTTAAATCCACCAAGCTTATTCCCTGACTTTCATGTACATTTAGGCTGAGGGCCTTGTCCAAGTTAGGAAGCCCCAAGGCTGGGCCTGAAATTAACTTTGTCTTAATGGTATCAAAGGCCACCTGGCATTCCTTTGTCCATTCTAGTGGCTCCTGGTCTAGCCCTTTTAGAGCCTCTTAGGGGGATTTTACTGAGACCCCATAGTTAGGGATCCATCTTTGACAGAAACCAGCCATGCCCAAGAATCCTTCTAGCTTTTGCTGGGTGGTGGGACGACTCAGACATGCTCCAGCCCTTTTTGGGTCTGACAGCAGTTCCCTCTGGCCTTTTGATAATGTAAGCCCTAAGTCTGTAGCTTTTTGTTTGCAGATCTATGATTTCTTTTGTGAGAACTTGCACCCACATTCAGCCAATGATTTAAGGTCTTTATTGTCTTGGCCAGGCACTGCTCATAAGTAGGGCTCGCTATCAGCAAGTCATCCACATACTGTGACAACAATCTTCTTGTAATTGTAAGTGGCTAATGTCTTTAGCTAGGGCCTCCCCAAATAGAGCAGGGGAGTTTTTAAGGCCCTGGGGGAGCACTGGCTGACAACATTGTTGAGTGGCCTGGGTTTCTGGGTCACGCCATTCAAAGGTAAAGAGTTGTTGTGATTCTTCCATGAGCAGTATGCAGAAGGATACATCGTTTAAGTCCAAAACAGAAAACCAGTCATATTCGCCTGAAATATTGGTTAGCAAGGTGTAAACGCTGAGTACCACAGGGTGTAGGTCCTGAACCACCTCATTTATGGCACGAAGGTCCTGGACAAACCGACATTTCCCTGAATTGGTTTTATTTTGGTTTTATTTTTATTTTTTTGAGCAGGAGAATAAGAGTATTATATGACGACTGGCAATGTCTGATTAATCCTTCCGCCAGGAATTTCTGAAGAACTGGCTGAATGCCCTTCTGAACCTCCTGTTTGAGCAGATATTGTTTCAGGTTACATGTACTGCCTGGACATTCTTTGTTTTCCAGGGCTTCCCATCTGCCCACACATCCGGTCTTACCTCCTTGAGTATCTCCGGTGGCAGTGGGTCCGGGTCTGGCAATGGTGTTTGAGCACCTAGCAAGGGCCATCTGGAACCATAAAGATGATTGTTCTGGTGGTACTTGCACCTCTGGCTGGCCTGGAGCAAAAGTCACTTGAGCATTCAGTTTACACAGAAGGTTTCTTCCCAGGAGGAGAACAGGGCATTCAGGCATATAATTTTTTTTCAATTTAAATGATCCATGGTAGAGAAAGGAGAGAGCATGCAAATGAAGTTGGCCAGTTGCCCTTGTCCATTTATGCCTATGGGATATCATCACAGTGGAAATGGCCCCACTCCGGGAAGGGCCCCGTGACCAAATTGTGTTCCTTACTGGATTTGAGAAGGAGAGAGTTCTCTTACACCTTGCAATCTCTCCAGCATTTTCCCTTGGGCAAGCAGTGGGCCTGAAAAAGGGGGAGGAGTAGTGGAGGACTCCTTGGTGTGTTGTCCCCTCTTCCTTGATCTAGATATAGCAGCATAAAGGCTTGAACATAGGAGATTTTATCCTCCTTTCCTTCCTTCTTGCAGAACCATTTTAGCTGCAAGATGGTACCATGATTGAGCAACCCGTTTAGGGGCCACTTTTCTCCTGAGCCCAGTGTATACTGGGGCCAGGCTACCTTACAGTAAAAGACCCTTTTCTTTGTCATGGGCTCATAACTGAAATCAGCCAATTGGCCAGCATGCACCCTAGCGGGCTTTTTTGGGGGCGGGGGACACGGACAAAGAGGCCCTCATTGAGAAAAGCCAGTACTCAGCCAAATGCCACTCCGCCCAAGCACACAGTTCTCACACCAGTGCTAAACAAGCCATAGAGGCAAGAGGGAATGGCTTAAGGCGGGGTAAAGACCTAATTTCCCAACGCCCGTGTAGGAGGTCAGGTGCCTGGCAGAAAGTTTTTTTAGAGCTACTATTTTGCAGGAAATCCAAGTCGGGCTTACATTAAGCCCAAACCTAACTTCCACACAATGACAGCAAAGAAGATGCCGGACAAGACAGACAAAGAGGGGAAAAGACAGTCAGGCCGTGCTCTCATGGCTTCTTCCCAAGGGTTAACACAAATAGCAATGCCCGCATTGAGGCGTACAAGCCTGGCTTGACAGAAAAGGTCGCAAACTTCACGTCCCCACAGAGTATGTAACAAGCACTGGAAGGATGCTGTGGGATTCTGACACAGAGAAAAACTGGCACTCAGACTAGTGGTGTGACACCCACACTCAGGAGAACAGAACGTACAGGCATGCATACAACAGAAAAACCAGAGACTAGTCTTCCAGATAATATACTGGACAGTCTGTACTTTCCTTTATTCCTAAAGAACGGCACCTAAACCCGCCTGACCAAGCCTCCCAGACATGGAAAAAGGAATCTAGCACCCAGGAGTGCACTCCAGATGATTCACCTAGCTGCAGAAGCAAGCTCATCAGCTTACGATCCAATTCGGTCCTTCATTTCCGCATCACTGAAGCGTTAGAGGCAGTTGGAGAGCGAGGAAGCCACAAGGGGAATTCCCTGGGTAGAAGAAAAGAAAAAAAGCCACCTAGCAGCTGCAGAGAAAAGTCCCAAAATAGCTTCCTCCAAGTCAACTACCCATGGGCAGAGGCCAGGGTCCCATCTAGGTTGCCAGAAATTGCTACTGAGCAATGGGCTAGCTCTGCTCCCCACCATCTGAGCCAATTAATCACAACGAGTTAGAGGTGGAGAAAAGAAGTTTTAATTCAATTAGCTGGCATAATCGGAAAGATGGCAGACTAATGTCTCAAAAAAACCATCTTCAAAAATTACAGAATCTTGAGGCATTTATATAGGGAAAATGGGCAGTGAGGAGGGGGTTTCCTTCAGGCATGATGGACTCCAGGGTCTTTCACTGTTCTTTTCTTCTATCAGCTGTCATAGATACCTTGTAGGTGTGTTTCCTGCCTGTGGTCAACGTGTTCCTGGGGAGAAACTCGTAGAACAAAGTTTTAATTTATCAAGCGATAGATGAGTACACACAGCAGCAGAGACCATAAATCAGGAGAGCATATGGATTTTTTAGAGTACATGTGGTCACACAGTGGAGGGTCTGAGGTCATTTAGCATAGTAAGATGGCCTCACTTATGCTCACTTACAGTCTGAGCCTATGTGGGTGTAGTTTGACTGGCATTTTGGTATCATTGAAGTGCTTTCCCAAAGGAATGGATTCCCACGTTTTCCTAGAAGGTGATGAGAGTCCATACTGGCAGTCTCAGCTGCTGTACAAAGCCAGGCAGCAGCCACTTCAGAAGTGGCTCTCAGAGAGTGAGCTGGCCAGAGAACCCCATTAGACTCTCATGCTTGGCACCTGTCCTCTTTGTGCATTTCTCTGGCAGTCTGAGAGGTGGGCACAGAGATATCCCATATATCCCCTGCCCTCACACGTGCGGAGCCTCCCCGATTATCAACATCCCCCACCAAAGTGCTGCATTTGTTACAACTGATGCACCTACGTTGGCACATCATCATCACCCAAAGACATAGTTTACCTTAGGGTTCTCTCTTGGTGGGGTGCATTCTATTGGTTTGGACAAATGTGGGATAACATGTATCCATCACTTTGGTATCACACAAAGTATTTTCACTCTCCTAAAAGTCCTTCGTGCTCCACCTGTTCATCTCCTCCAACCCCCAACCCTGGAAACCACAGATCTTTTTACTGCCCCAGAGACATTTTGAACCCCAAAAGGGAGAACTAGGGCCCAATCAAGGGTTGACACTTGGATAGGACACTGGAGACATTTTTATTGTATACTGCTTTATACGAAAACAATATGCAAAACAAAGTCATTTGTATGTTTTATGTGAAAAATCTAGAAATATATTCTCTTTAATACTCTTCGTAAGCGTCCATATTTTTTACATGATTTTCCTATTACAGCTATGTTTATTTCTTCATTTTGGAGGGCAAATTCACTATTTTTTCATTCTTTTGGGCCTCAAATATCCCAATAGCTAACAATTACTGAGTGCTTACCATGTGTCAGACATTATGTTAAGCACTTTACATGCAATAACACTCAGAAAATCTCGTAAGATTTGGACCCACTGCCATCCCATTCTGTGGCTGCATATTGCAACATCCCTTGATATTAAGTTTCTTGATTCAATCAATTCTTATTCATGCTACTTGAAATGCAGCAATACCACAAAATACCATGTTTCAGTTAGATGATGACAAAGATCCAAAAGTTTAATAACATTTTATATTGGGATGCGGGCAGTTTAATATATTTTGGTTAAGAGCGTAAATTGGTGAGACCCCAGAGAAGGCAACTGGACAATATGTTCATGCTCATTTCCCCGTTGATTATACTTTAGGGAGTTTATCATCCTTGCACAGATGCCAATCATGTGGATGTTCAGTAGTATTCACTGTGGCATTATTTGTAATTGCAAAAGACCAGGAAAAAACACGTTTATAAGTAGTGGACTGGTTAAATAAATTATTGTACAGCCACAAAAATGGAATACTATCCATCAGGAAAAAAAAAGAGGAAACCATGGCCTACTATGAAAATATCTCCAAGATCTGAAGAGAATAAAGCAAGGCATAAAATGCTGTGTGTAACAGGTTACTGTTTGTGTATAAAAGGAGAAAAAGTAATATATAAACTGAGCTGGTTATTCTCTATTTGCTCCTGTGGATCCTTTCCTCACCATTCTCTACCAACTATCTGTAAGCCAATGAGTCCTGGGTATGACTTGTGCTGGTTAATTTTAGGTGTCCTCTTGGCTAGGTGGAACACCAGTCTAGATGCGGCTGTGCAGGTATTTTTCCAATGTGATGAAACATTTACATCAGTAGACTTTGAGTAAAGAAGGAGACTTTCCATAATGTGAGCGAGTTCGGCCTTATCCAATCAGTTAAAGGCATTAAAAGCAAAGCCTGAGGTCCCCCAAGAAGAAGGAACTTTCCTCCAGACTGCAACACAGAAATTCTGCCTGAGTTCCCAGCCTCAGGCTCAAGACTGAACAGCAACTTTCACCTGCATCGCCAGCTGCTGGCTTGCCCAACAGATTCTGAACTTGCCAGCCCCACAGTCGTGTGAGTCAGTCCCTTAAAATCTCTCTGTCTCTGTCTCTCTCTCTATATGTATATAAAACCAAGTGCAAATTTAAAATAAGGTGTTACATATATGTGTGTGTGTACATATATATATTTATAGGGAGAGAAAGAGAGAGAGATCTCCTATTGGGGTCCTATTTCTCTGGAGAACCCTAACTAATGTGTTAAGGGGTTTCCTCATCCTCTGGCTTCAAATTGGATTCAGCAAACCATGCTTATATGTACAAACACAAATGAAATCCAGCGTCTATACAGAAACTGATATATAATAATGTACACCTGAAATTTATACAATGTTATAAGCCAATATGACTTCAATAAAATAGTGAAATAAAAATTAATTAATTAATTAAATGCAGCAATATCTGACACAACTATTTTTCTGTGTATTTTCTCTAATATAAAACTTTTACTTTGGCCTTTCTTTAGCCTTTCGTGGTTTTTATAGGATTACCAAGACCTCTGTATTTCTCGAGGGAATTTAAGATTCTTCATTTATATCTATAATAATGAGGTATAGGCTTTTTTGAGGAATGAAAATATTTGAAACTAGACATTTAAACGTAAACCATTAAGTTGACTTTAAGGAATAATTAGTTTATCACATCACCTAAATTGATACCTAGCTATGGCATGTGAATAAATTTCTAATCCTGAGAACATTTTTAACTTGTGAATTGAAGTCTCTATTTGAGACTCTTTCTACATGGATACCCAAGCAGATAGAGAAATGATACAAAGGAGAAGAGATTTTACCGAAGATATCTGCTTAAAGAAATAGGAGGCGGTAGATCTATGGCCTTCCCAAATCAACTAAGTACAAAAGAAAAATAAGCTATTTTTCAGACAAGTAAGGTCTCAAAAAATTTATCTCCCATGCACTATTTCTAAGGAAACTACTGAAGGGTGTGCTCTACCAACACACGGAAGTAAACCAATGAAGAGTAAGACAAAAGATCCAATGCAAGAATGACGTAAAGCAAATTTCCAAAATGAAGGGAAAAGGAGATTCCAAGACAGCATTCCAAGACAGCATTCAGGAGACAGTCCTAGAAGTCAATACATCCAGCTAATTGTGGACCAGAAGGCTCTGGAAGAGATATCTTCAAGAAAATGAAATTGATGGAGGACTTAATTTATTTGAATATATCAAGAGGAGATTTATAGGGGGAGTGTTTGGAAATAAATTAGTAATAAATACATGGAAACCGAAGCAAATGGAAAAATGACATATGTTAACTTTATATTAACCGATCACGTAATGACATTGCTGAGTTTTATTTACCATTTATGTATTGTCATAATAATATAACTACTGAGTATTGATTCTAACTTTACTAGGACCATGGGTGGGTGGGAAGTGTACTCTGTGTGTTTGTGTGTGTGTACATGTACATGTGTGTGTGAAAGAGAGCAATCTCCTCAGTCTCCATAGGGGAAGGTTGATGGATATTGTCTAAAACAGAATTATCAAAAAGTAGTAACAAGCATATTTTTTTTCAGAGATATGTGAAGAATATATCAAAGGAGTTGAGACAAATTGCCTCTGGGAAACTGGAAATGAGAGGGAAGGCAGGAGGCTGTTCCTTCTCCTAAGATCATTAGAGTTATTTGACTCCTGTTAAGCTTGAGTTCTCTGGAACTCATTTACTGGGACGTGCTCTTGGGATGAACGCTTGTGGGAGAGACCAGAAGGAAGAACAAGGGAGCCCTTTCTTACAGGTCGGCTCCCACGGGAAGATGACAAGGTGGAGGGTAGCTCCAGAGAGCAAACAGGAGCGTAATCAGCACAGAGAGCGTGTTCACGCTCGTTTTACGGGAGTTGGAGAACAGCGTCTTCAGCTCTTTTAACTTAACTCTTTAAAAAATTGATACGTTCTTGTCATATACATGCTTTAATTCAGTGGTTGTTCTACTTTCAAGTAGCCTGCCCTTGGAAACCTTCCCGTTCCCCGCCCCCCCCCAAAATGTCTATGGGTCACATAAAAAAGATCTGAGCATTCTTGCGGTTGCAGGGGTTGGGGATTCACTTAGTTAAATCCAGTGTTTCCCAGATGTGTTTGTCCACAACCCCCTTTTCAAATCACATGATATCCTAAGGAATATACTTTAATAAACTTATTTAATTGTGATTGGGCTTTCTTCAGGAGTGCAACCTCCAATTATGGCCTTGTTCTTAGAAGGCGGTATGACTCCCTTTATGTGGAAGAGTCCAAGAACTTGCTGATTGTGGCAAACACAGGATCTGCCTATACGTGCCTGGTTGAACATTGTAAAATGGAACCCAAATGAAACACAACACACCTAACTCAAGAGAGGAGAACCTGGGGGGTGGGGAAGGGAGGGCTTGGAGGCTGTTAGGAACAAGGTTTGAAAGATACTATAAGCAATGAGGGGAATTACAAGAACCCAAATGGGAAACAGTTTTGTTTTTACATAAAATGGTGCAGAGTAGGGGAGGGCTTTATCCCCAGGAGGCTGGACAGAGGAAAAGGAGGCGCACTAAAGAACAGGTGGGGTAGGTTCCAGGAGAGGCAGGCAACTGGGGTTCAGGGGGATTAGAGCATTTGGTTTCAGTCTAAACTGGCTGTGTCCGGAGCAGCCAGACAACAGGAGTCTGAGATCCAGCCGAGCACTCTGCCTCAGTGGGAGCCAGCCAGCCTGGGGGAAAGGGACGAGAACTGTGAAGCGTGACTGAGGAGTTAGGTGTCAGTCAAGACCAGATGACTCTCAGAGCATCTGTAATTTCTCCATCTGGGTCTCATTTGTTTGGTAAGCTTCCCCATGCTGGGCTAACTTCCCCCTCTGAAACAGAGACTGTCATAAGTTGCTACCCCTTTGCAGTGGCCTGAAGTCAAGGGGGAGAGGCAGGGTGGGGAAGACAGAGTAGTCTTCTGATTCTAAGATGACCCTCCAAAGAGGAGAAAAAAGTGGACATGTCTTTCCCCTTGATCCCTTAGGAGGGGGCGAAGAGGTGAGTTGGGGTGAACATGAAGTGCCCTGCAATTCAGCAAGCCCAGGATTTCACCACGTGGGCTAAGGAGAGATGGTGGGGATCTCCTTTACGTGTAGTAGGCATGTTTCCCTTCTGAAACTGTTCTTAAAAAATATTCAATAGACACAAAAGAACATTTAAAAATGTACATAGGATAACAAAACCATAGTGATAAAAACAGACCAGTGGTTGCCAGGGGTTAGGGTTGACGGGAGGGTGTGACTATCAAGTTTCTTTGCGATGTTGGAAGAGTTCTGTATCTTGACTGTGGTGGTGATTACACTAATCTATACATGGGATAAAACTTCATAGAGCTACACACACACACACACAAAGACTACATGGAAAAGCTAGTGAAATTCAAATAAGTTCTGCAGTTTAGTTTATACTATTGCGCCAAGCTCAATTTCCTGGATTTGATCATTGAACTATGCTTATGTGAGATGATGTCATTGGGAGAAGCTGGATGAAGGATGCGCAGGAACTCACTGTGCTTTTATGAAATTTCTACATGAGCATAAAATTGTTTCAAGATAAAAAGCTTAAAAAAACTGGGGGAGTTTAAATAATAAGAACACAGCAGAGATCCGCTACTCCATTACCAACTACGCACTTCAGGAAAGAGAACATGTCCATTATTTTGGAAGCCTTCAAAGCACTCCCTCCCGACTCCTCCCCCATCAGAGATAACTACTACCTGGATTGTGGTTTTCATCATTCCTTTGCTTTTCTTTTTAGTTTTATCTCATACATTTATACCCCCAAAGAATATGTTGTTTAGTTTTCCTTGTCCTAGGATGTTATGTAAATGAAATCATTCTGCATGTGATATTTTATTACTTGCCTTTTTACTCAACTTTTTCTTTCTGAATTCTGTCTGTGTTGTGTATAGCTATTTGATTTGTTCATTGATGTACTCGTTGTGAAACCAACTTGTTTATGCATCCTGTTGTTTATTAACATTTGGTCTGGTTTCAGTTTTATTTTTCCAATTACAAACAGATTGCGCTGCTATAAACATCCTTCTACTTGTCTCCTAGTACTCAGGGCAAGAGTTTCTCTGGGGACTATACCTTGAAGTACAATTACTGGGTCAAAGCGTTCAGCTACTTTTCTCGTTTACTAGATGATGTCAAATTATTTTCCAAAGTGGTGTAACTATTGCTGTGCTTTCTCAGTAACATTGAGTATTGTCAGGATTCTTACTTCTTGTGTGTATGATATGTAGAAAATGGTATCTGATCATTGTGGTTTTAATTTGTATGTTTTTTAAATTTCTAATAAGATTGAGCATTTTCCATGTATGTTGGTCCATTTCTTTCTCTTCTTCTATGAAATACATGTTTAACACTTTTGCCCATTTATCAGTTGGATTGTTTGTCTTTTTCTTATTGATTTATGGGGATTCTTTAGATATTCTGGAGATTAATCTTTTGGGTTGCAAATACCTTCTCCCAGTTTCTGACCTACATTTTAACTTTCATTATGGTGTCTTTTAAGGAACAAAACCTCTTAATTTTAATATAGTTGATCTCATTTTAAGAATCATTTCATTCATAGCATATATTTTTCAAAGAAATCTTTACAAACCAGAAAACCATAAAATTATTCCCGTATATCAATCTTTAATAAACTTTATAATTCTACTTTTACATTTAGGTTTTTAATATACCAGAAATTAGGTTTTATGTGTGGTGTGACAATTTCAATTTTATTTTTTAAACATCTGGGTAATTCATTTTCTCCATACCCATGTTTTGAAAAAACTCACATTTTCCCCTGGGTATCTGCAATGTCAGCTCTAGAAAAACCAGCCAGATTTCCATGCGCTTGTAGATCTGTTTCTGGGCTCTATATTCTGCTGCACTGGTCCATCTGTATGTTTTCCCACCAATACCAGACTATCTTAATTGCTTTAGCCCTGGAATAATTTTAATATCTGGAAGACAAGTTGTCCCATATGGTTCTTCCTTTTGAGTGTTTTATCTATTCATGGTCCTTTGCTTTTTCATATACGCTTTAGAATCAGCTTGCCAAGTTTCCCCAAACCCAGGGGAATTTGTTTGGAATTATGTTGAATTCATAAAGTCATGTATCTTCAAGTAAATGTGCATATAAACCTGACCACATCTTGCAGCCAAATAGGTCATTTGTACAGCATTACACTTCCTCAGATCAGTGGGGCATATCGCAGGCAGAGTGGGTTCCGTTTGGAGGTAACACGAAGCCAGTGGTTCTTTCCCAGCTCCAAAATATCCTGCCTAATAACGATATGGAAGGAGATCCTGCACTCAAATTGCCATGAACAGAGTTTTCACTTACAAAAAGCTGTTCCCTAAGTCAGAAGATCTCAGGGATGGCAATTGCTGTTACCTGAACACATCAATATAATCCAATGAAGACTGCGTTTGTGGGTATGCCTAAAACAAAATACTACAGCTAGCCCTGGAAACCAATGCTATATAACATAGCAGTCAAAAAAAGCCTTTTACATCTATCCGTGTCTTCCCATCTATAAATAATTTGTAAGAATTTTTCATCAAGGACTATTGTCCAATTCAAATCAGAATGTGTGATTATGCAATATGGCTGCAGAGTGAGCATAAAAAAATAGGAAGAGTGTGATACTCTGCTTTTAGATCAAATTAATATTCATAATCTTCTTTGAAGTTTAATTGAGACTGAATAGGAAAGCCACGTGAAGCCTAAAGATACTAGACATATGTTACTTGTCAAGCCATTTTTCCCAGTACCAATGCCTGAGCACGACATCATTTATCTTGGTCAGTGAAGCTCAAGGAAGCATTGTACTTTGGCTTCACTTTAAAAGTCTTGTATGTTGATGTGTATCCCATGTCTTCTAAAGATAAAGTGCTGTTTCACTGACATTACTCATCATGTCAAAGGCTTTCT
Source organism: Equus caballus (assembly GCF_041296265.1). Taxonomy (NCBI): domain Eukaryota; kingdom Metazoa; phylum Chordata; class Mammalia; order Perissodactyla; family Equidae; genus Equus; species Equus caballus. The sequence continues at coordinate 41,757,749 of NC_091704.1, forward strand.
GGTAAAGTCTTCAGGCACTCACCTTGCGGGAAAAGACATCAGTTTGCCACTTCCTAAGAAATGGGCTGTTTATAATGTTATGTCATAATTTGAGTCTTGTGAGGCATTGATTAAAGACAATAATGGCACAGAGTCAAAGAAAATATACAGAGTCTGACCCTTAAGAGATGCTCCAAAGTTGAGGTTTGTTTTTGTTTGACTGTAGGGTCAATTCAGTTGACTAATATTATCTGACTCTTAATCGTATTAATATGATTCAGAAAAGGCACCACTTTTCAAATGGTCTAGATGTTTAATCCAAAATTACATAACAGTTTCTGGTTGCATGGAGAGGCCAAGCAAGATCTTATAAATGAAACTTAAAAGAGAGCCTTATCACCATAGGAGCATTCAGGAAAGTTCACTGAATCGACCCAAGATGGCGCTGGGGTTTGGAGAATGATTATAATGGTAAGTGGAAAGAAACAGCCCTGATTGTCAATCGGCTAATGGCATTAATTGAGCATCCATTTGAGATATATCAGTGGTCATCAAACTTTTTTGTGTGCTTCCTCCTAAAAGAAAAGCTGCATGCCTGCTCCTATTTCTGCTGCCAATGTGGGGCTAGCCAAGGAAATTGCCACGGAGGATTGCTGCACAGGCACAACTTGCTATGCTAATTAACTAAGACTGTTTCAGGTGGGACGGAAAACCAAGATTGGTTAGAGTACAAGGAAACTCAGGTGTTTCCCCTTAAATTCTAGGATAATTAAACATTAGTTAATATTTCTTAAGGGCCTGCCATGTGCCAGGCCTTATTCTAAGCACTTTATATGGTTTATCTCATTGAATCTTCATGAAAACCCTATGACGTAGGTACTAGAATTATCCTCATTGTATAAAGAACTGAGGTAGGGCTTAAGCAGCAGAGAAGCAGTCATGGAAGCCAGGCATTTGGCTCCAGAGTCCATGTTCACAACCTCCACGCTCTTCTGACCCTTAGCTTGTCTCTCCTGTCTCTTCCCAAGGTGGTCATCAAAACAGCTTTTGCCTGGGAGCTTAGATGCCTCCTTGAGTCTCTGTTTTCCTCAGAGCTTTATCTATCTCAGAGGGGAGGGCTGCTGCAGCTTTCTGGACAAGGCCATGCCTATTTATGGTTAGGGTGTACTTGCATTTCCTGCTAAGCTGCAGCTTCAGCATGCATGGCAAGTGCTTCCTCCTAGTGCTGGGTGTGCAGGGGCAGGGAAAGGCTCATCTCACTTTCCTGAACCCGAAGGGGCACAGAGACATCCTAAAGTGGTGAGAGTCTCCCTCAACTGAACTGTACCTGTTTGCCTGTAGAGTCTGTCCTTGGTGAGCTTCTGCTCCCTACAGGATTCCTAGGCATCATCCAGAGGTAAATCTGACTTGGAAGAGAAGAACCAAAAAAAGGAAAGAAAAGAAAACAGGAGAAATGGTAGCTCTACGTCAGTCATAGTCACAGCTGTTACTAGGGGAAAAAGGCAAGTTTAGAGAATAAACTCTTACCCTCATGAATTTTGATTAGAATTGCCTTTGGGCCAAATTTTCTCATTAGATGCTAATAAATGTTTTCCATCATGTGCAAGGAAGGTTTTACAAAAATTCCATTTCCCAGAACTCTGTGAATGAAATGGAAACCCCCTTTTCTGGTTGTGGAAAAAAAAAAAAAAGACAAAAGGTTCCTAGCTCAGAGTTTCTTGAGTCCCCTCTGGTTTGGCTAGGTGGCGCCCTAGCCTAATGCATGGGCTTCCTTGGCGCCGGGCGGCCGCTTTCTGTGGGGGGTAAGAGTGAAGAGAAGGAAGAAGACTTCAGCTTCTGCGGTTCTCCCCAGGAGTTAGTCAGGATCCTCAGATCGGCTGACAGGAGGTAAGAGCCACTTGCCAAGGCTCTGGCCTCTGTCCTTTTAGGGACCGTTTCCTTTTATTCCCCCTTTGCTTTTCTGGGTGATCACAGCCAGCAGTGAGAGGGCTTCTAGGCCCAGCTTTTGGCTATTGAGGAAAATTGTGGAGGATCTTACATTTGATCCTAAATATTATGTTTCTCTCTATCTGAGTCTCCCCAAAGTTGTCCAAGAATTTGGGAAGGACAGACTAAGCTCATGTTGAAGAATGAAAGGAAGGGACAGTCATTCAAAGGTTTGCACCAGCTCCCTCTCGTCTCCTGAGCAAGGTCAGTGTGTGGGGAAATCCTGACCCCTGTCCTCCCCTGAGAGCCCCAGTTTTCCAGCCTCCACGGGGACTGGGATGACTTTTCTCCATCCCTGCAGCTCTCAGAGCCAGCTTGTTGTGGAGGAATAGAAGGTCATGTTGTAGGGACCCGGGGGTGCGGGGGTTACAGTTCTGAGAAGCCCTAAATTGTCTGAAGGACGCCAAAGAACCTTTGACTTGAAAGAGCATCTCCTTTCCTACCCTGCCAGAGGCCCAAAACTCCCAAATTACTGAATTCTTTGCCTGAAGGCCTTAAAGACTCCTTAGGACACAAACGCAATAGAAAAGTCTTTTAATTGGAAAAGTTGGAGGAACAGTCCCTTGCAAAATGGCACTGCTCAGAGAGAACCCCAGGGAGGAGCCAGGCGTGGGTGGAGTGGTTGGGTGGGCTGTGCAGAGGCAAAAGGAGAGAACCAGAATGGAGACAACCTTCACTCACTGGTGTCTTTTCGGGGACACAGCTTCCTGTCCACCTGCACTGTTTGGAAGCTGGGAGTCAGGTGCAGATCTGTGCTTGCCAAGGCCATGTGCCATGAGGTTTCCAGAGGAACCTGGCTTTCGACTACTGTCCCGATGTCTCCATAAGCACACACACCCATCTGCTCATGAGTTTTGGTTTTGGTTTAAACACCTTCCTGCCCCAGTTGCTCTCCCCTGAAATCTGCTTCATGCTTAGGGCACCTGACAGCCGTCATGGGTCCTTGTTGGGGACACAGGGCTAAAGAGGGGCATCAACTAAGTGAAAGATCATCCATATATGTTCCAGGAAGGCAGCCTCGTAAACAGTCATACTTGCACAAGCCCCCAGACAGAAATACGGATGCCCCAACAGAACATATTTCCGAAAATAGATAGAAGGGAGAAAACACTTTATAAAAGGAATTTATGAAAAGAGAAAGGAGGAACAAAAATAAAGTTTGAAAAAATTATATATGTATATCCACAGGAAGGTAAGGAGAAACATAAAAACCCCAAATTTGAGTGAGAAAAGCTGAGAATAAAATTGTACGTCTATGGATTTTCATGACTACATTGTGAATTTATTTGTGCTGAAACTGCCCTAGAGACATTTATTTGATCAAATACAGGAATTCTTACAATGCCCTGTCCATCGTGATGCATCTCTCTATTTTATCCTTGGAGAATCCATCAGCCTCCTTACATTTATCTCTGACATAGCAATGATGCTTCTTTTGGCAATAAACATCAGTAAACTTAAGTGCCATGAGTCATATTTTCAATTTTTAATTAAATCATAGTCTAGCTGGAGTTTGATTTATTTAGGCCTGAATTAATTTAGACCCTGGTTCACACAAATTTACATAGTTTATTAACAAATCATGATAGCATAGATTGCAAAATCCCTTCGATAGATAAAAATGTAGATTGTAAAATCACTCTCTTATCAAGCAAAGAATGGGAGAATGTAATTTCTAAGGAGGGTGTTAACTTTATCCTTAAAACTAGCATTCTAAAGGAAATCTGTTGTATTCCTAAATAAAGACATTTATGAGCTCGTTGAAAGATATTTCATCCCATATGTTTTCACTCAGAGTTTTAGTGATATGGCAAAGCCTCATTAAGAATTAGTGGTGCTGATTTTTTTCTCTTTCCGAGAATGGTTACAGATGGTCATAAATCCATACAGTAAGCATCTACAAAAAACTCAGCTGCCTAATTCCAATATAGTAAATACTGTTTTAAGCTGCAGAAGTGTGAGTCATACAGATGTCACGTTCCTAGAATTCTGATAAAAAAAGCATCGTGGTTAATTAATGTTCCCAGGAAAGGGTCATGGCTTACAGGAAATGAATTGGAAGGCGACAGGATGAAAGAGTGGAGACATAGCATGCTCTGGCTGAGGATCATTGGTGAGATCTTTTTTCCTGAGGCCAGAAACTGACAGCAGCCTCCAGGAGGACACTAAGTCATGCTCCCACATTTACACTCAGATTTGACCAGACTGGAAATGACTAGAAATGCAAGGGAGGAAAGAGAGAGGGAAGGTGGGGCAGGAGGGAAGAATGAAAGGAGATGCCTGCTAGAGGGGCTAGGCGGGGTCCAGGGAAGATGGCTGAGGGAACATCAGTGAAACCCCCTCTGTGGCTGATCTGATCTGAACCCTGCTGTCAAGTTGCTTTTGTGGGTTTGGCTTTCATAGAACTTCTGAGTGTTAAATATGAACGATCGAGCACAACTGGCACTTCAGCACTCATGACTCAGTGAAACGTGCGGCCGATAGCAGGCCAGCTTGTAGCCCTCAGAAGGGAAAATGAGTCAGATTCATCTTCTGCAAAGGGCAAAATGAAGTTTACTTTGTGGGAAGAAAGCAGGCTGCTCCCCCTGGTTGTGTGCGGGAGTGGAGTGGAGCCTTCTACCCTCCTGCGTCAGTGACCTGGCGGCTAGGGTAGACGGATGGGAGGATCCGGAGACCAGGCCTTCCTGGAGATGCTCAGATTGCCTACTCATCCATCTTGCAGTCCATTCTTTACACTGGGTTACAGCCCCCACATTTCCAAACAAACCAACAGGATGCAAAGCCCAACGCAGGGTTGTTTTTTTCTGATAAATGGTTTGATGGACATGAAACATTTACAAAGGTCTAAAAATCAAATCAAATTTCATTACAGGCTTAATGAACTTATTTGTCAGAAAGAAATCAGGATTCTTCCAGGAAGTCTGGAAAGGGCGGGTGTCGTACTTCTAGCAATTCCTGAAAATCCTCATGTATTATTAATTTTTCTCGAAGGAGGGGCTGTGAGGGCCTTTGTGGGTTTGCAGCACCAGAAGCATAGCTGTGTTTGTCTCCAGGAGGAATGCTAAGCTTCTTTTTGAAAAAGTCATTTTGATATGACTGTACTTTTGGTGGGGGATTGGGGTGGGGAGGGGATGATCATTGTATAATCCAATCAAATGTCAGGTATCCCTAAAGATCGGGGCAGTTTGGGCTGACCCCAAGGAATCGGGAGACATTAGCAGACTCCTTTCCCTGCTCTGTGCCTGGCAAGGGCACCGAGGGCCTCATCGTGGATGGGATGAGAAGAAAAGTCAGGTTTTGGTGAGAATCTAAGTACCATCTACCAATCCATCAGCAAACACTGGAAAGTCCCATTGGCAAGTGATATTGTTTTTGTGAAAATGATGCTTTACTGAATGGAAAAAAGAAGCCAAGAAAATCTGAGTAGTGTTTACAACGTGTCATAGGAGTCAAGACGTGTGTTCGAAACCCAGTTCCACAACTAACTAGCTGTTCGACCATGGACAAATCGTATAAGTTCTCTGAGTCTCAGTTTCCTGGATGACTAGCGTTTTTAATCAATACAAGCCTGCCTAGCTCTAAACTATCTTTCAAGTCTTCTAAGTTTCTTTTGTTGTATTGTGGATATATCTTAACAAGGAAATGGAGGACCACTACTTGACTTTTTCTATATCTCCCACTATCTTTTATAGAATATGTAGAGTTTTGGGACAGGGACATTATGGTGACATGTTATCAACATCCTTTCTGGTATAGTCTGCATCTGTAGTGAGAGGATCTTGGCCCTGACCTTCAGGAAGGCACATGAGAAGTCAAAGCATCCTTGGCCGTTGTAGGTGCATATTGAAGAGTGGACATCATCACTGCAGTTGGGTTGCCCGAAATTCAACAGAAAAGACAAAAATGACTGTAATATACACTTAACTTAGATCTACACAGAACAAAAAGGAGTTGTAAGAGGCCAAATAAGGGTAAGGATAGTTGAGGACTGGATGGAGTTGGGCCAGCCCTGAGCTGGGAGGATGTGCTGGGTGGCAGCTCAGCCCCTTTCCTGCTGAAATCTCAGTGATGTCCATTTCTGCTCCCACTTGCATGGAAAGTAGGCAAGAATGACCTTTCCTGGCTTGGTTATTATTTGCACGTATGGCCCAGTAACTCACTGAACAGCTGCTGCCATTTCTGTCTTGGGTGGAGGGAAACCCTCTTCTTTTTGTATTTTTGGATCCCAACCTCTCTCACCTGTCCTGAAATTAGCATGCAATGTCTAGAATGGTTCTTTACCCAAGGAGTCTATAAAGTCTCATCGGTTTATGGGGCTTGGGAGGAGATGCTGAAATCAGGCCATTTGCTCTCCTGTACCACCCTAGGTGGAAGTCTCCACAACGCAGGCCTGTGTACATGCATGTGTGTGGGTGCATATGCATGCGTATGTATGTGTGCATGTGTCTGCATTGGTGGATGAAGGGAGACCCATGGAGGTTCCAGAAGGGAGCTTCCTGGGCCTTGAGAGGGTGTCTATGATGGTTAATTTTATGTGTCAACTTGGAGGGTATTTTTGGATGAGATTAGCATTTAAATCTGTGAACTCTGAGTGAACAGATTGCTCTCCCTATGTGGGTGGGCCCCATCCAATCAGTTGAAGGCCTGAATAGAAAAAAAAGACCAGCCTCTCCGAGCAGGAGGGATTCTCCAGCAGACTGCCTTCAGACTCCATCTGCACCATTGACTCTCCTAGGTCTCGAGCCTGTCAGCCCACATTGCAGACTTGGGGCTCACCAGCCTCCAAAATTGTGTGAGCCAGTTCCTTATATTTATACACACACACACACACGTCCATGCACACACACACATCCTATAGGGTTTTTTCCTCTGGAGAGTCCTGACTAACACACTGTCCCTCTTGTACTTCCCTTTTTCCTAGCTCTTTCTCTTCTCTGTTCACTTCCTGTAGTCTTTTTGCTGTAAGTCCTTTTCCTCCTATTGCAGGTTGGGTTCCCTGGGAAACAGAATTTAGGCCACAGGATGTTTATCAGATAGTGCCCTTGAGGTTAACACCTGTGAAAAGGATGGAGTGGAACCAGGAGTGGGATGAAGGAGGAGTAGAATTTCAAAGTTCCCCAAACCTCAGTCAACCCCATGAGGCGAGGTGGGGCTCTGGAGCTAAAATGGCCTGTCAGAGTTGTCCCACACAGGGCTGAAACGCCAGCCTCTCTGTCCCCACCTCAGTTGGTCACTGAATATGGGCAAGTCCTTGGGCCAGGTGGGTCCCTACAGCTGAGGCAGACCTGTGGGGCCTGGAGCAGAAGGCTGCCCACTGACAGCATTCTGAACATCTGGGGCAGCAAGTACCCCCTTGAAGGGGCAGGCAGGGGGTGCATCTTCATGTCGCCACACCATGCCACAGGCTGCCGTTGTCCACCAGTAGACATTTCCCCCTTTTTAAGTGCCTGATTTTTATGTGGCCACGTAGCTGCCCAGGATACAGACTCCACTTGCCAGCCTCTCTTGCTGCCAGGTGTGGCTATATGATTCACTTTTGGCCAATGGGATGTTAGCAGAAGTGTGTGTGCAGCTTCCACAGTGTGTCCTTAAATGGAGAAGTACGTGCTTTTCTTCTCTTCTTTTTCCTTTCTACTCATGGGAAGACAGATGCAATGACTGGGGTTCCAGCAACTACTTCGGCTATGAAGTTATCTTAGTAATGGGGATTGCGCATGGCAGAGCAGCACAGAGAAGGAGCCCAGTTCCCTGCCCCCATGGATTATTTACCAACCTTGTTCTGGCTACCTCCAGACTTCTTGAACATGAGAGAAAGATCATCTTTCTTGTTTAAGTCATTCTCATGTGGTAATTTTCTGTTTTTTTACAGGTGAAACTAATTCTGATTTACACTCTCATCTTCCTGCTTCTACACCTTTTGCCAAGATAAAACCCATGACTCCCTAGAAAGGTAATCAAGTCCTATACCATTTTGTCCTTTCTTGTGTTTTGCATTCTCTATAATGGTCTTTCTCCTTGGCCTAACTTCTGCAGGTTGAGCAGCTAGAAAGGGTGAGCTGTGGTCTCGAGAATACTGGCTTAGAGGAGGGCCATGCATATATAGGGTGAGCTTTGGCCCGGGGAAGGAGTGAAAGGACTTCCACTCGTCCTATGGCTCATTCCCTTTCTGAAAGTCCAAAATTCAACCCACCTTGTCATAACAAGGATTAATTTCCTTCATAATGTAACCATTTGGTTAGCATGAAAAACTTGTATTAATCCTATCCACATACATTTGACTCTGTTTCATGCCAATTAGTACTGAGGCCCTTTTGTATTAAGGGAGGGATTTGGCCCCCCTTTGCCCTGGGTTGTATTGTCAAATTGTATTACTTTAGCTGACAACGAGGAGCTTCTGCCCAAATCCCTTTCTCTGTCCTTAGAGTAAGGGTTGGGGGTAGAAGACATTTTACTTCTTCTTGCACCCCAAATTTGGAGCACCCTGGGCAAAGATGGAGAAGTGGGAAGCAGAGGTCAGGAAAGAAGATGGAGCAATCAGAACGGGCAGCAGGGGGTGCCCACAACTCATTGTGGAACACAAGCTCTAAGGTGGCTCCATGATCTTCGCCTCCTCTTGTTCATGCTCTGATCCCTTCCCTGGAGTGTGGGCAGGTCCTGTGGCTTGCTTCTACCCAATAGGACACAGCAAAGGTAGTTAGATTCTGATTATGTGTAGGTGATCACATTAAGCACAATTGTGATTCCCACCTTGCAAGGAGGTCCCCTCCTTTGCTGCCTTTGGAGAAGAAAGCTGCCATTGTTGTGAGCTGCCTATGGAGGATGTGGTGTGGCAAGGAGCTGAGGGCAGCCTCTGACCAACAGCCAACAAGAAAGTGAAGTGCTCAGTCCAACAACTGCAAGGAACTGAATGCTGCCAGCAAACTTTATGAGATCAGAAGTGGATCCTCCCACAGTCGAGCCCCAGATGAGACTGCAACCCCAACCACCACTTTGATTAAAGCCTTGACACTAGGAAGAGGACCCAACTAAGTTGTTCCTGGACTTCTGGCACATAGAAACTGTGAGATAATGAACGAGTGTTGTTTTAAGCTTGTAAATGTGTGATGATATTGTTACACAGCAATAGATAATTAATATATCTGTGATAAGGAATTTGGCCTTAGAAAGGAAAAGAAAATGCACATTCCTTTGATGAAGACTTTTCAGAGCAGGATAATTGTGCTCTGGCAGACTGGGGATGGATACACAGCGGGTGAGGACTATGGTTTGCTATATAGTTTGCTGAATATTTTTAAATAGGAGGAGGCTGGATGGCCAAAAAGGAAGCTGGAAATTCAGCAGTTCAGGTATGAAAGTAGCTAGAACCAACCACGGGAATTAACAAGAAGAAGGCTGTATAAAGTTCTGTGACAGAGAAGAGACAGTTGATCTCTTTATGGGGGTGGGGGGGTGGGATTGAAGCAAAAGGCAAAAAAAAGCTATATTTTACAAAAATGACCAGGATCGGGATTTGGGTTGGGGTGCTGGAGAAGATGGAGGTGGTGGTAAGAGGTTGGAGAGAGTTCTGCTCTCAGATTGTGGGTGGCAGGTCAGAGAAGCATTTCTGAGAAAGGATGCTCCAAGGGGCAGAGCAGTGAGGCGGACGCAATCTAGCTCTGTGGGCTCTGGGTTGGAAGGCATGTGTTTGAGTCCCAGATGCACCACACATTATCCGTGTCACCTTGACCAAGGGCCTTTGTCTCTCCAGGCCTTAATTTCCACATCTGTAAAGTGGGGCTAATTCTAGGACTGGCCTCATAGGATTACTGTATTGGGCCCATGAGGTCACGCATGAGTAGTGTCCCGCCTGGCACATAATAAAGGCCTAATCAATGACAACTTTAAAAAAGACTACTGGATGAGGAGACATAAGATTGGTCAAGTTCAGGCTTTCCAAAGTACTTGTAGTGATCAAAAGCCAATTGCCTCAGCCCTTTGAAGTGAAATGGCCCATTAAGGTGTCATGATTGCTGCAGCCAGTGATTTTCTTCCTTGGCTGCATGTTGAAATTGCCTGGGAGATTTAAAACATATTGATGCTTGGGCTCCACTGCTAGAGATTCAGATTTAATTGCCTTGGGGGATGGCCTGAGCATCACAACTTTGAAAAATCCTCCAGATGATGCCAATACGTAGCCAAGCTGGAGAATCGCTGCTTTATCCCTTTATCCATCCCTTAATGCTTGCCCCCAATTGCTTCAGGTGTATCGGTTTTGTTTACCCAGTTAGATAGCAAGGTTTTGTGGACTCACCTATGTGTTATCCTTCCTTGTCTGGCAGGGAACTGGAAGTTCAAAGACTTGGATTCTTGATCTGGGTTTTCCTAATTGGCTGTGGGACCCTGGGTTATGATAAGATAGAGCATGTACTATGTCCAGACACTATTCCAAGTACTGCACATGCGTTAGTTCATTTATCCTATCAGCCTGATGAGATAGGATCCATTATTTACCTCCGAGCTGATAATAACACAGAGAACTTAGTAACTTGCCAAGGCAGCAGCCCTGTGCATCTGGGTGTGAACCCAGGAGGCCTGAGCGTCCACCATGAACCCCTCCATCCTCCCAGGCTGATACTAGGCTGCTCCTGATTTTATGCATCCCTAAGTGGAGGAGCTGGACCATCATTGGGTCCCTCCCAGCTCTGATGTTCTGCTGCCCCCACAGCACCTAACAGCGATATCCCGGAGTGGATGGTCTGGCGCTGCTTGGCCACAGAATGATTGTTAAATCAAAGAATCCCGCTCAGACCAGAATGGGTGCAGCAGGACAAGGAGGGAGGGCACCTGGAAGCTGGGAGGATGGCTTTGCTCAAAAAAGTGACCAAGCTAAAGGGATAATGTTACACTAACCACCGTGCATCCCTCTGCACGTTAGCCAAGCTAACGAGTATAGGGATGTGTTAAAGTCAGCAGATACTAGTTTAGCCTAGGATGCTAAAAGATGAATTTCCTTGCATAAAAAAAAATTATCAGGAACTTTGGGGAATAGTACCTAACAGTTGGAGAAAAGATGAAAAAGTCTCTTGAGCGGATGTGGCCCAAGAAGTAAAAAATAATTCTGCATGGCTGGAATTTTCCATGGCTGCTGGATTTTAGGATGGTTAAGTCTGATGTTCAATTTTAAGCTGATGCCTGCTGTTCCATGGGGTAATACCCTTCATTAGCACTAAACTATCCATAAAAGTCTGTTAGACACACAGTCTTTTGTTGGTGAGCTTTGAAGGAATGAAGGAATAGGGATGGTGTCCATCATGGAGAAAAACAATGAGGAAGATGGATGATGGCTGCAGGAAATAATACATACTAGAGAGAAAAAGTTTAGGGGAAGCAAGCAGAGGTGTCAACGGAAACGTAGGTCCCCTAGGAATTCTCAGATATATCAGGTGAACACTACGCTTAAAGAAATTTAATTTAACGTATTAAAGGACAGGAAGATCCTGGGGTCTGAGGGACTGGACACCCAGGAGGCTGACATGTAGGCTATTCAAGGTAAAAGAAGACGCTGAGATAGAAGGAGGTGCAAAACGTAATTTCCCCAGTGAAACAGAGAGTAAGAAAATAGAGACTCCTTAATCTACCTAGATTTTGAAAAAAAGAAGAAAGGTGAGGTGGAGTAACTCCTTCACCTGGGCAGGGGTTAGAAGAGGCAGCTCCACCCCAGCTTTTTCTTGGGTCCTGCACATGTCCTAAAAGGGGTCCTCAATTCTGAGGAAAACTGGGATTACAAGAGTTTCAGAACACTACTGTCTGCTCTACTGCGGGGAGAAAGGCCAACATAAGCGGTCCAGGAGGTGAATGAGCACACGACTTTTAAAAGCTCCTCAGGAGACTAAATGTGTAGCCAGAGTTGGGAACCACTGTCCTGTCCAGAGAGCTATGCCGGAAGCGCACACCCGGGGACGGGAGGATGCTGGCAGAGGCACGGAAAGGGATTTGGTTGAAGCTTAGAGCTCGTGTGTTTCTACATTTCTTAGTTTTAAACTTATTTGTTGGTGGTGACACTGTATGAGGTGAGCATTCGGAAGACAATATTAGGAATTTAGGTGTGAATAAATACCCAGAATAACAAATGTGGCTTTCCTTGCATAAAATCTTGGCAAGAACTTTTCCAGACAGAAAATGTGCTGACATTGGATCTTAGTTGCTGGAAGGTGCCCTCAGATCCCTTGGCATCCAGATGAAGGAGGCCAAACACAGTGGGATTGGCTCAGAGACCTGTGGAGGTCCCAGCTCTTCTCAAATGTCCCTCTGTAAGATCGGGAATTCACAGCTTTAAGAACAAGAAGAGGCTTTAGAAAATTTCAAAAAGAATTAAAAAAAAAAAAACCAGAATTAAAAAAAAATCAAGACTAAGAAGTGAAGTGCCTGGCTCAGGAAACCTGGCCATTTAGCACAAAGCCAAGACTAGAATGGAGTCTTTGAACAACCGGCCTATTGCTTTTTCTCCTAAACTTGTCTACCCTTCAAACACAAGTGTTAATATGTGGGTGCCCTTAGGAGAAGTAATCTGACTTAAATTTATACTCAATTGTACATGACTAATATAAAAGGGTCCCCCCACCCCACAGCAGGTTATGATAACTGAGTAAAATGCATCAAACTTAGAAACCTGAACATGGAGAGAGAGAGGAAAGTGTCAAGACTGATGGGAAAGGTCAAAGAAAGGGGGCTAGGCAGGAGCATGAGGGCAGACAGAGCCCATTTTACAGCTTAGGCTAACTCTGGATCTCCAGAGCGGAACATGAGGTGGACCCTCCCAGGACAGTGGAAAAGAGAGAAGAATGACATTATGTTAAACATGCTTATGAGTGGACGCATTTTAAATTAACAAGTGCCAAAAAGCCACCCACCCACATGGAGCTCAGAGGAAGCCCCTAAGGCTGGCCGCCAGTGACTCAATCCTATTAGCAAGAATCACTTGCGTTAAGGCTATTCCTGCTTCATCCAAAAGGTTTTCAGTTACCTTCAGAGTCAACAGGAAATTAATCAGCAAGTAGAAAATTGAAAGAAGATCTGCATCTCACTGTAGAGGCATTAAAATGAAAGCAGATTTGGCGAAATGGCAAGGTGATTTTTTTCTCTCTCTCTCCTACTCTCTTACTTAATAAGTTGAAGATTCCGAAACTAATAGCCTGAGGAACAGAAGCTCCTTGGAGGAGGGGTACACACTGCCCTGGGACCTGCACCCTTCTGCTGAGCACGCCAGCTTGGTCGCCATCCAAAGAGCTCCCCCTTTACTCTCTCAAAAAGCCCCTGGAAGCCCAGCCCCGCTGAGACGCCATCTGTTTAGAACTTCCTGAGCTCATCTCGGGCCGCATCTCTGTCCCGCATTGTTTGACTTGCCTCTCCCCGCTAAGCTCTTGGGGGAAAGAGCTTTTGTTTTTCTTGTTTTGGAATGATTTTTATTTATTATTGTAAGCCTGGGTGGAGAATGTACTTCCTTGCTTATCTTACAGCTATGTAGAAATATTAAAGAATAATAATAATACTTGGATGCGGTAGAGAACATAAAATTCTGCCTACCCTATAACCTTTGCTCTGCCATCCTGAAAATCGAGGAAAGCAGCTTCTCTGTCTCCCTTATTATGGCAGCTGGAAACCCAGAGACGCTAAATCTAAGAACGGATATATGGAAGGATGGCAAGAAAACTTTTCTCATTCTCTCCCACCAGCTTCTGAACTATTGATCTTAAAACGTCCCCTTCCTCTGCCTGCCCCAAAGTGGTCGTGAAGAGAATAGATATGGAGACAAACGCATTTCATATGGAGTCTTAGTTAAGACCCTTTGGGTTGCAAATAACAGAAACCAGCTCCAGTTGGTGTAAGCAAGCAGGATGTTTACTGGAGAACCACTGGGGTTTCTCACAGGACCCCCAGGCAGTTCTCAGAGGCCTGCCAGGAAATTTGGCCCATGCTCTTTGCTCTCTCTCTGACTCTCATCTTTGTTTCCTGGACCCTACTAAATATGAGTTCTGTGAAAGCGGGGGTTTTATCTGGTTTGTTTCCCGCAGGCTCGCCCATGCCTAGAACAGTGCCTGGCAGGTAGTATGTGCTCAGTCAGCATTTATTACTCTGTTTCTCTGTCGAGCAGCTTCTTGTGTTCCTGTGTGGGCGTGTCCGAAGGCAGCCAACCCACAATACCCACATTTCCATCTCCGAAATTTAGGTGGGTGTCAAGTGTCCAGCCAGGGGATGGGGTTGCCTAGCAAATATGATTGAGGTAGAGCTGCTGTCTGCATGAAAAGAGAGTCTCTTTGGCGTGAGGCAGACACCATCACACATGTTTACAACAATTGGGCAGGTGGTGGTCGTTGGGGCAGACAGCGTTTGGGAAGTGGTACATGGTAATTCCCAGAAAGAACCATCTTTTGGTGAGTGGCCAACCAGAGGGGACTCCATCTGCTCTCATAACATGAAACTTTCTTGCAACTTTGCTGATATGTTGTCAGCCAGTCTCTCTTTGGACATGTCTAGGGGCAAAGAAAGCACTATTTCTTAAGAGTTGTTCACTCCATTTTTTAACAGATCTAAGTTATGTTATCTGTCTGACCTCAGCCTCTATTGGTCCAGCTCTGCCTTTTGGAACTATAGACAGCAAATTTCTTTTCCATAGGACAACGCTTAAAAAATTATTTGGGGGCCAGCCCCATGGCATGGTGTTTGAGTCTGGCATGTTCCACTTTGGTGGGCTTGGTTTGTGGGTTCGGATCATGGGCATGGACCTATACCAGTCGGTGCCAGCCAGGCTGTGGTGGTGACCCACATACAAAATAGAGGAAGATTGGCACAGATGTTAGCTTGGGGCAAATCTTCCTTAAGCAAAAAATGAGGAAAATTGGCAATAGATGTTAGTGCAGGGCGAACCTTCCTTAGCAAAAAAAAAAAAAACTTTAAAGAAAGTGATCATGTCACTTTGAAGTCTTGTCCTTGGAATGACCAATAAATGCTTCTGTGCAGTCATTAGATTGTGTCTAGGGTTGCTTGTCTCTGATTCCTGAAAATGACAGAATCAATAACTCAGCTGTGAATGGAAGCTAGGCCTCTGAGAAAATGGACTGCAAAATCTTGGACCCCACCCAAAAGATAGGCTTCCTGTGAGTGCTCAGGGAGTCCTACAATAATCTGAGGCATCCATACTTGAAATTTAGGATCCAGTTACCCTCCCAACACCAAAGTTTCTTAAACACAATGAGCAGCGTTTCCATCATTTCATCCCTGGGTCCTCCCAGTTCTCTGAGATAAATTCACCATGGTCCACCTGCCTGAGCTCATTCAGGTCTGCCAGGTACATAGGCCAGCTCCTCTCTTGGCTGGGTCTTCCATTCTCTCAGGCCAGTAAGCTTCCGTTTTCCCGCCTGACGTGAGAAAAAGGAAAGGGAAGACAGGAAGAGATGGGGAGAAGGGAGGAAAGAAGAGAAGGGGGAGGGAGGAAGAGGAGAATTCAGAGTGTGCTTTTTTGGTTCTGCCCCAATTTATATCACACCACATGCCCTATTTGACCGACTGCTATTTTTTTGTGCATCTTATTTAGCATTTATCTAAAAATAAAACTTTTGGGGGGAACATTTTCTGGAAGTAATCATGAGAAACTGTTAGCAGTGCCACATTTAGGGACAGGAGCTGGGGCAGGCTTGGTGGGGACAGGAGGTTTCAGTTTTCCTTGGGTGTTTTTCTCTACTGATTGAATTCTCCGAACGTGCCAAGGAGACTCATCTAGAAAATGGAATTATGGAAAATGTTACTGGTTTTCTTCCTAATTCCTTTCGTTTTATTAAAAATATTTAAAAGATAAAAATAACCACTTTGTTGTTGTTTTTACAACAGCAACAGATATTATACGTATATGGAGCACTTACTTTGCACCAGGCACCATGCTAATATGCTCTACATATGTTGTCTTCTTTGTTCTCCAACAACCTGGTGGCGGGGGACTTCTTACACACAGTTTAAAGATGAGGAAATGAAGGCACAGAGCAGTTATACCACTTGTCTAGGGTCACACAGCTACTAAAAGTCAGTGCCAGGGTTGACCCCCCATTCTATCTGACTCCATAGCCAAGGTTTGATCCATCATGTGATGATGACTCCTTCCATCATTTATTGGACACTTTTTTTAAAATTTGGGGTTCAGAGAGCACCTTGGGCAGCCGCATGATTTCTTGGGACCACTCTTTCCAGTCCCGATGGCCAGTGTCGGATGGAATTGTTGTCAGAAGGTCTTCGTAGGCATCGCAAAGCCTCTGTTTTCCCTGCACTCGGAGAGTCCGCCCCCTAAAGTTGAAAGCCCCTGTCTGAACTGATCCTGTTCCTTCCTGCTTTCCCAAAAGTTGAAGCTGCTACTTTCTGTCTAGTTGCTTTTCTTTCCTTAACTAGTTTGTCCCAACTGATCAAAATCTGGGGCAGAGTAATGATTCTCCTTATCGCTTTTTCAGCCTTCTGAGAGATGAAGCGGTCGTCAGCCACAGGAAGAGTTTATTGCATCTGTTTTTCTTCACTGACCTTACCCCTGTCTTGCCACATAATAAAATGCTCTGGGTCCTGCATTCAGCTAGTTACTTGGGGTTTTGTTTGTTTATTGTTAACCACAACTGAACTTCAAGTCTGGGAATAGTTTCCAAGTTTCTGGAAATAGTCAGTAAGTGGCTCCCTGTCTTTCTGTTGTTGCTATAGATCCATTTTGAGGAGAAGTTCAACCTCAAAACCTCTTCAGTTCCTCCCTCTCAGTTGCTCTTCCCCTCCCCCATATTCAATTAATGACTGTTCTCTCTTCAAAATATCTCTCACATCCCACTTCCATAACTATTTTTACCACAATAAATAAAACAAGGTCAGGCTTTGGAAACGTCTTAACCTACAGTGTGGCAAGAACTCCTAAACGGGACCAGGCGCCATGTGATTTTCTCACAGTGTCCACCCCACTCTGAGTGGTTAACCTAAACCTGTCACACTCATTCCATTCCCCTACCCAGAGACTTGGGAACAGCTAGGAACGGGCATGTGGCCTGATTCCGTGCAAAAAAGTGTGAGGGGATGTCTACCATAGACCTTCTGGGAAAGATTTCCTTGCTCCTAAAAGAACAGAAGGGTTGACTTCTTTGCCAACCTTTGCGTCCTCTGATGTGCAGTGTCTACCATTCCTCACGTGTGGCCCACGGAGCCTGACCTTCCTGCACATTTCTTGTTATGCGCAATTTCAGTGTCCATATTTTAAAATACAAAGCATCTCAACAGATTCACCAGCCTCTCTGCCCATAAACTTACCATTTTCCATCTTACTCACGCCAAATTAACCACCCGAAAACATAAAACGCCTTTTATGACTTCATTCTTCTTCTCAAGTTACCCTCTGTGAAGGGAATTGAGAATTAGAGGCCAGGGTCCAAGATTATGAAAATATGTACAATTCTGTAACTTTCTTCCTTCCCCATGCTTGTTATTTTAAAATATTATTCCATGCTTGGTCATTTTCATTCATTCAACAAACATTTATTGAGCATCTATTGTCAGGTGCTATGCTATACCCTGGAGGTACAAAAAAAAAAAAGAGTAAGAGTCGGTTTCTGCCGTCATGGAACTTACAATCTAGTAGAGGAGTATGACAGGTACTAATGCTGCTCACTCAGTAGATGCCCCCTTTCTTTCTTCTTAACAGAACCCTGATTTTGTTCAGACAAGAATGTGTCTTGCCAATAGGAATGATTTGTACTTTAGAGTGAGCATGTGAATGAAACTTAAGGGGAAGTCTACTGGGGATTTAGGGAAGGATATTCCTCTGGATAAAAGGCATGAGCCAGCCACCTACTTCCTTACCTCTTGGCGTCCTGGGATGTGAGACCATGATGTGTGGAGCAGTGGCAGCCATCTTGAAATTAAGGGAAAGGCCAGTTGACTCAGAGATGCTCACACAGGGCCTTGACATCATTGAACTGCTCATCCAACTTTGAAACTGTATACATCCGGACTTAATTTTCTATAAGGTGATCAAGTGCCTTTCTTGTTTAAGCCATTATTAGTTGAGTTTTCTAACTAAAATAAGGGAGAAAGTCATGCAAAGGAGTATTTGAAATACAGTATAATAAAAGTAATTATTGAGTTATACATAGGAGGGCAGTATACTTAGAGGTATACAAAGATGATAAGTAATACTCTATCCTGACCCTAAGAACCGGGTCTACTCCCCTCCTCATGGTTTCTTTACCTAAAACAATTCTCCATTGACCTAGTTAGGGCTAGCTTAGCTAAAAAGTGTTTTAAACACAAACCAACTATTATTAGCCTTGGGAATAAAAGAGTCAATTCAAGCACAATTTATCAATTTCCTGGGCAGTCTGCAGACTCCCTGGTGGCTTAGAGTAAACTACGTATTACCATTCTAGACCTGTGTAGGTTTTATCAGAAGTCTCACCCTCAAAGGCCAGCCCTGCACTACCAAAATGTCAATTCCAGGCCCTGGATCTGAAGCCACCATCCCGGGATACCTGAAACCCGAAGGCAATACCACATGTCAATTTCCTACAGAAAACATTCCCTTCCTTGAATTGTTTTCTCTTTTAACTTAACTCACCAATTTTCAATCAATTATCTTTCCATTCAAATGCATGTGTTTTATGTAAATTGTCTTTCCTTCGGAGCCCTGGGATGGGCTTGCATTTCATCTCCCTCAAGTTCATCTCGGTCTCAGCATAGCTGATCTGACCCTAAGTGCCTGCAGATTCTGCAGATCCCTGGTGGAAGGAACACACAGGGCGCTGCAGAGTACCTGCCCTGCTCAGCACTGTCACTGTGCCGGTGAGCTGGGGATCGAGATACTGCTAAGATCCATTTTACAGGGAAATATAGTGATTGACTGAGGCCGAGTGGGGACAGAGACTAGAAATACTCATCTATTGATTCTGCAGAGGCTTCCCTCTCCTGTACAGGGTACTCTCACCAACCTGGAGTCTTGTGTCTGTGAGGCTTAACTTTACCAATTACAGCCCACAGGGCTGTTACTCAGTGGGGCCCAGCAGTCTCACACTGTACCCTGTGGTCAAGCAAATCAGGCGTACCACAAATGATTTTCAGTCCAGCCTCACATCTTACCAAATTTTCCAGCTGGATAGACAACAAGCCCCATGAGGTTAGGCGACATAGCCCTAGGTTACTGAGTGAGTCAGCTGCTCAGCTATGTTGTAAAATGCGGGCCTGTTCAGGCTTCCAGGACTCCTCTCTAACCAGCAGACCACATGGTCCCTCTTCTGCAATAGGATCGGTCTGTCTGCAAAGAAATGGAATTAAGCTATTTAGCAAGTGGTTTCTGACTCTTGCAGAAACACCAGCAACAATAGCCACTTCTACACAACGTTTTAAGAGAGCTGTTTGTTTTGGCCACACTTCACTCTATTACACATTCCTGCCACTTAATTGTCCTTGCAAAGATAAACAGAGACCTTCTGAAGCAGGGCTGGAAGCTGGAGAACTCAGCCAACCAAATGTTTGTTAAATTGAGGAGGAAAAGGGGGTCGGCTCCATATATTCAGCTGGACTCTGAAACGACACCATTTTCGCTAGAGTCATCCCTCTTTTGAACTTTTTGAACTTTTGTATCCCTCTCCTACTGCCTTCCATTCTGAAAGAAAGTTTAAAAATATGTTCTAATTCTTGGTCTTGTTATTATCAAACTACTTCCTATGACCTTCAAAGGTCTTTGGCGAGTTCAAAGCTCGCCCAAGGCACAGTATGCAAATGTTTTTCCCTGCTCTTTAAACATATCACAACGTTATAATGATGTTGATGAGAATAGTGGACAAACACCTTCTAATGTTTTAGTGGACCTTGATAAAGGACCCTCATGAGCTAAGAGCTGTGCAGAACATGGACCTAAACATGAGTTTCTCCCTTAATAAAGGCAAGAAAAAAAGAAAACACAGCTGTTTATACACATCTTTTCCTCATCGTCTATGTGCAGTTTCTAGCTGGAGAGTGAGGGCAGATACAAGCGAGTTGGGGAGGTCAATTCCTGCTCACGTGAGTTAATGATCTAGCAGGATGGTGAGGTCATGCCAGGGTTACAGCTAGCTAAGACCTTTTACATGGAGGCAGAAGAATCATCCAGTGGCTTTCCTGAGTCTCTGGGAATATTGAAAATTCAGAGTCAATTTACGAAGGTCACATTTAGGGGTTGAGTGAAAGTAAGAATGGGATCCCTTTTGGCCACACCTTGTACTTCTGGAAACATGTTCACGTCGGTTATGTCCTGTGTGTTCTGTCAAGAAACTCACAAACTGTGGAGAAAGTGCTTTATAAAAATGGGCATGTGAGGAATGGAAATGGGAATGAGGACTCCCATCTCCAATCCTCAGCTTCTGATTCTTCCTTTTTTTTTTTTTCCTGCTGAGGAAGACTCGCTCTGAGCTAACATCTGTTGCCAACCCTCCTCTTCCTTTGCTTGAGGAAGATTAGCCCTGAGCTAACATCTGTGCCCATCTTCCTGTATTTTGTATGTAGGTCATGGCCACAGCATGCCTGATGAGTGATCCAGGTCTGCACCTGGGATCCAAACCCACAAACCCGGGCTGCTGAAAGGGAGCGTGCTGAACTTCACCACCACACCACGAGGTTGGCCCTCCTACTGAAAAATGTCAGAAGAGAAAGTAAGGAGACTAGTTATGTTAAAATTATGCTTTATCCTTTGAACTATTAGTAAACATGCACAGAGCACTACGAAGCACATGGTACAGGAGAATAGACATTTTGTGGATCTTATCAGTTAATTGAAGGAAAATAAGTGTCTTAAGATGGAAAGGACCCAAGACATGAACCAATCGCTGTCTTTGCACATGCTCTTCCTTCTCCTGGAGCGCCACTCTTTGCCTGTTTCCCCCTTACTTCCTGTGGAAGCCTCAGCTTAGAAGCCACCTCCTTGAAGAAACTAGCCTTGTTCCTCTCACATTCATCCCCCTCCTGTTGATCTCATAGCCTTTCTCAGTCTCATAATATATACTTCATTGTATTTTGTTTGAAATTACCCTGTCCAGCACTGCCCAACATTGACCCAAGCTGTTTCAGAATACATTGTCTATTTAACATGTTTATTCCTGGAGCCTAGCACACAGTAGGCCTATATCCAATATTTTTTTTAAATGAACTAATAAAATTCTGTCTCTCCACGGAAGGAGGCAACAAGGAAAAGGGTTTAGTGGTGTAGCTGGGAGAAGAGGTGTATTAGTTTCCTATGGCGGCTAGTAGCAAATTACCACAAATTAGGTGGCTTGACAGAAATTTATTCTCTCACAGTTCTGGAGGCTAGAAGTCCGAAATCAGTGTCACTAGGTAGCAATCAAGGTGCTAGCAGGGCTGTGTTTCCTTCAGAAGCTCTAGGCGAGAATCTGTTCCTTGCTTTTCCCAGCTTCCAGGGACTGCTGACATTCCTTGGTTTGTGGCCACATCGCTCAAGTCTTCAAGGCCAGCCTCTCCAAGTTCCTCTCTGCTCTGTCTTTCCATTGCTTTCTCTTCCCTGTGTGTGTCAACTCTGCCTCTGCCTCTCTCTTAAGGACACATGTGATTACCCTGAGCGCCCACCCAGACAATCCAGGATAATCTTCCCATCGAAAGATCCTTAACTTAATCATATCTGCAAAGACTTTGCCAGAGAAAATAACATTCACAGGTCCCACGGATTAGGACATGGATATTTTTTAGAGGGGTGTTTTTCAGTCCACCACGGGAGGCTTAGAAGGCAATTTTTTTTTTCATGGTGATAAAGGAGGTAGCAAGAAGAAGTAATTTGATGAAGAATAATATAACTGATAGAAAGAGCAAACCCTTTGAAAATGAGGAAGTGGATAAAGAGGGAATAAAAGAGAAGTTATTATAAAAAGGAACCAAAATATTTAATTTGGCAGTCTAGGGAGACAGACTCCATAGCCCAGTAGTTAAGAAGTAGTTAAGAGTATAGATGCTGGGACTCAGCTGCCTGGTTAGAGTCTGGCTCCATCATTTACTGGCTGTGAGACCTGGGGTAAGTTACTTAACTTCTCTGTGCCGTCGTGTCCTCATCTATAAAATGGGAATACAATAGTACTCACTTCATAGAGTTGTGGTAAATAATTAAAAGACTGAATGTATTTAGAGCATATAAAAGACTGAATACATTTAGGGACTATATTGGAAGTGTTTGCTATTATTGTTTTAAGGAAGCCAGAAATCTACAAGAAGCAGTATGAAGTTAGAACAAACATAAAAGAGTAATGTGTGGAAGATACACATTGATAAGAAAAGAGAACTTGAAAATCATTGACTAAGAAGAAAGAGTAAAAAAAATAAAACAAAACTGTATAAATGATGTAAGATGAAAGATACTGTTTTTAAAGCGAATTAAAAACATTTGCAACCACAAATTTGAGGGGGAAACAGGGTAACTATCTTGCATATCAGAAGAAAGACCAAGACTATAATTGAGGACATCAGGAAAATTACAGAAAGCAGAAAAGAATGTTCCAAGGCTAACAGCTCTTTTTTCCTTTATATATTTATGTGGTTGGCAGTGTTCTTTTTCAGATCTTCTGTGTCTTTGCTGATTTTTTTTTGTCTAGTTATTCTATTAATTGCGTAGAGAAGATTGATAAAATCTCTAAGTTTGTGGAATTGTCCATTTCTCTCATCAATTATGTCTTTTTACCTTGTGTATTTTGAAACTCTTTTATTAGTCGCATACACGTTTATGATTATTATGCCTTCCTCATGAATTGACCTTTTTATTATAATGAAATATCCCTCTTTATCTCTGATAACACTTTTTCTCTTGGGCATTAGTTTTCTAGGGTTGCCATAAAAAAAGTACCATGAACTTGGTGGTTTCAAAACAACAGAAATTTATTCTCTCAGTGCTGGAGGCTAGAAGTCCATAATCAAGGTATCTGCAGGGCCATTCTCCCTCTGAAGGCTCTGCAAGAATCCTGTCTTGCCTCTTCCAGCTTCTGTTAGTTGCCTGCAATACTTGGTGCTCCTTGGCTTGTAGATATAGCAATCCGATCTCTGCCTCACTTAGTCTACTTCTCCGTGTGTCTCTGTGTCCAAACTTCCCTCTTCTCATAAAGGACATTGATCATTGGATTAGGGTCCACCCTCATCTCAACTTGATTACATGAGCAAAGACCCTATTCCCGAATAAGATCACATTCCCCAGTACCAGGGGTGAGGACATCAACACACCTTTCTGGGAAACACAATTCAACCCTCAACATCTTGAAATCTATTTTGTCTGATATTCATACAGCCACTGCAGCCTTCTTATGCTTTCTATTTGCATAGTATATAATTTTTCATTCATGTACATTGAGGCTATTTGTGTCTTCAGATTTAAAGTGTGTCTCTTGTAGACAGTAGTTTTATAAATTCATTCTGATAATCTCTGCCTATTGATTGAATTATTTAATCTATTAATATTTAATGCAATTATTGATAGGTTTGGATAGGTCTATAATTTTTTTTTTTTTTACCTGTTTCTTCTGTATTTTTAGCCTATGTTTTTCATTTATTGCCTTTAAAAATTATTCAAATGTTTTTAATTCCATTTAAATTTTCTTACTGACTTTTTAGCTATGTTTCTCTGTGGTTTTTTTCTTAGTGGTTGACTAGTGACTGCAATATATATCCTTAATTTTTTACAGTTAACATGATAACGTGGTAACACTTTGTGTAAAATGTGGAAACCTTGGAAATATATAGAGCCACATCCAGCCCTGCTCTGTCCTTTGTGCTATAGTTGTTGTATGTATTACATATACCTATTTTACAAATCCCAAAGGCAATGCCATACTTTTTGATTTAAACATGTTTATTTTAAAAATTAAGAGGAAAAAAAGAAAAAATAATCTTCTGCATTGCTTCAGCATTTTTGTTTTTTACCATTTCTGATGTTCTTCATTCATTTCTGAAGATCCAAATTTCTATCTAGAATCTTTTCTCTTCAGCCTAAGTAACTTCCCTTAGTATTTCTTTTTTAAATCTAATTTAATTAATTAGGTTTTTTTTTTGAGGAAGGTTAGCCTTTAGCTAACATTTGCTGCCAATCCTCCTCTTTTTGCTGAGGAAGACTGGCCCTGAGCCAACTTCCTCTGCTTTATATGTGGGATGCCTGCCACAACATGACTTGACAAGCAGTGCCATGTCCACACACGGGATCCAAACCAGTAAACCCTGGGCTGCCAAAGCAGAGCATGTGAACTTAACTGCTGCGCCACCAGGTTGGCCCCTGCCACCATCCCCCTTAGCATTTCTTACAGTGCAGATCTGCTGGAAATGAATTCTTAGTTCTCTTTTGTCTGAAATTGTTTTCATTTTGCCTTGATCTTCGAAGGATATTTTTACTGGATACGATATTCTGGGTTGATAGGTTTTTTTTCTTTCATCACTTTAAAGATGTTGTTCCACTGTCTTCTGGCCTCCATGTTTTCTGATGAGAATTCATTTCTTAATTGGATTCTGTTCCCTATTTCCTGTATGAAATATCTCATTTTTAATTTACCGTTTTCAATGTTTTTTCTTTCTCTTTGGCTCAACAGTCTGACTATGATGTATTTCAATGTGAGAGTCTTCATGTCTATTCTAGTCGGTGTTGACAAAACATCTTGAATCTGTAGATTTTTGTTTTTCAACAAATTTGGGAAACTTCTGGCCATTATTACTTCAAATATTTCTTTCTACCCTATTCTTTCTTTCTTCTTCTGAAATTGACTGTATTTTGAGCCATATGATATTATCTGAGAGATCCCTTGTTCATTTTGTCAATCTTTTTTCTCTCTGTTCTTCTACTTAGATCATTTCATTGATTTATTTTCAAGTTCACTTTCTGTCTGTCTTTTTTTTTTTTTTTTACATTTTCATTTGGTTACTAAGTTCACCCAATAATTTAGAATTTTCAGCTATTGTATTTTTAGGTTTTAGAATTTCCACTTGGATTTTTTTTTGTTGTTTAAATATCTCTGACATGTTTTCCTGTGTTTTCATTCATCAAGAGCATTTTTGCTTTACTGTGTCAAGGATAGTTAGAATAGCTGCTTTAACATTCTTATCTGTTAGTTTTGACATCTGGTTCATCTCAGGGTCAGATGTAGTTCAGTTTCTGTTCTCTTGAGAATGTACTCCATTTTCTTGATTCTTCATATGTCAAGTTATTTTTGAATGTATCATGTATATTATGAACATAAAGTTATGAAAATTCTGGTTTCTGTTACTTTTCTCTAATGTGTGTTCCTTTGCTATAACAGACAATTTTCTTGGCTAGACTTGGACTGAAAAGTCTTTTTCTTTGAGCAGCAGCTCTGTTCCTGATTCAGATCATTTGCTTTAGCTGAGTTGCTTTACTCTGTTCCATGCATACATGGTTCAGAGGTCAGCCTGAGATGTGCATAGACAACATTTAAGGATTCTTTCTGTGTCTCCTTTCTCTTCCCTTCTAGGATTCCTCCACTCACTTTAGTAACAGTTTCCCAGCTTTGCTTTCCTGATTCTGCTAAACAGAAAGAGTCTGGGTTTTTCCATCAGTGCCCTTACCACTAGGCTGCCAAATGCCAAATGGACTGCATTAATCCCAGAATAAAAGCCACAGAAATGGGGAACTTACATCATAGCACTCCTCTCCTCCAAGCATTTACTCCCCACAAGAGTCTTTCTCTTTCTGTTCACTCTCCAGTGACTTCAGGTAGTTGCTTTTGTATTATATCCAGGTTATATCATTGTTTCTGAAGGGGAAAGTACATCCTCTGGTAGGGACTTACTCCATCATTACCAGAAGCTAGAAATCTATTTGACCCGTGGTGTTGTTTCTAACAGTAAAGAGTTGTAAATGACTTCAATGTCAATCAACAAGAGGTTGATTAAAGAGACTGTCATACATCATCCTCCAGAATACTATGTAGCCATTAAAAAGAACAAGATCAATCTAACTTCTAAAAAGGATAGATTTTCAGGACATACTCTTAGCTTTAAAAGCAAGTTTCAGAACTGTATATATAGCCTGTATAATGGATGGTGTGGTGTGCCTCCCAGGTCCTCCTTCAGGATCAATGTACTCATTTCTCCAGCTGCCAGGAGCACTGGCTACTGAAGGATCACTGCAGAGTCTCTCTAGGAATTGCCCTCAGATAAAGGGAGCCATGTTTTCTAAAATACATTCTCTCCTCAGAGGCAGCTCTCATTCATTGACTGGTTAATGTGAGGGTACAATGACCCAGTCCCCCTGCCTCAACTTGGTCAACTCTGAAGGCCTATCGGAGTTCTTGAGTTCCCACGAGACTGGCTGAGACATCAACTGTATTTGCATTACAGTTCAACTTGTTCTTCTGCCCAACCGTGCTCCCTCACTCCCTTTCCAGTGTTCTAGCAATTCATTGCCCTACTAAATGTCCTGCATGCAAATCTTCATCTCAGAATCTGTTTCCTGGAGAATCTGACTTAAGGCAGTCCAATACCTTTCAGGTAAATAAACAACAACACATAGTTCTATAAATTCATATGTGTTTGTAAAGACAGAGAAAAAGTTCTGGAAGAGTATAGGTGAAATGACAATAAAAGTTGCTTTTAGGGAGGGTCTAGGTGGGAGGAAGGTATTCAAAAGATACTTTAATTAATGTGTGCTGTTTGAGTTTGTTACAACCCAAATATATTTATGTATTTTTGTGGAATTAAAAACAGATACAATTATGAAAACCAAAAGATAACTCTCCATCTATATCTTCATCCCAGATCCTTCAAAACCTGAGCTCCAGGATTAGATACCAAACTGTTTATTGTATACCTCAGTTGGCTATCCCTCAGAATCTTCTTGTTCAAGTGTCTCCAAAACAAACTTGACATCTCCTCCCTCCAGTTCTTTCCCTGCATTTTCTTTCTCGGTGAATGAGAGCATCACCCACTTGCCCAATGGTACAAACAAGGAATGTAGAAGTCATTTTTGACTTTTCTTTCTACCTCGCAGCTCCACATCCAAGCCGTGTTCAAGTACTGTCCATTCCATCTCCTTAATATTTCTCAGACACTTTCAGTTCTTTCCGTCGTTGCCATTCTCTTTTTTCAGGTTATCGTCCACTTTTGCCTGGATTATTGCTTCAAAATCCTGACTTTTCTCCTTGGCCTCAGTCTTGCTTCTCTTTAATCCATTCTCTACATTTTGGCAAGGGCATTCTTTCTAAAACATTAAACTGTTTAAATT
This sequence comes from Equus caballus, assembly GCF_041296265.1. NCBI lineage: Eukaryota > Metazoa > Chordata > Mammalia > Perissodactyla > Equidae > Equus > Equus caballus. Next base: position 41,784,945 of record NC_091704.1, read on the forward strand.
TGGTGGGGTAGGAGTTTGTCTGGAATCATTCATCTTCTTCCAGTTGCCACCCAACCCATTGTAGGACCATTTCCATGTTGGGTCTAGAGGCAGCCTGTAGCCTGGGAAGAAGAATGAAATGCTCCACCTTGGCCTGCGAGACACAGAGAGCACTATTTGGGCTAACAGGTCATTTCTAGGAATAGCCTTTCTTCATGATTCCACTAAACCCTGTGGATTATGCTGTGTCCAGGGACTAACTGGAGGGCATTCAATAAGATAGTAGGAATGATGAGAGGAATGGAAGAAAAGATATATGGAGAAAACTTAAAGGGATATATACACACACACATACATATATATATATATATATATATATATATATATATATATATATATATATATATATAGTTTTGGCACCCTGACAATGAGCTAGGTCATATCCTTAAGTGGAGTTGGAAGCCAAGAACTCACTCTGTCTTAAAGTAGAAAAGTGACTATAGAGAAAGAGTGGAGAAGTTAAACTGAACTCTCAGTGTACTGAGCGGGCCAGTTACCCCTGGGGTTTGAGATTCTTAATAAAGCAAATCTTAAAAATGCTGTTAAAAAAGAAGGAAAAAAACCCCCCAAATTTGGTGTTTTGTGAATAGCAGAATTGTAAAATTTTTTTCAAAGTTTTGATTTTCCTTAAAATCATTTTGATATTTTTGATATACAGTTATGTACTGCATAATGGTGTTTCCATGAACGACACATTTCATATACAAGGGTGGTGCCTTTAGATTAGTACCATATAGTCTAGGTGCGTAGTAGGCTGTACCATCTAGGTTTGTGCAAGTACATTCTGTGATGCTCTTACAATGATGGAACTTAGTAGTTCCATCCGAACTTTCCATCCAAAGTTGTTAACTTATTTCTCAGAATGTATCCCCATCGTCAAGCAATACATGACTATTAATAATACCAACACCAACAGTTTAAAAGATTTTTTTTAAGTGAGACTGTCAACTCCCTTTTTATCTTAACTTCATATTATAGAACTTTTTGAGCATATACAAAAGTAGAGGGAATAGTATATCAACCCTCATGCATGCATCACCCAGTTTCAACAGTTGACCTCTGGGTGCCATCTTGTTTTGTGTATCCCCCTCACGCCAGTTGTTCAGCTACGATCTCAGCTCCAAACCCACCCACCTCTGTTCTCTTTGGGATGCTGGGAGCTAGGGCCTTCCAACCTCATTTCTGTTTCACCGACTGGCTCCCTGTTGGGCTCTGCCAAGGGTGGGTGCTATGGGGAGACTGAGGCTGGAAGAGGGAGAAGAGACTTGCCTCTTCCTGTTGGCTTCCTGTTAACATCCCTAAGCCCCCCATTGCTGCTTTACCCTGGCAATCCCTTTCCAGAGTAACAGTAGCAGCTAGTTGCAGTTTTTCTAACACTCACATAACCAGCCTCACAGCCTTTCTCAAAGACACCAGCCCCAGTGGCCAGAGCACTCTCTGGAGGTGGGGTCCTGGGCCTTTAGAGCCCCCTCAAGCTTGGAGACTCTTCTCAAATGTCTGTGTTCCAGCTGATTGGGCCCCTCCTCCAAGCCTCTAGGTTTTGATAATGGTGACCCCTCCCTTTGTTCCCCATCCCTCTGGTGGTAACTACTTCCTGCAGTGGCAACTTCCATAAAAAGAGAACATTAGGTTCTCTTTTCACCTTTCAGTGACCTGGTTAATAATTCTTTACGTTAAATTCTCTGTTACAATAAATGGTGCGGTTTCTGTCTCCAGACAGGATCCTAACTGATATGTCCCTTCCCCCTTTTTTCCCCAATATATTTAAAAGAAAATTCAGGCATTATGCCATTTCATCTGTAAGTGCTTCAGGATGTATCTTCAACTTATACGCATTTTTAAAAAATTTATGTAACCACCATGGAATTAATAAACTTAACGGTAATTCCTCAATACCATTTAATAATTAGTCTGTATGTGAATTTCCTTGATCTTCCTAACAACCTCTGAGATCTTCATAAGCATCATTCGCAGATGCTGTTGGGGTGTAGGGAGAGAACAGGAGCAAGGGACAGGGCAAGATGGTTACTGCTCCAGGTGAGAATTCCAAAAGAACTCAAAAACCGCTTTCAGGTTCACTTGTATCAGGGCTTGACCTGGGATGGAAGCAGTCCTGGGAGATGCCAGGCACTTTCAGGGCAGAACAGGGGTTAGTGGGAGGCCTGGGAATCAGACTGCAGGATTCAGATATGTTTGCCAAAGTATTATTGATCATTTGGGCACTGCCTACTCCCCACAAGCCTGTCTAAAGAACGTGAGTGAAGGAAGTACACTCAGTTCACAGCTTTACCAAGAAAAAAGCCAGAAAGGGGTCTGAGGACAGTGACACACAGCAACAGAGATGAACTGGATGCTTCGTTCAGTTCATTCCATGATAGGAATGCTCCCCCTGGCAGGGTATGCTTAACTGGCTGTACCCCTCCTCCTGACGTAAATCTTCTTCCTTTCCCAGGAGAAACATGGCCATTGCCAAATGGCCGTTTTCATAATGAAAGTTTCAGTGATTTATTTATCTTCCCAAGATTCTCCAAACATAAGAAATTTAATTGGACTTGTCTAAACACTGTCAGTCACCCGTAGCCTTGAAGACCTCCTTGCTCCATGTTCAGAACATAACTAAAATTAATGACAACGATAAAGATGCCAAAACTCTGGTCTCTGATGGAAACAAAGGAAAAGTAGTGGGAAATGATCGCACGTCCTTCATAGCTGGGCTGCACCATATTTCAGTTTCAAGGGACAAGGTGAGATTGGCCTCACAGAGTGGAAGGATGGAATAGCATTGGCCACTTTCTTATGAACACTGTGACCCTCTTGAGCCTCTGGGCCATCCTCACACCAGACCGGGAAAACTTGGGTTACAAAGACACTGAGGTCATTTTAACTGACATTTGGCAATAATCAATGCTGAACCATTAACTACAGTCCTATCTTTGCATATTATCATTTTCTCAGCATATCAAATTAGCTGTTACACAGCTTGGTTAGAACAAGCTTAATTTGTTCTTGCTGAATTTTTCTCTTGACCTTGAAGTCCCAGGCTATCCCAGGATGTGTTTTTTTTTTGTTACTTTCCATGGATTTTATAGGCTCCATAATTGTGCAAGCCCGAAATTTTGAAGATCAAGCTGCCTTGTAGCTAATCTTAACCTACGGTATTCACCAAAAGACCAGGAGACAGAAAACCAAGGTTCTGCTTTTGCTCTGCTGCTTTTAGTGATATGAACTGGGAAACTCCCTAGGATCTCAGATTCCTCATCTGTAAATAAATGGGAACACTTGCCTTGTTTTCCTTATAGGGGTGCGACAAGAATGAAATGAGATAGAGTCCTTTAAAAACTGTAACAACTGTGTATTTGGGATGTCTCTTCAGAATTATTTAGCATCTTACATAGGTCTTAAGATTACTTCTTCTAATGACCTTAGGAAATTCTTCAGCCTTGCCTTGCCACAATTTAGCCCAAGGAGAAATGAGATTATTCCTTTTCCTATCTCCCTCAGGAGAAAGTTGTGGAAGAGAGATGCTAAATGGGAAAGACTTGATAAATTCTAGGTTTCTTTCTAAAACTGTCACCATTTATACCAACTGACAAGTCTGATATTAGTCAGAAGTAATTTATACACTATACCAGTGAGCATAAGCCTTTAGCTCCAGGCAGAAACCACTATCTGCTGAACTTGATACCTTCTCAGCTGTCTGTGGGAATTCTTCAATGAACAGCAGAAGCCAGCCTGAATCTGTTTACTGTTCTCTTACAGGTCTATCTGTTGCTTTAGCATCTCCATAGCCCAAAGCACTCTTGCATCACTTGGGCTGGGTGTCTGCATGCCTACTCTTCAAACATTCCTTCTCCCCATCTTGCTTCTCCATATTCAGCTCTGGTTACAGCAAGAGGGGGTTAATGCAAACTGGCATGTTTCACGACTTAACTGGGTCTTGTTATTTGAATTTAATGATGACACTCTGGAACCTCTTTATGTGGCATGGCCAGATCTGAAACCCTGTTTACAAGTCACTCTGTGGACCTGCATTTGGTAGCATTTGTTGTTACCTTAAATCCACACTATCTTCTAAAAAGCATTTTAGACCATTTGGTTTGGCTTTTGATGGGCTTAATAACCAGGTCCTTGTTGGCTAGTGTGTTCTCTAGAAGCAGAACTCAGTTATAGCTTTCATAAATGTATCACCAAAGGGCGTGGAAACAGCCAAGAGCTCCAGAAAGATTGTTCAGTTTCACTTTCCAAATCTAAAGCAAGTTCATCTAACTGCTGAAACCTCACTCAGATCTAAAGCCCTAGCTGCAAGGGAGTCTGGAAGATAGAGACTTTAGCTTTTCAATCTTCCCAAATAGACCTGTCCTCAACTCTTTTGACATCTCAGCAGCATTTGCCCCAATTGACCACACCTTCTTTCCCGAAGCCCTTTCCCTTAGTGTCTGTGATCCTGAACTCTCCTGGATTTCCATCTACCTTTCTGGACTCTCTGTTCTCAATCTCTTTTGTGGTTGGGTTTTCTCTGTGCTTTCCTTAAATGATGGTGTTTCTCATATTTATGTCCCAAGCCCACTTTCTTTTCTCACCCTATATGCTTTTTTTTTTTTTAGGAAGATTAGTCCTGAGCTAACATCCACCACCAATCCTCCTCTTTTTGCTGAGGAAGATTGGCCCTCAGCTAACATCTGTGCCCATCTTCCTCTATTTTAGATGTGGGACACCTGCCTCAGCATGGCTTGACAAGCAGTGGGTAGTTCCGTGCCTGGGATCTGAACTGGTGAACCCTGGGCTGCTGAAGCGGAGTGTGTGAACTTAACCACTGCGCCACTGGGCCAGCCCCTGTGCTTTTTTTTTTCTTTAAGATAATCTTACTTGTGTCCATGTTTCCAGTTATTATCTGTTTGCTGTTGACTCCTAAGTCTATATCTTCAATATAGATATCTTCAACCTCTCTTTTGAGTTTCAAACCTCTGTAGCCAACTGCCTACCAAAATTGTGTGTCCTAGTGGCAGAGAAAATTCAACATGTCCAATAATGAATCCATCTTATTTTCTCTCAAAATGTATCCTTTCTGTGTGTTTTCATCACCCATGCAGTAAGCCAACCAGAACTCTGATGTCTCAGAGGATTGCACTCTTCACCTGGTGGCTGGCTTCCAAGAGGCAGTAAGCAGAAACTGCCAGATCAGTTAAGGGCTATGTCTGTAATCGGTGCATCATCAGTTCTGCTAAATTATATTGCTCAAAACAATCACAGGGTTCACTCAGACCCAATAGAGTAGAGAAATTGACTGCCCCATTGAGGGGGAGTGGGAAGTTCATATCGTGAAAGAGTGTGTGGAACGGGAGATATCACTGTGACCATCTTTGGAAAATGCAATCTGCCACAATGGCAAAATCAGAAATCAAATTCAGGCTCAACTAACTGCTAGCCACAGCACTTAACCATGAAGCTATATTGCTTCATATGTTAAAGAGCACTTCCTTCACTTCTGGAAAGTAGCTGAAATAAAAGACTATCAGTGCTTCTCAATCATTACTTAATTGTTCATTCATTTATTTATCCAATATCTTTAAGTACCTACAACAAGCCCAGGCATTGTTTCAGTGCACACAATAATGAATAGAATACACAAGTCACTGGTCTCCCGGAGCCTAGAGTCTGTTCTTCCATCACTGCATAAGTAGTTTCATTTTGAATTGATGGAATCAGAATCAGTTGTTTTTAAGGGCAGGGAATGATCTTTTTTTTTTTCTTTTTCTTTTTAGTGAGGAAGATTGTCCCTGAGCTGACTTCCGTGCCAATCTTCCTTTCCTTTGTATGTAGGATGCCATCACAGCATGGCTTGATGTGCAGTGTGTAGGTCTGCACCCAGGATCTGAACCTGCAAACCACAAAAACGCACCAAAGCAGAGCATGCAAACTTAACTTCTATGTCACTGGACCAGCCCCAGGAATGATGAATTTTTGACCCTAAGGAATGTTGGAATGAAGCTCTGCAAGGAAGTAGAGGTCTGCACAGAGTTCAAAATTGAAGCTTGAACCAATCAAAGTTTATAGCACCATAAAATATTTAGACCTTTTTGTGTGACGTGTATACAGGGGAGACTGTGCATTTTAAATATTTATAGCTGATAAATATTTTTCGTTATATGACAATACTTGACACATAGCAGCTTGCAGGAGAAAAATGCATGAATTCAGCATTCAGGTGAATTAATTTCACATCCTGTCCTAAGGTCAAACTGTGGTGCTGGCTCAATGGCCAAAAGTTGGCAGGCCAATTGCCAAAACAATCAATTGGATCACGGTGCAATCCAATTCTCTCATTAAGACAACTGAAACAATAACAACTAAATCAAATTGACTCTATGGAAATCTAATCAATTGTTCCACAATCAGATATAACAGCTCTCCAATCAAATTAATTTAATTTTATTTGGTTTAGTTAAGTGACATGGCACAAGCTTCATGGGTTCCTGTTCTTTCCTCATACATAGCATGACACAGTATTAGCATTTGGAGGGACCCCAGAGACAGCTGGTTCTGTGCTTCTCCCGTGGGAGAAAAGTGTAGGCGGTACACAAAGTCACTGGATAGATGTGGTGTGTCTCTCTAGAGTGCCGAGTGTATCTTCCAGTTGGGAAGAGGACTCATTTACATATTTAGACAAGTACAGATGTATCACGGAATATGTGTTAGGATAGATTAGATTATGGTTTGATAAAAGATATTTCCAATCTCAGTGATTTAAAACAGCAATGCTTATTTTTCATTCATGTGGCATGTCCATGAGGGTCGCTGGGGCCTGTGTTCCGTGTTGTCCCCATTCCAGGATCCAGACTGATGAAGTAGAATCTCCGTAGAAGTTTGTCTGTTGTCTTAGGGGAGGCAAAGACAGAGAGAGTAATTCAGGGACTAGATCTTAATGCACCCACCTGGAAGTGGCACATGTGTTTTCCACACACACTTCACTGGCCAAAGCATGTTATATAGGCCCACCTATCATCAAAGAGGGGCAGAGAAGTACAATCCTACTATGTGCCCAGAAGAATTAGAAATATTTTGTGACTAGTATTAACATTCACCACAAAATGAGGTGCAAAGTTCATGTAAACTTTAAGATGAGACACAAAACTTCGAAGAAATTTCTTGCAACCCTTGTGTACCCACCAAAATGGTGACTAAATGGAGGAATCCCAGAAAATGATATACACTTGCCTGAAGTGTTTTATTTTATCTTAAAATACAAGTGTGTATTCATTCCCTTATGTTTTGATGTCTGTCTAAGTGGACTTCTGTGAGAATGGGTCCATTGATTGGCGTTTCTTATCGTCTAATATTCCTAAGCGTTTTCTCTATGTCAGAATCTAAAGCCATTGGCAAAGTCATCTGAGTGAAAAGTCATTCAAGGGGTTTACAGTTCTTTCACCGTTGTCTCTTCCGCACATTATTTGGAAGCAATTCTCAAATGCAAGTGACTTGCCTTAATCAAATATTCCCAAAGCTTTTAACTTACCTTTTCAGCATTCCCTATTTATTTTAAAAGATTTCAAACAAGAAAACAAGAATCCATCCTTGCATATCTACCACCTAATCACTATAGTTTTCATAGAAACAACAGCTCTACTTCTTTTTGTAATAATATTCTATGCATTTAAATAATATTTAATTAAATTCTGTGATGGTAATAAGTGCAAAAGGCACAAACAAATTTGGGAATGATACAACCCAAGTGGCAAGAACAGAAACGAAAGGGCATGCTAGAGAGTATAGGGGCCACCAGCCTCAACCATTCCTGTCCACGAGATAGTACATTATAAATAACAAACAGAGCATGCCTGATGATGCTCTGGTAAAGTGACTAGTTAAAAGAACTTGTTCTACACTTTGGTGAAAAAGTTTTGGAGCATTGTAAAACATCCTCATATTGCAATTAATGATCCTAAAGCTCAGAGCCTGTGAACTACTTAAATTTACTCATTCATTAATTCACTTATTCATTGATACGTTCTTCAGCAGTGTAGTAAGGGGAGAAGAACATGGATTCAGGCGTCAGACTGCCTGCATTTGAATTCCAGTTATGCGATGCGACCTTTGGCAAGTTTCTTCTTTCTCTTTTTCTCAGTTTCCCCAGCTGTAAAGTGGGGAGAATAGGACCGACCTCATAGGGTTGCTGTGAGGATTAAATAAGATAGTGGACGTAATTGATATATAAATGTTAACGTGATAAACTCATTCATTGATGAATATTTTCTGAGTAAATACCATGAGTCATGTCTTGGACTAGCTGACGGAGAAAGGAAGGTGAACAATAGCACAGTCACATCTCGTGGAATTTATAGTCTAATGCGAGGCGATAGATATTACATAAGTAAGTTTTGAAATAGTTATGTACAATTTAGTTACATTCTATGAGAAAGTACAGGATGGTGCCAATGAGCCTCTCCTCTCTCTATTCTCAGAGATTAGTAGATGCTAAGTGCTCAACAAAATATTTCTGGAATTAACAAGTAAATAAATACATGACTTACTCTAAGAATAATCCCCATTTAGTGCAAGAAAAAAGACTAAAACTAAAGTCATCTAATTTCTAGTATTTCTAGTTTACTAAGATGGTTTCTTTAAACAGGTTTTCTAAGATTTGAACCTAGATTACTAAATTCAGAATGCCAACTTTCGTATGATGACTATCAGCACATCTATGTTTATAAATTTAGGAAAAATGTGAATAGAATATCACTATCTATTATATTATATATTTAAACCACTATTTTCATGTGCTTTAAAATAAATTTCTTTATTTGCAGAGGTATAATTTTTTGAACTTCAGGAATCTTTGACTAGTAAGGGATGTTATCGAATGGTAAGTAAGTGCTAAGAAATGAAATGTTCTATGGCCCCCAAAACCGAACCAAACAGACCCACAGCTTAGCACATCTCTGAAGGCTTCTCCAGCTTTGATGACAAATGTGTTCAGAAAAACTTGGTTTCTCTAGAACTCCTGGAGGGGTGGGGGCAGGGATGTACCATTCTGGGAGCTCTGTTTTAATCGAGGTTTTACCCCCTATAAACATTTAACAAAAATTTTAAACAGTTTAGGTAGAACTTTTTCAAGAAGCATTACACGCTTCCCTGATTTCTTAGCTAGAATGTTCTGAAAATTCAGTGACCAGTCCTAACATAGTTGATTACAGCTAAGGAAGTCTCTCCCATTGAAGTTGTAAAGAGAGTGGGCAGCCCCAAACTGGCTCTGTTTGCTCCGCTTTCTCCCATCTGTAATAATTTCTCAGATGTGTAAAATGGGACATGACTGACAAGGGTTGAGCCTATTTCCAGATCTCTCTATATAGTCACCCCATTAGCAGCTAAGTATAAATGCATTTATAAACATCACAGAGCAGAATATTTAATATTTGCAATGTTTAGTGTCTAGTTTTCTATTGGCACCCACTGAAGTAGACGTTTGGCGGTATTTAGCTATTTGGTTATTGTCAACAATTGACATAGATAATTAAGCCTTCAAAAGTCCATTTTGCTTGTATTATAGACTCCTCTCGTCCTGAATGTCTGAATGACCTCTACTCACTCCTGTCTCGGCTATTCTATTTCCCTTCCTCTCTCCTCTCCTCCTTCCTTATCTTTTCGCTATCTCCTCTCTTTCTCACTCTTGTGCTCTTCTTTTCTCCTTCTCCTTTTCCCTTCTTCCTCTCTCCTTCCACTCTTCATTCTCCTTTTCCCCTCTCTTCATTCTCCTTTTTCCGCTCTCTCTCTTCAGCCTTCTCTCCTTTTGCAATCTTACTCCTCCTTTCCCATCAGCAGTAACCTACATACATAGCTTTTAATTGTTGTCTGTAGTTGCCCTTTAGTTTGAGTCACAGGGCTTTCCTGAGGTGTGTCTCTTAAGCCTGCCAACTATTTAGGACTTCAAATCTGGAGACAGAGTGATGCATAGTTAAGGAAGAACTGATAAAAATTATCAAATACAAGCTGCCAGTCAACACTTCCCAGCTTGCAGAAGAGCTCTCTTAAAGAGAGTGCAATTAATGCTGTACCGAAGCCAGAGGAGGTTACACAATTCCAGACTAGCATCCTGAACTGGAGGGCAGACAGAAAGACAATAGAAGTTCGACTTAAATGTAGCAAAGTAAAAACACAACATTGGATCTGGGAAGAGTTGATGAGAGCTAAACTAAGAATTAGAAAGTGGGTTTGAAACTTCCTGTGGGAGCCCTGGGTTGGCCTGTCTTCCCACTCCGTGGACTCTGTGCCAGCAAACACATCTCCTTTTCATTTGTCAGCATTCTGTTTCTTGTTAGAAACTGGGATTCCTGGCAGTGGAAGAGACCAGCACTGCTTGATATGCAGGACTTATGCTCCTGCAGTGGTCTCTGCACACTGACATCTTCATGCTTTGGAGATGCTGCTGGTTGTCACAGCCACCTGGGAGGTAGCTGGGTGTGTTGCCGGGCCTGGTGGCACCTGAGGACAAGCTCTTGTTTTTCCCAGAGGCTGTTCTCTCAGGTTGACTCCCTCTCCCTTCCCCTCCCAATAATTTTGTCTTGGACCGTTTCTCCCCGGGCTTGCCTGGGCTACCATTTCCCTTCACATAGGCACCAGTTAAGCATTAAGTTTCTGTTCCCTTTGTGTGTGGGGGGGGGTGGGGTGCAGGGGGAGGACACGAGGGAGCCTCCTGGGTCCTGGAAATGGCCTCTATCTTGGTCTGAGTGGTGATTGTATGAGGGTATGCAGATGTAAACATTCATTGAGCTGTGCATTTAAGATCTTACATTTCCCTGGGTGTAAATTGTACCTAAAAAAAAAAAAAAAAAAAAGAGGGAGAATCTAGAATCAGCAGATCTGGATTTGAATCTACTTAGGGTTGTGTGACCTCTCACTCTTATTAAACTACATTTATCCCTGTAAACATGGGGGATGGTGTGGATGAAATGAAGAAGCACTCAGCAGTGTGTAAAGTGCTCAATAATAGATTGCGAGTATCATCATTATTGTTTGAGAAAATTATTCTCCCAACATGGTAATGAAGGCAAATGTTTTGATGTAAAATCCCTCTCTGCCTAATGGAGCATCTAGAGACCATCTTCCAAGGCCTTAACTCAAAGTTGTGACTAATGGTGGGGATTTTCGGCACTGAAGCAGGCTAACGGAAGAAAATTACTAGGCAAGGGGCCTGTGGGTGCTCTTTACATGACACCAGCCAGGCAGCCCCAGTCATCTGGCCGGCTGTGCAGCCTGGCCTCACGTCTATATGACATTCAGTACTGTCACGTTTTCTGAGTCCTGGAAGGAAATTTTTGATGAATTCATTTTTGGCAAGTAGGATCCCCTCATATGCAAAGTGTAACTCTTGGTCTATGTGCTCTGATACCAATGCCGAGAAAAACAGCTATGACTAATGGCATTATCTCAGCTCAGCAGTGGAAAATCAGAGCCTTCCTGATTCTTTGTCTGCCATCATTAAAAAATCTGCTTTACTATGTCCAGGATGTGGATGAGATCCCTTATATGTATTGCTGACTTCTACTTTGCATGTAACTACTTAGAAATCCATAGAACTACAGAGTTTCAGAGTTCTATGAGGTCTTAAAGATTAGTAAAGTGGAAACTCATCCCTTTATAGGTGAAGTAAGAGGAGAAGTAACTTGCACAAGTTTCGTTATCTTCAACAAGTATTTGCTCAGCAACCGTGTGCCGGGATTTGTGGTAGGCTCTTTATTGCATAACCTGGCTTGGAAAATTTCTTCCTGCTGTCTTTAAGAGCTCTCTCAAGCCAGACTATACCTCGAATCAGTACTGCCTGATATGCATTGGTGTCTCCAATAGAACAGTAATCTAGGCTGTGTACGGTGGCCGGACCGGAGTGCTGAGTTAAATAATCAAGGGAGAAGGGGGCATCTGCCAGCTGATACTGCAAACCATGTGGCTTATACATGGGTCAGACCCTCTGAGCTGGGCAGAGGGATGCAGCCTTCACTGCCACCTTCCTTGCATCCGTCTTATAATCTCCTCTGTCGCATGCAGCTCTTTGAGCCATCACCCTTGTTTCCTGACTTCCTGATTTATGCTACTCAGGATGGTCCTTCCATTCCAAATTCAACCACCTAAATGTGCTAGAAAGAGAAATGGAATACCCAAGGGCACTGACCCCAGTCTTCAACCGCCTCAACCATGGGTCCTGACAGCATTTGCTATGGGGCAGTAAACCACATTTTATCGCCCTCCAGGCAAGTAACCTAAACTAGTGAAGGGGACCAGGTACAAGGCACCAAAGAGACTTGAGGGCTGTGGCAAATTGGAGAGGGCACACTTTACATAAAGGGACAGTCATTATGCAGTTCGGTGGGTTTTTCCATGGAGATTACAGACAGGATTACCACGTCTTCTGATTTTTCAAAATGAGCCAGAAATTTTTATTTTTTATGATGATGTTTTCCAGTGTTTGGAATCATTCTATGGGTCAAATAAAAAGCATTTGTGGACTCCTGGGCTGCTTTTTTCTTTTTTTCAACTGCTGCCTAAGGGATGGTACAGAGAGGTTCTTTCAAATTCAATTTGAATTCTCAAAAGAGAATGAGGATGGGCAGAAAGATGTTTGGATATTAGAGTCTGTTGCTTCTTGGTTCAGGAAAGACAGTGCAGATATTGAGAGAGGAGCTGCGATGAGGAGGAAGCTGAATTTCAGCCACGCTACTCACCTCTTCCTCTAGGAAAGTCACTGAAGCAATCTGAGCCTTCTTTTCTCTACTGGTAATATGAGCTCATGCCATCTTCTCAAGGATTTGTTATTCAATCAAGACACTTTGTGTTGTTGGGGTACTCCATCCACTCATTCATTCATTCCAAGATTTATTAAGAACCTACCATGCCATAGACACTACGCTAAGTGCTTACAATCAGTAATGAGCAGAATAAAACAATCCTGGGCCTCAAAGAGCACACAGTTGGGAGGGAAAGACAGACACCTTAGGAAGCAGTAGCAACGCAGTGTGATAAACATGACGGAGTGGGGAGTGCTATGAAAGTACCATGTGACCTGGTCTCATCTTCCTCGACTCTTCCCCAGCCTTCTGTGTTCCCACTGCAGGTCTTCAAGCTCCTTCCTGAACTCACCTGCCTCCTCATGCCAGCCTCTTTGGTGTCTTAACATCTTTGTCCTTGTTCACTCTGCCTGGACTTCTCTTTCCTTGGGGATTTGCAGAGCTGCTCCCTTATTTCATTCACACCTCGGAGAGTGTCCTCCACTGTCCTATCTAAAATAGCAGCTCCACGTTCTTCTCTGGTTTTGCCCATGGCTCTGCTTTATTATTTTTTATGGTAGTTGCTACCGCCTGAAGTTCTGGTATATATTTGTTTTGTTGTTGTTGTTGTTATTGGTCATTGTCTGTAAGCTCCATGAGTGTCTGGACCTTGGTTCCTTTCACTCACTGCCATCTTCCCAGTGTCCAGAACAAACTTGGTGGTTATTCATCAAATATTTGTTGAATGAGTGAATGAGAGAAATACAGGGGGGAAATAATTTCAGTTTGGGGAAAGCTTCCTGGCAGAGATGATGTTTTAGCCAGTGGGTTGGTCAGATAAAGAAGTTGTTCAGGTAAAGAGGGGGAGTGCATAAGTATTTTGGGCAGAAGACACAGCGTGTGGGAAGTCCTGGAGATTAGTAAGAGCTTTTCACAACAGTGAAAGAAGTTGAGCGTGGTTGGGTGATGAAGTGTGGAAAGGATGGGGTCATGGAGAGAGCTGTGGATGGAGAGACAGGCAGGAGGCCAATGTGGAGGGCCCTGAAGACCTAATATGGAGTCTGGACTTTAGCCTACCAGCATAGGGATGCAAAATGGTACAGCCACTTTGGAAAACAGCTTGACAGTTACTTATAAAGTTAAATATAAACTTACCATACAACCCAGAAATACCACTCCTGGGTATTTACCTAAGTGAAATGAAAGCTTACTTTCACACAAAAAACTCTATGTCAGTTTTTATAACAGCTTTATTCTTAATCACAAAAAAAGAACTGTTCTGTATTTTGAATGCTACGGTGGTTACATGACTGTGTGTGTTTGTCAAAATATGCATCAATTTTTGGAATATGGGAAACCATTGGAGGGTTTTTGGTGGAGGAGTAACACTGTCAGATCTGTGTTTCCCAAGGATCACTCTGGTAGAGGGACAGCAAGAATGGAAATGGAAACCCAATGAGAAGTGGGTAGCAGTGGACCGTGGGAGAGATGACTACGGCCAGGACTGTGCTGGCAAAAGTAGGGATGAAACAAAGTAGAGGCTTTGAGACATATTTCAAAGGTAGAATCAGCAGGGCTTGGTAATGCATTAGATATAGGGGATAAGAAAGAGGGAGGAGTCAAGAATGATGCTGAGGAATCTGGCTTAGGGACAACTGGGTGGACTGTGGTGCCATTTCCCATATACACTTTAGACATGTAGGAGGAGGAGCAGGCCTTGCGAAGCACAGGGCGTGAGGATAACACGAGATAACAGTGGGTTGGTACACAGTGGGAGTACGCTTAACGTTTTTATCTATTTGATTAGTTTGTTTTATTTTAGCTAGGTAGCACATACCTGAGTGCTTACTTCTAGGGTCTTCTTTGCAACTATGACCAAAAACCTACTTGTTTTGTGAGTTACCATTGGGACTTCATGTTCTGTACCATCAGAATACTTTCATCCTCCAAACTTGGTGCTGCTGTTTGGCTGGTGAAGCCATCATGTCTACTCAATCTATGTAGGTATAGCCATATCATTAAGATACAAGCATATCTCATTTTATTGTGCTTCACAGACTGCATTTTTTACAAACTGAAGGTTTGTGGCAACGTTGCATTGAGCAAGTCTATTGGCGCCATTTTTCCAACAGCATTTGCTCACTTCGTGTCTCTGTGTCATATTTTGGTAATCCTTCCAAAATTTCAAACTTTGTCATTATTATTATATTTGTTATGGTGATCCATGATCAGTGATCTTTGATATTACTGTTGCAATTGTTTTGGTGCCATGAACCACACCCATATAAAACAGTGAACTTAATAGATAAAGTTGTCTGTGTTCTGACCACAACATTGACTGACTGTTACCCCATCTCCCTCATTCTCCTTGGGCCTCTCTATTCCCTGAGACACAAAAATATTGAAATTAAGCTAATTAATAACCCTACAATGGCCTCTAAGTGTTCAAGTGAAAGGAAGAGTTGCACATTTCTCACTTTAAATTAAAAGCTAGAAATGACTAAGCTTAGTGAGGCAGGCATGCTGAAAGCTGAGACAGGCCAAAAGCTCTTGCACCAAATGGTTAGCCAAGCTGTGAGTGCAAAGGAAAAGTTCTTGAAGGAAATGAAATGTGCTAATCCAGTGAGCACACGAATGATAAGAAATTGAAACAGCCTCATTGCTGATATGGAGAAAGTTTTAATGTTTGGATAGGGGATCAAACCAGCCTCAACAGTCACTTAAGCCAAAGCCTAATCCAGAGCAAGGCGCTAACTCTTTTCATTCTGTGAAGGCTGAGAGAGGTCACGAGGCTGCAGAAGAAAAGTTTGAAGCCAGCAGAGCTTCGTTCATGAGGTTTAAGGAAAGAAGCCGTCTCCATAACATAAAAGTGCAAGATGAAGCAGCAAGGGCTGATGTAGAGGCCACAGCAAGTTCTCCAGAAGACCCAGCTAAGATCATTCATGATGACGGCTACACTAAACAATAGATTTTCAATGTAGATGAAACAGTCCTATAGTGGAAGAAGATGCCATCTGGGACTTTCATAGCCAGAGGGGAGAAGTTAATGCCTGACTTCAAAGCTTCGAAGGACAGGCCGACTCTCTTGTTAGGGGCTAATCCAGCTGGTGATTTTAAGTTGAAGCCATTGCTCATTTGCGATTTTGAAAATTCTAGGACCCTTATGAATTATGCTAAATCTATTCTGCCTGTGCTGTATAAATGGAACAATAAAGCCTGGATGACAGCACATCTGTTTACAACATGGTTTACTGAATATTTTAAGCCCACTGTTGAGACCTACTGCTCAAAAAAAGATTCCTTTCAAAATTTTACTGCTCATTGACAATGCCCCTGATCACCCAATAGCTCTGATGGAGATGTACGGCAAGGTTAATGTTGTTCTCACGCCTGCTAACATATCCATTCTGCAGTCCACAGATCAAGGGATAAATTCAACTTCCAAGTCTTATTATTTAAGAAATACATTTTCTAAGGCTATAGCTGCCATAGATAGTGATTCCTCTGATGGATCTGTGCAAAGTAAATTGAAAACCTTTCTGGAAAGGATTCACCATTCTAGATGCCATTAAGAACATTCGTGATTCATGGGAAAAAGTCAAAATATCAACCTTAACAGCAGTTTGGAAAAAGTTGATTCCAACCCTCATGGATGAGTTTGAGGGATTCAAGACTTCAGTGGAGGAAGTACCTGCAGATGCAATGGAAATAGCAAGAGAGCTAGAATTAGAAGTGGAACCTGAAGATATGACTGAATTGCTGCAGTCTCACGGTAAAACTTTAACGGATGAAGAGTTGCTTCTTATGGATGGGCAAAGAAAGTGGTTTCTTGAGATGGAATCTCCTCCTGGTGAAGATGCTGTGAAGACTGTTGAAATGACAACAAAGCATTTAGAATATTACTTAAACTTAGTTGATAAAGCAGCAGCAGGGTTTGAGAGGTTTGACCCCAGTTTTGAAAGAAATTCTACTGTGGGTAAAATGCTGTCAAACAGCATCACGTGCTACAGAGAAACCATTCATGAAAGGAAGAGTCAATCGATACACAAACTTCGTTGTTGGTTTATTTTGAAAAATTGCCGCAGCCACCTCAACCTTCAGCAGCCACCACCCTGATCAGTCGGCAGCCATGAACATCAAGGCAAGACCCTCTACCAGCAAAAGGATTACGACTCACTGAAGGCTCAGATGATGGTTAACATTTTTTAGCAGTAAAGCACTTTTTAATTAAAGTATGTTTGTTTTTTTTAGACGTAATGCTATCGCACACTTAATAGACTACCGTATAGTGTAAACATAACTTTTATATGCACTGGGAAACCAAAAACTTCCTGTGACTCACTTTATTGCCATATTCACTTTGTTGGAATGGTCTGGAACTGAACCCATAATATCTCCGAGGTATGCCTGTAGTTATTAAGTCAGATGGTGGGCCGTTCCCCATGTTGACTAGAGGCGTAGCAAAAAACAAACAAACAAAATTTCAAAGAAAAGGCAGTACACGTGCCCTAGAAAAGAGAGCTGTCTGTTTCCCAAAGCCTTTAGCACCTGGGCCTGAACGTGGCTGGGGTGGTTTTGCCTGTACAGAGGAACGATGAGCTTCCACATTCTCCTCTGCTTTGTCAGCTCCTTCCATTCTCCGGCCCAGATAAAGCGGGAGTGTGTATCTCCAGCCAAACCACCTTCTACTATTTTCATGTGGCCCCAATTCCGTGTGGTCTGGCTTGGCAGTGGAATCTCAAACTGAATGAATGTGGTTCATGGCCTAGAGATTATAGGTTCCTTTCAGAACATTCAAAATGCCCAACCAATGTTATATTATTGATCCTGAAAGTATTCTTGTGAAGTTAATTGGAAACTCTTGCCTATATTTATGAATAGGGAAGCTGAAATAAAGAGACATTCATTCCAGAAAAACCCGCCTACATTCTAAATAAGGCTGCAGAGTATCGGTTCCTTAATTCTCCCTAAAACATCTTACCCTTGCCTTAGAGGCATGTTGCAACTTTTCGAGCTTTCTAAATGTCAAAGTCAGTGAAACTCCTCTGTCATGGTTGCCTCTTGGTGGGTGGGATTATGGGATGGTTTTGGTGTTCTCTATGATTGTCCTTGCTTTCTGATTTTCCTGTGATAAGCATGTATACCTTTATAATTGGGGAGAAAATGAAAGAAACTTCATCAAGAAACACTAAATATACTATGAAACCATTTTTAAAGAAAAATGTACATATGAGGTTACACATCCAAATGTTAACAGCAGTCATCATGTCTGCCTGGGAATATGGGTGATTTTTCCTTTCTTCCTAGCACTTTGTGTTTTCCCAACTTTTTTGATGAAAACAAATTATTTCTGTAATCAGAAAAAAATAAACTGTTCCTTAAAAGAACACCATGTAGCATTTCTCTCCTCAGTTAAGAGAGTCAGACGTTTAGGAGGAAGAAACTTGGCTTTTGGTCCTGTTCCTGAAAGTAACTAGCAGTGTGACTCGAACCAGGTCGCATCCAGTGGGAGGATCCGTTTCCATGGCTTTGAAGAGGGGTCCTCATGTAGTGCAGTCTTCCCCAGAGCGTGTCAGGCCCCGAGGAGCTAACTCGTGTGAGAGCAGTTGGAAGGAAGGTGCTGAACTGCTGTTCCATAAATACTCTGTTCCATGTTAGTAAGGGGACATGTCGTAATTTGAAGACACATTTATTTTGAGGGAAAAGACTAAATCACAGTTGTTAAGCCAATCTCCTGTACTTTGGCACTTTTGTGCGGGCTGATGTCATGTGAGACTGGAAGGGGAGAAAGTTTGTCCCTACATGCCTGAGCATCCTGCCACCATCCAGGCTCAGGCAAAGGAATCTGGATCTGGGAGGGCCAAGGGCCTTTGGAGGTGCAGGAGGCCGGGGCACTGCCAGCTCTGAGAAAGGGCGGCTCCCCTTGGCCAGGCAGGAACCTGGATTGACGGGGATTCTGAGAAAGCTGCAGCAGGCTGCCACTCTGGGTGTTATTGGTTACAGAGCCTGAATCTTCCACGAAGACAGACAGTCAGACCCTCTGACCAGCAAAGCACGACTCTTGGCTGGACATGGACAGACAGTCTATGGCTGAGTAAGACAGCTCCATCAGGCCATGGAGACCTAAAGCCATTGTTCTCTTCCAGTTAAAAGTCATATAATTAGTGGTGTTCAGTCACATAGTTTTATGGCAATGATGATTCACACAGATTCTCTGTTAGAAGGGAAAAAAAAAATGACAAGGAAAGAACAGCTTATAGATCAACCTACTCAAATAGAGGAGATTTTATAGTCGTGTGTGTGTCTGTGTATATATATATATGCATATATATATATATATTTTAACTTCAAATTCAAAGAAATATAAATCTATCGCCTGCTCTCTGATTATACATATAATTCGAATTTGAAATTTCACTAGGCATTTAATAATATATTCATATATTCTCATGAGCCTTCTCTCCCTCTCCCTCCCCAAGAGTGGAAATGGAAATTATTTAGTCTGGGAATTCAACTTGATTCAAGTTTCTTCTGTAGCTACGCACTAGTGGAAGGTGGGAAGACTGCTTTCGAAAGCTTATATCCCCACCACACTCTTGTTAAGGCTTCTTTATTGTTAAATGATAGGGATGTTAGTGGAACTAAGGGTCCTTGAATCTCTTTGTTGTGTTATACCTGGCTTATTTTTCCATATGCCTGAAAGAAAGAAAGGTATTTTCCCCGCTTTTCAAGCAATTTTAAAGTTGTCCTAAGGTTTGAATAAAACAACAAAGCTTAAGTTTATGAATATTAAAACTGAGTGTTGGAAGACGTTTTGAGATAATTGGATTGCTCTCAGTGTGACTAAGCAGAACTGCATTTAAGCCAGCCCAGAGATGTGGCTGGCTCTCTTACTTCTGTAGCAGGATACGACATAGCATAGTCCTATTGGCTCAGACTCCAAAGCTGAGGGTCATGAGACCCCAAAGCTAGACTGTCAGCGGGACTTACTAAGAGGTTGGAACCAGTTTTGTAACCCACAGCGCATCACCCACCTTCACCTATACATAAAAAGGGCAATGTTCAAGGTTAGCGAGAGGATTCTCTGTGCACAGAATGTTTCCTTCCCTCCTCAAGTCAAGTGTGTGACAGGAGCAGGAAGAGGGAAGGGAATACGGGGGTGGTGGCCAGGAGAGAAGAATAAGTCTTTCTCACTCATCCCTAAATCAATTGCTTGCATAACTGCAGAGACACAAAGCTGCCAGGGATTGAGAGAGAATTCTTGGAAAAGTTTGCCACGTGTTCTCCAGAGCCTGCAAAGGTCCAAAGGGGAATGATCAATGCAATTGCCCCCAGTGGTCGGACAAAGAGAGAGGGTTAAGGGGATAGCAAATCATACCTCCATCTGTGATGGGCAAGAGTGAGCGACATCCTGTCATCCGTGGTCAGGGAGGACACCTCGGATGAAAGCCAGGCTCTGGTTGCCTTAAGAGGGCCCCCTGCCCAAGGGGTGTGCCAACAGGGACTAGACAACCCAGCAGAGGCTGATAGGGCAACTGTCATGTTAGAGCTAAGGGGATCTTGAGTGGTCAGCCAAGGGATATTACTCTCTTCAGGGAGCTGTCCCCAGCAAGGAGGTCTCCAAAGAACCAACAAAAGTGACGGATGAAGGAAAAAGCCAAGATTTGCCGTGTAGAGGGCCATGGCTATATTGCTATGGTGCTGCTGAAGTAAGGCTTTGTGCCCCTTCACTCTCCTCTCTCTCCTTGCCTTAGTTCTGGAGGAGGCAGAAGCAGCAGAGTAAATCGGGGAGAGGGTATTACAGGGCAAATAAGGAACCAGTCAGTACCCTCCACCCTTCCCTAATGCGAGTGTTTGAGCCTGGGTCAGGCCTGCAATGGGGCGAGGCGGAAGGGGAGCTTTGAAATACACCAGAGATTGAAGTTTTGGATTAGCTGAGCTGGACTTTTTAATGCCTGAAAACGAGATCCCTGACTGACTGGAAAAGATAAGAGGCCTCCCTGAGATACTATCAAGGTGTGAGGAAGAGAGATCCAACAGAGAAGGCAAGGGGTCAGTGGGCGGGCTAAGAACAAGTCTGTTTCATGAGGGTGCAGGCCCTCAGTCTTTCAGTTATCTGAGCAGGGATTCCAGAGAGAGCTGTCCGCACGCCACGGTTTTTTGAACACTTTTGGAGACATGTGGCCTTGGTACTTGACATAAAAATACTCCTTTCATTTCTATAACACGGTGTAACTCTGTCTTTGATTACCTGATCTAGTCTAGGTCTGGACTTGAAGAACTTCTGTCTTCCACTTACTCTGCTGAGATTTTGGTGTTAAGAGCAGTCTAGATTCTCTGGAGTGTAAGATTGAGACCTCAAAATGCAAGTTTCCTGTTGAAATGTAAGATACGGTGCTTGTAAAGCATGACTGGGAAAACTTTCTCTGAAAGGTAGGTTTGGTTTTTAACAGAATCCTTAGTATTTGGTAACTAAGAGCATAGTGATTAAGACACCAAACTCAGAGCCTGGCTCTGTCTCTTCCTAATTGTATGACCTTGAGAAAATTACATAACCTCTCTATGCACATTTTCCCTCTCTTTTAAAATGGGGAGAGTAATAGGTACCTACCTTAGAGAGTTGTGAGGATTAAGTGTGTTAACACGTGGAAAGTGATTAGAAGAGTGTCTGGTACCACAGTACACACTTCAGAATGTCAGTCATTGTTGCAGACACTGTTGGAGCCCAAGTCCTATCTTCTTGGCCTTCTCCAGATTGCCAGAGATGGTTCCCACACGCACCCAGAGCTTCCTGTTCCTTCTTTTCCTGAGGGTGTTCTCTGGCAGCAGGAGTGAGCCCAGCTCAAGTGCACAACAGGCTGGAAATGCCAGGAGCTAATGCCCTAGAAGAGACCCTTAATCAATGAGGGCTGGGGTTGGAGGATAAATACCCCAGCTCCCACGCCCCTCGGTGAGTGGATTCTGAGGTGTGTCTCAAACAGTCTCTCAGATCTCCAGTGGGATGGAGTCCCAGTTGTCCATAGCAGTAACCCATTCATTTATGCATCCTATATTGGCTTGCCTCCTTCCCTGTCTCGCTTCCCCAATCCCTTATCGTGTTTCCTGAGATCGCCTCCAGAATAAACGACTTAAATTCAAATCCTTGTCTTGGTGGGAAGCATTGGGGGAATCAGAACTAAGACAGCTCTTTTATATGTTAGTCTTCTAGATGCTTAAAATTCTATCTTATACATTTTTCATATCATCCACAGCCCACAGGAGTTGTGGGCCTCACAATAGGAGCTCAAATACTTGTTCATTTTTAACTCCAGATCTTCTCCATAATTCATTCTTTCTCCCTGCATCCCTATGAGCTTCTGATTAGAACTGTACTCCCAGAGTTTCAGATGGGTAGATAGTTATCCTTTTCTTACATATCTTCACTCAGAAGGTCCCAAGGCTCCGTTTTTGCTCACTCCTGTACTCCCAGAGCCAAACACAGTATCTGGCAATAATAGCACTCCGTGAAAACTCTACTGCCTTACCAACTGAAACCCTATCCTTCATGTTAAATCGGAATCTAGTTTGCTGCAAATTAAACCCCCAATAATGAGAAAGCATCAGCAAACTCATTTATATAGTAAGTACATCAGTCTAATAATTATGTTGAGATGCTGTAGACCTTTGCTGTCCAGTACAGTAGCCACTAGCCACGTGTGGCTACTGGGCAAGTGAAATGTGGCTAGTTTGAACTGAATACGCTGTAAGTGTAAAGTGCACACCACATTTTGAAGACTTAGTACCAAAGAATTACTAATTTTTTATATAGACTCCATGTTGAAATATTTTGAATATATTAGGTTAAATAAAATATATTAAAATTAGTTTCACCTGTTTATTTTTCCTCTTTTTAAGGTGGCTACTAGAACATTTAAAATTATGTGGCTCATATTACATTTCTATTCGACAGTGCTGGTCTAGAGAGTTCTCACACACATCCCTAGCTATGATTGGTCTTTCTCAGCTGTCTTTCATGGGTGGTAGTTTTCTTATTCAACTTCTAACTGCATGTTTTTGGGGTAGTGGGCCTGAGTTGGAGTCTGGATACATGAGGGCTCAGTATTGCCTGCTACTTGAGGCTGGGGTGAGGGAAACATGGAAGGGGTAAGATCTGACCCAACCAGAGTCTGGGTCCTACCTGCTGGCCTTATATGTATTCTTCTTGGATCCTAGAGAGGGAGTGTTGCAGTAAAAACCATAACACAGTAACAAATAATCAGAATCCAATACCCGCATCTTTACTGGGGTGTCTCTGCTTTCATGTGGTTGGTTGGTTTCTAGTCTATGGTGTGCCTGAGTAGCACAATTGAATAACTAGCTCAAGTGAATAACTTGGGAATTTTGACTCCAGAGGTGTGTGCTTGAATGTAGGCTGTGCGTTTTTCCAGCCCTTGAACAAGTTACTTAACCTTTCTAAGCCTCGGTTTCCAGCTCTGTAAAATAAGGATAGTGATACCTGACCATGTATCTCTCAGAATTGCTATGAGGAGCAAGACAGAGAGTGTGCAGGCTAGGGTTACGTGGACTAGACTCTGGGATGAGTTCCTGAAACGATGCCAGTTTAACGAGCTGCAGAAGCTTCGACTCTGAGTAACTGAAATATTCCAGAAGGCATCCAGTGGCTGATGACTAGTCTTCTTCCATTTGTTGAATATCTCAGCATATAGTCTGTGGTAGAATATAGACCCAAATACGCGTTATTTCTTAGTTAACTTAAATAAGTGTCTATATAATATATTGGTTACTATGACTATCCCTATGTGTTTGTTCTTAAGGCTGTGCACACATTTTTGTTCTTGAGAACAGCAAAGAGCAAAATGTTATTGGCATCCTCTCCAGAAACAAAAACAGCTGCATTTGTTTGGGACAATTCACAGGCTGCTCCTTCCTACATGTGTGAAGGATGCTGTCGATCGGTCCACCCAACATTGAAGAGGGAGATTAGATTCTCACCACACTCCTCCACCAGCACTCATGCAGCTGCAGGGTATGCCAGATGGATGCTCTACTGTGTCCTGCAACCCATGGCCATGGGCTTGGGCAAAGGGAGCACCACCTGCCTTGGTCTTTCCTCTAACGTACACAGTGCTCACCAGGAGCCCCAGTGGAGGAAAGTCCTGGAATGTCCGGCGCTGATCTCATTCTGACAAGCGCTGCCATGTACAGAAGGATCAGACTGTTAAGGCTGGAAGAGTCTTCAGAGAGTTGAGTGGTTCTCAACTCTGGCTGCCGGGAGAATCTCCTGGGGAGATTTAGAAAATACTCAATGCCTAGACAGCCTTGATCCTGATGTGCTGATTTAATTGAATTGGAACAGGTCCTGGCATTTGGTGCTTTGTAAAAGCTCCTGAGGGCTGAGAACCACTGGTCTAAAATCTGGACTAGAACCACTATCTCAGTTTATTATCCACATAGTTGGAGAGAACATGGGCTTCAGACTCAGATATCTTTGAATTTTGAGTTCTGCCTCATTTACTCACTAATTAAGGACTTGAACAAACTATTGAAATTCTCAATTTCCTTGATGTAAAATGGGAGAAATACCACTTATATCAGAGCATTTGGGGGAAAATTAAGTGTAAACATTTATGTCTGTTTACTCATTGTAAGCAACTTGAGGATAGGGACCATCTGGTAATAAAAATAACATTTAATTGAGCAACTACTATGTGTCAAGCACTGTACTTTACTAGACACAGTAAGTGCAATATTTATACTATCTCACTTAAGCCTCACAAAACAACTATATGTGAGATAAAGAACAATTTCATGCAATGAAGCAAATAAGACGCAGATCAGTTAACCAAGTATGCCTGGATCTCACAAGGTACAGCAAAGCCAGAGTTTGAACTCAGATTTCTGTCTCCAGTGTTCATCATCTTAATCAATGCACTACAATGTCTCTCAGCCTGTGCTAAATGCTGTGTCCCTAACCCCTAGCATGATGCCTGCCACATGGAGAGTACTCAGTAAATATTCAATGAATGGATACAAATGAAAAGATGTAAGTGAAGGAATGAATGAAGTATCCAGCTCATGGTAGATAATCAGTTAATGTTAGTTCTGTTTTCTGTTGATCAGACCTCTCTACTAAAGCTATCAGAAAAAAAGGATTTCTCTTCAACAGAGGCAACATGCAATAAGCAAAATTATAATGTGCCCTATATTATTGCCATAGAAAAGTGAGAAACGAGGCTAGCAACAGATCGAACCCATTCTTTCATGTATTATTAGCCATACTTGAGTATGTTGATAGCCCCAGATCAGAAAAGCAAATATGAATTCATGGCCAAATTATTATTTGGACACTAGCTGTCAGCGTATTTTATGTATTTCCTGCATGTATTCTGAACACAGCTGTGCTAAAACTCTGAGGTAGAGCTGCTCAGAAGAGTTGAAAATACACGATAAGTGGAGTCAGCAAGACTGAGTTCGGGTTTTGGCCATCTACTTACCAGCTGTGAAGCCTTAAGCCCAAGCATCTCTAATGAAGTAATTCATGCCCTGGAGGTTTGGGACATTGTGTTGAAAGATCTCAGAGATGCAGGATAAACACAATGCATTCATTCATTCATTCAGCAAATATTTATTGAATGCCTGGTGTTGTATTACAAATGAAATGAACAAAATAAATAAGGTCCCTGTTCTCATGGAGCCTTAGATGTTTCAAAGAGAGACATATAAATAAGCTCAGATGGGATTAATGCTATTTTTTAAAAAAGATAATGTGAAGTTATTTTTTAAAGCCCAGGTAACATGTTTCTTTTAGAAGGCCGGGTTGGGGCTGGCCCAAGGGCATAGTGGTTAAGTTTCTGCACTCTACTTCAGCGGCCCAGGGTGTACAGGTTCGGATCCCTGGCATGGACCTAACACTGCTTGTCAGGCGATGTTGTGGTGGCAACCCACATAAAATAGAGGAAGGTTAGCACAGATGTTAGCTCAGCAACAAAATTCCTCAAACACGCATAAAAAAATAAAAGGCCTAGTAATGAATTAATCGTCAGTTGCCTACCCAGAATCCACTTTCCCCTTTCTAATGGTGTGTTTTCAACTGTATGTCTACTGTTGCCACACATCACCTCTATAATCAACTCCCGATTGGTTTCAGGTAGCCATGTAACCTAAACAGTCCAATCAGGGTTAACTTTGGGACTTGGGCATGCAATCCTGGTATCAAAGTTATTTTTTCTGCCCTTCCTCTCAGAATCAGAGAATGAAGATGTAAAGACAGGAACTGTTGGAGCCATCTTGCTACTAGGATGAAAAGAGCTTACAAATGAAGCCGACATGAAGAGAAGGGTGCAGATGAGTGGATTCCACTTAGAAGTAAGCTGACTCTGAGGCTTGCCTTATCTCTGAACTTCAAGTTCTAAAAGCTAATAAGTCCCTTTATTGGCTAAGCTGATTTGAATCAGCTCTTCTGTTTCTTGCACCAAACAATTCATAACCGATACAGAATTTGGTTCCAGGAGTGGGGTGCAGTAAAACACAAACTCTAAAATGTAGACCTGTCTGAGCAGGGATGATGATGTGAAGAGCACTGGCTGTTGGGACTCAGGCCTGTGCCTACAAAGCACAACAGGGAAATGGCAGGAAAAATCCAGAATTTTGGATTACAGTAAGATCCTACAAGAAAGAGACGATCTTAAGATGAAGTGACCCATCTGAAGTCAGAGAAGGAAGAAAATATGGTCTTGCTTAAAGTGTCCCTTTCCAGGTATGGACTGCAATCAAAACGACTGAAATCTAACAGTATTGCGAAAACCTTTACTCCAAGTTAAGGTTCACACAAGTAAAGACAGGAAGTAAGACTGGGGCAAAAGATAAGCCTAACCCCTTAGGCCATTCCCAAATACTTCCTACTAAACAGTCCCGAATTGACAAAGCAAACAAGTACAGCTGTGATGGAACCTGAGGGCAGGGAACAAATCATTCCACTGGAAGTTATTGTCAGAAACTGTGCAGAAGCAGAAGCCAATATAAAAGTAGCAGCCACTACACTAAGGCCTTAGGGGATGATAATACAACAGAGGCCTGTTGTTAGATAATGGAAATTCCTAGACTCGAATCCAGTGACCACAGACAGGCTCTCTGTCTATGGTTCCTAGCCTGTGGATGTGACTGGTCAAATACCTTGATGATAACTGACAACTAAGTTTATAAAGGAGCAATATTGCCAAAGAAATCCCAGTCCTGGACAACCAGTCGATGATTGCTCAGCTCCTATGGCAGGCTCAGACTCTTTGAAGTCACACACACAGAAAAGGGGATGCTAAAATTATGCAGCCTCTGGAAGGAGAAACTTCTCCAGATATGTCAACGAACAAAGAAAAGGCCCTGAGAGAAGAAAACCAGAGGCTGCCAGATTGACTGACCAAGCCACTCCTCTGCTGTCAGACCATCGTCAGACAATGCTGCTAAGGAGAAGAAAAAAAAGGCTTTAGTACCAGCATTTCCAAGACAGAGTCCTGGGATTCACACTGATTAGATTGTTTAAGTCATGTTCTCATCCCCAAGTCACGTACCCACCTGAGGGGGATTATGTCTTTTATGTATTGTTATCTAGTGTGTGTCTGTGTTCATGTGTGTGTTTCCGCAAATCTCCTCTTTTATAATTGAGATTTCTCTCATTGCAGTTACCCTGTTCTTTCTCTACTACCGCATATTGTATGTGTTGGTGACTGGTAAATTTGTTGTAGCCATAGTTTACCCAACCATGAAGAGCTACATGCAGACTGAAAGAAGGTTGCATATCACCCAGAAGTCATGAACATGGAATTAGGTGCAGCAATTGGGTGATACCTTGGTTGTCTGTTTTGGGGGACAGAGTATTTTACGTAGGTATGGATGGACATTTTAAAAAATGCATGAACAGGAAGATGGGTGTTTGTAGGTGTTGCATGGTCAAAGGAGTGGACTGTCCAAAACCACTTAATGTGCATCCTAGGATTGAGCAAATGAGTTAATATATTATAGAAAATGGGAGCCAAGTTTCTCATAGTCAAAGAAAGGAGTTATAAATAAGGAAAGGGGGAAGGCTAGAATGAAGTCTGTGATGTTGGATTAGAATAGGAGGTTATCAACATGAACTTACGGGGTTTTTTTTGTTTTGTTGTTGTCGTTGAGGAATATTGGCCCTGAGCTAACATCTGTACCAATTTTCCTCTATTTTGTATGTGGGATGCCATCTCAGCATGGCTTGAAGTGGAGCATGCAATCTTAACCAATATGCCACCAAGCCAGCCCCAAACTTATGGTTTTTAATATGTAGATACATATAGAACTAGACATAGATATATGTCTATATGCCTGTGTGTTCACACATATATTTCCTAGCTCTACCTGCAGAGAGAGCCTAGCAGCAATGACATGCAGTATCAATGAACACCCTAGTTGCTCAGGTCTTGATTTCTGAACACCATTCTCCAGTAAAAGTTACTAGGGTTCCTTGGAGAAATGACTGATTCTAAGTCTGAGGCAGAAAAAGTGTGAAACGAGCATGAAATGTCTTGTGATGCCAGAAATAAAGAAGTACGAAGAAATGAAACGATGGGGATATGTCTAAAGGACACAGGAGACCACTAGACGAAGCTCCCAATAGTCAATCTGGGACAGTTTGAGCAACAAAATAAATAATGCTAGTAATAAATTATAATCATAGAATAAAATAAGAATCCATAAACTATACATCAAACAGATAAATGAGAGAGAAGCAAAAATACAGTAAAATTCTAACTAATAAATGTAGAAGGAATAATGAAGTTAGAAAATCACCATTAGGCAAATACCACAGTAATTGTTCTGGGCAAATTCATCAATAAATGCTCAAATTAGTGGACAAAAGTATGAGAAACATGATACTTAAATAAGCTCAAAGTATCTCCCCCAAAGTTTTTATTAATTAAAAAGTGGAAAATAGTAACGTTATAATAGAGAAACTTGGCAGGCACCACCTTACTTTAGTGATCAACGTTTTCATCACTGAAATGGTCCACATCATCATATGTCTCTGGTTATGATACACTAAAATGGATAAAGCTTCCCTCTGTGGTATTCTTTCCCAAAATGTATTACCGGACTTTAAATCATGAGCAAACATCAGGCAAACCCAAACTGAGGGCCATTCTACCAAATAACTGACCAACGTTCTTCAAAAATGTCAAGGTGATGAAAGACAAACTATTCTAGATAAAAGGAAACTAAGGAGACATCACAACTAAATGCAAAGTTGGGTCTTGTATTTGTTCTTGAACCAGAGAAAGGATATTGGTGGACAACTGGTGACATCTGAATAAGGACTACAGATCAGAGAGTACATTGTATCAGAAAGAATTTCCTGATTTTAATCATTGTACAGAGGTTATGTTAGATGTTAACGTTTGGAGAATTTCAGTGAAGAGTACACAAGAAGTCTTTGTACTATATTTGTAACATATTTTCAAGTGAAATCATTTCAATATGGAAGTTTAAAACATTTTAAATTTAAAAATGTGAAAAAAAATCATCCTTTAAAATGTTTCCATGCTCACCCTTTCTTTAAAACCTTTCTTGACCCCCTTAACTCTTGTTATTCAGTATTTCTGTTTACTTCTATGCTATAGTGCTTCCTATTAAGACTCAGTGGTCCATAGACTGGCAGCCTGTGGGCTAAATTGGCCTTCAATCCGTTTTATGTTTGGCTGGCACAAAAGTCCCCCGTCCCAACCTCCCGCAAAGTTGATTTGTTACAGCTCCCCGCTACCCCTAATGTTGCAGACATCGGGCTGGCTTTACCCATTTATATTACCAGATTTTTCTTTTAGTAATTTAAACATTTCTACCCAAATCTTGAAATCTTGTGTAATGAATTAAGCAAAATCTATTTTCATAGATAACTTGACTTCAGACTCTGTTCGAATAATTGCATTTGCTGATTCACAGGGTCTGAGTTAATGTTCACTTGACTTTTATTACATCATGAAAATAAGTGCTATTTCATTTTTGACTCAGAAATAGCCATTAGTCACCAAATTCCTAACACTGCTCTTTGAGTTTAATGGCAGTTTAGATCAATGGCAAAATACGTGAAAATGAGGAGATTGAGAGAGATTCTGCATTTATTACTCATTTCTCAGAAACCTGATGGGTTCTTGATTTAGGAATTACATCACCTTTTCCAGAGTCTTCCTCCAGCTCATAATCCAATCACCTGGGAAGCTTTTAAAATACTGATGCTTAGATGCTACTCTCAGAGATTCAGATTGAATTCCTGTACACCATGACCTAGGCACTCATATTTTATTTTAAGATTCCCAAATGATTCTGATGTGCACATAGGTCTGAGAATCACTGATGTCTTCTGGTTATGTTTGAGGTGATTGAACACCCCTTTTCACAGGGGAAGGCATGTAACTGGAACTTCGGTGACTTGACAAAGTTTACCCAGTTCAATACCTCTTGACATGTAGCTCTGGTCACTGAGAAGAAATTGTACATTACAAATTCCTGGGGAGCTTTTTAAGCATGCACATTCCAGGGTCACACCCTCATCATTGCTGATTCGGTATTTTTACTGCACACCATGCTAATTACCTGTTAGCCACTTCATGGAAGGATGACCTATGGCTTTTTCTTGTTCAAAGTTTTATTTCTGAATCACTTGTCCTGACACATTCATTCCTCCCACCACTTTGCCTCTTTTTAATCCCACCAAATTCCAAACTTATTGCTCATACTTCAGTTTTCATCTTCAACTTTCCCATTGAATTTGACTTCTGGCATTTCCTTTCTCTTGGCTCCTCATTGATCATAGTATGGTCTCCTTCTGTGAATCTGCTTTGGTTTGTCTTGGGAAACTGCCCACATACCTGAGTCCACACTTCCCAGAGACTTCTCTACCTCACTGTCATCTCTCCCATCCTCCATATGATGGATTTACCCATTTGGCTTCCTATATCAGCTGGTTAAAAAGCAACTTAAAACTTAATGGCTTAACACAGCAAACATGATTCTGTGGGATAACTGGATGTTTCTTCTCATCTGTACCCACTGGGCTGGAGTGGGACTCACTCACATCTTTGAGATGTCAACTGGGATGACTGGGACAGCTTGGGGCCTCTCTCCATGTGATCTCCCATCCTCCAATAGGTCAGCCTGGGCTTCTTCAAATGGTGGTGGAAGAGCTCCATGGAAGCAGCAAGAGAGGGCCAGCCCCAATGCGCAAGTGTTCCTTCAAGCCTCTGCTTACATTACATTTGCTGATATCCCACTGGTCAAAGTAAGTCAGATGGCCAAGCCCAAAGTCAATGTGGGAAGCAGCTACCTGAAGGCATGAATCATTGGTGGTCATTACTTCAAAAGTAGACCACAGCCTTCCCCATAATTCCAATTCTTCGTGCCTTTTTCATGAGCAAAATACACTCTCTCCTTCAGAGGACCCCCACAAGTCTCATTCAACAACAGCATCAGACTCAGAACCCAGGGTCCTGTGACTTCTTTCAATTCCAGATGGGGATGGGGCTCCTTGGGTGCAGTTCCTTGGTTGCGGCTCCTCTGGATCCAGAGATCTGTAAATGAAAGAGATGAGTTATATGCTTTGCACACACTCAACAAACAATGAGAGACAAGGACAGGACAATAGCAGTAAATACTTCCATTCAAAAAGGGAATTAAAGGGAGACACATAGCAGGCACTGATTCATACGAATTCTGGGATCCTGCCAGGCACATGTTGCCGAGTCCCCCTGTTCTAAGGGCACGACCCACTTCTGCTCCTTGGGAGTAGCTCACCAATGCATTGTTCTCCATTGCTCTAGGTGCCTGGCTCTTGGCTCTGCCTTCTGAGACTGCCTTCCTTTTTCGTGAGAAATAGCCAGTGTTGGCCCCTGAGTAGCTTTCTGAGTCTGCTTCTTACTTAAAAAAAAAAGTTGGAGGCCCAAAGTCCATTTTGCAATTTGGGAAATCTCAGACCCTTTTACTCCACGCTGGCTATGTTTTTTGTTTGTTTTTAATTAACACTTTATTTTTTAGAGCAGTTTTAGGTTCACAGCAAAATTGAGGGAAAGGTTCAGAGGTTTACCCAATATCGCCTGCCCCCACACATGCACAGCCTCCCCCATTATCAACATGCCCCACCAGAGTGGTACATTTGTTACAATGGATAAACCTACATTGTTGTTAACCACCCAAAGTCTGTAGTTTACATTAGGGTTCACTCTTGTTTTTATACATTCTATGATTTTGGACAAATGTATAATGATTCATGTCTATCATTATGGTATCACACAGTGTTTTCACTGCCCCTAAATCCTCTGTGCTCTGCCTATCCATCTCTTCCTGCACCCCACACCTCCCACCCCAATCCCTGGCAACCACTGATCTTTTCACTGTCTCCATAGTTTTGCTTTTTCCAGAATGTTGCTATGTTTTTTCCAGTACAACTCTCTTTAAAACGTTGCAGATATTCCATTAGTTTCACTTAAGTCCACTACATGCTCCAAAACCACATCCCTCATTCTTTTAGTGACTGGGCTCTCTCTACTTTGGGCTTGTCTTGCTGCTGTGGATCAATACCCTTAAGAGTCTTAGGAGCGCTTTTGTCTCCCTGAGATGTTCCACTGGGAACCACCTTGTAAAATCCGAAACCCAAAATTCAAGAACAACTAAGTTTCAAACAAAAGAACAGGAAGAGATTGTTCCTGCAACCATAACGACATAGGGAGAGACCAGGATTTTGCAATGGACAGATCTGGGACACTCAGTTCTTGCTGGATGCTGTGTGAACCAGTTGTACCCTATTAAAGGCACAGAATTGGGCAAATAGCCAGAAATTGGCACTTGTTGTCTGGATGTATATTCCTGAAGTATTTTTTTTACTTAGTATTATTTTGCAAGTATGTTTGCAAGTTACTTTATGGTATTTGTCATATATTATTTTAAATGGTTGGATGGTTCTCCATCAACTTAATATGTCATCATTTACCATTCCCCGGTAGTGCCTTATTTAGGCAGATTTGGTTTTCTGCTGTGAAAATAACTCTGCTGTCACCATCTTTATAAATTTTCACTTTTGAGTTCATTGATTATGATATAATCTTTTAAGAATTGGATCATTGGGTAATAGTATAGAAACATATTTGAGGTAAATGAGCTATGTGGCCGGTGTTTTCTAGAAAAATTGTACCAATTTATAACACTGTCATCAGCCTACCTGTTTCCCTGAAGAATTATCATCATTGAGTTCTGTTGTTTTTCTTTCTTTTTTAGAATTTAGCAGGTGAAATGGCATCTCATGGTTTTAATTTCCATTTAACTTCTAAGTAGAACAATCATTTTTCCTTTTGTTAATTTACCCAAACTAATTTTTCTTGTGTTGTCTGCTCCACTCGTAGAGTATAAAATTAATATTAAGTTCAGCTCCAAATGACAAAAACAAAAAATCCAAACAAGAAAAAATTTAACAGTCACTTTTTTCTTTCTCACATAAAAGAAGTCTGGGGACAGCCCAGGGCTGCCCAAACACTGCAAGTTGTCAGGGACCCAGGCTCTGTAAATTTTATTGCTTTATCATCTTCAGCAACAACTTCTACTTCATGATCTGCATTCCAGTTGGCAGGAAGGAGATGGGGGGTATGGGTGGGATAAGCCACTTCCCTTTAAGGACACTTTCCAGAAGGTTCACACCACTTCTGTTTATATCCCATTACCCAGCACTTAGTTTTATTCACGAGGAAAAAAGGGAGAACAGATATCATGTTAATCTGCAGTCTTTGCCGCTCACAGCCAATCTCCATCTTCCATTAGGGCTGAGTAAGTACCAGCAATGGAAGGAAAAGCTAGGGCAGTTCAGAAGATGGAGTGCATATGAGAAATGAGCAAGACTCGGGCCGGCACAAAGAGATGGATGTGTGGTGATGGGAAAATGTTGCCTGTGGGAAGTCAGGTTCTCTCTGATGCTGGGTCTTTTCCGGTAAGGAACCCTTAGCCCTTCTTAATAGACCTTCCATCTCCTCCTCAAATTCTCAACATTTTTCAAGGCCCAGCTCAGATCTCAGCAACTTCTGCAGCCTTGCCTTAGCAGCCAGGCACTTATTACTCATTTAAAACTAAACACAGAGATGGGTCTTGTTAAGTTATCATTTCTATATGTGTAGTTGACCCAAAGAGATTACAAATTTGTGGAAAGCAGGCCCAGGACCTGACATTTTTCAGCGGCCAGCACTCCCTACTTATCTAGCCTTCCCTGCACTCTTATCTCAATTTAGGAATCCCTGCCTACTCCCAAACATCCCGTTTTTGGGAAGCGAGGGTTTAAAAATTCAGTGAATGTAATTTGCTCAAGAGGGTAGCGAGTGTTTACTTAACCCATCAGCTTTCATGTTCTTCATGTAAACAAACGACATGGCACTGGGATTAGAACATTTGGGACTTAGTAATATGATGTTTTTGTCTTGTGGTTTTGTTCTGATTTCCACAAATCCTCTTTATAGATAACCCACAGTTATCAAAGAGTATATTCCTGAAAATTGTTACATCTGGCTTGAAACTATACGTCAGGGATCAAGTAAGTGCATGACAACTTGGAGGATGGTGTCTGATAATCAAGATGTAATCATCTGTTTCATAATAAGGGGATACTCACCCGTTTGTTCACAATATGTAATCTGTACCAAGTGCCTGTTACCTACAAGGACAATGTCAGATAACGTGGGGCAGATACTTCGAGAGATTGGAGATGCATGAGACCAGGATTCTGCTCTCAGGAAGCTTTTAACCTTGTCGGTGACACACACACACACACACATAAATGTTCGTATGCAATGTTTTAACTGTCCGTTTAGCTATTGGAAGGTGGATGAAACCCCATTAGCAGAGAGAAAATCTTGCTATGGGTTGATCAAGCACAAACAACTTTGGCTCAAAGCAGCCCTTGACCTTGCACTGGAGACCCTGTCAGTCCATGACAAGCCACTTCACATGGGGCTCAGGAGCAGCCCTGCCTCTCTCTGCTCTTCTCCTCCAGTGTCTTCTCTGTCTTTCGACCTCTCTGCCCTCCCTCTGGGCCCTTCTGCTTCAGTTCCTGCTTGTACAAAGACATAGGGATGCAAAACTATCTTTCCTGGTCTAGCTTCAGAGTGAATCATTTATTCATTCAACAATCATTTGGCCAAATATAAAACAAAATAAAATCTCCAATTTCCTCTTGCTACTGTGGACTAATAGCATTACCCCAGTGTGTTATTATGCTAATAAAGATTCTGCCTTTTTTTTTCTGAGGAAGATTTGCCCTGAGCTAACATCCATGCCAATCTTCCTTTATTTTTTTAGTATGTGAGCTGCCAGCACATCATGGCCGCCAACAGTGGTGTAGATGCATGCCTAGGAACCAAACCCAGGCCGCCAAATGGAGCATGAGAACTTAACCACTAGGCCACTGGGGCTGGCCCCAAGATTTTGCCTTTTTTAACCTTTACTAAGTATCAGCTAAATTATCTGCTTTTCTATCCTACTTTTATATGAAACAGAGCTCTAAGAGAGAGAGTTTCATGAAGGAGAACCTGGTCCTGCCATAGGGGGAAGCAATAAGAGTTTAAAGGAGGGGCTGATAAAGTGCCCAAGGAGTTGGGTAGGCATGAATGTCAAGGTCGAGAGGACAGTATGAACCCAGGTCTGATGGCCGGCATCCTGGGTGGGAGGTGGAATTTGCACGGGGCACATGCAGGGCTGAAATTTGGGCCTTTGCAACAATGCCCATTTTTAGGTGGGGCCTGCCGGGTTGACTCTTATGTATTGTGGCTCTTACCCTGGGTATAGACACAGGAAGGGGTGTAAGGAAAAGCAGGTGTGAAAGGTGGGAGAGGGTCAAATTGTTGAGGACCTTAATGCCAGACCAGGAGGCTGAGAGGCAGTGTGGAGCCACGGACAAGTGTGGTCTTGGAATCACATAAAAGAAACACTCAAATTCACACTTCTCTATCAGATATTGACTGTATGAATTTGGGCAAATGACTTACCTCTCGTGTGAAATGAGGATAATAATACTGACATCATATTCAATACATAGGAATGCCTTGTTACTCCACCAAAGTCATTAAACATTTTGTTAAGCACAACACGCTGTAATATGGCTAATGGTCTTATTAAGCAGGCTATAAACTACAACTTGATAAAGTTATAAATGAATTAATACTTTCATAGCTACAAAATTATTCAACAGATCACTCATCCAGATCCAATGGGTCAGCTGGCTCCACTTCCAGAAAGTTCTTGACACTTCTTGAGTTGTCAGGCTGAGGCTTGAAGAAGGAAGAACCCCAGGGATTTCTGAGTCAAGGGATCCAGATGCTTGGGTGTTCCTCTTCTGGGGTTGCCAGCAAGGGAGGCCCCTCAGCCTAAAAATACCTGCATGGGAGCTGGGGTGGGGCAAGGGGAGGAGCAGCAAGAGACGTGTGATGGGAGGAATTTGGGAAAGAAGTGAGAGGATGCCAAGGGAATCTTGCTTTGCTTAGAGATGTGGCTTAAGTCCAGTCCCTTTCCTTCTTGCCTTCTTGTGAGAAGTACAGTTTAAGATTGAGCAGTTACCACCTCCTTCCTCCCCCTCCCAAATCCCATTCTGCTGCCCTCTGGCAATCCCAAAGTGGCAGGAGCAAGCGGGAGAGGAGACGTGGGTGGTGGGGCTGAACACCAGCAGGGTTCCACGGTCCAAATATCGGAGCTGCTCACCCACTGAGGCACCTAGCACCCTCCAGTTCCACACTATATCATGACCACATTTGGGAAAGCCCATCCACCTTCCTCTGTCTCTCCCTCCAGAAACTGGGCTTTGGAGAGTCTTCTGAGCTGGGGGCCCAAGGTTAATGCCGCCCAGCAAACTGAGGTTACATTCGGGAGGCATTTCTGGTTGGCACCTTAGGCATTTACAGCTCCTTGTGTCTAGAAACCCTGAGATACTAAAGGGGTTCCAGGAGGTGGGAAAGAAAGCAGGAACTAAGAGGATTGAAGTGTCCTCACCTACTTCATCACCCAGAGCAAGGCCGGTAGCAACTGTCTACCTTCAGATTGCAAATCTGGATGGTCTCAGCTCATCAGCATGCACATCTTACTGTGTGACAATCAGAAATCAAGCCCTGAGGTCCTTGGGAATGAGAGCTGTGCCTGGAAGACTGAAGGAGAAGAGAAGAAGAAATGAGCCACTGAACGTGGAGGAAGATAGCACTCACTGGCCCATTGAAATGGAGGGCTTTAGATCTTGGGTTTGAAGGCAGTGGATATCAGGATAGGCACAGTCAGTCAAGGGGCTGATGATGGACAGAGGGTGCCCCAGAACAGCCCACGTTAGGGGCACCCAAAGTCCCATCAAGGGGTACACGGCCAGGGGTAATTTTATGAGAATCAATTCCAGATCCTAGTTTCCATACATGCTCCTTCCTAAAACTGATCCCCCGAAGACACATTGTGAGCGTCATGCTAGCTCTCCTTCCCTATCTCCCCTTTTGCAAAGGCCCCCACAGCACATATCGAAAGGGAGGCCTACCTCTTATGCATGATGCCTCTCACTACGGTTCACTGCCTCCCAGAGGAAAATCTTCTAGGGCACCAAATAAGCGGTCAACTTGAAATATTGATGTCTGTGTCTCAACTGCATATTTTGTGTTGATTTCAAGTAGGAGGAGACAAAAGATTAAGATTATAGTTTCAAATGAAAGTAAGTTATGGGGTATTCTCTTAAACATTTGCTCAAGCTCATAGGAGAACAATTTCCTTTAGCTTTCGCCTAAAGATTATTG
Source organism: Equus caballus (assembly GCF_041296265.1). Lineage (NCBI taxonomy): Eukaryota > Metazoa > Chordata > Mammalia > Perissodactyla > Equidae > Equus > Equus caballus. The sequence goes on from NC_091704.1 coordinate 41,822,539, forward strand.
TGTTTTATAAATCCATATTCATTTTCTAATTTGGGTACAACTCTCCTGCTTGCTTCAACTTTTCTGCACATTTAGTGACCCAATAGCTTCTCTTCTTTTTGCTGATAATTTCTACAAAAGTTTGTCTTGCTCTAGCAATAAGCAATATTCAACCATGATACATAAATTAATCTCTAAAAAATGGGCTAGTTTCCTTTTTTATGTTTAATGATTATTTTTGCATTTTATAATTATATTATTTCACCCAATTATGTGAACATAAGTTGTAATGATATAATGTAAATGTAATGATAAGTCAATCTAGATATTAACACGAAGAGTTTTATGGCAACAGGAAATTTTAACTTTTTCACTTGTGAATTAACAATAATCATAATAAACACTCAATCTAAAAAAAGTTAATATATAAAATTTTAGCTTATGTGCATTTTTTGTTGCTGAGAGTTATAGTGAACAATAAAAGATTCCCAAGCTTAAATGTATATCATACTAAAATAAAATTTTGTGGGTAACGTAGATGGAAATATGAGCACAAGGAGGAATAATAAATGATGGAAAATTTCTGGCTATTAAAAAAGAGCTTGTTCATGTGTTTTTTGAATAATGAAGGTGAGTATTCAATACATTTAATTGAGTGATTTAACAATTCTGAAAGTCAATGTGCCAGAAGTTATATATTCCTCAATTATTTAAACTTGTAATAAAAATTTTATATGTTAACTTAGGAATGTGTGAGAGGGATACATAATTTTTCCAAAAATGTTAAGAGGTCCAGAATAAAGTATTGCATAGATCTCTGCTCTAGGAGGTGGGTGGTGACTGCAGAAAGGGAAGGGGCGGGGGGAGAAGATGCCAGCCAACTCTGCAACGTTGCCTGGAGTGGGGTTGTGCCTCATAGTCCTTTCTGGTCTGTCTCTGCCTTGTTGTCAGTGTATCTTGTCTGGCTTTCTAAGAGAATATGAAGCAGCTGGATACTGAGGTGGAACACTTCATTCTCCAGAGTGCTTGCTCAGCTATGACCTGGTGTCACGATGGACTATACCTGTGTATCCTGACTGTAGTGGGCCCTGCTGTTCATCCTGGAGTGGTCACAGCCCTACAAGAGAAACAGCTTGTGGAGTGGGATATGGCAGTGGGGTAACTAATCAGACTCCCTGGAATGTTAACATCTTGGTAAAGCTGCCATTTAAGTAAAAAGATGTGGTATTAAATATTCATGACCAGGGCCGGTCTGGTGGCATACACGCACTCGGCCTTGGTGGCCTGGGTTTTATGGGTTCAGATTCCAGGTGCAGACCTACACGCCACTCTCCAAGCCATGCTGTGGCAGCATCCCACATACAAACTAGAGCAAGATGGGCACAGATGTTAGCTCAGTGACAATCTTCCTCAAGCAAAAAGAGGAAGATTGGCAACAGATGTTAACTCAGGGCCAATCTTCCTCACCAAATAAAAAAAAATTCATGATGGAATGTGTAGGAGAGACAGGTTATCCTATTAGCTTTCATAGCCTAGAGCCCTAGGAGACTGTTGACCTTAAACAGATAAACAGCCAGTTATTTCTCCAACAAAAATTGGTTTATTCGCAATCAGCAAAGAATTGCAGTTGGAGGTCTGCAACCGTGGGGAGCCAAGTGCAAGTCCCTGGCAGCAAGAGAGGAGAAACTCTTTTAGAGAGGGGAAGAGGAAGTTGGGAGGGCTATTGTAAACAGAGTCCGTTGGAGGAATTGAGAGTTTGAAGTGTAGTGGCTTTCCATTGGCTGAGTTGTGACCATCTCTCATTGCCTGACCTTCTTGCTGGTCAGGAAGAGGAAGTCTTTCTTCTTCCTGTTGGGCTCTGCTATCAACATAGGCCATGAGAACCCCAAATTTTGGCCTCCTGACTGCAATTTAGTGAGGTTTTTGCTTATTAATTTGATGAGACTGAGTACAGGTTCTAAGCTTCTCCATGCTCAGGCCCCCAGCGTCCATGGGGCTCTCAGTCCCCCTGTGGTGGTGATGGCTCACCCCTCTACTCGACCTCATCTACTATCTGCTAGTGCTGCCTGCTCTGTCCATTTCATCCTCCCATCCTTAGCTCCCCAGTCTCACCATGTGCTCAGGAGGTCTGCCAGCAAAGGCTGCTTGGGCAGAAGGTACACTGGGTTCTCTGGGTCTAGGAAAATGCCAGCCCTTTTAGAAGTCAGTTTCCCAGAGGCTCCAGAAGTTACTTTCTATGGTGTGTCCATACCTAACAGGGGAAAAAAAACAATAAATTTGTGAAGAATTGACAAGACAAAGGGGTTTGGGCTAAGGGTAGTAAATGGTGAAGAAGTAACTAGGAAGATAGGGGTTAGTTTGACAAGGTTGGTTTGAAGAAGATTCCTCTGGTGACTTCTTGGGCTGCTAAGAGTTTGTCTTCAACAAAGGGAGAATTTATTTTGTGCCTTTAGTCAGAAAAGGGGGAGCTTTTTTCTTTTGTGCCTGCTTGCCAATAAACATTTGCACTTTCAGCAGAATTTGATCTAAGACTTGCTGCCGTGGTAACGTGCACCTGTTAGTGAGGTTGTCAGGGACTGCTCCACCTCTGATTGCCAGAGGATGCTCTTGTCTGCCAGAAACCCTGACAGTTGCCTAACTACCCCATTGCTGACGGTAGCCCGAAACTGCCCATGTCGCATGACTGATACGTAGCTTATCCTAGGCCTCTGGCTCCCTAATTAGCATGGTGCACCGCCTCTCAGTAAGAGGAGATGGCACATAAGCAAGCAGGGTGTTAATGCAAGGCAGGGTTTTTAGGCAAAAGTCATAGCTGGGGACAGTAGTGTTTTAAGAGGAAAGCTTCCGGGGCCTGCTGGGTGGTGCAGGGGTTAAGTGCGCACGTTCCGCCTCTCAGCGGCCCAGGGTTCACGTGTTTGGATTCCAGGTGCAGACATGGCACAGCTTGGCAAAAAGCCGTGCTGTGGTAGGTGTCCCACGTATAAAATAGAGGAAGATGGGCATGGATGTCAGCTCAGGGCCAGTCTTCCTCAGCAAAAAGAAGAAGATTGGCAGTAGTTAGCTCAGGGCTAATCTTCCTCAAAAAAAAAAAAAAAAGGAGGAAGGCTTCCTTGGAGTCAGAAAAGGAGGAGGTGATGGCATGAACATGGTGGGTGCCATTTTGGGTAAGTTTAGAGTCAGAAGCAGAGCACATTTGGCCTGGTGGATTGTGTGTCTTTGGTGATACAGGAATCAAGGACTTGGGTTGCAAGTAAAAGAGATGGGGTTGGCAGAGGGCTTTAGTTCAGGGGTGATGGGGACCAAGTTCCTTTTGTTTCTCCCACTAATACCCTTATTTGAAGTGGGACTGTCCCAGACCAGGAGAATGGAGCTTCTCTGAAGGGAGGTCTAGGAGGCTGAGTGTGACTATAGGGTCAAAGCAGGGCATTTGTCCCAACCCCTGATGACTACCAAGATGTCAAGGTCATGCAACAGGAGCCTGGGAGACCTGCCTCTCCTTCTAATGATCAGTGAGAAGAGGAAGAAAGCACAGCCTGAGGGACCAAGTAGCCAGAGACCTGCGCTCAGTAGAACCCAGCCGGTCTGGAAGGGGAAGTCGATGGGGCGCTTTCCCGTCCCTTCCCAAAGCACATGGGAGAGTTCAGAAGCTCATGGTGAATTTTAAGATTCCCTGAGGTCAAAGAGTAGGACAGTTAGCTTTGGAGGAAGTGAAATGACTCTGTCTTCTGTTCTTCTGCAAGAGCTCATGAATATTTCAAGGCAGTGGTAAGGAAGTGTGCTCTGTAAGACAGGCCAGCTTGGAGCAGGGACATCCTGGTGGGTTGCCATGGGACTGAGTTCTCCCTGCATCATACTCCTTAGTGTCTCTGGCACTGATCCCACATGGCTCTCATGGAGCCGCCCTCCTTTTCAGCCAAAGGGATAAATGTCTGCCATAGAAAGGCCCTGGAGGGACTTCAAAACTCAGGCGGAGACAAGGAGTCAGGAAGAACTCCTTCTTAGGTATTAGCATTGTACTGAGAGGACAAAGGAGGGGGCACTGCCAAAGGGAAGGGGAGAGCTTGGGAAAGTGGGGTGGCTGGCTTGGGAATCCCATGAACCTGCTGGTCCTCACTCCTGCCTGCCTGTGCCATGGCCGTGGGGCTCCCCTCCCCCCTCGCTGGAGACAGTCTCTTTCCTAAGGACGAAATCTGCTTTATAAGCAGCCCTTCTCCGTGAGCTCACCTTTGATCTACATTTGTTGATTCTCATTTGGAGGAGTAGATGTCAAGAGCCCTCAAGTGCAGCAGATGCCCACCTCCAGCTGGAGCTAACTTTATGCGCAAGGCAAGTCAGGTTCCTCGGTCAGAGAGATAATATAGTCAAATTGTCTGGACTTTGCCTCCAAAAGCAGCTGTCAGGGTGTTATTTTTGTATCCTGTAACACTAAGAAAATACCTTTGAGGCACTGTAAGTGCACAAAACACCACACTGCTTCTCTTTCAAGAGCAGCTGTGCGAAGATCCTGGCACCAACACCCAGTTACCCAACAGAAGAGCTGGTTGCTGCTCCGCAAGGGTCCCCCTGCCCCCCCTCACCACGTGGAAGACTGTCTTAGGTGAAGCTAAAGGAAAGAATGTCTGTCCAATATAATTGAACTTCAGGCTATCAAGTTTTTGTAGAGTTTTCAGCATACGGTACCCAGCTTTATAGGGTATGTTAATAGTAACTCAGTCGTAAACTAATTTGAGAAATACTGGCAGCCAAATCAAGGTCTTGAGTGGGACAAGGGAGTGGATGTTGATCTTAATAAACCCCTCATTCATCTTCAGCAATATTCCCCAGAATACAGAGTTAGGCAACAGGCTGCGTGGCTACAAATCCCACTCAACTAGTCAACGCCCCAGCGACTTAGTCTGTCACTCCCAGAGGTCAGTGTGGTCTGATAGCTTTTGGTCACCCAGACAAAATTAAGCATCTTATTTCATTAACATAGATGTCCTTGTTTTTTTGGAAAGTATCGCTCCTTTTTATTTTCCCAAAAACATGTACCTGAGGGTAAGAGAAATGGGGTGAAAAAGGTCTTTGAGTGTGTGTGAGGGCTCTGTGTGCGTGTGTGGACTGGGGAGAAGAGGAGGGGATGCTGGGAGGAGGAGTTACTATCTATAAAGACAGAGCATTGCGAATCCACTCATCCATTTAGCAAGCCAAGACTGAGCACCCACAGAAGGGCTGGGATCTAGAAATGAGATAAACTGAGATAATAGTAATAGTGATAATACAACACTGTCTATAACTAAACTCCATTCCAAACTGAAATCATCTGAGTGTTTGTGTTCCCCCAAAATTCATATGTTGAAACCTAACCCCCAAGGTGATGGTATCAGGAGGTGGGGCTATTGGGGGATGAGTAAGTCATGTGAACAGAGCCTCATGAATGGGATTAGTGCCCTTATAAAAGAGACCCCAGAGAGCTCCCTTGTCCCTTTCGCCGTGTGAGGACACAGTGAGAAGACAGCTGTCAATGGGGAACCCGACTCCCACCAGACATGGAATCGGCCAGCCCCATGATCTTCAGTTTCCCAGAACTATGAGAAATAAATTTCTGTTGTTTTTAAGCCACCCACTTTATGGTAGTTTTGTTATAGTAGCCTGAATGGACTGAGACACAAGTCTTTATATGTTTGGGAAATGTGTAATCTGGTGTAGAACAATGTATACCCAATTAACAGTAAAACACAGGAGAATATTATTAATATTTTAAGAAAAAAAAAATTAAAGAGCTGTGGAATTGCAAAGGCGGGAGACACCAATTCTGAAGTTGGAGGAGGGAGATAGGCAAAGCTTGCTGGAGAAGAGCATTTGTGTTAGCAGCCCCCAAGCACACCCAGCTTCCACTCAAAGGGACGGTGGCATGGCAGTGGCTGTCATTCCTCAGCTGATCACTTAGGATGCTGTGGCACATATTTGGATGAGCACTCTCAGCCTCTATTCTATCTTCATTTTATTTGGAGATGTTGGGGAGCTGAAAACGACCTTTCTGAGGCCTCCTTGCAGCTAGAGCTCTGCTTGAGAATTAGACTCCACCAGGGAGCTGCCCTTGCACTGGGTTTGGAAGGCGGACTCGTTGGCTGTCGTGGCCAACAAGTCAATCCAACAGATGGGAGTGTTGCAACAGCTGGCCTCCAGGTTCCACCTTCATGCGGTGAGGTAGTTGAGGCAGCAGTAGTGGCAACCACAAAGCAGCAGCAGCAGCTTGCTCTCTGGATGCTACTGACGGTTTGATCTTAAAACCTCAAGTCTAGGGGCTGGCCCCATGGCCTAGTGGTTAAAGTTCCACATGCTCCACTTTGGTGGCCCAGGTTCGCAGGTTCAGATCCCAGGTGCGGACCTACTCTAGTCATCAGCCATGCTGTGGAGGCATCCCACAGACAAAATAGAGGAAGATTGGCATGGATGTTAGCTCAGAGTGAATCTTCCTCACCAAACCAAACCAACCAACAAACAAAAACACCTCAAGTCCAGTAGCAGCCCCCTAACTTCTGCTCCTGCAGCATTTCCAGCCTGAAATAGTTAAGAGTGAATTGTGTCCTGCACTGAACCCTGAGAAATGGAGATGCCTTGAATGGCCAGTTAACAACTGCAGATAAACAGTAATATAGACAAAGTTACAGCTAACTTGGGCAAGATCACATTCCCTGCATCACATTGTTAGGCTCCTACTAATTGGCCTTAGTTTCACTACCCAGTGTCCTATCATTGATATCCAGCGACCCCATCAGGGCAGAGACTCACCTTAGTGACCGCTTGTTGATTCGTGGCCTCTCTTCCCTTCCTTCACACTGTCTCCTTCTGTATCTGCTCTTTCCACAACTGCTCCTTCTCCGTCTTTTCCTCTGAATTCTCTTTTCTTCTACCCCTACCAAACTACCTAAGTCCTTGGCCCTTTGCACTTCTATCTTTGTGCTCTCTCCCTTGGGGAAACGTATTCATTCTTTCTTTTGTCACTTCTTGATTATCAAGTCTGTGCCAAGTGCTATGGCCAATGTAAAGATGAGTGACAAGACTCATGCTCAAAGAATTTACAGAATTTTCAGTGAGAAAGGCAAGTGAGGTGTACAAAAAGCATACTCTAGTATATTGGGGCCAACCTGGTGGCACAGAGGTTAAGTGCGCACGTTCCGCTTCGGCGGCCCAGGGTTAGCTGGTTTGGATCCCGGGTGCAGACTTGGCACCACATGACAAGCCATGCTGTGGTAGGCATCCACATGTAAAGTAGAGGAAGATGAGCTGGATGTTAGCTCAGGGCCAGCCTTCCTCAGCAAAAAGAGGAGGATTGGCAGTAGATGTTAGCTCAGAGGTAATCTTCCTCAAAAAAAAAAGAAAGAAAAAAAGAAAGAAAATCTACAGCAATGAACATTCTCTCTCTTTGTGCCAGTGGATGAGTCTAATCCAGAGTCCAGGTGCTCCCTCCATCCACCTGCTGCAGTTAGGCCACTGGGAGTCGACACAGGACAATAGGTCCCTGAATTAAGAACTCCCAACATCCACATTTTTCATATACCCCAGCCAAAGAGCTTCCTCCTTACTTTACCTTCTACTCTTCTGTAGTTAACCAACCCACTGGTCTGAAGGTTCCACCAACCATCAGCTAATCTTGATGGTTCTGCCTTCAAAATATATCCAGAATATGAACCACTTCTCACCACCTCCTCTGCTACCGCCCCAGTCCACTGCTCACCTTCCACTCTTGACACCCAACAAACACAGCATCCAGAGTGATCCTTTGAAGAATATAAATCGCAGCATTCCACACCTATGTTCTTCCCATTTTACCATGTTCTATAAGGCCTTCCATGAGTGGCCGCCTGCTAGCTTTATGGGGAGCACATAACACTCAACTCTTCTACTTCTATTAATCCCATGCTGGCAAATTTCTTTCTCATGGTAAGACATGCACTTTAATCTTCTTCCCTCTTTCTTCCAACTCTTGCCCATTTACCTTTTTTGAAAAGTATTCTTCCTTCTTCTTTCCTGGTTCCATTTTTGAGCCAAAAGACAAGTTGTATTAAGTCTAATAAACCTAAGAATAGTTCTAGAGATTTAATTACTTGGTGTTTGGAATGAAATTAGATTAAACAAAGAACCAATGTTGGCATCTTCTGGTTTGCCAGAACTTCATGTCTACAGGGTCCTTATTGTTTTTGTGTTTTGTTTACGTAGTAGTATAGAAAAAGGAGTTTTGTTATTTCTTTCCTTTGCAATAAACAATTTTCAACAATATTATTGATTAAGCAGGCATTTATGATGTTACCCTTGGGATATAATCACCAATTATGACATTGTTTCTGTGGAAAAGCCAACTAATTTATGATGCAAGAAAGGAGCACAAGAAGATCTTTGCATTAAAATAGAAGTTATTTCAAAAGCAACATTCATTAACTATCCTTTGTTTTTTCTTTTTTTTTGGTACATTGTTGTGGGGGAGGCCGGGATGAGTCCTGGTCCTCAATGTCAAACAATTCGCAATATAAAAGAAGGAGCAAATCAACTGTGCACGCGGACACACACACACACACACACACATCAGGCAGCCACAAATTTCAAATGAGAGCAGGGCCCAAGAAGTCCATATTAGTTAAGATAATAATTATGCCAATGAAAAGTCCTTGCCTCTGAGTCCAGCAGACCATCTTCAGAAGCTGGAGGAAGAGAAAATCTTCAAAGAGCTTAAGTCAGATCAGTTCAAAGGAGGAAACGCTCCTGGGGAATTCACTGTTTCATTTCATAGCACACCTCCTTGTGCTGGTGCCTGGGCCCAGGTAATCTCTAAAAAGGAGGCAGACAGGACATTCATTTTGAGTATTTGCGTCTTCTATAGAGAATCTAGCCACTCGAGGTAAGATGAACATAAAGGGATGGGCTAGGGCCAGGATTTTAGAACTCGAAAATATTTTGCAGCCTGAGAGTGTCTGAAAGCTGACCATGATGACAGCTGACTGTAGGCCTTTGCAGATGCATTCCCCAAGCATTTTCAGACTTAATGAGTCCAGAGCACATCCCGCAGGGCAGGGCAGTCACGTTCTTACCAGATTACGGTAAGGATGTGGGGGAATCAGGGTTGAAGTGAATGAACCAGGAGTGAGCATCTCAGTCTGCATTCTCATAAACACTTTTGCTTCCAGGCGAGGCAGGAAAAGGGGTGGCTTCAAGTATGAGTGTGACTTCAGGGAACAGAGAGGTGATTTTCCCAGTGTATATTTAGTCTCTTCCCTCGTGTTTGCACGTATGCCGTGAAGGCTGCCTTGGCCTGCAAAAACCACGTCTTTGCAGTAGACGTCTGTCATGCCATCTGGCTGCTCAGCACTTTCCCAGTACCCTTCCTCGGTTTGAAAATTTCCAGGTTTATGATCCCATTTCCCCAGGAAGGGGCCAAAAACTAATTTTCCCAAATTCCTTTGCAGCTGGTTCGAGGCCTGGGCCCAGCCTCCTCCGACACACCCAAGTAAGCCTTTGATCAGGAGGAGAGCTGGCAGAGCCAGGAGAGCTGGGTAGGAGATTTCTGATGAGGGTGACAGAGAGACACCTGGTCTGCAGAGGCAGAGGTTGCGGTGGTCCCAGGGGCAGTTCCCCCGCAGAGCTGTAACAGCAGTCTCCCCTGGAGCAATAATTAGAACATTGGTCCTAGCTAAGAGCCTCTGAGCCTAATTATCTAGCCCTCCCTGATGTTCTGTGTAAGAACACTGTAGTCCAGTGAATGCGGTAGAGGTAGCCACAGTGAATTCTGTTGTTTGCAACCAAGAACTCTTACTAACACTCCTTGAATATATAAAGGATGCCAAAAAACTCAGTAGTCAAAATGAATATTTTAATGTAATATTTAAGGAAGCATTTAGGTGTTCCAACCATGCCAAAAAAGTATATTTGTGCTTACCTTTATTTTAAAGTCAAAGAAACAGGATCTTAGAGAAATCTAGTAATATACTCAAGCAATTTAGTATACCCAGATTAAAATTAAAACTAAAACCAGGCTTTCTGACTTTTAGTTCAGTGCTTTCTCCACAAAAAAACTGCCTCATTATATGAGGAGGCTTGAGTCATTTTCTTGATGGAATTCAACTAGAGATTCTCAAAAACATAAAAAAGTCTTCTACTAAGTGTCTGTTGGCTTAGGGGCCTCTGTGAGCAGGGCTGGGACGAGGTGAAGAAGTACAAAATTTGAAGGGGTGATGAAAAATTCAGTGATTAAGATGACATCTTAATGCAATATTTTAAAAATTAAGATTAATGAAAAACTCATTAATGAACAGAATATCAAAATTTTAAGTAAAAACAGGAACACTATGACCAATTTTTCCCTTTGTCTCAAGATCTGATATAATTACTGGTCCTGTCTTTAGGGAATTTATACATCTTATTTTAAAATAAATTAATAGCACAGATTAAGCTACCTAATTGCTTCCTCAGATATCCAGAGTCTGAATCTTTTTCCTCCTGCTATGTGAATTTTCTCCGCAGAATACATAGCAGCATCTCTCTGTGAGCATTCTTGAGCCCGTGAATTTGGATTAGATCAGAATATCTGTGCCCAGACCTGTCTGGATCTTGCAGAAATATTAGCTTTGGCTGAATCTCTAAAATAACAGAGTAAAGGAGACCAAATGAAACACAAGGAGACCTAAGATTAAATTTTAATGAATCTCTGGGCTGCTGGCTGTACAACACCTCTAAATAGACACTTTGATAAATCATAATGATGATAATGGCAGTTAACATTTATTTGACACTATGTTCCAGAGACTGTGTTAGAAACTTTAAATAGCTGATGGTTCACGTCACAATCCCTGTGAGGTAGGAACTCATATGAGGAAAAAGTGAGGTTGAAGTCCCTAGTTAACAAGTGGCAGAGGTACAATACAAGCCCAGGTCTGACAAACTCCAAACCTGAAATCTGTCTGCTACACTGTTTCCTTTCAAAAGGGAGTGGATCTGTTCTCTGCCAGAAATCAAGAGGTCTGAGGACTACGGAGATCAGGACTGGACTGCCCCAGCAGGCCAATGGCCGTCATTAGACTGATGGCCTAGAGAAAGCCTCTCCTTCTCCTTATTAAGTGACAGGAGTGGAAGGAGAGAAAGCAGTGACCTTCAAGCCTGAGATGTCTGTCCAATGACGTGGCACTTCTGAATTATCCCTGCCATGTTGTGAACTTTGTCCATCCCCAAACGATAGCTTCATGTACTTTCATGCTTATTATATAAACCTAGGAGTGCTTATGTGAGAAGAATGTCTTCAAAAGTCATCCTAATACAGATGAGGAAACAAAGGCCCAGATAAGTAAAGCAACTTCAATAGTAAAATTGGGACTAGAACCCAGTTTTCCCAATCTCCAGATAAGTCTCCATTCACTGCACCATACAGCCACTCAGAGTGAGTCCTCCACTCTATGGATCCAAAAGACTATGCTTCAACTGGGAGGCTGAGAAGCTGTCCTTGAAAGATTTGGTCATGGGGGCCAGCCCCGTGGCATAGTGGTTAAGTTCAGTGCATTCTGCTTTGGCAGCCTGGGTTCCTGGGTTCAGATCCCAGGCATGGACCTACACCACTCATCAGCCATGCTGTGGCAGCAACCCACAAATAAAGTGGAGGAAGTTTGGCACAGATGTTAGCTAAGGGCTAATCTTCCTCAAGGAAAAAAAGAGGAAGATTGGCAATAGATATTAGCTCAGGGCTAATCTTCCTCATCAAAAACAGAAGAACAAAAAAGATTTGGTCTGTAGACCAGAAATCAAAGACTGGCATTTTATGAGCCAAATCTAATTTGCAGATGTGTTTTCTTTTTCTTGGTTTGTAAAGTGTTTTTGAAAAATTCGAGCTAGTTGATATCATTTAAAAATCATGAGTTTTCACTTACAAATCCAGATTTCTGGCTTTTTTAAAAAAATTCCAAGATGGGGACACAGTGGAATCATTTTCACACATGGCAACTATTGGCTAGAGCCAGTGGTGTGCTGCAGCCAGCTCAGACTGGCTCATAAGAGCCAATTATAAAGTGTTCAGAAGTGTGTGGGCCAATTGTTAAACAGTTGATAGCCTGAAATCAGCCGCAGTGGGATTATTTACGCCACAGATGTTGGCCCAACTACAAATTAGGGATTTTATTTCTCCTTCCCTTTCTCCTCCCTTCCTCCCTTCCTTCCTTTCCTCTCCCCGCCTCCTTCCCTTCATCTTTCCCTCCCTCCTTCTCTTACTTGCTTATTTGCTTTGTTTTTTTTTTTTTGGAGTGCCAGTTTACCACCACAACCCTGGCTGGAACTAAAGAGAACCCACCCCATTCAGAAAAACACAGTCCTGCTGTGTTTTCACTTGTTTATGTTACTGCTCGGCTGGGGAAGGAACTGAATCTTCTATAATATCTTCTATAATAGGCAATGGACGTAAATGGTGGTCTTCCTCAAGCTACCTTGTACATTATTATCAAGTAAGGGAAGAGGATAGGTCATCACAGTCTCTTGATTTTAAGCTCTTTTAAAACATTTTTTATTAACGTATAACAAAAACGTGCAAAACCCAAAAGCCCAGATCAAGGAATTATGATAAAGTAAGCACCACTTAGCAATCTCTAGCTCAAGAAAGAGAATATTGACAGTATATTCGCAAGTCCCCTCATAGCTTCTCCCAGTTACTGCCCCTTCCTCCTTCCCAAAGGTGACCACTCTCCCGACCTCTAACACTATGATTTTGTTTTGCTTGCTTTTGAACTTTCTATAAATGGAATGTAGAGTATATGCTCTTTTATATCTAGCTTCTTTGATTCAACATCATATTTGTGAGATCCATCCATTTTTTGGAATGGATGAATTCAATAGTTCTTTCTATGAATATTCCACAATTTATTTATTCATTCTACTACTGGGTGGTTTCTAAACTGAGCTATCTTGGCTTGGTTTCTCCCAAAAGGAGAGCCTGAGGCAGAGGTCTGTCTGCTGACACTTCATTTGGGAATGTTTTCCCCGGGAGCAGGTGTGCAGGGAAGGGGAAATGGGAGAATAAGGGAGGCCAATATACGCTGTGTTGTTAACTACTACTAAAGTTTACTGGTGTTCAGTCCTGCCAGCATCTTATAAGGTGCCATGTGAAACGCATGTTAGAGCTGTTCACCAGGAAGAACAGAAGTGGAAACATTTACCCATTGACCATTGGCTCCCGCCTCCCATTGGCCAAGGACGGGCCCACCAGCATAAATTCTCCTGCTCTTCCAGGTCATGCATGCATGAGTTTTCCAGGGGAGTCCCAAATCAGAGAAGCTGCATTACGGGAAGTCTGATGTACTTAGTGCAGGCCCCAGGCAAGGCATTACTGATTGCACATGCAAGAAGCCAAAGACTGTATGAAATTAATTGTGATGGCAAAGGTGGGACCATGCGGATTCTGAAGTTGTGCAGAAGAGGTGTCCATACATTGCTTTTTATGGAGAGTGTGGCTGTGAGCACTCTTATACATGTGTCTTGAGGCACATGTGTATATATTTCTGTTGGTATATTCATAGGAGTGGAATTGTTGGAGCATAGGTATTTATACGTTCAACCTTAGGAGATATTGCCAAACAGTTTTCTAAAGTGGTCGTATTTATTTACATTCCCACCAGCAATGTATGAGAGTTAAAGTTGCTTCAACATTTTGTGTTGTCATATCTCTTTTTAAAATGTCACTTAAAAAAATATATATCGCTTTCTAATGCCTAAAGATTGTGGCCAGATTGTGTCTCCTCAACTGTTTGGTTCACTTTGCACCACAGTTTGCATCTGGTCATTTGTGTGCTGTGTCCTGGGCTACAGATCTGCTCGTGTATTCTGGGCTGTTGGGATGAGATCAACAACTTTGCACTTGACCTCAGTGGCAATCCAAAGTAAGCAAAGAGAAAGACAAGACATGTAACATCCCCAAAAGAAGTCACCATAATTGATTACATCTAATTTATCAGGAAACCATTCCAAGTCTTTGACTGATTTGAGAATCCCTGTTGTGATAGAGAATCTCTTCCTTGATAGGAGGTTACAATTCTTGCCAGTAATATTCAGGGGCCTGCTTTCTCTGCTCAGAGTCTAGGCTGCCTGCAACATGTAATCTTTGATAGAGAAACAGGAAGGAAGGTGAGCTGGCCTTTCAAGATCTGGCCCTAAACTCCCTTTCTCCTTAGTTCCAACCCAAAGTGAACCCCCACCTGATTCCTCTGTAATGCTATGAAACAGGCAACTCCCTCATTCTGCAATGCTCCCTTGGCTTCCATTGGCCACAATAAAATTTCCCTTCCTGTGGTTTTCTTGGCCTGAGCTTCAGAGGAACACAGCCTAGGAGATGCCCCAAATCTAGAAAACCACACTTTAGTATCTCTAGTTTCTAAATATCCCTTCCAGAGACTGGGAAAGGGGGATGGATGAATTGTAAATAAAAGGAGTTTTTACTCAAGAAGCCTCCAGAAGCTCCTAGTGTTCTTCCTCCTCTGTGGCCGGCGGTGGCCATGCCGTTTCTTGACCACTATGAACAGAAGCTCTTCAATTCTGCCTCTACCCTTTGTGCTGGACCAGCACACCTGGCTGGCATCCAATGTAGGCAGTTCTTGGGTAAACTGCTGATCCACTCTGTAACGCCAGTCCACTGGTGCTGTGCCCACTGTGTGGCATCCTGGAGGACCTGGGGAGCCCTTTTCCCTAGAAAGATGCTTCCCCACTCAGGGCAAAGGACTCTTTCTTTTCTCTGGGTAAAGAGAGGTCAAACTGATCCTGACTTGCACTGATAAGCATCCAGGAGATGGCCTCAAGTATCTCAACATTCTCTCATGTCCTGAGGAAGAAGACCCAAGGTTATAGCATTTTTCCCTTGTACCTCTTCCCTTCTGCCTCAGGGCAAAGCTGCCTTGCTCAGGAGGACTTCTACATTTCACAGAGTCTAAACATGCTGATTCACCATCCCTGTGGGGGGCAGACAGCGATGAGGGTGATGGGGGGCCAGACTTTAGAGCTTTATCTTATGACTCTTTACTGTAATAACAGCCAATATGTATTTGCGGGCTCACTATGTATGCCTACTAAGCACTTTGCTTGCATCTCATTTAATTCTCACAACTCTTTGAGGCGGCTACTAGAATCAACCAGTTTGATAGCTGGGGAAAGTGTGCCTTCAGATGCAGAGTTAGGAAGTGGTCGAACTGGGATTCAAACCCAGGCAGTTGGCCTCCAGAGTCCACACCCTCAGTAGCTATGTTATACCCAAATTTCTTGCCCAGTCAGCCCAATGTGGATTCTCAATGCCCAGCCAGCTGCCTTAATCCGCTCTCTTTGTGCTCCCCTCTCCCAGGACTGTTCTGAAAATGACTCTAGGGAATTTGGTTGGGACCCATCCCCATCCCTTATTGTCACCCCCTGGCGCCCACAGCCTCCTGAGACCAGAGTCGTTGTGTTTTGAGCTGTGTGATGGTGTAGAGCATAGTCTACACAGGCAGACCTAGACCCTTCAGCTTTAAGCCCCAGCTCCAGCCCTTACATGTGAAAACTTAGGAAGTTATTAAGCTCTTCAAGGTTTGGTTTCCATATCTGTACCGTGGGATACTAGTCATGTCTAATAGGTTTTTTCATAGGATTCGAGGAGCTGATGCACGTAAACACTTAATACAGTAATGGGCACTCTGTAAGTTGTGGTGAATATCAGATTTTACTGTTCACAAAATTCCTGTTCAGTTTTTGAAATCTCAAGGTTGGAAAGTGCAGACAGATTCCCTTTTGCTTCCTGACATCACCAGTCCTCTCTCTTTCATCTCCATTTCAGCGCCACCCCTCACCCCCAGCCATTGCACATGGTTTTTGAGTGCTCACACTTTTATGTCACCACTCTCTTTGTTCCCCAGGGACTCAGCTCTTCTGCCCATTTGGAGATAAGACTGAGATCTTCTCTGCAGCCCCGGGTCAAAGCCTGTGTCATTGGTGTAACACCAGTGGATTCAAAGGGCTTGTACTTCAATTCAGCAACTCAGGGGCTCATTCTGTGTGAAGAGCTGGGAACCTTTGTGAGGCCCTGGGAAACCATGGATTATCATCTTAAATCAGAGGTCTTTGCTTCCCCTTTGAGAGGACAGAGATGAGTTTTGTTAACAGTCTGAGCCAGTGCTTCCCAACAGAAGTATAACGAGAGCCACAAAGGCAACCTCACTTATGTCATTTTAGGTTTACTAATGGTCACACACTTAAATAAGGTAAAAAGAAAGAGGTGAATTAATTCTGATTTAACCCAATATTCAAAATATTATCAGATCAACATATATGCAATATAAAAATTATTAATAAGATCATTTATGTTCTTTTTATTTGTACTAAATCTTTAAAATCAGGTATGTCGTTTACACTTACAGCACATCTTAATTTGCACTGGCCACATTTCAAGTGCTCAGGAGCCACACATGGCTACTGGCTACCATAATAGACAGAGCAGATGTGAGCCATCAGTCCCCATGACCCCAGTATTCTCAGACATTTTCTATGACAGTTCTCCCTTCCAACAGTGGGAGCTTATAACCCAGTGCCTGGCACATAGTAGGAGTACAGTGGGTGCGTTACTCTATTCTTCTAGTTTTCGCTTTTACTAAATCATCTTTATACTGACTTATCCTTTCCCTCTTATTGTATTTGTTCTCCCTTTTCTAGGTGCCTGGAAGGAAGTTGAGACACCTCGATGCAATATTTAGAATAGTGTAAGTGACATCCCCAAGCCATAGCTCATCTGTCCAGAATTAAAATTAAACCCCTGCTCAATAGACTCTTCACCCAGCCCTATTGTGGTTCATCCAGAGCATGACTTTGGACCAGCTTGACCCACAGACAATAGCTTACTCTTACTGATGGACAGTATTAATGTCCAGAAAATTTTATCAAAAGAACATCAGTAAGCCATCCATGAGAGTTGATTTCTTATCCCAAAAGTGCTGTATTGCTCATGTCAAGGATGCATTTTCTTGTCAGTCCATATGATTGAGGTTAGATCTCATACCAGCGCAGTGGCTTTTAATTAGGAAGCATATCAGAATTACCTATCTGAGGAGATTGCTCAAAATGTTTTTCTGCCTCAAGAGTCTAGCCTAAATTAAAATCACAGAAGCAGGGATATGTACATTTTGATTCTGACACTGTCCCCGTTGCCAGACTGTTACCTTCCCAATCAAGAACCACCATCATGGCGGCTTTTCAGATAGACGGCATCCAGATGAGCAGCTTTGAAGTGACAGTTTAGAAAATCAAAATAGTTAAACTTCTAGCAAAGATCTTCTATCTGCTGCTTGATTCTCTGCCCTTTCAAAACAGCCTCCCTTTCCAGTTAACACATTAAGGCTCTGACTTAACTCTCTCTTCCTCCGCAGTCCTCATGGCCTTCCCCAGCGTCTGTGCCTTTCTGTTCTATCTCAGCCGTGGCATAGGAGACATAGCACTAACTAAGTGCATACAGCAAAGCAAAGGATGGAGCCCAAATTGAATCAAGGTCTCCCATAGCTTATCAATTTACCCAGTAACATCGTCTTTCTCTGTAAAGGTTACTCTTTTATGCACATAAATGAGAATTAGAACATCTCTGCCCTGCTCCTTTTGGCAGGATAGTTCTGCAACGGCGCAGGCTGCCGTCCATTTCACTGGAACATTTGCCATAAATTTGCTTTTAAAGACATTCTCTTACAATACCATGTATGGCCCTTGCATTAAAAATGAGAAAAATATGGAAACATGCATTAAAATATTCGGAAATAAATGGCTTCTTTATTACATAAAAGCTCTCATGTGTCTCAAAGGTACTGAGAATAGAATAATTTATCGTAAATGAGATTATTATTGCTGGGAAAAGGTCTATTTTAATGCCAGTTTTCTTGGAGATTAAACCAAATCCGAACAGTCCACTGGGGGTGTTCATAAATGTATAAGTCAAATACTTAAAAGCTTTAATTGGAAAATATATGCTGATGCAGCTGTCCTAGGGAAGACAGAAGACATTCTGTTTCTTCTTATCTCCAGTGGGGTCGGCTACAGTGTCCAGCAAAGAAACAATGAAGCTAATGACTTCTCTGAAAGCAGGACGACGATCCGCTGTGCTTTGGGGTTTGAATTGCAATGTCGGAGCCTCAGACTCGGCCTCCAGGGTCTCCAACAGCTGGGTGGTGTCCAGTATCAGGGAGACGCTGCAAAACAAATATTGTCTTGAGAAAACGTTATCCTGTTGTGCTTTGGGGCACATATTTCGTAAGAAGATAAATGGGGACTCGGAAGGAAAGCTGCAGTTCTGGAGTTCAGAGAGTGAATTGTGTTTTCAGATATAGCCAAAAAATAGAGAGTTCTGGTTCACACGCATGAAAGATGTATGCCTGATTTTCAGAGACGCAGAACGTGATCGAATGTATTTCTTGTGAAAACTGTGTTGAGTATTATTTGATCTTTCTTTGTTGAATCAGGGTCATCTTTATAAATATTAATGATCCTTGTACAGTAACCGAGCAGCCAGTGATTAGAATGCCACTTAAACCAGCTTTTAAGGGACGTGGTTTTAATGGTCTCAGGGGGAAAAAAACAAACTTTTGCACTAACCCAGGGTGTTTAATGACTTATGCAAAGTGAGAGAAAAGTGATGGACATTCATTTTGTCACCAGTGTAACTTACATGGAGGACCGGCATGCTGGCGATTGTCTCTCACATTGTCTATACTTTCAAAGGCTCTGTTAGATTATCCAGGGTTGTGATGACAGATTCAAGGAATCCTGTTAATAGCTTGCCTTCCTTTCCCGTTCTCATTTTCTTACCTGTACCCTTTATCCCACGTTCTTTCACAATTTCATTTCTCCTCAGTACCTAGCCACCCCTCTGGAAAGATACGTGGAGCTGAGTACTAAACTTGTCATGATTGTCTTTTCTTTGGAGGGATGGAAGGAAGGGTTTGGGCAGCCAGGGTCCTGGGCCGGAAAAGGGGAACTGGAAGGAAGGAAATTTGGCTTAAGGACAGACCCCCAGGACTGACGCCTTGGCCATCTATTCAAGTCCTTGGATATCTGCACTGGGGTTATGATAAGAGCCAACATTTGTTAAGCGTTTTGTGTGTGCCAGGACCTGTGCATTACCTCCTTTAATCCTTACACAACCCCACGAAGTCGGCACTATTATCTCTGTTTTAAAGATGAAGGTGAAGGCCCAGCAAGGTTAGGTGAAGTGCCAAGGCCACACAGCAACCAACTGGCTGATCCCTGCTGTGTCTCATCTCAGAGTTTGAGCTCAGACCACTTTGCCCCTCGCCCCGCTATTAGACATAGCTTTCTTCTTTCCCTTTATCTCTTTTGTCTCTCTCCCTTTTAAGGTGATGAAAACTTTAAAAAACATGTTCATGTCTTGTCTATTCTTTGTAAACTCTTAAAAAGCAACACAGCACTTCCTGGACCAAGACTCACGGGACCCACATTCTTACTTCTGTGTAGCCACCAACTCATTGGATCGCAGTGACACTGGACCATTGGGCCTCAGTTTGCCCATCTGTAAAATGAGAGAGTCGGACTAGAATGGTATCTGAGGGTGATTCTGCCTCTGACGTTAGGTGACTCCCCAACGGTCAAAGAGCGGGCATGACTCACCTGGGCCGTCCCCACCTGGGATCTGAGCCACATATAATCGCAATGACTGGATTTCCAAGCCCTAAATCAGAACACCCAGTATTTGAATCATTGGGTGACAAAAAGTTGTAATAGTAACATTGACTCTGTTCCAGAAATTCAATAATGTGGAAAATATGGTGATTAAATCCAGATCTACCCCTTTGTGAATGGTAAAGCACAGCAGGAACTTCCTTGTTTCTATTACCTCGCATCTCCTTCGGCACCCAGAACCTGACTGCTCCTCTACCCCAAACTCCAGCAAGCAAAATAAAGCTGAGAGCAGTGTTTTTGTCCTGTCATAAAAATGTTCCCGGGATTCTGGACTGTATGGTTGGTTTACATTTTATTTACATGTATTTGCATATTGCCTTTTGTTAAGTGGTTCTGAGTTTGGTGCATAAAATAAGAAATTGCAGCAAATCAATGCGGGTAGGGCAACTGCATTCCCCTTCAGAGCAAGAGTGGCCACCCATAGGACATGTGTTTTAAAACCAGTCCATGGAAACCCTTCCCTCTTCAGGAGAGAGAAAACATTGATTAAGCAAATTTGTCATAGTAAGAAGGCTGGCTTTCCCTGCTTTTAATGGGGATAGAGAACTTGGAGAGGAAAAGTGCCAAATGGTATGTGATTTTGAAAATCTTCTAAGTGTTTAATAATTAATACTTGTTTTCCTGCCATTCTTCTCCACCCCCTCCCCCACTCAAGTACAGATCTTGAATACTCTCTGAGGAATTAGGATATCTTCAGCTGTTTACATAACCAGAGATTAAGCCCACTTTAAGAAGAAATTTGGGCAAAAAAAAATCGTTAAGATAAGAAAACCAGAAATGTTGTTTGCCTTGGGGTTACAGTCTCTGGTTCAGTCTTAGCAACCTCAGAGGGGCATCTGGTAAAGCTGCTTGGGGACTCATGGGTTGAGGGTGGAGCAATTGACATTATTTCCAAACCCGGATTAAGTGAAAGCAAACGGTGAATGACACAGCCTCCTCTCTGGAAGGGATCTGCTGTGCTCGTGAGATAAGATAAAACTCAAATACAAACACTGATTTAGCTTCTCCTCTTTACACTGGCCTGCTCTGCTGTGTTATCTCATTTTTGTAGGCTTGACCCTGTACAGTTTGAGGTTTTCTAGTGGATAGTTGTTATATCTTTGTGCATGGTGGGTCTTGTGCATGGAAGGAATGTGGTCCAACTCTCTGCCTCTCCTCCTGGCCTTTCTACCTCCCACCTGCTCTGATGAGCCTGCCTGACTCTCAGGCAAAAGGACCCATTACTTCCGTAAGCCATTATTCAAAGTGGATTGGAATGGCAAGTCACCTTGCATTGCTAATCATGAAAGAGCAGATGGGGATGTGCAGGGGAGGGAGGGTATATAGCAAGATAGATTTGGGGCACTTCTTGGGTGAAGAGGGAGCTGAGGTGGGCTGGGCAGTGACAGCCACTGCAGTGGTCAGTCTGGGTCAGTGACTCTTGACCTCATCAGGTGCAAAAGAATCAAATAGGCTGCTTGTGAAAATGCAGAGTCCTGGGCCTCAGCTCCAGAAATTTTGATTCTGGCCCTATGGGGAGTGTCTCAGATAATTCTGATGCAGATCAGAAACATTCCAATGGGCAATGGGCTGCCTACCAAGGAGGAAAGGTCCAGGAGGCAGAAAAAGAGCAGAGAGCAGGGAAGTAGAATTGTTCCCACAGGCAGCAAAAAAGTAAGGTCTTTGGAGTCAAACTTAGGTTCCAATCTCTGCAACATTCCCACTTAATCTTTATGAGCCTTCTTCCTTGATGTGTAAAATGAGGGAAATAACAATGAGAATAATAGGTAATATGCAATGAGTTCTTTCTTAGCGCAGTGCTCTGTTTTGGTGGATTACTTCATTTAAACCTCACAATAACACTATAAGGAAGGCATATCATTATCTTCACTTTACCTGTGAGGAGACTGAGGCACAGACTGAGCATACGACTTGCCTAAAAGGCCACACTGCTAACAAGTGTTGGAGCCTGGATTTGAACCCAGGAAGTCTGAGTAGAGGGAATTAGTGAGAAAATGTAGAGGAAATACCAAGCTCCCACCTGACACAAAGGTGCTCAGGGTTTCTTTCCTTCCTTCCTGGTGTTGCTGGGGGACAGCCAATCAGCTGACCTGATTTATCAGTATTTATAGGCTACTTGCTCTACCGTAATTGCTGGAGGATTGGGAGGGTCAGGTTGTGGTGAAGAGCACTGATCTGAAGACCATCTCTGAGCATCAGTTCCCTCATCTCTAAAATGAGGGCAGCAATCCCCGTATCTCACAGGGTGCCAGGATCAAATGAGATAATGCCTGTGAAAATAATTTTGTCAACTCTAATGCTCTGGATGCATATCCAATGCTATTAAGAAGACGTAGATGGCTCCAGTCATCACAGACTAGCCAAAACTACCTTCTTTAGGTGTCACTCTTCTGTCTTCTAGTGGCTTCTGATTGTCTCTTGGGTAAAATAAAAATGTTTGCTAATGTGTTTTCAGATAGTAGCTTAGTCTTTCTTTCCTAATGGGGCCTCATTCTCTCTTGGATGGAGAAGGTGAGAGATTGTGTGAATGTTGAGGATGCTCCTTTGGGACAGAAGGAAGATTTCACCCCAAGGAGGCCAAGAGGAGTGCCTGCATGCAGGGCATCCCACAACATTCTGGAACATTCCATGAATTCCTAAAGATGGGGGAGCTTACCCCATAAGCCAAGACTTGAGATCTCCAAGGAGAGACAACTCCCTCATACCTGGCCTTTGCTGTGGTAAACACAGTCTAACCCGCAAAGCTGACAAATCTTTGTGGCATTCATACATTTTGTAACATCTTTGACTCAGACGTATTCAGTGTCTTGTACCTGCTGTTGGAAATTTTGCTGTGCTTTGTATTGAGGACCTCCTTTTGGGGAAAGTTAACTGGACCCACAGATGGGAATGTGGCAAGAGCTACCATTTCTAGACTAGACAATAAAAGCAAACCAGAAAAATGATTACTTTGAGTTACTGTCTTCCTTTTCTAGGAGTCTCCTCATCATGGTTCTTAGAAAAACCTCAGAACCACCAAAGAGACATAATAATAATTTTGCCCATAATGAGAGTTTGCAGATAAAATCTTGTGGCAAATCAGCACCATCCTCCCACGTTGAAGACCTATACGATTCCTCCTGTCAGAAACAGGACCATTTTCTACTGGGCAAAGTAGACAGTAAGGCTGGGAAGAGCACAGTTTTATAAAAAAAGAAAAAGTCTTTCCCACTCTCTGACAATAGGTAGAACTCACCTTTTTTAAATCTGTATCTCATCGGATAAGACCCTCCTAGTTAGATTTTTTCTTTAAGGTAGACCAGAGTTTAGGGAGGGAATGGGTTGAATTCACTTTTATGGAACTCAATTCCATTTCTTTCCATTCTGTTCTATTCCCTTCAGTACAATTTGATAAACGCTGAGGAATTGTTGTAGGTCAGGGAACTGTGTAGGTGTTGGGAGACAAACATGGAAGAAATGGGCTTGTACTTCTGCTCTTCTGGATCCAGACTGGAAATGGACATCACTGGGCCAAGGGGTGCTTTTTTAGGGGCAGGGTGAGATCAGAGAAGACAAAAAGGCGATAAAAACAAGGATCGAAAAATGGATTTAGACTTTGACAATTGGGCAGAAGGAAGCAAAGTACAGGGACCCAAAGACTTCACTCTAAGTGGACCATCTGGACGCAGCTCCTTGTGTGTTGTTATATCGCTGAGATAATAGAATTTGAGAGTTTGCAATTAATGTGCTTTCACACACGTTGCTTCACTTGATCCTTAAAACAGCCCATGCTGTTTTTGCAGATTTACCTTGATTTTACAGATGAAGACCCTGAAGCTGAGTCATGATTTGCCCTGGGTCTTGAGGTTTCTGTGTGACCAAGATAGGACACTGAACCCGTGTGCTGTCTCCTCATCTATTATTGTCTCTGCTCTCTCACTCTCAATAAACACCTTGCGTTCATAGACCATCTTGCCCCACTAAAAGTACTTTAAGTTATATTGTCCTATGGCACTTCATTTGTATTTTGCTTAAACTCCCTACCTGGGATAAAGCAGCCTTTGGGAACTGTGGTTTTCATTGTTCTTTTGTTACATAGGAGTATAAGATAGAGCCTTAGTTTCCTCAGTTTTAAAAGTTGGGTCTGGACTAGTTGATGTCTAACATCATTTTAGTTCCAGCAGCCTGGGTTCTGAAATCTGTTATTACATTAGTTCGCACTCCTTTTTTTTTTTTTTTAAGTCTTCCAAAAATCACAATGATTTTGAGAAATGGTGTTCATGCCAAATTCATTAGAGTTTGAAAACAGAGTTATATTTCAGCTCTTCAGAGGCTAACAAGGAACTGATATTTTTGCAAATGTGAAAGTTCTTTCAACCATGCCAAATTAACTCAAAACATCTGAATGGTGTGCTTCCAGGTATTAAGATTTTCTCTTTTAGTCTTGGAATTCTATTTTAGAGAAATTCTATTCTCATAGATGTTGTAGCAAGAGACTGAAAAGTTACAGAGAACTCTGATGGAATGATATTTGCTGGGTAGGCTGAGAGCCAACTATTGTTCTTGCTGATTCTCAGTAGAGAAGGGAGGAGTATTTACTAACTATCCCTGGAATCTCTGTCAATTAGCTTGGAATCTGAGGGATTTTCCTGATGTGTTTTATGGAGGTCCCTTAATTTGGGGGGTGCCCAGGTGAAAGTTCTTAACCCTGCAGTGGAAGATAGGCTGGTTCAGAAGACCAGCTTGGATGGGACTCCCACTCCATTTTAATCAATCAGCTGGTGGCTCTGAGGAGCAGCCACCTTCCCCAAGCTCAGCTCTGGCACCAGGGATGACATAGAAGCAGTTTAAGACCTGGTCTATACAGAGTGGCTTGAGGGTGACTTTCTCAAAATGTGCTCCTCCAACCTGAGTTCCTAGGCTTCACTCCAGACCAAGGATCTCTTAAAATCTCTGTGGGTGGCAGCTGGAATCTGTTTTAATGAGCATCCAGGTGATACTTGCGCATGCTATGGATTGACAATCACTGCCACACAGTCTTCTGAAGAAAACAACATTTCTACACACACAGAAAACAGTTATCACAACAAAATTCCTTACTTTATGGAGTCACAAATAACAAAGCGGCAGCTGGAGGACCAGCTCCCCTGGAGTCTGTGGGTTGCTGGAGAGGTGGAAAGAAGATCTCTTAGGACCCCTACACCTACAAGAGCCTTTGAGACAAAGATGCAACAAAGAGGCAAAGAATAACGCAGACAGGAAAGTGAGAGATGGCTGCTGGTTGGATCACGGCTGGGAACGCATGGATGCGAATCCAGGCTTGGCCTTAAGAGAGGGAGAGAATGTGGATAGATAACACTTGATTGAACGAGGTATTTGACTTTTAAAAAAAATTTGATATCTGATAGGCTGTGGCAGGTATGTTAATAAGACATTCTGTTAAGTCGCTGCCATCATGGACCTTACACAGTAGCAGCTGTTGTGGGGAAAGGAGGGCAAAGCATCATGAAGCAAATTGTTTTCCTCCACCTGCAGTAAGATGTAAGTAGCAAAGGAGACAACCAGAGACACCAAGAGGCGATCTGTAAGGCTCAGACGAGAGCCATGTCATTCAGAGTTCCAAGTCCAGAGGTGAGAGAACATGAGGGGCTCCCAGGGATGGTGAGAAAGTGAGGGAAGGCAAGAGGAAACCGAACTGAACTTCGAGGGTTTGGAGGAAGCTACAGAAAATAAACAGGAAGCTAGAATGGAATGAGAGGGCTCTCTCTTAGTAAGCAAAGTCTAGGAGAGGAAGCAAGGGTCTGAACGGGCATGCAATTCTCTTCCCACGGTTTGGCTGTGGGTTAGAATTCTGAGCTTCCACCATCCTACACACTGAACACCGTCTGCCAAGAACTACAGCCCCTCGCTTTGGGCTCGGATAGGCAGAGCCGTGCTGTGTTCTCCCTACAGCCAAGCCATGCAGCCCTGGAGGCGGGATAAGCCCCAGCCTCAGTTTGCACAGATCCAGCTTTGGGGGTGGGTGGGGGGGTGGGTGGGGCACAGAGCAGCCCACGGCCTGCTTGAAAGCTTTGCTTCATGAGTTCCAATGACCGATTTATGTCTCGTTTATCTCTGGCTCCTAGTTTGCAAAAGGGAGCCAAAATGTTAATTAACACAAAAGGTTAAGCAGTTGTTTGACCTCCCAGTTCTGCAGAGAGGGGAAGAGGAGGAGGCTGGGAGCAGGAGGAAGCCAATGCACTCTGCGTGCCTTTGTTTATGGGAAGTGCCTTCCACGCTGCGTTCCAGCCTGACTGTAACAGACGTGCTGGGTGTGCTCACCAGAGTGGCGGGGCATTGGAACACACTGTGGCTTTGTTTGGGCCTGTGGGGAGTTTTTGGTGAATTTTTTTGCTTTCAACCCCCTATGAAAATATTTGGGGATTCAATGATGCTGACTCTGCATTTCTCACCTCAAGCCCACACTTTCTCTTCTTTGAATATACGTATGGTGATGTTTTCTCCCTCTCGGCCACAGACCGTTTCTCAGTAGCCCTCGCTACCCCCATGGGCCCGCTGCTGCTAACTTTAAACAGACCAGATGGTGGCTAAACAAGTCGCCAGTATTGCATGCAGGCTAGGCTCCCCTGCTGAAAATGAATGCGATTTGGGGAATGGTGGTTCCTGGAAGCTCACAGGGATTCCTCTAAGCCAGCAGGATCTGTTTATTTAAAAAAATTTTCTTTCATTGAAAAGGGGACATTGCTCATATTTGGAGGCTCCCTAATTCCTCAAGTCAATGGAGTTAAGCAGCACTGGAACTGAGAGCCACAACAAAGCTGGTGGCATCAGCTCTCCCCGGCTGTGGCTGGGGAGCTGCTTATCGTAATCAGTCAGGACCACCAGGATGAGATGGGATCAGGGGTTACTGATTGCAAGTTTCTGTTTTCAGGGATAAAAACAGGTAGGTATTTTAAGTCTCTTATTTAGATTTAGCTAGAACTTGGCTCTGGCTGGCACCAATTTTGATCCTTGTCACCAAGCTCACAGGACAACTGGAGGGAATTGCTGCCTCCAGTAGACACAGACCTCCCTCCTAACTCCACGCAGCAGCCCCTCTGCCACCTGTCCCCAGAGCCCAGGCCTATGGTTGGGCCCGATTCGTCACCTGGCTCTACAGGATACACACGTGAGTTCCAGAGCATCAGGCTTCTGAGCTTCTTTGAGGAAAACATGCCTGTTTAGAGCAGGTCATTTGAAAGGTGCATGGGCTTAGGAAAATAGAAGTTGAGTTTCCTCGATTGAGAACCTGGCTGGGCTGCCGCTGCCCACTGGACATGTTCCTGCACCATCACGCTGTCCTCATTGTCGTTTTGCTTCTTGTCTGTGATCAATTCAGCAACTGTGTAATAAACGACCAGAACACACAAGGTGCCGGATGCTGATGATTATCCCTTAATTTGCATTTCACTTTGTAATTTTCAAGGCACTTTGCCATCTGTGGTCTCAGCTGATTTTCCCTCTGTTGCTGAGCAGGTACTAATAGCCTAATTTTAAAATGGGCTAGTGAAGGCAGATGATGGGTATTGGAAGTCACAGGACCAGTAAAAAGGAGAGTGAGGATGTGGCCCACGTAAGACTGGGTCTTCTCTTGACTGTAAGAACAGAGCAACTTCCATTACACCACAGCCACTTAGAGGTTGAAGCCTGAAGATCAGCTAAGAGATTCACTGTCTCAATGACAGGCTCTTAGGAATTGGAGAAGGCAAAGATGGGAAGAAACATAGACCATGAGCCAGAGCTGGGTGTCCAGTAATACCCACTGCTCCCGCCGTGTGCCTGGAGCTGACCGCAGCAGCTTAATGTAGGGTTAAGAGCAGGATTCCTGGCTTGGGTACTCACTGGCTGTGTGACCTGGGCCACTTCCTTAACCTCTCTGTGCCTCAGTTTCCTATTTATAAAATAGGAATACTAACAAAAATTCTTACCCCATATGGTTATGAACATTAAATGAATTGATATTTTCACAGTCTTAGAACAGTGCCAGGTATACTGTAAGTGCCATACAAGTACTGGCTAAATGAATAAAAAGCTTTGCTCCCAAGCTAGGCTTGACCAACTGCTGGGGATGAGAGTGTGGGTGGGGTGACAGCATTCTGCCAAGCACTGGCCTAGAGGGCTGCGACAGAATACATGCAAGCAGAGCCCCCAAGGTTATTGTCAATGAGTAGGAGCCACTCTCGAATTGGCAGTATTTTCTGAAGTAAAAATTGTGTTCATGCTTTGAGAATTAAAGGAAATACTTGAAGTCATTGCTGTACTGGAAAATCCAGGGTAAGTGTGGATGCCTATGCCTGTGGGCACATGACTGGGCTGGCTGAGGAAGAATTGCTTTGTAGAATCATAAAATACTCATGATGGACGCGAACTTAATATCAGCTAATTCAGTGACCTCTTAGAGCCAGCTCTCTCCTCCACGGATCAAGAAACAAGGTCCAGAGAGGGACTTTCCTAGAGTGACACAGTTAACATGCCCAGGTCACCCAACCTTCTGAAGTGTTCTTTTTCCTAGCATCCTGGTCCTTGGGAAATTGGCTGAGGGGTGCTTGTTGTCCCAGATTTGTGCTTATTCTGGACACAGTTCTGAAGGCTTTAATAGATTATGGGGTTCCCCTGGAAATTAGAGCTCTGTTTATTCCTGGAGGACTGGTGACACCTCACACAATGGGAAGAGTTCTGGATCTTTCCAACCCACCCCCAATCCTGCTGCTTGTGGGTACTAAGATGCCCCACTATACTCTCAGGGGATATTAGCAAATCAGGCACAAATTCCAAAGGCATCCTGGGTGGCTTCAAAGCTTATGGAGAGGCCCAGAAACCTCCCCGACCCCTGAGTCCTTGGGTCAAAAGGTTCAGGTTGGGGATGGTTGTACAACCTATTGTCTTTTTCTTTCCCAGAGATACCCTTTGCCAAATACACACTCACCTGTGTAAAAAATGGTGGGGCAGGGGATGAATAAGAAGCTCCATAGTTATGCAAATGCTAGGAGAAAGACCCATGTTTCATAACCTAGTTGGAGCCAAAGAGTCAATGATAATGACAGCTAACATAATATGTTCATTATGAGCCAAGTACTCCTGTTATCCCTGCTTTACGGATGAGGAAATTGGGGCTCAAAGATGTTAAATGACTTGCCTGTAATTGTGCAACTAGAAAGTGGCAGAGCAGAGCATCCAAATGCAAGCTGATGCCCCAGCCAGGACCTTGATCTCCATGCTGTATTCCCTCTGCAGACAAATGGCAGTAAATGGACCACATGAATGGACTGCAGAGAAGAGACCTGAGACAATTCTTGCCAGTGCAGACTGAGATGTGCAAGGCAGAAGCAATTTAGAGAGACTGAAAGAGAAAGGAAGGCCCAATTAAAATCCAAATGGAGAGAAGCACAATGTAAAAGCAAATTGGAAAAAGCTGAAGCAACAGAGGGACCCTCAGGAAGATGGTGAGTGTGAGAAAAAAGCACAGGAGAAATGTCCTCTGCAACCCAAACCCACCTCATCAAATAGCTCTGGACCCAGTTTTTATCTTTACAAGTGATAGCTGGCTGCTGCCAACTGTTTGCATAGTGTGTGCATTGAAATATTTTATTGTTTTATGGATGCAATAAAATAAATGTGATTAAAGGCAGAAATCACACTTGAGTTCTGGTGAAGGAGACTGGAATGCTGGAACCAGGGCTTTAAAAAGCAGAGCAAGGTCTTTTAGTCAGAGAAGAGGAATCTGTTTCCTGTTCTTGCCTTGGGAAGACAACACAAGAATGGATGGAGGATCAAAATTTTTAAAGAGGCAAGAGGTAAAAAAAAAAAAAAAAGAGATGATGAAGGTGTTCCATGGGGGTGGGAGGCAGAAATCAAGAGGCATTAATGACTTAAAATGTGAAGGCAGGGTCTGCAGGGTATGGCTGGCCTCTAAAGGAAAGAGATGTGGGGTCTGAAACACAGAGCGGAATGAGATGAGAGAAGTCTTGAGTATGCTCAGATGATAATGTTTCCAAAAGAGATTAGGGCAGAATGTTTCTTTCCCAGCAAAGGAAAGTTCTGGTGGAAGGAAATGTGAAGAATTTGGGGATTTGAGGTGAGATAAGGCTGAGGGTCAACTGTGGGAAGAAAAGAAGGAACAGACTGAGAATTAGCGTTCACAGATGGGGAGGATGGGGAGTGCCAGTAACTGTGGCTGTAGGAGAAGGGTGACTTTTACTGAGAAAAATGTAAATCAGATCCACAAATACTGACAGTCAAGAGCAGTACTAGGTGCTTGGGGCTAGAGAGGGAGTGGGCAGGCATAATGCAACAAATGAACAAGATAACTGCCGCCCATCTTCATTAAGGATTTTATACCCAAGTGAAGGAGCGTGATATCAACACCTCGCTCTATTACATGATGCAGAGTGGCACAAATATAAAATGCAGTCACTAAAATAGGGGTTTGGAACTTAAATGGAGAAGTGACAGGACTCATAATGTGCTGGGGACATGGGGAGAGTCAAGAAAGGTTTCTCAGAGGAAGTGGCCTTTTGGATGGATCTTGAAGGATAAAGATTGAGTGAAAGAAAGCTATTCAAGACTTCTTAAGATGCCATCTTAGCAAAGACACAAATGCAGGAGAATCCAGAGCATTTTGGTTGAGGTGAAAGTGTGAAAGTCTAGAATGGCTGGTGAGGCTGTTTAGAGGTTAGAAGAGAAACCAGGTCACATGGCATTTTGGAACCATGCTGAAGAGTCTGGATTTTATTTTACAGGCTAGTGTCTCTCAACCAATTTTCTGCCTCCACACTATTTATAGGCACAATACAATAATCCCAGCTTTCAATAGGCTCCTGCTCTCCCGAGGGGTCATATCAGAATTGGGGAGTCGTGGACCTTTATGGAGGAAAATGGCAGGATCAGAGCTGAGAGACAAATTAACCAGGATGGAGACTGAAATCAGGAAAATCAGCTTGGAAGTAATTACGGCTGTCCAGGTAGAGATGATGAGGGCCTGAGCTCACCGTGAGTTTATAGAGGTAGAAATGACTGGGCTTCATTCATTTTTGTTTAATGAGCACCCACAAAGGGCCAGACACTGTGTGTTCTTTGGGGATACAAACATTAAACCCCACAATCTACCACACATGCCTACAATCTATGAGGCAAGTAAACCAACACTAAACTATGTAGGGGCCATGGCAGAGGCAATGGAGGGACGTTAGGAGGACTGAGAAGAGGTGTTCAGTTACATACGGTTTCAAAAAAGTCTTCCTGAAGTAAACAGGCTTGCACTGAGGCTTAGAAGATAAGTAACAACTGCCC
Organism: Equus caballus; assembly: GCF_041296265.1. Classification (NCBI taxonomy): domain Eukaryota; kingdom Metazoa; phylum Chordata; class Mammalia; order Perissodactyla; family Equidae; genus Equus; species Equus caballus. The sequence goes on from NC_091704.1 coordinate 41,853,523, forward strand.
AGATAGAAAAAAGGGGAAATGGGGCCAAGAGGGGGTGGGGAGAATGAGAGAGCACATACAAAGACACACTGGCATAAAATGGCATATAACATAAGAGGAGAGCAAACATCTAGGCCAAAAATGGAAAATAATTGCAAAATATTGAGCCAGGCATAATATGAGTAAATTAACATGTGCTCCTGCCTATGATCCTTGGGGTGTACAGAGTGTGGGCTGGAGACATGGTGGCCAAAGGCTGATGCAGACTGCCACATCAAAGAGGTTGGACGTTAAATGGAAAAGTGATGTTACTCAGATTTGTGGTTCAGAAAGATTATTCTGACGGCAGAGTGAAGGATGGATGGGAAGGGGCACGATTTAGGAAGCAGGCAAACAAGTTAGACAATAGCAAGGTAATGGGAGTGGTGAAGGGGGCAAGGATGAGAAAGCATGACGAGGAGCAGTGAGCATGAATGGTGATCAGTCAGACCGGACAGAAGAGGAAGGAGCCTAGGAAGAGCCCAGCTTTCTGATCTGATGACTGTAGCTCATAGTGGCATAATTCATGGAGCCAGAGAATGAGTTAAGACAGGTTTGGGATGAGGGATATGGCAGACTAGAAATGAGAGGAAATGGGTTCAGTTTCATACCTATTGAGGTGGAATTGTCTGGGAGTGATTTCTAGTGAACAGTTGGACACAGAATCCTAGAGCTAGGAAGAGAAGCCTTGGCTGAAGGTCTGGAGTTTGGAGTCATCCTTCTACACTGGTGGTTGAAGCCAAGGCGGTGGATCAGATCACACTGTGTCGTGTGAAGGGAGAAAAGGGCCAAAGACAAAAAGTTGGGCAACAATCGCATTTCAGGAATGGGCAGAGGAGGAGGTGACTTTGAACGCGACCAAGGAGTAATATGAGGGGTACTGAGTAAACCAGGACAGAGCCGTGCCTAGAAAAGGAAGGGCATTTCAATAAGGAGGAGTGGCCAAAATCTCCTGGATTAGGCAAGAAGCTGGAGACAGACAAGAGACAAGGCTCAGCCAAGGACTCCAATTTGTGGGACTTTAGACATCAGCGACAAAGAACTGAAACATACGCATGTATTGTGAATACGGTGTGCAGTCAAAACTAAAAAATGAGAAAGAAAAGGAAGGTGGCATATTGTGATTTATAATAAATATATATTTGGTCTTCTCTGTTTCTGGCACAGAGCTCTTAAAACCTTTGGAATTTCCTCAATGATAAAAGTGATAAAGGTGTCTTGATATTCATAACAAACCCCTTTCAACCACACCTGAGTTTAAGTAATGAGGTGACTTTTGGAAAGCATCCAAGGATGGAGGCTGATTGCCAGGGAAACGAGCCGTGTGATCGAGAGTTGGAACTTTCAGCACCACCCCCAGACCTCCAGGGAGGGGAGAGGGGCTGGAGGTTGAATCAATCACCAATGGCCAAAGATTAATCAATCCTGCCCATGTAGTGAAGCCTCCACAAAAACCCAAAAGGACGGGGTTTGGGGATATTTCAAGATTGTGAACCAGAATGCTTCCAGGTGCTACCATGCTGAGCCCCAAACTCCAGGAGGATAGACGCTCTTTTGTTTGAGACTTTGCCCTAAGTATTTCTTCATCCGGCTGTGGATTGGTATTCTTTAATATCCTTTGTAATACATCAGTAATCTAGTGAGTAAATGAATTTCCTGGGTCCTGTGGACCACTCTAGCAAATTAATCAACCCAAGGAGAGTCTGCGAAACTCTGATTTATTACCAGCCCATCAGAAGCACAGGTAACAACCTGAACTTGCAACTGGCATCTGAAGGAGGCAGGGGGCAATCTTATGGGACTGAGCCCTTAACCTGTGGAATCTGATGTTATCTCCAGGCAGATTTAGAATTGAGTTGACTTGTAGGACACGCAGCTCGTGTTAGAAAATTGCTTGGTGGTGTGGGGGAAAAACCCACACGTTGGAATTGGTGATCAGAATCTTAGACAGCAAGTTTAAGGGCCTAGGAAATAAGGCACTATAAGACAGATAGAGGAAAATTCTGTAAAAACGAGACAACACTTTAAAAGAATTGCTATAAAATCCAAATGCACTGTCAAGATACTCATATTTCCTTCCCAGGGGAAGGGGAGGGTGGGCAGGAGGTAGAGGAAGAAAGCGTTGGGGCAAATGTAACCATCTCATTGCTGAAGAAATGACATACTAGCATGACTGATGGAAATTTTAGAAGCTGATGCTTAAAAGAAAGAATGTTGTATAACTAATGGAAATGAAAATGGGCTAAGGCCACAATAAAACTTGGAAGTGCTTTTAATGAATACTTCAAAATATGTATAGTATCACCTCAGAAAAAATTGAATGTAAAGAGTTTTAAGAATAAATGATGGCTGCTAACATCACCAAAGAAACACAATAATGATGTACGTCCTGAAGGAAGCACACGGCACCCTTTGTAAAGAATTCACACACACACACACACACACACACATACACAATGGAACCTGAATCAGATGACACCTCTAGATCCAGCCTTCGGTTTACAGGAAATAAGGGGACAGAGGAACATCTTGTACAACAACATGGAAATAAAATAAGCAAAATCCAGACAACAGGAAACTCTGCAGTAACCTAGTGTCTTCAACAAACAAATTACAGAAACAAAGGAAAAGCGAGAAGGGACTACAGATTATGAGACCTGAGACCCATCAACCAAATGCAATGGGAGGAAATTTTCAGATCCTGATTTCAATAAAGCAATTATAAAAACAATTTTATGAAACAGTTGAGAGAAATTTGAACACTACTTGGATATTTTATGACATTAAGGAATTATTTAAGATGTTTTTACATATAATTTTTTAAAGAGTCCTTATTGTTTACATTTACATACTGAAATGTTTATAAATGAAATGATATAATATCTTGGATTTGCTTCAAAATAATCCAGTGAGAGTAAGACGGAAACGTGTGTGTGTTCTAGATGAAACAGAACTGATCCTGAACTGGTAATTGTTGAAACTGTATGTTGGGTTCATAAGGATTCAGGATACTACTCTCTCTGTTTTGTGGATGTTTGCAAATTACCATAATGAAAGGTTAAAAAAAATCAAAGAATAAATGTGAACATACCCATGATGTCCTTTCAGATCTATGAAAGGATTCAAAATAAGCTTGAAGTGTTATTATTTCACAAATGTCATTATTTCCTTTTGATGTTGAATCTCTTCTGGTTTCAAATGTTCCTAATTAAAGAGCTTCCACCAATTCTTAAAGTTAGATTGCTGCTGGCCACTGTCACAAAATGAAACATGCAGGAGGGGTGAGTGCGTGTGTGTGTGTGGTTGTTTAACTTGGATGTGGTTGTTTTGGACATTGCTTTTTTTCCAGCTTGTCAGTACCCAGGCTTCTGGGTGGCAGCAGAAGGAAGCAGTGCAGGAGAAGACAGGGCTGGAGGTGACATGGATCCACTCAGGAAAGGTAGATTTTGGCTGTCTGCATTTTAACAAGGTCTCAATCGAGAAGATAGCCACTGTAAGGAGGGGTCTGCTGTTGACTCCAGAAGGCAGAGATGAATTCAGAATCAGAGCGTTTCTTGAAGTTTCTATGCAAACAGATTGGAGTCGCCAGCTAGATGCTCAGAAAATGCTGAAAGGAATACAATTTCAGAAAGGAGGGTCAAGAGGATAGACCCACATTACAACACAGAAGAATGGCCCCAAGATGATAGACCAGGTCCCCACAAGTGATACAATGTTTGTCACCACTGGTTCAATAACAGAGACTTGCCAGTTGCCCTCAATCCTACCTCCTGCTATATAAGGTCCCCAGGTATGGCTGGTGGCCAGAAGGAGGCCAGGTTTGCCTTGTAAAGGAAGCCCATAGTCATGGCAGGAGGCTGGGAATGCTTGTATGTCTTTCATCAGATATATAAAATATGCCAATCAGTGGTTTTTACTTTGGGTTATGATATTATTTCTATTATAGTTTAAGAGTCCTGGGGTAAAGTGAGGAATTAATCCATACACCCATTTTAGAAACCGCCATGGCCCACAGTATGCTTCTGAGTGTCCCACTTGCCTGAGAATCTTATTGATCCTGGGAGAAACAGTAATGGAGTAATGGAGACTTGAAGATAAGTAGGAAGGGCTGGATGGTTGTACTGACAGTGGACATAATGGGGCATGTAGGGAATGAACGTATTGGCCTCTTGGACAGCTCCCAAACAGGAGTGACAATTCATCCTGTAGCAAAAGAGAGGAAAGTTGCCAAGGCAACAATCTGATTGTGGGGAGGAAGGCCTAGGAATTTGACGTTATGTAGAAAGTACCAAATGTCCAAAGAAACTTTTTCTGAGTCCCCCAAGAGGATAGTGGTTTATAAAAGAATGGACAGCCTAGTGGTCCATCACAGACACAGTGAGAAATCAGGAGAGTAAAGCTACAGTTTGAGGAGCCCAGCAAGAGCTGTAACGCTGATGGGTAAAAACCTGATGCCTCCCCAGTCTTCCCTCCTTTCCTTTCCCTCCTCCTTTCTTCATGTCAGTGAAACAGCAACAGTAATGGCAAAGAAGGAGCCTCCATGAGAGAAAGGGTGGAAAGGACCCCAGTGAACTGGGAAGAGCAGTATTGACACAGAAATGGCTACAGAGTCTAACTCCTGCATCGCAGAGGAGTGACAGCAGCTGCAGCAACTAAGTGAAGCCACCAGGAGGTGGAACGGGGAGAAGCAAAGGTGTCTACAGTGGGGGAACTTAAACTCCACCAAAGAGAATTCCAGAACAACTCTGGTATCCCAAAGGAAGGGAAAGACGTAGGGGAGCCTGGTTCTTAGAATCCCTCTGGGAGAGCAAACAAGAGAGACTGAAATTGATTGGCACCCATTTTCCTTGAACATCCTCTTGTAGGTTGGGTGGTCAGGGAGTCTGGGGTACATTTCAGTGACTAATTCTCTGATATAGGATTATGATGTTGGATCCCATTTTCTAAAAATGGGAAGATCAAGGTTCGTAGTTCCTTCGAGATACTTTGCAGAGAGGATAGGCTGCAATCAGATGAATAGTAGTGCTTTGGACAATAGCCTCCGAGTTGGAACCACTAGGACTTCTCATGGGAACAGTTAGCTAAGAAAGAGATTATCTGCAAATTTCCTCAGAAATGCTGAGGGAGGGGTAAAATAGTGGAAGAGCTTAAACAAGCAATGAGAAGACTCTGCGGGGGGTGGGGAGGGAGTGGCACGGGAATCGTAGTTCTAAATCTACCACTTATTAGCTGTGTGTCCCTGTGTCCATTTGCCTCAGTTTATTCACTGGTAAATTGGAGCTAACAATGCCTCCTTTGCTTGGCTCATGCGGCCTCTCCCACAGGGTTATTATAAGCACCCAATATAACAGTGTTGCCCCAAATGTGGTAGGTATAGCAACTTGTACTATGTAAGATGATTTCTGACGGTACATGGCCAAAGTTTTTATGATTATTTGAATTTAAAGCCTAGTATTTGTTTTTATGCATATTAGAAAAAAAGTATTGTATAACTAGCACACCATACTTACGATTTCATAGACATACTTGCTCAGGAAGAGGCTTAAGTGAAAAACAAGAAACAGTAACAAGTGTATGAATATGTGTGTGCATATAATGTGTAACTATGACAAAAAGGGAAGGTAGTGTCCTTCTAAAATGTGGGAGTCTGCAAAAACTGAATAAGTAGGACAGCTGTCTGAAGACTTAGGGAGCCTAACAAACAGGTCCTTCTTACTCCTCTGGAGGTGCCTGAGTTTCTTCTTCTGCAGAAGGCAACAAATGGTTGCTGATGCCTTCCTCGTATCAGGTGCTTTTCTGGGTTCTGCGGATACAGCAGTAGACCAGATAGACAAAATTCCTCCCTTCTGGAGCTTCCACTCAGGTGGAGAAGCAGATCTAAACCCACGAAATGGTTTTGTGGACCTGACCGGATGAGATGCAAAGAAAGCATCTGACAATTGCAAACGCCCTCTCCATATCTGGTATTGTAGTGAGATGCCAGAGGCAAGAACGAGTTGATTTGAGAATATCTAAAAAATGTCTGGCAGAACCCAGAGAAATACTCTAGTGTGGACAAGTGTAAACTGTTTTTGTTTCTGTTGGGTTTTCTTCTGGGTTAAATTCCTGGAAGAATTTTCCTAAAACCTTTGCACCGTGAAAGGACTTATCTTCAATGTCTGCTTTTGGCACTATGTGCTCTCCAGAGGTAGTGGGAAATGTGAATGTAATGAGTATCATATTAGAATTATGTATTTTAGTTTTCAAACAGTCAACCCAGCTTGAATTAATCTAACCGTAAAATCACTTTTCTGAATCAAAGGCTCTTGTGAAATCCAAATATGTAAAGTCTAATTTGTTTTTCTTCATTCCCTAGTTTTAAAGTTCTGTCCAAAAGAATTAGCAAATTTCCTTGGACTCATTTTTTCTTCTTAAATCCCCAAAGTAACTTATTTCTTAACGGGTTTGCTTGCTTTGTGTCTTCACTTATTGTATCTTTCTATCAATTCTCCAGTTGGATGCTCGACAACGTTTAAAGGGTCAGCTACCCCTACATGAGAAATCACTGCCTCAGCGAACTTATTAAACAATACCCTGCTGGCTTGAAAGGGTTAAACTAAGTTTCTACATCAGCATAATTTCCAAACAGGGAATAGCTGATGTGCTGGGAGACTCTGTCAAAAATGAATAGTAATGAGTTCATAACAAAATAACAGCCCAGCAAAGACTAAAACCAGAATATGATAGATAGAATGTAACATGCTGGAGCAAGAATGTAGGATGCAAGATGTGTTAACCAGGCCTGCAAATGAGACAAGTCCATCTAACTTTAGCTTTCAGACCCTCTGCAAGGGAGTAACTGAAAATGATGATTCATTACTTCCATATTGATTGCATCACGTGCTTTCCTGTAGTTCGATGTTTAGCATTTTTACTTGGGATGATGGTTTCACTGTTTTACTAAAGAATCCAAGTTTGAATATTCATTTTACTTTATTGTTTCTTGCTAATGTGTATAGCAGGTTTGTAAACTCTGTTTCTACTTATAGGCTTAGTCTCCAAAAAAAAAAAAAAAGAAAAGAAAAACCTTAATGCTTTCTATTTTGATTAAATAGTAAACAGATGAAATGATTTGCTATCCTGGCTACCTGGTATGAAATGCAAGGTTTGTAAATTTCAAACATGAGCTAGGAAGATAAATTGATTTTTAAAACTAAATCTCCCAGAACTTAGAACCCAAAGGAATGCTGTCTCTGTTCAGCACATTCTCATTGGGAGGTCATATACTTATTATAATTGTGTTGTTTTTCCTCTAAACATTTGGAACTCCTCTTGTGGAATTGTCTTCGGAGCCTGCAAAGCATTTTTCTGAGAGTTCTGCTTTGTGCCCAGTCTTCATCCTTTGGGGTGGGGTGGGGGATGGGAGCCAGTGGAAGGGAGTGGATTTAATGATTTCTGGAAAGAGCCAAAAGTCATCCAGAGGCCAATCTGGTGAATGGCGTGAGTAGAACCATCTGGGGTTAAAAAAAAAAAAAGACTGTCTATAAAGTGTGCAACCTGGCTCTGTCATTTGACCTGTGACCTCTTAGCGAAGGCTATTCTAAAAGAGGCGTTTCTGGGGCTGGCCCGGTGGCCGAGTGGTTAAGTTTGCACGCTCCGCTGCTGGCGGCCCAGTGTTTCATTGGTTCCAATCCTGGGCGCGGACATGGCACTGCTCATCAAACCATGCTGAGGCAGCATCCCACATGCCACAACTAGAAGGACCCACAATGAAGAATATACAACTATGTACTGGGGGGGCTTTGGGGAGAAAAAGGAAAAAAAAATTTAAAAATCTTAAAAAAAAAAAAAGAGGCGTTTCCAAGAAGATTTGGCCCATGACTGGCACTCTTCGAATAAATGTGTAGACTCTCCCAAAGTGACTGCTTTTGAAGTAGTGCTTCAAACGCTCATTTTCTTATACAAGATGTAGAGTGCTGTTTTCACAAACTATCATGGTCATGTGTAGAGAAGAGCTGTCATTTACTAAGATCCAGAATCAAGATAAAGACCATTAGGTAAACATACTTTCTCAATAACACAGAGGAAAGAAAAGAACTTGCTGTGAAAGTGTTGGTTGTTTTTCCCCCATGAACCTCAGGATTTAGCCGTTGCCTATGTATCTACCGTAAATGCCCTAGTATAAAGCAAGAGAAAATACGAGACCCTTTTCCATTTTCCAAATAAGTCCTCCCCTTCACCTTGCCAAAAGTTTTAGAGACGTAGCTAAAAATCACCAGTCATCTATTCATACTTAATTTATTAATTTAGTTACATGTGTTTAAATAATTTTAAATACTTACAAAATTGGTTTATTAATATCACTTTATATACTATTTTATATTCCATATAAAGAAATATTACTATAGTCATATTTCTTCTACTATCACGTTTCAATTTTATCCCAAGCCACAGCATAGCATTATGACAGTTGTTTTCTTTCATGCTTCCTGCAGTTGCATATTCTCAACATCCACTATGCAACCACTTACTGTAATACTTTAAAAAGTGATGTTTAAAAGGCTTGTTCACATCAACGCCCACTCTTGCAAATGGGAGGCCATTCACCCTAGTGAAAGAATAATTAAATATGTATTAAAGTCCACCGATTCCACTTGTAAACCTCAGAATCTTGCATTGATTACGGGCATTTCAGGATGATGTGTCTTCTCTGAAAAGAACTGTGTTATTAGAAATAAAATAATGATGAGTACACCCTATAGAAGGAGACTCTGAATATCCAATGATTTCCTCTTTTTCCAAGGAGTGATTTTGGGGAAAACTTTTCTTGAGTGTACACAGAGTTAAGGATTTGCTCTCTGTTACCCTGCGAAGAGTGAATAGCTCTCTGAATTTTCATTTCAGATGAAAGAGTAAAAATACATTACCAGCAGAAGTCACAGCTCATAGGAAGAAATCTGATAAAAGACAGTGTAACAGAGAACAGAGCACGTTTGATTTTCTTTTGGCATACAATAAGGGAAAAGCAAAATACAGCGCAATCTTTTGCCCATAGAGATTGGAACATATGCACTGGATTACAAAGCAAGTACCCAAAAGCTCTACGTTTATGTGTGTAAAAAAAATAATAGAAAATAGCTGAAGAGGAGAGAGAGAGGAGAAAAGTAAGTAAGAGGGGCAGGAGTCTGTTTAGTTAAATTATAATGCCACTTAGACCAGGGCATCATCAAGATTCTGGCTTTGGGCTTTCAAATGTTGAGATCTTGTAAACCACCGTGTCTTGATGCTAGCCCCTATACAAACTCTCCTGTATTTAACATCGTGGCTGAAGCTGATGTTGGAATCCTGGCTGAGCCCCCATATTTCGTATGGCCCTGGTGGTTCTTCTCACATGTTCACAATGGTTCATGGCATTGATGCCCTCAGAGGGACAGCAACAGTCTCTCAAAATGGCAGGCTTCCCACTGTTGGCAGCAGCTTGCTAGCCTCTGCATGCGATTTTGGAGACAAAGAAGTACATAAAAGCAATTCTTCTGGAGGATGAGTGGAGAGCTTTCGTTTTAAATTTCTCTTCCTTTTTCACTTTGCAGGGTCTCAAAAGGATACTTTAGGGTACTTTCCAGACCTGCTCACCTGGCTTAGGACACCTTGATACATAATAATCAGCTTCATAATTTCCTCTTTCTAACTCTATAGGCACTTTTCCTCCTAATTTTGGACAGTCATTGGCATGATGTGGAAGTTGCATATATCTTTTGAAAAGAGTTGATGTGGATAAATAGCCTTTTCTACTTTCTGCATTTTTTATTTCTTTCACAGAGCTCCATTGGCCAGAAATATTGACAGCCACATAGATTTAAACATGTCATGAACAAAACTTCCTCTTAGTCCCAGAAAAATGAGTTTGTATATATCTTCTTGAGGAAGACCAAAGAGGCAATGAGTGGTAGTGGACAAAACTGAGTGAAGAATGAATTGAGCTGGCATCTCATTTCTGGTCTCTCCCTCATCTCTGGACTGTGGGCATGTCACATAATCCTTCTGCTCATCTAGTCCCACAGTCATGAAACAAGTGTTGACCGGTTCACCTCTCAGATTTTGTCAAGTTCTAATAATCTGTATTTCCAAATAATAGTGGCTGCTGGGGATTGAACACTTACTCTGAACCAGACACTCTGTGGGGACTTGCGTGGGTCAACTCTTTTAATTGACCCATCAAATCTGGCAGATGGGGACTATTATTTACAGGTGAAGAAACTGAAGCTTAAAGAGTTAAGTGACTGTCCTGAGGAAAATACCTTTTCTTTGACTGGGTCCTAGCTAATGGGTTAATTCTTTTCTGAAGAAGTGAGCCAGACACTTCAGAACACCAAGAGACAGAGATTGGCCAGAAGGGTTTTCAACACATATTTTGTTTCTTTTCCTTTCTTTGCTTTGTCTTTCTTAGGCCTCCTATGGGCAGAATTGAGTTCCTAAAACTCTTCTCTTCATGACCCATCATCAACATCAGTCCATATAAAGCCCTTCATTATTTTTATATTTCCCTCCTTCATCCTCCGTATCACGCCCCTCTTCCCATGCGCATTCCTTGTAGTGTACTTAATCTATGTCTTTACAATCCATCTTCCCTATGTTTATTTAGACATGTACATCCTTGAAAAATGTTATTTTATATTTTGACTTACGTAAATGCTATCAAGCTTTGAATCTCATTCTTTTTCATTCTTTTTTACTCAAGGCTTTGTTTTGAGATCCATCCACGTTGCTAGGTGTAAATCTTGTCCATTAAGTCTGATGGTCCTACAGGATTTCATCATATCGTATCACACATTTTCTTTATCAATTTCCCTTATCAATGGACATTTAGATTACCTCCAAATCCTTGATACCACAAACAATCTGACATGAGCATCCTCTAATATGTCTTTGTATGCACTTGGATGAGAGTTTCTTTGAATCATATGCTCAGGAGTAGAATTGGGGGGTCGTGGTGTGTATGCACTCTTAATTTCACTAAGTATTACGAGGTTGCTTTCTAGAAAGGCTGCATTGCTTTGTATTTTTTTCCAGTGGTGTATGAGGTTGCTTGATTTCTCATATCCTGACCAGCACTTGTTATTTTCTGGCTTTCTAATTTTTTTTTTTTTTTTTTTTTAAGATTTTATTTTTTTCCTTTTTCTCACCAAAGCCCCCGGAACATAGGTGTATATTCTTCGTTGTGGGTCCTTCTAGTTGTGGTATGTGGGATGCTCCCTCAGCGTGGTTTGATGAGCAGTGGCATGTCCGTGCCCAGGATTCGAACCAACGAAACACTGGGCCACCGGCAGCGGGAGCGCGCAAACTTAATCACTCGGCCACGGGGCCAGCCCCTCTGGCTTTCTAATTTTTACCAATCTCCATGTAATAAATAGTCTATCATTTCTGTTTTAATTTACATTCGTCTGATTACTGGTGAGTAAGAGCATTCTTCTTGTAATCATTAGCCCTTTGGGTTTTCCTCCTGTGATTTGCCTATTTATACCTTTGACCATTTTTTCCCTTATTGTATTTCTTAACTTTACTGGGCTTTGTAGCTATATAGTTTTATAGCTATAAATATAATTATAGTTATAAATATAGTCCTAATTTGTCTTAGTATCTGATAGGATGGGCTGTTCACCCCACATTCTCTGCTTTGAACTTCATTTTCCGTATTGACTTAACCGAATCACAAGAGTTTCTCTATACATTTTAAAATTATTTATTTGTGGATTTTAGTTGTCATTATTTTCTCCTGCTCTGCCACTTCTATTAGCTGTATCAATAAATGCTCCCTTAATTTGTAATATATCTTAATATCTGATATATCTTCTTTTTTTTGGTTTTGCATTGACTCTTTGAGAATTCTTATTTTTCCACATAAATTCTAGAACCATTTTCATGCTTTAAAAAATCTTTCTGCGGACTGGCCCGGTGGCATGCTGTAAGTTTGCGTGCTCGGCTTTGGCGGCCCAGGGTTCGCAGGTTCAGATCCCAGGTGCAGACATGCACACCATTCATCAAGCCACCCTGTAGCGGCATCCCACATACGAAATAGAGGAAGACTGGCACAGATGTTAGCTCAGTGTCAATCTTCCTCAAGGAAAAAGAGGGGGATCGATAACAGATGTTAGCTCAGGGCCAATCTTCTTCATCTCCGCCCCCCCCCCCAAAAAAACTGCTTTCTGGGATTTTGATTGTAATTGCATTCAATTTAAAGATTAATCAAGGAAAAATTAACTTTATATGATTTTAAAGCTGTTAATCTGTATGGTATTTAATTTTCCATTTATTTAGGTTTTATGATATGTGGTTTAATAGTTTAAAATGTATTCTCTATAAAGATCTTGTGTTTTCTTTGGTTAATGTCTACATACTTTATAGTTTTTGTTGCTACTCTGAATGATGTCTCATATTCTATTCTATGTTCTATTGGGTTATTGCTTCTTTATAGGAACCCTATTGAGTTCTGTACATTGTTTTCACATCTAACAAACTTGCTGAACTTCCTTTTAATTGTGATACTTTACTAATTTTCTTAGATTTCCCATGCATTTGATCATGATATTCTAAGTGAAAATAATAAGAATTTAGTCTCTTTCCTTCCTGGTCTTAATGCATTGACCAGGACTTCCTGTACCTGTTAAAGAGTGACAATAATACTGAGGTATTTGTGTCTGGTTCCTAACTTTAAAGGAAATTGCCTCTAAAAGTTTTTAATTAAATTGGATGATTGCAGTAGCTCATTGGTCGAAAGCCTTTATCGGGTTAAAGAAATTCCTCTCTATTCCTAGTTTTTTAAGAGTTTATTTAAAAAACACTGACATTGATGGGGCTGGCCCCGTGGCCGAGTGGTTAAGTTCGCGCACTCCGCTGCAGGCGGCCCAGTGTTTCGTTGGTTCGAATCCTGGGCATGGACATGGCACTGCTCGTCAGACCACGCTGAGGCAGCGTCCCACATGCCACAACTAGAAGGACCCACAACGAAGAATATACAACTATGTACTGGGGGGCTTTGGGGAGAAAAAGGAAAAAATAAAATCTTAAAAAAAAAAAAAAAAAAAAAAAAAAAAAAAAAAAAACACTGACATTGAATTTTATCCAATGGTTTTTCCGCATTTGTGGCCATAACGATGTGATTTTGCTCCTTTAGTCTGTTAAAATGATAAATTATTTTAATAGTTTTATATATTCTTTCTTTAAGCCATTTTTCTTGAATTATACTCCTTTCTATATATTTATATTTTAAATTCATTATTGAATTCCAATAGCTGGTACTTTAGTTAGTATTTTCACATTCATGTTTTTAAGTGAAACTGGTCCATAGACAATCAGGTCTTCTTGAACTAGATTTGGTATTAAGACCATACAAGCCTCACAAAATGAGTCATACGCTTTCCCTTTTGTCTTATTGGTGTGACACCTTGCGTTAAGACAGAAAGATTCACTGTAAAATAGTTCTTCTCCCAGTTTTCCCCACGTGAATAAATGGCAACCAGTTATCAGAACAAAAGCATTGATTCCTCTCTTTCTTGCACACCCACATTGGATTTTCAATCAGATAGTACTGGTTCTGCCTTCACAGTACATCTCAGATCCAGCCCCATCTCCCCACCACCTCTACTCTCATCTAAAAGATGATGATGAGGTCTGGATGATGGCACAACCCTGTACCTGGTCTTCTTGTTTGTGTTTCCACCTCCTTGCAGTTCATTCTCAATAGTAGCCAGCATCCATTTAAAGTATAAATCACATCACTTGACTCTATCATAATCATCTCCTATTTACCTCATTGGTGAGAGAGGGATTCCCACTCTTAGTTTATGGACACGGCAAATGGTCAAACACATGACACCCAACACTGGACAGATGAGATTGACAACAGTTTATTAGTCACATGTACTCACAATCTAGGGGAGGGGTACACTGCATGCCATGCATGGCCATGTGGGGGCTGCATTCAGGAACAGAGTGAGCAAACAGGGCTGGCAAGAGGCAAATTTTGTAGTGTCAAGAGGATGTGGTGCCCCCTGGTTCCCATAGGAGGGTGTAATTTGTTGACTAATTCAGGGACAAGCAGGAATTGCACCCTGTCCATTTGATCAGAGGCTTGTTCGGCCAGGGGATCTTTTCTACAGAAGCAGAATGGGGAGGGAAATTTGTGGGTAGGCTGTTTGAGGCCTTCCTACTTTCCCCCAGATGTCAATGCAGGACATCATATTGGGTCTTAATTTTAAACCTTACACCACAGGCTTCTGGGTAAAAACTTTCCAACGACAACTACAAGGCCCTTCGCAGTCATGGTCTGACAACTGCCCTCTGCCCTTCTTTCCTATACTCTCTCTTCTCCCACTTACTGTACTCCAGCCACACGGACCTACGTGTTCTTACTCAAACCTACTGAACATGTCTTCAACTCAGGCCCTAGGCCCTTACTTTTTCCTCGACTTGAACCCTTTTCCCCCAAATATCTTCATGACTTCTTTTCTCACTTTCTTCAAGTCTCTGCTCACTTCCTTATCTATAATAAAAAGCATTATTTTGCATGCTTTCAAACTTTATATAACTGGTATCCTGCTCTATATTGCTTTCCTTCTTCATTGTTATATTTTTGAAATTTACCTGCATTGCTACATTTGTCCCTGTATCATTCATTTTATCTACTGTATTTATTCCATTCTATCAATGCAGCAACATTTATTTATCTCATCTCCTATGGATAGATGCTTAAGTTGTTTCCAAGTTTTTGCCCTTGCAGACAATGCTTCAGTGAATAGTGTCATCAAGTCTTCTTGTGAAGAAGTATGAGATTTTCCTCTAGGGTACATTTGAAAATGTGGAATTGTTGGTCAAAGGGTACCAGGGACTTGCTGGGAGTTGGCCTCCAGAGGTGAGGCTGAGAGAGTCATGTGTGGTCTTCCACCTGCTGAATAGCACAGAAACTACTAGAAGAGCTGAGAGACCCTGAGACCCAAAAAAGGCACTGACATAAATAAGTGCTGCCAGTTGTTTCCATGGTTCACCAGAGGAGCTTCTATATGAGACCTCTGAGAAGGGTCATTGCTCCTGGGATACTATGCCTTAGGGCCACCTTCTGTGAAGCATCTGTTGCCACCGAGAGAACTGTGGCAAGATGCTCCGACTGGCAGGAGTGGCTGCTATGGCAAATTGTTAGGCTGGGGGGGTCTTAATTCCCAGACGTGTTAGAATTCCCCCCTCAGCCTCACATGAGTCACTCTTTACCTACAGGGAAGATAGAGAGAACTGAGCCTTGTCAATAATCCTTACTAAGTTTGGATAATAACAATTTCCCCATGGGAGTCCTTGGTAAGAATCAGGCACCCAGCAACTATGGAAAGAAACTCAAAACAGCTGGAGAGCTCCTGAATTAGAGCCTAGCTTTCAAATTTCTGATGGCGGGTGTGGCCCAGGAAAAAAATAGCTCCATTGGCACATGCATCTATTTACTTTCTGTCTCCTTTAGTCTTTAATTTTTTGTCCTCTCTCTAGTCCTCTCTCTCTCCTCCTTTCTTTCTTTTTCACTTTCCTTTTCCTTGTATATGTCTTAGATTTGTCAGTAGTATTTGAAGCCCTACTTTACCTCTGTGAGGTCATGCTTTGACACCAATAGAAGTCAGAGGAAATGTTCAATACTTTCAGTAACAGTAAATGGTTCAGAAGAAATCCATGCATACTAGGCCGGCGCCTACCCTAGAATTTGTCCTTTGGTTGACTGTATGAGCCCTGGCCTTGGTATGACTCTTTTGAGTGCATTGTAGAAGTGATGTGTCCCCTCCAGGATATCATCATGGAGACCTCTTGGTCACAATAACCTCACAGAGGCTCAGGAAGATGGCTACGATGGCCTGCTTTTGATCCCAGACACAGAGATTTGCCAAATCTTTCTTGTATGCAGCACCATGTGCATGTACACATAATTCCCTCAGAAACAAGAGCCAAAGGCGATAGGGAGTGAGGGATAAAACATTCCACTGAGAGTCAGGAGACTTGAGTTCCAGTCCTGACTCTGCCACTACCTAGCTGGTGGCCTTAAACCAATTACTGAACCCTCTGAGCTTAGTTACCTCATTTAAAACATGAGGGCTTTTAGGTACACAATCTGTGCACTCAAATTTTATTGAAAATCTACCTTAAACACCTGTTGGGAGGTTACAATCTACTTCTAAGCAACTACCAGATACACTTCAAGGTGCATTTTAGTTCTAAAATGTCTTGACATTGGAAGGAATTACAAACTTTTTTCTATGTCTGAGGTCACTTGAGTTGTAATCATTTGAGATCCTGAATGATTTTACAGGTGCCTTGGTATCAAAGGTCACATGATTTCTCAACCCCAAGCTCATGCCAGGGCAGATCGGAGGTACGGAGGTATCCTCTGCTGTTTTCTCACCTATGCAATTACTACATAGCTGTACCTTTTGGGGGACACAGTCTTATTGGTGTTAGATCAGCTCTGTCCTACCATGATCAGTCTACTTCTCAGCCATTCCACCTATGACTCAGGGGGAATAAGTCCCAGGCCCACTGTACTGCACCTACTGGGGAGATGCAATCTACTTGTAAGCTTAACAGTGGGAGGCATTGTTTAAATTAAGCATCTCCCACTAAATAAGGACTTCAGTCTACTTCTGTGGCTTCCCAAGGGCATCTTCCATGAAATGGAAGGAACATTCTTTTAAAGAGGTTGGCAAAGGCATTCATCTCTTATCAACCATTGTGAGAACAATTTGCTTTTGCCAACCTGTTTTTGCCAAAACACCAAATCTCTCATATCCCTTCCCTATCCAAAAACTGCCACCAACTCTGTTGCCTGTAGAATTCAAGCTTGTTTACCTACCCTTTTTTATTTTGATTTTTTAAGGGAAACCTCTATTCTCTGGCCCTGTCTTATCTCTATCATTATTTCCATTTTTCCATTTTCCATATTTTTTTCCTCTATTCTCAAATAAGCATATTTCAACTCCCAGAGGATGGGGAAAGGGCCAAACTTAATCGACTACCTGCTATGTGCTGATCCCCATCCAAGGTATTTTCACATTTGTTATCTGATTTTGTAGCTGAAGAAATTAAGGCTCAGAGAGGTTATATACGTTGCCCCACTCATAAATGAAGAAACTGGAGTTGTTACCAAGGGCGGTTTGACTTGGAGCCCATAATCACTTTGCTTTAACACCCGCCTCTTGTCTCGGGGGCCCCACATCCCAGCTGTCTAATCAGCAGGGTTGTTCTGGGCATTATTCCTGGCAAATCACCCCGGTACCTGTTCCTCCAACTCTTCCAATTACCTTTGTAAGCACCTAAATCACTGTATTAAATTTCTTTTGACTTACATAACTAAAGTGACTTCTGAATCCTGATGGTACAACCCACTATCAGGAATATTTTTTATATAAATATCATTACCAAACTATTTTAGAGCTTAAACTTCTTTTAGCCCTCTTCACTTGACAAAGGAGGAAACTGAAGCCCAAAGAGGTAAGGAGAATTGTCCAAAATCACACAGCTACTTAGTGACAAAGTTTAAACCATTCCTTTGCCCAGAAACAAGGGATCAAAATGGCAGACTGAAAGAAATGTTCCAGAGTTTTAGAGGTTTTCAACCCGGGTCCCATCCTGACCAACACTCACTAGCCCTGTCTCCTTAGGAAAATCATTTCACTTCTCTGAGCTTCAGTTTCTTTGTTTGTAAAATGGGAATGATAATAACCCTTTGGGAGATTTTACATGTAAAATGCCTAGGACAGCATCTGTCTCATGTGCTCAATAAACAGTAATTACGTGCATTATTCTCTGTTATCCAGAGTCAGCAAGGCCAAGCTTCTCCAATTTGGGGACCAACAGGAAAAAGTCCAATAAAGACAATCATTCCTCAGCTCTCACCCCTGCCTCACTCTAGGATACTCAACGAACACTATGAAAGAAAATCGAGTGTCCCATGAACTAAGACTAAGGAATGCTGTATGTGATCCCAACAATTCACTTACGTTTGCACAAAGCAAAGAGTGAAAGAGCTTCTAATCAAATAAGGGGTCATAAGTTTTGCTCCATATCACATAGAGTGCAAAGTTTAGAAGAGCAAAAACATTAATATTTTTTTATTCTTCCTAAAGAAATGTTCAACATACTGTTGTATTTTTCATTTTCCCTCAGTCCCTCCCCTTTCCCTAAGAGGGAAGGTGGGGTAATCGTATTAGATATGGCAATTGGAAGATTAAGCCCAGTTCTCTCAAGGAGCTGAATTCTGTCAACTGGAAGGATGTTCCGCTTTGAAGCCATAGAAAGATCCCCAAGGATAGATGTTCTCAATAGTTTTCTGTATATATCGGAGATTTAAGGGGCCCGATAAGTGACACTCTTGTTCCTTGCTCAACGTAGACATAGGAATTAGGCCGATGAAGATTTTTTAAAAGTCGTCCTTAGTATTGATAAAGCTGGTATTAGAAAGCAAAGTTTAGTAGGAAGCCAAATGGCCCGCAGCAGAATACAACTTACCCAGTCACAGGCAAGGCAGGAAACCTGCAGGTCTTGCCCACAGGGGCAGGGGCCTTTACTGCTGAACTCTTGAGCAGATGAACACACATGCTTCATGCAAACAGACAGACTCCAGAAGAGGAGAGGCAGGAGCCGAGGGAACGTGCTCGCTGCCTTCTTCAAAATTCAGAGGATAAGTCTGTCCTCGTCCCCTGGTGGGAAGAGTTCCAACAACATTTAAAGAAGTATAAAAAGAGACAAATCAGACAGACCCATGGTTCACCCACCCATTTTCCCCTTCTGATGGCAGTACCAGGAGTGATCCTCGGGAGAAGGGGATCCAGTTGTCCCCCAGGATCTCAAGGAGCCCATACCCGACTTCTGGAAACACTTGTTGGATCTGTTAACACTGATATGTACAACTTCTTAGGGAAACCAGCTCTTCGTTTTCCCTATATGGAGCCTCCATACCCCCACACTATGGGGGAGAAAAGCAGGAGAACCGGGCTCTGTCCCCCTTCTGTCCTCCAGGTGGCAGGAGCACCATCTGGACTGTTTTGCTTCTGGGGCAGCCTCAGGCCAAGCCAAAGATAACACTGTGTCCATGCACACACTGTTCTTTTCTATGTTCCCAGGAAACCAAATCACAACGAAGTCAACAGTGTTGTAAACTGTGGATAGCTCACATTTGGCATACGAAGGACAAATATGAGGCCCCAGAACTTCCTTCCATCAAGGACTCAAGAACCCCCTCCTATGTCCTCTCTGATCTTTTGCTAACTGGGTTCTTTCAAGCCCTGTTTACTCAGTGTCAGAAATTGTCAAGCAGCCTAAGTCAAGTACCCTAGATAGAAAGCTACTCTAGTCCCTCTGGAGAAAGGGACAAGGAGTTTCAAACACCCTCATGCCTAGTCTCTTCTCCAGTGTACCCGCCTCCCCAATAAACCCAGGCTAAGATAGTGCGGCAAAATGCAACATAGGCTACCTTCTCAACTGATTGCCAGAAACTACAGCTATGTGTGCAGTTGCCTACTTGATATGTCTTCCTAGAGGTCTCAAAGGAACATTTTCCACCTCCGTTCCAAGCCTGGCCCTTCTGCAGTATTCCCCTTCTCAGTAAAGACATCCCCATCCAGCCAGATGTGAAGCCAGAAACCTAGGAGTCACTCCTGCCATTTCAGCCCACATCTAAGTTCTTGCCAAGGCATTTTGATTTTGTCTCCTCATTATGTCTCAAATCCCCTTCACTATCACCCTGGTCAGTCCACCATCATCTCTTGCTCCACCTGCCCTGTCTCACCCTCTCTTCAATTCAGCTCCACACTGCGGCTGGAATAATTTCTTCCAGAATGCAAATCTCCTCGTTTCACTTCTCCACTTTAAAGCCCTTCAGTAGCCTCTTCTTGCTCCTGGGACAAAAATGAAGATCCTGAAATAGCCCAATAGATCCTAATCGTGTCCTTCCTCCAACTCCAGCCTCTTGTCTGTCTGTGCTCCCCTTTGCCTCCGTCTGTATTCTAGTCTCCCAGACACCATTTCTCCTCCAACCAGAAGGCCAGTGCATACGTGTTTTCTCTGCTTGCAAAACTCTCCCCTCTCCTCTGTGCAGGTTCAAGCCTGTCTGACACTTCAGATCTCAGCTAGCAGTCGTCCCTCAGGAGACTCTGACTCTCTGGAATAAACCAACTCTTCCTGTTGTATCTTTTCATAACACCAGTGTGCATCCCCCTTCAGAGCACTTGCCATAGTCTCAATCTGATACTCATTTGTGGGTTATTTTATTGATACTTCTCTCCCCAACAAAACAGTATCCCCATGTGGGCAAGGACTACCTCTATTTTGGTTCACAATGGATTGCATTCACAGGATTAGCAGGTTGTCCATAACTGTTTGTTGAATGAATTGCAAGGTCCTTCTCAAACATCTGTTGGAGCAGGGCATCACTCCTATGTTGTTACTTCCACTCTGGGCTGTTCCCCTCCAGCTCAGCCTGGTGCCTTGGTTTATCCAGATTCTACCCCTGTGGAAAGCTTGTCCTCCCTCTTTTCTCTGAGCTTCGCATGAGGGGTGACACCACCAGGGTGGGCTCCAGTGCCAAAGGGACCAATGGCTGAAGCTGCTCCACTAGGACCCCGCCAACCTCCCCAGAGCCATTTCATTGACTTAACTACTTTAATAGCATTAGGAAGTTTCCTACCTCCAAGCTGCCAATGCCGTCTCCTTTCTGGGGAATTTGACTGAGCTAACCAGGGATCTCTTAGCATTTCTTCTGCTTCAGGTAGAACACAGAACTGAGGCCTGTAACATGAGTCAAAAACTCTTGGCTTTTTCTCAGTCTCTGTCTCTGCTCTTCTTTCCTTTTCCTTTTATTCTTTCTCCTCTTTAACTTCTCAACCAACCCCACTGCTAAGACATTTTTCCTGTCCAGGGGAAATATACACCAAACCCTCTGCTAAGGAGCTGGCTGGGAATAACCAGGTCAACAGGACAGAGTGGTCCTCACACCAGCACACTAAGCCCATAGAACTGGGGGGACTTTCTCTGATGCTGTTTTGTAGAAAGGTATCTGTCTGTGCCTTTTAGAACATGTAGATCTCCCATAGTGTGTGTGTGTGTCCATAGTGCATGTGCATGCGTGCATGTGTATAGGAGACCTGGGGAAAGGTCAGCCCCTATTTGCCACCGGCAGTCCCTATCACTTCTCCAGCTGCCTGAGGTCTCTGTAAAAGACCCTGGAGCAGTTAGAGTCTATCTCTCCTGGGGTGGCCATGAGAATGCACCTTGCAGAACTTCAACTTACAGGGAGCAAAACTGACGCAAGCTGATGAGATCTGAGATCCTTCTCCTGTTTGCACTAAGGTCACACTGTCTTCAGGGGATACTATGGCAGGCCTGTTCATGGGTGACATAGGGCTCCTCTGACAGCTGACTTTCATGAAGGCCTCCCTGACCATCTGGAAGAAGCTCTGTAGACCGCAGGGCCACCTATGATACTTCCACCCAACCTGCTTTCCCTCTTTCCTGGGCTTGCATTGCCACTCGCAGCCACACCAGCTCCCTATGCATGGTCTCTCACAGGCATTTCACCTATTGAGTCCTTGCATCTTCAATCCCATCTTAGCGTCTGCTTTTCGGAGGACCCAGAATAATGCATCTCCTTATCCATCTCCTCTGAAAGAGCAGCCGTTCAGTAACAGCAAAGCCTTCTGACTGTGCATTTTTTTTCTTTAAGATTGGTACCTGAGCTAACAACTGTTGCCAATCTTCTTCTTTCTTTGTTTTTTTTGCTTTTTTCTCCCCAAGTCCCCCTGGTACATAGTTGTATATTTTAGTTGTGGGTCCTTCTAGTTGTGGCATGTGGGATGCTGCCTCAACATGAGCTAATGAGCGGTGCCATGTCTGGGCCCAGGGTCCGAACCCTGGGCCG
The DNA here is from genome assembly GCF_041296265.1 of Equus caballus. Lineage (NCBI taxonomy): Eukaryota > Metazoa > Chordata > Mammalia > Perissodactyla > Equidae > Equus > Equus caballus. The sequence goes on from NC_091704.1 coordinate 41,875,457, forward strand.
CCGAAGCAGAGCATGTGAACTTAACCACTCAGCCACGGGGCCAGCCCCCTGACCGTGCTTTTCAAGGATATATAGACCTTGAGATAAGAAAGGGTGAAAAACAACACAAAAAATTACACATATATAGTACATAGACATGTAGATGGACTACACACACTATATATTTCTTACATAAACTAGGCAATGGCATGTTTCAAAAACGCCCTTCGAAAGAATGAAACACCTGCTGGGGATCATAGGCCATCCTTGGTCCTGCTGAAATTCTTCTGGACTTTGAGAAGCATTTTATACAGTGATGCATCCTTCAGTGACTGCAGCCTGGTCAAAGTTTTGTACATAAAGGACAGGCCTACTCCAGCATTTAATCACGGGATCTATATATTCTTGTCTTGTGGATCTTATCCTCCTTTGTAGTGTCAGAAACCAAAAAAGAATGTTTCATATTCCAAACAGAAGGGAGGAAACTAGTGAGAGGATGAACAAAGCATCTATTCTGAAGTGGGGTTGCCAAGGTTCTGCTTCAGGAGAGGAAGATGAAATTCAAAGCTTTGCCAACATTCTGGGACCAAATCATCCATTGGAAGAATGGTATGGTTTACATGTACATGGCATTTATTGTCATTTTATATTCATATATCTTCATATAAAATGAAGTCCTTTTAATCCAGGAAATGATTGATCTGTAATTCTAACCAGAAAGCATTTATTATTAAAAATAACTGCAGTATTTATTGAATACCTGTATTCCCACACATGCTAAACAATTCACATGTACTATTTCATTCAATTTACAGAAGAGGAAATTACATGGTGTGATAGGCACCCGAAAGACATACTTTTATCCTCTCAGACTTCTTTTTCTAAATAGATTTATTTTCAATCATTGAATGAGTAGCCAAATCAACTAATGGTGAGGTTCTAAAATGCATACCACAGGGGACACTTCTGGAATTAAGAAGGCAGGTAGAGTTTAAGAGCTTGTCCTAAGTTTCACAGCTAGTAACAGCAGAAGCAAGATTCAAAGTCAAAATTGTTAAACTCCAAAGATTTCTGTTTCTTAGAACAATAATAGTGAGCACTTAACAGGAGAGTTAAATGCTCGAAAAAACAATAACAACAACAACGACAAGGTCATGATTGAAGAGAGAGCTGGGCAATTCAACACCAAAATGACTATACATTCGAACCTGAGCTCTGGTTCCATTGTTAAATGACCTTGACAAACTGAGCTTTTTCTGAGGAGAAAAGAGCCTCTTTTCTTAAAAGTACAAAAGAGCTCATGATACTGAAAAAGCACTGCCTTCTCTCAGAAGCAATAGGAGGCATATAAAAAGAAAATGAAACCCTCTATCACTATTGTATACAATGTAATTGCTTCAATCAAGCTGACAACATTTCAGCATTCTTATGGGTGTAGGAAACATATTATCATGGCTGAGTTATGTTTTCCTCACTTCCTGATGGCCTCAGAAATTCCAAGTTGAAAAATGAACTAACTTAAAAAAATTTTTTTCCTTCTTTGAAAATTATTCATTCTTTTCTGCCTGTTTTCTCCCCGAGAAATATTTTTGAACAGTGTTTGCCACCCCCTATTTATAGCTTTCCAGTTTTGGCAGGTATGGGAGAGTTTATAAGTGGTTTGTTTTCTTTGCTATATCCAGTGTTGATTTAGGTCGTTTCAGCCACTGAAACAATTGGAAGCACTTTCAAGGAAGGTTGAAATCTGTTGACGACTGATAACATTGTGAAGTCTAGATAGTCTCAATCTAGATTTTGTGGTGGGGGGGTGGGAGGAGCTCGGGTCTATTAGAAAGTCTTAACAGTGTCATATTGAATAATTATCTTACTTCTTTCTTGGGGACTGTTCTGGAGGAAGTTTCCCCTTGACAGCAGTAGGAAGAGCATCTCCTGAATATTTTCCCAGTCCTTGATAACTCTGGGTTGGAGTCCCAGTTTGACAGCTCGGTAAGAAAGCACATGGCAGGCACTCCATATCTGAGCTCTGGCCTGTACGAGACCTTCCTTAGGAACCCATGTCTAACATTTGGGTTTTAACCAAGTTTCACCAGAAGCAAACATTAGTGGTTCTTTTGTTTAGGAGAGATGCCTGGAATTTCTGGGTTTTGTTTCATAAATGACTGAACTAAATAAATACATTTGAAAACCAGTAGAATTATAGGCATCTTCCCCTCCCATCTGACATGTTTTTATGGGTGGTATGGTTGGGTTTTTTTTTTCTGGATTTTTCCACCCTTTGCCTCCCTATAATTTGTGGGCCTCGAGAAAAGTCATGGTTTGCTCTGTAAATGGAGAGGGAGAGCTTGTTTGGGGTCATCTCACTTTTTCTTGTCGCCTCATTCCTGTCTGTGGTGCTGCAGGGAGTGGTACCACAAGGAAAGAGCCCCAATACAAAGATGGATTTCCAACTTCAAAAGTCTCAGGGAAAATGTCGGTGTTTCTGTGATTAAGTAGCTCCTAGAAGTCAACCTTCCTGAGGACAAGAGCAGAAGGTGGGGGCCGCCTGCCTGTCACCTGATCCAGGCACAGTTTGATCAGGGTGGATCCGTCAGAGCTCACAAAGACATTTAGAAGAATAGGAGACCCTTGAATGGCTCTCCCCACCCACTGGAGCCACAGAAAAGGCTGTTAATCCTCATATATACCTGGGAGGCCAGGCATTCTCCCCAGTTTCACTTGAGTAAGGGACTTTCTCCAAGGTCACTGGGCCAGGCTAAGTCAAGTCTAGAAATAGATCTGAGGCAGCTTCATGCCCACCATCCACTTTCCCACCTCCCAACCCCTTTGCAATTCAGTTCTTTCCTTTCCTCTTTGGTCATCATGATGATTTTTGCCCTTCTCCTCTTTTTAAAATGGGGCAAGTACTTCAACAAAGTCTTTAAACATTTTTTATTATGAAAAATTCAAATATATAGAGGTGGAAAGAATAACATTCTGAACCCTATATGCCATCACCCAAATTCAACAATTCTCAAGGATTTTGCCGTAGCTACTCCATTTCTTCCTCACTTTTCTCGACTAAAGTGTTTTAAAGCAAGTCCCAGACCTCAGTCATATCTCCTCTCATACTTTCGTACACATCTCTCAGCATTGTAGATATTTTCATTTGTAGCCGTGCCATTTTTCCACCCATGAAGTTCCTTAATATCATTTCCCACATACCTGTATCTAAATGTCCCCAGTTGTTCCAAAGAAGTCCATTTACAGTTGATTTGATTGACCAAGAGTCTCATCAAAGTCTTCTCATTGCATTACATATCTGCCATCTGTCTTTAGCTTTTTCTTTTCTGTCACAAATACTTTGGAGAAACCAAGTCAATTGTCCAGGTGTTCATTGTTTTCCCATAATTATGTGTATTATTTGAGGACTGAGAATTAGAAAATCTCTCCCACCAATGAAGAGCATTAAGTCTCCAGAAAGAAGATATTATTAATGTGTGGATGATGTGTAGGTGATGGTGATGTATCCAAAAACTTGCGAGACAATTTCCTTAGATGTTGGAATAGGTTAGCAAGAAGGATTATAATAGAAACAACTTGTTGTAGTTTAGGTATAGTTCTTTTCTAGAGATACAGAGTCAAGCAGCAGGACAAGAACTTATTTTTGAAGCCGTAGGCTGAAACTGGAAGGGAGTGCATACAAATAAGTGTCTGGGCTGCACTAGGAGAAACAGTCCATCACTTACTTATTTTTCTCTCCAGGTCAATTCCCTTATCCCCTGTTGTCTATTTTTTCTATTTCTGAGTTTTAAAAACAGTTTTACTGAGGTACCATACAGTACAGTGCACATATTTAAAGTGTTCAATTTGATACATTTCGAGGTATGAGAATACCTGTGAAACCATCACCACAATTAACATCATGTTCGCATGATTCAGCCCGAAAGTTTCTTTGTGCTCCATTGTAATTCCTCCTTCCTGCCCCCACTTGAATTCCCTCCCTACCCCAGACAACCACTGATCTGCTTTCTGTCACAATTGATTACTTTGCATTTTCTGGAAATTTGTATAAATGGAATCATACAGTTTGTACTCTCATCTGGCTTCTTTCATTGAGCATAATCATTTTGAGATCCATCAATGCTGAAGCGAGTATCAATAGTTCATTCCATTTTAGTGCTGAGTAGTAATCTATTGTATTCTATTCCTGATTAACCATGGTAAGGACTTAGGAATCTTATCTGGACCACTTTTGGGTCTTTAATGGCTTCAGTGCTTCTGATGAGACACTGTTCTTTTAATAGCCTGGGACAAATGACACTTTCTCCATAAGCCTACTCCCAAGAGAATAAATCCTTGCACTTATCATTACATTCTTGGACTTCCCTGACCCCAGTTCAGATTTATGGGGATCTGAAGTCACTGTCCTCTTCTAATTCTATAATGACATGAATATGTAGGTGGCAGTGGTGATGGGCATGGGTGGGCATGGATGGAATTAGGAGAAGAGCAACATCATAAATCATAGTGACACCAATTTTCACTTAAAGGCAACACAATAGTCCCTTTACCCAACAATCCTGTGAATGCTGCCTTGAGCTATGGAATAGTTGATGGATCCTATTTCTTTAGCTACTATAATAAAAATTCCTTCACCTTTTCTAAAGATTAAAACAATGATTATATTGAGAGTGATTTTCTCTAAATGTTATGCAGAGAATGTTGTTGTTGCTTACAACTCGTGATTATGTAAGATGCATTGACACCCTCCAAAGATGGTTTCTAAGCACAAGCTCAGAATGTTGATCTGACGATCACGGGACATATCCACAGAGAACAGTTCCAGAAGGGGAGAGTGAACATAATCCTGGTGAGAAGAGAAAGAACGAGAAACACAGTTTTGCACCCTGCTCCTAATCCAGACTGTAGAATGAAAATGATGTCCCCACACTGTCTCCCATCCCCACCCTATTCAGTAGGGACAGGATGTCCTTTTACTAGAAAAGTGGCTCTTCCGCAAGAAAGCAGTTCTAGTTTGCTTGGCACAAACCGGTCTTCCTCCTTAAAAAGTCAAAAAAGAGTGTGAAGAGGGTGTGGCAGGGGAGCCAGGGTCACAGCTGCCATTTTATTTCTTCCTAGAATAATGCATTCTTTACCGGTTGCCAGCACGCTTATTTTTATGTAGATTTGACCTTGGTTGCAACCTCGAACAACTAAAATAGAATAAAATAACTATAAGCTGCTTCAAAAAGCTTGACCTAAAAAGTATATAAAAATATAAGACAAAGGCAGGAAAACGAACCAGGCCACAACTTTGAGCAAAGAATCGGTGAGCTTCTTGGGTCTGGTTAAAATATCAGCTGTGTGCATATTAGATTCCATCCTGTGTTTGATGATTTCTGCAGTGAGTGCTGCCTTTATCGATTGTTAGAGTGGAATGTTCAAGAGCATTATATTACAATCTGTCTCCAAATGGCTTTTCAGAATGAAATTTCCTGTAACTCAGAGGCAGAAATGATGCAGAGAACTGAAAGGGAAGATACTAGACAGCTGAATTTCACCCAGACTTTTGCATATGGGAAAGTGATGGAGTGCACCCAGAGAGAACTTGTATTGGTTTCTTTAGTAAAGAGGGTCAGTTTCAGCTCATTATTATCACATCACCAGAAACTATGCTGAATACTATATAAAGCAAAACTGACAAGGGTTGTGGCTTTGAGGGTCACAATATTTTAAAGATGCCTTAGTGTCCAGGGCCTCTTAACCCACGTTGCTCCCTTGCTTATCTCTCCTTCATCCAAGTGCCTCCTGCATATTCTTGCCTACATGTCCCCTCCTCCTTGAAGCCTCTCCTCTTCTCTCATTGATCCCCCTCTCTCTGAAAGCACTATATTTTGTACCACTGACTGCAATCTGCATATTATTTCCTAATAGTATATATGCGTTGATTTTATTTTGCAACTAGACTACCAACTGAAGGGTATGTCTTACACATTGTGTATATTCCAAAGAGAGTTATATAATACTTTGCACAGAAACCAAGCGTTTTTTCTGTGTGTGTGTGTGTGTATATCCCACCCCACCTCCCATTGGTTCCTTTAGTCAAAGATGTAGATAAATTAATAATATTTGGGTTAAGTATACAGAAACCTCAGGTCAACTCACCTTAAATACTAAAAGGAATTTATTGGCTCAGCATAACCAAAAATCTAGTTGCGGGTCTGGTTTCAAGGAAGGTTCAATCCAATGGCTCAAAGATGTCAAAAGAGACCGCTTTCTCTCTGTCTCTCTGCTTTACCTTCCATGAAACTGGCTATGATTCTTTTGGTCGCAGGACAGCTGCTAGGAGCTCTGGGGACAATATGTGCATCCTTGTTCACATTCAGTGGACAGAGAGCATTTTGTCCCAACAAAAGCATTCCCAACAAAAGTCCCAAGAATCACTATGCCTGGACTAGCTTAAGTTGCATGTTCATCCCTAATGATCCCTCTAGAAAGGAGTATGGATACACAGATTAGCTTAGCCTAGCTTCCTTGGAATGGTATGGAGCCCCAAACTGAAACTGGGAAGTCAAATTAGTACATGGGGGCTTGGGAGGCCACCAACAAAAGCTATAAAACTTCAACAGACTTTATCAACCCTCCACAGTCTGCTAATATTGCATCTAATGTGGAAGGATCTGTTCTCTGCCTTGCAGGTATTTTGATTCTAGATAAAATAAAAGGAACCAGTCAAGAACTTTGGCATTGGCTGGCCGCCACAGAATTGGCAAATTCTCGCATTGCCGCATCACTATCAGGTTTTCCAGGGACTGTAGTTCTCTTCTATTCACTGCCAATCACCACAATTTTCTCTGCAAAAAGAAGTTCAAAGAGGGAAAGGAAGAAAGAAGGAAAGGAGAGAAAGAGAAAGAAAGGAGGAAAGGGAGGGAGGAAAGAAATGCACTTTAGCTTATAGGCAAACGCAGAAGTCCAGTGGCTCTGGTTCGCTCAAGCTAGGGGGACTTACTGCACCAGGTCTATTGGAATATAGTACTAAGAATGTAAAATGAAGAGCCACCACCACTTGCTGGACTTACATGCAATTGCTGGTCGATTGCCAGATGAGTACCAGATATTTCTGAGTGAGCGATTGGGTTCCTGAAGGTGACACTGCCTCAAGGATGAATCCTGTTCCTTCTTGGCCCCATTTAGAAGCTCTACAGAGGGTGGTCACATGATTTCAATTTCTATGTTTCTATTTCTGATCAGACCTGGGATCATTCCTGCTGTCAGGAATAAGTTATTGTCGATGACAAGACTAAAATGTACTTTCAGTTTATGTGATTGACCAAGCACAGCCCGGCTTTCAGGCAGCTGCCCACAGAAGCTAAGAATGAGAGGGAGGCCACACAGTGAAAATGATCGTTACTGCATTGACTTTGGAATAATTACCTTGCCATCCAAGAAAGTCAACCTTCCATTTGAATCAAGTGTGGGAGGGGGTGGCAGGCAAGGAAGAAGACCAACATCTTCAGAAGGAGGATCTGTGTAGAAGAAGTACCCCCACATTCTTTGGCTTAACAACAGTTATTTTTAAGTATAAACTCCAGACAAATATCTTCTTTTTGCACAATCCCAACATCTGAAAATACAATTTACAAAACATCAAAGAAAGAAAGTAAAGGGGATGGAGGAAGGAATTCTTTCTTTTACAAAAAGATTTCTGCAGGGATCCTTTAAATAACAAACTCCCCTTGACCTTGCGAGATAGTTCAACTCTCCCCAAACTTTTCTGGAACCCGTCTACTTGGTAAAAGGAGGTGGACGTGAGATTCAATGTTTAGCTACTTGTTGAAGCTTGAATAAAAATGTGGAGTGCTTGCTTCATCTGCCTAGTAGAAAACTTCAATTTAAAGAGATCTTAAACACATTTTTCTTTAGTGTCTTATTCAAATTACTGTGTTGAAAGAGATCTGGAAGATAGAAACAGTTCTTGCTTTTTGGAAGGAATCATATCAGATGAAAGAGGAACAGACTCTACTAAAACCGAAAACGATGTTTAGAGACACATTGTTCCATCTTCTTGAAGGCCTGTCTTGACAGGAAGAAGCTGCTGTCTAGTCCTGTCATCCACAAGGTGAAGGAGTTGTATTTGCCAATCTCGAGGGGCCATTCAGCGCCATCAGACTTGGAATCTGTGTGTCTGGGTCGGCCAGGCAAAAATGAAGGACCACACAATGCACACATTCAACCAGTGTGTTCTTCTTGCCAATTGTGCCTCCTGGGCACTGACTATCCCAGCACAAGGCAATTCCCACATTCTCCACATTGTTTGTGGCATTCGAGCACTTGCTAACTACTTCTCCACACCAAAACACCTGTGAAAGCAGCACTAAGTTAGAAAAGTCATTTATACCAAATGTTTAGACACTATAAGCTGGAGGTCTTTGAGGCAGATCGTTCCTAAAAGATTAACAACAAGCAGTTACTGTCTGGGAGGTTACAACACAGAGGAGGCTTTTACAGTTGGCCCTGATGTGTTTTAAATTCTTAAAGGAATGTTTGTGGCTGGGTATTGACCTGTAATAGATGCTGAATATCAGAGGCAAGATGGTTTGCTCAGCAATGGTACAGTGGAAATAATGTCAACGGGATCCTTCCTATAATACCAGGCTTGATTCTGAGTATCAAATGTTAGTGGGACCCACAGAGAACCTCAGAAAAAGCACAGGGGAGATACCAAAACCAGACAAGGACAACATAAAAAAAGAAAATTACAGGCCAATATGACTGATGAACTTCAATGCAAAAATCCTCAACAAAATACTAGCAAATACAATACAACAATACATTAAAAAGATCATACATCATGATCAAGTGGGTTTTATTCCAGGGATGCAGGGCTGGTTCAACATCCGCAAATCAATCACCGTGATACACCACATTAACAAAATGAAGAATAAAAGTCACATGATCATCTCAATAGACGTAGAGAAAGCATTTGACAACATACAGCATGCATTTATGATAAAAACTCTAAATAAAATGGGTATAGAAGGAAAATACTTCAACATAATAAAGGCCATATATCACAAACCTGCAGCTAATATCACTTTCAATGGAGAAGAACTGAAAGCTATCCCTCTAAGGACAGGAACCAGGCAAGGATGCCCACTTTCACCACTCTTATTTAACACAGTATTGGAAGTCCTAGCCAGAGCAATCAGGCAAGAAAAAGAAATAAAAGGCATCCAAATTGGAAAAAAAGAAGTGAAACTGTCACCATTTGTGGACGACATGATTTAAATACAGAAAACCCTAAAGAATCCACTAAAAAACTTTTAGAAATAATAAATGAATACAGTCAAGTCACAGGATACAAAATCAACATACAAAAATCAGTTGCGTATCTATACACTGACAACGAAGTAGCAGAAAGAGAAATTAAGAATACCATCCCATTTACAATTGCAATGAAAAGAATAAAATACCTGGGAATAAACTTAACCAAAGAGGTAAAAGATCTGTACACTAAAAACTATCAAACATTGTTGAAAGAAATTGAAGAAGACACAAAGAAATGGAAAGATATTCTGTGCTCTTGGACTGGAAGAATTAACACAGTTAAAATGTCCATACTTCCTAAAGCAATCTACAGATTCAGTGCAACCCCTATTAAAGTTCCAACAACATTTTGTACAGAAATAGAACAAAGGATCCTAAAATTTATATGGAACAACAAAAGACCCTGAATAGCCAAAGGAATCCTGAGGAAAAAGAACAAAGCTGGAGGTATCACACTCCCTGAATTCAAAATATACTACAAAGCTATAGTAACCAAAACAGCATGGTACTGGCACAAAAGTAGACACATAGATCAATGGAACAGAATTGAGAGCCCAGAAATAAACCCACACATCTATGGACAGCTGATTTTTGACAAGAGAGCCAAGAACATACAATGGAGAAAGGAGAGTCTCTTCAATAAATGCGTTGGGAAAACTTGACAGCCACAGGCAAAAGAATGAAAGTAGACCATCATTTTACACTGTGCACAAAAATCAACTCAAAATGGATTAAAGACTTGAATGTAAGACCTGAAGCCATGAAACTTCTAGAAGAAAACATAGGCAGTACGCTCTTTGACATCAATCTTAGCAGCATATTTTCAAGTACCGTCTGACTGGGCAAGGGAAACAAAAGAAAAAATAAACAAATGGGACTATGTCAAACTAAAAATCTTCTGCACAGCAAAGGAAATCATCAACAAAACAAAAAGACAACCTAACAATTGGAAGAAGATATTTGCAAACCATATATCGGATAAGGGATTAATATCCGTAATATACAAAGAACTCATATGTCTCAACAACAAAAAAACCAACGACCCAATTAAAAAATGTGCAAAAGATCTGAACAGAGATTTCTCCAAAGAAGATATACGGATGGCCAACAGGTACATGAAAACGTGTTCAACATCATTAACTATCAGGGAAATGCAAATCAAAACTACAATGAGATATCACCTCACTCCCATCAGAATGGCTATAATTAACAAGCCAGGAAACAATAAGTGTTGGAGATGATGTGAGGGAGAAAGGAACCCTCGTACACTGCCAGTGGGAGTGCAAACTGGTGCAACCAGTATGGAAAACAGTATGGAGTTTCCTCAGAAAATTAAGAATAGTCAGAGGGAGAAAGTCAGATACCATATGATCTCACTCATAAGTAGAAAATAAAAACAACGACAAACGAACACATAGCAACAGAGACTAGATTGGTAGTTATCAGAGGGGAAGGGGGGAGGAAGGAGGGCAAAGACGGTGATAAGGCACATGTGTGTGGTGACGGATTATAATTAGTCTTTGGGTGGTGAACATGATGTAATCTACACAGAATTTGAAATATATTATGATATACATCTGAAAGTTATATAATGTTATAATCCAATTTTACTACTGTAAAAACAAAAATTAAAACTAAAAAAGAGTAAAGAAAATGGAAAAAAGAAAAAAGAAATCTGATTAAAAAGTTGGAAAATAAGAAGAAAACTCATCTAAAGACCCCAGAATCATTTAGCTCAGGGAAAAACAGAGGTGGTTCTGAATTGATGGTAGCTGGCATTCCTGTCTTCACAGGAAGCACATGTTATTCACATGAAGGAAAATGTGAACGTTAAGGAACTTGTTGAGATGGGAGAGATTCCCAAAGGTGAGTGAGAATTAGTCTTTCCAATTTGGGATAATTTATGAATAACCGTGTCTGATAGCAGCAGAAGAAAGACTCCTTAAAGCTTTCTTCTCACCATTTTAAGTTGTTTTTCTCTCAATGGACCCCATGTTTCTAAAAATCCTGTAAATCAATTCCACTTATTGAGTAATCATACATCCACCCTGGTTTTTCTAGTCCCAAGTTATGCTTTTTGTCCAGTGTAATTATTAAAAACTTCCCCTTTCAATCTGTAAGTATCTCATTTGAAAAATAAGGTATATAGTTATCCTAGCAAGAGCAGGCATGGTTTAGTTTTGGAAATATCTATGGATTCCATAGGTTAACTCTTTGATTTGCCCTGAGCTAACATCCGTGCCAATCTTCCTGTACTTTTTAGTATGTGGGCCGCCAGCATAGCATGGCTGCTAATAGAGCGGTGTAGGTCCACACCCTGGAATTGAACCCTGGCCGGAGAAGCAGAGTGTGCTGAACTTAACCACTAGGCCACTGGGGCTGGTCCCAAAATTATTTTTTAAAGTATCTCAAAAGACTCTATTATTGGGAAAATTGGCCTAGATAGAAGATCTTTTAACCCGCCAATGTATGATTTTGTGACACTACTGACATTATCCAAAATGCCAATTATTCATCCCGGGACAGTGGCATGGACGACCATCCATAGGTCTCTTCAGCCTCATTTGGAACAGACAGGAATTACAACAAAGCACATACTCTTAGCCTTGAGTCTCAAGGGAGAAAAAATCTCATTCTGTCTTATAAGCTGGAAACCTCATAGTTTTCTGATGCTCAGGAACCAAGGCCCTCACCCATCCTCACATTCTTCCCAGCTCTGAGAGTGTATGATTGTGGAAAGAGAATCAACATGAGATCTCTGAACTGAATTCTCATTTAATAAATTTGGCAGATACTTATTGAGCACCTACTTGTACCAGGCACTGTTCTAGATACTGGGGAAAGAAGAAGGAAGAAAAGAGACCTAATCCCATCTTCTTGGTCCTTACAGTTTCTTAGGGAGGCCACCTTCCCAAATGTAAGAGTAATAGCTGTGAGAGTTCCCTGAGCTCTCAGTGGAAGTGGCTCATGCGTCAAGTCAAAGGGAAAGCCATTCCTGCTCAGGGATTCAGTGTTTCCTGAAATAAAAGCAAGGCCAAAAAGACACAAGTTTTGTTTTTGAGAAATCATTGCTTTGGGGATTTGAGTTTGTTATTGTCTTCTCCATTCTCATGCACTGATTTCATCTTCAAACCCCTCCTCCCTATTTCATTCCTCGGGGTGTCAGCGTGAGCAGTGTTAGCTTGAAGAGGGCTTGGGTTTTGTTTTCTTGTGTTGTTTTTTGTTTGTTTGTTTTGTTTTAAACCATGGAAGAATTTTGAAAGGAAGAATGGTCAAAAATAAACTTTGAAGAATTATACCATGACTGCGGTCATAGAATTTTCCACAAATGAGCTGCCAAATGACAGAATTGTTATCTGTGCCCCAAACAAAACTGGAGCATTTTATCTTGATTTTAGAAGATAGCTGCAGGTGTACAGATGGTGCTGCATAAATACTCATTGAATTCACTGGAACTGTCTAACACGTTCAGAAAACAAGCATTGCAGTTGGTTGAAGGCCTCACCAGTGCTTTGCTCTGGATGTGTTCCAAGAATTGTGTCACTAAAGGTTTAAATATATAAAGATGGCACAATAGACTCTATTTTCATGGAGGTAAACTGGACTTTAATTAATACACCAGAAGCTGAATCACTTTGTTTTTTCAGGCACAGAGAGAGGAAGTGCCATCTCCCCTCAGTTATGACACACTGCCAGTTAGTTGATGTATAGTTGCTTCTTTTTTTAAAGGAGTTAAGAAAAGAAACAGAATTGAGAGCTCAAACTGCAGAAACCTAGGGAGAATTCATACGAGGAAGAAGAAAGCCTGGGAAGTGACCTGCATTGCCCACCATCGCAGAATCTAGCAGCATTGGACTTTCTCTTTCCTTGGCAGATCAGAGGAGAGGAGCCCTCATCTTAACACAGGAATTCCTCCAAGTGTACAGGGACAGCCTCTCTCTCCTGTTCTCCACAGTGTCTCTTTCAGACTCTCCTGCCTGTCTCCATGTCTGTAAGACCAAACACCGTCCCCTACACCTCCAGCGGAGACTTGACCCTCTACTTCAAAGACAATAGGAGAAGCATCAGAGGGAGACTTTTCCACTTCAGCATCATGGTCTTCCAACCCGCTCTCATTAGACAATGGAAGGCAGGGGGGGGGGGGGGGTCTTCCCTCCAGGGCCAGGCAAAGCCCACCCACTGTGCTCCAGTCCTGTTCCTTCCCACATCCTCAGAAATCTGCTCCCTTGATCACCCACACTCTTTCCTGTATCTTCCACTCACACTCACAGAGGAATGGGCTCAGATCTTCCCCATCTTTAAAAACATAAAATAAAATCTCTCAATTGCATGTTTCCTCTAACAAAGGATCTTCATGCCTTCAGAGCCAAGATTTTAGAAGAGGTGGCCCTCACCATCTCCTCCTCCTCCTTACCTGCAGTCTGTCTCTCCCACTTCACAGAAATTCCTTGCGCTGAGCGCTCTAAGTCCTTCTTGGTTGCTAATCTAATGGACACATTTGTTTCTATCCTTGACTCTCTTGACCTCCCTATGGCGTTGGGCGCACTTCCTCTCCCTCCTGGAAACACTCTCCTAGTCCACAAAAGCACTCTCCCTTGGATTTCCTCTGAAGTGTTTGACTACTCCTTCTCAGTCTTCCTCTTGGCTCTGCTCCCCTAGTAAATGTGGGAGTTCCCTGGGGATCCATTCAGATCCATTCTTGTCCTTCTTCTTTACTGTTCCCAGAGTGATTTTTTAGGCAAGTCTAATTATTTAATTCTTTTTAAGGTCTTTCAGAAGCTCTCAATTATGTTCAGAAAAAATCCCGAGGTTAGGCGGGGCTTACCAAACGTCCCCTAATCAGACTCATATCACCTTCATCTCTTACCCCTTCCCCACAAACTCTCTAAACTCCAACTATAGTTAGCAATTAACTGAACAAGTCATGTTCTTTCTGGTTTCCATGTCTTAGGAAATGTTGTTTCCTTTGTTTAGAGCCAACTTTCTTCCTCCATCTTCACCTAACAAATTCCAAGATTTTTCTGCCAAAGCTTAGTGCACATTTTTGTCATAGGGTTTATTAGTTGGTATTATATTTGTCTGTTCTTTCCATTAGAGATTGAATTCCTTAAGACAAGGACTGTATTTTATTTATTTAGTCTTTTAAACTCTGTATTCTCCTTGCCTAACACAGGACCTGCATGAGCAATAAATTTGTTAAATGAATGAGTGAATAAATGAAAGACCTCATTCCTCTTCAGTCCAAGTCCAACATATAAACTAAGTTCAGGTCACATAGACTTTTCTTATCAGACCTGAGTACAATGCTTCTCAACCAATTATACATATCTCCACAAAATAAAGGATATTGATTTTCTATCTTCATAATAAATGTAGTTCCTGATGGGAGAAATGTGTTTGCCTTGGCCTTCCTGGTAGTCATGGAAATGAATTACAGCCTTGGGCAAAAGGGTATCCCTCAGTCAAGGGGATGTGGTGTGATCTGGTGGGTAGAGAGGGCGTCTTGGAGGCAAGATTCTATTTAGAGCTGATGTTGACTCTGGGCCACTAAGGTGACAAGCAGTAAGGACTGACCCCTCCTCTCTTCTCTTCCAGTTCACCCCTCATATGAAGCTAGGCGGAAATTATTTGTTCTTCTATTTTCAAATCAGATTTGTTTCTAGGTTAGCAGAGCATTTGCTGAGAGATAAAGACCAGAGAGAGCTGTGCTAAGATTTTATTCCCAAGGAAGTTTCTGGTTTGGTTGCTACATCTGTGTAGTTCTTATGAGCTCATTATGGGTTTGTGCTGTTTCCCCCACAAGATACCAACATCTTTAAGAGCAGGAACTATATATTTTTCTTTCTTTGTAGTGTCCCTTAAGCTAAGTTTAGTTGTCTACCTTCAGAGTACTGGCTTACAGATCTTAATAATTGTTTATGAGAATAATTATGAATCATAAATTTAGATACCTTGTCTTGAATGAAAGTGTAAAATATTCATAAAACTACCATTTAGTGTTTAGATCTCCAATATGATGACAAGTAAGCTTCTCTACACAATCCTGGAAAACATGAGATCTCAATCAGAAGGGATGCAATTTCATGGCACAAGTTCTTTGAGCACAATGACATGATTTTCCAACATATTCCTAGGTCAATAAAGAATACATTTTTAAATTGTGGCATAATCTGCTACAACAGAAGATTATTGCAGTGATGAGTTGCTTTCTGGAAACATAGTTATATATGTTATTAAATTGTGTAGAGAGAAAGAAGTGATGGCTCTGAAACAGGATGGATTCCAACCACCCTTAAGTTCTGGGTATTTATAGCCCGTTAACACCCCTTAGACACAGAGTTAAATATTAAAACGACATGAGCATTTAATAGAAGGACCTTAGGTTTAAGACTTCCAGGTCCTTAAAACCTTTTTGTGGTAGCTACTCACCGAGATGACCCCAGTGGTCTTTGCCTTCTGGTATTCATGTCCTTGTGTAGTCTCCTACAATGAATAGGACCAACATGCATGACTAACAGGATATTGTAGAAATGATGGTGTGTCACTTTTGACGTTGGATCATAAAAGACGTTGAAGTTTCTGCCTTGTTCTTTCCTGGATCCGTTGCTCAGGGATCAAACAGCTGCTCTGTCGTGAGGACTCTCATAGCAGCTGCGTGGAAAGGTTCATGTGGCCAGGAATTGAGGCTTCGTGCCAACAGCCACCACCCACTTGCTAGCAATAAATGTGAGCCATCTTGAAAGCGGGTCCTCCAGCCTCAGTCAAGCCTTCAGATGACCGCAGGCTCAGCCAACATCTCCACTACAACCTTTTGAGAGATCCTGAGCCAGGGCCAATCAGATAAGTGGCTCCCCAAATCCTGATCCATGGAAACTTCAAGATAATAAATGTTTACTATTATTTTAAGCTACTAAATTTTGGGTAATTTCTTACTCAGCAATAGCTAAAACTCGAACCTGAATTAGAACAAACTGATGGTCTAACACTGTAATGGATGCTATGGTGCACTGCCTAGATTACTTCTTCAGGACTGACGTGACCATCTCCCAGCTAGTAGAACATATTGTCTCTTGCAAACACATAGTTATGTCCCTCATTAGAAATTGCTGTCAGCTGAAGATATGTCTCATCCAAGATGATGGCCCCATACCTAGGATAGCTTGTGACCAATGACTAACTGATAGAGGGATAAAAAGATCTAGCCCACTTGCTTTAATTGCCCCTCTCCTCAATCCTGCTTCTCTTAGTTTCTTAAAGATGAATCTTCTGAGTGCACCCCAAAATAAACCTTCTACACACAACTCTATATCTCAGAGTCTGGTTTCCAGGGCACTCAACCTAAAAGAGTTGGTACCTGGAATGGTCCTTGGAAGCAAAGCATGTGGCAGATGACCTGGCCTGTTTGCCAGGGCCTAGGAAGATAACAACCAAAAGATTGGGTAAAAGGATGTCTGGGGAAGAGGCACATGGAAGGGCCTATGGGTATGGGTACCACCAGATAGTAGAAGAGGCATTAAATAACCAAATGATTCAGCTAGTAGATGTCAGCTAGCCTCTGTCCTCTTCAACCTAGTGCTTCTACAATGGATTCATGAACAGAGCAGCCACAATGGTAGAGGTGAAAGTTTATGCATGGGCCCAACAGTATACTCAAAAAAGCTGATTTAACTAATGATACTGCTGAGTGTCCATCCAACTTGCCAGCAGCAAAAAGTAATGCTGGGTCTCCAATATGGCACCTTCACTCAAGGAGACCAATCAGTCATTTGGTAGCAAATCAATTCCTTTGAATCTTTTCAATCCTAGAGGATTATCTTGACTAGGATTGACACCCATTCCAGGTATGGATTTGCCTTTCCTGCCTGCAGGGCCTTGACTGGAGGTCCTTTGGTGCTCCCATTCCTGGATTTAGTGGTTTTATGGACAGGAACAGCAGCGACAGCCTGAGACGGACTTGATAACTCAGGAAAGAGGGTCTAGATCGCCCTATCAGGCTAGCCACCTAGACTAGTAGATACGCTAGCTGAGCCATGAGTGGTGGAGGATAAGGACAACAAGCATCAATTATGAATGTGAGGTCAACTGCAGCAGTAGGGCTATAGTTCATCTCACTAGCTCTTCTAAGTTTTCATAAGAAACAAGACTAACCAGAACCATGGAGTTTCCAGATGGGGCAAAATTACCATTAAATGCAAGTGGATCTTAGGAGCTTGTAGTGGATGCTGTGATGTTTTGTCAAAGTCCCCCCTTCAGGAACAATGTATTCATGCCCCAGCTGCTGGGATATTAGCTGCTAACAGGTCGTAGATACATGGCTCACTGGGAATTGTCCTTTGCCATAGAGAAGCACTTCATCTAAGGTTGTGCTCTCTCCCAGGGACAGTTAATGGCCAATGACTGGCTGATGTGATGATGAAAATGTTGGCATATTTGCTCCTATTAGGACATCTCTGAAGGGCCATCTCAGCTCCAGAGCCTCCCATTGGATTGGCTGAGACTTCTGTTGCAGCTGCATTGTGGATCAGCTTCTGCCTTCCCTCAATCCTGCCCTTCTCCAGTCCTTTCAGGAGAATCTCCTGAGATACTCCCCCAGTAAACCTTCTGCACGCAACTCTGTCTCAGAGTCTGTTTCCAGGGACCCCAACCCAAGGAAAGCTTCCATACAGGAATTTTAATCTTCAATCAACTCAGCAAAAAAATAGGCCAGAGAAAAGTCCATGTTTTTCATTGTTAACCCAATAGACAGGAAAACTAAAAATTTCAAGCTCCAAGGTAGGAAGAAAGGAAAAATGTGTGAGTAAAGAAGATATTATAGAAAGCACTATTGGACCTAAAATCTTATCAATTAGTGTATTATTTAGTAATTCTAGTTTCTTAGAATAACATGGTCTCTAAAGCTTGGGACACAGGACAAACAATGATGGAGGCAAGGAGAAGGAGAAAAATGTTGGCGTCAGTGAGTCTGATTGACTTGCTTGTGAGCATGCCTTGTAAGCATTAAGTGGCTGGGAGCATCATGTCTATCTCCTTCATGGATGGGGCATTTAAAAGAATAAGGTGTTAGGAGTAGGTGTACTTAATACATCCCAGCTTTCCTGAGGGAGATGAGCCATATGGAAAAATATTATAGTAAGACTTTTTGTTTACTGCAATTCTTATTGATATTGTTGCCATACCGTGTTTTGTTCATTGTGATTACTCTAGTTTATTTATTATTTGTAAGTTTCATATTATATTTCTAAACAACTTTCGGCCTCTTTAAAAGAAGAAACAGTTCCATGGGAATCCTCTATCTTGCTAGAAAGAGAGACACATTAATAGGAATTAGCAAGCTGTAGGTTGAGAGGTTGAAGCTTTGCTCACAGGTATGCAGAGTTTACACTTACTGAGATCAATGTGACCCTTCTGTGTATTACTGATTTTTTTCCCCCAAACTTCTGATCTTCTTTTTGCCTGATGCACTCTTCCCCCTTCTCCACCTGGCTCTCTGCCCCAGTAGGGAAGGCTGACCAGTAGGGATTACCACATGGGTCTCATGTTCTCCAGCTTCTGGTTGGATTCAGCCAGTGGGGAGCTCAGCACAGGCAGGAAACATGAAGGAGGTAGGAGAATGAGGCTGGGATAATTATTCCTCTTGCTGTCTTCTTGTGAGGTTGCCACAGGCTGGATGCATCCCCCCGCTGAAGATCACAACTCCTGTCAAACAGCCCCTTCTGCACAGCTCTATGAATCCATGTTCTGGTAACAGCCCACTCGCCTGGTCCCTTTTGGCTCAGGGGTGCTGACTATCTTCAGTTGTTACTTGCTCTGGGCCACTGCATTATCCCTTATGGTTTCCTTACACTCTGCCCACATCTTTGTCAGTAGTCCTTTCATCAAGCCCTCATATTATCCAATTCGAATGTGCCACTGTTTACTGCCAGGGCCCTGATAAAATCATTTCTTTCTATTTCTTTCATGGTTAGGAGACTAAATTCTAGACCTGGCTCTTACAAAAATGAGCTGGCATCCGTGTGCAAATTGTCTCATTAATCTAGACTAGGAAATCCCCAGGATCTGGCATTCAAAGATTTAAAACATAACTCTGAATTGGAAGAGGAAACCCTCTCGCCTCATTTCACTCCTTCAGTACACAGTGTTGTTTTCTTGAGGAAAGTGACAAGGCAGGAGACTGGAGAAGAGAAGGATTAAAAATACTAAGCTTCGCATGAAGACAGAGTGGTGAACACTAAGATTTGGCATAAGAACGGAGGCAGGTAGTAGCACGCCCAGGCTGATGGCTCGAGATTAAATCCAGAGGCTTTAGCAGAGAAAAGCCAGGAAAGAGATTTTAAGTAAATTCAGGTTCCTGGGAAGCCACAGACAGACAGATAGCACAGGGAATGGCCATTCTACCATCCTTGGTCACTCTTGTGTCTAACGCTCTAGTGAGAGCCTCCATTGACTAAGCACCTCCCATGGCCCGGATATGATTCTTTATCTTCATTGGCTCATTTCGACCTCACAGGACAGAGAAAGCCAGGGTGGGGAAATATCCTGAGTGACTCGCCCAAGGACCCAGGGCTTGTAAACAACAGAGTCAGAATTCCAACACTGGGATTTAACCACCCATTCAATTACCTTCTTCTAGAGTAGATTTAGCCTGACCCTAAGGATGCACATTCAGGCCGGAGTGGATACTGGGAACGTTCAACACTACCTCTTCTTGTCTCTCAGAGATTGTTGAAGCAGACTCAAATTCACGGTTAGTCCAATACCCATCCTCTCTGTGTGAGCCAAAAATTATGCAGGACAAGAAGAGGCTCCCAACAGGTTGGCCAGTCCTGGATCAGGGAGCCCATTTCCTTCAGTTTCCCCCTTCCACCTTGCCCGTCCTGCCCAGATGTGGACCCTCAGTTCCACAGGGCCAGGTCCACAGCAAAGCAAGCTCTGGGAAGCAGAGAAATGGGACACGGAAAGGCACTTGTCTTCACAGATTCTCCTCTGTGTGTGGGATTGCACTGGGAGAGAAGGGCAGAGGGAAGGCATTCCTCATGCAGTAAACAACCCGACCAATTTGCACCCAAGCCACTGAGCCGTAATCTTTTCATTATGCTTTGCATATTTATAGCCAAGAGTTCTATTGCTCTGGTACAAGCAAGATTGTAATCAGCCTGCCAAAGGATTTTCTTTAAACATGTCAGTCTTTAAAGAAGAAAAAATGGTCATCCACATTGAATGCCCTTTTAAAGAGAAAGCCCCTCTCCTGTTCTCTTTAGCTGGAAGATAGCATGCAAGCTTGGGCCTGAGAAGTGAGGGCTTGGCTTCCTTTATGCTGCCCTCCCCAAGTGTTCTTCAGATTGGTTAGAGCAGCCTCAACCCTTTTTAAATGCTTTGTCTAGTGGGTGCCAGCCTGCTTGAACTGCTCCCAAAGATGCCAATTTCAGCTGCCGCATTTAATTTGCTGTCCTGAGGGCCTCTTGTGCTCTTTTGGATTCTCTTAAATGAATCAAAATAACTAGGGAGCATAGAGCACATGACCCTAATTTCAGTGTGCAATCTTTTGCTACAGATAGTTTTGCCCATGTTAGGCCCATTTGTTCTAAAGAAAAGATGGAACAGAAAGGGGAACCTCCTATCTCTGTTTCCTACATCTTTGGGGCCTACATCAGACGATGAGTTAGGATGGTAGAAGTTTAGTTATCCAGAGGCCGGACACACATACCATGACAGAAGCACACCCTACTTCTGTTCCACTGTGAGGGGAGCACTTGAAAGAGAAAATCCAACTAGTGTGAGTAGATTCCTTGCTCAACTTGGTGATGCAGATCATAGGGTCTCACCAGCACAAGTGGTGTGACAGGAGCACTGAAATAATGGGAACAGCGCTGCCACATTGTCTCCAATGGAAGAGACGTCTGGAATTTTGAACTGGACTGGAAGATCCTGGGCTCCAGGGGGTCTTTCTTATGGTCAAAAAATTGCTACTTGGTCAGGCCCAGTGGTGTAGCAGTTAAGTTCTGCACGCTCCCCTGAGCAGCCCGGGGTTTGTCGGTTCAGATCCCAGGCGTGGACCTACACACCACTTAGCAAGCCATGCTGTGGCAGCTGTCACACATATAATATGGGCACAGATGTTAGCTCAGGGCCAATCTTCCTCAGCAAAAAGAGGAGGATTGATGGTGGATGTTAGCTCAGGGTTAATCTTCCTCTAAAAAAAAACAGTGCTACTTAGAAGTGGGAGGAGCCTTGAGAATCCCTGTGTTACCCTGAGAAAGATCCCAAAGGAATCCTCTGACTGGGCCCGCAGTAGCCCACACTGCACCATTAAGATTGTGCCAAGCCCAGCCATGAACATTGGGATCCTTTCTACGGTTCTTTTAGGGCCTGTTCAGGAGAGAAGCAGAGTCAAAGAGTGCATTTCTGCTGCTATTCTTGCTCCATTACCCAGCCAACCCTCAGTCGCCAGCATTTCTCAAACCATAGCTGTGAATACCCTAGATTTTTTTCCTTTGCTGACCACGGTCGCCCTGGTGGTCATGCCACTTTCTGGCATAACCAGGCAGAGGGCCAGCCGCCTCAGAGCCTCCGAGAGGAAGGGAGAGGAAAGAGGCCTTCCCTTCATGGCCCAAAGGGGCTGTGGGTCCCAACCGTCTGGACACTCAGGGTAGAATCAAGCTGAACAAATTATAGGGAGTAATTTAGGGATGGCGTGAGGAGGAGGGGGCATGAGCCTCAATCCAGACCAATGTTTTCAAAGGCCTCTGTTTTCTGAAGGTGTGGGAGCCAAAGCATGCTTTTCTCTTTGTGAATGAACTCATTTGTGGAAAATCCTGCAAAAAAAAAAAAAAAGGGAGAGAAAGAAAGAGAAAGATAAAATAAAATTTTAATTCAATGTTAATTATTGAATGTACTCTACAATTTCAGAGCCTTTAGTCTCCCCCAAGGATTCTTCTGCAATTGTTACCAGCATTTTGGTCCCTTACATCTTCTCTTCAAAACTCCGGAATGAGTTAGGAAGCATCCTGTCCTCTTCGATTTTTCGGAAGAGTTGGAGAAGGATAGATATTAAACATGGATGGATGGACCTTGAAGGTATTACGCTAGCAAAATAAGTCAAACAGAGAGAGACAAATACTGAATGATTTCATTCATATGTGGAAGATAAACAAACAAAGACATGGATAAAGAGAACAGATTAGTGGTTCCCAGAGAAGAAGTGGGTGGGGGGAGGGCAAGGGGTAAAGGGGCACATATATATGATGACAGATAAAAACTAGACTATTGGAGGTAAACATGATGCAGTCTACACAGAAACTGAAATATAATAATGTACACCTGAAATTTGTACAATGTTATAAGCCAATATGATGCCAATTAAAAAAAAATATGCCAGAATGGCAGTCATGAAACTCTGTGGTCCTCTCAGAGGCTTACAATGGAGGGAAATCAGTTCCATTTCAGCCACTGGGTAGGATTTCCTAAGCATGCATCCAGGCTTGTGCTGGGAACTCACCAGGGTCTCTTGCTTTTGTTTGGAAGCTAAGACTTCCATATGTGAAACATTAGAAATGATTTTAAGTCCATCTATTCGTAAGGATGGTGGATACAAGATACAAGAAAAGTGGGAATATAAAGTTAACAGGAGAGAGTTGTGAGAGGCGGCTTGAGAGAGAAGGGAAATTGAGCAGAGGATTGAGTGAAATATTGCGTGAGGTTGAAGATTTTGAATGGATAGCACGTAACTGACTTATCGGCACTTCCTTATCTATGAATCTACCTCTCCCCCCGACACACACACCAGCATTTTCCAATATCCTTCCTTCATTCCTTCTTTTACTGAACTCTTACCCATCCTTTACAGCCTAGCTTGACCTCTATCTTCATGTAGACCTTTTCCATGCTATCAGCCCACACTGATTCCCCTTTCTGGAAATTCTTCTTTCACTTGTAGTCAATATCACCCATTAAGTGCTTAGGCGATTTGTATTTATTTTAAGTATGTGTTTTGTTGGTCTTTATAAATGAGGTCCTTGAGACCAGGATCATATCTTCCAGTGGGATCAGACATAGGAGGATACAGTGGAGCCACTTTGCAAACACTGGTTTGATGGATGAAAGGTTCAGGACCTTGTTTCTCTGGGAGCGTTATCATGCCAGTGTCCTCATCTGGACAAGGTTTCCTTTTCTTGGCCATTTCATCAGTACCACCACATAGCCTGCCTCATACTTCTTATGGCTCTTTTCAGCCCAGTCGGTGAGAGTGTGTTCGTTCCTTGCAAAATGTTTGAGAAGAAGAGTTGCATTGTTCTTAGAAGACAGAGAAGAGTAATTGGCCTGCTTTTCGTACTTTATACATAAATATTTGTTTAAGCTCTGATGAGAAACTAAACTTAGAGACTGCAGCTCCGCACTCAGCATGGAAAGGAGGGCAGGTCAGACAGTGATCTTTTCAGCTAATATTCACTAGTGTCGGCTGCCATTTCAAGAACAGCCAACCTTAGATAATCAGCACTCGGGTAATCCAAGACCTTTGCTCTGGCTCAGATCCCACCTGTCCCCTTTTTCACAATTTGAGTTTCTAAGATTTCTTCCCCAGAGGGCACAAAGGACACGGAAGAAGGACAAAGAAAAGAAGACAATTTACAAAGGCAGTGTTGTTAGTGGTCAGACAGCCCTACTTAGAGACTTACTGGAGAGAAGGCTGCAGGTTGATGCTCACAACAAAAGTTTGGGGTTTAGAATCACCTCAAGATTTAGGAGATGTATATTGCACTGGAAATATACAAAATGGTAGTCTGAAGGCAAAGAGGGCCATGTGTAGCATTTGAAATGCGCCACAAATAGTTTTGCCCTGTGTTTAATTTTATCCCAAGATGCTATCATTTAATGAGTATTAATTAAATGTCAGACACTTTATGTACGAGATCATCTGCAAAACAACTCTTCACAGCGAAAATAATTGCCTCATTTATACAGATCAAGAAACTGAGGCTCGGGGCTGGCCCGGTGGCGCAGCGGTTAAGTTTGCACGTTCTGCTTCGGCGGCCCGGGGTTCACCAGTTCGGATCCCGGGTGCGGACATGGCACCGCTTGGCACGCCATGCTGTGGTAGGCATCCCACATATAAAGTAGAGGAAGATGGGCACGGATGGTAGCTCAGGGCCAGGCTTCCTCAGCAAAAAGAGGAGGACTGGCAGTAGTTAGCTCAGGGCTAATCTTCCTCAAAAAACAAAAAAGAAACTGAGGCTCAAAGGAGTTCAGTAAACTTCATCTGTTCAACAAATATTGATTGTTAGTCTTTCATGTGCCAGGACTAAGAACCGGCAAATGGCAGAACTAGGATCCAGTTGTGTCTGGTTTCCAAGCCTGCGTTCTTTCCACAGAGCTGTGTTACTTCCCTGAGGGAGGAACGTCTCCAAACAGCCTTCTCTTTCATTTTCATTTTCAAAATTTTCCCTTTGCATTCTGGAAGTTCTTTGAGTACAAAGCGAGGACTATTAACCATGTTCACCAAATGGTAGTGATGATACTGGAAGATATCTGGTTTGTTGGTTGTTGTCATTTTTCAAAAGAAGAGTTAGGAGAGAGTTTCAGGACTTAATTTTCTGCTTCTTAACTTAGGAGCAGATTTGGGAAAGAATAGGAGAGCCGGTAGTTCTTAAAAGCAATATTTTGGCTGTGCAAATCTGATTAACTGAGCTGAAGGAATCAGGGGTTGGTTTTGTGAAAGTAACTTAAGTCTGACACTTAAATTACATTCTACTCCTTGTCCTCTAGGCTCTGCCCTAGTTGAATCCAGTTCCACAAGCCACCTACCCTGGAGTTCCCTCCAGGACTCCCTCACCCGGTCTTTCTGAGAGAGTCTGCCTCTTCAATATGTCCACTTCCTTCATCCACACTACCATTCACAATGAAGAGCAGAGTTTTCTCTCCCCTACATTTCTTCAACTAATTGATCTCATAGCTCTTGTCTTAGTTCCCTCAAGTCTATTTCCCACACAACTGCCAGGGTAAATTTTCTGATATATAAATATGTAACATGTAAGTTCAACCCTGTTTTTTCCCATTGCTCTTAGGATAAAGTCCAAACATTTTAGGAGAGCAAATAAGCTCCCTCATAATCTAGCCCAGCGCCATTCAATGTGATGTGAGCCACATACACAATTTAAAACGTTCTCATAGCCATACTCAAAAAGTGAAAAGGAACAGGGAAAATAGTTTTAATATATTTTATTGAACCCAGTATATCCAAAATATTATCATTTCAACACGCAATCAATATTTTAAAAATATCAGGTATTCTGCAGTCTTTTTTTCTTATACTTTATCTTGAAAATCTGGACACCAAATTTTTATTAAAAATACTTGATGTATATTTAGACTTCATAAAATTTACACTTGAAAGAATAAATTCACATATCCAAGACGTTCCAAACATACTTAAAATTATTCCAATGGCTGAATCAAGTATTAGTTAGAATTAAAATTAAACAAAATTTAAAATTCAATTACTGTGTTACATTAGGCCCCCTTGAAGTGCTTAAAAGCTACATGTGTCTAGTGGCTACCATATTGAACAGCACGGAAGTACTCCTTGGTTAAATCTTTCAGTAACTTTGAGGACACTATGCTAAGAGAGATAAGCCAGACAGAGAACAACAAATACTGCATGATATCACTTATACGTGGAATCTAAAAAAGTCAAACTTGCAAAAACAGAGTAAAATGGTAGTTACCAGGGACTGGGGGAGGGGGAATCAGAGAGATGTTTTTAAGGGCACAAACATCTAACTAGTAACAAGTCTTGGAGATCTAAGGCACAGTATAATGGTTATAATAACGTTGTATTATAATCAGCAAACTTACTAAGAGACTAGATCTTAATTATTCCTACCACAAAAAACGAAATGGTAATTATGCAACATGATAGGGGTGCTAACAATAGTTAATTGTAATATGATTGCTCAATAACAATCATATTACAATATATAAATGAATCAAATCAACACATTGTACACCTTAAATTTACACAATGCTATATGTCAAGCATATTTTAATTACTAAGAAAAAATAATAGGAGCTAACACTGGTATATGTCAGGCACTGGTCTAAGTGTTTCTATATATTAACTTATTTTAATTGAATTATCAAGGACAATCCTATGAAGCGGATACTATGATGTCTCCGTCTTACAGAGGAAAAATCGAGGCACAGAGAGGTTGAGTAATTTGCCCAAGTTTACACAACTAGAAAGTAGTAGAATTGAGGTTTGAACCCAGAGAGTCACATCCTTGAACTCGTCCTCTTAACCACAACAATCTTGACTGCCTCAAATTCTTGGAGCTCCTAGAAACTTCCTTTCGCCTCAAGGCTGTCACATCTGTTTCTCCGTCATGCTTTAGTGGTTCTCCAGTAGAGGTTTGGGAATGCACATTGGCGCCTTCAGCCTGGGAGGGTACCATTTCCCACACTGCAGCGTTATTTTTCTGGTAATTATTTGGTACTTATCTGTGTGGATTGTGGAAGTCGATGTATTACTAAGACAAATGTCAGGGTTCATAATGAATTCCAGGGCAGAGAAAATATTTAATCAGACGTGCTTATCAAGCCTCTTTTCCCTCCTTCAGAAATGTCTATGCTGCTTTTTAGCTGATACTGTCCCCTTGCCCTGACTGAAGGTTTGATGAACCCTCTGGATTATATAATGTGGTGTGAACTCTCTTCCTCTGGCCGTAGAAGATGATGGTTCTCAGATCACTGACATGAACATTTCCTGTCCTTCCCAGCTAATGAGGAACAGCCTTTCCAGGAAACGTGTGCTTTGTAGAGTCTGATATTAAGAGTCAGCCTGAGAATGGGGTGCAGTTAAGTATGATTAAAAGTAGAAGATTAAAAATGTTACAACAGGAAATGGAAAAGAATGAGAATTATGAACAAGGCGGCTCTTGCTACACTTTGACCTCAAAAAGAAGCTACCTAGTCACATGAGAAGGTGAAGGGATGCTGTTACCATAAATCACTGTTAAAATTCACATTAACAAAATTACATTTACACATGAGGAGAGGGAAAGCTAATTGGATTCTGATGTAGCCAAACTAATCAGTATTCTTTTCCCAGGCAGAAGATAGGATTTATACAGAGATGCCACTGGCATATTAATGGCCGTTGGTGAACAGCACTAAATGGTTTGGGGTAACTATTAGCAATGAACCGGCTTTTTAATCTAACCTCATAGATGTGAACCAAGAAAGATTATCTTCTAAGACACGTGTAGCCAGAGTGTAGCCTCAACTTAGCACCAGGTTCTAAGCAAAACATTTGAACATCTTTGGGCGTCAAAACCATGGGTGGATAGTCGATGACAGAAATCCAATGACAGCATGAGAGATGAGTTTTAGAGAGTAACATGTGGGTGGGGTTGTGAAAAACAGCTTCTAAACTTGGAGAAAAAATGAATCCTTCCTTTTCTTCTCCCCTAACCTGCCTTCATACACTCCAGGGTTTCTCCTTTATCCTTATCCATCATAAAGTAAGGAAAGAATAAACATTGGCATGCCACTTCAGCAAGGTCTGATGTCCACTCAAAATGTTTGGCCTGGAGACCAGATTTCTGCTTCCAGCCAAGATGGAGTACCAAGGACCAGAATTACCCTCCCTCTTGAAACAACCAAAGACCTAGAAAGTGTATGAAACAATGATGTTCAAGACACTGAATATCAGGTAACAAAACGTAATGACCTATGTGAGACAGGAAAGTGAGTCCTGTAATTGTCCCAACTCACTGCTTTGAGATAATTTACAGGCCACAGTTCAGGGAAGGGAAACACAGAGAAAGACCTGAGGTGAGGAGATAGACCTGAGAGATGGAGAAGATCAAGGCAGCTGGAGTGCTCAGGACAGAACACAAGGAAAAAGAGAGAGAGATCCACAGAGAATCATATAAAATATAAATGGTCTAAATGTCCCAATAAAAAGGCAGAGATTGTGCATAAAAAATTCAACTATATGTTGCCTACTAGAAATTCCTCTTAAAGAAAAACATGAATTGGTTAAAAGTAAAAGAATGGAAAAAGATACACCATGCTAACAGTAATCAAGGAATCAAAAGGAAACTGGAGCAACTAATTAATATCTGACAAAGTGTATTTAGAGCAAAGAATATCTCCTGGGACAAGGAGGGTCATTTCATAAACATAAAGAGGTCGATTCACCAAGAAGGCATAACAATCCTAAACTTTTATGCACCTAATGAGAGAGCATCAAAATACATGAAAAACTGATAGAAGTGCAAGGAGAAATAGATAAATAAACAATTAACCAGAGATTTCAGTTTCTCTCTCCCAATAATTGACAGAACAAGTAGACAGGAGACTTCAAGAAGACAAGAACAACACTATCAATCACATTGACCTAATTGACATTTATAGAACACTTCACCATATGACTAAAGAAGACACATTTTTTTCAAGTGCACGTAGATCATTTACTGAGGTTGACTATATTCTGGGCCGTAAAACAAATATCAGCAAATTGTGTATTCTATAACCATAAGAGAATTAAATTAAATTAGTTTAACTTTAAATTAAATATCAGTAACAAAATTCCTTTGGAAATCCTCTCAAATATTTGAAAACTATATAACATACATATAAATAACACATGGGACAAAGAAGAAATCAAAAGCATTAGAAAGTATTTTGAAGTGAATAAAAATATAAAAATAGCATATCAGAATGTGTGAGAAGCAGTACTTAGGGGAATTTTAATAGTACAAATATACCTGTATTGGAAAAGAAGAAAGGTATCAAATCAATGACCTCTGCTTCCACCTTGAGAAACTGGAGAGAGAAGAGCAAATTAAAACTAAACCCCAACCCAAAATAGCTTCAAAAAAGAACAAAGTTGGAGACCTACCAACCACTTTCAAGACTTATTGAAAAGTTACAAGATAAAAAGTTACAAAAGTTACAAAAGTAATCAAGATAGTGCGGTGTTAGTGTAAAGGTAGACAAATAAATCAATAAAACACACTGGATGGTTCAAAATAGATCCTCATATATATGGACAACTGATTTTTGACAAAGGTACAAAGGCAATTTGTTAGAGAAAAGATAGTTTTTTCATTGAATGGTACTGGAACAATTGGACATTCATATGCACAAAAAACTGAACTATTATAATCCATACTTCATACCACACACCAAAATTATCTCAAAATGGATTAGAAACCTAAATGAAAACCCAAAATGATGACACTTCTAGATGAAAATATAGGAGAAAGTCTTTACAGCCTTGGGTTAGGCAAAGATTTCCTAGATACAATACCAAAACCACACTCTATAAAGGAAAAAATTGATAAATTTGACTTCATCAAAATTAAGAACTTCTTTTCAAAAGATACTGTTAAGAAAAAGAAAAGAGAAGCCATAGATTGTGAGAAAATATTTACTAAGCATATATCTGACTTCTATCCAGAATACATAAAGAACTCTTAACACTCAATAAGAACAATTGACCCAATTTAAAAAAAAGTGAGCACAAGATTTGAAAAGGCACTTAACCAAAGAAAATATATGCCTGGTGCATACGCACACGAAAAGATGCTCAATTTCATTAGTCATTAGGGAAATGCAAATTAAAACCATGCTGATATACCACATAACACCTATTCAAATGTCTAAAATGAAAAAGATGGACTCAATCAAGTATTCACCAGAATGTGGAGACAGTGGAACGCTCACACATTGCTCCCAGGAATGCAAAATGGTACAACCAGTTTGGGAAACAGTCTGGCAGTTTCTTGCTTTTTTAATGCGTATTTTTTTTCTCAACTTATTGAGATATAATTGACACACAACATTGTACAAGTTTAAGGTGTTGATTTGACACACTTGAGTTGATTTAATATGCTTACATGTTGCGAAATGATTGCTACCATAGAGTTAGCTAACACATAATTACCAGTTCTTTTTTGTGGGGAAAACATTTAAGATCTACTCTCTTCCCAACTTTCGAGTATACAATACATTCTCTTAACTGCAATCACCATGCTGTACAGTAGATTCCCAGAATCTACTCATTTTTGTACTTTTAACCAACATCTCCCCATTTTGCCCATCTCCCAGCCCCTGGTAACCACCATTCTACTCTCTGCATCCATGACTTCAACTTTTTTAGATCCCACGTATAAGTGATATCATACAATATTTATCTTTCTCTGTCTGACTTATTTCACTTAGCATAATGCCCTCAAGGTCCATCTATATTACCACAAATGGCAAGATTTCCTTCTTTCTTGTGGTTTAATAACATTCCATTGTATGTCTATGGGTGTATATATGTCACATCTTCTTTATCCATTCATCCATTGATGAAAACTTAGGTTGTTTCTATGTCCTGGCTATTGTGAATAATGCTGCAATGAACATGGAGGTGCAGATATCTCCTCAAGATCCTGTTTTCATTTCCTTTGGAGATATATACCCAGAAGAGGAAGTGCTGGATGATATGGTAGTTCTATTTTTATTTTATTTATTTATTTTTTGGTGAGGAAGATTGGCCCTGAGCTAACACCTGCTGCCAATCTTCCTCTTTTTGCTTGAGGAAGAGTGGCCCTGAGCTAACATCTATGCCCATCTTCTTCTATTTTGTGTATGAGACGCCGCCACAGCATGCCTTGATGAGTGGTATAGATCCACGGCTGGGATCCAAACCCATGAACCTGGACTGCTGAAGTGGAGCATGCTGAACTCAACCACTGCACCACCAGGCCAGGCCCTCTTTTTAATTTTTTGAGGAACCCCATACTGTTTTCCATCGTGGCTGTATCAATTTACATTCCCACCAACAGTGTAGATGTCAGAAGGATACTCTGGCCTGCTCTTTTGCAGGATCAGTAAAGACAGTTCTTCCAATGATTTCCTTCCTATAGGCAAGTCAGCAAAGTGACCTTCACACTCTATATACTCTAATAAATTGATTCACAACTTACTGGAATAAGTATTGGGCTTTGTTTATGTGTTGTGTTATTTGCTTAAGAAATACAGGGATTTCCCCCACTCTGGAATTAGGAACAAGATCTCAGTTGTGACTTATTCATGGAGTAGGCTGAAACATATCACCAGGCTGTGAGAACAACCCAGACTCCTTGTTTAGGACCAGGCCTTTTGTGTTCACCAAACACATCACACCTATTTCCATACTGACAGCAGCCTGTTTCCTTACACTGAGCGTTCAAATTTGTAGGCTTGCCTGCTACTTTTATATAACATGATAGGTGAAAGAAAAGATGCCAATTTCCATCTCCTCCCTTCTCAGAAAAGGTACCAGAACCAATGAACTCTCCTCTCAGTGAAAGCTCTGAGTTTCATGTGCATAGATCAAAGCAAGTACCAAACCCGTTTCACTACTTTCAAGGGCCATGGAGTTGGCACAGGCGCATTACGGGCTCAACTCCAGTTCCTTGTATTGATATGAGGCCATGTCTCCTTGGAGATAATCATGTCAGATCCGCATGCACTTTAAAAGTCACACAGCTGTCATCTCTGGGATTCAGGAGTGTGCAAGACCTACAGTTAATCTTCTTACTTAGACATCATAAAGGCTAAGAACGCCTCTATGTCTGAAGCTCATGTATAAGCACGTGTGTGTATGTTTGTATTCAAGTAAATAAAGTACTTTTCTTTTCTATAGAAGGATTCTTCAGTATGCCTTATAGGTGTGTGTAAATAGACAAGCATGAATGACAATAAGACAGTGTTCAAGTGACTCTGCAGACTGTTGGCAAAACACCAGAAAATTCCAATTCCTTACTGGATTTTTTTTTCCTGAGTTTGTAATGTGAGCGTCCAGTGCTCAAATTAGCCAGATAAGTGGCAAATCTCCCTTAACTCGGTGGCTTCTAAGGAACAACAGTAAATTAGTATTTGATTGAGCTTGGTCTTGAATTTCAGGATTTCCTTTCATCTGTCGAAGAGGCCGTGTGGAAGGACCGTACTGTTTGAGCTGAAGAGATATTTCTTGTCTCTGGTTTGCTTTGTTTGGACATTTCTGGCAGTGAACAGTTGCGTTTGTTTGCATGTTTATAAAGAGTCCTTTATTTCGCCCTGTGTGAACTTGACATTTCACTTTTAATATAAATAAATTGAAAATAAAGCAGTAGTCACTTAACCCTATGCCTACCAGAGTAGCTAAATACAAAAACCAAAAGTCTAGAAGCTTCCAAATATGTCTGCTTTTGTTGGAATGACAACCGTCTTGCAGTAGCACAAAGCTAAATTGTTCAAGGAAATGGTGTTTTCCAATTTCTAGTCACTGCCTCAGTTGTGGCTCACAACCACGGTTATCAAGCCATTTTGACATCTTGGCTTTGTTAAATGAGCTTCATGGTGGAAGCCCAAATGCTCCAGCTTCTGACCAATACTTGGGCAATGACTTCTGGTTTCTTCTATCTCTCCCCTTCAGCACACTCAAACATCCTACCTGTGCGTCTTTGTGCAAATAACCTAACCTTTTTGAGACTTTTTCTCACCTGTGAAATGTTGATAATGCTATTCTTTCACAGAGTTGCTAGGAAGATACAACGGATTGTGCATGTGTCTTGCACTATGTCTGGAATATAGTACAAGGCCGATAAATGTGAATCTCCTCCCCCTAGGCTTTCTCCTGTCCCCAGGACTGACTTCGTGGGCACGCGACCTGTGGAGCCGGGCAGGGCCCCAAGCTTAGAAGGTCCCCCCTTGTGGTTTTATGCTCTGCTGTCATTGTCTTAAAATTCATAATACTTTTTGAAAAAGGGGCCCATCCACATTTCCATTTTGCACTGGGCCCTACAAATTATACAGCCAATTATACAGCCATTCTGCCTATCCATGTTCAGTCTTTCTCCCCCTTTTCAAACTTTTTGGGTTTGAAGAACTAGATGTTCCCTTGGTTGCCCACTCAGTCCATTCCGTCAGTTGCCTACAACATGTTCTGGCTGCCAGAGTGATGTCCATGGCTGAACTCCATTTTCTCAGCCTTGACCTTGGCCTTACCTTCTCCTGCACACAGTCATCACGATGCTTCTGGTGAAGGTGCCTGTGACTAGATCAGGAAGTAGCTTTGTACAATAAAGCTATTCTTAAAAGAATATAACTTCTACTTGACCCAGCACAAAGATAGCCTAAAGAGGCCCCGTCAGCAGCCAAATCATCAGGTCATTGGTGATTTTTGTTTTCTAGTCTGTTCCTTAGTTTTCCCCACCAGGGGCAGAGCTAGAGTTTATGAGCCCCGAGCTTGTGTAATCTCGGAACCCTCTTTAGAAAAAAAAGCATAAAATTGCAAATACAGAATTATATCCAGGGCCTTGTGAGGTGCCCGTGCTAGGGAAGGAACCTGAGGCTTGTGCCTCCTTAGCTGCCCAGGAAATCTCGCCGCTTCCTCCCCTATGATCAAGGAGATTTTTACTTTCTAATCTTTCTGCTGTGCAAACAGAAAATGGTCATGCTGTACCCTGATCCATCATTCACATCACGCTGCTTTTTATACCCTGGTGATACAAAAGCATTTAAGGGACCTTGAGCACAGCACATTGTTTCTCTACTGTGCGTGTTGGAATTACTCAGGACAGGATTCCCTCTCTGTCTCATTCTGTGAGTGACTTAATCTGTTCCTATCCTTTGACACCATGCAAATGTCACAGGCTTGTTTATTTTTGTCCCCAACCCTGAGCTTTTCCCCAAGCTTCAGGCTCGTGTGTGCAGTGGCCTCCTTGACACCTTCAAGTGGGTCTTCTCTTTCCCTCGCTCTCCCCACATCCATCACAGTCCTATTGCTTCTTTCTCCAAAACAAACCTCAGATCCAGCCTTTTTTTTTTCTTTGCATGCTCACTGCCACCAACCCAGTCCAGGTCACCTCGACATCCTATACGGTCTCCCCTATATGGTCTCCCCTTAACCACAAATATCCCACTCCAATACAGTCTCTGTTTAGCACCCAGAGTAATTTTCTAAAACTTCGATGGATCATCACCATCCTCAATTTCATATTCTTCAATGACTTCTCATCAAGCTTTAAATAAAATTCTTTATCTTGGTCTATATCAGGTCCCTGGGCCTGCACGATCTACCTGCAGCCTCATCTCCACCACTCTCCTTTTTAACGACAACGCCCATTGCAGGGCCTCCAACACACCATGCTCATTCCTGTCTCTGCGCCTTAGCCCATGCTGCGCCCTCTGACCTGGGCGGTTGAGGGTAGGGGTTCTTGACTCTGCTCTTTGCATCATGGGCTCTTCTCTTTTTCAGGTCTCAGCTGAGACATTTGAGAAAACTTCCAGAGTGTAGGTCCACCCTTCCATTATCACTGCACCCTGCTTGTTTCCTTTGTAGAACTTAGTATTTTTGGAAATTACATACTGTCTTTGTTGTTTGTTCACTTGTTAATTGTCTATTCCTCCATCAAGCTGCAAGCTCCATAAGAAGGTTAAGGACTGTGTCTGACATGCCTCGGATGGTGACCAGAGGAAATAGGCACTAAATATATATTTGTTAAATGAATGAATGAATGAATGAATGAGCTACCTTTGAGCATTGAACAGATCTTATTGTGTTTATTGTAGTGTACCACAATCTAATTATTTCTGTGTATCTTTCCCTGCTTGACTATGAACTCTCTGGGCAAGTTATAAATAATATTTACTCTTTGTATTGTCAGCATTTAACACAGTGCTCAAGATGCAAACATCCTACTATGTACTCAATTAATGCATATTTAATTAAATTAGCTGCCAAATTACTGACAACCACCGGCTCTCAACTTAGAG
Source organism: Equus caballus (assembly GCF_041296265.1). NCBI lineage: Eukaryota > Metazoa > Chordata > Mammalia > Perissodactyla > Equidae > Equus > Equus caballus. The sequence continues at coordinate 41,910,530 of NC_091704.1, forward strand.
AGATTCAGTGGAATGCAAGAGAGATGATCACCTCAGTTGGAGGAGCAGATGATAGGGAGAGAAGTTTTAGAATTATCTGGGAGTAGGATAAACAAATGTTAATTCCACAATAGTAAGTTAGATCCTTGCGAGATACTTGAGACGGTAGATTATACCACAGCACTAAGAGTTACTGTAGTAGCTTATATAAGGGAAGAAAAGTCATGACTTTTCCCTAAACACAGCAGCACTGTTATCTGTAATACTCGTTAGGTTAAGATCTAATTCATCCAATAGATGCTCCAGAAATATTCACTGGTTTAATGAAATAGCAATTGGCACTTCTGAATGTTTTTATGTGGTGTAACTGTTTATCTCCTCAACTAAATTATAATCTCATTGATAGTAAAATCTTTGAGATATAATTGCTATTTCTTTGAATTCTCAATAGCAATGACCTACATTTTTTGCAGATAGAGTCACATCAGTAAACATTTGAGATTGATCTATACCATGTTTCCATACTATATGCCAAGGCAGAAAACCAAGCGATTCATTCTTATTTAGGGCTGTGAAACTCGTCATCTGCCTTCTTGCTAATGCCTAAACCTGGAAGGGATCTTACATATTACCTGGTGACACCTTTACTTTACTGACAAGGAAACAGTCTAGAGAAGTTATGTGACTTATGAAAGTGGCACCATGACGTGAATTAGACTTCAGGCTTCCCAACTTGGGCTTCAATGGTTACTCTACTATGGAATGCTGAGAATGTGGCTGCAGAAGAGTAAGGAAAAAAAAGAAACAGAAATTAGATAGGATTTACTTAAGTTACAGATTATTTAATGAGATTCTTGAGCATTGAGAAGTATTTTTATTTTATTAGTTTCATCAGTGAAAGCACAGTACTGATTCCCAGGTTAATGCTAGAGTAATTTGCCTTGTAAAGACTGCATTGTATTGAAACAGGGAGGAAATGTACAGAATTGGACTGGTCATATTTCACAGAGACAATGTTTGTGATTTACGATCCTTTCTCATTACTTTTCATAAACCAAAATTCATCTCAGAGCTTTAACTTAGGGTTATTTTATCTTTCTACGAGAGGAAAAAGGCATTTTTCCTCAAGACAAATAAATAGCTAGCAGAGAGTGCTTAATTATGAAGATAGCTCTAAACTTTGATTTACCCTCTTTTCCTGTTTTTACTAAATGTTAAAAATTAGTGTAAGCCCCAGTTTGAGATATGGAAAGACTCTAAACGAAGACCCTCAAATAATCTGACTTTGCCCAAATGACCCGGGCTGACCACACAGTTAAAAGACTTTCCTTCTACTGGAGGGTTGGATGTCCTATGGTGCCAAAGGGTCCCAGATGAGTAATGTCCTACAACTTTTTGGGGAGCTCTGTTCTCCCCACATTGAGCAGGCTGCCAGTCGAGGGCATTACTAGCTCAGTTTGCACTTTGGAATTATCTGTGGAGTTTTTGAAAAGTATCACCCAGACCCCATCCCAGACCAATTCAATTTGAATTCTGACTATCTGCATTCTAAATATTTGAAATATTTGAAGTGGCATGAACCTGATGTGCAGTCAGGATTGAAAACCACTCATCCTAATGAGTCCTTCGGCCCAGATGGAGCCCTCTGTCCCAGCCCCTGCCCAGGTGGGAGAAGGACCCACATGAGGAATGGAAAGGCTGGTTGTGCAAGATCCCACTTGTTTTCTCCACTCCTGAGCTGTGAAGTCAGGGAGATAACAGTGGGTTCCAGGTGCGTGCCTGGAGGACAGATTTTGTTTTGTTTTTATCTTTCTGCCAAAGGTGCAAAAAGAGAATAAAGGCCTCCGCTATCTCCTGGAGCAGGGTTTTTCAACCTCAGCTCTATTGACGTTGGGGCCAGATACTTTGTTGTGAGGGTTGTGCATTGTAGGATTTTACCAGCATCCCTGGTCTCTACCCTTTAGATGCCAAAGTCTCTCCTCTCTCTGAGTTGTGACAACCAAAAAATGTCTCCAGGTATTGCCAAATGATGCTGGGTGGGGAGGGAGTGGCAAAATCACCCGTGGTTAACATATCCTAGAGACAGCAGAAGAAGCTCTGACGGGGAATTTGGCGGGAACTGGGAGGGCATGACTTTTGTAAGCATCAGCAAAGGAAAGCAAGCATGGCTGTGTTGGTGAAGACACTGGTGGACATGGGGATTTTGGCCAAGGTAGTAAGAAAAAATGCTATAGGGGGTCACAGTGACCATGACTGCGGGCCAGCAGGGAGTGGTGGAGAGACCTCAGCTCGTCATACTAAGGCTCTGGATCAAGGGAGCAATGCCAGGCAGCCAGGAGATCTTCTTCTTCTTGAAGAAGAGGGAAGATGTTGGTTGAACTTTGACTGGGCTGGCGGAAGGAAACATGGGAGGCATGTGGAAGGGTTGGGAAGGGACCTGAATGCCACTTTTGAAGGACTAAAATGTCACATTTGGATGGGACTGTTGAGGACAGCCAGTGAGAAGGAGCTATCCTTGATAGCGTGGGACTCCTAGATATTAAGTTAATGGAATGAAACCAAGAGCCTACTTTGCTTTGAAATCTTCTCAAGATTTATTTAACACTACAATTAATGTTTCCTTAGTCACAGGTATTAAAGCAGGACCTTAAAAGTTATACTGCATTTCCTTACACTCTTATAAATTTAGTCATATTTACCTAACTTACTCTCCCTTCTTTGATAGAAGAGGCAAGGGAGGTTAGAGAGTATGAAAGGGAGCAACACCCAAAATCTGTGAGATTAGTCCTGACTGATTTAAATCACATAATTCTACCATTTAGGCTTGGAAAGGACCATCATTTCCTCTGTGCTTTTCTATGATATTCTCACACAGAAAGATTTCTCCTTATGTCTACACTGACAAATGGTGTTATGCTTTTGGTAAAACAAAGGATAATACAATACATTTTTTTGCATATGTACAGTAAATGTTTTGAAACAAACAAAAAAACAGTTCAAAAACACTTGCCCAAGATGGTTCACATAGTTCACCAGGTTTTCCAGGTTTAGAGAGCAAATGACTTTCCTTTTATAGAGAATCATAAATTTTAAAGCAGAAAGTGATGTTGGAATTTATCTGGTCTATCAAATATCGATCTTAATAAAAACTGTGGAGTATAGGAATGTTGTACTAACCAGTTCTAACCTTAAAAATGCATTTGGCTAAATACAAGAAATGTTAAAATGGTGCTTAAACTTCAAAGTAAAAAAAAATTCCACTAGCTCTCCGTTTCCCCTTCTGACACATATAACTGCCATTTTACCATCACTCATTCAATAGTTTAGGAAACGTACTGTTAATTCAACGTCTTCAAGTGTTTCACTGGAAATAAACCAATTGCCACTTGGAAAAACTGTTGAAATGTGTTTAGAGAACCCTACACCACCGTTTCGCTGGTGGCAGTCCAGGTCCCATATCACATTGCAAACGGCTGCTTTTAGACCAGCTCAGCTTGTGCTCACTTTTTTTTTTTTTTTTTTTTTAAGGTCATGGAAGCTGAAGGTTGAAAAAGCAAACAGAAAAAAAAAACCCCCACATTTTATCCAGCTTAGAAATAAGCAGGAAACTCAGAGAACTTGTTCTTGACAATAAGACCTCAGTAATAATACTGAATAGAAATTCAACCAAGTGGATCTGACAGAAGCGAAGGCAGACATCCAGGAGATTCTTGTGGTGAGCGCTGAGTCACTCCCTGTGCCTCCTTTTCCTCATCTGTACATTGGGGATGTCAGCAGTGAAGCTCATATTGCTGTGAAAGTATGATCTCATGTGTATATATGTTTTAAATGTTTATAAATTCATAGATCTTTTCTGAAAGAAACATCCTCTCCAGAGATGGAGGTAGACTTACTCACAATTCTATATTCTGAATGGCAGCTTGAAAAATATTGTTGGTATCATCATGATCACCTCTAAATTAATTCTATGTTTGTGACGATTGTCATCCATGCTACCCCATGTGACCTCCTGCACCTGACTTTACCTGTCTTCAGACAATGCTGGTTCTACTACTGGGGGTTTACCCACTTGCTGTGGGATTAGGGAAAATTACTTACCCTCTCTGGGCATTGCTTTCCTTGTCTGTCAAATGGAGAGGGAGAGGTAAGTTATCTCTGGGGCCTCCAGCTCTCCTATTCTATGGTTAAGATGAGTCGGCTGTAGTGTGCTGATCCCCTGCTCCACTCACGCTGGTATAAGGGTATCTGTCCTCCTAGAAGAACATACAGGAATTTTCCGTATGGCTGGGAGAAAGGAGAAGCCCTGATCTAGTGTGTGCGTGTGTGTGTGTGTGTGTGTGTGACAGAGAAAGAGAGACAGGGGCTAGGGTTGAGGGGCCTTGGCAAAGCTCTGTTGAATACTGACACTCCTGTTTCCAAGAGAAAGCCCTGATAGGTGAAAACGACAGAAGAGAATTCCAGCACAGGCCCCTACTCCGATCTTCGGGGGTGCTGGATGCACCAGGAACATTAGAAGGCCTCTTCTTAGACATGGATGCGAGGCCCAGTGAGACTGTGGGATCTGGTTATTCTGGCTGGGACCCTGAGCTGTAAGTGCTAAGCAAAGATTTTCAACAAAATCATCCGTATAAGTGCAAGAAGGCTCTATGAATAAGAGTGTCTGTATTTAAAATGTTAAATAACAAAAGGAAGACACCAGTGTATGAAGTATGATCTCATTTCTATATATTATAAAGAAGATGTTTACAAATGCATAAATGGTTTTTGAAATGTTACCTAAGACTTTAGGGAATGGAACTGGTGGGGATGGAGAAGGTGAAAGAGGCAAGAGGCTGGCTTTTTGTGTGTGTGTGTGAGGAAGATTGTCACTGAGCTAACATCTGTTGCCAATCTTCCTCTTTTTGCTTGAGGAAGATTGTCACTGAGCTAACATCTGTGCCACTCTTCCTCTATTCTGTATGTGGGATGCTACCACAGCATGGCTTGATGAGCGGTGCCATGTCCAAGCCCACGATCCCAGCCAGTGAACCCCAAGCTGCTGAAGTGGAGCGTGCAAACTTAACCACTATGCCACCGGGCTGGCCCTGAGCCTGGCTTTTTATCGTAGTTGTGAAAAGAAAAAATGTCTTGTGCAAGTTTAACTTTTCTAATAAAAGCACTAATTAATCTAAACATATAGGTGGGATATGACATGAATTGAGTGATTTAAGAGGTTTGTAAACCACTTCCCCACCAGTACGTCATGGGAAGTACTGGGTTGCCTCTAATCCATGAGAGAAAGCATCACTTGATGAAGAAGGGTTGGGCTTGAGCATGGGACAGGCATGAATTTGGCTCTATCACCTGATGCGGAGCTGTACAACATTGAGCGTGTTAACCTCTGAGCCTGTTGTCTGTTTTCTCTATAAAACATGAAGACAATACCCACTTTGTAGGTCATTTGGGGGATGGAAATAGACAACAGGAGTACTAGGTTTTATTACTATTTTTAAATAGTAGGTTCTGGCACTACAGATAATTTGCACTGTCTGGCCATTATCCATTATCTCATCCTGGATCTGTCCCAAAATAGAAACTAATATTGATTGACTGATTTCACAGACACTTGCATAGTATTTGCTACATGCCAGGCACTCTTCTAAATTCCACATAATTTGTAACTCATTTAGTCCTCATAAGAATCCTACGAGGTAGGTACTATGATTATCATCCCCATTTTACAGATGAGAAAACTGAAGCATAGAGAGGCCAAGTAATTTGCCCAGAGTCACAGAGGCAGCAAGCGGTCATGCCAGGATTCCACTACGTGCACTGAGCATGGTGCTTGCCCTAAACCCCTATACAGTGTTGCCTCTGTGCAAAACCGGAAATACAACCTCATGTCTTTAAAACAATTGGCCTTCTTTGGGGGAATGTGCTGGATAACCAAGTCAGAGATGCTACTCTGCCCCTTTCTCCCACCCACTGGTCTGGGAGTTAAATAGGAACGAGGGGATTCACTTCCTTCTGGGGAGAAGCAGTAGAGAAAGGGCTGCTCCCCTCAGCCCCAGCAGTCACAGAAAGTGCCCCCCAGGGCCTCCACGTACCTGGACTCAGGCTCTCACATTTGCATCTCTGCTGCCTCAATGCAGATAGGAAATATTAAATTATGCTTGTGTTTACTAGATTCTATAAACATTCATTGGGTGTCTACTATGTACTTGGGACTTTCTGAGTCTATGGGGAAACCATACAAATGACCAGTGCCTGCCCTCAGAAAGCCTAAGGTATTGCAACTGGAGACCACTAGGTCTTAGACAGGAAAATATTAACAACAATAAGATAATAGATGGAGGTGCTAAGTGAGTTGACTTTAGGGAAATGATTCAGCCTAGGGCAGGCCAGTTCAAAGTTGAGTCTGACCACAGGAATGAGTATGAGAAGAGAGCATCCCAGAAGACTTGATTTTCTTTGTATAATAAAACTCGTTGATATTCACACCCAATCCTGAAGTTTAGTCTCTGGAAGTTTTAGGATACTAGACAGTTTCCCTCCTGGGGGCTACAGTGGACCTTATCCTATTTCGAGTGACAGAGATCACTTCCTCTGGAAATGCTTCCAGGGCCCCTCAAGCCTGGGCTGGCTCCTTCTCTGATCTCCCAGGTCACCCTGGGCACATCTCCACTGCTGCCCCTTGCATGTATGTCGCAAGGATCTGCTTAAGGGTCTCCCCCTGCCCTGCGGTTTGGAGGGACTGAGTTACACCAGATCAAACAGGTTTCTGCTGGAAGACTTCCCTGAGCTCATACGTGATGTCAATATGCAGCTTTCCCCAAACACATTTGACAGGTTCTCACGTGAAGAATACTTTTCAATGACTCATGGGACTAGAACTCTGAAGAACATAGTTTTAGAAGCACTGTGCTAGCTGTGGAGGAGAGACAAATCGTGAGACAAGGTCCTGCCCCACCAGGAGCTCAGAGTTTTAGTGGGGAAGACAAAAGTCTAAGTAAGGAATTCCAATTCAGACCTCTAAGTGTGAGATTACAGGTATGGACAAGGGATGTGGTAGCAGAAGGATACAGAGAAACAAAAAAAAAAGGCAGAGAAATCTTCAAAGAGAGGCTGATACAAGAACCGAGTTTTCAAGGATGAGTTGTCTGCCAGGATAAAGGGAAAGGGCATTCCAGCTAAAAAAAAGCCTGGCTTTAAGAAATGGCATGGCTATTCAGGAGACGGCCACTGGTTGTAGACGAAGCATGAGGTACTAATTGGAAAATGGCTGTCAATAATCCTAGAAGAAAGAGGGCAAGTCAGGAAGGAGATTGGGTGCCAGGCATCATGCTTAAACTTTATCTGGTGGTAGGCAATGAGAAGCTGTGCAACCATGGAGTGAGACCATCAACTTCCCACTTTGAAAAGAAAATTATAGAGTGGCATGGTGGACAGATTGGGAGGTTGTAAAACTGGATACAAGTGACTGGTTAGGAAACTGCTGGAATGTCCAGTTGAGAGATGATGAGGGATAAGTAAGAAATTGGCAATGGAGAAGGAAAAGTGTGAACAAATAAACACATGATTAAGAGGCAAAATTGACTTATGGATGGAGGAAGGGAGATGAGTCAAAGATGACTCCCCAGTTTCTGGCTTGGATGATTGGGTGGTTGGTTGTATCATTATTAGCAGAAAGAACACACGAAGGGGAACACAGTCAGCTTAGAGGAGAAGAGTACAGCTTCAGTTTGGGGCATGTTGATTTTTAGGTTTTTATGAAATCTATAGGTAGAATTATAGGTCTGGAGTTAGGCTGGGGATATATATTTGGAAGTTGTCAACCTAAAAATAGTATCTCAAGCCATGGGAGTGGATGAGATCACCCAGCAAAGTGAAAAAGGAAATGAAAAGAAGCCAGCCCAGGACAGAAACCTGGAGAACAAATGCCCAGGGTGCATGGAGGAAGGAAGAAGGAAGTCCCAGTGGAGTGATGTGGCAAAGCCTCATGGAAATATGGCCTGGAAATCAGTACCTGTGTGTTGTTCCTGATCCTATCAGGAGTGTACTAACCCATGGGAGAGCCATGCCATGGTCAGAACTCGGAGTCCATGAGAGGAATCTTGGACTAACACCAGACCTGCCTGTACCTTGCATCTCTCCCTCTACCCATCTTTACTCCCATCCTTCAAGTTTGTGTCCTGGTGACTGGCCCCTCAAATGTCAACCTTCCCGCTGTGTTAAAGGGTGTCTATTCTCAGCTCCTGCCCTCAGTTCCAGGGAACCAGGCCCAAAATGATCAGGAAAGGCAGCCGGGTTGAGTCTTATGTTTGGAAGTCCTTGTCATAGAAGCCTTAGCTGAGACCATCAATAAGATTGTCAAGGTAGACTTTGAAAAAGAAGAGAGGGACAAAAAGAAATTTGAGTAATAATCTGGGGACTGAGAGAGGAACAGGGCCAGCAAGGGAGGCGAGAAAGTAATATTCAAGAAGATCAAAAAGAACCAACAGAACTTGGTGAGATGGAAACCAGGGCAAGCAGGAGACTGGTAAAGTAAGGAGGGGTGTTTGCAGGGCCAAAAGCTGCAGTTTGCAGAAAGTGGCTTGAGAACAGGCCAAAGGATGTGGCTATGCAGAAGTCGCAAACAACTTGCTAAAGAGATATTTCAGGCATGTGACTGTGGCAGAACCCAAAGAGTTGAAAGTAAAGGAAGTGGAAGCAAAAAGAAAGCTCTTTCCAGAAGCATAGTGATGGAGGAAACAGGTTTAATTAATTAATTTAATCAATACATTTAATCCTTAAGCATCTACTCTGTTGAAGGCACTAAGATGATCAAAAACAATTTAAGTGTCTAAAGCTGCTCCTCATACCAATAGTCTAATTGAGAAGATAAGATACACATAAAAAGTTAACTGAAAATACAAGATGTTGTGGAATGGTTTGCCATTTTCCATTTCAGCCCTGTTCTCACCCTACGCTTTCACCCCTCTGTAATTTCATCCACTCTTGCAGTTTCAAAGATCACCTGTGACATAAGCCGTCTATGCTAATGATGACTCTGAGCTGTGCCGTCTGTCTCAACCTGCCCTCCAGGCTCCCGATCCGCGGTGCTGCTTTTACAGAGGTCTTCCATCTCCACTGTGACTATCACACCCCATGGATTCTGTAACTGGGCTGGCCACCCTTTAAATATCGGTGCCAGAACACTTAAAGTCAAATTTGGGGTCACTTCACCAAAAATGCTTATCTACGCTCTAGGACTTTAAGGCAATGGTTTCCACTGTGTTTCCTGGAGACCTAGGCATGGCCCTGGTGTATCCTCCAGAAAGGAGAATGGAAAAACCTGGTATTTATAAACCCGTATCCCTGACTCACTTGCTGTCCTTACTCTGTTTATTCTGTGCTCCATTTCTAAATTACGCTGTTTCGCGGGAAGTACAGCTCCTGGGGGCAGCCCGCTCCTTCTCTCTTCTGGCCGCACGTCTGGGAGAGATTTAGGACCCAGAAAGGGGCGGGCATGGAAGAAGGTCACACCCACTCCTCATCCGGGAAATCCACGCACTTCTCCACGGGACAGGGATGATCTTAACTATCTCATGGGGGTTGAGAGGATGAACTGAGACAGCGATTCTCTCATGTTTTAACAAATATCCACTATGTGCCAGGAATTGTGCTGGGCGTAGGTGCCAGCCTGCAAGTTCCTTATGGACCAGTAAGTGAATTATTACCGTAAAGTGGAAATGATGCTGCAAAAGGAGTAAACCATGGTTCTCTTTTAGGGATGCTCAGAGAAGGGGCAAGCAGCCCAGTGTTGAGGGAGTTAGAACCCATGTCCTTTTGGAGGAGCTGCAAAGGAGCGTGACAGATAGCCACCTGAGGTGTGCTGGGGAAGAAGAGGAAAGAGCACCAGGGCGGGAGCAGCATGCGAGGGATTCATCATGGATGACACTAAGACCACTGAGGCGGGTGAGGTAGGGGCCAGATTGACAGCGTGCTTTCAAACACAAGCCTATTTCTGTTTCATCCTGAAGGCAATAAGAAATCAGTGCTAAGTCCTGGAGCCACTGTCACAGATTTGTCTCTGAGAAAGATCCCACCATGGGAATTCTGGATGCAGCTGAAGACAGCATGTGGATCTAGATTCTAATCTAGAGCAGTGTTTCTCCACTTTTTTTTCATTATCGCCTCCCTAAGGAGATTTTTTAGACATATTTTTTTCTAATCACTCTGCTGCCCCCCCATGAAGTTTTAATACCAGAGAAGTGCTGTCAATCTGTTTATGTACTGTAGACCTATCTGTGCTTTATACACAAATGAATATTTTTTTGCCCCCTAGGAAGCAATTCTCATCTCCTGGGGAATGATAGCATCTCTCTAGACTCAGGCTCAATAAATGCTTGCCCATTCTCCCTCACCTCCCACCCCCCTCCTCCCATGCTCAGTTCCCAGCCTGTCATTTATCAAATGCTATCTGGAATCCCTCGTAATCACTCCAGTACAGGAGGACTTCTCAACCTCTGTATTTGGCGCTGGATAATCTTTTGTTGTGGGGTTGTCCTGTGCATAGTAGGGTGTTGAACAGCATCCCTGGCCTCTGCTCCTAGATGCCAGTGGCACCCTCCTCCCCAGTCGTGACAACCAAAACTGTCTCCACTTGCTGGTGTCTCCTGATTGAAAACCACTACGTTAGTGCTTTAGCTGCTGGTTCTTCTGCGTCTGCAAAGCAATATTTGCAATTACAGTGACTAACTTTTCAGCCCGGGAGAGATAGCATGTCAGAGGGAAGCAGGAAGGGAAAGCCCTTGCTCCTTGCATTGTAATCCTCTCGACCTACAAGCTACTTCTGTGTCTTTTTTTTATGCTACACTGAACTCTCCAGTTCAGACCTCCAGGTCCTGAGTTGATAATCTCATTACAACTAATCCTGTTTACGGCCACTCTCTTGGCAGAACAATCTTGTCAGGACCGAGGCTCTTTCCTTGCCACCCACTGTTCTTGCTGCTCCATTGTTCCTGGGGACTGTGGCCTGGCTGCGTCTAAGCTTTCATTGATAGGGCTTATCCTGTTTACGGGGAGTCTGCAGAAGGGCCCCATCAAATGCTTCCATCCCTTCCTTCAATAAATGGCTCCCTTTGATCTCTGCAAGGCAAAATAGTGTTTATCAGAAGCTGGGCTTCCTCCAGCTGATGATGGGGACATCCTGTCCCAGAAGACTCCCCAAAATAACACTTTCTGCATTTCAAAATATTTTCAGGTTTCTCTTTTTCTGTAAGCATGTTTTGCAGAATATCTCCTTATGGCAAGGGAAGAAAGGGGCTGATTTTAGTTTTGGGAGCCCAGGGTAACACAGGGCTGAATAGTCTTCTGCAGGTCACTGCCAAACAGGAGAAAAGGACAGGGCTGATGATAATACAAACATTTGGAACCAGAACAACATACGAGATTAGGGCTGGCCAGGTGAGATCCATTTTGGTATTATCAGCTTAGAACTCCAAGTTATCCAACAAGGTGAGAAAGAGGTCATGGTGTTAGTCATCTGAATAACAGGGTGGTTGAAGCTAGTCCAATTTTTCGAATGAATAAGTGGGATTTACACTTTCTTAGCTTTTAAAAAGTTGTTGGGGGCCAGCCTGTTGGCGTAGTGGTTAAGTTCACATGCTCTGCTTTGGTGGCCCAGGGTTTGTGGGTTCAGATCCCAGGCGTGGACCTATGCACAGCTCATCAAGCCATCCTGTGGCAGTGTCCCACATACAAAATAGAGGAAGATTGGCACAGATGTTAGCTCAGGGCCAATCTTCCCTACCAAAAAAACAAACAAAACAAAACATTGCTGGGTAAAGAGAGATTCTCGATTCTCTCTCTGTAGCAGTGGTTCTCAAAGTGTGTTCCGTAAATCCAGCGGCATCACCTGGGAAGTTGTTAGCAATGTAAATTCTCTGGGTCTGCCCCAGATACTGAAGTGGTAACTGTAGAGGTGGGGCCAGCAATCTGTGTGCTAACAAGCTCTCCCGGAGATGTTGATGTACACTACAGTTTGAGAACCACCAATCTACAGCAATAACTCCCCAAACTTCAGTGACCTAAGAATCACTTACAGAGCTGATTAAAATGCAGATTCCCAGACCTCATTCTTAAAGATACAGATTCACTTGGTCTAGGATGGGCCCTGGGAGGTCTGCCTGGTTAACCAGCATCCCAGGGTGATTTGGAGGCAGGGGTCCAGGACCCAAGCTTAGGGAAGCACTGACCTATATAGGCAGGGGCTGTAGAAATTTCCAACTATACTCCAGACCTATTCGGAGACTCTCTTTGTGGCTCAGAATGAGCAGGTACCACAAGTCAGCTTCCTTCCCCAGTCATTCCGTGAAGCTGGCTGCTAGGATTACCTGTTGCGGCAGGTAGTTCTTTTCAAGATTACCCTAATACTAGAAGGTTAGACTGGCTCCATCCGTTCCTCTCACGCTGACATCTGAAGCACTTTGCTAACTCCTAACCTGGGTTGGGCTCACCCTGCTGGCCTGGAAGGGAAAGCTTTTTATCCGTTTACTTTCCTTGAACCACAGTGCAGGACACAGCTAGGTTTTCCCAGGAGTTTTATTTTGCACAGTTGATGCATTCCGGTCATTGTTGGGATGTGTTTTCCTTCTCTTCTTTCCCTCCAGCCCTGGCACTATGCTGTACGTGCGTGTACAGCCTCCCGGGGTGATCATCCTCAATCCTGACCCTCTCTCCCAGCAGCTGTCTCTTCTACCAGGCCCTTTGCTCTGCAGAGCTGTGCTACCAAAATCGCTATCAGCTCAGTCTCCCAGCTCAGAGAAGGAGCTGCCACATCTCAGATGTCGACTCTAGTTGGCCTCCTGCTTTCCTGGCTTTGTCTCCTGTGTCCCTTTAGACTTCTTACCACCCAACTTTTCTGCTGTTCTAAGTGTCTCTCAGGGCTCTTTCTTGACTCTCCACTAATGGAAAACAGTATTTTTCATGTGGGTTACTGTGATCTATTCTCAACAGACTGTTCCTCCAGTCAGTCTTTGGCACCCTACAGAGATGGTTCTCCTTTGTCTCCAGTCACTGTAATGGGTGAGGTCCTAGTAGAACGACTGTGTACAGTTGTGCAGTTTGTGCACTGCACAAAGACACATGAGGAAGGGAGCAAGTGTGAACTAAAATCCAGCTTGCACTCTGCTCACCAAGATGAGGGCCTGACACAGTGCGGTGGACACCTGGAGGAAGATGCACTGGGGTTTTTTTATGACAAATATTTACATAAATACATAGTTACCTTAGATTATCAACTGAGACTAGATTAACGTGTTTTATTGTCCTCTCATTGTCTATGTGAAAATGAAGACTTTTAGAGTGAGTGGAAATTTTTTTTGGGAAATAATTAATTCATCGATTTTATCTCTTAGAGAAGTTTTAGGTTTACAGAAAAACTGAGCAGAAAGCACAGAGAGTTCCCATCTACTCCTACCCGCTCCTTCCCACCCTACCTCCAGTTTCTAGTCATTAACTCGTGCAGTGGTGTGGAACATTTGTTACAACTGGTGAACCGATATTGATACATTATTATGAACTAAAGTCCATAGTTTACATTAGGGTTCACTTTGGTGTTGTACATTCCACAGGCTTTGACAAATACACGACATGTATTCACCATTTTTGTATCATACAGAATAGTATCACTGCTCTAAGAAATCCCCTGTGTTCCCCATCTCTAGGTCCTGGAAACCACGGATCTTTTTACTGTTTCATAGTTTTGCGGAAGGTACACGTTTTCCTTTGTACAAGGGAATATCCACCAGCTAAAACCACAAGGATGCTTCTGCCCAGAGGCACACCATTTTTAAAATTTAGCCAATGCCTTGAGTTTGAGATGAAACCCAATTCAGGATCTTTCCCTCGGCCACTTCAGTGTATCTCAACCCCCTCGTGTCTCCGTATCTTATACATCCTTTTGTTGGTAAACATTTCCATATGCTCTTCTTTCTCCCATTCATCCCTTCCGCCCCTTCTCCAATGCAACTTCTAGGTCAGTGCTCTCACAAAGAACTCTCTCCAATGATGAAAATGTTCTACATCTGTACAGGCCAATACTATAGCCACCAGCTGCATGTGGCTATTGAGCACTTGAAATGTGGCTGGGGTGATGGAGGAACTGAATAAAACTCTGTTTAATTTAAATAATTTCAACTTAAATACCCCACATTTAGTGGAAAATTTCTACTGTCCCTGGATGTGTAGGTCAGCGCTTCCCTAAGCTTGGGCCTTGGACTCCTGCGTCCAAATCACCCTGGGATGTTTATTCCTAAGGCAGACTTCCCAGGGCCCATCCTAGACCAAGTGACTCTGTATCTTTAGGGATGGGGTCTGGGAAGCTGCATTTTAATCAGCTTCCCACAATACCTAGTCGCTATTGTATGGGACAACACAAGGTTAAGTTTTTCCCTATGCCGGATGACCCTTTCTGATAGCATTTATAAACTTTCCCCATAGCTCATACTTGAAATCCTCCCCTTCCCCTTGAACCTTCCTTGACTAATTAGAAAAGAAACAATTCTGCCTGACACCATTGTTGAAATACACAGCTCCCGAGTCTGTCACATTTATCACCATCAAATATGCATATATTCTTCCCTTTACATGTAACGTTAAGATATCTTGTAAAATTTAATTTATGTAAAATTTCTTCCATGTTTCTTGTCTCTATGTTTTTATGTCTCCCTCTGTTAAATGTCTTCTGTTCCAAAGTCTATACTCCTAGAAAACAGAATAGAATTACAGAACTAACGCTTTAGTTGGCAATAACTACAAGCCATTGTTGGTGGGTTAGTACATGCCATTTACAGGACTGTGGTGCCACATTTAAGGTACAAGAGACAGAGAAGAGAAGAAACAGTAATATCAAAAGAAAGTAAGAGTTTCAGTCCAGGAGTCAGCGTGCAATAAGTAAGGAGCCATGGACTGTGGCTCTGGAGACTGGAGTTCTAAGCACATCTGTGCCACCAGCAGGCCCATGACATTGGTCATATCACTTAACCTCTCAAGGACTCAGCTTTCTCCTTCTAGAATGCAGGGTTTTGACCAGATGCTCCAATTCAAGATGTCTCCTAGACTGAAATGCTCCTTGGGTCAAAAGTAGTCTGGGAACGGCTAGGAAGAGGAAACAAACTTTTGTCACACAGAATATTTCACACAGTTCCACCCCCGCCACCCGCTTCCCCAGCTAGCCATGTTTGTGATGAACTCATCAACTTTGCTAAGGACAAGACTCAATATTTTAAGAACCAGCAAAACCCAGTTCAGAGTGAGTCATTGGTCCTGACTACAGTGGCTAACTGACCACAAAAGTTTGTGAATAGTCTATATAGGATCCTTAAAACATCTGCACAAACCTTTTATTTCCAGTGCTTTGAACAGAAATAAACAAAGCTTTTAATCCAAATTCTACATTCCACAACACAGATGAGAAGTTAGAGTATAAGCATGGACTTCCTGGCTCAGAATCTCTTGCCTGCTTGCCCATGTGAGGGGTCGGTTCAGTGCCTGGTCTCTGTCATACACTCAGGAGGAAATCTTTGCGTATAAAAATAGGGTGAGTTGTGCTAAAGTAAAATCCATGTTCTGGAACTCTTAACATGCACGTCATTACCTCTCAAGCCTCTGAGCTAAATGATTTGCTAACGGCAACTAAAATGTGACATGCCCCAGAGTAAAAGAATTGATTCCTAACTTGGAAGAGTCTGAGTAGATTGTCCTCAGCCAAGTGCCTAAATATTTTTCCTTTCTCTCCCTAAACCTTGCTTCTGCTGCCCCGGGTGTAGACTAGGAACTGGGTTGTGATGACTAAATGAAACGAGGGCATAGGCCTGCAAACCTTCCCTTCAGAGTCCTGGGCACCATTGCAATTATACATTTGTTTATGTCATCACTTGACTACTGTCTCTCTTTGCTGGACTGCAAATTCCAGGGAGGCAGAGATTCTGTCAACTTGTGCTCAGAGTTTGGCATGTAGTAGAAATCAACAAAAATCTTTTGAATGCAACACGTAAGCCGTTCGCAGTCCCTGGAGTCAAATCCCTGGGCTGGGAGCCTGTGTTCTTGGACAAGTGGCTTCCCAGCCTATGTCTTAATTTCCTCTTCTGCAAAGGAAGGTAATAATGGCATCTACTTGATTGAATAATCATGAGAATGAAGTGAGACAATACATGCAAAGAGCTTAGGACAGTGTCTCATACATAGTGAGGACTCAATACATGTTAATGATTTTTGATGATGATGATGATGGTTGATGTGTAATAAGCACTTCGTAAATGCAGTTCTTCTTATTTACTATTGTTATTGAAAGAGTATTTGCCTTTTGAAGTATCAGTTATATAGAGATGCTCAATTGCCTATATCATAACAAGACCAGTGCTTTACCTTTACATGCTATGCCAGGCACAGGGGCAGAGACAGCGTGTCAAAGGAGACACCAACATATTCACGATGGTACATGGGTCTCTAGGATCCAAGTTACAAAACGTTTTCCTGCCTTCCTAGATTCATCCCTCTCTTGACTCCTGGTATTTGGCTAATCCTCCTGAAAGTCCCAAGCTTGCAAATCAGCCCCCGCTACAAGATCTGTCTCTACACATCACAGGTAAAGAATGCTTTTTTGCAACCTGCTGTCTTGTGGAAATAGTTTATCTCCAGAAGGTAAATGATAGAAACCTATCTTCCTATATTCAGGACAGGAAGGGAAAATAGAAAAGACTTGAAGCTAATTCTAGATCCTGCATTTACTAACTGAGTCACCTCTGGTAATTTACTTGATTATATCTCAGAATAATTACCAGTTAGGTGAGAATAATTAATATTTATTCTACCTCCTGGGCTTATGAAAATTATCTGAGATAAATATGTAAAGGACCTAGTCCCAATTAAGATGAGGGAGTTTCTAAATTGTGCAAAGTAGAAATTTTGCCACCCCCCTGCCCCTTCCAACTCTAGTCATTCGGAGTTTTCAAATTGATCTGGGAGATGTGAATAAGGGCTCTTTCCTTTCTGTAGGGACTTTCTTTTTAAGTGGTGGGGCTACTTCCTGTCTGAGAACAAAGGATTGGGGGAAGAATACACACACACACACACACACACACACGCACGCGCGCGCACGTTTTTGTTTCTTCTTTGTCTTCTGACTCTAATTTGTAAATGAAATTTGAATAATGCTATAATTCCATTGCAGTATTTTCCATATACTGTTCTTAATGAAATAAGGTTAGCAAATCTTATCCTTACCACCTCCCTTAACTTTCTGCATTTAATGACACCGGATTTGAATTTTGTGGCATTTTCAGGAAAAAGGCATATAATTGGAGATTCAATTTCATCTATTTGAGAACTAACTGTTGAAGTTTAGTTATTTTTAGTAGGCAAAATCACTTTGATCCATTTTACTCTTTTTTTTTTTTTACAATTAAGGAACACTCACTTTAATATTCATAGTTCTTTGAAGTATAACACTATGCATTACTATTTCTTGTTTAAACATGATCTAGCGAAATCCATAGTTAACTTGTAGGAAAAAATGGGAGGAAGGGTTAGCACTAACCTGAAAGAAGACAGTATCCCAAAGAACATACTTGTAAAACATGAAACGAGGATCATAGATCTCAATGTAAAAGCATAATAAATACTAAGAAACATATGCATCATCTGATCTTTTCTAATCTGATGGGCAGACTATGTAAAACATTGCTAACCTATAGATAGGTGATTGATTAGACAGAACCTAGTTCTAAAGAAAAATTTTCAGGCAAATTCCCAAGTTCAGCTCTTAATATACTTTTTGTTTTATTAGAAGCTGTCCCTTTCCTGAACACTGAAGGGACAAGCTCTGAGAGGTGTGTGATTAATCCATAGACATCTAAGGCCTTTTTAAAAAGGCGCTCAAGGACCTCAGCAAATATAGCCTCTGAATTTTGTAAATATTCTATTCCTAACTTATTTGTTTGAGCAAAATCAGATGTCCTACTAACAGCACAAACTAGATACAACTTTTAACCTAAAAAAAACACGTAGGAAAGAAAAAATGTGCTTTAGAATTTAATTCGAATTGAAAATTCGTTTCCTTTCTGTGTAGTATTGACTTTTGTGGGGCTTTTCAACAATGAGTTTGGTTAAAAATATTTAAAACGACGAAGAGTCATTGGAGAGTCTCATATTATGCTGCGTACGTGTTCTTCACGTTAACATCATTTCCCTCGAGCCCTTCCCCTCATCAGGACTCACCTCCTGATCAGAGAGAAACTGCTTGGCTGTGTAGCCCTGAGAGTTTGGTTCCCAGAAGACAGATGCTGGTCTCCGAGTTCTGGAACTTTCGACCTGTGTGACCTTGGGCTTCTGAACCTCAGTCTACTCATCTGCAACAGGATACTCACTTCACAAGGTTGTTGTCAGAACTAAATTGGATAGTGGAGATTTTGTAAGCAAGAGAATGCTTTCCCTCACAGCCCCCAGTTCCAGTTAACTTTCACTTTGATATAATGTTGCTATAGATCAAAAAGTAAAATGGGCCTTGGGGCAGGTATAAATGAGTGGAGTCAGAATACAGATTCCAAATTCTACTGTAGCCCCTGAGAAGGAACAGAAGGCAGGGTCCATCTCCAGGCCAGGGCCTTTGAATCCCTGCCCCTAACGTGGGCCCAAGTATGTAGTAAGCCCTAGATGTGTGTGTGCTTTGGTGGATTTGATAGAGATAAGGCACCCTGGTTAGAATGAAGCTGGTACAACTAGAAGATGTCAGAGAACGATGGGTTAAGAGTAAAGGATGGGAGTCAAGCAGACTGGGTTCAAATTCCAGCTTTGGATTGACTGGACAAAAGGGCCTAATGTCTCTGAATCTGGGTTTAAATCTGATCATTCTTCTCCCTGTCCACCCCACCCAACACACATATACACACAGACATGTACTCACACAAAACAATGACAACAACTACCACTCTGAATGGCTTTGCATTGCCTTTAGGATAAAGCCCTGAGCATGGCCCCCGAGATCTGGTCCCCCTCGCCATTCTATCCCTGGTTCCCTCAGCTCCAGCCACAGTGGCCTTTTTTCCAGTCCCTCAGAAATGCTATCCGGCACTTTCTTGCTCCCATGATATTCAACAATATCCATGTCTCCTGCCTGGAATGATTTTCACGCCCCGTATCAGTACGGCCTTCCCCGTTACCCGAATGTCTAGGCTTAAACATCACTTTCTCCATAAGATTTTTCCTCCCATCCCCAGCTGAGTTACAGCCCCTGTTGTATGCTCCTTAGTTTCCCTCTTTCTTTATACTCACTGTGCTGTGATGTCTCTTTTCCCCTTTAGACTCCATGAGATGTCTGTGTGTGTGTAGAGGGCGAGGCCAAGGTGGGGTTGGGGGGAGTATCAGGGCCACTTTTTTCACTACTGCACTCCCAGAGTCTAGCCCAGTGGCTGCTCATAATACTCACTCACCAGATGTGTGAAGGACTTACTCTCAAGAGACTAATATCTACTCATAAGCTTGTGAGGGTAAATGAGATGATGTATACATAGTGCTTAGCACAGCTTTTGGCACATGGTAAATGTCTCAGTCAGTGGTGGCTATTATTATTAACAAGAATGTTTAAGTGAAGATTGTCTTTCATTTCTAAGTTCTTTGGTGGGCATTTCTCCAATGGGAGAGAGAAAGGAAGATAAGCAATCTGCCATTTTGTGCCCATTCTTCCGAATACTATTGGAGAGTTTTAGAGCAGAACGAGATGAAACACTGTGCCAAACCTAAAATTGGAGCCAGCATAGAAAACTGCTTTGATGTAATGGTTCTAGTGTAATTGTATGTTTGAGTGGGCCTCGGGTATGGCTATGCTCCAGGTGCAAAAACATCCCAGTGCGTCAAACAGATGTTACCAGTTTGGAGAGTTTTTTTTTTTCAACAGAAATATGATCCATGCCTATAGAAACCTACATGTTAGCACTTGAAAAATATCATATAAACATAAAATTTGCAAAAGATAATTATGGGATCTACATGAAAATCTTAGACCTGAGTCGTATACCTGAGTAATAAAAGGTGAATACAGTACCTACAGCTGGAATTTTAAGATGGGATTTCCATAATGGAGATCAGATTACGTAAAATTTGGTGTGTTAGAGTTGCATCTTCTTTTATTAAAAGAGTATAAATAACTGTGACATTTCTTTTATTTTCAACTGACCAGGTCTCTTAAGTTACAAACTTTGCTGAACATCTAACATGGACTGGATAGATGCTAATGAGTCTTAGTGTCGGAAACAACTTCATGAGTCAAAGGAATGAAGTCATAATGCTGGTATGTCATGTGTCGGGACTGATGTTTTTAAATGGGAACTTTTAATTCCATCTTCTAAGACTAGTTCAAAATTTCATGAGACGGTTGGGAGGAATGAAGGGACATTTGGGAAGAGGAAGGAAACCTGACCAGCTTGTACCTCTTCTAAACTATTATCCCTCTACTACTGGTAGCCTGAGACTGGCTTTTCTCTGAGCATCCCTGATTGAGCTTCTGTTAATAGACTTGGTGTATCAGTTAGGGATGTGTTTGGCTGCAAGTAAGTGAAAACCCAAAACAGTAGCTTCAACAAATAGGGGATTATTTTTCACACATTACAGAAATCCAGAGTTAGCTGGTTGTTGGCACCTATTGTTTATAGCTCACAGTGCCATGAGCTACATGGCATTCTCTCTTTCTGCTCTGCTATCCTTAGTGCCTCATGGTCCAAGATGTTCCCAGATGTTTTTTGTAGTTCAGATATCCTATCTGCTTTGAAAGCAGGATGAGAGTGGTGTCTCTGTCTCCTTTTAACAGGCAATCAAAGGCTTTACTAGAACTCCCAAGTAAATATCATCTACTTAAGTCTCATTGGCTAGGAAAGTGAATATTTAAATGGACAAGTGTTTAGTGAGGAAAAAGAGGGAAGAGGATATTGGATAAGCAACTAACAGTGATGCTACACTTGACTTAGTCTTCACACTATCCTGGTTGCCCATGGGAAGTAGCGAAGGGGATTGACTGACCTAGGTGATCAGTCATGCTCTCTTGGCAGGGAATGGGTGAATAAGTAAAGATTGACAGGTCATTTTTGGTGGCTTCCAAATTCATAATAGCTCAGCTAGCAAGGGAACTCACTAGTAATATTTTGCTATTGACTTCAGAAATCATGATGTTATTTAGAATAAGGGAGATAGCCATTCTGAGCCCAGCTAGATGCTTTCCTATACAGAATATGGGCGACTAAGTGACCATTCCCCATGGTTCATTGGTGACTCTGTATGATCGTATATCCCTGTACTCTAGAAATAGCTGGGCCTTTGTGATGTCCAGGCCAGCAGACAGTCTTTTTGTCAAATCGAAAAGAGGCCTGAAAACTCCCATTCCATTCCATTTGCAGAAGCCACCACAGCATTTCTTCTTCCGACCCTAATGGGAAGCACATGGAGATCATTGAACGTTGGGAGCCCTTCTATGCTCAAATTATGTTTTTCAAGCAAGGGCTATGATAAAGTAACCTCCAAACATGACCCTGGCAAAAGTCAGTAGCCTTGTTTATTCTGGCCACGTTCCTGGTGCAACCCAGGGTTCTGGGAAGATTTACTTTAATTACAACCTCTCTCGCCCTCTTTCTCTCTCTTACACTCATGATCTCTTACATAACATGTATTAGAGTTACCAAAACTGAAAATTTTATTCTTGAGCTAATTAGATGGATGTAATTTGTACTTGCTTTCTTTTCTTTTAGAAGATCTGGTCAAATTAGCATGTTGTACTCTTTTTCTAAGGTACACATAAATTCTCTTTCTTTAGTTCTTATGTTTCAGTGAAACTTTCATCTTTCTTTTCTGTGGCAAAGATGATAAAGAGACTGATGGTATCTTCTAAATTTCCTTTAGACATACAATATCCTAAGAAGAATGCTTTTTAAAGAATTTTCTTGGTATACTAATAAGTTCTCATGAGAATTGCTTCATTTCCAAAAAAGTTTTGCGTGGAGCTTAAAATTCACATTAATTAACTCAAAACATATTGGTCGATACTAGAGACACTACATTCTCCATGAGTCATGAAAATATTAGCATTCATTAGAATACCAGATCAAAAAAAGTGTTTTCAATTGTGCCTTATTACTTGCCACAAAATGTGTAAGTCATAATCTTTGCCTTCAGTTCAACAGCAGCTCAACAGAGCAAAAGTTATGCATGTGCACAGGCACTCTGCTCTGAGTAACAGAGGAATTGGACACCACCATACCTGCTCTCAAAGGAGTCTTGTTTCATTAAGAGAAAATCGACACATAAACAAGTAATTACAATGAGATGTGATAAAATACAATGATGAAAAGATACAGAGGGACAGGATTTAACTCTGTTGGATGATGGTGAAGAGAGGGCATTGGAGAGAGTTCAGAAGGAAGTGATGCCTGATGGAAAGCTTTTCTTGGTTGGAAGGTTGCTGAGGGAGTGGAGGAGGGCATTCTGGGCAGAAGGAAACCAAGCAGGGATGTGTGGTAAAAAAGGCAGGTAAGGAGTGATGAGAACCTGAACCAAGACAGCGCCAGTGGGGAGAGGATGGGGGATGAACTTGCAACACTCAAGAGGTAAAACCGAACACCTGGGCAATTTGATGTAGTATCTTCATAAAAGGCTACCAAAGATGAGACTTATTGTTGGTTCATCAAGATGATTTTGCTGGTATTCTTTTCAACAGATCACCTAATTTGAAGTAAAGTTTTGACAAATATGAGCATAATCTGTTTTCATTTGAATATTACATGTATGTGAATGCCAAAAGCTATATGCATAAATAGTATCTTTTCAAAGCACTTGTTCTTGGTACGTAGCAATGGACGAAGGGCAAAATTAGAAAATGACATAATATTTGGTAGGCATGGAGAAAAAACCAAACTGGCTTTCTCCCTCATCTTTAAGTTTCCTTTCTGCCTGCATGAAAGGGTCACTTGGCCACCTACCATGGTTTATTAGCAGAAAGGCTTTCCCGACTTTGCCTACGAATGGCCAAGCAATACAATGACTCATTCATTCATTCTGTTGACATGTTTGGAGTACTAATATGCTTGGAACCAAGGATAGAGAAATCAAGAAGTTGTGATCCTTGCTCATGAGAGAAAGGGGGGTGTAAACAGTTACTCTTAGTACAGTGTGACAGGCACTTTATTAGAAGTGGGGCCAGAATCCTGAGAGAATGCAGAGAAGTGAGCTAACTGCCTGCTGCCAACAGAAACACTTCACAAAGGAGGTGATAATAAAGCTTTGAAGGTTTCAAAGAATAGGGAAAAAAAGGACATGTGATGGCGTTTCAAATATAGGAATTATGGGAGATCATATTATTGTTTCCAATTATTTGCTCCATCTCCCTGTGAGAGGTTTATATTTCCCTGCCCCAATTAAGGTCACTTGGCCATGTGACTTGCTTTGGCTAACAAAATGTGAGTAGAAGTGTTTTATGTGACTCCTGAACAAAACCTTTAAGATCCATCATGATGTTTCAAAGTGTCTCTTTTCCCTCTGCCACATGAGAAAATCATTTTCAGAAAGGGGTGGCTCATTCAGTGTGGTCTCAGAGCAAAGAAGACTCTTGGAGTAGAACTGAAGCTAACCTTCAGGCAACATGTGATGTGAGCAAGAAAAAACCTGTGCTGTTGAAAACCACTGAAGCCTGGGGATGGTTGTTACAGCAGCATAACTTAGGAAAGCTGACTAATGCAGAAGTAGCACATGCAAAGGTGCAGAACTATGAATGGGTGTGGAGTGTCTGAAGAGTGGTAAGAAGTTTAGCTGGCCCAGAGTGTAGACTCAGCGTTTAGAGACTATGAGGCCAGAAATGAACCCAGAAAGTTAGTTGGGAACAGATTTTCGAAGGATCTTAAATGTCCTGCTAAGAAAGTTAAACATTATTCTTTAAACAGTAGAAAGCCCGTAGAAGCTGAGGAGTGACATGATAAGGTTAGTTTCTTAGGAAGATGATTATAATGGGAGTGGAAAGAGATTAGTACCAGGGAAATCAGCTAAAAAGTTGTTATGCTGCTAGTAACTCTATTATTGTGCATTTACTGTGTACCAGGCATTTTGTATCTATTTACCAAAGTAATCCTCACAACAACCCCATTTGGTGGGTATTATAATGATTTTTTAATAGATGAGGAAACTGAGGCATAGAGAGGTTAAATATCTTGGCTTGGTGACTCTACAAGAAGAGGTAGAGTTGGAATTCCATCCCAAGCCATCTGGACACCAGAATCCATATTCTTCACCACCACAGCACACTCTCAGAATCCAGGCATGGAGTAATCAACAGCTGAACTAAGGCAGGGCACCGAGATAGAGAAGGATCTCAAGACTCATGTCTCTGAGATTGCACAGAAGGTGGGTGTGACTTGGACCTTAAGGGTGAGAGAGATGGAGAGACAATGCCCCATTTTTTACTCGGGAGACTAAACAATTTGTGAAACAGTGAAGTAAACAGGGAAAATCACAACAAGTTTGGGAAGGAAAATGCAGAGTTTTGTTTGGGATACATCAATTTTGAGGCAAATATGCAGCACCAGGTGGAGACAACCTGTTGACAGTTAGAATGTAGTACTGAAGCTCAGAAGCAACGTGGGGTGGAGACAGATCTGGGTGGCACAGAAGGCCAGAGAGTAGACTAATTCACCCCAGCAGATGTAGAAAGTGAGTTAAGAAGAGGGCCAAGGGCAGGATTGGAAGAACCCCATTATTTAAGGAGTAGCTTTCTGAGGAGGAGCCAGGGAGAGACTGAGAGGCAATGATAAAGGAGGGAAAAGAGTCAGAGAACAAAGGATGGATTTCAAAAAGGTGTTCACCACCAGTGACTTAAAACTGGAAAAACTGAGAGGTGACCATGGCCATCTCTGTTTGTGGCATAGCTCCAGCCCCATAATGACTTTGAGAAACAGGAACCTCTGCTTACACAGCAGTAGAAACATTGAATATCACTGGCATCTTAGTGGAGGTGCAAGGATGAATTGGATGGAGGTCGAGAAAAAGTAGAAAATGTTTCCCCAGTCCTGACTCCCTTAGAGGTGAGCACTTTGATGCTTATTTATAGCTACAGAACTGCTTATGAACTTTTAAAATGACAAGTTCCCATAAATGGAAAAAGAAAGTACATTGCTCCAATTTACAGGAATTGCCAATTCCAAACATGGTAGTGAGAAAGATTTAAAAGTAAAACCTTTTCTGGAACACTCGCATACCTAGGAGAACTTGCTTACTAGATTCACTTCTTATGTCCTCTCTAGTACCGCTATTAGATCTTGACAGCCTATTACTTGTTAGTATAATATTAAAGATATTTGCATAGAATTCCCTAGGTTTTTTTGCTGACTTAGTAGAATATCAGGATTTTTTTTTAATATATGAATAGCTTGAAGCTACACTGAATCTATTACGCAATATTCTACTAGGAATATCCCACATGCATGCTTTGCAGTAGAGGAAGAAGAAAATATTGTTTTGTCTACAATACTAGTGGCGTCCTTATCCAGCGCACCTCAAATTGTTGAAGTGTGTTGAGACGGTGTTTGAAAAGGGTTCCGTGGAAACAAAGCTTAGAAACATGGGTTAAATGTTCTTAATTTTTTTTTTCCATTGCAGGATTTCTGAGAGCTGGTTTGCATTCTGTAGCTTCAGAGATGGATAGATTATGCAACAGTCCCCAAACTCATCTGACGACACATCTCCCCCTCCCATTTTTTTTTCAAGAACACATGACCTACTTTATCAAATGTCCTATGTGGTAGCTTCAAAAATACTTGCTGCTCCTTTCTGTAGTATCCTTTTTCTACAGCATTATCCTTCCCTACTCCTCTGGGCACAGGGGTGGTTATGTGACCTGCTTTGGCCAATGTAACATGACTGCAAGTGGCATGTGTCACTTCTGAGCAGACCCTTTAGGAACCAGCCTATAGTCTACCTATTCTTTTAACCCTCTGCTACAAGACCAGTTTTGTCCCAGAGAAAGATTGTGCCAATAGCCCAGAGTTATAGAGTGTCCTGTGATGGAAATGGAAAAGCATAAGAAAGAAATCTTTGAAGTCATAAGCCGTTAATATTTTAGGTTCATTGTTACCACAGCTAACTTAACTTAAGCTGACTATGTCTACCCCTAAGCATTTCTAAATTGCTTGAACCTTTCTACTTTTTACAGGTGCACTCATTTAGTCTCAATCTTACAAATGATGAGATGTTCTTTGAATCATCCTTTAGGTTCAGACAGTAACACTTGAAGATGAACTAGAAAAACACATATGAAACAGAACTCAAGGCAATGGTGCTCAAACTTTTGTATGCCTAGAAAGTTACCTGGAATTTTGTCCAAAATGGACATTCCCAGGCGAATTCCTAGAGATTCTGATTCAATGGGCCTGGAGTGGGTCCGAGAAATCTGAGTTTTAAACCAGCCTCCCAAGATATTACCAATGTAGTGATGTGTCAGCCACACTTCACAGAGTGTGTTGGTCTAAAGCCACTCACTTGATTAGCAGTTATATAATGACATGCATTTAACTTGATGCCATTTCAGTTTAAGGAGGCATCATAGAAATTCCTCTTTTGAATTACTAGAGGCACGTATGAAATTAGTTTCATCACATTTTAGTTTATATTCATTATATTTCACTATATTTTAGTGCAAAATATTTTCTGCACAAGATGGTACTCTCATGCTTGAATGCCTACCTTATTCGAAAGGCCTGATTCTAGGTGACCCTTGGCTCTTTCAAAAAAATCAGTCTGCTCTGAAAAGATTAAGTTCTGTTACCTATGAAGATCAAGGGCTATTTTAGTTGCCAGTGACAGAAACCTAATTCACATCACCTTAAGCAAAGGTGCTGGTTGAGCAGGCAGGACATGTTAGAACTAGAGACCCACCTGACTTTGGGAAGGTGTTGGGAGTGGGGAACATGGGTAAGAGGGTAAAATGAGGATGGTGTGCAGACTCTCCTGGAAGGAAGAGCTGGCAGGCAAGGCAACTACCTGGAGAGTGTGGGACAAGCAAAGAGATAGTCGAGGCAGGTGATTTGTACCAGGGAAGTTCGGCAAGATGTGATCAGGTGGAAGTCCTGGCAGCTGAGTGGGGAATGACCAGGGGGTAAGGAGTAGGGAGGTAGATAAAGTAGAGAATGTTAGCTTGAATCGGGGCTTCACTTATAGTTGGATCTAGATCCTCAAAATATGGATTCAAGTATCGAGGGTTTTTTCCATCTCTCAGCTCTGCTTTCCTCCATGTTAGCTTCACTACTAGGCAGACTCATGAGGAACAAGATGGCAGCCACCAATGTAGTAACCCCCAAACTGAGTCTCATTGGTCTGGCTTGGGTCAAGGCCAATCTTTTACCTAATCATTGTGGCCAGAGATTCCCTGTTTGGCCAGGACTAGGCTATATGTCCATCTCTGGAGACAGGGATGAGGTTTCAGCTACCTGAAGCACAATGGTTCCCCAAAGTGAAACTGAGGCACTGTTCCCAGCAGCAAGGGAGCAAAAAGGACTAGGCAGGGGAAATTCAACCTGTCTTCTGTATATCTGACAATACTTATCCTGTCAGATTGCTGACAGGAAGGGAACTCACACACTGGATTTTTTTCCCCCGAAGGGGATTTTTTTCTAAAATGAATAAAGCAAACAATTTTATTCCAAAATATTTGAGTAAGCAAACCATGTCTATTCCTTTTTGGGAAAATATCAGAGAGAAACTCAGTGTTATAGATGGTAGTTAGGTCTAATTGCAGTCATAGGAATCGTGTTTTTTACTTCAAGATTGCCTGTTAATAAAAATTTTCCATTAGCTCTATTGAACCTGCATACCGTTAACCTTGATTTAAAGTCACAATTATTTAGTCTACAAGGAGCCAAATTTTCTACAGATGCATAAAGTTTAAAGAGAGAAATGCTGGCAACCTTTTGTCCCTTGGTCGATTACTAAAGGCTGGAATCGGAGTCGTTTGCTACAGAATTGTCCAAATATCACAGAGCAAAGCAGTTCAGTCTTTATTACGACTTCTATTAACTCGCTTGACTTTTAACCAAGATGTTCCACATCAAGTCTCTTTACAGAAAAGGGTTTTGGAATCTGCTGTGCCTTTCTATTTATAGCTCATATTTTCACTTATTTATTACCACGGAACAATTTTAGAGTAAGAAAGTTTATAAGTGCAGCTGTTTCTCCATTGACCTGTTCCTTTGACTTAAAGAAAGCTTCCTCTGCTTCTCCCTCAGTGTAATTAGGCTCCTTTCTCATATTTTTGTTAGTATGCTGTGTCAGTATGAGGCATTGTATACAATGAGCGTTCAATAAATGTCACTAATTAATGACTCAGCACAGGATCAACATGTTTTGCATTATGCCACCATTCACTGAAGCACTGTGGAATCATTTCTGAAACAACTTGGAGCTCTGCCAAGATCTAGATATTTGGGCATTTTACCAGAGACTTGGGAAATTCCAAAAGTGAGATTTTTTAAAAATACGGCTTCCTTTTTTTTTTTAAATCAAAACATAACAGCTACTTTTGTTTGTTAATGCTCAAAATATAAAGTGGAGCACAATTAATAAAATGAAGTTTATTTAGAAAGACTGTTAAACTATCTAGTTGTTGATAGCTTTGGCACTCTAGATTTCAACATCTGACTGCAGAGAAATATCTCTGATGCATATAATCCATATATAACTTGTGTGATCATGTAGGTGGAACAAATTCTGCCCTTTCTCATTTTACATTTCTCCTCTGCAGGGCTGATACAGTAACAAGTGTATTTATCATTTTCAGAATATCATAGAAAACACAGAACCGGCCAGGAAGCCAGACTCTTGTCCTGCCCCCGCACCCTACTGGCCTCTGTGAAGGTGATAAATGGCTGCCATCCGCATAGCATTCAGGAACTGAAAAGTTCAAGGGCATGGAGGCCTTATTTGTGTCAGCCCCTTCCTTTGGTAGCTTGTAGGAAAACTGTTAGAATGGGAAGAGAGAGGAGGGAGGAGAGAGAGTTGGCTGGATACCACGGCCAGATGTCCAGAAACCAAATCATAATAGCCTTTTCAACTGGTGTCCTTGAATTCCTTGAGCTATTCATGAAATTCTTATAACCTTGAATATCTGTTTATGTCATCAGTGTCAGTTCAAATCATGGATTCCACGGACAGCTTGATAAATGATCTTCAATTTTATCACAGACAAATGCAGTATGGTTCAATCAGTTGTTTTGCTTATGTGAACATTTTGGAATTGTGTCCATAAATCTATTTCTAGTTAAATATTCAGAGCGTTGGTGTACCAATTTTCACAAGTTTGTGCTTTGGTTGTATCTGTATTTTGCCCCAAATGCCTCCCCCCAACAGGCAGACAAATAAACCTGAGGCAGAAATATTGTGTGTTTGGTTACTTGGTTCTTTCTTGTCACAGGCAACTAACTACTGTATCCAGATAAGTTCCTGCTGACACTACTGTGATGCCTGCCAGAGAAACTGTCTAATGTCACATTAACGCAGCAAAAATGATGAACAATCCCTGCTCCAAGGCCTCCTTCACTCAAGGCTCCAGTGGCATGTTGACTCTTGGCATTTACACTTGTTTGCTTATTGAACGGTGTCAGGTTTCTATGGCTCCGAGTGCTGGCTCACATTACAGTCAAGTGGAAGCAAGAAAATTCAGGCAAGCCTTCATGGAAAGATAGACCTGCCACATTTTCAGGTTTCTTGGTAAATGGACAGAGAAAAGGAGGATGATGTAATCTCTCTCCTTTTCCAAGATTTTGACAGAAAAAAGTTGTGGAGTTGGGGATGGGGGGGCGGTCATGTTAGAACTGGAGATCAGACCTGCCTCCGCGTCTGGGAAGGTGATGGTGGGGGTCCTGCTGGTAGGAGAGGAGGGATGAGGACAGTGTGCGGGCCCAGTGTGGGGAAGGAGAGGTAGCAGATGGTCACAGCACCTGAAGAATCTAGGGACAGGAAGGTGGCATTCAAGACAAGTAATCCTCAGTAGAAAGGTGAGATAAGGTATGAGCAAGCGAACGTCCTGGCAGATGGGCTAAGCTTGACCAGAAGCAATGGGAAAGAATGGATGAGGTAGTCAGGATCAAGAGCGCTGGTCAACCAAAGTCATGGCACCATCTGGGATTAAGGGGTAGACCCTAACCTTGGGAGTAAGAGATTACAAGGAGAGCGGTAAGATGGAAGAAGGACAGTGATTAAATTCACAAGCAATCGAATTACAACAGTGGGTTGGTCACAGAAGAGTGGGGAAGAGGGAACTAATATTCATGGACTGCCTCCCACATGCACATCAGACACTGAGCTGGGGTATAGATTTTCTTCATTCATTTATTCAACAAGTTCTTCTTTTTTTTGTTTTGAGGAATATCAGCCCTGAGCTAACATCCGGCACCCATGCTCCTCTTTTTCTTGCTGAGGAAGTGTGGCCCTGGGCTAACACCTGTGCCCATCTTCCTCCGTTTTATATGTGGGACGTCTGCCACAGCAGGGCTTGATAAGCAGTGCGTAGGTGTGTGCCCAGGATCTGAACCGGCGAAACCCAGGCCGCCAAAGCAGAACACACAAACTTAACTGCTATGTCACCGGGCCAGCCCCTCAACAAGTTTTAAATGAGCACCTTCTATGTGTCAGGCACTGTTCTAGGCACAAGGGACAGAGCAGTGAAAAAAACAAAATCCGTGCCCGCTTGGACCTTACATTCTCTGCTAGGAGACAGACAAGCACAAAATAAATAAACTTTATACTAGATGAGAGGGTGATAAGTGCTCTGGAGAAAAATAAAGCAAGGTAGAGAGATAGGGAATGTGCAGGAGCAGAATTTTAAGTAAGGAGGCCAGGGAAAGCCTCTTTGAGAAGGTGACATTTGGGCAAATCCTTGAAGGAGGTGAACTTTCAGATACCTAGGGGAAGAGCTTTACAGGCAGAGGAAACAGCAGGTGCAGACGTCGTGGGTGCCAGCGTGCCTGGTGCAGTCAAAGGACAGCAAGGAGACCAGAGCAGCTGGATTCATACAAGTGGGGGCGGAATAGAAGATGTGAGAGGAAGGAGGCTGGGGCTGGAGGTGAGAGAATCCTCTAGGCCAGCGGTTCTCAGTGGGGGTCAATGTGGTCCTAGGGGACATTTGACAATGTCTGGAGATATTTTTGGTTGTCACAATTAGGGGCTGTTTGTCCTAACTGAGACTTTAAACAATTCAAAATGGGCTCTTTACATGCACAGGAAGCTCCCATCTGGGCAAATAGTGGGTGGCTGGCACATGGGACCGTGGCATTGGATTTCAAACTGGTCTCTGTAAATGGAAGTAGTCAGAAAAAAACAGATATGAAGTTGTTTTGTAAAACCTATTACTGAAGTATAACATACATAAAGAACAACGTACATATCATAAACGTACATATTGATGAATATTCATAAGCAAAACACCAATAGGTAAGTAGCACCCAGATCAAGAAACGGAACATTTTTAGCATCCTGAAAGCCCCCCGCCACCTCTTCCAATCACTACCCTTCCGAGAGTAGCCACTATCCTGACTTTTAATATCATAAATTAGTTTTGCCAGTTTGGGAACTTTTTATAAATGGAATCACATCCCACGGACTTCTTTCCCTCAACACGATGTTTGTGAGATTCAACCATATTGTTGTGTAAAGTTGTAGATCATTCATTCTTATTGTTATAGAATATGCCATTGTGTGAATATAAAACAGTTGGTCTATTCTACTTGGATGAGCATTTGGATAGTTTCCAGTTTTAGGCTATTATGAATAGCGCTGCTTTGAAATTTTCAGTGTATGCCTTTTGGTGAACGCATGCACACATTTCTGTAAGGTATACATCTAGGAGTGGAATTGCAGGCTTGTAAGAGAGAAAAGAAGTCTTAATAAGATGAAATGTAGCATAATAGAGGTAGACCAATAAACAATTCATATAAATATGATAGAAAAAGTTTGGATAGATTCAATAATAAAAGAAGGCCAGAGGCTGGCCCTGTGGCCGAGTGGTTAAGTTCATGCGCTCCGCTTTGGTGGCCCGGGTCTCGCTGGTTCGGATCCTGGGCGCAGACATGGCACCGCTCATCAGGTCATGTTGAGGCAGCATTCCATATAGTACAATCAGAGGCACTCACGACTATAATATACAACTACGTACCAGGGAGCTTTGGGGAGAAGAAAAAAATAAAAGTCCAGAGCTCAGAATAGAAAAGGCTACAACAGCAAGGATGCAAAGTAGAATGTAGTCTAAGCTAAAGAGAATGATGTCGTGTGTAGATAGGCATGTAACTTAACAGAAATCAGGTACCAGCTGTGTGGGGTAGTAAAGGGCTTGGGTAGGAGCCAAGAAGACCTGAGTTTGAACCTTGCTCTACCAGATATGACTGTGTGTCTTGGGTGCATCACATGACAGCTCAAAGCTTTGGCTTTCCATTGCAGGGAATATAGGTTGTGAAGATTAAATTCATTCATTCAACACCTATTGATTGAATACCTACCTCTGTGCAGGGTACTGGGGATTCAGTGGGGAACAAAAAAGAAGAGTCTTTGCCCTCACTGATTTTACCGGGAAGGAATTCAGTGAACAAGGATCAATTAATTACAATTATTGTAAGGGGAATGATCTAACCTAGTCTGGGGGTCAGGGATCCTTCTCTGAGGCCAACTAGACACGAGCCAGGCCAAGAGTTGGGGGTGAGAAATTACAGGCAGATGAAATAGCACGAGGGAAATCTAAAGAGGGAAGGAGCTTGGCAGGTATGAGGAAAAGAGACAGTGAGGTGCAAAAAGAATGGAAAGGGAAGAGGGCAGAGAGACGAGATGGAGGGGCAGGCAGGGCCTCTAAGTGATGAGATTCACATTAATTGATTTTTAAGGATTTTAAACTGAAGGCATGGAAAGGGCTGGAAAATGGAGTAGAAGTGGTGACAGAATCCAGTAAGTGCAAAAATATAGATTGATTTGTGAATTTGCATTTCAGTGTTCATCCATGAATTCATTTACATTTATGGGCTGTAGGACTACCAAGGAATCTGGTAATGTCCAAAATTATTTGGGTATCAATAACTGTTGTATGAATGAATACATAAATAGTAATTTACAAGGTTAACACAACTTGAAAAAAAACCCTGTTTAAAATTATTTAATTCCCTTTGCTCTGATATTAGCTTAGTTCTTCAAGCAGATTTCCATTCTGGGAACAGTAGCCAACATTTGTTGTGTTACTGTGCACCAACTTCCATTCTAAGCAGTAGATAACAAGTGTATTCTCTCATTTAATCCTCATCACAACAACCCAGGGAGGTACGTTTTATTATTATGCTTGTTTTACTGATGGGGAAGTAGACACTGAAAGGCACCCTGAGCCACTTGTCCGAGATCACCTGGTTAGTAAGCACAGAGTCAGGATTCACACTCAGGCAGTCTGATTCCAGCCCACTAGCCCTCCCTGCCTACTCTCTCTCTCTTTTTTTTTTTTTTAAATTGGCACCTGAGCTAACATCTGTTGCCAGTCTTCTTTTTCTTCTTCTTCTTCTTCTCCCCAAAGCCCCCCAGTACACAGTTGTATATTTCAGTTGTGGGTCCCTCTAGTTGTGGCATGTGGACACCACCTCAGCATGGCCTGATGAGCAGTGCTAGGTCCATGCCCTGGATCCAAACCAGCAAAACCCTGGGCCGCCGAAGCGGAGTGCACGAACTTAACCACCTGGCCACGGGGCAGGCCCCTGCCTGACTACTCTTTACGGCCTCCAGAAAGAGGTCACAAACAAGTCAACACAAACATCTGGTTGGTTTGATTGCTCCACTTCTCATTTTAAATTAATAAATTGGTGTTGTGCATTCCACATTAATTTTGTGTGTTGGTTGGCATGACTTGATTCTCTAGGGCTTCATGCGCTAATAGTGGACTAAGAAGGCCGAGCTTCCAAACCTGCAGATCCAGCAGTGGATCAATGACTGGATCTCAGGGGAGTGATACCTCTTGAGGAGGTAAGCAGGGTCCAAACCCTGCAGGCCTTGTAGACAATGGAAATGTTTTGGATTGTTCTCTTGATGCAGAGGGAAGGGATACCAGTGGTTAGGAGATGGTCGCAATAGTCTGGGGGAGACTATAGGCCACTTAGACCGGTGTGAGTGCAGTTAAAATGGAGATGAAATGAGATCTTAAGTAAAAGGCCTTCGAAAATGCTTGGCACATAGTAGGTACATTGTAAGGGGCGGCTATTGCTCATAACAAAGGCAAGTTCCTTTCAATTTAGCAGGTCACATTTCATGGATTGGAAACTGCTGTCTAAAGCAAGGTGTTGAGAAAGATTCAGAACCTCTTTCACACCCGCTCGGAAAGAGTGCTGTGATGGATTGGAGATGTCTGCTATGAGCTCTGGAGAGGCAGCTGGTGGCACACATGCTGAGGAGAGATTTAACAATGATTTTCAAGTACAGACAAGATTCTCACAGAGATGATTTTGAGTTGTTTTTC
Organism: Equus caballus; assembly: GCF_041296265.1. Classification (NCBI taxonomy): domain Eukaryota; kingdom Metazoa; phylum Chordata; class Mammalia; order Perissodactyla; family Equidae; genus Equus; species Equus caballus. The sequence continues at coordinate 41,945,022 of NC_091704.1, forward strand.
TCAATATAAAAATAACAAAAATGTAACACAAAATATGTAATATAAAAAGATAAGTAGGCTTAAACTATAAAAAGATTTTTTTATTAGAAAAAAGCAATACTGAGGGATGGTGGATTATAGAAACTTACTGAATTGACCTTGGGTTTGGAAATATTCATAGACAGTACATTGCCAACAAAGGGTTCCACAGGTAAGTTAGTTTAACTTAGGTTGAATACTTCATCCCCTTAGTAGAGATCCATGATGCATGTTAACATGCTAAAGGTTCAGAAAAGGAAGCACGTTAAAAGAAACCTCTTTAATCTTGTTGCACCCAGAATTAAATTGATTTGACTGTGGAATTTTTTTTCACCTAATACTTATTAATATCTCGAAGAAACATCATCCTGTTTCTACATTACATTGCTGTATCTATTCTATTCTACCTTGATACTGTGTCATAATAATATTATGCTGTGCTACAAAATTTGTAATGCTATATTTTGTTGGTGCTGGCTTTTGTGGAGCTCAATCAGTGGGAGAAAGAGAGAGAGGGAAGAGGAGACCAGTACACAGTGTGTTTGTTTTTAGAGAACCATTCTCACTTAAAGATAATTGATTGTATATATGGCAACTTTTCTCTGAATCTGATGACTGACTTTGTGACTGACAATATTGAACCTTCGGCTGATGGAGATCAATTCCTAGCCTGAACCCATGTTCTGAAGTTGCTTGCATTTGGATTACCCAGCAGACACACAGATTCCACAGATGTGGGCCAGTCACAGAACACTAGGGCTTATTCATTTTAAAAGTTTCCAATTTTCAATTCAGTGCTCGGTACATAAAAGACACTCCACAAATATCTTTTGGATAAGTGAATGAATACAGAAATGAATGAATAATTATGGTTGCTATTTGTCCTCAGAAGGAAAGGTAATTATGAGACGAGTAAGTGTTGCACCAAATCTAGGAGAAATTTTAAATAAAACAATAAGCCTAAGAAATAAACAAGATTTTTTTTTCATCCTATGAGAGATTTTGCAAGTTAGATCTACTTTTGTTTGCTGAAGAAAACGCCATCTTTGGGCAAAAACTGGATAAAGTTGAGTAACTTTGTCCTTTAATAATTTGGATAAGTTTGTGGAAATTGGACGAGTCACATAATCTCCTTGTTTTCTTGTCCCCTGGACTAGGTGATCTCTGAAGTCCCTTTCAGGTCAAAAGTATCTATGAATCTATTCATTTATAAATGTGATGCTTTGTGCTCATTTTTTTTTTTCTTGCAACATTGGAAAAGTACACAATCTTCATTATAAAACCAGGTCTGAGTCCAGATTGAAAGGGCCCCAGGAAAGCGCAGAATTCCAGGAGGTTTTGCAAGAATATCCTCTCATTAAAGGAATGCTCGTAAGAGGAAAATAAGAGCTCTATTAACAGATTTCTCTACAGAAGAGCTGTATGAAGGCCCCTTCATGGAGCACATGAATCTTAGCAAGAAAAGCATTCTCCTCTGCGGAAGTCTTGTTGAGCACAGGTGAGCACAGGTCAACACAGGGACTGGTGACACAGGCAGGTCCCTTAATAATCTCTAGGTACTATTACGAGCCAACACATGTGCTTATTAAGTGGCAGCCACTGTTCTAAACGCTCTACTGATACTAATTCATGTAATCCTGACAACGATCTGATGAAGTTGGTGTTATTATTATCCTCATTTTACAGATCGGCAAACTGAAGCATAAAATGTTAAATTTGCCCAAGATTATGGACCTAGTCAGCGTTTGAGCCAAACCTGAGCGAGATAGTATGGATCCAGAAGCCTTGCTCTTAACCACTCTGCTGTGCTGCCGTCTCAGGATATTGTCTAGCTATTGACGAAAGCTGAAATAGACCAAGTCATGAACATTTACTGGGAGCCCACCATGCTAAATGCTGCTAGGGACTGAGAGGAGTGAAATAATGAGGACTTCACTGCTGCTCTTACCCAGCTAACCAATAAGCAACTTGCTCCAGTTGGAATGAAAATGAGGGCTGGAATCGAGGTTCTGGGGAGAGGGGAAGGTAGAATTTGAAGAATAGGATTTTAATAGATAAAACAGAGAGCATTTCAGGTTCAAGCAACAGCATGGGTTTCAGGCTGCGCCTAATAGGCCTGTCTGCACAGATTGTGAGACATGCGGTGGAGGGATGAGGTGTGGCTCTTAGAAGGTTTGAATGCTGTGCTATGGAGTCTCAATGTAATGCTACAGGCAATAAGGAGAAATTTGGCTTTTACTTGGAATATAATTCTGGAGAGGGCATGGTGGGCTGTAATCTAAGCAGGAGGAATGAGAAATTAAATCAGGGCAGTTTCAGTGACAAGTGTGAAAAAGGATGGCATGGTGGATGTTGTGATATGGTTCCCAGACCCTCTGAAAGAATAAAGGTCTTATGCTCCAAGTCACTGGGAGTGCTGCCGGCAGAGAGCCCTCAGCTGTCAAGCCCCTTTACCCAAGGTCACGCCGTCTTCCTGGGGAGGTTGGTATCCAATGATTGACTACTGTGGGGGTATAAAGGTCCCTATCTATCACCACAGCTCAGGACAGCTCTGAAGGATCATCCCAGCTTCAGAACTCCCTGCCTTGCAGTTGGACTTCTTTCTCGGCCCAATCCTGCTTCCTTCCCTTCTCTTCAACAGATTGTATTCTAAGAGCACTCGCTCTATAATAAATCTCCTCCATGCTAATCTCTGTTTTAAAGTCTGAATCCTGGGAAACTTAATCTGCTCCCAATGGCTATATGGTGTGTTGTAGAAACAAAACCCACAGTTGGGCATTTAGGCAGGGATGTAGCAAGTGAAAGAGAAGGACAAGTCAAAGAAGATGCCCAACCAAGGTAGTTAGAAGGATGATGGTCTAAGCTAGCCTGGCCTCTCCCCTGGACAACTATAAAAGTCCCCTCAATGACCTCCCTGTTTCTCTTTTTGTCCCCTACAATCTGCTCTTCACACATAGGCCAGAGGGATCACGTACAGAAGAAAAGTCCTTAGCATACCTAAAATACTTTATGTAATCTGGCCCCCGATACCTCCCAACCTCTCCATGCTCCCCATGTTCCAGCCACCCCAGCCTGCTTGCAGTTCTGGAACATGTAAGCCATGCACTAGTGGGTTCCCCAGATATTCCCAAGGCTCCATCTCTCATTCCATTTACATTTCTCTGCTCAACAACTCCTTCTCAAGGCGGCCTTCCCAATTACCCCATTTACAATAGAAACCCCTGTCATTTTCTATCCCTTAAACCCACTTTATTTTTTTCCAAAGCACTTATTTCAAGTTGACATTGACATTATATTATTTATCTATTTGTTGATGTGTTCACTGTTTCTCTCTCTAGAATGAGAACTCTATAAGGATAAGACCTTTGTGTTCTTCACTGTCATGTCCCTGGTCAGGAACATAATCCATGCAGAAGTTAATGAAAATTGGGGACCTAGGAGGAGTGTACTGTCAGCAGAAAATACGTTTCATTTTGAATATGTTGAGTCTGAATAGCCTTTACAACAGTCATATCAGAAGTTTAGAAGACAGTTACCAATTCAGGTTTCTAGGTAAAGACAGAGAGGAGGAAGTTCTTCAGAGTGTCCAGTACCCTGTGAAGTGCATGAGGGAGAATGAGTTAGAACAGCAGTTTCCAAATTGCTCTGGGAAATAGTCTCATGAGAGGCTCTTTAAAAAAAAGAATAGCATTGTCATTCGTATTCTTTCCGTGAAGCAGAACCCAACTCAAAAAGGTTTAATGAAAGACAAATACATAAATAAGCAAAGAAAGAAAGAATGAGAGAGAGAATGAAAGGAAGGGGAAGGAGATTTATTGGCTCATGTAACTGCGAAGTCCAGAGGTTCAGGCTGGACCAAATCCGGGGACTCGAAGAGTGATACCAGAACTTGGTCTCTCTTCAGCTCAGCTCTGCTCTTGTCTTCTCTGAGGTGACTGCCTTCTCAGCCAGACTTCTTTGAAATGCACCACGTGGCAAGCAGGTCACCAGAATTAGTTCCAATTCCTTCCTATCAGCAAATTCAGCTAAAGATGGTGCCACTTCCACAACAGTTCCCCCAAAATTTCAAGAAATCAGGCCTAAGGAGTAGGCCTGGCTTGTGTCATGAGCGCAGAGGGATAAATAGTCTGATTCACTTAGTCTGGGGCTTATCGGATATGGAGTGCTGGAGGCTTCTGCGACTCACTGTGTGCGTCTCTTCCCAACTCCGCATTCAGTGATTTCATCTTGGTAGCTTGGAATTGGCCATGGGGGGAGTATTTACACTATGGAAATTGGCAAATGAAAAATCAACGCTATTTTTCTTTGGAGAATTGATTGTTAACACCTACCAACATCTCATTGGTCATATGACCATTTCTAAAGCCAGAGAATGGGGGATGGACCCACCAGAACTGCAGGACTAAGAACAAGGGAGGGGTGGCTCCCCAGAGGATAATCAAGATATTGTTACTAAAGGACAGGAGAATGAATATTGGGCAGTGTCCTCTATATTAATTAACTATATTATGTCATATTATGTATATATATTATACATTATGTTATATTATGCTATATTATATTTTATTATGTATGTTATGTTATATCATATTACCCCATCACATCACATTATATTACATTATAATTGAAGATCCACAACAAACTAATAGCTCTAAAACGGCTTGTAATCTGAAAAGCTCTTTGGGTTTATTTAACCCATTGTCATCCAAACTTCTTTGATTAGGGAGCCCCTTTGTTCATAAAACTCTGATTAACTTCCCAACATCTTTGCAAACTGGTGAACCAGAGCATAGAGATACAAGATAAGGGAACTAAGAACAAAAAGATTATTAATATGTGGCTCCATTGCTGGGTTAGTGGCTGGGAAAAAATGATTCTTTTATGTTTTCCCCTCCCTTGAATAGCAATTAGAAAATACCTAAAATGAAGAAATTGTTGATTTTAAGCCAATTGATATGCCTGCATATTTTATTTTGAGTTTTAGCCGCTAAAACGGTTTTCGAATCAAGGGAACAACAAATTTCTTATATGTTTTAGGTTGAATAGTATATGTTAATTTCTAATACTTTTATGAGCTATAATTAGCCTTGGGCCCTTGAGAAATCATATGTTAAGGTTTTAAGCATTTAGATCTAAAACTTAACCTAGTGCTGTGATAAGAACAAAAAATGAAAAACAGAGAGCAATAGAAAACTATTTGTAGTTAATTAATAGTAATTTTAAATCAGCTTTTTTATTTTTTGTAAATCAAGCCAATAAAGTATATTTTGACTATGTATTGAGAGAGGTATACAATGTAAACTTCATAAGGATACGGGTTTGCTAACTGTTGTATCCTTAGCATTTGTATGTAGTAAGTGCTCAATGAATATTTGTAGAATATTGACTTAAAAAATATGAAAATGATGACAGAGGTACGTTTTTATGCCACCTCATGCTTCCTCATAAACGCACCCAGTGTACCTCCCTTTACGTGGGACCTGGCCTTCCCTCCACAGCCCTGATGACAAATCTACACAGCTATCTGAAAGTTTTATGCTTTTTCATGATCTCTCCTCCCTCCCTTTTCACCCTGCATTGCAAGCTTATTTAGGGTTGCATTTCTACCATTTGCGGGAAAGAAATCTTCATCGATATCTATTATACTGAAAACTATATTTATGGAATATATTATGGAACAGTCATGGAACTGATATCCTTTGTTCTTTACCTGAAATTTTTTTTTTCTAAAGATGGACAAATATATTGAAAATCCAGGGCTCAATAACTGAATATAAGCCTAAGAAACTCCTAACTAAACTGCTATGTGTAAAATAAAGATGTTTTTGTAAGGCAGAAGCAAAAAGAATGCTCTCTTTAAATCCAGCGGAAGTATCTGGGGATGCTCTTGGCTGTTGGGGGTTGTGAATATGAAGACACTTACATGTTGAAGGAAGCAGTCACCCCAGAGAGGTAAATGGCAGTGTAAAAATCTGATCATGGGGTCTCAGTGCAGAGGAGAAAAGTTTGGAGATAATGGGGTGGGCCAGACCCTACAGAGACACAGTACTGAATGATATGGCAGACCTCAGATGATATCCAGAAGAAACTACACATCATCTATCTCAATGAAAAATAAAATGTGAAACAAGGATGTATGAGGGAAAGAGTTAGAGTCAAACCAACAGAGACAAAGGAGGGGAGGAAACTGGACTCAGATTGAGGAACATTCAGAGCGTGGCTTCGGGTTGGGAAGGGCTTTGCACAGTGCTGGGTCAAAACCCAACTTAGGTAAAGCCTCACCTACGGCGGCAGCAAGTTGTAGGCAAGAACCTAGTGAAGCTCCTGAAACTAGAAGTGGTGAAAGGTTTAGTGGCCAGCACAGACAGTGAATGCAGAGTCCAGTAATTACGAGGGTGGGCTTTGGAGCCAGACTGCGGTGGTTTGAATGGCAGCATTGTCAATATCTGTGATATCTATGTGGCCTTTGTTGTAAATGGGGAGGACAACTGTCCCTGCAACTCACAAGGTGGCAGAGAGGACGGAAGGAGTTGGTACACAGTACCTGGCATGCTGTAAGTGCTCAATAAATGTTCATTGCTATTATCTACCAACTAAATATTCAGAACCCTCCTTTTAGCCAACATTTTCTAAATCATCATATTGACTTTGAAATTAGAGTAGTATGGTCAAACTTTGTTATTTTACTTCTTTGAGCTTTGGTCTCTTCATCTGTAAAGTAGGACTAATATCTTTATCACAAAGTGCCCAGCACTGAGACTATTAGTGTTAATGACCAATTAATATTAATCTCCCAAGCTGAGGGTCACCAGGTACAACTATGTTTCTCTTTCTCACAGTTAAGAAAAACTCTAGAGAGCTTAGATTAATTGGTATAGTCTAGGTTGGGCCTACCTAAGTGGGTAGAATGAGATCCTATAAGCACTTGAATTTGAATTGGATGGTATCTTAATGTAGGTAGTGTCAAGATTTCTGTCAGCTCTTTGAGCATAAGATTCTGTGATTAAAAAAAATAGCCATGAGCCAGTCCTGATGGCCTAGTGGTTAAAATTTGGCACTCACAGCTTCAGTGGCCTAGGTTTGCTTTCCTCTTATGGAACCACACCACCTGTCTGTCAGTTGCCATGCTGTGGTGGCAGCTCACAGAGAAGAACTAGAATGACTTACAAGTAGGATATACAACTCTGTACTGGGGCTTTGGGGAGGAAGAAAAAAGCAAGAGGAAGACTGGCAACAGATGTTAGCTGAGGGCGACTCTTTCTCTGCAAAAAAACAAAAAGTAGCCAGAAACCCAAGATTTCTTGGCCATATCTCAGAAAAGGACTTTAGAGCTGACTTTCCCTTTGAGAGTGGTGTGCTCAGTTACCTGAAATTCCAGTGGGGAAATCATCAACAGAAACATCCCTGTTGACCAGAGCTGCCATAGTGATGGCCACTTCTGTTTTCCGATAGGAGACCCAGGCGGTGTACCAGTTTAGGTACCTGAAGGAAACCCTAGGGATCGTGCTGTTATTTAAATTAATTATTCAACTGACTCGTTATTTTTCAGCAACCCAATGTGTTAGAGAGCTTGAATTAAGCCTGTTGGCAAATGTGTAACCATCAAAAATTCTTCACTGTTAGAAACTGGAAACGAAAACTCAGTCTCTTTTGGCTTTAGATTTTTTGGTCTTGTACAGAACATGGAAGGCTGTGGATTAAGTGCATTAGTTAGAATAATATATTCAAGGATTTAAGGAATTTGGGTACAATTTCGAACCACTCTACTACCTCTGGCTTGACCTCAGCTCAATTTCTTAATCTTTGGCTTCTTTCTCCATCTGCGCAACATGCCTCTGGCAACACGCTGAGTGCAGTAGCTGTAGGAATAAATTAAATAACGGGCTTAATATCACCAGTGAGAATGGAGCAAATTGCTCTTTTGTGGGATCCATTAGCTCAGCTGAGAATATTAGCCCAGGATTCTGGGTCTATGATGGACTACAAGGAATAAGGTAGCGTCAATTTTAATGTCTTGCTTTGCCCCTAAATGACTCTCGACAGCAGGTAAAGAAAAGAAGGGAAGAAAGAGAAAAGCAGAGACAGAGGAGAGGGCTTGGCAAGTCAAAAGGAAGAGATAAAAGGTGGAGGGACAGAGGACCAGAAGACAAGAAGTGAGGCATGAGTTATGATATGCAGAAAAGAGAAGACGGAGAGGAAGAAGAGAAACAAGATTACTGAGTGAGAGGAAGAACAAGGATTCGAAAGGAAGATTCTAATCAGAGAGCAGTTCTTTGGGACAAGAGTGGAGGTAGGAGGAGAAGGTAGAGCAGAGGGGGCAGGTAGGGTTCATTCCAGAAAGAGAAGTTTTGCTTGTGGTGTGCTCCTCCTTTCAGTGGCTCTCTGCACGTTCCTGGTCCTCTCCCTCCCCAGTCTTAGGGTTCTAGGTCTGGGAATTAGCTTTAAACAGTGTGAGGCATTTAACCTCTCAGAAGGATAAGAAATTTAACAAGACTCTTGAAGTGACAGGTCTCAAGACCCAGGGAGTTAACTAAATGTCAGTCTGTTGGGGGAAAGGGCCCTTACTCAATGCTCCTCAAAGCAAACAAATTAAGTCATGTAGGACAGGAAATGATGGGCAAACAATGAAAAGGAATGAATGAGAACAAAGGCAGTTTCATGAGTGTCTTAGCAAAACCCATTTATTCCTCGAAGTCCTCTAAGCTTCACCCACTAAGGAGAACAGGATTTCTAACCATCTCAGTACCACACCTAGCCCCACCGCAGGCTCATATCCCTGCTTTTATAGGTTCAGGAGTGGTAGTAGAAATTGCAATAATAATAATATTTGCAGCTAATATTTATTCCTTACTTTGTGTCAGGCACATATCCCATGCATTCTTCTGAAAGGGATTTGAGGTGATTTACAATAAAAGACAAATTATAAGAGGCAAGGAAGAACTCTACGTACACACCTTGGCTGAGGAAAACTGTTGCATGTTTAATACTTACAGCAGTAAGTGGTTTTATAGAAATTAACTCATTTGTCCTCTCTACCATCCTATGAGGTAGGTACTTTTTATAGAATAGGAAGCTGGGAAAACTAAGATTTGATATTATGTCCTTGGCTTGCCTTCAAAGGCCAGTATAAGAAAAATAACAACTCTGAAGGAGTCTTGCTACTTTCTTTCAACAATAGGAATTTCAAAGCTATTCACCAGGAAAAATATTTTAGCTCTGCCTGCCACCAAAAAATGGCCAAAACCATTGTTGAACATCCCTCCTAAAGGACCCTTCTGACAAATTCCTCTCAGAGCTTGGGCCAGGAAAGACTTTCTCCTAAATAAACTGTATGATTCCTTCCACTTGACAATGAGAGTTATGAAAATCTTCATTTCCCCTATTTCACTTGGCCCTGAGGAAGCTTGGAGCTAAGTTTTGTGCTAAGATGCTATTGTTTGTCTCAGCCAGTTTTTTTCGTCTTTTTCCTTTTTTTTAATATCTGTTTTTCATTGTAAAACACCTTAAGTCTCTTTGGAAGAAGGCACAGTATAAATCAATAAAATACAAACAAATGGCAATCCTGTTGGGGCCATGCTAGGATATAATAATTCACCAAAATAGTTATATAACCCCCCAGAAATCTTTTTCTCTGGAAGGGAATATTGTAAACAGAATCCTGGGCAGATGCTGTCTTTCATGGTGTTTATTGCATTTTTCATGCCTCTCAAATAGCATTCCAAACCACTTTGGGTAAAGAACATAACATCTAGAGAAAATTAGCTGATTACACTCATACGTCTTCTTGTAACAGGCATCTAATTAAAGTTTTGAATCTTGCCCAAAACTGCGCTCTAAAATAAACCAATTTAAATCTACATTTATCAGTCAGGCTTAAAATGAAGAACAACTTCACTCATTTCAACTATTCACTGGTTAATCACTATGCTTAATTTGCAGATTTTTATTTGGCTCCAAAAGTTCTTCCAGGAAAAAAGCCATATCTTGTCCTCCTGATTGATAAACACTGTGCATGTTAGATCACACATCCTGAGAAACCTGCTTCAGGGCCAAAAGGTGAGTAATTTAAAAACCAAATCGCATCATCTCACCTTTGCTGCTTTTGGGAGTGATTGATCCTTTCAAAGAACAAAGCCTTGCATTTCCAGAATTTTCATTACAGGTGTGATTATGATTTTTGTTTCACTTAAAGATTATTTTATATTTAAGCATTTCAAATGAAATCTTGCTGACAAGAAAGAAATGAACAAAACAGAAAAGCAGGGAGAAGAGCCAATAGCTGGAAAAGAAGGGCACAAATCTTGCACAAAATAATTAACGAAGCTAATTCTGCTTATCCAGCAAGTAAAGTTCAAAATTTTGCTGCTTCATTCCCATTCAATTTCAGCTAATTATAGAACCTACTCTTTTACTTCTAATTACGTGATCTTTTCTATTTCATTTATGTTTGACAAACATTCAGTGAGAACTGCCATGTGTCCAGTTCTTCATGTTATACAATATAATTTGATACTTATGTATCAAACAAAACAAATTCTTGTTCTGATACTTACTTTGCAACGTCTCATGAAATGGCCAAAAAAGTAAATATTACATAAAATAGTATTTACAACATAGACTGGTCTATGACAATGGAAGTAAAAATGGTCTCAATCCATGACAGTAGAAATTGAGCTGAAATTCCTTTAAGAATCCATAGTGGTTCATTCACATTTTATGCAATAGATAAGAAAAATTTATTCCTATCAGCACAGATAGCAGAACCATATCAAGTGTTGCAAACTGAGCAATGGCCTGGTCATAATCAGAATATTGCTAATGTTTGTTTAAAGCCCTCATTTTGTTACAAAAATAAACAATCCATTATTTCTCATGAAAAGTGTGTATACCACCACTCTTCAAACTTGACCTTGGTATTGTGTGGGCACAATGATGCTCCTTAGAAGCTGTGGCAAGTTTCTGTTTCCTGACCTGTGAAATGGGTATACATCAGAGGCAGGTTTTCTGTGAAGCTAATTAAAATGTAAGCTTCAGAGAAAGCATCTTCTCCAGGCCCCCACCCAAGGCCCCGCCAGGAGCCCTAGCAATACATTCACAGGGTCATGTTTTTGTACAATTCGCAAAAATAAAATATTTTTAACCACAATCACCTGAGATTGAGGTCTCTTTCCACTTGGATTTTCCCTCTGTCACTTTCCCTCCTGTTGGGTAGTTTTGTTTTGTTTTTCTTTAAGAGGACCACCCAAACTGCGTTAAGTATCAGGACTTGCAAAACCTGCATCAACCCCCAGGCATAACAGTATCTATTTTACAGGTGTGTTGTGAAGATTAAATGAGGTAACGAACAGTGCGAAGCACATGTTTTCCAAACAAGGTCTTAGAGATAATAGGAAGCATTTACTTTTGTTGTTCAAATTACATACGAGGCTGGAGTTGCTCATTAGGACACTAGTAGGGACCATGCCTTACTGTGAAACATATTTTCAGTCTAAGGAGCCCACTTTGCAATCAATATACTTGCTGGTGTTTGGTGCCCATTTTAGTTAGATTATCAACGGGGAAATGTTATTTCAGAAAATAAGCTTCATTTTGCCAATTTAGAAATTGCTTTGGAATTTCATCCAAAGGCCTCTAAAAACACGTTGGCCTTGGTGCTGGTGCATCAAATAAATCACAAATGAAACAAACAAGCTGGCTTCCTATTGAAGGTGTGTCTGCAGTGCCCTGTGACTCTGCGTGCCAGGGACTTTATCTGGCACATTTCTGAACTTTGCAAAATTAATTGTGCTGAAGAGAACATCATCAAACGCGTCCGGCATAGAGCGTAAACATCTTCAAACCATGATTCTGCGCCATCAAAAGCTCTCCAGCTAATTTCATTTGGTGCATTACTCTGGGAGAAAATCGAGGCCAAGTGAAACTGCGGAAATGGGAACAATGCACGGAGGAAAAATCTCACACCATTAAGGGATCCGTTTCTACTCCGCACAAATAAGCCCACCACGCCTTGGAGGCAAGACTGGATGGCTCCAGGATATTCTCAGAATGCCCTCGCGGGCCCTCTCAGGCTGAGAGAGGTCTGCACCAGGGAGGAGAAAGGTGGTCTGAGCGGCAGGGCCCCAACCTTGGGGGCATTTTAGGTAACTCATAAAATCTAAGCAGTCGCGCCTCCCCCTTTACCCCCCCAACACACACAACTCGCACAAGCTGGTTTTCGTGTATATTTCCGTGTATATTACAGAGGAGAATAAAACAGCGCTCCACTTTTTCCTTTCCTCCGTGCAATGTTTGCGATGCGCGCCGACAGCATTTTGAGAGCCGCTCTGCTTCCCGCAAGGGCGCCCCGCGCTGGGCAGGCCTTCGGTGAGGATCTGCACCGGCTGGGCCGCTTCACTCTCCCCGGCTCTTCCATGACCTTCCGAGATTGGCCTCGGGCCGGGACTCTCTGCGGAAGCACCACCCTCGGGCTTGGGCCCCGCGCGCGGCCGCGCACCTCCGACTCCCAGGAGCGGCCCCGCGGGCGAGCGGCGGGAGCGCGCGGCCCGGCCCTGGGGTGGCGGCGGGGGCGCGCGGGGCGCGGGCGGTGGGGCGGGGCCTGCGGGGGGCGGGGCCGGGCCGGGGCAGCAGCGCCCCCAGCCGAGCGGCGTGCAGGGGCCGCCCCCGCGCGCCGCAGTCCCGGCCAGAGCGTCTCGGCCGTGGCCGTGGCCCTTACCGTTGCCTGCGGGCGGCTCTGGCGGCGGCGGCGGCTGCCCGGGCTCGCGGAGGTCAGCGGGCCGCCCCTCGCCTGTGGCCGCGTAGAGCAGCCCCGCACGGGGACAAGGAGGCGAGACGGCGCGGCGGAGGCGGCGGCTTGTGCCCGGTCCCCCTCCTCCTCGCCTCCAGCCCCGGGGCGACTGCGGACTCCGGGCAGCCCCCGGGCGGCGGCCGAGCGGACGGCGGGGGATGGCGAGATAGCGGCGCGGGAGCGGCCCGTGAGTGACGGGGGCGGTGGGCGCGGCGCGGGGCGCGGGAAGTGGGAGCCGCGGAGCCTGGAGCCGGGTCCCGTGGGCGCGTCGCCGCGAGCGCTGGCCGCCCGGGCGGGGTGGGGGGCAACTCGGGCCGGCTGTGGTCCCAGGGTCGGGCAGCCTCCGAGATGAGTGACCTGGGGGAGGGGGCAGGGGGAAGCGCTCCAGGTCGCGCTGTTCTCCGCGCGCCCTTGAGCCATCCTTGGGTCACCCTCGGGTCCCGGAGGGCACCGACTCCCCGGCCGCGAACTTCTGCCCCACGAAGGGCGGTAAGTTCTGAGCCAGAGGCCACCTGGGGGGGGGATGGGAAGAAGCTTTAATTTTTATTTTCCTTTGGAGATGGTAATTAACAAGTGATTTCGTGCCCGGTGCCTCAACTCTTCATTAACGTAATTCTTCGTGCCTTCTCGATTTAAAGGGTATTTTATTTACCTGTGTTTTTATGTGTTTATATCCGAAGGTGCTAAACTGATTAAATCCAAAGTTACAGTGTTGGCTGTCAAAGTTAGGCTTCGTGAACGATGCCACTTCTGATGTATTGTCTTAAAGGATAGAGCTGGAATGGTGCGTTGTGACCCACAGAAAACACTGCACATCCAGGGTTGTGAATTTCCTTCAAGGCTTGAACAGTGCGATTCTGGTCCCCATCTTCAGCTACCAAAAATATATGAAATCTTTTATTTGCCGTTGGGTATCTTTGCGTTCCTTTTTGTATGGGTGTGTTTAATGCAGTCAAATATTGACATAACGTGTGTGCTGTTATTGAATGGGGTTTGTATGGAAATGAATTTTTTACATTTCTTTTTATGTGTTCCTTTGAGATCCAGTTTTCAGCAGAAAGGTTTCAGTTTAAAGTTTGCCTTCTGATTTGTGTGTTTTCAGTTTCAGGTTTGTTTTTAGTTAAAAAAACTTTTTGCTTGGAGTAAAATTGATGTGTCTTGGTAGTATCGTTTGGTCTGGGTTCCAAAAACGATTCCTAAATTAAATTTAAAGCAAATTCCCCTCCCCCACAAATGAAAACTCATTTGTTTAGTGCGAGTAAGGCTTGTCCCTCACCTTAAACGATGATTTTCCCCAGATCTGAAATCATATTTCACTAATATTAGAGGGTTCCTTGTCTAAGTCTGGCAGAGGAAAGGAGAGCTAAGTATAATGTGTGTTTTTAAAAACACGAGACTGTCTTCCTACTTGTTTCTTAGGTTGACTTGCTGTTTTATAGCCAGGTGTCAACTGTGTTGATCTGGAGGCTTCATTAGCTCGATGAGGTATGTTTTCAAGGTGAACCCAGCAGCTATTTCCCTTCCAAGAATTGCATTGAGGCTTATTTGCTTTGTAATAGGTGAGATCACAGCGCGCCTCTCTAATTAGTGGAGACTTCCATTCTCTTCTGGGAAATAAGGATCAGGAATGGTGCTGTCGAAGGGAACCAACTTGTGATTTTTGCAGGCTTTTGCTTCTTGATGGTCATCCTTGAATAATACGTTGGTGATAATAAGTGATTCTAATGGTAAAGTTTATTGTATTAATTTGTGGGACAGGCAGTCTGTGCACACTGGAGAAGATTTCATAGATATAAAAAGCTATAGAGTGGAGAGAGACCTCTCTCCCCCCTGCCCCACAGCACCCTGTTCTCCCCAGGAACCAGGGTGACTAGCTCCCTGTGTATCTCTTTCCAGATATAGCCTGTGCTAATCTAAACATTTTCTATGTGTTCTTTTTGTTTGTCTTTCCACAAACGAGGACACATTGTATACTCTGCTCTGCACCAGCTCCCTGCCTTGGCCACAGAGGACTAAATCTTGACAGTGTCTGTATCAGTCCCTGAGAGAGCTGTCTTACTCTCCAACAGCTGCTGAGTACTCCATTAAGGGTGAACCGTAATTTATTTAACCTCTTCTTTATTGAGATATGTGTAGGTTGCTTCCAATATTTTTCTGTCAAATTATTGGAAAACATTAATTTTTGAGGTTTTTAAGTGGATTTCAATTATTCCCGAAGGCCCAAAGACAGTAGTAACTTACTTCTTTGCATCATGTTCCAGGAAATAAATGCCTCTTCTCTCTGATGTACATCCTTTGCTTTTATATAATTTCAAAGCGATCCATAAGGATATTTGATGTCTTTGTGGTGAAGCATGAGCCATGATGGCCAGGAACTAAAAGTCATATTCCTTGATCAACACCTTTGCTCTTTGTTTCAACAAAAGAAATAAAGGAACAGATATAAATTTTTCAGAGTAATCTGTAAGAAAAATTCTTAAGAGTGTAACTATTTTTGAACATGGAGAAAAAGCTCTTATCTTTGATTAAATTGAAGATGAAAGTTTTGTTTCATAAAACTTGTATGCCATTAAGCACTAAAATCCTTGCGTTCTGTAGATTATCACCAGCATCTCATATTTTAATGTTGCTATAATATGGTTACAAATTGTACAGTTTGGGAGAAGGTTGTTAATAACTCTTAAGGGGGAATATGCTTTTAGAGAATATTTGGCCCTTTTAAATTAAAAATTGAGTTCTCTTAGCTTTTGCACAGAATAAACTGTAGACGTAATGCTGATGCTAGAAATTGAGCCTAATACATTATAAAATTTGAGTTTTAGCTAATGTTGAGCTTTAGATTTCCGTTATGCTTATTTTTGAGAGTGTTTTTAAGACTAGTGTAAGCTATAATGATCTTTTTTCTTTTTAACTGATCAAACAAATCTTTCAGCATTTAAAGTGTTCTCCTTATTGTTTGGTACTTGTCATTGTGATACAAAACTGCTAATATTGCTTATATTTGCTCTTCTTAAATAAGTATTTGTTAAGCATCTTATATTCCAGGTGGCTTTCTACAGACTGAGAATATAGCAGTGCCCGGGACAGACAGACCCCATTATGAGTTCACATCTTAGTGGGGAAGATGGACAAAAAGCAGTGAAGCAATAAAGGAGATAATATCAGATAGCGATAAGTACTGGGAAAGTCTAAGGTAGGGTTGCTACAGTAAAGAGGGCCAGCATAGGGGCTGCTGTTTGAGGGGCCCTAGAAGCCTTTCTGAGGTGGAGAGTTTGGTGGAGAGTCTGAGCAGAGAGTTGAATGGTGGGAAGAAGCCTGTGTTTTGGGAGATCTGGAGGAAGAATGTCTCAAGCAGAAGGAACAGCAAGTGCAAAGGCCCTGAAGTTGGACTGAGCCTCCCAGGCCAGAGGAACAGACGGCTGCCTGTGCGGCTGGAGTGTATGATAAGGGGAAAGGGGAAGCTGGGCTGCAGGAGAGAGCAGGTGCCGAGTTGGTACCCCGTGTGTTTGCATATGTCAAGGAATGTTGACAGAAGTGAAAAGAGTTCTTTGATGGTGGAGTTCCCTGCCTGCTGGAAGCTCCAGGCGGCCAGGCGTGGATCAGCTGTTCCTCATTGCTTCCCCAGCACTGGGAACAGCCTCGGGTCAGAATGGCTGGGACTGTTTGTTGAATTAATGAATAATCAGAGAGTTTAACAAATAAGCTTGCCTGGTTTTGGTCAAAATACCTGGATTCGGGAGTCTTTTGTCTGAGCTTCCCATCTCGGCTCTGGCCCTTGACATTCCCAAGTCAGTTATGCACATCCTCTCAAATTATTGCCTTCAATCAGTTGCATTTGATTGCTATCCCATGAAATTAATGTAGGAAGGCTTAAAAACATGCCTAATTTTCTGGGACATTATGTTGATTTCTGAGTAATTTAGTCAGAAGTTTCATCTTTGATTTCAGTGGATTAGCCATTTACTTAAGAGTAAAATTTTTGAAGATGCCCTTTTTTGTACACTGAATGTTTTAGTTCCTTTTGGCAGATGACAGGGAAATGAGCAAATAAAATATATGTACTTTCTGCAGGTACTTCTGGCCTCACAGGAAGAATGTGTGCATGTTCTATTTTAGGGAATATCACGAACTGGTATTTCCTCTTCCCAGCTTCTAATCTGTTTGTCGTTCTAAATATATGTTCCTTTATATTAATTGAAAACTTGCGAAATGAGTTTTGTGCCAAGCAATTGTTACAGATGTCTAATAAGCTGTTGTCTTTCTCTTGACTGTGACTTTTGGGCTCCTGTTCAACATCAGGAGTTTCGTGATCTTGCATAATGAGGGTTTTTAATTTTTTAATGTCCTATTCTAACTGGTTGATACCAGAACCCCGTAAGTTGTTTCCATGTAAGATAATTTTATCTTCTAACTTTCTCTCATAAGCTCCGTGCAAACACTATGTAATGGATGGATTCTGTGACTCCTAAATCCTGAGTAAAGTCGCCTTTGTCCTTTGTCCCTGTCATTGCAGTGAAAGCTCTTCAGGCAAATAGCAGAAGCACATAAGCGTCTGTTTACATGTAACTGGTTGTGGTAAATTTAGAGACTTAGATGCTTCAGTTAAAGTACTTTTACTACTTCCTTTACATTTCCTTTGTGAACTGTAGAGATGCGGGAAGCCGTATTTGTCTTACACTGCCTGAAATTACAGCACAGACCTTTTTACCAGTTGTGGCTGCTGATGTTGCCACTGTGAGCAAAGGCTCATAGATGCTGTTTTATGATTTTATGTTGGAAGTTGAGAAAAAACTTCTGGTGGGTGCATTTTTCATGTACTTCTGCAGAGAGGTGAGAAAATCTTGACTCTTGCTCATTCTTCTGGTTTGTAGGGCAGAAAGACTTGGAATCGTCATACGTGCCTAGAGTTGGAAATGTTGTATTATTAAGTGGCAGTATCTTAAACGACCACAAAGAGGCGGTATTACTTCCTGAAAGTGTTGGCATGGCTCTTACCCAGAGGGGGGCTTGAGATATTGAAGCCCCCTGCTGTTCCTTCCTCTAACTGCTATAAGGAGCAGGCTTCTCCAAGGAGACCCTGGATCTGAGAACAGTTGAAATGGTGACAGCAGGAACATCTGGTGGAAAATAGTGCTTCCCATTTCTAATATAAGAGATGCTAGTGGGGCAGGGAGTTGTAGACATTCTGTAGACAGAATTGTGTGTGTCTGTTGAGTTAGGGGTGGGGGTAAGCTGGAGAGAAGTGAGAATACACCAGCAGGACTTCAGGGCTGCAGCCCCTGAGGGTGCCAGCCTGGCACCTTAAAGCTAGGGGACAGCCATTCCTATCCACAGGCCTGGAGACCCACCTCCTATACCAGTGAGGTGCTGTTTCATGTTTCATGCCTTAGTATTTATAGTGCAGTCTGAAAGAAAAGGAGGCAAGAACATTTCAGAAACCTCTTCAAAGAAACAAAGTTGGGAACATGAATCTTCATCTCCCTGGAGCCTGATCCTATGTTCATTCCTTGAAGATAATGGGATCACCAAAATTTTACAGTAGATGTAAAATTATTTTTTTTGCAGTGTCTGGTTCTGATTTCATGGAAGAACTATATAGAGCTTAACGTGCAAAGCTCTTATGAGTAATAGGAACTTAAACATTCAAATAAAGCCAAAGAAAGTGTAG
This sequence comes from Equus caballus, assembly GCF_041296265.1. Lineage (NCBI taxonomy): Eukaryota > Metazoa > Chordata > Mammalia > Perissodactyla > Equidae > Equus > Equus caballus. The sequence goes on from NC_091704.1 coordinate 41,963,492, forward strand.
AATTTGAGAGGAGAAGAGACCTCAGATCATCTAGTCAACTTCTTAAGTTTACTGATAAAGAAACCAAGCCCCAGAGGTGTTATAATTTGCCGAGGAATCCAATTGTTCCAGACTGGCATCGTAGCCGGGATTTTCTGGTTCTTCCCTGCAGGGTTCTGAGCTCCCTCTGGAACAGCAGCTCCTCGAAGGCAGGAACTCTGTGCGGCTCACCACTGTGTTCTCAACACAGAACAGTGCCCAGCCCACAGTAGGCCTTCAGATATCTTGAATAAATGAACATCTACAAGGACTTTGAGAACTTTGGATTGCCACATTAGCTATAAGATACTATTTATAAAATTTGAAAGAATATACAGTTTCCTCGGTTTCTTGTTAAAAATAGAGCATGTTGCTATTAAAGTCCAAACTGTTAAGCCTCATATTTGCCCGATGGGCAAGTGATGATGCGGTGTTCTACTTCCCAGCTTGACACCTTTCTGAGCCCAGCTTCCCTAGATTTTCTAGTAGTCAGGCTGTTAAGTTCAGTCTGCTGGGATCTGATGTCATTCAAGTTTTATATTTTGTCTTTGAAAACTTGTATACTTTAAAATCTCGCTTTTGTTGTCTGAATTGTTTGCTATTTTTCTAGATACATTTTGTCAATCGTTTCACTGTTTTTAAACCTTAGAGCCATATAGGGATTTGATTAAAAACAAATCCAGCCAACCAGGGGGTTTTGGGAATTGTCACTTTCCAATGCTGCTGGTGGGTATTTCAATTGTCATAACTTTCCAGGAGGGCAATTTTGTGTTACTCATCGAAAACCTCAAAAATGTGCCATGTCCCTTAGTCAGGCGTTTCCACCACCAGGAATTTAAACTAAGGGAAAGAAGGAAAGCGTGTGTACAGAGACCAGCCTATAGCCATGGTTCTCTCCTCCACAGTGCCTGTGGACACCGTATTCCTGTCAGGAGCTTTCTGCCCCCACACTGCTCTGAAACTTGGTGGGAGGTCCACTTAATGGGGTGTCTTGAAATCTGGGAGGTCCACTTAATGGGGTGTCTTGAAATCGAGAGGGGGATGCTGTCTGAAGTTTGGGGAAAAACTCAGCTCCAGATTCTGGTGACCTCCACAAAAAAGCACGTGTAAAACAAAACAACCTCTAATTTGCAAAAACAATTTTTGTCGCTTTGTTTATGATGGGTATCAACTAGAAACAACTTAAATGCTCAATAATAGGGAGATTGATTACATAAATCGTGGTATATACATGTAATGGAAAACTGTTTCTTCATTAACAGCGAGGGGGGAGAGTATTTGTTGATGTGGAAGGATACTCAGAATTTGTAGAGTGAAAAAGCAGATTGCACAAGAATATGTGTAAGTTGATAGAAGTTTTTTTGTATGTTTGTTTTTGGAGGGTGAATGTGAGAATGCATGTGTGTACCTTCAGTTTTCTACCTGTTATGTGGGAAAATGCAGGAAGATTATACAGCAAATGTTAGGTGAGCTTTATCTTTGTGTGTTGAAATTACAGGTGACCATGCTTCTGTTTATTTTCCTGATTTCCAACATGTAAGGGAATGGGGAGAGATCCCGTTTCTCATTTACTGGTTGTGTCAACTTGGGCAAGTTCGGTGTCTGTTCCCTTATGTGTGAAACAGGAATAACACTGTCCAGCTCTCAGTGCCTGCAGGTGGTATTTGATGAGTGTTACCTTGACCTCACCAATCTGATGTGATGGTTAAGGCTGATATTATATTCCTATTAATATAGGATTTCTAAGCAGAATAATTTTGTTTAATAAACTAATCAAACTGTTGTGAAAAGCATTTCAGGACATTCTGACAAAGTATTTCATTGCTCCTGGTCCCTGGGAAATATTTTGTTCAGTTTTTATTTACTTTAAAACTAAAATGCTCTCTGTTGCCAAGAAATTTTATTTTCTATTGAAGGCATTTTTTCCTTCTATTGTTGTCTCCAGCAGCCGTGTATGATAAGTTCTTGAAGGTCAGGCTCCATTCTTCTTTCTTTTTATAGAGTTAGAATGAAATGTGATTCATTCATTCAGTAACGAGTAAAGGCCTTTTTTTGCCAGGCAGTGGGGAGGCAAGGCAGTACCCAGGGCCAGACATGCCCCCATCACTTGGATGACATGGTAAGTGACCAGTACAGTTCAAGGCCAGGCGGTGGTGGCGCACACACTCAATATGCGGTGTTACCACGTTGACAGTCAAGTAGGCCTCATTTCCTCTCCTGCAATTCTAAAAGAAACTTTGTTGTGATGTTACTTTTCAGTGAACACAAACATTGCCTCCTGTTTATTCTACAAACTACACAGGGAGCAGACTAGGTTATTTCACCTTGACATTCCCTGATGATTTACTGATGACTCATATTGTCCATGTATGAGAATATCCTAGGCTAATAGCCTTAAAGTTGTGACTATATATCTTCTGTGAAGGATATGCCTTCTTGAGATGATCTTTTATAAAATTATTGAGATGGATTCCTACAAATAAATTTAGGATGAGTGGAATTCCTGGGGATCTCAGTTGAGAAACTTCAGCATGTGGTCTTACTGAGGACAAGGGCAATATCACATGCAGTTTAAAGTAATGTTTCTATTTCACAGTATATAAAATTACATTAAGTTTGTAATTTGTTCCTTAGGTAGGGACAGTTTTTTTTTTTGAAGTTAGCAACAGTTGTAAATATTTGGATATAAATTAGACCCTCAGCAGTCATGAACAGTGTTTTGAAACTTTCATAATATTGACCTTGCGTTTTATTTCCCTCATAAAGCCTAATAAAAGAAGGTGGTTTCACAAATCGTTTCTTCTTGTTCTTGTATCGGACACATGGAAGGTTAAGTCTTGTCGCAGGTCGGAGCCACCAGCAAAGTCAACATTTTATTCTTTATTCATCTCACCTTTGTTTTGTCTACACCCCTGCTTTCCTGGCCTACTTGAGTTCCCCCTCTGCTGGAATCAGCAGTTAGCTTTCTTTTTCGATTGGGGGCTGGTCGCTTCACAAAGAAACACTCTCTCTTAGTGAGCAGTACTGAGTATGTGTTGGCAAATAGAGAGGCCCCAGGCTGTGTTGACATGCAGACCTGAGGCTGTTGGCTAGATGGCGAATTTAGCCAACTCGCCCTTTCTCCAATGCCAGCTTCAGTAAAATTACAGATGACTCTGTTGTGGAACTTCTCGGCTCACTTACAAATAGTCAGAACTGTGATTGCCATCCTCATGTATTCCATGGGCTCTGTTGCTGCAATCAAAACCTCGGATGTGTACAGGGACAAGTGGAGGTCATGTGCATTGCCCAGTGCGTCTGATCTGCCTTTTGTCTTTATGCTTTCGACAGAAACAATAAAGAAGTATTTCACTTCCTTCTTATTCTACTACAACATAGACAGTAACGATAATCTTGATGGCAAGTGGCAGCTGAAATTTGTCTCAGTTTTGGGGGCCAATAAGGAAAGACGTTGGGGAAGGTTGGATCTGGAGCGATGTGAGCTGAGTTTTGAAGGACAAGTTGGTGTTTGTTAAATGGACAAGGAAGAGTGGAGGGGGAAGGACCTTCCGAGTCAAGATACAGTGTATGCAGTGACTCGGAGGATGACAGAGCCTGGCACATTTGGTGGGACCCCAGCCCAGGGGCAGTGTGGGGCAGTGGGCAGAAGTGGGACTGGGCAGTTAGGTGTCATGAAACAGTAGAGTGCCTCGGGCCGTGCTAATGTTGGCATCTTTTCCAGAAGGCCAGGGAGAACCATGGAAAATTTCAGGCATGTGAGCCCGACATTTCAGAGGGTGACTCCAGGTTGTGCCGGGGAGGGCTTGGGAATCCAGGGCAGTGAGGAGCACGGCCGGGCTTCTGGCGAGGGGGAGAGGCCCCAGCCAGACCCGGCCCAGCAGTTCGTCTGCGTTTTCCTGCTCACGTTGAGGCAGTGACACATGCAGTGGTAATGACTGCAAGCTCCTCTCAGGCTCAGGCCACCATCCCCTTTTCTTAAAGCTTCTGGTTAAACATAAGTAGTAAAAAAGCATTCAGTGTGTTTAAAGCTCTCAGACACAGCTCTTACACTTTTACCCTTCAGTTGATAAAAGTTCAGGGGTCCCTGAGTTGGGGTGGCATGATAAAATAGGGAGTGGGTGAAGTCCTGCACGACAAAGTAGCCACTCGAGCTAAAGACAGTGGTCGCAGGGTGCAAACATTCAGCTACAAGATGAGTAAGTTCTGGGGACTAGTGTACACATGGTGACTAGTTCATAACACCGTACTGTGTACTTGAAAGTGGCTCCGAGAGTAGATCTTAAGCGTTTTCACCACAGACGAAAAAGAAGGTGAGGTGGTAGATATATTAGTTAGCTTGATTGTGAAAATCATTTCACAGTGTATATGTATATCAAGTCATCATGTTCACTTTTTTTTTTTGGTGATGAAGATTCGCACTGAGCTAACATCTGTAATAGTCTTCCTCTATTTTGTATATGGGACACCTCCACAGCATGGCTTATGAATGGAGTAGGTCTGCACCCTGGATCTGAACCCGCGAACCCCGGGCCGCTGAAGTGGAGCACACAGAACTTTAACCACTCAGCCTTGGCGCTGGCTGCTGTTCACTTTGAATATATGCACTTTTATTTGTCAGTTATACCTCAGTAAAGCTGGGGGAAAAAATACAGAGTTGGTTGCACCTATGGACAGATGAGATGAGAATACTTAGAGTAAGATTTATAATGAAGGAAGAATTCATAATAATTTGGGCAGAAATAAAGACAATAACAGCTTATGTTTCATATTAATAATACCTTAATGTTGTATTATCTACTTAGTAATGTTTCAGACTAAAAATGAATCCTCCAATTTTAATGCCACTGGAGGACAGGATTTTAGATGTTGTTTGTGTTGAAATGAGGAGACAGAGTGTTGTCCCTCTGCTTTTTATTTTGGCAGTTGCATTATATTATTGGCCCGTTTCACTAATCAGGCTTCTGGTTTTCTTCCCCACATGTTGCTAAATCGTATCTCCTCCAACCTGTATTTGATCACTTTCTGCATATTATTGTTATCATTGTTGTTTCATTTTCGACTCTGAAATTATCAATGCTAAATTTATTTTATTGGATTAGTTTATTGGATTAATTTATTAGAATCCTCATTATTACATCCAATATATTTGCTATTTGGCCCATTTTTTTCACCCACAGATTTGATGAATGTGATTCCTGTGTCTTCAGTGAATTCATTACTGAAAATGTCAAGAAAGACAGACCTCTGTCACATCTGTCCATAATCTCTATCGCGATTGGCATTATCCGTTAATTAGCTCCTTTGAGTAGGATTGATCACTTGGCGAAAGAACCCCCTTCGTTCTTTTTTATACAAGCTGTGTCTTTCATCTTGCTCATAAACGTCTTTCAGGCGTTAGAAAAGGTCTTGTTCAAACCCAGATACCTTGTGTCTGTTTCCGATACTTGTTTTCCCCTTTCCTTAACTTTGTCAAGTTAGGGGGTAAGGTACATTGGACTAGGGTCCCTTCCTAATATGTTCCATCATCCTATTCAGGATCAATCTCATGCTTACACGTCTCTATAGTCTGTAGAATCTGCGTTATTGACAGAGCGTCCCTTTCTGAAATAGTTTTCCCAATGCCAGTTATTTTAGGTTCTGTCGTACTTTTCGTTCTTCTTTCTGCTCGTACGTAGAAGACTCAAGTAAACGTTAGGTAAAGTATTGTGCTTCCGCATACTTAGAAGACATTGTAGACCGTGGCTGGAAGCTGAAGATTGTATTTTAGTTCTTTGTTTTTTGAGAACCGTTTGTATTCTAAAATGATGCTTAGGATTTTGAGATCTGGGATTAAATGATACCATAAAGGAAAAAAAAAAGAGACCATTTGAATTCTTTTGGAGAGGAGAGCTTTCAGATTGTGACCCCGAAGAACGTGAAGAAAACATTCAGGCACATTTTGGTCAATATCTGTGCAGTGAAATATAAGTCTTCAAACAGTTTACATTTTAAGATTGTTTCAACAGCAAGATGAGAATTTTTTAATGCCAATACATTCTGAAACAGGTTGTTAACTGGCGCCCTAAGAATTGTATTTGGCCTGCAGATGTGTTTTGTTTGGCCCACATAGTGTTTTTTTTAAAAATTGGAATTAGTTGCCAGCATTTAAAAATAAGAAGATTCCGCATTTTAAAAAAACCAAACCCCTGCATTTCTGGCCCTTTTTGAAAACCTGGAAGGTCTGTGACTACGCTGGACCCATGTTCCTGCGTGGTGGTGATATAGGAGTAAGGAGCCAGCTGGAGGCTGCCCACCGCGGCCCCCGCTCCTTGTTGCATTTCCTGTGGCCAGCTTTGCTCACTTCATCTGGCTGGCCCTCAGGGTCCTTTTTAGCTTGCACCTGCTGAGTTAAGAGCTAACCGATTAAAAGTGTACTTAGAGCTGGAAGGAAGGAAAACAGTAAGGTGGTAGCTGTTCGCTGTTTAGTTTCCTGAACGTAGACTGTCTGGCCTTTGTCGTGATGTGACGTCCCCAGGAACGGCATTGAACGGGGCAGGGTCGGGGGAGCAGCATTTCTGCTCACACGCTAGATCTCCTAGTTCATGGAGGGGGCAAGAAGGGTGTCCTAAGAATAAAAGAACTGTAAATTTCGTATGGCATTTACTTTACAGTAGGGGACGGAGACCCAGGTCTTTGTTGTGTGATTTTAGAGATGTTAGGGGATTTGTCCGAGGTCACATACCTCCACCTGGTCAGTGGTGGCATAGGGACTGGAGCCCAGGACTCCTGCCTCAGGTTCAGTGAGTTTCCGCTCCACGTTCTTCAGTTTAGTGTAATGGTCTAGAGATGAGATTTGTGGTCAGAGTGGATTCAAATCCAAGTTCTGCCCCCAGCTGGCTGTGTGACCTCAGGCAAGTGTTGAAAACCTCTCTGTGCCTCATTTTCCTTGTTATAAAAAGGGGAGAGTAATGATACTGACCTCAAAGGGTTGTTACAATATTGCCTATAAAGAACTTAAAAAACAGTGCCTGCCTGTAATAAACAGTGCATAAACACTGCATGATATCTGAAAAATAATGTTTATGAATTCCATATTATCACAGTAGACTTAGCTAAAACTCGAGTTTCAACTATACAAAACTATTACATTATTAATATTTTTTTCCCCTCTTAGAATTTAGAAAGGGCTTTAAGGATTGTTTTACTCCGTGTATTTAAAAAAAAAAAAAACGCCTCCAGCAATATTAGCCAATATTATCTTTTTATTCATAAATTTTTCTGTAGCTAACAGGTGCTTTCAAAGGCATACCGTTCAACTTCCTCTTCCGAATGTAAAGAAACAATCGGTGCCATAAAATTATTCTAAGTCCTGCCAACGATGGCTTTTGGGAGGATGTGTTCAATTTACTGAATAAATCTTGAATATATGGTGCACATAAAGCCCTCTTAGATACAAGAGTGTTACGAAGATAAATCTCTCCTCTTAGGGAGCCTATAATTAATGGAAAAAGAGGGGAGGAAGGGAAAGAGTAATCTCCATAATACCTGGTATGATGTGATAAATACCCAAAGTGGAAATTAAACCGAGTGCAGTGGGAACATTAAGAGAGCAGCAGTATCTGGACGCGATGGTCTGCGAGAGCCATAAAGCAGAGATGCCCCAGTGACAGGGAGAAGAGGGTGAGGCACAGGTCGTGGAGTGGAAGACCTGAGTCCACCTGAGTGTGGACCTACAGCCCGCGCAGTTGGTGGGACAGCCTCCTGACGTTTGGCCTGGAGCTTGAAGGAATGAGGAGGGTCAGAGATGGGGATGCTCTTCAAAGCCAGGGAGTCACTGTGGAAGATGGATTGTGTGAGGCCCTTGCCGGGGGCCATGAGATGAATTAAGTCGTGATTTAGATTACCTTGACAGAGAGTGATGCAGAGCACTGGAAACGGAAATGGGGTAGAGGATAGGGGAAGGAGTCCAGGCATGTTTTGGAGGTAAAACTGGAAAGTAGGTGGAAGAGGTGAGGAAGGAGTCAAGGGTGACTCCTGCTTGGGTGACCCAGGAGAGACGGGGGTACAAGGAGCAGGTTTGGAAGGGAAAGGGAGTTTAGTTACATACATGTGGCGTTTTTGAGGAACCTGTGAAATATCTAAGGGGATACGTAGCATCAAAATATTTTGTCATTCTTGAAGGACCTCGTTTGAGTGAATTTGTGTAGATAAGCAAGAAATTGTCTGGTAGATGGTTAATCTGTAACTGGCAGTAGGCCAATCCTGGAAATACAGATTTGGAAGTCATTGTTATGAGCCGTGGTTAAAGCCTGGAGAATAGATAATGCTGTTCAATGAGGGAATGTGGGACGAAACTGCAGTGGGCTGAGGGAGTCCCACCAAGGAAATTGAGAAGAAGTGGAATCTTAATGGCATCTCAAATCAATGGGGGAAGGAATGGATTATTTAATTAATGGTGTTGGGATAAGTGGTAACCTTTGAGAGGGGAGGGAGAAGCTGGGTCCCTGACTCATATTGTACACCAAAACTGATTTCGTATGGATCAAAACTTAAAATGTTAAAAGCCTTAAGCATACTTGAAGACAGTAAAGATGACAGTTTATATAATCTAGAAATCCATGGTCATATGGACCAAATTGAGAAATCTGACTTAACGAACGTTAAACAAAAACCTCACTGGAAAGCAGGAAAGCAAACTGGGAAATACGTTTGCACTTTATGTAACAGAGCTAAGATGCGTCTCATGATTATTCCTTTCTTATCAAGCAGTGAGGAAAAGCTCAATGCCTGATTAGGAAAACAGGCAAAAGGTAGAATAAGGACTTTATAAATGAGGCCCTGCAAACTACCAATAAACATATGAAAAAGTGTTTTGGCTATATAGTCAAGGAAATGCTGTTTATGGCCTAACACTTGGAAGAGATTAAAATTAAGAAAAGAACAGATAATCCTTGATCTTGGTGACAGTGAGGGGAAGCAGGTTCTGGGAAATGGAGCTGTTCCCGATTCTTTTTGCAGGTCAGCTTTTATCTTGCTTTCTTTCATATTAAAGAGATTTGGATATTTTTGAACACGAAGAATGTTCTTCAGGTTGTTTCTTGACTATAATAATAGAATGTTTCCCCTTGTAATAGAAGGAAGAATGAGTTCATTTGTTCGATGGACGTTTATTAACATTTATTGAAGGCTGTTGCATGCCGGTCACTCTTACAGCCCAGCTGAGGTGAGAGATTGGTGTACGGATATCACTCTTCACTGTGGTAGAGCTTCCAGTGGATTCTGAAGGACAGGAAGCATTGGAGTGTGGAGAACATCGCAAGGGGCTTCCAGAGAGGCAGTGGTTTGAGGGGCGGCCTGGACCCAGTGGGGGTGTGTGGAGCGGTGGGGAGCTGCAGGTACCTGTCAGTCCTGTTGTGGAGTGGACTGGCACGGTGGGTGGCCACTTGAAGGACTTTTTCTACCAGGCTGGACAGGAGCTTGATGTTGGAGCAGTGGGAGCCTTCGAAGGATCTAAACACCAGACTGATGTACTCAAATTTGTTTTGACGTGCTGAAGTTGATAACAAACAGACTCTTGAATGAACGGGGAAGTCCTCAGTGGAATGAAGATTACCAGAACCGATAGAGAGGAATGTAAGAATCCTGAAAAACGGAAAGTCTGGGTGATGCTGTATAAAAAATTCCCAGGAACTGCAGAAAAATTAAAAATTGACCAGAATGTTCTATCTGAATCACAGACCAAGAAATAATTGCATTTCTTTTGGGGAAACAATATCCTGCAGTATCCACAAAGATATAGTCTTAAAACGTAGCAAAAGTTAAATTTCAGTCTTATTCTCTTTCATGCAGAATGCAGATTAAAGTATGCTCGTGGAATTCCTAAGCAGTTGAGCTGTCCTCTAATTTAATTCCCAAATGTTCTTCGTTCATAGTGTCCTTAGTGTTTCATTAATGTTTTTACAGTGCTCCCAGGTCAAAAGAAGTACCTAACAGTTCTTTTTATGAAGTAGTTATGTCTAGACAACTTAATAAGTATTTATGACCTGACACTTTAGTAGCAGTTTGAAAAACTAATGCATATCAACTTAAAGGAAAAATTATATTTTGATTTTTACCAAGCCTTGTGTGTGCCTGTTGGGTACTGCATAGCTTCTTAAACCTTGGAAACTGGTTGAACATTGCCACCCTCATGTCCGTTTCTGCATTGATTTTTGGGTGGTACTTGCGTTTGATCACAGCATCCAGCAACCCCTCCCCCCCACTTCACAAAGCCATGACGTCATTGAAAGGCATGTGGTGTGAGCTAGTGTTGAAACTGGACTACCTTGAGCTAAAGATTCTAACAGTCTTCGACAGATGTCGCTTGTTTCCTTTGAAAACTTAAAACATATTGTGACACCCCAGTTTATTTGCTTTTGTGCCTTGGGGCACCTCAGTCCATGATTTGGGAACCGCAGCTGTGACTTCTGTTCCCAGTGTTGGCAGCACTTGGTTAGCGTGAAGCCTAACCATCACAGCATACTGCGTGGATCTATATTGTTTGTGTCTTGGTATTCATTCGTCCAGCCACCAGCTCAGAGTTCTGGCCTGGGCTTGGACTCTGGGGGCCTACCGGGAACTGAGAGACAGCATTTCTTCTCAGGGAGCTAGCAGTCTGTTGGAGGAATTACAAGATTGGGAAGCGGTGCAAGTGAGCAGGAGTCAGCAAAGTTTCTACAAGGGGCCGTGTAGTAAATATTTTAGGCCCTGCTGGCCATGCAGTCTCTGTGGAAGCTACTCAGTCCTGATCCTGTAATGTGAAGGCAGCCATGGGCAATACAGAAAGATTGGGCATGGCTGTGTTCTAGTCAAACGTTATTTACGAAGGCAGAAGTGGATTGAATTTGGCCCATAGGTCGTAGTTTGTGCAACCCCTGTAATAGAGACGTAATTAAAATGTCGTGGAAGCAGAAGAAGGAGCCACTAACCTGGGGCATCCCGGAAGGATCACAGAGGTGGCAATGAGCTCTTCCTGCCTCCTACCAGGAGTGTCCCGGTGAATTGAGGAGGGTGACAGAAAGGAGTACAGGGGGAGTTCTGGGCAGAAGGAGAAACATGTGCAAATATAAGGAGTCAAGAAGGGGCCTGGCAGCTTGCAAAACAGTCTCAGTTGGAGGGGAGGGCCCAGGTCTTCTTTCCTGGGTTAAAACTCCCGTGTCATGGAGCATTTTTCTCATTTTTCAGATGAATCACATCCTCTAGGAGCCTCCAGAGAATGTGTGCATGGAAGGTGTGTCTTCCGAGTTCTGGCATATCTTTGTGAAATGTATTTTATCCTCTCACTCAATTAGTGGTTTGGCTGGATATAGAATTCAAGTGTGAAAATACTTTTCACTCAGATTTTGGAAGGGGTTCTCTTTAGCTCTCAGTGCTAAGAAGTCTGATGTCCTCCTCTCCCTGCACCCACTGAATGTTTACTGACCGCACACCCCGTGTCTCCTGTATACCCATAGCCCGCTCTGGAGGTAGCGCGGTCCCCATCCCTGTGTGACAGTGGAGGGTTTGTCAGGCTCACATGCAAGTCAGGTCACAGAGTCCTGGCTCAGTGACTCTCCCGTGCTGCTCTCATTCCTGAGCCCTTGTGTGACCCACCCCCACACGCCCCCAGAAGTTTTTAAGATCTTCTTTTATACGGTGTTCTCGATGCACCTTGGTATAACTCTTTTTACATTCATGGCACTCATGGCGTTCGGTACTTGGCTGCTGAGAGCTAGATTTTTGCAGTTGAGTATATATATCAAAAATTCTGTGCGGATCTTTGTTGTTGCAGTTGTCTCTTCATCATCTTCCTGAAACACCGCTTCCTTCAAGCTTCCCTCTTCCTTGAAACCTTTACTGTCTCCCACATGGTTGAGTCTCAGCCTGCCTTCCCAAACCACCTAGCTTTGCGTTTTTCATACTCATGGCTCTCCTTTTACTTAAATCCCTCACACTTCACTTTAATAATACACTTTAATAAACCTAACTGTGACGTTTATGTTCCTGAAAAGTGTCCTTCAAAGGGAGTGCTGGAGGACCTTAAGATCTTGTGTGTGAGGGGCGATGGATGTGGAGAAGGGAATTAGGAAGATAGTAGTTGGTCAGAGTTTTTAAGCCATCTTTTGTGTGTTCACTAGTAGAAAAACAGTAAAAAGAGGGACGCTAAGGAGAATATGAATCAGTGGTCTGGGTACTGTTTCCTTTCCATGCCATTTCCTTTGCGTGGGGTCGATGTCCCAGCATCCCGTCTCCCGTAGATTCGGTGACCCACTTGTCATTTATTTTGCCTTGTAGTTAAGCACCTTTTCTCCCTCCAGTGTTCAGTTCCTTTTGTGAATTAATGACAAGGGAGTTAGCTCATCGTGACGACACAAAGATAGATTCTTGAAAGAAAAGATGCTTTGGGTCGTCTTCATTCACCTCTCCCTGACTCAGCAGGGGTTTCTCAAGCCCTTTCTTCGGCACACGGCTGGGTGGCTCTAAAGCCACCGGGGTAGAGTCCTGCTGGCAGAATTCGCTCTCTGTCACCTTCCCTCTCCTCTCTACCCACCTGTCACCCCTTTCACCCCCAAAAAAGAAAAAACAACCATCAGCAGACTGAACAAAATATATCAGGACCACAGCGTCTGGTCCTCCTCTGCCTTTACGTTTCCTTTTCTCTTCCCAACTCTTTTTTTCTAATTATCCTCAGCAGAAGGGTCCAAAACTGTGTGTGGACTGGAACCGGAATTCTCTGAGCAGGGGAGAAAGCAAACCAGGGCGCGTGTGTGGATGCCCCATTTTCACGAGAGGGGACACGTGGTTGACAGGCAGGAGCTCTCCACGCGGGCCTGTGCTTTGTTAACGTCCTAGGACTGAGGTCAGGGTACACATAAAGAAGCAAAAACCAGATTTTTTTTCTTTCTTTCAGCAATCCCATAAATTGATCCTGCTTGACCAGTTTTCTTAAACCGAGGGATTTATTGACATTTTTTAATCCTTTAACATAATTATATGGCAAAGGATACAAACTGGTGGCCCTCAGGCAGGACATGGTCTGAAGGCCTTTAGAAAAATATGAATTAGTTGCTTACATTTGCAAATTTGAGTATTTCATATTAAAAAAACAGATTTCTACCTTGGCATGAAAAATCAGAAAATCTCACAAAATGAGGCCTGTGGCTGCCACCTTTAGACAAGGTGGTCAGCTCTGCTTGGCACCTGCCCGTGCAGAGTTCCAGCTAACTGTTCTGCCCCGCTAGGCGTTCGTATTTGCATTCTGCTGCTGTGTCAAGAGACAGCAATCCTAATTGTGAAAATCAGCTCCTGAAATTCTCTAAAATATGTTCACCTCTAAGGAATAAGGCATTGGTTGGAAAAAAGTAAATTCGGTCAATGTTTCTATCAGAAGGGAGCAGAGACAAGTTTTATGCGTGCTTTTTTCCTTGAAAGCACGTTGGAAGGCTCCGTTCATGTATTGCTCTGGCCTCCAGTGAGTCTATTTGAAAGTTTTGCTTGATAGAGAAGTCAGATCTATTACAAGCATGATATTATACGGCCTGCATGACTTTCTCAAAATTTTATAGGTAAATGTTACGACGGAAGAAAGCTGTCTTTATCATCCTGCCTGTTTTCAGTTACGCAGGTGTTGGTGACACTGCTGTTGGTGCTCCTGTTCCTGAGCACCGCCACCCTGACACACGCTGACCTCTCAAGGGCGTCCTTGATGGGTGGCTCTTGCTGGCGCTGACCTTGTGCTGGTGTGTCTGCTTGCTTGTTGCCTGCCAACAGGAACGCAGTACTACAGCTTAGCTTTGGGAAGTTTCTCAGGAGACCCCGAGGAAAGCTGGCTTCGGCTGCAGTACTTAAGGCTGAAGCTGAGAGAGATTAAGTGATTGCGCTTGCTCACACCATTAATTAGTAACGGAGCCAGGATGAGAGTCTGGGTCCTCAGCATCTGGTCCAGAGCTCATCCCCAGCTGCCTCTGTTTGTTCCTGTCTTGCCACTTCATGGGGCGCACTTCTCTTTTCTAGAACAAATGTCAGCTTGTAGTGAGGGACTGTCTCCTTTCAAGGTAATGTTTAGCCAGTTAGTAAATAAGGTTTCTGATTATTTTAGTTGTGGTTTGGTCAGTTTCACCTCCTTTATTCAGTTATTCCTGTACACACTATGTAATTCTGTAACTTTTAGCAACTGGCATTTTAGACATTCCATGAATACATTTTCATTGTAATAAGTAGCTTGGTGACACTGGCATTGACTAGGAAGTTATTCATCCAGAAAATAATTGAACACTTTTGAAATGTGTGCTCGTGCCTCGTGTATGTCTTGGCTAAAACTATTTAAGCTATTTGGGATTCATTTTCTGATTTTTTTTTGGCAGTACTCAGCAATAGCCAAGAGATATTGCCGTTTGCTTTCGCAAAGAAGAATAGTTTTTTTTTTTTTAAATTGGCATCTGAGCTAACAACTGTGCCAATCTTTTTTTTTCCCCCTGCTTTTTCTCCCCACATCCTCCCCAGTTCATAGTTGTATATTCTAGTTGTGGGTCCTTCTAGTTGTGGCACGTGGGACACCACCTCAGCATGGCCTGATGAGCGGTGCCTTGTCCTCGCCCAGGATCCGAACCAGTGAAACCCTGGGCCACCGAAGCGGAGCGCGCGAACTTATCCACTCGGCCATGGGGAGGCCCGTAGAAGAATAGTTTTTGAATTATCTTTTTGGGTTCCAGTTATTTAGATGTTGGATCTCCTTTCCTTTATCAAGTCCCTGTTTCTCGTGTCTCTGCTCACATTTTCTATTTTTGTCTGTTGTATTTTTCTGAAAGCTTGTGCACCGTTTTATCATTTAAAAAAATTTTAATATCAGCCAATATATGTAACTTATAAGAGCTATTTCTATGTCTTTGTTGTTGTTGTTGTTGCACCCTCTTCTTGTTTTTATGGCTGTGCCATGTTTGCTCTGCGAATACTATTTAGAGATGGTTTTCTGTTTATTTTTTAGTTTTCCTCTTTCCAACATCATTCCTACTCTGAGAGTTATTTTTATTTTCTTTTTGGTGATCCTGTTTGTCCTGAAATTCTCTTTAATGTTTTAGGCTTGGCTTACATGTTTTGTGATCCTTGGTTATCTGTTCCAATATAAAAAAAGAGGCAGTATTAGGTCTGACAAAGAGTTTTCAATACGTTGGGAAGACTTGTTGGCTGGCCGGCTTCATTCAGCAAGAATGCCTGGAACCTCATTACTATGAGGAGTCCCCCAGGGTCAGGTGTGGAGGGCTTTCCTCTTTGGTACCCATCTCTTGATTAGCTTCCCTGGTCTCCCTGACGATTCTTTACGATCTGCGGGGAGAATGCCTCTGTTTGGAGTGGGGGGTCTAGCACATCACAGTTGACTTCCATAAACAGACCTTCGAATCCTTTAGTTTGAGCTCCGTAAATCACTGTCTCCTCTTCACGCACCCAGAGAGGATTTAAATGGCGCCACCACCCATCCATTGTTGTTTTTCCACCAAATCTAGTAGCCACCTTTGCTTCCTCTCTTCTCCCTGTGTCTCACACAATACACAGAATACATGTACAGCTCCTACTATGTGCTTACCATTATTCTAAGCACTTTACATGTATTTACTCGTTTAATCTTCACAATAAACTTATGAAGAAAATACGGTTATCATCCCCACTTTATGATGAAGAAACTGAGGCACAGAGAGGTTAAGGTCATACAATAAGTGGCAGAGTTGGGATTCAGACCCTGTCTGTGTGTTTAACCACACACTGTCCTGCCTGTGATGTGTTGGTGAGGCCCTCCATTCTAGAACCGCTCCTGAATGTGACCACCTCTCTCCACCTCTGCTTTTGGAACCCTAGTCCTGGCCTCTGGTGATCTCATTTGGACTGTGCTTTCCCTGCCCTTCTCTCCTCCCCTGGTGTCTGTCCTCCATGTAGCAGTAGAGAAATCTTCCCAAAGTGCAAATCGGATCATGATCTCCCTAATTAAAACATGCCAGTGGCTTCTCTTCTCAATCCATTAAACTCCATATCCTTTCAAGGGCCCTGAGGCCCTCTGTGGCCTGCCCAGCCCACCTCTCTGACTTGTCCCCTCCTATTCCTGGTCCTCTTGTCCTGTCTTAGGGTCTTTATATTTCCTCTTCCCCTGAGCTGATCACAGCAGTCTTCTCATCATTCAGGCCTCAGCTCAAGAACAGACTTCATTCACTCACACACTCCCGTGCACATCAGCTTATTCCAGTTTTTAAAACTCGTATTAGGATCTTAAATTTCTTATTTTCTCATGTCTGTATCTTTCTGAATGGAGTCTCAGCTTCCTGAGGGCTGGGCCCTCGTCTGGCTCAGCGTTGCGCCTCCAGTGCCTGGCTGAGGACCTGGCCCTTGGGAGGCCGTCTCTAAGCTTGTGCTGACAAGTGTCTCAGGAGTGCTCGGGCTGAACAGCGCCTCCCTCTGTGGCAGCCCCCACCACCGCCCACCAGACTCAGTCACTGCTCGTCTGCATGCGTTCAGTTTTCAACAGAAATATGTCACAGTCTCCTGTCCACCAGTGGTCCCTCTCCCATTATGGTTGTTATAGTGTTTGTACACTTTAGTCATTTCTGTCGTTGGTATTTTTTTCACATCTGCAAACTCTCTATCTTATTATTTACCTTAATTTTGTTAAACTATTTAAATTTATATGAAATGGAAACTTTATAGCACAGTGTAGATGGAAAAGAAAAGCAATATTGCTTGTCGTAAATGACTATGAAAGTTAATATATACTAATACTAATTAGAATTGAAAGTCTCATTCCATTTGTCGCTTAAAATCGTCCAAACTTCAGTTTTACGCACTGCGCTTCTGTACTCTAACAGTACTGGAGTGGAGAGTCGATAAACGTGCTCAGTTATAATCTTGAACTTGAAGCCTTTAGTTTGAAGATTCCTGAAGAACAGCTGTGTGTGATTGTCTATGTCTCCCAGAGCCGGGGCAGCTTGAGTCTCGTGTCTCCAAAGTTGCGGATGTACAGTGTGTCTCCGTATTGGTCAGTACCCTTTTCAGTGCTGGTGTGCACAGGATAAGACGTGTCTTCAGAGCGATTTGAACACCATTTGAACTTCTTCTCCTCATCCAGGCTGACTGCATTGCGCGGGTGATGGACTTTACCTTGTGTTTGACACAACGATCCCGGATGGTGGACAGCAAAAGAATGAGGATGACTTCAAATTTCCAGTGGCCCTTGTTAACATTTATTCTTCTCTATTTAATGAGTCAAGTAAATAGCCAGAAAAAGGGTGAGTCCTTCAGAGTCGAAAAGAATGAATTGATTGCCATGTCATTACTATTTTGATTATGAAGTGATCTTGTGTCTTTATTAAACTCTTTAGGTTTTTTTGTGGTTAAAATCTATTTCTTTGTCATCCTTTGTCTGTGTACTTTTGGTTCTTTTAAAAAGGTCCAGAAAGATAGATCTAAATATTCTTTCCCCATTTAAAAAAATTAAGCTACAATTTACAAACAATAAAGTTCATCCTTTTAGGAGAAAGTTCTGGGAGTTTTGACACATGCATGTAGTCATGTAACCACCAGTGCAATCGAGTGACAGAACAGTCCCGTCATCCCAGAAAATTCCCTGTGCTCCTCTGTAGTCAGCCCCTCCTGTCCCTACCTGCAGCCAACACTGATCTCTTTTCTCTGTAATTTTGCCTTTCAGAAGGTCACATAAATGAAATCTAAATCTTTCTTTAATAATATATTGTTTTCATCTTATTTAACTATATTAAGAATGTTTGTGTAGATATTACCTAGCTTATTTTGATAACAAACATTATCATCCTTCTGCCCAGGAGTTTCGTTTTACATTATTTCCATAATTAAACAGATCTTCTCTTTTCCTCAAGATCACAATTAAATACTTTATTATGATTACTGATGATTTCTAATGTGAGTGCTTCTAATGATTTTGTTTTCTATCTTATATAAATAGCTTTATAACTTATTGCTATGGTGAATATCATGCCAACCATATGTAAAAATTAGAAAAACTTTTTCATAGACATTTATAGAGAAAGTCTGAGATGGAATACCTTTTTTTACGCTGTAACTGCTTTATCCTCTCCCTCCCTCTCTTCTTTCCTCCTTTGTCCTTTTCTCCTCCCTCTTTCCCTCCCTCTCGTACCCGCCTCCTTTCTCTTTATTTTCCTCTTAGAATGACAGTTTTTCATCGTATAGTGCTTATGTATTCCATAATCTAATGTTATTTTATAGATGTGAATAAGTACGATTAGGATTGTAATCTTCTGAACTATTTGTTACTTTTCAGTTGTTTAAGCCTACACAAAATACATATATTTCAGAGACTCATGTGAACTCATTACTATTGAAGTGTAACATGCTCCATAAAAATCCAAAGATTGTCTGTGGGCTTTCTGTGTAGGTGGCAGTCTGGGAACAAGCAGGGAAGCAGCAGTGGCTGGGAGAGCTTAGAAGTGTTTGTGGCTGTGTGAGACACATGGTTTTACTTAGAGTCACCTTTTTCTTTTTGGCAAATGGGGCGATTGGAGATTAAAATATTCCCAGGCCCTCTCTCGGCCTCATCATTGAATCCACATAGTCACTCCCTCTATTTATCCTAGTTGCCTGGAAGGGGAGTTTTTGATAGAGGCCTAACCCCTCAGTGGTGGTCTAGTGGTTGGCCTACTCTCATCAGTTTACTCTCTAGATTTTTAAAACCAAAACTACAAGAAGAAATATAAAACTAGTGACCTCCTGTGACTGTAGGTTCATCTCTGCGCAAAGAACATGGCTGTCTCCAGACACACGTGCTTGTACTTATGACTGAAAACAGTTGACTTGTTGACCTTTTACAAGGCGATTAAATAATGAAGCATGTTCTCTGTGTGTGTGTGTGTGTGTGTGTGTGTGTGTGTGTGTGTGTGTGTGTGTGTGTGTTTTCTTTCTCCTTCTCCAGGGGCTCCTCACGATCTGAAGTGTATAACTAACAATTTACAAGTGTGGGACTGTTCTTGGAAAGCACCTTCTGGAGCAGGCCATGGTACTTTCTATGAAGTTTGCATTGAAAATGGGTAATGGAAATACTTTCATTTATAGCTATAACCTAATTTGTCTTTAATTTTAGGATATAAAGATTTTATTTGGAAAATTTTTTAATGAAATTTTGAGTCTTAGCTCTCTATCTGAAAAGGCTCAATCTTACATCACTCAAGATGGAAACAAAACCTTCTCCTGGCCAAAACATTGATTCTTTTATGATATGGATATTAAGTATGGGACAGACTTCTAATGTGCCGTGGCTTCTGATCTGCTATGGGGAAGTTTTGCTGGTCTGTCCCAAACCAATGTCTACTGTATCAAAGTTCAAGTTTTGACCCTGCCTAACAGAATATGTCATTAATAGTGGCTTAACAGACAGGCATTAACTCTCTTGTCAGGAGTTCCAGGCTGACGTGGTTGTTTATGGCCACAAGAGACCCAGGTTCCTCTTTATCATGCCACGCTGCCATCTTAGCGCGGGATCTCATGGTTCAAGATGATGCTTGAGGAGTGGCTATCCTGTCTACTTTCCAGCAAGCAGGAAGGAAAAGAAGGGTGATTTTCTTTAAGGAGACCTCTAAGAAGTTCCACACAACACCTCTGCTTACACATCAATGGCGGATCTCAGTCAAATGGCTAAACGTATTTGCATAAGAAGCTGGGCAGTGTGTTCTGCTAGCTGGATGGCAATGTGCCCAGATAAACCTTGGGTTAATGTTATTAAGGAAAAGGAGGAAATGGACATTAGGAGGCAAGTGGCAGGTTCTGTCATACCACCTTACCCTCTAAAGTAATCTTAGAGTGGGCTAGAGGCCTGGAATTGAGGCCTTTGAGCTGCATACAAGCCAGAACATTCTGCTTGCTTTTCCTTGATTCCAGCTGGGCTCTGAGTTGTTTAGCAATGCCAAAGGAGTTCCAGCCCAGCAGCTCCAAGCCCCAGTGTGCGGATGAGTGGTCCTCGTGTAAATTGACATAAATGTGACTGTTTCCCATTCGGTTTACATTTATTGAGCATTAGTCTGAGCATTTTGGTAGTTCATCAACCAGGATGAGCTTGATTGTGTTGCAGAAACAACCCTCAAATCTTATTTTATTTTCTGCTGTGAAAATAAAGGATTCTTTCCTGCGGTGTTCTATGTTCTGTCCCGCATCTCTCCCTTAGAGCCCCAGGCCCGGGGTCCCTCACCCTCTGTGCATTAGGACAGGGGAACAAGGAGGGCACAGCCTGCACTGTTTCAGAGCTTCCTTCTGAAGTAATAGACGTGACTTTCACTTACGTTTCTCTGCAAATAAAGTCACATGACTGTACCTTGCTTCAGAGGATCAGGGAAGTGCAGTCCTACTGTGAATCCAGAAGGGGAGAAGCTGAAAATTTTGGTAAAAAAGCACTAATAACTACGCAGGCCACACAGAGAGGAAGTTGTTCTGGCTCCCCAGGAGTTCACAAGAAACAAGTCACGAGAGTGCTGTGGGTTAAGTGCTGACAGAAATTGCCTGTGAGGGGCTGAGGGCGCCTTGACTAAGGGGTGTGGGGTCCAGAGAGGCTGTCAGAGGTGTGGTTGGCCAGTGGGAATACTCAGTTTTCTCAGCAGAAGGAGGATAGGAGGACAGTCCAGCCTGAAAGGTACGATGGCGTGGATGTATGAAGTAGCACTGTTGAGAGAATTCAGGTGGTTTTGTGTTGCTGGCCCCTGCTGAAGCCTCACCATGTGAGGCTGAGAGGAGGTGAGCCCGGGGTTAAGGCAGAGTCCTGAGTGAGTGATGTGAGGAGGCCTGTGCTGGGGCGGGGGTGGGGCAGGGATGCGGGACGCACTGAAAGTCCCTTTGCTTGAATTACAGTTTTCATAGGAAGTTAGAAGTGTACATGAATAACAATAAAAGGAATGTAAACGTGCTCCATGAGGATGCAAAGGGCCGTGGAACCACAGAGTTAAAAATCACTTTTGTCTAAGAGTGTTTTGAAAGCAGAGCTGATGAGGAAGTTTTGTTCAGAGTGAACCATGAGCCGAGGTGAAGGAGCGGATGGATTGAGGGCGTCTGAGGGGCGACAAGTAGCCAGGTTCCCTTCTGTCCTCGCTGTCTGTCAAGCACCATCTTAGTGTGGGGCCCTGTGATGGTGTGGTCTAGAAGTGCCGGCTATGTAGGGGGCGGGGCACGTGCAATGGGAGGGAAGAGAAAGGAGGTAAAGCGCAGGTTGGGTGGGAGTTTGAAGGGCATGCTAAAATCCTAAGTGTCCTGAAAGAAGCCTTTACGCTACTCACTTGACTTTCTGGTACCATCTGGTTATTTTTTCCTGCCACCACATTGGTACACTTACCATTAACCTCTTTTTTTTCAGTCTTAAAATGCAGTATAACCTATCATATTTTTGTATACAAAAAAAAGCATTAAGTATTTTCCAGTGCATTTTGTATTAATGAAGTTTTTATGAAAATTGCATTATTAATTTTATCTGCTAATTAAAATTTAATTTCTTATATCGTAGATCCTATTCTTGTTATCCATCAGAGAAAACAAATATCAAAATCCCAGCTCTTTCACCTGGTGATCATGAAGTAGTGATAAGCCCTCTACGTGATTTTGGAAGTTCTATAAGTAAATTCATACTCAGTGAAAAAAATGTTTGTAAGTATTTGAAAAGAAAGTTGGTTTGAAAGTAACTTGGAACAATGCCTTTGTTAGTATTGTGGTGCTTTATAACTGGTGGAAATTTACCATTCTGTTGCATTTCCGTTGGTACACTAATGCTTTCATTTACCCAGTGGCTGTACCATGAATAGTAGAGCACGGCCAAGGTCAGGAAGGAAGCATGCTTGTCCTCTGGGCAGTCAAAATCGATGTCGCAGAGTTCAAGATACTTTTTTCCCGGCCCCTGTGCTTTGTTCATTTCTGCACACCTTTCAGAACTTCTCAGGTATCCCTTCTCTAGGAAATAGTCTTTGACCACCCCTTCCTAGAGAAGACCCTGTTCCTGTCTTAGTATTCCGTTAGGCAATCTGTATTTCTCTCTAGGGGCATTTCTCACCGTTGCGTTAGTAATTTCTTATGTAATTAGGTGCTCACTGTGTCTCCTCCGTGAGAAAATAGTTTCCGTGAAGGCTGGGTGTTTGTCTTCCACACCTGGCCCCTAGCCCAGTGCCTGACCCATAGCAGGCATCTTCTACACACGTGTCCATGAATGCCTGGGACGCTTGCTACAAGCTGAATGGAAACCTGAAATAGACCCAGGCTGACAGAGGGAATTCTGCTATGTGGTGAGACCTTAAAAACCCCAGTTAGTCTTGACTGTTTTAATGGTGGGGTAAGCAGGTTCGTTGGCTGCTGACAACTATTATGGGATGGCACCGTAGTGATATTATAGTGATGTGATCTTATAGGGATGACTGACTTTGAAGCAAGGGAAAGAAACTATAATTAACTCGGTGATCTCTCCAGGTTTATGCACAGGGTGCATGTTTGGAGACGTCTGTGTCTAAGGTAGCATAGGTTTTGAAAGGATAGTAACAAAGCATGCTGTCCAGGAACTTAGAATCTGTCCTGTTTTCGGACTGAAGTGTTGTCTGGGTAAAGTGCTACTTAGGGCAGTCTTTCCAGATGAAGAGGAAAGAGCCGTGTTTGTTATTTTCTTTCTATAGTTGTGTGTGATGTATAGTTTGTGCAGTTGAGCCAGGATCCTACTACCCACAGGGATATACTGTTAACACTTAAATATATTTTCTGTGCATGTACATATAAACAATAGGTTCATATTACTTTGTAGCCTGCTTAGCAGAAGACGTAGATTGATTTTCAAGTTGTTATCTAAATAAATTTGTATTATTTTTACAGGCTGCGTAGTATGCAGTTGAATGGAGGTATCATAATTACTTTGTGATTGATGATTAACATTGAGATTTTTATTTCCAGTTTTTCAATATTATAGCCAAATGCTTTAATGAACATCTTTTGCACATAGATGTTTCTGAATTTGTGTGCTGATTTCCTTAGGCTAAATTCCTAGGCGTGAGAATGCTGCATTAAAGACATTGCCCTTCTTTATGGCTTTTGATATCCATTGCCAGTTGTTCTCCAAAAATTTTGAATCTCTTTGCCTTCCCGCAAACCTTGTATTAGAGGATGCGCGTTCTTCCACATCCTTGCCAGGACTGGGTATTGTCCATCTCTCTTAGTTTTGCCATTTCAATCTCATGGCCCCCAAATTATAACATTGTTTTTGTATTTCTTTTTTTTTTCCCCCAAGATTGGCACCTGAGCTAACATCTCTTGCCAATCTTTGTTTTTCTTGTTTCCCCAAAACTCCCCAGCACATAGTTGTATATTCTAGTTGTCAGTCCTTCTGTTTCTGTCTAGTGGTACCCCACCTCAGCGTGACTTGATGAGTGGAGCTAGGTCTGCGCCCAGGATCCGAACTGGCAAAACCCTGGGCCACCAAAACGGAGTGTGCGAACTTACCCACCTGGCCGGCCCCATGTTTTTGCATTTCTGTCATTACTTTTTTAAACTAATTATCATTCATTTTTACTCTTTTCTGAACTATTTGTATCCTTTGTAAATCTTCTCTGATGTTGAAATTAGTCTTTTTCCTCGTCAGTTCACCTTATCTCTATGTTATGGTTATTAATTCTGTCATATTTGCTACATATATTTTTCCAAGTTTAAAATGTAAACTTTATGGTATTTTTCACACCACAGGTTTTCGTTTTTATATGATAGAATCTCTTGCTATTTTTCTTTATGAGTTTTTGATTTTATTATCATGCTTGATTTAAATCTTTCATCCATCTGGAATGATTTTATAGTAAGGTATGAGGACTCTAACTTAATTTTATTCCAGATTCTTAAAAAATTCCTAGAGACTCTCAGAGAGCTGGCTTGAGTTGTCTGATTTTTCAGTGGGTATTGAGAAGGTCCTGTCTGGGAAGCTACTTGAAGATGATAGTGGTAGAAAGAATGAGAAAGGCAGGTCAAGACAGACTCCAGGTGACTTATTTGATTAATAGTTCCTTGTTTTTACAAAGCATATAATTCTTGATAGCATTTTTAATAATAATGGGCCTGATCATGATTAGAATATTAGATTAACAGTATCCCAATACTAAGATGTTTCTACTACTACTACTAAGAAAGGTGCTGAGAAGCAAATTGAAAAGCAGATTAGATGAATATAAGAGAGGGAGGTCAAAGCTTTGAGCACCTACTATGTGCAAGAGAAGCTATGAAATGATAGTACAGCTGTGCATTAAAGGATCTGGGTTCTTTGGCAATTTGCTACTAAATAAAAGTATGAGAAATTAAGTTTTCTGCAGATCTTAAGATGCTTTCAAAAGTAGACATATAGCGGCCGGCCCCATGACCGAGCAGTTAAGTTCACGTGCTCCGCTTTGGCGGCCTGGGGTTTCGCTGGTTCGGATCCTGGGCGCAGACGTGGCACCGCTAGTCAGGCCATGCTGGGGCGGCGTCCCACATAGCACAACCAGAGGCATTCACAACTAGAATATACAACTATGTACTGGGGGGCTTTGGGGAGAAGAAGGAAAAGGAGGAAAAAAAAAGGATTGGCAACAGATGTTAGCTCAGGTGCCAATAACAAAAACAGAAAGAAAAAAGAAAAGTAGACATAAAAAACAAACAAGATATTTACCATACATATATATGTATATATCTAATAAGCTGCTAATTGACAAGGAGAAGCACGAAAGTAAGTTTTTGTAAGACTTTTAATGTCTAAGTTTCTTAAAATAACCTGAAAATTTGGATCCATCTGAGGCAGAATAAATAAAGTGGATTCCATCAAGAGCTGGGAAAGCTTCCTCTTCTGATGTTCTAAACCAAAAGGAGCATGGAGGTTATGGGTAAAGATGTACTAGCTTTAAAAAAATAAACAAACAAGACTGATTAAATTTCTTTTGAACTGTCCAGCTGAAAAGTTCCTAGTTTCTAGAAAGCAAGGTCACATTGTCCTCCAATGTCTATTTTAGCTGGAAAGTAGTGCAAGTGACAGTCATGGGAGCTTAGGGGAACTTCCCGTCTGGACTATGAAGTAGTGAAAAAAGTGTGTCTGTTTAATCCTTTTGTTTGTAATTATGGCTGTTCCTGTCTTTAGCTTGAGATATTGGGTATGACTTGTGTTTCTAAGAGTAGCCCACTGCTATTTAGATAAAATGTAAATTATGCGGCCTTTTCAGGGAGGGAGGCGTTTTAATAGATAAGCGTTGCCTTAGTAAAAGACTCCCATGTTTCATAATTTTAAAGTTACTACATCGTGACATCCTGAAACATTTGAAAGAACCACTTTCTTGGAAGCCTCTGCTCTCTGTGGTCACACTGGCACCTTGAACTTTCCCTCTCCTGGCGCTAAATCAACTTCCTCCTCCTCGTTTCCGCTGCCTCTTTTTTTTGAGGAAGATTAGCCCTGAGCTAACATCTGCTGCCAATATTCCTCTTTTTGCTGAGGAAGACTGGCCCTGAGCTAACGGCTGTGCCCATCTTCCTCTGTTATATGGGACCCCTGCCACAGCATGGCTTGACAAGCAGTGCATAGGTCCACACCTAGGATCCGAACCTGTGAACCCCGGGCTGCCGAAGCGGAATGTGCGAACTTAACTGCTGCGCCACCGGGCCGGCCCCACTTCTTCTTTTTAAAAGCACCTTCCCACTTAAAACTTCTCCTATAAAGTATCTTCCACTGTCCTTATATAGCTGTGTAACTGGTAACTTTGCTCTATAGTTTAGGCTTTAAATCCACGTGTACTATTTGCAGTACAGCCCTAAACATTTGATAAAGGTCCACTGTAGAGCACTGTGGTCAGCAAATTTTAGTTAAATTTTTTAAGAACTTATAAGTTCCAAGACTCATTTGTATTGGTTTGCTCTGCTGTTTTTGGTATTTTGCACATTCAGCTGCCCTACCTCTGTAAACTCCTGTAGTTTGTGCTTGCCATGGCTTTATTCACTTGGTCCTTGAGCTTCATGGGGAAGGACCAGGACAGAGATGAGGCCTGAGAGCATGTGTCTCTGGATTTCTTTCAACTTAGCTTCACCTCACTGTCATTCGAGGAGAGAGCATGTGAGAAAGAGGCCCCAGTTTCTCCGACCCCCGCATGCTAGAGAGCCTGTGTTTCATAGATGGAACAGTCTCATACCTTGTGTTTTCCACTGATCCAACAAGTTTCAGTAATTTACTCATCCCTTGTGGGTAGGAAGACTTGAAGATTTTGAAGCTTAACTTATTCTCCGTGCTACTTTTTTTCAGTTTACCAGTTTCTCCCTATGAGATGCCATGTCCTTGAGCATGGTTTTTCTCTTTGCTTTTCTAATACTGCTTCAGAGCCCACTGCCCTTTCAAACTTCTTTCTCAGGTATTGACAATAACCTCCCCAATGTCAGTGATGTTTTCTCAGTCTTCGTCTGAGTTCTGTCTTACTTGGCCTAGAGGACAACCCATTTCTTTTGATCTCAGTGATCTTGGCTTTTCTCTGGTTTCCTTCTTCTTCCCTCTCAGGTTCTTGCTGAGGTCTGTTTCCTTGAAGGTGTGACTGCCTGTCAGTAGCTCTCAGACAAGCTTCTGCTGTTTTGTGTCTGTGCATCCATGTTCATTTCTTCAGCTGCAGTCAGTGAGTTCCTCTTGAGTCTGTATCCGTGGTTCTGACTTGTCACCATTCTCACTCAACGTCTGCAGACCACCCCCATTGACTGTCTCTTCCTCTCCTGACACTCAGTCATCCACAGCCATTCTCCTGCATCTCTTCACAATGGTCCCTGATTCCTTTTGCCATTCTTGCTGCTCTCTGGTCTAGAAACTTGAGGAAGATGTTTCTGTGCCTTGTTATACTAATCCTTCGTTTCTTTGATCCGGTCACTTCTTTGAAATGCCCATCAGATTTTGTCCTTTCTTTTCCATATATGGCATCATGATCCATATACTTGTCACTCTAGCGAGGCTTTCTCCAACTGTCTGCTACTTGATCACCTTCTCTCTTTGTCCATCTTCTGCAGACCGTGTTCTACACCGCTGCTAAACTAGGCTTTCTGAAGGACTTCTTAATCCTGCTAAGGCCGTCTTAGATTTTCACAGTACCCTCATGGCTTCCTCCCTCAGTGCCTTGGTCATTACTACAGTCTTGCTACTATTTACGATACCTATGCCAGTAATAGCTCATTGCATTGTCAAGTGGGTGACTTCCTCTGGCATGGGGGGCTCTGACACTGGGAGATGAGTGGGAAGGATGCAAAGAAAACAGATGGAAAGCTTTACCAAGGCGAACTTTCCATGTTCTCTTGTTTTCTTAGGCCCAACCTACAGCCATGCAAAGGAAGCTCTTTTCCTTCTCTCTGATGTTGCCTACTTGTAGCTTCCAGACCGGATGACACTAGAATGTTGTGGGAACCTAGTTGCTGTTTGTATTAGAAGCCATTATGGATTTGAAACAGCCAGCTGATAAATAATTTTCTTAACTGTGGCTGATGAATCATTGGGAGCTGCTTAAATAAATACATACATATATTGGTTCTCTTTTCAGAATAGGTTCCAGAGTTTGCCTTTAATTCTTGATTATTTTTTGCTCAAGAAGGAATAGAATTTAAGATTAGTTAATAGAATTACAATATGAAACATTATTATTTATTTTACTAATCTTTATCTTTTGTTTCCTGTTTTTAAGCCTTAATTCCAGACACTCCAGAGATCTTGAATTTGTCTGCTGATTTCCCAACTTCTACGTTACACCTGAAGTGGAGTGACAGGGGTTCTGTTCTTCCACGTCATTCAAATGTCATCTGGGAAATTAAAATTCTACGTAAAAAGAATATGGAAATAGTAAAATCAGTAAGTTTGAACAAAAATAGATTTTTTTCTTGTGACATTAAAGAAACTGAATAATTTTTAAAAGATTTTTAAGGTGGCATCAGTGAACCATTAGATTATTAAAGAAATAGATCAGATGTCCTTTCATCGTTCATTAAAAACATACGCTATGACTCAAAAATCACTTAATTATTAAAATATTGTGTAACCATTATAGGAAATTTATGAAATTAAGGGAGAAATAATCCATGATTCTATCACTTGAACACAGTAAATGTTATCTTTGGGTATTCCAATCTAACCTTTTTTATATGCATGTTTTTACATAAATGAAATAAAAGTATACATGTAATTTAGTCTGTTATTTTTTTCTTTGTCTAATATTATAAAATAAAAATAAATGTTTTGAAACATATTTAGCCATAGTAATTGTTGAGAAATTTTGTATAGATCTGTAAGTTTGAATCTATCTGAATCTGAAATAATGTTCTTATATTTAGTAGTACTAAATTAATTAAAATTTTAAATTTTACATTAATTTAAATTTCAAGTTAAAATTTAACTTTTAAATTATTAATTTTAATTAATTTAAATTTTGAATTTAAATTTAAATTTAAAATTAATTTTTCTCTCTTCTTTTTTTAATCGTGTTTGTGAATGGTTTCCTTATGATCTGTCTTTAGTTTGCCCTTAGTGTAAGGGATAGTGAGAAATAGTGAAAAGTTTTGAAAGCCTATGTGGTCATTCTTTCTCTTATCCTTTTACTCTTTTCCTCCTTACTGGATTTAAAATATGCGTAGTTATAGATTTAAGAATTAGGAGACCATCTCATGATTTTACAGTTTATTTGCCTAAGTATGTAGATAAGATAATGATAAATAGGATTATTCTGTATTTCATAGTTAGTGTCTTATTTTTCCTTTTTGACAGCCTATGTATTACATTCCTGAAATAATAGCAGCCACAGTTGTAGTCAGCATGTACCTAGTGCTTCCGGCGTTCCTGACACTGTTGTGAAAGCTCTATGTGTTAATTCCTCACATCCTCACAACAGGCCCATGACGGAGGCACTGTTAGCATCGTCCCCATTTTACAGATGAAGATACAGAGTCACAGGAAGGCATTAAATGGTAGAGCCAGGACTGGAACCCAGGCAATTTGGTTCCAGAGTCTGTGCTTGCTCTTAACCACTACAGTGTATGTTACATAATAAGTATATTCGTTTTCATCTAAGGTATCCTCTTTTTCCTTTTCATCTATTCAAATTGAACACACTTTTCTAGACCCAGGTCAAATCCTACCCATTATTTTAAAGCCCATCCTAATTACTTCATCCTAGAATGCTCTCTTTTCTTAAATTTTAGTGGCAATTCTTGATGTCAATCTCATTTGCAGCTAGCTTTGTTATAGCTCTACCATTGTTGTCTTAAAATTACCACTTATTTAAAATTATATCACATAGCTTTTTATTATGGCTTAGCATTTTGTGTTCTGGGTTACTACTCACTGGCTTACAATGACTTCTCAAAACCTCCTTTTTCTCATTTTTAAAGTGGTGCTAATATTTGCTCTTGTAAATGACATGTGTTTACAAAGCTGCTAAACCAGCTATTTGTTGTCATTACTTCCTTTGGGAGCTAGTTTTTTTTTTTTTTAATTAACTCAGGGATGCTAGAATAAGAGGGATATTCTTTGAAGTGTGAGTGAAATCAAACATAAATGAATGGAAATGTTCTTCTAAGGTCATATAACTCCTTGCCGCAAGATGCGTTGCAAGACAGCAATGGCAAGGCAGTAATTCCCTACTTTGGGGAGTATAATCTTTGATGAAAAATCTTTGTATGGGGAAATATAGCAGGAGGCAAGAAAAATAGAGATAGAACAAATGAATTTTAAAAAGTGAAATGTAAAAGGGTAAATGATCCACGTCCATAGTAAAATGCGACATTTTTATTTGTAAGTATATGTTATTAATATCAGTATTTAAGGCAGACTTGTTTATAATCAAGTCATTTTGTCACAGGTTATAATGCTATTATTTTGTAATATTTTAAAGATCAAGAATACTATACATTAGGGGCCAACCTGGTGGCGCAGTGGTTAAGTTCACACGTTCTGCTTCGGCAGCCCAGGTTCACCGGTTCAGATCCCGGGTGCAGACATGGTACTGCTTGGCAAGCCGTGCTGTGGTAGGCGTCTCACACATAAAGTAGAGGAAGATGGGCATGGATATTAGCTCAGGGCCAGTCTTCCTCAGCAAAAGGAGGATTGGCAGCAGATGTGCGCTCAGGGCTAATCTTACTCAAAAAAAAAAAAAAGGAATACTATACATAAGCGTTTCATTTGTAAGTTTCATTTACAGTGTTTCATTTATAACTTGACACTTTCTGCGCCTGTAGCCTCGCATTCAGCCATGGACGCTGTGTGCTGCACAGACCGGGCTGTGAATCACGCCTAGGGGTTATGCAGCACCCTCCCCCCTCCCGTTTTTCTTTTCTGTAAACAACCAATTTCAGTTCTTTTAGCTGATTCTTGTATTATTTATCTCCATTTTTCCAAATAGCATGCTTATTTTCCTCTTTTTAAATTTTTTATTTCCAGTTTTGAGCAATGTTTTATTAACTTCCCACAATGGAAGATGAGAATTTAGTTCCTTCTCACCACCCCACCCAGGCATTCGCGTGCTTGTATATGTGCATTCTCTGTCTTGTCTCTCTCTCTCTTTTACATATTGTTCTAATTTTCAGTAGACCGCTGTTCATTGTTTCTATTATGGTTATATATATCTTGTATTTTTAGTTTTATTTGTCTTCTTCATTAATTCAAACCTAAATTTTCTACAGATTGTTTGAATCTCCTGTCCAAGTGTTCAAACATAGTAGTATTTTATCAATTTTAAATTTGTGAATAAATCTCTCTGAGAGCCTTCTGACTTGCTTCCCGACCCTTTTCACAAACGGGCTCCCCTAGATCCTGACAATATTTCTAGAGCAGAGTGTGGTAAATAGCTGAGGGTTCTTGTAACCCGCAGTGTCTCAGGAGTGCCAGCAGCCTCAACTCCCAGCAGCCAGTGCTAGGTTTGAAGAGATTAATACCTAGGTATACCCATAACCCACTTAAGACAAACCTCAGTGTCTTTTGGCAGATTCTTTAGGAAGCTATGGTCCAAAGGGTCTTCATCATCATCCAGGGGATTCCTTTTACCTTTTTCTTGCCATGGATCCTCTTTTTTCTGAATTCCCTGTCTTCCTCTTATTTCCTCATTTTGGTGGAAGCATCAATTCTAGTAGTTATTTGCTATTTATTGTAGATGCTCTGTTATTTACAATGGTAGCTTGCAGATTTTATTTTTTAAAATTTAAATTAGTTGCCAACAAAATGCAAAAGACTGTCAATTCCAAATGTTGAGAAGATGCAGAGCAATTGGAACTTTCATAAACCCTGGTGGGAATGTAATGCTACTTGATGAACACATTGAGACATGACATTTCTGAAAACGCGTTTATTCTGCACTCACTCATGATTGTTAGTTTCTCTGGGTATATGATCCTAGATTAGGAAATTTTCTCAAGATTTTGAGATCATTGTCCCATTTGTTCTTATTGTGCATCTGTCTTCATCCATTGTGCTGGACACTCATTGGGCCCCTTTCAGTCTGAAAATACATGCTTGTCAGCTTGGGAAATTTTCCTGTTGTACGTCTTTGATTTCCTCATCTCTGTTTTCTCTTTTTTTCTTAGAGCTTCTGTGTTTTAGAAATTGGACCCTCCAGAGTGGTCCTCTAATTGTCTTATCATTCCTACTTTCCATCTGTATTTTGCTCTATTTTCTGAGCAGTTTTTCCTAAATTTTGTCCTGCAGTCTTGCTATTGAATTTCTGTTAGTATGTTTTTTAATTTACAGGAGATCCTTTTTTTGTTCTCTGTTCTTTTAAAAATATATCCTTGTTCTTATTTCATGGATACAGTATCTCATCTTATCTCTCAGAATATCGGTGATTTAAAACATTTTTTTCTTTCTCGGCAGTCTGTTTCTTCAGGCTGCTTTTTTCTTTATTTTCATCTTTAACTTTCATAGTAGAATTTCTTTCCACTTTCTGGTCATTCTGTTTGCTATTCATATTTAAGTGAGTGACTCTTAAAAAATTTTTTTAAAACTCAAATTGGAACTTCTGTTTGCCTGGATGGGACTTATTGACTGGACCTTCATTGTAGGTGATTAGGATGGACTTTCTAGTTGGCAAAATCTTAATATTATTTTAGGTTTTTATGTTGACCTGTGCATATGCACCAGAAAAGTTTGTTTAGACTCCTACCTGGTGAGTATGAACTGGGTCGTCTGTATCCTGGGAAGCTGAGTAGAGGAAGAAGGCAGGAGTGCTCTAGCCTTCAGATTGTGTAGGTTAGCAATCCCCTTGTTTTTGGTACAATAGTCCCCATTCTCAGCTCTTCCTTAGGTTCTTCAATCCAGAGGTATTCTGTCTTACTTTTCCAGAGTATAAATCTCCACTCTTCTGCCAAGGTGGAGAAGGGGAGTCCTCTGGCAGCATAGACGGTGGGAGAGGATCTGGGTGTCTAACCTACACCCAGACAGCTTTCAGTCAGTCTTCCTGTTTGTGCCTCACCTTCACTATGCTTTTCCAGGGGAACCTGGCACAGCCATTTCCGGAGCTCTCTGGCTCCAGTGATAGAAATCAGATTTTTTTCTCACTTTCCCATTGGAGGCTTAAGATTCAGCTTTCTCAGGTCTTCTGAGTCAGTTACTATTGTCCATCTGCTTTCCAGTGTCCAAAATTGTACTTGTGTTGTTGCTTCTCCTATTTTTGCCCTAGTACATCTCTGCCCTTTAAAAAAAAAATCTGTGGCCTTTTGTTTTAGTGGGATTTCAGGAGGTGAGAGAGAAGGAAATACATTTAATCTATTGTCTTTAACCTGAAGTCCCAGGGTCTCTTTTAGTAGATGCTCAATATTTGATTGAAATCTTACCAGTTTTTCGCAATTGAGATTAATATTTTGTATTCTTGTAAGTTGCATATTTAAAAATAAAATTTAAAATATATACGCTTATATAAAAAAATCCAGTCTAAAATAATAATTTATTTTGTTGAAATGCTGCTTCTCTCTTTGACTAACTCTTGAAGATACAAACCTACTAAATATTTTTTATCCATGAAAAATGGAGGTCATTTTAGACAATGATATATTTTCTTGTGAACTCTATTGAATATTTTGGGATATCAACATCTTGTATGATAATGCAGTAGGGCCTGAAGTACAAGAAGTAAACATAAATGAATCATCATTATTGTTAGTATACCTCTCCTATTATGCCTTATAGAAAACAGAGACAGTTTTACAAAGGGACAAACCTTTAACTTACTTAGCTGGTGATTGTATACAGTCTGTTGTGTTTTTTAATCATAAGAAAAGCAGAACATATCACTACTTTGAAATATAATTTTGTGTTTGTGTTCATTTTTTAGGTCACCCATAACACCACTCTGAATGGTAAAGATACAGTCCATCACTGGAGTTGGACCTCAGACATGCCCTTGGAGTGTGCCACTCATTATGTGGGAATTAGATGCTACGTTGATGATACTCA
Source organism: Equus caballus (assembly GCF_041296265.1). Lineage (NCBI taxonomy): Eukaryota > Metazoa > Chordata > Mammalia > Perissodactyla > Equidae > Equus > Equus caballus. The sequence goes on from NC_091704.1 coordinate 41,996,940, forward strand.
TTTCTCTGGTCACAAGGAGTGGAGTGACTGGAGCCAGCTGAAGAACATTTCTTGTAAGCTTATCTTTAAAGAATTTTTCTTGCAAATGAATTAATCTTGCTTAAGGGTAAGGTTTAGTTTAAGCTTTCAGTTCTCTGAACCCCATTTGGCTGCTTGATGGTCACCTGGGGATCTTCCAAGTCCCCGATCCCAGACATTCTGATTCAAAAAGTCTAAGATAGGCTTCAGGAATCTGTACTTTTAAAAAACTTTCTGAGTGATTGGATAGACATCTGGGTTTGAAAATCACTGTGGTAAGCATTGAAGAACATTCGAAAACTATATGTAGGTGGTAATGAGATCAAGTCTATATTTAAAAAAAAAAAAAAGGCTGCCCACAGAGCAGACTCCTGTGAGCTGCAGTTATTGCAGAGAACACGGGAATCTGCAAGTATACCAAAAGTCATCTGTACGTTGACTAAAACTCATAGCAGGTAGAACATTAGCAGTGTGAGAGAGGGCCTGGAAAATTGTTGACAATAAAATGATGTCCTTAAAAAGGCTGGTAATCATTGTAGATAATCCACTCTAGTGATAATATGGAGAAACAGATCAGAGGAAGGAGGGACTGGAAGAAGTTAGGTCGATAAGGAGAATCTTGTAGCTCAACAAAAGACAGTGAAGGCATAAACTGGGACACATGGGTTTAGAAAGGAAAAGGGGGGAAAGGTGTGAAAACACTGGAGAGACAGAGTCAGATTAGTGACTGTGCATTTGCTAAGAGAGAAATAGAACCAAGGATAACTGTTAGTTTGGGCAGCTGGGTAGCTGATAGTGCCATTCACTGTGACAGAAAATATAAGAATGGATTAGGTGGGAAAGATAAATTTCATCCTTAATGTGTTGACCTTGAGGTACTCGTGAAGCGTCTGAGTAGCACTGTGTCATAGGCAGTCAGAAATACCAGTTTGGCATCCAGGTGATTAGTTGGAGCTGGAGATACGTATTTGAGAATCATCAGCATATATGTGATATGATGTGGAGGTTAACATAACTCAGGGAAAGGTGAATGGGGTCCAGGGACATATACCTTAGAAGCTTCTATGTCTAAGGATAAGATGGAAGAAAAAGAGTCCAGCAAAGCAAACAGCAGCCAGAAGGTTAAGAGTAGCCCAGGAGTGTACAGTGGTATGGAACCCAAGAGAAGGGAGTTTTGAGAAAGAAGACTTGAGGCAACATACGAGATGCTGTGGAAGTCAAAGGCAAAGATTACTGAGAAGGGCCATTGGATTGAGCAGCTAGGCCAGCAAGCCGCTATAGTAGAACGGTCGGGGTAGAAGCCAGATTGCAGTAGAGTAAATAGGTAAAAGGAGACTAGAGGTAATTAACAAGATTGACTATTTAGGACAACAGCATAACAAAGGTACGGCTTTAATCTGCAGAGAGTTGGAATTAAGGAAAACGTGCTTTTAAAGATGTGGAGTACTTAAACATATATTTAGGCTGAGTGAAAGGAAGAAGACTGCCCTAAATACATTTCAAAGGAATGGAGTTATTTAATAAGTGACTTTTTCTTGGTGTGGGTTTTTCACATGTGGATATAAACCCATTTAATTGGAATCTTCAGACTTCTTAGGCATTAACCTGTGACCTTAGACGTTGACCTACCATCCCCTCCACTCCCCCACCATCACTCTATCATAAGTAAATAAAACCACATCCACTTTTATTTTATTTCTTGTGTTTGTCCTGCTCCTTTGAAACCTGGGGGGTATACCTTATCTTTGGGCCACCATTATCACAAAGCATCTAACAGTATGTTTGGTATACACTGGGCTATTTTGTGGTAAAAGACTCCTAAATCACGTATCATTCCTTTTGCTCTTTCTAGGGTCTCCTGATTCTCAGACTAAGGTTTTTCCTCAAGACAAAGTAATACTTGTAGGCTCAGATGTAATAGTCTGTTGTGTGACTCGAGATAATGTATCATCAGCACAGATTGGCCTAACGAAGTGTCCCCTTATCCATCTTGATGGGAAAAATGTTGCAATCAAGATCCATAATATTTCTGTTTCTGCAAGTAGTGGAACAAATGTGGTTTTCACAACAGAAGATAACATATATGGAACAGTTCTTTTTGCAGGATGTAAGTATATAATATTAAGAAAAGTGTTCTTATTAATCTGTTTTCATCCTCTTTGAAAGCCTTTATGCTTTTTCTAGGAGGTGATTCTATTTATTTCTTATTTTTTTATTCTTTAAATGATATATGAAGACACAAGAACTTTTGCTTGTTTTAAGATGAATTCCAAGCTTGTTTTCTGTTTGCCTGTATCTATATAGCTTGTAGGTTTTGTAATAACATTTGAAACATCCATTGCTAGTTTTTAGTTTAAATTCTTAGTTAAAAGCTTTATTGAGTCAAAGGTAGTTACTATATAATATTTCTTAATCCTACATTGTTTAGAAATTATTTCAGATAAATTAATTTCCCACCTAATTAAAACATACCTTTTTAAAATGAGTTCCTGAATTAAAGAAATTGTAATGATTTTACACAAAATCTTTCAACGGTGTAATATATGCTTCTCTGACATTTCGAAGAATATATTTGAGGAGAAGAGGGGAGATGGAGGACATGGGCGAGAAGTCGTCCTTCTGCCTGTGTTCTCTGTGTCGTGAGCGCTTTGTGACGCAGGGGCATCTTTATTAACATGGTCTCTCCTACAGTCTGAAATTGCGTGACATTTCCAGAAGTTGTCGTGGGGGACTGCCCTGTACGTATATGGCTTGTGTTGAGTGTCCACAGAGAATCTTGGGTTTCCTGTTTTTCTGTCCCCTCTCTCGAGTAGCTGTCATGTGGTGCTGGTGGCTTTGCCTCCAGTGGTGCTTCCTTTCGTCCCCACGTTCTGAATCAAAAGGCTCTGTGTTTGGTCTGAGGGTCTCATGAATAAAGTGTGTGAGATGTAGTGAGTGGGTTTTGTCGTTTTCTTTTGATTGCTTAGTGATTTTTCCTATGCTTTTTTAGGATTCTCAACTGTGCTGTAGATCAGCAGCTCTCAGCCCCTTTTTTACATGCATAGAAACTTACAATGAATTACGTTCATTTGCTGATATAGTCTCAAGATAATAACCAGGATTAGGGGCACTTCTTAGCTCAATGGCTGTAACTTTACTCACTTTTTGCCTTCCCAGTAATGCATTTTGGATTTCGAGTGAGAGTGAGGTTATGTTGAAATTTAAATTTTAGAAAATTAAATTTTCTTTCCTAATGGAATTGTAGGAGATGACTTGCAGCATTCCTCACAAATGATCATGAAGTCTAAGTTGAGAACCAGTGATATATGTAGTGAGGCTGCCTGATACGGGATACCAAAAAGTGAGATACCTGCTTTAAAAGTATGAAAGAAAAAAACTAAAGCTTAAAAGATGAGAATATTCCCGATTTTTATTATTTCCAATAATGTACTAATCTTTTCTCATAGTACCAGAACAAACCTATTTAATTCATAATTTAAACTTCACTTGCGACATTTGGAGGTTGAAATATTGTTCAGTATTTGTCAACTCAGGAGCAGCAGTGGAAGCTCGCTTCAGAGGGAGCTCTTTAGAAACTTACAAGGGCAGTTTATGGTGTGAGTTAGGGATCAAGATTCATTTATTTTCCTTCCCTTATAGATAGCCTGTTAGCCCACCGTTTATTGAAAAGATTTTTAGAATCAGCCTGTAGTTTCCTCCTATACACACACATACACAGTCAAAACCCACTCAGATTTTGATTACATTAAATCTATCAATTTAGGAGAATTTTCATTCTGTACAATACTGAATCATCCAAACCATGAACATGGTATTTCCCTCTACTTAGGTTGATTTATCTTAGTGATATGAGGTCTTGTATATCTTCTAGTAAATTTACTCTTGTATATTTGGTGTATGGCACTAATAAAAATGGCTTTTTTTCCCCTCTCCAGCTGATTATGGTAGTTACCAATAAATTTATTGTCTAGCTGACAGAAGAATAGATATTTATGAATATTTGTCAGTGTTCATGCATGGCTGATTTACTCATAAGCCAAATAGATCTTTATAAATATTATTTGTTCAATAATCACTCAAATGAGTTATTTTCATGGATAGTGCCACTTCAGCATTAAATATTGACCTAAATGTTAATCTTATGTCGTACTTAAAATATTTTAAATACACTATGTCATAGGATTAGAGCATGTAATTATTTATATCACATGTCAAATTCTATACTTTCTAAGTTGAAAATATTTTCATAAAAAAATGGTTTTGTTTTTTAAGTTGCATTTACTATTTGCTGGTACATAGAAATAGGATTGATTTATACCTACCTTTTGTGTAGCTTAAGTTGATTCTCTCGTAACTTACTGTCTTTGAAAGGAGAATCAGTACGTTACCTTTCAAATACTGCCCCTTCAGAGCTGTTCTCCTTCCGCCTTCACTTCCACTGCTTTCTAGTTTTCTCCTGTTATTTGGATTTTGAGTATTTAAACTTAATATATCTGCCAAATACTAAAATAATCAGCATTTTAAATATACTAAAAAATTTTGGTATGCCATTGTAATAAAATGGTTGAAAATTTGACCTTAGATGTAACATAATTTTCAAAACAAATACGTCAATGGTAGTTTCATTATCTAATTGTTAGACTTTCCTATAAGTGCTTATGACGCCTCTTAATATTACCAAAAATATCATTGAAGGACCTTATTCTTATCTCTGGGGAAGATATATGAAATTTTCTAAGTCTTTGTTAATAAACTAAGAACTGTTTTTAAAATTCGGCTTTTTAAAAATAAAATTATTTTACACAAATTTTTAACAAGTAGATAATTGTTTTAAAAAAACTTACCTTTAGTGAAAGATAGTTTGGATAAATATGATAGTGAGAAATAGCAGTTTCTATGTATGATTGGTTAAACGTGAAATTGAAATTTCGGTAGTCAGTGTCAGATTGCCAGATTTTCCCTCATCACTTTAAAGGTCTTACAGACTTACACAAAAAACATACTTTTTTCTAGTCCTGCTGCTACAAAGCCAGAAAGAATTTCAGTAAAGAACAAAACAACAAAAGAACAGCAGTCAGTTTGAATATAGGGAGATGCAGAATTTTACCAAGAGTTACTTTGTAAATAATAGTCCTTGTAACTTATTTAAGAACTCTGAAGCTTGTAACATGACTTATGTTGGCTATTTATATGATTTGGCACTTCTTTTCAAATCACAATATATAGATGATAGAGAGTAATACTTGTAACCTGTAGGTTTCTCTGACTCGTTGGACGCAGCTTCCTTTGAGAGATTTAGTAAACTCAAATAGGATTTAAGGGGTTAAAAATGATAGTTGGTGTCTTCAGGTTTCTATTGGGGAGTTTCCACATGCAGTAATAGTCACTCTTTAGTATATTTTAATCCATCGTTTCTAATGTCATATGAACTCTGAAAAAACATACTGTAGAAAGAATGGCAATTCCTGCACTGTCCAAAAAGTAAAATGCAAATGTTAAATAATTTAATTTTTTAAGGAAATTGTACAAAATATAATTAATTAACATTTATGAAACATAATGATTTTCCAGGAAAATATAGGTAATGATAGCTACATTTTTTTTCTTTTTCCTGTTAGATCCACCTGATATTCCTCAAAAACTGAATTGTGAGACATATGATTTGAAAGAGATCGTATGTTCTTGGAATCCAGGAAGACCGACAGCATTGGTGGGCCCACGAGTTACTAGTTATACTTTATTTGAAAGGTAAAGGTCACTGGGAAAAGATGTCCAACTTGAACAGCCAGGAGCACACTAGAAGGATGTTAAGTGACATAGGGAAACGCTCTATCTTATTTATATTATAAGCAAGATATAAACCCACATATGCTGTATAAAACTGGATATACTATAAATACTGCAATTTAAATGCATGCAGACTCAATTTGTCTCCTTATTTAAAAAGCCTAGAAGGAAGAACCCTCAAATATGAACAGAGACTGTTTCTGGGAGGTGGGCTTATGGCTGATTATTTTCTTGTGTTTTCTGTATCATATACATTTTCTTCCATCATTAGGCATGTAAACTTTTAAAAAGTATTACTTATTAGAAAACCCATTCACTTTTTCATGCACTATTTCTCTGTTGCCATTTTGAAAATATTTTAACATTCCTTACTGCTCTATTACTTCAGTTTTTCAGGAAAAAATGTTAGATTTAAAAGAACTGAAGCGTCCACAAATGAAAGCCATCAGTTATTCTTTCAAATGCTTCCAAATCAAGAAATATATAATTTTACTTTGAATGCTCACAATCCTCTGGGTCAATCCGAATCAATGATTTTGGTTAACATTACTGAAAAAGGTAAGCTGCTACATAAACCACAGTCTTAAAAATAACTTCAGAAGTGGTGGAATGTCTTGATATGAATGAAAAGTATTTCTATGGATAACTTTTTACTGATTATTATTTATAGTTACTTAATACTTATTTTGTAAGTTTCATTTTAAAAGCTTTAAATTATGTAATTTCCAATGTCACCATCTTATTGAATTCAAATGAAATTTTGAATTAATCATTTACATAGAAAGTGTAAGAGGCTTTATCTAATAGCTTTTGATTTCTGAAAAACTCTTTGCCCAACTTTTAAAGACTTTTATTTTGAAATAATTGTAGACTCACAGATGGTTCCAAAAATAGTAAATTAGAGCCCGGTGACCCCTTCACCCAACTTTGCCCCATGGTAGCATCTGTGTAACTGTGGTGCAATATCCAGATGAGGCACTTGACGCCGGTGCAATACCGTGAACCAGGCTACTGAACTAGACCCAGCCTTGCTCAGTGTCACCAATTTTTACATGCGTTCAGTTGCGTGTGTAGTTCTGTGCAGTTGGATCCGTGTATAGACATGGAACCACCAACCATCAAGATACAGAACTATTCTATCTCCACAAAGGAACTTCCTCATGCTGCCCCTGTAGCAACCCCCACCCCCACATACGCGCTCAGACCCCTGTCCCCGGGCAAACAGCTAATCTGTTCTTCATCTCTTTTGTCATTTTGAGAATGCTATATAAATGGAATCATGCAGTATATAACCTTTGGAGATTGGCATTTTTTACTAAGAATAATGTCCTTGAGATCCAAGGTGTTGTATGTATCAATAAATAGTTTGTTCCTTTTTATTTCTGATGATGTCTGAATTTTTACCAACCGTATTAATGTATAGCTCAAAATAGAAATAAAATATGGTCCGTCTTTTTGGCAGTCATTCAATGTGTATCAACTCTATGCCAGGCTGTGCACACACACAGCCGTGGCACAGGGGCCTTGTCTTAGAGACTCATGGTGGGGGAGAAGGGCTTACACCAAATGGCTATAATACAGCCTGGCAAGTGATTAGTAGGGGATCCTGTTGCCTTATTTGTAAATGTAAGTCACAAATATCATTTATTCCTTCCCATAATCTTTATTTTTCCTAGGGTCAGAATAGCTACATTTTCTCCTTGAGTGTAGTGTTTATATGTATTTTCTGCCCTCTGCCGTTTCAGCCTTATTTTCCACATGATTCTTGCCCACCACTCCAATTGGTGTCTACACTATCACCAGCATCATGTGCTCTTTGCTTCAGTGTACCTTTGTTCTTGCCAAGACCCTAACCTGAAATGTTTTTCTGCATCCATTTTGCCAACTTTAGTCTGATTCTTCCTTCAAAGCTCACCTTAAGTCCCATCTTCACTATGACTCTCCCCACCAAGCTTGCATCTAAATTCCTATAGCAGTTAATATCTGACCTCACGTTTAGAACCTAGCATATATACTCTTATTAATTTTATTTCTTTCTGTTTGTCATTCCCCAAGTAGATTAGGAGTTCCTTAAAGTTAGAGACTAGGCTCTGACTACCTTTTAAGTATTCCTGATACCAGTTGAGGAACCTTGAGCGTTGGTGGTTCTTAAAAAATATTGGCGTGATGTCAGCAGTAAAAGTGAGGTTTGTGTATTCCACAGATACTGGGTAGAATATTATTGATCAGCACTAATGGTTCCTCTCTGGTTTTTTATTTTCTTTGGTTCTCATTGGTCATATTATAAAATAGCTTTTAAAGTAATTAATCCTTAAAAATTGTATTTACAGTTTATCCCCATAGTCCTACATCAGTCAAAGTGAAGGATGTTAATTCAACAGCTGTTACACTTTCCTGGCGTTTACCAGGCAACTTTGCAAAGATTAAATTTTTATGTCAAATTGAAATTAATAAAACGAATTCAATACAAGAATTGGTGAGTAAGATTCTTCTATAAACTTCCTTTGAGGTTATTTTGGATAAAATACTTCGTTTTCAAAAAGAATTAAGTAAGTTGATATGCGTAAGCTCTCAGATTATTTATTTTAAAGATTTACTAAGAACCAAGACATTATATATCAATGCAATAACGGCATTAGATGAAAACAGTTATAACACTGGATATTATAGAACATGACTTTGACTTTTACTACTCAGAATGTTTCTGGGTCTAGTATAGTACCTGGCACGTAGTAGCTGGTGCGCCATAAATTTGTGAATGAATGAGGAGTTTTTGCTGTAACTTTACCATCAGTTAATGGACCAGTCAGCACCAGAGAGAAGATAGGATTTTTAAAACTGCGAAGTGCAGCAATAGGAGCAAGTTATAATTGGTTTTGGAAGTCAAAACATGACTTTTTAATACATTTTAAATACTTAGGTTAACTTTTGTACTGCACCATCTTGTAATTTGTGGTAAGTTCAAAATAAATGATATTGTACTTAAATATTCATTTGGAAACTTACTGATGATTCCTAGAAAATCAGTCAAACTACAAAAATAACTTGAAAAGCTCCTTCGTAATTAGTGATTGGGAGCTCAGAGGCTTCCCTGAGGCGTGCAAATCCTCAAATTTGCTTAGAATTGTTTCATTTTAATTTTATTTAGTTTAAGTGTTTGTTGACTAGTCTAATGTTTTGCACCATCCTAGCAGTCCTGAGTGCCATATAAAAAAGATGCCTAAGACGATGCCTGCCTCCAAGAAGCTTCCAAATTTGGCATTTATAAAAAATTAAAATATTGTAGTGGGTGAACTGTCTTTGGTCTTATAGAGGTGATCTCATATGATGTTCAGTCAATTTATGTTACAAATTTGGGTGGCTTTCTTATCAAAAGAAGTGTGTTTGTATGTGTATATATGTATTCATACACACATGATGTTCCATATACATATATAGACACATATTTGTTTGTTTTCTAATAGCGGAACGTCACAATCAAAGGAGTAGAAAATTCAAGTTATCTCGTTGCTGTGGACAAGTTAAATCCATATACTATATATACTTTTCGGATTCGTTGTTCTACTGAAACTTTCTGGAAATGGAGCAAATGGAGCAATGAAAAACAATATTTAACCACAGAAGCTAGTATGTTAACTAAAAGGTTTACGGCTAATTGTTACTGTGCATCCTGAAATTGTACAGCTTTTTTTTCTTTAAAGGAAATGTTACCAAAGTGACTAAAAGTAGGAGGATGCCTAGATAAATTGTGTAATTGTATAATATCTGCTCATAAAATATCATACAGACATTTTAAATGATGGCTTTTAAAGTTTTGTGATGATATTGGAAAATGCTTGGCATGTGTTGTGTGAAAGGACTAGGCTGCCCTGTCTACAGTATGATTGCTACCATATTAAAATGATGCATAGGAAACCAAACTTGAAACCATGGTGAGATCATGGGGCGATTTTACTTACACTCTTTCCATCTTTTCTTGGGATTTTAATCTATTTAGATTGACTTTTTATTGAAAACAATTATTGAAGAGAATTTGTTGGAATTTTCATTTGTGACCTAGGCCTGAGAAATGAATGGGGCTAAAAGATCTGTAACTTTAGTTTCTAGAGTACACCTAGGTCAAAATAGGTATAAAATTCGCCAGCTGATTTTCTGAGTATAATAATTTCCAAAGACAAAATGAGATTCTATCCTTGATTAATCAGATGCCAGCTTTAAAACTTAGAAATAGGTATAATTTTCAGGGGTCGTTCAACAAAAGATAGCAAAAGCCTCATTTGCACTATATAATATAGGGAATATAAAATTTCTTCCAAAAAATTGACAAACAGTAAAACAAAAAGTAACAGATGTTAATCTAGATTTTCTCTCTCCACATGAAGAATGGAGAGGTGCGAGGAGCTTTACAATATGTGTGACAATTATTTTGGATCATCAAAAATGAATCTTGTCCATGAGTCCAAACAGAGAATGTGTTAGTTGTCTATTGCTACATGAAAAATTATCAGTGGCTTAAAATAGCAAACATTTATTATCTCACAATATCTCTGGGTCAGAAATTCAGGAGCAGCTTAGCTGAGTGGCTCTGGCTTAGAGTCTCTCATGTGGCTACAGTTACAACGTGGGTGGGACTGCAGGCTTGACTGGGGCTGCAGGATCTGCTTCGAGATGGTTTGCTCACATAGCTGTGGGCAGGAGGCCTCAGTTCCTCACCACGCGGGCTTCTCCATAGAGCTGCTGGAGAGTTGATGACATGGCAGCCAGCGCCTCCCAGACTTAGTGATCGAAGAGAGAACAAGGCAGGCTCCACAATGTCTTTGATTATCTAGCCTCAGAAGGGACATTCCATCACATCTGCCTTACCCTATTGGTACACAGGCCAACCCTGATACAGTGTGGGCAGGGACTGCACAAGGGTATGAATATCAAGTGGCATGAGCGATATCATTGGTCATTTGGACACTGGCTGCCCCAGGAGCATTTGCCTTCACTGGATGAGCTGTTGTTGCCAAGAGGAAAGATTTTATTTACACCCCATTCAGATGAAGGCATTAATTCACTTAACAAATACTGATTGAGCACCCACCATGTGTCAGGAATTGTTCTAGAATGAGGGAAATAGTAGTGAATAAAACAGCAAGCTCTGCCCGTGGAGTTTATAGGATAGAGGATTAGAAATGAGTTTTTAGAAATATATAATAGTATATCGGTTGGTAGTGAGTGCCACAGAGGAAAATAAAACCTAGAAAGGGGGCTAGGGAATGAAGACCAAGTGGTGGGGGCAGGAGTTGCAATTTTAAATAGGGTCACTGGAAAAGAACTCCCTAATAAGGTAACTTTGGAGCTGAGGTTAAAGGAGGTGAGGAAGCAAGCCACATGTTTAAGTCAGGAGAGGAGAGTTCTAGGCAGAGGGAGAGAGGGCACAGAACATACAGAGCCTGAGGCAGGTGTGCTCAGCATGTTTGAGGAGCCAAGTGTGTGGCCAACACCAGCTTGAGTAAGGGGAGAGAGGAGGATGTGAGAGGGTGTGGCACCCAGGGGCGCATCACTGAGGGCCTTGAGGGTGGTTCTGACCCATTTTTAGGGGCCTCGTGTTTCGTAGACATTGAGAGCTCAGCTTTTCTGTTGCTTCATTTTCGAAGTGGAGGCCACTGAACTACTTCACTTTTTGGGGGTGGGGGGGGTGTATGTTTCTTTTTGGTGAAGAAGATTGGCTGTGAGCTAACATCTGTTGCCAATCTTCCTCTTTTTTTTCCTTTTTTCTCCTCAAAACCCCAGTGCATAGTTGTATATCCTAGTTGTAAGTCCTTCTAGTTCTCCTATGTGGGATGCCACCACGGCATAGCTTGATGAGTGGTGTGTAGGTCCGCACCCAGAAGGTGAACCAGTGAACCCAGGGCCACCGAAGTGGACCATGCTGACTTAACCACTATGCCACCAGGCTGGCCCCATTCACATTTTTTATTGAGATTTCCAAAACCCTAGAAAGAAATTTCAAGCACCCACCATCTCAATTATTGATATTATTCATTGACATATAGTACACATCTTTAAATGCTAACTTTTAAATCTCTTTCCTAGTTCCTTCAAAGGGACCAGATACTTGGAGAGAGTGGAGTTCTGATGGAAAAAATTTAATAATCTATTGGAAGGTAAATATCTAATTTTTCCTTGAATATTTAAATAACTGTGCTGTGCTGAACTCCTTAACTTATACATGTCACTTGAGTTGTGGAGGAGCCTGGGGTTCCCAGACTGGCTTAGTTTGCAGCACTGCCGAGAATCTAACCTGGCTCCTAAACCCCTGGATCCCTCATCACTGCTGATGCACCACCGTCAGGTTAGTGAGGATCTTCGGACTCAGATCTGAGCATCCTTTAGTTGGATTTTATGAGGCCCATGCAGGACCCAAGGACCGCACGAATTCCACCTCTCTCACTTTGGTCAGAAACGCAGCCAGAAGCTGCAAGTTAGAATCCCCGAGTGTCGATGTTACGTTTTTTTCTTGGATGAATGGGAAACTCACTTTTTAAATATTTCATAAGTAATTTGTTTCCCTTAAATAAAGTGCATTGTAATATGCCAAATTATAAAGTTTCCCATGGTTTTGTAAAATTTTTAAATAACGTAGGAATTGCATTATATTTTTACTAGTTTTTTTCTACCAGAGCAAACATTTTTGTTGCTATATTCTTTATTGGATTTGTGAACATCAAAGACACGTGCAGTTTTCTACATCAGATTTTGTAAGAGCAGTCATAATTGGATTCCTTTAAATAGTGAGTTTCGTTGTTGGAAGTAAAACAGCGTTTTATTTTTGCACAAATGTGACTAAATACGGCTTTGAGTAAAGTGAGGTGTGTGCAAGTTCAGTGGAAGCTCCACTGCTTTGCACTGGCCCGTGCGTGACTGTGCATCGCCTCTTCCTCTGGGTTCGAAAATCCCTGTCTGCTCTCAGCTGTCTGTCAGACTTCAGGATTATATAGTAACAGTTACTCAGTTACCTCAATGTAGGGAAAGTTTGGAATATTGTTCAAACTAGATGAATGTTTAACGAGGATTAAAAATACTGAAGTGATTCAGAGCCTAACTTTAGTGACTAGCTTGATGGTTCTGCCATTTGCCAAGGAGGAGAGTATTTGGGTGGAAAATCAAGTTGTTTTGGACATATTGAGTTTCTTAAACATGTCGAGTGCAGTAGGTGGTGGCTTGGTGTAAGGCTCTGGAGTTCAGGGGAGAGGTCGGAGCTCAAGACACAGCTTCGAGCAGCATACAAGTGAGCCCACCCGGGAGACTTGCCGGGTGGAATGAGGCCAAGGGTTGAACCCTAGGTGACAGCAGCATATGAAAGGACCAGCAAAGGAGGAGGATCCAGCAGAGGAGACTGGGAAGGTTAGAGGGGCAGGAAGACCCGAGGAAAATGTATTGCAGGAGCCAAGAGAGGGAGTTGTGTGAAGGAGTGGTCAGCAGTATCAGATGAAGGCCACAAGTCTTAGGACAGTAGCAGTAGCGTGTCCACTGGAGCAGGCCATCAGAGAGATTCGGGGGCCCCTGCTGGAGCAGTGTTTTCAGCAGAGTATTAATGTTAATGTCAGTCTGGATCCGAGGGTCCCATGCATTACCATATAAATTGGAGCAGTTGTTTTGAAAAACAGTTTAGCTACATAAATAAAGAAGTTTGAATGTTTATTTCCTTTTATCCAGTAAGTCCACTTTGGGGATCCGTATTAAAGAATTAATCCTAACCATGAAAAAGGAAAAAAAAATGTGGCACCAAAATATTATGTTAATGTTGTGAAAAGTTGGGAAAACTTAAATTTCATTTATTTAAGGCATATTCGAGTAAACTGGTAAAAATACTGTATGAAATATAAAGCCATTAAAATGTACGTAACTGTATTATCATGGGCAAGTATGTATTATAGGAAAGTGAAAAGAAGATATAAAATTGTATAGTATGATTAAAACAATGTTAATAAAAAAATCTACACCTAGAAAAATACCTTGAAGGAAATATCAAAATGTAAGAGTATTTCAGAGATGGAAATATGGGAGCTTTTTACTTGTTGTCTTTCAACTTTTGTGTATTTTCCGAGTTTTCTGTAAAGGGCTTGCTTTAAAGTGAGAAAACAGTAAATGTTTAAAAGAAACTATGGTGCCTTAATTTTTTATGTTTTGTTTGTTTTTAAGTAGAGCAATGATTTTCATCACTCTTTTTTTGTTTCCTTCTGAAAAATGTCAGGATAAATATTGTCTTGTATTTACTTAACTTTTAAATTTCTGTGTGCCCTGACTACTTAGAGCAAGTATAGTTTTTCTTCGGTATCACTTTCCTGATTTATCCAGGTCTCGGTGGATTTTAATTCTGTGTTTTACACTAACAACTTCGTCTTTCCTTGTGATGAGTGTGGTGTACAGTTTAGACTTGATGGTCTTGCCTCGTCGCATGGTCCCTTCCTGCAGGTTTTTATAACACAGTTAATTTTTCTGTTTCTCATAGCCTTTACCTGTTAATGAAGCTAATGGAAAAATACTTTCCTATAATGTATCTTGTTCGTCAGATGAGGAAACACAGTCCCTCTCTGAGATTCCTGATCCTCAGCACAAGGCAGAACTACAACTTGATAAAAATGACTACATCATCAGTGTGGTGGCAAAAAACTCTGTTGGCTCATCACCACCTTCAAAAATAGCTAGTATGGAAATTCCAAATGGTGAGTACTTAAGGCAACGTAGTCTATAGGAACAGGAAATTCAAGTGAAATGTTTTGAAGGTGTTGCTTGCTCCTATGCACATCAGCTTTCTTCTCACATCCCCCGCTGCTGCTGCTATATAAGGAGGAACAAGCAGATTAATGTCAAATATTTCGTTGAGAGACAGCAGTCATTAGTATTAGCTCGAAGCATCTGTTGAGGGATAAAATAATTACTATATCCACTTATTTTAACATATAATGTTGGAGAGTTTTGGTGGTGGATATTACTCTTAGGAAGAAATATTTTAACAGTTTATTCAGATACTGTTTTCATATCTGTCTCCAAGACCAAGGGAGTTGATACTTATGTCAGCTAGGCTATTTTATAAATCAAGCAGGAAAAGTACTCATTTTAAATTACAGCTTTGTTGATGACATTGTTTATTAATGGGAATCCTTTATTGATAATAAATTCTTCTTAAAGTCTAAATTAGATCTTAAATCTAAGTTTTTTAAAAAAAATAACTGTGTTGGGGCTGGCCCCGTGGCATAGTGATTAGGTTTGCGTACTCCACTTGGGCGGCCTGGGGTTCCTGGGTTTGGATCCCGGGCATGGACCTACACACTGCTCATCAAGCCATGCAGAGGCTGTGTCCCACGGACAAAAAGAAAAGAGATAGAGGAAGATTGGCACAGATGTTAGCTCAGGGCCAATATTCCACATACACACACAAAATACGTGTAGTGTTATTTTAAAATTATTTAGTGCCTTCCTTTAAATCCTGTGGATTACCAGTAATGAGTTGATTGCTCCGTGGCTGCCTTGACAGCTGTTTGAGTTATGAGTTTTAAATAGCCACTCCTGCCTCCTCTCCTACTTCCTGGTCCCTCTTCCACGTCATTCCCTGATTCCCCCCTTTGCTGTCCTGTCCCAGTTTGGGGCACCTTTCTAGGAGCACCCACTCCTGGAGGAGGAAAAGTTAGTCCCGTGAGGATCCTCCAAGTATCTTTTCAACTCTTGCTTGAGGCAGCGTCCTCCTGTTTGTTACTCAGCTGGTGCTTTGCTTTGTGTCAGTCGCCACAGTAGGATTAGGAGGAGGGAATGGGGAAAGCACAGAGCACTTCAGAGGCACAGGACACACAGCCCAGATGGCAGCACACGCCGGGGAGGAGAAGTCCTCAGGCAGTGGTGTGGGGGCAGAAAAGAAGAGAGAGAGATGTGAACCCCCATAAGAAGATAACCTACTCTTTTAGATGATATATTTCATAGCTCTCACCATGATAGGAATAGCTGTGTTGTCTTTTAATTCAAGAACTATATTCCTACCTTTTCCGTGTGTCCTTCAGAAGACAGTAATTTACAGAACTAACAATGGTCTAGTCGTCAGCTTTCAGACACTTTGAAGGCCCAGAACAAGTCATTGTTCCTTGAGGATTTCCTGAGGTTGAGGCCCTGCGACCTCAGAGCAGGTTTATATTGTGGATTTTTAATCACATTGAGCCAAAAAGCTGTTTTGTCGAAAGTCTTCTGTATTCTAAGCCAAATTGTTGTCTTACGTTCAGTAAGTGGTTGCTTTATGAATGGAAATTTTGTTCAAAGAACCTTCCTGTGGCTTTTTTCTGAAAATATAAATATAAATTTATACATAATAAATATAAATATACATAATATTTACATAAAATATAAATCAGTTACAGAGATTACTTCTCTTCTCCTGTTACTGGGGGAAATTTTCCTCTCCCTTTTGGCCACACTCTCCTAAGCCACCCAGTCCTCACCCCCAACCTTGGGCCCCCTTGTCACCTCGGCGGCCAGATCTGGCAGGATGGGGAAGTAAGACCTCACCCTGAGCCCATCCATGGAGTAGCAGTCTTCCTTGAAATGAAGAGAGGGCCTGTTTCATCCACTCGCTCCGTGCGTGTTCTTGTGTTCTTGTGTGCCTGCTCTGCACCAGGGGCTGTGCTCGTAGTGGGTAATGAGAGGAGGGATTCCGACTGTCCGCTGGTGCTCTGCTCCAGCCACCACCTGCCCTCCTCCCTGTGCTGCCACACCCGTCAGCCCTGTCCTTCATGGCCCTTGAGCCTCGGGCTCGGCCCCACTACGTCACGGCCTGAGTCTGGGTGCTGTTTTTTTTTTTTTTTTAAGATTTTATTTTTTCCTTTTTCTCCCCAAAGCCCCCCGGTACAGAGTTGTATATTCTTTGTTGTGGGTCCTTCTAGTTGTGGCATGTGGGACGCTGCCTCAGCATGGTTTGATGAGCAGTACCATGTCCACGCCCAGGATTCGAACCAACGAAACACTGGGCCGCCTGCAGCGGAGCGCGTGAACTTAACCACTCGGCCAGGGGCCAGCCCCAGTCTGGGTGCTTTTTTATTCCTTCTTTTCAGCTGCTGAGTTTTTATAGACAGGTAATTGCTATACAGTAACAGAGCAGCACTTCTAAACTTTGCTAAAGGTTTATCTAGTTTGAGCACTGTTTTAAAATTTCTGCACAGTGAAGTCATTTTTATAACTCCTGCCCATTTTCATGAGAGTTACCTGATACTGTTTTTTTATGTGAGTAAGATATCCTTCTTTCTTGTTGAAGATGATCTCAAAATAGAGCAGGCTGTTGGAATGGGAAATGGGATTCCCCTCACTTGGAATTACGACCCCAACATGACTTGCGACTATGTCATTAAATGGTGCAACTCATCTCGGTCGGAGCCCTGCCTTATGGACTGGAAAAAAGTCCCTTCAAACAGCACTGCAACTGTCATAGAATCTGGTAAGAGGAATCAGTGCCTCTCAATTAAAGTTCTTAAAAGTATTTTTAAACAGGGCGACACGTGGTGCGACCGGGTGCAGTGAAGTGATCTTCTCCCTCACCGCTGGAGGGAATGGGAATCAGTTTAACCTTCTGGAAGGTGGTTTGTGGTAGTGTGTATGTGAAGGATTCATAGCCTTTGATCTAGTAATTACTTGTCTAGGAAATTCTAAAAAATAATCAGAGAGTAATACAGGTTTACATCGAAGAATGTTCACCACAGCATTATTTATCATCATAAAAATTGAGAACAACCCAAATAGCAAATAGGAGAATGAGTAGACCGTGGTGGATCTATACAGTGGGAGGTTAAGTAGCGTTAACGATTGTGTCAGAGATTTGACAGCATGGGGAAAGCAGCCTCCAGTGCTGTGAGCAGTGTGGCCTCCTCATCGTCCTCCTGGCTTTGTTTACTCAGGGCCCAGGTTACGGAGCTTAGGGAGAGACCAAGCACAAACGACCTGCACTCATGACCACTGTCCCTGATGCAGGATGAGAGGGCGTCAGTGTGGCAGTGGGCCTGGTGTGGGCGGGGGCCAGAGTCCGGTGCCTGACCGCTGACAAGCCCTGAGGCTCGTGACGTGAGCTGCTGTTGATACGAAACACCCTGAAGTTCAGCCACAGGGAGTACTTGGTGACCCACAGGCTCAACTGGTCCTGTCGTTGGGCGTTCCAGCCCTCTTTCCACTGTCATTGCTCCTTCCGAGTAGCTGATGAGCCTGTTCTACCCTGGGGAGTCTGGAGCCTTCAGCCTGCTGGTAGTGATGCTTCCTGAGGTCATTCCCATCTCATGGCGCTCTCTCACAGGTTCGTGAAGTTCAGACAACAAGCTGCTGTGGATTAGTTCTCTCTCAGGGAACAACCTCTACTCATTTACTTTTTTCACTATCACATGGTAAAGATGAGTCCCATTCACTAGATTACTACATGTGGCTTTAGATTATTTTTTGGTTCTACTGTAAGTATAGTCAAACTCCTCCGCGTGTGTGATTGACCGAGGCAGCGGTGGTTCCCGTTATCCTTTCTTACAGCAATCCTCACTACTCTTTCCTGCACCTCCCTTCACATTTCGCCCACACGTAGCTGCCTGAGCCTTGCACAGTTCTGGTGTACTCCGGATACATTCCCACCCCTCTGCCCTGCTCTCCCGCCTGGGCTTTGAGGATCTCAGGATGGGCTGTGGCGGGGGGCAGGGACGTGGAGAGGTGTCTGTCTCCTCAGAGTATCGGGCACATAAGTTTAAGCTGAGACCTGTAGGATGAGAAGGAGAACTTCCCATGCTGAGGCAGATGAGAACGGCCCTACAATGGTCGAGAAAACAAAGGCTCCGAGAAGTTAGGTAACTTGCCCAAGGTCACAAAACTAGTATGTGATAGCACCAGGATTCAAATTCACAGCAATTCAGAGCTTTAGGAGGCTGGAGATGTTGTCTGTTGTTTGCTGCTGCTAGAACAGTGTGTGGCCATAGCAGGTACTGCTCATATGCCCTTCTTGTCCAGTCACTAACTAACTATCACTATTCAACTATTCACTAGTCACTATTCAACTAGTCACTATTCAACTATCTTCCCTCTTTTATGACCTCAAAACACCTTCCGAATTCTCTAACCCTCTCAGGCTCTTTTTCTTTTTAAAGCAGCAGAACCCTATAGAATCTTGATATATATAATTATAACATAAAACTAGATACAGATTTCCTAATGTCTGTGCAGTATAAAACCACAACCTCGGGCATACCTGTCCCCTAAGAAAAAGTTACAAAATGATTTTAGAGGTTGGCCATCTCGTTTTTGATGTGTAGCCCACTGGTGTTCTGTGAGCACGTAATTGGAGAGGCCGTGTTTTAACCACACTAGAATAGTTGCGTTCCATAAATTAAATGCAATCCTGTGTGCTGCCGTTTCTTCCCCCCAAGCAGTATCTTCTTCCTAGACCATGACTGATGAGCTCCTAATTGCCCTTCAAGGCCCTGTTCAAATGGCATTTCTTGGTGGCTTTTCTGATCTTCTTAGACTCATTTGGTTCCTCATGGAAGGTGCCACAGCCTGTGATAGGCCCCTCTAGTCTAACACACTGTGTTGTGCTTTCCCCCGTTCATCTGTCTCCCCACCACTCTGCCAGCTTCTTCAGGCCTGAGCCTTGCTTTGTCCACCTCTGTGTTCCCAGCATTTCACCTGTCACCTTGTATTGAGGAGGCATTTAAAAGGGGCTTTTGAGTTGGAGTTAAGGTGCTTCTCTTGTACGTCTTGTGGAGTTAATTCACGGGCACTAAATGGCAATGCTGTAAAGAGGAACAGACTCTGCGTTCTCCTTCCTTTAGCACTGAAGCACCAAGGTGGGGTGGAAATCTTCGTGTCTGCTGCTTCTTGGAGCAAGGGGAGAGCAGTGGTTTCCTTCCAACCCAGAAGTAACACTAAGTAGGGAAGGGTTTTCAGAAGCTTCATGTGGACCTGGGATAGGCTAGTAAACTGTGGATCAAATCTGGGAAGAAGTTGTCATTGCTTGATTTTGAGGAACAAAATGAAAACCTTGATCACCCTTTTTCCCTTCAAGGTAATGTCGTGTTGTAATAATAAACTTTTCAATACAGTAGAAGTGAAGTTGTTTGTTTGATTTTTGTTTACTCAGTTTTCACTCTGAATATTTGCTAATTTTGAAAATTTGTATTTTTTATAATAAAACATCTGTTTAAAATTATTAAATTTATTAAATATCTTTGGAAATTTCAAAGTAAGTTATGATAAATTTGGTATTTCTAAAATAGGTATCATAGTACTGTGTATGTGGGAAAGTTGACTGACTGTGTTTCTTCTGTAGATCAGTTTCGACCGGGTGTAAGATACCATTTTTTCCTGTATGGGTGCAGAAATCAAGGATATCAGTTGTTACGTTCTATAATTGGATATATAGAAGAATTGGGTAAGTTAAATGGGTAAGCTTTCTTAGAGTGTGAGGTAAGGAATTTATAAATCAACAACAATTGTTAAGATTAAATTTAAAAATAGATTGAATTGAGATGTTTAGTTCACGGAAGGAAAAATAATTTGCATGATAAATTTATTTATGATTACTTATTCTTACTCCATTTGTTTAATGTTTATGTTTCACAATTTTACTGTTGTCATTGAGAAAATTAAGTCTTAATTGGAATGTCAAAAATACTTAATTTGCGCTTGTACAAGTTTGAAAAACTATTAACTTATTGAGGACTATCAATAAAGAGGGGAAACAGAAATGAAGCCTATTTGAGTAGCCACTTGAAGATTTGGCATAGGCTCCTTCCCTAGATACATATTTTATCTAAAAGTTGAAAGTTCTACCTTTGCGTCTCTAGCTATTAGCATACAGGTTTCACAGCAAAAATGTTTGTGATAAATCACTGAAAGTTTGATTTAATAAAGAAAGTTCTAATTCCAAGTTTAGCTATTTTTGAGGCTAGAAATCTCATTAAACATTAACATCTTCCTCTGTGTTAGTGAACTCTCCTTCAGCTGTTGACTTTCTCCCTTTTACAGCTCCCATTGTTGCGCCAAATTTTACTGTTGAGGACACATCTGCAGATTCAATCTTGGTAAAATGGGAAGATATCCCCGTGGAGGAGCTCAGAGGCTTTTTAAGAGGATATTTGTTTTACTTTGAAAAAGGAGAGAGAGACACATCTAAGATGAGGAGTTTGGAATCAGGTTAGTAAATTACTAGAGTGAGAATAGTGTTTCTTAGAAGTTCCTCATTAACCACAAAAACAAAAAATGGCTGAGTGGTTTAATATTGGTCTCCAAAACTGTCTGGAAAACTGGGAGATGAAAATGCATGAGTATGAGAATTTTAAGATTTTAGTGTGTGATAAATGACATGTCTGGTCTTTCAGAAATCATTTATTCTGAAGCCTTTGATTATAAGCCTCATAGGATAGAAACCATCTCTTAACTAGTCTTGCATGATCCATAATAGCATCTTATGAAAGTTACTTTAAAAAAGGCTTCCTGTACTTATAATAATGGAGGAGAAAAACTCAGGAACTTAAAGAATGACTTTGGAGCCTCTGTTACCATCTGACGAAGAGCCATCCGCACAGTTAGCTACGGCCTTAATGAGCTGGGAAGCTTAATTGATTTGACTGGGGACGTGTGTATCCATTAGATCCTAAAAGGTACAGTCAGTCCTTGACAATGAGTAAGTGTGTGTCCAAAGACCTTAGAGAATTCTCAGATTTACAAATACAAAAATATTTATGCAGACTTCTGGCTTTTCCCTAAATTATATTTCTGTTGGGAGTCAGATGTTTCTTGTTCATAGTTGTATAACACAAGCATATCATCTTTTCAGCTTGAGAGCTTTCATTTCCCTTAATGACCTCTCCTTGGAAAGAAACCATTTTAATTATTTAATGCCTGTCTGACAAGTAGAGAGCAACAGTGCCGTGCGGAGATGCTGACTGGACGTTGGCTAAGTCACTTCCCCAGAGCAGCTGCATGAAAAGTGTGCCTCCTCCAGATCTCTAAGTTCTGCATTTCCTGAAGTTTCCCTCTGGTTGAGGGAAACCCTAAATATGAAACTCTACAAATACCTACAGTCTAGTGTAATTTTCCTCAAATTCTAAGAAATTTTACACTTGAACCAGTTAAAATTCTAGCATCTAAAACTTCCAGTTAGACATGGTGGATTGGTCACTACAATTAGAGTAAAAGAGAAAAAAAAAAAGTCCATAAAGCCACAGAAACCAAAGGAACTGGAGAGGCAAGAGTACACCAAAACAGAGGATTTGGACATTTGGGGCTGCTGGGGCGAATGGCCTAGAGAAGGGGAGGGTGGTGAAACCTAGATGGGCCGTTGGGCATCAGTGAGAAGTAATTTGATTCATCCTGCAGGGCCAGATGTTGGAGGCAAATGGTTCAGGTGGATCTGAGCTGAACAGTGGGGGTTGATTGAAAGTCTGTGTAAGGAGCAGTTAGGACCCCCAAGTCCTATACCAGCTTCATGCAGCTAATGTGAGTGCCTTCTCCTGTGCCTGAAGACAAGAGGTTTATTTTTTGGAGAAACTGAACCAAGGAGCCTTCAGACAGAGGAACACCATAGTCAATGGTGTGACCTTCCCTCTTCTGCCTCCCACCCGGCTAATAGAACATATTCAGCTAGGCCTATTTCACTGGACAAGAGATTAGAGGATCTTTCTTTGAAAAAAAGTAAATGGTTCCTGAGGAAAGACATAAAAGATGCTGATGTTTCAGGGATTGTCCCAGTGAAAAGACAGGAACTGACCTGGTCATTCCCCACCAGTGATAAATGAAACCCACCGACCAATGAACACCACCTATGTACACCGAGCTGCCACTGAGCCTGTTAGTGGCTCACTTTTAAATATGACTAGCAGCCAAAGGTAACCAGATGGTTAAGAAAGCTTCTAACATGAAAAACAGAAACCAGAAGAAATCAGAGGAAACAGATTCAATGTGGGGAAACAGAAACTTAAAATAAAACAAAACTGTCCTCAGATAGTTGAGATATTTATTAAAAAGACGTGATGCTGTAAAAAGGAACAATGACAGACACGTAAGAACTCCTCAAGACCTGTGCTGTCATGCTTTATAGGAGTTCTGTAAAGAGAGAAGAGTAAGATGGAGAGAAGGAAATTATCAAAGAAATAGCATAAAATAATTTCCCAGAACTGAAAGACCTGAGCATATAGAGTAAAAGGACCCATTCAGTACATAGTAAAATAAATAGAAAAAAGACCTCTGCCAAGATATGTCATCATCAATTTTCAGAGGACTTAATGTATAAATAAAAAGTCCCAGGGACATTTAGAGAAAAGCAGCTTATGTGTCAATGATCAGGAATAAGAATGGCATCAGACTTCTCAACAACATGCCAGATACTAGAAGATGTCACAGCTATGTCTTCAAAACACTGAGTGAAAATTATTTTCAGCCTAAAGTTCTTTATTCGGTCAATCCATCAACCAACATGAGAGTGGAATGAAGGCGTTTGTAGATATGCAAGGCCGCCACGTGCCCTTCTTCACCGTGAGGACATGGGGCAGGGAGTTCCAGCGTGGCAGCAGCCTGGAAGGCTTCCAGTCTAGAGCAGGTGCTCCAGGGAAGGGGGCCCCTGGAGGGAAGCGGGCCAGGGCTTGGGGGCAGGCAGTGCGCCTGGGATTGTGTTGTATTGGACCACGTGGAAAATTGTATTGGATATTCTTTGGAGGATGTGGGAAGAATTAGGAGTTGATCCATGAAGCAAATGAGGAAAAAAAGCAGTTATAACAACAGACAAACAAGAAAGGAAACATAATTCATCGTACCAAGTAATCCGTCTCAGCAGTAATCCATGTTTATATGATCACAATAATGTCAACACTGAATTTACCAAATGTTTGATGTTTCTGTATGAATGCTATGGATTGTGGGGGAGAAGGGGGCAGGGTGAGAGAGCTAAATCATCTACCTCATAGGAAGTGAGTAGATAGGATCTAAAATTTAAAAATCAAGCGTTATCAATCCAAGTGTATTTCAAAATACGGAAGTAAATACCCGAAGGGACTGATAACATGATTTTAAAGTGGTTGTGGGTGGTGGGAGAAGGTGCTGGCAGGGAACTGCTACTTTTTGTTATTAGCCATTTAGTTAATTTTTTAAGCTCTCCTCATGCATTGTTTTAGTTAAATTTTTAAAAATAATAGTTTAAACAATTCTTCACTCTTTCTTTTGAAATGGTTCAAAGGCTTCCTCACTAGTGGCTCGTTTGAGAGCTCAGATAACACTGCCCCTTTTCCTGAGTGGTTTGACGTAATCTCTGTGGATTTGTACTCTTGCTGCCTCAAGTCTCTCACTCGACTCCTAGGCAGGAGCAGCCCACGTGACAGTGTCCCCCACCCCGGTGAGGGTGGGTTGTGGTGGTTTTTCATGCTCTTAGTAACAGGAAGAGAAGTGAGTTTAATTGATTGCCTGCTGTATGGCAGGCATTATTCTAGCGAACGTGTGTGAAAACTTCGTAGAGCCCTGTGAGGTCAGGTTGTGATATTCTGTTTCAGAGTTAGACACACTCAGGTTCAGAGTGGTCAGAATAATAGGTCTAGATCACACAGCTACTAACTAGCAGAGGCAGAACTTGAACATGGCCCTGGCAGGCTCCCCGGGCCTTGGCCCTGGAGATGGCCAGCAGCTGGACTCACTTAAAAGGGATGTGGTTGTGACAAGTGTGAGTAACCATGTGTTTAAAATGGTGTAGAGAGCAGTAATAACATCCTGCACTTTAAAAACAGGTCGTTCCGACGTAAAGGTTAAGAATATTACTGACATATCCCAGAAAACACTGAGAATTGCCGATCTTCAAGGTAAAACAAGTTACCATCTGGTCTTGCGAGCCTATACGGACGGTGGGATGGGCCCAGAGAAGAGTATGTTTGTGGTGACAAAGGAGAATTGTAAGTTAAATATTGCCTTTGAAAATATGCCAATATTTCCATGCTTAAATTCATAGTGTTTCTAGCAATTTTTGTTTATGTAGGGAACCCCCCTTTTCCAAAATTTCACATTTTGTTGCATTTTTATAGTGGCTAGAGGACAATGTTAAAAGACCGTGGGATGACTTCATATTAATTCTTGTCAGTTATTTGAAGCTATTTTGTAATGAGTACCTAAGAAATTAATGAATTAAGGATACATCTGAGGCCTACAGTTCTAAATTCATATTGAATTTATATAATGGTCAATCAGTTTAAAATTTTTTGCTATAATTATTCTAAATGTGATTTTTAACATATCCAGGAAAGAATGAAAGAAATATCTTAAAAAAAAGAACTATGTTAAGCACAACGCTTGTAAATCTGAGATGGAAAGTAGAGAAGAGTGGTGGCCTTGACTGTCAGCAGCCAAGAACTTTGATTTGATCACAGGCTTGTTCTCTACCCCTGAGTTGGAGTTTACACACAGGCTGTAAGACCATGAGGGCATAGTTCTCAGCTGGGGGTGATTTTTGCCTCTAGGAGACACTTGGCAATACCTGGTGACATTTTTGGTTGGTATAACTGGGGGTGCCACTGGGATCTAGTGGTTAGAAGCCCAGGGGTGTTGCTAAACTTCCTACAGTGCACACGCAGCCTTCTCCCCACCGAGACAGACAATGAAGAAGTATCTGGCCTAAAATGTCAGTAGTGCCAAGATTGAGAAACCTTGCCCTAAAGCGTTTAAGTATTGGTAGAACAATTGTTTAAATATTCGAGGGTTATATTTTAATAGTTTTTCAGTGTCCCTGGAACAGTTAGAGTTTTTTTCATCAAATAATCTACCAACCTAAATATCTTCTGATATGAATTTATTCTATATTTCATACTAAAAATGGTGATTTTCCTATTTGCAATATTCTCTTTTCAGCTGTGGGATTAATTATTGCCATTCTCATCCCAGTGGCAGTGGCCATCATTGTTGGGGTGGTAACAAGTATCCTTTGCTACCGGAAACGAGAATGGTAATGGTATCTGCATTTACTCGTACTGTTTTGTTCTTAAGCGCATGATTATTTAGTTTATGTGTTAACAATACCAGTGCTTCTTTTTGGTCGAAACTAGTTGGTAAAAAAATATTTGCTTTCATCAGAATTACTGTTAGATTAATATTAGGCAAAAACATGGCATATTACTTAAAGATTTTAAAATTAATAGAGTAAAAGTGTAAATTTTTCTCTACTGTATTTATTAATACTTTAAAGTAATAGCAGTTTTACTCAAAAAAATATTTGCAGGCATGAATATGGCAATAGCCAAATGCAAGATTAAATGTAATTTCATGATTATGGTTTCACTTGTCCTGGTGACATATTTAGAAAATCTCGTCATTTACTCATTTATTCAACAAATATGAATGACCCTTTCCAAGTGAAGGGGGACACAGGAACGAACGAAATAAGCATGGTCCTTATAGACTTATAGCGTAGTGGGGAAGATGGACGTTAAAACCAGAATCATCCAGTAATGCATGCCTGCCAAGTGAGGGTGGGTCCCAGGAGGGCACCATGAGGAGAAGAGCAGGGAACCATGTCACCGGAGGTGGTCAGCCAAGGCATCCCTGGGACAGTTCCATTTGAACAGAGTCCCAAAGGGTAAGGAGACGGGGGAGGATGTTCAGGCAGAGAGAATAGCTTCTGTGAGGGCCCAGAAATTGGAAAGAGCTCGATCTTCTGGAGAAAGTGAGAAGAACTGGGTGTCTGGGTGAAGTGAGAGAGTGGGTGGCAGGTGAGGTGAGGTGAGCCAGGGGCTCAGCGGGAGAGAGCACCTCGCGATCAACGGGCAGGATCTGTCCTGGCCGTGGGGCAAAGGCCTGTGTTCATGCATAGACAGTCCTCACTGGCCTTAAAAATGCCATCGTTTATGAAAAAGACCAGAATGTGCTCTAGCAAGCTTGGCTTATAACTATAAATAGTAGTCGAACTTTAGAATAGCCTGTTTTGGTAACCGTATTCTCATTATCAAAAATCATGTTTTACAAATGATTTGAGTACCAAAAAAAAGGTAAAATGAGAGAGTTCAGAAATTAGAGCATTTCAGACTTACATTAAAAAATTTATTTTTCCTGCAAGAATTTCAAATAATGAAGTTCTTTTTAACAGCTGTAAATATGATATGACACTGAGCAAATCAAGATAAATAGCCTTTTTTCCTAATAGTCCAGAGCCTGTGGGAGCAGTAGAGAACTGCGTAGTGCTCATGTTCCCTAGGTAATCGATCATGCTTAGTCCCCTTTGCAGTATGAATATTTTGGTTATACAAGCAATGCCTGTATTTTACTTCTGATTTGAGAGCACAATCACCATTTTAATTCTTTGCTTTCCATTTTCATAAGATAGACGAGATCTTGTAATTCTAGAAATAGAGGTACTGTTTATAGTTTTCAAATTGGACCCTCTCGATGCATTGTATAGAAAGTTCTAGTGAATGTTCACACTAAAAATGATCTTCCATTTTTCTCAGATGTTCATTAAAATATTCATACATGTCCAAATAAGCCTGATGATTTAACTTATTTATCTAATTGATAATCTTATAATTACTAAGTTTACTTAATCATTCTTTATTTAAAGGATTAAAGAAACCTTCTACCCCGATATTCCAAATCCAGAAAATTGTAAAGCGTTACAGTTTCAAAAGAGTGTTTGTCAGGTAATCCTTTATTTTTTTATATTTATCTTTGAAGTACTGCCTTCCTTTTTTTTTGTGAAAAGTGTTTAGCATGCAAATGTCATCCTAAGTAAAATGTATTGGGAAAATAGCAATGCTTTAACATCTGCTGAATTTCTAAAATTATTAATTTTAAATTGTACCATGCTCTTTTTTCCAGTACTATTAATAGCAAGGAAAATACCCAATATATAGGGGGGAAAACATAACTTTGCTCTAATGTGCACTACAGAATGGTACAAATTTTTACCAGTATATATATATAAAGTATATATAAATATATAAAGTAATGTATAAAGTAATGCCCCTTTTTGTAGGAAGGGCATTGCAGCAGCTTTTAGTGCTATACTTAATCATTATTTTAAAATTTATTTCTAGGGAAACAGTACTCTTAAAACGTTGGAAATGAATCCTTGTACCCCAAATAGTGTCGAGGTTCTGGAAACTCGGTCAATAGTCCCTAAAATAGAAGATACAGAGATAATTTCTCCAGTAGCTGAGCATCTGGAAGACAGCTCTGATGCAGAACCTGAAAACCACGTGGTCGTGTCCTATTGCCCACCAGTCATTGAGGAGGAAATAGCAAACCCAGGATTGGATGAAGGTGGGGGCACCTCACAAGTCATTTACATTGACATCCAGTCCATGTATCAGCCTCAAGCAAAACCAGAGGAAGAACAAGAAAATGACGCTGTAGGGGGGGCCGGCTATAAGCCACAAATGCACCTCCCTGTTACTTCTACTGTAGAAGATCTGGCTGCAGATGACGACCTGGAGAAAACTGCAGGTTACAGACCTCAGGCAAATGTAAATACCTGGAACTTAGTATCTCCAGACTCTCCCAGATCCACAGACAGCAACAGTGAAATTGTCTCCTTTGGAAGTCCATGCTCCATTAACTCCCGACAGTTTTTGATTCCTCCTAAAGATGAAGACTCTCCCAAATCTAATGGAGGAGGGTGGTCCTTTACAAACTTTTTTCAGAACAAACCAAATGATTAGCCATGTCACCCTGTCACTTCAGTCTGCCATCTCAATAAGCTCTAGTTGCTAGTGTTGCCGCGTCAGCACTGGGTGTCTGGAGGGATCCTGTGAAGTATTGTTGGGGGTTGGACTTCACTACGTGCAAGTTACGCTGAAAGTGTTAATGTGCTTTTAATGTAGTCTAAGAGCCAAAGTGTAGTCACTCAGAAATTCCAGCCACACAACTCAAGACTCAGAGCTATTTGTGATTCGAGCCAAAAAATTTCTCATGTGCTCTACCTTCAAGAAGCGTTTCAAGGCTAATACTGTCTAGTCCATACATGCAAAACAAATCCCGCAGCAACCGTATTCTGTTAGCCTGTGGTTTATGGTTTTCTCATATGTATACTTTCTGGAATTGCAAGCAGATTTGCAGGCAAGGGAGACAAATGTCAAAGTAACAGCTGATGTGTATTTGCCTGACATTCGCTCCATCCTAGATGAAAACCAAGCACAGATTTCAAAACTTCACATTATTCTCTATCTACAGCATTTACAAAAATTAATATAATTTTTAATGTAGCGACTTCTATTTAGTGTTTTGTAAAGTGTGCTGTTCCTGTGCCTACTGTATAACGGTTATCAAACAGTTTTCTCAGGGGTACAAACTCGGAAAACAAGCGTGACACTGACCACCCACATCAGAACCGTGCTTTCTTGCTTTGGTAGGTGTTTCAAACCGTTCCATTATTTTTTAGCTCTTATGCTAGTTTCCCTTATCGCAGTTGGTTGCCCTAATATTTAAAACTTAAATTTCTAAGACTACAGATCTAAGATTTTTTGGAAATCCAGGGATTTTTTTGGTGACACAGTGTCAGTTTTATAAATATATGAGCAAATTCAATATTATTCATAAACATATAATTCCAGTGATTTACTATTTGAGATGACTACTAAGCAATATCTAGTGGCATTAGCTATCCATATAGTTCTGCTTGGCTCCAGTTTCTCCTGAGAAAACTGTGCCATTGAGCCTGGTCGCCCAGCCAGTGTTGATCTTTGACGCTTTGTAGCAGATGTTCCTCTTGATGATGCTCTTAGCACTTCCTCCCTCTTAAATGATCATTTGTCCAGACTGTTTGATCCAGTCCTCAAATCTTTAAATATAAAACTAAAAAGATAATACTTCTTACAGGAACAGTTACTCAAGGGCTATTTTATATCAAATGTCATGAAGTCGAGCCGACTCCATGGGGATACCTGTGTTGGAGGTCCAGCAGTCTCTTTGTGAGCTGTCTAGAGTCATGTGTCCTCAGGCATCCTCTTCCCACCCTTGGTTTTCATAAGTGATGTCTAGAATGAATGTTCTCAGAAAAGCAAAATGATAAACTAGAAAGTGTATCTTATATTTTCCCTGCCCTCAGGTTGTCTATGTATCTTGTCTTTTGATAGTTAAGGCAAAACTACTTAAACTTGACATATGTGAATAAGTCAAGATATGCCTGTTTTTTATCATATGAGGTTCTGTAATGTATTTGCACATAATGGATCAGTTGTTTTTTTTCTAGCTCATGATGTATCTTTACAAAAACCCTGTTGTGGGAAAAAGCCACAGGGTGACAAGGGACAAAATCTGTTTAGGTACTCCGTTTATGAATCCTGATTTTAATTGCTAGAATTCAGCTAAATTCCTGAGCTTCGTGATCTATGGACATGTGGAATGAAATGGAATTAATTATGTACACACATGGTATATAAAGCTATCTAATAGCTCATAGAGATTTTCAGCAATGGAAAGTGAATCAGACCAGAGCCATCCCTAACGGAGCTTGCTCTGTCTTCTTATTTCTCCTTTTCGGCTCCTTCCCTTAGCTTCCACCACAGACACTCAGATCTGGGGATGCCTACTCTCCCTGCCGAAGCTTGTCATTACCATGCGCCTCTTGCCCCCAACTCGTGCCTCATTCCCTATTGAAACCTGTGAATCCCGTACTTCATCTCTTTAGGCTAGGTGTTGGCTGAAGTGAAAGTTGATTGGTCTGAACTACACTAGCCCAAGATAATGGGAAAAGGCCAGAAGACATTGTTTGAATTCTGTCATCAGTATCAGCATTGCAACTGTGACCATCTGGATCCAGTGCCCTTTCTAACTCCTATAATGACTCATTTGTTTAGCTATTGGTGAATATTGCTGGGGCTCTTGAGTCATTTCGCCCTGTCCAAGACTTCAGTGCTTTTCCTGTGTCAAAGGGTTCAGAGTGCCGCTCACCTCTCCCCTGCTCTGGAGTTCCATACACAGTGATCATTAGGTTAATGAGAAGCAGAGTAAAGCTCTGTTAGTCTGGGCAGGGTCCTTATAACTTGCTATATGCCTAGAAGAATGTGGTTTAGGTCTGAGGCCAAAGCGAGTTCCTGTCTTTCCCCATTGAATTGAAGACAGCCAGACCCACTGTATAGATTGGAAGTTATTACCTGGGCAGGTGGGCACAGCCTTAACACAGGGAGAGAGGAGAGAGGAGTGGAGATAGAATACACCCTTTCTCATATATCTGGTGGTTTGTGGCACTGGAAACACTATAATGTGTGCTGTTTGTCAATGCCGGGACCATGCGTAAGTGTGAAAGGCCCTCTGATAGTGGTCATGCTCTGTCCAGTCATGGTAGCTCCTCTCCCTGGGGGAGGGGTAACTAGAGGCTAGATGTGTCCCCTCCAGCCCTTCCTGACTGGGAAAATAATTGGGAAATCCCTCCTTCCTCACTAAAGCCCTATCATTGGTTAGAAAACTCTGAATGTCTGAACTAGAATTAGGTTCCATTATGTTGAATAGTACTGCGTAGAGGACACATTTTCACCTCTCTTATAACCTAGTTCACTTATAAGCCAATTTTAAATCAAGGTTCCTTTGTGAGGAATGGAGATTCTGGTGGTCATTATGACTACATTTCTCTTGTGAATGTCCCTCTTAAATAATATTTAATATAAAAATATTCTTAGAAGACCTCACTAGGCTTTTGACATTAGATAGACCTTGTATATTATGTATTGCATGGATTAGGACCCATATACAATTGAAATCCTCAGTGTGTTCAACCTGTAGAGGCCTGGATTTGAGATGGTGGCCCTGAGTATCTGGTAGTTGTCGTGTGTTTGTGTGCTTAGGGAATAGAAGTGCTGCTTTCCTGTAGCTTAGACCCAGGAGCGGCCGTTCATGAAAGGTATAAGGGCGGAAGTGTCAGCCTCATTTTCCATACCAGCATTACTTTCACAGCTCATGGATCTGAAGGATTGCATTTAGAACATCTGGTCCTATTGCATTCTCAGAAACTGTGGTAAAAGTCACATTCTTAAAACTTCGTGCAGCTTGTGTTCTTGTTGGAAATTAGTCCTGTCATTTCTTAATTGTCTTCGTACCGTCCATATTTAAAGAACATTACCGTCCTCTCTGTATTTAAATAATTAGATGTAGTTCAGTGAAGAAGACTAAGGAATTTGAAATCAATTTTATGGTATTTTGAAATTGAAATACTCCCTAACATGTCAATATTCAGAAAATGTTATCTCAAATTTTTCTACTACTCAGGTGCATAATCTGATAAAACTTTTTGTTTGTTTACTTTAATGTAATTTTTGCTGTTTTCTGTTTTGAACCTCATTACAATTTGTATGTCTTTTATAAAAATTTTTTTATTTGGAAAGCATAAACTTGGACATCTCAAAAGTAAAATGTGGAATCATTGGCTGATTACAGAGAGCAGGCGCCTAGGGGAAGTTCAGTGAGTAATTTTTTCTTGACTGAGTTCCATCCTAGAGTGTGCAGATTCAATAGAGTTCTCCTAGGAGGTGGACTATATCAAGATCTAGCTTGTGTAGATCTGAGACTATTGCCTCGAAGATTCAAATCTGCTCTAGCAGTGGCTCCACAGTTTGAGTGAAAACTTGGGGGAGAGACATGCAAAAGCATTACTAGATACCATCTTTCTTCCTAATTTTATGTGTTCATAGTTTCCTTATAGTTGATGGGTATACAACTTGGGACGTGTTTGTACCAACCAGCAGGCATTCTAGCAAACCAACAATACATTGATGTGTGAGCTGAACTGATTAAGCCCTCATTCTCTTGATAAACTATTTCTTCAGAGCATTTATTTGAAACTCGTATTTCCTGCTGAAACAACGTTTCATGGTGCCATGCCCTTATATCCAGAAGAAAATTTTTCACAGAAGAAAATGATTTGAGGCCAAACACAACTGGAAATGCATCTTTTAGACATGACCTTAGAATATCGTTGGAAATTATTTGGTTTGAATTTGGTCTATTTATATCTTCATGGATTATGTAGCAGGGCTATTAATAATGTTTAAACCTCTTATTTCACTAGAGTGGTGAGACTTTTTATTCCTTTTCAATTAGTGTTTTTGTCTTAACTATTATATGATCATATTCATGCTAATTATAATACAGATGAACTGTTTTTAATGCCAGTATGAAGGATTAAGAACAACATTCAATTAATTGATATGTCAGGCTTTATCGTGCGTGGTAAAATTTCAGGGGATGTGATTTGATCTAGAATCTATCCAAATCCTTATGAGGTTTAGTTGTGACAGGATTCTATTATTTTTAACCACGAGTAGTGTTTGTTTCTCCCTATGTTAAGAATGTTAATATTTTGGATTTTAAGTGTCCAGGTTATAAGCAGGATTTACCTATGCAAGATAAATTCTAACTGTGCAACATTTTTATGAAAATTAAAAGTATTGTTTTAAGAGGGAGACCCTCTGAATGTTTCTATATGCAAGTGCCTAGCTGAAGAACCATAGAAACAATAAACTTAAAAGCTCTTAAATAAGTAAACTATAACTGATTGAATATTAACCAAATATAAAGCAGGAATAACTTACATTACTTTTTGGTTGCTATAACTAATACCCTAAAAACTAAGAGTTGTGAATAGGGGAAAAAAACGAATGTTTAATTGACATGGAAATTGATTTTTATTACATTTGCATCTATTTTCTAAGATTGCCAATTAGAATTAAAAAAAAAACTAACATAGACCTCATGGCACTTAAGCCCCAAATACTTTGTACAATTGATTGAATGGCTCACTTAAATGTATTGAATTTCCTTTTACTCTTAAAATGTACTTCCTTTTAGAATTACCCCATTTTAAATGGGTAACTTTCAGATTCTGAACTTAGTATTTTTCCCAAGCGTTCCAGGGTTGCATTATAAAAGATCAAAAGATTTCCAGGTAGTAATACAATTTTCTTTAAAACATGGACACTTTAACTGTTAGGTTTAACATTAATGTTAGTATTTTTACAATAAATCACAGAAAACAATAATGGTTTTCATTAAAAACTTTTTCAAATATTTTATCCTCAGTTTGATTGCAAACACTTTCCTCCATTATTTGTGATATATCCTTCTGTTTAATTTTTTCCTTCTAGCATAATGTTTAGGAAAAATATGAATGCATTATAATTGAAGGCAACACACAAAAAGAAACCCTATTCAGTTCATTGTTGTAGAAGGATAGCTATTATATGATACCCTGGAGTTTGTTTTATCCTATTATTTTTTCAAAGAGGAGCATGGCTTTTTCTTAAATACATTTCAATTCAGAATTGCTTGAAAAAGATTGGCCTGGATAGAAAGACATCCTGTATTTGGGATGGTACCACCTTAAAGGTATGACTAAAGCTAAAATCATTTTAAAATACTCAACTTTCCTAGTTGGAATGTGTTACCTTTTCTTCTCTTTCATTTTCTGGCCATAAGTTAGAGGTCCTTAGAATGTTAGGAAGTTACCATTTTTTACTTTCAAAATTGCATTATAGTGAATTACTGTTTACAAAATACACATACTGTGAACAGATTTAAGTTTTTGTCTTTTATAAGGTTGTTTGTAGAATGAGTGTTTTTTTAAAAGGGAATGTTATATGTTAAATATTTTCAGTTTTTTATAAATACTAGTAACTGTTTACTAATTTTTGTTTGGTCAGGTGTGTGCAAATATAGCCGAAAGATAGGGAGAAACTGCAGATCCGAAACTGTTCCCTTTTTCATTTCTTGAAATGTTACCACTACAGACTTTTTTTTTTAACCTGAATGATCAGTTGTGATGTTCTCTACCTAAAATCATGCTTAGTCATATAAGGAAACCTTTAAATGTACATGTACAGGAAGTGAACTGTAGATTGCAGTATATTTGTGTGATTCAGTCTCGTTCACAGAATTCTGAGTTTAATATGGAATAAAACAGCTCCACTTACAGAGATGACAACTGAAGTTTTTTCTGCCTTAGGAAAATTTGGAGATTATGTTGCTGTTAGAGTGGAAAATTTGGACATTTTATATCGTCGTATAATTTCAGAATTTAGTTTCCATATCTTTTGGAAAACATGGTTATAGCAAGAACATAGAATAGAGGTAACCTGTTACTAAGACACCTAAAATGTAAAACTAGTATGCTTGGCTGTTAACTTTAAAGATGTTACTTACGTTTGTTTTTAAAACATGCATGTATTTAACAATTTTATCATAGTATTGTCATGGAAAAAAATAAATATATTTTCTTACAACTTACACTGACACATTTGGGCATTGTTTGTTTTTTCTTCTTGTTTTAAGCACTTAGGAAAAGTGGCTTCTGCTTCGTTGTTCGTACTTCTGGTTCTATCCCATAAGAATTAGAGCGGTTATAAAGCAGTCACATAGCGCTGTAACTAAATTTTAAATATTTTAACACTTTGCTATGCCATTGATAGAACCTTCCGTATGTTCCATTAAATCTGTATTTACCAGAGAAGTTAGCATAAAAATAACCAAATAGTGGGAATCCAACATTATAAAATAAATACTGGTCCTTAAAGTATGATTTTTAATTTATTTCCTCTGAAGATAATCTAAACATTTCTGGAGATTCTAAGAATATATCAAAATTTTCTTTCAAATTATTGAATTTGGAAATACAGTCATTGATTCAGCAAAACCTCAGTAATTTTGAAGTGATCGTAAACAGAATTTCATAAGGGGAGAAATTAAGTCTTTAGTCAATTGTACCCTTCGCTTCCCCAGAATAACGACTGACGTATGAATGGGCCTAGATTTAATGAAGAAACTCCAGACCCGTTTTAAATTAACTGGGGAACACATGTTAGTATTTAAGTACTGGAAGCGAGCTCAGACGTATGTATGGTCTGTCCTTTAGGGAGATCTCAGCGCATAACTTGTTTCCCAGATGGTGAATTCTTGAGCCAAAATGTATAGCACCGTCAACCCCAGGAACTTTGAAAAGGTTAAAAAGAGAAGAATGGTGTAATTATTATAGGGAAAGAAAGATATATGAATAATCATTTTTTTAATGTATAGTATTCAACATCACACTAAAATGTTAGCTTCCAAACTCAAATTCTTTACAAAGAGCTGTATAAGACTCAGTTTTGAATGACCTATAAATTTGATCCATTACCCTTCCCCTGGAGTGACTGACAGTAAAACTGAATTAAAAGTATTAATTCAGTCTGCGAGAACCCGCAAAGTTGAAGTAACAAGAGATGTCTTGAACTGATTTGGAATTAAATTGGAGATTTTATCCCAGAGTGATTAGTCACTGGTTAAAGAGACAAAAAAAGCTTTGGGGGATGATTTTGATAAAGTCTGCTAAGTGGAGATCATGTTAAAATGAGCGCAGCTGCAGTGTGTTGAGCTGCTCATAATTATCTGTCTCTAAATGTTTAAAAAGTGAGAAGGAATGGTAAGTCTCAGCTCAAATGTGACTCTTTTCCACTCGTGCCGCCAGCCAGTGTTATCACGGCTGCAGCACTGTGTTTCCGCTCTAGACGGAGCCTTCCAAGGCAGGAACCCATCTGCTTATCTTCCCATCTCTAGGGGTGCTTGCACACACCCATCACTCACATTGTTCTTGGAGTTGATGCGAAAGGAAGCCTTCAAGAAGCAGAGCGTTGAGAACCCACGGACCCTCCTAGTCCCAAGTTGCCCAGTTACCAGTGCAGATAACACACACCCTTCAGAAACGTTGCTGGAGTCTAATTTCCTCAGTTACCATTTGTGGCTCCGCTCCTTTCCTGTGGTGGCTGATGGAGGTTTCACGCCCAGGGCAGATGCTGCTTTGCAAGAGCTGTGCAGACCTGGCTCTGGGCCGGGTTTACCACTTACTGTCTGGCGACCTTGGAGAAGTTTCTCGACCTCCCATTCTCCTCAGCTCTACGTTGTGGGTCTTGATAACCTACCTTTGCAAAACTGTTGTGAGGGTTCCAGGTCGTGTGCAGAATGCTCCCAACAGAGTAAGTTGTTGGATTGTTACACGTGCCTCCATACCTTGAAAAACCTCAGGAACACCTCAGACTTTCTGAGCAGTACCTTCAAGGTGTAAATGCCTCAGAAACAGGTTAGGTGCACCTGAGATATTTCTCTTGGTTACCCAGAGAGAAATTACGCAGCAAAAGTCCTGCTAGATGAACCACGGGATCTCATAACATGTGGTCCAAAGCCGTAGTCTTTCCCTTTCTTCACTTGGGTAACTTCTTCCATCCTTGGGCCTCAGTGTAAGCGTTGCTGGCTCCAAGAAGTCTTTTCCAGTGTCCTAGGACCCTGGTCATTTGCCTTCCCAGCACCCCCAGCACCGAGCACAATCCTAACGCTTCTTTCGTAACAGGAATTGAACAGCGTCTCAGTCACTGCTGCATCCACAGAGCTTAGCATAGTATCTGCCGCATCGCAAGTGCTTGATGAATATTCTTTAAATAATTGTGCTTTGAAAAAAAAAGTGGTTTAATGTGTTTCCCGGGACATTAGAAATATGTTATTTCACAGAGAGGAGATCTACCTGTAAATAGTCTCCAACTATGAAAAGAGGGGAGTCGTGTCAGACTTGCATGCCTTGGAGAGGAACGGAGGCTCCCCGTGGGAGCCTGGGGCAGCTCTTTCCCCTGGGCCAGGTCATCGGCTTTCTTCATGGTAGGTGCCCAAGTATTTGTTGAATGCAGGTAGTCTGTTCTCCCTGGAAGGAAATTAGCCTTCATCCTCTTATGTCTTTGACAACAGCAGACAGAAGATAAATGGCTTTATCTGAAGTGACAACAGGTTAGAGCCCTCTCCTACCCACCATCCACCGCCACCCCCCCATCTCCCTTCTACTTCGAAATTTATTTCATTCTGAGTTAGGCTCTCTGTATTCTTCCAGATGACAATTTGCATGACCAAGTGATCCATGCCTGTCTCCACCTCTCTCCCCCCAGTTGCGTATCTGCTTCTCTAGGAGACAATCCTCGCTGACCTCTTGGGCATTTACTCTGTGGGTGGGTAAGCCCTGGTGCGTTCTGCAGGCTGCACTGGGCTCTAGTCTCTCCTTTACCCAAAAGTAACACATATCTCTTCTCTATATCCAAAACTCTCTTCTCTCAGGCCAGATGTCCCTGCAGAGCTGGGCCCATGGGTCTAGGCTCTTCCAAGCTTACAGCCTTATAATCACAGAGGAGAGAGAGCACACTTCCTCCCAGCTCCTGGTGAGGACCCTGATTGGCTTGGCCCATGTCACATGCCCCTCCCTGGTCCAGTTGTGTGGCTGAACAGAGATTCTATTCAAAGGGCACTTTCATGAGAATCACAGATGTAAAGTTGGAGGAGGACCAGTCCCCCAAAAGAAGGGAGGTGATATTCTGAGTGGACAAAACACTAAATATTCACTACAGGCTCACTGAAGAAAACCTAGAAAATAGATAAGAGGAAAAAGAAAATACACAATCTTTTTATGCAGCATTAGCTATTTTTGACATTTTACTTTTTATCCTTTCAGACATTTTTCCTATGTGAATATGTGTGTACATATATTTACACATTTTCATATATATTTATAAATGGATATGTGTACATATATATATATATAAAGGTTACATTGTATTTTCTATTTTGGAACTTAATTCTTTAACATATTTAGAAAATCTTTTCATATCAATAGAATATTTATATGGCATTTTTCTTTCATAGATATATAAAATTCCAGTGTATAGATGAATTATTTAAATTCTGTAATCTGGACATTTATATTGTTCATACTTTTCATTAACTGATGGATGACTTTGAAGTCAGGCAAAGATGTTTGGCATTGATTTGGTTGGGACTAAGGAACAATACTTGTATTTCACACTAGGCACCCTCGGCACGTTATGCTTGAGCACTCCCAAACCAATTTTTCTATCCATCAAATGTGGTCTTTTACTACCAACTGACTAATGGAGATTTTGACCTAAGGTGGAGTTCTGCTGCTTACATGCCATTTCCTCTAAGATGGTGGGGTGGCCAGCAGGAGCTCAGAGTGGTGGCTGCTCAGGGCTCATGCTGGGTGGCCACTGGAAAAGGCAGCTGCCTGGCTCAATTTCCTCAGTCCCCAGGGCACCCACACCATCAACTGAACTCCATCCTGGGCCCCTAGTCATTGGTAAAGGGTCCCTGGACCCAAGGGAACAGGATTTTCAGAAACTGTAATTACAGATTTTTGAAATATTTTTATGCTCTGTGAGACTAGAAGTCCCCTTCTCTTAGGAGTCTTTGTTTGACTCATTGTTTGGGGAAGTAGCAGACTGTGGCGCATTCTTTAGATGGGAAAGCCCATGACATAAAGTGCATTTTAACAAAATGCATCTGGTTTCTGGTGAAATATTGTCTGGAGGCGGGAGAGCCTGGGAGTTAGAGTTGATGAGAGTTGACGTAGGCAGACTTCTAAGATGGTCCCCAAGATTCTTGGCCCCTGGTGCACACACCCAATAGAACCCCATCCCCTGGAGTGTGGGCCCGACCTGTGAATACGACGAGATGTCACCCCAATGGTTACTCATCAGTTGACTTTGTGTTAATAAAAATGGAGACTATGCAGGGTGGACCTAACCTCATCTCTTAGAGCTCTTACACGAGCGTCTGGGCCTTTCCAAAAGAGGGGTCTCCTGCTGGCTTTGAAGAAGCAAGCAGGTGCCCAGTGAGCCTGGAAGAGGGCTCGAGCCCCCTGTGACACCACAGCCCTGGGCAACACTAATTTGAGGAAGAGTCTTCTCTGTCCTTTATATTCACACTAGCATCTCATCCTGGGGTTGCTTTGCAAAAGCAAGTTCTCAGTGAATGTTTGTGAGTACCTGTCAGTGGAGCGCTACAGCAATACTTGTGAGGACCCAGAAAATCATTTTGCATTCCCACCCTCCATCCAACCCCAGTGCCTCCAAACACTCTCCGAGGGCTTCTGGCTTCCAGGCCAGAGACAGTCATGTCACAGTGAATGAGGCCCCAACCCTGGGCAACCCATTTCACCTCCCCAGCCCTGTCTGAGGGGGTGGACCAGAAAATCGCCCAGCTTCTTTCATTTCTGAGGTTGGAGAAATGTGCCCTGGACAACTAATGCGCACATTTTCTGCTCTATTTGACTGTGCCCCCCCATTTCATACCCCGCTCCCTACAGTTGCTCTTTGAATCCTAAGTTGAGTGAGAACGTGGAGTGTCTGCAGCCAGGGCTGGGAGGTCATCATGCCGCAGACCGCGTAACTGCACACCCCTCTCCTCCACAGCCCTCTTGCTCTGACAGTCCCCTCCCTCTGCCTCTGCTTTGCTTCGGCCAATTTCCTAACAATGCTTTCTGCAGCGAATCCCCTGGCCTGGTGCCTGTTACTTTTGTTTCTAAATGAGTGCAGATGAGCAAATTCCCTGAACTTCCCTGGCCTGCCTTCTCAGAGACACTCCAATCCAAGTCCTCTTTTAGCCACGCTGGAGCTACAGACCTTCAGTACAGGGCTGTCCACAGAGGCCGGAGGCCCAGGACGGGCCTTTCCTCGGAGGTAGGCAGCTGGGACATTAGGCAAGACCATACCACATGTTCAGAGACTTCTGTCCCTTTGTGAATCACTTGGATCTTGAGCACATCAGAGCGACAAAGATAAATGAGTAGAAAACCAACGACCTCATCCCAAAGACCGAGACATAGTGTTCCTCTCAGGTGTTTCCAGGAAAAGACAAGTGCTCCTGGATGCCACACACTTTCTAGGACAAAGATGTCTTAGCAGGATAGGCAGGAAGAGAAGGAGAGCAGGGAGTTTTCCCTACTGCCTGCCCTGCTTGTCAGCTTTGGGCTTGGCCAGGGCCAGGCAGGGGCCCAGGGGAGCACACTGCTGCTTAGAAATAGCTGGCAACAACTCTCCTGAGTTCGGGAGGTTATTTATGAAGGAGAAGGCAAAGGAGAGAAGGGAAAAGACTTCAAACCAGACCTCATTGCCTGTTACGGGGCCCTGAATCCCACTCCAGTGGAGTGCCTCCCAACTCTGCTTTCAGATTTGCTCAACCTAGAGTCCTCGCAATGGGAGAACTGTGGAAGAGGGCAGCCTTGGAGCTGTGATGAGAAACTGGCGAGCAGACACCAGGGGACTGGCCTCTGCCCAAATCCCCCTCCCCCACAAGACTATGCTGTCAATGACAGCTAGCCCAAGGGAGCCCCAGAAGGCCACTGAACCATCCTGGGGGCCTTGGGAAGAACAGTTCCACAGTGAAGCATAATGGTTGCGTCCTCGTGGTAGGGGCATGGACAAGTCACCTGGTCCTTCTGGCCAGTTTCTGTCATCCCCAGTCAAACAGGCCATGCCCATCTGCTCTGGCCGACAACAAAGGAGGGCTTTTATTAAGATCAAATATGTGAACATTCTTTGAACGTGAGTTTGAAGTGCAGTTACTCACAGGGGCTAATCTGGAAGCCAGACCATGGTGTTGAATTGGATTAGTCATTTTAGTGCCTGAATATAGCCACCTGTAAGCTGGAACTTCCTGATGACAGCCCGTCACTTCCACCCAGACCCACCAGCTCGAAGGCCCTCAGACCTCATACTTCACCACCTCACAATGGCTGAGGCAGGCCCCTCATAGTTCCCTTCTTTGTTTAGTGTGCAGTGTAGAAATACCCAGTTAGGATGCAGTTGAAGGACCCACATTCTCCATCTTGGGAAACGACTATGTGGGAGTGGGCTGAAGCAGCCCTTACTTTGGATTCTGATTTTGATTCCAAGCTGGCACCTCTCTCCTCTCTGGGCTCCTTCAGATTGACAGTCCTGCCTTTGATAACATCATCATGTACCTTTCTCAGCTGAGGGTCTGGCTGTTGCCGGGTACACCCTTACCCCCACCTCCATCTTCAAGGGCAGCTACTGTATGTTCCTGAACGGGGCCGGAGCTGGAAGACGCAAGGAAGGGAATGGGACACAGCTAATGCTGTGTCAAGGCCCCTCTCCTAAGGGATTGTCTTTCCACTTGGAGCTGGAATTCTCTGCCTGTATTTTCCCCAGCAGCTGGGCCTCTGCAGGCTGCCCCTTGGAGCTTCCCTCCCAGGGAAAAGTAGTCTTCTGGGGCAGGGGTTTGGCTGTCAGAGCTCTGAGAGGGGCTGGGAGCCCCTCCCACTCCCTATTCTTCTTCCTTTGGGAACTCTCAGTGCTCAAAACAAGCTTTCTGAGAACCGTATTTTTCTGGGTTAAAGGGGAAAAATGCAGCATTTCCTCCAAGGGGAAAGCACTCAGCCTGCCAGCTCCAGGCACATTTCCGAGATCTTTCCTCCCACTCAGGGAGGAGGCAGCTCCTTGCAAGAGGGAGAAGAGGTGGGCGGTGGAGGGAAGATGACAAGGGAAGTCAGAAGGGAAGCACCAATTACTCCGAAACCAGGGCAGTTGGTGTATGGACATGCAGGGCCTGTTGGTGTTGGAGTGGACCTGGAGACGAGGACAGGACTGGGTCCAGAAATGTGAAGCAAATAAGAGGGTAGGAGAGCAGGGCAGCCATTCAGACTGGGGCCTGACAGGCCAGGGTCATCAAGCTGCTGTTTCACAGACTTCTGGGCCAGTGTGGGGACAAAGAACACCCCACAGACCAGGAAGGTCTTGAAGAAAGAAATCCTGCAGTTGAGCTTAGAGGAAACATACAGGGTTGTGAAAGTTAGTTTTAATAGTAAAAGCAAGAACATGCCCTTTGTTCACCCCACCCCCAGCCATCCTTTCTTAGAACATATGGG
Source organism: Equus caballus (assembly GCF_041296265.1). Taxonomy (NCBI): domain Eukaryota; kingdom Metazoa; phylum Chordata; class Mammalia; order Perissodactyla; family Equidae; genus Equus; species Equus caballus. The sequence goes on from NC_091704.1 coordinate 42,039,436, forward strand.
GAATTCTGGGGAATTTTCTCAGATCCTGATTGTGGGACAAAAACTTTTCAGGAACCCAAGCTTCATGATATCCTTCCTGGGCAGGACAGGGATTGTGTTAAGCTCTGAGCTCCCTGGCCACTCCTCAAACCTCTCTCTGGAGCCAAGAGCCCAGCCAGCTTCTCCAACATGCCTCTCGACAGAGCTACTACTGAAAAGCCATGGCACAGATCCCATTCCCCGGCCAGTCGCTCCTCCTCAGAATAACAACATGGCTGCCAAGTGTCAGGCAACAGGTGGAAGAATGAGGGGGAACAGGGGCACAGCAGATGAGGCTGGAGGAGGGGCAAATGCTGCCCCATCAGGCCTGGACTGGCTCTGCTGGTCCCTGAGAACTTCACAGACCTTGTCCCTACCCTCAAGGGTCCCTGCAGAAGAACTACTGTCAGGGCCCACCTCATCTCTGTGGCGCCACTTCTCTCAACAGCATCTGACTCACGGTGGTGAGTTGATTGCATGAATTGCCCTGATTTTTCACCCTCTCTATATCCATGCCCTTTGCCATGTGACCTAGAAGTTCCTCTCACTATGGAGGTGCAGTCTATTTCTTCATTCCTTGAACGCATTTCTTCATCTCTTGGCAGTTCCAAACCTAGGCTGTACAAGGCCTTATGCCTAGTGCTCTTGCCCTCCTCCATCATCTTGTGAAGGGCCTATCAGGCTAGCGCACTGGTCCCAGGAGGAGGATGAGAGCCACATGGAGCAGACTCCAGTCACCTCACCATCCAAGCCAAGGCCATCCTAAATTAGCCAACCCCTCTACATGTGAACAAATCCAGCTGAGACCAGAAGAATTGCCTCGTCAAGCCCAGCCAAGATCGGCAGCTCTGCCAAGCTGACCACTTGAGGCGTGGAGGCAATAACTACTTATTGCGGTATGCCACTGAGGTTTTGTGGTTGTTTGTCATGCAGCATTATTATGGCAATAGATAGCAGATACACTTAGAGAGAAAACTGGGGGACCCACAACCCCAGGCTGAGCTCTCTTAGCTCTCCTGCCCATGTGACCCATTAATCTCTCAGCTTCAGGGCAAAGTTTTTATCCTCATATCCACCTCTGCTGTGAACTCATCCCACATCTCCTGATTTTTGTCCATGGAGAGGGTGAAAGAGCCTTGCTCGAAGCTTGGAATATACTTCCTCTTACCTGTTGTCCTACCCTGAGCCTCCCCTGTGATCAGCTCCTCTCGGGTTCCCCTACTCTGCTGCCCTGAATCCATCACAGTGTCACCCCTCCCCTTTTAGCCCCTTCTGCATCCCACCTAGAGGAAAGTGGTTCAGAATCCTCATCAGCTTCAACACCCACTCCCAGGGCCCCATCCCTGGGTCATTGCCTTTTTCTCTGGAAAACACTTACATGGAACAATAGTTCATCTACAACACAACTCTTCTGGCTTCAGCTCAGCTGGATATTTTGCTAAAATCACAATAACTTTTTTTTGGCTGGAGGCAATTGATTCAAAATGCGCTGTGAAAGCAGCTCCATTGTATCTTAGAAGCACTGGCCCTAGCAGTCTCCAAGGAAGAGATGTTGAGGTAAGCGTGGCTGGGAAGGGGTAAAACCCACTTTCTATCACGTGGCTTCCTCTAATATGCACTCACAAGGTGACATACGTAGAGAAGGATGAATTATTATTATTGTTGTTGTCTTTATTGCCATTATTCCCCTAATAGGAAAGATCCTGGTCATCAAAGGGTCCCAAAGTCAGGAAGCAGAAGGGTGAAGCACAAGGTAAACATCTCTAGTTTATTTATTCATTTTTTAGAATTCTTAATGTGCCTAAAACTGTGCTTTGCACAAAGCTCAAAGTCTTCTCTGAATGAATGCTGCACAAACAAGAGTAGAGTCATGCGTGGGACTATTTATAGGCTTTTGCTTGAGTCGGATCATATTTCCCTGCTCTTTGAGGGCAGCGTTCATTGCATCCTTCCCCTAGCAAGCCCTGTCATGGAGCTCTGCCAGTGAGCCAGCTGTCTCCAGGGTCACACACGTGAACAGCAAAGGGGCACAGCTGATGGGTCAGAAGAAAGCAGCCTCCTTTCTCTGGTTGCTGCCCAGCTGCTCAGAGCATGCAGAGGGCACCCCCCAGCATAGCTTTAGAAACACTAATTGCATTAGTGTGTTTTTCTGGACATGGCCTCTGCAAAGATCACTAACACCTCCACAAATGAATGAATGACTAAATGAATGAGTTCTAACTTCTTCATCTCCTTTATTCAAGTTTACTACAGACATTCACCTCTCTTAAAACAAAAATGACAGTGACCCACCCCAGTAACACATGTGCCTTTTAATCTGCTTATTTTGGAAGCTTCATATTTATCTCCTAGAGCCATCAACATTTACCGAAAAAGAATGGTCAGCTCTCCAAGGTGCCCACCCCAAATTACCTACCCCATTCCACTGATGCCACAGAGGGCCCCAACAAATCTCCTTCGGGAGAAAATTTTTAGGAAGTGTGCAAAGAATTCAGGGTTGTCCACACAAACTTGCAAAAGTACACTGCGTAGACAACCTGCAGCTATAAAAATATACACATACAAAAGGACAGCTACAAAATCAGGGGGCCCATTTTCTTAGATTTGCATTATAAAAAGTAGGGACTTCTCATTAAAGGTCAGCTTTAGGGGGGCAGGATTATGATTACGATTCTACGTCTAGTCTCCCCTCATCCTTATTTTCATGAAATTGTCAGAGCACAGAGAACCAGCCAGTGAAGAGTGGAAGGGGTTAATCCTAATAATTCCTGGGCCAAGGTGGGAAATCCAAGGTTCGAGGTCACACAGTCATTCCGCTGTCAGTAAGCGTGTCATGAGTCAGGGAAGGAGAGAAATATTTTAATGCTGCCCTTTGTGTCTCTCTTTTTTTCTTTCTTTTTTTATGCACTATGAATCACAACATAGTCATTGAGCTGCAGCAGACAGGCTCTGGAATTTGCATTGATGTGTGATCTCTGGCAGCCACTACACATTCAATGGACAAAGTCCGATGCTTGCTACACAGAGTATTCCGTTGGGTTTGGCCCACAGAGTGTCAGCAGGAAAGGCCACACGGGACTCCTATCTTGGTTCTAGTTTCTCATCAGGGTGTACTTTCTCCTTGATGAGAGGAAACACACCTGGTCCCTGTGCCTCTGTGTATGGCATCAGGCAGGGTCTTGGGGCCCCTGGGATTCTCAGTATAGAAGGCTCTGTCCCTTGGGCAAGGCCAGCTGGTGTTACTTGGCTCCACAAGTGTTGATGTTTTTCCCATCCACGGCGTCTTCCACGAGGGCAATGTGGTAATCGGTGGACAGGGTGAAATGAGAGATGCAGCCCACGAGGCCTCGCATGTACTGCCTGTTAGTGTGCAGAGCAATTTCCTTCATTCCACCTGCGGGGAAGCAAGGGGGAGATGCGGTGAGCCAAAGGGAAAATGTCTCTTTAGGACGCTTGGATGTCTACTGACCAAGGTGTCCCTTGGCTGACAGCATAAGTGAGGGCTGTGTGTCCCCCAAACTGCTCAGCACATCGCATTTGCCTAAACTATAATTATCCCTGAAGGAAGAGGTTGACTTGGATCGATTTGATACACAACCAGAGGCTATAAATCCTCACCTCATGTATGTGATTTCTGACCCAATCGACCACTTCAAACCACATAGTATCTGGTAAATTTTGAAATGTTGTATAATGTCAACAAAATGTATATGTTGTTAGAGGCAATGCCATCTTAAACCAAAAGGAATACACTGATGTGGAATGCTTTCAATTAAGTTAACTTTTAGATGATAACATATGGATAGAGATATCTTTCTATGTTTATGTGTCTGCACTAGCAGGTTCTAAGCTATTTCCAGAAATAGCACTCATTCTAATTCTGAGGGGGGCCAGAAAGACGGATCCTCCTTCCTCAGAGAGAATTCATGGAGCTATATTTAGCAAGTTCCTGTTCTATAAACAAGAAAAGCATGGTTTTCCTGGTGGATCAGTCCAAAGCACAAAAGCATCTAAGTGCTTCCTGCCCCCTCAACCATGAGTCAGAAGTTCAGCAGATGAAAGAATGGAGTATCTGGAGAGCTTCCTGATTTCCAAGTATTTGACTGCTCCAGTGAAGTGCACAGCTTTGGGGAGCCCCAGAGTGACAAATGGAGGACTAACAAGAAAAAGCACTGCAGAACTTAGATCTGGTCAAAGGTCGCTTACCCACGTACAGGGCTCCATTGATGTTGAGCTGCCTCATCATGCCAGGTGATCTGCCTGTTCTGGCCCCATAGTCATCCACAGTTATCTTTCCTGATTGGCCATCCCTGTAAAAACCCACCACCATTTTTAGAGCTTCATTCGATTGTTCACTCATTTCAATAAAACCGTATTAAATATCTACTATGCACCAGGTACTATGCTAAATGATGGAGCTGCAAAAATGAAAAAAAAAAAAAAAAACCCAGAAAAGCAAATGCCTGGCCCTCAGGAGCTTATGGTCTACTGAGGCAGACAACCAAACTGCAAATGACAACACCGTGTCACCAGGCTATGGTAGGAGAAGGCCAGAGTGCTGTGGAATTACACAGGAGGAGGGGAGAGGGTCAGGGAAAGCTTCTCAAAGGAGATTCTGTCTGAGATGTGTTTTGAACGCTGAGTAGGTCAAGTGAAGAAGGCCAATGCAAACAGGAAGTGGCAACGGCAAAGAGAGAAACGACAAGAGGGTTGGTACAGACTGAGTATAGAGAATTCTGGAGGTGGCAGTAGGGTGATGAAAGATGAAGCCAGAAGCAGATGGTGAAGGGCATAAGGAGCTTAGATAGAATTTATCCTGAAGCTAAGAGGAAACCAGAGAAGAACTTTAAGGGGAGGAGTGGTGGTGACATGGACACAGTGTGAATTTGGATGTTATTCCAGGCACAAAGGGAAGCCAATGAAGCAGTTTTTGTAGGTAGAGGACTACTCTAGGGGAGAACAAAGAATGGCTTAGAAGTTTCTAAAGGACCCACTCAGAGAGCAGTGGAGTGGAGGTCTTCATCTGTGGCAAGGGCTTTGCAATTTTCTAAGATGATTTCCAGAACTATCCAGCCCATGAACCCTCTTCAGAAAAGCACATTTGCTTCTATAGCTACGGGGTGTATTCCAACCCACACCATACTTCTTTTTGAGTTTTTTATTGGTCTTTTAATGTTCCTTTTTTATAGCAAACAGTTCTTGTTTCTTGGGTTAATAACCTCTCTTATCTCTCTGACGATATTAGTGTTTTTTTTTTTTTTTTTTTAAAGATTTTTTTATTTTTTCCTTTTTCTCCCCAAAGCCCCCCGGTACATAGTTGTGTATTCTTCATTGTGGGTTCCTCTAGTTGTGGCATGTGGGACGCTGCCTCAGCGTGGTCTGATGAGCAGTGCCATGTCCGCGCCCAGGATTCGAACCGACGAAACACTGGGCCGCCTGCAGCGGAGCGCGCGAACTTAACCACTCGGCCACGGGGCCAGCCCCGATATTAGTGTTTTTTAAATCATTTTTTCATTCATAGTTTCTGTTTCCTCCAAGTTCCTCTGTTGTGTCTGTTTGTTCTGATACCCATCTTTTATGTTGAAGACTTTTTTCGAAAGTCTAGTGATCCCTGAAGGCCACTTCATAGTTAAGTGCTGAACACTAAATCTGTGTCAGGAGAGGTTTTGTTGACTGTGGCTTCACAGTGCCATGATCTGGCTCAATCACTTCCTTGGGGACACCTGAATTTTCTGCTCTCCTTACTGTGGGGTATAGGCATGGCTGCCATCATTCCGGAATCTCAATGGAGGAAGAACTATGGGGTTTAATAGTCAACATATGAACTTTCACATAGTCCCCAGCATTAACTTATACAGTATTTATACAATAGTCCAGTATTTAGATATACTTAGTGTCTCCTAGTCCAGAAATCCTTATTTTACATACTCCAGATAATTGACTTTCCGTGGGTAGGGAGAGGGCAGTGTGCCAGCTGTATGAAGTAGAGAAGGAGCTTGGGTTCTAATTCCTCAAGTAAATTTTTTAAACTAATTTTCCTGCTTTTAGGCCCTTGTTCACCTTCCAGAGGTTTCTGGCTCTACCTCTTTTGGGGGTGGGGGGTACAATGATATAAATCTGGTTGCCCAGGCCTAACTTCTTGATAGCAACTCTTCTAGAAACTCGCTTTGGAAGTATTTCTCCTGTTCTGTCCTCACCCTCAAGAGCACACACTGCCTCCCAATTTTGGATGAGCTGTTTTTAGAATCTCACACCTGAATGCTGTGATGGCCAATGCCCCCAATAGCTTGCCTTGTCTGCCCTGTTTTTTTCCCCATTACTCTAAAAGATTCCATTTTTTACCACTTTTATTTCTTCAATTCTAAGAATTTTCCATTTTTTATATCTCTGAAATGAGGATATAACTTATAATCAATGGCATCTTAGATGTGAAAAGAACGTGATATCACTTTCTAACGTAGTAAGTAGTGTGCTTCTTCATTGTTCTTTACTTATTGTCTATGGCCTCCCATTAGAATACAAGACCATCAAGTCAAGGATGTTGGTGTTATTCAATGATGTATCTCATGTGTCTGGAACAGTATATAGCTCATAGTAGCAGATGAATGAACAAGAAAATTTGTGGAACTTCAACATGCTCATCTGAAATGGGAATAAACTACGTCCATTTTCCAAGGCTATTGTGGAGATCAGAGACCATGCATGCAAAGCTCAGAGCACGGTACCTGACACATACCTGCTCTATAAAGAGTGGTAGAGGAGTGTGTTATTATTGTTATCAATGTCATCATCATTCTCATCCGCAAAATGAAGATTATAGAACTTAAGTTGCTGTGCATATTAACTGAGATAAAGTATGTGGAGTTCCTGGCATCCTTAGGAGGCTTTATAGATGAGGATTTGCTTTGTCTTTTCTGCTAGGATTAATGCCTGCAAGACCATGATTACTCACAGCAAGGCAGTATACAAAGTAGGGCTCCCCTTGGAGATTTCCTGCTTCATTGATTCCCCTCTCTCTGACCTTGGAGCCTGCTGGAGAGAATTAAGGTATCCATCCAACCCTTCTTGCTGTAGTTGATATCCATGGCCTTGACTCAGTTCCTGCATAGATCTGATGAACCATCCCTTTTAGGCCTATCTGCTTCTCTGAAACACAATTCACAATATCTGCTTGAATCCTCCCGACTATCCAGTTCCTGGTTTCAGTTCCTTCTGTTCAGCCCCCACCGCAACCTAGAACCACTAGGAGAGATATCAGTGATGACAAGAGTAAGAGCCAAGTCTGCTAAACCATTTTTATGGTGCCAACCTTGATGATCTGACATCTGAAGTTCTTCTGGTGGAACATTCCCTGTCTTTTCCCTCCAAAACATCTGAAATCCTAGCTGGGGTGGGCTGCTAGGTAATTTCCCAAGGGGTGGGAAAGAGCTTTGATCTAGAAGTCTAATCTTGGCTCTGCCCACAAACTGTTGTATACTCTTGAGAAAGTCACTTAACATCTGTTTCCTTAGATGTCTAGGAAGTGCTTAGAATCCCCACCAATGTGTAGCTCATGCACATAATCAAACCACAGCAATTTTGAGGGTTTAAAAATCATTCCACAATGTCTGAGTGTTCTAGCAAGCTTCTCTATTCAAGAAAATTGAGAACAGGTGTTCTCTGATGTTCGCAGATGGGAGTTATAAGGATCAAGTGTGGTCAAGCATTTCATATTCCTTTGGATCTTTCGGAGAGAGCCCTTTATAGATGAGTAAGACAGAGAAATGAAGAACTTAGAAGCCACATAGGCTGGGGTATCTTGGAGTTGGGTTGAACTATGAACAGTTTAACTTATATTCTAGATTATATTTGAGATCAAGCCTATAAATATTCACTATGGGAAGACCTTTCTTTTTTCAACAAATCAGAGTTGAGGTTTCATCAAAATCACTGTCTGCCTCAAGAGCTTTCTGGGCCACTTGGGCAGCTGATGGGCAGAGATCTGCCTCCGTATCCTCACACATCCTTTTGGTTATCAAAGGCAGACACAGCGGACAGGAAGGAGGGGTCCAGAAAAGCTACTCCTACCACAGCCTATATATGAGCTGAGTAGGAAGCTGACCATGGTAGCCCCAAGCCTCACTCATGTCCTCACCCACTGACTTCCTGAGAAAGGGCTATGGTAAATTCACAGGGAATCTGAACCAAAGATTCTGTTCAGCTCATCTCCTGGCACCTTCATCTAACATGGCAGGATTGACATTTCTTTATATAACTAAGTTTGACCCTGCTATTTGGTTTCTCAAAATATATTGCTAGAAATATGGACATAGGTGGTAAACCTGTAATTTTAAGGAAATGATTCACCCAAAGTTAATTCGAAGTGAAGGTAGTGACTTCTGTGAGAGGGGAGATATGTAATTGGGGTAGGGTACACACAGCTTCTAAGGTTCAGGTAATGTAATGTTAAAATAAAAAAAAGGTGGGCAGTTGCCTATATAAAGAGATTTGAAGCACTGCTCAAAGTCCATGCACCCCGAAATCATATCTCACTAGAGAGATCTAGATCTCACTAGAAAGCGAAGCCCTCTTCTAGCTTAGCCATCAAAAAGTTCTTTCTCCAGAAGGTCATTGTTGAATGAAGATTTGGGAGTTCAGCCTCTCTGGCGTGTCAGTGTTAGTGAAGGGCACAGGTGGGAGTTGGTAGCAAAATGCCCTGGATGACCCGGATCAGGAGTACTGTGAGCCAGGCAAGGCTGGGAAACAGGACAGTGGGACTAAAGGGAATTGAAGAGCATGTCCCACCTCTGCTGAGCTCTGGCTGTCTCACACTGTGTGGCAGGTACTCACCTAACAGCCTTGACTCGGTGCCACCGACCATCGTTGAAGGAGCCATTCACCATGATGGATGCCACGCCACTGCCCAGGTTATAGCTAAAGGTGTCGGAGAAGGACAAGGCAGAGAACAGAGTAAAGCACTGAAGCACAGGGAGACAGTCATTCACAAATGCTGCTCATTGCAAAAGTTCTTGGAAACTCAAAATATAGATTCCTTAACTCAAAACAAAACAATGTTATAAAACATTAGTTTTCCAGGCCAGGCCGTGAAAGATTTTTTTTTTCACTTGTGGTAAAATATACATAACATAAAATTTACTATCTTAATTACCTTTAAGCGTACAGTTCAGTAGTATTAAGGGCATTCATACTGTGTGCAAACAATCTCCAGAGCTCTTTTTATCTGGCAAAAATGAAACTCCATACCCCTTAAACAACTCTCCATTCCCCCCACCCCCAGCCCTGGCGACCACCGTTCTACTTTCTGTCTCTGTGAATGTGAGTACTTTCTAGTTACCTCAGATAAGTAGTATCACACAGTGTGTGTCTCTTTGTGACTGGCTTATTTCAGTTAGCCTACTGGCCTCAAGGATGACTATCTTCAGGCACCATGTTCAGAAGCATCAGTACTATGGCAGCAGGAAGAAGGGCTTTATCACGTGTAATGTGTTGTACTAGGTTGAATAGTGTCCCCCCAAAATTCATGTCCACCCAGAACCCCAGAATGTGGCTTTATTTGGAAATAGAGTCTTGCAGATGTAATTAGTTAAGAGGAAGTCATACTGGATCAAGGCAGCCCTAAATCCAGTATGACTGGTGTCCTTACAAAAAGAGGAAGTGTGGACACAGACACAGAGCCACGCAGGGAAGAATGCCACATGACGATGGAGGCAGAGATTGGAGGGATGCCTCCACGAGCCAAGGAACACCAAGGATTGCCAGTGACCGCCAGAACCTAGGAGGGAGGCGTAGAAGAGATTCTGCCCCAGAGGCCCCAGAAGGAACCCATCCTGCCAACATCTGCAGGATGTTGGACTCCCAGCCTCCAGAACTGTGAGAGACTAAATTTCTATTGTTTTAGGCCACCCAATTTGTGTTATTTTGTTATGGCAGCCCCTGGAAATTTAATACATGTGTTTTCATTTCTTAAAAGACAAAACAAAACAGAACACTGCAGAGTAGGCTGAGCTCCAAAGAGATTAGAGGAATTTGCCTAAAATCCCAAAGCTAATGTACAGAACCTGAGCTTGGCATCTTATCGCTCCCACCAACCCCCTGCCTGCCGCCATTTTACTCTGATACCAGGTCCACTCAGTAGCTTTCTATTTTCTATTTCAGTTTCCAAATAGCCTGATACCCTAAGGGTATCAGAAGACATGCACATGTGTTTACCAGAGAGAAATATCCCTCTTGGTCCAGTCTTCATTCAATTATTCTAATTTAATTGAATTCAACAAATATTTAGTGAGTGACTACTCTAGGTCAGGCACTGGGCCAACAGCCTAGACCTCCCCTTCATAATGTAATAAAGCCGATGTAATCCTGCTTTTGAAGGAAAAAGTGCTCCACCCAGGACAACTCACTCCTTGTCTTGTGAGAGGACATGTCTCTCTTTTACCTCGTTGGCCAAGAAACAGGAATATCGAGGGGAAACCTGGATTAGCTATCTCCTGCATGCATTCAGTTTGAGAAAACAGCAAGAGGAGAAAGCGCTTGGCTTTCCCCAGGGAAAGCACTATGGGTCCTTTCTTTAATAATGGAGGCTCAAAGAAGTCACACAGCCCATCGACATTTAACCAAAAATAGAACTTGGGTGACTCGACAAGCCATGAAACAAAGCTGTCACTCTGACCCTCAAAAATCCACTGTTTCCTAATGAATTTTCCCCCATCAAGTGTCTCCTTGTATGAAGCAGCCTGGAGGTGGAATTTTCAGATTTCATTATTTAGTGGCCAAATGCTTGTGGAAGAAATGAATGAATCTGAAGCAGGGCTGCAAGCGGGTTGGCAGAAAGTTAGCTGAATTACTATGTGTGGCTTTTGTGAGAGGCAGCACGGGGGGACAGAAAGAGCATGGACACTTGGATTAGACTAACCTGCCTTGATTTCCAGTCTTGCCAATTACTAGCTTGGACAATTTGCTTCATCTCTCTGAACCTAAGTTTCCTCATCTGTGAAGCGGGGGTAATAATATACCTTTCCTAAAGGATCATAGGGAATATTAAGTAGGATAACGTATGTAAAGAGCACAGTACATAGTAGGAATCAAACAAATAATCCCACCATCTTAAATATGTGCAGTACTTCACGCAGTTCAGATACAGGGTTGACAATATATCCTGAGGAACCAGTAGTAAGGAGAAAGTTGCCACCAAGAGTTAAATTTGTCAACCCACTCCAGGAAGAGTAGTCATGTGTGAGAGAAAACTAACAGGCTGTAAATATGTAACCAAAAAGGTCAGGAACACCCAGATCTCAGAATCAAGGTGACCTGGGCGTAATCACAGGGACGCCAGACTGGAACATGATTGCGATCCAGTGAATGGAAACCTTTTAAGTTGTGTTTGAACAAATGAAGGGCTTTCCTCTTCTCTTCTCCAGCCTAATAACACTTCTGTCCATGCAAAGAGTCCAAATGTGTTCAAGGGAGTCAACAGTGGATCTAGCAGACAGGAATCCAGCCATCACTGCTGGTGTGGGGAGCAACTCTGTTCGCGTCTCCATAACCTCACTTTCCAACTCCCACCCCAACTCTCTCTGATTTCAGACCTTCCAAATAACTTCCTGTTTCCTCTGATACCCTGATACTTCATCCTGGAGTATCTCTTTCTTTTATATAATAATACATGACCAAGAATACTGGTTACCTTCATTGCGAGAGGGCATGAGGGAGCCTTTTGGGGTGTGGGAAATGTTCTATGTCTTGTTCTGGGTGCTTATTACACAGGTATTTACACGTTTAAACATCTATCGAGCTCTACACCTAAGATTTGTGCACTTTATGTAAATTATGCCCCAATTAAAAAAATAAACAAAAACATATGAATGAATGAATGCTTGAATGACCAAATGAATGCATGTCTGGTTTCTCTCTCAATGTCTTGTGAATCTGGTCAGCATGAATTGGGTACCCAATCCAAGTTCACCTACTCATCTTAGCGTGCACAAAAGGCTACAAGGCTGAGCACCTAGGTGGGCCACCAGGAAATGCCATCAGGTGAGGCCTTTTGGAAGCCATTAGGCTGCCTCCAGTGGTGACACCACTTCATCAAGCCTTCCGTAAACTGTAGCACAGGGCACTATGCTAATGTCAGATCTCTCCCTTCTCTGTTGCGTGAAAATGTTATCAAGGTCACATGGAAAATTAGTGGGTAAGATCATCAGTTGAATGATTTTTACAAACCTGCTCACTGGGTTTTATGCCCCACATATAATCATAAAACAAAATGAGACAAAACAAAAGACCATACTCTTGGCTGAGCACTTTGATTCCCTTTCTTCTACTCAATCTTGCACCAAAACCATAAACAATTTTTAGTTCGAGTTCCATTGCTCTTCCCTATTCTCTGGCACAAGGGCTTTGAGCACTTCATTAGCAAAAGGACCAGCATTTAGGTGAAGGAAGAAAGTCAAGAAAGCTGAGAAAGTATTTTATTATCTTCAGTTTCCTATTATTTGTTTTGGACCTGGTTCAAACACCGAAACTTCAAAAATGGTTCAGCCACCCAACAGACCAGCCCACTCTCTAGGTTCCACTGATGTAAGCTGCCTGAGGGCAGGGCCTATGTCTTATTAAAAATAATAACTAACAATAATTATAGTTAAATTTTCTGATGCAGTATTGTGCTAACATCCTTACATATGTTATCGATCTAAGGCAGGGGGCTTTAGAACATAGAAAACACTTGACCAAGGATAATAATTTTCATAATCATCATCACTGATAACTAGATACGCCAGGCCCTGCATTAAGCACTTTACGTGAATTAACTCATACAATCCTCAAAACTAGTCCTTTCCTTTTGTGGAGAGGTCGGGTGACTTGTAGGAGATCACACGGCCATGGGAATTCACATGTCTGACCCGGAAGCCCATGCTTTTGACCACTTCCGGCCCTGTTTCCCAGTGCGTGGTTCCTGATTGTTTTCACTCCCATTCTGGCACCTATCAGACCTTCTTCATCAGCATCTCTGGGGGTGGCCCAGCAATTTACCTCTGAAGCAAGCTTCCCCGCTGACTCTGTAGGCTGACATTTTCAAACCACTGGCCTACGCTCCAATTTCTCTCTATGCCCAGCCTCCTGCAGCGCTTCCATATATCTGTGTTGGGTGAATGGATGTGGGGCAACTGCCCAGAGGAAGGAAGCACAGAGGAGCGGCAACACTGCAGCTCCAGGCCTGGGACGCGCACAGATGTCTGCCTGGTGAGGGCTACACAGTGTATCCTTTACACAGAACACAAACAGAACTCCAGGCTAAAAAGAAAAACCTGGGGCCAATTTTCAGAAACCTGAGAAAGAAACGGCAACATAAGAAATATGTCCAGGATGGAGTGGAGTTGTTAGAAGGGCATCCAGGGGGTATGGGAGGATGGGGAGTGTTTGGGGGGGCTGGCCAGGCCAGGCGTGGGAGCCGGTGGGAGCAGAAGGGCGGCCCTGAGCAGATCGAGTTTCCCTGTCCGGCAGGGGCTGGTGGTGAATAGATTTTAGCTGGCTGTTTAGGGGGGAAGTTGGGTCTTCCACCCACGGCTGAGCTACTGTTTCAGTTCCCTTTTCTGGGCACAATCAAGTACTTGAGGCCTTGGCGAGGTTAACCACAGGAAAACCACAAGAAAATGGCTTTGCGGCAGCCAGCTTGAAACTGGGGTGTGAAGAGCTCTGCGTTTGACCTCGGGGCCGGGGGGGAAAGGGGTGGAGAGGATGAGAGCTGCTCTCAGGGCCAGCATCCAGCTTTCAACCACATAGGTCTCTCAAAAATCCCCCAGCAACGAGAGGACCACATCCCTCAACATGCTCTGCTATTCAGGGGCAAGTGTGATGTTGGATAAGTGACGTTTCCTCTCAAAATGCCTTTTATGCAAAGTGAAAAGACTTACATTACCCTGCTCTGGCTGTCAGTAATCCCGGTGCATGACCCACAGAAGCCCCAGAATTAAGTCTTTATCTCCTGCATAGTTCAGTGATCTCGCCTATGTCTACTCCACTTTCAATTAATCCCACATCATTGAGTGAACACTTGTGCTAGTCACCAGAGGAGGGACTGAAGAAGGAAAAGCCAGAGAAATTCCTGCCCCCACAGGGCAGATGGTCTAGAGACCGAGTAAGGTTTTCAAACCTCAGCATCAGAATCACCTGGAGAAACGGTTAAAACAAGATCTCTGGGCCCACCCCTCATTCTTCTGGCTCAGTAGGTCAGGGATGGGCCTGAGAATTTGCATTTCTAACAAGTTCCCAGGTACGCTGATGCTGCTGGTCCAGGGACCACACTTTGAGAACCACCGATCTAGATGAGTTATTTCTAACCTTGTTGAGGATGTGTCATCACAATCTCTAGAGGAGCTTTTTCATATTACACAAGCCAGTCCCTGTCCTGTGGGAACCTCCCTCCCATCCATTCTGGTGGGGAGAAGTTGTCCAGGTAATCCTTTAGTTACTTCATAGCAACTCACGGGACAAATTTGAGAACAGTCTAAATTCACGTAAAAGAGGTAAGAACTTCCAGGACTGCCTTATCAGTATCACCCAAGAAGCATTTACAAAAATCCAAATGTCATGCTGATCAACTGAGACATGAATCTTCTTTTGTTCTTCTTTGCAGTGGGAGATTGGAAAGCAGGCATTCACCTTCCCAAGGCTGCACAGCTAACAGGCAGCAGAGTCAGAAGTCAAAGCCAGGAGATTAGATCTTTAGATCTGCCTGAGCTGGCGAGCACTGAGCTGAGTACTCACGTCCGTGCTTGGCAGCATCCAAGTCCTCTTTCTACTACTTCCTAATTTGCAAGTGGGGAGTACATGACAGTAAAACCCTAGAACATAGGTCACAAAACTGTTCTATAAAGGGCCAGATAATAAATATTTTAGGCTTGGCCATACAGCCCCTGTTGAATCTACTCAAGTGTGCCACGGCAGCATGAAAGCAGACATGGACAACACATCAATGAATGAGGATGGCAGTATTCCAATGAAACTTTACCTAGAAAAATGGGTGGTGGGCCAGATTTGGCCCTCAGGCTGTAGTCTGCTGATTGCTGCTCTAGAAGATGGATGTTGGAAAGACAAGGAGGCCCAAATAAATCTGGAGCATCAGGCAACAGTCAGTTCCAGTAGACTGTGTCCTGGCTCACTTCTTTTGCATCACTCTCATTTGGCATGATCTGCACTGTCTGAGAAAAATCACAAGGTCATGCTGAAGGCAGCTGGCGACGGGGTTACCTGAACACCAGGGCTCCATCCCGAAGGCCCAAGGAAATGAAGTCACTGTTGGGTCTCATGGGGCTGTCTCCCCTCCACATCAACAGGCCGTCTTTGGCAGTTGTCTTAAACCTCATGAATGCATTTGATCTTGATCCTGACACCCTGAAGAAATACACAAACAATTGCACCAAATCAACCAGTCTCCACAAACATCCATTTCTGAGTAATCTCAGTTTTGTCTGCCAGCCCTGAGAAGCCAGGTCTAAGGATAATCTGGCATTTCTGACACTTATTACCAGATTAGAAATGCCATCACCACCACGTGTCTAAAAGTTTGGACTATTCATTCTGCAGCAGCCCTCAAGTGTGGGGACACCCCACAAGAGAGCACTTGCTGAGGCAGATTAGCCAGACTCTGGCTAATGCCATGGTTCCAGGCTGTACCCCCAGTGCACACCTCAGTTTCCCCTCTTTCCTGTCCTACCACTCCAGGGTCCTGGAGAAAGTATTCCTCACTCCCCCAGAGAAAGTAAGTTTCTTAACTGCCAAGAAGTTCGAGTTGGCAGCTGCTGTGGGCTATGATCATGGTTGCGGTTGGCCAGCTCTAGCAGTGACCATCCTTGAGGGGAAAGGAGGAGTGACTGGACAGTGGGCAGAGTGTCAGCCAAGGAAGGTGGCTTGATGGGATAACGGTCTTGAGAGGTGTTGGGACAGAGGCAGGGTGGAGAGGAACAGGAAGCTGAGAGGAAAGGAGGGGTGCTCACGCAGGTCAGGTGCCAGCCCTACAGCCATGGCTGGGTATAGGACCACATACGTATGTGTTCTTATCAATTCTTGAGAATAGGCTAATTCAGAAATCCAGTCTCATGAAAGTGACCAGTGTTTCATCTGATCTGACGTAGACGGAACAGCAAGCATGAGGTTCTTAGATAAAAGGTGAGAATAGAGTAAACATAATTTAATACTGCTACTAATATGGCACTACTGGAAAAGTCTCTTTCCATTCTCATAGAGTGCATTCAGGAGAGGGGGACTTTCTTCCCGGCTTCTCAGAGCCTGATCTGGACAGGAAAAGACCAAAGTTGCCTTCCTTATGCAGGGCTCAGAGTGGCGAGGGAGGAGCAGAGTCCATGATGGTGACCTCTCCACCAGGCCAGGTGTAGATCAGTCCGGCCGTGGCCCATTCCCTAGAGACCTGTTTTCCCCACTCTTTTGTTCCAGGTTCCTTCCTTCTACCACGTGCCTTGGATACATTGATTGGTATAAGCCAAACTTGACGGTTTCATTTCTCTTGCAGGGACTGGTTTAGGGTGGGCATGTGATCCACTATTGTCCAATCAGATAGAGGAAATCCATCAGGAGGATTCTAAGAAAGAATCCTTTCCTTTTAAAAGAGTCACATGAGGAAAAGAAAGTTTTTTCACTTCCACTGGATTATTTACTGCCCTGATTTATAGCCATTTTATGAGGGTCTTATGGGCAGCTGTCTTATAACCATGAAGGGAGTGGCCTCTGGAGAATATGCTGAGGATAACAAGGCAGAAAGATGGAAGAGACTTGGGTCTTTGACAACACAGCTGATTCTCTGAATGAATCGACCCAGGAGCCAGTCTTAGTCTGGACTGCTTATTATATGAAATAACAAATACCCTTCATGTTTAAGCCATTTTGAGCTGAGTTTGCTGTTACTTGCAGCCAAAGGTATCTAACTGAAACAGACCCTGAACTTGACTCTCACTTGCAGCTTCACACATATGCATATGTACTTGCACGTACACACATGCACACGAGTGCCATCCAAGTTGCTCTAGTTTGGGGCCCCACACCTCCTACTCTCACCAAACTCCTCTGTTCCCCTAAACCAGCCAGTGCCTCTCACTAAGCACCAGGGGACTGAAGACTTGGGCCTCTGACACTGTCCCTGCTTTCTAGGGACTGAAAAACGTTCTATCTTTGGGGACAAAGGGCTGAAGAAGGAGAAGACTCTCTTGGCTGGGAATCTCTTTTGCCTAAGGTCCCAAGCCAAGACAACCTAGATAAATACAACATGGGATTAGAGAAATGGAGCAAGGTCTGTCTGGGGTGCATTCAGAGTTACCAGGAACATCCCATGCTCCAAGAAAACGTCTCTCACCCACTTCTGTTCTTTGAAAAGCCACCCAAATCCACCCTAAGAACTGAGAGCCTTTAGCTAATCTGTTAAGATACCGTCAATCTGAAGAGGAAGGAAAATTCTAGAATGACTATGCTGGATGTGGGGTGGGGATTGCACATTACAAACTACAAAGAACTAGGGAAGGGAGAATAAAGAGAGAAGGGGCATACTGAAAGTGCCAAAGGTGAGCTTCACCAGGGTTGATGATTTTGGCTAAGGCCAGCCTTTCCCTTGTCATGTAAACCGGGAGCTTGGACTCCAACGCAGGGCTGGAGCTTCTGCCACCAGGGATTAAAAGCCATGGCTGTGACTTGGGCATCTCCTTGTGCCATGCTCTTGCTATGGAGCTCCTCAGTGAACTGGTCAGAGCCTGAAGAAGATAGTGGACCTTTGTTGATGAAGATGCAAAGTAGGACATGGACCTGGAGCTGTTTGTCTGGAACACCAGATCCCTTCTGCTGCTGGCTCCGGGCAGAGCTGCAGACTCTGACCACAGAACAGCGTGAAGCTAACAGCCCTGCCTGGGACTCACACTCATAACCCTGGCTTTGGAAGCATCAAGCTCTCGCTGCTTCTCAAGGCCTGAATATTGGAAACCCTGGGGCTGGGCACGCTCCTCTCTCCAGGCCCTTTGACCAGAAGGGCTTGGGTTGTTTGTAATAGAGTTATTTGAAGGCCTGCATTTTTCAAGTTTTGTTTGTTTTTTGTTTTGTTCTAGTTTCTATGTTTATTTTGTGTGGTTTTTTTTCCCCCTGAGGCCATAGCTAAACTGTCTTCTTTGAGAATTATCTTCTGGCTTGTAAGATAAGGAAAAGCCCCAGGAAAGATATTGAGAAATCTACTCCCATAGATCTAAGGAAGGTGCCTGTTGAAATTTATTACCTCTTGAGGATATCTGGATTGTCATATATCAGGTAACTGCGGCCGATAAACTGTGGAATCTCGATGGCTTCTGTGATGGCTGAGACAGAACAGAAAATGGAAGTTAAGTGATATGTGAGTCTCTTGACCCTTGCACTCAACCACATGGCAGGAAAATACAAAGAAAGCCAGCTCCTGGAAATAGGACATTTAACAACTTGTCAGCCCCTTCCTCTTGGCTGCACACGCACTCGTCCAGGTTCAGAGCTGCCTGGCCTGATGGCCTGAAGTTGGCATCTCCCTGGTGTCCCCTCCCTGAGGAATAGCCATCACTGTTATTGGCCTCAGCACCACTGAGAAGGCCTTGCAACATGCGGAAACATGAACTGTGCCCAATTATTCTTGGAAGCCAAAGAGCAGGTCTTGGCCCATCTGGGGAGCAGCTGGGGATAACCCCAGATGTTCTCGAAGGGAGGCAGAGAAAACAATCCCCAACAAAGCCCACCGGGATTTCTTTATTCAAAGCCAGTCTTCCCCAGGACCCCCCCGCCAACCGTGACCTCAAGAGACTGGGGAAGTAGGAGACGAAGCTTTGACTTTTGTTTTTTACAAATCACCTTTCAGTGTTATACTTCACAAAATCTCCACCACAACCTCATGAAACAGCAGGAAGTATAGGGAAGGGGAGGGTTGGTTACTCCCATTTTACGGAAGAGGAAAATGCACAGAAATCTTCAAGGACTTGCCCAAGATCATATAGCTAAGACAGCAACAGACCATGAACCAGATTGATTCTCCTTAATTCTGGCCCTCAGCCCACTTTTTACTTTCCAATATTTTAGAAAGGTGTCTCCTCCTTCCCAATTTCTCATCATTTTTTTTCCTGTGGAATCACCCTTTTTCACACAATTAGCAAAAGACTAGGTTAAGTAGCTGCGTTTGGCATCACAAATTAGGGATAATTTAGGGAATTTCTACTAAACAGATAACAGCAATCTCTCTCTCCTCCTAGAAAGGCACAGAAATGGCAGTTTAAAGAAATTAAGGTAGACTGAATTTCATTGTAAAAGAAATGTGCAAAATGAGAGTAAATAAGCCAGCTTATAAAATGAGTTCTAGTTTCACAAAAACATGTGGTTGCTGCAAAGACAGTGAACTAAGGACTCTACACCCAGGAGAGAAAATGTGTAATTATTGGACCCTATGAACAACAGGAAAGTTTAAACTGAACTTCTAAACATTAAAAAAAGAGAGAAAGAGAGAAAGAGAAAGATAACAGCAAACCCCAAAACCAAAAGACACTGGGCTCCCAAGTATAAGTTCCTATGTTGGCAGGTCACCCACGGCATGTTCCTAAAATCTTCTCATAAAAAAGAAAAAGAAAAAAGAAAGGAAAGAAGAAAACAAGAAAAGCAAAGGAAGAAAAAGAAAATTTTAAAAGATCATTAAAGTGGGTGGGAAGAAGAGGGGATAAAGAGGAAGGAAAGTCAAGAGAAGAAACGAGTAGGATGCAAAAGGGGAAGAGCTGAGTAGAAAGACAAGTGGGAAGAGAGGAAAAGAAACACTACGGAAGAGAAGGAAGAGAAGGCATGAACGGAAAGGAGAGCCAGGTGGACAGGCAGCGCTGAGCAGGGAAAGGAGAGGGGGATGGAAGACACAAGGCAGGGAGAGAATGGACCCAGGGGACTAGAAATAGAAACAAGAGGGAGAGAATGGAGGACGAGAAGAGAAAGAAGAGTGCAAAATGCAGGAGGTAAAAGGGAGCTCTCAGCTGGGATGGCAGGCCCCAAATTTCAGGGTACTAGTGCTGAGAAGGGAGAAGGAGGAAATATCCCACCAGAAGGAGGAGTTCTTCCCGGAGCTAAACATAACCAAGGCGCCCCTGCTGGGTTTGGCTCATGCCCAGGGAGAGAGGGCAGGGCCCTTTGCTGCTGTTATTGGCCATGGACATGGGCCTGAGGCCAATAGCCGTGGTTCCCCTGGACTCCTTGAAACAGTCAGAAGGTGCTTGTCACACGTCAGCTCTGCACATGGAGCCTCAAAGGGGTCTGTGTGAGCCCCGTCCAGCTGCCTGCTAAGCCCAGGAGCTCAGGTGCTTTCCGAGGTCAAGCTGGGAGACAGGTGTGTTCTCAGGGCTGGCACTTTTGGAGGAAGGATTCCCACCACCCTGGTAGGTATGTCCGAGTCCCACATCACTTGCCCCGGGTTACCCTCTACATATGGTTGGCCCACCTGACCAGAGCCTGCCATGGCACAAGCCTAGAGCACTTTCACAGTCTCCTAGGACTCATAGTACTTACTATTGAGGCAGTAGTTCCCACACTCTGCCAGGTGACAGCATGAAACAGAAAAGGGAAAGTCAGAATTTGAGAGTCACTATAAAACCCCAATGACTTTGGTTGCAGATCAGTGGAAACCAGCCTTGGTTCCCTCATAAAGCCCTGGAGAGGGCCCAGCACGTCTTCTTAGGGAAGATGAACATGAATCCCAACAGAAGCCACTGGAAATCTTTTCTCAGCAAGATTAGCACCAAGCCACCCAACTCGCCTCCCCAGACTTGGCTTAATGGTGGGGCTGGGGGTGGTGGTGGACCAAGAAGATGTGTATAGTAAGTTGTCTGACACTTCTGAGGCTCCTGTGACCTTGAACTGACAACCATCATTTATTTTAAACCTGGAGAAATAGTTCCTTGCTAAACAGTCACTTACCTTGTCAATGATTATTATTTTTCTTGGCTCTAGGCTGCCTGCGAAAAGGGAATGATAAGCCAGCCAGCTGCCTCTTTTCTCTCTCTAGTGGAAAATATCACCCGAATTCCCACCCCTCCCCTCTTTGCAAGACTCCAGAGCCCTGGTTATTTTGTGACTAACAAAGGGCAGGGGAACCCTCCAGCAACGGCACCATTGAATACAAGAATGGTAAAACTATACTCACTGTAGTCAATATACGTGGATAAACATTAATTCCATCCTAAAACATCAGAGCTGGAAGTGACAATCTAGCCCTTTCGGGTTTGTTTAAATATGAACATGATTATATTTTAACCTAACACTTCATACCTAATTTTTTCTGCATTGTCTTTTCTCTATGATGAAGGCTTTACTGATGCATTAGTTAAAACGTGGTTTTGTCATTCTCTCGCATTTATACCTAAAAGGTTGTGCCATCTGGTGACACAAAAAACACCCCGAATGAATAGCAGCCTGTAAGCCAGCAGCCCAGCAGCCCAGGCAAAGCAAATTTTCCACTTGAGGGACTCAAAATTCCCAATAGACTATAAAGAGTCAAAGAAAGTAAGGCTTTTTCATTCAGTCACAGGACATTAGTGGAGGAAGGACCTGGGGGTGTTGTAACCTAGCCTTCCCAACAGCCGGGGCTCCACTCAACCACACACTGATGCGAGCCCATAAAGCCCCAGGAAACACTTCGCAGGAAGGGCAGGTCACTCACTCACAGGGCAGCCCCCTCCCTGGTTGGACAGCTCCACTTGGTACAGAATTCTTGGTTACGTGAAGCTGACTCCAACCATAGAGTAAACAAACAAACGAAGCATCTTTTTCTACACTACTCGGCTTCAACTATCTAAAGACCCACATCTAGGCTGAACGCCCCTCCCCCAATTTTCCATTGTTTAATGATACACTATCCTAAGAAAAGAAATTCCCTGTGGTATGCATAGCTTATATGTTTTATTAATCTGTGTTTTTATATACTGAGTTTTCTTAAAGTATGGCTTGTATTCAAGTAAGTTCTTTTTTAATACACTGGAACCAAAAAAATTCACCACAATCAGACCCAGCGATATGACGTGAATCTACTAAATACAAAGTAAAATGTCCTAACTGTTGTGTATGTGGTAGATCAGAGTCAATCAGGCAAGATTCCACCTTTCGAGACTGCATCGCTGATGAACGTGTGACCCAAGCCCAGGCCTTGCCTCAGTAGCTCTGTCACAGTGAGTGCCTGCGGAGCAGCGCACCTGCTACAGAGAAACAGCCCCACCTAGCGGCCTTCAGGGTCCTGCACGGTCTGAGTCCACGCTGTTGTCAGAAACGCAAGGGAGGGAAGGGAGGACCAGGGCTCAGAGTTCTTCCCTGAATAGTGGCCTGTCTGCTATTGGCTGGGAGAACCCCAGGAGAAAGCATCTGTATTCTGGACCCTTGCCTTGGACACTCAGAGCCTCGCAAAGGCTCTGAGAAGTCCCGCAGAAGAGAGAGCTGTTTCAATGTGCTTACCCAGTATCCTCCAAACTTATCTGACCACAGAACCTCCTCACTCTTCATGTATGTGAATGTCTCTGTGTCTGTCTCTATATGTGTGTGCAAAACAGCCATTAACATTCCTTAGAATTTCACTTTTTACATGATCTTGTTAAACTCTGCTTTAACTTCTCAGTAACTTATTTAGATACAAAAGTTCTGAGGGACTGGGACACAAGATGGATAAATCTGAATGAAAGTAGAAAGAAAGAGGAAAGAAATCTCTAAGGATGGGGAGTATCTTTTAGAGAAGTGAGACCTTGTTGACAGTCCTCTGGTGAGATGAGAAGGGGGCCTTGCTACTGGGGTGCCACATGGGGTGCTGAGGTTTGAAGTGGAAGAAGGCACCTAAGAGTGAGAGCCCCTAAATGGAAGGTGAGGGGACCCCAAAGTCAAGCCTCATGATTGTTGTCGGCACCTGATGTCGTGCCTGGGAGTTAGAGGAACCTCTGTCCCCTCCTGTCCTCGTGGGCTCCCCAGGTTGGGACAGAGAGCCTCAACTGTCTGCAGCTGCTGCCGCCGCAGGGAGCCTGCTGTGCCCTGAGAGCAGCAAGGAGCTCGGTGGGAGCTGGATGCACCCCCTGTCTGGGCTCAGACCCTCCTGCTCATGCTCTGATCTTGCAGGGACCAAGGGACGTCCCCAAACCACCGCGATGGTCTGAGCGCCCAGAACTGCTCCAGGATTTGTCTGAGTTTCTGGCCCCAGCCCTCCTGCGCCACCAAGAGGTCAGAACAAGTGCCCCATCTCTCAACTAGGGCCCTAGTGGGATTTGCCATAAATTCTCTGATGAGGTTAGAGAAAACCAGACTCACTGAGGATCTTCAAAACTAAACTCCTGATGGAAAAAAGTGCTCTTTGAGATAGATGGACTGAATGAGACCTGGCACTGGTGATTTCTATGACAGGTTGCTCAGTGTAGAAGGACTATTTCAACTTCTGTGAGGGATGCTAGCAATAGGTTCTTGTTTCTGAAGCAAGATCTGGTTATCAGGGAGGGGAAAAAACAAACCTTTCAGTATAGGAGGCTGCGAATGACCTTGCGGTGATCTGCTCATTAGAATTACACAGGATCATTCACTAACGAATGGATCACTTACTCCTTTTTGGGGACTCATCACCAGGGTGAGCTATATTAATAAATATATTTCATATGATTTGCCATCCAGGTTTCAAAATTCTTTTAAATATAGTACTACATAGTCTTGTAATTGGCCACTTACATGTTTCATATTTTCCAAGGCTGCTGCAAAACTTCTCCTGCCATTTCATATACCAACATATCTACCTGTAATTTACAGTTTTCCTCTAAGCCATACTTCTGATGAAAATCAGAAACCTGGAAACAAACAGGAAGGAGAGCGAGCACATTCCTTCACTTCGGCTCACTGCCTTATTTCCTGCAGGCCTGTCTGCTTTTTTTTATTAGTTCCAGGACAGATGAGGCCCCACTGATGTTCTACACAAGAAGGTGGTCCTATGGCCCACATGATGCAGCTGCGTGGTGCAGGGCTCTTCTAGACCCCAGACCCATGGCCTCCGCCTCCCTGGGACAGGTGTGGAAAGCTCAGTCCAGCAGGTGCTTGTGGTCTGTGAGCCGCTCTGCTTTCAGACAAGGGCAGGTTGGAAGCTATGGAGTTCACAGTACCTACTAATGGACTTCATTTTTCTCACCAATAATAGTAATGGCTAGTGTTGACTGAGTACTTATCAGGCATGCTTCTAAATGCTTTATGTGCATTGCTTCATTGAATCTATAGCACAACCCTCTGTGTTAGATACTAATGCTACTGTTATTCCCATTTTACAGATGAGGAAACTGAGGCACAGAGAAAACTTAGGTAGCACGGAAAATAGCATTCTATAGAAGGTTATTCATACTTTAGTTTGGAGGAAATAACATACGATTCATCTTTTTCTGTATTTGGCAAGATTTCTCAGATTTCTATAGCATTCACAGACAGGTGACAAAATATTTATCAGCCTATAAAGCACAGACATCAACCATAGGCTCTGGGAGTGGCCCTGGAAACTCCCCTATATTATGGGTTAACCTGTTGGTTCCCTGGATTCTCAGGGAAGGAACCGGGGGCAGGGAAGTGGGGATGCTATTTTCCTGCCATTACAGAAGTATTTCAGCATTTTAAGTATTAAATAATTACAGTAGTTTATATATAATTAGCCGCCTAATATATTATTGAAATTGTTGATAAAAAGAACTGGTATGGCTGTCCCGGAGTTACCAACTCTTCCTTTAAGAGTGGTGGTCCCCCAAATGGCCTGTCCCTTCCCTCTGCTCCCAGAAGCAGTGCCTGAGACCCCCGCGTATACCTTTCTGGCAGTGCAGCCCCTCAAAGCCCAAGGGGCAGTCACACTCATAGCCCTCCTTCCTGGGCCGGCAGCTGCCCCCATGGGCACAAGGGGCCCCCACGCAAGGGTGGGCTGCATTCTCCACATTCACGCCCCAGGTAAAGTCGTGCTTCACGTGGATGGTTCGGTCATTCAAGATGATCTTGGGGAGAGAAAATGTAAAGAAATTCAGAAGTTCAGAAAGCATCCTTGCAATCTTCTAAAGCTCTTCTCAGCACACTAACCTGAGCTACATGTAAAGCTTTAAAAATAAAAGAAAAAGTTCAGTAGTGAGCCAGCCTGATGGTCTGGTGGTTAAAGTTTGGTGCTCTCACTGCTTGGGCAGCCCGGGTTCACCTCCTGGTCATGGAACCACACCACTCATCTGTCAGTTGCCATGCTGTGGTGGTGACTCACAGAAGAACTAGAATGACTTACAACTAGGATATACAACCATGCACCAGGGCTTTAGAGAGGGAAACAAAAAAAGGAAGATTGGCAACAGATGTTAGCTCAGGATGAATCTTTCCCTGGAAAACAAAAGTCCATTTGCTGCTTTTATAGTCTTGTAAGTGATGCAGGAAATGAAGTGATTATGTTTGGCCCTCGGGAGAATCTACTGAGAGTAAAGCATCCTCTGGAAGAGTAGGCCACTCAGGGAGGTTGGTCCTAAAGAAGTTCCAGTAACTTCAAAATTAGGGTTCTCAACCTGGCTGCCTATTAGAATCGCCTGGGGAATTTTAGGAAATATACTAACGCCCCAGCCCCACCCAGATCAATTGAAGCAGAATCTCTGAGGGTGACATCCAGTCAGCAGTAACTTTTAAAGGCTTCCCAGGTGATTCTAAGATGCAGCCAAGGTTGAGAGATGCTGCTATAAAGCACAGCAGAGAAGAATACGTAAAGTGTTCTGCAGGTAGGAAGCAAAGGAGGAGTGAGGGCACTGGTGGCACGGAATCGGGAGAAGCTTCTGGCTGAACTGCTATATCCTCCTGGCTAATGTTCTCATGCAGTCTCCACAAACTCCATCAATGGGGCCTCCCCGATTGTCCCACTTGCTCCTGCTGTCCTCCTTCCCTGAAACTCTCGGATTCTTTTCATCCACATCCCCTTCCCCACCACTAGAAAAAAGAATGTGACTCAGGTCACATTCTTAGCACTGCTGTGCACATTCACCAGGACAAGAGAGCTCCTTGGCCCTCACTCTCCTTTCCCTGCAATGGGGTTCCAGTGAAAATGGTGAATTATAGGGAGAGGTTACTAGTCTCCTCAGCCCCAAATAAACAGACCCAATGT
This sequence comes from Equus caballus, assembly GCF_041296265.1. Taxonomy (NCBI): domain Eukaryota; kingdom Metazoa; phylum Chordata; class Mammalia; order Perissodactyla; family Equidae; genus Equus; species Equus caballus. The sequence goes on from NC_091704.1 coordinate 42,065,600, forward strand.
TTTCAGCCCTTGACTTGGAGAGTATATTTACTTTGAGCTGCTGGTGTTTCCATGTCATACAGACTTTGCAGAGCTCGGAGACGCAGAGAACAGCTCCTAGGGGAACATGCACTGTGCAGGGGGTCCTTAGAGGTTAGAAATGGCCCTTCCTGCCACTAATTCCTGTTTCCACAGGCTTGCCTAGTCCTTGGAGAGTGTCGGGAGAGCTGGGAGTAAAGTTTTCCCTAGTCCTGAACCTCAGAAGCTGCTAGAGAGGAGCCAGTATCCTTCTACAATCCCCCCCTTTTCATGCTGCGATGAAGGACTGTGAAGCTGAGTCATATGTACTTGAGACAAGCCCAGAACGGCACTGGTCACTGCAGGATATGGCCCAGTCGATGACTCGGTCACTGGGAGAGGAGGGTGGCCTTTCCAGGAAGTGAGGAGGAAAGGCTTGTGTGTGCCGTGTGAAGGGGGGTCAAAGGCTGGCAAGCGTGGGGAGGGGGATGAAGACTCTTAGCATCTCAGTAGGCTTCCTAAGTGAGAGTTTCAAACACATGATTAAACACGGCCAGTCTCACTCATGGGGGGACCATGGTCTGAACTGAGGTGTCACTGACATCACAGTTCAGCAACAAAGGGAAACATATCAGAGTCAGCAAACACTGACTGGGTCCCTTTTCTGGGCCCAACGCTGGCATACAAGAGGAGAAGGACACAGGCCCAGGAGTCCTTCCCAGTACCCGGATGTGCAAATCATGATAGGATCTTCTTTCACTGTCCCTCCTTCATCTTAGCTTCCCTCCTTCTTTGCCTCAGGTCTGAAAAGGATCAATGGCCCACATTCCACCCTTGGTGCTAGAGGAAATCAGGATGACGCTATTATCTGGGAACCAAATATGCTTTCCTTCAAATCCTTTTTCTCCCAGTGTTTGGTGGTCCCAGAAATCTGGTATGTCAACTTGCACGTCTGCTGCAGACAGACCATACTCTCATAACTGGAGAAATCATGGGCAGCCCCAAGAGAAGGAATAAGAGACACATATGATTGGGATCAGCACCCTTTATCTTTTACTAGCTGAGTGGTTTTTTCTGAACCTTCTACAGAAGGACTCTTTATGCTCTTAAGAGCTTGGTTACATGATGGATGGACAGCAACTGCTAAACTGTGGGAGTGGGGATGATGATGGAGGTGGGAATGAGAGCTGGGTCTTGCCTTGAGCAAAGTGAAAGGAACCTCACAGAGAAGCATAGAGCCAAGAGTTATGAGACTCCATTCACCTCCTTCCCTTTTCTAGAAGTATCTGCAGTGACCTGATGCCAGTTGCCTCCTTCAGCAGTCCCAGGATATTTTGGTGGATTTGCTGTAAAGATTTACCTTCATTGAGTTGCATTCATGGAATGTCTGCTGGGCATAGACCCAGAATAAGATGTTATTAGAAAGTAGGGTTGGAAGGCTACACTATGAGCATTAAATAATACAATCTTAAAAGTGCTAAAACTGGGGCCGGCCGGGTGGCACAGCGGTTAAGTGCACATGTTCCGCTTCGGCTGCCCGGGGCTCGCTGGTTCGGATCCCGGCTGTGAACATGGCACCGCTTGGCAAGCCATGTTGTGGCTGGCTTCCCACATATAAAGTAGAGGAAGATGGGCATGGATGTTAGCTCAGGGCCAGTCTTCCTCAGCAAAGAGAGGAGGATTGGCAGCAGTTAGCTCAGGGCTAAACTTCCTCAAAAAAAGAAAAAGTGTTAAAACTTTCTCGAAGCTTTTTTGGGGGATGTAGCAGGTTTCACTGACCACGGTTCTCAATTTCATTGTCTGCAGTCAAGGTCACACAATAAACATGAGCAAGTGAAGCCTGTACCTTCTGGATGCTCCCAGTAAATGGCCTGAGGATGCCAGAGTTCTTCTTCACCTCGTCGTAATTGGGGACTCCACCAATAAAAATGTCTGTGTTGCACTTAATTTGTGTGAAGCCTCCCTGCCAACAAATTAAAAACAAAACATGGTATAACTTCAAAAAAGATAGTGAAGACTACTAAAAGTGTCTTTGGCTCCTGGTTAGGGAACCAAACGGTAGAGACAGCCTGAAGACTCATCATGACAACGTGTCTACACGTTGGCTTAACTTTCACGTTGTTTTGCATTGCTACTTACCCGTTTGAATGTTTGTAAATTTATTAAGCTCTCTGAGATTCTGTTTCATCATCCATTAAATGGGAATCATAATAGCTGCCTCCTCGATGTGTCAGGAGGAATGTGGTAGACTGCGTTACCTACCACAGGTATTCAGCATCCTTCGGCTGTATCCCAGTCTCTGCAGGAGGATTACCCCCAACCTGTCCCTCTCAAGTGGGCCCAGGTAACTTGCTTTAGTTAATAAAACACGAGCAGAAGAGAAATGAATCACTTCTGGGCTGAAGGCTTCAGAGCCAGGGAGTGATTCACTGTGTCCTCTTCCCCCATCGTCTGTTCCTTCAGCCTAGGTCTCAGATTAAAGCTGCAGCCGACCATTGATGGATATGTAGTGTGAGTGAGAAATAAACCCTTATTATAAGCTGCTGATCTTTTGGGGTTGATTGTGACTGAGTGTAGCACAGTCTAGCCTGTCCTGGCAGCTCTGATCCCACTAATTTGCCACTTTGCCCAGAGTGGGATGCACCATCCGCATTCTAGTATGGCCAGCTATTGTCATATTTGCTACTGGTAAGGCTAGACCTTGAGGCCAAGAGGAAAGGAAGGCATGGCGGGTGGGAGGCATTCCTTGCTATCAAATACAAAGGGCAGAGAAAATCTTTCCAGATTCCCAGAGAACACCCCATTGTCAATCCCCAAAGGCATCCTCTGCTTCTGGTCATTTTGACAGCCTAAACTCCAACAGCTGGGCTAGATAACAAGCTGTTGTAATATTTGATGTCTAAATTCCTTGCAACATGAGCCTTAAATGGGATGTTAAAATGTCCTAAGATAACATACAGAGATAAGCTAAAATTTGAGATCTCTGGGGATGCACACACTTTGGGTAACATAAGTTATTGCTTCTTTTGATTTATGGCAAAAGAAATACCACTGGTAGCAGCATTCAGTCATTAATCTAACAAATATTATTGGGCACCTACTATGCCCAGGCACTAACTGTTGGACAAACAACAATAAAGACACACCTGTCCCTGCCCTCCAGAGGCTTACAGTTGGGGAGACACAGGCAAATAAGTGGGCAGGTGGCATTGGCACTGTGAGGACCGTCCAGGTGGCTATGGGTGCACCTGGTGGTGGTGGAGTGGGGTGTCTCATACCCTACCCCAGACATAGAGAGTTAGGAGGTCATCAAGGAAGAGTTAGAATTGTAGAAACTGGACAAAGCCAGGGCTTGGAGGGAATGTGGGTACAGGGCAGAGGCAAGGAGGGACCAGATCGTGCATGCATAGGAATTTGTTCTCTACCCAAAAAGCAACGAGTTTTAAGCAGGAGAGAGAATAGTCAGATCTGTGTTTTGGGAAGATCACTGGCCAGAAGGAGGAGAATGGATGTGGGGTTGGGCTGGGTTGGGATGGAGAAGAGGAGACAGGCAGCGCAGAAAGGGGAGCGCTCACAGAGACGGAGTCCAGCCAGGTAGCTGCAGCAGGGTCTTGATTAGATTACAGACTGGATTGCCTTCCCTTGATAATCTTTGGGCAGCTTCGAGGGTTCTTACTTAATTGCAGCCTGGGGTGGGGGGTGGGGTGGTCATCAAAGAAGCAGAAGGGCTTTCAGGAATTCTTGTGGCAGATGGAATAAGAACCAGGCAGGCACAGTCACCACACACCCACAGGCTCCCATTTCTTTTGTCTTTGCTCTTATCGGAAAGTTAAAATAAGATAATAAAAGGAAAAGGAGGGAGGTTACAGGGTCAAAGGGGTTTCAGAGAAGCAGGCTCTTTGGAAAATCTTTGAGTTACACTCCCATCCAGTGAATGGGGTGGGGCCTCGTGGGGTGAGGGCCTTTTCTTTTGGCCGCTCATCAGAATCCTCCCCCACCACCCTCCTGTTGACAAGAGGCAGGGCTGCAGCTGCCACACCCACGTGGGACCGCAGGAGAGAAGCAAACAGACCCCACCAAAGTGGGGCCTTCTGAAGTGAAGCGCTCCGTGTCTGGATCTGCCACTCCTGTTTAGCTGGAAGTGGTCGGAAAACCTGAGCAAACCCCCTGGTTGGGGTTTTCTGAAGCCCTTGGCAGCACTGCCCTCTCTTTGAGTCCTGCCATTGCTTGACTCATAGTTCTGGGCTGTTGGTATTTCTCAGTGCAGTCGGCTGAGCAATCCCTTTTAGTCTGGACACTTAGGGGCCAAGGTCCTGGGTCATCCCCGGGAAGTGTTCTCTAATCCTCACCCCTTCCCCGGGTCTAAGCTCTAAGAACACTACCCCTTGAGCAAGGTATGGACAGCTGGGAGCAGAATCTTCTGGAGGGAGATCTGATTAAGGCTCAACCCCAGAGTTCAAGCATGGGGCTTTCCCACTCCTGATTCTGAGCAGCCTCAAAAGAACCACCCTCAAATGCACACAGAATAGCCACACCTTCCCTCCCACATGTTTACCTTGCTTTTCAAGTGGGCAGCACTCCAGTCAGCTCCAGCCATTCAAAAAGCCAACAGGGAGGGCACTGGTTATGCCATACTGGGTTAATTCTCATTCCCTGATGTGGTAGTAGAAACTCTGAGGTGCGGTTTTTACCTCTGTGTCATCTCTTCACTGTAGGATCCCAATGGTAAACACTGTGTCTTGAAAAGTTCCTTATTTATAATCAAAGGCCTTAACCCTACTATTTATAAACACTCCATCCTAAACTTCTGTTTTTGTTTTACAGCTGTTTGTAACTAAGGCCTAGAGAGATACAATTTTTTTTGAATTTATATTCTTAAGTCAACATACAGTCAAGTCAATACTTGTAAACTGCTAATTCTGTCTTGGACTAAGGTCAGCTATTAGAATTTTCCTGATTGTGCCAGAAGTGACTCCTGTTTTCCCTTTAAAATCCATTTCTCCTTATCCAACTTCCTCCTTTCCTTCTTTCCCTCCCTCCCTCCTTTCTTCTTTCCATGAATATATTTAGAACATTTTCTGGGTCTGAAGGGTGCTCGCCTCTTGAAGCAGAACCCAGGTTGGCATTCTTGTAATCCTAAGGAAGCCTTTGGTTCTGACAGGACCTCCCACCACTGCTGTCCCTGAGGCTGGCCTTTGGACATGTGCGTCCTTCTTTCTTCTCTCTTCCTCAGCCAAATACCTCTTTCCCACCCAAAGTCTTTTTTTATAACCAATCCATTTGCTTTTCAGAATACTCACACTCATCAACACCCTCTTTAAATCTTGCGATGCACAAAATGAAGATTGTTGGGGATGAAAATACTGGCACATAGAAAACGCCCTGTGTCTAGGGGTCTGTAAATCTGTGTGCGTGTGCAGAATCCTAGTTGGTTATAGTTTAAAGCAGATCTCTCTTATCTCTTCTTAAAAATATCATTGTCCTTTGGATGTGACTTTGGAAATAAAATCGTGGAAGAAAGTTATAAACTTGAGCAGAAGTCCTGAGCTCTTGAAGTCATGATGGTACGCTACATATGAACTAAGAATGATAAGTACAGCTACATAGAGCTGACCGTATGCCGGGCTCTGTTGTGTTTTACAAATATAGTTATTCTCATTCTCACAACTCCATGAAGCAAACACTATTATTATCACCATTCTCCCCATTTTATAGATGAGAAAACACTAACTTGGGGTCTGAGTTCACACCACTGGAGCTAGATGTTGAACCCCGGGAGTCTGGTTTCAGAGCCTGTGTTTTTGGCAGATGTGCCACCCCCACACCACTGGCCCTACCTCGGAGTCTGTGTTCTGACCGCCTACATTATCCACCCACATAAACAAAGGCGGGGGTGGGCAGTGAAGAGTGGAGGTGGCGGGCAATTTTTTTAAGTGCTGTACTCATATTGGCTCACTTAATCCCTACAAGCACCCTATCAGGCTGCTACTATTATCATCCCCCTTCACACTGAGGAACAGAAAAGTTAAGTGACTTGCCCAGTGGGGAGCCGGGGTATTAGCCCAGGCAGACTGGCACTACAGTCCATATGTTTAACCATTACACTGCTGCTTTTCTCTCCAGGACAGGGAAAAACCAGTAACCCAGCTCACATTAACCATCAGGAACAAGGGTGTGTCCTTCTTACCTCCGCCATTCGCTCCACTACCTTCTGCTTATCCACCTGTAAGATACCATTCTTCGCTGTGCGAGATACATGCAGCTCATGCCAGTGGCCCAGGGTGAGGGGGTCTTCACTCCTGTTGAAGGAAGGAAACTGAGCGTGGGTTAGCATCACTGGTGTGATGGACAGTATTTATCAATCCAGCTCTGATGAAACTCATACCAACCTTAGGCACCTCACTCTGTTTGGCAAAAGGAAAAGAATCATTCCTTCTTAGTAAACACAGAAATGCTAGCTCTAGTTATTGGACCCCTTCCTGGCAGGAGCATTGCATTTATTATTTCATTTATTCTTCATAACAAGTCTGAAATGTGGGTAGCATGAGTCCGGTTTTCTAGATGAGGGGTGATAGGAAGGTAAATGTGATTATAGTTACACACAAGCTTCGAAGAAGAGAAAATTATATGGGCTTGGGTGTAAAACACAGATTCCTGGGTCTATTCATGTGTGCAGCATCCTTTGAAATGAATAAAAAAAATAAGATGAATGGATGGAGAGATATAAGCTTGGCTAGACAGGGATAAAGCAATTACAGCAAAACGTTAATTGTAGACTACAGATGGTGGGTATAAAGATGTTTACTGTACAGTTCTTTCTACTCTTCTGTATGTTTGAAATTTTTTCATAATAAAATGTTGAGGGCGGGGTAAATTCCATGTTGTCTGATACTGTGAAAAGGATTAAAATTACTTTAAAAATTCAATTATTAATTCAAGGTGGGAGGACTTGAAGTTTAAATGATACTGATAGGAGTTTTACACACTACTTTTTATAGTGAGGTGTACAAAAAGAGTACAATCATTGCATTTGTATTTTTAATGACGTCTAGTTCCTGGCCTTCACTGAACCTCCCAATTATTTTTTGGTCCTGGATCATCTTTAGAAAACCATCAGGAATACCAATGGGCACAATTATTAAAAGGTTTCCACCTCCTCACTTGATTTTTTGCTCTGGCAAATGCTTTTCTGATTTGTCCTTAGCTATTAGAATTTAATCACCTTGACTAAATCAATACGCAATAAAGAAACCAGCGGCACTTTTTAAGCGGCCCGTCTCCATAATAACTAACAGCGCCTTAGTCGAGCTCCCGTCCTGCAGAGGTCACTCCCTGTCAGTATGCTGCCTTGCTCAGCACACTTATATTGATCATGGCCATCATGAGCTCGTTTCAATTGTCTCGATTTCTGAATCAAGTTCATAATGAATTTGACCACCTTATCCTTCTCCTAACGTTAAAATGATTTGGCCAATTCCATGGCTTCCACTGAAAGTTCAGGCTTTCACTGAATTTTCTTAATTAAACAGGGAGTCTTTGAAATGGTTTTCAAAATACACATCTTCCAGAGGGGCACCTGAAACACCAAGAGTGGTGACATTTGTCAGATTAACTGGAGAGGGGATGGGACAAAGGAGCGGGTGGAAATTCTGAGACTTTGACTCCTTTTCATCATATCTAATACTCAAAAATTCTTTTTCCAGGCGCCTTTCCTGGCAGGCAGGGAAAGAATAACTTACATTAAAAAAAAATTAAAAACATCTCTTGTCAAAAATAGGCACAGATTCATGAAAAAGAGAAATGCTGGATTTCTGGGGTCCCATGTGTCTGTGACCCCACAGCTGGAGCTGCCACTGCAGAAGTGGAGGGTGTGGGGTGCAATCTGTCCAGGAGGAGGGTTGATGAGCCCCGACCCTTCCTTGGCTCTTTCTGGTCATTCTTTTCCTGGAGGAAGCCACTGGAAAGTACGAGGTGATATTCAAGGTGTCTCCCTTTCTCAACTTGACAAATAGTTCTAAGTAAATTGCTTGGACTGTTTTGCATAATCATATGTAAATTGAATCAATTAAATACCCATCAAAGTAGTCTTGAGACATCAGATATTTTCCCATAACCAGAGGTACAAAAAATGTTTGTCCATTCCCCAAGGTGGGAGGTGTCACTGATGAGTAGGAATTCAGCCATAAGGACAAAAATGAACTGCCCTTTCTAAAAATTGTTGAAACCCAACACAGTAAGCGTTTCCCATCAGCCATGAAAAATGATCAGCAGTTTAGGGCAATGCAAGATTGTAATATCTCACCCGCATACTCTTCCTAAAAATGACAGTCCAGCAATATGAATGGTGATTGAATACAGCCCGCAATTTCTTTTAAGGCGACAACAACAGACTAGCTGATTTCCTGCTGCAGGGCACCAACGAACAAAACATCATAGTGAGTTTCAAAAGAGAAGACTCTGTCGCGTTCCGCCCAGCGTAGGAACAAGAAGCACATCTGCAGTAGGTTAGCAGGGCTCTGGCTTGAAGATAAAAACTACCATGGGAGGAACTCAGTAAGAAGACAGAGACATAAACAAATAAGAAAAACATCTGGTTTACCAGCCACAGGCCCCGAGGGATTCACAAAGATACCGACACACTGTACAGGAACAATCGATCTGCTAGGTAAATTAATAGTACAAACTAGATAACAGGAGGAACGTTTTGATGACTCAGAACCAATTCTGCAGATACCAGCAGGTACTTTAGAAGCACCTATTTTACTGCCATGCTATTGAAACCACTCATCACCCAGGCTTCTTGAGCGTATTTGTCAGGAATGGGTCATACAACTGCTAATGATTCATCGTCAGATTCTTCACATGGAGAAGGGTAAGAGACTTGCTAAATAACCAGTTACCATCAAAGAAACAGAGCAAGAGGAAAGTAAACATTTCAAGTGAGGTTACCAAGGACATTTCTCTTCATTAAATCTCTGTTAATACTTTTTTACTAGTCATCCTATATTTGCTGAGCACCCACCAAATGATGCTCCAGGCAAGGTGCTGATTAATTACAATTCATCAAGTTTCTGCTGATGGCATTGTTTGACTGGAGGTGGAAATGAAAGCAATTTAGCCCCATCTGAAGCAAGCCCATTGTCTATGGTTTGAAGCAGAGAATTGCTACCTGCTGGGTAGTTATTTGAGAAAAGGAAACTGTGCCACCAGGAGAGCATGACCAATGGGAAGCACGGCATCTGTGTGAATCAGGACAGGTTTCAGAAAAGATAACTGTGTAGGGAAGACAGGAAGAGTGCAAACTATTAGATGACAAATTCGTCTTTTTCCAAAGCAGCTACTATTTGGCTTTTGGGGGAAAGAGGGCCCCAAAGGTCTCAGCCCTTACCTGAGAACACCAGTCCCAGAGCCACAGTCAAAGCGGAACTCCACGTGACCCTCTGCCATGTTGATGGACAGGAAGTCTTTGCTGCCCGTGTCATAGCTGTACAGGAGGACGCCGTCACCTGAGTCAGGCCGAAATGTAATCTCAAACTCCATGAAGGAAAGATAATGCTGGGGCTCCAGTGGCCAGGGTGTTGCAGCATAGGATCTGAGGGACTCTCTGAATTGAGGAATTGTCAAGGTGAAAGCTGAAGAAAGAAGCATGTTGTTAGAAATCCCTCCGTGACACAACCAGCCATGCTCTTTTCCTCCTGGGTACAGAGCTAAACGACATTTCCCAGCTGCCATGAAGTTAGATGGATGGTGCAACTGAATTCTGGCCAGTGCAATGTGGGTAGGAGTATTATATAGCACCCCAGGTCTGGCCCCTAAAACTGCCCTCCATGCATCATGCACTCTCTCTTCTCTCACCTACCGGCTGGATGCAGGAATCAGTGGAGAATTCTAACGCCCTAGCAGAGACACTAGAAGCCAAGAGCCTGCATCCCTGAATGACTGTGTGGAGCAGAGGCCACCCCATTGCCAACACCACCTGCAGTGATGTGGTGTGAGCAAGGATCAACCTTCATTATGTCGGGCTACAGAAATATGAGATGGTATGTAATAGTTTTGGCTTACCCTGACTCATATGCCTTCTTCTAGGTGACATGAGATTTGAGATTATATAGTGTTAAACAAAATTTTCCCCAGGATGGTGTCTTAGGCCCAAATCTGAATCACTAGTGGAAAAGTTAAAACACGTTCAACCCTGCACGGTTTTCCAAAATCTTTCAAATTTTTAAAATTTTCCATTATTATATGTGTGCATTTGTGTGTACATGTGTGTTTACATGTATATATACATGTATCTATATATTTTATATAATCAACATATACAGTATTGAGAGGTAGAATAATTCAGCATAAGGGTACAAAGAAAAAGAAACAAGATCACTTTTGTCCCATCACATTGTTAATGTTTCTGTGTATTATCTTCCCAACGTTTTCCCTGAAACTGTCAGATATTCTAAGGAGCTTGAATTGTAAATGCTTCAAATTCAGTCTGATATAGACCACACAAATATGGGCTTTTCAAAGTTATTTGAAGGCCAAGAGGAGCCCACCTTGCCCAGAAGCACCTTAAAATGAACATATCTTTGATTGGTTTGACACTTTGACACTCGAAGACACTCTAACCTGGTAAAAAAAAAAAAAAAAAAGATTCTCCCATCCCTCCCAAGTAAACAACATTAACCCCATAAAAAAATATGCAGCTTTGCTAAAAGTACATTGATGACAAATTACATCAACATGAATTAACAACGCAGGCAGAAATCGCCATCAACTTGCTTCTTTCTCACCATCTTCACAGTGTCGACCTTTAAATCCAAGGGGACAGAGGCAAATGTAGGAATCGGCTTTGACCGCTGTGCAGGTGCCGCCATTGATGCAGGAGGCTTCATCACAGATCCCACTGCTGCACTCCCCTAAATACAGAACGGGAGTTACAAAGCCGATTCACCACGTGAGCCAGTCCAAGACGCCGGGGCTCACCACCCCGACAGCTCATGGTTCTGAATACATACGGTTCAGTCCTCACTCCTGTTGATTTGCACTTCTGCACAACTGCAAACCAGCTTCCAGGATAAGTGGCACCTTCCCTCCATTTTAATTTGATTTTGGCTTGTTCTTTATAAAGAGCCACAGAGACTCTTTAAAACATGGTGGACACAATCAATCAAATAATAAATTGTTGGGCAATTTTATGACCACTGACGGGGATGACTGAGTTGTCTCTGCTTTAATTCATCTCTCTTTTGTCCCCACAAGAGTGTGTTTCAACCCCTCCAATGTCAACACGGTGTTTATGTTAAAAGTGTTCTAATTTGCATGGCCCCAATCACTGTAAGTGCTGCTGCCTTGTTGGTGGAAAGCTGAGGCAAGCAAGATAAGCATCGAAGGAGTTAAGCTGTCTAAGTTTATTAGCTGGGCTGAACTGTCCATTCCTCTGTCTGGGACAGGGAGTGGGGAGGCAGGGCTCCCTGATAGCTCAGTGTGTGTATTCCAGAATCCCCAGTCCAAAGTGACAATCTTATGAGGGACAGGACGGTGGCCTGGAGTAAAAAGTGTTGAGAGGTTCAACATCAGATGGGTTTGTTCTCTTCACTAAACATATTACAGAGGCCCATCCAAGGTATACTTTGTGGTTTTCAAGTGTAGACCATTACAAGAAGCGGGAACAAATTGACTTTTCTCGGTCTGCTTCTCTTCTGCTTCTCTGGTCTTCCTTTTCTCCTTGTGTATAAGAAATAAATACGGCAGATGGGCCATGATCTGGCCCAGAACTATATAGGTGCATACAAATCACTTTTTCTGGGGATGGAGACAAAAGGGACCTCTGATTGAGCTGTGAGGGGTCCAGCTCTGTGCCCCGCAGTCTCCAGTGCTGTGCCCTCATGAGCTGGTAGCCCGTGCCCTACGCGATGAAGAGCCCTCTTTGACCTGATTGTGTCTTCTCAGCCGGGGTAGCCTCTTATCCTTTCCTCATCAGTCACCTGTGCTTGTTGAATTGATCCAGTCTTTTCTTTTCATAGAGCCTCACGGGGAGGAGGGGGAGGGCTGGGCGCCTGTTGTACCCAGGAGAGGAGACCAACTGCAGGGGCTGATAACAGAATTTAATTAAAGCCCTTCCAGATGGCTTGTCCCTCTAGCCAGGGTGGGCTGGCCTCTGTGAATTTCAGCTGGGAGCCACTGGAAGTTCAGGCGGAAGTGACTGGTGGTGTCTCTTCTGCCACAGCCCTCAGCACATCACCAGCATTCATGGTCTGCACAGAGAGGCTGACTCTGATCTTAGCCACACTCTCACAGGTCCCTGGGCTCCACCAATCTCTGGGGGCTGAGATTCCTTCTCAGACAAGGGCTGGTCCCACAGGAAGAAGTGGGGTCCTTGGGTTTAGATACACATGGAAAAAATTACTTTATGAATTTGCGTTGTAACTATTTTTTAAGAGGTGGGAGTAGGGCGGGGGGCGTGAAAGCTGGCCAGAGTTGTTTACTTGATGAAAGCAGGGTTTCGGCAAGATTATGCTGTCAAAAGTACGCAAGATAGATTGTGAGAGGTGGGGCTGGGAAAGAGGATGGAAATCATACAGGGAGGTAAACTGGGGCCAGATAGTATGATAGCAGAGGAAATGGGGAGAAAGTGGAGAAGCACAGAGACACAAGGAGAGAAGAAATAGCCAGCTCACTCTATAGGTTGAAGGCGGAGGAAGACTAGCATAACCTCAAGGTTCTAGCTTGGAAGACTGAAAGAAGAGCGGCAAGAGGAAAGAAATGAGCACAGCCGAGAAGGGGAACTGGTTTCTGAGGAGCAGAGGAGGAGTTGGATTTTGCTCAATTTAAACATAAGGTGACTGTGGAAACATCCACTGCTGAGCCCCGTGGGCAGGAAGGGATCCTGCATACAGGTGAGGGCTGGAGGGGCCATGGCAGCGTGGTGGTGACCCTGACACCAAGAACGGATGGGCTCCCTGAGAGAGGACAGGACGAAAGGGCCCCATGGACTCCCAGGGAACCGAGGAAGGCTGAGGAGCCAGCAGAGAAGACAGAGGGAGAACTGGCCAAAGGGTCGGGAGGACCCAGGCAAGGCAGCTTCCCGGAAGCTCAGGGAGGGGCAGGAGCAGAGAGAAGCCAGAGTTAATACTGCCCAGAGGTCCAGGAGGAAAAGTTACTGGGTTTTGTGCAGAGAGGACCACTCACAGCTTCAGGAGAGCAGTTTTGTGCATGGAAGGCAGCAGCCCCCTCACAGGAGGTTCAGACAGGCGGCCTGGAAAGGCTGCCAGGGTCAGGTCTTGAGAGAGAGGAGAGAGGTTCCCAGGTTCCCAGACCAGAAGGGTACAGCATTCTGCAAAGCATGGCACTGGTTTAAGCTGGAAAGGAGCAAGTGTGAACACGCTAGAGTAGGGGGTCTGTGAACTTGGATGGGAAAAGATGAATCTTTATTTTCCCTAACCTCTAACTGTAATTGAGCGTTTCCTTCAATTATCAACCCCTAGCATTAGCAGTTCTTGTGACTTGTAACCAATTGTCATCATATCACATTCCATTTGTTGCAGATACCTCAAAATATCATTTATACTCATTACAACTTTGAGATCATGGTAGTTATTGCCCACTATTAAATAATCCTATTGGTTAATGCTTTCTAAAGAAGCACCTATATTATTATAGTATCAAAACTTAAAAATATAGTACAGCTTTATTTCAATGTAATTGTGCCCTCTGATGTATATTATTGTCTGCATTTAAAAACATCATTTTGAGAAGAGGTCCATAAGCTTCACCAGACTGCCAAAGAGGTTCATGGCATGCAAACGCTGAAGAACTCTTAGGTTACGAAAAGAGATAATCCTGACAGCAGGGTTCCAGGGATGTAGGGAAAGATGGGTGCAGAGTGTAGATGAACAGGATAGTTTTAGAGACGAGGAAAACCTTCAGCTCTGAGAGTGGGAGGAAGGAGGTCACAAGGTCACGTGTAGAGAGAGCTGGCAGGACTTCATCATCAATATATAAAACAACTTTTGTCGACACTGATGCCTACTGTATGCCAGCTGTTGTGTAGGTTTATGTAAGATAACAAAGTAAGGGGCAGGAGGGAAGACCTCTTGAGTCCAGAATAACCTGGGGAGTTGGCTCTGTGACTTTGCTCCAGCAGGGTGTGGAGATCCAAGATGGGATTGGAAAAACTGAGTGGTGGTGGTTTAGGTTTGAGAATTTGGGTGGAAATAAGAAAAGACGAGGCTGGGCCAGAGAATGCAAAATTTTGCTGAGACTTCTGACTATTCTAGAAAGTGAGTTGCAGAGAGTCCAACAGCTGGGAATAGTCTAATGAAGGAGATGAAGTGGGAGGGGTTGAGCAATGAAAGGCCCCTTTGAGGAGTGGAAACAGGTTTGGTGAGGATGGAGGGGGGAGCAGAGAAAAAGTTGTAGTTGAAGATGGCAATGCCACGTTAGCAGTATCAGATGGAGGAACTGTGACTCTGCAACTGTCATCACCTCCTCTGGCAGCCTGTAACTCCACCAGAAATTTGCTGCTGTTTGCATAAGCCCAGTCTTCCCCATCATGAGACTGCATTTAACTTACAAGAACTTGAACTTTAGGAGGACAACTCGAAGGACAGCAAATATGGAGGTCAAGGAAGGATAACCAGACCCACTCTTGTAGCCCAGGGGAAAATAATGAGAAGAAATGAAAAAAGGCAATGTGACCGATGCCTGCCATTCAGGTTCATAGAGAGAAACTGAACAATCCAATAGCTTCCTCCAGGGAGCCCAGAGCCAGAAAGGTGGGCTCTCCTGGTTCCACCTGCTCAATGGAGAGGTTGGCATCGCACTGTGTGAGAATTTAAAACACTGTCAGAAATCAGCCCTTGCTCAACTTTGCGACTTCTTAACTACCTGTCAGAGATTAACACGCAGCCTTGGGACTGCCAGAGCTGTCCTTTGGGGCAGCTTCCCTGTAGGTCAAGGAAGAGAGAAGAAACAACTTATACCCTGCTTGATAAATGGTGTCAGAATACTAATAACAATATTAATAGCAGGAAATATTTACCATGTTCGCTATGTGCAAGGCATTATTCTAAGTACTTTATATGCACCGCAACTCATCCGGACAAAATAATCTTAGGAGGTAGGTACTATTTACAGATGGGGAAACCGAGTCCCAAAAAGGTTAACTGATTTGCCAAATCCAGGCAGTCTGCCCTCAGAGTCCAGGTTCTTAAACACCACAGCAGACTTTGACAGACCTGCTGGGGCTCACGTTCTGTATCATCACAGACACCCAGGAAGAGGGATTTTGGAGACATGGTCCTACCACAGCGGATACTTTTATAATTGTTTTAGTTGTTGCTGTTTACTGTTTGCTTTGACTAAGTGATCAATTGGGGGGGAATAACACAGGGAGTAACATATGGGTAGTAATCTTTTCCTTTTAAGTAAACTGCATCTTTTGTAGTTTTAACCATGGTATCACCTTTAGGAGTGAGCAAGATGGAGGGAAGCAATTTGAAGCCAGTTTGGGAGCCTTGATATGGCAGATGGGGTTAAGAGGGCAGGCACTGAGGCCAGAATGGCTGAAGTCACAGTTAGGCTCTGCAACTTGCTAGCTGTTGTGACCTTGGGCAAGTTACTGAACTCTTCTATGAGACCAGTTCTCATCTGTAAACACCAAGGCTCATCCCAATTCTGACTTCGTAGGAATCTTGGGAAGGTTAAAGCAGTTTAGAATGGTGGCTACATATAGTACGTGCTCAACTAATTTCAGCAACAGAACAGACAAGCTGCACCTGGAGACATGAGCATCAAATCCTAGCTCTGACCCAGGAATGGAGAGAAGGATGGAGAAATACGTGGTAAAGCAAATGTGGCAAAATGGATGGCAGAATCTAGGTAGTAGGCACGTGGTATTCCCTGTGCATTCTTTTAAAATATCATCTTGGAGACGGAGGGAAAAGAGACCTGAGAATGGGACTTGCCCATTCTTGCCAAGGACAATGCCATGTGAGGATGTGATGCTTAGAATTCTGGCACCATCTTGAGATTATGAGTGAAAAGCAAGAGAATCACAGAGACACCAACCCAGTGTTCTGATATCCTTGAGTCGCTGTTATGGACTGAATTGTGTCCCCTCAAAATTTGTAGGTTAAAGCTCTAACTCCCAATATGACTGTACTTGAGAGATAGGGTCTTTGAGGAGGCAATTAAGGATAAGTAAAGTCCTAAGGCTGGCCCTCACCCAATCTAACCCGCGTCCTTCTAAGAAGAGGGAGAGACACCAGGAGCACAGACAAAAGGCCATGTGAGGACACAGTGAGAAGGTGGCCGTCTGCGAGCTAAGGAGAGAGGCCTCAGGAGAAACCAGACCTGCTGACACCTTGATCTTGTGTCTCAAGCTTCCAGAACTGTGAGAAAATAAATTTCTGTTATTGAAAGCACCCAGTCTGTGGTATTTTGTTACGGCAGCCCTAGTAGGCTAAAACAGTCATGGAATTAACCAACCTTAGAATTATCTATCTGTTGCCTTCAGTGATGGAATAAATGCCCTTATTGCTTTAAAAACAATCCTAGTCTTTTCAACAAATGGTGCTGGAACAACTGGAAATCTACATGCAAAAAACGAGTCTAGACACAGACTTCACATCCTTCACAAAAATTAAATCGAATGGAACAGACCTAAATGCAATATGTAAAGCTATAAAACTCCTAGAAGATAACATAGGAGAAAACCTAGATTATCTTGGGTAAGGCAATGATTTTTTAGATACAACACCAAAGGCACGATCCATGAAAGAAATAATGGATAAGCCGACCTTCATTAAAATTAAACATTTCTAATCCATGAAAGACAACATCAAGAGCATGAGAAGACAAGCCACAGACTGGGAGAGAATATTTGCAAACGATCTGATAAAAGACTGTTATCCAAAATATACAAAGAACTCTTAAAACTCAGCGGAAAACAAACAAAAAATGGGCTAAATACCTTACCAGACACCTCACCAAAGAAGATAACATACAGATGTCAATTAAGCTTATGAAAAGATGCTCCACGTGAGATATCATCAGGGAAAGGCAAATTACAACAAGATACCTCTACACATCTACTAGAACGGCCAAAATCCAGAATTGTGCCAGTGCCAAATGCAAGCAAGAATGTGGAGAAGCAGGAACTCTCATACATTCCTGATGGGAATACAAAACAGTACAGCCACTCTGGAAGACACTGTGACAGTTTCTTACAAAACTAAACACATACTCTTACCATATGATCCAGCAATCACACTCCTTGGTATTTACCCAAAGGAGTTAAAAACTTATGTTCACCCAGAAAACCCACACAGGGCTGTTTAAAGCATCTTTATTCATAATTGCTAAAACTTAGACACAACCAAGATGTCCTTCAGTAGGTGAATGGATAGATAAACTGCAGTCCATCCAGACAATGGAATATTACTCAGTGCTAACAAGAAATGAGCCATCAAGCCATGAAAGACATGGAGGAAGCTTAGATGCATATTACCAACTGAAAGAAGCCAATCTGAGACGGCTACACACTGTTTGATTCCAACTACACGACATTCTGGAAAAGGCAAAACTATAGAGAATATGAAAAGATCAGTGGTTGTCAGGGGTTGGGGGTGGGAGGGGGAGGGAGAGGCATGAATAGGCTGAGCACACAGGGCTTTTAGGGCAGTGAAAGTACACTGTATGATATCATAGTGATGGGTATATGTTACTATCTTTTGTCCAAACCCATAGAATGTACAACACCATGAGTGAACCATAATACAAACTGTGTACTTTGCGTGATTATGATGCGTCAATGTAGGTTCCTCAAGTGTAACAAATGTACTGCTCTGGTGGGGGATGCTGATAATGGGGGAGGCTA
Source organism: Equus caballus (assembly GCF_041296265.1). Taxonomy (NCBI): domain Eukaryota; kingdom Metazoa; phylum Chordata; class Mammalia; order Perissodactyla; family Equidae; genus Equus; species Equus caballus. Next base: position 42,083,469 of record NC_091704.1, read on the forward strand.
TGCATGTGTGGGGGCAGGGGACATACGGGAAATCTATGCACCTTCTCCTCAATTTGGTTGTGAACCTTAAACTGCTCAAAAAATAAAATCTTAATAATAACAAAGAAAAGAAAACAATCCTAGCTCTGCCTGCTATTTTGGATAAGTCATTTGACTTTTATAAGCCCCACTTTCTTTATGCATAGAATAGGTATGATGATAATTTCTACTTCCCACAGTCAGTGTGAGGAGTAAATAAGAGAGCATATGAGAAAGTGCTGGGCACAGTGGTCAAGAATTAGAGGACCAGCCCCAGTGGCCTAGTGGTTAAGTTCAGCATGCTCTGCTTTGGTGGCCTGGGTTTGGTTCCCAGGTGTGGGCCTATACCTCTCTGTTAGCAGCCACGCTTTGCTGGTGGCCCACATACTAAAAAATAGAGGAAGATTGGCACGAGCATCAGCTTAGGGTGAATGCTCCTCAACAACAACAACAACAACAAAAAAAAGCATTAGAACTTCACCATTTCCCTTAGAAGCAGAGAGCATATGAAATGTCTTCTTACGTTATTTTGTTGGCTTTTCCACTGGACTGAGTGATGAATGGTAAAAGGGCTGAAGTGCTTGTTGCTTTGTCCAAGGAGACCATGCCACGTTTCATGAAGAGAGCCAAGACGGCAGCAGGACACTACCAAGGGTTTGGTGCGCCATATTGTTTACCACATCTTGGTATTCAGATTCAGGGTCATCATGTCTGCAGAACACCCACCTCACCCCTTGGGCCCACCTCTCTCCTCAAGTTCTGCATTAACCAGCTGCCTAGGGTTGCAATCCATGAAGCTGCTTACCTCCCTGGCTCACACCAGAAAGGCAATCCTACAAGAGCACCCTAGGCCCCTGGGGAACCACTTACCCACATCGGCCCCGCTGAGTGCCTTCCCCAGTGGCCAGGGCCTCATGTCGATTCTCTTCCCATTAACAGTGAGTGACTGCACACAACCTTGAAAGTCTCGGTTTGTTCCTGTTGCTCTGACCAACCAGTAAGCACTGGGAGCTCCACCAAGATAAAGAGGCGTCCGGAAGGTAATTTTACTGTATTGGCCCTTTGAGAAAAGTGAAAACTTATTACTCACTAAACAAAATCAAAAGCCAAAATACATCAGATTTTAAGGAGGGAATGGTTAAGGTGTATTACAGCCCCTGAGGTTTCTTCCATCTGTATTTAAGACCTACTGGAAAATCAAACCCACGGTTACCGCAGGAAACGTAGTGAGCTTCTCAGAAGGCTGTGTTTCGAGAAGCGATGATTTTGTAATGCCTAGAAGGGAAGGGAAGGTAGGTCAGAGCCAAGAGCAACCCAACAGGCAGTGTACCATGCTGGGCATCCAAAAACAACTTTCTCTTTCCAGTCCGGACACCAATTTGCTGTGTACCTTGGATGGGTCACAGGGCTATTCTGTGTCTCAAAAGGTAATACTACTAATTTTGTGTACACGTGGGCTAACATTGACCCTTTCACTATCCTAGTCACCTTTAGACTATATCCTGCAAGAAACATTGTTGGGGGGAAATTGCAAAATAGATTGTGTTGCAAAATATTTTGAAATTTGCTCATGCATCCAACTTTTTTTTTTAAGTGTTACTACAGTTAGGTAGGGACGTTTCCAATCTTAGACCAAACCACAATCTGGATTGTAGGTTTTGAGGTTTCAAAATGCAGAGCTGAACATTAGGTGGGACAAAATTAAGGCACCCTTAGTCATTCTATTTTTTATTACAGAAATATCTCATTCATTTGAATTAAAAGGTACAGAAGGGGGCTGGGAAAGGCATCTGCTAGAACTTATAAAATGTCCGGAATGTGAGCCACTGAAATGTAATCTTTATCCTTTACACCTTCGTTACTAACAAGTAGAACATCTGATCATTGCTTTGTCTTTCCTAATAAATAGATATGAATGGTTTGTAAATAGTATATTGCATATGAGCTAGGCAGCTTTAAAGTACCTACAGTGGATTTTAAGGATTAAATTGTTTGCCAGCCACTGGGCATACTGCCTTCATTTGATGAACTGAGTGCCCTGTGGCTCTCAATGATCCTCAGAGTTCAACCTTTCTGGATCCCATCTTCTCCCTCTGACCCTGTTCCTTGATCCAGGATCAGGGCAGGGCTCTGACAGCTAGTTCTTTTCTCCTTTTCTGGCTCATTCAGTGCATGGTAGGGGTGGGTGGTTCCTTTTAGGCTCCCTTCACAGCATCCCAGGCAATAGTCTTCAAGCCCACCCTTTACCTTCCTCTAATTAGGATTGCCTTTAGGATCTTGGACCCTGCTTTGCCTGCTTACCCTGAGATCTGGTAGTTTGCATTCCTCCGGCGCAGGCCTTAACAGTTTTTGGTGGGTGTGGAAGCGTGAAAGTCCAAGGCCCTTGCTTTGGGCTGGGATCACTCTGAGGGATAACTTCTCCTCCAGACCGCCCCACTGGGATCAGGCTGAAGCCGGACCCTGGAGAACTGTGCCTGGAATCTCTCTCTCGCTGATTTCCATTCCTCCCCTGTCCATCTTCTCCTCTCCTTGACACATTTCCTTCGGGAGCACTTTCTTAATCCATCACAGGCACAGGACTCCTCATCTCAGGTCTGTTTCTCAAGAACCCCAACTTAAGACAGAGTTGCTCTCTCCCAAGAGGGTTTATTAAACATTCCACATCTGCAGTCCTGCCTATACAATTTGCTTAGCAAGTCCTGGGGGTAGGGAGGCAAATGTTGCCCTGAGTATCTGTAAAATTATATTGCTTCTTGCAATGAATTCTTATATTCATAAAATCATAGGCTCTTAGGATTGGAAAAAAATATGAAAACTCATATAATCCAAGCTCCCATTGACAGCTGGATTCCTTGTACATCCCTACCAAAATGTCTTGGTAAGTCCCATGTTAAACACCTTCCCAAGGACAGGGCATCGGCTCCTGAGCTAGTCTGTTGCCCCTCCGCACAACTTCGTATGGTTAGGTGGGGCTAACATTGGCTCCTTGAGGCTCTCCCCATTGGGCTTCAGCCTTAGGGGTCCACAGAGTAAGTCCTTCTTCCTCAAGACTCTCCTTTTGACTCTATGACGACAAGCCACATCCACGCCTTCATCTTCTTTTCTGCAAACTCAAGAATGCCCATTCAATCAATCATTCCTGGGATTTCAAGTCATCTTCCTATCCCAGTGACTATAATTTGAACATGCTCTAGTTTCTTTTGTGGCCCTCGGAGTGTGATCAGGGATATGAATGCAATCTTTTTAGAAGATTAGAGTCACCATTAGAGCACTGGAAGCTATACACATAGTCACCAGAATAGAATAGGGTCGTCATCTCCCTTTTTCTAGATGCTATGCCTCTATTAATGCAACCTATAATTTCTCTAGCTTGCTGTTACCGCACAGCCCTGTTTATTAACTTTTATTGAACTTCCTTGCTTTAAATCATAACACATTTTCACGTGTTGCTTCTATTATAGCTTTTCCATCCTTTCTTCATGTTATTATTTTGGATCCAAGTTCAAAGCTTCTTTATTCTTATCATACTTAATTTTAATCATATTGGCCTACTGCCCTGGCATTTGTGTGACTCTGTAGCTCATTCATCCCATCTTTTCCTTTCTTAGAAATATAGGCATAAGTGACATCCCTGGATTCACATGCGCTACATTCAAATCTTTGCTCATTTGGAACCACTGGGGTCCAGATTAATGGGGATCAGCGAGGCATGACCTTTTATACAATATGTCTTGCCAGCAAAGAACAGTGAAGAGCCAGGCAGAGAGAAATCTATCCACGTATACAAAAGGCTTTCTTGCGGCATTTTTCCTCAGAGACTACAGACACCTGCCTATTCATAATTACAGGCTTGGCTCCTTGGCAGCTTGCTAATCCAAACTATTTATTCCAAACACAATCCTAAAATTGCCCAGAGCATGACAAAGATGTGAATACTTAGGTGATTTGCTGAGTAGCCCAACGGCTACATTATTTTACCACTTCCTATAATCATGGCCCCCAAAAAAGGTCGATGGATGGATGATTCCTGCATACTGAACCAAGGGAATCTTTTGGGACAATTTTCTAAAGCCACAGGATTGCAACACCCCTGCCTTAAAAGCAAGCTTTGTGTCTGGCACTAATAAGGGCTTCTAGTCTTCCAATATGGGCCTTCCTCTACCTCTAGCTTTGATGTCCTTGTGGAAAGACAACATGTCCCTGGGCACAAGGCCTAATGGATGTCCCTGTGCACTGCACCCACAGCGATGACACTTGCCAATTCAATTCTTCTCCTCGGCAGATACGGGACGGACATGTGCCCTGACAGCCCACCTAGAGGGGAAGGCACCAGCAGGAGTACCCCAGAGCTCAGCAGCACCGGTTCACCATGAGAAATGGCCCATCTGGAGCCTGGATCCTGCCAAGTCTGCCTCAGCTGTCTGCAGTGGGACCCTCTCAGGATGCTTATGGTGGGTGCTAGGTGGGTGGGCAGAGAGAGAGGCTCGCGCTCACCTGCGACTGGCCTGTCACCGGGGTGCCATTGTTCAGCTGCAGCAGCCCGTTCAACCCATCTCTGTAGAGTGTAACCGTGTGCCAACCCCCTAGCTTGATTTTGGTCTCACTTATGATGACGGCAACCCCAGTTCCACAATTAAACCTGCAGAGGAGGAAAAGGAAAAGAAGATTCTTTGATCAACCAGTTCATTATGTTTTCAGACTCCCTGGACATCACTTCCAGCGTGACAGCGTCTTTGAGAGTCAGTCTGCTCAGAGTTATGTTTACGAATGTCAAGAGCTGTCTGAATCTATAAATGGAAAAACCAGATGCCTCCCCCCAGGACGATCTCAGTCTAGTGGTCCTTAATCTGCCCATGGAACTTTTAAATGTGGGGCCTTCTTTAACCTGACTTTCTCAGCAGCTTACAAAATAATGGGCAACTAAGATTCTCCTTCTCCTTTTCAGAGATTACCAGATGCTTAAAGTGGATTCGAGGTGCAGTGAATTAGAACTTGAGTCATTCTGTTTCCAGGGATTTCTCTGGGGACTTCCTCCAACTCCCAAACAGGCTCAGCAATATTAATAAAATGCAAAAATTCCCCAGTCTTCACACTCCTTTTGGCAAGCTGGCCAGCACTGCCACCTGTGCTCAGCTGTGCCCAAATGCAGGTGCAGTTTCCAGAGGAGGCTCTGGTGCAGGAGTGAGGTGTGGGTGGGGGGAGCATTCTCAGATGGTTGCATTATTCTTGTTTGTTTGTTTGTTTTCCCAACCTCCCTATGGCCCAGGGTGCCTCACCGTCACTATGCCTGGCATCTAGACTTTTGACCCTTTCCAGTCAAATTCCAAACAGCCACCATGCCACTTCCCCATGGGTCCTGAGACTGCCCATGCAGAAGGCCGCCATTGTCTTTATCGGGACCTGCACTGATTGCAGCCCATCTCTCATGGCCTCCCTTTGTCTCCTGACCCCAGTGGAGTGGAGTGGGGTCAAGAGGCATTGCAGGCCAGGTTCAGCCAGAGGGGGATATCAGAGTCACTCAAGAGGAGTTGCAGAGTTAGAGAACTGCCACCAGCCAATAACCGCCAGTGCGCCTGGGTGTCTATCAGATCCCCAAGAGGTTAGACCACAGCCCCAGATCCTCGTGGCTAAGCTCAAACCTCCATGAACCAAAGCACGTAGCAAAGGATGGGGGCCCATTTTACTCCAAGTGGGACGCTCAACAGTCTTCTCCAACTGAACCAAAAGTAATTTTGGGGCTGAAATAATTAAAAGACGTAATGGTTGACACCTATAGCATGCTTGCTATGGGTCAGGCCTGCTCTAAGCACTTTTGTGAATTAAGTCATTTCATCCTCATGATAGCCCTGGGAGGAAACGCAGGCTTGGAGAGATGAAGCCATTTGTTGAAGGTCAGGCAAGGGGAACGGTGCCACCAGGATCTTAACCAGTACACCTGGAGAAGGACAAGGCTGATCTCCACTGCTTATTCTCAAACAGGTGCCGTTTACACCTCCATGAGGGTAATTAAAACACTCACACCTCCACACAACTCTGCCTCCCAGAAAACCAAGCATAAACTAAAGGTGGCTTCCAACGTGTGTTGGGAGAGAAATGACCGTGGAAGAGAAGGTAAGCCAAACTGGTCACCACAGCCCTCAGGGAAGATGAGGATGGGGTTTGAGTGTCTAGGAACCCATAGGAGGTTGCACACTTCTCTCTGCTCCCATGGCTGTAAGCTGTCTTTACCACAGGGGGCAGGGGGAAGATCCCAGCCTTTTTCCCATCTCATCCACAAGAGCTCCAGGAGAGAGGGAACTCTACGGCTTTGGCTCGCTGCTGCCTTCCTGGGATCTACAGCAGTGCCCAGTACACTGTGGGTGCTCAAGAAGCATTTGCTATTAAAAGAATGAACAGTTACAAGGTTCCCAAACTCAAGTTTCAATGATTACCCTGCAATCCTGATACTCGGGTACATAGTAAAGTGGTCCATGCTCACCTGATACTACACACTGTTCCTTTATCTACAGGAATCCATCCTGTATGTATTTTATTCAGATTATAAAAATGTAAATATAATGTAGGACACCATTAAAAACTCCGTGGCCTTTTGGTGGGAGTTACCTGAATTGGAGTGAGCGGCGGATGATGGCCAGGGACATGAAGTCGCCCCTCCCGTGTTCATTCTCCCCACAGTAGAGCAGTAAGCCATCCTCCGCCTCTGCCTGTTAGTATACAAACAAAAGCCACGTGAACAATGAGCAGCTCCTCTTCCACAAAGCGCCACCTGGAAATACCCATGAATATGAAACGTGAGCATTCTCCTCTGTGGTCTTATTTACAAAGGGACAAGCACATGGACTCTGATTAACTCCCAGGGACCTAGTCCCAGTTCATTTCCAATAAACAAATGGCAGCCATATAAACAGTGCGTGTGAGGAACGGCAGTGACGTAGGAGGAAGGCGGCCCCATAGTTGACCTGCTCTTTGCTTGGCTTTGTGGATCCCCAGCAGAGCCTTGGGAAAACCACGTGCAAGAAGACTGTGGTCACAGAGGGGCTGTTCTCGTGTTCATCAAATTCTGTTCTCACCAAAGGGCATTCCATTTTTTCCCTTTATTTTTTTTACTTCCCTCCCTCTGGGGAAGCATGCAAATTTGCTTCTTTCCTTCTATCAGGAGAACAGGATAGTAAAAACAGCCCAGCTGATAGACTAGTTTGGTTTTCACCCACGTTGGCTGACCTAGATTGGGACCACTCATCTTTGGGACACTCAAAACTGTGACCCTGACCTCAAAGGGGACTTGTTTCCAGATCGCCAAGCCTTTTCATGTCGTCTGAGATACCCAAAAGAATCACTTTAAGCTGAAGTCACTGATGGGATTCTGATCTGCAGTTGATTGAGATGAGAGAGCATCTCCTGGGCTCTCACTATATGCCAGGGCCGTGTACAGCAGGGTTTCTCTTTGTTCAAGCACAGCCACAGCAATGAAGGCAGACACTTGGGTTGCCTTTAAAAGGGATTGTGACTGGAGAATGCTTTATGCCTTCTGAAGTCCTGGCCTGGGAAGAGTCATGATTATGAGCAACATAAGTGGGACCCAAACATTCCCACTGGGAACCTTCAGGCCAGCCACTTCCATAACACAGCAACATACAGAACCCACCCTCCCCTCACTGGTGTTTGTGACTGTGTGAAATGTGTCCATCATTGTTGCTGCCCTGGGCACGGGTTTGATGACAGGCTCTGTGTCATATTTACCCTTGATATCTACTTCCCTGCTTCCCCTCCCCTTCTCCTCCTCCCTTTTGACGTAGCAAGTTGATGCGTTAAGAGATCCAATAGGCACTCATCAAACAAGTAATCCTTCTTACCCTAAATTCCAGAGTAATTTGAAATGCCTGATAGGAGTTCTTCAGAGGTTCAAAGGTTACATAGGAGTGGCCAAAGAACTGAGGATACTGTATAGCAATATCTGAAAAGAGAAAAAGATAACATAAAAGAAGGCTTTTCCTCACTTCCTCAAATGCAAAAATCAGTATATACCTTTGCCTGGATGTCACTAAGTGAAAACATTTGAGAAGTTGTTAACCCTAGCTTACTATCTTCTTCTATCTACTTTTCACACCTACAATTCTCATTCTTGGGGACCTCAAGCTTCTGAAATTCTTAGGGAGAACCTGGACCTTTGGAGATTGTACTTGCTACCATAAAAAAACTAATGATTTTAAGACCACTGATACCTGCTTTCCAGCTGTACATTTGTGTCATATAAGTTGGCTCCATTATTATCCTTTTTAATATTCATGCACGTTTGCTTGCATTTTTCAGTAGAGATGTGGTCAAAGTAAAGCCCACCTCCACAAGGTGCCATCGGGATGATTTATTAATTGCTCCCAAAGTACTACACGTTCAGCCCACATAGAAATAGGGCTGCTATCTAACTAGAAGCAATGGAAGTTGCCTCACGTCTGCCTTGTATAGTGAATTTAATGACTAATACGTAGAAGAAGGGGCTTAGAAAAAGAGCTAGAAGGAAACACGTGTGGACCCCAAAACTTCCCTCTGGCTCCCAGTACAGCCAACCCACTACCATGTTCTCCCCCCACCAAGGACCTACCTTCTGAGCAGCTCTCACCACCTTTGCCCAGGTTGCAGTGGCATCGCGAGCCCCCCCAGGTGTAGTCATTGATGCAAAAGCTGTCAGCAGAGCAGAGAGTTTCATCACAAGACATGTCAAAAAGCCTTGGCATCATAACCACATCATTCTTCCCCTTCCTCTGCACTGGAGTGGGCTGGGGAGCCACCGTAGTTGGAGGGAGAGAGGCTGGGGTAGGGGGAACAAGCCTAGAAACGGTTTTTGGGTTGGATCTAGGCGCCGTCTTGGATTCCGCCAAAAATTTCTTATTCTCTCCTTTGATAGCAGGAAGTGGTTTAACCTAAAGTGAGAGAAGGGAAAGGGTTCAGGGTCAACACAGAGCACAGCAATTAGACTGCCTTATTCATGGTTGATGCCTAATACTTGAAAATACAGTCACTTTTGATACTTCCCCAAACCCTGGGATGTAGATGGGGGAGAGAGTACTGATCCTAGTTTATGGATAATGAACTTGAGGCCCAGGATTTTAAGTACCTTGCCCTGTATTACTCAAAAAATCAGTGGGAAGGCTGATATTACATGATTTATTATTACAATATCACAAAGATGCATTACCTTGTCAAGGAATTGCTCATTTCCTTATAATTTCTGACTTTGTAAAATTTCACTTGTTGGGAAATATATGTTTTTGCCAGATTGTGAAGTCAGCAGGCAGGGCTGACTATAGAACATCAGCAGGACTGGTACTTAGTTGCTACTAATTTATGATCACCTGGAGGCTAATAGTCGGAGGAAATAAATAAGTGTTAAAAGCAAATGGGCCAATTTAAGTAAGTTTTAAGTAAAATGTTCATGGTCCATTGGTTAAATTGCCTTGTTCAGCAAGAAAACAAAAACACTTGGGTTTTAAGAGAAGAGATTTTTGTTACCTCCTCAAAGGAAATATCCAAATCTATGTCGTCTTCAAATCCGTCGTCATCCTCACCAGCTCCCGTGTCGGTTATATAATGGGGTCCGTAGCGGCCACTTCCTGCTTCCTCGGGGCCTTCACAGAGAAAAGCAGCACACTGCTGTCAACACATACCTTCACTCCTTTTTCTGTCCTAATCCAGCCATATACAGACCTCTGCCAAATGGATCGGGATGTATTGGAAACGCACAAGGAATTCAACACTGAAGAGGAAGCATTAATGACCAAAAATATGAAAAATGCTTCATCTCATAAGTAATCAAAGAAAGGCCAATTAAAATCAGAAAGAGCTGCCATTTTATATTGACAAGACTGGCAAAAATGCAAAAGTCGGGCAATAAAAAATATTGCCAAGGATGGAATCCACGGAGACGCTTATATACTGATGTTAGATGTGTACAACCACTTTGCAGAACACTTGGAAGTATTTAATAAAGTAGAAAATGTTCATACCTTTTGACCCAACAGTCTCACCCCAACTTACAAAATCTGGAGAAACTCTCCCACATGTGTCCCAGGAGATATGTTCAAAATACAGTCATAGCATCAGAATTTGTAAGAGTAAAAAACACCCCAAATTAGCTATTTGTAATAGAAAGTAAAACTCCAAATATCTATCAACAGAAAATGGATAAGTCAATGATAGCATATCCATGGAATGGAGTACTATATAGTGGGAAAATGAATGAATGAGCATTTACTGCATCAGTATGGTTTAATCTCACAGGATTTCATGCAAGAAATGCAACTTGCAAAGGAACACAACCAGTTTAATGCCATTTATATAAAAGTCAACAGCAAGCAAAGAGTTATTATTTAGGGATCCATACATATGCAGTTTAAACTCTTAAGAAAAGTAAGACAATGACAAAAATACCTGGGGAGGTTAGAAGAGAGATGTGAATGAGGTGTAATACACAGGGCCTTCGAGATCCCTCTATAATATTCTATTTCTTGAGATAGCTGCTGGGTATATGTGAGTGTTCATATTTTATATGCTATCTATATACTTTCAATGTACGAAATATTTCATTAAAAGTTCTTGAAAACAAAAAAGAAACATAATAGAGGAAACACAGCCACACCCAGAAAAAAGGGGCCCTATGTGGTATCATGGGGGCCAACCATTTCCATCCATCTTAGCAGGACAATGGGCTCTTTCAGAACTGGCAGGTGGGCTGAGAAAAACTTATAGGGGACAACACAGGGCACAGTCCTTTGACGGATGGTCAGATTAGCATTCTTATTCAGTTGTCATTCACAAAATCTACTGATCCTCAACCATGTGACTTCGGCTCCACACAGGAAGCACTGCTCCAGGATGTGGGAGTCTTTTAAAGTGCTGCTCCATAGCGCCTCCTTGGGTGGCACATGTAGCAGCTGCCTCTCTAAATGGGGCACACCAGGTACCAGCCTTTAGGACAGGAATAACTCTGGCAAGAGAAACTGGCTTTTGCAGGTTGCTCATGCCCATTAGTTATTAGACATCCAGTGTCTGGATGACTAGTTAAAAAAGAAAGAAAGAAAAATGACACTAAAAACATTCAGAACAAACTAAGCCAAACACCTTTCTCACAAAAGCACACTCACCCTCCTCTAAGCAAAATAGCCTGCAGGCTGAAAACGGCGCTGAAAGAAATGACATGCAGGGAGTGTGGGAAGCCTTCTCAGCTGGCACGCTGCTGACTGGGAACCTCCCGCTGGACCAGGAAGAGAGAAATGTGGAGCAGGTGATGGGCAGACAGAGAAGGAGGTGTTCTCAGGTGTTCACGCACATGTTGGTGGAGGTGGGATAAGATGGAGAGGTGGTATTCTCACCACCTCCACACCAATTCCCCACAGGTTTATCTAAAATAGCCCACATGTCAGCTGAAAATTCGAGCCTGTCGATGCCAGATTTATACCTGGAAGCAAGTTATCTTAAGCCACCTGCATCCAGCCAGCACAGCTGTGTGCCAGATGTCTCCACACAAAAAGCCTGGAAGCCCTCGAAGACAGCTTCCCCCTCTCGCCTCTCTATATGTCTGTATCTTTCTGCCTCTCTCCTTGCCTCTCTCTCTTTCTCTGGGTCTCTTTTTTTCTCTCTGTCCCTTTCTCACTCTCCTTTTCTATCTCCGTCTCTCTCAGATATTCAGAATTGTTGAACTTCAGAAGAAAGAATCCATTTGGTAATAAAAGGATTATATATCACATACCTGAAGAGAGATGGGTTCTATCTTCAGTAGGTTGGTCTCTCTCTCTCCAGGGTGTTCTCCCTTGCCCTCTGCATATTCTTGCTGCTCTTGTATTATTCTCATCAATGTCAAGATTCTCTCTGTTTCATCTTATGATATCCTATCTGAAAAACACTTCCGAAGTTCCCCCACTGCCTACCAGATAAATGCTATACTCCTTGGTCAAGAACTCAAGGTTCTCAATAATAACAACTCCTCTTTTTCTTCCTTCTTTCCCCCATCACCATGATTTATTGAAACCTACTGCCTCTCTCCGACTTAGTTATCATTGGATGCTTCATGTGATACATTTCTAAACTTCACAATAATCCTGCAAGGTAAATGTGGCTCGTTTCATGTTGTAGATAAGTAAACTGAAGCTCAGGGAGGTGAAATGATTTGACTAAGATCAAAGACGTTGTAATTGATCAAGACTAACTCCAAGCTGTTCTCTCAGTTGCCTGCAAGAGAAGAAGCCACCATGGAGGGAAAAAGAGCATGGGATTTAGAAAATTAACATTTTCATTGAGCATATTTACCGCACCAGGAGATTTTCATACGTTGTTTCTACTAATCCTCACAAAATCCTGTGAAATTGGTATTATCACTCCCATTTTACCATGTGGAGATGTAAACTCAGAAGCATTCAATAACTTGCTCAAAGGGATGCAGATAGTAAACAGCAGAGCTAGATTTATCCTTGGTCTCTCTTTTGACTATATCAAGTCACATGTAATCTGACTCCAAATTGTGTTTTCAGCATCTTTTTTCCCTTTTCAAAAGCCATAGTAGCCGAACTGGTCTACCAGTTGTCTCCTGAATACATCTTGTGTTTTCTTATCCCAAGACTTTGCTTAACACTCTTCCCCATGTGGCCCTCCTCCGCCCTCTCTGCATTCTGTTTGAGACAGAGCTGAATGACTAAAGACTAAAATCAAGAGATATTTTAAAAAGAGACCATTAGACCCTTCTGGAGAAAAAATGACAACTCCAGAAAAGATGAAGCTGCCAAGATCTGTAGGACATTCCTCCATCTCCTTCTGGATGGGGCTAACCACCCATGGATATATGCCCCTAATCATGAGCTCAGAATAAGCATCCATAGCTTGATGAAATCAACAGATGTTCAAGATGGTATTTACACCTTCTAGAGTCCTGATCTGAGGATGCTGCTCTTGTGTTTCCCAACTCAACTGTGAACCCCCTGAGGGCAGGAAACATATTTTAGACTTATTTTTTTAAAGGCATTCTTTTGGTTTGTTTTTTGGCAAGGAAGATTGGCCCTGAGCTAACATCTGTTGCCAATCTTCCTCTTTTTTTTTTTTCTCCCCAAAGTCCTAGTACATAGTTGTATATCCTAGTTGTAAGTCATTCCAGTTCTTCTATGTGGGACGCCACCACAGCACGGCTTGATGAGGGTGTGTAGGTCTGCACCCAGGATCTGAACGGGTGAACCCCGGGCCACCAAAGCAGAGCACATGAACCCAACCACTTGGCCACAGGGCTAGTCCCTAGACTCTTGATAGCCCTTCCCATCCTCCATTTAACTGACACTTCACATACTCATCAAAGGCCAAGACCCCCAGCAGGCATAAGAGATACTCCTACAATGCTGCACTATCGTGGACTGTTGTCTCTGTCCTGTCCTGGCCCACCTGGCCATCCGTGTTTAAGCGGTGGAATATCTGGAGAGGAATCCTTACATGGTGAGACTTGGCCCCAAATCCAAAGACCTTCCCCCCAAACTGCCACCATTCTTGTCTTTTTCCCCAACTCACAACCAGAAGTTTACAGTTGAAAGAGACCTTGGACGCCATCCAGTCCAACCTCCTTATTTCATCAATGTGGAAACTGAAACCAGGTTTTAAGTCATGGAAGAGAAGAGACTTAAAACCAAGGTCATGCATCTCATTAGTAGAAGACCCATAACCAGGTCATATGACCCCTAGTTCAATGCCCATAACACTCTATCATACAGATGTTTTGGCACCAAGTATCTAAGATACTTCAGCTGAACACAGAGAAGCCAGCGGTTTGGGGATGGGTAGCTGAGGTCTCTTCCTGCCTCTCAACCTACCCTAGGAAGTCGCTCTTGAAGGAAACTCCTTAGAAGAAAGGACCCTAAATGCATTGTTGCTGCTATGAAATGGCCCTGTGATGAGAACGGAAATGATTCCAGATTCTCTGCTCATTTTGACAAGTAAAATAAGGCATATGTTATTGAATGGATAGAATTCTTTGGTCTTTACAATAATTGCTTCCGTTTTGACACTGTATATAATATATCTCCTTGAAGCCAGAGGTTACTTCTTCGTTTGGGGAAATGAAGGGTGTAGGGATAAGGATGGGGAAAGGAATATGAAATTACAAAGACTTAAAGACATTTTGATTTTTGTAGAAGGACCTTGGAGATCAGCTAGCACAACAAGTCCATTTTACAGAGGAGTACACCGAGGCTCAGAGAGTCCGTGGGACTCGCCTAGAGAGACAGCCCACTAGGGGCAGAGCTGATCCAGAATTCTGGACTCCCAGGGCTGTACTCCAGCACTCTTTGCAGCATCTGTCTGTCTCTCAATAACCCAGGCTAATAGTCATCTCTCATTTTTAACAGGAAGGAAATGAGCACAGAGAGGACCAGATGCAGCATAACTCAAATAAACCTGGAATATAGCTCCCTGCTTTTGCTTCCTGACAGCCACACCACCTGAGATCTCAAATCCAAGGCTTACATCAAGTTTTTACCAGTGCCGTTTCTAAGTGAGCACAGAATGTGCAGTCTAAGCCAGTAATAAGAATTCTCCCCGTAGCCTGGGGTTATTGTAATTAAAGTGCATAACTTATGTCTTTCTACTTGGCACTTTGTTAATTAGGAAAAGAGAACATTAAAAAGGAGGCATTTATTTAGAACCAGAATAGTCAAACCACTGACAAAACGTAAAACAAGTTCAAGGGTTGTTCCACTATAAGAAAAACTAATACACAAAATATAAATTGCTATGAATAAATTAAGGGATGACTTTTATTTTATAAAAACGTGTATGTTTGCTTTTATAAAGGCATCACAAGTTTTCTATAAATAGTCAGTTTCTCTGATGTATCAACATGATGTAGCTGGAAATATGCCTGGTTATAGAATCCAAATAATTGGGAGAAGAACACAAATGAGTGTGTGTCCTTGGACAAGTCACTTAATCTCTCTGGATCTCATGTTTTCTGATAAAATAAGGAATGACATCAGATTTGATGACCTGTGAGATCCTTTCCAGCACTGACATTTCTGTGACCCTAAAGTTGACACTTTTGATTTAGACACATTGCAGGCATCTGTTACTCCAAGCAAAGTCTGAAAAAGAAACAACCAGGGAAGTTTACTTACATGGATGAAAAAGAGAAAAGGAGTTAATTCAGCATGAAAGTTACAGGCCTTGGGGATTGTGGCTTTGTGTTCAATATTCTAACCTCCTAGAAGATATGATCTATCATTTATCAGAATCCATCTTCATTCATAAAGACCAGTTTGTATTTGAGTCCCTTCTCTTAACGGTTCTTGGCGACAATGAGAGAGGAATACTTATTCCCCACTGCAGAAGTTGTGATTGTGAGCAGAGTTTCCCAAAATTCTGTTGGATTCTTGTCCAACCTCTTCTCCTCCCTACAGAGGCAGAGACATAAACTTAGATGCTGAGTGGAAGCATTTGGTCTATATTTCTGAACTGAGCAGAAGTTAATCTATGAAAGGACCTCAGGGAGGGAGGAAGAATTTGGGGCAAATTTGGTCCCTCCCACCTTCCCGCTCCACCTAGACAAGTGGAAAGCAGTGACCTGGGCAGCTGTGACCTTTCTGCAAACCCAAACGCTCCCTCAAATGGGCTGTGCCATAGTCTGGATTGGGTGGAAGGGACTTTGCAAGCCCAGTCTGTACCTTAGAGTAGGCTGTGTTGTCTGACCCAACCTTTATCAGAAATAAGGATGGTATTTGATTCTTTATCTGCTGACTGTGTTGTTTTATTTCTAAATTGGTTCAGAAAATGGACAAAGAGGAAAAGTTGCTAATCAGGCATCCTCAAAACCCCAACATTCACCAGAATAAGAATGGTTGGAGAGCAAGGGTTCCCCACGAGGCAATGTGGCAGGACAGACTGGGTCATCTCCTTCATGCAAATATTCAAGACTCGGTTGTGTGGATGGAATAACGACAGGTCAGACTTGTGGCCTTTGTCTCTTTAAGGTCTCCCTAAGACCCTGTGTTACTTGGCCCTGCCAGTTTGAGCCTCATCTCCTATCAGTTTATTCCTTCTCATCCTGCTGCAGCCACATTGGTTCTTCTTTCAGTTGGGGGAACACACCATGCTTTCTTCTGCCTCAGGGTCTTTGCACATGCTGTTCCCTATGCTCAGAAATCTTATCCCTCACTGTCTATCCTTTGTCTTTTTGATTCTTTTAGAGCTCCACTCAAAATCACTTTCTTAGGAATGTCTTCTCTGTACCGCAGATAAGATCAGGTTCCCTTCTTGAATATTTTCATAGTTCTCTTTTATAGCATTATTAGCTTGTAATTACATATTTATTTGCGGGATGATTTTACAAGTGTGACTCTCCCACTAGATTGTAAACTCCTTGAAGAAAGCAATATGTCTATTTTGGTTTCCATTATACCACCAAAACGTTACTCACTGCCTGGCACATTGTAGGAACTTAAAAAACGTATGGGAAATAAAGAGTCAACTTTCAGAATAATCTAGGCATAATAAAAATATATAACAGCAGCATTTGTTTGGATTCTAACAGCAAAAGTCCAAGCACAAGAGAACCCACACAAAGAGCTTGGAAGCTGTTAACACTTCTTTCCAGAATCTTAAAGAAATCATTTCACAGTTTTCCTGGAAAATAATTCATACTCAGAGCCCCTTCTGGGGTTGGTCTTCCCAGGTGGCTCATCTGCGTTGAGCTGCTTTGGCTTGGGCTTATGTTTTAAGTAAAGTCAGTCCTGCCGCCCTGGCCAAAAGTGACTGAACCAGGATCTGTGCCCGAGCCTAAGACAACCACATCCAGACCAGCTACCTCTGAGGGGCCTCAGGGTGAAAATCTACCCACAGCGGGGCTTCATGTTGGAGGGCAAGGCAAATATTCCAGCGCCGGCCCCTCCTCCCTTACTTGCTTGCGCTGGAGATTCTATAGGAGCTAAATACTGGATTTCTGAGCCTCCATTGCATCTAG
Organism: Equus caballus; assembly: GCF_041296265.1. Classification (NCBI taxonomy): domain Eukaryota; kingdom Metazoa; phylum Chordata; class Mammalia; order Perissodactyla; family Equidae; genus Equus; species Equus caballus. Next base: position 42,100,465 of record NC_091704.1, read on the forward strand.
GGGTGGCCATGTGAGAGTTTGGGTAAGATGCGAGTGGAAGTCTCTTGGGACTTCCCTTTCTACTATGTTGTCTTTGGCAATGAAGGTGGTTGTGATGGTTGGAGCTGCAGCAGCTGGTGCCTTCCTAACGGAAACTGATGGGGATTGAACAACTCAATTAGAACCTCTCTCTGGGGAAGTGTGCCAGCTGCGTGCATACTGAGGGGGTGGGGCACAAAAGCTCAGCTGGATGCTGAAGACCACCGGACAAGACTTGCAGTTCTGCACGAGGGAAGCCCCCTTAACATCAGCCTTGGCAGCACAGGGACTCAGAGGGTACACAAGGATACTGAATGGTTTCCCTTGCTCCTCCTTTTCCCCTAAACAATCTGCCTGAATCTTTTCCTCCAGCCTGAATGAACCTAACTAATCCAGGGGTATATTTCTATGGTGGTAGCGGTGGGATTGTTGGGAGAGAGGCTCTGTGAGGACCAGCCATGGGCAGATATGTTTGTTCTTCATCATGCTTCATGACACTCTTACTTGACCAGAGCCCAAGAATGGCACCCTAGGCACCAAGTGACTTCTAGGGCTCTCACCTCAAAGCTTCTCTGCCTCCCTTATCTTTATGCACATACACAGAGGAATCACCAGCTGTGCATAACCCCTGTGGAGTACTGCCTTTTGAAGAACATAAACCAGTCAACCAAACCCAAGCCACTGCATCTTTCTCCCTCAGAGACTCCCTTTCTAAAGATAATGGGGCTGTGGAAAGTTAAGCACATGGCCAGAAACCAAGGTGTTGGGTACCAGCTTCTCTGCTACCTGCTGATGGAGGAGATACATAAGCAGAGCATAATGCAAGAGGTGGCTGTGAACACAGCAGGAAAACCTAAGGCCATATTTTCATCATGGTGTGCTGGAAATTTCAGGCTTGGAATCTTTGTAACTTCAGAGAATAAGGAATAATAATTTACTGACAACATTCTGTGGTGACACCTCAGGACTCAAGGTGGGGTGGGCAGCGTACAATTTGGATAGGCAATTAAAACATTCCTAAACAGTTGAAATGGTGGCTGGCATTAAGAATTCAGTGTTATGTATGTAGCAGACACTCAATACGCATTTGTTGATAAGAGAGTGAGTGAATGACTGAATATTCTCTTTAAGAGCCAAATCTTAAAGGGTGCTCTGCACAAGGTAAATGCAAAATAAATGTTTGTTGAAAGACGTCAGTTTCAATCTGGTTAACACCAATGCTCTAAGTGGCTAGTTAGTCATTTTCACTGGGAGTTTAGCAGCAAGTGTCAACTAACTATTAATAGCAGAAAACTATTGTCCATAGTATCTGGAAGACATGGCTTAAAAAATAAGAGTGCTCACTCTCTCTCTCTCTCCCTCCCTCTCTCCCTCTCTCTTCTTCTGTGGGATACTTTGGCAGTATATATCAAATGTTTGAGTTCTTTGATTTTCTACTATTAGAAATTTAGCCTAAGAAAATAGTCAGATGCATTAAAAATGTCCATTATCATTTAAACATTGTTTTAAGAAATTGAATGGCATGCGATATGTTCTTGGGATGACTTTATGTTTGGAAAAATGGAGGTCACTGGTGCTCTTCCCATGAGTAGTGGAGGTGGAAGCAGATTGGAGTGGGTTGAAGAGTGAATAGAAGGTTAAAAAAAAAGTTGTAACAGAGAATATAGACAGCACAACAACTCTAGCCTGAAGGAAAGCAGAGAATGAGATGGTAGGTGGAATGATTGCGGGGTCAAGTGAGTCTTTTTTGTGAGTATGGAATACATGTCTGTATGCTGATGAGAATGATCTAGAAAAGCAGAAAGTGAAAGATGGATCATGTAAGAGAGATTGGGGGTAACAAACAGAAAATTGACATATATAGTGCCATCTCCAGTTGGCCCAGTACAAGACAGGGCTCAGTTCATATCTTGCACCTGGGAACCAGAAGGGGCAATACAGAGACTGAGCTCAGAGAGAGAGGAGATGCAGCTTGCCAGTGGCTCGCCATCTGTGGGGAGGGACACACACCCCTACAACTACACAACCGGATGACAGATGCTAGGATGAGAGTGAGCACCAGTGTCTCTCTGGATTTTCTAGGGTCCTTATAGTGGCTTCACATTTGGGCATCAACTGTGGTTAAGTTCTCTCAGGTATTCTGATGGGCAAACAGTTTAAACCAGAGACAGTTATACCCTCACATCCTTTTTCTCTCTTTTGAGATGAGGTGCTAGGAGAAAATAATTACCAGCACAAAATTCTATATTTGATTAAATGCTTGTTGGACAGTGAGAGTGAAAGAAAGACATGCTCACAAAGCCTAAGAGTTTATCACTAACAGACTTCAAGGACTTACCAAAAAGTATACTTCAGGAAGAAAAAGGAAGAGTAAGATGCAAAGAGTAGTAGGCAGAAAATCGGTTAATGTGTGGATAAATCTAAACAAGCATTACTGTAAAAGGAAAAGTGCCTAAACTTGTGACTCATTAACTTAGTGGAACAAAAACGCTGAAAAGTAACATGTAAGATAGGAAGGAATTGCTTTAGATAGACGCTGCTGAGGTCCTTTTATTTTTTGTAAAGGGGGTATTAGATGTTGATCGACTTTAGACTGTAAAAGTTTGAAAGTTAACAATTTCTGGACAGTAATAAAAGAATGTATAATTCATCCCAATAAAGGGGAAAGAGGGACTAAGAAAATATAGTTGATCCTATAGAAAATAGGAAAGGAGCAAAGACAAAGATCCCCTCCTCCCCAAAATGGAAAAAAAAAAAAACCCACTCCAGAGTAAACAGCAGAAAATAAGATGATAGAAATAAATAAAACATGCCAACAATTATAATAACCGTAAATGTAAAAAACTTTCCATTTAAAAGTCAGTGCTTGTCAGATTAAATTTTTAAAAGTTAAGCTAAATGCTGTTTTCAGAAAGTACCCAAAACATCAGACACAGACAGATCAAAGTAAAAAATGTAATGGATGTTTCAAGCAACAGCTAAAAGAAAGCTCGTGTTTCTATAACATTACTGGACAACGTAAACATTAAGGGAAAAAAGCATCGTTAATGATAAAGATGGTTACTAAATAAGGATTAAAGGAACCACTTGGAATATAAAATGATCTAAACTTATGTGTATTGAATATTATTATCTCACACATATAGCAAGAAAAAAACTGAGAGAAGTGCAGGGAGACAGGACATTTTAATGTATCTCTCTCAGTAATCAATAGATCAAGCTGGCAATACAGCAGATTTGAACAATGATATCAAAAAGTTTGATCGGGGGCTGGCCCTGTGGCCGAGTGGTTAAGTTCGCGCGCTCCGCTGCAGGCGGCCCAGTGCTTCGTTGGTTCGAATCCTGGGCGTGGACATGGCACCGCTCATCAAACCACGCTGAGGCAGCGTCCCACATACCACAACTAGAAGGGCCCACAATGAAGAACATACAACTATGTACCGGGGGGGTTTGGGGAGAAAAAGGAAAAAATAAAATCTTAAAAAAAAAAAGTTTGATCAAATGGACAGGTATAGAACCCTAGACACCAAAATAAAAGGACGCACATTCTTTTCAAAAAAACATGGGAAAAGTGCATGGAGAAAATTTTTAAAGTTCACTAAAAAACTTTGAAAAAGATCCAAACAAATGGATAAGATATAACATGGCCATGGATTGGATGATTCTGTCACAGAGATGCCAACTCCTCCAAAATTAATTTATAAATTCAATGGAATTCTAATTTTAAAAATTCTACATAATTCTTATTTTTAAAATCCCAACAGGGTTTCATGGAGTTGAAAAACTGATTTTAAAATTTGTATTGAAGAGCAAAGGGTCAAGAAAAAGGGCATTTTGAAGAAGAAGGAGTGGAGTGGAATTACCCACCAGATATCACGACTTTATAAAACTGTAGAAATTGAGACAGTGTGCTATTGATGTAGGGATAAAGAAATAGACTACAGAACTCAGAAACAGATCCACAAATGTATGGAGATGTGAGGCATCAGAAAGATGCCGGTACAAACCAATAGGAGAAAGAACGAAGGACTGTGTAACCGGTGCAGGGGCAACAGGTTATCTATATGGAAAAAAATGCTAAATTAGGTTTCTACTTCTCCACACCTAAAAGCAAATCCCAGGTAAATTGAGACCCTAAATATGAAAAGAAAAATGTTCAAACTTTTAAAATAAAACATAGGATTTTTCTTAATGACCTTGGAAAAAAGAAAGTCATTAAGAAAATACAGAAAGCATAAATCATAAAGGAAAACACTGAGATATTTAACTGCATTGAATAAAATATTTCTGTTCAACAATTGATATGATAAGTGAAGGGAAAAATAAGTCACAGAGTAGCAGAAGAAATTTGTAATGCATATTATTGACTAAGAATTAGTATGTGAATGTATATATTAATGCTTATTATCTCAATATCATTAATGTTTATAATATTATATACAATAATTATACAATACTACATAATATAATGTTATATAATAATATTAATGCTTAATATATGTATTTTATACAGATATTTTATATAAATAGGAATATATACTAATAAAATAGGCAAAGCATATATATATAGTCAATTCATGGGATGATTAACAAAGTTATAGGGGCTGGCCCAGGGGCGCAGCAGTTAAGTTCACACCTTCCGCTTTGGCGGCCTGGGATTTTCCGGTTCGGATCCTGGGTGCAGACATGGCACCACTTGGCAAGCCATGCTGTGGTAGGCGTCCCACGTATAAAGTAGAGGAAGATGGGCATGGATGTTAGCTCAGGGCCCGTCTTCCTCAGCAAAAAGGGGAGGATCGGCAGCAGATGTTAGCTCAGGGCTAATCTTCCTCAAAAAAATAAATAAATAAGTAAAGTTATAAAATTATGTTTAACCTCACTAGAAATGGGGAAATGCAAATCAAAACTGTAATGATATATCACTCTACATCCATCAGATTGACTGTATTTAAAAGTCTAATAACACAAAGTATTGGCAAGGACATAGAGGAACAAGGGTTTTGAACACACTGCCAGTGGGAAGTGGAGATAGCTAAAAACACTTTGAGGAACAATTTTTTACTAGGGGATAGAGCTGAAGACATGCATGTACGACAACCTGGTGTTACCTTTGTAAGCAGGTTCTCAAGGAGGCTGTGTACACAGAGTCAAGGAAACATAGATGAGATTGTTCACTGCAACATTGCTTGTAACAGCAAAAAGTTGGAAGAATTTAAGTGTCCAGCAACAAAATAACTGATGGATAAACTATGGTGTATTCATACGGTGGAACACTAGACAGTAGTGAAACTGCATGAACTAGAACTTTATAATTCAACTTGCACAAAAATCAAAAACATAATGTTGTGGAGAAAAATTAGTCACAAAAGGATACTTCCCAAGTCATTGTATTTACAACAAATGTAAAAACAATCAAAACAATACTGTATATACTTGTTAGTATAACAATTAAAATGTGTAGGGAAATCACAAACACTAAATGCAAACAGCTCTCAGGAAGGAGGAAGAATGTGTGGGGAGGGGGCGCAGGGGCTGCCCCTGGATCTGTAACGTTTTATTTTCATAACACTGAAGGAAATATGGCAACTGTTAAGATTTGCCAAAGTTGGGTCATAGATACACAGGTATTCCTGCTATTTTTCACTGTGCTTGAAATTGTTCATAATAAAAAGAAAGCAACGTCACAAAGCCTGAATTTTATTAAGAGAATGAAAATGCACACCTACGATAATAAGGAACAAAATTGATACTGTAGAAACTTGAATCAGTGACGTGGGGATGAGCTTGAGAAATGCTCCCAGAGTGCTGAGAAAACGTCAAAAGAGATGAAAAAATAGGAGAGAAAATAATAGACAGAGATGTGGATAGAGAGGACAAGATCCAAACTATGGAATTATGGGTATTTCTTTGGTATTTACCAGAATAAGAGAAGCAGAAATACTACACATCAAAAACAAAAGTAAAACTTGTCTGAGCTGGAGAATAATCTGAGAAGTCTGAAAGGGCAAATGTTCCCGCTAAAATTAAATGGCCCACATCCAGATATAAACTGACAAAATTTCTACAGTGTACAGAAAATCTTTAGGAATTAAGTTGGTGCTTTCTGCGTAGACAAGAAGTTGGCAGGTAAAGAAATACTTGATGTTGAAATACACGATCCAGGAGGTGCTTTATCCAGATTGTACCTCGCTTAGTAGAGACGAATTAGGAAGGCAAAGGAAGTCCTACTATCTCGAGAGAGCGTCTGAACTAGAAAGAATTAAGATACTTTTGAAATATACTTTGAACTGCAGTTTAAAAGCAAAACCTTGGTATTCAATAGCAGAATGTATATTAGGTTTTGATCTCTAAAATATACGCAGGAATTTGCTGGATAATTCTAAAGGATAGATTAATCATCAATGCTTCTAATTTTCTAAGGGTTTTCCTTCTCTCAAGTTCTATCATCCCCATAGAAACGCCACTACTCAACTCCAATCCAATTTTTAATGAGGATTAGTAAAATGCTAGCCATGTGAAAAGTATTTCATCATCCATTAAACCACTGCTAAAACCGCTATTAAAGTCAACACTCTTTGTAATGCTCAATACTCTTTATAGAATGATTCCTTTGGCAATTTCTTCCTACAACTGTATCCAGAAAAAAATATTTTCACTGAAACACTAGTTTGCATCCTTTGGTCACTGGAAGTTCTTGAAGACCTTGATTTCTTTCTTGTCTTTGTTAACAGGAAGCTCAGAGTTTAGTGACACCCAGGGCTTAAGTGACTGTCTCATCTCATACAATTGTTTCCTACCACTATTTGGTTCCTGATTATCTTATCATATTTCTTTTTCATTAAGGTGTGTGAGTGTGTGTGTATATATATAAACTTCTTCAAATCACTTCTGCACACGGGTTAAATATAAATGACTTAAAAATACATTAAAATGTTTTGAGTGAACTGACATTTCAAAAGCCTGCATGGCCCTAGCAGACAGTAGCCACATTGTGGAAGAGAAGATTCGTGATAACTAAGCCAGGGAGGGTCCCCTCAGTGTCTCACAGTGATGAAAACAACTCCTACTTTGCATATATCGTCACAGGAGTAGAGCCAGTCTTAAATCAGGGGAGGAGTCTGACTGAAGTCCTCACTTGACCCACAATCCTGCCCAACGGTTAACTCAGAACCTCAGAGAGAATCCAGGACAGGAGCAAGCCAGACTCTCTCTGGGTCATGAGCTTAAGTTGTGCCCAAGAAACCTTTTCACAATAAATGGGAACAAGAGTAATCTGTTCTCATTTTCAAAAAGGTATTGGCGTATTCATTAAGCCAAGACACAGAGAGAGAGAAGGATCCAGGGATGCAGCTGAGGATTCCCAAGCATTGAAGCATCACAAACCACTCTCCATCAGAGAGAAAATCAGGAAATGCTAATGTTAAGAACTCACTGTCTGTATAACAAATGGAAGTATCAGCTGGGCTTACCATGGGTTGCTTTCTAAAGGAAGAATTTCTGCAGTGGTTTGAAACCTACACCTTGAGAAAATACCATCTAGCTGGAATTGGCTGAGCCAGGAAAGATGAGGAGGGAAAAGCATACAGACTTCTAGAGCCAGTGGGTACAAGGGGAATGCCATTGCTGGGGTGGAGGGCTCATGCTATGAAGCCAGGAGCAATAAGGCGAGAGAGCTTGGCTGGGCTAGACTGTGGAAGATTTTGAATGTCGGGCTAAGGAGTGTGGCCTTCATCCTGTGAACAAGCAGGTGCAGGAGAGTGACGTGCTAATGGAGATGGTTTTACATCAGCCTATGGCAGGGTGCAGGGTGGGTCTCTACTTTCCGTCTCTGTGCTTCTGCATCTTTCCGCCTCAGGCACATCCTCAAAGATCTCGCTCAACACTCAGCTCAGGAAACCTTCTGCCTAGATTCTCCTGTCCTCATCCCCTAGCCCCTTGGAGAAATCCCACTCAACTTCTACCAGCCATCCCCAATGTCACCTCACTGTGAAACCTTTGGCAACCTATCTCCCAGCTCCCTGAGCCAAAAGTCAACCACTCCTCCACCTGCCACCCCAGGCTGCAAAGCACATTCTGTATTCTGCTCCTCACTAGACAGGTCGTTGTGCACGTGACCGTTCACTGGACTGGATCATGAACCCCTGGAAGGAAGGGACTGGCTCAATCCTCCATGAAAAGGGTTTGGAAAAAGCAAATATTTGTAACACTAATGGCTGATCTTTTTGGTGACTTCTATACGAAATACACCCTCTCTTTATGCTTTTCACTGCTAATATATAGTTTATATGAAACTGAATTCAATTTCCATATATATTTGATCCAGTATTATTCACACTGCAGATTTCAAACCCATTAGTGGATAGTAAAAATAATTCAGTGGGGCCTGACCATATTTTTTTAAATGGAACCAAATGGTATAAAATTATAAAAGCTTAGCATTTAGCAGAGGTGGGTAAGATATTTGCACGCACACACAGACACACACGGATTCTAGACATGTTTGTGTGTACTGAGTGCAGTGCAAATTGTATACTCTGACTGTGGGTTGCAGTCTAAAAAAGTTTGAGAAACACTTCACACTAGTTGTTTTGTTGAATGAGGGTTAATTTTCCAGCCTGATTGCCATTTTATTTTGAGCAAGGGTTGGATTTTCTCATCCTATTTTTGTCCCATTGTAGGTTTTCTCAACCTCGGCACTATTGACATTTTGGGGTGAATCACCGTTTGTTGTGGGCTCTCCTGTGCATTTCAGGATGTTCAGCAGCATCCCTGGCCTCTACCCAGTAGATGCCAGTGGCACCTTCCCTCCAGTTGTGACAACCAAAAATGTCTCCAGACATTTCCAAGTCCCCCCCAGAGGGCAAAAATCACCCCCAGGTGAGAACGTCTACCCTATGGTGCCCCCAATAATGGTGAGCATTGAGGCAGCCTTTAAGAAATGGATAAGGCAGATCTGAAGCAAAGATCCTGCAGGAGCCTCCTGCATCGGAAGATCTTCTTAACCCCATCAGGCGTACAACCAGGTCCCTAGGGGCCGCTCGGACTGCACAGAACGTCTTCAGTCTAACCACAGGACTCTCGCTCATGCGGCTATAGGGTGTGCACAGGGCACAGAAATTGCTCAGGGTCCAGAGGTGCTCTTGGAGAAAGGAGGAGGAATCCCAGCACTTCTGGACGACAGAAGTAGAGCCTTGCCGTGGAAGCAGCGTCTCAGGAAACTCACGTGGAAGGTCGCCACTTGGGACCATGGAAGCAACAGTCCCTCAGCTCTGCAGAGGAGCTACAAGCACATGGGGGATGAGCGGGAAACTAAACATCGGGGGGCAAGAAGTGATGCTGCTCTGACGTGGAAGGGCCCAGCCGTGCATGCCATGGGGTCTGTGCACCAGAGAGGAGCGCAGGAAATGCAAGGAGCACTGGCCAGACAGTCCCAAGAATCTAGCGCTCGAGGCAGCTAACTGTGACCCAGAATGAGTCACGTAATCTGGGATGTTTCAATTTCTTATCAGAAAATTGTGGAAGTTTCACTAGGTCCTTAAACCAGTTCCAAAATTCCATGATTTTGGTTTGGCTCTCTACTTTTTCTTTTCCTCACTAGGACCTACAGTTTGGACATGATCTGCCCGCTGGCTTCTGGCTACCTTTCTGACCTCATTTCTTATCATTCTCCTCCTCACTTACCATGTTTCTGTCACATGAACCTCCTTACGGTTCCTAGAATATCCTAAGCCTGCTCTCACCCCAGGACCTTTGCACTTGCTGCTCCCAGCACATGGAGAGACTCTGCTCAAATCTCCCTTTTGAAGAGAAGCCTTCCTTGATAGCCTATTGAAAACAGCAGCTCTTGCCATCCTCTATGCCCTCTCACACCTCCTCTTTTCCTCTTAACACTTATCATTAAGGACATATTATTTATGTAAGGTAATATATGCTTATTTCATCATCTGTTTACGTACTGAGACTGATTCTTCCATGTATAAGCTCCATGAGGGCAGGACTTGTCTATTTGTTTACTGCTAGGACCCCAGCACCCAGAAATTGCCTGGCACATTATAGGCATTGAATGCACATTTTTATTTATTTATTTTTTTCCTTAAGATTTTATTTTTCCTTTTTCTCCCCAAAGCCCCCTAGTACATAGTTGTGTATTTTCAGTTGTGGGTCCTTCTAGTTCTGGCATGTGGGACGCTGCCTCAGCATGGCTTGATGAGCGGTGGCACGTCCGTGCCCAGGATTCCAACCGGCGAAACCCTGGGCCAAGGAAGCAGAAAGTGCAGACTTAACCACTCGGCCACAGGGCCAGCCCCTGAATGCACATTTTTAAAACGAACTGATAAACATATACTTAAACAAGTGAAATAATCACTGTGGACTCAGAAACCAAATTCTTTACTTGGTTGAGCATCACCAAGACATTTTTCCAGATTAGTGTAAATAATTACCAGTGGTGATGTGTGAAGCAAAAACAGAACGAAAACAAAAAGGCCTGGTTCAACTGCAAGTTGTTTATAGCTTTCTTATCGTTCACTCTTTTAATTTTCATTGTTCTAATTCTTTCTGAATTTGACAGTCCTTTATTTCATTTTATTTTAGAAAGAAATTTACTGCATCAGTTCTTTGCCCCATTAGGGCTCAGCGCTGAATGTAAGTAAGATATTACAAAGGCCTCAGATCATGGAAGAGATTTCAGTTTCCGCTTGTGAACTTTTCTTTCCATTGCAAAAACTAAAATCTAAACGTAGTGGCCCTCTCCCGTTTTGGTTGGGAATAGTTAATCACAGAAGGCGGCAATCATCTGAGGTAGCGTGCTGGAGCTTCTCTCTTGTGCCCTCATCTCAACCACTTCAAGTGACTCCAACCTGATGCTAAAGGGCCATGAGGGCTCTGAAAGTCTGTGAGCTACCGCATCTGCTGGATGACTTGGGAGCTGCCGCCACCTGCTGGATGACTTGGGAGCTGCCGCCACCTGCTGGATGACCGAGACTTCGTACTTCCACCTGAGGAGTGAGCGTGGGTGGTGGTTCCCTAAAGTTTGTGATCCTCACCATCGGTTGGTCTCTGGAATCCCTTTATGACCACGTGATCAAGACTATTGCTAGGAGAAACATTTCACTGGGCCAGAATGGACACCTATTTACACTATTAAATATGGCAGATGCTAGGGTTGAAGTCAGTTGGCAGCACTAATCCAAGCTCTGTGACGGATCTCTGGCTCTCCAGACAAGTGGGAATGAGAAGCTGGAACCAAAACTCCCAATATGAGACCAGGAGCTTCAAAAATAGACAGTTTCAGCCTTATAGCAGATCACTATTTTCCTTTCAAAAAGATTTTTGTCTCAAAGTGTCTGTCAACACCCTGCTTTAGTATGAATACTATCTATCAAAATATTTACTAATCTCTGGAATAGCAGGCAAAAGAGTTGGGTTTCAAGTGCTATCCGTATTACCCGGGGGCTGCACACATTACTCTGTTCATCAATAAGCATAAGGGAGAGGTCACAGCCCTGACCCGCTCTGCTTCATGAGCTATCAAAGGGGAAACATACACTTGACAAGCCAAAAGCTAAGCAAGAGCGCTATCAGGAGCCCCAGCTGTGTATATAACACCAGCGAAACAACCTAAATGTCCGTCAATACAGAATTAGTTAAGTAACTGTGGTGGAGCTGTACAATGGAATACACTGTGGTTATTAAAATCAATCACGTAGATCTACATTTACTCACATACAAAGATGTGTACAGTATTTTGTTACACAGAAAAAGTATGTGTACTATGATCTCATCATTGGATTAAAAAAATCCTGGAAGATTACACATCAAAATGTTAATAGTGGTTATGTCTGGATGCTGAGATTAGAGACAATTTTCATTTGGATTTTTTTACATTATTTTATGTTGTTGGAATTTTTTTTCTAATAATAAGTATGCATTACTTTTTCTATTTAGAGACAACAAAAAAGCTCTGCTTTGGGATTATTGCAATGGTTTCCTTAATCGGTCTCCTTCCTCCTGCCCTTGGCCCTCTACAGACCGTCCTTCTCATACCAATGAGAGTGATTTTTGTTGAAACCTAAGCAGAAGGTCTTTTCATAACTCTGGTCAAGACTCAGCCCTCAAACTAACCCTCCCAGTCTTCCCATCTCTTTCCGAGAAAAAGTAAAGTCCAATGGCCTCCAAGGTCGTAATCAGCCTCCAGTGTGACCTCCCTCTCTCTCTGACCTCATGTCCTTGCAAGCTTCTTCCCCAGACGACCCTAATCCGGCCACACAGGCCTCCTGGCTCTTCCCTGAACACCTCAGGATGCTCCTGCATCAGGGCCTCAGCATTTGCCTGGAGCGCTCTTCCCCCACGTGGATGGATGGATGGATACATAGATAGACAGATAGATAGACAGATAGATAGATAGATAGATAGATAGATAGATAGGTAGAAAGATACATACATACATACATACATAGAGCAATCGATTTATATCCAGAAAGTTTGCCCCGTCCTTACTCAAATGTCACCTTCTCAGGAGGCTTCCTCTGACTGCCCACGCTCTTTCTTGTTTTGTTTTTCTCCATAGCCCTTATCATCATCTGATGTGTTATCTATATATATATGTATTTTTTTTGGTGAGGAAGATTGGCCCTGAGCAAACATCTGTTGCCAATCTTCCTCTTTTTGCTTGAGGAAGATTGCTGTTGAACTAACATCAGCGCCAATCTTCCTCTATTTTATGTGGGATTGCGCCACAGCGTGGCTTGACGAGGAGTGCTAGGTCCGCGCCCAGGATCTGAACCTGTGAACCCCTGGCTACCTAAGCAGAGTGCATGAACCCAACCACTCTGCCACTGGGCCGTCCCCACACATTTTTCAATGTATCTGTTCACCGTCTGTCTGTCCTGACTAGAATGTAAGCTCTGTGAGGTCAGGGATTCCTCTTGTCTGTTTTGTTCTCTGCTGAATTCCCAGCATCTGAAACAGTGCCTGGCACACAGGGGGCACTAAATATTTGTATGAAAGAGTAAATGGATATATTGTAGAATAACTTAGGGAACTGATTCTTTAGAAAAAAAGGAATCCCATGAACTTGAGGAATCAAGTTGAAAACAAGGTAACCACAGGGCTGGGTTCTTATCTAGGATCTGCCACTGAGAGACCCTGAGACGGCTACTGAGTCATTCTGGGCCTCAGTTTCCCCCTGTGAAAAATGAAGAGGTAGTGCTTTCTAGCTCTCTGAGCTTATAAGCTCTCAGTCAACAAAGATTTGGCTGTGAGACGTGATTATCTCCTTCGTTCAAGGCAATATGCTATGTAGGCAAAGATGAACAAGGTAAGGTCTGTGCTCTTGTAATCTGTAAGAGTGGAAGACCAAAAGATAATCCATATTTTTGGAGTCCACATGAAAGGCACCTATTTCTTATTATATAAATGATACTATTACTTCTTGTGGTGGATCCCTTCCCTCTGTTCCCTAAGATCCACCTCTACCCTTCTCTGCTCTGCCCTGGGCCCCGGGGAGCTTCCCTGTATGGCCTCCAGCCGTGTTCTGCAGCTCTGGAAGCACCACGGGAGAGGGGACAGGGGGAGGAACGGAGTCAGAGCATTTGCTCTCCAACTTCCACTCAACGAGGGTGTCATGGGACACGTGTCTGAAGGTTACAGTGCTTGCCTGATGGCCCTCCTTGTCTGTCTCCAGATGCTGGTAATTGACCTCTCTTGATCTCCTTACATCCACCCAAAACTCTTTCAAACAATTCCTTTACAAAACTCACTTTCAATTACCCAGTTGCAGGTGCCTCTGTTTCCTGCTAGGAGCCTGGTGACACCTGAGACTGAAGCTGGGCACCTGAGGGGTACTGTAGATGTTAAACCAATTTGCTGTTTTTCCTGTTTAACTTGAGGGGTGACTCAGGAGTCTAGAGGAGTTGTGAGCTAGTTTTCCAGAGGATCTGTGAACTTGTTTTGCAGAAGAAAGAGAACGCCTTCGGGATCACTGACGGCTGGCCCTCTGCAGCCGGTGAAACCCAGAAGTCAGATTGCCAAGGGCTTATCAGGAGAGACTAGTTTGTTCCCCTGAAGCTCCTCCTGCCAAGCCCCTTAGCTCCATAAAACCCCCCTGCTTTCTGTTCCTGGACAGGTGGATTTCAGAGAACCCAGGCTCCCATCTACTCGTTTTGGCCAATTTGAATAAATCTTTCTCCATCTCCAAGCACCGATGTCTCAGTGTTTTGCTTCCTGTGCATCAGGCACATGAACTTGAGATTAAGAGGTTTGGTATCAAAATCATTAGAAAAGTCATCTTTTCTCATGTGGTTGCCTCTCACTTGCACATATTTGTGCATATTTGTTTCTTACTTGGTCACATAATCAGATGGATCCATTAGACTCAGCCTCTCACTGTGTTAAGCTGGTTTCATAGACCTCCTCTCTGTGCCAACCCACAATTGTGGCCCTACTCTCTCATCAAAGAACATAAGAGACTGAGGGATTCAGACGCTAAGAAATGATCCCAAAGGAAATAGTGTAAAAGCAAGAAGTGCTCCAAAGGAAAGAACAAAAAAGATTAACTATGAAACGATGAGTATAAAGGAAAGAGAACAAAAGGATTAATAAGAAAATGGAAGATAACAAAGGAGAAACAGGTAAAGGATATTTGTGTATGACTCACTTCACTATATTAAGGTTTAAAAATCCATTGAGACAGAGTAGAATAAATAATATATGGTTGCTTACCACGCGGCTGCTAAATACCAGCTGACTGATTGAATAGATGCTACGATGGACACTGGAGCACCTTGCATGCCTTTTTTTTTAGAAAATTATATTTTCTTATTATTTGTTTTAGTCTTTCTTCCGTATCTAGCCAGTGGGGGTAAGATATTGGTGTACTGATTATACGTGAATGTATGGTAATGTAAGATGTACAAAGGCCTCAGAAGAGCAATTAATAGGTAGCAGGTATTTACACAGCAAAGTGAATCATCCCCTTAAGAACCAATAAAGTTGCACAAATGAGTGTTACTCAGATTTACATGCATCGAGGCATCAGCAAATCAATAGAGCGATTACGGTGGAGGGCATCTGAATGTAAAATCGCATTTGAAGTTATGTTTATGCACAGACCGCATACTTAAAATGCAGATTGGTCTAGGAACAAATGATTTGCTCTTCCTCCTGTTCCCTTTTTTGCCTTACAGTCTAAAGATTTACAAATACGCGAAGTTCACCAATTTATAGGCCTAGCCCAGGCTCCTGGAGCAACGCCAAGCAGAGCAGCCTCTCTCTCTGTTTCTCTTTTGACAGCAGCACAAACCTGTCCAAAGGCAGTTAGGTTGCAAGCAAGCTCTCCAGATCTCCTATATATTTTAGAACATTCATGTGCAAATTAAATTGCCAGGATTTCTATCAAGCGGACAATTTTGTTACTAGGCACTAATGGATGCCTTCCAAGTTTCACAAAATTGCTACCCATGAGAGGTTTCCCCAAATTTCCCAGAGAATCTCGCAAAATTTAGGGGACAAAACCCCAGCAATATACTACAGAGGTCAGCAAACTTCGTCCCATAGGCCAAATCTGGACTGCCACCCGTTTTTGTATTGTTGAAACAAATTTCTAGGCCCAAGATGGAGCTGCTTCTGCCGGGGATGTCAAATCAGCAAACTGAAACTAAGACAAACTCCCAGTAAACGCTCCGCTTGACTAGAAACGCAGTATATCCAGTCAGCCAACGCCCAAATGCCAAGACAACTCTGAGCGCTATACTTATTTCCTTCTTCTATACTCATCTTCCATTTTCTCTTCCTTGTTGCTCGTTCTTTAGCCCGTAAAAGTCTCCCACCTCCCACCCCATTCTGCAGTTCTCCTTGTCTGTTTGTGTCAACAAAATTGTCTTCTTTAATGATTTTTAACAGTACATGAGTTAAGAATGGCTTTTATATCCTTAAATGGTTGACCAAAAGTTAAAAAAAGAATAACCTTTTGTGACACACGAAAATTATATGAAATTCAGATTTCTGTGTCCATGGAGAGAGTTTTATTGAATCACAGTCACACAGATATTTTCTTGTCTATGGCTGTTTTCATGCTTCGATAGCGGAAGTGACTTGAAAAATCCCAAAATATTTACTACCTTGTCCTTTACAGAAAAATTTGCTGACCCCTGTCTAAATGAATGGTTAGCTTTTGGGAGGTTAAAAACAAACAAACAGGGGCCGGCTCAGTGGCACAGTGGTTAAGTGTGCACGTTCCACTTCTCAGCGGCCCGGGGTTCGCCAGTTCAGATCCGGGTACGGACATAGCAGCACTTGGCATGCCATGCTGTGGTAGGCGTCCCACATATAAAGTAGAGGAAGATGGGCATGGATGTTAGCACAGGGCCAGTCTTCCTCAGCAAAGAGAGGAGGATTTGCCACAGTTAGCTGGGGGCTAATCTTTCCCAAAAAACAAACAAACCAAAACTAGAGGTACAGTATGGTAACTCTCTGGGGGATTTCCTTTCTTTTTCTTTTTGCCTGAATCTAGGGTGTGCTTGAGCGGTAAAAGATAGTCATTGTTATTGTCAGCAAAGCTCATCAGACCTTGTAGTTTTAATTCTCTGATGTGTTTTAAATCTGTAGTCTTTCAAAACTAACCAGCCAACCAACCAACCAATCAACCAAAACCCATCCTAATGATTCTACTTGCCCTAACTCATGTGGCCTCTTCTATTGTTCGACTTCTGTCAGGGAAGTTCTGCTCCTGACCCTTTGTTTCTGAATTCTGACATTCTAATGTCTTCAAGTCCCAAGAGAAGAGCTCAGGGTGCGGAGTCATAAAGAACAAGCGACAGACAGGCTGGTAATCACCCGGGTCAGTTACACCATCTTTCAGTAATTATGCATGGAGGGCACACGTATGAACAACATCTCCTTCATCTTGAAAAGTGAACAGATGTCATAATCTCTGTTTCACATGCATTTCCTCAAAATAATCTTGAGAAGTAAAAAATATTACCTACCTCAGACATTATTGTACCCATTTTAGAGATGAGAACACTGAGCCCCAGAAGGGTGAAGTGACTTTCCCGAGAAGGTCTCACTGCAAGGTAATAAGAGAACTGTTCTCCTGGCCCTCAGACCCAGACGTGCCTCCCGGATTCTGCTCTGTTTAAAGGTACAGTGTTTGAAGGCAGTGAGAAGCTTTCAAGGATTGATGAGGACTTTTCACAGGCACTGACCAAAAGAGGTAGCAGGTTGTACGGAAGCTGAAAGAAGGTGATAATAAGTCCCAAGGATTTTGGAAGAAGCTGCTTCCAGCCCCTTCCTGATTGCTTCCTAACCATCCCTAGTGCATGCCACTACCTTCTGTCCCCAGCTGCTTCCCCTCTGCTCACTGTGGCATTGCTACCAAATAGGAGCCCTTCCTAGCGACTGGGGATAAAGGGCGTCTTTTTTGTGGCTACAGATGTGAAGACGTGTACCCAGGAATCCTAGCATGCTGAGCTGGTCTCTGGGGACACAGTCAGGCAATTAACAACAAGAGCCTAAGTCTCAGGGCAAAACTGAGCAACAGCCAGATTCACACGTGGACGTTTGCATGACAAGGGTGTAAACAGATACACAACCAGCAACCCCTAGACAGAGCGATGTCTGAGAAAGCAGGAAGGCAGAGACAAGAAAAGTGGGAGATGGGGGCAGGAAACATCATGGAATCAGGTTTTTTGTAGAAATTTTGATTGATTTGCGCCAGGGTGCATTGTCTCTGCTCAGCAGAAGAGAAGTTTCTGAAATTGTTGAAGAAAATGGATCGTGGGGAGGAGAGTATGTCAAAAACCAAACATCTATCACACCTTCCTCTGCAATTTCTGTGGATCTGAGACTATTATTAGGTTTATTAGGACCAGGGGAAAAATGTACTCTAATTTAGTATAGAAATGTTAAAGCTTATTCTAATGATGAGGAAAGAACACAGGGGTAAAATGAGGGCTTGGTTTGAAAGAGAGAGAGAAAATGTCTCTCCCTCCTCACCCCCTTATTAGCATATTGTACTCAATCAGCAAATCGATCACTGGAATCTCTCTCAAAGGCCTCCTTTCCATCCTTACTGCCTTGAACTTACACTCCCTGGGTTTGCTTTCTCCCTTCCTTCTTTCTTTCCTCTCCTCTTTTAGTCAACTTTTTTCTTATTTGTGTCACATCACAATTCTGGGAGTTCCACTTTGCCTGTGAACCTTGCCAATGGGGAAACCCACTTTTGGCCTGGTGGGTTTCTAGACCAACTTTCTCCTCCCATCTTCTCTTTGAATTTCCCTGACAGCAGCAGTAGAAAGGCATCCAGCCTAAAAAGTAGTCACAGGCTCTTGTCTTATTAAGTCGCATTCAGTCATTTGCGTACTCAGTAAATCTTTATTGAGCATCTACTTTGTACAGCATGTTGGGAATGCACCCTCGAATGAGTCATTCCAACTCCAGGATGGAGCGAACACTGGAGGGGAGATACAGATAATGAAAGAGTTTCAGGCAGTGAAGGGCTGTGGAGAAAATAAAGCAGAGAAGGGGCTGAGTGAGTGTGAAGTTCAGCGAAGCCTGTCTGAGGAAGTGTTATCTGAGTTATGAGGGGAGTGGTTATGGCAAGATCTGAGGAGAGAGAGTTCCAGGCAGAGGAAACAGCAGGTGCAAAAGCCCTGAGGCAGGAAAGTGCAGAATGACTTTTACTAGGAACAAAAGAACACATTCTGTTGGGAACTGCCCAGAGGACACCCATTTCAGTTCAGTGATGAACTGATTGGTTCTTTCTCTCCTTGGAGTATGAGGATAGGACACAAGAAATTAAATGGTTGAGGATGCTAGTACCCAGCTGCATTCTCAGGGAAGCTTACAGAATCCTAGAGTTGGTCACACAGGGGAGTCATTTTTAATTTCATTTCATTTGTCTTTGGCAGAAAGAAAGAAAATACTTTTTGACTTCTG
Source organism: Equus caballus (assembly GCF_041296265.1). Classification (NCBI taxonomy): domain Eukaryota; kingdom Metazoa; phylum Chordata; class Mammalia; order Perissodactyla; family Equidae; genus Equus; species Equus caballus. The sequence goes on from NC_091704.1 coordinate 42,119,419, forward strand.
CCATTTCTATTATTTGTAGTTCATATTCTTTATTACTTATTCCATCCTTCTTGATCAAGTTAAGCTTGGATCCCAGCTAACAGGTGACCACCAGATGGGCCAATGCATGTCCTACGAAGACACACATGTGTATGCGTGTCTGTGATGCTCTACAGAATCCCCTGTTCTGATTGGCCAACTTATAAGATCCAACACAGGGCCAAAATAATACTATGGAATAATAAGGCAAATTCTAATGTTGTTGGTATTTCTTTCTTGAGGAAAAAAATACATAGGAAGGGTAAGGAGGGAGAGATTGTAATCTTTGTCTTCTTTGTATTTCCCTCAGGAACAGAAGAGGCACTGATGTGTGTGCTGAGTCTCTGGTGAGGGGATGGAAGTAAATATAATATCATTATTTTTCAAGGTCACTGAAATGACTCTATTTCTCATTAGAGGACCTGGACACTAAGACATCTGAATATTTTCTCCCCACCTTACTTGTGACATTGTGGAGCTGAGGTTAGATGTGGACATTGAGCAACACTTCAGTGAAGCCACCAAAATCCCCCTTCCTCCTCACTCAGGCTGAGCAGCAGTTAAGGCAACGCTGGGCCCTGGCTTTCAGCAACTACAGACCTAAGAGCGGCCAGGATCACCAACTGCCACATTAAGCAGTTAAGCTGCTAATAGGATCTGGCATTAATCGGCTGGAGTGTTAGCCTTCCTTATGAAAGGAGGTGGATGTAAGCCTAAAAGAAGCAACAGAGGAGCCCAGTGAGGGGCGGTCTCCAGGGCGGGATCTCAGAGTTCCCCTGGGATGCTCTGGTCCTCAGCAGTCAGCGTGAACATTCTGTTCTGAAGTTTGCTGTTCAGGGAGTACAGTGGGCATCACACCAAGAAAACACCCATGTAGGAAGGACCTTGAGGTGGGAGGAGCAAGAGTGATGAGAATGGGGCAGCCCAACTTGTAGAAATACTGGTCTCACACATTCCTTCAGGGAGGCCTTCAAAATAGTTACCAACTGGCTCAGTTTGGGTCTAACCAATCAGAAGGGCTGCCGGCTGTAAGTTCCCAGGGCTTTACCGGTCGAGTTTCAGCCCTGCATGCATGGCTCACTCACATTTTTGTATGTACAGTATACCTTCCAAGTTTTAGAAGGGAAAGGAACTTTCTAGTTTGTTTTGTGCTGTCAGAACTTCTTTGGTCCGTAGATTCTACATCGACTGTCCCCTGTACTTTATTGAATTGCTGACCTTGCTGTTCTCGTGCTATTTTGCTTTAGGTGAATAAGAACCTGTTGAAATTTGAATCTTCCTCTGGGAAGTAGCTTTGCAGTCAGCCAAACCCAAGTTCAAATCCTGCCTTTACAATTATTATTCTTGGCAAAGTAGATAACCTTTCAAAGATGCAATTAAAAAAAAAATCTATAAAAAGGGATACTATTCCTCCAGCACAGGGTTTGGTGGGGATTAATATGGGATTTCCTAAGTAAAGCGCTCGGCACAGAGCCTGGCTCATGAAAGCTTTCGCAATGGTAGTTCTGATATTTAGAATTTAGTATAATTCAGATAAGTGCTATTTTGTAATTAGGTAATTTTATAAATGGAAAAATGGGTTTTGGAAGCGAGCTAATAGTCTAAACTCCCAGCAAAATAAGAAGTGTGAATGTGCCAGAATATAGGGTTTTCTAAAACATTAGAAGTGATCACGAGAAAAAACCACAATTGAAATACCAATTAAAGCACATTCTTACGTATTCATGAAACAGGCCATCTAATAAATTCTATTTCTGTTACTCTGATTTGAGTAACCATATATACGTAAAAGTGGTTAAATTATATTTATTTAGGAATATTCCATAATTGAGAGTTTTCACTGAATCAGCCACCTCCCCTGCATGCAATTACTTTGAAATGACAAAATTTTACTTCACACAGGAGATCAATTGTGATGAGACATGACGTATCTGTAAAGCGCCTTTGCATGCTTCATCCCACTTAATTCGCAAAGCTGGCCTCCACGTGGACCATGGGGAAATACTTATCAGAAACTCCAAGACCAGACCAGTGTTCAGTTTAAAAAGAAAAAGTTCAAGAGAAGCCCCAATCCACGTCCCCTCCCCTGCCTCCAGTCTCCGCACCCCTGTCCAGGGCCAGCACGAGTTGTTCTAGCTCATCCTTCTTCCACTTTCCTGTCTCCATGGAGAAGGAGATACAAAGGGATAGAAGGACAAAGGTGAGCATGGGGCTGCTCACAAAAGGGGAGCAGAGGAGTTGATGTTGGGGAAGTGTAGGGTGGGCCCACAACACAGAGGGCTTGCTCAGTTTGTAATATGAAAAGAGAAACTAGTGTTTCAGGGCCTGCCCGGTGGCACAGTCAAGTTCACACACTCTGCTTCGGCAGCCTGGGGTTCACCTGTTTGGATCCTGGGTGCGGACCTACACACCACTTGTCAAGCCATGCTGTGGCAGGCGTCTCATATATAAAGTAGAGGTAGATGGGCACAGATGTTAGCTCAGGGCCAGTCTTCCTCAGAGAAAAGAGGAGGATTGGCGGCGGATGTTAGCTCAGGGCTAATCTTTCTCAAAAAAAAAAAAAAAAAGAAACTAGTGTTTTCAAAATACCGTCAGATCCTGCCCCAGCTACTGTCACCCCAACTTTGGGCCATACATCACAAAGTCTAGCTAAAGACTATAGCATAGATCTCATCCAGCAAGAGCAGAAGGAGGCCCTCCTTTGATTTGAAATACATTAGAATCCTCAACATTTCTTCTAGGAAGAAGGAGCTTCATCCTTTGCCATATGCCTGGGGAGTTTCAGTTTTTAAATTCTAAAGAAGAGAAGTGAAGCAATTGCTGGGTGATCGTAGTTATTGTGTATGTAGGGTTTGTGTGTTGGTGTGTGTATGTGGGGTGTGGCTTCACCATACCCCATATCCCCCAACAATTCAATTTGAAGGAAGGAGCCCTGACATTCAAGGTTGGAGTAAATGTTGTTTTCAGAAGAGCCCAAATTCCTAGGACTTGGGGAACTTGGTGAGTCTCCCCGCCTGGAAACAGCCGTGGCCTGGGAGTCAACTGTGTGGCTGGTTTGTGAGGAGAGGGAAGGAGTTTATTCAGATCAACTAAGAAATAAAAATACGGCTCTGTGCGGGCTACAGAAAACCAACTGACAGTGTTAGGTAGGCTTCTTTTCTGAAAGCTCCTTTCCTGGGTAAATAGGACCCAGGGGTTGCACAGGAATCTGGAGGAATTTATTGGCAAAACTGAAAAGGTCACAGAGTCTTCAAACAAAGAAGCCTCAACATTTCAGATCTGAGATCTCCCCACTACACAGGGCTCTAGGTTTTTGTAAAGGTACCCCCCAATTCCGAAAGACAAAGATTTTCTAAGCCGGGGTTGGCAAGGTGGTCTAAGTAATTGAAGTGTGGTTCTTGAATCATGAGGGAGCTTCTCAAACCCCAGATCATAATCAGAATCTGACTTTTTACAAAACCCCCAGGTGATTTGATAGACGCTGGCTCAAGCTCCCCCCAGCCCCCCAGAGAGGAGCTATGACAGAAAGGACCTTATGCCATCAGCTAGGCCCCCAGCTAGACGTCAGCACACCCATGAGCTCTTTGATCCTCCCTGATGCCAATCAGAGGGACCGTTTACCTGAGCATCCTTCATTTGCAGGTAGATACCAACCTCAAAGAGCCCAGGAGCCTTATTTTCTCCCCTATGATTCTAAGATGAACCCATTTTCTCCAAAGATGAAAAAGTGGGCGGGGGTGAGGGGGGAAGGCTGCACAACATCTTGGTATGTGGTCTGTTCTGTGATCGTGAAAGAAAACTGACCTCAAACTCCCTGAGGATGATGCAAAAATAAATCTTCTGTTGACTTCCTGGACATAGAAATGGCCTGTGGCCCTGTCGAGGGTTTCTAACTTCCTCAGGGCTGGGAAAACTGCAGCGGGAAGGGCTGAGGGGAGCCCACTCCAGGCTGTCCTTCTGCAGGGCACTGAGACCCCAGTCATTCATGGGGTCCTGATGCACGAACTCCAGCAATGCAGCTCCCCCCCCCCCCCCCCCCCGCCCTTCAGGAGGGCCGTGGTACTCACGGAAGGTTCGGACGGTGTCGCTGGGCCGGCTGCGGGGGCTGGGGCCATGGGGATTCACGGCCCGCACAGCAAACTGGTAATTGGTATCCGGATCGAGGCCCTTGATGACCATGGAGTCCATCTGGATCCGTTCTTGGAATAAGGTCCAACTCTTGTCAAAATCTGGCCTTTATTGATTAAAAAACAAAACCAAACAAGAAGCAGCAGTTCAGGAACAGCAGAGGGAAAGGAAACTCGCTGGCTGTGTAAACTAACAACATTTGAACTCTGGAACATTTGAACATAAAAATGGGTTAACATCTCCTATATAAAAGTCATCTTGATTCTAAATCGTAGGTCAGAATCTTTACGTCCCTGCCAATAAAAGCAAGTAGATTATTTTTAGGACCAGTTTTAAGCACTGCTTAAAGATCATCTGCTTTTCCTCGCACGGACTTAACTACGGTGCAAAGATCCTCACGTAGGAGTTCATTTTCAAGGACGCTGCCTTCCAGATGTTTTGTAAACAAGCCTTCCCCTGACAGTCCCCGTTCTCAGAGGTCAAGAGAGCACAGATTCCATCCATTCACAATCTGTTCACAAAATAAACAAATATAAGTTTTATAGGGTAACTAATTGCACGAATTGCCATGGGAAAACCCAAGAAGATTCCGTCCGTGGCCATTCTTACTCTGAACAAAATTGTGCAACTTGCTGAATTTTCACACGTCCTTCTAAGAACCCTGTGGAGAATGGAGCCCTTCACTTCGAGCTCATATTGGGAGGCAATACGCAGAGAGCGTTGAGTACAAGCTCTAGAGTCGGACAGAGCCGCTGAAATCCCGCCTCTACTATTTCCCAGCTGCTCTTGAACTTGGTGAAGTCTCTATTTTCTCATCTGTAAAATGGGGGTAATAGAAGTACCTATCTGACAGGGCTGTCATAAAGATTAAATGAGATATGTATCCTCAGCATAGTGCCTGGCGTCATATTGTAAACACTCGGTGTGGGTTAGCCAGGATCTAAGGGACTGACCACATCACAGAGCCAGGAGGCGGCCCTGGGCCACCTCCTCACTCTCTACCTGTGGCCCCAATGCAGCAGCACTACCCTTTGTGGCTAATCAGCACCGGAAATGTGGCTAGTCTGAATTGGGATGTGCCAGAAGAGTAAAGAGTGCACTGGATTTTAAAGAAAAAAAAAAAAGAATGTAAAAAGACCTCATTGATTACATGTTGAAATGACCATATTTTGGATTCAGTAGGTTAATATATATATATTATTAAAATTAATTTCACTTGCTTCTTATTAGCTTTTTAATGCCGCTATCAGAAAACTTCAAATTTCCTATAGGCTTGCACTGTGTTTCTACCGGACAGTGTCGCTCTATGTAGACTTCTTAGAGGGAGAAAGGAAAGCATTCTAGGTAATAAGAACTGAAAGGTGAAATTGGGGAATTATCATGGGTGGCTGGGGGACAGTGTGAATGGCCTAGTTGGAGTGGAGGTTTTGAGTTAATACCTAATAACAGCCACCAAGTATCAAGTGCTTGTGAAGTACCAAGTATTGTTCTAATACTTGAACTCATTTACTTCTCACGTCTACCTTTATGAAGTAGATACTAATATTAAAGACCCCTTGCCTCTTTTTTTACAGAGGAGACTAAGGCACAGAACTGGTAAGTAACTTGCCCAAGGTCACACAGCTGATAAATGGTGAGTCCAACTTGGGTGGATGGGTTAAGGTTAGATTAAGAAGATCTTTGATAGTGGATGAAAAATCGAGGTGATAGTGATTGAAGGGCTATTCTCCTCCATCTTTTAGGTTGCTTCCTCACCACCTCTCAGTTGTTCTATTGTTAAACACTTCTGCTCACAGATATGTAGAGGAAGGCAGGACGCAAAAAAGATGGATGTTTCTCCATTATGAACAACCTATCAGGCAAGGAAATAGAGACTCATTCTGCTGAAAGGAGATGCCTGAATGATACACGGATTTCTTTAATATATGCTCACCTAGTTTTTCATTAGCAGGAATTGTTGAAAGTCAAATGGAGGCCTTCAGCCCTCAAGCCCAGTAAAAGGCACTTCCGCGGGCTCACGGTGAGTAGTCTGTGGGCCCATGGGCGTAGCTCATAAGAATTCACGTGTTTGGAGAAGCAGAGGTCACAGGGTATGCCCTCTGGAGGAAGTAGGGCTCCTTTCTCTTTTTTTGATATCCTTTCCCTAAAGATGGACTTCTTGTGTAAACTAACTTTGTCATCGAAGAGAAAACCTCAGTGCGAAAACCTCAGTGCGGGGTGGAAGGAAACACATTTACAAACTCAAATTAGAACAAAATCACTTCACAGAGGAAAGCCACAGGGGACACCTAAAAGTCAAGGGAGAGAAGATGTGATCTTTAGATAAAACTCTCCTATTATCCTCTGCTAAGCTTCCCTTGCGGCATTTATAGAGGAAGTGACTGGTAACTGCTCTGGGAACGTGCCATTGTTTACCCAAGGCTACCTGCAAATATCAGCAACAATCTTCATGTAAAAACTACAGCTCCTTTCCAGCCCCCACAAAAATGGAAATCATTTTGTATTTGTTCATTTAACGCAGGAAAGAAAGCTATATTTTCAGTGAACAAGGATTGAAATCATTAACATTTAATTTCACTGTACCGAGTGAGAGGGGAAAGCTCATGCGGATTGAAAACCAGTTCAAAACCTTTAATATTTTGCCTCTGATTTTGTCATGGGTTTTGCATTTAAATGTTGTTCAGTCTCTTAAGGTACAAAGGTGCAAAGGTGAGGTTGAGAGAGAGATAGCCAGGCAAAAGCGTTGTCTTAGATCCTCCTCAAACAATAGCTTTATCTTTTTCCACTCAAGAAAATCATTTTATCTTAACTACAAAGTTGTCAGTCAAATCACCATAGCAACACCAGCCTGCCAATTTCCCCAACAATGAAAAGGCATTAGGAGGAGTGAACTAAGAATGTGCTGCCAGCCCAGTTAAAGATGGGCAGCCACCAGCACAGCAGGCTCTTTAAGCCCTTTTCCAAATAGTGGGACAGGGCTGGGTTGGGCATCCTGCATGTCGGGAGATCAGTGGAAGACCTTTAGAAGGTGGAGAGCTGAGGGAGTTCCAGTGGGGCAGATACAATGCAGTCAGCAGTGGCTATGGGAAATCCAATTAGCTGATTCAAGTAATCAAGACTCACTGGTTCATTTTGGTGGGAAGAAGCACGATCACTGGCAATGTTAAAGTCCAGTCTGGTGAGCAGGAATCTTAGAGATCACTTGGTCTAAATGTCTGAGGGCTCTAAGATATTACATGCAAGATTTTATGTGTGAACATCCTTTTCTTTTTCTAAGTAAATTGTCCTTAGCTTTTTATCAGAGTCTCAAAGATAATCATGATCCCAAAACCTTTGAGTCACTGATCTAGTCCAGTCTCTCATTCTACCTGTGAGGACACTGAAGGAAAATAATTTATTTAAAGTCCTAGAAACACTGGGGAGTATATTTTTCTTGTGTTTTGTCGCATTTTGACCGCCTCCTCTCCTGCCAATTTCAACCTTAGTGGGCAATCATTTTTCTGGTATTATCAGACCCAGTAAGTGGCTGCCTGAGGCTACTCCACTGGCAAGTGATTAATGATTATTAACCAGGCATCCATCACAGAAACGATATTCTGGGAAGCTGCAGGAACTATAAACATAGTTTCATTCTCAGGGAGTTTATAATCTAATTAAGAGATAATAGATCTAAGGATAAGGAGGAAGCCAGTGCAAAATAGCCTATTTCAAGAACTAGATTTGAATGGGTCAATGTGACCTGGAATCCTGGGGAAAGTCTATGAGGACCAGGAAGAACTTAAGTTAGATTTCTACTGTATTTTGATTTCAATAACTGAAAAGGAATACAGCCTCATTGAGTGGAGGAGAGACAAGAGAAACATCAGCTCTGTATATGATCTGAATATATTAAGCACCAACTACATGTAAAATATAGCGTGGGATATCCAAAGAGAGTAAATAATGTGTCTCTGACATGAATGATCAATTAATCCATATAAAAGATGGGTATAACATTAGCCATAAGTAGGTATATGAATATATGGCCCTTCTCTGCCATATCACACACAAGCAAAGCTTTCCCTACCAACCTTTACTTAACCAACTTGTCAAATTAACCAATGATCCTCATTTGTTCCCACTAATTCAGCTGTTGGCTTATCGGTTGTGTCTATTCCCAAACCTACTTATGACTTTTTTGTTTGCTATTGTAATTATGTCATTTAATAGAATAAACTGTAATATTATATGAACTAGTAAAACATGAGCAAAAAAAGGTGACAGCTGTGTTAAATGTTTTGAAAGACTTGATAAAGCTGAACCACTAAAACATAATTGCCTCTGAACTAAGTGAAAACAAGACAGCCCTAAAAGATTGAGAAGAAAATTACAAAACTCTAGTAGGATTCTGCAGTCAGATATTTTGCAAGTGACTTTCAGTTTTTAACTTGAAAAAACTGCAACTAGAAATTGTAGGTGATAACTTATAGGTGTGGGTAAAATGTCAATGCTATCCAAAGCCATCTACATATTCAAAGCCAGCCCTATCAAAATTCCAATGACATTTTCACAGAAATAGAAAAAGAACTTAACTGAATTTAACAGCACATTAAAAGGATCATATACCAGGATCAAGTGGGATTTCTCCCTGGGATGCAAAGATAGTTCAACATACACAAATCAATAAGCATGATACACCACATTAACAGAATAAAGAATAAAAAACAGAAGATCATCTCAATAGATGCAGAAGAAGCATTTGATAAAATTCTGTGTCCTTTCGTGATACAAACTCACAACAAATGAGGTAAAGAAGGAACTTACCCCAACATAAGAAAGGCCATATATGACAAGCCCACAGCTAACATCATACCCAGTGGTGAAAAGCTCAAAGCTTTTCCTCTAAGGTCAGAAACAAAGGTAAACAAGGGTGCCCACTCTCACCACTTATAGGCAACATAGTTCTAGAAATCCTGGGCAGAGCAATTAGGCAAGAAAAAGGAATAAAAGGCATCCAAATCAGAAAAGAGTAAGTTAAAAAGTGTCTGTTTGCAAAGGATGTAATATTATATAGAAAACTGTGAAGATTCTACCCAAAACTACTAGAACTAAGAAACAAATTCAGTAAAGTTGCAGGATACAAAAAATGCACAAAAATTTCTTGTGTTTCTGTATGTAACAACAAACTATCCAAAAAGGAAATTAAGGAAGTAATCCCATTTACAATAGCATCAAAAACAATCAAATACTGAGGAATAAATTTAACCAAGGAGGTGAAAGACCTATGCATTGAAAACTATAAGACACCGGTGAAAGAAACTGAAGAAGACACAAATAAATGAAAGATATTCTGTGCTCATGGATTGAAGGAATCAATATTGTTAAAATGTCCATACTACCCGAAGCAATCTATGGATTCAATGCAATCCCTATCAAAATTCCAATGACATTTTTCACAGAAATAGAAAAGACAATCTAAAATTTGAATGGAACCACAAAAGACCCCAAATAGGCACAGCAATCTTGAAAAAGAAATAAAGCAGGAGTTCTCACACTTCCTGATTTAAGGCTATATTATAAAGTTATAGTAATCAAAAAAAGTATGGTATTGGCATTAAAAACAGACATATAAGGGCTGGCCTGGTGGTGCAGCGGTTAAGTTTGCACATTCCGATTCTTGGTGGCCCAGGGTTCGTGGGTTGGGATCCCGGGTGCGGACATGGCACGGCTTGGCAAAAAGCCATGCTGTGGTAGGCGTCCCACGTATAAAATAGAGGAAGATGGGCATGGATGTTAGGTCAAGGCCAGTCTTCCTCAGCAAAAAGAGTAGTTAGCTCAGGGCTAATCTTCCTCTAAATAGATAAATAAATAAATAAATAAAAATTAAAACAGACATATAGACCAATGGAACAGAACAAAGAGCCCAGAAATAAACCCATGCATATATAGTCAACTAATCTCTGACAAAGGCGCCAAGAACACACAATGAAGAAAGGATAATCTCTTCAATAAATGATGTTAGGAAAACTGGATATCCATTTGCAAAAGAATAAAACTGGACCCCTATCTTATACCACTCACAAAAACTAATTTGAAATAGGTTAGACTTAAATGTAAGACCTGAAATGGTAAAACTTCTAGAAGAAACATAGGGGAAAAGCTTTTTGACATTGGTCTTGGCAATGGTTTTTTCATATCTGACACCAAAAGCACAGCCAACAAAAGCAAATATAAACAAGTAGGACTGCATCAAACTAAAAAGCTTCTGTACAGCAAAGGAAACCATCATCAACATGAAAAGGCAACCTATGGATTGGGAGAAAATATTTGTAAGCCATCTATCTGATAAGAGGTTAATATTCAAAATATATAAGAAACTCATACAATTCAATAGCAAAAACCAAATAATCCAATTTAAAATTGGGCAAAGGACTTAAGTATACATTTTTCCAGACGTACAAATTGCCAACAGGTACATGAAAAGGTGCTCAACATCACTAATCATGAGGGAAATGCAAATCAAAACCTCAATGAGGTATCACCTCAAACCTGTTAAGATGGCTTTCACCAAAAAGATAAGAGATAACAAGTGTTAGTGAGGATGTGGAGAAAAGAGAACCCTTATACACTGTTGGTGAGAAAGTAAATTGATACAGACATTATGGAAAACAATGCAGAGGTTCATCCAAAAATTAAAACTAGAACTACATACAATCCAGCAATTCCACTTCTGGGTATATATCCAAAGGAAATGAAAGCACTATCTCAAAGAGATATCTACAACCCCATGTTCACTGCAGCACTAGTCACAATAGCCAAGATATGGAAATAACCTAAATATCTGTTGACCAATGAATGGATACAGAAGATACGGTATGTATACATATAATGGAATATTATTCAGCCATGAAAAAGAAGGAAATCCTGCTATTTGCAACAGCACAGATCAACCTGGAGGACAATATGCTAAATGAAATCAGGCAGGTAGAGAAAGACAAAGACTGTATGATCTCACTTTTACATATGAAATCTAATTAAGCTGAACAAAAGAACAAGAGAGTCAAATGTTGGTTGCCAGGGGCTGGAGGGAAGGGAAGGAATGGGGAGATGGTAAAAGAGCACGAACTTTCAGCTACAAGATAGATAAATTCTAGGGATCTAATGGACAGCAAGGTGATTATGGTTAATAATACTGTATTGTATACATGAAATTTGCTAAGAGAGTAGATCTTAAGTGTTCTCACCCCACACACACACAAAGTGGTACCTATGTGAAGTGATAGATGTGTTAATTAACTTATTCTGGTAATCATTTGACAACATATATGTATACTAAATCATCACATTGTACACCTTTAAAAAATCAAGTCGTACAAGCTAAACATACACAATTTTTATCTGTCAGTCACACCTCAATAAATATAGGAAAAAAAATCTTGGGGCCAGCCTGGTGGCACAGTGGTTAAGTTTGCACGTTCCACTTCAGCAGCCCGGGGTTCACCGGTTCGGATCCCAAGTGTGGATGTGCTGTGGCAGGCGTCCCACATATAAAGTAGAGGAAGATGGGCATGGTTGTTAGCTCAGGGCCAGTCTTCCTCAGCAAAAAAGAGGAGGATTGGCAGCAGATGTTAGCTCAGGGCTAATCTTCCTCAAAAAAAAAAAAGAAGAAAAAAAAAATCTGAAAGAACCAGAAGAATTTTAGAAAATGCAAATAGTTGCCTGGGAAAAGGTCTCAGGAGATAAGATACATGACAGAAAAAAAATTCAAAATGATCTCCATATCCAGAAACACAAGGGCAAAGCCAACTCAAATGATAAATGCAAAAGCTTATATTAGATTTTTTAAAAAGCCAATGGCACAGATATAAGACAGAGAAAACCTGTTGTGGCAAAAATCTACGGGGAAGGTAGGGGGCATAAAACGGGACTTTAAAAATTGGTCACAAACTCCCTATGAATTCCCTGGACCACCTGCTGTTGACAAGGCCCAGTGCCCAGATTGTGGGGAGAAGTGGTTTTCTAGGTTAATCACCCAGCAGAAAGTGCTCTAGACCCATCTCCACCTGAGGTGGAGTTCTTGGCTTGGGATGGAGAACACAGAGTGAACATAGGACAATGTCTTTAGATAAGATGTGGCCTGTGTGTCAAATGAAGATGGTGAAGACACCTTCTGTGGTTTCCATATTGGACTAGGAGGCCCACTGGTTCTTTAGAGAGAAGCTGATGGGAGCACATTTTAAGGAAAACCCTTTGATGGCAATTAGGAACAGTCAACAAGGAAGCCAACTGCCTCGGAAGGGATGAGCGCTGCACCAACGCTGTACTGAAGCAGAGGTTGGGTGGCCATCAATCAAGGATGTAACGAGCTGCTTCCTGAACATGGTAGGAGGTTGGAACTCGTTCAATGTGTCTGACCTCAACTCACAGGAAGAAATACACTTTTCCAATATGCCCACATGCAAATGTATACATGTATACGAATTATATATGAGAACAAAGCTGAAAGAAAAGTTTGGAGAAAAAATACCTATCCTTACTATGTTATTCACTTTGCTATTTTCTTTTCTTTCTCTTCATTTTCTTTCTTTTCTTCTTCCTTTTTTTTTAAATGCTGGTAGGAATGCACTAAATTGATGTCACCACCCACTGAAGTGTTGTGACCTGTAATTTGAAAAACACTGGACTAGAAGTTTCTTCTAGAATACCTTAGATGGCGCTTCCAACTCTAAAATTCCAAGAACACAGAAAGCAGATTTTGTCAGCCATGCAGAGGAATCTATGACTTATAGTTTAATCAAATGTCCAGAAAGTGGCAAATGAAGCCTGTTAAACTCCAAATAGGATGTAGATACGTCATGCTCTAGAGCATTGTTTTTCAATGTTTTTGAATGCTCCACAGTAAGACCTACTTGGGACATTGTGGCCCACTCCACACCACACATATGCACACACACACAACTGAAACCTAAGCTTGACAAAAGAATCCTTACTTTTACTGTGTGTGATACCCTCTGATATTTTCTTTCCTATTCTATTCTTTTTCACTTTTGAAGAACTTGTTCAGGACCCCCTCAACTGACTTAACTACCTTCTGATGAGTAACCACCCACAGTCGGAGAACCCCTTCTCTAGAAAGTTGGAGCTGAGGTGAGGAGTGAGCTCAAGCGTGTGACAGACATTAACTAGGAAACTGGGCTGAGAATGGTTAAATCCTGCTAGGAAAGTACTTTTGAGAGTGGAATTTGTTGGAGCAGGAAACTGTCCTCTAGGGGATACAGCAGAACATCCAGAATGGCCTTGACAGTGGAGGCCACTCTACTGGCCTGAGAGGGAGTGGACCCACAGCCTAATTATAGCACAAGCAGCGATATGTGTGTTCTCCTTCCCTCCACATCTGACCTGTCATTCCACAATTTAATGTTTTCTGCAGGACCTTGGGTTACTTGGAGGCTCTTTTCCTAAATGTTTTCCTTCATATTGTTCCTTCTAAGCATCATCTCAGAAACAGAATTAATAAGACTCTCCCATGCCTTGAATCTGACTCTACTATTACACTGATTATACCACCTTCTAATGTAATTTCACTTTTCTGTCTCCCCTACTAGGCTGTGAGCTCATGAAACATGCTGATTGTCTTATTCATCTGTGTTCCTTGGGATGTCTGCATGATCCTTCAAAAATGCAAATACTATCGGTCCCTTTCCTGCTTAATACTTTCCAGAGCTCCCTATTCCGTTCAAGGCAAATATGAGCTCTGTTCCAATGCCTTTCTTGTTCCAACCCCTGCTTACCCATCCAACCTTATCTCATGCCACAGAGAGCTCCAGGCGTTCTAAGCAATTCCAGGAACATTTTCTTCTTGCCTCTAAGTCATTGCTCAAGTAGCTTCTTCTGGCCTGAGCCTTGTCATTCTGTGTCTTCCCTCCCCTTCACCTGGTTATCGCTGATATGTTGTTCACAGCTCTTGTAAGAAGCCTTCTCAGACTCCTTCAAATCTGGGTCAGATGTCAAGTTTGTGTTCCTCTAGGTCCACACCCCCACCCCTGCCTGCAACACTCACCACTCCGGACTGTGCTCATCTGCCTTATCCATTGAGCAATAGTTGATGCGCCTCTCAATCTATTGCATGTGCTTTGCACACAGAAGAAACTCAATATGTATATGTTTGGATGAACGTATGCTCATAGCAGGTATTCGATAAAGGGTGGTGGAGCTGAATTGAAATATCTTCAGAATTTGATGTTAGGAATAACATGATGCCCTAAATCAGGAGGGAGCAAACTTCAGCCAGCTGCCAGTTTTTATAAATAAAGCTTTACTGGAACACAATCATGCCCATTTGTTTAGATTTTACTCATTGCTACGTTCCTGCTGAAATGGCAGATTCGAATCATTGAGACAGAGACCATAGAGCTGGCACAGGACAAAATGTTTACTATCTGACCGTGTGAGAAAAAGTCTGCCAACCCCTGGTCTAAGACAACATCCTGTAACCTTGTTTGTACCACTTCAATGGTCTGAGGAAGCCTACGAATCCTTTCGCAGAACAATATTTTTAAACACATAAGATAAAATCCACAGGTTCACAAAGGAAACCAGATATATTGAAAACCATTATCAAAACAATAGAAAATTATGATATAGTAATATATGTGCTTCTTAACACATTAAGTGATAATACCTAGCAATGGATTTAATAACTACAATAATTTCAAAGTAGTGACAAGTGTAACAGGTATTCTGAGATATGTGCAACAATTCTAATGGGCCAAGAACGTATCTGTGACTCTAATGGCGACAAAGGCCCAGGAATTGCTCCTACCACTGTGGTTTCTTGACTACATTTATATTTGAAGAAAACATTCAATTTCCATTGGTAAAACTAAGAATGCAATTTTTGTCCAATCAAAATCCAGGGACCCCCTGAATTCTATCCCTGAACTCCTCAGGCTTCTACAGGCTGCAGATTAAGCACCTGCTCTAAGAGAAGAGACATGATCCCACAGATTATCCAGGTGAACACGACAGGGGTGAGAGAAATCTCACACGCAGGACAGCCTCCAATTCTCCGTCAACTTTACAGACTGATTTTATACAGGATTTGTCTACACTAAAAGGAATGGCAGAGGAAAATCCAAAACCACTAAGTAGTCAGTTAAACAAAAAATGTATTATTTGACCTTCAGATTTCAGCCTTCTTTCTTTATTTATGAATTGGTTCAACCTAACCAAATGACAAATGGATAGAATGGGGGTAATGATAAACTCGGCCGGCAATTTGTCCCAGGCAGGGCAACTGGAGAGCACATGTTCATTTACAGTTTACAAATGGCTCCCAATGCTGTTACACAAGAATTCAATTTATGTCAACTCCCATCAATCTGGCGGGGATTACATCAGGAGAGCTCACGGCAGGAGGGAGTAAAGCTCTAACGGATCAATTTGTAGAACTGTAGGTCAGACTTCTGCAAAAACATTCAGAATGGCCCTTCCACTGGAGCCTAAGTGGAGGAACTTGATGGCTACCAGAATTTCTGGGACCAGGCACCCGTCTGGAAGGTGGTTCTGAGATTTTCGATTTGGATACTAAAGGTCAGAAAAAGGATTTTTCATGAAGCCTCACTTGTTAATATGAAATCTCAGCTGACATCCAAGCATGTCCATTCTTGCTTATTTTAGTTCTACTGTCAGTGGTAAGGAAGGCTTATATTTAAATGGTGCGACTTCCTAAACGCTTTCTTGAAAAGGAAGGGAGATTTTTTGTTTTTTCCCATTCTCCTCAAAATTAATTAATTGTGTAAGAACAATTCTTTCAATACTTTAAGCTCTATTCTTTGGAGGCAGGAAAACCAACATAGGGCTACATACTGTTAAATATTGCAGCTATTTGCCCAATTATTGTTATAAATTCCAGTAAAATGCTATGAAAACAGTTGGCAATTCACTTACATATTGCGAAGAGCTTCCAAACACAAGTTACCATTCAATGTGAAATAAAATCACAACGGGAACTTTCCAGTTAGTCTCATACACTAGGTATTATTTGAAGCTTTACTATATACCAATACTCCTTTTGTGATGAGAAAACCAAATCAATAAAGAACCTTGGGTCATTGGGGAGGAGGGAGACGTGTGTGGATCCATGTTGGGTTTTCTCAGCTTTTATTTCTGCAGTTGGTAAGGTAGGACGTTGGTTGTGGCCTCTGATAAGAGTGGTAAAGGATTCACTGAAACCCTGTGGCTAGTGTGGCAATATATTTCCATTTCCATGTGGCTCAAGGTAAGGACAAGAACTAACATTAGAAAAAAATCTCCCATAAGCCATTCTTTTTAGTACTGTGCAGACATCTTTTCATCTTCCCAACCCTTCTGAGGTAGCCACTATTCTTATCCCTACTTTACAGCTGAGGGAAGGAGGCTCAGAGAGGTCAAGGAGCTTGTGCAAGGTTCCAGCTAGCTGTTGGTATTCTCTAGATTCACTCCTATGACTGCCCGTGTCCAAATGTTCACCAGCCCCTATTTGACACATGGTATGTTTACTCCGTGCTGGGTGCTGTATTCCAGAGAGGGGAGGAAGTCAAGACACTGTCCTTATGTCCTGGTGAGGAAGGCAGACCTTGAACAAGTAATTAACTCCAAGTGTGCTGAATATTGCAAGTAAACGTTGCAGGGGTACCTAACCTAGTCTGGGGAGGGGGCAGTGGTTCAGGGAAGGATTCCTGGAGGAAGAGGTACTTAAGCAGGGGTCGTGAAGGCTGAATAAGAGTTAGCTAGGTAAAGAGGTAGAAGAACCATCCTGGCAGAGAATAGCAAGCCTAAAAACTTCCAGCCAGGAAAGAACAGAGCTATATAGGAAAGCAGAAAAGACCTATCAAAAAGCCAAATACGAATAGCTTGCATTGACTGAGCACTCAGCATGCGCCAGGTGCTGTCCTGCACATTTCATGGTCACAACTCATTTAAGTTCACAAAAACTCTATGAGGTAAGGCAATTGTTATCCTCATTTTTCTGTCTGAGGCACAGAGAGGGTAAATACTCCACCCAAAATGACACGATTTAAAAGTGGTGGAGGCAAGAGTTGGACCAGGGAGCTAGCTTCAGAGTCTATGCATTAAACCACCGGTCTACACCGCCTCACCTTTGCCATGAAAACAGAGAAACAGAGTCGTTGGATTTTAGAGGTCAACCAGTCTAGCCTTATTTTATACCTAAGGGAGCTGATAACTGGAATCAGGCAATTTGTCCCCAGGATCAGAGGAAGCTCCGAGCAGAGCTGGTGCTCTGATTTCACATTTGGACAAACTTAAACCCGAGAGATGAAACGAAGAATCAGACTGTAAGTCTCGATTCTGAATAAGAAACTTCTTTAACCTTCATAGCCTGTGACCTTGGCCATGAGTCAAATCACATCAGCCCTTAAAACTATTCAAGGAAAATCCATAATCCGTTCAGCTTCCGTTCTGAATCCCAGACTGGATCTTCATTTCAGTAACAGCCTTTGCAGGGTCACTTCCTGTGAGGAAACTAAGTTCACTTGTTACTTGTAGATTAAAGAAGAGCTTATGATGGGATGGAAAGACAGATGACTTTTGACAAAAACATTAATTTGTGAAATAATTTTAAAAACCCACCCAGGTGCGCACGACCTTGAGATTCTCAAGTGAAGCCAACATGTAGGCACAGCAATCAACTTAGAAGCACCCCTGTGAGAAGATGAATATTACAAGTCTTATTGTGGAAGGCATCTGCCAGGGACCAGGGAATTATTTAGGCAGAAAGGTGTGAGAGGGAAAAGAGGGGAAGCATGGTTCTTTCTCATTTATCAGTATAGCTAATACTAGTGGGTGGAGATTTATAGATCAACATTGCTTGAGCTCTGACCTTAGAGCATACCTAGAAATATTTTTAACTTTCACATGCACCCAAAATAAGCCAGTGGAGGACTTTTTATTGAAAACAGTCATTGAAACAAGCTTTAATCTACTCTTTCCAGCAATCGACAATGCAAAGCTCTGAAGCAATTTTAACCAACCAGATCACACCTGTAAGTAAGTCAAATGAAAACTATTTTTCACCTTTAACCCGCCTGATACATAGCATATGTGGAACATGCCACCCCAGTTGGTACATCAGAGCTGAAGAATATTTTTCCAGGCCTTTGCTTTTCATTGCCACCATAATATATATTTTTTGCTTGTGAGAAAGGCACTTACCCTGGGGAAATTCTTAGGCAGAAGGAGGAAGGTTTCTCAGATATTTATAGCCAAAATATTTCAAAACATAGGTAGCTATATTTATGCTTGGTTATTATTTTAATAAACACTAAGCATTGCTGCCCACAAAGAAATTTTCAGTATCACTTTAGAAAAGAAATATTCTTCTTCACCTCGAATGTATGGCTTTTCTCTATTAAAAAAGCAGGTAAAAGTTTTAAAAACATTGCAAAATGTTACAGCATGCAAGCTTAATTGAATTTGCCTCTGCAGATCTTTCCCACACTGATTAAAACCCAAAAATCCACTGTTAGCAAGGAAGCTAACGAAGAACCCCGAGGCTGACTTTGGGGGAGATTACGAAGATTACTCCCATCTAAAAGGTTCGTCCTAGCTGAGCCGGGGACCAAGCCACCTTTCTGACACGTTACCGAGGCTACCCCTTCAGGGCGCTCATCCCATGGGTGTCCTCCATTTCAAGGGAGGTAGAAGCTGGATGAGGATGCTCAAGAGAGCACCACAAATATATCATGTCCACCTGAAGTATCACCCAAACTAGCAAATATGTAGTCAGTACCCCCATACCCTGGTGTAAGTGTAATTTCTCAGGCTAACCTTTTATTAGCCAGTTAAATATTTCTTTAAAAGTTTTTTTCCGACTATTTCCTAAAAATGCCTTTGATAACATTATCATTGTTTAATAAGAAGAGTAAGTGATGTACAGGTGCCTACCAAGACAGAGAGGAATAAGAACCTCATCTTCCAGTGACAGAACTTAGACAAGAACTTTATGTTACGATCGTCGAAATCTGAGGATACCCTCTGGTAATAAATAGCTTTCTACAATTTCCTAGCCTTGGCCTGCCAAACACCTGCCTCTTGGATATAACAAGAAACTTGTGGCTCACACAGGGACCTGTCACAGGTGTTTCTGTAACAGGAGGTATCGGGGCAAAAGGAATTCAATATTAAACATTAAACAGAGCTCGCTGGGGGAAAATAGAGTAACTAAAGACCCCCAAAGTCTTTCTACTCAAATTGCAGTTTCTGATTGAGAGCCCAGGCCAGCTTCTCTCTAAATATCCTCAGGCACTCACCTGTAATGGGATAGACTCCGAGATAGTCACAAGTGAATGTGGGGATTTATTTTGCAGGCAAACACTAAATGCCACAGCAAGCTGTGAGAGCTTTATTTTCCCGAACAACAGCAAACAGCTGTCGAAGATCAGGCTCCATTTCCTCAGCCAGCAAGGATCTGGGGGGAAGCTGACTCCACGTCTCCACCTCTGAAGGTGGATCACAGACGTGAAGGGGACGTGGCATTTCATAGAAAGAGCACCGAGCTGGAAGTCAGGAGACTTCAGTTCCAATTTGAATTCTGTCCCCACCCAGTGATTTTCCCTCTGCAAAGCAACTTAAGCAATTGAGCCTCAGTTGGGGAAACAGTGGTATGGGGGTAGAGGAAACAGGTATTGAATGTCTACTGTGCATCAACATTCTGTGAAGACTCTGAGCAACAGCCCTGCAATGAGGGTCCCATGAACTTGATGTTACAGATGAGGAAATGCAGGTTCTGAGATCAGATAACTTGACCAAAGTTACATATTCTCGAAGAGATCATGGAGGCAAGAATTCCTAGTACAGGAGCTGGACCCAGGCACTGGCTTTCCCCATTTTACTACTTTCCATGTGGAACTCCAAGATGTCCAAGAATTCTAACTTTGAGCTAGCTCTCCTGGACACTGTGAAGGTATATTTGTCAAGACAAATAAATTGAAAAAAAGAAATTTAACCATTTGTTAGAATGGTGCATAATTTAAAAATACGTATACATAGGAATTTGGGGCCTGAGTCCCTCAAATGTTAGGGACAGTTCTGATTGTTAAAATGCATTTGTCAGAGAGGAATTATAATTATTAAATGTAGGTACATAACACCCATTTACACCTTCCATTTGCGTAGGTTTTCAATGTCTACAAAGCTCTTTCTCATATGTGATTTCACTTGATCCTCCTAATCACACACTATAACGCTGAAAGGAGTTATCGCCCAGGTTTGTCCATGAGGACATTGGAGTCCATGCCTCTGGGGCCTGGGTCACCTCCCCTTGTTCCACTTCTGATTTTAGCAGCTGCATGTGAGCTCAGACTCGTCTCATGGGGCCAGCATCCCACCTCAAGCACAGGCTGTGCTCTTTACTCCTCCTTCTATCCCAGGACTGGCCTCCTTAATCTACAAACCAGCAGAGCCTAGAAGTGTGGGAAATTGTGCCCCTAGGGGAAACTCTCACTCTACAGAGGAGGACAGAAGCCAGTGAGTAATGGCTCCTGTCTTTTTGACAGGCAAATTTGAGTGGAATTCTGGACACCTCAGAGAGATCTCCAGGAATCAAGCCCCTACAGAAGCCCCTGTGGCCTGTCAAGTGACTTCAGTGATACACAGTTTTATGTCCTCATTTTCTGTCTCCCTCTCCCCACTTTCTCATTCCTGCTACCAAAAAAAAATAAGCTACTTGCACCCAAGCCCTTGTATCAGGCTCTCCTTTGGGGACCCCAAACTAGGAGAGGCACTGCGGCTTCAGGAGGGGAAGTGACTTGCACAGGGTCTCCTGCTCCGAGTGCAGGGGGCAGAACTCTCCTCCAGTTCTCCTGGTTCTAAATCCAATGACCTCCTTCATCTCCTTTCATTTGAGCACACCGGCTGCAATTCTACCTTTGACCAATACGCTGGACTTCAAACAAGTTTAAAAAAATCATGTGTTGGCACAAAATTAATACTAAACGATAAGCATCATGTTTGCTGGGGGTTACAGAGATGATATGCTAGGCTACCATGAAAAACCTGGCATTTTTCAAAATTTTAAAGCATTACATTGTGCTTTGCTGGTGTGAGACAAGTAAATTAGAAATGCTCCCTTTCACTCCACATTTTGCAGATGAGAGAGCTGAAGTTTTAGGACTTTCCGGGTTTCATGTCCAACTACTTTTGGAACCAAGGATTAGAATCGTCTACTCCAGGCGCACTCTGGGTTTTGCCCACTAAATCTGTTCAACAGCAGGATTGTAGATTATCCTCAATGCAGAGCACTGGTCTGAAGCTTTGCTGTGGGCATCCTTTTTTTAAATTTTTCCAGCCTCTGCTCCTCCCTTTTCTATTAACTGCACCACAGTTTTCCTTTGAGGAACCAACCCTCTTGAAATCTCAATCCATGTACTTCAGGTCTGAATAACCAACCAGTCCATAGTTCCAGAGCTCAGAATATGACAAGAGTCTGACCTATTAGTGTATTCTCTTCCCTCGTGATTGACTCAGAGAATGGAGAGGGATCCAAGCCAGACCAGCTAGAGTGAATATCAAGATTTTAATGGGTCCATCGAGAAAGAGCCACTCTTTTCCAGGGGGGAGATAAGCTAGTAGACTGCAAGTCTTCAGTGCCTGGTGGCCATCTTGTCACCATGTAGGAAGAGCCTGCTTGAAAAGTCAATGAGGCCAATAAAGAGGGAAGCATAGCACAGAGATGGATGGAGACAGACTCTTGATGTGACACAGATCTATTCTTCCCTGAATTTAGATTTGCCACTGGACTCTGCAGTCACAGGAGCCAATATATTACTGCCTCATCTTCTTTCAAGCTCCTGCCACTTGCAATTCAACAAGTCCTGCCTGAAACGAGCTCTGTACTCAAGCATTAAAGGGACTCAGTACTTCTCTGGAAAAACAAGTATCTGTTTTCCACTACCAAGGAACGGGCTAGGAAGTCAAGAAACAGAAGCAGACCTAATCAAATCTTGGCAGAATCCTTTGTCGCAGCTTCAGAGAACCTCAGGAATGAGGTGCTGAACTAGTCTCTTTGTGAATCCATGAAGCAGAGGCCTCAGACACATCCCAGCCCCTTTAATGTAGAGAACACCAACCTCACATTGTTTTCATCAGCCAGGTTCTTCAGTTCAAAATTCAATTGCAACTCGAGTTCAGAGGAAGGACCTTAGACTGGGAATTCCTTTTGCTCATGGTTTGTGTGTGTGTGTGTGTTTGCTTAAAATTACATAACAGCATTGAGAATCCATGTTTTTACATCTGTAAGCTCTTAGAAGAACTTCTAATCACTCTTAAACCCTCTGATAAGCTGAATAATAAGACCTGGAGAGGTAGACAAGAGAAAAGGCTGAACTCAAACTGAGAAACTTGCCCCAGGGCAGTATGGATGGGAAGAAAACAATGAACTGTACTTGTTTTTAAAGGGTTTCTTTTCTCCTCCCTCGAGAAAAGTCACCATCAAATATTTACTTCAAATATAATGTTTCAAAGCCAGGGAGGCAAGTTTCAAGCTTGAAAAGCAGGCAGGCTTTTTGGCAATGGTGCCTCAGGGGTTTTCACAGCCTAGGACCCTCTCTGACTGTGGAGGGGAAATGCGGAAGAAGTAAGGTGAGTGCAGGCAGGTTTACCAGATGACCCATCACAGAAGAGGTGTGGGGACAGGAGCTGGCCCAAGGACAGAGTATAAATATAGGCCTCCACGCCTTTGTCCTCTCTTACATACACATGCAGTGGAGACAACTCTCCCTCTAGTCTTCTGTGATGCTTGGGATACCTGAGGTCAATACCTTGGCTTTTGAGTGTGACATATGAACTTACCTGATGAATTCTACAGAATAGTACTGAATAGGGGAGCTTCCTTCACTCTCTCCAGGTTTCCAAGACAGGGCCACCTCGGAATCAGAAACCACAGTGACGTACGGCTGCTGGGGTGTTGTTGGAGGCAGGCAGGAATCTAGGCAGGACAGCAAACAACTAGAGTTGGCTGTAGTCTTGGCTGCTGGAGAGGTTTCATATATTAAAAAACACATGTGCTTCTTTGTTCAGAACAGCCTCAAAACCCAAACTAAATAAACACACACAAAAAATCACAACTGGATTCACCATGTAGGGTTTGAGTCATTGAGAGCTGGCCTTCCATTCTTGCTCCAGTATCCCTGGCTGGAAATCCAGGGATATGTCCAGACCATTGACCCTGGGACACACAATGGTGTGTACCCTTTAAAGCTTTGATCACACTCCCACCTCCTAACAACCTTTCATCTCTGCATGTTGGAATTGATACTTGCGCAAGAGGAAAATGAAATGCTTAGCGTTAGTGTGACTTACTATCAATTCTTTTGTGTATGTGTTTTCTCCCCACATCTTCAGAATATATGCCAATAGTAGGACATTTGGGAAATGCGCTCATGTGTAAAGATGTAGGAGTCACTCATGAGCCTAGCACCCCAAGGTAACTGCTGTTACTATTTTCATATTCAGACTTTCACATCTCCCAGCCTCTGTTTATACTATTGCTTCTGCCAGAAACATTTTCCTGCCTTCTCTTCCTAGTGAAATCCTATGCGGTTTTCAAAATTCAGACCAAAGATATGTTTCTTTCTGAAACCCTCCCTGAGCCTCGGGGTAGAGGAAGTGCACAACCCTGGGTCCTGCGGGCCCATTGCACAGACCTCGGATGCAATGGAACTGCTTGCTTGCCATTTGCTTCTCCCTCCACAATAAGCTCCTTGTGAGCAATGATGTGATCGAGCCACCTTTGTCCCCCACTGTCCAGCACAGTTGGACTTTGTCGGATCCACAAAAAATCCACACTTTGTTGGATTCCCTTTGTCCATAAAATCTCTTCTCCCAGTCCCCTTCCTCACCTTCTTAGTTCTCACTTACTCATCACATCTCTACTTGGAAGTCATCTCCTCAGGGAATTCTTACATGATCTCCACAGAGGGTCTTCCTTTGTATGTTCTTACAGCACTGTAGGTAGCACTTAGCACAATCTGTGACTGCACACTACTTAGATAACGTGTTGACCCACCCCACTAAGTTCTGAGAGGGCAGGGGCTATGTCTGTTTCTGTTCACCACTGAATTCCCAGAGCCTAGCATAGTGCCTGGCACACAGTAGGTCATCATTGATATATACTAAATGAAGGAATGAATGAATAGCACCCGTCACTTTCCTGTTATGAATGAGGTGAAGCCATTTTACCTTGGGGCAAAGTGGTAACATGCTGAGGAGAACTGAGCCGCCCTTTGCCAGTCTGGCTGTAAGCTGCTACGCTCACTCGATATTCAGTGCCCGGTTTCAAATCTCCGATCACTTCCTCCTGTCAATGACCAAACAGGAAATGTGTCAATGATCAGAAATTCTTTTGGGGCAAACGAGACAATTTCCATGAGGGTTGCATCGTGAGGTCTCTGTGAAATTGCTTGGGATAGAGATTATTTTGTTTTCTCTAGGACTGGCCAAGTTTTAAAATTTGCAAAGCGTAAAACACCATGACATATTTCCCAAGACTAGAGAATTTCCCTTCATTGGAATCTATACTCTGCCCTAGAAATGGGACTCATTCACCTTATCAGACGTCACTCTTAACATCTGAGTTCTTTGATCAGAGTTACTAGGCTGCTGGGATTGAGGTAACAAGCTTTTCCAGGGTTGGAATCCCTCAGTTCTTTCTTTCCATTTGTACATCACAGATGCTCAGGAACTTGCCATCTGTGACTTGTCTTGACTTGTACCCATAAAGTAGGGACCCAAACTTTGGTTCTCAAATTTTAACCTGCATCCGAATGACTTGTACCCATAAAGTAGGGACCCAAACTTTGGTTCTCAAATTTTAACCTGCATCCGAATCACCAGGAGGGCCTCTTAAAACAAATTGCTGGGCCTGGCCCCCAAGGCTTCTGGTTCAGTAAACCTGGGGAAGGGCCCGAGAATTTGAATTTCTAACAAGTTCCCAAGTGGTGCTACTGTGGTCCAGGGACCCATGTGAGAACCACTAGGAATGATGATGGATGTGTGTGAACTTCACTTGCACAAATGGCCCTGCCCAGAAAGCCCCAGCTGAAGAAGATTCACTCCACCTTGGGCTTTGGCAAAGGCAATGTGTCCCTGAGGCTACAGCACAAAATAGTAAGTGGGAGCTTGGGTCTCACTGGCCCTAGCACATTGTAGGGGAAAGGACACTTGCTTTGGAATCAACTAGTCTTGGGCTTGAATCCTGATTCTGCCAATTATTGCTGGCTGTGGCCTTAATATTAAACTCCCTGAGCCTCAGTTTCTTCCTCTGTAAAATGGTGATGATATATAACTATCTTGCATAGTCATAATATTTGGGATAGTGTGTGTAAACTAGCTGGTACCCAGGATGTCCTCAAGAAGCAGGTTGTAATGATTATTGTCCTGTCTCCTCTTCTCTGCTTACCTAGATTCCATCACCTCTCTGAGGCCCAAATCTTCCCCTTAACACCTGACCACAAGACCTGATCTTACCCTACTGACTGTTGTACCACTAATTTAACACTTACATATGTGACAAATTATTACTATTTCTCCTATGGGATGCAAGCCTCTTGAGAGCAGGGATCCTGTCTTGAATTTCTTCACAACCTGTTCCGCAGATGATGAAACATTCATTGTAGCTAAGGAGAATAATCAACTGACTAACAAGACTTGCTTAAAGGAGTCAACAATTACTGAGTGCTTACTACAGTAGTTCTTAACCCTGAATGCCCATTAGAATCACTTGAAGATCTAAAAACATACTGATGCCTGAACTCCACTCCAGACTGCTTAAATCAGACCCTGTGGGGGGCAGGGCCTGGTGTCAGTTTGTTGAAAGCTCTCCAGGTGAGGCTAACGGGCAGCCAGGTTTATGAACCATGGGTCCAGGGCTTGGCTCACCTCCTGTGCTCTGAATTCCACCTGTTCCCTTTCCTCCCTCCTGTATTTCCATCCTCTCTCTCCCTTACTGTATTTACTGTGCTTGAGTTGCTCCTGTCTTGACAACAATCAATTTCCCCATCATACATGTGCCCCACCTCCTCTCCACAAAGGGAAACTTCTTAAAGAAGTTGTCTCCACTTCCTCACCTCCTATTCACTCCTCAACTTACCCTCTGGCCTCTCCTCACTACAAACCTATTGAGATTTTCTTACCAGAGTCATCACAACTTTGTAGTAAATCCAGTGGGAATGTCTCAGTCTTTACTTGACTTTTTGCAGCTTTCAATACTGTTGCTCACTCTTGCTTCTTCAATTTCTTGGTTCCCTTGGAAGCCATGGCTCTGCGCCTTCTTGGTCTCCTTCTACTTCCCTTACTGCTCCTTCCCAATATCCTCTACCCACTCCCTATTTTCTGCTTGCCCCTGATGTGTTGGTCTTTCCAGGGGTTCATCCGTCATCATCTTCTCCTTTCACTCTGTAGTCTTGCCTGGGTAAGTTCATCTACTACTCACTTAGCTTCTAGCACTACCTTCACATGACACCTCCCAAATCTGCATCTCCGGCTCTGACCTGCTTCTTGATGTCCAGATTGGATTTGTGACTATCTCTTGAACATCTCTGCCCAACAACTACCAAGCAATTCAAGTTCAACATAACTAAAGTTCAAGTCATTGCTCCTCCTCCTACTACCACAAACAAAACAAAAATTGCTTCCTTTCTTGTGTTTTCTCTCATTACTCAAACCAGAAATTCTTGACACTTTCCTCTCTGTGTTCATCCCTCCTCCCTAATCACTGTTCAAACACTTACCAATACACTCACCAGTACTCTCTCATATCGCTTGAATCTGTTTCTCTCATTTCATCTGCATGGACATTTAAGTCCATGTCCTCATAATTATGAGACTGATCCTGATTCTCCCTGCCACCAATACTTCCTGCATCTCCAGTCTAGGCTCCACCCTGCTAGAGTTATCTTCCTAAACACCAAATCTGATCATGTCACTTCCCACTTTAAAACTCCCTTACAATAGCATATTTGTGTCTCCCTGTTTATCCTTCCAGCATCATCTCGTGCCACTTCCCTTCCTTACATTCTACATTCCAGTCATACTTAAGAACTTGGCAGGGCTCAAATTTATGCCATTCAATTCTTTGCCTCTGGGCCTTTGAACCTGCTGCTCCTTCTACATGAAATGCCCTTCTCCCTACACTTGCCTGGCTCGCCCCTGCTCATCCTTCATGACTCAGTTCAGCTGAGACATTACCTCATTTCTCTGATCCCCCAGCCCCCAGTCTAGTTAGGCGCCCCTCCTCTATCCTTCCCTGATGTCCTTGGTATACCTCAATCTTAGCACCACTCACCTTCTATTGTAATAGTCTATTTATTTGTCACCTTCTCCCCACCCAATTGAGGGCAGGAAGCAAGTTCTTATTCCTCTGGCATCCCAAAGCTTAGCATAGTACTATCAGACATGTAGCAAATGCTCAGCCAATGCTTTTTGATGAATGAACAAATGAACTAGTGAGTGACTGAAAGAAAGAAATCAAACCAAGATGTCCAATATACACAGATGACCTCATCAAGAACCAGCTTCTACTACTGACCCCTCCATCTTGATTAACAGCATCAGTACCTCTGCATCTGGCCCTGGAGTTAGTAACTCCGGAGACAAACTGACTTCCTCTTACTCACCTCCCTCTAGCCACCTCCACACGCCTTTCAGACCTGCTTCCTTCTTCCATTTCCTTTGAATCCTTACCTGGGTCATTTCTAGAGGCTCCTAGAGGGTGTCTGTCTCCAATGCTTTACTCCCTCTCTCCCCACTACTCCATCCTACATGCAACTGCACAAGGGGTCTTTGCTGAACATATGAATCTGCTTTCATAGCCCCATCCTGCTCAAATTCTCTGCATCTGTGCATCCTAGTGCCACCGTCTGTCCCCCGGATTCATGTCCAGTTGGCTGGTTAAGAGACTGGAGGTAGCAGGTGGATGCAAGACTCCTGTTCTCACTCCTCTCCCAACTGCCACCCCAAGCTTGCCGTATGGGAGCAGAAATACACTTTAAAACCAACTTGATGCTCTCACAGGCTTTTGTTTTAGGATCTTTTTCTCCTGTGACATCATTACGCTGTATAAAGTAGGGGGGTAGCAATGTGGTTTCATAAATAATTATAGATATTAGCTATGAGCCAACACCAAATACAACTACCATTAGTTACCATTTACTGGGTGTTTTCTCTGTTCCAGGAACACGTATAACCTGATTTAATTCTTCCTTCAGTCCTATGAGGGCGGTATCACTCTTATTTTCATTTACAGAGGAGAAAACTGAATCCCTGAAAAGCTAATTATTTGCTCAAGGACATTTTTCTTTTTTTAAAGATTGGCACCTGAACTAACAACTGTTGCCAATTTTCTTTTTTATTTTTCCTGCTTTTTTTCTCCCCAAATCCCCCCAGTACATAGTTGTATATTTTAGTTGTGGGTCCATCTAGTTGTGGCATGTGGGATGCCGCCTCGACACGACCTAGCGAGCGGTGCCATGTCTGCACCCAGGATCCGAAACCTGGGCTGCCGAAGCAGAGTGCGCGAACGTAACCACTCGGCTACGGGGTCGGCCCCTCAAGGACATCTTTTTATTAAGTTGCAAAGTGGAGGTTTCAACCTGCTTCATTTGACTCCAAGGCCCAAGTTTAATTCAATAAAACATGTAAAAAATATTAAATAACCTTTAAATCAAAGAATACTTATAGAACACTGAAGATCAGATTATTTTATCTATAAACATGGAGGTTTATGTATCAGAAATTTAAAAGCCATTACTGAAAATCAAGAGAAACTATACTTGTAGAAGTTCCTTATAAAGATTAAAAAACAATTAAACTCTTTATTGGATATGGAAGAATAGCACTACCTTAAGCCAGGAATATTCTGAGAGGGAGAAGATGAACTTGCCAGAAGCCAACTATTTCCAGCCTTTTCCTGTGTCTTTCCTGTGCTGACAGGCTGGTAACTTGGCATAAGGGAGCAAGGGTCAAGGGGACTGAGTAAATGGGATCATGAAAAGAGGGGCTGGATTCAATGACTAAACCATCACTTCCTCTGGCATCACTCCTCCAAATGGAATCCTTCAGTATATTGTGACTCGTGATAACCCTTGAATTCTTAAGTAGAATACCACACAATTCCACAAGTCTTTGTATCTCTGTCCTTAAGTGTCTTAAAACCACTGCTTCAGCCTTGAGTCAAACTAGATAAGATGCTAAATAGACTCTTCTCCAAGCAGAAGAACAAAGTGTTTTGTTGCCTTGTGGAAATTTGAAAACAAGTCAAAATATTTCTCTCTCTTGGACTTTATTTCTGCACAGGATGAGGAGAAACAAGAGAGAAATTGCTGCCTGGAGTAGAGGCCGCAGTTAATTGAAGTCTCCCCTGCTCACTCCCACACTTTTTGGGGGTTTGTTTTTTGGCAAAGTCTGGTGATTTGCTGCACAATAACCCTGCTGTGTGTTTGTCTAGCACTTTATGAAATGCAAAAACCCCTTCCAAAAGTTGTCTCCATTGTCTTCTCAATACCACCCGTGGCTGTTGTGCCATCAGAGAATTGACATCCATGGAAGAAAAAAGCAAGACCAGTTAGTTCACTGAGCCCAAGGAGAAAGCTTGGATAACTTTGAACCAAGTGAGCTATTCCCTAGGACTCCTGCCTCCTTCACAGATCACCAGAAACAACAAACTTTCCTCTGATGGTTGGTATAATCTTAATAGTTTGCTTTTATCTGTCATTTTGGAATTTCCAAAATCCTTGCACACCATTGCCACGTTTAATCCTCACAACAGCCCTAAGAGGTCATTCTTATCATCCCCATTTTACAGATGATGAAACTAGGCTTAGAGAGTTTATAAAATGCCTTTGGGGACAATGGGTCTGGTTTCTCTCATAAAATGCACTACAACTTAATATGTTTTCAATTGCCGACTCCCAGACATAGTATGTCAAATTCTCAGGCCACCTGGTTTCTCAGATGTCCAGCTGCCTTTTCCACATCTATATGCCTGTCCCATTTCCTCTGTTCACAGTCTGTGACAGAGATGACTCACTGTCCCCACATATCCATTCTTTCCTTGCTTATAATAGAATCCTCATATTTCATTTGGGCCATGGCCACTCAAAGACTGCATTTCCCAGTCTCCCTTGCACCTAAGTATGGCCATGTGACTAAATTCTGTTCAATAGCATGAGCATGTAAATACTGGGGCAATTTCTGAGTTACCCCTTAAAAGGAAAGGTTGTGGTCCCTTTCCTCTCTTCCTCACCTGTTAGCTAGAATGTGGCAGTGTGAGACATTTTGGACTTGGGGAGGAGGGCCAGAGGGGTTGGAAGAGCAAGAGATGAAAGGATCCTGGGTCTCTGACACAGGGAAGCAACCAAAAGAGCCCTAAATTAGAAATATCCAGTTAAATAAGGGAAACATGAATGCACATCTTGTTAGAATCACAGTTATTTTGGATTTAGGGACCACTAGACTTTTATTCTAATTAATTCTTGACCCAATGTACAAAAACAACCTGGATAGCTATGTAAGAGGAGCCCCTGAAAAGATGGGACTATTCTTTACAGAATACCTGTTCATTTTGCAATGAGGAAACCATGCTGAATGGTTCTGAACTGAAATATCTGACCCTGATTTCAGACCTCACCTTTACTCCTTCTATGCTGCACTTTTCTCCTACTGTTTTGTTTCCAGAAACGAAGCTGATGTTGCCCTGTTCACTAGTCCAGACATAAAGCTACTACACAGTGAGGGCATCCAATGGGCACTGTTGAGAAGAGGCAATGAAGTGGGAGAGCCCTGGACTAGGAGCCAGGAGACCCAGGTTCTAGGGCCAAATAGCTGTGTGGTCTTGGAGATGCCACTCAACTTTTCTGGGCCAAAGTTTCAACACCAAAATTCTATGATTCTTCTAAAATAACCTTCATTGGTAGGTAGGAATTTTGAATTCAACTTCACTGTTGACTCTACAAGCAAAGGCTGGGCCTCAGTTTCCTTAGGGGAAGTTGGAAATATCTAGCATCATTAGATGAAAGGTACTAGAGAAATAGAAAAGTGCTATCTTCCAAACATCCTTCTCCCAGTGGTCCTCGGAAGGCTGTGCAGGCCAGAGTGGAGAGAAGAGTTGGAGGGATTGCCATTGCCTGAGTGGGCACAGAACGTTAGACTATTTTCCAGGGTTTTGCAGGAGGGGCAGCATTGGCTTTGGGGCTGGACAAATCTTCCTTGTACGGGTCTGTCCTGTGTATTGCAGGAGAGTCAGCATCCCTGAAGCTTGTCCACTAAGATGCCCACACATACTTCCATATGCCCTACAGGGGACAAAGGAACTCCTATTTGGGAACCATTGCTAGTTGACGCCCTCATTTTATAGTCAAAGAGAGATTCAGAGGGGTTCGGTGACCTTGCCCAAGGTCACCCTTGCTCTGGTGACAAAGCTGGGACTAGATGCAAGTCTCGTGATTCCTGGCTAAGTTTTCTCTCTGTAAGCTTTGATAAGACCTAAATAGAATCACTGTTCTGGATCAACCAGACCAGTGGACTCCAAGGCACAGTGGTGGTACATCTCCCTGTGTGAGCAAGACAATCTACTGAGATGCTCAAAGAAAACGTAATCACTTTCTATTTCTGTTTTATCTCCTTCTCTAAAATTCTGTGAGATTTTATAATGCACATATTAGTAGAGTAGCATACGTATAATTTATAAATACATAAATATACATATATTGGCACGTGTTCAAATATTTTTTAACTGATAATACGCATGATCAAAAAATGTGGAGACCAC
The DNA here is from genome assembly GCF_041296265.1 of Equus caballus. NCBI lineage: Eukaryota > Metazoa > Chordata > Mammalia > Perissodactyla > Equidae > Equus > Equus caballus. The sequence goes on from NC_091704.1 coordinate 42,151,367, forward strand.
CAGTTTAAACATCTGTGTTTCTATTTCTAACTCCAAAAAATTATCAAATTGCCCTGATTTGCTTCATTATTTATTTTTCCAGGATGAAAACTCCAGGTTATTCTTCTAAGAAAAAGATAAGTGTTGAGGCAGCCCTGATGGCCTGGTGGTTAACATTTGGTGTGCTCTGCTTCGGCTGCCCGGGTTGGAGTCCTGGGTGTGGAACCACACCACCTATCTGTCAGTTGTCATGCTGTGGTGGCAGCTCACATAAAAGGACTAGAAGGACCTACAACTAGAATATACAACTATGTACTGGGGCTTTGGGGAGGGGACCAAAAAAGAGAGAGAGAGAGAGGAAGAGTGGCAACTTAAAAAATGAAGGTAAGTGTCAAATGCTAACCAAATCAGAAGCCTTGATATCAGCAGATTATCAGAGAATTCATCTGAAGTCCACATAATTAGCCAGGTTATTTTGGTCATTTCATCATTTAAGTCAGACTAACCATTTATCAACCCAATCTTCTGTTTGGTATTCAATCCAGAAAGCCAATCAACCAGTTTTAGGTGAGCCGGTCCTGTCTCAGTGAGAAGGTCTGGAATGGTTAGAGGAAGGAAAGAAAGGAGAAGGAAAAAGGAGGTAGTGGAACCACCCCCACAGTGGTGCTCACTGGTTTAAATATTTTCTCTCCTTTTCCATCTTTTTCACCTAGTCTTGGAACAGAGCTTAAATTACTTCAACCTTTAAAAATGTTCCTCTTAACCTTACTCTGCCTTGTGAGATGAAGCAGTGCATACAAGAATAAAAGCAGATTCTTTCTAAAAGATTAAAAATTCACTGGGAATGCTCTGCAGGCCCTGCTTACACTCTAACTAAGCACTCTCCATTGGGCCTTAATCAGTATGAGGGAGATGCAGAAAAATCAACATTTTGATGAAAAGAGATCCCCTGAATCCTGGGCCAGGGCAAGGGTTTAACTTTTCTAAAGCATACTTACAAAAATCATGTGATGATCAGATTGTCCTTGGAGAAAAAACAAAACAGCATGAAAAAGAAAGGAGAAGTTGTAGGACTAAATGAACCCAAAGAGTAGCTGCCCTTCCGCCATGTACAGCCAAGGGCAGCAAACACACAGCTTCCTGATATGAAGTCTATTGACCACTCACTCAGCTCTTGTTGTGCCAGGCGTGGTGCTGAGGGCTCCACGAGCACGAGCTCGTTTAATGCTCACAGGAGCCTCATGCTATGGGATGACAGGATATAGCACAGAGGTACCCAAACTTTCTCTGTTCATGGCACATTTAGTGTCTCATAATATTTTTATAGCACCTCTAATCCGAAATAAATGCCTCACAGTTCCATTTACTCAGTAGTTACAGCCCAATGACCTGGTAGAAGCAGTTCACATCAATGTTGCTGCTTCCATTGAGAAGTTCAATTATTCCATAGTGGCCCTGTGAGTTTGCTACGGAGCCCTGGAACACCCTAGGACACAGGTTGGGAACCACAGATATATTACCCAGGATATAGATACCATTCCAATCCCTGTTCCGTCGATGGAGGAGCTGAGACCCAGTAAGGTTACCCAGCTGGTTTGTTGTAATACAGGAATCTGAATGTGAGTCATCTGAATCCAGAGCCCACTCTGCTATACCAGACCCTTCCCTCCCCTCTTCCTGAATCACAGCTTTATGTCTTAGTCGTTATTTCCTCTCTCCATTCTGTGTATTCTGCACCTCCCCAACCCTCCACCCCCAGCCTTAACACACGGGCAGGTACACATGCATGCTTATTCCCTTGGTTCAAACCATTCCTTTCCATTTGAATGCCCCTCCCTCTCCTCTGCCTTTCCAGAAACGGCTCCCACTTCAATTCTCAGCCCCAAATTTTACCTGTTTACCACTTGTTCCTACACTAATCTCTCCTTCTTCAAAACCTCAGTCTGTCTATTAAGTGGCATGTTAATGACATCTAGTCTTATGTTGCTCTCTAATTGCTTTATTAGTATAAATGTGGTTTTCCCAATAAGACTGAAAGCTGCCCAAAACAGTGACTGTGTGATATCTTGGGCTGGGTAAAAGTTTGTTGAAATCAGCAAGGTGATCAAATGCTACACTTTGATAGCATACTCTAATGCCTGGATGTAATCAACAGAGAGAGTATTTTAACATAAGGTCAGTGATCATCAGCAATGATAACTAATGTCTATGTGGCTTCTTTACATTTTACCAAAGGCTTTTACATACACAGTTTTATTTGTCATTCACAACAGTGTAATTATTATACCCCTGTCATGGAGAAAGGTGAGTCGTAAGTGACTGTGGCCAAAGTTACCCAACCTGCAAGAGGAGCAAGGAGGTCTGGAAGCCGAGGGTGCCTGTGTCCCTCCCGGCCCTCTGCTTCACGACTGCACTGCCATTGCCTTCCCAAGGATACCAGCATCTGGCCCGGGTTCACGTGGCGGGGCAGGATCCTGAGTTCAGAGGCACTGTCCAGACTCCAAGATACCTGTCACCAGCACTGTGCCCTCTGCCCAGACTGTGCTCCAGTCAGAGCGGTGAGCCACACTCGCTGCAGGACAAGAGGCTGGGCAGCTGGGGACACTGCTAGGGATGATGCTGGCCCCCCTGGTGGGGTCCAGGGGCTTGTTGAGAATTCCAGCGCTGTCAAGGGGCGGCAGAACCTCAACCAGTGGTTTCCTAGCCAGAGCACAGCTCAGAAGTCAGTCTGCCCTGGATTACAGTCAAGTCTGTTACTTGCTAATGTATGATTTGATGAAAGCTGCTTCACCTCTCTGAGCCTCAGCATCCTTGTCAGTAAAATGAGGTTGTAGGATAGTTATGAAGATTAAATGAAAAAACAGATGTAGAGCATGAGGGAGCATGCCTGGCAGGTAACACTCAGTAAGTGATGGCTGCTTATCACGGATGACAAATAGGTTCACACTATGTGCTGCACCCAGCAGAGACTTATTAAACAGGAGTTAGAAACATTACCACCACCACCACCATTACAGCGGTATTCTAGGCACTGGTGTTAACTCCTTGTAGAGCATTTCAAAAGGCTCTGGGCTGTAGAATGGGGAAGGAGGAGGAAAGTGAAAGAAAAGAAAACAGAACACGCCTAAGGCAGAACAATTCACCCCGAGCCCTCGAGAGGAAACGGAAAAGAAACAGACGAAGAGCCAACAACTTAGTAGAAGGATAGGGTGCCCAGCTTGAGAAGAAAAATAAACAACTTGGACCGTTTGAATACACACTGCAAATTACATCATTTTCTTCTGCCTTGTGTCTTCTGGTAGTTGGGAAGATACAAATATGTCATATTTATTTACAAAGCTTTACTGGGATTTCAAAAAAATCAGAACTGAATTTTACAACAACAACAAAAAAAAGGGAGGGGGAACCCTGTGAGGTGGCTGTTTTCTCCTGTGATTAATGGGGTGGGCTGAGTCCAGGGTGGAAGAGCTTTCTTCACACGCCTGCCATTCTAGGAGACACAGATGCATGTGATGAGGTAACGTACATGAAAGACATTTATACATCCCAGAGGACTATACAAACATTAGTTATTACATATACAGTGGTGCACACACACAGCAAATTAGAAATCCTTCTGATATTGCTGAAATGCCAAGCACCCCTGCGCTTTTGAGGGTGCTGCAGGGGTGGAGATACTCACAGTGGTCGGGGTGTCCTGGCTGAGCAGCACACTCTGCGACCGCTCCTGCAGGGACTTATCTATGCCAACCTCAGAGTAGAAGACCTGGAAAAGATGTAGACATCCAGGGTGAGGGCAGAGTCAGTATTTCTCTACCAGATCAACGGGCCTGCGGTTCTAATGGCACGCACAGCCACAGTGGGTTCTGAAGTGCATTGCTTCACCTCACACATGCTTGTTCCGTGGCAACAAACATCAGAAATACCCGGCTGGGGTCTCAAACTCAGAAGCCTGCAGAGGCCAGGAGGAAGGCGCATATCAATGAGGTGGGATGGAGGGGGCATGACTCTCTCAGACAATCTTTCATTTTCCCACTTTTGATACAACATGAGTCCAGAAATACGTTTCTCAGTTTTAAGAAGACAATAGGACCAGGGCCATGATAAATGGCTACTCTCCCTTGGTGAAAGGGACACAGTAGGGGTTGGTGGGTCTGGGGTGTTATGGTGGGCGGGGGGAGGGCTAAGGTCCCATGTAAAGTGAGCAGCTTGGCTCCAGCAGATTTGGTGCCCCTTAGGAAGGTGGGCCCAGCTCTCCTGATCTTCCCAGAGGGTTCAGAACTCCAAATATTTCTCTGAAATCTCCTGACTTTGAAAATTGACACTTTTAAAAACACTGTTAAAGAAAACATTTTGGTGAACAGAAATCAGTCCAGCTCCGTCCTCCACTTTGCCTGTTCACACTTTTACTTTAATTCAGATTTTATATTTTGTACTTATTGGCACCCTTTCACGGTGACTCCCTATTCTTTCCCATTTTTCTGCTTTAGTCTCCAAATTTGACGGTGGGCAATTCGATAGCAGGAACCACGTCTCCTACTCAGTTTATGTTTTCGCATCCCTGAACAGTACAAGGACGCAGTAGATCTTAATTGACCTTCAGGGCACTTACAACGGCCTTAAAAGAGAAATATTCCCTCTGGTTTCATTGGGGGAGAACGGGGCAGTCACTAATGTGGGAGGGCTGATAAGGAGGCCATATATACGAGGAGCACAGATGGGAAGGGCATACAGTTACCCCAACAAGCCCTCTACAGAAACCCCGGTGCTCAGGTACTCACAGTATACCCAATGATGGGGCTCCCCGGATGCCTTGGCACCTTCCACTGGATGCTGAAAGCTGTGCAGTTCAGTGCGCTCAGCACGATATCAAGAGGAGGCCCCACCTTGCCTGTTTTGTTTTTGCCAAAACAAAAGAGATTGTGTTAGAAGCTCCATGCATCTCACCCTGGGTATACTCACACAAGATATACAAGAGTGCACTTATGGGTGGAGAGCTTACTTAAAGCTGCTTCCAAAGGCCAGGAATGCAGCCATCTCTCTGGTATGCCACACCTGCGTCAGCTGACTTCACCAGAACCCTGCTATCCCCTCCCAACCCGGCACTGGCAGGGACATCGGCCCAGCTGTTGCTCTCAGTCCCTTCTGTAACTTCTCATATCTCAGGACCAGCAAAGGGAGACGCAGGCGAGCATAGATCAGACATTTCTGACTCGGCTCTAGGAGCTCGGAACGTATTGAAGCACAATGATAGGATTTCTTTTTAACTCAGTAACATATGTGTGTTTTATATGTATGTTAGATAGATATGTCTGTTAATATAGCTAGTGTATTCTTATTGAAGGACATTTCAAAAATATGGTTAACTGTAAAATGGGGTTAGGAAATTTCAAATGTTTTATTGTATCCTTCCTTAAATAATTTTGTGGTTACAAATGTTTTGTGTATAAAAATAATATATGCAAATTGCCAAAATTTAGAAAATACAAAAAATAATAACTATAACTCTACCATTCGGAAATTAGTCATGCCAATATTCTAGTATAGTAGAGCTCCTTTTAATCACATGCAATTTTTTAAAGCTATATATATATATAAAATATATATTTAAAGATACATAAGTATATATAAAGATATATATATAAACATATATTTTTTTTTTCTTGAGGACAATTTCCCTGAGCTAACATCCATGCCCATCTTCCTCTACTTTATATGTGGGATGCCTGGCACAGCACGGCTTGATAAGCAGTGCATAGGTCTGCACCTGGGATCTGAACCAGCGAACCCAAGGCTGCCAAAGCGGAGTGTGTGAACTTAACTGCTGTGCCAGTGGGCCAGCTCCTAAATATATATATTTTTAAATATAAAGACATAAAAGACGCAAATTATATACTGCATATATAATTTTTATTTTTCTTTTGTGTTCATTACGTATAATATACATTCATAATTTTTAAATCAATTTTAAATTCATAATTTTAAATTAGTATATGTAATATATATACTGATAATATAAATTTACTGATTAAAATCATTATTTTTCATGGCTGTTAGCTCTTCCATATAATGCATGTGCCATCATTTAAAGATGTCTCATTCTATTATTGTTAGACATGCAATTCATTTCCAATATTTTGCTGTTTTAAATAATGCTCCATGCAGGCAGGAGCTAGGTGTGTCCTACTCTGAGCACAGAGCCTAGTAAATGGAAACGCTCAATAAATATTCCTTAGGTGAGTGAATGCTCTGCAATTTGATTTTCTACTTGCTAATATGTCCTGAGGGTCTTTCTTTTTAAGACTGCGTATAATTCTCCAGCATAGCTATTAGGAAGCTTTGCTTGCAATTCACAGAGATCTAACATGTCTATTTATTGGACTGCTGCTGGGACCTCCCATCAGTGTTTTCAACAACAGAACCCACGCCCTTTCTGCTGGGCCAAGTAATAGAGCCTCAGTGCTGTCACTTGGCAAGAACTGTGAGGCCAGAAGTCAGCTGCCACCTGCCCCATAGACACTACCACTGCCACCACTGTCACCACTCAAGGATTTGACCCTAAACTATTCTGTGGTTCTGCCTTGGTCCAAGATTTCAAGTCTCATCTGATTGGCCAAACTTATGTCATGTCACTCTCCCTTGGCTCAACCAAGGGGTCGAAGAGGAAAGATCAATCATTTTTAGTTTCCAAACTGGGAACTAACAGGATGAAGGGAGTCCTGGGAATTGTTCTTCTATCAAGACTATTCACAGTACAGAAGTGTCCCCAAAGGAGGATAGGACCATAGGAAAGAGTAGTGGGAGGTGGGATGGCCAGATACTCTGCTACACAGAGCGTGCATGCACATTAACCGTTACTCCATTGATTGACATTTAGGTTGTTTCCAAAATCTCACTGATAAAAATAATGCTGAGAAGAACATCTGTGTATATGCTTTTTTGATAGGATGGATATCTATTTAAAATCATAGGTATATGCATTTTAACTTTTAATAGCTACTCATTTATTGCTCTCTAAAAAAGGTTAAATGAATGAATCTTTAAGTACATTCAATTATTTCATTTGGGTAAACTCTTGAAGCAGAATTCCTATAGTTAAGACAGAGGTTCTCAGTCTCCACAATATTGACATTTGGAGCCAGATAACTTTTTGTGGGGGCTGTCCTGTGCCTTGCAGGATGTAGAGCAGCATCCTTGGTCTCTACCCACCAGACGCCAGTAGTACCTAGTTATGAAAACTGACAATATCTCCAGACATTGCCAAATGTCCCCTGGGGGACAAAACTGCCCCCAGTTGAAAATCATTGATGAATTAATATTTTAAAGACTGTTTATAAATATAACCAAACTTAATCTAGAAAATTAATCAATTTAGAAGCCTATGGAGAATGCCCAGCATAAATAACACATCCTCACTAGATCTGAGTATTACTTAAAAATCCTTGCTAATTTGATAAGAAAAAAATTGAGTATTTTAATATCTTTCTTGGCTATTTTTCTTCCTCTGTGTTTTGCACATTTTTCAACTGGGTTGTTAATTTTCTCATTGATTTAAAAGAACTCTTAATATATTAAAGATCTGAAGCATTAGCCTATATTTTCTCTATGTAGTTTTAAGTTTGGGCCCGCTGTATAATTACCCGCTATTGGCCAGCTTTTTTGCTGAGTTAAGAGGTCTATGATAAAATCTCAGGAGGGTAGGGAACAGGGGGAAAGATAGTGGAAATGATTTATGAGACCCTCACAGAACCACAGAATAACCAGTAAGCACAACCTCATCGTATGTTCTAGGAATAGCACTTACTCCCTTTACTTTGGGAAAAATTACAACTGAACAAGGCAGGCTACTTGAGTCAACAATCAGAGAACTGGTCCTTGTATTCCTTGTGTATCCATCATGGTTCAGTACAGAAAACAGAGAACACCAGGTATTTTAAGCAGAAAAGTGGTTGTAAAATTTGTAGAAAGGCCAGTGGAAAAGCATTCAGGAGTCTCCATTGGCATCTATTTTATAGATGATAAGCAGATCAATAGATTGATAGATACATAGATGAGAGAGAGAGAGAGATGACAGGTGGATAGCTAGCTAGCTATAGTTGTGATTCAGACTCAGGAAGCCTCTTCCTTCACACTTGGTCCTTCTATTACTGCTGCTAGCTATAGCCTCCAGACACCCACTAAGGTAGTGATGAACCTTGGAATGATGCGTCCTCACATTTTGATGGCCTTGTTTGGTGGGAGAAACAACAGCAGGAAAGTGGCCTCCCTCTCACAACCGTCTTCCATACCTCCCAAGAGTGCATCTAATTGGTGGGACCTAATTTACATCCAGAATACTGGCTGTGAGGCAGTCTGGGAAGTGTAGTTTTTATTTTTCCAGTCTTTGCATTACAGAAATGGCACCTAGAAGGAGGGTGAAATGGATGTTGAGCAAGCCAATCTATAGTATCCATGGCATCTTGGTACCATAAAAAGCATGAATTCCAATATGCTATCCCCTTTCCTTTCATATTCTCTAGGAAAGTATTCAAATCGAGCTCTGTTGGGACATAGTTAGGTATGACTTCTATTTTATTTGCATTAGCATTCATTCATTCAAACTTTCGCACACCTAATAAATACATATCGAGCTCCTATATGTATCAGGCACTGAACTAGTTGGTGAGGCTGCATTAATGATGAAGAGATACAGGGTGCCACAAACAGTTGGCAGGACATTAAAATTGAGTGCGAGAAGAATAAAGGGAAGATGGGGCACTTTGATGGCACATAGCTAGGACATACCTGGCTCCACCTGACAGACTAGCAAAAATGAGGCAAAGTGGGGGTGGGAAAAAGAGTCCCAAGCAGAGGGAGCAGCATACACTCTTCCCAAAGAGAAGAAGGAAGAACCACATGCCAGAACCACGAGGGCACCGGTTGAGTGGATGTGGGTGGTGAAGGAAAAGAAAAAGTCAAGATGGCTCCAAGGATTCTGCCTTGGGCAACACAGGGAAGGGGGTGGGTGCACTCACTCATCTGGAAAGACAAAGACAGCCTTTACTGCCCATGAGTAGGTGTCATCTGCAGCTGGTGAGCATGAGGTAGCCAGGTCAGACATCTGGGCCAAATACCAAAAATATTCCAGACGAATCAAATGGTTAAAAACAAGAAACCAAATTAAAGGAAAGAATAGAATTTTAAAATCAGATTTTTTGAGCTTTCTAAGCTTAAAAGAGGTAAAAAATAAATCAATCAAAGGAGAAGCGATGGATTCCACATCATAAAACTTTCATTATGCTCTTCAAAAATTACACAAGAAAAACTCAACACAACAGATCAAAGGGTAAATAATTACAGCAAAATGACAGGCCAAGGGATATCTTTATTATAAAACATATATGTGGATAAAAAACATATTCAGATCCTAATAAATAAAATATGAAGAGACAACTCACAAAACAGGAGGTAGAGCTGGTAAACACACATGGCGAAATATTCAAATTTCCAGTTATCAAATAAATACAACTTTTTAAAATTGAGATGTTATTTTCACCTATTAACTTAGCCAAAATGTTTAAGTGATAGTAACTAATGTTGACAAGAGTACACGAATATGCCACTCTCAAAAAATTACTTATGGCAGCATAAATGAGCACGGGCATTTTGAAAGACAATTTGGCAATGTGCAATCATATCCAGAGCCATAAATACACTCCCTTCCTTGGGCTCTCAGAAGTGTGACTACAGTCCGTTGTGAGGAAAGAATCTTAAAAGAAGAGAAGCCTGCTCACATGATGTTCTTCACAGGATCACTCATAATACCACTCAAAAAACCATAAACAATCTAAATATCCAGAAACACGGCAATACTCAGGTCAACTATGGTCAAACTGAGATTTGACTAATACATCGTGGTATTGTGGTATCTTGGATTGAATCTGGAACAGAAAAAGGACATTAGTTGGAAAACCAGTGAAATCCAAATAGTCTAGTTTAGTTGACAATATCATACTATTACTAGTTAGTACCATCAAGTAGTCAATTTTTCAGATTTGACAAATATACCATGGTTATGTGAGACTCTAACATGAGGAAAAACTGGGCGAAGGGCAGACAGGAATTCTCTCTGTCATCTTCGCAACTTTCTATAAATTGAAATTCATTTCAAAATTTAAAGTTTATTTAAAAAATGAGACGTACTACTCTGTAGCAACAATTATGATGTAGTGTTAAATAAAAAGTATACCCAACTGCCATCAATACTATTATTACAGTTATATGAAATACTCATTTGAAAAAGAACTTGAAGGCAAGAGAAAAAGGCTAATTCTTACATTAGGGTGGCTGAGATTAGGAATGATTTTTTCCTGTTTTCTTCCACTTGGTAAGCTTTACAGAATGTTGTATATTGTTTTTCATAATTTTCGCTTCATGAAATTTGCACCAGTGAGGTCAGCGCAGGCTGCCTTGTCTAATGTTTGCGGTCTGCCTCTCTCTATTTAATGGTAAGGCTAAAAATAGTTGGCAATTAATGAAGCAGAACTATTAGCTCTCAACAACCAAAGGTAATAGACCTGCATAAAATATATGCCCGCATCACAAGTCCACCAACACAGTAAAATGAAGGCGCCCTCCGAGGAGGCCATTCCTGCCATAAACAGTGCCACTCGGAACAGTCAACTGACAGTGACTGAAGCGCTATCAGGAGGGACCTGGTACTACAAAGGACACTGAACAAGGCACTCCTGTGCTCCTCTCCCTATTTTGCTGGCTGGCTATAATCTAGAACAGAATTTTGCACAACTTTTTGCTCTCTGTGCCCTGGATTCTCTAAGACAGTTCTGATTCTAACTTATGTCTCCCTGGATTCCTCATTATGGCAGTGGAAGCTGGAGGGGCATCACCATGGGAGCTCACAGGATCTGAAGACCTAGAGGACGGTCCAGGCCAGGTCTCACAAGGTCTCAGGGAGGAGAGAAGGGCTCACGGTCAGAATCCTGGCTTCACATCTTCATGGAGAGTCTCAACTAAAGCTGGTGGCGAAGCTCAGTGCTCCAAGCGTGCTGCCTTCACACACACTTACTCCTGTGTCCCCCATACGGATCGGAAGAGTTTCTCTGTCCTTCCAAAATAACTAACATTTATATAATGCTGCAATAATTATTGTTATTTTAATTTTCACATCATTTAAAAAAAAGAAATAGGGGCTGGTCTGGTGGCGCAGCAGTTAAGTGCACACGTTCCGCTACGGCGGACCGGGGTTCGCCAGTTTGGATCCCGGGTGCAGACATGGCACCACGTGGCAAGCCATGCTGTGGTAGGCGTCCCACATATGAAGTAGAGAAAGATGGGCATGGATGTTAGCTCAGGGCCAGTCTTCCTCAGAAAAAAGAGGAAGATTGGCAGATGTTAGCTCAGGGCTAATCTTCCTCGGAAAAAAAAAAGAAACAAAATAGGAGAAAATATGTGCAAACCATCTATCTGATAACGGATTAATATCCAAAATGTATAAAGAACTCATACAACTCAATTGAAAAAAAAACAATCTGATGTAAAAATGGGCAAAGGATCTGAATAAACATTTTTCCTAAGACATACAAATGGCCAACAGGTACACGAAAAGGTGCTTAACATCGCTAATCCTCAGGGAAATGCAAATCAAACCCACAATGAAATATCACCTCACACCTGCCAGAATGGCTATTACCAAAAAGACAAGAAATGACAAGTGTTGGCAAGGATGTGGAGAAAAGGGAACTCTCGTGCTCTGTTGGTGGGAATTTAAATTGGTGCAGCCACTATGGAAAACAGTATGAAAGTTCCTCAAAAAATTAAAAATGGAACTACCAAATGATCCAGCAACTCCTCTTCTGGGTATCTATCGAAAGGAAATGATAACAGGATCTCAAAGAGCTATCTGCAAAGAGCTATCCATGTTCATTGCAACATTATTCACAATAGCCGAGAGATGGAAACAACCTAAGTGTCTGTCAATGGATGACTGGATAAAGAAGATGTGGTGTTTATACAACAAGTATTATTCAGCCATAAAAAAGAAGGAAATTCTGCCATTTGCGATAACATGGATGAACCTTGAGGGCATTAGGCTAAATCAAATAAGTCCGTTAGAAAAAAACAAATACTGTATTACCTCACTTATATGTGGAATCTGAAAAAAGTCAATCTCATAGAAACAGAGAGTAGATTGGTCGTCTCCAGGAGTAGGTGTCAGAAGGGGGAGTGTGAATGGGAGGTGGTCCAGGGTACAAACTTCTGGTTATAAGACAAATAAGTTCTGGGGATCTAACGTACAGCATGGTGACCATAGTTGACAGTACTGTATCGTATACTTGAAAGTTAAGAGAGTGGATCTTAGAAGTTCTCAGCACACACACATACAAATGGTAACTTCGTGAGGTGATGGATGTGTTAACTAACATTGTGGTAATCATCTTGCAATATATACAACCACCAAATCATCATGTTGTACACTTTAAATTTACACAATGTTCTATGTCAATTATATCTCAATAAAGCTGTAAATGAATGAATGAATGAATAAATCAATCAGTAAATAAATGTGAGGAGGGGGAAAAATAAAACACAGCTAAAACTCCATATTCCATTCCTTTCCCCTTCCTTCCACTCTTCCAGAGGTGACAGACATCTGATCTTACTGTGTCCCATCCCCATGTAAGTTTGTATGTTTTAATTTTATCTGCACATTTCTTTAAGTTGTTTTTCCTGGGAACAACCTAATTGTCCATCAGTAAAAGAATGGATAAACCGTGGTTTATCCATACAATGTACCAGTTTCTTTCCCACTTGAACATTTATTTCTTTAAAAAGAAAAAGAGATCTATCTGAGGTAAGAGAGAGAGAGCTACAGGAGAAAACCTTTGCAAATTTTAAAGCACTACTCAAATATTAGCCAGCTTCTGATCTTCCTCTCAGTGCTGGCCTGGCAATCATCTTCCTTTGATTTCTAAATCCATTGCTGCTTGGCCGTGTGCATTTCAGTTTCCAAAATTTCACTGCTGCCATCTTATTTCCATTCCTTTTGTCCTGCTCTTTAATGCTCTTTGCCCCAATTTCCAAGCATTTTAGTGGGTTTTGGAGGTACCAAGTACAGTACAACTGTAGTAAGTAAGTACAACTTACTAGTAGTACAACTGTTACTAGTAAGTAACAGTTACTTACTTAGTAAGTACAACTGTTCAATCTACCATGTTTCACCAGAAGTCAGTTGATCCTCATAAGAATATGGGATAGAGGAGGAAGACATTCTTCTCAGATTAAGATAATGAAGTCTAGGGTCTGTTGATGTAAGATCCTATCAATGTGACAGAAAAGGCAGAGACAGCGAGTAACCAGGCAGAGATGTTCTTGTTTCCTCGCCCCTTAAAATTAGTATTCTTGTTGATTCTTCCCAACCTCTTCTCAGCTCCCATTACACCCTCTTCCTGGGCGCTCTCATCCTTGCCAGTCCCTACCACATATATGCTGATGGCTCCCCAATCTATTTCTCCAGCCTAGCCCTCTCTTTCAAAGGGTCACGGCTGTGTACCCAACTGTCAAGAGGATCCAGATGTCACGCAGGCCTCTCAAATTCAACATGTCAAAATTGAATTCATCATCTTTCTCTCTAACCTGAGCCCCTCCAGTAATCCCTGTCCTGGTAAATGGCATCACCATCCACCATGACTTCCAGAAGCCTGGACGTCACCCACAGCATCAAATTGGTCACACAGTATCCAGTCTCCCCTATTCATGGAGGCCTCAGAATCCCCTCCAATCCAGTGCCTGGAGCAGCACTACCAATTGTTCAGAGGTGTGCATGCAATGGAAACTACTTGCCATTTGTCAAGACATCCCGAATGGTTTCTCTGGCCTTTCCAGATCCTAAGGGATACAGTTTCCTTTCCACAGCTTCCATAGCCTGTACTCTCCTCTGAAGAATGTATGTTAGTAAACTAAACTTTTTTCCTGCAAAGCAGTTGAATGCAACATAAAAGTTGTGGGAGCCATAGGATTGGTGGCTCTAAAGCTTGAGTGTAGGAGGGTGTATGAATGGCCATCTGGTTGGAAGGAAGCACCAGAGGCCTTGTCTTAAGGCACATTTGCATTGCAAGCACAGCATTTTTCTCCTTGTGTGTTTGCTTAAAATGTCCTTGAGGGTAGGGCAAGTCTCCAGGCCATCTGAAGCTGTATTTGCAGAGCAAGCACATTGTTTATATAGAGATTGTATGATTGTAGGGGTATCTATGGAGGGGGGCAGGCTAAAGGCAGGAGTAAACCCTCCAGTAGCACCATCCCTGGACTGGAGATAGATTCCAGGCAGGGAAGGGTGTTGTCCAAGGAAAGGCCAGAGAAAGCAGCAGGGAAGTCTTGACACATGGCCTGGTCTCAGCTTACACTGTAGTGTGGTCCTAACTGGAGGGAGCCAAGGAAAGCATTTCCCTAAATCTCTTCCAGCCACTAGAGTGTGGGGTAGGAATGAAACTAATACTCGGGAGACTTTCCTCACATCTCTACAATCTCTGAGTCATCAGGAGAAAGTCCAGTCTTTGGACAGGGCAAGTCAAGCCCAAGCTGCACTGTCCAAAAACTCTTAATGAGGCAAAAAAGTTTTGATAATGGTTATGACACTGAGATCTTCCGGGATTTTATTTAACAAGGTGGAAACACACTAGTGCTTCTTGAGTATTAAAAAAAAAATCAAAGTAGTAGGTCACTTACATGTGGACTAAAGATTTAAGCAGATGAACACAAAACTAACATTCATATTTAACCATAATGGATTTACAATGATGGGGAAATATGTTACACAATAGAAAACTAGTTCTGAAGAGCTGTAGCCTTTAAAACTAGTGTAACACATTTATACACTGTATCTTGAAGCTGTATTCTTACAAGCTAAAAGCTATACTTCTTAAGATAAATGAATAAAAGGTGTGTTTCTTTGCCATGAGGGACCTATATTCTTGGGCTTTCTTCTTTGGAGGACTTTCAAAACTGTATTGAGTTTTTGCATTAGAAACTTCTGAATAATTAGGTCAATTTCTTGTGGTAATTTTATTTCATAAAATACTTCAACTTCCTGAGCAAAATTCATCTCTGATTCCATTAGTTTTGCAATCCAATTCATAAAAACACTTCAAAATGCAAACAAAAATATCATCTGTGACAGAAATACATTGCTAGCTTTTTAGTTATTTGATTTTCACAGAATGAACCAAGTTACATTCACTGATGCAGTGGAAAGTGCCCAGACTAACCAAAAATAATCAGGAAATTCTGAATAGGAAAAAAAGCCTATTTCCATCTTTTTGAAGCTCGCTCCAACTATTATTACTAGAGCAGCACGATGAATATGTAACCAAAGTCTGCCACTAGAGCCACTCCTAAGGTGCTGCCTTCAAGGCAGCAGTAAAAGTGTGGGTTTAAGACACAGACCAATGTTGATTCTACTTACTCGGGGATTCAAGAAGTTCTCAGACACTGAGGAGCAGCATGAGGTGTTTTCCAGAGCCCTGCTGGCTTCTCTTTGCGGGGACAGTTACTATTCACATCACAATTGTGCTTCCTTTTGAAATCCATCATTCCAGAGTGTAATTCCGGAATGTAACCCCCCATTTCAGAGTGTAATTCCAGAATGTAACCCCCCATTCCAGAGTGTAATTACGGAATGTAAGCCACCATTCCAGAGTGTAATTCCGGAATCCAATTCACCATGCCATTGTGTTATTCCAGAATATAATCCATTATTCCAGAGTGTAATTCCAGAATATAATCCATTATTCCAGAGTGTAATTCCAGAATATAACCCACCACTCCAGAGTGTAATTCCGGAGAGTAATCCACTATTCCAGAGTGTAATTCCAGAATACAATCCACCATTCCCGAGTGTAATCCACCATTCCAGAGCACCTCTGTTTCATCATTTGCTAACCAATGGGCTGGATTAGATGATTTCTAAATGCCCCTCCTACCCTGACATTCTGTGATACTCTCCCTAAACACCAAATGTGGGAGTATCGTTGGAATACTAAACGGGAGAGGGCAGAGTCACTGGGAGCAGCTCCTGGCACAGTACTCCCTTAGACCCAGAAAAAGGTGGGCCCTGTTTTAGAAGGCCCAGTTTGGATCCCCCTCTGGCCACACCATGCCTCTTGGCTGGAGTGTGGCATCCCAGGCCAAGAGGACATGCCTACGAGAGCCTGAGACCCTTCCATTTATGGACTACTCCCTGAGTACCCAAGACCCCAGATTCCCTGACCAGATAGCCCTGAGCCTGTTTCCTGCTCCTTGGCAGCCTCTTCCCTGGGTCTGTCATTCTCAGAGTGGACCCTGCTGCTGGTGTATGCACACTCAGGTGGGAGGGGCAGCCAATGGATGGCCTTTTGCCAGGACAGGCAGTCGACAAAGCTAGGGTTGTGGGCTGAGGGGTCCACGTTTGTGCACAGGAGCACCTTCAGTGAGGGACAAAGTGAGGGGTGTACCCTACCAGGGCTCAGGGGCCAGTTCTCTCCTCTTTTCAAAGTGGAAATTCAAGGACTCTGAGAAATCTAAATTGGAATCTAGTCTTCCGGGACATTATGAAACTGTATTTGTCAGGGGAGACAGAGAGAAGATATTACATCTAACGGTTGATTAGCTTATGGAATGAACTGTAAATTTTTTAACACAAAGGTGTGTGGAGTCCATTTGAACTCTTATTCTAGATGCACCAGTGTTAGGGACTGGCCTGCCTCTGAGTATCACGCTGCTTCATAAACAGCTCAGCTGGGCTGTGAGTGGATCTCACAGAGGACTCTTTCCAGCCCAGCTGTTGAATTCCAGCAGAGGGAAATCTAGGCTGAGAGTCTCTAATAGTGGTTCCTGGTAAGAAGCAGCCAGCATGCCCAAGGGAATACAGGTGCCAGAAATGGAGAGTGATTCTGGAGAGAGCACTAGCACCATAAAGTTGGCAACCTACCAAAGTGACAATCAGGTGACCGATGTCTAGGCCCAAATCTACTCCTAACTCCAGTTGTGTTAGAGACAGTTAAGGCCAAAAGCGCCTTTGAGTGTCTACTGCGTACAGGAGCTCACCGAGTGTGACCTTTTGCTTTCACTGAGGCAAGTTCATTTCTCACCACCATCATCCAAGAAAGCAAGTAGGAAGGCTGCAAGTCTCCACTCACCAACCTCCTGTTGCCACACACATGTGCACATGCACACATATACACATGCGCGCACACACGCATATGCACAACATACACATCCTCCCCACCCTAAGCATAAATCACTCAAATCACTTAACAATGGTTCATTATTAACAATGATTAAATGTTAACATCATTTAGTAATTGAGGGAGGACAAAGAAGCATAGACTATGAAACTTGACCAAAGCATCTGAAAAAGAATACAGTGTAGAAGCTTTTAAACTAGAAGAGAATTTCAAATTCATCTAATCCAGTGTTTCTGTAACTTTTGGGAGCATCAGACCCACCTGGAAGGCTGTAATAACAGATTGCCAGCCCCACCCTGAGAGTTTCTGATTCAACAGATCAGTGATGAGGCCCAAGGATTTGCATCTCTAACAAGCTTTCAGGAAATGCTAATGCTGCTGGTTCCTAAACCACAGCGTGAGAACCACTGGTTTGGTCTAACCTCTGGTTTCAGCAATGAGGAAATTAAATCCCAGAGAAGCTCACTGTCTTGTGTGGGGTCAAAGTAGCTAGTAAAGGGCCAAGACTAAGACGGAGATTTATTGAGGCCCTAGTCAGATGCTTTCTACCATCTGGCATGTACTTCCCAATCTCACAAAGCTGTAGTGGCCTTCAACTTGACCCTGCTCCTCTTCTCAGGCTGTACAAGAGATTCACAACCCTTTTCGTTGCTTCAACATATATCACACTCCCCTCAGAGGACATCTCAGTGGAGGTGGTTCTCGACTGGGGAGGATGCTTCAAAATCTCTAAATATCTGGGTCAAGGACATTTGCATGGAGTTTGTAGAAGCTCCCCAGGTGGTTCTGAGGTGAATCTGCCCCTAACTGAGCCCCACTTTGAGTCCCATTCTTCTGGGTGATCTCATCCATTCCCACAGCATCCTCAGACACTTGCCAAATGTACCTTTTCAAGCAAGCTCGCACTGTCTAACTGGGTATCTCAGCCTTGATGGCTCACAAACACCCAGAACTTCAAATGTTCCAGATTGAAACCATCATCTTCAGCCTCCAAATCTCCTCCTCTCTGTTCCCCATAGTCCAAAACCTGGGAGCATCTTTAACTCCTCCCTCTCTCTAATGTTCTAGATACAAGTCTCCATGCTGCCCCCAATAGCCCATAGACTATAAGTTCCATGAGGGCAGGCAATTTTGCGTTCACCCATTTTCCTTGGCACCTACAAGTCTCTGGAACATACTAGGCATTCCATAAATATTTGCTGTCTGACTGACTAAATAACTGGTGGAATAAATCCCCATCTTCCTTCTAGCAGTAGTTCTATGACTTTAGTTCAGCCTTCTATCAACCTGTGCTAATATTCTCAAATTAGCCACAAACCTGAATTTGATCTCCCAGGTGCCCGAGGTACCACAAGGACTGCTAGAAAAGGAAATCATGGGGGCAAGAGTGGGTCATCTCTCCACTACTAGACCCCTGTCTTGGTTGGGACAAGAGGCCATTTGCTCTAGACCAGAGAGCTTCTGAGACCTGGCTGAGGTTCCTGTCATTCCCAGTCTGAGGTCTAAAGAGAATGCCTCATTCCAGAGATACCTGGGGACTGGAGGTCTGCTGCAGAAAACAGTCACTTTTCCTAAGAAGGCATGGAAGGGACACTGGGGAAGGGCCAAGGTGACATTTTCTCTTAATATTAATTCTCCCCATCCCACGGGCCTGAAGCCACAACCATGCAGGAGGTCCTTGTAATGGCTAGGGATTACAACATCTACCATCAGCCTCCTATAAAGTTCTCTTCGATGACCTCAGGGAAAATGGCCTGTCCTCACCAAACACAGCCCTCTCTCTAAGTCCTCTGGTTCACTGATAGATGAGTACTGTTTTGGGGTCATTGTGACTACAATCAGGGTTCTAATGAGGAAAGAGAGACTCACCTTCAGAACACCACAGTGATCATTGCTGCAGGCAAGACCCATGCAGGAATGCAAACATCAGTGGGGGAAGCTTTGATAAAGAGAATATCTGCATGGCCTCAAAGTATCTCCTCAAAAATATTGACCAATTACTAAGGTGGTTTTAACTTCTGTCCACACATTCTTTGATAGTCTTTCCTCCAGGAGATGGAGCTTAACTTCCCCCTCCTTGAGTGTGGGCTGGATTTAGTGATTCACTCCCAATCAATGGGGTGTGAAAAGGGAAAAATGGTAGCTTTTTGGTGGAGAAACCTGGCAGACACCACTTTAACCAAGGGATCAAGGTTAACATCACCACTGAGAAGCCACATTGGTATTTGTCCCTGATTTGATAGGAAGCGAAGGCTACTTCACCTCTGGTATTCCTTCCCAAATTGCACAGCCCCAGTATAACCACTAGAAAATATTAGACAAACCCAAATTGGATGACACTCTACAAAATAATTGACTGATACTCTTCAAAAGTGTCAAGGTCATGAAAGACAGTGAAAGATGGCAAATCTGCCACAGATTGAATGAGACTAAATAGACATGACAACAAAATGCAATGTGGGACCCTGGATCAGATGCTGGAATAGAAAAAAGACATTAGTGGAAAAACTGATAAAATTTTAATAAAGACTGCACTTTACTTAATAGCTTTGTACCAATCTTAATATTTTAGTTTTGATAAATGTACCACAGCAATGTAAGATGTTAACATCATGGGGAGCGGAAGGAAAGGCATATGGAAACTCTATACTATTGCCACAACTCTTCCATAAATTTAAAATTAATCCAAAAATAAAACTAATGAAGAAAATATGTGGAGCCTTCCTTTTTTCATCCTAATCCCAGCAGGAGACCCTCTTCTCTCAGACAGGGCCCGTTGCACCAGGCAAAGCTCTCACCCTCCTGGGGTACTACTGTCCCAAGCCCTGAAAATCAACAACAGAGTGCAGACATCATCCCTCATTGCACACATGCAGTGACTGAGCAGCCACAGTAACTCGTTGGTGACAGTGGCTTTCCCTCTTTCTTGTATTCTCGGGATCAGGTTTCTTTCCTGTTGCCTCCTGCCAACGCTGGCCCTGCACCATCTGGCAGCACATCTGGTGAGGGGTGTCTAGGCTACACCTGCCTCAGGAAGCAGCTGTCCCCTTTCCCTCATGCTGGGCCAGAGTCTGGCTTCTGCAATTTTCAGGTGGCAGCAAAAGCATTTTGCCAAAACTTCACTGGCGGCTGCTTCCTGGTAAAGCCACTGGGTTAGCACAACATGAAGTTTAATGATCAATAAACTGCATAAGCTTGTATGTAATCATGAAAGGCTCAAAATTTCCTGTCCTTCAGGCATGAGAGATTAATAGTCATTCAAAAATGGAAATGAAACTAACCACCTCCCTTTTCCCAAAATCTTTTTATCCCAAAAGACAGTAGGTTTATAGTTTGGGTATATGAATTTGCTAAGGATGATAATAGCTGTAATTTACTGACCACCATCTCTAAGCCTGGCACTCTTTGGCATTTTACAAAGAGAGTCCCTTCCACCCTCAAGCCCAAAGGACACATTTGGGCAAATAGGAAAAAGATCCCCGCTTCTGGCAGACACAGACCCACAGGCCAGGCACAACAAGGTTTGGAGAGAGGCTGGAATTTCTGTCCCCTGGAGAAGCTGCATCCTCAACCACTCATGGATTAACAAGCAGATCCCCAGCTGGCTTCCAGATCTCTGTAACTCTTGGGCTGCACACAATGGGCCCCACATTATGTATATTACTCTTTTTAACTCTTTCAAAGCTCTGCAAGATAGGGGTTATTATACCCATTTTTCAAATGAGAAAACTGAGGACAATTATTGACATGTTCAAGATCATAGAAAGTGGAGTAGTGAGGATTTAACAGTAGTCTTCTTTGACTCCAAAATAGACGTTGGCAATTACTTCCAGGATCATGTGATGGAATAACCATTGGAACGTTGATAGGAACAAATGGAGATTTACTATACGGGGCAGTACTTGCCGGCAAAAATCCTTTCAGCTGCATATTCTGCTTATTCTGCCCTTAGACCAAAGCAGCCCTTGCCCTCTGCCCTTTCTCAGTAGTATCTTAAAAGGTAACATAAGAAAATGGGGAAATTGTATTTCCCCAGATTCAGGGTTAGGGGCACACTGACCCAGCAAGGTTATCCCCCAAAAGAGAAATAGTGGGAGCAGCTGAACTGAGCTTCCTGTCTCAAGGTTCAGGGGGTGGTTAGGGGGATGTTATGAGAACATGGGCTTTGGAAGGCAGCAGAATGCAACTGAATTGAGCCTGGAAGATGCAGGGGATGCCGAATCTTCAATAAAGATTGCCAAACTTACAAAAATGTGGAAAGGGAGAATAACAATAGTGAAAATCTATTGACTGCTCATTAGATGTCACGTATACTTTCGGAGGCTTTGGATATATTAAGTCTTCAATGTTCACAACCACTCTGTGAGGTGGGCACTACTACTGTCCTATTGTAGGAGTGAGGAATCTGACAAAGAGAGAGGCTAAGTGGCTATTCCAAGGTGATGGAGACCGACCATGAATCTAGGACAATTCAGGAGCCTTGGGGAGTAATACATGGAACTTGGTGCCAAATTTAACAAACCAACCGAGGAACAGGGAGGCCCCAAAGACATCTAGGCTACACTAGTAATAAAAACAAATAAAAATAAAACCAATTGCTTTAAGGACCAGACTCTGTGCTTAAGCACTTTATACATATTTTCTCATCTAATCTTCACCAAGACTGCCATTTCACAGCTAAGGAAACTGAAGCTGAGAGAGACAAAGTAACTTGCCCTAATCACACACCTCACAGGCAGCAGCTAGGAATCCAGGCCGGTTGGACTCCAGAAACCAAGCCTTTCCATCACTGGGCTTTACACTACTCCCCGTTGTTGGGAATGAAGCCAATATCCTCTCCCTTTCTGATGCTCTACTTCCAGATCATCTATGCAGGTCGTTCAATTAGGAGCAATAAGGTCTTCTGACTCATTAAGAAAGTATAATAGGAGCATCTCACACATAGACTTCGGAAACATAAAGTGTGCTTACTATATATTTGTGGAATGAGTGAAGGAAGGTCCAATATGACGCTATAGCCTGTGAAGGGACAGAAGTTGCATAAACATTGACCATGCCTATCAGCACTTATGATCTCAATGAGGAGAAAAGATAAACATAAGTGAAACAATAAAATATGAAGAGTTGTCTATTGTCCAGTACAATAAATCACATCATAGGAAATAGAGAAGAGGGGCTGGAACCACCAAGGACTATAAAATCTAAGTTAGAAAATCAATACCCAGTAAACGAGATTTGAGATCTGCAAAGTCACCTTCAAGAGATGGGATGATAAGACTTAAATAAAGTACAAGGCTAACAATCATCCCGTAGGCACCCCATAGTGTCCTGGCTTGCCTCCATTTTGGATACCATCTGTTAAATATTTCAACTCCTGCAATCAGTCAGGATAGGCTAGGTCATGCTGCTGTAATACATGACCCCCAAAACACAGTGGCTTAAACCACAGGATTTATTTATCATTCATTCTACAAAATCTCCAAGGGTCGGCTGCAACTGTCCTCCATGCTGCTCCCACCGTGGGGCCCAGGCTAATGGAGTGGGCTCTGTCTGGTGCCTGGTGAACTGTGTGCTGGCTCTTCAAGCTTCTCCCTAGCA
Source organism: Equus caballus (assembly GCF_041296265.1). Lineage (NCBI taxonomy): Eukaryota > Metazoa > Chordata > Mammalia > Perissodactyla > Equidae > Equus > Equus caballus. The sequence continues at coordinate 42,174,160 of NC_091704.1, forward strand.
GTGACACATGTCACTACCACTCACCTTTATTGGCCAGAGCCAGTCACATGGCTCAAGCTGAGCTCAACAGGTCACCTTTATAGACGAATGAGAGCATTCTACCAAGATGTGAAGAAAGATGCTATCCCTTGGTGAGGGAGTGGGGATTCATGTGGAAGACAGGAAAAACAGAGTCAGAGAGGCAAACAACAATGGTACCTACCTAGTCCTGCCCAGGGGAGCTAATCCCTGGAAGGCCTTCTAGGGACACATCTACATCCCTGAGTATCTCATTTCAACGAACACCAATCACTCTGTGGACCTGTTCAGGACCCAAAGATGGGCAAGGAGAACAAAACTGTTAGACGTCTGTAAGTATCTATTGCCTACATCCTCACATTCACATAATTGTTCTGGCTCTGCTGGGCTTGCTCTTGAAATAGTGGACTTAAAATACCCTTCAACTATAATTAAAACACTATAGTATTGGCATAGAAACAGACAGGCAGATCAATAGAACAGAACAGATAGCCCTAGAATGCATAAAAACTTAATTTATGATAAGAAAGGCATCTTGGATCAATGGGGAATGAAAGAATTATTCAACAGATGACATTCGGACAGTTGGTTAGCAAATTAGAAGAGAAAATCAATTTCTAGCCTTAACTCATACTACACACCAACATAACTTAACTCCAGATGGACTGAAGAATTTGAGAAATTTGCATTTGTAAAGCCAAAAAACAAGATTCTCCCCATTCACCTCCATCCACCCTAGCATATTTACTTTTAAGTTTCTCTTAGAAGAAATCAGACACAAAATAAACAGATTATACAACAAATTTTTTTAAAACATTTCTTCCTGTCAAAACAACAACCAAAGTTAAAATACAGCCTGGGGACAAATATTTACAGACAGAAAAAAGATTAATATCATTTAATATACAAAGAACTCATTCAAACTATAACAGAAAATTTTATGGTTCATAGAGAAGAATGGACGAAGTGCATGACAGACAACTGACACAAAAAGATAAAGTTTAAGAACTACACACAGAAAAATATTTAAAACACATTAATAATTAGAGAAGTACAACTTATTGCCACACTGAGAGCCACTTGCTTACCTACAAACTAAGTTTTTTTTTTCTTCTCCCCAAAGCCCCAGTGCATGGTTGTATATCCGAGTTTTAAGTCCTTCTAGTTCTTCTACGTGAGCCACCACCACAGCATGGCTACAGACAGATGGTGGTGTGACTCTGCAAGTGGGAAATGAACCTGGGCCGCCACAGCAGAGAGTGTAGAACTTTAACCACTAGACCATCGGGGCTGGCCCTGAAACAAGTTTTTAAAAATGATAAAACCCAGTTCTACAAAGGATTTTATGTTTTTACTCATTTTGATTGGAGTTTTACTTGGCATAACTCTTTCGGAAAGCAATTGGGCAATGTATGAGGATTCTTCATACATTGTATGGGTACCATTTTATAGATGACAAAACTGAGGCTTTAAGAATGTTAAGTGACTTGGTTACAGCAATAGCAAGAAAGGAGCTTGTATGTGAACTCAGGCACTCCAACTCTGGAACCTCCCCAACCCCCATTCCTAACCACTGGACAGATTGCCTCAATAAATCACCAGTACAGACAGTTCCTATATTTCTCATTTTCCCTCGGCAGTCCCCTTTTCCTCAGTTAAGAAAATAGCCTCTCAGTTGCTCACTGTGTCAACTGTCCAACACCTTTAGCAGCCATCCCTTACTTCTGGTTCTCTGCCTTCTTTGCATTCCTTTCTGAGCATTTGCAATTCTAGGCTTGCCAACTTTCCTCCAAGGTCATGATTTGATAAAGCTCTTGGTAGGAAGGGGAGTGTAAGAGCATTACAACGTTTTGCAGATGTCTTTATTTCTGTTCTTGCTTCCATTAAAACAAAAACACAAAAAAGGACAGATGGCTCTGCATACAAAATGTCATTAGTGACCAACCCATGGTTCCAACTGGGAGAGACAAAGGCCAGGGGCCAAGCAGAGCGAGGGTGGGAGGGCAAAGAGACAAAGAAAGTGGGGGATGCTGAGCCCTGCCTCTGGCCACCTCTGGAAGGAGTCTCACCCACGACAAGTCTTTCCGGCACACAGTGCCACCCTGAGACCACCATTCTTCAGTAGTCCTCACATGTGAACAGCTCTTTGTGAGAAGGAAAGAGTTTGTTGGCCAAACTGGTTTAAAAAGTGGCATGTCAGATAAAATGCCTACAAGACTGAAATCTTAAGGAAGGTCAATGTCACGACATTTGCAGCCTTGTGTTATATTTGAAAACTGTGTGCAAATTCAGGCCAGAAGGGTAGATGATAATGGTCTTAATATTTATGCTAAGGCTTTAGGAAAAAACACATACATTTTTTCTCTTTTTAGGGGTTAAGTTATAAAATTCAAACAAAGAGATTCCTAGAGAAGGAGGAAAAAGTATAAATGAGGCAGGAAGGAAGACTGAAATTGTGAAGGGGTGGGAGGTAGAAGAGCTTCATGTGAAAACAATTAAAGAAAAATTAGACACTTTTTTGAGCCCTTATGTGTCACACAAAGTCTAAGTGATTTAACTCAGTAAGGTAATATGCATAACTAATTTAATGCTCCCAGTAATCCCACCAGTAGGTGTTATTATCATGTCCACTTCACAGATGAGGAAACCGTGGTACAGAGTTGTACAGCTAGTGACAGCAGGATGTGAACTCTACTGTCTGATCCTGGAGTCCATAGCTCTTAACCACTTTGTTAATTTGAAGAAAGCAATCTCAGAGCAAAACAGTGACTTAAGCAAATGGAGAGAAGGAAAGATGACGTTATTTGGGGATTTAGAGAAAGATGTAGAAAATCGTATGTGGGAAAGGTCATCTGAATCTGTTTCAGCCCTTTAAAAAAGAAGAGTCAACTTTTGTTTTAGGGATGAAATGCCATGTAGTGTCCATGATCTGTGCATTCTTCAAGCATTTGGCAAATCTTGGGACTCGGAACAGTATTAGCAACTAGGAATTCCCCATTATGGCTTATTGGAGCCATCTCTCTGTCATGGCCAATGCCACAGGCTGCCATTATGTCCTAGGTGCCATTTGGTGTTATTGCACAGTGCTGGGTTATTATCAGTTATTAAGGGATAGGCAGGGTGAACTTTACCTGCCCCCAAAGAATTGAATTTACCGTCCTGAAGTAGATTGTCCATCCCCTTTTCATGTTGGATCAGAGAAGTGAGAGGGATGAAGCAAGTGTAACCCCAGAGCAAGGCTGAGAGATAAGCGTTTGCGGACCACCAGCTATGCAAGGGCAGCTGCAACCTTCACTTGTGCTTTATGGCACAAGCACAGTGTGCTCGACTCAAGGCTTTAGATCACATTTCCCAAGTGTGGTAAATATAGACATCGGTGGCTGTAGGCTTGTCAGTACATTGGGCTCAGATAAATAGAGAGGTAGGGAGAGGGCAGAGCAATCTACACCTCAGGCTACTGGGGATGCAGCAAAGTCTCGCTGCTTTTCACCCCTCAATTTCTGTTCTTTACTAGTGTTAGCGATTGGCTTAAGTATAATCGACATGTTATGGGCTGCAGAAGAATGAAATGCTTTTATTACTACTTGCTTGTCTTAAGTCTGTCTATACTCAGTGGAGAGCTGATAAAGATTTTTTAAATGCCCTAATTTGTAGGGCTTGCCAGTTTCTGCTGTGTAGATTCTCACACTATGGCCAGTTGTAAGTTACCAAGGCAATATCATTGAACATGAAGTTGGGAAGAGATGTGGCAGCATCACATCATTACGCAGTATTTTCACAGTACAAATACCGGATGTAAATAATCTCGAGAATGCAGACAATGCAAAAGGCATTAAAATAATTAGAAAGTGATGAGTTTAGAGTATTTGATTGTCAGCTTATATTATTTAACTTTTATAATAGCTGGGTTTAACAGCTGGCGCACAAATGCCTGAGAATTTAACAGTTGGCTCCTATGAGCTGGTAGAAGCGGCCTCCAGCACACCACTGTTATCAATGGTGTTATCCAGCTACCACCACTGCATTTGGATCCCTAGGCAGTCAGGGCCACCACACACTGTTGTGTTGTGGGCAATGCAGTGCCCAACCTGCTCAACCCAGGACAGCAAACCTGTAGGTGATATGCAAACCAGGGCATCTCTTGGTTCTTCATTCCAGATTCTTTCTTCTCTCCCAATCCTCATCTATCTTTCTACTGTGGTGAGGTAGGCCTGATAGGAAGAAGTGTTTAAGAACTCTCTGATCCCCATTTCTTTCTCTATAGTCAATGATCATCATCTTCTTCATCATTGCTACTTTTTTGGAGCATCCACCCTATATTCTGGATTCTTAATACAATTTACTTTTGAACCTTGGAGGAACCCTATGAAATAAGCATTAAATATAATAGTTTTGGATGAGGAAACTCAAGAAAGTTGAAGTAATTTGCTTAAGGTCACACAACTAGAGAAATGCCAGAGCTAGGATTCTGATCCAGATCTGTGTGGTTCCCAAACTGGAGCTCTTTCCACTACACCAAGTCACCAAGCTTCCTTTCTCTTGGTACAACCTAGCTCTAGGCACGTGGACGGTCTCATGAGCAGAGGACACCCAGTCAAGGCTTTACTAAGAGAAAAGAGAGAGTCATGTGCGTGCTGAGAGGGGCCCCATTGGTGGGCAGAGCCTCCCATCCCCAAGGAAGACAACAGAAAAGGGGCACGAGTTGGGCCAGCTGGTTTTCCAATGTTAATAAGAGCTTTCCGGCCGTGCCACTTTTATATGATAAAAACGACCCTTTTTTCTTTTATTCAGCAGTTGCGAGAGGGGAGAGTCTTTGAAAGGGACTGCTTGAAAGGAACATAGAGGAAGAAGTCTGTTTATTTCTAAAGGGACATCTTTCTAACATTTTTTCTGGGAAATTATTCTTCCCACCCAAAACTAAGGGGATGGAATAGCTAGGCCTTCCCTAGAAGCTGAGAGGAAACTGAGAACCAAGAGACAGAGCTGATGAGAGAAATGTGAAGAGAGCAGTAAAGGTCAAGAGAGGCCACACCCAGCCCTCAGGCCAGACTAGGTAACAAGGCTGGAGGGCAGCGTAACTCAAGTGGTCAAAAATATTAGAGAACCTGAGTAGTGAAGTCATAGACTCTTAGGCATATGGTCCCTCGAATGTCTAAGCAGTTTGAAATATTTCCTTAGTTGGACAGCTACCCAAAGAGAAAGATCTTTTGCCAAGAGAATTATATGCAAAAAGCAGCAAAAAGAACTATAATCAGCAATTTTTTCATAGCTGCATAAGAAAATGGAGCCCAACACAGATCTATGGGCTATACTGGGTGCCAAGAACATCAGATAAGCTAAGAAACAAAAATAATAATAGTGCCCTCCGTTACTGAATAATAACCACAAAACTTAATGGCTTAAAATAAGCTTATTTATTTGATCATGGTTCTTCAGTCTGAAATGGACTTGGTGAAAACAGCTTGTCTCTGCTCCTCACAGTGTCAGGTTGGTTGGCCCGACTGGGGCTGGAGGATCCACTTCCAAGATGGCGCACTCAAATGGTGGCTTGTTGGTGCTGCTGTTGGCTGGGAGCTCAGCTGGTACTGGCAACCAACGGCCTTGGTTCTTAGTTTTTGCTGTCAGCTGGGCTTACGGATTCTCCTACACGTGGCCTCTTCATGTGGTAGTTATATGGAGCTTCCCCACAACATGGTGCCCTTAGGGCGGATAGACTTCTATGTGCAGTTGGCCTTCCCCAAAGTGCAAAAAAGCAGGAGCTTCCAGGACTTCTCAAGGCTGAGGCCCGAAAATTCACTCGGCATCACTTCTTCAGCATTCTGCTGATTAAGCAAACCATAGGGCTCACCCAGATCCCGGGAGAGGGGACTGTAGAAGTGCATGAACACCCACAAGGAGGTGTGGTTCACAGAGGGTCACCAATGTAACACACTACCACAAGGTGATTTTTCTCACTAGTCTGAGAAATATCTCATACTCAGCAGTGTAATGTTAGTGCATATATAAACAGAATAAACAAAATTAGAATTAAATGAAAGCAAAAAGAATACAAATTATAGAATAGCAACAATAGCAGCAACTGCAATTCAGTGAAATGGCCCTGAAAGTTAGATATGGAACTTTGAACAGTTGACATTGGGGAGGGGTTATAGTTTCTCTGTGAGCCTAGAGGCCAGGCCACTAGCAACCAGGACTTCAGCCTAAACCAAGTAGCTTCTGGGCCCCAAATGTGTACTCTGCTGGGTCCACTGTCTTAGAACAGATATTACAAAGTAACTACATGGTGAACTTAGATTTGTGGATTAACTAATAATTTGGTGCCTCTTCAAAGTGATACTACCTTTAAAAAAATTGTGGTGATTCTGGGGGCCGGCTTGGTGGCATAGCAGTTAAGTTTGTGTGCTCCCCTTCGGCGGCCTGGGGTTCACCAGTTCAGATCCCAGGTGCAGACCTAGCACCACTTATCAAGCCATGCTGTGGCAGACTTCCCACATATAAAATAGAGGAAGATGGGCACAGATGTTAGCTCAGGGACAATCTTCCTCAGCAAAAAGAAGAGGATTGGCAGCAGATGTTAGCTCAGGGACAATCTTCCTCAAAAAAATAAAAAATTGTGGTGATTCAAATAAAATTTCTGTTCACTAGGCCTAGCCTTTTACAAATCAAATAGTAATTTAGTAGGCTGCCCATCTATTTCAGTTCTAGTGACACCATGATGAGCTAGCCAACACCAAAGGTCTCTGTGAGTCAGACTATTCTGACCACTGCTTGGCTCTGCTGCCAATTATGATAACCATACCCACCCAGTCTCTGGTGATTAAGTGCTGCCTCTTGGCCCCTATAACCCTGAGATCCCATCGTCCTCATTGAATTCAGGGAGCCCAATTTAATGGCAGCAGTTCCCACAGTCATTTCTGGTCAACACAGAAGAGTTCTTCAAGGACGCCAAGGCTTACCTAACGAATGTTTTTCTCACTGCCTTGGTGAAGGAAGTGTCCTCTAAGCCTTTCTGGGTTCACAGTGAGAGAGTGATTATGCAGGTCTTATGTAATAAATCCATCCTAGTGTTCCAATATCCCTAATCTGGATTCCCTGGAGTAATACACAATTTTTGCTGTTAGTAGTATTTTGTGTACTTATCACAATTTGCCAGTCTTTTAAATCTCCTCTCAAGACATTAAGATGTCAGATAGTTTATCAATTTTATTTTGCTTTAGAGGTATCATCCAGAGCCTATTGACCCATTCCAGTTTGGATTGGTTGCCCTCTCCATCTAGTAAATATTTATCATCTAGCATTTCCTCTCCACCATTATTCTGGGATTCCTAGTATCTCTCTCCTGGGTTGGATCTCCTGTTTCCTGCATCTGGTGTCCTTTATCTTGCTTCTTTCTAAGGTACCTCCCTTGTTTTGGTGGAGTCATCCTCCAGCTGCTTCCTGAGAAAAGGCACAAGGAAGGTCAATGTATCAAGAGACTTCTATCTTCACTCTTGATTGATAGTTTGGCTGGGTATGGAAATGTAGGTTAGAGATCATTTTCCTTCAGAAGTAATTGCTTCACAATCTTCTTGCTGTCAGTATTGTTGTGAAGTTCAAAGCCATTTAGATTCTTAGCTTTTTCTATGTTTTTGTTTTTACTCTGTGGAATTTTGTAGCATTTTCTCTTCATCCCCTACTTTGGGTCTATTTTCATCCATTGTGTCTGGGCCTTTTTGATCTATAAATTCATATCCTTCAGTCCTGGAAAATATCTCTGAACTCCTTCTTTGATGACATCACCTCTGTTTTTTCCCCATTCTTCCTTTATAGAATGCCTGCTATTTGTATATTTGATGTCCCAGACTGGGCACTAATTTTCTTATCTTTTCTTCCTTTTTGCCATCTTTTTGTTTCACTTTCCAAAAGAGTTCTCCAAGTTTCTTTCTTTTTTTTTAAGAGTTTATTTTTTTCCTTTTTTCTCCCAAAGCCCTCTGGTACATAGTTGTGTATTTTTTAGTTGTGGGTCCTTCCAGTTGTGGCATGTGGGATGCTGCCTCAGCATGGCCCAACAAGTGGTGCCATGTCCGCACCCAGGATTCAAACTGGCAAAACCCTGAGCTGCTGAAACAGAGTGCACGAACTTAACCACTTGGCCATGGGGTCAGCCTCTCCAACTTTCTTTTTAAGCCTAATAGTGAGTTTTTAATTTCTGATATCATATTATTAAAATCCCAGAGCTTTCTTTTGCCCTCTTGTTATTATTTCTTTTTATATACTATCCTGCTCATGTTTCATGGTTGCAATTTCTTATCTTTCTAGGGATTTGAGTGAAAAATTTTTTTGACGTGTTTCTTTTACATTTTCTTTTCTTCTCATAGTCTCTATTTCTTCCAAGTTGCTTATTTCTGTTTTATAATTTTGGTGTCTACCTTTCACGTTAGATGCATTCTTTAGATGCTTGGGAAGCCTTGATTGTCTGCTCATGATTAAATGTTCAGGAATAAAAATCTCATTGAAAACTTTGTGTATGTTAGTGAGATTTCTTGATTGTGAATTTTACTGCAGCTGTACTGAGAGTTTTCAACATAAATATCATTAAGTCTTTCCTCTTAGGCTTGCAAAATCCTAGAGAGAGATCCTCCAATATCTTGCCTGAAGGGAGAAGTCTTGTTTGCCAAAAATATGGGAGCTGTGTAAGGAAGAAGACTGGAGGTCTCAACCTCCTGTGTACAGTATCGTATTTTTAGTATGGTACCCATCTCCTCAGTTGTGATGGGTGCCCCCAGTTCACAGAAGTTATGCATTACCAGTCTTGTGGGAAGGGAAAGGGGAGGAATTGCCCAGCTATGTAGACATTAAAAAGAGATCAGAGACTCTCACTACTTCTCAATCATACTTGCAACTAGTATTCCTGATTTTAGCTCCCCCCTTACCTCCAACTTCCAGAAATATCTAGTGCTACCAATCTCTGAGAATTTAGGAGATTTCAAGGTGTAAATTTGATAGGCTCTCAGCTTTCCTTACTGCTAGCTTAGGGTTCTGTCTTTTTAAGTCTGTTAAGTCATTTATCACTCTTTCATCTGCTTTCCAGCTTCCAACATTTTGTGGATGTTGACTCTTTTCCCATTCTGCTGATCCTTTTGTAAAAAAAAATCCCTTTGCAGTTATTTTAGTAGGGCTTTGAGTAGGCGTAAAAGAAGCTGTGTGTGTTTAACCCCCACCCATGGCCCCAAACATCTGAGCAGAAACTCAAATTAATTATTTTTGTGTGTGAGGAAGATTGGCCCTGAGCTAACATCTGTTGCCGATCTTCCTCTTGTTGCTTAAGGAAGATTGTCACTGAGCTAATGCCTGTGGCAATCTTCCTCCATTTTGTATGTGGGACACCACCACAGCATGGCTTGATTAGCTGTGCATAGATCCATGCCCAGGATCCAAACTTGTGAATCCTGGGCCACCAAAGCAGAGCACGCAAACTTAACCACTACACCACCAGGTCAGCCCCTCAAATTAATACACATATGATCCATACTTATTTAGAAGGACAGCTTTCACGTTGCCTGGGGGACAGTGAGGAAGGGTGAATGATCCATAGGCTTCAGCTTCAGCTGTTTGCCCAGCAATTCAGCTCTAGCCCCAGACTTGCATAGCTCACTCAGCAAAACTTGAAGCCCTGTAGACAACTGGACTCATCTCTGCTACAGGGCATTTCAGAGACTTTTTTGCTAAGAAGAACTTCTCTTGAGGATTTTACCCCATCCAACTCAAAGTATTATTATCAAAAGGCATCTTCCAGTCGTAAAGTACTCTCTATGAGAGGCATTCTAGTAACTACGATTGTATTCATCTTCTATTTCCAGTGACATTTTTCCTTCCTTGTGATATTGTAGCACTCCTTAGGCAACTGCTCAGCTGCCTCCTCCATTAATTTCTCACTAATTGTGAACTAATGAGAATACGACAGTAGACTTGGGAAAAGCAATGTTTTTCTCGTTAAGAAGTCCTTTAAAGAGATCTCAGAAGCATTCTAGGTAAATCCCAGGCACAAATGGGGTGTTTACTGCAATTCCACAACTTGCAAGAGCTTTTCTTACCTACTCTGTGAAATGGGAATGACAACACTCCCCTGATCTTCCCTCACAAGCAGCTGTGCACACCAGGTTAGATGATATGGGCCAAGCCCGGGGATTCCAAGAGTCTAGAATGAGCTCACCGTTAAATCTGGGCCATTAGGACACGAGGACAGCTAGGGAGTCACAAGAGTGGAGATCACTCATGAAATCCTCACTTCGGGCATGTACAGCCTGTTCAGAAAATTACCCTGGAGCTGAAATAACTAAGGCTTTGTCTCTTACCAGGTGTGAGAGAACCTTTAGAAGAATCTCTCTTGTCCATTTTACAGTTATTTGAAAATGGGGAGAAAAGGCTTGTCTTCCAGGTGCTCTTTTTTGATTCTCAGATACCTTAAAAACAAATCTCTTAAAGAAACAGAATCTGAAATTTCAAGTGCTTCTGAACCATTGGGGGGAAAATGAACCTAAGGGCTAGAAATAAGTTAATTTATATTTTAGAAGGGAGCAGGGAACTAATTTACTGACTCCTTTTTTTGTGCCAATATCTACATTTATATTTATTCTTTCCTTGAATTCTTATAGCAACAATATAAGGTAGTCATTATTATTGTTCCCATAATGCAAATAAGAACCTGGAGGCTCAGAGACTTGCCCGAGTTCACACAACAGGACAGTGGCCCAGCTGAGATGTGAATGTCAACTTGCGTGACTCCCAAGTCTGTGCCAGGTCCCTCGCTACTATCTCAGAGGAGTCCTGGCTTTAGATCTCCCTTCTGTATTATGAAGTCTGTACAACTAGTCGAGACTGATTTCTTTCTATCACAAGATTAATCTAGACCTTTGGGGCAGCGGAGGGGGACATTGATACCAACTGTATACCAGGCACTGTACAACTTGCCTGGCACAAGACACTGGGTTGATCTAGACAGGGCTATCACCAGTTAGCCCCAAACTCACAGAATTTGACAAGTGTCAGTCCTCAGTTATCTCTCTTTTCCTTCCCATATCCTTTTCCTCCTGTTCCGCCCTATCCCACTTCCAATTTCCACATGACACCAGCAGTAAAGTTTTATTGGATTTTGTATGTAAACTCTAGCGCAGAAAGATGTCATAATGCTATTTAAAGGACCTGAGCTATAAATAATTTAAACCTACTATGATTTCTCCCATCTTAGAAAAAATTCTCCTGACTGCTCCTGCTTACCCATTTCTTTTCTCCTCTTTGCAGGAACACTCCCCGCAAAGGGCAGTCTATATTCACTGTCTCCTCCCATTTTCCCTTAAACCCACTTCAGTCAGGTTTTTACCCTCACCATGTCACTGAAATATTTTTCTTCAAAGGCACCAATGTCCTCTACCTCTGTCAAGTCCAATGGCCAGGTCTCTGTCCCTATCTTACTTGATGTATCAACAGCATTTGCCAGTTGATCATTTGTCCTCTTTTTTTGAAGAAGATTAGCCCTGAGCTAACATCTGCTGCCAATCCTCCTCTTTTTTGCTGAGGAAGACTGGCCCTGAGCTAACATCCATGCCCATCTTCTTCTACTTTATATGTGGGAAGTCTGCCACAGCATGGCTTGACAAGCGGTGCCTAGGTCCACACCCGGGATCCGAACCGGTGAACCCTGGGTCACTGAAGCAGAACGTGCAAACTTAACCACTGTCCCACTGGGCTGGCCCCCATTTGTCCTCTTAACACACTTTCTTCACTTTACATCCAGGACACCATGTTCTCCTGATTTCTTCCAGGTCTCATCCACATTTGGCTTTAAATATCATCATTTTGCCCACGATCTCTCCTCTGAACTCCAGACTCGTATATTCAACTTCTTACACGCATCTCAAATGTAACACATCGAAAACAGAACTGATCTTCCAACCACCATCAAACCTGCTTCACCCATAGTCTCCTTCATCTGAATTGACGTAAAGTCCTTCCTTCTAGTCACTCAGGCTAAACATCTTGGCGTCATTCTGCCTCCTCTTTTGCTCACACCCCACATCCAATGCATCAGGAAATCCTGTTGTCTTTATCTTCAAAATATAGCTCCAACTCAAGGACTTCTCACCACCTCCACTGCCACACTCTGGGCTGAGTCCCCATCACCTCTCTCTCCTGGATTACTGCAATTACCTCCTAACAGGATTCCCTCTTTCTATTTTTAACCCCCTAATGTCTACCCTCAACACAGCTGCCAGAGAGTGACTTTAAAAAGAAAGTCCAACCGAGTTATTCCTCTGCTCAAAACCCTGCAGTGGCTCCTCATTTACTCAGCATAAATCTGACCCTCGAGCCTTCGTACCATCCGATCCCCTATTGCAGCTCTGCCCTCTCATCTCTTACCCCTCAGCTCTTGCCACCAGCCACCTTGCCGTTCCTGGGACATGCCAGGCACACTCCCACCTTAGGACACTTTTACTGGCTATTCTTTATATTACTAACTCCCTCACCTTCTTTAATTCTTGAACCTTCTCAATGAGACCAACCAGACCACCCTGTTTAAAACTGCAGCCCATGTCTACTACCTCTCATCCTCCTGATGCAGTATTTGTAGTTTCTCTATGGCACTACTAATACACATTTATGTGTTTATTTTCAGGTTATTGTTTATTGTCTTTCTCTATGACAGCAGAGATCTGTGTCTATTTTTTGTTTATGGCGTATCATGCACCTCAAACAGTGCCCGGCACACAATAGATGTTCAATAAATACATTTCAAGTGAATCCTGTCTAACACTTTGCTGGGAGATTGGCCACCAGAATTCACATGTCATAGCCAAACCTCACTTACTTCTCTTGCCACAGTGTCCTGAATTCTGTTCCATCTCACTGGGCTTGAGCTTCTTTATATAAGCTACATACTACATGGATGCTTTATAAGTAAAGAATAACAAAAAGGCATGGAACACTATAGAAAAAGAATCATCTTTTTCACAGTAATGGGCAACGAGGAAGCACTAGTCTGGTCTGCACGAGTGGCCTTTCTTTTCTGTTATAGAATACAAATCACAGCCCAGGGGCAGCACATTGTGGTGACCAAGAGAACAACTCCTGGACCATATTGCCTGGCTTCAAAACCTGCCTCTGCCACTTACTAGCTATAATCACTAAGGGGAATTTCCTTAACTTCTCTGTGCCTCATTATTCTCAACTATCCAATGGGGATAATAGTTGTACCTATATTTGATATTGTATAAGGATTAAATTTGCTAATATAAAATAAGAAATTTAAAACAATGCTGGGGCTGGCCCAGTGGCCAAGTGGTTAAATTTGTGCGCTCTGCTTTGGTGGCCCAGGGTTTCACTGGTTCAAATCCTGGGCGCAGACCTAACACCACTCATCAAGCCATGCTGAGGTGGCATCCCCCATGCCACAATTAGAAGGACCCACAACTAAAAGCATACAACTATGTGCTGGGGGGGCTTTGGGGAGAAGAAGGAAAAATAAATAAAATCTTTAAAAAAAAGTTTAATGTATAATAACCATTCAATAATTTTAGCTAATATTTGGTAACATAATATATTTATATTTATTTGGGTAACGTAATAGAAGTCTTAACTTTTATATTCATAGGTACTCAGATAGTTATATAATAGGGTACTTAATATACAGTAGAGTACTTAATATCATCTTAAAACTGCAACACAAGCTTCTTTGAGTAATTTATAGCCCCAGAGATGGTCCGGAGACAGGGGCTTATGAAGGCGTGGGCTCATTAAGACTGAGCACGGAGCTATTTGTAGTTGCCACGCTGCTAGGGAGCAACAGAGAAGGTACAAGGAGCTGAGATGTTTTACATCTCTCCTAACTGAAGAGCCCTGGAAGAGAATAGCTGGGAAATTCTCTCTAAAGATAACTCAGACATTGCTCAGATACGGCTGGAGCCACAGGCAACTGAAACTGAAGCCTTTGAATAATGATAACGGCTGCACAGAAGAAAAAGAAGAAAACATCAGAGAGACGTACCACCAGTAAAGAGCCTTAGGTAGAGCATGTTAGGAAATGATTTCCCTCCTTCTCTAGGCAGACAACAGCTCCTCTGTCACCTATCTTGTCAAGCTTGGAGTTGTGTTTCTTCTCAGTCTTTGTAGAAGACTTTGGTTTTCTAGAAGCTACTCCTCCAGTGGTGCTGTCTACATACAATTGGATTTGGCTGAGTGGCACTGGATCCTGACTGAAATGCGCTAGACAGACATTGCCCTTGGACACTGATGGAGAGTGGAGCCAAGCTGTAGGCTGCCTACTCCCTGGCCGTTTCTCTCCTCAGAGACCCAGGGTCCAGAAATAGCTCTGAATCCTTCATGGGAGGTTTTCGGAGCCCAAAAGTTACTGAAACGCCTCCTGGTGCTATTTAGATAGTGAGCCCAGGAACAGTACGTACAATCCTTTGATGCTAATCATACTTATTAATGAATGGCTCTTGCTGGCTTGTGGCCTGAGAAACGTGACTTTAAAGACCAGGTAATTATTACAGAATCAGGACAGGCTCAGAGAGTCAAGCAAGTATGGGTTAGGACAGAAGTGTTTTTCAAAAGATTTCCTTCCATTTCTGCCGTGATTTATTGTTCATATAGCCTATTCTTTAGAAGAAGTCCAAAATCCACAGGGCAGCATCAAAAGGAATAAAACATCCAATTGAAGGTTGATGCTGAAACAAAACTGTATAATTTGAAATTCATTGCCAAGACATTAGTTTTGTTTTTCTTTTTAAGATTGGCACCTGAGCTAACAACTGTTGCCAATCTTTTTTTTTTCTGCTTTTTCTCCCCAAATCCCCCCAGTACATAGTTGTACATTTTTTTTTAGTTGTGGGTCCTTCGAGTTGTGGCATGTGGGACGCCACCTCAACATGGCCTAATGAGCGGTGCCATGTCTGCACCCAGGACCCGAACCGGTGAAACCCTGGGCCGCCAAAGCAGAGTGATTGAACTTAACCACTTGGCCACAGGGCCGGCCCCTAGATATTTTAAAAATTCTAGGAATTTCTCTGTTTCTGGCTAAGTAAACAATAGATGATAATGGTCTTTATTTGGTAAAAGAATGACTCCTTAATGATACAATAAGATCCCTAGACTCTACTAATTTCACCTATACCATTGTCTGTCTTTATTTTTCTAAACTATTTATTTAATTTCAGACTTACAGAAAATTGGCAAAAAATAGTACAGATAGTTCCTGTATTCTCTTCAGCAAGCTTTCCCTAATGTTAACATCTTACATAACCTTAGCACAATGATAAAATCCAGGAAATTAATGTTGGTTCAATACTATTAACTAAACAATAGTCCTTATTCAAATTTTGACAGTTTTTCCACTAACATCCTTTTTCTGTTTTAGGATCCAATCCAGGATCCTGTATTGCATTAAGTTGTCATGTCTACTTAATTTCCTCCAATCTGCAACAGTTCCTAAATCTTTTCTTGTCTTTGATGACTCGGACACTTTTGAAGAGCGCTGGTCAGTTATTTTGTAGAATATCCCTCAATTTGGCTTTGTGGTGTTTTTTCATGATTAGATTGAGGTTATACATTTTGGGCAAGAAAACCATAGAACTGATGACCTTCTCAGTGCATCATATCAAAGGGGGCAGAACATCAATATTTCTTATTACTGGTGATGTTAACCTTGGTCACGGATAACCTTAGATGCAGTGATGTCTGCCAACTTTTTCCACTGGAAAGTTACTATTCTTCCCTTTGTAATTAATTAATATCTTTGGGTGAGGAGATACTTTGTTACTGTGAGTTATCCTGCTTCTCTTCAACTTTGCCCAATAATTTCAGCATCCATTGATGGATCTTGCCAATATTTGTTATTATTGCAGCATTTGACTAACAGTGATTTTCTATTTCCCTCATTCCTTCAATATGTATTAATTGGAATTCTTCTGTAAAGAAGGTACCAGTCTCCTTAAGTAAGAGGCAACCGAGTATGAGGCCACAGAGTCTAGATGAAAGAGAATGGACTTCAGAGTTAAACAGACCGCGGTTGGACTCCAAACTATTCAGCTTACTAGGGTAGGTATTCAGTAAGTTGATTCTATCATCACCATCATCATCAAAAATTAGCACTTGCCTCCTGTAGAATAGTTCTTTATCTTGGTTTAGAATAATTAAAGCAATAAGAGTCAAGAGACTTTCTATCTTTCTGCCTGGGCTTCTCCCATAAAAGGACTTCTTTCCTTCCTTACTTCTTTATCCTGACCCTATCAAGACACTATGGACACTATTTTCTTGCTCACACATCATTTCTAAAATATTCCATACCCAGGAGTGTTGAGTGTAACCAGAAGCAGACTTGTTAAATTCTCTTAACAATTATTCTTGGGCTTGCTTCTGATTGTATTTTCCAGTTTAAATAGCACTCACCCTGCATATATAACAAGTATTCCTCTACATTTCAGAATTGTTACTTGTACTACCTACACGGTGATACTTGCCTTCACAATGTAGGTATGTAGAACGATGGTCTTTCAACCGACTATCGATGGAAAAAAGAGGTTTGCTTAGCCATGGAGTACATTCTGCTTTACTTAGGTGTTTTTTCCCATTAGAAAGGTGGAAGGTAGCTTTTACTAGTTGCCAGATGACCATCATCATAATCTTGTTTATTGTTCGGGTGAATTTGGGGATGTAAGAAGTATACCTCAGTTAAAAAGTTCAAATCAGGATCTCCCTCTCAATTCCAACTTAAATTTTTAAAAAATCAGTCAAATTTCTACTAGTAATTGATTATTTTCTACCCTTTTCCATTTGGTGAAATATTGGGACTCTTCTAACATACACCTGGAAGAAGAGAAGGGATGTCCTGTTTGGTCATCCCCCATCAGGCAGTTTGTCCAGCTGTACCTTATTCATCAGCCACGTATTTTTTAAATTTTCAAATATATTATATTCAAACACCCAAGTATTTAGGAATCAAACATGAGCCTCTCTCTGTTTTGATTACTACCACAAATATGCTTTTCTTTTCAAGTCAAAACTGATAAAAAGTAAATCAAAAAGCCCAGATCACTACAACGTTCCATGAAGTTTCTTTTGTGGTCAGCTATCCAGACACCCTGGTTAGTGCTTAGTGGCCTCGAGTTGTGGTTCTTAATCATGGCCTGCTGCCATCAGTGTGAGCTTTATTGCAAGCAATTAATTACTAATCATACCCAAAGTACCAAAGTTTAAGAAGGATTTGCTTTTTTAAAATAAGTCAAGGTAGATTTACTTTCTTGAAAGTGAGAGGAATGGTAGAATTATAGCCAGACCCAAGACAAACCTGTAAAACCTATAGCCTTTCTTATCTTGTTTAACAGTGGAAATGATTCTGCATGGGAGCATCACTCTGTGACCATCATCCTCTATGAGTTACTTCAAGATGGCCACCATAGAGGGGGCATTGGACCGTCTATGCTTATACATATGTATTTCACTTATAGGAACTCAACTGACACACTTGGCAATAGGAATAGGTTAGATTATTGACCAAAAATATTTAACCTCCCCGCCCCCCAACATGAAAGGAGTAGACGCCCCTCCCCTTTGCCATTGGGTTTGGCCATATGATGTGCTTTGGCTTCATGGTAAGCAGTGTATATATACTTCCCCACTCCTTGTCTTTAAGCTTAGCAATATTACTTACTTTGACCAATGAGATGTTAACAGACCTAATGCAATAAGAGGCTTGAAATGTTCTTGTTCACTTGTGCCTCTGTCATTGCCATCACAGCCCCGTCAGCCTGGGTCCCAGAATAGACATGTGTGGAGCAGCCCTGAGCCTAACCCATAACAAGTAGTCAAGCCCAGCAGAACCTGCCCCTTGAAACAGCACTGCCCAGCTGAGTCCAGCGGAGATCAGTCTGACTCCAGCCAACCTGCAGAGGCGTGAGTGAGAATAAATGATAGCTCTTATGAATCTTTCAGTTTTGGAGTGGTTTGCTATCCAGTAATAGCTGAGAGACAGAGTAATAAAGAAAGAAACATCAATGTAAAGGGTGCTTAATGAGTGAGCGCCTGCAGTGAGCGTGCGATGGGAGTCTTGAGTCTGCTCTTCGTTAATAGGTCTCAGTTCCCACATGCATCTCCCAGCATGAGTGTTAACCCTACAGATGTTTAAAGAGAAATACTTTTCCGGGGCCGGCCCCATGGTTGAGTGGTTAAGTTCACACGCTCCACTGCAGTGGCCCAGGATTTTGCTGGTTCGGATCCTGGGCGCAGACATGGCATCGCTTGTCAGGCCATGCTGAGGCGGTGTCCCACATGCTACAACTAGAAGGACCCACAACTAATACACAACTATGTACTGGGGGGCTTTGGGGAGAAAAAAGGAAAAAATAAAATCTTTAAAAAAACAAATACTTTTCCTACAAATGGCTCCCTAAACAAGAGTCACGTGTGTAGACATCAAAGCATATACACTATACTCTATGAATAATATTAATAAAGACTTTCAGGAATGATGTTGACTCCTTGTGCAATTTTGAATATAGCTCACTGAACTTAGAAATAACCCCATAAAACCTACAACTCCACTGTTTCTATCTTGACGAACTATATGTGAAGACCCTTTAGGGGACTAGTAAAGGGCAACTGCTAAGGAAAAACATGTTATCCCTATTTAATTTATTTTGCAAACAAGGAAATAGAAGTTCAGAGAGGTTGAAGGTCTTGTCTAAAGTCACACAGCTGAGACTGGTGAAGGATCTGGGACTCAAACCCAGGTCTTCTGATTTCAAGTCCCATGCTTTTCCCACCAGCCCACACATGAGGACAACTGCAATACACCCCAGATTGGGAAGCAAAAGGTCTGCATAGTTTGAAACACTAGACAAATTAAAAGGTTAAAAATAAAAAGCCTTATTAGGCTAGAAGTTCTCAGTCAACAGCAGTTCAAGCTCTTCTGAGTGGAAATGAAAAACATATGGAGTCAGAGGCTCAAAGGCAGAAATAAAAGCTGCAACCTAAAAACAAACAAAAAACAGGAAGGGAGCCCTTTCCAACGGGGCTGCTTTCACGAGGGCAACTCTCTGTTGTCTGTTCCATAGTGAGAGGAATAGATAGGCAGCAGGAATTGCTTTATTTTTAATAATTATTAATGGTTCTCCATAGAAATATCAATTATCTCACCATGTATAATTATAATAAATGTTTATATGACTTGCTATAGTGCTATATTCTTTCCTCCTAAGACTGGCACAAAATTTGACTCCTCCAGAAACTTCTCCTTGATTAATCACTGCCCACCCTCCCAGCCCTGGCCAATCTGCTTACACATGTACATACAAAATTCTCAAAATATCAACACGTACCTTTGCAACATGTACTGAAATTGCCTATACATGTACACGTGAGTATTATCGCCTTAGTATATCTGGGATCTTTATGTGATTTTGATACAGAAATAATTATTCACTCACTGACTGTGGGTACTTGGTTAGTGTAGGACAGCCAATGGTGTACATGAGTGATGCACAAATGGGATGGACCGCAGAATCTGAAAGGTAAAAGCAAACTTCCGGGTTGCCTGTATTTGCAAGAGACTCACATGGGGCAGCCGATTTTTCAATGTTTTCCTTGTAGGCTTTCTATTTAAGCAGTGGAGACAAACACATGAAACATAACCAAGCTATTCTTCAAACAAACTCTTACTCAGCCATATAAGAACAAAGGGGCAGACAGTGAAATCGAAAGTCCACTGATTTAAAACAGATAAAAGAAAATGTGCACTTTTTGGGGTCCATTACATAAGAATTTGCTGTGCAAGATATTGTTAAGGCAAGTAATTTGACATAATTTTTTGAAAAAAGTTTCACTAAGAACACAATCTGTTTCTGCACTTGTAGGGGGAAAAAAGATGAGAAGGGTCACCTATTCTTGTTTAGAATGAGTCACCATCTGTGGCCAGAAGTCCTCTTTGGACTCAGCATTTCACAACTGAATGGCAATATGAACAAGGAGGGGTGGGGTTACCATGTTAGAAAACCTCACGGGTGAGAAAAGCGACACCACGAGTGAGGCCAGGGCCATCTATTCTGCTGTGATTTCTTGTCATGGAGCTCCGGTGTGCAGTGGAAATCTGAAAGCCATCCTTCAGTAACACGAGAGTATCTCTTTGAAAGCGAGTGAGAGCCAGGTGGAATTTCCTTCTTCGGTCCCCACCACTTTTCCTAGCCTATCAAGGGTGCAACTCGATCAGGTGAAAGCACTTAAAGAGTCTCTTCCTTTTCCCAGGTGTGAACCAAACAAAGCCAACGGTTTTCGTCACGTCCTCATCACTAGCAATCCTTGGCATATGGCTTCAAGCGTCACCTTAAGGTTAATTGCATTCTCCTGATCAGGTCATCTGAATTAGACAAACCATCTTCATTCCACTCCCATTTCTAATGGGAATAATGACAGGCACCCATCTCCCAGACAAGATGCATGGAGCAGAAGCTGCCACAAACTGCTGGAAACTGTCCTGCCCTCATTAGTCAGCTCCTTCTCCTGTCTCTACTCAAAAGTGGAAACTGCAAGTGGCAACACAGATGCCAGAAGTTGGGTGAGTAGAGAAGCTGTTGGTGGTACACGAAGTATAAAAACAGAAAACCACCTCCTCCCAAAATCCAGACTTCAATGTGGCCTTTGACAAGGTCAGCTAATACAGACCGAAAGTGACGTGAATGTGCATATGGATATGTGTGTGCATCTGTATAGTTATATTTAATTTGCTTTATTCCAGCAACATTTGAAGCAACTGAATAAAATATGGCCCATGCCCTCAAGGAGCCCATAGTCTAATCCAGAGAAAAACCTATAATTGCATCTGCCATGCCAGACAGTACAGGGAAAGTGCTACAAGAGCATAACTGACTACTAAAGGGTTTATAGGCAAGAAGCAGCATTTCTGATGATCAAAGAAGGCTTCATGGAGAAGGGAATGTTTGAGCTGAGCAAAGACCCAGGATAGAATTTAAATAGGAGGTACAAAGTAAAGAGAACTCCCAGTAGAAGGAATGGCATGAACAAAGGGACAGAGAAGAAAAAGGAAAAGACGGTTTGGTGAGTGGTCAGTGATCCATTTTGGCTGGAGCACAGATCTATGTCAAGTGTTAGTAAGTAGTAAGATGTCAGTGTGGCCAGACGGTGGGTTTGGGAACTAGAGTATTTTGATTTTAATCTTATTCACTGTGTTCCTTGGACAAGTACCTTCGCCTTTCTGTGGCAGACACTGCCAAGGCTCATATCCCTGTGGGGTATCAGCACTGTTCCAGAAAACGGACAGCTTGCTCACATCTGCTGAGGGGTATACTATGGCTGACAGTGTGTGCTTGGCTTGTGCGCAGGACAGGGCAAAAGTACTGGGGAGTTAACGTCTCAAGAGCAACCCTCAACCAATGACATATAGAAGCTGGCCTGGAGTCCCTTGGCCTTGGAGTGTACAGCTCTGTTCTATTCAATCTCTCAGAAGATCTGCTGGACTGACAGCCCTAGCAGCCCACAGTGGGAACCAGCTCATGATGGCATTACCAACACTCCTCTCTCGCTGTTATCACAAACCCCCTACCTGACTGGGCTTCTTGGCATCCAAGTCCCTGCTACATGGTCTTATTTTGGAGAAACTCAAACTAGGACATTCTTTAATCCTCAGTTTCTTCATCTGTCAAATGGGGATGATAATGCCTACCTTGAATAATTGTTGTAAGAAATAGATAAGATAATGGATGTTAAGGACCTAGCAGGGTGCCCTACATAATAAGTGCTTAATAAATATTGGCTATAAAATAGACTATCTGATAGGCAGTGGGAGCTGCTGAAAGGTTTTAAGTGAAGGAGTACTTTGTGGAGACTACCAATGGCCTCTGTGGAAGACCCCGGTCTTCAGCGTAAGATTCTGATCTTCTTGGTAGAACCCTGGCCTTCTTTGTAGGATTCTGATTGTCATTGTAAAACGGAGTAATAAAGCACCCTAATGTTCCCCAATACCCATTTCTCCACTTATTCTAAGCACATGAGAGAGACACATTTCAGCCATGTGACTAGTTCTGGCAAATGACTGTGAATGGAAGCTAGAGCATCTTTTCTGGTACAGCGCATTTAATTGTCAGCGTGAGATCCTGCAGTACCCCCTGCCTCTGCATCAGGAACTGAAGAAATTCTAAATAGTAGAGCTTGGGTTACTGAGTGACGATGCTGTGGAGGTCGGCCTCCTCTAATCTATGATGACCATGTAATATAAACTACAAGTAAGTTTTGTTTTAGGCCACTAAGATTTTCTGATTGTTACTGCAGCATAACCTAGCTTACCCTGACTAAGAGAGATGGGAAGGCAGGCAGAAAGACTGAGGGCGGGTTAGTTAGGGGTCTATTGCAGGCCTCAAGTAAAAAGAGTTTGAAATAAGACCTAGAAACTGGTATGTGAGGGAGGGAAATGAAAGAGTAACTGCCAAGGAAGGAGAATCAGCAAGGAGGGGAGAAGAGAAAAGGAATTAAAGATGACTCCAAGGATTCCAGCTTGGAAAACTGGAAAGAAGATGATACCGTAGAAGAAAAAAGTAATCTAGAAGAAAAGTGGGTCTCAGAGGGGCTGGTTTGGTATGAGATGTGAGTTTAAAAAGTTTCTATTCCATTCCACCAAACAAAGCCTTCCTACCTCCTCCTCACAGAGGGCAGAAATTAGGGGTTAATAATGAGATGAACTGAAAGGATGCCCCTAGTGTTCCACCCATGACAAAGCGTAGTGATCACGGACCCAATTATAGGACATAATGGCGGCATGGCTTGCACTCAGGGCCCTGCCTTATAACCCAGTTGTCTTCCTACCACTCAAAATTGCCCCACTATTGGAGAAATAACACACATCTGGTCTACACAACCAGACGAGGAGTTGCTCAACAATGTGGTTAATTTAATATTGTCTAGACAACTGAATTATGTAACTTGTAAGGAAAATAAAGCAAATACTTGTCATCCTTTTCCTTCTTATCGTCTGAGAGTGTTTTACCACCAGAAAAATTAGCATTTAGGCTGCTCTAAGCTTCACTATGTGACTGAAAAATACCACTTCTTACCAAGAATTGATAGGAGCCCTGTATGTGGACCAAAGTCTCAGGAACTCAAAATCCCACTCTCAGACCTTAAATCTGGACTACGCAATCAGACTCTTTGATACTACAAAATTTTATGAAATTATTTAGTTTTTCTAGTTAAAGTACAATTGTGAAATGAGGGCTTTCTATTTGACCAGAAGATGAGAATAATAATGTGCATAATAGATAACATCAAAGTGGAGGCCCTTTCTTTCCCAGTCATATGTTTTTTTTTCCATTTTCCAGTTTCAAAAATGACCATCTTGCTTTCACAACCCAAGAAGTTACAGTTATTTTACTAATTATATTGAAAGTGCTAGAAGATGTCAAGAAAATTGGGCAATGCAATAAAAGAGCCTTACCATATATTTAAACTCTTTTATCTTTAATAGTTTTTTTAAATCTGCAGACCATCTAACCTGGGCACTGAATTTTCATTTATTTAAAAATACATTAATAAAGATCTATAATAAGAAATTACACTGAAGCAGCAGCTCATAATGTACCTTTCAGCTTTATAATTAGTTCTGTAATCTGTAATCAGATGATTTAAATCTAATATAGTTAAATTACAAACTAAGTAATTTCTGTTTCCAACAGGAATCATTAGATCTTTGGAATTTTGCAAAGCGTTAATGAGTTTTAGAGAAATTATTGTATTTCTTATTCACTTTATTCCCAGCAGTTAGCACAATACCTGGCATACGGTACTTGCTAAATAAACAATTGCTGAATGAATAAATGAATATGTAACCATAAATAAATGATTAGCAAAAGCACATTCATTTGTCATTGCCCTCACTCAGGGCCATGAATGATGCTCACTTCTATGTCTCAACTTAGAACACGGATCCATTTTCTGCTTATTGGTTGAGTGTCCATTCGGACTGGATGGTTCCTTTGCCTTACTGGTCATTAAATAGAAATGTGCCTGCCTCCAGACAATGTACGATAAAGGGCAAAACTACTAATCTAAGAGTCAGAAGATGTAGGCTCAGGTTCTGCCACTCCTGTGACTCTAAGTTCACGTGTGTAAAGGAGATCTTCATGGAACCTACTGCCAACTAGGCTCTGTGCTAGGCACATCATAGGTATCACAGGCCTTAACCCATAAAACTCCAAAAGGTAAAGGATTTATCCCATTTTACACATGAAAAAAACTGAGGTTCAGAAAGATTAAGGAAGATGACCAAAGTCACAAATCTAGGAGGCAGGATTGTAAAATAGCTCTATCTGACTCCAAAATCTATCCCAGTCACAATACTAATGATATAGACAAGAGTTTTGTGAACTTTGAAGCACCATACACATATCAACTATCATCATCATAATCTGTCAATCTCCTATATTTCTATAATTGCCTTCATAGATATTCCTTGTCTGAAGGTGACAAATACCACTTAACATATTGGTGGAGTCCTTACTTTGCCAGATCTCTGTTGTAGACTCTGGCCAGGCCCACTGTGTTCAATCTCATCTTGGTCTGTTTCGATGAGACTTAACTGTCTGAGCATGTTCACACATTGGTCATCATTTCATGGGTGCAAAGTCACTCTTCAGGAGTGATATCTGCTCACTATTTTATAATCTGTGTAAAGTGCAGCAAGACGGTGCTAGTAGCACAGTACCCCACAACTCATATATTCAGTCCAGCGATATGGCTTCCCAATGGAAATTTTATACCCATAAAAGCTAAATATGCCGGAGTTTTGGGGTACTTGGCTGAGGATTAAAGAGGCGCGGTCAACTCCTATTCAGGGCTTTTCATGCCCTGGCAGGACCTCACTCTGGGCTGGAAGTCTACCATGGCCACCAAGCCAAGTGTGTCTTCCTGGAGGAACTGGGCGATTTGGGAAGCTGTGCTTGCCTTACATCCCCCAGGCTGATACCTCATAATACACTTTGCTGAGTACCTACCATTTATGCTTATTGGAGTGAACCATAAGATGTGTCAGAGTGCTCCTTTGGGTCAAGTCTCCAACCCACACTCTGCAGGTCAACCTCAGCGCTGGAGAGGCAGAAAAAATGGCCAAGAAGAAAAGCTCTGCCCAGCCTGCCTTGGTTCAAATCCCAGCTCTGCCACTTAGCTTCTTTCTGCCTCAGAGTCTTCATCCGCAAAATGGACATGGAATAAGAATAAGACTTATCTCAAAAGGATGTTAAGAGGAATAAAAGTATGTTATTTCTCAGCACTTGAAATAATAATACTTGGCATGCAGTAAATCTATATGAATGTTTAAGTTTTTAAAAAAATTCTGAAATACTTTGATAATCACCAAATTTTTTACATACATGTGTCATTACAGAAGACACAGGTTTTATGGACGATTGGACAGATGCTCACTGAAAAGAATTTCATTGAGTTGAACTCCACCAAGGCAAAGTTAGTTGACAATTTCATCAGGGTTTGTCAAAAGCTTGTATGCAGCCTCCTGTGAAGAAATTACCCATGCAAAATATGAGTGTGAACTAGAGGGAGGGGAATTTGTTTTAACAAATTAAAACAAAGCAACTTTTTTAAGCACTGTCAGCAAAAGAGAATCTAAGTTACTTCCTATATCAACAAACAGCCTCTGTTCCCTCTGGAAAGTACGTGGAGACTGACCGCCGCCAAGGCCCTGGAAGGGTTGAGCTTGCAGTCTCCGGTAGGACCTTGTGCATCTACTCCCCGCACAGTTGGGTGGTGTGCTACCAAGAGTCAGTTGTATTGTTCCCAATTGTTCTTTTAATCATATAACCTTTCCTTTTGTAAACAGATGAAACATAAATACAACAAGAAAAAGTGGTTTCTGTAAAAACTAGGTTGACTGCTTTATGATAACTCAATAAAGCTGATTCCTAAACATCAACTGTTACAACTCTAAAACATGGGAAAATCTAGAAGCATTCTGCACTCAGGTAATGCTCTATGGTTGGAGTTTATGCTTGAAGGAAGATCAAGACTTCAATCAGTGGGCCCATGTTTTTTTTTTTAAAAAAAGAGCTTTGCCCCTACATCCAAACATTGTCAAATGAATCTCCCATTGCTATCTTTCAACTGAGAATAAGATATTCTATATTGAAATTGTCCCCTTAACTGACTCTTTCAATTAGCTGACCAGTCCAAATTGGAGTGGATAGGAGAATTTCTACCGTAATTATATGAAAATAGTTACCCTGGATAAAAACTGAGTCTTATGTTTTTTCTTTAAAACAGAACTATTGTCATTAGTTTAAAATATGAGCAGAAGCGGGGTTCTAGGATATAGATGCAGTCTACAAGGCTTTCTATGTGTGCGTATTTTAGAGATTGTCATTTATGGCCTATTATCTGCATCAGATGGACAGCTTATTGGGTGATAACTTTAACTTTTTAGAATTATTTACAGTTAGAGGAAGACCCCCACATCCATCTGAGGCTAACTCCCCTGGACTTGCTCTAATATCCATCATACTCTTCAACCATTATAACAACCCCATCTTTGTTGGTGTTTGAGAACTGAATCAAGCTATTTGCCAGGAAATGAAAATTTCAGCAGGAAAAGACGATGTTAATGATGTTAATAATGAATGAAGAGATCACAGAAGGAACATAAAATAAAATATTTACTATCTAGCTCTTTACAGAAAAAGTTTGCAGACTATGGCTGAAAAGGATCCATTCTACACAAGGCAGTGCTCTACGAAGTATGACTGTAACAGTTTTTAAAAAACATCCTGGAACTTTGCCATAGTGGATTAATTCCTCAAGGTTACCCCCAACAATGAGAGTCAAGCCAAGTGATTAACTAAGCCACTGATACCGTCTTATGACATAAATTTCCCCTTCAAGGGTGCCTCCTAGAAGGATTCACTTGAGACCACACTATGGAGATAAGTCCAGATGGGAATTTCAATACTGTACAAATGGATTCTTTTCTCTGCCATGACACTCCTGTCTGTCTACCTGTGGGTTTCTGCGACTTAGAAGATGATGCCTCTCACAGACCCTGTAGTTGGGAGCTAACCAGGAGGAGCCGAGAAGGTAGCCTGGGCTACCTTTCCACGGGTCATTTGTTTCTCCAGGCATGGCACTGTCTTAGGAGCCTGGCTGAGGGCTCATTACCTCTAAACATACAAGCAAGACCAAATTCAAAAGGAAAGAAGAGACAGTCATGAAAATAGATGTTGCATATATGAGTTTCTACCTACCCCCCGCTCATATAGGGGGTGGGTCAAGCAGAGAGCGCTCTAGGCCAGGGGTCAGAAGACTTGAGGCCTAGGGCTGATTCTGTCACTAACTAGGAGCATGACCTTAGGCAAGTGACTTATCTTAACTAGACCATACAGGGTTAGACAGTTACCTCTCAGATCCCTTTCAGTGCTAAAATTCTAGGATTCGATGATGCCAGCCTTAGGAGGTTCCTACCAGTGCCTGGAGCATCACTAGCACTATATAAATCTTAGCTCTCATTATTGTTTTGTGAAGGCACAATGCACGTCTTTAAATGTAAATGTGGAGTCTTCTCCATTGTAACAATCAACAGCCTAGAAGCAAATTCTAAACAACAGGGTATAACCTTAAGCAACGAAGACTGTAATTCCTCCTAACCTTCTCAATTAGCACAAATGAATACAGCTTTTTTTTTTTTGGTTGTCGTCGGTAGTGGTTCTTGGATCAAAAACCCAAGCAGCAGTCACCCTTCCTCAATACCTCCAACTAGAGAACCGGTTCTCCAAAGCCTGTATTTTGTACTGTAATACAGATTTTGTTTTTCCCCTCCTGAAAATACTGGCGCAGGTTGCGACTAAGAACTGGGATTCAGGATTTGGAGTATCCAAGAATCTTTTGCTTTCTTCCCAAAATACAGAAACCCTTTGGAGAAGGGGGTTGTCTATCAAAATGGTAAAAGACATTCAATCTTGAGCTTCCAAATAAAATTAGTCAATTACGGGTGTCGCAGAAGTGTCAGTACCCACCATGATCCTCCAGGCCTCACCACTTCCAGCTACCAATCTCTGCAACTTTGTGCCTGAGAGTAGTCTCAGAAACCTGAGAACTCTTGCTTACAAGCCTGGCAGGCTGGATGTGTGGGGGAATTAACACTCACCCTTTCAGCAGCCCTCCTCCAGTGACGGAGGGAGTGGATGTAAATACCCCAGCTGCCTCACCCCTCAGCTAGGCTAACTTGGAGGCTTGTTTTCTATACCATTTTCTAGAGTTTCTCCCATGAGTTTAAGCTCTAATCGTCTACAGTGTAACTCGCTTGATGAGAAAACCTTCGGTGATGCCTTCTCTATGGCCTCCCTGTCTCCCTTCACCACTCTCCTGTGTTTTGTTTCTCTTTTATTTTGTTTTGCCTTTCAGGGAAACTATTTTCATTCAGATCTTTGTCTTATGGTCTCTTATTGGGGAATCCAACAAAGACAATGGATATAACCTAATTAATTTTTTTAAGTTTGAATAGTAAGCATTTTTAACTCTAGTAATCAGTAGAATATCAGGTACGAGATATTTATAGCCAAGAAATCAGAACAGAGTCTAAAAAATATGAAGAGCATAAAACCCAGCAACAAACCTAACACAAGTGGGAGGAAATCCAAGCTTGTTGTGGTCTTTCCCTTTAGGTCAAGTTCACTGGAGTTATAAGAGATTATTAGTTTTGGTTCATGGTGACTTTCTCCAGAGATGAAGAGTTATCTTCCCTCCATCTCATATGTGTCCTCTGGGTTCCTAGAATTTCTATTAGGAGTCTTGGATATCACTGCCATCATTTCTCAACATCACAGAGCAATGGGTAGGTCAGTCTTTGTTTTGTTTTTGTTATTGTTTTGAGGAAGATTAGTTCTAGCTAACATCTGCTGCCAATCCTCCTCTTTTTGCTGAGGAAGACTGGCCCTGAGCTAACATTCATGCCCATCTTCCTCTACTTTATACATGGGACGCCTACCACAGCATGGCGTGCCAAGCGGTGCCATGTCCACACCTGGAATCCAAACTGGCGAACCCCGGTCCACCGAAGCAGAACGTGCGAACTTAACCGCTGCGCCACTGGGCCAGCCCCAGGTAAGTCAGTCTTAATGTGCTCTTATCCGAGTGGCCAGCACATTTATGCCTAGAGGACAAGCTCATCTTCAAAAGATCAAGGTTTCTATTACTCTTGTAGTTATTCCATGAATTTACAGCAAGCATCTTTAAGCTAAATCAGACCTGATCCTTAGAGAGTTCTGAATGCGAGCTAAACACAAATCAAAACCTTATGGTTATGCCTAAGGAGGAAAATAGTAGAAATAGGGCATATATTACAAAGCAGGAGTACCAAAGGTATCAATTAAGCTCTCAGCAGGAAGAAGAATTTACTTAATTAAAAAAGATTCTAATTAAAAGACTACTTACAGAGGTGTGAGCAGCTTTAAGGAACAACTAGGGATACTGATGCACTCAGAGGCCAGCCCCAAGGAGATGCTGCCATTACCCCCAGGGCAGAAAACGCAAGTGGAGAAAATACTGTTACTGGAGCCAGCCAGAGTCAGAAGCCATGGAGGGACATGAGCTGTGGTTTTAGAGAAAGGCAGTACCAAAGCAGGGAGGAGTCAGGCAAGAAATACACCAGATTCTCTCCTCTGATCTCCTTCTGAGCCTCCCATTGGCTAAACCCAAAGGAAGAGAAGGCAAATGCAAAGCAGTCTGAGAGATGCAGGAAGGCCCCTCCCACGGAGCATGGAGCGCAGAGCAGGGTAGAGAAGAGCAGAGGGTAACTGCAGAGGGAGGGGCAGGACAAAAGTAGGAAACCACCAGTATGTGGGTGCAGAGCAGAACATGTTAGAACCTCACTCTTCATGGGTAAAACTGAGTATTCATTTCATTTGTTTCCTTAATATTTAGTTCATCTTTCCCATCACTTTATTATGAAAATATTCCAAACATACAGAAGAGTGAAAGAGCTTTCAAGTGAACATGTGTATATTCACCACATGGATTCCACCATTAATATTTTACTATACTTGCTTTAGTACATATGTGTCCGGCAATCTATCCCTCTCTCCATCCATCACCGAATCTTATTTTTGATGTATTTCTTTTTTTTTTTTGGTGAGGAGATTGGCCTTGAGCTTACATCTGTTGCCAATCTTCCTCTTTTTTTTTCTTTTTTCTTTTTTTCTCCTCAAAGCCCCAGTACACAGTTGTATATCCTAGTTGTAGGTCATTCTAGTTCTTCCATGTGGGATGCCACCACGGCATGGCTTGATGAACAGTGTGCAGGTTTGCGCCCAGGATCTAAACCAGTGAACCCTGGGCTGCCAAAGTGGAGCACACAAACTTAACCACTCGGCCACCAGCCCCCGACGTATTTTCAAAGTAAATTTCAGACATCAGTACACTTCCCCTTAAATACTTCAGCATCATATCATTTACTTAGTTTATTTTTAATTGCTACTACAATGCAGTAATAGTTTTATATATATAATTTATAAATAATATGTAATATATAATATATAACATATATAAAGTATATACATATAAAGCTTATATATATATATATAAAGTAAAGCTGAAAAAATATATATACCAAGAAGTGAAACTATATAGAGACCAAGAAGTCAATGGGTAAATAGGTTGATCAATTGGTTGCTTTCGATTGGGCTACCCAGGCACATTCATTTTTTCAGGCATGTTGGTCCTTACAAA
Source organism: Equus caballus (assembly GCF_041296265.1). Lineage (NCBI taxonomy): Eukaryota > Metazoa > Chordata > Mammalia > Perissodactyla > Equidae > Equus > Equus caballus. The sequence continues at coordinate 42,204,934 of NC_091704.1, forward strand.
ATAAAGACTGGAAAAACCTTTGCAAACACTCTAGCTTTGAGTTGCTTTACCTTCCAGGGATTACAGAATTGATCTTTGTAAGCAAGCCAGGGTCAGCACAACAAAACTAAAGGAGAGCATTGAAGAACTTGGGTACTGTCTTCCTCCCAACCTCACAGTCAGATCTCATTCCGAGAGATGGACTGGCTTTATCTCTTCTCCCGCAACCTGACCTTTTCAATCATTTTCAGAATCACCAATGCCATTCCCACACAAGCCTCATTTTCCTTTGGTTTTAAAGACAAATGGGGGAAGGAGGGGTTTTGAACATTGGACCGTTTTAACTCCTCCTCCCCCACTATCTTTTGATGTATGAGTAAACGGTGTTATTGTCTTTGCTTCTTAACCTCCCAAGACATGACGAAAAGCAGGTCTGAGGCAGCCGTGCAGTTACTTCAAACTCTACCTGTTCTCCAGGTATCAAAAATGACATATTTCACAGGAAGGACTAATCAGATGCTCCTTAAAAACCCACAATTCCAATAGCCTTCGGCAGCAAGGAGGTAGGATTTAAATTACATACTGCTGCAGACTAACTCTCTGGGCCATTTCCTTCTCTAAATCACACTGAAGTGTGGGTTTTCAAATGTCTGCTCAGGTTGAGCAAAAATGTTGGCACATGGAAGTGACACCTTTTCTGTATTGTGCTGGAGGAAGGAAATCAATTCAGGAGCTGGGAGCAGGATTAAATTAATCACACAATGTTCGAAGGCATTTGCCCAAAATGAGGCCATCGTTTTCCTTTCCACAGCTGTCTGGGAAAGGCCGACTGCATGCAAGACACTCTACCAGGTGACGGAGGTGAAGAAGTCACAGTGCTTTCCTTGACAAAGTTACAAATCTAACAGAAGGCATGAGTCAGGTACCCCGATAACATAATACAAGGCAGAATGGGAGAAGAGAGCAATGGCTTCTGGCTGGGAGGGCACAGAAAGACTTCACAATATGGGGCAACTGAGCCGTGCTTTGAAGGACCATTGCATTTCTTTGCGTAGAGATGAAGGAAGGATATTCAAAGTGGGCCGATCATGTGGATAGGTTCAGCCCTGGGAAAGTGAAGAGGAGGTTGATAGAATAGCAAGTAATCCGTCTTGGCTGGAATATAGGTTGTGTATTCAGTGGGAAGACAGGAAAAATAAGTTGGAGCCATATTGTGACAGACCTCAGATGCTGAGCTTTAGAGTTTAGAGGGCACTTAAAACAGATAAGAATATGAAACACAGGAGTGACAGAATTAGAACTGCATTTGGGCGAGATTATTCTGGAGTCAGTATATGGTTGAATCAAAATGGGGAGAGAGTAGACACCATAAAAATAGCATCTTTTACATTTATTCTCTTAATATCACAGTAAAGGAGGTAGCTAAGGAAAGCTTTTTATATTCTAATTGCTGATAACCTCTTTTTTGGGTAAGGAGCCATAAGACTGATTCATGAAAATCTATTACTACTACAGTTGCTGTATAAACACATATGATCTTGACTCTTTCTTCTTGGTTTTGTACAAAGCCAAAAAGAAAAGTTGGCTATTTTTATTAAACTCTAAGCTGACTCCAGGTCTTTCATCAATAACATGAACTTTATGACTGATTTAGACACCAAAAGTCATCATTTGGGTATATAAATTCCAAGAATCTATAATACAAAATTAAGGAAAGGAAATCCTTTTGAATTCCATTTTCTTGGGAGCCTAAGCTCAATATACATTTGTATAAATGTTGTCAATATTTGAGGTTATACTACACATAGAAAAACTACCATCTCTACCACTATATACACTGTATAAACCATAATGAACCCAATTACTATGGACTAACTTTGGAGCGCCCATTATGTACCAAATGTGTAAGTAATTTCCCAGGTGCATTCCCAGGGATCAAATTATGTCATTTATTTATCACACAAAACCCTTGTGGTGGGTACTATGAGCCTTAAATTTCAGGTAGAAATCTAAGACAAAAAGAGAATAAATACTCTATGTAGGATCAGACAGCCATAAATTTTAAAGCTAGGATTCAAACCCAGGTCTGCCTGATTGGATTCTTGTTACAGTTCCTCCAAGCTGAAGCGATGTGTGTTACATGCGTAGGTCGTGGCCAAAGTCATCAATTACTTTAAAATAGCTATCAAAGGAATGCTTCTTTTTCAACCTAATGGTTTATTTGTTTAACTACACCAATTAGGAACTCTTAGAACATCAAAGAGATGTTAAGAAACTAACAGAAAGCCTTGAGACTTGAATGATAAACCTTGAAATATGCCACAGTGAAGGTCTAGCAAATATCGTTTGTTACTAAAGAAGACGGCTAAATAGTGGAGGAATGGAAAGCTTCAAAGCCAAGCTGAGTCATCCGGGTGGTCTCTGAGACTCCAAAAGGGTCTTCTGTAGAAGACACGGGGGAAGATTCTGGGGCTATATCCTCCAGCTGCTACAGCTGTTTCTCCGTCGCAAATAGCCCCTCAGTTATCACATATTTTGCAAAATGCACATCAACCAGCCAGGAGTATGACTGAAAGCAGTACCAGTTCATTCTACAGAGTGTCTCATGACAGGCATGGAGTCTCTGCAAGTAAAGGGTGGCAAGCCTCATCAGCAAGGTCCCTCTTGGCTGCAGAGCTAGACTTGGGCACACTGCAGTAATCACGCTCTTATCCATTAGCAGCAGGAACACCTCTGGACTGACGGGAAGCCACAAGGGCTAGTCGTTGGATGACCTGGGTTCACGTCCTGGCTATGCCTGGTTCCTCTTTGCTAAGTTATCTTCTCTTGACTTCCTAGTAGAGCAAGGGTTGCAAGACTAAATGAGATCATTTCTATGATAGTGCTTTCAGAAGTGCAGTGGTTCAACCAAATGTATCAATTTATTTTTGTTGGGATCAATCCACACCATCTTCATCCCCATCAAAGCAGGCTGTGGTATCTAAAAAATGACTTTTATATTTTAAGATGCATCTCTCACCGAATAAATTATTCTACTGTGAATAGTCCTTTTTGTTACGGGACACAAATAGAAGGAGCTTCCAGAAAACTGTGGGGAAATAAACTGGAGTTCTAGTTGATGTGCCTTAGAAATTCACTCTAATTAACCCATGGATAGTTATTTTACATTTTAAAAGGGATTAATTTTACTACTTGTAAAATGTAGGAAATATGTAGCAACAGATGCCATATAGTCACTTAACCATATACATACCTTTGGACCCTATTGCAACCTTGTCTAAGTCAGATTGACTGCTTAGTTTTTTAGGATCTTTTGTTCAATCATGGTAGCTTCCAACAAGTAAAGATAGATGGTAATTATCTGCTTTTCAATCAGGTTGTACACTACTTGTAATTAAAAGCAAATTCCAAGCCCAATTCTGCCACAGATGCAAATATTCATGGGCAAGAAGTCTCATACAACCTTCCCTTTTAACATCCCTTGTTTGTCCTTTTAAAGCAGCCCATCAGAGACAAGCCACCACATCTGGTCATTGTCTTCCTGTGTACACAGCTGAACTACATTTCCCAACTTCCTCGCAGTCCAGCTGGGGCAGTGAGACCATATCCTGGCCTAGCACATAAAAATCTCTCCCACAAGCTTTCTTTCTCTTTATCTTCCATGGCATCTTGGAGGCCCATTTTAAACATGGTGGCATTACAAGATGGAGATGTTAAAGACAGAACGACTCTGGTCTTCAAGTCACCATTTGGAGGAGAGCAGCCCTGGAGAGCTGGCCAACAGGGAACATTCACTTTGGATTTAAGAGTAAACGGAAATTAAATTTTGTGTCAAGCCACTGAGATTTGGAGTTCTTTGTTACAGCAGCAAGCACCTTGCTGAGGCTGATACACCAAAATTCTGACGGCAGGGTCAGCAAACCATCTAGGGGGACAGGCAAATGAGTCTACTGTTAAATGAGGGAAATACAGGACTGAATGGCGCACTAGCCCAACACCAAAGCAGTTTGCTTAGGCTTCTGAATTCTCATTCTTTGTCCATGCAAAAATAGAGGGACATGTACAATCTTTCTAGCTAACCACTTATTTCGCCCATGAAAACATGATTTCTAATACAACCTATGCTAATTAACAAACCCTCCAGCCTGGAGTTTTGATAAACATCATTTGAAGTATTTTTCAAGTCACCTTTGAGAGTGGACTTCATAGTCAACTTCCTCAAGTGGTAACTAACCAGCCCTGGAGTGTGGATTCCTGGCTAGCACAGAGGTGAAGCCACTGGTATGGCACAGTCATTGAGAGACTAAAATACAAATAGACTCTTTTGTCGGAGCAGTACCTTCTATCCTGGATTATTTCAAGTGTTAATTAAGCATCCTTAGGGTAGAGATTACAGTAATTCACACACTATACTGAAGTATTTAAAAAATAAATTACAAACAATATAACAGGCGTCTAATTCACAGCCATCACTCTTTTTATTTATTTCTCTGCTCACTCTAAGAATTACGAGCAAAGGATCTTGGGACCTATTCCTAAGTGTAGGATTAGATCAATAAAATTAGCCATCTGTCCAAGGGAGGCTTTAAACTCAGGTTGTATTTAAGTATTGTTTCCAACTGCCCAGATGTTATGGAAAAGTGCCTGCTGATACAACTCCTTTTGCACAATGTAAACCATTAACTGCCTAATATAAACATATCGTACCAAGAAAAATAAATAGCATTACATTGCATTAAATCTGATTCGGGATTTTTGGTGCCCTGTCAGCAAACACAAGTGTTAAGATTTAAATTGCTGAGGATTTGCAGAATCAAATGAAGAAAGAATTTTCAAGTGTCTTTGGGGTAGTAGGGAGCAAGAGACTGGAAATGAGATCAAAGCTTCAGAAAGTGTATTCTTGGTTGGTTTGGTTGGTTAAGGTAACAATAATTACTAAGATTATTGTCAGATAATAATATCCTATCTTTACGGAGCACTTCAGCTCTTTCAAAGCACTAATCTGCTTTATTTCCTTTGATTCTGAAAATAAGCTGATGGGGTTATCTGGGGTGTGTAGGGAGTTTTTACAGCTGAGGAAGGCTAGAATCACTAATAGGAAAAGGAAAAGACACTGAGCTTTGTCTCTGTCTTTCTGTGTCACTGGTAGTGGCTCATGAATTACTCCAATCTACTGATGAATGAGCAAACTCAAACCATTTCTTAGCTCTCTAGCTTCACTGTCACCGACTGCCAGTCACACATCAGTCTGGATAAACCTCCTACAGGAACAGATGCTCCCCCCACCACACCCTGCAAACCTTCCCCAAGACAATTACCAGGCAAAAGTCATCCTCCATCACCCTTGGGGGGACCGTTTCTCCTAGGAAATCATTCAGGCGAGGCCACAAACCTTGCAGCCACATTTTCCAAACCAAAAATCAAGATGTGTGGTTGACCAAAGAATCTTTCTGATTTTGTTGGTTAATTTACCTGAAAATCTGACAACTCAGTACCAATTAAATCATATGTTACCAATCACACAACACGTATGGAAAAGGATAAAAGTACATGGAATCGTGAGTGCCTGTGTTTACTATTCTGATGCCTAGAAATACACACATTCTTCTCTTTTTTTTTGTCCTGCCCAGAGTAAACAAATAACAAATAAGCTTGAGGCTTCTAATCTTTTTTAATGCCTTGGTATATGAACTACCTCATTTAATCCTTCTAGCAACCTTAAATGGTAGGTTCTTTCCTTATCCTATCTTTACAGATGAGGAAACCAAGGCTTACAGAGATAATATAACTTGCTCTATGTTACCAAGTAACTAATTTAAAAAATGTCAGAACTTGAACCCAAATTTGCCAAATATCAGAGTTCCGTGCTCTCGCCCAAGCCTTCCCTGCTCAGCCTGGAGACACCGGCCTTGGAGGCTGAAAGAAGGAGCTGCCTGGGGAGGGAGTGGGTCTGGGGAAATGCGAGCCAGGGGACTGGTTATCTAAAGTTCAGCCTGGCTTTTTGTTAATGCTACTGCAGGGTTTCCCTCCTTCTTGCAGCCATCTCTCAGTGAACGGACTGGGGAAGCCAGGGTGAGTAAGATGAGGACCCCCTCAGAAGAGATGCACTTCAGGCGCCTAAGAGGACCACAAGTCTTAAGCCCAACCTTCGGAAAACCTGTGGAGAATCTAAACACAGAGCTGTTCTGGTTAAAATACAGATGCCCAGGGCAACGTGTTGTTGCCGGCAACCCACTTGGTGTGGATGAACTAAATGGAGACTGTCGGTGTCGGAGAGAGTACCTGAGGCGGAGGTACAACGTAAGGGAGGCGGTGGGAGGAGCCCAACTCTCCTTTGTTCACAGGTCTCAAAGCGTGGACCGTGAACCACCTGCATCAAGGGACCTGAGGTCCCTGTTTAAAAGATGGGTGTCTGGGATGCACTCCAAGAATTCTTACCCACATGCAAGACCAAGAATTACTTGTCTGGGTCAGAGACCTGCGATCTGCTGGGGTCAGATGTGCGCTTAGCCATCGCTGGAAAGTGCGCCCTCCGCTGGCAGAAATTTGATTTGCCTTTCACCTGAGTCTCTCCCTCCCCTCCCCCAGGATCCCATGAGGTCACGGGTTCTCTAAGGCGCAAATGGTCTTCCAGCTCCTTTCAGGACGCTGAAGCCACACTCCAGGGTCCTTCTCCAAAACGGAGTCCAAAACCAGTGAAATCAAAGAAGAGTTTTGGGGGGGGGGGGGGGCGGGGGGAGGGGGGAAGTTCCTTACAAACTGCCTTTTAGGCTCTACAGTATCTCCTCACTTGTTCCCTTTTTCTATCCTTGAAAGAGCAGGCGCATTTCCAATACCTGCAGCTTGACCTGCCATGAGCAAAACAAGTGGCAGGGGTCATGACCAGCTCAAAAGATTTTCTCTTGCAATTAAGACATCACATCATTCATTTAGTCAGTTGGGACAAACTACAGTCCTACTCACCACGTGGGTGAGGCGGGAGAAGACAGGATATCACAGGACAACCCTGCAGAAGCTGAGGTCCCACTGCACTTCAGATGCTTGAGTCCTTGTCTTCCAGAAATCTAGCTCTGGGTCACTGGACTACTTTTGAGCTATCACAACGCATGAACAGATGGACAACTACTCCCAAAAGAATTCTAAGGTTATTAAAGCCCTGGGCTCAGGATAGGAAACAAAAGCAAAACACACCACTCCATTCCTTTGTGGCCAAGTCAGTCTTCCATGAGAACGAATTCTGAGAAACAAGCACCACCTCATGTTACACTGCATTTACCCCTGACCTTGACCTCTCTGTCCCTTTACCTCATAGAGAGTCAAAGGAAAGAGAGAGAGAAAAAAAGACAGGGGCTTCTTTATAGGGATTAGATATGATGTGGAAGCAAACAGAAGGGCTGATAGAATGAAGGATCAGAGGAAAATATTTCCGCCATAGTGCCTGAACTACATATGTATGTCCCTGGTGGCCTTTGTGATCTCCAGTTTTCCCCAAGAAGCAAGACAATCTGGATCAGCCTCCTGGCAGAGGACAGTCATCTGGGAAAGAAGAAGGAGGGACACCCAGAAGAGATGAGCTCCCCCAAAATACATGCTTTGGCAAGGGGACTTGGTTGAGAGCTATAAGTGAGGACATAACCAGTCTCTTAGAAATACCAGGTCATTTAGGGTGCCCCCTGTGGAAGAAGTAGAACAGGTTAACCCCTGACCCCTAATCCCTTAGCCATTCAGCCTCACACTAGCAGAAGAAACCTTCTAGAAGTGCATGTATTCCCCACCAACAACCAACAAGATACATTGCCCAGGAGCTAACTCTGCTCCTCCAGTCTTTTGTTTTTCCTTTCTGAGTTTCCCTGGATCTTCATTTTAGTCCAGTTTTACAGGTAGAGAAATGCTGAGGAAGCGGGAAGGGAAGATGAGAGAGCTGCATCTCCCTAAGGATGACTGTGGAGCCCAAGGTCCTCCAGGGAAAACCCTGGATTGTGAACCCTGACCTGACCTTGTGCCACTGTCCTGGGAGCTCAGGCAAACTGGAAAGGTAGGAGGGAAGGCAGGACCCCTGTGCAGTCCTCCAGCCCCCCTCTCTGTGCCGGAGAAGTAACTCACACCAGGAGTTACCAATCTGCCTATGGACACATGCATGGCTTGAGGCATGCTGGTTCCAGCGGTAAGTCTGGGTGTCCCTTTCCCTTCCTCCTGCCCCACATCAGAAGCACAACAGTCCTTCCTGCACTTCCTGGTGAGCCTCCAGGTAAGGAAGAGAGCTGGAGATCACTCAAGAGGGTCTGGGTGCCAGTTCCAGTCCAGCTTCTGATGTTAACTTGGGCAGCTCCCTTAATCACTCTCAGTTGTAAAATGAGGACTTTTCACTTCCTTCCAGGTGTATGATTCTAATTTGTAATCTGAAAAGGGATGAAGGATATCCTACAAATTGTGTTTCCATGAAGACCTGGGAAAATGACAGTGTCCAATGCCCTACTGATCTTCGGAAGGTCTTTTTTCTACCTCCAGGTACACTAATGGATCCCCCCCCCCCCACCATGCCTTCACAAGCCTTAGCCCCCAGGAGTTCAACAAGAGAAACCAAGTGGCTCATCATTACCTTGTTCATCATTACCCTGGAGGGTTACACCCCCTGATTCTGTGGATGAGGTCGGTAGACAATAGCTTCCAGAACTCCATCTCAGTATCATTCACACTCTGTTATCTGTGGAGGCCTGGGCATAATCCCATGTACAAATGTTTAACAGCACTGAACAGGCTCCCCACACCCATCCCATTAACACCCTCTGCCTAGCTCTGTCTCATGGGAGCTCCCTTGTTCAGGCCAGAGAAAGACACCCTCCAAGACAGGGCTGCTAAGAACTCCGTTTCTGGTCCTGAATATCAGACCCTGAATTCATGTTCTATCATGTACTAGTTGTGAGACCTTGGGTGAAATATTTAATCTCTGTAAGCCACAATTTCATCTTCAATTAAAAAGGGGTAATAAAGTATCCATGTCACAGAGCTGTTGTGTTGATTAAATAAATCAGTATGCGTCAACTTCTTAGAACAGTGTAGCAAGCATTTAATTAGTATTAGTTATTATTATTTAATTTGACCTAACTGGAAAAATGTCCTTTCTTGTGAGTCTCAGGAAATAGAGAAGTTTCTTTATTAATGCTCAATGACAGAAGATGGAGCTATCTTGGGGTAGGGGGAAAGGTTGCCTATGCTGGACCCAAAGTACTCATAATTGAAGCTGTTACTTGACTTTTTCTCACCCGAGGTAGGTGGGGATGAGGAATTTACAGGTTGATTTTGGATTGAAGACTTCTCCAAGCAAGCTACACTTGTCAAAAGAGGATTTAGGAGTGTGAGGAGAGAGATGGGGTCATTCAAATAAAACAGGACTGTTCCAGTACGTGTACTTGGTGGCCATGCTACCTTCAAAGTTCTGCACACAAACCAATTTCTATTGAGGAAACAAGGTACAAAGAAACTCCCATATGGATACTAGCAAGATTTGCTGGTGTCTGGGGAAGACTATAAATTAGCTGGTTGCTGTTCACATCAGAGCCAAGCGGGGCACATTCAGTTTTTAATCTGGACCAATTTTCCGGATCAAAAACTAGTCTTTCCAAGGGATGTAAATGAGCCCAGGAGGAAATTTTCCCCTGAAGTTTATGAAGTAGCTGTCATTTTAATCTGAGCAGCTTTCTAACCTGAAAGCCAGTGTCTGGATAAAATTATAAAGGAATGAAACACTCTTCTAGGCTGAACCTAGTCCAAATAATCGTTGTACCTCAAATTTGATGTGTTTAATATGGCAAACTATTTAAAGGGTAGTTTCCACTATCAAAACCCTATCTATGCTTCAAATAAAATCAAAGAGGCCAACAAGACATATTCATGGCATGGATATCAGAATAAGACCCTGGATGAACGAGGTAGAAAATATTTTTAGGAGAGGAACTACAAAAAATAAGAAAGGAAATATGGTGAACCATATGAGCAGTTTTATACAGCACACTTTGTGAGATACTTTTAAAAAAATTCTGCTTAAATGGATTGAAATCTATCCTTAAAAGAACATTACATACACGGCTCACATTTAACTATAGATATAATTATGCATTGTTCAAAAATGGTGACTCGATGGTGTTATGTGAATAAACCAGCAGAATCCAATTGATCATGATGAGGTTATCTTAAGGAGCAAAGTTAGAAAGAAGCCCTTCATTGAAATCCTGCAAGATCTGTGTATGTGTGCATAGAAGAAGAGAAATAATTTAATATATTACCCTGGACTGCTGCTATTATCTCCAAAATGAACAGTGGAAATAGAATAGCTCATAATTTAAGTGTGCTGCAAATTATGATAATAACTCTAAATTCCAAGGCAGGTAGCAAGGCACAGGTGATAAAAGATATGGCTGGAAGAGTGAGGGTGACTCCCAGAGCTGAAAGGCAACAAGTCATATTTCCAAATGGAGAGATCTTTGAGCAGTGAAAATATTTAAGCAGCCACATGGGAACTTGCAAGATTATTTCTTTGCCCTCTGATAAATTTCCCCTGGTTTGTCTCTTTCTTATAGAAAGCTAAACTGCGCTTTCTGCAAAGTTTTTCAGACTGCATTCAAATAAAGTTATATTGTTTTCCATTGTTCCTAAGATATAATTAATCCCATAAGACAATCTCGCTTACAAAGTAAACTAAGAAAAAACAGATTTCTCAGAAGGCTAAATATAGGCTCAGCAAAGAAGAATAAAAATCGTTATTTGGGAAACAATGTTTAGAACTTTATCGTTTAGAGTGTTCTACTTTGAATAATCTCACAACGCAGGCCAAATCAAAGTAGACAAAAATATACAAAGACTTTTTACCTACCTAGAGGAAATGTAAGTTATTGTGTTTCCAGTTCTCTCCAATTCTTTGCTAGAGCCCACAATCCCATACATCTTTGTTTACATCGCAGGGCAAAGACAGGAGTTCAAAACACGGGAAAATTAACCCACTGGGGGCTCCTTTTTGAGAAAACGGCCACAGAGTGGAAGAGGATCATAACAGCAAAGGCCACATCCCTACACCGTGCGTGGGCACGACTGGAGATGGGCAGGGGACTCCAGGCAAATCTTCAGACACTTAACAGGAAATGGCTGGGCTCTGGACAATATGAATTCAATAAGATGTTTAGAGACACAGGAGGAGCTGTTTGACTTCCCTTGCACAGTTGCAGTCCTCTGTAATTGAGACAGCATGATCTCTGCCTCAACTCTCAATTCTCTGTGGTCAAAGACACAGCCCTCCATCTCTACTGTGTCTGGAAAATAGATCATGCTTTTAAGAAACAAATATCCCTGGAACTGCCTGGGCTGGGGGAGGGCGAGGTTCGCGTCTTTTCTCAGCTCTGGGCAGAAACGAACCCAGTTCAGCTGACGCTGGTCAGGGGAGAGAGAGGCGGTGCGTTGCCCGCTTTGCGTCCTCGCCAGGGACCCGGACCCGGGCGCTCCGGGCGTGGTGCCCCCGGGCGCGCGAGCGCATTACCTGGTTTTCGGAGAGCTGCTCCGAGCGACACAGAACCGGGTCTGAGACTGGAAGCCAGGAGCAAGAGCCGGAGCAAGACGCCTTGCATTACATCCATTTCACCGCGGGCGCCTGCAAAGTTTCACCAAGTCCCGGGCGCACAGGGAAAAGGGCGTCTCCTGGGGGACGTGAGAGCCGCGGCCTCCACGGATCCCCTGACCTGAGTGAGGAGGCGGGGGGCTGAGGGAGCCGGAATGGACCGGGAACGATGGAGGAGTTCAAATAGGCAGGACAGCAGCCGGGAGGTCGGCGTGCGGGAGTGAAGCCGGCTGCGAGCGGCAGGGCTTTTCGAGGGGGCGGGGGCAGCAAAGGAAGCCGACGGGGAGGGACCCGCTGGCCGCGGGAGGGAGGGAGGCTCGACCGACCAGGGGGTGGAATTACAATCGAATGGAAGTGAGAGGGGCAGCCTCTGAGACTATTTACTCTTCGTCCTCTGGGGCAAACAGCCCGCCCATCACCCCCTCTAGCGACCCCCCAGCTCAGCCCTTTCCCACTGGTGACCTAGATTAGGGCGCTAGGAGGGGCCGACTTCAACCACTAGAGACGCAGGGCTAGAGTTAGGTGATTTCGAGTCCGGGACCCTCTGCCGTGATCCTGACCCTGAAATCTTGCGGCGCCTCCCCCTCCCCTGCCTGTCCCCACCTCCGGCCGCGCCCCTCTAGGTCGCTTCCCCCCTAGCTCGAAGACTTTTCCCAACACCTCCAAACGTTGCTCTGGTCTGTCCAGAGCACTTAAGGGACTGGGGGGGTGGCGTGCAGAGAGGAGGGGAGGGTCTGTGATTTGCCAGTGGGGGAGGGTAAGAGGAAGAGGGGGCGGGGCCGGCTGGGTCTGGGGCGCTAAGAAGATAAATAGGATTTAAGGCGCGCAGATGGAGAGCTGAGGCCCGGTCACTCTGCTGGAAACGCCGGGTGGAGATTAGGGCCCAGCGCGGGGGAGCAAGGTCCTCTCCCGGCAGATGAAGGCAACTTGAGACCCTCCGGGGGAGGAGATGAAACTCCAGGTTAAGCCTGGCGTCGGGGAGAGGGACGCGAGCTTGAGCCCCCTGGCGGACGGAGAAGACCCGGCTGGGAGGGGGCGCGCGCCGACTAGGCTGGGGCTGGTGGCCGGCGCGGGGCCCCAGCCACTGATCCCGGGATCAGGCTTCCCGGGTCGGCTCGCTGGCCCGAAAATGACCCCTTCTCCTCCAGCTTTGCTGCCCAAAGACTTAGTAAAACGCGCCTTTTGCCAGGTCTCCCGGTGGCGCTGCGAGAGCAGAGACCCCAGGACTCAAGTCTGGTTGCACACTGGCGTGCTGAGCTCCAAGCCCGCGAGAAGAGAAAGGAGATACAATAAATAAACCAAGAGGGAATAAATCTAGAGGGAAAGGCAGCCCTCGCCACTAACTGGGGAAAAATCAAAGGCCCTAGGAAGTGTCCCGCAGAGGGAGGCAGCGGTCGCTGGCCAAGAGGACTTGTCGCGGACCCCGCCCCACCTGGCAGCACTGGAGGCTCCGCGGGCGTCCTGGCCCTTCATTGTTAACCCGGGTAGGAGAGCGGGAGGGAGCTATGTTAACTGATAGATCTCTCTCCCCTGCCCCGCCTCCAAAGAGCTCATTCCTCTTTTAGGAATGAAGTATCCCCTGGCTGGAGAGTTTCTAATGAGCCCGATCTTGTTAGCTAGCAAAGCTGAGAATAGGTGCCTTTTGGGCTGGCGTTCTCAGGTGTGCAACTGTCCATAAATGAATTCAAAGTCCCCTCTGACTTAAGCATTTGAAAGTCTTAGCTGTGACACCAGAGCTTGTGCTTTTACACGGAGCTGGAGTCGAAAACACGGACAGACTGTGCTCTTCACTTCCACGCTGATAACAAAGTCAAGTCTGAAGCCAGGTAATGCGACCGGCCCCAGGGCTGCCAGTCTCAAAGGGAGCAGAATCATAGACCCTTAGGAATATCCGAGATGGGAAGGGTTATGTAGGCCCTGCCTCCAGTCCACGCAGGGATCTGCCTTCAGTCTCCTTCGCAGGTCATGCGCCTGGGCTTGAACATCACCTCTGACAGAGCTCCCACCTCACCACCAGCCCAGAAGTTGTACAATAGCTCTTTTTATGAGAAAGTGATTTCTCATATCAGACCTAAGGTGGCACCTAGAACCAAGCAAGTGTTAACAGGAAGATACCTCCCATGTTACTTCTGCTCTTTCCAACTTAAAAATGATTCTCCCTGATGTAGAAATTGAAAGTAATAACAACCATTAATATTATGGCGAGCATTTACGTAACACCTACTATGTACCAGACCCTCTTCGGAGTGCTTTGTCATCCCAATAACGACTATACCACGTAGGTATTGTTTTTGGTATTACCCTCATTTGATAGAGGAGGAAACTGAAGCCTGGAAAAGTTAAGTCACTTGCCCAAAGTCATGCAGCTCCCAAGAGACAGAGCTTCTTCGGTTGAATCCCAGTGGTCTGGTTCCAGAATGCAGGCTTTTAAGGAGACAGATGGAGAGCAGATGCAGCAGTAGACCAAGAATCTCGAGATCTGGGGATTTAATCTTAGGCTCTGCCTATAGTGTATGTTGGTAAAAAGAAGGAGCTGGATGAAATCATCACTAAGTTCCAGGGTTTGCTTTCTCTTTATTATCTGATAAAACAGCACCATCTAATCCAAGTCATGTTTGCTCTGAAAGTGCCTTTAAAAAGACCTGTACAAATCGTCCTTTGCAAATTTGCCAGCCTGAGTTTCAGCCCTCTTTCTCATATCCCTACATGCACCCATTCCACCTCCTCCTCCCAGGTGCTGCCCTCCCTTCCATCTTTTGCAGGTGGCCACTGGTGATTTGGAAGCGGCTTGGTTTCTTCCAGGCCCTTCTTGTTTCCTCCTTATGGGGATTACCTTTGATTATATTGTTATATTTTAGTTTTGAGTGCCTCCACACGCTCTGGATCCTCAGACCATTGAGATAAGACCTTACTTCTTGAGATCTGCTTGTTAGACTGAACTTATTCCCTTCCTTTGCTGGTCAGATCACATCCCCCAAGGCTCCCTCTTCCTCCAGTTTGACAACCAGTTTAAGGCACTTTTAAACCTGACTAAAGACAAATGAACACTTGCCTTTCACTCTCTTCCTGCCTGCCGAGAGGAGGAAAACTGAAGAGGGCAAAGAGGCTTTGAATGTTTCATTTTAAAAAATCTGTTCACATTCACTGGATGTCTAAACTCAATTAATAAGGTCACTGGCAGAAGGGTGACCTGCCTGCTTTGCTCAATATCGTGGAAGAAGAGCCTGACCTTTACTCCATGGAATGGATTTGGAGACTGTTAGAAGAAAAGTGAAGGCAAATTTATCAATTATAGAATGTTTAGGAAGTCCCTAAATGAGAGTGAGACAAAGACAGCAGCAAAGAATCAATTTATTTTTTTGAATAGGTAATATGTACATATAAAATTCGAAATATGCATCAGACACTGTGTATAGTGAAAAATGTTTCCTTTCAACCTTTCTGTCTCAAAAGCAACCACTGTTAGTAGTTTCTTTGTATCCTTCTAGAAATAGTCTATGAACATAAGGGTAAATATATACACATATATTTAACACAAACAGGAGCATGCTGTACCTGCTTTTTAAGCTGAAGATCCTTCCAAATCAGCAGATACAGATCTGCCTTCCTCTTATTAACTTATGAACAATATTCTATTGTATGATGTACAGCTATTTATTTATTCTTTCTTCTGTTGTTTCCAATTTTATTATCATAGACAAGACTGCAGGGGATGACCTTGAATGTATAACAGCCTGCACATGTTATAACAGACTATAGGGTACATTTCTCCACTAGCCTTTCTCAGCCAAAGGGTAAATGCCTTTTCAATTTTGATAAATTAGCCAAATTTCCTTCCAAGAAGATTGTACAAGTTTACACTCCTGCAAGAAATATATGAGGGTGACTATTCCCACAAACTCTCACTAACATAGTGTCTGCTCAACCTAGCACTCTATATTACGTACATACATAGTACATATTTAAATCAACAGGCAACATATAAAGAAACGTACACAAATAATAAGAGTAGCGATTGATGGATTACAGCCACGTGAGCACCCTGATCCCGAACTAGAACACGCCCAGCAGCCCAGTAATCCCTCCTCATGCTCCCTCCATAGATGTATATATTTTTGAAAAAAAAAAGAGGAGAGTTCAAGCCTCCCATTCACTTTTAGTGAAAATACACAAGCAAAAATAGATCAGCAAAAAATGTGAGCACTCTCAGCCCCAATATGAAACAAACATTAATTGAGAGTTGATCCCATTTTGTGTAAGGCTCTGTACTGAGAACACAAAGACATGGGAAAGAAAATACAACAATGCCTTCGGCACTCCAGAAGGCTACAGTTTTGTGGAGAGAAGACAGTTGCACAGCCAGCTGTTCCGCAAAGCAGAACAAAGGAAGCAGTAGAGGAGTACAGGCAACATGCCGTTGGTGTGTCAACAGAGGAAGACCCTGTGTTACAAATGATAACCTGTGTAATAATATGTTATAAAATATAACCATCAGCCACCCAACTGTTTAAATCACGCTTATATACATGATAGGATTCACCAGGGACAGAACTGGAGTTACCATGGTAAATTACTTGGTATTCCCAAATCTGTCCTTCCTTCTACATACATTTCTGGCAGGATCGCTTAAAAATGACCCAGGGCGGTGGGGGGGCCAGCCCAGTGGTGTAGCGGTTAAGTTCACGTGCTCCCCTTCAGGGCCAGGGGTTCACAGGTTCAGATCCCGGACTCGGACCTGGCACGGCTCGTCAAACCACGCCATGGCGCTGTTCCACATAAAATAGAGGAAGACTGGCACAGACACCAGCTCAACAACAATCTTCCTGAAGCAAAAAAAAAGGAAGATTGGCAACAGATGTTAGCTTAGGGCCAATCTTCCTCACCAAAAAAAATCCAGGGGAATTATAGTTAAGTTGGGCAACCTGATGATTCCTCAGCCTTTGATTTTAATGTAAATATTTTTAATGAAGTATAAAGATGCATAAATCTTAAGTGTATAATTCAATGGGTTGTCACAAGGTGAATAAACTTATGGGATAAGCCTCCAGATCATGAAATAGAACAATGCCAGACCCTAAAAGCCTTTTCATTCCTCCTGCTATTCATAACCTATCCCACAACCAAATGAAAAATCATTTTCCTGATTTCTAACATCTAAATTTGTTTAGCCTGGTTTGGAACTTTATATAAACGGAATCCGGCAATTTAATCCAGTAACATAATCATTTATGTTTAGCCTCTTTTATTCAACATTATGTTTGAGATTTTAATCCAAGTTGCATGGTTATTCCTTTTCATTGATGTATAGTATTCCATTATATACATGTATTACAATTTGCTTACATTCTACTGCTAATGGACATTTCGGTTGTTTCTAGCTTGGAGCTACAACCAAAAATGCTTCTGTGATCACTCCTGTGTGTGTCTTTGGTAAACATGAGTATACATTTCTGTCATGTATACCTGTGAGCAGAATTACTGGGTCATATGATAGGCACATGTTTAGGTTTAGAAGTTCTTGTCAAGCAGTTTCCCAAAGTGGCTATACCAATTAACACTCCCACTGGCTGTATATGAGAGTTCCAGTCACTCCACAATCTCACCAACACTTGACATTATTTGTCTTTTGTATTTTAGTCATTTTGGTGAGTATGCAGTCACCAATATCACATTGAGGTTTTAATTTGTGTTTCCCTGAAAACTAATGAAGTCAAGTACCTTTTCACTTGTTTATTGGCTATTATAGATCTTATTT
The DNA here is from genome assembly GCF_041296265.1 of Equus caballus. Lineage (NCBI taxonomy): Eukaryota > Metazoa > Chordata > Mammalia > Perissodactyla > Equidae > Equus > Equus caballus. The sequence goes on from NC_091704.1 coordinate 42,222,273, forward strand.
TGTGAGGTACTTATTCATGACTTTTGCTCATTTTTCTATTGTATTATCTATCTATTTCTTATTGATTTGTAGAAGTTCTTTATATATGCTGGATACAAGTCACAGGAATTTTTGGTTTTGGTGGATATTTATATTGAAAGTATCTTCCCCCCTCTGTTTTGTCTTTTAACTCTCTTAATGATGACTTTCAATGAACAAAAGCCCTAGTTTTAATATAGTACTATTGATCAATTTCTTTCTTGCTTGCTTTCTTCTATCCTTTCTTTCTTCCTTTCTTTCTTCCTTTCTTCCTTTCTTTCTTCCTTCCTTTCTTTCTTCCTTTCTTTCTTCCTTCCTTCCTTCCTTCCTTCCTTTCTTCCTTTCTTTCTGATTCACCCTGAGCTAACATCTGTTGCCAATCTTCCCCTCTTTTTTTCTTTTTCCCTCCCAAAAGCCCCAGTACGTAGTTGTATATTCTAGTTGTAAGTCCTTCTAGTTCTTCTATGTGAGCAGCCACCACAGCATGGCTACTGACAGATGAGTGGTCTGGTTCCATGACTGGGAACCGAACCCAGGTCACTGAAGCAGAGCACAGTGAATTTTAACCACTAGGCCACCAGGGCTGGCTTGGATCATTTTTTTCTCATTAATGATTAGCATTTTCTTATGTCTTCTATTTAAGAAATCTTTACTGGGGCCAGCCCAGCGGTGCAGTGGTTAAGTTTGCATGTTCTGCTCCGGCAGCCTGGGGTTCACCAGTTCCGATCTCAGGTGCAGACCTACGCACCACTTGTCAAACCATGCTGTGGCAGGCGTCCCTCATAAAATACAGGAAGATGGGCATGGACGTTAGCTCAGGGCTAATCTTCCTCAGAAAAAGAGGAAGATTGGTGGCAGTGTTAGCTCAGGGCTAGTCTTACCCACACACACAAAGAAATCTTTACTTACCTCAAGGTCGCAAAGATATTAATCCATGTTTTCTTCTAAAAGCATTATTGCTTACCTTCCATATTTAGATCTGCAGTAGATTTTGTGTATGATGGAAGGTAGTGCCAACAGCCTTGTTGATTGGACGCTTCCTCCTGATTTGGATATGGGCAGCTGCATCTCTACAGGGAAGGGGTGTAGCTTCCAGGATGTGGCTCCTGGAGTGTATCTTTTTCTCTGCAAGCATCAGCCAAGCTGAGGCTCAAGGCTAAAACTGTAACTATACTTCTCACTGGGTATATCCAAGTGGATAGCCACCCTGCATTACGTGTTTTGGGGCATAATCAAGCCCATCTGCTCCAAAATGTCTCTCTTACTGATCTCCTGGTTTTCTTGGAATTTCTACCATGGGTTAAAAGTATAACTCGTTCATGACCTCTTTCCATTGTATTCCAAAGAGTACTCGAGAGATATGGAAGAGAGATGTTTTAAGAACTTTCATCCAGGTGGTTCCTCTTAAAATGGACACATTCTTCCCAAAAAGGAAGGGAGGGCTCATTAACACCATGCCTGTTAACACAGAGGTAAGGACTAACTTAGTAGCTTGTTTAGCTCTCACTGAGGATATCAGCCCCAGGGTCTACAGTGGGTGGAATATCTGAGTATGATAGTGATTCGGGAAGAGAAACTGGTGGTGGGCGAGGCTCAGAACGTGGGATGTAGATTGTTTGTAATAGCAAAACTCTGGAAGCAATAAACATATCTATCAGTAGAGGAGAAACTGGTAAAATATATTATGGGATATGTGGAGCACTAGACAGCCGTGTAAAAAATAATGGGCTTAGAGCTTCATGGGCTAAAATGGAGCAATGTGGACAAAGCAAGATGCAGGACAGAATGCAGGTGCTAACAGACTCTGGGAAGGGAGTTTAGGGGTCTGAGATGAATTGGAAGAAGAGTAGCCGTGTTGTTTTCCACTGTTTAAACATTTTTAATCACATGAATGTCTCTATTTGGATGAAAAAGAAAGTAAGAGTGCATTTTAAAAGAATAAAGGGCAGCCTAGGTGGAGTGACAGGAGGAATGACAGGGACTGAGAAACCAAGAGAAGAGACGCAGGTCCCACACATCTTAGGAGAAGGAGAGAATGAAGAGTTTAAGAGAGTCACTCCCAAGGGGCAGAGCGTGCAAGGCAGACCTCGCAGATAATGTGCTTCAGTCGGGTGCTGCCAGATTTAACGTGCTTCTTCCTGAAAATGCAGGGAGACCCTGCAGCACATTGGGGCATCCCCAGGGTCGTGTAATCTCCAGCTAACCTGGAACCACGCATACAACACAACAAAATGCCGGAGCCCCCCAGTGCCCACGGGCAACTGCTCACCTTACTACACGGCATCTATTTGGAGAGCTGGCGGGCAATTTCAAAATGCAGGGCTTGTTTGTGAAACTCCGTGATGTCAAGAAAATCTCAGTGGACTAGAGGTCAGGAGACCTGCTCTCTGGCTCCAGCCGGGTCACTGATTGCCGGTGGGACTTTGGTGACTCAGTCGACCTCTTTAGACCTTCTTTTTCTCCTCTATCAAGAACGGATGTCGGATAAGATGATGTCTCAGCTCGTCCACGGCTCACCATCTCAGCTTCCACAGACAGCCGCTTTACTTTTCCCAGGACAGACAGATTTCACTGCTCAAAAACAAAAAGGAGTCTTGTAAAAGGTTTATTCTCAGAAAAACTTTGAAGTTGGAAAGAAACAGTGTCTTGCCAAAAAAAAAAAAAAAAAGAAAGAAAAAGAAACAAAATAAAATGCAACATTTAATACACACACACACAGATGGCGGGACAAAAGCTATCCCCTGCCTCTGAGAAGGCTGTAGGAAGCAGACTCATGGTTTCCAAGCCGGCCATATCCAGTCCACCCAGACAGAGGAAATGGGGAGGTGTGAGGGGGGGCGGGGGCCGGGAAGACCAGTGTTGGGAGGTGGGCGTAGGAAGCAGAGGAAGGCTGGCTCCATTTCTGGGTTATTTACCGACAGAGCAAGTAAATGCAGATTTTCTGATGCCAAGAGAAAACCTGTGGAAAGAAGCAAAAGCCCAGATTTTCCCATCTGAGTTTGATTATATTTTCCTTTGTGTGTTTCTTAAGGGAGGAAGCAAGGAGGAGGAGGAGACCAGAAAATTTGAAGGTTCGGTCTGATCGGTGAGTGTCACTAAGTGGAAGGTGTCAAGGAGGTGAAAAATAGCTGGGTCATGGGGACACTTGGTTTCTACCCAGCCCCAGGGGAGCAGGGATGTGAGAAGAAAAGGTTTAACCAATAGAAGAAGTCATGTGGTGTGTCAGGATGGTTGTGCTGGTGGGAGGAAGGAGGAATGGAGTAGCTTCAAAGGAAATTCCTTATCCAAAAAGTAGGAGGGGATGGCTTAGATTCATGTTTTTAAGTTAATTGGCAATATGGAGAAAGCTCAACAGTGAAGGATGAGGGAGAAATTAGGCTTGGTTTCCTCCCCTGCATAATGGGATGTAACACATACTTGAGAGGCTGTGCCTATCAGATGGGATAACCCAGGGCACTGTGCATACCGTGCACTTGGCATCACTGGATGTTGGCTTTATTCCCTTCCATCACTCTCACATTTATCACAGAAGCAGCCAAAGTCCTCTCTAGAGTTAAACTCCAGAAGCGCTAGTGGATGATTGCTAGGATGTCAAAGAAGACTTGTGGCCAAGGAGGAAGCTTCGATTCGGATACTTTCAAAGTGAACTGGAAATAATGGAAAATCAAGGTTTATATTTTGGGACAAGGAAAGATCTCTCCCAAAAGATAATGACACACTAGATAGGGATTTTCCCAGGAAGGAACAATGACTGAGCCATAAAAATAAATGAAGATACACACAGGATACACCTACAACTGGTAGGATGCCAGCTAGTCCTCACTGCTCCTGGGAACATCTAGCCCATTCATATTTTCCTTCAGCTTTAGTGCCTCTTAATTGATCCAGTATGTGTCCTTTTCATGTTCCTTATTTTCTTCTTTGTTTATTACTTATATGTCCCTGGATGAGTCACCTTGCCTCCCTGACATCTGTTTCCTGGGCTGAACTGGATGGAGCACAAGATCCTTCCTAGCTCGGACATTATTTTTTTTATTTTTATTTTTTTGAGGAAGATTAGCCCTGAGCTAACACCTGCCACCAAACATCCTCTTTTTGCTGAGGAAGACAGGCCCTGAGCTAACATCTGTGCCTATCTTCCTCTACTTTATATGTGGGATGCCTGCCACAGCATGGCTTGACAAGTGGTGCCTAGGTCGGCATCTGGGATCCAAACCAGTGAACCCCGGGCTGCTGAAGCCGAAGGCGCAAACTTAAATACTGCGCCACGAGGCCGGCCTCCCCAGCTCGGACATTCTTGCAGCTGTGTTTGGGCATGGCAGCTGCAGGCACACCCTCCTCAATCATGTCCAGACCCCAACGACTTATCCCGGGAAATGCTATCATGGCTCTGGTGTCTGAGCTGAGGAATAGACCAAAGTGGTTGCTGAGTCCAGATGACAGGAAAATCTGAGCAGCAGACACAGAATGTGGAGATGTTGACTTGCATGTAGCAGACAGTCCTGAAAATATTTGGTTGGCAAACAGAGAGGGATGGCTTTAATCGCTCTTTTGTCCCAAGCTCTATTATAATCGTGGGTTTAATTGGAAAAGAACAACACACAATTCAAACTATCCACTTTCACTGGGGTGAAAAGCAGACTGTAGCAATAATGTCTTTATTTTGGATGCATAAGAAAGTATGTATATACTTACATATATATGTCCCCATGTATCCTCTCCCGTGCACCGACTTCCCAAACAGTAGAGAACTGTATGGAAGGAAATTAGGGCAAAGAAGAAACCCAGAAGTCAAGAAAACAAATTGGGAGTAGAGAAAGGAACAGAAGTGGAAGTTGTAGAAAACAGGAAGAACATTCTCACCCATATTCCATAAAGTCCGCAGAATTAGCTCGCAAGTTTGATAGCATGGTTTCAAATTTTAACTATTTATCATTTTAACAAGTCAAGAAGATAAACAAAATTGGCAGTTCAAGTTGGTGGCTCTTTACAAGTGTGCCCTTCTTTAAGAAATTGGAATTTATGTAAAAGATATATTTGGGGGATGATTAAGATTTTGTCATGATTTGTTTTAGCAATTTTAGGAAAGTAGTTACTACAAGAACTTTCCATATGTTCTAATTGAGAGTAGAATAGACACTTAAGCTAAAGTGTTAGCTTTAATTTCAGTTTATATGTATTCAAACACAAAGATAAAGCATTATTGAAATGAAAATGGAAGCCAGTTAAAAAAGTGGAATAGGGGCCTGCCCGGTGGCACAGCAGTTAAGTGTGCATGATCCACTTCTGCAGCCCGGGGTTCACCAGTTTGGATCCTGGGTGCAGACATGGCACCACTTGGCAAACCATGCTGTGGTAGGTGTCCCACATATAAAGTAGAGGAAGATGGGCATGGATGTTAGCTCAGGGCCAGTCTTCCTCAGCAAAAAGAGGAGGATTGGCAGCAGTTAGCTCAGGGCTAATCTTTCTCAAAAAATAAAATAAAATAAAAGTGGAATATATGGGGCTGGCCCAGTGGTATAGTGGTTAAAGTTCTCATGCTCCACTTTTAGCAGCCCAAGATTCACAGGTTTGGATCCTAGGTACAGACCTAGCACCACTTGTCAAGCACGCTGTGGCAGCATCTTCCATAAAATAGAGGAAGACTGGCACAGATGTTAGCTCAGAGCCAGTCTTCCTCACACACACAAAAAGTGGAATATATGTACCAAAACTGAGATTTCATTGAAGAGTTTTTAAATGCAGATATGGTATTAATGGAAGAAAATAATTACATTTAGAAAAAAATATCCTTCTTAAAATGTTCTCCATTTTCCTCTCTCACATTTTCTTGGGAATCTGAGCTGCATGTTCTATAAGGGAGAACAGAAATATTCTAAAACACTATACCTCTCCAGGCACCCAAAACACAATCTTCTCTTCCTACAATCCTTGCTCAGTCTAAGAGTACACTTTAATAGCAAGTTATCTCTAAGATTACCTATTGGGATGTTTAAAGAATTGAGAATCAACTTTGTAAATCTCTGAAGCATCTGTGAGTGTATCTAATGTGTCAGACTCGTGATTGAACACTCTAATATGTTTATCCAGATTTGAAGGCTGGGTGAGCAGAGAATGGAGGGAGAGCAAGATATGACGGTATTTTATCCTCAAACATCCAAACTAATTAGACTGCTATTTAGTTTGCAAAAATATATATGTATAAAGGAGAGTTTGCAAATTATATTTTCTAAATTTTATTTTGTGTGAAAGATACTCATCAGAATCTAAAATGTTAGTGCTTCCAAATTTATTTATTAGTAAGGGTTTATTTTGTGTTATATCTTTATTAATAGTAAATTAATATGACTATGCATCATAATTTGATTTTTCTTTTAAAATAAAACCCTCTTTCCCTTCTCCCCCAGTTTTTGGCTGATCATATATTTAGTCTGTTCAGAATTACTGTTATCATGATTTATATATTCCCAAAGAACAGTTAGTCTAATGCAGCACTATCTAAATAAAACTAGATAGTTTAAAAGCTAATAAAATGGCAACAATATCATTTTCCCCTAAATCTTGCACACACAAAAAAAACACAGATGTCAGTTTGTTGAACAGTAATGTCACAAACAAAAGCACTTATTACTCGAGAAGATTGAGTGGAGAAAAAGAATCAGCTGCTTTTGAGGCCAGCAAGATTGTGACGTTAGCAAAATTTCTCTTAGACCTATCAGGCCAAGGACCAGGCTGGAAACCCTACGCTCAGCTGATGGAGCCCAGCAACCTGGCAGCTGTAGAGCACTTGCCTCCCAACACCTCTCTCACCCTAGAGGACCACGAATGCTGCGGAAGCCAGAGCAAGAGCTGGAAGCCCGAAGTGGGCTGGCCAAAGGAGAACTTCCGGTTCCTGGCCTGGCCCAGCCCTTTCCTGCCCCAGGCAGCTTAGCTGACCTAGACCTGGTTACCAGCAGGTGTGAAGTCTGCCCCGCAGCAACCTGTCTTCACATCCTACACTTTCATGTCACTCCCTAACTCCTGGCTCCTCCATCCCAGAATACCCCTGTGTGAATTGTCAAGTCTATTAGTATATGATATTAAAGAGTTTGCAATAAATTATTTATGCTGATTAAAAAAAGAATGCTATTTCCAAGCAAAGTGTAAATGAGAGATAACAGTTTTGCTTTCTGAGGGGATATTTGCATTTTCACAGAAAATTAAAGCAAGGAATGAAGTAAATAGTCTAAGATGCAAATGGATGACTCTCCATCAGTAGTTCCTAACTTGGCTGCGTATTAGAATCTTGGGGGAGAACTTCATAAAATACCAATGCATGGGCTCCATCTCCAGGGATTCAGATTTAATTAGCCAGTGGTGAGGCCTCAGCGCTGGGATTTTTAAAAGCTCCTCAAGTGATTTTTTTTTTTTTTTTGATGAAAGGCTCTTGCATTTAGAGTTTCTTGCATCATAGAAACTTTTTTTTTTAAGATTTTATTTTATTTTATTTTATTTTCCTTTTTCTCCCCAAAGCCCCCCAGTACATAGTTGTATATTCTTAGTTGTGGGTCCTTCTAGTTGTGGCATGTGGGATGCTGCCACAGTGTGGCTCAATGAGCGGTGCCATGTCCGCGCCCAGGATTCAAACTGACAAAACACTGGGCCGCCTGCAGCAGAGCGTGCGAACTTAACCACTCGGCCACGGGGCCAGCCCCCAAGTGATTTTTAACGTGCAATCAAAGTTGGGAACCATTGATCTAGAGTGAGAGAGCCATATCCTGAAGCTGGAAGGTGAAGGCTGACGAGCTCTGGGGGGTAGCTGGGAGGAAGACGCTGCAGATAGGATTTCTCCTTCAGAGGGAGGGCTGGTCTGGAGAAGCACTTCTCAGTCTTCGTCTTGCATCTTCATCCCTTGAGGTCTTGTTAAAATGAAGATTCTGATTCTGTAGGTCTGAATGGCTCCTGGGACTCTGCATTTCTAGCAAGCTCCCAGATGATGCCTATGCTGCCTGATCCAAAGTCCACATTTGAGTGGCAAGGGTCTAGCTGACCCTGAAGATCCCTTCCGATCCTAAGATTCTATAATACTCTGACTTGAGACAGCATGGCTCGAGGAGATAGTTTCGCAGAGAGGGAGCCTAAAGGCTTAACCCACGGGATGCTATTTGCCTGGCCTTGACATGATGGTGAACAAATTTGCTGAGAAGCGTAACTCCCTTGACATACAGTTGGAGGAGCTGGGTTGATACAGACCCAGGATGTGCTAAGGAAACATTTCAGAGCCCAAAGAGAGTGAAGGAGCCTCCTCAAATGCTTTCCTGAGTAGACCTCGTATCAGCTTAGAAATCCAGGCATAAGAGTAAGGCATAAAAAAGTAGGGGTAAGAAGTGGATGTATGATACTTAAATACATCAAATGATTTCAAACAGTTTACATTTTATATTTTAAAAATTGTGAAACCATATTTGGACAAAAAAACACTAAAGGTAAATGTAGTAAATGCACATAAAGAAACATCATTCCAGCTTTAGGTCAATTACGACACTAGGTTGGGATGATCTATTCCATAAAAATTTTTTAAAAATCTTTCAGGAATTCAATAAAATGTTTTTCCTTTTGGTGTTCTTCTTTATCAAATATTCTCTCTAGAGGATGTACCACCTTTTAGGCTGTTGGCTTTCTGAAGAGAGTCTTAGCCGTGCTGAGACCATGATCATGCCCCTTCAAAGGATAAGGATGAGGATGTAAATTGCAACAAGAAAAGAAACAAAATCTAGATTCAGACAGAGTATCCTCACAGAATTTTGGAAGACAGAAATTTTGCAAAACTCCAAAAGCCTAACTCCACAGTGAATCCAACATCTTTCAGAGTCCTCTAGGATTCTTAAGCATGGTCTAGAGCAGTGTTTTTTAAAGTGTGGTCTGCGGACCCTTGGGTGGGTCTCTGAGACCTTTACAGGGGGTCTGTAAGGTTAAAGCTATTCTTATAAAAATAATAAGAGGTCATTTGCTTTTTTGACTTGCAGTCTCTCATGAGTATCCAGTGGAATGTTCCAGAGGCTGCATGTCATGTCGTATCACAACAGATTGAATACAGAAGCAGGTGTGAGAACGCAGCTATCTTTTATTAAACCTGACATTAAAGAGATTTGCAGAAATGTGAAACGATGCTATCCTCCTCACTAATGTTTAATTTTGAAAAATATAGTTATTTTTCATTAAAATATGCATTTATATTAACGTATAATGGGCTTACTTAACTATTTCTTAAAATATTTAAAAAATTTCTCAGTTTTAATTTTTATTATGGTAAATATTGACAGATAGAACCCACGTAAAGAAAAGCTCTTTGGTGTCCTGAATAATATTTAAGAGCATAAAAGGGTCCTGAGACAAAAAAGCAAAGCTTTGAACCATTGATCTAGGGCCTTGCTTCTCAAAGTGTGGCCCGTGGACCAGCAGCGTTGGCTGGGGACCTTGTAGAAAGGCAGAGTCTTGGTGCTACCCCAGACCTATTGAATCAGAATCTGCATTTTGACAAAGTGTCCAGGTGGTTCTTGTGCACAATTGGGCTGAGAAGCACTGGCCTTTGGCTCGTATTTATTTAGTCAATCCTAATCTCAACATGGCATAATCATTGAAAATGTGGACTTTTTGAATGCCATCTTAATCACTCCCTAGCTGAGTGAAGTTAGGTAAATTATGTAGCCTCTTTGTGCCTGAGTTTCCTCATCTGTAAAGTGAAGAAAGTCATAGTCCCCAGCTCATAGAGTTGTTACGGAGAGAAATGAATTAACGTATGTAAAGGTATAGCACAATGCCGGCCTGTAATAAGCACTTAGTAAATACTGAGTGTTCAGTAAATAGTCACTGTTTTTTTGTTTTTTTGTTTTTTTGTTTTTTGAGGAAGACTAGCCCTGAGCTAACTACTGCCAGTCCTCCTCTTTTTTGCTGAGGAAGCCTGGCCCTGAGCTAACATCGTGCCCATCTTCCTCTCCTTTATCCGTGGGACGCCTACCACAGCATGGTTTGCCAAGCGGTGCCATGTCCGCACCTGGGATCCGAACCGGCAAACCCGGGCCGCCGAGAAGCGGAACATGCGAACTTTGTTGCGCCACCAGGCCGGCCCAATATTCACTAAGTTTTAGTTGCTATTCCTACCTCAGGGAGCGGACAGATCAGTGGGAAGGCTGGGATCCCAGCAACGTCCATACAATGAAGCTGCCAAATCAATTCCCTGTGTGTTCATAAAAGGCAGAGGGAACCCAAAGCCTAGCCAAGGAAGTCATCAAGGATTTTATTCTGAACCTCCAAGGACGATGGGAGTTTCCGGATGGTCAAGCATGCAGAAGGCATGTTCCATGGTAGAAACAGCGAGTGCAAAGCAGAGAAGCCTGGGGGAATGTGACATGATTGAGGAACTGTGTTTTTCTTCACCACAAGCCTTTGAGTTTCACAGAAACTGAGGCACAGAGAGGTTAAGTAACTGCCCAAGGTCACAGACCTAGTAAGAGGAGTGGTCAGGATCCAAACAAAGGCAGGTACGCTCCCAAGGCCATGTACTTTTCCACTATGTGAAACAGCTTCTGTCCATGATACCAACACTGTGAAATTTATTGAAACTTGTTTTATGACTAATAAGTGACCTATACTTGCAATGTTCCGGGTTCTCTATTTGGCGAGTTCTATATACCTCAATAAACCAAACTGATTAATTTTATTCTTCAGATCTGGATGGCGTCAGATAACGAAGGGTTTATTTGCCAGACAATGGAATCCAGATATCATCCTGTGAACAATGGGGGAGCACTGAAGACTTGTAACAGGAGAGTGGCATTTTAATTTCAAGATTATAAAGATCAGTCAATTGGATGTTGTAGCAAATTATCTTCATGCGAAGTGACATCATGATGAAGAGATGCTAAGAAAGCAAGAAAAAAAGACCATGAAGCATGAACTAGAGCCTGCTAAGAGTGCCCCAGCACCCAAGAAAGGAGGGCTTTTTTCTAAAAGAAGGGCTGGACCAAGGAAGGCTCTTTGTTAAACTCTGCTTGGAGATCTGAAATTCAAGTTGAACTTTAAGTCATGAGACCTCTGACAAGAAGGTGTATATGGTTTAATCAACAGAAAAATCAGAGTTCCTAAATCATGCTCTATCCCAGGGAAAGTAGCCAAAATGGGTTGTCTAAGCACATTCCTGCCTCTTTTCACACGGAGATGTGGAGAAGTCACGCCTCAGCAAATGCCTGTGCCTGCCCCCTCCACCCCAGAACCCCAGCAGCCTTCACCCTTCGGAGCAAATTAAAAGGGACCTTTTCTCAAGTAACTTCGTTAGTGGCTGACCAGAGGGATGGGGCTTCCCTTCTGCCTCTGAAGGGGCAGGTATCTGTTCACATAGGAAGGAGGCAAATGGACACATCTGGGTAATTAAATTAAGGGAAAATTCCACATTAAAGGCAAAAACTATAGGACAGAAAACAGATCAACGGTTGCCAGGGGCTGTGGTGGGGGGAAGAGCTGACTACAAGGCGCACGATATATTTTGGGGAGATGCTAGATCTCTTATGTTTTCTCTATGGTTAGCCAGTTGTATGTGTTTGTCAACTTTTCTAGAACCATATACTCTATGGAAATTATATCTCAATAAACCTGACTTTTAAAAAACGCATATTATGTCTTCTCTATTTCTTAATTTGTGCTCTCTGTAAGTATTGCCTTAACATTCTTTCATAGCTAGTATTTTCTGAATGCTTAGCATGTCAGACACAATGCTAAATATTTAATATTATATTGAACAGTTTCAAATTGCCATTTTCATAGGTCAAATGTTAACCATTTAATGTGATTTAACCTAATATTTACCATAACCTTTTGAGGTAGATACTATTATTATCTTCATTTTGAGATGCAGAATGAGGCTCAGGATGGTTTAGTAATTTTCCCAAGAACACAGTGAAGAGTGAAGCCAGTTCCAAAAAAGAAAAAAATGTATATGTTTAATGGAGAAAAGTGAAACACAGAGATTCTCAAAGGAAGAAAAGCGACCCACCCACAACGACATCCTCCCAAGTGATAACATTTGGTGCATGATCATCAAATACTTTCCTAAGCCTTCAATAAAAATTATTCTGAGAGTTTTTTCTAATAATGGAAGACGAAAGATATAAGCACTGAATAAATCAAGTGGAGCCATAAACGATGATTTTGTCTTGTTTCAGCTTGCCAGGCGTTTTGACAATTGGAAAACAGTTTAATGCTATTTTACGCACTACCCGCTTTAATTTTTACAATCCATCTTCTCATCTCCTCATTTTCTACCCCTTAACACTGGGATCAACTTCACATATTTAAGATGGCTATTGATAATTATCATGAGTTTCCAATGCAATGGCAGCACTTAGAAAGAGCCTAAAAATACAGGTGTCTATGTAGGTAATTAGCACATTAATTTATCTCGAGGCCCCCTTATCTTCTCCCTCCTGGGAGTCATTGATAACTTGCTGGCTTCAGATGAATTCACTGTGTCAGAAATAGAGAAAGAGCATTGTGGAGTTAATTCCAGCTGCCAGAGAAGCTCAATAAGCCCCCAAGAAGCTTTTGAAAAATCAAAAAACTCTTAAAAAGGTCTTTAAAAGTAGTTTTTCATGTTTGGCCCAACAGAGTAATAATGCTTCTTTAAAGATAGCGGGAACGTGAGCCAATCAATACACTATTAAGACACTGCCAGCACTGACATGAGATTACATGGCGAAGAAATTGTGAAACCTTTAACTTTTTCATTTTCAGCAAGAAGAATTGGGGGAAGGGGCTTTTTTAAATTTATTTTATCTGAATAGCCTTAGGTAAGACAATTTTTGTCACTTTAGATCCAGAAGTTCACCCTCAGTCCACATTCAACCAAGAGATCAGTTAACTTTAGATCTTTTTTGTAACATAACTTTATCCTCCAGGCTGGCCCGGCTTCTTGGTTTGGTAGAAAAACACAACTACTTACCTGGTAAAGACTCCTTCTAATTATGGCCCTTATTCTATTATTGAAAATATAGGGGCTTAATCAGATTAACTTTCGCAGTAATTTGGCTGCACTTATGCATTACTTTGAGCTTGAAACACTTTCTAAACAGAAGTCAGCGGTCTGTGAGGGATTTTTAAGTCTGGAAGAATCTGCAGAAGTCACTATATTCCATCTCTAATTTCAGAGATAATAAAATGGACACCCAGAGAGGTTAATTGACTTAAGACCACACAGATGAATAGATAATATTGGAGTTGAAAATCACCCTAAAACCCGGAGCCTTAGAATAGATCAGTGACTTTCTGCTCTCAGTGTAGCTCAGCATTGCTTCAGGGAGCTTTAAGAAATCCTGATACCCAAGCTGCACCTCAAACTAATTAAATTAGACTCTCTGGAGAGAGACCAAGGCATCCGTGTTTTTTAAACTTTTCAGGAGATCCCAATGTTCACTCTCCAAGTGCAGAGAACCACCGGGTAGACCTCTTGCTGTTCTGAGTGTTCACTTTGAAAAAGTCAACTTATCAACATTGCCAGAAGCATTTTACATGCACGATTTTGAACGTACTCCAAATCAAATTTTGTCCTTTCAAACTTAATGGCATGCAGGAGTCATTAACACAAATATTCTCAGGTCTCTGTCTTCCAGGTACTTGACAGGTCTTTGCTTCCTGGCCCCTTGTGATTGAGTGGGGCACGTGACTGGTGCTGGCCAATAAGTTGTGAGCAAATGTTACTTTGGGCTGGAGCATTTAATTGCTGGTTCAAGCTCTTCCAAAGCTCTCACTCTCCCTGTCACAATGATCACCCGTGTTCCACAGAGTGGCCATTCTGTAATCCTGCGTCCCAGAGTGAAGTCAATGCTCACAATGGATATGTCACACAGATGAAAATTAGACCTTGGCTGTTTTAAGCTAATGCGATTTTGAGGTTATGTATTACCACAGGATAACCTAAGCCCTTCTGAATGGTTACTACGTAATCCTAGAGATGGTGTTATATGAAAAGTTAATTATCTTTAAAAGAAGAATAAATCTTCTCCCCTAAAATGAGTTTTCTAGATTTCGTTGAGTTTTTTCCCCCTTTCCTACTATTGAGTCAGGCTCACAAATATTTAATCTCAAACTCAAACTTTTGAAAGTCTTGTCTTGTTTCCAATGTTGGCACTACTATTTCCAGGCGTTGTCAAAGGTCAACTAGAAGAATCACATAAAAGATTCCCAGATGTTCAGAAGTGAGAAGCTATCCTTAACAGACTCCAGCCTTCTCAGTACGTACACATGGGGACTTCTAACATTCCTGCTGTTGTCATATCTACCAGTGGACTGACATTTGAACTCACTTTTGAGTTGTCTCTTTACACTGTTGAGTTGTTACTTTAGAATTGCTTAGAGTTTTAAAAGTCTTTAATGGGAGGCTCATTTGCTATAAAATTCCCATGGTTATGACTTGTGATCCAAGCGCCTGGCAGACAATCACTCTGGCACCTGGAGAGATGACTTCCAACTTCCTTCTTGATCTCAGATCTTAATATTTTTATTTCTGAGTATAATATCTGTTCTTTTTTTTTCCTTCCCCAGAAGTTATGGTAATGACAGAGTCCCAGGGAGCCTGTGTATGTGAAGGGACCGTGTTTTAGAAAGGGCTCTCCTATCTCCAACTCAGATCCTGCAGGTGGAAGAAGCAAAATGCACCAGCACCAATTATGGACTTAAATCCAGCCAAGATGATGTCATGGGATGGGGAAGAATACATTATGGGAAACTGAGGGTCAGAGTCCTGGGGAAAAGTGGCTAAGAAAGGGCTGAGGAGACACTACACCAGCTCTAATAATCCCTGGCCCATCAATAATAAATGAACTTCCCATGCAGTCAAACACAGCTGAGAGAACAACCTGGCACTGTAAGAGTGAGGTGGGGTGAACTCCTTGCCCAAATAATGAGCTCCTTCCTCTTCCAACATGCGTGAGTCTGTGACTAGTGCTGGAGCCTTGTTACTCTGTGCTACAGTTAAAGTCAGGGTGGGCCTTCACAGACCTCTTTGACTCTGGAGGGTCTCATTTTCTGTAGTTGATGAAAGAGATGCCTTTTCAAGCATTAACCTTATTTCTTTGATTCCTTTGGGAAATTCTCCCCACCCCTAGCAACCAATCCTGCAACTCACTGATGGCTTTACAACTTCAAGAACAAAAAATGGGAAGAAAAGAGGTAAAGTCAGTTTGCAAAATAGTCAAGAAGTTTCTGAGAATGCTATTTTCTTTATGAAGAGGAAATGTATTTCTATTGATTAAAGTTAAAATCTGCTCCAAAAAAATGATGAATGAGCTGTTGTTACTGGAGATTATCATGGTGTAGAGGAGAGACTATAAGATCTAGAAAGTGAAAAGATTCAGGTTCAAGTCTGACTATCATTCACCAATTCTGCAACTGAGAAAAAATTAGGTATATTTTCAGACCTTAGCTTTGTTATTCTGTAAAATGAGATAATGATAAACTTGCTCTATCTTAGCTATTGCATTGGGATCCAGTTGGATAGCATACATTTCAAACTCTGGGATTAATATTGTTATTGACAAAAGAGTATTTGAAGGTTTAATCATAATCATTAATGAAAATGGGTTTTGTGAAGCAATAAAAGGAAGTGTTGTGATGACTGCAATTTACTTTTAAAATTTCAAAATTGACAATGTTGTTAGTTTTAATAAATACTCTGAGGCTACTATTGCCCTAGTAGGACATGCACATTTCAAGAGAGTCATCTAGTATCTAATAAGAAGGCCACATTCCAGAGGCAGCCATTGTAAGCACGTCAGCTATCTTTATCTTTAGTCTACACCAGAGGTTTTCCTAATTAGCAAAATGGATATTAGCAATGGGTTTTCATTGTTGAAAATAATAGAGCTTAATATATGTAGATTGGTGAGTGCAGGGGTCAGAAAACTTTTTTTGTAGAGGGTCAGATGATAAGTTACTTTTGGCTTTGCAGGCAAATGATCTCTGTCACAATCACTCAACTCTCCGTCATTGTAGCACAAAATCAACTACAGACAATATGTAAATGAATTGGCAAGGCTGTGTTCCAGTACAACTTTAGCCTGTGCACCATAGTTTGCCAGCTGCTAGGCTAGAATAGTGTAGAAAGACTGCCTGTCCTTGAATGGACAGGGTTTAAGAATATAGTTCTCCTCACACATTAAAATGGTTCCCAGAGTTGAGTTCCAAAATCGTCCTAAGTTCACTGCTGGCTTGGAGGATTCTGGTTACCTGATAGCAACTGCAAGGTTAACTGAACCCTGCCTCTAGGATGTTATGCCATCTGCCCCAAATGTGTCCTTTAAGCAGGGAGTAATTGGAGCATCTAAGAGGGCAAGGACCTGAAGTCGTTGAGTTGCACACTTTTGTGCCTTCTTGTCCATAAATGTTTGTGTGGGAGCAGACTTTGTCCAAGTCTTTCTTTCATTACCTGTAGCGTGACGATGCACTTGGAGATCTGTAGTCTCCCCCACCTCTGACTACTGATATACACCCAATGACTAAAAGGAACCCGAAAACCCTATGCTGTCAAATTGGCTTATGCCAGTTCACAACAGAAGTAGAAAATAGACAGAAGGGAGAAAGAGTCTCATCAATTAAGGAAAGAAGAACTGGGGCTGGCCCGGTGGCTGAGTGGTTAAGTTCACGCGCTCTGCTTTGGCAGCCTGGGGTTCACCAGATCGGATCCTGGGCACAGGGACCTACACACCGCTCATCAAGCCATGCTGTGGTGGCATCCTACAAAGAAGAACTAGAATGACTTACAACTAGGATAGACAACTATGTACGGGAGCTTTGGGGAGAAAAAAAAAGAGGAAGATTGGCAATAGATGTAAGCTCAGAGCTGATCTTCCTCACCAAAAAGTATTAAAAAAATTTTAAAAAGGAAAGAGGAACTGATTCTAGAGAAAGGGAAAAAACAAGCAAGAAAGCTCTGCTCCACAAAATCATAACCACACAGAACCCTGTCCTTTAGAGTCAGAGATGACATTATCTCTGTGTGTGTTTGTGGCTAGAGACCACCCCCAGAGTGAAAAGCCCTTTCAACTGGGGAGAAGACAGTTCTTTGACTTGGGGCAGCACTTACTTTTACAAAGCTTGTTATTGTTGGCAGCTTTGCTGCTTTGAACCGTGCTACGTGCTTAGAAAGATCTCCTTTCCAGCTGCTGGTCACCAGGCTGAATTTCCAACAACCCTTTTATAGGGATTGTAAGGATTAAGTGAAATAAGGTAAGCAAGGCCTGGCCCTTAGTAAGCACTCTATAAATATGAGGTGTTTATTATCATCTCCCGAGTGTCACGTGGCTTCTCTCCCACAGGATCCTGAGCTTTTTTATTTTTTAACTTCTGCTCTTTCCCTTGTGCTTTCATTCACAAAATTCTACAATTTTAGGGCAGAGAGGGGCATTCAAGATTATCTCACGCTATTTCCTTATTTAATTTCAAATACCTGATCCCTGATCAGTGAGAAAGTTTGCAGAATTTCCTCCTTATCAATATATTTCCATATGGAGACACAAACCACAGTAATGAATACTTAAATTAGGCTTTAGAATTATGTGGCCAGAAACAGGGACTAGAATGCGTTAATCTATTCCAACCAAAACATGGGTCAAAAAATAGCTAAAGATACAGAGAAATAGAATATGGAGTTACTTTAAGTCACTGTAATGTAAATATTTTGAATGAAAATAATCTTTCTTTTCTTCTTCTAGGGTTGGGGAGCCCATCTACTTCATGAAACAATTTCTGAAAGCACTCTGCAAAGTTCATTCATTCATTCCTTCATTTATTCAATCAACAAATTTTCATAAAATACCTACATTGGTAGGCTTTTCTCATAATGATTAGGACCAATAATTATAAATGTATAACTCCCAAAACTATTATCTCCCGCCTTAACCAGCCTCTCTCCTTGCATTTCCATTTCCTTCCTCAGTTGTGTAGAGATGACCTGAACTTCTTTCATTCAGTAAATATTCATTGGGCAACTACTCAATGTCAGCCACATTTCTGAGCACAAGGGCAGAGCAGTGAAAAAGCCAGACACTCTTATGAAGTTGCTGTTCTGGTGATCTTTCTGAAGTTAGTATTCCTTCATGCCCAAGCATGTTGAAACCTAAATTAATTCAGATTCCTCTAACAGTTGTTAAGTTCATACTGTTGACCAAGCATTTTCATGTGCGTCCTCTCTTTATCCTTCATGACAACCTTGTGAAGTAAGCATTGCTGTCTTAATCTGCCCAAGGTCGCAAAGCTCTAGTAAGTAGTGGAGCCAGAATTCAGACTTACATCTTCTAACTCCAGGCCCCAGCTGCGCATCCATGCCCTGTGCATTTCCTGGCATCTCAGCCAGGCTGGCCTTAATTCTAAATGTCATTAGTCCACACCTCTCGCTCTTCTCTTACCTCCCCCACCCCAAGCCCCAGACACCTCTGTATCTTGCAAATTCGTTTCTGTTCACCATGGTTAAGTCTAGGCTGTTGTGCCTACTTAGCCCTTCAGCTCAGCCCAGAGAGGCGAAGCAAGCGGCTGGTCTTTGCATCTTGGGAATCCTTTGGGAGAATTCCTCTCTAGTGCAGGAGGCCTACCTTGGTCATTTTAAAGACATTCCTATATAATCATAGTCCTTTATGGTATCTCTCAGATGAAAAATGCTCATATCTTCTACTCCTTGGTATTTGGTTAACAGATAGGCACTCTCACATGTGCAAAGTGACATTATTGGGCAAATATACTCATTGAAACATTGTAATAGCAAAAGATTGGAAACCACCCCAATGTCCATTAATAGGACTGATTAAACAGATTATGGTGCATGCGGAAAATGGCATACTATACAGAAAAGGGAGGAAGTTCTTTCTGTATTGATATGGAAAGATCTTCTAGACAATATTGTCAAGTTAAAAAAGAAAGGTTCCAAAGAATGCTATATATTTATAGTATAACATCATATTCCTGTGCAAAAATGAATATATATGTGTTTATTTAAATATGCATAGAATACTTTTGAGAAGATATATAAGAAATGGGCAACAGTGGTAGCTTTCAGAGCAGGAAACTGAGTTTCTAGAAGGCAAGGGAGAGAGAAGGACTTGCTTTTCCATTAAATGATCTTTCCTGTTGCTTTGATATTGTACGCATTTTATTATCTACTCAAACAATAAATTAAATTATTTTAAAAATTAAAAAATAAAAGGTCCATAAGAGATTTGAGCAGCTCAAGAACAAAGCCACTTTTAAGTGTGTCCAATGCTTCCCTGAAATTTAAATATTGGAAACTTTAGAATGCTAGTTACAGTCTTTTTCTTGCCTATATGCCTATGCAAAGAAACTAAGTCAAACAATATCAATGCATTAGCTATGGACAAGGAGATCGAGGTTAAAAAAGACTTGCATGTGTTACAGATGTGATTTTGGTTTGAATTTCTATAATCATCAACCTCATTAGGTTTATAAACTCATTGCTTTCCAACAATCTACAAGCGAATACTTAGAACATCATTAGGAGCCCGTTAAAATAGAATCATGGAAAAATACTCTGTTAAACAAATCAGGGAAAGAAAAGGAAAGAAAAAGCCATTTCCAGCTAAACTTATAACAAGAAGCGTATGCGTATGACAATCCCCTAACTCATTTACTTACCAAGTTTGACTACATCAGAATGTTTTTTTGTTTTAAAACCAACTTAAAAAATAAATACATATATTTTAGATGTCATGGCTTCTGCACTGAAAGAAACATGAATTTGAAAGGAAACTGACAGAGTGCTATTGAGTGCTCACTGCTTTCCAACTCCTGGTTAAAGAGCTGGTTAGCTGTCTTTTTACACGACTGTGGCGTATGCAGTCAGAGGCTTCTCCATGTCAGTTCTATGAACCACCACACCAGCTCCACTGTGCCCCTTCCCAAGCTGACCTTGGACACGGCCATAGGAGAACTCAGTCTAAGAAGTGTTTTCATTCTGCCGAGACATAGGGAACCCTCACTGGGGCTCACAAAGGTGAAAGCCCAGCAGCCGGGTGCCTGCCAGTTAGATATGGCGAACAGTGACAGAATGCTAGCATCAACTTGAGTGTTACCTTCCTCCCTACTTACATTGCTTTGAGAGTGTATCAATCATAGACTAACTGCAGAGATAAGCCATTCAAATCTCTGTTTATTTCCCGCTCATATTACAGCTTAACATGAACTGGTGGGAGAGCGGGCCAGGGAGGAGAGGAAGGGGAGGGGTCTGCTCCACACAGTCATTCAGGACCCTAGGATCCTTCATCTTGGGGCCCCAGCATCCCCAAGGCAGGGACTCAAACTTTTTTGTGTTATGAACCCACTTGACAATCTGGTGAAGCTTAAGGATCATCCCCAGAATAATATTTTTAATATGTTATTTGTAAATGCATAAAATGAGTTACTTTAGATTGCAAAATCAATAATATTGAAATATAATTATCAAAATATTTAAGAAATCGTGCTATGTATATATACTTGTTATAATAAGAACTACCACAATGTCACAGTGGCTGTGATCACACAGCGTTTTGTGATCTCATCAGCAACTATAACGTGATATGAAACTACCCGTCATTTCTATATGTGACAAAGTCACAGACACTGTTGATTTTACTGTGGTTTGTTGCTTTCATTCATAATTGAAGAAAATATTAAGTTTCAGTTAGCTAGAGAAAATAAAGTTGGATTTTCTTCCCCTATTCAGCTTCTCAGGTCCTTGGGGGTCTGAGGACCCAAGGTTAACCACCTCCCCCTTCCTCCCCTGGCTCCTCTGCTTCCAGGCGGCAACCAGGAAAAGAAGGAGCCTGGAGGATTGCAAAGGAGGTTCTACGAGGCAGGCGTGGTGGTGGCAGTGGCAGCAAACACCACTTCTGCCCACGTTCCACTGACCTCAGTCTCATGGTTGCACCTAACCCCATGGGAGGCTAGGACATGCGCCCCAGCTGCGTGCCCAGCAGACACAGGGACGTGGTTTGGCGAAGGATTAATCAGTTTCTGCCTCAGGAAACTTTGTGATTCAAGAGAGCAGAAGAAAGTCCTGAAATGGTGCTTATTGTTTACTTCAGAAAGGAAACATTTTTCTATGAACAACAAGCCTCTTTTCTAGATACTTTGATTTTAAGGGAAATGATTTTATGTGAACAAACTTTTTTTTAAAGAAGAGTTTCTCTCAAATTCAGCAATTTAGATACCAAGACACCAGTTTTCAGACTCTGAGCCCTAGGACAAAAGTTCAGCCTTTCGATCGATACTCGATACTCATTCAAGGTTGTCCTTGGCCCCGCAACTCTGCTGAGGTTTCCAGTTGATGCTCCCGCCTGGCCCTGCGCTTTCGCGAGAACTGATGGTTTCAAAGAAATAATACGTGAGCGTCCCAGAACAGAGTAGGCCAGAGTGTTGAACTTTTTCAAGACTGACTCTGAAGTTCTCCCTTCATTCTCACAATGAGGGAAAAAGTGTGCTTTCGGCCATTGACTCTCTGACCGTCTGAATGCTTAGTAATTCCCTGTAGGCTAATTCGTGGACAGAGCCTGATTCTGATCTCAGGAATATTTGTGGATACAGCAGGGCCAGGACCTTAAGAATGGGCGGCCGCCCTGGGCATTAGGATTTCAGTCCCCATTTAGCCAGCATCAAAACAGCAGGGACTCCATCCCACAGCAAACACACTTGCTCCGTTTCAAATACACAGACCCTGTGTCCTGCCCCTTCTCAGCCCCCAGCAGTTCTCCCTGTTCTGCTGCCAGAGGACAGACTTCAGCAAATTGACCCACACATTTGCTTTTACTATTTCCAAAGGGGGTGCCTGTCCTGTAACCTGACAAATCATAAATGAAAAGAATTAACAGGGAGTAACGCAGTGATAGAGCCCTACACAGGATGTGGGCTGGGTTCACTGGAAATCATCAGCCCTCAGCCTCACACCAATATTTGGAGCCATTCGAGTGGCTGCTCCCAGCTTTATCAACCCCCCCACTCCCCCCCGCCAAGTTCTCACCTGCTGTGTGATGAGGATGTCACAGAGTGGCCTCTGGGAAAACCACCTCAATCCATTCCCAGACTAAGGGGAAAGGTCAAAGATTTGGAAATGTATGTAGTGGCTGCAGACTCCATTTATTCTCAGAAAGCATTTAATTCTCCATGCCACACTCTTCTGAAATGATATTGGCATCTGCCCTGTACTAATGAGCCCCCTGGCTTGTGGTTTCTGCCAGAGAGTAAAAGAAATCATAGCCTTCATAGCACAAGCATTGATTGATAGGATTATTTATTCCATTGCAGTAGCATCCAGGATAACACAAGAATGAGAGGGCTTTCATTTTTTTACTGATTCTTATGGGAGTTCAGATACCAGTTTATTTGGAATTCAAGATGGCAAAAGAAACACCAGTAAACTCTAAATAGATTTCACTTAATTATATATTTATTTTTTAAATCTATCATCTATATTACAGATTTCACTTAATAATTATACCATTGTCTGCTGCTAAACTCATAGCCTAAAAATCATTGCACTGATGCTTTTTCAGAAACTCTAGTGGAAATATTTTCTTAATTCTGTCTTGAGTAAGTGATGTTTGCAGACAGGTAGCTTCATATCCCCTGCAGTCATTAGAAAACATGGCAGACTTTTATTTTAAACATGTATGAAGAATACACAATGAGCACACACAGAGAATGCTGCCCCAAATGTGGAACCGACGGTCCTGGACTTGGTGGAGCTTAGATCAAGGTCGATTACCCGCATCTGTGTTTGGGGCTGGGCAGGGGTGGTGGGTGCACCATGCCTGACCGTGTGTTCCCTGGACCGGCCGGCTCACTAACTAGCATGAAGCCATGCTGCAGAAATAGCCGCCTCTCAGTTATTCAGGGGCCGATTGTTCAGCTTTTGAATTATCCAAAACCTCCATACTGTTTTCTCTCTCCCCTCATTAGGATTGCCCCAAGAAGGTGATGTTGTAATCTGTGATTTTACCTCTTTACAAAAGTTTGGTGGGGCAGACCCTGGAAACTATTGGGGTTGGAGGAAAGAGAGAGAGAACTGTTACCCATTTGTTGTGATTATTTTCACTGAAATTGATTCATCATTATAGCCAGTAATCAAATGTTTCCCATATGTGCAAAACAATTTCCAGTCTTCAAAGCTCTTTCTTTCTCTCTCTCTCTTTCTTTGCTGGCCCACTTCCTCCTAAGATGGAGAAGCACTAAAATCAACAAATTCAATGTCTCTTTCATTCACAAAGTACATAAGCTCATATGTAGTCTCTGATTTGATCCTCACAAGAAGCCCAGGATTCCTTTACTTTACTAAAGAGGAAATTGAGCATCAGAGAAGCTAAGGAACTTGCCCAAGGCTACACAGCTAATAAGTAGCTGAGATGAGATCCAAATGCAGGTTTTGTACCTCAGATGCTTTCAGATTCTGTCCGCCAGAGCCGGCCCACCTCAAATAGCATATTCCTCAGTGTTGGCAGCTTCCTAAGGATGAAGGGCCAGGCATGGGTTTAGGTTGAGCAATAACTTTCTGCAGTAAGGGTAGGTTGACCTTAAACTATTTTCATTCCCTAGCATTCACCATTAGTGAAGAGTCTAGAAAATATTCAGAGATGTAGAACTGGACAAAAAAGCAAATGCGGAGGGAAGTGTGTCGTTTCCTTTGGCTTGAGCGCAGAAGGGATGGTTGAGGCAGAAATCAACACGGTGAACACATGTTCTTCGGACTTGACAAAATCCTACTGTTAAATATCACTGTCCCTTTGCAGGTTTCAAGGGCCACCTTATTCTTGACCTTTCAAAATTTACAATCTTTATGGCTACTCATTTTATAAAATCATAGGCTTTTAAAAAATATCTAAGAGATGAAATGAGAATAATTGAATGGGATAATATCAATTACCTGACACAATGCTGGGCACACAGCAGATGCTTGATATGATAGATGATAGCTGCTACTGTGGCATTATCATTACTGTTGTTGTTGTTATTGTTGTTGTTAGAATGATTCTGCTTTTCTTCTTATTATGAAATAGCCAAGCTATATTTCTTTACGTTGCCTCTGCTACAACACATAGAAAAGCTTTATCTAAAATTTCATACTTTATTATTAAAGATAAGTGCAGTGGCTGATGGTGATGACCAAGCCAACTTTCATAAGAGGTCTCTTTTGATCTAGAATATATTATAATCACAATGTTTAGACACTTCAACCAGAGTTGCTACTAAGTATATAAACAGATTAGCAGAGAGGTATTATTACCTAGCCAGCTAGAGTCCATACGCTATACAATAAACTATGCCAGATAATGCATTTTCTTTCCTCCCTCTCTCCTCCCTCTCCCTTCCTCCTCCTCGTTCTTCTTTTCTTTGTTCACCGTGAAGATTTACCAATGTCACAGTTAAATACTTTTAAAGATAAAACAGAAAGCATCTGTGAGTAGTAATCAGATTTGTGTACGGTGGTTTGGTTGATGTTTTGTTTTCAATCCTGTAATTGTTTGATGATTGTTTTCTGCACTAGGGTTTGAGGGTGGAAAGCCACTACCCCAGACCTTCCTCATGCCTGAATGTCCCTGGGGATTTGTATTGGGAACTGTCTTCTCTTTGCCCAGAGCTCTCTTTAAAAAGGCAAACAGTCCTGGAGAGGGTGGCACTTCAGTCCTTACAGCTTGGTGTAGAGAAGTTTATCTGGTGCTTTCTTTTTTGACCTGAGAACCAATGTACTTTGAGAACACTGAGCAAAGAGAAGAGGAGGGGGAAGAAACGGTGAAAGACTGGAGGAGGTAAAGATAGGCATTATTTACCTTCCCTTTTGCCCACGGCCAACCTTAGCTCTGAGTTCATTAACTCTGCAACGCAAACACCTTGAAGTAATGCCAAATTGAACTTCTGGTCCTCCTAAGGTCCAGCTGACTTTCACAAACAGGTTTCCCATAAAGATTATCAAATAAACAAACTACTAGGTTTAGAGCAAGTGACTCAAGCCAAAATCTCATCATCCCACATCAAATCTACCAACCTGCAGCCTCTGTGCATGCACGGTCTGTCCTCACTCCGGTCACTCAGAAGGAAGGGTGCCCTGTTCCTGTGAAAGTCCAGCCCTCCGTTCGTGCTCTGGATCTCTCCTCCCTCATCCTCTCAACGACTTTGCTTCTGTGGTCATGTCTTTCCTCCTCCACCTTTCTTTTTTCCCTATTCATTTATTCCTATTAGCATATAATAAACATGCTGACCTCTCCTGGTTCTTCTATATCAATACTGTCTCCTTCTCAGCCTCCTTTGCCAGCTCCATCTTCTCTATCAGTTCTCCAAACAGAGACTGTCCAGGGCTTTGCCTCTCCCCACTTCATTTTCCTAACTACCTTTCTCTCCCTGATCTCACCCAATCCCACGGCTTCAAATAGGAACAATATGCTGATGATGCCCATAGTTACATTTCTAGCCTTGACCTCTTTCCTCAACTCCACACTTGTATCCTTCTTTGGACATGATATGTCTGTGTGGATGACTAATAAGATCTCAAAAGAGAACTATTGATTTCCATGTCCTCCCAGCCCAAAGTCACCACTCTCTCTATCTTGATCATCTCAGTAAATGACTCTATTTTCAACCAGGCAATCAAGTCAAAAAGCTAACAGATCCTTTCCTTTCTCATCACCCCCATGACAAATCCACTGGGAGATCCTGTTAACTCTCCCTCCAAAGCACATCCCAAATCCATCCACTTATCTTTATCTCCACTGTTAACCACCTTTGTCTACACCACCATAATTTTATTTCCTAAAATTCCTACAGGCCTCCTAGATTCCATGTTTGTCTACACAACCCATTCTTCATGACCTTGTCAGAATTATCTTTTTAAAATATAAATAACATCACATCCTTTCTTTTCTTAAAACCCTCCAACAGTTTCCCATTGCACTTAGAATAAAATCAGAACTCCTAATATGATAACCAGGCATGCCATGGAAAACCCTGAAATGGACATAAATGAAAACTCCTAAGCTTAGTGGCACAGGTATAGACAGTAAAAGATTTTCCCAATGCTGACAGAGATTCCCCATCCCTTGACCCAGCCATTACACCTGGGTGACATAGCTTCCTTAATAGCAGAATGATTGCCTCATGTTATAGTTGGGCTTCCTCACGATGTGGAGGCTGGGTTCCAAGTGTGAGCATCCTAGGAAGTGAGAGGACCAGGAAGAAGTGCATTCTTTTTATGACCTAGCTTTGGAAGTCACAAAGTATCACTTCTACCATACTCTGTGGATCAGAACAGTCACAAATTCCTGCCCGGATTCAAGGGGAGGGAACACAAAGCCACCTCTCAGTGATAGAAGTGTCAGTCACATTCAAGAAGAATATGTGGGATGGGATAGATAGATGGGTGTGGTCATCTTTGGGAGAAACAATCTACCACTCATGTAGTCATGGTTGTAATTTTATATTGCATTGCCAAGTTTTCTTTTAGTAAAATTGTTTCTGGTTCATATCCTGGGTGTAAGTAAGTAGTTCTATGTTCTTCTGCATTCCACAAAGACTTGTAGTTGCTCTGCCTCCCAAACAACTTTGAGAACCGTTGGTTGTGTCCAACTGGTTCACTGTGTAGTTGATGGACCAAAGGACTAAAGAGATGATTGCGATTTGTCTAAAGAAAAGCTACTATCTCTATCTTTCTCATTTTGCCTGATTCTAGAGGACATTCTAGAGCAGGTGGAATTAGAGACTGATTCTAAAGATGGAAGAATTGGAGTTGGAATGACTAGGCAAGTAAGTTGGTGCTGCTGACACATAGTATGGCCTTTAAGAAAGTTTGGGGCACTTGAGTCTACCCTTGATGTGGATCCTGAAGAGTTCTCTCTGGCAGTGGGAAATGGAAGGAGTGCAGGATCAACAAAAAGGATCAGCAACTAGAAGGGGATGACGCAAGGCAGTGTTTCTCAAAGTGCCACTGATAGACCAACTGATGAGAACCTGAATCACCTAGAACATTGGTCACAATGCAGGTTCCTGGGTCCCACACCTTCTGAATCAGAATCTCTGGGAGTGGGGCCCGAGAATCCACAATTTAACAGACTTTTGGTGGATACCTATGCACTCCAATATTTGAGAATTACTGAGACAGGTGGTGAAACTAACCATGGTTTATAAAATTGAGTCTGGCTCAGAAATATGAAACCAGAAAAAGGGTCACAAATATCTGTGTCACCTGGACAAGGCTCATGAAATAAAGTGGAAAGATACTCTAGCAATGAAGGAGAAATGAAGATTTAAGTTTTCCTCAAAATAAGAACATAATTAGGAAGTAAGTGACTAAATCTCAAAGATTTCAATTTCTACCCTTGAAACATGATTTGGCAGTACTTTACAGCCTATTGTCAATATCAATAAATGAATCTTACTAAAAGAAAGGTTACAGTTTGACTTCAAAACATCCTTCCATCTAGTGCTTCATAGGACTCAATAGGAGAGAGAGCACATCTCTTTCTGTGACATTCGACTGATTTGCACATGTGAGAGTAGGGAAGCATACATTTCCATAGAAGCCTGAAGATGAAAAGCCAGAACACTATTTGTACTGGGAGCAGTTGACATGATCCCATTCTGCTTTGTCTCACAACCCATCCATGGTTTCCATTAATATCTACTCTGCCTCATCTCTGAAATTCTTCATCATCAATGGCTTATTGTTAAAAACTCTCTTCCTTAGCTTCAGGCCATTTTTACTAGACGGCTCCATCTTCCCCTGTCCCAATCAAGATTGCTTTCTTTTTCCTGACCACTAAAGAATTAACTTCCTGATACGTGCAACTGTTTCAAGGATGTTAAGACTTTCTGGCCATGCCAAGGGAATTGACTCCTTGCGTCTTATTGGGCTGGTAAGACACCCTCACTCAACTAATGGACATCCCAAAATGTCAGAGACTCCTAGAGAGCTTTTCCTGAGGCAGCTAATGATTTCCACGGCAACAGACATCCATCTGCTTAACATTTCGAGATAAGACAGTTTTCTCTCCCTGGGGAGTGCTGATGCTGGAGCCTATATTGTTAGATCTCACTTTGCATTCTGATTCCAAGTATCTTTTTTAAAAATATATTCTTTAACTTTGTTTCTGAAAGCAAAATTGTTGCTCTTTCTTTGAATGTCTGTGCCTTTCTTTCCACCCCACCCCGTCTCCTCCCCCTCCCCACATTGGTGGGTTGCACATTGGCGGCCTATTAAACAACTTTAACACAGTCCCACTTTGTTCGCTCCATATCTATGATTTTGGCTGTCTGAGAGGAGGTATTGTGCTAGGCAGGACTATTTGATTTGAGAATTGTTTAGACTGTGGGAAGTAGAACAGTTAAATAGAATGTTCTATGGAGTTAAACTTCAAGGAGAAAAGAAGGCATCTTTAATGCACAAAAAAGAAAAAATGAAAAAGTTGGCATGGATAGAACACTTAGGTCACACTAAAACAAGAGTCAACTCAGACCGTCATCTCAACTTCACCAAACTGGAATTTTAACTTTGACGTGGAGTCCAGCTGGTGAACATTTCAGTCTGTGAAGAGGGAGAATTGGGGAAATGAAAAATTTGCTTGGAAATGCTCATGAGCGTAAATTCAAGCTTTCATATTAGTGATTCTTAACATTCAAAGTCTTCAATTTTTTCATGATTCTTCCTCAGTTTTTCCACCATGTGGGTTCAGCGAGCAGAATGGCATTTCTTTTTCCAGCGCTCTTTGTACAACTTATACAGACTGGAAGCCTATGTCTGTTAAGGTTTATGTCATGATGGCCCCCAAATTCTGATGCTGCAATGAAGCACATTCTAGTGGAAAGGAGAGGCTGTATGAACTCAAACCCTTGCTGGAGATAGCGCAAGACAATATAATCTACTGAAACAAATACTTGGCTGGGAGCTAAGAGACCAGGATTCTGAGCTTGACTTTTCTACTACCTGGATAATCTTTGGCAAATCTTTTAACTCATCTAGGTATCAACTTTCTCATCTATGAATAAATTGAATGAATTCAAGTTTCCTTTTAGCTCCAAATTTAGAAGTTACTACCATTCCACACCTAAGATTTCTTTTTACATTTCTGATTCATCTGGTAGAGGGAACTAAACACAGTTTTTCTACCTGTTGGGTACTATAGGAAATCACTTGCCAGTGTTATTAGAATGAATCAAAAAATGTTTTGTTCATTTCGTTTTCATCTGCTGTTGAAAAATCTGTGCTCCTCATGCTCAAAATGTTTTACTTGGAGAGAGTAGGGCTGCATGGAGGGCAACTTCATTTTGTATGACACCTCTTGCATAAACCGTATCTCTAAGCACTTTACAGAGCTTCCGTAAAACAATTATGGAATTAGAGACACAGGGGAAAAAGGTGGCTGAGGAAAATGCAAGGAAGAAAAGGCATGACATGTGGATTTTTTCATATTTTTCCTGTGTATACTGATGTAAAACAATTCTGTCCCCACTAGAGAATAATGTGGGCTAAACTCTCCACTGCTCAGGGCTTCAGACATCACAGGACTTCTTCTCTCTGCTATTGGATATATTATGAGTTCAAACAACTAATGCAAAATCTTATTAATTTAGAAGTCCACATTTTCAAATAGATACATGGGATGTTTTGTAGATTGTAAGCTTAGAAACCTGGGTAGCACATAGGTCTCTGAACCTCAAACCAGAGCACATCAAAGTAACGCTCGTGGGTCAGGGGAATGAATTTCCATAATGAAAACCTTGCCTCAAACCAGAGGTTTACTGGATATCAAAACTGTGCTTTTCAGGGCCAGCCTGGTAGGGTAGTGGTTGTTAGCGTGCTCTGCTTCAGTGGCCCAGGGTTCACAGGCCTGGATCCCAGGCACGGACCCAGCACTGTTCATCAGGCCATGCTGTGGCAGCATCCCATGTAAAACAGAGGAAGATTGGCACAAATGTTAACTCAGCAACAATCTTCCTCACAACCCCCCCCGACCCCAAATGTGCTTTTTGGTTCGATTAATAATTACTAAAGGGTTGGATGTACCAAGCATAGATGTTAACATGACATGACAAACTTTTGGAAACAAGAAGTTCATGTGTCCTGATAGTCTGGATGTCAGAAATATCTTCTACCCTTAGATGTACATCTGGAAAGAGATGAATACATCCTATATCATGGCTGATATTCATTCATTCTTCGCCTTATCAATAATTAGTGTAAATTAGTTATTTTAAATTATAATTACTGTATAGCCAGCCCTGGTGCTCTAGTGGTTAAGATTCTGTGCTCTCACCACCATGGCTCAGGTTCATTTCCTGGTCAGGGGACCACACCACCTGCCTGTTGGTTGTCATATTGTGGTGGTCTCGTGTTGTTGTGATGCTGATAGTTATGCCACTGCATAACTATTACCAGGCTCAAATAATAGCAGGTTCACCCATGGTGGACAGGTTTCAGTGCAGCTTCTAGACTAAGACAGACTAGGAGGAAGGACCTGGTCACCCACTTCTGGAAAAAACTGGCCATGAAAATCCCATGAATGGCAACAGAGCATTGTCTGATATAGTGCCTGAAGGTAAGAGGACAATGCAAAAGAGACCGGGCACAGATCCATTCTGCTGTCCACAGGGTCGCTAGGAGTCAAAGGCACTTGACTGCACTAACAACAGCAATAAATTACTGTATAGCTACATATATGTATAATTATTATCATTATTGTAAACCAATGTAAATAATTACTAACAAATTAATGGTGTGTATTTATGTTGCCACCTCTCTTTTCAATACACTTGAGTTAATTTTGTCAAAAAGAAATAGCCATTGCCTTCTCTGATTATAAAAGCAATATACACTCAAAGTAAAAAAAAACCAAAAGCACATTGGAAGAAATAAGATCATTTAGCTCAGAAAGCCTTCTTATCCCTCTCAATTCCTGAAATGTGTTAACCATATGTACTACTTATTTGGACAACTTGAAATATAGCATCCTGACTCTGAGACTTTTCCCAGGAGGGTCCCCTCTGCTCTGCTCTGCCCAGGAGGGGAGGGAATTACTGCACTTTCCAAAGCCCCTCATCCCTTTCGAGCCTTAGAGCCTCCTTTGTCTTCTACACACCCCATGAGTTCAAGGTCACACTCCATCTCTTCCCGTCTGCTCAGCTTCTTGAGAGACCTCACTTCCTCCTGGATTGACCCCAGAAGAGTTAGTGTTGGAAACTTGGTCCATGCCTTGTACAAGTTTGTCAGTCTCCATGGCACCTGGAAAGTGAGATGCTCGTAAGAGGTTAGGGATGGAGAAGGTCACCACTTGTATAGCTCCCCAGGGCACGCTTATGCTACATTCTGTGTGAAGAGCACCCATGTAGCCCTTGACAGAGTAGATGGCTCCTCGGGAGCTGTGCAACATGGCGGCCTGGTGGCCATCATGCTCAGGGGAAGATCGGGGGCTGGCACAGAGTAGGCCCTCCAGGCATGTTTGCTGCTGTTGTTGGAGGTAGAGGCAGTGGGGTGCACAGTCTCATGGCTCATCCCTCTAAGGTGGCTGTGCTTTTGGGGGCTGGCCTGGTGGCATAATGGTTAAGTTCTCGTGCTCTGCTTCAGCAGCCTGGGGTTTGCTGGCTGGGAACCACAGGCGCGGACCCAGCACGGCTCATCAGGCCATGCTGTGGTGGCGTCTCACATCAAATAGAGGAAGATTGGCACAGATGTTAGCTCAGCAACGATCTTCCTCACATGCACAAAAAACTGTGCTTTTCAGTTCAGTTAATAATTACTATTATTATTAATGATAATTTTGCTGCTGTTTGGCTTTGGGTTTGCTGATCACACAAAAGGCCACCCACAACTTAGAATGACCAGTGATTCATCTCAAAACAGACACTAGTTGCCCATTCTAGAACAACGCAAAAAACCTCTGACTTGTAAAGTAATTCCACCCAATGCCCAAATGCGGTGAAAGTTTGCCAGTCTGAGCCAGAGGTCTGTTGCACACATCAGATGTCCTGCACTATGAGTTGAAGCATGCAATCTGAAAGTCTCCTGGCTAAAAATGGGAAGGGAGCAAAGTAAATGGCTTATGGTGACTACACACCATGCTTACAATCGAAGTAATTTCAGTTGCCCCTCCCCCACTTTTTTGTGCCAAGTTGAAATTTTTTAAATTGAATTGACAAAAATGCCCAACCTTTTTCTTTTGCTTTCTTAATCTTAAAACTCATACCAATCCTGGGTCTGAATGACATTTTAAATTATGTTCAAGTGATTAACATTTGTTTCTGCTCCCTCCTCATTCTCATTCTTTCAGTCATCCCTCAAGCCAGGCACCTTGAACCCTGGCTGCTTCGGGTTCTCCACTTCCTGGAAATGTCCATGTATGAACCTTTCCATTTACAGGTTTTCAAAATGTATCCTTCCAGGCCTCATTAATTTGCCTTCCAGGGAATAAAACTTGATTCATTGGTTTTTACTTATGATTGCTAATAACTTAATGTGCTACCCTTCCTAAAATCAGGCACCTGCACGCATTTGCATGCACACACATTCTAATAAGAGCCTTCAGTACCTTCCCCAAAGGAACCAGCAGTGATGGAATTTTAAAGTGGCCACAGGAGTAGCTATTTGGGAATAAGATGGTCTAAAATTAAAAGTGAAATAAGAACAGGGCAAACTAGATTGTTCCCATCCTCATTCAAAAAGAACCTTGTCCCTCTCCTGCCCCCTCCACTGTACCCTAACTAAACACCCTAGATACTGCCAACAGGGTCACCTATCACTTCTCCACATCACAGGGTAACTTTTTCCCATGACAAAAACAATGAAAATCCTACCCCTGAGGTGGAAGAGGTCCTTATATTCTTAAAACTCTAGAATTTGACGTGGAGAGACTCTTGGTGGCTGTCCTATTAGTCAGGAGAGGCTAACTGATGCTTCAGTAACAAACAGCCCCAAACCTCAGTGGCTTAAAAAAAAGGTATATTGAATGCTAATGCTCCATAAGGGTCAACCAGGGAGCTCTGCTCTGCATTGGCCACACTCTGGGATCCTGCTGACAGAACATCCACTTTCTGGAATATTTCTAGTTGCCATGGTAGAGGAAAAGATGGGGAAAGAGAATGACAGGACGTATGCACAGGCTATTAAAGTTTGGTCAGAAGTTATGCATATCAGTTCCTCTAACACTTTATTCACCAAACAAGTCCACCATCACACTTACTTCCAAGGGGGTGTAGAAGCACAATTCCATGAGCTTGGAAGGGCGCAGAGTATTTACAAATCAAACACTATCATTTTATAGTAAAATGCCAAGAACAGAGCCTGGCATTAAGCAAGAGGTATTATTATTATTATTATTATTATTGTTGTTGTTGTTGTTATTGTTAGATTTGGGGAAACAGACACAGGAACATCAAATGATTACCTAAGATCACACAGCTAGTTAGAAACAGAACAAAGATGAGAACACATATTTACTGAATCCAAAACTGGAGTTCTTTTCTCTCAACTCATCTAAATGCCTAGAAAAGACGTGATCGAACACGGTTAGTAGATCACCACATGCAACCAGATGACCATGAGTTTTGCATTGTTTTCATACTAGGTTACCTTCAAGAACAGAGGTCAGCAAACTTATTCTGTAAAGGACAAGATAGTAAATACCTTAGGCTTTGCAGGCCGTATGATCTCTGTCACTCAGCTCTGCCATTGTAGCACAAAAGTAGTCAGACGCTATGTCAACAAGTGGGTATGGCTGTTCCACTACATTTTTTCACAAAAACACACAGCAGACTGGCTTCCGCCAGTGAATTGCAGCTTCCTGATGCCTGCTCTGGAGCATCCTTTACTGGAGAAAGATTTCATCAGTGGAAAGTCCGAGAAGAACTCAGACAAAGAAACCTTGAGCAGGTTATCTCACCCCTCTGTGGCTCGGGTTCCTCTTCAGTACAAAACCTACCTTACAGGGCTATTGAAGATTAAACATGTCGATCTGCGCAGCGCACTCAAGAGCGCTCCGCAGCAGCACGTCCTCCGTTCACCTCCACAGAGGTTTCCCGCCCCTCGCTGTGCAGCAGCCACTGTCCTCGGTGCTGGAGGTTCCATCGCGAACAAAACGAAGTCCTTGCTCTCTGGAACTAATAGTCCGGTCCAGGAAGTGAGGCAAAGAAACAAACAGATATTGAAGATGTCAGGAGGTGATAAAAGCTGAAAGAGAAAAGAAAGCAGGATTAAGACGGGGTGGGGGAGGTGCGTTTGTGAAGTTTTGTGAAGGGTGGGTCAGGGGAGAAATTTTGAGGGAAAACTTGCCGGAGGGAGAAGCCAGCCCGGTGGACACTCACGGGAAGCGTGTTTCAGCACAGGTAAGAGCAAGTGCAACATCCCTGGAGCAAAGGCTGCTGGAAGTGATTCCGGAGGTGAGGGGGCGTGTGCGAATTCATGAGGGAGGAGGGACAGTGACGGGAGATGAAATTGGGAGCCTGGGGGAACGTGAAGGGGACAGTTATGGGCCCTGGTAAGGAGTTTGGATGTAATTCTGCATGAGATGGGGAACATTATTATTATTATTTATTATAAGTATTATTATTATCCTGTACCATTAGCACTCCTTTTTCTTTTGCTCGTTCTTTCTTCACTCATCCTTCTTCCTACCTCCTTTCTCTCTGCTCTTCCTCCTCCCCATCCTTTCTCCCATCTATCTATGCCTCTTTATCTGTGCTCCTCTAGATCCTTTTTTTGCCCTTTTGTAAATTTTCCTTTTTTAGGTAATGCTTAGCTGTTTCGTGGCACGCGAAACCAAGGTCACTGCTCTTGGGAATAATCAAAGGAGAAGGTTGGCCCAACTTTCCAAGAGGATTTAACCTAATTCCTCAGACACTGGGCATCAGACAGAAAGGGCTTAGGAAAACAAGATAAGAATTACAGCAAAGATCATCAAGAATTTTTTTTGTTGTTTTTAAAACAAGATCCCAGAGCATTTAAAGGAATATGCAACTTGTATTGGGCTGATGTGAATGTGGTAGGGAAGAGATGGATGCATAATAATTCTTTTCATCCTTTTTGCACTGTGAGTTTGTGAGTGGGGATATGTTTATCCCAGGATTTAGAACATTACCATCTCTTGCTCACCAGAGCTAATGGATGTGACACAAGTATTCCAAGCAGCTGAAAATCAAAAAGTGCTTTTTACAGACACCTTTGCAAGATAAGCTGTTGTGTTCTGATTAAACAAATATTATATATGTATATGATGGGGGATCTTTGGGTACGTATACCATAGAGAGAGAAGGGAGTGGAAGCTTGAGAAAGAGAGAACGCAATATGACCGTCAATAAATCAGTAATCATAGTTGCTGTGTAAAGTGCAGATTAAACCCAGCACAAGAGCCCCAAGCTAAAAGTGCTAGAAGCCACTGAAATCCTGCTGTGCTCAGAAATTCGTGGCTGCATCTGCCTGCAGGGAACACTTTTTAAAAAATTTACAAGAAGACCACATATGGACCAGTGGGTCTTGTATGCTTCTCGAACTCGAATGTGATACAACGAATCACCTGGGGAATCTTATTCAAACACAGACTCTGATCCAGTGGGTCAGGAGCAGATCTTGAAATTCTGCATTTGTAATCAGCTCCCGGGTTCTGTCCACACAGCTGCTCTGTGGGCCATGCTGGGTAGTATAACGGGATTTTTAATGTAACAATAACTCAAAAACTTAAGTTACATTAAATATCTATTTTATTGCATTAAATGGTGACACTTGTAAAAATATATTTTGGCCAGAGGTGGGCAGATGTGTAATTTCTGGATTGTGGGCCTCTGGAGTTTCTAAACAGAAGTTTCCAAGGGAAATTTACTTGGTTTGGAAAAATGCTGGTAAATCTATGGGAAAACACTCCAAATGTAGTGGCAGTGTTGGCCGAGGTGTCCAGATGTCTGGAACCCAAATGGACTCTGATCAGTTCTTCCAGCTTGGGCCCTCTGGTGTAGGCAAGAAGTGAGAGCTGTGGTCAAACGCCAGAATACCTGCCTAATTTTAGTGCTGAGAAGCGACTTAGGATCAAGCAGGGCCTGGTAATTGGAGCTTTTTGGCCTTGGGCGCCATCTCGTGGCCCAAAGCAAGAAAACCCTTTTTTTTTTTTAAGATTTTATTTTTCTTCCTTTTTCTTCCCAAAGCCCCCCGGTACATAGTTGTGTATTCTTCCTTGTGGGTCCTTCTAGTTGTGGCACGTGGGACGCTGCCTCAGCGTGGTCTGATGAGCGGTGCCATGTCCGCGCCCAGGATTCGAACCAACGAAACACTGGGCCGCCTGCAGCGGAGCACCCGAACTTAACCACTCGGCCACGGGGCCAGCCCCGCAAGAAAACCCTTTTTAAAAAAAATCTGGAAACCAAGTGTAGTATGGTTCTCACCTATACATAAAGCTGTGGTGTTAGGTATTCTAATTAAGAATAATGAACCTTAAAAATATTAAGTTCATAAAATGTGTAGGAGTTTGCTATAAATTCCTTTTTTCTCTTTCTTTTTCTAACTGTAAAGTTGAAATCCTTGCTAGATTCGACACATTCAGCTTCAGCAAACGTCCTGCATCTAATCTTTGCTGTGTGACTGTGGCCAGGTTACTTAATATTGCAAGACCTTGAGTTCTAAGTCTGTAAATGGGGATAATAAAGCTACTTCATGAAACTGTGGTGAAGATTAAACCCACGGAAGGTGCTTAGTCCCAGTGCCTGGCAATAATTGGAGAGCAAAAAATGGGAGTGATTATTATTATTATTGGCTATAGTAGAAAAATAACAACAATGAGAAAAAAATCATAAAATTTTATTATTTCCAATTTACAAACATGGAACATGAGGTCCAGAGGACAAGAGATTTTCCCAAGGCAACAGATCCAATGTCAGACCCAGATCTAGGTCTCTTAATTCTGGATCAAGGGTTCTTCGAGTGATGAAGCTGCTTTCACCGTGTGTATGAGTCTGATAAACTAAAGGGAAAAATAGATTAGTCAGCTTTCATTAGTTATGCTGCAGGCACAAATCTCCAAAATCTCAGTGGTGTATATAGCATAAAGGTTTATTTCCTGCTCATGTTACATGACCTTCACAGGTTGTCTGCCCAGTGGATGCTCCTGTCAGCCATGGGCAGAGCAAGTGAGTAGAGTTGTGGGTCCGTTGGTGAAACTGAAGGGAAAATGAATTAGTTTTGTTTGGATTGCTTCTATATTGTCTATGAAGTTTTGGGGTGAGGTCCCCCAATGACCACAAGGTGAGGAGGAAGTATTGGAAATGTGAGGACAGATAAGGTTGGACTGTGCATTTATTAGGAGAATGTAAGATATTGCCCAGTGATGGTAAGAGCCCACTTGAACTATTGGTCAAAAGTTTGAAGTGGGTTTGGCCGGCCCTGCTGTGTGATTGACTTTGGGAACTCTGAGCTTGTTTGGGTTCAGGTGTAGAGCAGGCAGGAAGTTGGGCTGAGGTCTTGCTAGGTGAATATGACTTTGGGAGAGAGTGGCAAGGGACTTAAAGATGTTTTTAATATTTTTTTTCCAAAAACTTAAACCTCTTCAAAATCTGCAGGGAACCCAGATGTCATGTAGTTCATTGTGTCCCCTCTCTCTCCTTGTGCCCATTCTACAGGTGAAAAATAGAGGCTCTAAGTAGACAAGTGACAGCCTGAAGGTTATGAAAGGAGGCAGATAGTGTCCTAGAAATCGACCCTTTGTGAGAAGTAAAGAGTGTTCACATGGTGTCCCATTGCCATGGGCTGTTTTCCTTTATGCCTCACTGCCTCTGTCTCAAGAGGGACCCTTATGCCATCAGAGTTTACCAAGTGAAGATTTCATCCAAATCCTGGCTACTCGTGGCTTTAAATGCAGCAGCTCCTGCCCCAGGAGTTGGGGGTGTGGCAGATTGAATTCAGTGGCCCCAGTTCTTCATCTCTCCTCTTATTCACACTCTTTATCATGTGACTTTGCAGCTCTTCTTACTAGAAGTAAAGTGTACTTCTCCACCCCTTGACACTGCGCTTGGCCATGAGACAGGCTTTGCTCAATGGGATGTTAGAAGATATGGTGCAAACATAGGCTTGAATTATGTCTGGCCAGTTGAACTTCTGTCCTCCCTATGAGAAGAACGTGCTCCGAGACTCCCAATGACCCAAGGATGAGAAGAGACTCAGAACTACGCTGGAACCAATGTGCAGCCCAGAATCCAGCTTAGCGCAGCCTGGATCACACTTCCTTCAGTTGACCTGCAGCTGTGAGCAAAAACAAATGATTATTTATGCCACTGAGCTTTGTATAATTTGTTATACAGCATTTTTGTGGCAATAGGTTACTGTATAGGAGTATCTTTTCTAAATTCATTATGCTTGCTTTCTTGTCATTTACCTTTCTCCTAAAAACAGGGCACTACAAAACTGATAGATAAGCGAGGCACTCAGTTAACAGCTTCTGCTTATCAAAGCTTGGTCATGGCATGGCACCATTTCCAACTAAAAATGAACAAGTCTTGTGGGAAGAGAAAAATGTTTATATGCATATTCTAACTCTCTGGAAAAAAAGTTTGGAGAAAGGAGGAAGTCACTTTTACTTAGATTTTTGGTTTGTGAATTTCATTTGCCATCACATAGCAGCTATAAAAAGGGAGATGAGATGAAGAGGGGCAGCAAAGGGAGGTGTTGAGGAGAGGGAAGGGACATAGAGAGGGAGGCAGGTGGACAGGATTGCGAGGGCAGTGGGAAGACCGGAGAGGAAGTGAAGATGGAAGGGAAAGGGGCAGGGACTTCTCACCAGAAAATCTAGAGAATTGAGAATGGGAGAATAATGGAATAGGTGCCTCTCCCCACTACACAGGTCTAACAGAGATATATGTTTGACAAACAAAATGTGTGATATAGCATGACAACTACATTTCTGCACAATGTTTCACAATTTATGTAGCTGATTTTATGTACTTTGTATTTCACATTCTGGTACTTTGCAGACAGTTACAATTTCACGGCTCTGGGACATTATGTTGGAACTTGACAGGTTAAAACGTGGGCAGTGTGGGACACCCACTGTGACACTATTGATACTGGGAAGTGGCAACTGAGATGGAAGGTGATGAGAATAGGGAAAGTAGGATGGGAGAATAAGGAAAGAGGAAAAGAGAAGAAAGAAGGACCAGCGCGATCACCAAAGAGATGGCTACTGGTACTACTAGTCGTCAGCAACATGGTACTCCTAGTTGTCAGCCCAGGCTGAGCCCCCAACCCGAACCAATGGTTGGCTGGACTCCCTTCTGCAGCCTGAGTCTGCAAGTTGAGCATGAGTCTTCAGAGCTGGAAAGCCGGGTAGGTGACATGACCACCCTTTTCTCAAACATGTCTGAATTGTGTTCGCAAGATCTTGGTTTGCCCAATCATACCTCCATCCTTTCCTCCCTCCTGTTTTTCTGTCAGGAAGTCTCCCAACTCTCAAGGTGGAGCCATGGGGATAACTGCACCCACAACATCCTGCAGGGAGCATGGGGAGGTCAAGTTTCCCCTTGGAGATAGCCCACTGGGTCCACCAGAACAATGCTCTCCAAAGTTATTTGGTCCAAAAACGTCACTTTCCTTCACTTAATTCCCAGTGTGCTTTGCTGAGTGGAGGAGGGAAGGAGGGATCAGGCTGAGAGTTAGGCCCAAACCTAAGTATACCCCTGGGGAGTCATCAACGAAGTAAATCCGGTGGGAAGAAAGAAAGGTTGAGAACCACACTTCTAATACATCTTCTACTTTAAGGCATCCTATGTCCAGGCTCCTCCAGATATTGTTATGGTCCCCACTCTGAAAGTTTTGGGGAGAAGGGAGGCCACATGATTCCTCAATGGCACAAGACTTTGAATTCTTGCCCCCCTTTGTTTTTTTGAGGAAGTTTAGCCCTGAGCTAACTACTGCCAGTTCTCCTCTTTTTGCTGAGAAAGCCTGGCCCTGAGCTAACAGCCGTGCCCATCTTCCTCTACTTTATATGTGGGACGCCTACCACAGCATGGCTTGCCAAACGGTGCCATGTCCGCACCCAGGATCCAAACTGGCGAACCCCGGTCGCAGAGAAGCAGAACGTGCGCACTTAACAGCTGCACCACTGGGCCGGTCCCTTCCCTTTTTTTAAAAAAATTTTTTGTTGTTGTTGTTGTTTTCTCCCCCAATTCCCCCAGAACATAGTTTCATATTTTAGCTGTGGGACCTTCTAGTTGTGGCATGTGGGACACCGCCTCAACACGGCCTGATGAGCGGTGCCATGTTTGTGCCCAGGATCCAAACCAGTGAAACCCTGGGCCACCAAAGCCGAGCCTGTGAACTTAACCACTGGGTCACAGGGCCAGCCTCTGAATTTTTCCTTTTGTCTAGACAAATTTGCATAGATATTTTTCAGTGGGCTCTCTCTCCCAGCCCTCACAGAAGCAGGTGGCTTGTTTGTTAGAATATTCTTACTGCCCTCTCCCTTCAATTCCTCAACTTTGAGGGTACCAATTGTCAAATTTTGGTTTCAGCACTTTCTAGCTCTTTAACTTTGGGAATGACGCCTTAAGTCTCTGCCCCCATTTCCTCATCATTAACAGTCATAACTACCAATGTTTAAGGACCTCTTATACACCAGGAAGTATTCTAAGTACTTTGCCCACATTAAGTTGGTGGTTAAGAGCGGTGAAGGTTCTGGAGTCTGATTGGATAAGGGGATTGGATAAGATCAGAAAAGCAGAATCAATGTGTTAAATTTCTCAGGAATACAGATTCAAAAACCAGATGGAAAAGAAAACTGACTGTTGGTGGAATTTAGGCATCAACTACAATTTAAGACAAGGGGTGTGGTGTAGAGAATGACATTTGTGCCTGGACATTTCCAGTATCCTTCAAATAACACCTCGTATAGCTGGCCATGGAACAATTATCTTTCAGCCAAACACACGATGAGCTTACTGGGGCTATATTTTCAGGTGCCTGGGGGCCAACACAGGGCTAGTGATGGAGTGCGTCTCTCCTTATACCAGGGCACATATGTTGCTTAGTCTCCTGGCCTAGAAAGGAGATCAGCTCCTATGACATCAGGCCTTAAGACAAGAAATGGCACCAATGAAAAACCAAATAATAAACAGGTGGAGAAAAGCAATAACTTGAGCCTTTCTTGGATTGGATTCAATTTCTGCCTGCAGCATTTCAGTTTTAACTCACTAAACCTTGGTCAGAGTCTGGGGAGAACAAGGCAGCACAATTCTGAAAAGCAATCAAAAAGTGGCTGCCAAGATATTGGAAGGTTCCACAGCGCATTTCTAAACCAGTGCTAATCTATTAAATATACGCGCAATGAACCGTGAAATTGAGAACATGATTGTCCACATTCTCTAAGCCAAAGGAATAAAATGGTCATTTTCCCCTTTATTTAATATGAAAAATGAATCACAAATAATCTGTTATTTTGTGCCTTTGTGTAAAACACGGAAGTCTGTATGTCTAATGGAATTTGTTAGCAGGGAGAAAAGACTTAAAGAATCGTGATTCTTGGTTTGCTAGAAACTCAACTTCAAACAAAAGGCAAGGAAAGTGGCTGGACTTTTGAGTTAAAAGACCTGGGTTAGGAGCCCAAACTCTGCCTTTTAGGACTGTGTGAAGCCAGGGTATTAATTCCTATTTTACATCATCTATGTCAAATTTCAATGAGAATAATGTGTGTAGAAAGCACTGTTTCAAGTGTATGAAAGAGTATAAGGCAGGAAATGGGGTGTACAAATATTTTCATTTCAGTTTGGGGAATTATTGATAGAATACTTTTTTGCAACTTAACCACAGCTATTTTTTAAAAAAAATCCAAAATTTACTCATTACTATGAGTATAAGTACTACAGCTTAGCGAAGGCAACAGAAGCATTGATGACTGATGATATTGTAAGATGTGGGGGTTACCATTTGGAACATCCATTCAAATTAACCAATATTTGCTCAGAACATCAACCAAGTTCATGGCACTCAGCTAGTTGCTGTAGGAAATATAAGGATGATTATAATTCAGTGACTGCTTTCAATATGCTTACAATCTAATGGAAATTAGATGGGATATGATAAGTAAATTTTGTACAAGATGGAAAATTAAAAATGCCGAAAGATGTTCAAAACAATTGCAACTAGTTAATAGATTACCTCTGGCTGGGAGATCAGATAAGACTTCATGGAGGAGAGGGCATGAGGGATGCGCTTTGAAAAATGGATAGTGTATCATTGAGGGTCTAATCTGGAAAGCAGAGACCAAACTAAACATTTCTAACTAGAGGATTTAATTCAGGGAATTAGTTACAAAAACACTGAATGGGCCAATAAAGCAAAAACAGGAAGACCAGGCAATCCAGAGATCTGTAGCTGAAGTAAAAAGTTTCCAACCCTATGGCTGCAGCAACAAAGAAAAGGAGGTGATCTTAGCCGGAGCCAGGAGCTCATTCTCCTGCACCACCAGGGGTGCCTCCCAGCTGTCCGGGATTGCTGCAGAGGGGCTGCTACCTGGAACAGTCCTGGAACTACGGCGGCCACATCTCTGCTGGGAAGCATCACATGAGGGTGCTCATTTGCCAAGGGGGCACTACGCAGCCAGTGTTGGGACTATTGAGAGGGCACTGAGCTCCGGTGCTGGGACCAGGAAAGGGCCTCTGTGCTGCAATGCTGCACCTGCCAAAGGAGACAAGAGCATAGAGTTGTCATTACTATCTGCTGGGAAGATACCTCCAGCACCTGCAAGCAGCACAAGCTTGTCCTCTCCCCTCCTCACGTGCCAATATCCAGTCAGTGCTCCCATTGCTGCAAACCAACCAGAAGACAGCTGGCAAAGCCATCTAAGAAACGGAGATTGGAGTCTTAGCTCCCCTACAACACTTAGCAGAGTGGGAGTGGGGCTGAAAGAAAGCAGGCTAACGCAACCAGCATGGGAAAGATGGTGAGAAGCAAGGAGGGAGAACTTTTCAGGGCAACTGTTGAACGTGAGCAAACATGCAGAGGCAGAAAAGTGCACTCTCATTTGGTTTGCCAGCCAGTTTCTGAATTGCAAACAAGAGAAATCAACTCTTTGGAAGAAGAAATTTATGGAAAGGTCATGAGGTAGCTCATGGAACTGAAGAAAAGCCTGGAAAGTCAGGCTCAGAAAATATTCAGAAATCAAGGGAAGATTAACAGCTAAAAATATAACCAGAGTCCACCAGGGGAAGAGTACAGTGAGTCTAAGCTATCCTTGGTGCCTCAGTGATAGGCCACTGGCCACCACTCCTGCTAGATTCTAGACTGAGCAGCTGCTGCTCAGAATAACATCAAACTATCCCCGGGTCTCTGTGATTTAAGATTGTTTAATATTCGAAGTCTGGGATAGAAGTTTTTATAAGCTAATCCTAGGATAGGTACTCTCTAGTTTCCAGGAAGTAGAGGAAAGAAGTGTCTGCCTCCATCTTGGCTTCTGTAGT
Organism: Equus caballus; assembly: GCF_041296265.1. NCBI lineage: Eukaryota > Metazoa > Chordata > Mammalia > Perissodactyla > Equidae > Equus > Equus caballus. The sequence goes on from NC_091704.1 coordinate 42,265,758, forward strand.
GGGACTCAAAGCCCTGCCTCCACTAAGATGTGCGTGCCTCAGTGGAGCATGTACGTACAGTGTGTATGCCGGCATACACAACGGAAAGTTCTTCCAAGTCAGAAGGCATTTTCTCTGTTGAATAACTAAAGACAAGTATAGAGTATAGTCCTCCCGTTTGGCTTTCAAAAATGTGCACTCTTTCTGCTATTGTGGTAATCTACTTGCCCCCCAACTCTCCTATAAAATAGTTAAATAAAACACCCCCACCAAACAGACAAAGGTTTTGTCAGTCACTACATTTGTTTCCATATCTGGGTTCTCTGGGTATCACCAACTAACTGCCCTGCGTAACTCAAAGGAGGTTTTGAAAGCACTTTATTTTTCAAGGTGGTTTTTTTTTTTTTTTTTTTGGCTGAGGAAGATTTGCCTTAGCTAACATCCTTTGCCAATCTTCCTTTTCTTTTGCTTGAGGAAGACTAGCCCTGAGCTAACACCTGTGTCAATCTTCCTCTATTTTGTATGTGGATCACTGCCACAGCACGACTGACGAGTGTTGTAGGTCTGCACCCAGGATCTGAACCTGTGAACCCCAGCTGCTGAAGTGGAGCCTGCCAAACTTAACCACGAGGCCACAGGGCCGGCATCTCAAAGTTGTTTTTTAGTTATGTTAAGAGGTGCAATCACCAAACCAAACCCTATCACAAGAGTGATGCCTGAGCAGATGGGCCAAGAAGTATCCAAAAGTTGCCTTTGTTTCATGTTAATGTTAAGATCTCTGCTCCAGGAGGAGCTTAAGCTATTAGTATAACATGTGTTGTATGTGAAAGCATGTTTTCAAACTGTGCCTGCACAGGCTTATACCCACCTCTATAAGTGATGACGAAACTTCCATTTTGAATATTCCTTCCCCTACCAAAAATAAAAGATGCCTGTTTTCCCTTGCTGGGGGGTGGGGGGGGGGGGGGTGGTGCCACAGTTTTAGAAGTTATTCCCTGTGGTCTCCTTTATTTGCTGCAAATAAATTTTACTTTGTATGACAACTACTTCTGACGAAGGCTTCAATTTCCACTCACCAAGAAGCCAACCCACTTTGTTTCAGTAACATGAGTAATGCCTATTTTTACTCAGTCTGTTTGGTTCTGTCCAAATTCCACCTTAGTTCCAGTCATAATAGAATAAGATCATGTTAGATAATTTCTCCATAGAAAACAACTAATAAATCTGTCCATAGTGATTAAAAAGTAGCTATCTGAAGGCTCTAGGACAGTGAGTAGAAGCAAACAAACTCTAGTAGGGAATACCTTCTAGGAAGGGGAGAAGGAGAGTTGTATGAAGTAAGTTCCCACATTTGCATCTTTAAGCCTAGAGCTCGGTGTTGTGGTGAGCATCATGCATCAATGGGAAAACTGTACTCCTTCTGGACAGGGGAACAAGAAAGCTCAGAGATTAGGAGAATCCTAGAAGGGGAAGAACCAGGAATGGGATCCCCAAACCTATTTTTCTTGGTGGCCAGGTCAATCATCCCAGCCAATTATAATTCCTCTTTGGCCTGTTTGTGCAGTAGATGTTGAGCCAAAAATGTGCAGGGGGCATACTCAGCTTCCAATTCAATGTGGTCATTGTTGGTTCCCTAGGGGATGTACTCTTCTCTTGCTTCTAAAAACCTCTACAACATAGACTGGAGCTGCAGGGAGGAGAAGCAAAATTTTGTGGTTGGGTTCTATGCCCTCACACCCACTCCTCAGTTCTCTAATTATGTTATGGAAGAAACAGCACAATATACTCACTGGTCATTGGTTTTGAGTGTATTCTCTACCTGAAGAACAGCACACCAGCCTGACACCATAATTGAACATTGCCTAAGCCATCTTACCACTCTGTTGAGCACACTGCTTCTGAGTGATGGGACACATGGTAAGAAGACTATCAGTCAGTGTAGGCTAAGTAACGCTGCAGTGACAAGCAACAAAGTTTCCTTTCTCATTCATTACATACAGTGTTGCAACTCTGGTTCATGGGATCTTCACTCTAGGACCCAGGCAGATAGAGCAGCCTCTTCCTAGAACATTGTTGGTCTCCTGGCAGGAAAAACAAATACCAGTGACTTGGTTTTATTATTGGAGTGAGCCAGAGGGAGAAAGCTGGGGAAGTACCCACTGGCTCTTCCAGGATCCCAGAAGAATTGCAGCCAGCACTAGGTGTGTGCTGATTAGAAGCCAGACCCTCAGGCAACAGCTCCTAAAGTGTGCCATCAAATCCCATCCAGGGAAAGACTGGGAGGTGGTGTCTTTGCCTGCTCCCTCTGCAATGCGCCCTGGAGGGATAGCTGTGGGGAGTGCTCTACTGTTAACAACTGCTTCTTTGTTTTCCATAGTCTTGTGGAACTTGTGAAGGCAAGCCCCTTTGGCTTTCAGAGGTAGGTGATTTGCAGACCTGTCCCTGGGGTGGCAGCCTTAAAGTCGGGGCACTATGAGATGTGTGGTCCAAACCATTATCTCCTCAAGGAGAAGCTGGGAGTTGGAGGTTCTCTCCCAACTGTGTGCTGCTGTGCTGGGGGCGGGGTTTATGGTGAGACTGTGTCTCAGTCTTTCCTATCCATTTCAATGTATTTTCTAAGTGCCCAGCGTGTAGGAGTCACTCACCTAGCTTCCGGATTTCTCTTAGAGGGAATTGCTCCGTGTGTAGCTGTATATTCAGTGTATCTATGGGAGGAGGAAAATTCAGGAGCCTCCTCTGTTGATGTCTTGGTCCAGTAGCCTTAGCATCCACTTAGAACAGGTGGCTCAGCCTCTCAGGCTCACAGTCGAGCCTCTTGGTAGGAGGTGTAAGGTACACTGCTTTGTCTTCCTCTTGGAGGAGACATCCTGATATGCCCCAGACCACTGAACCCCCAAGAGACTTTTAAGGTGGTACGTGCTTGTATTTGGGAGGATTTATTTTGTATTCTCTTACCTAAGCTCTAGAATACCTGTTAATTTTTACTCTCCAGATCCCATGGTCACCTCCTTATTGCCCTGAGGAACTCAAGGGTGGGTTCAGAAGCATTTAACTGTTTAAGAGATGCAATCACCAACCACCCTGACCCAGACCAAATCCCACCACAGGAGCTACGCCTATAACCTTTGCCTCATTTTGAATGCTAATTTCTCTTCTCTGGGGAGGAGCTTAGGCCTTATTACCATAACCTGCAGTGTATGTGGAAGCATGATTTCCAACCGAGCCTGTGCAAGCAAACGCCCACCTCTCCCTCTTGAATATACATTCCTCGTCCCAAATAAAAGGCCCCTGCTTCCCTTTGCTCTAGGACTCCATGACTTCAAAAATGATTCAGTGGGCCTCTCATGTGTTGCAAATATACCCTACTTTGTGTGACAACTACTTCTGGTGGAGAGTCTGACTTAACTCACCAGGAGGCAAACCCACTTTGGTTTCCATAACACTGTCACTACCTGACTAAGCTTAAAATAACCTATAATGATTCTTCAAGATCACATGTCTTCTGCACACCCCCATGCAGGGTTAAATAGGATTTATAATTATTAATGACTCTGGAAATGGTAGTTAAGGTTTATTAAGTGATTATAATTTCCCATGCACATATATTAACTCAATTAATCATCACAACATCTCTATGAGATGAATAATACCACTCTCCTCATTTTGAAGAATAACCACCCCTGCTATTTTTCAAGTAGCACTAATTTATATAAATACCTCCCTCCCCAACCCAGGAATGTTGCGTTACCTTTGTTTTTCCATTTTATAGGGTTAGTAGGGTCTTTTGGGTCCTTCCTACCATGAAATGTCTTACTCCAAGGTAAGGATTCTTCTTATTGTCAAAATATTGATATTAACTATGTGTCCAAGGACTGGTTCAATAATCAGGATGTGCTTGGGATCTCACTCAGCTGTATTGAGGTAAAATTGGACAAAACATCTTGCATCACATGGCCTCCATAAGCCCGCTCTCCAATCTCTAAGAATTTGTCAGCTTAGAGTCCAAAGTCAAAATAACATCTTCCCTGGTACCCAGTTACCCTGGTAAATGGACTTCAGGCATCTTTGGAAAACTGAGAGGAAGAGCCATATTGTGTCCTCGAGGTGTATTTCAGAGTCTTTCCTAAGGGTACCCAACTTCTTCATGTGCTGCCTATGGCTCTATCGATCGTTACTGTCTGCCATAGTGGCTTAGCTCAAATCAGACACAAGGTCACAAGATCTGGAAGTTATTTATTTAATATCATATTGGCTGAACTTCATTGATAACTTTCAAATTAGGCATCAGGATCTGAGAGAGAAGTTTTCAATTTAGTTCATCAGATTTTTAGCTGAGTCAGGGATATTTGCTTTACCATCAGGTTCCCACCGGGACAGACATTCCCGTGTTGTCAGTGTGCTGGAATACTTGGACCAGGCGTAGTACCTCATCAGTACTCTGCCAACAGGAGGGTTGTCCATCGCAAACTGCCTTTGGATTTCCTTTTTCATCAGTAGTAAAGCGACCTCTAAGTTTGTGTCCCAGGTTCTCTCCAGCACTAGAATTCTTTGAAATCTAACGAGTCAAATCTGAAAGAAGTGAAATCTCCAGAGGCTTAAGTCTCCTTTGTGTGTGAGGGGCACCACTCCATGCTAAATAGGCAAACTGTGAATCCACAGGGCATGCTCTCACTTCAGTGTTTATCAATCGAAAGTCTCAATTCTGTCCCTAAATTGATGGTTTTTGTTGGACCCCAAAATGTGAAATCAAGAAAAAAATGTATATTTTCCATGTGACCCAGTTAAAGTGGGCTTTTCAAATTCTCCATTTATCATAGCCATTTTTCCCCAATAATTTGGACATTTTGGCTTTGCTGAAGTGAGGCGGTGGCAGGCATGGGTACCTTAGATGCCTCTCTGGTGTCTAATTATCTGCCTGCGTCAAAGGGGCTCTCCCTCCACCGTCCTCACCGGGGTCAGGGGTTGAGAGGGCCGTGGGTGTTTCAGCATGGTTCTTCCATGACCATGTGTTTGTGCTACCCAAATTTTGGCAAATCCACAGTCTCTCACCCTGAAAGTTATTTTTAGTTATGCAAATAAAGCAGGGCTGTAACGAATTATCCATATAAACATGGAACTTCAGAATCAATTCACTTCTGCCAAAGATTCTTGTTAGTCAGATCATTCCTGTTACCAAGTTGACTCTGCTGCCTATTACGGTAAACACACTCCCATTATCTCTGTCCAGGGAGGGCTTCTCCTCTGCTCCCCCACCACTATCCCCAAGAGGCTGTCCTAACCCTCCTGCAATGAGGAAACCCATTTCAATTGTAGAACCTGCCACTAGCAGACCCAGCCCACGGTAAACAGCCACGAAAGCACTGTTCAAAGATGGCAGGGCTCCTTTCCAGCGTCATTTCCAAAGGCCGTGGTGAAGAGTGGGGTAATTGGCCCTCTCCAGAAATACACACGATGGGGGCATATCAAACAGGCTCAATTCACTCCAGCTTTCCCATCTCTCCAGGACTTTTGACTTCTTTTTCTACAACATACTAAGAAAGTTATCTCATCTTGAAGTCATTTAGTGGCTTCGGTCTATCAACCAAGCTAACAGCTAGGATCGCTTTCAGATGCCTGAACTAAAAATCACTGGAAGTGCACCTGGAGTGATAAGTCTGGTCCAGGCTAAACTTGTGCCCTTTCCTCCTTGCTCAGGCAGCCTGAGAATCCATCCTTATGTGATCCCCCAGATTTTTGCTAATAAAATTAGAAAAGTGCCACATTTTTTTTTGAGGGGGAGATATATAAGCTTTTATCCAGACTTGTCTTTATAAGTGGACCCCAAGGGCATTGCTATTCCCAGGGGCCGGAGGATTTCATCATCTCTTGTTGATTTTCTTAACTTCCCAAGCCCTGCCTACACCTCTGGAAATAGTCCCCTCATTAAGATCTCTTCAGTTAGACAGTTTGAGTGTTTCATCTGATACCATGTCCTTCCCTCAAAATTCAGAATCCTGAGGAGGGTTTTTGACTGCCTGAGCCTGGGTTATTTGCCTACGTCTCAGTGTCTGCAAAGTGGGGAGAAGGGCTGCGTGCTCCCGCTTCTGTATGAAGGGGGTTCTGCCTCTCACCAAGACCCACAGTCATGGGGATTTCTCCCAAACAGAAAAGATGTTACCATGATCAGTAATTTCATTTTAATTTTTTAATTTTTATTTATTTATTTATTTTTTTTTGAGGAAGATTAGCCCTGAGCTAACTACTGCCAATCCTCCTCTTCTTGCTGAGGAAGACCGGCCCTGAGCTAACATCCATGCCCATCTTCCTCTGCTTTATATGTGGGATGCCTACCACAGCATGGCTTTTGCCAAGCGGTGCTATGTCCACACCGGGGATCGGAACTGGCAAACCCTGGGCCACGAGAAGCAGAACGTGTGCACTTAACCGCCACTGGGCTGGCCCCAGATTGGTAATTTTAAAAAAGACAAGTGTCTCCCAGATTGTTGAATTGGCAAAGTAGTTCTGCTTGGACAGAAAGGAGGGTAAGTGTATGAGGGTTTGTGTGTGTGTCTGTGTGTGTGAGGGTGCGTGTGTGGTGGGAGCATTAGACTACCAAAGGAGGTGGGAAGCTATTAATTAAGGAGGGCTTGAATGTCAGCCAAAGGAAAATATATGTCAGGAGATGGGAAATGGGGAGCCATTGACAGTCTTGAATATGGGCATGACGTGACGTGTCTGCGCAAGATTCATCAGGCAGAAGAGTGAAAATAAATCACTGGAAGGAGAGAATTTAACTTTCTCTGTTGGGCTGTAAGCTTCATGGGGGCAGAGCTTTCTGGAATTTTTAAATATTTCTTTTCCTAGAGATTAGCCCAGTGCCCGACAAGTAGTGAGTATTCAATCAATACTTATGATTGAGAGCAGAGAAGCAAGGACTAATCAAGAGGCTATTACATTAGCCCTTGTGAGAAACAACAAGCCTTAATGGAAGGAAAGATAAATCACGTATACTGAGCACCTACTATGCGCCAGGCATTTCACCTATATTCTCCCATTGAGCTTATAATCAATCTTCTGAGGTACATATTATTTGTTTCCATTTTACAGATGGGTCTTGAATAAATTAAGTAAAGAAGTCCACATTCATACACACAGTAAACAACAGAGCTGGGATCTGAACCCATGGGTTGAAACTCATACCTGTTCACGACAACATGCCATCGGATGGTAAGAGTGGGTGATGGTAAGAAGAGCACAGGTGTAAGCAAGGTCGGCAAGTGACTAAGTCCAGTGGGTGGGACAGAAGCAGGAGGGAAATTGAGGGGTTTGAGGTTTTGAGCTGGAATCACAGGGGAGAGCACTGACTCTATTAAAAAAAGATCGAGAAGTAAAGCTGAGGCACTTCTAAGGATAGGAAGTTGGGTCTGTTTTGGGCATGCTGAGTGGGGCACTGGGGGACAATCGGAGGGAGCTATCCATTGGGCAGGTGGATGCAAGTTGGGACCCAGGACAGAGGCAGCAGTAAGGAAATGGATTTGCAAGTGGCCCATATGGAGAGGATGACTTGAAGGCACGGGCGTGGATGAAAGTTCCCGAGGACAGGACATGAACGTACGTGGTCCAGGCATGACCTGCAGGTGCGCCTGAGTAAGCTCAGATCCTCAAGCATCCTGAAACCAGGTCTGCCTCACTAACTCTTCCTATCAGCAGTTTTCTTGAGATTTTCCACATCTCTGTAAGTGGGGTGTGTTGACAAGGGGTGAAAAATACATAAAGGAGTTCTGATCAATGAAGGATTTGCTGTTGGTGTTACTTAACGTGCTGTACACACCCAACTTGCTCGATCTTCTCAAGGAGAGAAAATTGAAATAACTCAGTTAAGAATGGCAGATGCTGAGAATTCTTCACCTGGGAGCTGAAAAGCCAAACTCCAGAAGCCATGACTCTTCAGGTCACCTACGTGTTACTAGAGGCTTCATCTGGGCAATCCCTGGGCTCAGCCTCCAGGATTGGGTTTCTGTGCTGGCAGGTGGGGATTTCCCCTCCTCTCCATCCTTCCCTCTCCCACCCCCTCCCCATGAAGACTCACTGGCAGCATCACCTTGTCTGAGGGCTCCCTCTCTATGAGGCTTTCTAAGAAGCCAGGTTGCCCCCCAAAGAGTAGTGACTACTGACACGCTGCTTCTCAGGCCAAGCTGCCCTATTACAGCCGCGTCAGACACAGCTACCTTCGTCTTTCTACATCAAACTAAAAAATGACCTCATTTCTATTTGAACATAGATAATCCAAAATGGCTGAACTTTAAAAATAAGAATCTTTTTGCATGCAACATTCTATAAAGGAAGAATACCCTGATTAATTTAGGAAAGCATTTTACCCTAACTTAATTATAAAAGACTGAAAATGTGCTTTTGCATCTTTTTAGGATGACATCCCATGGCATCTACGCTACATAACAATTTCTATGACAATAAACACATAGCCTTGTGAGTTGGTAGTTGCATAATTGTGGTTTTCCTCTGCTTGTTCTCAGAGGTGGAGAGCTGCCTGTGTGTTTTTACTTCCCCTTCTTTTTTCTTCCCAGGGGGAAAAAAACAAATGGAAAACACACCAAACCAGAGGGAAAGAAATAGTCAATATGCCATTGCTGCCTGTAAGCTGTGGTTTATTTGCCCGCTCTCTGAATGATCTGTGAAGCACTTTGCTGGCAGGTTCAGCTCAGTGCACTCTGAGTGGCAATGCTTACCAATGACCACCAGAGGGCAGTCACGGCCTCAAAATACACGGGGAACGCTTTCTTGCCTCCATCCACAAAATGAGTACCTGGGAACGAATGGCTCTTGCTTCGACCACCTCTCTCAACCACTGTATAGATAATTACCATGATGAACAGGATGCGCATGGGCTCGGCAGTCACACTGCCTGGGTTAAATCCTAACTCAGCCACTTACTAGCTGAATGACCTTGGACAACTTACTTAACCTTCCTGGACCTACTTCCTCCTCATTTCTAAAATGAGGATATTAATAAACCATATCTCACAGGCTATTGAGAACAGTTAATGAGTTAATATTTTTCAAGCTCTCAGAACATCTCCTTGCACATTGTAAGCCATTATATTTATGGTTATTACTCATCGTATTACATTAAACCCTTTTTTCTCTTTCAGGGCCCCAAGTGAAGTGTTCAAGGAGAAGGGATGTGACTCAGGAGAAAGGAGGGAGAAGGCTTTGGTCAGTCTCAGGCCATGCCAGGAATCTCTGGGTGACAGAGAAGGGGATGTGGGAAATGTCTGCGCCCTACAGGAGAGCAGGAAAATGGTTCTAAGGGAGGGTGGGGGGCAAGCCCTGGCCTAAGTTTGCCTGTATCTTTCTCAAAGGCAGAAGGACAGCCCCAAGCTTAGGCCACGCCATAGGAAGGTCAGCAGGCGTCTGGCACAAGAAGGGCTTGAGGCAAGCAGAGAGCTGTCCTTCCGGCCGCATTCAAGCATGGTACAATTAGCCGCAGCCCCAGGAGGCCGTCCTGAGGTGCCCGCCGCTGGGCCACCTCTCCTTGCAGTCTGGGTAAAGGACAAAGGGAGGACACCACCTCTGAGAGAGAGGCCTCGGGGGCTACTTTACAACCAGCATGGCAGAGGCCAAGGAACCAGGTAGATGTTCTAGCTGCCTTGAGCAAAGGCGGGAATGTGACAGAAGGGAGAGCTGCCCCGCCCGGGAGGTGGTGGGGGACCCATGAAGAAAGCAGGGCTTCAGTCTTCTTGAGATGTTTCAGAAACCTCTTGGGAGTGATCTGAAGATAAGCTCTGGGTAAGCTCCTGGAGGACAGGGACCACATCTTACCTGGCATTGTGGATCAGCGACTGTGCCTGCCAAAAGGCTCTCTCCTCCTGGCTCATGAGAAGATTGTACTTTCCTGCCCACTTGACATCAATATGGCCATGTGACTGTGCTGGGCTAACAAAATATAAGCAGAAGACTTAAGAGCCCATGCAGACTTCACCATGTTCCTTTTTCCCTCTGACCCGGCAGTTGATGGCTGCTCCATCAGCCTGTGTCACAGCGTGACCACAATGAGCAGAACGTCCCCTAGGCTGACCTGTGGTAGACATGTAGCAGGAGTAAGAAATCAGTCTTTGTTGCCTTAAGCCATAGAATACTGGGCTTATTTGTTACTTGTTACTGCAGCATAACCCAGCCTTTCCTGACTGACACAACAGGTCCTTTTGCATAGCCCTCTGCTGTATACACATGCCTTTTTTCATGCACCACCTTATTTGATCCTCTGGAAAGTGCTGTGAAGTGGGTCTATCACCCCAATTTTCCAGATAATGAAACTGGGTCCCAGAAAGCTCAAGTATTCAGGGTCTCAGAGCAAAGTGATAGAGCTGGGAATCCAACTTAAGCCCCAGGATTCCACCATGCTCCTTAGGATGATGCCTGACACCTAACAAATGTATATTGATGTAAATGGAAGTGATAACACTGGCCAGCACAGCCGCAATCATCATCATCATAATGCTTTCACCAGGACGACTCTTTTCTTGGTGTCATGGACGTAAACGTAAAGCATAGCTGGTTCCATGAACAGCAAGGTTGGTAAGAAATGATGCGTAGGGTGTCTCACAGAGAGGACAGACGTCAGACAGCATCGCCTCGCTTGGGAGGGCTAGTTTACTGTTATCAAAAGCCTAACATTTATTAGAGTATGTTTTAAACCAGCTTCTGTTATTCCATTCCCCGCCCCACCAAGTCCCTAACACGATCATCCTGACACCGAGCTCTCTCATTCTTTGTACTAAACTCTCCTCCAATAATGTTGGCCTATTCTAGCACCTCACTCACTCAGCGCCCTTCTTTCTCCTGGGAAACTGGCAAACTAGTCTAGCTAACTCAGGAGAAGGCTGTGGGTGTGCTGTTGCTCCTCTGTGTCACATTTAGACATTAGCTTGCCCCTCTCCGTGCTGTTCCAGCAGTGGGATTTCAGAGCCACTCAGCAGGCTGGTAGGGGAGGGAGCTCAGCACTGGCTGACTTTTCATTACACCTCAAATCACATCCTGTAATTGGCAGCCGACTCCACTCAGCCTAAGACCGCTCTCTGCATCCATCCATCCTTCACTGCTGACTTTGAAGGGATCAAAAGAGCTCTGTGTATTTTTGTAATCTACCTAATCTTCAGAACGATCCCTGTGAGGATGCAGGTATCATCACCACCATTTTTCAGATGAAACGAAGGCCCAGAAAGTTTTAGTGACAGGCCCAAGGTCACCCCCGTGAGCTGGTGGCAGAGATGGGAATAGAACTCAGACCGGCTGAGCTCCCAGGCCATCAGTCTCCATTAGACCCTGCTGTCTCGCTGAATTCCCCCTGCAGTTTTAATTGAATATCATGTTCTTCTTCACTTCCTGCCCTAAACAGAGCAACAGCTGCCACTTACCCTCCTGAGCCGGCTGGCGGTACTTCAGTGGTGGGTGAAGTTATCCTGGGATATAAAGTGGGTGAAGCATTTCAGGATAAAAGGGCCCATCCGAACGGAAGATGTTCACAAAAGTATAAAAGGGATGCCCCAACTTTACTCTTTTCCCTGACTTTCAAATGACATCGGAAAACTGCGTGGGAGGGTGAGTATGGTAGTTAAAAGGATGGGATCCTGTGGAGGAAAAAAATAAAAGATGTGTGTGTAATTGGATGAAAACTTCTTGGCAAAAAAAAAAGGAGCAATGTTTTTGGTGAGAAGTCCAACGTACAGCATTGTTAAACTGTCCTGGGTTCGTTTTCTTAGGAATGATGTTCTGGGGTTTCAGGAGGATTAAAAGCCAGAGGACTAAGGTGCGCTTTACCCCATTCCATCTACTGTGCAGTTTCTACCGCAGAGGTTCTAAGACTTGGGGGTGTATCAGAATGACGTGAGCAATTTAGGAAAGGCATTGGTTTCCCGACCTGTCCTGGGAAATTGTGGCTTAGGAGAATTTGTGATTGACGTGGAGGGGACAGTTAGGGAAAGCTGACCGATGGCCATCATTATGCCCCTGCCTCTCATGTACATTTTGGAAAGGTGTCTCCCGGTGGAGAATAAATGGAGTAGGCCTGCAAGGAGGGGGCTGCATGTCTCCTCCACAACAGGAGGTCTGGTCAGCCCAAGGCAGCCTGCTCCACCATGAGCGCATTTGCAGAGGCCCGTCTGCAATGGGAGTGAGGCTCCTCATTACCCTTCAGTGCACGGAGGACCCGTGAGGAGAGGAGAATCTCGCCCTTGGAAATCCGAGCGGTTTGGTCCAGGCCAGGAGGAAATTGAAAAACTTCCCAACCAAAACGTCTACTTCCGGAAGAGACAAAAAGCAGCTCAGGGTCATAAATCCGTGCCAACACCCAGGACCCAGAGGTCAGGCTGGAGGCCCGGAAGATCAGTGGGCTCTGAGGGTGAGGAATGCAAGGCGGGGATCCCTTGCCTTCAGGGGGATCCGCTGGGTCCCCCGGGCTGCCGATTGGGCGCCAGCAGACGCCCCCCGCGACGCGGCAGGATTCCAGAGGAGCAGTCAACCTCGGGCCCCTGGGTCGCCGCTGCCTCGCTGTGTTTTGCAGAGTGGCGTTTCTCCTGGAACCCAGCTCAGGCAGGCTCGCCCAGAGGAAGCCAATCATGAGACTGGACAGTGTAAACAACCGGCAGCCTCTGTTTTCTAAACCGAGAACCTGAGCTGAACCAGGAGGTCAGGTCGGCTGCCCAGGTGCCCGCACCAGTCCCCAGAGTGGGGCTGTCTGCCCAACTGTGCCCCATAGTGGGCAGTGGGCCCCTGAGAAGGCAGCCCTAATTACATTCAGGAGCCCATGAAGTGCTCAAGAAATCATGAATTATGACGGCCACAGCAAGGACTGAATTATGACTCAGGGGCCTTTGGCTGTTAACTTCCATTCAAGGGGCTTCTAATTTCAACAGGCAGACATTCCCCCTCTGGCAGCATTTCCCATACTCCCTCTCATCTTAAAGTCTCAGTCACCCCAAAGTTATGAAAATCTGCAGAAAGGTGTCCTTAGAATCAAGAAAAGCTTAAACTTGTCTCACTGAACCCTTAAGATTCGAGTATCACAGTGGCTGGAGGGGAGGAGGTCATTTCCAAGGGCGAAAGATGGGCCTGCTGATACTAAAACATCTACATTTCTATATTTTAATAACTTTTCACTGCTAGAGAACAAGGCAGATAATTGTCATCTGAAGTGAAGGGGAGGGTGGAGAAATTTTAAATGGTTTGAACTTAGAATAAAGCTTGTTCCTCTCAAGGACGGCATGTCGTGTTGGGTAAGTTCTCCAATATTTCCAGGCCTCACATTTTTCTCTCCATAATATAGCTGTCATTTCATCCAGTAAGCAAAGCATGAATCTTAACCGCCACTAAAGGAACTTGAGTTCCACATTTGAAAGGCAGCAAAAGCTGAGTGCAATATTAGTGTGTGATTGTGATAAAATCAAGAATTCAATATAAAAGGCTGTGGAAGTTGGAAGATCAAGTCTTCCAAAGATATAAGGAAACGTTGAAAGTAGAGGCATCACTGTTCAACATGGGGTTGATTCTTTTCTTGAGCAGTCCTCACTGAAGGCCATCTCACATCTCTGAAATGATGTTAGAAATGAAACAGAAATCAGGACAAGGAGAGGTGGCAAGACGTAGGAAAATGGTCGATGATCTAGACTTGGCCAACCCCAATTCTAGCCCCAGCACTAACAAGTTTGTGATCCTGAGCAAGTCCTCCCAAGATTTGGCTCTTGCTTTCATCACAGTTTCATTTTGTTGTGTTTTTTAATTGTGGAAAAAACATGCAACATAAATTTACCCTCTTTCCAGTTTTTAAGTGTACAGTAGAATATTGTTAACAATAGGCTATGTACAGTGTTATTCAGCAGATCTCTAGAACTTTTTCATCTTGTGTTACTGAAACTCTATACCATTGAACAACTCCTTGTTTACCCCTCCCCCCAGCCCGTGGCAACCATCCTTGTACTTTCTGTTTCTATGAGTTTGATTACTTCAGATACCTCATATAAGTGGAACCATGCAGGATTTCTTTTTTTGTGACTGGCTTATTTGACTTAGCATAATGTCTTCAAGTTTTATCCATGTTGTAGCACATGCCAGGATTTACTTCTTTTTAAAGACTGAATAATACTCCATTGCATGTAAATATCACGTTTTCTTTATCCATTCATCTGTTGGTGGACATTTAGGATGCTTCCAGATCTTAGCTATGGTGAATAATGTTGCAATGAATGTGGATGTGAAAATATCTCCTCAAGAGCTGTTTTTAATTCTTTTGGATATATATACCCAGAAGTAGGGCTGCTGGATCATATGGTGGTTTTATTTTTAATTTTTTTGAGAAACCCCCATACTGTTTTCCATAATGGCTGCATCATTTTATAAGCCCACCAAGAGTGTGCAGAAATCCCACTTTCTCCACATCATTACCAACACTTGCTATTTTCTGTTTTGTTTTGATAGTGGCCAGCCTAACAGGTATGAATGAGGTGATATCTCATTGTGGTTTTTCTTTGCATTTCCCTGATGATTAGTGATATTGAGTATATTTTCATATGCTTATTTTCAATTTGCATATCTTCTTTGGAGAGATATCTATTCAAATCTTTCACCCATTTTTAATCAGGTTGTTTGCTTTTCTGTTATTGGGTTGTAGGAGTTCTTTATGTCTTCTGGATATCAGTCCTTTATCCAACATAAGGTTTGTGAATGTTTTCTCCCGTTCTATAGGCTGCCTTTTTACTCTGTTTCCTTTGCTGTGCAGAAGTTTTTAAGTTTGATGTAGTACCACTTGTCTATTTTTGCTTTTGTTGCCTATACTTTTGGTGTCATATCCAATAAATCATTGCCTATTCTAAGGTCATGAAGGCTTTCCCTATGTTTTCTTCTAAGAGTTTTATAGTTTCATGTATTCCATTTAGGTCTTTAATCCATTTTGAGTTAATTTTTGTATATGGTGTAAGATAAGGCTCCTTTCCTTTGCATGTGGATATATGTTTTCCCAGCACCACTTGTTGAAGAGACTGTCCTTTCCCCATCGTATAGTCTTAGCATGTTTGTCAAAGATCATTTGACCATATATGTGAGGATTTATTTCTTGGCTCTCTATTCAGTTCCATTGGTCTGTATGTCTGTCTTTATGCTGGTACCACACTGTTTTGGTTACTATAGCTTTGTAATATGTTTTGAAATCAGAAAGTGTGAGGCCTCTAGTTGTTTGTTCTGTCTTTGTTCTTCTTTCTCAAGATTGTTTTGGGGTCTTTGAGATGCTATATGAATTTTACGATGTTTTTTTTCTCTTTTTGCAAAAAGTCCCACTGGGATTTTGCTGGGGATTGTATTGAATCTGTGTATGGCTTTGTAGGTATGTACATTTTAGCAATATTAACTCTTCCAATCCGTGAACATGGGATGTTTTCCATTTATCTGTGACTTCTTTAATGTCTTTCATCAGTGTTTGATAGTTTTCAGTGTATAAGCCTTTCACCTCCTTGGGTAAGTTTATTCCAGAGTATTTTATTCTTTTTAATACTCTTGTATATGGGATTGTTTTCTTAAATTGCTTTTTGAATTGTTCACTGTTGGTGCATAGAAATGCAATTGAATTTTGAGTGCTAGTTTTGTATTGTCCAACTTTGTTGAATTCATTTATTAGTTATAATAGTTTCTTTTTTGTGGAATCTTTAGGGTTTTCTGCATAAGATCATATCATCTGCAAACAGAGATAGTTTTCCTTCGTCCTTTCCAATGTGAATGTCATCTATTTCTTTTTCTTGCCTAATTGCGCTGGCTAGGATTGCCAGTACTGTGTTGAATAGAAGTGGCAAGAGTAGGATCTTTGTCTTGTTCCTGATCTTAGAGAAAAAGCTTTCAGGTTTTCACCATTGAGTATGATGCTAGCTTTGGGCTTTTCATATATGACCTTTATTATGTTGAGGCAGTTTCCTTCTGTTCCTCATCTGTTCAGTGTTTTTACCATGAAAGGATTTTAAATGATATTAAATGCTTTTATGCATCAATTAAGATGATTTCATGATTTTTGTCCTTCATTCTGTTAATGTAGTCTATTACATTTGTTGATTTTTGTATGTTGAACCATCCTTACATCTGAGGAATAAATCCCACTTGGTCATGGTATATAATCCTTTAAATGTGCTGTTGAATTAGGTTTGCTAATACTTTGTTGAAGATTTTTGCATCAATATTCATCAGGGATATTGATCTGTAATTGTGTTTTCTTATAATATCTTTGTCTGGCTTTGGTATCAGGGTAATTCTGGCCTCATAAAAGAAGGTTGGAAGTGTTCCCTCCTCTTCAATTTCTTGGAAGAGTTTGAGAAGGATCAACATTAATTCTTCTTTAAAAGTTTGGTGGAATTTTCCAGTGAAGCCATCTGGTTCTGAGCTTCTTTTTGTTAAGAGTTTTTGATTATTGATTCAATCTCCTTACTAGCTATAAGTCTGTTCAGATTTTCTATTTCTTTATGATTCAGTCTTGGTAGATTGTATGTTTCTAGGGATGTGTCTTTTCTTCTAGGTTATCCACTTTGTTGGCATAGTTCATAGTAAGTAAGTTCATAGTAAATTCATTGTTCATAGTAAGCCTCTTATGATTCTCTGCATTTCTGTTGTATCAGTTGTAATTTCTCCTCTTTCATCTCTGATTTTAGATATTTGTCATCATGTTTAAAAGGAGATTGTTGAATTAGACGATTTCTAAGGCCTTTCCAGCTCTGAAATTCTTTAGCATCTCAAAGGAAAATTTAAAAATGTATTATAAAATATTTAAGACATACAAATGATTTAAAGAAGAGTACAATGAATACCCACCCAACTTAAGAAATAAGTTATTGACATAATAGATAACCTTCTGTGTATCCTTTCCTAAGTGTGTTCTCCATCCCAGAAGAACCCACCATCCTGAATTTTGTGCTATTCATTCTCATGCATTTCTTTATATTTTAATTCTATATATATATATATGGATCTCTGAGAATTGCATGGTATTTTTGCCTGCTTTTAACTTTATGTCAGTTGTATCATACTGTATTTATTAGTCTACAAGTGGCTTTTGTCCTCTTAACATTTTGTTGGTGACCTTCATCCATGCTGGTGGATGTAACCCTTGTTCATTTTCACCCCTAGTACTTGATTGTATGCAGGTGCCACAGTTTAATTACACACTGTTGGTGGACATTAGGTTGTTTCTATTGTTTTGTTTTAACAAATAATCTTACTCCAAATATGCAAGTATGTATCCCGTTTACACTCATGTGAGACTTGCTCCAATAGTGGACTACCTGGGGCATAGGGAATGCACATCTTCACTTTGACTAAATAGTGCCAAATTTTTCTCTAAAGTAATTGAACCAATGTATACTCCCACCAGCAAGGTACAAGATTTCTCATTGTTTAACCCCTGTACCATCACTTGGTAGTGTCAGATATTTTATGCCCAACCCGATGAGCATACAATGGTAACCTGATATAATTTTCACTTGCATTTTCCTGATAACCACCATGGTAGTTCATTTTGTCATATGTTTACCAGCTATTCCTGTTTCATCCCCTGTGAATTGCTTCTTCATATTTTTTGCCTACCTTTAATTTTTAATGTGGATGGACTGTATTTACTCCTTATCCTAGGAAAGTCATGGATTGCATGACCAGATTGCACTATGGTGAATTGCATTCTTGGGGAATTTATAACATAGCTCCCACTTGTACCACAAGAATGTGTGGATGAGCAGCACCTTTCCTTAGGTGCGTTCAGTGGATCCATATTTTCTTCACACCAGCCAGTGCAGGTGGAGAATGTGAGTCTCCTGTTAGAGAATTGAAACTCGGGGTCCTCACAGCACTTGTTGCTGAGCTGATGCTGAGTCTATCCGGATGACCACCTGCACCACCTGATCTGGAGAGGCCTAAGCATGCACTGGAGGGAGGCTGTACACACTAATTCTCCACGTAAAAAGTCGTGGAGTTATGGCTCCACGCTCTAATACTGAGAGTTTCCTGGGTTTTATGGAGAAATGTGGATTCCTGGTATTTTTCAAAGTTGCAAAATGCTAACATGTATTTAGAGAAGTGTCACAAGCGAAGCCAAAAGAAACATGCCCAAGGTTGAACTGGAGATTTCTCTTACTGCAACTTTGGAGCACAGCATTCACCAAAGAAGCATCAGCAGTGAAGAGGCAAAGAGCCTCTCATGTTCATTCTTGTTTAACTCTTCTTATAAAAGACTCATTTGTCCACAGGGGGTTTAAACAAGTCAGGATACAAGAGGCGGTAGATACATAGGATAAATCGACCTCTGCTTGCAAATCTGACTAGCCTCTGATTTATGTGAATTGCTGCTGCTGTCACTGCAGATTGTTGTCCCAGCTACAGTCAGGTTGGGTTGGTTTGCAAAGTGTAATGCTAGTGTAGACTGGAATGTCCAAACTGGGTGCCTCTGCACTGGAGAAGACTAAACTCTCATTGTTAGGCTCCATAGTAAAAAATAGAAACTGTGGCTTTGGAATTGAGACAGTTCAAAGGACATTTAAGAGACAGAGAAGAGAGATTTCTTTTCCTCAACTCTCAGCCTCTTTCAAAAATATGTACACACACACACACACACACACACTTCCATTCAGAAAAGCACCCCATGCAGCCCTCATTCTGCTCATTTTAGTTTTTCGTATTTCTGCTTCTAGGTAGCAAGAAAAGCCTAAAGTCAGGTGTATGCAGAACAAAAAAAGAGAAAAATTCTAACGATTAGGCCTGAAAATCATAAAAGAATGAACAAACGTGTTTACCAGCAGGTCATGAAGTAAAGCAACGTTCCATCAATACGTTAGTCAATTAATGCGTAGCTATTGAGTGCAGGGTGTTGAATGTATTCTGGGTGGGGAGGCCCCTGTGGCTTGCCCAGGGCCCACTGGCAGGGGTATTTAGGAATATCCCACACCTGTGTGGCTGTTTCAGGTTTCAATCAGCATCTTAGACACAGCCAATAAAAGAATTATTAGAAAAGATAGAGCTAAGCAGAGAATAAATAGAAGACTGGAAGGACCTGCGCAAGGGAATCTTTGGAATAAATAAACCTTGACTAATTAATCCATTTGCAAATATTTATTGAGGACCTCGCATATGTTGTCAATGTCAATGTCGATGTCAGTGTCCTTTCTGTAGTATAACAGCACCTTTCCCTCTGTGCCTCAGTTTTCTCAGCTGTAAATTGGGGATAATAATAGTACCCACCTTGAAGGATCATAGTGTTAAATGAATAACACATTGAAAGCAAGTAGAACAGTGGCTGACATGTGGTAGTTATGCGGTCAATATTAAGGAAGGAGACAAATCACATGCACATAGAAACTGAACAACAATGAAGACATCAAAACAAGAGATGTCACTAGGCAGTGCATTATTAATTGCCAAACAAGTGCTTCTCGCCCCTGAATGTCAAAACCGAGGGCACAGAGCTAAGAGAGAGCCAAAGAGTTTGGTTTCTCTCACTAGCCAAGCACCTGCCTTTTGCACGTGTCTGAGAAGCTGCAAACTGGGTCCCTCCAGAGACACCGTGGATCGTGAGGGGCTTTTAGGAAAGGACTGAGAGCTGCCCCTTAGCACGGAGGTGGTGCAGCGGAGTGCTGGAGAGTGCTGGAGAGTGCGGCCGTGGGCCAGACCACCCATGTTCAAAGCCCAGCACTGGCACTTACTACTTGTAGGCTCCTGGGAAAGTTATTTAACTCTTCTGAGTCTCAGTTTCCTTGTATGTAAATGAAGAATGATAATAGTCTCTATTTTATAGGTTGGCATGAGGATTAAATGAGAGAGTTCACATAACGCTTGTGAGAGAGTACCTGGCATATACAAATTAAATTGCTCATCTAAATTGGGTGCCAAACCAGCTGCTTCTTCAAGATCTGCAAGGAAAGAAATTGTACAACCTGCTACAGTGTTCAACCCACTGTGGTGTTCAGAACTTCCTTCGTTAGGAAATCCTCCCTTTTTTAAGTTTATTTAATTTGGAAGGGCCATTAGAGATTTTTATAAACTGACTCATCTACACATGATGAAATTGAAGCCTGGAAAGTTTAAGCGACTTGCCCAGTTATCCAGATGGTTAGTGGCAGATGGGGCTGGCTCCCAGTTCTCCTGACACCCAGATCCGTGCTCTTCCTACAAAGTCTGCATTTATTGTTTCCCTCCAAAGTCCCTCTTGTCCCCTGCTCATTGTAGTAGAGATCCTTTGGTCCATGTGATTCCAAACTCGTAGGCAGAGCATTCCAAACCCTCCACGGTCTGACCTTATCTACCTTGTGGGGCACCCAACACACAGCATCCCTTCTTCCCCATGTGGTCTCTAGACAAATTGCAAAATAAAACAAAGGGTACAAACATGGCCAGATATCACTTTTATCATTGAGAAAGTGGAGAACATAGCTTATTATGAGAGCCAAGGGGCCTGCAACTGAGCCCCTGATTAGGGAGATGCCCCCACATAGCCCCAGGTATGTGGGCTGGGACCAGGAGAGCAGATTTCCATGTGACAGATATTCTGCATCCCGAGAGGAAGAAGGAGGGCAGGGCTGAGTAGAAGGTGCCCAAGTTTTCTTGCCTGATTTCCCAATCAGAGAAGTCACTGCACCTCCCCGAGGGCGGAGAGAAGTCAGGAGTGTGGGGAGGAAAAATCCCCTTTCTTAGAAACCAACACTAGGAAAAGACTTCCTTTTCTAGTGCCGCCTCTTTTTGTTTTTGTCTTTTGTTTTTTGCTGAGAAAGACTCACTCTAACAGCCACTGCTAATCTTCCTCTTTTTGTATGTGAGCTGCCACCACCACATAGCCACTGTCAGATGAGTGGTGTAGGTCTGCACTTGGGAACCGAACCCTGGCCACCAAAGTGGAGCATGCCAAACTTAACCTCTAGGCCACTGGGGCTGGCCCTAGTGTCACCTCTTTCTAACCACCCCTCCCTTGCTCCCTACTCTCTGGCCCTACAAACCACTTGTAAGCCTTTGTCCCCACTCAATTTGTGTTTCTGCTCACATTATTCCTCTTGAACACAGTGTCCATGTCCCCTGGGTCCCCCATTGTTGAGTGCTCACTCATCTTTCAAGACTCAGTTCATGTAGCACCTTCTGCAGGAAGCTCTTCCTTCCTCTTCTCATTTCTACCCTCAACACCCCACAGGGTAGAATTGACCAACTCCTTCTTTGTGTTCCCAATCTGTTCAGTACAGACTTGCCTTGTAGCCCTTTTAGGACTTTATTCCACATAATTCCTGAAGACAGAGGCCACATGGTACTCATCTTATGTTCAGAGCCTTACATAAAACCTTGAACATGGTAGGTCTTCAATAATTTTTTTGAATAAAAGATGTTGAATACTTTTCCTAGGTATATTAAATGATATTAAGCCAAGTCCTTGCCTTCTTCTCCTATTATTGGAATCTCATTCTTTCATTTACTCTTTAAGCACCGGTAGGTGTGTGGCACTCCATTCAGTACCACAAAGATACATAGTTTGTAGCCTCCCTTTCTGGAATTCTAAAGTCTTACTTGGAAAGATAAGGTACGTTCACAAGAAACAATTGAGTGTATGTACATGATTGAAGCAAATACTTCTTTGCACCCATAGAACACTCTATAATTTACAAAGCTAAGTCTGCACAATCTGCGATGTGGTTGAATGATCTCTCTGTGATGCAGAGTGCACTCACCAGCATCATTTGACAGATTAGGAAATTGGGCTTGAGAAGCATCAGGGGACTTACCCAAACACCCCCAGCTGGCAGATGATAGAGCTGGAGCTTGAATCCAGGCATTTGGCTCCTAACCCATTGTGGTCATCACATTAAACAGCCAAATGGAAGTGATAAAATACAGGGTATTTGGCTATACCATGAAAGGAGAGTGGTGTGTACACCCCACTAGTGTCCCTATCACCTTTGACTGGGCTCAAAGGCCAAGCGTGTGCTGGCTTCCTGCATCCCAACATCCCTACTCTTTGATCAACATCTTCCGGTAGGTCAAGCCCAGGGTCTTTTGGCCAAACCAATGGGGAGAGTTAGAGGGAGTTTAGGGGCTGAGAAAACTATTACCTAAGGCGGCACGTTAGCTATCCAGGTGCACTGAACAAACTGGAACTTGAAGAAATGCAGATACAGGTATATAATTTCAATGTCTTCATACATTCCTGCTATCCTAGCTCTGAACCTTCCAGTCTAAATGAAAATCTCTATGTCAAAAATGTCTCTTGAAGACTGTGTGGGACGGTGGTGGAACAACCAAATTTGAGTGGAACTGGGTCATTTTCCGGCCAAAAGAGGGGATTATAATAAATAAGCCAGTAGATGGAAATCTGAGGAGAGTGCTATTTGTTCCCCCATCTGAACGTGTTTGCAATCTATCTGTAGATTTCTCTTGAAGGACTTTGATAAAATCTTAAGTCTTCTGCCTAACTGTCCTTTTGATAGTGCCTATAAATTCCCTTAAAATACTTCAGTGTAGACAGCATGATGTGGATGCATGAGTTCAAGTTAGCTATAATCTACACTCATGAATTCAATCTTTTCAACTTCTTTCTTCTTCCCTCATCCCCACTTCTGTCAAATGACACCCAACCAAAGGAAAGGGAGCCAAAACTGTTTACTGAACACTTACTCTATGCTCTTTGTATGCATTATTTCATTTAATCCTCATTTATAAAAAAGTACATATCATTATCCCACTTAGTAAAAGTTGAATCTCAGAGGGGTTAAGAAACTACTTGAACATCACACAGCTAGTAAGTGATAAAGCTGAGATGTCAAAAGCTTGGAATTAAGAACTCATGCTCTCTTCAGCAGACAACTTCACACGCTATTTTGAAAGGGCCTAATAATTATTGGCACTTTATATTCTTACACAAGATGGCTTCCTCTGGAGTGTTTTGAAAAACTGAAAACAATCATAATGACCTTTGATCACCTTTCGCTTCCAAGCCCATCCTTCTGGTGTAAACAGGGAGAACGCTTATTCCCCATAGTGGAGCAGTTGCTTCTGCTTTCCCGTGCACTCCAGCAAACCTCACCCATGGTGAGACCGTGATGGAGCGACAATCAGTAGACAAGATGGAAGTAAATGCATATGGTGCTGAAAAGCACCTGAGGCCCACATGCAGATGCTTCATTTGATTATTTTGAACCATTATCACATCCAAAGCCAAAGCATGAATGCCCCTTCTGTTTCCATAGACTCTCTCCCACTGGCCTTTGATGACTTCTTTTCCCCTTTGAGGTTTCTTCTTACCTGGAATTTGGCCTGATTTTCCCTGGATCACAAGGCATTGTTTACCATAGTCCTGCAGACCCTATGAATGATCCCAAGCCCTACACAGGTTAGGTCTACTGATTAACTGCCTGAAAGAGATTTCTTTGGTGTATTCCTTTTATCCTCTTATAGATGCTTCTGTAAAAGAAGGTATGTTGTTAGAATCTTGTTTTATCAGTGTTCTCTGTACTCTGCATTCATTTATGGGCACCTGGAGTGAGTTTAGAGAACAGGATCCTAATCATGAAAGCCCAGGAAATCAGGCATATGAGATCAATTCAAGGACTATATAGGGAAAGTCAAGACAGAGAGTTAAGTTCCCATTGTGAGGCCCTTATTGTTCTGGAAACATAGTCATGACAACTAGAGTGTGAAAGGAGAACATTAAAAGGAGACGCTGTACTCTAAATTGAGATAGACATTTCTGCAATAGATATTTAATACAAAAGTAAAGTGATCCATGACTGGAAGCCAAGTCCTGGGGCAGGAAGAGGTGGACTGGAGTTCAGCTGCTGTGGAATAATAGAGAATTAAAATATATAGGTAAAATTAAGTAAAACAGTATTGAGTCAACACTATATTGGTCATAGTTAAAGAGAGAATTTGTGAATTGGAAGACAGTTGTGAAGAATTCACTCGGAACACAGCTAAGAGGGATAAAGAGATAAATATGAAAGAGCTATGAGAGACAGGAAGGTAGATTGAGAGCTTCCAACATGTTTCAACATCATTTCAACAAAAGAAAAAGAGTGGTTGGGGGAGAAGCAGTAATTGAAGAAGTAGTGATTAAGAATTTTTAGGAACTGAAGAAGGTCATGAATCCTCAGATTGAAAGCACATACTGTATACAGGGCAGCATTTAAAAAACAAAGCAAAACAAAACTAGATACTTCATGGTGAAATTGAAGAACACCAAAGATAAGAAGAAAAGCTTAAAGTGAATGTGTTGGGGTTAGGGCAGTGGGATAGGGACCTGTCTTCAGAAATCTGAAAAGCTGTGTCTTGGAAGAAGAGTTAGTTAGAATGCCTCTGGCTCTCTCAGAGGGTCACCCAGGACCTGGGAGTAGAAATCACAGGAAAGCAGATTTTGAGTGACTTTAAGGAAGAATTTTCTAACAATGTCTCTCCAGAATGCATAGCCTGTCTTATAATAAGGAAATGAGTTCTCTGTCACTGGAAACTTTCCTTCCTACGTGGAGTTCCCCGTTCTGAAGGGCACTGGAGAGAAGGTAGGCAGACTTGGAGAAACTGGATGGCGGAGGCCAGGGTGGTGGGACCTAGGCTATTTGAGCAGCTTAAACAGACTCATGGGGCTCTGTGTGTCCTCTTTCCTGTACCTATCCCAAGATTTGGATGGTCAACAACATGACCTGAGGCAAGACTAGATTTAAATGACTTGGTAAAAATAATTTCTGGGGGCCAGCCCGGTAGTGTCACATAGCGGTTAGGTTCACATGCTCCGCTTTGGTGGCTGGGGGTTCACCAGTTTCAGTCCAGGGCATGGACCAATGGGGCCTGAAGGATGTAGGGAAATGGAGAGAAAAGAGCAGTGTTGAAAGGGGAAATGTGATTTTACCTCTGTAACTATCCGTTTGGGTCTGTCCTCTTGCTTGTCATTTTTGAAATGAATTATGTACCTTTCCTCAAATTCTACTCCACGCTCTCTCCCAGAGTCAGGCAATTTTCTCTTTCATCAACCTGTTTCTTCTCCCACTTGGATCTCTTAGCAGAGCTATTTGCCACCTTGAAACTGCTCACCCTGTCACCTTCTCTGATTAGACAGCCAACACAAAACTTAGCAGCAAATTCCATATGTGAAGTTGACCAGCAAATTCCATATGTGAAGTTGTCATTGGAGATGTCTACTCTTGATCCCTTTTCCCTTAATTCCCTGTTGTGGAAGACAGAGAGAGTGAGGCTCTGTCATCATGACAACTTGTTAGGGCTAAATCCGCTTCCAGGGGGCTGGCCAAGGAAATCAACCAGTATTTTTCTCTCCCAAGTGCTCACTTTGCTTTGGCTCCTCTAGCCTTCTCGTTGTTCATTGAACATACCAAGTTCACTCCTGCCTTGAGTCTGGAACTTTCCTCCCCCGTGTCCTGACTCCTTAAGGTCTTTCTCCAATAGACCTTCCCAGGTCACATATTTATAATCCCAGCACTCCTTATTCCCTCCCTATTGTATTCCTGCCTAGGGTACTTAGGATCATCCATCATAGCATATATTTCACTTGTTTATTTGTGGGTTCTCTGTCTCCGGGGTATCCACTCCTTGACGACAAGGGTTTTTATACACTTTCCTCCCTGCAGGTTCTCCAGCACCTAGAATAGTGCCTGCCTTGTAGTAGTGCTCAAGATGTATTTATTGAATGAATAAATGAACGAACAAATTCATTTCTAATGTTGTTTCGATGGACTTCCAGATTCAGACACCCAAATTACAAGCTGACTTTTGGAACATAAGTCAGTTCATAGATAGAGACTTTCTGGAGATTTTTTTTGTGTACTAATAATGAAATACAGAAATGATTATTATTTTCTTTTTTAGGAAGATTAGCCCTGAGCTAACATCTGCCGCCATTCCTCTTCTTTTTTGCTGAGGAAGACTGGCCGTGAGTTAACATTCATGCCCATCTTCCTCTACTTTATATGTGGGATGCCTGCTACAGCATGGCTTGACAAGTGGTGCATAGGTCCATGCCCTGGACTGAAACTGGTGAACCCCCAGCCGCCAAAGCGGAGCATGTGAACCTAACCGCTATGCGACACTACCGGGCTGGCCCCCAGAAATTATTTTTACCAAGTCATTTAAATCTAGTCTTGCCTCAGGTCATGTTGTTGACCATCCAAACCTTGGGATAGGTACAGGAAAGAGGACACACAGAGCCCCATGAGTCAGCATGAAGCCATGTGGGGACAGAGCAGGGGCTCTGCTGAGCAGAAGGTGAAGCTGGGGTCTGCAACGGAAAAAGAAAAAGACTCCGGAGGGAGAACATCAATCCATTAGCTGTGGAAGCTGAGAACCCACTTTGAGTCTAGGACTGTGCTGGGCCCTGTGGGCCAGAGAAAGTCTCAGATAGGATCCCGAGGAATTAACGACGGGAGGTTGGGAATTGTAGGGGAGGAACACAAGAAACGCACAGGGGAATGGGGACGTGTATGTTACAGGAAGAGTGCCAAGGAGGAAGAGCAGCTGGGCCTCTGGGCTTTTCAGAGGAGGCTCATTGGAGGAGGTGGTCCTGCAGCTGACCTTGAAAGTGGATGGGTCTACAGCCTCAGGAGGAGAGGGGGCAAGGAGCATGAGTTCCACCCAGGGCCAGCAGAGCTGGTGCTGCAGAAACAGGGACCAGGGTGCCACTAGCACAAAGCTCTGTGCTAGCAAATCTAAAAATACCCGCTCTCTCTATTTTTTTTCTTTCCCTCTTGGTCTCTTACTTTTCTTATCACCCTCCTTCCTACTTTCTTCCTTCTCTGATTATCCTTTCTGGCAATGCTTGGATTCATTTGCTCATCCCCCCAGGGAATCTCTTACCCGCTGGGTGGGCCAAAACCTTGCTGGACTCCCTGCTGTTCAGGTACAGGTTGGCAGCTGCTCCAAAGGCCCCCCACCCCCCTTGAGTCAGTTCTTTCAAATGCCAATTAACAGGTGTCAGAAATGCTGGCCCCGACTAAGAGACCCATGTCTGCATAACAACCCAACTATTTTGGCTATCCACCCGTGAGCATAAATATCGTGGTGTTTGAGCCCTTGGGGCCTGTGGAGTTTACAAGTATGCTGTCAAGATCTCTTCATTGGGCTAGTGCTTGAAGTGCTGCCAAAAAGCCAGGGGACTCCTGTGCTTTCATGTGTTCCCAAGCGCAGGCCGCCCTGGCTCCGGGAGGAGCCCTCTGGGGACCGAGTGTCGGTGTGAATCTCAAACAGCAAGCTGACATTCCGGTTGGGAGTGTGACAGTGCATGCCTGGGTGATGATGCCAGGGCGGCAGGTGACACGGGTCCACCACAGAGGGGGAGAGAAACTGGAGTGGCTTCCAGTTACATGTCCTCAGAGCTCTGAAGGATGGAATCAGGGTCGGGGGAGCAGTTATAAAATGATGTTACAAAATCCGGATGTCCTGATCAAATTGAGACCACTGAGATGAGGCATTAGGAGCACAGAGGACACCAGTGTTCCCAAAAAAGGCATCTGACCTGGGCCAATCTAGGATTAATGTCATTGCAAGCCAGAGAGACGGACCACTGTCAACCAGTGAAAACACATACTCACACACACGCCCGCACGGTCTGTCGGACACAGAGAGAAAGAGTAGGCATCCATTTGATGCTCCCTAGACACCTCCCAGAGAAATTCTTCTTTCAGGGTGCTCTGCCCTCCCCCTCCAGGCCTCATGCCGGCCACGGAGGTTCTAACTCGGGGTAAACATCTGAAAACAGAGTGGCTGCCAGGGAGGAGAAAAAAGAGGCGAGGGTGGAATGGGATGGGGTGGGGCATGGCGACAGGAAGAGCTCAAAAGATTCTCAAGTTGGGTGACTACCAAGGTTGGCTTGTCCCAGAGGGCAGTTGGGCCCCAGCCTGGCGGGCAGGGGGGAGCAGGCGTAATGCGTGCTTCGGTCAGTGGGGGCAGCATTTCCTCCACCATGCCTCAGGCTCTCCTCCAGGTTCAGATCTGGGAGAGTTTGTTGACCTTTTATAGGCTTGTTCCACCCCAATCAGAACTGTATAAAAGGGCTTGAACTAACTTTGCCTCATCTGCTTTGGGGTCTGCACAGCAAGTTGGAAACATCCAGAGTAAGAGGTCTAATCAGGAGGCTACAGAGACATCCGCCTCAAATCAACCTAGTTATGCTTTTGTGATCACAGCTCTAGAAACTCCAATGAGGAAGGCTTTCCTGATTTCCCTACTCTTTCACCACTGATCGTAGAATCTCAGAATATTATAGATTTTACATTTCCTGGGACCAGTGCCCAGAAAGAGGCAGTGAGGTATACTGGATTGCATACTTCTTCGGTGGCAAAACCCAGCCCCCTGGTCCCTAATAATCTTTCTGCTACACTATCCCTTGTTCTCTCAGTCTTGTACATAACCTGTTAACTAACCATGATGATAAATTACTGTAGGTAAATGCATCCTTGCGAATACTTCCTCTCCCCTAAGTAGACCATAAACTCTTTGAGAGCAGACAGAGATGGCCTTTATTCCTGTGCTCCCTGGTCTTGATTTGACTTCACAGTCTCTGTGCAGTGCCTATTCCTTGTGCTCCTGGCCCCTGATGATTTGAGATGAAGATGGAGAGTCCATACAGCC
Organism: Equus caballus; assembly: GCF_041296265.1. Classification (NCBI taxonomy): domain Eukaryota; kingdom Metazoa; phylum Chordata; class Mammalia; order Perissodactyla; family Equidae; genus Equus; species Equus caballus. The sequence continues at coordinate 42,294,348 of NC_091704.1, forward strand.
CTGAACTGCCCTGAGAAATGGCCGTATGAACCTATCAAGAATCCCCCAAGTGACGTAAAGCCCTGCCCCTCAACTGTCAGGATCTGGAAGAAGTCTCCTGCCTCTCTGTGAAAGCCAGATGCCTGTAGAGGTGAAATAGGAAGCTTTCAAAAGGATGAGGTCAGTTATCCTGAAAAGAAATCTTGTTGGACGAAGACAGAAAACAAATAATTTCATCCAACATAAGAAAACAATTTCTCTGTTCCATGGTGGCCAGAGGCCACTGAGCTGTGAACTCTGCAGGCAGGGTAGATTCCAGAAGGTTGTCGATGGGGTCATTTTTATTGTACAGTGCGTGGCCCCAAGATGGCCAAAGAGGAGTATCAAGCCTTGAATCCTTGCCCTTTTTGGGGAGGGCCACTCTGGGCAGACATTTCGCTGATCATCATCACTTTTATATGTAACTGGACCTTCATTCATTTGGTAGTATGAGCTACGGAAGGGCGGCACAGATGAGAGAGCTATGTCTGTAACTGACGAAATCTGCGCCTGGCGTGCGTTTGTGGAGAAATTAAAAATAAAATGAAGCTCATCTGAGAAATGCGTGGACTGGAATTAGCCGTCTCCTGACTGGTCACGCATGGAACTTGTCGGAGATGACCAGGACAGAAAAGTGAGACCTGGGCAGCAGATCGGGCCGCGCTGCCCGCCAGGCTCTTGGGAGCCTGTCATAATTTATAATGGATTATCTTAGGAAATAGATGAGGACGGCTTGTGTTCAGGAGCCAGGAAAGACTATTTTGGTTTTAAAAAAAAAGCCCAGAAAACATGTCTCAGAAATGAATGACCTATTGTTATTTTTTCCGCAAGATACTTAATGCCTTGACTTGGTTTGAATTAACTCATCAAATCCTGTGCTGTGAATGTGACATTTGAAAGGGACTAACATCACCAGGCCAGGTAAATGACGCCCCTTAGTAGCACCGGAGTTGGGGCTCTTGCTTGTACTCTTTGCCTTAGGGTAGCTATCCAAACGTATTAGAGTTTTTGCAGTTTATACTTTGAGTTTCAACAACTGGGGCTTGCACACACATGTGCACCTGCGTGCACATGCACGCACGCACACACCCCTGAGGACATTTTCCCTCTGTGACTTCTCCTTCCTTCCAACACTGCCCTTGATGCCCACTTCATTTGACTTCATCAAGTGTAATTGCTCTGGACCAACTACATTTGGTTACATAACAAGGAGAAAGGGCAGCAGCATTTGTTGCCTCTTCTCTGGGCAATGAGATATTACATTACGTAAATTCTGTTTACCTTCACGAAGACCCTTGGAGGTACCGTCATTAGGCTGATTTTACTGATGAGGCAACTGAAACATGGAGAGATTACGTAACTTGCCAGGTCTACCATCCAGTAAGTGGCCTAGCTGGGCTTTAAACGCAGATGACCGTGGCTTCAAGCCTGGGCCTGTATAGCCAGTCAAGGTAAAGTCAGAATCCTACTGGAACTGGGCAGGACCTGCAATATCAGAAGAATTTTGATGCGGCAGCCAGCTCCATCTCAGTCCTTAGCTCACCCAACCGAGTCCTCAAAACCAGGCTTCTTTTCCTGGAACAATTATGGAAAAAAAATGCACTTCAAACTTGCAAAGGTAATAGCAATTACGCAACTCACTTTCCATTGTCAGCCTGGTTTCTCTGTCTTAGTAGAAAGTCTAATGGGATGTTTTACAAGGATGACAAAGACAGACAATGAAAGTCAAGCTGATGCGCAAAGCGTCCTTGAAAGCTTGGTAATTAACAACTTTGCATTGTTCTTTAATAATAGTCAGCTTTTTAATGCACTGGAATAAAGGCTCAAACGCTGAAACGTATTTGCATTTCAGCCACACTCTCTGTGAGTACGGCCTCTAGTTTTTCATTCAGAGGAACTGCATTTCTACCTCTGTAGAAAGACAGACTAAGAGGTGGCTGTTTTGTTCAAAATGTATCCAGACATTTAGTGCATCAGAGATGAGATACGAACCTTCACACCTAGGTTCGAGGGGAGGCTTCAGAGTTGAAAGGAAGGATGTGAAATATTGTCACAACCTTCCTACGTGACCCATCTATGTCACACAGCAATGGAGTGTGTGTGTGTGTTAACGTGACTCACCAGGGAAAAGTTCAGTGTGTTTCTTGACAAGGCCTTGTGCAGTCTACGGCGGAGAGGAATTAGGAGGCCAGCTGCCATTGAGAGATTTCCAAAACAACAGGTCCCAGAGAACTTTTACTCCTGCCTAACGGATGCATGAATTCTGCCGCTGCGGTGAAAGGAAAGGGCAACCAACATTTAACAGACACCTACTATGTGCCAGACACTGTGCTAGGCACATTCTCCAATCTTTTTAATCCTCATCACAGACGTCTGAGGTATTATTCCCTTTTTAGAGATGAGGAAATTGAAACTAAGACAGGTTAGGTTACTTGCCAAACATTACATAACCAGTAGGCAGCCTAAGATTCAAGTCCACGTGTACTGGGCTCCCAAACTGAACTCTTTGTCCCCTGTTAAAATGTGACTGTCCCTGGGAAGGGTGGCACATGGGACCCTATCAGTCATTCACATTGTAGTATAATGAATTGATCTGACCCTTTCCTAAGAGAAAGCTTTGCTTAAAAAGCCTAAAGGTTCTAAATTCCACAAAGGGGAAGAGAGTACAGAAGACAGGGGATAGTGATGACAAAGACACGTATCAGTCACTTCCCAGTTTTGCCCAGCCCTAAATATCTCTGGCCGTCTTAACAGAGCAGGTGAAAGGGAGAAAGGAAGATGTGAAATACAGTGTCTTTCTTCAACTCTCATTTCTGAAAAGATAGTGAAGGATGGAAATGCTGCTAATGTTCCAAGAGCAACGATGTTGAGAGGGGAGAGAGGGGCTTATTTTTAATTTGGGGGAGTGCCATTCAAGATGCCGAAGCAGCTGACCCTACTTAGGCCACAGCATGGATCTGTGTCTGCAGAGCTGCTAAGTTGAGTGGGTCTGGGAAGTATTCCTCCTGGTCCCTTTCTTCAAACCATTCTGCTCAGCACCACTTTCTTGGCTGTAGCATTGTGGATAAGAGCAGAGCCCTGGAACTGGCTTTCTCACTTCCAGGCCATGTGGCCTCCAGCATGCTACTTACCCTCTCTGTTTCTTCACTGTAAAATGAAAATCGTAATGCCTACTTCACAGGATCATTGTGAGAATTCAATAAGATAACGTGCAGGTAGCATTTACTAAATGGGAACTAATGCTACCGCATTACCTGTAGTCAGAACGTATGGGGAATTTTGATCAGAAAGCTTTGGGGCCACGCTGACCTTTGCCATTGACAAAACTTTTCGTTGCTACACAATGTGAATTGAGGGATGAGGAAAAGGACTTTCAGCTCCAAAGTCCAAACTCTCCTTTATCCAGAAGCTACAATGTCTGAAATTCTACGTTCAGGATATATTCTTTTGGCAACTGCCCCAAACAACCTTTTATGAATTCCTTTGAAGTGTAACACATTTAATTGGTGGCTACCAATGCCAGCTGCCTATTGGATTGTCGGGGTGGGGGGGGGGCTTTTAATAAATGCTGATGCCTGGGTCCTACCCAAGACCTCCAAAATTAGAATCTCTGGGATGGGCCCAGGCATCAAAGAAAAATACTTGCTAAGTGTTTCTAAGTTGCCAGGTGGGTAGCAAAGGTCAAGAACCTCTGTTTTAAATTATTTTACTCCACTAGAATGTAAGCTCCAGGAGACCAAGAAATACAGTATGGTGTCCCCAAGACGTACCACTGCGCTTGGCACAAAAACAGCGAAACTACATGTTCATTGTGCAATTGTTGAATAAAAATAAAGATGTTGATGACCCTAAATTACACTTTCGTGAGAGCCCGAGGCAAAGTGAGGAAGAAGGGGCTACAAGGCACACAGAAGAGAAAGAAACTCTAGGTTATTACAGAAAGAGCGCGTCACACTGCTAAGAAAATGCAGCTGCTTGTTCTTCTAATGATATTTCTAACAGGAAAGGACAAATCTCTTGGAAGGAGGGACAGATGCTATGCTAGGACTGAAAAACAAGACATCCTTCTTCAAGTTTCTAGAAGTAATAGAATTCAAAGAAAGAAATTTTTTAATTAAATATTTCAAAAACTCCCCCTGGCAGTTGGAAGAAATAGAAAACCACATGCTCTGAAATCAGAGAGCTCTGGCTTCAAATCACACCTCCCATTTTCTAACTGCATGACCTCACAGAAGGAGGTGGGGGTTTTTTTCTGTATTTTTTTAAAGCCTCTCTGATCTTCAGTCTCTATATCCATAAAAGCAGGAGTAATATTATAGATCTCCCAGGGATGACAAAGAATGCTAGGTGAACTTGCTGGCACATAGTAGGTGATGGATGCATGTTAATTCCCTCCTTTCTGCTCCCTCTTTTCCTATCCTTCTTGGCAAACAAGGTTATTCATTACTCTAGAGGTCCACAACTTTTCAAAAATAAGAAGTCAGGTTAATGATTGCTATACTTCTGAATGCTAGTTGTTGTGAGTACATGAATGCTTAACAATGCAGGAAAGGAAAGAACTACACAAGAAAGACTAAGTTCACGGAAAATCAGCCCCGTAAAATTGATGGCCAAACCCTGAAATTAACCATGTGGCAGTTATGCTGACTTTAGAAAACCTGGGGGAGATATACCCTTCTTTTTCTCGGGTCTAGAATAGTGTAAATAACATTGGATTCATCTCCTTTTTTATGGGCTCAACTGTAAAACCATTTTAATGGAAAATTTTAATCACTTTCCTAATATCCTCCTAGTAAACCTATGCAAGTTTTTCATTTAGTCTTCGGTTATTTTGCACACTTTTTTATTTTTCTAGAATTCTATTTCAATTTATCTATGGGCTTTTGAGCTATGCTTATTTGCATTACTATAGTTGTTTAATGGTTGCCCTATGGATTAAGATGCACATTATTAATATTCCCGAGTCTCCTTAGAGTTAATATTACTGTATGTTGCAACTGTGTAGGTTAATTTCCCCCCACTCTGTACTGTACGCTATAGTTGTCATCTGTATTTCATCTTATACATGTCATACACTCACAAGACAATGTTAAAATATTACAACTTTTGCTCTGAATGATCACGTCTTTTAAAAAAATTAGGAGAAAAGTCTTTTATAATTATCCAGACATTTATCATTTCTGATATCCCTCATTCATTTCTTGAGATCCAAATTTGCCTCTGGGATCATTTCCCTTCAGTCTAATGAACTTCCTTTCATTCATTCTTATAGTGCAGATGTGCTGATGACAAATTCCCTTAGTTTTCTTTGGCCTGAAAAAACATTATTTTGCCTTACGTTCTCAAAGGATATTTTCACTGGATATAGATTTCTGGATGGGCAGGTTTTTGGCTTTGTCTTTCAACACTTTAAAGATGTTCTCTTCTTGTCTTCTTAGTGCCATAGTTTCTCTTAGCTGAGTTTTTTGAATTTGGAAATTTTTTACTTTTGTTAAATTTGGGAAATCTTTAGTCATTGTTTCTTAAAATAGTTTTTTCAGCCCCATTCTCTCCCTACCTCTTTCTAAGACTCCAATTACGCATATGTTAAACCTCTTGTCCCATAGATTCCTGGGACTCTGCTCATTTTCTTCTCAATATTGTTTCTCTTCAAACTTCAGATTGGATCATATCTACCCATCTATCTTTAACTTCACTGGTTTTCCTCTGTCATCTCCATTCTGCTCTGAATCTCATTCAGCAAATTTTAAAATTTTTGATTCTTTTTTGTGGCTTCTATTTCTCTTCTGAGATGTCCTATCTTTTCATTAATTTTGAACATATTTTCCTTCATATCAGTGAACATATTTATAACAGCTGCTTTAAATGTTTGTCTGCTAATTCCAACATCTGAGCTACCTTAGAATTCCTTTCTCTCAAAAAGTGGGTCACATTTTTGTAACTTTGTTTGTATCTTGATCATTGTAGTGTTAAGTTGTTTACATTCTGCATTTAACTTCTTTGTTTAAGCAGCAATTTAATATGGTTGGATTCAAACTGCAAACTCTATGTCTTGGGTGGCACCTCAAATATCAGTTCCATTCTTTTAGCCTTAGATGGGCCTCTCAGTCTGCTCTGTGTAATAGTTGAGGTTCCACCAAAGATTTGAGCAGTTTTACACCTAGAATTTGGGCTTCTCCCTTTCTGGCTCTCTCTAGGAATCTCTTCACTTTCTTGTGGCTGTGGTTTCCTTGAATCCTCTGGTTCAACAAGCCAATAAGATTGATGGTTTCTTTCAGAGTTTTTGCCCCCCTGCATCTTATAGACTGAAACCTGCCCTCAGAAAATAAGAGGAGAGAACTCATCCCATGCTCTTTCCTTCTTCTAAGTGTCAATCCAAAATCTGCCTCCAAAATATACATTTCCAATGCCTTCAAGTAGCTGTGTTCTTATTTAGTCTTTAGTTTATGATTGGCATGGTAAGAACTCCCTTGTCCACACTGTAAGCAGAACCAGTCTATACATTTTCTTTAGGTTTCCAATTTTGTTGCCATAGGGAATCGTCTCGTAGTTTTTTCTTCTTCTTCTTCTATCTTGTAAATATTTTCAAAGAACTGCTTTGGGAATTTATTTATCCTCTTTTCTAGTTTTTCCCTTTGTTTATTTCAGCTTATATCTTTGTAATTCTGGAGGAAAATACAAGAAATAGTTGTGTGTTAGAATTTAAGCTAGAATGAGGAGATCTGAAAGGTAATTTTTTTCATCTTAATTTATCTCTGACTAAGAACGTAGAGGAGTACTTAGGAATATAGAGAGACAGTAGGTGAAAAGGAAACTTCCAACCTTCTCCCAATGTCTTGCTGGTCTTGGATCATTTTATTTGCATATTAGAACAATTCCCTGGTTTTTTGAGGTCTGTCTACATCTTGTTCTAAAAGGCCTACTTAAAGGCCTTTGCTGAAGCACTCATGAAAAGAAACTGGAATAACCCAGCCTAGCTCTGACATCAAAGAGGAATAAGGACATAATCAATGAGACCGAAAGAATGGAACTGTGTCTCTGAGATAACGTAAATAGGCTGGAACAAAAACATTTCTAAATGGAACTACGTCTAAGGAATTGACAGTGAAATTACACATGTGCCAAAGGCTTCTTCCTGTGATGGAGTTTTCTTCCAAGCTGAAAAAATACCATTTTTTGTGACCACTTACAAAACCTGGATATTGTTAAGTGGTAGTAATGAAATGTCGAAGGGAAGCTTGGCTATAAACATTAGTACTGGCCAGCTCCTGAGTACTCCAGCTCGCCAAACCTGCGGAGGACAATACAGCAGGAGGAAGAAAAGATCCCTGGATAGGTCATTAGTCTGCCAACTGTTTCTGATTACAAAAAACATTTGGGCTCCCTACTCATCCTGTTTTAAGGAAGATATACTCCCTCAGCTCCAGCCAAACTGACTTACTCATTGTTTCTGGGACATGCCCTGTGGGTTCATGGAACACTGTGAGCAAAGCACAGAAAGAATGCCAAGACATGCTCTAGACTGTAAGTAAAGCAGTTTATCCAGAGGGTACAAGAAAGTATTTTCCTCCAAGTGATTGATGGGTGAATGTACAAACTTTAGTTATTTGTTTATGGGCTTTGCCTCCAAGGTTCAAAGTAAGGCTTGTGTTTTCTTCTACTTTTTGTTGCCACAGGGCTTAGTATAAAGCCTGGCACACAGTATTTGATAATATTTCTTGATTCCAGTCCACGTAACTTTTCCTATTTTTCATATTTATTTCCATCTTCCAGTTCAACTCCACCATCATCCCCATTGGTAAAACAATCCTATCTTTAAGTTGCAAACTTCAGGAAGTATACAAGGTTTGAGATGATAGCCAGAGTAGCTTCTCTAAGATCATATACTAAGTCCGACCACTGTGGCATTTAGAAACCCATTGCTGTAGGCAGAATAATGCCTCTCCCCCGCTGAAGATGTTCACATCCTGATTCTCAGAACCTGTAAATATATTACCTTACATGGCAAAAGGGACTTTGCAGATGTAAGTTAAGGACCTTGTGACAGGGAGATTATCATGGACTGTCTGGGGTGGGTCTGATGCAATCACAAGGGTCCTTTAAATGTGGAACAGGGAGATAAAGGAGCTAACATCACAGTGATGCAGTGTGAGAGCAACTCAACCAATCACTGCTGACTTTAAAGATGGAAGAGGCCATGAACCAAGAAATACAGGTATCCTCTAGAAGGTGGGAAAGTTGAGGAAACAGATTCTTCTCTGGAGCCCCAGAAAGGAATACAGCTTGCCAACATTTTCAGTTAAGCCAGTAGAAACCTATTTCAGACTTCTGATCTCCACGGCTGTAAGACAATAAATTTGTGTTATTTTAAGCCACTAAAATAATCTGTCATAAAATTATCTGCAGTAATCTGTTACAAAAGCAATAGGAAACTAATATACCCATCTAGATGTTAATTCTTTTCCTGAAACTTTTCTGATTTACTGAACTATCAACTCTATTTGAGAGGACTGTTTCATAAGCCAAAGGATCTTCTGAATATACCACTTCATTTTCACAGCTACATTAATTTCCTCTTTGTCTTTGTATTAGTACCTAATAATCTGTAGATGTAAAATCACCACTAGGTGCCATATCTAACACAGGATGTACCAGCATAAAAGTATTTAAGTTAGAGGTGTCAAGTGTCCTGAGCAACTTACTTTACTTGTTTTACTCTTTAAATTTATGCATCAGCATTTTGTGCAATAGTGATAGTCCAACAATATATTAACTAGTACAACAAGGACCACTGCCCATAACAGAATGGATGCTGGCCAAAAACTCCACCAGTGCACCCCAGATGAAAGTAAGCCCTGAGAGCAAATGTCATGAAAATTACAGATATCTCCTTTTACATATGGGTACGGATAAGGTCTAAGGAATTCATCTTTCCTGTTTTGAAACACCTCCCACTTCCCAATCCTCAATTAGAATCCATTATACATAGCATGGCCTTTCATAAATCCTGGTGAGAACTTCTACTCGCACATAGTCAAAAATAGCTAGGGAAGTAAATTCCAGAACTCTGGACCTGCCACTGAGAATCTTTGAAGTACAAAATAAAGATCTAAGTATTGTTGGCAGAAATGCACGTGCAATCATAGCTGCCATAACGGAAAACTGCCTACAGGAATAAAAACCCCAAGAAAACTAGTTCTCATCTGTCATATTAGGGTTTCATAAGTCAACTCAGACAACATGAATAATGATTTGCTGAGTCATTTGGAAAGTGAAGAGCCGAGGGGATATTGGGGCACTGGCTGGTGCCAATTCAGGGAATGCCTGGAGCCATAGAGAGTAGCTGGGAACCAAGTCTTCATGGATAAGAAAACCTATCAGTGCTTGGGAGAAATCTCTACTTTGGGCCAAATGCTGAGTTTGGCCAAAGTTGCTGTTGGGCCTCACCCTGACTCCTGCATGCACTTTGAACTCCTTGGAGGCCCTGGTGTCCTTATATTGCTTCCTGGATGTCCAAGACATTTTGCTGCTGTCACTCATGTGAACTTGAACCTCTCTGACTGTGCTGCTTGTCCTGAATGTTTCCTCTCTTCTCTTCTGGATCACTGCAAATATCAAATGTATCATACTTTATGATTAGCTAGGTGCTTTCAAATAAGTAATGGATAAATAACTGCCTTTACCATTGCCACAGTCTATTACCACCCCCCTCTCAATTTATTCACCAATGAAAACTATAACAGGGGCCTGCCTGGTGGTGCAGCGGTTAAGCGCTCACGTTCCAATTCGGCGACCTGGGGTTCTCTGGTTCGGATTCCTAGTGAGGACATGGCACCACTTGGCCAGCCATGCTGTGGTAGGCATCCCACATATAAAGTGGAGGAAGATGGGCATGGATGTTAGCTCAGGGCCAGTCTTCCTCAGCAAAAAGAGGAGGATTGGAGGCAGATGTTAGCTCAGGGCTAATCTTCCTCAAAAAAAAAAAAAAAACTATAACAATCTCACTAATAAATGCTCTGATCAAGAGGCACTTCTTGAAAAGACATGAAGGAAACAGGCGATAATTACTAAGTAAAGAAGTCAATCTAAAAAGGCTACATATTGCTTGATTCCAATTGAATGACACTCTGGAAAAAGCAAAATTATGGAGACAGTAAAAAGATCAATGCTGGGGGCAGCCAGGTGGCACAGTGGTTAAGTTCTGGCACTCCACGTTGGCATCCTGGGGTTCGCTGGTTTGGATCCTGGACGTGGATCTACATACCGCTCATCAAGCCATGCTGTGGCGGCATCCTACAAGAACTAGAATGACCTACAATTAGGATATACAACTATGTACTGGGGCTTTAGGGAGAAAGAAAAAAAAAGAGGAAGATTGGCAACAGATGTTAGCTCAGGGCCAATCTTCCTCACCAAAAAGTGTACTTTTAAAAAATAAAAAATATCAGTGGTTTCCAGAGCTTAGAGTGGAGGGATGACTAGGTGGAGCATGAGGATTTTTAGGGCAGTGAAACTATTCTGTATGATACTATCATGGTGAGTACATATCAGTATACACTTGTCAAAACCCGTAGAATGTACAATACAAAGAGTGAACTCTAATGTAAACTATGGGTTGGGGGTGACAATGATGTGTCAATGTAGGTTGTAACAAATGATACCACTCTCATGTGAGAGGTTGATAGTTGGCGAGGCTGGGCATGTGTGTGGCAAGGGTATATGGGAACTCACTATACTTTCTGCTCAGTTTTGCTGTGAACCTAAAACTGCTCTAAAAAATAAATTTTACTAAGAAAAAAAGAGTCATCTCTTTCCAATACCTTTAATGGATCCTTGCTGTATTTGTCATAAATACCAAACTCCTTAGCCTGGCACAAAACGCCAACCATGGGTTGCCAACTTCTTTCCCTCAGGGGAAGGAGATCTCTTTATTTTCCCTGTATGTTCACTGTGCTTCTCCTCTCTCCATGAAACACTTATGTCTCAACTGTCCTTTCCTCTGTGTCCATTTTAAAGTCTTTCAAGGCCCACTCACATACCACCTCCTCCACCATTCTTCCTCCGTCCTCTACACCATTCAGAAGTTATAGTTCATACCTCTAAACTCCAATAGCCAGCCACATCTCTATAACATCACTTTCTACCTTGCTTTTTGTGCACATAGCTCACTCAGGCTAATAGATTATCAGTATGGAGGACTATTTGTGATGCATTCTTGCATCTTCCATGGCATCTAGCATAGTACCTTGCTATTAAGTGCTTAAAAAAAGAATTGCTACATAAGCATTAAATAAATATCTTAGTTACTGTGCTATACCAATCCGAAATTATACATGCATTTTATTAGGTACTTTCATTCTGGATAAAATAATTTAACCCAAAGGAACAAGGTAAGACTTTTCAGAAGACTCATTAGTGAAATATTTTGAGAAGGTATTCATGTTCATCCATTAATCATGCCTTAATGGTTCTTCTCTTATAAGCCACCCTTACAAAAATCACCTCACACTCCTCCAACACATCTCTCCCCATTGCAGTGACAGAAGAAGCTGGGTTCCTAGAAGGCAGTTGGAGCAGATATTGTTGGTTTCTGGACCACCATCCATCTCTCCCTTCCTTTGCTTTTGTTCAGGTCTTCATCCTTCCTTTACATGACTCAGGGAGCCAATCTTGACTAATCCTAACTAACGATTATACTTTTATCTCCCTTGTCAGTGATTGGTTTAGAAAGGAGCATGGATCCAATCCTTGCCAGTGATACATGAGGACCTACTTGGGGGGTTCTGAGAAGGGGTACCTCACAGATAAAAAGAGGTACATGGGAAAGGCGGCCTCTGTACTACTAGACATCCTATAGGTGTCACATAGATCCTATAAAAGTCTGGAATATCTATTCTATAGATGCTGACTACTATAAGATAGTCAAATATCATAAATTTAGGCTTTGTTAATTTGATATTTTCAATAAGACAGTGACTAAGCTGAATTCACCTTTGCTTTAAAAGAATCTTATAAAGCCAATTCTTAGTGTAAATAACATTTTAGGAAGCATAGTTAAAGAGAGAGGTACTAAATAAGATGATGAACAAATGCAGGGATGAATGATATTATATTTTGTTCATTCATTCATTTTACTAAGAATTGATAAGCCCTCTTCAGCTGTGATTACAAAGCCCCATCCTTGAGGAATCACAGACAATCACTAAGACCAAATTGGGTCAAAATAACCTTTTTTTAAAAAAAAATACATTCTCCTGAAATGGTGGATGAAGGCAGTGTTAATTACGATATATCTTAATTTTGTAAACATCTTTTAAGGTGACATTTCCTTCAATATAATTTTTGCACGAAGTATTCTAGAATTCAGTCATTAATTAATAAGAGTAATAATTTTTAACATGTACTTCTCAATAAGTCAAAATTCATGAGATATAAGCTTACTTTCCAGTGAGTTCACAATGTCCTATTGTGTGTGACAAACTTTGAGGTCATCAAAGAAAGCTCCCTTTAAGCGTAAGGACCTATTCATTATTCCTTGTGGAATGATTGGACAATGTGACATTGATTGATTCTCATTTCTTAAGGGATTAGAAGGGACAAAGGAGGTAAAAATTCAGCTGATCAGTTTCGGACGAATCATCAGATTTGGTCCATATGTCACAGTAGTTCCCTTCTTCTTCCCAGAAATGCTGTTGGTATTAATTTTGGAACTTTGTAAAACAGTTGAACTTTGGAAAGTCTGTACATCATTAGTGTCTGAGGCTACACAACAGAGTAATCATCACATGAGAGCAGCCTATCACAGATTGGCACTCCTGAAAAAATCAAACAGAAGGAAAGAGAGAGTCATGATGGTGGGTTTATCCCTTGTATATACTTCCTGATGGGCAACTAGTTGGTCTTAAAAATCTGGGTTCCACCAGCTGGATTGGTTGGTCAGTAGCCATCTCTCCCAAAGCTGCTCCTGTGACGCAAGCACACAGACACTACTTTTGTTCTGCTTCACCCCCATACCAAGTCACGAATGCATTCTTGATGGACTGGCTCCTGGAATTGTGCAGCCCCCACAGCTGATTGTCTTTCTGGCAAGCTGCCTCCTGGTAAACATCAATGGGGTGAGCAAGAGGGTGTGTGGGTACAGACCGGTGATATAGGGCTATGACTATGATTAAGCTTTTGGTCATCATCATTTCTAAATTGCATATTCTGAACACAAATTGTATTGGGGATGTTGAGGATAGAGGGAAAGGCTTTTTCATTTCTGTCCAGGGACCAGTTACCAGAGTTTAGTATCTCCAAACTTCTATTGTTTTAGAATTGGAGGAAGAAAGGATGCAGGGTGGAGTCTTCCTGCACCTGGAAAATAATAAGAGATTCACTTCCGGTTCAGCTGCAACATCACCCCATCCCTCTTGGCTTTCTTTTACAGACCTTTAACCCAAATTGGAAGATAGGCATGTTTCCTCATTTAGGGCAATTTCCCTAGACGCAGATGCTGAAGTGAAGATTTATTTTATAAGGGGGTAGAGGAAGATGGATGGTGGATCAGGAAGGGGGAAAAGCCAAGCAGGGATGTGATTTTAGGGAAAATTTCGCAAAAGGTATTTGAATCTAATCTTTCAGGGAAACTCTGGAATGTGAATTACACCTCCAAGTTTATCCCAAATGGAGACAACTGATCTGAGCTTTCATCCTCCTTTGCCAGTCAGTCATTGGCTAAGGGCTGTACAGGGAGATATAAACCCTCAGGAGCTTTCAAGCTTGCAGGCAAAGGGGCAGTCTTCTGAGAGAGTCACAAGCGTGAACTAGAAATGGTAAAATGGATCAGAGGGGATCTGAGTAGAGCAGGGCGGCGTACCCTACACTTCTCGTCAGACACGCTGTGTCCTTTAGCCAAAGGCTGTTCTACAGCTTTCAATGCCTGTCTCAGGAACTTATCAGAACCTGCTTTTCTGAGGGTCACACCAGGACCCAAACTCAATATATCAGCACATACACCGTAAATTACAGTCTGTTCTTGGAAACTGATTTGGTCAAAACATTTTAAGGAATCTTGAAAACCCTTAGACTTGTTGGTATTTGGTTTTGCCCCTTTCTCTATATCCCTGATCCACCAAAGTCAGCTTTCTCCACTTTCGTCAGCTTCATTAATCCCTTAAATTCATAAACACATCCTTCTCCAGAAAGGTTTCCCGGATGCTGCGAGGTAGTAGCTTCATTGCCTGAATTCCTACCATCTCATGGGCACACAGACTGTGCCCCATGTTATTCCTTTTTGTATATACCTTAATTTCCCAAATAGGCTGTAAAAGTCTTGAAGACAAAGCTCAGTTACCATCTCTGCTCAAGTAGCATGTTACACTTGTCCCACTTGCCTCAGGCAATTTTTATGAGGACGTAAAGGTATTTGGGGTAAAAAAGTATAAAAGAACTATATAGTGTAAGGTAACACGTTTATTAACTAGTCAATAATAACATCATTCATCCACTTGAAGTTCCTTCTTCTCTCTCTAAAGGAAAAAGTATGAGTTGGTTAACTTTTTCGTAACATTATACTGTCTCATTCCCTTGTTCCAACTCAGAAAATATGGTAATATATTTCTGTGGAAGGAAGAGGAATGCTAAGTTTATCTAATAAGGACTAGCGAAAGGTTGTCTAAAATATTTCCCTTCTAGGTCACAAAAGCATGATCTCCTGCAAATAACTGAATGTAAAAGACCCATCAGATGGCCAATAAGTAACTGAAAATGGTCTCAAAGTCGAATCTTACTCTAAAAATCAGGAAAAGCAAGAAGACTTGAATAAGTTCAGATTTGACAATTATGACACTTGGAAAATCAAGTCAATAAGTTGCTGTCAAAGAATGTGAACAAGGCCGTTTACAATTTAATCACACTTAATTCTTCAGCTCTTTACCCATTCACTCACTCTCTCAACATCCATTGAGCATCCAGTATTGCAAAACGCATCAGGCTTCTTACTGAAAGTTTGAATCATTTGTGAACTTGGGCTACCATCGAAATCACAGAGCAGTGAAGTATATTATATCAAGGTAACAGCAAATGGAACAAAGCAACCTTTTAAAGGCTACATTTTAATATTAGGTTGACCAGCTCTTCCTATTTGTCCATCTGCTAACCTTTAGAAAGATTCTTCTCATTGCTGTTAAGGCCAGTCACCCCGATGATCACCCAGTCTCTCCTCTATAGTGTACAAAGGGCATCTTTGTTTTCCTCAGAGTGAACTCAGAGGCAAGCCCAGGGAACAGTGAAACACTCAGGATGGAAATGAGGTGTCTTTGTGACAGTAAACCCCTTTTTCGGCCCCCATTATCGAGATTAACATGGCTGAGTCATCAGTGGATGAAACCAATGATTGTTTTACTCTGCCTACCCAGAGTCACTCACTGAGTCAGTGGGTAAACTGGGAGCGAGCCTTGTCCTACCAAGGCTAAGCAGTTCTACTATATTTATCCAGGGTCTCATGATTCTTAGTGCTTTTTGCTCTGCCCTCTAATTTGCACTGTGCCTGCTGTAATATTTAAACGGGAAGTTGCCAGCAAAAATGGTCATTATCCGAGAAATCTATTTAAACATGTTTATAAGGTCAAATGAAGTGGGTGGTGGATAAGCTAGACAGAAAACAACAAAAGCTTTGGCTCAGCATAGCCAGTGAGACTATAGCAAAAGAAAGCAGCGTTTTAATGTCGAACTAGCACATGATGGGAAAAGTCAATATAACCAAAATTAAATCTAAATGAAGGAATGAGCAGTCAAAATAGTCAACCAACCAACTGATGTCTATTTAAGAAGCTGAACAATGGTTCGACTTATTTTAACTCAATGGATTGAGAGTTTGAGGCAGCACGTCAATAGGGCCCCAAATCCAAACTTTGGGAAGGATCTTTATATCCTTAGTGCATTCCAATGAGAGGGAAGAGTTGGGATAATTAAGAAGGAGGCCCAGAATTAACCAAAAATTATCTTTGATGGACTTGACAATAGGTAGCAGTGAGTGTTATAGGATCAGAGGGAAACAAGGAAATTGGGGGAAACTTTAATGTCTCTCAGAGTCCAAGCTGAACTTCCTGTACATTCAAGACTTTGCTTTCAGCCCCAGCAAAACCCACATCTTACAGTTTTGAGCCAACCGCCCCATTACATGCCCCTCAGGCTCTGTTCTACTGTCCTTGAACATCCAAGAGGAAGAAGGCAAAGGAGGAAAAAGAAACTGTTTCTTCATTTGTTTTCAAGAAACATGAATATGAGTGAGGAGGCTTCAGGTAGCAAAGGGGAATGCAACATCTGAGAAGGCTTCCTGCATGCTCTGCATCAGCTTGGATGCTAATCCATAAAGATAGAGGTTGAGCAATTGGGTAGATTCTATGCAACTGAAAGAAATCCAGTATGGTTACTGTTGGAAAATTTGACACACATGGGCATGGAGTAGTTAACTCATAGAGGAGAGTACTCCTCTTTCACTATGAATGAGATTAATTTAACAAAATCTTTTTCATACAAAATTCACTTAAAAATATTATTTCTTCCTGGAGCTCGGTGTGGTAGGGTTTGGGCTAGAACTGCATACCATTTGTGCTATATCCCTTGTAGTACACCACAAAATTAAGCTCCTTTTGTCCCTTTCTTCCTGGTCCTGGCTCTCTTCTCATTTACAATGATTTCAGAAGTGACTTATAGAGGATATTGCTATAAGAAAGAAAAGGAGATTAGAAGAGAAAAAGTAAAGAATATTGGAAAAGAACTGAGGGAAAAGAGGGCAAGTAGAAAGAAGGGAGAAATTTCAGAGCGACTAGAGAGAGAAAGGGCATGGGGAAGACAGATGAAATTTGCTTTGGTATGTTAAAGCAATGGATCTTCCCAGAGCTGTGCTGACTGATACAGAAGCCCCTGGCACGTGTGGCTGTTGAGCACCTGAAATGGAGCTGGTCTGAACTGCAATGTGCTGTAAGTACAAAATACACACCAAGTTTTGGGGGGGGGAAAAAAAAAGATTGCAAAGTATCTCATTAATATTTTTATATTGATTACATTTTGAAATGATAATATTTTGATATATAGGGTTAAATAAAACATTATTAAAATTAATTTCATCTGTGCCTTTTTAGTTTTTTAAGGTGGCTACTAGAAAAACTAAAATTACATATGGGGCTCACGTTGTGTTTCTGTTACGCAGTGCTGTTCTCCATCTTCATGGGAACTGGTAGAATAGCATTCTATTCCCTCCATTGTCTCCGCCACGACAACCCCCAAACTCTCAGCCCCAAATTCAAGTCCTAACATAATTATAAACCCTTTAACAGCATTGTCAATGCCTGAAGTTTCCTTTTTGAAGAAGGGAACATATCTAGCAGCTTCTAGTCCTTGAGATGCAGGTCCATGGCTGACATGCAGGGGCTGTCAGGAAAGACACTCCTCAGACCCTGCCCTGTGGGACTTCCAGCCGAAGCGATGCCCAGCCCTGTTCAGTCCCACCGTACCCCCGTCTCTCCCCACTTCAGCCCGAGGGGCTCTGGCACAATGGGGTTTTTTGTCTTCCCCGTAGCCCCCTTGTCACAGTATTCTCCACCTCAGCTACCTTTCCAGGGATTTACCTTTTTCTTTCAGTCATAGATACTTTGAGCATAATTTGGGGTAAAGCATAAAAATCTTTTAGAACTCACAGAACACAATACGTCAAGGGAAACATCGGCCTGGCCTAGAGTATGTTTAGGGTGCTGTGAACCATATGGAGATTTTGGAGCAAAGATCAGAATAAAAGAAGGCTCCAGGTGAAAAGACAAAGGAGGGAGAAAGAGGAGGGACGTAGAACGCAGAGCAAGCACAATCCAAAGACTTCTGGAAGGAGGTAGGCGATTCAATTATTTAGATTTAATGGGTGTATCCTGTCTCTGTAAAGTCACTACATGCCACAGATAGCACAGGACTATCCCTGCTGATGTTTCTACCCCAGGTTCAGCCTACCTGTTTTCAGGATGCTCAGAGCTGTAGCAGCTCCTAAGTCGATTTTCCAGTGTGAATAGGAATATTGGAGTGGAAATTCTACACCAGCACCGGAGACACAGCACAAATCATATGCCCCACCCAGGGTGGGGCAGCAGCGCCATGATGTTCCGGATGAACTACTCATCAGGCAGAAAGCGCATCCTTTGCACTGAGCACTTTCCACTCATATGGTGCTTCCTGTGCTGAAGCCCCATAGGCTATATGTGAAAAAACCCATCTCCTGGCCCCAAAGCACAACCAACTCGACTGAGAGCTCAAATGATTCAATGGTTTATGCTGCAACTTAACACAACCCTTTGCATTGCTTCATAATTAATTAATTAATTAATTAATTCCTCCTCTGAGCTAAACTTCAGCAAATCTATATGGGGAAAAATACATCTTTTCATGGTCATTCCTGGAAGTTTGGGGAGTAACATTAATCTGTTTCTTCTGCTCTCTCTTCTGTCACCCTTTACAATATCACTTGGGATTGGGGTATGTCTGGTGATTTTCAGGCAGACAATAGCATGAAGGCCAGAGAGATCTCTGAGGCCCTCTTCTCACTATTCACCCAAATTAGGAAGGTTCCTATGACTTTAGATTGATAGCTGCCTGCTGGGTTGTCAATGTCCCTTTTTTAGGCTAGTGACCTGAGAACTCATCCTTTTCATAAATGCTCAAAGGATGGCCTTAGCTTTCCTTCCTTACCTAAAATTTGGGCCCTGATTTATAGAAACAATTCAGGATTTTGGCACAGTAATGTAGCCAAGACTGGCTACCCACTATCCCCTTTTTTCTTACTAAACTAACCCTAACTTTATTCCAGAAAACAATGTACCCAGACAAAAGACTACCTTCCTCACTCTCCCTTGCAGTTAGGAGTTACCTCTGAGGTGTAAGTGGCATTTTTCAGGTGGGACTTCAAGGGAAACCCCCGAAAAGAGGGACAGGCAGCTGGTACATACCCTTTTGTCCTTTCCTCCCTTCTCCCTTTTCCCTTCTTTCTTTCTAAAATCTAGAAATGATGGCTGGAGCTTTAGCAGCCATCTTGGACCATGGGGTGATTCTGACGATGGAAGGCAAGCCCTAAGGATGGTCAAGAAGAAAGAGAGAAGGAGCCTAGAATACTGATGATCTTAAAGGCATCCATAATAACCCTGGGTCACGGACTCCTTACGTCTTTTACAGAAGAGAAAAATAAACCTATATCTTAAGCCACTGCCATTTGTGTTTTTTTAAACTACCCAACCCAATTCTAATTAATACATGTGGAATGAATTCTAGGTCAGTTCTCCAGAAATCAACTTCTCTTGTGGCACATATCTCACGGTTTTGTACGTGCCCAGTTAACTCGTCTGTCTCCTCCAATTTATTCATCTTTGTATCTCCAGTGCCTACTGTAATCATCTCCCCGTGATCTTGAGAGATGCGTTCTGAGACTCTCACGAATCTTTAGGTTTTCCAGTAATTTTTCTTTTTTCTTACTATCCAACCTAATATTTTTAGGTTCACTATCAATCATTAATTTTATTCAGACAGCTTGAGTTCAAACTCCAGCTCCCCCACCAACAAATTATGAGACCTTGGGCAAGTCACTTAATCTCTCTGTGCCTCAGTTTCCTCATCTGTTGCATGGGCATAACAACAGTGCCGATCTCAAAGGGTTTTTATATGGATTAAGTGAGCTAATATAAAAAAAAGTGCTTAGAAAAGATAGGAAACATTTTAAGCGTTTACTCATATCCAACAAGCACTTGCAAGCACCAACCGCAAGACAGGTGCTGTGCCAGGCAGTGGAGGGAAAATAGATAATTGTTGCCCCCTGCCCCCACCCGCATCCCCAGGGCTTGCATTACCCTACCAGGTTTCCTCAGCTCTCTCTCAGAGATTCAGATTTCAAATGCGTCATTGGAGTCTAGCAATTTGCGTTTTTAACAAACACCCCAAGTACTTTGATGCAGGTGGTCGCTGAACCAAACTTTGAGAAGCACTGAAAACTAACCCATCCTTCATAGGCAGGATTTAAATTCCCACTTCAGCTCAATCACAAATCACTGTATATCCTGAACCTTGGAGAAGAGACAAAACTTGGGACACCAAGGGACTCAAGGACAGAGTCTGGCACATAGCAGAGGGATGGAAGTTCCCTCGTGGGAAAGCTTCTCACCTGTGTCTATAAGTGGAGGGGTGAGGAGCAGGGAGGGGAGGGGAATCTCTCCATGTCTTGGTGATTCCCATGTTGCTCTTGGGAAGTGAATGAGATCCACGAAAATGGTGCCGTTCCCTAACTGTCTTCCAACTGGGCTCTTCCTTATCTTCCCAAAAAAGCCTAACTTGGAAACAACCTCCTTTGAATTTGTTTGTTTCTAGCGTTGTTCACTTTCCCCTCAAGAAGTAGATTGACTAAAAATAGAAATAGATTCAAGAAAGTTCTAGACACATTCAGGACAATACATTCGGAGAGTGGCGTTAATCTCCAGGGATGTTTAGGACACTCCCCTCACCTTTCCTGGGAAGTGATATTGGAGCAGAACTGCTAGTCGCTGGCCCTCTTCCTCACTTTCATTTTGTTAGCAGGTGCAATGTGCCCAGCTAAAAAGCCACACTTTCCAGCACCTCTAGCAGACAGAGTTCTAGCCCACGAGGTGGGAGCAGAAGTCTTGTGGGTGAGGCTTAAAGGAAGACAGACCTAGCGGGCCTGTACTATTTACCTCTATTCCTCCCAGATCTTCCCAGATGCCTCGGCCTTGGTATCTGTAAGCCAATGAGCCAATGCCGTTAACCACTTACCTCTGGACCCTTAGAAAGGTGAGGAAAATAAAATCCCTAATTTCTATACGCCACTATTTGTGGGGAAGGGGGTACTGTTATGGGGGAGAAGGCACATGCTTTCCCATAAATATCTTTGGTGCCATGACTAGTGATACAGACCTACCTATTTCCCTAGAAACGTGTCGGACCAAATGAGAATTTGACTCTGCATGTTAGAGAAAAAACAAAATAAACTGTCTTTGTCCTTTACGTCTTTAAAGTAGTTTATTACTCTTTCTTGATTTTGGTTATTATTTGAATTTTATTTAACAGAAATAGTATTGGTAATAAAAATCACGCAACAGTTTCTTACATAAATCCAGACACAAGAAAACCTTCAAAGGGCCTACAGCTTTAGAAAATATATAGCACCTATCCTTATGAAGTCATAGAATAGGAATTATTTCATTGTTAATTTGGGGCTCAAAATGGGCAGCTGCAGTTGAATATTTCAGGAAATATCTCTTGCCAAATTAACTTTCAGAGAGTTTCTAGGCCAAAAGGCTGCGTAGGTTATGTGGGAATAACCAGAGCTCACCATTTACCCCACCAAATGACTGGATTTTATCAGTCTGAAGGTCAGCTAAGGTTAATGAACCCCACCTGTGTCCTTAAGGGCCTCTGTAAATAAACCTCAGATGGGGTCACTCACTAACATAAAGGCATCCAGTAGAAATCAACTTTCTTCCTCCTCCTGGGCAGTTGGGATGTGTTTGCAAACAATTTCAAGGTAATTCTGGAAACAATGACATGCAATTAGAGAAGCATTAAATTCATCTCCCCAGACACAGAACAGGATTTGATTCCAGGTCTAACTCTAAAATGGAGGAAAATAAGTTTAACCAACATTTAGGTAGCTACAGAGCATCTCGGTAATGAAAAGAAATGAATAAATTCTAAACTAAATTTTTCCCGTGAGGAACCAATGGTTCTTTCTACAACCACATCTTCAAAAGCCCAACACCATTTTTCCTCTCCTAATTGCTAGTATGAGACAATAAATCTCTTATATGGAAATAATGCAAATATAACTGGATGGCATATGTAGGCCATGTGTTCTAGCAAATCCATAAAACTGTTTCACTTATGTTTTGGTGAAAGGCAGAGCAATCTCTCAAGAACATTAATCATTAATTTTGGAAACATAGGATTCATACGTGACTTAGCTCAATACTGGAATAGGGTTTAGTAAATATCTGTCAAAGAAAGATTCATTCATTCAACAATATTTAGTAAGCCCTTACTATGCTGGAATTTAAGTATCATGCCTTCCCTGGCTGAAGTGGCATTTGTAAGTAATAATGTGAATGATATTCATATGACATTTAAAAAATGTGTTGTAGTTTGTTTTCTAAAACAAAATCCTCAAGAAAAAGTATTTTATGGATCAAGAAGGATATTTTATAATAAAAGAAAACCATCCAATCTTTTCTCGCCTACAAAATTCCCTGAGATTTTGGTTAAGGCCTGTTAGTTTGAAAATGACATAAACCTGCTGAAACCAGCTTAAGCATATTACGCATTTTAGGCAGAAGTGTAGCTGGACCTTACAAGGAATTAAACCAGAAACAGTAAAGCTGTCAGAACCATAGTCAGTTTCTCGATCTCTTTGGGGCCACATGGTCTCTTGTTTCTGCTTTTGTCTGCATATCTGCATTTATTTTTTTCTTTCTGCAGACCAGCCTTGTCTGTTGCTGTTGAAACCCAACTTCGCATCATAGTCTGACTCGAAAAGTTCAGCTGTATCTGGCCAACATCTTAGAATCCTAATTCTGGGTTGTGAGGAGAAAAATATTTGATTGGTTCAACCTGGGTTGGGTGTCTCCCTACTGGTCCAATCAGCTTTGACAATGAAGGAGAGGTTACACAATAACAATATGCATAGGAGCCTGTCCCAATGGATGGGGGCAGGAGGGGCTCTCAGAGAGGAGGAGCATGGATTGTGCAGCCACCTCCAAATTTTTTCTTCACTTGAACAGAAAAGAAAATGTTTTCAGTTGTGGGCTTTAGTACAAAGGTAGCAGTCTAATTCTAAACCTCATTCAGCTTTGTGGAAAATCTACCGAACAAATGTATTTCTCTCTTTTCACTGGAAGAAAGTTGCAATTCATTCTTCTTTGGTCCTTTGAGGTAAACTAGCTTCACTGAGCATGACAGAAGCATCTGACTTTTTCTTTTTAAGGATGTTTTAAGAGATGTGCATTTCTGCATGGTCTTAGCTTCATTCAATTTTTTTCACATGCTTTCTACCTGGGAGTTTGTGTATTTCCATAGTTCTTCAGCCTGATTTCTCACCTAAGACACATCATCCCACTTAGATATGGGTGCATTTGACACAATTTACATGATTGCACTGGCCTGGAAATCTGTCATTGCTCTAATAACATAATCTCAGAAACATTCCCTCAATTCAAATTAAAACTAAGAAAGTCTAAATTGTTCCATCTTCCCATATTCATATCAACAGTTTACATCTATTTTAAATTTTCCAACATCATTTTCTGGAATCAACTCTGCCTTGTTTCAAACGCTGTCCTGTGGTTGCTTCAAGGTAACTCTTACCCTGGCAACATGGTGGCAATTTCACTTTAAGCTGCCTTCCTCCTTTTTAGGAAATCGTGTCAAAGCTTTTCCCTCATTGCTCTAATTCTTACCAACTAATCTCAGTGAAAAATTACAAAGCTGATGAATATTTAAAAGATGTGTGGAAACACAATGTATTAAATACAGCTTCCCTCCTGAACTTGAGAAATTGATTTAACTCTTCTATTCTCATCAGACGATGTTTATCAGACAAGAGCAATAGATGCCCATTCTAATGATTGACCCCCACTTAGGGTCTCAGACTTTATCAGTAGAGACAGTAACTTTCTCAGAATAAAATGAGCATGAGTTTGCAAGTGTTTATTAAAAATACCATTTATCTAGCTCTTCTAAAATTTTTTCAATACATAGCTGCATAGGTGATCTTACTTTAGCCTTATAATTCTATGAATGAAGCAATAATAACTATAAAGGGAAAATATTATCCATCCCATTTTAAGGATGACCCAACCATGGTTCATCAACCTGAAATAACTAGCTTTGTGACTTGGTCACCACTTTCCAAAGGAGTTTTTCCCTGATCCTTAGAATGAAGCGGTTGAAGTAAGGGTTCTCCAAAGTCCCATCCAGCACTATTTAATTTTAATTAGTATTTTCTCAACAGAATGCAAAGTTTAGTGATAGGTCTGAAGCTTAGAATTCAGACTCATACTCAAGGTCTTTGAAGAGTAAGGAAATTTCATGAGATTGAACAAAAATAGGATATTACAACTCCAACGAGTTTGAGATTGCTGAGTTAGAGGTTCCATTTCTAAGGTTATGACAATACCCAGAATGAATTATGGAAGATAGTGTAAATAATTCTAAGAGTGAAGCTCAACTTGCGCTGACAGAATCTTAGCAACAAGTGGAATATTTGAAGCAGAACAAAAAAAGTTTATCTTTCAAGCTGTAAAATGGTCATGTTGAAAAATTCCATCCATTTTCCAGCCAAATAGCCCAAATAAAGTTACAAATGCAGGTGGACCTAGAGCAATTTTTCAAAATGGAAAGGTTTTTATACAAGTAATGTAGTTTTCACAAAGATCCTCTTTGGATCATGGCGTGTTGCCTGGACCAGATTTAGCTAACGGGTCAGAGTCAAATCACTCTAAGCTCAGCACGGGACTGCTGAAATTCCACCCTCAAGTGTGTGCTTGAGTTGCAGTGGGTGCTTACCCCCCAGGGTACAGGGTCCAAGCACTCAGGGACGTTGAGCCTCTTGGTTCAGGAAGCCTGGCACCAGATAACTTACTCTCTTGGACCAGCTGTGAACTTGACATTGCCTGGCAGAATCTTTAACTATCATTAAATAAAACCCTGGACCAAGCTACACAGCCCTACCTCGATCAATATTTCCAATTTAGAGGGTCTGTCCTTATAATTTTTTATCATGGGCTTATGATTGAAATGACTACTTTTCCTGTCCAGAGTGTCCTTTTAAAAAAAAATAGCTTTACTGAGATATAATTTACACATCATAAATTGACGCATTTTAAGTGTACAGTGATTTTTAGTACGTTCAGAGTTGTTCAACCATCACCATGATCTAATGTTAGAACATTTTCATCATCCCCCAAAGAAACCTCATACCCATTAACAATCATTCTCCAGCACCTCCAACCCAAGCCCTAAGCAACCACTAATCTACCCTACGGATCTCTCTCTCTGTAGAGCTGCCTATTCAATATATGGTCTCATGTGACTGACTTTTGTAAGTAGCATAATGTTTTTAAGGTTCATCCATATTGTAGCATTTATTGCTACCTCATTCCTTTTTGTTGCTGAATAATATTCCATGGTATGGGTGTATGACATTGTGTTTATCCATCCATCACTTAATGGACATTTGGGTTGTTTCCACTTGTTGGCTATTATAAGTAATGCTGCTATGACCATTCATATACAAGGCTTTGTGTGAACCTATCTTTTCATTTATCTTGGGCAGATAATTAGGAGTGGAATTGCTGCATTATATGGCAACCTTATGATTAACATTTTGAGGACCTGCCAAACTGTTTTTCATAGCATCTTCACTATTTTATATTAACTCTGGCAAGGTATGAGGGTTCCGATTTCCCCACATCCTTGCCAACACTCGTCATCGTCTGTGTTGTCCACACAAATGGCATGTCTCTCCCAGTTGGCTCTTCGTTGTCGTTTTGGTGACTCTGGAAGATGACTGTCCATCTCCTTGATGGCATCTTTTTGGGGACTCCCAAAGTGCCTATTTTGTACACCCTAGTCAGACTACCCCAAACATAACTAGAGAAAAGATTCTCTATCATTTTTGCATGATGTGATAACAACATTCAATTTTATTGATATAGTTAGGTTTTCACCATTTAATACCTGCTTGGTCTCCTTCTTTCGAGGGTCCCATGACTCAGAGTTCCAAGCGTAGAAAAAAGAGCAGACCATTCAGCCAAAAGAAGTGTTTCAGACTTCTCCAAAATTGCATTTAACTCAGAAACTCACAAAACGATAACTACTTATTATTTTGATATTTAATACTACTAACTAGAATTTACTTTTTAAAAATAAGAGTGTAATCCAAAGACTGTGAAGTATCCTTTCTCAAAATGATGTCTGTGAGCTACCTGCATCAGAATCACCTGGGAAGAGAGGTAGCTTGCTAATTATCAGTTGCCCTGCCCCACTTCAAAGCTATCATATCGGAATCTCTAGAAATGGAATAAAGGAATACGCACTTATAACAAAAGAAGAGGTGAGTCTTGTGTGCCCTAACATTTGAGAGTCTCTGCTATCAAGCCTGAAGTATGTGTCTGAGCCTGGCCATCCTCTGGAGAAAAGAGTGGGAGAGCTCAGGCCATACATCCCAGAGGTTGTTTGCATATATACCCCAGCTAGCATAGTAGGGAGGCTGAATGGGAAATTTAGCTAGCAAGGAAGAAGCAGTAATTCTGTAGAGCGTAGGCAGCAGCTCTCTTACGAAGGAGAATCTTAGAGGGAAGAGCCCTTAACTTATGTGAGATGGGTCGTGGTGTACACATCATACCTAATTTAAGGTTTGGGACAATTGTGTCCACCACACTGAGCTGAGCCCCTTCAAGAGGACTTGAGTTGTGGCTCTCTCAGTAAGTCGAAATGAAACATTTTCCATAAGAGACCCGGGACCTGGGTGGAAAGGTCAAGAGAAGACCTGAGATGCTGGGTTGGAAAGAACTATTTGGGTGGTTCTGCCAACTAGGCTCTTCAGGCAGAGCTGTGCAGACAATCTCTGGTGTGATGAACCTTGAGGAGCAATGTCTGAGTGTCTCTCAGGGATTTCTTTCCCAATCCCAAGAGGGGATTTCAAGAGTGGCAATAGCAGCAGTGGCCAAAAGAGTCACACCCAGTGGGCCATGGGCACTGCTCCAAAGTATACTTCCCCTCTGATGGCAGGCATAGTGACAATTAGGTAGCTACTCCTGGTAGAGTCAACTCTGGGAAGGGCCATGTGCGGGGCACAGGGGCAGAAGGCAACTAGGCAGCTGTTACCAGGAGAACAAGGTCTCCAAAGCCTGTAGCTGCCTGTGGTGGCAGGAGCAATAAGAAGAGAATGGCTATTGCTCACAGTGGAGAAGGAACACACCTCCTTTCTCTGAACCTACACAACTGACTAAAATCCCATCCTAGCAGCTGCAACTGAGGGTGGGTTCTGAGTCTAACCGTCTGGTCCAAGGCAGGAGGAGGCAGACAGGTAAATGTGAGCTAAAATCCCACAGGAGAACTCCGATGAAGCTTGGAGGTCAAGTCCTCAAAGGGCTGATGTGGGATCCTAAGTGGACAGAGTCAGAAAGCAGGTGAAGCATGGACTGAAACAAACAAAGCTGATCCCCAGTGACAGCTGTGAACCCTATCAAGATGCGGGTGCCTTTGTCCACTGGCTGGTGAGGGCACAGAGCCGGGGAAAACCACAGACAGGCTGGGAGATGAGGCTCCCTGCACTTCCTGGGGCTGGTCCCTGGTCAGGGCTGACTCAGGAGGAGAGACACTGGGACTGAGTTTTTCCTGGGCCTGGCGTACTCCACCCAAGGAGCAAGCTGAGCCTTTCTGGTTCTCTCTGCAAGGAGCTGGAAAAAGACACCTAAGGAGCAAAAAAGGAATTCTCAAACTACTGACAGCTAGGGCGGTCAGTCAGTAGAAGCCCATGCTACTGACTGTTCTCCTTTCAAATTTCCCACGAGGGTCACAAGTGTAAACCTGGTCACCTTTTTACTTGGGATATTCCCAAACATGCTCAGTCTATGCTATGTGCACATGCACACACACACACATACATCCTCACCCAACTCTAAGCACACACATCCATAATCAGACACCACCAAACACACAGATTACGAATGCTGCTCCAGAGAATAGAAAAGAGCCGATGCCCATCCTGTCTGGATCCACCCTGAGCGGAGAGTCTGCTCCATCCAGGAGACAAAGGGAGGAAAGCAGCTTTGTCCTCAGCAAGGCTGGTGAGGGCTGGGATACCAAACCTCTTTGAGCTGGCAACCTCGAGCGCTCAGGTCCCCTTCCCAAACTTGAAGAATTTCCTAAATGCCAGAAGTGCCCTGGAGCTCCTGACATTTTGGGATTTCCGGCAATTGGCGTTGAAAAGTCCCTGAGGGGAAAAAAGAACCCAAGCAGTGGTTTCACAAAGGGAAAACAGACAGACACATCCCCAAGCCAGGGTGAGAAGGCCAGCCAGCTCTCTACTCTTAGGAAAAACGCGATTGTGCATTTTCTCTGCTCCGGCTGGCCCTCTGGCACTTGGGCGCAGGACAGGAAGGCCGTTGTCCCTCAGGTCAGGCTGTGGATCCAGTTTCTCTGCTCTGTCAATGATGCCGTCTCAAGTTTTCAGACAGACTCAAATGATTATTTGGGAATCTTAATGCTAACAGAGGCTTCCGAAGTGGCCTCCTTCTGGTGCTGCAGAGAAGGCTGAGCGGGGACACACTTGAGTGGTGACTGAGTGCTGATAACTAGAGAGGGGTGAATTTATGAAGTGAGCAGCTCATCAAAAACACAAGTCACTCAGAATTCATCGAAGCAGGTGCGAAATGACCAGGTTTCAACAGCTGAGGTAGGATGATACTTTGTAATAAGAGAAGCTCCGTTCCTGGGACAGGGTTGAATGAGACCAAGACTAATCAGGGCATGCTGTGACAGAGGCCAGCGCTCCGGAGCTGGTGAACCCACGCGGAGATGACAAGCCAGCCGGGGGGCTCAGCGGGGAATGCAGGGCGGCCAGGCGGGAGGTGACCGCAGACCCCAACAGCCTGCGAGGCTCCGAGAGAGCCTGCCCCAGCAGCAGAAGGCGACAGGGGCAATACAGGGCACACTTGCATGCCCCAATATGGAGAAGGCTTGTCTTTTATTCAGCAAAAATATTTTAAATGCAGTTTTAAGTATTTCGCAAATGAAAAATATCAGCAGGCACGTGGGTGACTTTAGTGATGGTTTTCTGCCTTTTTCTTGCAAAAGTTTGAGTCCATCATGAGCCTGTTTTTCTTCCATTCTAAATGTTCAGTCTCCTTAAAAGTAATTCAGAATGAAAAGCAAACTTCTCATTTTTTTTTTCCTTTTAAAGAGTGCACAAACCCAACAAATCAGATGGATTTTATTGAAGGCACTTTTTGGAGTTGAGTAAAAACACTCTTTTTTTTTTAAAAGAGTGTCATCGTAGGCACAAATCTGAAAGGTGCAGGGTCTGAAAGTGGAGATAGCAGGGCCACATTTCCCAGGGGTCTGATAACACAAGGTGGTTCTGAAATCTTTGAGAGAAGGGGCACACAGGTGCCACCACGGCCCCCATTGAGGGGGTGGGGGTGGCGCTTGGCCAGGAAGTCCCCGGGGACAGCCACATTCCAGAGGAACGACACAACTGAAGGAGGTTAAAAAATTGATCCATAAGCTGAAAGCCGCCAGCAGCCTCCAACATAGTTGAAGTTGTTTGCTTTGTGTTTTCAATAAACAGAAATGGTGTGAAATGCTACAGAGGAAATACAACATTCCAAGTAAACTCAACCTGGGTGGCATTCCTGCAGACCAGACATTTGAAACGGTGGAAAACTAAGCGGTTTTACTCTTCTTCTTTTTCTTTTATAACTTTGACTCTGCCTTTGAGAGGTCAGAGTTCCAGGCAAGAGCAGCTACATAATTTTGCACAGCTCAGTGAAAAATGAAAATGCAGGGCTCTGTTCAAAAACTGGTAAGACTTTCAACATGGTAACAACAGAACATCAGCCAAGTGAGGGCCCTTCAGAGCTCGGCTCTGTGGCTTCAGGGCTCACTTTACGCTTTTTATCTTTAGGTATAAACCTCATGGCAGCCAGGCCTCTGTTTCTTGGTTGGAGAAGGCAGTGCTGCTCAAGGTAACTCTTCAAGCTCTGCCATCTTGCTGCAGGTAAGAGCATCTTAGCCCTTGTGTGGCCAGTTGAAGAAACTAGGATGTCCCAGTTGCAAAACCAAGAAGGTAAAGCAGCTTACTGATCATCGGCTGTCGAAAACACTGGGGTATCTATTTCATTTCCTAAAAATAACGTTTGCTGTGGGATGTTTTTTCTGATCATAAAACAATCATGTTTATTGAAGAAAATGCAAAAAATACAGAAAAGCCTAAAGAAAACAAAATCACCAGTAATCCAACCACTCAGATATAACCACAGGTCATGTATTGTTATATATCCTCATTTTTGCTGTGTGTTTTCTGTGTGTGTGTATAATTTTACAAAGCTAGGATCATACTCTAATACTGATTTATAACCTTTTTCAACTCCTTATTTTGCTATCTCCCCATGTCATTGGATATTCCCTAATCAACTTATGTTTAGGATTTGTACAGCAGTATATATATATATATATATACACGTAGAGAGAGAATACTATATAGCACAGTGTATTTGACAGATATTATGTATATATATAATTTATATTTATATTCTAACATATAAACATATATGTGCATACACACACCAAAATGCATTTAAGCTGGATTATATGAATTTGGTCATTAGTCACAAAAACAGCACAAACTATGTCTGGCGACATTGGTCAGACTGGAAATAAAATTTCCTCCTCTATTTGCTCACTTTGCAGTGTTTAAAAATGAGGAGCCAGGGACCAGCCCAGCAGTGTAGTGGTTAAGTTTGCACTCTCCACTTCAGCGGCCTGGGGTTCACAGGTTCAGATCCCGGACGTGGACCTACACACCACTCATCAAGCCTTGCTTGGTGCCATCCCACGTACAAAATGGAGGAAGATTGCTACAGATGTTAGCTCAGCGACAATCTTCCTCAAGCAAAAAGAAGAAGATTAGCAACAGATGTTAGCTCAGAGTCAATCTTCCCCTCCAAAAAAAATGAGGAGCCAAATTCATTTTTCAGTCATAAATTAAAAAGAAAATCAGAGTATCCCTAGTCTCTGTAACAATTTTCTCTCTGCATAATTGGCACATTTTGTCAAATAATTAGTTCACTGAGTGCAACTCTGTTGGGTCTAATAGGTAAATGGCATTTCTTGATATTCCCAAGTGATGATTCATTTGGAATCCACAAATGTTCACCAAGGAGATAACCAGCAGCATTCCTGTTCATCAAACTGGAGCATCTCATTCAGTCACGCAGGCGGGGGCGGCAGAGAGCCTCCAGATTAAAAAGACTAATACTAATAATACACCAAAATGTTCCTAAGCGTGAAGAGATGTTTCAGAAGTGGCTTTTCATTTCAACATTCTTTCAACAGTTCAGTCAACTTCTTGTAAAATTAATAGTAAATACTTTTTTAAGGAGTGTGTATGTGCTGGTATTTTTGTGTGATTTGTTTTGTGTTATTGAAATATGCTACCCTGGAAAAATGCTCAGCTATAAATGCCATTCTTCATAAACATGAGCCGGGCCACTGATACACAGCTTTGCAGTTCTCTTTGAACTGCGGTTTGGGGGCTTTCTACTGCCTTCTTCTCTCTGAGCACATGTCTGGGAATAAGAACTGGAGATGCCAAGGTCATGAAGTTGTCATGGAAACAGAATCTCTCCCCATAGGCAGAATTGGCTAACGTTGATTGGCAGGTGCCTCATGCCATGCACAATGCTAGGTGATGTCACACATCTTCTCTCATTAACACTCTAGCAGCCCTCATAATATTACTAGCCCAATTTTTAGCTTAGAAAACTGAGTCAGACTGCTGAGGTGTCCTGCCACTGTTAGGTGGCAAAACTGAGATGGGAGTCAAATCTTATTCTCCAAGCGACATTGCATTTCCATCTCATCTACCCACACCTCCTCGGAGGGACAGCAACAGGGAGCCACCTGGTCCCATTTCTCTGTAGTATCCTGAGGGCAGTTCTGGCGAATGTGGTAGCTTTCAGAATGATTCTTTCTAAGTTTTTACACTTGGCAGCATTCCCTAGTGATCGGTTCCTTGTGTATATTCCTTCAAAGATTGTAACCCAGGCTAGACAGTCCCAGAGGAACAAGCCAACATTTTCCTGGTGATCTTAAGAGTAACCTAAACTTCTGGACTTTCTCTAAGAGTTGAAAACAGAAAAGCTGTATCTACGTGTGTGTGTGTGCATGGGCCACAGCGAACATGAAACAACGGCCGGGGGTGAGGGGTAAGAGCTGGGTGATGGGAACAAAGGCCTCCAGAACTCCACTCAGCAACATGATAAGCCTGAAGTTCACCCCCCATCAGTGCCATAGACCCCATCTGACCCATTTCAAAAGGCTCTGCTGCCACGCTGGTATCCACATCTGTCCCAGGCCATCTGTTTCCCATATATGCACCTCTGCAGAAATCCCATGATTTTCTGCATGACTACCGTGGCTGCTCTAAGGGGTCTAAAATCCTTCCTGGGTCAGATTATTTCTGAGGATCAAACTACAGCTTCAGTTGGGCCAAGAGAACCTGCCAAGTCAAGCGGGGGTCAGAGTGTAACTCCTTGTGGTATGGAGGGCAGCAACTTCGTCGGCCACTTCCCTCCCCATCCCAATACACACCCCCCCAAAACACATGTGCACTAGGTTGTCCTCCTTGCACACAGGTACATCCTATACTCAGCAAGGAAATCCTTAGGGGCTATTAAGACCAGTTGGACCAAGGTTCTGCTCACTTTACCTGGTGCCACCGCAATGCCAGTAAGGAGAAGGCCTGGAAAATGAGCCAAACTCCCATCAACAATCATGGACTAGGAGGGAGAGCTGGATACTCTCTCAATTATCCTAGGCTTTTACCCGGATTCTGTCCAGCACTATCTAACCCCTGGGGGGCTCCTCTATATTTGTTCAACAGGGAAGTTCCATGCCCTGTGGGACCTCATCACCTGGAGCTTGTTAGAAATGCAGAATTTCAAGCCCCACCCTAGACTGGAGAATCAGCACTTGAAAACTCCCAGGTGATTCACATAAAACGTAAGCTTGAGAAGCTCTGCTCTAGACTCCAGAGGAGGGACCGTCAACTGTAGTTGCACATTAAAATCACCTGGAGAGATTCTTAACCAGACCAAGAGATAGGCCCCACCATTACATTTTGATTTAACTTGTCTGGGGTGCGGCGCAGGCAGGGGTGTGTCTCAAATAGCACCCCAGGTAAAGTTACCAGATTTAGCAAATAAAATTTGAACTTTGGATAAACAACTAAAATACTTTTACTGTAAGTATATCCTATACAATATTCGGGATGTACTTGTGTTAAGAAATTATTCATGTTTATCTGAAATTTAAATCTTACTGGGCATCCTGTGTTTTATCTGGCAACCCAGTCTCTGATGATGCTAATGTACCTCCAGGGTTAAGGACCTCTGCTGTAAAGAAAACCTATTGTTATGCAAATACTTGCCCTGGAATTTCCTGCAATGGTCCTGATTTCAAATATTCTTTCCTGTGGTGGTCATGGATCACAGTTCTGGAAGGAAGGCCTTTCTCATCATGACCATGAGCAACCATTAGGCCTGTACAAGTCTAGCAATGACAGCGGATGGAGAAACAGAGTTGCCAGGTGACTTATTTATACAGGATTTGACCTGTATCTAATGATTTTGTCCTGTGCCATATATTGACTTTGTCAGGACTCCTTATATGTCCTATATTCAGCTATTTTTTTTAATAAATACAAAAATTTGGCAGTCAAAGCTATTTTTCAAATTTAATTGGGTGTTCTATATTTTTATTTGAGAAATCTGGCAACCTATGGGGAAACCACTCTGCTAAACTCCTGGGGAATTCGTCCTGAGAAATTTGTCCTCCCAGATGCACTACTTGTCTCAACCTCTGTTAAAGATTTTTACTCCAGAACTCTGAACTTCAGCAGGTCAGTTCTGCTGGAAAATGTGGCTAGTCTATTAGCCAAGAATTTCAGTTCATTCTTCACTGTTCCTGTTATTTAAGTTGAATTTAATAGTTTGGCACTTATCTCACTCATATATCACACATGGGATAAATTAGTATTGACAGACATTTGTTGCTAATAAAATGATCCCAAACTTCCTGGTATTTTCCTTCTTGCATTATTTTGAAAAGAATAAAATTAAGACAAGCAGTGGCTATAAAAACAGAGAACTGAGACTCACAGATAAGCCAGAATGGACATGAAATGACTATTCATGGACTGCGGGCTCCCATATGGATCCCAGGGTTGTAGACATTACAGAAGAGATGGGGAAGTGGATGGATCTCAAGTGTGCTCAGCCAAATAACACAAACATTATGAGAAACCCTCAAGGAGAGTCTTGATTGGGACCCACTTGGCTGGGGGTGGGGGGGGGGGGGGTGGGATGATGATGACCTTATGCTACAGAGAGCCTGGGATGCAGCTGAAGCACCAGCCAGCCTCCAGGAGAGAGCTTTACTCATGTCATCTTCTCTCCTACATGTTCCCTGGCATGATTCCTACCCCCATCCTTGCTGTGGGCCAGGAAACAGTGGATACAAAGTCTGAATTTGCAAGCTGGATGTTCAGGTTGCAGATTTATCCCAGTAGGCATCAAGAAAGCCTGAAGAGATGAAAAAAATGAGAGAAGAGTTAAGAGATACAAAAAGTAAATGTGAAAGTGTCAATATCTCTCTAACAGGATTCTCAGAATGAAAAATGAGAGGAAGCAGAAGGAAGGAAGTAGAGGGTCAAGCAGACAACAGACAAGCACATGTACTGAAAATTTTAATAACATGATTGAGAAGTGCTAATATATATGAATAAGTGCTATATCTATGTGCAATAATATACGCACTAACATATATACATATATACCTTCATTCCCAACAAACAAAATTTATATTCTTTCAAGCTCATATGAAACTTTACAAAAATTGGACATGTTCTTGGCTGAAAAAAAAAAGATTCAAGACTTTTTAAGGCATCAACATCATGCAGTCTATTTTCTCTGACCCAGTGCAATAACATTAAAAATTCATAAAATCATAGTTTTTTTTCTTAATTCTTTATGTCTGGAAACTGAAAAAAAGATACTACTAAAGGACATTTGGATGTAAGAATGAATCAGATAGAAAATGTATAAAACATAGAGCTTTATGACAAGGAAAGCATTGCATTTTAACATTATTGGGATGCAGCTAATGCAGTGTTTAGAGGGCCAGTGACAGCTTTAAAAATATATGGAACAGAAAACAAGAAAGATGGCAAATGAGCTAAGCATTCAATTCAGGAAGGTAAAGAGTAATAGAGCATATATAAAGAAACAAGAAGGAAGAACATAAGACCAATAAGGGTTGTAAACCATGAGAGAGAGAGAGAGAGAATAATGAATACAGAAAATGAAAGCCAGTTTTCTGAAAAGCTCATATGACTGATTAAATGGAAGGAGAGAATTGCAAATAATATAAAGAGATAAAAGAGAATATAATTATAGAAATACTAGTTTTTAACATTATTAAAATATACTATTAAAGGCCAACAAATTTGAAATGTATATATTAGTACATAGCTAGCTAGCTAGATGGATAGTTACATGACAATGGTTCTCAAAATATGGTCCTAGGATCAGTATCTGTGTCACCACCTGGGAATTTCTGAAAAATGAAAGTTCTCAGGCCCCCTCAGCTCTACTGACTCAGACACTGGGAGTGGGGCGAGGAATCTGAATTTTAACATGTGTCTTCACCTCACCCCAGGTGATTCTGATTCCTGCTAGAGTTTGAGAACCTTTGGTATAGGTGATAAGAGCTATGGAGAAAAAGCAGGGGAGTAGAGAAGGACATCTGTTATTTTAAATAGAATAATTAGAGAAGGTCTCGCTGATATGGGTGACTTTTGAATACAGCACCAAAAAGAGATAAGGAAGAGAATAAAGCAGACATATGAGTAAAAAATATTCTAGGCAGATGGAATGGCAAGTGCAGAGGCCCTGAGGCAGGATCATGCTTAACATGTCCAAGGTACAGCAAAGAGGTCAGAGTAGCTGGAGCCAGTGAGCCAGGGAGACAGTAATGGGAAATTAAGTTAGAAAATCAGAAAGTTGAAGAGGGACAGGTGTGAGGTGCAGATCCTGTTGACCTATACTTGATTAACTTACTAGATGAGAATATTTCCCATCACCTTGGATGCACTTTGGTGGATCAATTGATCTCATTCCTTAAGGACTCCTGAAGTCATCTGCCACCAGGAGAATTTAATGTAGGAACTGATTACAAAAGGATGCAGGCATGGAGATGCCACACATATGGGTCAAACACTATACTGGGCACCTCAGAACTCCCCCAGATCTTCCACCCCTGCAGCCCAGTGCCAGGCCACGCTGTCCGTGGGCCTCCTCGGGGCAGGTCTTGGCTGCCATGCTGTCTAGCAGAACTTCTTGCCCCTTGCTTCTAAGGAATGGCAGGAATTTTCAACATGGCTATTCATTCTTTCTTCATTTTGGCGAGAAGGTAAACTTATTTCTAGAGGTAGGAGCAAGCTCACCCAGAGGGCAGAACGTTCTTCATATTTCCCTTTTCCGGGCACAACATTTTCCTCCCATCTTCTCCACGACACTTTGGTTGGGGGTAACCCACATTTCCACAATTCTCTGGGAGTCACAGTCAGCCAAGTGGGAAACAGCAGCAGCAGAGCGAGAACTCTTTTTGGTCTCACAGAACTCTAAGTCTTGATCTTCTTTGCTGAGAAGCAGCAGACCTCGTGGTTAGGAGCACAGAGAAACAGGCCCAGATGCCACTTTTGGCTCTGCCAGTTACAAGCTTGGGCAAGCCACTTAACTTGGCCTCCTTCTTCCTGTCTTTAAAACTATTCTATCATATTTACCTCAGGGGGCCTTTTCATGAATTTAAACTAGATAACGTGCAAAGAGCCTAGTAGTTTGCTTCACACATATCTCATGCTCAGTAATTATAATACTGTTGTCATTATTGAATTTATTATTTTTAGCAGCACACCCAAAATCAGATCCCTGTACTCCAGTGATGGGAGCATCTGCTGCTTTCCTTGTGTGTTAGTTCCTGGGCCTATGTATAGCTTCAGATCCATTCCACGGCATCCTTCTCTGTTTCACTCTCCATCATTGGTGGGGGTTGGAGGTGGGGAATGGCAAAGGGGTGAGGAGGCCCCTGTAGACTGCATTTCCCCAGGTTCCCAAGATAAGTGACTTCTAACTGGGTTCAGCAAGTGGTGGAGTGGCACATGGGGGTGGGGAAGCTAGAGCATGTCTCCCCTTCCTATTTGGCCTCGGGTGCATTTCTTGCATAGGCTGCATCTCCCCCACAGCCCCACCTCCTGCCTAGTAATCCCCAGCTTCCATGGGGTGATCCTGTCCGTGGGCCTTGGTAACATTGCTCTTCCCTTTGCCCACATCACTTAGGGAGTGGCAGGAGATTTCCTGATCTTTCTCATCTTTGGGTTGCTCTATTCTTGGTTTGGTTTCACTGTTTCTCCATCCCTTTGTAACCATTCTCTGAATTCAGTTATCTCTGTGGTCATATGTGAAGTGGTTTCCATATGCCTGGTTAGAACCTGACAGATACTCGTGTGTCAACAAGGGTGCCAAGACCATTCAATGAGGAATAGACAGTCTTTCCAACAAACAGGGCTAGGAAAACTGGATACCTACGTGCAAAAGAATGAAGTTGGACTCACCTCATACCATATGCAAAAATTAATTCAAAATCAGTCAAAGACCTGAATTTAAGAGGAAACATAGGAATATTTTCATGACTTTGGATTTGACAATGCTTCCTTAAACTTGACACCAACACACAGGCAACAAAAGAAAAAATAGATAAATTGGACTTCATTAAAATTAAAAACTTGTGTACATCAAAGGATACTATTAGAAGAGTGAAAAGACACCCCATGGAATGGAAGAAAATATTTGCAAATCATATATCTGATAAGGGGTCAATATCCAGAATATATAAAGAACTCCTACAATTCAGCAAAAAGACAAATAACCCAATTTGAAAATAGACAAAGGACTTGAATAGACATTTTCCCAAAGATATCCAAATGAGCAATGAGCACATGAAAAATCGTTCAACATTATTAGTTATTAGGGAAATGCAAATCAAAACTTCAGTTAGATACCACTTCACACCTACTAGGGTAGCTACAATAAAAAAAATAGAACAGTGTTGGTGAGGATGTGGAGAAATTGGAACACTTGTACATCGCTAGTGTGAATGTAAAATGGTGCAGACACTGTGAGAAACAGTCCGGTGTTTCTTCAGAAAGTTAAACATAGATTTACCATATGATCCAGCAATTCCTTTCCTGGGTATATACCCAAGGGAATTGAAAAGAGGGACTCAGATACTTGTATGCCAATGTTCACAGCAGCATTATTCACAATAGCCAAAAGGTGGAAACAACTTGTCTCCCTCAGCAGGTGGAACAGATAAACAAAATGTGCTATATACATACAGTGGAATATTATTCAGCCATAAAAAGAAACAAAGTTCTGACACATGCCAAAACATGGATGAACTTGAAAACATTACACTGAGTGAAAGAAGCCAGACATACAAGAACAAATAATGTATGATTCTACTATATGAAATAACTACAATGAGAAAATTCAGAGAGACAGAACATAGATTAGAGGTTACCCAGAGGCTGGAGGGAGGGAAGAATGCGGAGTTATTGCTTAATGGGTACAGAGTTTCTGTTTAGGGTAATCAAAGAGTTTTAGAAATAGATAGTGGTGATGGTTGCACAACATTGTGAATGTAATTAATGCCATTGAATTGTACACTTAAAAATGGTCAAAATGGCAAATTATATGTTATATATTTTACCACAATAAAAAACATTTTTCATTCTGTAGGTTGATGGACTAAATGTGAACAGAGATGAAAGTGATTTATATTTGAGTTTCTCAGTCATTCATTCCCTCAACCCCTGCAGCCAGTCTCATCAGGTCAGCTTCCAACTCTTCTTTCCTGGGTGCATTTTCTTTTTGTTTTTTTGGTTTTTTAAAGAATATATCAGTGAATATATATATTTTTTTCATTGTGGTAACATTGGTTTATAACATTATATAAATTTCAGGTGTACATCATTATATATTTCGATTTCTGTGTAGATTACATCATGTTCACCACCCAAAGACTAATTACCATCCATAACCACACATATGTGCCTAATCACCCCTTTCGCCCTCTTCCCTCCCCACTTCTCTGGTAACCACCAATACAGTCTCTGTTTCTATGTGATTGTCGCTTTTATCTTCTACTTATGAGTGAGATCATATGGTATTTGGCTTTCTCCCTCTGACTTATTTCACTTAGCATAATACCCTCAAGTTCCATCCATGTTGTCACAAATGGCCAGATTTCTTGAGTCAAGTTTATAATTGAGATCTTTATACACAGAGATAGGGTGCAGGCTGCTGAGGAAGTTGTGATGTGTATGATTGAGTTGGGGGAGTCAACAAAAAGAAAACATGTTGTTGGGGGGGCGGAGAGGGTGAGGTGTCAGCAGCTCCTGTGAGGGCAACTCTTTGGAATACGGGGACGATGTCTAAGGAGGTTATTAACCTCCTTTTAAGAAAATCTGTAATAAAGATGGGTGTTATTCTTCAAGGAGGGCCAGAGCGGGATTGCTATTTCTTTGAACGCAACACTATATAAGTAAGGACAGAGCTACAAGAAATGTTTGATTTTGTGCAATCAATGTACATACGAGACAAATAGTCATTTGTCCCGGGAAGGATGCAGCGGAGGCCCACCCGCTACCAGTAATGTTTTCACCCAATGAACTGAAGGCCTCATATCTGTAGGCACTAGAGATGAGATTGTGCCGCCAATAACAACAAAAATGTTCCTCCAGGAAAATTTGTAAAGCAAAACTCACTTGTCAGACACCATTTTGCTCTCAGAGGTGCACTTTTGAATGTGAACATTCTAAGAATTCTAGCAGCGGCTTCCCAAATCTGCTCCAAACCCAAGTTTATTCCTGACAGGCCCTCCCACTCCCAAACACTCATTCACTCTTCTTTCCACCTTTGACACACCCTTCCCCTAGCTCTGGAATGTTCTCCCACCTAGAGTGTCCTCTCTACTCTCTGCTCATCTAAATCCCACCCAGCCCAGAAAGCCACCTCTTCCTTGAAGTCCTCTCCACATTCCAAAATGCAACGATGTCTCCTCACCCTGATCTCTCCTAGTCGTTATTTTGTCTACCTCTCATTTTAGCCCTCAGTACTGTTCTGCTTCCTACTGTTTTCTGATTGGTACCAGGACAACTGGCAATTCCCTTGCAGATAAGGCCTGGAACACACATTTGTAAGGCTTTTGAATGCGACACCAGCCTAGCACTATGCCAGGCACAACAGAGGTACTTAGTAAACTTGTTTCTTTGCTTTGAGTTGGTCCATATGATCTTCCCTTTTCTTAATCCCTACCCCACCCCACTCCCCACCACATACATGTTTTTTCCTCCTCATTCCTCATTCCTCAGTTTTAATTGTATTATATGAAGTCATGTCACATACTGAGGTTACTTTGTAAAGTGATTTGCCAGCAGAAGGTGTTACTAACCACACCAGGACGGTCCCTGGAGGTTGCCTCTTGGCAGCCAGCCCTCCATCTTCTTGTTAGCAGAGCCCTAGTTTTCTCCAGGTAGCGATGTGCTCAGCCCCAGGAGATGAATGCTACTGGTCTAAACCAATTATAACAGGCCTATTCAACTTTACCTGTGAAGCCAGCCACAGTCAGGTGACCCAATTCTAGGTCAGGTGACCCTATGAGATATAAGAGGAAGTCAGCTGGGGGTTTCGGGAAAGATTTTTTCCTGATAGAAAGAAAACCTTTTGCCCTCTTCTCTCCCTTTCTGTTTAGAAAGCTTTTTGTGAAGAAGAACATGATTTTGGAGGCCTTGCAGCCATCTTGTGCCCATGAGGTAACTGTAGTTCACAAACAGAGATGGCAGAGAGCAAAAAGAGAAGGAATGTGGGTCCTTGATAACATCCTTGAGCCACTGAACTTACCTCGGAGACTTTTTTTGATGTGAGGAAAAGACCTCTCTAAATCAGTCGCCAATGTCCATAGTGTTGTCCTCACCCCACTCCAGACCTTTAAGGGCAGCCCAGGTGGGCCAGGCTAATGAAGGCAGGTTTCATGTGCAGCTCTCTTCTCACCTCTGCTCTCCTTCCCTCCTCCAGCCTGTAAAGCTGGAAGATAGAACCTCGGACAGCATGGATTGGATACGAATTCAGACAGAGCTTATCTCTATGCTGTTCCCAACAAGGTCAGCAGCTATTTTACAAGTTCATCATGATTCCAAAAACTAATGAAATCACCAGGAATGTTTTGAGACCTCAGACTTAACAAACTTGAGTCTTTCTCTGGACTTATCAAACCTGTTGCACAAAGGACATTTGTGATAACCACTATAGATTGGAACCATCTGGCCGTGTAAACTTACAGAATGGTAAGTGTGGAGGACAAAGTGGAACAAGCGTCTCAGAGGAGATTTTGGTCTCGTTTTCATTTGATCCTGAATGCCTTCTTTTGCTTACATAACAAAATAATCATTAATGGGGAGGTTCTTTTTTTTTTGTTTTGCAGATTTCTTCTCCCGATTAAAGTGATCTCAAGTCATAAGGAGCCAAGAACTACTTAGCCTCAAATGATTTTTCTTTAGAAGCATAAAACTAAGGACCTCCTGACTTGGCACATCAAGTTATTTAACGATAATTAAAAACCCCATAATTTTGATATCTTCCTTGACTCACCCATAAATGGCCCAGGCTGTGCACTCTGATAGCTGATCTTTGATGGGTTTATTTCCCTGTCTACACGAGGGAATATTTTTCTTCTTCAAGTACAAATCAGCCCCCAGCTATTGAAAGACCATGTACCTAACTCCCATACAAGCCCAAGGGATTTTTTTAATACTTTACAAATCAA
Organism: Equus caballus; assembly: GCF_041296265.1. Lineage (NCBI taxonomy): Eukaryota > Metazoa > Chordata > Mammalia > Perissodactyla > Equidae > Equus > Equus caballus. Next base: position 42,336,108 of record NC_091704.1, read on the forward strand.
AGGCTTTTAAATCATGTTTAATAAAGGGAAATTTTAACACTTTTATATGGAGCTTTTGTGTTTTTTTTAACATTCTTTTGAAGTAAGATTCAAATCTTTGGCACACTGGAGAGGCACATGAAGTATAAACTGAAACCATTTGCATTATTTGAGGAAACAAATGCTTTTACTTAACTATGTGGCTATTTCAGAACCTGGTGAGCAGTTTTGGTATAAGAGAATAGAGAGGGGTGCTTTTGAATAATTCACACAGCTAAGATCCCAATCAATAAATGAGCGATGGGAACGAAGATTCAGTTCACAGAAGGGCAAATACCAATATCTGATCACTAATATGCTCAGAACGCTTGTAAGTTAAAAGAAAAAAAACGTAAATTAAGATGACAAAATGAGATACAATTTTTCACCTATCAAATTTGGGAGGAATTAAATATGCACATAACATTTAAGTATATATATATATGTGTAAAATAATCAATGCCAAATACAGGATTGTGATACAAACATAGACCTTGTAAGGGTATAAATTGGTATATTTCTGACAAGAAATCTGGCTGTTTCTTTCTTTCTTTCTTTCTTTTTTTTCAGATTGGCACCTGAGCTAGCAACTGTTGCCAATCTTTTTTTTTTTTCCTCTGTTTTTTCCCTCCCCAAATCCCCCCAGTACATATTTGTATATTTTTTAGTTGTGAGTCCTTCTAGTTGTGTCATGTGGGATGCCACCTCAGTGTGGCCTGATGAGCGGTGCCATGTCCTTGCCCAGGATCCGAACCAAGGAAGCCCTGGGCCGCCGAAGCAGAGCACGCAAACTTAACCATTCAGCCACAGGGCCAGCCCCAGGCCATTTCTTTTTTTTTCTCCTGCTTTTTTACCCACAAACTCCCCCAGCACATAGTTGTATATTGGCCATTTCTTTTAAGAACTGTCAACATATCCATAGCTTTTTGACCCAGGAATTTCATTTCTAGGAATCTTCATGTAGTAGACACAGGTTTAGGTGGATGCTGTGTTCACAATGCCTCCTGTGGTGACCGTGTGTGTGTGTGTGTGTGTGTGTGTCCCTTATGTGCTTGATCCAGGGTCTGACTTCAGCCACTCAGACTCTGTCCCCTGGTAGTGGGGAGCATGGAGACAAAGCACCGGAAGAGCCCCTTGGTGCTGCCTTCCTGACTGTAGGGCATTTACCACGTTGTGTAAGTTCAGGAGCCCCTCGGAGCTCCTTCCAATAGTCCCAATTTTGCATAACTGGCCAGAGTTGTGAATACACTTTAAAATGTCTACCTTTAGGAATTGGGCCTGTGGAATTAATCGGAACTTTGCACACAATGAATACCAGAATCATTCATAATATACAAAAGTGAAAAATGTAAGGGCTCAAAGATTGGGGAACGGTTGTGTAAATCACATTTCAGCCATATAAATAAAAAATTGTGAATCATTTAAAACTGTTTCCAAAGACATTTTAATGACATGGAGAAATGCTTATGATATAATGTCAGATGAAAAATTACATTATATTAAATTATAAATATAACACGATGTCACCCATGTGTCATATATGCTTGCGCTTTGAAATGAACAGAAAAAATGCAACAAAACAGTCATCGACAGTAGTAAGATTTTTATTTATTATATCCTTTTTCAATTTCCAAATTTTCAACAATGAACATCTTGTTACTTTTATAGTCAAAAAAATGTATCTTATTTTAAATAATTAGAATTAGGTGAACACTTTGTTTTACCTGCATTCACCCACAGTGAACGAAATGCAGTTCAGTTGGACAGTTTGGGGCAGTGGCGTCCACCTAGGTTCACATTAAGGTCACTTGGAGCACTTTATTTATCTATTTATTGCTGTTACTTTGATAATGACTTTACTTTTATACGGTCAAAGATGAGCTAAGCTCACAACATGCTCACTAAAAATCATTAAGTTTCCATCAAGTTCCTGGCATCTTGATCCCATCTCCTCTCACAGCTGGACCACTTGCCTGCCACCAGTAGGCTCAGTCCTACTTCTGTCATGGGGGGGTCAATCCTGGCTTTAGAAGAAAGGGTTGAACTAGGCTCCATTCAACATTTACGGTCTACATATTAAGTCCTTGCAATTGTCCATCTCAGACATGACGTGGGTCCAGTAATTTGCTTTGCCCTGACTAACCAAGCAGCTGACTCTTTTTTGCCCCAGGCAAGGTAATGGACACCATACCACAGCCTTTCTAGGACTGGGGCCTGGCATGTGTCTTCCATTTCCTTTTCTCTTTTTCTACCGCAAAGTTTATGATCCATTGATAAACTTCCAGGTGTTGCTTACCTGTCAGATTGCCTGTTAGGACATGGGGAGCTTTAAAATTATACCCACGCCCAGATGATTCTAATTTAATTCATGGGTGGGGAGAGGGGAAGCCTGGAATCAGCATTTTTAAAGCTCCCCAAGTGATTTTAACGTATAGGCAGGCTCCAGAACCACTGGTTTCTTCAGATTAAATCTGTATGGTTAAAGCCTGCTGAGTATGACAGGATCTAAAAGAATGATTAAAACTGATGAAAATGAGCTATCTGTCCATTTCAGGCATGTGGACCCAGCCCTCATGTGTCACCCTACACTCCTCCCTGACTTTAACTAGTTTTTCTACCCCTATGACTAGAACTATTTCTAGCTCCTGAGCTCCAGGCTGGACTTCCACACACCTACGGTCCAGCTACAAGTCTGTCCCAGAGATCTCTCAACTCCACATATCCCAGACTGGCCAGTTAGTCCTCTCTCCCTGGCCTCTCCCTATGCTACGTCGCATCAATGATGGCGCTACCATTCATGCTACTCCCAAGCTAGACATCTCTGATTCATTTCTGACTCATTCATTTATCCCTAACATCAAATTCTATGGAATAGGGGTCATAAATGTATTATCTCTAAAGTCAGGCTGAAGGGGAAATATAGGAAGAGGGTGAGTATGATATGGGGAAACAGAGTGTATCCTCCATCAAAACGCAGTCAAAGTTCAATGTGCAAGGCAAATTGCACAGGTCAATGCCCCAGATTTTTACAAATCCCTCCTTTGTATCTCTCTCTTGACTCCATCTGCTCTCCTCCCTTCCCTCTGCTACTGGCCTAGGGAGACCCTTGTTTCTTACCTGAGCTACTGGGACAGCCTGACGGCCATCTGTCCTCCACAATAGTGCCTGAGTCATCACTAGCCACATGACTGCTATTCTGAGTACCCTGGAGTACTCAGACCTTGGAGCCAGCCTGCCCGGGTTTAACTCCCACCTCTACCAGTCTGATGTGATCCAGTAAATTCTTGAACAAGTTACCTCACCTCTCTGTGCTTCAGTTTCCTCGTCTTTAAAATGGGAATAATAATTCTGATACTTACTCCATCAAGTTGTCATAAAGATTAAATTAGTCGATAAATAAAAACATCTTAGACCAATTCCTGACTTAAAAGAAGCACTATACACATTTGCTATTATTCTTTGTTTGAATACTATTTTATTATTAAATAAAGTCCAGCTCCTTTAAAAAGCCTTTCAGGTCCCCACACTCTGGGCCCTTCCTACCTTCTAGCCTGATCCTTCACTGCCTCACTCCCACACACCAGCATTTGCCACGCTACAGTAGTCATCCGTAATTTCCTGCCTCCTGGCCTTTTCTTATGCTTTGTTGCCTAACATGCCCTTGTCCTCATTGCTGGGTATGGAAATTCTGTGAATTCTTCAAGTCCAGCTCATAGGAAAACTTATTCTTGACCCCTTTCCTGATGCCCCAACTTGGAATTACTTTCTCCCTCCTAGGCAATGTATGTGCCCTTCACTTTTTACATTTAACAATCGTGCCTTATATGACTGGAGGCATTTGTGGCCTCCTTCTTTCTCCTACCTCCCCCACAACTGCCTATTGTCCAGGAAACTGCAAGTTCCTAAAGGCCGGGTTCTTGTTTTGTTCATGTTTTAAACACATTTAATACTTTTAATTTATATTTTGTGACCTCACACTTAGCCAAGCGCCTGGTGTAAAGGAAGTTTTGCTAAAGTTTGTTGAAGCGAATTGTTAAATGTGTATAGACGTTCTCATGTCTATTCCAAGCTGAAACAGACACTTGGTAATTATCTGGTGACTATAAATAGGGTGTGAAATTGGACACTCAGGACAAAATCGTCTCTCTGAGATCCAAGTGGTCTGATCTGGGTGTCTACACTGATGAGACTAATGTTACAAATCTACGATATCTATTTCTCTGTGTGTGTCTGTTTAGACCTTTTTGGTGACAAGTAATACAAAACTCAACACAGACAGATTTAAACAATGGAGGGAATTTGGTGCCACCTGATAACGAAGTAGAAAGGTTCAGCAAGGTTTGCTCCAGTAGCTCAACAGTGTCACCAAAGGCCTAGTTCCATTCTATCTCTCCAATCTGTCTTCCACATGTAGTGTTGAACGCTAAGGCTGGCTGCCCTTATGGCCACAAGATGGCTACCGGCAGCTTCTGGGGAATATATGCTTCCTCACTCATGTCCACTGGCAGGTCCACCATGTTGCACAACTTCAGTGTTGTACACTACTCATAGAATGGAATTAAACATAATGCCAATGGTTTCCCTTGGATTTGTGCAATGCAATGGCTTTGTCCATCAGAAAGAGAGAATCTCTCCAGGTGACTTCCATAGAAGAGAGGGGAAACTCCTTCACCAGTAGCCTTCAGAAAGCATCTTGTTACATTTACGGATCCCATCCTTTCTGCCAGTCAGAGTCATAGAGTGGGACCATTTGGATTGATCATGTCAGGCTCCGCATTTGGGAGACGCTGAGTTACTATCAAAACAAGAAAGATGGCGAGTAACTCAGCCATTGGAGAGCAGCGAAGATAGAGTTTGCTCCATCCAACTGATGATATACGTATATATACATATATATGTATATGTATGCATATGTTAAATATATATTAAATATAAATATGCATACATATGTAGTAAGACTGTAATTTTCACTTGTTCAACAATATTTACCTACTATGTGCCTGATAAAATGAACATTATTCAGTCTCTACCCTCCGGAGCTAAGAGTCCTTTCTCCTTTCCCCCTCTCCTTCATTACCAAGTTGAAGCGGCTGAACCGCTTCTCTTACCTTTGATATAATCTCTTCAGAATCTATCTTTCCAATACGCACCTTTGTTTCACCTTTAAGGTGGCTCATGGGCTCGCATTTAAGCCATTAACATGTGTTTAGGGATTTGAGGAGCTGTCAGGAATTTATGCCTGTGGCCTGGTGGGCATCTTTCTAAGGGTAACCAATGTCATGCCAGACATAGAGAGTGGGTTGCTCAGGCTGACCAGAGACCACCTCGGCCCCTCTGAGCAGCCCTGGGAGCCAGGTAGCTTTCCACAATTAAATGCTCCCAGAGCTATTCCAGTCATTCTACTCATGTTGCTCCTCATCCAGGATGACATATTTGACCTCTTTTTTAATGAACGATGTATTTATATTGGATCCAAGACATTTTGAGACAACAAAAACAATGATTTTCTCATGTGTAATGAGATTTCTGACCTCCAACAAAGTCCATATTTCCAGTTTTACTGGAGTTAAATCTATCAGATGAGACTGAGGAGACCAGAAGTCTGGGCTCTGTCATTTATGAGTTATTTTACTCTGAACAAGTCACTTTACCTCGTTAGGCTTCAACTTCATTAATCAACAACAGGATGCAGAACATATTTATTGGGTGCCTGTTACAGGCCAGATTCTGTGCTCGATGCTCAGGATATAACCATAAAGGCAATTTCCTCACCTACAAAGCAAATGGGAGGCCAAGATAACTCAACCTCCCTCCCGCTATAAAGACCATATGCTTTGGCAATGGAGACAGCAGGTATATGTCCCCAAGTTCTGCAGCAGTTACTCATCAACAACGGGTTGTGATGAGCACAAAGCCCATTCCCACCTGTCATAACCACCTCTCTCCTCTTCCTCTTGGCGCTGGGACTGCATGATCTGGGTGTAAACTGCATTCTGCCAGGGCCCGCAGAACTCCGACTCTCGGTGATTCATCATTTAGTTTATAGATTAGTAGGTTATAAATATCCTATCCAAAATAAGTCATATATTTCCTTTCCTTAAAGTATATTCCCAGAAGAACAGGTGTGCTTTATCTCCTTTCATATAAACATCAGAGCCTGACCCTGTAAGTTCATTTAAAAAAAGAGCCCATTGGTGGGTGGTAAAATTCCTTTTGGACTCTCTGGCTGTTCATGGAGTTGTTCTCAGAGTGATCAGTGATCATTTGGACAGCAAGGGGAAATTAATCACATTGGAAGTTTGTCTGCTGCTATAAACCAACCAAAGACGATAGTGCCTGTGGCTGTGAGGCACAGGAGAGGGAGGAATGGAATTGGAGCTGGAGAAGCTGGGTTTCTTTAAGTCTCAGCTCAGCCGACTTACCAGAGAGACCTTGGGTATGTCATTAACCTCTCTGAGCCTCAATTCTTATCTGCAAAATGGGTATACTTATTTCTCAGAGTTATTGTCAAGATTACAAGAGATAAAAAATGTGATATGTACTCTACAGATGTTAATTATCATTGTGTCTTTCAGAATTTAAAGCACTTTCTCTTAGAATAAAGACAAGAAGGATGCTCCAGAGGGCAACTAGTCATTAGGTCAATCATAGAGTTGATTTGCCCTGAGCTAACATCTGTCTCAAATCTTCCTCTGTTTTGTATGTGGGCTGCTGCCACAGCATGGCCACCAACCAGCAATGTAGGTCTGTGTGTGGTCACTGAACCCGGGTCACTGAAGCAGAGCACGCTGAACTTAACCACTAGGCCACTAGGCCTGGCTCAAGGAATCATGGAGTTTTAAATTGGGAGGGGACCATGGCGATCATCCAGTTTACCCACACTATTTGGCAGAAACTAAAGCCCAGATAGGCTGAGTGAATCACTCAAGGGAACAGTATTGGATGCCATAAAAAAAAAAAAAAGTAAAAATGTTTTTTAAAACAGGAGTCCATCATCTCATATAACAAGATGTCTAGAGAATGGACTATTTTAGAAAGTCAATATTGTTAAGACTCAGACCTTCCTCTTATGCTGCCAAGATGGTTGCCACAGTCCCAAATAGCACAGCATCACAAGACAATATCCAAAGGAGGAAGGGTTTTGTGTATGTGTGTGTGTGTGTGTGTGTGTGTGTGTGCACGCGTGTTGGGGAAGGTAGGAGTAGGAAACTCCCCCTGCATATTTTTCTTTTCCTATGAGAATGTAAATATCTCCCAGAGGCCCCCAGTGGACTTTCCCCAGGTCCCATTAACCAGAACCGAGTTACATATCTACCTTTAAACCAATTACTGACAAAAAAGAAGGAGGATTATCATTATATGGTTAGATGATTCATGATTTTTAACCTAGGACCACTTTTCCTGAGCATCTTGCTGACCCATGCCTAAATAAAATCTGAGTTTCTATTAGCAAAGAAAAAGTGGGGAGTAGTCATTGGGCAGGCAGCCAACAGGGCCTGCCATCCTGTCAAAATAGTCCCATCTCCTCGCATTTGTTATAAGTGGTGATGCATTGGATAACTGGTGGCTCTTGTCACATAAAGAAATGACTCCATGATATCCATGGTCTAGTTCCTTCTATATACAGGCTAACTTCTTCAAGCTTTGTGATCTTTTGTGATATAATGAATATTTCAGTCTATCCTTCATTCTCCAAATGAAAGGAAATGCTAGATTAAACTCTAATAAATTAATTCCTAAATAAGAACATTAGCTAAATTATCTATTCATTGATTCCAAACATCTTTTTTGAGTACCTACCATGTACTAGGAACTGTTCTTGGTATGATTTCTACATGGTACTAGAATAAATGTTCAACTATTTGGAAGAACAAAGTAAATAAGCAGCTAATCTATTAAAGAGTTAGATATTTTTAAAACAATACTTATGGAATCTTGAGGTTAGTAAGACCAATCATAAAGGAAAGGAATAAAATCATAAAGGGAAATTTTAAGTTGCAAAGAAGTTTTAAAATTTCTATGTATCCAAAAAACAATAAGATAAAAGATTAAGAACAAACTAGGAAAAATATTTGTAATATGTTTGAGAGGATTTTGTTCTTTAATATATAAAAAGCATTATAAACCAATAAGAAGAAGAGGAAAGCCTAGAAAGAAGCTTAAAGGATATGGGCATATAAGTCATAAGGTAAAAAATATAAATGGTCAATAAACAGATTTAACATGTTCAACCTCACTGTGAAGTGCATGAAGTTGTATGTTTAAGCAATACAATACCATTTTTACTTATTAAACTGGCAAACGATAATGACAAGTGTTGGTGTGAGTGTGTAGAAAATGAGCATTCCCATACATTGCTGGTGGGAGTGTGAACTGGTTCCAATTCTTGGGAAAGCAACTTGATGATATGCAACAAAACCTTAATAGGATGTATACTCTTTGGTCCAACAATTGTCCATCTAATCATTTATCCTAAAGAAATAATCAATGGTGCCAGCCTAGTGATGCAGTGGTTAAGTTCATATGCTTCACTTCGGCGGCCCCAGGTTTGCAGGTTTGGATCCTGGGCAGGGACCTAGCACTGCTTGTCAAGCCACGCCATGGCGGCATCCCACATAAAATAGAGGAAGATGGGCACAGATGTTAGCTCAGGGGCAATCTTCCTCACAAAAAAAGGAAAGAAAAGAAAAAAAGAAGAAGAAGAAATAATCAAGGGTATGTGCAAAGATGTTTTGAATCAACATGCTCGTCATTGTTACTTATAATGGCACTTGAAACTCAGGCTGTGAATTCCAAGTAAAGACACCAAACGTCGCTGTAAACTGAGCTGAGCTTAGTTCTGGAGCCTATTAGAATTTTATGGATTGTGCAGCATAAAGACTTGAAAAAAAACCAAGGCATTTATATTGCTTAGGCCCTGTTTAGTTTTGCTTTAAAGTCAAAAGTCTATGATCCTTTTGTGGGAAAGAATAACCAAAAAAATTAAGAAAAATTATCTTCGCCTTCAAATTTCTTAAAAACATGTTTTTAAAATGATGTTTGAAATTGGATCATCTAGCGAAAATTAATCTTAAAAGGTGACATTAAAATTTTTAAAAGATGAAACTACAGGTGCTACAAATTTATAGAGAAAAATAAAAAAGACTTTTAAACTAATGCCATAAAAGAGTTTAGATGAGAGGAAAAGCAAGCTTAGGGCCAGACATCTATATGTAGCAGGTTTTCTGTTTTGTTTTAGATTTTTAAAATTGTTTTACAATTATCACTATTTAAAATTTAGCTATTTAATATTCAATGATTAAAATTCTGAAATTTTGGATTGCTCATAGTTAGACTTGTGGTTTGTGTGTTACTTAAGAATTAACTAGTTAATGAAGATAATTTTTAAAAGAATTCAAGTTTTATTAATCGTTTGTAAGACTTCCTCAGAGCATGTGATAAGTGCTCCAAAATAAGTAAACCTAATAGCAGCTAACATTTATTGAGTGCTTACGGTGTACCTGGCATTGCTTTAAGCTCTTTGCTTATATTAACTCATTGAATCCCCACAACAACCTCATGGGGCAGCAGCATTATTATCCCCATTTTACAGATGAGAAAACAGAGGCACAGGGAGGTGAATAACCTCCTAGGTACACACTGTTAGTGCATGGCAAAGCAGGGATTTGACCCCAGACGTTATTACTCCAGAGTCCTAGCACTAACCATTAGGTATAGCTGCCTCGTCTACCTAAATAAGATTTAGTACCTGGCTGCAGGAGATCCAGATGACTCCACAGACTAGAAGGAGGAGGTGGACACAGTACTTCCAAACAGGTTCACCAGATGAATCACTGGGGGAAGTTGTGAAAAATACAGATTCCAGAGTCAGAATCTCCTGAGGTGGGAGCCAGGGCACTGCCTTTTTAGCAAGTCACGACGTAATAGCTCATGATTTTTCAGGGTCTACTATGCGCTGAACACGGAGCTGCCTTCCATGCCTTACCTCATTTAATCCTCACACACGCTCCACGTGGTTGATACTCTTCATACTCTTCCCATCTTAGGGATGAGGAAACAGAGGCTTTAGAGAGGTTAGGTAATGTGTGCAAGGTCACACAGCCCATGGGTAGTCGGATCAGGACTCATGGGGCTTCCAAACCTTGACCTCTTACAGTCAGGATGCCATGAGCCACACAAAGAACGTCAACCCACAGAGGCAGGCTGCTAACTCCACACGAGGGCCAATGTGCAGAGGACGGTGTGGCTGGTCTGGACCAAGCCCCAGTCAGAGTAGAATCTGAAATCTGGAACCTTCTCAGACCCTCAAGACCTGACAAGAATACAAGAAGCTTTAAGCTGCCCTGCTCACGCAAAAGTCATGAAATTCAAAATAAAAACAAAACTAAACAGTAAATTAAAGGAAACTCAACAAAGGTCTCGTTTCTTCTCGTCACCACGACTTTGATGTTACTTTGAAATATCGAATACCAATTTCTTTTCAACTGCCCTAAACATGTGGCTCATCTGCACTGGGTCACCAGCTTTTGATCATTGCCAAGGTCCTATTCTGCTACATCTTGGCCATCAATTAAAGTTTCCTTTACGGTAAATTATGGCCAATGTGTTTATGTGGGAAAGGGGAAATTTCCTGCCTCAATTTAAACTAAGGTGTCAATATGACAAATATCAGGATAACAAGGCGGATATGAGACAGATTCTTCCATCGTCACACACACTCTCTCTCAAAGGAATGGCTCTAAAAAGAAAAAAAGAGGGACTCACTCTCAGAACCTGGAGCATAAAACAGGGATCAGAGAATGGGGAAAAGAGAATGTTGTGAAACATTGTGAAATCTTTGGACAAAACTGTGCTCTGGACTCTCTTTCCCTCCACCTCCCCAAGGGGTTTGGGAAGTACCTCACGTGGGGTCTTCCCTGGATCCCCATCTTTAAGCCCGATGTGTCCCTGCAGTGGGAGAGTCTGCATCGCCAGGGGCTGCGGGAGCCCATGGAGAGTCATCAGATGAAGGAGGCTGGAGGTGGATGACCAGTTGTCTTGAACTGATGGAGACAACACAAAGGCCGAGTCAGAAGAGAGATGGGGCCATGTGGGACAAAGGAGCTGAGGGAGAGATGCCCCACAGGGACCTCCGAGGATCCCATAGAGGCTCCCATGAGGGACAGCCTTAGCCACCTGCCAGGTCCCAAGAATCTGACTAGGAACTACTCTGCCCCTTGTCTCATTCCTCCACCCCACCCTACCCCACTATTCTGATGGGGGAAAAGAAAAAGTTTTTGGTGAGTGGGGAAGGAAGACAGCTGAGGCCAGAATGACAGCAGGACCACTGGGGGCCGTTGAAGCTGGAGTGGAGACTTGCTGCCAGGTCAAGTGTAGCATAGTTAGGATTACCAGCATAGACTTTCTGTCTTCCAATTTATGGCTATGTGACTTAAAGGGACTCAAGGCTGTCACTGTCCTAGGAATGAACATAAAAGTCACAGGCTGCTGGATTTTTCACTGGGTTAAGGGAACATTACCATTACCACCTCCAAATAATGTTTAAAGGTGCCAAGGGAAGCAAAAATAAAGTTTTGTCTTGAATATTTCACAGTGTACTTGTTCAATATGCTGCTCTCACTACCAGTTATCCAGGACCTAGTTTTTTCCAGGCACTCTGCTAAGCGAATCACTTGCCATCTTACTTAAAGCTCAAAACTGTCCTTTTAGGAGGTATACACCTCATTTTTACAGACAAGACAGCTGAAGCTCAGAGAGGGTAAGTGATTGGCTTAGCTGAAATTCAAGCCCAGTTGTGTCGCCTCTACTGCAAATACCACAGTGTCCTGGGGTGGGATGCCTGCAGCCTCCTACGGAAAGATTTCATCGTTGGAGGCTTGGGGTAGTGGGCATGTGGATGATTTGCTCGGAACTAGAATTGCAGAGACGAGGATTGTCATCCATGTATAGAGACAGCAAGGCATCCACTCCGGGGAGGTTGTCTGATTTGAACTGCATTTCTGGCAGCAGCAGGGTTGGACATGCATGGAACCACTCGCACTCTCCTCCATAACTCAACCTGGCACGGTGGCATGGAGGCACAGTCCTACCTCCGATGGTGGTGGATAAAACAAGTTAAGAGACACAAATCTTGGCCTCATTGACATTGCGGGGGATCAGGATTTGCCACCCCGAAATGTGTCTCTTTGGCTTCATTATCTTTTTTAAAAAAAAAAAGACTGAAAGAAACTTTGACCTTCCCCCTAACTGCCTAAAAGAATTTAAGGTAGAAGGCCTGTTCCATGAAGGAGCTATCACCATAGGAAACTCTGGGTATGATAGACTGTGGGGAGCCCATTTAGACTGGGGAGTACCTCACATGGGGTCCTTCCTGGATGCCCTTCATTAAAAAGGAGCCCAGTTAGCCCATTTTTATCAAAGTTCTCTCTCTCTCTCTCGGGTTATATTGTCTTCAGGGGATGGCCCAGCAAACACTTGTTTATCAAACATTTGCTTTTCTATCTCCATATAAATTGCCTTCCTCTCCTTTGAAGTCCCAAACCACTACCCCCAACATCTTCCTTTGTCTTTAGCTGAAGATGGTATTTAAGGTGGTGGCTTCAGCCATTTTGGCGAGTTATTCAGTTTTCCTGTGTTTCCCCGATTTATACTTGTTATTAAATTTTGTTTGATTTTCTCCTGTTATTCTGTCTCATGTGAATTTAATTCTTAAGCCAGCCAGAAGAACCTAGAGCATAAGTCCCCTACAACATTATGCTGGAATAGACTCTACAAGCCACAAACATCCAGAATGGCAAAATGTATACCAAGTATGGTGTCTAATCAGCAGACAGACAAGGTAGAAAAGGTTGAGTTTAAAATTTTACAAAAAGATGCTGTTTAAACCTACCGTGAAACATATGCTGTGATAGGAGTAGGGTCTTTCAATCATTAGTCAGTGTTTGAAAACTTTGTTTTCATCAATCTTTAACCTAATGTGTCAGGAAACTGGATAGGTGAACTTTTTTTAACTTTTCATAAAGTCTCAATAAATCAGGTTCAAACTGACTTGTAAATTTTCAGGCAATCCACATGTCTCTCCCTGCCCCCACCCCACCAACCCCTAACCCCTCCACCTCCCACCTCCGGAAACCACATAAACATATCAACAGAAGCAGGTTCCTCTCAAGGACAGCCTGCTGCATTCTTCAGATTACTAAATCGTCCTGAAAAGCCACCATTGTCCTGGCAAGGCATTCATGCCACGGAGATTGACTGAGTCTTCTCCAGAATCGCCCAGTTCAGGCCACAGGGGGTTCCCAGGGAGCCAGAGGGAGGTAATCGCACCAGTGCATGGGGGCAGAGGTGGGGTGGGGGGAAGGTCACCAATTTATCTTAGTGGGGTGCTAGCTTTGAAGCACACTGAAGGCCACTGAAATGTTAACATTTCGAAGGGGAAAGCACAAACACCCAGCTTTCAAGCCATCAAATTTTTCTTTTAAGAGATAACCACTTCTGACTCAGAAGACAAATATTAAAAATAAAAATACCTAATCCAAACAGAAACCAGACCAGGTCTTTACCACCCATACGATCTTGGTGGTCTCCAGGTGAATGAAAAGTAGTGTGTGTGTGTGTGTGTGTGTGTGTGTGTGTGTAAGTACAGCCCAGCATAGGTTTTCTTTTTCTTTTCTCCCACCTTTCAAAGGTTAGCTAAGTTATACAAATTCACCTGACCAAAGCAAATCTCATTCATAAGTGATGAAACATGGTCTTATGAAAGATAAATAGAAAGAGATATTTCATTAGCAGGAAGCAAAAAAAAAAAAAAAGGAACAATCCTTTACCTACCCCTGGATTCAGTAAGGGGAAAATTGTCTTAAAGAATTTAAACAATGAGGCTTAAGTCGTGGCACTATCGCATGTTTTAGAAGTTATTTGTTCTTCCTTTCCTGTTCCTCTTTTCATTCCCCTCCCCAAAAAAGAATTGCAGGAGAATGTTACAAAGAAGAAACAAAATGGATGTTGTTTGTTTGCATTCAAAGCTCAAATTTTAGTTGTTAAAACCAGAGGAAAACAGCAGGTTCCAAGGCTCAGATTTGGAGTTTGTCCTCCTGCCAAGGTCTCTTCATTAGAAACCACCTTTCTCTCTCTCACTAATTTGCCTCTGCTTTCAGTGGGTGACTCACCCACGGCAAAGAGAGCTGCACCCAGCATGCTCCTCCAGCAACGGTGCTGTCACTGCCCCGGGAGGAACTCCTTCAGTGTCAGTTGCAAAAAAAAAAAAGAAAAATCAGCTGCACCTTTCTGGCTGTACCAGGACAAAGGAGAAAAGAGAGTAGGACCAAACTGTCATTCTAATTCCACTTCCACAATAAAATCTTCCCAAAAGATTTGGAATGCAATAGGGCTTGGAAGTCGAACAAAATGAGGCAAGCTTTCTATCACAAGCAGGTTTATTACCTAATGAAGCATCTTGGGCTTCCTTCCATTCTCACCCACCACAGCTACCTGAGAAACTGAAAAGGTGGCGAGGAGGATAGTCCAGAAGGTATGATACCATCTCAGAAGGGATTTGGAGGCTTACAGGTTCCTTGTTTTGTAAATGTAGACACAGCACACACACGCGGATGTTACAAAAGGTTCTAGTCCAACTCCGATGAGTATAAAACTGGAGCACTGTAGAACCAAGGCAAACCATAAAGGCAGGGTTATTTTTTTTCTAATTCACATCCATGTCCAGGCAAAATTCTGCCTTGACTCCCTGCCTTTGTCTCCCAAGACCATCTGAGAAAGAAAAAACCCAGCCAACCAACCAAAAACCAACCAACCCTCAGTTTGATAAAATTTCAAATGCTGAAGTCATAAATAATGGTGTCCAAATCGTTCAAAATCTGTGCCTACTTTCTCCCTCCCCTCCTTCTACCTGAAGCCTCTCTTACCTATTTTCCTCGCCCTTCTCTGCTATTTCAGCCAGAGGAATGAACTTTGCACTGAAAATGTGGGGCCAGGTGTGAGGTATTTAAATTAAGCTTGGCAGAGAAAGCAAAGATTAATTTAAGAAAAATATAAGTTGGCAGAAGATATTGCAGTAGATATTTCCCCAGGAACAGGATTAACAAAGAAAAGAAAAGACATTACATCCGGCATATTTCAAAGACGTGAGAAAACACATGGATTGTATAAAATAAGAGTAAGCTCCAAGTTGGCTCAATTCATAAAGAATTAAGGAGGCAGCAATAAAAATGTGAGACACAAATACAGCAATAGCTTTTTCTTCTGCACCCCCCCCCCCCCCACACACACACACATGCAGACATCATACATGCCTTCCACAAACTTTCTTTGAATATTTTTCTTGGGACTTTCTTTTTACCCACCACTGACAGCCTCACAGTTCTTTGACACCCACAATTCTAGTTGCACCAGCCAGCATGGTTAAATTCCACAGTAGTTTTTTTCATAACTCAAAATGCCTTCACCACCAAGATCTCCAACTCTGGCGTTCTCCTCACGCACCACCATCTCTTTGTCTTCCACCTTTCTCACTCTTTTATTCCTCCTAAGCCTAACCTCCCTGCACCTCCCTACTACTCTTTTCCTTTAGCCCTTCCAGTTTCATTTCTATCCCTATTCAGCCTGAACTTCAAGTCACTTATTTCAACAGTGCCCTGTCTAGATCGTCTTATGAATTCCTGACTCTGGGGAATCCACAGGCTCTGCAGTCTCCATTTTCCTCCGAGAGCAGCTGAATCTCATTGGAAAAAACAATTCAATACAAACCCCATTTTACTCCCCTGGCTTCTCCCATGTGCTCAGGAAGCCTCTTCTTGCAGCATTTTCCAAGGATACTCAAAACTGGTCATGATATTCCTTCTATGTATCACAGTTCTCTTGCAATTATCTTTGATGCCTAAACCCACGTCTTCTTTTTCCACCTATTCATCTAATGAGGTGCCATGTCCTGCTGATTTCATCTCCACAATAATTTTTAAATTATAGTCTTCCTTTCAGTTTCAGTTTCTATTACCAATGTCCCAGTTCACTGCCCCAGGATCTCTGCTTAGCAGTTTCAACAGACTCCATCCTGCTTACCCAGCTCCCAGCCTCCTCCTTCCAATCTTTCAGCCCTGCCATCATCTCAATGGTGTGAAAAATCTTTCAGTGGCCACCTTCTTGGCTACCAACTGAAACACACACCCCACAACCCAGCACAAATCCACCTACAACAAAGCCTCAACTCGCTTTTCCACCCTTGTCCCTCACTGTTCTACATTTTTTGACCAAACTGGAAAGACACATTGTTTTCACACCTCTACGCTTTTGATCAATTGCCATCCACCTCTATTTGTCTTTCAAAATTCTGCCATCTTTCTAGCTCTTCTCAAAGGCCTCCTCTTCCATGAAGCCTCTCTGACCAGTGATCTTTCTTTCCTTCAGCACCCACAGCAGATTGTTGGTCACCACGAATGAACCCATCTCATTCTGCCTTGCATCATTTAATTCTCTACTTGTCTATATTGGAAGCTTCCTGAGGAGCCTCATTTTTAGCTTTGTATTCCTACAGAGTTTGTAAAGTGCCTCCCATGCTATAGGAGCTGAATAAATATTTGTGCAAAGAAAAAAAAGAAAGAAGGAGTAAAACAACCAGCTGGATCTGGCGTTTCAATTTTCCACTCCGCTCTTAATTAATGGGGTGGTCCAGTAGACCCTTTCACCTCTCTTGGTCTTGTCACTTTACTTGAAAAAGCAGATCTTTTACCTTTATGGTCTCTAAACTAATGTTCTAACTCAAATGCAATATAATTTCTTCTTCTAGTGGAATAAATTTTGAAAAATACTGACAAGCTTGGTTTGTCACTTCTGTAAGAAAAATCTCCCCAATAGGTAGTTCCAGGAACTTCCAATCATAGCATTGTCACCATCGGGTGACACGTATAATCGTATTTAATGGGGAAAGGTCTGGAGAGCGAGGTTGTGATCCCAATGCTGTCTGACATCTCCTGACCCACCCACCCCTCCCAACATTTTTATGTGAAGATATTTAAATTGCATGTTGTTTCCCTAGGACTTAAAATGAATTCCACAGAGTCCTCCTTTCAAAATCTTATTGGGTCTAGTGAGAAATGATGACGGGATCAGGGTCTGCCATTATTTATTTTTTAATTTAATTTCCTGAGTCAGTCTCACCTCTCCCTACTCACACAGCGCCAGGGTAAATGGTGACCCCTATTTTGAAAGAGGTGTTTTTATTTATTTATTTATTTATTTATTTATTTATTTATTTATGTAGCTCCTACTGCAAAAGGCCATGCTAAGTCTCTGCCATTTTGCTACTAAGGGAAACATGTTTTTGCCTTATCCTTTTCATAAACCACACATCAACTGATAGAATAAAGGACGTTTTTGATTCTTGGAAATGATATTGAACCTTATGGCATGGTGATGAGTTTTTAGGATGAATAACACTATATTAAATATGATTCTTATAGCATATTAACACTACAACTTTCATCTAAAAGAACAGGAAGAAACTAGAAAGAGTAAGACTCTTTGGGAAAGTCACTTGAGCTCCGTGGCCCTTGGTAACAAAACTTTAGAGCTGGGCAGCACTATTCCTAGCTGATATTTGCAAAGTACTTTACTTTCCAACACAATCTCATTTAATCCCTGTGACAAGCCCAGAAGGTATTATTATCCCCATTCAACGGATGGAAGGACTGAGCCCCAACCTGCTTGTTAAACAGCACACTGGGGAGAGTCAGAGCCACCAGCAAGGAGTCCTAGGTCCTGGTCCCATCTTCTTGCCACCATAGTCTGCTGCATCTCAAAGGCACCCAGAGAACACTAATTCCAAAACTCGCCTTTTAGAAAGAAGAAAAAGAAGGCACAGACTATGCCAAGGTCCCCCAGCTGGTTTGGCAGAGAACGGGTGAGACTCAGGCCTTGTGACTCCCCAGCCAACAGACCCTTTCTGCTCACCAAAAGTGAATAAATTATGTAAAAAGTAAACAGCAGTCAGGAAGCATTGATCATGCAAGACCAAAGGCATTATATACTTGCAATAGTCCGTGTAAGTAAACTGTGAGAAAATCATCATGATGCCTGAGCAAGCCAGCAATGCTTCTTGATCAATTAAGAAAATAATACTGGCCTGAGTATGGTGCTTCTTGCTGCCTTCCAATCAACTTTATAATAAAGCGAACAAAAAATTTAGATTTTAGATATTCTTGTATAAAAGAAAACATACACATATATATTTATAGTATACATAATGATATGTATTATATATTAGCAAATTTAGTGTACATATATAAAATTATATAACATACAACATAATTATATATAATCAACCAATTCAGTGATTATATATAAATTTGATGATATATAATTTATATCATTATATAAGCCATATATATATATATATATATATATATATATATATGTATGGACACATCCTGTTGGGCAGAGAAAAATTAGGCAAAGATAGAAACTAGATCATTTAAATGACTTTAATTGGCATCATACAAACCAATGCACAGTTTTTCTCTTCTTCATTAGTCTCCCAGCCTCTGTTTACAGCATCAGTGACATCAGTTTACCCTGGCATTCTGAACTCTTTTATCTTGATCTCTCACTTGGTCTTCCCCTCACTTAGTGCACTGGCTGCCCCAATGTACCACCTTCTCCTGCCCCACCCCCAACACACACACACACACACACAAACACACCCCTTTACAATTCCATGCTTTGGTGCCTTCACTCTTTCTATTTCTTCTAGTTTCGAATACCCTTCCCACCTTTATTTGCCTGGCTAAATATCACTTACCCTGTGAGACTCAAGCTTTATCTCCGCTGACTTTACCTGAACTCTCAATTATAATAATGCTCTTCCTCTGTGCTTTCACAGATGTCCTGTGCATGCCTCTAACTTAGCTCTCGCCACGTTTCATTCACTTTACCTGTTTACATCCTGTGTCCAATTAACCAGAATGCAGTTGGCTAAGAATTTTCACAAGTCCTTGGGGACAAAGAGTTGGTGATTAATATTGGACCACCAGAAGACAAGTTGTCATTAGTGGCGGTAACCCACATAAGCAGCACCTCTTAGAGAAGACTGCTTAGCTTAGCTGGTTGATGTATTTAAGAACTCTATTCAGTAACCCTCATCTTTGACATTTCTTCGTCTTTGTAAAATCCTTCTCCGTTATTTTTATTTTCCCTTACGTTTTCGTTATAAATCATGTCACCCCTCCTCATCCTTGGGCGCATACTCTCAGTCCCGTAATCTGATTTTAAACTTGCAATCATTTAAGATGTCTTTAATAGTGATTTAGTGAGTAAAATCTGTTTTTACTTATGAAATTGAAAGTCAAGTATTTGATTTTGTCAGACTCAATATTCTCCTTGAAAACACTTAATAAACTGCAATGCACTTAATAAAAGTTGTATAAACAGATTCAGATTGTCCCTTTCTTGAGAGGTAATACTTTCAACATGTACTTTTTAAAAAAGAATAAATGAGATGGAAATTGTTAAATATGTAATAAACTTCTTCAAAAATTAGTAATTGTCTTCTCTCCTCCCTCTGTTTGTAATAAACATTCCCAAACATATTATATACTATGGGCATTTATCAAAGAAATACTGTTTTTACATATTTTTTTCTCTTCTGTTACTCTGATGCCACTGCTGCTATCCCTGCCAAGCCTGCTAAGCTGTGTGCAGGCACCTTGCCACTGTCTCCGGTGCCTATAGATGCATCACCATCGTTGCACACACTTGTGTCTGCTGAGCTTGGTTGCCCCTGCCACCTCCCTGTGCACTGCCCTCTGTGCCTTCTAGATCTGGTTCCCACCGCAGTGCACTGCCATCACTCCCACTGGGTATTTCCACTTCTACCAGTGCTGACGTGTCGAGGTTTTAGAGGTAGCAGAGTTTCTGCTGTGGCGAGGTGGAGAACATTCCCTCTCCATACAATGTGGCTTTGCCACCAGTGTCTTCCAGAGTTTTGACTTCCCTACGACTTAGACATGATTTTGTGGAGGGACTGGCTGAGAGCTGTCTCACCTTAAAGGACCAGGCTTCTTACTGGGGCACATTTGCCCTACCTTGTTCTCCCCTTAGGACAAATTCTTCCCAAGAAAACGTCTCTACCCCCCGTTCACGTAGACTTCTGCAAATGTGCCCGTGGAGGCGCAGTCAGAGGTATCGGAATCAGGAATCTAGCTTAGGCTCAATCTAGGATAAAGGATGCTACATACATTTTTGGCCAAAATTTTGTCCAGGTACAAAATAAATGTGAAGATTCAGCTAGGCATTGCAAGCATAGTCTTAAATTTATCACATTGCAAGCAGGTTCTCAGAATACATGTTTGGCTTTTATGAAGATCCCTTCCAAAAGAATAGTTTTCTAGGAAATACGATTTTTAAAAAACTTATAAAATTAGAATATTAAAAAAAAAGACATTTGAGCATGTGGTTCTGGAGGAAAAGCAGGAGAAGTTGGCATGGAAAATCTGAACATTCACAGGATTCGATCCAGATGATCTCAGCTATTGAGGGAATTACTTAATGGCCATTCTCATGTACTTGTTTTGTCACTCTCTATTCAGCTTTGGTGTGGATACACCAGCTTTGCCGTCTCTGGTTATAAACGGAGTGCTACTGGAAAACTGGGAGTTTGGAAAAGAGCAACAATGGTTATTGAGTGAATGACAACAAAGACAAAAAGGGAAACATTTAAGGAGATAAATGTCTATATTTACATGAAATATATTTAGCATAAACTCACATCTGAAATGTATATATGTGCATGTATATAGAATAGCTACTGATAAACAAATATTTCACTTTTACATATGACATCTATTATGTGTTGTTCTGTGACAGACTAGATGTCAAAGGCTAGAAGGGAGTGGAACAAACCATTTAATCCATTTGCCTCCATTTAGGCAGGTCCTCTGCATCATGCATGAAATCTTAGATGATGCACTTAAGCAGTTCTCCAGCTTGGCGAATTGCTGGCGTAACCACACAAACTATCAACTTCCTCTATGCTTATCCTTACCCATTAGTGTATCCTTGGTGTTCTGTAGGCAGGCATAATTGCAGCGAGATACATTTTATGCTTTTCAATCAATAAACATTTATTGCCATCCTATGTGTAAACTATCAGGCTCAATGCTGTAGGGAATTTGAAGAAACTAGTAATAACTTAATCTATACTTCATTTACCATCCATCATATATACCCATATACATATATATATATATATATATATATAAAGCACTATCACACTTGCTATTTCGTTTAATATTCACAACAATCTCTTTTAAGGACAAAAAAAAGTAAAGCTCAAAGAAGGTAAGTGACTTGCCCAGCCACTCACAGGAGCCAAAACTTAGCTGGAATTGGTGTTTTATGACACTTAAATCCAAGTTTTCAATATCACAACTTTCCTTAAGTGTTACAACTCCCCCAAACCTTGGTCCCTACCCCACAAGGAATTGACAGTCTTGGGGCAGGCTAAGACATGTTCACAATGATTGAAAGATGATGTGATGAGTGGTAAAGAATGATAGGAGTTCAGCGCAGGGAGGGATCAACCACTTCCGAATCAGGTGATTTAGATGAGTTCATGGGGGAAGCAAAATTTGATTTGGATTTTGAAAAACTGGTAAAGTTTCAAGAGATGCAGATGGGAGAAAGGACATTCTATGAGGAGCTTTAGAGATTGGAAAGAACAGGGCATGCTTAGTGATTGACCTCAGTTAGAGTGAACAGCTCGTGAAGGCACACAGTAGAAAATAAGCTTCACATTAAAAATTAAGTTCAGATTACAGAGGTCCTTGAGTGCTGCAAAAAGTTGTTAGATAGTCATAGAAGGTTTTAGGGCGAGATATCTCTGGGGCTGTGTGGAGCATTTATTAGAGGAACAGGAAATTAGAAAAGGGAGACTAGTTAAAGTTCTATTACAAAATTCAAATTAAAAAAATACAAACTTATTCTAGGGGAATGGCAGTGGAAATAAAGAGGAGAAAAAGTCCAATTGAAAGGGTTCATTAACTAATTGGATAGATGGGGACAAGAAAAAATAATCAAAGAAGACTCCAGGCTTTTGTGCCTAGAAGAGTGAGAGCAACCAAGACAGGGAGAAGCATTGGTTTGGAACAGAACACAATAAGCTTGCTTTTGGATATTTTAACAGGATTGTCGTATGGTAGGACACCCAGCAGAGAGTCAAACTGAGACCAGCTCATAAAAGACAGGTCAGGGCATGAAATACAAATTTGAGTGATATCTGCCCAGACTTATTAATGAGGCATGGCAGTGAATAGGAGGTTATAAAAGAGTATGTTAAGAGACTAGATGGGAGGAAAAGGGAGAGTAAGAGATGGGAAAGAAAAGAAGAGTGCAAAATGACCTTTGAAAATATCTTAATTAATTGACATAGGCGAAGAAGCCAGAAAGGAGACTGAGGGGCAGTAAGAGAGGGGAGCAGGGAGCAGAGAAATAACTTTTAAAGGAAGTCAATAGAGGAAAGAGAGAATGAAGCCACATAATAAGAATCTCCCTGCCCCAATATCTCCTAAAATCAATAAAATAATATATTTTAAAAAACAGGCCCCCCAAATTCCACAGAAGCAATCAAACTAGAGAAGAGTATAACCCTATGCCATAAACTTCAAAAAGTATTGGCCAATGAAACAGACAGGAAATTCTGCAGTGGAGTGGCACAGTTCACCACGGTAAGGCTCCTAAGTCTATTTCTATCCCCAGGAGCCATACGGCATACCAACTAAATCCATAAACATCTCGCTAATATCCCAAAATTGGATGAGAAGCTCACTCTCCAAATAGGAAGTCATAGAAAATGTTGGAACACATTGGAAATGAACAATCGGTTATAGTTTCTCTAATGGCATTGAAGACTCCAAGACTAAACATGAAATTGGTCAACAGGCTGCAAGTTTGAGGGTATACTCCCATAGGGCTAGAACACATCCCTCTGCTCAGTGAAGAAAGCTCTCACACATTTAATAAACATTTAACAACTTTAAAAATGACTGCTGAGCCCTGATGCTCTGTCATGCCAATGGAAAAAGTGGAAACAACATGAAAGACCTACTCCAAAACTGTGGGAAGGGAGATAAGAAAACACTTACACTACATTAGGGCAAATAACAGGTTTGGAAGACAGATTGAGCAAGATGAAAATGAACATCCTGGCAACCATTTACATACACAAACACACACACACACACACACACACACACACACACATCTAGACTGCAAAAGATAAAGAAACCAATTTGGATGCAAAACAACTAAGAATCAGAAGGAAATTCTTCACAAGTACTCTGATCTACAGAAAATTTAGTAAGAAGATAATTCAACAAAACAAGGGCCCATAGTCAATACTACAATGAGATATCACCTCCCTCAGGTCAGAATGGCTATAATTAACAAGACAGGAAACAAGAAGTGTTGGAGAGGATGTGGGGAGAAGGGAACCCTTGTATACTGCTGGTGGGAGTGAAAACTGGTGCAGCCACTGTGGAAAACAGTATGGAATTTCCTCAGAAAATTAAGAATAGAGCTACTACATGATCCAGCTATTCCACTGCTGGGTATTTATCAAAAGAACTTGAAAACACAAATGCATAAAGATACATGCACCCCTATGTTCATCGCAGCCTTATTCACAATAGCCAAGACTTGGAAGCAACCTAGGTGCCTATCAAGGAATGAATGGATAAAGAAGATGTGGTATATATACACAATAGAATACTACTCAGCGATAGGAAATGATGAAATTCGGACATTTTGGACAAGATAGGTGGACCTTGAGGGGATTATGCTAAGTGAGATAAGTCAGAGGGAGAAAGTCAAATACCATATGATCTCACTCATAAGTAGAAGATAAAAGTGACAATCACATAGAAACAGAGACTGGATTGGTGGTTACCAGAGAAGTGGGGAGGGAAGAGGGCGAAAGGGGTGATTAGGCACATATGTGTGGTTATGGATGGTAATTAGTCTTTGGGTGGTGAACATAATGTAATCTACACAGAAATCAAAATATATAATGCTGTACACCTGAAATTTATATAATGCTATAAACCAATGTTACCACAATCAAAATATATATATATATATTCACTGATATATTCTTTAAAAAACCCAAAAAACAAAAAGAAAATGCACCCAGGAAAGAAGAGTTGGAAGCTGACCTGATGAGACTGGCTGCAGGGGTTGAGGGAATGAATGACTGTGAAACTCAAATATAAATCACTTTCATCTCTGTTCACGTTTAGTC
Organism: Equus caballus; assembly: GCF_041296265.1. NCBI lineage: Eukaryota > Metazoa > Chordata > Mammalia > Perissodactyla > Equidae > Equus > Equus caballus. The sequence continues at coordinate 42,360,427 of NC_091704.1, forward strand.
CATCAACCTACAGAATGAAAAAAGCTTTTTATTGTGGTAAAATATATAACATATAATTTGCCATTTTGACCATTTTTAAGTGTACAATTCAATGGCATTAATTACATTCACAATGTTGTGCAACCCTCACCACTATCTATTTCTAAAACTCTTTGATTACCCTAATACCCATTAAGCAATAGCTTCCTATTCTTCCCTCCCTCCAGCCTCTGGTAACCTCTAATCTATGTTCTGTCTCTCTGAATTTTCTCATTCTAGTTATTTCATATAGTACAGAAAACTTAGTAACAAGATAATTCAATAAAACAAGGGCCCATAGTCAAGAGGATTAAACAATAGAATAAAATAACAGGAAAGTTACAGAAAGACAAATCAAGGGAGAAGACAGCATCATCTATGATTAAATTTGAGACCATAAGAAATAGACTAGACCCACCTAAAAATAAATATACCAGTATATAGAAAAGTTAATGCAAATTCAAAAATAAAATACAAAGAGACAAGTGCAACAAAAAAGAAGCTAATTGATATAGAGAACAAAATTATTACAACATAAGAAGAATTAGTGTTCCTGAAAGAATTTTAGATATGGGATGGAAAATGTATTAAATGATATAATGTAAGCAAATTTTACTGGAATTAAAAAAATGCAACCTGTGGATCACATTACTCTGTATTAAAAAATATTTTTTTAATGGAGACCACTTATCTTGCTAAGACAATGAATTTCTAGGTAATTCTCAGATATCTAGACAGAAACACTCAATCACCTCAAGGAGGGCACTAACAAATGGACCTCAGTCTTCTCCAATGCAACATTTGATGCCAGGAGATATCGTAAAAACATCTACAAAATTCTAAGAGGAACAATACTCTCTCTCAAGAATATCAGAACTAGTCAAGATTATGGTAATAATAGCCAGATAGTTTCAAATATGAAAAAGATTCTTACAATAAGACTTTTATGAGTTTTTTCTTATTTTGATTTTTAAATCCTGATAGACGATGGCAATTTAATTTGTATGGAGCAAAATTCATAAATTTTAGTGTACAGCTCAGTGGGATTTTGACCTGTGTAACCACCACCTTGATCAAGATTCAGAATATTTCAATCACCTGAGAAAGTTTCTCAGTGTCCCTTTCCAGTAAATATTCCCATATCCTTTTCTGATTTCTATCACCATAGGTTAATTTTGCCTGTTCTTAAAATTCATATAAATAAAATAATACAGTATTACTATTTTATCTAATTTCTTAGCTCAAAATAGAACTTTTGTGTTTCATACATCTTGTGATGTATATTGATAGTTCTTTCTTTTTTATTGCTGAGTAGTATACAACAGCTTTTCTGTTCTAATGTTGATAGACACTTGGATTGTTTCCAACTTGAGGTTCTTATCAATAAAACTGATATGAACATTCTCTAACAGGTCTTTTTGTAGGATAGATGCCTTCCTTTCTTTTGGCGATACAGTTAGGAACAAAAATACTGGGTCGTTGATAGATGGATAACTTTATTCAAGAATGACAAACAGTTTTCCAAAGCAGTTTTATTATTTTACACTCCCACAAGAAATATTTGAGAATTCCAATCGCTTTGCATTCACAATAGCAGTCTTTTTAGTTTTAATCATTTGGTATCTCATCACGGTCTTAATTTGCATTTCTCTAATGACTAATAATGTTCAACATCTGTCATATGCTACTAGTTGTTCATATATCTTCTTTTGTGAGGTACTTGTTAAAGTCATCTGCCTATTATTTATTTAGATTGTTTGTCTTTTTTAAAATTTGATTTGTAGGAGTTCTTTCACATTCCAGATATCAGTCCTTTATCAGATATATGTTTATGAATTTTTTTCCCAGATTGTGGCTTCGCTTTTCACTTAGTATTTTTTTTTTTTTTTGGAAGATTAGCCCTAAGCTAGCATCTGCTGCCAATCCTCCTCTTTTTAACGAGGCAGACTTGGACCTGAGGTAACATCCATGGCCATCTTCCTCTACTTTATATGTGGGACGCCTACCACAGCATGGCATGCCAAGCGGTGCCATGTCTGCATCCTGGATCCAAACCGGCTAACCCCGAAAGCAGAAGGTGCGCACTTAACCACTGCGCCACTGGCCGGCCCCTCCTAGTATCTTTTGATGAACAGAAGCTTTTGGTGTTGATAAAGTCTGATTTATAATTTTTTTTCTTTTATGATAGTGCTTTATGTATCTTGAGAAATCTTCCTCTACCTCAAGATTATAAAAATAGTCTCCTATTGTTCCTTTAGGAAGCTTTATAGTCTAAGCTTTCACATTTGAATTAATTTTTATGCATTGTATGAGGTAAGAGTCAAAGTTCCTTTTTTTCCGTATAGATGTCCAGTTGTTCCACCATCATTTGTTGGAAAGACTTTCCTTTCCTCATTGAATTGACTTGGCATCATTTAAAAATCTAATGGACCATATATGTGTAAATCTAGTCCATATTGTCTTGTCTGTTCCATTAATTCCTAAATTTATTTGTCTACCCTTACACCAATTACACGGTCTTAGTTACTGAAGCTTTTAATAAATCTTGAAATCTGATAGTGTGACTCCTTAAATTTTGTTCTTCTTTTTCAAGGGATGATGGCTGTTATGTCTTTGCATTTCTATATAAATTTTAGAATCAGCTTGTCAGTTACTGCCGGGATTTTGAGTGGAATTGCTTTCAGTCAATGGACCAATGTGAGAAAAATTAATGTCTTAACAATATCGAGTTTTCTAATCCATAGGCATCATATATCTTTCAACTTTTTTCAGTCTTTAACATTTCTATCATTAATGTTTTGTAGTTTTCAATATGTAGACAGGTCTTGTCTATATTTCACTAAGTGTACTCCCAGGTATTTATAAATGATATTTCCATTAATTTTCCAATTGTTTGTTGCTAGTAAATAGATGCAAATAATTTTTATATATTGACTTTGCGTCCCTTGGGCCTGATAAATTCGGTTTTTAGTTGCAGTGGTTTATAATTTTTTTGTAGATTCCATCGGATTTTCTATGTAGACCAGTGTGTTATCTGTGAATAAAGATAGTTTTATGTCTTCCTTCCTATATTTATGCCTTTTACTTCTTATTTTTGTTTTATTGTACTGGCTATGACCTCCAGTACAATGTTGAGTTGAAGTGATGAGAGGGAAGATTTTTGCCTTAAAAGGAAAACAGTAGTTCTCCATTAGGCTTTGTGTTAGCTCTAGGTTTTTTGTAAATGCTTTTGTCAAATTGGGGAAGTTCTCTTCTGTTCCTACTTTTCTGAGAGTTTTTTCATGAACAGATGTTGAGTGTTATCAGATGTTTCTTCTGCATCTATTAATACGATCACATAGTTTTTCCCTTTATTTTTTAATGTGGTAAATTACATTGACTGATTTTTTAATGTTGTGCCAAAATTGCATAACCTTACTTGGTCATGATATTTTATCTTTTTTTTAAATATATCGCTGTTTGTTTGTATTTGTTTAGAATTTTTTCGTTGATGTTCATGAGGTTCATGGGGTCTATAGTTTTCTTTTTTGTATTTTCCTTGTCAAGTTTTGGTATCAAGGTTTTTCTGGCCTCATAAAATAATGGGAAAGTAGTCCGTCTTCTTTCATTCTCTGAAAAAGTTTTAATATTTGTCTTATTTCTTACTTAAATGTTTGGTAGTCACAAATGAAGCCACTTGGGTATGAAATTTCCTTTGTAGGAAGATTTCTAATTATGGATTTGAATTCTTTAACAAATATAGAAATATTCACATTTTCTATTTTTACTTTTGATAATTTCAGAAATTTGCCTTTTAAAGAAAATTGCCCATTGCCCTAAGTTATCAAATATATTATCATAAAATTGTTTATAATCTCTCCCTTATCATCCTCTTAATGTCTGTAGGGTCTGTACAGATGTCACCTAATTTGTTTCTCTCTTTTTTCTTGATCCGCCTTCCTGTGGGTTTATTAATACTTTAAAGAACGAACTTTTCTTTTTATTGTTTTTCTCTATTTTTTGCCTACTTTCTATTCCATTGAATTTTACTCTTTTCTTTATTATTTCCTTCCTCCTACCTTTTCCTTTTGCAAAAACCATAAATTGATTTCTTTTTAGGAAGGAATAAACACTGAAGAAAGGAAAGAAAGAGGTATTAATAAGTATCAGATCTTTATAGCTGTTAACAAAAAGGATGAGAGATAAAGTCATTAAAATTGGCAAATAGGAGATCATTAGTGACTTTCAAGGTGTTTCTTTGTATAAAGAAAAGACTTAGAGTCAAGCACATTTCAGTTCTAATGGAATTTATTTTTCTTTTTGACTATCCAATATATGAACCCAATTTCCTTTATCTGACATTTCCTACATCCCCCAACACATCCACACACACAAACTATGATTCTTGAAGAAAAGCAAAACTTATTTCCCACAATAGACGTGGAAAAGTCCAGAAACTTTCTTCCCCAAGAAACGTTATGGCTAGGGTGCAGGCCCATGACTTAGGTTCTGTCAGTCAGACATACCTACCTCATATCAGGGAGCCACAAGAAATCCCTCCTGGTGGTAACAAGGGTTGTAGAAATATTAAGTTCCTGGGCGATGAGAGTGGTGGTGATACAGACATCCACTGTCCATCTGGCACTGTCAGCAGTAAAAGCTACAGTGTCCACAGCTGCCAAAAGTGTCTTCCTCCATTCACCTCCGGCTGGATAAGGATTACTCCTAGTTATACAGCCCTAAATCTATGTCTCTGGCTTGTCTGGGCTTCTGTGAATGACCAAACAACATGATCAATTCATTCTCTGCTGAAAGCAGCCCGCCTTAGTTTCTGTTGCTTGAAACTAGAAGTCCTGACTGTCATAGGCTGAATCTAAGTTCCACACTTACTAGATGAGTGCTTTAACCAGGTTATGCAATGTTCTTGAACATCTTTTTCCTCAGCTACTAAAAAAATGGTACCCATCTCAGTGCCGTTATTATTATTAAACAAGACAACATATACCAAAAGCCTGATATGTTAGGTGCTGAATAAAGTTAATTCTATGAAAATAAAAACTTATAAGCCCCCAAAACATTGATTCAATCTCATTTAAAATCATCATTGAATTTTATGTCATGGGTCGAATGGTTAATAAGAAATTTGAGGGTAGAGATAGCACGTAGTCTTTACCTTCAAGATTTTAATAAGGAAAGACAAGCATACGATGCTAACTCAAGAAGGAGCAAGGTTGAGATAAGATTTTCTCGTCTTTCTAGGAGTTGGAAGCCCTAAGCTTGTTTGTAAGATAACAAGTAGGAACTAATAAAGAAAGAGATACTTGGATAGAAAAAGACTGTTGACAAAAGTGCTTTAAAGATATGCTTCTGGATTAGAATCATCTTTGGTTATAAAAATAAAGACAGAGAATTTTACATACTAGTTACTGTAAGACACAAAGAATAAGAAGTATTATCCAGATGGGGAAGTTCCTGTTTAAGTTAAATCTATACATACTCTGTATCTTGTCATCATAAAATTGAATTGTTTATTGAAAAAGGCAAGAAGCTCTCCTGTGATTATCTGCTTTTAACCACAAAAGTTTTATAGTTATCTCCCGTGGAATGTAAACCTTGACTACAAAGCTGTATGACAACTTCAAGTCTTCCTTTACATAGATGTTGTAAAAATTATATTTGGACATTTTATGTTTATTATAAAAGTAATTTTTGCTACAATATGTTTGTTGCAGTAAATGGAATCTTACTCTCCTAAATTATAATGCGCACACCACTTGGGTGTTGATAGTGAGCAGCTCTGTGAACTCATTAACTGTATTCTCTGACTACTATTGACGAGGCAGAACTTTCTGTGTTGCTTCTCTCCTCAAAAACCTGTTTTTAAAATGAAATTTGTGATTCTAGATTTGCTTCTAAACACAACATGAAACTTCTTTCCCTGTTTTATTCCCCTCCCTCCCCAAGAGAGCAGTTTTGGTAGAGCAAGGGGATGGTAGGCAGACTGAAAGAGATTAGGGAGAAATGGCAGTGGCAGTGAAGAAATGGAGGCAGGCAATTAGACTCCACTTTAAAATGTGGAGGGTAAACGATAGGACAGAGAGATAAGACGCTAACTCAAGAGAGTAGAGGGTTAAGACAAAAAAGCGGTTTTTTGATGGGGAAAACCTGTGTTTGTTTGTAAGACAAGGAGCAGGAACCCATGAAGAAGGAATAATTGAAAGCTCAAGAGAGAGGGCATAAGAGTAATGAAACAAAATCTTGGAAAAACTAGGAAAATACAGGATCAAGGACACATAGTATGGGAGTGGTGTTTGAAAAGGGGAAGGACATTTCTTCCTCTGAGAAAAAAGACAAGGGGAAAATGATGGAAATTTTAGGGTGGACACAAAAGCTCATGTTCAGATACCTTTGATATTCCATTAAGAGACGAGGGAAGAGAAGTTAGTTCGAGGGCTGGAGGGAAATAGAGAAAGTGTGTGGAAGTTGTTCAGAGGAGAATGCTACGGAGAAGCACTGAGTTGAATGAAATGATTATTGAGAAGCAGTGAGGACACAAATGAAATGCCAGTGGATCCAGTTAGCAGAGTTCCTTGAATTTTTCTGGCCACATATGAGTGTCAAGAATCTCTAACAACAGTTGAAACATTAGGGACACTGGTCTTCCCAAGAAGCTACAGAGCTTTTGGAAAGACCCAAGGATAAACAGAGCCACATAGAATCAAAATAGTAGAGCTGGGAGGGACACCTGGGAGACAGTGGGGCCCACATTTTGACCTCCACGCAGAGGGATGACTGGACAACCTGCTGGCAGTACTTGATGATAAAACAGTGGTCCCCTAAGAACTTGAAATTAAGAGAAATGAAAGTGTCTCTAACTTTTTTTATTTTGAAATCAATACACAACAGATCAGAACTGAAAGATGCATTGCCACCTTAATGATCAAAGTGGCTCCCAGGCCTGCTAGACCAGATGGTGTGGTCTGATTAAACATATTAACACATCTAAGGAATGTGTCAACCAGGCTGAAAAACAGAGACAAGGAGAGTACCATCCAAGAGAAAGAGCACCTTTGTCAGTGGACTTTGAGTTTCCTGGTCCCATCGGCAAGATCATCCCTAAAATGGAGTGAGGAGTGACAAGCGGGCTTTGCCTCATGCCACTCAACAGTTCAATCATCTGATTTGGTGCTGCCCTAGAGATATTCTCATAATGTGGCTTCCTTCAATTGTAGGTCTTTCTATAGGGAGATAATACACAAGCCTTGTGACATCAGTATTCTACTCACTGTGATAATTATTTTTTATTGTAAATGTATTACCTAGTGACCAGTTTTAAATATTAGTTATCTGAACTTGGCTAACATAACCTCTGAAAGCTAGATCACTGAGTGGGCTGATCATGGGTTTCTGAATCTGCAAAGCTGAAGTCAGACATAATTCACCAAAGTAAAGCCCCATCCTTCAAGTTTTCACGGGAGACCACAGGCTGGCCTTCCCTTGGTGAGAACCCAAGTCTTCACAGCGTTTTCTATTTTGAAACAAAAGTCGCTATGTAGCAGAGTGGACAGAGTCTGGTAAGGTTCACCCTTACTTGCTATATAGATGTCTTTGCAGGCCCTCCACGTGGCCCTGGATGATAGCGTCCCTTCCTGCAAAGGGAAAACGCCCTGTGGCTGGTAGGGCAATTCCAGTGCCAACATTGGATCAATATCATTGTGTGCAGCCTTTGAGGAGCCAGTAGTCAGCAGTTTTGTGTTTCTTTTGATTTTTTTGGTAAACCTCCAGGCTGATGGCTCTAGATTGGGCATTTCTATCTCTGCAAGAACCCAGTTAGCATTTTGCAAGTAATACAGACAAGAGAAGCCATTCCTTCAAAATGCCCACACAAGCTGTGGTCCTGAAAGGTCTTCCAACCACAAGGTAGAAATTTCTCTCTGGGATCTGGGAGGTCTTGCCAGCTTGAAAAAACAACTGTTTGCCAGGCAGGTGGATTGCCTTGGGGAAGGGGTTCAGTTTTTCATCTTGAGTGCTGATACCTTTGTCCAGGACAGCTCTCTCCAAGACCTTTATCCTGCTAAGAGCTATACACAGGGTGTTTAGTATTTTCTGAAAATGTGCATCCATCTAGACGTCCCCTCATTTTCTCCACCTCCAAACTTTCACACTGGAGTTTTTGTGTGTGTTACAGGGTCAGGTGTGGGAAGGAAGGGGATGAAGGGAAGGTTTTTTTTTTAAGATAAAAACTATGATTGATCTACCCAAGATTTTCTCTAGCTATGTAACAAGAAAAGGGATAAATGAGTACACTAATGGAAATACTTGAGTGTGGGTGGCTAGCGACAGGGTTGGCTGGGGTGACCCAGGCCAAGAGTGGGGATTAGACAGGAGGGTGTGAGGCTGATCAGGAGCTATGATACACGAAAAGGTGGAGGCTGAGACCCATTGCTCCAGAAGAGAGTCAACAGAAATTAGACTCTAGGAAAGCAAGCAGGGAGCCTGGACTAAAAGACTTGGCTATTCGGGGGAGACGTGGAATAGTGAGAAAGCCAGCCGGTATGCCAGGGGCAGAGATATCCCTGGGCTTGGCTTTGAAGAGGTGGTATAACCAATAAACGCTGAACCCAGTGTAAAGTCTGATATGGGCTCTTCCGTGTATAGAAAGCCTGTTTTTCTTAATTAGGTCTATGTGATCAAAGACATTTTATTAAAAGCAAATTAATTTTGAGATAACGCGAACATTATAAAATATGACAATTAATGAATCAAGACAATATGAAGGAATTTTAAAACAAATTAAGACAGATTTTTGTTGTCATTGGGATTGGAACCAGGGACCAGGGTAGGGCAGGGTAGGTATATGAGGTGAGTTTGTGGTAGGGGGTGGGGTTTACGGTTGCTCCCTCCACCCTGCTGCTTCTGAGTCTTTAGAAAAGCTTTGGCATCCTTCTGACTCCCCCCTGGAAAGCTTGTGCTCTGGTCCCAGTGGAGCTTGATATCCAGGAGACAGGATCCTTGCAGGGATGGCTCCAGCCCAGGACAGGTTAGGAGCCAGAACTACTCCAGCATTTACCAACATAAAGCCTTATCAACAACCACCATCCGTACTCACTCGGGCCTCTCAGGTCCAGAGTTCTATTAGTCTTAACAGCACTCAGTTTTCCAAGAGTGCAGCATAACGGTTACAAACTAGACTACCTAGAATTGGACACTGGCTCCTGCACTGTGTCACTTAGAATAACAACACACAATAGCTTAAATAGTAAAAAAGGCAGAAGGTGAGGCACTTCCAGGGCTATTTCCACAACTGAATGATGTGGTCAGGAACAGAGGCTCTTTTCAGCTTTCCATTCTGCCATCCCCAATGTGTTAGAGTGCTGTTCCCAGCCTCGTTGTCTCTTGATCACAAGATAGCTGCTGTGGCTCAAGTGTATTTGTGTGTGTGTGTGTGTGTGTGAAGAAGATTGGGCCTGAGCTAATATCTGTTGCCAGTCTTCCTCTTTTTGCTTGAGGAAGATTATCGCTGAGCTAACATCTGTGCCAATCTTCCTCTATTTTATGTGGGATGCCGTCACAGCATGGTCTGACAAGCAGTGCCAGGTCTGTATCCAGGATCCGAACCCGAGAACCCCAGGCTGCCAAAGCGGAGAGTGTGAACTTAACCACTATGCCACCAGGCCAGGCCCTGCTCAAGTGTATTTTTAATGACCAAAGCAGATAGGGAGTAAAAGAGAAGGGTTCTGTCTCATTGACAGGCTTTTTCTTTTCAGAAAGAAAAATATTTCTCAGAACCATTTCCCTCCCCACACCTCTCAGCAAGCTGACTTCCCTGTACATCTGCCAGAACTGGATCACTCTAACTGCAAAAAAGTTTGAAAAGTAAACACATGCCATTTAAACCTCTGTCATGGGAAGCAACTGTATCTGCTATCTATTGCCACAATAATGCTGCATAACAAGTCACCCTAAAACTCAGTGTCCAAAAATAACAACTTATGAATCTGTGAGTTGACTGGACAGTTCTGCTGATCAGAGCCAGGCTCAGTCATCCTCGGCTGGCTGGCTCACATGTCTGCAGTCAGTTGGTTGGTGGGTTGGCCGGGGGCAGCCTGGTCAAGAACGGCTTCAGGTGGGATGACTGGGCTCAGCTCCCTGTGGCCTCTCATCCTCCAGCAGACTAGCCCAGGCTTTTTCCCATGGTGGAAGCAGGGGTTCAAAAGAGAAAGCAGAAGCATGCAAGGCCTAGGTACACACGCAGTCACTTCCAGCATATATACTGACCAAAGGGAGTCACAGGGCCAGCCCCAATTCAAGGGTCAGTGAAATAGACTTCGCCTCTCTGTGGGAAGAGTGGCAGTCATATTGCAAGGGATGTGGACACAGGTAAGGAAGAACTGGAGCCATTTCTACAGCCAATCTAACACAGTAACCAATAGAGTTTGCTGTGGGCTTTTATATGTATGACAACGGACAAGTTATTAACCTCTCAACCTCAATTTCTCCATCTGCAAAATGGGGATAGCAATAAAATCTAACTTATAGGATTGTTATAAGGATTATATACATATCAATCTATGTCAAAGGGCTTACAAGAATGTCTTCATTTGGTAAGTCACCATGTACTAACTAATGTTAGCCCTCATGAGTAGTGGCTATTAACTGAGCATAGCAGCCCTGGTCTTAACTATCTTATGGACAGAGTCATAACTAACTATGAATTCTGATGCTTGGGACAAAGAGTGTGAATTTCACCCTCACATTTCCTCAAATTCCCACTTTTAATTCATGATACTGCTCACAGACTGGTTTTAGTGACAACATAGGCCTATACTCTAATTTAACTAATTCATCTTGCTAACTAGGATCTACCTCAGTTATTCCCATCTACGTGAAAAGGGCTCAGGTGCTGTCAACATGTGACTATCACAAATATTAAAATTGCATTTTCATAAAGTAATTATTTCACTTTTTTTGTACCCTGTAAATTTGGAGGTCCCCAGGAGAAAGGCCTTGTTAGGCTGGCCCAAGTGGCCACACTGCCTTTAGGGTATGCTAAACAGAAGGGGTAAGGAGAAAAGGGAGAACATTTGCTGGGAGCATGACTTTGCCTGCAATCCCTCTGCTTCCCTGATAGTCAGAGCCCGAGCTCTAAGCGGAGGGCTGGGGTGAGCTCAGGCCAGCATAGCTATCTACTTACATCTCTGCTCCTCTAGGGCCAGATACATGAGGAAGCAGATGAATCCAGCACCCAGTGTGAATCAGACTCATTTGACTTTGACCCACAGTTAAGAGTACACTGTCTGCATAGTTTTCCAGAACTCAGTACTCACACACAGATATGTACACATATGTGTATACTTTAGTCATACAACACACAAATATATGCACGTGTATAAAACAAACTAAAGTTTAATGAAACAACACTTACCTTTTGTACATGCAATGCCTTCTGGTACTTCCCCCTCTGTTGTACTGTCTTTTTATTTGTATTTTCATTTCATTGAAATACTGCTTATGACCAGTTAAATTGGTTGGGAAATACTGTTTGAATAACTATTTTGAAAAACACTGACTTACATGGGATAACGTAAAAAGCATTAAGCAAAGCTTCTCTCTTTCCAGAAGTTTTCTCTATTTCAAGACTTACCGAGAGGACAGTGTCAGAAGGTTCTGTGGCTGAAGCATTCTTGCACAGAGGTTAAGAGCAAAAAGTCTGTAGGGAAAATAACTGAGTTCAAAGTCTGCTCAGCCACTTGTTAATGATGTGATCCTGGAGGAGTTATTTAATTCCTTGTGTTTGGGTTTCTTCCTGAAAAAATGCGGATGATATTACCCCTTTATCACTGTTGTGACAATAAAAAGAAGTCACTTGGCATAGTGCCTAGCACAGAGTAAGCTGGAAAAATATTATCTATTACTACTGCCTCAGGATGGGTTGTCAATCTTTAACACCCTGGTGAAGCTATTTGGTCCAACTTTTTTCGCATGGAGAGCTAGCTGGCAGGGTGGTGCAGGATGGAACACAAAAAAAGTTTTGGTTCAGAAAGGTTAGCACATCAGGGCAGCCCTAGACTGATCCAGCAGGAGAGGGACACTGAGGTAGGGGAGGGGAGCGGGTTCTACCAGCCAGGAGAGGTTCTCGAGAAAGACGTGGGTGCAGGTTGGAGGCTCATGTCTCCATGGACGTGTTTAGGTCTTTGATCTTGTGGGTCACTGAAGAAAGTGTTTTATAGGTCTCCATGAAGTAGATGTACATGCGCCTCTTTCTGCAACAGTGACTCTGTAGAATATGTGATTGAACTTCAAAAACGTGCATTGGAACCCAGGCTCTGGTGCTAACATTTGTGCAAATGAGAAAGAATGACCTCCCTCAGAAAGAGAGCCCTGCCCAGAGCACACAACCTAATGGACAAACTGAGGGCTAGATCCCAGCCCCCGTGGCTGGATGCCCTTGTGTAGTGCACAACCTGCTTAGTCATGCTCGGTGGCCCTGCTGGAACTCTACTAATTTAAAGTTACCTTTCAGGATGCCTCTTCCTGGATTGCCTTTAAACTCTGTGGGACATTCATTTACTATTCCCAGTGGTAGCAAATCCTTAACTGTTCAAGCTAAACTTGATTTGGGAAAGAGTCAAAATTATTTTGAACCCAGATGTGATGGCAATGAGAATGTGCCACTCAGATATCCTGCTGCTGAGAGTGTAATTGACTGATGGCTCTAGTTGCTGCCTCTTTCTACCATAATTTCACCATGAGGCTTCCAGACAATGACTGAGCATAGCAGGAAATCAAGGCAGGTTCTTTCCAGTAAAACATGGGACTCGAGGGCTCCCCATCAGCCTAGATGGACATTTCTTAGAACTATACTGCAGTCTAATATCTTCCCACCCAGGCCACCTTCCTTCCCTCTCTCCTTCCACAGGTATCAGACCTGCAATACAATCTCAGGCTCTTCCTTCCCTTCTTGTTTCCTCCTTTTCCCGGCACATCCAATACCTTCTTGGTACCTGCTTCTCAGTAGATCCAAACTACAGTACCAGGTTTAGTGAAAGAGGAGGGTGGTTAATCTATTTAATACTTAGGGCAAACACTAGAAGTGGTTATAAAATAAGTAAGATGAATTTTCTTGTGTAACTGATAAAAAGGGCTCAATGAATATTGGTTAACTATTGAATGAGTAAAAGTTTCTGAAATAAAATAATACCATCTTCTATAGTATGATAAATGTCTACTGGTTCAGGGGCTTTGAGTGGACCTCCGAGTTATTCTTGGAAATGACCAAAGAGATTCCTCAAATGTGCCTGTCTTGTTCTCAGTCTGCTCTGGCTCCAACTTCTTCACACCTGCCTGCAAAGCCACTTGGAAAAGTCCCACGACTACCATTGCCCATTCTGGGAACACCAACGCCCAACTGTGCCCCAGGGGCCACTTCAAGATGTTCCACATCTTCTAATTCTCTTGAATCTGAACAGGGCTAAGTCATATGAAGAGGCCAAGGGAGAAGATGGGGAAGGGTGGTTTCCTCTCCAACGCCATGCCACAGTCTTTACTGGGAGCTACCTGTAAGCATCTCGAGTCGCTAGGTAAGGGAAGTTTCATCAGATTCTGCTACTCTTGTCTTTTATTCACAAGGAGCTCAAAATGAGTCCAGGAGAACAGGTAGGAACAGGCCCTTCCACCCCAGCTAAAGTTCTCTATTTCCATCCTCATCTAAACCCCCTTGGCCCTCTCTTGGTAACAAACAGCAAAACTAAAGATGCTATGAATACAAAATGGTATATTAACTATATTTTCTTATTTTTGTGTTCTTGGTGCACTGGCATATGGGGCCTTGCCGATCCTGGAGAAACTACTCCTCTCAGAGTTAGCTAATTCCCAGAGATAACAAATAACTCCCCTGAAAGCATGACTTTCATCCAATATCTCCAAATTTTGCCTCTAAAATGAAGACAATTGCTGACAGACTTAAATCCGTTGAGAAGGCGTACATGAGATACTTTGTAAACAAAAGAGGGCTATTCAAATATAATAACCCAGCCAATCTAGACCCCATACCTACCAAGCTCTCATAGGTTGAGCCATTATCCTTCTGCCCTAATGACTCCAGGGTCAGGTACCTGGCAACTAGGGGCAGTCGCTACATCCCAGAGCGTGCTGAACTAGCCAATTCTAAACCTGCCTAGCGTGTTTACCCAGCCTTGCCCATTCCTTCCCAGAAAAACTACAAGAAAGTCTCTTGCCCATGCTTTCCCCTCATTCCTTCTGCCTCCTGAACAGCCCTGGTGGCTCCACATGTAGCTCTGCAAGGTATAGCATGCCCCCTCCTCTTGGGAACTGTGACAGACTATCCTTCCAATGACCATCACCTCCTGCTCTGTTTGTCTCACCATATCTGACTAATAACAAAACCCATATTTTAAAACAAATGGATATTTGGGAGATTTCGATATGAGGGCATCTACACTAGCAACAGCTAACGCCAAGTATTTTGTTATGTTTGAATAAGCCCTCTTTTGTTTACAAAGTATCTCATATACACCATCTCAACTGTTTTAATTCTATAAGCAATCTCTTCATTTTAGAGACAAAATTTGGAGCTGTTTGAACAATGGAAACATTATTAAAAGAAATGTGTATTTTTTATGAGGCCATGTGTGAGGTACAGGGGACAGAATACAGAGCATAAGCTCTGTAACATTGCTTTCAAAAGGTCTCAAAACACATACCAATAAAAACAACAATCACAGCCTCTAATACTTCCTGAGCACATCCTGTGTGCCAGGCACTGGTAGGTAATTTTCATATATTAACTCATTTAATCCTTGTGTCAATGCTGAGGTTGATACCCAAGGTACTAACTATTATTTGCCCTGTTTTACAGGCAATCTGAAATTGTTTGAAAATTTATTTCTGTCATGCAATGTTAGAACTGCAAATAACTTTAGAGATCAACCCTCCCTCTTTTTCAGATGAAGGAAATACGTTTACGTGTTCTACTCCACCTGAAGTTTTTATTTTTGAGCACACTCTCCAAATAAGGCATATGTACCCTGATTTTGCTAATAGTGAGTTCCGATTCCTGTGACCTCTAGCCCAGCTATGTCATATAAGGGAAGTGACACCTACTATAATAATCTCCAACCCCATAATCCATCATGCATACTTTGAAAGCACTAAAGGGAAATGTGTTACAATAACCAAACACACCTAGTGTATATCACAAAGCTTGCCTAAATATTTCCCATTTATGCTATTTTGAGAACTGGCTTCCAGCCCAGTTCCGACAACAGTGTTCCAGATTAAGTGGAAGGCCATGTGAGCACAGTAATTGAAAATACAATTTTACCCCCAAAGGGCTATTAGTTATGAGTTTACTTTCTTGTGTGTGTGAGAGCCCCTTTTGAGTATTAATGAAATATGGATTCGGCAATTGTCTCACTTACTGGAAAAAAACATGTGTCTTCTTAGGTTTCCAGAAGACGAGAGTATGTTGCTTCTAATCAGCCTTCCCTCAGAAGATTCTGCAGAAGTTGGGCCCAGGAGCCCCTCCTTAGACTACCTCTCCCATAGCAACCGCCTCATTCTTGGCAAAGGCTCTTGACATCAGTTGTGTTAATAAGCTAAAGGTCCTAGACAACAGCAGTCACCACAGAACTGTCTCAAAGCCAGCTCAAGGGGCACTGGGAGCTCAGTTCCTGGACACAATCCCACTATGTTTTTGAATTAGAGCCCTTGATGGCATAGCTCCGTTTTTGGGCATAGCCCATGTTGGGATCTAATCCATTGGTCAATGACTAACTGATGCATTCGTTTGGCTGGGATGTTCTGAGCAAGATGGTAATCAAATTTCAATAATTTGGATGAGTTCTGTCTTCTTTCCCACTTCTGTGTGCTTGTGTGCTTCTGAACCAAGTCTAAAACTTAAAGGAAAGGAGAATACTTGGGATATGGTATTTTCCAAGATTGAACAGCTGGCTTCGATCTATTAAATTGCAGTTTTAAGTTAATACACTCTATACTTCCTCTGTAAGTCAAGGAAAACAACAATGTACCAAAGAACTGGAAAGAAGGTTTTGGGGGTTCTTTTAAATTGTGCCCAAATGTTTCCAAGTCTAATTTTGAAGACAGAAAGGATCTTGGTCTAAAGTCACTGAGTGTGTATGCCAAGCAAATTCATTGACTTGTTTGGCATATTATCTGTGCTTTGGATTCTCCAAATTAGAATTATTTACTGAATTAAATAGTTAGAACTTTGGTTGCAAACTGCAGCCATTCCATAACCCCATGAGAAGAAGCACCACATCATTTATGTTCATAATTCAATGTGTTGTCACAGTTATGGGTGAGTAACTGATCCATCTAGTCGTTCCTCTAGGTGTTCATTTCATCACTTTTTCCATTTAATAGTGAGGCCAAGAACATAACACTTGTCTGTGGTCAGACCCTTTACCTGCCTGCCCCAACTTTCATCTGAATCCGTAAGTTTAGGGGCCCAAAAAAAGGTAAATTCCAAGTAAACCCAGAAAATATCATTTATTAAGTTCCTCAAAGGTTGTGTGTATCTCAAGGAAGTCATCACAAAGCCTCCTTTGCTGACAGACAAGCTGCCTGGCAGAATGGATCAGCAGCATGTCAATAATTCTTTACTGAAACCCAACTACATACTCAGCCCTAAGGGCCACACTAACTGGGATCAATATGGGAAGACAGTCACTATTCATTGTGAACTTTTTTCCATTTTGCTTTGCATTATTTTTTAATTGTACAGACATGGCCAGAATATGAACCTCCATTGCCTGGATCAGACGATGAATAACTAACTGCCTTAACTGGGAAGAAATCCCAGATCCCAGATCCTTGTTCCCTCTCCGCTTCTACCCCAAGAGAAGGCTGTGCTTCCTTCCAGTGAGCAGCCCAACACAATTTAGCAATGGCCTTTCCTGCATTTTCTGGTAGGGAATATGGAAAAGAATATATAAGGAAAATGTGTGTGTGTGTGTGTAAAATGGATTTTTTTTTTCTCAAATGATTTTTCTATCTCTGAGCTTCCAGGATAGAATAGTACTAATCATTCCAACTTTATTTATTTGCTGGGGTTTAGGACTCCTCTACAAATTGGAGCTTCAAGGCCTATCCCCAACAAGTTTTTATTTTATTGAGGTATAATTGATATATAACATTATATAAATTTCAGGTGTACAACGTAATGATTTGATATTGTATACACTGCTAAAGGAGCACCACACTAAGTCTAGTTTCCATCTGTCACCATACAAAGTTACAAATTTTTTTCTTTTTCTTGTGGTGAGAACTTTTAAGATATACTCTCCTGGAACTTTCAAAAATGCACCACAATGTTATTGACTACAGTCACCATGCTGTACATTACATCCCCATGACTTACCTATTTTATAACTGGAAGTTTGTACCTCTTGACCCCATTCACCCATTTTGCATACCCCCCAACCCCCCTTAGTTTTTCTGCCAATGAGCTTCAAAGGAATCAAACAGAATGAGTGCATCCTTGAAGGAGGAATTTACTTCTTTGCCGTTAATTCTATAATTGTTCAGAATAAAGATGTGGTGGACAGACACTAAAAGGAAAGTTTATTTAGTCTAAAAATGAGAAGACAGAGAGAAGAAATATAATACCAATCTGGAGGTAGATCAGATGAGGATTAGCAGCTGCTCTGTCTCCTTTGATGAAAGGGCTTAACCAACAGCAGGAGGAATTGAAGATACATCTTAGGGAAAACTTCCTGACCCTTTAAGTCCTGGCAATGTCTCATCAACAGGGATTGCCCAGTGTACCTCTAGATTTTTTTTAGTGTGATGTTGTCTTTGTAAATTCACTTTTTTATTGTTGTTATTCATTCTAAAATAGAGAAGTTTCAGACTTTTATGTTTTTTCTTCATTACTCAAGTAATGCATGTTAATTGGAGAAAAAAAGCAGAAAATAATGATGAGCAATGAGAAAAAAATCATCTGTAATTCCGTCATCCAGAGATAAGCACCATGATCATTCTGGGGCATGTGTTTTCAGCATTCTTCTCTGGGAGACTAGTTAAGTAAATGCTGGTACAGTCATAAAGTGTAGCTGCTAAGAATGATACGTACATGATGCACTGACATTGGGCCTTGGCCTCGGTGTTTGTCCAAAACTCTGGTCTTTGATTTCATCTCTGGCTTTGGCCTTGGCAAGTGCAAAAGCTGAATGCCAACTTCCTCACCAATGGACAACCTTGAACTCATGCAGGTTCAGTGATCGTGTGGTGGAACAGACGACCATCACATCTAGCTGACAACAATGTCAGTAATTTGAACAGAACAATCTGATTTTGAGCTGATATCTGAATATTCACCTAAAAATATCCATGAGAATTTTAGATTCAACCTGGAGGAAAAATCTCTATATTCTTTATGTGCTTTATATATTGAAATTCTAATAATTGGATTACAAATATTGCAAGTATGTAGATATAGATATCTACCAAAAAAGCTGCAATAATTAAGAATGATCATAAAATTTAATAATTTTCTGTACTAAAATGATTATTGGAAACTTTCAAAAGGTTAAATAAATAAGGAAATAGTTTTCAAATGTTAAACTATTAATACAATATTAATATAGAATAAACTAATGGAAATATTAATAGAGAATGAATTAGCTGGATAACTTAGGAAGATCATGATATCCTTTATGAACCAAAGCGTGTGTATAAAAATTTAAATAATAATAAAAGGCAGACCAATATTCAGCTGTTTATTTCTATTTGACCATGATTTTTTTAAGAAAAAGTTCTGTTTTGGAATTCTTCGCTTTTTTTTAAGGTGAATTAAAACTATTGTGTAAACTCTGTAACCTTAAAATTTCACAGGGAGAAAAAGTTCCCAAATTACGGACCATAACACCCATAATAAACCACCTTTTCCTCCACACAATAAGAACTAAAAAAGTATAAATCATAGAATAAGTTGTTAGAGAAAAATGGGCACATGTAACATATTTTGTTTTCACTAATCAATTCCAAAATTACAAACTTTATAAGAATTCTCAAAGAAGGCAATTCCTTATAATATTTAAGCTTATAGAACTATCATTTTAAATAAAAACCTTGTTGAAATTATTGCTATAGCTACATGTCCTTTTGGCAGCCAAAGATAAAGGGTTTCTGAGATTTGCTAACGTTATGAATCTTGGGTAAATAGTTCCTTCTAGAAAACACACTGTTGAAACCTTTGCCTGAATTATATTCTGCTGTGCACAAATGGCTGGTGACATTATTAAATGTGCCAGTTGAAAGCAGCCCTTTTTTTAGTATTGAAATGTGCAGAATAGTGGTTGAAAAAACTGTCTGGCAATTGCCAGCTCTGAGAAACTACAACAATGTTCCTAGAGTATAATAAAAAATTTTCAGATTTTCACTATTAAATATTAACAATGAAACTATGATAATAATTGAGACATTTGCATAAAATCCTAGATTTATTCTTATAGTCCTGAAATGCTTTCAGTAATCATGACATTTGACTATAGCTTTTGCTTCAGCAGAATACATATTTTCATTCTCAGCCATTTGTCCCAAACATATGAGTATTATATGGGTGAGACAGAGAGATGTGTGTCTGTTAAAACACCTTCAATTGCATGAAACAGATATCCCCACCCCAACTGGCTTTTAGAAAATGGGAAGAGGAAGAGAAATTATTGACTCACACATCTGAAGAGTTTGAAGTGGTGCATCATACTTGCTTCATACAAGGCTTTATCCAAGGCTCAAGGATGTGAAGTGCACCTGCTTTCTCTCTCACCATTTCCCCTCTTTACTTCCTAGCTCCATTTAGCTCCATCCTCAGCCTCTCTCTTTATGGTGCAAAGATGGCTGCCAACAGCTCCTGAAGCCACTTCTTTCCACATTAGCATTCAGATAAGAAGCAGGACAGTCTCTGCTCAAGTAGTTCCCAACAAAAGTCATGAAGTACATCCTGCTAGATGTGTGCTTATATGATATGCTCACTTCTGCAACATCACTGTAGCCAGGAGGATAACACACCATTATTTGCTTAAATCAACCAGCTGTCATCCCCAGAGGTGGGGAAAGGTCAATGCAGAAGTGGTGGTTTCCCAAAAAAAGTTATGGGAGACTGTGACCAAGAACTAGGAGAAATCGATGTTGGCCAGCAAAAAATAGATGTTAACCACAACATGGAACATGCTTTCCATTGTTGAATAAGATATGATCATACATAGAGCTCAATCCCAATTTTGATGTATAGACTTTGATGCAAACGTCTTTGGCTTCACTTATTTAGCTAATCCTCTCTTATTGGTTCTATAGTTGTTTGCACCATTTCACTATTAGAATCAATCCTTCAACTAGCACAATTGTACGTAAATTCTTGCACATGTGTAAGATGATATTCTTAGAATAAATTCCTAAAAATTCAATTGCTGAATCAAAAAATACTCACAATTTAAGGTTTTTACACATCTTGCCAAATTGCCTTCCCCAAAAGTTATACTTCTAGCAGTAGGATATAGCAATGCCAGTTTCCCATAACCTACCTCACCAATAAATGATATCATTCACCAAAACAATAGGCGAAAATAACATTGTTTAAACATGTAACTTTTTGAGCTCTACTAAATATGGAATTATTCTGACATCAGTTATCCACTGATATTTAATTTTTTATCCAATTATTCTGACATCAGTTATCCACTGATATTTAATTTTTTATCCATTAATATCTGATTAGCTGTCTGTTGATATCCTAGCTCATTTCTCACTTGGCTGTTCATCTTTACATATTAAAAACAGTAAATTTTTGTCTGTCATATGTTGTAATTTTTTCTCATTTGTCATTTTCTTTTTGACTTTGTTTATGGTGGAGTTTAGTTATTTGTTTATTTGTGGGTTTTCCATATAAAAGCTCAACATTTTGATGTAAGCAAAATTATAAAATATTTCATTTTTTTAAGTATTTGATTTCTTCTTTTTTTTTTTTTTTCTTTGTTTGAGGAAGGCGGGCCCTGAGGTAAGATCCATGCCCATCTTCCTCTACTTTATATATGGGATGCCTGCCACAGCATGGCTTGATGAGTGGTGCATAGGTCTGCACTGGGAATCCAAACCAGCAAACCCTGGGCCAACCAAGTGGAACGCACAAACTTAACCACTGCGCCACTGGGCTGGTCCTTAAAATATTTCTTTTGAGATTGCTGTCTTAAATGTCCTTTTGAGAAATAACCTTCTCCATCCCAATTACTTCAATTTTTAATTACATTTTCTTCCAGTATATTTATTGTTTTACATTTTACTTTTAAATTCTTAATTCATCTAGAATTTACTTTCTTGAAAGATATAAGGTCAGGTGATAAATTCATTTTTTTCTAAGTGGCTAAATAGGATTCCTAATGGAGATGTTGCATAGCCTAGTGGTTAAGAAAGCTGGTTTTGAAGCCAGACTGGTGGGTTTTTGGCCTTCGAAAGTTACGCATCTTTTCTGTGTCTCATCTACAAAATAGGGATGAAAATAATGGTACCTACCTCACAGGGTGGGCTTAAGGGTGATGGGTTAAAGCACATGAAGGATTAGAACATTGCCCAGAGCCTAGCAAATGATAGGCATTGTTGTTATTACTATGTATTGAAAGATCTGTCATTTCTCCTCTTGAGATATTACCTTAGTGAAGCACTAAATACTTATCTATATGTGAATCTGTTTCTAGAATTTTAATTTTCTTCTGTTGATCAGTTTGTGTCCTTTTGCCTCTGCTGATTTTTAAAGGGGTTCATATCAATATTTCTGGAATCAGCAGAATGAACTTGCGACTTCTTAGGATGTCTGGTTTCTTGCCCTTAAAAGTGCTAGGAGTCATTTCATTCCTACGTTTCTCATGTCAAATTTGCACCAATGAGCTCTCATCACCAAGCTCTATGGATATCATCTTGTGGTTCTTCAACTTATTCTGTCTCAGCTTGACCACTTACTGGCTGTGTAAACTTGGGCAAGTTACCTGAACTCTCCACCTCAATTGCTTCATTTGTAAAGTGGGGGTAATAATAGTCATGACCCACAGGACTCCTGTGAGCATCAAATGAGATAATGATGCAAAGCACACAGTACAGTGTACATAATAATCCCAAAATAATTGTTAGTTACTAATTTATCTTAATTATTACTTTTGCTATATCATAAGACACAAAAGTCTCTCCGTTATTGAAGGACCTAGGAATCATTGACATGAGTAATCAGGATATAAGGGATACAGAGAAAAGGAGGCCAATGTGATTTTTCAAATAAAGTTATAATTGCTTCCAAGTTAACATATAATTAATAGCATCCAATATAATACCTTTGTGCATAGCAGGTGTTCAAAAAAATTGAACTAGTGAACATAAAGAAATCACATTATCTTTCTATCTATGCAGTGCTGAGGATTTCATGTGACATGAATACTGAGAAAGAAAAACCTGACTAGTAATGCTCCTCAAGAAGTGTGAATCAATTTAGCATTAAGATTCTTGTTCAAGGCTTCTGTTACATCTTTTTCCCTATGATCACATGTTTGCACACATGCAGAAGAGAGAGAGTAAAAAGAGAAAAAATGCTTAGGAACTAGTAGTCAGAGCAATAATTCCATTTTCTTTAGACCTATTTTCTTTGGAAACATATCTTACCACAGAGCAATTTTTCTCTTCTATAATCTATGTAACATGCATTCACATATGTGCATGTGCACACACATACACACACATACACACACAATCCACAAACAGGCATTTCTTGACATTTTAAACCATTCCAGATTGGCTCAATTCCAGTTAATCATATCAAAATGTCAAGAAAATTAAGTATTAAAGATACAATCTGGTCTTTCTTGAACTTATTTACTTATTTTTTAAAACAAAAATAGATATGGCAGGGAGGAGCTAACTGTTTCTTTCCTTTCAGCAGACAGTCTAATTACATCTTCTTGCTTTTACTTAAGCAATATCTTTCGTCATGTGTAAAAAGACAGAGAGGCCAAGGATCTCAAAATTATATGAAAGAGGGTGGGCCTACGTGTGCTATTTTTCCATGAGGTTTCAAGTGCTAGGAAAAGTCTACTGATAGAGATACTTGTGAGTCTCTCAATTCTGAGCCATCTTGGGGGTGCCAGTAGCATCTGAGATGCTATGCCAAAGAATTATTAGGAACAAAAACATTAAAATCACTCCCATGTGATTGCGAAACTCAATCTTCTTGACTTTTGAAGGAGAGATGTTTCCTTTACAATTCCACCATTTTCAATGCCAGTAATTGCACACTGGATCAAAAGACTGATGAGGAATGGAATTGGAAACTTGGAGATAATTTAAGAATAGCTTAGGTAACTAGACCCAGTCTTTGAAGAAGAACTCTATGGAGGAGGTCTTAAATGATCTTAAGTCTTGACCACAATTCCTTGGACACCACCACAGAAAAAGAAAACACCACTTATGTTTACATGGCATCTGAAAACTCAACTATGTCAGCTTGAGTCGATTTTTACATCCATTTTCACAAGTAATTTAAGTTGCTAATTAATTGACAAATGTTCAATTCCCATCCACTCTAGTTATCTAGGTCAAGAGAAATAAACATGCCAATGCAATCAGTAAAGAAAGGATTAGAGAATTCCTTTATTGCTCTGCAAGAGAGTCCTTTGTTCTAGTGAACCAAATAACACACCTATCATGGTCAACTCAGATTTCAAAAGTAGGTGTACTTCCTCCTTAATATGTAGCCGTATGGTTTAAATCTGATTTAGACAAACTCCTGAAGTCCAAGGACCTTCTTCCAAAGATTTTAGAAAACAAAATAGAGAGAGAGATGATGACGATGATAGATAGTTAGATAGACAGATAGATAGATGATAGATAGATAGATAGATAGAACATAGGAACCACCTAAAGAATAGACCTCAGGATAAACAAATAAAATATACTTGTTTTCTCCAAATTCACTAATTTGTTATTCACTCTTTCCACACATTTTATTAAACCTCAGTCACTGTTCTAGGCATTGGGGATGAAATGGTGATCCAGAAAACAAGTATTTTTCTCTGCTCTCATTAGAGATTTTAATCTAATGGAGGATGTTGCCAATAGTTAGATAATTCTATAATCAAATACAAAACTCTTCACTGGGTCAAGTGACTACAGATAAGAGAAAAACAGATAGGAGGATCTGAAAAAGCCAGAAAGGTCTGGGAAGTTTTCTCTGAGAAGTGACACTTGAGGTACTATCTGAAAGGGGAAGAAGACAGGCATTAACTAGGTAAAAAGAGAAAGGAAGACCATCCCAGGTAGAGGGATCAGCATGTGCAAAGGTTCTATGGTGGGAGAAAACAAAGAGAGTAGGGATTAAAAGAAAGCTAGTGGAACATTGGGAAAAGGGGGTAGGGTGCAAGATAGATCTGGAGAGGCCATGCTGAGTTTTGTCTGCACCTTAAAAGCAGTGGGAAGCCATTGAAAGAATTTAAGCAGGAGGATGACATGGCGAGAGTTACATTTTTGTAACCATCAGTCTGGATGCGATGTAGGGCCTGAATTAGAGATAGCCCGGTGGGGCAATGGGGAAACCAGCTAGAAAATCAGGAATAAGCTATTGGTGTCATTTGGCCATAAAGGTAGCTTAGATCAGGATGGTTCCAGTGGAGACAGATTGAAGGAAAAGTCTTAACTTAGATTTGAAGGAAAAGGGCATATGAAGTAAGCTTATGCAGTAAAACTAACTTCTTTTGGTGGGGGAGGGAGGGTTTAAACAACAGTAAGACTTTACAAAGCCAAATACTGCTCATGACTCAGGCAACCGGCATTCTAAATCTAAATAAGTCTAAATCCAGAATTGTGACTACTTTATGTTGCTCTGAGGCTTACACTTGCCTCCCAGAACTAATCTAAGACAAAACTCTAAGATAGGAGTCCCACTTCTGGTTAAGATGTAGAAAGGCATAAAGATGATCACTTTCATCATAACAAAAAAAATTAAAAGATTAACTAAAAATTATATTTTTCTTTAAAGTCATCAAAGCTTACTAACACACACAAGAAATTTAAATAGGCTAATTCCAGAGAGAGACACGCTCTTTAAAGAAGAGCAAAAAGTGGTGATTATTTTCACACTTGGGATAAATTGCCTAGCCTGAGTTCAGGCAGGTAGACTTGACAGAGACAGAAGGAATTTGCTGGAATGAGGAGAAATCCGCTGAACTATTAACAATAGTGTGGGCTATCCTGAAATATTGGAATCTAGAAGAGTCTCAAACACAAAAATACATCTCTCAGAACACCAGTTCTCCCCCATGGGGATTTTCCTGAGTCAGCAGCAGTTGGGGCAGAGCTGTGAGGAAGAGCGAGATCTTCTAGTCCCTTGTGCTGCTTAGCTTCCAGAGCTTTTCTGGAATTGAATCTGGAGGTGAAATTAAACTAACTAAAACAGCAACCAAATCCCCTTCTAGTTCAAATCTCAAATCAGCCCTGTAAATGTGAAGCAAGAAGCTACGGTTTAAGCTGAAAAGCCAAGAGATCTCCATAATCTCGTTGGCAAGAGGTAAACTGAAACTAATTAAAGTTGTACCTCAGTCCCAGATCAGCTAAACTCATGATAGGATCTAGATAAAAATCCCCTTCCCAAGCTTCTGGACAGAGGAAAGGGAAGGCCCTCTCTGGGAAAAACAAAAGAAAAATACACACTCTAGTTCAGCTCCTATTATTCTTTCAAAATGTCTGATATACAATAAAAAAATTATGAGGCATGCAAAGAAGAATGAAAATGTGACCTACAATCAAAAAAAGAAAACAGTTGGGCCAGCCCTGGTGACCTAATGGTTAGATTCGGTGCTTCACTTTGGCAGCCCGGGTTTGGTTCCCAGGCATGGACCTACACCACTCATCAGTGGCTATGCTGTGGTGGTGGCTCACACACAAAAAGAGGAAGATTGACAATAGACGTTAGCTCAGGGTGAAACTTCCTCAGCAAAAAAAAAAAACAAAAAAAAAGTCAGTAGAGGCAGACCCACTGATGACCACATGCTGCAATCAGTAGTCAAGATCTCTAAAATAACTATTTTAAGTATTTTAAATAATTACATTAACTATATTAAAAATGGACAGGATTGAGGCCTGCTGGGTGGTGTAGTGGTTAAGTTCACACGTTCTGCTTCGGTGGCCCAGGGTTTGTGAGTTTGGATCCCAGGTGCAGACCTAAACACTGCTCATCATGCTGTGGCAGCACCCCACACACAAAATAGAGGAAGACTGGCACAGATGTTAGCTCAGGGACAATCTTCCTCAAGCCAAATAGGAAGACTGACAACAGATGTTAGTTCAAGGCCATTCTTCCTCATAAAAAACTCAAATGAAATAAAGTAAAAATGGACAGGATGGATGAACAGACAGAAATTTCATCAGAGAAACTAAAGCTCTAAAGAAGACTCTACAAGAAATTCTAGAATAAAAAAATTCATCTGAAATGAATGCAATGAATAAGCTTAAAAGCAGACTGGAACAAATGAATGATCAGTGAACTCAAAGATAGGTCAATAGAAAATAGTCAAGGTAAAGTACAGAAAGAAAAATGAATTAAAATACTGAACACAGTGTCAGACATATGTGGGTTAATATCAAATGATCTAACATACATGTAACTAGAACTCTCAGAGTATATTCTCTCCACAAAATGGAATCCAATTAGAAGTCAATAATAAATTCATAACTAGAAAAACCCTCAACTATTTAGAAATTAGGTCACATACTTCTAAACAATCCTTGGGTTGAAGAAAAATTGAAATAGAATTTAATAAAATACTGTGTACTGAATGATAATGAAAACACAAATATCAAAATTCGTGAGATGTAGCTGAAATAGTGCTTACAGGAAAAATGATAGCTTTAAATGCATATATCAGAAAAAAATGATTTAAAACAAAGAATAAAAGGCATGAAGATTGATGAGGAAGAAATAAACTATCTTTGTTTCAGACAATAGAATCACTTATGCAGAAAATCCAAGGAATCAACAAAGAAACTACTAGGACTATTGAGTGAATTTAGCAGTGTCACAAGATGCAATAGCAATATACAAAAATCAATTTTTATATATTTGTATATCCTAGTGACAAAGAAAATAGAAAATGAAATTTGTAAAAGATCATTTATAATAGCATCAAATATCTAAAAATAATTTTTTAAATACATGCACAAGTCCTCTATACTTGTAAACTACAGAAACATTTTGAAAGAAATTCTAAATAAATGGAGAGATATCAAGGATTGGAGGATTCATTATTGTTAAGATATCCATTCTCCCAAAATTAACCTATAGATTAAACATAATCCCAATCTAAATCCTAGCAGGTATTTTTTTTCTTTGCAGATTTTAGGACTTATTATAAAGTTGCATTAATTAAGATAGTGTGTTGGCATGAGGAAAAGCAAATAGAAAATGAAAAAGAACAGAGTCAATAAATAGACCCATATACATATAATCAATAGATTTTCAACAAAATTCAATGTAATTCAGTGGAGAAATAGCAATGGTGCTATAATATCAACTGGTGCCAGAACAAATGGATAGCTGTGTGAGAAAAAAATAATGTTGATTCTCTACATTATAGCATGAAAAACTATATATTTTTGAGGGGGATGGCCACAGATCTAAATGCAAAAAACAAAATTCTAAAGCTTCTAGGAAAAAATGCTAAAGAATATCTTCATGACTGAGATTGTCAAATATTTTTTTAGTCAGGATGCAAAAGGTATTAACCAAGAGAAAAAAATGATGTTTAATTTTTTCTAAATTAAAAGCTTCTACTCATAAAAGACTCTATTAAGAAAGTGAAAAAAGGCAAGCTACTGACTATAAGAAAATATTCATAATACATATATATAAAAAGAGATTCATTTCCAGAATATATAAAAAGTTCTATTAATTAATAATTTAAAAATAACCCAATTTAAAAGAGGAAAAAAATTTAAATAGATATTTCCCAAGAAAAGGTACAAGCTTATCCAATAAGCATATGAAAAGGTGGTTAACATCATAAGTTATCAGGGAAATATAAATTAAAACCATAAAGAGATACCACTATCTGGCTAAAATTAAAAAGTAGCCGTGTCAAGCGTTGATGAGGACGTGAAGCAGCTGGAACACCCACACACTGCTGTGGGAGTGGAAAAAACATCATCAATCTGGAAAACAGTTTGGCAGGTTTTTATAAAGCTCAACATACCCTACCTTCTGACACAACAATTCCCCACCTAGGAACGTACTTAGGAGAAATGAAAGCACATGTGCACCAAAAGACTTGTGTACAAATGTTCATAGCACCTTAATTCATAATTGTCAAAAAAGTCAATAAACCAGATGTCCATCAAAAAGAGAGAATAAGTATATTGTAGTGTGTTTATACAATGGACTTCCAGTCAGTAACAAAAATGAAGTAAAGATACATGCAACAATATGGATGAACACACTGAGTAGCAGAAGCTAGACACAAAAGACTACATACTATCTGAATCCATTTATACTAAGTCCAAGAACAGGCAAAGCTAATATATGGTGCTAAAAATCAGAACAGTGGTTGTCTCTGGGGCAATGAAGGAATAGACATCTTTCACTATGATGAAAATTAATGGTAACACAGGAATACATATACCCATCAAAAGCCATTGAACTGTACACTTAGATCTGTGCATTTTGTTGTATGTAAATTATTTCCTCAATAAAGGAAAGAGGAAAAAATAATCATGAAAACAAGCATAGTTAACCACATTAAAAACACACAGATACACTAAACTGTAGGTTCTATTCTCTATCCCTAATATTGAATTTATTATAAAAACATGACTTCACAAGGCAAGGGAAAAGAACAAAGAAAGTAATATAAAATTAAGTAAAATTAAAGTTTTACTTAAAAACAGACACACATAGAACAGGATTCTTCAAGAGATAAATTTTACACAATCTGAGAGATTCTCCCTTGGGCAATCTGACTACGTTTACTGTCAGAACCAGCTCGAGGGGAATTTCTCACATTTTTATCAGAGGAAAAACCAGTTTCAGTGATCATCCTCAAAGACAATGAGTGGCAGCCTGTGGGAAAGAGCCAAGCTGTGGAGCCAGGCGAACCTCAACTCAAAGCCTGTCAGTGCCTGTGAGTTGCTCTGTCTTGCTTGGGCTGTAATCCTTGACTCTCCAGTCCTCAATTTCTTCATCAGGTAAATGGAGAAAGGATTGTTATAAACATTAAAGAAGATAACATATGGGAAGCACTTAGTGCCTGGCAGGTAAGCCACTCTCCTAATTAGTTGCTGTAATTATTATTAATGGTGAGGAGATAGCCTGCGGGAAGGTGGTAGAAGTAGAAAGGATCTGAAGTCCTCAGGAGGGATGTGTTGGGTTTGCTGAGAACTAACATCAGTGTCACCTTTGCTGAGTGTTTGACCCTCAGTGGGTATTTTTGGTATTAATGGAACCACCATAGCCTACCTCATTTGATGGCTCCAGAGATCTCATTCTAGGTTACCCCTTAACATCCACAAAACAAAACACACACGCAAACAACAATAGGGTTCAGAATGGCTATCTGGGTTTTCCAAAAGCTGGACGTGGTTTAACATACAGTTTTTAAGGATAATAGAAAATGTACCACCAGGTCACTTCAAATCCCATTCCTTCTAAAGAACATGATTATAGTAACAATGGATTGACTGTTCTGGATTACTTTTCTAAACATCAGCTTAGTACCTCAGGGTTTTTCCATGTCAAGGTCCTATTGGACAATCTCCGTTCGTACTCTGTTCTCTGTGGAACCAGGCGTATCTACTTCTTCATGTTTGCCTGTGAAATTTGAAGATAATCCAATTAGAGATTATGTATAATCTGGGCCCAAAATAGGATTTCTCTGGTTTTATACTGCTGTCATCACATCACTTCAGAGAATCTCAGAATTGCAATGAATCTCTTTGGAGATGATGAAACCCTCTCATGCGCCTCCATCACAACTCTACCTACTGAGAATCTGTGGTTAGTTCTATCATCTTCATTGTCTTGAACTTCATTACCTCCCAAGGCCTCTTAACGCATGGGTTGGAATGTTCTTTCTTATCATGAAATAAAATCTCCCTTTCAAATACCCCGTCAGGATTCCTTATTGATCCTTAGAAGAAAACAAGGATTAAAATACTTCCCCATGACAGCAGGTCTCCCGCTTTTGGAGTGGCCAGCAGCTTCCCTGACAACACCACCCAAACTAAGATGTTCATATTGTTCTCTATTTACACCCTTGCTGTCTCCTTCAAAGTGCTTATCACAGTTTCAATTGTTATTTGTATGTCTTTTTTACAAATGACAATTTGTAAAATTAGAGAATGTTAGCTCTAAGAGGGGCCACATGGACCTGTCTTAGTTATGGCTGTACCCCCAGCACCTGGCATCAAAGCTGGCGCATCGTTGGCACTCACTGAATACATAAGTGCATGTTTTCAGATATTTAAAAATAGCTGATATTCTCTTCTTAGCCTTCTGTGACCTGACCACATATCTTCAGTTCTTCTGACAGTTTTCAAATTGCAAAGCCCAGAGAGCAAGCAGGTAACAAATTTCTGTGAAAAGGGCTGGAATAAAGAAATAGGAATTGGAGAGTTTGTGGAACTGGCCAGAGTACATGCTTTGCCCCAAGACTCTCAAATTCAAAATATTTTAACCACTATGATTGTTGAGCATAACATATCTGTGGCTGGATTGGGCCTGCAGGCCACCATTTTGCAAGCCTTCTTTCAATCCTTCTTCCTTGAACATAGTTTCCAGATCCCTCATTCTCCTCCCCTGGAAATATTCCAGTGTCAGTGTCCCTCTTAAAGTTTGCTTAATTGACCGGGAGTCACAGCACCTGGGGCCCGGGGCACATGGGACTGTTAGAGCAAATGGCTCTCCGAGCAGCCCAGAAAGCCTGAGGTCTCTCAACAGATGTCCCACATTGTTGTTGGCTCCAAATGAGTTTGCAGTCAATACGTCTTTTTTTACCATGAGCTGCTGACAAGCCACTTAATGATAATAATATTTATGAAACAGCCTAAACAAAGATCTCTGGCTTTGGAAGAATTCAGACCATACATTTCTTGATGATGTTTTCCTTCAACACGAGTCTTGACAAGAACAGGATTCCCCAGTTGTCCCGATCTCCCACAGACAGATGAGTTCCAAGCAACCAATCCAATTACAAAGGAATAATCCAGTCAGTTCTTCCTCACCAATGTAATTAAATTAGGCCAGTAGTTCCCACACCTGGCTGCATACTAGAATCATCTCTGGCCTCATCCCTGGAGATTCTGACTGACTAAGTCTGGAGCACCAGAAATCTGTACTATCAACAAATTCCTTAGATAATATGACACATCCAAGGACCTGAATTTGCGAACCATTGTCTGTACTAGCAGCATCAGTATTACTTGCAAATTCTTGAAACTTTGGAAGTGAGGTCCTCTAAGTGACAGACGTTTCCTAAAATTTGACAGCCACTGATCTAAATCAGGGTTGGTAAACTTATTGAAGAGCCAGACAGCAAATATTTTAGGCTTTGTGGGCGAAGAGGCAAAATTGAGAATATCATGTCAGTACTTACATAACTGTTTAAAACGTAGCCATTTGTTGTGGGTTAAATGGTGGCCTGCTCTTCCCTCTCTCCAGAGAACATATATAATGTCCTAATCTCCAGTTCCTCAGAATACAGCCTTGTTTGGAAATAGGGTCTTTGCAGAGGTAATCAAGTTAAGAGGAGGTCATTAGGGTGGGCCCTAATCCAATGTGACTGGTGTCCTTATAAAAAGGGGAAATTTGGACACAGAGAGGAAAACATAGAGGGAAGACGATGTAAAGACACAGAAGAATGCCATCTACAAGCCAAAGAATGCCTCAAGCTACCATAAACAAGGAGTAAGGCATGGAACAGAGTCTCCCTCACAGCTCTCAGGAGGAGCCAACCCTGCTAACACCTTGATTTGGGACTTAGCCTCCAAAACTGTAAGACAATAAATCTGTTGTTTGAGCCATTCAGTTTGCGGTTTATTATGGCAGCCCTAGAAAACTAATATACCTTTGAAAATGTGAAAACAATTCTTAGCTCAAGGGCCATACAAAAATAGGCGGGCAGCAAGAGAGATATGGCCCATGGGCCATATCTAATCTATGCCCAACCATATTGGCTAAACATTTTGGCAATTGACCCATTGTTTATAATCTCATAGCAGACCCAGTGTTCAGTGCTCAAGTCCCACTCCAATATTACCTCTTGGAGAGGTTTTCCCTGACTGCCATGTAATGTTGATCCTGTTCTTCAGGGGCCTTGTCAGCCTTGCTCACCCCTATATCTTTAGAACCTGACACATATCAACTTTCAACAATTATTCAATGAATGAGTGAATTTAAGACAGATAATCAGAAGTTCTTTCAGATGGAAGAGACTATAGATTTCATTAATCACAGTCCTTCAGTTCTCAGAGAGGCAACTTATATCCAGGGGGTCTTACTGATTGCCCAAAGTGACCTGGCTGAAAACCTTGAGTTAAAATCTACTTGTCAATACTCCCAAACTTAGAGCCTGTTCATCACACCATTCCACCTCTTAAACATCCATCAGCTTATCCTGAAACCTTGGCACTTAAGACACAACATGTTATCCACATTTTTACACGAGAGATCTGCAAATAAGAAGGGATGTCAGGAACTTAGGTGTGGTTAGCACCTGGCCGTACAGCAGCCACAGGCGGATAGAGCAGGAGACATACCAGAACATTTACTGAGAAAAACTTTGTGGTAAACATTTACCAGAGTTACCAAGCTCTCATCCTTTTCTGTAACACACCCTGATTTCATTTGGGGAAATCAACTCTTTTCCATGGTGTATAGCCGTGGAAGGAGGTAATTCCTAGAGCTTACCTTCCAACTGCAAAGAGAAAGACCAATTTGTACAATATCTGCTCACAACTGCAGTCAGGGGCCTGTATATGGGCTAGGGTCACTCAATGGGACATCATCTCCCAGACTTTGTAACTCCCAGGTGACACAGGATACAGTGTATTAGTTACCGATTGCTGTGTCAAATGACCACAAATTTAGTGTCTTAAAACAACATGTGTTTATTTGTTCATAGTTGTATAGGTCAGAATTCTGGGATGCTATGGCTGGGTTCTTTGATCAGGGTCTGTGATGGTTCGTTTTATGTGTCAACTTCACTTGGCTAAGGGATGTCCATATAGATGGTAAAACATTATTTCTGGGTGTGTCTGTGAGGGTGTTTCTGGAAGAGATTAGCATTTGAATCAGTAGACTGAGTAAAGAAGATGGCCCTCACCAATGTGGGAGGATATCATGCAATGGAGGGCTTGAATAGAACCAAAAAGGGGCAAATTTGCTCTCTGCTTGATCTATCTTCTTCTGCCCTTGGACAATGGTGCTCCTGGTTCTTGGGCCTTCACACTCAGACTAGGATTATGCTATTGGCCTCCTGATTCTCAGGCCTTTAGACTCAGACTGAATTACACCACTGGTTTTCCTGGGTCTCCAGTTTGCAGCTGGCAGATCATGAAACTTCTCAGCCTCCATAATCGTGTAAGCTAACTCCTAAAATAAATCTCCTCTTATATATATCTATGTATATCCTATTGGTTCTCTTTCTTTGGAGAACCCTGACCAATACAGAATCTCACAAGATGTTGGCCAGCTGTGTTCTTATCTGACACAACTCTTCCAAGCTCATTCCTGTCATTAGTAGAATTCAGCTCCTTGCAGTGGTAGGACTAATGTCCTTCTTGCCTTTTTTTTTTTTTTTAAGGAAGATTAGCCCTGAGCTAACATCTGCTGCCAATCCTCCTCTTTTTTGCTGAGGAAGACTGGCCCTGAGCTAACATCCATGCCCATCTTTCTCTACTTTATATGGGACACCACCACAACATGGCTTGACAAGCAGTGCCATATCCGCACCCGGGATCCGAACCGGTGAACCCCTGGCCGCTGAAGCGGAACGTGTGCACTTAACCGCTGCACCACTGGGCTGGCCCCACTTCTTTCCTTTTTGGCTGCTGGCAGAGGGTCACTCTCAGCTCCTTGCAGCTATTTTGTGGTCCTGCAATATGGCCACTTCCATCGTCAAAGACAGAAATGGCACATAGCATCCTTCTGATGCTTTGAATCTCTCTGACTTCCTCTCCTGCCTTCTTCTTCCACCTTAAAGGGCTCATATGATTAGATTAGGCCTATCCTGATAATCTCCATATCTTAAGCTCAATTGACTTTGGACTTTATACCCACAAAATCCTTTCATATCGGTACCTAGATTAGTGTTCTGTTGAATAAGCAGGGGACAGGAATCTTGGGTCATCTGTAGAAGTCTGCCTACCAAGGTAGGGAACACCTGAGGGTCATCTTCATTGCAGAGGCAGCAGTGGTGGTAACATCCCAGCCACTCAGTTCCTGGTAGGAGACAGAGACAATTGCTTTGTTTCCTACTGCCTGCTTCCCAGGGCTATCATGTTTCCTTGGTTCCTATCATTCCCGAGCTTGGTCTCCCAGATTCTCACCAAATCTGATGACTCTTACTATAAATAAATAAACCTTCATTTTCCTGACATTAGCCAAAGCCTGCTTCTCTTGCTTACAAGCAAGAAACCTGATTGTCTCAAGCTCTAATAAACGTCCGGCAATTCACCACAAAACAGGGATTCTTATGGAATCCCTTAGGGAGGACTGTGGTAGAGTAGGAAAGATCAGAGGTGCACGGAGAACTTTGTCAAACCACATACATCCAATCCCCAAAATCTCACACGCCGGTTTGAAATATCCAGTTCTACCAAACCATAGGAAATCAACCATTGTTTTACTTAAACAAAGGTAGTCAGTTGTCTATACGATAAAAATAAATTAACTGGTTAATTTAAACAAAGACTTATTCTAATTTTTTTATTTGAAAAGAATAGACTAGCTAGAGGCTGAAGTTAAACTAGCATTGGTTGAAAAGTGAAAAATCTGTCAAAAAATCTTTTGACCTCATGTAGTTGTTATAGTAAAGTTAAATTTACGTTTTCCTAAACCTAACAAATTCTTCCCAAAGACTCAGCCAGACGACTCACTCCTCAAGGTTCAGATTTCGTACTGGAGCTTGCGTGCAAGGTTACCTTTTAATACAAAAGCTAATATGGGCAGGGTTTCCCCTGTGGTTTCAATGGAAGCATATGTATCAACAGATCCCTTTCTAGTAATAGTTTCCTCCCAGGGATTTCTTTGTTCTATGGGGTGAAAAGACTTGGCCTGCTCATTTGAATCTGGTCACAAGAGCCCCATCTGTCACCTTCCAACCTAGGTAAACCTTCTGAACCCAGACAAATCCAAGGAGTAAAACTGCCCCAGACTGGACAGTGTGACTGGCCTAGGTAGGCGCGGCCAAGCAGCCCAAGTTGCACAGAAGAGGGACAATAAAGCAGCTCCCCTCCCCTTGAACCTTGAATTTGTTTATAGACGGCAACATTTATGTGGAAAAACGCGTTTGCGCCAGCCTCCTTGAGCGGCGCTGCGACAGCTCTTTCTTTTTGGAAAAAGCATCGCAAGGTGAGGAATGGCTGGCACTGGGCAGAACGTGCTATATATTTCCACAGTCTACTCCAGCATAAACAGACCATGCTCATCAGTTAGCCAAGAACCAGGGACTCTCCTCCTTGGGGAAGACAAAGACCACATCAAGGGAAATTAGAAAACAGATGAGTGCATAATTTGTGCCCATCTTTGTCCTCTCCCTCCCCTTCCATACCCAGGGCTCTCACTTTCCTCTGCAGAGCTTTGGGCACCCTAGAACATGATGCTTAGCATTTAGCTCCAGGAGGTGGTGTTCTGTACCTCTGAGGCAACCTTGGTTTTTTAGGAGCAGGTGGGAAAAGTGAAGGAGACATTTCCTATTCCGAGCTGTTGATTAGTGAATGTGAGGAACATTTGAGCAGTACAGAGATGAAGCATTCAGACTCTGGAGCCTGGAATCTAGCTCCATCACTAAATTTGTCAGGGAAAGTGCTATAATTAACAACATAAACCCCTAAATCTCAGAGACTAAACAACCCAGGTTTACTGCTCACCGAGGTCACTGTACAGTTGCTTTTGGCTGAGAGGCTCTGCTCCATGCAGTTATTCAGGGACTCAGGCTCACTGCACGCCATGGCCCTGTCATCACCCAGGGCTTTGGAGTCAGCAGGTGAGGGAAGAGTGATCATGATCTGGAGATGTGTATATCATCCCCACCCACTAGCCATAGACCAGCACTCACTTACATGGGCTCATCTATCTGCAAGGGAGGCTGGCAAATGTAGTTTAGCTGCTTGCTCAGAGGGAAAAGGAAAACAGTTTGGTGAACAATTACCCAGTCTCTGTCATAGCTGCTTATTTAAGAAAATTCCTGTGTTTTATGTTTTAGCTTTTCCGCTGTCAATTGGGTGTATTAGTTAGGATTCTCCAGAGAAACAGAGCATATATATGTGTGTATAGAGAGAGAGACAGAGACAAACACACACACAGAAATTGATTGATTTTAAGGAATTGGCTCATGTGATTGTTGAAGCTGGCAAGTCAGAAATCTGCAGGGCAGATGAGCAGGCAAGAGCTCATTTTACAGCTACAGCCTGAGTCTGAAGGCAGTCTGGAGGCAAAACTCCTTCTTCCTTGGAGAATCTCAGAATTTTAAGGCCTTCAACTGATTGGATGAGTCCCATCCTGTTATGGAGGTACTCTGCTTTACTCAAAGTCTACTGATTTAAATGTTAACCTCATCCAAAAAACACCTTCAAAGCAACATCTAGACTAGCATGTGACCAGATATCTGGGTATCAAGGCCCAGCCAAGTTAATACATTAAGTTAACCATTACAATGAGTACAAGTTAGTATTATAAAGCACCCAGGACCATGCCTGGTGCCTAGAAAGCTCTCTGTAAATATTAGTATACTGTCACTACTGTTAATTATCATCATTACTACTACAAATTGAGGCCTAAACACTGCACCATAGCAGCACCACCACCCTGGTATCTCTCCCCAGCTACTCCATCAAACCATCTAGGGAGTGATTGACTTAGAAAGGGCTTATCTTACCTAGACAAATATTTTCTCTATTTTTTTTTTTCAAAGCACCATCCCATCTACTATCTCACTGGGTCCTTATCTCAAACCTACGAAGTGAGTGGGCAGGGCAAAAATTATTCCTACTGTTCTTATTTTAGAGCTGAGGTTCAGAGAGTGTGGCTGCCCTCTCACCCACACTTCCTAATCCATATCCTGTCCCACCCTCCAGATTCTGTTCTAGGAGAGCCACCCTTGCCCTGTGCGGGAGATGCCTTTCTTCCAACCTCATCTAAAATATGTAATATTCCCATAGAAGTAATAAGGTAAAAAATGAGTACTGGGTAGGGTTAATTGAAATACTCCTATTAATGCTACCTTCAAGTGCTCCATGAATTAAATAGGTTTTTGTAGATAGATCTTGGGGAACCTAACTCAACATATAAAACATTTAAACTATTATTTCCACAGGAAAACAAGCTCCACAATTCAAGAAGTAAACATACGAATGAACTTTTGGAATATGTCTCTGTTTATAAGAGGGGATTTCCTGCGCGAGTGCTGACACCAGGACTGGCCTTAGGCACAGCTGGGAGGCTGTCAGAGTTTGTCTTTGCTCTCCTTCCCATTCCCTGTGTTCCGGGGCTCACGCTTCAGTAGCCGATCTGTTTTCTTCATCATTGCTTCTACTAAATAAATAGGACAGAAGCAGAAGCCAAAAGTCTGGCTATCTGACTTGGCTCTGCCCTAACCAGTCGTGTGACCTCAGATAAGTCTTTTTACTCTGGTTTCCTTGACTGCAAATCAAGGGGGTTAGATGAACTCACAGTAGGTCACATTTCAGCCACATCATTTCTCGGTGTACTCTGTGTCACCCCTCCACAGGGTCTGATAGCTGCCTGATAACTGAGACACACACAGCTCAGCTTCCTCTCATCCTACAGAGGGGTTTTGAAGTCTCTAAGAGGGATTATAAGGACCCCAAAGCTTTCAACATACAAAGAAATTCGTTGCTAATAGTGGGAGTTCAAACACAGAGCCACTCTATTGGAGAAATCTTTGAGGACCATGGGCCCCAGTCTTTGCCCCTTAAATCCTATCATTTGGGAAACAGCATATTCTCCACCCTCTCACCAGCCAGCCTGGGATTATGTACCCAGCCACTCATAGCTAGAGAGAGAATGTTTATGCAGGCTGGAATGATCGGGGTAACTGGAGCCATGTGGAGTTCAGTTGGAGATAGTCATTCAATCACAGATATTGTCCCTCAAAACCCAAATTCCTTAGAGGGCAAATTGTTTCAGCTGCCTGAGCTGGTGCCTTTACAACGCAGTTGGTGCAGAGCCTCCTGCCTAGCGAGAAGCACGATCCCCTCTCCCCAAGGACATTGGTGACCCCCACAGAACCTTTTCTCCCTGACCTGCATGCTGGCCAACCATGCTCTTCTGAAACTAGATACTGTGAGGCCAGACCTGTGCATAGCAAAAGAGGCCGCTCCAGCTCACTAATCCAATGAAAGGACAGCTTTACACAGGGCACATAGCGTTCCACTCAGCCCATAATGCCTGCATGTGTCTGGGGGCGGCATTGCTGTTAAAGACCCAAGACAAATCTAAGCCTGCTGAACAGTCCACCCACTCTTGTCAACCCTCAGCAAAATAAGTCATACAATGTGATACAACACAGGCCTGATAGTCCTGAGACCTAGGGTTTGGTCCAGTTTCTGTAACTCACTTGACAGGTGATCTTGAACAAGTCATTTAAATTCTGTGGGAACTTCTGGCTTTAGGATTCTATCAATAGGACCACATATTACCACAGAGTGATGACATTTGCCACTTTCACTATTTTCTCTCCAAAAGAAGAATGTTAAAAACAAAAGAAAACAAACATTAGACACCTTTGACGTGCCAGTATAATCTTTCAATCCTCCCATCAACCCATTGAGGCAAGTATTATTATCCTCATTTCCCAGATGAGGAAACAAGGTTTCAGGGAGGTTTAGTAGCTTGTATGGACTGAACTGTACCCCCTCTCCCCCAAATTCATAAATTGAAGCTCTAACCCCCAATGTGGCTGTACTTGGAGATAGGGTCTTTAGAAGGTAATTAAGGTTAGTTGAGGTCATGAGGGTAGGGCCGTAATCCCATAGAACTGGTGGCCTTATAAGAAGAGAAAGAGAGCCCCCACCACCACATGCACAGAAGAAAGGCCAGGTGAGCACACAGTGAGACAGCACCCGGCATGGCAATGCTCAAAAAATGTGTGTGACTGATGACTTCGTGACTTTCATTTGGACCTGAAGAGTGAACTTGAACCTCCAAACAGTCTCCAGGCTCAGGAAATTTGAGAACACGTTTTAATCTACTATTACTTAATGAAGATCTCACTCCATACCGCAGTTTTAAGAATGGCAGACATAAACCGTTCAACTAGAACTGGAAAATGACAAATTCCTGGGATGGTAACTTTTAAAATTGTCCATCAGTTTTAAGTCTAAACTTTCTCTGATGTTAGTTCCAGGGTGGCACTGCCATTAACCCTGAGATAATCAACAAAAAGCAGACTTCACTGGTTTACAACTTCTACCGTCACTCGTTCTATTTATTTTTATCACACTCTTCTTTGGTCAAGGTACAGAATAACTCAGGCTACCATTTATGTTATAATACACAAAATTTATATACCTAAACATCCTGACAATCTCCAGATTGCTGGGGCGGGGGGAAGAAAAAGAAAGGTACAAAATAGTGTGCATTAAAAGCTACCATCTATTTAAAAAATTGAAAAAGTTACACATATATGTAAGTATTCATGCATGTACATATGCATGTATTTGCCTGTACCTGCACAAAATATCCTTGAAAGGTTGCACCAAAAACACTGATAACATTAGTTTTCTCTGTGGAGAAGAAGTTGAAGAATAGGGAGAGGGAGGGAAGAGAGACTTGAAAAAATATTTTGTGTGTTTTTTTAATTATTATCTACTATTCTATTGAAGTAAAGTGTGCAAATCTTAAGTGAACAGCTCAATGAATTTTTACACATGTATCCACTCATATAACCATAATCCTGATCAAAATACAGAACATTTCAAGAACCCTAGAAGACACTCCTTGCTCCCATTCAGTCAATACCCAGCTCCCAAACACAACCACCCCTCTGACCTGGATCATAATATAAACAGATTAATACAGAATGTAATCTGTCATGTGTGGCTTCTTTTGTTGGGCATTAAGTCTATGAGATTCATCCATGTTATTGCGTATGTCAGTTTTTTCCTTACTGTGTAGTATTCCATCGTATGATTGAATACACCACAGTTTGTGTATATACCACTGTAGATGGACATGGAGTTGTTTTCAGTTTGGGGATATTATGAATAAAACCTGCTAGGAGTATTATGGTTGTATTTTACAGGTCTTTCAGTGGACTTACAAGTAGTCACTTCTGAGGAATTGCTGTTCACGAGATAAAGGTGTATTTAGGTTTAGTAGATATTTCCAAGCAGCTTTCCCAAGTGTTTGTACTGACTTAAACTCCATCATCTGTGTGAGAGATCTAGTTAGTTGCTCCACATCTTTGCCAACATTTGGTATTGTCAAAGGGAGACTTTTAGCAAGAATCTTTTCACTATATATCTTTCTGCACCTTTTGATTTTAAAATATGTGTACATATTGCCTATTCATAATTAAGTAAATAAAAATATTACATGAACACATAACAAAAAATGAAAGACACAAGCTAGTAAAAATGATTTCATTTATCTTTCCTTATACTAAGGAAATTATACTTTCATTTGTATTTTCCTTATACTCCAGGTACTAAGTGCAGAAAGAAAATCAATGCAATGATGTTTCCAGAGTGTTTAAACATTCACCAGTTGTCTTAAAAAAGACCCACAAACTTCCAGAGAAAAGAGAGAAGAAAAAGGACAAATGCCAAGCTTGCTAGCAAAACAAATATGCCATGAAAAAGCTCCATACAGAATTTTCAACCAAGAGGTCCTAATAACATAAAATGCTAGTGCATTGTATCCTCAACAAATTCCATCTCTTTTCCATATTTTGGTCTTGTTATCACTTCATTTCCTCATCCATAAAATGGAGATGCATTGTTATCAAAAGTACTTCTTCAATGTGTTGAGCACCTTCTCCATGCCAGCCGTATTGACATTTGACACAAAAAGGCAAATAAGACACAGTCCTTGCTCTGGAGCATCTTGCAACTCCAGTGAGGGAGAAAGACATGTAAAACAATAATGAGAGTGTGATAAGTGTCATAACCCAGATATGCCATGGGTGCCGAGGGAGCAAAGGAAACTCAGCTCAACCAGATGTGTGGGGCAGAAAGATTACCAGAGAAAACTTGGTTAGGCTGAGTCAAATGGAGAAGGAGGAAGAGCATTCCGGGCAGACAGGACAGCATATGCAAAGGCATGGAAGCAAAAACAGCAGACAGCTTTAGAAATTTTAGTGCTGCTGTATGATTGGAATAAGATGTTTCAGGTGGAAACCGAAATTAGGGAAGGCTAGAGAGGTAGGTCGGGGAAAGAGCATTACAGCCCTTGCATCCTAAGCTAGGAAATTTTAATTTTATCCTGGAAGCTTTGGTAGACTACGGAATATTTTAAGCAGAGGAGTAATCTGATTTTCATAAGGAACAGATTAAAGGTTTTTCTTATGCTGTTCATTTAGACAGAGAACCAGAAGGGAAAAAAGAAGTAAGGAAAGAAGAAATAGGAAAAGGAGGAGTCGATAGAAAGAAAGCAAGAAAAGTAAAGAGAAAAAGAGAAGGAATGGGACCCTTTTTTTAAATTGTTAAAAACATAGGAGAATATTTTCATGACTTTGGAGCAGGCAAAAACTCTTAAAGAAGACATAAAAACATTAAATATAAAATTGATAAATTGAATAATAGTAACATTAAGAGCACCTGTTCATCAGAAGATATCATTAAGAGAATTAAAAGGAAACCCCACAGTGGAAAAGATATTTGCGATAGGTACATCTGACAAATGATATGTACCTCAATAAGAAAATGACAGACAACCCAAAAGGAAAACGGGTAGACAACTCACAAAATACGCTATCCAAATAAGTAATAAGCATACGAAAGATTCTCAGCTCCATTAGCCATTAGGGAAATGCAAATTAAAACCACATGAAACACTATTACACATCCACCAGAATGGCTAAAACGACAAAGTCCATTTTCAGAATCTACTAAAGCTGAATATACATTCCCTACGACTTGTTAATTCTACTCCGAGGTATACATCCTAGAAGGTAGTAGGATATTCACAACAGCACTATTTATAATAGCCAAACACTAAAAACTACCCAAATACCCTTAATAGTTGAATGGAAGAATAATTCGTGGTATATTCACAAAAATGTGATACTATAGAGCAATGAGAATAAATGATCTACAAGAACATGCAAAAATATGGATGAATCTCATAAACATAATAATGTTAAAATAAGCCAGGCACAAAAGAGTACATCCTGTACAATTCCACTTGTATAAAGTGCAAAAACAGGCAAAATTAATCTACGTTGTTGGGATCAGGATGGAAGTTACGTCTGGGAAGGGTAACACTTAAACTCCAGGAAAGCAGGCAGGATTTGTAGACAGAAAATAAATTTAGAATTCTGAGTCAGACACAAGATTTTTTAAGGTTTTTATGCAAGATTTAAGTTTCTAGCTTGTTACCACAACAATTAATGGGGACATTAATAAGATGACTATCTAACAGAGAGGATTTGCGGTGCAGATAGAGCCCAAGGGATGACACGAAAATGTACCTCTCCTCTCAAGAGCCACAGAATCTAAAATTTCCAAAGCAGCTCATTCCTTTGGATTAACAACTTCCCTCTCCAGACAGAGCAGAAGAGAAGCAGGGGTATGGCACCCCTGGTGCAATGCGGACCTTTTCCCTTATGTATCTATAGAGAACAGTATCTGATCAAGAGAGTCCAGCAGAGCCCTGTGACTTGTCTTCTGTAAGTGGTTCTGGGAATCCCAGTGGGTTGTCAGCATAAGAAAGGCAGAAACCCCCTGAGACAAGAGAAATGCCAAGGCCCTTAGCAGACCACGGCTCTTGTGAAACTACACTGTTGGAAGTGGCTACAGGAAGCCCTAATGGGAGAAACCACAGAAGTCTTAGAAGGTAGTGCCCATAAAAGTAAAATCTAGAAGCAATCCTCTCTGCCACCTCCAAAGCTGCTGCATCACCAAGAAGTCTCTTCCAGGAGGCATTGGTGTGAACAGTAGAATGGAGGGTTAGACCAGAGAAGCCCCACTGACCCGAGATCTTTGACACTATTACCATCCTGGCTGAGTCATCCTCAGCATCCAAAGAAAGACTACATAGAGATACCCAGATCTTGAACACCTACTTCCCTGTGGAGGAGGATAACCATTGTTCATCAGGAAATAGGGTGACACTGGAGGCTCAGAAATTCTGCATAAAGTCTCCAGGTAGCAAGAGACCAACTATCCAACTTCCAGTGGAGAGGCAACCTGGAAAGGCTGGGTGACATCAGTCTTCTTCAAGCTCTTTCGACCATGATCCACAAAAAGAAATGCATTTTACGTTGAAGCCCAATACATACGTACACCAAATCTAACTTGTCCTCAGCTGCAATATACATCATTTTACACTAAGAAAGAAAAAAAAGTTGTCTATTATAAAAATCATCCTGATTTCAGAGATCTATAAAGAAAAAATAAGTATGGCTTAGAATGGATGGAGTACACAGAAAGTTCCATGTAACAATACTAGCCTTTATTATATGCAATCTACTTTGATATTTACCACTCTGTTCAATTCTATTTAATGTCATTTCTCCCCAAAACACTAGTAATGACCCATTAAAAAATCCATTAATGGGTTGCAACATGAAATTTGAAGAACACTGGATTAGAATTAAGGTATAGGACTTCTAGATACTTTTACCGAGAACTCCAAAGAGCTGAAATGAATCTACTGCAGGACAACTGAAGCCAAGTGGTAGCAATTGTATAGTAGGTCAGTACACATCTCTGGACTGAATTGCTAGAAATCTGAGGTGGATCAGTGTGTAGACATTGCTATGGGAATAATTCAAGACACTGGTGCTGTGGATGCACACTGCTATAATTAAGCCATGAGACATGTCAGCCAGGGCATTTCTGAGGGCTGATTCCTGCATGCCTCCTGTATGTTGTAAGGTATGTGTCCAAAATTAGAGTGACCAAAAGCCCCCAAAAAAGTGCAATAATCCTTCCCGGCAAC
Source organism: Equus caballus (assembly GCF_041296265.1). Classification (NCBI taxonomy): domain Eukaryota; kingdom Metazoa; phylum Chordata; class Mammalia; order Perissodactyla; family Equidae; genus Equus; species Equus caballus. The sequence goes on from NC_091704.1 coordinate 42,404,825, forward strand.
ACCCCTGCCTGGGGTGTTAAGCTACTATTTATAAACCTGGCTTAAGAGGGAAAATACCCTAACTTCTGTTTTACAAGTCGCTACAGATCCAAGTGTAATGGCCAATCAGAACGCTACTTTGGTGCCATAGTTTTCCTCATATTTTGGAGTCACATCTGTTCCATTCAATGAGAGGCCGGGAAGAAATTCTCTGGTTGGGCAATGCTTGAGCACTCTGTTGTATACTGAGCATCGTTCGAGGGAGACGTGCACTGAGGCACACAGATCACTGAGTGACTTTCTGTTGGAATTACAGACAAGTTGAACATCTTGTCAAGACAGTGGTAGCATGGAACATACTGATGAACTCCTTTATTTTTTGTTTCGCACAGAATCAAGATCAACCACACAGGTCAAGAATTATCCACCAAAACATAGAATTGGAGGGCCAGCCCTGGTTGCCTAGTGGTTAAGTTTGGCATGCTTCGCTTTGGCAGACTGGGCTCTGCTCCTGGGGGCGGACCTCCATCACTCATCAGTGGCCATGCTGTGGTAGATCACATACAAAAAGAAAAAGAGGAAGATTGGCAACAGATGTTAGCTCAGGGGGAATCTTCCTCACCAAAAAACCCACAAAACAAACACACACAAAAACATAGAATTGGAGAACTTTTGCTTTTCTAAAGGGTTTTCCAGGAGTAGACCCCCCCTCCCCCACAGTAGCTCTCTACACACTGATAAAATGCAAATGGAATTACTGTGAGTTTACTTCTTATTTTTCCAATTTAGTGTGGGTTTTTGAAAATATTGCCATAGGGAGGAACATTTGAACATTTTCTCCCAGGACAAAAGTACTAATGAGGGTAAAGGGCAAGGCAAGAAAAGTGTGATCTAAGAAAAAAACATGTGTTAAAACTTGGGCTTCATAAGCAGATGATTAGAGCTCTTATTATTACCAAAAGACTTGGCAGCAAACATACAAAGCAGAATTTTTCAATACAGTCTGAAAGACGAGACAAAGCAGCTCAGTCATCTCCATCCTGGACCGTGGCCCTCGGCTTCTCATTTCCGACATCAATTATGAGGAAGGCAAGTTTCCTGCCTCAGTTGCTGCATCTGTTCTCAAATCATGCCATCTTCTAACACCAGCTTAACATTTTTTAATCCTTTTAACCACATCATGCCATGCAAAGTCCAAAGGAAATAGTATCTAAGCTCCAACTCTGAGGACACACGTGTCTGTAGGTCAAGCCCTCTTCCAGAGGGTCAGCATGGTGTAATTCATATTTAGTCCATTTTACATCATTGCAAATCCTCCCATTCCAGAATCCATCTGGGATCAATTCAGCCTGTGATAGCAACAATTTTCTTTGGGATACTTGGCCAGGACTGGTTTTCTAAGCTTAACATTTAAGAGCCCCCACTTCCCCAAAAGTGTTATGTTGAAAAATATGGTACAAATAAAGAGCATGATAGAGCCAAATCAGGCCAATTGTGTCTATCCAGGAATGATGAGAGGGCACTTTTTTTCCTACACATAAAATGGTTAAACGCGTGCTCAATAATCCTAACACCTGGAAACCTTAGGATCAAGACAAATCAAAAATATTCCAAATGAGTGTGATTCATGTTAAATATTTCCTGTTTCAGTGACCAACAGGCCATGTTAAAACCAGTCCCAACTCCTTTTGGAAGTCTTGTTCTATTATCCACATGAAAGGTAATGTAAGAATTTTGATCGGTGATGTAAGATTGCTAATTCTCATTGGGTAATTTTCCCCATTAGTCAGAAATCAGTCTTGCCAACTTGGAGGCCTCACACGCTCTGTGGTGGGCTGCCATTGAGAACTACTGTTAAACTCTAGGACTGATGGAAATGTATTCTAAAAGCCAAATTCCACGCTGTGCTTGCCAGGGGACACTTCGTACCCAGGCAAGGGAGCCTTGACTCCATCCCAGGGTCTGAGATCTCCAGTCTTTCTTCGCAACCACGTTCTTCTCAGGTCATCATCAGCAAATCCCCATCGATGACCTCTCTCTCTTTTCCCTTGGAAAACGCCAAAATACTCCCAGGAGAAAGCATTATCTTTCTAACTCTTAGTCAAATTGAAAAGGAGAGATCTGAGATTTTTACATTCACAGCAGAGGCAGACACATTGATTACACCTTCAAGGACTAGGATCTAGATTAATAAGCAAACAGGCCGATCACATATGGGAGCTTTTCCATACCCTCCTCTGTTGTAAATCTAATTCCTATAGCCAAAAATACACAATCAGGAATAAAGAGGCTGGCTCTCTCCAGTGTCTTCTCAACTGACAGTTCAAATGGTGTGACAGTTATGTTCACGTAGAAAAGGATGTGAATTCATTTTCCAAACACAAACAAAATAGGGCCAACACCACCAGGGATGTCTAGAATGAGAATGCAGTTCCTCTGCTTTAGATCTGAAGAAACTCAGCTGGAGGCCCAGTCATGTGGCCTATACAAGTGTCTACAAAATCTATAAAACCCCAAAGAGCTATGTATCTAGGGGAGCCAACTCTAATTCACACGCAGCAATGCAAAACCCCTTTCTTCCTCTGCCCCGTGGCAAAAAGTGAGTCTGTTCCATCTGTTTACAATGATTGCTGTTACTTTCCAGCATAACCATAATCTTATTTTGTAAATCCTATTCCTGACACGCCTCTAACCATCTGTCTATTCTTTCTTGGATTAGCTTGGGGCTGTTTGGCAAATGTATGTCATTACCTGTAAGTGGAATATTTTTCAGCAGAGTACATGCGCCTTCGAAAGGCATGTTGCCATGGCTGCTAGGTGTTCCTAAATAATATCCTTTGGTTCTTCCTCTAAACCCAATATGCCTTTAGTAATTTTTAATATGTGCAAAATAAAGGCAAAGGGACAGAGAGGCATAAATGTAACTACTCAGGCTTAAGATTTGAAGTAAGTTTGTACATGCTCTCAAACACAAGGAATCGGTTGAAATTTTACTAATAAAATTATATGTGTCAGTTTGAGAATAAAAGTAGACCCATGTTTCAGATTCAGACTTGCAAAGAGCTCTGGAAACAGATATGATAAAATCTGAGTGGTAGAATTTCTGCCATTTCTTGTCCTCATGGAGCTGGGCCAGAGTTTTCACCGAGTCTCTACAATCTCTCTCTCTCATTTATCATTTTGCCATTTCCCCTTTGTTTAGAACTACAAGGAGTTGGGAAAGATCTTAGAACCCCAAACCGAAGAAGGATGTGTTATCAGGCAGTTTAAAGAGCACAGATACAAATGGACAAACATGAGAAAAGATTAGTAATCAAGGGAATGCATAATAAAATATTGAGATCACTGTTGGCCCCCCGAAATGGCAAAGACTAAAAACAATGAACATATTTAGTGAGGATCTGGGGAAATGGCTACGCTTAGGCACTGCTGAAGAAAGCAGAAATTCATACAACTCTCCTGTAGGCATTTCGGCAGTAGTTAGCAAAATCTTCCTGGTCCCTAACTTTTCATACCATTTGCTTCCCTTCTAAGCTTCTATGCTAGAAAAATACTAGCATGTGTACACACACGCAAAAAACTGCAAAAAAAAAAAAAAAAGGGAATACAAAAATATTCACAGCAGCATTGTTTCTAAGATCCAAAAATTGGAAATTGGAAACAGCCTATCAAGAGGGATATGGTCAAACTATAGCTTATCTACCCGATGAAATATTTTGCTGCCATTAAAATAAATGAGGTAGCACAACATCACCTGACATGAAAAGATTGCTAGACATATTGACAATTAAGACAGTGATTTGCAAAGTATTAATATGTTCCAATTTATGGAAAACGATGAAGTTTCTAAGTCTATAACAACATGTTAAAATGAGACTCTTTTTCAGCTTTGTCTAAAGCCCCAAGAGACAGAACAAAGCGATAGGTGATTAGTGCTCTCACATTCCAAAAGGAGCTGCTATATCACCTAGACAGGATCTGCAAAGGAGGCATCCACTATACCATTAGCCCATCGCCCACCTCAAAAGTATGAAAGGACTGACATTGAAAAGCTGAGAGAGAATTTCTTTGGAATGATTTGTCAGAGTGTGGTGGTGTTTACATCTTTACTTTATTTATTTACTTATTTACTGAGGAAGATTAGCCCTGAGTTAACATCTGTGCCCACCTTCCTCCACTTTATATGTGGACGCCTACCGCAGCATGGCTTGCCAAGCGGTGTTACATCCACACCTTGGATCCCAACCGGCAAACCCGCCCCCCCACCCCCAAAGAGAACGTGCAAACTTAACCACTGCGCCACCAGGCCAGTCCTCCATCTTTACTTTAAATAAGCAGAGTTTCAGGGAGATTGCTCAGAATGCTGGAGACTATAGGGGTACAGAGTGATCCATGACTAAAGTTCATCTAAGGGCAAGAGGCTGGATCCAGTAGGGTAGGGAGGCCCAGGCACCGAGTGCGCTTCAGTACAGCAAACTGCACTTCTCCTAAGAGCGGCAGCAAGATTGCATTGATGTTCCGTTTGGACCACATGCAAGGGAGCCAGCCAGGATCATTTTAAAAGGGGCTCCACCTGGAGAGATGCTGCCAGTGCTCCATTCATATCCTTCTGATCTCTTGATCGTATACACGTGCTCCGGGAGTGAGCTTTCATTCTGCCTGGCAGCACCTGCATTTTTTGTCAGAGGATGTCCCAATCTGGTGGAAACCACCCCACCTCCTACTGCTCCCCTCCCCCCATCCCCCGTGCACAGAGAGCCAGAGAGCCTGGGGCCTATGCTCGGGACTTGAAAGGACTGAAGGAGTTATTATATATATGAGTGTCCAAGACAGTTAGAACAAACCTGGGTATTGTGTTTATAGAGACAGCAAGTATTTACAGAGACAACAAGGTTTTCTACCTGTATGCTATGGAGTCCCACTCTTTCAGTATAATGCTTACAACTACACAAATATAACAGACGAAAGGCTGGAAGTTTACACACAAAACCAACTGTGATCTTTAGAGAGCAGAGTGTGGTTAGGGGATGAATGAAAAGAACTTGGGCATTTCATTTTATACACTTCTATATAGTTTGATTTTTTAAAAAGCAAACATATATGCTTATCTTTTTGGTAAACAAAAACTTAAAATGTATAGATACACACGCATCCATTGTATAAAAATTCAGAAAAGTAGGAAAAGAAAAAAACCAGACAAACCATAAACATAATTCCATTCTTCCCAGATCTGTTAGTATTTGGGGAGTTTCAATCCCCATCATTTTGCCTTCAGGAGGCAAATCTGCTTGGAGTAGGTAGGTTCTCACTGGGCTCCACCTACCTTGTTAAATTAGACAAGGAAGAGTTCCGGGGATTGCTTACCACCGTCACCCATATCTCCTGCGGCTATTTTGGCTATATGAAAATTTGGGTATAGCTGCAAAACTGATTTGATACGTGCAAGTCTCCCTTATTTAGCTTAAAATGCTCACAATCAAGGTGAAGATAAAAATTATCAGTGTGACAGTTCATGTACCGCCTCTAGTCAGTTGCGAAGCAGAAAAGTAGAAGATTGGAATTTACTGAAACCGGAAACACACCTTCCTCTTCTAGAAATGAGCACTCAAGTCAAACTTGCCAAGACTTACCAAGCCTGCCCTGAAAGCCTGTGTGAGCCTTAAACAGCTGAATGCAAATCAAGAGAAGACATTTCCTTTCTGAGATTTACACAAAAAACCCAACCTGTTGCAAATTCGTCTCCTAAAATACACAACTTGAGACCCTTAGCAAATGAAGTGGCTGCTACACATGTGCAAATTACCTCCCTGTTTGTTTTCAGTCTCCCTGTTTCCCCTGGGAACCAGAGAGAAAATCTGATTTCTAAACCTTGAAGCAGCATGAACAATGGACAATTGTTAGCCTAGAAATAGCAGACGAAGTCTATTACTCCACAATGGAAAGTAAATGGCATTGTCTTGAGGTCGTGTTTATGATACTGGCTTGGTGGGTAAAATGATACGGTAGAGAGCGGGGCTGGTGTCCTACCCATTAGAAACCACTGAGAAACCCTCTACACCAAGGGGAGCATCCAACCCCTTTCTGTTTTTCCTCTTGTTGAGTATAGGTTTGGATAATTATATGTAATTTCTCATGTCTGACTACACGAATGAGACTTCTTACCAATTTCCACCAAACCCCTCTACCAAATCAATGAAGATAAGGTCGACGGAAAGCCAGTACCGTGCAAATATGCAGCAAAGGTCTTCATTTTTTTTTTTCATTTAAGTGGCAAACCAAAAATCTTGAAGAGGCGACAATCTCATGATCCAGCAAAACAGCAACAGAACACACAAGCATTCTCTTGGCTTGGAATCTGAAAACTTTTTTCAAGAGTAAATTAAATTCTGCTGAAATTTTAAAACCAGGAATGGCAAAGTGTGTTTTAACACCAAATTTGTTGGAAGCCACTCACACACTGAGAATAAACCCAAACTCGAACTGGTGCTAAAGTCCAGTTTCTTTTTAGAAGTTCTTGAAAAAGAAAAAAAGAAAAATAAACTTTCTAGACTTTAAAATGCAGCTTTTAAAACCAGTTTCCAAGAGCTACTTGGCTGTTGGCTGGCATTTACCAAACAATGCTAACAAGTTAAGTGTAAATGAATCAAAAACAGACAGATTCCATTTCCTTTCAAGAAAATGAGTGTTTGGGGAAAATAAGCAGATAAACAAAAGCTTCCCAAAATGTATGTAAGTTTTAACAAAAGCATAGAGTTCTGACTAAAAACTAGAGAAATGTCTCTGAGCTTCAGCCAGAGCTGGTTTCAAAGAGGCGACACGGAGGGGTAAGAGTGACATCCAGGAGTGCCTCTCCCTGCCAGACATTGAGCTTCAGGAACATTGTTTTGATTTCATCCTTCCAATAGCCTGCATGGTAGGTAATTGTTCTTCCCTCACTTTACACATGAGAAAATGAAACTTGGGGAACTTGAGTCACCTTGACCTCTAGGTCATTCAGCCAGTCGGTGACCCTGAAGGGCATCTGCATTAGGAAATCGTTCACACATCACCCACACTCTTGCTCCATGAGAACCACTGATTACTTGAGTGAGTATGACTTAATGATGTTTTAATAAGGCAACGCTGGAGCACAATACTAGTGCCATGCTGCATCTTGTCAAGGCCAGCATCTATACCGGCTTAGATAGTGGCTGTGGCAGAACTAGACAGGGGAGTGGAGTCTTCTCTTGATTTAACTTAGAGACATTTTGAATTCTTGTCATAACTCCAAGTTACTCAACTTTGTAGCAGGTCTGTGCTACATGCTTCACCTGCGTTAACTCCTTTCATCCTCAAGAGGACCCTAGGAGTTTTGTAGCATTTTTATCTCTATTTTACACCTAAGAAAACTGAGGCATGGAAGGGCTAAGGAAGAGGCAGGGTCACAGAGGATTCTAGCCCAGCCTGTCTGGTTCCTCCGGGCCCAGAGCATGTGCTCTTACCCCCTTCACCAACAGAAAAGGCACCATCATCCACACACGACACGATTGAGTTCAGGATGATGATAACCCAGAAATTAAGCAGCCCTGGCTTCCTGTCTTAGTCCATTCGGGCTGCTACAACAAAATACCACAGACTGGGTGGCTTGTAAACAACGCAAGTTTATTCCTTTCAGTTCTGGAGGCTGGCAGTCTAAAATGAAGGTGCCAGCAGAGTTGGGTTTTGGTGATGGTCCTCTTTCTGGTTTAGCCGGCCCCTCCTTGCTGTGTCCTCACGTGGTGGAAGGGGCAGGCTAGCTCTCTGGAGCCTCTTTTAAAAGGGCTTTTATAAGGGCTCTGCCCTCATGACTTAAGCACCTCCTAAAAGGCCCCATCTACCAAGGCCATCACCTTTGGATATTAGGATTTCAATGTACGAATTTTGGAGAGACACAAACATTTAGACCATAGCACTTCTCAAGGTATGTGATCATCAGAACTTGATAGCTTCTCCCCACACAGTCATTCATTCATTCAACAGTATTGATTAAGTGCCTATGACATATAAAAATAGGGGGTTATAAAGAGATCAAAGATGTACAGGTCCTTGTCCTCAGGAAATGTACAACATAGCCTCAAGTTGCGCACATCCCAAATTTACTTGGTTCTGGATTTTTCCCTGGCCTTCTTTCTGTTATTCTGTACAGTTTCATTTATTATTATATCATGAAAAGTCAAACGAAGGGAGAAACAACTTTCAATCAAGGACCTCTTTGCATTATAGAATATTAGACTTTGAAGGGACTCTAGAGATACAGACTGAATTGGCCAGAGTAGGCTAATTGATGGAACAAACAACCCCAAAAGTTTACTTTTTGTTCTCACAAAGTACAGTGTGTATATTCCTGGTTGGTCTGCTCTCCTCCAAGTGGTGACACATGGGATCCAGGCTTCTTCCATGCTGTGGCTTCACCATCTCAACAAAGGGTTTTGAGATGGCCCAGGCTTCATCCAGCAGCAGATAGAGGGGAGGGAGAAAGTTCAGAGAGGGTACACTCGCTCCAGCCGCCCCTTCCCATTCCATTGGCAAGAGTTAGCCACATGCCACCTAGGCTCCGAGGTTTCCAGGAAAAATAAGTAGATTTAGTGACTCTTTTTGTCCTACGAATGATGTTCAACTTTTCAACAGATATTAGCTGGCTCAAATCTCAGTACAGATTACCTTTTTAAGGGACTATAAAAAAAAAACAATAAAGCACAAAGCAAAGAAACCCACTTAATTTTTTTCGTTCTACCAGATACGGCTTAAAGAAAACTTCACTGGCCTCATGGGACTTCCTCTAATTCAGCTAAACAAACACTCTTCCTTCTTCTCTTAGGAATGTTATTGGGCAGTGTAATGGCCTTTGAAAAACTCTGAGGCTCCTTAACTGGAAAGGGGGATGAAAGGAAGCTACGGATGAGCAGTGAAGCAGTCAAGCTTGAAGCCATGCCCTCACCTCGACCATCAGCAAGTTCCAAAAACTGAAGAGACCCGCAAGCTGACAAGTAAGTACTTACCACACAATTTGTCACTAAAATTTCTGAATGGCCTCAGATGCTGATGGCACCTTTCATCTCTGTAGTGCCAGGGGAATACTTGAAAGGCCCTTAATTATTGAACACAATCATGGTTAGAACTGACAATTTCCGTATCATCAAATGTAGTCTATATTAGCCTCAAAAAACAAGGAAGAGTTTTCTAGAGATCACTCACACACACACACACACACATATATACACACACATTCCTCTATGTGATAAACCTAGTTGAAAAGGGGATTAGGTCCCACCTTCCTCTTAGTGGGAAAATTAGTGTCTTTTAATCTCTAGGAATGTATTTGTTTTCCTTAGCTGCAAGCTTAGTTACACTCTTCCAACTCATTAGTATTAACTCCTTTTCCTCCTGCAGCCTGACCAGGACTAATTCCGTTTTGAAGAGTCTTACCAATGAAACTCAAATGGAGTTTTGCCCTCTGGCCTGTACAATTGGTATTGCTCCTATGACATCACGTCTAGACTCTCAAGGAAAGTCAGGGAAGATGCCCTCCTTGACCGGCTTGATTGTGTTTTTTGAATTTGGGGGAGTTAGATAACTCTGTTGCTCCTTTTTATACCCTTGGGAGTCCCAGATCTTATCTCAAAATTGAGAGGATATTGGAATAAAGTAGACATAAGTCTTATCTAGTCTATGATCATGTCATCCATGATCACACTTTCTTCACAAGAATGCCATTAGGAACTGAGGATTTCACAATCTTAGGCAGATGCTGGTTTATGTCTTTGCTACATACCTTCTTTTTCTATGACTGGTTTTTCTTTCAGTCTAGGAAGCCAGCAAATAAAGTGTTTTATTTGAAGGCAATTAGCGTTGATTGAACCACAAACATACCCTAGACCTTCGTCCTGACAATTCATTCCCAACCATTCCTTTATCAAAGAAGGGAAGCAGAGGAGGAGAAGGAGGAGAAAAGAAGTAGAAGACGTAGAGAAGGAGGAGGAGGAAGAGAGAATGAAGGAAAGAAAGAAAGAATAAAGGAGGGAGGGGGGAGGAGGGGAAGGAGGAAAGAAGAAGGGAGGGAAGGAAGGTAAGAAAGAAGGAAGGAAGGGCATCGCCTGCCATAGTATCTGAAAGAAAATGATGTATGGAATAGAAAGACTTCAACTTTGTCCCCAGTAAGGCCCCCAACTCTCAGGATATTCTACTTAGAGATATAGATTCACAAAGTCTACACCACCCTTAAGGCAGAAAACAACCAGTCCCCTCAAATATAGCAAGACTTACAGACCATGATAATGAACAAAAAGAGTCCCATAGAGTCCCTTAGAAGTGTCAATATTGCTTAGCATTTTAAATTAATGCAGATTTGCCTTTCTAGGTTCTTCTTAATATCACAAATTTTGCTGATACCCAAACAAAATGTACTTCTCTCAATTGGAATTGAATCTGTCTCATGGCAATTGTTGCATAGAGCACTGCCTTGTAGGGAGGCAGGATGTTGCAAGGAAAAACAGAATTTAGGAGTCAAGGCCACATGTAATTGGCCCCAGCCCTGTCTGATAACTGACTGTCTCCACCTTGGACAATCAATTTAACCCCCTCAGAGCCCATTTCCCCCTCTGTAAAATTTACTACAGAATTTCTTAGAATTCTCCCTGCACTGAGAAGTTCAGTTCAAGCTAGATATTTCACTTCCATTGTTTCCTTCATCAGTAAAATTGAAAAATGATAACTACTGTAATAGCATGGTATGTGGAATATCATAGAAATTAAAATCCATAAATGTTAGAGCACTTTCAACATATTCTACATAGAGGTGTAGAGACACAAAGCCTATGAACAACAGCTTCCAAAAGTCTGTGATCTATGGTTCCGGGACCTATGGTTCTATGGCTCCATGATTTTGCTGTAAAAGAATAAGTCACTGGAGACTCAGAAAACTCACTGGGATTAGACCCATATTGAGTATCCAGGGTAGTGACCAGCCTGTAGACAGTCCCAAAGGGATCTGCCTTGCTACCCTGTATTTCAGCCCTTGATATACAAGGATTTGGGATGGCTCGGAGTAGGGAGGCCAGGGTTGATAAAATGAGAGAAATTGAGGAGTCTCAGGACATTTCCATCAATCGCATTATTCCCACACTCTGGGAATTGCCATCTACCTAGCATCCTGTTATTTGGGGAGATACAAGACAAGAAGGTGCCAGAATGGGACATTTTCTTATCTTGAACTCCCATCTAGCTCCTCCAACTGACTTGGAAGTGGAATGGCAGTGGCAGCAAAGGCCATACTGTTAGAAGTAGACTGAGTATAAGCAGGAGAGGACACACCTAGCAATGCAGCCGGAGCCTGTGTGATACAGATGTCCCTCACTGCATGTAAAGTATAGTTCTGAGAAATTTCTGTGCAGCCTTCTCTGTGGCAGATGCTAATCCTGCTCCAAGCATTATAAAAGGATTACATTGATTGTCTGCTGTTGACTTCCTTGGTGAGATTGGTTCCTGCCCTACAGGTCAAGTGAGAAGGGACCAGTAGGAATCATGATGCAGAAGAGGAAGGCAGCCCACATCCACAGAGGCTGTGCTCCAAGCTGAAAATGCCCAATAGAAGGCCCACTTGTAATGATTACAATGGTTAAAGAATAGTAAAGAAGATGCTTAAATGGATTGGAAGGCTGTTCCTAGCTGAATTACACATGGTTGCAGGACATTGCTGTAGAAAAGAAAAACATTATAGTCAGCCAAAAGATAAGAATATCTGACCCACAGGCAAATAACAACATAAAAGATTGTCTTTTTTTTTTTTTTCAAAATTTTTCAAATTAGCATACTGAATCTTTTCTTCTGGCTGACAGAGTCAGAGGCAACTGACTCCCAAAGGGAAGAAATACCCAAGGACTAGGACAAGTTTCTGAGAAGCTAAAACATCTCTTCTGCTTCTCTCCTAGTCAATCCCTCGGGCTTCCCCACAGGGAATTAGCTACAAATACACAATTGGCTTTCACTTTGCATGTTCACAGCCCCACAAGAGCTAACAAACTAGCCAAGCCTGCAAAAAGTCTTGTCAGGACATCATCAGAATTTTAGACTAAAAGGTCCGGAAGGGCCTGGCGAAGCATTGTGAAGGGAGATGTTCAGTGAGCCCCCATGTCTGGGAAGCCAGGCTCATGAACAGTCAGAACAGTCAACATTTCCTAGTGGCAAATTCCTAGGTAATCATCCGTGTTGGAAACCTTGAGTAGTTTGATGGTGTCATCCCTATTTTTCAGACCAAGAGATGAGGATACAAGTTGAGTAAGTCATCCATCTATCACCTGTAGCATCAGGCAGTGGCAGAGTCAGGCCTCCAGGACCACACTCGGCAGCCTGCTCCTTGTCAGGGCTCCCAGACCTTCAGCTTCACTTGGCACAGGCTCACCTCTTCTGACTGCCCCTGTCCTTCCCCCGAAGGAGACTCATCAGGAGTAGAGAATAGCCAGCATTGTCATGCTTGCAAATCCCCGAAGAGTTTCTGAAATCCTCAAGGTACTATTTTAATACCCCCCACAAACGCCGAGGAATTGGACTGGCAGGCAGGAAGGCTGCCTGGCAGGGAACACAGGAGTAACTCGGCTGTTCTTTCTTCTTCTTGCCTCCCAAGAAGAAACAGAGTCATAACACAACTCTCTCCTCTTCGTCATTCTATTCACAAAGCAGGTGTGGCCAGGAACCAGAAAATTCTCAGTTGTGGAATTTGTCCTCCCCTCACCCTGGGTGCCAACCAATTAGCAATAGGAGATTTGCTGGGGAAAGAAAAACTGAGGTTTTCTTGCTTTTTTTAAGATTTGAGGCAAATTTATACTCATTTTTCACTTTAATAGGAATTCTTAGGAAAGAAATGAGGATTGGGGGCTGGGCTATGCTATTTCTTCAGGAGCCTGGATGACTGTCAACTTGGCAAATTAAAGGCACTTATATTGGGCTCAGGAACACACACTCTCCACTGTTCCCTTCTTTAGCCACATGTGGTAGAGTTTTCACTTTTTACAATAATTCTTCATGGAAGAAGGATGAAAGTTGTACTTAATGAAGTTTCGGAAAAGGAATTTGATCCTTGCTCTGGCACTCAGAAGCTGCATCTTTGTAAACAGTGTGGCAAGGGTCTTTGTAAGATTTATAGAAAATGGCAATTGGCGGAGCAGACGTTAGCTCCTACTCTGGCCCCATAAAGCTGTACTGTTGGCTTTGTAGAGCTCTCAAGACACGTTATTGAAAACAAAGTAGAAATCAATACCGTTCAGTTCACATGCCAGCCATGGGCCTTCAAAGTGAACCAAGTGGGGTTCACCTACCTCTCAGAAGAAGAGAGAGATTTAGTTTGTGTCAACTTCAACCAGGCTGCAATAGATTCAAAGCCCCCTTCCCTAAATCCTGAAAATTGTCCCCGAAATAAACAGTTTGCAAAATGTCTCATCTACAAAGTGGCAGTGTTGCAAGGATTTTCAATTTAGAGCAAAATGATAGGAAAGAAATGGTCATTTGCTGCATGTCTTGTAGTGAATTTGATACTCACACTTGTTAGATTCGAGACAGCCCTCCAAGTTGAGTGTGTGCAAAGCAGCTCTACCAGTAAGTGTCTCCGGTTACCAAGAACCAAGTAATTAATAGGGGGTGGCCAGACTAATTATGACTTTGGAGAGGAAAGAAATGAGAGGAAGCAACATTCCCAGGGAACGAGGTTTTGTGTAACAGAATATAAAGTTTTTATTTCAGACTTTATTGTAGGGAAGGGAATGATTAACTATCAAGCACCTTCCTCCCGCCTTGAAATATAAAGTTCCAAATGATTATCCCATAGAGCTGGCTCTTAGAATCTCCGCCTTGTTCTGCCCAATATGAAACAGCTTACAGGTTAATATTGCCAATTAAGCCCTCAGAGGGCAAGGCTCTCCTCAGCATCCTCTTCCGTAGGAGTTGTGAATGAGGAGCTGTGCACAGGATTTTGCTGAATGAAAGAGAGTTTATGCTTCTAAACTCACAACTAGTCCTCCCCATCATCAGCTCCTTTAATCTAAAGTTGACGGCCTGTCTCTTCACCCTGTCAACCTTCAAATGCTTATTCTCTGACCACGATAGGGAAACGTCAAGTTCTCTGCAGAGAGGGGAGAAAGTTTCTCAATTATGCATCCAAATGTCCTCATCACACAAAAGAGCCCCAGTGCTGACTTGCCCAAGTCAACTTTGAGAGACAAACTTTGGCCCTCAGGACCCTGAGGACAAAAGCAAGCACACATAAACGAGCAGCAGCTCCTAGCACAGCCCGGGTCAGGCCAAGCGTTCGTGCCAGGAGTGTGGAATTTCCCTGTCACATAAAACCACAGCAGGGTCAAGAGGCAGATACACTAATCAAGTAGCAGAGCAGGACCTTTCAATGTCTTCTCTCTGGCTTAGATGGTGGGGGAGGTGAAGCAGTCCTTCTGGCAGGTTTAAATGTCCGGGCAAAGGAACTTCACACCAGCAGTGAATCTCCCAGCAGATTGACAAAGCAATAAATAATAAACAAAAATGTACTGAATACTTACTCTGCACAAAGCATTAAGATAAGAACTTGTTATAAAGAAGTGGAGCAGAGTTCCGTTCTCAGTTAGGGTATAAGCCCGGGCCATTATGATTAACCATACGTGGCAGCACATGGATGTCCCGTGAATGACAATTGTCTATCCAGTAGCCACTACCCTTCTTCCTCTGCTAACAGAAACTTAACTTTGTTCAGCTATCAGGTGGCTCTCTGTTTTCCTAAAGGGTGCCCTTCTTCACAGCCCTAGGGGGTGAAGCTTGATGGTCAAAACCAATAGTTCTAAATTCTGCCTGAGCTTTAGAATCACTGAGGAGTGGTTTAAAATTTCTAATAACTAGACCCTACCCCAGGTCTCTGATTTAATTGGTTAGACATGGGTCCCAGCATCCAATAGTTTTGAAGTTCCCCAGTTGATTCTAATTTACTGCCAAGTTGTGAACCTCTGGTCTAAGTCAACACAATTATTTCATTCTGTCTTTAGTGATTGGCTTGGGATTAGTCATGTGATTTAGCTCAGATCACAGATGTGTGAAGGAATCCTCTGAGAGGCTTCTAGGAAAATTTTCTTTAGGTTTAAAAAGACAAAAGACAGCAGATGCTTTCTTCTTTTCTAAGCTTTGGACAGTGTTTTGAAAGGAGATGAGGTTTGAAGAAGTGCAAGCAACTTGCAACAGTAAAGAAAAAAGTCAGCAAGGACCCCAAAGGAAGGCAAAGGAGAAGGATAGAAGAAAGATTATCCACGATGACAATGTTGGGGTGATGAGGCAACCAAAACTGCAACCTCCCTTCCTCTAGACCAGTGGATCCAAGTATTGGTTGCACATTGCAAATACCTGGAGAGTGCTTAAAGATACAGATGCCTGGATTCACCTCTCAAGGGTCTGATTTAATTGGTGAGTGGTGAGGTATGATTATCAGGAGTTTTAAAAATATTCCCAATTGGTTACAGCATGCCTGCCTCCCTGCCACCTCCCCTGCAGCAGCAGCATCACCTGAGAACTTGTTTGAAATGCCATTTTTGGTCCCATCCTTGACCTACTGAATCAGAAAATGTGGAGGTGTGAGCCAGCAATCTGTGGCTTAACAAGCCCTCCAAGTGTCTCTGATGCATGCTAAAGCTTAAACATCACTGGTTTAGGATAACTTGACTCCTGGTTTTCTGTTACCTGCAGCCCAAAGCATCCTGATCCTATGTCCCTCACTGATACAGAAACTCAGAGGAAGAAGGGACTGCCTCAGCTGATTGGATTGGGATAGATGAAGAGGAAGAGAACAGTATTGGCAAACCTCTTATATAGAATTTGTACGGCACATTTAGGAAGTCCAGGGAGTGGAGGGAGGCGGTGGGAGCCAATCAAGCAAAGGCAGAAGGAGTTTCTAAAGAACTGAGGAAATTAAATCTAAAAAGACAGATTAGAGCCATAGTCCTCAGTGGGAGGTTCCTGAGTGAGAGGTTAAAGAGATTATATTTTATCTTGTAGGTATTGAAAGCCACTGAAGAATTTGAAAAAGAACAGTTTTAAGAACAACAAAAAAAGGCAAACATGATACTCTAGGATGATTAAATTGGATGTGGATGAGGTAAATTGGATAGATTGACGGGAAAGGAAACCAGACGCAGGGATACCACGTTGGAGACTATCGCAGCTGCGCTTAAGTTTGGTTTCCCTCTGAGCATCTGAACTATTCTCTCTGAAGCCAAAGAGTAAGATGCATCACCAAGAAGACCCTTGACCTAATCCTCAATGACGTTGCCTGTTTGGAAGTGAGCCTCAGGAAAGCTGCCTTTCAACCTCCACTCTCCTGGGCACCCGAGAAGGAAACTAGTAGTGAGTTTCCTCCACAAAGGGAGCCTTCATTTGGCAGTGTCAGTTATCAGCAACACACAGCACCACCTTTTCCCTTTGGTGAGGAAGATGAGGTCTGCCATTCCCTAGGGAATAAAGAGGGGAGGAGTCAGGGTCATGGGGTGGTGTGTTGGGGGGAGATCTTGACTGCTGTGAGTGCTGTTTCCCAAGCTGGACCAGAAATTAAAGCTGGGACAGTGTAGTGCTCACAGGTTCTGATTTTTGTGCTGGTACCCACACAGTCTGAAGTGCAAGGCACCACAAAATATAACTTACAGCCTTTTCACTGAACTGATATTCTATCAGTGACATGACTCCACTCACACCGCCGTCACTAGAACCAGCAGGATGGTTGTCACCCTCAAGAGGGGCTTAAAGTCATCCATGTTTTGAGGAACTCAGTTTACCAGGAAAGTTTCAATGTTGGATGTGAATTAAAATAATATAAAATAATATGCTTGATATACACTTTCATTTCAGACAAAGATTTGACTTTCCAGTTACCTTTGCCCCGATATTTTATCATGAGAATTGTCAAATATACACAAAAGTTGGAAGAATTGTCCAGTGAACAAGTAACATTTTGCTTTATTTGCTTTGCCATATAACTCTACAACTACCCAACTCTATCCATCCGTTGATCCATTTAATTGCAAAGTAAGCTGCAGACATCAAAACACCTCACTCCTAAATACTTCAGTGTGCATAGCTCTCAGTTCAATACTTGTTTACTATTTCTTTTATTAGGTTAAATTTACATTGAATAAAATGTACAAATTTTAATTATACCATTCCATGAGTGTCTAATTTCCTTCTGCTTACGTTTCTATTTTAATAAAACTAACATTCACTAGCTTGCATATTTTATTATAGGGTTGCTGTCAAATGTGTAACAAGAAGTAGATAACACAATGAGATGTATTAATAGCATTTATAGTTCTCACATTCATAAAATGTGGGTGCTTTTTCATCTGACTTTTATGAGATGATAAATATTGTCAGGTGTTAGAAGTTATTACTGATTAAAATGTGAATCAAAAATGTCTTTCCATTCTTCTTTTAACCTTCTGGGTAGGCTTAACTGGTGGGTTCCCTGAAATGACAAGGTGATCTGCTTAAAAAAGAAAAACTGCTCCTATTTGCAAATAGCCTCTGTGTAAATCAGGGTTTTCTCAATATTATATAACCTAAACAGAACACACAATAAGGAGGAAGCTGATGCACCAGCTGCCACTCTAACCCCTAATTTCCATGTCTGTGTTCATAAAGCCTCATTGCACATACCAGTTGACTTATAAGTAATACAATAAGTGTAAATTTTTTAAAAATATGACTTTGAACGAACTTTTGTCTACTGGTGACTTAGATAAAATAAGACTTCACATGGAAAAAAACATTCCACTGTTTAAAAAAAAAGTTGGAAAACCACTAAATCTAATCCATCACCCTCATCCTATTGATGAGAAAACTGAGGTGTGAGGACCAGAATTCTTGCCTCTTTGGTTCTAGTCTCTTTTCACTAGATAATATAAAAATTGAATTAATCCATAACTATTTATTGTGCCAGATTATGTGTTCACCAGTGTGCTTGATCCTGTGGGAGTTAGAAAAGCAGAGGAAGATGTGGTGCCTTCCTCACTCCAGACAACTAGTCCCAGAGAAGAGCTTCTAATTCTGATGAAAAGGAAAGACTAACATGGGTAAAACAAAGCAGGGATGGTATAAATTCTAAACCATATGAACTACAGAAATGCTACTTGAATCCAGAGAAGGGAACTGGAATAGCTGGGTAAATTAAGTTCTGTGAGGAAAGGGTCCTGACAGGATGGTCTAAGTGTGTTTTGTAGAAGACAAAGCCTTATAGAATCGTTTGTACAATGCTTATCCTATGGTGCCGTGGAGAGTTATTGAAGTTAACTGTTTATCTCATTTACTGAGGGAAAAGTCTAAGTCCTCCACTTTTCCATTGACCTGGTATCCAGACCTTTGGATTCATATTCAAATTTGACTAATGCCAACTCTAAATAAAGCCAAGCCTACAGGGGGCCCATTTTACTAATCTAGAATGGATTGCTTGTTTTTTTTTTCTTTAACTTGGGAAGAGGTGGCATGAGGGTAGGGACAAGATAACAGCAAAATAGATTTTCTAAAATCAAGATTAAGAATCTTGCTGCAGAAAGGTAAAAAATGAAACCACTACCAAGATTATGTTAAATCCAGATTTAACAGAGAGGGGCAGCAACAGGATCCAATTAGCTTTGCACAAAGGTCCCCGGGTAAGACTTTTGCCTTCTAAAGTGATAAGCATTACTGGTGTTACAAAGATTATTTAATTTTCTGAGATCTTGGTTTTTGGCATTGTTCAGATTTGGTTCCCTAATAGTGGAAGCTCCAGGCCTCCTGATTCACTGTTTTGAAAATCTAAAACATACGACAGGGAAATGCTAGTGAATTCAACAAGAAATTCTGCTTACTCAGAATTACCAGCCAATTCAAATGCCCAATACATGTGGAGTGCCACATGTTCAAAGCCTGTAAAATTTAGATGTTGTTTACCCAAGCAACTTGCTGGGAAGGCAGGCCAGGCATGAAAAATGTCGACACTCACTCCGGTAACTGTACACTGCCCTCACTCCCAACCTGGAACTGGCTATGGATATTCAATAGTGCCACAGGGCCCCGGAAAGTTCTTAAATAACCCTGCTTGCTGTAAGCACTCAGAGCTACAATTTTTGGACCATTCCTTACAGCCGTGTAGCCTTAAGAATGCTAATTAGGCCACTCACAAAAGGCAGCTGCTCTCAAATGATTTGGGCATTCCCAAAAGCCATCCTGCTTCCCTGAACTTTTGCTTTTTTGGTGGGAAAGTCAAGTCGTGACTGTATTATCATTAGTGTCTGCCCCTAAAAGGAGGAATAACACTTACACCCCAGTTCTTATGTCTAGGTTCCAAATCGAGTGATGTCACCTGATTTTTGTATTTCTACATCTTCTAAATGTCTCTGAAGAATATCCATACAAGCTCAACATCCTGCAGAGGCAAATTTCTGAGTAAACATTATCTATCATGGGCTGATGTAGTCATCAAGAGCCAGGGGAGTTATTTTTTGTTGAGAATGGGTAGGTTCAGGGGGAACTTACTACCTCTTCTTCCACAACCAAGGAAAACTGAATGAGGACATTAGGGAAACAAAAAAGAAAATGTCTTCCAAATTTGAGGCAAGATGACTCAAATTCTATATAAAAAAGTAAGCATCAGAGTCAGATGTCATTCCTTGGTGGCTCCGGTCATACAGACACATCTCAAAGGTCTTCTAGCAGCAAGCACGATATTCCAGGACTGTAGGAGGGTAGCAAGGAAGACCATGACAGGTCATAGCTTAACCAATTTTTGTCAACACTGAGATTATTCTTTGCCAGTTCAGAGCAGCCTCCTGATAACACCAGCTGCCTTTGTGGCCAGTGGGTCCTGTTGCACATACTGCTGAAAGGAAGTGAGAAGCTAAAGACAGCAGAATTCAATATAGGTCCTTAGGAGTTCTAAGGATGAGTCCAGGTCCCTAGTGTCAGCCTGGAGCTGACAAATTGAATTAAGCAGCTTCCTGGAAGCAGCAGGTAACCAACTCCATTAAGCTAGTCGACATTTTATTGTCATCTTTGACTTATGAGCTATTCATGGAATTCCTCTTCTCTGTGAGATTCCACTTACTTAAACTCCTATTATGCATCAAGTATGCAGCGCACGTGAAGATAACATGGCTTGGTTCTCCTTGATGGAGCAGGATAATGCCTACTGAAATTGATTATATTGGTGGCCCGACTTTAAGTGAGAGCTGAGCTTAGGTTATTGATTTCAGTTTGCAAAGTGTTTCTTTAATCACTTGATGAGCTATTCTTTGAGATATTTAAGCTGGCTTTCTGCTCCTAGGCTGAACATTAGAACCAAATCCCAGGTCCATTTCTAAGATGATTAGGGCCTGAGGTAGTTATGGTCAGTGATTCAAGGGCTACAGACCCAATCCTCAAAAATAGATCAAGATGCTCTGTAGCTGGTGTGAGAGGAAAGTGAAAGAGACAATGAGAAAGAGAACAAACACTGCTGGGCAAATAACCCTCTATCCACAACAGATGAGACATGTCTTTCCAAAACACGTAGGAGGCATCCTGCCAACAGGGTGTTCAATAGTAAACAGCCACTCTATCAACACAGAATGAGGGCAGCTTCAGGAAAAGGGAGATACACAGACAGGGAGATATCCAGGAAGCCCAGGCTTACGGAGGGCCCCCACTGTCCACGTCCAGGAATCTGATATGAGACTTGTCCCTGAAGATCAGGAACAGCCCCAGAAAACCACATGGCTCTTGAGTTCACAAACATCTTTGTAAGTCATGCCCAGCTGACTGAGAAAGAGCACTCTGGCCCAGCTGTTGGCAGGATTCACGAGTCCACTCTGCTGATAAAACCTGAACTTCCCAGTCCCTAAACGTGCTTCATTTGGGCTTTCAGTACAGGAGCTTTCGCTCAGAAAAAGGTCCTGAATCCTCAAAGTTGGTGAGGATGGTGATGGTGATGGCTTGTGTGTGTGTCTGTGTGTTTTAATCTATCAGAGGCCTTAAGACAGTATAACATTAGGAAGAACTCGAGCTCTAGAGAGAAAAACCTGAGTTTGAATCCCAACTTTGTGAATTACTAGCTGTGTGACCTTGAACAAGTAATTTCCCCTATGAAACATCAAGTTCCTCATCTGTAAAAGGAAAGTTATAATAATGCCTGCTTCATGGCTATTGTGAGAATTTGAGAAGTAGATAAGATGACGCCTGCAAAGCCGTGGTACAGAGCGTGGCACACAGTATGTGCTCAAGGCACCAGGGTTACTCTCTTCTTTATCCATACAGTTTTCTGAGAATCTGAGACACACATGCATGTATACACACACACACACACACACACACACGAGTCTCTTTCCTCTGTCCTCTAACCTCCAGTTCTTGGAAAAGTACAAATTCTTACCTCTGGCCAATATAGGACATTCTTTATTACTATAATCTAGGAAAACTTAAACATATTTAAAGAGGGCTCAATATATAAAAAATACTGAGCTACACACTACATCAAGTGCTTTAAAGATGGACTCAAAGTTTATGTTGAAGAATTAGAAAACAGAGTTGGAGAGAGACCTTGAGACACAAAGACCTCTCTTTTCCTTGATTCAAGCAGTTCCTGAAATCCTATCTTCTCCATAGAATCTTTAAATAAGAAGTGGGGAGGGAGATGTTGGAAAGCTTCCACAAGCCTTTCTCTTAACGCAGATATCCAGACTGAGGCAGGCTAATGAATGAAGGAAGGGGTGAAAATAGAACTTGAAGCTCTCAGAGAAAATGTAAGAACATATATGGTTAGTTGTGACAACTGTGTATCGACAAGTCTTTACCCCTATGCCTAATATCTATCCCAGCCTCAAGAATGGCATGCATCATTTTCTTCCTTGAAGGCACTACTATCGAGTACTGGCTTTTTCTTGGGACTTGTCATCTTTAGGACCCTGTTGGAAACTGAGTAGGCAGGAAGGAGAATCAGCCTACAAAACACTGTGGGGAGAACAGAGTATTTACACCCTTCCTCTTGATCCCCAAAGCAATATATATGAATATTATACCTATGAAAACAGACATCCATATACACTATACAAATATATCGTGCCCCTGCTCTTGGCAGGCACCCAACCAGCCCCAGCTGCAGCCTTAAGCAAAATCTCTTAGCAGCCACTTGCGGTGGCCATGAAATATGATCAGACAGGAGTCATATTGCTCATACCTGTTCAACTTTGAAACCAAAGTCCTGGAGAAACCAATCAATTTATCCCCAACTTGCCTATTCAAAGAGGCAGTGATTGCAAAGCAGCAGGATTTTCTCTGTTGGCACAAGTTTATAAGCTGGTGTTAACCAAAGTTGAAGTGGGGACTTTCTGAGAATATGCGTTTCATGGTAAGGCAATAAGGGAAATTTAACCACATGACAACACTGCTTAGGTTGGTGGAGATATTCTGCAAAAGAAGACAAGTGGGCACACGCCAAGCCCCAAGACTCCTGAAATGATTAGGGGAGCATATAAAATGCAGCCTGTCTTATGGGAAGTGTGAATTTCCAGAAATCTATAACTCCATTTGCTGCACGACAGTATTTCAATTCAATTCAAAGTGTATGTATTTAGTCACTAATGTGTGCCTAAGGATGGTTTTTGTTTGAGGTGTCAGGAGTGGTGAGGGGAGGCCAAGGGAAGACTCAGGGGCCGTATAAGGCATAGGTCCTGCCTTCCAGAGTTTATAATCTACTTACACTCACACACATACACACACACACACACACACACACACACAGACAATAACATGAAATTACAGGACAAGGGAGAATGTGATGAAGTTTCCAAAAAGTATCAGGCAGTGAAATTCACAGAAGAGAGGACTCAGAATGGATTAGAGAAATATCCATGGAGGATGGGAAACTTGAACTGGGACTTAGCGTTCATTCATTCACCAAATAGTCACACCCTATGTACCACTATGCGCCAGGCACTGGAAACATAATAGTGAGCAAAACCAAATACAGTACCCATTCTCATGGAGCTTAGTACCTAAGAGGTGACCAGACATTATCAGATTTCTTCATAGCACAAATGGTGGCAATTCTTGCATCCTTGCTTTTAGCCTTCATTGGTTCTATCCAGTCAGTCATCTATTTCCATTTTTCCTAGTGCTTCCCTGATAATCATCCTAAAGACTGAGAATAATCATCCTAATCATTCACTGAGGGCTTACCATGTGCCAGACAATACTAAAAACTTGACTTGCATTATCTCACTGAATCCTTGAACCAATATACAAAATATATATAAAATAATATACAAAATAAAAACCAACCTTTAAAATCAATATGATTATCCTTGCTTTGAGTTTAAAGAATCAGGCCCAGAGAGGTTAAAATTTTACCCAAGGTCACACAGCTTGGAACAGTTGAGATCCAAGCCTCTCAGATTCCAAAGCACCTATTTTATGAGGTGTTCTTTGAAGATCCAGTTGTGCAGCTTACGGGTCACAGGAAGGAGAATTTTGTCATCACCTCCATTAGAATAAAGAAGGAAATGTTGCAGATGGATATAAGATTCTCAAAAGCTTTATTTTGTGCCTATCAAAAAGTAGATAATCCAGCCAAATGACAATTACACCTTTATTTCTCTTCGGCCAGCAAATGAACAGCAAATAGTTGTTCCTTTTAACATTAACAGTCTAAACAAAGGCATCCTCTGCTCAACCTTATATAACTTTCTCATTTGTGCTCTGAAACATTACTCCCCACTCCCGAGGCCCCCTGAGAAGGCTGATATACAGAAAGACCTGCTGTTTGCTCCAAAATGCTGATTCCCAGGTACTCTTCCTCTCCCTTTCCACTAAATGTCCAACTTCAAGGGCCGCCATCAACAGCATTTGGCGGACGATTCTCCTGAGAGCTTCAGAACCCTCCTGCAGAATTCCTGCTCAACCCAATCCTCCCCAAGGGGACCCAGCAGAGGAGGGGAGACCTGCCACCATGTCCTGACATTTTCCATAGCTTCTTTTAAGGAACAGCTGGGCCATAATAGAAGGTTACTCAGGGATACCCATGGGTTTGACAGGAGCCCATAATTTAAACAGGGTGGATACTAAATCCATCCAACTCCTGGAATGTTACTACTCTCTCAGGAACCCAAGAGAAGTTTCTGATGCTGATCTATAAATCTCCCTGGCCTAAAATACCCAAAATTAGTTTCTGTGCCATGGGAACATAAAAATGATATGGCTTTCTTCTTTGACATGTCAGTTAATAAAGAGTGGGAGGTGGAACCCGGATGCTGCCTGACAGGTTTCTGAAGGGTTTACTCGTTACAAATGGGAAGCACTTTAATTACCTGTTTGGTTTTGTGTTATATGTGTGTATTATACATTTAAAAAAAAAGCACAGGTCCAATGGACACTCAGGAAATTATATCATTAATTATGCCTGTCAGAATGCTATGTGGCCGAAAGTAAATGGAAATTTCCTAGGGTTTCTTTTTTCTTCTCTTTTGTTTTCAGTTTTTAAAATATTGTTTTTGAAATATTTCCACAGACTCTAAGTACTCGATTAATGAAGAGAATGTTTGTTTAGTTTGTTGTTGCTGTTTTTTTGTTTTTTTGGTTATAGATAATCCATACAAAAATTTGTGTTTTTGACTTTGGAATTTGTTAATTGATGGCTTGCTTAAAATAAGAGTTACTTTCCCCAAGTGTGTGTTACTTAACCTAATAATAATGCTAACCTGTATTCCTAACATACAATAGCCATGGGGGAAGAAGGGAGTTGACACAGGAGCCTAAATGGTATAGGGAGAGAGGTGGTGGGTTGGGATCCTGGATCCTGGAAGGTATACCCTGCTTAACCCACGAGACAGGATTACCATTCCCTTGTAAAGTACCATCCCCTCAATGCAAAGATCCACTTTGCAGCCAGGAAGGATTCATAAGACAATACAACTCAGGCAGCTCTGGACTAATAACCAGAGGGTAGATAACCCTGCCTGGCCAGTGCAGAGAAGAACATCCTGGCTTTGGGCCACATATTGCCTAACTGTCCCCGATCCTAGCTCCCCTTCTGCCCCATTGGGTTGGGAAGTCAAAGGTATTGGTCCCTGTGTATTTGGGAGATAAAGTTGACAACAGGTTTGGAAGTGGACCCCCCACCCCATGTAGCCAATCTGGACCTAGCTTGTAGGGACCCCCCCAGGGAAGCAGTCATGCAGATTCTTAGAACAACTCAAAGAGAAAGAGGGATAATTGGAGCCTTGATGAGCTGAAGGAGCAGAAAAATTTAGCCAATATACTCTAAAGCCAACAAGATCCTTCTAAATGCTCTGCAGGGCTCTCACCTCTTCCATGGTTCAGTGGTTAGCATCCATGGTCACTGCCATTCTTACTGGAGGGCTCAGCAGGGCAAAGGATTCATAAATATCCCCATCTGTAAGGCTGTGCGTGTACAAAAAGGGTGCTCTCTAACACTGTAATGGCTTAAAAGAATGGATGAGACCTTCAAATGCACTGCAGGTGAGAGAATAAATTAACCCAAACTTCCTGGAAATCTACTTGGCATAATGTATCAAAACATATAAAAATGTTCACACACTCTAAGTCAGCCGTCTCCTCACCAGGAATCTACCTTAAGGAAATAATCAGAGATGAGAACACAGATTTACGTTCAGGAGTGTTTATCTTTGCATTATCATAACAAAATAAAATTGGAAACAAACTAAATATTGACAATAGGAGATTGGTCAAATAGATTCTGAAACATCTGTATTGTGGAGTATTTAAGGGCTGTTACAAGTAGTGTTTTTGATCACTCATATGTGGCAGATAAAAAAAAGCAACAACAACAAACACGTAGATACAGAGAACAGATTGGTGGTTATCAGAAGGGAAGAAGGTGGGGGGAGGGCAAAAGGAGTAAAGGAGTAAATTTGTATGGTGACAGATGAAAACTAGCGTTTGGTGGTGAACATGAGGTAGTCTATACGGAAGTCAAAATACAATGATGTACACGAATGTGACCTCAATAACAAAATTTAAAGCTAGTGTTTTTGAAAAATACTTAATGTCATGGAAAAATGTCTAGGTTAATGGTGATTAAATTATTGAATTATGGTGGTTTTTATTTTCTTCTGTATAGCTGTCTGTGTTTTTCAAAATTTCTACAATTAGCAAGAATTATTTGTATTCAGGGAAAAAAATACATTATTATAGAACAACAACAAAAAAAAAAAAACAGAGAAAATGTTGGACCTAACCCTCGACGGATGATTTGGCTTACACATTCTTCTCAAGGACACATGGAGAGCCCTTTTGTATTTAACAGAAAGTCGTCATCCATTCACATTGCAGAGCTGCACTGAAGCTGACGTTAGTGACATTTTCTAGCTCCTCCTGCACAGAGGCAGCCTCTTTCAGAGAAACCCAGGAAGGCATCCTATACAAACTACAGCAGTGAACTCTAGATGAATCGGTTTGTGCAGAGACCAGTTCCTTGGCAGCCAGGCTCAGAAGGACTGGTTTTCCTCTTGAATTCTTTAAGAGCTGCCTAGCAAAGTTCACACCAATATTGATGGTGGCCTTGGACTGAGAGGGCAGGACACTAGTCATTAAAACAGAGCCAACTGTCCCACAGCACTTGTCGCCAGTGTAATTGGTGTCTTGTTTTCCCATGCTCTTATTCCAGGAAAAAATTGTTTGGTTGGGTTTGGGGTTTTTGTAAACTGTAGTGACCCATCTAACAAAGGTCCATATCCTCCTCCCCTTTAGTAAACTCAATATATATTCGTCAGAACACGTTTTTTTTCCCTGCCCCCCTCTGAGTATACAGTATTAGGGCTGTGTCGATCGTATCACAGGGGGGCATGTGGAAAGAGATAAAACTTCTCAAACGTGAAAAAAAGCTCAGTCTTTATCCAAATCCCAGGCACACTTTGCCAAACACTTTCCCCTGAAATTTTCAAGGCCACGTGTTTGAACGGGAAATTTAATCCACATGTTTCTGATTCATATGTACACTTAATGCATCAAAATATCATCTCTTTGAAGTCCAAATGGCCTTTTTATAGACTTCTTCCTTAGGAATGGAAAGTTACGCTGGGCCAAGAACTAACAAATTCGAACCTTCCAAAGTCCAAGTTCCTTTCAAAGTTCCCAACTCAGGAGATTGAACCAGGCTTTGAAATACACCCCCTGTCCCCCCCAGCCACCCCAATGTGACTGTAAATCTTGGGATACTTCATTCCACTGTGCCTTCTCAATCTTGATCATACATGTTCATGGAGTCTTCCACTGAAAGCCAAGTAAGAGCTATCTTCCAGTGAATTACCACAATAACGCCATGGGGGAGAGCAGATGGAGGAAGAGCTAGCCCTTACCTCCCTCCAAGAATCTGAGATGGGAAATCAAGTGATTAGCCAGGAGTGACAGAGCGGTTAGGGGCAGAGCCAACAATTCAGTCTCAACTGCAGACCAGGGGTGGGATCCCAGGCTTTCCCTGGGAATCTTAATGGTAAAACATCACAGTTGGAAGATTTGGATTCAGCGCTTCCACAATTCTATTCCCAAATGTTCCATGGCAGACACTCCTCCAAACCTCATAGGACTATGAGCCCAGGTAGCCTCTTCAAAACTCCTATCTGAAGATGATTTGAAACATAAATGGATTCTGGCAAAATTGGAAGCTGGGGAAGAGCAATGAGAAAGATGAGAGAGAATTATCCATTTCTTGCAATGTTTCCGTCAAGCTGAGCCATCATGGCCAGCTGGGCCCCAAGTTGCTAATGTGGGGTTGGCCAGGGAAGGGTAGTGTTATCTGAGTTAAACAGAAAGGATCCACTCTTTGCCTCTGAACTCCTCTCCAGACAGTAGGTCCTGTGCAAGCAGGTCTCTGTCTAATTAATTCATTGTCATAGCCACCAGTGCTTCATGTATGGTGGTCAATAAATTTTATTGAATAAATTGAGTGTGGATATTTAAAATAAAGTTTAATAGACCCTTCTAATGTTCCTTTGAACACCCCTTCTGCCTCTGTTTACTCACTTGTACTTCCAAAATTTGACTGTAGAAAAATTATCAGCACCATCTCCCCAATGTACCTACTATTACACATTATTTAGTAAAAATAAATCAAATCTGTATCTTAAGCAATTTGCCTGCCTTCTATCATTAATCTTTTCAAGTGGGTGGATGAATGGTCATTTGTAAATGGGCATAAAACCTGGAGAATGTGGACTGCAAATTCAATTAAGCTTGCCTTCTTAAGATAATAACTGAACATGTTTATCAACTCAAAGATAATGCATCTAAAAATACCCAGTCATGTCTACATTAGGGGGCAAGGAAAGACTGTAGCTTGTTATTTCCACCCTTTTTAGGCTTTCTAATGAACTTCACCAATCAAAACCATAATGGTCTACACTTGAGTATATAAAACAACACTAAGTTCAAATTGTTTTTAGAGAATTGTTTATCAAAGTTCTGTCAACCCCGACAGCTGACGTGAAAGAAACAAAGCGCTTCTCACTTTCCAGCTTCCCTGGTAGAATCCACATCTGTGAGTTTTTAAGTAAGTCAAAATTGGAACAAACTAGCCAGGACACCATTTCTTCTTCAAATAGTACATATTGCCATAACTACCATATGTTTTAGAGAACCCAGTTATATGCTACTTTTGTTATCCAGATGGGAAAATTGAAACAGGTGGACGATTACATAATATGCCAAGAAACTGGATTTAGAATTTTAAGGTCACCATCTCCTGTCTATGGCTTAAACCCCTTAGTAGTATCATATCCCAAAAGCTCTTCCTTCCTCTTAGTCTCATGGGACAGTGAGGGACCTTGGGGATGATCTGGTTCTATGGCTTTTCAAAAGGAAAATGCTTAGCAGCCAATCCTTTCTATCCATTAAAATCTAATGCAAATGGCCAGTATGTAAAGTCCACACTCTTGAGGACACTCTGGTTGAAGATCAAGAAGTGGGGGATTGGACCCCCTGTCTATCTGATCCTGAAAAGACTCAAAGGCTGACTAGTACCCCTCAAAGCAAAGGTTGAAAACCCATGAAACAGCTCATTCCTCAAAACCCAAAAAGGTAAAATGACTTGCCTGGAGTCTGTGAGCTAATGGCAAAACCAAGCCTAACCCCATTGTCCTAGCCTCTTGTTGAGTGCTTTGCCTGCTGTATTACACTGAAATCTCCTAGCAGGGGAAGATTCATTGTCTAAATCAGCAACCTCGTGTCTGCTACAACCTAAACGCCAGAATCGAAAGTAAATGACTAAGGTACAGAAAAGAGAAGCTTCTTGGATCAAAACAAAATCATCAGGAATTGGCAAGCATTTTTCCACAAAGGGCCAGATAGTAAATAGTTTAGGCTATATAGGCTGTACAATCCCTGTCACAAATATTCGACTTTAATTGGAGTCATAGACAATATGGAAAGGAATGAGCATGACTGTGTTCCAGTAAAACTTATTTGTGGACTCTAAAATGTGAATTTCATATAATTTCACATGTCACAAGCTACTATTCTTCTTTTGATTTTTTTCCCCAAACATTTAAAAATGTGATAACCATTACTAGCTCACAGGCTACAGAAAAACAGGCAGAGGCCTGGTGGGAGTGCAAACTGGTGAGCCACTATGGAAAACAGTATGGAGATTCCTCAAAAAACCAAAGAGAGAACTACCATATGACCCAGCTATCCCACTACTAGGTATCTACCCAAACAACTTGAAATCAACAATCCAAAGTAACATATGCACCCCTATGTTCATTGCAGCACTATTCACAATAGCCAAGACATGGAAACTACCCAAGTGCCCATTGACTGATGATTGGATGAAGAGGATGTGGTGTATATATACAATGGAATACTACTCAGCCAGAAAAAAGACAAATTCATCCCATTTGCAACAACATGGATGGACCTGGAGGGAATTATGCCAAGTGAAATAAGTCAGACTGAGAAAGACAAACACCAGATGATTTCACTCATATATGGAATATGAACAAACACATGGACAAAGAAAACAGTTCAGTGGTTACCAGGGGAAGGGGGGTGGAGGTGGGCACAGGAGGTGAAGGGGAGCACTTATGTGGCCACAGACGATAAATAATGTACAACTGAAATCTCATAATGATGTAAACTATTATGAACTCAAATTTAAAAAATATATAAATATGTATATATAAAATAAAAGGCAAGGAAAAAAAAGACCTCAATAATATATAACACCTTCCTCTACGAGGGATACATCGAATGGGGTCCCTCCATACCTTCTTTCCATAACACAAAGTTCTGCTGTTTGGCTTAATGACATGTAAGGACTGTAAACTAAATAAACATTCACGTTGCATTTAAAAAAACAAAACAAAACAGGCAGAGGCCTGGATTTGGCCCATGGGCCAAAGTTTACTGACCTTGTTTTAAAAGAAAATTTTTCTCCACAAAACACTTAAGCAGGATTGAAGAGGATGCACAGCTTCTTTAAAAGCTTGGCATATAGTTCTTAGAAGAGCTCAGACAATGCAGTCAGTCTGTGAGCATTAGCATCTGTGTTGCCTTTTATTCAAGTCCTGAAGACCTAGCAGAACCCCACTGGGGAAAAAGTAATTTCCTTGGCTTTGATTGGGAACTGGTGGGATGAGTGCCTGGTTAAGGGGCATGGTGGGAGCTGGTGAACGTCATGGAGGGGCTGTAGCTCAGCATGGAGGCAGAGAAGTGAGGGCCCGGGTCCTGGTGGCAAGATCTCATGTATCTGATGCTGGGACAACTTTAAGCAGATCAATTGAAGACAGTGTCTCATTTCACTCTAGATTAGGTGTCATCTTAAGAGCCTGGAAGTCACTTATTTGGCCCTTAAATCAGAATCATTAATTCATTGGCTGGCACGCTTATAACCATCACACAATTACCCAACATGGGCAAATAAGCAAGTGTCGATGTGCAGTATTCCATCTTTTGGGAACTGAATGAGTTTTTCCCATGGAAACAATTTTAAGAAGAATTAGTAGTGTCACCACTACATTAAACAAGCATAACTCATGGGGTTCAGCCATACAATGACTTATTCAGTGGGGCTTAATTGGTGGATGCCCTTGGATGAAAATTTGGGCAGTCTCATGACTTTTCTGATAACCTTTAAGAAATACGAGTATTCCCAATCTATTATTTAAAATATCCAATCCCGTGTAAACTTCAGTCTTGCTATAGGGTTAACACTTCTTCCCTCACCTCTCACTCCTACCCCAAGCTAGGGCCTAGTGTACTCAAGAAGCCTCAGATCAGGAAATGGGTGAAAGGAAATTTCTTCCCTCTTCCATGGCCCGATACTTTTATCCCTCCTTCCTCAGCTTGCCTAATGTGCTTTCTGACCCCTCTGTATTAGAAGTCATGGAAGACGTGAAGGAAATAGGGCAGATATGTTCTTACTTGACTGATACTACTGTGATAATTGAGCATTGCCACTCTCCAGGCCTGGCAGATGTCTAAAAATAAATCTCTCGTGGGCCATTTTCTGGGTTCTCTGGAGATGCTCCATAACGATGGATCTGCCACCAGCAGAATGCTTTTCTATTCCAGCTGTGGCTTATTTCTTCTTTAGCCCTAAGAAATCCAGTTGTACCTCAAGCTTCCCTCTGCTGAAGTCTGAGGGGGTCTCCCTCGAGGCCATTTCAGACAGGACTTAAGGAGACCCCACGCCAGCCATCTTTTGCTGTTACCTGCCCCAGCAACTCTGGAAGTGCTGGTCAATCCCATCACACAGCAATCTCTCCTTCACTCCTCAGGTCAGAGCAACTAGCCAGTCCATCTCTCACCTTTTGGACTTTCCAGACGATGTCAGACACAAGTCCAGCTCAAAGGGACACACAACTCCAATTGGTGTGCTAGAAGCCCCTGTCTCTTTATCTGAAGAGAATGGGAGACTACTAATTTTGGGGATTCCCTTGGGTTGGAACCCACTCTCCCCAAAAACGCTCTCCCAAAATTCATCTTCAAAAGTACTCCTCTCCTCAGCTCTTCTATATCCTCAACATGGATGAAAGCTTCAGGGTTTTAAGTTTTCAGTCACCTGCTTTGTAAATCCTAGTTTTACACTTCAGTTTGGAATGTTATTTCTATTGGAAACTCCTGTTACATCCTTTATGAGGACAGTTTATCAAAACACATCTTTGATGTAGCATAACGAAGCCACAGTGTTAAGAGCACCATGCTATAAAACCTGGTCATTGTTGACAGCACTGTCCCTCCATGAAAGCTTCCACAGCATCCAGGTCCTGCTTCTCCTGACTCATGTCCCACTAAGGTATCCTGGGTAGTCAGTGGAATATTCATTGCTCCAAGCAAACTACCTGCCTCATTTCTCACAGTATTTGCTCATGCTGCTCCCTCAATCCACAGTGCCCTCCCTTTCTTTCCCATCTCCAAATCTTACTGATATTTATCCTTCAAGGCTTAGCTGAAATGGCACCACTGCCATGAAGTTTTCCCTCAAAGCCCCCATTTGAATTCTCTGCTCCTTCTCTTGTGTTCCCACAGCACTGTGTTTTTACCTCTTCATAGCCCTAGTGTCAGTCTTTAGGAATTATTTTAGCCAATTGTATACATGACTGCCTCCCTCACAAGACAGTGAGCTCTGTAAACCGCAGAGACTTTGCCTTACGCTTCCTTGTATATTCCGTGTCTCAGCACCAGGCTCCA
This sequence comes from Equus caballus, assembly GCF_041296265.1. Lineage (NCBI taxonomy): Eukaryota > Metazoa > Chordata > Mammalia > Perissodactyla > Equidae > Equus > Equus caballus. The sequence goes on from NC_091704.1 coordinate 42,437,507, forward strand.
AGAGCAAAGTTCCGCTCATCAAGGCAGAAAGAGGAGGCTGGGAGAAAAGGATCCCAATTGCCCTCCAGAATGGCAGGAATCACAGCTCTAGAGCACTGAGGATCTACCCTGAGCAGTCCTGCCAGGCAGTCATTCCTACAGCATAGGATAAAGAGGGAAAAGATTCCCACACTGCACAGGACCCTGCCTGTGCTCTGGCCAGAACCCTCAGACCTGGTTGGCCAGTCCTGTGTGCCCCACGTTCCCCAGTGCTTGATGCTTTAGTGGCTAACACAGGCAGCACCACTTTGTTACATGTGCAGATCACTGAAAGTGCCTGGACTTTCGCATCCTCTCTTCTCTCCTTCATTTCCTGGCCCTTAGCCAATGGTCAACTGGTGGGAGAGTTTGAAAAGCCAGCAAACTTATCTCAATGCAGGAAAAACCTAAGGTGTAATTTAGGCTGCAGAGCTCCCTGTGGGATTGGGCTGAGTGACTTACCTGGGGCCACATGGCTAGGAAGCGGCTGAGATGGGAGTCAAACCCAGGCACTCTTTACCACAGATGGCTTGTGATTTTAAGTAAGACAACTACCATGTTAGTTTCTACAGACAAAGGGGGTGACTCATAGCATTTATCGGAAAAAAGCAAAAAAGGAAAGCAGAATATTTCTGTACTAAACTCTTACATGAAAAATGGGCAGGTTAATCCATTTCCAAATTATTTGCCTTGCACAGATATTCTTTTCCTAGTGAAAAAATGAAAAATTAAGAGGTTTTAACCCAGAAAGAACTGGCATTGAATCCTAAGTCTGTTACAAGTCAGCTGGGGGAATGCAGGTAAGTTATTTCACTTCTCTCAGCCTCAGTTTTTTCATAGATAAAATGGGTATAAGAACACCTAACTTGCACTGGTACAGAAAAGATTCAATATAATATATACAAAGGCACAGTTTCTAGCACATGGTCAACACTCAATAAATGGCCATTGTGGTAGTATTAGTGACAATAATATAGACCTTGCCTCTGTGATTTGTAACACTGAGGCTCATAAGAATAAATACAAAACCCCACCATGCATAATGATAATCCTTGAACATAATGGAATATAATTGGTAAAACTTAAAGACTTGAGACTGCATTTGGCAAAAAAGAATATCTACTTAGAGAGACCCATGTACACTCTGGCTGGCAAGTCAGGGATGGTCTATCTGCTGGTAATCAATGTCTGTTGGGAAATGAGAATAATTATAAACATCACTGCGTGAGAACTAGGGTATGAGTCCTTCCCAAGACAGGTTGCAACTGCACAATTTCAAGCTGACATTTTATTTCACTTTAACCAAATAATTGTATTTAATAAGGTAGTTATCACTAGAGAATCAGCGTCTAGAAACCAAGCTTCTATCATCTGATGCATAACAATTATAAGCAAGATCTGTTTGGGGTTTAGAAGGTCATAGAGAGTCCCCAAACTACTTTTCCAAAACGTGTTATAACTCCAACAGAAGAATCTAGGTATTGATACTTTAAACTCCATTGGAGTCAAATAGCGAGTTTATTCTTAGAATGGGCGTGTATAGTCTTTACTTCCATTTTGGCTTTTCTTTTTCTGGTTATAGATCAGGTTTGTTTTGTTTTGTTACATAGATTGTAGGAAAACAGCTCTGGATGGCTCTGCCCTCTCTAGAGGTAACAGAACAGTACGTGGTAGATTTGATTCAGAAAGACAACCAAATATGGCCAAAACATTTAGTCTATTTTATATGATCATTTGGCTGTCTATGGAGAAGCAAATTAGCCATTAAAAGCTAAATTAAAAGCCAAATAAAAGCTAAATCGTCATTTACTTTTGGGCCTAATTAACACTGGCTCTGGCTCTGATTCCAGGCTAACCTGATAGACACACTCCTCCCCTACTAGAAGACTGAAGAACTCTTCCAAGTTTCTAAACAAATCTAGAAACATAGCCTCACAGAGGGCCCACAGCCAGTCAATGTTTTCCAACCTCTCAACCTCAAGTGAGAGGAACAAGCCAGAGGTTCATGGGTCTCTCTGAGCAGGCCGGGTTGATGCAAAAAACTTATTTATGGGAGGGGGTGCGGGGGGGGGGGGGCAGTGGGAGACACTTTAAAAATGTACCTTCTTTTATTCCTCAGCCTTTGAGTTGAACTGAATTAAATTTAAGGTAGAGAAGGATATTGCCCCACGTCCGTTTTCTCTGCATTTGTGAATGTCAAGGAACCACATGTCATCACAGCAGGTACAATGGTAATTGGAGAAGTAAATATTTCTGAAATATTTCTATAAATAAATCAATCTCTTGACCGAATTAAACTTGTTTGGGTTTTTTGTTAGTTTATGGAATTCAGACACTGTAATCTGTGAATGCTCCCAATTGTTTGGCATAGCATGAGAAATGCAAATAAGAAAAACTGTCCTTCAGCCCTGAGTGAGAGATAATTTACATAGATAATCCCCAAAAGACAGACAAGGGGAAGGGACTGCCACACACAATGGATGGAATTTGAAGATCCTGGAGTAGATGCTTGTCTGTTAGATGGATCTTGACTCTAGACATGTTTTTTTAATCTCCTTTACCCTTATATGTAAACTAAGAGACACAGACTCCCTGGATGAAATCTAAGATTGCTTCTAGCTGTATGACTCTGATTTTGGGGAGGGGGTGGGGAACAGCCATATTACACATGTAGTATAATTACAAATTCCGTAAGAACCATAGTCCCATTTGTAAATAGAATCATTGTAAAATAACAGTTAATATCTTCCCAGATGCACAAGTCTCACTGCAAAGCAATGAAGTTAGTAAATGCAATTTATAAATTCACACTGAGTCTTTGAAAGCTCAATTTTTAAACAGTTATTTATACTCATTATTTCTAGTTTCACCTCATTTGCCTTTTAACTCATTTAGAAAACTCAAATAATAAGTAACAATCTTTTATTAACATTATGATATATTCAGTTTCCATCAGGCAGGACCCATCAGTAATTTTTCAAACAAAGTTTCTTCATATAAGAAATGAGATATACATATAAAAACTGTCTTATTTGTGGATTCATGTATCACTCTCTGAATAAGGTGATAGATCCTACCTAAATGCAAAGACGTACCTTAGTCGTTAATTTTTTTTAGTTAATTTCTTTTTTTAGTTAATTTCTTTTTAATTAATTTCATTTGAAAATGATAATAATAGCTACATACCTCTGATTTCAAATATGTGGGCATGAAAAACCTTGCCAAAATTCGAATTGCTTTTTTTTCTTTCAAACACATCAAACCAAACTCAGAACCTTCAAATCCTTTACTGTTTTTATCTTGTCACACAACTCCTGTTGCAGGGTGAACTCCCAAGAAAACACCCTGAGGTTAGTGTGAAAGGCTGATCCGGGAGTGTCTCGAGATCAGCCCCTAAAGAAGAGAAAGGGACTCAGAAGAGAGATTGAGAAGAAGGAGAAGTTAGGCTGTGATGCAGTCTCAACAAACATCTTCGCCAACCTCACAGAGACCTCTGAAGCTGGGACGGCCCTTCAGAGTTGTCCCAAGATGAGGGAAAACAGTGGGAGGAGTAAGTCCTCCAGTCCAGAAGGGGGATCTGTGAGTCTCATCGCAGCATCAGTTCCTAATGGAGCCAGGTGTGCTAACGGTCTGATTGGTTTGTTATCAACAAGTATTTGTTGAATATATACCATGGGCTCACTGCTATAGGACCACCAGATTTTATATATATCCTTGCTATGAAGAAACTTACAATTGAGTTGAGAAAAGCAGATTAAAATGCAAAAAAAAACACAGTAAAATTTTAAAATAACAGGCAGAGACAACATGACCAGAGAAATGGGGGTAATTAAACAGAGATAATTTTAATATTTAAAGGATAGAGAGTTGACTTAATTCTGTGAAGCTTAGAACAGGAGAACTTGAATAAAGTCTTTAAGGTTACTAGGATTTTGATGGGTGGAGAGCAGGAGGAAAGTCATTCTGGGTATCAAGGTAGCAAGAAAAGATCAGAGGGCAAAATGCAAGGCATCTGGAAGTAATCGTTGTAAAAAGGACCATAACCCTTTGAAGAAGAGTGTATTAGGACTAGAGGCAGGAGAAGAGAAGTGCACAGGGAGACATGGAAGCCACTCAGGTGAGTCCAGCTTTTCTGGTTGGCACAAAGGTAGAAGCATTTGGCTCTTCCAAGACTGGCAACAGCAATGACAGCTTTTGACTTATCAATTTCTGATCAGGGCAAAGGCAACCTGGCTCTGGGGCTGAATGCGGTGGAATCTCTCTTAGCAGGCCAGTTCTGCAGTGTGATTCTTGGAAGCCCAGCCTAGAGGTGATTTTTTCTTCATTCCCGATGATCTTGTGAGTTAATATCCCTTATTAAATACCTTCCTGCTTAAAGTTGCAAAAGCAAATTCTGTTATCTGAAACTAAGAACACTAACATATAAAGATTTTCTTATTTAATATTCACAACAATTGCATGAGTAGATATTATCCTCATTGTACAGGTAAGGAAACTGAAGCTGTAAGATTAAATAAGTTGTCCAAAGTTTTCCAGTAAGTATTTGGCAGAGCCCAGATTTGAAGCTAGAATTATCTCACTTCCCAAATCCATGCCATTTCTACAACATCATAACTGTTCCCTGAAGACAGAGACATGAATTAGCCTCAATATTTTCCATACGTGTGTGGGTATCTGCAAACAGAATAGTTTCCACAATGGGTCACAAATATTACACTCAAACTCTGGACTGAAATACATAGTCCTAGATGTTAATCATTCCAATGGGAGAGCAACACCAAAAGGTAGAAAGTTGCCTGCAATCCATGCCAAAGCCAGAAAAGGATGAGTCCCTGGAGCCAGTGGGCCATCCTATCTCTGCCTAACTCTACGTTTAACAACCAAACTCAACAATAATCTCTATAGCCAAATAAATAAACTTAAGACCACAATGGAAAGCAAGATTTGCATTACTTAACCCATATTATTCCATATATTAAATTTAATCATCTCATGAAGGTTAAGTTCTGCCCCAGGAATAGTGAAGGCAATTTAATCACCTGTCTTACCCGTTTCAACTTCAAGATCAATTTTATTAGGCAGACTCACTAGACAGTGGCCAAGAGTATGGATTTCCAAGACCAACTGTCCATGGTTAAAAGTAGAATCTATTAAAAGTAGGATAAGAAAATAAATGATACAGTATGACCACTACCTTCTCCTAAGCCAAGGAAACGTGATCACCATTGGACTGCGGCCTGTAGTCTTCACCTTGGTAAACTAGCAGTAAGACTCACAGTCAGTGAGTCTCAGTGTGGCCATTTTGTACCTACCACGACTAGTTCTCTGAAAATCTGCCAGTGAATGACTTGGGCTCCAGGGGAAACAGAACTTACCCTCTGATCCCAACACTTCAAACCTAACTTCACACCAGTTTAAAACACTTTATGGCACCCTTCCATTCATATAGTGTTCTTCTGGAGGTTCCCTCTGTCCTCAATTCCATCTTTAGCACAGCTAACAAATGCTGCATGGACACACAGCTGTCTCCCAAGAGGAGCCCCATACTTTTAAAACAGCTTTGCTGTGTGACCTGACCTACAGGCAGGCTGCATACTTCAGTGCACTGACAGCTAAGTCATGTCTTTTGTCCCAGGCACACAGATACAGCAGGGTAGGGAAAGTTCACATGGAACACTCGCATTTCAAAACGTAAATAAATGGCTCACACCAGAGGCCCAGTGCACTTAAGTTTGGAAGACAAAACCTCCCAAAGAAAAGAGTGACCCAAGGGGGACTTTTCAGAAATCCCTGAAGGACCTTGTGGCTATGATGGCTACACCTGGACGGCTGAATGAGGCAGACCTACTACCAACAGGAGACCAGATGTCCTGCACTGGGTAGGACATGTCAACAGTCTTACTTTCTGTTTCTTCCTGACCTGTTCCCTAAATACCTTTCTGATATTTTTTTTCCCTACAGAGCCCTATTCCTTTCTGCCTTTCTTTTTCTTTCCTTTATCCCTCTTTTCTCTCTTATTATACTTTGTACTTCTTATTCCTCCAGCCTTTTCTCATATTTCCTGGTTCTGAATTCCTATTTTTCTTATACTTGGAACTCTTTTATGTTCTTCCATTTTTCCAAAGAACTTTCACAGCTGGTCCCATCTGTCTCTCCTAAATGATTCTCCCCTTCCTTAATTATATTCATTTCCTCTCTGATTCTACCTGCCTTTTAGTAGGTTGGACCCTACAGTCTGCACACCCTAAATCCTACTAACAAATATGAGTTTGGGGTGGGGTGGCCAGGGGCCTTGAATTCTATCACCCTTTAAACACCAGCCACAGACAACAGACTCACCAATGTATTACAACACTTTATTCTTTTCCTACAGTTATCTGATTTTTTAAAATTTTCTTTTTGATATTTAACTCATCTCAAAACTTTCATAATTTTACAGCACAGGTAATACATGTTCACTATAGAAAAATTAGTCACAATAGATAAATTGAAAGACAAAAATAAAAAGTCATCTATAATACCATCCTTCAAAGAATACCCCTGTATTTCACGACTGACTAGAGGAACAATGTTTTAAAGATACAAAGATAAACGAGAAAGATATTGTCCCTGCTCTTAGAGAACCTACAACCAGTGGCAGGGGAAACAAAATAAACAAATAGAATATAGCATCTTGATAAAACAGCAAGAATCAATAGGAGTAAGAGCAAATAATTCCCATCTTTGGGAAAGCCTCCTGGAGAAAATGTCATCTGTGAGGACCCCTGAAAGATGAGCAGAAATTAGCAAGGCACAATAGAGGGAAAGGGAACATCGCATGGTAAGTCCTTAAAGAGAGAGTTTGGCACATTCAAAGAACCAAAGGGAGTTCAATATGGCTGAAAGCAAAGGGCAATGTCAGCCAACAGACCTGGAGAGGTAAGGAGGGACCAGAAGGCAGAGGGCCTTGTAAGCCACATGAAGAAGTTTCCCTAAAGGCAATGGGAACATTGAAGGATATTAAGCGAGGAAACCGTATGATCAAATTTGCACTTTTAATAGAACCATAAGCCTAAAAGATGCACTATGCAATAGGTGTCACCCTTATAATTAGAATTTTAACAGGATGGAAGGAAGGGAAGAAAAAAGGAAGGAACAAAGGAAGAAAGGAAGAAAAGAAGGAAAGAAATGTAGGTAGTAGGTAGTAGAGCCAGTATACAATCTCAGGCAGTCAACTATTCTATATGTACGATGCCTGTTACATTCTCTATTGAGTACTAACCATTCTGGGTGATCAATCAAGAAACTCAGGCAAATATGTTTTGTATGCGAACTATACATTTTCCTTATTATGACAGAATTGGCCTTTGCCTTGGACTTGAGGAGTGATTAATTTCCCTGGTTGAGGAACTGGGTAAGCTGGAACTGTGTGTTAGGAGAGGCTTTTTAAGAGACATTTCACAAGCACTCTCAGTACCAAAGACCAGAAATGATAACATGAAATTTTCCAGGTTGCTGTTTTGACTATCTCAAAATCACAAATGATTGTTCGACCTTATGCTTTCATTTCTCTGTGTAGCTCTTATCACAGCATATTTCCAAATATTATTATTGTTGAAAGTTGGTCCAGATCCTAAAAGAGCTCACGATTTCTCTACTCTCCACAATGCTTGTTCTATTATTCACTGACACCAGGGCAATTTCTGCGGCTCACTAAAGCAATACAGTCAATATAATTGTTTGGACTTGAGCCTTAAAATTAGACAACTGCTGGGGCCTGCCCAGAGACACAGCGGTTAGGCTCCTGTGCTCCGCTTCGGTGGCCCAGGGTTCGCAGGTTCCAATCCCAGGCATGGACCTACACATGCTTATCAAGCCATGCTACAGCACGCATCCCACATATAAAGTAGAGGAAGATGGGAATGGATGTTAGCTCATGGCCAGTCTTCTTCAAAAAAAAAAAAATTAGACAAGTGCTTCTTAAACTTTTTTATGGAAACTCAAAAAGAAGGGAGTATATTTCTTACTGAGATCTAGTACAAACATAAATAACTATATAGTTGAAACAAAAGTTTGAAGGAAGAATAATTACCACAATTACCACTACAGCATGTGATGTAGGCTTCCATTTTTTCCATTCCATTCAATTCTGCTTTATTTATTCTATTATATTCAACTCTGAATCAGTACAACCACTTTGAGAAATTCTTTGACAGGATCCACTAACGCAGACGACACCATATACAATGACCCAACAATTTCACTCTAGGTACATACTCAGGAGAAATGAGAGCAAGTGATAACCATTGGACTTGTTTAGAGTGTTCAAAGAAGCAATACGAACAGCAGAAATGCTCATAAGACCAAATATCAGAATCTCCCCAAGCCTCATCAACAATAGAATGGATAAATAAATGTTGGTATATTCACGTAATGGAGCACTACAATTGTTTGCAATAATATGGATGAATTTCCCATGCATAATATTAGACACAAAAGGGTTCATATTGTATGATTCTAGATATATAAAGTTCAAAAGCAGCCAAAACTAATCTATGCTGTTATAAGTCCAGACAATGGATTATCTTTGGAGGGGTAGTGATTTGAAGGAATCATGGTGGGGAGGCTTACAGGGAGCTGGTGCTTCTTTGCCTAAGTGTTGGTTACATGGGTGTGTTCAATCTGTGAAAATGTATCAAAATATATGTGCACTTTTCTGTGTGTTAATGATACTTCAGTAAAACATTAAGAAAAAACACTGGTCACAAACCACTAAATTAGATTCTCCCATTCACTAATCACTTGCAACCTGAAATTTGAAATATCCTACATTAGGTCTCAAGAACACCAAGGGAAGATATACCATGACACATCAAAATATTTAAGTTTTATTTAGAATAACAAAATAGAAAGCTCAAAAGTCTTACGTACGAGCCATTAGACACCAGCAAAATAAAAAGAATCCAGAAAAAATGAAACAACTAAAAATAAGAATATACTGTCCCTTCTTCCTTGATTTTTAATAACTTTACAGCTGCTTTCAATTCAAATTTTTATTGAAGCTTTCATATTAATATATACTTGCTGCCAATCTCTTTGTTAAAAAATACAATTTTGAACATGCTTACCCAGCTTTTTCCATAGTGTCCAAGCCACCAGTCTCTTCTTATTGAAATAGCCAGGAGCAGCTCTCTGGTAAAGAAAATCACCCCTGATGCTCCCCTGTATGGCTGTGCCTTTCCCGTTGGAATCTGCTTTTCCCCTTAGAACTTTCATCTATGATGGCATGCCCTCAGAATCTCCAACCAGCTCCAGCCCATTCTGGAGGTGAGAAGAGATGCCATCCAATCGTAGCTGATTGCAATCAATGTTTACACATTTATAAATGAGCACGGTGCTCAATATTTTAAAGAGACCCAGATGTATTTCCATTCACAATCATTATCTTTCTCAAGCAAAGTGTAGATTACAAGCTACACTGAATATGATTGCTGTTTTTCAAACAGCAGATTGTTGCACACATATATAGGGCAGATGTCTTCCAGGACATTTCTTGGCTGACATCTTTATTCCGTGATTCCATGCAAGTTTTCTTCAAATTCTACAAAGTGGTAAGATCTCCAAATGAAGGCAGTCCAGCTATCTTGGGAAAGTGGTTTCCGTTTCAGATGGCCTGTGTGTATCAATCCCATCAGGGGCCGCAGATGCCATTGCTTGGCTTGAGGCCCCCCACAATGCCTCACTGTGGAACTGATAAACGTCTTTGGGGCTTTGTGATCTCTTCTGAAACAAAGATTGTATCAGTTTCCAAGGAATGTCTGACTTTATCTAGCTGTCCAAAATATCTGCCCAAGTCCCCCTTGCTCTTCACATCTGTCGATACACAAGAGCAAGAGCACACTGTGCATGATGCGAAGCCAAGAGTCAGTGCAATGCTCTTCAAACTCAGTCAACAGTGAGAACGACATGAAACAAACTCAACCTGCTTTCTACATAAGCTGAATTTAAATTTTATGACTGCTAAAGTACATTTGAAAAATGAAATCTTTCCATATGGCTCTATTTTCTTCCATATAAAAGGGTTAGACTGAATTCTGCTTTATTTTTAAAAAATAGAGCTCTATGTACATAGTGCTGACATATACACTACAGTCATCTGGAAAAAATACAAGCTACTATAAGGAGTGCCAAACGTCAAAAGTAGCCAGTCTCATTCTAGTGAGACAAACAGATTGAAGGGGAAACATGTTTAGTTGACAGAGTGAATAGAGAAAATCGATCTCCTATTGTCAAATATATTATAACTGGATGTGAGAGTTGGAAGTTCTGAAACATTGGATTTTGCACACAAGATAAACTTAAAGTCTTCAAATGAACCTATTTCAAAAGTTTCTTGCAGTCAAGGGTGAAATTATTCACACCAGACTAAGTGTTTATACTACATATTCCTCTTCAATTCTGGAGAGAAAGAAAAGTCATCCTTTAGCAGAGAAGCATAGTTTTACACAAAGTTTTGAATCTCAAATGGAGAGAAACAGCATATTCCATAGAAGAACATTTAGAACCTAATATTCAAAGCACCCTCCCTGGGCCCCCTTTTATGAGTGCCACAGTTGCATCAGAGCCCAGACATTTAAGATTATATAGCAAATTTGTAATAGAACCACATTTCCTTTTGGAATACAATACAGCTGCAAACAAAAAAATGTCATATTTCCTCCAGTTATTTGCAAATGGCCATATCCTTACATCAATAAGAGTCCAGTGGAATCCAGACACCACCAGGCAAAAGAGCAGGGATAAAATGAGAGTAATTGCACGCTTCTCTTCCATTTACCATAGAATAAACCCAAAAAGAAAGAAAAGGAGAAACCTTTCTAAGACCAAAGGTCAATATTTTAAAACATAAAGGTTTGTTTCTTTTATAATGTCTCTTTTTTTCTTTTTGGCTAAGAAGCAGGACCTTATGTTTGCTGTAACACAAGAAAGCAGTTCTCAGAGGACCTGAATTGCACATAACTTTAAAAAAAAAAACACTTCATGGGCTTGTTAGCATAATCCCCACAGTCGCATTTCTTTTAAACAACAGACTAATTCCATTTCCTTCCATTTTGCTACCAAATTCTGCCTCTCTCCACTGCCACCATTTCTGCTACTTTGTTTTGTCTTTCCCTTCAGTAAACTTGACACTCTGGTAATTCAATCTCCTGTTCAATGTCATGGTTGAATCAAATCGCTGTCACTCAAAATATAACCCGCGGCTTGAACTATGGCATGGTTGAGCGATCAGGGCAAATATCCCCAAATCTGGAATTTCTGGGTTTTCAGCCATTGAGCTACTAAGTGGCTTTAGACAAGATCTTCCCTCTGCCTCAGGAGAGCAGGTCAAATCCGGTTTGTACTGACTGGGACTTCATAGAGGAGGACACTGCCGGCGAGGAGAACTCCACCTGTGACTGGCTTTCTGTGAGTTAGTGGAGAATTGGTTGTAATGCGATTTACGCAGCAAATTGGCAACGGGATCACTGATCTCACAAGATGGACGTGGGAATTAGCAAGTAATCGAAAAGCTTAGTAAACTGTCACTTTCACACTAGGGTAGAAATCGGAAAAGACCAAAAGGGAGCCCTGTTTAAAGATGTCTTTACTCATGCAGTATAAATAATCAGGTTTCCCAGAGAAAACCATTTCCATTCCCACCACTAGCTCAACTTAAACAAGTCTGAAGGCCAATAAAAACACAGTGTTGGTTTACAAGGGTTAGGAGAAATAAAGGAAGATGGTGAATCTTGCTTGAGTTCAGAAGTTTAAAAAGGACATCCTAAGGATGGGAAGTGACAAATTGTAGTGATACTGACTTTTTTTTAATTCAAGACATGAACCAGGACCAAGTATATTATACAAATGTTATTAGACAAAGAGTAGAAATTATTCTAAAGACTATGATAGAAGAACACCTGAAGAAACAGGGCTTGATTGTGAATTAGAAGTTACAAACACACAAATGATTGCAGCCTACTGACCTGCTAGACATTTGCTGTGCACTGTGAGAGGAGTGTTGAAAGGAACCCAGAGGTTGAAACTGGTGTTGGAAAACCATCTGACAGGATCCAGAGCTAAGACACTACGCTCAGAAATCAGAGACCCTTGCCTAGCAAACTCACTCCAAAGGAGAAAGGGGGTGAGCAGATAGCTCTTAGCCGAGTCCTATCACAAGGTAGGCACTCCATAAATCTTTGTAGAATTGAATTGTTGAAATAAACCATACTCAGATGGAAGAACTGGGATTTTTCAAATTAGAACAGCTGCCTTTATGAGTTGCACTGTTCAAACAGAGAATGGTTCGGGAAGGAAGGGACATCAGAACTAAACAGTCTCTTTTGCAACTGATAGTAAAATTAGAGAGAAAGCAAATAGCAAGAGAGCAGACAATCAAAATCAAATGGATGTGGACCACTTAAGTAATTGGGTCAAGGGATACTAAATGCAGTTCAATTTAGGATAATGTTCAATAAATTGCTTTAAGAAATAACCTGGGGAATACAGGTTAAATGGAACAACCATGCAACTAACAATAAAGAAAATCATTGAAACTAACCACCAGAGCATTACCAACATTAGTAAAAAGGCCGTAGCGACCCTAACAGCAGAAATGCAAATAGACCTGCTCAGACCACAGAGCAGCTGTCCTCATTCATGCACTTCTCTCTGCTCTTCCCGTGCAAGTGAAAAGTTAACCATTTTCCAAGCAGCTCTCCAAACTTAATGCATTTCAAGATTACTATGGGCTTCCCCTAATTTCTCCTCAAATTTCCTTTTTTGGACATGTTACAAATGTTACTCTCCACTTGTCAGTCTTTGGTGGACCTTCGGGGTGGCACCGGGAATCCACGTGCCCCAGTTACAGGGCATTCCCCTAAAGACGGGACATGACACAAACATAATGTTGACCCTACAGGTAAAACTAAAAGTGAACCAAGCCCACGCTGTCCCGAGCAACAAAGAGAGTTGGAAATGATTTGATTGGCACTTGCCTATTTGAATTTAAATTTGACCCCTTTAGATACAGACAAGAAACATAGGGATACCAATTAATTTCAATGGACATTTGTTGAGCCGTGTGCCAGACGCTGTGCTGGGTTCTGGGAACTCCGCAATGACTAAGTTGCACCCCCTGCCCTCCAGAGGCCCACAGTCAGATGACAACTGCCTTATGCACAGGGCAAGGATGACTTTGCTGCATGTAAGTGATGGCACACATTCTATGCAGACCTGGTCTGGATATAAATTTGGAACAAGTTTTCAAAACCATAGAAGCTAAAAAAAAAAAAATTTAATGTTTTATTGGTATCTTTGGGGATCAACTAAAGGAAAGACAGGGTGATGACCTCCGATCATTTTGTGAAACAAAATGGTCTATTCTTGCCAGTAAGACAGCAGCTTGAGCCACAATATTCCAGCCAACTTCCTTTCTCAGCTCAAATCTGTCCCATTTTGCCCCCGCATTGGAGGAGCTTGCTCTCCCAGACAGTTGAGACTCACCTGGATTCCTGAAAGGAACAGGGCCAACCCAACCAGACTAATTAGGTGTCTGGATTTCACTGGCTCAAGGAAACACATTTTAATGGCAGGCAGCATGGACATGGGAGTCTGAGAGAGGTAGGTTGGGATCCTGCCTCTACATTTTATCAGTTGTTACTTAGCTCTCCCAAGCTCAACCTACTCATCATTATAAAGGTAATAATAATGCTTCATCAGTGACTTTTTCCTTATACTAAACAAAGTAACAAAAGTAACACAGTGCCTAGCACATAACTCAGCTAATGTTAAGATCCATTCCATGCCGCTACTCTTGTCAGATGCTGGGAGAAAACACTGTCCTGCACTCCATTCTTCCATTCAGTGTGACTCTAAAGTGTAATAGGCAATAGAAATGGCCTCGGCTGGATGTGGAATTCCAAGGGATACCTAAGTTTCTATCTTGTGAGTAAAACCATGGAGTGTCTGTGATGGGAAAGCCATCCCACCTTCTAGCAAATGCTTGCAGAGTCACCCTTCTCAAAACAGTCTTTAAAAGGAGAAGGTCTCAGTGTATCCCATACTTGGTTTTGTCAAAGATGAATCAGGTCCTAGCCACAGTGTAAGAACCGGATATGGCAGCCTTTTTCCAGAGGGTAGAAATGAAGAGTGAAAGAGAAAAAACAAATACTATGATCATTTTCATTATAAGTAAAGGAATTTTATAGAAGAGAGAGGTTGAATAACTGGCCAGAGACACACAGCATTTCAGAAGTAAAGCTGATGAGTGGCGTGCCTCGATTTCTAGCGCTGTGCTCTATTTTGGCACGAACTAAGTCTGCCTTTTCACTATCCCAGCCTAAACACCAAGCCACTAGCAATTACCAGAGCCTGCAACTCCTGGCAATACCAAGCAACACTTCACCATAGTAGGAGCTCAGTAAGTGCTTGCAAATGAATAATCTTAAGAAAGGCAAAATTAAAAGCAAGCAGCAGCTCAGAACCTGCACTTAAACCAAAACCTAATAAAATAAGCATGGAGAAAATAAGATAGCCTGCTCTAAAGCAGGAAAAAATGAGATGTTTTGCTCCAAACTAGCAAAAACTGTCAAGTAATTTCCCCCATTCCTACCCGATCATTATCTTCCAATATTTTTCCCCGACTTTTTTTTTTAGGACAATTTGCTATCCATTCTCAGAAGCAACTCTCCAAATAGAATAGATTTCATCATGATTCAAACTTACAACATTTTTTAGTAAGGAAACACCAGATAAACACTAGGAGAGCAAATACTTTGGTGCCAAACAACCAAACAGATGTGTTTCCTACCACTTCCTACCTTTCCAAAAGACGTGATTAATGGGGAATTATAGGAATATTCTAATTCTTGTTGAAAGGCTTGATCGATTTATTGGTGCATGTAGCCAAACAATAACCAGGTCCATGTTTCAAACCACTGCAGATGACCCAGAATCTGGGGCTCATCATGATTCTATACTTTGCTACAAGACTGGTGCCAAGAAAATTTCCTCCCAGCTCAGTAATCCTTCTTCCTTTCTGGATAAATTCTACATAGCTTTCCCTTTGCTCCTGCCTTGAGTTAAGATTTCTTGCAGCAGCCTTGTAAATGACTTCTGTCTTTGGAAGATTCATTAAAGTTACACCGTGTGTCTGATTCCCACCCTTGGAATGTGGATTCCACCCAAACAGGACCTTGCACAGAAGTCTCAGCCCAGCATCCATCCCCCAGAAAACCATCACTGATCCTTCTGTCCCTTGACTAGGTTAAGTCCTTCTGCTCTGTGCGCTCGCAGTATTTGTATCTCCTCATTCACAATATCTTCCCATGCTGTTATTAATTTCTATTTGATCGCCTATCTTTCCAACTGGACTGTATGACCATGAGGAAAACATCACAGCCTCAGTATATGGTGGTTGTTAAGTAAACAAATGCCTCCCAAAGTTTTATGAGCCCTTAAAGTCCAAATTTCATTCCTTCTCATGAGAGAAACCACAGCACTTTTACTGAAGCTAATTGTCTTCTGATATCCATTCTAATCTTTGTCTTTCCTTAGCTGACCCCCAGGAGTTTGGGCATGGACCAAGGCCATACAGCTAGAGATGTTTCCAGCTTCCTTTGCAGCTAAGCTCTGGCCAGCTGGACATGAGCTGAAGAGATAATATACAGCTTGTGTCACTTAAAAAAGCTGCTTCTCCCCCTATGTTCATCGCAGCATTATTCACAATGGCCAAGACATAGAAGAAACCCAAGTGCCCATCAGTGGATGAATGGATAAAGAAGATGTGATGTATATATATACAACAGAATACTACTCAGCCATAAAAAAAGACAAAATCGTGCCACTTGCAACAACATGGATTGACTTTGATGGTATTATGCTCAGCAAAGTGAGTCAACCAGAGAAAGACAAATGCCATATGATGTCACTCATATGTAGAAGATAAACAAACACATAGAAAGGGAAAGCATGTTGGTGGTTATCAGAGGGGAAAGGGTGTGACAGGTGGGCAAAGGGGGTAAAGGGGCACATATGTATGGTGACAGATAAAAACTAGACTATTGGTGGTGAACATGAAACACTCTATACAGAAACTGAAATATACTAGTGTCCACCTGAAATTTACACAATGTTGTATGCCAATATGACTTCAATAAAATAATATTTTTTTAAAAAAAGCTGCTTCTCTTCTACTTGCTCGTTTTCCTTTGTGAAAAAAACACATAGTGGTGGTGAGTCAGCTTCAGCAGGGAGATGAGGACAGCATCCTAAGGCATGAAAGAAACGCAAGATAAGAGAAACTGAGTCCTGGGAGACCTTCAAGAGTAGACCTCCCTGGGCACCCCGGTCTGCTTACGTGCCTCCAGACTTACATCACCAAGAAGCAAACTTGTCTCCTGTTTATGCCTCTGAATTTTAGTCTCTCTCTCTCTCTCTCTCTCTTTTAGCATCTTAAATTGAATCTTTAATAATTCACATCAGGTGCAAATTCCGATAACTTAATTTTGCCTACAGCACGGGACATTTTTAAAAGTTCCCTACTCATATATTCAAGCACTGATTATCACTACCACCAGGCATATAGGAAATTCACAGTCATCTACTATTCATGTAGTTATTATCCAGGAAAAACAAATAATTTAGTAGAGCATAACTATGTTTACTATCTGCACCAGAGTAAATGCTTTGTTTACTTAACTGATGACTGCTGTCTTAATTTGGAGTTATAAAAAAAATGTGTGCTAGGTGACACAAACTGGCAAAGTGACAAATTGTTCTTCTCAACATCCCTTTGGAGCATGGAGAGTCCTTTTGTATAAATAGTGTATTCAACTAGATCAAAAGCATTGTTCAATATCTATTACCCATCCATAAGACCTAAGGGGCTACAGCTGGAAGAAATACGACTGATTTTCATAGGATGCTTGTGGAATCCGTCTTAGGCCTTCAAGCCACACCTTGTATATTTGGATGTTTTAGAAAATCAATATTTTGCTGTTAAAAATAATAAAGCCCAAGGGACGCTGAAACAGACGTGGTCCTTCTCTTTCTTTTTCACAGTACTGAAACCTTGAAGTCAGACAAAATGTTCATAATGGCTGGCAAGAATTGTCTCAGCTTTTAAAGCTTTTAAAGACACATTCAACTTGTCATGGGCTATGAGATGGACTCGACCTTTGCCACGACTAATTTCCTGCAAACAGACTCAGTGGTTTGTAGAGTTCTCCAGGTGTCCAAGATGGACCAGGTGGAAATAAAGCAAATTCCCTTCAAACACAAGAGCTTCTAGCTGTAATCCCCTCAAGGAATACAGTGCCTCCTCTATGGCTTTTCTGGCTTTAACCCACTTACGCTTCCAGTTAGACCCAGAATGGAGACCATGTTCCCATTAGAATAAATAACTACAGGAATAACCTCATCACTTCCTTTGGGTCATTATGTAAATGTCATCTTACCAATGAGGCCTTCTCTGCCCACTCTGTCTAAAATTCCAGGCCTCCCAATAGTCCTTATTCCCATTGTATTATCTAAGGTACTCTGCATTTTACTGATTTCTCTGGTTCATTATCTGTCTCCCCTCCTAGAATATAACTCCATGAGGGCAGAAAAACATGTCTTTTTTATTTAGTGCCGTATTCCCAATACTTAGAACAGTATCTGGCACATCGGGGAGGAGGGGATTTTAGGAAATACGTGTTGAACCAAAGAATGAATGGAAGCCCTTTTGGAAAATTTTTATTGAGCACCTCAGCAGTGCATATTCTAATCCTAGTGCTTGCTCGCACATTCTCCTTGTGCCAGCCACGTTAGCTCACACACAGCATGTCCCCCACTTGCTTTGGTTTTTCTGTTTCGTTTTATCCAGAGCCACAAATCAAGGAATTGGTAAGTGAGATGTCATTGCATGCAACAGAAAGACTCAATTGAAATGGCCTTAAACCAAAAATAGATTTGTTTTCTATCATAATTGAATAGGTTTGGTTTCTGTTACGTGTTGAATTGTGTCCCCCAAAAGTATATGTTGAAGTCCTAACTTTCAGTACCTCAGACTGCGACTTTATTTGGCAATAGGGTCTTTTCAGAGGTAATCAAGTTAAAATGAGTTCCATTAGGATGAGCCCTAATCCAATATGATTAATGTCCTTATAAAAAAGGGAAATATGGACACAGACACAGACGTGCACAGAGGGAAGAAGATGCAAAGACACACAGGGAGAAGACAGCCATGTGACAGAGTAATGTATCGACAAGCCAAGGAATGCCAAAGATCCTCAGCAAATGCCAGCAGCCAGAAAAGAAAGGAAACATTCTCCCCTGGAGCAATCAGAGAGAGTTTGGTCCTGCTGACAGACACTGTGACTTCGCACTTCTGGCCTCCAGAACTGTGGGATAAATTTCCATTGTTTTAAACCACCTAGTTTTTGGTACTTTGTTACAGCAGCCCTATACAGCTTTGTATAAATCTTAACGCAGGGCTCAATTTCTATAGTCAGGACCTGTCTCTCTCTCTAGTCTTGGTACATGTCCTCAAGCTCAGGTGGTTCTTCTCATTGCTCCCAAGATGGCCACCAGCAATTTCCAGGCTTCCTCTTCTTATTTAGTGAAGAAGAGAGAGTCCACTCTTGCAGCAGCCAGCTAAAGTCTGGGTTTTGAGTCACATTCCTGACATAGACTGATTTGTGTCACCTGCCCAAATAGCATATCAATGACCGTGGCCAAGGGGATGCACTGTGCAACTGCTCTGAGCCAGTCAAGTCCTTCCCTCTGGGATGCGGGAGGAGTCAAGTCCTGCAGCAGTCACTGTTGGGGCCCATACATCTCCCCTCAGCCCTCAATCTACCCACCCAAGGCTGCTCACTGCAAACTTATGCTACTTTCTGCTTGAGGGCTTTTTTTTTCCTGACTGAAAGATCATGGGCCCATGCACAGAGCAAACTAGAAGCTCCAGAGTTAATGCTCCCAGAAGCTGCTCTCAACTAAGGATTAACAGGGAATTGGCAGATAAATACTCCAGCGTGCTCACTCCTCAGCTGGAAGAACTCTGAGTTCTGAACTCTGAGTGGTTGGTTAACACACCCTTTATTGACTTTCCCCTCCCTATCACACTTCCCCACCCACCAGTATTTCTCCCAAATAAACTACTTTTACTTAAATCTGTGTCAGCTTGGCTTCCAGAGGTATCCAAATCAGGACAAGGCTCAACAAACTGTAAGGGAGGAAATTCAGAGTTCTATTAGAAAAGAGAAAGGGTCAGACTGGAAAGTACCAGAAAGTCAACGAATAAATGCCCACTATAGTCATTATTGTTTTGTCTCTTTCAATTAATTAATAAGCAGATCATGATTTTTTTCTTAGAGTTTTGTTAAACAGACAAGAGCACTGCTTTGCCTGGCAGACCAGAAAGCAGACACATGGGGTTCCATTTTTGTTATTTCTTTTCCTATCTGCTGTGTTTCTATTCACAAGTTATTCCCTTCATCATGTCTCAAGTTCCTATTTAATGAAGACTGAGAATGATAATCCTTGTCCCTATAGAGTATGACCCCAGGAAAGCAGAGCATGGCATAAGGTAAATTAATCTTGAACCTCTTTCCAAGGACATCTATTGCTAGAAGTGTCATAAGGTCATATTCAACATCATTCTCCATCACTTGCTTCCAGAGGACAACGTTAGAGATTAGAGCAGATTAGAGCAAAGATCCAAGTCAGAAAGACCCACTATCTCTGGAGTATTCTCCACCATCTGGAAACCAGGTACTCTTATTTTAATAAACTAACAAAAATACAACTTATTTGTACTTTATACATTTTAAATTTTTTGCAGCTTTATTGAGATACAATTGATATATACTATTGTGTAAGCTTAAAGTGGACAACATGTTGATTTGATACGTTTATATATTATAAAATGATTACCATCATAGCATTAGCTAACACCTCCGCATTACTAATCGTCAGGGAAATGCACAACAAAACCACAATGAGTTGGCACCTCACACCTGTTAGAATGGCTATCACTAAAAAGACAAAAGATAACTAGTGTTGGTGAGGATGTGGAAAAAAGGGAACCCTCGTGCACTGTTGGTAGGAATGTAAATTGGTACAGTCACTATGGAAAACAGTATGGAGGGTCCTCAAAAAATTAAAAATAGAACTACCATATGATCCAGCAATCTCACTTTTGGGTATATGTCCAAAGAAATTGAAATTGGGATCTGGTAGAGATATCTGCACTCCCGTGTTCATTGCAGCATTATTCACAATAGCCAAGATATGGAAACAACCTAAGTGTCCATCAACAGATGAACGGATAAAGAAGATAAAGTTTACATATATAATGGAATATTATTCAGCCACAAGAAGGAAGGAAATCCTGTCATTTGCAACATCTTGGATGAATCTTAAGGGCGTTAATCAAAGTGAAATAAGTCAGGGAAAGACAAATACGGTATGATTTCACTTATACGTGGAATCTAAAAAAAGTCAAACTCAGAGAAACAGAGAGTAGAATGGTGATTACCAGAGACTGGGGGGTGGGGGTGGTGCGGATGAGGATATATTGGCCAAAGGGTACAAACTTTCAGTTATAAGTTCTGGGGACCTAATGTACAGCATGGTGATTATAGCTAACAATACTGTATCACATAATTAAATGTTGCTGAGAGTAAATTTTAAATGTTCATACCACAAAAAATAAAGGTGATTAAAAGTACAATCTTTGACTATTCTGGAGGAGCTCAGAAATGGTTCCCTTAATGAGGTCAGTTTTGCTGAGCCCCAGCCTTGAGTGGCCTATCTACGGGACACTTTCTCCAACCTCTTCCAGAACATTTTGGCAGTGCTTCTGGATGGCAGAGAAACAATCCATGGGAAAAGCCACGCTGCATCACCAGCAAGAAAAGGCAGTGCTTTGCAAGTGTTACAGGAAGCATCCTTCCATTCTCCTTTGTTCTCTGAGTATAAGCAGATGTTAAACATTCTTCTCATAATCTCAGGATACTGTATAATATTATTATGGTGTCAGGCTATTAGAGGCAGCAAGCACCATACAACAATAGCCTTAATTGAGGCTTAGAGCTGAATTGTAAGTATGTAACCTTACTTCAGGGTGTTTGCAAATGGTTTTTGGAAACAGTTTAAAAAGATTTTTTCAGTTGTTCAAACAGCAGCTCGCCCTGCCAAGATCAAGCAAAAGCTTCTTGAGATATGGGCACCATAAACATATTTCTTAAGATTTCAGTGTTTTTTTCAGCCAGAAGCACAGCAAGTCTGTGAGCCAGAAAGCCTCATGTATGCCACTTCCTGGACTGTTCCAGGGAAAAACTAATGAAATGCTGCAAAAGTTGCAGTCAGATCTACCGTGATCTCACGGTCACAGAATTCCACTCTCTTTGAAGTGACTTTACTATGATAATAATAATCTGTCTCTGAGTCTGGACTCGGCACTAGCCTGTCCCTGGGGATGGGGAGTTGGGTGTATGCAACAACTCCCCATCTTCAGCAAGGAAGCTCCTGACATAGAGGGCTGCCCATCAATCTTAGCTGTCACACTTGTCACCATACACATGAAGCAACTGGTCTTGAGCTCCCAGGCTGAATCACAGCTATCAAATATTTGGTGGAGATGCATTATGAATCTGATGCACAGGATAAAAGACTGAAAAGTCTGGGTCATTTGAGATTGTTTCCAGGCAGAAACTGTTAAACAACAATCTGAGTCTGCTTTACTGGATAGAGTAAGGGAAAACAGAAACCAAACACTTTGAAAAGAATATTCAGAACAGAATCCAGAGTTCAGAGGCATGTTATCCAGGCTGTGGATTACGCAGACCACTTTTTCTGAAGTCTGCTTCCAAATAATTGATTCCAATGGGTTGTTTTTTTTTTTAATGACTTGTTAGCATATGCACAAGAAAAGGACAAGCTTAGCATTTTGTTGCTTGTTGGTGACAGTGATCAAAAGTTGTATGGGAAGATCCAGAGGAATGAGGGATTATAAAATCTCAGTAATACAGATCCTGGAATCCAGAATTTAGGGTCATTCTACCATTATTGCCTTTCCAAAGAAATGAATAATGAAAAAAGACTGGAGGCTGCGTTTAAGCAATTTATTCCATTATAATACCATATGATTTCAGCAGGGGATGGGGAGGAAGTGAAGCCTACATATCAATTGTTATCATATAATTGCTCAGTAGGGTCTATAAACAACACAATTTGCCATGGAAATATTATTTACCTGAATAAAACTGCACTTCTTTGAAAAATAAATCTATAATTCAAATATCCTAAGTTCAGACCCCAACTCCATCCCCGAGCCCAGTAATAAGTCTGGTTTAGGGAAGTGTTTACTGTATTAAATAGATAAGATTTAGACTTTGTGGTTTTCATTTATCTTCGTTTCTCATGACCAAATCTGACGTATACAAACAGGATTTTAAGGTCGAGACACCTTTGGCAAGTAAGAGGGGATATCCAGCACTTCACACAGTCCACATTTTCACTATTACATCCTCTTCTGCCTTCTTAATATTATTTATATTTCTGAATTTATTTTTAAAAATTCTACTTGAAGCACAAGACTGAAATTGAGATGTAAAGCCCAAAAGAAGGCCAAAATGGCTAAACTGTGAAAGTAATGTATATATAATAGCATTTATAAACTTAGCCAGACCTAGGTTCATAATCTTGGCTCTGCCACTTACTGGCTGTGATACTGTGCAAGTTTCTTAACTTCTCTGAGCCCTGGTATCCAAGTCTACTAAGTAGGAGTAACATTATCTACTTCACAAGAGTTATTGGGGGAATAGAAAGAGACCATTTGTGCACACTCTTGCTACAGATCTGGCCACATAACATTTTATTCAACATGCTTATGGTGCTTCGTAGTTGTCAGGCACTATTATAAGTTAAAAAACTGGGGTTTGAACCCTAGGCAGTCTGGTTCCAAAGCCAAGAGCCTAAACCACTGCGCTGAGTAGCCTCAATATGCACTCAAATGGGGATTCATAAATAGTAATGATTATTGCTGCACTTAAGGTTGTATCAGTCAGCTATTGCTATATAAAAAAAAAAATCCCAAACATAGTGGCTTAAAACAATAATAATTTAATATTTCTCACTAGTCTATAGGTCAGCTGGGTAGTTCTGCTGATCTGGGTCATGCTCAGGTGATCTTGGCTAGGCTCACCTGTGAGTCTGTGGACAGCTGGCAGGTTGGCTAGAGGCTGACTGGTTTTGGATGGCCACAGATGACCTGAACCATTTCTATGTGTCTTTTGCAGTATTTTAGTGGGCTAGCCTGGTCATGGCAAAAAAGCGAGAGTGGGAAGAGACTGAGTCCAGAGTGCCTGCTTTGCACCCTATTTGTTAACGTCCCATTGGCCAAAGCAAGTCCTGTGGCTGATCATAGGGTCAAGGGTTGGGGCTATCAATGCAACTTATACACTGCAAAAATACTCAGAATTCTAGGGACTGCAAAATTAAACCTGAAACATGAATTGTTTCAACAAATACATATTGAAACATACATGAACCCATGAGGAATTAACATGCCTAAAATTGCTTTATGAATGCTTAATAATCTACAATATCAAGTTAAATTATTAACATTCGATTAGGGCTCTAACATTTCTAAGTGACACCACATGAGTTTTTACATTTAACCCTCACAATACACCACAGAGAAGATAAGGCAGCAGGAGTTTCAGGAGCCAGCTTCCTTTTAGTTATTTTTACAACATGGATTAGGCTAGTGAAAAGCGACAAATTTGTAATACTGTATATTATTAAGTGAGAGCAAACTAGTTATAATGAGAATTTATTTTGCTGACCATAATGATGGTAGGGATGGCTTAAAATTCAATTTGTAAAATATTCCATCAAATTAAGAACTTAGACCTGGTATTTCTGAATTAAAAACCAAGATATCATTATTTTAGGATATGGGTAAAGTGATTTTGTTGTTTTAATGTAAGTATAGCTGTGATATATAGAGCGGAACTTTTTTCATGTAAATAGCATTTGGAGACAAGAATAACCATCACAATATTTCTCAAATACAGCAAAAGGAGATATAATATGTATTACCCTGAACAAGAGGAAGATTCTTCAACAAGATTGTTCAAGATTCTTCAAGAAAGATTCTTCAAGAAATATTTGAATGTATAGTATAGACATCACTTATAAGCTGTGTAACCTTGGATAAATTACTTATTCTCTCTGTACCTTAGTTTTCTCATCTGTAAAATGGAAGTAACAATAGTGCTTATTTCACAGGGCTGTTATGAGGATCAGATGATTTAAGATATATTGTAAAGTACTTACAATAGCACCTGGGACACAGCAGGCATTCGATAATAGTTAACAATTTTTATTATCATCATTATTAAAGCAAGACAGTTTATCGCAAGGTTTTACACCACTGTCTACCTGCTCTTAACACATTTCCTTTGATTAAGCAAATTTTATGTAGAATTTAAACTAGTCAAATTGTATTTGCATTTTGTGGAATCTGAAACCTCTGATTTAGGAAGTGTGCAGACAGGACTCTTTCACTTATCTGACAGTGACATGTTCTGTGGAGGCACAACATCACAGCCCAGCTTGAAGGGACACTGAATAACCAAACCAAAGGAAAAGGGAAACAGAGTTTCAGAGAACTGAGCACGCAATCAGGAATTTCTAGATATTGTATAAATGCCTGGGCCTATCATGGGCTAAGAAAGGATGGAGGTTGAGGGGCAACAGAATTGAGAAAGGCGACGTAATCCGCGTGGGCATGGTTTAAGTGCAGACTGCAAACTCCAGGAAGCACACAATTCATACAGTCCCACTTTACATCATGCAGTTAGGCGCCATTTCAACAAACATCTGCCAGAATTTTTCAACTCAATCTATGGAGAGGATATTCTCCAGATGAATAAATCTCCAGATATTAATGGAAAATAATGTTTGCTTTATAATAAACTTTGCTAGAATGTATTTGCAGAGTATAATGAAGGAGGCCTAGATACATTTCTAAGGATGTATATGAAGCATGAGAATGAGCACTGTAGAAACAAACTCTTTAGCATAAGTTAGGCAAGACAAAGAGCAAAAATGTTCTGAGAAATAGTATGGCACCCATTTGCTTTAAACAGAGTAGTAAACCTGTCAGCAAGTAATTAAGAAAAAGCACAACTGAAATGAAACTTGGCTGTAAGCTTTTGTTATTACTTGAAAAACACTAGGAAGGTTACCTAGAACCCAGAAAATTGTATGTGTTGGAACATTTCCATTCTTACCTCTAAGGACCACAAGAATATCTACAAGAGGCACCCAGCTGTCAGCTAACAGTTACTTAGTGCAGGGAGCCCCTCATTGATGCCTCTTGTTGTTTAAGAGGACTAGTCCAATTTGGTGAAAGTCTGAATTAGAAAACATTTTGGGGGCCAGCCCCGTGGCCCAGTGGTTAAGTTCGCGTGCTCCGCTTCATCGGGCCAGGGTTTCGCTGGTTTGGATCCCAGGCGCAGACATGGCACCACTCATCAGGCCATGCTGAGGTGGCGTCCCACATGGCACAACCAGAGGCACTCACAACTAGCATATACAGCTATGTACTAGGGGGCCTTAGGGAGAAGAGGAAGGAAAACATTTAAAAAAAGAAAAGAAAACATTTTTGATGGAATTATTTTATAGGAACATATGCTAAGATATAGCAAAATATGCTTTTCCCAGCAGTGGACCTGATATCTACTTTAATTACGTATGATCTTGTAATTAGTCTATTGCTTATATGTAAAGATATTTAAACTTCTGTCACTGGAAGAATCCTTTCAAGGTTTATTCTTTCCAGTAATCTCCATGTTCCTCCCTGGGATCCATTTGTATATGCTCGGTTCTGAGTGGTGGTGGTGTTCAGTGGGTTGACTTTTTTGTTGATATGTTTTGGTAAGAAAGCAAAGGCAAAATAAGCACAGCCCACGTCTTTTCTATTCTGGATTCCCTTCCAGTGGAATCTGAATTAAAGAGAGTTACTTCCGTAAAAACATCTCTGATAGTGGCCCACAGGTGTGGTTCTGAATAAAGGCAGGACACAGAGAGCAATGAGAAGGGAGGGCAAACATGAGGAAAGAAAAAGGAGGAAGAACATGAGACAGGCAGCCAACACTGAGTGTTCTGGGGAGCTCCAGCTTGGCATTGAGTTACCCACCCCAGGGGAAGAAAATCTCTAGGCTCCAAACACATAGGAACAATTTCAATCACTCACTTATATTTAAGAAGTATTTATGGAGAACCTAATATTCACCAAGTATTGCACTAAGCTCTGGAACAAATACAAAGAGCAGGTTTATCATGGTCCCTATTCCTCCAGGGGCCACAGTATAGCAGGAAATATAAACACAGAAAACAAAAATGACAATCTGCAATGGGTAAGGTCGTGCTAGTTGCAATAACAAATCAAACCCCCCAGATCTCAGGGACTTCATATAACAGATGCTTATTTCTTGCTCATGTAACAATACGATGCGGGCATTTCTGATTAGCTGGCAGATCTCCACCAAAAGGTTATTCAAAGACCAAGGTTCTTTCCATCTTGAGTCTTCAGCATCTTCAACATTTGGTTTCCAAAGTTACCTTAAGAACACAAGTTACCAATATCAGGAATGAAAGAAGAGTTATCACCACAGATCCCAAAAATATCAAGAGGATAATAAATGAACATCACGAAAATCTTTATGCCAACAAATTCCACAACTTAGATGAAATGAACAAATTCTTGAAAAGTACACTTTACCAATACTGACACAACATGAAGCAAAAAATTTGAAGAGCTCTATAGCTATTAAGTAAATTGAATTTATTACTTAAAACCTTCTCACAAACAAAATTACAGGCCCAGATGGTTTCATTGGTGAATTCTACCAAATATTTATGGAAGAAATAATTCCAGTCTTACACAAACGCTTTTAGAAAATAGAGGAAGAGGGAACACTTCCCAACTCATTTTATGAGGCCAGTATAACACCAAAACTAAATAAAGACATTATAACAAAAGAAAATTACAAAATTTCACTGGGCATCATCTCCATTCCAGCCAGCTGGAAGGGGAAATGAGCATAGATGATTTTTCATGAGAAGTTTCGTATGGGCCAGGCCTATATATGGAACGCACTACATCCACACACATTCCTTTAGATAGAACTCAGTAATATGGCTATACCTAATGGCAAAAGAGCTGCGGAAATTTAGTTTAAGCTGTGAGCCCTCCAGAAGAAAAGAAGCTAAATTTGGTGAAGCTACCAATACAATGTGATAAACGTTGTAAGGAAAACACGGAGTGCTGTGCTAGCACAAAGAAAAGACTGTGACTGGAGAAATAGACGGATGAATGAACCAGCAGGTAGCTAATTATATAAATAAGCCCCCTTAAAATTGCCTCTACCTAGTTCCAGATGTGGTAGTAACTGTACCAATGGGAATAATGACTTACAAACTACTACTGGGCCCCCTTTCAGTGTTAACTTGCAGCTAAAACACTGAGAGTGCATTTGTTTTCCTTGGGACTTGGCAACGAGCCTGGCCTAGAATTAAATGTCACAGTTCCAGTTCTACGTTAAGCTAGTGGGATTCTTCTGTAGTCCTTTAGCCTACCACCACCAAATTCGCTTCCCTTTTTGTTTCTTTGAGAGGGTGGAGTGGGGATTAGGAGGGAGTGGAGGGACTCCAGAAATATATCCTCATTGAATTTTATGACAAACTCTGTGTGGTCTCCCTGTATACATGAAAAGTTGGTAAATTTGTTTTAAAAGATAGGAAACTTGTCTCATTTAAATGTATGCCACATGCCTTCCCTGCTTGTTAACTCTCTTCCATTTTCTGGAGATCTGTTTTTCCTTACTTCCATTCCCCATCCTATTTTCTTTTCTCATTTCCTGACCTACCACAAAATTCCCTGATTCTCTCCAAAGAGCCAAAGGGAAAGTAGGCTTTCCAGACATTTTGAGTATGGGTCAAATCCAGATTGTCATTCTCTGAAAATCGAGATAGCTGTTTCTTCCAAACACCCCCAGCACCATTTGGAGAGGAGGTAGATTACCGTGGTAAAGAAAGCCAAAACACCTGGCTATTGAACTAAAATGGACTGCAATGACATTTTCCATGTCCTCACACCTCCTGTATAATTTCTTCAGTCACTTTATTTCATCTACTAGCAAAATGAGCGAGGATTTCCACTGGCTTCCCCACCCACCTCCACCATCACCACCACCTCCACCCTCAACATCTCTCTGAGCCACAGCTTCCCAGAGACCTGGTAACCACTCTCACTACACAACATAATCACACAGGGTTTTTCTGAAGCACTTTGAGGAACCCAGCACGGAGGGAGAAAAATGCCCTTCCTACCACCCCTTGCATTTCATCTTGGCAGTGAATCTGCATTCATATGACACCCTGTGTTCGAAACCAGAGTTTACCATTGAGCTTGTATTGTATTGTTTCTAATGTATATTAGGTTCCTCTCCTCAGTTAAATCTTAAGTTCCTTGGGGGCAAGTCATGTCTAATGCTGCTTGGGCACTTCCACAGCCTCACACACAGCCTTGTACATAGTACATTCTCAATAAATATACGGTAATTTGACTTAGGTCAAACAAGGGGGTAATCACTAGTTAAAAGGCAAACATCCCCAAGAAAAATAATACTATAAGCCTGTTGTATCATTGAACACCTGCATTGGAATGGTGTTTCTTGTGATGGTGATGGATTGGGACTGATAAGGAGAAGATCCAGAGGAAAACTCAGTACTGAGAAGAGGGTGTAGTGAAAAAGGGAACTCCTCCTGAAGCAGAGGAAACGGAAAGTTGAGGGAGGCTGAGACTATTCTTCACAACGACTGTAGGAGTATCTGAGTTCAGAGAACCAATTGCTCCTTGGTGGCTAGAGTGGGCAGAAAAGACTGTGGAAAATGGAGAACTTCTTGAAGGAATATGATTTGATGAGGTGAGAAAGTCAGAGAGTGCTTTTCTGGCTAGGGGAACAGAATAAGCAAAGACAAGGAAGCATGATGGAGTTTGATAAGTCAAGGCCCTGCAGAGATGGTGCTGGCTTAGGCAGCATGTTGGGGAATTGTGGGAGGTCTGGTGTGACAGTTATTGTGAGGTCTGCTTATGGGGAACTTTGAAAGCCAGGCATGGGTATAGGAGGCAATTATAGGCTCTCAAGCTGAGAAAGGCCCTGGTGAAAGTGTTATTTGGTGAAGATTCCCCCCACAGGGAACTGCTATTTAACCTCTTAATATTGCCCACTATTTCCACATACAGTTTCTTTGTAAGATCAAGCGCAGCTTGATCAGAGTCCTGATCTTTGTAAACTTAACCTGAGCCAAATACCACCTTGACATTTCCCCTCTTGATCTCAGATTAACCTGTTCTTCACAGCATTTCCATCATCTCTGCCACCACTACCATCTCCATCACCACCACCACCACCACCACTGCCACCATCACTTCCAATAACACCACCATATCTGTCACCTCCACTACTGCCACAATCTCCATCACCACCATCACTAACACCACTCTCATCTCTACCACCTCAATATTGCCCATTACAGACCATGAGAAATACTTAAATGACAGATCATATTTATCCAAATAGACTCTTCCTGGGCATCCAAGAGATGATTCAACCAATAAATAAGTACTCTGAAATCAAAGACTGTGACCGCTAACCAAACAATAACAATGATAACGGAAGGTTAGTAGTTCATCAAGCACAGTCACAATGGTAGGGAATATCAGCTCCTTCTGAAATATGGAGGTGCGTCTGGTCAAAACAGCGGAAGCACTGAAGGAGATCCACGAGCAAGACAAATCCTAACGAAAATATCACGGATGTCATGAGAATTTGCCAAAATAGCTGTCTTCACATAAGCACATTTTGGATTTGTAGAGGAGTTCATATATTTGGGAGGGTAAAAAATGTATGTAAGTGGGCTTCGCTTACAGCTGAAACAGGTAAGTCCTCTGTTAAATCAAATTAAAAACTGAAAACTGGGATTTCTTTCCTATTCTTTCTTCCCTAAGAAGGTCTCTGGGATGGGCTGCCGAGTGTGCTTAACTTCTGTGTCCACCAGACTCCAATCGCTGGTGAATATAATTTTCATTCTACAAATAAGAAATCTTCCCAAGCAGTAGCAGCATAAAGTTCAAAAACATCTGCACAGCTAGGTAAAGATGATCTGTCTACATGATGTGGGCAGTGGTGGTTTCCTCTACTAAGCTTCCGAAACAAGAGATGCTGGGAAGGCAGCAACTCAGCCCAGCCGATGCGAAACTTCTGGGGTTTCAGAAGTGATTACAACAAAGTTCTCTAATTGCTTGTGTGTTTTATTAAGTAGATCCCATCTGAGTCTAAAATCACATGCGATGTTTAAATGTTATTTCTGTAAACTATACAAAACTATAATTTTCCAGTAAAGAAAAAAAGATGCTGTCAACTAAGAAGAGATATGAAATGAGATCGTTTCCCTTATTTGTGAGACAGATGTTATTTTTGGCTCTTCTGTATAATGCATTCCATATTATAGTCTCTTTCTAACCAAACACTGGAAATAGCACATGCTTGCACTCAGTGCACCAAAACCATTATCGGGAAAACTTCTTTTTATTAACACTGACAACTTTTCAGTTCCCTGGTGCAGAAACCTCAAGCTGTCAGTTGCAAACAGGGCCCATTATGCAAAGGCAGGATTTTTTTCATAACATATTCCTGCAATAGAAATAAAGCTGTACATTTCCTTCAGAGCCTGCCCCTAGGGTTGACAAGTGATTTTTTTTTCTCTTATCTTTCCTGTGAAACTTTTGTCATCTTATGCTGACCAATTTCATAAGATTTGGGTTTTCTTTATCTTCTTTGGAAAAATGTGGAAAAAGAAGAAAGTAAGGATGGCATCAACCTACACAGAAAAAAAAAAGACTCCATCACACCAACTGGCTATTCTACTTCTATTTATCTCCAAAAAGTTTGATGTTGAGTAAATATCAGCTGAAACTAATTAGCTCCAGGATAAAAATCTCCATATTGAACTGGGATGACAAGAATGCAACCAGAAATGAACAAAATGTACTGGTTGGAAGCAGATGGCAGTTTTGCCAACTAGCGTGTGCAAAGGAGAAACAAATGGTTATCATTAGTGTCGACAAAAATAATCCATAACCAATCTATAAATGAAAATTTGGGAGAATTTATTCTGAGCTAAAATGTGAGGACCATGGCCTGGGGCCTTTCTTCCCAAAGGAAGAAGGGGCATCGAAGAACTGGGGTGCACAGAGTGGTTATATACCCCCAAAGAGGATGTTTCACATAGGATTGAAATGTCCCTTTTACAATAGTCACGAGACTGCTCTGTCAGCACAGCGATTGATGGAAACAGCAGGTAGGTCTGCTGTCTTGGTGGACACAGCAGGGTGGCAGGTCTGTTGTCTCGAGCTGGGTGGTCACAGGTGAGCTGGGTGGTCAAAGGAGAGTGCAGCAATCAGTTCCTAGCCTAAGGAAAGATGCTTATCCCCAAGGAAACGCCAATGTGTGGGGGAAGTTGCACCTTTATCTTAAGGCCATTTGTTCTTGCCATAGTAAATGTTTAAAGCAGATATACAATGCATGCTCAATGGCCACAGTCAGGCTCTTTTGGAAAAAACAAAGTCAGGCCAAATTAGGTTTATACCAAATGGCTTCCTCATATACTCCAGTATATCCCGTTGCTTGCCATTTCTATTTGTCATTAGGCTCATTTAATTTTCAGTTGAAAGTTCTTCTTCATGATGGAGAAGCTGATGTTCACTTAAATAATTTGACCTCAGCCAACTGCTAAAGCTTTCTGGATTTACTGAGGTTTTTCTTCTATTTTGCAATTTTAAAAGATGGTATCTTGTCCTCCAATAGCCTGGAGCACTATCAGCTAAGATAAAGAACAAATATTACTTGAAGAGACAAGAGCCTGGATCCGTGGAATATGTGGTTGCTATCCATAAAGTCTGATGTTCTTCACTGTTGCTGACATAGGCGTGAGGAAGGATTTACAGTGGCAGCACTTGGGATCCAGAGGAGCCACAGGCTTCCCTGATTTGAAGAAGAAGGTGTGAGAGTTTGGGTAGATTTCTGGGACCACAACTTGGTCCCTCTTTCCTATGGAGTGAAAGTGGGTGGTAGTGAGACTCTAATAGGCAGACGTTCTTCCCCAAATCCACTGGGAGCATAGTCATGAGTCAAGGGAACTAGTCAATATTCAAAACTATTTCCCTTCCATTTCCCCACACCTTGGAGTCCTGCTCCCACCCTCTCCCAGTACCAGGCTGGTCACCGTGGAGCAGGGCAGAGTCAGGGTGCCCACCTCCTGTCCATTCCCTCCACCCAGCCCTGGCAGGAGTGGAGCCCTTGTGCCCTGGCAGGATGTTGGGGAGGCTCCTCTGCTGCAAGCAGGCCAGTCTGCCCTGCTGTTGGTCAGGCCCTGACAATAGTCTCTCAGCCCACTCGGAGGTCGTTTGCAGCTTCAGTAGACAGTTCCATGCCAAAGACATGCCAAAGCCTTCCTCCCTGAAGTACCTGCATCTCTTTCAGCCTAAGGTTTTTCTCTGTGCTCAGGAGCGTGCTTGGCCCTCACAACCAATGAGGCTTGGAAGCTGGTGGACAAATACCTCAGCTTTCTTGTCCCTCAGTGAGACAATCTTACGTGTGTTCTATGCAGCCTCTGAGAAGGTCTGCAACAAGATTAGCTGCGCACAGTGGTAACACACCCACTAGTGTCCCTTTGATTTGCTTTTTTCGATTTTTTGTCTCTCTTCCCACTCACTCATCCTCTTGGGATCACCTCACCAAATAAACTACCAACATCCAAACCCTTGTCTCAGAGTCTGCTTTGGAGGAGAATCTGAACAAAGACATGTGCTCTAAGCAACTCTAAGTTATATAAAGTTACTCGTGGTGAGAGTCTAGTGTCCAGCTCACGCCCGACCACATGGTAAAATGTCCCCCAAATGACAGCAGCACGATGACCTATCAAGGTCTGAGAGAACGCTTCTAAGCACACTGCTGACATCCAAGGATTGGAAGCACATGTTCATTAAACAACTATTTATTGAAGGCATTGTAAATTGGCCCAAACCATTTTGTACGTACAACTATTAGGTTCTTTTTGGTAGACCTCGAGAGCAGGCCATAGTTAGAGGAAAAAGAGGGTTAGCTCCTCTCTCAATCTCTCTAAGAGGTTTTAGTGAACTAAAATCTCAAACCAAATTCAGCCACACATATAGACATTTATTAGCAAGTAGGCAGAAAACAGTCAAGCAACCTGTTCTGTAAGCTCAAAGGCTTCTGCTCTTTTTAGAGCATTGCCCACACCTCACAAGAAACATTCACCTGAGACTACTGGGATGGCATTCCCTAGTAGGATGCAGTTAACCTCTATTGGAGTGAGGCAGCCAAGAGCCCTAGGAACCAGTGGCTGGACATAGGACCCTTCAGGAGCAAACAATTAGGTTGTCGGGGCTGGCTCATTCAGGCTCCTATCCATTGACTAGAGCCAATAGTGCATATCTCGTCCCAATTCCTTGTTCAATAGCTTCCTGTTGGTAGTTGGGCGATGGTGGGGGTATTTACACCACAGAAATCAGCAAACACTACATATTTCCCCAGAAAGCCTGTTGTTAAAGATTTACCAGCCACCAACGGAATCATCCTGAGAACTTACGAATAACTTCTCACAGCCTGTTTACACAAGAGTAGGAAATGCCTCCAAAAAAAACTTAAGCCAACCAATTATCTTGAAAGCTACTTCTGTACTAACATAACATCTGGTGACTTCCCTGAGCAGCCGTCCCAGCCTGACTCTGCCTCTGGACTTTTATTACTTGGGAATTCGGCAAAGCCTTATTTGGTTAAGCCATTGCACCCATACTTCTGTTACATACAACCAAATGCAAACCCAAATATTGCACTGTGTATGAGTAACTGTCCCTAAGAGAAGGCATCTCCATAGGAGAAGCACATGAGAATGGGGAGTAGGGGCATGCCAACATTCTTAATGTTTCACCACAAACACTACAAAAAGTTAAGCTAAACAAAAACCATTTGGCTGGCAGGAATATTCAAAAGATGAAAGTGAGAAAGCTCTCCGTGGGGAGCATGGAGTTAAAGTAGTTGAGGACAGTGAATGTGATGAGTTCTCAGGCTCCTTTTAGATCCAGGAATTCTAAATTCAAATCATTTTATCTAATTAGTTATCAGCCTCTTGGATACAGTAGGGATATAAGATCATGGGACATGGGACTAATAAGTTGGATGGGGGAGCAAATTGGAATAAGTTAGGGCCCCATCCTAGCTCAGTGTGATCCAAAGTGGGAACACTAGGTACTTTGATGGTACTGAAAAGGGCTGGGAACGTGACAACATATGCTACAGCGACCTTCACAAATTTTCCCAGGGCGAACTGTTTTATAGAGCATGAAGTCGGGTGAGGAGCAAAGTAGACAGGATCGAAAGAAAAGCAGACATGCCCACGTCACCGAAACCCTTGCGGCCACATGGGCAGAGCTTCATAGATTCTGAAGTAAATGCACATTCCTCCCCCAGGGCTCACTTACAAAAGAAGGATTTCTTCCCCAAGAAAGAAACCCATGGGTTTATAAGTACCAGATTTTTGACAGTATATTCAGAAAGGTCCAGATTGCTGGGGTTTGCACACAGTCTCTGGCGTGTACAGTTCTACAGGCTGCATTCAAACTTCTTAACATGTCATGTGTAGACTTCAGTAAAATAAACTGATAAATACCACCTGCCAAATATATTGAGTACGTTATGTTCAGTATTCAGGGCCTCTGAGTAGCGATGTAGCAGTATGTCCACTGGGTTTCCCTATTAGTCCCTGTGATTGAGGGAGGTGGAATGAGGAAGAATGGGACACAGGAGAAGGTCCTGGCATGTGAGACCAGAACAAAGAGGCCTTTGCAAAGAAGTAGCTTTTGGGTTTACAGAGCAACTCTTTCATTTCTTCACCTATTTTTTAATGTCTGTGTAATGAGTTTCTACTTTTTATTAATTTTTTCAGTCTACATTCTTTGAATTTATTTTTCTCATATGTATCCAGCTTCTTAATTTCAAGGATTCGTACATTTATTGTTTTGTCGTCCTTGTTTTTCCTAATAAGTACAATTATGACGACAAATATTTCTCCAAGTACTGTCTTGGCCATATCAATGGTTTTAACACATTG
This sequence comes from Equus caballus, assembly GCF_041296265.1. Classification (NCBI taxonomy): domain Eukaryota; kingdom Metazoa; phylum Chordata; class Mammalia; order Perissodactyla; family Equidae; genus Equus; species Equus caballus. The sequence goes on from NC_091704.1 coordinate 42,472,796, forward strand.
TACTTTCGTTGTACTGCATTTGTAAATAGTTTTTTTGTTTCCTCTTTAACTCAGGCACTACAAAGAAGTGGGCTTTTTTTTTTTAATTTCAAAAAGTATAGGTTTTAATTTTAAGGAATATAGTTAGTTTTTGGTTGGGGGTTTTTTGCTGGGTTTTTTTTCTTCTCAATTTCTAATTTTAATGCATCATCATCAGTGAATATGGTCTATTGACTTCTTTTTGCTTTTTAATTTGTTAACATTTTCTAATACATGCGATCAATTTTTTTCTGAATGTTTAATACACTTTTGGAAAAAATGAATACTGTTCACTGGCTACATATATATGTCAAATTTATTCATTGTGTTATTCAAATCTTTTATTTTTTACTTACTTATTATTTTTATTTCCTTATTTATTTTTTGTGAAATTAACTTATTGCTTTCTAAAAATTGTATGTTAAAGCCCATTGTGATTGTGGATCTATCCATTTATCCTTATATTTTCTATTTGCTTTTGCTTTACGTATTCAGAAGCTATGTTATCAGGCTCATAAAGGTTTATTTGATTGATAAATTCTTTTATTATTCTGAAATATTCCTCTTTGGCCATTTTAATAATATCTACCTTGAATTCTCTTTTAATGCATATCAGTACTGCCAAATTTGCTCTATTCTGGCTAACATTTTCCTTTTATATTTCTTTCCATTCCTTTCATTTCAACCTTTGTGTATCTTTAGGCTGCTTGTGGAACAGAGCAGGACACTCTGTTCTATGCAGTGTGACCTCTATCCGGTCTCCTGGGATTTGGATGAGGAACAGAAAGTGCTATCCCTCAGGGCAGGCCTTCAGTTATCTCTTGATGTGGGGGCTCATTGTTTCACCTGGGTGTCACAGCCACTAAAGGCCCCACCCAGCCTCTCTGCACTGACTGTTCCTGCCTAAGGGGACAGCCACATTGACTGCTCATTGCCTGAGCATGGAAGAGGCAGAGGAAAGGAAGAAGGCAGATGCTCAACAGATCTGATTGCTTCTGCTATAGAACTCCAACTAATCACCCCGTCAGTTGCCCCAGGGGACTTCTGAAAATCACCAACTTTTGCCTAGAAGCATCCTTGGAGCCACACCCACCTTTACAGGAATTCTCTCCTGCATGGGTTTTGGCCTGTGATTTCATTTTTCAATCTGATCCCAACTATCTTTCATCTTTCTGAAATTCACCAAATGATTTTTGGCCAATTGGAGACTTTTTTGCTTTCAAACATGATTTTAAAAGCAATATTTTTGTCATTTCTAAGCATGTGGGGTGGGAGGGAGAAGTTGCAAGGATTTCCATAATTCTTGTCTTTTCAATTATTTCTTTAGCCTAGGTTACCAAGAATGGGATTCTGAGGCAAAGCATATGAACATTTTTAGGGGCCTTGACACATATTGCCAAATTGCTTTCTAGAAGGATTATAATAATTTACACCATCATCAGCAGTTCCCTCATTAGAAATTTTGCTCATTGTTTAGAACAGAAATAGAAGTCAATAAGTAGCCTGATGGTTAACAGGTTTATAAAGGTATAATTGACATATGAACTGCACATATTTAAAGTATATAATTTGATAAGATCTGCCATGAGAATACATCTGTGAAACCATCACTACCATCAAGAGAGCAAACATATGCAACAACCCCGAAAGTTTCCTTATGTCGCTTTGCAATCCCTCCCTCCTACTCCTGCCTGCTTCACTCTCCCATCCCCCACTAACCACTGCTCTGGTTTTTGTCACTGTTGATTAATTTATAATTTCCAGAATTTTATATAAACAAAATCATATAGTATATACACTTTTTTCTCTGGTCTTTCACTCAATATAAGTATTTTGAGATTCATCCATATTATTGTACGTGTCAATAGTTTACTTCTGTTTATTGTTGAGTAGTATCCCACTGTAAGGATATACCACAACTTATTTATTCACTCTTCTTTTTCTGAGTTGGACTAATTATTTTTAATGATTCTATTTTATCTTCTTTATTGGCTTTTTAGCTATAATTCGTTTCGTTATTTTTTTTTCCAAAGATTGGCAGCTAAGCTAACAACTGTTTCCAACCTTCTTTTTCTTTTCCTTATTTTTCTCCCCAAAGTCCCCCAGTACATAGTTGTATATTTTAGTTGTGGGTCCTTGTAGTTGTGGCATGTGGGACGCTGCCTCAACATGGCCTTGTGAGTGGTGCCATGTCCACCCCCAGGATCTGAACTGGCAAAACCCTGGGTCACCAAAGCAAAGTGCACAAATATAACCACTCGGCCATAGGGCCGGCCCCCTGTTTCGTTATTTTAGTGTTTGCTTTAGGATATAGTACACACTTTTAACTTACCACAGTCTACCTTCAAATGATGTTTTACCACAGTATGTATAATATAAGAACTTTAACAATGGCATTCTTCCATTTCTCCCTTCCTGGCCTTTGTGCTATTTTTGTCATACATTTTGCTTTTACACATTTTATAATGTAATTACTTCATTGTTATTATTTCTAACAGTCAATTATATTTTTAAAAGATTAATAATAAAGGAGAAAGTCTTACACATTTACCTGTGTAGTTACCATTTCTGGTGTTCTTCCATCCTTAATGTAGATCCAGATTTCCATCTAGGATCATTTTCTTTCCACCTGAAAGACTTAAACATTTCTTCTAGCTGTGGTCTGCTGGTGATGAATGTTTTCAGCTTTTGTACGTCTGAAAATGTCTATCTGCATTCACTTTCAAAGGATATTTTTGCTGGGTATAGAATTCAAGGTTGATAGTTTTTATCTTTCAGGACTTTTAAGATATTGTTCTAATCACTTCTCACTGGCATTGTTTCTGATTAGAATCTGCTTCTAGAATGTACTCCTTTGTTCCTCTGTATGTAAGGTGTCTCTTTGCTCTGACTGCTTCTAGACCTTTTGTTTTTATCGGTGATTTTCAACAACTTAATTATGATGTGCCTTGGTGTACTTTTCTTCAAGTTTCTTGGGCTTGGGGTTTCTTGAACTTCTTGAGTCTGTGGTGTGGTTGGTAGAATAATAGCTCCTAACAATGCCCACATCCTAATTCTTGAAACCTATTTTATTCGTTTACTATGGCTGCCACAGACTAGTGGCTTAAACAATAGAAATTTATTCTCTCACAGTTCTGGAGGCTAGCAGTCCAAAATCAAGATGCTGGCAGGGTCAACTTCTTCCAAAGTCTCTAGAGAATGATCCTTCCTTGCCTCTTCCAGCTTCTGGTAGCCCCAGGTGTCTTTGGCTTGTGGCAGCATAACTCCAGTCTCTACCTCTAAATTCACATGGCCATCTTTCTTCTGTGTCTGTGTCTTCACATTGTATTCCCTTCTTTATGTCTCTCTCCTCTCTTATAAGGATACGAGTCATAACGGATTAAGGGCCCACCCTACCACAGTATGACCTCACTTTAATGTACATCTTAGCTACATCTACAAAGACCCTATTTCCAAATATGGTCACATTTGCAGGTACCATGGATTACAACTTCAACATAATTTTGGGGGAGACACAATTCACCCCATAATGCCTGTGAATATGTTACCTTAAACTGCAAAATGGACTTTGTATATGTGATGAAATTAAGAGCCTTGAGATGAGAATATTATCCTGGGTTATCCAAGTGAGCCCAATATAATCACAAGGCCCCGTATAGAGAACAGCAGGATGGCCAGAGTGAAAGAAGGATATGTGACAACAGAAGAAGAAGTTGGAGTGATGCAGACACATGTCTAGAATTGCAAGCAGCTTCTAGAAGCTGTAAGAGGCAAAGAATAGATTCTCTTCCAGAGCTTCCAGAAGAAATGCAACTCTGTTGATATCTTTAGTTTAGTCCCTAAGGTCCATTTCAGATTTCTGACCTCTAGAACTAAACAATAATAAATTTATGTCATTTCAAGCCACTAAGTTCATGGTAATTTGTCATAGCGATAGTAGGAAACTAATATTCATAAGTTTATGGGTTTCATAATATTGTTTCCTCAAATTTTTTTTGTCCTTCCCTTTCTTCTCCTTTAGGAACTCCAATTACACAGATATATAATAGATAGATAGATAGATAGATAGATAGATAGATAGATAGATAGATAGATTAGATAGATAGATAGATAGATAGATATACAGCCTCTTGAAGTTACCCCACAGCTCACTGATGCTCTGTTTATTTTTTAATTCTTTTTTCTCTATATGCTTCATTTTTTAATAGTTTCTATTACAGTGTCTTCAAATTCACTAATCTTGTATTCTGCAATGTCTAATCTGCTATTAATCCCATCCAGTGTGTTTGTCACCTCAGATATTGTGGCTTTCACATCTAGAAGCTTTATTTGGGCTTTTTAAAAATATGTTCCATGTCTCTACTTTACTTTTTGAACATGTGGAATATAGCTAAAATAATTATTTTAATGTCCTTGTCTGCTAAATCCAACATCTGTGTCAATTCCGGGTCAGTTTTGATTGATTTTTCTCCCTATTAAGGGTTGTATTTTCCTGCTTTTTTATATGCTTGGTAATTTTTTATTGGATTCCAGTCATTGTGAATTTTACTTTGTTTGGTATTGGATAGCTTTGTATTTTTATAAATATTTTTGCCCTTTATTCAGGGATACAATTAAATTAGAAGGCGATAGTTTGGTATCTTTTGGTCTTGCTTTCAAGACTTGTTAGACAGGACCAGAGCAGTGTTTAGCCTAGGGCTAATTATTTTCCACCATTGAGACAAAACTTTTCTGAGTGCTCTACCCAGTGATCCACGCATTGCAGGGCTCTGCAATCTGGCTGATGGGAACAGGCATTATTCCTGCGTCTGTGTGAGCACCAGAGATTATTCCTTCTAATCCTTTAGGATGGTTCCTTCTCTGGACTCAGGTAGTTTCCTTGTATGGATGATGTCCTCAGTCTTGAAATTGTTGTTTCATATATCTTTGTTTCTTTCAGGTGGAAAGATAAATCCAATCTCTTTTAATCCATCTTGATAGAAGTAAAACTAAACATTTTTAGCGTGAGAAGCCTTCTTTCAAGTAATGCCACTATTTAACACAGACTAAAAAGTCAAGGCCCTGTGACTGAAAATGAGGTAAAAGATTGATAGTATAAGGAAACCTGCCCATGTAGCTTTTGATGCTCTTAGAAGCTCCTAAGGACTCTCCCCTGATTCTTAGAGATTCACAGGGCCTGATTTAAAAACCACAAACCTCTCCTTTTTATACTTGATGCAACCGAGATCCAGAATGATTAAACCACTTGCCCGAGGTGACACAGCTAAAACCTAGGTCATATGATGAAAGGAAATAATGACTGCACATGAGTAAAGGCCTCAAGAATGGCAGCAATTGCTTCTCGATCTATCCCTCTATTCAAATTTCCAAAAGCCTGTGACAGTGACCAGAGAAGAGGGAAAGACCGTGAGTTTACAGAAAGGATCCAGTGCTAGAGGGGCCCAATTATGCCTTCCCTTATAAATCAGGTTCATTTCCTGAAGCCACATCTCCTGGGGAAGGTTCTCATGGCTCCAGCTCAGCTCACAGACCTCTAGCAAAGGCCAAACTCTTGAAAACTAGAACCCAGATCCCTGAATCACAAGCAAGTGCTCTATCCACTGTACCCCACACCCCTCTTCCATTGGTAAAACTCCAGAATGCAGTGAAACCCTTAGTTTTAGCTATCTACAAAATATTTAAAAAGACGTTAACCCAGAACAATGTGTTTGTGATTGTTGGCAAAACTCTCTGCACAGAATAGTCTCAATCCCTCACTAAAATAGCACAGATTCCATTTTGCCTTGAACTTTATGCAGTAGGGCACAGTGCGATAGCATTTAGGAAGCAAGCTGGAAGGAAGAGAGTTGATCAAATAGGAATGAAGGCTCTAGGCCTCCACTGAAAACAGCAAAACAAGAAGAACACGGGTGCCAAGCGGGTCTAATTCAGACATTGACACACTGGATGAGTCTAGATTTGCCACTGAATGAATCTCAAATTCCTTGTCTTTAAACAATATTTATAGAACTTGTCCCTGCTTGCTTCCCAGACACTCTGGGGGCTATAACTGGATTTAAAAACAATTTGTAAATCACTTAGAGCTCCTTGGAGATAGGATGATATTAAAATACATGGTATTACTGTTATGTTAACCATACTTAAATATGTTTAGCCATACTTAAGTATGCTAACCGTACTTAAATATTTACAATATTATCATTGAGAAGGATTATCTGCAAAACTCTTAGCGTCTTCTCCAATTAATTTTTCAAATGATAGAGAAGTTAGTTACTCTGGAGTCTTACTATACCGCAATCTACTACAGCCCAGAACCTGAGGCCCATTTAGAATTCTTTCCACATCAGTGAGAACTGAAAGAATTTCAACACATCATGGCCATTCCCACACCACATCACAGTATGTCCTGGGAGACAGCACCAACAAGGAGAGTAAAGTAGCTTTCTTCAGGATTCAGTCTTGTCACTTTGCCCAATATTAGAGGAAAACAATTACTAAGTAATTTGATTCATTTTTGTGATGTAATTGTTACTTTTGCTATATATTTGTTTGCAAATTCAGCACTCAAAAGATGATTTATTTCACCTAAAACTGTACCTTCAGTTTAGGATGGCAAGATGTCATTAGGTAGGTGGTGACTTCATGGTTTGAACTGCAGGGCTGCCGCTTATGGCCGTACGTACAGGTACGAATGAGCCCTGGAGAACTGTGCCGTGTACAACTTTCTCCATCATACATAGCCGCCCTTATTCTACTTTAGTACCAGAAGGAAAAAGTGAGTCAGGAAAGAGAAGATGGGAATTGAGGAAATAGGGGGATATAAGGAAGCCAGGCAACAGAATTCCGCCAAAAGTATGCATACACAGATAATAGATCTGCTACATATTCTACATTCATGGATCTGTATACAAAATATATTCATTACACTTACCTGCATAGACATAATATATTACATTTACCCATAAAACTATTTAACACAAATACGTTATATGTATACATTTGTTAAGCCCCTAGTACTGGACATATAATAGGCGCTCCATAAATATTGCAAACAGATGAATGAAAATACACTTACTGTCATAGCTGTACACCGCGGCAAGTAGACTAAGACGAACTGCTGCTAATTTTCATCATGATGAACACAGACTGCTGTGAATTTCCATCCAGTCAAAAATGGCCCACCAGGTTCAGAAGATTCCAGAAGAATCCATAACCTAGATCCACAAGTGTAACTATTAGGTATGATCTAATCAGCACAAATTAACTGAATTCCTCATAACATGTACCCGAAACTATTCAACTCTAAAAATTCTGTTCCTGAAACTCAAGCAAAGGCTATTGTGTTGCTTTTTCCCCATTGTCATAGGTCAGCTCCACTTTCTAAGAAGGACGGTCATCACGGAATGGAGGAATGAGCAGAAGACCTGCTTTCCAGGCCCAGCTCTGTAACCAAGAAGCTGAGGACACTTGCTCGAGTCCCTTCTCTATAGACTTTTGCTGCTTAGTCTGTAAACTCCATAGCTGGATTTAACAATCCATAAGGTGCCTTCATGCTATGCACGAATTTAGTTTTTAATTTATTTACACTCTGACCGTCAGATCAATAAAATTAATAAAATAGAAAATTATGCCCAAAGGGGAAAAGGAAAAGGAAAATATGCTAACAAGGGTTTATATAATTGCCAATTAAATTTTATATTTGGCTCTGAGCAATCAGGGAAAAATAAGAAACGTAAGTTTCACAACTTTCATTTTCTTAGAAAGGGAGAAACTTGCCTTTTTCTTGAGGTATAACCTTCTCTGCCCTAGTTGAGAAGATAAACTGCGACCCTAGGTTCACAGGATCATCTTCAAACTAGAAACCCCTCCTTATCTTTCCATAGGTAAAGACTAAACATTCAAATGGCACCATTTTTCCTAAGTAGTGAAATGTCACTGCAAGGTCACTGGGTACCATGCAAGTGAGGAAATCAGAACCCAGAGACATTAAATAATATTTCAGAGGCCACCCAGCTAGCCATGAACAGCAGAGAGATTAAACACTCAAGAGTTCCTGACCTGAGGTCAGTGCCTGGTTTTAGGTAACACATCCCCAACGGCAGAGGGGCAGCTTGGGGGCACGTGTGCAGAGCTGAGTGTCCGTGGAATCTGACACAAGCTGCAGGAAGCACAAGAGAAACTGAAAGGCAGTGACGCACTGGGGTCTTCTGGGGCGTGTGTGTGTCCCTTTCACTCCATCCCATTCCTTTCACCACAGCTTACTTTTAACCTAATGAATTAAGCATGATGTTTACTTCCTCTTCTGTGCAGCAGCCTTTTCTGGGTGGGGCACCCACAAAGAGGAAGCAAACCATGTCTGCAAGATGGCACCAGGAGTCATCAGAGACTCTGATTGAGATGTCGTGCTAAGAAACCACCATATGTTAGGGGCTGGGGAAACATCTGGCTCAAGTGGAGATAACGACGCCCTCAGCAAACCTCAGACACAACCCAGGCCTGTCAACTCCCCACTTAAGGCATCCCGTCGCCCGAAGGGGGTGCCTCCTGGGATTGAGGTCACCAAAACAGTGCCTACAAAGAACACTTATTAAGAATAAATGTTGACAGCAATTTGTAGGAACAGTTCCCTCATTTCCTGGTCTCAGGGAAGAGTCTTGAGGCTCCTCAGACAATTGATGTTCACTGGCCCTTCCTCTGATCTCAGCGGAGAACAAGTCTGAGAAAGAGCATAGAACACAGCTTACAGGGAAAACCTGCTATTCAGGAGCACTTACCCTGAAGAGCAATTTTTTTTTTTTTTTTTTTTAGATTGGCACCTGGGCTAACAACTGTTGCCAATCTTTTTTTTTTTTTTTTTCCTGCTTTTATTTCCCAAACACCCCCGGTATATAATTGTGTATCTTACTTGCAGGTTCTTCTGGTTGTGGGATGTGGGACACCACCTCAACGTGGCCTAACGAGCGGTGCCATGTCCGCGCCCAGGATCCGAACCCTGGGCCGCCGCAGCAGAGCGCGTGAACTTAACCACTCGGCCACGGAGCCAGCCCCGTGAAGAGCAATTTTTTTAACAGCACAAAATAACTTGCCTATCAGTGCTCCCCATCCTCCACCCAAGTCTTTGCCCTGATTAGCCAGCAGGGGCAACACTTCACCCAAAAATCATCATTTTACTTCTACAGTATCTGTACAGGGTCTTGGAAATGAAAGGAACCTTAAGAAACATGTGCGGCCACTAGGATAGCAAAACAACCGTGCCACAGCTTGTTAGTGCAAACTCTGGGAATAGGTCTAGGCTACTCCCCACTCCCCACTCCCCACTGGGGTTTTTTGCTTTCATTTGTCTTTTCTCAACAAACATTTATTGTGTACCTACAAATGCAAGAGGACACAGACAATCACGCTCTGACTGTGAAAAATTCTGTCTCAAAAATGACCTACATCCTTTCTGCTCATATTAGTGAAAGCAAGTCACTGGCCATGCCCAATTTCAACAGGCTGGGACAGATTATCCTCCCATGGAAAAGTCATCAAATATTTGTGAACAAGTACAACAGTCCCCTACAAGATTCCAGGATCCAGGACAAGGCTTGGTTTCACCCAGATTAGCTAAGGAACTAGAGCCCCAGGAGATGGATTATCCAATAGAAAGGAGGCAACCACAGCTCCTCAACCACAGGTCCTCATTCCTCAACCGAATCTAGAGACACTGCAAGGACATGGACACGAATGAGGAGAACAGGGTGCAAGAGCTCTCTGGAAGCACTTGGGGAAAATAACACTTTTTCCATTCCTCGGAATTCAAGGACATATATACATGAGCCCTTGAGACACGACCTGAAATTTTCCATGTACACACAAATATTCAACCAGATGGGTATAAGCTTGCTGATGAAACACATCAGCACAATGGCATCCACACTTGTCCCCCTCCAGTGATCTAGACCCTGGAGCCAGAATGATCTTTTTAAGATAGAAATCTGATTATATTTGCCCATCCCTTCTTCTACCGTCCCATGTACAACTTTCCATTGCTTAACACACATCAGTAGCTTCCCATTATTTTTATTCTAGAAATATTAAAATGTTAACTACTGGTTCCATGCTCTCTCCGCTCCAGGCACATTGGGCTTCTTTTAGTTCTTTAGGATCACCATGCTTCTTCCATGCACAGAGCCATTCCACATGCTTTCCCGTGGTCTGGAATGTTATTCCCTACCTTCTTCATCCAGGACATTCCTACTGTCTTTAGATCTTGGCTTCTTGCCATCGCCTTCAGAAAGTTTTTCTTGACTTCCCTGACCAAGTCATATAATCTCTCTAGTTTGTTCATACAACAAATGTTTTTTGAATACTTGTTAAGTACTAGGTATTGTCCTAGCTGCTGGGAACATAAAGGAAACAAAACAATCCATGTGGCAAGAAGGACAATTAACAACAAATATAAACCCTGTCAGGTATGATAAGTTCTATGAACCACAAATAAACAGAGTAAAAGATAAAAGAACAGGAGCACTATTTTAGATAAAATGGTCAGGGAATAGCTCTCTAAAGAGAAGACACTTAACAGGGCCCCAAATGAAGTGAAGGACCAAGCGATGCTATCTGGAAGAAAAAAGTTTCAGGTAGAGGAACAACAAGTGCCAGAGTCCTAAAGGTAGAGTGTTGGAGGAACAGCCGTAGGCTTATGATGTATTTCCATGCTGCGTATCTTATCTTAGCACTCATCACAGCTGCAATGAAAAACACTCATTTGTATTATCTGATTAATGCTCATTGCTCTTCTAGAATGCTACTTCTAACGACATAGGACAGGAACTGTGTCCATTTTTTGCTCACCATTGCACACTGAATCTCCTGTGTCCTACCTGATGCCTAGCACACAGAGTAGATCTTTGACAAACATTTGTAGAATGAATGAAGAAATGATGACTAAATGAATGAGTGATGAAGCAGATCCCTAGAAGACCACATAATGTAGGTATTTTCTATGGCTCACCCAAATACCCTCAGAACTTACTTATAAATGTCAAGAGTTGTTTACCCTGCAAATCTCTGCCTGAGGACTTCTTTCAGACCAAGATTGCATGCTTGGAACAGCCCTCCACCAATGCCAGATGGACAGTCAGTGGATAAATATACCCCAGTTTCCTTGTCCCTTGAATGGGATAACTCTTAGGCAGTAGTTCTCAACCCTGGGTGATTTTGCCCCTCAGGGGACATTTGGCAATGTCTGGAGACTTTCGGGTTGTCACAACTTGGAGGAGGAGTGCAGGGAGAGACGCTACTTGAACGAGTGAGTAGAGACCAGGGATGATGCTCAACACCTGACAACACACAGAACAGCTCCCTACAACAAAAAATTATCCAGCCCAAGACGTCAACAGAGCTGAGGTTGCAAAAGCCTGCTCTAAAGAATATGCCCTATGAAGTCTCCCAGTCTGCAGCAGAACTGAGCTCGGGTTGCCCACAGTGGTAGCTGGTTTGATAACACGCCATTTACTACTGGCTTCCTTCCCTTCCCTGGCTCACTTCCCGCTCCCCTAGTGGTGTTTCCTGGGATTCCTTCCCAAATAAACTACTTGTCCTCAAATCCTTGTTTCAAGGTCTGCTTGTGGCGAAACCCAGACCATAAAATATCCCCCAAACCTTGTATTTCTCAGCAAACCAGTCTCTCCTACTCTTTAGCTATGTAATAAGCCACAGGACTGGTCTAGGAAACCCCAAGGAGTAGGCAGGTGACACTGGCATCTGAAAATGGCAGCAGTTAGTCTGTAGCTCTTAAAGAAAGGCTATGCCACCTGATAAACTGTCTTGTTTGGGAAAAGATGCTCTTTCCCCCCTGGTACCCTTGGAGAGTCACTCAGTTTGGATATTTAACTGGCCCAAGATGGCGGAAAGGTGAAAAAATACCAAAGACCTGTTTTAATCCTGCCTGTGCGGCTAACTGGATCCCTCCACTGTCCAAGTCCCTAACTTGTCTTGTATTCAGTTTCCCCATCTTAAAATAAGTGTTTTGGGTGAGATGATTGCTGAGGATTCTTTGAGCCCTAGCATTCTACAATTGTAAGAAATAATCACCCACCTTCCGTGGCCCCTCCATCATGACCCAAGCACGGTCTGCTTTGCTGGAAGGCTTCTTTTCTTCCTGCCCAACCATGCCCTCCCAGAGCAGCACACTGCGTGGCTGGCCTCTCTTCCCCTCTTCTCTTCTGTTAACACTTATCCAAGTGCTTGCAGCTCAGTTCAGCTCTTAAAAGTTGGCATGTCTCTGGGCTCCACTTCCTACAGACAAACCAAGGCACAGAGATGTCTGCTCACTTTCCTCAAGGTTGCAAATTTGCAAAACTCACTCCATGTCCACAACACCAACTGCCACCCCCACCCGCACCCCCACTTGAACAACTGGACAAATTCACCTCAGCATGCACTAGCTATATACTGGGAGCCGGGTTTGAAGTGCAAGGGGAAAAAAATCCTTTCTCCTATTTAACAAAAAAACTTAGAGAATGGGGCATTCTGGTTGAGAATTAACACGTATGTGCTATACAGATGATCAATTTTTGAAGAGTTAGAAAACAAAAGTCCACATGCTTTGAAACCCGTACTGCAGGTGTCTATTTTCTTGATGGTTCCAAAGGTGTTTCAGGATGGCAAAAATAACAAGAATGCCTACCATTGGTTTGGCTCCATGTCATTCACAGTCTCAGTTTTCAAAAGATTGCGTCGTATTCAGAAGAGCTGGGCGTGTAATTTCAGTGAGGCCAGAAGTGTCAGTCAAGTGTAGAATTTGGAAAAAGAAATTATTTCTGTGTCTTTTTCCTGATGAGAAAATAAGCATATTTTTCTTCCTCTTATTTATTTTGAACAAAAATAGAGTTATTTAGTGACTGGACACTCATCAAAAGTAAATGGTTTTATAAAGAAGTTCCAAATATTTTGTTTCATTACTAAAGTAACATAATCACTTAGAAATTTTAAAATTATTAAAAAAGTAAGCAAACAAAATGCATGAAAATAAAACTAAAATTTTCCTACAATTCCGCACCTAGAGACCACCACTGTTTATGTTTTCATGTATTTCCTTCCAGTCTTTCAGACATTTTTAACAAAAATTAAGATAATTATTTTAGGGTGTACGTACAATTCTTGTATCTTGCCTTTTTCTCTTCTCACTATATCATGAGCATGTAAGCAAAGATCCTGACTTGTCTCATCATTGCACAATATTCCACTCACCAGTCTATGAAAGATTGGTTTAACCAAGCCCTTATCGTTAATGCTTAGGTTGAATCCATTCTCAACTTGTACAGAAATCTCTGAGTCTCTGAGAATTCCAGGAAACAAAGTCATTGGGTCAAAGCAGATAAACATTTTTAAGGTTTAGAGAAGATTTAAAAGGAATTAAGGCCAGGAATTATTTAGTACCTTTCTCATTCATTCCTAACTTGCCGAGCACAGATTAACCTAACCCTGGTCTGATGCACAGAGTTGACTAGAACTCTTCATGCTCACCTTGAGACTTATGTTACAGTTATGACCTCTTTGAACACTGGATCTTTAGGAAGAGGTCAGCACCAACATTTTTAGAGGGAGGGAATTTCTTGGGTACTGTTAATATTCTATTTCTTGATCTGGGTGGGGGTTACATAGGAGTATGCAATGTACTTTTATGTATGTGCATTATACTTCAGTATAAAATATGCTCAGAAAAAAGTTTTTAATACTTCCTGAAGTCATTAACTATGAATTTCCTCAAGGAAGTCCTTGACAGCCACGAAATAGTTGTGGTCTTGGGAATAAAATACTCTGTGTATTTGAAAACCATTAGATGTTTTTTAGATGTAAAGAATTATCATCATCACCCGAGTAAAGTCAATCATGCTGACATATTAACGAGGCGATACTCTCAGAGGGCATTTTTATTTTATAATCAAATTAAGTAATTCTGAAATTGGTGAGCCGATAGGTAAAGGGAGGGAACTTTTGGAGAGGAGGTCTCTTTCCAGTCCACACCCCTCTGGCTGCTTCGCCCAAAGAACAAGGTACACGTCATCAGGCTGCTCAGAATCTAGTTTTAGAATCTAGAATTCTAAATTCAAGATTATCTGGAACACACCCTTTGGCAAGTTCATCAATATGTGGAGTCAGTTTCTCATCCATAAAATGGGACTTGGTTCCCCCTGAGCAAAGCCAATGCCTGCAGTTGGAAGTTTACTGGCTGTACGAGGACACCTTGTAAGGTGTGAGGGATGACATCCAGTGCCCACCGGGTCATGTATCCTGACTAGGGGCTGTATCCACTCAGAAGAAGGGGGAACCTTTTCAAATTTGGACAAAGATGCCAAATGGGCAAGCAGGGGGTTTGCCTCTGGGGACCCTCATCCTGATATTCTGAGATTTAGGTACATGACTCTGTGCTGCCACCTCACATCCTCCATCTCGTCCACTCTCAGGCCAGGCGCTGTGGATGCGTTAGGTTGATCTGCTATGGCATACAGTCTGTATTATGTTAGGCAAGAGGTCACAATCAAGCAGGGTGGGTTCCCACAACTATGTAACATGGGTTTAGTCCTAAGTCTTTAGTTCTAAGACAAGCCCTATCAGCCTACTGCTCTGGACATCACCCCAAGACCCCTGGGCTCTAGAAACCTGTGGTGGCTGATTTTACGTGTCAATTTGGCTAAACTATGATGATCAATTTTTGGTCGAACGCAAATCTAGTTGTTGCTGTAGAGGTATTTTTAAGATGTAATTAACCTTCACAATCAGTAGACTTTAAGTAAAGTAGATGTCCTCTAGAATGTGGGTGGGCCTCATCCAATCAGTTGAAGGGCTTAAAAACAAAGACCGAGGTTTCCTGAAGAAGCAGGAATTCTGACTCCAGACTGCAGCACAGAAACCCTGCCTGGGTTTCCAGCTTGCTGGCCTGCTGTGCAGATTTCAACCTTGCTAGCCACCACAGTCTCATGAGCCAATTCCTTAATAAATTTCTCTCTCTCGGTACACACACACACACACACACATCAGTAGGATACATATATATCTCATTGATTCGGTTCTCTGGAGAACACTGACTAATATAGCATCCAAAAACTGCAGGCTCTCTGTGGAACAAGGCCCACTGAGAAATCTCCATGTTCTCATGAGGCCTGTCATTGGAAACAGAGCCAGGAGCACGGTGACTCACGGCAATCCAAAAAACCAGAAACCTATAAATGCAGAACCCCATTTTAACACTCATTGTAGAGGCCTCTGTAAAGCTTCTAAGAACAAATACAAGCTCAGAACAGATCATTTAAAAAATATATCCAAACAGAAAGAGTAAGGCTTTGCTCTTAAAGTGACTTCATGACCGTTTTTAATCCTTTAGAAAGTGCTTTTATGTCCACTATGATTTCACTTTATCTGGAAGGATCTCTTGGGAATATAGTCATGAACTCATTTCTCATTAAAATCTGTCATTTGAGGGGCCAGCCTCACAGCCTAGTGGTTAAGTCTGGCACGCTCTGCTTCGGCAGCCCGAATTCAGCTCCTGGGTCTGGATCTACACCACTCATTGGTGGTGATGCTGTGGCAGTGATCCACGTACGAAAATAGAAGAAGATTGGCACAGATGTTGGCTCAGGGCAAATCTTCCTCAAGCAAAAAGAGGAAGACTGGCAACAGATGTTAGCTCAGGGTGAATCTTCCCCATCAAAAAAAAAAAAAAAAAAAATCTGGTCATTTGAGATAAATGGAATAAAACATTGGATGAAGCAGGCTGTGGTCTGCCACTGGAGCTCATATGATTTCACAGGGCTAGATCCCTGGCAGTGCGTATTTTAAATAATCCGTGTCCTTCAGCTGATGTTAAAAGCAAAGTGAACATCTAAAAATAGTTCACACAAGAACATCTTCCCTTGATTTTCATGAGCAGGTCCAGAAATGGCACGCAAAGTCTACCCTCTAAAAAAAAAAAAACCCTATTCAGGAATTGCAATCAATCATTTTCTTTCCTCCCTCCCTCCCCCCCTTCATCTCTCTGGCAGTTTAACCTGAAGAGCTCTGCCCAGCCATCTCACTTCCTGTGTATACACACCCTGTAGACACATACAAGCAGATCACTATCACTCTTGGAGTGATCGTGGACCAAATGCTATTTTCACCTTCTCCAGCTTCCCACTGTCTCCTGCTGAAGACTCTGTCCTTCACATCTTAGTGGTATTTTTAGCACCATTTCTTTTCAGGTCTGCCTTTCTCCTGTCAGAATTCCCCTGACAAGGGGATAGTTGCCTTCTAGCTTTTTCTACCTTCAGCAGTTAACGTTCATTCAGAGGGAAAATTCTTAAGAAGTCTTGATAGAGTAGCCCCAGTTATCTGCTATGTCTGCCAATGATGAGGAGGAGGAAGGAGGAAGAGGAAGACAAGAGGAGGATAATGTGGGAGTAAAGAAGCAAAGATGGGGCCAGCCCCATGGCCAAGTGCTTAAGTTCTCACACTCCACTTCAGCAGCCCAAGGTTTGCTGGTTCAGATCCTGGACGTGGACCTACACACTGCTCATCAAGCCACGCTGTGGCAGCATCCCACGTAGAAGAACTAGAATGACCTACAACAGGATATACAACTATGTACTGAGGCTTTGGGGAGAAAAGAAAAAAGAGGAAGATTAGCAACAGATGTTAGCTCAGGGCCAATCTTCCTCACAAAGAAAACGAAGAAGAAGAAGAAGTAGCAAAGATACCTACAAGTTTCTTGCAGGTAGGATCTGAGTCTTGCTCAATGTTGAATCCCTGCCTCTTAACATCATGCCTAGCACATAGAAAGTGTTTAGTCAATGCTTGGAAAATTAAATAATATAAAGAAAATGAACAGAGGTGGAAAAGAATGAAGTCTGCAAAGAGGGAGAGAGAAAAAAAGAAAGAATTAACTTATTCCTGGCAATATGAGGAGAGAGTAAACATAACACAGTTTCTGGAGCCAGAATGATTGGTTTGAATCTCAGTTCTGGAACTCACTAGCTGTGTCGCCTTGGGCAAGTTTGTTAAGCTTTCTAAGACTAAATTTCCTCATCAGCAAAATGAGGATTATTATAGCACCCATCTCATTGGGTTGTTTGAGGATCAAATGTAGTAATACATGTAAATAATACTCCACAAAGGTTAATTACTATTATTTTCTTCATCATCTCCGTCATCATGGCAGAGTAAGGACATCACCTCCTAAAGTCACTATTACCTACTTATCTTGAAACTGAATCTCTGATATATCTTGATTTGGTAACCAGTGAAAAATTAAGAAGTCTGTTTTGTGGATGCTCATTGGCTGTTCCTCAGGAGGAAGTTTACCATGTTAATTTCATGTTCTGACAGCGCTTCAGGACATGGTGGAGTACACTAAGAACTTCTGTTGAATTTTGTTATTTTAATGAATTAATTTAACATTTCTTCTGAATGTTCAGGGCATAACCTAAGAATGTGAAGCAGATGAATCTTTCATCACGGTATTAATTGCATTACAGTGAATTTCACTCCCTGGAATGTTCCCTTACATCCCAGAATACTTCCAACACCCAAACCCACACAAGCTTGGCAGGGACCCAGGGCTCACGGGCGCTGGTTCACCTGACAAGCAATCACACTCCATTTGCAATGAGGAGGAATTCCCTTTCTGATGACAGATACGCTTCAGGGACACACCTGCTGGGCTGGGCACTGTCTCATGACCACTCAGGGGAACTGACCCGACAAGATTTCCCAACCAGCAGGTAAATATCAGTCCCAGCTTATCCATTCACATTCTCAAGGAAATGAATGCAGAGGCATCAGGGAGTTTTCTAGGGAAGACCAGAAGGAAGAAAGACCGGAAGGAGGCATTAGGATCTATGTCTTAGTCCCATGTCCAGTTTTAGTCCCATTTAGTCCATTTTAGTCCCATCCACCATTTTTTCTCTCCCACTCGCCTACCCAACAGTAAAATCGAAACTTACTGAACAACAAAAAGGGACCGGTGCTGAATCACCATCTACTCACACACTTGTTTTATAAAATTACTACCTTAGGGTTATAATTTTTTATAGGTCTTTGGCTCTCATCTTCCCTCGCCTATTCCATGGAACTAATCTAATCATATAAACTTTCACCCAGATCGGAATCATGGGCCTGATGATCAAGAGTTTCTTAAATGAAAGAAAAAGATAATGACCACCTATGTCATGGTACACAAAGTTTACAGATGACAGGAGACACATTACTGCTGGTGTTTGATTTTAACAAACCTTTCTCCAAATCTGTGATTCTCATCATTTTAACAGTCTCTTTCTTTGAAACTCCAGGAATGAAGCTGGGAACAACAGCAGCTCAAATCAATTGCACATAATAATTATAATGACAGCATTTATATTTGACAAGTTAAATTCCCAAGCAAGGAACTCTATTTCCATTTACAAGAGTAAAAATATATGCCACTCAATAAAGAGCAGCTTAACAAGAGAGAATTTTCCTTTGACATAAGGAAGGAGCTTAAAGAGGAAGTCACATCCTCCAGAGGATATCCTGCCCAACTGAGGCTTGATCACTCAACCTAGAATTCACTAGCTGTAAGTTCCCCTAAATATGCCCATCCTTCATCGCAGTGCTGGACAAGCTCGATACAGAGTCACAGCTCAAGGGCTGCTTTAACAGAAATACCATAGACCAAGTAGCTCAAACAGCATTTATTTCTCACAGTGCTGGAGGCTGGGAAGTTCAAGATCAAGGCGCTGGTGGATTTGGTGTCCAGTGAGGACCCGCTTTGTGGTTCATAGATGGCCATCTTCTCACTGTGTTCTCATATGGCAGAAGGGGCCAGGGAGTTCTCTAGGGTCTCTTCTATAAGGGCACTAATCCCATTCATGAGGGTTCCACCCTCATGACCCAATCACCTCCCAAAGGCCCCACCTCCAAATACCATCACATTGGGGGTTAGGTTTCGACATATGAATCCGGGGGGACACAAACATTCAGTCCATTGCAGAGACTGAGTTCTCAGACCTGCAAGAGCTGAGTGAACTTGAGCAGCTTACTAAAACTTTCTATTGCCTTTTTCTTTTCTTTCCATCTGTGAAATGGAGAAACCACTCACCTCAAAGCACTGTTATGGGGAACAAATGATTGCATGTGTGAGGGCATCTAGTAAACTAAGCAAGATAACATTCAGCTAGAGCAATTAGAAAGGCATCATGGCAAAGGGAGGCTCCAAACTGAGTCTTAAAAAGGAGCAGTGTCTTAACTGGTAATGAGAAGGGAATAACTTGGCAGGTAACAATCATGACAGCAGCAAAGACAAGGGGTGAATTAGACTAATGGGGGCAGGGCAGAGTGCTGGAATCATGGGAAATAGGCCTTTCTTTGGTCCTTCTGTTTGGATGTCCACAAGGATCTTTGGGTTAATATTTTACCAAGTAGTATTTTGCATAAAACTTTGATAAAATCTTAAACCACACAAAATGCTAATTTTCCATAAGACATGCATATTCCTGCCCAATTTTATTGACAAGCAATCCTCCCCATGACTGTTCATCCTCTGATCAGTCCCTCAAGTCACTAAACCAGAGGTTCCTGAAGTGTGGTCTCCAGGCCAACAGCATCAGCATCACCTGGAATGGTGTAGGTAGAATGATGGCCCCCCAAAGATGTCCAAGTCCTAATCCTCAGGACCTACGAATGTATCATATTATATGGCAAGGAGGAATTAAGTTTGCAAATGAAATTAAGGCTGCTAATAAGCTTACTTTAAAATAAGATTATCCAGGTGAACCCAATGTAATCACAAGGATCCTTAAACCAGGGAGAGAGAAGCAGAAGAGTTAAGAACCAGAGAGATGGTATCTTGAGAAAGACTCAACCAGTCATTGCTGGCTTTGAAGATGGAAGGGGGCAATGGGCCCAGGAATGCAGGCAGCTTCTAGAAGCTCGAAATGGATTCTCTAGATGCAAGGAAATGGATTCTCCCCAGAGCCTCCACACAACCCTGCCAACACCTTGATTTCAGCCCAGTGAAACCCCTTTTGGACTTTCATCCTCCGGAACTGTAAGATAATAAAGTTGTGTTGTTTTAAGTCACTAAATTTGTGGTAATTTGTTACAGCAGCATTAGAAGACTAATACCCCTGGGAAGTTGCTTAAAAAGGCAAATTCTCTGGCCACAACCCCAACTACTGAATCAGAAAATCTGAGGGTGGGGCCCAGCAGTGTGTCTTTAAACAAGCCCGGAGGTAATTCTGATGCACACTAAGGTTTGAGAGCCACTCACTAGACTAAGCAATCACAATTATTTCCCTGAAGCAAATACATTCAGACACAGATCCCCATGAAGACTCAACACTGCTAATTAATGACTTGATTAACCGTGATAAAATCTACCACCGCCATGTCCTGCCTTGACAAGCACAGAATAGGAAACCCAACCAAATGGGTGATTCAGATTCCTTCCGGGCTTAGGGTCCCCATTTGGAACACCAATAATAAATGTGCCCTAGTCCAAAAATCTATCCTGGAAGTTTCTTTTGTAATTCCTTGCCGATTCTAGCTGGACAGATCGGAGTGGAGTCACTTGCCTCATTCTCACTAAGTTTGAGTAATGGGCGGAAATGTGGGTGGGTGAGGGTCTAAGCAAACTGAGGATTTATGATGACTCATTCCAGAAAGGAGAAGCCGATTTCATTTCATGGACTCATTAGACATGGAGGGGTAGGGGATCTTACCGACCATGAAGCTGGTTCCTCCATCTAGAATATAGGTCCTACTCGCCCTCGCCACCACTGCATTGCCGCCAAATGGTCAGTCGGCCTCAACTTGAATATCTCCAATGACAAGGATCTCACTACC
This sequence comes from Equus caballus, assembly GCF_041296265.1. Classification (NCBI taxonomy): domain Eukaryota; kingdom Metazoa; phylum Chordata; class Mammalia; order Perissodactyla; family Equidae; genus Equus; species Equus caballus. The sequence goes on from NC_091704.1 coordinate 42,493,658, forward strand.
TCCCATGGCCAACTATTCCATTCTGAGAGGACTCTAAATGTGAGACCCCAAGTCCATTCATCTGGCAGCCGGTTTTCTTTGGACCTCATGCTTGATTTCATTTTGGCCTACAATGAATTCTTTGAAGTCCCAGGTGCACACTCATATGCAAGACTGAAATCCGGCTAGGTTGCAGCCTCCACCTCATACACCGGCTTGTTTTCTCAGCACTATTAGCCTCCACTGACCTCAAAGGGAGGCATGTGTGTAAGCTGGGCAGGAGGTAGTCGTGGACTCTGTTAAAGGCAAAGTGCTTTAAAAGCCTTTGATGAAAGGCATTAAGGCTTGAAAGGGTTGTTTCTGAAATACTACACCTCCCTTTTAAGAACTCTTAAGATCTGGAGGGTGATACTCTCTCACCCCGGAAGAATTCAAGCATGAACGTTCTGAGAGCCTCCAATTAAGAATCCAATTCTACCTCCCCAGTTGCTCATTTCCACCAAAATGACCTAGTTGGATCTTTTTTTTTTTAAGGGACAAACTAAACCACACCAAACAATATCTCACGGTTAAATAACCAATAGATGAGTATTGACAAATTAAAATATAAAAGCCAAATAGCTCTACTTAATACACACAACTATAAATAGGAAACCCCAGCCATTCTTGCTTTACTTATTAATTTATTAATCCAATTGTTTTGTGCTTGTGTTATGGGCGGTCACTAAGCTAGGTACCAGAACATGATGACAAACTGGACAGACACAGTACCTACCCTCTTGGGGCTTGGAGACTCCATTTAAAGATCAACTCATCTATATTCATCTGGTCCTGTAGCATTAAGTTCAGATGCCTCTATCATTTATAAAATAATTTAGGAAAAGGTGGTTGTTGGTTTGGAATGCACCCAGATCCTTGAATCAGATGGCTAAATGACGTTACGTGTTGTTTTTAGAGAAGGAAGTTAAAAACCCAAGACTAAATAGTCCTTGGATTTTCTGGATGCTACATGTTAAATACATAAAAGAATCTCATTCCTATTCATTGCTGTATTGGTCTCTTTATGGAAATGACTGGTGTCCAAGGGGTCTTATTTAATAGGATGCATTTGGTTTTTTCTTTCGTACTCTCTGTCTCAATATTTCTTCCGTCCACAAGGAGTTCAAACTTGGTGGCCAGTGTCACTGGACGTCAGCAGTAATATGTGAGCCCACAGTATTCCCTGTGACCTCTGCCAACCACTGGGGACTGGCTCCTCTCATTCCACTTTTTAGCAAAAAGGTACGAACTACTGACTGCTATCATAGCACCAGCCCTTGCATCACCACCCCAAAGTGCTAGCGTCACCTCTGGGTTCTCCTACACACCCAACCCTGGGAGATCAGAGATGATTAAGATGTGCAAATTCTTCTATAAAAACAGAAGAGCTGCTCTTCTGGATCCGGATACAAACAGTGACAGAGACCCCAAGAAGCATCTTATAAAAGGACACAGTTGTCCTCTTTGATATGAACTCAAAAAGTCAGATTAGAACTCAAAAAAACCAAAAATCTCTGTCCCCTCCACAGCCAGCTCTATAAACACATATCCCCAACAGATTCATATTTTCAGAACTTGCCTCAATTTTTGAGTAGTGAGAAACAAAAGTACATTACCCACTATATAAAGTGGGACTTTCTTATATTATGTTAAATTTGCCTTTCAAAGAGTAGTTCTTCAGGAATCAGGACTTGTGAACTCTTCATTATTGCATCCTCTCAGCCTTTATCTTTCTAGGCTGAATAATACTGACCTTTTCACTCTGTTTTCCTAAGTACAGCCCCTGCCTCTCCCTACCTGCTCCCATCTCCTCACTCTCCCATATTCATGCTTAGATTTTATTTATCTCCTCATAGCCTTCTTTTCTGGGGGCATCTTTCCTTTCTTGTGCACAGTGCCTGGGCTCAACACAGCAAAAGTTTGCCAGGGGTGAACCCATCTTTCTCTTCCACAATGGTAAGACAATGCCGTTTAGTTTCCAATACCATTAAATGAAGACCATAACTTGTTGCTTTTTGCAACTAATGTCTTCATTGGCTCACATGTCCTTTTCTAGGTTGTATCTGGTAATCCATAGCCCATTATTCCACCTGAATAGTTTAGATTATTTTCTCACAAATTCAAGACCTAAGGAGAAATGTTATGATTTTCATCATGTTATTCCTGAGATGGCATCTAGGCTGGAAAAAACAATGGATGATATCCTCCTTAAAGCAAGCTACCCTGTCACAGCGACAGTCAACAGCCCTGTGGGGAGGCCCACGTGGAGAGGAACCAAGGTGCCAGCCCCGCCTTGCCAGCCACGTGAGTGAGCTGACTTGGAAGTGGATCCTCCAGATCCCATCAAGCCTTTGGATGATTCCAGCCCCCCAGGTTTTGAGTCTCCCAGCTGAGACCTCAGACATCATGGAGCAGAGACAAGCCACCCCTGCTGTGCCCTCTCTAAGTTCCTGACCCACAGTAACTATAACATCATAAATGATCATTGTTGTTCTAAGATACTGGCATTTGGAGTAATTTGCTACACCAAAGTCAATAACTATCACAGTATATATGTATGAAAAAATAATTTTTTCTAAAAAAATATTATAATACAAAATTCAAGATGGTGGTTACCTCTGCAGGGGAAGGAAAAGGACAGGATAGGACAAGAGGATACAAATAATTGCTAAGTGATTGGTAAATATTTACTTCTTGGTTGGATGGTATATTCTTTAATAGATGGGTAGATGGATAGATAGATAGGGAAAGAAGACTTTGCTTGGTCCAATGATGACAGTGTGTCATGAGCCAAGGATGGTATTTAATCCAATTTAAACACCTGAGGTCCAACGATAAGGAAAGAAGAGAAAGAAGGAAGAGAGAAGTGGAAGAGAGGGAGGGAGGGAGGGATTGAGGGAGGGAGGAGGAAAGAGAGTGAAGTTATTAGTTATTACACAGGAAAATTTTTTTTTTAAAGATTGGCCCTGAGCTAACATCTGTTGCCAATCCTTTTTTTCTTCTTCTTCTTCACCTCAAAACCCCCCAATACATAGCTGTATATTCTACTTGTAGGTCCTTCTGGTTCTGCTATGTGAGATGCCACCTAAGCATACGTTGATGAGTGGTGCTAGGTCTGTGCCCAGGATCCAAAGGAGAGACACCCTAGGCTGTGGAAGCAGAGTGCATGAACTTAACCACACGGCCTCAAGGCCGGCCTCTTACCTGGTAAAATCTGAACAGGTTCCCATCCTTCACCCCGCACGTCTATTTCTAGGTGTAGACCCTAGAGCAGCTCTTGCACCAGAAGACCAGTACAATATTCCCAGAAGCATTTTTCAGGAGCAAAAACTAGAAATATACCAACTATCTAGCAACTGTAAAATAAATAAATGCATAGTGGTTATTCAGACAGTAGAATATTATACAGCAATGAACACTAATGATCAACATTATGGATGAATTTCCGCTCAATACCATGAATAAATATCTAGAGGTGTACAGTCCAACAGGACTTTCTGCAGTGACAGAAATGTTCTAGAGCATGATGTTGGGCACAAGAAGAAAGACAAGAAATGACTACATATATATAAAGTTAAACACAGACGAAAATAATATTTTGCCTAGAGATGCATATATAGTGGTAAAACTACGGTAAAAAGCAAGAAAATATACAAAATTCAGACTGGTGGCTAGGGTGGCAGGGGGATTCAATAGGAGCAAGACACATATAGGGAAGTTCAATAGTTTTAGAAATATTCTCATTCTTAGGTGGTGGGGGGAGAGAGATCCATAAATCTTCATATTTGTATTCTTAAACTATATGTAGATGTTGTACACACTCTTTCATATGCACCATAAATTTTAAAAATAAATATATCCGTGAAAAGCAACAAAATAGGAGATCACCATCACATGATTGGAGTTAAGCAGCAGAAGTTCCTTCTAGCGCTGTGTGACTCCTTCTTATCCTTTCAATGTCCCCAGAATCAGGTCTACAAGAAACTTCCCCATGCCAGGTTTCACTTTCCCTCCTCTAAATATTACAAAACCCGTATGTTGGGCCAGCCCCAGCAGCCTAGTGGTTAAGTTCGGCATGCTGCACTTGGCAGCCTGGGTCTGGTTCCCAGGTGCGGACGTACACCACTCATCAGTGGCCATGCTGTGGCAGCAGCTCACAGACAAAAAGAGGAAGACTGGCAACAGATGTTAGCTCAGGGTGAATTTACCTCAGCAAAAAAATTTTAAAAAACATGCCACATGTTTATTGACAAAATATGCTTTACTTTACAATAACAGCACGTCACACCTTCATGACAGCAGTTCTCCAACTCAGCCTTGTGGATTTTTTTGTCAGTTCAGTATTTAATACTACATGGTACACTGATTATTTAATGTCACACGGTACAGTGAACAGAGTATTGGATGGAGGATCAGAGACCAGGACTCTGGGGCCTGCTAAATCACTCCCCAGCATCGATGACTTTGAGCAAATCATTTTTCCCCTCCACCTGGCTGCTTCAGAAGAGCTGCTGGGATTAACCAGAGCTGCTCCATTTTTAAATGATTTCATGTTGGACTTCTTGGTCTGGTTTCTGTTGAAGAAAAGATTGCACTGCTTTAAAAGAGAAAAATTCAAAAACCTCTAGACCAAGTGATCACTAAGCATTTTCTTGCTCTAACATTTTAAAGTTCTGCGTTTTGTGAAATCCACATTGCTGGGCCTGGCCTGTTGTTAGATGGGTAGATAAAAAGGACTAAAACCAGATCACAAACTTGGCATCTTATGGAAAAAGTCTAAATGTTTATTGCCAAGAATAATGGATTATTCCAGAAGTCCTCTAGCAAGGCGACTTGGACTTTACTTCCTTGCTCCCACTCCAGAACCCACCTGACCTGTATCCTACTACCCTTACTCCTAGGAATCTGACAGCAAATCTGGCTCACTCATTTAATCACTATTAAAGAGAGATAATGGGAGAGGAGCTGTAGATTAGAGGCATTTTCTGCAAGGGGCAGAATTGCATGGGAATTTTCACAAAAGCGCCTGGTGGCCCACAGCTCTCTGCTCTGACGTTTTTGTCCCTCTTCTGTCTCTAGCGCTCAGGGGAGGGTTACTCAGACCCCTCAGCCATGCTGTCCTCAGAGTCTTCCTTCTCCGTCCTCCACCCATTCTTCTTGGGTTTCCTTTGCATCTGCTTGGTCAATCACGTGTCAAGTGTTGCAGATCAAACATTGTCATTTAAACCCCAATCTGCTGGGCATGATGAATTTCAGGCACCAGGTACAGCTGCCCGCACGGCACAACCTTCTGTCCGTCTGTTTACAAAGTCAGCTCTGCCTGTGGCCGCTTGGCCCATAATACTGACAGGACAACATGGAAGAATCATCCTCTTGACAAGATCTCCGTGTTATTGTCTTAATAAAGGATTACCCATTGAATTGTCACCCCAATTTGGGATGAGACTCCATTTTGGGCCTCACTCTCTGCTGCAACTCATTCTAATTTTCAAATAAAACATAACAGTTGTTGCTCTAAAGAATAATAGAAGGAAAGAGTAATTTTTAAAATATATGATCCTTGATAGCCCATAGGTCCTCAAACTGATCATATTTATAAGAAACTTAAGATTCAATATCACAAAGATTTCTTCGAAGTGCAGTTCTGATCTGCAATCATGACGCGTGCTCTGGAGAAATGAAAGCTGTCATTCCTTTTTATCTTTTTCCTCCTGTACTTCACTCAAGGAGAGCTGAACTCTCAGGAGAACCACACAGCCACACCGTGTCAATTTCTAGACACTCACATTGAGTTTGAAATGAAGAGGTTTTAAGTGTTGCCAGGAAAGATAAGTAATATTCTCCTTGGGAGAGAAAGTCAGCATAGGAAGATACAAACTGTTTCTGCCTCAGCCATCCCAGAAATCAGAATTTCCTCGAATCATAAAAAATAATTTCACTCAGTCTGTTCCTATTGCAAAAAACCATCTTCATTTGTTTATAGGATCACTGCTAAACATCCTGGCTTCCCCCACCCATCGTCTGGAAAATAATTCTCCAGGATTTTTATAAACAAGTTAAGTGGAGGAGGCTCAAAGCGCTCCTCTCTCTAAAGAAAATTACACCCAGGCCCCAAACTCTAACATGCGTGAACTCAGTGTCCAAAGAATTCGAGCTAATCCATCCCATTCTCAGTGGCTGGGTCTGATGGTCCACACACATAGCCTCCAATTTGAAGGAAATGGGTGACATCTCATTAGTAAGCTGGTCTATACAAAGTGGAATCCCTTCCGTTTATGATGTTGCCATTTTGTTTAAAAAAAAAGGAACAAGCAACATGTGATGGTTCCCATTTTGGGGGCAACCTTAGCCCATTCTCATTTGCCCAGCCTTCCACACTCTTTACCAGCAGTCCTTGGACAGCCATCCCAGCCTGATCTCCCACTGCTCCCTAAGCCTTTTGCCAGGACCGGGCTAATTTCATCTCTATCCCCAAGCCCACCTAATGCTCTACCCCCGGACCCCGTACACAGTCCCCACCTGGGACGCTTTCACTGTCTGAAATTCTTTCCAACATTCAAAGCCCAACTATATACCTACCTCATCCTTAATGCCTTTCCTAAACATTCCAGCGAGAAATCTCTCCTTCCTACCTTTTCCCTCCTCTGCTCCACTCAAGGAGAGCTGAACTTCCAAGAGAACCACGCAGCCACACCATGTTTATAGATGTTTATAGATCTTCTTGCTTCTACTTTTAACTTATCATTTTTATATACAAATTTTCTGAAGGTTTTAGGCTTATTTTTTTTTTGAATTTTAAAGTAATATCTACCTGTCCTAGTTCCCCCACTAGACTGAAAGCTTCAATAGCGAAGGGGATAGTAGGGAGAATACCTTCAAGTTTTGCTGTCCCTACAGTGTCTACCACTTATCTTTGCACATAGTGAGTAACTCAATAAAAGTCTATTGATAATGTTTGAAACGTAAAGATTCCAGACAAACCCAAAATATGTTGTCAAATATAGGAACAGATTCCTCTTTAGCAAAGCAAACAGCTGATCTACATATTCACTGTATTCCTAAGACTGTTTGAGCCAAATCTCTGGAATTTAGTCTACATCAATTTCATAGCAGTCCCCCAGTTAAACTCTCACATTTACAGATAATGGACTAGAGACCCAGAATCTAGCCCAATGTGCCACTGCTGATTCTAGGTTTGTCATTCCAGCTACATCATGCTTGATCCCAAGGACCCTGGGAAATCCTCGAATTTGGGATTACCCAGGATCACTTTATCCACGTGGACCAAAAGAGGGGATAAAAAGCAGAGCCATCCCTCCCATCTCCCGGTATCATCAGAACCCATGTCCAGACCAATCCTGATTTGGAGACATTAAAGGAGTGGTTCAGTCCCAGACATGCATCAGACTGAATGGCTTCCATATTTGTTGCTTCATATGTTAAATGAATAAAGGAATAACCCATATCCACTTAATAGGAAGACAATCAGTAAGTGGTTCCTGTGATTATTACCTGATTTTCTCTTCCCCGTTTTAATAAGTAGGGCTTATCTAAAGACTGTCTATGGACTCTGATGAAATCCTCAGGACTCAAGTTCTCTACATCCAGCAAGGAGATATAATATATATCTACCAATATATATTATCAATAGAAAGTTGCCATCTCCTTTTTTGGGAAGGATTATCTGTGATTCCTCCTCATTTTTGACGTCAAAATATTTTTGTTCTAGGGGCCGGCCTGGTGGTGCAGCATTTAAGTTTGCATGTTCTGCTTTGGAGGCCTGGGGTTCACCCATTTGGATCCTGGATGTGGACCTACGCACCGCTTGCCAAGCCTTGCTGTGGCAGGCATCCCACATATAAAGTAGAGGAAGAGGGGCACAGATGTGAGCTCAGGGCCAGTCTTCCTCAGCAAAAAGAGGAGGATTGGCGGCAGATGTTAGCTCAGGGCTAATCTTCCTAAAAAATATATTTTTTTCTCTTAATAATATATTAGTCCTGGGAGATAGTACCTGTTGACTCATTTTCAGTGGCATTACTTAACAAAATCAGAAGTCTAGCAATCCTATGTTTGTCCTCAAGATTACTCAAAAATTGTACTCACTTGTGAAATTCAAAGTCTGGAAACCGCTGGCTGGAGAAAGTAGACCTCACTACCTTTAGGACCACCTGATGTCTCTTGGCCTTTCTTCTCCCTTGCATCTTTCTTTAAACCATAGTTTATGGAAGCACCCATTGGGAGCCTGGCACTGTACCAGGAGCTTGGATTACAGAATGGAATACAGTCTTGGTCTTCAGGGAGCCCACGGTCTGGGGAAGAGGCAGTTAGACAGTTATCCTCCAAAAGGTCATTGTTTCCACATTCCAATTACAGTGGGTTCTAGAAAAAGAGCATCTGCTTCTTCAGAACTCGACTTCTCAACCTTTTGAAGAGCTCTGTCTATATTAAGGCATTTATCTATTTTTTTCTAGGAGCCTAAAAATAATATAAGTGGCCTGGGCCTCTCAGCCTCTGAGAGCTCTCCTTGAGTGCTCGGTACACAAGTGTCCCAGGCTCATTTTGCCCTTTTCGTTGCTTCCTTCAGCCCCAGTTAACATTCAGCAAACCAAACATGTTATCCTTGATGTTCTGTGACTTCCCCCAACATATGTTAATTTTAATTGTGGTCTGCTGCTCCTAAGATATTTCTCTTATAAAACACATCACCTTTCCCAAAGGAGATTCCAATCAAGATACAGAAGAAGACAATTAAGGGGTTATTCAAACAACAAACACATGGTGGATCATAATCGTAAATTAAGGTAATCAAAAGGATCATAAAACTTAATGAGGACAAAAGCGAAAAATTATAAAAGGGCGTCTCATCTGCAGAGGAGGTAAGAAGTTTCTCCACTCCGACTTCCAACTCACGCCCCACAAGCTGCAGCTCGTGAGATTTTTTGTGACACTTCACTTGGAACCTTATAGTAAGTGAGGAGGGATGGGTACAGTGACTGTTGTTAAGCAAGCTCTTTGAAGGAGAAAAATACCTCTGATTTGTGGTGTTTGCCAATTTGTAATGGGACATATATTCTCATTATGGCCACTTTCACACTACCAACAGTTTAGCAAGCAGCTCAGAAGATTCCTGAAGATTTAACTACCAGTTGTCACGAGCCTGAGTGAACTAGCTCCCGCACAGTAGTGGAAGAGTAGAATTTGAGAAGTGAGTGCTCCAATCCTAGAACCTCATCAGTTGGTAAGGAACAAAGCTTTTTAGTGGGGCTAGATAACTCCTTGAGTTGGATGGGAGCAAGCCAACACATTAGCAAGGGTACGTTTATTCATTGTTGTTGTGAACCTGAAGATGGGACCCAGTGGCTTTGGGACCAGAGTCAAGGAAAGGTTGACAGTTCAAGGAGGAAATGCCTGAGCTCAGGTGGGCATTGTCCAGACATTGGTGGGCAGAGAAGTACTGATTATAGGCAAGCTGAAGGCACAAAAGGGCATGGGGGCGGGGGTGATTAGGATGAGAAAGAGGCAGGACCTGGTGGTAGAGGTGAGGGGAAGATGACATATAGAGGTCCCCAAAAGAGGAGCCATGTACAGATTAGGCCCATTTCACAACTTTACCTTCAACTGATGTGTGTTTGCAGAATTGAGTTTGCAAAATCTCCACTTGGTTTCCAAGGAAAACAGCCATGAAGACATGGTTTTCTGTCCTGTGGTCTGTTCCCCCAGGAATGTGATTGCAGGAATGGGAACTCAAGCTGATAGATCCTTTCTACACATATGGAACAGCTTTGGCATGGGAAAAGATTTTTTAAAAGACTGAAAAAAAATTTCCCTGAAGAGCAACTTGGCTTTTGGTTAATGGGTCTGATGAACGATTTGAGGGGAATGAGAACTGTGGCAAAATGGAGCTTTTGAAATGCTGAGTTGCTCTGTCTTTAGAAAAGGGCTTTATCATTCGGTAGCCAGAGAGTGGGTCTCTTGGGTCTGTTAAAGCTATTAATTTAATTGCTTTTAATATAAAAAATTTAAATAAAAATTTTTCATCTCAATGGAATGAAAAGATAGATATGAGATATAGATGAGATACAGATATATAGATATGAGATATATATTAATATATGTAAAGAGATTGTGTTAGGGAATTGGCTCACACAATTGTGAGGGCTGGTAACTCTGAAATTTGTAGGACAGACCAGAAGGCTGGAAACTCAGCAAGAATTCACTTTGCAATCTTAAGGTAGAATTTCTTCTCGCCCAGAACCCTCAGTTTTGGCTCGTAAAGCATTCAACTGATTAGGTGAGGCCCACTCACATTATTAAGAGTAATCTCCTTTACTTAAAGTAAAGAGATTGTCGATGTTAGTCACATCTACACCATACAGTAGTCCCCCCTTATCAGTGAGGGATATGTCCTAAGACTCCCAGTGGATGCCTGAAACCATGGATAGTACCAAATCTCATATATACTATGTTTTTTCCTATACATACATATCTATGATAAAGTTTAATTTGTAAATTAGGAACACTAAGAGATTACCAATAACTAATAATAAAATAGAACAATTGTAAGAATATACTGTAATAAAAGTTACTGTAGACCTTAGCAATCTCAGCATACAATTTTTTTTCCTTCCTTATTAGATCAAGAACTTTCATCTTTTCACTTAAAGGAAATATTTTATGGCTTCTCTTTGGTATATCCAAATTGCCAGGATCACTACTCTTGCATTTTGGGGCCATTATTAAGTAAAATACAGGTTACTTGAACACAGTGCTATGATACCGTGACAGTCATCTGATAACTGAGTGGCTACTAAGCAACTAAAGAGTGGGTAGTGTATACAGCGTGGATACGCTGGACAAAGGGATGATTCATGTCCTGGGTGGGACGGAGCAGGACGGCAAAAGATTTCATCATGCTACTCAGAATGGTGCACACTTTAAGAATTGTTTATTTCTAGAATTTTCTATTTAATATTTTTGGACTGTGGTTGACTGCAAGTAACTGAAACTATGGACAGTCAAACTGTAGAAATGGGGGACTACTGTATCTTTACACAACATCTAGACTAGTGTTTGACTAAACAACTGGGCACCATAGCCAAGTTGACACATAAAATTAACTATCTCAGGTGGAATCCTAGCTCACCCTGTCTGGCCCCAGGCTTTTCCATTTCTTCTCCAATGTTGCTCTAATACTCTTCGGTTCCACTCCCAGCATTTGCAGTTGTGTTAAGGTGGTAGTTACCACAGTGGTCCACATCAGGTCTGTTCTTTGTGGCTCCTAGAAACCCCCTCTACCCTCTGTCCTGTTCTCTCTGATACGTTCTGTTGGGAAGCATGCCTCTCGCCTCTTTTGAGGCACAGTCTCTTCCATCCTTTGCTCTTAATTAATATCTGGATCCACAGGGGCAAATGTCATTACCCAGAGTGCCTGTCTGCATCATGTCAGACACCTGCAAGGACCCACAGGCATACTCTGCTTCCTCCTTCAAAAGAAGAGAAAACATTAGAGGTCAGTTGTGGGCTCTGGTCTGTGTCATCCTTGCTCTAAGACCTAGATGGGTCTGCCACCCCTTGGAGCCTTGCCAGGCACTAGAGCAGAAGGAACATGGGAAACCATGCCCTGGCTCTTAGAGCTTCTACCTGAAAGTGACGCATGTCCCCTCCACTCACATTTCATGGGCCAAGGCATGTCACATGGCCATATGAACCACAAGGGAGCAGGGAAACACACCCCACCACGTACCTGGAAGGAGATCTGGGAATGTTTGGTGACCAGCACTAACCACTATCACAATGGTCACCCACAGAGCTGATGGGTATGCCTCAAGCCCAGTGAGTCAGCATACCTCGTCTGGATCAGCTCACTGGCCCCTCCTCCCCACTTCCCCAGGTCCTCATGGGTCTCTATCAGGTACACTCAAACCTTCTTTCTCCATTCACTTCTCTGTTTCTCTGCCTTCCCTACACTACCCACATTCAGAAATGAACGTCCAAAATCTACACTAGAATTTTATCATGGAAACACGCCTTATACAAACAGTATTAATCGACAGGGTCTGTAAAGAGAAGGAGGTTTATTTTCCCACAGGTTTCCTGAGCCAGCACCCTGCCTCCTCATTGCAAGCCACCCAAGACTATTAGTGGCTGCCTGCCTTAATACTTAAAGTACCCATGTGTTTCTAAAAAAAATATAGTTAACGGTGAGAAAGAATTCTTATGATAAAATATAATATGTAAGAAAAATAATGTTCTGTATTACAGAATGATCTCAATTTTGTGAAACAAAATATTAATATGTAAAACTTTCAATGGGTTTAAAAAATTATTTCAAAATGAAAGAGGATTGTTTCTGGAAAGTGGAAGGAGAATTGATTGATATTTTCTTATGTTTTCAAAATAGGAATGTGTGTATGTTCTTTTAATTAGGAAAACTATTTTTTTTAAGGCTTTCAAGTCTTCATGGATGGGAATTTTTCACCCTCTCATTAGCTTTTAATCGGTCTGGTAGTCAAGAATCTTCCCCTACATCTCATGAAATTCTTTTTTACAATGACATAGATCTGTTTCATCTTATCTAGGTAACTGAGGGGAGAAAAAAAGTGGGGATGGGGTTAAGAGAGGTAGGGCATCAGCTTAGATTATCGGAACAATCCTGAAAAATTAGCCAGGATAATTGCCTCAATTCCCCAGCTCCTTCTTTGGCTGCATAGAACCCACTCAGAGCACATCTTCGGCCTCCCTCCTTCCTGCTGGACTAACATCTCACCTATCTGAGTTTAGAGGACACCTGCTGGCGGGGCAGAGCCCGAGGGGGGGCAGATACAGCAGACACTCTCCCCTCCCCTGAGAGAAGACACTCCTCCTCCAAGCCTGGGCGCCATCACAGGTCAAGTGTCGCCAGGTCAAGCCAGGTCTTCTCTATGCAGCGCTCTTGATTTATCCTGTCAGCCACCACGAGTCCTCAGGCTGGGCGGAGAGTGTGGCTAGTGAAATCGTGCAGGGGGTGGACTCGTGTTTGTTTTAAAACATGAATGGATCCCTGACATCTAGTTCTTCTGAGAGTATGGGGAAAGGGACTCACTGATGATCCATTTCAGGTGAGAGTTGTCATTGCTACAGATCCTCTATGGAAAAGTCGTTTGGCAGTATCTATGGGGGATAAAAGCTACCGTCTTCCCTGGTGAATCCAGCCTACATGCCTCATCTGTATATATGGTATATGGTATTTCTTTATATATATATAGTATTTGGGTTTTTTTTTTTTTTTTTTTTTTTTTTTGCTTTGTTAGTTCTGCCACTAACAAACACAAAAACAAAAAACCAGGGATGGATGATGTATGGTTGGAAGGTGGTATGCAACCCCCATCAGAGGTTTACCCAGGTCAGGAGGCAAGGGACACAGTACCTTCACGCAGTTACTACATGCTCTGGGATATTCTTCTTTTCTAAACTTATCCAGGAGAATAAACCCTCTAGTTCCACCCACTTCTTATGGCCACAGAGAGGACACAGGGAAGAAAGTTAGAAAAAAGACAAGGGACGCGCTGGCTTATGAAGAATAATAATAAGTGCAAACACTTTTTGAGCACTTACTACATGCCAAATTCTTTCTACGTACTATCTCACTAATCCCTCAGCATCCCACACAGCAGGGATTATGGTAACATGCATTTTATAGATAAGGAAATGAAGTGCTGAAGCTCAAGTGCAATCATGGAGCACAGTGGTTAAGACCGCGGACTCAGGGGCCAGATTGCAAGGATCTGAATCCTGGTTCTGCCATTGACTAAGGTGTCTGACCTTGGCATGTTACATAACCTCCCTGTGCCTTGGTTTCTTCACCAGCAAAATGGGGACGACACTTGCATCTTCCTAGCCGGGTGATTTTGAGGACTAAATGAGTTGCTCTATAAAAAGGGCTTAGAAACAGTACCTGGCCCATGACAACAGCTGTCAAGTGTTAGCTCTTAGTATTAAGGCATTTGCCCAAGGTTACACAGTCAGGAAGTGCAGCGCCAAGGTCTGAAGGCCAACGCTGTCACTCCAGAGCCCCCACACCCAAAGTCTACTCTACTGTGGACAACATAGCTTATCTAGCTCTTAAAGAGCAGCCTCTCTCTGCTGGTCCTTGTAGTGCACCCAAGGGCATCCTATTTGGAATTTAAAGGTGCCCTCTGGGCAGTCATTTAAGCAAACATTATATTTTCAACAATCCTCCTTTCACACAGCATTCTAAAACGAATACATGCCAAAGTCTGAAGTCACCACCGTGCCACCAACACACAGCAAGAGCTGGGAAGTGTCCTTGTGGGGAAGGGAATAAACACAGACTCAGTCTATGCCCTCTCCCTCCCAAGCCAAACACCTCACAAGGGAACTGACTCCCCATCCTGGGCCCCTCTTCCCTGGATTGGGTTCAAGTGTCCAGCTCTGGGCACACTTCAGTGGGCACAGCCTGGCCACACCTCTAACCCTGTCTGCTGTCCTTCAGGCAGCCCCAAGCAGCTACAAACATGTTAAACCTGCAGAACCCCTGGTTTCAGGCCTCACCGCAAAGTTTGATATATATCCAATTTGGAAGCTTAGTTTAAGGGGAAAAAATCATCCCTTCCAGCTGACACCGAAGCCAAATAAAGGAAGTACAGGGACTTTGAGCACTAGTCCAGGCACGAACTTCCTTTCCTTCACTTAGCCTGGTACTAAACTCGGAGGCCTAATTAATGCCATTCACATTCCAAGCGCCTTAACAACTTCAATGCTGCCTCAAGCGGCAGATGGAGCAGAAGTGCTTCCTCTGTGAGATTCAATAAACTCCCAGGGTGCAGTGGAGGAATTTGAGACGAAATCTCTAACCCACCAACTGCCAGCTATATGGCCTGGGGCGAGGTGTTTCAGTTTCTTCATCCACAAAATGGGGATGATCACACATACCTCATGATATTGCTAGGGAGAGTAACTGAAGGTATGGTGAAGATGAAAGGGTGCTCAGAATTTTCTGTAGGTTAGTCCCTACAGAAGCAAGGTCAGGGGGCTCTCTGGATTAATCATGTTTTATTTTCTATATTTTATAATGTTTTGATAGCTTGAGGACCTGGCTGGCCAGGGAGAGACTGCCTCTCCAAGGTTAGCTAGTTCCTAGAGATAGCAAACAACTTGCCTGCCAGTATGCCTTTCATATGCAAACCAACCAATCCAGAGCCCAGGTCCCCAGTTGCGTGTTTTATCTAACTCACACACACCAAGCCAATCTTTCCTCTGCCCAAAATCACCTCAGGGCCAGGTACTGAACAACTAGAGACCACCCCTATAGCCCAGAGCCTGCCAAAATTATTCAAACTATCCAATCCTAAAATATTTACCCTTCCCTGCCTTGCCTTTCCCACAGGAACCACAACAAAGGCTCTTGCTCATGCCTTCCCCTGGTTCCTTCTGCCTCCTGACCAAACCTGTGCTTCCCCACGTGGCCCTGCATGGCGAGGCCTACCCACTTCTTCTGAAAATTCTAAGTAATAAACTCTTCTTTCAATGGCATTGGCTTCTCTGTGTCATCATTCTGTCACCTCTATAAATAAAATCCCAGAGACAATCAAAACACCCTTGCCATTCCAGACACTTAGTACTCACTATGAAAACTCAGGAACCAAATAGCTTTAGAAAATTTACTATTCAAACTAGGATCCAAGTAAATTCAATAAGCAAGGGATACTTGTATTATGTATTCTGAGTCCTTAATACTCTCAAGATTAAGGATGCTGTTGGGGACCAGCAGCTGTTTCCCCAAAGAGGTGGCACAAAATATATAAGCCAACAGAGCTGCAAATGTGTGAAGCCCCATGCTAGATACTCTCGCAAAGACATATAAGTCTTCAAAAAGCATGTAAACCGGTTGTGGAAATGACATTCAACTTCCCCAAATACATGTATTTATTATATTACATATGGTAATAAGGGAAAATACAAAATGAATGTTACATACTGTTAAAGTTCAGAGTAGCAAAAAATCACCAATAATACAAATAAAAGTCAATAGAGAGTCAAGCATAACAACTTAAAGGATATTAGAATGTTCTAGGACCAAGTCCAACTCTGAGGTTCACTCCCATGGTTTTCCTACACAAGTGGGAAAACCCTCCACTTGATAGTTATTGGTATTCAGCCCCTTTGCCTCTCAGGCTGCTACTGCCTCCTTCTTGGAAGCTCTCTCTGACCTAAGCCATCAGTCCCTTAGCTGTGGCTGTTCTTTCAATGGGCCACAATGCCGCTCATACTTCCGTGAAGTTGGAGCATGTCTTCAGTCCACTGCAGATCCACTTCAATGCATCATCTAATAGCTACCTGAGGATCCAGCTGATGCATCCTTGAGGTAATGTTTTTCTGAGAATGCCATACCAAAGCTAGAGGCTAGGCCATATGATTGTGCCTCGTCATTGGTTATTAGTTCATGTTAACAGAGGCCACCGGGGAAACTGATCCAAAAGTCAGCCATGCCAACCAGAACTGGGCCAAGCAAGCAGTGCTCTGGGTTGGCTTTCATTCTGGACTGCAGACGGAATTTTCAGTAAATACACTGTATGTGACTTGCTTTTCCTCAAGAACTGGAAAGTTTTCTGAAGAATTCTCCATTTCCCATTAGATGCTAAAAACGTGTTTCCAATTTTGTTTATTTACTTACTTGACTCTTGCATTTGTTTAATGCTTGTTTAGTTGTCCTTTATAAGGCTTATGACAGGAATGTCTGCTTTGACAGGAACCTCCAGGAAGGCGGAGCGTTCTTCATCTGTTACTCCTAAGGTTGCATGCAAGGGAATGAGTGTGGGTTTCAGAATCAGATGTACTTGGCTTTGATTGCTGGATCTGCCCCTCACCAGCTGTGTGACATTGAGCAAGTTACCTAAACCCCTCTGAGTATCTTTTCCGTTCAGCACAATGGTAATAGTCATACCTATCTCACAGGGTTCTTGTGAAGATTAAATGAAATAACATGCATAAATCCTTAGCACAGTGCCAGGTACACTGCAAATGCTCAAAAAATACTGAGTTTTCTAGCCTAGCACTAGCTAACAAAAGCTTTTAAGTGCCTACTATATAAAAAAAGGATATAATGATATGGTTCTTGACCTCAAAGAAACGGTAAAGTGATGTTGTTAAGACATACGGCAATGGCTATGATGAAAGCGTATTAGTCAGGATAGATTAGGTTAAGCTGCAGTGGCAAATAACCCCAACATTTCAGCAGCTTCAAACAATAAAAGTCTCTTTCATGCTCATACTATATGTCTAGCATGAGCAGCTCGGGGGTTCTGTTCTGCTTCATCCTCGTTCAGACACACAGGCTAACAGAGACTCCCACTATACAGAATGCAGCTGGTTGTCTTGGCAGAGGGAGGAGGAGAAGGAGAACTGCACTCTGGCTCTTAAACATACCTGAGTACAACAATTCCATTCATACATCATTGACCAAGAAGAGTCACCTGGCCATCCATAATTTCAAAGGAACAGGGAAGTATAGTTTTCCTGCATGCCCATAAGTAGAATGGAACCAGAGATTGATGAAAGTACTCATGTCTTCCACAGAAGGCATACAATGTGTGACGAGGTCATAAAGAAAGGAAACCTTAAGTTTGCCTTGGTCTCCAGAAGAGCCTCCGTCAGGGAGGTAACTCTTGTGATGAAACTTTGAAAATGAACTACAACTTGCCAGATAGGCAGAGGAACAAGAGGTGTCCCAGACAGAGAGACTAGCATGTGCAAAGTCTTGGAGGCCTAAGAAAGCATGATGGTCTCTGGGAACAAGTTATTCAGTGTTACCAGGAAGGAAAGGGTGATTTAGGAAGAAGTGGGGACTGAGGTTGGACCAGTGATAGATCACATCACGATAAGGAGTTCAGATTTTATCATGCAAACGATGGGGGCAGGCGCAGAAGCATTGAAAGGTCCTGAGCAAGGGAGTGCCAGGATTAGGTTATTTGTTCATCTATTCAGTCCACAAATATTTATTGAGTGACTACTAAGAGCGAGGCACTATTCAAACAAATTGAGGATATATTGATGAGCAAAGATGAGGTTGCTGCCCTCGTAGAGTTCAAACCCCAATGTCGGAAAAGGCGCTATGGAAGCAGTATGAGGAATGAATTAGAAGGGGTTGGTTGAGATGAGAAGCAGAGAAACCAGGGAAGAGGGCATTGCGATAGTATAGATGAGTAATAACATGGGCCTAAACCATAAACAGCAGCAAGAATGAAGAGTTAAGGACAGATAAGAGACATTGAAAGAATCAACAGAACTTGGGGACAATGAAAGGTAAGAGTAAAGAAGTGGGAGGAGTTATGAATGACTCTCTGTTTTCCTGCTTGGACAACTAGATGAGTGTCAACACCATTCACCAAGACTGAGAATTTAGAAGGAAGAACAGGTTATGAAGAGATGATGGATTTTGTCATGAGTGTGTTAACTTTGATGTGGTGTTTTTCCCACAGGAATTTGGGTGTATCTAGAATTCAAGAGATGTCTATATGCTTAAAAAATATATTTGAGGGGCTGGCCCCGTGGCCGAGTGGTTAAGTTCGCGCGCTCCGCTGCAGGCGGCTCAGTGTTTCGTTGGTTCGAATCCTGGGCGCGGACATGGCACTGCTCATCAGACCACGCTGAGGCAGCGTCCCACATGCCACAACTAGAAGAACCCACAACGAAGAATACACAACTATGTACCAGGGGGCTTTGGGGAGAAAAAGGAAAAAATAAAAATCTTTAAAAAAAAAAAAATATATATATATATATATATTTGAGAATAAACAGAAGGGAGCAGAAACAATGGGAGAGAACCTAAATTGAGGGCAAGTGTGTACGTCTTCTCCCTTCCAAGACCATGCTAGTATGATAATAGGGTATTTAAGAACATGTAAGCAGACAACAACAAAGCAAATAAAAAAGTGGATAGCACTCCAACAATTTGTTGCCTCCAGGAAACACACCTCAGCCCCAAGGACAAACACAGACTCAGGGTGAAGGGGTGGAGGACAATACTTCAAGCAAATAGCAAGGAAAAAAAGGCAGGTGTTGCAATTCTCATATCAGACCAAGTGGATTTCAAAATAAGACAGGTAAAGAGAGACACAGAGGGACAATATATAATGATCAAAGGGACACTTCATCAAGAAGAAATAATGCTTATAAATATCTATGCACCCAACACAGGAGCACCAAGATTCATAAAGCAACTATTAACAGACCTAAAAGAAGATGTTAAAAACAACACAATAATAGTAGGGGACCTCAACACCCCACTCACATCAATGGACAGATCATCCAGACAGAAAATCAACAAGGAAATAGTGGAGCTGAATGAAAAACTAAAACAATTGGACTTAATAGACATATATAGAACACTCCACCCTGAAAGAGCTGAATACACATTCTTCTCAAGTGCACATGGAACATTCTCTAGGATAGACCATATGTTGGGAAACAAGGCAAGCCTCTACGAATTAAAAAAAAAATGAAATAATAACAAGCATCTTCTCAGATCATAGTGCTATAAGGCTAGAAATTAATTACAAGAAAAAAGCTGAGAAAGGGACAAAGATGTGGAGACTAAACAACACACTACTGAACAAGCAATGGATCATTGAAGAAATTAAAGAAGAAATAAAAAAATACCTGGAAACAAATGAAAATGATAGCATGCCATACCAACTCATATGGGATACAGCAAAAGCTGTATTAAGAGGAAAATTCATTGCAATACAGGCACATCTTAACAAACAAGAAAGATCCCAAATAAGCAACCTTAAAGCACACCTAACTGAACTAGAGAAAAAAGAACAAATGAAGCCCAAAGTCAGCAGAAGGAGAGAAATAATAAAAATCAGAGCAGAAATAAATACTATTGAAACGAAAAAGGTAGTAGAAAGGATCAATGAGACAAAGAGCTGGGTTTTTGAGAAGATAAATAAAATTGACAAACCACTAGCCAGACTTACAAAGAAAAAAAGGGAGAAAGCTCAAATAAACAAAATCAGAAATGAAAGAGGAAAAATAACAACAGACTCTGCAGAAATACAACAGATTATAAGAGAGTACTACAAAAAGCTATATGCCAACAGAATGGATAACCTAGAGGAAATGGATAAATTCTTGGACTCCTACAATCTCCCAGAGCTCACTCAAGAAGAGGCAGACAATTTGAATAGACCAATCACAAGGAAAGAGATTGAAACAGCAATCAAAAACATCCCAAAGAATAAAACCCCAGGACCAGATGGCTTTCCTGGGGAATTCTACCAAACTTTCAGAGAGGATTTAATGCCTATCCTTTTCAAACTATTCCAAAAAATTAGGGAAGATGGAACACTTCCTAACACATTCTATGAGGCCAACATCACGCTGACACCAAAACCTGACAAGGACACCACGAAAAAAGAGAACTACAGGCCAATATTACTGATGAACATAGATGCAAAAATTCTAAACAAAATTTTGGCAACCAGAATTCAGCAATTCATCAAAAGAATCATACATCAGGATCAGGTGGGATTCATACCAGGGACACAGGGATGGTTCAACATCCGCAAATCAATCAACGTGATACACATCAACAAACTGAGGAATAAAAACCACATGATCATCTCAATAGATGCAGAGAAGGCATTTGACAAGATCCAACAGCCATTTATGATTAAAACTCTCAACAAAATGGGCATAGAAGGAAACTACCTCAACATAATAAAGGCCATATACGACAAACCCATAGCCAACATCATACTCAATGGGCAAAAACTGAACCCCATCCCCCTGAAAACAGGAACAAGACAAGGATGCCCTCTATCACCACTCTTATTTAACATAGTACTGGAGGTCCTGGCCAGAGCAATCAGGCAAGAAAAAGGAATAAAAGGAATCCAAATAGGGAGGGAAGAAGTGAAACTCTTGCTGTTTGCAGACGACATAATCTTATATATAGAAAACCCCAAAGAATCCATTGGAAAACTGTTAGAAGTAATCAACAACTACAACAAAGTTGCAGGGTATAAAATCAATTTACATAAATCAGTAGCATTTCTATACTCCAGTAATGAACCAACAGAAAAAGAACTCAAGAATACAATACCATTCACAATCGCAACAAAAAGAATAAAATACCTTGGGGTAAATTTAACCAAGGAAGTGAAGGACCTATATAATGAAAATTACAAGGCCTTTCTGAGAGAATTGGATGACGACATAAGGAGATGGAAAGACATTCCATGTACATGGATTGGAAGAATAAACATAGTTAAAATGTCTATTCTACCTAAAGCAATCTACAGATTCAACGCCATCCCAATCAGAATCCCAATGACATTCTTTACAGAATTAGAACAAAGAATCCTAAAATTCATATGGGGCAACAAAAGACCTCGAATTTCTAAAGCAATCCTGAGAAAAAAGAACAAAACGGGAGGCATCACAATCCCTGACTTCAAAACATACTACAAAGCTACAGTAATCAAAACAGCATGGTACTGGTACAAAAACAGGTGCACAGATCAATGGAACAGAATTGAAAGCCCAGAAATAAAACCACACATCTATGGACAGCTTATCTTTGACAAAGGAGCTGAGGGCATACAATGGAGAAAAGAAAGTCTTTTCAACAAATGGTGCTGGGAAAACTGGAAAGCCACATGTAAAAGAATGAAAATTGACCATTCTTTTTCACCATTCACCAAAATAAACTCAAAATGGATTAAAGACCTAAAGGTGAGACCTGAAACCATAAGCCTTCTGGAAGAAAACGTAGGCAGTACACTCTTTGACATCAGTATTAAAAGGATCTTTTCAGACACCACGCCTTCTCAGAGAAGGGAAACAACAGAAAGAATAAACAAATGGGACTTCATCAGATTAAAGAGCTTCTTCAAGGCAAATGAAAACAGGATTGAAACAAAACAACAACCCACTAACTGGGAAAAAATATTTGCAAGTCATATATCTGACGAAGGCTTAATATCCATAATATATAAAGAACTCTCACAACCCAACCACAAAACATCAAACAACCCAATCAAAGAATAGGCTGGAGACATGAACAGACATTTCTCCAAAGAAGATATACTGATGGCCAATAGGCACATGAAAAGATGCTCATCATCGCTGATCATCAGGGAAATGCAAATCAAAACTACACTAAGATATCACCTTACACCCGTTAGAATGACAAAAATATCTACAACTAATAGCAACAAATGTTGGAGAGGTTGCGGAGAAAAAGGAACCCTCATACACTGCTGGTGGGAATGCAAACTGGTGCAGCCACTATGGAAAACAGTATGGAGATTCCTCAAAAAACTAAAAATAGAAGTACCATACGATCCAGCCATCCCACTACTGGGTATTTATCCAAAGAGCCTGAAGTCAGCAATCCCAAAAGTCCTGTGCACCCCAATGTTTATTGCAGCACTGTTTACAATAGCCAAGACGTGGAAGCAACCGAAGTGTCCAGCAACAGACGAATGGATAAAGAAGATGTGGTACATATATACAATGGAATACTACTCAGCTGCAAAACAGAACAAAATCATTCCATTTGCAATAACATGGATGGACCTTGAGAGAATTATGTTAAGTGAAATAAGCCAGCGAGAGAAGGACAATCTGTGTATGACTCCACTCATATGAGGAATTTAAAATTATGGACTAAGAATAGTTTAGTGGATACCAGGTGAAAGGTGGGGTGGGGGGTGGGCACAAAGGGTGAAGTGGTGCACCTACAACATGACTGACAAACATTAACGTACAATTGAAATTTCACAAGATTGTAACCTATCAATAACTCAATAAAAAAAAAGTGGATAGCACTGAACAACATGTTCAACAGAAATGATTGAAGGAAAGCAAACTGATTTCTCAAGGTTCAACCTAAAGTGCTTGCAGAAGGGCTGATTCACCCTCCAAAGAACATTAAAGACGAGAAAATGACCTTGGAAATTAAAAATGATAACTAATAAAACAATCAGTAGTAAAGGACAATGGTAATGTTGAAGAAATGTCCTACGCAGCATATCAAAAGTCTAAGAGATGGAAAATTAGGAAGTTTAAAGACTTGGATAATCAATCCTGGAGGTCCAACGGCTGACTAATAGGAATTCTAGAAAGAGAATGCAGTGAGAGAATGAAGGAAATTATCAAGAAATAATACCCCCAAAATGTCCCAGAGTTGAGGAACAAATTTCCAGATCGAAAGGCCCCGTCAAGTACATACACAGTAACCAAAAACAGGCCCACATCAAAGCATATAACTGTGAAACTTCACAACACCTAGGTCATCAACATAAAACTAAAATCTCCCAGGGAGATAAAAAACATAGTTCATATACAAAGGAATGAGAATCATAATGACATCACAGGGTAGATCATAGACCTAAATATGAAAGTAAGACAATAAAGATTCCTGAAGAATCACAAGAAGAATGTCTTTGTGATGTTGGGGAAGGCAAAGATTTATTAAACAAAACGCAAAATGCACCAGTTGTTGAAAAATGAATAAACTGGACTTTAGTAAAATTAAATACACCACTAACAAAGTGAATAAGCAAGTCATAGCCTATGAGAAGATAGCCTCAATACATATAACTGACAAATGACTTGTATCCAGAATATGTAAAGAATTCCTTCAAATCAATAAAAAAGATAAAGGTAATATTTATGAGGTGTTTTTATCGAGGTAACATTGGTTTATAACATTATATAAATTTCAGGTGTACGTCATCATATTTCAATTTCTGTGTAGATTACATCATGTTCACCATGCAAAGATTAATTACAATCCATCACCACACACATGTGCCTAATCACTCTTTTCACCCTCCTCCCTCCCCCTTTCCCCTCTGGTAACCACCAATCCAATCTCTGTTTCTATGTGATTGTTTGTTATTTTTATCTTCTACTTACAAGTGAGATTATACAGTATTTGACTTTCTTCCTCTGACTTATTTCACTTAGCATAATACCCTCAAGGTCCATCCATGTTGTCACAAATGGCTGGATTTCATAATTTCTTGTGGCTGAGTAGTATTCCGTTGTGTATATGTTCCACATCTTCTTTAGCCATTCATCCCTTGATGGGCACCTAGGTTGCTTCCAAGTCTTAGCTATTGTGAATAATGCTGCAGTGAACATAGGGGTGCACGTATCGTTACATATTTGTGTTTTCATGTCCTTTGAATAAATACCCAGCATTAGAATAGATGGATCATATGGTAGTTCTATTCTTAATTTTCTGAGAAATCTCCATACTGTTTTCCGTAGTGGCTGCACCAGTTTGCACTCCCACCAACAGTGTATGAGAGTTTCCTTCTCTCCACATTCTCTCCAACACTTGTTATTTCCTGTCTGGTTAATTATAGCCATTCTGACAGGAGTGAGGTGATATCTCATTGTAATTTTGATTTACATTTCCCTGATAGTTAATGATGTTGAACATCCTTTCATGTGCCTATTGGCCCTCTGTATATATCCTTCAGAGAAATGCCTATTCAGATCTTTTGCCCATTTTTTAATTGGGTTGTTAGTTTTTTTGTTGTTGAAATGTATGAGTTCTTTATATATTTTGGATATTAACCCCTTATCAGATATGTGGTTTGCAAATATCCTCTCCCAACTGCTAAACTGTCTTTTCATTTTGTTGATGGTTTCTTTGCTGTGCAGAAGCTTTTTAGTTTGATGGAGTCCCATTTGTTTATTTTTTTCTATTGTTTCTCTTGCCTGGTCAGACATAGTACTTGAAAATATGCTGCTAAGACCAATGTCGAAGAGCATACTGCCTATGTTTTCTTCTAGAAGTTTCATGGTTTCAGGTCTTACATTCAAGTCTTTAATCCAGTTTGAGTTTTTTTCTGTGTATGGTGTAAGATAATGGTCTATTTTCATTCTTTTGCATGTAGCTGTGCAGTTTTTCCAACACCATTTATTGAAGAGACTTTCCTTTCTCCATTGTATGTCTTGGCTCCCGTGTTGAAAATTGACTGTCCACAGATGGGTGAGATTATTTCTGGGATCTCGCTTCTGTTCCATTGATCTGTGCATCTGTTTTTGTGCCAGAACCATACTATTTTGGTTACTATAGCTTTGTAGTATATTTTGAAATCAAGGAATGTGATACCTTGAGCTTTGTTCATTTTCTCAGGGTTCTTTTGGCTATTTGGGGTCTTTTGTTGTTCCATACAAATTTTAGGATTCTTTGTTTTATTTCTATGAAAAATATTGTTGGACCTTTGATAGGGATTGAATCTGTAGATTGCTTTATGAAGTTTGGACATTTTAACTATGTTAATTCTTCTAATCCAAGAGCATGGAATATCTTTCCATTTCTTTGTGTCTTCTTCAATTTCTTTCAACAATATTTTATAGTTTTCATTGCATAGATCTTTCACCTCTTTGGGTAAGTTTATTCTTGGGTATTTTATTCTTTTTGTTGCAATTGTAAATGGGATTGTATCCTTAATTTCTCTTTCTGCTATCTTGTTGTTAGCATTTAGAAACACAACTGATTTTTGTGTGTTGATTTTGTATCCTCCAACTTTACCATATTCATTTATTATTTCTAAAAGTTTTTTTGGTGGGTTCTTTAGGGTTTTCTATATATAAAATCACGTCATCTGCAAATAGTGACACTTTCACTTCTTCCTTTCCATTGGGATCACTTTTATTTATTTATCTTGCCTGATTGCTCTGGCTAGGACTTCCAATACAATGTCAAATAAGAGCGGTGAAAGTGGGCATCCTTGTCTGGTTCCTGTTCTTAGAGGGATAGATTTCAGTTTTTCTACATTGAGAATGATATTAGCTGTGGGTTTGTCATATATGGCCTTTATCATGTTGAGATACTTTCCTTCTATACCCATTTTATTCAGAGTTTTTATCGTAAATGGGTACTGTATCTTGTCAAATGTTTTCTCAGCATCTATTGAGATGATCATGTGATTTTTATTCATTTTGTTAATGTGGTGTATCACATTGATTGATTTGCACATCTTGAACCTTCTCCTCATCCCTAGAATAAATCCCACTTGATCATGATGTATGATCTTTTTAATGTATTATTGTATTTGATTTTCTAGCATTTTGTTGAAGATGTTTGCATTGATGTTCATCACTGATATTGGCCTGTAATTTTCTTTTTTTGTGTTGTCCTTGTCTGGTTTTTGTATCAGGGTAACATTGGCTTCATAGAATGAGTTAGGAAGCTTCCCCTCCTCTCCAGTTTTTTGGAAGAGTTTGAGAAGGATGGGTATTAAGTCTTCTTTGAATGTTTGGTAGAATTCACAAGGGAAGCATCTGGTCCTGGACTTTTATTTTTGGGGAGGGTTTTGATTACTGTTTCGATCTTCTTACTGGTGAGTGGTCTATTCAAATTCCATATTTCTTCTTGATTCAGTTTTGGAAGGTTGTATGATTCTAAGAATTTATCCATTTCTTCTAGATTATCCAATTTGTTGGCATGTAGCTTTTCATAGTGTTCTCTTACAATCTTTTGTATTTCTGAGGTGTCCATTGTAATTTCTCCTCTTTCATTTCTGATTTTACTTATTTGAGCCTTTTCTCTTTTTTTCTTGGTGAGTCTAGCTAAAGGTTTGTCAATTTTGCTTATCTTTTCAAAGAACCAGCTCTTGGTTTCATTGGAATTTTTTTCTATTGTTTTTTTAGTGTCTATTTCATTTAGTTCTGCTCTGATTTTTGTTATTTCCTTCCTTCTACTGATTTTGGGCTTTGTTTGTTCTTCTTTATCCAATTCCTATAGGTGCACTGTTAGATTGTTTATTTGATATTTTCTTTGTTTGTTGATGTAGGCCTGTGTAGCTATAAACTTCCCTCTTAGAACCACTTTTGTTCTTTCCCATAAATTTTGGCATATTTTCATTTTCATGTATCTCCAGGTTTTTTTTTATTTCTCCTTTGATTTCATTGGTGACACAATCGTTGTTCAGTAGAATTTTGTTTAATCTCCACATATTTGTGACTTTTCCAATTTTCTCCCCTTAGTTGATTTCTATTTCATGCCTTTGTGGTCAGAAAAGATGCTTGATATTATTTTAATCATCTTAAATTTATTGAGATTTGTTTTATGGCCTAATATGTGATCAATCCTGCAGAATGTTCCATGTGCATTTGAAAAGAATGTGTATTCTGTGGTTTTTGGAAAGAATGTTCTATATATATGTACTAAATCCATCTGATCTAATGTGTCATTTAAGGCCAATGTTTCCTTGTTGATCTTCTGCTTGGATGATCTATCCATTGGTGTCAGTGGAGTGTTAAAAGTCCCCCAGTATTATTGTGTTACTGTCTGTTTCTCATTTTATGTCTGCTAATAATTGCTTTATATATTTAGGTGTTTCTATGTTGGGTGCATAGATATTTACAAGTGTTACAGCCTCTTGTTGGATTTTTCCCTTAATCATTATGTAATCGCCTTCTTTCTCTCTTGTTACAGTTCTTATTTTAAAGTCTATTTTTTCTGATATAAGTATTGCTATCCCAGCTTTCTTTTCATTGCCATTTGCATGGAGTATCTTTTTCCACCACTTCACTTTCAGTTTGTGAGTGCCTTTAGGTCTGAAGTGTGTCTCTTGTATGCAGCATATATATAGGCCTTGTTTTTTTATCCAACTGGCCACCCTATGTCTTTCAATTGGAGCATTTAGTGCATTGAAATTTAAAGTAGCTATGAATAACTATGTACTTGCTGCCATTTTGTTACTTTTTTTCTGAGTGTTTTAGTAGTTCTTCTCTGTTCCTTTCTTCTTCTCTTGCTCCCTTCTCTTGTGGTTTTCTTTAGTATTATGTTTGAGTTCCTTTCTCTTAACTTTTTGTGTATTTATTATAGGTGTTTGGTTTGTGATTACCATGAGGTTCATATGCAATAATCTACATATATGGCAATGTATATTAAGTTGCTGGTTCCTTTAGTTTGATTTCTTTGTAAAAGCTCTACTCTTTCACTCCCCTCCTCCCACATTTTATATTTTTGATATCATATCTAACCTCTTTGTGTGTGTGTGTGTTTGTGTGTGGGTATCCATTACTCTCTTGTCATGGAAATAGGCAATTTTAGTACTTTTGTCTTTTGACCTTCATCTTATCTTTATAGGTGGTTGATCTGCTACCTTTACTGTATTTTTGCCTTTGCTAATGATTTTATTGCCTTTTTTTTTATGATGTTCTTATTCCTATTTGTGGTCTTCTCTTTCCCACTTAAATAAGCCCCTTTAGCATTTCTTGTAAAACTGGCTTCTTGGTATTGAACTCCTTTAGTCTTTGCTTGTCTGGGAAACTCTTTATCTCTCCTTCCATTCTGAATGATAACCTTGTTGGGTAGAGTACTCTTGGTTGTAGGTTTTTTCCTCTCAGCACTTTAAATATATTATGCCACTCCCATTTAGCCTGTAAGGTTTCAGCTGAGAAGTCAGCTGATAGCCTTATGGGGTTTCCTTTGAATGTAACTTGTCGCCTTTCCCTTGCAACTTTTAGGATTCTCTCTTTATCTTTAATTCTGGACATTTTAATTATAAGGCATCTTGGTGTGGGACTCTTTGGGTTTATCTTGTTAGGTGCTTTCTGTGCTTCCTGTATCTAGAAGTCTGTTTCCTTCCTCAGGTTAGGAAAGCTTTCAGTTATTATTTCTTCACATAGATTCTCTGCCCCTTTGTCTTTCTCTTCTCCTTCTGGGATACCTATAATACAGATGTTAGTGCCTTTGATGTTGTCCCTGAAGTCCCTTAGACTATTCTCATTCTTTTTAATTCTTTTTTCTTTTATCAGTTCAACTTGAGTGATTTCCTCTAGTCTTTTGTCCATTTCGCTGATCTGTTCTGTATCATCTACTCTGCTGTTGAGTCCCTAGTGAATTATTCATTTCCAATATTGTATTCTCCTTTTCTGATTGATTCTTTTTTATATTTTACAATTCTTTGTTGAAGTTCTCACTGAGTTCACCCATTTTTCTCCCAAGATCAGTGAGCATCCTTATGACATTTTGTCTGAAGACTCTGTCAGGTAGATTGTTTATTTCTGTTTCATTAGTTCTTTTTATGGGGTTTTGTCCTGTCCCTTCCTTGGAACATGTTCCTTTGCCTCCTCATTTTGTTTCTTTTTCTGTGCTTATATCTGTGTATTAGGTGGGTCAGCTACATCTCCCGATCTTGGAGAGGTGGCCATGTGTAAGAGATGCCTTATGAGGCCCAGCAGTATGCTTCCCCCTAGTCGTCACTTCCAAATGTTCCAGAGGTGACCCTTTGTGGGTTGCATGTGTCCTTCTGTTGTGGCCAGAGTAGTTGTAAATTGGTTGTGTCTATGGGAGGAGGTGTGTTCAGAGCCTGCCTATGCTGGCATCTTGACACCTCTCTCCAAGCTAATTTTTTTAAATGGTAAAAAGATTTGAATAGACACTTCACAAAATAAGATATATAATTGGCTAGTAAATGTATGAAAAAATACTTAACATGATTAGTCATTAGGAAAATGCAAGTGACAACTTCAATGAGATATCACTATTCATCCACAAGGATGGCTAAAATTAAAAAGGCTGACAATTCCATGCATTAGGGAAGACATGGAGCAACTGGAACTCGCATAATTATGAAAAGTGTTGCATCTACTTTGCAAAATTGTCAAACTGTCTGGTAGTATCTACAACCCCAGTATCTAGGAAATTCTACTCCCAGTTGTTTCCTCAAATAAGTGTGTGTGTCCTCGAAAAGACATACAGAATGTTCTTAGCAGCTTCATTCATAGTAGCCAAAATCTGAAAACAACCTAAATGTCTAAAAACAAGAGAATGGATAAAATTTTGGAATATTAAATTGTATAAAAACAAATGAACAGCTAACATTCACAACTCCATGGATGAATCTCATAGACATTTTATCGAGCAGAAGAAGCCAGGCACAGAAAAGTACTGTGTGATTCCATATATGAAGTTCAAAAATAAGTAAAGCTAATCTATGGTGATAGAAGTCAGATAAGTGGTTATCTTTAGGGCAGAGGTGAGGTGGTATTGACAGGGAACAGACACAAGATAACCTTGTGGGTTGGTGATCTAAATGAGGTTAGATGGGTATATACATCTGTAAAAATCTTTCAGGCCATACCCTTAATTTATTTGAAAAGACATTGCATTTTATAAGATTACGCCTGTTTTGAGAAATGTATGCCTATTGACAAACACAACACAGGGATATAAAAGACCACAAAGGAATACCTTCAAAATTCCAAGAGAAAATGGCTGTGAATATCAAATTACAGACCCATCCTAACTTCCAATCAAGTGTGAGAATACATTAAAGACATTTTCAGATGAGCAAGGACTCAAAAATTTTTAACTTCCATGCTCTCTTTCTTTGGAAACTTCCAGAAGGCATCTTCACCAAACACAGGAATACCCAGTGGATCCTGATAACAAGGGGTCTGATCAGAGCAGCAGAGAGGGCTATGGTGGAAGAGCTCAGGAAAGGAAAAGGGGAGAATTGATATGTAATCAGAGATAATTGAACATTTAGGAAAAACTGATAGGTTTGTAACAAATATAATGCAGCATTCAGGAAAAAAGAAAAGAAAAGACGAATAGTTATATTGAAGAATCTACAAGTGAGAATTAGTTGCAATTATTGACTCTAAGAGAAATAAAAGTGATAGAAAATAAATATTATCACAGTCCTCTACTTGGGTCTAAAATGAATAATATTAATATAGTTATAATACTGTAAATGCTGATAGTTTAACAAAAAGTATAAATATCTTAGGTGAACCAGGGAGGGAAGTACAGGGAGATACAAGAGAGCTAAATTCTTATCTATGTTGAAGAGATTTGTTAATTTCAGACATTTTTCTGAAATTGACACATGAAGAACTAGTAGTATAAAATATTATATAAATAAGAGACACTATCAAAAGAAACAGCCAAAGAATTAAAAAGTATTGTCTCCACAGGATAGAAATGGACAGAGGATAAGAGTAGATGGTATAAGAACCTGGTTTTTGCATTTTAAGCATTTCAAAACTATTTTTTAATACAATTTTTAAGAAACAGGAGAAAATATAGACATATATAAGATTATCCTAGGAGGAAAAGAAGAATAAGAAGCAAAGGATCCTAAGACTTCTGAGGAACATCAACATATAAAAGGAAGAGGAGCCTGCAAAAAGACTGAGACGGCAACACAAAAGAGGTAGGAGGCGAACCAGAAGATAGTGTTCCATGGAAACCAGAGAGGGAGGCATTAACTGAGCTTTTATC
Organism: Equus caballus; assembly: GCF_041296265.1. NCBI lineage: Eukaryota > Metazoa > Chordata > Mammalia > Perissodactyla > Equidae > Equus > Equus caballus. The sequence continues at coordinate 42,524,946 of NC_091704.1, forward strand.
TGCCATGTTGCCAACTGTAGGTTGAGACTTTTACTGAGGAGCTATACATGCTTATATCCACTTATAATTATCCTTTACACTGGTAGGCCAAGACCTAATAGTGGTTCTGGAATTACTAGATGCAGAGCAGCAGCTTTTGTCATTGCTTTGCCAGAGTAAGTAAATACATACCTGGCCCTGGGAAAGTTGCTTGAGCCATCAAATTCTCTCAGAAATTGCTCAATTGCTGTGCACCCCTCCCTGACTGCCTGCTTCCCCATCTGCCTGACCTCACCGGCCCCAAAGGCCATGATCTTGGGCTCTTGTTTCAAGGGTAGGATTATGGGACTCTCCTCCCTTGGCTCTCTGTGGATTCCATTCAGATATCCTAATGCTTACTTCATCCTGAGACTCTGTCCTTTACCTCTTGGACTGGATCTGACATTTCTAGGTGGGGTTCATAAGGCTTGCTGACCCCACCTCCTGCCACACATGAGAGGCATAGTTCACAATGTGGGTGCAGCTTCACTTTTCCTGAGATAACAGCAGCCCAACACTCAGAGGGCTGTTCAATGAGCATTCTCTAGTTAAACTCCTTTACAGTTAGACTCTATGGCCATAGGTTGTTTATAGTTACATTAATTGCCTAATTGGAAATAAAAGGTACTAATTCTTTAAAGTAGGAAGGAAGGTGATGAGGGAGGCCATAACAGGACTTCCAGGCTGACAACTGAATGAGCCAGAAAGTTCTAGAAGTGTGGGAAGAAAGTAAAGGATAATCAAGAAAAATGCTATCACGTAGCACTTATGAAATGAAAGACATACCAAAGACACATGTGGATGATCCAACCCCATAGATGACTTGAACAGATAGATAATTATCTTCAAGAAGCAGATTGAATGGGCAGAGTCACTGATGATCAAGGGAAACTGGTTAAATGTAAGCAAGTTGACATGTTATTACAATCATAATGATATTTATGGAGTGCTAGTGCTATATGTTGGGCTGTAAACACTTTACCTTTATTAGCTCACTCAATCCCCACAAAAACTTTGTGAAGTTAGGATTACTAATGTTATTATTACCATTTTACAGATGAGGAAGCTGAGGCAAGAAGAGGATACATAACTTGCTCCAAGTCCCACAGCTAAGAGAGATGGGGTTTGAACCTGGGCAGTAATGGTCCAGAAATGCCCTCACCAGCTTAAACTCTAGTGTGAGGAACACAGATAACAAGCTCTGGACCTATTTCCAGAGCTTTCTGGGAAGCAATCCAGAAATCCCCTCTGTAAGGGATATCTTATAGAGCCTATAACAGAGGAAATAGGAGCCCACTATGGAAGTGAACCCATACACAGGTTCCCAGCTCCTGTGGAGGGTGAAATCCTGACAGGAAATTACGTAGCCAAGCATACAAGTAGAGACATGGCTACTGTGTAAGACTTACAAAAGTCTAACACTTACCAAAACTGTGAGTACGAAACAAGTTTAGCAAACCTTTCCACACCTCAGCAGACAGAGCCTTGGGTTTTCAATATTGACATCCTGAAAAGTTACTTGCCCTGACATAAATTACAGCCTTGAAAAGTCCAATGGTACAACATTCAGGGAGAAAATTTGCAAAATATATTCCAACAAATTAAGCCTGTCATTTAGGGGGATTTGTACCCATTTTTAAGGCAAATTCTTAACAGAAGTACCTAAAGGGGATAAGAAGAGGCCTCCCCACTATGTGCCACTTTAGCATGTGGAATATTTTGAGCTAAAGGCAATTGAGACCCTGTGGGCTTCAGAGAAACTTCTAACTTTCCCTTAAAGAATTTAAATAGGAGGCCTTTCCCATAATAAGAGGTAGTACCAGAAATAAATTTTTATGACCTATCTGCATGGCAAGGCAAACATCTAATTACTAAACATCTCCTCTTCTTATCATCTTGTGAATTACCCTCCTCCCCTCTGAAACCCCAGGCCCCTATCCTATTCCTTCACTCAAGATGGCATAAATAGCTCATTTTACCTTTCTGTCTCTGAACCTCTCATGTATGTGGGGTCTTTGACTCTCTTATGTATATGGGTTTCCCATATGTACCAAATTAAACTTTATTTTCTCCTGTTAATCACTCTCATGTCAATTTAATTCTTAGACTGGTCAGAAGAATCTAGAAGGGTAGAGGAAAATTTCTTCTTCCCCCACAGTTGGCATAGCTGGCAGGATAAACATCCCTGGCTGGACTCTGCTCGCTTCAAAGTTGCTGCAGCTGAGAGATCCTGAGATGTCTGACAAGCACCAACAGAAGGTAAGAGCTCTTGCCCCTCAGTCTCCTGGATCTCCGCCTGCTGCAGGGTCTATTGGAAGCAAGAGTGGGTAAGAGTCTTTTTTTTCTCTTTGCTAAACTTAGATTAGCGGGAGAAGATATTTGTGAAACTAGCTTTTAGGACAAAAGTGATTTGGTAAAGATTTAAGACTACTACTCTTGTTTTCCATTGATCCCATTCCTCCCAGAGATGGTCATTGTTTTCTTTGTCTCTACCAGCCAGAGGATGCATATGCAACTGGCAAGCAGTCAATTAGGCTGTGATCAGAGCTCAGCTTACCCTATTCTATACAAAGTGGAGGGAGGAGGATGGCACATGATTCCCTGTGTTTTGGAATGGCTATTTAAAAATAGGGCCCCTCATAGATACTGACTTTACCTTCTTAGGCTAATTCTGGGAACGAACTTTTTGGATCTTGTAAGGGCTACATCCTTTGCACTCTCATTTAGAAATGCCTCTTGTGTCCATGATTAAGCCATAAAAATGCTTATTGGTTTGAGTCACTATTAAGAGCCTGTTCGTCAATGGCCAGACAATGGATCATCTGAACTGAAAAAATTTCCAAATTGGAAAAAAGAATTTTAGAGAGCTCTTATATTGGTATAATGGCTAGCCATTAAGACTTCCTTAATAAGATGGAAGGACAGAGATTAGAACAAAAATAAAAGTCCACTCAGACCTCTTCCTATTTGCCTTCAGACATTTGTAGATACTGTAAAAAAAAAAAAAAATCAGTTGAAAGTACAATTGTCCAACACTTAAGAAGAAAAGGAGAAAAAAAATAATACGACAGCTAGACTTAGGGACTCTGTAATGAGATAAGAGAATAAAAATTTAGACTTAAAACAAAAATCCAACATAAAACCCCCTTCTTAAAATCTAGTCCTGTTTTTTGGTTTTGTGTGTGTGTGTGTATGTGTTTGTGTGAGAGGAAGATTGGCCCTGAGGTAATATCTGTTGCCAATCTTCCTCTTTTTGCTTGAGGAAGATTGTTTGCTGAGCTAACATCTATGACAACCTTCCTCCATTTTATGTGGGGTGCCATCACAGTGTGGCTTGAGGAGCAGTGCAAGGTCCATGCTCAGGATCCGAACCCACAAACCCCAGGCCACTAAAACAGAGCATGTGAACTTAACCAGTACACTACCAGGCTGGTCCCTAAAATCCAGCCCAGTTTTAGCTTCCCTTTTCCTACAAGTTTTGCAGAAAGCACTCCAGCCTAATCTCTAAAAGTATATAATTACTCATGTAAATGCTGAAAGTCAGAAAATGAATTTAGCAAAAGCCCCTGGGACAGGCCATAGGCTCACTTTGCTGGTCTCTATAATCGGGCTCTGCCAGCTTCAGGCCTTCCTGTGCAACATCCTTTGTGGATATATCCTAGAATCCTCTCCCAGGGAATTTGCGTCCCCTGGACAGCCTCCTTTTTACTTCCATTCTAGTGGCCATTCTGTAATGCCCAGTCAAGAGAGGAAAATAAAATTTCATATTGTTCTTCCTTTCCAAATCCAAACCCATTGGTTATTGATCCTTTCTCTCCCAGGGATAGCTATTGCCTTCTTGCTTATCTTGTTTCATGTCTTAAGGGTTCGGCTTGGCTTTCTGCCTGCCTGGGACATGCAAGCTATTGGTTCTTTCTTTTGGCTATCTTTGGTAGTGACTTTAGATCTTGGGAACGTAGTAACCTTTGAGGATGCCTCTTGGGCCCATGGAGTTCTTTAATACTTCCAGAAATATTTACTGTTTGTTCTACTGAAAATTGGCAAGATATTTAAAAGAATTTTTTTTTTGTAGCTCTATGGTCAAAAATTGGAAGCTGATATTCAGAACCTGATAGGAATTTTTTATAGAACTTATTCCCTAAGTTAAAATAAAACTATGTACCCAGAGGCAAAGAAGCAAATTTGGGATAATGTAGTTGAACACATAGATCAACCTATGATGTCACTTAAGTTACAACCCAATTTCTGAGGAATTAAGAGTAATTGTCTTTACCTTTCAAATCTTTGAAAAACTGAAAATGCAACTCTACAGGCAATTCAGATTCCACTCATTTCCCTTCACCAATCCCAAAATCTCCCCCCATTCATCTCAAAAGGCTTGTAACTTCTTTGAGAACTCTTATCTAGACCATCACCAATTCCTAAGACTGAAGAACACAAAAAATGAAAAAAGAGGTAAACGGCTGTAGAAGCACCCTTGTCCAAAGTCTAGCATCTTAAGTGCCTTCTCCACAAATTTTAGTAGAAAAAAGCATTAGCCATCTAAGCAAGTATAGTTAATTTGTCCCATCTCCAGAAACACAGTTTTGATCCAATTGTTCTTTTATAAACTAGTGATATTTGCATTATCATACTCACCTCATGGCTAAAATTTTAAACTGAAAGCTACTTAAGAGCTCTACTTATGCCTATGTATCTGTGTATGTTATATATATGTGATATTTTTCTACCTCCTAATTGTATCAGCAAAATTAATTTCTAAAAGAGCTCTATTTAATTGGCTTAAGGTAAGAGCTTATGTAAATTATTTCTAAATGTAATAAAAACTAACCCAAATGTTTTTCAATTAACATGATATAAAATAATCTTTGGTAAATAAAAGCTTGTTTATGGTTGTTGGTTTAATTAAAATAGGCATGTCTTCAGAGTTATCAGCATCAGATATAATACAGACATGTAACATGTTTTCTACCTGGGTACTGAGTGAAATAACTTCATGTTATGTCTGTTACAAAATTTGTCAGCAAATATTAAAATGACAGCTAACTACTTTAATGTCTCATGATATTTTCATGAATAATCTAAGTATGATTGTTAAGAATAAATAAATTATATAGACGCTAATGAAATAAGAATTTTTTGGTGCAATAATTATATTTTATGGAATGTGTACTTAAAAATATCTTGCAAATCTTTTTGGTAACTTGAAACCTTAGAGTTTTACTAAGTTAAATGATGAGAATTCATTGAATGCCTAGATCATTTCCAGATAGGGTAAAATACTGAAACATTAATTGCAAAACAAATTTAAGTTTACCTACTTTTGACCTCTTATTATAGAGAAACTAGAAGACAAATTTAAGTCTGTTAGTAAATATGTCTTGTGCTTTATTGAGAGACTGTACTATGAAGAAGCATATGTTTCTAGAAATTATGAAATGAACTTATAAATTTGCCAAACTAAAAAATGCTGGTGTGGCAGACAGTTCACAATGGCTCACTTCTTAGTTTTTACTAGAAATTAAGGTCTCTTAGGGTGAGAAATTCTACTTAATATATGTGATTAAAACTATTAAAATTAATCATCTTAGTATAAAATGTGTGCTTCTATTAAAATAGAGGAGAGAAGCATAGGACAAAATTTGAATGTAAAAAGTAATGTTATAGAAGGTTTATGGAAAATAAACCCTGAGAAAAGAGTTTTATGCATAGCCAAGCTGGTTAAGATTGGAATTAATTCAATTAAGTAACTGAGCTTTAATATCAAAAGTAAGCTGTTGCAAAATTAGAATTTGGTTTTCTCTCTGTTAAAAGAACAAGGTTTTCTTGGGCTTTTAGTCTACTCTTGATAGAGAGATTATGAAAGACTTTTCTTCACCTTTGAGTAGTCTGGTTAAAAGGCAGATATTTTATGTTTTATTAAAATAATTTCCTGTGTTGTTTTTATCAAGTCTTTAATTACAAGAGCTAAGGTTTTTCTTACAACTATTTTAACTTTCTGTATTTGCCTAAAAGTCTTTAATTGTCACCATAGTTAAATAGATAACTAAGCATTGTTTCACAGTGCCCTACAATATGATGAATTTTTGATATTTTGACAATCTTCCCAAATCAAATTCTAAGTGAAGTCTTTTTGACCTCTAGCTAACTTTAGATTTTTTCAGAGGATCCCAAAAACATCTCAAAGGATTTCTCCTCTCTACTTATAAAAAGAGGGATATTAAACTAATTAGGCTTATTTAATATGTTAAATTACATGGGAAGCATTGTCAAATAAGAAGTAACATTTAAGCTTTCTTTATGTTGTATCTGTTAGGCATGTTATAAGTGTTCCAGAAATTGTGTGGAATTCCTGGAAATCTGATGTGTCCTGGTAGAAAATGTTATCTGTCATCAAAATTGAGGCTCACACTAAAAGAACTGAATCTGAGTATCAGGAGAACACCCTAGCTGACTTTCATGCAAGGGCAACAACATAATCTATAAAGATGATGACACATGTAGATCAAGTCCATTCTGCTTCTGCAAAGATTTATCCCCCCTATGGCAGACTTTTCCCATCCTGATATCATTGTAGTATGATAACAGTCTGCTCTTGAGTCAGAGAAATTAAAGTGGGTAAAAAATGGCTATAAATTAAACAAACAGTCAGGGTTATGGGAAACCCAAGACAGTCACTTGGTTCTTCCCAGCTCCCTGGCAAACCTCATTTTTCAGTTTTTTTTATTCCTTCACCCACCACAAGAAGAATTATTTTTGTCCCTAGAGACCTCAGACCTCCTCCTTCTGGATTCCTGGAGCACCTGCAGCTAAATTTCATTCAACTGCTACTTAGTATGGGTTATCAATATGTTCTTGTTATTGGATGTATGTTTTCTGGATTGGTTGAAGCCTTCCCTTGCTACAAGGCTAATGCTTTCACAATGGCAAAAAAAAAACCATTAGTGTGTTTCATACTTGGGGTATACCTTCCATAATCTCCAGCAATCAAGGCACCCACTTCACTGGGTAGATCATACAAGCCTTAATGAAAGCCTTGCAAACTTCTTGAAATTATCATTGTCCCTGTCATCCTCAATCATCAGGCAAGGTCAACAGAACTAGTGGAAAAACTGGACTCAACAGAACAAAGGCTAATTACATAGGACTGAATAAACTGATACATTTTTATGACTCTTTGTCTGAAATATTACTGGTTTTTATCTTTTCTTTTCCAGATAAAGGATTTTTTTCTACTAAGCTAACTATGACTATAGCAAATGGTAAATTATATCTTTGTAAACAGAATTGAACATTTATCTTTTTCTCCCTGCCTGATCCCTCCAGAATTCAGAAATTTAGTGAGTATTCTTATTTCCATGGAAATATAGTTATTTGGATAAGTTCAATTAGAATCTATTCTCCTTGTAACAGGACACAATTGGAAACTACTTATATTACCAAGGCTTTTACTGGGATGTCATATTTGAGAGAGAACCTGCATAGGGTCAAATATGACCAGACAGCTTTAAGAAACTAAGATTGACTATGAAGCCAATAAAGCCCCTCAGAAATATTGGCCTGGTACCTTGCTTATAGGGTTCCCAGCAGCCTTACCAGATGAGTGATAAAGGTCACTTCCTGGCAGGTGCAGGAACCTCAGGATATTTTGAGAATCTTGAAAAGAAAGAAATTCACTTAAATCTATGTGTATCGCAGGTGGGTCTGATGGCAGGTCCTCAGCTTGGTTTCCTGGCCTAGAGGGACCTTTAAAAGTTCAACTGGAGATTCCTTATGAAAGCTTTCAGCAAAGCAGATTTTAAAAAGCCTATATGGTCAATTGCTATTCTTGCTAAACTTAAGAAAATAACAAGCCAAGTTTCTTGAAACTAGACTTATTTTACAAACAAATTAGTTTTATAGTGATTATCTTTGATAAAAATGGAGGTGATTTTAGAGAGGAAAATTATGTTTCAATAAGACTATAATACACTTCTGTGGATATTAAAGTCTAGCTGCTCATTGTCTTTTAAGGTTTTGTTTATTACCTGTAAGCTGACCCAGACCCTGAATTCTTCTAGCTTCCTCCAATATTTGGCTACAATCTTCCAAATTAATGTATCCAGTTCTCTCCCACCTTTGATTTGGACTCATTGAGAATTAAAACTGCCCTTTTCCTGAAGCCCTACAAACTGAAGCTGAAATTTGATATAAATTTCAGAGAAATCACCACAATAGCTTATGTATGGACCATCTTTATACCACTCAAAGAAATCATCAGAGACATCCAAACTGTGAACTAGGAAAGTCTATCAGATTGCTACTGCTGGCCCTCACTTGATATGAAAATGCTTCAAGCCAAACATCTAGAAATCTTCCCAACTGGCTACCCTCAGAACTCAGAAACTGGGATCATGGTTTACTCCAATCATTAACCATTGTCGGTTTTTTGTTTCCATAAAAATGCAACTCATTAAATACCTGATTGTTTGCGCCATACGCCTAATTTTGGGAGCCTACCTGTACCACCACCTCCTGAAATGAGATACAACTGTTTGACTGAACTGACCTGTCTCAGAACTAAGAGACTGGTTCAACGAGATGGAGCAATCTACTAACCCAACTTGTGGAATGTGAAACTTATCATGAAGTTTCAAAGGCAGGATTGAAGGGGTCAGAACAGGCCTCCCCAAGATGTGCCATTTAGCACGTGGAATATTTTGAGCTAAAAGCATAAAAAAACCTGTGGGCTCAAGAGAAATTTTTACCTCTCCCTTAAAGAATTTAAATTGGGGGCCTTGCCCATAATAAAACATATTACCAGAAATAAATTTTTGTGACCTACCTATACGGCAGGACAAACATTTAAGTACTGATTATCTCCTCTTCTTATCATTCTGTGAATTACCCTCCTCCCTTCTCATGCCCCAGGCCCCTATCCCATTCCTTGGCTCAAGATGGCATAAATACCTCATTTTACCTTTCTGTCTCTGAACCTCTCATGTATGTGAGGACTCTAAACTTCTCATGTGTGTAGGGTCTCTGATTCTCTTGTGTATGTGGGGTTCCTATACACATGAAATTAAATTTGATTTTCTCCTATTAACCTGTCTCATGTCAGTTTAATTCTTAGACCAGCCAGAAGAAGCTGGAAGGGTAGAGAAAAATTTCTTCCTCCTCTACATACCCAAATCTAAGGATGCAAGTCTGTAGCTAAATTTTACTCCAAGGGCAAAGAACTTTGCAGGTGAAGCCAAATGCCTCCTTAGATAATTCAGAGAAACAATTCACATAAAAAGAACTGCAAGCTTTGTTGAAAGGGACTCCTACTGTTTGTTCAGCATCAGCTTGAGAGTCCTCATCCCAAATTGTTCTCAAATCCTGATTTGTTTGAAAATCAATCCAAATGTCTCCTCACCAGCTCCATTCCCTTCTAGTAAAATTTATTAAGCAATAAATTCACATCAAACATTATTCTTTGGGAAACTTCAGAAGAAACTAGTCAAATTCACTATACAGTGAACACCCCAAAGAAATCAAAACATTCCTATTTCGCATTTTTTCATAGGGAGAGCCTCTGAGATCCTCCCCATGTCCCCACCCTGGGACATGACTCCCAAGAAGGGGTCTTGGCACAGATAAGGAGTGAAAAGCTTGCAGAGCTGAGACTTCTGCATTAAAAAGCCTTGTAGCTCCAGCCATGCTCTAAGTGGTCTTAGCTCAAGACCTGTAGTTAAGTCTAGACTTTATTGCTGATTCCTGAAGGCACCCAGCTGCAAGCTTTCTTACCAAAGTCCCAAAGCAGTAAGTTCGAGGTACTTCCTGGCCCTGACTCAGCCGGTGTGGAAGAACTCCCTGTTGACAGTGGTGCAAGAGCAGCTCTGAGCCTTCTCTAAGAGAGTTCTGGAAAGCATTATCCTGGCCAAAGCAGATGAAAGTCTCTTTGAAAGCTTTTCTCCTAGCCTGCTTAGAGACAAAGGCAAAAACCGTAACACGTGGGAATGACCAGTATCCCACGCACTGCTAACTGATAGTATCTGGGTATTCTGCTTTCAAAAACATTTTGCTTATGAGAAGGAAACATGTTCCCATCACTAACTGCCCCTGGAGCAAGTCATCTGCCCTTTCATGGTCTTAAGGATCTCATCTGTAAAATGAAGAGTTGAATTAAAATGATTGTTGTCAAATAATGACAATTTCATATAGTTTGATATATACACCCACATTCACTGTGCATATACTCTCTCACACAGTTACTCATTCATTCCATAGATATTTATTGCCTGCTAGGAGGAAATATTTGCAAATCATATATTCAATAAGGGGTTAATATTCAAAATACGTAAAGAACTCATATAACTCAACAACAAAAAAAACAAACAACCTGATCAAAAAATGGGCAGAGCATATGAACAAACATTTTTCCAAAGGAGAGATACAGATGGCCAACAGGCACATGAAAAGATGTTCAACATCACTAATTATTAGGGAAATGCAAATCAAAACTACAATGAGATATCAACTCACAGCAGTCAGAATGGCTATTATTAAAAAGACTAGAAATAACAATTCTTGGAGAGGCTGTGGAGAAAAAGGAATGCTCATATACTGCTGGTGGGAATGTAAATTGCTGCAGGAACTATGGAAAACAGTATGGAGATTTCTCAAAAAAGTAAAAATAGAAATACTATATGATCCAGCTATTCCATTTCTGGTTATTTATCCAAAGAACATGAAAACACTAATTCGAAAAGATACATGCACCCCTATGTCAATGGCAGCATTATTCACAATAGCCAAGACTTGGAAGCAACCTAAGTGCCCATCAATGGATGAATGGATAAAGAAGGTATGGTATATGTACACACAAAGGAATACTACTCAGCCATTAAAAAAAGATGAAATCATGCCATTTTTGACAACATAGATGGATCTTGAGGGTATTATGCTAAGCGAAATAAGTCAGATAGAGAAAGACAATTACAACTACCATATGACTTCACTTATACGTGGAAGATAAACAAACACATAGATATAGAGAAAAGAGTAGTGGTTACCAGAGGAGAAGGGGGTGGTGGGAGGGCAAAAAGGGTAAAGGGGCACATATGTATGGTGACAGGTGGAAACTAGACTCTTGGTAGTAATGAACACAATGCAGTCTTTACAGAAGTCGTAAAGATGTACACCTGAAATTTATATAATGTTATAAACCAATGTGACCTCGATAAAACAAATTTTAAAAAATATATTTGTTGCCTGCTAGATGCCAAGCACACTTCTAGGCACTGAGGATATAGCAGCAAACAATACAGACAAAGCCCTGCTTACTTGGAGCTTAGTTTCTAGGAGGGGCCAAAAGCAAAATAATACACAGATATATGTCAGGTAGAAATAACTGCGATGGCGAAAAGTAAAGAAGCTGTCAGAGTTGGGCATGATGTTCTATTTGATATATAATCAGGCAAGACCCCTCTGAACGAGATGACAATTGGGCAGAGCTCTAAAAGATATATGGTAAGGGAGTGAGCCATTGGATATTCAAAGAAGGGGGTTCCAGGTGGAAGCAACAGCATGTGCAAAGTCCCTGCGAGGGAAACATCGTGACCTATTTAGTATTCAAACAACTGCAAGGAAATTAGTGTGCTTGAGAGAGACAATGACCAAGGGTGAGAATGGAAGGAGATGAAGTCAGAAAGATCATCAAGGTCTGGCAAAGCCTTGCTTTTATTCTCATTGAGATGAGAAATCACCAGAGCATTTTGAACTTTGGAATGGCGTGATCTGACATATGCGTTTAAAAGATTACTTTCATTGCTGTGTGTGGCAAATAGACTTCGAGGGACAAAGGTCTCCCTCTGAGCAGAGAGAACAGTTAGGAGGCCATTGCAATACCCCACATGAGGAATGATGGTGGCTTGGACCAGGTGGAGCTGATAAGAATTGGCTATGTTTTGAAGATAAAGTCAATAGGATTTGCTAATGTACAGTATGGAGAGCATGAGAGAAAGACAGCAGTCGAAGATGACTCCCAAATTTTTCACTTAAATAAGTGAAATGTTGGAGCTTCCATTTACTGAGCTGGGAAATACTATGGACGGAAATTATTTGAGGTGGTGAGAGATAGAAATCTGGATGTTTAATTTTAGGCATGAGACGTTTGAGATGACTTTGAGATGCCTTATGAGAATGTGATATTAATACCACAGGATCCAGAATGTTCTTTGGAGAATGATAATTCTTCAAAGAAAATCTCCAAATTAAAATATAATCCCCAATGATGCCACTCACATCTTCTCCTTGGGAACTGTCCAGAGAATACCTGTGCCCAGTGGTATGCTGGTGATTGTTTAATTATCTGTTCTCCAGGGGGAAAACATTCCCTAATGTGTCACATTTGCCCATTTCCATGGTGTAAATACTCCCATGGTGGCCAATTTCAAGCTACCAATGTGAAGTCAGTGACTGCGGAGAGGGGAAGTGAGTACAATTGGCTCTCCCACACCAGGAAGAGCAGCACGCTCCAGCACACCACTGCAGTAACCTCTTCCCCAAGCCCCCGCACTCTCCTCAGCAGAGAGAGAAAGAGGGGCAGCAGACACAATTTTACATGAGGAGAGGATGGCTTTGGGAGGTTATCCATTAAACACCTTTGCAGAGATTTTGAAAAAACAGGTTGTGAGAAAGCCTGAGGCATTTGTATTACAAACAGCTGCCTTATTGTTGTAACAAACTGATCCAAGATCTGACATTAATTCTCTCTAATATAAAACAAGTTTACTCTCAAATTTCAATGGGGGGGGGGTAGCGCGGGACAGGGGAGGATGTGGTCCCTGGTCCTACTGATGGCCCTCCAACTCATTTTCGAAGGGAAGGAAAACTCCATCTTCAATATTTGTTTCCGGTGTCCAAGCCCAGATTCCCTGTCCGAATCAGTTAGGGAATGCTGGATCACTTGCAAATTTGGAATGAGAAAAAAAAATTGCTCTAGGCTTTAACCTGCTCCTGGAGAAAACTATTTTCTCACGGCAGTGTATGACATTAGGTTTGTGTTAGCAAACCGTAGTCCAGTCAGCAAATTAAAGATTCTTAAGAAAAGCTTTCTTTCCTTCTCTGCTCTAGAACAGGGGGTCTTAAGCCTCTCTGCCGTTTTAGAATCAGCTGGGGAAATTTGTTAGTGGGGCACACTCAGAGAATTAGGTCGAATTGGTCAGTGACACCCGGGTGTGGGTATTTTTTAAATGGTCCCCAGCTGATTCTAATTTGTAGCCAGGGCTGCGAACGACTGCGCTAGAAGTTCCACAATGAGTGGTTAGTTAGAATCAACCTGATTACTTCGTGGTTGTTAAAAGAACACTCATACACACAAAGAAGCGGCTCAGTGAGGTGGAAAAGGGCTGGCAATTGGCAAGTCTCGAGTTCTGGTCCCATTTCTGCCACTTAGCATATGTCCTTGGAAAAGCTATTGAACAGTGTGGACTCCAGAGGTTTAGCACAAATGGGCTCTGGGTTTGCTCGTCCCCCTGACATTCTGTGTCTGTTCAGATAGGGGAGCTGTATCACAGGAGTTTCACTTTGGCACCTAGCAAGGAAGCCACCTATATGGTGTGAGGGCATGTTTTCATAAGAATGGCAGCCATGGCTGTTGTTGCTTGCAACTAATCAAAGAACTGGTAAAAACATGTGGATGAGGAATGCCTGAGCATAACAAGGCTGGACTAAAGATTTGCCCAAAATCAAGCAATGTGTCTGGGATGGAGAGTCAGGTTGATGCACAACTCTAGCCTTTTCCAATGCCCACAGCTGAGTTTAGTTTCCTGGTTTTATTGTCTCACAAGGATGCAGCAGAATTAATGAGAACCCACCACTCTTCAAAACCCTGAACTTTCACATGGTTCATGACCAAACAATAAAGCAACAAAAGGTCAATTAATAAATGTATTCTAAAATCAAACAATATTTAACCGCCTGACCTTTTGAGTTATTAACTGTGGGGGGTCCCTTCCATGAGCACTGACAATTAATGGTCAGTTGCACCAAACTCTCGTTATAGTGGAAGTCTACACAGTCTCCCCCTTGTCCTTCCTCCCCCAATCCAGAAGAATCCTATCCTCCCTCCACTCCATGCACACACTCCCCCACTCGCAATAGACACCAAATTGGGACCCAAAGGAACAGATAGAACACAGCAGCATGGCAAGGCCCATAAAATGACTGTTCCCAAGGAGGATGAGGAAAATCTTCACTAGAGAGCAGAGCCCAGCCAAGGGCAAGCCCCCACAGGATGCAGGGCCTGATGTCCCTAGAGGGACACAACCACTAAAGGAGTCAGAACTGGCTCGGGGCAGGCGATCTCAGCCTCCACTTATCGCACTGTACACACTTCCGGCCCATCTCCCGTCTCCAAGTGTGTCTCCGGGGGAGGCTGGAGAGGAAGAAATGCTGAACTGCCAGTGGCCGCAGTAAATGGAATGGAAGTTTTGTCTTTTAAATCCCTCAAAACAGTTGCCAAAAAAAAATGTAGATAGAAAAAGAAGAGGAGCAGAAACGTTCAGGACTTCAGATTGGAAGGCCAGATGGGGGAAGCAAATAAATTCAATGCTTTCAACAAGAGAGCAGGGCGCTGCTGCCAAACTAGGCAGGGGGTTCTCTGTTTTTGTTACCTCTTTTCTTACCCAAGAACAATTTCATGGAAATGGATGGTGGGATGAATCAGTTACATTCACAGGTCACCCTTTTCCAAATATAATAGCCAGTTTAGCAAAGCTGGTCTCTTGCCTGTGCTCACAGGGTCCCTCTGCCTAATAAGCTCCTCCTTATCCCTCAGGACTCAACTCAAATGTCACCTCCTCTGTGAGGCCTCCCTGGACTCCCCCAGGTAGAATCAATGGCTCCTTCTCCTTTGTTCCCAAGGCCTTCATCCATACTCTCCAAGGACATATTGCCATCTTGTCATCTAGTTATGTGTCTGTCTCCCCAAGTAAACTGGGAGCTCCCAGGGGTAAGAACTAGACCTTGTTCATTTTCTCATTGCCAGTACCTAATAAATGCTTCCTAAGAGAACAGATGAATGGACAGACACAAAAATACCAGGGGAATTCAGAGAAGCCACTGGCCTGAAAAGGATTCTTAGTCTACAGGAGACAGGGGAGCTGCCCGACCATGAGACAAACTTTCCTATAGGCAGCGAGTCATCTTTTCTGGAAGTTTGGAAGGGCTGTCAGCAAGATCTCTGCCAGTCTCCTCTGAGTCTCTCTCTATTTATACCCTGGGGCCAGGAGACAGGAGGAGGCTGTCTGAGCTCAAGGACAATGGTCTGCAAGCAATACCTTCTCTGCATTTATTCTTGGCAAGGCTCTCCAGGGTTTAGGTTTCCTATAGAAAGTGGCCACTGAGAGAGGGAAACTCTAGTTTTTAAATTCTCCTGCTATTGCCAAAGAAATTGACGGAAACTTTAAATATCTGCTTAGTAATCCTTAAGTTGCCAAAATTCACCCTTAACCAAAAAGACTATCTGTATAGATATTGCAAAAGTCGCTGACTCAAAAAATTTCAGGTTACAGGAAAGGGAACAGCAAAAAAAAAAACGTAAAACTGAAGAGATCTCTAAGAGAACAAGAAATTTTGCTGGGGGGCTATAAAAACAATAGCCCATTCAAGTATTTTAACTGTGCAATGTGGCAAAAAAAGAGTTCGGTAAAATACTTGGTGTTTATACACTTACTGAATCTAAAAAGAAATACACACACACACAAATAAAGCAACTTTTAACCTAACTTGCCAAAACCTCAGTTTGTTCGCTTTTAAGAAGAGAAGCGAAAGCCATAGTGATTGAGAGAACATATTTAGATGCCAGACCTGGATTGAATCCCTCTCCCCAGCCTTCCAGCTGCAAGACCTTGAGCAAGTTACTGGAGCTCCCTGAGTTTCAGTTTCTGGAAAATGGGCAGTTATGCGGCCTCGTGGGCAGCTGCACGTAAAAGATCGCAGCACCGTGCTGCACACAAAGAAAGGGCTCAGAAAGAGGTAAGTGGCAGTGATCGTGGTAGAAGTCTCCAGAATCATTATACCCATCATCACAATAACAAGAAAACAAATGGATGTCAGGAATTTAGGAGGAAAGGAAAAAGTCCCGGTTGCAGGAAGAACCTCCTGAATTTTCTTCTACAGCTTCATCTCCTGTTTATCAAATGCCTTAGTCTCTTTGTAGAATCCTCAATAATGAAAAAAAGACCCAACCATGGTCACGGAATTTACAGGAAGGGTATTAACACATTTGAGCAAGCTTTCCAACCAAATGGTTGAGACGAAAATGGTTTCTTTTCCGAACATTCAATTACCAGGAAAACTCCACACCCTAGGAGCTTAGTTCTCCTAAGTTTGAATTGTTCGTTGGTTTCAGGAGGCCTGAGACACTGTCTTAAATACAGATTTCTTTCTAGAAGTTGCATCAGAGAGTTTCCACTTGTTATGTCCTCAAGAGCCTGGAGGAATTGAATACACACCCCAAGAGGAGGCCTTTTTTGGCATTAAAAATGAAGTACCAGCGCCAAGCACCAGCCCCAAGCTCATGGACTTTGTAAGAATCACGTCCATCGCTGAAGATAGCACTCTGTCACCAGAGGCTTGAAAAACTCAGCAGGACAAAGTCATCCTCAATTTTATTAGAGGTTTTCAAGGATAAAGGCCGGACATTTAAACACAAGTATATGGTGGGGGGAACGGGGGGTGGTGTATGTGTACACACACAACAAAAGCAGGTATGAGGATTACGAGCCATGCCCCACACCTGGCTCTGCCTGTCATGTTGAAGATGATCTCCACTTGCACAAGTCAGTTCATCTATGCCAGAAAGAAAAAACAAAAAGGAAATAAAGACATTTTTAGATCACCAATGAAACCCAGCCAAACTTACAAGTATCAGTGCTATCTCAGTTCATTCGGGCTGCTATAATAGAACACCATAGACTGCGTGGCTTATAAACAACAGAAATTTATTTCTCACAGTTCTGGAGGCTGGGAAGTCCAAGATCAAGGCCCTGGCAGATTCGATGTCTGGTGAGGGCCTGCCTCCTGATTCATAAACAGCTGTCTTCTCACTGTGTCCTCACATGGCCTAAGGGGCAGGGAAGCTCTCTGAGTTCCCTTTTATAAGGGCACTAATTGCATTCATGAGGGCTCCACCCAATGACCTAATCACCTACCAAAGGCACCACCACCTAGCACCATCACATTGAGGGTAAAGATTTCAACATATGAATTTTGAGTGGACACAAACATTCAGTTCCAATAATCAAGAAGCAAATAAATTAAAATGGCTCATTTCTACAGACTCAATTTTTATCTGACTTTGGAATAAATAATACAAGTTGGCATTTGGGTTAAGGATTTTTTTATTCTTTTCTATTGCAGTTAATCAATCTTTAGCATTTGGGTTCAGGGAATGGCAATTATAACATAATTGCATTTCATAACCATGGATCAAGTGATGATTGCAGTATTATACTTAAGAAGAGAAAGAAACCATTCTCAGATAAAAAACATGCTGGAGAAAAGAGTGGATAATGGTAGATAATTGAGACTTGGCTTATCATGTGTGCACTTCCATATTACATATGTGAGTATATACATATACATATATATGCATCAAATCAATGCCAATATTATGTGTGTCTGCATATGCATGTTTATATGTATATATCTGGGTATACATTCATGTATATATATAATATGGGGTTGTGTATTTATTTCTATGTATAAGGGTGTATATGTGCGGACATATGTACATATACAGGCATTGAAAAATCCTTGTGTATGAACAATATATGTGTGTGTTCTTGTGAAGCTTCATCCTCACAAAAGAATTTGTCTCATGAGCCCTGTCTATAGCTGACATACGGGCTTGTTTTAGGAAAGATGTTTTCCATTTATTTGGTTTATTATCCCCTGGTTGTTTCCTTCCTCCAGTAAAGAAATGCTGAACCTACAACTCCTTCCTTCCTCTCCACCAGATTACCTGCCCTCACTGGGAAAAGCCAAGTCCTTCCCACTCATGCAGGCCGTGACTCACACCATCCTACTCTGTGGACAGCCCAGGGCGTCCCCATGCCTGTTGTAGGTGACTGTCTCTATCAATCCCAACTCCCTCCTCGAGAAGGCCTTTGTCTGCCTTAGTAGAGTACAGATTTTGGTGGGAAGGCTCATCCAGGCAGCCTCTACGGGACATGTGACATCTGGATCCAATAATGCCTTGCAGTAAATTACCTCCTGTAGCCAGGATCAAGTCACATCCCCTATGTTCATTGTGAAAGTCATCTGTCTCCCTGTGTTACAAAGTCTCTTAAGAGGGCATGGATTTAAGTTCTGACTTTTGTATAAATATAACCCTGCTGCCCTTGAGAAAATGTGGGAAATTCTCTATCTGGTAAAGGCTTTTTGTCGCTATACATGCCTACTATCCTGAGGCCATATGCACATTCTGCCCTGCCCTGATTCCCTCTCTCTCTTTAGCCTGGGGGATCTCTACTGAGCATAGAATGTAATGTCTTCTCCACCACCCTACTTCAGACTCTTGGGAGACAAAGGAAGAATGAATTTTCCTGCCCACAGCACCACCACTCCATTCCCGGCCATGCTACGAGAAGAGTCAACAGGGTACCAGGGTTCACCATCATCATGCTCTTGGCAGTCTGTCATTAAAATGCCTCCACTATTCCATCTGCACCCCTGCATCTCCTTTAGCACCCTCCCTCACATCCCCAAATGTCTAGTCTCAGCTCAGAGGCACTCCCCATGCCCAATGGAGCCAAATAATCCTGAATTCCCCTTAAACTTGCTCCACTCTCATCAAAAAAGCATCAGTCTTTTGAGTTCTATGTCTCTAGAGGTGATGGGAGATGATGTGTTACTTAGTTTAATTATCATCTGCTGCATTTGCTCGCTAATGGGTTTTCCCTTATCAAGAAGATTAATAGAAGATAAAACTAGAGGTGGGGTTCTAAGAAACCAATGTAGGCTAATAATGAGTCATTTGAGGAAGGAGTCTTATTTCAGTCCTCTTATGCCATCCCGTGTAAATGCTCACCAACTCTCTACCCAGCAAAGCCAGGAGGAGGGATAGATGACCACTGGAAAGCACTTCTCCAAAAAGACTAGGTTAAGTCTTCCCAATCCTCACCCCCACCCCTGACCTCTCTCAGAACCACACACGGAGCTTCTCTCGGCTCCCACGTGGAGGGTGGGCTTCACCCTGCGGTAGGGAGCCAGGCAGACAAACAGCACTCCAGGGGCCAGAAGCCTCAACGTGCTTCCCCAAGGGCACCACTGAGGGGCTGGAATACATGGAACTTGCAGGCCAAGCAATCACAAACACTTTTGGCAGGAATACAAGGGCCATCAAGAAGCTAATTTAGATCCCGCCTGGCTGACTTGGGTCTGGAAGCAACAGAGAAAGAACAAGAAAATTATGTTATGTAGTGAATTGTCAGAAGGCAGGCAAGACCCAAGGCCTTGGTCTTAATCATGTTCCATGTGAAGATGTTCTGGCATGGTGCATGCGTGAAACCTGCCAAACCTTGAGTAATGGGAACAAACAAGGGAGGAAAGAGAGGGAGGGTTGAGAGCGACTGGTGGGGAGAGGGAAATCAGGCCGTGTCTAGGTGGTGCCAAACATCTGGGTAAACTGTAAAATGTTTAAGCCAACAGCCAGCCATTCTGTCTATAGAACAGCAGACATCAAATCTGAAAATGTCTAGGTCACATCATTGTAATTTTGTTTTAGTTTTCAGTGTTTGTGCAGATGTTTGAAAGTTCCTTGAGGGCATAACCAAGGCTGATTTATTTTCAGGTATTTCCACCTTCCAGCACTTACTACATGTCTGGTACTGGGTAGCTTACTTTCCATGTGTTTGAGGAAGAGACAGAGGGAAGGAGGAAGGGAGGAAGCCATGTACAGATTACCCCCAAATCCTTAATGACAGGATGATCACATAATTTATTGCCAAAACTGGGACAACTCTGAGAGTAAAAGGGGGTGCTAATACAGGCCCAAACCATGTGGTCACCTTACTTAATGGCCGGTTATGTATGGATAAATGAAACATTAGAAAGGAACTGCCTTTGTTATTATTTTCTAAAAACTATGTTAGACAAGCTTGACGTTCACAAGAAATAGTAGGAAAGTCAAGATGGCTGGAGCAGAAGTCGAGGAGAGCAGGAAAATGAGGCAGGAGCAGTCGACAGAAACTTGACTTCATTCCAGGTATGATGAGTTGCCACCTGGGTGGGGGTAAGTTTACCGGGGTGAGTGACAAGATCTGATTTATGTTTTAAAAGATCTGCCTGGCTGCAGTGTGGAGAATGAAATGTAGGGGGAAAGGGTAGCATCAGGCCATTGTGGCTGTCCAAGTGAGAGAGGATGGTGGATTGGGCTAGGGGGTGGTGATTGCAGAGGAGGCGGAAAGAAGAGGATAGTTTCAAGACAACTGGTGTAAGATGAGTTGCTGATGCAACAGATGTGGGAGGTGAGTTAAGAGAGGCGTCAAGGATGACTCCTAGGTTTAGAGGCTGAGCCACCAGCTGAGTAGCTGGTGATGTCCTTACTCTACCTGGGGAAGCCAGGGGAGGTGAGTAGTTTTGTTACACCTTCAGTGATTTCAGTGATCTCCCACTAAAAAAGAGTCACCCCACAACCCTCAGTCACTCCCTGTCTCTTTCCCCTGTTTACCTCCCCTGTGGCTCTTGTCACTATCTGTAACTGTTTTATTTATGGGTTCATTTGGTTAATGACTTTCTCCCCACCAGATTGTTAGGGCCAGGACTTTGCCTTGTTCACCAATACGCCTAGCATCTAACACAAGCTCAATAAATATTTGCTGAAAGGAAAACCAACATAAGTTCTAAAAAATACTAAACTGGAGCTCCAGTACCTGTTCTGAACCAGCGAGCTATAGAACCTTGGACAAGCTATTGGGCTTGTCTGGTTCTCGGCTCTCATCACTATAATAAAAGATTTGAATGGGATGCTTGCCAAAGTCCCTTTGAGCTCAAACATTCTGGGACCATGATTATGTTTTTTGATGCTCCCTGGTGAACTCAAATCAACAAAACCAGAAAGTGGTGTCCAAAGCCCTCTGAACCAAAGAAACATTTTTGGCCTAGAGCTCAGGAGGGAGGTTTTCCCCAGTGCCCAAGCCTCACACCAAGGGGTGGAGCTATATCAAGATCACAGGGAAGAAGCATGTGCAGGTAGAGCAGGCTGCGCTCACTCCCTTGGGTCTTTAAGGAGGCAGGCAGCACATCACCCCCATTACCAGCACTGGCTATACACCAAATATCTCCATTTTTCCAGGACTATTGGTTGGGGTCACTATTGGTTGGACTCACCCTGTGAGTCATCATCAGCGCCCCCCTTTCTTTTTCTTCATGTCTGCTCCCATTATTCAAATTTGGTGTGTAGTTTACATGAAATAAGCCAGATCATGTTTGCACTAAAAGTGACTAAGTCTGCTGTCATCTGACAATATAATGCATGATTTTATTTTCTCCTTTCCTCCTTCTTTCTTCCAGCCCCATGTCCAAGAGGGAACTTTGGAATGAGCCCTGTGAAGGCTGTTGCTCTGCCAGCAGCGCTGTGATCTCTGGGTCTTCCTGATTCCATGCCTGGTATTCCTGAACCTGACAGCTCCCCTGATCTGATCTTTCCTTCCTCCATTCTAACAGGAAAGAGAGCATGCATAAAAGAAACTGACAGATAACCCAAAACCCCATGTTAGTCATTAGTTAAAACCTCCTGAGCTGCTAACAAGAACCAGAACTCATCCTAGGAATGTTTCCAAACCTCTGCATTTAGGTCAAGTTGGTATAGAATTATAACACTATCTACTACAGCTCCACACCATCATGCCTCATGCCAATGGCTACCCCATACCCAAAGGAAAGCTCCTGAAAACCAGGACAGAGGACAGAGACCTGAGCCCAGATATACTGCTGGCAGCTCTACTTTGCCTGTTTCTCCAAACCTTGGATCCCAAGACCTGTGCCATGTCTAAACAGCAGCACTCCTCTTCTGCTCCACTTCCTGACTGCACTGGACCTTTGGCTGCAAGTCTCTGGCCACACTCTGTCTGTGCCCTTTGCCTGACATGGACCCTCATCTACTGTTGGAAACACTGACACGAGTGTCCTATGGAATCAAAGAAATCAAATCTTCACAGGCTTACCAGCTCCCCCTATCTTGCATTTTTTCTCCACCTTCCCAATTTTTGGCTTATAACCTGTTTCAGGTCCTCTCTTAATCTTTCTTAGGCTAGTCTGAGACTAGTCTCCTCTCACAGAACTCCTATTCCAAGGATCCGCTGGAGACTTGGTGAGCAGTTATACTGGTGACTGTTTTCTCTGCCAAACACGTTGTCTTCTGCTGCTTCTAAATCTGTTATTAGAGAGATGACCAGGCCCTGCAAATTCTCTTTACTCAGGCGTCACCCAATTTGAAGAAAAATTAACACACCTGGTAGCAACTTTGAATGCACCCACTGGATGCATACACATGGTCTGGTCTGAACCACAAATATTTCTCTCCTGTATCTACAACAAGGCCTGGTTATGCTTGCCCATATTAACAGACAACTGCTCTTGCCTCTGTTTAGTTATTCTCCATAACTGTGATCCTATTCAAATAGAAGTCTGGTCATGTCACACATGTGCTCACAATCCTACAATTTCCCCTCCATTCATCTCAGAGTAAAACCAAAGTCTTCACAACGGTCTAGAAGTCCCCTAGAAATTGGAGGTGTACCCAGTCATTTCTCAAACACACCAGGCATGCTCCTGCCTCAGGGCCTGTGTACTGGCTGTTCCTCTGCCTGAAATCGTTCTCTGCAGATAACATGGCTCACTCTCTCTACTCCTTCAAATCTTTGCTCAAATGACGAATGCTACCACGTATTTTACAATTTCAACCTTCACCTAGCCATCCAATCTCCTTTAACCTGTTTTTTTTTCCTCAATCACATTCTAATATACTATGTAAATTTTTTATCTAGTAAATCATTCTTTATTTCTGTCTCCTCCACTAGAATTTAAGTTCCAAGAGGGCAGAAATTTTTGTCTGGGAAAAAAATAGTTGTACTACTTCACAGGATTATCAATGAGGAAATTTATGCAGTGTGTTTAGCACAGCCCCTAGAATATAGAAAGAACTCTGTGGATGGTATTTATTATCTTCAACCGTGATGGGTGAATTAGACTTTTGGAAATAATCAAGCTACCTGGACTGAAGCCTGGTAAATACAGTAATAGTGTCTCTGCTCAAAAGCAAGATGGGAAAATAATGCAGTATGAGTGGTTCTCTCTTTGTGGTTCCTAAACCAGCACTACAGAACAATTCCGGGAGAGGAAAAAAAAGCAACACTCTTGTTTTAAGCAATAGTACTCTCAACGTGGCCACTTGGAAAGACAACACCCACTTGGCTACATAAGTTCCGACATATTTACTAGTTCCATGGAGTTCTAATAGTAGAAATAAAAGTAGTTGAAAGAGAGGCCCTTAGAGGTCCTCTGCCATCCTCCTGCTTCACCAGCTCACTTTATCCTGATTTTCTGCCAAGGAAAGCCGAGTGCTCTTGAAGTATATGGGTCAAGAACCTCTGGGGAGAAAGTACCGAAGAGGCTTTATGGAGAGGATGTCACAGAAAGTGATACCCTGAACCAGACCAAGTAGTAACCTGAGTGTTGTGAAGGTCTAGAAACCCAACCCGGGGAAAAGTGATCAGAGACAGGACGGCTCATTTGCAGAACAGACTTTCTGGGGCCCAGAGGAAGGGGAGGAGGGGCAGACTCACCCCTAATTGGGCTGACCACCAGCCACCCTGTTACAGCTCTGTGGCCTTCCTCCCCTCTCCTTTCCTCTGGCACCTCGGGGGAGAGGGAGTAATGATATAGGGGAGGACCAGAGCAACACACTCAACCCTGCCACCTGAGGAGATGCAAAGCATGGGGCTCTTCCATTCTAGCTGTGTGCACTGTCCTTCTCTAGGGCTAAGCACATTCTTCAAATTGTATTAGAGACTCAAGGAGGAACCTTAGAGATTGTCCTTCCTCATTTTACAAAGGAAGGAGCTGAGGCCCAGAGAGAAGAGTGTGGAGGTGGAAGATACAATTGGTGGCCCTCCCATACCCCTTCAGTCCACCCCAAAGGTCACCTGAGATAGGTGTCCTACCCAGCAATGACTTCCTGCATCTTTCTGCCCATGGGTGTCCTCTGGCCTCAGGAGCATGCTCAGCCTGCAGGCAGAACAAGCCAGAGGTGCCAGGGAGTTAATACCCAAGAGGCGACCCTCAGTCTACTAGGGGGAGTCATTTCAGATGCCTACCAGACTGTTTCTTAGAGGGAAATTTTCTCATCTAGTTCGGGCTCCAAATTTTAAAGTAATGGGGGAACATTCTTTCACATTCAAAAGAGAAGTGCTAAGCTGAAGCTTTTAACCATTTTTGTTCCCTTGGACTCCTTGTCAATTTGGTGAAGACCGCGGACCTCTCTTCAGGATAATTATTCTTAATGCACAAAATAAAATATATAGAGTTACGTTAAAAGACAACTATAAAAACAACTTAAAAATAATTTTTTGTGATACCATAATATGCAGACTTTATTTTAGAACTATAAATAATAAGATCTAAAGGAACATCTCATAACTATCATAATTTTAAATTAGTGATGAGCATTAGTAATAGTTTCTGCAACAACTGTGATGTGATATGAAAATATGTGTGATTTTTGTTGTTGACAAAGTCACAGGCACTGCTGATACCACTGTGCTGTGTTGCCTACATTGATAATTGGAGGAACAGGTAAAATGCAGTTAGAATTTAGAGAATAAAGATGTAATTTATTTCCCAAAGTTCACAGACCCCCTGAATTTTCTACATGCATCCTTTGGTGTTCTATGAACCTCAGAGGGAACCCCTGGGCTGGAGTATCCATGTGAGCCTTGCTAACTAGTGACTCAAAACTGGTTCAGTGGCCCCATGAGCTTCTCTTCCTTCCTGAACAAGTCAGTGCTAAAGCCATCAGTTGGAACAGAGCAAGCTAGTTCTGCAGCGGGGATGGGAGAAGCCACAGTGGCTCAGAGTGAGGTATTAGAGTTTAAACAGAGTGAGGAGGGTGGCCCTGTCAGGGAGGGGATGGCAGCAGATATGGGAGATTGGTTATATACAAAGACCTTGATCAAATCAATAAATATGTTAACAATGGAAGCAAGGTTTCCCACTGTTGGAAAAGAGAGTTATAAATACAGAAAGGGGGAAAGTCCTAGCGTTGGGTTACAATTGGAGACATCTGTGTGAACTCACAGTTTTCAATAGATGGAGAAATGTGTACACACACACACACACACACAGACATACTAGCTCTGGCCATTGAGAGGGCCTGAGAGCAGCAATCCTCCAATAACAATGAGCACTCCTAGCACTCAGATCTTGGCTTCGAAATACTATTTTCTACTAAAAGTGCCCAGGGCTCTTTGGAGAAATGGCTGATTCCAGGGCTGGAGCACAGAAAGTACAGGTGAGCCCAGAGTGTCTTCCTGTGCCAGAAAGCCAGCAAGCACTCAAAGAATGCCAGATTCTGTCAAAGGAATACAGAAGCCAGCTTGAATGGGATCCCACTGGCCAAACCAGGGACAATTTTAGCATGAAAATAAATAAGAAGAATTAAAACTCATTCAACATAATGGGAAACCATGAGCCTGTACAGACATAAATACATGAATAAATTCAACGTTTGATAAGGAATGAGATGTTCATACAGTTTCAAAATACCTCCCCACAAAATGTGTATCAATTACACAGGGAAAAAGAGTACCTTTACAGCGGGAAAGCCTAGAAGACACAAACTTAATCAAGTGATCAAAGGTAACAACACCAATAATAGCATAAAGAGACATCTGTGCCACTTGATAGGAGGCAGTGAAAAGAACTTTATCTAACTGCTGTGGTATTCCTGCAAAAGTGCATAATCGGAATCTAGTCCTGAGGAAATATCAGACAAATCTATATTGAGGGGTGTGCTATAAAATAATTGGCCTGTAAACTTCAAAGTATCAAGGTGATAAAAACCAAGGTATGTTGCAGACTGAAGGAGGCCTAAGAGACATGAAAACTAAATGTGGCACATGATTCTGAACTATATCCTTTTGCTTTAAGGATGTTATTAAGACAGCCGGCAAACCTTGAATGGGGTGTGAGGATTAGATGATAGCAAGGCATCAATATTAATGTCCTGATTTTGATGGCTGTATTGCGGTTACATAGGAAAATGTCCCCTTTTCTATAGGAAACACCCTCTAAAATATCCTAGGGTGATCACATCCACGTTGGAAATTTACTTCCAAAGGTTCAAGAGGAGAAAGTTCTTTATAGTGACCTTCCTAGTGAAAGTTTGGGATTGTTTCAAAATTTTAAAAAGAGGGGGAGAGGCTGGCTCATGACCTATAGTCCATCACTTACCTTTAACCAATCAATAAAAGGAAATAAAGACAAGCGAAGGAAGGTAGGAGAAGAAGGATTTCTTCTGAGAGTTGTGACTGTGTGTTTAGAGAATCTTATTCATTTCAGTTGGGTGTCAGGGAGAGACATTCCCCACCCCAACTCAAGCCTTAGAGGGTGGGTGGATCTTCCTGAAAGGGAGATTAACATTTTGCCTCTCAGCACGATGCTTGCGAAGCTGCAAAACTCACAGAGCCCCTAGCACTGCAACCAGAGCAGGGCATGAAAAGGCTTGAACACAGCCTGCCTTTCCAGAGTTGAGTGGGCAGAAAACACAAAATACCTCCCAGGAGCAGTGGATCCCCTGGAGGACAGCTATGCTTGAGCTACCTCGAAAAGATTCAACTCCAAAGGCAAAGTGAACCCAGCAACAGGAAGCTCAGGGGAAGATTGGAAGCAGGGTGAGGGTGACAAATAAAAATGGCAAGCAATAGGATATATTGGAGAATATGAGGAAGCCATTTGTTATAAACCTAATTCGGCCTGACCTTATCTTTCCAAAAGGGCCTGGCCATGGCTGTTGATCATGCATTGTATATCTGCTTTAGATATTCCCTATGGCAAGAACAAAGGCCCTTGAGATAAAGGTGCAACTTCCCTCCCCCTCCCAATGTTGGCGTCTCCTTAAGGATTAAGCATCTTTCTTTAGTCTAGAAACTGGTTGCTGCGCTCACCTGTGACCGCCCAGCTCGAGACAATAGACTTGCCTCCTGCTACGCCCACCAAGATAGCAAACCCACTACCTGCTGTGTCCATCAAGTGCTGTACCGACAGGGCAATCTTGTGACTATTGTGGGAGGGACATTTCAATCATATGTGAAACACCCTGTTTGGGGGTATATAACCACTCTGTGCACCCCACTTCTTTGGTGCCCTTTCTTCCTTTGGGAAGAAAGGCCCCGGGCCATGGTCCTCAGATTTCAGCTTAGAATAAACTTGCCCAAATTTTCATTTATAGATTGGTTATGGATTATTTTCATCGACAAGGGGAACCATAAGTGATCAGCAGGAAGGTGAGCCCCCAAGTCAGGGAACAAGGCAGTGAGCAGTGCCTGACACCTCTTTAGGGAAAGCTTTCCTAAGACCAACAAAAGCACCCCAAGAGAGAAAGCCAGTATTTGGGTATCCAACACCCAGAGGGCATCAACCCCAGAATACAACTGCACTAAGATCAGACTAAAACAACCAAGAACGAGCAGTAGCAAAATAAGAGACAGAAGAGAAATGAAAGAACAGGAAAGAGAAATCAAGGAGCCAGCCCAGTGGTGTAGCAGTTAAGTTCACATGCCCCACTTCAGCAGCCCTGGGTTCATAGGTTCGGATCCCAGGTGAAGACCTAGCACCACTCATCAAGCCGCACTGTGGCGGTGTCCCACATAAAACAGAGGAAGATTGGCACAGATGTTAGCTCAGGGCCAATCTTCCTCACACACACAAGAGAAATCACAGGACAAAGCACACTCCACTCTTCCCCACTGCAAGTTCCCAAGACTTGATCGCACCAGGAAGCTCTGAATTGGAAGAAAACTTGAAATTTTGATTTGGATCATAATTTTTTAACACAAGAAAGTAAAACTAGAATACCTGAAAGTGACCAAACATCTGTTGAATCTTCCAGGGACAGGGGAGGAAAGACCAAAAGACCCTGTTTGAAGAGTAATAGTGAGCAAGAATAATGGGACTCTCTGCCCCCTGAGTCCAGCTTGTGCAATCTGCCGGTCACACATGTGTTATCCATGAGTCCTCACAACACTCTAGAAAGGGGGCCTTCACTGTGAGCCTGATTGCAAGGGACCTGAGTGCAGTACCAAGTCACGGCACCCAGTGCGCCGGCCTTCCAGCAGAACAGGGCATTGCTCTGTACCACAGCTTCACACGTGGGTACTGAGAGAGCAGAGACCAATGGGGAAGCCAGGAGGTGGGCAGCAGAAACCAATGAAAGATAATGCAAAGCACAGTTGCAGGGAATTTGTTTTGCTTTGTAGTGGCTTCCTGGGAAAACCACAGCTACAGGGAGGATTAGCAATCAGGGATGGGGTGGTTCTTTCAGTGCAGAGGCATTGGCAGAAAACACATTGTAAAAGCCAAAAACCCAGCAAAGAAAACACCCACACCAGGGATGTTCACAAACCCAGCTTCTGTTTATTCACCCATTGCAGTGGTTCTCAATCTTGCTTGCAGATTAGCATCACCTGGGAGTTTTTAAAAATCCTGATGCCTGGGCACCAATCTCAGTGATTCTAGGTATTGGGATGTTTTTTAAAGCTCCCTGGATGAATCTAATATGCAGCCCAGGCTGAGAGCCATAGCTCCATTGCAATGAATTTTGTTCCTTTAGTTTGAAAAAAAAAAAAAAGGAAAAGTTTTTGTCTCAATTACAAATATCAACTCCAGAAAGTTTTGGCTGAGCATGAACCTGAATCCTGAAAAGTAACTTTTTTGAAATATAAACATACCAATGAACATTCCAGCATAGCCTCATTTGCTAGGTATAATTATAGACAGAGATATAGAAGCAGAGATATATCCATCTTCCTGGTGCTAGTGGTAAAATATATACGTGTTTTTCCTGCATTCAAGGGAGATGTTCACCAGTTTGTCTTATCCACACTTACTCACCTGGACCTCCTTGCAAAGAAACACACACATTTGCAGAGTAGCTGTATGTCATTAGATATGCAAGAAGTTACAGAACGTGCAAAGCCGTTGGACCCACCAAGGGATTAAACTGGGGGCTGTGTTTCATGAAAACTTCTGGAGCCAGCTGAACCCCCACAGTACAGCATTTCTATCCACCCATTGACACTAGTGTTTCAATAGGAGCAGAAAATAAACAAGCATTTGGACAGAGTCTTCCTTTTAAGAGACTTTTACATTATTTAATTCCAAGGTCACTTTCAACTTGTTTTCAAATTGTTTTTTAATATTTCCCCATTACTGACATTAAAACAAAAGGTCCAGATTCCTCTGCTTGAAAGTCAAGGTCCTTCATAATCTATTTCCAACCTAACTTTCTACCTTTATCTCCCTCTCCCCATCCCACTCCAGAACAAATTATCTTTCATGGCTAGTAAGTCCACTCACTATCCCAAACTTGGCAAAGCCAAATTTTTTCTTCCATGTACCTTTTTTCTTCATTAAAAAGTATTTATTCAAAAGGCTTTTATTGACTATTTTTTCCTACTGAAGATAATAGTGTTTAGTCTTAAACTGAAAAAAGAACATATTTAAATAAACATAGATACATAGTTTTTCTACTAATAAAAAGGCAATGCTGACAATATCATCAACAAGCATTGGGATTAACTGATTACACTGCCGGCGCCAACCCTTCACCCCTCTCTGGATCCTTGGCCTTTGCAACGTGACTTGGCAGGTCTACCAATCAAAAAGTGGCACATACTTCCTCACTCCTTCATTCTCAGTTTGTGACTTGCTTTGACCATTTGGCAGCCCTGACAAGCCAAGGATAAAAAGAATCACTTGGTGTTTCTACTTTTGCTTTTGCTCATCTGTGGTTGCTTGGAGAACATGCCTGGGCTAGCCCACTGGAGGATGAGAAATGCATGACACAATCATCCCAACTGCCCCAGCCAACAGCCAATCAACTGCCAGACTTGTATGTGAGTGAACTCAGCTGAGACCAGAAGAACCTCCCAGCTGAGCCCATCCTAGATCAGTCAGCCCTTGAGACTATCATATTAGTGAGCCCAACCAAGACCAGAAGAACTGTCTAGACAAGCCCAGCCTAAACTGCGATCCTACAAACTCATAGGCTTAATAAATACCAATTGTTTTCAGTCACTGAGTTTTGGGGTGTTTCATTACACACATTACTATGGCCATAGATGGATGACACAAGTTTCAAAACTAACAACTGTATAGCATTAATTTAAGTGAGGTGAAAACAACTGGGCAAAGACTAGACTACAAGACCCATGAGGGCAGGGACCATGTTGAGTGGGTCACCACTATGTCCCTTTTGCACAGCACAGGGACAACCACTGGTATGCAATAATATGTGCTGGATGAAGGAAATATCTGGTTATAACAGGTCCTATGCTGTAACAGTTCTCAGAATGGTCATGAAATCATTAACTTCCAAACTTTTAAAAATATAACTGACCCACAACTATCACTTACTTACCTTTTTCCCTTCCAAGTCAGAATCTTCAGCCAGTGCACATAAACACACAGTAACAATGGTTTCTGTAAAAGGTTTCCCCCAAGCAAGCTGATGACTCTTTGTCCCATCACATAAAGCCATTTCTCTCCAGCTGCCAGGCTGCTTCTGCAAGAGCTTGAGCCTGGCCAATTACAGTAGCTGGTGTAAAAGCTAATCTTAGAAAACACACATCACTTTTCCACTCCGGTAATTAAGACCAGAAATCTGTAACTGAGACATTCATAAAACTGGGGTTTCCTAGTGCCAGCTTTGCCTTGGAGTTCTGCAGAATGGTCCAGATTGGGGGAAGGCTGCCCAGAACAATCTAATGGACAGGAGAATGGGCTCCTGGATGGTCAACGGCCAATGGGAGCAGGCTCAATCCAGTACTTTCCAAAACCTCCTCTCCTTCTAGTTCATGGCTCAGCACTTCTCTGTCCACTTTTGATCATTATTAAGTGCCAGGACTAACCAACTACCAGCAAGTCCATAACAGAAGAACAATTTCTATAGACAAGATTAGTAATTTTTTGGTTTTTAGAGCTCTGTCTTTATTAGTGTCTCCAGTGGCTAGTTGTTAATGAGAAGGCTTTCAACTTCTCAGCGAATATTTCTATTTCACCAATTTCATCTTTCACAGAAGGGACCAGTTTCAACCATTTCCAGTCCTGATACTTGGATTCGAGTCAGAAAGGGTTATTAGACTTATTTAGACAGTGCTTATTATTGAGTCCTGATTTATTAACATGTTAATTTAGACTCAGCCCGAACAATGACTGGAAGCTACAACCTCTTCTTCCCAAAATGCAAACGTATACATATGCTTTGCCTCTCTGACTCCAGGCCTTGCCATTTACCTAGTCAAATGGCTGCTATTAGCAGGTCATCCTTGACTACACTTTAGGAGTCTGTCTCTTTGATATATCAGGAGGGTCAAACTGCCATGTCCACATATGTCTTCAATTGTGGAGATATGTTTTTCCCACCGCTTCCTAGTGTGGAGACGTTTTCAATCTGTTTAATACTAGGGAGGAGCCAGGTTTCTATTTTAGGTTTAACTATAAAATATTTATTAGTTCTAACTTACTAAGAGCTATTTGAAACCCCAGGGCCTTATGATTGTGTCATTTTTATAAAAATGGGCCCAGAAATTGATCAGGTAATGGAAGGAGGAAGAGGGAATTTTGCCCTGATTTGAAGGATCAGCAGACCAGGGGGCTTGGATGATAAGCACCCAGAAGACAGAAGGGCCACTTTTGAGTGCTTCATTCGCTTTTATGGGCATAGAACGTGAAAACTGAACAGTACTTTAGAGATTGTGAATTGCACACTGCATTTTATGTGAGAAAACAGAGGTCCAGAGAGTTTAAGTGACCTACCCAAGGTGACACAGCTAGTCAGTAGAAGAATCAGGGTCGATTTTTTTCACTCTTTTAAAAATTCCAGGAAATGACCATGAGTACTATCTATAAAGATAGGGTAGTATTACAAGATTTGGTGTTGTAGTTACATAAAAGCCAGATTTCAGAATCTCAGATGTTCCCACCTTTGGGGCCCAATCTCAGTGAACTCACATCGGTAACATTTCTCATTATGCATTAGCTCTCAAAGGGGGAGAACCCATAGTTTAGAGCAGGGGTTCTCAAACTCAGCACCGTTGACAGGTTGGTGTGGATAATTCTTTGTTAGGATGGGGATAAGGGGCTGTTCTGTGCATTTAAAAATGTTTTGCAGGATCCCTGGCCTCTACCCACGAGGTGCCGTAGCACCTTGTGTGGTTCTCCAGACATTGCCAAATGTCCCTGGTTAGCAAAATCACCCCTGTTTAGAACCACTGATTTAAAGCAAAGTTAAGCCGACACCTGTTCAAGGCTCTGCATGAGCTGCATGATATATTTGTATTAACAGTGAGGAAGGTAGAAAGACATAGAGATTTAAAGAGAAAGACCTGCTAGCATCTTTGTATTCTCCAGTACCTAGAACCATACTTGATACAAAAAAACTTATATTCCATCTTCTTAGAAATCAATATAATGAATCATTATTATGTATTAATTAATGAACATAATAAATTAAAAAGCTCCTGAATGCTTCCAGTTTGCAGTCAAATAATTCTCTTCATTTCTTACTCCGAGTGTACAGTCTGTATTCTCTTCCTAATTGCCAATGTAGTTCTTCTTTTAAAAAAAATAATAGCTTGAACAGCATCCAAAGAACACAAGCGTAGAACAAAAACAATCCCCCCAAGTAACAACTTTTAAAAAACTTCATTCACATTTGATCCTTTACCAAATTAAGATTCATTTGAATTAATAAGCAGACTCTGAGGCGGATTAGCTTGCATTAACGCAATCAATTGCCTTCCTAGCACCCAGCAGTAAGAAATGAGGACAGAGGTGGTTAAACAGGGGAGGGAGGAACCACTTCACAATCCCCGTTTCATTTCAATTCAAACAATATGAAGCAACCCTAAAGTCCTAGGGAATGGAGCGCTGTGTAACTTTGCTAAGATACCAGTTTGAGTCTGGGGTGTCTGAGAAACTGGCGAAAGGAGCCCAGCCAGCTGACCAGAGACCACAGTTGGACTCAGCTCCATTGTTCTCTGTTCACTGAAGGCACGTACGAAGTGACTCTGGCAGGTGATTTTAAATACTTGGTTTCTATGTGAAAAATTGCCATCAAGTGAAAGATGAAACTTCAGGGAAAGTTGGAAATGTAAACAGTAGTTGATGAGCAATGTGAGGGTAAGCACAGAAACATTTGACTCTCAATGGAAATACCAATTAAGGGAAAATGAATAACTTGTACATTCTCTTATTCTTACTTTATTCTCAAATTTGGGGAGCCAGAAAGGTCTGGAGTATAGTCCTCTGGATTGTCAAGGGTCTGTTGTAAGCTCTCGCCTACCCAGGAGCACATCAGGGAAGGGTCTGATGAGTGAGGGTCCAGAGTGAGGGGTTTTGAGCAGCCTGAGGCCACGGGCTTTGGGGTCTTTGGAGGGTTGGTGGAGAGGAGGTGGAAGCCAAAGAGAGGCTCACTTGGCGATTCTACCTTTCCAGAGCTGCCTTCCCAAGCAGCTCTCATTTAACTTCAGTGTTGGGGACAGCAGCGTCCTGCCATGGGGAGTTCACTCTACAGTGGCAGGTATGAAAGAGCAGCCTAGAGTCAGGACTGGAGCTCAGGTCTTTTGCTTCTGACACCCAGTAGAAGGACATCAGCTGTGGTTGGATGCTAATGTCAGGAAAACAGACCAGCTGTGGAGAGGCCTGGGCAGTGCTATTCCAGGGGCCTAGTAGCAGCCTGAAAGATGCCTGTTCTCCTGCAGACTCACTGTCCAGGTGATGTATGTCTTTTCCAGGCCTCACCAAGCTGTTCTGGTCTTCTTCCCTGCTAGAGCCACCACTGAGGCCCTAAGAACCCAGACCCAGCAATGCCCTGGGCTGTGCAATATCCTGCCCCACGGAAGAGAGCAGCTACGTATCTTATTTCAAAGGGGCTAGGGAGTGGATTGCCCATGGCATTGAACTCCCAGCAGCTCCAAATGTCCAACTAACCACGGCTCCCCCATGAGCCAGCAGGAATGTTCACATTGCATTCTCCAACCATTCACCAAGCTAGAGAGAAGCCCAATTCTCTTCTTCAGAAAGATTCGCTGTCCTGTGGTATGCCAGGTGCTTTTACATTGTCTTATTTATACTTTGTAACAGTCCTCATAACAACACGGCAAAGTGCACCTTTATAAGTGAGGAAACTGAGGCTGGGCGAAGTTGAGTGATTTGTCTGATGTTGCAACCTCCATGTTCCAGCATGGAAGTGACCTGGCTGGGACACAACCAAGCGCTCTCTTTCACAAAAGAGGCACTAGTCCTCTCTCCCCGCCACAGATTCCCTGAAAAGACACTAATCTTGAGTGTTTGAAGAGGATGCAAGCCACCTGTTTACCAAGCTGCCACTGGTTTGGCACCACTGTTTGCTTAACCTCCACTCAGCTGCCATCTTCTGAGGATTTTCTTGTCCCACCCTTGACCAGGCTCACGTCTTTCAAGTTCAGTCAGGAGAAACGTCTTATTTACCAGATGGAGGAATTTGGGCTTCTTTCCTACACATGCCCCTTCTGGATTCCCCACCTCAGCTGTTCTCCATCCCATAGAAGCCACAGCCCAGGGGATAGGGATGGCCAATCTGGCTATCCCAGCAGGGAGGAGTGCTTTATCACCACAGTGTTTGGAATTGTTGGTATGCGATGATAATAAAAATTAGTTTGTTTTATAATGGTTTTTAAATTTTCTACAGACTATGTACTCCCCTCTCCCTACCCCCATGGCCTGTATCTGGGACAGATAGCTCCCACCCACCATCACCTTGCTACACTAAGGTCACACAGGGTTGCTGTTCTAGAAATCTTTAAGTCGGGCACCATTCCTAAAAGGGCCATTGTCACAAGCTCCCCTGGGAGCAGGTGTCAGAGTCTAGACACCATTCTCCAGTTGTCCTAGGAGACTTCGTGCTGCTTCCCCCTTCCACTACCACCACCCGGCCTCAGTGCCCTGGAATCACTCTTATTCATGTCTACTTGTTGTTCCCTTCTCTCCGTCCACCCCCAACCCATCAAAACCTGTCCAACTTCCTGCCTAAGTGGCTAAAGGATCTGCCAAACTCATTCTCCCTAAGGCCTTCATGGAAAGGCAGGACTTCTCCTAGCCCTTGCTGCACCAAAAATAGCAGGACTCCTAGGTAGAGTAATGTCCATTGCAAACGACTGCATTGCTAACGGTGGCAATGAAGCAAGTCAAGGCTCCAGGAAGTGTCAATACGGAAAAGGCAGCCCCTGGCCAGGACCCTTCAGATCACCCTGTGTATGTGAACTCTGCATGTCCTATGGCACCACACCAGCTTTCTTTTAATATCCAAACAAAATGGCCTGAGCCCCCATCCCATGGGACTACACTTCGCAGTTAAGTTCTCCCTTCCAGCGTCTTCTTGGTCTGCACTCACCATCTTGTCTTCTGTACATATGGTCTGCTGTGTGCACTTGTCTGCTCTCCTCCTCAGATGTCACCCCTTCCCCCAATTCATTCCCCGAATGAACAGAGAATCACTGTTGTGCATAATCATACTTTTACTGAACTTTGATTAAAACAGAACAGAAAATAGCTTAAAATTGAATATTAGTCACCAGTGTTCTTAAAGTTCCTACTCCATCCCTCCACTCTCACCCTCTCAGGCTGGATCTTTCCTTGCTCATCTTCTTCCAGTTTTCTAGCCTCCAAATCCCTGTTTCTCCCTCCACCTCCAAACTGCCAAGAGAAAATGGAAAATTTCTGTTACTTTATTATATAGACATGTTTAAGTCTGAACTATTCCCTTTCCAGGGGCTTCAGGGCCTCTTTCACTCATCTGCTTAATAAGGTCTCCTTTACAAGAACCGCCTTCCCTGGCATGACATCCACTGCTCCCAGCACCCAGGGAAGCTGCAACAGTCATTTCTGTTTTGAAATGGCCATTTTTCCCTCCCTGTTACATAGGCAATTTCTTTTTCTGCCCCCAGGCCTCACTTTGACTCCTAAACCATAAGAAGCTTTTCTTTGTGCCAATTCACTTTCCTCAATTACTTTTTTTCATAATATCATAAAGCCATTTGGCAAATTATTAAAAAACAATAAACACACTCCCATCACTCTTACAGCCATGTTCATTGTCAAATGCTCCATTTTAGTCTCTGCCCACCCACATATATTTTAAGGCATCTATGTTTACCTCTTCTGCTTTTTGATTTTACATGGTACTAGACACAACTTTCCATGTCTTCATTGCCCTTGTTTTAATAGCTGCGAAACATTCCATTGAGTTATTGCCCCACAGTTTAGCTATACATTCTCCATCACAAAAGCAGGGATCGCTGTCTGTCTTGTTCACTGATGTATCCCAAACAGTGGGAAACAGTGTCTGGCCCATAAGTGAATCCCAATAAATACTTGTTGAATTGAATAAATGAATGAATAAACGAGTGACACATTTAGATTGTTTCTAATTTCTTATTGCTATACATAGGATGCAATAAATATCTTTATGCCTACAACATTTTTCTTTAGCTTATTTCCCTGAAACAGATTCCCAGTAATAATCCTGGTAATTTTGTAAAAACTGCAGCAGCAGCAGTGATTATATTAGCTAACATTTGTCAAGCAGTTACTATGTGCCAGGCTCTGTGATAAGCACTTTAAACTCAAAATATCACTGACTCCTCACAACATCCCTATGAGAAAAGTACTAATTATCTTCCTTTTGCAGATGAAAATGTGAAAGATTGCCATTTGCCCAAAGTCACACAGCTTGCACAGGGCAGTGATGGGATTTGAACTAAGGTCCATCCCCACTACAGGCTCTGAGGTCTGGTCTATTACAATGACTTATAGGAGTAAACAGCATTGGGGCCGGCCCGGTGGCACAGTGGTTAAGTTCTCACATTCCGCTTCTCGCTGGCCTGGGGTTCACCGGTTCGGATCCTGGGTATGGACATGGTACTGCTTGGTATGCCATGCTGAGGCAAGCGTCCCACATATAAAGTAGAGGAAGATGGGCATGGATGTTAGCTCAGGGCCAGTCTTCCTCAGCAAAATGAGGAGGATTGGCAGCAGTTAGCTCAGGGCTAATCCTCCTCCTCAAAAACAAAAAGAGTAAATGTATGAACAAGCTTACAGCTAATGGTATATACCACCAGGTTGCTTTGGCAAAGGGCTATGGCCATTTATAGGCACAGATGAAGGGTTCCTGTAAATTTATTTTAAGGTGTATATCCTTGGATTTTACTTTTTCAGTCTGACAACCTTTATCTTTCAACTGTAAAATTTAGTTCATTAACATTTAATGTAATAGTTGACTCATTTGGAGTTAAATATTCCACCTTACCATTTGTCCAAAGTGTTCTGTGTTCCTTTTCTCTTTTTTCTTCCTTTATCTAGATTTATTTTGTCTTTTTTAATTCCATCTTCTCTTTATATTAGCTGGGTAGGTATATATTCTTTCTTTCTCTT
The DNA here is from genome assembly GCF_041296265.1 of Equus caballus. Lineage (NCBI taxonomy): Eukaryota > Metazoa > Chordata > Mammalia > Perissodactyla > Equidae > Equus > Equus caballus. Next base: position 42,562,683 of record NC_091704.1, read on the forward strand.
TAGAGGTTACCAGAAAAGACCTTTTTAAATAAAATCTCCTGGCACTCAATAAATACAACTATTGGCACATATTTACTAGACACTGATTAGTCAACCTAAAATAAATTATCTCCTAGACAGCCCTTTTCTCCCTACATGCCACTGTGGGCCATAGACTCAGGTCCCCCAGAGCATGACAGTAGAATTCTCTATGCACAGGCAGTGCCAAGTTCTGGCTCTGAAATATTAAGCAGCTCCTGTTGTCCTCAAAGGCATTCAATCCAGTAAAACAAGCAGGCAAATCACTTGATACCCAAATTCAGATGGCCATCTGTGTAGGACACAACCTGAGCACAGGCTGATGGCAGAGATGGCCTCAAACCCAGCCCCTGCCATTAGACACCTCCTAGCCTGCCTCATGCTGGCCTCACAAACCCTACAAAGACTCTCTTCCTGGGAAACAGAACCATCCTTCCACGATCGGATGCAAAATGTTGTTCATCCTTGAAGAGGCTACCTACCTTCAAACATGATATCATAGCTTTGTAACTATTCATTGGAACAGATGGCATCCAAATATCCCCTATTTTCGGCTTTGGGCAATAGTTTTATATTTATATTTGAGATGTTCTCAAAACCTTAAGATTAAAATGAAATCCTGTTGCAAAGGGCTGAAGCAAATCAGGCTTGAAAATCATCGAAGGCATTCCTATCCCTCCTTCCTCCCTCCCTCCATTCTGCAACTAATATATCCAGAGTTGAGGGTGTGGGTACCAATTGTTTACAACCTCAGGGATCTACACATGCACTTCAGCACTAAAGTACTCAAGGAATTCCTAAAAAATGACCTCCCTGGCACCTCATTTGTGACCATGGACACAAATAATGAGAATAGAAAACATCTTCAGTTGGGGAAGTAATCTGTTTCTGTTCCTTAAGAGTACGATTTTGAATCTGTTAGCAAAGCTTTGCTGTCTTGTCTGGAATCAGAAAGGTCACTTTGAGGTTAAGCCCAAGTGAATGGTCGGTCATGAAATAAACACAGCACAACCCAGGGCTATGTGCAATGTTATTCTTTCACCTTCTTCCTGGAATTTCAGAGGTTGTGCAAATGGAACACAAAAATGGACAAAATAATGTAACTGCCAAATAATACCAGTGGAGAAATCTGTTTACATGAGGATTCAAAGAAGAAATAAAACATGCCTTAATGATGGATGTCCCCTGCTTTCTAACAAGTCCCTCTTCTCTCAAAAAGAAAAACCTATAGTTTCTTTTTTCTTTCTTTCCACAAGATTTTTCTTGTTTCCAAAACCCTTTCTTTCTCCTTCTCTCTCCTATATGCACAAGGAGGAAGAAACACAGGATATTAGAGCTGCATGGAAGAGCTGAAAAATCAGCAAACTCAGTGCTTTTCAAGCTTCAAACTTTTTCAAAACCAAAGGATCTAATTATTGATTAAAACTTATTTGTAAACTGTATTAGCTATGGCTGAAGTAATGCTGTGGAACAAACCACCCCCAAATAGAAGGTTTTTTAACAACACTTAATCTCTTGCTTATAGATCCGCAGGCTGATGATAAGCTGGTCTAGGCAGGACTCAGCTGGGGAAGTTCTGCTTCAGGCTATGGGTTAGGTTTAGGTCTGCTCCACGCATCTCTCATTCTTCCTGGACCAGTGGCTCCCTGTGGGCACGTTTTCATGGTAAATGGAAGAGCACATGAGACAAGCCAAAACATGCAAGTACGTTTAAAATCTCTACTCATTTACATCCTCTCACGTTCCATTGGTCAAAGTTACATGGTCAAGCCCAAAGTCAGTAGGACAAGAGAGTGTGATCTACTCCAAGGGAGAGAGGGAAGAGAGTGATTATTTGCCAACGAATAATCCAATCTATCACAGAAACCAAATATAAAATAGAAATAAGTGGCTCTTTGCTAGTTGAACAAGGGATGAGGGGAACCTAGACCCCATGTTCTTCCCATCCCCAAATTCTCAGTGAGTCCTCTGGCAACCCTGGGGCTTCAAAGAACACAGAATGAAATGCAAGGCGATCCACTTATTTTACAGATAAGAAACTGAGGTGCAAATAATTAGAATAACTTGTCCACCATCTGAGAAGTATCAGGTACAAGGCCACAAGTGAGAGGACCCTTTCTATGAGTTTTCACATCCGATGACAACTGGTCATTTTCCAGTCTCTGGTCATAGTTCCAGAGATTACAACAGTTACATAGTTTACAATTTGTGTAAATTGTTTGCAGCTGGAGAAAATGTTCGCAAACCAGGTAACATAGTAAATAAGGAAAAAGAGGGAGTGGAGAGCACTGAATCTCAAACTACTCGTTTCACAGTACAAAGTTCAGAACCAACTACTTCCATTCCCATCACCCATCCAAGATTTGATGCAGTCAGAGCAGTGACAGCCAAAATGGGAGAGAACATAGTTGAGCTAAATTCTAAATGCTCAATTTGATGAAGAAAATTTTCAAATTTCAAAGAATAAAAATAAGATCATAATTCTGTTTGTTGATAAATGAAGCCTTCCAAAGCCAGAGTATTAGGAAGAGGGTAGAAGCTTTCCCAAGGCTGCAGCCCCTGAACACTAGAGGCTCTAGAGGGAGCATCCATGGTCTGAGGATGTTGGCCATCAAAGAGACCTACAGGTCCAGCTAGCAGATTTAGCAGGAATAGATATCAGAAACAGAGAGTAGCATCAATGCCAAGAAAAACAGCCATTTAAAGAGACACCAGGCTGAAGCTAGAGGCACACTAGAATCCCAAAGAGGGCCAGGTATTTTCAGCCTCACCCAGCCCGTGACTGCAAAGTCGAGGATTGGTACAAGAGATGGACCCCCTCAGTGGTTAGGGGGTAGAGGGGATGCCAAACACAGCATCCGGGCATGAGATGAAATGACCAGGCTATTCCTTGACCTGAGAGTGCAACGGGCTCCCTTGTCCAGTCTTTGGCATGCCCCTCAGCCCAGCTCTAGTTATCCTTGCCTCTCCAAGCTTGAAATTTTAGAGGTGAGTATAGTGCACAGGCCACTCTGGCTTGCTGAAGCTTTTAATCTGTCTAATCTACATGAGGCCCCCCATTGTGGTGTTCTTGTGCTGTGTCATAAGAACTGAGCAAGGACTATATTTCCAAGAGTTCCTTCCCTGTATAGTTCTGGATTAAGGCTGGCAACAAGAGAAATCTGCATGAGATTTGGAAGGTGGAATGAAGCAGTGGCCATCATGCTCAGAAGATTGGATTAGGGCACCAGGCACAATGGCAGCTCACATACATTGTCTCAGACTTGCAGGTCCACCTTGGTGATATGGGCATTAGCTGGGCCTGCAGCATCTCCACTTCCCATTGGATCTCCTCCTGAGTCAGGTGCATGTGCAGCTCTGTGATGATGGGCACCCACTTTTCTTGCATATCATCTGTGTTATCAGGATTGGAGGTGGTGAGAGTCAGATGCAGGTTCCAGTTTGTTTTTACTCTCTACCACTTCTCATGCAACTTTCCATCCAAAGCACAGGCCCTGCTGACCTGTAGAAACTTTAGGGCCAACACTAGATACAGAGGCAACAACCTTGCATAGACTTTTCCACTAGTTTTCACATTGGGTAAGTCTAATTTCTATAATAAATCCCTTCTTCCATGTGACTCAGAGTAGCTCTGCTTTCCTGACCAAATACTTACTGATACAACCAGCTATTCCTATTGCCTCAGCAAATGCAAACAACGACCCTTCTCTCTTGGCTTCCCACGTGGTTCCTCTGAACAGAACATTGATCCTTCCTCTAGGCTTCCACGTTCTTGATTAACTTCTATCACCACCAAACCCTCATCACCACCATGGTCACCACCCCTCTACCACCACCAAGTGAGCATCACCACTACCACCATCACCATCGCTACTCTCATGGTCAACCACCACCACTACCACTACCAAACCGCCATCTCCATTCCAAAAACAACCACCACCACAATCACTATCACCACCACCACCATTATCACCACTGCTGTCACCCTGCCATCACTACCACCATGACCATCACCCCTATTTTATCTCCCTTAATTTTCACAGCAAAAGAATTATCTAGGTAAGATTATTCCTATTTTGCAAGTGAGGAACTGAGGCCCAGACGGATTAAGTAACTTGTCAGTAGCCAAGGAGAGATTTAAACTCAGGTCCAATTCCAAATCCCCTCTTCCTTCACTACACTCCACAGCCTCTGAAACTATGCTTGACAGAGCAAAGCAAAACTGTGCTGATCAAGAGAGGAGGAGAGGAGAAACAACAGCTAGAAGGAGTTAGACAGGAAAGAAGGCTTGGATTCAGACAAGTCCATCAGAACAGAGCTGGGGTGAGAGGGTGCCAACCACCTGGGTAGCAGCTCTGACCCATAGCCAGCCTGGGGTTCAGAGAGGAAGTGACTTTGCTTCTGCAGACCTCGAGGGCAGAGCCCCAGAGGAAAGCTTGCCCGCTGTGTGGAGGACAGAAACCCCACCTGGCCTCCAAAGGAAGGACCAATAAGTTAAAAGGGACGAGGGTCAGAAATGACCATGGGGAGCACCTGCAATGCCTACTCTATGCTTTAGCCAGAGTGATTCTCAGACCTGCCTGCACTTTAGAAGCATCTAGAGAATTTTAAAACTTACTAATGCCCAAGCTCCACTCTCAAAACCTCTATTATCTTTTTAATGCTCCCCAGTTCATCCTAACATGCAAGACAGATTGAGAAGCAATGCGTTAAGCCAACACTACTCAGGCCTCATGATTTTCTTCTGCTTGAGCCCCTAGAATTCTCTCACACTCTAGTATGATTTAGTTGGGCTCTTGAACCAAGTGACTCTGAGTGTTGGATGGTGGTAAAGTATATGAGAGAAAAGGATCCTTCCAAAAATGGAGAAAAAGATGAGTCCAATTTTAGACTGAGGAATCTACCTACTTTTTATTTGGAGGTGAAAGAAGTATAGAATTAATCTATAAGCAGAAGCAGTAGGAAAAGGAAGTAAGTTGGAGGGGACCCCTGCAATTGGAGTAATGTGCTGCCCTTGTCCCCAGCCTCGAGGTGAAGTTGCCTCATTTTCTACAATATCCAAAGGCTTAATGGAACAAGAAAAGTTATAAACCACAATAGCAATTGTTAGTATTTGCCAAATACTTATGATGTGCCAGGCACTGTGCTAAGTTCTTTATACGTAAAAACGCTTTTAATTCTCAAAATAATCCTATGTGGTGGATGCTAACATTTTCCTCCAATATGCAGATGAAGAGACTGAGGCACAGAGAGGCTATAGAACTTGCCCAAGTTCACACACTGTCAGAGCTGGGATGATATCCCAAGAATACACCTCCAGAGTCCACACTCCTAACTCTATACCTTACAGCATCTCAATCCCCATGGGCCCCAGGGTAGGTAAGATTATCCCCATTTTACAGTTGGGGAAACTGAGGTTATCAAGTAACTCTCTCAAGCTACCACATCTCCCCACTAGCACCACCTGGATTTGGAAACTCCACTGTGGAGTATACCAGAGGGGCTTAGAAATGTTTGGTCCAGAGGCTGAGAGATGTTTCTAAATGCCCAGCTCTTCTCCAACGCCACCCCACCCTTCACACTCAGAGGCTACACAAAATCACATGCAATGATCTCTCCAAACAACTGCATTTTTTAAAACCTACCCAAGACCCAAATCAGCATTGGCACGTATGCCAAATCTGAAAATGACACATAAATAGAAGGAAAGGGTGAATCCAGCCATGCTCTAGGTTGGGCAAAACATCTCAAGTTATTTGTTTGAAACATTTTGCAATTGGCAAGACCCAAACCACATTTTTCCAAGCATTCCCTTCTCCACCCCCAACCCCCACCACTGCCCCGCTTTACATTGTAAGCCCATGTGTATTTCCCCAAAAATGTAATCCATATGTCTCTGATCCGTTTACACTTAACTCATCAAATTGTTGTTTGCTAAGAGTTGTTTGCTGCCCATGAAGCCTTCTGAGACTGTCTGTGAGGCCTTCAAAGGGCTCTTTCGGCCTCTTCTCTTAGAAACAGGAAGCTACATTTGGCTAAGGGCAAATGAAATTGAAATGTTGGCGGTGGGAGAGAAGAGGCTCCAGGATCAAAATGTTTGTTTTTATTCTCCACATGGCAGAACAGCAAGGAGAGTTCCCCTTACGGTGAGATGTCAAGGTCCTAGAAACTTGCTCTTGGTGGAACACCAAGACCAAGGTTGGGTCCAATTTTGTTTTCAGCCGCATTCACAGTTCCTCTGTTCCCATGGCCCCTAAGATGGCTCTGGAATGCAATGGAGAGCCAGCAGCACATCCCTGACCCGGGTCATCAGTGATCCTGATGGTATCAACTGCTTTGGTGCAACTGAACCCCATATACTGGGTTTCTATCTCAGCAGCTAAAGATCTTGGAAGTTCTGCTTTTCTATCTGCCTTAAAAAAACACTCACACATGCAGACAACAAAAATATGTCTCAAAACAAACCATTATATCTGACATGGTTTAACTCACCCATATTTTCTGGCTTTAGCAAAAGGTTCTAGTTTTGGGTTTTGGGGGTTTTTTTAATTGCTTAAGTTCAGCTAACTTAGGTCCTTTGGGAAAACTGATCTATGTAAATGTGATTTAACTAAAGAGCTTTGAGCGACTCACATGTGTTTTACATTTTCTAATCATCCTGAGCTCTGTACATAGTGAGCAGACTGCAAAATGATGGTGGTCTCATTTCAACATCAATTTTTATCCATTCTATCTCCCAAGAATGCTGAATGATGGCTGGAGAGAATATCACTTCCTATTTCCAGACAATCAGAAGCTGGTATTTATGGAAACCTGGCAGTGTGTGAAGTTGACTGAATGGGTAGAAGATTCAAAGGAAGACAGCGATTCTTTAGGATGTCTACATTTTTTTAATTGGCCAAAACTTTAGTAAAATTCACTTGAAGTATTCTATTTCCCTGATTAAATTAAATTTGACAAACATTTAAGAAATGCCTACTGTATTACTTTTCTATTATTGCATAACAAATTACCACAACTTTAGTGGCCTAAAACAACATGCATTTGCTATCTCATAGTTTCCACAGGTCAGGAGTCTGGGCATGGCTAAGTTCAGTCTCGGCTCAGGCTCCCATAAGGTTGCAATTAAGGTGTCAGCCGGGCTACATCCCCATCCGGAGGTTTGACTGGGGAAAATACCACTTCCCAGCTCATTCAAGCTGCTGGAAGAATTCACTTCCTTGTGGCTGTAGGGCTGAGCTACCCATTTTCTTGATAGCTATTGGCCATGAAGTGCTCTCACCTTCTAGAGCCACCCTCATGCCCTTGCCATGTGGGCCCATGTTCTTAAAAGACAGCTGCTTACTTCTTCAAAGCCAGTAGGGAAATCTTTTTCCTTTGGGAATGGTCCAGACCACTTTAAAGGGCTTTTGCCTAATTAAGACAAGCCCACCCAGTATAATCACCTTTTTGGTTAATTCAAAATCAGCTGATTTGGGAACTTAATCACATCTGCAAAACCCCTTACCGTAGCCATATAATGTAACCTAATCAGGGGAGTGACATCCATCATATTCACACATCCTGTCCACACTCAAGGAGAAAGGATTATATATTGTATGTATACCAGCGGGGTGGGAATCTTGGGGGCCATCTTAGAATTCTGAACACTACACCTTCTATGTACAACGGTATGGCGATACATGAGTCGTGAATCCTACTTTCATGAAACTCACACCCTAACAAGGACGGTAGATATGCAACAAATAATTACTACTCCAGGAGATAAGTTCTATAATACTGGTATATTCAATGTTCAGAAGCAGCACAAAAGAGGTCACATGGAAACTGGGATTTGTAAGATCGGTAGTAGTTCACCAGGCAGGCAAGTATGGGGAAGGGGGGATTAAGTAGGATTGGCTTGAAATAATATGGTGTGATATTGTTTCAATTACCAAGAATTTGGTTTTGCCAAGGGTTCAGCAAATGTGCTGAGCATTTTGATTTGCTTTAGTTAGACTTACTTATCCCCTTAAAAAAAGAAAATAAATTGTCTTAAAGCCTGGTTGATGGACCAGGTGTATGTGTGTGTCATACATTACATATGACCCATCCACTTAAAGAAACCACGAAAATAACACTGAGGGGGGCAATGTATAATAAATTAACACTCCAGCTGCTATGTAGTCAATGTTTGTGTCCCTTCAAAATTCATATATTGAAGCCCTAATCCCCAGGGTGATGGTATTTGGAGGTGGGGCATCTTTGAGAGATAAATAGGTCATGAAGGTGGAGCCCTCATCAGGTCATGAAGGTGGAACCAATCATGGCTTTTTTATCAGTGCCCTCATAAAAGAAATATGAAAGAAACGATCTCTCTTTCTGCCATGTGAGGATACAGCAAGAAGGTGGCTGCCTGTAAACCAGGAAGAGAGCCCTCACCAGAACCCAACCACGCTGGCACCCTGATCGCGAACTTCCAGCCTCCAGAACCATGAGAAATAAATGTTTGTTGTTTAAGCCACCTGGTCTATGGTATCTTGTTACAGCCGCCCAAACTGACTAAGATACCAGCCCTACGAGAAATGTGCTCCTGGGTTTCCTTCAGAATGTGTGGACCTTTTAGAATCAGCAGTTTCCCTTGAAATCACGTTTCATTTCACAAAGGTGGAAATGAGTCTGCACATACAGGTGTAAGTAACAGGAAAAGTCAAGGCACTTTCTGCATCCCAGAGTACAAAAAACAGTAACCAAGGTTGGACATGAAGCCAGGCCAATCCCAGGGCCTGAGGCAACACAGGCTGAACTGCACCCCACATCCTGGCACTTTCATAACTTGAAAGAGGATTCACGTTTGAAGCTTGAAGCCTTCTGACTCTTTCACCACAATATATAAACATAGACCAGAAAGAAAATGCCTCTAAAAAATACAGTAGCCTTTAAGTTAACTCCAAAATACCCCTTGAGCCACTAGGAACATGACACTACAGACAAAAACACAACCATCTTGGAGGCAATTTGCGTCCACATGTTTCACTTCCATTGCCAAGTCCAACTGTGGAATATTTCCTGGTTACTCAGACCCACTCAAGTCAGTCTGCCTTTCGGAGGCCTTCCTGAGGAGCCATATGGCAGAGGGGAAAGCTCTTTAGATATGACATTAGGGGACCTAGGTTCCAGTCTCAATTCAATTTGTTCTTTCATTTACCCAGGATTATTGGAAGACAAGTGAGTTTTCCACTTATTGAATAAGTGAGTTTTCCAGACAACTGAAAAACTTGCTGGTTACAAGATGTTTGCGCTTTATTGTTTAAATATTGGGAATTCTCCTCAGATATGGTCTATGTTAAGAGCCTGGGCCTAGAGTCAGGATGCCTGGCTTTGAATCCCAGCTCTACCCCATGCTCACTGTGTGACATTGGGCAAGGCATTTAACTTCTCTGTGTCTCTGGGGATAGTCCCTAGTTCATAAAGTAACGGTGAGAGTTAAATAAGTTAACTACATAAAACACTTGGAACAGTAGCTGAGAACAGAATAATCATTCCAATAAGTATTATTGTTATTACTATAAAACAAAATGTAAAATATAAAAGATAAGTGTGGCTTTTCCTCTCAGGGTCATCATAAACAGTCAGCAAAATACTGCATATATATATATATATGTATATACATATACACACACACCCATATACATATACACACATATATGTGCATACTATATACTACTATGCACCCACTCCCACTAAGTATATACAAATACACAGACATGCATATATAAATATATAAAGTCATGCCTTCTTGACCCACTGGAATACAGTGGGAAGACTACATTTACCCTAAATGACCTCAGGAGGTGGTTTTTGATGCCTTGCGTTTGTCTTTTTTCAACATCCTTGCCTCCTCCCCATTGGTCTATCTGCCAGCAGTCATGTCTGGCTGTGTCTGACCATCTTGCCCCCTGAGCTGTTGTTCTATTCCTCTGTGACTGGGAAACCAGATTACAAAGCTTGCTAGAACTGTGGCTAGAATAAGAGTTCAGAGATTTGAATGAGAGTCTTACAGGCTCCCTTATGAACTAAATGTATGGGCTTGAACATCTGGGCATTGTGATATCTATTTTGGTTGATCAGAGAATAGGGTTTAGCTTGCTTTCTAGATCTTGAACATCTTCTAAATCTGTGGGTTTTGGCTACATTCACAGGGTCTTCATGCTTTGGGAGCGCATCTCAGTGACCTCCATGGTGAGAGGCGGGGATGGGCAGGCAGAAGGATTATCCAGTCAGGCTCCAAGCTCTCCACTTCCACTTTAACCAGAGAAGCTCCAATATATGTTTTATATAATGGGGTTCTGCAAATAGTGCCTTTTTTTTTTTTTTAAGATTGGCACCTGAGCTAACAACTGTTGCCAATCTTCTTTTTTCTTTTTTTCTTTCTTTTTTTTTTTCTTTCTGCTTTTTCTCCCTAAATCCCCCTAGTACATAGTTGCATATTTTAGTTTTGGGTCCTTCTAGTTGTGGCATGTGGGACGCCACCTCAACGGCCTGATGAGTGGTGCCATGTCTGCACCCAGGATCCAAACCAGTGAAAACCCTGGGCTGCCGTAGCAGATCACGAGAACTTAATCACTCGGCCATGGGGTTTGCCCCAAACAATGCCATTTGAAAAAAGGGTTCCACTGCTAAATCAATCAATAAAGCTGACAGCTACTGTTCTACAGTGTCGTGTTTGCCAGGTAAATGACATCTGGACATACGTTCTTTTCTGTATGTTTGAAATATTTCTAATAAAAAGAAAAGAGAATCACAAGCCAAACCATCACTAAGAATTAAACATAACAAGAATTCATACATGATAAATGAGACTAGACTTCTACAGAAAGCATTTCCAAATAAGCCACCATAACTATGATTTGTAAAAAAATTTAATGAGATTAGGCTAACCCCATATCCCACCAGAAAGCCACCAAGTTAAAAGTAAATAAATGTAAAATAAGCTATAATTTTGAGAAGTCAAAAATGTTAGTGATGGATACAAATAGACGGAAGCAAATAGCATAGTTGGGAAAAGGAGAATTGTTAACAATGATTTGTTAGTGTTTTTCCAAAACTCACCAAAAGAGATTCCAACAGCTGATGCCAGGTTTCTATTCAGAAACATCCTTAGAGTGAAGATGGACACATTAGCATGATGTAAACGACCTTTCAGAAACATCAAACTCCCTCTTGTTCTAACTCTGTCCTTACTAATTGTATTAGTCAGGATTGTTTTGGCCTCAAGAAACAGAAAAACACAAAAGAGGCTTTTAAAAAGCTTAAACAAGATCAAAGTTTACTCCTCTCTCACAGTTGTGAAATCTGGAGGTAGGTAATCCAGGGCTGGCACAGCACTCTGTGATTTCAGGGATCCAGACTTCTATCTTCTTGCTCTGCCATGAGGGGCTTCCATCCTCAAGGTCCCTTCTGGTCCAAAGTGGCTGCTAGAGCTCCAGACATTATGACATTTCAGACAACAGGAAGGAGGAAGAAGAGGAGAAAGAAATCCCCCTTCCTTTAAGGAGACATTTTTAAAGTTTCACACACCCCTTCTGTTTATATTATATTGGCCACAACTTTGTCACATGGCCACACTTAGCTGCACAGAAGGCTGGGAAATGTAGTCTTTATTCCCTACAATTCTGTGCTCAGCCCAAAATCAAGTAGTCTATTACTGTGAAAGAAGAACAGATATTGGATGACAACAAAAGTCACTACCATGCCAATTCACCTCCTGATTTCTATTTTGACTTCCTAAGTGGACCTACTCAATGGAAATAGAGTGGTAACCCCATTATCCACTCTTCCCCCCATTATAGTTCTAAAACTTAATTGTCAAGTCAATGTAATGCCACAAACATTTATTAATTACCTATTATGACTCATACAATGGAAAACTATTCAGCAATGAAAAGTAACAAATTATTAATATATGGAATTACATCAATGAATCTCAAAATAACTATGCTGAGTGAAAACAGCAAGACCAAAAAAAAAAATAGACTACATGTTGTATGATTCCACTTATACAAAATTCTAGAAAATGCAAACTAATCTATAGTGACAGAAAGCAGAAACACGGCTGTCTGGGTATGGGGGGAGGAAGGAGGGAAAGATTGTAAAGGAACACAAGGAAACTTTGCGGGTGTAGGATACGTTCATTATCTTGATTGTGGTGATGGTTTCATGGGTGTTCACATATATCAAAACGCATCAAATGGAAAACTTTAAAAATGTGCAGTTGACTCTACATCATTTATACTTCAATAAAGCTTAAAATACTTTTTTAAAAGAGAAGCTTTTACATGCCTGGCACTATGCTAAGCACTGAGGATACAAAATAAGCTATGAGTCCTGTCGCCAAGGGGCTCACAGTTCAGTAAGTTGTTCTGATGAATAAAATAGGCTTATGAGTGTGGATGGAGTGAGTGGCTTCCCCAACACCTGAGCACCTTCAATAAACAGACTAAATCAGGGTGCTCAGTCTACAATCTAATGACCGGATCCTGGCCCATGTGTCAAGCCAAGCCCCAAAACCCAGCCTGAAACAGCCCATCAGGCTTAACCATTTTATACCAAAAAGTAATGTACATGTATACAACACCCTCTAGATTTATTTCTACATATGGGTATGGATACATATGGGGAATAATATTAACGCTTTAAAAGTTCCAAAGTTAATTGTATATTTTTCCACTTTCAGAAACAAAATTCAATGGCATGCTCTCTTCACTTTTCACATCTGTGTTACAGAGCCAGGAAGGATCATATGACAGAGACAAGTAGTTGGCACAAACAAAACTTCAGAAGGAATAGTCTAGAAAGACAGCTATTTGGAATCTGCTGTTTTGAAAGACCAGTACTACTCATGTCTTGACCTCTCTTGGTGCTAGTCTTGTAGTGTGGGCAATGTTGCAAGAGTGCAGGGTGAAGGTCTGGAAGGTTCAAGGTCAGCTCAAGGGCAAATGCTATAGATCAAATTCTTTGCTCTATTTTCTCCCAATTTTGCCCCCCTCATTCCTAGGGCTTATGAAGGTCAATAGGACCTTTCGTTAGAACTAAAATTTGTTGCTCCCTTTTCCACTTTGAGAAAAAAATCATAAAGGAATAGTGGTTGTCAGGGGCTGAGATGGGGAGGGACAGATGAATAGGCCAGCATAGAGGATTTTTAGGGCAGAGAAGATACTTTGTATGATACACTAATGATGGATAATGTATTGTTACACATTTGTCCAAATCTATAGAAGGTACGACACTAAGGGTGAATAGTAATGGAAAGTATGGATTTTGAGCATTGATGCTGTATCAACGTAGGTCCACCAGTTGTAACAAATATACCACTCTGGTGGGGGATGTTGATAATGGGGGAGTCTAAGCATGTGTTGGGAGAGGGGGTATATGCGAAATTTCTGTATCCTACCCTCGATTTTGTTGTAAATCTAAAACTGCTCTAAAAAAATAAAGTCAATAAAAAAACTCGACATGCAAAATTATAATCAGCCTCATTAGAGTTGTATAAATTCTAATAAAAATAACAATGACATATTATTTCCCAACGTATTGACTTTTTTAATTGCAATAATCAAGGTGCTCCTGTACAGCAGGGAAGACTGTATATTGGCATGCTCCTCTGGACAGTCATTTGGCAAGATGTATAAGCAGCCTATTGAACAGTTCGTGACAAGCTACGCATAAAACATTTCCCAAAGATTATACAGTAAAGTATTAACTGCTTAAAAAAGTCATTAGTTGCTGTGTAGAGAGCTTCCTCATAAAAAAGTAACAAGATTAGATCACTTCAAAATCCATATCAAAGAAAGAAAAGTTTTCCCATCACCCAGGAGGCCTTTCCTTTTGGGGCTGTGTGGCCTGAGCATCAGAGTTACATCAAATGTTCTCCACAACCCAAAATACCTCCTCCTCTTATCCACATCAGACACTCTGTATTATTGACCCCTTTAGATTAAGACGCTGAGGCTGAACTGTCCTCTGGGAAAAGAAAGCAAAAGTCCAACTGGCCTATATTGCTCAGAGAGCCTTGAAGGACTGGTGCAAGGAAATGGACAAGGACCACAGGCTTGGTCTGCATGATCACTGTGAACCCGGTGGGGGTGTGACAAAGGACAATGTGAGATGCATGAGGTAATGACAATAAACTTTATTTATGGGAGATATTCTCAAGAGCCAGTACTTATTGTAAAAAAACTAATCTGGAGTGAGGTGACAAATTATTCCACAGAAAATCATCAAATCTTAATTCTTTTCAAATGTTGATGTGTCTCTAAAGATCCATAATTCAAAGCACTCCTTTCACTTTTATTCAATCCCCTAATGAAAGCAGTCTTGCTCTCCTCGTTAAGCCGAATTTATTGGCATTTGAAGTATATTGACTTACTAGTATGTGATCGCCCTAATTAAGCTGGAACTTCCAAAGCCAAGGAACTCTGCTGATGAAAATAATCCCTCCCTAATATTTCCTTTCTGATTGGGCATCTCCCTGCATTGAAAACACGTTTTCAATGCAAACTAGGAAGGGATTTCTTAGTTCTTCTCGCGTTAGTATTTTGGTCTTAAGTTTTCTACTAAAAAGTCAGTTTCTTCTATAAGTCCTATTCTTAATTCATTATGGGAATGGCCTGAGATACCTCATCAGTGAGAAGGCTCAGAGCAGATGTGGGAGGAAGGAGAGAGGAACCAATAACAATCTTCAACATTTGTTTTTTAATGACAAGCAGCTTGACCCTCTTGAATAGAACATTTGAACAAACGACTCACTCCTGAAGCTGATGGAATAATTCCATCTGACACAGAAGTCCCTCATTATAATGTGGTTTTCATGAGCAGATATTTCCAGGGGCAGATGGCAGGAGGTTAGGGACAGGAAGGTGTCAAAATATGGCCATCGAAACCCAACATTGTAAAGCCTACAAAATACTCATGGCTACAAAGTGGAGTTGGCCCCAATTCCCAGTATATCACAGAGGCATTTCATTGCATTTACCATATCACCTCTCTGACTCTCCCAAGCACATCTATAGCCTGCTCTGTGCCCTTGGACAAGTCACTCCCTGCCTCTGAGTCCCATTTCTCATGCATACAAAGACAAGACTGTAGTAGGGGACCTCTACAGTCTATCACAATCTATTCTGTTCTTGAGTCCAGTCCATGGAATTACCTTGATTCTCCTCAGTGGCCATGCTTTGTCTTGGTACCTTGATTCTTTATGACATCACTCTTCCCAAGACTCCTCAAGGAAGTATACTCTGAGTTTTTAAATACCACTTCCAAAATGCTAAGAGAGCACATTTTTAGGTGCAAGTTAAGGGTGGTTCATGGAGAACACTTGGTAAAGGCCTACAGTCTGTTGAATGGGCCTTCTAAACAATGTCTATAGAGAATGGTCCAGAACTAGGGGTTGATTTTGCTGCTCAGGGTACATCTGGCAATGTCTGGAAACATTTTTGTCACAACTCGGGGGATAGGGGGTATGCTCTTAGCATCTAATGCTGCTAAGAGTATTAGATGACCAGCAGAGATGCTGCTAAGAATCCTACAATGCACAAGACGCCACCACCAACAAAGAATTATCCAGCTGAAGGTGTCAGCAGTACCGAGGTTGAGAACCCCTGGCCTAGTCCATAGGATCAGTGGTATAGTGCAGCCAGCTCCCATCAGCTCCCCAGAGTCAACTGTGTACATCTCTTTCCGGTTCACATTCATAAGGTCACTTTGGTAGTTTGAAATTGGCCATTATGGGAGTATTTACACCACTGACATCAGTGCATTCTACAAATCAAGGCAATTTTATTTCTGAAAGCCAGTTGTTAAACATTTACCAACATACCCCTACTCAGAACCAATGCCTGAAACAACTGTTTCAAAACTCAAAACTGCTTTCAGCAAGAAGGCTGGACTGTAGAGAAACTAGAGATGATTTTACCTATGGGTAAGGAGTCTGACCTCATAGCATCCCCATGACAAGGAGGACAAAGAGGAAAGGAACAGCATGCGGGACACTGTGGCAGGTATCTGAAGACTTGCGTGTTTTGTTGTTTTCTTTGCTCACTCATATATACCCTGCCTTCTTCCAAAGAGCATTTGAGGGAACAATTTAGGAAATAAACAACAGGCTTGTTTATGGAAGTCCTCAGAGGAAAAGCATGATGGGATAATAATAATTCAATACATTTAATTTTGAGAACTTGGCATACAAAAATAAAGCTCAACACACAACAGGTGCAAAGCCTGAGGAGCGAGGCAGCCAGTCCTTCTGCACCTGGCTGGCCAACCGAGTGATGTATTTCCTGATGGGTCCTGAAGTCAGCAGAACCGGCCTCCACTAGATCCCCAAAGGAGCCGTGGGGCCAACTCCCACCTTTCAGGGCTTCGCACAGACGGTGGATGCCCTACAGAAACTCAAGCCACATTGGAGGGAAACCCTTTCCCCAGTTTTCTCTTTATTACTATCTTGATATTTACCTCTGGTTGCTATGACAAAATCTGGCATTGGAATTTTTCTGGGAACAAATAGGAAATAGCTGTGGGGGGTGGTTCAAGACCCTTACGTACATTTAGGTTTAGTTATAAACACTCATAGTAAAATAAAGCATTGACTCATTAAACCCAAAACAAATCCAAAAAATATTTTTTTAATCTCCATTCAAAAACTCTCACTTTGTTCCAGAGGTGACCAGCTAGAAAGCTATTTGCTCTCGTAGACAAGGTCACCAGCAAAATGAACTAACAGGGTGGAGTACTGACCAGTTGGGGGTACTGGTCACTCTGTGCCAAGACACACTCTATGTTTAGTATGTTTGATTGCTGGAGCTGGAAGCGCTAACCCCACACAGCAGAAATTTTCCATTGACTAGAAGTTGGTCATTTTGTCCAGCCTCACTGAAGAAAAAACCAGGGCTGCAGTCGTTCAAACTCCAGCTCCAAGGGTCTGGAAAATCTTACAAGGGCATGCAGGCCTGGGACACACCTCGGACCAAGATGTGTTAGGGTGTCTCTTTGTTTTTATCTATCTTTCTCTAAGACCCCTATATCTGAAATTTTGTTCCTGAATTTCCACCTTTCACCTAAGCCCAAATTAGTCTCTCAGTTCACATCCACTAACTCGTCTCCTAGGGTCAGCCTTAGATGTGGGAAGAAGCAGCTGCTGCCCTACAGAGTGATTTGAGGAGAGTGAGAAAGCCCTCTCCACCCTATATGGGCTGGCCAGTGTGACTGGGCATCCACAGCATGGAAGGCTGCTATCAAACACAAAGGCTACAAGGAGACATATTAAAGAAATATCCTATGAATCCTTCACATGGCCATCTGGCCCAACCTATTTTTCCCATCCTATCCCTTAATGTTCCCCACAAACCTCCTCCACTCCAGTCAGGCTCATACCTCACTGTCTCTTTCATCCACCACAGATGCCTCAGAAATAAGGATAAAAATATGTTACCATACAGCAATTTTTCTCTCTCAGAATTCCTCTAAAGAGAGAACAGATTTGTTTGGAGGAAATATTTAGGGAAGCCACTTGGGGGGGAGAGGCAAGATCTCAAGAGTTGTTCAAAGAGCAAACAGTAGTGACTGAACTACTATTCATAAAATAAGGAGGGAAGGAAAAGCAATAGGCAGCAGGAGGCTGGGCCTGTGTAGGAGGAGACCACAGAGGGAAAAACTACAAGACTAACTACTTATCCAGTGCTTCCCTCTCCTGGCACTGTTCCAATCTCTTTATGTGTATCAACTCATTTAACTCTTACAACAATCCTATGAAGTTGTTAGTAATATCTCCATTTCACAGATGGGGAAGAAAGGCCCAGAGTGGCTCAGTAACTTGCCCAAGGTCACTTGGCTCACGAATGGTGGGGCTAGTGAGCAACTGTCTGCCTCTAGAATCTGTGCTTTGAACCACTCTACTCAACTGCCTCTGTGGGTAAGCCTCTGGTCACAGTTGAGGAAGAACAGCAAAGCACAAGGCCACAAGGATGTTATCCAATATGGGAAGGTGCCAGTGTAAGACACATCATTATTTTATGTGTTGCTATGAAATTTCTGAAAATTAGACTATAACACACCACCACAGTGAGACAGATTCTGGTTCAGAGATATCAAATATTCAAATAGGAAAAAGTGCATCTTAGAGATGATGACAAACAGTATTGAAGGGGGATTATGAACCTGTTTGCCACAGGGTGTACAGTGAAACCTCATTCAACTCTTCTTCAATCCCCTGTGAAGTCTACATTCCTCCCTAATGCTTTTGTAAGTGTAGATTCTTGCAAGGAGGTGGTGGCAGGGACAAACTTATAGAAGTGTCATTCGTGTGTGCGCGTGTGTGTGCGTGCACATGTGCACTCATGCATGAGGCGTGGGCGAAGAGACACAGGGCAAAGACAATTTTAGAAAGTTCAAAATTACCCTACATTTAAGTTACACAAAGAAAATGTAACTTCATTATTTTCAATAATTGGTCTAATCTTTCTCCTGAGCCTTCCATCTTACTATGTAGAGTCAGAAAATTAAATGTCATCCAATCCAATAATTTAAAGTTCCTAGGTAATTCAGTCCTGCCGTTTTCCTCCTCTCCATTTCCCATTCCTCTCCAAGATGGTCCCTGGGGGAAAAGTTCAGGTCCTCACAGGACTCACATGCCCCTGAGGTCTGCCCATGTTTCCCATTTGATCTTCATCCTAGGCAGTCCCCTCCGGAGCAACCCCCTGGTAAGTCATCAGCCAGGTGTACTCCTGGCCCACGTAGCACTCTTG
Source organism: Equus caballus (assembly GCF_041296265.1). NCBI lineage: Eukaryota > Metazoa > Chordata > Mammalia > Perissodactyla > Equidae > Equus > Equus caballus. The sequence continues at coordinate 42,581,480 of NC_091704.1, forward strand.
CTCAACAAGCCTGGGTGCGACTACAGAATCTTCCCCATCGCAGTGTCCTGCGAGCCACTACCCTGACGTCAGCATATCAAATAAGCTAATGCCATCCTAGATCTACTAGTGACTCCCTAACTGCTGGCAGTTACCTGTGCCCAGGAGACAATAACCACCTGAAGGGGAAGCAAAAACATTAAATAGACATGCAATTAGTACCAACTGCATTAATAAAGATCATTATCACCCACTGAATATGTCAGTGTGTGTCTAGTCCCAGTTCTAGTAAATATTAAACCATCTATCTTCCCTAAGGGAGAGAGGGGAACACCACTGGCATGAACATGTGCTGTTTGGGTCAAATATTCTTCTATCTGACTCTCCCAGGATAATCTGACACAGTAAAGGCAAGCATTGAGTATGCGCATGTTTCAGGAGTGTATCCAGAACTCTGGGTTGGCATGGCTAGAGAAGTGAATAGGCTGAAGAGCTGATACTGCTGAAATCTCATCCATTTCCAGAAGTCTGGGATGAGCCCATGAAGATTTCAAGAGAGAGCACCTGGGAGCATATCTTTCCCTCTCTGTAGACTGGAGAAGTCTTCCCAGGCCAGTGGATCTTTCTCCACAATCTGACTCTTCCTCTTCCTGTAACATCTACCATCTGTCCACCTCAACTGACCCTCCCTCTGGTCAAGAAGTGGAGTGTTTTAATTCCACATTTTCCTTTTAAAAAAATCTTCAGAGGGCCAAATCTCAAAAAAAAAAAAATCCATGTGCAAAAGTAAGCTTCAGCAGAGAGACTAGAACAGGGAGGAGCAGTACTGCGCCTAAGCCCAGGAAACAGGGGCCTCCTGGGCGCCGCACTTCTGGTCCTCCACTGGCTGTGCCCCTTTCCACTGGGAGAAAAGGATGTGAGCCCATGGAGATGTGCCCACTTGGAGCCTGTATTTCCTCTTCCAGACCATGCGTTGGGTACCAGAGACCCTGGAATTCCCTGCAGGAGTGATCCAAGCCCACTTCTGCAGCCTTCCCCAGGCCAGTTCTCTCAAGGGCAGGCCACACTTTCAGTAGGCAGCTAAGCCCAAGAAGCGACCATGGGGTGGCTGTTGGCAGGGATGGAGTGTGGATGTGCAGATACAGGTGCGTGCACAGCCCCCTCATGTGGGACTGCCAGAGAAGGGGACAGGCAGCAGGCTGTGGCCAGGAGTCCACACTCCCTGAGCCACCACACTCTGCATGGCACTCCAGGAGTCCACAAATTCTTAATTCAAACCTGCCCTCTGTGCAGCTATATTTGTCAAAGCATGAGGATGGAACATATTTTATTTGTTTGTCAGCTTGATTTATAACTTTCAAATATTTAGACGTGGTATATGAGCCTCCAATTTTACACTTGCCAGGGCCCCACAAAAGTTAGGGGAGGGCCTTGGGAAGGGAAAATGGTTTGTTTTTTTTTTAAAGATTAATGCCTGAGCTAACATCTGTTGCCAATCTGCTTTGTTTTTCCTTTTTCTCCTTCTCCCCAAAGCCCCGCAGTACATAGTTGTATATTCCAGTTGTAGGTCCTTCTGGTTGTGCTATGTGGGATGCTGCCTCAGCATGGCTTGATGAGTGATGCCATGTTTGCGCCCAGGATCCAAACCCATGAAGTCCTGGGCCACCAAAGCGGAGTGCATGAACTTAACCGCTCGGCCACAGGGCAGGCCTGGGAAAATGTTTTTTAAGGGAAGGATGGGGATACTCTTTGGATCAAAAAAGACCAAAATTGTTTCTTTGCTGTGTGGTGCTTAAAACAGTGTCTGGCACATAGTAAGTACTCAAATATGTGTTGAAAGGGAAAAGAAGGAAGAAAGGAAGGGAGGGAAGGAAGGAAAGAGAAAAGGAAGGATTTGTGTTAAACCATTCACACTTTCAGGAGTTTGTGATACGGAGTCAGAAAGACCAGAATTCAAATCCTGTCTCTACCATTCCACCTGTGTGTCCTTGAGCAAGTTATTCAACATCACTAATCCTCAGTTTCCTCATCTGGAAAATGGGGAAGCAATGCCTATCACATAGTGAGAACACATAAATATTAACGATCTTATTCTCGTCATCATCATTTTTATTATACACTCCACCCCCTCAATCCCATTTAACTTATAACTCATATTCTGAGGGCCAATTTGTTTCAAACAATCTCAGGGAGGCTATTGCTACTGATGTACCCAATGCAGAGACAGAAATATTTCATGATCCCTATTTCAGTTCTACCAACATCCTCAAATGCCCCCCTACCACCATAGCAGGTGCCGCTCATGCCCCACCCATACTCCTGGGTACATACCATTTCAATCCTCAGCAGCCTGACTTCCAATTGCCAGCACCAGCATTCCTTTGCATATGGGCATCCTCAGTCCTCCAGAGCCCACTTTGCCACTTGAATGGCAGGACAAAAGTGCTGGAAAATTAATGCCCAGGAAGCAGCCTTCAACCAATGTGGGATGGGAATGGGTATAAATACCCCAGCTCTCTCCCGCCTAGGGTGAGATAACTTTGAGGTGCACATTCTATACTGAATCCCAGCAGGATCACATTCCAGGCAGCCTCACTGAGAACTTGCCGGATACTGAACCCTTTGGTCGCTATACAAGTATGCATGAGTATGGCCATGCCAGTTACTATGGCCAGTGCTCCTTCCACCTGTTCAGTGTTCATGCCTTACTACTTGTTAAATATTTTGAAAACGACCCCTTCACATTTAACAAATAAGTTGCTCTCATAATTGCTTCTTGAGAAACATCAATATTCTATAAAACTAGATCCAATAGCAATTTCACCTAATAAACTAATATATATTTATTTATTTTTCCTCCTTCTTTCTACAGTACATGACATTAAAATTCAATAGTTAAGTGGAGAATAGACAATAAAACATCATTCAATGTTTCCACTCATACCAGCAAATACCACAGATTTTTTTTGTTGTCGTTGGATATTTTCCCATATGTTTAAGCGAGGTACCATGACCCCACACCAAGTATCAAATAGGGCATCTGCTCTCAAACACTTTTGTACTTGGCAGTGACCTCAGGGTTTGACAAATATGTTGTCTCCATGTTTTTATTTATCACACAATCCTTTGGATGGTGACACATTCTGAGATTATAACAAATATATTAAGATCCCAATATGAACATAATGTAACAAAAAAAATGACCTAGATCTAGAGTGGGCAAGCGCCAACCCAAACAGTGGTTAAACTGGGCAGCTGTTTGCAATTAGGTCCCATTAACACGTTTTAAACACAGCATTGCCGGGAACCTCTTTGAAGTGTGTTGCTCCGTGAAGGTTTTTCTTGAAAGGGGTTTCCTAATGGGAACCAGTCAAAAGTCACAGCTGAATAACTTAGCTTCCTATTTTGACTTACGTGCCATGGCGAGTTCACACTTTTAATTCATTTTCCCCAGTTATGTGTATAAATATTTCAAACATGTGATGAAATGTCTGGGAAGGCACCTTTGCTGAAAAGAACATTTGTAAAGCCAGGAAGAGGAAAGAAAAGGGCAGGGCTCCTGTGCCCTGATCTGCATTCTGTTGAATTGCCAGTCTCTTTTCCTCAGCGCTGAGGAGTCCATTCCGACTCCCAGTGACCCTGTGTACCCCAGAGCCGAACCCTGCCCAGTCTTTCTGCACCATCCTCTCACCTTCTGGAGCTGTATCAGACAATGCTTCACTGCTTTTCACAGGGCTTCCATGGCCAATTTTTTCGGAAGTGGGTGGCCAGGTCCTTTCTCCTAATCTGTCTTGGTCTGGAAGCTCCGCTGAAACCTATCTACCATGAGTGACCCTGCTGGTATTTGAAATACCAGTGGCACAGCTTTCAGAATCACAGTAACATGCAGCTGCCACAGCATCACAACCGACAATCAGGTGATGTAGTTCCCTAACCAAGAGATGAACAGGGGCTGTGGTGGTGAGAGCACAAAATCTTAACCACTAGAGCACCAGTGCTGGCTTGCCTATCTCTGCTAGAAACATAAATTGCAAAATAGTATTTCTTTATTTAATACACATATAAGAGCACTGTCTACTGAAACAAAAGCTCCATGAGGGCAAGAACTTTGCCTCTTTCATCACTGTATCCCTAGTTCCTAGACTGGTCCACAGCAGGCCTACAATACATATTAGTTGAATTAATGAATGGGTGAATGTTTACTGAATAAATAAACAAAAGCATGAGTAAAGTAATAAACTGAATGAATTATACACGTATGTTTGAAAACACACACTAAAGTCCCTAACCCACATACATATGTGTATGACACAAAGGTACCACACACATACTCAGAGAAAGGGAGAGAATTGTCTTAATTCTAATTATTTTGCTGGTGCTACCTATTTGGGGATGATTTGGGACTTAAATCTCAGCTTCATTTTTCATATCTGACAAAAAGATGAGGGATGCAAATGGTGGAATGCACCTAGAATGGTGCTTGGCACATGTTGAGCACTTAAAAAATATTTTTTTTTCTTTGAGGAAGATTAGCCCTGAGCTAACTACTGCCAGTCCTCCTCCTTTTGCTGAGGAAGCCTGGCCCTGAGCTAACATCTGCTGCCAATCCTCCTCTTTGTGCTGTGGAAGACTGGCCCTGAGCTAACATCCGTGCCCATCTTCCTCTACTTTATATGTGGGACGCCTACCACAGCATGGCATGCCAAGCGGTGCCACGGCCGCACCCAGGATCCGAACCAGCAAACGCCAGGCCACCAAGAAGTGGAATGTACGAACTTAACTGCTGCGCCACCGGGCCGGCCCCTTAAAAAATATTTTGAGGACTAGCGAGTGAAAAAACAAAATGGTGCTTGTTCCATAATCCCTGACTAGAAGTCAGGGAAACATCTCAGTGTTTCACTCCTTATGTATTTCCTAAGCCTTGTACACTGACCTTCCTGCATGACCTTCTCACTCACAGATACTAGGCCCAGCCACACAAGAGAGTTTTGGAGAAGAGGCAGGGAGCCATCTTCCCTCCCTCCCATCCCTGTCTCCGAGACAGAAGGGTCTGCGGCTTTGTTGCAGGTGAGGCATATAGGAGAAGCTCTGGAGCTGGTGGGAGTTCTACTAGGAGGCAGTGGCTCGGAAACTGGGGTATCTGTTAAAATGCCAATCCCTGGCTCCCAGCCCCCAAAGGCTCCAACCCAGTGGCTCTGGGGTGTAACTCAGGAATCTGCATAGTTAATACCACCCTGGTGACTCTGATACAGATGATAAATTGTTAGAGATACAGGCTACTAGGAAAGCATTCTGGAAGGAGAAAACTTTTCACCCCAGAGCGCCTCCAGGAAAGTACTTTTCACATCTGCTTGGGTGATGCCACCCTGGAACATCTCTTCAGGGAACATCTTTCAGGGAATGTCTTCTCAAACATTCTCTATACAAGATTTCAACTGACTTTAAAAGAGAATGCTATCACACATATTCTTTCTTTTCTGTGATGATAGGGAACACACACATACACACAATCCAGCAACCAGATTTTCAGTTCCCAAAAAATCTGAAAACTGAGGAAAGAGCCCTTGAGCACAACTTGGGAAGCCATCCACTTCTCCTAGGCAGAAGACCCACTTTTCCCTTTAGGGAAAATCCAAGGTTTGGATGTATCACAGAAACAAAAAGAAAGATAACTAGAAAATAGTAGTTGGAAATGTTGATGCTAAAGAAAAGCAAGGAGGAGGAGGAGAGGCCCTGACATCTGGAAGGAAAAGAAACCTGAAATTGCCCAGGTGACAAGGTCTCAGGGCAGAAGGGAGGGCTGAAATGGTGTTAGAGTCCATTAAAGCATTGGAATGACAAGATCCTGCAGCTTGGTAATTTAGAGACTTGTAACGTATCTGTCCACACAACAGCTAATTTCAGAGTCAATGGTGTACTCCTTGAAGACAACCTGGAAACCTGGAAAATCCAAGATAAACGGTCTGTTAGCATAAAGGATCTCAATGGTTTAAATCGTCCATCTATCATGCCTGCATGAAAGGCTTCCTCTGTAAACAGAGGAGCAAGACCACACTGCCTTGTATCAAGACCTGCTCAGCTTGTTTAAAAGGGGGCATTATTTTCCACTGGGCGTGTGGTTTCTTCACAATTTCACACATATGCACACATACACCCTGCCTATCTGTGCACACAGTAGCAAATTCTTTTGGCAGGTTCTTGAGCAATAAGGGGCTTAGCCTTTTTGTACTACTTTGGGAAGCTTAAAGCTACAGACTAGATGGACACATCTACAGTACCAACTGGTCAGACTTCCATCTCTCTCTAAGCCAGTCATCAATATCTCTTCCCTTCCCACTGCCCTTCCACCCTGTAACCATCAGTCTATTTGTTCTTGAACCTCCCTGAATAAATATATTTATTTTTTGTTTACTTGCCATCAAATACGGTTTTAAAAACTTAAGTGTTAATTGTATCTAAGCATTTTGTGTCAATTACATAACATACGAGATTCAAATCTATTTCTCTTGACTCCCAACCACTAGGCTCATGGCAAAGGTCTTATGACTATATAATGGATATGGGGAGTTACTCATAAATGTTGGGAGGTGAGAAAGGAGAAGGGATCACATTCAGAACATGCTAGTTTATGCTGTAGTAATAAACACTATCAAAATCTCAAAGCCAAAAAAGGCATCTTTCTCACTCCACTACATTTCCATCACTGCTTGGCTGAGGGGGCCTGCTCCATCTCTCCTTAGTCCAGGACCCAGGCTGAGGAAGTGGACACCAATTCACACATTGCCAGGCACGTGGGAGAGGAGAGAAAGCTCTGCACAATCTCACACCAGCAATTACATGCTTGGTCTGGTGGTGACACACATCACTTCCACTCACATCTTATTGTCCAGAACTAGTCATATGGCCAACCACTAGTCACTCAACTACAAGGGGGCCAGGAAGTGAAATCCTACCCTGTGCCTGGAAGTCAGAGAGCCAGAAAGATTTGGAGAACAGCACTAATGACCACCAAGACAGGAGGAAGGAAGGGAGAAGAACCCAGCAATTGACTGCTGTTGAGGAACACACATTGAGAAATCTTACCTGTTGTCACTGACTATACCCTAGTCCTGCCTCAACAGCATCTACCACCACCTAAAAATCCTGCAAAGCACAGGGTACACCCCTAAACATAATCTAGCCTTCATCCCAACATTTAAAGAAATAATCATTCACTTCTGTAAGACTGAGGTTTGGGCAGCAGATAGCTATTTCTGTGTAATTTCAAAAAAATTTAAAAATTATATAATTAAAACAGAAATCTTAAGTCTTCATTTGCCATGAATGAAATAGGCATTCTCATACACTACTTTTAGTAAAAAAGTTGACCCGGTCTTTCTGGAACATTATGGATTACGTGTTGAAAGAACATTTAAAAGGTTCATTACCCTCTGACCCTGTAATTCTCCATCTAGAAATTAATTCTAAGGAAATAAGCAGAAATGTAGATAAAGATTTATGCAAAAGAATATTTTCTATAGCACTATTATTAATGCTCCAAACTGGAAGTGGCACAAATGTCCAATAAAAGAGGACCAGTTAGATAAATTGTACTACATCCACATGCTGGAATATTGTGTAGCTACTGGATGCAATGGCTCAGCAGGCTGGTGTGTTAATACAATGGACTATTATACTGACATTAGGAATCACAATTATGAGTGTTATCTAGGAATATAGAAATAACTACATGAAGTAACAATAACAGGAGAAAATAGAACTCTTCATAATACACACGTTAAAATTATATATGAATTAAATCAGGCCTATGTTAAATTCAGAAGGGACAGGGGCAAACACGTGATGCTTCAGGGGCTTGAGTTTTCCTGGTGATTTCAAATTTGTGTCCAGATGTTTTGTTCAACTCTCATTTAGTTGATGAACGGAGAAAAACAAGGAGAAGGAGGAGAAAGGGAGAGAGAGGAGACAAAAAGGGAAAGGAAGAAGTGAAAAAGGAGAGAAAGTAGAAAGGAGAACAGATGGAGAGGAAGATGATTTGGAAAGCTCACTGCAGTTACTACCATGGCATCCTAGGCAAAATCGTGAGTAGGCTCCTCCTCTGTGAGCTACGCAAGTACAATGGGATTTTAGTCCACCAAAAAGTACGAATTTTTGTTGTTCATTAAATACACGGAAGGTACAGAAAAGATCTTCAATAGCTCTACATCACACTCACAGACATTTGTCACTTAGGAGGAGTTTGAGCATCAAAGCAGTGTGATCCCTTGGAAGGTTCACCAACTACCCAGTGAACTGGCTGGGTGTTTCTGGGGTATGTGGTGTTTGATCTGGCCAATTCCCAGCTGTTAGTCTCAACAAGCAAGGCTGAGTGACAAGTCTGGGTCTGGGCTTAGTCAAACTTTTTGTGTGCCATCTTTGAGGATGAAACAGAGGACCTAGAAGCTAGTATTAGAATACGTTTCCAAACATGCAAGAAACAAGCGTAACTCAGTAGGCTACCAACAATGAAATAACAACACACATGGATGCAATTAAAGACTGACAATATCAAGTGTTGGAGAGGATGCGGAGTAACTGGAACTCTCACACATTGCTGGTGAAAGTGTAAAATGGTACAACCACTTTGGAAAACTCATTGGCTGCTTTTAATGTAATTCCACTCTTAGGTATATACTTAGAAGTAAATGCAAATGCCCACAAAAAGACCTGTACTAGAATGTTCATGGTGACATTAATCATAAGGGCTCACATTTCTTCCATCTGTCTCCTTTCTCTGGAATGACTGACTGCCCAGGACATGGTTTTCTCATGGCAGAGTGGAGGAGCACAAGAGAATAGAGGAAACTTACCATGCTTCTTGAAGTCCCACTCTGAACTGGCATATGGTCACTTCCGTCTTCTTTCTGTTGGCCAAAGCAAGAAACATCACAAAGCAATTACTGAGTGTTTACTACAGGCCTGCCTCTTCTCATGCATTCTAATCTTCACAACAATGCAGGGATGTGGGTACAATTATTATCCCCTTTTAGAGATGAGAAAACTGAAGCTTAGGGAAGTTAAGCAATTTTTCCAAGGTCACAAGGCTAGTAAATAGCAAGAATTTGAGTGCAGAATCATACTCCAGAGTCCCCCACACTGAACCAGGAGATAGAAGATCCTAAATAGCTTATACCCTACTTGCACAGCTATCACAAAAGCCTGTGAAATGAGTTGGGGCATAAATTTTTAAGTCGCTTGAAAAAGTCACTTAACCTATCTGGCTTTCGATTTCTTCTTGTGTAAAATGAGAGCTATACTGGATCTCTAAGCTCATTCCAGGTATAAATTCAATGCCAAGATTCTGTGAACTCAGTGGAACATTTACCATTAATCTGACAACAACTGTAAATAAATAATTTGCTAATCACTAAAAGCATGCCTGCAAACTATCCCTGATTTTCGTATGAGGAACCATATTCTTGGAGATCACAGTGAGATGATGAAATCGCTTTATGTAGAACAGATACCAATTTAATTCCCTTTTTTTAAAATACTGAATTTTGCTTTCTGGTTGATCCTAAAAGCACTAGGAAAACGTGACTCATTGTAAAATCAGATAAATTCCTCTATTAATGGAGGATTTTGCTTCAATTTTTAACTGCAAATTTCAGTTCCCATGGAAGCAGCGTTAGGCTGCTGGCACATGGGTCTTATCCTCTGCATTCTGCACCTTCTCCACAGGGAAAAAGGCAGAACAAGGTAGATACCCAGGGGAGAGCGGCCTCTTGATGTTCACTCAGGCAAATCCCCTTCCAATAAGAGCAAGAGTAAGGGCTGAAATTGCCTCTTGTCTATTATGACTTAAAATAACCTCCTAACATTTTCTGAGGAATTTTTAAAAGAATTCTTCTCTGGTGTCCCCAAATTGACTTACAGACTTAGAAAACAGAGACAATTATACCTATTTACATCTCCATGATCACTTGGTAATATACTGTTTTGTAAAACAGGATGGATGGATGGATGGATGGATGGATGAACAGACAAATGGATGGATAGATAGACAGGGAAACACAAACACCGTACCTCTGTTAGGAATGCTCTTTCCATCCCACTCTACCTCTTTCACCTAATTAACTCCTACTCACAAATCGGTTCTCAGCTCAAGGATTGCTTCCTCGAAGAAGCTTTCCCTGATCCCCAGTCAAGGTCGGGCTCTTTCATCGTGTCCTTTTGTAGTGCAGCATTCCTTTCTTCAGAGCACTACTCTGTGTATAGTTATGCATTCATCAGTATCATCAGCTAGACTTTAATGTTGATCTTCTCATCTACGCCGTAAATTCCATGAGACCAGGGAGTGTGTGTGAGCTAAAAAAAACAACGAACGAACAAATAGACAAATGGATAGGTGAATGTAGGGACAGCAGGTTATGAGCTTGGAACTTGATTATAAAGACCTTTCTACTATAATCATAGAATTGTAGTATTTGCGAAAGGAAAGGAACTTTAAGGTCAAATGATACTCATAGAATGAAAGAATCTTAGAGTTTTATAGTTTTGAGGAACCTTTGGTTGAACCTCCCACACAAAGTAGTAATCTCTGAATTGTCATGAGATTTGACCTGTATGTACAGAGTTTATAACTTCTGTAAGACTCTCTTTTTGAAGTAGGCATTTAATCCCTGGGAAATGTCATTTGCTCTGGTACCCTGAAATCCTATTTGATTTAGTTCACATAAGTGACAATTTTATGCTAAAGGATTATTTTACTCATGATTTTTCAATCAAGTTATAGGTCTACCTAGCTCAATGCAATGTAATAGGTGGTGTGTGTGTGACACACACACACGTATATAAATTATGTGGAAATCTGATTTTCATCAATGAAATCATTTAAAGAGCACCAAAGTATTTTCTTATATAAAATAAAGAATATTTTAGACTTTAGAATCTTTGACTCATAATTTGTACTTTTAGAGTCTAGATTTTTAATCTGAATTTTCTGAAAATGAGACCCACATACAAAGGTACCTTTAGTACTGGGTTTTACAATGAAGAGATTCCTCAGAAAAAAAGACTGTAGGGCATTTCCTAATAGCACATGCGGATTAAATTGGTTCTGTCTAGTACATTCCAGAAGCCATATGGAGATGACCTTCAGGTTTCTCCCTTTTTCTGCTTCCTTCTCAGGTTAGTGCAGGGTAACGCAGAGATTCTGTCTTCATGCAGTCTCCACTCATAGTCTCACCACGCCAGCTAACTACAATGATCTTCGTCTGTATGTGCCTGTGAGGATAGCTTGTATGGCACCTGGAGGATTCATCTCTGAGTGCTCTTAGGGAATTAACTCACCAGCTAGTCCCCCAACCTGATGCCAGTCACACAATTTATAACAGGAAAGAAAAATAATGTGGCAGACATCATTAGTTGCTCCCTCGTCTTCCTTCCTTGCTTCCTGACTGTCCAGGCAGCATTGTGCCCAATTCCAGAAGGTGATTCATGCTGGTCTATAAGCCAAGCACACCAATCCTCTTCCCCTTTGCCAGTGTTGGGCTAGGATGGGCATGTGAACCAGTTCTGATCAATGAGATGTGAAGGGAAGGCTGCTGGGGGAGTGCTAGGAAAGATTTTCCTCCTTGACAAAATAAGAGAGAGCTGGAAGGAGATGCCTTTTCTCTCTATTCCCTGTCCCCTTCTTCTCTGGGATGCGGTCATGTAAGAACACGACTTTTGGAGTTACGACATCCATCTTGCACTGTGAAAGGAGGGAGCACCAGCACAAGGATACTAGCAGAATGTAGAGAGAAAATACCAGGTCTTGAACCACATCCTTGAGCCACTGCACCAATTCTGGGAATTTGTAAATCTACGTAAGTAACCAATAAGTGTCTTTACGGCTTAAGCCTCTGTTAATCCAGTTCTCCGCTACTTCTAATCAAACACATTCCCAACGCAAATAATAAGATAGTCAATATCTTACATCAGCATGGCACTTCACATTCTTCAAATACTTTCACATCCACTACCTCACTTAGTCCTGCCAACAATCCTGGGAAGAAACGGTACAACTACTTTTATCCCTCATTTTACAAATATAGAAACTAAGATTTAAAATGATTTAGCGTTGTGTAAAACACCAAAAAGAACCAGGACTAAAAGTGATTAGAGACTCTTTGCTTTAGCCCAAGAGTTGGCAAAGTATGGTCCACGGGCCAAATGTATGGCCAGCAAACTAAGAATATTTTTTGCATTTTAAGTGGCTGAAAAAAATCGAAAGGATAATAATATTTCCTGACGTGAAAATTACATGGAATTCAAATTTTACTGTCCATAAGTAAAGTGTTGGAATACAGCCATGCTCATTCATTTATATATTGTCTAAAACTACTTTAGCACTACAATCACAGAGTTAAGTCGTTATGATGGACTGTGTGGCCCACAAAGCCTAAAATATTGACTACTTGGCCCTTATAGAAAAAGTTTGCTGACCCCTATGTTAGTTCTATCATGCCTGCTCCAAAAAACTCGTGTTCCAATAAAAACCACATACAGCGGTTAGGACACCATATTTTACACCCTAGCATAGTGATCTGAGGTTTGGTTTGCTGTTTGTCATTTTTTTCATCATCTGAATATAACCTACTGACAGCTTCATAATCCCCAGACTACCCAGATAGGAACAGGAAAATGTCTTGACTAACTGCTAATTAATCCGTCTGGCTTAAATTCTCCCCTCAGTAAACACTAGAACACATCTGTTTGAAACGATGTTTTCATGAAACAGTCCCTCAATCGTAAAAAAAAAAAAAAAAACTAACGTCCCAGGCATGCCACACAACAGTTTTTCTTCTCTGAGAGTAGCCATCACACAAATATAAGTGAATCCTGCTAAATCTGGTGTAAAACGTACAGAAGACTTCCTCTACAGAGATATTATGGACAATCATATTATGCAAACCAAGATTATGCAAACCGTAAAAAGCAGATATAAAACAACTACCTCAATTTATTTCTTAAATGTTTTCCTGCTTTGATCTTTGTAATATAATATTTAATGAATAATATATTTCACCAGATCAGAAAATATACATGTAAACATTTAATACGGTACCTCGTACATATTTTGCACTTATTAAAAATTATTGAACCTCAGGCCAGCCCCCTTGGCCTAGTGGTTAACTTCAGTGTGCTCCACTTTAGCAGCCTGTGTTCGGTTCCTGGGCGTGGACCCACACCACACGTCTGTTAGTGGCCATGCTGTGGTGGCAGCTCACATATAAAAAGAGGAAGATTGGCAGCTGATGTTAGCTCAGGGCGAATCTCCTTCAGCAAAGAAAAAAAAAATTAGTTGAACTTGAAATCTCATGAATCATGAGGCAGAATATTTTTAAACCACTTAATTTGTTAAAATAGAAAAAAAAATTTGCATCTTTAGCACACAAGTACCAGGAGTTGGCAGTGTACTAAAATTCATCTGAAAATAAATTTTTTCTCATTTTTGTGGCTTTGGTTTAAACCACCTCATAGAACCTCCAAAACGCCTTGAAAGCTACAATGCCAGCTGGATTCCAGCCAACACAGTTATGCCAACATGTTTTTGCCACAGTTTATAAGTCTTTGCATTGTCATAGAGCAGAAGAAACATGCTGGCCTGTAAAGACTCCTTTAAGAGTTTTAAATACTAAAATTATACTCACCCCACTATCATCATCAAATAGAAGCACGGGTTCTCCACGATAAAAGATATTTTTAGGGCTTCAGAACTCCTGGCTCCCTGTCACCCAGAAAACTCAATGTTTTGAGTTTATCTGCTCCCTCTGCTGCCTGGTTCCGTGGTAATTACCAGGCTCCTGGAGCTGGCTGACATCACATGTGATAAAGTATATGAGCAAAGAAGTAAACACAAACAGCTGCGTTAATTCCAGCAGGGTTCAAACCTTAAACAAGCCAAGGGAATGTTGCTTAATCAAAAAAGAACAAACTCAGAGGGAACAGCTCTCACAACATTCTAGCAAAGAACCCACAGGCTACATCCAATGGGCCCAAATATGCAAAAGAAAAGGGATTGTAAAATGGGCAGACTTTTACAATATAATGGTGGAAAACATTCTTTCTTTCCTAGACAAAAGCTTTATCTTAATGATTGCACAATCTCTGAAGAAGTCATAAGAATCTAGTAATTGTGTTACCAGGAAAAGTGGATGGCTTGAAGACAGCATGAGAGAGAATCACTTATCATTGAAAATACTTTTGCATCTTTTGAAAGGTGTAAGATGTACATGTATAACTTACTCAAGTAATTGCATTATTTTTTTAAGATTACATACTACACACCAAAGACGTCACGAATAGAACAAAGTCACTAAAAGCAACAATGCAAGTTATGCTTTCTAACGAAATTCTTCACTTTCCTTCACCTAACAAATACCATTTATATGTTAGTGCTAAGGACGTAAAAATAAAAGTGGCTCCTGTCCTTGCAGAACATTTAGCCTAATGGTGGATACGCAGACAAGCAATTGCATACAATGAGTACAAAGTATAGTAGGAACAGAGGAAGGATGCCCAGTAATCACTGGGACACATATTCCCACATGTGTGTTACAGCCTCCTAGCTGTCACCTGGAGACACACTTGTTCTTGTTCTTGTTCAACATTGGGAGTTCCTCTTCTGGAAGGAAGCTGTATCAGTTATCCATTGCCATAATAATGCTATGTAACAACCACAAAATCCCTGTAGCCCACAACAAGTATTTATTGCTTATCCATCAGGAGTGGTCAGACAGGCAGCTCTGCCAATCTTTACAAGGCTTACCTATATGTCTGGTCAGGGGAGTCAGCTGGCTTTCAGCCAATGTAAGCTGACCTTGGCTGTGATGAACAGAGCAAGACTACTCTGTTCCACATGTCACTCATCCTTCTTCAGGCTGACCCAAGCACGTTCTTATGGTAATGGCAGAGGTTTGAGAGAGTAAGTGGAAACATGTTAGCCTTTTGGGTCCTAGGTTCAAAAGTGGAATATCCTCACCACCATTGCCTTCTGCTGGCCAAAACAAGTCAGAATGCCAGTTCAGATTTAAGGGATGGGGAAATGGACACCACCATTTTAGTAAGAGGATCTGAAAAGTCATATTGCAAGGAACATGGATACAGAGAAGGGTGAAGATTGCAACCTACCACCAAGCCATAGCAAAAAACCAGTCTCTGAATTACCTTCTCTTGCTTTTAACCCACCTCTTTCCCTAGAATTTATTTCAGATGATTTGGTCTTTGCCCAAAATTAAACTCACCTTCAAAATCCAGATAAGTGCCACCACCGAATATAGGAATGCTACCTCACGCCTTTTTGTGACTCTTGACAACCGCCAACACAAGGCCTCATGAAGAGAGATGCCTAAATGATATTTGTTGGATAAATGAACAAATACATTCACGTCATAAAAGTGTTTTGAGCAATAACTGCATATTAAGATATACAGATAGTCTGCTTGGTGACCATCCTGAAAGGATGCCACATTCTAATAGTAAGTGCTCCTGTGTTTGTATAAAAAATTGACCCTTTAGGTCATATTCCTACTATTATTTACAAAGCAGATACTTTATTACATTTACCTTACTTTTGCCTTTTGTTTTGTACTCAGATCTCTAAAAACTACTTCCCAATCTCTCACCTGTTATTTTTCAAATAGTGAAGTCCTTCTACAAATATGTTATCCCAACCTCAGGTTGGGTGTATTATGGACTGATATTTCATTGGCTAGAGAATGACTCTGGAAGGGGTAACAATGACCTACCTTACAGGATTGTTCTGGGGAAAGTTGCATGACAGATTCCTCAAAGAACGGTCTGCAAATGCGCTTTTTGAAATATTAATTCTTTACATTTCTAGAGCTGACTTTCTCTTAAAGAACTCCAAGCACTTCACATATGGCCTGCCAGATCCTCTGAGAGTATAAATTACGCCCCAGGAGTAAGTGAATTGCTTGGAGGGAGGCATTAACTCCTTCAGGTCACTGGGGTTCCACTTAGAGCACTGCAGGAGGGCAGTAATTTACCAAATAGTACCCCAGTGGCCAGAAAGTATATGTGCAATATAAATTATTCCCAGGGAGTAGTTTATGAACTCAGAAAATCTGGTTTATTGTCTTGTCTATTCACACAGTATCCCAGTGAGGGAGAGAAGGAGAAAGAAGAGAAAAATAGGTGAGGCCGGGGATGCTAGAAGTTTCCTAAGCTCCCACAGCTTGTCAGGGGCAGAGCTCCAACTTGATCAGAATTGTCTGATCCTCAGCATGACTTCCTCCTAATTAGTGGCTTTAGGATTTGGGGCTCTCAACTTGAGGTTTCTGCTAATCGAGGCAGGGACTGGGGTGAGGCGAGTGAGGTGCCTGTGACACAACATTAGAAGCCTCCGCCGCCTCACCCAGCTGCTAATTCAATGAGGGATATTTGGGGAGTTGCTTGAAACATCTAAGGAACCACAAAATTCACTTATATTTACTATTTCCTTCTATAAAACCCATAAATATTGATGAGGATTCATTAGCTGATTAATTCATTTTCCCACACAGCGGAAAAGTGGAGAAGGCAATGGCGGAGGGGATACAATGGCAGAGAAGAGAGGCTGTCTTATTGTTTTGTTGCCAGAGTTGGAAATGGTCAAATAGTTCATCTATTTTAGGCAAGAGAAGAGTCTAGACTGAAGTCTGTATTATGCAATTAGTACATGGCAAAGAGGTCCCTTGGAATATTTTGGCTTGAGGTCCAAATGCTGAGTCCTTGTCTCAGAGTCAACTATCCTCTATGGCAGTGTCTTTAACTATCGCTTATGATTTCAATTCTTTAAAAGGTTCTAAAATTTCTTCAGTAGGCACCAGGTGGTCCACAAAAGAATGAGGATACAGGTATCTTGATTTGCCACTCAAATCTCTCTCTCAACATCTCCGTGCCTTTGTGATAAGGTTCTGTGTATCTGCTGTCTAAAAACCAATCACAGAAATATAATGGCCTTTTAAGAAGGAAAAAAAAATCTATTTAGTGCTCTGCTTTGCCTGGGAGCTCTGCTATACTCTAAAAGGCAGCAATTGACTTCTTTTCAAATTTCTGTTCCCCATTCAGCCTGACATCAAACTCTGCCACCAATACAGATTCCAAATGATTTCTCCGTATTTTGACTCATATCTTGTCTCAACAAAATATACTAAATCACAATATGAAAGAAAGATGACACAACGCATCCTCCATGTGCTCCCCTGTTCCCACTGCGCACGCACACATGCATAGAGCAACGAAGTACTGACTTGATCCCATGCTTTCTCAGATAGTAGGGGTGTGTCCCTCACTCAAAGGGTGACCTCGGATAAGTCACTTAACCACTCTCTGCCTCAGTGTTCTCTCCTGGTAAAATGAGGAGATAAGACGAAAAGTATCAGGTCCCTTCTGGCTCTAGAATTTCATAATTCTAGAGCTCTTACATCCCCTCAAAGTTACAATTTTAACTTAAGCTGGAGACCACAAACCACAGCCCTCTGCCCAAATCCTGTCCACTGCACGCTTTTGTTTGGTCCACGAGCTAAGAATGGTTTTTACATTTTTAAACGGTTGGGAAAACACCAAAAGAAGAGTATTTCGTGACACATGAAAATTATATAAAATTCAAATCTCACTCTGTCCATAAATAAAGTTTCATGGGAACACAGCCGTGCCCAGTTACATATTATCAATGGCTGCTTTTGCAATACAGGGTAGAGGTGAGTGGTTTCAATAGAGATTGTATGGCCTGCAAAGCCTAAATACTTACTATCTTTACAGAAAATGCTTGCCCTTTACAGAAAAAGTTTGTCAAGCCCAGAGCTAAGCCATTACACCACATGCATAGTAACAAAGTCTGCCATAACCCTCTTACCTGATTGAAGTTTTATTTCTGGAGAAGAGGAGTCTCATAACGCAACCTCAAGAACCAAAAACAGAATTAATAGATAATGGGACAATCTGATCCTTATATAAGAACTGCTGGAAATTACTGATAAATCTACCTTGTCAATGTCATAATTGATTTCTTATGAGAAACTATTTGCTCCAAAGAATTTGTCTCTTACTACTACTTTGCTAAGAGGCCATTACAGTCCATTTTCCCACTTTTGTTTTTTTTTTCTTTTCTCTTTTTTTAAGTGATTTGAAGGACAGTGAATTTATCTTTTCTTTATGAGTAATAGTATCATTGGTGAAAATGACTGCTAAAGAGCCAGCAAGCATGAAACAAATCCCTGCCCAATAAAGTGGTGACTTTGAAAAGGAAATTGCCCTGCTCAAGTGATGGATTCTGTTTCAGCCATCATGACCTGCTATGAGGGAGTCCAGGGACCCAGGGCCTGGCCCTTCTAGGCAAAGCAGCTGCAAAGCCCCACTGGGAGCTCACTGAGGACTCTGTGAATGGCCAAAGGCTGACCCTCTGCCCCAGCGCCCCACAGGCTGTAGTCTCCAGAGACTCTTTCCACCTAGCCTGGAATGCCCCTCCCCACCCCCTCCTCCCTACCCCAATCAAGGCCTACTCTGAGTTCCAAATACAGTAATACTCCAGGCCCATAGCCTGAGGATACCTTATATGATTTTTCATCATTTTATGTTTGTGTTTTCTCTGCAAGCACTGTCAGCACCCATCATTTCAACATCTTTCAGTTAGAGCTCCACAACAAATTCTGATACTGATGATGGTAATGGTGAAATGAGAAATTAGCACGGTTTTGAACCTTTTTTCTCAAAGAGGAGATGAGATGCTTGAACAAGACTTGCTTCTCTCTTTCTGATTCTCAGGCAAGGTTTTCCAGATGAAAGGCTGAGATCTAGGGACAGGGTGAGACTTCTTAGCAGTCTGTCGTTACTTTATCAGGGGATGAGCTAACGATTCAGAGCAAAAGTGGCTCTCTTCTGGACTGTAAATTGTTCTCTTCTGGACTTTGCTGAGGAATAGCTTCAAATCAAACATCTCTTTGTTTCTTCGAGAAAGAAGATGGAGTCACAGAGCTATGGGGGTCCCTACTTTCAGCATTTGGGGGCTTTGTGACATCAGGCCATTCCCTGTGCCCAAGACATCAAATGAGTACTTTCTGGCAGTCGCTTTGGGAGAAACTTTGTTTTTCATTGTCTGTAAAGGTGAGTCTGAGGAAATTTCTGTCAATATCAATTACAGTACATTTAAATGTTGGGCTTTGCAGTAGAGGACTGAAATTTTTAGAGCTTTTCACCTTTTCTGCTGTCATCTGAATGTTGTAATCATGCAAATAAATGTTTTTTCAGAACTAGAAGTATTTGCTTTAACTCTAAATTAAATTTTACATCTTCCTTTATATTAGCATTTCAAGATAATTAGTAGTATTTCAAAAATATTTAATATTTTGTAAGAGTCTTAGTCCTAGAATCTATCAAAATAAATGAGTCTCTTAGTTTTGCTCTCAAAAAGAACCATAAAATGCTTGTAATCATTGAAAAAAATAAAGATAATTGATATCTCAACGCAGGCTGCACTTAGAATGACCTGAGGAATATTTAAAAAATACCAACTCCTGGGCTCCACCACCCAAAAGATCCTCATTTAATTGCCCCGGAATAGGGTCTAGGCGTGAGTATGTTTATGTTATCTCCCCAGGGCTGCACTGGCCATGTGAAGATCAGACAGGAGCACCTCATCCATCACTTTGTACCACTATTACTTGTGAGCATGGCTCCTTTTCCTTATAGATGGTAAGCTAATGGAGTTGTATCTTATTCATCCTTGAGGCTTCCCGAAGACAGAGGTTTGTTAAACTCCAAGTGCCTGCCGTAAACATAGCTCCTTCTGGGGGCGCAAATACTGTGGAGGGAAGACGAGGAGGAACTCTACAAAGTTTCTTAAGCAAAGGCGGCCAGGCTCTGTATCATGCAACCCAACAAAGTGGACATGGGTGACGAGCCCAGGAGTAAGCACCTGACCAAGGTCTGCCCAGCGGCAGGGTGTCCGGTAACCCAAAAGGAGGCCTGACACAAAAGTTCAGTCCAACTCTAGCACCTGGTTAGTGCCCAGTGGGGCCAATTAGATCCTTTCACTAAAGGAGTTTAAATGTGAGATCAACAGAGAGCTGAGCAGTTGGTAGCTGAAGCAGAAGCCAAGAGACACCGGAGAAAAACAGCGAGAGAGGAGCTGAATCACCTTGGCGGCTAAGCCTGCTAGTAGGGATCGCAGATGCCTGCTGCTCAGGGGGCAGCGAGATAACCCAGTCACAGAGCCGTATCCTGAATGACCTTCCAGTTCCTGAACTTCAATCCAGTTTTCGTGAGGCCTGGCTGGGTGGCCTTTCCGGAAGGCTTTTCGGAGACACGTGGCTGAGTGGTGGAGATTCCGGTCAGCCCTCCTTCCACAGTAAATTCCCATTACTTAGGGTAAACTCAGTGGCGCCTGTTCTTTGCAACCCCAAAAAGCCCAATCAGCCCAATTCCCAGGGTCTAGAACTTTGCCTGGCACACAGCAAGTGCTAAATCATTGCAGGTGCTTGGATGGCATGACCATGCCCTGTGAAAAGGCTTCTCAAAATGAAGAAATCAGTCACGGTAAGAACACTGACTGGGGTCGCCTTCAGATTCCAAAAACAATGCTAAACTAGAATAAATTTATTAAGGTTATTCCACCCTCCCATTTCCAAATCCATCTACATTTCCACCATAAATCTATCAAAGAAGGAAATGTCACATTCTGCAGAACTACAGTGAGCATCCTAATTTCAACTAAGGGATGTTTGGATGACTCGATTCCCACTCTGCTTAATCTTAAATCACTGTAATGTTAGTAAGAACAATTTCCCTCCCACACTAGCTTCACTGACAAACCTCCAAAGAAGCTGATCTTTGACTTTTAAGAAGTTTAATAATATGTGATCTTCCCCCAACACTGCCACACACATTTCCCCTGTCTATTGTCTGTATCAGCTACTTGAGGAACACATACTCCCCAACAACCGGATGAGTCATAAAATAAGAGGTACATGGATGTAAACTGAGCCTGTTTACCCTTTCCCTGGCCCCAGTAATAAAATAAAAGAGGTCCCTCTGAATTCAGGTCCAGTGGCTTCCGGAAAGCAAGTTTCTGCTTAGCAAAGACATACCTTGTTTAATACATTATTTTAAAGGTAGAGCTAATTTCATGCCCTGTGTTAATGAAATGTATTAATGGGTAGAGTCATGTGCAGGGTGTGTAAGGACTTGCCCTCCTCATGTCCTCTACAAAAGAAGGCTCTGGCTGTTTCTGGTGGTAAGCTAACCAACAAGAGGAATGCCTAAAAGGTCTCACAGAGCTCAGGAATAGGACCTGGGTCCCTGCTCCCTGGAAACTCAGCACCCAAGGGAAGGCTTGGTTAGGTTTCCCATCTGCATTTTGCAAAATCTGGATAAAAGCGGGTTTAAGGCCAATCCCCCGTGACCTGTTCCTGATAAAGTGATCTTACTGTTCTGGAATCGGGATTTTGAATGTATGTGCCTACCCCATGTCTGGTGTTATATTACAACAGCATGAAAATGGAGCCTAGGACTGAGGAGCCGGCCAGCCTCAGAAGCCTTCTTCATTGCCTGCCATGTAATACATGATATGCAAAGCCTCTGACTTCAGCCAGCAGATATTCGGAGACCGTGCTGGCCCTAGCATGGGGACTAAACTAATGTGTGTTTAGGTCAGAAAGCGAATCAGAAAAGCCACTGGAGGGCACGTCACGGAGTGAGAGACCTATAAATTCATCCCCCCTCTCAGCGTCCCCTGGCAAACCCTCGGTTTCCCTCCCTGGGCCGCTCCACATCTCTCCTTCGTAGTGCTAGGAGAACTCCGGCAAGCAGGTCCTCTCCTCCACTGCCTTCTACCCTGCAGAAAAGCGAGAGAGCTAGACACCCGAGGAGGAAAGAGAGCCTTCGACAGGCACGAGGAAAGCCCAGTGTAGCCCTCCACCCGACAGAGCGCCCGCCCTCAGAGCGCGGGGCGCGGAGGCCAAGCCCGGGCGCCGCGGTCAAGTTCGGATTGCCCTCCTCGGTTGGTCCGCGACGAGTTCCGCACATTCCTCCGGATCTACCCAGCGAGGAGGAGGCGCGAGCCCTGCAGCGTCTCCACGCACTGAGCGCTCTCCCTGCACCCCGGGGAGGGGCGCCTCGCGTCACCCACTCGTACCCGAGCCCCCGCCTCGGGAGCTCGGGCGCCGCCTCGCTGCTCTCGTTTCCCTCCTCCACCGCCGCCTCCCGACCCCTCCCCTCCCGGGGCCCCGCGCCTCCCCTCCCCCACCCCGGCCCCCCGGCCCGGGCTCTCAAGGACCAGCCTGCGCTCCTGGCGCCCTCATGTCTTCACGGGACTCCCCGCGCCGGTTGACGTGGTGTCTCGTTCGGATTTCCAGGCAAGACCTCAGCTCCGGTGGCAGCATCAGCCCGGCCCGTCTTGTGCTCCCAGGCGCTGCGCCCCGAGAAGGCGCAGAGCGCGGCCGCCGCCGCTGAGCCGCCCGCCGCGCCCCGGGCCCGCGCAGCCCCAGCCAAGAGCGCGGCGCGCGCAGCCGTGTCACCCCCCACCCAAGACAGCGGCGGCTGCTCGGACCTCGGCTTCTGGGGGTGCTGGGGGCCGGCAGGGGAGCTGTCGGCATCCCTCGCCCTTCTCGCCGCGGCGGCGGCGGCGGGAGCCTTGGCCGCCGCCTCCTGCGCGCCCTCGCTGCCCCGAGCAGCCCCAGGATTGCGAACTCTTGCCCCTGACCTGTTGGGCGGGGCTCCGCGCTGCTGCCCTCGGCCTGGATGGGTCTCCTGGCTGGGACTCGGGGCTCCTGGAGTTAATGTCCAACTGGGGGTCTGCGGAGACCGGATCCGAGGTAAGTGGGGGAGCGGGCCGGGATGGAGGGAGCGGGTGGCGCCGGCTGGCGCGGCGGGCTGTGGGGCGCTGGAGACAGAGGGGGCGCGGCTGGACCCCAAAGCAGGCGATGAGATTGGAAAGAGGAAAGACTAGAGGGACCCGAGGCGCTGGGAGGACAGACGAGATAGAGAAGTTGAACGGGAGAGAGTCTGGCCTTGCGGAGGGGCAGGTTGTCTTTGCACGTGGGCAAAGATCTCTGGTGCCCCTGATGCCTCTGGACCCTGGAATGTCCAAGAAGGGCATTTCCCTCCCCGACTCAGCGGGGCGCTCTTCTGTCAACTCCCGGGACGGTGCCGGGCTAGGTCATCTTTGAACCATCGCGACCAGAGAGTGTCCTCTCTGGACGTGCAGCTGCAGAGGTATCATTGCCGTGCCAGGAGTGTAACTTACTATTAAGCTTGTTTTGATCTGTTCTGAGGGAAAACGCAGGCCCCAGGAGGGACTGCTGCAAAGGTGCTGAGAACCTAAAAATAGAGGGCTCACCTCGTCAGGGCGCGGTCTTGCAAAGCTACATTCCTCGCCCTTTTTGGAACCCAGTTGCTTGCACCTTCCTAATGCCCACAACCCCGATTAACCATCCCGGTCGAGGTTAGGAGAGGGGGACTCGGGTCTCCGCCTTGAACAGACTCTTGAAACTCCTCAAGAAGAAGACCTTGGATGGCCCAGGTCTTCGCTAGGCCATCGAAGTGATTATTTCAGTGACCTCTTTTCTCCCACTCTGTGTCACCTCCCCAATAATACCCCACCACCACTACCTTGCACCACCTCAGGGCTGATTTCGCCGTGGTTTGGTTTCCAGCCCCACCCGTTGAAAACCAACACTTACCGGGGCGGGGAACGGACTTTCGCCGGAACCCCCCATCCTCCTGGCGCCTCTCTAGGTTCGACTGTGGCGAACCCGCGGGCAGAGCCTACTTGCGCGCCCCAGGGAGGTGGAGGGGCTGCCCAACCCTGTGCTCCCAACATTTTTGCTCATTGGCGGGGACAAACAAAACTTTTGCCGCCCCTGCGGCGGGTATGTTAGAGGGCACTCTAATCTTCCTCAGTATTTTGAATATACACTTAAATATTCCACGGAAGAGATGCTTCTTCCAACCTCACGCGCGCACCTCTTCCCGCAAAGCCCTCAAAGTGGGAGCCGCTGGCCTTCCACCCGGCCTGGACAAGGTCTCGCCCTCACTGTTTCGCCACGCCTTCGCTTTGGCGGGGTAGAGGGACAGTGCCGCCTTTTCAACAAGTGTCAGGTGTCCGGGGAGCCCTCGGCGTCCCCAGCCCACTATCGCAAGGAGTTCCGGTGCCCCAGGACTTGGAACCCGGCCTTGGGCCCTTTAACAGCCAGACCCCTCCCCAGACCGTCTGCAGAAAGCGTCAGTCAATCTCCTTCCCTCCCCCGGTCTTGGGCCCAACAATTAGGGGGAGAATAAGTCCTCTGTCAGTTAGGACCCGGAACGGCTAAAATAAATATGTCTTTCAGCAACTTCTGTCCTTAACCCAAAAGAAAACCCCGAGTTGCAGCATGCCCCCCGCCCCACCTCTCTTTTCTCTCCCTGAAATCTGGATCTTTACGGCAAAGCCCAAACAAACCTCCCATCCTGCCAGACACAAGAAGGTGCGGGGGCACTGGCGGCGGGAGCGCTCACCCGCGGTGAAGCTGTCATGGTGACGCGGGAAATCGGGGGAGGGGGAAGTTCTAAAAGCAGGTTACCGAGTTACCAGCTCAGGTGAGGTGGGTGGAGAAAAACTAGGAAGGGAGAATGGAGGGGTAGGAGCCTGAAAAGCGGGGATGCTGGTGAGGACATCCAGAAGTTCCGGGGGTAATTTGGATTTGGGGAGGATTGTAGGGGAATGCTTGCTCACCGGTTTTACAGTTCTTAAAATGACAACGCAGCCTCCGGGCCGCGTGGGCGCTAGAGGACTCCGGCGGTTTCTGGTGCCCCCTGGTGCTGGGAACCCAGAAGCGCCCGGCTGCAAGCGGCTGCGTGTACCGGCATTTCGGCGTCCTTTCCGCCCCGGGCTTGGGGACCACCAGGTGCTGGCGCTCGCGACGCGCCCCTTTTGCCATGCCTGGGCTGTTGGTCCCGGACGCAGAGGGGGACCAGTTTGTGGGGTTCAGGAACCGTTGCGGGGGAGCCTGGCGGAGCTGACTTGGGAAAAAGGGCTTGATTACCGCACGTGGCAGTGCGTTCAGCAATTTGCGCGAGTAGCAAAAGCGGATGGTTGCAACAGAAACACATCGGGCAGCTGTGCTTTGAGAGAGCGATAAAGAGACAACAGGGAAGCCACCGGGTGTGTGTGAGGTGGGGTGGGGCGCCCACATGGGCTTGGGGGGAAACGTCCTGGTAGACCACTGTGTATGCTCAGCCCCCAGACTCCCTCCTCTTCTTGCACCCGGCAAATACCGGGAACTAGAGACGCTCCGGCTGGATCCGGCCCCGGCGGTGCTCAGAGGGAAGAATGCGCCCCCCCGCCCCTCTCCCGGGGGAGGTGGGAGGGCTCTTTCGGGGCCTGAGCCGCACCCGGCCGAGGGCGGGAACAGGAGCTGGGAGCCTCCTCTGACGAAGCGGGGAGTTTTCCACTGTTTCCTCTTTTGCCAGCTTCGCCACACTTCTAATTGAGGATCTCCACGTCCAATTTAAAAAGCCCTCCGTCGGCCAAGCAGAAAACAAAAAAAAGAAAAACCCTCTTAATGTGGAAGGGAAATCTAGTGCCTCTGTCGCTTACTGCTGGCGGGCACCGCGATTTGGAGTGGCGCCTTAACCCCGCGCCTCCCTGCTTCTCGGCGCCGCCAGCCATTTCGCACACACAGGAGAGCTGACGCTGGGGCGAGGGGCGGGAGGCCTCGCGCTCCCCCAGACCTCTCTCCCAAAGCGCCTCGCTGCGCTGTTTATGCGCGCCTTGGGTGCAGTGTTTCCTGAGCCGGTGCGTCCATGCCCAGAGCCTTTGCTTTTTCTCGGGTTTGTAAACCAGCCAGCGCAGCATGAGGCGCCCGGAGCTGCAGGTTGCTCGAGTTCCTAGTCCCTACAGACTCCCCGAGCCCAACAGCTGCCTAGCGAACAAACAGATGCCCAAGGGATGGAAAATGCATTCGTCTCCGCAGCGGCGGGAGGTGGCGGCCGAGTTAAACTCTTCCCCGGGTGGTCTGCACGGGAACCCGGGCGGGAGTTCTGGGTGGAGACGGGGGCGGGAGGGGGCGGCTGGTGGAAGGGAGGCAGGCAAACCTGGGAACTAACGGAGAGGAAAGGTGCCGAGGTTTTTGCATTTATCTGTAAACCGTCTGACTCCCTCCCGTGGAAAAAGATCAAGGAGATTAACCTAAGAATCCGTTATATTTGGAGAAGAGGGGATAATCAACTGCATGAATTCTCCTGTAAACTGCAACACTGGCATTGGGAAGGCACTGGGTAACCCCGCAGTCCCGGAGGTGCCCGGGTCCCCTCCCCACCTCCTAATTGGGTGGGACTTGGCCCTGAGTTGACGGTAGCTTTTTCTCGCCCGCCTCTGTCTGCGTGGCCCTCCTTTCTAGAGGTGTGAGGACTGAGAAGCCAAACGGAGCCCCCTCGCTGGGAAGAGCTGAGCCCCCACTCCGCGCCCTTTCGTGGTCTAGGCCTTCTGGTGGCCCTGCGCCTCCGCAGCATCCAGGACTGAGTACAGGCGTCCAGGAATGACCGTGACTCCGCCGCGGGGAGCTCGAGACTTCTCTGGGAGGGGAAGGGATTTAGGGCAAGAATCTGCCAAAACTGCAAAAATAAAATAAAATAAAAAGAGTGTGTTCCGGCATACCACGAAGGATGAAAATTTTCAAGACAGTTGCAATCCCTACCTGACAGCAATACTAAAGTATTTGTTGAGCGCTTACTTTATGCTCCTCTAGGCCTTTTCATACATTATTTCACGTTCATGACCTTAAGAGGTGGAAGTAGTATTTTAAACCGAGTTGACGTGGGAAGTTTAGTAACAACGCAGATATTCCTTTACAGGCCCTAAATCTCCAAGTCCCTACTAACTTCTTGTTCCGGCGACAATATACTTATTTAAGTGGGAGGAATGAAGCGCAGGTGGGGTGAGTGGTGCCACTGAGCCGTCCCCGCCTAGCTGAGAGCAGGATCGGGACCCCGGGCTGAGGGTGCACTTGATTTTATTCCTAAAATGAAAGGCTGGTTGCTTGCTTTCGTCGAGGGCTGGTTCCCGGGATCTACGGGAGCTGCCTGGCGGAGTAGGAAAGCCTCTGGCTGGGGCGGGAGACTCAGGGTGAGGGCTGCCCCGTCGCCCCCCCAAGAGATGAGGGAGCGTTGCGCGCCAGTACTGGTGTCATCGTGTTGGCCAGGTGTCCTGGTGTCGTTGTATTGGTACTGGCGGGGGCAGCAGCCCTGCTGGAAAATCTGACCCCTGGGATCAGGTGGCGGAAGGGAAGGGCTTCCTTGTAGGTTGGACGCGGATAGCAAGCCGCGCCCGGGGCGCACCCGGGAGGGGGAGCGAGCAGGGGACTTGGAAAGAGGGCGGGGGATGCCCAGGGAACCTCTGGGCTTCAGCCGTCCCGGAGGAGGGCGGTGACGACTTTGGAGAGGGGCACAGGGACCCGCGGGGATGCTGCGCCCAAGGGCAGCGCGGCGGCCCTCGGCGTCCAGGCGTAAAGTGCATTCTGCGGTTCTCTCCCCCGCCCGCCCGCCCGCGCAGGTGCCGCCGCCGGACGGGACTCTAAGATGAAGTTATGGGATGTCGTGGCTGTCTGCCTGGTGCTGCTCCACACCGCGTCCGCCTTCCCGCTGCCCGCCGGTAAGAGGCCTCCCGAGGCGCCCGCCGAAGACCGCTCCCTCGGCCGCCGCCGCGCGCCCTTCGCGCTGAGCAGTGACTGTAAGAACCGTTCCCTCCCCGCGGGGGGGCCGCCGACGGACCCCTACGCACCCCCACCCGCTGCCCGCACGCACTCCAAGGCAGCCCGGATGGCACTCTGGTCTCGCCGACCCGGGGGCAGAGCTGCGCTGGCGCTGAAGCCCCCTCCCGGTGCCAGTGCCCTAGCTGCCGGCTGCTGCCCAAAGCCCAGCAGAGAGAGTATCAGATTTTTATGCTGTCTGTTTAGCATTCCGGTGAACGGGTCTTTTCCCCACCACTACCACCACCACAGGAAAACACACAGTTGTCCCTTTTTCTCCGCTTCCCCATCACCTATACACATATATATGCATCACATTTTTCTTTCTTCCAAAGCCCTGTATCTGTTTGGGTGTGTCTGGCGGTGCTGAATCCTGGAAACAATTGTATTTTCATGCTAAACTGCCCTTGCAAGGGAAAGGCCAAGGTTTCACAAAACGAAGCCAGAGTCAGAGAAAACACAGAAGGGCCTCTATTTCCAAAACAAGCGTCTGGGCAGTGTCAAATCTGTTCAGAAAAGTTCCGGTTCTAGAAAGACTTAACGGTAAATAGTGCTCGCTGGGACTGGGGAAGAGGTCTGTAGTTCACTCCATGCATGACCATGTTAACTCTTAAGAAAAGACCAGGTTATTCATAGTAGAAAATAAATATGTGATTTATCTCTCAAAAATTAACATGTTTAGATATCAAGTTTATTAGGCCATGTCAACTGTGATTTGATATAATTTACCCTCCATCTTCAGAAGTTTATCTGTTGCATAAAGCCAGGTGTGCTATATTACAAGTTAGAGGTTATGGAGGAGGTATGTGGACAACAAAGATAGCAGTAGAAAATTTGACACAATCCCAAAATAAAGCAATGTGAGCTGTATCCAGGATGTCACCCTGGCTACTCCCCTCTCCCATTACCCCTCTAGCTATTTTGCACTTGAAACATACTGTGGTCATATGCATAGGAGAAGCGGCCCCACAAATCAGCTGTATACTCAGAGTACCCCAAACCCTGTCTCCTTGGGTTAAAAACAGCCCAGGAAATGTGATGGGCTTATTTTATGCTTAATTACAACAATAAAAGCATCTTCTTCCAGAAGTCCTGAAAGAGAAAAAGTTCATTTTTTTCCTAAAGGCAAATTAAGACTTCAGGAGTGACTTAGGGTTAGAAAGAGAACATGGTTGATCCTTTGAAATTAAAGTAACTGTTCCAAGTTGCTGTCAATTAGTTGTATAAACCTATTTTTAAAGGCTTTGGTTTCAACCATGAATTTCCATCTTAGTGTATATAAATGTTTTTCCAAGAGAAACTTAAATTTAAAATGCTGCTCTGCACCGTAGTCTTCAGGACAGTACCCATGAGAGCTAAGTGGTTTTTCATTCATTCACACAGCCTAGGCCAGAGGAACAGAACACAGCAGTAGACAATAATTCTCTAACCAGGACGTTCAGGAGAGAAAAATGACTGTGCCTGATTAATTCATAGAGATTTAATTAGCATATTAGGATTCTGTCTACCTATGCTTACTTAATGTAGGCCCTTGGTTCTGGCTCTGCTTTCAACTGTGACTTTGGACAAGTTGCTTACTTTAGAACTCCATGAACAGTTTACAACCGTACAGTAAAGGGAGGCTTTTTCACTCCAAAATGCCAATGGCTATGAGATTTGCCCCCTGGCCTTCATGCTACTGCCCTAACCGTCCTTTGGGAAGAAACTTGTAAGAAGAGACCTCTGCTCACTGGAATCACCTAGGGGACTTTAATGAATACTGATACTGGGCCTCACTCTAAGAGACTCTGATTTAATTGATTTGGGGTGTGGCCTGGGCATCTGCATATTTAGATGGTCCCCTGGTAAATCTAATGTGCAGTCAGGGTCGAATCACTATGACTTGATAATACCCTAAGAAAATCTGTGCCTCATATAAGGTTCGGCAAGTCACAAAGCAAGCAAAGTAGCATTAATCTTACTGACTGTGAGGGAGGGGACATGTTGTGGGGGAAGGGAGATTACTTCCCCTTTCTGAAACTGATGTGAAGTCATCACTGGACAAGATTCTGGCTTCTCTATTTACAACTGAACCAGCAGAACACACCCAATTCTATTTTATCTGTGGGAAGACCCAATAGATCCTAGAGGAAACCTGAAAGAGAAGTGTTCCCAAAGAGAAACCGAGCTGCATTCTAAGCCAAATTGACTTCTTTCCAGGTACGTTCAATTCGGTAGCAAGCTGTCAGTGCAGGGAAGGCAGAATAATGACAGTGTGCAGACTTTGAGCACTCAGCCAGTGTCAACACACCCCTGTCGCAGTGCTGACATTTATATCCTGCACTGTACGCCGTGCAACTGGTTAAGACTTACGTAGAAAAACATTAAGTCACTTGCTTCATTTGAAAATAGAAAGTACCGTAAATACTGGTCTCTCTTCTTTTCAAATATTTGTAACCTAGTGATTGAGCAAAGACTTTTTCGTGCCACTTTAACAGTCATTCTCTGCTGTTCAAAGGGGGCTGGACTGCACCCCATCCACACACGCTCCCTTGAGGTTGCATGTGTTCTCCTGGTTCCAATGTAAATGAAACAGCCAGAATTCTATTCTGAGCATGATGAAGAGGGTGAACCTACCAAACAGAATTCATCACTGGCTCACTTGCTTGCCTAGAGGTTGGCTGTAAAGTAAATGGGCTGTGGCTGCCTCCTTTAGCAACTTTGAACTTGTCTGAACTCAAGGGCTTGTGATTTTCTTATTAGGGTGTTCAAGGCTTTTCCCTTTAGCTATCTTTGTTCTCTTTTGCTTTGTGCCAGCGTCATCTCCAAAGGGCGATTAGAGCAGACATGAGGAATCTAGAAGGTGAAACTTGCAGATGTCATAGAAAGGAATCCTCTTATGGTCCTCAGCCCACAAGAGGTAAAGCAGCTTCAGGAAGCAAGTCTGCTGAACCTAGGACCAGAGTTCCCCAAACCACTGAAACGCAGAGCGTTCAGTTTTGCTACCTAGGGAAAGACACTTTTTGTGAGAGGAAGGTCTCAGCTAATGACTAAAACTGTGTTGCACGAGGTTGTCTAAACTTATCCAAGTTTAGTCGATCGTAGTCATATGTCAGATCTCAGCTGTGTGTGACAGCTCTAAATGTGTTTCACAAGTAAAAGCATAAGGTACATGTGGTTTTAAACATTTGTGATCTAAAAACGTCTATTCATTCAACAAATAGTTAATGTGTGCCTATATGTGCCAGGCACTGTCCTAGGTGCTAGAGAATCCTTGGTGCACATAATAGACAAAAGCCCGTGCGCTCAGGAAATATACAATGTGTGGTCATTCCGTAGCATTGAAAACTAAAACTACACATGAAGAACCTTGGTCTTGGAAGGTGGGCTTTTTGTGTGACCAGAAGCCAACTGGAAAAAACATTGAGCGTTGTTAAATTGTAATTAAGGTAATGTACAATTTATTGTAATACAATGGGATTATATTCCACCAGTTTGGCAGCAAGTCACAATATTTCCTATAGAACAATATTATAAATCAAGCTATCAAGTTCCCAGCCTAGCCCACAAAAATCTATGTGAACCATGATATAACTGAAGTACGAATCACAGTCTTATTGACTAGAGTGTCTTCCCAAGGTGCCAGGTCCCATAATCTGCAGAAGGAGGGCATAGAGCAAGAAATCAGGAGTTTCGGCAAGCAAGAGTTCGAGTTCACACATTCAGATCAGACTATGGTTTGGATCCCAGCCTTGCCACTTAACCAGCTGTTGCTTAACATCTCTTAAACCTCAGTTTCCTCCTCTGTAAAATAAGGATAGTATTAAACCTACCTCATGGGGTTGCTGGGAGAGTTAAATGAGATAATGCCTGTAAAGCCCATGCCCCATAAATAGGTATTATAGCTGTTACTTGGCACCCTCCTACTTCCAACAGCCCCTCCCCAACGCACCCAAGGAATACCTTTTCTCCTGCCACAGCCTTTCACTCCTGCTTCTGCCAAGACAAGAGGTTGCTCTAAATGGTGGAATTTCAAGCACCATAACATAGTACGGAGACTGAAAGAAGTACAGGGGAGACTATTTTGGGCTCTGTGGTCAGTCAGTTGGTCAGCACATAGGCAGGCCAGGCTTGCCTGGGATTCTGCCCCTGGGTGGGCTCCCCCTGGCTCTTCCCAGGTTTCACGGCTCCTTCCCTTCCCCATTGTCTGAGCCCACATAGTTCCTATGGAATTTTTCCCACCAGATTCCCGTGGACATGTTAGGGAGACCCTCTTCCACCATAGGGAGAAGGGAGCCAGGGCAGGCAACTCCTTCCTTCTCTGTAAGTGTTAAGGGGGCTATGAGTTAGAAACTACCTGTGTTGAGATAGAGGGTTTCTGTTTTAATTGATTCCAGCTGGATGTTTAAGATGTTTCATAAACCTAGTAAAAAACTTTTAATAAACTTTAGTAAACTTTCAGCCCATTGTTATCCAGCTAAGGAAGCTTCTAGTGCAACAGGCTGGTTAAATGTTAAGCTCTCAAATCTAATGTTATAGGACATAGAATTCAGAAAAAATGAGCACCACTCACCTGTTGCTTCTTATCGCTTTAGAAACTGTATGAATGAGCAATACTATAATAAAATGACTACCTAAGCTGAGAAGGGGCTCTGCCATTTGGAACAGGACTCCTGGAATCAAGAAACTGCATGTCAGACCCTTTTATGGGGCACTGATTTCTCACTTGAGATCTTAGAACAACATCTCACTCTGGCCCCAGTCCAGAGACCTAAATCAAACTGTTGCTCTTTAGAGAAATCTATTGCAGGCTTAATTTGAATTGGCCAGCCTTAGGACCTTAGGTTGATCCAATAGCCTAAGAATTATGCTCAAAAGCTTCTACTTTTGCTGTTATAAAAATAAAAGCTCTCTGGCATTTTCCTCTCCTAACATCCCATTCATCTTTGTTCATTTGGCCCTTAATGGTCCATAGCACCTTCACTCAATTAAAACACTTATTCTTTAATCACTGCAGTTCGATCATGAAGCAGGTATTAAATATCTTTCATGCACTAGGTGCTGTGTGGCATCAAAAAGGCAAAATTGTGAACTTAAATAGCTTATGACCCAGTTATAAACTATAGATAGGCAGATGGGTGTGTGGCTTGTCAGTCAGACGGATAGATATGTCTGCCGAGGGGTTTACATTAGCTGTGGTCATGGTAAGAATTCCTAGCAATGAGGTCACTGGGATTTGAGATCATAGCAGGAAAGGATTCAGGGAAGAGGGAGGATTTGAGCTGGTACTTCAAAGATGGGTATTAGGAAGGGAAGGAAAAAGAAAAAAGGCACATTCCAGACTAGGGAGATGCATGGGCAAATTTGTGATCCTGACATGGGGAAGGGGCAGATGGTGGATACAAGGAGGAAGCCAGACCAGTCGCCAAGTGCTGAGAACAGGTGGCGGGAAGTGGTGTGAAATTTAGGATATCTCCGTAGGTGATACCCAGATTATGAAATGCTGTAAAATCCAGGACAAGAAGGTGTTTGCTGTCTTTTTAATGGCAATGGGGCGCCACTGGAGCAGCTTGAGTGAGTGGGATCTTGCTGCAAACCCATCTTGCTGCAAAAGTTACTCCAGTACCCAGGCTGCTCGTGAGTGGGGTCTGTAGCATAGGCATATTTGTCATTTTGAAGTATCGTGTCCTTATTTTTAAAAAGCTTCTCGGCATAGCCACAATAGAGTCAACCTATTAATCCTCAAGTAAGTGAAGAGCTACAAATAAAAACTTAATATTAAAGTTAGTGTCATAGTACCTCTTAGTGATCCACGTGGTTAACTCAGTTTTTAACAAATAGGTTTTATATTTTGTCCTAAAATTGAGTAAGTTTGAGCTTTGCTGGACAAAGTGAGGTATTGGTATCCCCATTTTACAGATGAAGAAATGAGACCTAGAGAATTGCTCAAGGTCGAAAATCTATTAAGTAGTAAAACCAGAATTCAAACCTCAGATTTCTGGTCTCGAAGCCAATATTTTTTGGCTTAACACAGACTGTGCTCCCATATTAGTAGATTAAGAAAACACAAACATTGACTTGCTAAAAATACATTCATAACCCTGAAACACAGACTTCCAGGAAAATCAAGGGAGCAAGCTAATAGAAAGAAGCAGGGAATTTAAATTTCCTTTAGGCCATTTTTTTGATTTCCATTTGGACAGCAGTGGGCCTAGGCTCATATTATTAACAGCTACTTCAAAGCCCAGATCAGAATGTTTTAAGGAGAGAAACATGAATTTCTCTGTGGACTCCTATAGTATTGATGCTTTTTGCAGTATGGGAAAGCTCCCTAAATTTGGGGGACAAAGCGAGGTCTCCTTGAATGCTTGATAGGTTGACAGCACTTGGGAGGTACTTCTTCTCAGAATCCACCCCCTCTACCCAGGGAAAGAGGGCATTCACACCGAAAACCAAGGGTGACTGCACAAGTGTCAGAGGCACGGCCACAGAGGGACTAGGAGTGAGTTTGCATAGCCAGAGCTTGGGTCACTATTGGGAGTCAACTGGTTAGCCCAGTAGAGACAATACCCACTTTTGCAGGACTTTAAAAAGATAACAGAGGTGGAAAGGCATGGGTTTAAAAGTCTTCAACCTTTTTCCTTGCAAACCTGCAAAAAGAATGTTGAAAAACTATTATACACTTCTCAGGTGACATCTAAAATTTTTTATCACAAGTTTAATGGTTGTACTGGATGTGATTTCCCGCCCATTCAGGAATATGTGCTTCTAATATATTTTTGGCAAAACCTTGGAGCTGCAAATTTAGCTTATTCAATTCATGGAAAACTATCAAACTAATCAGCTGAAATAAATTGACTTTTTGGTCAGAAAAGATCTGACTTCATTTTCACTTCAAATACACTGGTTAATATACTTCTGTGACAACCATCACACTTCTGGATCCTAATTATAAGATGAATAGATAGATGAGTGGCTGAACAGGCAGATAAAGCGCTGAGCCTTGCCATGAGGGCCTGGCCAGAATGAAATGTGGAACCGCCCACTTCAGTATTTCTTCATTTATTCATGTGGGACTTTCCCTCAGTAAGTGTTCATAGTATAATGAATGCTCATGTACCCTTCACCAAGATTGACCTCTTGTTAGCATTTTGCTTCATTTTTTTTCTGAACCATTTGAGAATTAGTTGCCAACATAACGTTAAATAGTTCAGCACATACCTTCTAAGAACAAAGACATTATCTTTTTTTTTTTTTAAGATTGGCACCTGAGCTAACAACTGGTGCCAATCCTGTTTTTTTTTTTTCCTGCCTTTTCTCCCCAAATCCCCCCAGTACATAGTTGTATATTTTAATTGTGGGTCCTTCTAGTTGTGGCATATCAGTCGCTGCCTCAGCGTGGCCTGACGAGTGGTGCCATGTCCATGCCCAGGATCCAAACCGGTGAAACCCTGGGCCACCGAAACAAAGCACGCAAAATTAACCACTCGGCCACAGGCCGGCCCTGGACATTATCTTATATAACCACAACTCAGTTATCAGGCTCAGGAAATTCAACATTGATACAATAATGTTATCCAATGGATCGTCCATATTCACATTTCCCCAATTGTGGCTATAATGTCCTTTATAGAGTTTTCATCAGTTGAGGATCACAAGTTGCATTTGATTATCCTGTCTCTTTATTCTCCTTTAATTTGGAATAGCTCCCAAGACTTTTTTCCCCATGACATTGACATTTTTGAGAAGTCCAGGCTGCCTCGCTTGCTGTTTTGCACACTGCCTTTCAATTTGGATTTGTGTGATTGTTTCCATGTGATTAGATTCGGGCAAACATCCTCAGAATACTAAGTTCATGCTGATGGGTCCTCACATCAGGGGCCACCCATAGCACTTTGTCCCATGGAGCCATACATGCCTGAGTTGTCCTTACATAGTGTCTATAGTTGTTTATCCTCTAGACAGTGCCTCACAGTAAAAAGATGAGATGGACAAGAAGTACACTCTCTCAGGAAGGAGGAAGGGTGACTGTAAAAGGGGACATGGGAAAAGAGATCTGGCCGCAGGACAGACCAGTTTTAGGATCGAGTACATGTGGAAGCTGAGGATCTGGAAATTGATTCTCTTAAAACTACCCACAGGCATTGTAGAACGTCTTGATGTGCCGGGAGGGACATGTGTCTCAGTTTGATGACACTGACCCATACCACACTGGACACAAAAGTATCGTTCTTGGGCTGTGGACTAAGTTGATGTTTGTGTGGTTAATTTTCAGGCATTTCTAGGAACACAGAAGAGGCAGTACAAACTCCCCAGATAAGCCTGCTCCTTCTGCCCACAGACCGTAGACCACCAGGTCAGGGGCTGCAGGCCCTCTCCTCTATGGAACACACTAGACTAACAAGGGACCAATGTCTGCATCTCCCTTGGGGTAATCTCACTTTGTCTAGAGCCAGTAGAGTTAATCTTCACACTGCTGCCCCCTATGTAGACATCGCTGAAGAAATATCGCAGACGTGACAAGCATAAGGACGTACTTCAGGCATCATTTGTTAAATGCTTTCCAGCACTGAGCTGGAAACTGTTCTTCCATTGTAGTGAAGGTGTGACTGTCCCCATTTTAAGGGGAAATTGGGACTCCACGTGGTTAAGCAGCTTAGCCAGACTCTGGACCCAGGGCAGCCTGAGCCCAACACTCACTCTCATCCCCACTCTGCAAGATCACTTCCTGCCAGCCCAAGACACACCTGCATCAGTCTCCTGACGATGACGGAAAGTCAGTGAAGAGAAAAGTCCGGCTTTGGGGTTTTGTAACTGCAGTCATTTTTGAATGATTCTTAGAGCTGATTACACGAAGAGTCTGACATTCCAATGAATTTATTCACTGGGAATAGAAAGTCCCTCCTCACATCTGACCACAGGAATCTATGAAACAGGCTCAAGTGATAAAGAACACTTTCCTTTCGTCCCCTTTATTTTCCTTTCATCTTCTCTTAGTTCCCCCCACTCTTGCCCAAGTCCCTCAGGTCCTCCATGTTCCTTTTACCTACTGCTCCGGTGGCCCTCTGGGAAGGGCTGAGGGAAGTGCAATGCAGACTCCCTGGGGAGTTTGGGGCCTCCCAGGCTGGGAGCAGGGCTTTGTGGGCAGAAGGAAGCAAAGGAACCTCTGATAACGCCACAAGAAATTATTTTCCCAAGCGGTTTTTTGGACACTTAATTTTATTGGGTAATGTTCTCGCTCTTCCCTGTTAAGTTTTTAATAAGGGCAGTAGCAGAGGTTATGATGCGCATACATTAGCCTGCAGAGTTTACTGCTGATCGTGGAGTGCTTTTAGCCCACACCAGGTGTTCATGGATTAGCTAACAAATGGACACCCTGTTGTGTGTTTTCCTGACTTAAAAGCAGGAGAAGGGACATTTTCCCCCAGGGGAGGCATGCTGTATTACTGTAAAGTTATTAACATAAATATAATAAAAGTATGGACCACATAGGTGGAAATCAGAGCAGGGCAATCAGAATCTGAATAGCAAAATGACTAAACCGTCCGTCTCTCCGTGACTGAGGCTTTTTGGCTATTTGTGTTCATGGAATAATTGCCATTACACTTATGACAAGTTTTCTCAGTTAAGTTGTAGGATAAAAATTCAAGATACAATATAACTAATAAGCATGCACTACATTGGTCAAAGTGGGTGGAGATGGTAAATACAATGGCATTTTGGTGGCCAAAGTATCTTTTAAAAGTATACCCAAGTCTCCTTTTTCTATATTCCGAAATGGTTTTTATTCTGGTTGGTCCTTTTCTTCTGCTTTGAGAGGATCCAGAAATGTTTTTTAAAACAACAAAACACTGGTGTTTTTACAATGCAAATACTTTTCAAATAAACCCATGTCATGCCTTATTGTCAGCAAACCACTGGTCATGGAGAGAATGCACTGGTAGCTCTGGCAGTGCTCACAATGACTTAGTAAACTGCCTCATCTGGTGATCGTTCTTAGGGAAATAGATGCCATGGACCCCTCTTGAAGTTAACCCAAGAGTGCCTTAAGACCAGGATGGTATCTCTAATGCTAGATGAATACATTATCCAATAGGAAGGCAAGGATGGTCGTTACGTAATGTGAGATACGTCAGCATGCCAGTGCTTCAAGACCTATGGACTTCTTTTTTAAATAGTTCAAATAAGTGACAAAATTAACACTTTTAAATAGCAGCAGAAGACAAAACTTTGTAGAATTTTTCAGAGAACTGGAACACTCTTATGGACCTACACGACACATTTCAGAGATCAGTGAAGGTCAGATAAGAACAAGGGTCAATGGTTTCCAAGATAAGCTGTGGAGCTCTCACGAGCCATTGGGTCGCAGTTGCAGTGGGTGATTCTAGCCCTGGAGTCCTAAGTTGGGTATGACCTAAACATGCTTGAAGCAGCAGAAACAGAAATGAATAAAATAGAGATTTTAGGAAAATGGCAAGTTTAGTGTTTGACTTTTGGTTGATAGAGATTGAAGGATTATAATATCATGTTGGCTTAGTATGTCCTCTCAGAGGTCACTACTCCATCTCCACCTTTCAGATGGAGACTGAGGTGTCAGGATGCCTCCGTGGGTGTTTTCAGACTCAAATACAGGCCTTTTATGCACATCTTTTTACCTCTCCTAAAATAGGGCACAGGAAGATGACTTGATGAATCGAGAGAACTTGGTGATTATTTCAAATGTAACCACGATGTTGACCCAAGAGGTAAACTGAAAAGGTTGAGAACTACTAGAACCTAAAATGCCTCCTGTGGGGTTTCCTAGGGCCCCTGATGATGGTGGCCAAGCAGAATGCTGCTCGGGCATCAGCTGGAGGTGGTCCTCTCCCTGACAGAGGTGACAAAAAACCTATGTCTGGCAGCACTTTCCCATCAAGCCATAGACTGTCCGAATCTTAGGGTTTTAGCCCTGGGGAGGGCCCCAGAGAAGGTCTGGTTGACCTTAGAAGGGTTAAGTGACACGTCCAAGGTCACGAGGCTGGTCAGGGACTGACCTCAGACTGGAATCCCAAGCTCTGTCCTCTCCAGCTCTGCAGCGAGAGCCTCGTCGTTTGGTGCCAGAGTGAGTTTGAGGAGCTTCCGGAGACGGGGCCTCTCTGTCTGAATCTGCCGCCGTCCTTGGCTGCCGCTTTTCCGGTTTTAACTGGGAAATCGCCAGATCGGCCTTAGAGTGATATGCAAGAACCAGGACGTGGGAGAGAGATCCTGAAAGGCATGGCTTTTCTCTTTTGGGAGACTATTTGCTATATTCTGTGGCCCATGGCAGGCTGATTTTAGAATCTACTTAACGTACCTCAGTTCATACCGAATTTTCCAATAGAAAGTAAATATACTCGCTTCCTGTCCTGAATTTGGTAAATGTGTTCCTGTGAAATCAGGATATCTTACACTTCATCCAGAGTAAATTGCCACATGTTTCGAGACTTGAAAAGCTGCGTGGCAATAGAATTTGTACGTAAAAACAAATAAGCGGCAGGGGCACTAGAACAAGTTTGAGCTTTGAAACCAAACCGAGTCCACATTTCCGAACCAGGTAGCCCTGGGCAAATACATATCTTCTCTGAGCCTCAGTTTCCTGACCTGTAAAGTGGAGATAATATGTGATCCCTACTTGCAGGAATGATGTTGGTTTTAAAGTTAGTGTGTGAAAGTAGCCATCTATCGTCCCCTTTATATTGGCAATATTTTTAAGTGCAAAGACGCTGTTATCTAAAACACAGAGTGATGAAATTTTGTAATGTGAGGAATTTTAAAGGTAAGACTCAACCATGTAGTTCTTATGATATTTCAATGTTAGTGAAAGAAAATCATGTTCGTACCTTATTGAAAAGTGAAAATAACTTATTCTAAAGAATGGAGTTAGTTGGGAATTTTCTTGAGAGGTTATATCAGTCTTAGGCTGACCTTTTCTTTTCATATAAACAGGCGTGTGTGTGTGTACATACATATATGTATGTGTATGTGTGTGGGTGCATGTATAGAGAGAGAGAGAGAACTTCCATTTTTTATATACTTGGTCTGAGGAGCCATTTGTACTTTACCTGGGGTACAGGTAGGCAAAGAATATCAGATTAAATGTCCCCACTCCCGGGGGGGTTCCCACCTGCCTCCTGTCTGGGACAGCCTTTCAGGGAGGGTTCTACATGCGAGGACGGGCTGCTCAGCACCTCAGCAGCCCCAGGCACAGCATCCTATGGCCTCACACCCGGCGTCTACCCACCCCAGACCCAGGCACTACCTGGAGCGGGGGCACCCGGGCATTGGTTCCAGACACACCTCTCACCTGTCTGGCCTTGGCTTAGGCAGTAGCTCACCCTTATGGACCTCAGCGTGTTAACCCTTGCCCTTCTGGTACACAGAAGCTGAATGCTTTACAGTGAAGCACAGACGCTGGTCCTTCCCAGAGCAAGAAACACCTGGACCTTCTCTCCAGGGCTTCTGCATCCCTGAGGCTGGCTCTGGCCTAGAAGCCAGCTCCTCTAAGGGAGGGCCCCTGTAGGTACTAGGGTCAGGCCCCCTCTTTGCTGGGACCCTCAGAGCCTCGAGACCTCCCTCCCTCTGCAGAGCCCGCCTCTCCTCCCGGTAAGAGATAATCTCCTCACCACGTTGTACACAACCTTGAGCTGCCTTCCTCTGGGACCCACGGGTTGACCCCGGGCTGAAGGCCAGCTTAGACCCCCAGACTGGTTGGGATGAAGAAGGGGCAACCTGATATCTGTATAAAATGACCCCTTTGATTAAAATATAGTTAACCTGTACTGTTTTCAAGAGAAATCCAATATTTAGGAGAATACTTTGTCCACTGGAATGGCAGCTTAACCAAGATGATGTTTTGCATTTTGTCCTTTTTAGTTCTGCTGTTACAGGGAGTACTCTGACGCCTCACCATTGTTCCTATAAAACCTCAATTAACTTTACAAAATAGTCAATATCCCAGGCCTTTGTTCCCAAGGTGACGTTACTCCTTTTTTCCCCATAATCGAGGGAGGCAAGGCCTGTTCAGTGAACGGTTTGTTCCCAGTCGTGGCCCAGAACAAGGTTTCGTTTGTTTAAATAACACTGTTTATACAAAGGACACATCAAACTTAAAATATCTTAAATAGAATAATGCCAAAATATTTGGTTGCACGCTGAAGAGTGACTTAAATGCATTTGAGCATTTTGATTTTTCAAAACCTTTAGCTTTTAGATGGATGTGTTTTCCAAGATAAATCCTTCCAGTGGGTCTGGGAAATGAGCAAGTGTTTGACCTGTTTTTTAAAAATGATGCTCCTCTTTTGCAAGTATTTTACTATCAAAGTTCATACGAACGAGGGCTGTTTGCATCGCCGACATTCTGCCAAACCCTTTATAGGATGGAGAAGAAAGTGATATGCCATTAAACCTTCATTTAGGGAGCTAATCCAGACCCAAACCCAAAGTCCTTTCTTTCCCCTCAGCTCGGTGAATTCCTGGAAGATTGAGGCAGTGGGCTCCTTGGTTCGTCACAGGGAGTTTATTTGCCTGGGCCGGGTGGAGGCCTCTGCAGAATTTTTAAACATAGGCTCAGTGAGGTGCATGGCTCCTAATGCCCCCCAAATGCCTAGTGTTGATAAATGGAGGCCTCTCTATGAATGAGCTCAGTCAGCATCCAAAGGCCTGGAATTAGGAATTTAGTTGGAAGAGACAGGCCTATTTGCTTTGTGGTTTGGAAAAGATACTGTTGCCCTTTTCTCATTTCCAAAATTCATATCCATGTAAAACTTTCAGCAGAAATATTTATTTTTTGCGCTATTTTTCAAGAAGGAGAAGAAAGGAAAAAAAACGAAAAAACTTCAGCTCAGTAAGAATTGCCTATGGCCTGAACTTGGGGCTTAAATATTTCCACATTCACAACGAGATATGAGGGAGGTTTTCCCATCAAAAAGAGAAGTCCTCATTAGCTACATCTTTCAGTTTAACACATCGAACGTTTATTGACTGCTTCCCAGTGCCAGGAAGCCTTTTAACTTAGGGTTAATGATCTGTTCGCCACCTCATCGAAAAGCGTGAGTGGTTGGTGCATTCACGCTGCTGCACATATCGCCCTGAAAAGGCCACTGGAATTGAAAATAAGGAAAAAGGGACTAAATAGTCTCATAACGAAGTATAAATATGTCCCAAACATTATTTAGGACTGCTTATGCTAAAAATGTATTCGGTATTTATCTGAAATTCAAATTTAATTATGTGTACTGTATTTTATCTGGCAAGCAATGCCAGTGGACAAAGGCATGCAGTCAACATGTCTTAAAAAGGAGGGAAAATGTTTTTCAGGAACTTTGAAAGTATTGGGCAATAAATAAGACCATTATAAATACTGATTCAAATCATTGTTCTAACTCTAGCAATACAAAATTATATAACTTATGTTATATAAATTAATGAGTCTCTAAACTGGCGTAAGTTGAACTTTTGTAACTCAGATGTTTTCCCATTAGTTTATGTTAAAATTGTAGTAATGTTTCATCCTCATTTCTTATTAATCTTCAGTTGATTCTTAATCGATTTTAACTTCCTATGTTCCCAGGTTCTTAAGTTAATGATCTATTCAGGAATCCTTGAATAGGGCCAGGGACCCCATCATGTGAATCCTTTAGTAAAACAAAGATTCTTTTTTGGAATTTGAAGACTTTTTTTTGTATTTTGATGAATCACCCCTAATATGTCAGTTTTACCAGTTCAGATTTCTACACAAGCATGGTTTTTTGAAACTGTGCACACCTAATTTCCTCTTCTCTTGCTTACTATTGAAAAAAATCACGAATAGCCAAGCAGATTGTTTTTCAAAATAAGTGGTTCATGTCTTTAAATCACAGAGATTTAAAGGTTTTTTTTTAAGAAAGAAAAGAAAACTTCCTAAGGAAGTCCAGTTAGAAAGTGGTTCAGAGGAAATGACAAATTCAGAATACTCTCCCAGCCTTCAGTCCTCCTTGGGAACATGTTGCTCCCAGCGAGCATGAACCCTTTCTGAAGACTGGGGATAAGGCAGGCATTGAGAGCTGAACACTTTAAAGCTGCAGGAAGCTGGCAAGGGAAAGTCAGCTTGAAGATGGTTATTCAACTCTCAGGTAGAAAATGTGCCATTCAGGGCATCGAGGCTGCCCGCGTGATGTAGGCTGTTTATTTTGGATCCTTTCATTTCATAATGGTGCCGCTCTCAGCTAAAGTCCAAGTGTCCCCTTGAAAATTAAGGACTCTTTCTTCCCCCCTCTTCAAGTGACCTACTTCATTCAAAAATCATCGGGGGCCTCCAGGGATCAGATCCTATTTTAGACACTTAGGATCTGTTGGTGAACAAGCAAAGGCCTCTGCCTCCTGGAGTTAACATTCTATCAGAGAAGACAGACAACAAATATCAAACAGAAGAAATAGGTTATCCAGAGTGTTGGA
Source organism: Equus caballus (assembly GCF_041296265.1). Classification (NCBI taxonomy): domain Eukaryota; kingdom Metazoa; phylum Chordata; class Mammalia; order Perissodactyla; family Equidae; genus Equus; species Equus caballus. The sequence continues at coordinate 42,624,637 of NC_091704.1, forward strand.
AGATATTAAGTAATATGGTGGGAGGGAAGAGCAGGGCAGGAGGGTCTGGATTCGGGCTTGGGGAGGGACTATATTTTAAACAGGAAGGTCATGGTGGGACTTGGTGGTAGTGACGTTTGAGCACAGGCTTGAAGGGGATGTGAGAGTGAGCCACTGGGTGCTCTGCAGGAACAGCATTCCAGGCAGAGAGGGATCAGCCAGCACGAAGACCCTGAGTCGCTGCTTATGTCTAACCTGTGGTTCTCAACCCATGATGATTTTGCCCCCAGGGGACATTTGCCAATGTCTGGAGACACTTTAGTTTGTCACTGCTGGGATGGGGAGATACTACTGGCATCTCCTGGGTAGAGGCCAGGGATACAACTAAACCTCCCACAACGCAAGGGACAGTGTCCCACAGCAAAGAATGATCCAACCCAAAATGTAGGTAGTGCTGAGGTTGAGAAACCCTGTGTTTGAGGAACAGGAAGGAGGCCAGAGAAGCTGGAGGGGAGGCAATAAGGAGAAGTAGCAGATGAGGTCAGAGGTAACAAAGACTGGGAGAGAGGGGCTTGCCGGGTCAGGTAGGGCCTTAGGCCAATGTAGGCTTTGGCTTTTGCTCCAAGAGAAATGGGGAACCATTGGAGGGTTTGGAGCAGAGGAGAGACATGCACTGCATTAACAGTTTTAAGAGAGCTGCTGGGTGGAAAATAGACTGAAGGAGGGTAAGGCTGGAATGAGGGAGTTTAGGAGCTGTTGTGGTTATCCAGGCGCGAGATGATGGGACTCAGAGCACAGTGGAAGCAGCTTCGTGACTTCTGGGCAGTAGGATCATTCAATGCCAAATTTTAGATATGGGGCAAAAAGGTGTTCTGGGATTCCACGCAATCCCCTCTCTTTTCAATACCAAATAGCATATATTTTATATATATTATATATTATCTCTATATATCGATAGATAGAGAGATAGATATGGTTAAGTCACCTTAGTTGGATTTTGTTTAACACAATGGGATACCTCAACAATCAGTTCATGACAAAACAATTTGACGTGGGTGAGGCACAATGTAATCCTTCTCTGCTTTGATACAGTCTCAACAAAAAACATTCACTCTTGCTAACAACTCTTTTGTAGTATTATTTTTCTAAGCCATGTATAACCCCAAACATACTAAATTACCCGAAAATGCGATGAGGGGAACATAAAAGTTCTAGTACCTAATAAATAGGCATTTGAATTGCTTTCCTCTTTTAAAAATGTATTAAATTGTTCAAATAGTTACTCTTCTCTTACTTGATCAGCCAAAGCAAATGCTGAAACACAGCAGGAAACACCAAGAGATTGCTAATCATGATTCTACCCAAAGGTCTCAAACCTTTTAGAGGCATCACCTCATCATTCCTCCATGTGAGCTCCCTAAAGTGCTCGCCTCTTGTCCTGTTTGCAACCAAAGACAGCGGGGTCAGGCTGCATCTGTCCACAAATAGCATCTCATTCTATTTATTGCTATGATACATTGAAATGCCCTCTTACAGTATTTCCATAACTTTTTAAGTCATGCTGTTCCAAGGAACTGGTAAATTAGTCTCTTTGTTGATGAAAAGTAGGCTATTTTTCCGTCTCTTAATGTTTTTTAAGGAAGTTTTAAAATATAGTTGAGTTTATGAGCTTTTCATTTGTTCTCTCAAAATGGTTCTCATCCCACTCAGCCAAGCAGAGATGTCGAGTGGGGGTCAATTTCAGAGAAGACACTCGGTATTCCAGATGCAAGTAGCAGTGTTGGAAGACTTCCCAATCCGAGATAGGCCTTTGTCACCCTCTAAGACAGGGTTTCTCAAAGTATGGCCCATGGATCACCTACATCAGAATTCCTCCAGGGTTTGTTAAAAATGCAGATTCCTTGGCCCCTCCCCACAGCGCCCCCTAAGGACAGGGCCAGGAATCTGCATTCCAAGGAGCATCCCAGCTTATTCTCATTCACATTGACGTTTGAGAACCACTACTCTAGGTCACGCTATTAGACAAGAAAAATGGCCTTAGAGGATCAGCCTGTTCACAGCAACTCTCTACAGCCTTGTTAAAAACAGCAGATGTTATTCAAGTGAAATATACACTTCTAAGGCTTTGTTTTTTACCAGGCAGTGTGTCACCCACCACGTTAGTCTCCTCTTTCAACTGAATCACTTTCCTTCTGCAAAGTCTTGGAGGGTGCATTTTAGCCTCTGTTCTTGGGGGATTACAGTGATCACTTAGCTGAACTGGCTGATAGTTTCGCTGTGGGTCCAATCGTGGCTGCCTTTAGGAGGCCCTTTGACCCAGAAGACTGCTTGAAATGATCATTGTTGTTGTCTCATGTGACCTTTTCTGTTTTCTTGTTGAACAGCAAATATGCCAGAGGATTATCCTGATCAGTTTGATGATGTCATGGATTTTATTCAAGCCACCATTAAAAGACTGAAAAGGTCACCAGATAAACAAATGGCAGTGCTTCCTAGAAGAGAGCGGAATCGGCAGGCTGCAGCTGCCAACCCGGAGAATTCCAGAAGGAAAGGTCAGCGAGGCCAGAGGGGCAAAAACCGGGGTTGTGTCTTAACCGCGATACATTTAAATGTCACTGACTTGGGTTTGGGCTACGAAACCAAGGAGGAACTGATTTTTAGGTACTGCAGTGGCTCCTGCGAGGCAGCCGAGACAATGTACGACAAAATATTAAAAAACTTATCCAAAAATAGAAGGCTGGTGAGTGACAAAGTAGGGCAGGCATGTTGCAGACCCATCGCCTTCGATGACGACCTGTCATTTTTAGATGATAACTTGGTTTACCATATTCTAAGAAAGCATTCCGCTAAAAGGTGTGGATGTATCTGAGTCCGGCTCCAGAGACCGCTGTGTATTGCATTCCTGCTACAGTGCAAAGAAAGGGACCAAGGTTCCCAGGAAATGTTTGCCCAGAATGGAAGATGAGGACCAAGGAGGCGGAGGAGGAAGAGGAGGAGGAGGAGGAGGAAGGCAGCCGTTATGGGAGCCTGGTAGAGGGAGATCCAGCTACAGAAAACTGGACAGGAGAGAGAGAAAATAGCCGTCTGTATTCTCCCAGACGGCAGCCGATGTCACCCAAAGCTCAGGGCTGGTGTCCCCCGTTGGGTGTTGCCATCATTTCATCTGATACAATCACCGGTCACGGCCCAGTTGCGGATGCGCATGAAACCAAACCCATGAATCTCCTGTGGTTTGTTTTCACATATCTGGAGACACCAGGGAAACGGGAATCCTGGTGTCATTCCTTGCTGTTACATTTTACCGCTGAAAGCAAGAAAGGTTTATTTTTCTGTCACTCAGTGGAGACATACCCGGGAAAGGAGGAAAAAGCAAAAGCAAAGACACAAGAGATAGTAACCTTTGAATTGGAAGGTTGAGGCCTGAGGTTTCGTACAACCAGCCTTTTTGTGAACCATTGGTGATTGGTTTCGAACATGGTGTGTGGGGTGGGAAGAAATTGGCTAGGAACCAAAAAGGCTGTCCTCATGACTAAAACCAAACCTGAAGGTATTTCCTTTGTGTCCTTAGAAACAGGAAACCAGTTGTGGTTTTCGGCAGCATTTTCACAGGAGAGCAGTGGGGAAGGCCCCCAGCTGCACGGGGGCAGGGCAACCCGCCGGGCCTGTCGGTTTACAGAGAGACAGATGTTACATACACCCCAGCTCCGTTTATGCGTGGTCACCAGTGACCAGAGAAGCTACTCGATGCAATGCATCTGTTTCAGATACAGAAATATAGAGAAGCTATTTATTGAGATTTAAGTTATTGTTATTTATTACCGTTCACTAATGAGTTTCTCTTTTTTCTCTTATTTATTAAAGTTTCTTTTCAAAGGTGCCAAAGTATATGTGCTCGCAAAATGCAAAGAAAGGTGACAAAGGACATTTTAATTGAGAACAAGGGTCCATGCTTTTCAAAGTATTAAAAAGTTTTTCACCAGGCAAAAATCACTTACTTTACCTTTTTAAGAAAAGCCCTCGTTCATTTCCCCAATTTCAGCATCTTCCCTATTTTTATTTTTTAAAAAAGAAAAGTGTCAGAAGGAGCATTGGTGACGGGCCCCCTTTTGGGGAGCTGTGTGCAGAGTCCGTTGGCACTCGGCTTTATTTCCTCATTATTCCGTCTCTGAACCCGTCTGCCATGTGCTCCACTTTCTGTCGTATTTAAGCTCTTACTCCCCTCGACATATATCTATCTATGATATGCATAACCAAATATATGAAAGGTTAAATTCCTTTTAGTAGGTAGTCCTGGATTCAATATTGACCTAAAAGCAAAAATCCTGTCAGGCAGCCAGGCTTCTGCCCCCATGGCAGGGACTCTTCCTCCATCCTTCCCCCACCGCCCTTCTGAGAAACATGCTCGTGCCCAGTGCAGCCAAGGAGCGTACTGCCGGCCTTCCAGAAGGGGCTTCTGCCTGGTTGCCATAAAAGCCCCTTGCCTGCGGCCTCAGAGCAACAGTTGCTGCCCTTGTACACCTGACCCCTCCCTTGGAAGAAGGTGACCCAGAATCAGAAAGTGACATGAGGAAGATATTTATGGCTTGGCCATGGCTACCCAAAGCCCCAAGCTCACAGATCACAGTACCTTTATGAGGAAAGCTTTCCAAGGGAAGGGAGCGAAGGATGGGAACCACCATCTCGCACATGCCCCAGATCCTGGATTTTTCTGGCAGCCAATCCATGCGCAATACACTGGGCCTTATGTTAGAGCTTGTCATACATTTTGTAAAAGGCATTTTTATCAAGGAGATCATCTATCACTACCTTAGTGGCTATTAGCCCAAAAATATGACAGATTTAGCAATTTAATGACCTACTGGCCTCTCTCAAACAATCATGTTAATTTTACAAAGTAACCAAGAGGCAGCAGTTACCAGACATCCCTTCTCCCCAGCCCCAAAAGACCCAAGTTCTCCGCCATTCTGCCCCTCTCTGTCCTTTCTGCCCCCCTTGCTCGACTCAGAACTAGAGGGAAAGGGCCTCCCTCTACCCTCTCCAGAGCCGGGGTCTTGCTGAGGAGTAACCTGCTCAGAATAGGGGCAGACCCAGCCGTCTGGTCATTCATGAAGCACAATTTGATGTCGCCCCAGGATCATCTGTCCAACTCAGAGTCCTGGCAGGTGTGGTGGCTGGTGTCCCCAGGTAGTCAACCTAAGTCGGCCCCCAGCTCCCCATGAAGAGTCCCTACCCAAAGGGGCTGTGGGATTCAATGGGTGTTGACAACTTGTTCCCTGCATCGCTACACACCACAAGCAGGTTTCAACTGAAGCAAATCGCTCCACCAAATCCACAAAAGGGTAAAGTTTGTGATTTTTCTTTATCATTGTGATTACCATCTGATCCAGTAAGGAGTGCACTTCTTTGGAAGTTCTGACTTCTCTGATCTGTCTTGGTCGTTTGTGTTATACAACCAAAGTTCTCTACAGACTTTATTTTTGTACAATATCATTTTGTAACTTTTTACAAATAAAAACTCATTTCTATTGCTCTCTGTACTTCTGTACCTCCTCCCGGTGCCCTGGGACCACAGCCAGGCCCTGGGCTAGAAGGCCCTCCCCTTCACCACCACACAGCCCACTGGTTGGTCAGTGGCCTTGTCCATCAACTCTCCACTACCAATCACCACCCAAGTGGGAAAAAATTTGCAAAGTTGTTCTTCATTTACTCATTTGACAAATATTTATGGCGTGCCTACACTACCAGGCACTGTGCAAGGCACCAGGGTTCCAACAGTGGCCAGAACTAAAACTCTGCTCAATCTCATGGAGTCGATACTTTATTTGAGGAGACACAGACAATATTCAAAGAAGTACAAATACGTAGTGATCCAGGTGTTGATAAGTGGGATGCATAAAGAAAGCATATGTACGTGGCATGTATAAGGAATACAAACAGGATATTATAATAGAAAATAACAGGGGCCTGCTTTAATTAGATGTGATACTGAGGCAGGACTTAAAAGCTAGGTAGTGCCAACAAATAATGGGTGTCCTGGCAAAATCCTGAGGTAGGCAAACGCTTGGATGGTGCCACCACCTTGCACAACTCTAGGGGACGCCATTCACATCGTTTCTACGTGCAATGTGGCAGAATCCCTGGAATTGTGCAAATGGTGGCCTTGAGCTTCGTGTATTCTGATGGCAAGGAAAACAGACTGAAGAGAGGAAATGCCACTGCCCTGGGTTGGGAGAGGAGAGCACGCTTCCTCCTCAGATGACACACGCCCGTGTTACATCAAGGGAGGCCTTCTGACTATTAAAAGGTGGCCTTGTGCAACATTTTAAACCCAAAACCAAACTCTGACAGTCTTAAGACTCTTCTAAGTGGCTGCCGGCCTAGGCTTTCCAACAGACAGCATTCAGTGCAATCCCAGGCTTTGCCTGAAATGCCTTGCCCTCCCGGCGCGTGCCGTCCCTAGCCTTGAGGCTCCAGAGAGTCGCCGGTCCCCACTTGTGAGCTCAGGCGTTTAGCGTCCTCCCGCCAGGGCAGTGCCGAGGCCAGCCGCGCTTTCCTGAGCCAAGTCCTGCTATGGAGTTAGTGACTTGGAGAGGGAATGTGAGCATTGTAAAACTCTGGCTTACCTCCTCTCCCTTCTTAGAGCCATTTCCCCAAAGTGCGTCCCCAGGATGAGTAACCAGGTGAGATGCTCCTCAGAAAAAAAAAGGATGGGGTGGTTCTCTGATCAAGTAAATTTGGAAAACATTGAGTTAAATACCGTCAACAGTTTTTTCAAGTTAAAAGAGAAGCCTCGAACTTGTCAGAGCCTTTATTAGACTAATGAAGGTTGTGACAGTTCGGGAGAGGCCTAGTGTGCAGAATTCCCCAGGTGGATGGGACCAGGAAGCTGCCATGGTTTTCTTTTCTTTCTCATAGCACCTGTTGACCCTCCCTTGAAACTCCCTCAGGCCATGTTGCCGGTTCCTGAAAGCGTCAGGATGAGCAGAGAGGGGGCTAGAGATCAGTAGAGGGGCAAACCTCAGGGCAGCTCGCATGGGAAGGACACCACCACCCCCCCCCCCAACCCCCCCAACACACACACTGGACATTCGGGCACTGTGGTTTCTTGCTCAGCGTGATTAACCAGCGGTCGACTTTGGGAATTTCATTCAGCCAAGAAAGGGAAAATGTGTTGAAAGCTGGGAAATTCTTTGCAGCAATAAGAAAGGGAACTTTCACCAGGCTTCCCGCAAATCCTCACTCAAACCGAAACCGCTGGTGCTTTGGCTGCTCCGTGGTCTTGAGGGAATGATATCCCCACCCCGCCCCACACCCCGCAGCGACCCCCACCCCCACCCCCGCCGTGATCCTCAGAGGGAAAGCTGCTCTCCCTGGGTACCCGGCTCTGAATTCCTTGCTGCTGAGAATGGTGTGAGAGCACTGGATTAGGAGACTTTGGAGCCCAGACGCCAGGCTCCGACAGTCGCCTTGGCTTGTGCCAGCCCGGGATGGGCGGTGTTCTCCACGTGGCCAGCGCTAAGTGGTAAAAGTATAAAAGAACTTTTAAAAGAATCAGTCCACTCCCAAAGTAAAGGTAGAAAATCAGAATTTCCTGAACCTGCCTCAAAAGCAGAAAGCCCCCTCACCCCCATCCTTCACAGGCAGGGTCCTGCTTGGGCCACAGCTGCTTTGCTATCCCACCCCAGAATCATGGGGAGGAGGGAGCCCGAGACCTCACACTGTCCACCTTTGCTTCTCAGAGCACAGCGGCGGGGGCGGTGGTGGGGAGAGGGGGGACACAGACCTGGGCAGGGGAGGTGGGTGTGGAGGAGACGACAGGACAGAGATGACACAGGGCTGTCAGCCACCAGTCTCGGACCTTCTTCCATCAAATAATGAAATGTCTGAGCCCAAACTGTCTTCTTGGGACACATCTTTGTCAACAGACTATTACTGTAATCCCATGCAATAGTTAACTGGACTCTTGTCTCATCACACAACATCCTGAATGAAATTGAAACCAAATGCTGCCAAGTCATCCCTGAAAACAAGTAGATAGTTAGGGAAATAAAGGGAAAGCACTCATTTACTCATATGTGACAAGGAACGCACTGCCACACCCCGGCCCTGTGGCAGGTGAGGATAATGATGATGGGGACTGGAGTGGAGGATGTGTGGTGACAGGTGCGTAGAAAGTGCTAGAACACTTGGCAAGCAGCGGGAGGGACGAAAGCCTGAAAGGAAAATGAGTCAGGGACAGCTACAGACTAGGGTTGCCAGACAATTTGAATTTCAGATAAACATGCATAATTTCTTAGTATTACTATGTCTCGTGCAAGATTTGGGACATGCAATACTTGGGACATACTCGTACTGAAATGATTACTAGTTGTTTATCTGAAATTCAACTGGGCATCCTGTATTTCAATTTGCTAAATTTGGCAAGACGAAGAGTCATTGGAGCTGGGCCTTGAGTTTGAGCAGGAATCTGTCAGGTGGACGGGCGCAAAGGTGGGGGTGGGACAAGGTCCAGATGCTCCAGGCAGAAGGAAGAGTGCGACCCAAAAGGGTGGAAGAGCACTGTGCATTCCGAGAGCAGTTCCAAGGGTGGTGGGCTGAAGGCTGACATAGCCGTTAGGCATAGCAGACACCTTGCCTAGGGGCCACGAGATTTTTAGAGGTCCAACAATTATTTTAATTTTAATTTTTTTAGATCAGAAGAAACAATTGAATATAACAATAATGAATATATAATAACAAATCCAGCCTGGATTATCCTCATCTTTATACACCAACACAGTTGTATAATTTTTAATATTTTTTTACAGAAAAGGGACCCACAAAGGCAAAAGTCCCTAGGACCCACAAAGGTCATAATGTGGCCATGAGTGCATGGCCAGTAACAAACTTCCTGTGTTATCTACTTGTTGTTTCCCTCTAGTTTTTCCTTCCTCAATCATTAAATCCAGTCTCGTCCTAAAAAAAAGCTTCTTCCCACACTTCAAATTAGATTGTCTTCTCAAGATATTTGCATTTACTGCCTACTTAGGGAAACAAACCTAAGGGCAGGCCATTAACATTCCAAGACTCATTCATTATCTTTGAGAAAGGACAACAGGACTCAGGAGACCTAAAGCTGACTGATGGTCAAGGGGATAATGACAGCGGAGGGAGAATTGGTCAGACAGAAGGCAGATGATGAGAAGGGTAGAGGGAAGACTTGAGGCCCCAGGAAAAATCAGAGAACCAGCAGAGTTGGCCGTGACAAACAAGGATGAGGCTTTTAAACGTGCTGAATAGATTATGTTAATTTGGGAAGTTCTTTAAAGTGGTATATGCAGGGGATTTTAACCTACTTCCTACTCTGTGCCTGGGTCTCATTCATTCAATTAATTACTGAGCATCTATCTCCTACCAAGGGAGGATATAAAGATGTAAAGATAAAAGATATAAAGACAAAGCCCTCCAGGGGCTTCCAGATTAGGACAGAAATAGAGTGTTAAAATACAACGTCGTCAGCGCAGTGACCAAGATGCACAGTGTGTTGTGGGAGCTTTGAGGAGGGACAATAAATTCAGCTGAGGCTGGGGAGCAGGGGAAAGGGATCAGGGATGCTTCCTGGAGGTGGCTGCCTGAATGGACTAGGAAAGGATGAGTAGGAATGTCCCATTCTGGAGTTGGGAGAAGACAGGGCATTCCAGATAGAAGGAACTGGAGAGCTAAGCCGTCAACACTAGAAACAGCCTGGTATGCTGTTGGCTTGAGAAGCTAGAGATGGGGGCAAGGCCAGAACTTTGGAAAGTGGCACTAATGGGCTTCATCGGGCAGGAGAGGGAAGGAAGCAGCAAGGCTGGGGGTGGTGAGGGGTGTGGAGGACAGGGAGCTCTCAGTCTGCCAGACTCCAGCTCAGCATACATCCTTGGGAGTAGGGAAAAGGATGGCTTTTAGTCTTCATACCTTCGGTCTCCCTTTCAGACCCTCTGCCTCCCCAAACCACTCTCTTGAGTCCCATTCTCTCAAGGCCTTGTCTGCGCTTCTTTCATTCTCCCAGGAAAAGCCCCTCCTGGGGACATTTACTTTCCACAGGGGACTCAGAAGGACTGAAAAGGCTTCCAGACTTTGGAAGAAAGTTTGGGCATTTCCCAAACTGCTCAGTTGAACACTAGGGAGGCATTCATGGAGGCAGGGGTTCCTTGATTTTAAAAATTGGGGAAATGCTGCATATTTTGGGCCCATCTCAGAAAGAGACAGTACATATTAGCATATTAAACAAGGCCCTGAGAAGGCTGCAGAGGAAAAACCTGTTTAATTTTGTTTAACCCAGTATCTCACAATCTTGTTTGACCAAAGAGCATCTGTTGACATCTTATAGAAGTTCTCCTGAACACCACTTGGGAAATGCTATTTTAGAACCAAAGGAGTGAATCTCTAATAGAAGAATTGCAGACACCAGAAGATAAGTTATTTCTGGGCAGGGAGATCTTTCTCGCCCACCGTCAGTACAAAGGCACCCTTGGCCTGATTCAGGACCTGACAAATGGCCATCACATTTTCTGACATGCACCAATTGGACTGGTCCAGTAAGCAGCCAAACTCGGCCACGTTTTCATTCTCCTTGAGCTAGAGCAGAGGTAACCAACCTTCCTCCCCTGTCCTCACTCTCCAGCCACCCTCTGCCCCATCCCCACCTGGCCAACCCTGCCATAGTGCACAATTGCTGGTCTGGAAGACACTCCAAGGGGTTCTAATCCATGCCACATACACAAAACAAATCAGCCATTAGTGGTCATCATTAGTGCCGTTCACCAAATAATTGCAGACCCCTTCCACTCTTGGCCACGTGGTGAGATTAGACATTTGGGTTCTCTTGTGGTGGACTGAAGCCAGTGACTGGTCATAGAGTGTGAGCAGAAGTGACATGTGTTTCTTCTGAGACTAACATTTAATTGCCAATTAAGACCCTCTGTAGTCAACAACAACCAGCAACATTCAAGATGGTGGCTCTTCTGTCAGCTTGGAGTGACTGTGATGAAAAGAGACTCTCTGCCAATCCACAGCAGACATAGTGTGGGGAATGACAAATAACCCTTTGTTATTTGAGCCACAGAGATTTGGAGGTTGTTTGTTACTGCAGCACATCTTAGCCTATTCCTAATAGATACAAGATTTTATTATGATGAGGTATGCTATGGGCCACAAAGAGAGCAATCAGCAGAAGTAGGGAAGAGTAGCAGGTGTAAAGGCCCAAAGGGCTTGGGATGTGGTAGGAAATAAAGTTGAGGAGGAAACCAAGGGTCAGATGGTGCAGAATCTTTGGGGCCATTGTAGGGATTTAGGATTTTATTCTGACTCAGGCAGGAAGCCATCAGGAGGTTTGTTGTTTTTGGTTTTTTTTAAAGATTTTATTTTTTCCTTTTTTTCCCCAAAGCCCCCTGGTACATAGTTGTATATTCTTAGTTGTGGGTCCTTCTAGTTGTGGCATGTGGGGTGCCGCCTCAGCATGGCCTAATGGGCGGTGCCATGTCCGTGCCCAGGATTCGAACCGACAAAACACTGGGCCAACTGCAGTGGAGTGCACGAACCACTCGGCCACGGGGCCGGCCCCCATCAGGCCCATCAGGAGGTTTTAAGACGAGAGGTAGCAGGATCTAGCTTGTGATTTTCAAGCATCGTTCTAGCTGCTTTGTTGAGTACAGACTGTAGAAGAGCAAGGAGCCCAGCTACGCTGCTGCAGCAATCCACACGCGCGGTGATGGTGACTCGGACTAGGGTTAGCAATGGCGGTGCTGGGCGTGAGGAGGGCGGGAGAGCAAGAGGAGTGAAGGTGCCATCAGAACGGCACCGAGCCTGAAGCCAATGCAGTGGCACCTCTAGGAAGGCCACACTGTACATTCTCATGCAGGGGAGGGTTGGAGTCTCATCCTGGACCTTTTCTGCTGAGAAGGACCAAGTAAGAAGAGAGACACTCCCTCCTGACACCCTAACTCGGGCTACGGCAGGAGCCAGGCAGGGGCAGGGATCTGAGGGAGTCTGTCTGCCAGGCCCTGAGGTCTGGAATGCCATTAAAAGTGTGCATGCCAGGCTGGTTGGCTGACATTCAGGATGAATCTGCCACTGCTCCCTCTGACAATGTTTAGCATGAAATAAAAAGTATGGCTTTCAAATGATACCACGAGGAAGATTCTTGAGCAAATATGGCCAGAGTCTCTCTGCAGAATGTTCTCAGGGGCTGGGATTCCATCCGCCTCCAGCCGTCTTTTTCCATCTGGTCCTTCCCAGCCCTGCACTGAGGTTCAACCGGACAGTTGCCTTGGCCTCCTCACAGGCCCCCCGCCTCCCATCCCTTCCCCTCTGACTGTACTCATTGCTGCCAAATTAATCCTGCCCTTACTCCCCGGCAGCAAATCCCTCTCTCCTTCCTGCTGCCAGTCAAACCCCTGAGACTACGGAGCAGAGCTTCCACAATTTGCTTCAAACAAATCTTTTCTCTAGTTGTTTTTTTTTTTTTTTTTGTCTCCCAAATCTTCCTTTTTAACCTAAACTCTACCCTTCAGTCACTAAGGATGACCTACAGAACCTCAAAATACACACTGAGTTTTTTCACTTTCTACCATTGGACCCTTGCCTAGCCTTTCCCGCTGCTGGGAATAATGTTCCTCATCTCTCTGATGCTCCCAATTCGCCCCAGCTGGTATTTATCCCTCACTTCCCGGTGGTCCTACAGTCAAGCTCTTCATGTATGGATCAGGCTAATGGCCTCGGCCCCTTTCTTGTGGATATTTCAGGGCTGTGGACATATCTGGCTCATCTTTGAATCCTGAAGAGCCCTGAGCATGTGCCCTCACAAGTAGCAGGTGCTTAAAAAGAATCTGTATTTGTCAGGACTCTAGGTTACAAGTAACAGAAACTCAACCCAAGCTGCCTTATACAATGAAGGGGAATTGATTGGCTCAAGCAACTGAAAAGTCCTGGAGTGGAACTAGCTTCAGAAAAAGCTACTTCCGGGAGATCAACTGACATCATGTGGAATAGCCCCCTCTCATTCTCTCCTACTTCACTTTCTTCCACTGTATTGGCCTCATTCTCAGACTGTCTTTCCCCACGTGGTGGCAAAGATGTCCATTGGAAGATACAGGCTTAGAACACACTCTCTTAGATACCCAGTAGAAAGAGTGATTTTTTTTTTTCTTCCTTCCCAAAGCCCCTCAGTACATAGTGGTATATTCTAGTTGTAAATGCCTCTGGTTGTATTATGCGGGACTCCACCTCAGCATGGCCCAATGAGAAGTGCCATGTCCCCGCCCAGGATCCAAACCAGCAAAACTGTGGGATGCCCAAGCCGAGCGTGCGAACTTAACCACTCTGCCACGGGGCCAGCCCCAAGAGAGACTTCTTACTTGATAATTCCACCAAGGATCTTGGAAGAGATTCTGATTGGCCACTTAGAGCCAGATGCCAATATCTCAGCCAATCACAATGGCCAGAGGGATGGGTAATTCTGTCCTGGCCTAGGGCACGTGCTCACCTCTGGTGCCAACAGGTGGGCCAATCCCACTAAACTGCAGGACTAAGAACATGGAAGGTGAGATTCTGCAAAGGAAATTTGGGTTCTGTGACTTAAAGAAGGGATGAGGGATGCTGGGCAGACAAAAACAACAGATGTCCATGACAGAGTCATTTTGTGTGATGGCACATTCCAGCAAAACAATTTGGCACCTCTTCTTTCAGATTGATTCTGACGACCATCTGTTCAAAGAAATTAATGTTCCCATCTTGGCTTTTTCGTTTTGCCACAACAGCAAGTTCATATAACAATTCAAACAGAACAGTAGGGACTAGGGGGCACCAGTAAGGGCACAACTGGGAGAAATATGAGGATTGGCACTTGAATTTCTTTTTTTTACAAAAAAAGGAATATTGGATGGATGAAGGGATGGATGGATGGATGAGTGGGCAGAGAGATGAACGAATGAAGGAGCATTTTATTTATTTGATTGTGCCATTTATCAGATTAATATTCTGCTGTATCGGACCCCATTAGAAAGACAGTTCAAAGAAGGTTCAGTTAATAGAAAACTCTACTGCAGTGGTTTAACAAGGGCTAACTTATCTCACACAGTTGAGAATTTATGAATATATACATGGTCTGTGCCACAGGAATAATTTTTGCGGGCAGATCCACCAATGGATGTTAAAATTGGTGGGCACACGTTAGAAGAGAAGGATATTTGCATAATCTCAAAGTATCTCTCCAAAGATATTTATTAATTACAAATGGGAAAATAGTAACTTTACAGTGGAGCAATTTAGCAGACGCCATCTTAACCAAATGATCAAGGCTAAGATCGCCAGTAATAAGACATATTGATATCATGTTCTCTGATATAATTATGCACTGAGGATACCACCACATCACTCTTGTGTTATTTTTGCCAAAAATGCAAACCTCAATCTAGCCTTGAGAGAACATCAAACACAAATTCAAGGACATTCTACAAAATAACTGACCAGCTCTGTTCAAAGTGTCAAGTACGCGAGAGACAAGAAAGGCAGAATTATACCCGGGTTGTGGAGACTAAGGAGACCGGACAACTAAATCAAGGCTAGATCTTGGACTGGATCCTGGAACGGGAAAAGAACATTAGTGGGAAAACTGGGGAAACCTCTCTCAATAGTGTCTGTAGTTTCATTAATAGTATTGTACCAAAGTTAATGTGCTGGTTTGGATCATTGTACCGTGGTTGTGGAAGATGTTAGCATTATGGGAAGCTGGGTGAAGGATATATGGGAGCTCTCCTCTTATTATTTTGACAAATTTTCTGTCAGTCTAAAATTATTTCAAAATTTAAAGTTCAAAAAGAAAACCTTGTGTTATTTCTTAGTAAACTTATAAACCATTTGCCACCACATGCAAAGGTCGATAGGATTTAGTGCCCAAATTATAGGTACAGATCAGTGATTTTAGAGTTTGGAGGAAGGATGGTGCAGTGTGGGCTTGATACTTTTGATGTCTCTAGGAAGGGCTTCAGACAAGTCATGTGGCTTCGTCTAGACCATGAAAGCATAGCTCAAGGGGTGAAAGGACTTCCATAAGGGCCCCCAGCTGAGCAAAGATACGGAAGTGTGAATGAATGAACATGGCATGTTCTGAAGGCTGCCTAAACTTCCCAGGCAAAGAAAGGGACTGAGGGCTCTGATCTGGTCTAGCATTCTGGAATTTCAGGCATGCTTTGGAAGTGGGGAGGGCATGTGGTTGACTATGGGACATCGAAAAATGGGAAAATAAAAGCAGCATCTCAGGAGAAATGGATTATGGTGGAATAAATATTGTATAAATTTCTCTGTTCAAAAATAAGAATGAAGTCTGAAACTAAAAGCCAGAGCACACGTTAGGAGAGAGCTTTTAAGGGCACCAAGCTCATTTAGACCAGGCCATCCTGGAGTGAATATTTATCTGGAGGAGCAACCAATGATAATGGGGTCCACTGAGGAGTCATGCTTATCTCAGTCTCATGTCCACCAGACCTCTTCAACTTCAACGTGCATGTAAAACACACAGGGATCTTGTTAAAATGAAGATTCTGATTCAGTAGGTCTGGAATGGAGCCCGAGATTCTGCATTTCTAACAAGCTCCCAGTACCGGTGCTGCTGATTCTCAAACCATGCTTTGGGGCACAACAATGCAGACCATCGGAGAAGTTTGAGCAGAGGAAAGACACAGCGAAGAAAACAGTTTAAGAATATTGATCTGGAAATATGTTCAACAGGGCTGGGCTAGTTCTGAGGAACTTCTTGGCCTTAGTGTAAGGATAAATAGTCATAAGCAGAATAAACACTGAAAGCTGAAGAATTTCTATGAAAAACCATATCAGGCAAGTAAAACCCGTTTGCAGAAACACCAGTTTTTTCCCTCCAAGAACACAAAATCCAGAGGTGAAGCTGCAGTGCACCTGTAACACTGACCATTCCAACCAGTCCATTGAGCACAGCCCTGAGACAGCCAGGTGGCCCCCCGCCTCCCAGAAACAGCAGAGACCCAGCCAAGTGAAGGTTCCCTGATCACAACCTCACTGCCACCAATGCCTTTGGCCTGGCCTGTTTGCACGGTAAGATCCGGTGAACAAAGCTCTTCCCAATTCTTTTCTCCTACCATTCACATACCAAGCCTCCTTCACATCCCCTCATCCCTTCCCAGCTCAAACATCCCGTTATCCAAGAAAAGACCTTCCAAGCTTCCCACCAAAATGCACCACCACATGCAAACTTGCAAGAGCTGGGAGGAAAGAAAAAACAGATGAATGACCCTTTGGCCTCTCCTAGGGACTTATTCACTCCTCTTCTAGAGGAAGGAAGTGAGTTCTACTTCCTTTCCCCACAAGGCAAGTCAGAAGTGTCATTTCTAGCAATCAATTGAGAAGGCGTTTTCATTTCTGTGGGTATCTGGAAGGCAGGCGCCTCCCCTAAATGATCAGGTTCTATTCTACCAAATGAGCAGAGTGAGTGCTTCCTGCCCACACTTTGTGGTGACCGAGATACCTCCTCTGCCTTCACGATGTTCCAGTCTACTGAGAAAGAAGAAGAAGGACAAGGTAACACTGGAGCAGGTACCAAAGGCCTCAGGAACCCAAAGGAGATAATGCCCTCTGGACAGCAGGAGTTGGAGAACTGAGATATGCCCTGAGTAAGGGAGTCCGGTGGCACCCTCCCCTAGCCCCACTTCCTGCCTTACAAGACAGCCTAGCCTGCCATCTCCACATGGGCTGTCAAGACTTTGGCTGGTGGAGCTTCCCCTGCTATTAGGTGCAGACTCTGTACCAAATTCCCCAGACCAATTCATTTCAGCCTCACATGGCATGGTCCTGTGCATCCCCCGCAATTGGAGTTTTTCCTTACAACTGCCTGATTTCTCCCCAGACTTCTAAATCACAGCCACAAAATCCTCCCAAAACCTTTGCTCTGAGTCTCAGTGTTCATTCACTGCCCTGACTTCAGGACCTTCCCCAGAGCATGGATCTCACTCCCACCCCTCTTCCTTCTTCTCGGCCCTCCCGCCTTTCTGAGCAATGCAGTCAAGAATTCCTCCATCCCCACCCACCCATCATCTTCCCTGGTGTTTGCTTGATTTTCTTCTCACACTAGCTGTTGTTTGGGAACACTTTCCCTCTTTTCCATCCAAATTCTAGTATTTCAGGTGGGTGTTCACTGACATCACTTTGGAATAAACTGTTAGAAGGCTCTTTTCTACAAGCCCAGACTCATCCCTTAGGTATCTAATGGATAAAATTTTTGAGGTTCATCCAAATTGTAGCGTGTATCAGAACTTCATTCCTTTTCACAGCTAGATAATAGTCCCTGGATATGTATACCACAATTTGTTTATCCATTCATCTGTCAATGGGCATTTGGGTTCTTCCTGCTTTTTGGCTGTTACAAATAATGCTGCTGTAAACTTTTGTGTACAGTTTTGTGTGTGGGTATATGTTTTCATTTCTTTGGGGTATATATCTAGGAGCAGAATGGCTGGGTCATGTGGTAACTCTATGTTTAGCTTTCTGATGAATTGCCAAGCAGTTTTCCACAGAAGCTGCACTAAACTCTCCCTTGTTGGCATCATCGTTATCATTGTTACAGCAGCTGATATTTATTGGGTGCACAATGGACCAGGCACTATGTTTCAAAACAATAGTATGAAGTTGATATTAAAGGAAACCAAAATATATCACCCCAAAATATGCCTCTTTGACATGAAAATTATTTTGAGCTAAAGGTAATTAAGAAGGAACAACCTCAGAAAAGCTCCCCCTTTTCTGCCTAAAGACAGGATGTAAACTCTCCTTTTACTGGAGACAGACTCTTATCAGCCCAGTGAGGGCACCAGAGGAATCCTTAACAAAACTTCCTCCATTAGTTCGCTCCCATATATTTACCCTCCAACAGTTTGCTGCCCTTGGAAGCCTAAAACTGCTTTCCCTTGTCCTATCATTTCTCTATAGATTTGTCATTCCTTGTTGAAGATGCTAGATAAGCCAAAATTCCAAGCCACTGCTTTGAGTTACTTTTCATTCCGGTTTCTCCTGTGTGGTGTGCACTGCACCCATTAATAAACTATTTTTCTCTTGTTAATCTTTTTGTTAAAGAGTCCCAACTGAAAACCTAAGGTGGGTAGAGGTAAAGTTTTGCCTCTCCTACAATATCATCCTTGACTTCATATTATAGATGAGGAAATTGCGCACAGTGACTTGCCTAAGATCACACAGGTAGGATGTGGTGGAGCCTGCCTTATAATGCTTTGAATAAGTGAACAAAGGCCCACGTACAGGTGGCAGTTGGGGCACAGCAGAAGGAGAGTTCTAGGACAGCTCCCTAAAGGAAGGGATCCTAAGCAAGTCTTGAAAGATAGCTGGGTCCCTGCCAACAGAAGTGGGGAAAGGTCGTGCAGTCTCAGGAGAGCAGCAGAGAGAACTGAGTGAGCAAAGGTGCAAAAACTTGGAACAGCCTCACAGCCATGGAACGATATGTGCTTTGTGTAGATGGGTTGTAAGGTGCAAGGCGATAGTTACATTTATCCCTGTATCCCTAGCACCCACATCATACCTGGCACAAAGTAGGTATGTGATAAACGTGTAGTGAGTGAAGAGGTTAAAGAAGTGAAGTAAAAGAGAAACCTGGAGAGATAGACAGGGTCCAGGTCAAGGAGAGCTTTGCCTACCCCAGTGAAGAGTTCGGACTTTATCTTGTAGGTGACCCAAAGCCTTTCAAGGCTAGCATGATGATTCCATTTGTGCTGAAGAAAGATCTCTGCAGCAACAGTGTGGAGTGTGGCTTGGAGTAGATATGAGTAGAGGCAGGGAGACAGGTTAGGAGGCAATGACAATAGCTCAGGAGAAAGATGTAGGGGAGGGTCTGACCAAGGTAGTTGGGGTGGGAAGGAGAGGAGAAGACCAATATGATAAACGGAAAGAGGAAATAATCTACTGGATATGGTAACAGGTTAGATCTGAAGGTAAAAAGAGAAGGTGGGATTGTGACCCATTGCCAGGTTTGTTTATGTTTGGGTGACAGAATCAATGGAGGGGCTGGCCACTGGTGGTGCAGTAGGTGCCAATGCTTGGTGATGTGTTCTCCATATTGGATGTGGTGCATTTAGGCTGCCTATGGGATGTGAAGGTGAAGATAGGCAGTAGACAATTGAATTCCAAGCTCAGGAGAGAAAGAAAGGAGATAGAGAGTTAAGGGGCACCAGCACCCATGTGCTCACTGATACCATGGGGTGGATGAGTTCCCAGGGATGTGGGTAGAAGCAGGAGAGCGGGGCCTGAAGACACAGTCCCGCTGTGAATTGTATTGACTCCCCACTACCACTATGCCTTTCCTAATCCACTTAGATATTTACTCCTTGGTTCCTTTTTCTCAACAATGTAACTAACCTAAGCCAGTCAGAATTAAATTTTCCAGTCCAGAGATCACTTTCCTTTCTCCTACCACCCCCACACATGTAATAACGTCATAACTTGCTTTCTTTTCCCTTTACACATAGAAGATATTTCAAGGAATATATACATGCCTCAATTTCTTCACCATCTCAAATGTCTCATTCATTAACTTGAATTCATCATTTTCAATCTTTGGGGAATACATAACTGGACAGCTTTGTGAAGAAGAGAAAGCTTTGCCTCTTCCTTAGAAAAAAGGATGCGCCCCTCAAAATGGGGTTTGGTGACAATGGGATCAGAACAGAACTGTCACGGACGCAGATGTGGGCAGTGACTTCCCAAGGAACAGGATCCTTGGCTTGGGGACTTGGTGCCCTTGGGCCCTGGGTGGCAGGGCCGAGTCAGATTCTCTCTCCCTCCCCCATTAGACATTCGATTCCTCTGACTCAACTTAGTTCTCAGTGGCATCTGCCTGCTGCAAGGAGGGAAGGAGCTTGCCATGCCAACGTGGGATTCCGGCCCTTGCCACGGTGATTTCTCGCTGGAAATTAACTAATCCAGCTTCTGCTTTCATCTCAGTCTTGGGAGTTTGGGGGGGATGGGTCTGCCCCTGGACTTGCCCTTGATCTGTGGACAAAATTCAGTGACAGAGCCTGCGGGCTAAGGCACAGCCCTTGAACTTGGTAAATTCCCCAGGGCCATGACTTCTGCCTATCTGAGAAGCTGCTGAGGAGCACACAGGAATGACCTGGACTTGCCTTTTTTTTTGAACTAGATCTCTCTACTTTGATCACCTGACACCTCTCTCCGCCACCCCTCCTCCTTGCTCCTGAGTCTGCCATGAAATTTTAATTTAAATGTTGATAATGAAAAAACAATTTCAATTTATATTTTCTAGTTTAACCTTTAGGGATGGTGTTTTTGGACTTCAGCTTCTAGACTGGGAAAAAGGGTACTCATAAAATGACAGCATTCACGGCTCAGTGGAATAACTTCCTTTAAGCACCTTTTCTGGATACATTTTGTGAAGTCACAGCTTAGAAAAACAAAAGCTCCCCAATGGCTTTAAGAATGAACCCACAATCAGATTAACTGATAAGCATTTTCTCCCATTTATTTTTTTAACTTTCCCCACCCAAATGCAGAGATGGGAAACGTAATTTGTGCAGAAATGTGTTGGTGATGCTGGGGGTGAGGGGAGCTGCTGGGACACTGCCTGCCTCCTGTCTTCCCCACCCCCCCTCAACTGCCCGAGCAAGTACGCATACCCGTGCAATGGGCGTGATGCGTGACACATGGGGACTCACGTGAATTCAGGAGGCAGCCAATAAGACTGCAGCTAAAACACAATCTGCATCAGCCTGCAAAACTGCTCCCTGATTAACCACACCCCCAGGGTTCATTTCGCCCTTCTGACACCTTTTCTGCCCAAAGGATGGCCTTTGCTGGCATTTTCTTCTCAGCTTTGTTGCTCCATGCTACCTTTGATGTTAGGATAAGTCGTGTTAGTGGAGCACCTTCTGTCTTCTCTGCATCTTATAGACACTACCTCACCTCATCCTGAACAAAGCTAGGGAGAGGCAGTCATTTTACAGCCAGAAACCTAAGGCTCAGAGAGGTTCCTATAACCTGGTTAGGGTCACCCAGGTGTAGGTAGCAGAGCCAGATTTAAACCCAGGTGAGGCTGATTCTACAGTACCTCTACTCTCTTCCCATCATGCCCTCTGGCTTAAGATAGTTCCTCCTGACAGATGGAAGGGCAAGTGACAGACATCATAGCCACCAAGGGAGTAAGGAAGAGAACGAAGCAGAACTTTTCTTTGCTTACAGCTGTACTCCCTGGCCAATGCATTTCTTACCTGAATTGGAGTTGACCAAGTAGCTATTTGTGAAAGGTGCAGAGCAGTACAGTGGGAAAAACATTTGCCTGAGTTCCAGAAGCTTGGGGACTCGGTCAGGATTCTGCACTCGTAAGCTGAGTTGACCCTGGGTGTAGGTGTAAATCATCTGTATACTCTCTGTTCTTGTTTCCTCATTTGTAAAATCAGGATCAACCATGATTGACCTTCCTTCTTCTCAAGGCTGCTCTGAGGATCAATGAGGCAACAGAAATGACAATTACGAAATGTTCTCTGAATACATATTTTTGTATGGATGTATTTATGTCTGATAAAAGAACATTTTAGGGTCATTGAATCCATTCCTTAGCTCTGCTCTTGGGCATAACATTCAATTTCTCTCTTAGACTCAGTTTCCCCATCTGTAAAATGTGGTCATAGGGTTCACTGAACTCTAAGCCTCTTTCTAGCTCTGACATTCAATAGGTCAATGACTCTTCCTGACTCCTACCATACTTTCCAGCCAGCCCATGGTGGCCAAGAAAACCCAGAGATGGGATTCCCCCGCACAGAGTCATCTGTCCTCTCAACCAAGAGGAGACTGGAAATTAAATAGCAAAGGTGCCCCTCAAGGATGTTCAACTACAAAAAATGGTAGAATGAAGTTCAGAGAGGAGTAATAAGTTTTATCCCCTCCACAATGTTTATTGATGAACATTATGTGCCATGCAGTGTGATGAGAATGAGACTGGGTTCCAGAAACAGTCCAGAGAGGGAGACAGACTTTAAACAAATATTTTCCCAAGTAATTATTTAATTGGAGTTGTGACCTATGCAAAGAAGTAGAGTAGAACTATTTATCAGGAGTTTATATAACGGTGGAGGTTGGGGGTGGTTTCAGGAAGATTTCCCAAGGAAGCGACCTTTGAAACTAGTTCTTAAAGGAGGATCTGGGGTTAGCAGGTCATGGGAGGGGCTTGAGAAGGAAGTAGAGAATGTTCTAGGCAGAAGGAACATCCAGTGCAAAAATCTTTTAAAAAAGAGAGTTCTTGATATATTTGAGTTGCTGAAAATAAGCTGATTTGGCTGGAATGCTGGTAGTGAGGGGAGAGTGGCATGACATGACATGTGAGATATAGACAGGGACAGTTCACGCAGGGTCTGATAGGTCAAGATGAAGAATTGGGGCTTTATCCTTAGAGCACAGAGATACCACTGGAAGGTTTTAAGCCAGAGGATATGTTCCAAATGATTGTCCAGGAAGATCACTGTGGAAGCAGCAAGTCTATTACAGGGGTGTCAGAGAGGGTGCAGCAAAACCAGTCAAAGGCTGGTGCAGTGGTCTAAGGCAAGAGGAGATAGTGGCTGGGACCAGGACAGTGGCCACGGAGATAGAGAAACAGTTGAGGAGCAGTTGGAGTTGAGGTGGAATGCTCAGGATGTGGTCACTGAGCAGGTGTGGGAGGGGAGAAAGAGGGAGGTAATCTATACATTATAACCCACTTGGGTTGCTCGTACCGTGAACCCCAATTTCCAGAAGAACAAAGGAAGACTCTGAGAGGCTGAGGGACTTGTCCAGATCCAAGAGTTAAAAAGTGAGGTTCCCAGAACTCTTGGCTCTTACACCATAATTATTTCAGGAATGTAAAGGCTCTTGTCCCAAGTGATTCATCCTAGGTGCTATCATTACTTCACAGAAAACTCAGTGAAGGTCTGATTTCACGTGCACTGAATTCCAGCCACACCGCAGTGAAGGCCACATGATGAGAAGGGACTGGAGTGAAGGAGTGATATCATGAGCCAAATAGAGTCGCTATTCAAACGTGCACTGTGGACTCCTTACACAACCACCTAATTATAGTTCCTGAGGAAGTGCTGTACAATAACACACTGTACAGAAGCCAATGGATAATTGTCAGTGGGCCAGACGGTCCTTTTAATCTGAGTTGATATTTGGGAGATAATGTGTAACAAGCTCAATGAGGTTTTTGTGGTGGGGGCTTATCGCTAAACAGGTCATAAATCTTTCATGTCCAAGAGAAAGGCCTGTCCAGCTTGTGAGCTGAATAGGCTCTTCCAAACTCCGGAACTAGCACAATTCGAAGTATGCGTGACCTGAGAGCTGTCCCTCCTCACATCCCAAAGAAAGGAAACAAAGAGGTCACAAAGTTCACATCAATATGTGTGCATCTGACACGCAACAAGACAGTCACGTGTCACTGCTCCTCTAACTGCACTGACCCAGTGTGATTTGGCCAAGACAAAAGTTGATTTCTTTCCAAATATTCTGGTTTTAATGACCATAGTTAAGTGACTTCCCCCAAAGTCCCATAATTATAAGAGGCAGAGTTTGGAAACTGAGTCTCTCCAAGCACAAGGTGATGCTGCCTTGTAAGCAGCCTGAGCCTCAGTTTCCTCATGCGTGCAGCAAGAACAGTACCTGCCTGGCAGAGACGTTATGACCTTTAATACCTGGAAAGTATCTCACACAGGGCTTGGCTCATGGTGGGAGCTCAACAAATGGCCGCTACTGATTCCAATAGAGTGCATGGAAAATTCAAAATGGAATTGAAATGAACATAAACTCCAGAAATAATATCCTCTGATTCATCCAGAATGGCTGACACTGACATATGAGGGTCACACATATATTGGAGCAATTATTTAACAGAGAAACATCCAATTTCCAAGCTCTTCAACCATTCAATGACTGGAATTGTACTGGTCCTATTTGCTTCACTCTGCTCTCCCTGTGTGACTCATTGTCCGTGGTTCCCCAAGTGCTTCAAGGTCTTGCTGTGCTTTGGATCCATGAAAGCAGCATAGTTGTAGAAAATGCACACAATAATGTCAATGCTGTTTCTGACCTAGCGTGGATTTTGCCTTCTATTCGTTGACAAACATTCGTTACACTTACTCAATTTATTTGTGCCAGATATGGCGCTAGATGCTGGAAGTGGAGTGGAGTGGAGTGGAAGGTGTGGTCATTGACATCACGTGGTTCACACTCTAGTGGGGAGAGATGCCTGTAAGCCCCACTTAGGAAGTGATGTAACAAGAGCTATAAAAGCAGTAAATTCCAACTGTGGGGGGAAATGGGGGGAGCTGCTGCCTTTGCTTCAGAGGGAGTGGTGTTCAAGAAGAGCCTGCCTTTCCCTCAAGTCCACCATCCCAGGAAGACTCAGAGGGAGATGCCAATAAGTTAGCCCCTTGGCCTTTGCAGTGAGAAATGGGTTTCTCTAGGTGATCCTGAGGAGGTAGACCGGTGGAGAAGAACACCAACAGAACCCCACAATGATTCAGTCCCATTGAGTTCGATTCAGATAAACACAGGGCAGAGGCGAAGCTGACCTCCTCACAGCTGCCACACACCCAGCCAGGGCGCAGCCTCTTCTCCTCACCTCACCCCACTCTCCTCAGTGTATCACTTTCTTTCACCCTATCCTTAGCTCCTGCCACCCAGAAATTTTTCTCCAGATGGGAGGACTGGCAATCAACTCCCCTCCCTGTGTAACCAAATATCTCACCCTGAAGATATGCTCAGACTCCCTGGCCGGCGCTCAGCCCTCTGGTTTACAGCGTGGCATGGAGCAGCCAGCCAGCCGGCCCAGCGCCCCACCGGTTTCTAATTAAAACGGAACAAGTGTTTCTCTAGACAGAACAATTTCTTGGAGGAGAAACAACAGGTTCTTCCAAGGTTGGCCTTCAGGTCGCACATAGATGGGCTACTTGTGAAGGAGAGGCAAAACAGTCTGGTTTTAGCAGTACGAATAGGTGTATTTATTATTTATTGTTTTATCTGTACTGCTACCTGAGGCTGACTACAAAGAACTTAAATATCTCCCGGGAATGGCTTTCAGTAGTTGAAAAAAATTACATTATTTTAATGTATTGGAGCTGCAAAAATAAAAAATTATTTCCTATCTCCCTCAGGTTATAAAAATTTACCTAATAATCTCTAGATCACATTCAGCACCATGCTATGCAAATATAAACACTTCTGAAAATAGCTTTTATAATTAAAAGTTAAAAAAAATCAACCCAAACTCCACAGTCATCTGTGATTGAACATGTCCCATGCTCCAGGAGGCAAGATTGCGTGGTTCAGCCCAGAGGCCACAGACTTGATCATCTAAAGGCAGGGATGATGTTAAAAATATTTAATGGCTATCATGGCTCAGGGAGAAGACTAGTCAGCAAATGGATGTGAGACTCAGCACTGGCACGAGGAGCTGGGGGCCCTTGGTGCCAAGATGGAACTTCTTTACAGCCAGGTTGTAGGAAGCGGGGTTGGGAGGTGCTGCTGGGAAATGTTCCCTCAGAGCAAGGTGGGCACTAAGGAAGATCAGGAAAGCTATTTATGTAGAACAGGAAGATTTCACCAATTTGACAACTGGTTCAGGTGTACCAGTGCACACCCACTAACTATTGGCCCTGCCCCAAGGGAACAGCCAAAGAACCTAAATGAGAGAACAGGCCGGCTGGTGGGTTGATGCTCTGCCGAAAGGGGTGGCCATGACTTGGTTCCAGCCGATTGCTACTAGACCTTCTGATTTTTCATGAGAAGCTAAAAATCTGTATTTCCTTTTGGCAAGTAAGGAACATTAGAAAAATAATGCCACGTGAGACAAACAAAATTGGTCGTAAGTGACCATTTTATAACCCCTGATGGACGATGATCAAGGGGGTCAGAGCCACCTGCATCCATGGCCTCCACCGAAACATGAACCCACCAACTTGTTCCAACAGCCGAAATCTCTCTCCACTCCCAAAGCCCCTGCCCTGGTTCAGGCCACTTCATTGCCTCACCTGCGACCAAACTGGTCCTCACACAGCATCCTGGATGTTTCCCTCTCCCAAAGTTACCACCTCCTATTGTAATGACTTGTCTGTCTCAACCTGAGACTTTGTCTTGTTTATTGCTATATCTGCAGGGCCTAGCATAGAGCTTGGCACCCAGGAGGCACAAAAAGGGGAAGAAAGAAGGAAGGAAAGAAGTTCTATTCAGCTATTTTCAGTCCCTTTATTATTACGGCAAACAAGTAGTACCTAATGGTGATAGGTGGTACTGCACCCCAGCTTTATGTGCCTCTGAAGATGCTCACTTAACCAAGGAGGAAGTAAAAATGAGATATCTAAAGATTTCATATAATAAGAGAAAGCCCAAAATTGAAAGATGCAGCAAAGGCATCTGTATTAGTCACAGCCAGCAGGGTAACTCTTTCTCATAAACTCAACTATTGAAAGATATTTTAATCATAAAAACATGGTGCCAATTCTTGAATAATTTTTAGAAAATTGAATTTAAATTTTAGAAAGCCAGTCTACAGCCATTTCTCCTACAACATTTCATTCCTGAAAATTTATGTATTTTTCAGGTCTCAGGATTTGCTCTTAAAAAGAGATAGATAGTCTGTTTTCCGACAATGTGAATATACTTAACACAACTGAACTGTTCCTCGTGACACTCCTATGCCTGGTGATGGAGTTAGGTGGCCCTACGGGAGCCAAGCCTGTCTGTAGCTAGAGGTGTCTACCACTTTCTTCCTAACTACTAGGTATGAAAGCATCTAATCTCTCCTCGTTAGCTTCCTCCTTGCCACATATTGCTCTGACTTCAAGAGGTCTTGGCTTCCCTCAGGTAGCAAAACAAAAGCTGAAGGCAAAGTGAATAGTGGAGGCAATGGGCATCTGTACATGCCCAGTGGACAAAAAATATAAACATACCCTACTCCCACGTTTTCCTCAAGCCTGAACCTTCTGCTTTCTGTGTCCCTGGAAATTCACCAAGAAGCGGTACTTACTTGTCCTCAGGCTGGTTCCTGGGGAAGGCACTCATTCATATATCCCTAGCATTCCTAGTGGATTGGTGGGAGTTAGATTGAAGGACATTAGACCCAAAAGGGAACCTAGAGTCAAGAAATCTCATTTTATAGATGAGGAAAATGAGACTCCAAGAGATTAGTAAATGTCCCAAACTCACAGAAGATTATTGGCCAAGTCTGGACCAGAACTCAGGTCTCCTGACTCCCATGATAATCTATGCCAAGCATGAGATACCGGCATTAAGAAAATGGAAGTAGACTATTCAGCTATATCTGGTCCAGTTTAAGACTCTGGTCACATGAAATCTTAAATGCTTCTCCTGGTCATTTTAAACATCTTCTGGTAACTCTCTGGATTAAGGTAATAGTAGCCACACCTATACTCAACAGACTGTACTAATAGCCACATGATACTCCATGGATTTTATACAGAAAGGCAGGAAAGTCTACCAGGAAGATCACCACCCTGGTAGTTGGATCATGTTCCAGTCCCAGATCTAGTTCCATAAGAGCTAGTGCAGACAAGAGAGCAAAGAAATGGACATCGGGACCAGATTCAAGAGATCCCTTAGCCAAATACCACAACCAAACTCCTTGGTGGGGCCTTCAACCATGTAGATTCTCCAATGGCCAGTTTGAAAAGCAGGACCCTGACCTTAAGTTCGGTGTTCCTGTTAACGGAATAATGGATGTCACTGTTGGCTCTAGAACACATCTCTGTGCCAAAGTATCTTCGTGAGTGAAATAGTTTACTGTGAAATTCTATCTGAGGTTATTGTGAAAATCAAAAGATAAAGTATAAGCTATTGTTAAATTGTATCTAGGTTTAAGGTAACACACCTTTTATCAATATCACCTCTATTGTCACACAGTATCTTTCCTCTTAAGAACTCAACGTATGGGGGTGCTCCATTTCATAGGCAGGAAAACAGAGGATCAAGAGGTTGCAGTGGGGCCAAGACTGAAACACTCCTTGAGTCTTCTCAGATCAGGCTGCCATTCTCTCAACTTAGGCATATTGCCGGCTAGGTCTTGATGGTAACTGAGGCATCAAGTTTCCCAGATTTACTCAAGTTCAGAATCAAGAGGGACATAAATACACTGTATTGTCTTGAGAATTGTTTCATGGAGCACTGTCCCTGACCTCCCGTTTCAGAGTCACTTGAGAGACTTGTTATAAATGCAGATTCCTGGGCCTTGCCCCAGGACCTTTAGTCAATCGGAAAGACTGGGAGCGGGACCCAGGATTTGATATTTCTAATAACTATCCCAGATGTCTCTGATGCAGCCTGACATTTTAGAATCGGTTTCTTCTGATATTGGATCATTCTTTTATGAGACCATACACCAGAAGGCTGAATCCATAGCATGCCTTTACCCAGAGAGGCTCCCTCCAGGCAACATTCTTTTAGCAACTTGTAAGATCCCACAAGCTGTCAGAATGGTGGTATAGAGAAGGATATCACACTGATGGCATTTTGGATTTCAGAAGGGGGAAGGGTCCAACTCCCATTTCCCAAAGAATGACTGCTTCCACAAATGGCTGAGGGAGAGGTTAGTAATGCAGCAGTGGCCACAATTATGTACTACCCAGGCAGATGCTGCCCAAGCGCATGACTTACACCCCAGTCATGGGTTTGACTTTTGCGGGATCTCTTTTGCGGGTCTGGCATTTTCTAAGACCAGATCATTTTCCTTGTATCTGAGGGTTAACAGGATATTTATGAACAATGCCTATACAATGCCGCTTTGGGGGTACAGGAACTCTCGATCCCACGTTCAGCTTAGCCACACCTGCTGGTTTAAGTCTAGTTTAAGTCCCCACGCTTTGGTTTCTTTAGAGGCAAAACAGAAACTCTCTTGCTGCCCTGCCTCTCAGGAGCATGGCCAGGAGAAAGAGGCAGGATTTGCAGAGAGCTGAGTGGCGTGGAGGAGAGACCTCAGCCCACCCTCAGATGCCCCTGTGTGAACAAACACTCTGGGATTTAGGTGCCACCCTCGTCTGAAAATCAAAATGGATTCCACCTGCTGTGGCTCATTCTCTGGGTCTTGCCCAGCAGCACACCCAGGGAATAGAAGCGAAGGGAAGCCAGCTGCCCCTTCTAATCCTACACAAGGCCTTCCGGCGTTTCAGCACTTGGCCTTCCACTGCTCCACTTCTTCAGCACAGTCCAATTCAGCAGCCCTCCTTCCCCCGCTCAGTGCCTTAGGCCATGTCGATCCACTGCCAACACTGTTGGAACCCACCAGAGCCTTTGTACGCTGCCACCGAGGAAACCAGCTGGTGTGCCTTCGACGTTTCCCTCTCGGGTGGTCCTGGGATGTTTCTTCATTTCACCTTTACTCCTTTCAAAGCAGCCTTCAAATTGTTGGTGTTTTAAAAAAAGATCAAATAGAGAGAGAAATCAGATGGACTAGATTCAACAGTGACCTACTCTCAAAATCCTCAAAATCTAAAGTCTTTAGTGAGGCCTCTAAATATTTGGATTCTCCAATGTATGTTTTTAAAAGAACAGTCTGAGTTTTAAGTACAAGACTCTGATTTAAGGAAAAGACTCCAATATGACTAATTACAGCTGAGACAGCAAAACAAAATGAAGAAGGTGATTTCAGTTTCTCCAGACCATGTTTGAAAGACATGGTTAAATCCAGACCTACCACTGAAAGCCACCCAAAATCCCAGAGAAAGCAAAACAAGCTGAGAAAA
Organism: Equus caballus; assembly: GCF_041296265.1. Taxonomy (NCBI): domain Eukaryota; kingdom Metazoa; phylum Chordata; class Mammalia; order Perissodactyla; family Equidae; genus Equus; species Equus caballus. The sequence goes on from NC_091704.1 coordinate 42,654,399, forward strand.
GATTAGTCCAGATTTGCTGGTAAGTTCGTTTTAGTTGAGCCAAATTTATGTCGCAGTAGAGTGATGTATGTATACTTGATGGTGTATTGGCCCTTAGCATAATCATAATAACTGTCACTTACTGAGCATTTACTGTTGTCTTGGCCACTGGTTAAGTCTTTTTTTTTTTTACATTAATTGTCTCTTTTAATCTTGACAACAACCCCATGAATTAAGTGTTAATTTCTCTGTTTTAAAGATGGCGACGTTGAGGTCCAAAGAAGTGAAATAACTTGGCCAAGGTCACAATCCATGGCAGAGCCAGGATTCCAGGCTAGGTCTGTCTCATGCCGATCAGTGACCCCAAGAAGAGCAGAGCTGAAGGAACACTGGGCTGCTATCAATGATCTTTGTTACGATCAAAGCTCTAGCATTAACTAACAGTGTGTCCTGGCACAAGTAGCTGACCCTCGGGGCTCTAATTTTCTCATTTGTAAAATATGGGGCTCGAGTAAATGGTCCCTAATATGCTTTCCAAGTCTAACGGTCCCTAATTACAGCTTTGCTCTTTCACTTTATTCTAGGTGCTTTCTGCTGCTTTCTCTGGATTTTATGACACATGGTTGGTCATAACTATAACTTGTGGATTACTTAGTCCTTGATCCCCTCGGTCTCCCAATTACAACATTGTTCTTACGGGTAAAATGCAACCTGGTGGACAAGTGTGCTCTGCCACAGCCTATGTTACGACGCAGCTCTCAAGGCACATTGAGGCAAAGGTGAGGGACTGCTTGTCAGACATCTCCAGAGATAAAAGCAGTGACATGTGCTTTTTGTGCTGTTCTGTCTTCTCATTATTTACAGTCCTGGGATCCTCAGTAAAGGGGAAAAACTGAAAGCTGACTACGTATAAATTAAAAGAATAATGTTGATTGTCGTTGACTGTTATAATGACAAAGATCTGGGAAGATGCAAGTAAATCCAGGCACAGCTAGGTTAGGACCACACATCTGGCTCTGAGCAGATTCATGAGTCTTACCCCCAGGCCAGACATTGTCAGGCGAAAGAGAGAGTCACCATGCACAACCCTTTTGGGGTTCAGCCAGCCTTGGAGATGGATAAAATAAACAACCTGGCCACTGGGGCTTATCAACAGGTGAAAGGCTCAGGGGATGGGTCATAGTCTAGTCTACAGCTCCCAGGTGGGGCCATAACCGTTGGTGGGCACTGAAGGGGTAGGGGCTGGATTTCAAAGTCAAGTTGCAAAGTTTTGAGGTGAAGAAACAGATCTGCAACACATTCTTCGGGACTTTCTTGTTTCAGATCAAATACACATAAGCCATAAGACAGCATTTCCAAGGAATGTCCTGAACCAGAATCTCTGAAAAGCCTGCCTGTTCCTGCTAGGGGGCCTCTGAAAATAGAAGCAGCAACAAGAACATTTGTGTAGCGTTTCATTGTTTGCAAAGTGCTTTCACACTTTGATCCTCATAGCATCCCTGAGAGTCACTGAGGTTCCAAATAGCCTAGCTAGTTGCCCAGCCCAGGATTCGAACCCAGGTCTCCCAGCTCCAGACCTTTCCTCTACACTGTGAGTCTTTGAATAATAAGACATTTTTTCCCCAAAGGCAAAATGCCTTCTTATTTTTAAAACAAAATAAGGAGAAGAAAAAAGTCTCTATTTAGGAGGCAAGATTGCTGCTGGCCATTTTTCATGGTTGACTTGCTATTTTTCATAAACAAGAGGCAGAAAAGTCAAAGGGAAAGACCACATGGCACCCAACAAAGTGAACACGATACTTTTCAGTGCTGGAGAGAAACAAGGTCAAACATGAGAAAACAGTATCAAAATAGCCTATGAGAAATGCAAAACACAACTTTCCAATTTTTCTAAATTTGGGTAGGTTTTGGATGCTATCACCACCAGTACCATAAGGGTCATAGAGTCAAACGTGGCCAACAGGCGGTAGATCAGGGTCCCAGGTGGCCCCATGAAAAGCTGAATCAACCAGGACCAGAGCCCATCTAAGACCACCTTACCAAATCTTGGATACCTTTCACGTTAGATGGCAATCTCTCACACGTGCGAAATCAAATCCTCCCTGTGGGTAGAGCCTCTTGTCTGCCACCAGACAGGATTCTCCATTAAAGGGCTGACATGGATTTGGGCTTGTTTTCTAAGAATATACCCTTCATGTAAACTCACTGAGATACTAATAATAAATAACCACAAAGCCACTATATTAGCATTTCACAGTTCGCAATGCTCGCTCTCCCTCATTGGAACCGTAAAACATCCCTCTGGATGTAGGTTAGGTGATTAATATTGTCCCCATTCCACTGATGAAGAAACTGAGGCTCATAGTTTATATGACTTCCCTAAACTCACAAAATTACTAAATAGCAAAGGAGAAACATGAACCCCAAACTTCTGGCTTCGTATTTCATGTTCCTTCCAAGATACCAGCCATACCACTGACTAAGACTCCTTGAGTAATGTAGCAAATATTCTCCCATCATATGTTTATCTTTTGCCATGGCTGATGAACTTCAGAGATCTGAGGAACAACACCAGACATCTGGTCACGTCAGCTCTGTCTGGCAGATCCGAGGAGAGAGTCCAGTTGTCAGCCACCCACGCTTCAAAGTGACTTGTAAACGGCAAAACCATCATTGGTTATTCAGGCATACATGTCTCAGAATAAAAAAGGCTGTGAGGAAGACTGAGTCATAAGCTTCCAACCTCATGGATACTTTGGATTAGGAGACTGCAATGCTGGATGTCTGTGTGCCCTGAGGATGGGGGATAAGACCAAGTGTGGAACCCACAGCAGCTCGGGGAACCACTTCCAGCCAAGTTGACTGGGGAGAAAATGGGGAAGGAGCAGCAACTCTGCTGACTCAAAAGAACTGAAGGAAAGAATACTATAATTATTTCCTTAGCTGTAATCTCTGGACTTGTCCGAAGAATAAAGTCTGTCCCCTCCCTCCCATCCCATCGAGAAAAGCCAAGTGACCTTACTGCCTTTGTCTTAAGACAAATTCCTTTTTTTTTTTTTTGAGGAAGATTAGTGCTGAGCTAACATCTGCTGCCAATCCTCCTCTTTTTGCTGAGGAAGACTGGCCCTGAGCTAACATCCATGCCCATCTTCCTCTACTTTATATGTGGGACGCCTGCCACAGCATGGCTTGCCAAGCGGTGCCATGTCCGCACCTGGGATCTGAACTGGTGAACCCTAGGCCGCTGAAGCAGAATGTGAGAAGTTAACTCCTGTACCATTGGGCTGGCCCCTTAAGACAAATTCTTAATGAGTCCCTTCTCAGAAGACTGAACAGAAAGTCTCTCTGGAAACTAGAGGCCAGATGCTCAAAATGTAAGAGGAATTAGCTGCATTAGAAATTGTATCAGTTGTCTATTGCTGTGTAACAAATTATCTCAAAAGTTAGTGGCATAAAACAACAACTATAATAACTCAAGTCCATACTGATGTTTGGGGCCCGGGGCTGGAGGGTGCGGGAGGATGACAGGATTCTAAACTTTGATGTTGGATCTTGAAAGTCTTCTTGTGAATTTTTTCTTTTCTTTTCCTGAGTCCTTAGTGAATTGTGATATGCAGCCTTGAAAGTCTCCATCTGGACTCAAGTGTTCCTCACATCTTGTTGCTCAGTGTATGCATTTCCTAGGGCTGCCTTAATGAATTACCACAGGGTAATCTGGATGGCTTAAAATGACAGAAATTTAGTCTATCGCATTTCCAGAGGCTAGAAGTCTAAAAACAAGGTGTCAGTACCTAAGGTTCTAGAGAAGAATCCTTCCTTGCCTTCCCTGCCTCCTCCTGGCCTCTGACAATCCTTGGAGTTCCTTGACCGGTAGCTATGTCACTCCATTATGTGCCTCCATCTTCATATGGTCTTTTTCCCTCCTTGTGTGTGTCTCTCTCTGTCTTCATATGACCGTCTTATAAAGACACCAGACATTGGATGTAGGGCCCATCTTAATCTACTATGACCTCATCTTACTTTAACTAACTGCAACTGCAAAGACTGTATTTCTAAATAAGATCACATTCTGAGATTCTGGGAGGGCAGGAATTTGGGGGGGACACTATTCAACCCAGCGTACTAGGAACATTTCCAAGAATCATCTTTATCCTCTCCAAGTGTGAATCAACTGACAAGGTAACTACCAAGATTACAAGGATCCTATCTAGCAAATACGAATCATTCTTTTTGACACTCCCCCCCCCCCATAATTCCATTTTGGTAGCCAATTCTAAGAATAGAAGTCTACATACATAAAGAAACTTTAGGCATAGAGCTCAGGCAAAGCAGCACTGCTTATAGCAGCAAGTCTGAAAACAATCTATATTTCCAATAATAAGAGAATGGCTAAGTACAGAAGATACATTTATACAATGGACTATTCAGTATCCTCTAAAATTATATATGAGGTTTGTAATAATGTAGAAAATTTACAAGTGAAAAACACACCATTTAACAAGTGAAAAATACACAATATTTTTATAAATACAATTATGTTTTAAGAAGAGCAAATAAATCACAAAATTGTACATAAAAGAAAAAAAAGGAAAATAATTCATCAAAATATCAGCATTGTTTGTCTTTGAATGGTTGAATGATTTCTGTTTATCTTTTAGGTTGTGCCAATTATTTATTTCTGCATAATGAACAACCCCACAACTTATTGCTTCTTGCATTTATTGTTCTCATTAATCTGTCATTTGGGCAGGGCCCAGTAGAGGTTGGCTCATTTCTGCCTCATGCGACAACAGTTAATGTAATTCAACTGTGACTGAAGGATGCGCTTTCCAAGATTGCTCAAGAACATGTTGGTGCTGGTGGTCAGCTGGGAGGTCAGATGGGGTTGTTGGCCAGAAGCCTCAGTTCATCTCCACGTGGGCCTCTCCATGGGGCTGCTTGAGCTTCCTCATCGCATGGCAGCCAGGTTTCAAGAACAAGTGTTCTAAGAGAAAGGAAGCAGAAACTGCAAGTCTCTTAACGCCTGGGCCTGAAAACTAGCACAGCATCACTTCTGCCTTGTTCTATTCATCAAGCCATCTCGGGGCCTGCTCAGATTTAAGAGGAGGGGATTTTCTTGATGAGAGGAATGTTAAAGAACTTGTGGCCATCTCTGATCTACCAATATAAGTCGACATTTTTCAAATTTTCTTTAATGAGTATTGTTACAAGCAGGGGCACGTGAAGTACCTTTAAAATGCTTTTATTTAAAATTTTGAAGACCCCTAATATAAACTCTCTGATAATTCATGAAACTACTTAGAATACCAAATTTCTCCCCTCTTTGCCCTCAAAGCCCCTTCTCCATCTATATACCTCTACACATACACACACACACACACACACACACACACACACGAAATTTCCCATCTTTAGGCCCTTCACCCCTGGCCTGGTCTTCTCTCAGTTCTTTGCTGAGGGTGTTAACTAAAAATTAAGAGTACTGGTCATGGTAGCTTGTAGTATGCCCCATTCCAGATAGATACTTTTCAAAAGGTGTCTGTTAACAATACTCCTGCATTTCCCAACATTCTCACATACAAGAAGACTGACAAATAAATGAAGCACATGACTTCTGAAGAGCTACTGATCCAAGCTGTATGTATACAACTAAGCAAGCATCTCATTGCCCTCCCTTTCTCCTACCACATCTGACTCATCAGTTATTAAACTCTGAAGGGCTCATAGTTGCCTGAAATAGTCATATTGATTCTTAAAAGCTTTTCTCAAATTGGTTCAAGTTTCCTAATACTCACTCTTAGATCACATAAAGAAGTGCTCACACTTGGGTCCTGCATTTAAGTGATCATGAAGCTGATCTCCTTAGTTTTTAATGGGAGAGAAGGCTAATAGTCTTTAGAGAATAAATATTAAGGTCTGACAACAAAGCAATAAGATTAACTGCCTAAGATTAAATGTGAGCCAGTGTGTTACAGGTTTTAGTTTAGTTTGTTCTGTTTGGTATTTTGTGTGTGTGAGAGTTTTGTCCTGGTTTTCAAGTCTGAATAGCCAATTTTATCAAGACCTCTTGGAAGATGAAAGAGCTGCTAGCAACACCCAGTATCCCAGAATTTTAATTAAAGCTATGGATCCTCTCTCAGAAAAATGTACATGAGCATAAGCAAAGTATGCTGCATACTTTGAGGGGTTCACAGACACCTTGCCTATGTCAATAACCCCCATGCTAGAGATATCTCAGATTTTTGGTGACTCAGGGTCCCATGACCTTCATGGTACCAACCCCGACAGGACAGGAAGTGAGCATCTGAGGATGTCATGGTGGCCTAGGGCTTGTTGGGTCATGCGAGGAACAGTAAACACAACTGTTCACAATCCTGCTTCTTCCTCGAGCCATCACAACAGTTACCTGTGAATAAAGTCCAACAGAGAAAGGCAAAACAACCTTGGTACAGACCAAGCTTCCATATTAAGAATCCTCCTTCCCATCTGAGAGGCAGAAACACTTCTCACACCTCATTCTCTTCCCATCCCTTCCTCTCCCTTCCCTGTTTCTCTCCTTCCCTCTGTCAAAGATTTAATGAGCACCCTTTTAACCTCTTTCTCAGGGCTAGGGTCTAGGAACACAAATTTGAATTAAACATGGCTCCTCTCATTCATTAAACAAATTCATTGAATATTCACAGAACCCCATGTGCTTTAGTTTTTACAATCTCCATCCCAGTGGGGGAAATGCACACACTCAGGCCCACAAGCCATGGATATGTGTGCATTTACAATGCATCTACAAGGAGGCTACAGTGGAGAGATATGTAAGCAACTATGGGAGCAGACGAGGGAACAACTAATTGTTTGCCTGGATGGGTCATGGAAGACTGCTCAAGGAAGGTGCAATTGATCCCCATATTCAGAAACAAATAGGAATTTCCCAGGCAGACAAGGGAGGAAAGAGGGACAACATGTGCAAAGGTACTCAGGTGTCAAAGAACATGGTACCTTTTGGGTCAGTGTGGCTGGACCTCAGAAGCATGTGCAAGATCAACAGAAGTTAAAGCAAGAAAGACAGGGGGAGGCTGAATGCTGGATGTTCTAAGTGCTACACAAATCGGTCAGAAGCACTGGCATGGAGCCTCTGGAGGGCTCTAAGCAAAGGAATGAAATGATAGGTTTTGGTTTCAGAAAGCTAACTCAGTTAGACGGTGTGTGTGTGTGTGAAAAACAGGGAGACTAGTTGGGAAGGAGGCTCCTGAGAGGTCCTGGTGAGGGATAAAAGAGGGTCTAAATTCTAGTAGGGGCAGTAGGAGCAGAGAGAAAGGGCAAACATGAGAGATTCAGATGACAGCATCGACAGAAATCGGCAAATGGGTAAATGGGGTGGCAGTGGGGGTGAGTGAGGAGTCATTATTATGACTTCCAGGTTCCTTATTTGAGCAAATAGAAATGTAGTTGACCAAGACAGGGGATACAAGGTTGTATGGGGTAAGATAATGAGGCCTGAGGGGCATGGGAGTGTGAGGGCCTGTGGGATAACCAACTGGAGATGTCTACCCTGGTGATGGGACTACACATCAAATGAGCACCCACTATTTGTCCAGTCCTGGTCTAAGTTCCTTGGTCACCAAAAATGACATTGAAATTCTTATGTGTTTTTTGCCAATCATGTGCGGAAAAAATAATTTTTTATAAAACTCTCTTGAGTGAGATAGATCATCTCAAGCATGAAAAGAGCCACTTACGGGTAACAATGAGAAAATCATCTTCGTGCTAAATTTGCCTTTCTCTTCCCTTACATCATAGCAGACTCCGCCAAGACCACTACGATCAAGTTTTATTCCTCCTTCCAATCCTCCACTGCAACTTTTGGCTGTGCAAAACGAATACTTCCATATGGTGCAATGTTTATGTTAAGACTGGGAAACATATGAAATGCTTTCAGTAAATTTTATCCAAGAAGCAATAAATTTACGAATCCTAAGCAGCTGGAATAAAATATTGGCCCATAATTGATTTTGGATGAAGTGTATTTCAACAGGACTAGGAAACGGAGCAGTTTGTTAATTACTGATGTTTAGAGATCTTGGGTGTCTTCACACAGCCCTCCCTAATTGTAATCTCAGACAGATTACGTGATATCTTGAACAACTTCTGTCTCATCTGTAAAATGGGTTTAGCAATCTTACCTACTCATGGGGGTTTCTGTGAGAATTAAATGAGCTAATGCAGGTAAGGAGCTTAGAATGGCAGTCATCAGAGACTCAGCAAATGTTAGTCCTACTTCTTATTACCTACAAACAAAGTGACAAGAGAAGGGGAATGGGATGAAGATGGGGATGGGAGGGAAAAAGGAGAGAATAGTTTACAAGAAGAAAGTTTTTAGGATATATCTATGGAAGGGTGCCCCCTGCCACCTCAGAACTGTAGAGGCAAGAAAGCTGTGTGAGTGTGAGTGGTTACTAAAAAAGATTTTTGAGGAAGGCGGCTGGGGGCAGGGGGTGGTATGTGAGACCTGTAGAACCAGGAACTTTCTGACATACATTTTGGATCATCATTCATTTTTATAATTATTTAATTCACTAGGACAAATGAGAGCAGGACAGCAGAAGGCAAGAGCACTAAAACACATAAATTGTTTAGCGGGGATTAGTTAACATGCAAAAACTGCCCCAGGTCTATGTGAAATCAGTCCACAGAACTTTATTCTATTGACTCACTATTACTTTGGACAAACTGCCAATTTTTGTTTTAGTTTTCTAGTCACAAAAGCAAAAGGATCTCTTAGAATGACTTTTAATGTCTTCTACTTATATAGCTCTTATATCTATAAAGCATTTCTATATATTTCTAATTTAATACTGATAAAAATCAGGTAAAGTAGCTATCATTAGCTCTATTTTAAAACAGCAAACACATAGTGTATATTTACAGTGTGCCAGGTACTACTCTATATGCTTGACAAGGAGAGTCTCATTGAATCCTTCTGACAAACCTACGAGGGTGGCACTATCGTCATCTGAGTCTAGAAGACTGAAGTTTAATACTCTCCCAAGCTGACCCAGGCAGTAAAAGCAGAGCTAGGATTTGAACTCACATCTGTATGACTTCAAAGCCTGCCTCCTAACTCCCAACCACCGCATTCTGCTGTTGAAGAATAATCAGATACACGTTCTTTCCTAGTATGGCAATGCTTTTAGTTTGAACTCAGCCTAATTATTTACAGTCATGTAAACAACTGTTGTGAAATTATACAGAAATATTAAGCTTTTGAGGCTTCTTTCCATATTGAGCTCCTAGAATTGCTCAAGACAGATATACATCTCAATGTCCATTCCCCTCCCTCAAGATTATGAGAATCTGTACAAGACCAATAATTGCTGAATAAAGTTTCCAAATACCTAAAGTACTTGGTAATAGGCTAAGAATCTGTTTCTTATTTACTTATAATACAGTCTAATAGCTGTAGGTAAGAAAATGTAAGCACAATTTTAGTGAAGGGTATGTACCAATCTTTTGAGTGGTTCAATAATGAAAGGACAAAATTTGTTCATAAAAATGTACTTTTTATTTCATTAAAAAAAAAAACCGGCCAATATCCCTCCCCCTCATGCAAACAGCTCTCATATGAGATTCTTCAGATTTTACGTTTTTTCCATTCTGGCTCATTCTTTGTTTCCTCATCATCAGATTCAACTTGGGCAAACATGGTTTTGGGCTGAGTCCTAAAAGAAAGTTAAAGAGAAGAGGAAAAATTTAGTCGACATGTGTTTATTAGATTAGACTTTGCTCCTTTCATCAAGTGGAAGCACATTTGGGGAATCAATCACATCTCAATTATTAAATATCAATCATTGAACTTCTGGCAAAGAAAAGGAAAATAGAAATTTAATTATGTTCAAGACAAGAGCCAAAGATTCTTTTAAAGATTTTCACTCTGTGGCAGACTATGTGTGCTGTCCTTTCCTTCAATAAAATAAAATAAAAAAAAAAGTATCAAATTCAGTGGAATCACATAGAACCACCCTCCACATCAAACTCAAGCTCACCAGGACCGTTTGGGAGGCCAAATTATAGTCGCCACGCAAGAATCTACATGATCTTTATTTATAGCTCTCTGGGCTGTTCCTAGATGTAAGCAGTCCAAATATATGTGATTATGGTGCACATGAATAGGAGAATTTGAGTTAATAGTTTTCTTATCCAATGAGTTTAAAATACTAGATAACACATATAGTAATTTGAGTACTGCTAGAAAAAATAAAAAAACAAAACAAACAAATGAACATTCCCTCCATCCCAACACCCAGATCCATGCCTGGAAATGTCAAGCATTTTAGGAATCGTCATTGAGTATCATTGCTGTAATACTGGCACAAAGTACATCAAGCAATCTTTGTATTAGGACTTTCTGTGCTTTGTAAACATACCTGGTTCAATGACATTCCTTTTTACACCATTCACACAGAAAATAATTCCAAGAAAATGTCAAATGGTTATAATTCATACTCTTTTTGGTCATGCTACTGTTGATTTCCTTTTAAAAACCACTCTGTCACATTATGAGGAAACATTAAAGCATAATACTGAAGATGATATATTTTAGCTTACATCTCTATTTAGAGTTCAATTCATTGTGTCAAGGTAATTCGAGAATGGTAAAAATAATGACAATAACTCCTTTTATTTGCCAAGTGAAAACAAGGTTAAAAGCTTCTATTACTTCTTGCTGTTTCTTCGTTATCCTGAGGAAGAAGTAGAAAGCATCCACATCATGCTGATGATGTTCCAGTGCGAGCCGTGTCCTAGAATTCCTCCAGCATAAGTTAGTTATAACTCCTGTCTCTCCACTTATCTCACACACCTATCTAGAGCCCAGGCTGTCCCCATATCCAATCCAATTGGTTAAACTTGTTGTCACTTTAAGACACTTAGGACATCAACAAACACACCATAGCTCTAACATTTCCAAAAGCAACTGCAGATTTTCATAGGTCGTGAGTTGCTGAATTACTAGAAAGCAGGACCACTGGCTTTCTAACATGCTATAACAAGGCAATTGGTGCTCATTACATATTTCATCTTCTCGCAAAGATGTTGGCCACTTAGATATGGACAAACCCATACAGGAACAAAATTGTCTGGTTTAAAAAATCCTTTAAATTAGATATTTAATCTCTAAGGGGGAAAAAAAGAAACATGGTCTTCTAAAGATATCCAGCAGTGCTTCATAAGACACCAGCTCATCAATGTTAGCTGCAAAGAGGTTTATGTACTAAGAAGTTGTAATGCTGCTTTTTTGGATATAAAAAAGAAGAAACTGATGACAGATTACAGGAAGGAAACCCAGAGCTTGAAAAGGCTATTTCATTTGAGTGGTTACTCTTTTATATTCCACTAACTTCCAAAAGTATTTTTAGCAGGTTGATGGCTAACACTAAAGGGCAGAGAATCAGTGGAACTATTCAACAAGGGGCAGAAAGAGAGTAATGATTGCAAAGAGGCATGGGAGAACATTTTGGGGGATGAAGTATTCTACAATCTTGATTGAAGTGGTGACTACACAGGTGTAGATATTCGTCAAGACTTGAAATGGACGCGTTTTGTATTTTTATTATATATAAATTATATCTCAATAAAATTGACCTATAAAGAAAATCAAAACAAAATAAATGAGTAGGAGATCAAGAACCAAGGAACAAAAAAGTACGGAACTGAGTATAAAACTTAGCACCGAATTTCCTAGCAGCCAAGACAAAAGAAAAGAAAAATATCAGTCTTTCAAAGGAGATAGCTTTCCCCCTTGACTAGCATTGAACTAGTAAATTTTTCACTGAGTAAATTTTTACATCAGGGTTACTTAGATTGTCACGTTCAATCACCAGACCCCAACAGTCCCCTCATCCTTTGCAGGTATTTTACCTTCGGCGACATCAACTTGTTTGGAAGGTGGAGCGGTCCTCTTTGTGAAACTCCATGAAATTTATTTTAAATTCCACTTTTGAACTAACAACAATGTTGCCAGCAAAATAGCTATATTATGCCTATGCAACATCAAATCATGACACTTGGCTTTCCAATAGCCATGCTCTCCTTCCCCAAATTGCCAAAATCAAGGCATAAATCAGCATCCAAATTTTCCCAGTATGGCAGCTCCTCAAAAAATTAAAAATAGATTCATCATGTGATCTAGCAATTCCACTTCTGAGTATACGCTCAAAAGAACTGAAAATAGAGTCTTACAGAGATATTTGTACATCCATGGAAGCAAGCTAAGTGTCCATGGATGGATGAATGGATAAACAAAAAGGTGGTATATACAGACAATGGACTATTATTCAGCCTTAAAAAGAAAGGGGGTTCTGAAAAATGCTACCTGGATGAACCTTGAGGACATTATGCTAAGTGAAATAGGCCAGTGACAAAAAGACAAATACTGTGTAATTCCACTTACACGAGGTACATGGAGTAGTCAATTTCATGAGGGAAAGGAGAATGGTGGTTGCCAGGAGGTAGGCAGAGGGGGAAATGAGCTGTTGTATAATGGGTATAGAGTGTTAGTTTTGCAAGATAAAAAGAGTTCTGGAGATTGGTTGCACAACAATGTGATTGCACTTAACACTACTGAAATGTACACTTAAAATGGTTAAGATGGTAAATTTTGTTACGTGTATTTTAAACAATTACAATTAACAAAAAAAAACCTAGGTTCTTGTATTTAGTCATAAGGAAGAATGGAAAAACCCTTTTCCTGGGATAGAAAGGGTCTTAGCCTCCAACGTGGGGCCATCCCAGAGCAATGCTTCTCAAACCATCTATGGTGCAAGGCCAGTCTTTGTTTTCTAATTTCCAATCCCTCGCAGACAAATATTATATTTCTAGAAAAATAAAAAGAGTACCAAAATCCAAATCTAAATTTTTGTTAGTCCAATTTTTGCAGTCCAGTTTTGTTGGACTACACTGTGAATAACACCTGCTGGGAGCTCCATCCCTCCCCTACTTTGGGAAAGAAAGGAGTAAAGCAGGGCTCCGAAACCAGGCTGTGGAGTAAAAATTTGTCTTCTTAAATAAAACTTTTATACAGGGTGAGCTTCCGCCAACTGTAGGAAAACATTTCCCATATCTGGAGAAGTGGGCCCTGTATCATGCTACTGAAGACCTGGTGAAGGAATGGAGTTTGACGTTGCATTTTCACAGGCCCCTTTAAGGAGCAGTCTTTAATTCCCGGGAGTTAGGTACAGGGAGGTGAAGGGAGACGTGGCCCACAGAAAGAAGTTTCCCTCATTCCAATCCATCCTGCCTCCAAAACCAACATTCTTACTACATAGTTCAGAACCTTCCATAAGAGCTCTGCATTGTCTGCTGAATAAAGACTAGGTTCTTCAAAAAAGATTGGCTTCAGCACACTAATATCTCTAGCTAGCCTCAGGAATGCCAGTGTTTTATAGAAGCAAAGAGAGAATTACAGCTTTAAATCTTGCAGCTATTCTTTCTCTTCAGCAATTTTTATCTTTGAATTTATGTCCAGCAGTCATTCTTTTGAAAGTCTCTGGAAATCCATATATGAGGAAGACAAAAAAATTCAATTCAGGATTATCTAGGGCATTTAAAATGGATTTCTTTAGTCACCACTTTTCAAGACAATGAGGAACAGAAATGATTAGGCAACCACTAAGCAGAGTTAGGAAGAGAACCAGGAGATTTCTTCCCCGGGAGGTGGCCTAATTTGCCCTTGGCATAGAAAACTACTATAAAATAAATCAACAATGTCAAGTAGGAGTAAAATGACATGTGCAAAAAGATAAAATGTTAACAGATTTGAAAACACTTCAAGCTGGTGCAGAAATTCCTACTCTTAAAACCAATAGGAAGCTAACAGATAAACAACAACAAAAACCCTCTAAGTCTCTATTAACATTGTCACTGGCCACAAAAATGGATTTCTTTCTGCGCTGCTTGAAGAAATGGAATCTGTAAACATAGACTCTCGTGGATGCTTCCGTAAGGAAGAGGAGGACAAACCAATGGGCACGAAGGCATGGCAGCAACTCAGGAAATACACCCATCAATAAATAACGTGCAAGAAATATATTCCACCGCTTCAAGAAAGCGTTTCCATTGCCCACCCATTTTCGTCTTCTATTTAATCAGTTCCTCCAGAATTCTCTACCTCCTTTGTCAAGAAACAGGAAGGTGTCAACTCAATTTACAGTCTCATGGCAGATTTATCTCCGTTGCCCAAAACAAAAGACTATAAAAGGATTGACGTGAAGAAGAAGGGGGTAAGGGGAACATTCCATCAGCCAAAGGTAATCATCAATGTGGGTGCTCAACAGGTTAAGGGATAAGGTAAGTCTCACTGAGAACCAGTAGAGTACCCACCTTACTGAAATCAGCTTCATCCACACTATTTTACTAGTTGATGGCCCACACTTACCCATTTTTCTAAGTATTAATTGAAAGCTTAAACTTACAGGGGCCCACCCAGTGGCAGAGCGGTTAAGTTTGTGTGCTCCGCTTCGATGGCCCAGGGTTCATGGGTTCAGCTCCCGGGTACGGACCTACGCACCGCGTACCAAGCCATGCTATGGCAGGCATAGAGGAAGATGGGCACAGATGTTAGCTCAGGGCCAATCTTCCTCAGCAAAAAGAGGAGGATTGGTGACAGATGTTAGCTCAGGGCTAATCTTCCTCAAAAAAAAAGAATTTGAAAGGAAAGAAAAAAAAACTTACAGAAGGCTGATGTGAAACTTGCATTTTGCAGTTTGATTAACTTACTTGGTGAATAGGAAACATTTTTCACCTGACTGTATATGTCAACTTGTTTACTAGAGTTACTAAGAAAAGGACAGCAGACTAGATATCAACAGTTATTACTGCGAGCCATTAAATAAACTAATCAGAGGAGGGCTGAAGGGTTTTTTATTTTAGCTTCAGTAAATTCTGCATTTGCTAACAGTTAATATTTCATGAAGCAAATATAAAAGCCTAAGAAAACGTCTTTCTCAAATCTACAAATTCTAATGTACTGATACTTTGTGCTGACTAATTTTCCCCTTGGAACATTTTTTAAACTGAATTCTCAAGTTATTTGTAGAAAGTGAGTCCTTTCAAACAACTATGTGTATAGAAAAAAAAACAGAAGGCCAACAGAAACCGAATCCCACCTTCAGTGTTTCCACCCAGAAGAATTTTGTGTAGAACAGTCAGTAAATAATAAAGAGTCCCCCTGCAAGCTTCTAAAAGGGCATTTTAGGGGGTGCATTGTTTGTGCAAGAGATTCAAAGTGTCAGCGGAGCTGTCCTTTCTCTTCTGACCAAGCTCTAACGCGGGCCTTCTACACTCCTCCCCTCGTGCTCAGGCCAGAATGAAGTCCCCAAATGTTTGCAGCTGCAATGCAAAATCCACAGCTCAAAGTCTTTCTTAATTATGCATATTCTCCTGATATGATTCATTCAAAAAGCATAAAGCGAGCTCCAGGGTAATAGAATGAGTATGAAGGGAAATCACTTGTAATATTTAGTCATCAGTATGTGAGTATAAACCACAAGCTTTTTTGGCTCAGGGCCCATTGTTTATTATGAAGGAAACCCTCAAAGCCAAAGTCAACTATAGCCATGACTTGACAATCTGACACACTTGTTAACCCTGTGAGAATGAACATGGTCCAGATGAACTCTGACCCAGTCATCACAATTGCAGAATTATTAAGATTAAATAAAGAACTTGACCAAAGGTTCCACTTGAAATGGTCCCTTCTTTCTGGTGAACAGCTAATCAAAGATAATTTTTTTTTTTTAATATTAGGGACACAGAAGAAGATGAGAGGCAATAAGATGTTTCTAGATAAAGAATGTTCTATTTTCTTCAGGAAATGAACACATAATATTTTGGAAAAGAGACAAACGTATCTCAGACTCATTAAAAAGGACACACTAACTCATAAGGCTACTGCGAGATTCGAAGATTGAGTGAAGGGGAGAAAGGGACATATCTGAAACCTGCGGAAACGGGAAACAAAAAACAAAAAAGAGAGAGGAAAAAAATGAAGAAGAACTGTCTAAAATCACCATTAGCTACCTCACCACCAAGTGGGTAAACAAGTCAGAATGATTAAATCTTTGAGGAGCCCACAGGCCTGAGGCAGCCCAGGATCATCAATGCCCTCTCTAAGTTCACATTTATAAAATATATAACTGTGTGCCACAATTTCCACTCAAAAACGTGTGAAAACTGGGCATTAGTGCAGCCCTACTCTCTTACTTCACAGATGGGGAAATAGTCTCAGGGAAGGTAAGCGAATCTCAGCAGGAACTAAACCCCCGGACTTCCGACTCCGCCTGCCGTGCTTCCGCCCTGCCTGCTGGCTCACACAGTCGTCCCTCAGCTTCGCTATTACTCCCATAGCTACTATCAGTTGCATTGTGGTGCGAAGCAGTACACTGCAGTAGTCAAAAGCAGAGGCCTGACTCTGAAGCCAGACCGCCTGTGTTGAAATCCCAACTCAGCTACCTGCGTGGCTTTGGTCAAGTTATAAGCCTCAATTTCTTCATTTGTAAAATGGAGACAATAATATCACTTACCTCATAGGAGGATTAAATGAATAATACATATAAAGTTTTTAAACAAGCCTGGCATGGTCTAAGTGTAATAAAAGTGTCATCGTTATTATAAACCTTGCTTTGACTCTTACGTGTTCCTCACTTCATATAGCAGGTAAATTTTCAAAAAGTTGTATGTGGAATATATTTGATAAAATAATTTATATATTAAATACAACATAGCAGCTTGCTATTTTTTAAAAACTCCTGGAGGAAGAAATACTTTTGTTATGTAAATACTCTGTCTTCAGTATGAATCTCTACAATCAAAATAATCTATTCTGTACCTTTGTATTTTCTTAAGGGCGAATCACTTGTGGTTTATGTTCAATAGCTACTTTTGTATTATTATCAAACATTACTATACAAAATAATCACCTAGGGAACTTCTCAAGATGCAGATTCCCAGCCCCAATCTTGCAGAGTCTAATTGAGTCTGGCTGGGGTGAAATCTAGAAATTTGCATTTTTAACCTTCCCACTCCCTCCCTCCACTCTGACACAGGCAGTCCACAAACCACTTTGAGAGACACTGGCCTTTCCACAGGAATATGGTGATCAGTGAGGATCAGTCACCTTGAAGTATAACTCAAGAAAAAAGTTTTATTTATCTCTGTGGGTTTATGTGTCTTCCCAACACAAATAATATATAAACCTTTACTCAATCAAAGAAGGACCTCTTTCAATATTGCCTACTAACTCAACATGGCTTTAAATGGATCCTTTATGGAGGGGAATGATATTTTAACACACATACACACATATCCATGTATCCTGTATCAGACAAGACATGCACACTGAAAATTAAATTGACTGAAACAGCAATAATGGCAGCTTATCTGGCAAGAAAACGGGCATGGCTGACAGAGCTGTCAGGCTGTCAGCCTACTGGCCAGGGTCCAGGCTCCCACACACATCTACCCCAGTCAGATATGTAAACTAATAGCCTTCTGGATCTATATCCTGCCCACTCCCCAGCCAGCTCCTTTCGCCTCCCTCCAGCAACATCTTTTAACAAGAAACTGTAATCGAATCTGCCCATGTGTGGCTGAACAAGAGTCTTCTGTGATCCTGCTGTGTTTTAAACTTTCATGGCTATTACACTGCCAGTGCCAGAAATGAAACTTAAAACTCAATTGATAAATGTAACGTGTTCAAAGACTCTGTTACCATCACTGGAGAATAAAGGTGAGTATATGTCACGTGCAAGTGGGCAAATTTGTGTAATGTCTACTTGTGCTTTTCTGTGATAAAGCAAGATACAGTAAATCTTCATTTCATCACTGACAGAAGTCAATTGCAGTGAAGAAAAACAACCAGACACACATTCTCAATTACAGTGACCTTTATGAAAAGATCCTTTAAATATTAGCTTCCCTTCAAACACTTCGCCACTTGGCAGTAAACAGTATACTCTAGCAGGTGAACATGGGAGAAATAGCACTGCAATTCTGGCTAACAAATTACATGCCACAGACAGTGCCATGAACTTAGTTAGTATGCAATAAATGTAAGGTGACAAAATTGGGTAGAAGGAAAGAGATGGGAGCAAAAGGGAGCGGCAGAAAGGTGTATATTAAGAGAGATCACAGTCCTCTGAAAAGCTCATTAGATTAGGCATCAAAAGAAATGAAGTCTAGTTCCAGTTGCAACCATTGTTAATTGTAAATCTTGATGCCGAAGTCTCCTCATATGTAAGGAGACGATACGACAATGTCCGTTCCACCCACTTTGCAGAGCCACCATTAAGCTAGCACATTATTCAATTGTAAATATAAACAAATCACCTCCAGTGCAGGAAAATATCATCAGGCAATAGTCACCAAGGAACAAAACCCATTTCCACTTCAATTAATTCTATTTAAAGAAAGTTGAAAATCTGGAAGAATGATTTTCCAAGAAAATATTAATTACCAAGCAGACTCAAAAGAGTCAGAAAATCCAAACAGACTATTTACCACGAAGGGATGGAAAAGAAGGAGGAAAATTAACGAATTACTACTCACCCTCCTCGCCACAAAAGCACCAGGCTTTGACAGATTCACAGGGGCATCTATCAAATCTTTACAAAGTAGATTTAATGGTATAAAACAGTTCGAGAATATGCATAGAAAAGAAAAGCATACAGAATTTTTACAAAGCCAGCCTGGCACTGACAAAGACTAAACCATAACCATGCGAGGGTCGTACCAAAGATGCAAGGATGATTCGATCTTAAGAAATTCAGTAATATAATTGATCATTTTCATTGATCAAAGTAGAACAACCATATGGTCACTTCCACAGAGATACGAGAAAGGAATTCAGTAAAATTCAGCATCTACTTCAGATGAACACGCCTCTGGTCTTTGTGTGGTGTTCGCTCTGCATGGGATGCTCCCCCCTGGATATCCGCATGGCTCACTCCCTCATTCACTCAGGTCACAGATCACTCAGCAGAGGTTCTCCCCTGATCACTATATCTACAAATAGCACCCTTTTAACCCCCTGGTTACTCTATGTCCCCTATTTTAGTTTTCTTCTTTTCACTTGCTACCATCTAACATTTATGGATTTGTTTATTGTCTGTCTCTGTCAACTAGAATATAAGCTCGATAAAAACTGCTGTATCCCCACAACCTAGAACAGTATCTGACACATAGTAGGTGTTCAAT
The DNA here is from genome assembly GCF_041296265.1 of Equus caballus. NCBI lineage: Eukaryota > Metazoa > Chordata > Mammalia > Perissodactyla > Equidae > Equus > Equus caballus. The sequence goes on from NC_091704.1 coordinate 42,673,620, forward strand.
AAACCTTTGTTGAATGAATAAATAAAATAAAATAAGATGGATTCTTCCTTAACATCTTGTACATGTGTTTTCAAAAGGTATCATGTCTTACGGGGAAATACCATTAAACTGAACAATATGAAACCACTGACATTTGACTTTTTTCACCTACAAAAAAGGCAATTACGTATGTTTCAACCTAATGGAGTCACTCCTGTTAAAGTTTGAGGTGATAAAAGGATGTGATTACTGATATTATTTAATATTGTTCTGGCAGTACTAGTCAATACAATTAGATAAGATAAAGAAAGAGCAGGCATAAAAATTGGAAAAAAAAGAGGTAAATTTAACATTATTTGCATATGATATAATTTTATGCCTGAATACCCCAAGCAAATTGAGTAAAAAATCATTTAAACAGTAGGAAAATACAGTAAATAGATATGAAACAAATACCCATATATAAATTAATAATACATGTATATATATAAACACATAGCATTCCCATATACAATGGAGTTATAAATTCAGCAGAAGAAATGATCCTATTTACAAGAGCACAAAAAGATAAAATAACTAGAAATAAACTTAAAAGGAAATGTAGATCTATATGAAGAAAACTCACAAATACTACCGAGGGATAAAGAGACGTGACTAAACAGAAAAGACATACCCTTTTCTTGGTTTAAAAGAAGCAATGTTATAAAACTCTATATAAATTAACATATACATATAACTCAATTTCAACAAAAATAGCACCAAGAATTTTTTGGGGGGAGAGGTTACGAGATAACTTAGAGTAAGGTTACAGAAACCTGCAAGAATAGATAGAAAAATTCTGATAAGAAGACTAAGGAGAGCAGGCAGCCCTCCAATACTGAAAACCATTTGGTATCGATACTTGACTAGATCAATTAACGGAACAGAACAGAAAGCCCAGAAACTGGCTAAAATTCACGTGAGTGCAGTACATATAATAAAGATATAATTTCAATTCAATGAGGAAAATTAGATTACCCAATAAAACAGTTTAACAGCAACTGGCTAACCAACTAGGAAAGACTAAATTGGAGTTCTACGGTGGTAGGCTGAAAAATGGCCCCCCAAAATACCCACCTTAAATCCCTGGAACCTGTGAATACTGTAGAATTTGGAAAAAAAGGTCTTTGCAGATGTGATTAAGGATCTGAAAGTGAGGAATTAATTCTAGATTATCTCAAGTGGGCCCTAAATGACATCACAGGTATCCTATAAGAGAGAAGAGGAGAAGACCAACACAAAGGAGAAGGCGACGCCAAGACTAAGCAGAGACTGGAGTAACACGGCTACAAGCCGAGCAGGCAGGCAACCTCCAGAAGCTGGAAGAGGCATGGAATGAATTTTCCCCTAGAGCCCCATGTGGAGTGCGGCTCTGGCTGCCACCTTAATTTCGGACTTTGGCCTTCCAGAACTGTAAAAGGATCAATTTCTGCTTTTCAAGCCACCAAGTTTTTGGTAATTTGTTATGGTGGCCCCAAGCAACTAATACACCCACCTCACTCCTGTCACTAAAACAATTCCAGTGAATCAAAGATTTAACTCTAAAAAATTTTTTTAAAAAGTATTAAATGGAAAGATGGGAGAATTTAAAGAATAATCTTGGAGAGTGGAGGCTTTCCTAACTAAAATAAAACCCAAGAAAGAAAAATTTCTAAATCTGACTACATTAAATTTTTTTCACACATGGGAAAAATGTCATAAACAAAGTAAAATAAAAATGACTGACTGGGACCAACATCTGTAATACATGACACACAAAGGGTTAAGCTCTTTAATATAAAGCACTCTTACAAACCAATAGGAAAAGGACCCATCAACTGATAGATAAATGGGCACAAGACATAAGTAGAAAAGTTCACAGGAAACAAAGGCTTTTAACATATGAAAACATGCTTAAAAGATGTAAAAATGTAAGCGTAAACTACAATGCAATACAAGTTTTCACCTATGAGTTTGGCAAAGATAAAAGGAACCATCTCTCAGCAAGGATGAGGGAGGGGCCGATACACTGGAGAAGTTGATTAAAAGGTCTCTTTAGAGGAAAATTCAGCACCATTTATACAAATTTAAAATGCAAATACCCGTTGACTTGGCAATTCTATTTCCACAAGTTTTGTACATGTGGGCAAATAAGTACGCCCAAAGATATTAATTTCAGTATTTATGAAAGCAAAAGACTGAAAACTATGTAAATATCCTTCAATAAGGTATTTTAGAAAAGTATAACATATCCATTGAATGGAAAATATCAAGAAAGCATAAAGAATGAGCTAGATATGGATGGACGAATCTGGTCCAATCTTCGAAGTAAAAAACAAAGTAAAAAACCAACAAAATAACACAAACAAAAACCAGCTTGTAAAACATGCTATATACCTGTGCTTTTAAACAATGAACGCATGTACATACGTATCTGTTCGTTTATGCAAGGACTCTCTCTCTCGGAGGAAATACAGGAATGTGTGGGTGGTGGGCATCCCTCAGTAGTAGAATGAAGGAACCGGGGGCCAAAGGGAAAGAAAGGCTTTTGAATTTCCACTGTCTACCCTTTAGCACTGCTGGATTTGTTTTTGCACTGTGTGCATGTATTACTTAAAATTTCCAACATAAAAAATTGAAGTTTGATCTTTTATCAAAATAATTAGTTGTTAGAAGTTAGAACAATAACCTGGAAATTCTAAGGGAAGGTTCTTGGCCTGGGCTCTAGCAATGACTTGCTATCCAGCAGGTTCTAAAAGTTATCTTCTTAGTGTCTCATTTTCTTCAGTGGTAAGATAGATCTTTGGCACCTTCCTATGAATTATATATTGTTAATATCAATCAAAAATCAGTAAACTGTATGATGTCAATATTTATGGAGACACCTCAATGATTCGCTTTGTGTGTAAACATACACACATCGATTTGGAGCAGTTTGCTATCAAAATGATTCTTGCTATGTATAGCAAATTTTAAACCATGGGTCTGTTTACTCTTCTCTCCTCAGCTAATTTTTGGTATGTTTCTAAACAAGTTTTTTGAAGTATAAAAGAATCCCTAATAATAATAGAAAACACTCCATTAAAAACAGAAGTGTCAACAGAGGCATAGTTTATAAGCTTATCTGGCTGCCAATGATGAGTTGACATACATTAGTTTATATACACACAAATTCTATACAAATGAAGGCTATAAATGCATACTATTTAGCTGGCCAGCCTTGATATGACCCTCTTAGCTGTTGTAATATTATCCAATTAATTGTTCAGAGATGTTCCATCTGTACTGTCTGGTTACTAACATATACTGTGAACAACCACCACTGACAATACACAGTTCAGCTAAGCCTGTTCTGCTACAACGTGCAGAGCAGAGGATGCAGTGATCCCCACAGAATGCCCTCAAATCCCTCTAGCATCTATGTGTGAGGTGCTTTCACTCACAACAGCAGCACCTATCTCTCTTTGTCAGAAGGCTGTTGGCAGGTTGCTAAAGCCCTGGAGAGCCGCAAGAGCCTGGCACTGTCTTCCCAAACCCCATCTCCAGCCATTACCAATGAGCAACAGATACTGGAGTGTAAGTACTCCAGCTACTGTGCCTCTGACCAGGGTCTCCAGGGTGGCTCTGTGGGACTGAACCAAAGTGACCCTTCCTGGAACTTTGCTTGATACTGTACCCTTGCTCGGCTTCATTACACTTCTCCACTCCTGTACTGGTTTTCTTTGGGAACACTTCCTAATAAATCACCTTTATGAGAATCTTTATCTCAGCATCTGTTTCTAAGGAACCCAAGCTAAGACAATGTTTTTTCTTTTATGCAAAGAAGTTCATAGCAGATAGGGGACTGACATCAGTAAACACGTAAGCTGAGTTGGTACATAAGTGATTTTTTCCAGCATATTAATGTTTTGAAAAGCGATCAGGGTGCAGCTTTCTCATAATTGAAAACTTTAGCAATACATAAAGACATCAAGAAAAAAGTGAATACACTTCCAACAATACAAAAATATACATGCACAAATTCATTCAGTGTAGCATTGTTAGTACCTGTAAAATACTGGGAACAACCTAAATAACAATAGAGAAGAGAATGGTTGAATAAAGTATGGTACATCCATACAATGGAGCACCATGCAGCTATCAAAAAGAATGAGAATGAGCTCTGTGAACTCATATAGAGTGATTTCCAGGGCATATTGCTAAGTGAAAAACAGCAAAGCCCAAAAGAGTATTTATACCATGCAGCCCTTCATGTAAGAAAGGAGCGGATATAAGAAAATACGTTTCTGCTCATTTGTGCAAAAGAAGACAAACCAGAAAATAGAGACTGGTTACCTATAGGGGTGAGTAGGAAAAGGACTGAAAGAATGGGGGGCTGCTGGAATGGGGTGGCAGGGATAAAGAAGGTGTGGCACTCCTCTGAGTATATCTCTTTTAAAGTTCTGACTCCTAGCACTACAAGAATAGTTCACATACCCCACACACACCCTAAAAAAAACCCCAGAATATGCGAGAAACCCCAAAGAGAATACAAACACTAACAAATGACCCTAACTGCACTTCAAATGAATAACATAATCACACTGACAGGAGTGGAGAAGAAAAGATCTAAGCCAAGTAAGTTTGGAAAACAATATCTTGACTAGATAGATACTGTAAGGCTAAAAAAGACAAAAAGAACTGTACACAAACGCTGTACTCTACTTAGGGAAAGTATTTCTCACAGTGGGGTCAGCAATTCTGAAACTACTTTATGTGTAGACCAGAACTGAACAAATAAGTAAATCTATTGCAGATAACGAGAGCTGGTTTTCTCACCACTGGAGAAAGAAGTTACAAATACGGAAAGGGGAAAGGGGAAATGAACTCTGCGCTACAGGACTGCAATGAGAGGCACCAGTTTAAACTCATGATTTTTAAAATATAAATACAGATAGATACACACAGAAATATGTACGCGTGTGTATGCGTAGGTTAGTATACATACATCTATTTCTGAGCTTTGTCAGTTGAGAGGACCTAGAAGAAGCGACATTTTAGTAGCAATGAGCACTTCTAGCACCAACTTCTTGGTTTCTAAACATCATTCTCCAAGAAAAGGAACCAGAATTCCTTGGAGAAGTGATTGGTTCTAGGACTGGGACCAAAAAAACCCAGAAAGATGAGCCTGGAACATTTTGTGGTGCCAGAAAGTAAGGAAGTGCTCAAAAAAATACAGGGACTTGTTGAAAGAAGACAGGAGCCGTTCTGAAGGGGATTCCACAGGCCAAAGCTGGAACAACGTGAGCAACAGACTAAATAATGATAGCATTGGATTTTAACCCATAGAATAAAGTATTTTAAAGTCCATACTGATATAAAAAAATACTTGAAAAATAAATAAATGTGGGAGACAAGACAATTCTTCCTTTCAGTAGAATTCCAATTAATAAATGTAGAAGAAAAGAGGGAAACAGAAAATCACCATTAGGCAAACGCCACACTAATAACCATTGCAGGCAAATCTACCCATGGATGATAAAGTTAGAAAGCAGAAGCGTAAGGAGAGAGAGAATTTGCATAGTCTTAAAATATCACTCCCAAGAAATTTATTAACTCAAAATGGAATGACAGAAACTTTACAGTGGAGAAACTTGGCAGACACCACCTTAACCAAGGGATCAAAGTTAGTGACATGAGACACAGTGACACGAAGCTCCTGATAAGATGCACTGAGAATGATACATCATTCCTGTATTATTTTTGCCAAAAATGCAAAGTTTCATTACAATCATGAAAAAATATCAAACAAACCCAAACTGAGAGAAAGTGTACAAAACAACAAGCCAGTGTTCACTGAAAGCATCAAGCTCATGAAAGACAAGAAAGACTGAGAAACTATTATGACTGGAGAAGACTAAGGAGAAGTAACAACTAAATGCAATGTGGGACCATGGATAGGATCCCGGAACAGAGAAAGCAGAAAAACAGGAAAATCAGATAAGCTTAGTTAACAGTATTATACTACTGTTAATTTCATGGCATTGCTAATTAATTGTACCATGGTTATGTAAAGTCTTAACATTAGGGGACTAAGTAAAGTGTAAAGCCTCCCTAACTAAGATAATGCATATAGGCAGTAATTTCCCTTTTTTCCCTCAAAGATTGGCACCTGAGCTAACAACTGTTGCCAATCTTCTTTTTTTTTCCCCCTGCTTTATCTCCCCAAATCCTTCCAGTACATAGTTGTATATATTTTAGCTGTGGGTCCTTCTAGTTGTGGTATGTGGGACACTGCCTCAGCATGGCCTGATGAGTGGTGCCACGTCCATGCCCAGGATCCGAACCAGTGAAACCCTGAGCCGTCGAAGCAGAGCGCGCAAACTTAACCACTCGGCCACAGGGCCGGCGCTCCTCTTTTTTTTAATCATAGGTAGAGTGGGCTTCACATAATGGGTTTATACTAGGCTATAACTCTGATGGAACTGGTCTGGTTCAAAAATTCACCATTTTAAAGTTCTAAGATACAAACAAATGCCTAGGTTTCAGGACCTATGAGTACCTGGTCTGTTTTTCATGCTCAAGAGTAAAACAAGAAGTGGAGAAGTTAGAACCTCAAAGTGGCCATTGTTGTGTTCTTCCCATTCACCAAACACAATAATTTTTCTATTTTAAAAGGCTGTCTCCTTACTTGGAATATGCTGGAGAAACCCAATATGGGTTGTCTTCAGCTGCTTTGGCATGCCGCAAAATGGCTTCCCGGGGATTGCTGTCATCGGTCTTGTCCAAAGCAATGTTCTTCACGATGTATGACGACAGAGTACCCCCATGGGTTCCAACCCGGCCGCCTCGACCTGTTCCAAAGGAAAGAAACCACAAATCAGAAACAGAACGTGCATGGCAATATATAAGTATACCTTGTGTGCACTGTACTGTCAGATTGACAAGGGTGAGAATCCCTCAGTGCTGGCTTCCAAGGTGGCCTGTTAAGTGAATGACAAAATGGGGCCAGAGCTTTACTTTGGTTTACCCAATTTTTGTCTTTCCCCATGGAATCAAGGTTTTGAGCACTCTAGGGCTTCTTCAAACTTTGGTTTGAAGCACACAAATCTTAAGAGTATTTGAGTATTGTTCTTTCAGCTGTCATTTATGATAATCACAACCAGAGTAGGAAATCACCAAACCTCAATTTCCCCATAACATTTTTACATAGAAAAAGACATTTTTTGTTATGTCTTAGTTGCTTAATTTACATAATGATACCAATGTAGGAAGAATTACAAATACTTTGCCATGTATATGCCTTAAAAAAATTCCTCAGGCATGAACATTTGAAATTCAATTAGTAAATATAACCAATATTCATCAGATGCTATTTTAGTTTTAAACAAACATATCTTAGGGCTTGTCAGCTTCCAGGTACCTTGTAGGAGAGAAAACAAATAAGCTGAACACACCGATTCACATTATTTTACTGTACTATAATTGCTCTAGTAGACAGGAAGCTCCACAAGGGCATAGATTTATTTCCTACTTGATCCCCAACAGCCAGCCTGGTGTCCAGTACTCAAAAAAATGTATGACTTTTTAGGAGGATTAAAAAAAAAAAAAACGTAAGGATCAGCGCCGGTGACCTAGTGGTTAAGTTCAGTGCACTCCACTTTGGTTCCCAGGCGCAGACCTACACCACTCTCGTCTGTCAGTGGGTGGCCATGCTGTGGCGGCAGCTCATGCACAAAAAGAGGAAGATTGGCAACACAGGTTTGCTCAGGGTGAATCTTCCTCAGGTAAAAACCCAAAAAACACGAAAAGCCAAATAGCACTAAAAGTTAATTTTATAAATCAAGATAACAAGAGACTAAATAAAGCAGGAAATAATTAATTGCCAAAGAATTTGTGTGGTCAGTAACTACTGTAGCACTTAAAAGGGAGGCAAGAGCTCTTCAGGCTGAGGTGGTTGAGGGGGTTGTCCTTAGGAAGAGATGGAGCCAATTTAAGAAAGCTCAGAAGACAGAGAAGGTTATTTTCAATAAGAATGGTTTAAGTACAAAAGCACAGAAAGACAAAAGCTCCCTGGGCATTTAGGGGCAGGAGTGAACCAAAAGTAGAACAGAAATAAGGTGTAAAGCTCAAGAGTGGGTTAGAGGCAGACTGTAGAGAACTTCAAATCTCCGGAAATGCAACTGGACAGTGGGAAGCTTATGCAGATTTAGGAGTAGTAGCAATATGAAAGCTGGAGGAGTTGGGAATAAAAGCTGTGTGTAAGATGAATGGAAGTAGGGTGGGGAGGAAAAAGAGTAACTTGAAATAAGGTTAGAAGAGTTTTTCAGTAATCCAGGTAAGAATATTATTTAGGAACTTTGATTAGGATGGGTGGCAGAGGAAGTGAAAAAAGAAAAATTGAGATTGGTATGTGAAATGTTTTCAATGCTGAAGGGGTGGGCCGAATAGATGTAGGTCCAAAACTCAGGTTCACAGGAATTAACAAGTCAAAAGCTATAGGCTTGTGAGCCTAGGACAAACGGAAACCACACAGGTGATAACAGAAAATGGGACTCTAATAAAGGTATGTGCTGCACAATAGCCAATGCTGTCTTACTTTCTTCTGGTATTTACTTTCCTAAAAACTCTAAGGACTTCATTCATCTTCTAGGGAAAGTGGGCAGCTCCATTTTATCAACACAGAACTAAATGATGGCCACTTTCTGCCTTTTGTGAAACCTAATCCAGCCTGGATTCTGGTCAAAGTATCCAATGTTGTATATTAAGCCAACATTGAGAGCAGGGGTTTTAACACTGGGTTCCCAGGAGCCCCACAGTTCCACCAACATCACTAAAGGGCTCAAGTTAGAGACTGAACAGAAGGTGCTCCAGGTTCCCTCTGTACTTCAGCACAGCAGCTCCATTTTATCTATTTTATGCACTGGGATTCCACACCAGATCCCTAAGCAAGAAGTTCTGATGCTAAAAAGAAAATATTTGAAAACCCCTATTTAGTAAAATCTTTCTGAAGACAAAGAGGCACCCAGGCCCAAAAGATCTTCCCAATTCTCTATCAATTGCCCCACCCTGCCGCCAACCCCCTTTGCAGGTCACGAGCTACAGCACAGTCACCTGGGCCTGCTACAGGAGGCTCGGGTTTGTGAGACTTCAGGGGATCCAGTCGGTCCTTCTCCAGCTGTTTCCTTGTACTTCGTTGGCGGGGCTCACGGAACATAGGCAGGGCATGAGCTACAAAAAGTCACATTTGAAAAATTTCATTATGATAATAACCCTTCCATCCAAAAACATAGCTAGAGCATGACTAACTGAAAGAAGAAATGGAAGTCACGATGACAGCCTTCATCTAATAATAAAAGACAGTCTTACTGTAACCAATTAGCCAATTTTGTTTGAGACCAGACTCATTGTTCACCTCTCCTGGCAACTAATGGCACTGAGGAAATCCTGTCAAATACCGTCATGGAAACATCAGTGAGGCGCGCCATCTCCCAAACCATGGGTAGCAGTTGAACTTAATTTCTGCAGTTTTGAAAAGAAACACTTAACGGGGCTGCCTCTAATTTTTTCTTACAAGACCCAAATGTGAATAATACCAACAGCTTGCCTATCAGCCCTGAAGTTTACTCAGATGCCTCATAAACACTGGAATCACTTCACACATTTCTGAAATGTGACCACCTCTCAGGAGGAGACAACACTGAGTAACCGGAAGGGAGGAGCACTTATCCCACTGAAACTGGGATAAAGCTTGCCTGGAATGCACGGGGGTGCCTCAATCTCCTGACAGGGTGACTTGATGGGGAATTATCCCTACTCCTCCATGGTGGACAAAACAAAAGAACGAAAATCAAAGTAATATTTGTCCAATTGCTGTTGGTTGTTTACTTAATCTTGGAATTAAATTTCAGAATATAAAAGAGTATACAAACTTAAAAGGAACACAGTGTGATATTTTGGGAGAGAGGGAGAAGATTATTGGGGGAAGAATTAAGTATCTTTTTTTGACCAAAAAAAGTACTAGAATAATTTCTTTGGATGCTTACACACAGACTAAAACCTCCTTTAAAAGAGAAGGCTTCTTCCAGGGGACTTGGGGAGGGAAAGGTTTAAAGGGAATTTATAATATGAATAACAGAAATGTCTCTAACACCTCAAAAACGCTTCCAGTATCCCCCACCTTCTACCCCTACTGCCAGTCTGGGCCAGGACCATATCACTCATCAGTGAAACATGACTGCCTTGGGTTTCTCTGCCTGAGAAACACAGCCACACGTCACTCTGTCAGGCAACATGACACAACAGTATTTTTAGGAGGGGGAAAAATAGCTTTTCACTTCAAACGACTGGAGGAATTTAAGTAGGCCGCATGTAATTACATGAGCTAGACTGGTTATGACACCGACTTTAACACTTCTACTCTTGAAAAAAGTGCCATGGGATCTCTTTACCGACCATAAGCTTCAAGGGACTTGGTCTTATAGGAGACCCACCTCCAGGGAGAAAACCCAGCAGTACAGCGCCCCCTGGGCTTTAGACTGAGACTGATCAAGTCCACAGGGGCATCTGCTAATGACAATTGCTATCACATGCAAGAGTTCCCTCCTAGCTGCTACCTGTCTGAGATGTGGCTCTGGGAAACAAAAAGCTGCCAGACTAACGAGGTTGTGTGACATACCCAAGAAAAGCTGCTCTGTCTGAATAAGATTTCTGATCACACCCCAGGTAGTTAATTTTATATCTAAATGTCTCGGGATCACGCGGTCACAGAATATCAGAGGGAGCTGGAGGAGACCCTTCGCGAGTCTCCTTACTCTCCTGATAAAGTTCAGTTGTTCAACATCACACTGCCAGTCAGAGGTGGAACTGGACAAATCCACGTCTCCTGATTCCAAGCCCTGCACTCCTTCTTGTTTATTCTTAGAACAGATTGCTATTCTTTAAAAGGCTGCTATGGAGTAATGCATTAGGCTCAAATAGGCTTTTCCCTTTGGGGTTGAAAGTTACACAAAATAACCCTGTCTCTGTGATGAGTGACAGAAGCTAACGGGGTTAGCTGTTACATGACTCGCGGTCCTATCCACGTGAACGGGATATTTTGTAATATATGCCTGAACTCTGAGGGCTTTTTCTGTCTTTAAAGCCATGAGATCAACTGCACACTAGAATAGAAGGGAGATCTATGACGGAGAGACCATGCTGACAACTTACGGGTGATGATGTAGTCCTGGGTTAGAGTCTCAGCTTGTTTTGCCTTCCGTTGGGTTTTAACCACGCATAATTTTGCTCCCCTGAGGAGGGGTAAAAGGAAATTATTTTCTTTACTTGGTCTTAGAAACAGAAAGTCTATGTCAAAAGCATTATATATTTTCAGGAACATACTCTGTGCACACCCTCTTACCAAGTCCTTGACTTTCTAAAGGATGGCAACAGATGGAGCTCTCAGTGATAAGAGATTAAATGTATGGGAAAGTGAGTCTGTTAGTCAGTGGTCACTACTGAGCAAAAGGGTTGGACCGGTAACTGGGCAGCAGAAAGTTAGTTTAAAAAATCTACAGAAATAATTTAAAATTAAGATCTTAAAGAGAATCAACCTTTTCACCCTAAGGGTCACAGGGTTCAAATTGTAGTTTATGTCTCAGATGAAAGCAACCTGGGTGGTCTACACCCCAAGTGGCATTTGTCCACATCTCAAATATAAGAGCACAAGTGGCTGGAACTGAGTCCTTGGCAGTGTTGCCAACTGGCTACAGCCTGACAATGTGTGGGATTAACCAAAAGTGTGCTTAGAACAATTCACTTCTCCTTAGCAATGACGAGCTATCTCTTTCAGGAGGAACAACTACAAATAGGCAAATTTCTTAAAAGTAAAGACTCTAAAGATAGTGCCCTCTAAACGGGTGCTATCAAATGGGGTTCACTGTTTTTTCAAGTGGAACAGACTCCCTCTCATCCAAATTATATTAGCACTTTCGATTCCTTTATTAAAAAGCAAACAAAATCCTATTGTTCTTAAATACCTCAGTACATAACTTCATTTTATAGGACACGGGTTCCAACTCTAATCCAGAAAGTTCTGAAGGAAGACAAGACTGTCTGTTTCTATTCAGAGCCAAATTATAGTCAATGAATTAACAGAGTATGGGTTTCCTTTCCCCAAAAAGGATGTGGGGCCTCAAAACAGGTTTGTCAGGAAGGAACCCCAGTGAATTTAGCATGTGAATTTTAATATTAGCTAACCAAGGCTTACTCTAAAGAAACAGCTCATCAGTCACTGTACCTTAACAGCGGGAAACAAAACCATCCTTTTTTGGGTGGTAACACAAGTCCACATTTGTGCCCAAGGAAACTGGAAATATCTGAGGGACCAACTGAGCCTCTAGCGAAGTTCTGGACCTTTGAAACACATTGGTGTGCTTTACCCTGGCATTTGAGGTGAGCATGGGGTTAAAGGGGCAAGTATTTGTGCTGTCCCCTTCTGCTGGCAGAGAACAACCCTGCCAAACATGCAATTGGTACCTGATAAAAGCCCAAACAGAAAGGGAACAAAATGGACTAGCTGGTCCCATTTCCTGTAAGTGGCTAGTTCCCTGCTTGTTAATCCCTTACATGCATCACTGCTAATGCCACCATCCAGGGTGGTATGCAAAGTGAGCAGGCCCTCCCCACCCCCTTGCACTCGACATTTCAGCTAAAGAACTGCAAATCCCCAGGAAACTTTCACTTTGAATTTTGTGTAGATCAAGGGCAATACCCAAAGCCTCTCTAAAGCACAATACTAGAAGTTTGAGGCTTTACTCTGTGCCAGCTGCAGCTTCTAAAAGGGTGGATCCCCATCAAAGGGGGAAATAAATAAGAGCAGGGGTGAAAAAAAAGTCCTCCCCCCAGTTGTTGTCATCCATCTAAAACAGGCAATACGTATGAAATACCTCTGACTCTTGTTGGGGTCATAATAGACTTTAGCCAATCCGTTTCCAGTTCCCACCATGATCTGGTTCAGCTTTGGGTGCCACAGGCAGCGGACAACACTCTGAAAAGGAAAGGCACAGTAATCAACCAAAGAGGCCAAATAAAAATGGAAAATGCCTGCTGGTACTTTGGTGGCTAATTTACTAAACTGAATATCATCCTGATGGTTACCTGTAACTTTTAGGACATTTTCTTCTAAACTACAAGGTCATGTTCCTAGGTTAAGTTCTGTTCCATCACTATTATCTGTGTGATTATCCTGTAAAAATAAAAAAGATGCTCCCTTCCTGACATCCCTCCTCTCCTTTCCTAACAGCTTTGAAACCACAAAGTTAGGCTTTCCCAGCTCCATTGCCTTGCGAGGCTGGCATCTTGGAATGCTGAACCCACATAATACAGTTCTGCTTACCACTGAAGCAGCTTTGGATTCAGTGTTTCATGCTTTTACACACACAATATGTCCCTCTGGACAGCAGATTGAGGCCAGGTGGTTATTGTTTTTACTTCACAAAGATCCAAATCTCATAAAGCTTTTTAAGGAACAACACATATTTGCAGGCACTGAATAATATGTCCCTATCTATGAGATAAACCAGCAGGACAACAGCAGAAGTAAAACAGAGATACGGAATACAAATACTTGACATTAACCTGAATGAAACGCTGTTTAAGAGAAGGGTCACTGAAAGTTATGATCCTTTGAATTCATTACTGGTGAGAAAAATAAGTGGTGCTCTGGGGTCAGAAAGAACCACAACTTCTCAGTGAGAACTGCAACCTGTTTCTAATTTTTGTCTGCAGTAAGAGGGCAGAGGCGGGGGCATAGCAGGGATAGTATTAAGGAGAAAAAAGATGAAGCTGAGGTTGGTGGGCAGAAACACCATGTGCAATGCTGCAGATCCCGCTCTGATAGAACAAGAGACGAGGGGAAACATTAATTTAATGTTTATTAAGAACCTATCACGTGCCAAGCAATGTACAAGGATTAAGGGGAAAAAGGCTACAATTAGATATTGCCATTTTACATTCTAATAGTAAAATCAAAATCATGGAATCTGTCTCCCCAGTCTACCTTGGGCTGAACTTCTTTGGTTTCTTCTCCCTAACCAGCCCACTCTTTTGTTAAGATAGAATATCTGGGAATCTCTGCAGTCCCTTTTGAGAGAAATTCTGGCTCCCACCTGACTGGCAAAAAATACGCGTCAAGTTAAAGGGCTACAAATCCTTCTCTGAGATTCCTGAGGAAGTAAGGAAGAAATGTAAGTCTTCAGGACTTCTAATTCGTGTCTGACAAGACTCTAGAAGAGTGGTTCCTAGGCTCTGCACCACTAAAGAGATGCACCACTAAAGATGTTCTACTGAGAAAATCAAATCAGAGAGGCTATGTTTTCCCTGTTGATAGGGGAAAAATTATACTAAAAGGGCAGGTTTTCAAAATTTTAGGATTTCTTTCCACAATTTTTCTTAAATCTGTGGTGCCCGCTACCCAATGTCTGCTGGCAAGTGCTAAAAGATGATAATACATATATAATAATGAGTGAATATTAACAGAAAAACTTGAAAATAGTAAATCATATACAGTTTGACATTTTGGGGGGTTGTCATTGTTTTGTTCATATGTTCAAGGAACGTACTTTATAATGCATCTGTATAAAGAGTCACATTTTCTCCTAATAAAACCGTGCCTGGTTGGTAAGATGGAATTAAGTATATCAATAGTTTATGGTCTGCAAAGTTCAGCCTGACTTCCAGGTGCACCACCACTGAGATTAATTTGAGAACCATGCTTAGACCACTGGAAATTTCCAGATGGTCACAGCCAGGTATGTGGAAACATGAGAAGAGTCACAAACATATTTCATAAACCCTATCTAGAATAAATCCATCCAAGCCAATACTCATCTCCTACAAGACTCTGCTTAAATGTCATTGCTACCCAGACCACCCTATTTAAAATTGTACCCACAACTCCCCTTACTCTGCTTTTTCTTTTTTTATAGCATGTATCACCTTTTAACATAATATATAATTTATTGTTAATTGTGTTTCTTGTCAGCCTCCCCCACTAAAACGTATGTTCCACATAGGCAGAGATCTTGGTCTGACTTACGTGGCAATATATCCCAAGTGCCCAGATTAGTGTCTGGTGCTCAATAAATGTTTCCTGAAGAAATGAACTAAAAGTTACAGTTCACCCAAGCCTAAATGGATCGCTTTGCTAAGTGGAGTTGGAGACAATTTTTAAGTTAAATCATTGCTATCTATGAGGAATAATTTTATTTCTCCAGATCATTATTATACTCAAGTATCCTACAAATGCAGTAAGGTTAGCTCCCTCCTAATGTGGTCTTAAAAAGAGGGATATGCATGAACCAGTGAGCAAAAGAAGATAGTGAGGGGGCTTTCAAGGGCCTTCAGAAATCTCAGCCACCCACACATGGCTCCAGGACAATCTTAAGGACATAGCATTAAATTTATTTCTCTTCCTTGGTTCTCTAGAGGTCTGGCTAAGCAATCTAAGATTACTGGTTCTCAAATATGCTTTCAAGTGAGCAGGGTGCAGAATTGGAAAAGATCCACAGCGTAGCCCTGGTAAATTCCAAGACACCCAGCCAAACAGGCAGTTTCCAGGGGCAGCGGGTTACTGTTACTCTCTCCCTCTACGCTGAGGGTGTAAATGTTAGAGAGAGGCAATCGTCCAGGCCAACAGACCAATGTCTGATTGCTTTCCAGGGAGTCCAAGCTCAGGGCACTGTACCTCTGTTCCTGTTCACATCCTTTACCCTCTAGAGCTCTTAGACACGCACACGGCTGGTCAGTATAAGCTCTTAAGGAGAAGCACATTTACTCCTCTTTTCACACGGAAGCAAAGAGAAGGCAAATAAGACCCCTTGAACTAAACAGTCATTCCAGAGCTCCATCCACTGTGGCAATGAGTCACGAAAGCAGCCAATGAGGGCTCTGTGAGCAGTCTGACTTAGACAGAGGATACTTAAGGCTCAATTACCCTAAGACTGGTTATTAATCAAATACTACAGGGATTCCAAAACATGGAATGAAGAAACAGAATTCAAAGTCGAAGGTGGGTGGGCCTTTTTTGTTTATTAATATTTATTGTGTGTGTTTAGCTAACCTTTGTAAACTTTGCAGCTAATGCGGCTCCACACTTTGTCCTGTCAAGGAAATGCATCTTATAGCAGAGAGCTGGCCATCTGCCAAACCAAACAATCCCTGAGACAGAGGCGAGGCTGGGGAGCAAGCAGAGCTGCCACGCTGCTAACTTGTCAAACATCCATACAGGGCTTTACTTAACAACAATGGGACACGTGCCTGCTAGAAGCCCAAGGAACTATCAGAAGACAGATGAGCTATAACTACTTAGAAAGAGTGCATTCAGTCAATCGCCCATCCACCCGAGACTTCCTTCGTCCTCTGTTCTTGAAGATGTGCTTCTGTGGCTGTGGGCTTGACATACTCAGACCTACAGATTTACTGAGCAATGCAGCAAATGAAGGGTAGAGCACATCTGAATCAAAGGGCCAGAGAGCAATGTCATGACATGAGATTTCAAAGAGAAAGGCTTCATACTATATCATGAGATTCAAACGGCAGAAGGCCACTGTAGTGCAAAGAACTAAATTCTGAAATTAGTCTGCATATTTTAACACACTTGTTTGCTTAATTAAATTGATAAAGTGTTTTATTCCTACACTAATCTACTTCATCTTACCAAAACATGTGGGCCCACTAATGGCTTCCCCTAGCTGCCCAAGCTGAACTCCATTTTAGCACAAAATTAGGTTTAGTCTTTTAAACCAAAGCCTACTTTCATTTTAGCATTATAATTTGGCAGTGCAGAGCAACCAAAATCTGCCCCAAAAGTACTTAGCTCCAGCAGCAGCCACAAAGAAATGATAACCGAGGTTGGAGATAATTAGCAAGATGACAAGGAGGAGTTACGAAACCTTAACATGCTCAACACAGAGATCCTTCTTCACTATAGAGACCCAAGAAAAAAGAGGGGGTGGGCTGGGGAAGAAGAGAACACTGTGTGCAAATGGCAGTGTCAAGATTCCAAAACAGGAATTTTGGGATTACTCCTTAGCAAAAGTGAAAAGGCCACAAAAAAATTCCAAATAATTTATTTCTGTGGCTTTTTGGTTTACTTTACTGAAATCATGGAAGCAAATAAGGAGAGGAGGAGGTAACCAATGCGAGAAATGAATTTACATTGTAGGACGTGGTGGGAAGGGAACTATTAGGTATCTGGATTTTATGTTATTTAAAATAATTGAATCCTCACAACAATACTACAAAATTAGTAATCTCATTCTCATTTCACAAGAAGAAACTGAGGCTTGTCAGAGAGTGGGTAACTTTCCCAAGGTCACATAACTTGTAAATAGAGGAGCTGGGATCAGCACGGAGGTTTTCCAGCTCCAATGCTGATTCCTCCATGCAACTAATTATGCAAAGTCCTATTTTAGAAGATGGGGAGAAAGGGATGTGGGAGATTTTAAATCATTTCCAAATCCACCTAACCCAGAAGTAGAAATCTTAGCAAGTTTATATCGAAAAGCAGATGGTGTTACTAAAATCATAAAGGAAAAAGCCCACTACTACTCAGTTCATAAATGTTACCATAAAAGAAATCGATGCCTGTGTAACATCTTAGGCATCTGTAATGCATATATCCAAACATCTTTACATCCTGATTCTACTTTACATGCTAAAAGAAGCCCAACATCCTTCATAATTTTATATCTTAAACATGATTATGATGAAACACCATTTCCTGATCCTTCCCAGCTGCTGACCCACACTGTAAACCAAACTCCATCTGGTTTTACATGTTTGGTTTTTGTCATATAGTGTAAGAATGGATAAGCTAATTCAGTGATTCCTTGGGAGAACAAGTATTTTTGAGAATTTTCAAAGAAAGAGCCTTACACCTGTCTGTGAGGGAGACTGTCAGGCAGTTTTGCAGACTGTAGAGAGGCTGTCACCTGGTCATGGACATCCTCAGGACTACCCAACACATTTGAATGGCCATGTGTGCCGATCGCCAAGGCTAAGAACACAGATCAAGATGTGAGTTCAAAACAAATAAAAAGAAGGCAGATGAAAATGGAAAGCTACTGGAGAAGGAACTTTCTTCAGATTTCCACAAGCCCAAGTTTTATTTCACAGAGAAAGAAAAACTGCTTTTCACATTAAAACACTGAGTCAGGAAGGTAGAAGAGTAAGATGGGAATTCTTTAAACTTTTCCAGGCTATTTGTCCTGTCCTCCCAAAGCTTTGCTTTTCCCAAACTTGGATTATTTTGCAGCATGCATGGGCCATGGGGCTTGGCCTCACCCCTCTAAAGTTCAGGAAGCAAACCTGGTGAGCAAGCCTCAGTCTCCAATAAATAAGACTCTTCAACACCAACCTGATCTCCATGGAGACATTCCGCGAATGGAAAAGATTAAAGACAGACATCTCTGCTCTTCTCCCTAAGCGAGCACGCACTTATCGTTTTTGCCTCCTCCACACTCCTCCAGCTCCAAGGAAGTTCTACCATAGGGCCAGATTTGTAACAGCTGTCACTCTTTGCTGGAACTCTTCTCAATCTTCCCCCCTCTGCCCCAAATAATTCTCTCTCTGATAAACCAGACAGAAGACCAATGGTGAAAACAAAAAATGCCATCACACTTTTATAAATGTAAGGGTTGCTGCAGAAAAACCAAACAAGGAAAGGTGTTACTCTACACCTGCCATTATATTTGCTACAGATGCACAGATTATGCTTTTTAAAAATTGGCATCTAATTATCAAATTAATTCTCATCAAACCCATGGAAAATGCATTTATTGAAATCAGTTCATTTACAGCCCATGCTCTAAAATTAAGGTAACTGCTAAAGCAGCAAAAATCTGGAAACTGGTAGTTGTCCTTGGCACTAAATGAATCACATCTGTATCTGATAATAAACTTGCCTAAAGAATTTCATCACAAGAAAAAGTTCTCAGAGAAAATGGAAGGTCTCTTGGGTAAGAAAATTAAATAGAATTTCCTTCACCTAATTCAAAACACTAAATGTTAGTTTGCTCCAATCCTGCTATTTCAGAAGAGCTTACAAAGGCAAAGAAATCACAAATAATGATTGAAGAAAACCTGGTAATTATTCTTATTAACGACAGTCTGGGAGCAGGAAACAAACAGCAGGCTGGAAGCTGGAGTCCGCAGGGTGAGTGACACTGCTGGTGGGTCCTACAGGGCAAACACCCTAGAGGCCCCACACCACAGTGATCCACTTAGAAGCAGCACTTACTGGAGGCACATTCCCAAAATTCTAGCACAGCTTCCCACTGGTGGTGCCAAGATATGGAGCTCCTTAGGCCTGAGAGGGGCCTGGGGCGCTGGAGCCTCAGGAAAGGCACTCCAGCAAAGAGTAGCCTTATCTGTTTATATCACATGTTATCATCTATTATGGGGACCAGCTTGTGAAAAAGCTTGGGAAGCACTATCTAAGGCCATCTCTCTCAGTCTAATCTACACAGACCCAGGCCCTTTTACCCTCCTTAATTTATCAATAGAGTTGGGCATAACAACAATAATAACCACAAATCCTTGGTTTATATGAATAAACAAAGCACAAATGAATAAAACTATTAAATCCCTAACTACTACATAAGAAGTATATATGATCAGATCTTGGAAATGATCAAGTATGTAAAATCAAAAAAATACAGGAAAAGCTGAACCTTCAAAGATGAACTACACAGGATACATAAAGCACTATTTATCTTAATATAGTATAGGTGAAGATGTTTTACAAATCATACTCTTTTATTTAGCCCTCTGGGGGTCTCACAACCTCTCTCCTCATACAAGATATACATTATCCATCACTCCAAAAAAGAAAAAATGCTATCCTGGGATATGTGTTAATTATAGATCTCTTTCTTCCCCACACTATATATAATTGTGAAAGTTTGGCCAGAGTTCTGATAGAACAGCTGGAAAACTTGTTACCAAAGATTGTTCATCAAATTCAGGTTGGGAGACGAAAAACTGTCCTAGAAAATCCTACAAGATGTAAAGTCTTTCCCTGGGTCTTCTATCAGTGGGACGTAATATGGTGCTGAAGTGAGACAACAGAGCACTAGTCGGTACTGTATTATATGTTTACACGTTATACAAAGAATAGTGTGTCATTTTGAATACCTTTAAATATCTACAAAATGAAGTTGTCCTGATATTTTATAGAGGAGTCATGTACATTTCTTCTTCAGGGTTGCATTATCTAGTGGCTGATTTTTCATCCAGTTTGCCATTCATGGCAATCATGGCTATACCAGGAAATATAGATAAGTTTAAATATCAATTAAATAAACACCAAACTTTTGTGCAGAGAGGGAAAAAAAGTTTCTACTTAATCAAAAGGGAAACACTGACTGTTTCTACTGTTTTGAAGGACTAGAAATGGAAGCAAAACAGTAAATACAAAACATTTCCTTGAAACTGCTGACACCAATAAGCACTAGATACCTACTAACATAGCCTGTTAGAGGGTTAAATGACTCTAAAAAATGGGTAAACTATTAAACTGGACAAGCCCTCCTTTTAGTCCTCATTTTCCTCCCTTCAATGATTTATGAAGGCTGAAGCAGGATGTGAGGGGTCCTTCATCTCACTGTAACTCCCAAAACGAGATCAATGTCAAACAGTAATTATAGGAAAAGACATCTCACTATAGGTTTTGTATCTGGATTCCTACAGTAGACATTATTTCAGAGAAGAATGCTGAAATGGAGAACCTAAACAACTGTACCTGAATTAAGAGTCTACCGGTTAAGTAAATTTATAAAGTTTTTCTTTTAAAAGAGACTGGAGATGAGAACAGAAAGGAAGTGATAAGTGTATCAGAATTTGTCTTCTATTCTAAGGAGGAATAATGATTAGACTGCTGATAAAACATAGTGACAAATTCCAGCAAATAATCTTTACTTCAAAGTACAGTGTGTCTTACAAAATAGATCCAGGAAACAGATCATATTCATTAACAGTATAACAACCAAAACAAATTACATTCATTAGAGTTTTAAATTACCAGTATTTTAAGCATCCGTAGTATATTTGTGTTTCCTCCAGTGAACTCAAAACACAGCTATTTTTAGTAAGTCTGAAAAAGATCATCTGAAGTTTTAAAGAAGCAGACAAAATAAAATGTGTACTTCTTTCATCAAATCTAAAAGAAAACATATTTATGGTCTGAAATTCCAAATTAACTAGACAAAACTATTAACAAAAAATAAAAACAAAAGAAGGCGGTAGGGAACAGGCCATTACAGTAAGTTCCAATAAGAACATACTAGAATAAAATATAATAAGAGGTAAGCAAAATTAACAAATATATTTTCACCAAACACCCACTATGTACCACGTACTGTGTGAAGCATTAGGACTATAACGCCCTTACCACCCACATGGCACTGAGGAGATCCTTACTCTAATTGGTCGCTAAAGAATTTAGAAATGGCTAAGAAGAGAGTAGCAAAGATAATAGAAGTGTTGAGAAAATATGACCCACAAGGAAACGTTAAAAAAAAACCTATGCAACTAAGTTTGGTTCACTTAGACAAGAGAAGAGTGAACACTAACGTTATAATCTTAAAGGAAATAGAGGATGTTGACCAGCTGTTCTCCAACTCCATGAGGACTAGAGTAAAGGATGTGGGCTCTGAGCATGAGAATGTAAAGCTAAAAGTAAAGGAAAAAAAGATCTGATGGTAAAGGCTTTCATAAACAAGAATAAACTCTTTAGGGAGGTTGTAAATCTGTTAGAAGTAAATCTAATTTTCATATAGGAGAGTTGAGCCATAGTTCTCAGGTAGGCAAGGAGATAGACTCTGGAAGATACTGAGACACTGAGTAAGGTATGCCCGATGCCAGAAGGTGGCTAATTTAGAAAAAGCCAGTAGCCTTGCCTGCCGCGTAGTTATGTCAAGGGAACATACCACCACAGTAAGAGAGGTGACTCATACTGGGATCAATGATGTTATTTTATTTCCTACAAGTGAACGTTCCTGTAAGTGTGCAGCAATCTTAGAAGCTTCCTCCTAGGCACATCGGCTGCAATTTATACTATTTCATTATGTATTTCCCATCACCATTATAATTTATTTAATTAAAAAAAAAACAACTTCTGGTTCCGGGTGAGAGAGACGAAACACATTCCACTTGGTCTCTCCTTCTGATCACAGTTATAAAACCTGGAGAGAAGGCACGGAGCCCCTACTTGAGGACTCTAAAGAGTAAAGAGTAGTAGGCACACTAGGGAATTAGTCCAGAATTCAAAGTTTCACTGAATTAGAAATGAGTTTACCATTTCCTCCACTCTGGTACCCCTCCCCCAGCCAAAAAAAACAAAAAAAATTTGTGATGAACAAAATATCAAAATTTTAAATAAAGACAGGATCAGTCCAACTGAGTTTTCCTTTTGCCTCAGGCTTGAATACAGTTTGGCACAGCACTGTTACTGATCCCATTTTTATTTAAAATACTGCCATTTTAGTCATCATGGATTTTTTACACTAATTTTGATTCTTTCATAATGTTGCATTAAAATGTTACTTATCTTGATTACAGAGTTTTTTGGCACTTTCTTAAATTTTGTGCTTGAGCCTGACCCTAGTCCTGGCCCTGCTGCAACCTATATCTCACTCTATCACATAAAAATGAGCTCAGGGGGCCGGCCCCATGGCTAGGTGGTTAGAGTTCCACGTGCTCTGCTTTATCAGTGTGGGTTCATGGGTTCAGATCCTGGGCGCGGACCTACTCCACTCATCAGCCATGCTGTGGGGGCATCCCATGTGCAAAGTGGGGGAGGACTGGCACGGATAGTGGCTCAGCGCTAATCTTCCTCAAGCAAAAAAAAAAAAAAGAGAGAGAGAGAATTGGCGATGGACGTTGGCTCAGGGCGAATCTTCCTCACCAAAAATAAATAAATAAATAAATAAATAATGAGCTCAAAATGAACAAGAGACATAAATGTAAAACATAAAACTTTTAGAAGAAAATCTCTGTGACCTGGAGTCAGTCAAGTTCTTAGATGTGACACTAAAAGTACTTTCTATAAAAGAAAAAACTGATAAACTAGATTTTATCAAGATTAAAATCTTTTGCTTTGTAAAAGACACTATTAAGAAAAAGAAAAAAACAAGCAAGAAGCTGGGAGAAAATATTTGCAAATCACATATCCTAACAAAAGCCTGGTACCTAGAATACATAAAGGACTCTCAAAACTTAACAGCAAGAAAACAACCTGATTTAAAAACGGGCAAAAAATACGAACAGCTTCTTCGCCAAAAAGGCTATAATAATGGGAAATGAACACATGAAGATATTCAACATCATTAGCCATCAGGAAAATGGAAATTCCAACTACAATGAGACACCACTCCACACCTCTTAGAATGTATAAAACTTAAAATGCTAACAATACAAAGTATTTGAGGATGTAGAGCAAGTAGAAAATGCATTTACTGTTGGTGGGAACGCAAAATGGTACTGCTACTCTGAAGAATGGCTTGGCATTTTCTTATAAAAATAAACATACACTCACCGTGTGACCCAGCAAGCCCACACTTAGATACTTACCCTGGGGAAATGAAAACTTATGTTCACACAAAAACCTGTATATGAAGGCTTATAGCAGTTCTCTCCATATTCTCCAAAAACTGGAAACAATCAAATGTCCTTTAACAGGTAAACCAACTGTGCTATATGCATACAGCAGAATACTACTCAGCAATAAAATGTAACAAACTATTGACATACACAGTGACCTTGATGAATCTCTAAAGCATTCTGCTGAAAGAAGTCCGTCTAAAAAGGTTACATACTGTATGAGTCCTTTCATAAGACGTTCTTAAAAAGGCAACACTTGTGATGGAGAACAGATCAATAATGCGAGGGGTTAGGAGCAGCGGGCGGGGAAGGGGTGAGAGTGTGACTCTAGAGGGATAGCACAAAGGAGTTTTTGGGGGTGATGGAACTGTTTTGTATCCTGATTGTGCCTACAGATGAGCACTCAACTGTAACCTCCAAATCCTGAAACCCATCTACAGCATGATACCTTTAGGGGCAATGAGAACCGAAAAGTAATTTAATCAAGTCTTACTGATGCCAGCCCCTCGGGACACTGTGAAGCTAACTTAGTAGGGGACTCCAGCTGAGTTCCAGTTATGGTTTAGACTGAACTCTGGGATGTATGCTGCTTGCTCCAGGAAATCTCAAAACAGGGTTTAGTAATCCAAATCATGAAAGCAGCAAAAATGCAGTAGCGTTTTTTTATGACAGCCCAATGGCATCTCTTTTTTTCAGTGATTAAAGAAAATATTCTTACAGAAAGTAGAACTGACTGATCATTGTGCTTCTTGACAGTAAAACATTGCCTAATAGCCCTGCTGGAAGTTAGCTCTTGACCCTGGAGAAAGCAGTACTAGAGAAGGAACCACGTAACCACTGTATTGGCAGATTTACACTAAAACCCCATCATCTTCTACTTACTCCCAGGTTCTCTATCAAATATTCATACATCTCGGAAGACCAGGAAACATCCAGTGCTCACATACCCTGCCTTTCTGTTCTCAATGAGCAAATGTTCAACACACCTATGTTGATATGCCTTATCACTTGGCTGTGGGAAAATATACATACTTTATTAAATACAAACATGTTAATCAAGATTCACCTAGAATCTGCATTGTTTAATCTTCCCAAGAAAGTGAATTACAGTATAATTTCATTAAGCTATCACTTTATACAAAATAATACATAATTCAAAGCAATTGCTATTCCCTAGTCAACCAGCTGCCTGATTGCTCTTTAATAAAAATCAGATATAGAAAGCTAGTTAATTCAAAGCCAATTTTTTCCATCCCTTTGTGCTTCACATTAAGAAGGTTTCACTATATTTTAGAAGGCAGATAAATCCCAAATATAGTCTTTCTTTCAAGTTTATTTTCAGTTGGCATTTGTACTGCCGATAGCTCAGGTTCCCTCTGTGTACTATTTCTTGTATGATCCTGACTAGGCAAAGACACCACTTGTTTCCTTTATTTCTACAAAATGTTTAAAGAGGTGCAATTCGGCCTGAGCTGGGTCTTTATATCAATAAGACAGATCACTAGTCTATTCCCAGTACGAAACGGAAGAAAAGATGAGTTCCCCAGCTCCTTCAGAGACAAGCTTTCACAGGCACAGCTTCATTAATTTGTTTGAAGTGAATTTCCAGATTAGTTATATCTATATGCAAACGTAACAACAAAGATACATTCCAAAGCCAATTCTGAGGAGTTCTGGAATATCCATTATAATCTGAATGACCTTTCTGCTCTCTTCCATGTGTACAAATAATTGACGATGATTGCAGTCTGAATGGTCAGCATGTCCCTTACACTTACAAATTAAGATAAATAAAGCTTCACGAAGGGTCTATTATTTCACGGCCCCATTATATCCACCTATTCTTCTTATTCAAGCTCTTTGGATTTAAAGCATCAATATTCTCTCCTAATAAGAAGACAAAAACTTTTTATGTGAAACGAAAGTGGTAATACTTTCATTTTATATGTTACATGTCATTTTATATATTAACATATATAACAATTTTCTTGGACAGCAAAATTTATTACATTAAATGCCATATCAATGGAGTAATCTATGAGTGATACGATTAGATATGATATTTACTTTCTTGATCTTTTCTACATTGTTAATTTTTTAGATTTAGTATGTACTACTTTTATAACCAGAAAAATACAATTAAAATACAAAATGCTAATCTGATAGTCCACACTGAAATGCATATATCAAGAATCAGATCTTACAAGGTAAGGAAAAATAATGTGAAATCAAGTTGTCTTCAGAACTTCCCTAATTAAATAAAGAAGGAAATATAGTTGGAATTTTCAGGGAAAGTTTTTTTTTAAAGAAATCTTTTTTTCCACAATATGGACCTCACTTTCTCCTCAATATATATAGTAGGCTATCTCTATAATCAGTCTTAAATAAGAAATTTTCCCCTACTTTTGGTAAAAATATAAATTGTAACATAATTTTAACAATAATTATATATTTTTCAACCAATACCCCTGATAATAAGGGGCTTATAGTAAGTAAATAAATCAATCTAGTAGAAAAACTTTAGGTTTTCCCTATCTTTTAGGAGAAGGCCAGAGTTAATAACAAACAGAAAACTCAATATTTTTATTTCACTTTTTTCCATTTGATGAAGATAAAAACAACTGACAAAGTTCCAGGAAGGCAGATCTAGAATATACACTTTCTCTGATTGTAGAGCTGGCTGCATGAAAATTAATAACAAGATTTCAAAGTGACAGAAGACACCTAATACTAGACCTTCTGAGTCTTCTTTTGTAAAGAACAAATGAGATGTGCACAATTTAGATTTCATTTCCTACAGGAAGGGAGTTTTCTAGAGAACAAGTCACGGTAGAAAGAAGCAAAAATCTAACATAATCCTTGCTCTTTGCTATCTATGTTCTTCAGTGGTTAAAAAGTGTTCCTAAAGATAATCAAATATTCTTTAGATAATTACAAAGGAGCTCTTTCCTTCCTTAAAAGACCTGTACTATTATATTTCTTATGTCGGTACAAGGATTCTCGATCCACTTTGAAATGCTTACGGCAGTCTAGTTGAAAATATCAGAGCAAATTTCCCTTCCCTTCTCTTCAGTGGCCACATGCCAGATCAGTTGTGCTAGATGCTTTGGCTGTATTTTAAAAATAAAGGTGTAGTTTTTTTCTTTCTTTTCCTCACTTTGTTCAGTCAGTTTTAAGACACAGAGGTCTCTCACCAGAGTACCTAAGCCAAGAAACAAATCAGAAGAGAAGTCAGCAGCAGGTGTGAAATTTCTGGCTTTTTTTCTTCTCTTTACCCAAGGGAATGCCTGCTATCTCTTTTAAATTATTGCCAAAAGCATCTGAGGTGAAGAGGCCACCATCTTAAATAATACCAGGTCAAAACAACTTTATTTCACTAAGCTTGGGTTAAAGAGTATAAATGGTAATACGCTAGTACAACTGCATAAACCATGTACCTTGATTTATGTTAGTTAAAAAGGAAATTCTATTAAGTCATTTTGCAAGAAATTATAGTTTGATGAAAAATTATTAAGCTAACAATAGTTTTTAATGTTATTTTCAGAGCATTTCCTGATATAACTAGAACTTTGAAAAGGTTTAAAAATGTCTATGTTTCTTCTAATTATTTTTTTAAAAACTGATACATCATCTCCAATTATATTTTGCCCATTCTTTCTCCCGTATGCTTTTATTGCACAGAAGAGAGTAATGGAAGCCTTTTACACAACATATAAAAAGCCTAGGGTCCCGTCTAACACAAAAACAAAAGTGAGTTCGTAAACTCAAGATTGAAGTTACATTCTGGAATTTATCTTAGGAAAGAGGCTAAGCACACTACTCAAATCACAAAGAATTAGATGATAAATGAGGAGTATGAGTGTGTTGTGTTTTTTTTTTAACTTGAGGAAACACAAGTGGACTACAAAGGAAACATCTAAAAATAATTTCAGCAGAATTGTAAAATGTCTACAAATATCATACAGTAAATGTTAAAAAAATATTTGTCACCTCCTAGTGAAGAGAGGTGAGAGTTTTTCTACTGAATAAAGAAAAATTTTTAGAGCATACGACAATGCAGAGAATGGAAACAGAACTAGTTTTTTTTTTTAGTTTATTTCAAAAATAAATATAAATATTCTTAGACTTTTAAAAGCTATTTATTGTGAAGATGGTAGGAGAATTTTTAGTTATTAGGAAATTAACTGTACAGATTGTTAACATCCCCTGACTGAAAATAATGCTCATGTTGAGCTGGGTATTCTAGAATATAACTATCGAGGGGACTATTTTGTTTTAGAAGAGGGTGTGGGAAGAATATAACCAATCACACTCTACTGAAGTACGGGGACACATCTAGGATAGAACTAAAGCCACCGTTGCCTGTGCCTCGTTAAACAAGCACACCACTAAATGTTGATACTAAGAATAGGAGATGTTGTCTTTAATGTACATTAAAACAACACAGTAAGTACATTACTACAGCAGGGTGTGTTATTTCCAAAGAAATGACCATCCTGATTTTTAATGCCAAAACCACAATAAAATAAAAGAGGTGTTTTCTGGCCCTTCTAGTAAAATGTCCACTCTCTTTATCCCTTCCAAAGAATGCATTTGCTTATTTTCTTACATTCCAAGAAGACTCACAACTTGAGAAAATAGATCAAAGGGACAGTATAAAGTCCTTTTAGCATATCATTTTACTACATAAACAGAAAACAATACTGTCTGATGTTAACCACAACAAAAGACAAACAAATCCTAAATCAACGATTGAAAAGGCCACTTTCAGGTGTGTGGGTTTGTCTCTATTTGAAGTTCTCTGTTCATCCATCCATTAAAATGGATCTCAGAATCTGTTTTCTGACTTTTCTAAGGTAATTCAATATATGGTATAATCTCTTGACTTCATGAGCCTTCTCTTTTGTTTGCTTCTCTTCATTTGCTCATCCCTTAAATGCTCGGATTTTCGAGGGCTCATCTTCTCCATCCTTTGTGCCCTTTCCTTAATCAAACTAACCAGAACCAACATTTCAACTAGGAACTATAAATGCTTCTCCCAAAACTGTCTTCTTTCTCTTAAGCACCAAACTCATCTACCTATCTGTCTACTAAGCATCTCTACCCAGAGGTCCTACAGGTACTTCAACATTTCAACAGAACTCACTGTCTTTCTTCCAAAACCTGCTTTCTTTTCTTTTCTTTTCTTTTCTTCTCCTTTTTTAATCTCAGGGAACACTGACCCAGTATCCCAAGTTATAAACCTTAGTCTTCATATACAAATGAATACCAAATCTTGTAAACCTAGCCTTCACATTTCAATAAAAACTAACTGTTCTAAAACCTAGATCTGAATGTATCATCCCTTTGCTTTAAAAAAGAGCCACAAGATAGTCACCTTCTTATTATGGTATACAAGGTCAATGTACCTTTCCTTCTCTAGATACTACTCTCCTGCCTCATTCTCCCAAGACACACCTGTGGTCTACAATATGCATTATCTGCATTTCTCAAGTACACCATTCACTCATTCAATAAATACTGATTAAGTGCCATCTATGTGCCAGGCACTGTTCTAAGCACTGAGGACATTGCAGTGAATAAAACAAAGTTTCTTACCTCCTGGTAAAAGAAGACAGACAAAAACAAACAAATACATATTAGATGAAGTGGTAGTAAGCGCTATGGAGAAACAGATCTAGGTAGAAAAGCAACTCAGAGCAACACAGCAAACAGCATGTTCTGTGCCCTACAGAAATGCAGCATGTCTTTAAAAGTGCAATCATACTTCTACATCTCTTAATTATTTATGTTTCAATTTAAACTACAATCTTAAAACACAACACCATGAGTAATACTGAGATGTATTGTCATTGAGAGCCATAACAGAACACAGCTTACATCTGGAACAACCAATTATAATAATTTCATTTTTTTGAGATTAAAGTTGATAGAGTCAAGAGTATTTTTCTTTGATTCTGATGTTTTAGTTGGCTGCTGGATGTACCCAAAAAAAGTATTATTAGTGCTGGCACATTTCAGATTACGTCATGAGATTACAATCTTTAAATTTAAGTACTCATCTAGAATCAGTCTCATTGTTTAGTTCATTGTCTCTAACTCACTCTACCATGGTTTCAAATTTAGGGCCTACAAATTAAGACTCCACAGTAATACTAGAACACTAAAGACAACAGCTTTTTACTCGTGATTTCAAAACAGTTGTTCAATTGTCTGAATCATTTAAGTACCTAATATGTCTCAACTGTTTACAAAGAGCTGAAACAACTGGAGAACCTACATAAGAGCTCTGTTTAAGATATAGGATGTTACTAAAGAATCTGACAACGAGCCAAAGAAAATTTACACAGACATTAATTGGCCTGTTTCATACTCAGAAAATAAAATGATTTGCCTTACCATCTAAATAATAATATATACTTTAAAAGACTTTAAAGGAATTCAGATTTTCCTCTGGGAATCTTCACTATTATTGCATTAAATATGGTTCCAGTCCCAGGACATGAATGAATGAATGCATGCATGTATGCTGGTGTTTTAGTGCCTATACAAATCTGTAAAGCAAACTAAAGAGTTTTTTTTTTTTAAATACAGAAGCTAAATCTGAATTGTTTTAAACTTTCAAATAACTAAACAGAAATTAAACTCGGTGGAAGCTGAGAAGTCTTACCCTAATGACAACTCTGACAAGCAGAATTCTGTCAAAGTTTCCAAGGTTTTCAAACAATGATACACTTCACCACTTTCTGAGGGCATAACTTTTCACTGTCCACAACCCCCGAATCCTCACAAACATATACCATGTGGGAAGCTCCTTTCTGTATCTTACATGATGATCAGCTTCTGCTCTCCTCAAATTGGCTGGCAGACGGGTGAAACATCCCAGGCCCAGCCTTAATGCTGACTGACGTAGGGCCCATAGGAAATACTGGGTCGGGGAGGGGACAGGGGAGATCAGCCAGTCTGTAATGTACTAAAAATTCCTGTTTTGGTGGAAAAAGCAGCCACCATTGCACTGTACCAGCCAGGGCTTATGTTCTATTTAAAAACCAAGATGGCTACGAGGCAAACTTCACTTCATTCTCAAGGCTGGAGAGAAAAGAATATACATACCGCATCCGTGATGTCTATTTCGTACACCCTTTGGAAAGTCCTGCGCTCAAAGAAAACAAGTTTGCCACTGCCACATCCCCTTTGTACAGATGTGCCAGTGACTATGAGTTTATCATCTGGACTGAAACAGCAGTCGGTCCTACAGAAAAAAAGAGTTTATAATTGTAAGCTTATGACCCCACAACAGTGCAGTAAGCGAGTTAAATAAAATATAAACAACATCATTGTGATAAGAGATAACTCTTATACGGGGCTTACAATAAGTTAAGCACTTATATTAATTCACTTAATCTTCACAACAATCCTATGAGGTAGATATTATTATTCCTATTTTACTGATGAGGAAACTGAGGCAGAGGGAAGTTAAATAAACCTTGTCCAAGATCACAAAAGTAAGTGGTGCAGCTGGGATTCGAACTTAGGCAGTCTGATCCAGCTTTTTAACTTCTACACATTATAATATTTTTTAATGTAAAGAGAGTGTGGGAAAAACTCAATACAGACATTGACAGAGTATATACACAAATAGACATCGTATGACTAATGTCTAAGTAGTGATTATTTTCACCAGTTTTGGAACTATTTTTTACCACCACCATCACTCACATAATTTGAGTTTTGTCAAGTCAAGCACCATGAAATGAGGAGCAGGTTGCACCACCAGAACCTGATTGATGGCTATGAGTCAACAGCTCTTGTTATTGGAGATCTGGCACACCTGATTGTGAATAATCTAAGACATGATCCAAAGAAGTTACGTAGTTAGCAGGCATAACAGCTCAAAAGATTCTCATCAGCTATGAATTCATGCTTGTTTGTCCATCTGTTTGTTTGAACAGATAAATGCCATGGGCCACAGACCGCGTTAGAGTTAGTGCTCTGTTATTATTCAGCTTCCTCCACTTGATGCTTCCATTACCTTCATGTGCTCTCCCTGTCGGGCATTATTTAACACAGATGTGAAATTTTATTTTTACCAAAATAGAAAATTTTGCTTAGGCACCAACTGTAGGACTTGGAGGTCAAATCCCACCTCAGCTGCCTCAGAAAAATCTTTAAATGCTTTAGTTGTCAACTTAGTAGGATGGAGACAACTGTGTTCAGCTACCACAGCGAGACAGTCTGAACAAGTGAGGCTTACCCAATTATTGATTAGAATGATGATAAGAAAATAATTGAGAAAGTGATAATAAAATAATGCTCAGTAACTCTGAAAAATTGCTTTGATGGTATGAGGGTTCAAATTTTAAAAGACAACAAATATGTAGGCCTACCTTGTCATTTATACAATATTAAAAGAACAATTCAATCCCTTAAAATATTTTTACTACTCCAAGACCTATGAGTGGATATAATATATAAACACACACAAATGCAAGAACATACATCATTTCAACTTCAAAAAAATATTTTTCTGAAGAATGTGCAAAATGAAAAGGAAAAATAAAATGAATCTTTCAAAAACCAATTTCAATCACTCTTCAAATTCCTTTTCTAGAATATCTAAAAGACATGATACAAATTAATGTTAAGGTAAAGAAATTTCTTTTCTATTCTCTCACACTTATCAAATATTAAAAATATGCTACTTACATTGGGAACATGGTAGGAAGACCTGAGGCTGAAAAAAGTGGCTTATTAAACTGTCGGATGTCCCACAATTTTAATGAATCATCACCTGATAGAGGAATGAGAAAGAAAAAAAATACAGAAAGTGAATTGGGCAAAAAGAACTAGTTCCAAGTTTAGAGTTTGCTAAACTTAGTGTACAACTATAAGAAGAAAGGGAGAAAGGGAAGAAAAGAGGGAGAAAGGGAGGGAAGGGAAGGAGGGGGAGAGAGGGAGGGAGGGAAGGAAGGAAAGAAGGAAGGAAGGAGATGTACATAAGCATGTTTTGCTTTTTTAACCGTTTGGGGAGCTTGAAAGCAGTAGTTGCAAGAACAGTAGAAAGATATATGACAATGAACTGGCCTTCTAGAAATTACTTTCCAGAATGATGTAGCATCTATAGGCTAGAAGGAACCCTGGAGAATCTACTCTAAAGAGTGATTTTAGAGCAGATGGTAGTTCCCCTGTGGTCTATTTGAGCATAACCTGACTTCTAAAGAAGATATTAATTTAACAACCATCAGGCCCGAAAACAGTTCAATTCACAACAGATTCTTTTTCCCACTAGTGTGTAGGTGAAGCTATCCATTAACGTTAATGAGGGTGAGCCATGCGATTCCCTCCCCTACAGTGTAACTCTACCTGTGGCTATCATTCTTCACTCTGCTGGGGAGTACAGTGTTTCCAAGCTATTTAAAGTATAATTAATATTCTTTTAAGCATCATTTTTTAAAATATTTCTACAGGGCTACTAACTAATTCCTGACCAGAATGAAAGCCAAAACTCATATAAGTAATGTCTTTGCTCTTCCTTCTCCCCAGTGTCCACAGCTGAGACCTGCCTCAAGCCCTTGAGTCCAACAGGAATCACTATCAGATGCAAGTGAGGTGAGTGGAGAGTTCAATAGAAATCTCCGTTCTCTCCCCAGCGACCCTTCCTCTGAAATCCCACTTTTGGTAGGTGCACTAATCCACAACTGGCTGGACTAGGGACCTGCTTATATTGGAAGGACTTTGTAAGACTCACCTTTTTGCTTTTAGTCTTAAAAAAAGATTACAGATCTTCACAATTCTCAAACAATAAGAAAACATTAACCTGCATTAAATAGTTTAGCTAAGCTGGCAAGTTCTGGAGCTAGCAGGAGCACCTTACCACACCCTGGGGACTCTCTACTGAACAGACTTCCATCTGCCATATTCTATACATTGAGGAAGGAAAATGATAGAATATGGTATACATGTTGTGTTGATGACATGTGACCCAATAGCTATTAGAGGATGGAAAGGGAAAGTAAGAATTATCAGCAAAATGGCTTTGACTGAAGTGGAGTTAGGCCTATGCTTCTAAGGCAGTAATTATCAATTGGATGGGGACTGGCCTATTTTAGAATCCTCTGGGGAGAATTTTCAAACTCTTACCCCTCTCTTCCCTCTCCACTCCACCTTGGAGATTTGGGTATACAATCTGAAGATGCAAGAGTGAATGTGGCAATTTCTTTGTTTCTTTTTTTTTTTAAAGATTGGCACCTGAGCTAACATCAGTTGCCAATCTTTTTTTCCCCTCCTTCTCCCCAAAGGCCCCCAGTGCATAGTTGTATATTCTAGTTGTAGGTCCTTCCGGTTGTACTATGTGGGACACCACCTCAGCATGGCTTGATAAGCAGTGCCATCTCCATGCCCAGGATCTGAAACAGCGAAACCCTGGGCCGCTGAAGCAGAGTGAGTGAACTTAACCACTCAGCCACTGGGCCAGCCCTGAATGTGATAATTTCTAAGTGGAGCACTTATCATTTGAAAAACCTTCCTAGGGGATTCAGATACACTTCTGGGGTAAGAACCACCATTTGTAAGTAGAGTATGTATAGTCTTAATTAAGAGTCATCTCAGGATGCAAGTAGCAGCTTAGAACTGATGGACCAAAATACATATTTTATACATATCCACCTTTGTCATGTATACCATAAATAGAAAATACATGTACACTTGCTTTGGTTTTTAAAAAATTATGTAAGTGAGGGTAGTTTAGATATAATAGATAAGGTTCCTTGGAGGAAAGAGAATCTGAATGGAGCTCCCGAGGGTAAAAGGACATGGACTGGTTAAACTGAGGGGAAAGCTGTGCCAAGTCTCTTCATCTCCTCCTCACTTCCACTCCCCTCTACATCAGGTTGTAAATTCTTTCAGGAAAGGAACCCTGCCTATGATGTTCACAGCCTATACCCAGCACCTAGCATAATGTCGGCTTAGAGCAGCTGCTCAATATATAGAAGTTGAATGAGTGAATGAACGACTAAATGTACTGTTGCTAAATTAATTTGGCCTGCGAAATAAAGACTACATCCTTTATGTGATATTTAAGGCCATCTGTAACATGGCTCCGATCTACTGACTTTTCCTACTTTTCTCTCCCCACAAGTGGGCCCATGGAAGATCTTCAGTCATGTCCCACACTTCCCCATAATGCTTTGCTCATAAGCTGCCCTCACTATTCTCTTATCTCCTCCTATCAATGCACAGCTTATCCATGTGAGAAAGATTTAGCAAAAAATCAGAAACAACCTATATTCAACTATATGTGTATGGATAAGTAAACTTACAACATGATCTATATGTAGCTATTAGAAAATAACATCTGGGTATACAACCTCCTTTAACTGAATTCAGTTGGTGTTTGAACGGAAAAAAATCAATGGTCAGCAAATAGAAGATTTTGAAATACCAGACCTAGAATTATAAAATGGTATAGAAAGAATGTAGAACATTGTCTATAAAATTCTATAAAGTATACGCAAAGGTCATCCTTGGAGGCTTCAAACTTTGATGGGATTTGAAGCGAAAATAAAAACTTAGGCAAAAAAGTATACATTTTCTAAATTGTACTTGATTCCCCCCCCTTTTTTTTTTTTTTTGGTGAGAAGATTGACCCTGAGCTAACATCTGTTACCAATCTTCCTCTTTTCTTTTTCTTTTCCTCTCCCTAAAGCCCCAGTATATAGTTGTATATCCTAGTTGTAGGTCATCCTAGTTCCTCTAGGTGGCATGCTGCCACACCATGGCTTGATGAGCAATGCTAGGTCTGCGCCCAGGATCCAAACTGGTGAACCCCGGGCTGCTGAAGCGGAGTGCACAAACTTAACCACTCAGCCACAGGGCTGACCCCAGCTTGATCCCTTTTAATAAAACAATATTGCCAAGTTGCAAATGGATTCTAATGAAAAAAATCAGATTGGCAAAGGCACGTTAATAAAAGCACAGCTAGCTTTACTAAGTGCTAGGATACCAGTGTGACATCTGTTAGCATGAAGTATGATCATTTTAAATATAAAAACACATCAAAAAGAAAGCTTTCAACCTACCTCCACGAGAGGCAAGGACATTACCATCATAGGAGAAAGCAACGCAAGAAGTGTCTGTGCCTGGGTCATGAGCCTGTTTATAGTGGAATTTAGGATGAACCTGTTTGCGAAAACAAGCAAAGTGTTAACATCTCATCTGAATTCACATGAAAACATTTCTGTAGCAAGAATATTTCAATTTATCATCCAGAAAATTACATACATCTATATGTAAAATATTAATTTCACGTGATTATGTTTTCTTTATCCTGGAAAAAAAAATTCAAAAGGCTTTTTAAAACATCCATTTACTTTAATAAGAGAAAAGAAGAGATAAGGTAAGTCTTAGCAGGAGATATTTTTCAGCCTGGCCTTAGCAAGCTCTGAGCAACACAGTAACTTTAATTATAAAGTTACTGGAACCATTTCCTATAGTTAAGGAGTAAATATAAATAAAAATTACAAATGAACATATTATTTATTAACTCAAAAATATCACTGTATTCCAAGTATATGCCAGACACTGTGTACATGTTGTAGGTCTTGAAACATCTTTAATGTGCCTGTAGGATAATGTTGTTGTTGTTGTTGTTGATGATGATGATGATGATGATGATGATGATGATAGCTAACCCTTACACAATGCTTATTATATCCTCGGCACTACATCCTTTACTGATGATGATGATGATGATGATGATGATGATGATGATGATAGCTAACCCTTACACAATGCTTATTATATCCTCGGCACTACATCCTTTACTATCTTGCCTATTTAATTCTCACAATCACTCTACAAGTTAGGTTCTACTATTAGCATCTCCATTTCACAGATTAGGAAACTGAAGCACACAGACTTAAGTACCTTGTTCAAAGTCACACAGCTAGTAAGTGGTAGAGCTGGAGTTTGAACCAAAAACCCTGCTCTTAAACACTACACTACAGTCCTTCTCTCAGCTCTGGTGGTCTAGTGAATGCTCTGCAGTCAGGGAACCACACCAGCTGTCTGATGGTCATCATACTGTGGTGGCTACATGTTGCTGTGATGCTGCAAGCTCTGCCACCAGTATTTCAAATACCAGAAGGTAACCAATGGTGGACAGGTTTCAGCAGGGCTTCCAGACTAGACAGACTAGGAAGAAAGACTTAGCCACACACTTCTGAAAAAGTTGGCCATGAAAACCCTGTGAATAGCCACGGAGCATTGTTTGATAGAGTGCCGGAAGGTGAGAGGATGGCGCAAAAAGACCAGGCAGGATTCTGTTGTGCTGCACACAGGGTCGATAGGAGTCAGAATTGACTTGATGGCACTAACGACAATACTCCTTCTCTACTAGTGTATGTTAATAGTCTTTTTACTTCTAATCTCACTTCTGCACACTTAATGAATTGTAAAAGTAACTCTACTACTAATCTTGCCATTCAGTTATGATTCAGTAACCAGCACAGGTCAAAGCACTAGGGAATCAATTATTCCAGATCCACCAGGCTGGATAATTCTGCAGTGAATGGACAGGGATATTGCTAGTGATGACGGCATGTAGGTCTCTCCTGGGAGCCACAGGCAGAGGAATACAAGCAACTCCATCTCCACTGGTCTTGCAGCAGCCCTAACAAAGAATGAGTCATAAAGTAGAGTTCATGTACATTAGCCTCCCAACAATATTCCTGACACTCTGTCATTCAGCTTTCAGCTAAAAGTTTCCAGTAATGAGGAGCACACTACCTCACAAAAGCAAATCATTTCTTTTTTTTTTTTAGTCATTTGTACATATTGAGTTAAAACTGTCCTCTCTTCTTCTGGGTGACAGTCTTAGAAATTCATCTTAAAGAGAGTTATCGGGGCTGGCCTGCTGGCACAGCGGTTAAGTTCACACGTTCCACTTTGGCAGCCTGGGGTCCGCTGGTTCGGATCCCGGGTGCGGACACAGCACCACTCATCAAGCCACACTGTGGTAGGCGTCCCACATATAAAGTAGAGAAAGATGGGCATGGATGTTAGCTCAGGGCCAGTCTTCCTCAGCAAAAAGAGAAGGATTGGCAGATGTTAGCTCAGGGCTGATCTTCCTCAAAAGAAAAAAAGAGAGAGAGAGTTATCATGTTTCTACTTTTCATGGATATAAATAATTCATTGATTCAACTTTTTTTTTTAATGGGTATCAACTGTATGGCAGACATAAGGTTAAGCAGGAAAACACAAATGTTCCCAAACAAGGCTTCTCTCCTCAAAGAGCTAACCAACAGTCCCCTGAAAGGATATGGATAAGCATAGCAATCGACAAGTGGTTCAATAGGGAAGCATACAGTAATAGGCAAGTACTGAAGAGAGGTTCCTAACCCAAACTTGAGAATAGGTTAAAAAAGAGGGACAAAAAGAAATCAGAGACCCAGGAGACAAAGGAAGAGTCAGCACATGAAGGAGCAGGATACAGGGACAAGAAAGAGTATTCCAGTCAGAGGGTACTGCATTGTGGGAGGCAGAATTTTGACCTCCATGACCTCTGCCCTCTGGTGTCACAGCCATAATATGTTACTCTCCATGGCAAAAGAGACTTTGCAGGTATAATTAAGGTTACTAATTAGTTGACCTTAAAATAAGGAGATCATTCTCCTGGGTTATCCAGGTGGGGCTGAAGTAGTCACATGAGTCCTTAAAAGCAGAGCTTTCTCCTGGCTGAGGACAGAAGAGGAAGCAATAGAGATGTGACAGAAGAGTAAGGCAAAGAGATTTCAAGAATGAGAAGTGTTTGACATACCACTGTTGACTTAAAGATGTGTCAAGGAAATGGGGATCTGAATTCTGCCAATAACCAGTGAGCTCTAAAGAGGACCCGGAGCCCCAGAGGAGAGCCACAGCCCAGGGCATTACTTTGATTTTAGCCTGATAAGACCCTAAGAAGAGAATCCAACCATATCATGTCAGACTTCTTATCTACAAAAACTGTGAAACAAATTGGTGTTTTCTTAAGCCACTAAATTTGTGGTAATTTGCTATGAAGCAATAGAAAGCTAACGTGCACATTGAAAGGCCCGAAGGTAAAAGAGCTGGATGCATTCAAAGAACTGAAAGAAGTTAACTATGATTACAGGGAGAGCAGAGGTAGGCAGGCTGATGTCCGCAAGGCCCAGAGCACCAGGGGCCTTTAGGCCATAGTAAGGGTTTAGATTTTATCCTGAAGGCAAAAGGGAGCTGTTACGGGAGTTTACACAGAGGATTAACATGACTGGGTTTGCTTATTTTTAAAAGATCATTCTGGACACATGTGGAGAATAGATTGGGAATATTTTGTTCCTCAGAAAAACAAAACTCTGCTACCAACCTCAACAAGGAAAATTTGCCACTTGTTTGTATTTCAAGTCATCAACTACTAAACTCTACATAAAGCTTTTGAAAGATACTATAATGGTAAAAATTTACCAAAAAGTCCTGTACTTATATTTGGCCACTCAGTGAAATTAATTTAGTTTTTTTATTTGTTTTAAATGTTTTATTTGTTTTTAATGCTAATCAATACATACACATATCTAAATAGAAGGAAGATCCATCATCTCATGAGTGGAAAGGGATGTATTATAGTAAAAAGAGCACTGAGCCAGGACCAGGAGATATGAAATCTAGACTTAGTTCAGTCAAAAACTAGCAATGTGACTGGGGACAGATCACTTAGCCTCTCTGGATCACAATTCTATCTCCTGTAAAATAAATGGATTGAGCTAGATGATTTCTAAGGTCACTTAGCTCTATGATTCTTAAGGAAGAGGCAGAAACTGATAAATACATATTTTATAATTCCAGTTACTGATCAATATGTACTTTTTATAATTAGTAGGACAAAATAGACCTTGAATGCCAATATTCGCAAATATAAATACACACATACATATAGATGTGTACATATACATTTACCAGTAAAGTGGGACAAAGAACTTAAAAGGTGTAGAATCCAAAGGAATCACATCACATAACCTTCAGTGTGAGCCCAGGAGCAAGCAGGTAGTTCCATTTGACGGTCTAATTTAAGCCTTGTTGCTCCAGAAAGGGGATGAAATGGAGTCGTGAATCTGCTGCTCCCTAAATTGGCCTTGTTTCCCCTGATCTGTTTACTGCCCTGAGTGGGATTCTAGGACTTCAAGACAAATAGCCATCTGGTACTCAAATAAAGAAAAAGTGTTTCAAAACTTAAGAAAAGATTCTGTTGGATCTAACAGGTGATAGCATAAATAAAATACAATGAACTGAATGGGAATAAGGGATTTTGAC
Source organism: Equus caballus (assembly GCF_041296265.1). Lineage (NCBI taxonomy): Eukaryota > Metazoa > Chordata > Mammalia > Perissodactyla > Equidae > Equus > Equus caballus. Next base: position 42,713,559 of record NC_091704.1, read on the forward strand.
TACAGGTGATTTTGCCTTTATCTAGTAAGAACGGACTTCACCAAATATCCATCTACTAAATTTTTATGTCTTCTCACTTAGGTACTAAAGGTCCATTATAATGGAGGTTGGTGTTTTCAAACTTTCACAATTCTATTATTTATAATGCAGAAAGAGTAAACATATGCCACAAAACAAGCCCCACTCTGTCTTCTGACTTCCCATGATATTCTCTACTGCTGAATAGATTTATATCTTAGTGTAACACCCTTTTAAAGTAAAAAATAACTGCATATTAATAATTAAGATTTCAAGGGAGAAGAAGAGATTGTACTCAAAATAATCTAATGCACTTCCTCTTTTAAAGGACCTCATAAAATTAAGAAGCAAAATCTCTTCACTTGAGATGGACAACTCACGAATTTTATGTCAAAAGTACTCGTCAATTATTTTAACCAGTAACGAAAGTTCATCCCAATGAAATAAAATAGCCAGAGAGGATCTTAAACTTCCATAAAACATTAACACTTGGACAGTCCATGATGACACACACCCTCACACTTTGAAAACAAAGTCAACCTGACTGAAAAACACTCCTGGCATAATGTGGGAAATTTAAAACTGCAAATTCTCCTTTAACTGCTTTCATAATCATCCTAGGCAAAGAAAATCATTCTTCAGGGAAGTTGAGACTTAACTCTTTTATATAGGTTTCCTATTCTTTGGAGTGCCTTGTGTTATGATTTGGGGAGTATCAAGTCTCAAATATTCATAGTGCTGGAAAATGCAAGCCCCAAATCCTAGAGTTTTAAAGGCCTTCTCTGAGATCATACAGACTCCCAACTGGTAAAACTGTCCCTATTTCCCTTCTTAGCAGATGGTCATGGAGCCAGTGGCAGTACAGAACTCATGACATCACAAGCAACATCAGTCCATTGCTAATTGGCAACACCTTTCTTAAACTGGGTCCAAGATTCCCTCCTAACATTTACTTGTGAGTCTCGGTCCTGCCTTCTGTGGCTATGCTGACTAATTCTAGATTTTTCTTCTCTAAAGGAGTCTGCCAAATTCTCTGAGAAAAATACGATGTCCACAAAGTCTTAAATATTCCACTTCCTGAAATCCTAAATACAGTCATGCACCACATACAACGCTTTGGTCAATGAAGGACCGCAAATACAATGGTGGTCCCATAAAATTATAATGGAGCCTAGGTGTGTAGTAGGCTATACCATCTAGGTTTGTGTAAGTAAACTCTTTGATGTTCACACAAAGGTGAAATTGCCTAGAGACACATTTCTCAAAATATATCCCTGTCATTAAGCGATGCATGACTGTAATGCCAACATTCTGTAGTGGTACTGACGGTCAGTGAGTTTACATCCAGTTGTCGGTAAATCCCAGTATCTTTCTATTGCTCTAGTGTGTGTCTATCAACAAAAGAGGAAGGACAGCCCTCAAAATGATCAAAATATGTTTTGTAATTAATAGAAACAGTGGAATAAACTATTTTAAATGAGAAAATTTAAATGAAATGCTGGGCTGAAAATATAGAAAAATTTAATGGAAAGAGTAATTGTCCTAGAGCCAAGCCATCTTGACCTAAAATTTCAACTTACTACATTTTAGTTTGATCCTGGCCAAGTTGCTTAATTTTTCTGTTTCTCAGTTTCTTAATCTTTAAAATACATGCACCAAACATCTTCCCACTCCTACCCTTCTCCCAAACTCCCAAAGAGATTGAGTTACATTTGACCTACTATCTCTGCCCTGTGTCAAAAGCACACATTTATTAAGCCTGTAGTGGGTACTTCCTCTCAGAAAGTTGCTGAGATGCAACTATGCTACCAACACATAAACTCTGAGAGCAAGATGAGGCAAATGCTAGGCTATCTAACAAACTAGGTGTAGTAACATTTGATTGTCCTCGCAAATCTATTCCTAGGATCCCCTCAATAGATATAAAATTTCTTTCTCATTGGGAATCTATTTTCAAGCTTAGCGATAACCAGGCAATTCCAGTCAATTCTATATTTTCAATCACATGGTAGGGTTACTTACCCCAGGACTAAAAATATGCCAGGATTTTTTTAAATGCCAAGATTAAAAAACAGAATAAATACAGGTCTAGACTGAATATAATTTCCTCCTGTTTCTCTGATTTTGGATAATGAGGATAACGTATACAAAAGTAGAGCAACTACCCTTAAAGATGCTTTGCAATCCCCTATTCTCATGAAGCTTTCATTTTAATGAGAGGAAAGAGACAATAGAACCCCTCCATTCGATTCTGTGATATTCAAATTAATATACTGTATGAAAACACAGTGTAATGATAAAGAACACAGGCTGTGGAACCAGAGTGACGAGTTCAAATCCAGGCTCCATCACTTATCATCTATATGATCTTAGGCTAGTTAATCTCCCTATAGCTCCTATGCCAACTATTAAATGAAAATAACAATAGTATCCACTTCATAAGCTGTTGGGAGAATTTAATAAGTTAATGCAAGTGTGGCATGCTCCTTTGCAATATAACTTTGCTCTTCTTTTCACCAAGATGTGGCAGCTATTTCTTTACACCTTGAGTCTAGGTATGGAAATATGTCTTGTTTTGGCTTACAGGACGCATAGCAATGAAAATGTGCCTCTCAGATCTCCCACTGTGAAAAGCATAACTAACACCCTCACTGCCTCTGTGACTAGGCCAGGCTTTCCAAGGGCTGCCCCCAGCCAATGATTGAGCACAGGGGATAAAGGACTCCTAATCAGACTGACTGAAACTTTCTTGGCATTGTATTATAGTCGAAGACTCCTTCTGTACAATCCTCCTTTTTTCTCTTTTCTTTTAACAGTTTTATTGAGATATAGTTCATATACCATGGAGTTTGCCCACTTAAAGTATGCAGTTCAATGTGGTTTAGTATTTTCAGAGAGTTGAGCAATCATCACTAAAGTCAATTTCAGAACATTTCTATCACCCCAAAAAGAACCCATACACATTAGCAATCACTCTCCATTTCCCTGTAACCCCTCAGCCCTAAGCAACCACTAATCTAGTTTCTGTCTCTGCAAATTTGCCTATCTGAACATTTCATATAAATGAAATCATACAATATGCTATCTTTTGTGACTGGCTTCTTTCACTTAGCATAATGTTTTTGAGGCTCATTGATGTTGGAGTAGGTATCAATATTTCATTTCCTTTTATTGCGAAATAATATTCCATTGTATGGGTGTACCACATTTTATTTATCCATTCATCAGTTGATAGACATTTAGCACTCCTTTCTTTCCTTTCTCTTTCATAGGTGTATGACCTGCATCATGGTCTAAGTCTCTCCAGCCTTCTCAGGCTCCCTCTCCATTTGCCCTTACAGGCCTTTCTCCAATAAATTTCTTATATGTTTAATCCTATCTTGGTGTCTGCTTCTCAGAGGACACAGACTAACACAAATGGTGCCAGGAGGGATCTGACAACACAGGTAGTAAGATAGGAATCTGGGACTGCCTCATTCATTGCCTGGTAGGTAAAGAGGACATTGTCCTAAGTGAATGTGGGGCAGAGATACACTCTAGCACTTGGTAGCTGTCCAGTTGCTACAGATTTCACTTGACGAGACCTGGGAAAACTTCCTGGTGCAGGGTAATGTCCCTGAGGGTAAAATGTTTTAGGCATTTAAAAGATATGGGAGGAATAATGCCTACAAAGACAATAGTGTTGGCTGGTTACTGATACCCTGCAGAAGGATAATGAGAAACTGATGGTCACTAACAGCTAAAGACTAAGTGGGAGAGCCAAGGGCCACTTTAGCAGCTTTCAAAGAGGCCCTCATCTCCTGTAATGGAAGAGCAGACAGAGCAGAGCAACAAACAAAAGCGATCTGGTAGTTAGATTTATAGAGTTCCAGACATATTTAAATGCTCAGCCAAGCCTGTTATTCTAAGGTCAGAGCTCTAGCTGGGAAAACCTGAGACCCTGAAACATAAGGATAGGATATTTGGATGGATGCCCATTAAGATGCTGGATCTGCAGAACCCCCTGGAAGCTTCACAGCTTACAGAGGTGGTCTGCTCTTGCCAAGTAAGAGCTAGAACTTTCTTTGTGTTGGAAGATGCCACAACTGCCCCTCCCCAACAAGGCAGCAGATACTTTCTCTTCGGACCTGCTCATACCTCCACTCCGGGCTGCTAGGCCAATAAGTAGGGTTGAATCCTAGTATTAGCCAGCTGGGGAAGTAGCTGGGCCTGCTAAGGGAGGAAAGAGATTACGTACCAAAAGAGATGCAAGAATTAGCTAGCAGTACTGGCAGGAGCCATGAAGTACCTTGAGTTTAGATTTTGAGGATGCTTAATCAAGGGGGCTTCGATGTAAAACTAGATAAGCAGGATTCATTGATTTGGGGGCACTTTTTTGGACAAGGACCCCAGGGGATGGCGGAAACTTGCTGCTAGGATACTATTAGAGGCCTGAAAAAGTGATGGCAAATGTTGAATAAAATACAAACAAAAAACACTCTAAATTATTCGGGCAGACAACAGAGAAAAGAATAAGAAGGCTGGGGAAGTGAGCATGCCGGAATGCATATATTGTGTCAAGTCAAAAAACACAGAATATTATTTTTCATGAGCGGGGCCAGAGGAAATACCATTCACGAAGGCCATCAGGAATGCACAGGTGAGAGGGAGCCAGCATCACTGAGAAGTTCAGTGGAAGCTCTCCTCTGCAGCCCAGGGCTAATGTCACAGAGCTGGGTCATTAATATCCATGGAGATGATGAGGCCCAAAGTAATCAAAGCCAGGTTGCCATGCTTAACAGCTAGAAGCCCAAAGGCTGCAATTACTATAATGACTGGCAAGGTCAGAGAGGCAGCCAAGGAGGCGTGATGTGCAGTGAGTTGTGGAGATGGTTGATAGAACATGGCATTCCTAGAGGCAGAACAGATGGGCAGACACAAAAAGTACTGCCTGATATCTACAACAAAAAAGAGAAATGAATAGAGGAGCAGGAGGCTGAGGGTGATCATCCCAATAAAAAGTCATGACCCCTTGCTCTGTTCCCACATCTGAGCCTATTTTCAGATCAGGAAGCTATTGACTATAGAGGCAGCCAGATTCCTTAGAGGAAGGACAGAGCTACTCATGGGGCAATAATTCTCCTCAAAGACAAAGAGATTGTTGACTACAGACTTAATCAGGTAGTAGTCCCAATTGTACCTACTGTGCTGAATGAGGTATCATAGCTAGAGCAGATTAATAAAGGCTTGGGGTGACTTTGGCTCAAGGACTTCCTATTGGCCGGGCTGAAGGTTTCTTAGAACTGTGTTGCAGTCTGAGATTCTCCTTAGTCAACCCTCCTTCCTTCCTTCTTTCCTTCATAGGGGTCAGACATGCATCACCATCTGATACTCTCCAGCCTCCTCTGGCTCCCCATTCACTTCTCCGTTATAGGCGTTTTAGCAATAAATCTCTTACACATCTAACACTCTTAGCATCTGCTTCTCAGAGAACACTAAGAGAGGACATTAGCAAACAAGACACAAGCAGTAAATAAAGGCATATACGTTGGGATCTGCTCTCCTGCTGTTTTTGGAACAGAGCCACCTTGTGAAAAAGCATGGACTAGCTTCTTAGATGACCAGAGACATGTGCCCAGTCATCCCTGTGGCACCAGCTGACATCTAGCCAACAGCCAGACATGTGGGTGAGGCCATCTTAGACTATCCAGCCCCGACTGAGCTGTTATTTAACTGTAGACCCAATAGAGAACCCAGGAGAAATCAGCCAAGCCAGTTCAGATCAGAAGTGCTACTCAACCGATCTACAGAATTATGAGAAATAATAAATGTCTGTTGCTTTAAGCTACTAAATTTTAGTGTAGTTTGTTAATGCAGCAAAAGTTAACTAATGCAACATATAAAGGATGTGAACAGTGCCTGGCAGATAGTAAACATTATATAAGTGTCTGTCATTATTATAAGTTGGATGATACTAAAGGAGCAGTAATAACTTTGTAAGAAGGTTGATTCTCTCTCCCCTACCTTAGCATTCTACCAAACAATATCCATCATAAACTAGTCCTGCAACTGTATAATTAGAATTTATTCAACTTCACCATGTGATGTACTTTATATAATCAATACGCTCCTCTCTTGCCTTTTTGCATCTGCCTGTGAGAGCAAGAATTCTCTCTAGCAATGTTTCTTAATACTTGCTGTGGCTGCTTGGGATAACCATTGTCTCTAGGTAGTTGTAGTCTGTTTCCAACCAGTTGCAGCCATTTCTTCTATATATTCTTTGACACTGAGTAAGGCAATGATTCCAGCAGACAGTACTGAAGTGAGAGAAGAATGCCCGGAAACAGCTCATTCTCGGAAGACATGGAAGGGAGGACTGTGTTTAAGTTGATTTTCTTTATGGTACTAGATGAAAGCTCTTTCCCGACATTTCTGATCCTTTCTTTCAAGTAGGTCAGCCTGATTATTTCTTTCCCAGGCAAATCATCTGAACTCCAAGAACCCCAGTGAATCTTAGCATACTGTATAATATGTTATGCATCACATATCATGGTGCTTGCTTACAAGAGGAACGTACTTAATAAATATAGCAAATGAAACTCTGAACTTTTGAGCACATTTCAAGGAAACAACATATTTCATAGTAAGTTGACAGTTTTGCAAGTTTCTAACTTTGAAAAAAAGATAATTATGTTCCAGCCAAGATGTTTTACTCTTCCCTCATTCTTTCCTTCACTCTCCCTCTCCCTCCCTTCCTTCCTTTTTTTTTTAAAGAAATAAAGGCAAAAGACACTAATATCTGACAAAGGTTTCTGAAAAGTCCATTCATCATCCCCCATAAAAGTGTGATAATGAAATTTTTAGAATCCACATTTACAATGTCAAATACATTTAGTGAGGACACATTATACACACAACACTGAGATATATAAATGAAGAGACGACATGGAATTTTCTTGAAATGATTTGCAAGTTGGGAATGGGGAAAGAAATACTTAAGACCTCTTATTCTTTCATAAAATGTTTACTGCCTCAGTTATAAGCCAGGTTTAGAGGGCATCAAAATGACCAAGAATTGGCCTCTGCCATAATGGGGAAGCTCAAAAGAAAGAGAGAGAGACAGAGAGACAGAGACAGAGAGAGAGAGTGAGAGTGAGAGCGAGTGAGAGTAAGTATCTATGACCAGGGCTGAACTCTCCAGCAGGGTTCTCCACTTAGTCCAGGTTCAGTGTTGCAATCACTGTGATTTCAGAAAACAGCTATGACTTAGCATTTATTTTTCAACTGTGTTTGGCAAAGAGATAGCCCAGCCTTCATTCATAACTGGACAATGTTGCAATTACATGCCTGTTTGGTCAAACCAGGTGACTGCAGTGTGTGACTACCTAGGGCTCTATCTGATGACCAGCTGGAAGCTGCAGCTGCAGGAGAAAGCTCAGTCACTAAGATGTGTGAGTCACAGGCAGAACATGACGCCACAGCTCTGGAATCTTCTGGCTCCCCATGTGCTTGCAACTTGAAATTCAAGGTGTTTACTTTAGTCTATAAAACAAACCCCTTATGGCTAAGGCACAAGTTACCTTCACATTAATCTTCCTTCTTATAAACCCTAGCTGAGATCGGTTGGTATACCAGTTAGGCACTCCAGATTTATGCTTCAAAAATCTGGATGCAAAAAATGTTAACGCCCTACAGAAGACCTATGCTTCTGGAATTTCAAGAAGGCATGAAATGAAACTTTGGACTTTGAGACTCCATTTATAATCTTGAGACATGATACAGAACCATTAAAACATGAGGATATTATCTGATTAGACCACTTACATATCTGGTATATTTTACTTTTCTGATTTTAAGCAAAGCATAATTTTTACTGGGGAAAAAATTGAGGTAATACAGAATCTCCTATGATCTTCTGTAGGTCTCCAAATGAGGATACCACCTAAATCACCAAGAGGAATGATTTAAGAAGAAAGTTCTTCCAGAGAGACAGCCCCAGAGCAGGGTTTCCCAGAGGATGTTTTGTGTAACATCATCATATCCAGGGGTGGGATGAGGGGGTGGGGGTCCTTCTACAGCCAAGCAAGCCTGGGAAACTACAGTTTATTTGCATACCATGGCCTTGTCTTGAAGATTCACAATGCACATTAGTATATTAAAAACCAGAGTCTTTTAAATAGTACTCCTAGAATAAATCAACCTCTTTAACATTTCCAAAGCTTATTTGACTATGGAACCGTTTTCTTTTTTTTTTTTTTTTTTTTCAGATAGTACTCACTAACATGGATAAAACTAACATTCTCTGGACCTTAATTGAGAAAATACATACAGAGAGCAAAAATCAGTAAACTTTTTCTGGAAAGGGCCAGACAGTAAATATTTTAGGCTATGAGGACTACATAGTCTCTGCTGCAACTGTTCACTTCTGCTGCTGTAGAATGAAAGCAGCCATAGACGATACATAAACAGAGAGAGGAGGCTGTGTTCCAATAAAACTTTATTTACAACAAGAGGTGGCAGGCTGGATTGGGCCCACAATTTACTGACCACTGATCTAGAGAAAATAAAAATCTTAGGAAAAGGCATTCTATTTGTAAAATCATTGTTACATAAACTAAAGTCTTCCTTGTAATTCAACAATGATTTTAACAATAATGATGACGATGATGATGACAGGTACATTTAGTGAACATGCTACTACTTAGTGCAGTAAATCATACATTTGCTAATTTCATTCTTCAAACAAGCCTTCTGAGGTATATGTAATTATTAGTATCAATTTATAAACAAGAAAACTGAAATTTAGTGAGGTCCCCAAAGACATATGACTAATAAATTGTCAGAATTCAAACCCTGATTCTAACTCCAGAAACTGTACTCTTCAGTAAAACACCTTACTTATTTATATATTTATACATATATATGTGTATATATACGCTGCCATGCTTGATCAGGCTTCTTTCAGATCTGTATAGATTATTATAGTAAGAGCCTTGAATGAATTGTATCTCCTTGCATCCCAAGCAAGTGCAGTGAAAGGAGAGAGATGGATAACACGAAAGAACTTTTTCTCCTTCAAACTACGTAACACAATTTTTTTTTACACTATTGAGGATTTCTGAAAAAAAATTCTATTACAAATTCCATCTAAGGCAGAAGCTAGCAGTCTTTTACCCTTACAGCGGCAGTAAAAATCACAAACCACTCATTTCTCACACCCCTCTAGCCCCAGTCAATGAGATCTGGTACATGATAATGACACTTAACATTTATTGGGCATTTACTATGGGCTAGATACTATCCTAGATACATGGTATGTGTTAACCCCTTGAATCTTCCAATAGCCTTCTAAGTACTATTATTATCCTCACTTTCCAGGGAGGACATTGTGGTACAGAAAGGTAAGGTTAGTTACCCAATGTCATGAGGCCAATAAGTGGCAGAGGCAAGATTTGAACACGGCAGCCTGGCTCCAGGACCTCAACTCTTAACCACCACTATACACGTAAATACTTACAGCTCCTCTGACTCCAGGCTCCCTCTACCCTGACCCTATTCGCAGCTAAGGTGGTCCTGGACTCTGTGCAGCACCTTTGCTCTTTCCTCACCAGGCCAGTCCTCTCCCCAACCACCAATGGAATCTGAACGTGAAAGGTGAGAAATGCAGCAGGAGAGTAAAGTGTGGGTTAGTGGGTGAGCCCTACACCAGTTTCTGGAAATCCATCATCCATGACTAAACTTAATACCAGGTCACCAGCTAAATTCAGTTCATAAGCATAGGTTGATTAGCCTTTACTCAAGAAGATCACACCAAGGGTCCCTGAAGTAATTTAAAACTTGGTAAATAATACAAGTTATAAGTGGCAATGAGGAGATCCCACTAACCGCTGTGGATCTCCTTAGCTGCCTTTTTTATGATGTTATCTTTTCTCCTCCATCATTATAGCTAAGTTTGGGGCAATGGGTTATGGTCTTAGACTGTCTATATCACATAAGAAACACAAATGTGAACACAAGTGCTGCTTTCAATTCAGCTCTTTAATTGAAGAGGAACTTGAAAGCCGCTATGCCAACACCGGAAGCACACTGCCATGGAATGACCTGCCTAGACAGGAGGGAAAGCCCAGCGGTCCCCCCTTTGAAGTCCAGCTGCCTGAGATTCACTGGCAGCCGACCTTCAAAGAGAGCCGATGCTTCCTTCCCTCAGCCTGGCCGCCAAGCTTCCCGGGCAGCTGGGCAGATTTAGCCACTCTCTGCCCAGCTGTCTGTGAACTCTGGCAGTCAGTTCAAGTGAGGGATAGAGAGGTGGTGGAGGAGGGAGGGGGAGGAAGAGGGAGTGGTGGGGGGAGGAGGGTGGCGGGCCCAGTGGCGCCAGGGCAAAGAGGATGCTAGGTTTCCTTGGAGCCAACCTTATCAATGTCAGTCAAAAGACCAAGCTTCCAAGGAGAGTACAATCCAGCTCCACTACAAAGTAACTTATAAGTGATGAGAGATTTCAAATACACTTTCCTTCAAAAGCTGAGTGAATCTCAAATGCACTCTTCTAAAGATGTCCCAGTTGCTGCAGAAAACACTCCAATCTCTACACAGGGATGTAGGGGACAAAGCTAAGGTCAAGAACCAAAAATGCACAGTCCTTTACTAATTTTGATTTTCCAGCAGCGAGAGTTTACGCTTCTTAGGGACTTTTGGGGTTGTTTGCCGAGTTTGTTGTGGCAACCCTTCTGTTCCCCTGGCAGCCAATAGCTGAAACCATTTATCTGTTTCTGCGCCTGTGCAGCAGATGCTTGGAGAAGACTGGCTCATTTAACATAAACATTACCAATGTGTTGTTATGTTTATCCTCTGGAACCATATGCTTGGGGTACAGAATAGTGAGTGTTATCAGCTGCAGGTGCAAAAGGGATGCAGAACAGTTCTATTAGTGACAACAAACTTTCAAAAGAAGTCTAAGAATAAGGTCTTAAATTTGGTAAAGCGGGAGATTACGAAAGTGACTAAATTACAGAAAAATGGAAAGGAAGAATTGAAGGGTCATAAACAGAACTCAGATTACTGCAGATGTGAGTAAATCATCAGATCTGCATTTTAGATGGAGTTCTCTGGCAGCTACACGGAGATAGAGAAGGCAACTGGAAGCCAGGGGAAAAATAATCATAAATATCATGAAATCTTTTCTCTAGTTTTGTACAGTTTGGTTAGGAAAGGAAGGTATGGATGAGCTTGTACTGTGCACCATAACAATATGAGGAAAAGACCTAAATACTCAGAGAGACTATTGTATTAAGTCACTAACTACAAACACATCCTCCTCCCTGCCCTTTAGATTGCTATAAAACTACATGACACAGCAGCCAGCATTAAGTACAGTTTATCAGACATATAATCCAAAACTTATTATCTAACTTTAAAAGTATAATACTGAGCCTACAGAAGAAGTACCAATTAATATTTACTGAAATTAGTCCAACTGTTTATTCACTCATTCTACAAATATTTATGGAGTCGCTGCTATGTGCAAGGCACTATGCTAGGTATTGCAGATGAGTAATAGATTAGTAAAATGGCTCCTTACTCTCAAGGGGATTTGTATAGGAAGAGAGGTAAACATAAAACAAATATTTGCAATGCATCATACAATGAAAATGGCAGTATCCACAAACTATATAGTAAGCCCACAAAATAATGGTCCACTCTTCCATGATAGCATAACAGTGATAGGTTGGGAGTGGAGGAAAGAGAAATCAGGTAAAGCCTGGTGAGGACGCTTGACTGTGGTCTTTGAAGGTTAAGTAGGAGATCACCGGCAATACAAAGAAAAGTTACTCCACTTGAGGACTCAGCATATAAAAGACTCAGAAGTGTGAAATAGCACAGTGCTTTTGGAAGTACAGGTGGTACCAAGAACAGACCAGCAGCACATAAGATTGGAGAGCTGGAAGACAAAACATTAGTGGCCTCATACGCCCTTTTATAGAGTTTGAAATTGTACCCTATGGGCAATGTTGTACCTCTGAAGGGTTTTAAGGAGAGAGGGATAATATGATCATATCTGTATTTTAAAAGATCACCCTGTAGCAGTGGGACAGATAAACTAGAAAAGGGAAGACTGCGGGCAGGGAGATGAGTTAAGAAACACCTGCAGTGGTCCAGGCGAAAGCAGGTGAGGGCTTGAAGCTGGGTAATGCAGGAGCACGTCTGAAAACAATTTAAGTTGTAGTCTGTGACTTTGGTATGGGCAATTTCAGTGAATCTGTGAAGTGGACACTACAAATATAGTGACTGGGTAGAAACCTGACAATGAAAGAAGGAAGAGTTGGAGAAGGCTTTTTTTGTTAAATCAAATAAATTAAAAGCAGAAACTTGAGCATATTTTCTAGGAGCCAATAGGGATGAAAAGGATAAAAATACAGGAAAGGGAGTAACTGATAGAATTAGGTCTCAGAGGAAGCAGGAAGGACGCCATCAAACGCACAGGTGGAAGGATTAGTGAGGAACTAGAAGAGAAAGACCTCTTCCTTGGAGACTGCAAGGAAAGAGGCTGAGAGACCAAGGAGACATGAACACAGAGACACATTTGTACATATGAGGGTGAAAAGTCTAATAGAAGTGCAGCCTCACTGTCCATATTTTTCCATGTAAAGAAGGGGAGATAATTGAGTAGGGAGTGGGGGATTGTAAGATGGACCAGAAAAGAGCCGGGTAAATTTGAAAATACCTGATGAGATGAAATGACAGAGATAACTGGACAAGAGCAAGGAAGGGATTACCAAAGGCAAGGAGGGCCAAGAAGAAAATGTGTGTCATAAATCTGGAATCGTACCAACTTGCCAAATTGTGGGTTTTATCAAGTTGGACTTAGAACTGGAGTGAGCAAACAAAGGAACCATACTACTGGAGTTGCAGGGTAGAAAACAAAAAACAAAGCACAGTTTAAAATCTTGGCAAAAAGCATATTGCAGAAGTCAAATGATCTTTTGCCTTTTCTCCAAGGACTATGCCCCAAAGTTAACTGGTTTAAATTTGCATTTTTGCCTCAAAAGTTGAAGCTGAGATAAGTGTAATGCCACATTAACCTGGCAGCTTAATTACAAAAATAAAACATTTCCCCTTTTGTCAATGTACACTTTATTAGAGAAAAGGCCTTCACAACAACTAAAAATAGTAGTATCAATATTTTGCTTATTTTGAGCCTATCATTAACTTATTTCAAAAAAGCAGGAGTTCCAATTTCACTCACTTAAGGAATCAAATTGAAGTAAATGTTTACTGGTTGCTTTCTAGGTCCCTGGCATTATGCCACCCTTGTAGGAACAGATGCAAAAACATAACCCCTGCCTTCAAGATGATTACACTCTTATTCATATTCTAAGCGTTTTAATAACTTTTTTACTTGTTAAAAACCTGTATTTCCTTGTTCGTTACATATGTTAATCCAATGATCCTGGTGATGTGACTCTTTCAACTAAAACCACAAAAATGAAACTGACCAAGTAGTAACTACTATCAGAGGAAAATTTTTCTAAAAAAAGTATTTTCATTTATTTTTTAATTTGAAGGAGAAGACAGAAGAAATGAACAGCAATATATAACAATCTACAGGCATTCAAGAAATTAGAGATTTCCAGCTTCTCCTAATAAACTAAAAGGTCTAATACGCCTCTTTTCCACATTGCAAGGACTGCTGGAGGATCTACTTGGAAAAACCACCCAGTTTTCACCTGTGTTTTCCTTTACTACTCACACAGACCACTTCACTTGTGACACTTCAGGTCACCATATGTATGTGGGTTTTTTCCCCACACTATGCAATTCTCTATGACACCAGCTCAGTGTCCTACAATTTTTTTTTTAGGGATGCCTTTTGGTGAAGAAGATTGCCAGTCTCCCTTTTTCCTCCCCAAGCCCCCGTACATAGTTGTATATTCTAGTTGTAAGTCCTTCTGGTTCTGCTATGTGGGTGCTGCCACAGCATGGCTTGATGAGCAGTGTGTAGGTCCACACCCAGGATCCGAACCAGTGAAGGAAGCAGAGGATGAGAACTTAACCACTCGGTCATGGGGCCAGCCCCAGTGTCCTAAGATTTAACTCAATTTTGACACTATCTACCTGGAGGTTAAGGGCTCAGTCCCACAAGACTGCTCCCACCCCACTTCAGATGCCTTGCCAGTAGTAGGTCCTGAGGTTACCCAGAAGCCCCTCCTAGGGCTCAATTAATTTGCTAGAGCAGCCCACAAAACTCTAGGAAACACTCATTTATGTCTACAAGTTTATTAAAAGATATAATAAAGGGTACAGATGAACAGCCAGATGAAGAGATACATAGGGTGAGGTAGGGTCCCAAGTGCAGGAGCTTCTGTCCCCATGAAGTAGCAGTATATCACTCTCCCAGAACATGGATGCTCTCTCAACCCCATACCATTATGATTTTTATGGATGCTTCCTCAAGTAGGCATAATCAGTTATTAACTCCATTTCTAGCCCCTCTCCCATCTCTAGACAAGTGGGGAGCGGGGCTGAAAATTCCAAGCTTCTAATCATGGCTTGGTCTTCGTGGTGACCAGTTCCCATCCAGGAGCCATCCAGGAGCCCATCTGGAATCACCTCATTAAAACAAAAGATGCTCCCTAGTGCTCTCATCATTCAGGAATTTACATGGGTTTTAGGAGCCCTGAATCAGGGACTGAGGATGAAGACCAAATATATATTTATTATAAATCACACTATCACAAAAGAGAAAGAGACTGCCTTAGGTAACACGACAAAAGAAATTGTCTTAATCTGAAGTAAAAAAGATGCAACTCATTTATTAGTAAGACATCATTAAATATAAGTACAGGGATGCATTGAAACCATTTTAATCAAGGCAGGTAGTTTCTTCCTCTGGGCAGACAAATATGTTTTGTTAACAAACACAAACCAATCTTTACTAGAAAGCCAAAACTGAGATCTAAAAAACTCTTCCAGGTATTTAGCATATCTGTAAAACTGTGCTATCTCCACAACCTCAAAATATTCTCTTAAACTCTCCTTTTCACCAGAGTTTTAATAAAAAAAAATTGAAGCTCTCTATTTATCAATATGTCAGGTTCTGAAAGGTGATCTATAAGTGCATCTGATCCTAAGACCCTTCACATCATTCTTAGGTAGTAGGCACAGAGGATGAGCTTTGGCCCAGGGCTGTGGGCTGGATACTACTTTGACATGAGGCAAAAATATCTACTGCTGACAGAGGGTAGGGAACCCTCCTACCTCCTGGCCCCTGCCCCTTCTAGGCAAAGGTCAGATGTCACAGAGCAAAGTGAAGGTCAGGCCATTTGCTCTCACCCAAGACCCCCTACAGACACAAAGTAGAGTTTGGCTGCAATGAAGACAAGGGGCAGGAAACCTGCCTGTGTTCTAGACCCACGCTGTCTAACAAGGAAGCCACCTGCCACATGCAGCTATTGAGATCAGAACACATGGCTACTGTCATTAAGGAACTGAATTTTAAATTTAATTTTAACTAATTTAAATTTAAATAGGCCATGTATTGGATAGCATAGTCTAAATGCTGAAATTAAAAAGCAAAGATTGTTATATGAGATAAAAAAGCAAGACTTGACTATACACATCTATAAGAAATCCAATTTGGCTTAATTTAAAAGTAAAAAAATGGAAAAAGATACACTAGGCAAATACAAGTCAAAAGAGACCTGGAACAGCTATATTACCATCAGACAATGCAGATGTTCTAAAGAACAGGACATATTACCAGAAATAGAGATATATTACCCAGTGATGAAGGGGTCAATTCAGCAAGAAAACATAATTCAAAATGTGTATGCACCCAATAAAAGAGCCTTAAAATACACAAAGGAAGAAAAAAAAGAACTGAAAATATTAATAGACATATCCATAACTATAGTTGGAGATTTCAACATTCCTCTCTCGGTAACTGATAAAATAAGTAGACATAAAAATCAGTAGAAATCAGGTGACATAATCAACACTATCAACCAATTTGATGTAACTGACATTTGTAGGACACTCCTTCCCAAAACAGCAGAATATACACTCTTTTCAAGTGTACATGGAACATTTATTGAGACAGACTATATTCTGGACAAGAAAACAAATCACTATAAATTTTAAAGTATTAAAATCATGTAAAGTATATTCTCAGACCATAATGGAATTAAAGTAGAAACCAATTAAATGAATGATAGAAAAACAACATATTTGGAAATTATACCACATGCTTCTAAATAATCCATTGCCCAAAAAATAAATCAGAAGGGAGAATTGGAAAATATTTTTAATTCATTAAAAATGTAAACACAAAACATCAAACTTTTTGAGATACAAATTGTTACAGACTGAATGTTTGTGTCCCCTCAAAATTCAGTATGTTGAAGCCCTATTCCTCCAATGTCATGGTATTTGGAGGTGGGCCTTTGGGTGGTAATTAGGTTTAGAAGAGGTCATGAGAGGTAGGACCCCCATATTAGCGTCCTTATAAGAAGAGGAAGAGAGACCACTCAATAACCTTAGCTTGCTTTCTGGTCCCGTCTCCGCCCTGTCTGGTTCCAGTCCCTGAGTCCAGACAACCCCCCACCCCCACCCCATCACTCCCCCGCCACGTGAGGACATAGCAAGGAGAAGGCAAACTAGGAAGAAGGTCCTCACCAGGAACTGAACCTGCCAGCACCTTAACCTTAGATTTCCCAGTTTCTAGAACTATGAGAAATAAACGTCTGTTGTTTAAGCCAGTCTATGGTATTTTGTTATGGGAGGCTGAGCCAACTAAGACAAAAAATACAGCAGTATTTAGAGAGGAATTTAAGGAGTTTAATGTATATATTAAAAAAGAAGAGAGGTCTCAAATAAAAGTCCTAAGCTTCTACTTTAAGAAATTAGAAAAAGAGGAACAAAAAAGAAGGAAGAAAATAATAAAGAGCAGAAGTCAATAAAATAGAAAACAGAAAAACCATCAACGAATAATTAGAAATTGAAACAAGAAACATTTACAAAAGTATAAAAAACCAAATAGAAATCTATATCAAACTACGACTTCTTTAGTGAATAAAACAAAGAGATAAAACAAAAATGTCAGGGCTATTACTTAATTGCAGTAGGTCATAAACAGCTAAGAAATATTAATAACCTATTTTCTAACTATGGAAGCATCTACCTTAAAATTTATATGCTGCTGAGGAATTAGAATATAAGTTTTTCCCCTCGAGAAACTGAAATAATAGTAGACTACTTCTAAATCATTTTCTAAGAACTGGCTAAAGGGAAAATGATGGAATGAAATATGTACAGATCATTGAGACCCATCCTATTGATAGAAAATATGATGAGTACTAAAGAGACCCTTCTTGTACTGAGGTCAAGAATTGATTAGCCCAAATGCAAAGAGTTAGTCCCCTTCTTCAGTCTCTCCCTTTAAGTAAGTGGTCTTCAGCAGAATGTGGGAAGACAAAAGTGGAAAATAAAACTTCAAATGTTTCATTTTGCCCTATAATAAAACAACAACCATAGTTGGCAAATATTTGGGAGAGGGCAAGTTGCTATCACTCTTGTCAAAACCTGGATTTTTGGTTATGTGTAGATTCCTATATTACTCATTAACTCATTCATTCATTCATTCATTCATTCCCTCAACATTTATGGAGCACCTAATCACGAAGCTAGGGCTAGAGAGATGGCAACTGTTCAGGGGAACTCACAGTGGAGTGTGGGAAGAGAGCTCAAAGGGCTGTCACACAAGCAGACAGAGAGGAGGAAGTGACTAATTCTGCCAAGGGGGCAGAAATGTTTTTACAGAGGTAATGACATTTAAGGAGGGTTTTGAAGGGAAACTAGGAGGTCACCAGGCAGAGAAAGGGGCAAAGTATATTCTAGGAAGAAGGAACATTATTTTCTAAGGCAAGCAGGAAAGGGCATAGTGTGTTTAGAGATGACAAGCAATTGTTTGGTAGCCTAATATTCATGCTGTCCCTTCTCACCATTATCTAAGATTAGAGAGTTGGTTCTGTTTGAATTTCCACTGAAAAGGTATCTTCTGCGAATATATGTCTTATTTATTTAACTAGCATCTAAAATATTTTGTGGGAAAATAAGAATATATATGTACCTAAATATTTTCATTGTAAAATAGAGTGTGGCAGCATTAATCTACAACCACATAAATCAATTTTCATAATTTTAGAGACTGTTAGCTACGTTTAAATAAAAACAATGAGCCATGTAGACAACAAAAAGTTAACAAGTTTAGGCTTCCTGTCATTTATCTACATGATTTTTAGTCCTAATTCCTTTTTGAAAAAGTTATCACTTGGGTATAAACACACTAATTATGTAAGGACAAAGAAGAGTCAGCGTGTGACACGATTAAGTTGTGTATGCCATGGTACTTGTAAGAGAAGGGGTGTCAGAGTGAAAATAGGTAGCAATTTAGAAAGGAAATGAAACAAAGTCTTATCCTTTTAAATTTGGACTTGAAGACGCTGTGGTTTCAGTGGAAGACAGACTCAACAGTTGCTGTTACTCTCTTTCAACACTCAACTGACTCCTCAATTCATCTCATCAGTTACTGAGTTTCTACTGTAAATGAGGCACTGCACTAGGCCCCTTGGGTAGCAAGATAACTACAACAGGGTCCCTGACCCCCAAGATCTCCCAGTCTTGGAAAGGAAACAAAAATGTATACAACTATGAATAACAAGGAATGAAATCACTGTTATGGTTACAAGATATAATAATCACCATAAAATTGCATTTATTAAGCACTTACTATGTTTCACTCCCAGGGTATATTTACATTATTTTATCGTCATAAAACCCCCCTAAAAAATAAAATAAAAATAAAGCACATAAAATGCATAAAATTTTTATTCCATAAAAATAAAGCACATTCTGTTGACTGATGTTCTGAAAGCCCTCAAGAAGTTCTGTTGAAGGAAGTGTTACTTCCAAGACAGTATAAAAAAAAGGAGTGGGTGGATGAGCAGCGGAGGGAGTTATAAAGGACAGTTTCTTTTCCTCCTCAAATAGGGAGCAGAGCATATGAGGGAGAGACTGTGAGGGAACAAATATGTACATGGTTTGCCCTTAAATGTCTGCCCTCCTTTCCACACCTACTGCCCCAAGAACTCATGAATGCCCAGGGCTTCAATTATCTACCATGGAAGTGATCCCCAAATTTAAATCCCACTCTACTATATAACTTTCTCTCAAGCAAACCTTTTTATGTCTAATGATACTGGACATTTCCACTTAGATGTACTATCATCTCTTCCAATCAATATTCCTAGAACTAAACTCCTACATTTTTACCCCAAAACCGCTCCCAGTCCTGACTTCCCTATTTCAGTTAACCTACTACACTTTTTTCAGTCACTAAGCATTATCCTTGACCCTTACCAAGTATCTCTTGATATAACCCATCTCTCACATCCTATGCCTCCTTTTAGTAACTAGTACAATGGCCTACACCCCCTGAGCTGCCAATAAATGCTGATAACGAAATAGTAAGTAATATTAGCCTGAACGTATACAAGCTTCAGAGTTTACAAAGTACTTTTATGTGTACTACCACATTTAATGCTCACAACAACCAGCTAGACATTCAGAATAGATACTTTTATTACATCCACTGTCCAGACACAAAAACCACACATGATCAGAAAGGTTAACTAACCCGTTCAAGATCACAAGTTCCACTTCCCGTCATGCTCCCCTGCTTCATCACAATTGTTATAATAACTTAATGTAAAGAGAGATCTTTCTCTTATCCCAACCATCTGGTGTACTCTCACCAAATTAATCTTTCTAAAACTTTTTGTTGATCATATTACTTCCACATGCTTAGACCTTTAGGAACTGACATTGCAAATAAGGAAGTAAGCGAATAAGTAAATAAGTAAATGAGTGAATGAATGTATGTCTAAAATCAGGAACAATCTGTTGAATAAACGGTGCTAGGAAAACTGGACAGCCACATGCAAAAGAATGAAAGTAGACCATTATCTTACACCAGACACAAAAATTAACTCAAAATGGATTAAAGACTTGAATGTAAGACCTGAAACCATAAAACTCCTAGAAGAAAACATAGGCAGTATGCTCTTTGACATTGGTCTTAGCAGCATCTTTTTGAATATGTCTCCTCAGGCAAGGAAACAAAAGAAAAAATAAACAAGTGGGACTACCTCAAACTAACAAGCTTCTGTACAGCAAAATAAACCATCAAAAAACCAAAAAGACAACCTACCATCTGGGAGAAGATATTTGCAAATCATGTATCTGATACGGGGTTAATATCCAAAATATGTGAAGAACTCATACAACTCAACAACAAAAAAGCAAAGAACCCTATTGAAAAATGGACAGAAGATCTGAACGTTTTTCCAAAGAAGATATACAGATGGTCAACAGGCACATGAAAACATGTTCAACATCACTAATTATTAGGAAAATGCAAATCAAAATCACAATGAGGTATCACCTCACATCCATCAGAATGGCTATTACTAAAAAGACAAGAAATTAAGTGTTAGAGAGATGTGGAGAAAGGGAAACCCTTGCACACTACTAGTGGGAATGTAATCTAGTGCAACAACTATGGAAAACCATATAGAGAGTCTTCAAAAAATAGAACTACCATATGACCAACTATTCCACTTCTGGGTATTTATCAAGAGAACACAAAAACACCGATTTGAAAAGATATGTGCACCCCTATGTTCATTGCAGCATTATTCACCATAGCCAAGACTTGGAAAGAACCTAAGTGCCCATCAACAGACGAATGGATAAAGAAGATGTGGTATATATATTTACAAATGGAATACTGCTCAGCCGTTTAAAAAGATGAAATCTTGCTGTTTTTGACAACACGGATGGACCTTGAGGATATTATGCTAAATGAAATAAGTTAGAAGGAGAAAGCCAAATACCATATAATTTCACTCATATGTAGAAGACGAAACAACAACAACAAACAAACACATAGATACTGAGAACAGATTGGTGATTACCAGAGGGGAAGGGTTGGGGGAGGGGGTGCTAAAAGGGTAAAGGGGCACATTTGTATGGTGACAGACGACAACTAGACTTTTGTTGGTGAAGACAATGTAGTCTGTGAAGTTGAAATATAATGATGTACACCTGAAATTTATATAACGTTACCAACCAATGTGATGTCAATAAAAAAATAAATTGGAAAATAAAAAACAAAAAAAAAACGAGGCACAACGATATTCATGTTCCTCCATGGTCTGGCCCCAACCTAACTTCCTGATCTTACTTCCTACTACTCCCAGTGAGAATCCTTTGCTCTAGATAAACTCAAACGGTCACTGTCAGTTGGAAAGACTTCCATTTTCCACTTTACACCTTTGCCTATGCTGTTTCTTTACTTAGAGAGCCTGCCTCTCTCCTCTCTACCTGCTCTGTAGTTATCCTGTGCATCTTACTCCAGGCATCTTTTGCTACATGAAGCTTTTCTAACGCACACAGCACTCTTCTTGAAATATCTTTTTCAAAATTTGATTTGATTTTTATAAAGTTGGGTACAGGAATATGCTTCTAGGGAATTTATCACTGAAAATAGATATTGTTTGGATTTATCTAATTTCTAAATGATTTCTAAAGATCATTTCAAAACATCATTTAGAGTCCACTGACAATATTATTAATGAAAAACAAATTTCTGTCTTAAAAAGTAAAATTCAATAGGATAATGAGAAGTACAATTCAATAGGATCAACATAATTTAGAAGAGATAAAAAATTAAAATGGTAGAGAAAATTCTTGCTCCAAATTATGCTTTTTTTGATGTGCTGCAACATTTTTATTTATTTTTTTATTCAATTTATTTAAACTAAAATAAACAAAAAGAATTCACCTGTTTCTCCCACCGCCATACCCCTCGCCTCTAGCAACCACCAATCCGTTCTCTGTATCTCTGAGCTGGATTTTTAAAAAATATATATTTTTAGATCCCACATATAAGAGAGGTCATACAGTATTTGTCTTTCTCTGACTTATTTCACTTAACATAATGCCCTTGAGGTCCATTCATGTTGTTGCAAATGGCAAATATTTAATTCTTTTTTATGGCTAAATAATATTCCACTGTGTGTGTGTATATCACAATTTCTTTATCAAATATATGAAATAAAATCTTCATATTTGAAAAATCCAGTTACTCTTCCTTTCATAAAGAAGACGCACATGGGGTCAGGCCAGGTAAGTGGTTACGTTCGTGCACTCTGCTTCGGCAGCCTAGGGTCGCAGGTTCGGATCCCAGGCACAGATCTATGCACTGATCATCAAGCCATGCTGTGGCGGCATCTCACATACCAAAAAAAAAAATAGAGGAAGATTGGCACAGATGTTAGCTCAGGGATAATGTTCCTCAAGCAAAAAGAGGAAGATTGGCAGCAGATGTTAGCTCAGGGCCAATCTTCCTCATCAAAAATAAATAAATAAATAAATAAATAAAAGAAGACACTTATTTTAGCTATAACTCAAAATTCAATGAATAACAAACTACAAAGAAGCAAGAAGTGTTCAACTTTACAGTGTTGTTTTGTTTGAAGCCAAAGACATATCTCCAACCACTATCTTTGTCCATAAAGTCCAGATGAGAAAAAATTGGTGAAGGGTACTAAGCATGTGTGTTGATGTTTTATTTTATAGTGACTTCTGACAATTTAGCTACCAACAGATTACCACTAAAAGAACAGCTCTCTTTCTTTGGAAAATATTATTCTTAAAAAAAAGTTATTAACTAGTTCCAGTCAATACTGGAATTAATCACAGTGAGGTTCTACATTATGGCATCATCCTTTACAGTGCAGTGGCTTCATAAATTCAGATGAAAACAGAAGGAAATTCAACATGCCTGGAGGACATGGCCTTTCTGGAATAGAATCCAAGGGCTCTTCACACAGTGCAGATATTATCACCACCTTAGTCAAGCAAGTAAAGGAAAAAAAGATAGTGAAGAATAGCATTTATTTAAACATTTTTAATTTGATCTTTCTATATATTTACTGATAAGCTTTTTTTTTTTTAGTATGGTAGGGGTTCTTTGTGGTGAGAAAATTGGAAGACTAATTTGTTTCCATGAAACAACTATTTTGTATTTTTGAAACCTCCTCTCTTTTACACACATTTCAGTCTGTCAATAATATTTACTGAGTGCCTCCTGTGTCTGAGGCACTCAAAACTGAAATATAACTTCTTTTCATGAGAAAGGTATTGACATTAGCGTTTCACGCTGCACAGTTAACATAGAGACATTTGGATAGAGTTGATGTAGGACAGTGTGAACTAGGAAAAATGGCCAAATGAGTTTGAGTATCACAGACACAACACAGAATAAAAGACAATAAATTTGTTCTGCTGATTGGTGAGATTTTTAAAATGAATTTCAGTTGTTCCTAAATTCATTTTAACATAAGGCATAGTTTAGTAAGGCTGGAAATATCACAGGTTATCAAAAAGCAGAGCTGTTGTTTTTCTCTTATAAATCATGAGCTACTAGAAGACCAAGCACCAACTCTGGTTTCAAATCTCATGAGAAATTTCCCAAGGCTCAGGCAGCCTTTTGCTGGACGTATCTGGTTACAGTCTGTATAGTATCACGATAGTCACACATTATATGTAAGATGCCAGTAGAAAAGACCTCACCTACTTCACTATCTTTTCTGAAACTGTTTAGTAGCAACAACCACAGAAACAAAGCTCTAGCCTTTCTGTAAGAAAGCCTGGGAAGGGAATTACTTCTTATTTGTCTTTTCATGTGAGTAAAGGTTAAAATATTTTAGAAAATCTAAAAATTATTTCCCAAAATATTCAAGGAAATCATGAAAAATTGAAGCTTGATGATTTTTTTGAAGGTATAATGTTCATTTCCTGAAGAACAATGTTTTACCTCCTACCTAATCCCATATTTGGTAAAAGTAAGAACTGTTATTAGATGTTCAAAATACTTCTGGGTTTACTAATTCATTAGCAAACGAGATTTTATTCTCTTTAGGAAAACACATCACTTATTGCTCACCAAAAAACAAACAAAACCAAACACATATGCACAATTCTGGTCAATTTTGAACTGTTTTCATACTTTGATCTGGATCACAATCTAATGAAATAATGGACCTAGCATTAGTATTTATGCAATAACTATTAGCTGAACTGAGGATGCTGGCTTCTTTTCTCTATTTATGAACATCTGATGAAATTAACTGAAGCCGAGAGTAAGAAAACGAAGACATAAAAACATCTACAGAACAAGTTTTTATTGCTCTCTCTTTATGTTCTTCTTTTTCCTCTGTCACTCTTCCTTTTACTTCCTTGTGTTCCTTAGGTAAGCAGGACACAGCCTTTTTACTTTCAGGACTTTCTGAGTCCTGAAAGTAAATGCATGCTCACTGTGTACTATTTCTAGGTATTGTGCCTCTAGCAGAGTTCTCTTCTGATTCTAATTATACTTCCCCATTTCCTGGTTGTCTTGAGCACCTGGTATGTATCTTATCTGGAAAGTTGCATGCTGGAAATATTCTCTTTTAGACCATCTTACATGGGACCCCTTAAATATCTGGATACAGGTTTATAATCTATATGCTTGTTTTCGACTGTCTCGGTCCTTCTATTTGGCAATAGAGATCAAGATTATAATGTCAAATATAAACAATAAGACAAAGAATATAATTCTTATTTTCTAAACTTAAAGAATTTAGTTAACTATTATTTTCAGTAATAAGACGATGAAGAGATGGAGGAAGAAAAGAAAGAAAGAACTCCACTAAGCATTTGGGAGGAAAATCTAGAGTAAATACAGAGAGGAAGAGAAGAGCAGACCGGGTAATACTGTGGGGAGGCGCTAATAGTGGGCTAAGAGAACTAAAATGTGAAATAAATCATCACCAGTTAGTTGATTTGAAATAAATATTTGTTAACTTTATATATTTATAGGGAGTTTATAATAATAAAAGGATACCTACTCAAAGTAAACAGGCACCACACTTGTAGCAATCATGCTATCAAAATTCCTGCATGCATATTTAAATCAAATATTATATTGAGAGTTACCAGATCTAGAATATTTAAAGTAACCTTTAATTACACCTTCACACCCATCAACCTTCTCTGGCCATAGAATAGGCCGGTCTAAAATAGCTGACATCTAAAATAGTTTATGCTACTATAGAACAACAAAAATCAGTTTGCAAAAATAAGTGTTTCAGTAACCAGTAGTGACAGCAGAGAAGCGAGCCCGGGGTTTATCCTTACTGGAAGTAGGCAGTATAGGGCAGGAGAATCTGAAAGAGAAATTCTAAGTATAAGAAAGCCTGCAATGAATCAGAGAAACAAAAGGGGAAAGGCTGAAGGTCATGTTCTTCACTGGTTTGTGGTGGTGGTAGAACTGAAGAAAAATCGTTCAAAAGACCCACGGCAATTTTTTTGTAATGAATAGAGCATTGGGAAACAAGTGAATCGCCAATTATGCTAGCTCAGTGAAGCAGTCTGTGTTTGGGGTTTAGCCTCCAAACTCTCTCTTACTCTACTGTCCTCTGATTAATGAAAGGTAATCCTACAGAGAATTTTAAGGATGGTACCCTATACCCCATTTTATTCAAGTGAGCATGAACTTCTCTGCTTTTAAACTGCCTCATATTTCTAGCTTAAATCAGTGACTGAAGAAAAGTGTCAATTCTTCAAGAGGACAGAACAGAAAAGTACAAACTTGCTTCTTTAATTGTATCCTTTAAATGATTGGTGATTTTTCATTTTATACAGGATTTCCAAATTTGGAAGGACAATTTAAAATTTACTGAAGTCAAGAATAAGTGCTGCTTTAAGATCAAAAGGTAAGCTAATACAGAGAGCAAGTATCTGTTGAGAGTTTAAACCCAAAGTGTGACCTACTTTTAAGACTTTATAGCCTAGAGGGGAAAGTCTTTAGATCTAAATGTCAGCATGTTCTTTTAAAATTATTATTGTGATTATTTTTAACTCCATCATTCTCTCAATGAAAAAAACCACACAATACAGTCTATTTATCAAAGACTAGTGAATACTACATCAGAAAGGCTAAGACATAGCTCTAGAAAAATTATCATGGAAATACAAAATGTATCAACACTGACAGCTACTAATAGGAATGTTCGCTCTCATATTCTAAATAGCATTAGAAATTAAAATAACAGGTTTTGCAATGCTAGACAAATGGAATAGGTATTTAACACACTTTTAGAATTTTTTCCCCTAATAAATGAAGACAAATCAGTGAAATATTCTTGTTTTTCAAGGGTATGCTATTACAATCATGATAACTCTCTCTAAGCATTCTGTTAAAAAAAATTTTTTTAATAGATTTCAAAGACATCAAAGAATCAATAGTACATGCAAATGTCCATGGAGACTCATAGAAAACCATGGTACAGTGGCTGAAAGCAGTGCCTCTGGAGTCAGACAGATCTGGGTTTCTTGGCTTTAACATTTCTACTTGTACACAACAGGTAAGTTACTTAACTTCTTTAAGCCTTAGTTTTCTCATCTATAAAACTGAGAAAATAATACCAATTTCAGTAAGTTCTGGTGAGAATTAGATGAAATAACAAATGTAAAGAGACCAAACACACTTCTGGTACCCAGAAAATGATCAGCAAAAAATAGCTATTATTTTGTTTTGATATGACACAGGCAATTGGAAAGTAGATCAATATTGAGAAATAGGTGCAATACTACTAATTCTCAGAATATGCTAACCAGAAGTCAGGAGTATATTTCAAATCAAAGGAGCAAACTACTTCATCACCATGATCACCATCAAAGAGTGTTGTAGAACCCAAGCCAAAAGAGTCACTGTCCTCAAGGACCTTATAATCCAAAACAGATGACACTGGCATCAACTAACATGTAAAAGGCCAGAGCCACTGACAGAGAACTGTACAAGAAACTCAGACCAGAAAGAACTTAAGAGCCAAGAAAGTGGAGGAATTAAGACTTACAAGATTCATGCATAAATAAGGTTCATAGATCAAGAGTTCCTGGATCTGCAAATGAGGCAGGAAAAGTATTTAGAGAGTAAACTTTTAACTTCTTCCTGTCTCACTAGCAGCCCCAGTGAGCACTCTGGTTTTCCTTTAATAGACTGCTGACTGCAATAAAACTTTGAGGAAAGTTCTGATGAGTCTTTAGAGACGGATAATGATGTCTATATCCACTGGGTAAGAAGCACAATCTTATACTATGATGATTAAAATCTCTTCACTGAGTCTTAATCCTATGATCAAAAAGTATGAAGTTGTAGGGAAATTTTTCAGGTTTTTTCCATCATATTGGTACGATAATTCTTAAAGGAAAACTTACTCCAATAGGCAACCAGGGAAAGAATTTCAAAGACTCAACACAATGACACTATTCTTCATTATTTAAATGAATACTCTCTCTGGGCTTGTTTTTATGTTCTCCATTTCTTCCGAATGCTCTAACTTACTCATCCCTTGGGTAGCCAGTGAATAGCTTAATTTTGTTTATGTGGCTTATAAAAATCCACTTGATTAAGTTAGATACATTTTTTTCTTTTAAGTGCTATGTATATTGAATTATTCCAGAAACATTCAAAGATAATTAATTGAAGCTAATATTTTAGTCTTGCTCTTGAAAACAACAAATTCATTTCCTTTTGAAGTTGGGGTGTCTGTTATCACTTTTCTTTGTAAGCAAATCAGCTAAAAATTCAGATGCTATACCGATTCCAATAACTATCAAGAACACAGCTGATTCAGTAATATAACAATTCACAAAGTCTGATCTCAGATCTCAGCATCAGTGTGAACTCTCTTCTGTCAGATGCATACAAGAGGGGTTCACCAAGAAGAAAAGTTATTGTGGACACAAAGAAGGGTTAAGGACTTAATATGTTAAAATCAACCAGAAAAACAAACGTAAATAAATGTCTGAGATGATATGAGAATCAAAATAACAACAAGAGCTAACCCTTAAATAGAGAGCTTACTATCTGCCCAGCATTGCTCTAATCATACAAACACACACACACACATATACACACACACACACAAATACATATACACACACATATATATAAATATACTAATTTAGTCCTCCTAACAAGCCCGGGGTGGGGGTGCTGTTAGTATCCCCATTTTATAACTGGAGAAACTGTCATTCAGACTATAAGTGGCAGAGCCTGGATTTGAATACAGGTATATCTCCAGAGTCTACACCATTAAGCATTACACTATAATGACTCTCAAACTCAACTTACTATCTCAGTATAATACACATAAAAGTACATTAAACCTTTAAGTGCTGAAAAACGTACATGCCTAAAAAATAACTCTTGCAACATAAACTCATTTGAGTGTCCTAATAGACAGGGTAAGAAAGATCGAGACAAAGTCCAGATAGCTCTCTATTAATCACAAAAAAGTTATTAAATCTATTAAAATTATATGCTAAAGGGTTCTGTCTTACTCCTGATATTTTCACTAACATCCAAACAACAGTAGATGTGTACATTATCAGTTAGAGTTCTCAATTGTAGCAGGAAACTAATTTACTGAAAGAATAGAAAGTGCATCCTACAATTGTTGGGGAGGCATCAGAACCAGGATGAGAAAATGTGTGAGAACAAGGCAGGCTTGGCACAGCCAGGATCCCAGCCAGATTCAGGACCTAGAACAAGCCTAGATGACACCATTCCCACTTCAGAATGTTGGATATGACATCATCAGCGTCACTGCTACCCATGAAAATTGTTGCTACTACTCCCACTCCCACGCCAGAATGAATTCTCCCCTCTCACTGTCTCCTGAATCAAAGCCCAGAGCGAGTGAATTTGATTGGCTGAGCCTAGGCTGAACACCTGCATTCTAGCAACACAAAGAAAGCTAGGAAAATGAGCATTTGACATTTTTGGCTTTTTGAGTGGGAGCTGTGCTCTACTTCCCACTAAGACTCATGTGACACACAACTCATTTAATAGCACAAGGAGACATGATTGTCCTCCAGAGGGTCACCCTCCAAAGGTAAGTCATTTATATGCGCACATGCTTCTTGAACATATTGTTAAGTTTTTACTAATCCTCAGGGATGTTGAAGACCAAAAATTTGCCTCTCCATTTATTAAACAGATCTTCCTGCTGTCCTAAAATTATCTTTTTCAAAATTTTCAAAATCTGTGAACTTTAGCATTTTCAGGCTTACTGTGTGGGGAGGAGGAGGGTTGTGTGTTGACTTAACCTTACCATGTTGACACCAAGACTGTTTCAAAATCATTTTTAAGGCTAAAATACAAGTTTTAAAATCTTTATCTTAAAGTAATTCTAAACTTATAGGAAAATTACAAAAATATTACAAAGAGTTCTCATATTCTTTACCCAGATTCCCCTAATGTTAACATCTACTATAACCATGGTAAAATTATTGAAAAAGAAGCAAATTAACACTGACAGAAGACTAGTAACTAATCTATAGACCTTATTCCAATTTCACCACTTTCCTTACTATTGTCTTTTTTTCTGGTCCAGATTGAATCTGGGACCCCTCACTGCCTTTAGTTGTCATGTCTTTTTAGTCTCTTCCAATCTGGGACAGTTTATTTTGATACTTGTAAAGAGGACTAACCAGTTATTTTACAGACTATTCCTCCATTTGGATTTGTCTGATGTTTTCCCATTATTAGTCTGAGGTTATACATTTTTAGCAAGAATACAACATCAGTGATGTTGTACCTTCTCAGGTATCATATCAGGAGTTATACAATGTCAATGTTTTAACACAGGCAATGTTATCTTTAACCACTTGGCTAAGGTAGTGTCTGCCGGGTTTCTCCAACGTAAATTTACTATTTTTCCCTTTGTAGTTGATAAGTATCTTGTGAGAAAAAAACCTTGAGACTACATACATAAATATACTGTTTCTCATCACACCTTTGCACACTAATGTTAGCATCCATCAATGATTCTTGCTTGCAATAATTATTACTGTGGTGTTTGCTTCATGGTGATTTTCTATTTCTATCATTCTTTCTACATTTATTAATTGGAATTCTATTTTAAGAAAGAGAGATAATGTGTGTGTATGTGCGAGTGTGTATGCCTGGATCTTTAATTTATTCTATGGGTTATAGTTCACAGACTTCTTCCAGATATAGTTCACAGACTTGTCCCAGATTTGGCCATTAGGAACTCATTCAGGTTGGCTCCTGTGTCCTTTTGAAATGCCCTCATCATTTTTTCAAATATATTTTTATCAAATTATCCCAACTTTGATTAATATCATTGAGAAAATGTATTCCAGAATGAGCTCCATTAGGCTAATTTAATTCTTTTATCAATTATCTTTGCAGCACAAATAAACCATTTTCAGTTTTTTCCCTTTTCAATTTAATTTTACTGAAATTCTTAAGACATTTTTCCATTTAACTTCTATAAAGGGTTTAATTTTTCTATTATTTAAAACACACTGGAATTGATACACAGTGCTATCAAATCCAGTTCTGCAGAGTCAAATATTACAGATGTAAAATTTGAGACGAATTTTTACAACTGGAGGTGGAGTTTTAAAGGTCCTTGAGCCCAACCTACTTGTTTTACAGATAAGGAGACTGAGGCATGGAGGGGTTGAGTGATTTACTTCAAAAAGCTAGTTTTGAAGCAGCAGTGGCACAAGTCCTAGTAGAGTACTCTTCCTCTGCACTACAGTGGTATGTCCCCTCCCAGCCCCTATCAAAACCAGTGCATAGGGACACCGAGAAAATACATCTCTAATGAGGAGAGCAATGTATCCTTACCGTCTCTCCAAAGAACATGCATCCAGAAGGATTTTGATCCAAAGGTGAGTAAGGCAGGAAGGGAGTTGGTAAGGATCATAGTTATCATAAGTTGGTAAGTAAACATAGGCCAGAGGTCCAAAGTAATGCAGGCACAGAAGGCACAGGGTCAAAGCATGGAAATTCAATCAGCAGAAATCAGGAAATTAGGCTAAGAGATCATGGAGGAAAGAATTAGACCTCAGTGAGGGTTTGAAAATAGAAGTCCAGTTCCAGGCCAAAAAGTTAGGGCATTTTTCAGTCAAAATCTAGGGAAAGAGAGTAATGGGGATGGATACAAGCTCCAAGAATGAGTCAATTAATTCATTCATTTATTCAACTGAGTTGGATAACAAGTCGAGGAATTTGTGCCTCAACACATCCAAAACTAAACTCCTTACAGCCTTTCCTTCTCCCTCCACTTCCTCAGGCAAATCTCTCTGCTTTCATGGGTGGCATGGGTCTCCAGTTACTCACTCTAGTCAGTCACTCATCCTTCACTGCCTCATATACAAACGTTTACCAAGTTGTATGCATCCTATATCCTAAATATCTCTCTAACCCACTTCTCTGGATTGGTCTCCATTCTCACTCCACATACTTGGTTGAGTTCCTCATCACCTCTTACTTGGGACTGGACTTGCCTGGGACCTCTTAACTGACCCCCTAGTCTCTTGCCTTCATTTCTTCTGACTTATCCTGCATATAGAAAACAAAGCAATTCTTCAAAAACTTTAGTCTGATATTGCATCTCTCTTGCTTACAGCCATTTACTGAAAGGGAAAAAAATAGGCTTCCCTCTCAACATCACCCCATCCCAATGCCACCAAGAAGGGCATGGCAAATTACTGTGTGGGGTGCGAACAGAGATTCGTTTGAGAAAGTATATTCAATCTATCTACTGTTTCCATAACACACAGAGTACAGAAAGTAAAGCTTAACATGTTTTCTTAGCTAATTGGAAAATAGAGAATATGTACTCGTTTTTAAATAAAAAATACTCTCCCTAAGATAAAATAGAAGCAGCTGGTCCAAGTCTGTCTTCATAAATGGGGAAACCCCATACAAATAAGCAACCACTATCAAACTCAAACACACACACACACACACACACACAACTATATCAGTTTCAGGTTTATACAGGAGGGCCACTTTCTAAGTGTGGATTTAGAGATATAGCAGAGAATTCTTTATTTTTTGGCTTATCATATCTTATTAAACAAAAGTATTCCTAATTTATCAATGTAAACATAACCATCATGTATTTTGCTATAACTTTAAATTAGTATTTTAGTGAAATGTCCAAAATATCTTTCCCTCTTTGATACACACAGTTTATGTGTGGGAAACATTCAAGCCCCATGCAAGTATCTTTCGTATCTCCATATGTTTTAACTCACAGCATTTGGAAAGTTTGCTCTCCTACTAAATGGTTTATAGGCGAATCTTCCTAGGTTTAAAAATAAAATAGTAAAATGTCATCTGGCTACTAGATCTAGTCAATGACAAAGAATCCCACTTAAGTTATGGTCACTTGAACTTAGCAAAATGTTTTAACTTTATGCCATTTCTATATTCTTGATTCACCATCTCAGTAATAAAATATATAAAGTGTAAATATAGTACAGAATGAATTATTTCCTTCAATGTATGTGGACTCCACACACTATTTTCACCAAGAGAACAGACACAAAATTTAGAAATACTTCTAATGCACTTAATTTAGGTGATGCAGCTAAGGGGAAAAGACTGCTAGTCACTCCTTGCCTAATTACTTGAGTCTAAACTGATCTCTTTTCTTCCCCAGTCTCTATTCTACTTTGATCCTCGTTAACCATGATAAGGGGCTCAGGAATTCCCTTCGCAATATATTCCCTACCTGTTCCTTCTCTCCTGGTTCCACTCCACATTCACCCAGCTCTGCTGGCCCTCTGTGGGCAGACAGACAGAAGCTGGATCTTTTCTATGTGAACCAGATACTCTATCAGACAATTCTGTCCTTGATAATAAGCATTTCCTGGCTTTTGCACACCTGTAGAGGAGAATGAGCTCTCTGGAATATTCCCCTTGCTGACAGACCCTTCATTTGGGGTGTATGCATGGGATCCCACTCTTGTGAGAGGCCCCAGAGACTGTGGTTAAAAGTACAGACTCTGGACCCAGACTGCCTGAAGTCAAATCCCAGATCTACCTACGCCTTACTGTGTGTCCTTAAGTAAATTTATCAGTCTCAGTTAACTCATCCTTAAAATAGAGATAAGAATACTAACCTCAAAGAGCTATAGAACAAGCAAATACACTGAAAGAATTTAGAAAAATTCCTGGTACATAGTAGATGGGCAATGTTAGCTCCCATTCTAATAATAATAATTATTATTACTATTACTGCTATGGCTACACCACCACCATTACTAATGCTGAGGTAGGCAGCACTGAGAAGGAGGTGAATTCTCTAGTCAAGTTCTATAGGTCACTGAAGAACAAAACTAACCGAATTCTTTGAGCAAACGGTAGTGATGCACTTTCCTAACATATTAACAAGATTATGAACATGAGTGACTGAATAAAAGAATGCACACTTATTGACCTTCAACTAAGCATCAGGCACTGAGCTAGGCACGTTCACAAAGGTTATGCCATTCGATCCTTATAACCAAGTAGAGGTGAAGCTTATTATTCAGATGAGGAAACTGAGGTTTGAGAGGCAAAGTATTCTTTTGATCATACTAGCGTTACCTCTGAAGAACTTAAAGAAAAGCACAGAAAGATGAGCTACATTTGGCTAATCTAGAATATTCACAATAACACAGCTAATATTAAGTACAATTTCTATGAAAAAGTATACAAGTTCCAAACAATTTAAACAAGTGAACTTTTAAAATACAATTCACTTGTCTACTGACTATTATCGGTTTTATTTTCTAAGTGTTAATTGTGCATAAACTGATTTTCACAATAAAGATTTATATTATTTGAGAGGAGTATCTCTGTCTTTTCTTCAAAACTGCCAAAGGATCTAGTTCACTATTTGGTAAATACCTGATTTTACATGATCAAGGATAATGATGAAGACTGCAATCACCAGACTTAATACAACACACTTGGAACTCTGGAGGTTCAGTTATAGAAGATTCTGGGAATAATATATAATCCTTTTAATAATGAGGTGATGAGAGGAGCTTGGCGGGGGAGCGGAGAGGTTGGGATGAATTCAGCTGTAGTGAGACAAATTTTAGCTGGTACAAGGGAACAGCATTAAATAGCAGTGAATCTCGCAGCGAGAAAGTCATGTTTTTAAAATTCTCCTTCAATTCTTCTGATTGTACCAAGCAGAAAGCCTTGATTTAGTGCTAATTTGTCTTTAATACCACCATAACACTTGCTAATATCTCTTTAACACAGAAAAATTTCAGACACAGAGCCTTAGCAGACAACAGTATTTAGCCAGAATTTATAATTGTTTTATTTTTAATGCAGTTTTAAAAATTGCTATGTTCTATTTACAGCAACATTGGCTTTTTATTTATGGTTGTGTTATAATGTTTCCTTTAGGAAAGGAGGAATGGGGAGTGATGGGCACAGGGTGTTTTTATGGGGTGATGAGAAAGTTTTGAAACTACAGAGAGCTAGTGATTGCACAACGTTGTGAATACACTAAATACCACTGAATTGTACATTTGTAAGTGGTTAATTGGGGTCGGCCCTGCGGTCAAGTGGTTAAAGTTCCACACGCTCCACTTCAGCGACATGGGTTCGTGGATTCGGATCCTGGGAGCAGACCTACTCCACTCATCAGCCATGCTGTGGCAGCATTCCACACTACAAAAAATAGAGGAAGATTGGCACAGATATTAGCTCAGGGCTAATCTTCCTTAAGCCAAAAAAGAGGAGGATTGGCAATGGATGTTAGCTCAGGGTGAAACCTCCTCACCAAAAAAAAAAAAAAAAAAAAAGTTAATCATACGTTATGTGAATTTTACCGCAATAAAAAAATTATTTATAATTGTAAAATAAATCAATTTTTTAAAGTAAGTAAAGAATAAGGTGGTGTATAAATATAGAAAGAATTATGAGAGTAGTATGCAAACAAATGAAGTCTGGGAAATAGACTTAACTAGAGAAACTGGACTGGATTAGTATGGATGGAATTTCTGGGGATGAACTACAGGAATCTGATAGGTAGAGCTCTGCAAACTAATTCTGGCAGCCTCTCAAGACACCAGCAACCTTGCACATTCTAACCACAGGTGATTTCTGGTGGCATACCAGATGTCTTCAAGGGCTTAGGCAAAAATCCCAAGGCAGGCAAAGCATCTTTTGCATCCATCTGCCTCCTGTTCTAAATCTCTGCAGCCCCCCTTCCTCTCCCTCACCATTCAAGCACCTACTGTCTTCACGATGACCTCTGGTCTCTCAATGCCCCAAACCATTTCTTCTTCTTCTTCAGTCAAAGCTTCTGTTTTTTTAAGTATGGGATTTAACTGTGTTTTGAAAACACTGACATTAGTCTTGCCTACTTCACAAGGTTGCTGTGAAGATCAAATTATTTTTGGGACATGCTTTAGAAGTGTTTCTCAAACTCTGGATTCTAGCTCATTAGTGGGTCATAAAATCAATTTAATAGATTGTGATCAGTACTTTTTAAAAATTAAATCAAATGGAACGAAAAAATATCAGAGTGCACTGTACATTGCAAGATTAGGAATTATGGCACTCTTCTATTTCAGTTGTGTGCGTGTGGGTGTCGGTCTGTGCAAAGAGATGTGTGGAGTCAGTCACAATATAAAATGTAATTTACTGTGGGTAAAAACAAAATACAGCTTTACAAGACAAATCAGTCCTTTCTCTGTTATATTGTCAGATTCAGAGGATAAGAACTGTTTTTCAGAATAAAACAGGTTACCACATGATGTACACAGCAACAGACGCCCTAAACACATGTCCCATGAGCATCAGTGCTTTCTCCCCAGGGGAAAACCTTTACAGCAAAAAGTAAAGTTCTTTATCAGACAGTTCAGAGTGAGAATAATTCTTTATACAATTGACTATAAATAAATTGCGCAATAATTTTAAAAATACTTCCGAATTAAAATTTGATCCTTGCATTACTTTGTAGGATAGAGCTGAAAACCATAAAAAGTCTGATAAGGGACAAAACTGGTAAATATTTAAAATATTCTGAATTGTTGAGGTTAAACAGAATCTTGCAATGCTCTTTAATTTGGGTCTCACATAAAAAAAGTTTCTGAGAACTATTAAGAAATGTGGTAAATTATTAAGACTTCGGTAATTAGTGGAAGGAGGAAGGAAAAACAAAACAAAACAGGAAGATTCAATGTAGCAGCAAGAGTTTTGGAGATCAAATCATCAGTGGTTACATCACTTCTCTAGCTGCAATGAATCAAAGAGTCGGTTAAAAGAGAATGCACGCAGACCAGAGAACTGTTCTACATTTTTGGCTCAGACATTACTTTCCGTATATAAAAGCCCTACTAGTGGCTCTATTGAGTGAACATTTAACATTTACTATTTTGTTTATAATGGTTAAACAGTAATGTTTGGCCTCGGCAGCTTACGAAATAAATCATAGCTGTCCTGAAGCTGAGAAGCATGGCTCAGGAAATCTCTCTCCTAGAGAGGGCATCCCTTATATAGGCTTTCTAGAGACTACAGTCATCCTGCAGAGACTCTGACCATTTTAGACGACATAACAGCTCTAGCTAGACAACTGCAGAGGACTTTACCTGTGCTGGGGAAAACACTAAAAGTCTTTTTTTTTTTTTTTTAAGAATTAGGGAGCATTTACTCCATATTGCCAATTGATATAAGATAATAAAAGTAAAATCAGCTGTTCAAAACTAGCTAAAATAACACAAAATCAAAGTAGGCTTTCATGCAATCCAAATTCTCGACTCTCAAATAGCCTACTTACCACTAGAAAATCAGTCACCATGGAAAGGCATCATCAAATGTGTTTTATGAAATCATTTTCCAAATTAAATTCTCTATATTATACCAGTGTACAACTCTTTAAAAGGCATAATTTAAAATACTGTGAAAAAATTATTTCTAAATTTTAACCATTTGTCAATTCTAGCTTCAAAAAATCTTTGGAATTCAAACATCACCTCCACCACTACCACCCTCTCCAGGAAATTACCTGGACATCTACAATAGCCAGCCCCCAACCAGCCTTCTTGCTTCTGCCTTTCTCCCCGCATAGTTATTCTCCATGCAGAACGGCTAGAGTGATTCTTTTAAAAATGTAATTTAGATGATGATGTCATTCTTCTCCTAAAATCTGTCTAACGGCTTCCGTTACCCTCAGAAGAGTATTCAAACTCCTTTACAGAGCCTCAAGGCCCTATTTGATGAGCTAGCCTCTCATCCCACACTTGTCATTCACTCTTCCCTAGGAAGGAAGGTAGTTTACTAATCTGACTTGTGAATGTGGGAAGAACTAACGGAGAGTTCTTGGCTCAGCTGTTCCCTTTTCCTTCTTGGGTGCAAGCTGCCCTCATGGAGTAACCCTCCTCTGCTGCCCCACACCCCGAGTCTACCTGGGGCAAACCTCGCCAGGATCAGTGTTGGATGAGACTGTGGGCAAATCTGTCCAATTCCAAGAGTTAGTGAGCAGGCACTTTTGGCTGTCATCCTCCTCCACCATATGGAACAAAAGTGCATTCTGGCCTTCATCCATCATGCTTTAGCGATTAGTCTTATTTCTTAATTTGTTTAGAGTCCACGGAGGGAAGAGGGGTGCTAATTATTAGGGCTACTAACCCCAATACACTGAAACAAACACACATGCAAGGAACACAACTTATATGTAAGTACAGAAAAGAATCTAGAAATGCTCATCTCTAAGTGGTATAGTTATAAGAGACTCATTTCGTCACATGCTTTTCTATTTTGGATGAACATTTTTTACAAATAACTATGAATTAATTTTATAGTCAGAAAAAAACAGCCAAAATTAACTTTCTTTGGGGGCTAGTAAAGAGTGTAAAGCTTGGGACCAGGTTTTCAGAGGAAATTATGAGCTATGTTTTGGATTCATGTCTAGTGGAATTGAAAACAGTTACAGAACGACTGTCTCTAATCATGATTACACACAACACAGGTAAAAATGTCCTACTTTTTTACAGATATTTCATAATTACTTTCACTTTAATATTTTGGCTAATGTCAAGTCACCAAATAGTGACAAAAATTACATCATTCTCCTGAATCTATAAAGCCCCTCTGGTCCATTTATTCAATATAAGATTACACTAACTGCTTACTTAGAATGTTTATACGTTTGACTCCATAACAGCAGCTCTTATTCATATATTTTAAACTGGAGGTTTTGGGTTCATGACTGATTTCCATTTTTTCTGTCCTAAATATCAACACACACCCATAAATATTCATATAATTTTTCTACTCCTATCACATTTAGGGGAAAATTCTTCTATTTTTACTTACAAGTTAAAATGTTTTAAGAATATTTATAAATCTTTATAAGTAAATACTTACGTTAACTCAATTTTAATTCTTCTTCAGGCTTCCCTGAGTAACTTTGATCAGTATATGATCATCTAAACCTACGAATTTTTCACAAATTATTTTCATAAGTTACATTTTTTTCCTTCTATACGTTAATGTCTATGCATCAAGGCAGTGCATAAGGATGCTATGGAGGGAATGGCATCTGATCTGGCCTTCTTCAATGCGTGAGGTCTCCACCAGCAGTGGGAGACCCACATACAGGGCAGAGTGGTCAGCAAAGGGAAAGGCACCAATGCAGTAAAGTAGAAGATAATCAGGAGGAAAAAGAGTGTAATCTAACTGATTTTAAAAAGAAGTTTTCTATTGATGGAGAAAGTCATGGGAGATACTCAAAGGTTGGTTAAAGACAAATTAAAAGGCTGCAGGTGTCAGCCTGAGGAAATGTGAACTATATTCAGCATGTGATAAGCACTGAAGCAGTGAGCACTGCATTTAACACAACTTAAACTGGGGCTGCGTATTCCAGAGCGGATGGATAGAGAAGAGTGAGGATGTCCAACAGCACAGGTTAGAGATGATGCAGGCCTGAAGCAGAGCGAACTAACACATAGAATTTATAAGTCTGAGACTGATTATAGGAGATAGAGAATATTCTGAAGTTCTAAATGGAAATATAAATTAAGAAAAATAGCAAAGTCAAAAGGAAGAGTGAGTTCTAGAGTTGATGAGGAACTGTGTTCTGGGTTTATTGACTTGACGTGCTGGTATAACATCCTGGTGGGGGTTGTTGCTCAGGTAACTGAACATACCTCTGGAGCGCAGAAGAATGTGTAGGAAGGAATTAAGAGAAGCAGATTCAGTGAGTAGTCACTGAAAGTAATGATAACTTAAAATAGTTCATCTCCTTGACAGAAGACTAGGAAAGATGATGTCCTTTTACTCTAATATGGAGACAGTGGGAATGCAGCCAGAGGAGGAGGATGAGAACAATAAGAACAAGATGACAGTGACTGTCACACACATAAAGGATGCCTAGTTGCCTTGAGTTTAGAGGACAAGAGGGAAGTTGGCAGGAGAAAAAGTTGTTTCAAAGAGTGCTACTGTCAATAAGAACAAAGACTAAAAAGACAGCTGAATTTGGCACTTAGAAAGTCTTATTTTATTCTTAAAAACACTACATGAGATTGCAGAATCTCTTCTGATAAATCCTCAAAATACCAATTTTCCAGCTTCTTCAGAGCCTTTGAAAGCAAACTGAGGTGGGGGGGGGGGGTGGTCTCTCTCTGTTTTGTTTATTCTGGTATCCTCAGCGCCTAGAACAGTGCTTGGACCAGAGAAGGTACTCAATAATTGTGGAATAAATGATGTGATCTCTCTAACTTCCCTCCACCTGTCAGCCCCTCCTGCTCTTCATCTCCTTCCCTACTGAGCTAAGAGTCCATGATCATGATCCTACACACCTTGAGCAACTGTCTTACCAACATCCTACATTACATGGCCCCCTTATCCTTCTGTTAACATGTTTCCTATTTTCTCTCTCTCTGCAAGTTTTCAGAATCTTCCCTATAACCCCGGTGCCCTGAAATTTCATGACGTGTGGCTTCATGTGAGTCTTTTTCATTCATTGTGCTGAGCATTCAATGAGCCCTTCCTACATGGAAAAAAATTTTCTTTTTCAGTTTTGAGACTTTTTCTTTTGTGGGGGTGGTAGGGATGTGGGACTATTTCTTACCTAATTCCATCCTCCCTCCTCTACAATTTTTCTCTTTCTAAAACTTTCTGGTCAAATACTGGACCCTGAATTGACTCTTTTAAAAATCTAGGGCCAGCCCCGTGGCCGAGTGGTTAAGTTCACGTGCTCCCATACAGCGGCCCAGGGTTTTTCTGGTTTCGATCCTGGGCGCAGACATAGTACCACTCATCAGGCCATGCTGAGGCGGTGTCCTACATACTACAACTAGAAGGACCCACAACTAAAATACACAACTATATACTGGGGGGATTTGGGGAGAAAAAGCAGAAAGAAAAAAAAAAAACTTGGCAACAGTTGTTAGCTCAGGTGCCAATCTTTAAAAAAGTAAAATAAAATAAAAATCTACCTTTTCTTTCTCACTGTATTTTAGTCTACTTTCTAGAAGATTTTCTTGACTTTATCTTTCAATACTCCTATGGCTTTCCCTGCTGGTATCATCTATTTATTTTCCAAGACGTCTTTCTTGAAGTCTAAATGTTCAAAAATTTTTGTAGTATTCTGCTTTAGTTTCTTGGCTACAATATTCTCTCTTTTCTCTCTGAGAATACTAACTATAAGATTTTTTTTCTTGAAATAGTCTTCTGTTTCCTACATTGTCTCTCTCTCCCCTCTGAGTTATTCTGTTTGCTTTAGTCTTCGTATTTCATGTTAGAGGATTTCCTCAAATGTCTAGTGATCCTTATCTGTCCATTACTATATAAGAATAAGGCAGTGAAAAGCTGATCATGGGGTCAGCCCTGTAGCTGAGTGGTTGAAGTTCTGCATGCTCTGCTTCGGCTGCCCAGGTTTGTGGGTTTGGACCTACTCTGCTCATCAGCCATGCTGTGGAGGCATCCCACAAACAAAAGTAGAGGAAGACTGGCACAGATGTTAGCTCAGGGCTAATCTTCCAGAAGCAAAAAAAGAGGAGGATTGGCAATGGATATTAGTTCAGGGCAAATCTTCCTCACAAGAAAAAAAAAACTGATCAGAAACTCTGTCAGGGGTCAAAAATCTTCTTCTGTAAAAAGCCAGACAGTACATATTTTAGGCTCTGAGGGCCATATAGTCTGTTGCAAGTACTCAACTCTGCTAGTGTAGCACAAAAGCAGCCACAGACAATACAAAAACGAATGAGCAAGGCTATTCTAATTAAACTTTATTTATGGATATTGAAATTTGAATTTCACATAACTTTCATGAGTCATGAAGTATTTTTCTCATTTTGACTTTTTTAAAACCATTGTGGTAACAGAATAACGCCCCCTAAAGATGTCCACGTCCTGATCCCTGGACCCGTGATTGTGTTCTCCTACATGACAAAGAAGAATGAAGATTTCAGACTGAATTAACATTGCTAGTCAAGTGATCTTCAATTAGGGAGATTCTCCTGGGTTATTTGAGTAGACTCAATGTAATCACAAAGGTCTTTAAAAGTGGAAGAGGGAAGCAGAAGAGAGGGTCGCAGTGTCGCAACGTGAAAAGGACTCCACTCATTGTTGCTGACCTTGAAGATGGAGGAAGGAGGCCATGAGCCAAGGAATATGGGTGGCTTCTAGAAACTGGAAAAAGCAAAGAAATGGCTTCTCCCCTGAAGCCTCCAGAAAGGAACACGTCCTGCCAACACCTTGATTTTAGTCCCATGAGAATTCTGATGTACAGAAGAGTAAGATAATAAATTTGTGTTGTTTTAAGCCACTAAGTTCATGCTAAATTTGTTACAACAGCCATAGGAAGACAATAGAAACATTTAAAAACAAAAATTTGGCTCATGGGCCATAGGTTACTAACCCTTCGTACAGGCTCTTGAGCCAGACTGCTTGGGAATAAATCCCAGTTCTGCCACTTATTAACTGTAATTTTGGGTAGGCAACTCAACCTCATTGTGTCTTGGTTTCCTCACCTGTAAAATGATGATAGTAACAGTACCTACATCATAGGATTGTTATAAGGATTAAGTGATAGAGTACGTCTATAGCGCTTAAAATACTGCCTAGCCCACAGTTACGCTCAGTAAGTGCCATTATTATAATAATAATAGAGGACGGGGAGAGGAAACATAGCTCCATATGAAGATATTCACCTTATCTCAGCTTTGCCTGGAATACAGTTGCTCTAACAGACCCCCTCTAAGAGTAATCCTTTGGTCTTCTGTGGGGGTGAGGGAAGATGAAGGAACATATGGATAAGGAGAACACATTAGTGGTTACCAGAGGGGAAGCGGGTAGGGGGAAGGCGAAAGGGGTAAAGGGGCGCATATGGATGGTGTCAGATAAAAACTAGACTATTGGTAGTGAACATTATGCCGTCTATTCAGAAACTGATATACAATAATGTACACCTGAAATTTACATAATGTTATAAGCCAATATGACCTCAATAAAATAATTTTTTTTTAAAAAGTGTTTAAAGTATTAGCATTTGGGGGAAGTGGTAAAAGTAATTATTTGTATCAGGCTATATTAAGTAAAGGATTCCTGATTTAATCACTTAGTGCAATTACAGAAAGATTTCTATATGATTGCAACTAACAAGTTTACAGAGGAAACCACGGAATAATAAAATAATTAAATCCAAGTCAGCAAAGTAAAGACGGTAAAGAACATTAACTATTCAGGTTAAAGGGCAAGGAAAGAGAAAGACTGTTGAAATCTCAATTTACTGGTAATAAGGTGAAATGTAAATGCACAAAATATTAATTTATTTTTAACGGCTATGTGATATATTCTATAGAATTTTTAATAAATATTTTGGATAGTCTTTTATTAACAAACATTTAAACAGCCTCTAATTTTTTCCTATTAAAAAAAAAAAAAAGAGCAGTAACCTGGTTGCACAGGGTGGAAGAGGGAATTGCAGGATAAACCAGTTCATCTTTCACAGGCTTCCACGGCCACAGCTGAGGTTCCAGCCTCTCTAGTTATCGAAGTCAATTACCATTCATGTTTCTAACTAACACATGCGTCTTGACTTCTCGTTTCTGCTGTGGTCTCCTCTCTTAATTCTCTTTGTCCATGTGGGTTTATGCTTTTAAAAATGCCTTTTCAGTCATTTTAGTGGAGTTTTAGGAGGGAGCAGAATTGAATAAATGAGTTTAACTTCAGAGGCTGCAAGTAATTCCACACAATCTTGGTGGTTTATTTGCGTTTTGAATCAATGATACACTTTTTTGAAAAGTTTGAAAAGTACACACGTCAAAAATACTACAGAATAATTTGTATGCCAGACGCTTTCTCTTGAACGTTTGTAAAAAAAAGTTATTATGATTCATATATCTACTTAGGCTTACTAACCAATGGATATAGAGCATTCTTATTTATTGATGGCAGCTGTATTTTCATACATTGCATGAATGCTTTAGCAGGGGTCTATATTCTTATTTTCCTAAACCATACTTTTAGTTACAAAGAAATCTGTTAAACTCAGACGCATGACACTTTCACAGCCTTAGTTAAACAGCATCCTGAGATGTAACCTCATCATTCTACTAAAACTGTAAATCATCTGGGAGCTAAAGAGAAAAAGGAGGAAGAAGACCAACAGTTATTGACAACCTGTTACGTGCCAGTCCTGTTCTGGGTGCTTTAAATACGTCACCTAATACAATTCTCAAGATGTGACAGGTTGGAGATCTTGCCCTCACTTCATGAATAGGGAAAATAAGGTGTAGAGAGCTTAGGAAACTCAGGACTGATGGACAGAAAGTTCCAAGTAATGTATAATGTAATTGTATGTCTCAGGTGTCATTTACAAAATGTGTTATAGAAATATGCAGTAGACTTTGAGCTGTCCGTATCTATTTTTCCAGACTCCCAGT
Source organism: Equus caballus (assembly GCF_041296265.1). Classification (NCBI taxonomy): domain Eukaryota; kingdom Metazoa; phylum Chordata; class Mammalia; order Perissodactyla; family Equidae; genus Equus; species Equus caballus. Next base: position 42,757,440 of record NC_091704.1, read on the forward strand.
ATTAGGCCTAATGAAGAGACAAAAATCTATATTTGAATTTTTAATATTGTTCTTTATATTTTTTACAAAGATACACTATTTTTTCCCAAAGAAAGAAACCAGAACCATTTTCTAAATCACTTGATTCTTAAAAATTGTCTAAAAAATAAAATATTGTTTTTGCCTCTATAATGTAGTTCTCTCCCCCCTGTAGTTAATACTTCACTGCTTTAACCTGAACAACGCATATTGGGTAAAAGCTGTAGATTAAGTGATGAGTCCTTGCAGGAAGAAGAGAAAAGATCTTTTTGTCTTTGGTCTTATTCTTAGTGAGGTAGTAGGTGCTCAAAAATACCAGGTGAAATGTTCCTGACCTAGCTAGCTAGCTAGATAGATACAGATATAGAGATACGGAGAAAAGTACAGAAGGATACATACCAGGTAATTTACAAGCAATATAGGGTAGAAACAGAACAATGAGAGTCGAAAGGAGAGGTAATTAAATAAAAGAAGAAGAATAGTAACAATAACAATAAATTTTTTGAAAAGTGTATATTCATGTTTATAAACTTATGATTCTATTTAAATAAAGAGATTTTGAAAAAAGCAAATTAGGGCTATATCTATTCACTTACAAGGTTGTCCATGTTGCTTTCAAGCAAATTGCAAATTCTTTCTCTATATAAAAACAAGCAAAAATGTTTAACCTGTTTATATACATATTAATAAAAGGAAAGGTGTAAAAGGACATAAATCAACCTAATCTTAACATGGGTCACCTGACAGTGATTGGAGACATTTAAAGATTTGTCGTGCACTGGACGTAAGCTACTATTGGTGACTTTATTTCCTGTATTGTCTCTTCTTCACGTTCTCCTATTCACTAGGGGCTTACTTATCTCCTGATGTGATTACCAATTTTTGTCCCAACTTTCTGTGATCCACACCAATCATTCTCTAGATTGGCTGAGAGAGTGTGGGCACTGATCAACCACTGAGCTGGAGAAATGTCTCTGCAGGATCTCGTAGGCTTGAGCCTTTTCTGGTAAAGGGGTGTAGCGTGTCACCATTTTCCCAAAAGGGACAGCCCCAGAATCTGGGCTGGGACTGCAAGCCAAAAGAGCAGTAGGAGGCAGTCAGGTGGAGAGCGGGTCAAATTGCTACAAGTACCCTATTGCCAAATCAAATTTTAAATGTTATTCCTTCCCATCACCTGTGTCCAGGGAAGGCAAAACTCCAGGTGAAACTCCATGAATACGATGGATCCTCATTTTCCTGCCAAAATCCTTGTCTACAAATAGTGATTGCAATACAAGTAAATACAGCATGTTCTTTTAGTACAGAGTCTAGCATACTGCATATTGTAGATTCTTGATAGATATTAAAGAGCAGCAACACTGCTTTGAGCAAAATACGTCCAAAGAATTTGGTAGGTGATTTTATATGAACAGAAGAAGTCAGTAGGTATTCCTAAGACTATACATGCTGGAATATTTTAAAAGTTAGAAATTATACCTGAGAGAGAGATGAAAACAGTTTTTAAAAATCTACCTATGTTATCAAAGACCTAAAGATTAGGCCTGAGACAATAAGTCTTTTGGAAGAGAATATAGGCAGTACACTCTTTGACATTAGTTTCAAAAGAATCTTTTCGGACACTGTAACTCCTCAGTTGAGGGAAACAATAGAAAGAATAAACAAATGGGACTTCATCAGACTAAAGAGCTTCTTCAAGGCAAGGGAAAACAGGATTGAAACAAAAAAACAGCTCACTAATTGGGAAAAAATATTTATAAGCCACTTATCCGACAAAGGGTTAATCTCCATAATATACAAAGAACTCACACTGCTTAACAACAAAAAAACAAACAACCCGATCAAAAAATGGGCAGAGGACATGAACAGACATTTCTCAAAAGAAGATATGAATATGGCCAATAGACACATGAAAAGATGTTCATCATCGCTAATCATCAGGGAAATGCAAATCAAAACTACACTAAGATATCACCTTACACCGCTTAGATTGGCAAAAACATCCAAAACCAAGAGTGACAAATGTTGGAGAGGTTGTGGAGAAAAAGGAACCCTCATACACTGTTGGTGGGAATGCAAACTGGTACAGCCACTATGGAAAACAGTATGGAGATTTCTCAAAAAGTTAAAAATAGAAATACCCTATGACCCAGCCATCCCATTACTGATGTCAGAAATCTCAAGAGTCCGTTGCACCCCTATGTTCATCGCAGCATTATTTACAATAGCCAAGACGTGGAACCAGCCTACATGCCCAGAAACTGATGACTGGATAAAGAAGATGTGGTATATATACACAATGGAATACTACTCAGCCATAAAAAAAGACAAAATTGGCCCATTCACAACAGCGTGGATGGACCTCGAGGGTATTACGTTAAGCGAAATAAGCCAGTCAGAGAAAGACAAACTCTATATGACCCCACTCATAGGTGGAAATAAGTATATTGATAAGGAGATCTGATCGGTGGTTACCAGGGAAAAGGGGGGGTGGGGGGAGGGCACAGAGGGGGAAGTGGTGTACCCACAACATGACTAACAAAAATGTACAACTGAAATCTCACAAGGTTATAATCTATCATAACATTAATAAAAAAAAAATAATAAAAAAAAATAAAAAATAAAAAAATCTACCTATGTTAATACAGATTGTGTATTTACACATCATTAAGGATGTACCCTAAATTATCTTAATATCTACCTAGCTCTCTCTTTCTCATATCTGTATCTTATTATGTTTTCAAATAACTAGAATAGTTTGTTATGCTACTATTTTTTTTTTTTTTTTGAGGAAGATTAGCCCTGAGCTAACATCCGCTGCCAATCCTCCTCTTTTTGCTGAGGAAGACTGGCCCTGAGCTAACCTTTGTGCCCATCTTCCACCACTTTATATGTGGGACACCCACCACAGCATGGCTTGCCAAGTGGTGCCATGTCCACACCTGGGATCTGAACCGGCAAACCCCAGGCCGCCAAAGCGGAATGTGCAAACTTAACCACTGTGCCACCAGGCGGGCCCCTACGCTACTATTTTTCAATGTCTCCTTAGAAACAAACTGACAATCTCATTTTATCTTACCTTTTCAGAACACATTCATTCACTCATTCATTCAACAAATATTTATTCAGGATCTCCTGTATATTAGGCATTGTTCTTTGCTCTGGGAACATAGCCGGGAGCAAAATAGACAGTAATCCTTTCTCTCATGGAACCAGTATCCTACTGGAGGAAAACAGCCAATAAACAAGGAAGTAAAAGATACAGTATAGTATGTCAGATGGTAATCAGGACTATGGAAGAAAATAAGAGGGATAAAGAATACCACTCAAGGGGGGAAGGCTGCAATTATATATATATGGTGGAGTCAGGGAAGGCCTTGCAGAGAAGGGAAAATTTCAGCAAAGAACTGAAAGAGGTGAGGGGAAAAAGCCATATGAACACCTAGGAGAAGAGTGTTACAGGCTGAGGGGTTCAACACATGCAAAGGCCCTGAGTCAGGGTGCATGCTGTTACCCCTCCAGTGTCATCTCCCCATATTCTGCACCTCCCTCACTTTACTCCAACCAAGCACTGGCCTCCTTGCTGTTGCTTAGATATATGCTGGTGATTGGAGGTTGAGGGGCCAGGGAGGCAGTGCAGACCTATAAAAGCTCCTCTGAAGAGACAGCCTTCTTGCCAAACTGAAAAACACTCCATCACCATATGACTGAAACGGACGTGGAGCAAACACTCCTCTTGAGCAGCAATGTCCAACAGAACTTTCTGCAATGATAGGAATGTTCTCTATCTGTGCTGTTCAGTAAGTAGCCACTAGACACATGTGTTATTGGGCATGTGAAAACTGGCTAGTATGACTGAGAAACTGAAATTTTAATTGTATTTTATCTTAATTTAAATTGAAATAGTCGAATGTGGCTAATGGCTACCATACATACATAGAACACAGGAATTTATCATTAATAGACAGACACCTTACTTCTAAACAAAGAAATATGTTTCATTTAATTTGCTAAAGTTGAAGCTGGTCTATTGAGAATTCTATGATTAAATATGACAATTATGATAGCTTTACTGAATTGCCACAAAAAGTATGTATTAGCCCTCATTTACCATGTAATTCTTTGGGTACTGTGTGAAAAACTACTGCCATTAGGTTTTCTGACCTCAGCTTTAGTGTTTCCCTGTGGATGATTTATTATCATTATTATTATTGTTATTATTATAAATTTTTTAAAAATCTGCTTTTAAATCAAGCTGTGTTTCCTGCTAGCAAGTTTTTTCTTCTCAATTTTATTTGTCTTCAGGTGACGCACATTTACACGCAAATGTAAAAATATGAATAAAAATATAATGAACAGGATATGGTATAATAAGCTATACATTCATGTATTATTAAATTCTAACAAAACAGAACCAAAGACTGTGATCAGCAGAACGGCTTAAAAGATTTTTGGGGAGGAAACTGGCATTCAAATAGCTTTGTTTCTAAAAAACTGGAAATAGGAAATACTCACTATTCCAAGAGACATGCAAGGCCAATCTTTAAGAGCTATACTCAACTTTATGAAAATATATAGGTTCTAAGAAAAAGGCATATATACACGCACTATACCAAACACACCACTAGTAAAGCTACACAAGAAAACTTCATGTTTCAGAATTTCTATGTTTAAATCAACAGCACCCAGAGACGATGAAAGCCAGTTACTAAAAAATTTATTGCTTAGTAAAATCTCAGTTTACAATTCAAAGGATTTTAAAAATCTCTGTGCTGTTATGAAGCTTTATGGGGTTTACAGTGGAGATGAAAACAGAAATAAAAAGATCTGACAAACAGAAAATGCCAGAGATATTTCCAGCATTATCAACATGGATTCTTTTTCCCCTATCATTACCTTTCACCTTATTCCAAGAAAACTAACTTTAACTCATCTGCCTGAAAAGACAACTATGCTTCCTGGGGTCCCTTTCAAAATGTAAATGTTTGATGGGCAATTTTATTTGGAAGAATATTATCTTCATAATTTTTTTAAAGAACTAAAATGTAAACTCCATGAGGGCAGGAATTTTGGATGATGTGCAGTACTCCCAGTGCCTAGAACAGTGCCTGCCATATAGTACGTAGTTTTCTAGTTCTCTGTTTAGTCTTGCTTCATATTACTGTCAAACCTTCATTTTCAAAATCAAGTATACTGAGATGCCACATAATAAACTGAACTGTGCTTTTTAAATTTTATACCAAAAGATCTAATTTATTTTAAAAAAAGAATGTAATACGCATTGGAAAATACTCGGCTGGAATGTTTGCTGAAATACTGTTTACTGCAAAAGTCCCAATGTTTTATCAACTAACACTGAAGTTTAAATTAGGGCTAAACTCAGGAAATTGACCTTCATAATATTTTAACATGATGTTTGTCTTTATAAGGTGGTTTTCTTCTAAGAATAGCGGACTTAAATGTCCTTGACTTACAGTCAAATTTCGGTCCCAAATCTGTATGCTTCCATTCTGGCAGGCAGCTGCAATGAGGTTTCCATCTCTACTATATGTGCACGTGGTGGGAATTACTTTTTTACCCTGCATTGTCCGTGGTTTAAACACGCTTCTTTGCTTCCTTGGATTTTCTACTTCCCATGTCCTCACAGTCCTAAAAAGAATAAGGAAATTTTCATTTACAAAAAAGAAAGGAGTTTAAAATACAAAAGAGCACATAAAGACAGCTTCACCTTTTAAGCATATAAACCTAATAATTATTTTAAAATAAAATAAAATGTGCACCATAAAACATTCCCCATCTGTAAATGAGGTTACTCACTGAAATAAAGTAAAGCATCCAAATCGTGGTGTCATCAAATCAAACAGCAAGTGGCAAATTCTACTTCAAATCTATCAGCTATTAGTTCTGACCCTCTAAAGCAGTGGCCTCCAAACAATTCTGACTATACACTCTGATCAGTAAAACTGTTGAACATACACCTCCTATACACACACATTAATATCTAAATTACTTACATGTGCTAATGTGCCGTTATATAACATACACCAGAAAACACACTGAAAAAGTAAGTCACTAAAAAAGAATGCTGTCCTGCTCTAGGGCCCAGGCAAAGATCTCATGCCTCTGGGGGAGTAATAAAAATAAAGCTGTCTGCCCCTGAGTTTTCACCAAGTAACAAGCAACAGCAGTCTAGAGCTGAAGCGGGGACAAGACTCCCTCCCACTCACAGTCCCAGGCAAAGGATTACTGCCACTGAGGGAGGCTAGAACAAAATCTATATGACCAAGAGAGAGAGAAAACACCCACAATACACAGCCAAACAAAAAAGAGTTCAGCCACTTCTTGGCAGAAATTATCCAAGCTAAACCACTATGGAACATCTCTAAAGTTTTTAAAGAAAAAAACTGTAAATTCTATACTCTATAGCCAATGAAAATATATTTCAAAAATAAGGTGACATGAAGACTTTTTCAGGTGAAGAAAAGCTGAGACAATTCATTTCCACCAGATACATACTACAAGAAATGTTAAAGGAAGTTCTTCAGGAAAAACAAATAGGACACAAATGGAAACCTGCATCTACACAAAGAAATGAAGAGTGCCAAAAATGGTACAAATGAGAGAAAATGTAAAAGACATTTAAAAGAATGTTTAAATCTCTTTAAAAGATAAATGGCTATAAAGCAAAAATAATATATTGTGAAGTTTTAAGATAAACAGTTCAAGTAAAAATGTATGACAACAGTAGTACAAAGGTTGGGAGGGAGAGATGGAAGCATACAGTTTTATACTATACTTGAAATAGTAAAATATTATTAGAAGAGAAACTTTGATACATTGAAGATGTATATTATAAATCCTAGAGCAATCACTAACACATTTTTAATAATGAATACATAATAATGGAGATAAAATGGAAACAAAAATTAATCCCATCAAAACCAGGAAGAGATAAAAAAGAACTATGGGATAAATATAAAACAAATAGCAACATGGTAGATTTCAATCCAACCTCATCGATAATTACATTAATTTGAAGTGGCCTAAAAACTCTAATTAATAAAGCAAAGACTGTCAGATTGGATTAGATAAAAGCAAGACTCAGCAGATTTTGTCTTTAAAAAACACAAAAAAGCCTCTAAAGACTTAGAGACATTAGTAGTAAAAGGACGGGGGAAAATGATGTACCATGTAAACATAATCAAAGAAAGCTGGAGTGACCATATTAATACCAAAGTTGACTTCAGAACAAGGATAAAACTAGAGACAAAGAGGAAAATTTCATAATGATAAAGTCAACTGATCAAGAAGACACAACAATCCTAAATGCATATGCCCCTAATAACAAAGCTTCAAAATATAAAAACTTAATAGAAATAAAAGAAGAAAGAGCAAATCCATACCTATAGCTGTACACTTCAACACTCTTCTCTCAGTAACTGATAGAACAAGTAGATCCCTCCTCTCCCCCCCCCAAAAAAATCAGTAAAGGTATAGAAAACCTCAAAAACAAGTTGAGCTACCAAAGAAGTTGAGCTAAGTAACATTTATATAACACTTCACCCAACAACAACTGAATGTTCATTCTTTTCAGGTACACACTGAACATTCAACAAGATAGACCATATTCTGGGCCATAAAACAAATCTAAACCACTAAAAATGACCAAAATCATATAAAGTATGCATACTGTCAGAAAATAAAATTAAATAAGCAGTCAATAATAGAAATGTATCTGGAAATATATCTTTTCCATAACATTTAGAAACTAATAGAAACAATTTTAAATAATCCATGGGTCAAAGAAAAAAATCACAAGGGGTATTAGAAAGTACCTTGAATCCAACAAATGTGAAAATAGAATATTTCAAAATTCATAGTATTCAGCTAAGCAGAGCACAGAAAGAAAATAAAGCATTAACTATATATAAAAAGAAAGACCTCAAATCAATGACTTAAGATTCAATCTTAAGAAACTAGAAAAAGAGAAAGTTAAACCCAAACAAACAAAAAGAAGGAAATGATGAAATTGAGAGTACAAATGACTAAAATAGAAAATGGAAAAACAGTAGAGAAAACAGAAGCTGGCTCTTTGGGAAGATCAATAAAATTAATAAACCTCTAGCTGGATTGATGAAAAAAACAAAAATTGGAGACAATATCAAACACTAATATTTTGAATGAAAGAGAGGATATCACTATAGAGCTTAACAACATTAAAAGGATAATAAAGGAATTTTATGAACAAATTTATATAAGTAAATTTGATAATTTAGGTGAAATGGACAAATTTCATTGAACGATACAAACTACAAAAGCTCATTCAATAAGAAATAACTGGAATATTCCTATATGACTAAAAAAGCTGAAAACATAGTTTAAAATCTTCCAATGAGGAAACTCTAGATAGCTTCACTGTTGAATTCTACCAAGCAAGCAAGAAATAATAATACCAACTCTAAACAAACTCTTCTGGAAAATAAAAGAGGAAACACTTCTCAGCTCCTTGTATAAGGCCAGCATCACCCTGATGCCAAAGCCAAAGTCACCACAAAAAAAGGAAACTATGGATCCATATCCCCAAGAAACAGAGACACAAAAATCCTTGACAAAATATCAGCAAATTCAAACTAGCAGTGTATAAAAATGATACTACATCATGATTAACTGGTATTTAAACCAGGAATACAAAGAAGGATTGAAAGGACTGAAAACTAAACAATATAATGTTTAATAGAAAATTAAACATATCAACAGACTAAAAAAGAAAAAAGACATGTGATCATCTCAATCAATGCAAGACAAGCATTTGAAAAAAACGTCCACATTCATTCACAATAAAAAACTTTCAGGGGGCTGGCCCCGTAGCATAGTGGTTAAGTTTAGCATGCTCTGCTTCAGTGGCCTGGGTTCAAGGGTTCAGATCTCAGGCGCAGACATACACCACTCATCAGCCATGCTGTGGTGGCAACCCACATATAAAATGGAGGAAGGCTGGCACTCAGGGCTAATCTTCCTCAGCAAAAAACAAAAAAAACACCCACCTCTCAGAAAATGAGCAATAGGATGGAACTTTCTCAACCTGATAGAGGACAACTATGAAAAACTTACAGGTAATTTAATTAAAGAGAATGACTGAATGCTTTCCTCTTATGCTTGAGAACAAAGCAATGATGTCTAGCTCTCATCGTTTCTTTATACTGGCATTGCCAGCCAGTGAAATAAGGCAAATAAAAGAAATTAAAGGCTTACAGACTAGAAAGAAGAAACAAATCTGTCTTTATTAAGAGACCACATAATCATCTATAGAAAACCCCAAGAATTTGCTCCTAGAATGCTACTAGATTTTGCTTTCTACTGATTAGCAGTAAACAATTGGATGTTGAAATTGTGAAAATAATACCATTTAAACAGCACAAATAAATATGGAATCTGGCAAGGTATGTTTACTATTTGTACACCAAAAACCATAAAACATTTCTAAGACAAATGAAAGAAGATCTGCATAAATGAGAAAATATGCTGTATTCATGGATCAGAAGAGTCAACATTGTTTAGATTTCAATTCTCCCCTAATTAATCTTTAGATTCAATGCAATCTCAATCAAAACTCCAGCAGGGTTTCTTTGGAGTAGAAGTTCAGTAAGCTGATTCTAAAACCCACATGGAAACGCAAACAACTTGGAACAGCCTAAATAATTTTTTAAAAGAACAAAACTAGGAACTTACTCTACCCAGGTTCCCATATTACCTTCTAACTCTGTCTTATAACATAAATCATATAAGTTGTATTCAAGCATGTTAACATCTATTTCTTATGGGCCAGCCCTGGTGGCCTAGTGACTAAGTTCAGCGTGCTCCGCTTTGGTGGCCCAGGTTCAGTTCCCAGGCGCAGACCTACACCACTCATCTGTCAGTGGCCATACTATCACAGAGGCTTACATACAGGAAAAGAAGAGGCAGAATGGCAATAGATGTTAGCTCAGGGTGAATCTTCCTCAGTAAAAAGAGGAAGATTGGAAATAGATGTTAGCTCAGGGTGAATCTTCCTCAGAAAAAAAAATGTATTTCTTCTACAAGAAGAGGTCCTTGAGAGCAAGCGTGCTTTTTTTTGTTTTTAATCTTTGTTTGCCTAGGATCTGCACCATCTCTTGAACATAACAGGAACATAACACATATTAGGTCCTCAATAAACATTTGTTGAATAAATGACAGAAATTCACTGCTTATCTAAATATTTTAGAAAGCAACTTTATTGAGGTATAATCAACTTACAATGAAATGCAATTGATTTTTAAATGTATAGATTTCAAATAGCCAGCATTTTCTGTCAAATATTTATGATTTATTCCAAATGAAGGTTTTTTTCTTTTTTAATAACTTTCACATGTCTTTCCCCTAAGCTGTGCTTGGGAACTTAATTGTTTAACATTATCAAACCCTAGTTTTCACAGCTGTCAAACCCCGTGCCTGACATAAGATTGAACTAACTCAATTTTATAAACTACTGGCTAGCAAGATGTAAGCTCAAATAAGGGTTTGGGAACTGTACACAGAAACAAGAGAAGGGCACCTTAGAACTCCAGGATTTAAAGCAACCTAGTAAGGAGCCAGGAGACTTAACTTCAGTGTTACAAGACACTTTGACAGCTAGAAGCCATAAGCAACATGACAGATCCTGTTAGCAGCATTCTCCAACATCCATTCTGCTTTCTTCTCAAAGGTCCGTATTTCCCAGCCTCTCTTGCAGCTAGATGTGATGAAACATGGCAACTATGTTTTGACCAATGCAGTGTAAATGGAAGAGTAGTGTAGGACTTTAGGAAAGTGTCTAAAAGAAGGTAACAGACCGTTCTTCATCCCCTCTTGTTTACTTCCTCCTCTGCCAGCACTCTAGAAATGATGCTGAGCTCAAGAAGCATCTTATCAGAGCAACAAAATAGAAGGAACCTTGGTCTTTGACGACACTAGAAGCACCAAACCAACTCTGGAGTGCCTGTGTCTAGACTTCTCTTACTGAGAGACAGACAGACAGGCAGACAGATGGATGGACAGATAAATAGATACAGGGATAGAAAGAAAGATAGATAAAATTTAGTGGGGTATAACATACAATGAAATTCATCTTTTTTGTTTGTTTGTTTTTGGTTAGGAAGATTGGCCCTGAACTAATATCTGTTGTCAATCTTCCTCTTCTTGCTTGAGAGAGATTAGCCCTGAGCTAACATCTGTGCCAGTCTTTCTCCATTCTATACGTGGGTTGCCGTCATAGCATGGTTGGATGAGCAGTGTGTAGATCTGTGCCTGGGATCCGAACCCATGAACCCCAGGCCACCAAAGTGGAGCACACAAACTTAACCACTATGCCACCAGGCTGGGCCCCAAATTCATCATTTTAAATGTTCAGTTCTGTGAGTTTTGACAAATGCATAGTTCTATCACTCCAAAAATTCCCCTTATGTTGTCTCTTTATAAAACCCCCTCCCCTCCCAAGTTTTAACCCTTGGCAACCATTGACCTGCTTTGTATCTCCATAGGTATGTCTTTTCCAATATTATATAGTAGGAATCATACTGTATGTAGCCTTTTGACTCTGGCTTCTTTAATTTAGCATAATATATTTGAGTTGTTATATATATCAGTAGTATATTCTTTTGTGTTGCTAAAAAACATCCCATCATATGGATATACTACATTTTGTTTATCCATTCACTAAATCAAGGATATTAGGTTGTTTCCAGTTTGAGGTGACTATGAATAAAGTCACTATAAATATTCATGTACAGTTTTTTGGGGTTTTGTTTGGGGTTTTTTGTAAAAATAAGTTTTCATTTCTCTTGGCTAAATACCTAGAAATGGGATTACTAGTCAGATGGGAATTGTATGTTTAACTTTATTAAAAACTGCTTATAGTTTCTTAAAAACTATTTTCCAAAGTAGCTGTTCCATTTTGCATTCTCACCAGTAATGTATGAGAGTTCCAATTGCTCCATACCCTTTACAGCACTTGGTATTATCAGTTGCTGTTTTTTAAGCCATTCTAATAGGTGTGTATTGGTATTGTGATTTTAATTTACATTTCCTAAATGACTAACGACCTTGAGAATCTTTCCACATACTATTTGCTATCCATTTCTCTTCTTTGGTGAAGTGTCTCTTGAAATCTCTTGCTCATTTTAAATATTTACTTGTTTATTTTCTTATTATTGTACTTAGACAGTTCTTTTGATATTCTAGATACAAGTTCTTTATCAGATATGTGTCTGGCAAATATTTTCCAAATCTGTAGCTTACCTTTTCATTTTTTTTAAACAGTCTTTCAAATAGCAGATGTTCTATATTTTAATAAAGTTCTACCTACCAAATTTTTTTATATCATATCTAACAAATCTTTGCCTAACCCAAGGTCATAGAAATTCTCCTATGTTTTCTTCAAGAAGTTTTATATTAAGTTTTACAACTAGGTCTATGATCTATTCAAATTAGTTTTTATATGTGGTATGAAGTCAAGGTTTGTTTTTTTTTTTTTGCATGTGGATATCCAATTGTTCCAGCACCATATGTATCTGAGCATCATAAAACCTTACCCTCTACTAAACGTATTCTGTATTGCTTGTCTCTTATCTCCATTCACTATGCTTCCCATATTTAATATGCACAAAAAGTTGAGACATACCTCGGTGCCTTTTTTTCCACCCTCAGCTCTGCAATAGTGGGGATAAATTACAATAGTTCCTCTTTTTTTTTATGACTGAACATCTAGAAAAGTCAGATGACATTTTAGAATTACGATACGAAAAGCCCACACAAGTATTACATATCCTTATCACTATCTGGCTTGTTTAAAGTCCTTCATCTCTAAAACTGGGATAATAATACTATCCACGAGGGGTTGGGAGGACTAAACGAGATAAGGGATGTAAATGTGTCTAGAATAGTACTTGGAACACAGTAGGCACTCAATAAATACTAGTTCCTTTCTGCTCCTCCTCTTAGACCATAAGTAAAATATTAAAGCTAATAAATCCAACAACCAAGTATGTTCCATTATTTCAGTGGTATATTAACAGGTTGAGCCAGTTATCAAAATAACAGAAAGGAAAAAAAGCAGCTAACCTAGTATATAGATGGATGAAATATAAATTTACACAGCATCTGATGGTGACTAATTACACTACGGTTTTATGGCTCTGATTCTCTGAATCTATGCCTAAAAAAATGGTCGCTAAAGTGCTAGGCCATTAGGTATCTGTCAAAACATTTTATACCGAAGAACACTTATTTTGAAACTTGGAATGAGACCTAGTCTTGTAAAATTAAAACTGTGTTTCATAAAAAAAGATTTAAAAATAGAAGAAGGATCTGCCTGGGCCTTTCTGGACACACAATGAAAACACCCAGAAGACAAGAAAAAGACACAGGTGGGACATTACATTGCCCCAGGCACAAATGCTTTCTGTCTTAAAATTTTGAATTCTTTCCAGATACAAGTTCTAAACTTTCTGGCATCTGCTGCATAAATGTATCACAACATTTGGCAGAAGTCAAGGGAAGCATTAATTTTGCATGGAAATCACTTAAGAGATCTTGGTTTAATTTTTCTCGAAAGACTATACAAGCAACTCGAGTGATGTAAGAGTTTGAAACTTGCTGGCTCTCTTGGTAGAACAAATCTAACAAGAACAACCTTCTTGACAAAAATGCCCAAATTTAAGGTAGTGAAGTTCCAAAGAAATGGGAAAAATGTTCTGGCTCCTATATAATCCACAATAATTTTTATAAACACACATATACAGTAATTGCAATAAGAATACAATCGCATTTAGGAGAAATGTATTTGGTGTTAATGTTTTACAATTACAATTATTAAAGTTAGGCCTCACGAAATTTAGAGTTAGAGTAAGGAATGAATCCTCAATAAATAACCACTTATACCCTTAGATTTATGGCCATTGATTTTCAACAAAGATGCCAAAACAATTCAATGGAAAAAAAAACGGTCTTTTCAAAAAATGACGACGAGACAAAAAGGTGCAATATGGACCAAATGCAAAAAGGTGAATATGGACCTTTACTTCACATCATACAAAAATTAACTCAAAATGGATGATGAACATAAATGTGAAACTTTTAAAACATGACCTTGAATTAGGGAATGATTTCTTAGATACAACACCAAAAGCACAAATGATAAAAGGGAAAAAAAATAGATACATTGAATTTCATCAAAATTAAAAATTTATGTGCTTCAAAAGATACTAGGAAGAAAGTTTAAAGACAAGACACAGACTTGGAGAAAACATTTGTAAATCATATATCTGATAAGGGACTGGTATCTAGAATATTTAAAGTACTTTTACAATTCAACAAAGCGATAAGTGACCAACTTTTTAAATCAGCAAAAGACTTGAATACACATTTCACTAAAGAATATATACAAATGCCCAATAAGCACATGAAGAGATGCTTAACATCATTTGTCATTAAGAAAATGCAAATAAAAATCACAGTGAGATACCACTTCATGCCCACTGGATAGCTATAATAAAAAAGACAAGACAATAAGAAGTGTTGGTGAGGAAGGAAAGAAACTGGAACCCTCGTACATTATTGGTAGGAATGTAAAATGGTGGAGCCACTTTGGAAAAGTTTGGCAGCTTTGTAAAATATTAAACATAGATTTACCACACAACTCAATAATTCCACCCCAGGTATCCATCCAAGAAAACTGAAAATACATCCCCATGTGACAACTTTAACATGAATGTTCATAGAGGCATTATTCATAACAGCCAAAAACTGGAAACAACTCCTATGTCCATCAAGCGACAAATAGATAAACAAAACAAGAAACTGTCATACAATGGAAAACTACTTGGCAATAAAAACGAACAAAGTTGTGACACATACTATATATGACTTCCCTGAGGCTGCCATAACAAATAACTACAAACTGAGTGGCTTAAAACCACAGAAGTTTAGTCTCTCATAGTTCTGGAGGCCAGAAGTCTACTCCCTCTGCAGGCTCTCTGAGAGAATCCCTCCTTGCCTCTTCCAGCTTCTGGTGCCTGTCGGCACTACTTGGCTTCATTGGTTTATAATCACATCACTCCAATCTCCGCCTCTATCTTTACATGGCCCCTGTGTGTCTTCTCCTTTTCTGTCTCTTCTAAGGAGATTTGTCATTGGATTTAGGGCCCACCTGGATAATCCAGGATGACCTATCTCAAGATCCTTAACAATTACATCTGCAAAGATCTCTTTTCCAAGTACGGTAACATTCATAGGTTCCAGGAATTTGTTATGGAAGTATCTTTTCAGGGGCTACCATTTAACCCACGATACACTATAATATGGAAGAACCTCAAAAGACATTATGCTAAGTGAAAGAAGCTAGACACAAAAGGTTATATATTGTATGCTCCCATTTATCTGAAATAAAAGGGAAATATCTAGACGGAAAGCAGATTAGTGGTTGCCTACAAGCTGGGGTAGGCATGGGGATTGACTGAACATGGTTTCTTTTTAGGGTGATGGAAATGCTATAAATTAGATTGTTGTGATGGTTGCACAACTTTGTAAATATACTAAAAATCATTAAATTGCCCCATCCTCTTCTAGTTTCAGCTGGAACCAGTAGAGTTGAAAGTCTCATTAAATTCCTAGAATAACCATCAGTAATTAAACATTTCTGAGGACCACCTTAGGAAATCCTCAATGAGGAAGACAATCAAATGGAATTAGAAGAGATTCTCAATTTAAAATATATATCAATACTCTTATTAGATAAAATTACTCTCTGCTCTTATAAACCAAATAACCCTAAAGCTGTTTATGAAACTTTTTTTTTTAAAAAGATTGGCACCTGAGCTAACAGCTGTTGCCAATCTTTTTTTTTTCTTCTTCTTCTTCTCCCCAAAGTCCCCCAGTACACAGTTGTATATTCTAGTTGTAGGTCCTTCTAGTTGTGGCATGTGGGATGCCACCTCATCATGGCTTGATGAGCGGTGCCATGTCTGCACCCAGGATCTGAATCGACGAAACCCTGGGCACCGAAGCAGAGCAATTGAACTTAACCACTCAGCCATGGGGCCAGCCCCTATGAAGCACTTTTTAATCTTTTATTTCATTAAATCAAACAAAAGATCAGGGACTAGCATATAGCTTAAGAAGTAAAAGATCCTGAATTACACAGAGACTTCTAGTCCACGGGACCTGTTGGACCACTGTAGGTGAAGCAGTACTCAACAGCTTCCCACCAACATTAAATTAAAGCCCTACACTAGATGTCAAATGTTCAACTGCTTAAAGGTTTGCGTACAAATAGGAAATATATAGATATATAAATATACATTATCTATTCATACCTATTATCTCAATAAGTGACCTTAAACATAGGAAGGGAGAACAGGAAAAGGGAAGGAGGAAGGGAAGGGAAAACTACACCCTCAGATATATATCTGCATATGTTGAGACAGTAGGTTCCTTTTTCCCCCCTAACCTTTTTACTTTAACCTATCATGAAGCTCACGAGACATGTAGTATAACGTTTTAAGAGAACACTCACAGGTAGATGCTAAGGATTGTTCTGCTCAGATTTACGGCAAAAATGCTTCACAAGTATTTCAAAAGAATATATGGAGACTACCATACACCTTCTGAAATGCCAAATTAAAATCTTCCATATGGATACTTGTTTCAACTCTTTTTATTCTCTTAATACCTAGCATCGTTTTATACACATAATAGGCCTTCAACACCTGTACCAGATGTATGTAATTAAATATATATTTATATAATTAAATACATACATATTTACAATATATATTGTCATTATAATCTTTCAGTACTGCTCTACTCTTGAGTTTTCCTGAAACGTTCTTCAAAATAATCTGCTCCAATTAGTTTTTGTTGAGGCATGAGCACTGTTCCTGGCTCTGAAGAGACCAGGACTGACTAGGACAGGGCCTTTGCCTTCACAGAAATCACAGCTTAGGTGGTGGAAATAACAAACAAGCAATAAGCCATGGGGCCACAATTCAACAAATATATACTAAATACTTTCTATAAGTTAGGTATCTTGGTGGATACCTGGGGATACAAAGATGCCTGTTCTCCAAGAACACATAATCAAATGGAGGAGAAAAATTGGAAAAAAAAAAAAAAAAGACATCACCTCACGAGGCAGTACCCAGAGAAGAGAAAGAGGTAGCTCATTTGGAAACATCTGGAAAGGATTCCACAGAGGTGTGTATTTTGGGAAGAGTTGAGATTCTGCAGGTGAAATTCATAGTTGGGAGAGGGGGAGAGGGGTAAATCCTAGAAATTGGTGTAGAAAATGCAAAGATAAGGAGGCTTGCAAAAGCACAACTTATTCTAGGAACAAGTAGTTTGCTTCAACAAGAGGATGAGGCATCCAGTGGGTATAAGTGGAAGACGAGATCATAACAATAGTTGGCAATTACCAGATTGTACACGGTATCTTATGAGATATCCTGCAATTACGGGCTTTATAATCTAGGAGACTATGGAGCCACTAAATAGAGGAATGACTTAAGTTATATAATCAGATCCACATTTTAGAAAACCACTTGGGTGGCAGTGGGGAAAACTGTTTGGAGGGGACAGATCTGCAGGTTGGATAGCCCAGGGGAGAGACGACCAAGGCCTGGGCAAAGGCAATGCAGTGGGGAGGGTGTAAAAGAAAAATACTTTTGAGGAGCGCCAGGGGGTGATGCCATTCATTCAGTGAGGCAGAGTTGTGGAAGGTGTGGTGTAAGACAAAAGATAATAATATTAAAGGAGGTAAGAGCAGGTTAAGGTTCAGATCAGTTGTATGACAACCGGGTGGAGAATCTTGTATTGGGCGGGTGAAAGGAATACAAATTAGGAGTCATTAGAATGTAGACGGAGATACACCTTGCGAACTAAAGAAGGCAGACCTCCATGGAACAGACGCTTAAGGAACAGGCAGCAAAAAGGAAAAGGAGTGAGACAAGAGACAAGAAAGAAATATCAGAGGCAGGAGAGGGCAGTGTTTGGAAAGCCAAAGGAGAAAGTTTAATAGGAAAGTGTCATCGAGAGTGTCAATTCCAAAGAGATACTAAGTAAAATAAGGAGTGAAAGGCCTTCATTGGATTTAAGAGATAAAGGACATAGATGAGGTCTGCAAGAGCAATTTTGGTAGAATGACAGGGGCAGAAGTCAAAATGCTATGGAATCAGGAGTAGGAAGTGATAAGACAGAGATAGCAGGTGAAGAATGCTCCTGCATAAAATGCTATTTAAACAGACGGGAACTGATAAAACCTGGGTAGGATGAAAAGGAATGGAACTGAGGAAGAGAGGCCAAGGAGAGGACATAACATTTAATTTGACTCCTAAATAGGAAGAAGGGCTTGTGAGGTAGATTTGAAGGTGGGAATTTACGGCAGAAGGAATACCATGAGCAAAGGCCTTGAAAGGAATCATGAACAGTCTGATATAGTTAGTGTGTGTGTGTGTGTGTGCACGTGCTTGCGTGTGTGTTGGGTGGGGGGGATAATGCACAGATGTCTGGAGATGAGGATGGAAACAGGCTAGGACGGGAGTGGGAAAGGTTTTGCACATCCAGTTAGGGAGTGTGCACAGTATTCTGTAAACTTTGGGAAGCAAGAGAGAGTCAACACCAATATGGAGTTTAGGATCATGAAGGGCAGGCCTGAACTCCCATCCTAGGCAAGTGGTGTGCCCCAAAGTCTGCCTGGACTGGTGCTCCAGCAACAGGGCTTGACCCATGGCTGCAGAGTATGGAGCCAAGAAGGAATGAAGACAGTGTCCCTGACAAAGGTCCTGAACAAAGAAGAATGATGCTTTTATTAACATAAATGAAGAATTTGAGAAGAAGAGAGAAAGACACAAGAAAACAAAATTAAAATAGTAAAGATCTAGGGTTGTTAATAATAGTATATATTTCTGACCAACTGGAAATGAACATGAAGAAGTTCCTGATGGAAATCAACTCCTCTGGAGAGGGCACTAAAAACAGACAGAACAATTCTGTAATTCTACAACTGCATTTCTATGTACTTGATTGGGGAGTAAGAAATTCACAATGAATCTACCTGGGGCATAAGAGAAAGTCACTCAGTGCTAGTACGGCTAATTAATTACTCTTATAACAAATCATACGTAAATTTGATCTTAAAATGTGGAAAAACATGCAGTGTGCCTATAATTACAGATAATTGTTTACCTTATATTAAGAAGTAATATAAGTCTGTCTGGCAAGAGCAAGACAGAGCAAAACGTGTAGAGGTGGAGAATGGAGAGATATGGGGGAAGAAGAAAGAGATTATGGTAGCCAGCACAGGATAAAGTGGGTATGACAAATCTTACAGAAATCCGCCTCCACCCACCCTTTACCCGGGTGCTGCCAGGGCTCAATGGTATTTCTGGACCAACTTCTCCCTGGATATTAGCAGGTGCAGGCAGGCTTTCCAACAAGCTGCTGAAGTATGGAGCCATTATTCTTCATGACTACAGCCATTACTCTTTATTTTTTTAAATGCCTCTGAAATACAATATATATATATATATGAAATCTTAACCAATCAAGTTTTAAAACAGCAGACTCCACATCTGCAAAACAGATTCTAAAGATAAAATTTTATGTGCCAAAGAGTGATTCAGTGCAAATTTGAAAATGAGATAAATATTCTTCTTTTGAAAGGGAATGGATGGTTTGTCCTGACTGGAAAGCTAAACAATGCTTAATCAAGTTGTAAAGTTAAGTAGTGAAGTCAATTTTACTTTAGAGGTTTACACTAAAAATAGTGAATCTTTTCAATATCTCTAACAAATTAATCTACAACAGAACTCTTATACTTGGAAGATTACTTCCAGAAATCATGAATGCCAAAATGTGTTTGATAGTGAATTCAGAATACTAAACTAATAATACGAATAAAAGCTAAGATTTGGACTAATAGATAGCAAACATTTATGTGCTCATAATGAAGCAACACTGTTCTAAGCACTTATTTAATCTTCACAAAGCTGTGAATAAGGTACTGTTATTATCTCTATTTACAGGGGAAAACTAAGGCACAAAAGGATTAGGTAATAATTAATGTCAATATTCAGATAAGAGGATAATCAACTACTGCACCTACTATATGGATCCATGAAAACAGGTAAGGTCATAACAATTTTGGATTGATAAGTTATAAATACTGACGGTCCAAGTAATACTTTTACTTGAGAAAGAATACTGTAAAATTTCCATATCTATAAAACTAATGCAAAAGAAAGCTGAATATTACTTGCACTTTGCATCTTTTAGGAATAAGCAGTGGCTTTGAAAATCTCACCATTGTAAAGTATACTATGTTAACAGAAATGTAGTCCTTACTATTTAACAAAATGAATACCAACTTTTCTCTTCCAATGAAGATAATCAATGAGAAAATACTTTTTTTTTTAAAGATTGGCACCTGAGCTAACATCTGTTGCCAATCTTTTTTTCTTCTTTTTCTTCTTCTTCTTCTTCTGCCCAAAGCCCCCCGGTACATAGTTGTATACTCTAGTTGTAGGTCCTTCTGGTTGTGCTATGTGGGACGCCGCCTCAGCATGGCTTGATGAGTGGTGCTAGGTCCACGCCCAGGATCCAAGCCCTGAAACCCTGGGCCACCAAAGCGGAATGTGTGAACTTAACCACTCAGCCACGGGGCCAGCCCCAAGAAAATACATTCAAAAGGATACAAGGGTAAGAGATACCATTTACTATAATTGCCTGTCTCTGTCCCCATCTCTCATACTTTCCTATCCCCTAGACCTGTTCATAAGGTAGGCATTTTCCCCCCAAATAAGCTCTGTTAGACATTCTTAAAAAAAACCTTTAGGAGGATAAACTTTCTGTGTGTGGAGGAGGAGGAAGAGAATGTAGAAGAATCAGCAGCAGCTGATGCAGAGTTCAAAAACAGAAATAAACAGGGTGAATCCAGGAAAAGGTTTAAAACTCAGCAGATACAGTTTAAAACCTGGTGCATATGCTATGAACTACTGGGATCAAAAGAGCAGGGAGAACGACCCAAGTAGCATTTTGTCATCAGAAACAGGTCATTTGAGAAAAGGCAGAGGTGGAGACCATGCTAAGGAAGTGCTACACACAAGGACAGCCTATGCTGAAAACAGGGGTTGAAACTCAGCAAACTCTCTGAATACTCTCCAGCCTTTACAGTTACATAAAGAGACAACATAAATGGGGGCCGGCCCAGTGGTGCAGTGGTTAGGTGCCCACGTTCCACTTCAGCAGCCTGGGGTTCACTGGTTCGGGTCCGGGTGCAGACATGGCACTGCTTGGCAAACCATGCTGTGGTAGGCGTCCCACATATAAAGTGGTGGAAGATGGGCATGGATGTTAGCTCAGGGCCAGTCTTCCTTAGCAAAAAGAGGAGGATTGGCAGCAGTTAGCTCAGGGCTAATCTTCCTCAAAAAAAAAAAAAAGACAACATAAAGAGATGTTCTGCAGCATTACCGTTAAGTATAATAATATTAATAAAAGCTAAACATTTATTAAGGCTGTATTACACAGCACTGTCCTAAGGGCTTTACACGTATTATTTCATTTGAAGCTCAACATTGAGGTAGGTACCTTTATAGTTCTCATTTTAGAGATAAGGTGTAAGAAGTTATGTAATTTGTCCATGATCACATAGTTAGTGGCAGAGTTAAGATTCTAATCCAGGTCAACCTGGTTGTAGAGGTACCTTAATACCTAAAAGATAATTGTGCGTAGACCTCTAGTCGTATGATCATCGTATAAAATTCGGCCAGACACTACTAAGTAAGTAGAGTATTCTTGGGTTATATTCCTAGATGTCTGATATAGGGACTTTGACAAGTACTGTTTTTAATACACTTATTCTAGTTTCCAGAGACATTTACTACATGTCTCCCTAAAACATTAAAAGGTTTGATTTCATGGTTTGGCTTTCACCTATCCCTGCAGTTAATGAGTCGGAATACCATGGTCAGCGCAACACTTAAACTGATTGCAGGAGAAATAGGACCAGAATACAACTGCTAAAATGACCCATCCTATAACTGAATATCAAGACCATCAAAGGTCAAATATCCCCGGAAGGCAGATACTGCTTTAGAAAATTTAAAAAAGCAAAAGTCTTCATCCACTCTCCCCACCCCCAGGAGCTGTCTACAGTACTGCGAGACCTGGGATTTGGAATCCAGTGAAATATCTCCTGGCTTATGACTTAAGAAGGGACAAGCCACCTAATATTCAACAGCCAGTTAATGCAAAAGGATCTGTCCTCATGTGACACACTTACTGTTTACCTGACTGTCCTTCCCTGGACTCTCTGCTATCCAACTCTAAATCTATGGATAGTTTTTTGGGGGGAGGGGGGCGAGTTACCTAAAATAGTATATACATTTGTACTTTTTGAAGAGAAAGTCTGTAGCTTCCCCTAGATCATCAAAGAGATCCCACAAAGATGAAGAACGAACACAGCTCTAGGTGACCTAAATTTTACCCCTGGCCCAAGTAAGACCTCCAGAGAGCTGACTGTACATTTGGACTGCATTCCTTTGATCCTCTCTTAGAATGGCTTTGCCTAAATTACATTTTTTGGTTCTGCCCTTGACTTACGTTGAGGGGTGCAACAAAAAATAGTAACATGAATACAATACAGAAAAATAATTAAGGAAGAGAACAATGAAGTCAGATTTGCCTGTTTTTAAATCTTCTCTCCCCACTTACTATGCGATCTTGGATAAGTTACTTAACCTCTCAGAGCCTTGTTTCCTAATCTGAAAATAAAACTGCTGAGTTATTTTTAAAAAACTGAACAAGAAAATATACATAAAGCACTTAGCACAGTGCCTCATCCATAGTAAATGGCCAATTATTATAAATCTACTACTGCGTTTATTCTAAGGATATTGTCTACATCAACCAGTGCTCTCTATATGAGGGCCCCTGGGAAACATTTTTCATTTATACTCTATTAAAAGGAAAAGCTCCGTTTTCCTCTTTGGGATCCTAAGACTCTTTTAACTGAGCATGTCCACATCTTTGCTCTGGTCACTAGCAAGTTTAGAGCTGAATCTACAACCTAACTTTACCCACTCCTTCTCCTAATAATTTTTTGTGAACTTATTTATCCCTTCACCCTTACTTTCCCACATCTCTGAATGCTTTATTTTTTATAACGTTGTGTTACTATTATCACATTGAGCTCCTTCGAATTCATTTTTGGAATGAGACAGGATGCATAAAAATAAACAAACAAATTAACAAATCAATAGAAAAAATAAATAGTGCTATTTTTGAACTGTTGATAATGTGGGTTGAAAAAAAGTTACTTTCCTAATTCATGGGAATATTGGCTACAGAATCAAGAGAAAAATTGAAATCTTTGGACTTCCAAAAGTAGAATCTACCCTAGACCAGTTTAGACTCTCAAAAGAAAGCTGAATCAAGAGTCATCAGTCAAAAAGTACAATAAATCACCGGTATGATGATGAGAACTTAGCATGAAGAGTGCTGAAGTAATGGGGGAGTGGAGCAACACGCTGTTCATTTCAGATGAATGCTTGTACGCTCTGAAAGTTAAATAATTTCTAGAATTCAATTATGGACATTTCAAAATGAAGCTACAAATTCACAGTAATGGGTTTATTTGCATCAATTCCTGGGAAAAACAAAAGCAAAAGTATCTTGTCTGTAACTGTATTGGACCCACAGCAATGGCAGGTAATATCCAGGCTGACTTAAAGGTCTTTTTATTTTCTGACCCAGATGAATGGAAATGTGCCATAGCTGTCGTGTGTTAAGCAGATGGGACACCAAAGGGGCTGAGCTGTTGGCCAAAGACAAAGGGGAAAAAAATTCAAAATGTAAGCCAAAGGAGCTTTCCATTGCTGCTTGGCAATACAGCTTCTAAACAAACCATCTTAATTTGATTCACATGTGGTGACTGGAAAATTAAAAACAGTGCAGTGAAAAAAACTAAGTGAATTCATTAAACAGATAAAATTAGAAAGCAGTTTCACTACTATATATGTTGATATCAGGATTATTTGAGTTTCTATAGGTACTATAATTTCATACTTTTAAGAAGCTGTATATTGTCTTGGGCATACAACAGATAAAACACTAATTTTTGAGAAGTAAATGTTTCCCGAGAAGATAAAAGTATGACTTCTAAAGAATCAATAAGATAGAATAAAACCAATCATTTTTAAGTACATTATCAAATCCTAGGGCAGCAAAATTAAAATGGAGTGTTACAGATATACAAAAGGAAGAAACTATGAAGACAAAGTAGAGATGCTCTTCTAAAGGATTCTTTCTAAAGAAACATGTACTGTAAAATGTTTGGGAGACTTCTTGTTTGTAAAAGGTGTTGTCTATCACAAAAATTCCATTTTGGGTGCCCAGTCTATCAAATGCTGTAAGAAAGAAAATGACTCCATATTGATTATTCACAATAATGAAATGGACAAAAGTTAATACATCGAAATTCAAATTTCTTTCAGACTATAATCAAATCTCTGTTCCAAAGGTTTAATTTTTCTAAAATTGTTCATTGTCAGAGTTAGATTTTTTTGTCCTTTTTCTTTTCTTTGCTCTTCCAGAAGTGAATATATTAAACAAATTCCCTTCCTTTCTTCTCACCCTCCCTCCCTTTTCCTTCCATTCAGTCAAAAAGTCCTTACAGACCTCCTGATAGGCCAAGCACTGCTCTAAGTGCTGGAAATACAGCACTGAACAAAACAAACATCTGTGTCCTTGTGAAGCTTTTAGTCTAGTCACATACATTAATTCGTTTGTTCCTTCATTTCCATATCTTTTTATTGTATGCCTTCAAGGAACAGAGTTTGGAGAAACACTTATATTAGGAATTAGAGAAACAAAATAATAATGACATCAGGGTTAAGACTATGCAGAAAATTAAAACTTCAAATACACCATTTAAATGAGAACACGATATGTGGAAGAGATAGGGGGCAGATCCAGATCAGGGACCCCCTGTGGACACATCCCCTCATTCTCCACGCTAAATTTGTCACTTTTTCCGTGTTTCTATAGGGTTGAGTATGTTACACTTCCTGTAGAAAACTTGTCATATCACACTGTATTTTACACTATGCATTTTCCTCTGCCACATTAGACTGTGACCTCCTTGAGGACAGAGTCCTGAGTTTTGTACATCTTTGTGTCCCTAGCACCAAGAGCTGTGCCTCGCAAATGAGTTCAAATAAGTTTACTGAATTGATGGCATTTAATTATGGGAAGAAAATTATCCAAAATGTTATATCTTAATCATTAAATTAAAAAAACAAACATTTTGATCTTCAATAAAACTAAGAGCCTAGTTGAAGGTACACAGCCAAGAAATCAGTAAGTTATTAAAATTTGATAAATAGGGTACAATTCCGGCTGAATGTTTAACTACTGGAAGACTGCTTCCACATCTTGATTACACTGTTACTCGGGAACTTTCTGACATTCATATGGTCTCCACTAACAGTGGGTTTGTTAGAGCTATAAAATAAAATGGCAATGCTCTGGTACAGAGCCTGAAAAATGGCAAAGCAAAATCCTAAAATGTTGACATGTTTATAATTACTCAAATCATTAGTTTCATTCTTCCTCTCTACTCTGGCTGTATCAGTGTACCACATTTATTGATACTTCCCTTAATTGCTCTCTCCATGCCTCTTTCCTTCTCTACCAACAAACACCTCTTTCATGTTTTCCATGCAGCCTTGTTTTTCGTCTCTGCCTCTTTTCTGAAACTAAACTCTGTGAGACCAGCAATAACTCCCTGGCTGCCAAATACAACAGTTATGCACATCTTTGACCTGTTTTTCCCTTGAAGCCTTTTTCTCCCCTGCCTTTAAGTTTTCCTATCTCTTCCGCTGAAGCACATCTCACCTGTGCCTTCAAAAAGCTGGTATTCTTCAGGGTTCTGAGGTAATTATACAAAGTACTATGGCTTCAACCACCACCCATATAAGGACTCTCAGGCCTAAGTTTACTATCCACTTATCTAGCTATTGCCTGGGTCACAATTCTACTTTCCAACTATCAACCAGACATTTGGTTTTCCTGCAGGCACCTAGAACTTAAATAGGTCAAAAATAGAATGTAACATCTTCCCCTTCAGACTGGCTTCTCCTATCTTTCCTGTCTCACTTGGGAGAATCAGCATTAATACAACGGCTCAAGGAAGTGGTCTCATTCATCCTTGACTCCTTCCTCTCCGTCCCCATGCCCACAATGCACACGTGGTTCTTTCTATGTAGAACATCATCTTGTCTCATAGTTACTTCTTTCTTCTCCTCTGTTCTCAACTAAAATGTTGTCTCCTTTGAAAAGTCTTCCCTGACCTCTCTCTAATCATCATCATCATCATAATCATCCTCATCATGGCATAACATCTGACCCCGTCTGTTTGCTTCAAAGGACTGATTACAAACCATAATTATGAATACATTAGTGTCCTTCTTCTCCACTAGACTAGGAGATATCTTGCACACTAGTGTCCCCTAGAACCTAGCCCAGGGTGTGACACAGAGTTGGTGCCAATAACTCATGACTGAATAAATATCCGACCAGATGATAAGTTCTGATGAATCCCATTCTCAAGTATGCCTCACATCTATTCCCTACTTTCCACCAAATTGCCACCAGTTCCCTGGAGTGCACCATCATTACCTGTTGTCTACACTCTAGAACTAACCTTGTGACTGAGCTCCCTGTCTTTAGCCCGTCATTACCCTGTCATAAAAACGATGTTTTTTTCAGGAAAAAAAAAAGATAAATTTGATGATGTTGTTCTCCTGAGGAAAAGCCTGAGGGTTCAGAAGGCTACAGAAAAAATTCTAGATACTTATGATATAGCACCCAAGGGCCTTCCTAAAATAATCATAATCTAAACTCGATTTTCTAGGCTCTAGTCCAATTACTTTGGCCACCTTACATTAGATACACTAGAGGGTGAGAAAGGAATGTTTGGTAGATAGAGATGGAAGGAAGGGCTAGCTATCAACTAATTAAAAATGAAAAAGAATTAGTTGTTCTAATGCCCTAAGTCAAAATAAAGTTTAAAGACTAAACAGCTAGAAGAATTAAGTAGTATAAAGAAATAAAATACAACTGTGGGACAAAATTGGGATGGAGGTGGTGGGAGGGGTGTTAATTACATACAATGGCCAGCAAAGGTATCTCTGAGACTATGACCTTCTGGAGTTGGGATCTGAATGATAAGGGGCTATATCTTGCGTTAGAACATACCAGGAAGAGGGACCACAAGTGAAAGGTCTTAATGTGAGAAAGAGCATGGTGTGAGAAATGGAGAGAAGGGTGAGGTGGCTTGAACATAGTGTGATATGAGACAAAGTCAATGAAGTAGGCAGGAGCCAGATTATGTAGTTCTATGATCTAGATTCTATTCTAAACTAGAAAACCGCTGGGGAATCATAAGCACGGAAAGGGCATAATCTACTTTATGTCATAAATCTAAGTGGAGAATTGATTCACTCACTCATTCCTTCATTTAACAAATATTTTAATAAGCGTCCATTACATACCAGATACTATTTTGGGCACTGTGGATACAGTGGGGCACAAAACAGGAAAAACCCTTGCCCTCATAGAGGTTTCATTCTAGAGTATTCTGTGAAGACAAAAAGGAAACAAGGAGTCCAGTTAAGAGACCACTGCAGAGTCCACATAAGAGCTTATCATGGCTTGGACAAGATATGTCAGTGGAGAGGGAGAGAAACAGAAAAACATGGGTCATATTTTAGAGGTATAACATATAGGACCAGAAAGGGTAAATGAAAGAGAAATTGAAAATGACTCTCACATCTCTGGTCTGGACAAGTGCATTGATGGGTGTAGTACTTACATGGGGAAAAATAGAAGAGATGCACCTTTGGGAAAGAAAACTAAGAATTATATTTTGGTCATATAGGGTGAAGTACCTATTAGACAAGAGGAGTTATCCAGCAGGCTGTTGGATTTAGGAGCCTGAAGTTCAGTAGAGAGGGCAGAACTAGAGATGTATAACTAGGAGTTGGGCATAGAGATGGTACGTAAAGCCATGGGATTTAGGAAGAGAGTACGAACGAGGGGAACATCCAGGATCAAACCCTCACACATTCTAACTTTGAGAGGTTGAGAAATAGGAGGAGAAAGAAGCAAAATAAAATTGACAAGTGATTAGTAAGATAGGGAGAAAACAGTGAAATGTGTAGTGTCACTGTGGCAAGCCCATGGAGGTGTGAAACTAGCATCTCCCTTCAAGAAACCACTTGCCATTCAGTTGTAAACAGTGCACTTAACTGACAACCTCCAGCTATTAACAGCCTCAGGATCTGCTCAGCTTTTGAGCCAAGGCCTTACTCTTCCCAGGTCACCTCAGCTGATCACTGAGCACACTGTGAGTAGTATGGCCTGGCCAAGTCTGCCTAGAAGTGCAGGTCTCTTCTAATGAGTAAGCTTTGCTCCAGAGCTCCCAGTTGAGTCGCCAGAGACTTTGTTAGATCTGCATTGTGGTCTGAGGTTTTCCTTGCCCACTCCTGCTTACTCCCCTCTTTCACGTCACGACAATTAGCTCTTGGTCTGAAGTCTTGACCTATCCAATCTTGCGTCTTTCCTCTTCTATCTTTCACAGGCAGGCCCCTTCCTCCCATAAGCCTCCTGCATGCCACTCTCCATCTCAGCACCTGCATCCTGGAGGACCACATTAAAGTTTACCAGAAGAAGAGTGGAAGTAAAAGCACTCCAAGAAGTGGGAAGAGCAGGTACTACAGCCAAGGAGTGAGAGAGAGTTTGAGTTATCGGAGGACCAGAAAACCAGTTGCTGTGGCTGAAATAAAGAGAGCCAGAACCAGATTATGCAAGGTCATGTAGGAAGTGATAAATATTTTGGATCTTAGCCTAAAGTCTAGAGGTTTTAAGCTGGGGAGTTAATATGACATGATTTGTGATTTTTAGAAAATATCACTATGTTTGCAGTGGGGGAACTGCATTATGTTTGCAGGTCTTTCTGTTGAGAGCTGAGGGTGATTTGAACTTGGGAAGCTGAATGCAATCATTCATTCATTCATTCAAATAAAATAGTTAATAAATGAAGAAGCAAATGGATTCAAAATGTATCTTCAGAGGTAGAACCTACAGGACTGGTGAAAATGGGATTAAAAGAAAGGAAGTTTCAAGGATAATTCCTAAGATTCTGTCTGGTTTAATGAACTAAGCAGAACTGGTTATGATGCCCAGCAGAGGTGCACCAACTTCTCAGGGGCCCCCCAGACCACATGGATCCCCTTTTCTTGGTGGTATATCCAGTCTTCCCCAGTCCTACTCAAACATTTGTAACACCAAAGGACACAACTGTGTACAACAATTGTATTACACAACACAGGCTTACACAGCATGTTTCTCCTCCAAGGCTCAACTATCTCATTTTACGCCTGAGGGAAGAGATTGCCTACTAGAGTTGGAATCTGGTCATACATATTAATGCTGCTCTCTTGACCTTTACATATAATTTTACACATATTTCAGGAACAGGCCATAAGCTCTCAGTCCAGCAAGAATTCATTCATGGGCAGTTTCTGAAGCTGTTATCACAGGCTTCTCCTTTTGGCTTTTCCTGGGAATTATAAATCCTTGCTTAACATGAGCTGGTCCCTTCTTTCTCCTTTTATCTAAGACAATCATTAAACTCCATAAAACAGATCTTAACACTCTTTAACCTTTTGTTTTTCACTGCAGAGGTCCTTCTGTTTGCTTCTATAGTTCTGAACACCCTTTACATAGAAGCACAACAAATGATCAAGCTCCTATCATCCCTGCAAAAAAATATCAAAAAAGGTATATAAAAGAAGAGTTTGAGTAAATTAAGTACTCAAATTACCAGGAGGGAGGAAGAAGGGATGTTACCAATTCTCCAAGTTATAATAAAAAAGGTAAGGTGTATATTTATTTATATATATATACATGCAACATTATAAGTGTTGCATGCTAAGTCAAAAGTAACTATTACCCTAGTCTACTCCAGTAGATTTTAAGAGTAACTCTCTTCCAATGTAAACCCATGGGGTAGCTTAATTATTTGGCAGGAAATGGCTCAATGTACTTACCCAAAATGGACACACGGACTTAAAATCCTCTATCAGTCACCAAATTTATTCCTAACTTCTAGGCAAAAGCAGACTATTTGACTGACTCTTACGTATTTTGGTAAGGTCCTAAAAGATCATTTTGGATACAGAGGCTTATTAGAGAGAACAAAGCTAGTCTCTTCCTGGCCAATTACAGAAAACTATTGACCCCCCATTCTCCAATGTCATATTAATAATGCATATTACTGAGAAGAATTTAATTTGTATTGTGAGTGTTATTAGAGAAAAGAGCATACGACAAAGTTCATCCAACAGGCAGCACTATTTAGAAATTTTGGGTTTGAAGTAACTGTTAATGTGCAATTTTAAATGCTGCTTTTGCCTAGGATTACATTCAAAATCAAGCATTCAAATCCACAAACATTTATCAAGTAACATTTCTTCGCTAGGTACCATGAAGAGTGTTAAGAACAAAAGGATGAGTAACACAAGATCTCAGTACTAAAAGAATTAATACAAACTTGGTGAGTTCAGGAATTCACTGTCTTGTCAGGGTACACAGATGAAAAATTCATCTGTGAGAATGCTCATATATGCTGCACTAGTGTGAAACTACAGCAAGGAAACAATTTTGTGGGGAGAAGACTTCACAGAAGAGGGGACATGTGAGAAACATCTTGAAAAAAGACTGAGAGTTCAAGAAAACTCTAATACAAAAAAGGATAAAGAACATTCTAAGTGGAGAGAACAACTTGTGCTTAGACACAGACGCCACGTTCCTGAAGCCCAAGGACATTCTTCAGACCTCCCTTTACTTGATCTCACAGCAGCTTTTGATCCTGATGACCATTCTCACATTCTTGACACATTCTCTTAGTTTTGTGACACCACACTTTGTTTTCCTCCTATCTCTCTGGTTGATCTTACTCAGTACTCTTTGAAGACTCCTCTTTGTCTCTTACATAGGGTCATTTCCTCAGAGTTCAGACCCAGATCCTTTTTTCAAAAACGAAAAGCCCCCTGCCTGGTTGATCTCCTATCTCCCCCACGGTTTCAGTTGCCACATACACATGACTCTCAAAGCTATATCTCCAGAACAGAGAGTTCCTGAGTTTGAAAGGCAAATAACTGCTGTCTTCCGGATACTTCTTTAAAATTTCAGAAGTACCTCAAAGTTAACACTTTCAAAATTAAATTGTCCTCCTCCCAAATACCTTTTTCCTCTTAGGATGCCCCTCTACCTCAGTGAACCAGCCAGCCAGTTGTCCAAGCTTGGACATTATCCTCGACTCCTCTCTCTCCATTACACTCACCCTTTATTCAGTCCCTATGTCCTGTTAATTATGCCTTTTACTTGAATTCATCTAATTCTCTTTATCTGAACTGCTACTGTCCTAATTTATGGTCTCATTCTCTTGCATAAATTACTGCAAAACCCTCCTAACTGCACTCTCTTGCCTCTAGTCTTGCCTCCCTCCAATCTACCTTCCACAATGATAATATGTCTTACAGCATCTTTTACGATCTAGTTCCTAATCACATTCTGGACTTATCTCTTGCCACTAGCCCCTAAATATTCTATATTTCCAGCCACATTCAACCATTTCTCTTGCCTTTAGGTCTTTCTATATACATTTCCCATGCATAAAATGCTACTTCTGTTCTCTTTTACTGGCTAATTCCCACTCATCCTTTAGATCTAAAATTACACATGACTTCCTCAGAGGAGCCACTGATCCCCCAACTGCTTCCTGTTTTGTTTTGTTTTTTTTTGAATGGGGCCTTTTTTTAAGTTTCTTTTTTTATTGAAGTATAATTGATCAAAGTGTAATATACAGTGGACAAGATGAATTGATATATATTTTATACATTTTTATATATTTTTAAATATCATATATTATATATAATTAAAATATATGTATATTTATACATATTTTATAGATATATATAAAAGGATTCCGACCATGGAGTTAATTAACACATCTTTCATCTCACATATTTACCTTTTTGTGTTTTTTTTTTTGTGAGAATACAAGTTTTAATCTCTTAGCAAGTTTCAGTTATACTGTAGAGCAGTATCAACTACAGTCAGCACGTTAATTGTTAGATCCTCAGACCTTATTCATCTTGTAACTAGAAGTTTGTACCTTTTACCAATCTCTCCTTATTTTCCCCACCCCCCAGCCCTTGGCAACCACCATTCTACTCTCTGTTTTTATGAGTTCAATTTTCTTTTGAATTCCACATGTAAGTGATACCATACAGTATTTCTCTTTCTCTGTCTGACATTTCACTTAGTAATATCCTCAAGTACATCTATGTTGTTTCAAATGGCAAGATTTCCTTCTTTTTTAAGGTTAAATAATATTCATACATACCACATCTTCTTTATCCATTCATCCACTGACAGACACTTAGGTTGTTTACATACCTTGCCTGTTGTGAATAATGCTGCAATGAACATTGGAGTGCAGATAGCTCTTCAAGATAAGGATTTTGTTTCCTTTGGATATATACCCAGAAGTGGAATTGCTGGATCAAATGGTAGTTCTGTTTTAATTTCTTGAGGAACCACCACACTGTTTTCCATAGTGGCTATACCAGTTTATATTCCCACCAACAGTGTACCAGGGTTCCCTTTTCTCTACATCCTTGCCAGTATCTGTTATTTCTTGTCTTTTTGATAACAGACATCCTAACAAGTGTGAGATGATATCTCTTTGTGGTCTTGATTTGCACTTCCCTGGTGATTAGTGATGTTGAGCACCTTTTAATGTACCGGCCCAACTGCTTCCTCTTACATGTCCTATCATAGGTATTCCTATCCCACTGGATTTTAATTTACTGTTTACTACTCAGTATCTTCCTACACTGTAAGCTCACAAAAGCCCCTGGCACAGTGCCTATGCATACTATAAGTGCTCAAAAAT
This sequence comes from Equus caballus, assembly GCF_041296265.1. NCBI lineage: Eukaryota > Metazoa > Chordata > Mammalia > Perissodactyla > Equidae > Equus > Equus caballus. The sequence goes on from NC_091704.1 coordinate 42,790,525, forward strand.
TATTTGTGTTATATGACTAAATAAATGATGAGGAAATATTTAACACATTTCATCAAAAGACTGAGCACACATAAGATTAAAAAATGGGTAGAGGATGACAGGGGACTTCCTGTGGATCCCCTTCTAGTAAGGTCAATAGAACAGATGATATATGAAATACTATTGTAAAAGGACAGTGAAAACAAAGAAAAACATTATTTAAAAACCAGTAATTCAATTAAAAAACACTTGGGGGAGTCCAGCAACAATGAAAGTAAGCTGCTTTTGTCTTTGACTCACTTCTTTTGCAGAAGTATCACTCAGAACAATTTTCTGAGAAAGCAACAAATGACCAAAAAGCAAGCTGACGTCTGAAGCTTTTTGCTTCTCCCAAAGAAATGTGTTCTTAGACCAACCATTGTACAGAAGTTAGATACTGCTGCATAACAAACTACCCCAAATCCAGGGGCTTAAAACAATAAGCATTTCTCACTCTTAACTCTACAGATCAGCTGGTAATTCCATCTTGGCTGTGCGCTCTCATGATTTTGTAATAGTCTGATAAGTTAGGTAAGATCTGCTTATCTAGAATGGCCTCCCTCACATATATTGTGGTTGGCTGGCTCTTGGAGAAGGTGACAGGGGTGATGGAGACACCCAGTAGGCTAGCCCAAGCTAATTCCCACGGCAGCTAAACAGGGTTCCATGAGCAGAAATGCAAAAGACCTCTTGAGGCTTAGCCTCATAATTGACACACCATCACCTCTGTCATATCTATTAGCCAAAGCAAGTTACAAAGCCAGCCCAGAGGACTCTATCTGCAGAGTCACACTGCAAAGGGCATAGATACAGGCAAGGAAAAATCAAGGCCGTTTTTTTACAACCCATCTCCCACACACTGTTTGGCCCTACACATGCATCTACCTGAGAGGCGTACAGTTCAGTGTATGATATTCATAATGATGATTCTGATTCAGCAAGGAGTTACACTTAGTGTATTATTGGCAGAGAAGCATATTATAAAATGCTTTCCATGATCAGAAGAAATGTTAAAAGAGTTGCACTAGATAACTCACTTTATTGCAGTGTCATTCCCCACTGATTTCAGAGAATCATGTTTTTACCACAGGGTATTCTGTTTGTTCACTGTGAGTGCTATCAACAGGCTTGAGAAACTAATAGGGCAGTCCATTGTATCACTGTTGGAAGGATTCAATTAACATAAACAGGGGCTAAGCCTGAGTTAGATTTTTCAAATATATAGAAAAACTTGTATTTATATAATTCAAGAAAAGACTCACTTCCTAAATACATGACACACAGAGATAAAATTCTCTAAAAATGTTCACGGAATCACTCGGTATACCCTTGTACCACAAGAAGGAGCCAGGTGAGTTGGGGGGGTAGGGCTAAATGAGGAGTTCTTACGGCAAATACACATAAACTTGGCAACCTACTAGAAAGAAAATTAGATGAAAATGAAAAACTACTTTTATAACACAAACTGATATTAGTAAGGTATTTTTCGGCAACCACAAAAACTATGCTGGGCTTAAATAGGTAAACAGAAACCAGACCAAATTACAGATAAGCTTAAAAGCATGCAGATCTTCAAATCCAAGTGATATTACTGGGTGCACTTGATCCTTAGACTATGTGGCCTAGTTTTGCTGGATGATCCTCTCATTTCTGAAAAGTGCTACAGGATCCTCCTGACACCGACCTCTCCTAACTCCAGCATGGGAACTCTTAGCATTTCCGATGCGGATTTTAGAGACAAAGATAGAACACTGAGACCTGCCAAGGCTAAAAAGGATATCACTTTCAAAGGTTAAAAAAATCCCCCCTCCCTTTTTTTCTGATGACTACCCAATTACACAAGCCAGGCATGATAACTGGGAGCAGTGAAAGAAGTCTTCTTACAGGCATGGACAAAACCGCCTGTTCAAACTCAGTGAAAAATATGCATGAGACACAGCAATAAAATGCATCTTTTGGGGATTGTACATGGAGTAGCTAATCTGGCATGAAAAAAATTTTTTTGAATATAAAACAAAAAATTCAGTATCTAATTATACTGTTAGCACTCCTTACCAGGCCTATTTTGTATTACTTAAACAGCATAGCTTTTCACTTTTTTATTTTACATAAGAACATCAAGTTATACGAGAGATTTACTCTCAAAATTCTGTAGGCAGAACAAAATTTTGTAAAGTGAAACCCATTCTTCCTCTGAGAGCTATTATAAAATCCAACATGTGTATCTATATATAAGCATTCTCCAGAGACCATGGATTTAGGTTATATTTTTGTGTACTATGATAGAAGTTGTAGTGTGATGTCCACTTGTATGATGATACTCACTCTCCACCTGCCCAGTTGATCCAGGCTCCAAGCATCTCTTGTCAATATCCAGTAAGAGCAATGTTTTAGTCCTCTTGTTTATTTACAGTTCAAAAATAATATTTTGATTTTATATCTAAAGGTAAAACCTGAGGCATGAATTAAAGAATAGAGTGCTTGTTCAACCTACAGGTTCTTCCAGTATCTTAGCTATTGAAGGAATTTACCATTGCTTTTTACTACAGAGACACTGAAAAACAGCTATTATAGCAATAGTCACAGTATACTACTATTAGTTGCTGTTAGAGACCCCAGGTTCTATCATCACTCCCCAAGAAGAGTCAGAGAAGCCTTATAGAGATGTTCCTAAAACAGGTCTTTTTTTCCAGAATTCTTATATAACCAACTTCACAACATCTCTTCACTCCATACACATGTTGGAGGTTCATACAATAACAGTCTTAGGATGATTCTGATAGTTCTCAGCTAAAGCAAATCCCAGGTGAACTATAACGCAGATCTCTACACTAACAGAATCCTCAGTATACCTGCCAACCTCAAAAAATACCCTCTTTACCTCTGACTCTCAAGCTCTAATTTAAACCAGGCAAAACTAGACTAACCATGCACGATAATCATATATTTGTGATTACTAATCTACTGGTCATTCTAACAATCAGGTGCCCAAAGTCACAAAAGTTAACAAGGACCTTGAATTTGCATTAGTGAATAAATAAGCATAATCTGTAAAGAATGTCAATTGTGTACAAAAGAGGGATGTTTCTAAGACTGATAAAAACTGCAAAGTAGTATTTTAGACATTACTTCTTATAACTGCTATCTAAATACTTATTTGTACTGTGAGGGAAAGGTAATCTAAGCAAAGATAAATACAGTCAAGTTCATTGTATTTACCCCAATTTGGGGATTAGAGGAAACAAACATTTATTTGAAATTTTCAGAAATAAAAAACAAAAATGAGGTAGATTCAACAAAATTTTACTAAATAATAGCAGGAAATTAGCGATATGCTACTATGCCTAATTAAAGCATATAGTGATGATAAACTATTGTTTACAACATGAAGAAAATAAACCTTAATACATTGCTACAAATATTTAATGATATAGAACTTAATTACATAATTTTATTAGCATGACGGATCAGCAGCATTAAACTATTATTTATTTCAACTTCAATGCATCATTTTAAAATTCAGAAACTAACAAAAAAGTAGATCAGTGGTTGCCATGGGCTGAGGGAAGGAGAAAATGGGGAGTGACTGCCAGTGGGATTTCATTTTGGGGCAATGAAAAGGTTCTAAAAAATTAGATAAATGGTTGCACAACTCTGTGACTATACCAAAACCCACAAATTGTACACCTTAAAAGGATAAATTTTATGGTATGTGCATTATACCTAGGTAAAGTTATCATAAAAAGCAAGTAACACTAAACATTTTTATTATCTATGTGAATTTCTAAAAAGAAAATATTTATTTATTCTAGGGCAATATGCTGAACGTATTCAAATCTTCTATCTGTAAACTGCTTTGTCTATTATTTTTTAGGAAATTATCTCCCTAAAGGGTTACTCTAATGCTCTAAATATCCACAGCCTTCTAACAACTCTTCAAAACATAGAAATGACACTAAATATTGAAGGTTTTGACATCTTGATGAACCCATTAAAAAAAAAAAAGGTTTAAATTCCAGTGGGCTACATAATATAAAGGCACCTGTTTTCCTGGGAATTAACAGTTGTAAATACAGACAACATAAGTAATTTCACACATCAAGCTGATATGTAATAAAATAAATCTACTCAAGGTTCTTCTTTCAACAAGATAACAGACCCTAACGATAAATGACTACAGTTCATCTTAAGATCAAAAGGGAATGACTTTTGCAGCAAAATATGCCTACCAGCTAAGCTATTTCACCAGCTCAGTTACTAATGACACAAAAGCAGTCTTGCACGAATCAGCAAAAAGAAGAAAGAAGGGATTCTTAAAAGACCTGATTTGTTAAGGTTGTAAACTGCTTTGTAACTTTTATTTAGACTTCAGAGTTTTATGGATCCAGATGAATATCTCTGAATTGTGCTGACAAACAACACAACAAATTTTTTCCTAACTTGTAAGCTCTCTGCAGATATTCCAAATCTGCCAAAACTATAGCTATATCAACAGTTCTGTCTTACTGCTACCTTATAACATAATGAGTCAATTTGCCACAATTGGGACATCAAGAAAGAGCAAAATCTATAAGATCATCTGTGCTATTGTATAAAATATGTCATATAAAGTAGTTGATTTTTATGGTGATGCTATTTCTAAAGGGCTATAATAGTTGTGTATTTAAATTTTAACTACATGAGTTACTGCAAATGTTTATGCATAAAAACATGAGCTGCACTTAAGTTGCCTTTGAAATAAAACAAACACAATTAGAAAAATGTCAACATCAATAGGAAAAATCTTTTCTAAAACCATAACTCAGAACTACTCCAATGAAAAAAGGTAGAGTTATTAGTGAAAACTGTAATTAGCAGTACAAACAGATATCACAATTTTATCAGAAGATCTCATACAGTTGTCATACCAATTGGAACCTCACAATTTCATCATAAGAGAGGAAAAGGAAATGTTTTTCTAACTCCAGTCTAAAGAGCTAAGCTTCCTCCAAAACTATCTAACATGCCCATAATTGGTCAGTGAGGAAACTGAGGCTCAAAGCCATTAGGTAACTTGCAGGTTTCAAACCCAAGTCTTCTGGTTTTTCTAGACTGCCACTTTAAAGAAGAAGGAAGATTTTCCACTTAATTACACAAAGTTTGAACATGCATGTGGTGTCATCTACTCATATGTAGACCCCAAGACCATAAGTGCATCTTAGATGCCTTTATAAGAGGTATCTAGAGTGCCTGCCCTGTCCCATTTCCTTCAAATGCCTCTTTTTCCCTCAGCACCGTTTCCTTCAGCCTTTATTCCCTAAATTGAAGAGTTCTTTTTTTCCTTTTCCACACTAACACATGAAACAATTTTTATATATGTAAATAGCAAATGTACTTTCAACATCGGATGCTATCTTTATGTTAAATCAACAGAGAGAATTTTTTTAGTTTATTACTAAAAAAGTAATGTCATAATATAAATTATGATAAAATGAATTCTACCCACCAGAGGATTAAGCTTTGCCAATACAATGAGACCTGCTTTATAAAAATAACCCTCATAATGATATGGCCTGTTGCCAAGACCCTCCTACAGCAGATCCTGTCCTTGTTGGGAACAAAACAAGGCTTAGCACCATGCCAACATAACAGCTGCCAAAAGCGAACTCTTCCTGATTCTGGAGAACCGTCACTCCATCTCCCCACCAAAACAGCTAACCTTATCTGTTGTGAACATGTATGTGATACAAATATTTTACACAATTTTAATTAAACAGTTGTTTTAGCACAATGTATGCCATCTCTGTGATAGTGATAGGTGAGGAAGACTTTATTTCTAAAAAAATTCAAAAATATGGATTTATAGGTTGAGCAAAATAATCTTACTCTCAGTTTTCTATATTAGTTAATTCTATTTTTCTAGAACTTGGAGAGAGGCTACAGAGGACACAAGAAGTACAAAATATCCCTGCCTTCATGGCACATAAAGCAATATTTAAAGAAATAATATTAACAAATTTGAAAAGCACTTAAGCAGTTCATACTACAGACTTTATTTCCTAATGATCTTTCTCCTGCAATACCCATGAGGTGAGACATAGTGAGTCTCTACTAGCCAATCACAGTCATCCTTCTTTGTAGATCTTCCCCGACGGTTTATGTAATAGACCACTTGCCTCATGGAATTGAAGCAAGTAGGCAAACTGATATAACGAACATATGCGTGAGACTGCCAGTCACAGGCACCCTGTACCACGTGGCTGGCTCAGCCAAAGCCAATGCCTGACTAGATATTCTGCTTTGACTTGTATTTTTTCCTCAAGACTGGCTTCTGTAAGTCTTGTTTATGTAATAAAATAAATGATGAGTAGCTGGTGAGAAGTCCCAGGAAGGCCCTGTGACTCCCATAGTCACAAATCTTCTAAAATATAGGACTCATTCCTATTTTTTATAACAAACTATTAAAGCATCTCAGACAGGCTCATTTATAGTTTGAGATATGCAGTAGCCTAGTTTGAATAAGTTACTGTAGGAATCAGCAATAACTAAGAAATACAAATTCATGTTCAGTCAAAGGGCATGTATTTTAAAGATGTGAAACAGCACAAAAGATCAAGAAGAAAAGGTGTCAGTCAATCTGATATAGACAGATAGATAATAGCTCATATTTGGCTTACCAGACAAACTCTCCTATTTGACTTTAAACTGGGAGTTCTGGGGAAGGGATACATTGTAGCTTATAAACTTTATATCTTAACAGAAGGAACTGAACTAGATGATCTAGCTGTCAATAAAACTGTGTAACCTTAACCAAGGGAAAATAGACAGCACAACAGGTCAGAGAAATGCCTCTGGACAGAGTAGAAAGAAAATGATTCATCGAAAGGCAGTGCTTAATCCATAACGACTTTGAAGAACATCTGGCTCTGAGCTAGTCTCCCGAACCACTACAATATTTACATCAAAAATAAATGTAGTATCTGTACCTCTCTATCTTGAATTATATAAACTCATAATTTAAGCTACTTTAGGAACACTTAGTTATCAATAACTTTTCTTGGTTTTAAATTCTCCCCATAACTAGTTTTGCTTAAATTGGCTAATTAAAATATCAAAACTTTGTTCTGCTACCAAAAAAAGAAAGTATAAAAGAACCTATAAAAGTTATCATCTAAAAGTTACGAGTATAAGCAATAAATACAATGAAATGGAATTCATCAGTCAAAGCAAAACAAATACGTAACTAAAAGAAGTGAAAGTTTTTAATGTAAGAAAAACAAAATGAGTTTAGTGTCTTAAAGGCTAACAAGAGCCAATCCATAACCTCCCAAGGCTTTCAAAAAGTCTTTTATATTTCTACAGATTAACACATTTCTGGCAATCAACTAATACCTAAATATATCAATATTTCTATACAACTTTATAGGAGTAGGCTCTGGATTAATATTTGTTGTTAAGAGACATAGAGGAGGAAGAGGATGGGTGAAGGAAAAGGAAGAAGGGAGGAAAGGGGAAGGAGGAGGGGAAGGAAGTGGAAGAGAAAGAAGAAGAGTAGAGAAGGGGGAAAAATAAATGATAAGTGGTAAGTGATGCCACACCAAACTAAGAGAAAAGTTCAGTAAGTCTTGCCTGAAAATAGTGTAAGAATACACGTAACTATTAGAATAAGTATCAATGGGAGATAAGTTATTAATATTCTAGCTAAGGGGTGGGAGTGGAGACAAGTATAAGCAAAAAAAAAAAAGCAACAAAACAAGGCCTACTAGCCTAATAGTGAGATCACTGTGGAGTCACCTGCTTTTCTCTAGAGGTATTAAAACATCTCTGCAAATAATATACACAGCTGGAAGATAACGCAGAACAGGGAAACAAACTTTCAGCAAGAAGTGGGTATTTATGAGTCAAAGAAAAATATTAAATATGCTGAGTTCAAAACAAAAATTGGAGGCCAACAGATATTAATATGGAAACTACATGCAATTCAGCAACTTTAAAAACTAAATAGGAAACTATGTCAGAAAATCAAGTATATTACATCATAGTAAGTATTCCTAAATAAATGTCTGATACCTCTTTGAAATTTCCCATTCAGAAGGGCTTTCTTTGCATCTAACAAAATGACTGAAATTCTTTTAACAGCCAAGGCAATTGATATATTTAAAGTGAAATAGAGTGGTCATGCTAGTTCTTATAGGAATTGTAATATTCTTAAATGTTATTAAGAATATTATTAATATTAAGAAATTAATATAATTCTAAATTAATATACATAATACATATTCCAAAATAAATTCCAAGAGGAAATCTAAATTAGATGTTCACACAATGCAAATGTAAATAATTCATTTTTTATTACATAATCAACTCTTGTGGGAAAGATTATCTAATGTATGGATTAGTCATGAAAAATAGTTGATTTAATAAGATATTTAGAATTACCAAGAGCAAGAATAAAATTCTTATTAGAAGATGCCTAACATTTGAAACCATGTAGTTACCAAAGACTCACCACCAACTATACAACTTTGAAACTTTCCTCTCACCACTAAGACCACAGCACCTTTGCAAAAGTGCATCCCCAGAACAAAGCAATGATTTCAGACTCTTACACAAAAAGCAGATGAGGAAGAGAAGGAAAAAGGAAAGATCCTGCTATTGCCCAACCTGTCTTGTTGTGAGATAAATGAGTTAATACATTCAAAGTTTTGAGAAGAGTACATCTGGCACATAGCACGCGTTCAGTAACATTGGCTATTACCCTCGTACAAAAACAGTATTTTACAAAAGTCCTAGTCTCAATAAACTATCTAGGAAGAATAAATAGCCCATATTTGGTAAACTCGTGGTTGATCTATTCAGGCTCCGTGCCTTGCCAATGCTCCTCAAAGCCCATCAGCATTAATTACACCAGCTACTTGGGTGGTCATTAACATCACTGATTTTGTCAAGTTTTTTTAAACGAACTTCATAAATGTCAAGCACTAGTTGTGCTGTTTTGAAACAACAGCCAAGTTCTTTTCATGCTGGCTGATCATACATGTCATTCCATAATACAAGTACCACCAGAGAGAGTCAATTCAATTTAGCTGATGTCTTCCTTTGGAAGTTACTCAGGTTGTGTCTAAAAACAAAATGTCAATGATTTCATTTCTAATATACAATTCCATTTAAAAGGGAAATAAAAATATTAAATCCAGTGAAATGGCTCAATAACATACCCTTCCTTAACACTAATTTGGATATGAAGCAATTGGCAGTGGGCTCCCATCCTCCACAACAGGCTCACCCCAGTCATTTCATTGATCTTATAATAACATGATTGTGTTTCATAGCATCCCACACTTTACACAACTGAATATTTGTGGCTCCTTTTACAGCATTATGGCAAGGTTTTTCTGTATTAGAAAGCGATACTTAACATTCTTAAGTTTGAATTCCACACAAAGGAATTTACTTGGACTCTCAAATTTTAGTTGCTTGAATCTGGAAATGGGCTCCATTGTTCCTGCTCTCCAAGACTGACCAACCTACCCTTCCTGCTTTCTTCTAATTGCTACTGTAATTTCTCACAGTTCCAGGACATCTGCCTGGGTAAAAGGGAAATTAAGAGGATATTAACATCTGACTAAAATTATAAGATGAATTAAAAGATCATTAAAAGAAAGGCCTCTATTGAAAATGTGCAGGTGAATAAAGCATTGGTATTTCACACATTGATAAGCTTGCTTAAGATCAGGAGCTCCAAAAGAAAAGGTCACTTGTAAATGAAGATCATATGATGTATGTTTGTTATGATTCAAATATATAAACTAAGGATTTCAATCACAAGTGCTAGAAGAGGAACCAACTAATTTTTTTTTCATTTTTTTCCAGAATCAGTAAACTAACTAGTTTCCAATAAAATTTTCATGTCCAAAACAGATAAATTAAGGAAATCCCACAGGGATAGTCCACCCAGTCCTCTATCTGCCATATAATAAGACACACAGTGGATGGTAGTAACTGTCACAGAATTGGTCAAATCATATAATTCAGTCAAAGAATTAGTACACACAAAAAATTCCTTGGGAAGTGAGATTCTTTTTTTTTTCCCAAATACTTTTCTGCATCTAAATGTAGACACTAATAGTAAATATACTTTTTTAAAAAAAGGAAGAACAAAATCCAAAATATGAAACAAGTTGCATGCATAAAAATATTCAACACATATGGATAACAGAATGGCTTGGTAAATTATGGTACTTAAAACTAAATATTATGCCACAACTAAAAATTATGATCATAGAAATATATCACAGCAGGGAAAAGGTTTTGGTAGAAGGTTATTCAGATTAAGGTTAAGGGAATAAAAGTAAGATTTTGTGTAAACTATAATTATAGCTATGTTCAAGTGCATGTAAAACAAAAAAAACCTCTAAGCTATTTCCTCTCCTCAAACATTAGTAGTCATATTACGACACTGGGAATCAACAGATGAGGCTGTGCTTCTCTGAACTGCCTAAGATTTCTGCCATGTTTAAAGTATAAAGTTACACTTTATACTTTGCCAAGTATAAAGTTATATTACTATTTTATAATTACAAAATATATTTTTTAATTTTAAGCAATAAAGAAATAGAAAGGACACAAGGAAAAAATAGCATGAACCTCTAACTTCATAACCTTGAGAAATTCATTTGTCAACCTAAGCATTTGAGAACTTCATCTCTTATAATGTTTATATTATCAGAATATTGTGTGATGGAAGTAGGGATAAGATACAATTTGTTTAATGCTTATGGGGAACTATGCATAATTAATAATTATTAATTCTAAATATCTTATTAAATAAACATATTTGTCATGACTAATCCATACATCAGATAATCTATCCCACAAGAGTTGACTTTATGATAAAAAATGAATTATTTAGACTTGCATTGTGTGAACATCTAATTTAGATTTCCTCTCAGAATTTACTTTGAAATACGTATTATGCATAATAATTTAGTTATATTAATTTCTTAATATTAATAATATTCTTAATATTTAAGAATATTACAAGTCCTATAAGAATCAGCATGACCAACCTATTTCATTCTAAATACGTCAACTGCCTTGGCTATTCACGTTCCATTAGTAGTAACACTCTATAAGAATTTCAGTCATTTTTAGAGGCAAAGAAAGCCTTTCTGAATGGAAAATTTATAAGAGATATGAGACAGTTATTTAGGAATACTTACTATGATATAATACGTCCAGGTTTCAAAAAAGGACTAATTCATATCACTACATTATATTAATTATTCTGTAAACTGGGTTGGGCTTTTCCTGTTACTATGAACTTTTCCAATGCATTTATTGCCTGCAATTCTAGCAACTGCCATTAGGCGGTGTCTGCCAAGGGGAGCTAAGACCCAGATGAAAAGAGGTAAAGCACACCCACAATTCTATAAACAAAAGAATATTTTATCAATAATTATCATAATAAAATGCAGCTAACTATTTACTTTAAGATATGGTTGGCTATGTAGAAAATATAATTTAAAGAAATACAAATAATCCTCTAACACATACTTAACCTTTGTTTATTTTTTTCCCGTATTAAGTTCTTATAAAAATCTACAACAGATATCCTAGAAGATAACAGCCTAGAGTTTCTTTGGTTTACTGCTTCTGCTTATTCTTGCCTTTCTATGACCATTTTTACACTTCTGGTCTTCAGAGCTTGGTATGAAATCTTACTGGTGCCTGGAATTATTTTCCTTTAACTACTTTCCTAGAAGACTTCTATTCATCCTTCAATCTCAAACTCAAATATTATTTCCTTTGTGAAGCCTCCTCTGATAACCAAAGCAGTATCTTCCTCCAAACCTGCCACAGAGCTTGAGGCAGGTAGACTAGGTATAGCACTTATTTAGCCCTCTATAACACAGTGGACCAGGACAGACACCTACATTTTATGAGCCAGCAGTGCTAGCCTAAATTAGTCGATAAAGCCAGCCAGGTCTTCACAGGCCAAGATCTGGCAAGGTCAGGCTCACAATTTTCCACAATAACTCTTAAACAAATATATATGACTTAGTAGCTGTCTTTGGTGGTTTTGGCTTTATAGGAACAATCTGATTGTATAAATAAAGGGAATATTGCACAAAACCAGTGGCAAAGTTAGTATTCTTGTAGCATGGCATGGTTCTCAATAACTGTCAATTTCATTTTCCAATTAAAATACGTCTCCAGGATTTTGAGTTTCATAATATTATTTTATTTTAAAGAATTTGTCCTGGTAGCTCTGCATTGGGTTATTTTATTTTAAAATTTTACAGATTCTTTACCTACTGTGTGTTTCTCAATATAATAGAAATAAAATACAGCTCAGTAAAAGCAAACTATTTTGAGAGAAAGAAACTTATATGAACCAAATGAATTTATGATAAAATTAAAAGAAGATCTACATTGTTATTCCCTTCAAACCTACAGGAAAAGTTTGTCAATATACGCTAAAGAAAACTAACACCAAAATGTGCACATCTCAATTACAGCAGTAATTTCAAGAAAGATTTTTATTACTCTCAGAACTCATGAAGAAAAAGAGCCTTAAAAAGTGTCTGAGAGTGACGTCAGCATCATGGCAGACGGATGGAATCTCACCTCTCGAACATACAACGAAAAGGACATTCATACTCCAAAAGGGGACATCCCAACACAACACAAAAAACGTTGGAGAGACCCATGCAACCATACGACAGAGGGGAGAGAGACTGGAGCCCCCCTCGGAGGAAATGGAACAGGGGAAGAGAAAACACTGCTCCCTCCCCAAAAGACTGTGATCCGGGACCGTGGGTGGCCTCCAAGAGGGAAGGAAGGGGAGAGGGGACGTTCGTTCACAGGAACATCAAGGATCCCCGAGGGCCCTTGCAGCCTAGAGAGAAGCCCTCTACCAGGGTGAAAGCTTTCACAGGGGGTGACCTCATCAAGCCAACACCCCAGGAGAGCAGATAGCAAGAGCAGAGGGAGAAATCCCTGAGAGCACACAGGAGAAGGCAGCCCTCCCCTCAACTGCTCAGAGTTGGCTCCAGCCCCTGGGATCTCAGCTGAAGGCAGAGGGCTCAGAACATGTGGCTCTCAATCCCCACCCAGTGGCGATAGGTGGTAACTGTGACCAAATAACACCAAGATGCAAAAAAACAGAGCCACTCCCTCTAGCAATATCAAACATTATATTAGATCTCCAGAAGAAAGAGAAAATGACAAGTATTGAGAAATCAGTCCTGAGGACACAGAAATATGTAATCTAAATGACAAGAATTCAAAATAGCTATCATCAAAAAACTCACCGCGGTAAAAGAGAATGTAGAGAAACAATTCAACAAGTTCAGGAACTACTTTACAAAAGAGATTGAAACTATAAAAACGAATTAATCAGAAATATTAGAGATGAAAGACACAATGGAAGAAATAAAACAAATACAGATTCCCTGAACACTCAAGTGGACATCATAAAGGAGTGTATCATTATAATCGTAGATAGACATGTTGAAATGCTCAAGAGAGAGGAGGAGAGAGAACTAAGACTAAAAAGAAATGAAGAAAGTCTCTGAGAAATATATGACTCAATTAGAAAATGCAACATAAGAATTATAGGTATTCTGGAGAAGAGACAGAGAGAATGGAGCAGAAAGCTTGTTCAAACAAATAATAGCAGAGAACTTCCCAAATGGAGGGAAGGAGATGGAAATCCATGTGGAAGAGGCTATCAGATCTCCTAAATATGTCAACGTAAAAATATCTACTGCAAGGCATAAAGTAGTGAAACTGGCAAAAGTGAATCACAAAAAAGAAAGAATACTAAGGGCAGCAAGACAGAAGAAAATAACCTACAAAGGAACCCCCATCAGGCTTTCAGCAGATTTCTCTGCAGAACCTTACAGGCTAGGAGAGACTGGAATGACATATTCAAATCTTTGAAGGACGGAAACTTTCAGCCAACAATACTATATCCAGCAAAAATATCCTTCAGATATGATGGCGAAATAAGAACTTTCCCAGACAAACATAAGCTAACTGAGTTTGTAGCCACGAGACCCCACCTCCCACACACAAGAAATCCTCAAGAAGTCCCTCACACCTGAAAAAAAAACAAGAAGGGAGAAATGGGTTACAAAGCATGGAGTAAGGAGATTAACAGAATCAGAGCAGGACAGCAAATACTCAAGTACAGCATTAAAGACAAGGGGAAGGAAAATACGAAAAACAAAGATAATCTTGTCATTTTAACCACAAACTCATAACACAAGATGGGATAAGATATGAGAAAAAGAACTTAGGAGGGGAAGAGGAAAGGGACTGAATTGGTTTAGTCTAAGGAAATAAGAGTTCATCAGAAAAGGGACTATCTTATCCACAAGATTTTGAATACAAACCTCAGGGTAACCACTAAACAAAAAAGCAGAACAGAGACACAAATAATAAATAGGGAGAAAACGAAGAAACACAACATAAAAAACTACATAACTCAATTGGTACACCAAAATATACAGGAAGAGAAACAACGGAAATGCAGGAGAACCTGAAAACGAGAGATAAAATGGCAACATTAAGCCCTCATATATCGATAATCACCCTAAACATAAATGGACTGAATTCTCCAATAAAAAGACACAGAGTGGCAAAATAAATTAAGGAACAAGACCCAACATTATGCTGCCTCCAGGAAACACATCTCAGCTCCAATGACAAACACAGCCTCAGAGTGAAGGGATGGAAGACAACACTCCAAGCTAATGGCAAACAAAAGAAAGTAGGTGTTGCAATACTTATATCAGACAAAGTAGACTTCAAGATAAGACAGGTAAAGAGAGACAAAGAGGGGTAGTATATAATGATCAAAGGGACATTTCATCAAGAAGAAATAACACTTATACATATCTATGCACCCAACACAGGAGCACCAAAGTACATAAAGCAACTATTAACAAACCTAAAAGAAGACATTAATAATAACACAATAACTGTAGAGGACCTCAACACTCCACTCACATCAATGGATAGATCATCCAGACAGAAAATCAACAAGGAAACAGTGGAATTAAATGAAAAGCTAAGCTAGTTGGACTTAATAGACATATATAGAACACTCCAACCAAAAAGAGCAGAAAACATATTCTTCTTAAGTGTGCATGGAACATTCTCAAGGATAGACCACATGTGGGGAAACAAGGCAAGCCTCAATAAATTTAAGAAGATTGAAATACTAACAAGCATCTTTTCTGATCACAATGCTATAAAAAAGAAATTAATTACAAGAAAAGAGTTGAGAAAGAGACAAAGATGTTGAGACTAAACAACATGCTATTGAACAAGCGATGGATCATTGAAGAAATTAAAAGAGAAATCAAAAAACATCTGGAGACAAATGAAAACTAAAACATACCATATCAACTCATATTGGATATAGCAAAAGCCATATTAAGAGGGAAAATCATTGCAATACAGGCTCACCTTAACAAGAAAAAGCACAAATAAGCAATCTCAAACTACACCTAGTGAATTAGAAAAAGAAGAACAAAGCCCAAAGTCAGCAGGAGAGAAATAACAAAAATCGGAGCAGAAATAAAATGCTATTAAAACAAAAAAGGCAGTAGAAAGGATCAATGAAACAAAGAGCTGGTTCTTGGAGAAGACAAAGAAAACTGACAAACCCCTAGCCATACTTACAAAGAAGAAAAGAAAGAAAGCTCAGATAAATAAAATTAGAAATGAAAGAGGGGCAATAACAATGGATACCACAGAAATACAATGGATTATAAGAGAACACCATGAAAAACTATATGCCAACAAAATGGACAATCTAGAGGAAGTGGATAAATGCTTAGACTCTTACAACCTCCCAAAGATGAATCAAGAAGAAATAGAGAATCTGAATAGACCAATCACAAGTAAAGAGATTGAAACAGTAATCAAAAGCACCATCCCAAAGAATAAAAGCCCAGGACCAGACAGCTTCCCTGGGGTATTCTACCAAACTTTCAGAGAGGATTTAATACCTATCTTTCTCAAGCTATTCCAAAAAATTAGGGAAGATGGAACACTTCCTAACACATTCTATGAGGCCAACATCACACTGATACCAAAGCCTGACAAGGACAATACAAAAAAGGAAAACTACAAGCAAATATCACTGATAAACACAGATGCAAAAATCCTCAACAAAATACTGACAACCTGAATTCAGCAATACATCAAAAAGATCACACATCATGATCAAGTGGAATTTATACTAGGGACACAGGGATGGTTCAACATCTGCAAATCAATCAATGTGATACCCCACATTAACAAAATGAGGGAAAAAACCCACATGATCATCTCAATAGATGCAGAGAAAAAAGCATTTGACAAGATCCAACAGCCATTTACAATAAAAATTCTTAACAAGATGGGGATAGAAGGAAATTACCTCAACGTAATAAAGGCCATATATGACAAACCCACAGCCAACATCAAACTCAATGGGCAAAAACTGAACACCATCGCTTTGAGAACAGGAACAAGACAAGGATGCCCACTATCACCACTCTTGTTCAACACAGTACTGGAGGTTTTGGCCAGAGCAATTAGGCAAGAGAAAAGAATAAAAGGAATCCAAATAAGGAACAAAGAAGTGAAATTCTCACTGTTTGCAGACGACATGATCTTATATATAGAAAACCCTAAAGAATCTATTGGAAAACTATTAGAAATAATTAACAACTACAGTAAAGTGGCAGGGTACAAAATCAACTTAAACAATCAGTTGCATTTCTGTACTCTAAAACGAACTTACAGAAAGAGAACCCAAGAATACAATTTCATTTACAATCTCAACAAGAAGAATAAAGTAGCTAGGAATAAATTTAACTAAGGAGGTGAAGGACTTATATAATGAAAACTGTAAGACATTATTGAAAGAAATAGATAATGACACAAAGAGATGGAAAGAGATTCCATGCACATGGATTGGAAGAATAAACATAGTTAAAATGTCCATACCACCCAAACCAATCTACAGATTCAATGCAATCCCAATCAGAATCCCAATGACATTCTTTACAGAAATAGAACAAAGAATCCTAAAATTCATATGGGGCAACCAAAGACCCCAAAGTGCTAAAGCAATACTGAGAAAAAAGAACAAGCTTAGAGGCATCACAACCCCTGACTTCAAAATGTACTACAAAACCATAGTGATCAAAACAGCCTGCTACTGGTAGAAAAACAGACACACTGATCAATGGAACAGAACTGAAAGAACAGAAATAAAACTGCACATATACAGAAAGCTTATCTTCAACAAAGGTGCCAAGAACATACAATGGAGAAAAGACAGCCTCTTCAATAAATGGTGTTGGGAATACTGGACAGCCACATGCAAAAAAATGAAAGTAGACCATTATCTCACGCCATACACAAAAATAAAGCTCAAAATGGATCAAAGACTTGAAGATAAGTCCTGAAACCATAAAACTCCTGGAAGATAATATAAGTAGTACACTCTCTGACATCAAACTTAAAAGGATCTTTTCAAATACTATGTCTTCTCAGACAAGGGAAACAAAAGGAAAAAAAAAAGTCCCATAAAGTGGGACTTCACCAGACCAAAGAGCTTCTGCAAGGCAAAAGACACTAGGATTAAAACAAAAAGACAACCCACCAATTGGGAGAAAATATTTGCAAATCACATATCTGACAAGGGGTTAATCTCCATAATATATAAGGAACTCACACAACTGAACAACAAAACACCAAAGAGCCCGATGAAAAAATGGGCAGAGGATATGAACAGACATTTTTCCAAAGATATACAGATGGCCAATAAACACATGAAAAGATGTTCAATATCACTAATCATCAAGTAAATGCAAATCAAAACTACACTAAGATACCACCTTATGCCTGTTAAAATGCCTATAATCACTAAGACTAAAAATAACAAATGTTGCAGAGGATGTGGAGAAAAGGGTGCATTCCCACCTCATACACTGCTGGTGGGAATGCAAATTGGGGCAGCCACGATGCAAAACAGTATGGAGATTCCTCAAAAAATTAAAAATACAACTGCCATATGACGCAGCTGTCCCACTACTGGTTATCATCTACCCAAACAACTTGAAATCAACAATCCAAAGTAACCTATGTACCCCTATGTTCACTGCAGCACTATTTACGATAGCCAAGACATGGAAACAATCCAAGTGCCCATTGACTGATGATTGAATAAAGAAGATGTGGTATATATAGACAATGGAATACTACTCAGCCATAAAAAAGACAAAATCATCCCATTTGCAACAACATGGATGGACCTGGAAGGACTTATGCTAAGCGAAATAAGCCAGACTGAGAAAGACAAACACCAGATGATTTCACTCATATGTGGAATATAAACAAACACATGGACAAAGAAAACAGTTCAGTGGTTACCAGGGGAAGGGGGGTAGGGGGTGGGCACAGGGGGTAAAGGGGAGCACTTATGCAGTGACAGACAAGAAATAATGTACAACTGAAATTCCACAATGATATAAACAATTAGGAACTCAAAAAAAAAGTATTTGAGTACATTTTGCCTTTAATTATAAGCATATTTCACCATAACCAGCAAGGGTGAATGGAAATATTTTCAGGATTGGGCTCTACTGCTAAATCATAATTAATTTTTCAACAAAGTTATCTGTTTCATGTAAAATTTCTATCAACAAATGCTTTAAAAATATACAGACATATTAATTACCCACACAATGAAAATAGAATCAAAGCTATTAATTGTGTGTGTGTGTGTGTGAGGAAGATTGGCCCTGAGTTAACATCTGTTGCCAATCTTCCTCTTTTTGCTGAAGAAAGACTGTCGCTGAGCTAACATCTGTGCCAATCTTCCTCTATTTTATGTGGGATGCTGCCAAAGCATGGCTTGACGAGTGGTACTAGGTCTGCACCCAGGATCTGAACCTGCAAACCCTGGGCCACCAAAGCAGAATGCATGAACTCAACCACTATAATACTGGGCTGGCCCCAAAGCTATTAATTTTTTAAATGCTGGTAGCTGCTGAAACAGATAGTTACAGTATCCTCACAGCTTTAAAATTAAAAACTATGAGAATATATTAAAGAATAATTAGAACTAGAAGAATCAAAGAATTAAATTAGATAAAAGCAATATCAGATTTGCAGAAACATGATCCAAATAGTATATTTCCTTTTTTTAATGGCGATATAATTGACATATAACATTATACTAGTTTTAAGTGTACAACATAATGATTCGATATTTATATACATTGAGAAATGATCATCATAATGTCTACTTAACATCTGAAAACACAGTATTTTCTGTTTCTTTAAGGGCAGCATCACAAAGGAACCATTAGAAATATAAACACCGGGGCCGGCCCGGTGGCACAGTGGTTAAGTTCACATGTTCCGCTTTGGCGGCCCAGGTTTCGCCGGTTTGGATTCTGGGTGCGGACATGGCACCACTTGGCAAAAGCCATGCTGTGGTAGGCATCCCACGTATAAAGTAGAGGAAGATGGGCATGGATGTTAGCTCAGGGCCAGTCTTCCTCAGCAAAAAGAGGAGGATTGGCAGCAGATGTTAGCTCAGGGCTAAACGTCCTCAAAAGAGAAAAAGACAAGAAAAGAAAAGAAAAAGAAATATAAACACCATCTTACTTATCTGACAACATAGACAGAACAAAATTCTGCCCAGAACCAGGAAGTAAGCAAGAAAAAGTCTCCTAGCAGCCAAAGATAGCAAAAATCAACGTGCTAAGAAAAATCTTACACCATACTAATTGCTTATTCCCTCTTCTTCTGCACAAATTCTAAAAAGCTTGGACTATCCTATCCCAGCCCCAGTCCACAGCTTATTAGAAGAAAAAACACTGAGGAGAGAAACTGAGATACTTGTCATACTGACAGCAGCAAGAAGTAACAATTAACAGAAAGGAAAAGGCAAAAAAATAAAAGTAGCAGTCAAGAATTCAAAGAGCTGTAAAGACCTATTATGCTACGACTTTTTGAGGTATATTATACCACAATGTAATAATTTATAAATTATGAAGATGCTAAGTTATATTCAAAACATTTATGAATAATATAGGAAAATAACAATTTTTTTTTAAGTTTCAAAAAAAATTCCAAATGGGGAAAAAAACTTTTGAGTTACAGAAAAGTTTACTTCTCTGTGATCCATTTATGTGACTCATCATTCCTTAGTGAATTTTATAATTACATTTACATATGTTATTGATTATAAAAATCAAGTGAAATCTGCCCAGCAGCCTTCCAGCAAAAACCTGTGAGATTCAACACGCCCCATACATGCTCTCAAATAGGAGATGCTCATCAAGATGCGAGAGAAATCCTAGGAAAAACTAGACTGAAAAGTATACGCAGATTTCAATCCAATTCAAATGAATCCAAGGCTAGTCCTATGCATGAATGCAAACTATGTGCAAGGCTTTTCACATTAAATCCAGATTACACTCTTGTGAATCAAGTATTATGCCATTTTATAAGAATCTGGGACTCAGCGGTAAATTACTAGCTCAAAGTCATGATTAGTGGTGGAGTGGTCTGGAAAGTACACGTTCTTTCTATTAAGCCATGCCAAAACTTGCCAAAAATTTTAACTGGTTTAATTCATCTTTATAAGCTGCAACCAAATAAAAAGATATTTATAATTTACTGAATCCCACCATGGAAAGGCTTACTAGTGGCAATCTTCACTTCCCAAAGTATATTCCTGGGAACACTATACCCAGGGTATAACAGGTGCTATTGGCTGTGGGAGAGAGAGGGATTTGTATTGAAATGTCTGGAAAATGCTGGTTTCTTTCATTAATATATTTCTCAGAATCTTCAACGTACTTAGTCTCTGGCACTGTGACTCTCCAAGTGAAGGACTAAGGAACTCTTTCTCAGAGACACTCGATAGGTATTAGCATGCCTAGGAACACACTTAGGGAATCCTGCTACATATAACCCATGCAGACAATCCCCAACCACTAGGTTCTCATAAGCGAAGTCAGCACTGATAAGCAGAAACTTCAAATACACTGAAAAAATTTCTAGGAAAAAAATTGATTAAGTGGAGTTAACTAACTAGAATCCTCATGACCCTTTTTACTTCATCTTATATCAACTTTTAGAGAAAAAAGTGGGGGTGGGACAGATGACATCCAAATAAGCCAATGTTAAGAAGATCCTCCCAATGTTTTATTTGGAAAGGCTTCAAAGCTACAAAAAAGTTAAGAGTAGTACAATAAACACCCATATACCCTAATACTTTGCCATATCTGTATTCTCAACCTCTCTCTTTCCATATATATATGTATATACACACATATACTAAACACATACTACACACACAAACACAACACTTTATTTTTGCTATACCATTTAAAAGTAAGTTTCAGATCTCCTGACACTTCATACTGAAATTCATCGTTGGTATCTTCTAAGAATAAAGACATTCTTCTATATAACCATGATTCTATACAACATGACTCAATAATATCATCTGTATCAGTTAACTGCTGCATAACAAAATATTTCCAAACTTTAATGGCTTAAAACAACAGGCATAGGTTATTGCTTATGAGTCTACTAGTCAGCTGGGTGGTTCTGTCCTAGCTGGGTTAACTCACGTGTCTGTGGTCAGTTCTACTGATCTAGGTTGAGGTCTAGCCAGAGCTTGATCAGACAGCAATGCTCTGATTCCAAGAGAGTGGAAGCACCCAAGAACTCTTAAGAACCCAATGCTCAGAAAAGGCACACTATCATTTTTGCCACGGTCTGTTGGCCAGCCCAAATTCAAGGGTAGGGAAATAGACTCTGCCTCTTAATGGGAGCAGCTGCTAAGCCACATTGCGAAGGGCACAGATACAAGGAAAGATGAAGAATTGTGGCCATTTTTGCAATATGTCATATCACCTAATAAGTGAATTTCCTCAATTGTCCCCAAAATAGTCTCTTTATTGCTACTTTTTGGTTATTCCTTCCGTCCTTCCTGGCTTCCTCCCTCCGTTCCTCCTGCCTCAGAGGAAATAAGATCAAATCAAAGTTCACAAATTGCACGGTTTGTAAAATGCTTGCCACAAATCCTTTAGTTTAGAATAATCCTGCCTTTATTTCTTTCATGATATTGACATTTCTAACATTTAGTTGCTCAAAAGAAAACTAAATTGACTAGATGTTAATGTCTCTAAATATTCAATTCACAGTATATAAAATATAACCTAAAAATGAAATTGTCTTTTACTTATAGGTAAAATCATCTAATCATGGTTCACTATATATTTTGCATGTTCTAGATGGTAACATCTTTGAGGGCCCAAATTAAGCTTGTCCTATATTCTTCTACAAGCCCATCTCCTTTCTCATCACTTCTCTACTTTTCCACAAAAGGAATTTATACTAATACACATATTTCAAACTCCTGTGTAAAGCTTTCCCCGATTCTCGCAAGCATTTAGTGTTAGCACCTCTTTCTTATGCCAGTGCTAGTGAATGTTTTTAATGTTGCATGTGCAGCCTTACTTTCCCCAGACCATTGTGGCCTGGAGTAAAAATCACTCTCAATTTGATTTTTTAAAAAGTCTCTGGTTCTTAATTCTGCCTACTATTGCAGGATTCTAGCCCTTAAAGACTCATTCAGCACTTGAGAGTCATTTTTCACAAGTGCTTACGAATGGATTTCTGGCTATTTTGTGACATCTACCGGTTCCTCCTCTTTTACTCCAGTCTAGACCCACTTTCTCTGCGCCCTTTTTCTTTTTTTTTTTTTTTTTACCATGGGCCCTGCCACTGCCTACCTATTCTTCCATACTTCCTCTCTCCCCTGACTGTGGAAGGAGACATTATTTTGTGAAGTTTTGTCATCTCCCCAGTATTTGTTCTTCTTATCTAATCGCGTCTATTCTTCTGCAGTAACTCACTGTGAAATGTTTGTGCATTTCATTATTTTCCTGATTTTTCCTCATCGTTAACTGCATGTAGAGACAGAAGCAGCTGCAACAGATCTGAACAAATTCCTCTGCAATAAAAATTCCTGAGTAAGTAATAGAAAACTCTCAAGGTGTATAATGGAAGCATCTGATTCACTCACCAGTACTTATGGACAGAGCTCTGTGCTGAGCTGGAATTTTCTTACTACAAATTCTGTACCAAGAACTCAGATTACACTTGTATCATTTGTATTCTCACTCCGTACACTACTACAATTCATATTATAAAATGGCTCCATATCAGATCATATAAATTCACAAGCATAACTGACTTCCTCTGGCTAAGTAAGCATTTTTATCTTCATTATCATCTGGTTTTTATTAACATTTACTCCCAAGCATAATGTAGTAAGCGCTGCTTTATTATCTATGTTTCATTCTGATAAACTTGGGAAAACCAAAAAGACTGCCATATTACCCTCTTCCTCTTTTCATTTCATTCCTAAATTGGCCTCATCCCAGGTTCATGTTTCACAATGAAACTCATAAAATCAAAACATTATGGCAGTAGCATCTCCAACTGACACTCAGAAGAAACATCCATAATTTAACTCAGCATACATGAGGCCAGAACAAAATAGTGAGTGCCACTTTGGCCTTCAGTGGAATAGTTTCTCACAAATGCCATCTGACTCTTCACTCCTATTGCATCTAAACTTCTTTATAATAAGTGCTGCTTACAGGAATGGCTGGTATTGGCCTGGCCAGGGCTCCCCCTCTACTCCTACACTGCTGGCAGCCATAGCGTGGCAAACATTCTCCATGTGTGTTGGCACTAAATACATAATACTGTGATGACACAGGAGGTGTTGAGATGAATAACTTTTATCCAGAGGCCATCTACAATATGGTCATATTATCCAAAATATGTATTTTCCAGTTGCCCAAAATGAGGGAAGGAGGGAGAGATAAAGGTGAATGGGGAAAAGAGGAAGAAGAGGATATTACTATTATGAGCTTGATGGAGTCTGATAAAATTATCCTAGTTTAAATCCTAAGTAACCCTTAATAAAATCTCCAAGACAGTGAAGAATTTGTAAGATGTGCAGTTGATGTTTATCTCTCTGTCATGCTCACCAACATAGAAGAGAACAAGATAAAGCACTGAAAAGCAGAACTGCCCTCTAAGCTATGAGACACACTAAAAAATACAGGGCAGATTTTGCCAAGGCCCTCATCAAACTAATTCCCGAATTACGGGAATATTTCTTAATCCAGGATGAACTTCATAGTACCAGATCTTAAATTTTTGATAACGCCTGATCAGATGCTAGTTACTCCTAATGATCTGTGTCACTTTCACAGGATGAAGGAAAGTAACCAATATACCATGGTTATTCATTTTTTTTGTAAGACCTATTTAGAATATTTTATAGTATAATTTGATAAAATATTCATTTGAGAATTACACTTAAGTATAATCAAAAGTATCACCAATTTTACTTTGTTTATCCTGTTAACCCAGAGTTTGTCCAATAATAAAATTAAAACCTTTTTACTCTAACATATTAGGGTAAAAAAGCAAAAAACAAAAACATGATTCTTGATCCTAATTACCTATTTTTAACAATGGAAGTTGTTGATCTCCAAAGATAATATATACACTACCCCTGAACTAACTAGTTAACTGTTTTTAAACATTGATACTTCAATTCAAGGCATATTCTTCCTTTTATAAAAAAAGACTTCTAAGTACATTTTATTCAAAATGATCTACATCAAGTTATATTTGCAGGTCCCAAGATGCCATTCCTATGCTCCTTTGCCCCTCCTTCCCACTTCCTATGTTCCTATGTCCAGGTCCACTCACCTTTCCTTTATGGGAGAACTCGGCCCAGACACAACATTAGTACACTTAACCTTATCATGGATATTTTCCTGAAAATTTTCTTATCAAAGCATTTTCTTCTAAATTCCTCCTGCATACTTCCAAATTTCTTCTAAATTTACTGAACTATTTTCTCAGAAAAACTCTGAGAAGTAGTAGTCGAAAATAAAAACAACCCTTGTAAAATAATTTTGACATTAGAACTCTGGGTGTGGACTTCAATTCAAATTGTTAGATGATCTCGGAGGTTCCATGAGATTTCTGTTTACTGCCATGTTTATGAACTTGGACACGGGTGCTAGATACTAGAAAAAGAGGGAAAGCTGCCTTATTTTAAGAGGTCAGTGTAATCTTGGCTCTAAAACCCAATAAAAACAATACAAGGGGAAAAAAAGTCCCCTTTTACCTGTCAATATAAAATTAAAATCATAAGTAAAATACAAGTTTCCTAAATTGAGCAATATATCTTTTAAAAATACAAAGTGATCAACTATGATTTACTACAAAAAAGCAAGAATGGTTAAACATTCTCAAATGTATTAACGTACTTCTCTATACGAATGGACCAAAAAAAGCAAGATTACATCAAATACTACACAAAAGTATTTTATAAAGTTCAACATCTATGATAAAATTAGAAACAGAATGAAATTTCTTTATTTTAATAAAGTTATATACCAAATACATCATACTTTAAGAAACAATATTTTAAAATAAGAGGCATTTAAACCAGCACATTGTTTTCCTTGTTTAGTTTTTGCTTAGGAATGTGGGGGAGGGGGACCCCACACAAACTCCCAAATTGGCAAGATGGACTGAGGAAACATTCTCAGGCCTAAATACAGTTTACCACTAGCTGTGACTCTTCCAGCATTGCCAGAATGGCTCCACATAGCAAAAATCACTTATGGCTGCCTGGAGGGGGGAGTAAAGACCCACTTCTAATGGCAATGGACTTCTCAGGATCCTCATCACAAGTCAGATAATGTGGAAGCATCAACACTGGGGTGTCCTACTGGAGACTTCAAGGAGAGGGGAATTTGTCCTTCCAATGGGGGAGAATACTGCAGAATGTTCTTAATGAGGTGAGTTCTCGTATCCTTTCCTTACATAAAAGGGATTTGTACCCTGTGTGTGCATCTGTAAATCAATCACCATAACCTTTGTGACAATCACTCACAAAGTACCTGACATAGTGCGTTCACATCCTGGCTCAACCAGGTAAGAATCATGTGTCCTTGGGAAAGTCATAACCAGTTTCTTCATTTGAAATATGTAATAACATTACTACCTACCCTATTGCCACGAGGAGAACATAAGATAAAGTGCATAGCACAGGTAAAATGTATTGCACAGCGCTGGCACATAGTCAGTGCTCAATAAGAGTTAGCTATTATTAGCTATGATCCCAATGTTCTCCCACTGGGAAATTTTAACACCCTGCAAAGAAACCATTCATATGGATTCTGAGTTTTCAATACTATTATGGTACAGATTTAGTACTCTCCAACGGCTTGCCTTGTAATTACATTAAAATCCTAGCCCTTTATACCTTACCCTACAACACTTTATATGATCTCGTCCCCGCCTTCCTCTACAAATTCATTTAGTATCATTCTCACCTTTCCTACCAACATACAAATTGTCAGTTAAACTGCTCCTCAAATATGCTACATTGCATTCCTATCTTAAGGTCTTGAACTACACTGCCATTTTGGCCTGGAAAGCTCTTTCCCTTGCGGCTGCCTCCTGTGCATAAGTCTCAACTAAAAGGTCACCTCCTCAGATGCTTTCTCTGAGGCCCTTCTCTTTTCTTCTCTCTCTATCCTTTTGTTTTATTTTACTTTATTCTTAACACTTACTACTACATAAAACTATACTGATTTTTTAGTGTATTTGTACCTAGTCTGTCTCCCAGGTCTCACCTCCACTGGAACGTAAACCCCATGAAAGCAGAGGCTTAGATCACAGAGTGTACCTGGCACACAGTGATGTGTACACTATGTCACACAGCTTAGCTTATTACTACCTCTGAGTCAAAGGCCAAGAAAAAGTCAGTCAAACCGAAAACTATCTAAAATTATTAGTGGCAGATTCTCTAAAACGTAGTAAAGAACATGTATGATGGGGTCTATGGTTAAAGCCTACTGATCCTGACATAGAACTGTGGACAAAAAAAGACCAATGCGTCCAGTGTAAAAAGAAATTGGAGCACATTTTCAAGGGTACAATATACTAGTAAGTCAGTGATTTGGGCAGGGAACTAAAGAATTGCTCTTTCAAGGAATGGAATAAATTATATTTTATACCCAGTAAAATGACGTCATGACTTAAAATTTTATCCAAACCGTTGATTAGAGGATTAAGAAAGTTCAATAGGTTTCTTTATATCCTATTCAAAACCATTTAAATGTCTGATGTGGATCACTGGCCTGGGAATATAACACTCAAAGTTTCTCAAATTTATTTAACCATGGAATGCCTTTCTAGTAAAATGTTTACTGATTTACATATTCTGGAAATCAATTAGGGAAAAGCGTCCATAGAGTTCATAAAAGTTACTGTGTTAGCCAGCCAACATCATACTCAATGGACAAAAACTGAAAGCCATCCCTCTGAGGACAGGAACAAGACAAGGGTGCCCACTTTCACCACTCCTATTCAACATAGTACTGGAGGTGTTGGCCAGAGCAATTCGGCAGGAAAAAGAAATAAAAGTAATCCAAATAGGTAACGAAGAAGTAAAACTCTCACTGTTTGCAGATGACATGATCTTATATATAGAAAACCCCAAAGAATCCATAGAAAAACTATTAGAAATAATCAACAACTACAGCAAAGTAGCAGTGTATAAAATCAACATACATAAATCAGTAGCATTTCTATACACCAACAATGAACTAACAGAAAAAGAACTCAGGAACTCAATCCCATTCACAACCACAATGAAAAGAATAAAATACCTTGGGATAAACTTAACCAAGGAAGTGAAGGATCTATACAATGAAAACTACAAGACTTTCTTGAAAGAAATTGACGACGACATAAAGAGATGGAAAGACATTCCATGCACATGGATTGGAAGAATAAACATAGTTAAAATGTCCATACTACCTAAAGCAATCTAAAGATTCAATGCTATCCCAATCAGAATCCCAAGAACATTCTTCACAGAAATTGAACAAAGAATCCTAAAATTCATATGAGGCAACAAAAGACCGCGAATTGCTAAAGCAATCCTGAGCAAGAAAAACAAAGCCGGCGGAATCACAATCCCCGATTTCAAAACATACTACAGAGCTACAGTGATCAAAACAGCATGGTACTGGTACAAAAACAGGTCCACAGATCAATGGAACAGAATTGAAAGCCCAGAGATAAAACCACACATCTATGGACAGCTAATCTTCGACAAAGGAGCAGAGGGCCTACAATGGAGAAAAGAAAGTCTCTTCAACAAATGGTGCTGGGAAAACTGGACAGTCACATGCAAAAGATTGAAAATTGACCATTCTTTTTCACCACACACCAAAATAAATTCAAAATGGATCAAAGACCTAAAGATTAGGCCTGAAACAATAAGTCTTCTGGAAGAGAATATAGGCAGTACCCTCTTTGACATCAGTTTCAAAAGAATCTTTTCGGACACTATAACTCCTCAGTTGAGGGAAACAATAGAAAGAATAAACAATTGGGACTTCATCAGACTAAAGAGCTTCTTCAAGGCAAGGGAAACAGGATTGAAACAAAAAAACAGCTCACTAATTGGGAAAAAATATTTACATGCCACTTATCCAACAAAGGGTTAACCTCCATAATATACAAAGAACTCACACGGCTTAACAAAAAAAAAACAAACAACCCGATCAAAAAATGGGCAGAGGACATGAACAGACATTTCTCAAAAGAAGATATGAATATGGGCAATAGACACATGAAAAGATGTTCATCATCGCTAATCATCAGGGAAATGCAAATCAAAACTACACTAAGATATCACCTTACACCGCTTAGATTGGCAAAAACATCCAAAACCAAGAGCAGCAAATGTTGGAGAGGTTGTGGAGAAAAAGGAACCCTCATACACTGTTGGTGGGAATGCAAACTGGTACAGCCACTATGGAAAACAGTATGGAGATTTCTCAAAAAGTTAAAAATAGAAATACCCTATGACCCAGCCATCCCATTACTGGGTATCTATCCTAAGAACCTGATATCAGATATCTCAAGAGTCCGTTGCACCCCTATGTTCATCGCAGCATTATTTACAATAGCCAAGACGTGGAACCAACCTACATGCCCAGAAACTGATGATTGGATAAAGAAGATATGGTATATATACACAATGGAATACTACTCAGCCATAAAAAAAGACGAAATTGGCCCATTCACAGCAACATGGATGGACCTCGAGGGTATTGTGTTAAGCGAAATAAGCCAGTCAGAGAAAGACGAACTCTATATGACTCCACTCATAGGTGGAAGTTAGTATATTGACAAGGAGATCTGATCAGTGGTTACCAGGGAAAAGGGGGGATGGGGGGAGGGCACAAAGGGGGAAGTGGTGTACCCACAACATGACTAACAAAAATGTACAACTGAAATCTCACAAGGTTGTAATCTATCATAACATTAATAAAAAAAAAAAAAAATTACTGTGTTAGCAACTATGAGAGCCCATCATTCAGCCAGAGCCTTAAATAGTTCTGAGAACAAAAGGGTTTTTTCCAACTACTTTATTTATCTTAAGTTTTTAACCAGAGTAGCCTGGATCCTCTGTGCTTTAATAGTGTTTGTTTGTTCCCAACAATAATATCAATTTATTTACTGTCTCATCTTACTATATTATATAAAGTCTCTAAGTCTACTCTGCATAAAGTCTCTAAACAGTTGTGGGCATCCCTGTCTTGTTTCCTATTTAAATGCAAGTAGCTTCAGCATTGCAATATACAATACAATACTTATTTTAAATTTTGGAAAAGTTTTTATCAGGTTACGGTAATTTCTTCCTATTCATATTTTACTTAGAACTTTTACTAAATTCTTAGTTACTTAGACTACTAAATTTTATTAAATGCCAATTTGATCATATAACAAAATCAAATGGTTTTTCACCTTTCATTTGCTAAATAATGAATTATATTGCAAATTTCTTGATGACAAGACTTCCTAATTGTAAAATATCTTTGCATTCCTAGAATAAACCTTACTTGGGTATGGTATACTACTAATGTAAATTAGCTGCTAAATTTGATTTCCTAATGCTGAAGTAAGAAACGCCACCTTAAACACACACAATTTAAGTACTTGGAAAGATAATAAGACAAAGATAAAAAAAATTAAAACTACATAGTTCCATTTAAAGAAATTTTAACCAAATGCATTATCCTGCTTCAGTCATATTCTCTACAGCCTCCCAAATTTTAGTTCCTTTTAGATCAAGCTAATTTTTAAATTGTGCCATTGAAATAAAATTATGTCTTTTGTCTGTTATTCTAAAGATTAATTCCAGAAAACATAAAATATCCAAGGATGTGAACAGCAATTTTGAAGGTTAAAGAGGCAAATTATAAATATTAGAAAGTAAAATGATGAAAGACTAAATAACCTAAAAACAAAAATGTTCTTTTTTATCTAAAATATAACGGTGTTTCATCTAAATAATACCACCTATATTTTTAATTTACAAGATTTCTCATTGTAATTTTCCCTGTAATATTATAAACAGTGCATACTTCTTTTTTTTTTTTTTCCTTAGTTTGGCACCTGAGCTAACATCTGTTGCCAATCTTCTTTTTTTCTTTTCTTGTTCTTCTTCTTCTTCTTCTTCTTCCCAATGTCCTCCACTCCATAGTTGTATATTCTAGTTGTGGGTCCTCCTGGTTGTGCTATGTGGGATGCCATCTCAGCATGGCCTGATGAGTGGTGCCATGTCCACACCCAGAATCTGA
Source organism: Equus caballus (assembly GCF_041296265.1). Classification (NCBI taxonomy): domain Eukaryota; kingdom Metazoa; phylum Chordata; class Mammalia; order Perissodactyla; family Equidae; genus Equus; species Equus caballus. Next base: position 42,821,322 of record NC_091704.1, read on the forward strand.
ACCAGCGAAATCCTGGGCCACCGACACAGAGTGCACCAACTTAACAACTCAGCCATGGAGCCGGCCCCATGAACTACTCTTAGTACTAAAAATGAATCATAAAATATAACAACACAAGAACAAAGTGCTCAAATAGTCCCTGTAATATTCTTGAGTTGTAGGCCAACAGATATAATGCAAAAGAGTCTTAAAACTCATTTAATCAATTTTTTTCAGTTATTACTTCCAAAAAACAATCATTTAAACAATAAACTTATATGAGCTTTTAGACTCAGATGGAAATGAGTCTTTACTATAAAAAGTAACAAATTATTAGTCACAACTTCAAAGTCATTTGAGTCCCCTTAATAGCATCAGTTTGATCCATTGTGCTCCCTAACAAACTTTACTGAAATTTATATCAACTCTCATTTTCATAGTTTTCATATTTATTTAAACAAACCTCACACTATCAGCTAAATCTAAATTAAAGAATACTACTATATAAACATCAGGATTCCTAATACTCTATCTCCTACTTTACTGGCAAGATTGTTACCATACGAATGTTAAACAAAATTCTGAAATATAGGAATGTAGTAGATGAATTATCAACAATACTCACGCATCATTTGAGCAAGTCATAAATTCTCCCTTTATTTTAGGATGCCATGAGCCAGTATGAAGCATTGCTGTGTGACCCTGAAAAAACAAAAATATAGAAAAAAAGATGTTTACAAAGATAAAAAATAAATAAACTGACCAGAAACTGTCATATCACGTTCAAGAGAAAAATTTTTTAGAGACAGTGTTAAGATGGCAGTTCAGGTTGACTCTGAACTCACCTCCTCCCATGGACACAACAAATTTACAACTACTCATTGAACAATGACCCATGAGAGAGAACTGAAAACTGGATAAAAAGAACTCCCACAAGGGACAGTGCCTGAGGTGGAAGAGACAGAAATTCCCTTCTGAAAAGAAAAGAGCCACCTTTGAGCCAGGGTGCTTCACAGCTGGTCGGAAGCAATCTTAAGGTACGAAGCCTTCCCTGGAGGAGTGGGGGATCTGAGTAGGGGAGCATTACCACACTAAGTAGCTTTTGGACTCAGCACAACGGAGACGAGTGTCATAATATACGACTTTGCTGGCTATTAACAACAACGGGGAATAGCCCCAGAAAAGCTATAGGACATAAGGGGAAAAAAAGCCTGCTCTTAAGTGGCCCACACACAAATTCACTCATTTCGGAAAGCAATCTAAAATCATCAGAAAGAAAGGTGCACAGTCCTTTGGTGAAAAGAGAATCACTTAATAGGCTCTGGGTAGATCTCAGAGGTGAGACCTCCCCAGGGACTGAGACATGGCAACAGTCATTATTGTAACCTAGTACAGGTGTGCTCACACAGACATTAGCAGAGGCCATTGGAGTTCTTCCACTGGCCTGTTAGTGCAGTGGTCTGCCCCATTCACTAGACCATCAATTTAATTCAGCTCAGCCAGGGCAGGCAGCCCACCTTAGGGACTGGCCCCACCCAAAAGCAAGCCTTCCAGGAATGTGTGGGCCCACATAAGCAGGGTGTGTGGGACCTCTACAGTCGGGCAAGTGGGTCCACCTCTGCGGGGCAGGGCATGTGCAAGAAGCGGGCCTGTGTTGCTAGAGTGTGTGGGGTCTCTGCAGTGGGGAGACTGGGTCCACTTCACAGGGTTGGGGCATGCACATGGGGCAGAATGCGTTGGCAGGGTGTGTGGCCCTGTGGGTGGTGGGGCTTCTCAGCTGCAGCAGACTTGTGCTTCTGAAACAGCCATATAGGGGATCAGCCACAATTTCCAAAGCCTGAAACAACTGGGTGCTCCCAAGCATGGGGTGGGCCCCACTCAGCTGTAATCATGAGAAACAGCTGAGAACAGCCTTGTAGTCTGGAGGCCTACAGCAACTGTAAGCCCCTGAGCCTAGCAACCAACTACGCTGGAGGCCTACTCACTTTACAGAAAAACTGTAACGGGAATGTGCTGTTAGACCTTGCAGCCAACTGTGCTGGGGCTCCTCATGCCCAATTCTGTGATTGTAGGGTCCATAGCAGCCACACACAGCTGAGCATTACAACCAGACAGACAGAGGGACAGCCTCACCTCCCTAGGCACCTGAAGCAAGATCAAACCTGCTACACCAGAGGGACACATGTAGGCCACACAGGGGAGACTCCTGGAACATTTGGAACTGGTGACAGAGGGAAGCACACTACTGGGCCTGATAAGGCATCTCTTACACAAGGCCACGTCTCCAAGATTGGGAAACACAGCTGACCTACGTAACACATAGATATAAACACAGAGAAAGAGGCAAAATGAGGAGACAAAGGAGTACGTTCCAAGCAAGGGAACAGGACAAAACCACAGAAAAAGAACTAAACAAAACAGTGATAAACAATCTACCTGATGAAGAGTACAAACTAAGAGTCATAAGGATGCTCACTGATCTTGGGAGAAGAACAGATGAACTCAGAGACAACTTCAACAAAGCACTGGAAAATACAAAAAAGAACCAATCAGAAATGAAGAATGCAATACTGGAAATAAAAAATTCATCAAAGGGACTCAATAGCAGAGTAGATGATAAAGAAAAATGGATCAGCATGCTGAACGAAAGACTAGAGGAAATCATCCAAGCTGAACAGATAAAAGAAAAAAGAATTAAAAAGAATGAGGACAGTCTAAGGGACCTCTGGGACAACATCAAGCATACGAACATCCATATTATAGGTGTCCCAGGAGGAGAAAAGAAAGACAAAGGGGCAGAGAATCTATTTGAAGAAATAATAGCTGAAAACTTTCCGAACATAAGGAAGGAAACAGACATCCAGGTACAGAAAGCACACAAAGCACCAAACAAGATAAACCCAAAGAGGCCCACACAAAGACACATTACAATTAAAATGTACAAAATTAAAGATAAAATGAGAATCCTAAAAGCTGCAAGAGAAAGGTAACAAGTTACATACAAAGGAAACTGCATAAGGCTATCAGCTGACTTCTCAGCAGAAACCTTACAGGCTAGAACCGAGTGGCATGATATATTTAAACTGCTGAAAGGAAAAAATCTACATCCAAGAATCTCTACTTGGCAAGGTTATCATTCAGAATGGAAGGAGAGAGAAAGAATATCCCAAACAAGCAAAAACTAAAGGAGTTTATCACCAAGAAACCAGCCTTACGAGAAATGTTAAGGAGACTTACTTAAATGGAAAAGATAAGACCACAAATAGGAATAAGAACATTATGGAAAAAAAAGAAGCAATAAAATCACTGATAAAGGCAAATATACAGCAAAGGAGGCAGAGCAACCACCTATCAAGCTAACATTAAGGTCAAAAGACAAAAGTACTAAAATTATCTATTTCCACTATAAGAGGGTAATAGATACACATGCACACAAAAAGAAGCTAGATATGATATCAAAAACATGAAATGTGGAAGGAAGAGAGTAAAAGAGTAGAACTTTTAAAAAGAGACCAAACTAAAGAGACCATCAACTTAATACAGATTGCTATATACGTAGGCTATACAAACCACAAAGCTATAATAAATACACAAAAAACTAAGAGAAAGGAACCCAAACATACTACTAAAGAAAGCCATCAAACCACAACAGAAGAGAGCAAGAGAAGAAGAAAGGAACAAGGAAGAACTACTAAAACACCCAGAAAAAAAAGTAACAAAATGGCAGTAAGTACATTCTTATCAATAGCTACCTCAAAAGTTAATGGGCTAAATGCTCCAATCAAAAGGCATAGGGCAGCTGACTGGATAAAAAATCAAGACCCATATATATGCTGTATAAAAGAGACACACTTCAGACCTAAAGACATTCACAAATTGAAAGTGAAGGTATGGAAAAAGATACTCCATGCAAATGGCAATGAAAAGAAAGCTGAGGTAGTAATACTTATACTAACAAAATAGACTTCAAAACAAAAACTGTAACAAGAGACAAAGAAGCACAACATACAATGACAAAGGGAATAATACAACAAAAGGATACACCACTTGTAAATATCTATGCACCCAACATAGGAGCACCTAAACATATAAAGCAATTATTAACAGACATAAAAGGAGAAATAGACAGCAACACAATAATAGCAGAGGACTTTAACACTCCACTGACACCAATGGATAGATCATCCAAACAGACGATCAATAAGGAAACACTGGCCTTAAGTAACACATTAGAGCAGATGGACATTATAGATACACATAGAACATTCCATGCCAAAACTGCAGAACACATTCTTTTCAAATGCACACAGAACATTCTCCAGGATACATCACATATTACACCACAAAACAAGTCTCAATAAATTTAAGAAGAGTGAAGTAATACCAAGCATCTTTTCTGACTACAACGGTATGAAACTAGAAATCAAGTACAGGAAGAAAATTGGAAAAGCTACAAATTTGTGGCGATTAAACAAAATGCCAGTGAAGAACGACTGGGTCAATGAAGAAATCAAAGGAGAAATCAAAAAATACCTGGAGACAAATGAAATGAAAATATGACCTGTCAAAATTAATGGGATATAGCAAAAGCCGTTCTAAGAGGGACGCTTATAGCAATATATGCCCACCTCAGCAAACAAGAAAAATCTCAAGTAAACAATCTAACAGTACACCTAAAGGAACTAGAAAAATAAGAACAAACAAAGCCCAAAATCAGTAGAAGGAAGGAAATAATAGAAATCAGAACAGAGGGTCCAGCCCTGTGGTGCAACAGTGAAGTGCGCATATTCCGCTTCAGCGGCCCACGGTTTGCCGGTTCAGATCCCAGGTGCGGACATGGCACTGCTTGGCAAGCCATGCTGTGATAGATGTCCCACATATAAAGTAGAAGAAGATGGGCACAGATGTTAGCTCAGGGCCAGTCTTCCTCAGGAAAAAGAAGAGGATTGGCGGCAGAGTTAGCTCAGGGCTAATCTTCCAAAAAATTAAAAAATTAAAAATAAAATAGAAATCAGAGCAGAAATAAATGAAATAGAGACAAGAAAAGAATATTAAAAAATCAATGTAACTAAGAGCTGCTTCTTTGAAAAAGAGAAGCAAAATTGACAAACCTTTAGCTGGACTCAAGAAAAAAAAAGAAAGAAGGCTCAAATAAGTAAAATCAGACATGAAATAGGAGAAATTACAATGGACACCTCAGAAATACAAAAGATTACAAGAGAATACTATGAAAAACTATACATTAACAATTGGATAATCTAGAAGAAATGGATAAATTCTTAGAATCATATAACCTTCCAAAACTGAATCAAGAAGACAGAGAGAATTTGAATAGACCAATCACCAGGAAGGAGATTGAAACAGGAATCAAAACCCTCCCAAAAAATAAAAGTCCAGGACCAGACACTTCCCTGGTGAATTCTACCAAACATTCAAAGAAGACTTAATACCTATCCTTCTCACACTCTGCCAGAACACTGAAGAGAAGGGGAAGCTTCCTAACTCATTCTACGAAGCCAACATTACCCTGATCCAAAAACCAGACAAGGACAACACAAAAAAAGAAAACTACAGGCCAATGTCCCTGATGAACATCGATGCAAAAATCTTCAACAAAATACTAGCAAATCTAATACAACAATACATTAAAAAGATCATACATCATGATTAAATGGATTTATTCCAGGGATGCATAGATGGCTTGACATCTGCAAATCAATCAATGTGATACACCACATTAACAAAATGAAGAATAAAAATCACATGAACATCTCAATAGACGCAGAGAAAGCATTTGACCAGATATAGCATCCACTTATGACAAAAACTCTGAATAAAATGTGTACAGAAGGAAAGTACCTCAACATGATAAAGGCCATATATGATAAACCCACAGCTAATATTCTCAATGGAGAAAAACTGAAATCTATCCCTCTAAGAACAGGAACCAGACAAGGATGCCCACTTACACCACTCTTATTTAACATAGTATTGGAAGTCCTAGCCAGGGCAATCAGGCAAGAAAAAGAAGTAAAAGGGATCCAAATCGGAAAGAAAGAAGTGAGACTGTCACTATTTGCAGATGACATGATTTTATATACAGAAAACCCTAAAGAATCCACCAAAAAACTTTTAGAAATAACAAAAGAATACAGTAAAATTGCAGGATACCATATCAATACACAAAAATCAGCTGTGTTTCTATACACTAAGAACAAAGTAGCAGAAAGAGAAATTAAGAATACAATCCCGTTTACAATTGCAACAAAAAGAATAAAATACCTGGGAATAAACTTAACCAAAGAGGTGAAAGATCTATACACTGAAAACTATAAAACCTTGCTGAAAGAAATTGAAGACAACACAAAGAAATGGAGAGATAATCTGTGCTCTTGGATTAGAAGAATTAACATAGTTAAAATGTCCATACTTCCTAAAGCAATCTACAGATTCAATGCAAACCCTATCAAAGTTCCAATGACATTTTTCACAGAAATAGAACAAAGAATCCTAAAATTTATATGGCAAAACAAAAGACCCTGAATCACCAACGGATTCTAAGAAAAAAGAACAAAACAGGAGGTATCACACTCTCTGATTTCAAAATACATTACAAAGCTGTAGCAATAAAACAGCATGGTACTGGCACATAGACACAGAGATCAATGGTTCAGAACTGAGAGCCCAGAAATAAACCCACACATCTATGGACAGCTAATTTTCTACAAGGGAGTCAAGAACATACAATGGAGAAAGGAAAGTCTCTTCAATAAATGATGTTGGAAAAACTGGACAGCCACATGCAAAAGAATGAAAGTAGATCATTACCTTGCACCATACACACAAATTAACTCAAAATTGATAAAAGACTTGAATGTAAGACCCAAAAGCATGAAATTTTTGGACGAAAACATAGACAGCACGCTCTTCGACATCAGCATATTTTCAAGTACCATGTCTGACCAGGCAAAGGAAACAAAGGAAAAATAAACAAATGGGACAAAGCTTCTGTACAGCAAAGGAAACCATCAACAAAATGAAAAGACAGGGGCCGGCCCCGTGGCTTAGCGGTTAAGTTCGCATGTTCCACTTCCATGGCCTAGGGTTTCACTGGTTCAGATCCTGAGCTCATCAAGCCATGCTGAGGTGGGGTCCCACATAGCACAACCAGAGGCACTCATAACTAGAATATACAACTATGTACTGGGGGGCTTTGGGGAGAGGAAGAAGGAAAAAAACAAAAATGAAAAGACAACCTAACAACTGGAACAAGATATTTGCAAACCATATATCTGATAAGGGGTTAATATCCAAAATATATAAAGAACTCATACATCTCAACAATAAAAAAACTAACAACCCAATTAAAAAATGGGCAAACAATCTGAACAGACATTTCTCCAAAGAAGATATATGGATGGCCAACGAGCATCTGAAAAGATCTTCAACATCACTCATTCTCAGGGAAATGTAAATCAAAACTACAATGAGATATCACTTCACACCCGTTAGAATGGCTATAATTAACAAGACAGGACATAACAAGTATTGGAAAGGATGTGGAGAAAAGGGAACTCTCATACACTGCTAGTGGGAGTGCAAACTGGCGCAGCTACTATGGAAAACAGTATGGAGATTCCTCAAAAAATTAAGAATAGAACTGCCATATGATCAAGCTATTCCACTGCTGGGTATTTATCCAAAGAACACGAAATCATGAATGTGTAAAGATATGCACCACTATGTTCACTGTAGCATTATATCCACAATAGCCAAGACTTGGAAGCAACCTAGGTGCCCATCAAAGGACAAATGGATAAAGAAGATGTGGTATATGTACACAATGGACTACTACTCAGCCATAAAAAAACAATGAAATCTAGCCATTTGTGACAACATGGATGGACCTTGAGGGTATTATGCTAAGTGAAACAAGTCAGAGGAAGAAATTCAAATACTGTATGATCTCCCTGGTAAATAGAAGATAAAAACAACAACAAACAATCACATAGAGACAGAGACTGGATTGGCAGTTACCAGAGGGGAAGAGGGGAGGGAGGAGGGCAAAAGGGGTGATTAGGCACATGTGTGTGGTGATGGATTATAAGTAGTCTTTGGGTGGTGAACATGATGTAATCTACACAGAAATCGAAATATAATGACGTACACCCGAAATTTATATTATGTTATAAACCAATGTTAATGCAATAAAAATAAAATAAAAACACAAAAAACAACAAAAAAACTTTTTAGTCCTCCCAAAAGCACACTATTTTAATTACAAACTGCTATTATTTTCTCCCAAGTTTATTTCATGATATGCTTTATTTATTTCACTTTAATTCACTATGTAATCCCTCCTGTGATTCCTCCAAGAATTAGGACAGTGCTTGCATATAACAGGTGCTTAATAAGGAAGGAAATAGAGAGGAAAATGATAGCCTCTCTTTAGGAAAGAAAAAGAAAAAACCATAATAAGAAAGCAATATAGACTTTTCTTTAAAGACACTTTTCTCAATGGAAAACAAGAAGAATAGAAAGTACTTACAAACAATCAAGGCAAAAGCCAACAGGCTTCAGAAAAAAATCCACACTGCTTACAACTGTGTGAACAATCCTGACTCTACAATACATCTGTAAGAATAAATATGTAAGAAAAGCAAAAACGTCTTTAAAATGATTCAGGAAGATTAGCCCTACTAAGTATAGAACATAATATAAAAACATTGCAGTTAAAACAATGTGATGTTGGTATAAAAATTGACGTACACACCAAACCAACCACAGAGTACATATCAAACATAAACACACACAGGCAGTTCCCTCCTAGGTAGCAAAGTCAGCTAGAGTGGTCTGACACAATAGGTCAGATTCAACTGGGGCAGAGAAGAGCCTAACATTTTTTAATGTAATAATGGCAAGGTCTCTTAATCTGAAAGGGTCCAAAATAAAGCTATGCTAAAAGGAGCAAAATGTGCACATTCAATGACTTATAAGGAAAGTAACAGTAGCTCTCTGGAAAGAATGAATCGGAACTGGAGTACCCACACGTGGGCCTGGAGACCATCTCCTGTCCAAGTTGCCAACAAGGCCTCAAACAGTATCTGGCCTATTCCTGACATTCTGCTCATGTTCACAGGGTAGGAATGGGAACCACAGATGCAGTAGGGAGGCATGGACTGAAGGGATGCCTGGAGGGACTAGATAGGAAGTTGGAGGCTCCATTTTCCTCTCTGAGCTCAAGACGTATATTCAACCACCAGCTTGACATTTCCATCTGCATGTCACAGGCATTTCAAACATAATGGGTCCAACAGGAAAATCTTGATTCTTACTGTCCACTTCATTTGTAATCAACTTCTTTCCTACTTGCTAAAGCTACAAACTTGGAAGTCATCCTTAAATACCCCAAAACAATAACCTAAAAACTCTCTGTCTACCCACCCAGATTCAATCCACTAGCTAGTCCTGTCAGTTTGATCCAAAATACATCTCAAATCTATCCACTTTTCTACTTTTTCACCACTACCACCCTTGTTTGAGCCAACAGTATCTCATGCCTCTCCATCACTTACTATGTACTGTAACAGGTCTATAACTAGTCTCTACTTTTACTCTTGTCTCACATGCTCCACAGAGTAATCAATATAGTCCTTTAAAAGTATGCTTCTAAAAATACCACTGCTTATTATCCTCTACTGGCTTTCCAACCCTTTACACAGTCTACAACAACTTACATTTTCTGGCTCCTGCTTCCTTTACAACTTTACTTATTTTGTGTTCCCTCTTGCCCAACATGCACCAGCCCACTGGCGTTCTTTCATTTCCTCCAAAACATTCAGCTCTTTCCCTGCATCAGGGCCTTCTCACAGGCTTTTCTATCTACTGCAAAGCTCTTTTTTCCACTTTTACATGACTGGCCTCTTCTCACTCTTTCAATCTCAGGTTACATGCCACTTGTTCAAATAAGTATTACCTGGTCTTCCATCTAAATATGGCCCATTCTGTTGTTCTCTAGCAGAGTACCTGTCCATTTCCTTAATAACAGTCACTATAATTTGAAATTACATATCTATTAACTTGTTATTTGATTTTTGAAACTGTGTTAATGTCTTACATATTCAAAAATAAACCAATTAAGGATGGGAGAAACCTAAAACTGAATGTAAACAGAAACAAATGAACGCTACTATATTTCAAATAAGCAACAAATACTCTGAAAGGACAAACAGAAGGTAAATAACCCAAGTAACCATATACTCTGTAAAGGGTTGAATGTGGCCCCCAAATAGATATGTCCATATCCTGATTGCCAGAACTTGTAAATGTGACTTTAATGCAAAAAGAGTATTTGCAGATATAATTAAGAATCTCAAAGAGAACTCTCTGTGAAGATGAAGGCAGCCACAATCCAAGGAATCCCTTAGGTCACTAGAAGCTGGAAGAGGCAAGGAAGGATTACCCTAGAGTCATTGGGGAGAGCATGGTTGAGCCAACACCTTGATTTTGGATCTCTGGCCTTCAGAATTGCCAAAGAACAAACTTCTGCTGTTTTAAGCTAACAAATCTGTGGTAATTTATTACAGTAGTCCTAGGAAACTAATACTCTCAGTCTAAAATCCAAAGAACCATAAATAAATAACGAATTCTAGTTAATACATTTGTTTCCTTCTTGCACTGGTATGCATTAACAATTCTGAAACTGCATTCAATATAATGAAGAATTAAGCAAATGTGGAAATATGTTGAAAATAATGGAAATCAAATTTCCGTCACTGTTGGAGAAGGAAGTTACAAAAATGGAAAGAGGCAAGACTAGAATGAACTCTGTGGTATATGACTGAAATTAGGGACATCAACATGAACTCAGGATTTTTAATAGGTAGATACAAGTATAGGTGTTTAAGTATGTGTGTAAGTTATTCTCTAGTTTTATATGCTGAGGATGTCTAGAAGAAATGACACCCCAGCAAACCTAGAAGAGAGGTTCTGGTTTCTAAATATCATTCTCCACTATAAAGAATCAGGGTTCCTTGAAGAAATGATTGATTATAGTGCTGGGATAGGAAAAGTACAAGAGGAACATGGAACATTTTGTTGTGCCAAAAAATAAGAAAGCGCTGCAAAAATGGTGGGAATACGTTAAAGTATAAAGTGCAGGGGGCTGGCCCTATGGCCGAGTGGTTAAGTTTGTGTGCTCTGCTTCGGCAGCCCAGGGTTTCACCAGTTCAGATCCTGGGCGCAGACCTGACACCGCTCATCAAGCCATGTTGAGGCAGCAGTCCACACAGCAGAACTAGAAGGACCTACACTAGTACATAACTATGTACTGGGGACTTTGGGGAGAAGAAGGAAAAAAAAAAGATTGGCAACAGATGTTAGCTCAGGGCCAATCTTAAAAAAAAAAAAGTATAAAGTGTAGGTTGAAGGGGCTTCCACTGGCTAAATCTGGGACAAGTAAGTTTTCAAAATAAATAATGAGAGTAATGGATAATAAACCACTGACTAAAATAAGAACCCTTGAGTACATATTAATATATAATAAATAGACAGCTCCATCTTACAGTAGAATACGAATTAATAAATATAAAATGAATGATGGAGTTAGAAAAATCACCATTCTGTAATCATCACAGTAATAACTGATTCAGGCAAGAATCATCAGGGATGCTAAAATCAATAGAGGAAAGTCTGATAATGAACAAGATATTTCCAGGTTCTCAAAATCTCCCTTCAAATTACTTAATAATTACAAATAGAAAATATTAACTTCACAGTGAAGCAATCTGGTAGACAATGCCTTAAATGAGTGATCCAAGTTAACATCACCAATACTGGGACAAACTGACATCACGTATTTCCTGATACGAGGAATTAAGGAGGACACGATATTGTTTCTGTGATAGTCCTTCTAGAAATGCAGACTTTGACTCTAACTATGAGGAAAACCAGCAAAATCAAATTCTACATTTTACAAAATAACTGACTTACAGTCTTCAAAAATATCAAAGTAAAAAATAAAAACAAAAAAGGCAGAAGAACTGTTCCCAATTAAAGAAGACAAAAAGGCATGACAATCGAACTGACAGGAAAATAGTTATAAAGGAAATCATTAAGACAACTTGTGAAACTATGGACTATGGATTAGATAATAGTATTTTATCAACGTTAAATTTACAGTTATGTAAGAAGATATAATGTTATTACGAAAACCACACTGAAGAATTTAGGAGTAAAGGAGCATGGTGTTTGCAACTTACTTTCAAAAGTTGGGGATAATTAAACACACACACCCACACATAATTTATATATATGTGAGTATACATATGAGCATGAGTGGGCGTGTGAAGGAGCGTATAAATGGAGAGGAGAGGAAGGAAGGGAGGGAGAGGAGTGGGGGAATGTTTGTGTTAGTTGAGGGTAGGAAGGAGGAAAATGTGAGGGGATGATAAAGCAATGGGGCGAAATGCTAGCAAGTGGTGAATCTCGGGGAAAAAAGTATAAAGAAGCTCTGTGTACTATTCTTACACTCTCTATATTTGAAATTATATCAAGATAAATACTTTAAAAAAAAATATTCTGGCTGCTGTGTGAAGAAAGGCCTGTTGCCAAGACAAAAGAGGAATTAAGAGGGACAGCTAGGAAGATACTGATGTGGCTGATGTTAAAATTGACAGTGGCTTGGACTAGGAACAACAATAAAGTGTTCAGAAGTGAGAAGATCTGGGATATATTTTAAAGAGACAACAGGATTCCCTAAAGAATTGTACCTGAGCTGCAATCACAGATGAAAGCAAGGTTTGTGAACTGATCAACTATGTGACAGTACAAATATACATCTGTATAAATATATGTCAACTGTACAAATATATGTCATTCTTTCTGGCCATGGAGAACATGAACCTCTCTGTGCGTAGGGAATTCCCCCAAAAAAATGACTCTTGGTAGAAGACAGAGACCACCTCTCACTAGAGAAGTGAAAAAGTCCGATGCTAACTTTGCCAACCTCCCTTACAGATACGACACAGCAACACAATATAGCTCCAGCCGTGATTTTTCTCCTGAGTTATGACTCCAGGACAATAGAGTGCTCTCTTTCTGTCTTGGTCTGTTTAGGCTACCATAACAAAAAAATATCATAAACTGAGTGGCTTATAAACAAGAAACATTTATTTCTCACAGTTCTGGAGGCTGGAAAGTTTAAGATCAAGGCACTGGCAAATTTGGTGTCTGAACTTCCTCTGTGAAGAGGCCATCTTTTCACTGTAACCTCACATGGTGAAGGGGTGAGGGAGCTTTCTCTGGCAACTTTCAAAAGGGCACTAATCCCATTCATGAGGGCTCCGCCTTCACAACCTAATTATCTCCCAAAGGTCCCACCTGCTAACAATATCACCTTAGGGGTTAGGTTTCAACTCATGAATTTGGGGGGGACACATTCAGACCATAGCACTCTCCTTAAGGGCAGCAGTACAGCAAGTACAACTTCATCCTGCAAGATGAAGTTCCCGGCTCTTAACTGGCATTGGTGCTAGGTGGGACATCCAACGTCTGGCAGTTAACATCACAATTTACCAGCAAACCAGGTGTGTAACATGGTTTTGGGAATTGTTCCTGCATTTCACATCAAGTATGGTTCACCAGTCCTTCTAGCATTCTCATTACACATAAATCAAGAAGATGTAGCTAAGAACAGGAGTAAAATCCTACCTCATAATTTTGATCAGAGAACTGGAATGAATTAAAATATATTTTACAGGAGGTTCCGGTTTCACTCAAGACGGAATACACACACTTCACCCCTATCTCTTCCACTGATTACAACCAAAAACTCTGAACAAAATAAAGTAACTACCAGAAGATACTGAATAATACAGAAGAGCAAGAAAAAAAAGGGTAAAGAATCGAGGTCTTGAGGAGCATGAGATGATGAGTTTCCTGGGGATGTTTCTTGTCTTACACATTTCCTGACAGGCTCTATGGCAGCCCACAACTGGCAAGTGAGAGTGAGAACTGACAGATCAAGTCCCAAGAAAAGGTTGCTCACTCCAGGGGTGAGGGGTGGCAGGAGAAGTGAAGGGCCTGTGGGACAAAGCTCTTGTGACCTGACCTTCCCTATGCCAGGCAAGCACAGAGCAACAAAGCTACAAGTCTCCCCTGCAGTGCTGGCACCAGAAATGGAAGTAGTCCTCATAGGTGAAAGAATTATTGACTTACTCCTTTTCACACCAGGTAAGGGCTGGCTCTGAGGTGGCACTTCTCATCCTCCTAACCAGCCGTGGCCCTGTGAGGCCTCTACAGCAGATGAGTGCCAGCAACAAAACGGCAGCTGCCTTTTCCCCAGTGACAGGAGCAGCCCTCAGAGAGGATTATCTGTTGGCTCCCTTGACCCTACACCAGGAAAGGGCCAGCAACGAAAAGCCATAAGACCTCCTCCGTTTCCCCAAAAGCAGCAATGACAGCGACCCTTGTGGGGTAGAGCATGTTTGACACTCCCTGCCCTCTGCTAGGCCAACATAAGTAACAAAGCAGATCGCTCATGCCTTCCCATTGCACAGAAGCATATGAAGGGTTGAATCCTTCTGATACTCTATGCTTTACATTTGGGAAACACCAACAACAGAGCAGCAGCATGCCCTTTTCCCACCTACACATAAAAGCAGCTGCTGTGGGGTGGGGAAATTTTGATTTTCTCACCCTACTCCAGTTTTGCCTGGAGGCATAGCCAATTATGAAAACTGCCATATAGCATAAAACGAGTAAGTCTCTGGTCTTCTAGCAAGAAGACCAAAACAGAAAACAGAGAGTAAAGAAAAAGCTTAAGGTTAAAGGTAAGGAAGCTGGATAAAAATATCCTTTAAATCTATACAAAAAGTCCTGAGCTCCAGTAGGTGCACATATGTGAAGAATCATTGTAAGAAAAGCATTGAGAACTGAAGACAGTGCAGACTACCATCCAGGTTCCACACGGACTCCTGGGAACAGGCACATGGGGCAAACCAGAATAACATGCAAAGATTTTGAAAATTAAACCAATATAGGAGGGAAAAACAGTTCATAGGAGGCAGGTCAGGACATACAGTCTAAAATTAACCAGGTTGACTGTCAGCTAAAAAGAAACCACACACTCACACAAACAAAAAAACCCCAGCTTTTTCCAGAGGTTTTGGACAGGACTCAGAATTTCCTAACACCATATTCAAAATGTCAAGCATATAATCCAAAACTAAACATACAAAGAACCAGGAAAACCTAACCAGCTCTCAAGAAATAAGACAAAAGATGTCAACCACAAGATGACTCAAATGGTAGAATTATCAGAAAAAGACTTTAAACCAGTGTTTATAACCATGATACAAAAAGGGAAAGCAAACACTTTTGAAACCAAGTGCAAAGACAGAATTGCTCACCAAAGAAAAACAAATTATAAAAACACGGATATCCGGTCATATTGAAAAACACAATAATGGAAATGAAAAATTCACTGAAGGCACCCAATTGTAGAAGGGATATGTCAGAGGAAAGAATCAGCGAACTTGAAGACAGATAAACAGAAATAATTCTATTCAAACAACAAGAAGAAAAAAGAATGGGAAAAAAATGAGAATCACAGAGACCCGTGAGACAAAAAGATTAAGTATCATGTTATAAAAGACTGAGGAGGAGAAGAAAAAAAGGAGAAGAAAAATATTTTAAAAAATAATGGCTGGGGCCAGCCCGGTGGTATAGTGGTTAGGTTCATGCGCTCTGCTTCGGTGGCCTGGTGTTCATGGGTTCAGATCCCAGGCATAGACCTACTCACCACTCATCAAGCCATGCTGTGGCAGTGTCCCACATACAAAATAGAGAAAGACTGGCACCAATGTCAGCTCAGCAACAATCTTCCTCAAGCAAAAAGAGGAAGATTGGCAACCAATGTTAGCTTAGGGCCAATTTTCCTCACCAAAAAAAATAATAACAATAACGGCTAAAAATTTCCCAAATATGGTGAAAGATGTGAATTTACAGATCCAAGAATATTCAACGAATGCCAAACAGGATGAACTAAAAACAAAAAATACACAATTAAAAGAAATAAAAAAAAATTTTTTAAACCCACACCTAGAAAGATCATAATTAAACTATTAAAAGTCAAAAATAAAGGAAAAAATTCTAACAGTAAACCTAAAAGACAACTCATTACATATAGGAAAAAAAAAAAAACCTTGAATACTGTAGATCACTCATCAGAAATAAGTAAAGCCAGGAGACAGTGGAACAATATTTTTAAAGCACTGAGAGAAAACTACTGCCAAGTTAAATGTACAAAAAATGTACTTTAGGAATGGAGGTGAAATAAAGACATTTTAAGAAGAAAGAAAACTAAAAGAACTTGTCACCAGTATACCTGCTTTAAAAGAAATGCTACAGAAATTGAAAAACTGATCATTTAATTCATATGGAAATTCAAAGAACAGCCAAGAATTTCAAGGTTCTTTTATTATTTCAAGAAAATTTATTATTCTTATTGTTACATTCTTATTTTAATCATTATTTTATCATTTCAAGAAATATTTATTTCAAGAATAATCATGAAAAGAAAGAACAAAGCTGGAGGATTGACACTTCTCAATTTCAAGATTAACTACAAAGCTAAACTAATTAAGGACAGTGTAGTGCTAGCAAGAAGATATACATATAGATGAACAGAAAAGAATTAAGAATCTAGAAAGAAACATTTCTAGTCAATTCATTTTTGACAAGAGAAACAAAAATAACTTAGGGGAAAGAATTCTCTTTTCAACAAGTGGTGCTGGGACAACTGAATATCCGCAAGCTAAAGAATGAAGTTAGATACCTACCTCATATCACACACAAAAATTAATTCAAAATGGATCACAGACCTAAATGTAAGAGCTAAAACTATAAAAGTCTTAAAAGAAAGCAAAGGCATAATTCTTTGTGACCTTGGGGTAGGTAATGACATCAAAGGCACAAAAATAAAGGAAAAAATATTGGACTTCACCAAAATTTAAAACTGTTGTGCTTCAAGGACACTATGAAGAAAGAAAAGACGACCCACAAAATGGGAGAAAATTTTTGCAAATCATATTCTGAGCAAGGACTAGTATCTAGAATATATAAACAATCGTTAAAACTCAATAATAAAAAGACAACCCAAATTTAAAAATGGGCAAGGATTTGTGACCTGAAGGTAAGATGTGAAACCATAAAAATACTAGAAGAAAATATAGGCAGTACACTCTTTGACATCAGCCTTAGAAGGATCTTTTCAAATACCATGTCTACTCAGGCAAGGGAAACACAAGAAAAAATAAACAAGTGGGACTTCATCAGACTAAAGAGCTTCTGCAAGGCAAAGGAAACCAGGAACAAAGCAAACAGACAACCCATCAACTGGGAGAAAATATTTGCAAATCATATATCCGACAAAGGTTTAATCATCAAAATATATACAGAACTCATACAACTCAACAACAACAAAAAAAAACCTGATGAAAAAATGGGCAGAGGATATGAACAGACATTTTTCCAAAGAAGATATAGAGATGGCCAACAGGCACATGAAAAGATGTTCAATATCACTAATCATCAGGGAAATGCAAATCAAAACTACAATAAGATATCACCTTACACCTGTTAGAACAGCTATTATCACCAAGACAGGAAACAGCAAATGTTGGAGAGGATATGTAGAAAAGGGAACCTTCATACACTGCTGGTGGGAGTGCAAACTATATAGCCACTATGGGAAACAGCATGGAGATTTCTCAAAAAATTAAAAATAGAAATACCATACGACCCAGGTATCCCACTACTGGGTATTTATCCAAAGAACTTGAAATCAACAATTCAAAGAGACTTATGCACCCCTACATTCACTGCAGCATTATTCACAATAGCCAAGACAACAACTCAAGTCCCAAGAATTGGTGAATGGATAAAGAAGATGTAGTATATATGTACAATGGAATACTACTCAGCCATAAAAAAGACAAAATTGTCCCATTTGCAACAACATAGACAGACCTTGACTGTACGTTAAGTGAAATAAGCCAGATAGAGAAAGACAAACACTGCATGATTTCACTCATATGTGGAAGATAAACAAACACATGGACAAAGAGAACAGCAGTGGTTACCAGAGGGGAAGGGTATTGGGGGGTGAGCATAAAGGGTAAAGGGGCACATTTATTTGGTGAATGACAAATAATAATGTACAGCTAAAATTTCACAATGTTATAAACTATTATGACCTCAATAAAATTTTTTTTAAAAAATGGGCAAGAATTTGAATAGACATTTCTCCAAAGAAGATATACAAATGGCTAATATATACACAAAAAGATGCTTGACACAATTAGCCATCAGGGAAATGCAAATCAAAACCACACTACGATACCACTTCACACCCACCAGGACAGTTATAATTTTTAAAAAACAAGTGTTGATGAGGATGTAGAAATATTACAATTCTCGTACACAACTTGTGGGTATGTAAAATGGTACACTTTGGAAAACAGTCTGACAGTCCCTCAAAAAACTAAACATAGACTTACCATAGGACCCAGAAATTCCACTCCTAGGTATACATCCAAGAGAAATGAAAACGTGTCCACACAAAATCTTGTAGAGGAATGTTTATAGTAGCATTATTCATAATAGTCAAAAAGTGGAAACAATATAACTGTCCATCAACTGAAGAATAGATAAATGCGGTATATCCATACAATGGAATATTATTTGGTAATGAAAAGAAATGAAATATCGATATATGCTAAAACATGGATGAGTTTTGAAAATATTATGCAAAGTAAAAGAAGCCAGTTATAAAGGTCCACATATTGTATGATTACACTTATACAAAATATCCAGAACAGGCAAATCTACAGAGACAGAAAGTAGATTAGCAGTTGCATAGGGCTTAGAGGTGTGGGAGAGTTGAGCATGATGGCTAAAGGACAGGGAGTTTTTTGTTTTTAACAGACTTTATTTTTTAGAGCAGTTTTAAGTTCACAGCAAAACTGACCAGAAGGAAAGTAGAGAGATTTCCCATGTATCTCCTACTCCCAAACATAGCCTCCCCCTATTATCAATATGCCCCACCAGAGTAGCACATTTGTTACAATTGATGAACTTACATTGACACACCATTATCATCTAAAATCTATAGTTTACATTAGAGTTCACTCTTGATGTTGTACATTCTACCAAATTTGTAATGACATGTATCTACCATTATAGTATCATACAGACTAGTTTCATTGTCTTAAAAATCCTCTGTGCTCTGCCTACTTACCCTTCCCTACCCTCTAACACCTGGCAACCACTGATCTTCTTATTGTCTCCAGGAGTTTCTTTTTGAGGTGATGAAAACGTTCTAAAAGTGATTGTGGTGATGACTGCACATTCCATAAATACACTAAAAACCAGTGACTATACTAAAAGCCACTGAATATACACATTAAACGGGTGAATTTTTTATCACTATTATTTTTGCTGAGGAAAATTTGCCCTGAGCCAACATCTGTGCCAATCTTCCTCTATTTTGTATGAGGGTCGCTGCTGCAGTATGTACACCAACAAGTGGTTTGGGTCTGCACCCAGGAACTGAACTCAGGCCACTGAAGTGCAGCACCCTGAACTTAACCACTAGGCCATGGGGCCGGTCAAAATGGGTGAATTTTATGGTATGTGAATTCTATCTCAATAAAATTAAAAAAGAAATGCTAAAAGAAGTTCTTCAAATGAAAGGGAAATAATAAAAAAGAGAAACTTAGAATATAAGCAATGAATGGACAACAAAAGTCAAATATCTGAGTAAATAAAGCAAATCAGGAATAGAAAAGAATTTCCTCAACTTGACAAAGGTATCTACAAAAAATCTACAGCTAACAACATACTTAATCATGAAAGACTGAATTTTTCCCCCCAAACAACAGGATTTACACAAGAACGTTTACTCTGACCATTCCTATTTAATATCACACTGAAAGTTCTGACAAGTATAATAAGGCAAGAAAAAGAAAGAAAAAACATTCACATTGGAAAGGAAGAAACAAAACACCAAATAAACACCAAAATAAAATTCCAAGACACTATGACTGTCTATAAAGAATCCACAAAAAACTAGTAAGTGAGTTGAGCAAGGCTGCAGGATACAAGGTCAACATACAAAAAAAATAACAAAATCACAGTATTTCTCTATACTACTAATGAACAATTAGAAACCCCAGAAAATTTTAAAACAAGATCATTTATAATAGCTCAAAAATATTAAATACTTCAGTATAAATTTAATGAAATATGTTCAGGATCTCTATGCTGAAAATTATAAAACCAGATGAAAGAAATAAAAGAAGTCCTAAATAATTATGTGAGAGATATACTGTTGTTGATGGATTGGAAAACTCAATACAGTTTAGATGTCGATTCTCTCCAAACAGTCTTTAGATTTAAAATAATTCCAAACGAAATTGCAATAGGATTCTTCGTAAGTATAGACAGGATGATTCTAAAATCTATGTGAAAAAGTAAACAAACTAGAATAGCCAAAACAATTTTAAAAAAGAAGAAGAAAGAGAATTCACCACCAAATTTTAAGAAATACTAAAACGATACAGTTCTCAAGACAGTGTGAAAGGATAGTGAAAGGATAAACACGTACCAATGGAGGAGAATAGAGGGCCTCAAAATAAACTGTCTCAAATATCATCAATTGATGTTGGACAAAGATGCAAAGGCAATTCAATAAAGAAAGGGCAGTCTTTTCAACTAAGGGTGCTGAAACAACCAGCCATTCATATGCCGAAAAAGAACCTTGACCTATTTCTCATTCCATATACAAAAATTAACTCAAAATGGATCATACACTCAAATGTAAAACATAAAACTTTAAAACTCCTATAAGAAAAGCAGGACAAAATCTTTTCATCATCGAGTTTGGCAAAAAGTTCTTAGATCTAACACCCAAAACATGATCCATTAAAAAAAAATTGATAAACTGATTTTATCAAAATTTTAAAATTGTTTTTGCATAGACAAGCCACAGACTAGGAGACAATACTTGAAAAAGAAGTTATACCCAGAATATTTTTTTTAACTCTCAAGAACAAACAGTAAGAAAACAAACATTCCCTCTTCCCCCAAAATACGCAAAAAATTGGATAGACATTTCACCAGAGAAGATACAAAGATGGAAAACATGAAAAGATGCTCAACATCATTAGTCATGAGGAAAACGCAATTAAAACAATGAGATACGGGGCCGGCCCCATGGCCAAGTGGTTAAGTCCTCGCACTCCGCTTCGGCGGCCCAGGGTTCAGATCCTGGGCGTGGACATAGCACCGCTCTTTAGGCCATGTTGAGGTGGCGTCCCACATGCCACAACTAGAAGGACCCACAACTAAAATATACAATTATGTATTGGGGGCATTTGGGGAGAAAAAAGCAGGGGAAAACAAAAGAAGATTGGCAACAGCTGTTAGCTCAGGTGCCAATCTTTAAAAAAAAAAAATGACATACCATTAAACATCTATTAGAATAGCTAAATTCCAAAAAAGTGACAATGTCAAGTTCTAGCAAGGGTGCAGAGTAACAGCAACTCTCGTTCATTGCTGGCAGGAAAGCAAAATGGTACAGCTACTTTGGAAGACAGCTCGGCAGCTTCTTAAAAAACTAAACATAGAGGCCCCCCGGGGTGGCGCAATGGTTAAGTTCACATGTTCCGCTTCGGCAGACCGGTGTTCGCCGGGTCAGATCCCGGGTGCAGTCATGGCACCACTTGGCTGGCCGGGCTGTCGTGGGCGTCCCACATATAAAATAGAGGAGAATGGGCATGGATGTTAGCTCAGGGCCAGTCTTCCTCAGCAAAAAGAGGAGGACTGGCAGCAGATGTTAGCTCAGGGCTAATCTTCCTCAAAAAAAAAAAAAAAGCTAAACATAGTCTGATCATACAATCCAACAATCACATTCCTAGGGTAATAACCCAATTGATTTGAAAACTTATCTCGACACAAAACCTACATGCAAATGTTTATACTAGCAATATTCATAAGGCTTTGTTGGCCAAACATGTTTGGTCAATGGGACAGATGTGCAGCATGAGGGAAAGAAAGGAGTCATGCAGAACTCAAAGATTTTAGGGTTGATCAATTGGTGAGTGGTGATGGTACTGAAATAAAGATGACTGCAGAAGGAGCAGGTCTAGGAAGAAAAATCAGGATTTCCTTTTCGGACATTTTATGTTGAGATGTCTATTATACATCCAAGTGAGTCTGTGAAGTATGTAGCTGGTAATACTGGACAGGTGAGAAGATAGGGCAAGAAACATAAATTTGTAAGTCATCAGTGTCTATACATGGTATTTTAGCCATGTGACCAGATGAAATCAATCAGGGATAGAGTGTAAATATTAAAGAGGGCCCAGAAAACAATCCCATTTACAGTTACATCAAAAAGAAAAAAACACCAGGGTCAGCCCAGTGGTGCAGTGACTAAGTTTGCACGTTACGCTTTGGCAGCCCAGAGTTTGCCAGTTCAGGTCCCAGGTGTGGACCTACACACTGCTTGTCAAGCCATGCTGTGGCAGGTGTTCTACATATAAAGTAGAGGAAGACTGGCACAGATGTTAGCTCAGGGTCAGTCTTCCTCAGAAAAAAGAGGAGGATGGGCAGCAGATGTTAGCTCAGAGCTAATCTTCCTCAAAACACAAGAAAAATTTAAAAAAAGAAAAAAAAGAATAAAATACCTAGGGATACCTTTAACCAAGGAGGTGAAAGACCTGTGCAGTGAAAACCCTAAGACAATGATGAAAGAAACTGAAGAAGACACAAATAAATGGAAAGATATTCTGTGCTCATGGATTACAGGAATTAATAGTTAAAATGTCCATAGTATCCAAAGCAATCTATAGCTTCAATGCAATCCCTACCAAAATTTCAATGGCACTTTTCACAGAAATAGAAAAAACAATTTTAAAATTTGTATGAAACCACAAAGGACCCTGAATAGCCAAAGCAATCTTGAGAAAGAAGAACAGAGTGGGAGGCATCATGCTCCCAGATTTCAAACTGTATTACAAAGCTATACTAATCAAAACAGTATGATATTGGCATAAAAGCAGACACACAGATCAATGAAACAGAATAGAGAGCACAGAAATAAACCCACACATACATGCTCAATTAATTTATGACAAAGGAGCCAAGAATATACAACAGGGAAAGCACAGTCTCTTCAATAAATGGTCCTGGGAAAACCGGACAGCAACACACAAAGGAATGAAACTGGACCTTTAGCTTACAGCATACACAAAAATTAACTTAAAATGGATTAAAGACTTGAATGTAAGACCTGAAACAGTAAAATTGCTATAAGAAAACATAGGCTATAAGCGCCTAACATTGGTCTTGGCAATGACTTTTTGGATTTGACACCAAAGTAAAAGCAACAAAAAGCAAGAATAAACAAGCAGGACTACATCAAACTAAAAAGCTTTTGCACAGGAAAGGAAACCATCAACAAAATGAAAAGCCAACCTACTGAATGGAAGAAAATATTTGCAAATCATATGTCTGATAAGGGGTTAATATCCAAAATATAGAAAGAACTCATACAACTCAAAAGGAAAAAAATAAGCCAATTACAAAACGGGCAGAAGATCTGAACAGACATTTTTCTAAAGAAGACATACAGTTGGCCAACAGATACACGAAAAGGTGCGTAATATCACTAATCATCAGGCAAATGCAAATTAAAACCACAATGAGGGGCCAGCCCCATGGCATACTTGCTGAATTTGGTGCTCTACACTGTGGCGGCCTAGGTTCATGGGTTCGGATCCTGGGCACAGACCTACACCACTCATCAGCCATGCTGTGGTGGCAACCCACATATAGAAGAGGAAGACTGGAACAGATGTTAGCTCAGGGCAAATCTTCCTCAGCAAAACACAAATAAACAAACAAACAAAAACCACAATGAGATATCACCTCAAACATGTTAGGATGGCTTTATCAAGAAGATAAGAAATAACAAATGCTGGGGAGGATATGGAGAAAAGGGAACCTTTGTGCACTATTGGTGGGAATATAAATTGGTGAAGCCACTATGGAAAACAGTATGAAGGCTCCTCAAAAAAATTAAAAATAGAACTATCACATGATCCAGCAATTCCACTTCTGGGTATTATCCAAAGAAAATGGAAACACTAACTCAAAAAGATATATGCACCCTCACATTCACTGCAGCATTACTCATAACAGCCAAGATATGGAAACAACCTAAGTGTCTGTCAATGGATGAATGGATAAAGAAAATATGGTATATATATAAATATACAATAGAATATTATTCAGTCATAAAAAAATGAAATCTTGCCATTTGCAGCAACATGGATGGACCTTGAGGGTATTATGCTAAGTGAAATAAGTCAGAGAAAGACAAACACCATATGATCTCACTTATATGTGAAATTTAAAATTAAAACAAAAACCAAGCTCATAGATACAGAGAACAGATTGGTAGTTGCCAGAGGTGGAGGCTGGGGGGTAAAGGGAGTCAAAAGGTACAAACTTTGAGTTATAAAATAAGGAAGTCATGGAGATGTAATGTATGGCATGGCCACTATAGTTAATAATACTATATTGCAGATTTGAAAGTTGCTATGAGAATAAATATTAAAAGTTCTCATTATGGATCAAAGACCTAAAGATTAGGCCTGAAACAATAAGTCTTCTAGAAGAGAATATAGGCAGTACACTCTTTGACATCAGTTTCAAAAGAATCTTTTCGGACACCATAACCCCTCAGACGAGGGAAACAACAGAAAGAATAAACAATTGGGACTTCATCAGACTAAAGAGCTTCTTCAAGGCAAGGGAAAACAGGATTGAAACAAAAAAAACAGCCCACTAATTGGGAAAAAATATCTACAAGTTATTTATCCAACAAAGGGTTAAACTCCATAATATATAAAGAACTCACACAGCTCAACAACAAAAAATCAAATAACCTGATCAAAAAATGGGCAGGGGACATGAACAGACATTTCTCCAAAGAAGATGTACGCATGGCCAATAGACACATGAAAAGATGCTCATCATCACTAATCATCAGGGAAAGGCAAATTAAAACTACACTAAGATATCACCTTACACCTGTTAGAATGGCAAAACTATCCAAAACCAAGAGTGACAAATGTTGGAGAGGCTGTGGAGAAAAAGGAACCCTCATACACTGTTGGTGGGAATGCAAACTGGTGCAGCCACTATGGAAAACAGTATGGAGATTTCTCAAAAAGTTAAAAATAGAAATACCTTATGACCCAGCCATCCCACTACTGGGTATCTATCCTAAGAACCTGAAATCAGCAATTCCAAAAGTCCATGTACCCCTATGTTCATCACAACAGTATTCACAATAGCCAAGATGTGGAACCAACCTAAGTGCCCAGCAACTGATGATTGGATAAAGAAGACATAGTATATATACACAATGGAATACTACTCACCCATAAAAAAAGGACAAAGTCGTCCCATTCACAACAACATGGATGGACCTTGAGGGTATTATGTTGAGTGAAATAAGTCAGACAGAGAAAGACAAGCTCTGTATGACTCCACTCATAGGTGGTAGTTAACATATAGACAAAGAGAACTGATCAGTGGTTACCAGGGGAAAGGGGGGTTGAGGGGAGGGCACAAAGGGTGAAGTGGTGTACCTACAACATGAGTAACAATAATGTACAACTGTAATTTCACAAGGTTGTTAACTATCATAATCTTAATAAAAAAAGTTCTCATTATAAGAAAAATACTAACTATGGTGACAGATGTTAACCAGACTTATTGTGGTGATCATTATGCAATATAAACAAATATCAAATCATTACATTGTACACCTGAAACTAATACAATGTTGTATGTCAATTATACCTCAATAAAAATAAAAAATAAACTAAATAAAGAGGACTCAGTGCTGAGCCCCACGACGCTCAAACATTTAAAGGTTGAATGGGACAGTAGGAACTACAAAACAAGAATGAAAAGGAACGGTCAGTGAAGTAAGAAGAAAACAAGGAGCGTACAGTAAATTGGGAGTCAAGTAAAGAAGGTGTTTCAAGAAGGAGAGAGTAAATAACTGTGTCAATGACGCTAAGAGTTACAGCATTATGAGAACTGAGAACTGATCATCAGATATGGCATGACGATAGGGTGCCATGAACAGACACGTGAGTTAGGCTCCCCTCAATTCTGTGCACCTAAGGTACTAAAAGACAATAATTAATTGATTGGCTCATAGATTAAAATCTATAGGATTGTTAGGGGTCCCATTAATCTCTTTCCAAAACAGAAATTTGTCAGTCTATGCTTATTTCAGGAAAAAAAAAGAATTTCTAACACTGAGCAGTAAACAGGTATCTGGTCTAGTTTGATCCCATCAAATGCCTGCCTCTGAGCCAGGAAAATAGTTCATCATTTGCAACAAAAGGAACACCACATAACTGAAGACATGCCCAGTCTTTGAGAACTTAGATCTTAAACTGCTTTGGCTTCTTTGAACTTCCATACTACTCCACACTCTCATTCCCCTCCTCTGCTTAACTTAGCTCCATCTCATTGACATCTCAGCCTGGTCCCTTAACTAATGCATCTTCTACTTACCTCCCAGTTAGTTCCTAGTTTACCGTTTTCCTCTCCCGCTCTCAGACTCAGGGATTCTACAGATGGGTTCTGCTCAGTCCAGTCTTTGAACCTCACTTCCTATACTTCGTCCTAACAGCAACCTACAACTCACCGAGCCCATGCAGGTCTTGAAGGCAGGTCCCAGAAAACAGGTCTTTTACTAGTATTTGTTGATTAGAGTTGAAATAGCATCTTAGAATATAAAGGATATTTTTAAGAGAACCCAAAGAAAATGATCCCTATTGTAGAACACATTAAGATAAAAGGACATATGGTCACTTTAGCTGTTGAGTACCTAGAATATGAACACCAATAGTAGGTTAAAGTGAAAAAATCTACAAGACTGTGAATGTTGCTTCTTGTTTGTAAAGATAGGCGCATGACAAAGGCAACGGGAATGTTAAGTATCCTTGTGTTAAAACAGTGACCAAAATTAGTCATAACAAAAAAGAAGTTCAACTAAGGATTCTTAAATGGGTCTAAACAGATTCAGTACCATGGCTAACATTAGTGGAAAACATTTTAAAGTGACACCTATTAGAGAACAGTCAGTGACTAAAACACTTTTTCATCAAATAAACTAGTTTTTCTTTCTCTCCTTTATCTAAACATAAGCACTTACGAAGAAAAAATCCCTTCCTTTATTTAACAGCCTTAACTGGAAATAGCCTAGAAGAAAGAATTAAGCATCTATTTGTTTCTCATAATAGAGCATACTTTGCAGAAAGAGAGGATATTACTGATCCATGACCAATATTGGTTTCCTACACACATACACACACACACACACACACACACACACACACGTGCTGATCTGTACTAATCTGTCCATACTTTTGTGGGGGTCCCTAAGACAAAGGCTGTAAAACAGCTGTCCTACTACAGTACCATTTGTAGTCAATGAATGAGGTGAGGCTCTATGACCCATAAAATTAAAGCACCCACGTCTCTGCCATGGTGAGCTAGCTAACAGAGCCAACTCCTATGAAGCAGTGAAACACAGCAGGGACTATACATGAGCTTTCATCCAAAAGTTCTTCTTAACCAACGTCCATTCACAGACTTTCAGAAATCACCAAACTTCCTGAAACTGTCAGGAAAATTTTGCATGAGAACATTTTGCTGGAGAAAATGTTCATGGCTTTGATTCAAGTGTTAGCAAACTTTTTCTCTGAAGAGCCAGACAGTAAGTATTTCAGGCTTTGTGGACCACATGGTCTCTGCTGCACCTACTCATCTTTACCAACGTAGCACAAAAGCAGCCAATGACAACAGTAGATAAAAGGGCATGGCTATGTTCCAATAAAACTTTTACTTACGAAAACAGGGTGCAGGCTGAATTTGGCCCACAGGCCACAGTTTGCCAAACCCTGTTGTAATCCATCACACTTTTAGTCATTTCCTTCTGTGAATCAAGGACTCTGAAGTCCAAGTCTTTCTAATTCCTGAGCAATTTTAAAATCCATTTGAACGCGTCAAAGAGATAAATTCATTCTTTTTTGATCTACTTGCCTTCAATGAGCTCTTCCAAGATATTTCGGCAGCCTCAAATATGGCTAACTCTGCCATTATCACAAATGGTTCCTTTTCTGAAATCATGAACTTCCAATATTTATTGATTTAACAAATAATTATCACCTGATATGTCTTAGGTTTAGATATTGCATTTACTAGTCACACAACTGCCCATCTTCCAGTTTTCTAGCCTGATTTTCAATATCCTAAACTTCAACCACTCTCTCAGCATAAGCCTAAGTGTCCTTTTGCTTTACCTACAATGAACAACTTTTATTCTAGAATAACTCCCTCCTCCCCATCATTGCATTCCATTCAAACACCCAGGTTCCTGAATAAGACTCAACGATATCATACAAATATGCAGAATGATTGTCTCTACAAATTTTCATTCTGTAGCCCTTAATGCTCCCACAATTCTTCCAGCCATTTTTCTCTCACCCATCAAAGCTATTCCAAGTCTTTACTATCCTGCTGAAGGCTTCAACCCAACATCTCCCAACACAAAATTAGGAAATGACACTGCTAGTGGATGGTAACACTTTCAATTTCCTATCTAAGGCCCACCACCTATAAACATATCTGCACATGAGCCCATCCTTATCCTTCCATTTCCGGTGTAAATGTATTCCCTTCTCCCACTCAAAGCTAACTCCTGCTCTTGTGCTTGATCACAATCACCACCACCTCCTCAGGGACTTTCATTATTACTTAGTATATTTGGTTTCTGCAGAATTGTATTAGTTTTCTATTACTGTGTAACAAACTACCACAAACTTAGGGGCTTAAAATAACTCCAATTTATTAACTAACAGTTTTGGAGGTCAGAAATCCCTGTGGCTGGACTCTCTGCTCAGAGTCTCGTAGACTGAAATCAGGATGTCCGTAGGGCTGCATTCCTTTCTGGAGGCTCTGGGAAGAATCTGCTTCCAAGCCCACTCAGGGTGCTGGCACAATCCAAGTTCCCTGTGAGTGTTGGAGTAAGATGCCCATTTCCTTGCTGTCTGTCAGCTAGGGGCTGCTCTCAGCATCTAGAAGCTGTGTGCCTTCCTTGCCACATGGATTCCTCCATCTTCAAAGCCAGCAAATGAGAATCTTTCTCATGTTGGATCTGAATTACACAAAAGCCATCCCTGCAAATCTGTGCAAAAGAATTCCTTCTTTATCTATAGCTCCTGCTGAAGTGGCTAAGGAAGAATATCCTTAAGCTTCCTAGAGGTCACCTGGTTTGGTTGAGATTTGTGAGGTACAAGCTTAATTTCTTGAAAGAGCCTTTAGTGTAACTGAATACTCTAATTCTTTGATCTTTCTAAAGTTTTAGCAAAAGGTTATATAGCCACACCCTTGGCTTTTCCTCTTTCAGGAAGCAATTTTGTCATCTTAACGTTACTTCGCATCTGATTAGGCTCAAAATTAATTAACTCATCTAGTCCTGGTTCCCCTTTAATAAGACTTCTTTCATCCTTCTTGTCTCATGTTTTATTACAAGCAGCAAGAAGAAACCAGGCAGTACCTTCAAGCTTTGCTTGGAAATCTCCTTGGCTATATACTCAACTTCATTATTCAAGTCATGCTTACATGCCAGCAACAGAGAATCTCCTTCAAGTCAAATCCCCCCCACACTTCAAATCTCTTTGGCCAGGAAGAGCCCAATCCCTTTTAAGGGCCCACCTGATTAGGCCAGATCTACTAAGGATTATTTTCCCTTCTTAAAGTCAATTGTGCCATACAATATAACCTAATCACAGGACTATCTCATCATACAGTCCACATCCACACTCAAGGAGACGGACAGGGCATCCTAGGGGACATCTTAGAATTCTGCCTACAACCAGGACTATGGGCTTAGCAATTCTGAAACTACTTTCTATGTATTGTAGCATTGAACAAATGAATAAATACAGTGATGATGTTGGAAGCCAGGCTCCTCACTGTTGGAAAAGTAAAATACAAATATGGAATGGGGAAAGACTGGGAAGGTGGGTTAGAATTTTGGATATATCAGTGTGAACTCATGATATTTTATATATTTTATTTATTTTTTTGTTGGTTGGTTTGTCCTCCCACCCAAGATCTTTCTTCTGAAATAGTCTAGAAGCAATGACACCTGACCAGCAATGAACATATACAGTGCCCAGACCTTGATTTGTAAATAGAATTCGCATTAAAGGAGCCATGGATCACTTTAGAAATAGGCAACATCAGAGCAGGAAAAGTACAAGATAGCCAGGAACATTTTGTCGTGTCAGAATGTAAGCAAGTACCCCCAAAATAATAGGGATATGTCAAAGGACAGAAACCAGTGTCAAGGAGTTTCTATTCAATTAAAAGCTCTGGAAATATTTATAAATTGGAAAGAAACACAATGTACTTTAAAACATTGCACTTTTTAGAGTTTATATTTGCAGTTAAAACTGCTTAAGAAAACAAAAAGATACCTAGAATTCACAGTTTAAGATATTTTACTCCCTAGGAAACAGTATTTACCATTAAAAGGACATGACTAAAATATTTCATCTCCAAATAATAAGGGCAATTTTCTGAAGTGGCTGGATATCAGAATAACCACATGTACTATTCAAATATAAATAAAGCATTTGAAAAGAAAAAATTTTTTTTCCTGAAATTCCTTATAAAGCTTCTGATTTCCATAGAGTACACTCATAGAGAAATCGCTGAACAAAAGGTCCAAGCATTCTGGGATCCTCTGAGCCTGTCCTCTCCCACTTTAGTCAAGTAATTAAGAAATAAATGACAGAGAATCATTTTGATGTTGAAAAGAAGAGGGTTGAAAACAATTCAAGGGAAATAGACTTAACAATATCAACTCTAGATGAATTGATAAAAGAAAGTTTAATACAGGCTGGCCCCATGGCCTAGTGGTTAAGTTTGGCATGTTCTGCTTCAGTGGCCTGAGTTCGGTTCCCAGGAGAGGACCTATACCACTCGTCAGCAGCCATGCTGTGGTAGCAACCCCCATACAAAAAAAAAAAGGAAGATTGGCACAGCTGTTAGTGCAGGGCAAATCTTCCTCAAGCAAAAACACAAAGATTGGGGCTGGCTTGGTGGCACAGCAGTTAGGTTCACACATTCCACTTCAGCGGCCCGGGGTTCACCAGTTTGGATCAGTGCAGACATGGCACCACTTGGCAAGCCATGCTGTGGTAGGTGTCCCACATATAAAGTAGTGGAAGACAGGCATGGATGCTAGCTCAGGGCCAGTCTCCCTCAGCAAAAAGAGGGGGATAGGCAGCAGATGTTAACTCAGGGCTAATCTTCCTCAAAAAAAAAACAAAAAACAAAGATTGGCAACCTATGTTAACTCAGGGTTAATCTTCCTCAGCAAAAAAAAAAAAAAAAAAAAAGTAAGTTTAATAAATGAGACAATAAGACTACTACCATAGGTATCACTTACTAATAATCTACTAAAACATTTTTTAATTAAACTTAATACTTATTTGCTATGGAGTTTTGAAATACAGGAATATTTCTCAATGAGGGATAGAAGCTTAATAATCACACGTTTGTGGGCTCTAGGCCAAAGAGCCCCGTCTGAATCCCAGGCAAAGTGTGTGCCTAAGAGTTCAAAGTTATAGAGGAAAACACTCTGATTGGAAGTAACAAACCAAAATTCTAGTTTAGAATAAATGAGTTTTAAAGATTTTATTTTTTCCTTTTTCTCCCCAAAGCCCCCCGGTACATAGTTGTGTATTCTTCGTTGTGGGTTCCTCTAGCTGTGGCATGTGGGACGCTGCCTCAGCGTGGTTTGATGAGCAGTGCCATGTCCGCGCCCAGGATTCGAACCAACGAAACACTGGGCCGCCTGCAGCGGAGCGCGCGAACGTAACCACTCGGCCACGGGGCCAGCCCCTAGAATAAATGAGTTTTAGATGACAATATAACCGCAGTTTTTGTTTTTGTTTTTTTCGGTGAGAGCGATTGTGTGTGTGCGTGTGTGTATATATATACACACACGCACACACAAATGCAAAATGATATACAGATTAAAGATACAAATTTAACGATATAACAATTTAAAAATGTAATTAGAAGGGCCTGTTTATATTTGAAGTATATAATGTTATCATAACAGATCAGATATATTTAATGGTTTCCTTAATGTCCTATTAGTTGAATTTTCCAGTAAAGCCACAAGTTACTAATTACTGTTGGAATCAGTAAAGAGGTTAAAAAGTTGAGAAAAAGAAGTGTCCCATGAAATCTACTACTTTCAAATAATAATTCTTGTATTTCCAAAACTCATCATTCAAGCCAAAAACTACAAGTAAGTTATCAGTAATATTTCCTAGACATACAGATAATTATATTTGCTGCTGGGAAATGAAGAAGAGTAAATATTGACCATGGTTTTGAAATCAAAATGGAAATAAGATTAGGCAGGCTTGAGGGAGTTACAGTATATAGTTATAATATATAGTAGTTTTTTACATATTGGTAATATAGAAATACAGGAAATTAAAATATTATCCATCCTTGTCCAATTTTCCTATTCATCTTACTATATGTACTGTATGTATAAGTCTGAGATTGAAGAAATAGCCAGACACAGAACCAACCAGATTCCTTTCTTGAAATTTTCTTGGCTAAAATATAGATCCACAAAGTCAGGCTTTTTTTAATGTAAGTGGCCCGAAGCGTCTGAAATCATTAAGAAGAGCTTAGAGACAGGCAAAAACTTCTCTCCCTCAAACTTGAGAAAAATTATCTATGGTAAGCACAAACTTAAAAAGAATAAATTAAATAGGAGCTTTTAAAGCTTTCATTTCCACAAACCAGTTGTTTAAAGTTTTGGATTCCTCCAAGCTTCAAATAAAACAGATAAAAACAGAACTATTTGAGTTTAAGACAGGGAGAGCAATCTGGAGACCCACCTGCTTTATTTCCTTACCACCATCACCCTCAACACAACATCTTTGGAGGAATTTCTGGGGAAATGATTTTAAGGAGAGGGGAATGAGAAACTCTAATGGAATACATGAAAAACAAAAGAAAAAAAACTACTCAAGCCATGAATACAATATAACTACATATAATTTTACGTTTAAATTATATGTGAATCCTGTTCAAATCATCTAACATATACTAGACATTCAATAAATAGTCAACAAACAAAAGAAAAGGCATGAGATTGTGATTCTCGTTGGGGTGAGAGGCACTTCACTAGGATTCAGCAGAGGGTACTCTGAAACATACTATATTAATTTATGCCAATAGCTCAACCAGAGCATCTAAAGTAGATCGCAGTCAATCCTCATTACTCGCAGGAGTTATGGTCTATAAAGTTTTGCAAACACTGAATTATCAAATACAGGGTTAGGTTCCCGCAAGCCTCTGGTCACATTTTTGTTAACCAATCAACACATAACCTTGTTTTATGTATGTTTGTGTTTAAGGACATCTTATGTAACACATACCCTTGGCTCATTAACACTGAACTCACGGCCAACAGCACTATAACTCATTCCTAAATCCAGCTTATCTTACACACGTATTTTCTCTGAAAGGCACATCACAGACTTCTTGCACTTAGGAACACTAGACAGTACTACAGCACCTTAGCACTACTCTTGGGGGCCATCTTAAACAACAAAATCTCCAACAAAAGCATAAAAATAAGAAAACGTAGCAATAAATAGACCACAAAAAGGACACTTGATTATAGTTTGAGAGCTGAAACAAGAAGGCAGAGCACCACCTTGTTCAAATTCTTTTTTGTCACTCTGTGCAAGTGCATGTCTGCAAATGACCATGAAAGTGCCGTGAGTATTGATTTGGGGGTTACAAAAAAATTTTAGCAAGTAGGTGAGTTTGCAAATATAGAAACCACAACTAGTGAGCACTGACTGTATTTTCTTAGACAGCCAAATCTCATACAAAATTTTGATTTAGGAACAAACCATGAAGCTTAGTGTATTAGAAGAAAGTGCTAGATAGGCAGGGGGAGAAAGTAAAAATCAAAATTAAAATGAAGGTTCAAAATTCTGTGTCAACCACATGTACTGACACTTTAATATATCTGTGGTAGACTGCCTTATTGTTTCCAATCCATCACCCCTCCCTGTATCCACAACTTTTGACATGCCATACTACAGATCCTCTCACTAGAGATCAAGCCATGTTTCTCCACTCTTAATGTTACCCATGGTCATGTGATTTGCTTTGGCAATGAAATGTTCATGGACATAATGAGCAAGAGGCTTGAAATGTGCTTCCAGAGTTGGACATTCCTTCTTGTGTTTCTGCCATCACCATGAGAAAAATATACCCTCAGGTAGTCCTCTGTGCAAGGAGGAACAGAGATACATTGAACAGACCTAGATTCTATCTGCAGCTTGGAGCCAAGCCCAGCCAAGAGCAGCTAATCCACAGGTATGTCAGCAATTATAAATAAGCCATTAAGTTTTATAGCATTATTGTGGCTTTGGTTAATTGATATTTAACATACATTAATTTAAAGATACTTGCACCCCTATGTTCACTGCGGCATTATACACAATAGCCAAGACATGGAAGCAACCTAGGTGCCCATCAAGGGACGAATGGATAAAGAAGATGTGGTATTTATACACAATGGACTACTACTCAGCCATAAGAAATCACGAAATCAGGCCATTTGTGACAACATGGATAGACCTCGAGGATATTATGCTGAGTGAAATAAGTCAGAGGAAGAAGGTCAAATACCATATGATCTCACTCATAAGTAGAAGATAAAAATGACAAAAAAAAAAAAAAACACATAGCATTGGAGATTGGACTGGTGGTTACCACTGGGGAAGGGGGGAGCGGGGAGGGCAAAAGGGGTGATTAGGCTCACATGTGAGGGGATGCACTGTAATTAGTGTTTGGGTGGTGAACATTATGTAATGTACACAGAATTCGAAATATGATGTACATACGAAAAAAATTAAAATTTTTTAAAAAATTATTTTTTTTAATCTTGCTATAAAGGACATAAGACAATTGACAAAATTTGAATAAAGTCCATAGATTTAAAAATAATAATAATAATAATAAATAAAAATACCATTATCTCACTAAAAATCTTTACATAAAAAGGTTGATGAAGGGGCCAGCTCCATGGTGCAGTGGTTAAGTTTGGTGCACTTCACTTTGGCAGCCCAGGTTTGTGGGTTCATATCCCAGGCGTGGACCTACACCACTCATCAGCCATGCTGTGGTGGTGACCCACATATAAAGTGGAGGAAGACTGACACAGCTCTTAGCTCAAGACTAACCTTCCTCAAGCAAAAGAAAAAAAAAGTTGATGAAACCCTCCTTCCTTCTTGTCCTAAAGCCTAGTATATAATAGGTTTGTAGTAGATTGTATTTCCAAAGATGGCAGCATCCATATCTCCCATCCCAGGTGATATTTTACAGTGTGATCTTGCCATTCACACATCAGATGGTGGAGTCTATTTCCTCTCTCCCCAAATTTGGGCTGGCCCTATGGTGTTGTGTAAGACTTGAAGCCAGACCTTAAGAAATCTTAAGTTTCCATGTGTGTCTTTCATGGAATCCAGTCATTAAGCAAGAAGTCAAAGCCCACTAAGTCCACCACACTGTAAGAAATCCCAAACCAGACACGTGAAAAGAGAAAGAGAGAAGGAGAGAGAGAGAGAGCACTTGAGAGCGAAGGAAGAGGTAGGAGAAGAGGGAGAGAGAAAGAGATGACATTGGGTAGAGCACCAACTGTAAACCATCTAAGCAGGGCAATTTTGGACCTCACAACCATCCTAGTGTTCCAGCTAACACTACAAAGCAGAAGAACGTCCAGGTCAATGCACAGAATTGTGAGAAATAATAAATTGTTTAAAACAAGACACCAACTTTTGGGGTGAATTATGGCAACTCAAACAAGTTGTTAATAAATGTGTGCTGAGGGGCTGGCCCCGTTGCCAAGTGGTTAAGTTTGCGTGCTTCACTTCAGCAGCCCAGGTTTTCACGGGTTCGGATCCTGGGTGTGGACATGGCACCGCTCGTCAGGCCACGCTGAGGTGGCGTCCCACACAGCACAACCAGAGGGACCTACAATTATGTACTGGGGGGCTTTGGGGAGAAGAATAAAAAAAAAAAGAAGATTGGCAACAGCTGTTAGTTCAGGTGCCAATCTTTAAAAAGAAAATAAAAAAAATAAATGTGTGCTGAATTAATTAAATTCACTAAAGCATTTTGTTTAATGCTTACCTTGGTGTTGGCCATGTCCACAATATATTGGTCTCCCTTTATACATTCCATTACTTCAAAACCATCTCTGTCAATCACTTTGGCCTGAGAGCTTCCAGACACCACAAGAATCATGTCTCCCGTATTACTATACTGTAATGACTTGATCTGATGGCTATGCCAAAAAAAAAAAAAAAAAGTCTGGTAAGACACTGAGCATAACGTTTATACTTTTACTACATTAAGCACTGCCAGAGAAAAAGTCACACAACTGCACAAAGTGATAATTCTACAACATCAGGAACATCCACCTATAATGCGCTCTCAACACCAGCGGCTATCCTGTTAGCTCTCCCTCCCACTCTCCACAGCAATCTAGTAAATTCTTCTCTACTGACCTTAAATCTTCAACCCAAACAAATCCTCCTCTTTCAGCTGTTAATTCTTCCTGCTCTTTGCCAGAAGAAACAAATAACTGCCTCAACTACCTCCCTTGAATTTATAAAGTTATCTGCATCTAAACTGCCTCAACTTCCTCCCATTAATTTACAAACTTACTGCATCTCTCTTCCTTCTTCTCTTTGATTACAATGGTGGAAATAAATATCTTCCTGACCAAGGCTAATCTACTACCTATATTCTGGATCCGATCCCTTCCAGTCTCCTTAGGAACTTCTACTGCCTATCCTCTCTCTGCTCCCTTCACAGCTAAGCTATTTAAAAGAGTTTTCATCTCCTCCTTTATTTCTCTAGCACTACAGTATCCTTTCCACCCTTACCATCACTAAAACTGATCTTGCCATTGTGGCTGTAGTGAATGCTGCGGTGTGCCACCCAGAAACACCCCTTCAGGACTCATTCCCCCAGCTTCCAGGATTTGGCTTGCTGATGACTCACAAATAAGCCCTGAGGAATTCCCCTGAGTTGCAGACAACTCCCTCATCCAAGGTTATGTTACCATTCCAAAGCAGCCCACAGTCAGGGACTGGCTGACGTGCAGTAAAATGGTCCAGCCCTCTGCTTCAATCTGGGATATCTCAGAAGGGTTACTCCAGCCTCAGATCTCCATGTGGGAATCAGTTGAGGCTGCTGTTGCATCTATATGGCAATTCAATTTCTCCATCTTCCTAATGCAGTTTCCCTTGCACCTTTTCTCACAGGGTTGACCCCAGAAGCACTCCTCAACAAACTTCTGCATGCAAATCCTGATGTTTCAAAGTGTTTTTTTGAGGAACCTGACCTGAGAGAGTTGGTACCAAAAGTGGTCCTATGAATCCAACTCCAAAATGAGATTTAGGAGCAGTTATCAATCACCGACTGGCTAGCAATGAGGACGCCATCACTAGTGGTACACAGTTTCTGATACGCTGCAGCACTGCAACTGCAATTGCCAAAACTTTGTTGGTGAAAGAGAAGGCCCTGGCTGGTGCAATATTTCAGGCATTTGAAAGAGACAGGAAAAATAGTAATAAAAAGGACTACAGAATTGAATAGCTATTGCTAGGAGCAGTCAATGCAATGAAGAAAGACAATGAAAGGCTAAGGATAATTAATGACCAATTAAAGACTATATATAGTGTGAAAGCCAGAGGGCCTCCTTGGCAGCATATAAAGACAGGGTTACAGTTCTCTGTCAGGTAAGTGGTATGCAGTCATTGATCTGGTAAAGTGTGTTTTTCTATCTCTATTAGGACGAAAGACAAAAGACAGTTACATTTGCAACCAACAGCAGCACACATTTACATGCCTGAATCAGGGGTATATTAATTTTGAAGCCCTTTGTCTTAACATAGTACTAAGGGACTTGGACCATCTGGACATTCCAAAGAAATTCATGTTGGTCCATGATCTTGATAACATCATGTTATATGAATCAGGTGAGCAAAAAGTATCAACTACAATAGTGAGAAATATGCTCTCCAGAAGATCGAGATAATCCCTAGAAAAGATCAGGAGATTGAGGCAAGAAGTGGGGAAGATGCATGTAGACAGATATATGAAAGTGGACACCAAGTATGAAGTTCTTTGTACTACATGTTAATCCAAGACAGCATCGACCTCAAAAGAGGCAATGAACAACCATGCAGTCAAAGTGACTTGGCCAATTCAGCTGACATTAGCTAGTTTTTGTCATCATCCACCCTGTTCTTAATGCAATAGGCTTATAAGTGAAATAGAGGTGGTAAAAGGGATGGAAGTTACGCGTGGGACCAAGAGCAACTCTCCAAAGTTGACCTAACTATTGCTGAAGGTCCAACCTGACAGTAAACAGAAGCCTATGGTGAGCTCCTCTCCCAAAATCAATACTAAACTAATGAATAAGTAAAATATGTAATATGAGAAATTATAATAAGTGTATGGGGAAAACCAGAGCAGAGAAGGCAGTTAGTACCAAGGGGAAGGGATAAATATTTTAAGTAGAGTGGTCAGGAGGTAAGAGACTGAGTAGGCGATGAAGATATTTTGAGGAAGAGTGTTCCAAGAAGAGGGAACAGCTACTAGAAAGGACCTGCAGCAAGAGTGTCCCTGGCATTTTCCCTATGTGGCTGCAGCAAAGTGAGCAAAAAGAACAGGAGGTGGAGATAAGGTCAAAGTGCAGCAAGTGGGCTGGTACACATCATGGACAGCCATTTAAGACACTGAAAAGACTCTGCATTTTACTCTCTGAGAGAAATGAGAGGAAGCCCACTGGAGCATTCTGAACTGAGCAATGATACAATCTGACCTACGCTGTACAGATCATTTTTTGGACCATTCTGCACTCTGAACTCTGTGGACTCCTTCTCAATATGTTTTTTAAACACATAAAAAAAATACACTAGGCATATATTGGAAGCCAGCTATAAAGAAATAACTATAAAAATAATTTTTTAAAATTTGTGACATAATATGTGAGTTTCTGTATTAATGTGTTAAGTAACTACACCTAGAGGCAGGTCTAATGACTACTGTAATTTCAAAGCAGTGATGAGTATAAGCATATATATTTCAATTTATCTGTAACAATAGTAATGAGATACAAAAGTATTTGAAATTTGCAGGTACACCTGTGACTTTGTTGCCTACTTTCATAATTAAAGGAAATGTTAAATTCAGTTAGAGGTTAGTGAAAAGAGATAATTTTTTATCCAAGCTTGCAGAAATTGGGAGAACCAGATGTTGAACCATGAAATTTAAAATAACTATAATTAAGAAATTAAATGACAAGATAGAGAATTTATACATAGAACTGAAAATCATTTAAAAAAATATGCAGAAATTCTAAAATGCAAAATACAATACCTGAAATTTAGAACTAATGGATAGGTTTAGTAGCAGAAATTAATGATTAAAAGATAATTTTTAGATTTAAGCATGGTGAGAAAAAATGAGAAATGCAAAAAGAAAAACTTAATATACATATGAGATATGGTGAAAAGGTCTCACACTAGAACTGCAGAACGGAAGGACAGAGAACCAGTGTGTGAAGAGGTGACTGCCAAAACTTTTGGAAAGATGATAACTGACACCAGCCCACAGATTCCATAAGTACTATAAACCCCAGTAGGGTACATAAGCATGTAAGTAGCCCAATAGGGTACCAGAAAAACACACCCAGACACAACTGCTGAAAGTCAAAGACAAATGTAAAACCTTAAAACAGCCGGAGTGGGGGAAAAAAATTCCTTCAAAAGAGTAAAAATAAAACTAATAAATGACTTTGCCACAGAAGCAACAAAAGCCAGAAGACAATGTAGTGATAGCTCTAAAGTTCTGAATAAAAATAACTGCCTACATAGAATTATAAAATCACTAAAAATAAAAGCAAAATAAAGATGTTTTCGGAAAAATATAAGCTAAAAGAATTTATTGGTAGCTGACTATACTTGAAGCGTTCTTCAGTCAGAAAGAAAATGATCCCAAATAAAAGCAGAGACAGGATGGTATGAAGAGTAACAGAAGGGAGAATATATAAGTAAATCTCAATGAATACTGACTGCATAAAACAAAATTAACAACATCTGATGGGATTTAAAATGTACATACATATATATACTCATATATAAAATTGAAATATATGAAAACAACTGCAAAAGGGTAAGAGAGGATAAATTTAGTTATATATAGCAAATGTTCTAAGGCCTTTCCATTGAATGGGAAGGGGTAAAAGCACTAATTTTTAATAGACTTTAAGTCTACTATTGGAATATATGTTGAAATCTTTAGGGTAACCACTAAAAGAACAGGAAAAGATATCAACAAGCTAACAGAGAGGAGAATATATATTAAAAATTAATGAATGAAAATAAAAAGGACAGTAAAAGGGAAATAAAACAGGATGGACAAATAGAAAACAATGAATAAGATGGATGACTTACACTCAAACTTACCAGTGATTATATTAACCATAATCAAATTAAATATTCCACTTGAAAGGCAAAGTTTTTAAGAATGAATAAAAAATAAACTTTCACGTAAAAGAGATACTTTATATAAAGAGAGAAAGTGTGAAAGTAAAAGAATGTAAAAACATATACTTCACAAATACTGACAGAAAGAAAGCTGGTATATCTTACTAATATCAGGAGGTAGACTTTAAAGCAAGGAACATTATTGGAGATAAAAAGGATATTTCATAAGGATAAAAGGTTCAATCCACCAGGAAGAGACTGTAAATGTACTTGCACCTAATGATATACCTCTAAATATACAAAGCAAAAAACAACAAAACTAAAAGGAGAAACAGGCAAACCCAGTCACACTGGGAGATTTTAACATCTCTTTCCCACTGACTGATATGCAAGCAAATAAAATAATCAGTAAGAAGACAGAAGATTTGAACAACATAATTAATAAATTTGACTAATTTACATATGTTATACCGACAACAGCAAAATACACTCAAACATACAAATAATGTTTTAAGAACTGACATATACTGATCTGTAAATCAAGTCTCAATAAATACCAAAAGTCTAAAACTATATAGAATATATACTCCCTAACCCTAGTGGAATTAGTAAAAAGCAATTTTTAAAAATAATCTGAAAATCACCAAACGTTCGAAAATTAAGAAATATACTTGTAAATAATCCTTAGGTCAAAGGAGAAAACACAGGAGAAATTAGAAAATGTTTTTAATTGGATTATGAGGATAGTACCATGGATGAGAACTTGTGACATGCAGTCAAAGCCATATTTAGAAGAAAATTTACACACTTAAATGCATATATTACCCCCCAAAAAGTTTTAATCAATGATCTAAGCATCAATGTCAAAAAGCAAAAAAAAAAAAAAAAAAAAACCTATATCCAAAGATCTCCAGAGAACAGAAAAGTAGGAATGATTTCAAATTCTTTTCATGACAGAAAAATCTTGATACCAAAACCTGATAAGGGCATTGTCAAAAGGAAAATAAGCCAACATGTCTCATGAAAACAGATGCAAAAGTTCCAAACAAAATACTAGCAAACTGAATCCTGCAACGTATAAAAAGGAAAATACATCATGTCAAGTAAGATTTATTCCAGGAAGGTAAGATGAGTTTAACGTCCAGTCAATCCATGTGATTTTCTACAATAACAGCACAAAGAAGGAAAAATAATTCAAGTATTTCATAACACTTATTAAAAGACATTAGGAATATGAATGGACCAAGTCATACACTGGTGGAAAACATTCATAACACATGTAGCTGACAAAGGATTCCTATCTAACATATATAAAGAACTCCTAAAACACAACAATTTTTTTAAAAAATACAAGGAGCAACCTACTAAAAAATGTCTAAAAGGAATAGACACTATGCAAAATATATGCAAATATCCTATACAAACATTAAAAGATGCTCAACATCATTAACCATCTGTAAAATGAAAAAAATACAAATTATCATTTCATACTCACTAAAATGATTAAAATTGAAGAAATTGAACACCAAATGTTGTCAAGAACGTGGAGCAATTAGAACCCTCATACACTGCTAGTGAGAGTGTAAAACAATATAACCATGTTGGCGAATGGTTTATCAGTTTCTTATAAAGTTAAACATGCATCTGTTCTGTGACCCAGCGGTTCTATTCCTAGGTATGTTCACAGTCTACAAAAATGTTTCAACAGAAGTGTTCACAGCATTCTTATTCACTATGACCAAACACTGGAAACAATAATCTAAATGTTCATTAATTGGAGAACAGATAAACACATTTGGTATATTCATGCAATAAAATACATGCGATAACATGGATGTTCACATGAGAAAATATTTACTCACAAATATTTTATTGAGTAAATTAAAAGAGATACAAAATATATGATCCTATTTACATAAAGTCAAAGATTAGGAAAATACTATGGTAACTGAAATCAGAAAATACTCACCATGATGAGGAATATGGACACTGATTGGAAAGTGACTCAAACTTTCTGGAGGGATAGATATATTCTCTATCTTGTTCTGAGTAGTGGTTACATAAGGTGTATGCAACTATTAAAATTTATTCAGCCAAGTCCTTAAGGATAGCAAAATATTGCATATAGAGTGTACTTCAACTTAAGAATTTTTATTTAAAAATTTGAACATTCATGAATAATTTTTATAAACCTCCTGGCAAATTAGGAATAAAAAGGAATGTTCTTAATCTGATAAAGAGTATCATCTAGAAAAAATTATGACAAAAATCCTACTTAATGTTAAAATGTTAAAAGCTTTCCCTCTCAAATCAGGAACAAGACAAGAAAGCCTATTATTACCACTTCTATTCAACATAAATAGAGGTCCTTGTTAATGCAATATGACGAGAACAAGATCACTTGATTTATGACAAAGGCGATAAGAGAAAAGCCTTCAATGAACAATGGTAGATCAACTGGATATCCATATAGTAAAAGTAAATAAGTGAATTGTGATCTCTATTTTACACAACACATAAAAATCAAGACGGCACAAAAAACTCTATTTAGAAAAAGATTGCAAATTTTAACTTCATCAAAATTAGAACCTTCTGGGTGACTGACAAATAATAAGGTACAAGTGAAATTTCACAATGTTGTAAACTATT
Source organism: Equus caballus (assembly GCF_041296265.1). NCBI lineage: Eukaryota > Metazoa > Chordata > Mammalia > Perissodactyla > Equidae > Equus > Equus caballus. The sequence goes on from NC_091704.1 coordinate 42,864,731, forward strand.
ATAACCTCAATAAAAAAAAAAACTAGAACCTTCTGTTCATCAAAAGATATCACTAAGACAGTGAAAGGATAAGCCACAGATTGGGAGTGAAGATGTGCCACATATTTAATCAATAAAAAACCCCCACATTCACAATATATAAAGAACTCTTGTAAAATGGTAAGAAAAGACAATGAACAGAAAAATGGTCAAAAGATTTAAACACTTGACACAGGATACCCAAATATCCAATGACATAGTGAAAACTTGCCCAATCTTATTATTCATCAGGAAAACTCAAAACAAAACTATAATGAGATATCACTATCTACCCACCAAAATAACTGAAATTTAAAGGGCTGACAACACAAAATGTTGGTAAGAATGTAGAGTAACTCTCATTGATAATGAGTGGGAGGCTAAACTGGTGCGATCATTTTCAAAAACTGTTAGGCAGGGGCTGGCCCCGTGGCCGAGTGGTTAAGTTCACGAGCTCTGCTGCAGGCGGCCCAGTGTTTCGTTGGTTCGAATCCTGGGTGCGGATATGGCACTGCTCATCAAACCACGCTGAGGCAGCGTCCCACATGCCACAACTAGAAGGACCCACAACGAAGAATATACAACTATGTACCGGGGGGCTTTGGGGAGAAAAAGGAAAAAAATTGTTTAAATCTTTAAAAAAAATAAATTAAAAAAAAAAACTGTTAGGCAGTACCTACTAGCAGAATATATGCATAACCTATGACCCAGCAATTTCACTCCTAAGCATATATCCAACAGAAATGCAATATGTGTGCCAAAGGCATCTGTAAGAATACTCACAGCAGAACTAGTCATAAAAGTCCAAAACTGGAAATAATTCAAATGTCCATAAGCAAAAAATAGATAAAAAGATGTATATTCATACAGTAGAACACTGTATACCAAATAAAATGAACAAATTTCTGCTACACACTTCATGGATAAATCTTACGAATACAATCAAGTGAAAGAAGCCAGACAAAAAAGAATATCCCATTTAAATAACACTCAGATACAGGCAAAAGTAATCTACAGTATAGTAGTCAGGATGAGGAGGGTGGGGGTAATATGTGGGAAAGGAACTTCTGGTGCTGGTAATATTCCATACTTCTTCCATCTCAGTGAGGACTGCTGGGATGTGTTCATTTTACAATTAGTCATCAGCTATATCCTTAGGATTTGTGTATTTTCCGATACGTCATACTTTAATTTAAACATTATAATAAAACAAATTCATCTGAAGCAATTTTACATAAAGGCCCTTAATTCACCAATAAGAACATCAAGCAAAGATACTACAATATTCTGCAGTATAATTTGATCATCAAAGGCCAGAAAAATCTCGAAATAAGCCAAGAAAGTAAATTACATGTAATACTTTTTGAGGTTAAATTGATTTTTTTAATGCTTAAATGGGCATACTTTAGTTTTCAAGAATTATGTGAAACCTTCTCTTTACCCATTGCTAAATAAATTCAGAGTCCATAAATTAATCTGAGATGATTTTACATCACAAAAGATAAACTTTCACTCATAAAGAGAAATTTAACCATTAAAGTACAAGCAGAAGAATGTTCAATACAAACCTTAGAAACATAAACATTGCCAAATATTGGAAAGCACAAAAATGTCCAGAAATCATAGAAGCCTATTAAGGTTGTGGCTCTTTCAAGCAACAAAAAACCTGGTTTACCTTACAGACTATTTACTTAGAGGTTTGTTACAAGATCAAACAAGGACATAGAGAATACCAAGAGGAGCTATTCAGCCAGGCCTCACAAAGAACCCACCTTCATTCAGTAGCTTCAGTAACATGACAACTGCTCTGATGACCCAAGGAGGAAGTCCTGCAACTACTCTTTATTATCTGGTGCCACCAACTCTGCTTTGCCATTATATGTATTGCTTTTTTAACTCCCAATTAACTTTCCTCTACTTCTCCCACTTTTTGCTTATTTAAGCTTTATGCTACCTGGTGGCTTCAATTCCATCAGTTACTCCTGCTTTCTCCACTTCCTCTGTTTGCACGTCTTTGCTTCCGCTCCCACTACTATCTGCTTCCTTAGTAATGTGTTGCACATTCCAAGTTCCAAAGAAACAGAAAATCAAAGACATGCCAATACCAGACAGTTTAGGGGACCACAGTTAGGAGTAGCAAGACTTGACGCTTCTTTATAGGCTTGAGGCCAGCCTATTGAGAGGATGTTTTGGGGAGAGATCCCGTCCTCACTCCAGCTATGGCCACTTGTCAAAGTCATATGTTATTAAGGTGACCAACGGAAACCCTCAGAAGTGCAACCAAAAAAGGTACTCAAATGTTTCTAAGGTGACCAACGGAAACCCTCAGAAGTGCAACCAAAAAAGGTACTCAAATGTTTCTAAGAATGGAGCTGTGTAACTCAGCTTATCCAATTTCCATTTCTCCACAGCACTTACCACCATCTGTTATTACGCATGTTTTGTTTGTAGTTGGTCTTCCCTCAATAGAATAAAAGCTGTACGAGGATAGGACTATACTTATATAGTGTTCTGTGCTCAAAATCTAAAACAATACCTGGCACATAGGAGGTGCTCTATAAATGCTTGTCAAGTGGATATAAATTTTAGAAAAATTCTACCTCTAGCTGCTTGTGATATGTATAAACATTAAGAAGGAGGTTATAAAACAATATGTACAGAATGGTACTAGTTTTGTAAAATAAAAATATTTACATATGTGAGTATAAGAGAAAAATACCACAATGTTAATAGTAGTCACCTCCACGTGGAAGGAACACGTATAATTTGGAAAATATACATATATAACTGTTAGGGTAAAATAAATTATATATTGTTTTAACCAGAAAGAGTAAATTATAAAATTCACAGAGCCTCAAAAATTATTATTGGGATGGTAAAATGAAAACATCTACCTTCAAAGGAAGGAAGCTATCACATCAACAACTGCCAAATGTGAGTCTGTCACTGTTCTACACACTGTAGGACCAGCACTACCCAACAGAACTTTCTGTGATGGTAGAAATGTTCTGTGCCTGTGCTGTCCATTATGGTAGCTACTGGCCACATGTTTCTATCAAGCATTTGAAATATGGCTAGTGCAACTAAGGAATTTTTGATGTTATTTAATTTAAATAGCCACAAATGGGTGCCAGCCCGGTGGCACAGTGGTTAAGTTCACATGCTCTGCTTCGGCAACCCAGGGTTCACAAGTTCAGATCCCAGACACGGACCTACGCACCACTCATCAAGCCACGCTGTGGCAGTGTCCCAGATACAAAATAGAGGAAGACTGGCATAGATGTTAGCTCAGAGCCAATCTTGCTCACCAAAAAAAAATTTTTAAACAAAAAAATTAATAGCCACATGTGGCTAATGGCCAGTGCACTGAACAGTGCAGCTGTTAATGTGAAATAAATATAAAACAGCCCCAACTTTGGAAGAAGTTTCTTATTGCCTCATAAAATAGATGAAAAATGAAACACTAAGTTGAGTAAAATGTTCTTTAAAAACAAAACAAAAGAGGGGACAGCACTCTGACCCAGTTGTTAAAGTGCCACACACTCCACTTCAGCAGCCCTGATTTGGATCCCAAGCGTGGACCTGCTCCACTCATCAGGCATGCTGTGCAGGCGTCCCACATACAAGATAGAGGAGTGGTGGCACAGATGTTAGCTCAGGGTTGATCTTCCTCAAGCTAAAAAAGAAGACTGGCAACAGGTGTTAGCTCAGGCTGAATCTTCCTCACACATGCACACAAAAAAAACCTAATGAAATCTATAAAAGTCCACTTGGACAATAATAACTACTAGTACTAAAAAAGTCATTATGCAGTCCCTAAATGTGACCTTCAGTCACAAATTTAAACATGACTGTTGAAGAAAATTCCTCAGGTAAAAATTTCTTATTCACCATGTTAAAAAATAGTCTATAACATTCTTCAGAGATGGTATGCTAAAGTATTACATGAGAGCAATCTTACAGGTATGTCCTCACAGGGGCCATTCTCTTAAAAAAGAAATCCTCAAATAAATATGAATGAAAAGCAAGTAACTAAACCTCTTAAATAGATATTAACACACAAACCCATAAAGAATTCTGGTAGAGGACCAACTTAATAAAATCCCAAACATAAAATTTCTCTAGCAAAATAAAAATGAACATCTTTTTTTTTAAAGCTGTCTTCATAGCTTCCTTCATGAATGAAACTCTGCTAGCAAAAAAAAAAAACAGTTACATTCCTTGATTTATCCTAACAGGCCAATGTCAAATTTTAGTGATAAGACAATTTTAACAAAATTTTAGGCTATTTAGTCTGAGTTACTTTCTAAGTCTATAATTTCAAGGCTGAAAAATAAATGGATATCTCAGGAAAACACTATTAACTCACGATAATTTTCTCTTCTAGAAACAGTATATATCTAAAAGAATTAAAATTTATGTGTGTCTGGCTAGGCCTCAATAGAATTATTCTTCCTGGCTGGTTACCAAATCCAAATCAGACACTTACCAACGAAACGGATTTCCTGCACAGCCACCATTAACTAGGAACTGCTGCTCGAAATTGACACTGACCATCTCTCCTAAAATGCTGAAAATTCCAGCTGATAGTTTTTGAAATATTTATTCTTCAAAAAGCCATCTTAATGTACTGATTCCAAGTACTGATTCCAATGGCAAAGATAATTCAAACAAAGATCTGAGTCAGTTCTGAGGTTAATATGTGCGACAGTTCAAGGAATTTCACCACAATGCCCAAGAGCAAACTGTCAGGGTAGATAAATTGAAGCTCCCAAACCAGATGCTCATAAGAAAAGAACCCAAAAAAGCAAATGCAGGGCTAGTGCCCAGGACCTTCCTTCCTGAAAAAGAAAAGCCTTTTCTGGCCTCAGGGTGTCTATCCTTCCTAAAATATGAGGAAGAAACGAGGTCCTTAGCAAAATTCTGACCAGGGTCTCAAATGTAAGCGTGAGTCCAATGATAATAACGCACAAAATTACATGTTTCATCAAACGTGTCAGATGTCCAATTATTGCCTCTCAGCTCCAAATTCACCCTTCACTGCCTATGCTGCAAAATGCATTTGAGCCCTTTAAATATTTTCCCTTTGCCAGTTGGCATGATGTTAAGTTTTGTTGGTGGAGGGTGCCAGACAGACAGGAGGAAGGGGTTTCCCCGGGCCCTGGTGTGCTCCTCTTGGTAGGCTCCCGCACCACTCCAGAGTCCACTCCAGAGTCCACTCCAGAGTCCACTCCAGAGTCCACTCCAGTGTCCAGTTCCTGTAGTTTGTGCAGTTCCTCCATGACCAGGCTGCTGAAACACACGGTAGTCAGCAGCACCCAGAAGCTTCCCCCAGCACCACTCTAAGGCAGTTTTGTTAACAGTCACTCTGGTCAGACAGGTTCTGGCAAGTTCTGCTGTTGCAGCTTGACAGCAATAGTGAGCCAAAACCTTGCTCTCTCAAAAAATGTCTAGATCTCACTCCTGGAGGCCTCTTGCCTGATGCTCTCGCTCCACCTTAAGGGTAGGGGATGCTCCTTTGATGTGCTAATTCTACAGTCTTTAGAGTTCTCTTTACATTTTACTAGTCAATCTCTCATTACTCCAATCCTCTGTTATAGTTAGTAATTCTTTATAATAAACTTTCCCTCTTGAAATTACTGTGTGATTTCTTTCTCCTAATCGGACCCTGACTGATATACTAAATTTCCAGTAATTCATTAGAACTGGAAAAATTAAAGACTGCTTCTTTTTCTTTTTTTTTTTTTTAGTTTACAGACAAACAGATCAGATCTTTGACAATGAGACAGTTCAGACTGCTGAACCAAAGCAGTTCACAGGGTATATCTTTGTTAACAGTACTCCCATTTGGGGGAAGTCTTAATTTTCTTCACTAACCATGAAAGATCAAGTTCTGTGTGTGATCACTTTGTTTTTTCTGGTGAATCATTTTTATTTCCAAAGGGAAATGAAAATCTAAAAAACACAGCGAAATTTAAGATGACAAAGTCACAGAAAGTCAGCGGCTCTATTTCTCTGGCTATTTGCTCCACCAAACTGCTCTATTTACATTTGGAGGGAAATACAAAATCTCAGTGATCCCAAATTAATTTTCGCCTTGCTTTTTAGTTATATTGTAGAACTTAACGTTTTTCCCTCTCTCACTGTTTTTCATGTGCTCTCTTTGTTAACATTAAAATGAAATGTTCAGCATCAAGCTCACCATTCCTGTCCCACTTCGCTCTTAATTCTGCTAGCCACAGAGTTAAAAGGACAGGATTAAGGGTCATTAGACACAGTACTAAGGAGAATTAAAGGGCTTGTTCAAGGGGTATAACATCTGCTCCTCAAATTCCTGCCTATACTACTAAGATTCCGATCAAAGAGAAGAGAGGGAAAGCCAATCTGACAGTCAACTGGAGTCATGAGGAAGTGAATGTTCTCTCAGGGAGTAACTCTGACACCAGAGGAAGGCTTAGTGACATTGCACAATTCTTTCTGTGAAGTTATTCATGGGGCAAGTGGGAGTACATGAGTGTAAGTGGAGGGGAGTGGGAAGGTGAAGATTGAGGATCCTTTTAAGTAGTTTTTGCTCGGCTAGCAAAACAAGCTGGGACATGCAAGACAGATAAACACAGCTGTTTGGGGCTGTCACTTGGGGTTCAGGAGCCAAGGTGTCCTGATGTAGTGAAAAGCGCACCGGAATGTGAGTCAGGAGGCCAGGGATCCAAGTTCTCACTCTGCTGTTAACTAGCTGTGTGACGAGGAGCAAGCCCTTCAGCTTCACTAGACTCAGTCTCCTCATTTTTTAGAAAATTAGGAGATGAGGCCAGATGGCAGCACTATGCAGAGGTGCTCCTGAGACACAGAGTTCATTACTAGCTGTATAACTTTGCAGAGTCCTGGTTTCCTCCACTGAACACCCAGGAGAAATGATACTTACAGGACTGGGGCGAGGATTAAAAATAATACACATAAGGGCACCTAGCAACAGTCTGTAAAACAAGTAGTTGCCATTATTGTTGTTACTTCCTTATTTCCAAGGTCTCTTTAAGATTACTTGTTTAATGGGTATAAAATCTTGGTAGCCACCTGTAATGAATACATTTGAATTGAATACACTAAATATTTCAAATTCATAACAAGTTAGTATCAGTTTTGCACACATTTTAATTATTATTAACCAAAATACTCGAGACAAATGTTCTTACATCTTTTCCGATTTTCTGCAGCCACTCAAAAAACTCAATCACTGTGTCAAATATGACTACTACATTCTTGGAAATGGAAAGTGATAATAATTAGAGAAAATATAGTTTCAGATTTGCATACTGTCTTCCTATAGTATTTGATGAAACTGTCTATTCCTTCCAGGTATGCAACATATATTATCCAGTGCTGAGAACAGGAAAAGAAAGCAATAGACATGAAGCAGAACCATCAAAGGCTTCTGTCTGAGAATATCAGAAAATACTAACTTAGTCCATGCTAAATAAATCTTCAGCTACTTTAATATTTTAGCTTTAAATTTAAGAATTGATTTCCAATGTAAAATTAATTAAGAATATATCACCTACCAGCTTAAACATACTAAAGGTTAGCAAGCTAGGTAGTAACTTTAAAAAATAATTTATCTGTTGATCAAAACTAAAGGTACAGAAAATTTCTATCCAGGACTATATACAATCTTACTAAAGACTATCTCTAATCCTTCCCTTCCACTAAAATGTATATTCTTGTTTAGAAATGTGATAAAACTTCTCTATCACTCAAGTACAGACTAATGCCATCATGACTTTATATGATTTCACCGTCAAGTTCCACGCTAAAACAGGATAAGTCAAAAGACAAGGGACCAAAATACCTAAGCAATATGTTTTCATGTCTTCTAGGGATTAGAGAAATATGATCATGAACAGCCAATCAATGAGGATGACTAGCAAAAATTAAATCCTGGGGCTGGCCCCGTGGCCGAGCAGTTAGGTTCGCGTGTGGACACGGCACTGCTCATCAAACCACGCTGAGGTAGCGTCCCACATGCCACAACTAGAAGGACCCACAACGAAGAATATACAACTATGTACTAGGGGGCTTTGGGGAGAAAAAGGAAAAAAATTTTTTTAAAAATCTAAAAAAAAAAAGAAATTAAATCCTGTTCTGATTATTCCCAGCAGGTTCCTTTCTAATGTTGACGTTAGGAATAACTTGAGTCTTAATTCTAGTAGTAGAGCAACATGGGCTCAGAATTTAACAATGAATAAAAGGTTTTGAGGGAGCAAAAACTGGGAATGCCCTACTTTAGAGAGCCTCTCTGGAAAAGCAACATTTAGGGGGAGACCTAAGCATAAGAAGGAGCTAACCACTTTGTGACAGGGGAGCAGGTAGCAGGAGTAGGGAAGAGCATTCTAAGCAGAAAAAAAAGTACTGTGTAAAAATCTCTCAGCCATTTTGCTAAAGCACAACAAGAAAAGGGAAGAAATGTGCAGGGGCCAGATCACAAAGGACTTTATAAACCATCGCAGGGCACTAGGGTCTTAGCCAAAATGCATCAAGAAGGCATTAAAGGGATTTAGCATGAATAGTGGGAAAAAAAGAGTAAAGACACAGCTTCAGTATTCTACGGGAGATTTAAGCAAGGAAGATGCTTGAGGAAAACTCTGAAGGAGGGATTCTGAAGAAACTGGAGAGGCAGGAGGAGTACGAAGTATGGTATCTATGGAGTACAAGTAAAGATGGAGAAAAGGACCAGGTAATGAGGGAGGAACGGAACGGGGACACTGAACAGACTGCAATGAAGCCTTCACATCGTGAAGTAATAAGAAATAGAGTCAGTTAGAAAGATGACGGCACATATAAAGTCCTTCAAGGTTCAGGGAAAAAAAAATAAACATAAGACTTGAGAAATTAAGGACTTGTGAAAGGTCACCCAAGAATATAAAAACATATTTTGTCAATGGAGGGGAGATTCTGAAGATGGTGCAAAAACAATATAAACATGAGGTCCTTAAGATCTTGAAAATAGGAAAAATAGTTGCTTGAGGATGCATTAGACTTCTCTTATCGAAATATCAAAAGAAATATCCAGAAAAACATAACAATCAGGAGAAATATCAGAATTGGAAACTGAAAGAACAGTTAAAAGGTAGAAACTATCCGGAAATTTCTATTAGGAAAGGTCTAGAGTGATTAGAAAAACACCTCCCAAAAAGGGTGCAACAGCTTCATGTGAAAATATCCCAGAAACCATGAATTCTTAGGGCAGCACCTTCTCAAAACAGCAAGGCTAAACTTATGAAAACAGTTATCACAACATTAGGCAGCTAATAGCTGAAAAGGATGTTCAAGAGATGATAACAGGGTTGAGGGGCTGGCCTGGTCACGCAGCAATTAAGTTTGCACTCTCTGCTTAAGGCAGCCAGGGGTTCACAGGTTCAGAGCCCAGGCACGGACCTAAGCCACCGCTTGTCAAGCCATGCTGTGGCAGGCGTCCCACATATAAAGTAGAGGAAGATGGGCACAGATATTAGCTCAGGGCCAGTCTTCCTCAGAAAAAAGAGAAAAAGAGGAAGACTGGTGGCAGATGTTAGCTCAGGACTAATCTTCCTCAAAAGAAGAAAAGATGATAACAGGGTAGAAAAAAACAGAGATGTACCAACTTGTCAGAAATCTAACAGAATAGCTTCCCTGAAAATGGAGCATCCATCACATGGAGAGGAGACTCCCCTACACAGATTACTCTCAGATACAGCCCCCTCAAAACTCTCTCAGACCACAGGCTCATTCCTTTAGTTAGAAACTAGTAAGCTCAAGGAAGTGATGAGATGCAAGAAGAATCTACTCAGCCTGTTTCTTACTAAGCAGGGAGAGTAAAATAATAAGGGGGGTGTGAAGAGATTCTAGAGTAGGGGGTCAGCAAACTTTTTCTGCAAAGAGCCAGACAATAAATATGTTAAGCTTTGCAGGCCATATATGATTTCTGTCACATATTCTTCTTTGTTGTATTTTGTTTTACAACCCCTTAAAACTGTAAAATCCCCAATTCTCAGTTTAAGCATTGTGCAAAAGCAGGACGTGGACTGTGTTTGGCCCTCTGGTCATAGTTTGCCAATCCCCATTCTAGAGCATAAAAGATAAAGAACAAAAGAATGTAGCTGTGAATTTTTTTTTTAAGGAAAAAGAAAGTATTTTCAGACTGTAATTATTTTGTGCTAAAGATAAAATTCAAGAGAACATATCTGTTCCTGTTATATATAATCCTGAAATAAACAAACTTGTTTCTTGGTCTTTCCACATGTGTGGATATATCTGTCAGAGAAGTTCCTAGAAAGGAGTATCTGTGTTTGTAACTTGGAAGATAACACCAAATTGCCCTCCATAAAATGGTATCGATTTATACTCCCACCAACAATGCGTGAAATACTTGTTTCTCTAAATCTTGCCATCAGAGTTCACACGTCACATCTTGACAGACATTATCAAATCGTTCTGTGGAAAAAAAGTTTAGTAACTGAGATGCCATCTTTGCCTTCTCCCCTCATTGGACAGAACAGATCTTTTTCCTCTTCGCCAGTCTTAGAGGGGACAAGCAGTACTTCATAGGCATTTTAATATTTCCTTCTTTGATTGTTAGTGAAGGTGAGTATCTTTTTTTCATGTTTATTGGCCAATTGTATTCTTCTGCTATTATCTGTTAATTCATTTCCTTTGACCAATTTTAATTTTCAAATATCCCTTTCCTTATTGATTTATAGAAGCTCTATGCGTTATGGATAGTAGCTCACTGCTTTCAACATGTAGTCCACCTCTTTTTGAGTTTATAATGTCTTTTAATTCTGTTTATGATGTCTTTTGTTTTCTGAAGTATAAAACATCTTTCTAATTATAAAAGCAATTAATATTGTCTTGCCAAGTCATGTAAAAGTAAAAAGTGGAAGTTTCTCATTTCCCTCACATAATACACATCCATTCCCAAGATGTAACCTTCCAAACCTCCCCTAGTAATTGGAAAACATACATATGTAAGTTATATATTGCAAAAATGGAAGTTTTTTGGAAACTGCTTTTTTTAATAAATATGAGAAAACCTTTCTATCTTCAAAAATTCCCAAGAGGGGCCAGCCCCGTGGCAGAGTGGTTAAGTTCACGCACTCTGCTTCAGCAGCCCAGGGTTTCTCCAGTTTGGATCCTGGGCTTGGACATGGCACTGCTCGTCAGGCCACGCTGAGGTGGCATCCCACGTGCCACAACTGGAAGGATCCACAACTAAAATACACAACTATGTACTGGGGGGATTTGGGGAGAAAAAGCAGGAGAAAAAAAAAAAAAAGACTGGCAACAGTTGTTAGCTCAGGTGCCAATCTTGAAAAAAAAAAAAGAAATTTCCAAGAAAACATGGTTTATAACAACATAAGCAGAAAATAGGCAAGGATAGAAAACAATATTTAGAAGTACATTAAAGCTGCTCTTCAAAAGATACTATTATGAAAATGAAAAGCAAGCCACAGACTGAGAGGAAATATTTGTGATACACAAATCTTATAAAGAATTTTATTCACCAACCCAAGAAAAATAACCCAATTTTTAAAGGGGCAAAATATTTGAACAGACACATCACCAAAGAAGATACACATAAAACAAATAAAGACATAAACAGATGCTTAACGTCACTAGTCATCAGGGAAATTCAAATTAAAGCCCAATTACGTATCACTACACAACAAAAAAATGGCTAATTTTTAAAATATTGATAATACCAAGTACAGGCAAGGATGTAAAGCAACTAGAACTCTTACATGTTGCTGCTAAGAGAGCAAAATGGTAAAGCCACTTTAGAAAAGTTACACAATTTCTTATAAAGTTAACAAATATTTCATACGAGCCAGCAATTCACTCTTAGGTATTTGTCCAACGAAATTAAAACATTTATCCACAAAATAACCTATACAGAAATATTTACAGCAGTTTCATTCATAATCTCTAAAACCTGGAAGCAACCCAAATGCCTATCAATTGGTGAACAGATAAATGACCTGTAGTGTATTCATAGAAGGGAAAACTACATAGCAATACAAAGCAAAAAAACTATTGAAAGAGGCAACAACAAAATCAGATCAGTGGTTGCTTGCATGTCAGGAGAAGAGATTGATTACAAAGTGGCTGGAGGGAACTTTTTAGGGTAATGGAAACGTTCTATATCTTGACTATGGTGCTGGTAATGTGACTGTAGGAATTTCTAAAAATTCATGGAACTGTAACTTTAAGAAGAATTTTACTGTATACAAATAATACATGAATAAACGTGACTTTTAAAAGTGCATTAAAAGCAGTAAGGAACTGAATTAAAACAGCAAGAAATTAGTAAAGTAGATTGGATTAAGGGATTTTCACAGACTGTAGCAAAAAAGCAAACAAACAAAAAGATCAAGAAAACTGGGTCAGAAAGATGAAAAGGGAAATAGAGAAGAGATAACACAGAATCAAAATTGGATAGCCAATACTCCTAAAATCGAAATCAGGACAGATAACAGCCTAACCAGCAGTCTGAATTTTTAGAGGTACAATCCAATCTTATGATACTAACAAAAACTCAGGACAGGAAATAATGCTTGAAAGATATGAGAGACGGTACCTTGTGAGAGTCTGTATACTGGAATTCCTTCATGTTGAATACTAAGATAACAAGATTTAATATTTACTGAGCGCTTAACCAAGCATCAAGCATTGTGCCACAAACTTTGCATATGTTATCTCATTTAATCATTATCACAAGCCAAGGAAATGGATACTGTTCATTCTATTTTACAGGCAAAGAAACCAAGTTTCAAAATGATTAAATAACTTGCCTAGTCATACAGCAAGTGAACTGCCCAAGAAAGACTTCAAATTCAGACTTATATGACTCAGAATCCATGCTCTTACCCATCATGCACATTGACTCTATAGTAATACTTAGTTGTAAAATGAATTTTACATAAATCAGTCTGCTATGGAAACAGAGGAAAAAGTACTTCAACGGAAGCATGGGAAAGTAATGACATTTCCTCCATCCCCACTATAACTGACAGTTATGACAAAAGCTCAGCTAAAATGGCAGAGAAGACATTGTATCATGCCCAATGGCTAGAGCACTGACATCCATTCTGATTTCTAGTAACAGAAATTTCTAAATTTCTGAATCTAGGATTCACTCAGGAAGGTGAAATACTCTGTAAAAGTGTTTTTTCCTTTGAACTCTGGAACCGTTTAATCAAAAGGAGGAACTGGTAGATATATGCCAAGAACTGCAAATGCCATTTCCAAACATGGAAATCACGGCTAGGGGCAATCAATTTTAATATAAAATGAATGGAAATCATAAAACGCAATGAAACTCATTAACTAGTTATCTTGAGAGTACGTCCTGTTTTTTGTTTTTTCAAAGAGCTAAACAGATCAGCCTAAAGCCTGATGCCCAATGCATCACCAACACTGCAGAGCCATAGATTTCAAGAGCTGCCTGTTCCTTATTTGCCCTGAACTGATAGGGTTTAAGCCAAACATTTTAGATCTTCCAGGAAAAGAAATCTTTATGCTTCCTTTCTTTTTGAAAAGATAGGTACATCTTGGTGAAAATGGTCTTTCATTCTACACAACAAGAAATTTTTGAAGAAAAATATGAAAAGATTATATTATTTACAACTTATTTAATAAATAATAAGTTCCTACTATATGCCAGGCACTATCCCAGGTACTGGAATTCAAGTAAACAAATGTACAAAACAGATCATTTCTGATGATAATAAGTGCTATAAAGAAAACAAATCAGGGCAATGGATAGAGTGGGAAGCTGGGGAGAGGAGGTACTATTGAAGGGATGGCCGGGAAAGGTCTCTTTGAGGAGCTAATATTTGAGCTGAGACACAATCCAAGAGGTCACTGGTTTTTAGTTAATGAGATAAAATTCACAAATTATATAATGTGATAACAGTTATAGAGGGCAGCAGAAACCCAGGAAACTAAGCAAAAAATCATCTGTAAGCTTATATAATTTTACAGTGAAGATATCAGAGAAGGAGAAAATATATTCAGGTATACAGCATATATCAAAAAACATTAACTGTGCTTTCCCACATACCTTTTCATCTCATATTAAAGCTTTCTGGTGATGCACATGGTCCCACATTGAGCTTCGTACAGACCAAGTCAACACCTCCTCTCCAGTTAGTAAGTGCAATAAAGTTCTGTCATCCTCAGGACTATCCTGACATACCTGAGAACGATTTCTGATTTTACTAAGCTAGGGATTTTACAACTGAAGGCATCTTATCTTTCAACTTTTTCTTTTCTATGGTGACATCCAAGTTTAGTTACTAACAAATAAAACCTTATTATGCAAAACTAAAGTAGCTAGATGGATTTAATATTCTATTTTGCATCTCAAGTAGAGCCTAATCAATGATGCCACTGATCAGTGAATCTACAGGGAAAAAAGTCACATGGCTTTATGGTTTCTTGCTCTAAAAGGTGCAAAATGTAATAGTTTAGAAAATGATATTAATAAGGATACTCATTAACCAAGTTTACCACTTCACTAATAATTATAAAAAGTTCAATGAAAAATATTTTATTAATCTGAATTCAATTAATGAGCTATTATCCAAGTGAAATGAGTTACAATGACATGATTACTGAAATTTATCTAACTCTGCTTCATTACACATCAACTCATACACAAATCATAGATCCAATATGGCAAAGGGAATCTTTGTCCATCTTCAGTTTCTTTTTCAGAACTAACTGATAACACACACACACACACACACACACACACACACAAAGTATAAATACCTGAAAAAAATCACTCATCTACACACGGTTATGTTAAATGAATGAACTATTATGCTGCATAAATGTCAGCTGTAAACTAATGAAAAAAACTTTCCCTAAAAGCTAAAATTACTTCACTTATCTGGCATGGGCAGTGAATAAAATGTTGAGATGAGTATGGCTTATACATAAATGGATTTAAGCAAACACACACACTCTTGACTGTTTCTGATGCCCTTATTCTACATGGCTTCAATCCTTTCAGTGCTTTTGTCTAACACAGTAATTAATGGTACACGCTCTACAGTTAGAATGCCTGTATTCAAATCCCTGTTCTATCACTTATGTGTGACCTTGAGCTAGTTAATTAATCTCTCTAAGCCTCCATTTCCATATCTGTAAAATAGGGACAATAAATATACCTATGACACAGGGCAGTTATGAGAATTAACTGACATAAAGAACTCAGCCAAGCTCAATAAACTATTATGCAAACAGAACATATCTCTGTGTTCTTCAACAAAAGAAAAACATTTATTTCCATATTATATAAGTAATATATACAACTAGTGGATAAAACTCAAAAGATATAAGAGGGCAAATAAACTTATTTTCCTCCCACCTTGGTCCCTCAGATAACCAGTTTTTTTCCCCATAGACAACCAGTGTAACTGGTTTGTTGCGTACCTTTCCAAGAATATTTTATGCTTACACAAGCAAAAAGTAGATATTGTTTCTTTCCAAACTTTTTTTTAAAAACTATATACTATTCTATATTGTGGTTTTGACTCAATATATTTCAAAGACTGTTCCACAAGTGAAATTTTTCTTGATGCCTCAGGTCAGCGTTTCTCAAATTTGAGTAATAACTCCTTCCTTTTGATGAGAAAATATATTTAGAGATCACTTCGTAATAAATAACTTTTATTATAGTATTATTCAACTGAGTATGAACATATAACTAGGCTCCTTATACTTACAACTCTTAAAAATCTATATAGTCACAGTGAATTTAAAAGTAAATACCAACCACTCACACCCAAAGAATTGACTATCATCAAAAAGACAATAACAGAAGTGACATCAGCATCATGGTGGAGTAATTTCTTCCCTGAGACTCTTCCCTCTAAGATACAACAAGAAGGACATTCGTATACCAAGAGAGGACATTTACAGAAGACGTGTGAGAGACCCAGGAAGCCATACATCTGAAGGTGGAGGTGCTGTACCCCCCCAGTGGAAGTGGAAGGAGGTAATGGGATCTCCTCTGCCTCCCCCAGTAGCAGCAACCCAGGGAGGGAGACCACGCATGGCTCTGAGAGAAGAACGGGGAGGGGCAGGTCTCCTCAGGAACAACTACGCTCTCCAAGTTCCCTCACAGCCCGTGGGAAAGACCCACACAGTGGCAGCTAAACTATTGTGGGGGTGTCTTCAAGCCAGCACCCCAGGAGAGAGCAGATAGTGAGGGCAGAGAAAGAACACTCTGGGATCACAAATAACAAAACAAAGTTCCCTCCCCTGTTCTGGAGCTCCAGCTCAGCTGGTCGGCCAGAGCACAGCATGTACAATAGAAAAGCAACAGCTGTGATCAAGTGAGCCGCAGGTTGCAGCAGGCTCAGAATACACAGCTCTTTACCCCAACCCAGAGGCAGCAGGTGGAAGCTGTGATGACATACTATCACTATGTGGAGGCACAAATCCATACCATAGAACAGCATGTAGAAATATATTAATGCTCCAGACCAGAAGGAAAACGACAAGTAACCGGAAATCAATCCCAGAAGGCACAGAAATTTATAATCTAAATGAAAGAGAATTCAAAATAGCTATCATAAAAAAAAAACTCAAGTTACAAGAAAATAAAGATAGACAGTTCAATGAAATCATGAACAAAATTAACAAACGGAGGGAATTCTTCACAAATAAGATTGAAACTATAAAGAAAAACCAATCAGAAATGTCAGAGATGAAAAACACAAATGGATGAGATAAAGAAAAATCTGGTCTCCCTAAATAACAGCTGATATTATGCAGGGAAGAATTAGCAGTCTGGAGGACAGAAATATAGAAATGCTTCCAGTGGAGGAGGAAAGAGAACAAATACTAAAAAGAAATGAAGAAATCCTCCAAGAAATATCCAACTCAATCAGGAAGTGCAACATAAGGATAAGTGGTATTCCAGAGGGAGAAGAGAAGGAAATGGAGCAGAAAGCCTGTTCAAAGAAATAAAAGCTGAGAACTTCCAAAACCTGGAGAAGAAGCTGGAAATACAAGTGAAAGAAGCCAACAGAACTCCTAATTATAACAATGTAAAAAGACCTTCTCCAAGGCATATAGGAGTAAAGCTGGCAAAAGTCAATGACAAAGAAAAAACACTAAGGGCACCAAGGCAGAAAAAAATAACTTACAAAGGAACCCCTATCAGGCTTTCAGCATATTTCTTAGCTCTAACAATGCTATACTCTATTTCTATACCCTATACTCTATACTCTCACTCTATACTCTAACAACGAAGTAACAGAAAGAGAACTCAAGAATACAATCCCATTTACAACGGCAAGAAAAAGAATAAAATATCTAGCAATAAATTTAACCAAGGAGATGAAAGACCTATACAATGAAAACTATGACATTACTGAAAAACATTGATGATGACATAAAGAAATGGAAAAATATTCCATGCACATGGATTGGAAGAATAAATATAGTTAAAATCTCCATACTAGCTAAAGCAATCTACAAATTCAATGCAATCTCAATCAGAATCCCAATGACATTCTACATGGAAGTAGAACAAAGAATCCTAAAATTCATAGGGAGAACAAAAGACCCTGAATAGCTAAAGCAATCCTGAGAAAAAGGAACAAAGCTAGAGGCATCACAATCCCTGACTTCAAAATATACTAGAGAGTCATAATAATCAAAACAGTATGGTCTGGTACAAAAATAGAAACACAGGTCAACGGAACAGAACTGAGAACCCAGAAATAAAACCACACATCTACAGACAGCTAATCTTCGAGAAAGGAGCCAAGAACATTCAATGGAGAAAGGGATGTCTCTTCAAAACTGGTGTTGGGAAAACTGGAGAGCTGCATGGAAAAGAATGAGGGTAGACCATTATATTTCACCACAAACAAAAATTAACTCAAAATGGATTAAAGACTTGAAGGTAAGACCTGAAACCATATAACTCCTAAAAGAAAATATAGGCAGTACACTCTTTGACATAAGTCTTACAAGGATCTTTTCGAATACCATGTCTACTCAGGTAAGGGAAACAAAAGAAAAAACAAACAAGTGGGACTTCATCAGACTAAAGAGCTTCCGCAAGGCAAAGGAAACCAGGAACAAAACAGAAAAACAACCCATCAACTGGGAGAAAATATTTGCAAAACATACATCTGACAAGGGGTTAATCTCCAAAATATATAAAGAACTCACACAACTCAACAACAAAAAAACAAACAACCCTATCAAAAACCCGGCAGAGGATATGAACAGAAATTTTTCCAAAGAAGATATACAGATGGCCAACAGGCACATGAAAAGATGTTCAACATCACTAATCATCAGGGAAATGCAAATCAAAACTACACTAAGATATCATCTTATACCCATTAGAATGCCTATAATCACCAAGACAAGGAATAATGTTGGAGAGGATATGGAGAAAAGGGAACCCTCATTCACTGCTGGTGGGAATGCAAACTGGTACAGACACTATGGAAAACAGTATGGAGATTTCTCAAAAAACTAAAAATTGAGATACGACACGATCCAGCTATCCCAGTACTAGGTGTTTATTCAAAAAACTTGAAATCAACAATTCAAAGGACTTATGCACCCCTATGTTCACTGCAGCATTATTCACTATGGCCAAGAAGTGAAAGTAACCCAAGTGCCCATCAACTAATGACTGGATAAAGAAGATGTGATATATATATAGATAAAGATAAAGATACATAGGTAGATATATATATCACATCTTCTTATTCCATTGTGTGTATATATGTATATATACAATGGACTACTACTCGGCCCTAAAAAAAAGACAAAATCATCCCATTCACAACAACATGGATGGACCTTGAGGGTATTATGTTAAGTGAAATAAGCCAGACAGAGAAAGATGAACACCATATGATTTCACTCATATGTGGAAGATAAACTAACACACAGACAAAGAGAACAGTGTAGTGGTTACCAGAGCAGAAGGGGGTTGGGGGTGGGCACAAGGGGTGAAGGGGCACATATATATGGTGACTGACAAAAAATAATGCACAACAAATGTATGACAATGTTATAAATTATTATGAACTCAATAAAAAAAGGCAATAACAAATGTTGGTGAGAATGTAGAGAAACTGAAACTCTTATATGTATATTGCTGGTGGGAATGTAAAATGGTACAGTCACTTTGGACATCAGTTTGTCAGGTTATTAACATATTAAGCATAAATTTACCATATGACCTAGCAATTCCCAATTTAGGTATCTGCCTAAGAGAGATGGAAACATGTCGATCCAAAGACTTGTACACAAATGTTCATAGCACCATTCACAAGAGCCAAAAAGTGGAAACAACCCAAATGTCCACTAATGGTGAATGGACAAACAAAATATGATACGTATTTATAAACACACACAAACACAAACGGAATACTATTCAACCATAAAAAGGAACAAAGTGCTGATGTGTGCCATAACATGAATGAACCTCAAAGACATTATGCTAAGTGAAAAAGGCCAGACACAAGAGACCACATGTTGTATGATTCCATTTATACGAAATGTCCAGAAAAAGCAAATCTATAGGGACAGAAATTAGATTAGTTGCTGCCGAAGGCTGGAGGTGGAAATGGAGAGAGACTGCAAGTAGGAATGAGGTTTGTTTTCAGGGTGATGGAAAGCAGACTGCGGTGATGCTAAAAATAGATACTAAAACAAAAGCAATAAAATTCAAATTAATTATAAGATGTTTACTAAAACAATATTATAGAGAATGAAAAACACTTCTTTACCATGGAACAAATTAATTATATCCCTCTACCAAAGTCCTCTAATCTGCCATTAGAGCAACAAGTTGAATACTTTTTGCCTGCTGTAACACATGCCTATTTTACTGGGTTCTAGCGATCACTCAATTTTCCCACCAATTTTCTCTTTGATAACCACTGTGAAAACTTTATTCATATATCACTTCATGACAAAACAAGCTTTCACTTGGTGCCAATGCGTCACTTATGCACAAAGCATGTCTCTGCTCCCTTCCCATTAGGCCATGGAAACTGAAAGTGAAAGCAGCACTAGGGCCCAAGTGATTTTAAACACAAAGGTAAACAAATGCAGACATTAGGATTAAGACAAATGATTGTCAAAATAAAAATCGAAATTTTTAAATTAAGGAAAGGAATTCATGAACCCCTAAGAATATGTCCATAAACCCCAGTTTGAAAAACCTGTAATGTGCAAAGTCTCAGAATTTACTAAAGTATGCAGGGCCATCACTTCACACTGAAAGTTATCCATACAGTTGAGCAGTTCTGGTAAGTGCTCATTCACAAAATGGCTTTGGGAAGACGGTTTCTATATTGCATAACCAAAAACAACCTTGTTTTCAATCATGAATCTGGTGAATTTCTGAAATGGATTTTTTTTTTTTTTTTTTTTTTTTTTTTGGTGAGGAAGATTGGACCTAAGCTAACATCTGTTGCCAATCTTCCTCTTTTTGCTTAAGGAAGACTGCCCCTGAGCTAACATCTGTGCCAATCTTCCTCTATTTTGTATGTGGGACACTGCCACAGCATGGCTTGATGAGTGGTGTCTACGTCCATGCCCAGGATCTGAACCCATAAACCCTAGGCCGCTGAAGCAGAGCATGCAAACTTAACCACTATGCCACCGGGCTGGCCCTGGAAATTTATTTTAACATTTATGAGTCAAGTAAAAATTGTAATTTTAAAGCAAGAAACACCTGATGAAAAACAGAATTCATCCACTTGAAAAGGTTGAACATTTGACACAAATGATTAACAAATTGTTGAAAACCATATCGTATGGTAATAAAAACTACAAACAATTTTCTCACAAGTGAATATAATTAATACTAAATCAATATGTATTGTCTATGAAATTGTGTCACATCTGACTAAACAATACGTGGTTGACTAAATGATCCCAGAAATTAAAGCAAAACACCTGGCTTATAAATTCCAAACTAATCATTTATTTGTAATAGTGAAAAAGTGGCCACAACCCTAAAGCCCATCAATCACAGAAGAGCTTATCAGTGTGGTGGTTCTCAGTGTGTCTAAACTGTAAAAGTGAGGTCCAGCAGTGAATATTTTAACAAGCCCTCAGACAGTTCCGGCACCCTACTAACAACGTTTCAAAACCACTGAACTATGGTAAGTTACACACGGTCTGCTCTGCAGCACTTAGAATACAGTAGTATATATGTACAATATCAAAAATCTCTAAGCAATATTGCAAAGTTGGGGAAAAAAACAAATTATGGAATAACAACCATCTGATACCATTTATGAAAACAAATATAGTATATACTGGTTTTTGATAGGCACACACATTTGTTGATAACTGCATGGAAAAACCTCAAAGAATATAAACCATAATGAAAAAACAGTCATAACACCTGGGAAAGAGATTAAAATGAAGATAATCAAGGAAATTTAGTTTTGTCTGTAATGTTTTGATTTCTGTATGAGAACATAATTTATGTGTTACTTGATTACTTAAAATGTCAAAAAGAAGAGAATAGAGAGTATCTAGCCATTTTTAAATGGGCAGAAGATAGGAAATTCCTGGGGCCAGCCCCGTGGCCAAGCAGTTAAGTCCACGCGCTCCACTGCAGCGGCCTGGGATTTCACCGGTTCGGATCCTGGGCACAGACATGGCACTGTTCCTCAGGCCACGTTGAGGCAGCGTGCCACATGACACAACTAGAAGGACGTGCAACTAAGATATACAACTGTGTACTGGGGGGATTTGGGGAGATTAAGCAGAAGAAAAAAAAAAGAAATTCTTAACTTGGGCTATCTAAACGATCCAGAAATTCTTAATATTTTATGAAAAATTTTACTCCATCTACATTTTTTTACATAGAGGATACATCCAAAGAATCTGTGAGCCTAAGGATTCTGACTCTTGAACCTACATATATAATTATTGAAAATCCATGAGGAAACAGAGAGAAAGGAAAAGGTGACTAGAAGGCTGGATTAGAGAAAATGTGGTACTAATTTTCACTAAATGGGACAAAGGAAGACTTCAGAAACTAGACACACAAAAATCTAATACTGATGCTGGGCAAAAGTCCAAAACAAATTATTAAACAGACTTCAAAATACTAAAAATGGAACATGCATCAAAAAGAAGTTGAACAACAACAAAAGAAAAGCATTTTGAAAAATCTGATTTTTATATTGGTAGATCAAGAAAACACTTAACAGCAGGAGCCAGCCCTGTGGTTGAGTGATTAAGTTCGTGTGCTCTGCTGCAGCAGTCCAGGGTTTCGCCGGTTCGAATCTTGGGCGCGGACATGGCATCGCTCATCAGGCCACGCTGAGGCAGCATCCCACATGCCACAACTAGAAGGACCCACAACTAAGAATATACAACTATGTACTGGGGGGCTTTGGGGAGAAAAAGGAAACAATAAAATCTTTAAAAAAAAAAAAAAGAAAACACAACATCAGTCTTTTTAAGGTGTCCCAGGGGAGTGAGAGCAAGGCCAAGAATACTACAGCAACAGAGTCCTTTGGAGAAATTCATCAGAGGGACCCAGAATTCAAAACACCTTACCTCAGTTTCACTCCTATACTTAGGACTTGTGTCTCCCCTCCTGAACGGCTATGGGAGTCCTTTGTGTGTGAATGCCTCTTTGACACACCCTTATTCTAGGATGCTGGTGGATAGGCAGCAGGTTGCCTGCTGGATATCAGTCAAATTCTGACATCTGCTAGTACACGTGAGGAGATGGTGTGAAAATAGCATACTGTGCTTTCATATCTTCAAGACACTCAACAAACTCCCTCAAGTTTTCTTGGCAGATGATATAGGAATAACGTAGAGAGGTGACAAAAATGTCATGAAAAATTTTAGCTGAATATTAGGTATGTATGGATTCTCATATGAATGAACAACTGAATCTAAAAGGTCGTTTAACAGATCAATATGAAAATAAAGAAAGGCTTCCAATGGCATACCAAAATCTGACTCTGCCATATTCAACAGGTGTCAACTGAATAAGAATCTACTGCACATTTAGCAAATTTGCAACTGGCAAAAAACAAGGACTGATCACTAATATGTTGGATGTCAGAATCAAAAACTGTAACAAGGTAACAAAATAAAGAGAATGAAATTGAATGCAAAAAAAATGTAAATACCTGCACTGTACCTTTTTCTTTATTTAAAAATGTAATATAAATTTAACATAATATCATATAATATAGACACACACATGCACACACAGATAAATTTAACAAAGATCATTTGTGGCCTGTAAGGCCTCAAATACTTACTAACTGGCCCTTTATAGAAAAATTTTGCCAACTCCTGGTCTTGACCAGTAAGTCTTTTCTCAAAAATATGTTCTATCTTTGAATTTGAGTATAGAAATCAAAGACGTTAAGTAAACATTCTGTACTGTTAAAGTTAAATTGGAACAGGGGTACAAACTAACAATTCTGAGGTTGTTTTACATGTACACTGGGATTGAACAAATACATAAATGGATGGGCGGTGGGAGACAAGTTTCTCACTGTTGGAAAGTGAATGTTTCCAAGCAAGAAGAAGAAGGAAGGCTAGAATGAACCAATGTGTACTGCATTAGAGTCAGACATCAGTACGAACTCCTGTTTAGCTTAATACAGATGCAAATGGATACAGAAACAATTATAGATACAGTGTATACACAGGGTAGTATAGATGCACACACTTCCTAGGTCTGTTGGCTGAGAAGGTCTAGAGGCAGTGACACCTCAGGAGCAGCAAGCACAGTGAGAACCCAGATCCTGTTTTCTGGTACCACTCTCATGAGAGATATGACTGATTTTGGGACTAGGGCAAGGAAAATATAAGATGAATCTCGAACATCTTATAGTTCCAAAAAGTAAGGAAGTACTCAAAAAAAGGGGGGGAGGGGAGTCAAAGAAAAGAACACAAGAGCCAAACTGAAAGAGCTCTCAGTGGCCACAGCTGAAACAATCTGAGCAACAAAATAAATAACATAGTACCCAAGATATAAAATAAATAGCCAATAGTAGATACTGGTAGAAATAAATGATGAAATAAATAAATGAAGGAGAAGAGACAATTCTTCTTTACAGGAGAATTCCAAGTAGTTTATGTAAATACCACCCCCTCCAGGAAGCGGAACTTAATTTTTCCACTCTCCCAAGAGTGAGCAGCATTTACTGACTTGCTTCCGAAGAACAGCATATGGAAAGGGGAGGAAAAAGTAACTTCACAGTGGAGAAACCTTAAAAATATGATAGCACGCACCAGTGATATATGATAAGAAAGGCACTTCACCTCTGAGATTTTTGTCTCCAAAATACATAGTCCCAGTCTAACCATGAGAAAAACAACATAAAAAAACAACTCAAGGGACATTCTACAAAATATCTGACCAGTACCCCTCAAAACTGTCAAGGTCATGAAAAACAAGGGAAGACTGAGAAACTATCATAAATCAGAAAAGACTAAACAGACATGAAGACTAAATGTATTGTAGTATTTTGAAAGGGATCTTAGTGGAAAAACCAGTGAAATCCAAATGAAGTTTGGAGTTAAGTTAACAGTAATGTACCAACATTGGTTGGTTTAATTGTCACAAATGTACCATGGCCACATAAGATGTTAACAACAGAAGAAACTGGGTTAGGGGTATATCTGAACTCTGGACTATCTTTACAGCTTTTCTATAAATTAAAAAATATTTTGAAATTAAAAGTTTACTAAAATCTTGAAATGGAAATATCAATATGATCTTATTTAAACATACACACACACATATGCTTATATATCTCTATTTTCTACTTCTTTCCACTGAAAAGGTCAAGAAGCAAAGATACCCCATTATCAATGAGCATGCGTAGCATCCAGATTTGGTCTCTAAATACCATTCCCACCAAAAAAAGAAAAACAGGTTTCCATGGGGAAATGCTGATTTCAGGACTTGGAAAGGAATGTACCAGGAAGGCTACATCATGTTGTGTGAGAAAATAAGCAAGCTTTTAAAGACTAATGAGGTCATGTCAAAACTACATAGCAATCAGGGACTCCCACTGGCCAAATCTGGAACAATTTAAACATCAACAAGAAAAATGACTGCAACTGACCGCAACACATGAAAAATTTCTAAGTCGCAAATACTGATACTCAAAAAAGAAAATGCCAAAAAAAGAAAACCAAAAACATCACCACCAATAACAGCAACAACTCATTTATCACCACCAGCTCTTAAGCTGAAATAAGTAATTAAAGGGAAATAACTAAGCATTTATCCTCCCTCTTTAGTAGGAAATGTATTTCAGGGTAACCAAATAACATCGGTTAATGAGGAAAAGTTCTTCTTTTAGAAGAATGCCAGCAAATAAATGTAGATGAAATAATAGAACTAGAAAAAAAAAAACTTGGAACCCTCAAGGGGATAACTGATTCAGGTATGAACAATTAATGGATGCTAAACTTGCTAAGTGAAGGGATAAGAATTTTGATATTTACATGGTGCCAAAGTGTCTCCCCATGAAGTTCCTGCCTATCTCAAGTATATAATATTCACTTTACAATGGAAGAATCAGATGTCACCAACCTAACCTAGGGATCAATCTTAATTGCTAGTCACTAATAGTGGCAACAACTAGACCATATATGCCACCTGATGTGATACAATATGGATTATGATCAAGCCTTTGGATCTTCTAGAGGAAATACTAGCGATAAAGAAACAAGTTAAATGACATCGTAAGAAAGCAATTAGAAAATGAGGGAGTAAGAACCTCATAGAGGAACACTGGGCCTGTCTGTTTAACGAAGTCATGGGGAAGGAAACGGTAGGAAGGAGACCCTGTTCTAGATTAAAAGATACATAAGAGAGGTACAAAATAAAGGTGATGTGTATTATTTGATTGGATCCATGTTTGACAAACCAGCATTAAAACACATTTTGAGGGCAAATGGACAAATTTAAATACGGAATGGTTATTAGCAATATTAAGGAATTCTAAAGAATTTTATTAGAAGTAACAATGGAACTATGTTTATATAGGAAAATGTCTATATTTCTGAAAGATACATACTGAAGCATTTCAAAGTGAAAGTTATGTCTGTCTTTATTTTTAAATACTGCAAAAATAACAATGAGATGAAGCAAATACAGAAAAATGTTTATAACTGTTAAATCTAAGTATGGTAGATGGTTATTATACTAACTCCTCTACTCTTCCTTATATTTGAAAGTTTTCATAGTAAAAAGCGAATTACAGATGAATATATAAATAGATATAAAAAACACATTAAGTCTAAAAAGAAACCCCAGTGTTATAAAAAATAGAGTCACATTATTTGGAGATTAGGGGCAAATGATGGCAAAGTTAACTGGTTCTCATGACTTAAAATAGTAACATTCACATAATGTTTGCAGTATTAGAGTTTATATTAATTTTACATGGATTGTCAGGAATTCTGTTTCTTCCCATCTACCCTTTGATAGTTCACTATTATACATAGAATGCAATGATTTAATTATGGAAGAGAAAATAAGCTTATTCTTGGGCTTTTCTGCGTTTTCAATTATGACAGTTTAGTAATAGAACACTGGCTTGCAACTCATGAAGCATACTCTATTCAGAGCTGATCATTAACAGAGCAGTGGATAATCCTGAACAAGTCCGCTTATAGTTGTAAAGGTAGAAGGAGAGCACAATCCCTATATGAATCAAGAGACTAGCCCATGAGGAAAAGGGATATAATGACATATTTTAAGTACATTTTTTAAATGTCATCATACTAACTCAAGATAACATGTTACTACTTTAAATCATGAGAGCTATTTTAAATCCAGCCATCACTGGAGATACTCAGTTTCTTTATTCTTTTTTTTTTCCCTGTCCAATTGATCAGAGATGTGCTATGTTCATTTAGGAAATTCTGCAATCTTTACTAACGATAGCTTCAGAGTTATGACTTCAAAATTTACAAATCGATATGATTTGTAGAAAACTGACCAAAGCCACCTGAGTCAAATACAACTTTTAAGTTATTTTGCTAGGTAACTATAGCTGCCAGAGAAATCTGAGGTCTCAATCCCAATTCTTTTCCACAGACAGACAGTTATTGTCTAAGCATTTATTGGCAAGTGAGCAAAAACAATTCATATGACCTGTCCTGCAGGCTTAAGAAAAATCCCAGCTCTCTAGCCTTTCAGAGGCTGCAAACACGACTTTCCTGAAAGGTTTACTAGAAGCAAACACCCAACAGTCCAGAGACAGGAACTTTCTCCACAGAGTTGACAGAATCCAGAGTTTACAGGTGGATATTAGGCTTAGCAAAAAACACATCTCTAAGAGCTTAGTTAAAGGTGAAACTACATTCTTACACCCTATTCATGCAAGATTAGGAAATGGGGTCTAAGTAATTTCAGTTAATCCACATTATCCTAAATATCTTTAAAACGTCATCAATGAGAGCCCATTTCTAACATACATTACGTAAGTTAACAAGATACCACTTTCACCAATAAAAATCCATTTTTGATACCCAATATGCTAAAAGATCAAATATGGACAAAAATAGAAATAAGAGGTTGGCTTGTGGTAGCAACATGTAAAGCCCTTTCTGATATAATGCTAGCTGACCATACCCACCCACACAGTGCGGCACCAACTAGCATCTGGGTTTGGCCTAACATATGTCATACACACATGCATAATATTACACAGTATTTACTGCAGTGTTTTAAAATAAACTAGGCAAGGTAACAATGTCAAAATAAAAGTATTTTTTTTAAAACAACAAAAGACAGAAAATGTCTTTACAATACAGGTTAATGAAACTTAAAGAAATTTAAGATACATTTTACTTTCATTTGAGTAGTGGAGGCAGAATACAGTCATATAAACTTACTGTATTTTGGTACAAATTATTATAGATGTAATTCAAATGACAACAGCACTGTCTTCAAATATGAAGATATTAAGTTGCGTAATACATACCATTCACAAGGCTGAAGGGACCGAAATGCCTTAAAAGACGCATCCATTCCAGCAAAATCCCAAAACTTAACATCATAGTCATATCCTCCAGTCACCAAACGGGCACCTGAGGGATCCAGACCCAAAGCAGAAACCTAGTTTAAAAAAAAGTTTAATTAATTGGAGAAAAGCTACTTACAATCTATTATAACCCCCATTTCCTTTGTCTAACTGACCTCCTACCTTACAGGCACTGGAAGTACAGACTGCCAACTGTTCTATTTCTGAAAAGCAGGAATGGACAGCACCTTCTATATTATTTGACTTTTCAGTATTATTTCTTTTGAAATAAATAAAGAAAAAATATTTTAATAAACTAAGTCATTCTTTATGTCTGAACAATATGACTAAAAACTCAAAACAATCAAAAACAAAAATAAACAATCACATTAAAAGTCTAAGAAGTGACTTCTGCTAACACCAACTACAAACTTACTTGCCCCCATGCCCACTCTATCCTTCTTCCCTCTTGTCACAATTAAAGAGCTGCCCCTGCTCCTGATAAGGCTGACCCCACCAGTGTTCATCCCACTTCAGTGCGACTTGAAATTACAAATCCACTGGTGGCTCGTCTATTCTGTGCCTGCCCTCCCTTCAAGAGTGTAAGTTCGGCTTCCACGCTGACCCACGGTGTGGAGCCACAGGGGTGGAGGCCCAGAGTCACATCTGTGCCCAGTAAAGCGCCGGGCACAAAACAGACACTCTAAGAAATATTTGTTTAAAAAAAGGAAGGAGGACTAAAAGTAAAATAAACCTATGCAACACAAAGAGAAATGCAATCTGACAAATATGATATAAATTATCCTCTGTCAAAAAAGAACAGGATAAACCGCAAAGATAACTCTTTCCTATCTGAGGGCAGAAGAAAGACAGCAAATTCTACAGCAAAGTGACTAAATGAGGTTTTCAATGCAGCATTCTGAAGGCTGAGGATCTCTGCAGCTGTTTGTATACATCATTCGTCATCCACCAAAAAGAAAAGAAAGGTAATGACTAAGAGAGAAAACAGGGCTCTGAGGTAGAAAACACTCCCCAGGTAGAGAAGACATATCCAGCCAGAGGATCTGCCAGCTACTTCTCAATCGCTATGTTCCAAATACTTGAAGAACACAGAAAGTCTAGTTAACTCTCAGGTGCATTTTAATCATACTGAAATAAAAAAGGACCTCAGGGGCTGGCCCCACGGCCAAGTGGTTAAGTTGGTGCACCCTGCTTCGGCGGCCCAGTGTTTTGCAGGTTCAGATCCTGGGCGAGGACATGGCACTGCTCATCAGGCCATGCTGAGGCGGCGTCCCACATCCCACAACTAGGACCCACAACTAAAATATACAACTATGTGCTGGGGGAGTTTGGGGAGAAAAAGCAGAAAAAAATTTTAAAAAGAAGATTGGCAACAATTGTTAGCTCAGATGCCAATCTTTAAAAAAAAAAAATAAGAACTCATATAAATGTTGGTCTAAAAGAATGGCTTAGAACAGAGTTGTAAGTATAATTATTTTAGGGGCCAGCCCCATGGCCAAGTGGTTAAGTTCACACACTCTGCTTCGGCAGCCCAGGGTTTCAGTGGCCCAGGTTTGGATCCTGGGCACAGACATGGCACCACTCGTCAGGCCACACTGAGGCAGCGTCCCACATGCCACAACAAGAAGGACTCACAACTAAAGCATACAACTATGTACTGGGGGGATTTGTGGATAAAAACTGGCAATAGTTGTTAGCTCAGGGGCCAATCTTTAAAAAGAAAAAGCATAATTATTTTAAGCTAATAAAAAGACTAAAAACTAATATCAGATTATTCTGGGTGATGGTCTGAATTTCTTTGAACAATAAATAAAATGTTTTAAACTTTCTGTTTTAATGTTTACTGCATGAAATGTCAGATCATGTAAAAATAATCATCTGTTCCAATTTGAGAAGGGACACAAATACTTTCAGCTTTGGCCTCTTTGTTCAGAGAATTAATTTTTATCACCTCCTTCTTCTTGTAAGAAGTCTTAAACTTCAGTCCATAAGGTAATTCAATTTATGAATTTAATTTATCCCATAGTACATTAACTGTATAAACTTTTGCATATTTATAGCTTTTTTTGTATCTAGAAATTCTTCAGTAAAATATTTTTAAAATTTAAGTGGTTTCAAAACCATACAAGCCTTGTTTACATAGGAAGACTTAGTAAAGAATCTTTCAATTCATTATAAATCATTGATCATCCGATGTTTTTAGCCCAAAACTTTGAAAGAACTCCCTACACAATTCCCATTTATTAATATTTCAGTCTTTCTGTGAGATACCCAAAAGCATCCATTTTTACTGTGGTCAGAAGTAAATTATTCATTTAAGCAATATATGAAAATAGAAATACTTGGAAGGAAACATATGGCTATGACACCTATATTAAAAGGAAGAAAGATCTCAACTCAGTAACTTTAGCATCTACCTTAAAAAACTACCAAAAGAATGGGGGCCGGCCCAGTGGTGCAGTGATTAAGTGCGCACATTCTGCTTTGGCAGCCCAGGGTTCGCCGGTTCGGATCCCGGGTATGGACACAGCACCACTTGGCACGCCATACTGTGGTAGGCATCCCACATATAAAAAAAAGTAGAGGAAGGTGGGCATGGATGTTAGCTCAGGGCCAGTCTTCCTCAGCAAAAAGAGGAGGAATGGCAGCAGTTAGCTCAGGGCTAATCTTCCAAAAAAAAAAAAAAAAAACCGACCAAAAGAAGAATAAACAAAACCCAAAGCAAGCAGAAGGAAGGAAATAACAAAGATCAGAGCAGGAATCAGTAAAATAGAGAATTTTTTAAAACAAAGAAAATCAACAGGACCGAAAGTTGGTCCTTTGAAAATTCTAAGAAAATTGTGAAAGCTTTAGGCAGCTGGCCAAGCAAAAACAGAAAGAATTACTAAAATGAGGAATGAAAGAGCGGACTCACTACCAACATAACAGAAACTAAAAGGATTACAAAGGAGTTCTGTGAACTGCATGCCAACCAGTTAGATAACTTAGAGGAAAGGTACAAATTTTTAGAAAGATACAAATTACCAAAACTGACTCATGAAGAAAAAGAAAACCTAATAGATTTTTAATAAGGGCTTGAATTAGTAATCAAAAATCTTTCCACAAAGAAAAGCCTATATCCATATGGCTTCACTGGTGAATTCTACCAAACATTTGAAGAAGAATTAATATCCTTCCTTCATAAACTCTTCCAGAAAATGGAGGAGTAAATGCTTCCAAACTCATTCTACAAGGCCAATATTGCCTTGACACCAAAACCAAAGACATCATAAGAAAACAAAACTATAGACCTATATCCCTTATGAATATAAACACAAAAATCCTCAACAAAATATTAACAAACTGAATCCAGCGACATACAACAAGAAGTATACACCACGATAAAGTGAGTTATTCTAGGAATAAGTACAAAAATACAAGGTTGGTGGGGCTGGCCTAGTGGCGTAGCAGTTAAGTTCGTACACTCCGCTTCAGTGGCCCAGGGCTCACCAGTTTGGATCCCGGGCACAGACCTACACACCACTTATCAAGCCATGCTGTGGCAGGTGTCTCACATATAAAATAGAGGAAGATGGGCACAGATGTTAGCTCAGGGCTAATCTTCCACAGCAAAAAGAGCAGGATCAGCAGCAGATGTTAGCTCAGGGCTAATCTTCCTCAAAAAAATATATAGATAAGGTTGGTTTAACACCTGAAAATCAATTGTTGTAATACACTATAGTAAGAGAATAAAGGACAAAAAACACATAGTCATCTCAATAGAAAACCCTAAGGAATCTACTAAAAAACTACTAGAATAAATGAGTTCAATAAGGTAACAAGAAATAAGATCAATATACAGAAATCAACTGTATTTCTATGCAATACCAATGAACAATCCAAACATGAAACTGAGAAAACAATTTCATTTACGATATCATCCAAATGAATAAAATACTTTACGAAATAAATATTACAGAAAAGGACAAGACCTGTATACTAAAAATTATAAAATGCTGTTCAAAAAAATTTTAAAGATCTAAATAAATGGAAAGACATTCCAGGCTCATGAATCAGAAGACTTAATATTGTTAAGATGGCAATACTCCCTGGAATTGGTTTACAAATTCAACACAATCCCTATCAAAATCCCAGCTGGACTTTTTGAAGAAATTGGCAAGCTGATCCTAAAATTCACATGGAAATGCAAAGGACCCAAAATAGCCAAAGCAATCTTGAAAGAGTACAACAAAGTTAGAGGACTTCAACTTTCCTGACTTCAAAAGTTACTACAAAGCTACAGGATTAAAGATAGCATGGTACTGGCTTGAGGATAGATTTATAGATCAGTGCAATATAATTGAGAGTCTAGGAATAAAGCTTTACACTTGTGGCCAACTGATTTTCACCAAAGTTATTAGTACTAGCCTATTTCATAACTTTATTTTATAATACAGGTAGTCCTCACTTTGCACTATACCATGTTAACCGAAATTCATGCAGATTGGAACCAAGCGAAGTGAAGACACAGTCCCAATATGCACAGGTCTCCGTAACTGGTACTATGGAAAATTAGGGCTGCCTGTAAATACTTATTAAAAACTTAATGAGAACAGTGAGAATATCCTGAATACCATACAAATTTAAAACTAGAGCATCAGAAGACAGCAGCACTTTTATGTAACTCTAGTATCCAATATAGTTAT
This sequence comes from Equus caballus, assembly GCF_041296265.1. Classification (NCBI taxonomy): domain Eukaryota; kingdom Metazoa; phylum Chordata; class Mammalia; order Perissodactyla; family Equidae; genus Equus; species Equus caballus. The sequence goes on from NC_091704.1 coordinate 42,897,519, forward strand.
TGATGCTATTTTTGTCCATAATACTGAGAAGATGCTGATACACATAGAAAAGCATTTGTAAACAATAATAGTCTTGATTTTTTTAAGCCAACGTTCCAACCTCATCATACTGTTCAAATCAAACTGATCCAGGAGGATGAAAGTGAAAAAGTAGTGACCCACAAGCTGAGTAGACGGGGTGGGGTGGGTGCTAGAAATGTAAACAAAACTGGCCTTACGTAGATAATTGGTAAGGCTCAGATATAAATATATGTGGATTCCTTTTAGTATTCTCTATACTTCTGTGAATGTGTAAATATTTTTACAATAACCAGTTGGAAAAAAACTAGACCAGACATAATAGTTACCTTCCTAATCTCTGACACATTTACAAGGAGATGAGATATATGCAGGGTAAAAGCAGGAATGCAAAAACATTAATTAACCAAACAGTACAATTAGAAGCTCTAATTGATTTTTAATACATAAAACAAGATAGAGCATTTTTTTAAACTATATTTCTTTAAAAGATAAAATCTGATTTGAAAAAATAAGAATATTTAAATAAAACATGTATGATATGCATAAACTCTCTCAGTTGTAAAAATCTCTGGACTAAATGACAGGAAAGCCTCCTTTTAAGTACTATCAGTCTATAATGCCTTTCCTTATTTACTTAAAACCACGAAAATTATTAAAATTTTGTCACGATTTCAGAATTAAAATATCAAAAGTTTGATTTAATAAAAAGTAGATAAAATATCCAGAATTAGATGAAAATGATTTCTTAAGACAGCAGTTCTCAGATATTTTGGCTTTGAAACCCTTTACACTTCTAAAATCTATAGAGGACCCCCAAAAGCATTTGTTTATGTGAGTTATGTGTATCAATATTTACCACAGTAAGAATTAAAATTAAGATGTTTAAACATATTTATTGTTCACTTCATTTAAAACAATAAACCTACTATGCTTTAACATATTTTTATGAAAACGATATTTTCAAAAGCAAAAAATTTAGTGAGAAGAATGTCACTGTTTTAACATCCGTGTCTATTAATTCTATTACTTGTGCCACTTCTGAGTCTATTTCTATTGACTGATGTTTTCCCCCTTATTACAGGATGTAGTTTCCTACTTTACATGTCAAATAGCTAGAAAAAGGCAGCTTCACTGAAAAGGGAAAGCAAGGTGATTATATTTTCATTCATTGATAAGCAAGTTTCACTCATTCAACTACTACTTTTTAACAGTTCTACAAGATAAAATGAATTCATCTTATATCTCAAAAATTTGTTATAAATCATTAAATAACCAACAAATATAATATGAAAATATAATCCATAAATCTAAGTAATATAATCTTAGAGCAATACAGTGACTATTTTATGTTTATTTCTTATCTCAACATTCATCTAAAAAATGAACTCAGGCCTTTTACCGAAAGAAAAATAAAGCTAAGGGTACTGAGAAATTTTCCCACACCATAAAAAAGAAAACTGTTTTGAGTTTCATTTCTTTCTTTCACTAGTAATGTTCCTATATCAAAGAAAAAGAGGTTTTAAAGCCAACAATAACAATGACAATAATAAGTGTTCCTATTTTAAATGAAATGCAATGGCTATTTTGACTGAACAGAAAAGCAATCTCTCCATTTTGCTTAATATCTATAGCTTTTGCGATATCAGTTGACTGCGTAATTAGCATTAATACAAATGTATCTTATTAGTTCATTTTTCCATTAGAGCCCTGTTACTTAGAAAAAAGAATCCAATTTTTACAACTTACTGTTTTAGTGCCATGCTTTAGTGTTATCTCATGTGAGTCGGGGATCTTTTGGACAGGATTCTGAAAAAAAGAAAATTTCATGACACTGATGAGTAATATACAGTAATTGGGGAAAACTGCATACCACATTCACAGGAAATAGAATTTTTAAAAATTGCATCACTGGGGCTGGCCCGGTGGCAGAGCAATTAAGTTTGCACACTCCACTTCGGCGGCCCAGGGTTTGCCAGTTCAGATCCCAGGCATGGACCTACCCACCGATTATCAAGCCATGCTGATAAAGTAGAGGAAGTATGGGCATGGATGTTAGCGCAGGGCCAGTCTTCCTCAGCAAAAAGAGGAGGATTGGTAGCAGATGTTAGCTCAGGGCTAATCTTTCTCAAAAAAATAATGAAATAAAATAAAAATAAAACCTAAGAAACTCTTTTTATGTTGTATGAAATCGTAAGGTCTTCTCAGCATCCAAAATATTTAAAGTTCTCTTTTCATTGGAAGTTGAGCATACTTTAAACTACCTATGTACTTAATTTATAATAAACAACAAAATCTCCACAGGGTGGATATATATACCTTTAAAAGTTTAAAAAACAAAAAGTTGTCTACTGTCCAAAATGGTACAAACAAGGAACGGTCATTCACTGATTCATCGATTCAACAAGCATTTATTAAAGTGAGATTATAGCAGATGCTAGGTGGCATCAGACACAGCCTCTACTCATCTCCCCTCCAAGAAGCATATGGTCTAAGAGGGAGACATCAGTGACTAATTCAATATAATAAATGCTACAATAGTCAGGGGTATGGACAGAATAACAGAGATAGAGAAGATGGATGCATAAATCAGACATAAGAGGTCACAGTGATCATTTGAATAAGAAGTTTCATAGTTTAGTCAACTCTCCATTATCCAAGAGCAAGCTAATCATACTAAAATTCCATAGCCATTACAAATTCACCTTAGGATCATCTTGCAATATACTTAACAAAATATGTGCAATCTAACAGACTTTGGTCCCTATCTCCTCTCACTCTTTAGGATCCCTGATGAATCAATCAATCACCAGTTCTTTCTACATTATCTTAAATCTTTCCCCTGCTATGCCTCTTTCTCCTCAGCATATAAACATTTAAAGTACTTCCTGTATTAAAACACACACACACACTGATTTCCCCTACATTTACTGCCATAACACTGTCTTTTCCTTGGCAATCAAGCTTCTTCACACTACAGTTTTCACGCAGTTTCTCTAATTTCTTTCACCCTTCTACCTCTACCACTTTGGCACTTGTCATTTTACTCCTAATGGCTAGCACCGTTCTTGGCACTTAAGACACTCTCAGTAATTATGACCCGAATGAATAAACAAGTCCCTACAGTACCAGTGGATACTTTTCAGAACTTTACCTGCACACCCGACCTTTCAACAGCATGATAACTATTCTTTCCTGGGAGGAAACAGCACAGACAAAAAGCCAGAAAAGCTAGGGTTTTTAAATCTAGCTTTGCCTCTCACTAACCCTATCATAACCTCAGGAGACTTATGACTCAGTTTCCTCACTTGCAAATTGAGGATAATGGCAGCTGCCCCTTAGGTTACTGTGAGGTCAGTTGTTTAAAGCCCCTAATACAGAGTCTGGCACAAAGTAGGTGCTCAATAAATAACAGCCACCATTTATTCTAAGGCGTACCTCCTATATGTCTGGTCATATCATCTTAGACTATTTCCAAGTTTCTCTTCCTCTTTACCTAGCTAATTCCTACTCACCCCTCAAGACTCAATTCAGATGTGACCTGCTCCTGGAAGCATTTCTCAACATTTCACGCTCCAGGTTAAATGACCCTTCTATGCAGTCTCATGACAACTTCTCCTTATCTCTATCACAGAACTTAACACAATACATTGTAATTGTTGACCTGTCTCCCTCCCCACTACTCCCTAACAAAACTGTGAAATGGATACTTCTCAAAGACTGTGTATATATCTATTACCTCGGATCTCCAGTTCACAAAACAGCTGGTGTACGGCAGACACACACAAAAGTTTTTGGAATGAATGAATGGCCCAACGTCTACCTTGTAGATCACGTTAGATTGTAATTTTTAATTTACCTTCAAACATTAATGTTTATGTCCATAAAGAAGAGAAAGTGCTATTTATCTGGTCAGCCTGGTGAGTGAGAGTCAGGGATAACTGAGGATTTTGAAAAAATGAAAACCTTTGAAGACCAAATGATTCTATCCCAGAGTAAAAGCAGATTTAAAGTTGCCAGAATAGAGAAATAAAGGCAGTTTTGTTTATTAGACTCTTTGCATCTGAGAGATTACTGTAGTCTATTACTACCACAAATCAGTGAAGATTAGGAACCAAGAAAGCCCTGAACAGCAACACTTACCTCACAGTGGCCTAAGGAACTAGTGGAGAGTTTACAGTTTATTTTAAGACAAAGATGTTACAGTATGGTTTACTATGTTTTGGAAAGTGCTACACATACCTACTTCAGAGATACCAACATTCTAAAATAATTTAAAAGTCAAACAAATGAATTCTAGACTATTCCTAGATATGTAAGCCATTGCTCTCTTTGCAGTTGACAATATTTGTCAGCAATAAAAACTTACATATAAGTGCTTGGTTCTCTTGCAAGAACCAGAACAGTTCAAATGTTTCACTTAGAGAAGAATCTATTATAGGCTGTGTCTCATTTCATAACTAATTACTTTTTCATCACTCAGGAAACAGAAACACTATCATGGAAAGAGGGGATGAAAATTATTTCATTGAATTCAATGCAGAATATGCCTATATATGGACAATTGCTGACATTTAAAGAAAAAAACTTACAAGAACACAGAACAACTTAGTATTTACATTAGGAGTGAATTAAATGTTTAAATAAATGTTGTTTACATTTAAAATCAAAGTTTTACTGGAAATCATGTAGGGCATAACTCATAAAAAGCCCATATAATTGGCACAACTAAATCATCTAAAATAGTAGCAATCCATCTTTTGGTAGCATATCACTTAATGGTGACTGTTCTTTTTCCAGAACTTTTACTAATGACTTTTTGAAATATGGCTTAGTGTGAAATTTGCTATAACAGTAAAATATTTTCAAGATTTTCCTGCCAGGGGACACCATAAACTATAAGACTTCAATGAAGTCATTTAATACCAGAATTCATAACAAGAGCCACAGTTTTAATGGAAGAGGTGGAAAGATAGCAGTTTTTATTTTGGTTTGGTTTTAAATGCCAACCAAAGGATTATTTCCCAGGCTCTTTGGTTTACCCCCAATAACAATGAGAGCAAATATATCTGGAATGACATGAGTGATTCCATCTGACGTACATCCTTACAGTGTTTTCAAAAGACGTGCAAATCAGAAATAACCTTTCTAGGGTAAAGGTGTCGTTAAGTTTAAAAAGTTGGATATGTATGGTACTATAAGCCATAATAAAAAGTCTACCCAGTAACAAAGATCTGCCACAAAGTAGCTAGGCATTGGGAGGAAAGAATGGGGACTGCCAAGCAGAAGCTTGAAAATGAGCACTATTTTTTGCCAGAAACCACTTTGGAAATAGTTACCAGTACAGCAACACAGGCAATGAGAATTAGGGTCTATTGTAGTGTAACTCTGGGGATCCAATAACACTGACTTAACAGGAATTCACTTATTCATTCACTCACTAATCATACATTCATTTAACAAACATTTATTGAGCATTTAATTACATACCACATATCAGGGACTACAGTTAGATTAAAGATAAAAAAGATCAATAATGAAGACTGCTCACAAGGAACTGTCAGTCCAGTAAAGAAAAACAGACAGGTAAACAAACAGGCAAACTAAAATGCTTCAGGTGCTATGACAGAAGAACAGTCAGGGTTCAGTGCTCAATTCCATTCCACCCGGAGAAGTAGAGGGTGATTAGAAAAGGCTTCATGGGGCTGGCCCCGTGGCCGAGTGGTTAAGTTCGCGCGCTCCGCTGCAGGCGGCCCAGTGTTTCGTTGGTTCGAATCCTGGGTGCGGACATGGCACTGCTCATCAAACCACGCTGAGGCAGCATCCCACATGCCACAACTAGAAGGACCCACAACGAAGAATATAGAACTACGTACCGGGGGACTTTGGGGAGAAAAAGGAAAAAATAAAATCTTAAAAAAAAAAAAAAAAAAAAAAAAGAAAAGGCTTCATAAAAGAGATGTTTGAGATGCCTTTGGAAAAGTAAATAGAGGTTCCCTAGGTGAATGTGGAGGGCATTCAGAGAGAATAAGATGAATCTTGAAACTTTCTGAACTGCAAATATTTTTGCCTGGCTACAGTTTAAATTGCTGGGAAGGAAAAAGGGGAAGACTGTGTGTGTTATGTGTATATATGCAGTATTTTTTTTTAAAAACTTAACCCAGAGAGTTAATTAGGAGCCAGATTGCATACAATGCCAACAATGTGAAATTTAAGCTTTGAGCCACATAGAGTAATTTGATAAGATGTGAGTTTTCAAAAAATCACCAAGGAGTTCTGTGCATCAAAAGACACAATCAAGGGCCAGCTTGGTGGCATAACAGTCAAGTTCCCATGCTCCACTTTGGCAGCCCGAGGTTTGCTGGTTTGGATCCTGGGCACAGATCTATGCACTACTTATTGGGCCATTCTGTAGCAGGCATCCCACAGATAAAATGGAGGGAGATGGGGCACAGACGTTAGCTCAGGGCCAATTTTCCTTAGCAAAAAGAGAATTGGCATCAGATGTTAGCTCAGGGCTAATCTTCCTCAAAAAAAAATTTAAAAAGACACAATCAAGACAGTGAAAAGGCAACATACAGAATGGGAGGAAATATCCACAAATCATATATCTACTAAGGAGTTAATATCCAGAATATACTTTAAAAACTCCTACAACTCAATAATCAAAAAACAAACAACCTGACTCAAAAACTGGCAAAGGAACTGAATAGATATGTCTCTAAAGGAGATATACAGGTGATCAACAAGCATGTGAAAAGATACTCACCATCACTAACCATTAGAGAAATGCAAATAATAACCACAATGATATAGCACTTCACACTCATTAGGATGGCTATTATTTAAAAAGGAAGAAAGAAAGAAAAATAAAGTAAACTATTGGAGAGGACGTACAAAAACTAGAACGCTTATGCATCACTGGAAGGAAATGGTACAGCTGCTATGGAAAACAGTATAGTGGTTCCTCAAAAAATTAAAAATAGAATTATCTTATGATTCAGCAATTCCACTCTGAGCATACACTCAAAAACATTGAAAGGAGAGTCTCAAAGAGATGTTTGTACACCCAAGTTCATAGCAGCATTATTCACGACAGTCAAAAGGTGGAAGCAACCCAAGTGGATGAATGGATAAACAAAATGTGGTATATACATACAATGCAATAGTATTCAGTCTTAAAATGGAAGGTAAATCTGACACATGCTACAACATGAATGAACCTGGAAGACATTATGCTAGGTGAAATAAGCCAGTCATAGAAAGACAAATACTGTATGATTCCACTTATATGAGGTATCTAGAGTAGTCAAATTCATAGAAACAGAAAGTAGAATAGTGGTTGCAGGGTCGGGAGAGAGCAGGAAATGCGGAGTTGTTGTTTAATAGGTATGGAATTTGTTTTGCGAGATGAAAAAGTTCTGGAGATCAGTTGCACAACAACGTAACACTACTGAACTGTACCTTTTAAAACGGTTATGCATAGTTTACCAAAACAAAATACCTCTTTAATAGATATAACCCACAGAAGCAAACAAAAAAAAGACAAAAAGATGCATAATAAGCCTGAATTCTTCTCAATGCTCTAATAAACTTTAGGTAAGCTTCAAAATAAATCATTTATCAAACGTTTAAAATCCTTCTCCAAAAATGTAAAGTTACATGTCTAAAATATTGCAGGAAGGAAGGACAATTTCCTAGCTAATTCTCACAGCTGGTTCCAATTCTTCAATTAGCAGTATTCCCAAACCGCCTCTAAATTACCTTCAAACCATTTATGCCCTTTTGCAAGCTACAATCTTGGAGAACATTTCTCAGTAACATGACTTAAGAATACATTGTTAAAAAACTGTGAGAGCTGAGAAACTCAAAAAAGTTCATTCTTATACTTTATCAAAAATTATGCTATTTAAAAAAAAACTCCATGACACTATCAATAAACACAAAGATAATTTTCTATGTTTATTTATCACTCGACAATGGCAGGTGATAAGCCAATAGGATTTATACCAAATGACACATTTATTTTCAAAAGCTACCATGAACATATGCCTTATCATTTCCTAACACCGTAAAATTTTGTGACTATTTTGGGTCTTATTCTTATTTGCTAAGTCTGAAGACCTGAAATCTAAACAGAACTATGAGATTAACTTCACTTGTAACCTTCACTAAGCCACTTAACTATATAGAACCTCAGCTTTTTCATCTATAAAAGTGAAAAGAGTCGGATTAGGTAATTCATGACACTCTATGACGACATGGTTTACATTAAACTTATTCACATCTGGAACTATGAACACTACCTTATGTCCTTCCCTGACTTCCATCTTCTTCACTTCTCTCCACATTGCTCACCACCATGATAGTACGCTTCCTAGATCATTTTTCATTGAAAACTTTCACTGGTCTCCACCACCTTTAGTAGCAATCAATAACTTTTCACAGCACTCACACATTTTTGTTTTAGAAATTTTCTACATTTGTAGGATATTGTTCCAGGCTAAGTTTTAAAAAAATCAATGTTTTTAAAAAGTTTCTGGTCAAAAGATACAAACTTTCAGCTATAAGATAAATGCTGGGGATACAATGTATAGCATGGTGACTATAGCTAATAATACTGTAAACTTGAAATTTGCTAAAAAAGTTGATCTTAAGTGTTCTCACCATACCCCCCCAAAAAAAGTAACTGTGTGAGGTGATGGATGTGTTAATTAACTTGATTGTGGTAATCATTTCACAATGTACATATCAAACCATTAAGTTGTACACCTTAACTAGACAAAATTTTTATTTGTCAATTATACCTCAATAAAGCTGGAAAATAAATATCATTAAAAACAAAATAGTTTCATATACAATTAAAAAGCAGATAGTCTGTTATAAAATACTAATCTCTAAAGAGTCTAGCAATATTCTTATCCTTTGCAGGTATATTTACTTTTCATTTATTACTTCTTAGTGAAACAGTCTTAGACTTACTCATCACCATTGATTGGTCTACCTACTAAAAAGTTTTTGTAAGCTGTTTTCCAGAGACCGTGAGAGCCCAAGGGGGCAGCACCCACTTGCAGAACTGCCATCAAGTTGATGCTGGGCAACCCTCTCAAGAGCCGTGTTCCTGCTGAAACTGGGAGAGAGCATGTGCAAAAGACGAAATATCAGAGTATGCACAGAAGATGGAAACCAAGTCCTCAGATGACCTTGAGCAGTGCCAGAACCAAAAGTTCCCTAACTACAGAACTCAAGGAGATATGAAAGCCACATGGGGAACCTAACGAGAAGCAAGGGTCCTTTGATTTATAGCACACAGGACTTACAAGGCCCTTACACTCCCACCATCCACTCAGGTTCAGCCAACCTAGAAACTTACATAACCACTCTCACTCCCTAATCCTTAAAAAAGGCCATCCCCAGTTCAGTTCAAGCAGACAAATTTGAGCACTGTCTCCTGTCTCCTTGCTGGTCAACCTTGCAATAAAGCTCTTTCTTCTCTCAAAAGCCAGTGCCATAGTATTGGCTTCTGTGTGCATCAGGCAGCTAGCCTTTGCTCGGTACCATTAATATATGTATTAAGAGCCCACCCTTACCCACAATATTAAGCATTCCAGGCAGGAATGGAAGAACTGAGGAACTGAGCTTACCAGGGATCGGGGGAGGGGAGAACATAGAACCCTAACATAATTAAGGAACAAGCTGGCTTTCTATGACCCGTATAACAAAACCTCTCCCTCCCACTCCTTCACCCTCATCCCAAAGAGGAGGCTTCCTTTTACAACTATAAATGAAGAGGGAGAATTTCACCTGCTCAAACTGGGATCCCTGAGTTTTACATTTGTCCTATTGTTAAACAAAGCCCACCTCTACCATGTCAGAGGCAACAACATATACACCATTCTCACATCTTCACAACTTGAATTAGACATCTTCTCAAAGCCTCAAGTCCTAGCTCTCTGTCTACAAAGAATAAGTATTTGTTACAATGATTCATTTGGGAACAAAGCACCTGTTTATAAGTGAAGTAAAAATTAATACAAGCCTCAGTCTGATACCACCACAGTTCTCATAAAAGCTAAAAATGTACTCTGATGCCTTGCTACTCAAAGCATGTTCCACAGAGCAGCACCATGGATATCACTCAGGACTTTGTTAAAAATTTAGAATGTCAGACCTCTCTCCAGACCTACTATACCAGAATCTGCTTTTCGACAAGGTCCCCAGGAGAGCTGTATGCACACTAAAGTGTAAGAAGCAAAGGTTTTCTGAGATTGCCACTTTATTGCAAAAGTTCACCAGCCCCATCATGGCTTGGTAGTACATTGCTTGACCTAAATTTTACATCTTAAGATAATTTCCATAACCTAAGAAAGATATTTGACTGGAAAATCTTGGATGTCAATTTTACTTAGCAAAAATCTTACTCTATAATTCAGTTTTCCAAAATTGAGAGGTAACAGGGAATTTTTTTCCAATTCATACAACCATTCATTCAACAGCTACTTAAGAAAAATTCATACTGTGTTAAAGAGACAATCCAAGAACAGGACAAGAATCTCAATTCTATTACTTAACTAGTGCTAAGAGTGAAAAATCTTTTCTTCTTAGAGCCGCTATTTCCTTAACTACTGGATATACATAGTAATAGTAACAGCTAGCATATACATGCATTCTATGGACCAGTATTGTTCAAAGCACCACATATATATTAAGTAATTTAATCCTCACAACAACTCTCTGATAGGTACAATTATCACCCCATTTTAAAAATGAGGAAACTAAGGAAAAAATAGGTTAAGTAATTTGTCCAAGGTCACATAACTGGTAAGTGACTGAGAAGGAATTTGAACTTAGAAGTCTGGCACCAAAGTCTGTGCACATAATCATTACAACATAAGGCCTCCTCTACAGTAATACAGGCCTGTTAGCTTCCCAGAGCTGCTGTGATGATCAAAGGAGTTAATGTGGCAAAACACATTATAATTATCACCCATAATCAGTAAGATATTGCTATGAGTCTATGGCTCAAAAGTTTTATCCTGAAAGTACACATCTTAGAAATTGTTTGAGATCAAGTATAAAATGCCTTGAGATAGGAAAGTTTCACAAAGTTTCAGAATCTTAGATATGCAGCACAGAATTAGTTCAACATAGGTTATACAGTGTAGCATTTTGAGTATGCTTAAGATTTCATATCCATTTTTTATAAAAATTTAGTTATTGCTTGGGCAGTCTTTTTATATTTAGTTAAAGATGCACAGACTCTACTAATTTTGACTACAAAAGGTGTCAAGGTATCAAGTCAAATTAGGTGAGAATTAACGTATTTGGGAAAACAAAAGAAGTCTGAGGCATAACAAATTTTTATTAAATTTACTTGATATTGAAAAGTATATCATTATCCTTCTCCTCTGCTAAAGCTCTTTTAAAAACCTAACACTGCAGAATAGATACTATATCTGATTTAATATTATTTTCCATACATGCAAAAACGTGTACATGCTTCACAACTGTCAAAGGGCAGTGAAAATTAGAGACATTTCAATGGTCTATCCATATAGTTTCTCTTGGATTCATTCTACAATTCTACCTCTAGCAAGTATATGTCTTATTCATCCCACCAAATATGGAACAAGCACATTATTAACACTTCCTCATACTTCCCATAATGTCTAACACCACCCACTACAACCAAATATTTTAAATTGCTCTTGGGCATTTCTTGCTAAAAAACAGAAGCAGGGGGCCGGCCCAGTGGTTCAGCAATTAAGTTCACATGTTCCACTTCAGTGACCCCAGGGTTGGCGAGTTCGGATCTCAGGTGCAGACCTAAGCACCACTTGGCAAGCCATGCTGTGGCAGGTGTCCCAAATATAAAGTGGAGGAACATGGGTGGATGTTAGCTCAAGGCCAGTCTTCCTCAGCAAAAAAAAGGAGGATTGGCAGCAGATGTTAGTTCAGAGCTAATCCTGCTCAAAAAAGAAAAAAAAACAGAAGTAGAGTGTTTACTTGCCATCTCCTCCTAGTCTGTAAGATCCCTGAGGACAGGTACTATGCCTTATTTGATTTATATCTTCAATACTTGCACAGTGTCTGACATATAGCAGGTGCTCAAAATATATTCATTCTTAATTTAAGATACAAAGATTACCTAGTAATGAAAATCTGTCTTTAAAAGAAAATAAGCATGAAATCTGTAAGGAAAAAAATACACAATCAGGGTGTGTTCTTATCATAGTTTATATATCCTTCTAAAACATGGGGACATATTTGCTAACTATTTATATTTTATCTTGAAAATTTTTCTGTGTACTTTTAAGATAAAACGTTCAAAGCCACAGACAGACTTAATGAAAGCTGTACCTAATAAAGCTTGAGTGCCAGGCTCTATGCTAAATACTAGGATTCTCAAGATAAGCAAAACACAGGCAATGTCTTCATGGAGCTCAGAAGCCACAGAAGGTACACACCTGTAAATAAATAACTGTATCACAATTATAATATTTTATCATAGTGTGACAAGGACAATAACATAAATATGCCCTATGTCAAATCGTATGCAAAAAATAACCCAAAGTGGATCAAAGACCTAAATGTAAGAACTAAAACTATGAAACTATGAGGAAAAAACGAGTAAATCTTTGCAACCTTGGGTTGGGCTCCTTAGATAAGACAGCAAAAGTACAAGCAACAATAGAAAAGAAAAACAGATAAATCTGACTTTACCAAAATTTAAAATTATTATGCTTCAAAGTTCACCATCAAGAATATGACAATGGGGGGCCAGCCCTGTGGCTGAGTGGTTAAGTTCATGCACTCTGCTTCGTGGTCCAGGGTTTCACCAGTTCAGATCCTGGGCACAGACCTAGCACCGCTCATCAAGCCACACTAAGGCAGCGTCCCACACAGCACAACCAGAGGCACTCATAACTAGAATATACAACTGTGTACTGGGGGGCTTTGGGGAGAAGAAGAACGAGGAAACAAAAAAAAAAGAGAGAAGATTGGCAACACAGATTAGCTCAGGTGTCAATCTTTAAACATATTTTTTTAAATAAAATTAAATTTAACAAAAGAAGATGACAACCCACAAAGTGAGAGAAAATATTTGCAAATCATATATCTGATTTATGTCCAGGATACATACAGAAGCCTTATAATTCAATAATAAATAGACCACCCAACTGAAACGGGCAAAGATCTAAAGAGACACACAAATGGCCAATAAGCACATGAAACAATGCTCAACATTATTATTCTCTATGCAAGTACAAATAAAAACCACTGTGAGATATCACTTCACACTATTAGGATAGCTACAATCAAAAAGACAAACAATAACATGTGTTGGTGATTATGTGGTGAAATTAAACCCTCATAGACTACTGGTGGGATTGTAAAATGGTGCAGCCACTTTAGAAAACAGTTTGGCAGTTCCTCAAAATGTTAAACACAGAGTTATCATACGGCCTAGCAATTCTACACCTAGATACACACTCCTGCAAAAAACAAAAATACACATCCATTCAAAAATTTCTACACAAATGTTCATAGGAGCATTATTTACAATAGCCAAAAAGTACAAACACCCAAATGTCCATCGACTAATGAAGGCATTAAAAAAAAAAGTGGTATGTCCATACGATGCAATAGTATTTGGCAATAAAAAGGAATGAAGTGCTGATATATCCTACAACATGGATGAACCTTGAAAACATTATGCTAAGTGAAAGAAATCAGTCACAAAAGACCACTTACTATATTATTTCATTGATATGAAATGTCCAGAATAAGAAAACCCATAGAGACAGAAAGTAGATTAGTGGTTGCCAAGAGTTGCAGGCAGGGTAATGGGGGGAGAATAGGGAGTGAAAGTTAAAGATGCAAAGTTTCTCTTGGTATGAAAATGCTTTAAAATTAGATAGTGGTGATGGTTGTACAACTCTATGATTATACTAAGAAACACTGAACTGTATAACTGAAAATTATGAATTGTGATATATGACATATCTCAATTAAGCTGTTATAAAAAATATAAAATAATAGAAGAATATACCTAATACAGAAGTAGCACAAGGGAGGAGGTATTCAACTTTACTTTTGTGTGTCAGTGAAGGTTTTTACAAGGAGAAAATCCTCTCCTTTCACAAGGAGAAAATGCTCTCCTTTCATAAGCAGAAGCACTAGATCCTGAAAAATGAGAAGGTTCTTCCTTGGTGAAGGAGACAGGTCTGTCACAATGTACCCACAAGGGTCACTGCTCACACAGACTACCAAGTGAATGGAGTATTGGGCAGGGTTCAGAGAGAAAGAAATCCATATTGGAATGCATGAAAGAGTTAGTCATGTTCAAAGACTGTTCATAGTTTGTATGGAGGGGGCATGAGACAAGTGTAGGGGAAAGGGAAGAACGACCTTGGGAAGCAGGCTAGGTTATAATCAGTGGTAAAGGAGGGCATAACAGTTAAGTACATGGATTCTGGAGTAGATTCCCTAGATTTGAATCCTGGCTCCACCTTACTACTGGGTGGCTTTGGGAAAGTTATTTAGCACCTCTGAGTATCAGCTTTTTATCTGTCAAAAGAGGATAGTAGTACTAGGAAGATTAAATGAGTTATTTCACCTTAAGTGCTTAAAACATTGCTGCACAAAGGAAGTATCCACTGTCAGTACTATTCTTTGGTTCTAGAGTTGAACATATGCTTATTTCTTTATCATAAATCAAACAAAAGGGAGCTGTAGATACAGAACTGTGGCTTATCAGTGAATTCCTGGTTTGTTGCAGCATCACTTTTTATGATAGTAAAAATCAAGACTGTGCCACTAACTTCTTCATTCAATCAAAAACATTTAATCCCCATTTATAGCATGCAAGGCTCTGTGGGATGCAGAAGCGAATAAACACTCCTTGATTCCAATTCAGATCGGTAGTGAAATGCCAAAATTACCACCCAACAGCTGCCTGATATGCTATGTGAATCAACTTGGTGGTCTTGGTCTTATTTCAAATTCACAATTAGCTGCACTTCTAGCACTCAGTACAAATAGTATGAACAAAATGTCTTTCCAATAAAGATCAAGGTCTATAGAAGAATTTAAAAAATAAGCTGTTTGTGCTGTCTCAATATGTACTTACATGCTATTCTATCAACTTGGCACCTAGAAATATAAATTTATTCAAATGCAAATTTTATAATCATGGTAACAGGCAAGTACCTGACTCCACTAACAGACAAATTGTCAATTTTGATAAATATTCACGATTTTGTAAAAATTCTTTAAAAGAACTTTTTTGAATGAGATTAAAACATTAAGAAATCCTTTTCAAAATTGACACACGTAAATCTTCCACTTTTATCCAGGTAAAACAGAAGGGGTAAAAGATCAAGGGAGATGTTTTACATTCAAATACTGTGTTCATATCTACTAAAAGGAAATACTAATGTGTCTGTTTCTATGGCTGTCTTTAACACTGAGAGGAGTGCAAAAACTAATTACCTGACCCTGTTCTTAAGACCACTTTCTACTTGTGAAGGTAGAAGAAAATAAAATGAGATCAATAAATAAAAGCACCTCAGAGTAAAATTTAAAAATATATAAGCAGAGTATGAAATGGGGGAAAAATTTAATTACACTGAATCCAGTTAAAAAAAAAAAACACTTTAAGGTAAAATGAAACTCAAGTGAAACAGAGCCAATAGGTAAGGCGTATGTAGGAAGACATAAGAAACTGGAAAGAAAAGAGAAATGAAAGCAAAAGATAAAAAAGAGGAGGATTCCACATAGGTAAACAAGTGAAGGACTTTGGAAGGGCCAATTACAACAGTATTACCAGAACTATGAAGTGTGAATAATTCAATTCTCTGAACCTAAGTTCAAAAATACAAAGTGTGAAAAATAATTGCAGTGTTATGAGCAGAAAGAGCACGAAAAATTAAAAAAGAAGATTTCTTTACTTCACAGAAAGTACTGATGATAGTAAATATCCTTGGATAAAGGAAAAAAACGTTTTGAGAAAGAAGTAGATGTGCCAAGGGATTGTTTTTGAAGAAATGAACAGGGGTTCTGTGAATCCAGAAGATAAGGTATATGCTATAAGAAATGATAAAGGATACAAGGGAGAACATAATAACATTTTTCAATGATTACAAGGTCAATTGAAAAGTAGACCCAAATTTTCATAGATGAGAGCACATAAAAAGGTTTGATCAAAATACCTTAAAAAGAAATTTAAACTTTTAGATACCAATTTATTTAATCTTTAACAAAATTTAACTCATAACTGCATCAAATCTCAGACTATACTAATTCTTAGAATCCACAAAGAATGAATCACGTATCATTTTACAGAAAGTATGGAGTAGTTTTTCCAACTAAAATTTACTACAGTATAACATGGCATCACAGACTTTGGCAGGATTATTAAGATGGCTATTTTTCGCGGCCGGCCCGGTGGCGCAGCAGTTAAGTGCACACATTCCCCTTCTCGGCAGCACAGGGTTCACCAGTTTGGATCCTGGGTACGGACATGGCACCACTTGGCACACCATGCTGTGGTAGGCGTCCCACATATAAAGTAGAGGAAGATGGGCACGGATCTCAGCTCAGGGCCAGGCTTCCTCAGCAAAAAGAGGAGGACTAGCAGTAGTTAGCTCAGGGCTAATCTTCACCCACCCCCAAAAAAAATAAGACGGCTATTTTTGCAAAAAATATTCAAGGCCTTCATCAATTTTCTCAAAGGCTCCTAATCCTATGATCTACAAATCATTTATCACCCTTGTCAGTTTCTCTTTTTCAATTAAGAACTGGTCTAACTCCACTAGATCCCCATTTGACAATGGCTTTGGGTGTAGTGAAGGACATCCTTAACACCACTTCCACAGACTTAACATCTGCAAAATTTGCAATTCATGATATATACATTATATTAACAGAGGTTTACCACAGTATAATGCTGAACACTTACATGTTCAAACAACTTGCAACTGAGGAGACTACAAATAGTCAGATAAAAAGTACCCTCCCGCGTTCCTCACTGCATTTACATTATGCTTTGTATTATCTACATAAACTAGCCCTTCTTCCCCACTATACGCTAATTACTGAGAACAAAGAAAATGATCCATACTGGCAGTGTCATTCACATTGCAGATGCACAAAATGTTTGTTGAACAAAATGAAAACCTCCGCTCAGTGGCAGAAAGGACTCATACTAGGGACCGTTCCTGGCAGCTACCTTAGATATAAAAGCCCCTCTGGCAAGGCGGGCTTAAAAAGAACTGCAGCCTTTTGACAAAGGAACTGTGGCAAGACGAGCCTGGAAATGTGAGGGTGAAGTATTGACTCCTGAGTTTCTAAAGATTAACTGTGAGTAGATCAGAAGCTAGCTTTGATTCAATGAGATGTTTAGGGGTTAGAGAGTAACTACGAACACAGCGAAGGATGGCCATTCATTCAACAAATACTCCTGACACATCTACTATGTGCCAGGTACCAGTCAAGCCACTGGGGAAACAGTAGTACAAGAGACAATGTAACTGCCCTCATGAACTTACATTACTGTGAGGAGAAAGAAAATCAACAAAAATGTCAGATAATGATAAGTACTATAAAGCAGTGACAGGAAAAGCAGCAGAATAGAGTGGGGGTACTGATATATAAGGTGGTCAGCGAGGTAACATTTGAGCAAAGGTCCAAATGAAATGAGGGCAGCATGTGAAGCTCTGAGAGTTATTCTACGTAGAAAAAAGAGTAAATAGAAGGCTCTATGAGAGAACAAGCATAGTTGTTCAAAGACAAGCAGAAAGGTCAATGTGGGTAGAGAAGAGCGAGCAAGACAGGGATTGGAAGGGGATGACGTCGGAGATCTGTAGAGGCCAAGTCATGCAGGCCTTAGAGATCAAGGCAAGGAACTTGGATTCCTTAACAATGTGATAGGAAGAAATCGGAGGGCTTACTGACAGGAAAGGGACAAGGGAAGCAGGGAAGTGACAAGATCTGATACATGTTTTTAAAAGTTTGGATTAGTCTGGTGATTACAGAAATAAACCTTCTTATCTACCTTACAGACTTAAATCTTAAATTATAAAGAGGCTATCCTTACAATTCCTCCCATAAAGCCTTATTCTATATAGGAATCCATATCTAAAAAACTGATCTAAAAAGCTTAAAGATAAAAAAAAAAAACTATAAATATATGTTATAATATTGTCAAATCACAAAAGAATTTTTTCTATCTTCTCCAAAGAAAAAAAAAAGTAATTATTCCAGCATTAATCTCAACCTAAACCTCACTTGGTCCAATTTGTAGAAGGCATTGTTTATAAGATTCCTTTCTTTCCTCACACTGTAGACAGGAGACAGTTGAAAAAAATGGATTCTTGCCAAAAGCCGAAATGCCTCTATTGCCCCCTAGTGCCAATCATAAAGAATGAAGATCTTCACACATTAGCAGTTTGGAAATGGTAAGGAGCAAGCTCACTGGATTTTGGAATAGAGCTTCTAGCATCCTCTGCTGACAGAATCTTGCAGGTGTAATTAAATCGCTCTGTTTTAAAGAACATTAATTTTCCTCTGAAGTTAAAATCCTGAGGCTTCCTCACATTGCTTTAAAAAACTTTTTTTCCAGTCAGCTGCAATTACATTTAAATTGGTCATTAATCATACTGGTAATCATGATGAAAACAATGATAAAACCCAGGAATTTTGAGTGCTTAGTATGTGTCAATCCCTATGTTAAGTGTTTACATATATCATCTCATTCTCATATCAACTCTTGAGAACTAAGAGAGTTTTTTTCCACTTCTAATTCTTCAACATTTCC
The DNA here is from genome assembly GCF_041296265.1 of Equus caballus. Lineage (NCBI taxonomy): Eukaryota > Metazoa > Chordata > Mammalia > Perissodactyla > Equidae > Equus > Equus caballus. The sequence goes on from NC_091704.1 coordinate 42,916,357, forward strand.
CTATGCATGAGGGAAAGAGATTGACTGATACAGGTGGTTGGCAATGACCAAGGCCAAGGGGATGAGAAGCCTCAAACCAGAAGTCAGGGAAGCACAGTGGTGGCCCAAACTTGGACTCTGCACCACAGAACGTGCCAGCCAGGGAGTCAGACAAAGTTCACGGAAAACAGGTGCTCACAACTAAAAAGTCACTGTTACATCTAGCCTTTAGTTACAGTCATAAAAATGCAACTTTCAATTTTCTGTAATAATGGGAAACAAGATAGCAAGGAAAATGAAAATCCTCAATAATCCCAAAGTTTCCATTTAATTATAAGTTACAACCTTCTTTACCTTTAAAAAAATCTGAATCATACACAATAGATACGTTTTAAAATTTATTTTTCACCTTTCTCTGACCCTACCCGTTTGAATTTTTGTTCACTTATTAAATTCAAAAAATAATAATATAATAAACCTTCAAATACTAAATACTTCCAATTATTTAACAGTGGTGTAGTTTGACAAAGTTCAATAATCGTCTGCATACTATTTTTATTTGCATTCTATTTATAAGAACAATTTCATTACCATTGTAGATAAGTAAAATGGAATAAACAATGAGCGAAAAACAAGCTTGTCATCAAATTACTATATACAACATTAACATTAGACCAACCATTAGTCAGCAACAGAACTAAAATGCACATTTAAAAGACCAATCATAATCAGGCAGTGTAGTTCTTAATGTACCTACTAATTATGTTCTCTGGTAATTTTCCTTCTAATTCTAGAGCTATCAAAAACTCACTTTTAAAAGTGAGTTTCGTGAATAGAAGAAGGCACAAGGAACTATTTGGGTGATGGAAATGTCCTATATCTTGTTTTGGATTGTGGCCACACACAGTATATATACAATTGTCAAAACCCATCAACTGAACCCTTAAAATCTGTGCATATTATTATATATAATAATCACTTTTTTTAAAAAAGTTTGTGAGATGGTTTTAAGAAAGATAAAAGTATAACTTTTTTGTCCTGCTTTGACAGGTAAGTTCATAAGCAGTTATAGTCTACACAATTAAATTAAGTAATTTCATTTTACTGTGGGGCAGTTCTCATAATTATTAAACTATTATGTAACTAAATTGTAAGCTTAGGACAAGGCATATATAATGGTTCTTACAGAAATAGGTTTTTATTCATATTTCTTGCTCAGATTTCCTCTGTTCACTCTCCTATCCCTACTTCCATTTTCCATGTAAAAACTAGGGATTGATATATCACAAAGAGAAAACAGTCTCCAATGTCTTAAAATGAAATTTTCAATTATAAAAGCCAAGTACACTCTATTCCACTTGACAAATATTTACTCTGTATGTACTATATAAAAGGCACTACGCTGAAAGTTGTAAGGGGTTTTTAAAAGTTACTATACCATTTATATACAAGTCCCTATACCTGAGATCTTTACATGTGATTCCAAAGGGGAGGCAGACGAGTTAAGACAAGCACACAAATAATGATTTAACAAGGAAAATAGTTTAAGTTTGCTACAAAAGGCAGAAACCAATTTTGGAAAATAAAACGTGCAGCTGGCATCTGCAGAGGCTGCGTGGAGGAAATCACATATGAAACAGTCTTTAAAGGCTTGACAGAATTTTAACTAGCGGAAACTGGAGGAATGGGAAGGAAGTATTAAAATTTTGATCAGTATCAATTCAAAACCAGCAGACTCCTTTGTCAGAGAGGATTGATGGGCAAATAGGAATTGGTGAGATCTGATACATTACAAATCAGACCTTTCATATATTAGCCTATTCTGATGAAAGATGATACGTCCTTGCAAAAAATATCCTGAATTACTAATAGAACCAGTGCAAAATGGAGCATGAATTATATGTAAAAAAAATGATAATCACAAACTCAATTGAAGAGAAACTACTTATTTTATTTACAGGTGTAACTTGCTTCACCTCAGAGGCACATTTCCCTAAAGTAAAGCATTAAAAATACACTTTCTCTGGGGTCAGCCCGGTGGCGTAGCTGTTAAGTTTGCATGCTCTGCTTTGGAGGCCCAGAGTTCACAGGTTTGGATCCCGGGCACAGACCTACACACCGCACTTATCAAGCCATGCTGTGGCAGGCAGAAGATGGGCACGGATCTTAGCTCAGAGCCAATCTTCCTCAGCAAAAAGAGTAGGATTGGTGGTGGATGTCAGCTCAGGGCTAAGATTCCTCAAAAAAATAAAATTTTTCTGTTAAGATCTCTTACTGGGAATCCTTTTGTAAAGAAAAACAATTGAGCTTTTATGTCTCCATTTTCCTTATGAGTGTTTCAATGATTTTCTATATAAATGAACTTGATAGGTATACAGTTGAACTTGACTAAAATCTTAGCCAAGACTAGTTTTATGGAATCTTACTTTAAAAAAATGAACCAAAAAGATTGCCACTCATTTCTGAACAAAGAAAAACAGCAGAATAACTAAACAGCAGGACATAACAGACACAAAAGAATTCAAGTGAAATTTGTGCATGTTAATATAGTAATGAAATCCTGAGAGTTTAAAAATCACATTAGCACCCATAAACTTTATGTCTTTTATTTCTTTGGAGAAAGGCAGTCAACACGTTCACGATGAACAAAGTAAAATCAAATAAATAGTATATATATATGCATGTCATACATAACGGCTAAAATGACAAGAAAAAGTAAATAATTTGCAGTTCTATAACTGAAAGCACCAAATATTGAGTAAAAATTTATGCTCACTACATGGTTTCTAGTTGGCTCCTCCCACCGCATCCATTATCCATCCTTTGTAATGGAAGCATTGAATTTTACCTAGACTCCTGGCTTCCTAAAGTCAATACTATATTTATCACGTGAAAGAAAGATATGAAGTTCAAAATGAGTAGACTTCTTTATCCTTTCTGCCTTCCAGCTGACAGAACTGCAAAACTAACGGCTACAACTTAACCATCCATCTTGAAGTCCATACATTGCGGATGGCAGAATAAAAAGACAGAAGCAGTCTAAATCTTGATATCCTGGACTTACAAACTAGTTCTTGTCCATTTAATTCTTGATTTCATTTATGTGACAGAGAAAAAAGACTTCTATCTTGTTTAAGCCACTGTTATTTTCCATTTTCTGTCACTGGCACCAAATTAATAATGTACTGATATATGGGTGGGCCACTTAAAATACGCTCGAAGCTCAACTCCACAGGCTTCCAAGTATGGGAGGCAGCATAGTAATGTTAAAAGCATACACGGGCTGGGTTTGAATTGCAACTCTCACCATTTAATAATCAGATAAATGAGCAAATAAATAAATTGGGCAAATTATTCAACCTCTGTGGGAAAAAATTTGAGAAACATTTACTGATTACCTAGTGGTTCTTACTCAAATTCTTTCCTGTACTGAAAAGCTTTATAGTGTTATTTATATTCAGACACATCTCTCATTAAGCTTATTCCTAATTTGTTGTTGTTGTTGTTTCTGTTGTGAAACAGGTATCTCTTTTTGATTTTTTTTTTAAGATTTTATTTATTGCCTTTTTCTGCTCAAAGCCCCCCAGTACATAGCTGTATATTCTTCATTGTGCGTCCTTCTAGTTGTGGTATGTGGGACGCTGCCTCAGCATGGCTCGATGAGCAGTGCCATGTCGGCGCCCAGGATTCGAACCAACAAAACACTGGGCCGCCTGCAGCAGAGCGCATGAACTTAACCACTCAGCCACGGGGCCAGCCCCTCTTTTTGATTTTTAACCCTTTAAACCAGACACTATTAATCTGTTATAATAAAAGTTTTGATTAGTTCCTTTTTGCTTCAGGCACAGTCATATCAAATACAATATTCTCACTTCTTTCTAATATATAGTCTTAATTATATCAGTTTGACTTGTTTAACTGCCAACAATGTCTAGATGTGACAGTTACCATCCTTATTTTATTCCTGATTTTAAAGAGAATACCTCTAATGCACCTTAATTATTTATAACACTGACTGCTGGTATGAAGCATGAATGAATTATTTAACATGGTACAAAAGTTTCCTTTTAGTGTCATCTTTAAATGTTTTTATTAAAAATCATGTTAAATTTATTCACCTTTTGCTATATATTAAAACAGATGACCAAAATGATAAATACCAGGCATTCTAAGGGTTCTATGTACATTCATTCACTCATTTAATCATTTGCACAACTCAAGTTGAGGGTTTTACTGGTCCGATTTTACAGAGGAGGAAAGAAACACATAGAGGTTAAGTAACTGGCCCGAAGTCACATAACTTGAAAGTTGAAAGAGCTCCATCTGGCTCCAAAATCTACTCTCTTAATCACTATTCCATATTGCCTCCCTGTATCTATCTCTATTTTGCTTCTTTTTATTGCCTGGGTTACTATTACTGTAATCCAGTCAACAGTGGAAGCTAAGGGACGATTTAAGTGGCTGCTGACGTTGAAGTAATATTGGATTCACTAAGGTGGTAGTGATGGATGGAGAGAGAGAGAGAGAGATCTAGTATTTACTTTGTAGACAGAGCTAATGAGACTTGTTGAATTAGAGACTGGATGTGGGGTAGGAGAGAAAGAGAGGAATCAATGAGGGTGACTAGGTTTTGTGGCCTAGTCAGAGCAAATATTTAGAACTCTGTTTCCCACGTTTTATATTAACTTTATGTTCCTTAGTTTTCTATTTTCTTTCATTCTTCCTAATTTATGCTTTCTTATAGCATTTCACTTCATTAAATCCCTTTTGGAAGAAGGTAAGATATAAGTTTATTCATTAGTACTTAAGACCTATTTTATATTCATGTTCAACATTATTCTGTTCAGGTTTTTTTCTCTATTTGTTCGAGACTTTTTTCAATTAAGATCTTAATTGCCTTACAACAAAGGACTGTTAACTGTTTGTAATCCCATTATTTGTGTCTAATTCCAGACACAGTTTAGGATCAGTGTGAAAACTGGAAAAGTATATGGCAGAAATAAACATTATCCTGATTCCCACAATACAGAAGCAAGCAATGGGAGTACTTTTTTCCATGCATATTTATCATTTAAATTTTTGAAATCATATAGTTTTTACAGCTTTTCCTAGTGCTACTGAAAACTCTTATTAAACATGTTTAATGATTATATAATATTTTATATGACTATAAAACAATTCACTTGTCCTTCCTGTATTATTAGTTATATATTTACATTATTTCTAATTATTCTAATACTTATATATGTCAGTTATTTTCAAACATTTTTAGACATGGAAACTTTCTGTCAAGAGAAAGCTCTGAGCAAGCCTAACATTTTTTTTCTAAGTTATTAAATTTATTTATATTTTGCCTTTTAAAAGCCAAAGCATAACATATGTCGCCTTCTGGAAAGTCATCGTATTAAAAATACAAGAAGTGGGCCTGACCCCGTGGCCGAATGGTTAAGATCGCGTGCTCCGCTGCAGGCGGCCCAGTGTTTCGTTGGTTCAAATCCTGGGCGCGGACATGGCACTGCTCATCAAACCACGCTGAGGCGACGTCCCACATGCCACAACTAGAAGGACCCACAACAAAGAGTATACAGCTATGTACCGGGGGGCTTTGGGGAGAAAAAGGAAAAAAACAAAACCTTTAAAAAAAACAATACAAGAAGTGTACTTAATACAAGAAAATCAGTTTCTTGGTACCACCAGTGAGGTAGACACGCTCTCATCAGTTCCCTCAAATGAAAACAGATATGAGGGATCCAATTCTACCACCCACCACCCCCAGACAACGCTCCATGGAAAACATTCTGAAAACCACTATTACAATAGTACTGTGATAAGCATCTTGTGTGCATAAAGCTTTTTCTAAATTTCCTTAGGATAGAATCCCAGAGGTGATATTACTGAGTTTAAAGGAAATGAACATTTTTAAGGCCCTTGATACTTAGTAATATAATTTCAATAATAAAAACAACTATCAGAGCTACTGGCTCAATTCTTAGAATATCGACCTGCTCATAGCCCTTCACAAAATATAATGGTTACGATTTAATAGGTACAATTCAAGACAGGCATAAGATGATACAAAAACGAGTGAGATTCAAAGACCAGGAGCTTATCATCTCTCCCGTGTCATCTTCGGAAGCAACTAAACACTAACACTTCTAGAAATACCAACCTTCACATATTATGGAAGAAATATTTTTCACAAAATAATAATCAAAATAGATATTACTTCTAAGTTATTTCAAAGAAAGAATATTCTTATATAAGTTTTATATGAAAACTTCAAAGTAGCTTCACTGTCACAGAGAAACAAGGCAGCAATTCCATACCCTTCTTTTTAAGAAACACTATTTTGCAAGCGATATCCCATGTCCTGAAGTATCCATGAGGCATGACACAGATCATAACCTATGAAGGTACCCTAATATGGTTAACCTATGACCCCAACAGTGACTATCTAAGTAAGCAGCCACAAGTGCATTGGGAAGAGCTGCAACCACAGGTGAATTGCGAAGACGCTTACCTGTGGAGCCTTTTGTTATCACACAGATTGCAGGTGTTGAGGCAGGGTGCACCCCAGTCCTACTCAATCCATCTCCAGATTACACAGCCTAAGAATATGTATTTTTCAATTGTACCAAAGATGATTCTTACATTTAGATTAAGAATCAGTGGGCTAAAAAAAAAAGGTATTTTTAAAATATTTTTCCATTAATTTCAATAATACTTGCTGAAATATTTAGCCACTCAAGTATGTGAACTTGGCTGCTTTCCTACTAAGTAGAATGTCTCTCTAAAAAGCCACAGTGCTTTGCATGTTTCTGAGCAACAAAATTATCAGATTGTATTCAGGAATCCCCAGATGGAGTCTTGCCTGCTCTGGTGCTTTATTTTCCCTCATTTAGGGAATGAGTACTATTATTTGCAGTCTGACTCATGCTACAAATAATTTAGTCTTGAAGCAGTGAAGAAACGGGATTTAAATGAAAGATCCTAGAGGCAAAGTGACAAGCTAAGTGGCTACAGCAAAAGGTTAAGTGGGAGAAAATAAAAGCCTGAGTTTGATCTTAGATGTTGAATTTAGAATATTCTTGGAGATTAAATGTGGACATGTTTCATGAGTGGTTAGAAAGTTGGGATCTGAAGTTCAAATAAGATGGGGCAATGCCTCTAGTTGCTCTGAGTGAACAGGAGTTATGAGAACCAGAAAATGTATGAACCTCCACACATACCACATATGAAATAAGGTAGGCAAGGACAGAGCCTCAGGAATGCTTGTGGTTGGGGAAATGTAAGGAAATATGAAGCAGTAAAAGGGACTCTAGCAGAAATGTAAGCACCATCGGAGCAGGGATTTGTCTGCCTTATTCACTGCGATAGCCCCAACACCTGCAAAGTACCTGACTCATAATACCTGCTCAGTAAGTATCTGTTGAATAAACAGTCCAAGAGATAGGCAGCAAGCCAAGAGTATAAAGAAATGGCGAAGGAAGAGTTTCAAGGAAGGAGAAGTCAAACTGTCCAGTACTGCAGAGGTGCAGAATGAGAACTGAGAAAGGGCCCTTGGATTTGCACACCTGGATTTTGTCACTCAGGATCTTTGTGAGAAGAATTTCAGTGAAATGGGAAGGGCAGAAACTGACAACAAAGATTTAAGGAGAAAATGTGTGGCGACAAAGCAGAGATGGCAAATACAGATACTGCTTTCAAGACATTTAGCAACAAAGAGAAAGAGGAAATTGTTGTACAGTAGCTTGGAAAGAAAACTAAGTTAAAGGAAGATTTTAGTATGTTTGCAAGCTTACAGTCAAGCAAGTAGAAAGGAAAAGGCTGAAAGCACGAAAGGAAACAAAAGACACGAAAGGCTGACAGTGATGAGTCCAAGTATGAGAGAAAAAAGGAGAAGCAATCAAGGGGACCTGGAGAATGGTTAAGCCTTGATAAGTAGATGGGACAATTCTGATATATCCCAAATTGTAAAAGTATAACTAGCATTCTGATGTATAAAACAATCTCTTGTAATTTAGCATTACCTCAAACTGATTTCCTGAAGGAACTAAACTCAGTCTCTGAATCAACAAGCAAAGAACTACTAGACCCTAAATCCAACCAATCACAATAACAAAATTCTTTCAAAGGCCAGAAACATTTTAATTCTATGTTGAAACACAGGCCAAACACTGCTATGTAAATCGCCTAAAATGAATCATGCTAATTTGTCTGTCTAGATCCCACAATAACATTCATGTTAAAGACAGTATTCAGCAGATTCCCTCTGTCTATAATCCCTGACTCTATTATTGTTTGATCTAGAAGGTTGCCAATATTCCACATATCAAATATAACAAAGCAGAAAAGTTCTGTTCTCACTCAGAACCTAAAACACAGCATGAGGTTGCCACCAATCTACTACCAAACCACAAGGTCTGAAAACCAAAGGCCTCTATTCAAGGCCAACATACTTTATCAGAATCTAGGAAGACCACTACAAAGCCACCTTCACAACACTTCCAAATTTCCAACCTATCTGCTTCACACCATCTCTGGCCCAGCCTTGGAAATGCTGGTTGTGATATATGTCGGAAAGAGAAATAGAAGGAGAAATGGAAAAGTACATCTTTCTCACATCCATAGCACGTTGCGACCTAGATGTGTACTGCTGCTTCTTGCTGCTGTTTCTGATTACCCATGTGTGCTTGAAAAGAAAACGTTAGATGAGGGTTCTATGTATGTTCAATAGATAAGACCTGTGCATTTGTACTGTTCAAAATCTATACTCTTACTAATTGTCATCTTAATTTCTGAATCTCCTGTTATGATTGCAGAATCTTCCATGTCTCCTTGTAATTCTGTCAAATGCTTTGAGTATATTGTGTTAAATGCACAGAGGTTAAGGACTCCCAAATTTTCCTGAAGAATAAATTGTTCCTTTTACCATTAGCTATTGACACTTGTTTGCTAATTAAGATTATGACTTAAAGATTAATTTTATAATATTAATCAGTTATTTTGATTTGTATTTTCCTGCTATATCTCTTCCTTCTTTTTCTTTCAACCTTCCTATGTCATTACATTTTAGGTATACCACTCACAAACAGAACATACCTGAATTGTTCAATCTGAGAATTTTTATCTTTCCATTTACATCTATTATGAACACTGATATATTTGTATTCACACCTATCACCTTATTTTGTGATCCCTATTTACCAAGATTTTCATCTACTCCTTTTTTCTGCATGAACTTACTTTGCAGAACTCCCACTTATACCGTGTCTACCACATACATGCACATACATACTCAGCTACATACATTTTCAACTAAAGCATTTGACAGAAGGTACCCCCTTGTCTGCATTGCACTGGAAGTGGTGCAGACAAGGGGGTATATTTTCTGTACAGAATTTAAAAACAATAGCACAGTCAACTGAAGATAAGTCTGCTTTTTATTACCACCATTTGCTGGCAATTCTAAAAATGTCAGTTTAGAAATTTGTTGTTTGCTATGTTTAGTGCTGACCCTTGATAATAGATATGTAAGCTTAAAATTAGCATATTTTTATTACTTATCTTTTAATAAACATTGTATTCTACATGAACTTACTGTGGAGAACTCCCAGTTATACCGTGTCTACTACATACATGCACATACATACTCAGCTACACACATTTTCAAATAATGCTTTTAATGGTTCAGATTCATTCAAGCTTACTTGAAGAGCAGTTTCACATCTCCAATCACTGTTGCACTACATGCTTCTGCATTTAAATAGCAGATTCAAAATAAACAATGATTATTAAGATAAAGAAACAAAACCTGAGTATCTTCCATTCTCCTATTCTCTGAATGCCAGGAGAAAAAACAAAAGATGGTAGACTAAGTTGGCAGAAGAATTCAAAAAGGCAATGTTTGAACACCTCAATTGTTTTCATCAAAAACATTCTAAGGCAACATTTAATGACAATATTTGTCATTATTTAGCCATTTTCTCTGATTTTTACAGAAGAAAACTTTAGAAGTCATTACGAAATATATCAGAAAATGATGAATTTTCCGGAAAAAAGATTTTAGTGAAAATATTTCAAGAACAGAGATATTTAAAAGTCACTAGAATTAATATCAAAGGAAAAAAGATATGCTCAACACTGCAGTTTCGGGAACTTATTGCACAATAAGATTTTTAACGAAACTGCCAAATTTATCCTTATGTTGCTCTTTTTATAATTTTACATACACAGGTGTGCATGTGTATATACATATATAACAGTCATTTCATGTGAAAAAAAGTTTCAAAATTAAAATTAAAAGCTTCTTTTGACCAACTATGAACAACTATAGATTGACAAATTTCATATATTGTGTACTGAACATGAATATGCAAAGAATGTCCATTCTGAGAAGTCATTGACAGATTTGTAAAAGTTTAATTTCTTTTCTGACCATTATTATTTGTTCCATTTCGTAATTATTTACTGAAAATAATCTGTCACACAGAGGAGGGTAGTATTTAAAAATTATCCATTCCAGATGTCAAATACAGGAAGTATACCAATGGTTTTATTTTATATTTTTTTTTACTATTTTGGAGTTTATATCATTTATTTCTATTTTTTGGGCAGTTACTCTTAAAACCGTAACGTGCACACAACAATCTAAATTTAATAACCCTAGCCCCCTCCCAAATAATACAAGGACGTCAAAACGAATGAACTGATTCTACTCTCCCATCTTCCACATTACTGTTCACAATAATTTTAGATCCAGTTTGTTTTTAAATCCCCCCAAATTTATTCATCAACACCATTATTTACTCTGAATGCTTACGTTGATTTAACAAAATGTTTAATTTTTTTAATACATTGCTTCCTGCTCTCCAATTATTATTTTTGATTTCTGTTTCCTTGTTGCTGAAGCACATTCTCTAGAAGTCTTTCAACAAGGGCTGTCAGCCATAAATTCAGATTTTTTTTTTTAATTTGCTCTTATTCATGAATAACAGTTTAGCAGAGAACTGATCTGTACACTACCCTAAGACACTACCTCACTGAAATACTTACATCCTCCTCTTCTGAATCACCGTCATCATCATCATCTTCTTCCACTTCTTCAAAAGGAGGTGGAGGTAAAGGACCGATGATTTCTTCCTCCATATGACTAACTGGTTCTTCCACCATTTTAAGGGGTAAAGGAGGGCCAATTAACTCATCATCAGAAGAATCAGAAGTCTCTTCACTTTCACTGCTGCTTGTATCCCTGAAAACACAGAAACAAACTCTTTGTCTCCACTGCCACAAAGAGCACAATCTAGAGAGAGTACTGATTTCTCAGGTACTGCCTCTCCTTTTAACTGAGTTTTTAAAATGTTTTCAAATTTGTGATTCAAGCATTAAATATGTAAATCAAATATTTTATCTTAAGAAAGTAAAAAACTTCTTTTATATACTTATCTTACCTAAACATAAATTAAAGTCAGATGAAAGGTCACAGCAATTATACTTTAGACCCCCATTAGATCATCCTCACTTACTGGAATGTGCAAGAAAAACTACAAAACACTACATCCATAAGAAAGAAAACCACGGAGACACCCAATGCCTCTATGTACTACATTTGAATCCAATCGCTGTTTGCCACAGGAGCAAATAAAGCCTGCCATGTAAGAAAGTTAATATCACTCTCAAAATGCTTCAATATGTTTTCTGAAATACAAATTATTTCTCAGTGCTAATCCAAGGTTGCCGAATTGCTGAAATGTTAAATGTAGCATTCCTACTACTCAGCCATAAAAAATGATAAAGTTGTCCCATTCACAACATAGATGGACCCGGAGGGTATTATGTTAAGCGAAATAATCAAGAAGGAGAAAGACCAGCAGCATATGATGTTACTCATAAGTAGAAGATAAACAAACACATGGACAAAGAGAACAGATTAGTGGTTTCCAGGGGGAAGGGGGGAGGGAGGTGGGCACGAAGAGTGAAGGGGCACACCTATACGACGACTGACAAATAATAATGTACAACTGAAATTTCACAATGTTGTAAACTATCATAACCTCAATAAAAAAAAAACGTTAAATGTAGCATTCCTGCTTTCTAAAAATATCTTACTCTAGGGAGTATCATAGGGATTCTCAACTTTTTTTCTATCCAACACAGTGAGGACTATTACACACCCTCATTAAGGTCTTTATCAAACCCCTCTAGGCATTCTGAAAGCCATCACCATCCACCATCCTTCCACTTCCCACCCCACAGGGTTAAGAATTGCATTCCTAATGATGTCACTTAATCTATCAAATATTTTATCAAGTTATCAAATATTTTATAGCCTTCTAATAAAGTATTCCTAGTATATAAACTCCATGAAAGCAGAAATTTCTGTCTGTCATGATCATTGCTGTGTCTCTAGCAGCCAAATGATGCCTGACCTAGCATCTAAATGATATAATAGGCACTCCATATCTATTGAAGAAAATATGGGATATTTATTTTTATTTTCATCTAGGTTTAATATTGAAAAGAATATATTCTCACATACATATTATCCTTTTGCAAAGGTAGGAGGTAGCAAACCTCCATAAACAGTTTCTCTTTGTTTTTGCAATTGTCTCACTCACTCTGCTCCAGCACCAAAGGCATTTCTAACTGAACAAGTCAGGCTTGGTTCAGCATGAGGGTCCAGCATGAGCACCTGCAGTCCCTCTGCTGGAATTGATTGTTATATGGCCTCTTTTTCATCATTCAGGTCTCGTCAATTGTCACCTCTTCAAACAGGCCTTCAGGGCCGCCCCCTTTCTAAACTTTCACACACTCCCATCAGTCACCATTACCTTAATTAGCTTACTTTGATTATCCTTATTACCTACATTACGAAATTATCTTATTTGATTGGTTACTTAGTTGTTTATAATCTGTTATCCTTCCTCTCAAATATCCCTACAACAATATAAGCTCAGAGATCTCATCTGATTTGTTAGTTGTTGTATCCCCAGTGCCTAAAGAAGTGCCTACCCCACAACAGATGTTCAATAAATAATAGCTAAATGACTGAATAAATTTTCCTTAAAGTAAAGTATTCACACTCCCAAATTTTCTCCCTTGTGATTAAATCACAAATTTCTGAATGCATTGGTTCAGAAGTCACAAGCTTTCTTTTTTTTTATTGAAGTAACATTGGATTATAACATTATATAGCTTTCAGATGTACATCGTAATATATTTCGAATTCTGTGTAGATTATATCATGTTCACCACCCAAAAACTAATTATAGTCCATCCCCTCACATGTGAGCTTAATCACCCCTTTTGCCCTCCCCCCCCTTCCCCATGGTAACCACCAATCCAATCTCCATTGCTTCATGTTTGTTTGTCATTGTTTTTATCTTCTACTTATGAGTGAGATCATACGGTATTTGACTTTCTCCCTCTGACTTATTTCACTTAGCATAATACCCTCAAGGTCCATCCATGTTGTCACAAATGGCCAGATTTCACCATTTCTTATGGCTGAGTAGTATTCCATTATGTATATATACCACATCTTCTTTATCCATCTGTCCCTTGATGGGCACCTAGGTTGTCTCCAAGTCTTGGCTATTGTGAATGATGCTGCAATGAACATAGGGGTACATGTATTTTTATGCATTTGTGTTTTCAAGTTATTTGGATAAATACCCAGCGGTGGGAGAGCTGGATCATATGGTAGATCTATTCTTAATTTTCTGAGGATACTCCATACTGCTTTCCATAGTGGCTGCACCAGTTTGCACTCCCACCACATCCTCTCCAACACTTGTTGTTTCCTATCTTGTTAATTATAGCCATTCTGACCAAAGTGACGTGATATGTCACTGTAGTTTTGATTTGCATTTCCCTGACAGCTAATGATGTTGAGCATCTTTTCATATGCCTGTTGGCCATGTGTATATCTTCTTTGGAGAAATCTCTGTTCAGATCTTTTGCCCATTTTTTAATTGGGTTGTTGGTTTTTTTGTTGTTGAGATGTATGAGTTCTTTGTATATCTTGGATATTAACCCCTTATCTGATATACGGTTTGCAAATATCTTCTCCCAATTGTTAGGTTGTCTTTTCATTTTGTTGATGGTTTCCTTTGCTGTGCAGAAGCTTTTTAGTGTGATGTAGTCCCATTTGTTCATTATTTCTTTTGCTTCCCTTGCCCAGTCAGACATGGGACTCAAAAATATGCTGCCAAGACTGATGTCAAAGAGCGTACTGCCTATGTTTTCCTCTAGAAGTTTCACGGTTTCGCATCTTACATTCAAGTCTTTAATCCATTTTGAGTTGATTTTTGTGCATGGTGTAAGGGAATGGTCTACTTTCATTCTTTTACATGTGGCTGTCCAGTTTTCCCAACACCATTTACTGAAGAGACAAATGGCCAATAAGTACATCAAAAGATGCTCACCATCATTAGACATTAGGAAAATGAAAATAAAAACCAAAATGAGATACCATTTCACACCTACTTACGATGGCTACAATCAAAATAAATAAATAGGAAAATAACAAGTGATGGCAAGAATGTGGAGAAACTGGAACCCTCAGACATTACTAGTAGGAATGTAAAATAATGCAGCCACTGTGAAAAACAGTTTGGCAGGTCTTCAAAAAGTTAAACATAAAATTATCCAATGACCCAGAAATTGCATTCCTATGTATACACCCAAAAGAATTAAAAGCAAAGACTCAAACAAATACTTGTATGCCAATGTTCATTGCATTCACAATACCCAAAAGGTGGAAACAACCCAAGTATTCATCAACAAATGAATGGGTAAACAAATCGTGGTATACACGTACAATGGAATACTATTCAGTCATTTAAAGGAACAAAGTTCTGATACAACACAAACCTTGAAAACATTATGTAAAGTGAAACAAGCCAGACACAAAAGGACAAATATTGTATGATTCCACTTATATGAAATATCTAGAATAAGCAAATTCATGAAGACAGAAAGTAGATTAGAGGTTATCAGCAGCTAGAGGAAGAAAAGAGTGGGAAGTTATTGCTTCATGGTTAAAATTTCTGTTTAGAGTGGCAAAAATTTTTGGAAATAGTGATGATGGTTGTACAATATTATAAATGTTATTAATGCCACTGAACTGTACACTTAAAATGTTTAAAATAGTAAATTTTATGTTATAAAAATTTTGGCACAATAGAAAAAATCAAGACAGTAGTAAAAGGATATAATTTAGAAACATGGAGGTAAACAGAAGAAGAAAAAATTTTTTAAATTTAAAATGGTTTCTTCTGGGAAGCAAAAATCACGAACAGAGACATGAGGCTTTACAATGTTTGACTCTGTAATATGAATATATTACTTCAATAAAAATTTAAAAGATCAGTGGTTGCTAGAGGTTAGGAATGAGGGAGGAAGAAATAGGTGGAGCACAGAGGATGTTTAGGGCAGTGAAACTCCTCTCATTGATACTACCATACTAACATTATGCAAAGGCACAAATCAACCCCATCAAACAGTATGAAGAAATACATTAATACTCCAGACCGGAAGGAAAATGACAAGCAGCCAGAAATCAATCCTGAAGGCACAGAAATTTACAGTCTAAATCAGAGAGAATTCAAAATAGCTATCATTAAAAAATTCAATGAGTTATTAAAAAAATTCAGATAGTTCTTTTTTTTTTTAAAGATTTTATTTTTCCTTTTTCTCCCAAAGCCCCCTGGTACATAGTTGTGTATTTTTAGCTGTGTGTCCTTCTAGTTGTGGCATGTGGGATGCTGCCTCAGCATGGCCTGATGAGTGGTGCCATGTCCACGCCCAGGAGTCAAATAGGCTAAACCCTGGGCCGCTGAAGCACAGCGCACGAACTTAACCATTCAGCCACGGGACCTGCCCCAGATAGACAGTTCTATGAAATCAGGAACAAAATTAATGAACAGAGGGAATTCTTCACAAAAAAAGATTGAAACTAAAAAGAAAAACCAACCAGAAGTTTGAGGATAAAATAAAGAAAAATTTGGACTCCCTGAATAACAGAGCTGCTATTATGGAGAGAATAAGCAGTGTAGAGGAGAGAAATATAGAAATGCTTCAGATGGAGAAGGAGAGAGAGATAAGACTAAAAAAATGAAGATATACTCCGAGAAATATCCAACTCAATTAGGAAACGCAACATAAGGATTATAGGTATTCCAGAGGGAGAATGGAGCAGAAAGCTTGTTTAATGAAATAATAGCTGAGAACTTCCCAAACATGGGGAAAAAGCTGGAAATACAAGTGAAAAAAGTTAAAAGAAATCCTAATTATATCAATGTAAAAAGACCTTCTTGGGGTCGGCCCCATGGACAAGTGATTAAGTTCACAAACTCCGCTTCAGTGGCCCAGGGTTTCGCTGGTTCGGATCCTGGGTGAGGACATGGCACTGCTCATCAAGCCATGCTGAGGAAGCATTCCACATAGCACAACCAGAAGGACCTACAACTAGAATACACAACTATGTACTGGGGGTCTTTGGGGAGAAGAAGAAGAAAAAAAAAGAAGAAGATGATTGGCAACAGATGTTAGCTCAAGTGCCAATCTTTAAAAATAAGAAAAATAATAAAAAAGACTTTCTCCGAGGCATATAGTAGTAATACTGGCAAATGTTAGTAAAAAAGAATAAATATTAAGGGCAGAAAGGCAGAAGAAAATAACTTACAAAGGAACCCCTATTAGGCTTTCAGTGGATTTCTCAGCAGAAACCTTACAAGCTAGGAGAGAGCGGAATGATATGTTCAAAATTCTGAAAGATAGAAACTTTCAGAGAAGAATACTCTATCCAGCAAAAAATATCCTTCAGATATGATGGAGAAATAAAAACTTTCTCAGATAAAAAAAGCTGAGGGAGTTCATCACAAGACCCCCCTTACAAGAAATGATCAACAAGGCCCTCATATCTGAAATAAGAAAAAGAAAGAGTTTACAAAGCCTTGAGCAAGGGGATAAACAGGCAGACAAAATCAAAAAAATTGCAGCTCTCTATCAGAACTGGTTAGCAAACAATTATAACATTAAAGATAAAGGGAAGGAAAACATCAAAAATAACGATAATCTCATCATTTTAACCATAAACTCACAACACAGGATGGAATAAGTTGTCACAACAATAACTTAGAAAGGGAAGAAGAAAGGATGGAATCAGCTTAGATGGGAAACAAGAGGCTATCAGAAAATGGACTATCTCATCTACAAGATTTTTTTATACAAACCTCACAGTAACCACTAAACAAATAATCAGAACAGAGACAGAAACGATAAAAAAAAAAAGTGAGAAAACCATCATAGAGAACTACCAAACTGAATTGGTAGTCTGAAATACACAGGATGAGAAACAAAGGAAATACAGAACAATTGGAAAACGAGCGATAAAATGGCAGCATTAAGCCCTCACCTATCAATAATCACTCTAAATGTAAATGGAATGAATTCTCCAATAAAAAGACAAGGAGTGGCAGGATTGATTAACAAACAAGACTCAACAATACACTGCCTCCAGGAAACACATCTCAGCTCTAAAGATGAACACAGGCTTACAGTGAAGGAAGATGATACTCCAAGCTAATGGCAAACAATAGAAAGCAGGTGTCACAATACTTATATTAGAGAAAGCAGACTTCAAAATAAAACAGGCAATGAGAGACAAAGAGGGGCAGTATATAATAATAAAATGGACACTCCACCAAAAGGACATAACATTTATATATGCACCAAAAACAAGGGAGCACTGAAGTACATAAAGCAACTATTAACAAACCTAAAAGGAGATATTAACAACAACACAATAATAGTAGGGGACCTTAACACCCCACTTACATCAATGGATAGATCATCCAGACAGAAAGTGAACAAGGAGATAGTGGAATTAAATGAAAAACTAGACCAGACGGACTTAATAGATATATAGAGGACACTCCATCCTAAAACAGCAGAATACACATTCTTCTCGAGTACAGATGAACATTGTCAAGGATAGACTGTATGTTGGGAAACAAGGCAAGCCTCATTAAATTTAAGACAACTGAAATCATATCAAGCATGTTTTCCAACCATAATGCTATGAACCAGAAATCAACTACAAGAAAAAAGACGGGAAAGTACCAAATATGTGGAGATGAAACAACATGCTACTTAACAACCAATGGATCAGCAAAGAAATTAAAGGAGAAATCAAAAAATATCAGAGACAAAGGAAAATGAAAATACACTAGACCAATTCAAATGGGATGCAGCAAAAGTGGCCTTAAAAGGGAAATTCAAAGTAATACAGGCCCAACTTAACAAGAAAAATCTCAAATAAGCAACCTTAAACCGCACCTAGTAGAATTAGAAAGCGAAGAACAAACAAGGCCCAAAGTCAGCAGAGGGAGGGAAATAATAAAAATAAGAGCAGAAATAAATGAAATTGAAACCAAAAACAACAGTAGAAAGGATCACTGAAACTAAGAGCTGGTTCTTTGAGAAGATAACCAAAATTGACAAATGCTTAGTCAGACTCACTAACAAAAAGAGAGAGAAGGCTCAAATAAATAAAATTAGTAATGAAAGAGGAGAAATTACAATGGATACTACAGAAATACAAAGGATTATAAGAGAATATGATGAAAAACTATATGCCAACACATTGGACAATCCAGAAAAAATGGATAAATTCTTAGACACATACAATCTCCCAAAAGTGAATCAAGAAGAAATAGGGACTCTGAAGAGACCAATCACAAGTAAAGACATTGAAATAGTAATCAAAAATCTATCAAAAAAAATATTGGAGAGGATTTTGAGAAAAGGGAACCCTCATACACTGCTGGTAGGAATGCAAACTGGTGCAGCCACTATGAAAACAATATGGAGACATATCAAAAAATTAAAAATAGAAATACCATACAACCTAGCTATCCTACAACTGGGTATTTGTCCAACAACTTGAAATCAACAATTCAAAGAGACCTATGCACCCCTATGTTTATTCCAGCATTATTCACAATAGCCAAGAAGTGGAAGCAACCCAAGTGCCCATCGACTAATGATTGGATAAAAGATATGACATATATATATATACAATGGACTACTACTCAGGCATAAAAAAAAGACAAAATCGTCCCATTCACAACATCATGGATGGACCTTGAGGGTATTATGTTAAGCAAAATAAGCCAAACAGAGAAAGATGAACCTCATATGATTTCACTCATACATAGAAGAATACTAACACATAAACAAAGAGAAGAGATTAATGGTTCCCAGAGGGGAAGGGGGTTAGGGGGTGGGCATAGAGGGTAAAGGGGCACCTTTATATGGTGACTGACAAATAATAATGTACAACTGAAATTTTACAATTTTATAAACTATTACGACCTCAATAAAATTTTTTTAAGTTATATTTTTCTTGATTATTTCTATCTTTATATTTTATAATTATAATGTCAATAATAGTTCTGTAATTGTAATCACTAATAACAAAAGTAATGCTTGGGTTTTGTCATATCAATAAAATTTATTCCCAATACCAATAGTGCACGTTCTTTATCTTTTGGTTTTAAAGTTAGCATTGCACCAAAATATAGAATCAACAGAACTATAGAAGTCTTTACAATTTTCAGTTAATGAAATCATTGTGTGTCAAAGCCTTAGCAATAAGATGAATTCCCAAGACATCTTAAATCATCCCAAAAGTAAGAAACTAAAGGTAAATATTAAATGTTTGTCTTAGAAAAAGGAGGGGTTTTTTCTACCATATTGAAACCCAGCAACACTGTGTGACTGACAATTAATACAAAACTATAGACAATGCAAAACTGAATTTTTTGACTAGTATATAAAGGAATTACACTCTATAGCAAGAGTTGGCAAACTCTGGCCAGGTGCTTGCTTTCTAAAGATTTATGGAATGCAGCCAAGTCCATCTGTTTATGTATTGTCCACAGGAGGGGAGTAGTTGAGAACGAGATAGTATGGACTCCAATGCCTAAAACATTTACTATCTGTCCTTGATAGAAAAGGTTTGCTGAGCCCTGCTTTTCATGAATCTATACAAAGATACCCACACTTCAGAGACTAACAGATATTAGGGTTGCACTGCCATGAAAAGGGAGAAACACATTTGTAGTCCCATGTAGATATTCCCTCTCCCTACAAAGATAAACTATAGAAAAGACCAAGATTATTACGGAGTGAGATTCTGCTCTAGAGCCTAGATTGAGACACCAAAGATCTGCACTAGGGAGTAGATGAGCAAAAAATGAAATTACACAGCATAAATGATATTTTGTGTATTCCATATTTTTATGGTTTTTTCCTACAATGAACAGAAGGAATGACAATCCGATGGCACATTTTGCCATGAACAGTTTACAGAACCAATTTGACAATTAACAATATACCTAACAACATTAGATTTCTTGTATTATTCCTTCCAGATTTGATATCTATATACATTTATGTTTTTTAAAGTTCTTAGTAATTAAGTTACACAGTATTAAATTTCACTTTAATTATAATGGCTGCTTTCTCCTAGATCTGTAAACTTTATAATGTGCCTCTACTTATATTCTTTCTTTTTATCTATTTCCATAAAGGATCCTACTAAAAAAGGTTATCATGAATGTAGAATTTTGGAAAAAAGGACGAAAGATGTAAACACCAAAATAAACATGACAAAAATTACAAATTTGAGAACATCTTTACAACTTTATATAGTTATGCTCTGCAGTCAAAAGGCATAGATTGTAACACTACATCTGGAATACTTTAGAAAAACTCAAGTGATTCACAATGTGACCAACGACTTTTTCATGGTCCTAGGGATATACAATTGCCTAAATTGGGAGAAATTATGCAAACTTTTAATATCAGGAACTTTGCCAAAATTGTGTTATGAACACCTAGAAAATGATACTTTAAAACAACCCTTTTGAGAAAGTCAAGTACCTGGGAGATGATTTAGAACAATCTCTGACCACATTTGAGCCTGAAGATGTTGGTTCAATATCTTCATTTTGCCTTCTTAATTCTTTCTCTCTGTTCATTTCTTCTTCTTTTTCTCTTGCCTCTGAAAAGATTTTTAAAAATTTCCAACAGTTAGACTTCAAAATTTGTCAATAACAAAAAGGCTGAAAATTAACATAGTCACAAAGATGTAACTTAAGAGTGTTACCAATAACAGCAAAAAATTATCAACCTAAATGCCCAACACTGGGAAAATAATTACTGTGTATCAACATAATACAAAATACAGCTAATAAAAATAGTGATGGAAAATGTACAAATCTGGGAAAATATTAACAGATATGCTAAGCAAAATTAGCATGTAAATAGTACATGAACCACGACTGTTCTATGTAAAAAGATGTGGAAGGTTGTAAGTAAAAAAGAAAGTATTCACAGGTAATATTTTAGGTAACTTCACTTTTTATTTTTAATGTTTTAAACCATAAATTCAGCACTTTGTTCATTTCTGAATTTCCCACACTGGATTTTTGGTCAGAGCCTTCTTACCAAAACCATGAGACTATTTCAATTAAGTACACTAGGTTTCTAGAGTCGTTTACCTTGGAAAGACACACACACACAAAATTTATCCAAGGAAATTTAACCTCGTTCCTCTGATAATATCACTGTACAATTGCGGGGCACAGGGGAAGGAAATGAATTATCTGAATAGTCTGGTTCTCAACTGCCACCATCCTCAGTAAATGGAGATAATCTTTAATGTTGTTTTCCTTAATTTAATAATGAAAAACAATACACTTAAAGTTAAGCAATATCAAAAGGCACTTATTAACTGGGATGCTGTACCCTTTAGGGTCTTTTGTTAATAGGATACGGAAGATGAAGAACAAGGAAATAACCAGCAAGTGTCAACAAGTAAACACATAGTCTTTCTTTTCAAACATGGAAGGTAAAACACTCCAGAAGGATAAGGCAAATGCTACAGCTCTAGCTCAAGTTGATTTTTTTTGTGCTCTTCACTGGGCTAAGGTGGGTTAGGAGTCAACAACTCTGGCTCCGATCCTGGAGGAGGTTGAAAAAATAAAAAAGAGAGAAGGATAATGTCCAAATTTAAGAGTGGGCCTGCTTGGCTCCTAGCCTCCTCCTGCTTCTCCAGTCAATCCC
The DNA here is from genome assembly GCF_041296265.1 of Equus caballus. NCBI lineage: Eukaryota > Metazoa > Chordata > Mammalia > Perissodactyla > Equidae > Equus > Equus caballus. The sequence continues at coordinate 42,938,473 of NC_091704.1, forward strand.
TCCATACCCTCCTGGGTCAGCGCGGAGGGAACCACACTTGGACTAGAGGCTAAGGTCTTAGAGGCAGTTTTGATGCTAATTAGAAATTGATAACAAAATACATATTATTAGCCACCTACCCAATAGCTGTTTCCTCCTTTTTTCCTTGCTAAGAAAACCACAATTTTCCCCAGGAAAGTGGCAGCCCTGTGCTTCAGGAGATCCTGGGCCCCTCCCTGCCCAGAAAGAGAGAAGCTTCATTCCAAGTCAAGCATATTGCTCTTGCCAATTGCTGTTTTTGGAACTGACGTGGCACACTAACGCTGGCCAATAAGACGTGAGAAGTCAGGTAGAGGTACATTCGAGAAAGGTTCTCTTACTCCTAAAAAGAGGTATATAAAATAGTCTCCTTTCAGCCTGTGCCTGTGGTCATCTGCCTGAACAAAATTTCACTGACAATTTTGGGTCATGAGGACAGTCAGCTTAGGACAAGCCAACACCCTAAAGCTGGCAAAGCAGAAAAAGGGGAAAAAACTTCATGTACTTCATGTCAGGACTCAGAAGATCGCAGAAGATCGAACAGCCCCATTCTGGAGTTCTTGTCAGGTGTGATACTAAATTTTTCTTATGTGAGCCATTTTTGATTAGGTCTTCTATGACTTCTTTGCAAGTAACAACCAAAAGCATCTTAACATCAATCTTAATTTAACAAAAATAATAGCAACTAATTCTTACAATGAGCTTACTATATACCAGGTATTATTTTAAGCAATTCCTGTAAATTAATTCCTTTAATCTTCCTAACAACCTCTGAAGTAGGTACTATTTTTTTTTCAGCTTTATTGAGGTATAATTGACAAAATTGTAAGATATTTAAAGTGTACAAGTGATGATTTGATACACATAGACATTGTGAAAGGATTCCCCCATGGAGTCAATGACACATCCATCACCCCACGTATTTAACCTTTTTTTTTGGTGAGAACATTTAAGTTCTGCTCTCTTAGCAAACTTCAATTATCTAATACAGTTGAAATAGGAACTATTATCCTCACTCTACAGTTGAGGAATCTGAGACATAGAAAATTTAAGTAACAGAGCTAGTAAGTCCCAGAGTAGTGAATTCAAGGCTCCACAACTGGGTCTTTCCTTGATGTGACCAGACTTTCTAGACTGTAAAAGTATCCAACGAGCACCACCTACCTTATATAAGTGAGCCTGCCTCTCTCTCTAAATGGCTGTGAAGAACAGCTCTTTACTGCTTTCACCAGACTACCTGGAAACTGCGACCCACCCGCCCATCTAACTACAGTTCCTCACCAGTGAATAAATACTCCAAACTACTTGCCCCATCTAGTGAAGCATCTAATTTTGTAATTTAAAATTTTAACTTTTTTTGTTACACTAGCAAGGATTTTCTATTCAGAGAGGTTCCTGCTGTCACCCGCTGCATTAAAGCAGGAAAAAAAAAAAAAGAAAGACATTTTAGAGAAAAAAAAATTTTTTCTCATTGTTGACTGAGGTCAAAAGCAAAACAAAACAGAATTTAACAGACTGTAGCTCCCGGACAAAGGGACTGTTTTGTGCATTTTTACACAATGAGGAACCAAATACACTGTAAACACTACAAAAATGCTTTATATCTTCCCTTAACAAAAGTGAATTAACCTACTCTCCAATACCTCACTTTATTCTTCCAACCACCTCATTGTATTGTTCTCTACTTTCAAAGAGTTACCAATTTTGGATAGCCATTTCTGAAAAAGTACCCCACATATTTGTGACTTTTGTCTAGGTTAACAGCAAATGATCCAAAACTACCATGTCGCATCTGGGCCGATTCACACGAATTGCAGATGCAAATGAATGTAACTTGGCACCTGAAAATCTCAAAGCCAATCATCATAGCAACCACTTAACTTTAAGGAAGAAATGAGAGTTAAGATAGACAAAATGTAAAGGAAATAAAAGTACTAGAAATATAAGCTAGAATGTTTTCTAATCCTGATAACCTCTCTATTCATTGGACTTAAATCTTACTAAATGTTTTTGTTATTCTAACTTAAAACAATTCACCAGCCCACTAATTTCATGAAAATTTACATTCAGTTTTAAATGTTTAATGCCAAAACACTAGGAAATAAAAATAAGATGGGAACACTTTAAGTACATAAGTTACATTTCTCCATTAAATATTTAGGGATGTAACTACTATGTACCAAGCTCTGTGTTAGGCACTGTAAGCATGAAAACGAAGAACAAGGTTCTTATCCTCAAGACATTAACATATTAAAATAGATTTATAATACTTTTTTATTGAAGTATAGTTGACATACAATATTATATTAGTTTCAGGTGTACAAGATAATGATTTGACATCATAGTATTTTTTAAACTGTTATGGGAACAAAGGTGGGAAACAATTATTACGTCCAGAGGGGTTTTGAAATAAATACCTAGAAAAGGCAAAATATGAATGAGGACTTAAAGGATGAGGTAGGAATTAACTAGGTAGGAAGGCTGTTTCAAGCAAAAAAAATTTAAGCTTTTCTAATTTCTAAGATCTCTGGGACAATTTTTCTTTTCAGGATCATTAAATCATCCACTGAAATCTTATTCAAATCCTATCTTAACCATTTTTTCAAGAAATATTTTTCCAGTCATATCAGAGAAGGTTCATAATCCACCCAAAGCATCATAACACCCAAAATGAGCATTTGAATAAAAGAAATTTTTCTTCCTCATTTATCTCCTCATAGTATAACAGTTCTAAAAAAAGGTCTATGTCTTTCATATGTCCTAAACATATTTAAAGCTTTCAGGAACAAAAAAATTAAAAAGCAATTTGTACCATTATTATTTCCTGACATTTTACATAATGCGTATTTTATTGAGGATTTATAGTAATTTATCCTTTCTACTAGAGCATTTAACAACCAAAATAGTTTACATCCACATACACAGACAATTAAATTTCCTATTAAAAGGACCAAAGTTCTTATTTTTCTCAAGTCTGATGTCAATGCCCAGGGAAGGAATCCAACACCAATTATGAGATAAATAATGCCCATATCAGAATTTTTGAACTTTTCTTAAAAGAAGTCAAACTTTGGATTCATGTGTTTAGATCAGGGGTAGAAACAGCAGTCCAAGTGCAAGGATGTACTAGGAAAACAAAATTCAATACATTTCATTCATCCACAAACATCACAGAAGAACATGGCCTTTAGATAATTTTTCAAAATTTTAAAAATCTATTAAATCTTCACTGAAATTCCTCTTAGGTGCTAAATGCATACATGTTTTACCAAGAAAAACAACAGGAATTAAAAGTGATATTTATAAAGTATCTTTAAAAGGTGATATGCTCAATATCTCAGTCCCTTCAAGAACCTTGTAAGGGAGATCTTATTACCATTTCCACCTAACAGATGGGGAAATTAAGGATCTGAAGTTTGAAAATCCATCCAATGTTACTCATCTGGCAGAACATGGGGCTGACCCTCAAATCCAGGTCCTCCCACTCCAAACCTCAAGCTCTTTACAATGGATCACGCCATTTTAAAACATTCTCCAAAGAAGCAGAATTTTATTTTTTGAAAGGCAGTATCACAGTTCTAAACTCAATTCAATAGTCTCAAATATATATTGAGAACCTATCTTGCAAGGCTGGGGACTATAAAACTTAGGAGAATAAGACAATCCCTGTTCAAACCAGTTTGTATCACAGGCTGAAAGAGGTAACTACAAGAAAGCCATACTACAATAAACATTGATTAAAATGTCTAAAAATTAAGTGGTTGAAGTATCTGTAAATACCCCTCAGATATCATGTCTTTGTATCTTGTTTCATATTAAATTATTTAATATTTTTAGGAGTGGTAATGGTATTTTGGTTAAGTTTTTTAAAAGGATCCTTGTCTCTTAAAGACACATACTAAAATATTTACAGGTGTGGGGCCGGCCCGGTGGCGCAGCAGTCAAGTGCAAGTGCACATGTTCCGCTTCTCAGCGACCCGAGGTTCACCGGTTCAGATCCCAGGTGCGGACATGGCACCACCTGGCAAAAAGCCATGCTGTGGTAGGCGTCCCACATATAAAGTAGAGGAAGATGGGCACAGATGTTAGCTCAGGGCCAGGCTTCCTCAGCAAAAAGAGGAGGACTGGCAGTAGGTAGCTCAGGGCTAAACTTCCTCAAAAAAAAAACAATAAAATAAAATAAAATATTTATGGGTGAAATAATGTGTCTAGGATTTGTGTCAAAGTAATCTAAGATGGAAAGTGAATGGAAATAACACTAGCTACAAATTGTCATAGTAATTAAATCTGTGTGACAGACACATGTGAGCTCACTACAGTACTTTTGTATGTGTTCGAAATTTCACACAATGATGAAAGTTTTTTAAAAGATAGTATACATAGACAGCTGTCTTTTCACCACAAAAAAAGAAACCTGTTATTCTTCTAAAGACCAAAATATTTCATGTCAAGCTCACTTCCCAAATATTAGCTATTACTGCTATATAATTTATCATTTTAAATCCAACAATAGCATGTACCAGAGAACAACGTTCACTTAAATTTTTCCAGGAGTCCTGTCTCTGATTTCTAGCCCCTTCTGTTCCATCACATTACATATTTCCTTTCTCTAGTGTAAGAATGATCTGAATCAGATCCAAAGAAAGCAGTAGAGGAGTCAGTCTCCTTCGAAGACCCTAAGGTGGTACCTAGAATTGCCAACCACCTGGTATCAAACCAGACAGTCTGGAAATTAAGGCCTTCATTAAATGTCTGATACAACTCATTAATGCAGGGATTCAACAGCAGCAGCCACATTCACTGTATGTCTCAATTTTCTATACTGTCTGGGTCAACAGTCAGTGGTGTACACAGCTCTGAGAACCACCTCTCGCCCAGCCTTCCAAATACTGGTTTCGCTGTAAGCAGGAAAGAAAAACATGAAATGAGAATCAGAAAGAGGCAGGAGGAGAGGTAATAAAGAAACTGCTATTCTGATTCTTATAAATTAATTTAGAATCCTCCTTTATTCATAGCACACACTTCTAAGAGATTTTAGCACCCAGATCTTCTTATTTTATTTGGATGTAACTTTTCACCATGTTTAAAAAAAATAACCTCTGGGGCCTGCCCTGTCATGTAATGGGTAAGTCCACATGCTCCATTCCGGTGGCCCGGGTTCACAGGTTTGGATCCTGGGCACAGACCCACACCACTCATCAGCCATGCCTTGGTGGTGACCCACATACAAAAATGGAGGAAGACTCATACAGATGTTAGCTCAGGGTTAACCCTCCTCAAGCAAAAAAGGAGGAAGATTGGCAACAGATGTTAGCTGAGAGTGAATCATCCTCACCAAAAAATAATAATAAATAAATAAATAAATAAATAAATAAATAACCTCTGCTCCCAAAGGAACTAGCAAATATGGCCTTTGAAATTTTTTTCAGTCTTATTTATAATAACTGTCAACATACTTGTGTAAGGTGTATACAGCATTTAAATCAATAAAAGAGCAGATAACTGAACTTCTTACCCAGAGTTTTCCGACTTCTTTCCACAGCTGTTCTCCGAGTTTGTTCAAACATTGCTTCCAAATCAAATGTGCGAGCTTTTTTCCCTAAAACAGGAATAAGTAACAGGCTGTGATCTTCTTGCCCTAAGCTGGCCAGAGTGTAAGTAGTCAATAAATGCTTTCTGATTGACCAATAACCACTTAGTCTGTGTATTTACAGCATGGCTACAATGATAACCATAAAATATCAAGAAAGAAAGAGCTTTCTTCCCAGGGAATTTTTCACGACAATCTCATCACTAAGTACCACTAACCAGCCAACTTTTCCATCCTTCTCTAAATCATCTAGACTCTACCCCTTAAAACTACAACACTGGTGTGGCAGGCAGAATGAAGAACGATTATACCCTAATCTCTGGAACCTGTGTATATGTTACATTACATGGCAAAAGGGACTCTGCAGATGTAATTAAGATTATAGACTTTAATCACACAAGTCCTTACAAGCAAAGATAAAGAAGAGATACGGCAGAAGTGAGAGAGATCTGAAGTGTGATAAGGACTGGAGACACTGCAGTTTTAAGATGAAGGGGCAAGATGCAAGTAATGCAGGTACCTTAAGAAGCAGCAGCTAAGAGACTCGCACCTGACAGCCAGTAAAGAAACAGGGGCCTCAGCCTTAAAACCACAAGGAATCAAATTCTGACAAGAACCTGAATGAGCTTGGAAGGAATGTTGTACGTGCTTTTTTCAATACTAATACCTACTCCATGTTACTAAGAGTACAGTAAAAGTAGTACTCTATTTACATAATATTGACTTTGATATAAATCGAAACAGCTTTTCTGAAGGGCATTATGACAATATGTATCAAGAAGTTTTAAAAGATATATACCCAACTTTTTGGTTACTTTTTAACATTTACATTCTTTATAAGCAATTCCTCCTTTAAAAATCTACCCTATGGAAATATGCATAAAATCTCTTTTATGAAAGGAGATAAAAGAGTTATTTACAAAAATGTTCATTTTGGCATTAGTGATAAAAGTTAGAATTAGAGGGCCAGACCCATGGCTGAGCAGTTAAAGTTCTGCACGCTCCACTTCAGCAGTCCAGGTTCACAGGTTTGGATCCTGGGTGCAGACCTACTCCACTCATCAGCCATGCTGAGGAGGCATCCCACATACAAAACAGAGGTAGAATGGCACAGATGTTAGCTCAGGGCCATTCTTCTTCAAGCAAAAAAAAAAAAAGAGAATTGGTTGGGGGCCGGCCCCATGGTCGAGTGGTTAAGTTCCTGTGCTCCACTTCAGTGGCCCAGTGTGTCGATGGTTCGGATCCTGGACGCAGACATAGCATTAATCATCAAGCTATGCTGAGGTGGCGTCCTACATGCCCAACCAGAAGGACCCACAACTAAAAATATACAACTATGTACTGGGGGGCTTTAGGGAGAAAAAGGAAAAATAAAATCTTTTCCAAAAAAAAAAGAGAGAGAAAGAATTGGCAACAGATGTTAGCTCCAGGCGAATCTTCCTCACAAAAAGAAAAAAGAAAAGAATTAGAAACTACATAGGGGAAAGTTAAAAGTATTACAAACTATGGCATTTCTATTAAATAGGCTACCACTCGGCCATTAAAAATCATGTTTTGGAAGAACATTTTATAATACCGGAGAATGCTCAAAATATTAAGGACAAATTATATATAAGAGAAATATAAAACCGTATACACAAATGATCTTAATTTTCTTAATAAATACACAACAGAAAAGACTGGAAAACAAATTAACAAGTCTTGATTTCTAGATCATGAGATTATGAATGAGTTTGCTTTCTTCCTTTTCATTTATTGTGTTGTTTAGATTTTCTCCTATGAAAATGTGTTACTTTTGAAATTAGGGCAAAAGCTATTTTAAAGAACTGAAACAAAGTAAGTACCACAGTATGTACTACAAAGGTCTATAGTACTTTTGTAGTCATGACCACTTAGGAAATAGTAAACATGTGGCTCAAGACATTACCAGAATAAGCGAATATATGAACAAACTAACAAGAGACCTGCCTCATTAGCCTAACATTTGTTCTCTCCAAGATCCAACAGAAATGGGGTGAGAAAACAATTTACATTTGTTTTTTTACTGAGAGCAATGTTTTCAACAGATGACTACATCTCTGTTCGAGGCCTTTATCTTGATCGCATAACTTGCCGTGACTAGGCTCTACAGAGAGACTGAAGTGAAGATTCTGGGGAAGAAGCGTTTAATAACCACTATAACATCACTTAATGGCCCATTTGTTGCCAGAAGGGCCACCTCATTATAGACCGCAATCGGTGGTTAGCTCTGTCTCAGGACGCAAAGTGAAAACTCCCTCTCCCAACCAACACCCTCCACCGCGTGGGTCACAAAGCAATTTTTCTTTCCCACAAGGCTTCCATAAGTGTCACCTGAGCCGATCCCATAGATAGGCAGGAGTCAGAAGACGAATGGGGAAAAGAGCGTAGAGAAATTGCAAGATAGATGCTAAAGTAATTAGGCCTGGCTCTGCGGCAGGTGCGGAACAGAGGCGACAGCTCGGCCTCCCCTCCCAACCTGCGGCTCTAAAAACCTCTGCAAAAGGAGACGGGGCAGTCACTCACCGAACCCTGTGAAGCCCATGGTGACCGCCAGCTGCGGGTCCGGTCCCGACGCGTCTGAGCCTGTCACTGGGGCAAAAGCAGAAAAGAAAGGTAGCCTCGTTACTGCGGCGCCCCCGGCCCAGCCCACCCCGTCCGGGCTCGCCCCACCGGACCCACCTTCGCTGGGCCCCGGGCGCTCCATGGCAGCCGTCCTGCGCAGAAACAGCACAGCCACAGCGCAAACAGCAGCCGAGAAGCCGCGGCAAACCCAGCAGGAAGTATCGCCTGCGAGCGGCAGCGTCGCCGCCCGGGCCAAGAGCGGCACCTTCCGCGGAGGGCCCGCGGCCTGCTGAGCAGCGCCGCCCTAGCGGGCTGGCGGGGCATGAGCGCCGCCGACGCTGCCTCCTAACTCAACCTGCTGGATGGGAACATTGTCTGGAGTTTCCCCAAGGCTCTTTACCTTTTAAGACGCGTTTATGGCCAAGGTGACACTTAATCCTCTCAGAGTTCTAAAGAGAAGCCAACAAACTCCCTTTCTTTGCTTGTTGTCCTTCAGTATAAGGAAACTTCCACAGTTCTCCATCTTTTGAATATATTTTGAGGAAGAAACTAGTATCTAACACATGACTGAAAAGCACTCAGAAGCCATAAAGACCTGAGTAGGTAAGAGTTGTCAGAAAATGCTCTAAAGCTCATATTCTTACCCCAAGCCTCCCTCTATTAGCTATGCTTGGTTATAGAGTTTCCCAGACCACAGCAAGGGTTCCCAAAGCACTTAATTCACGTATTTCTTATATTTTCACTTCATATTGCTTTTAACGACTCCTTAGCTATGCTATGAACTAATGGCATATTATTTATCTTTATATTTCTGAATTCTAGCAAAACTCTGTATAGACCTAATAAACGTTGCTGAATGAAAATATTTTCATAAAGATACTATCGGCCCCACCACTACCTTAATCTCCTATCTCAAATTATGCTTTATCTATACACTCTAAATGATAATTATCAAGTCTAATATCATTTCCATTGCTCTTAGAATAAAATACAAAATTATTAACATGGCCTGCAAAGCCTTTCCAACTTCATTTTTTTCTATTTTCTACCACGCCAGTCTTCTTCCAGCTCTATAAGCACCCTCAGAACATGATGTCCTCAAAGCTGACTCTTCACCAACCCCATGCCCTTCATTTAACTCTAGTCATCCTTAAGTTCTCAAATTAAACGTCAATGCTCTTGTAAGCATTTACAGACCTTTATAGACCTCCAACCAAGTTAGGCCCCTCTATCTATCAGGTCATTTAGTATCCTTCCTTCATAGCACAGTGCCTATGTGGGCACTCAGTATTTGTTAAATGAATGAATAAGAAAAACAAAAGCAGTTGTGAAGGCAAAAGCTACTCCTCTTATATGCAGGATGTTATATAACTTGGGACAACAAAGTTTGGTCTCATCCAGAGATTACTGAACAGCAAAAGTCAAAAGTCAATGTGAACTCCAATCAATAAGGCTAGTTCATTGTACCTTTAACAAAATAAGTTATTAATGCGACTGTCTCTTTTCTGAGTACAGATAAGCAGACCTCAGGTAGTAGAATAGAACTTTATGAATACAGCTCATTATGTAACCAATGCCCCAAGCTTATAAATAGCTATTTCAGTTCCTCAGGAGTCAAGGACTTGTGGGTGAGAGCCTCAGATGACACATTTTTTTTTTCTTTTAATAATTTAAATTTTTTAGAGCAGGTTAAAGTTCACAGAAAAATTGAGGGGAAGGTTCAGATTTCCTATATATTCCTTGCACGCACACACACATAGCCTATCCTTTTACTAACATCTCCCACTAGAGTGGTACACTTGTTACAAGTGATGAACCTACAGTGACACATCATAATCACCCAAAGTCCATACTTCATATATGATTCACTCATGGTGTTGTACATTCTATGGGTTAGGACAAATTATAATGACACGCTTCCATTATGGTATCATACAGAGTATTTTCACTGCTCTAAAACTCCTGTGCTTTGCCTGTTCATCCCTCCTTCTCCTCTCCCCCAACCCCTGCCAACCACTGGTATTTTTATTGTCTCTACAGTTTTGCTTTTCCCAGAATGTCATATAATTGGAATCATACAGTATGTAGCCTTTTCAGATTGGCTTCTCTCAGTAATATACATTTAAGTTTCCTCCATGTCTTTTCATGACTTAATAGCTCATTTCTTTTTAGCGCTGAAAAATATTCCATTGTCTGGATGTACCACAGTTTACTTATTCATTCACCTACTGAAGGACATCCTGGTTGCCTCCAAGTTTTAGCAATTTTTAATAAAGCTGCTACAAACATCTATGTGCAGGTTTTTGTGTGGATATAAGTTTTCAACTCATTTGGGCAAATATCAAGGAGCACGATTGCTGGATCATATGGTAAGAATATATTTAGTTTTGTAAGAAACTGCCAAACTGTCTTCCGGAGTGACTGCACCATTTTGCATTCCCATTAGCAATGAATGAGAGTTCCTATTCCCCCACATCCTCACTAGCATTTGGTGTTGTCAGTGTTCCAGATTTTGGCCCTTCTAATAGGTATGTAAACGGTATCTCGTTGTTTTAATTTGCCTTTTCCTGATGATAAATGATGTGGAACTTTTCACATGCTTAATTGCCATCTGTATATCTTCTTTGGTGAAGTGTCTGTTAAGGTCTCTGCCCCATTTTTTTAACTTTGTGCGTGAGGAAGATTGTCACTAACATGTTGCCAATCTTCCTCTATTTTATATGTGGGACAACACCACAGCATGGTTTGATGAGTGGTACGTAGGTCCGTGCATGGGATCCAAAGCCGCGAATCCTGGGCCGCTGAAGTGGAGCACGCAAACTTAACCACTACAGCACCAGGCCAGCCCTTTTGGCCAATTTTTTAATCAGATTGTCTGTTTTCTTATTGTTGAGTTTTAAGACTTCTTTGTATATTTTGGATTACAGTCCTTTATCAGATGTGTCTTTTGCAAATATTTTCTCCCAGTCTGTGGCTTGTCTTCTCATTCTCTTGACGCTGTCTTTTGCAGAGCAGAAGTTTTTAATTCTAATGAAGTCCAGCTTATCAACTATTTCTTTCATGGATCATGCCTTTGCTGTTGTATCTAAAAAGTCATCGCCCTACCCAACTCATCTAGATTTTCTCCTGTGTTATCTTCTGGGAATTTTACAGTTTTGTGTTTTACATTTAGGTCTGTGATCTATTTTGAGTTAATTTTTGTGAAGGGTGTAAGGTCTGTGTCCAGATTCATTTTTTTGCATATGGATGTCCAGTTGTTCTAGCACCATTTGTTGAGAAGATTTCATTGTAGATACATAAATTTCTAAACTACAAAGTACTTGAGATAAAAAAGGAAAGTAGATATCATCAACCAGTGGAAGTAGATAATCATGATCATTACAGAAAATTCACAGGAAGATGTATTTGCTTTTGCTAAAAGATAGAGTCAATAATTGCACTAGTGGAGGCTTCTACATTAATCTCTTTTTTTTTCTGGTTTTGTTTGCATGAAACATCTTCATAATAAAGTTGTTAAGTGTGCCAGGGCAACTTTGATTTTCTTGAAGCAAACCAAGTGAATTTATTCATAAATCAAATATTTGAGGGGCAGGATAGCGTCTTCATGTGCTTCAAATTCCTCATCTGTTAAGTGGATAATCTAATAATAGCAACTATCTGCTCATAGGTTTTTCTGGTGATTGAATGAGTTAATTCTCATAAAGCAATTAGAATAGTGCCTGGCATATATTACACACTCAATAAATGCTGGCCATTATTAAGTGCCAGACGCTAGTAAGAGTGGTGAAGACACTGCCCTCACAGAATTTCCATTCTAATGAAGAGACTTTTTAAAACCTTAAATACCTAAGTGGGCTACAGAGTTGACTTAAATCAGAAACATAGGAAGCTACTTGAACAGTAGTTCTCAAATGTCTTCTGCAGACTCCTTTAACAGTGTCCATGAGATTGAAACTATTTTCATTATAGTAGTAAGACATCATTTGCCTTTTTCATTCTATTGGCATTTGCACTGATAATGCAAAAGCAATGATGGGTAAAACGGCTAGTGCCTCAACATAAATCAAGGCAATGACAAGCAAACTGTTGTAGTCACTGCATTCTTCACTGTTACATACCCCTTGTAAACAAAACTAGTTTCCCTTTAAAACGTCCATAATAAAGCCATAACATTATTAATTTTATTAAATCTTGACTGGAGTATTTAACTTTCGAATACACTGTGTGACAAAATGAGAAGTACTCACAAAGCACTTCTGATGCATATCAAAGTATGATGATTCTCTCAAAAAAAACCTTATTTGTGCAATTGACTTGTTAGCTTTTTCAAGAAACACCATTTTTACTTAAAAGTATGACTCACAAAATACATTCAGACTTAAGAATTTGCCAGACATTTTCTCAATAATGAATTAAATGAGTTTGTCACTTCAAGGAAAACAACTCGCTGTACTTGTTGCTAATGGAAATCAGACCTTTCAGAGAAAATTAGAATCTTGAAAAACTTGAACCAACCACCATAAGCTTGACGGCTTCCCAATACTTAAAAGATTTTTCTGATAAGATAGGTAGTGATATTAACGTGATCTTTTTTCATATTGGTTAATGAGATCTATCAACATTTGGAAGTTCTGCATAACTCAGAGAACCAGTATTTCCCAAATGACCAACACACAATGTTACAGAATCATGCATAGATAAAAGATGCATTCAAAGTACAAGACAGACCCGTGGATTTTAATTTAGCAAAGTTCAAAAAACTTTACTGATGGTTTCAAATTCCACATCACAACTAAGCTTTAAGAAACTACCATTTATCAAGTTTTGGCACTACCAGAGGAGAATATTCACGAGTGTCTAAAAAGGTTATTAAAATACTTCTCCCTTTTCCAACTACATCACTGTGTGAGGTCTGCTTTTCTTTATATACCTCAACTAAACAACATATCACAACATATTGATAGCAGATGCGGATATGAGAATCTAGCTATCTCTTATTAAGCCAGATGTTTAAGAGATTTGCAAAAATGTAAAATAGTGCCATTCTTCTCACTAATGTTTTAGTATTGGAAAGTATGGCAATTTTTCATAAAATGTGTTATTTATATTAACAAGGATTAGGCTTATTATTCTTTAAACTACTTTTTAAACTCATTTTTATGAGATATTAGCAATTATTGACAACTATAACTTACACAAAACAAAAACTCTTTGGATTTCTTAATCTTTAAGGGTATCAAGAGTTCCTGAGATCAAAATGTTTTAGAATCGCTGTTCTAGAGAAGACTTCAGCAAACTTTTCCTGTAAAGGGGTATATGGTAAATATTTTAGGTTTGATGCCACGTGGCCTGTGTAGCAACTACTCAACTCAGCAGTTGTAGCTGGAAAGTAGCCATAGGCAATATGAAAAGCCCCCCAGGAATGCTGCTGCTGTGCAGGAATATTAGAACAGTATCGCTAGATTATCCAATTTGTGGAGTTGAAAACTCTCAATTGTATATTTTGTCTCAAATTAAAAACGAACTTAACACTGTACCAGACCATCAGTTTTCAACCTGGGGTGTACCAAATAAAGAAAATTGACAGCTGGAGACCCATCTGCCTATTTATCTACCAATAACACAAATCTAATTTTTCCTGGTATATTTGCTATGAGGTCTTAAATTATATGTATAGATCTGTAATGTCACAGAACTTTAATAGTCAGAAATTTAGTCAACCACTTATTTGAGGGAGTAACAAGTAATTCGAGTAGAAAAGACCAATTATAGTATTCTGTATTGACTTGCTAAACTGTGAATAATGTAACCGGATGAAGCTTACTTAGGTTAAATTTTAAATAAGGACTAATTCTAATAATTCTAAATAAAGTCTGCTGTTTGAAGGCTTTGATTTATCCACTCAAGTCGCTTTCTGTATGAAATGAAGCCTTATCTTAGCTCTCCTTGCTCATTTCTCTTATCCTTCTACTGTAGTTAATATACAGCCCGCAGAAAAATCATGGTGATGCACTCTAATGCTTTGCTTGTGTGTCTCTGCACGAAGCACCTTAAGGACAAGAATGTTTAATCAGTTTGATATTCCCGGCACCAAACACGGTGCCTGACATAACTAAAGAATTCGGTTTCTGTAGAAGGTCTGGGTGATCATTGGGTGGCCTACTTTATACTGGTCCCTCTATCATGTGCCGGAGATGAAAAGATGAATTAGAATCCTCTGCTTCCTCTCTGTAATGGGAAACAAAGCAAGCTAGCAGCCCCCTGCACGCAGCGAACGATTCCGTAAACACAAAATTATTCACGGTAACGGACCACAAAGTCAACCGGTAGCGATACACAAATAGAAAAGCCTGATGAATTTTCATTCACACTGAAGCTCACTGTAGCGAAATTCTGGTTCATATGCAAACTGTTTGTCACAACAAACTACCAACTCCTATCTACTTGCAGAAGAGAAGTTATTTGGACACCAAAGAAATTGACGCGCATGCTCTTAAATAGTTGCAGTTGCGGGGTTCCGACCCCCGAAGCTCGCGGCATTCAGAACCAGCGCGCGCTAAACCCACCAGAACGTGAGCAGCCGGCGCTGCACCCGCACCACCAGGACCCCGCCTACCCCGTCCCTTCTTCCTCCCTCCCTCCTCCCCACCCGTCCCGACCCCGTCCCGTCCTCTCCTTCCCTGATCCTTCCCCTGTCCCCTTCCTTCCTCCCTTCCCTGAACAACCTCCTCGGATTTCCCGCTTCCCCACCCCCAAACACCCAGCCAGACGCTTCGAAACAGCCTCCTGCTCACTCGCTCCACCCCCAACGTCCAGCCCCCTCAACGGTTTCCCCTCCCTAGCTCCAAAACGGCATCTTCAAATTCCCCACTTGACGAACCGGAAGTGCGTCATGCACAGGCGCCGAGGTGCTTGTTTGGCGCGCGCGCCCCAAGTCGCTGGTCTGAGCAAGTGTCTTGGGTTTTCTCATTTTTCTCGTTGGTTTTTGACTTTTTGTGGACGCTGGTGTCTCGGATTTTAGAGATGCCGTCTTCTTTGTTGGGCTCGGCGATGCCGGCCTCCACGTCGGCCGCAGCCCTACAGGAAGCTCTGGAAAATGCGGGGCGGCTCATCGACCGTCAGTTGCAGGAAGACCGCATGTACCCGGACCTTTCCGAGCTGCTCATGGTGTCTGCCCCAAGTGAGTGATCGGTGCCCATTTAGTGACTCTGCTTTCTCAGCCGAAAAGATTCGCCTGACTCCCTAACTAGGTCCTTATCCCCAGGGTGGACCAGGCGAGGACATCTTGAGTTTAGGGCGCTGTTGGCTGCATTTTGAAGATCGAAAAAGAGCCTGTGTTCCGTTTTTTTCCTGTCCTCACTTTCTTCATTGCAGGTACTTGAGAGGGTAGGAGTAAAGAGCAAGCCCGCATTTGAAGCAGGAAGAGGCGAAGACCCCGACCTTAGTGAGCTCCTGACTGTCACCAAGTGTTTTTTGCTCGGGCCAGATGAGGAGGATCACCTGATCCAAGTCTCATCATTGTTAATTCCTCCTATTAATATTAGAGTAAAACGGAAGAGCAAACGGAGTTAATTGGTGATTTACCGTGTTCTCTCAAGGATAAGCTTTATTATGTGTAGCGTTAGTGTAATATGAACTGCTGGAACGCGTTAAGAACTACCAGTAGAATAAAGGAGAACAGGGGAATCAGCAGTGCTAATGGACAGGTAGGGTGAGGTAGAGTATGTGCCCATGAAAGAGAGGTAACTGGAAAATATTTTAGCAGGTTTAAATTATGGCCAGGCTTCTCAAGAGATGTAGATTACAAAAGTTGCTAGAAAAAAGTGACTCCTTTGGGAGATGAAATTGGAGAAAAGCAGAGAAGTGTAGATAAGATTGAGTCAAGATTTTTGGTAAGCAAGAAGCAGGATAAAATAACCCGGATAATCTGTGCAATGTAAACCTAAAAGATGCCTCTGACAATTTATAAAAATCGTTATTTGAGTAGACTTGTGATCAGAGAAAAGATGGAAGCAAAGATATTTGTTCCTGACAGCTACTTACTCGTGTGCTTGTCTTATGAGAACCGAGTGACTTACCTAGCAACACTTATCTTGAACAGCATTACTCACTTTGACATCCTTAAATTTGAAAGCAGGGTATAAAAACAGTCCATACCTTGTGGTCCTCTCGTCATATCTGACCCCAATCCTCCCTATCCACCTGAACACACACCTCCCTCTTCAACCTGATCTGTCCCTGTTCCATCGTATTCTCAACCCCCTTGTTCCAGTCTCACTAAATTTAACATGTTTTCCATAAGAAGCCCCCTCTTCAGGATTATATTTACATGTACTCTTCATTATTTCTGGAATATTCTTCTTTGCCTGACAAACACTTCTTCCAGACTCCCTTAAATATCACTTTCTCTGTGAAGGCTTTCTTAACTATTCACATGCTCACCAGTTATTAATTCCATCCTTTGTGTTCTCACTGCCATTTGACACATGCAATGTTTTATTAAAAATATGTTTTAAGATTAAATGAGATATCTGGGATTTGCTTCAAAAAAAATTCTTAGAGTAGATAGTGAAATACAAATCTTCCTCAACTTATGATGGGGTTATGTCCCAATAAACCCATCGTAAGTTGAAAATACTAAGTCAAAACTGTATTTAATGCACCTAACCTGCCAAACATGATAGCTTAGCCTAGCCTACCTTAAACATGCTCAAAACTCACATTAGCCTACATTTGGGCAAAATCATCTAACACAAAGCCTGTTTTATAGTAAAGTGTTGAATATCTCATGTAATTTATTTAATACTGTACTGAAAGTGGAAAACTGAATGATTGTATGGTCACAGAATGGGTTGTAAGTGTATGGGTTATTTACCCTCTTGATCGCCTAGCTGACTGGGAGCTTCGGATCGCTGCCGCTGCCCAGCATCTCGATAGACTATCATATTGCATATCGCTAGCCCAGGAAAAGATCAAAATTCAAAATTTGAAATGCAGTTTCTACTGAATGTGTACCACTTTTGCACCACTGTAAAGCAGGAAAGTCATGAGTTGAACCATTGTAAGTTGGACTGTCTATAAATGAAACCTCCTTGGGCATCTTATTGG
This sequence comes from Equus caballus, assembly GCF_041296265.1. Lineage (NCBI taxonomy): Eukaryota > Metazoa > Chordata > Mammalia > Perissodactyla > Equidae > Equus > Equus caballus. The sequence continues at coordinate 42,955,772 of NC_091704.1, forward strand.
TAATTGTTGAAACTGGAGAATCAGTACAGAGGGATTGATTGCATTTTTCTCTCTAGTTGTATATATTTTTAAAATTACCGTAATACATTTAAAATTGTTTTACATGTCAGTTTTACCCAACATCTTTGTACGTTAAGAGAGCCTGAAAATGTGCCTGGGATAAATAGGTCATCAGTCAAATCTAAGAACACCTTGTTCAGGACTAGGAAACACAGGCTGAATTGACCAGCCCTTAGTGTCTGAGTCTTAGAGCATGAGAAAGGTTGCCAAATGAGAACTCTTTATAGAGCAGTCTGTGATTTTTCTCCCCAATAAAATATTGCTTATGTGGTATTATTTGTTTTTATCTAATTGGTCTGAGAAAGAAATCTAATGGAAAAAGGCATGGATTGTTTTAATCTATAAATGTTTAAGTGGGAAAAGAAATAGCTGTTTTTCCCCAATCAATATTTTGTTTGTCCCCAGTTGTTTTAGCTGAGAATCACAAAGCAGTTTTAGAAATATTTTCTCTTTTCGGATTAGCAAAATAATAGAAAAACACTCAATTAATGAACTGAACATTTCCTTTCTTATGGAATAAGTCTTTGTGAAAGATAGCCTTCTGTTCAGTACTGAAACCAGTAATTGCCTCCACCTTGACACTGGAATTTTTCAGGCCTCCTTTGTCTCAGGTCAGAACTACCTTATTCTCCTGTACCTTTGGAACCACCAAATGGGTAATTTTTTTGTAGCTTACAGTGTTTCTGTATGCCTAGTTGATGCTCAATACATTATTTTACATAAATGCTTCATTTTATTTTTTGTAGATAATCCCACTGTTTCTGGCATGTCAGATATGGATTATCCTCTACAAGGACCTGGTTTGCTGTCGGTACCCAACCTTCCAGACATCAGTTCCATCCGAAGAGTTCCTCTCCCACCTGAACTTGTTGAACAGTTTGGACGTATCCTATTACTTTGTTTTTAACAAAAAATTTTAAAATTGATATTCTCATTTTTATAAGTCATTTTTAATTAGTGTGTTGTATATAAGTTCATTTGAGGGTTTTATTCAAAATACATTTAAGTATGTGGTTACTTTGCCATGTGCCTGGAAAATTTCATATAAAATTGAATGTTGAAAATTGAGTGACATTTTAATTATTTAATTATTTTGGGATATCAAGGAGAGTGAATTGTTTACAAGGAACTCTGCAGTTTTGAATGATACATTGCAAAGTATTATTTTCCGATTAAGTGCTATATGAGGAAGCTTTTACTACTACCCTTTTCAGTTCAAAGACCTATAATTTTCATTTTTATTTTTTCCCATATTTTAACATTTTAAAACAGTTGTGGCTCTAACAATATTTAAAAACAAACAAAACTGCCACATAGTTATTTTTTCCCAAAGTTTTTGGTATGTTTTTACACTTGGAGTTAAAGTTTATAAGTGATCACATTTCTAAAGACCTCAATAAGAATCCATATCTGAAGATATAAGAGACTGAGATACTAATGGCATCTTCACAGTCTGAGTAGCTAGAGGAGTTTTCTTACCCTCTAAAAGTAAAGATTTTGTTTGATTTTCTTAAAGTGTGGCAAACCCTATAAAAGCACTAGATCTATAGTTATTTGCTAGGAAGGTTTTATATCATTCTACTGCTCTCATAATAAAGACTTCAAGATACTGTATAAAGATTAAATCTGAGACTTTTAAAAGGATATTAATCTATTTAGAGTAAAAGGGTTTCATATTTTAGTATAATGATTTAGAAATAGAAAGGAGTGGCTGGCCCAGTGGCGCAGCAAAGTTCGCACGTTCTGCTTCTCGGCGGCCCGGGGTTTGCCGGTTCAGATCCCAGGTGCGGAGATGGCACCGCTTGGCAAAAGCCATGCTGTGGCAGGCGTCCCACATATAAAGTAGAGGAAGATGGGCGTGGATGTTAGCTCAGGGCCAGTCTTCCTCAGCAAAAAGAGGAGGATTGGCAGTAGTTAGCTCAGGGCTTCCTCAAAAAAAAAGAAAAGAAATAGAAAGGAAATGGAAAATTGCTTATAAAATAAATAGAAAAACTAGTAAAATCTAATAAATATTTTTCTTAAAATTTTCAGTGTTTCTCTGAGACTTTGTAAAATAGTATTATTAAGTATATGATGTACCTTATCCCATACTCTACCTTTGCTTGGTTTCTTAATATTCTTTAATCCTCTGATAATACCATACTTTATCAAAGACATTTTCTTTAGTTAGGGAATTCTTTTGTTTTCAGGACTGTTTCATTGTCTTATGATTATTTAACATAATTCTTTGTCTGTTTTTCAATTGCACTATATATGAGGTTTGCAGATTGTCACCAAGCTATGACTTTAGCATCCTGTGTGCTTTTTTTTTCATCACTCTTGCTCTTAGACATTGGAAAAACTGTCCCAGTAAAACAGTTTTTTAGTGTCAAAGTTCACTGGTGGTGTTCATAATCAGTATTCTTTTTTTAAGTTAGTAAAAACAATACATTTGTCCTTCAGAATACATTTTAAGTGGTCAGATAGCATTATTTAGAAATTATAAACTATGTGTTCATGTCATTCACTAAGGCTTTCATTGGAAATCAAGATATTTCATTTGCTCTTTCTGTTAAAGTATGGGCAGGGCATGATTTTTTAATCACTAATTTTAAATCAAAATCTTTTGAAACAAGTTTAACAAAGATGAGATTGAAATTTTTATCCTTACATCCACACTACCTCAGATATGCAGTGTAACTGCATGATGGGTGTGTTCCCTCCTATCAGCAGAGCTTGGCTCACAATTGACAGTGACATATTCATGTGGAACTATGAAGATGGGTATGTATTGAAGGCTGATTTGCTTTACCATGATTAGAATTTAGATTATCTTTATTGCAGCTAGTGATCTACTCATTAAAAGCTGCCTGGTTTATCTTTCATTTGTCTAACGGCTGAGTCAGTGCTTCCCAGTATGCATACCAGTCACCTGGGAATAAGGTTAAAATGTGGATTCCATTATAATAGTTCTGAGTGAGGCTCAAGAGGCTGTATGCATTTGTAACAAGCTTCCAGGTGATGCCGCCATTCTGAGTACCACTCTGAATAGCAGGAATCTATTTCCCAAGCTCTCATTTTGCAGTAAATAGTCTGTCAGTAATTCTTGAGGCCAGCTGTAGTGGTCTAGTGGTAAGATGCAGCCCAGGTCTGTTTCCCAGTCAGGGAACCACCTGTCTGTTGGTTGTCATACTGTGGCACTGCATGTTGCTTTGATGCTGAAAGCTGTGCAACTGGTATTTTAAATACCAGCAGGGTCACCATGGTGGACAGATGTCACTGGAGCTTCCAGACTAAGACAGAGTAGGAAGAAGGACCTAGCCACTCTCTTCCAAAAAAATTGGCCATGAAAACCCTGTGAATATCAGTGGAACATTATCTGATATAGCACTAGAAGGTGAAAGAAACGTGCAAAAAGACCAGGCAGAGTTCTGCTGTGCTGGACACAGGGTCACTGGGAGTTGGAATCAACTCAAAGGCACTAACAACAAAATTCATTGAGAGATGATTTGATGTTCTTGTTTTTTGTTTTTTTTTTTTCTTTTGAGGAAGATTAGCCCTTAGCTAACATCTGCTGCCAATCCTCCTCTCTTTGCTGAGGAAGACTGGCCCTGAGCTAACACCCATGCCCATCTTCCTCTGCTTTATATGTGGGACGCCTACCACAGCATGGCTTTCCAAGCAGTGCCATGTCCACACGCAGGATCCGAACCGGCGAAACCCGGGCCGCCGAAGCATGTGCAAACTTAACTGCTGTGCCACTGGGCCAGCCCTGCAGTTTGATCATCTTTTTTTTTTTTTTTTTAAATATTGGCACCTGGGACAACTGTTGCCAATCTTCTTTTTTTTTCTGCTGCTTTTTTTCTCCTCAAATCCCCCCAGTACATAGTTGTATATTTTAGTTGTAGGTTCTTGTTGTGGCACATGGGATGCCACCTCAGCATGGCCTAACAACCAGTGCCACATCCACACCCAGGATCCAAACCCTGGGCCGCCAAAGTGGAGTGCGAGAACTTAACCACTTGGCCACGGGGCCGGCCCCTGAAAGTTTTTGTATTTGCATTAATATCTAACATAGTCATTCATTTAATAAATACATTGAGCTTATTGTGTATCAAACACTGTGCTAAAAACAGTATTGAATGATATAAGCGTAGTCCTGGACCACATGGAAGGTACAGTCCAACCTTACTGTATGTTCAAACTAGAACTCATTTAAAGAAAAATTATTTGAACAACGTGCTTATTGAAAAGTCTAGGCAGAAGGGGCCGGCCCGGTGGCGCAGCGGTTAAGTTCGCACGTTCCGCTTCTCGGCGGCCCGGGGTTTGCTGGTTCGGATCCCGGGTGCGGACATGGCACTGCTTGGCAGCCATGCTGTGGTAGGCGTCCCACGTATAAACTAGAGGAAGATGGGCACGGATGTTAGCTCAGAGCCAGGCTTCCTCAGCAAAAAGAGGAGGACTGGCAGTAGTTAGCTGAGGGCTAATCTTCCTCCAAAAAAAAAAAAAAAAAAAGAAAAGTCTAGGCAGAAGTACTGGGTATAAATCTTTAGTTCAAAAATTCAATTCTGTGAAATTTTATAGGCTTAGTTTCAGTTATTCCATTAGTTTTCTATTTATAAATCCTAAATCCATCTGGATGATAGAAAGATAATCTTATTTGATTCATTGTTCCCTAACCCCCAACTCTCCCGGTGTTAGTCTTAGTTTCCAGAGGTTGTGCTCATTATCAGAGGAGCCTATATGATTCCACAGCATGGGAAAATGAGGAAACCTGGTCCACCATAATTTGCCATTTAGGTGTTTTCTTTCTGTTTGCATGGCCCTTTTCAGGACAACGGGAAGTTTTCTTCAAAGTCCGGATCATACGATTATTTCCCTGGTGTTTATCCTGTTTGGTATTCTCTGAGCTTCGTGGGTCTTTGGTTTGATGTCTTTCATTATTTTTGGAAATTTTTTCACCCACTGTCTTCAAATATTTTTTCTGCCCCATTCTCTCCCTCTCCTGAGATTTCAGTTACACTTTTGTTAGACTGATGTTATCCAACAGACTTTGGATGCTCTGTTCTGCTTTTTGTTTCTCTGCTTTTTTTTTTCCTTTTTTTGTTTCAATTTGGACAATTTCTATTGACCTAACTTGAGGTGTACCGATTCTTTCATTAGCTGTGTCAAGTCTATCTGGTAGTTTGGACCTCTGGCTCATAGATAGTCTGGTTCTGTTGATTTTTGTTTCTTGACAGTGGGCTTTTTTTTTCTTGCTTTTTTGTGTCTCATGTTTTTTGATTGAAAGTGGACATCATGTATAGGACAATGAATACTGCAGTAAGTAACATCCTTAGAAATGGGCATGTGTCTTGCTAGGGCCTGGCAGGTAGGCCTTTGTTGTGGAGGAAGTTGACTTTTTCCAAGTCAGAAGTTGAGCTGAGTTTGGTTTTGTTGTTGCTATGGTTATCCTCAGTGGATCATAGGTTTCAAATTCCTTTGGAATTATCTTACACTTAGGGTACAGGTTGGGTTGTTGGGGATTTTTTCTCAATGCTCCTGTTCCACCCTCAGCCATAGGCTTTCCCTGTGAGCCTGTTCTGTAGAGGATGTACCCTCTCTATACTCTTGCCCCTGCTCCAGTGGTAGATCACTGTTATTTGAGACTGCAACCTGGTTTGGAAGGTATGTGGAATGGGGAGCAGCATTCCCTGTTTTCCTTTTCCTGCTTAGCCTTAGGCAGGGCTGTGTGCCTGGGTCTTGGAACTGAAACAGTTTTGTTTGCTGGCTTATTTTTCCTTATATTTATAGCCTTAAAGAGTCTTATAAGATAAAACTTGGTTTTCTTTTTGTGTATGACGTGTTTTTCTTTAACTCTTGACAGAGGAGACCTTGCTTATTTCGATGGACTTAGTGAGACTATTCTTGCTGTGGGGCTTGTGAAACCAAAAGCTGGTAAGAGATAAAAATAAAAGGATTAAATTATGTTTGTATATACATAGACTCCCAGGTGTTTTAGTACTGAATGATAACACATTTTAAGAAGTTGAATTTCCTGTTGAAGTTTTGTTCTGAATTACTAATAATTAGAAATATATAAAGTCATTAGAAATATTTAACAGTTTACTCACTTTATAAGTGAGTCTGCCTTTAAAATTGTTAAGCTGTAGTTCTTGAATTTTATCTTGATTTTTGTTACTCTGTCTTGATTTACCTTGTTTTTTACATTATACATTTTTCATCAGTTACTGAATTTAATCTAAAAAACATTTTTGTCTCTGCATTTTTTAAGTTTTGCTTGCCCATGGAAGTGACAACAGAGTTCAAAATCTTAGAGAAGTCATAATTATTGTTTAACTTACAGTTATAACTTCATTATGTGAGATCTTTTATCAAGCTACTGAGGAGCAGAATTGATTGGTTTACATTTAATATACATCCCTTGAATGTGCCTTCTTTTTTTTTTTTTAAAGATTGGCACCTGAGCTAACACCTGTTGCCAGTCTTGTTTTTTGTTTTTTCTGCTTTTTCTCCCCAAATCCACCCAGTAGATAGTTGTATATTTTAGTTGTGGGTCCTTCTCGTTGTGGCATGTGGGATGCCTCCTCAACATGGCCTGATGAGTGGTGCCATGTCCGCATCCAGGATCCGAACTGGCAAAACACTGGGCCACTGAAGTGGAGTGCGCAAACTTAACCACTCAGCCATGGGGCCAGCCCCTGACTGTCCCTTCTTACTAGAGGAAATAATAGATAAAATTCACTTGTTTCCATGTAGACAAGGAGAACAGATTAGTGGCTACCAGGGGAAAGTGGGCATGGAGGGTGAGCACAAAAGGTGAAGTGGTGCACCTACAACATGACTGACAAACAATAATGTACAACTGAAACTTCACAAGATTGTAAACTATCATAATCTCAATAAAAACTCAAAAAAAAATTCACTTGTTTGCAAAGCCTAAAAATTTTTTAAGGTCATGGCCATTTTAAAATTACAATAATTTGCATAAGTATAAACATGCAGGGTTTTTTTAGTTAGTAGTTTAAAGCAACTTGCATTTCTCTCTCTTTTTTTTTTTTTTGGTGAAAAAGATTGGCCCTAACCTAACATCTGTTGCCAATCTTCCTCTTTTTTTTTTTCTCTCCAAAGGCCCCCAGTACATAGTTGTATATCCTAGTTGTAAGTCCTTCTAGTTCTTTGATGTAGGATGCCTTCTCAGCATTGCCTGACAAGCCATGCTAGGTCCGTGCCCAGGACCTGAACCGATGAACCCTGGGCCGCTGAAGCAGTGCGTGCGAAGTTAACCATTCAGCCATGGGGCTGGCCCCCAAACATGCAGTTTTATATAGTTTGTACGATTGCAGTGGAAATGTATTTCCTTTACATAGAATCTCAAAGCAGTCTTTACTCTGATATTTGTCTGTCTGTCTTGTTTTTTCATTGAGAAGTTTATTCATATAAAAGTCAACAACTGTTTCTGCCCCATTGTAGTAAATTCTCCATCTAAAACAAATAGTAAAATTTTGTTCCACTCAAATGTAAATTTTAGTGCAAAATTGAAATTATGGCATAGTCTTTGATGAGGTAGCGAAGTTGTCTTTGATAATTAAACGATTCTGACTTTGCTGTCAAGTACTGAAAATTCTGACTCTCAAAAATATGTTACAGCTAACAAAGTCCTTTTCTTACTTCGTCTTTTGCAAGGGAACATTGTCAAGTTAAAGTCATCTTTTTCTAAGTCAAGCTTTTTGACAAAAGTCTGCTTTATTGATGCTTTCTATGTAAGCAAGAAGGTTCAATTTTATGATTGTTTGAATAATAAAACACAAGAATTCCCCAGTGTTTTTAGTATTTCCAGGTTTTTGCCTACAGAGAAATTGACAAGGCTTAATCACACTTTTCAAGTTCAAAAAACCTTTCTTGTGTATGGAAAGATTCACATCGTTGTCCAGCTTCAATCTCATCTTCCAGGGAGGTAACTTAGTCAAAAGAGCTTGTTGCTTTTGGGCAGTATTCCTTACAGGGATTATATGATTATAAGTTAAACTATTTACCTCATCTGTATGACCCAATAGAGCTGCCACCTAAGTCAAATCGCATATAAACTTCTTCCTGCAAGTTATTCTTAGAATAATCTTTCCTTGTGTCTCCAAGAAAGTAAACCTCCTACCTCAAGTTTAGTCAACTACTTCTGGAAAGCCAGTGAACTTCTTGGTAGATGAGAACAACTTTATATTTTCCTATTTCTGGACAAAATCTCTTGAAAAGTTCATGCTATCATTGAAGTTGCCTTTGAAGTTGAAGGTGCCATTGGCCAAGTTTTTGGTGCAAAAGCATGCCTTGTGGAATGCAGTGAGTTAGGGTTCTGTTAAGTTTCTTCATCAAAGCAGCAAAAACAGATGTTTTGCAAAGGATCCTAAGTGCTCATATTTACACAAGCACAAAACTTTCTTTCAAAATTGTATTGAACAGTGAGACTTTTCACCGTTCCAAAGACCTGAAGGACAATGGCAGTTTCTAAAAGGTACTAATAAGATGTGCACTCTGTAGATAAGAAGTGAGAGTTGACTGAAGTGAAATGTAAGTCTTTTGACCTGTTGCATCCTGAAAGGAAGTGGCTTCCAATTTTACTATCTCCTGTTTCAAAATACTTGAATAAATTATGAAAGATTTCAGAGAAGATAGCATCATTTGATGAGGTGCTACTTTATTTATCTTCCTTTAAAGAAAATCTAAGTTTTCGTAAAGTTCAGACTTTTTAAATCAACTTACAATGAAATATCAGGTGTATTTTGAGATCAGTAAGACAAGAAGTCTGTGGGGGCCAGCCCAGTGGCACAGCGGTTAAGTTTGCATGTCCTGCTTCGGTGGCCATGGGTCTGCCTGTTCGGATCCCGGGTGTGGACATGGCACCATTTGGCAGGCCATGCTATGGTAGGCATCCCACATATAAAGTAGAGGAAGATGGGCACGGATGTTAGCTCAGAGCCAGTCTTCCTCAGCGAAAAAGAGGAGGATTGGCAGCAGTTAGCTCAGAGCTAATCTTCCTCAAAAGAAAAAAAATGACAAGAAGTCTGTGCCTTTAGTTATATTGACTTAAAACCTTGATATGCAAACTATGACTTTGTGTTCCTTTATGTTCATCAAGTGAAAGTAAAACCAAGTAATGATATAAGCTTTGTTGTATTTTCTATGACATTTAATATGCTTAAGTAAGCCAAATGTATACATACAAAGAGATGTCCATAATCATAAAGTATATTTACTTTTATTCCTATTAGAGACACTACTTTTTGATGTCATAATATAATGACAGTGATAATTACACATAGCATTTCATACCACGCCTCACTTTTTAAAATTAATACCTTAGTGTGAATTAACATAAAAAAAATTTGTACTTGGTTTAATGTCCCACCAAAACTTTAAATTACCTGGTTTTGATATATGAACTCATTTGGCATGTAAACTCATTTCTGTCTCCTTGAATTTGACTACTCCAGGTGCCTCATGTAAGTGGAATCATTGTGTTTTTGTGAATGGCGTATTTCATTTAGCATATTGTCCTCAAGGTTCAACTCTATTGTAGCATGTGTCAGAATTTCCCTCTCTTTTTAAGGCTGAATAATATTCCATTGTAGTTGTATACCACATTTTATTTATTCATCCATTGTTAGATACTTGGGTTGCTTTACCCTTCTAGGTCTTGTGAATAATGCTGCTATTAACATGAGTATACAAATAGAAGTCTTTTATATTTTAGTAAACCTCAGCTATTTTGTAATGTAACACTGATTTTAAATGGCGTTAAATACTGAAGTGTTTATTTCCTAAGGTGGTTCTTTTCTATGACTATTTACTTATTTAAATGATCATAGGGTATAATATATTAACATCAAAATTAACTAAACTGAGTTCAGACTTTTCATATACTATTTAATCAATAGTTCATTTTATTGATAAAGCTGTATTCTGTTAACACCTAAGTCTAGATGTTTTTCAGGAAATAATCCCTACTGCATGTCTACTTTATCTTAGGCATCTTTCAACCTCACGTTCGACACCTCCTGGTTTTGGCAACTCCTGTGGATATAGTGATTCTTGGGCTAAGCTATGCTAATCTGCAAACAGGTATAGAAATCCACATGTTGTGTTTTTTAAAATAAAAATGTCTTGGCCAATTTAATATTATTATTAAAAGCTAATCTTTTTCACTACATTAACTTTCCAGGCTATTTGCTTGTAGGAAAATAACATTTCCCTATAAATATGCTATCTTTCAGGTCAGTCACGCCACCAAAAATGTATTTTAGATATATTTACCATATTAATGTGTGGTTCTTAAATGTCTAAGATAAAGGGAGGATAGTAGTAGAGAAATAATTGACCCTTGTGTTTTTCAATAATGCTTTCAACTTCTTTGTTTCTAAATTTTTGGATGGCCATTTTAACATATAGAACACTGAAATATAATACATTATTCTTTCTATTAAGGTAAGAAGCCCTCAATTAATTTATTACAAGCACATTCAATGGCTTTTTTTTTTGCATTCTAGCAATCTGTTTTGGGTGAAATAATGTTGAATTTCAGTGACTCAGTGATTATTACTACCACGTCCTTAGACTTTCTTCCAAAATATTATTTGGGTTAGTTTTTTGTTTGATGTTTTACCATGACATGTATACATATATAATATTATATATAATAATTTATATATTTTATATGTTATGTGTATATACTGTTACACATTATATATATACTGTAGGTTGTATTTAACTTGAATTATCAAATTATATGAGACTTTTTATAGTAATTTAAAATGTATATTACAGAAGCTTTTGAGTATTTCAAGGCTTCAGTAAAAATATCAATTCTGAAGATAATGCAGTAATTGTTTTAAATTTTAAAAAAGCTGGTAAACTAATTCCTGTGTTCTTCCTTTTAAAAAACAAATAGGTTCTGGAGTTCTTAATGACAGTATGTGTGGTGGAATGCAGTTGCTTCCAGATCCTTTATATTCTCTTCCCACTGATAATACTTACCTTTTAACAATAACTTCCACCGATAATGGCAGAATTTTCTTGGCTGGAAAGGATGGCTGTTTGTATGAAGTAGCATACCAAGTAAGTCTGGCATTATACACGTTTTTTTCCCTCCCTCTTGATGGAGTAGGGATAGGTAAGCTGTTGTTTTTATTTTCTAATTATATAAGTACATTAGTATGTTCTTATGGAAAGTATTCAAACATAGTTATAGCTGTAGTCCTCCATGACTACACCATGCCTACAAAACCCAGTCTTCTCCCCAGAGGTCAAAGCCATTATCAGTTCTGTGTATATCCTTATAGAGCATGATACATACATTGATAAATATCTTTAAATATATCTGTAAATATCTACATATATCTGTTTATATGTATATTTATCCATTTACAAGTATATAGTATACTTTTGTATATGTATATTTTTACTTGGATTATTGCTTACATTTTGTTTCATAATTGGCTTTTCACTGAACTATGTCTTGAAAGTCTCTCCTTGTCTGTATCTGGTAGATAGATATTATGTTTTGTGATTGCTGCATACTTGTCCGTAAAATGAATGTGCGTGGTTTATTTAACAATTCCTTTCTTGATGGACCTCTAGGTTCTCAGTTTTTCCCTTTCACAAATAATGCTATAGTACCTTATTCTTTTGGAGACCTCTTTCTTTACTTGTGTAGAAACTTTTTAGTCTGAAAGACTTAGAATTCTAATAGATGGCTTATAGAGTATGTGTATTTAAAATTGTATTGTATAGTTTTGTATTGCCCTCTCAGAGTTTTAGATCCTTGGCAGGCATCTATGAATGTATCCTCCCCTCCCCTCACTGTCACTAATATTGGTATTATCAAACATTGATTTTGGCCAATCTGATGGAGAGAAGTTGTTTTTTATTACTAATTGAGTTAAGCATATTTTCATGTATTGGTCATTTGTATTTTCTCTTCTCTGAAGTGCCTCTTTGTGTCCTTTGCTGGGTTTGTTTCCCTCCTGTGCTGTTGCCTTTTTTATAAGGTAAATGATAGGAAACTGGTAAAATAATATTCTCACAGTTACACAGCTAATTAGTGGCAGTATTAGAACCCAGGTCAGCTGGGTTTTTTAATATTACATTGTATCTCTTCATTGCCCACTTTCTCCTGGCTGTGTTCATTACAAAAAATGGTTTTGTTATAGATTTAAGTATGGCAAAACTCAGTCATTGAGAAGTAGACTGTAGATTTTGATGGTGGTGGCTAATAAAATTCCTTTTAGCAGTAGTGAGAAGAGATAAAAATACCTCTATCCTGTGTACTTTTGATACTTATAAACTGTGCTTATTTTCCTTACCACTTCAAACAGGAGTTTTTGGGGTTTGTTTTGTTTTGTTTTGTTTTTGGTAAGGAAGATTGGCCCTGAGCTAACATCCATTGCCAATCTTCCTTCTTTTGCTTGAGAAAGATTATCCCTAAACTAACATCTGTGCCACTCTTCCTCCATTTTGTATGTAGGATGCTGCTGCAGCAAGGCCTGATTAGCAGTGTGTAGGTCGGCACCTGAGATCTGAACCCCTGAACCCCAGGCTGCTGAAGCAGAACACACCAAGTTAACTACTCTACCACTGGGCAAGCCCTGAAACAGGAGTTTTTAAGATAATTAAAACAGGACTTCACTGACTGGGCCAGCGCTGATGGTTAAAGTTTGGCACACTCCACTTCGGTGGCCTGGGTTCAGTTCCTGGGCACAGACCTACACCCCTCTTTGGTGGCCATATTGTGGCGGCAACCCTACAAAATAGAGGAAGATTGGCACAGATGTTAGCTCAGGGCCAATCTTCCTCAGCAAAAAAAATAAAATATGAGTTGAGTGACATAACACTCCTGAAGTTGCTGGAATAGACATAGCTCATTTCACTGAAAGCAGTGGTTTAATTATAACAAAGTACAATTTTTTTAATTATAGGACTAAAGTCAGTATTTACTTTTGAAGAATATGTCTCACTTTATGTACAATTATTGGTATTTCACTAAGATTTGAAGATTTTTATAAGCATGGGTATACAATAATTGCTATGATAGAGGTACCTACATTTACCAGTCTTCTTTCTTTCAATTTTTTCTTTTAAGGCAGAAGCAGGTTGGTTTAGCCAAAGATGTAGGAAAATAAACCACTCAAAGAGCTCACTTTCTTTCCTTGTTCCTTCATTGCTACAATTCACATTCTCAGAAGATGGTAAGTAGAAAACAAATTTGGCAAACAAAAAATTTTAACAGATTGTTGGCTTAACATCAGAATTCTCATTCTTAATTGAAACAATTTGTCTTATTAAATAGTATTTGTTATTCATATGATCTCTTAAAGGAAGAAGGGATTATGAAACGTGGAGACATCATGGGTTTTATTCCCAAGTTCCTGTAAATGTAGCATCATGGAACATGTGTCTAAATAGCAGCTTTACATACATTCTTAAACCAAAACGTGTGTGTGAGAGAGAGAGACAGACATTCAGACATGTAATACATATTTTTCATGTTCTGGAACAAATTCCCAGTAAAAAATGAATTTATCCAAGTTTTTAATAAACTGAGTGTTTTTGGCAGGTGAAATAATTAAAAATCATTTATTGAAATAAGTAATGCACCTAAAAAATGTTAGTGTGATTGAGTTTTTAAATAATTTCCCTTCACACAATGAATTAAACTCAACTGGAAGTTTCTTGAAGGAATAGACCGGGTGTAATTTATTTTGTGTTTTTAACATATAGCAAACAATCTATTTAATGTCTGTTGAATGGAAAAATAATCTAGAACATGTTTTTCAATTAGCTTAAAATTCACGGGCTGGCCCAGTGGTGCAGTGGTTAAGTTCGCACGTTCTGCTTCACTGGCCTGGGGTCTGCCAGTTGGGATCCTGGGTGTGGACGTGGCACCGCTTGGCAGGCCATGCTGTGGTAGGCGTCCCACGTATAAAGTAGAGGAAGATGGGCACGGATGTTAGCTCATGGCCAGTCTTGCTCAGCAAAAAGAGTTGGATTGGCAGCAGATGTTAGCTCAGGGCTAATCTTCCAAAAAAAAAAAAAATTTCATTTAGAAGACATAATGACTTATTGGTGATGGTCTCAACCCAGTCACAGTATTTGATGTCTGCTTTGTTCACATGTTGTCTGACCTAAAGGCTTCTTAACTTTGTCCTTATACAAATATCCTGGGATTTATCTACAAAGCCAGAGGAAAGTCCCTGAATGCAAAGATCTAATTCAGCAGTTTTAATTTGTTGTAAGTGTCTGCTGGTTGGTTCATTAATGTTTAGGTTTTTTTCTTTTTTTTCTTTTACTTTTAGATCCTATTGTTCAAATTGCAATTGATAATTCTAGAAATATTTTATATACTCGATCTGAGAAAGGAGTAATACAGGTAAGTTTTAATGTTATTCTACCATTTAAAGGGGGAAAAACATCCCTGTTTTTAAGGAAGAAGATTCAGTCACTCTTAGACTTTTCCTTTGGACTGTGTGCTTTTTAAAAACAACCCAAACCATTTCTTAATGCCCCTTTTTTATGAAATTTCAAATCTCTGAGTGTTTCCATCCCTATGTGAAATACCAAAATTATAGAATCCCTGAAAAAGGAAAGTTTGTTTAAGAAAATTCTTTTGTTTGTTTTGTAAAATGTATATATCTTATAATCATGTTTAAGTGGACATAATTTTTTGTTCACAGGTTTATGATTTGGGCCAAGATGGACAAGGAATGAGCAGAGTTGCCTCAGTGTCACAGAATTCTATCGTCTCTGCTGCTGGAAACATTGCTAGGTAATGTGTGTACTTTCTTGCTGGACATTTCATTTGCAGGCACAATTATACCATTTATGTGCAATATACTAAAATTAACTTATTCCTTCCTCAAAATATCTCTAAAAGATAAGGAATGTTGGGGATGACGTTATAGGTTGTGTTTGAAACAGAGCTGCTAGAGACTTCTTTCATTTTATTCTTATGTTGGATGGTTTGAGACGTATGGCAGACTGATTTTGCAATGTGAAGTACAGCTTGACCTGTGTCTTTCCTTGGAACTTTAAGCTTTAGGTGGTCTGTGCAGGCATTAGAATTGTGACTGGGAAGCCGCATGTCTCAAGTTTCCCCTCTTATAACTACTCCACCCTGTAACAGGCCTACATCGTACAAGTTTAGGTGATCTGGTAATTGACACAAGTGCACAGAGTTTCAGTCATATTATCCTTATTGTATTCATGGGGAAACTGAAACTAAGGGATGTTAGGATTTGCTTGAGGTCTGACTGCTACATAAGTGCTGGAACCCAACCTAGAAGGCAAGTCTTCAGACACTATACACTGGTCTTTGCGTATATCACCGTTGACTTAGTCAGCTGCAAAAAATTTTCTTCACATAACAAAGGCCTCAAATTTTCAGCTTCTCTTGTCTTATGTGCCTGGGTCATTGCTGCAATCAGATATCCTAGTGAAAAATCAACATGTTTTCTTTGCTCTTCAGTGACAAAAAAATTCTTGGAGCTGGCCCCGTGGTATAGTGTTTAAGTTCGGTGCACTCCACTTTGGTGGCCCAGGTTCACAGGTTCTAATCCTGGGCACAGACCTGTACTACTCGTCAGCCATGCTGTGGCAGTGACCCACATAAAAAGTAGAGGAAGGTTGGCACAGATTGTTAGCTCAGGGCTAATCTTCCTCAAGCAAATAAAGAGGAAGATTGGCAACAGATATTGGCTCAGGGCTAATGTTCCTCAGCCAAAAAAAACCTTCTAAAGGCAGACAATCGAAAATAAAGGGTTTCCTTTTTCTTCCTCAACTCTTTTTGGAAATTTTTTCAAATCCACAGAAAAATTAAAAGAATAGCATGGTAGAAACTGATACATCCTTTATCTAAATTTGCTAATTGTTAACATTTTGCCTCATTTGCTCACTTACTTTCTTCTGACCTATTGGAAAGTAAGTTGTAGACATCATGACTTTCACCCTTAAATCCTCCACTTCCATCTCCTGTCTCATATACCACAGTATCATTACTACATCTTAAAAAGTTAATAATTTTGTAATATTATTTTGTAATTGTACAGTCCATATTAAAATTACTCAATAGTCTCAAAAATCTTTTATGGCTATTTTTCTTTCCATTTTCTCCAGCTTCAGTCAGAGCTCATGAATTGCTTTGGTCTTTAGTGTCCTTTTATTTGTCAAATGTTGACTTTTGGGAGCAGGGGGCGGGTGAGTTATTTATAGAATATCCCAATTTCTGAATTTGCCCTTTTTTCCTTATCATTAGATTCAGGGGCTATTGTTTTTAACCACAATCGCGTAGGTTATCAGTGAACTTCTTACAGCATTACATCAGGAGGCACATAGCACCAGGTTTCCCACTATGAATAGTTGGTTAAGTGGTGTTCACCATATCTCTCCATTATAAAGGTTCATTTTTCTCCCCTGTTTAATTAGTGGTAATCTTTACAATGATATTTTGATGCTCCGATAACACCTTGTTCCCCATTAACTGTTCACCCAGTGGATTTAGCCTTCTTTTATGATCTGAAAAAAGGGTTGCTCTTAACAATATTAATGTAAACAACACACATTCAAGGGTTTTTGCCAATTCTTGCTGCTATTGTAATACTTTCCTAAGAAGTTAGTCTTAAACTATTTTCTCATATTTAGACATGTAAAAATGCTGGTGGACTATGTTCCTTATAGTTTAGTAGACACACTTTTTAAATAAACTTTGGTTTTTCTCCTTTCGTTTAGGACCATAGATCGTTCTGTTTTTAAACCAATTGTTCAAATAGCAGTGATTGAAAATTCCGAATCACTGGACTGTCAGTTATTGGCTGTCACACATGCAGGTATGTTGTTTTATTTATACATCTGCTATTGCCGTTATAACTTTTGAGAATCCTCTGATTTGGAAATTTATCATTAGCAATATGTTTTTACTTCTGTATCAGTTATCAAGCCATATTAATATTTCATAAACCTAAGGATTTTGAAGATTAGAAGAGTCCTCTGGTTCTGTCTCCTCATTTTATAGATGTAAACCAGGTCTGAAAGGTAAAGTGGCTAACACTCAGTGACAGAGCCTGAATTGGAATGCAGGCTCCCTTATCTTACGGTTGTAAGCTCTTTCTACTGAAAGGTGTTGATTCACCTCTCAATTCCAAGTGACGTTGTCTTAGAAATCCACTTCAGCTTGGTAGTACACCTAGTGATTTAAGATGAGTCAGAGAAGTGATGTATAGCTTTAGCAGAGTGCTGTGTTTCTCTGTGGAATTGCTTCAATAGCACATGGACCTCGTCTGTATTTTCTGTTACTGATGGAGAATTTTATCCCATCATCAGGTGTAAGGTTATATTTCAGCACTTGTCCGTTCAGACAGCCTTTAGCACGACCTAACACATTGACGCTGGTCCACGTCCGCTTGCCTCCTGGATTCTCAGCATCTTCAACAGTGGAAAAGCCTTCAAAAGTACATAAAGCTCTTTATAGTAAAGGTAAGTTCTGAAACACTATCAGAGTTTAGATTCCTAAAGTTATTAAAATTAGAATGTATTTTAAGGCATTTGAAAATAACAGGGAAATTTCCCGTAAAGTTTAGAATGTTTTGGTTTTTAATCCAGAAACTCTTTTTTTATATTAACTCATATCTCCGATTAGTGGGGGGTGTGTGTATATTTATACATAAATATGTATATATATTAATATATATGTGTATATATGTTAATGTTACTAATTAATATTAAGATTATTGGGGAATGCATATTATTTGACATCATATAATAAGATTTTGTGTATTAAACTTTTAGGTATTCTGCTGATGGCAGCCTCAGAAAATGAAGATAATGACATTTTGTGGTGTGTCAACCATGATACATTTCCTTTCCAAAAGCCAATGATGGAAACCCAGGCAAGTTATCCTAAGGAATTATAAAGAATTTTTTACATAATTTTAAGTGAAGAATAAAATTGTAAGAAACTTTATCTTCTGATTTATTACTGTTTCCTTCTAATAATCTTATATGATTAGCAAGCATCTTGAAAAGAAATGTCTTCCATTAATTCTTCATTTTTCCTCTGTGAGGTTAGAAGTCATTATGGTAATCATTAAAAATATCTTAAAATATTGGAATTCTTTTAGAATGTTTTTCATAATGTATCTGAAAATGCATATATCTTTTCTGAAATTATCTTGGTCCCTTGTATTATATTTTTGGTTACTTATTTATAAGGTCATCCCTTATAGTTATGACTTAGAATTTTATTCGTACAATCTCTTTAATTTGTAGCTCTGCCTAAATATTTAAAGTTTTTTCTTTTAATTGTAGAAATTTTCAGACACAAAAATAGAATGGTTAATTGAAGCCCACATTAAAGAATTACCCACATTTTCCCCATCTTGTTTCGTCTTTCTTCTTTCATCCCAGCCCTGAGCCCAAGAAGCTGAGGGCAGGCCGTCTCTGCTGTCTACCCTTAGTGTCCCCTGCTCCACCCCCACCTGTCCTCCTAGATGCCCTAGCATAGCTCAGGCTGCCTGCCTCCAGAGGCTGCTGATCAAACCAGATAAGCCAACCCCCACTAGGGTGTGAATGTCTGAGACTTTCCATTTGGAGCCATCTCTTTAAAGGCATTTTAGTTCTAGCTGTCCCTGGCTGCTTCCTGGTTATTCTCAAACATAAGCCCTTCACGTGTGTCAGTGGCAAAAGGTAGGTGTAGATGAGAGAAGGAAGAACCCAACCCCCAGGCATGGGTGCATGGTTTGAATGGGCTCTTACAAGTTTCTGATGGGGCCTAAGCAGCTGGGGTAGGGGCAAGAGGTAGGTATGGAGGCAAGGAGCACCTTTCTCAAATTCTTTATTCTTTGAACTTCACTAAGCACATACTGTGTACCTCATTCTGTGATAGACTGTGAGGAATCAGAACTCAGTAAGATATAAACCCTATCCTGATGGGAGCACAGTGTTAGGGGATGCAGGATTGAATTCTGGCTCCATTTCCTCAGAGCTGTGGCTCAAAAGACTTACTATATCTCTGGCCCCTGATTTCCTCATCCATAATAGTTTTGATAGTATTTATCTCTATGGGGTTGTTGTAGGTTTAAACAAGTTGATGTATGTAAAGCACTCAGAACACTACCTGGTACATTAGAAGCACTCGATAAAAGTTAATTATTTGTTTTTGTTTTTAAAGCAAATACTATACATCATATCATTTCATTTCTATAATGCTTGAGTTCTCAAACAAATATGGACCTTTTAAAAAAAACCCACCAAATATAGATAAAGTACATGAACTTTGATCAAATTCTAGTCTCCCAAAAAAAGCTATAAAAGACATTGGGACAATGGGGAAATGCTATATTGGCTGGGCATTTGGTTATATTAGACAATTGTTAATATTCTTAAATGTTATAGTAGTATCATGGTTATATAAGAGAACATCCTTATTTTTAGGAGATGCATATGTCATTTAGCAATGACCTATGATGTCCAAAACATACTTTCAAATGGTTCAATAAAAGAAAAAGTTTATAGAAAGAGAAAGCAAATATGGCAAAATTCTGACAATTGTTGAACATAGATATTGGCCATATGGACATTTACTGTACTTTCAACATTTTTGAATGCTTGAAAATTTTTATGATAAAGTATTTTAGAAAATTAAAACACTTGGAAAAAAAAAGGAATACGTTAGTTTAAAAAAGCAAATACAACTTCAGAAGAGAACAGAAATCTTCATGTCAGCAAAATATAAGCACTCAACCTACCAGTATAGATCAGTCTGTCGTTGGAAGGATGGTAGAAGGTAGTCAGTCTTTGGTCATTGAAAGAATTGTAATTCTGGTAAATACTATTTATAGTCTATTTTAAATTTTTGCCTTTGTCCTCTAATGTGAAAAGATTATTTGTTATCATAAAAGGTACCTGATTAGACAAATACAGTAGAAAATTAAATACAGGCCTTTGAGACTATTCATATCACTGTATTATTAATTTATTAAATCCCGCATTTATTTGGAGGTTTCAGGGTTTTTTTTCTTTTTAGGAGGTTTTGCTTTATGTACCTTTAATAATATGTATAAGAAATATTTTCTTTTGCATAGATGACGACTCGTGTTGATGGTCATTCCTGGGCTCTTTCTGCAATAGATGAATTGAAAGTAGACAAGATAATTACACCCTTAAATAAGGATCATATTCCAATAACTGACTCACCAGTTGTTGTACAGCAGCACATGTTGCCTCCAAAGAAATTTGTTCTTCTCTCAGCACAGGTATGGACGTATTCTGTTAAGGTGGAGACAAAAAGAAGCGAAACAAGATTTAATGTTTTGATCAAGTATCCTGCAGTAGTCTCTTGATAGAGTCATTTACTTACGTACTTAGGATTGTTTACTCTTAAAATATTCTTAAGGAATAGTTTGTAAATACCAAAAAATGCAACAAAAAGAACTTGCTTTTTATAAAGTATTATGCTTTTTCTAAAATAGCATTTCTATCACCAGTGTTCAGCGGCATAATAGAAATAAAATAAGCTATCTTTATTATAGTTCTCACTTGTTGAAAAACATTTTCTTAATATTTATTTTTTGGATTGTAATGCATTGACAAAATTCAAATGATATAATAGATGTACACAGTAAAATCTCAAATTCACATCCCTTCCCTAGAGACACTCGTGTCATCAGCATCTGTGTATCCTCCAGAGACATGTTTAATATATATATACACACACACACAATACAAATATGTTTCTCAACAAATGGTGGCAGATTATATATAGTTTTACACCTTGCTTTTTATCTTTCAGAAATATATTTGAGATCTTTTCATATCGATATATAAAGAACTTTCTATTGTATATTTGAAAGGTATTCTTTTATATGGCTATGCCATATTTAATCCCCTATTAATGGATCATCTTTTGCTATTAAAAATTATGCTACAACCTTGTGTGTATATCATTATGCACATGTGCGACTAAAGCTGTAGAATTGTATCTGTTGGGTCAAAGAGTATGTGTATTTATAAATTTGATAGATGTTGCCAGATTTCCCTGTATACATACATTCGTTATCAGTGAATGTTGAGTGCCTGTTTCCTTGCATCCTGTCCAAGTACAATATTTCATCTTATTAAGAGTGAGACTATCTTTTCAAGTGTTTATTTTTCTGTGAACTCTTCCCGTTCTCTATTTTTCTATTGAATTGTCTTTTTCCTTTTGATTTATAGAAGCTCTTTATGTATCAAGGAAACTAACTTTTTGTATTTTAGTCTCAAATATTTTTCGTGATTTATCATTTGATTTTGTTTATTGAGATTTTTCCTATGTGGATAAGTTTATAAGTAATTAAAATCTTCAGTTATCTTTTGGGATTTATGTCATGGTGATAAAACCTTCTTCACTCAATGAAGTTCATAAAAGAATTCACCCATAGTTTCTTCTAGTACTATTATAATTTTATTTTGTCCTTTAAATCCTTTGATCTGTTTGGAATTTATCCTGGTACAGATATGAGTATGGATCCAGCTTCATCTTTTTCTAAATGGACGTACTTGTGCTGACGTAATTAATGGGTGATCTAACTTTTAGCCTCTGGTTTGAAGAATAGCTTTTATTATATACTAAATTCTACTATTTACTTGAGCCTATGTCAGAACTTTCTATTTTGTTCCACTTATCTGACTCTTTATTCATGTGCTATTACCATGCATAAGATAAAGGTTTATAGTATATTTTGTGTCTGACAGAGTCAGCACCCTTTTGCTTTCCTTTGTCAGGGGGAAAGGGGGGCAGTGTTTTCATATTGTTTCCTCTATGGATATGTAGATCTAGTGTAGGTTGGGAAATTGAAATGTAGATAATCTTTTTAACTGATTTACTTTGTATTCTTGTGGGGTTTTTTTGTTTGTTTCATTGGTTTTATTACGTAGTGTAGCAGGATCCATTGCTACCAGCCAAGCTTGGTAAATCTATTATTCATGTTCTTTCTTTTTTTTTAACTTCTTAGGGGAGTCTTATGTTTCATAAACTTAGACCTGTAGATCAGTTGAGGCATCTACTTGTGAGTAATGTGGGCGGAGATGGAGAAGAAATTGAAAGATTCTTTAAATTACATCAGGTAATTATTTGTACTTCTTTTTTTAATGTAGTGATATTTTAAACAGTGGGAATGATAGCTAAATTTTATATAAGTTAGGACTAAAATACTGTAATTAACAGGTAATTTTACAAAATCTTCCTTTCTTTACCTTAGTCACTATATGTGTACTGATACTTGGGAGTGGGATTTAATATGCTGTAAGGCTTATAGTAAACGTTCAGAGTTTTATTCTCTGTTATTGATAATTTCTTATCATTAAAGTGTACTAGGAGGAATCTGATGTTCAAATTATATGACAAATACATTTTTATTAAAATGACAAGACAATTATGGACAAATACTTTCTGTTTTTTACTTAGTGGTGTGAGGAAAAAACTTGAGGCAATAATGATGGGGACATTAGTATTTTAAAGCCACAACTAGAATTGATGAGGTAAAACTGGTAATGTTTAGTTTAAAATCAAGAATATCAGATCAGAGTTAAATATACAGACTCTGGATTTGAACAACCAGCTCCACCACCAGGGTAGATTACTTGAATTCTCTGGGCTTCTATTTCCTCATATGTAAAATATGCATTACATTATAATATTATGTAGTATGAGGATACCTGCTAAACTCTTAAAATAGTACCTGGCACTTGACTTTCTGAGAAATGTGTCTTTAGGTAGTTTTGTCTTTATGCAAATGTCATAGAGTGTACTCACGCAAACCTAGAGGCATTAGCCTACTACACAGCTAGGCTATATGGTACTAATCTCATGGAACCACCATCGTATGTGTGGTCCGTCGTTGACCAAAATGTCATTATGCAGCACGTGACTGTATTGTCGTTTTCTAAAAGATGTAAAAAGACCATGAGAAAAAAATGGGAAGAATAAGCCACTGAAACTAACATAGAATCTAGATAAAAAGAAAAAGAGAGCATCCTTTAGTATTAGTGCCTGTGATAAACTTTAAGACCAGTGTGTTTACCTCTCCTTTTTCATAGCAGCTGATTTCATTCAGTCAGCAAATATTTATCAAGCACTTGCCCTGCTAGGCACGGATTTAAACACTGGATGTAGCAGTGAACACAACCTTTTAAAAATGTTTATATTTAATATAAGGGAAGATATTCGTTTTTTTACAGGAAGACCAGGCTTGTGCAACTTGCCTTATCCTTGCGTGTTCCACTGCTGCCTGTGACAGAGAAGTATCTGCTTGGGCTACTCGGGCTTTCTTCAGGTATGTGTCAGTTTTCTTCCGTTCTTGGCTACTTTTTTAAATGTTTGCATTGGCCAATGTGATAGTTTAAGGGCTTGCAAAACAGTTGAGTGACTGTATAGGCAAGTTACTAAAATTCATTTGCAGAAAGGTGAAATCTGGAAAGGTGATAATGCTACTGGAAACAGCTAGATTAGCATACTTTATGCATCATTTCCCTTTCTCTGGATTCTCTTCTCCACTGTCTCCGTCTAGTGTTCTTTCTACCTTGGTTTCTATCTCATCTATCTTTTTCACTTCCTGAAACACTATGCCAGTTCTGCTTTATGTGTATCATTTGCATTCAGCAATTGTGAATCACTTTAAGGAAATTTGGTGTCAAAAAGATATTTTTAGTAAGAAAATATTTAGCTAAAAATAAGAATTTACAACGTGATTTTGTTTAAAAGCATTTTTTTAAATACTAACTATAATCTAGTATGAAAATTACAGTGCCCATATACTCATTAAGTAAATTCTATGCATTGCAGACTCTTTTTTAAGAAATTGCCAGAGTTGCTTATAATTCTTCCTGGTAGCAGTTTCAAGTCGACATTTACTAAATCAGCATTTTATTATGTATCTATGCATACACAATACATGAAAGTCTCTAATGTTTAAAGCTTTTTTTTTTTTTTTTTTAAGGGGTTATTAGATTCTGGGTGATTTAGACTTTTTATTTTTCCTTTTTCTCCTCAAAGCACCCCCGGGTACATAGTTGTATATTTTTCAGTTGTGGGTCCTTCCAGTTGTGGCATGTGGGACACAGCCTCAGTATGGCCTGATGAGCGGTGCCATGTCCACGCCCAGGATTCGAACCGGCAAAACCCTGGGCCAGCAAAGTGGAGCTTGTGAACTAAACCACTTGGCCATGGGGCTGGCCCCAAAAAACATTTATTTTTAAGCTAAGCAGGACTTGGAACAATTCCAGCTTTTAAGATGGATAGTTTCACTGAATAAACTCAGCCTTTGTTGTCATAAAAATAGGTATGGTGGTGAAGCACAGATGAGATTTCCGACCACTCTCCCTGCTCCAAGTAATGTTGGTCCCATCTTGGGGTCTCCTGTGTACGCTAGTGAGTATGAAACACTGAAATGAAACTGTTTCTAATAGAGTTTGAATTTTGGAAACTTTGTAGCATGTTTTAATGTATAAAGCTTTTCATTATATTTTATTTATTGCTACTGTATTATTAGTGAATAAGTCTATAGAGGTCTACTCTTAAGAGTGATGATTATTAATACTGAATACTTAATGTATGCTAGGGAACAAAATAAGATGTAACTAATAGTATGTACAGAACTCTTTTGTTATTTATTCAAAAGGAAGGAGATGAATGATTTAATAAGCTCTCCCCTCAATGTCTTCCAAAGTGGGGATTGTTAGAAAGTTACCAGGAAATGAGATGAGTCCCTAATTCTTGAGTATATTATGAATGGTGCCATTCCTCATCTTATGCTTAGAAATAACTTCTACGTCTAATTTTGTTCAGATTCAAAAGATTGGGAGGTAATTTTATAAATCTTTATATTTCTTTCCTTTTTAGGTTCTCCTGTTCCTAGTGGTAGTCCATATCCTACTCCATCCTTTTTGGGAACACCATCTCAAGGTACCTCTTTTCCTTGTTTTCAGTTTCTGCTATGACTCTTTTTGAGGAGCTAACACTGTGAGCTTACTATCCTTAATACCTAGAAAAAGATTAACTTGCCCTATTACCTTGAAAATAATGTAATTTATTAGAAGTGACATCCAAGCAGGGATGGCATTTGGTCATGAGTGCCTTTACTAAGGAAGTCCTTCAGTAGTGTAACTGGAAAGCCCCTTATTTGAGGACCAGGATTTAATTACTAGCCCTGAAATCTGTATAATTAGTTCTATTTCACTCCCAGCATTAAGGAGCAGTGATTGCAAGCTTTCTTTCCTTTTCATCCTGCATTGCTAACCCTGGAAAGCCTACCTGGGAGTTCCCATCCAAGGCTAAGTCTCTCTTCTTAGCAAGGAAAACTAAATTACATATTTATCTATTCCAGTATTTTTGTAAATATTCTTACATGTGGGTCTAGATAGAACAAACTTGGATTATTGAGAATTCTGAATGTTTAAGGTTAAATTTTTAAGATTTGGTTTTCTTATGTGGATTCAAGGTGTACATCCTCCTGCCATGTCGACTCCAGCGTATCCTGTGGGAAACCTAGCAACTCAGGCCACAGGTATGAGTTGTATGGCTGGACCAGAGATTGTCTACTCTGGGAAACACAATGGTATTTGCATCTACTTCTCTCGAATCATGGGGTAAGTTTTTCATAGAATAATTAACTGCTGCTCGCCTTGTTCTATTTTGTGTAGTTGAATATTTTTAACTCTAAATTTGGGACATCATTTATTTTTATTAAATTTTACTGGTAGTTTCAGCTCACTTGTCCATTAATAAGATTGTTTTCTATCATTCAGCTGTTTTATTGTCCAACCATCTATGTTTGTTTCTGTGTTACATATTTATCTTCAAGATGTATCTATAAGTACATTAACATACAGTGTTACAGACCACCCCATAGTTCAGTGACGTGTGTCTGCAAGTCAAATAGGCAATTCTGGTCTTGGCTAGGCTCACGCATGCACATACAGTCAGCTGAGTTTGAACAGAGCTCCGTCTCTCTTGGCTGGACTCTCACATATTTAGGGTCATGTCTGAATGCTGGTCTAGAATGTCCTTAACTGGGACAGCTGGATTGGAAAACCACATGGTGTCTCATCCTAGCAGACTAGCCAGGAATTATTCACTTGGTGGTGGCAAAGTTCCATGAGAGAGAATAGAAACTTGCAAGCTTCTTCAAGGGTGCCTAGGCCAGAACTGGCCTACCGTCATTTCCTCCTCATTCACTTGGTAGGAGAATGTTTCCAGGCCAACCCAGGATTTAAAAGATAGGAAGTAGACTCCTCATTATGAGAGAGGCGTTAAAGTCATATTGTGAAGGGGGTAGGTATAAGGATGGATAAAGAATTAACAGCCATTTTTGCGATCAGTCTACCGTACCATCTAGTTAATTATCATGTGTAGTATAAATTTTTCTTAGTTTTAAGATATATGCTTTCATTTGAGTCATTTGCTTAAAAATGTGATGAAACAGTGTTAGAATCCCTTTTAAATCTTTTTTTGTATTATAAGCTTCCTTGTTTAGAATTCATTAACCTAGAGCCTTTTGAGTTTTCTTCAGCAATATTTCGTTGTGTGAAATAACTTTAGATGTATCAGATTTAAAAATTTTGTTGTTTTCTGTTCTCTGAGATAACGTAGTAAAATGTTAGACAAAACCACTTCTGTACTATAAAAAGTGAATAAACACAGAAAGGAATTTACTACATATTATAATTACTTTTATTTACCTATGACAAAACCATTAAAACATTTTTTGTTCCAGAAACATCTGGGATGCTAGTTTAGTTGTGGAGAGAGTATTCAAGAGTGGCAACAGAGAGATCACTGCAGTAAGTGTGTTGTATAATAGTATTCCATTCTCTCTATGTAATCAGTTTATGTTAGTAGTGGATAAGTAGATTGGTTTACATTTCTTGATGTTATAAACAAGATGCAATGATTATTTGTATATGTATGTGCTTGTGTACTTGTCCAGTAAACTGTCCACCCCCTGAGTTGTCTCAGCTCTGGCAGTGATTAACTGATGAGTAAATTTCTTAGCCTTTCAGAGCCTGACACCTCATTGTAAAATGAGAATAATAATATATCTCCCTAATAAGGTTGTTGTGAAGGCTAAATAGAGTTAATCCTAGTGCTTAATATTGCTCAAAGTTACTATTTAATATTTTGCTTTTATGCCCCAAAACTCTATGGACTCAATACTAATTTGACATACTTTCCAGACTGCTTTTTTTAAAAATTTCTTTTCTGCATTTTTCTCCCCAAGTTCCCCCTGTACATAGTTGTATATTTTAATTGTGGGTCCTCCTAATTGTGGCATGTGGGACACTGCCTCAGCGTGGCCTGACAAGCAGTGCCACGTCTGCTCCCAAGATCCGAACCAGCAAAACCCTGGGTCGCCAAAGCGGAAGGCTCGAAACTAACCACTTGGCCACGGGGTTGGCCCCTCTACTGAGCTTTAAGAAAACATCTTATAGAATTTTATATTATCATAAATTCAGATATAAGACTTTATTTTTAAGATTTTATTTTTTGTCTTTTTCTCCCAAAGGCCTTCCAGTACATAGTTGTGTGTTTTTAGTTGTGGGTCCTTCTAGTTGTGGCATGTGGGATGCCACCCCAGCATGGCTCGACGAGCCGTGCCATGTCCATGCCCAGGATTCTAACTGACGAAACCCTGGGCCGCCAAAGCAGAGCGCGCGAACCCAACCACTCGGCCACGTGGCCGGCCCCTCAGATGTAAGGCTTTTTTAAATGTGAAATATGGACATATTTATTATAAGCTTTTTTCTTTTTAAAATGAAAAGATAGCAAGTATCTTTTCACCTCTGATACTGTTTTAAAGTTCACATTTCTAAGAATAAAAATGTATTTACTTAACAGAGTATATCACTTTGTATATGTGAAGTTCAAGAACAGACAAAACTAATCTATAATGATAGAAGTCAGAAGAGTGGTTACTGGGCGGTAGAATGACTAATGACTAGAAAGGGGCATTAGGGAACTTTCTTGGGTGTTAGAAATATTCTGTATTGTGGTTTGGATCTGACTGCATTAAAATGTAAAAAGTCATCAAGTGTTCACTTAAGATTTGTGTATTGTACTGTCTGTAAATTCTACCTCAGTAAAATCAGCAGGAGGGGAGGGATGTATCTAGCCTTTTATTCTAGTCACCAAGTGTGAATTGATATAAGAAATAACTTTATAAAGATAGCATACCTCAAAATTAAAACTTTATATTCAATTATAGATATACAGAGCATGTATTTTATATATATATACTTTCTCAGTGTTTTTAAGCTTTTTAAAATACTTCCTTACAGATTGAAAGTAGTGTTCCTTCCCAGCTGCTGGAGTCAGTGCTACAAGAGCTAAAAGGTTTGCAAGAATTTCTAGACAGAAACTCCCAATTTGCAGGAGGACCATTAGGAAATCCAAAGTAAGAATAAATAGGATTTATTTACTCTTTTTTCTTTTGCTCAGATCAACTCACACATTGTAAAATTCATCCTTTTAAAATGTTTAGTTCAGTAGTTTTTAGTATATTCACAAGGTTATGCAATCATCACTACTATCTAATTCCAAAACATTTTCTTCACACCAAAAAGAAACCCTATACCCATTAGCATTCACTCCCTGTCTTAGTCCAAGCTGCAATAACAAAAACTCCATACACTGGCTTAAACAAGAAACATTTATTTCTCTCATTTCTGGAAGCTGGAAGTATGAGATCAGGGTGCCAGCCTGGTTGAGTTCTTGTGAGGACCCTCTCCCTGGTTTACAGACAGCTGCTTTCTTTCTGTGTCCTTATATGGCAGAGAGAAAACAAGAGAGCAAGCCCTCTGGTCTCTTCTTATAAGGGTACTGATATCAGGGGGACTCACACTAAACCTAATTACTTCCCAAAAGCCCCACTTCCAAGTACCATCACTTTGGGGATTAGGGCTTCAACCTCTGAATTCGGTGGGGGCACAAACATTCAGTCCACAGCCCCCCCCCACATCCCCTCCCCCACCAACCACTAGCAAGCATTAATCTACTCTCAGTCTTTATGGATCTGCCGTATTCTGAATCTTTTATATAAATGGAAATATACACTATGTAGCCTTTTGTTTCTGGCTTCTTTCCCTTAGCATAATATTTTCAAGGTTCGCATGTTGTAGTGTGTATCTGTACTTTGTTTCATTTTTCAGTTCATCAGTTGATGCACATTTGGGTTATTTGAGCTTTTTGACTATTAAGAATAAAGCTGATATGAAGATTCCTGTAAAAGTTTTTGTGTGGACATATGTTTAGGATGAACTTTTTTTTATTATAAAAGTAATAAGAAATTTCAAAAAATTCACATCTCTCCCCAAAAGAATTATGATTTGAAGTATGACAATATAAACTTTTTAAAGCATATATAAATATACATTTCTTTAAAAGTAAAAATAGGATCTAAGTATGCATACTTTTATGAAACATTGTTTACATTCGGTATATCCTTTTGGAAATTCCAAATCAGTGGAAGAAATTATCTTCTTTTGGGGCCTGTCCGGTGGTGTAGTGGTTAGGTCCACATTCTCTGCTTCAGTGGCCCCAGGTTCTCAGGTTCGGATCCCAGGCATGGACCTACACACTACTCATCAAGCCAGGCTGTGGCAGTGTTCCACATACAAAATAGAGGAAGTTGGCACAGGTGTTAACTCAGCCACAGTCTTCCTCAAGCAAAAAGGAAGATTGGCAATGGGTGTTAGCTCAGGGCCAATCGTCCTCACCAAAAAATAAACAAATAAATAAATTCTGTATTAGCTACATATCATTCTGTTATTTATATACAAGCAACTAACAGTAGAACTCTAGTCATGTTTAGGCTGTTTCTATTTCTGGGAGTTTTAAGCAAGTTGCAGTGATTATTATTCTTTATACATGTTTGTGTACTTGTTCAGTTATCTTCAGATGAATTTCTTTAAAAGTAGAATTATTGGGTGTAAAGGCTTTTTAAAATGTTAATATGTAGTATTTGGTTGTATCCTGAGAAGGTTATATCAGTTTTCTTTATTTTTAGCCTTCAGAATGCTTTTTTTTTTTTTGAGGAAGATTAGCCCTGAGCTAACATCTGCTGCCAATTCTCCTCCTTTTTTTTTTTTTTTTTTTTTTTTTGAGGAAGATTGGCCCTGAGCTAACATCAGTGCCCATCTTCCTCTACTTTATATGTGGGACGCCTACCACAGCATGGCTTGCCAGGCGATGCCATGTGCACACCTGGGATCCGAACCAGCGAACCCCAGGCCACTGAAACAGAGCACTCGAACTTAACTGCTGCGCCACTGGGCCAGCCCCTCAGAATGCTTTTAAGTGTGTCTTAAACGACATATAAATTGATTTCTTCCTCCCTTTTAACCTCAGTTTAAGAGTCTTTGTCTTTTAATAGGAGAATTTAACCCCTTCCCATTTGTTGGGATTAGTTAAATGTTTGATCTTTATTCTCACCATCCTGAATTTACTTTTTGTTTTGTTTTTTGTTTTTCTCCCTTTCCTCATTCTCTTATTTTACTGGATTGATCAGGCCTTGGCCCACCCCAAATGCTGATTAAGAAGTTTTATACATGATTTTTCTTCCTCTAGTTTTAAAATATGAAAAATACACATCTCAGTGAGCATTAATAATTGAACACAATCTATTATCTTACCTCCTCCTCCTGCCCTCTACCACTATCCTTCTTCCTAGAAGTTATCTGATATGTTAATTGAAAGATTTTTTTGTTTGTTTTCTACCATTATGTTCTTCTATTAATAGTTTCTAAGCAATTTATTGAATTTTGCATGTATAACTGCAATTATCTGTTAATTTTATAACCTACTGCTTTACTGATTTCTCTTTACTGTTTTTAGTAGTTTTTTCATTGGAGTTTTTGGATTTTTCACATATGTAACCCTGTCGTCTGCACATAGATAATTTTACCTTTTCCTTTCCAATTCTAGTTGCTTTCTCCTGTCTGCCTAGGCTGATGTCTCCAACAGTGTTAAATCATGGAGATAGAGTGGGCCTCTGGTCTTATTCCTGACTTTAGTGAGAAAGCATGTGGTGTTTCCCCATTAAAGAAGATGAAAAGAGATCATACAGTTTTTTCTTTACCTTTATTAACAGAATTATATTAACAGATTTCATAATTTCAACCAAACCTTGCATGCCTTCAACATTAGTTTCACTGTGTATGGGAATTTTTTAATAGCTGTTTTAAGATAATTTATATACTATAAAATTCACTTGTTTTAAATGTTCAGTTAAAGGACTTTTAGTAAATATATAGAATTGTCCAATCATCACCACAATCCAATTTTAGAACATTTCCTTCACCCCAAAGACGTCCCTTTTGTCCATTTGTAGTCACTCCCTATTTCTACCCCTGAGCCCCAAATAATTGTTAATCTATTCTGTTTCTATAAATTTACCTATTCCTAACATTTCATATAAATGGAATCATACAGTGTGTGGTCTTTGAAGTCTAGCTTTTTTTGCGTAGCATGTTTTGAGGTTCGTGTTTGAGGTTTATGTTGTAGCATGTGTCAGTGCTTCAGCCCTTTTTATTACCTAGTGGGTATGAAATTTTAAGGTCATAGTACTTTTCTCTCAGATCTTCGTGTTCATTTTGTTCCATTTTCTTCCTGAATTTTAATGTGGCAAAGGAAAAGTACGTTGCTTTTCTGATTCTCTTTCCACCGTAAATGGCTTGTGTTTACTTTGAAATTTTTTATGATTTTTTTCTTTGTGACTGAATTTCAGAAATTGCACCATAATATCTTTAGCTCTGTGTTCTTTCAGTGTGTTTTGAGAACTGAACATTTTCAATGAGCGTCTAAACTAAAGATTTAAGCTTTGGTAAATGTTCTTCTATTATTTTTAAATTATTGTAGTATTCCATCTTTCCCATTCTCTTTGGAGAATCGTATTGACTCTCCTGGGTCTAGCCTCAGTTTCTTCTCATATTTTATTCTTATTTATTTATTTATTCTTATTTATTTATTCTTATGGAAAGAAATTCCATAATTTCTTTCATTCTTTTTTTTTTCCTGTAGATTGCAGAATTCCTAAAGTTGATGTTCTCAGTCATTTAATTCTATTTTAAGTAGCGTTTGTTCAGTTTGTCTGATAAATTTTTTTTCTGGCCATTATACTTTTAATTCCAAGAGCCCTTTGATTTTCCAACTTTTCCTTTTTCATGGCAGTCACTACTTGTAATGTGAATCCCAAATCTCACTAAGAATACAACTAGAATTGCTTTTCAAGTTTTTTCATATTTCTTACATTAGTTGTTTCATTGGGGGCTGTTGCCTTCGACTGCCCAGCATAGTCCATCTTTTCCAAGCTAGCAGATATGTCATACTTGGTGGTATTTTTCTGGCTGGGTTTATAAAATGAATATATTTATTTATTAGTATAGGTAGCTGATTAGATCTGCTCAGCAGTTGTGATCAGTGTTCAGAAGCAGACCATCTTGTGAACAAAGCTTTTGTGAAGCTCCCAGGGTTAGTTTTACCCTAGAATATGATAAGAATATGGTAAAAAGCTGAGATTAGGTCAGTTGGTAGATTTTCTCCTCAGTGTGCCAGACACACCAGTGAAACTGCAGTTTCTCTCAAGTGAGTTGGGAGGTCGTAGCAGTGTCAGCACCTTACATATTTAATGTATTGTCATTTGCTCCAGAGGAGATTTGGGCCTGGATGCCAGGGCCACCCAGATGAGATTTTATTTTGTTTATTCTTTGCCAACTGGTCCTCTCCAGCCTTTAATAATTGGATCTTGAGGATGTTTATACCAGTTAGAGCTTGAGTTGCCAAGGGATTGAAAGAGAGGCGTTCTGATAGCAGTTGGGTACCCAGTGGATTAGCCTGCTGTGTAAATCCCATGTAATCTGCCTGCCCCCCCCCCCCCCAGCTTCCCCCTGTTTGTTAGGATGCCCTTGACTTTGCTGAGCAGTATTCGGAGCCTGTGGAGCCCTGTGCCACAAATCCACCATTTTGTTTGTGAGTGGTTTACCCTTACAAAAAAGTAAAGTACGTGATTGAACACTGCACTTAGTCAGCCTACATGGGCGAAGGACACACTGGCTGAACTGAAGTCCTGCTATAATCCTCCATAGTTTTAAAAAAATCTCTTCTTCAACTATCTGGTTATCCTGAGATACATTTTGAAAGATTCATTCAGAAAGCCTGGATAAATGCTTGCTGCATTCTCTTTATTTACCAAATTTAAAAGTAATGAATTGGTTTCCAACATCCTCCAAAGAAGAGCAGTGTGGGTTTTTTGTTTGTTTTTTATTAAGTTATATAGTAAAATCTATGTTTTCTTGGTGTGCAGTTGTATGAGTTTTGACACATGTGTAAAGTTGTGTAATCACCACCGCCACAACCAAGATGCAGAACAGTTCCATCATCCCCCCAAATTTTTCTTGTGCTGTCTCTCTTGTATCCACTCCATCTTCCCACACCTAACCCTGGCCACCACTGATCTCTTATTCACCTCTGGTTTTGCCTTTTCCAGAATGTCATATAAATTGATTCTGGCTTCTTTTATGAAGCACGCTGCATTTGAGATTTATTCATGTCGCTGCACGTATCAGTACTCCAGAGAACGTCAGTCTTGTTTGTTTCAGCAGGCAGTCTACCTAGTTAGCTTCAGACTACAGGTTCTGTCTTCCAGTCTGTGGGCAGTGATTCCAATGTCAGCTTAGTTTTCAAAGCCTTATGCTCTTTAGGTCTGTCTCTCGCATTAATGTCTCACAGGTTATTCTGGAACTTGTACAGTGGTTTATATCTCAGTTCAGTTCTTAGAATCTTCACTATGTTTCTTCCCGTGTGTTCCAAACATATACAGCTTAGGGGGCGAGCCCAGAAGTTGTTACACAGAATTAACGGATCTCCTTCTTCAGCCTCTTTTTGCTGTGATTTCGCTCACAATATCTAGCTCCCAGGGGTCCCTTTTACTGGTCATCTGGATAGAAAGTCATTGCCTCTCTGTTTTAGCTCCCTTGGTGTCGTGCAGTTTGCAGAAATGGTGGTGTCTTTGGGGCAAAGCAGCAAGAGAAAATAACTGATTCCCTCCAAACTGTTCAGACCACAGGGCCCTCTCTTCCCAGTTCCTGTGTTCCCAAGTTTTTCAACTTTGGCACTGTAGACATTATGGACTAGCTAATTCTTTGTTGTGAGGGCTGTCCTGTGCATTGTTGGAGCATCCTTGGCCTCTACCTACTAGATACCGGTAGTTCTCCCCAGTAATGACAATCAGAATGTCTCCAGACCTTGCTGAACATTCCCTGGGAATTTTACTGTCCACACGGCTTTGAGACTCAGCTCACCTTTGGTCAAAGCCTAGAGATAAAGGAGTAAGGGGAAAAAACCACTAACTCACCTCCATATGGGTTGTCATTTGAGTTTTGACTTCCCCTCGGTGTGCTGTTACTAACTTTTCAGAGTCCTCAGATGGTAGTTGCATTTTGTATTCTGTCCTGGGGTTTTAGTTGTAATCAACGGGAGAGGCCGTAGTAGGCTTACTCTATCTCAGCCAGCACCATGAGTTGAGGCTTTTCTTTAGTATCATTATCAATCTGTGGTTTTAAACATATTTAATGTGTTTCAATCTGTTGCATGTTTTTTAAATGCGAAATTGTCCCATCTTTTGCCTCTTCAGATTGCTCTGGGGTCATTTTGACAGTAGTCTGTAGTAGCTTCTTTGCTTTCTAGTATCACGAGACATTCCAGGCTCATTTGGTACAATTCCTCCCCTACACCTGGAATCGGCCATTTCTTCAGAGCTCTGGTTTCTTTTGGTAGGAAATCATATGAGAGACTACAGCTGGAGGTATTCATTGCTCCTGGTCAAGCTGTATACTGTTTTGTTTTTATTTTTTAATAAAACAGAATTGTGAGTTGTGCTGTTGTTTTCAGTTCAAATTTAAGATTACAGGAGTTTTGCGCAATTTCTTTTACCCTAAAAATCTTGTTTTCTAACAACATTGACATAATCACTTATTTGCTTGATCCTACAGTGTACCAATTATAGCTTCAGTAGTCATATACTTTTGAAGTTAAAATCTTAATCTGTATTTCACCAAGCGTCAGCTACCAAACAGGAATTTCTCCTGAAAGTTCAGCAATATTTCTTCTCATCCCTAAAGTTGCATTAACAGCTCAAATATCAGATTCTTCACCAAATCAACACCAAATGCTCTTACTTGCTCATTTCTCTCAGCGGCCAGTATTTCCTTACAGCAGATTCTTTGCTTTTTACTTTTGTCCTGAAGTTTTCTCATCTGTAAAATGAGATTCTTAATAGTACTTACCTTACAGAACTGTTGTGTGTGTTAAGTTAAATCATTGGTGAAGGCAAAAAACAAGTGTTCAATAAAAGGAAACTTGTTATTACTCATCTATTCTCAGTGAAACTTCAAACATCTGAGAGATTAAAATGCTTCAGGTTTACATTGTCATCATTGATTTGCCAGTGATTATTTCACTAAAGAGGAAAAAAAGTGTTTACAACATATTCCAGTTCATTTATATGAAATATTCAGAATAGGCAAATTTATAGAGACAGAAAGTAGAGTAGTAGTTCCTGGGGGTAGAGGTGGGAGAAAAGAGAAAATGGAGACTGACCACTAATGGGGAGTGGGTGAAAATGTTCTATAATTCAATTGTGGTGATAGTTGGACAACCCTATGAATGTATTTTAAAAATTAAATTGTACACTTTAAATGGTTGAACTGTATATTATAGGAATTTACATGTCAATAAAGCTGTTAAAAATACCAGTACACTCTGGAATTTCTGTTTCAGTACTACTGCCAAAGTACAGCAGAGGCTGATAGGATTCATGCGTCCTGAAAATGGAAATACCCAGCAAATGCAACAGGAGCTGCAGAGGAAGTTTCATGGTAAATTATTGCTTCTGATCAGTTAAATGTACATGAACCCAGTAGAGAGTTTTATTAGTCAAATAGAAAATAATGGACATCTCTCAATAAGATCTAGTTTGCAATAACACAAATATTGTTTATTAAAGTATCAGCAGTGTGATGGGGGAAAATGGGGCAATATGTATTTCCATAACTTTCAGCCCATAAATTTTTGTCCCTTCCTCCACCAGAAAACATGATATACACCTTATTTTTTAATCAGTGGGATTTTTTTATTGGTAAAAAATGTACCATTTTAATCATGTCTAAGTGTACAGTTCACTGGCATTTAGTACATTCACATCATTTTGCATACATTACCACTATCCATCTCCAGAACTTTTGTCATCTTGCCAAACTGAAACTCAGTACCCATGAAACAATAACTCCCCATTTCCCCCTGCCCCCAGCCCTTGACAACCACCATTCTTTATTTCTGAATTTGACTACTCAGGTACCTCATAAGTGGAATCATATAGTATTTGTCCTTTTGTGACTGGCTTATTTCACTTAGCATAATACCTTCAGAGTTCATCCTTGTGGCATGTGTCAGAATTTTTTTCTTTTTTAAGATTGTATGTATATGCTACATTTTGTTTATCTATTCATCCATTGATGGACACTTGAGTTACTTCCGCTTTTGGATATTGTGAATAATCCTGCTATGAACATGATGTACAAATATAAATTTGAGTCCTTGCATTCAATTCTTTTGTTATATACCCAGAAGTGGAATTGCTGGATCATATAGTGATTCTATTTTTAGTGTTTTGAGGAAGCTCCATACTGTTTTCCATAGCAGCTGTACCATTTTACATTCCTAACAGTAGTGCACAAAGGGCTCCAGTTTCTCCACATACCAGTTACTTTTCAGATTATTATTTTTTATAATATCCATCCTAAGAGGTATGAAGTGGTATCTCATTGTGGTTTTGATTTGCATTTTCCAAATGATTAGTGACACCTTTTTGTAGAGTTTAAAATATGAATCAAAGTTTTGGCCTTTTTTTTAATCTATTATAAATAGTAACAACTAAGGATAGAGTAAGGGAACTGAAAAGTTCTCATGATCATCAATTATTCTGGATATGAATTGAAATAATAATAAATTATTGCTTAAATTTTGTCTGTCATTCATTTTTTTAAGTTCTTTTTGTCTTCTATTGTTCGAGCCAATTATTCTGGCT
This sequence comes from Equus caballus, assembly GCF_041296265.1. NCBI lineage: Eukaryota > Metazoa > Chordata > Mammalia > Perissodactyla > Equidae > Equus > Equus caballus. The sequence continues at coordinate 42,992,959 of NC_091704.1, forward strand.
AATAGAACTTTGCTAATTAAGACCCAGCCATTTTCTCTTGTCCCTAAAGTACTTCCTTTCCTTCCTGCTGGCCCTCATTTTCTGTTTGCTGTCTTGTAAATTCTTTTTTCAGTACTGCTAATGAAACTCCAGTAAGGCCTCAAGCTTGCCAATATCAAGCATTAATAAAGATTCATACAAACGGGAGCATTCAATTTGCTGGCAGTATACACTGAAATGACCACTTTGGAGAGCAGTTTGGTTGTATATGTATAGCAAAAGCTGAAAATGCGTATATACTCAAACCAGCAGTTTCCGTAGGTGTACATCCTAGAGCAGTCTTTATCAGACTTTTTCCCCACAGTAAGACCCAGATTTACATTATTTACATTTACGTAATGCCCCAGATATGTAAAAGCATACACACACAAATGAAACAAAATTTCAGAAAGTAGCTCTACCTGTTTTACACTCTTTTCTTTCCTATTTTACTCTATTCTGCTGCTTTTTTAAGAAAAAAAAAAAACTGTCATGACTGAATTGGTTTCATGACTCACCAATGCATCTTAATCCAAGGTTTGGGAAGCTTTAGTCCCAGAGAAACCTGACTGCTTTCCAGGAGAGCCTTTTTAAGAATATTTATTGCATTATTGTTTTAGTCACTAAACATTGGAGACAATATAAATGTCCTTCAGGTGGAAAGTGGACCTGATTATAGTATACTAACGTGGTGGAACACTCTGCAATTAAAATAAATGTATTATATTTAAATTTCTAAATATGGGTAGCCTGCAACTGGGTGGAAAGAGCAATGGTGTAAACTATTTTAAAACGCAGCAGTATTTTTATTGCTTATGTGTACACGCTCACACAAACACCCAGAAGCACGTATATACAGTGAGAGGATAAAAACATGAATTCAGTAACTCATGAGGGGAGCGAAGAGAACAACAAGGATTTCAACCTTAACTATAATCGTTTTTATTTGAGGTAAAGTATTGATTTACTTGGAATAAAACAACTTTATGTTATTTTATAAAACTTCATTAGTTGTGTTTTATAATTAGAGGCTCAACTGAGTGAAAAGGTTTCACTTCAAGCAATCCAGCAGTTGGTTCGAAAATCATACCAGGCTCTGGCTTTATGGAAACTTCTTTGTGAGCATCAATTCACTGTTATTGTAGGAGAACTTCAGAAGGTAGGATATTTTTTTTCCCTTAAGATCACACTGTTAATACTATGCTTAGTTTTCTTTTGAGTCAGCTTTAATCTTAGACTTGGGTTTGGAAGGAGATTATTCGGAGAAGCATTTAGGTTATGATAAAGTTCGTGTGTTATAAGAAGATTGCACTAACACGTGATAACTTGAGAGAGCCACTTTGTCAAAGCCACAAGTGTTTACAGTATGTAAGAACTTTATAATAGTATGTGAAGGAAATCTTACTTTACCAAAAATGTTTTTTAAAACAGTGGATTGTTACCTTTATTTAGGCTACAGATCCCTTTGGGAATCTGATCAAAAAACTCTCTCACGGGACCGGCCCGATGGCACAGTGGTGAAGTGCACACGCTCCGCTTCGGTGGCCCAGGGTTCACCAGTTTGGATCCTGGGTGCGGGCATAGCGCCACTTGGCAAGCCATGCTGTGGCAGGCATCCCACGTATAAAGTGGAGGAAGATGGGCATGGATGTTAGCTCAGGGCCAGTCTTCCTCAGCAAAAAGAGGAGGATTGGCAGCAGTTAGCTCAGGGCTAATCTTCCTCAAAAAAAGTTAATTAATTAATTAATTTCTTTTTAAAACATCTCTCTCAAAGAATGTGTACAGACACATACACAAAATTTTTGCATGTAATTTCAAGAAGTTCAGCAACCTAAATTAAACATTCCTGCTTTAAAGAAAGATGTTTACCATTGTGGGTAACGAATGGTTCATATTTCTCTTGCTGTCCTCATTTGAACCTTTTTTAAAGGTAATGATAATTTGCTTCATCTAAATATTAAGCCATTTAGGGGGAAGGTATTTCTGCCTATTGTTCAGTTGTGAACATTTCTAAACATACATGAAAATAGAGCAACTACTACAACTAATCTCCATATACACTTTACTCATATTTAGCATTTTAAAGATTTTGCCAACTTTGCCTAATCCGCTTTTTTCTTTTCCTTTTATTGAATTATTTTAAAGTGGATCCCAGACATCATGTTATTTCATTCCTACTTAATTTAGTGTGTATTTCCGAAAAAAGATGGGCATTTCCTTAAATAACAGTATCATTATCACACTTAGCAATATTAACAGTAATTCTTTGGTGGCATCTAAAGTAATGAAATTTCTGTGACTGTCTTAAAAATATCTTTTTACGATTGTTTGATTGAAATCAGAATCTAACCAGCTGATTGACTCACTGAATTTGGTTTTCATTTCTCTTAAATATTTTTCAATCTAGAGCAATTTTTCCTTCTTTTTTTCCTTGCTTTTGCCTTGTAGATGGTCATCAACTCTGTAGAATGTCCAACATTGTGAGGTTCTCTTCACCTTCACTGTAGTTAACATGTCCCTCTGTTTCCTGCCTTTTCTGTAAAATGGGAATTAAGTCTACAGAGGCTTGATAAAGTTCAGGTCCATTTATCTGAGGAAGAATAGAATGCTTCATAGGTGGTGGTTTGTGTGTCAGGCTGTGTTTATTAGACCAAAAGGTTTGATTGTCCCACTTTTACTGATATTAAGATTGATTGCCGGATTCAGGTAGTAAGTCCAATCCTGACATTGTGAAATTCTCCATCAGACTTTGAAGCGTTCGTTATCCATTGATAATCATTACCTGAGTTAGTTGTTTCATTTAGAATTACAATATGGTCATTTTCTAAATCTGTGCTTTTTTCCGTATTTATTAACTGCAATTCTATTTTTAAAAATGGTTTTTTTCTTATCCTGTAGGGCTATTTGGTTACCCTGAAATGTTTAATTCTTGACTTTTAAGTACCAGTTTTCAAAGGCAATCCCCTAGTTCTTTCCAGTAGTGTCCAATGAATTATTTTGTTTGTGGTTGTATTTCTTTTAAGCACATACTTTTTTTTTCTTTTTAAAAATTCAAGCTAATATGGTTAATTATGAAAACTGTTTTGCAGGCCAGGTAGAATAATGATTTTTAGTTTTATTGGGTGATAAACATAACAGGTAAATTTTTAGCCTAGGTGCCTTTTTCTGACCCATCTTAATAGCTTCCTTCCTTGCATTATGAAGTGTATGCTCAAGGAATGCAAATTAAGTATTACTCCAATATTTAAATACAGATTGGATATTTGCTGAAATTTAGAAAAAAGAAATAGCAGTCACATCACTAAACAGAATATTGTACTCTAATATAAAAATCACCTCAATGCTTTAGAACTCCGTTTTAACAAGCAGATTTGTACAAAATGAGATCAAACTCCAATGTTGGAGGGCCTTGAATAATAGAATTCTAACATTATTTAGGAAAAACAGGTGTAAGCCCAGTTTCTTTCCTGGTTATAACTGAAGTCAGGAGATGTGGCTCAAATTTTGGCTCTATCTGGGCTTTACTTTCCTCATATGTAAAGTGAGATTTGGACTAGACATACTGTGGGTTCTTTCCAACTCTGTGATTCTATGAAAGTTTGCAAAAGTATGTTAGTTCATATAGTTTAGTGTATCTTCTTTTGAATTGTAGAGTCTATTAATATTTTGGTTATTTTAAGTTATTAAATTTTATTCTATATTGAAATATGATATTCCTTTGTTTTTGGTAGAAAAAAGGATTTTCTTTTATACTCCTAGGAATTTCAAGAGCAGTTGAAAATCACCACCTTTAAAGATCTGGTAATCAGGGACAAAGAACTGACTGGGGCATTAATTGCTTCTCTTATCAACTGCTACATCAGAGATAATGCTGCTGTTGACGGCATTAGTTTACATTTACAGGATATCTGCCCACTTCTGTATAGCACTGATGATGCAGTTTGTTCTAAGGTATGATGGTTTGTTACCTATTTCGGTGTTTCTTCTGGGAAGTTTCATGTTACGATGAAAACTACACTAGAACTGGAATCAGGAACTATCTTCTTTTACTTAATATATGACCTTGGGTAGGTCTCTTAAGCTCTCCTGACCTCAGAATTCTCATCTGTGTAAGAAAGACATTGGCATATATGATTTCTTAAAGTCCATGTATATTAAACTTTTACATAAAGAATCTTTGATAGTATTTCTAGGCCATATTTTTTTTAAAAGACAATGGTTAAACATGCCTCTCCTTAGAAATTAAGGAAAATCACTGAATCTTTAAGTCTGTAATGAATTAGAGTTAATTGAGCAATTTTTATTGATCCTTTCCTACAGGTGGAAATAATTTAAAAAAATCAGTGTCCCACGGACTGCCTGCTGACCAATAATGTATTGACTAGGCAAGAGATTTACCAGTCAAAAGCTGTCTTGCTTAACATATTTGTGAGAGGAATTAAGAGTAGCTAGGATTTGGGGGTCAAAAACTTTTCTGCCTAAAATTAAGAAGTAAGTTTGTAGAGTTGTTTTTATTTTTGATGATAATAAACCAGATGTAAATTTAGACATAGACTAAAACATATGTTGACAGTGTCATCTGTGTGCTTGATTTTATTTTTTTTTTAAGTTCCTGTCATCTCTACTGCTAGGCAAATGAGCTTCTTCAGCGTTCCCGACAAGTTCAAAATAAGATTGAAAAGGAAAGAATGTTAAGGGAATCATTAAAGGAGTATCAAAAAATCAGCCATCAAGTGGACCTTTCCAATGTTTGTGCTCAGTATAGACAAGGTGAGAAACAAAATGTTCTTCATACCTTTTTCTTAACTCAGAGGACAAATGACTGTGTGAGTAAAACAAGTGAATGATGAAGAGTTTCTTCCAGAGGCAAATCTTCCTTCAACTTTAGTGGCCCGAGTGATATGACAGAGGAAATTCATCCCTTGTCTTTTAGGCTTTGATGATTGCACCGGCCTCTGCTAGAACGCTCTTTTTATATCTTGAAATATGTAACTTTTTAACATTGGAGTTTCAGTCCTTGTTCAGTTAAACTACTACTGTATTAGATTACTTTCTGGGTTACATTTGTTTTTCAGATGCTTTACATTCTTTTGACTAATTTTTTAAATATTGTCTGCTCACTTTAAAATTACTTTAAATCAAATCTAACGTGATGGAAAAGTAACTGTTTTCATGGGTATTGTTTTGAATTTCAGGATTTTTTTTTTTCTATCAAGGAACGGAAACCCTCCTTTTCGTTATTTTAAATACAAAAATGTTTTCCCAATGAAGAAAATCTATTTAATAGCTGCTTTTTAGGAATGTTGGGACCCTGATCTTTGGTGGACTTGTCGGAAATACTTTATATGATATTGTCAGTACAATGACTAATATATGGTAGAAATGTAATAACCTTGATCCATATTTTTATAAGCCAGTTAAGGAAAAACATATCCAGCTTAATAAGCTGTTAATAAGCCTTAACTCTTTGTCTTTTTTATTTCCAATTAGTGCGTTTTTATGAGGGTGTGGTGGAGCTCTCTCTTACTGCTGCAGAGAAAAAAGATCCTCAGGGTCTTGGACTTCATTTCTATAAACATGGAGAGCCAGACGAAGACCTGGTGGGACTTCAGGCTTTCCAAGAAAGGCGAGTTTTATCACCTTCGCAGATTGTCAACTTTACGGATACAGACCTTTCTTTGTAGTGTTAGGAAAATAGTATATCAGTCAAGTACAACCCTTATTAAATTGACTTATGCTTTAACTTAAAAATGTCTTGTTTTATTAAAGACCTGAATCAAGATTATGAATCTTAGCCTAGGGATAAAATTTTAGTCTGGTGAAAATTCTTAGGGACTTATCAACATTTTTGAACTTGTGCCTGTGGTTTTTCTGAGACTTTATTAATGTCGATTTTAAATGAGATAGCTTATTTGGAAACAAAACTGACTCACCCCCATCCCCCATTTCTGGTTCTGGGTGAAGATTAGTAATTTTATTTTAAAGGACTATTTTTATCTGGGAAAGCATTTACTTCTCTGTCATATCTGAAGGATAATTTTGCTGAATAGAGTATTCCTTAGCTAGAAGTTTTTGTCTTTCAGTACTTTGAATATATCATTACATTCTCTCCTAGCCTATAAGGTTTCTCCTGAGAAATCCACTGAAAGCCTGATAGGGCTTCCTTTGTACGTTATTTTCTTCTGCCTTGCTGCCTTTAATATTTTTTCTTTGTCATTGACTTTTGCCGGATTTAGTATTATATGCCTTGGAGAAGGTAATTTGCATTGATGTAATTAGGAGTTCTATTGGTCTCATGTACTTGTGTGACTAGTTATGTCTCCAGGTTTGGGAAGTTCTTGGCTATTATTTCTTTAAACAAGCTCTCAGCTCCTTTCTCCCACTCTTTTCCCTCTAGGATACCTATAATCCTTACATTACTTTTCCTAATTGAGTCGGATATTTCTTAAAGAGTTTCTTTGTTTTTTTAAATCTTTGTTCTCTTTCCTCCTCCACCTGAAGCATTTCCAGATTTCCATCTCCTAGGTCACTTGTTCTCTGCTCCGTAAGGTCTGCTCTATTTTTTAGGGTTTCTATATTATTTTTAATCTCATTAATTGTGTTTTTCATATCCAGAATTTCTGTATAGTTTGTTTTTTATTTTATTGAGGTCATAATAGTTTATAATACTGTGAAATTTCAATTGTACATTATTATTTGTCAGTCACCATATATATATGTGCCCCTTTACCCTTTATGCCCACCTCCCAACCTCCTTCCCCTCTGGTAACCACTCATTTGTTCTCTTTGTCCATGTGTTTGTTTATCTTCCACATAGGAGTGAAATTGTGGTGTTTGTCTTTCTCTGTCTGACTTATTTTGCTTAACATATAATACCCTCAGAGTCCATATATATTTGTACCACGTTTTCTGTATCCATTCGTCAGCTGATGGGCGCTTGGGTTGTTTCCACTTCTTGGCTATTGTGAATAATGCTGCAGTGAACATAGGGGTGCATTAAGTCTCTGAACTGTTGATTTCAAGTTCTTCGGATAAATACACAGTAGTGGAATAGCTGGGTCATCTGGTATTTCTCTTATTTTTGAGAAATTTCCATACTGTTTTCAGTAGTGGCTGCACCAGTTTGCATTCCCACCAGCAGTGTGTGAGGGTTCTATTTTCTCTATATCCTCTCCAACAGTATTTTTTTGTTTTGGTATTGTAGCCACTCTGACAGGCGTAAGGTGATGTCTCATTGTGGTTTTGGTCTGCGTCTCCCTGATCATTAGTGATGTTTTTTGTTTTGGTATTGTAGCCACTCTGACAGGCGTAAGGTGATGTCTCATTGTGGTTTTGGTCTGCGTCTCCCTGATCACTAGTGATGAACATCTTCTCGTATACCTATTGGCCATCTGTGTATCTTCTTTGAAAAACGTCTGTTCACATCCTCTGCCATTTTTTGATCAGGTTATTTGTTGTTGTTGTTGTTGAGTTCTATGAGTTTTTTTTTTTTAAAGATTTTATTTTTTCCTTTTTCTCCCTAAAGTCCCCCGGTACATAGCTGTATATTCTTCGTTGTGGGTCCTTCTAGTTGTGGCACGTGGGACGCTGCCTCAGCGTGGTTTGATGAGCGGTGCCATGTCTGCGCCCAGGATTCGAACCAACGAAACACTGGGCCGCCTGCAGCGGAGCGCGCGAACTTAACCACTCGGCCACGGGGCCAGCCCCCTATGAGTTCTTTATATATTTTGGAGATTAACCCTTTGTCGGATATATGGTTTGCAAATATCTTCTCCCAGTTGGTGGGTTGTCTTTTCGTTTTGTTCCTGGTTTCCTTTGCTTTGAGGAAGGTCTTTCGTCTGATGAAGTCCCACTTGTTTATTTTTTCTTTTGTTTCCCTTAGCTGAGTAGACATGGTATTCAAAAAGATCCTTCTAAGACCAATGTCAAAGAGTCTACTTCCTGCATTATCTTCTAGGAGTTTTATGGTTTCACATGTTACCTTCAAGTGTTTAATCCATTGTGAGTTGATTTTTGCATATTGCAAATGATAATGGTCTCCTTTCATTCTTTGCATGAGGCTGTCTAGTTTTCCCAACACCATTTATTGAAGAGACTTTCCTTTCTCCGTTGTATGTTCTTGGCTTCTTTGTCAAAGATTAGCTGTCCATGGATGTGTGGTGTTATTTCTGGGCTTTCAGTTCTGTTCCACTGATCTGTGTGTCTGTTTTTGTACCAGTACCATGCTGTTTTGATTACTATAGCTTTGTATCATATTTTGAAGTCAGGAATTGTGATGTCTCCAGCTTTGTTCTTTTTCTTAGGATTGCTTTAGCTCTTCGGGGTCTTTTGTTGCCCCATATGAATTTTGGGATTCTTTGTTCTATTTCCATGAAGAATATCATTGGGATTCTGATTGGGATTGTTTTGAATCTGTAGATTGCTTTAGGTAGTATGGAGATTTTAACCATGTTCTTTCAATCCATATGCATGGACTATCATTCCATTTCTTTATGTCATCATCATTCTTTCAATAATGTCTTATAGTTTTCATTGTATAGATCTTTCACCTCCTTGGTTAAATTTATTCCCAGATATTTTATTCTTTTTCTTGCAATTATAAATGCGATTATATTCTTGTTTTCTTTCCATTAATTCGTTGTTAGAGTATAGAAATGCAACTGATTTTGGTAAGTTGATTTTGTACCCTGTAACTTTGCTGTAGTTGTTGATTATTTCTAATAGTTTTCCAATGGATTCTTTAGGGTTTTCTGTATATGGAATCATGTTGTCTGCAAACAGTGAAAGTTTCACTTTTTCCTTGCCAATCTGGATACCTTTTATCTCTTTTTCTTATCTAATTGCTCTAGCCAAAACCTCCAGGACTGTGTTGAATAAGAGTGGTGAGAGTGGGCATGCTTGTCTTGTTCCTGTTCTTAGAGGGATGGCTTTCAGGTTTTCCCTGTTCAGTATGATATTGGCTGTGGGTTTGTCATATATGGCCTTTATTATGTTGAGGTACTTTCCTTCTATACCCATTTTATTGAGAGTGTTTTTCATAAATGGATGTTGAATCTTGTCAAATACTTTCTCTGTGTCTATTGAGATGGTCATATGGGTTTTATTCCTCATTCGTTCATGTGATATATCACATTCATTGATTTGCGGATGTTGAACCATCCCTGCATCCCTGATAAAAGTCCCGCTTGATTATGGTGTATGTTCCTTTTAATGTATTGCTGTGTTCAGTTTGCCAATATTTTGTTGAGAGTTTTTGCATCTATGTTCATCAACAATATTGGCCTGTAATTTTCCTTTTTTGTATTGTCCTTGTCTGGCTTTGGGATCTGGGTGATGTTGGCCTCATAGAATGAGTTAGGAAGTGTTCCGTCATCTTCAAATTTTTGGAATGTTTTGAGAAGGATATGTATTAAATCTTCTTTGAATGTTTGGTAGAATTCTCCTAAGAAGCTATGTGGCCCTGTACTTTTTTGCGGGGGGAGGTTTTTGATTACTGTTTCAATCTCTTTACTTGTGATTCTCTATTTCTTCTTGATTGAGTTTTGGGAGGTTACATGTGTGTAAGAATTTATCCATTTCTTCTAGATTGTCCTATGTGTTGTCATATAGTTTTTCATAGTATTCTCTTATAATCCTTTGTATTTCTGCAGTATCCATTGTAATTTCTCTTTCATTACTAATTTTGTTTATTTGAGCCTTCTCTCTTTTTCTCTTAGTGAATCTGGCTAAGGGTTTGTCAATTTTGTTTATCTTCTCAAACAATCAGCTCTTAGTTTCATTGATCCTTTCTACTGTTTTGTCTTTATTTCAATTTCATGTATTTTTGCTCTAATTTTTATTATTTTCATCCTTCTGCTGACTTTGGGCCTTGTTTGTTCTCCTTTTTCTAATTCTGTTAGGTGTAGTTTCAGATTACTTATTTGAGATTTTTCTTGTTTGTTGAGGTGATCCTGTATTGCTGTGAATTTCCCTCTTAGGACTGCTTTTGCTTTTCCCATATGAGTTGGTATGGTCTATTTTCATTTTTGTTTGTCTCCAGATATTTTCTGATTTCTCCTTTAATTTCTTCAATGATCCATTGGTTGTTCAGTCTCCACGTATTTGTCACTTTACCAGTTTTTTTCTTGTTAATTTCTAGTTTCATAGCATTGTGGTCAGAAAAGATGCTTCATATGATTTCAGTCTTCTTATATTTATTGAGGCTTGCCTTGTTTCCTAACATGGTCTATCTTTGAAAATGTTCCATGTGCACTTGAGAAGAATGTATATTCTGCCATTTTTGGATGGAGTATTCTATATCTATTAAGTCCATCTGGTCTATCTTTTCATTTAATTCTACTATTAGAATTTCTGTGTCATTGTTTTTTAAGGGCTTAATCTCTTTGGTGAACTGTTCCTTCTGTTCATTAATTTTATTCCTGAGCTCATTGAACTGTCTTTCTGTGTGCTTGTAACTCACTGAGTTTCTCAATGACAACTATTTTGAATTCTCTGTCATTTAGACTGTAATCTTCTGTGACTTAAGGTTTGGTTTTTGGAGACTTGTCATTTTCCTTCTGTTCTGCAGCTATTACTGTAGTTCTCCATGGTGTTTGATAAATTGATCCTCCACTGGCACATTTGTGGTAGTAAATGGTCCCAAGGTTCCACCTGCCATAGCTGGGTGGACAGGGGCCAGGGGCTGTGTTTTCTGTTTCCACTCCTTCTGCTCCTAGTTGTACCTGTATAGCCACTCTTGATTCCTGCAGGCTGGCCACAGCTGCTCAGTGGGTCGCACTTGCAGGGGTAGGGCGCTGTCACACGGGCTGAGCCGTGGCCACTTGCTGGGGAACGTTCACATGAATGGGGCTGCTGCAGCGGGGTGGGCACTCCTGTGAGCCGGGCTACCATTTCTACAGCATTTGCACACGGGCCTCCATTCACACTTCTTCCAGCACTGTGTGAGGGTCTGCATCATGGATCGCCGCTGCCAGGGGAGGGGGCAGTTGTGGGGCCAGGCTTGGATCTGCTCCCTTAGTTCTGCTGCTTCCTGGAAGTCCAGTATACCCACCTTCAGACGTATAGCTGCCTGGATCTCTCAGGCATTCTGTTCTGTGTCCGTTTAGTTGTAACTTAGAGAGGAGAGACAAAGGGAACAGCTCATTCTGCCATGGTGCTGACATTGCTCAAGGATTATTTTTAAATGTTCACAGTTTAGTTGAGACTGTTAAAGAAAAAAATGTATATCCATGAAGGAAATATATCACCTAAGACATGTTTTTTGTTAATACAGTCATTTTTAAAACTTTACCTTTTTATGTTTAACCAAATGCTTCTCCAACCTATTGAAAAAGCCTATGATTTGTATTATTTTTAATACCAAATTTGTGTGTGTATATATATGTATACACACACACATCTTCTCCAAAATAGTCTTCAGATTGTTGTCTGTATTTAAATTAGGCCCAGTGGTATAGTGGTTAAGTTCGTGCATTCCACTTTGTCGGCCTGGGGTTTGTAGGTTTGGATCCAAGGCACAGACCTACACACAGCTCATCAAGCCCTGCTGTGGCACCTCACCAAAGAGAAAAAAAAAGATAAATCAATTGCTGTCTAATTAAATAATGTAATTGCTCCTTTGCCATTCTCTTTCAGATTAAACAGTTACAAGTGTATTACAGATACACTTCAAGAACTAGTAAATCAAAGTAAGGCTGCTCCTCAGTCTCCCAGTGTACCCAAGAAACCTGGGCCTCCAGTGTTATCCTCTGATCCCAATATGCTGAGTAATGAAGAAGCAGGACATCACGTAAGGGACATAGCATATTTTCATTCTGGAAATACATTGTGTTTAGAAGTTCTGTGTGTTAGTGGTGGCATAATCATCTTGGGAAAGGTCATAGCTCTTCAAACTTATGGTTTAAGGATTCTTGATATCTTAACAGGAGTTTATAAGGCTAAGGGTCATGATATTACAGCAACTGAACCTTTAACTGTGCTAATTTTTATTGTTTTCTTTATTTTAGTTTGAACAGATGCTTAAATTGTCTCAACGATCCAAAGATGAGCTCTTTAGTATTGCCCTTTATAATTGGCTAATACAAGCTGACCTTGCAGATAAGCTACTGCAGGTAAAAAAATGGTTTTTTACTCTAATGTTAATTTGTATTTTTAAATAGCATAACTCAATGGGTTAAACACATATAGTTATAGGAAATTTTTTCTCATTCTGTACCTACCAAGGTGTTCGTGTAAAGCCAAGTAATGCAATATCTTTTTCTAGTAGGCAAAGTAGGCCATTGCTCTAATTTTCTTTTATTGAGAAGCTGATTGGGGTTGTTTATATTGTGGGGTGGAGATCACTGGATTATGAATTAGAACACCTGAACTTTGTCTTAGCTCTTCTGTGAAGTCACTATGTGACTTCACACATGTCCTTTCACTACCCTAAGTCTCAGTGTTCCTCAGTCTGTAAAATAAATACATGGCATTTGATAATTTCAAGGATGCCTTTGAGCTCAGATTCTAGGAATCAATAGCTGTGTTCTCAAAGTTTATTAAAAGATTTATAATTGGATTATAGGAAATTATTTTTATCAGCCTAATGCAACTGTGATACCAACTCTTTCATTAACTGTGATAAAACAAAAATCATTTATAGTGAGAAAAATTGCCCTCTCTTTTATCTGTTATTGGATTATATTTTGCTTATTTATTCATAAAACAAGGCACACCTATAGTTGTCTTAAAAATGTTATATGTACTACATAAAGAGCAAGTGAGTGGTCATAAAATGTTTCTGAGTAACTATACAATTTCCAGATTGCCTCTCCATTTCTAGAGCCCCATCTAGTCCGAATGGCCAAAGTTGATCAAAACAAAGTCCATTATATGGATTTACTCTGGAGGTATTATGAGAAGAACAGAAGTTTTAGTAATGCTGCTCGTGTCCTGTCCAAATTGGCTGACATGCATAGGTATGGTGTAATATTCCCACTGTGAAAAGTGATTGATTACTTAGCTATATCTAGTTACATCCAGATTTCAAAAATTAAATCAAACCTCATTCAGATTATACATATGTAGAATTTTATGCTTTTACTTGGATTTACCTAAAGTTTATGGTTTTCTCTTTTTCTATTTGTTTTGTTTTTAATAACATGTAGAAGGTACTAAAAGCATACCTAAGACCCTCTCTAGTCAAACTGTCTTCTAAATCCTTTTCTTTAAAGTATGTCTTTAGATTCTTTCTTCCTAACATCAATTATATTCTTTTTTTTTTGTAAGATTGGCCCCAAGCTAACATCTGTTGCCAATCTTTTTTTTTCCTTCTTCTCCCCAAATCCCCCCAGTACATAGTTGTATATTTTAGCTGTGGGTCCTTCTAGTTGTGGTATGTGGGACGCTGCCTCAACGTGGCCTGATGAGTGGTGCCATGTCTGTGCTCAGGATCCGAACCGGCGAAACCTTGGGCCACCGAAGTGGAGTACACAAACTTAACCACTCGGCCATGGGGCAGGCTCCAATTAATTAGTATTCTTAACTAAAAGGACAAAAACTACTTCTCCAGGGCTTTATAATTTGAATTTTTTACTAATTCCAGACAAATTTCCTCTACTCTGCCATTGGTTTAAATTATGAAAAAGGTCTTAGAGCATATACAGGGGATTATTAAGAATCCAGTTAAAGAAAATATTGAAATTTCTAATTAGGTTATCATATCAAAAGACAATTTAATAAAATGTTAGGCGGATCATTAATTTGACCCCCTATTTTCATTTGGAGTTTTCTTTGCCAAAATAATACAAATGCTATTTCTAAAACCTGGAGAGCGGTTAAGTCAGGAAGAGGAGGCTGTTGAGGCAAAGCTGTTATTAAACCCAGTTAATCAGAATGGTCACTTAAAGAATCCAGATATGGCTAATAGCGAGTGTGAGTGTGTGTGTGTCTGTATGTATACTGATGCAGGTGTGTTTATTGCCTATGTAGACCCAAGGCTTTTTTGCTCTTCTTGCCCTCCTTGGTCATAACAGGCACTTGATTTTTATAAGTTCCTCTCTCAAACAGAAAGTGAAATATATATAATTGACTTTAATTCCTTTGTCTTTGGTTTAATAAAAGGAAAGGAAAGGAATTTAAACTAGTAAAGGCCTAAAAGGCAGTTTCTAGTAAAGGCCTTGGTTAATTTTTCGTTTATATAATTAAGAATTGATAGCATTATTAAGTATTTAATTCACTGTAGCTCTATATCTTAAGGTTGTGTAATTCATTCCTTTATCCATTGTTTGTGTGCCTTTTACATACTGTCCTCTGCTGGAGGTACATATGGACTGCACCCCTCATTCAGCCCTTCAGTATCATTTCTGGATCACGCTTGTCGTTCTTCTTAGTTAGTCCTAGATACCATTACCATCAAATCTTAATGTTCCATTTTTTATCATGCCACTTATTGCTCAAAAACTTGAGTGGCTCTTAATTGCCCTTTTATTGTTTATTTACCTTTTTCCTTGTTAGAATAATTATTAAATTCTTGTTTAAAAATATTCAGAAATTCTCTAACTTTTAGGAACACCCATTGTCCACGTTTACTTCACACACTCACTTGTGTAACCTAATTTCCTCTTCACATGAGATACCTTGTAGTACAGCCACTCATTTTTTTCTTTTCTTTTCTTTTCTTTTTTTGAGTAAGATCAGCCCTGAGCTAACATCTGCCAGTAATCCTCTTCTTTTTGCTGAATAAGATTGGCCTTGAGCTAACGTCTGTGCCCATCTTCCTCTACTTTATATGTGGGATGCCTGCTGCAGCATGGCTTGACAAGCGGTGCCATGTCTGCACCTGGGATCCAAACCAGTGAACCCTGGCCCACCAAAGCAGAATGTGTGACCTTAACTGCTGCACCACCGGGCCGGCCCCTATATCCACTCTTTAGCTCTCAGCTTACCATCTCTTTCCACCGTAAAATGTTTTTCCAACTATTACGTTACTCTCTTTCTCACTGTATTTTTTCTTTTTTCGCATTTATAGCCTGTACCAAATAAATAGGCAGCATAGACTGTTCTCTTTTAAATAATTCAGAAATGTTACTCACTTTTAAAATGTAAAGTTCAAGTGAGTTTGTTTAGAGATAAGAGGGGAAAGAAAGGAAGGCCCTTTTAGAGACAGAGCTCCCAAATGTACTGTGTTCCTTATGTGTAACCTTAAGAGATGGTCAGTGCTAATTAACTGTCATAGACACATATACTTTGAAAGGTAGAAGAGAGAAAGGAGTTAACTCTTTTTCCTTTTGGTTTCTTTTTGGAAGGGGAAAAGTATAGGAGCCATAGCTACACAGAAGGACAGTCTAAGTGAGACCTTCTCCGAAAGTAAAAGAAAGCCAATTTTTTCCTGATTCAGGTTGGAATTAATTAGGATATCAAAGGTTAATTTAATATTCATTGATCTGAGAGGTTGCCAGCAACTAAAGGAGTTTGCTTTTAATGCCAAGATACTTTACAATGTCAAAGCCAGATCTGATAGAGTTAGAAGATTCAAAAGGACTGAAGCTGGCAACCATGAGGTGGGTACATGCTTGGGGCTCTCTGACACTTTCAGTCAGTCCGCCAGCAAATAGATTTTGATGCCCAAGGCATGCAGGGAGGAGTGTAAACAAGATAGACACCACCCATGCTACCAAGGAGCTCCCATTCTAGTGGGTAAAACCCATAGACAAATAAACAGGTTCAAGTTCTATAAATACAATGAAAATAAGACAGTACAGTAGAAAGTGCCTAGGGAAGTGGGGAGCTGCTTTACATAGGAATGGTCAGAGAAGACCTCAGAGAAATTGTCATTAAAATTGAGTCTCAGGTGACAAGAATAGGCAACCATGTAAAGAAATGGGAGGAAAAGTAGTCCAAGCACAGGAACATAGTCTGTACAGAGGCACTGCATCAGATAGAAGTTTATCATGTTTGGGATACAAAAAAGAAAGCCAGTGGGATTGGAGCTAGTCAGGAAGGGAGCAAGTAGAAGGAGAGGTGGTTGGAGGAAAGGGGGAAGGCGACTGGGGGATTTTAAGAAAGCGTGTGACATCTAGTTTATGTTTTTAAGTGCACACTCTGGTTGCTGTGTGGAAGATGAAATGTGGTATTGACCACATTAAGGTGGAGAAGTGAAGCATACGAGGAGCTATGAAGAATGTTTTCCTTAATTTAATTTTAGAAGAATCCAAATTTTAGTATCTTGAACTCAAGTTTTAAAATAGGAAGTTACTTTTGTGTACATGAACAAATAAAGTATTTCTTTATTTGTTGCCTTAAATTATTGATCTCTTTTATTAGAAACCCTCTAATAATTTTCTCAAGTTTCAAATGCCTTTTATGTTCACTTGGTATAAAATAATGCATTATAAGTAATTATTTGTATCTTGAATCCTTGAGAATTCATAAAATAAAAATAAGGATTTTCCCCCAGCACAGAAATTTCACTTCAGCAGCGACTAGAGTACATTGCTCGAGCCATTCTCAGTGCCAAAAGTTCCACTGCCATTTCATCAATAGCTGCAGATGGTGAATTCCTTCATGAATTAGAAGAAAAAATGGAAGTAAGTGCTAAAAATACTTAAGCTTTGTCCACACTGAGTAATAGCCACGTTATTGCACTTTCTCTTCTTCCCCTTGTAAATAATAGGTTTATCATAGCAGTCAGTATTATTAATTCTAGTCATTTCTGCCTGTATTATTTATTTTCATATTTAGATCTAAATCTTTTCAGAGATTTTAAGGACATAGCACTGGTGTCATAGGACATTGCTGTAATTTAAAAGTTTTCTCTATGACATTTCTGAAGGCTTCTTCAACTGTTGGGACACAAAGCAAATTGTATCACATTCACCATTTATCCTGGAAGCTAATAAGTAGGTGTATGAAGTAGAGGAGGCTTAACTGCCTTAACTAACAGACCCAAAAATGTATAGTGGTCCAAAATCTGGAGTGGGTGTCCCTGGTTGGCAGGTGGCTTTCTTCCACTAGGTTGATTTTGGGCTCTATTTTCTGGCTCTACCATTCCCTTATCTTTTTCTTCGGTTAGAGGGAAGAAGGGGAAAAAAAGAGTTTGTAAGAAGCACATTCACTCTTAAAAACCTCAGCCCTGAAGTGACATACTTTATGTCCAGTCCATTCCTTTGAAGAGAATTCAGTCTTATGGCCATGCCTCCCTGCAAAGGAGGCTGGGAAGTATAAAGTGTAGTCTAGCCATTAGTCTGGCTGCGGGTATTGTGGGCATCAAAGACTCTGCCACAGTCCACTTCCTGTGCAGCCTTTTATGTTGTGATGAAGAGTTGCTGGTCTATTATGATAGAAGTCTTTATTTATACATTATTTTTATTTTAACAAACTTAAAGCCAGATACTAGGAGTCATTCCTTCAAGTACCTATTGAATTATCATAGAGAACTTAAGACTTCCTTTTTTTCTATCCAAACTAGGTTGCTAGGATCCAACTTCAGATACAAGAGACACTACAAAGGCAGTATTCCCATCATTCTTCTGTACAGGATGCAATTTCTCAGCTGGATGCTGAGCTGATGGACATAACTAAGGTAATAAAAAAGCAAGTGAAATTCCTATAACCGTCAAGCAGTCAGCTAATATCTACAAATTCGTTATTTCTTTTGCATTTTACTTGTTGTTTCATGGGAAAGATTAACCTATCTCCACAAAATAAGATAAGTCGTCCTTGGCAGCATGTCACTCGGCTGATAAATCACTGCTGTTATATCTTACTCTTAGAAAGAACTGAGTTGCTCTTTCCAAGCCAGTAGCTATCAAGAATCTATCAGCCTCACATGGGGCTTTGTTAAAACTTCTGCCAGCTATTTTATGGCCTTGCTGCTGCTTTTTTTTTTTGGCTGAGGAAGATTCTGCCTGAGCTAACATCTGTGCCAGTCTTCCTCTGTTTTGTATGTGAGTCATCATCATAGCATGGCCACTGACAAGTGGTGTAGGTCTGTGTCGGGGAACCAAACCCAGGCCACCGAAGTGCAACACACTGAACTTAACCACCAGGCCATAGGGCCAGCCCCGTGGCCTTGCTTCTTGTCTTGTAAAAGTAACATACCTTTGCTGCACTTTCTTAGCCTCTCCCACTCTGAATCCTCAGAGCAGCTCCTTCTTCAGTTGTTCTTGACATTCAAGTTGTCAAGTTATTCTTGACATTCTTGGACATGGCTCCAGTATCCTTAAGCGCCCTGAAATTTGTCAGTTATTTCCATTTCTTCAAACTCTGGTTTAGACAACACTAATTCTAAAAGAAATGTCATTGCAACATCTCCCAGACGAGAAAAACACAGACACACATGCTGAAATCTGTTTGAATGTTTTTACCATTCATTCACCACTTTTAATCTGGGGTTATAACTAGCTACACATTGTCACATCTTTATATCGTATTTTGAAAACTTTAGATAAAATCTTTGATTGTTTTAAACTTTCAAGGAGTGTTTCACCATTAATTTCTGAATGCTGACCTCTAATTGGATATATAATGTTGGCATTTTCTCCCACAGCTTTATGGGGAATTTGCTGACCCATTTAAACTTGCAGAGTGTAAACTTGCAATAATTCATTGTGCCGGTTATTCAGACCCTATATTGGTGCAGACACTTTGGCAAGATATCATAGAGAAAGGTAAGTGTTCGCTTTTTGGTATATTTAGCATCCAGTGTTTAGTGACTTGGTAGAGGAATGCAAACTGCTGGTGCCTCATATATCCAGGGTTCATGAAAATTGTATATAGCCACGTAGAGGGTAAGTGGAGGGTAGCTGGATGTGGTGGAGGGTAGTCCTCTAGAGGATGATCAGAGTGGATATTGGAGAGGAAGCTTGGAGTGTCATTTTTGTGGTTTGTACTGCTTAATAAAGGAGCCTGAGACAGTTCCCTCAGAGTCTCATAACCAGTACCCTGGTAAGACAAGAGAGTATATCAGACGCTAACAGAAACAGAGACTCTACTCATTATATTATGTAAATATCAGTTCTAGGGTATTTTGTAACTTGAAACAGAATAAAATAGCCAATTTAAACATTTCACATTAAAAATAATTTGGGTTTCTAATGACATGCCACTTTCTTACAGAATTGAACGAAAGTGTGACATTGAGTTCCCCAGATAGAATGCATGCTCTTAGTCTCAAGATTGTGCTGCTTGGAAAAATTTATGCTGGCACACCTCGCTTCTTTCCATTAGGTAAGCAGTAACCCTAGGTGCTGTCAGGATGTTTTTTGTTTTGATGGGTTTCCTGATTGACATGGAAAAATAATGATCTTTAGGGTGAAAGTGTTTCTTTGTTGCTATTTAGCTCAGCAGTTTAATTCTACCTCTCCAGAAAGAAAGTCCTCCAAAGAATAGCAGAATTTGGTGATGAATGGTTGGGTATGAAACTTTCTTTGACTGACCATCCAAGTTTATATGTCTGTCTTGGCATAGTACTGTCAGACAGTGGTTATAGTGTTGGTAACCCTATACGAGTTTGTGAAGAGAAAAGAAAAACAGCTGGTGTTTTTGTGCATGAGTAATCTGTGATTGATTCAACTACTGTGTATTATATTGAGAGCATAGTTTTCTTTAAAATAGTGAGAAGTTGTGTTAAAAATGTAACTTGTGAACCACTTTCTTAACAAAATATGCGGAGTATAATTGTTATGTAAGTGACTCTAATTACTATGAGCCATTCGCTAATCTGTGTTTTCTTTAGCTGTAAAACAATAGAATCAACATAAATACACCCATAAGTAGAATATTAAGCACTTTGTGTTTTTGAAAAATGTTGAGAAACATGAAAATGCTCACAACATAACATTAAATTGTTTTTAAAAATTAGGATACAAACTTGTTTATAGACCATCCCTGATTTAGGATTTAGTCCTTGGACTTGATAAGAAATAAAGCCATTAAAAACTGCCACACCGTTTCATTGATCAGAAAAATAAAGAGCAAATATATATATATATTTTATAAATATATGAAACGACAATTTTAATAGTAAAAAAGACCACATTATACACAGTCTCTTTTGAGTGTATTTCTGCTTTGGCTTTAGATTTTTAATTTTTGAGCCCAGTAAAGTTTAGGGTAGAAGAGGCCTCATTTTTCTATCAGTCTTTCAATTGGTACAAGCTCCAGGGGACTTCAAACTAGAACAAGTTTAGGGTTTTTAGAATTTTTATTACCTGTCCAAAATCTTTGTCTGGTACATTCCAGGGGAGATGCAATTTCAGGGGCAGCTTTTCAGTGATTCCTCTTGCCCATGGATATTCACATTGGTCAGTCTCTGATTTCAGGTATCATAAATAGGAATTTGGTACTGTTATGATCTTATTTATGATGTGACAAGTAGTAAAAAGTGAAAGTAGGGCCACAATTAGAACTATCAAAATAAATAACTTGAATGTGGGGGCTGGAGCATTTAAAAAATGCATTTAATATTTCTAAAATCAGGATACAGTAGCCTTTCTTTTCCAAAAAGATGTTAAATTGAGGATATAGTATATCGAGATATTGAAGAAATTATCAGTGGGTCCTCTCCAGTAGTGAGATTGTAAATGCTCTCTATTTCCTTGTACCTTTCTATATTTTCCAAATTCACTAAAATGTACTTTTTTTCCTATTAGCTTTAAAGTGTATAAATCAATGATTTTAGCATATTCACAGAGTTGTGCAACTGTCACCACAATTAAATTTGGACCATATTCATCATCCAAAAAAAACCATGTACTTATTAGCAGTCACTCCCTACTCTTTCCCACCATTCAGCCAGAGGCAACCATTAATCCACTTTCTGTCCCTATGGATTTGCTGATTCTGGTATGTGTCTTATTTTTATAAAAAGTTCTTTTTGGAAAATTGTTTTTTAAAAGATTCCCATAGAAACTGCTCAGTTAGAAATCATACCAACTTTTTGGTATCAAGAGTTAACAATCCTCCAACAACAACAACAAAATGATTATGTAAGGTGAAGGATGTGTTAACTAATCTTATTCTGGTAAACATTTCTTAATATATGTGTATCAGATCATCGCATTGTATACCTTAAACTCACACAATGTTATGTGTCAGTTATATCTCAGTAAAGCTGGGGGGAGTTAACAACCCTAATTTTTTATCTTTTTCCCTCCCTAGATTTTATCGTGCAGTTCTTAGAGCAGCAAGTTTGTACTTTGAACTGGGATGTGGGTTTTGTAATACAAACAATGAATGAAATTGGAGTACCATTACCTAGACTACTGGAAGTATATGATCACTTGTTCAAGTCACGGGTAAGGAAAATATTAAATAAAATAAAATAATTTATTTAGTTAAAGTTAACTAACTTTTTCTAGTTATGGGAGTGGAGTATTTTGGTTAAGTGTTTTTGAAGTATCTCATCATCTAATACAATTGTCATCAGAAATTTGCTTCATTGGTTGAGTATCAGAAATTATGTCAGTCTTTTTTTAAGCAATGCTATTTTGTTGTTGTTGTTGTTGAGGAAGATTGGCCCTGAGCTAACATCTGTTGCCAGTCTTCCTCTTCTCCAATACATAGTTGTATATCCTAGTTGCAAGTCATTCCAGTTCTATGTGGGATGCTGCCACATCACGGCTTGATGAGTGGTTCATAGGTCTGCACCCAGGATCCGAACAGGCGAACCCCAGGCCACTGAAGCGGAGCACACGAACTTAACCACTCAGCCATGGGGCTGGCCCCCATAATTCACTTTAATAACTGATAATGAGAATTGCTTTGCTGTATATCATGATAAAAATCCAATATTATTTTTTAACATTAATAAACATATGCTTTACTCTTGGTGGAATAGGCTAAACACATCACATTAGAATCATCACTTACTTTAAAAGAACAAAGTAACAGTGTATTTATTTACTATGACCTCATCTAAAATATCAGTGCTTGAAGATCTTTCTCCGCATATTGAACCTTATCAGACTATATATCTTGTAATTTTTATCCTAAATGATCCAAATAAAACCTTGTTGAACTAGATTGTATCTATTATAGTAGCATCATCTCAACATTCATGCAGTGCTTTCCAAGGCCCTTGTCTGTCTCATTTAAGCCTCACGATGAGCCTTTGGTGGAAGTGAGCAAGTAGTAGCATCCCCATCTTCCACTACATCTGACAAGAGCAGAGATGTTAAATAACCTGTTTAAGTCATATGGCTTAAACTAGAGTTAAGATTCTTGGACTACTAGTTTAGTCTCTTATTTACCATATCGGACTAAGTCTGCATAGGTTCAAAGTAAGAGTGCTGTCACGGGCAATAGGAAGAGATGGGTTTTTTCTTTGACCTCACATTACTAAACAGGAAGTTTACATTCTCCACAAAGTTGGTTGATGTAGCAAATATTCTTCCTAAAGAATATCACAGTGCAGTTTTCAATGTTCTTTAAATATTAACCATAACCAGATATATAATTTAGTACCACATAATATAAAATGCTTATTTTAATATCAGTAAATTTTGCCTTGGGCTCTGATGACTGTTTTAACTAACATAAATGGTTGAAAAATCAGTTGGCACAGTTTGGCTTATAACTCACGATGTGTATTTTCTTTATAGGATCCATTCTGGAACAGAATGAAGAAACCACTGCACCTTTTGGATTGTATACGTGTACTATTAACAAGATATGTTGAGAATCCTAGCCAAGTTTTAAATTGTGAGAGGTAAGTATGAATTAGATATTGTATTATAGCAAAGACTTCTAAATGCTTCTAATAAATATCTGAGTAAACAGATTTGGAGAGAATAGGGAAAGATGTGGAGATTATACAGAAGTATAGGAGATTTAAGCTCTTTTGTATGTTAGCAGTAACTATTTGAATGATGTCAGTTAGCATGTGTGAATGGTTAGGGGCTTCCAGTTTTCAACCCTTGTCCTGAATCCTTTCTACAAGTGAAAGGATATGATGTATGAATTACTTCTAAACTCCTTCGGCTTTAAATTAGTGATCTAGGACAGTTCAATTATGTTGTGTGATATTATTGGCCATTTCAAGGTGTATTTGTTTGAAAAGGCCAAAAGAATTTAAATAATATTAATTTAAGGAGTCATCCCTTACTACCTCCTTCTCACTATAATAATCTTCAAAAGGAAAATGGTGGTTATATGGTAATGTCCCAACCCCTGCTCTTCCTTCTCTTTTCAGTCATTTGCTGTTTACTTACACACGGGGCCCTTGCTCTGCTTTGGGGCTATGAGTAAGGTTAGCAGAAGTTGGAGGAAAGTTCTATAGGAGGAAATGTTTTTAAATGTATAGACCGTTGATCAGATGTCTTTTCTTTTACAGGAGAAGATTTACAAATCTCTGCCTGGATGCTGTTTGTGGTTATCTGGTTGAGCTCCAGTCTATGAGCTCTTCAGTAGCAGTACAAGCCATCACAGGGAATTTTAAATCTCTTCAGGCTAAACTAGAACGGCTTCATTAATTATTGTAATGTATTTTCATCTATGCATTTTGATCTGTAAAATAAAAGCTCAGCTGGGTCCAGATGTCAGGTGCTCCAAATCTAAGAAATTAAGAACAATTTTAATAGAAATGTGTTTTTAAAAAGTGACTAGTATCTACAAATAGTACATTTGCTGGACAAATTCTTTTTTACTACTACTATTTTTTTTTAATAATCAGGTTAAAAAAACAACTGAAATACGATTATTTATGATCTTAACACAAGGGTAAAAAATATTTAGAAACTTTTATTTTGAATTTTACTGCAGGCAGAAATTTTGGATTTGTAGTATTCATTTTCAAGTTAGTCCAAGGATAGCGATATTAAAACTTAAATAGGCTAGCTGAGCAGGTCCATTCCCATAATACTGGATTCTACAACAATTCTTAAATAGGCAAGCAAACACTGTCTCTTTAAAAAAATTACTTAGGTTTTGGGTTCATCCATGGAAAGAAATTTCCTGCAACTACTGATTTCATCAGTTATAATCCTCGAAGATTGGTATATATCTGGTTGTTTTTTGAACAAGTGATAAACCTGTAGCTAATGTTCCTTGTCCTGAAAAGTTATACAGGAAGATACTGTTTTCCCTTAGTGTCTACCTAGCTCTTCTTTGGCCTTGTGACTACTAATTCCCTTAGACCAGTGGTTCTCAAAGTGCGCGCACCAAACTGCTACATCAGCATCATCTGGCAACTTGATAGAAATTCAAAATCTTAGGACCAATCCCAAACCTATTGAATCCAAAACTTTGGGATGAGGCCCAGCTCTCTGTTTTAACAAGCCTTCCAGGGCATTCTAGTACGTGTTAACTTTGAGAACGACTGCATAAGAGGATTCGTCTGGTGTATGGCTTGGCTCTCTATCTGCTTTTTCTTCCTCCCTCCCCTGTCAATAACCACAACACACAAGTTTTACCCAAGACACACAATATATAAAGCAAAATTTTTAGTAATGTAGTTTTCAGTCTTTAACAGAATTGGAATAACTAAACCAAGTGCCCCAAAGTCATGGCTACAGTGAGGGAGGAGAAAAGAGTGGGAATGACCAGGACTAACAAAAAGGCAACAACACGAACTCCTTTCCTCTCATCTTTTGTGTTACCAAGATTAATTACCTTCTGCCTGTTGTCATTATTGCCTGTCTGGCAATTTTTAAAATACATTTTGAAAATATTTTTCCTTCCACCTTCATTTGTTCCTAAGACCATGGGTTGCCATTTCCATATTTATTCTCTTAGAACTTAGCTCTCTTTTGCCTATAATCTTCTAATTTATAATGTTTAATAAAATGTGAAAATGTCACTCATTAGATACCACTACCTCTCATATTTTTTAGCTTTTCAATTAAGTTTAGTTTGTGAATATGTAAAATGAATGTATGCTATGCATTTTTAATTCTGTACATTTAAAATTCTGTCATGTCAACTTAAAATGAAAATCTGGCTAAAATGCTATAATTTAGCTGTGACTCCAATTCTACTATCTATCTATCTATATATATGTTTTTGTTTTAAGCCCATATACACACAAGCACATTAATATACAGTCATGGGTTGCATATACAACAGTGGTCTCATAAGATTAGTACCATTTAGCCTAGGCAGTAGTCATAGGCTTTACCATCTAGGTTTGTGTTAGTACGCTGTATGATGTTCCCATAACAACAAAGTCGCCTAACAGCACATTTCTCAAAACATATCTCCGTTGTTAAGCAACACATGACTGTCTATGTTAAATAAACTCACAATACTGAAGCTACATCTTTCAAAAGGTCTGTAAGCTAGCACAGCTAAGTAATCCTTAGGAGTCAGAAATCTGAACCCTTGTCCCTTCTTCACATAGCACCTTTTGAGAGGGTTTAAGAATTCCAGCCACACAAGCAGATGTTTTCAATACCCTTTGGAGGGTAAAGTCCCTAAGAGAAAAAAAATTAGGTTCCCTCCTTCTTTTTAGCCCTCTAGAACAATGTTTCTAAAACTTTGACATTCATAAGAATCACCTGGGGGCTGGCCCGGTGGTACAGCGGTTAAGTTCACACGTTCCGCTTCAGCGGCCCGGGGTTCACTGGTTTGGATCCCAGGCACAGACCTAGCACTGCTTATCAAGCCATGCTCTGGCAGGCGTCCCACACATAAAATAGAGGAAGATGGGCACGGATGTTAGCTCAGGGCCAATCTTCCTCAGAAAAAAGAGGAGGACTGGCGGCAGATGTTAGCTCAGGGATAATCTTCCTAAAAAAAAAAAAAAAGAATAATCTGGATAGCCTGTTAAAACAGATTATTGGCTTCCACCTCCAATGTGATGCTGATACTGGTGGTCAGTGGATCAAACTTGGAATAGCATTGTTCTGGCACATGTATCCACTACATTAGTATACTTTGTACTTGGTGTTCATTCAACACATTTCTTTATAGTTACTATTAAACATAAATAGGCAATGAATAATAAGTAGAACAGTTTATGAAACAGTGTATTCATTGTAGGCAGTGAGGAGTCACTGAACATCTTGGTTGTGACATTTATGTTTTAGGCAGGTCATTTTAGTATGGCAAAATGGTTAGGAAAGAAGAGAAAACTGTGTTTTGAGTAACTGTGCAAGGTATGGGATATTGACCTGAAATGCACGTGATATAAGTTCAACATCCCTTTAGTTATAACATACCCGACTTAACTAGTGGCCTTTCGTTGAACACCTCTCTGCTAACCACATAAACTCCCTCCACTTTTATCTTTTAGAGTTGATTTCATCTCAGGACTCCCACGGATTACTCATTCTGGTCTTCAGGATACTTCCTGACTCCATCTTTTTTCCTCTTATTCAAGAGAGAAAAAATTATGATGGTGACACAGTCGTATCAAGGAAATGAAGAACTAGAATGTTGAATCTAAAGATCTTGAAAGGGCTCATAATTTCCATCTTTTTTCAATCAAGTTCTTCATTTAAATTCTCTTAAACTTTTTTTGAAGAATATTTTTGAGTCTTCTAGTAACTCATTTAAACTCTTCTAAGTTTTGTTTTCCTGATACGGAAATTTTCTTCATCAGGAGATTGAAGCTAAACGATAAGGTTTTTTTCAATCCAAAATTTTGTAGGAATTAATGTAATCTATTTCTTATTCAGTTTTGTTCTTCTGCTTCAAATATTAGAGTAGTGACAATACTGTTTTTACTCTTTTTCATTTCAAATCATTTCTGCTGCATTATGGCATTTTTTGAAATTAAACATTTGTCTTAAAACTCAGTTATGCTTTTTGCATTTGGGCAGCTCCTATCAGCAGGAATACTAACACTTTTTAAGATTAATCAGTTTACCACATGGGAGCCAGGATTATCATATCATATCTCCAGCCCACACCTGAGTGTCCATCCGTGAAATGAACATTTCCATTTGCATGACCTTAGAAACTCCTTAGTCGAAATGTGACCAAATCTGCACTCATTCCTCTCTCCCTGCCCTCTGTCCACTCCTGTTCCTCCTCCTTTATTTTCTACCTCAGTTTTTATTTATTTATTTTTTTGCTGAGGAAGATTAGCCCTGAGCTAACATCTCTGCCAATCTTCCTCCATTTTTTTGTACGTGGGACATCTCCACAGTGTGGTTGGTGAGTGGAGTAGGTCCACGCCCGTGATCCGAACCTGGAAACCTGGGCTGCTGAAGCAGAGCGCACAGAACTTTAACCACTCAGCCATGAGGCTGGGCCCTACCTCAATCTTTACCATCTAATTATTCTAATCAGAAATATGGGTATCCTCTTTAAATTCTTCCTTCTCCCTCCAAATCCAATCATTCACGAATTTCTAAGCAAGTCTCTTTCCTTAATATCCTCCATTTCCGTGTAGTTGTCTCACTGTTTCAGATTTTTAGGGTTTAATCAGATTACCCTTTCACTTGTATGCCTTCAGTAGTGTCTAAGTGGTCTGCCTGTCTCCAATTTGACCCCCTCCTTCATTCTTTTTTCCACACTAAAGTCAGAGAGGTCTTTTAAAAATGAAAACCTAGGGGCTGGCCCCGTGGCTGAGTGGTTAAGTTCGTGCGCTCCGCTGCAGGCGGCCCAGTGTTTCATTGGTTCGAATCCTGGGTGCAGACATGGCACTGCTCATCAAACCACGCTGAGGTAGTGTCCCACATGCCACAACTAGAAGGACCCACAACGAAGAACATACAACTATGTACTGGGGGACTTTGAGGAGAAAAAGGAAAAAATAAAATCTTTAAAAAAAAAAATGAAAACCTAAATATATTATACCTTACCTTCTCCCTCAGCAGAAATTCCAGATTCCTAGTGTGGCATATAAGGACTCCATGGCAGTTGACAAAAATAAAAATAACAAAAATCTCAAGTTAGTTTAAGCAAAAGAAGACTTTATTGGCCCTCAACTAAGTCGTCCAAGTATAGAGCTACTTCCACATGGCTCGGTCCAGAGGCTCAGTATCTACAGTGCTTTCTCTAGGTCACTTCTGCTCTTCTTTCATGTTCATTCTTTGTCTCTCTCTGCAGACAGTTTGCTCTGTAACTCCTGGGAGAGTACAGGCAGTATCCAGAGGTATAGCCAACAGACAAGTCATAAGAAGGGCTCTCATTGACCCAGCCTGAGTCATGGATTCAGTCTTAGGGTACAGTGGTACAGGATCATCACCCAAACCATACAGAACAGGAAAGAAATGCTTTGCTAAAGAATTGGATGCTAGGTACACATCAGTCCACTATGTCCACCTACCTTACTTACCACTCACTTCCTTGCGCTTTGATGAAAACTATAAACCCATAGATCTAAGAAACTCAATGAAACTAGGGCAGGATAGACACAAAATCACACCAACACACATCATGATCAAGTTCTCAGCAAACTAGGAATAAAAGGGAACTTAGTCTGATAAAAGATATCTATGAAAAATGTACAGCTAAACCCATACTCAATGGTGGAAGACTAAACACTTTCTCCTTAAAGTTGGGAACAAATAAGGATGTTTCTGTTGAACGTAGTATTGGAGGTCCTGATCAGGGCAATTTGTCAAAAGAAATGTAAGATGTACAAATGGAAAAGCAGAAGTAAGTGTATGCTTATTCACAGAAAATTATGTGGAAAATCCTATAGAATATACAAAAAATACTAGAACTAATAAGTGGAACAAACTGCTATAATTAGTAAGTTACTTTAGCAAGATTACAGGATATAAGGTCAGTGTACAAAAATCAACTTCAGGGGCCAGCCCCATGGCCTAGCAGTTTGGCATGCTCTGCTTCAGCAGCCTGGATTTAGTTCCCAGGTGTGGACCCTCACCGCTTGTTGGCAGCCATGCTGTGGTGGCGTCCCACATACAAAATAGAGGAAGATTGGCACAGATGCTAGCTCAGGGCAAGTCTTCCTCAAGCAAAAAGAGGAAGATTGGCAACAGATGTTAGCTCAGGGTGAATCTTCCTCAGCAAAAAAATAAATAATCAACTGCATTTCTATATACTAGCAACAAGTAATCAAAAATTTGTTAAAAACTCATTTAAAACAACATAAAAGGGCCGGCCTGGTGCCACAGCGGTTAAGTTTACACGTTCCAATTCTCGGTGGCCTGGGGTTCACTGGTTGGGATCCCAGGTGCAGACATGGCACCGCTTGGCAAAAGCCATGCTGTGGTAGGTGTCCACATATAAAGTAGAGGAAGATGGGCATGGATATTAGCTCAGGGCCAGTCTTCCTCAGCAAAAAGAGGAGGATTGGCAGTAGTTGGCTCAGGGCTAATTTTCCTGAGAAGAAAAAAAAAAACAAAATAAGATTAATTTTAACAAAATACATGTAAGACCTATATAATGGAAACTCTAAAACAGTGCTGGCAGAAATTAAAGAAACCCCAAATGAGAAATAGACAATGTTCATAGATTGGAAGACAACTTAGCACACAGTTCTTACTAAATTGATAAATAGATTCAATGCAATCCTACCCGGATTTCCAGCAGACTTTTTTGTAGAAATTGACAAGCTGATTCTAAAATTTATATGGAAATGAGAGGTCCTAGGATAGCCAAAACAGTTATCAAAAAGAAGAATAAAATTGGAGAACATATTCTACTGATTTCAAGATTTTATTATAAAGCTATAGTTAATTGCAATAATGTGGCATTGGTGTAAGGATATACATATCAATCGATGGAACAAAGAGTACAGAAAGAGATGTACACATATATGGACAATCAGTTTTCAACAAAGGTGCCAAGGTAATTCAATGGGGGAAAGAATAGTCTTTCCGATAAATGGTGGTGGAACAATTGAATAACCACATGGAGAAAACGCTCAACCCTTACCTCATAACATATACAAAAATTAACTTGATATGCATCATAGGCCTAAACATAAAAGGTAAAACTGTAAGAGTTCTAGAGAAAAACAGTGGAGAAAATCTTTGTGACCTTGGATTAGGCAGATTTTTTAGGACACAAAAAACCTGAATCAGAAAAAGTTAATAAATTGAACTTCATCAAAATTTAAAACATCTGCTCTTCAAAAGACATTAAGAAAATGAAAAGGCAAGCCCCAGACTGGGATAAAATATTTGCAAACCGTAGATCTGATAAAAGACTTGATTTAAATATATACAATACTCTTACAACTCAATAAAGAGACAACCCCCACCAAAAAAAAAAGGGGGGGGCAAAAAGATTTGCATACTTGACCCAAGAAGATATTTGAATGGCAAATAAGCACATGAAAAGTTGTTCAACATCATTGCTCAGAAAGGAGATACAAATTAAAACTATAATAAGATGCCACTACACATCCACAAGAATGGCTAAAATTTAAGATTGGCCATTGGCAAAGATGCAGAGTAACTGGAACTCATACATGATTTGTAGGAATGCAAAATGGTATGGCCGCTTTGGAAAACAGTTTGGCAGTTTCTGTAAGGTTAACTGTATAGTTGTATGACCCTGCAATCCTATTTATTGCTCCTAGGTATTTACTCAAGAGAAATAAAAACCTATGTCCACAGAAAAACTTGTACAAGAACATTCATAGCAGCTTTACTCATAATAGCCAAAAACTGGAAACAACCTAAATCCCCATCAACAGTTGAATAAATAATATAAATTGTGGTATATTCTTACAATGGAATACCATGCCTGTACAAGCAGCAATATGATGTTAAGTGAAAGAATTAAGTAACAAAAGAATGTATGTGGGCCAGCCCCGGGGCCAAGTAGTTAAGTTTGTGAGCTCCGCACTGGCAGCCCAGGTTTTCACTGGTTCAGATCCTGGGCTCAGACATGGCACTGTTCATCAGGTCACATTGAGGTGGCATCCTACATGCCGCAACTAGAAGGACTCACAACTAAAATATACAACTATGAACTGGGGTGATTTGGGGAGAAAAAGCAGGAAAAAAAAAGATTGGCAACAGTTGTTAGCTCGGTGCCAATCTTAAGAAAACAGAATACATGCTTTCTGTATGTATGTTTCCGTTTACACACAGTTCAAAAACAGACAACAGAAAAACCTGCCCTGGATTGTTTAGATACGTATACATAGGTGGCAAAACCATAAAGAAACCAAGGCTCATAAAAGTTGGTCTGATGGCTCCCTCCAGGGAGTAGGGAGAGGGATATGGTTGTGGGGAGAGGAAGATTTCATGAGCATGGGATGTGTGTGCCTTCTAGGAAGTTAATGTTCTCTTTCTTGACGACTGTCATAGATGTTTACTCCATACTTTATAAACTTTACATGTATATTTTATATATATTTCTGTGTATATATACTACATTGTACAATTAAATAAATTGAACATTATTTGAGTGAATTATGAATCATTTAGTCATTATAAATAAAGCATTTAAATACACGAGCTTTTTAAGGATAAGGAGTGTCCTGTTCAACTCTGTATCTGTTTCCCAGCCGGAAAAATCATCTACAAGTAATAGCAGCCTCACAAATGTTTGCTGAATTGAATAAAATACATATTTTATAAGGAAAAATAATTTTATATGACAATTTTAGGATTAATGTGATGGGTCATAAGAATGGAAACAAAACGATATATATATTTGATTGTCACTTCTAAGAGACTTAAATGGACATTAATTCCTAAATTTCGTGTGTTTAAAAGCAATGCCCAGATTATGGTAACACAGTCTTTTACAAATAATGAGAATTTTGCAAATAAAAGTATCTAATGTTTTCACATATTATCGCAGTTAATATTTTTGCCAGTGTGTTTGTTCTTCTGTATAATTTATATGCTGAAGAAAAAGGACTAGAGTCCTTCCATCCAGGCACCATTTTCAGTGAACACAATAATTAAGATGCCAGCAATTGTAATAAAATATATCAAAAAAGAATGCTATAAACTTTACAATGTAAAAAGATAAACATAAGTAAAAATCTCAAAATATTTCCATATGAAGGCACCATGATTTCATATCTTGAAAACTCAAGTAAATAAAAAAAACAACTTGATCAGAAAATAAGAGGGCTGGCAAAATTGCAGGCTAAACTGACCATTATGTATTTCCACATTCCATAAGAAAAATTAGAGTTTAGTAAATTTTCTCTAGCCTAAAGTGCCACCAACTAACCGTTTTTTAAAGTACTACCAAGAAAAAAATGTTGCCAATTGAACTGACATAATGCATTCTTATCACTTTAAATTTTTATTTTATACTTGTATAAAGAGTTCTTTAGATTTGTAAGATAGAGTTTTATCATATCATTTCTGTTTATTCATAAAAAGAAAACAGAAGCTAAACAAATAGGTTAAGGTACTCCTAAAACAATTTTACATTGACAAACCAACTCTTCTAAATTATTTTTGGACTCAGATATTGATGCCTGTGTTTTTCAACACAATATTGATGACTATGATAGGCAATCCCCCATGATCCTGTGTCCCCTACACTCTTGCAGGATATGCCAAGAACACAAAGCCCTGACCACCCTACCCACGGCATTTCTGAGAGTTGTGTTTTCTGAGGTAATTTTCCAAACAATGAGATGACCAACTTGCCAGTCACTATAAAAGCAGGAAATCCCCCAGCTCAATGTTCCTCTCCTGAACACAACCCAGTTTGTCCATCTAGCCACCTGTGTTGCCCTGTGGGAACTGAGAGGCATGGAGAACCTCACAGACTTCATCACCCCAGGAGTTCATGTTTTCTACCAGCATCCATGAAACAGTAACAGGAGCGTTTGTTTGCTTGCTAGTAGGGTAAAATCCTAAACTCTTCATAGACCCTGAAAATAATAACTTATGACCATCAAGAATGTTGGTGATGAAGCATTTCTTAAGAGTGTTCATTCTAGTAATGACTCAGGAATTTTCTGCCAAGCTGCTGACAACCGTTTTGCAAGTTTTGATGCACATGCCAGGCAATTACTTCCACCTGGCTGACAACTCTTGTAAAAGTCTTCCCAGTTGGAGAAGTTACAATGGAAGGTGCATCTCAGAAAAGATGAAATACAGTACTTGATATAATGGATATTTTTTGTTTGTTCATGACTTGTTCTTCAGCTTCCTGATAACCACGTGATTTGAGGTATCTAATTATAAGGGTATTTGGCATAGTGGATTTTTAAATCTATTCATTCATTTTCTCTTTCACTTTCCTAACAGGAACTCAATTTCATTAGACTTTCTTCCCTCCCCCTACATAAACCAGAGCAGATCCTCACGGGTAAAAGCCAATCAGGACAACTCACCCATCCTCACAGTGTTTGTATTTCATGAAACCTGAGACACATTATATTCAGGGCAGGTGCCTTAATGTAGGTTAATAAGATGTGAAGGGAGTGGACTTATGGGGAAGAAACGTCTTCACTCTTCTGACAAATCTATCAAAAGAGATGTTCTCTCTCTCAGGATGATAGTGGCTTGCCAGCCCTAAGTCAGTGGTGTCCTGGAGCCCCTGATACTGGGTTTTGAGAGCTGACTGTTAAATTTTCAGGAAATCTGTGAGCCAGTCGATATGAGACTTTCACTTGAAATCAGTCATGGTGGAAGAATTTACATCACAGAAATTGGCAAACGCTATAAATCACGGCTTCTCTCCAACCCCTAGAGCAGGTTGTTAAATATTTAGCAGTATGCCACTGCCTTCAGTCCCATTCGGCCCAGTTAATTAGCTGGGGTGGGGTAACATGGGAGAACAGGGTTATGTACTGTTAATGTGCCTGCTAAGGTCCACATCTGAGAGTGCAGAGCAGCAGTTCTCAAAGAGAGAGTCTGCTAAGCCAGCGCCCAAAAGATGTCTTGTACTTAGAATCTGCCACAAGGAGCTTGTTTTATGTTTGCTGAATATGTCCTACTTTTATTTCATATGATGTAACTGAATTCATAGTTTTCCTCTACTTATCAAAATCCTATTCATTCTTTAAAGGTGAATCTGTTTGGGAGCCAATAGAGGATCTCTTTTTCCTTAGTCAGCAGAGTTTTAATTTTTGTTTAAATGGTAGCTTTTAAAAAAATTTTTTTGTCAAGATTGGCACCTGAGCTAACAACTGTTGCCAATCTTTTTTTTTTTTATTCTTCTCCCCAAAGCCCCCAGTACATAGTTGTATATGTTTTAGTTGTGGATCCTTTTAGTTGTGGCATGTGGAACGCCGCCTCAGTGTGGCTTGATGAGCGGTGCCATGTCTGCACCCAGGATCCAAACCGGTGAAACCCTGGGATGCCAAAGCTGCTGAGCGTGCAAACTTAACCACTCGGCCACTGGGCCGGCCCCGGTAGCTTTTTTTTTTTTTTTTTAAGGAAGATTAGCCCTAAGCTAACGTCCACCACCAATCCTTCTCTTTTTGCTGAGGAAGATCAGCCCTGAGCTAACATCTGTGCCCACCTTCCTCTACTTTATATGTGAGACGCCTGCCACAGCATGGTTTGATAAGCGGTACATATGTTCGTACCCAGGATCCAATCCGGTGAACCCCAGGCTGCCGAAGCAGAGGGTGCCAACTGAACTGTTATGCCACTGGGCTGGCCCCTAAATGACAGCTTTTAATATAAGATTTCTTTAAAAACAAACTTTTAGGGGGCCGACCCCACGGCCGAGTGGTTAAGTTCTTGCGCTCTGCTTCAGTGGCCCAGGGTTTCACCGGTTTGGATCCTGGGCTTGGACATGGCACCGCTCATCAGGCCACGCTGAGGTGGCGACTGACACGCCACAACCAGAGGCACTCACAACTAGAATATACAACTATGTACTGGGGGACTTTGGGGAGAATAAAAAAAAAAAGAAAAGATTGGCAACGGTTGTTAGCCCAGGTGCCAAACTTAAAAAAAAAACCACAAAAACTTTTAACTGCAATAACATACAGAAAAGTACACAAATCATAGGATAATCAGTTTTCTCAAAGCGAAGACACTTGTTTAACTACCACCCCAATGAAAATTCAGAACCTTACCTAAAAGTACAAATAATCTTCCCTATGTCCTGTCCTGACAGCCAAGGTATTGGTGCCCGGTCTTAGTATTTGACCTACTTTTTTCTTCTACATGGTTCTATATGGTTCTTCTGATGGGTTTTCTGAAAATGGAAGTAACAACTCCAATTGCCATCTAAATAGGAAGAGAATTGGGGACTTGAAATTAAAGGGATGCATGTTACGACAGTATTATTACACTTGTGTAAAGACAAGGACCAAATAGAGGCTTGGTAGACTATCAGGGAATTCCTGGGAAGTTCCTCATCTATCAGGTTACTCAGTTGTTGTGGGTCCACTTTCTGAATTAGAGCCTTGGAAAAGAAACCAGAAGATGGTGCTCCACTACTGGGATGGCATATGCATCCATAGTGCCTCCTACGAGAAATAAGTCCTTTGTCTCTGGCAACTCTGGCAACTCCAACCAATTGTGTAACTCAGTTTCATAGTTTCTATTGAACTGGAAGGCTGTCTCTCAAAATGGCTTCTGGCCTCTTACTTACGGTCTGCCCAAGTAGGTGATAAATTAACCCTCCAACTGACAAGCAATGGGAGGCATACTTAAAATATAAAATGGCTGCATTTCAGGTGACAGGGAAAGTCCAAGATTAGCTAGTGCCATTGCAATCTTGCAACTCACCTTGTCACAGTGATTAGATTATAAATGACACTTAACTAAAGCCTAAACCAATCAATGACTCAACATGGATATGTGAATTAACTTGTTCGAATCAGAGTGAAGCCCAGGTTGGGGTAATAGAGGAGCTTTCTGTTCTGGATGGTGAGGTGTGAGACTGTAAGTTCTGGGCCATCTGTAGCCCTTTTGCTACTATAACAGAGATGATATTTTTAAAGAATATTTTGGGAAGTAAGTTTTATTTTCATCAAATCTTGTTACGTTGAACACTATGTCAATCAAGGTTCAATCAAAAAGAGAGCAGCACCAGAAAATGTGTGTGTGTGAGTGCATGTGTTTTACAGGGAATTGATTTTATGCAATTATGAGAGCTGGTTTAAGCAGTCTCTATGAGGCTGTTGTCTTTGCAGCAGACACCGGAGCTTGAAGTTCACAGAGCAGTCAGGTAGCAAGGGAAGACGGCTGCAAAGTAGAAGAAAGTAAGGACAGGCTGGGACCTGAAGGCATGAGCTGGAGCTCTTGAGGATTATCCAAAACCCATGTCAGTTCTTGTTGCTTCTGACCTTGGTGGTATTGGTGTCCTGCAGAAGCTGGAGCCTTCTTCATGGAGCTAAATACTTACAGCTGACCCAGGAGTTGGAGACTCTGAAAGAGTGTCCAAGGGAAGCTAGAGCAGCTGCAAGCCCTGCCACTGCTTCACAACAACACGGTAAGCCAGCAGACAAGCAGCCACGTCTGTGAGCTACAAGATGGCTGCTGCTTTACTTCTGCCCTTCGAATCTCCCGTAAGAATATCTCTTGTGGCCTATTCTAGGTAGAAACATACAGGGAGAGGAATTCTGGAAAACGTAACTCATCCTAGCCAAGTTGACACATTACAAAGTCACCACATTACCCATTCGTTGAATCAGTGGCATTCACCCTTCTATGGAGAAGATAGATACTACTAAGAACAAAGAGTTTGTTTTCAGCTTGAAGTCTTCAAGCAAAGTTATTTGATTCTTTTTTTTTTTTAAAGCTTGGCACCTGAGCTAACAACTGTTGCCAATCTTCTTTTTTTTTCAGCTTTTTCTCCCCGAATCCCCCCAGTACATAGTTGTATATTTTAGTTGTGAGTCCTTCTAGTTGTGGCATGTGGGATGCCACCTCAAAGTGGCCTGATGAGCAGTGCTACATCTGCGCCCAGGATGCGAACCACGGAAACCCCGGGCCACCGAAGCGGAGTGCAGGAACTTAACCACTCAGGCACGGGGCCGGCCCCTATTTGATTCTTCAGTGAGACAACTGTTCAACCAGTTCAGCTTTATTCACAGAGAAAGGGGCTCTCTAAATTTGTTATATATCAAACTCAAAGCGTTAAAGTCTGAATATGGAATTTTACCATAAGCCACGATGCAGAAGCAATCTAGATAGGACTCAGAATATATGTAAGAGAAGGACTATCCAGGCAAGCAGAGGAAGAAGAAAGCCTCTCTGCTTAGTGGAAACAAGGAATCAGATATGCACGTATTTTAACATAAAATCTCATGATGATGAGGTTGAAGAGAAAGTTGAAAGCAGAGTAACTTTTCCCAGTTCTTGGAAAAGACTATCCCTTGGGCTGCTCCTCTATCCCCAATTTGGGGTGACCCCAGCAGAATAAAACATGATAACATGTGGGATAGTTAGGGAAAGGAGCTGAGTCATCATTCCTGACCTGCTATCAGCTCTTATGTCAGTTTCAAGGGACATAATGTTCTCACATGCTCCAAAGGAGTTGAGAGAAAGGGGACCACACTGTGAAGGCAACAGAATGGAAAGATGAAGGATGTATCTGAGCCTTCATGGTCATTGTAGCAACAGCAAGGGAAAAATTAGAGACTTACTAACTGTCCCACAGTAGACACCACAGCAAGAGACCCAGGAGCAAACATCAGACATCCTGAAGAAGTGATGGATAAGCATATAGAAACAAAGTTTGAGTACAACCACTCTCTCCCCCTATTGCTTTCAGGACACAAAGCCCCTCCTACCACTATCATTATGAATCTACCTTGTAGTTTAGGTAGAATGAGAAGAAGAAAATCTACAAGATAGAGCATTTATTTGAAAGAGACTTTACCAAAGAAGAAATGGAAGTACCATTAATTGACAAAGTAAACACCTTCTCTACTACACATTCCAGTGGAAGCTCAAGAAGAATGTTCAATTGTAGAAAACTACATTTTCTTTGTAAAACAGATGTAAATTTGCCATCTTTTCACTTGATCACAAAAGAATACATCAGGAAGACAAAAGGCAGAGTGAAGAGAATTAGATAAAAATGGAACAAGAGCCCAGCATGATCAAAACTTGTAAGAAACCTGTTGAACCCCTGTGTTAATAAGCCAACCAACTTTTTTTTATTATTAAATCCAGTTTGTGTGAGGTTCTCTGATACTGAAGATCTTTATTAGGGCTACAGAAGGCAATTTAAATCAACCAGTAAGTCACAGAGTTGGGAATTAAACACAGGATGGCTAACATCCAAAGCTGGTCTCTTAATCACTACACCATAATACAAAGGTGTAGCCATTCCCTCTGTGGTGTTTGCTGAATCTGAAATCACTTGCTACTCAAAGTATGGTCCAAGGACCAGCAGCATGGGCAACACCTCGGAGCTTTTTAGGACAGCAGATCTCACGTGGCCCCACCCACCCCAGACCTACCCAGAATCTGCATTTCAAAAAGAATTCCCAGTGATGCATATATACATTAAAGTTTGGGAAATACTGTTTAAAGTCATTCTTTTTTTTGGGTTTTTACAGCATGTTCCTTACTCATTGCTGGTTAAATACTGATCTATTTCCTCACCAAACCTGTGATATTCTTGAAGGCAAGAAATATGTATTTTTTTTTTTTTTGGTTTAAAATATCGTTTATTCATAAATATGTCCCTCTTGGGTCTGCTCCTCTGGCCGCCGTCTACTTGGCCATGTCAATCAGGCTCTGCAGGGAGGTGGGCACCCAGGTCTTCTTGCCCTGGACGAAGACCACTCCCCGGTCAATGTACATGACGATGCGGCCAAAGGTGTAGAGCTGCTTCCCTTCGTGTCGCTTCCCGATGATGGGCATGAAGACGATGTTGTGTTCCTCAGCCTTGGTCTCAATGAGGTCCTTAAAGTTCATGGGCATGGAGCCGGCGGCCATGCCAATGCCCCTCTGGGCCATGTTCTCAGCCTCCCGTCGCTCCTGCATGGCCTCGTACTGGAAGTCCTTCCTCCGCTCTACGTGGGTGAGGTAGGCAATGTTCTCTCGTGCTCCGGGCTGCATGTAGGCCCCCACATTGGAGGACACCGCCCTGTTCATAATGTCAAGTGCTTCATTAAACTTGTCGTTGACGGACAGGTGTGCCAGCACTTGGTCTGAGAACACGGACTTCCAACCCAGGTACCACTTGGTGATCTCCTCATAATTGGGGCTGTTACTGAGCCAGGAGCACAGCACCTGAAGCCACTTGGGAAAGAAGTGCTTTTCAAGAAGCCCCACCAGGCTGGAGACAGAGATCATCCCTTCCCAGGTGATGACCCAATAAAAGGCATCCATGTGCTGCTGGTGGGGGTTAATGACCAACTCGCCAAGACACATCTCCAGCTTGGGCACTATGTTCTTGACCATGAATGCTTCCCAGGAGCCAGGGGTGAAGACCTCCTTCCAGGGCTGCAGAATGAGCTTGGCTGAGGAGTCGCTGGGGTGCCACTTCTGCAGGGCACGGGACAGTTTGCTGCGGATGGAGGAATAGAGCCGCTCCAGACGTGCCTGCATGAGGGGCAGCCACGGGTGGATCCAGGAATGGATGGGGATGGTGTCCGTCAGTGGGTTCCAGTTCTCCACCTCCTTCTGCAGCTTGGGGAAGATGAGCTGGTCCAGGATGGTATCTAAGATCCACACGGGGATAATGTGCACCCAGCTATCCAAAAAGTCCACCATCGGGTCACAGTTCCTTGGTTGCCACTGGGTGACAATGTTTCGAACGAGAGGCATCCAGACTTCCCAAATGAGCCTGTGAAAGGCATCTGCCAAGAGGTCCTGCTCACCGTGCGACAGGAGCTGGTCGTTCTCCAGGAGGCTTTTCCACTTAGAGATGATCTCGGTGCCGTAAGTACAGTCTTTGAGGGGGTCCCACTCATTGAAGTACTCCTTCATGAGTGGGTAGACGATGGCCACGGTGAGGTCCACACGGTGGGACATCCAGTAGTCCTCATAGTACTTGTCCCTCAGGGTCTCAAAGATGTGGGTGCACCCGTCCAGCGTGAGGGGGTCGCTGCAGTTGGGCTGCATGCACCGCTCGCACTCCTCCACCATCTCCAAGACCTTGCTGAGTTTGGAGATGAGCCGCTCCTCGTGGTCCAGGACCTCCGACATCTTCTCCAGCTCGTGGGAGAGGTTGACCACCATGTCCCGCTCGTACTGCAGCTGCCGGTCGTTCTGGATGATCTCCTGCTCCGTGAGGTCGATGAGCAACTGCAGGTTGTGCTCCAGCTCTGGCAGCGCGAAGCCCGGGGCCTTGGCCTCTTTGCCGGGCTGTGGTGGCTGCGGCGACTGCAGCAGCAGCCCGTCGCCGGGGACGTTGTGCTTGTGGCTGATCTGGCTGTAGCTGAAGTAGACCTTCTGCTCGCGGCCAGTCATGTCTATGACCTTGACCTGAGAAAGCTCCTTCTCGGGGGCGGTGAGCTACTTGCTAACCCTGCCCTTGGCCTTCAACTCTTCCACGGTCTTGTAAAAGTATTTGGGCTTCTTCTTGCTTCCGCTGGGGCCTTGTCTCCACTGGCTCAGCTCCTTCTGAAACTCCTCGGCCTCTTCCTTTGAGTGGACCACAGGGAAGTCCTGCAGGGACTGGGGGGTGCGCTCGGAGCCGTAAGCTCCCACAGCGCCTCTGCCCTTTCTCTGTTTGGCTTCGATTGGCTTAATGATACCTTGTGCATTCTTCCCGAGGCCCCTCCCAGGGACGTAGCCCATTTTCTGAAGAAGCTTCTGTCCAATTCCTTTTGTGTGTCTCTCCCAGCTGCCAAAATCCATGAAAGACTTGGTTCCTCCAGCAAAGCCTTTCTGGCTGGGTGTAAAGTTGCCTCCCGTTTTTAACTTCTTGGGTCCAAAATCCTTAGGAAAGTCATCCTGCTTGACAGGCTCCTCTTCGTCATCAGAATCTTCCAGCTCCGCCTCCTCTGCTGCCCGCTTCTTGAGCCCCGCGCTGATGAAGCTGACTGGCGCTGAGCAGTCGCGAGCTCGTTTGCCTCCAAAGCTGGGTCTCTCTCCATCCGAGGCTCGCTCTGTCCACACTCCATTGGTGGCCTCTTCCTTGGTCCGCCAGTGGCGCTGCCGGTTGGGGTTGAATTCATTCTGGAGATCCCAGTCGGTGATCTCGAAGTTCTCCCGCTCGTCCTCATCATCATCCATGTGGCCTTCCCCGTCCCGGTAAAAGTGGGGCAGCGACATGGCCAGTCACTTTGAGAACGCCTCTACCGTGCCCAGTGCGGAACACAGTAGCCCCCGCCGCGCGTGCGCGAGGAGCCCACTGCTCCGGCAGCCGGAACCCGGAAGTGGTGGCCGGAACCCAGAGTGGTGGCCGGAACCCGGAAGTGGCAGCCGGAACCCGGAAGTGTTGAGACCGGTCCGCCTTTTTTTTTTTTCTTTCGTATTCTAACCACTTGTGATAAAAACTGCTAGTTGTCCACCAAAATCAGGGTACATTGCTAATCTACATTTCCCAGCCTCCTCTGCACTCAGATGTGACCATGTGACTAAGTTCTCTCCAACCCAACAAAAGCAGAAACATTGTGTACTATTTCTGGGCCCAGGTCTTAAGACTGTGGGTGTGCTCTCTCTTTTTCCTGTTCCCTTGGGCTGGAATCCACTGTGACCCAGTCTTGAGCAAGCCATTGGAGAATGACAGAACAAGTAGGTTGAAGGAAGCTGGATCCCTGAATAATTGTGTGGAGCAGAGCTACACCAAAAACTGAATCATTCACCTTTTAACAGTTACACAAGAGAGAAATAAACTCCTATGTTCTTTAGACCACTGATTTATTGTAGGGGCCTTTTGATACGGCAGCCTAGTCTTGCCCTAAATAATTCACCACTCCATTTTATAACAGACCTGAGGTTATAAGGATTCCCCTCATGGAGGGAGAATGTCCTCAGATACATGAGACAAGCCCTCAGCAGCCATTTCTGTACTATGTGATCCTAGACATAGCTGATCGATAGGGGAGTGGAGCTCTTACCCAAACCCCATTTGCATTTTCCCTCCAAGAGATTTACAATTTTGAAACAAGACAGAGGCTGAAAATAATTGGAGCTAAGTCATGTTAATGGCAAGGCTTTAATGTTGCACTGTGCAATACAGGAACATGTGGCTCTTTGAAGTAAAATAAAATCTAAAAGTCCGTGTCTCAGTTGCACTAGCTACATTTCAAGTGCTCAATACTATTTGTGGCTTATGGCTACCATATTGGACAGAGCAGACGTAGAACACTTTCATTAATACAGAAGTTTCTACCCGACAGCACTGTCCTAGAGAGAATGTCCATGATGTCTCCTGGTTCCAGTCCTTCTCAAAGATTGCTTGTTGAAACCATTCCTTAGATTCCGTGGGATACAACAGAATCTCTACAATAAATTCCCTCTCTTGCTGAAACTAGTCAGATTTGATTTTATTATCTGCTACCAAAAGGACCTTATATACATGGCACTATAACTACAAAATACCGAGTCCGATGGGGGAATTCTCAGGCTTATTTTTATTTGACCATACTTCAATTTTCACGTGATTGATCACTCCTTCCTCGACTCTTCCTTCCTGGGCTTTCATGACCCCCCTCTCTTAGTTCTCTTCTAACCCTCTGACATTCTCATAAGAATTGGTATTTTCCACTGAACTCTTATTCATCAATATATATTAAAGAGAGGGGACTCTTAAAAAGTGCAGGGCAGGCTGAAGGACAGACATGTTTAGGTTACATATTTTATATCTACAGTTCTCCTATTGGGCTTCTAAACCACGTATCTAATTGTTCACTAGATACTTCCACCTGGAAGTCCACAGGCACCACAAAATGGATGTACTTCAAACTGAACTAGTCCTCATTCAAAATCTAGCTTAGATATTTCCAACTTCCTTGTCTCCCACACAGAGAAAATGCACTCTGTGAATACTGCTATCATGGAATTTATCATCACACTGTAGTTTAAGTGTCTATGTATCTCTTTTGAATAGAGACAACATTGTCTTCCCATCTGTATACCCAGCATAGTGTTTGACACATATTAGGCATTCAATAATTTTCATTTTAGCAAATTATAGTCACTCATAAATTTTTAAAGAAGAAATAAATGTGTGGAGCAGTCAACTCCAGAATTATGCCAATACCTCTAGGTCTGGTGGCCATACAGCTAAATCAGCCACAGTTATCCCATTATTATCACATCTTAAGACCTAGACATGGGAACACAGAAAATTGTGAGCATAGGTTAGGATTTCTTAGCGAATTTTTCCACTTGAGACTTTTTGTGCTAACTCTAGAGGGATTTATCTAAGATGTTGGTGACTTTGGATGCACTTGAACCACCTCAGTTCTATAACCTTTAAGATAAATGGTGCTGAGCAGCCAGCATCCCAGCTGCCACTCATCCCTCACAGAGACACAGGGATAAGTGCTGGTTTCTAATGCTGCCCGAGTCCTCCTGCCCTGTATCCTTTGTTTGCTAAGATAAACCAACCTGATAGCTCTCCAGTTGAGAGGACTGGGCGATTTACTCAGCAGAACATACTGAGCCTAGCCGATAGTAACAAGCCAAAATGCCTTCAAAACACAGGCCGGGCGGCTCCGTGGCCGAGTGGTTAAGTTCCCACGCTCCGCTGCAGCGGCCCAGGGTTGGGATCCTGGTTGTGGACATGGCACCGCTTATCAGGCCACGTTGAGGCGGTGGCCCACATCCCACAACTAGAAGGACCTGCAACTAAGATATACAACTATGGGGGGTGGGGGTGGGAAATAAAGCAGAAAAGAAAAAAAGATTGGCAACAGTTGTTAGCCCAGGTGCCAATCCTTAAAAAAAAAAAAACCCAGGCCGGGACATCAACATGTGAAGAGGAGGGTGGGTAGGGAAACGGAGAGCATGCCATTGCTTAGCTGTAAGCTACAGAAAAACGCTTTTCCAGGCCAAACATAGCCCTAAAGCTGCTTGATCGTGACCCCTGTTCCCAATCGGTCGGCCGGCCCAGGACAGGGTCGAAGGACGAGAAAACAGTGTAGTAAAGAGTCACGAGGGTAGCCAGCACAGACGCCTCTCCTCAGGGCTGTAAGTTACCCACCTGATCTGTGGAGGGCTGAGTACAGTCCCTTTATTTTTGCCCTGCTGGAGCTGACATCCCGTGAATGACTAATATTAGTTATTCAACGGGTTCCTGGAAAGCGCAGCCCAGTGTCTGGGCGCTCAACAGGCGTGTGTCTGAGGAGCGCCCACGGAGGTGGACACTGCAGGGCCGGCCAAAGCGGTGGGGGAGACAAGGAGGGAGAGGAGGGGGGGACGGGGAGGAGCGGAGACGGGGAGGCGGAGAGGAGGAGAGGGAGAGAAGGAGGAGGGGAGAAGGGGAGCGGGAAGAGGCAGATGGAGGCGGGGAGACGGCGCGGAGCCACAGGACGCCTGGGAGGACGCCGCCGGGAACCCGGCAAGGCGGGGCGGAGAGGAGGCGGGAGGAGGAGCTCTCCGAGCCTCCCGCCTGCGCTCCCGCCAGCTCAGAGCAGGCGCCCTGGCGCGGCCCGCGCCCCCTCCCCGCCCCCGCCGTCGCCCGGGCGCAGGCTGGCGTCAGGGCCGCGGCCGTCGCGCTCCCGCCTCTCTCCGCGCTGTCCGCTTCGCCTTCGGCTCGCCGCGCCTTCCCCGCCCCGGCCGGGCCGGGCCCTGGCGCAGGTAACTGCCCGCAGCTTGCTGCCCCTCACGGCTCCAGCCTCCTCCCCGCGCCGGCGGGTTCCCGGAGTCCTCGGGCCCCTCCGTGCCCCCCTGTACCGAGCATGTCCGCGGCCTCGGCCAGCCCCGGGGTCCGTTCCCAGCGCCGGTCCTGGCCCTTCCCTCGCTCCAGGCCTTCCCCAGCCTCCCGGCCTCGTCCTCCTGCCGCAGCATCCTCAGGCTGACGGAGGCGCGGGGACTCTCGCGGCCGGGGCGCCCTCTGGCCGGCGGGGGACGATGTCAGGGTGGGGCCAGACCTCGGCCGGAACC
Source organism: Equus caballus (assembly GCF_041296265.1). NCBI lineage: Eukaryota > Metazoa > Chordata > Mammalia > Perissodactyla > Equidae > Equus > Equus caballus. The sequence goes on from NC_091704.1 coordinate 43,037,718, forward strand.
CTGGTCCTCCAGCTCCTGTCCTGTCCTCCGGGCGCCTCACCGGGTAGAGGGCGGCCCTCGCTCTTACGCCTCCCCCGCAGGGCCGGGTAGAGAACCTCAGAGGAGTCCCTGGGGATGACTTGTGTGACGTGGTCGTAGGGAAACTCCTGTGTTTGGCCTTAGTTGGTGATAAATTGAGCCTAAGGAATGGATATGATTTCTTAGACTCGTCTATGGTGAAAACCACAGAAGAATTTGGATTTCTCTTGAAATTGCATTCGCCAATGTGTTATAAATAAAAGATACTCTTTTGGGTAGACTTAGCATATTTCTCCTAACGTGTTTTGTGACTGTCATTGACTTCATTTTTACTTCTCGTTCTTACATTAACTGATTTTACTTGTTTCGTGATGTTTATTAGCATCCATCCGTACCGTAGTGTTTTGGGTGCGAGTTGCATATATAGAAGAAATAACCTTTGCTACATAACAGGGGGTGATTTTTAGAGTTATGAAAGATTGAAGACCATCCGTCATCAAATGTGATAGGGCTCTATCCTCACATCTTGAAATGGTTAGCTGTCTTTTATACTTTACATTTTAATTGCAAAACTTATGAGTATACATCTGGAGTATTTTAAAGCAAATCCCTGTTATTTTGTAGAATGTCACTAAACTTGGGTTCACCTGATGTTTCCTTGTGATTAGATTCAGGTTATGTATCTTTAGCACATATGTCACAGAGATGTTTTTCTCATTTTACTTATCAGGTGGCACCTGATTTCTGTATATACCATTTCTGATGATTTTCATTTTGAGCACTGGATTAAGTGGAGTCGACCTGGCTTTTTCATTGTAAAGTTACTCTTTTCTCCTTTGCAATTAATGAGTGTTTTATAGGGAGATGCTTTGAAGCAATGTAAATATAAATTTTTTTTTTTTTTTTTTTTTTTTTGAGGAAGATCAGCCCTGAGCTAACATCTGCTGCCAATCCTCCTCTTTTTGCTGAGGAAGACTGGCCCTGAACTAACATCTGTGCCGGTCTTCCTCTACTTTATATGTTGGATGCCTTCCACAGGATGGCTTGCCAAGCGGTCCCATGTTAGCACCCGGGATCCAAAACAGGGAACCCCTGGCCGCCAAAGTGGAACGCTTAACTGCTGCACCACTGGGCCGGCCCCTGTAAATATACAATTTTTCATCAAATGTTAAGTTTATTCTTTTACTTATTTATAATTGTATGAATTCATGGTTTCCTTTTTTATCCCATGGATTTTTAAATCCATTACTCTACTTTGTTTTGATGCTCAAATTGTCCTCAGTTTGGTCAGTGAGGTCCTTTTCAGTATGGCTCCTGTGTTCTCTCTCTACTTTGTCTCCAGCACACTTGCCAGGCTGTCCCACTGCAGGAACATCCTCCTAAGATTCTCGCAGAAATGGACCATTGGCCTAGGGTTACACTCTCCTCATTCTGCTTGGGTTCTGACAACTGTTCCTGGCCTCCACAATCCTCAAACACAGCACAGGGACTTGCTAGGCACCTTCACTACATGTTATCTCGGCTTCATTTTTATGTGGTAGTTTACACTTTCTTACAGCTTGGTGGCTCAGGGCAGTTTGCACTGCTTATGTGGCGATTGAAGGCTTCAAGGGTGTTTATTCCAGGAAGTAAGGTAGAAGCTGTTTTGCCTTTTATGATCCAGCCTTGAGAAATGCATAGCATCACTTCCATTTTATTTTTGGTCAAAATCCCACCCACTTTCAAGGGATGAGCCATAGACCAGAGCTCTCAATGAGAGAAGTGTCAAAGTCACAGTGTAAGACGAGCATGTGGGGTGGGAGATATTGTTGTGGCCTCTTTTGGAAAATACAACCTGCCACACCGAGAAAAGAAAATCACATAGAAACTTTATTGTGAAAATCTTTTCCTCATTCTTGTTTATCTTCATAGTGTGAGAAATAACTTATCAAAAAAGCAAATACATTTTGCCTTATATCTTATTCAAGATAAAAATGAGATACTGAATGTGTTGTCAATATCTGACCTTTAAAAAGAGAGTTAACGAGCTACTGAGAGAGTAATTTACCAAAACTTTATGAAAATTCTAAATTAAAATTCTCAGTAAATATTATGGGCTGTTTGTTATTATATTTGTTTTTCACAGCATTTTGTGACTGTTTTTACTTAATTGGTCATTGATATCTTAACAAGCATGGAGATAAGATTAGAAGTTTTGACATCAACAAGTATCAAGCAGAAAAAACCCTGGCCACGAGTCTGCTGGTTGGGACAGGTAAGTTTTTTCTTTATTTGTACAATACCAGGCATAATATGTGTTAAATGTCTGCTTTGCCCCTAAAATTGAAGAATGTTCTATGGCCTTTACAAAATAAAACACCATCCTTAGGGGCTGGCCCCGTGGCGAGTGGTTAAGTTTGTGCGCTCTGCTTCGGCAGCCCAGGGTTTTGCTGGTTCGAATCCTGGGCCAGACATGGTACACTTGTCAAGCCACGCTGAGGTAGCATCCAACATGCCGCAACTAGAAGGATCTACAACTAAAAATACACAACTGTGTACCGGGGGGCTTTGGGGAGAAAAAGGAAAAATAAAATCTTTAAAAAAAAAACAAAGCACCATCTTTAGACAGATCACCTGCACGCTGAACAGGGGTTTTGTGTGTTTGTGGAGTTTTTTTGTTGTAGTGAGTAAGTTAGCTTTTCCAGAAAGTTAAGTGGTCTGTCTAGAAGAAATAGTTTACTTTCAAAAAAATATTTTTCATATTGTGTTTGAGAAGGTTGATATGGCAGGTATCAAAAGGGAATATTTTATCTTCTGATTCTTTCCCTACTGGAATAGTCAGTTCCCATTTTGGTTTTCATGAATGTGCAATAAAGTGCCGCTTAGAACTAGAATAAGGATGGGCCACAATACACTAACAATCCAGGAACACCATTCGCAACGTGGAATAGATTCCTCACCTTAGGAAAAGTGGGAAAACCTATAAAATCCTCTTAGAGTTTGTAATAATTATTAAAATTAAAAAATTTGGTGTTTTGTGTCATTTCCTGTGAGAAATTATACCATTAATTAACTTCCTCTAGAACAGTGTCTCTCGAACTTTTTGATAGTTCAGAATCATTTGGAGATCTTGTTAAAGCATGTGCTGCGCCCCACTCCCAGAGTTTCTGATCAGTAGGTCTGGGGTGGTGTTGGAGAATTTCTGACAGCGTCTCAGGTGTTGCTTATGCTGCTGGTTAAGTGATACTTTGAAAACCACTGCCCTAGAATATATGAAAACAAAGTTAATTCAAAATAGCATACTTTTTGGGGCCGGCCTGGTGGCGCAGCAGTTAAGTGTACACATTCCACTTTGGCAGCTCGGGGTTCGCTGGTTCAGATCTTGGGTGTGAACATGGCACCGCTTGGCAAGCCACGCTGTGGCAGGTGTCCCACATATAAGTAGAGGAAGATGGGCACGGATGTTATCTCAGGGCCAGTCTTCCTCAGCAAAAGGAGGAGGATTGGCAGCAGTTAGCTCAGGGCTAATCTTCCTCAAAAAAAAAAAAGTATACTTTTTCTAGATACTAAAAAAGTGATCAGAGCCAGGGGTTTCAGAAGCCGTATCCATTTTAATCTAACTAAATAATTTAAAAACTTACCCATACCATTGTTCAAGTTGATGAGATTAAACAGCAGACAACCCAGTTTTCTCTAGCAGAATTGGAAGACATTCCTATAACTTTAAACTTCAAAGAAATCTAAATGCAACCATTAGGTCATCTTACCTAGGAATTCTGATAAGAGGTATTTTAAGATAGAATGAAAAATCTGCAGGTTACTTCATCAACTTTACTTTTCGTTTTATGATTTATTGTAAGGGTTGTTCTTAGATGTCACTTTGTTTTCCTTTCTGGGATAATTTATTTAGATAAGATGTTGAATTAATTTCTGGCACCTCTTAAGTTTCTCACTTGTTTCTTCTCTTAGGAAAATGAAGCTGTTTTTCTTTTGGATGATAAATTCATAAATGAAATTAATTTGCTGTCAGGAAGGACAAAGAAGAAAATTCCTAGTCTGCAGCCTTTGTTGAAGAATGTTATTGTCCTAACAACATCCAGTAATGGTTAAGTAGTACTGAGATTTTCAAAAGCCTAGTTTAACTGTATTTTTTAACAATTTGGGGTAATATTAACGAAAATATTAGATTATAAGAATTGTATTTCCTTTTTTGAAACAGATGCCTGGCTGGCTGGGGTACTCACTACAGGGGAGGTTTTCCTTTGGAACAAAGATCAAGATTGTTTGAAAACTATACAAGCAACTGAAAAGCCTAAGGAAATGATTAAAGCTGCAGTAGGTGAGAATTTTTTATTTGTTTAAAATAGGTTTAACTTGATAAATAGGAGGAAAAGAGGATGAAACATTTTCCTATTAATATTTTAAAAATATATCTCTAAATGTGTGTATGTATGTATCTGTATATATATATTTCCGTATGTATATATGGTTTTTTTTTTGGTGGTGGTGATTTGTGATACTTAGATTTGTCTTGAAAAAAGAAAAGTCTGGCATGCCTAACATATCTCTGATAACAGTGGGTTCCTAATAACCACCTAAGTACATGCCAAATGTTACTATTATTTGTACTTTGAATTTATTATTAGTACCTTAGTTTTACATCCTGAATGGAAACATCATTTTGATTTCTTATTGTCAGAATAGATAAATTACATACTTTCTAGAGAGAATTCAGACTTCAGAGGTTTAATTGCTTTTTTTTTTCCTTTTAGCAAGCTCTTTGAGACTGTACTTGTATGTATCTGGAAATGGGAAAAGAGTTCTGCTTATAACTCCTTCTGGATGCATATTTCTTTGGGAATATTTGGAATTCAAGAATATCATATCTTCTAAAAGCCCTTCATTGGTGGGCCAGTGGTCCCAGATCATACCTGAAGAAGCAGTTCATTTGCCTTCCACTAAAGATAAAGAAGCTGTAGTGCATGCTGTTTTCATAAAAAATGAGGTAAAGTCCAAATCAGACAGGGTGTTATAGAAGTTGAGATTTCAGACGAAGAATAGAGGCTGTCCGTGAAGCCATTGAGCGGAGTGTGTAATGGCATAGCTATGTATCTCTAGTCATCATTTATTGTCCTAGTAATTGTGAAATTATTGTGGAAAAGATATTTTTCTATTTCCTGGTCACATTTTTAAAAATATTTATTAAAAATGGTTTGAGGGGCTGGCATGGTGGTGTAGTGGTTAAGTTTGCATGCTGTGCATTGGTGGCCTGGGGTTCGTGGGTTCAGATCCCGGGTGCAACCTATGCACTGCTCATCAAGCCATGCTATGGTGGCATCCCACATATGAAATAGAGGAAGGCTGGCACAGATATTAGCTTAGGGACAATCTTCCTCAAGCAAATAGAGGAAAATTGGCAAAAGATCTTGGTTCAGGGCCAATCTTCCTCACCAAAAAAAAGAGGGGGTTTGAACTTACAGCTTCCTTTCTCTTTTCCTAGTTTTATTTTTCCCTAGTTTTAAAATGTAACTAGTTTTGTAATTTAAAAAGCTATAATTGGTGATATTAAGTAAGCCATTTAATTCCAAGGACATAACACATTCATTAACTAAAAAAACATTTTATTTGTTTATTTAATTTTGCTGAGGAAGATTAGCCCTGAGCTAACATCTGTTGCCAATCTTCATCTTTTTTGGCTTGAGGAAGATTAGCCTTAAACTAACATCTGTGCCAGCCTTCTTCCACTTTATCTGTGGGTTGCTGCCACAGCACAGCTGAGGAGTAGCGTAGGTTGATGCCCAGGATCTGAATCCACAAACCCGGGCTGCTGAAGTGGAGCGTGCTAAACTCAACCACTGTGCCACAGGACCAGCCCCTAAAAAACATTTTAAATAGCTGCTTGTTACTCTTTGTATGTGTGGACCAACATTTTATTATGCAATCCCCTATAGTTAGAAATTGCATTTTGAAGTTTTATTGTTTTCCTCTACCTTCCCCCACCTTCAGGGGTAGTGCCCTATGTAACTATAAAAGAAGAGAAAAATAAAAATATAAGAATCTTTCCAGTTATAGCTACAGTAAATGGCAGTGTTTTCTTAAGAGAATAAACTGTGCCTTGATTTCCCATTTGGGACCGGCCTCTGGCTCAGAAATAAATTACTTAGTCTTCAGCTTAAGGTTAAGAATAAAAATATAAGCAGGAGCTCAATATGTTTCATTTATTTTATTTATGATGAGAAAGATGTTTATGTTTTATATATCTTGATTTATTTTCAGATTAATTATATACTAAAGCATATTAAATTTATCTACAGTTATTTGGAGACTGCTGCTTGTGTTCATTTACTTTTTATTCTGGGGAATGCCTGAAATTAACATTTCTAGCAATTCGGTGGCATGAGAATGTATTTACACCTATAAGGTGAGGAAAATGTTTCCTCCTTCCTTATTTTCTTTGCCTTTTAAAACGTTATCATCTTTTGGCCCATAAATACATAATAAAATTAGTAAAGGAAACGTGAACTTCAACTTCTGAGACCTCATAAATCCTTTATTCTTGTAAGTATTGCTCTGTTTCTTTAGTTTTCATTTTTAAATGTTTACTCCGGAAAGTTTTTCTTGTTTTTGTTTTGTTTCCCTTCTTGGAATTGAGAAAATGTAAAAGATAAGGCAAGCTGTGGTCTTACTTCTCTTAAGATTATAAAAATAACTATTTGGGGAAGTAATTCAATTGAATTTTAAAAGGGGCATAACTTACTTGAATTTGCTACTGTGCCTTTCAAATGCTTAAGCTTTGTTTTATTAACAATAGTTACATTTATCTAAAACGCCCCATAAAATAGAAAGAACGCCTTAAAAGCATATAATGCCTAAGTAAGATTTAGTAAAATAGTGTGATTTTTTTGTTTTTTTCTGTTTATTTTATTTTTTTATGCTAACAGAACTTGTTAAGCTGTAATTTGTATAAAGTAAAATGAACAAATCTTAAGTATACAACTAGATGGACTTTGACAAATATACATGTATGTGTAAACCATCTTAATATCAAATATAGAACACTATCTTAAAAATCCTCTCTTCCATACCTATTTAATCCCTGTAAAAATGTTTGCAGTGATGTAGAAATATGTGTATTTGAATCTTTAGTGGAAGCAGATGTGTTTGGGGTTGGCTATGGAATGTGCCATTACTAACAAAACTCCGACATTGAGCTTTTTAAGTGGTGACTACTCTTTTGTACCCGGGATGATACTTCTTTTAGATTATTTTTAATTTTTTTTTTGGAGGAAGATTAGCCCTGAGCTAACAGCTACTGCCAATCCTCCTCTTTTTGCTGAGGAAGATTGGTCCTGAGCTAACATCCGTGCCCATCTTCCTCTATTTTATATGTGGGATGCCTGCCACAGCGTGGCTTCATGAGTGGTGCTAAGGCCACGCCGAGGATCTGAACCCTCAAACCCTGGGCTGCCAAAGTGGAGCACACAAACTTAACCACTGTGCCACCAGGCTGGCCCTCTGGGATGACACTTCTGAATGGTTGCTAAGGGGCCCCCTAGTGTATGTGCACATGTAGGAGTTTAGTGGGACCCTTTAATTTTTTCTAATGAACTTATATTGATTTAGAAGTTATTATACTTGCTGTTTTCAAATATTTCATTGTTTCCTTAGATCATTGCCATTCTGTGTTCATTGGGCACAACAAGATTGCCTTCTGAGCAGTCTGATTCCTAAATGTGAATCAGTAAAATCAAGAGGAGCTCTAATTTCTGCCTTTTCCAGAGATGGCCTTACCCTGGCAGTAACTCTTAATCAGAAAGATCCAAAGGTCAGTAAATGTAATCTGTCTTGGAAGAACCTATAAAAGAGAGTGTTTAGTCCTGTTTTGAGGTTTTTTTCCTCTTGAAGATATATTTTTTTCTTAATACTACTTTATGTTCTTTATATTGGTGTTTTCTCATCCAACTTAACATTGTGCATTGGTAAAGTTATTTAAATTAGCTGTCATAATTTTTGAAACTTGGTCTTCAGAAGTGAGCAGAGGATAAGGGAAAAGAAAGAAAGAAGGGCAAAGTGCTAACTGGTGTTCTTAAAATGTGGTATAAGAGAGAAAAGAGTTATAGGTGGTCAGCATTGCCTTGTGAGTTGGGAAAGACTCCCTAGATAGTTTGTCACTAGAATAATAGATCTCTAGCTTCCAGAATTATAAGTAATGATTAAAGTGTAATAATTTTAATGATTTTGTTGTCTTTTTTTTTTTTTTCCTTTCCAGGCAACTCAGGTATTATTTATAAACACACTGAATTTTGTTACTCTCTATGGTAGCCTTAAAGGATGTAGTAATAAGAATCCTGTGGTTCCAGCTACACTTGTCAGGTAAGAACTCTTGTATTTCTAAATAGTGTTTTTATTTTCTTTTCCAATAAGTTATTTTCTTCTCGTAAGTTTAAGGCTCTGATAATTCAATAGGTATCTAAATAGATGGATATTTAGATAGATAATGCAACTTTCAGCATTTGTGCTTGATAGATTCTAAAAATTGCTTTATATAGGGAAAGCCTTAAATACTTTAAGGAAGGACCTGGAAGGGTGGAAGATAGGTGAACATATATGTTTTTTCTTCTATTTATTTCTGTGTTGTCTCAGGAGGAGTGGAATCATGGAGTAGAGAAATGTTTCACTTAGTTGGAGAGGTTGAAATGAAAGAAACTTGGGAAGACCATTCAATACTGAGACACTTATAGCCCTTTAAACAAAGTTGGCATTCTCTGTATATGGGTCAGTAGCAACATAAGTGGTGATTTTGGATGGCACATGAGCTACCGCCAGGGCCTGTATGGGACTGTAGAGTAGGAATATTTCCTCTTGGACTTCCTTATTTCCTTTTCTGAACACTTTTCTATGTTGTTCTCTGAATTTCCAAAGTTTTCAGGTCCCTCCAGCCTTGCGTCTTCATTTTCATTCGCTCCCCAAAAGTTCCTTTCCAGAAGTATTACTGGTCTCAGTGCAGGTCTGTTTGACTTGGGGTGTCCTGTTTACATAAGGAGGAGCTGCATTTTGTCCCTGTGAAACATTAATATGACCAGATAGTTGAGTAGTGGTAACGAAGAGGGGAGAGGGATCTGCTGCCGAGCGGGACTCTGGCAGGCTGCAGGGAGCGCTGGCCTGGTATTGGTCTATCAGTAGATCTCAGCTGTGGACACCAATAGGATTAAAAGCTGTTCTGATTAAAATGTGAATCACTAAAAAGCCTGACGCTCTTAAGGAGTATTTTCATTTTATGATTTGCTCATGAATCTCAGTAAATTCTAATTGGTATGTCGTATAGAGTAGATGTTTATGAATAAAATCCCTTTTTCTTACCTTTATTCTGGGAAGCAAAATACACAACATGTATGTAGCAACTGCCTACTATGCATTCTTTTCTCCTTATTTTTTGAAGTGTTGCACCCCTGCTTGGCCAGTATAAATTATAGAGAGTCCTTTGTAAATATATTGTCTTGCTTTTTTTTTAGGTCCTACTGGGTAGGTGATATCAGCTGGACTCACGATAGTCTTTTTCTGGCTTGTGTGTTAAAACGCGGCTCCCTGGTTTTGTTGACCTGCCAAGGTGAATTGCTCACATTAGTTACATTTGGTTGCTCAATAGAATTTGGGCCAGCAGAATTTATTCCTCTTCACCCACTAATAACATATAGGTGAGACATTTGAATTGTTTTAATTTGTTTATGGAAGTTTTTCTCTTTTGGTATTACTTTATTGTGTGTTTTTTTTTTGATAATTTCATCTTTCAAATTGTCTTCTTTCTTTAAGTCTATCATCTCAATATCTGTTTCTTATTTATAGTTTTCTTCTATTTCTTTTTGTGGCTTAATCCTGGTGAAAATTTGCCATTGTGACTATGTAAGTATAAGTTATTTAAATATTCAATAGCACTAAAAATTTATCTTCTGTGATATAAAAATTAAAGTATGATATGTCTTTTAAAGTTTTAAAAGAAGAGCACTTAGATGAATTAGTAACTCAAAATTAGCTGGGCACATGGATTTATCTACTTTTTTTCTCAAAGGGAAAAAGGGGAAAAGTTTTTGGAAGTAGATAGAAGACTTTATAATTTAGCTGTATTTTAATTTTTAATTGTGAGATGGGGGATTGGTTTGCCTTTGGAGTCAGATCAAGATTCAGATCTTGATTCTTCTACTTATTAGTTGTATAACTTGGGGTAAGTTATTCTTTAAGCCTCTGTTTCTTTTACTGTGAAATGAAGATGACAATAAGTGTCTCCTAGGGTTGAGGGAATGAAGTAAGATAATAAATAATGATAAATTGCCTAGCACAGTTGTGGCATAAAATAAATGCTCAGTAAATATTTGTTGTTATGGATGTTGATATTGTTAAATATGGCTAGACACATATACACAGCTATTTACAGAACAAAAAAATTGGAAAAGGCCTTTGAAATGAATCCATTCCCTTTACTTTACACAAAGAAAACTGAGGGGGTCGTGTGTGTCTTTGGTTATATTTAGCAGAAAAAAATGATACTGAATGGTTAGCAATAGGAAATTCTAATGGAAATATTTGTCATTTCCTGCAGTAGTGAAAGTATTTTTTCCTTATTTCTTGAGGTCTTATTCATAATTAACTTGAATTCCCTCACATTCTCCTTTAATATTTGGGGGCCTTTCAAAATCAGTTGCTTTTTCTGATTACAAAAATAATATATATTCATTATTAAAAACTTAAAAATCAAATGTTACAAAATTAAATAATGAAGAAAGTGAGAGACTTTTGTAGTCCTATTCCTCAGAGATAACAATTAACATTTTAGCCTGTTGTCCTCCAAATTAAAAAAAATTTCCATAACATTTTAATAACAATATTAGTTTCTTGTTTAAAACAAAAGAAATTATATGATATATGCTGTTTACTATTTTGCTTTTTTGACTTAGTAGTATTTCTTACACTTCTTTCCATTAAGTCATTTTTTAATGTTCTGTAGATTTCTGTGGTGTGTACATTCTGTAATTAACCAATCTCCTATCATTGACCATTTGGCTAATAAAGTCTATATTTGAATAGTTTCCTAAGCAGAAAAAAATTATAATCTATTTTGATTGTTTGTCCTCTTTATATTTATACAGCCCCAAATTTAATAAGCAGTGATAATAAGTTATCAGAGTCAGGTAGACCACCATAACAATAAATAAGTACATTTGTGTGGAAATTCAGTCAAATTTAACCTTAAGCTGATAGAGTTTTACTCACCACTGTCCTCTCCAAATGCCCTCATCAGTTTCTTTTCTTTCTCCTCGATAACAAGTATACTCATAGCTCATAATTATATTCTTATAAGTATATTTAAATATGTGGTAAGAAGGAAAGTTAACTATTTAACTCTCTTTAGTAGTAAAAATGAACTGCCTTCTTTTCTAAAATAATTTGTATAAAACCAGATTAAAAAACAAAATAGAATAAATGCCACAATTCAGGAAAAATTTTAAAAAATTAACATATACATTATTTAATCACTTATGTTTTCCTTACAGGTATATGCACATTAATATTTTTGTGTTTAGTTTGCTTACTTTTTTCATCATTCTGTAACTTAATTGTTGTTTTGCTTTTTCTTTGGAATAATATGGTTGTTTCCTTTAAGATTTTTCTCTTAGTAATTCTTGAATTTTGATGTTTGTTTGCTAGACCACAGCAGTTTACTTTTCAAGATTCAAATAATTCTGTAGATTCATCAGCGTCTGATAGTGACCCTATGAGACAGAGATTTTCTGTAAAAGCACACTCACGGTTACCCTACCTCATTATTTCTGATGGATACATGGTCACAACCCTTCGATTTCTCGGTAACCTGTCTCCATCAGTGCTCATGAGATCCCTTCTACTTGACTCAACTGAGAGACTTGAGAAAACGTACCAAAGTGTGGTGATGTCTAAGGTATAGTGCTTTTTGGTATCATTAGTAAAAGTCGGCTTCTTAGTCTTTGCAGATTTAAAACTATACTGACAGTAATGTCTTTGGATTGTATACAGTTGTCTATAGAATTTTTAATTGCTTGTAATAGAATTATGGATAAAACTTTGCTTTTGGAAATTTTTTGTCTTCTACAGCCAAAAGGCAAAGGACTAAACTTGCGATCACTGGATTCCCTAAGGTCTAGCCTGTTAAAACACCAAGGAAATGAAAGTTCAGCTGATTCTACTCTCCCCAGATTCTTGCAAGCGGAAGAAACAATGAAGTTAGATGAAAAAACAGCAGATTTGCAGGTACTTAGGAGCAGTGTTTTATTTACGTTGAAGGATTATGTATTGAGTTTTTTCCAAGAAACACGTTTTGTTTTTCTCTTGTTTAAGGGAAGAGAAATTTGAGAACACCAAAGTGATTCTATTTGTAAGGTATTAAGTATAATTTTTTTACTTTTGTTTTAGGATTTTGAAGAGGAAGAAACTGATGAAGGCAAACACTTTCCAAACAACTTACTCTCTTTTTGGAGCCAGGAAAATGATCCATTGTTTAGTAGTGCCAAGGAGGGAAGATTGGAATTTGCATCTATGTTTGATACGATACATGCAAAGGGTAACAATGAGGAGACAGACAGAACCATTGCAGAACTGCAGTCTGTCCAGAAAAATCTCCTTGCGGCATGGGCTATTGGCATTTCAAAAAATGTGACAGAAAAAAATTTAATGTTAAATTATACAGTAGTTTGTATCACTCATTTTTTCTACATTCTTCAATTTATAAAATGTCCTTTCCCCACACTTGGTCTTTTTTTAAACAAGAGCCCAAGACATAACGCATGGATACTTTGTATCTTTGAACTTTTTCATCAGTGTTTATCAATCCAGTATTGGGATATGAGATACAAACAAGATGTGGGACATTTGGTAAAGCTGACCTCAAATACTATCAAGCTTTTGTTGACTCAGCAACAACAGGGTCAGTTATTCTCAGAGAAGCTTTTAGCCTGTTTTCATTTACTCAGAATGGTAGCTGATAATCTAAATGACACATACAATCTTCAACCTGAAATTACTTCAGCATTAACTGATGGAAGTAGAACAGCAAATCAAGACTCATTTGTGGTACCCGTGTTTCAGATGTTTCAAGATAGTGGTTCTCGCGGAAACTGGTCTTGGAACTCAGCTTTCAAGATTTGTCCTCAAGTAGTAAATCTTGTTCAACAGCCAGGTCACAGGTATAATTTCTTTATATATATACTTTATATAATGCTGATCCCTCAGCATTTTAGATTTTTTCCTTTTTAAAAAATTCAGATATAATTCCCGTACTGTAAAATTCACCATTTTAAAGTTAACAATTCAGTGATTTTTAGTATAGTCACAAGGTTGTAGAAGTATGAGCGCTAATTCGAGAATATTTTTATTACCCCCAAAAGAAGCCCTGTATCCATTAGCACTCAGCATTATAAATTTTATGTTATTTAAAAATATTTTAGGATTTATGGTGATGTTATTCAGCACATATGTTATTAGTCTTGGGCAACTATAATACTGTTGAAAGACTTTGGTTTAGGGAAGTGCTATAGAGAAATGACCATGGGCACATAAAGCATTCATGAAGATACTTAAAATATATTATGCATTTTTTTCATCAGTGGACTTTGTGCTGTATTAAAACTGATCGGTTTGTATATATGTTATTACATCCCTGAAGAATCCCAGCAAGAAAAAAATAAGGCTAAGTAGGAGGCTATACTCATTTTTATCCCTAGTCTGAAATTTGATTACTGAATTTTATGTGCAGATTGATTGCTCTCTGGAGAATATTGTACAAAAAAACTTTATGGTATCAAACACAATTAAGTCGAAGAGTTCCTGAAGATGACAGACCGTTCAATGAAAAGATGACCCATGAAGCTTCTGCTGTCAAGAGCCTGTTATGTCACATACAGTCTAACTTACAGGAGGCTGGAGTTTGCGTGAACCGAACCTTAGAACTTAAACCTATCAATGGTCAGTAGCTTATAAACGATTTCTACCTCCATGAATAAGCAATACAGTTAACTGGGCTTTGATTTTATTAATTGGTTGCAGTTATTTATTTTTCAAAATAATTTCTGGCTGAGCTGTCTCCACTGAATTTTAAAACAAAGTAAATTTTTATAAAATAATGTACTTCACCATGACTGATTGTTGGTTAAAAACTTTGTAGGTGAAGAGTGTTTCCTTTTAGGATCATATGAAAAGTCTGTTCAGCTGTGGAAGAAAGCTCTTCAGGAAACCCAAGAGAAAGGTAAAGGAGTGTTAAAAAATAATATTTGCCGTAATATTGGTAGGAACATATTTTAGCATGCTATAGAGCTTAAAAATGATTCCAGATTTCTGAGTGCTCACAATTTTTTTTTTTTTTTTTTTTCTGGGAAAGATTTGCCCTGAGCTGACATCTGTGGCGAATCTTCCTTTCTCTTTATTTTTCCCCTCCCCCAAGCCCCAGTACATAGCTGTATATTCTAGTTGTAGGTCCTTCTAGTTCTTCTATGTGAACTGCCACCACAGCATGGCTACAGACAGATGAGTGCTGTGTTTCCATGCCTAGGAACCGAACCTGGGCCACCAAAGCAGGCTGTGGCAAACTTTAACCACTAGGCCATCAGGGTTGGCTTGCTCACAATTTCTTAATGCTCAGATGGAATACATATTTGAGCACCTTGACTGTCATTAGGTACCATGCTTGTCAGAAATACTTATTTAAAATTATTCTTTTTTAGGAAGATTAGCCCTGAGCTAACTGTTGCCAATCCTCCTCTTTTTGCTCAGGAAGACTGGCCCTGAGCTAACACTGTGCCCATCTTCCTCTAGTTTATATGTAGGACGCCTACCACAGCATGGCCTGCCAAGCAGTGCCATGTCCACACCTGGGATCTGAACTGGTGAACCCTGGGCCGCCTAAGCGCAACATGTGCACTTAACCGCTGTGCCACCGGGCCGGCCCCTAAAATTATTCTTAGTCTTGGAATTTGTCGCCCCAAGACTTTTTCTGTTATCTGTAGATAAAGCTCCTTCTGTCCTTTTTTTGATTAGTCGTGGAACCTATGATTGATTGTTGATGAGGGAAAAAATGAGATTTAGATCCTAAATAAAATAATGTTTTAGATTTTTTTTGTTCTTTAAGGGGACTGCAAGTATCTAAATGAGAACCTATGGGCCAGATATTTTACTCCCTTCTTGCATACTTAGAGAAACATGGAGCTAAGGCTCTCTGCCCTTAAGTAATTCAACTTTAAGAATTTCCTGTGAGCTAGACTTATTGTTGGGTCAAGTATGGGCTACATGGAGTTTTTGATGAGAATATACGGTGTAGATTCTAGAAACTGGTGATAGCTTTTATGATATAGGGGTGAGGGTGTGGCTAAGCTGACAGGTGTTCTCAGCTGGTGACCTTGGAGATAGCCCTGACTGCAAATACTACATGGTCAGATTTGGACAGTTAAATTTATTTTCTGACTGCTCTGGCTTTGTATGTTTCGTTCATTCACCTACTTAACCAGTATTTATTGGGGGACTGCTATGTGCTTAGTACTGTATTAGGCACTAGGAATAACTGAAGTCAACAACTTTATCAGTTGCCCACAGTCTGAAGGAGATATTACATAAACAGCCAGCACTTTTCTTGTTATGTTGTATGAATGGTGCTGGGGAAATACAGAAGAACTCTTCACACAATCTGAGGCCGGAGTGCAAGAATTAGTCTGGGGAAAACCTGGAGGAGTTGACATTTAAACTGAGTAGAAATTGCCCAGTTAAAGTAGTGAGAATGGTTTAGCAGAGGATATGGCATTCCAAAAGCAAAAGGCATGAGAAACCATGACAATTTCATAAACTGCAAGTAGTTTAATAGGGCTACATTATATGATATACATATGTAATGTTGGAGGTAGGGTGGTGAGAGCTAAGGTGAAAGGTAGAGAGAGAACACGTGATAAAGGAACGAACTGTCTGTAGTGCCAAGGGATTAAGATTTTATCCTGAAGACAGTGCGATCAGTTAAGATGTTTTATGTAGGAAAGAGAACTTTTGAAATAAATATAGGCCATTTGGAAAGATCACTTTGGTACAGTGTGGAGGGTCATTTGTAGGAGTGTGGTGTAGAGATGTGGGTTTTACTCAGAAGCGAGAAAATTAGTTGAGGAGGTCCTGAACCAAAGCAATGTCAAGAGTACTGGAGAACAGAAGTCATGTTTGACAGATGTTTAATAGGTTTAATCAGTTGGACTTATGACTGAATAGATTTGGAGAAGGAAGTCTACTAAATTAGTTCTCATATTTAAGGATTGTCCAACTAGGTGAAGAAGAGTGGCATTCAAGCAGATGAGAGATTCTGCTGGAGAAAAATTTTCGTAATGAGTTCCATTGCGGACCTTTCGATTTAATTTCATTTCCAACAGTATCCATTAGGAATGGCTTCTAGTAATGTAGTCTGAAAGTAACAGTGACTTCAACAGGAAAGAAGTTTATTTCTCCTTCTTAGGAAAGGAGACCAGAGGTTGACAGTCTGGGACTGATTTGATATTTCTCATCAAGAATCCACGCTCCTTTAGTTTTTCTACTCCGTTATCCTTAGTGCATTGCTTCCAATCTTAAGGCCATTACATGAGTATGGGTGCTGGAGCTCCAGCCATAACATCCATATTCTAGGCAGCAGAAAGGAGGAAGGCAGGAAGGGCAAGCAAGGGTACACCTCCTAGCTGAGTTACCTCTCTTTAAGCAGCTTTTCTGGAAGTTCTACACAATATTATCTCTTGGTTCAGAACTTAGTCACGTTTTCACATGGCCACACCTAACGGGAAGTTGTGATCTGGGTGCATTGTAACCCCAAATAAAATTGGAATTCTTATACATAGGAAGAATGGATAAGGGGCAGGCAACCAGCAGTGTCAGTCCTAAACACCCTTCAGATATTCGAAGGCAATGGTCAGGGGCTCCTGTCTTATTGGATAGTTTCTTCTCCTTTGGAAATTCTCTTTGACTGTCTGTTTGATATGTGGTTTGGTTTCTTGGGGTTTTTTTTTTTTTTTTTTTTTTTTAGCAGTTTCCTTTCTATTTCATACCATATGTAATTGGGATAAATGTCATTAGTGAACCTTAGAGCTAAGATGATAAGGATTTGTAGCTCTCTTTGGATAAAATCTTAGTCATCCTAGGGCCTGAGAAAAAAAAGAAAATTGTTCAGAACTTAAAAATGAAAAAACTTATTGCTAACTTCTTTTTAAAAATATCTTTTATTGAAGTATAAAACAGTTACTGAAAAGTTCACATAATATGAGTGTACAGCTTGATGAATTTTCATAAACTGAACACTCCTGTCTACCTAGCACCCAGATTAAGAACGTTGCCTTGCTACCATATTTTTAATGTAAGCTTAATTCTTTCCCGTTTAAGGAGGAAGAAGGACGTGTTTTCTTCAGATACGCTATTATCTTTCTCTTTTATACTGCTACCTTTATAGCTATAATTTAAATGATGCTCAAGGATTGTGTGATCAACTAGTAAGAGAAATACTGAGGTGGTCGTACCTACCTGTAAAAGAAAATGAAGATTGTTCAGGTATGCTTTTCAAAAATTAGTATGTTTAATCTTATTAATTTGCGTGTATAGGCTTAGATATGAAATCGCTTATACATGAAAGCTAGTTGCTCTGCCTCCTATGGTGACCAAGTTATGTTACGGTGAATTTTGGACTGTCAGCTTCTCACTAGCAAGTCCCTAGTTTTTGTTTGCTTTTTTTTTTCTGTCTTTGGATCCCTAGGGCTTAGCAGTGATTGCCTGTGAACTGATGCAATTGTTTTCTCAGTCATATTTGTTAGACACAATATCAGATACCAAGTATTTTTCCTTAGTATATTTATATTTTCTTTAACTGTTGCTTAAGATGGTTTAGCGAAGTGATGAAAATAAATTTCTGAAGTATTTTGAGTCTTTTAAAAAATCTAAGAGGCTGCACAGTATCTGGATTGCCCTTTTTAAAAGAGGTATATTGAAATTAAGCAATAACCAGAGTGAACGATACATATGAACGAACACATAATATATTTATAACGGTTGTAGAGTGGTAGACCATTAGATCTATACTATGCTTATGAATGTGTCTGAAAGGCCCAATATATCAGAACTTTCTAAATGGAGTCCATTCCAACTGAATTTTTTAATTTCAACCACTGTTACTTACTCTTTGTAGCAACAAAGATTGCTTACTCTTTGTGATTTTTGTTTTTTTGGCTTTTTGTGCACATTATGGAAGTAATACATGTTCATTTTAGACAATTTTGAAAATATGAAAAAGTACAAAGAAGAAAAAAATCACTTATAAATCTAACATGTATTTATGTTTCTATGTGTATCTTACTAGAGCTATATATTCTGTTTTGTAATCTTTTAAAGTTTAATATTATGATGAATATTTTCCGATGTAAATGATATTCTCTTTTGAAAACCTATTAAACGTTTTCCCCATTATTGCACATTTTAGGTTGTTGCCACCTATTTACTGTTTTAAACAATGCTGCAGTGTACATAAATTTTTGTAAGTGCTACTAATAATTTCTTTAGGATAAATTTCTAGAAACAAGGTTACTGGATCCAAGAGAATCCACTGTTTTAAGACTTTTGATGCTTGTGTCAAATTTCCCTCCAGAAAGTTCTGCTAGCTAGCTAGTGAAAGACTTTTATCTGTGACTTTTTAACTGATTAGATATTCATTTTTTTCAGCAGTATTGTCATTACATGATTTAACTCTCAAGATAAGTTGAACCTGTAGTAATGTATTTGTTTTAATTTTTAATGACGATTGTTTAGAGTATATGAAGCGTATTGGGTCAGGGGTCCCCAAGACTTCACAGGGAGCACTCACAGGACTCAGCATATAGTTGTACTCGGGGCTGTGATTTATTGCAACGAAAGGATACAAAGCAAAATCAGCAAAGGGAAAAGGTGCACGGGGTGAAGTCTGCAGGAAACCAGGGACAAGCCTCTCAGGATCCTGTCCCAGTGGAGTCACACAGGACACGCTTCATTCCTGCAGCAACAGGTTGTGACAACACATGTGAGCTGTCTCCCAGGAAAGCTCATTAGAGAATCAGTGCACAGGGCTTTTAACTTGGGACTGGTCACTTAGGCCCCCTCTGCGTAGCCCATACCAAAATTCCACACACTCAGAAGGAAAGCAGGTGTTCAGCATAGACCACTTTGTTTGTACAGTTAGGTCCAGCGAGCCACTCTCATCAGATAAGGTAGTGGAGATCCTCCCAGAATCCAAGTTCCCAGATGCTGGCCAAGGGTCAACCTTATAAGCAAGCCTTCCAACCTTATAAGCAGGCCCACTATGTTCTGTCTTTCCTGCGTACTTATTAAATCATTCTATATAGTTATAATTTAATTTTATTGCATAAGGCGCCGTTATTAGCATCATCACTGTGCCATGTACAGAATTACCCTTTCAAATTTTTTGACTTCTGAGTTGTTACTATTTTACTCTGTGATCATGTCTTTTAGAATCAGATTGCTCCCTGTTTAAAGGGCTTATTCCTGAGTTTTGGATGTTTAAGCTTACTGGAAATCTTACCTTTATATAATTCCTACAGTAAGTTTTACCAGGAGAAAAAAATTCTTACCCGTGTATTTTTAACTTAATTGGGAAGAAGTAGTATGATTTTTCCAAACTTACAGTGACCAAATGAAGAATATTGCTTGAAGGCTAATAAAATTTTCTCAAGATCCCCTTTATATAAAAAAAAGTTTATTAACAATACTCTTGAGTGCCTACTATATGAAAAGAGGAATGGTAGATGCTGGGGTATACAGTGACAAGATAGAAATGTCGATACACGTATAGAATTTAATCTTCTTGTGAATATCAGATGACTTTTGGAAAGGAAAATAACTTTGCTATTGTTGGGGCCATATACTTCACAAAAATTAATGTTAATTAGTATTTATATTTAATAGTATTTAACTCTTTATTTTCAGATTTCTGTATGCCAGCTTATATTACTAAGTTTTGGTTCTCAAATAGGGATGACACATGTTTTGCTCTTGCCAGTTTATATCAGAATCAATCCACAAATCCTGATGTAATTCCCCACCACTAGCCTTCTCCCTCCACCCCACACATTCCTTTTGTCCCTATCTCCCAAAAGAATCTTGTAGTAGTGAGCTGCTCTTACTAATGGGAGTATATCATAATCCCCAGACCTAATGGTACAGAAAGAAGCATTAAGAATCACTGTCCTGGTGCTTTTTAGATTGTCTTTGTAGCAAACCCTGCCTCCTTTCATCAAAGAAGAAGAATTGGAAAGGGCAGGAAGAAGGGAAAATAATGAAATGCTAAGCTTGTGAGTCCATCATGGCTGGATTGTTCTGCATAGATCCTTCCATTTTTTAAAAAAATAGTAATTTCAAGTCATATGTAGTTCCTAAGTGTATGTTCTTATAATTAGGAGCTAACTGTTTTTTTCCTATTGTCTTCAAGAACTATAGCTACCTTTTTTTTTTTTCATGATAGAATAAATGTTTATTGTTTAAAGCCACCAAGTTTTTTGTAATTGATTACAGTAGCCACTGGAAACTAATACATTCACATTTTATAGATTATAAATGAGCCTGCATAATAATATTTACTTATATTTTGGACCTTGTGAATGATACGTTATAAAAACTCTGGATTCTATTATGTGCCTAGTGTGCCACAGATCATGGGATGACTCTTCACACACAAGATTGGTGTACTTACCTAAAACAGATGAAAAGAATAGGAAAAATAGTGACCTACTTTACAGACAGTCCTGTACAAGATACTGGCACTAAGGAACTATAGCTACCTTTTATAAATTAGCTTGTGCAGGCCATGGGTGCTCATCTCAGAAAAAGATTTTAATTATAATTTTCTTCTTGTATAATGTTGAGGTCTCAAATGCTATTACTTTTTGGTGGTTTGATCAGAATCTCCTTTGGTCACTTGCTGTGTCCCTTAGTTCCTGAGAAGTCTCACTGTGAGTCTGGAGTGACTGCAGGCGCTCGTCCTGAGGCGGCAGTGAGGGTTGTCCAGTCCATGGCTCGCTTCATGGCCGCCTATTTCGCCAATCAGCTGCTTTGCATTTTGCCGCCTCACAACGTGAATGTTCTTCCTCCTCTTCATATTAAAACAGGTAATATACCTTTTTCTCACCTTGTTTTTGCATATAATGTTTGAAACCATATTATACGGTGATCATTATTCTATGGAAATAATACTGTTCTAGCTTAGTGCCTGACACGTAGGAGATGTTCAGTGACTATTTGTGAATGTGTAAAATCTGAGAAAGGTAATTGTTGGATTTGTTTTTATTGAATATGGATTTTTTAATCACAAATTTTGGACAAATTGGTATGTATAAAGTCTCCTTTTTTTTTTTTTGTGAGGAAGATTTGCCCTAAGCTAGCATCTATTGCTGATCTTCTTTTTGCTTGAGGAAGATTGTCCTGAGATAATATCTGTGCTAATCTTCCTCTATTTAGTATATAGGTCACCGCCACATCATGGCCACTGAGGAGTGGTATAGGTGTGTGCCTGGGAACCTGAAGCAAAGTGCACCGAGCTTAATCACTGGGCCATGGGACCAGCCCCAAAGTTTCATTTTTAAAGTGAAAGGGCTGCCACCTTTGTTTATATAAAAATGTGGACATTTAACATATTTTGAGTGTGCTAATTTAGAATTTAATTTTATTTGGATGATTTACTTTTATACTTTTATTTGAATCATTTACTTTGTTCTATTTAATCATTTCATTAATAGGGTCAAAATGTACTTAAATTGTGCTAGATAACTGCCTTGCCCTCATGGAAATAAACATGTACACAGATTTCTCTGATAATTCATTCACTCTACTAATTTTTGTTAAGTGCCTGCTATCTGCCAGGCAGTGTTCTAGGTGCTGGAAATATATTAGCTTACACCATATGAAATCAATAATATGACAACACATATAGCATTTTTTTTTGTTTTCTTTTGACTTATGAAACAGATTTATCCTAACTGCCGTGAACAAAACAGATAAAGTACCTGTTTTTTGTTTTTTTCTCGACGAAGATTAGCCCTGAGCTAACGTCTGCCAATCCTCTTTTTGCAGAGGAAGACTGGCCCTGAGCTAACATCCAGGCCCATCTTCCTCTACTTTATGTGTGGGACACCTACCACAGCTTGGCTTGTCACATGGTGCCACGTCTACACCCGGGATCCGAACCTGTGAACCCCGGGCCGCCAAAGTGAAACGTGCGCACTTACCACTGCACCACTGGGCTGGTCCCAAAGTACCTGTGTTTTTATGGAGTTGGCATCTAATAGATCGAGACAGAAAATTAAATGAATACATAAACAAGATATATCAAATGGTGATAATTGTTATGCAGAGAATTGAAATAGAATAATGCATTGTGCTGAGTGGCTATATCAGATTGGAAATTTAGGAAAGACCTCTGTGAGGGAGTGTGTTTGATAAACTGAAAGACTGGTGTGGCCAGAGCATAGAGGATGGGGTGGAGAGTGATGCGAGATGAAGTCAGACGCAGACAGGGGCCAGATGATGTAAGCCGTTGTAAGGAATCTTGAGTTTTATTTTAAGTGCAATGGGAAGTTATTGGAGGGCTTTAAGCAGGAAATAACATGAACCGATAAATATGTACGAGGCACACATAGGTTAGAGTACTATAAGATATAATGTAATTAGAAGTTTAATAGACGTAGCAACAAGTCATCAGCACGTTTGATCATCATGGAACTGTGGACTTTGAGCTGTGTGTTCAGACTCTTCTGTTCTATAAGTGTCTCAGGAGGTAGGTAGGTGCTGAGGACTGTCCTCACCCACTTGGATGCTTCAACAAGAGTGCTAGTCTCTAGTCTTACCTGGGGTTCTTGAGGATGTTCTGGTCCCTAGAGAGTCATGTGTGAGGTAGGATCATAAGGCAAGTTGTCTAGTGGTCCCTTTTCTAGCAGGTCCCTGCTTCCCTTGGGAAGAAGAGTTGGTCTTGACTTGATTATGACTTTTAGGGAGCTGGGGTGAGCAGAGAAACAGGTGCTCAGTTTCTTCCAGGATCTGCCCGCTCTCCTGTCCCCCTCCACCGTGTCCTAACTCAGATTCAGCCAGTGCTCTCTGCCTTTTCTCCCTGGGAACAGCCTGTGCTCCTTGCTCTCACCCTTATGCTTTCCTGACCAAGACTCTTGGATATGTATTATTATTTCCTTATACATATGACATTATTTATTACTGCTGTGGTTTTATATTTAAGCTCACTTTTTTCTCACAACCTAGGTATTTATACTTGTGTTCCCTATTTTTGATAGTAATGTTTCTGACAGCAAGTTGTATCCTTAATCCACATTATTTTACTGAAGAAGGTAGGTAGTCTTCCATGTGGTTTCTAGAAAAATCTTAAAAAAAGAAAAAAAAATGAAATTCTGCTACTTAGAAAATTTGTCTCAATTTCTTGTCTTTCCTATCCTACAATATTTATAGGACTTTTGCTGTTTGTTTGTGATCTTTATCTTTACAGATCACTTTGCAGACCTAAGGAAGACTCGTCTTTGTCACATTCTAGGAAGAAAGCTGATAGAATTAGTGAATTATTTCTGGACAGATTCATAAATATTCATAAGAGCTCAGACACACATACTTTTTATTCCCTTTGTAAATATCTTCCCAATGAGAGGAGAGGGTAGGAAAAAGGTTTTATATTCTCTTCTATGCTCGAGAATGTGATTATTGAAAATTTAAATATCTGAAACTTTGTATATATCCCTTAATTTATTTAATTTCCTAGGATCATGAAAAATGATATTGGCAGGCTTGACTTAGGATACATTTCTTGTTTATCTTTCCAGTCAGAACTAGTGACAGAATGTATTGGGGATTTGAGTTGCTTATTTGATGTGATGTTTGCTGTGTGAAAGCAGCAAAATTTTCAGAAAATTTAATCACTCAGATTCTTTTAATAGTACAGTGCCTTGCTCGTACTAAATAAAAAAATAGGAAAAATTTAGTGAGTACCCAGGCTCTTTACCTATGCAGAATCAAACATTCAATTGACTAAATTTGATTGACTAAATTTTTTGTTTCCATCCAGCTGTGTTTGTCAGAGAGCTAAAATGTTAGTGCTTGGTGTGGACAGAGCCTGTGTAGATCGCATGAGAAAATAATCATTTTATTTCAAGGAGCAGAAATCCGTGTATACCATTTACCAGTTTTATTTTGAGGGAGTGAGTGAAAGTCTTAGCAATACGTGTTTTTTTAAAAATAACAATCCTGGCATTGTATTTTCCAGTTGCTTAAGTTACTGTAATTATGGAAAGGTACAGAGGCTGGGAGAAGGTTGTTACCTTTTTTATTTAATCCCAGGCTAGATTGAAATCTTATCATTTAGTCAGGATCATTGAAAATCACACTTTTCTACTTTCTTATGAACACTAATATGTTGAACACTTACTACTCTTGATTATTACCTCGAAATAATTGTTTATTGCATGACACTATGAGGAATGCAAAGTCAGGTAAAATGCAGTCTCTGATCTGGTAGGAGAAATAGACATGTATTTCAGAGCACTCCACACTAATAAATTGTATGCTCTGATCCAGTACTTAGGACTGTATATATGTATGTTTATATTATGTGACACAAGAGTTTTATTGAAATATATTTACCTTTATTTCGTGTAATGCCCTCAGATACTGTCTCTTCTGTTTCTCTTTCTACTCTGTTCTGTGTCGTTTTTTAAGAACGCTGACATTTGCTTCATGACCCACTGAGGCACATTCTTCAGTGCTTAAGAAAAACTTGTAGATTTGTTAAGTATTATTTTAGCCCATTTTGTATGTATCTTCCTTATGGTTTTGTATAGAAAATACTTACTGAGGAGAGAAATGTACCCATGTAAGGAGGCATGAGTTCTGATATATGTAATTGTAGTATCCATTTTCTTTAATTTACTCACAGAGCAGCCCCTTCGACTTATTCCTCTACAACACTCTAAGGTGGCCAGTGCTGTTAGAGATCAGAATCTTTCTAATGTATGGACAGTTGAATATGCCCTTGAATTATTATTTATTGGTGGCCTGGTCCCAGAGGCTGTGTGGTTGGCACATAAACTTGGAGACTGGAAGACATCTGTTTCAATTGGTGTGGCCTTCCAACTCTTCTGTAAACATGATAGCAGTTTCACAAGGTTTGTATTTTTAGGCAAACTTAAGTTAAGAAATAGTATAGTAGTATCATCTAAAGTATCATGTATCTCTCTCATTGCTGGTATTTACACATTTTGTGGAATCCTCATTTCAGCATTATCCAATAAACTTTCTTTGGTGATGGAAATGTTCTATATGTGCTGTCCAATGTGAGAGCTACTAGCCACATGTAAGTATTGAGCACTTGAAATGTGGCTTTTCAGACCAAGGAACTGAATTTTCAATCTGACTTTAATTAATTTAAATTTAAATAGCTACATGCAGCTAGTGGCTACTGTGTTGGACAGCTCAGTGGCTTACTTATTTGTGATAAAATGTTTCTTTAGCACATTTATTTGTTAGAATTGCCCTCAAAGGGCTTCTAGTCAGTGGGAAAGTTTGTCTACCCCGAATAGGATTTGAGTTTTAAGCTCATCAAACTAATCTTTGTATTTTAACTTTTCTCAATATTATGGTATTGCTGTGTCTTTTATATTTTTCAATTCAACATATATTTATTTATTCAGTAACTGCTCTGTACCAAGCTCTGTGCCAGGTATTTTAGTGGATATAAACTTAAATGCCACATAGTTTCAATGCTTAAGGCATTTATACTTTAACAGAGAAAATCAGACAAAACACTATTGTAATTTACACGGTCTGGTAAGAAAAGTGCCAGTGGTTCAGTGGGGAGAACAGTAACATCACGTTGGGGAAGGACAGGACATACTTTATATAGGAGATGTAATTTGAGATGAGCATTGAAGGGAAGATAGGATCTTAACAAATTGAGTAACTGTCGGGAGGGAGAACATTCCAAACACAACCAAAGGCATGTGGCAAAAAACAGGTGTGGTTCAGGTGGGATAGAGTACCTATTACACAGGCAACAGTGGGAATATGGAGGGGGAGATATGTTAGTACCATAATTGGGGAGAGTCTTAATACTCTCCTTAATATAATATTTCCTTGAATATTTCTTTTCTATATGTAAGATGAATAAGAAAGTGAATTTTATTGTTTCTTAAAATTCATGGTTAATTCTTGATGTGTGAATATTTCCTTTTTTCAAAATTTGGGTTCATTTCTCTTAATTTATGTGATTTCAGGTCCAAGAAAAAGGATTTGAATCTACCTTTAAATATGACTCCAGCACAGATTTTCCAGGAAAAACTCCAGTGTTTTTTAGGTCAGCCAGCCTCTCTGGAAGCAAAAAATGAAATGTGCTCAAAATACAAGCAATTTACAGGTGTGTTCCTACATATGGTCGGACACATGTATCAGGTTAATTAATATAAACATTATGGTATTTTTTTAAAGCATGTAAATATCCACAAATACATTAACACTTTGAAATAAGCTTATCAAAAAGAGAAGTGCTATTTATTGTTAAGCATGGAAACATTCAAAACTGATACCAGCTCAAAACATGATGGTCCATAACTGAATGATAGTCCGATTTTCCATAAATACCTTTATAATAGTTGAATTTTGCTGCATTTGGACTATTTTCTTTTATAGTCAGAGAATCATAGACTCCCAGAAATGGAAGGGTACTTAGAAGTATTATGTTAAACTCTCACCTAGTGTATAAATCCTGGAGATGGTTTTGTATTTCATTTGAAAAGTTCAAAGTGGTATTATGGAATTTAAAATAATATAATCATTATTATAATGTAACATAATATACAATATATATAATATATATAATATAATATATAATGTAATATAATAATGTAATATAATAATATAATATAATAATATAATATAATGCATTATATAGATTTACTCAGGAGCCCTATAAAATTTATCTGTTTATAGATGGAGAAATTTAGACGAAAAGTAATGAGGTCAGTTATTGAAAGTCATATATTTAATGATAAAAACTGCAACTACTTTGGGACCCTTGAGGTTTTGTTAGTGCTTGTCTCCATTAAGGAATAAGACTTCTAACTCTGGATTCCTAGAGCTTATTAATTATAATTTCTCTTTCTAGAATGAATTGATAATACTTGGAAATATGACTGTAAACTTTTCTTTGTTAGTTTTCTGTCTAGTTCTCATTTGTGTTTTAGACAAATGAAAAGGTAATGTAACTACGTGAAAGTTGATTTTGAAATAATGGACTGAAAAATTCCCAGTGTGAACTTCCAGTTCTGGAAGTATGTTGTTTTAGATGATCTGAAGACTCTCTCACAATATATACATAGATAAAATGTGTTTCTAGATAAAATATACATTTCAAGACTGTATATTAAAATATACACTTAGAGAAAGTAAGGGAAATTTCCAGGGCTCAGAAACAAAGAGGAAATAAAAAACTCAGTGGATTGCACTCATAGGTATTTACCCAAGAAAAATAAAAACAAAGGTCCACGCAAAGACCAGCTTTTTCATTATAGCCAAAAACTTAAAACAACCCAAATACTCATCAACCTATGAGTGGATAAACATATTGCAATATATCTGTACAATGGAATAATAAATAATAAAGAGGAGCGAACTACTCATAACATGCAACAATGTGGATGAATCACAGACCCATTATGTTGGATGAAAGAAGTCAGAAATAAAGGTTACGTACTGTATGATTCTATTCATATGACATTCTCTAAAAAGCAACACTATAGGGACAGGAAACAGATCAGTGGCTGCCTGGGGGTAAGAAGGGAACTGACAAGAAAGCAGTATAAGACAACTTTTTGGGGGTGATGGAAATGTTTGTTCTTACAGGGCTGTATAGATTTGTCAAAACTCATTGAACTCTGTATTTAAAAAGGATCCATTTTAGTGTATGTAAATTATACCTTAATAAACCAATTTAAAAACAAAAAACTCAGCAGATGGTTAGGGAACTGGAAAATGAATTTAAACTCTCTATATATACACACAAAATATATAGAGAGATAAAAATAAATATATAACAAATAGATATAAAGAAAAGAGTTGGAAAATATGAAAGTGAAGTTAAGCTTTGTAGAGTATAGAATAGGAAGACACAACATATATCTAACGGGAGTTCTGATATGTCCACACCAAATGGCTACCTCTGGAGAGAGGGAGTGGAATATGATTGGCACATAAGGAATTTTCAGCTCTATCTGTAACATTTTATTTAAAAAAAATCTAAATTGTATATACAAAAATGTTACTATCAGACAAGGATGTGAAGTCAGTACTTGAGTGTTTTCACATTATCTTTTGTACCTTAAAGTATGCTTAAAATATTTCCTCATATAAAAATCCCTAAGTCCCCAGTTCTACCACCTGCATTTTCTTGCGTTTTGCCTTCTGAGACATGTCCACATATATATAGATATTGATATAATTCAAGCCATGCTGTTTGACTATTTTGTATTTTTCTGTGTTTTTAGCTTTATATCATGTCATTTTTGTTAACTTTTATTATAAAAGATGAACTATTAAGAAAAAGAAAAAATTATTCTCCCACTTCCTTCACATAATGTTGTATACTTTTTGGTATCTTTCTTGACATTCCTTTTTCCCTTAATATTCTATTATTATTTTTGAATCAGGACTATATTCCAAGAATATTTTTATTATATAGTTCTTATTACAGTGTCTTGTATAATTCTGTAAAAGTCTCATGCTGTGATTCCTATAATCTTAAAGTAACAGAATAGTTAATAAATTTCTCTTTAGAAGTTTGGATGTTTTGCCTGTCAACCAGTATGTTAATTTTTTTTTTTTTAAAGATTTATTTTTCCTTCTTCTCCAAAGTCCCCTGGTACATAGTTGTGTATTTTTAGTTGTGGGTCCTTCTAGTTGTGGCATGTGGGATGCCACCTCAGCATGGCTTGATGAGCGGTGCCATGTTGTGCCCAGGATTTGAACCTGCGAAACCCTAGGCCGCCAAAGCAGAGTGTGCAAACTTAACCACTCCGCCGTGGCGCCGGCCTTGAGTGTGTTCATTTTTGATGATCAGCTTTTTCAGATATGAAATTTTACCCTACAAAATAGGATACGTATAATGTAAACTTTAACTATTTTACCTAATTTTGAATTTGATAGATCCCATTGAAGAGGAAGACGCGAATATGCTCTTTGGTTCCGTACAGGAAGTACTGAAAGCGGCAGTTATGGCTGATGCAGACATTCTTTCAGAGACGTTTCAGCTTCTGATAAACTCTGCCAAGGACTTCAGCAAGAGACTGTGGGGCTTGGTGCCCATCGGCTTGTATCTTCCAGCTCCTCCATTATATTGTCCTCAGCCAGCTATTCTTAGTGAAGTAAGCTTCATGCTTAATCTTTTAATTAATTTAAAGTTGACTACTCCCAGTTTTTAAAATAATCTATTTGATCATAATCATCAAGTTAAAAATGCAAGCTCTGAAGACAGCCTTCCAGCTCCCCCTTTCCTGTTTACTGATTGTATGGCCTTGGGCGTTGTACCACACTGCTGTTTAGTTTCCTTATCTGTAAGTCGCAGATGATGATAGTGCCTCTCATAGCATTGTTGTGAGAATTAAGTGAGGTATCCTGTAAAGGCTTTACCTTTGGGCCTGGGACACATAGTAAGCATTCAATAAATGTTAAAATTATTGCAGTAATAAAATGAAGAGGTATTTCTCTATATTCAGTTTTTTTTTTTTAAAAATAAACATTTGTGTAGGGTAACAAAATGATGAATGTCAGAATTTAGAAGCCATACATTACTTCAGTCATTTATTCACTTCGTTGTCTTTCCTTTTTTGAAAGACTTACTTTGATTTCTCTTTGATTTGAAAGATCATTTTTCTTCTCTTGCACTATTCAGTTGATAGTTCTGTCTTATAAATAGCAATACTGTATTCCTCTCAGGAACTTTTCTTCTGCTCTTATTGAAAATCGTAACATTACAGTTAGCTTGTTTTAAGATTTAAAGTGTTAATGTAAATTATTTACGTTTAAATTATTTTAATATTTGATTAATATTTTGAAGTGATTCTGGTATTGTTTCATTACTACTTACTGTTTCAATATTGGCAACCTCTGTATCTAGTTTTTTCTTTTGCTTTATTTAGAATTCTTTGTTATATTTTCATTTGTTTAGAATTATGTTTCAATAGGTTAAAAGTATTTCACTTGATATTTCAAATATAGTATATTACAAAATGGGAGTACTAAATAGTTTATAGAATTTCTCAGTAATTCCTTTTTCCTCTTACATCTCAGTCTTCAATATTTTGGTTTAGAAATTAGAAATAGCATTTAAGGTATTTTTGGATATCCTATGCTAATATTAGTTTGAATTGGTTACTATCCTTAGTACTGCTTCATTTTACTATTTTTTAAAATAGTCCTCAATGGTAGGATTTCTCCTAAATGTCACTCTGTGTCAGCTAGAACCCCTGGGTTGGATGTAATAGAAAATTGGATCAGAATTGGCTGGCGTAATTGAGAATCCCAGCGGTAGGGGAGTTTTCTGACTCAATTATGTTACCAAAGACTTGGGTTCTTGCTCTCTACTTTGTTTTCTGAGATCTCAGCTTCAGCTTAAGGCTGGCTGCCTTTGTGGGAGCAGGATGGCTGCCAGCAGCTTCTAAGGATACCTTGCCTGTGTCCAGAGGGAGAGGGAAGGGGAGAAAGAAAAGCAGCAAAAGTATTTCTCTCCTAGCATTCCAAGCAAGAGTACTGAGGTTCATGCTGTGAGACTGTCCTTGAATCAGTCTTCTTGGCTAGAGCTAATGCAAGGTACTGCTTGGCAATTGATTGGGGCCTTCCCTGGAAGCTGGGGATGTGAGATCACCTCTCCCTGAATCCTATGGGTTACGTAGGAGAGCTGCAGATACCCAATTGAAAATTGGGTACTATTAAGAATTGGCATTGGTGGGAGGATGTTGGGGAAGCAAATGTTTACAGTACTCACATTATCTCCTTCTCTGGGAAATTAGTCGTTAGCTACTGACTTGAATAGTATTTATTCAGCAAACATTTATTGAGTCCTACTACGTGTTGGACCTGACTCTGTGCTCTATGATCATACAAAGACACATGCCAAGGCCTTTGCTCTTGGGTAATTCTCAGTATAGTGGGAAACAGATTCATAAATCAGTATAGAACAAATTGGTGAAAGCTATAGTGGATGTCTGAACAAAGTACCATACTAGCACAGAGTGAGAGGGCTTCACAGAGGAGGTGACATTGAAATACAAGTAGGATTTTTCCAGGCAGAGGAAGGGAAAAGCATTCTCCTTGAAAGAAGCTCTCTCTGGAACATTCCACCAATGGAGTCAGGAGTGGTGGGCTTTAACTGTTGTAGAGGAAGACTTGAGATTAGGGTCGATTTGGCCCTTTGTATTGTTTGAAGGGAGAGAAATGTTTCCTCGACACTAGAAATAGCTATAGTTGAAATCTCCTAAGGCCAAGCCTCAAAATTTCCTTTATGAATCTCCAGGTACATTCTAGTTTGAGAAGCACTGTTTTTATTTTCACTTACAATATTTTAAATTTCCATATTACTACCTACTAAAATGGATTGTTTTGTCTTCTTCAGGAAGATGGCGATGATCTTCTTTTAAAAGCTGAAAAAGATAATCGCCAAAAGGTGTCTGGAATCCTTCAACGTGTTCTCTTGCTTTTCCGGGCGGCTCGGTGTTCTTTTCCTGTCGTGCAGTGGTACATCTTGCAGTTGAGGTGGGCAAGAAAAGTCATGCAGAAGGTATGGAAATGTCTTAGTAGCCCCGCATTCTTAACTGATATGCAGCCAGACGGGACATCCACTGGGATGTCCCTTATCCAGTGGCAGGTCCTTTGTAGGCCTGTTGTCTGACTGTCTCTTTGTTAAATATCTTTAATTTGGCCCTTGATTAAAATTATGTTTAAAACAATCTATAGCTTCTTTTAGTAGGAACCTTTAGAGAGAATTTGAGAAATTGTTTATCAAATCGTTTTTGAAAATTAGCCTTTTTTAGAAAGAAAGATTGGTGAAATTTGCATACAGCTACCATAAAAATATAGAAAAATTATATAGAAAAGTATAAAAAATATAGAAAAGAAAAATCTGTTTATTGTAGGAAATGGTTTTCTTAAAGCTGTAAATTATATTTGCGTTGTTGGTTGATCTCACCATCTCCTGACTGTAGTCTTACTCAGTCTAGTTTTAATTAACTCAATTAGCATGTAAAGACTGTGTGGAGTCTCTTAAAATCAGCAACACAGCTAAAGACATTCTTCCTTGTAAAAATTATTTACAAGTAATAAATTAACTATATAAGATTAAAGCATAGAGCAAGTGCTAGGCAGAATCCTAAAGATGCTTGCAAGATTCCTATCTCCTAGCTATTGAGATATTAATCCAGATGCTGCTTTAATTTGTACTGAGGGAATTTTGTAGGTGGAATTAAGATGACTAATCAGCTGATGTCAATATAGGGAGATTATCCTGGTTTATCTTGGTGGGCCCAATATAATCACACAAACCCTTAAAAGCAGAAAACAGAGGCAGAAGAGTCAGTGAGATGCAGTGGGAAAGGAAGACAAGAGAAATGAGATGGAAGGAGAGATTAGAAGAATGTGAAGGACTCAACTCACCCTTGCTGGCTTTGAAGAAGGCCATGATCTGGGAGAGATCAAGGTGGCTTCTAGAAACTGAGAATGTTTCCCAGCCTATAGCCACCAAGAAAATGGGGGGACTTTAGTTCTATAACCACATGGAACAGAATTTTGCCAACAACCTGAATGAGTCTGGAAATAGATTTCCCCTAGAACCTCTAAAAAGAAGAAGGCAGCCTTGCTGTTACCCACTCACTGGGTTGGCCGTAAGCAGAGAACCAGCTGAGCCACAGTGTGCTTAGACTTCTGATCCACAGAAACAGTGCGCTACCAAACGTGTGTTGTTTTAAGCCGCTAAATTTGTAGTAATTTCTTAGGTTGGCAATAGAAAACTAATGTAGTGCAGAATCATTTCAGGTAACTTCTTCACCAGTTTTTTCTTGATATGTAATTCACTTATCATAAAATTCACCTTTTTAAGGTGTGCAATTCGTGGGTTTTTATATATTCGCATACATATATGCAACCATCACCACTGTTTAATTCCAGAACATTTTCATCATCCCAAAAAAGAAACACATTGGCAGTCACATCCCATTTTCTTTTCTCCCCAGGCCTTTACAATCATTAATCTGCTTTTTGTCTCTATGGATTTGCCTATTGTGGACATTTTATATAAATGAAATCATACAATATGTAGCCTTTTTTGGCTGGCTTTTTTCATTTAGTGTGATGTTTTTAAAGTTTGTTCATATCGTAGTATGAATCAGTACTCAAACTGAAGTTTGCTTATGTTTGGTTGTGAGATAACAGGAAGTGCTGTATTATCAAGTCAGACTCATAGGAATCAACAGTCTTACTCAGAATCAAACTTTACTAACAATTTCAAGGATATAGGTAACCAAAAGACACAGGTGAAACAGAGAAATCTGGAATTGCATACACTGTTCCCAAATCTTTTCTGGCTGCATATATAGCTTATGTGTCATTTTCCAGGGAGCCATACTCCGTAAATCCATACTTTCTAGATTTATTTATGATAACCAACCTAGACAGACTCTGTACATCTGGTAAATACCATTAATATGTTTGACAAGAAGTTTGTCATTAGGATGCTTACAAGGGGATTGGCCTAGATCATGCGTTTCTTTCTGAAAGTGAATAGTGGAAGAAGAAAGGAGATTACAAGCCTCTTGCTAATCCTTTCCTTCCTGGGTTTGGTATGTCTCTTAATGTTTATTCTATAACAGTCCCCTTCAATTTTTTTTCTATTCTTGATTTGTTAGAGAACAATTTGTCCTGTAATGTATTCTGGCATTGTCTGATGTGTTCTGGATTTGTTTTTTCATTTAGTGTCATTTAACATGTTCCACTTTCCTTTTATTTCCCATAAGTGAGTAATTAGTCTACACTCATCTTGTTAGAGAAGTGTGATTCCATTAAGGTTAACTTTTTCTTAAAAATAAATGCTTTCTAAGTGGAGTTGTATACTTCCCTGTTGTATCGTATCATATGGCATGTATGTCTGTTTATCTCACTTTTAGTGATGGTGAGCTGGATCAGTGAGTTAGGGTCATGTCCCACACACTATCACATTCTCCATCAGCACATGAACTTTTTACCTAATTTAGCACTTATTGATGATCCGTGCTAGAATCATTATTTTATTAGAGGTTGCCAAATGGTGACTTTCTAAATCTGTCACTTTTAGAGATTACATAGTGTTTAAAAAGTTATGTATGTAGATATGAGTTTTTTGTATTTGTTTTTTAGGTACTGCACATAATTTTATTTTGGATGAGAATTGGATGCTTACATTTCTTTATTTTCTTTATTATGTCTGTGGGTAAAGCCAGGGTCAAATAGCATTACATTTTTATATTTTTTGGGGTGAGGAAGATTGTGCCTGAGCTCACATCTGTCCCAGTCTTCCTCCATTTTTTTGTATGTGGGATGCCGCCACAACATGGCTTGATGAGTGATGTGTAGGTCGGTGCTCATGATCCGAACCTGTGAACCCTGGGCTACCAAAGTGGAGCTCATGAACTTAACCACTATGCAACTGGGCCAGCCCCGCATTAAACTTTTTTATACAGGCAAAACTGAGTAACAAGAGTCGGTAATTTGGTTAGAACCTTCTTTTTCTCTTTTGAGATCTGACCTGGTGAGTTTCCTGAATTAGATTTGTGAACTAAGTTTCTGAAAGTACAGCTGATTTCAGGGGTATTTTACTTACCTAGGATAGGAAGCATGCTGTCTTTTCCATTCTGTAATGTTTCCATACATTGCCTTGTATGTTGCTTTATAGTTTCCTTAAAAATTGACTTATACGACTGATAACATATTCTGTCGTTGTTTACTTTCAGATTCGAATGAAAGGGTCCCTTCCTTCATTAAGTCCTTTCCCTCAGTCGTTACTTAATTACTGTAAAGGGGGTGTAGCGTTCTTTCGACCTGGAGCAACTGGAGACTACAAGCTCGATGAAGTTTCCATTAAAGCAATAGGTTTGTCCAAAATGAACTTCTTGCTTAGAAATTAGGCTTAAATATGAATGCTATATTTTACATTTGATTTGGGAAAGTTTCTAAACTGTTGTTACTCTTCAAAGGAGAGTATGTTCTATGTCATTTTACTTTGTGTTTACAAGTAAATAGTGTCTTTTAACAGCCGTGTACTACGTGTGTGGTATTAAATTAGAAATTTATTATCTAAAACAAATTGTGACAATTATGACATTATTCTCATCATTTCGTTGTTTAAATTTCGAATTTTAGCACCCAAGAATGCCTTTCAGTGGTAATTTTCTTGCTCTTAGGATATGCTGCCAAGTACTGTAAGTGGACAGGTCTTGAACCTTTCAATATTGACTTATTAATTTCATTTCTTGCTTTTATAACTTAACATACCTACTTAAGCTTTTTATAAACTTTCATATCTATTAATTTTAATGACTTTTATTAGTGACTGTATTATAATTTACTTCAGTTGTACATTTAAGTTGTCTCTGGCATATCCATTTCTTTTTCCTATTTTAAAGTATTTCCTTAGGATAGATTCTCAGAAGTGGAATTACTGAGTTAATGAATATGTCTATTTTATATCTCTTGAAATAGTATGCCAAATTTCGTAATTCCTTCAGATTAATTTAATGGGGAAAAATGATAGTTTTATATTAATAATGTCTTTATTTGGCTAGTTATATTGAACATTTAGTTTGCTATGTTCTCTTATAAATTAATTGCATGTTCATGGTCTGTGTCCAGTATCTGAGTAACAAGTTTAAAAAGAACAAAAACCTTAGATATCGTTTCATTCTTTTCTCCTTAATCCTTAAATCTTATCAGTCATGTTTATATTCAGCCCTGATCTTATCTCTAAACTTTGATTAAAGTTCCTTTCTAACTCACTGACCCTTGCGTAGTAGTGTCAAGTAATGTGTGTTCTTCAACTCAGACTATTTTTCAAACTGTACTGGCATTAAATTGCTTTTCAGTTGCTTCTCTCAGCTTTCATGAGCTTGGTTTCATAAACTTGTCATTCACCTGACAAAAGAAAGAGCCAGGCAGGTATCACCTGGAAATGTATGTACAATCCTAGTTTATGTCTTGAAAATCTGGGTCTGTAAGCAATGAGTTAAATTTACAACAATCTTCATTAAAATATTTTTGCTTATTGATAGAATGTAGCTCTTTGAAGTGATTTAAATGAATGCATATTTTTAGTATTTTCATTTTGACTCTGAGGTCTACTATTTAATTGGTCGACTATTTACTCTTTTGCTTGATTTGGTCTTTTGGTTGTTGAGAAGTGATTTTGCTAGATTACAAAGTTTCCTTTCCTAGTTTGTTATCTAAAATAGTGGTTTTCAAACTTTTTTGAAGCTTTTTTTTTTTTTTAAAGATTTTATATTTCCTTTTTCTCCCCAAAGCCCCCTGGTACATAGTTGTATATTTTTAGTTGTGGGTCTTTCTAGTTGTGTCATGTGGGACGCCCCCTCAGCATGGCTTGATGAGTGGCGCCATGTCCGCGCTCAGGATGTGAACTGGTGAAACCTTGGGCCACCAAAGTGGAGCTCGAGAACTTAACCACTCGGCCATGGGGCTGGCCCCTGAAGCTTTTTATTATAGAAAATTTAAATGAAATTAGAGACAATATAATGAGCTCTCAAGTACCTGTCACCCACCTGCAATAATTTCATCATGTGAAAGCAAGTTTGAAATCATGATTTCACTACTTCAGTATGTGTCCTTAATGGATAAGGAATTTTTTATGACCACAGTTCTGTTATTATGCGTGACAAAATTAATCAAAATTCTTTAATATCACATATTATCTATTCTGTGTTTAATTTTCTTTCATTATCTCAGATGTGTCTTTTTACAGTTTTTACAAATCTGGATCCAAACAGGGTCCTCCACACATTGCATTTTGATTGATATGTTAGTCTCTCTTTTTTTTTTTTTCCCCTGCTTTATCTCTCCCAAATCTCCTCTGGTACATAGTTGTATATCTTAGTTGCAGGTCCTTCTAGTTGTGGCATGTGGGACGCCACCTCAATGTGGCCTGAGGAGCACTGCCATGTCCGCGCCCAGGATCAACCAATGAAACCATGGGCCACTGCAGTGGAGCACGCAAACTTAACCACTCGGCCACGGGGCCGGCCCCGATATGTTAGTCTCTTAATCTATAAAACTTTTCCTCCCCCTATTTTTTTCACGCCATTCATTTATTGAGGAAACCAAATCATTTGTCCAGTAGAACTCCTTCCATTCTGGTTTCAGTTGATTACATCTTTTGGGTATTCAAATTTTTTTGACCATGGCTTACAGCAAGATGCTGATTTTACATTAAGACAGTACAAACATACCCCTATATAAAACTACAATGAAAATTTAATGAGATATCCTTACTTTTTCTATGTGCAATGCACTCTTGATATTTTCTATTTTATTTTTTAAAATGATTGAGACCCACTGAATTAATTATATAGCCTAGTGATTAGTAGTAAATTTTAATCCAAACAGTTTGAAAAAGACTGACAAATGATGCTTTTAGAAGATGACTAGCTACCTAGTATGTTGCTGCACTATATCTTGCTGATTCTTGGACTTAGTTCTATCCCAGCATGCCTGAGAAATATAAAACAATGAAACATCCAGCAGTAATGGTGCCTTTCTGAAAAGAAAAGATTGGATCATGCTCCCCTAGTAGATCCTGCCAGAATCTGTAGGGGTGGAGTGTAGTTTGAAAATGCCAGTAGGTGATCTTGATATCCCCACTGGAAGCATATACCCACTGCCACCACTGCCCCCATTCCTCCACCCCCCACCTGGATCCTCCATGGGTAGGATTTGTAGAAGACCTGCTGTCTGCTCAGTTTCTATAATGTCCAACTGTACTTCCTAGCTTTGTAATAGTTGTTTGAAAAAATACATTAAGTACCTTTCAAAGGAAAATGAGAATACTGGCACTAATGTAAGAGTCAGTTTACTGTAAAAAATAAGGCTCATTAGAAAAAAAATTAAGGCTTAAAGGAAGGACTATTAAGTTTTCCACGGGAAAAGATCCTATTAACCTCAGAACAGTAGAGAAGATGGGTTTTACTTGATTTGTCTTGTAACTTTATACTTACAACATAACTTTAGTTATAATAAGGGAAATTACATTTAAGATCAGCAGAACATTGAAAACATGTTTTGTTAGCTGGATTGTGAGCTGTTGTGTATAGTGTGATGCTCTATACAACGGAATACTTTATTGGCAATAAACAGACTTAGTGTGTTTATGTTACCACCATGGAAAGATCCAAGATGCATTAGGTGAAAAAAAAGCTAGTTGTGAAACAGCATATTTAATATGATTTTATGTATCTTTGTGTAGTTGTGTTGCTTTTAATAAAAAATTATTTAATATTGGAAATTATGTTTTTAGCATTAAAAATTTTAAGCTGAAATGCTATCAATAAGTGATTTTCCAAATAAATTAACTATACAATGTTAAGTAGAGCTGTATGTATTGGCTTTGAAAAATATATACAATGTACTATAAAGTTTAAAGCAAGTAAACTATTAGTAAACAGTGTATGTTATTTACTCTAAATTTTTTTTCAATATTTTGGTGAAGCTGACATACATGAAATATTCTAGAATAATATACATAATTCTGGAAGGATATCTATGACTTTTATATAAGGTATTTACAATATGCATATGTTTCTTTTATAATTAACAAAATAAAGACATTCCTTTTGGGGGAAAAAAATTACAACAGTGGTGAAGTTGCTACAATATCAGTATATATACTCATACAATTTCCTTTTATATTTTTATTCTTGATTTAGGTTGCTTCAGAGAACTTTGTGCTTTGTGTTGGATGCTGCATATTCGTGATAAGTTATCCTATAGTTGCAGGCAATATCAGAAAGCAAGAGAAAATGTGGAGGGAAGAAAGGTATTTACCTGCACAAGAGTAAGAAAAATGAGCAAATGTTCCTTGGGAAATCATTGCTTGGTGGGAGATTTTACTGTTTGCAGTAAAACTTTCTTTTGAACTCCTTGGTCTAACCATCTAAAGTTAAAAGGAAATGAATTTTTCAATATGCTTTTAGGCCCTTGAAGTGGAGTTTGATTCTTGTGTGGTTGAGCACTGTCTCGGTGCGGTGGAATGGGCCTATAGAATGCTGCCTTTCTCTCGGTTTTCTAACATTGAAGAACTGATTCAGGATCTGCTGTTGAGCCTCATTGGAGAACTGCCACCGATCAGAAAGGTAAAGTGATTGTAGAGGAAAATAAACTTAATCAGAAGAAGAGACTTTAAAGGACTTTTACTTTATTTTAATTGGGAATGATGTTGCTCATAAACTTATTTTTTAATTTTTCTAAAGGTAGCAGAAATTTTTGTGAAAGCGTTCCCCAATCCTGAGGATATAAGGGTCCCTTTAAGAGAAAAATATCACTCTCTTCAACAGAGACTCAGGCACTGTGTTGTGAAAGGTATTGTCATTTCTTAGATATCTGATAGATAAATTGCTGAAGATTCTCTTTTTGTTTTGAAAGCATTTATTTTCTAGTGCTTATGATTCTATGCATATCTCTCTTTCCTTGGCGATAGGAATGTGAGAAGGCAGAAGCACTTCCTCATTACAGAAGCACTAATTCAGTTGCTTTGGAACCAGACAGAGCTGACTTCATGTCATAGCTCTGTCACTTACTAACTATGCAGCCATACGCAAGTTGCTCAGTCTCTCTGAGCATCATTTCCTTGTTGGGAAGATGAGTATATTAAAAGTAGAGTTTTTAGAAGGAGGTTAAGCTAAAGAGTCTATCAACTCTATATAGACTGTTATATACATAGAATATAATATAGGTTCCTTATGGTAATCATAAATCAGAAACCTATAATAAGTAAGCAAATAAGTAAGACAAAAGAAATCAAACATGTTACTAAAGAAAGCCATCAAACCACAAGGGAAGAGAGCAAGAGAAAAAGAAAGGAACAGAGACGAACTACTAAAACACCCAGAAAAAAAAAAGAAGTAACAAAATGGCAATAAGTACATATTTATCAATAGCTACTTTAAATGTCAGTGGACTAAATGCTCCGATCAAAAGGCATAGGGTGGCCAGTTAGATAAAAAAACAAGACCCATATATATGCTGCATACAAGAGACAAACTTCAGACTTAAAGACACTCATAAACTGAAAGTGAAAGGTTGTAAAAAGATATTCCATGCAAATGGCAAAGAAAAGAAAGCGGGGGTAGCAATACTTATATCAGACAAAATAGACTTTAAAACAAAAACTATAACGAGAGGCCAAGAAGGGCACTACATAATGATAAAGGGAACAATCCAACAAGAAGATATAACGCTTGTAAATATCTATGCACCCAACATAGGAGCACCTAAATATATAAAGCAATTATTAACTACATAAAAGGAGAAATAGACAGTAACACAACTAATATTAGGGGACTTTATCTCTCCACTTACACCACTGAATAGATCATCCAAACAGAAGATCAATAAGGAAACACTGGCCTTAAACAACACATTTGACCAGATGGACTTAGTGGATATATATAGTTCATTCTATCCAAAAAACACAGAATATACATTCTTTTCAAATGCCTATGGAACGTTCTCCAGGACTGATCACATATTAGGCCACAAAACAAGTCTCAGTAAATTTAAGAAGATCAAAATAATACCATGCATCATTTCTGACCCCAAAGGTTTGAAACTAGAAATCAACTATAGGAAAAAAACCAGAAAAGCCACAAAAATGTGGAGATTAACCAAAATGCTACTGAACAACAATTCGGTCAATGAAGAAACCAAAGGAGAAATCAGAAAATTCCTGGAGACCAATGAAAATGAAAATACGACATGCCAAAATCTATGGGATACAGCAAAAGCAGTTCTAAGAGGGAAGTTTATAGCAATTCAGGCCTACCTCAACAAAGAAGAAAAATCCCAAATAAACAATCTAACAGCGCATCAAGGGTACTGGGAAAAGAAGAACAAACAAATCCCAAAATCAGCAGAAGGAAGGAAATAATAAAAATCAGAACAGAAATAAACAAAATAGAGACTAAAAAACAATAGAAAAAATTAATGAAACCAAGAGCTGGTTCTTTGAAAAGATAAACAAAATTGACAAGCCCTTAGCTAGACTCACCAAGAAAAAAAGAGAGAAGTCTCAAATAAATAAAATCAGAAATGAAAGAGGAGAGATTACAATGGACACCTCAGAAATACAAAAGATAATAAGAGAATACTATGAAAAAGTATGCCAACAAATTGGATAATCTAGAAGAAATGGATAAATTCTTAGAAACATACAACCTTCCAAAAGTGGACCAAGAAGAAGTAGAGAATTTGAATAGACCAATCACCAGTAAGGAGATCGAAACAGCAATCAAAAACCTCCCCAAAATAAAAGTCCAGGACCAGATGGCTTCCCTGGTGAATTCTACCAAACATTCAAAGAAGACTTAATACCTATCCTTCTCAAACTCTTCCAAAAAATCGAAGAGGAGGGGAGGCTTCCTAACTCATTCTACATTATCCTGATACCAAACTAGACCAGGACAACACAAAAAAAGAAAATTACAGGCCAATATCACTGATGAACATTGATGCAAAAATCCTCAACAAAATACTAGCAAATCGAATACAACAATACATTAAAAAGATCATACATCATGATCAAGTGGGTTTCATTCCAGGGATGCAGTGATGGGTCAACATCCACAAATCTATCAACGTGATACACCACATTAACAAAATGAAGAATAAAAGTCACATGATCATCTCAATAGATGCACAGAAAGCATTTGACAAGATACAGCATGCATTTATGATAAAAACTCTAAATAAAATGGGTATAGAAGGAAAATACCTCAACATAATAAAGGCCATATATGACAAACCCACAGCAAATACCATTCTCAATGGGGAAAAACTGAAAGCTATCCCTCTAACGGGAACCAGACAAGGATGCCCACTGTCACCACTCTTATTTAACATAGTATTGGAAGTCCTAGCCAGAGCAGTCAGGCAAGAAAAAGAAATAAAAGGGATCCATATTGGAAAAGAAGTGAAACTGTCACTCTTTGCAGATGACATGATTTTATAGATAGAAAACCCTAAAGAATCGCCACTAAAAAACTTTTAGAAATAATAAATGAATACAGTCAAGTCACAGGATACAAAATCAACATATAAAAATAAGTTGCGTTTCTATATGCTAACAATGAAGTAGCAGAAAGAGAAATTAAGAATACAATCCCATTTACAACTGCAACAAAAAGAATAAAATACCTAGGAATAAACTTTACCGAAGAGGTGGAAGATCTGTACGCCAAAAACTATAAAACATTGTTGAAAGAAATCGAAGAAGACACAAAGAAATGGAAAGATATTCCATGCTCTTGGATTGGAAGAATTAACATCATTAAAATGTCCATACTCCCTAAAGCAATCTACAGATTCAACGCAATCCCTATCAAAGTTCCAACAACATTTTTCACAGAAATAGAACAAAGAATCCTAAAATTTATATGGAACAACAAAAGACCCCGAATGGCCAAAGGATTCCTGAGAAAAAAAGAACAAAGCTGGAGGTATCACACTCCCTGATTTCAAAATATACTACAAAGCCATAGTAACCAAAACATCATGGTACTGGCACAAAAACAGACACAGAGATCAATGGAACAGAATCAAGAACCCAGAATTAAAGCCACACATCTATGGACAGCTAATATTTGACAAGGGAGCCAAGAGCATACGATGGAGAAAGGAGAGTCTCTTCAATAAATGGTGTTGGGAAAATTTGACAGCCACATGCAAAAGAATGAAAGTAAACCATTACCTTATTCCGTGCACAAAAATCAACTCAAAATGGATTAAAGACTTGAATGTAAGACGTGAAACCATGAAACTTCTAGAAGAAAACATAGACAGTACACTCTTTGACATTGGTTTTAGCAGCATGTTTTCAAGTCCCATGTCTGACCAGACAAGGGAAACAAAAAAAAAATAAACAAATGGGACTACATCAAACTAAAAAGTTTCTGTACTGCAAAGGAAATCATCAACAAAATGAAAAGACAACCTAACAATTGGGAGAAGATATTTGCAAACCACATATCAGATAAGGGGTCCAAAATATACAAAGAACTCATACATCTCAACAACAAAAAAACCAACAACTCAATTAAAAAATGGGGAAAAGACCAAAGAAGATATATGGATGGCCAACAGGCATATGAAAAGACGCTCAACGTCATTAGCTATCAGGGAAATGCAAATCAAAACTACAATGAGGTATCACCTCACTTTGGTCACAATGGCTATAATTAACAAGACAGGAAACAACAAGTGTTGGAGAGGCAGTTTGCACTGCTAGTGGGAGTGCAAACTTGTGCAGCCACTATGGAAAGCAGTATGGACTATCATCAGAAGATTAAGAATAGATCTACCATATGATCCAGCTCTCCCACTGCTGGGTATTTATCCAAAGAACTTGAAAACACAAAAGCATAAAGATACTTGTACCCCTATGTTCATTGCAGCATCATTCACAATAGCCAAGACTTGGAAACAACCTAGGTGCCCATCAAGGGACGAATGGATAAAGAAGATGTGGTATATATACACAATGGAATACTACTCAGCCATAAGAAATGATGAAATCCAGCCATTTGTGACAACATGGATGGACCTTGAGGGTATTATGCTAAGTGAAATAATTCAGAAGGAGAAAGTAAAATACCATATGATCTCACTTGGAAGTAGAAGATAAAAACAATGACAAACAATTGGTGGTTACCTAATATGGGAAGTGGGGAGGGGAAGGGCAAAAGGGGTGATTAGGCTCACATGTGAGGGGATGGAGTATAATTAGATTTTGGGTGGTGAACATGATGTAATCTACACAGAATTCGAAATATATTACGATGTACATCTGAAAGCTATATAGTGTTATAATCCAATGTTACTGCAATAAAATAAAAGAAATTACCTGCTTTATGAATGTGCATTGAAAGAATTTAATAAGATAAAGTGTATAAAATAACCACATAGTGCCTTGAATAATTCAGGTAGTTTGTTGAAAACTAGTTTTCTTCCTCTCCCTTTATGGTTATTTATGCTTTTAATTTTATCCCGTACATTTGAGATCACCTTGTGGAACTTGTGGAAGTTTTCTTTTTATTATGGTAAAATATGCATAAAATAAAATTTGTCATTTTTAAGTGTACAGTTTAATGATATTAAGTGCATTCACAATGTTGTGGAAATTTTTAAAGACTTTAAATTACCCTCTTTTTTAGGACTATAATCTAGTATTTAAGTCTAGTTGTGTCCTATGATTGCACATTATTGCATTAATATATATATTAATATA
The DNA here is from genome assembly GCF_041296265.1 of Equus caballus. Lineage (NCBI taxonomy): Eukaryota > Metazoa > Chordata > Mammalia > Perissodactyla > Equidae > Equus > Equus caballus. The sequence continues at coordinate 43,082,344 of NC_091704.1, forward strand.
CTTGTATTATACTTATATTGTGATTTATATTTTTCTTAAGACTTTTTTGACATCCTCTGAAACGTCCTGTTTATGTATTAATAATGTTTAAAATTTTTCCAAAGGTAGCCTTGAAAAACTTGCCATGATATTGTTTCTTATTGCTTGAAATTTGAAAGGTATTTTTGTTTCTTTGGCTAAAATTTTACTCATGTTCTCTTATTCACCACTCTGTGGGAATGGAAAAAAATATTAGTCTTTCTTTTTATAATTGTCCTTCTGATTTCTTAAATAGTTAAATGACTTCTTAATTTTTTGTTTTCCCAAGCACACTGTTTTATAGAGTCTGGGTTCTGTCCCTTTTATTGTTCTTTAAGGGACCTTCTCTAGCCCCTGCAGTTCTGCCTTAAAATATGGACCATTGCCTTCTAATGAATACTGAAGAAAGCATGATCTGTAAGATTGTGGAAATAAGCCTTAGTCATAAGTTAGATTTCGTGTTCCCAGGAGGGACCAGAATTGGGTCCCCTATGTCTTGAGTCGAAACATTTTAATGAAGTGTAAGACCTTTTGTTCTTTTCTTTCTAGGCCCCCAAACTGAGGAAATGATGTCTGTTATCATGCACTCTATCCATAAAGTGAGGATGAAAGCCCTAAAACGTGTGCAGAGAAATATAGGTTCTTTTGAGATGAATATATGGGAACCAGCTGAAGAAGAAAAACCAGCTGAGGTTTCAGGTTTTGACAGGTTTTCCCTGGGGACCAGTTTGAGCAGGAGCACACTCACGGAACTGGGGAATTCTCTGGTCCACAGTGATGCAGATACAGCAGATACCTTCTCTGAGGCCTTGTTGGTTGAAGAGAAAAGCAGGATACGTTTGTATCAAAGGTACAGTTGGGATCTGTTAATAGTAAGCATTCACTTCCTTTGGAAAAAAATATTTTCATGCAACCGATAAGCTGATTTCTAGTCTCAGCAACCTCACGGATTGTACAATTAACAATATGAATGGTGAGTGGTACCCTCGCTACTCACAGGGATGTTAGGAGTATAAGATGAGACTGTACATTTGAAAATCAGTTTTAAGTATTGAAATATGAAGTAATTTTGCCACCTGAAAGTGTAAAATCAAATGAGTAGATAAAATTCTAGAGTTCACTGGAGGACTTTTAGTGGAGGACTTCTATTTTTTTTCAGTAATCTTTAGACTTAAATACTTGAGGGTTATTGGGTGAGCTGTATTATTTTTAAGGCTTTCCAGGGAAGGAAATTGCACATTCATCTTTGAAAGTTGTCCATAAATTGTTGAGAAATTCTTGCTTATCATTTAAACCCCTATTACTTTAAGCTGATTTTTTATAATTCCAGTATCTGCTAGGCAGTTTATCCTACTCATGACTGAAAAACTATGTAATCGACTATAATCTGGCTTAAGTGAAATAGTCCTTTCTAATCCAAACATCTGCTTAAACCATATCTCATAGTGTTACAAATGAGATGCTTGTTCCACCTGATGACTTCAGTGTTAGTACAGGAATGCGCAGAAGGCTGCTTGTTGTGTGTTTAATAAGCAGAGGCTCGTTACTTAAGCCCAGGTGCCTAAAAGGAACCTTGTATTTTTCTTACTGAGAGAACTAGGGATCTGTGTTCTGCCCTAAGGACTTTGTTGGAAGGAGACAAACTTAAAAGTAATTATGGTTGGCAGTTATGGTGCCTGCCCAACAGGTTTAATAGCAGCAGAAAGTGTTTAGAAAAAATTCCCAACTTTTGTGTGGTAAAGAATCCTGAGGGTAGTCCTGCTCGCTGTACATCATACAGGGGGAGCCGAAAAGCGCAGATGCAAGAGGAAACCAAGAAACTGTAAACTAAGATGTGTGTTGGTGGCTTGTGATTTTTATTGACTTTGTACTCCTAAATTCTGACCTTTTAGAGGACCTTTTATTTTTCCCAGAAAAAACACTCATTTTTTTATAGTGAAATTTCTGTGAACACATTTTATTTTAATTTTGTTTCTTATTTAATTTTTTTTTTCGAGGAAGATTGCCCCTGAACTAACATCTGTTGCCAGTCTTCCTCTTTTTGCTTGAGGAAGATGTCACTGAGCTAACATCCGTGCCCCTCTTCTTCGATTTTGTATGAGGGACACCACCTCTGCATGGCTTGATGAACAGTGTGTAGGTCTGCGCCCGGGATCCAAACCCCGAACTCCAGGCCACCAAAGTGAAGCACGTGAATTTAACCACTACACCACTGGGCCGGCTCCTCTGTACACATTTTAATTTCTTTTAACACAAATTTTCCCTTTTTTTTTTAGATTTTATTTTTCCTTTTTCTCCCAAAGTCCCCCAGTACAGAGTTGTGTATTTCTAGGTGTGAGTCCCTCTAGTTGTGGTATGTGGGACGCTGCCTCAGCATGGCCTGATGAGCAGTGCTGTGTCCACGCCCAGGATTCGAACCAGTGAAACCCTGGACCGCTGGAGCAGAGCGCAAGAACTTAACCACTCAGCCACAGGGCCGGCCCCAAATTTCCCCTTTTGATATTAATGTGTTGTATTTTTTAGACTCAGAATGTTCAGCTCTAGTGAACACTTAAAGATCATTTAGTCCAGCCCCTTCATTTGAAAGACAGGTAATTGAGGCATTAAAAAAAAAGACACAACTTAATCAGTAGAGAGGATTTTTATTGTCAATCCTAAAATCAGTTTTAGTGATTAAACGATCTGTAATTTTGTCTTTTTCAATTCTGTTTGCTGTAGAAATGCCCCAAGTCACATGGAATTAACATCTATTGGTAAGCCCAATGAAAAAAAGAAAATATGTAATCAGAAAGAAAGCCCTGAAGAAGATCATGCAAAGTTATCACAAAATGTACTTCCTGTAATAGGTGTTTGGGAATTTGAACGTGATGATGATGAATATATTAAATTCCTTGATCTCTTCTTGAGTTATGTTCTTGAAAGAGACCTACTTGGTTCCAAGGATCCTGGCATTCCATTTCTAACCAGTTTTTCTGGACATCTTAGAGAACATGAACTTAATTCTTTACTTTTTGATGTCCATACAACATTAAAACGACGTCAGGGCAAAACCAAAAGCCAGAATGTGTTTAGAGCTGGCTCTTGCTTTGTTGTTGCTCCTGAGTCACATGAGTCTGAAAAATCGGAAAACCAGGCACCTTCAACTTCAGTACTGGTTAATCAAGGGATGAACCCTTTCTTAGAGAACCCTTTGAATGAAGTCAATAAAAGTGCAGAGAAGAGTGGATTATTTGGTTTAAAACAAAAGTCGATTTACAGAATCCAAGATGACAATCCAGAGAAACCGTTAATCCAGAGATTGCCGAGCCATATTTTTTGGACTCCCAAGTCCGTTAAAACTGGAAGATGTAGTTTCAAAGCAATCCAATGCGATGATATTAACCCTCAAGAAGATCTTCCTCTGGCACTAAATAACATGTTTGGCAGTATAAGAAGGTTGCTGGAGTGGATGATAAGATGGTCTGATAGAAGACTTCTCTGTGACCCTGGTCTCGCTGAATCATCCTGTGAGTACAGTCCCATCATTCGGGTGAAGACCTCTGCAGCTGCCATTCTCACATCATTGTGGCTTTTGGAACAACCCTATTTTGCTGCATATAAGGCAGAAAATTCCATTATTAAGGTAAGAACTTGAATTGTGTATTACATACAAATGAGAATTCTCATTTTAGATTAAAACTATATTTATATTTCCCCATCTATTAAAGAATCACTAAGTAACAAAATTAATGACAATGTTGATTATAGTCTCTATCGCCTAATTTTTTTTCTTCCAGTAGTTCCTTTTATTCTTAAAAATAATTAGGAAGAAAAATCAGGGTAAAAGTGCTTTCATAGAGGCTGTAGGTATTGAGGTTTTATGTGTTTATAAAAAAAGAAAAAGAAGGAGGAAGAAGATAATTTTAAGTGATATCGCAAGTGGTATTACATTTATATAATTTTTCTTTTAAGTTTCAGGTTGTGATTCAGATGAAGCACTAGGCAGCTATCTAGTGTTTATTACTGGTGTCTCATCATATGTATTGGGAGATAATCTTTCTTATACTCTGGCCAGATGAGGTTGGAGAAGCAAACCTAGAAAGGCAAATGGGTATTGGTAGAGGAGTTAGTGCTTATTAGCTGTTTTTTCTTTTCTCTAGCCAATGGCAAGTAGCAGGCTGCTGTTTTAACTTGTTTTCAATAGCACGTGTGTTTTGCATAAATATCTTTTGATTGAGTGGTTGCTATTGCACTTAAGAAAATAAAAAGATGGAGACGAATTTCTTGGAAAATAAATTTATTTTATTAATAGGTGTGGTAAAGTAGGTGGGACATGGACTTTTTTTTTAATATTTAGAAAATTCCAATAGTATCTAAATTTGTTCTGTTTCTCAGCTTTATTGAGGCGTAGTTGACAAGTAAAATTGTGAGATATTTATACAGCGTGACGATTTGATAGGCATATACATAGCAAAAGTTTTCCCCTCATCGAGTTAATTAACATATCCAACACCTCACACGTTTACTTTTTTTGTTTTGATGAGAACATTTAAATTCTTCTGTCTTAGTAAATTTCGGTTATACAATACAGTGTTATCAACTGTAGTTACCATGTTAAACATTAGATCCTCAGATCTTACTCACCTTATAACTGAAAATTTTTACCCTTTTACCAACTTTTCCCTATTTCCTCCACCCCTTAGGCCCCTGGCAATCACTCTTCTACTCTGTTTCTGAGTTCAACTGTTTTTCTTTTTAAACATCCCACATATAAGTGATACCATGCAGTATTTGTCTTTCTCTGTCTGGTTTATTCCATAATGCCTTAGCATAATGCCTTCCAGGTTTATCCATGCTGTTGCAAATGACAGGATTTTCTTCTTTTTTTAAGGCTGAGTGATATTCCGTTGTGTATTTATATATACCACATTTTCTTGATCTATTCATCTGTTGAAGTTTCCATACCTTGGCAACAGTGACTAATGCTGCAACGAACATGGGGGTTTAGATGCCTCTTGGAGATAATGCTTTCATTTCCTTTGGATATATACTCAAAAATTGGATTTTAGGGGGCTGGCCCCATGGCCGAGTGGTTAAGTTCACGTGCTCCACTGCAGGCAGCCCAGTGTTTCGTTGGTTCGAATCGTGGGCGCTGACATGGCACTGCTCATCAAACCACGCTGAGGCAGCGTCCCATATACCACAACTAGAAGGACCCACAATGAAGAATATACAACTATGTACCAGGGGGCTTTGGGGAGAAAAAGGAAAAAATAAAATCTGTAAAAAAAAAAAAATTGGATTTTAGGATCATATGGTAGTTCTATTTTTAATTTCTTGAGGAACCTCTGTACTGTTTTCCATAGTGGCTGTACTGGTTTACATTCCTACCAATAGTGTACAAGGGTTCCCTTCTCTCCTTGTCCTCCCCAGCATTTGTCATCTCTTGTCTTTTTGATAACAGCCATTCTAACAGGTGTGTGGTGATAATCTTATTGTGGTTTTGATTTGCATTTCCCTGATGGTTAGTGTTGTTGAGCACCTTTTCATGTACCTGTTGGTCATGTGTATGTCGTCTTTGGAAAAATGTGTATTCACATCCTCTGCCCATTTTTTAACTGGGTTGTTTTTTGCTATTGAGTTTTAGTACTTATCAGATGTATGATTTGCAAATATTTTCTCCTGTTTGATAGGCTGCCTTTTCATTTTGTTGATGGTTTCCTTTACTGTGCAGAGGCTTTTTAGTTTAAGTAGCCCCACTTGTTTATTTTTGTTTTTGTTGTCTTTGCTTTCAGTGTCAAATCCAAAAAATCACCACCAATACCAATGTCAAGGAGCTTACCACCTATGTTTTCTTCCAGGAGTTTTGTGGTTTCAGGTCTTATTATTCTCAAATCTTTAATCCATTTTGAGTTAATTTTTGTGAATGTTGTAAGATAGTGGTCTAGTTTCATTCTTTTCGGTGTGGCTGTCCGGTTTTCCCAGCATCATTCATTGAAGAGACTATCCTTTCCCCATTGAATATTCTTGGCTCTTTTGTCAAAAATTAATTGACTGTGTACGCAAGGATTTACTTCTGGGCTCTCTATTCTATTTCATTGATCTATATTTCTATTTTTATGCCAACACCATATAGTTTGATTACTATAGCTTTGTAATGTCATTTGAAATCAGAAATTGTGATGCCTCTAGCTTTGTTCTTTCTCAAATTTCTCAAAAATTACTTTGGCTATTCAGAGTCTTTTGTGGATCCATAGAAATTTTAGGATGTTTGTTGTACTTCTGTGAAAAATGCCATTGAAATTTTGTAGGAATTGCATTGGATCTGTAGATTGCTTTGGGTAGTATGAGCATTTTAACAATATTAATTCTTCCAATCCATGAGCCCAGAATATCTTTGCATTTATTTGTGTCTTCTTCAAGTCTTTTCATCAATATCTTCAAGTTTTCAGTGTCAGGTCTTTCACCTCCTTGGTTAAATTTATTCTTAGGTATATTATTCTTTTTGATGCGGTTGTAAATGGGATTGTTTTCTTAATTTCTCTTTCTCATGATTCATTGTTAGTGTACAGAAACGCAACTGATTTTTATGTATTGATTTCATATCCTACAACTTTATTGAATTTGTTTATTCTAACCATTTTTTGGTGGAGTCTTTAGGGTTTTCTACATAAAATATGTTGCCTGCAAATAGACAGTTTTACTTCTTCCTTTCTGATTTGGTTGCCTTTTATTTCTTTTTCTTGTCTAATTGCTCTGGCTAGGACTTCGAGTACTATGTTGAATAAAAGTAGTGAGATTGGGGCCGGCCCCGTGGCCAAGTGGTTAAGTTCACATGCTCCGCTTCGGCAGCCCAGGGTTTTGCCAGTTTGAATCCTGGGCGTGGACATGGCACTGCTCGTCAGGCCACGCTGAGGCGGCATCCCACATGCCACAACTAGAAGGACCCACAACTAAAAAGGCACAACTGTGTACTGGGGGGCTTTGGGAGAAAAAGGAAAAGTAAAATCTTTAAAAAAAAAAAAAAAAAGTAGTGAGATTGCTGTCTATTTCTCTACTGTCATTGTGTTGCTGTCTATTTCATTTCTGTTAATATTTACTTTAAATATTTAGGTGCTTTGTTGACTGTGTAAACATTTACTCATCTTATATCTTCTTGATGAATTTACTCCTTTATCATTATGTAATGACCTTCTTTGTTTCTTATTACAGTCTTTTGCTTAAACTCTGTTTTGTCTAATATAGCTTTAGCTACCCATTTTCCTTTGACTTCCATTTACTTGGAATATTTTTCCATCCCTTCACTTTCAGTCTGTATGTGTCGCTAAAGCTGGAGTGAGTCTCTTGTTGGCAGCCTATAGTTAGGTCTTGGTTTTATTTCTCTCTATTCAACCACTCTGTGTCTTTTGATTGGAGAATTTAGTCCATTTACCTTTGCATTAATTATCGATAGGTATGGACTTAATATTGCCATTTTGTTAATTGTTTTCTGGTTATTTTACAATTCCTTTGTTCTCTTCTTCCTCTCTTGCTCTCTTCTTTTGTGATTTGATAACTTTCTATAGTGATATGCTTAGATTCCTTTATCTTTTGTGTATCTACTATATGTTTTTGCTTTGTGGTTACCATGAGGTTTACATAATACATGTTTTATTTATAATAGTCTATTTCAAGCTGATAATAGCTTAACTTTGAGCACATACAAAAGCTCTACATTTTTACGCTACCTCCCCCCCATTTTACGTTTTTGATGTCACACTTTACATTTTTTTATATTGTGTATCTGTATACAAATTATTGTAGTTATAGTTATTTTTCATACTTTTGTCTTTTAATCTTCATACTGGAGTTATAAGTGTTTTACCTACCACCATTGCAACATTAGAGTATTCTGAATTTAAGTATGTATTTACCTTTACTAATGAGTTTTATACTTTCATATGTTTTCCTGCTACTAGTTAGCATCTTTTTGTTTCAGCTTGAAGTACTCCCTTTAACATTTCTTATAAGGCTGGTCTAGTGGTCATGAACTCTTCAGCTTTTGCTTGTCTGGAAAACTATTTTTTCTTCAATTCTGAAGGACAGCTGTGCTGGATAGAGTATTCTTGATTGGCAGTTTTTTTCTTTCAGTACTTTGAATATATCATGCCACTCCCTTGTGGTCTACAAAGTTTTTGCTTAAAAATCTGCTGATAGCTGTAGGAAGTTCCCTTGTATGCAACAAGTTTTTATTATTATTATTATTAAGATTCTTTCCTTGTCTTTAATTTTTGACAATTTAATTATAATGTCCTTTTTTTTTTTAGGAAGATTAGCTCTGAGCTAACATCCACCACCTGTCCTCCTCTTTTCTTTTTTCTTTTTTGCTAAGGAAGGTTGGCCCTGAACTAACATCTGTGACCCTCTTTCTCTATTTTATATGTGGGATGCCGGCCGCAGCTTGACTTAACAAGTGGTCTGTAGGTCCGCACCTGGAATCCGAACTGATGAACCCCAGGCTGCTGAAGTGGAGTGCGCAAACTCAATCACTTTGCCACCAGGCCAGCCCCTATGATGTGTCTTAATGTGGGTCTCCTTGAATTTATCTTTTTTGAAAGTCTCTGGAAGTCTGTTTCTTTCTTCAGGTTAGGGAAGTTTTCAGCCATTATTTCTTTGAATAAGCATGCTGCCCCCCTCTCTCTCTCTTCTCCTTCTGGGACCTCTGTAATGCATTTATTGTTCCTCTTGATGGTAAATTATAAGTTCCTTAAACTATCTTCATTCTTTTTCATTTGCTCCTCTTATTGGATCAATTCCACTGCCCTGTCTTTGAATTTTCTGATGCCTTCTTTCACTTGATCTAGTCTGTTGTTGAACCCCTCCATTGAATTTTTCAGTTGAGTTTTTGTGTTTAGCTCTGTAATTTTGTTTGGTACTTTTTGTATGTTCCATCTCTTTGTTGAAATTCTCACTTTGTTTGTGTGTTACTCCCCTGACCTCAGTGAACATGTTTTTGACCATTTTTTTGAATCTCTATCAGGTAAATTACTTATCTTCATTTCATTAAGATCTGTTTCTGGAGATTTATCTTGTTCATTTGTTTAGAACATATTCTTCTGTTTCTTTATTTTCCTCAACTCTGCGTGTTTGTTTCTGCACCTTAGGTAAAATAACCACATCTCCCAGCCTGGACAGAGTGTTCTTGTGTAAGAGATGAACCTCGTCAGCCAGCCTGGCCTGAGCTTTTGGTCTTTTCTGAAACCTTTGTGATTGTCTAAGCCTCCTTCTTTCTTCTTAGTGGCTCCCAGTAGTTGACAGGTCTATACCAAGACCTGTCAGTGTCCCAAAGGGGTGGATCACATTTAACACCTAGATGCAGGCTGATTGGAAGCCAGACCCTCAGGCAACATGAAGGAAAGTACATAGTTTAGCCCCTTCCAGGGAGAATGTGAGAGAGTGGTGTTTTGCCTGCCCCCTGTGAGGTGGACGTGGTTGCTTAGCCGTGGGGGTGCTCCTGACCCCCTTAAGAATGGCTTCTTTGCTTGCTATGGTCCTGTGGGACTCGTTGAATGCAAGCCCCAAGGGCCGTCAGAGACAGCTGATCTAGGGAGTCATGTCTCAGTCAGCAGTTTCAAAAGCTGGAGTGCCAGTTGTGTGTACAAACTCCTTCCAGGGAGATATTGGCAACTTGGAGTGGCCGAGAGGGAGAAGGTGGGAGAGGGGTCCACCTTCTTCCCTGGGCCCTGGGGAGGATCGCAGCAGCCCCTAGATGTGTGCTCAGTTAGAATCCTGACCCTCAGGCAGCAGCTTTCAGGGCATGTAGATGGACTCCTTCCAGGGCAGGACTGAGAGGTGTTTTCACCTGCCCCTCTGTGCTGAGCCCTGCAGGGACAGCTGCAGCCAGTGCTCGAGCACCTGTGGGGAACTGCTTTGTTTGCTGTGGTCTTGTGAGTGTCCTGGATACAAGCCTTGTTGGCTTTCAGTGCTAGCTGTTTTGGGGTCCTGTCCCTTGAGTGGGAGTCTTAAAAATTGGGGCATTAAATGTAGGGTCCAAACCCTTCACTATTCAGGGAGAAGCTGGGAGTGGGGAGTTCCCTCTGCTTATAGGGTGCTGTGCCAGGGGTGGGGTTTCCAGTGAGAGTGTCTCAGCCTTCGCACCTGTTTCGATGTGAGTCTTTTTCTCATTCACCTAATGGGTAAGAGTCAGTCAGCTATTTTCTGAATTTCTTTCAGCGATAAATGCTCTGTGTGTGATTGCTCTTCAGGGTGTCTGTGGGAGGAGGGGACTTCAGGAGTCTCCTATATCAGCATCTTTGTCAACGCCCCTCTAAACTTTCTAATTCTAAATTTGTTCTTTTTTAAAGTGCCTTCATTCTAAAATATTTTATTGTAGGTTGAGGGGTGTGAGTGTGGGTCTGTGTGTTTTGTGTTTTGCTTTTGTGAATTTTTTTCTTTTTTTGAGATCAGTTTCTGTTATTCTAAGGTGGTTTATAAGATACTCTATTTGCTGTCATTGAAATTTTTAAGTGTTTTTAGGTGATGGATACCTAAATTTCTAAGTAAGAGACAAAAGAGATACATCCCTTGTATTTTTAGCAGTATTTTTACCCGCTGTGTCATTTTGAAATAATTACTAAATGTCTTTATAATAGCAAAGAGAATTAAATGAAAGCAACTTTACATTTTATTGCCGTTGTTTTGTGGCCTGAAAACATTGATGATACAACTTACAAATTTTAAGGCTGATTTCTTTTGAACACTGTTCAGGTAGTCAGGTTTGTTTTTGTCAGGTGGAATAAAGACTTGATCATTGCTTCAGCATCAAATATTGAGTTGTAGAAACGTAGTAAATACTTGATAATGCGTAAGAGACTTAATCGTGAGAAATTCTGTAGAAAGTGGTAATTATCTAAAGGTATAATGGAAAGTAAGGTATTGTGTAATGAATACTAAGTGCTGTAAGTGATTTGTTTTAGGTGGTAGAGAATCACTCAGCTAGATCTCAGAGCGAACCCCATATTGAGAGTGACTGCAAAACAGATGCTGGCGGTTCTGTCGCAGCATCCACTCAACTTGGACTCGAGCAAAGAAATGATCAAAATGAATCTTATCAAAGTATCTCGAAGTAAGTTGCTAATTATACCCTCCTTTTCAGTGGATGGTACCTTTTTTGATGGAGTTTGGGCTGCAGAGAAGAACTAAACCCTTGAAAGTTAAGGAATGAGCCTTTCTTTGAACTAGAGAAGCTGGAAGTGAGCGCTTTCTGCAGTGGTTTAACAATTCATTGCAAACTATATCTCTTCCCTGTTAGAAGCTTGTATCTTCTGAGAGAGGAGCTAATTCATCCTGAGAGATCCCTTTATTATGTTAATTGATGTCCTATGTCAGAGGAAGTTAAGCTAATCATTTTATCCACTTTTACATATGAAGCAATACTATGAGTCATATATCTTTGAATACCAAGCCTGAAGCCTTTATAGCAGGAAGATTCCTTTGTGAGAAAGGCAAATTTAGATAAGTTGAAATTAATTCAATCTTTTGAGTAAATAAAAATGGGGATATTCAGTCAGTCATTGTACAACCTTTTATTGAGCTTCTACTGTGTACCAGACATAGTTAAAAAACAAAAGACTTTATAAATATGAAAACTAAGTTTGTTCTTTTTCAATAAACTGAATCCATTGAAAGAAAGCTCTTTGTTTCCAAGAATGAGTTATAATTTTAACTGCTTCATTTTTGTCAGTAGAATGCCAACTGAAGCAAAAAATCCTGAAATAAAAGAAACCAGTGAAGAGGTTATTTCTGTCACTGATGATACTGGAAAAGAATTTATAGATATTGATGAGGATCTTTCAGAAGTAGAAACGTTTACACAGGAGGAAATGGATGTATGTCTGTCAGACTATGAAGGTTAGTTGGTTTGGCTAATATTTTTCTTTGACCTTATTAATTTGAAATTGGTGAATGATTATCTGAGATAACTATTTAGTCTTATATCTAAATTGGTATGTTTATTATGGACTAAAACCAAAAATTAAAAGAGAACGTAATATTTATGAAATATTGAACACATTAACTCATAACCTGAATTTACAATTATTGAGCCTTTTGCCCTGCTTATGTAATTATTACTGGCCTCTTCATTTCTGTGGACCAATTCTTTGAACCTTTTCTTGGCAGCCCACCTTAAAACAGAAATGCTCAGAGCTTTGCAAGGAGTTATACACACTGACATGAGGCCTCTCAGGCTCAATGGGATTCACTTGGTGAGGAGAGGTAGTCTCCTCAAAAAATGTTTTTGTAAGGATGATAGAAAATGTTTCTGCCATTATATTTGTTTCTTGTAATATTCCTCAACCTTCTAAAAAGTAAATTGATTATTTTTCAAGTGGTTAGTTTTCTCTTTGTCTTTGTTTCCCTATAGAAGATACCAAAGAACCTGTGAGAAGTCTCAAAAGTCCCAGTATTGCCATTTACGTGCAGACTTTACCACAGCATTTAGAAGAAGTAAGTCAATAAATAGTGGATAAAGTGATTCAACTTCTACTTTGTCTGGTATTTAAATTATACTTCTGTTTTTATTCAATGCATCCAACCAAGGTTATCATCTCTGAAAAGTGCCCTGTGGATTGTAGAGTATACCCATACCACTCAGCATTTTTCTTGCACTGAAATTCTATTATTAGTAATATGTCTAGTAATTTCAGGCAATGAAATTTTTGTTTCATAAACTGCTGTAGTAAATTAATTTAATCAAGTGTGATGAAAGTGTTCTATATTCAAAATGTATAATTCAGCTTTAGTATACAGTTTTTGTATATTATATGCACTTTTATGTATAATTTGTTTTCTCAAAACTCTATACACTGGATTTTCAGGTGGAACACAGATATTTCAAATTATTGAAGCAATTCCTTTAAAAGGATTAATTTTCCTTGATTTTATAGTTGTTTTCACAACGTGCTTATCATGTGGTGATGGGTGTATGTAATTTACAATGTGTTTGTAAATACAAATACAAATGATGTAAAGACATCATTTTGTCCTTCTACTTTAATGTTCGGTGACTGAGGGTAATGGGCCAAAGGCAATTTGCACAGTCTAAAGATGTGGTCAAAGCAGGCCTGGGAGTACATTTTAATGTTTGGTTTCTCACTTGCTTTTAGACTGTCGTTACTCTGGGCAAGTAGCTAATGTGAAACTCAAGATGCCCCAGATAGTAATACTGTGTTTGTTTCACCTCTTTTCTTTTTGCGTACTATGAATTTTACCACCTAGCATTCTACAGGAGAGCTTCTGTGCCCAAGGGAGGGACCATTGGAGACATATATGGAGAAAAAATCAACTGAACAGAAAGGGTAAGGGGAAAAGTGTGGAAGTGATTATGCTGCCTTGTTCACCTCAGTGAAAAAGGCTCAAGGCTCTCAAGGCTCAAGTGGGATTCACTTGATGAAGAGATTTTTTTCTCATAATTTACAATATATATTTTATGGTGATATTGTGTCCCTAGTGAAATTGTAACTTCAATTTATAGCTGTGGTAAACAGTGACTTTTGGTAAATGTTATGCCTTTAAATCTTGGTATAGTGATATAAATAATGATTTCTACATTGCCTTTTGTTCTCCCATCACTATCAGCTTTATCAAAGTAAAATATAGCTATAAATAGACTAGAGTTTATTTAGCTACTAATTAGGGAACCACTTCTACTCTGACTCCACTTTTATTGGATCAAATAAAGAACCATCACGAATCATAGTATATATGTACAATCTTGCACTGTTGTGGTATCGTTACAGCACACTGCCCGTAGGGCTGTGGTGGAGACATGCTCTGCTGGCTAGTTTATTACTGCGTCAAGGGTTACTGAAGGCAGTTTTCATTTGTTGCAGTCTGGACATGACTTCTTAATTTTTAGAATTTTTAAAGTTTTGAAATATTAGATTTTGTTTCTCAGTATTCAAATTTTGTCCAGTTCTTCTGTGGGTAATTAGCAAAAAGAATATACTTAATGTCATGTGTCTTTACAAGTAATATAAATATTTCTGTTAATAAAAAACTAGTCTTCACAGTTTCAGATTGACAGTGGGCTCTGTAGTGTTCCTGAGCAAAGTGTCTGCCTTTTCCTTAGGAGAAATTTGAGGTCCCAGCTAACCTCACTCCCCCTCATTTTAGATACTGTTATGGCTGTTGCCAGCAGGCAGCAGTGTTCAAGTAGTATGTTAAGCCATCCAGAAATATTCTTTGCTTTTGTTTGAATCTGTTACTAATTGCTATGGAGACTAATGTAAACAGATTGTAATTATTAGCTAAGCATTACAGAGGAGTAGAAGAGGTGTAGATTCTTAGATGGCTGAGCGTTAGATCACCTGTAACTTAGATAATGTAAAGAATATCACTTCCTAATTGCTTATTAATCTTTAATTATAGTATGATCGAAGGCTTTTCAAATCCTGAACACACCACTCCTCATTCATTTTGTGTAGACACAAGTTCAGAAATTTCTAGGTAAGAGTTTTTGCATACTGTAACCATTTAGATGTAATCATATTTTACAAATAGATAAAAGGATGAAATGATGTCTACTGTACCATTTTAAAATAATTACTAAATGTTTTGACTAGAAACTGAGAGTAAAATGAAAGCAACATGAAGCATTGAAACCAGAGCAACATGGATACACTTTTCCAACACCTTTAACTTTATTTTTGAAAGATTTTCCTCTAACAGTTGTGTTTTAAAGATATACAGGAACTAGTCTTTTCTGGAAAGTAGTAGTGGATATATTATTGAAAGATGTAGTTCACTTTCAGCTTTTAACAGATTCCTAATAGTGTATGAAATGATTTTAATTCTCTCATAGAACAGATTCGTACAGTTCTTTTGAATTTCTTTTCCAGAGGTTGAACAGTGTTTAGTGTTTAGAAGTCTTGCTGAAATAGGAGGATAATATAGCACAGCTTTACTTTAGAAAAATCCTCCAAAATTAGAATCTATCTCCTTGCTACTTGTTGACAAGAAGACCAATAAAGTTGTCTTAAAATAGGCAAGCCACTTGTAGTGCCTGTCTTCCATGGATTTGCCCAATAAAGTTTTGTTACTGAGCACATTAGATGCTTGATAAAAGGCAGATATTATTGCTGAAAAGGAAGGAGGGTAAACTCAAAAAAATCTAAAAGCAATTTAATATGTTCTTTTCTTTTTTAGAGACTGATCAGTTTATTTGAGTATGACAATGCCTGCTCCCTGATTTAGTTTATGAGATTGATTTGCTTAGAAAACATTGAGTACTTAATGTGCTTAAGGAATTATCTCAAAAAAATCATTTTGTGTAGAGAAAAAAACAAAAAGCTTACCATGATCTTTAATTTTTATTTCTAGATAAACACTTTTGTTAGTGTTTATGATGAATGTATACTCTGTGATGTGTTTGGAAATGAAATGTTCAAAATACTGTTTTTCACCACATTTAATGATGATCAGCAATATTTGCTGTACCCATATTAGAATTGAACATTCTTTTTTTTTTGATGAGGATGATTGGCCCTGAGGTAACATCTGCTGCCAATTTTCCTCTTTTTGCTTGAGGAAGATTGTCATTGAGCTTATATCTGTGCCAGTCTTCCTCTTCTTTGTATGTGGGACGCCACCACAGCATGCATGATGAGCCATGTCTAGGTCTGTGCCCTGGGTCTGAACCTACAAACACTGGGCCTCTGAAGCAGAGTGTGTGAACTTAGCCACTATGCCATTGGGCTGGCCCCCAGATTTAAACATTTTTTTAACCCATACTTTTCCCACTTTTTCTTAATTCCATTCTGGATCATTAATTTTAGTCAAAAAATATATCCCTAAGCCAAATTGTGTAGTCCGTACAGCTAATCAGAATGATTGCACAGGTCTCAAACTCAGATGCCTACAGGGGCCAGGCACATAAAATAGATGTGTGAACTGTTGTGGTTTGTAACACCATAGAGAGGGGACATGGCTGACTAGACGGTACATGTCCCTTAATAAAAAAAGGCATTCAGATGGATAACTGTGCTGATGACAAACGTGTCTGGTGGCTGAGGCGTACAGAGATAGGCTTTAGGGTTTAAATTTCCAGAAAACTTCCAGAAAGCCTTTAAAATAGAAGAAAAAAGTGGGATCAAAATATTCAGATCATGAACATCTAATTTGTGTTTCTCTTGACTTAAAGTGTGTTTTTTATTTATATGCTTCCACACAGTGCACAGATCTCTGCATTTAAAGATAAGTCTTCATCAGTTCCACCTTCCATATCAAATGGAGTCAGTGTTGCTTCACAAACACCTGTGCCGACACCTCGGCAGACCCAGAGAAACGAACCCAGGGCTCACTTACCAGATTCTTCCGATTCTGTTAGGCAGATGCTCCAAGATGAAATGTTTAAATTAGTTCAGGTAAGCACATCTCCAAATAAATAAGTAAATCTACACATGATATATATGTAAGTTTTTAAAATATGAAAAGTTCCAGAAATGGACAAGTTAAAATTAAATTGCGGAGTTTCTCTGGTTAGGGCATTCTTCATTTGTTATTCAGAAGTTCTTAACTCTAGGGCCTAGAGTCCAGGCTGAGCTGCCTACTTCTTACAGTGACTATTTTTACTGAGCTCTTGGGGATGCAGAGCTGCTCGTGAAAGTGAGGTGGGGGCTAATCAAACCAGAACAGCAGACTCTTGCTCAAAGGTATCCAAAGTTTATTCTACAATAGCCTGTCACATCATGTTTCTTATTTTCAAACCAAATTTTGGCTTGGGTTGAAATGTCAGCTGCATTTTGGAGTACTGTTCACCTTGACTTCCATCATTTTTTTCTCGCTTGGCTATCCTTTTCTCTGTCTGCCAACAATTTTTAATTATTTCCCTTTTCTATTTTATTCTTTAAGCATTAATGTCCCTCAGATCTAATCCTCTACTCATCTGTTCTACATTCACTTCTATATCCTTTTATGTGATATAATGTACCATTTTTGTATTGATGATTCTTGGCACTAATTTTCTCTTTGAATATGGGCCCTGATGAGAATACTTTTTCAACATGTCCCACTGTCCCAAGAAACTTACTGAAACTGACTTTATTCTTTTTCTCCCTGATCCCTTCTTCTCCTTTTCCATTTACTAGCACTATCTGTTCTACCAGCTTAAAGTTTCAGAAGCATTTCTCAAACTGTTTTTTTATATTACGTAGGGACTTTGCTGGTTACTGCCTGTATATCTAGTAAGTTCTGCAGATCATTGTGATGCACACAAAAGGTGAAGAATCACTGTCTTAGAGCGCTGTCTTTGCCTTCTTTCTCTCCCCATAGTGTTTTAGCATGCCCTCTTGATTCGTTTGCCCACACTGTATGTCAGCACAGCCGCTTGCTCTTTCTATAGGTGTAGCCAGCCTTAGATTCTTAGAACTCATACTTCCATTATCTTATATATGCATTTTCTAGGACATTCTTCTTCAGATATTGTTTTAATACTATTATTTTCCCGTATTAAAATCTTCAGTAAATTTCAAGTACAAATTTGTATACTATATCATTCTTGTTTTAAAAATACAAAGAGTGAAAGGAAATACACTAAAAATTTCAATACTAGTTATCTTTGGGAGTAGGATTATGAATGACTTTTCTTTTTTATGCTTCTCTGTTTTTTTCTGTAATAAGCATATATTTCTTTTACAGTTGAAGGTAACATACATTTTTTTAACCTGCAGTGTTTCCCTATTGGTTTGTTTTATCAAGTGCAGATTCTTCTGCTGGGCTTGAAAGAACCCACAGCCAGCCTCTGCCTTACCCCTTTCCCCCCTATACTCTCACAAGTCCAGTGATCTCAAACTGTGGTCCCTGGACCAGTAGCATCAGCATCACTTACATGTTGGAAAGACAGATTCTCAGGCCCGCATCCCAAACCTACTGAAATAAAAAAATTGGGCATGGGACTCAGCGAAGAGTGGTTTAACAAGTCTTCTGAGTGATTCTGGTGCGTGCTGAAGTTTGAGAACTACTGCAGTAACCTATCGTCTCATTGTAGCTGCTAGAAATGTCCTGTTGTAGCTAAGCCAGTGTATGCTGGTGTTTCCCAAGCTTTTCTGCCCATTGAAATCGCTTGGTTATCTTAAAAAATGTTAACCCTGGCTCGCATCCCCTGACGTCTGGTTTTATCGGTATGGGGTATGGCCTGGCCTTTGGGATTTTTAAATGCTCCTCAGGTGATTCTAATGTGCTGCAGAGTTTGTCAGCCGCTTTGCCTTTCACCCAGTCGGCTCTTCCACAGGAATTCTGTACTCTTCACCTGTTTGCTCATCTCTGTTCTTTTTCTTTCCTGAAAACCTGTGTACAACACACCCATTCTAGGAGTTCTTCTTTCATTGTCCTCACTCTACTCCATCAGATCACTCCTTTGTGGTCCCTGGGATATTTCTGTAAACTGCTTTACAGATAGTCCCAGGTCTCAGTCATGAGTTCGTATTCGCAGCCAACAGCTCCTTGAAGACAGGAAGCTATTCTTTCTTCCTTATCTCTCCCAGTTGTGCTTCCTGCTTAGCATTCTTGGGGCTACAGATACTGAGAGAAAGCTGTGACTACTGTGGAATACTCAGCTGATTGTTGTTGACTCCTTAGATTCTTCTCATTATATTTTAAGATATTTCTTTAATTTTTGTTTTACTCCAGCTGCAACAGATCAACTTCATGAGCCTCATGCAGATAGTGGGATCATCCTTTGCTAACCTCCCAGATGTCAGTCAACTTTTACAGCA
Source organism: Equus caballus (assembly GCF_041296265.1). Classification (NCBI taxonomy): domain Eukaryota; kingdom Metazoa; phylum Chordata; class Mammalia; order Perissodactyla; family Equidae; genus Equus; species Equus caballus. Next base: position 43,101,093 of record NC_091704.1, read on the forward strand.
GTCTCAGTCTGTGCATTTGGTGGGAAACCAAGTACTGAACCCCGCAGGAGGGAGTGGTGATGTTGAAGACACCAGTAGAAGTCGGAAGGAGAGATTTTTCATTAAACCACAGTCTATGGGAGAGTGCACCAGAGAGCCTGGCAAGAACAGCCCAAACTGCCATAGAGGAATTTTGCAATCTGATCAAAATAGTAATGGAAATTTACAGGTAGTGCATTTAAAAATACCATTAAAGTTGTCCTAGTAGTTCAATTCTTGTTTTTTTATTTGAGTAAGTAACTTTTTTAGCAGTAACTATATTCCACACTCTCCAAACCATATTGAGCATTATTTACAAAATAAGGAGGTTGTAATATATTCTAAACTTATGTAATATGTTTTCTTTTCCAGAATGTTCCCCATGAGAGTATTCCTTTTTGTCACTTAGAAGGCCAACCTCAGAATAGAGGACTCACTCCACCGTCTCAAAACTTACCAACCACTTCATTGTCTCCAGGCCCTGCTGCACATACTCACCTCCAGCTTTTGTCCACATCTTCTCTAATTCCAAAGACACCTAGACTTATTCCCGTTGCAAAAACTTTAAGACCTGGTGATGGTTTTCCTTTGCTTCAATTTGAGCCCAAGCATGAATTTAAGCCCCTTTCCTTCCCTACAGGAAGAGTTGCACAAGTTCCCTTCAGGCCTCTGCCACAGCCAAGAGAGGCTTGGGGCTTAGCTGATTCCTTCCAACCTCCTTTGCCACAGAGAGCAATGCACACTGCTTCCACGTCCCATTTGAATTTGAGCCAGTATAATACTGAAGCCATAAAAAAAGCAGTTGAGCAGAAGAAATGGGCAGAAACGGTGACTACAGAAATCCCGAAGCATGTGAACTCGGATCAGAATGTTGGACAAGAAAACTTGACACCTCGACAGGACTTTTCAACAGTTATAAAACCAGAAAAACTATTTGATGTTAAGCCAAGGCCCCTTGAGATATCTCCTCAGAATTCCTTCGGACTTCCATTATTGCACCTGCAACTTAAACCTCATTATATATATTCCTCTGTGTCAAGAGCATCAGTTACAGTTCCCTCCGTACCTATCAGAACTGTAGCAGAAGAGAGAACATACCCAAGATTATCATTACTTCACTCTTGTCTCTCTCCAGGAAACATGGTAATGATTTTTCTGGGTGCTGCAGAAGCACAGCCCTACATTTTTCATGCCATGAGTACTGTATGTTTAATGAAAAGCTCTTACACATTTCTTTTTTTAATAATGCTTCTTTTATTGAAAAAAACATATAAAAATCAGGTTTAGGGCCAAGCTGGTGGCGTAGTCATTAAGTTTACACACTTTGGGTCAGTGGCCCAGGGTCACGGGTTTGGATCCTGGGCGCAGACTTACACACCACTCATCAAGCCATGCTGTGGTGGCATCGCATATACAAAACAGAGGAAGATTGGCACAGATGTTAGCTCAGGGCCAATCTTCCTCAAAAAAAAAAAATCAGGATTAAAATAATAATTGGCTATTTTAAAAGTTTTAGGTCTTTCTTTTCAATACCAGGATTTGCTGGACTTTTTCAGAGATATTTCTTCTGCTTAGAGAAGAAATAAGTAAAATAAATTGATCAGATATTCTTGTTCATGTTCTGTGTATGTGTGTCTAGAGAGGGAGAGAGCATTGTTTTAGTCTTAGCAATTGTGATATGATTGCCTTCAAGTCTGTTACAGGCTAAAATTGTTAAATAGACCCACTTTAAAGTAAAATAAAATAGGGGCCGGCCCAATGGCACAGCGGTTAAGTGCCATACATTCCACTTCAGCAGCCCAGGGTTCACTGGTTCGGATCCCGGGTGCGGACATGGCACCACGTGGCAAGTCATGCTGTGGTAGGCGTCCTACATATAAAGTAGAGGAAGATGGGCACGGATGTTAGCTCAGGGCCAGTCTTCCTCAGTGAAAAGAGGAGGATTGGCAGATGTTAGCTCAAGGCTAATCTTCCTCGGGAAAAAAAAAATAATAAAATAAATATTTTTATTTTTAAATTGTTAAAGTTGTTAAATAGACAAAGATTGAATCTTTATAAATCCGCCACATCCTCTTTAAAATTGTGACGTTTGATTTATGAAATTCAAATCGTTTAGACTCTAATTTTATAAGTCATTAGTACCACCGTAGAAAGGTGATTGAGTAATTCATTCTCTGGGGCCCTTAAAAGATTTCAAGATGGTGCTTTGAAAAGAAATGGTCATTCTTCAGAAAACGTATTTCTTACCATGCCTTCTTTACTTCTGAACATATTATGAACAAAAAAAGGATTAAAGGAGTGGAAAAGCAGACATTTTGAGAATGATTTAAAGAAATTTTATTAGAATAGTAGAATGAACCCCCAAATTTCCATCACTCAGTGTCGGTGGTTATCAACATATTGCTAATGTGTTCCATCTGTAGTCTCCATCCTTCTGTACCTTCCCTGTTCCAGAGAATTTTAAATCAAGTGCTAGACATTACATAATTTCATTTATAATTATAAGAGGGAAGATTTTTAATATGGAAAAGAAATTAGTAAGATGACGACTTCTAGCTTAATTTCTTAAATAGGATGATCCAGTGGAAATTTTCAGCACTCTAAATCATTTATTCTTTAAGATCTAGACGCTCATCTTACCAGTCCAAATCAATTTGTTATCTTTGGTATGTTCTATCTCTTGCACATCTTAGTTTAATGTTTTTCTCAATTTGTTATTAACATATTGCATAATTGAGGTTTGTAATTTTGAATTGTTATGCTTTGTGTCTGTCTTCTAGCACAAAAAACCACAGCTTATCCCACTTGAAAACCTCATTGCGTTTAAACAAAGCCAACAGAAACTAACACGTAATTTATTTGAACAAGGCGATCCTGGGCATCTTCAGCTTCTGAAGGTCCAAATGGAATCCTCTGAAGTGAGGCAAGGAAAGGACAGTAAAAAAAGGCAAGTTTTAAGTGAAATTTTATTTGAGAATATCACATACCTGCAAGTTTATTATTAGTTACAGTAATATAGTTATAAAGGTGGAAGTTGTATGCTTCAACCTCCCGGTCTATACACAACTGCATATTCAATTTCCTTGTCAAGTGTCATACACTTGGACACATCATGTGATGAGGAAAGTTTCTATCTTGTGGGAGGCAAATACTATTATTTTTTTCCATTCTATTAAGAAATTCTTTCCTGGTATTCATAGGCTGGATTCTTTTACATTTTTCTGTAACAGGATGAGCAGTCATCTTTTGCAGCACAAATGTTTGGTATCTCACGCGATATTCCATGTACTATCCAATACATTGAGCTGATGTTTATTGTTAGTCATCTTACTATATCCTCCAGACTCTTATATAGGAAGCACGAGAGCAAATAATGTGAATTGTGTCCGGGCACTAAGAAATGTGCAAGGCATTGAAAATGTGCAGGGCGCTGATTTCTGATAAAGAGCATTTATAGTGTTTTACTCATGATAAATGTTCAGTACATGTACTGACTGGTAGATTATTACGAGTCTAGAACATACTTAAAAAATTTCTTATTTATCAGACCGGAAAATCTGCTACCAGTGTTCCCTTTCCAGAAATGGTTTTTCCCTTCCTTTTTTTCCAGGTATCACTTCTTCAAAATAAGTCTTCCCCTTAACTTTTTGGGCCCTCTTTCCTTCTTCCTGGGATTTCGCTGAGGTGACTAGCTGTGCTTAACTTCTGCAAATAGGCAAATGGAGGTATCTGATAGGGCTTCTGGGGCCAGCTTAGAATCTTAAAAAAAGAGAGTTTGAAAATTACCTAAAAGGTATAATCCTGACCTGAGATTCCAGTGACTAACACAGAATAGTCAGTTCAGTAGTAGAGACGCTAGAAATAACTTTCATGTGTCTCTGACTTTTTGCTGTTTGCTTGTATTCTAGCATAATATCTTGCAAATTAAGTGCCGTTGAAAATAATTTAAGATAATTTTGATAACTGTTTCCCTATATAGCATGATACAAATGAAAAACTGATGTTATTTTAATAGTAAAAATATATTTTACGCTATTGTTTTTAACAGGCAAAGACGACGAGCTGAAAAAGAGCTGCAGGAAGAAAGATCAGAGAAACTAAGGAGAAAACCAAGTGTGACTTTCCAACCAGAGGATTCCATCATTAATGATAAGGATTCAGAAATAGTTATGAAATCCAAGGTATAGAAAAATTACTGTGCATTCTTCCCTGGTCTGCATGTACACAGAGTTAGAATGTCTTTGTGGCTCATCTAGTCTTCTGATTGCTGGAAACTTCTGATTGTGACTAGGAGAATCTTGACATCATTAAATACATAAGTCCCTGCTGTGTCCCTCGGCAGAATGGTACCGCACAGCAGTGAGTGTGGTAAGCAACTTGATGGTTAATCAAAAACTGTAGTTTAGAGCATCCGCCTGTGTTACTGTTTAATATCTGAAATCACTCTTTGCTTTTTTCTGTGACATTTGAATGCATGTGGTCTGTTAGCTGGGTTGCTCCTATTACAATTTCACCGATCTCTTTTAGGTGCCTCTAGGGCTTACCAAACCTGGGTTTCTTATATAAACTATGTCTTAAATCAGATGTTTTCAAACATTCCTTCTTAGTTTGGTGACTGTTTACCTATTTTTGCAAGAACAGATTAAATAAACAGAGATATAGTTTTATTTACATTGATTTTTCAAAGGCACACTTTTTCAGTAAGTCCTCAAGAGCATATCTGGAAACACTTAGTAAAAATGGTGAGTCCATGAACAATTTTGAAAGAATGGGGGTGCTATTTGAGTATCAAAGCTACTCTGCACGAGGGGATTGCGTATCATAACTTAGTAACTTTGCATCAAATTGGTGATGCTCTTTTTTATTGTTTGACTTGTGAATTTTGGGAACTACTTTGTAGAGTTACTTTGATGGAATCAATAGATATTTCTAGAATTATAGGATTTGAACCTATGCCTAAGAATTCAACAATCTTCATAGCTCTTGAACATTTTTTTCAAAATAATAAATGTCTTTGAGTTAATCACAGCTTGATCTTTTTGGGATCCATTTAGGAGCAACAAGAACATCATGGTCCCCAACCTTTGGATGACTTTGACATTCCTTTTGGTATGTATATGCTTGATTAATATAATGTCTAAGTTCAGAGTTAAAACCAGCTTTCTAGAAATATGTACATAAAAATGAGACCAACTTATTTTCATGTATCTTTGACAGGATAGCTTGTGTGTGTGTGTGTGTGTGTGTGTGTGTGTGTGTGTGTGTGTGTGTGTGTTTTGATGTGTTATCCAATAGAGCAGTGGTTGACAAACTATGGCCCATAGGCCAGATGCATTCCATGCCTCTTTTTGTAAATCAGGTGTTATTGAAACACAGCCACGACCATTTACTTATCGTCTCTGCCAGCTTTTACACTGCATCAGGGTTCACTTGTTACAAAAGGACCTATGGTCCACAAAGCCTGAAATATTTACTCTCTGGCCCTTTACAGAAAAAGTTTGCCGACCCCTGCGTAGAACAATGCAATTAATTAAAATTTCAAATAAGATACTGTTATATAAAGTTTAAAAGGGAATTATGGAAGAACATGCCTGAATTCATCATAGAATATACATGCACGTTAAAGTAAAAGAAACAGTTCAGAAAAGACAATTTGTTTATAGATAGTAAGCTATTTTCTTTCTTGAATTGGTCAGTTTATTTCTTGCACCTGAATATGTGTATTCCCCAAGGCTCTCTCCTCAGTAATTTTCATACACATACCCACAAACACGTGAACACTTTTCTGCCTCTAGGACCATTCATTCTTATGACTTCAATTCTTAAATTTTTTTTTTTTTGAGGAAGATTGGCCCTGATCTAACATCCACTGCCAATCCTCCTCTTTTTGCTGAGGAAGACTGGCCCTGAGCTGACATCTCTGCCCATCTTCCTCTATTTTATATGTGGGACACCTGCTACAGTGTGGCTTGATAAGCAGTGCTAGGTCCACACCCAGGATCCAAACTGGCGCACCCCGGGCCGCCAAGGCAGAGAGTATGAACTTAACCGCTATGCCACTGGGCCTGCCCCTTACATTTTTTTGATGACACTCAAATATACATCTGCCCTCTCTCATCTTTCTTTTCTACCTTCACCTTAAATTCAACATGTCCAAATTTTATTTTATTTTGTTTTTTTTTGAGGAAGATTAGCCCCAAGGTAACTGCTGCCAATCCTCCTCTTTTCACTGAGGAAGACGGGCCCTGAGCTAACATCCATGCCCGTCTTCCTCTACTTTATACGTGGGGTGCCTACCACAGCATGGCGTGCCAAGCGGTGCCATGTCTGCACCTGGGATCTGAACTGGCGAACCCTGGGCCACCGAGAAGCGGAACGTGCGAACTTAACTGCTGTGCCACCGGGCCAGCCCCTGTCATGTCCAAATTTTAAATTGGCATCTTCCTGTTAGTGATAGCATCATTCTTACCTTCAAAGTCACTTGATTTATCCCTCACCTCTATCACCCCATTCCTTCACTTAGCCCTTGACCTGGTCCTCCCTCCCTTTCTCGAAGCCACTGCCCTGCATCAGGCTTCTGCGTGCCGACAGCAAGCAGTCGCCTCCTAATGGACCTGCTTAGCTTCCATCTCTCAGCTTCCTAATCCATCTGGTATTCTTCTTTCCCACTCACTTGTCTTAAAACCACTTTATTTGCGTTCTTAATAGCTTATGTTTTTGTTTTGTAAAGGTAATACATGTTCACTGGAGAAAATTTACAAACTACAGATAAGGAATAAGAAGAATATTAAAATCTCCCGTAATCCTTCTGCCTAGAGATAACCAGTGTTAATATTCTTCCAGGGTTTATTTTCTAAATATCCCTACTTAAGTATATCTGCAAATACATATACATATACATATATACATATACACACGCTAGATGTGTACCGTGTCATTCCAGACAACAGTAATTCTCTAATTCTCTGACACTAACTGGGTGTCCTATAAATAAGTTATTTTTAACACTAATTACCTGGAGTTAGCATAGACCCCACAGATTAAGGGCTCAGTCCCACAAGACTCCCTGCTTCAGATGGCAGCTGTAAACGGGGTCCCCAGACACCTGTATTTCTGCTTGGTCAACTACAAATTCAGGAGTTCCTATGACCCCTCACCCCACTGGTTCTCTAGTTTGCTACAACAACTCACAGAGCTGAGGAAAGCGCTTTACTTATGAATATAGTTTTATTATAAAGGATGCAACTAAGGAACAGCCAAATGGAAGAGATGCATAGGGCAAGGTATAAGGTTAGGGTCACAGAGCCCAGAATCTCCCTTAGCCTTGTTGTTTCAGGATTTTTATTGAAGTTTCATTATGTAGGCATGATTGATTACATCATTGGGTGTTGGTGATTGAATTCCATCTCCAACCGCTCTCCCCTTCCCACAGGTGGGGTGGGGCTGATAGTCCTAACCCTCTGATCATGTGGGTGGTTCCTCTGGTGACCAGCACCTGTTCTGAAACCATCTAGGGGTCTGCCAAGAGTCACCTCATTGGCATAGACTCAGATATCATCAAAAGGGGCTCATTATGAATAATGAAAGTTACTCCTATCACTCAGGAAATCCCAAGGGTTTAAGGAACTCTGTCTGGAACGGAGGACAAAGACCAAACATATATTTTTTATTACACTACAGTGCGCCATAATTGATTCTGTCTTCTGATTAGTCTCCCTGGGTGATCTTCCGGGAAAATCTACATCTAAACCCAAGCTCCCATAATAGACTTTGAACTTTGATTCTACTGTCTGCTGAGCTTTTCCACTTGGGTGGAAATGACGTCAAGTACAGCATGTGCAGTCTGAATTCATTATTCCTCTCCCATGAACTGGTTTGTTCTCCTGTATTCTCTATCTCCGTTTGTGTCACTACCAACTTAGCCCCAAAACATAGGTTGTTCTAAATTCTGCCTTCCTCCTCCCCTTCTCTTCCAGTCAATGACCAGTTCTTGCCTCTTTTGCCTCCTTTCTAACTCTTGAATTTATCCTCTTCTCCATCCCTCACCATTACTAGGTACTTACTGGAACTGCTGCTGCAGCCTCATCTATCTGATTGCCTTACTTCAGTTTTATCTGCTCAAATCTATTTCCCACACACTGGCTGGGGTCATTTTTCTATAACATCAGTCTGATCATATCCCTTTCCTGCTTAACAATTTCTACTGGATCTTCATCAGCCAGAAGAATATCTGGGTTTCTAGGCTGGGCATACAGAATCCTCCCCAATTGTGGTTTTGATGCCGCCCAGCTGCCTTTGAGTGTCAACTTAGACACCAGCTCATTCAGAAAGTACGTTTTGATAACTTCTTGACACCCAATACCTCACCTCCCTTGAGTTAGGTACTCGGCTTCTGGGCTCCTGGTAATGTGCTGGCTTCTCAATGATTGCTTCCAATGTTTTGTTGTTATATTTAAGAAATGCTACAAGAGGATGTTAATACTTCAGCCGGATTGCATTTCATGGCCTCTGTAAGAAAGAAAGCTAGAGAATGTCAGGATGCAAGTACAAATACAGACTCAGGTAAAATGCTGTTTTACTTTAATTTAAAAAATTAATATATTTTGAAATACTTAATGTATCTAGATTTTTTCCTTCAAAACAGTGATTTAAAGGGAATTTTAAATTGTGATATTAGTTACTTATCCTAGGTTCTTGTCCCCAACCTTGGTATATACTTTAGAAATTTTAAACAAAATTAAGTTTTAAATTGAATTTGTAACTTAATTAAAACATAATGGGGGGGGGGCTGGCACCGTGGCCTAGTGGTTAAGTTTGTCACACTCTGCTTTGGCAGCCCAGGTTCGCTTCTTGGGCTCAGACCTACCAGTTTCGGGGACCATGCTGTGGGGGCCCACATACAAAATAGAAGATGAGCGCAGATGTTAGCTCAAGGCAAATATTTCTCAAGCAAAAGAGGAAGATTGGCAACAGATGTTAGTTCAGGGTGAATCTTCCTCAGCAAAAAAACCCCACAAAACAACGTACTAGGGATTTTTGTTCAGAAATGCCATGGACTACATCCTAAATCAGTAGAAATAATGTTTTGAATTTGGATTCTCTATGCCATTAATTGCCTTCACTGGAACTTCTTGCCTAAGATTGAGAGGCTTACAACTGTGGCTAGCAGAGTTGAGTTAGGAAGAGGATTAGATTGGGTTTAGTGTGGAAAGGGTATATGTAACTGTGTCCAAGAACAGAGGAAATAAATGTTGGAGGAGTTGTTTGGAATTTTGCCTGACAAACTTCCTCATTAATGTAAGTGCTCTCTGCCCTTTGTGTTATAGTAATTCTTTATATGATATTTGGAGAACAGTTTCTCTTAATTGTGTGTGGAACTTTGCAAGTACCTTTTTAAACCTCTAATTTTATATGTTGTAAAATGGTATTTGTTGGTATGGTTTCAAAATAATATATCATCATTGTAGAATATTTGGGTAATATAGCAAGCTACCAAGAAGATGAAATTAACTATAATTACACCACTTAGAAGCAACATCTTGATGATGTTTTTTCTGTGTCTTTTGTACATTTTACAAAGTTAGATGTGACGTATAGTACAGGTGTCCTCCCTCACTATCTGAACTCTCATTGTCCAGATATTATTGTTGTCGTCCCTGAGAGTTTAACCCTTCATGGGTCCTAGTGTTTGTTTTTTCCCAGGTACTGGGAACACTCTCCAATTAGAGTGTATCTTTAACATATTTTGTTATTTGTTTGCATTGTAGTACATGTTTGCTGCAGTGTTGACAATAATTTGTATCTGATGTGTTCAGTGTTATTGCATATTGCACACAAACTAATGGCTCAACTGAATGTTAATAAAAAGTGATGTTTGAAATGCTTTATCTTATTTGGCAATCCTTGATGGATTGTTATTTAGGTGTTTAAGAGTTGTTTAGGGGCCAGCCCCATGGTCGAGTGGTTGGGTTCGCGCTCTCTGCTTTGGCGGCGGCCCAGGGCTTTGCTGGTTTAGATCTTGGGTGCAGACGTGGCACCGCTCATCAGGCCATGCTGGGCAGTGTGCCATATAGCACAACCGGAAGGACCTACAACTAGAATACACAACTATTTACTGGGGAGCTTTGGGGAAGAGGAGAAGAAGAAGAAGAAAAAGAGTTGTTTAATGAAATTCGCAAAAATTGGATGGGCTGGGACACCCTTTTTTCCACATTTAAAATAATGCAGTAAAGTCTCCTGGTACCTGACTATTCAGTGTATTATCAGGAATGGATTAGATGTGGGTAATAGGAGTTACCTGTATTTTGTATCCTTTTCTTTTCACTTTGATTTCTGCTTATGCCAAACATTTCCGTGTGTCATCAAAAAATACATTGTAAGTGTTTTCCTTCTTCCAGCTGTGCCATAAAATATTTAACATATTCCTTATTGAATGCACTGGCTGGTTTCCAGTATTTTTCTCCTATAAATAATGCTTCAACACTTCAAAGTATTTTCTTGCATAAGAGCCTTTTTTTGTCATCACTATGATTTAGCTAATTTTTAAAAATCTTTACCAATGTGATTGATCAAAAGAAGGCATCTCACTGTTATTTTAAGGTTTGTTTCTTTTTCGATGAGGTTGGGCATGTATAAGATGTTTTTTGATGCAGATGACAAGTGTGCATTTGAGAAACATTCTTCAATGTATCTTTGAGAAACCCCTTGGCGGTGCTTTGCTTCTGGATCTTCTTCCAAAGTTGGCAGTCATTTGCTAGGAATCTGTTATCTGGGTAATCAGGCCCAGGATATAAATAGTAATAAGATCTGAATCCATCATATTAATTTTTAAAAATTAAATTCTTAAGCAGTCAATCTGCTTTTCTACCACTACCACCTTTTATACACAATATCTAAAAATCTGCATTCGTATACTTAATTTTTTCTGTTTGTGAAATCCTTTTGCTTTTTCTGTTTTCTCTTTTTGCCTCAAATCTTCTAATTGACTACTAGATAAAGAAGCTGCTTCTCAAGAAGTTGTTCCTGAATGTCATAAAAATCAACAAGACATTTCGTCCACATCAGGTGTGATTTCTTTCTTTTTTTTCTGATAATAACATGACTAGTTAAAGATTGTTGTCTGTGTGATGCAGACACCCTCCCATAAAAAAGCAGTTAAACCAATCAATTGATTTAATAGAGAATGATAATTTAAGTATTTTCATTTTCCTTTTTTCTAGTTTTTTGGTTGACACATGGTTTTAAATTCAAGGCTTGATGCAAGTTTCCTTATTCAATATGACAACGAGTTATATTTTGCATGTGGAATTTGAAAGTAATGTTCTATTAAAAATAATTGCTAGGATATAAGATTAGAGTCCTAGAGTGAAAGGCACAAAGTTAGACTGTCTGCTGACCTGCCCTAACAGGCTTCTTTGCCTAAGAAGCTAATGACTTTTGTGAAATTTAGATGTTAAACATTTTAAGTGGTAAAATTTAGCTGTGGGCTCTGTGAATATATTAAAAACCATTGAAATACACCCTTTTAAAGGATGTGGATTCTATCTCAATAAAGCTGTTAATATAAACAAATGAATAACAAGAAAGAGTGTTGAAAGTAAAAAAATTAGTTATGGGTTAATTTCCTAAAGTCTGGTTTTATTGAAATTCTAAATAAACAAACTCGACTTAATAATATATCTGAAATGGAAATAGGAAGTTATAGCATTTTCTTGACGAGATTTAGATACTTTATTGTTCTTGTGAATTGTTCATATAAGGAAAGCAATAGTCAGTCTGCATTTGATTATGAATTACCCTGGAGTAAACTGCCTGTAGAATAGAATGGAATTTGCTTTAATTTATTTATACCTGTGAAACTTCTACTTAGATTTTCAACAAATGCATTTTATGTTATTGGTTGCTAACTTCTTCTTACACAGTTAACGACTCAGAGCTATTTACAGATTTTTTTTATATTCCTAATTTTTCTTTTCGTAATTTTCAGAACAAGAACCTTTGAATGTTCCTCAGCTGTTGGCTCCAGATGTATATCTAAATCTCAAACTTTCCACTGAAATATCAAAGAAACCTTTGTCACCCTCAGCATCTGATAGGGTACTAAATTTGGTTTGCATTTTATGCGGAAGTTTTAATGATACCTTCATGCTAAAATTTATTCTGGTCATCTACATTATTCAGTTGTATAGATGAAATGAGGCTAAAAACTTCATCTATGTAGCATTGTTGGAAAGGTAAAAAAGTAATGTAAGATTTAAGTACTGTGCCCCCAACTGTTGTAAACTAAGACAATAACACATACTTCCTGCAGCTTTCCCTAAGTTAGGCTCATGTAAGCTCTTTTTGCCTTTTTTGGGAGAGGGCTGGGTAGAGTGGCCATATAGAGTAAAAAGAATGTAATCTTCTGTGATTTTACGTGTTTTTGCTCAGGTTGGATACACTTACATAAATGTGATTGACATTGAAGCAGATGATCTACAGGAGTTACCTGTCAGAGAAGAGCGTTCCGATGATAATATCAAACAGCAAGGTGATCATCCAGAAGTCCTGTCTTCTGCACAGTTACATTATATGGCAGCTTCTGTTACTAACGCTGTTCCCCTGCACAAGTTCAAGCCTCAAGGTAATAATTTTTTCTTACTTTTTAAGTAAATTTAAAACATTTTGAAAAATTCTTTCATACAGCATTGTTACCCTACTTATGTCTTTTAGCTCTCCTTCTGCAAACCCACTGTACTTTTGGATGTTTGTGTTCCCATTTAGAAATGTTCTATTAATCTTCTAAGTACCTTGTTTAGAAGTTTAGAATCAATCTTTATATACCTTTCATGTTCTTGATAGAATTTGCCAATTCCACTGTGGATTTATTTTTTAAACCTGCAGAAGTGTCTCCATCCTGTCTGGATGGAAGAAGCTGGAGAGCAGCCATTGCGGAAGTGAAGGAGCCTGGTGTCCCCTCACTTACACCACCAGACATACAGCAGGACAAAGGTGAATGCCCCAGTGTACATATAGCATGACTCTCCTCCTTCTGAATTACTGTCATGTTAGAAGTAAGCACTAAAACTTCGATATTGCAAAAGACACCAGAAAAAGGCTTCTCCCTTGCTAAGGAGAGTGGGGGTAGCTAGATAAATAAAATAAAGTCATGGTTCCGAAGTTGGGACCCATGACTATTTTGCAAGGAGACTGCAGATGTATTTGTGCATATATCTTTTCTCCAATTAATGAGGCTAAAAATAAATATCCTGTGGGATTTCATAAATGTTCTGGTATTAAAAGGAATTCTTATATTTAAAAATGTGGGAAATTCTAGAATAGCTCATAGAAAATACACAGGGGTGGTAGCTAACGGTCCTTTATTAGTAAAATATTCAGTTTTATAGTCATAAATCAGGCTGCATTATTGTAAAATATTTGCAAGATTTAGAAGGCTGTTTCTTCAAAACCTAGGTCTCACTTCCGGTGAATGATTAGATTAATCTCACATACACTTAGACTTCCTGCACCAGAAACCCAATGTTTCTTCTGGGTTCCACAGCTGTTGGAAGGAGTGGACCCAGCCTAGTGGTTGTCAGATGCTTGGGAGCAGAATCCAGCACTGCCTATTCATTGTGTATCAACAGTGGGCACTCAGGAGACATGAGGAGCAAGGAAGGGATGGGTGGCAGGAGACCTCACCTTAGGATGTGTTGGGGCACGCATGCGTGTTACAGCTGCATAGACGAGTAACTGCCAGCATTTCAGATTTTGAAGCCTTTGGTCGCTCTCTCTCCCCTGTCATTGGGCTGCTAGGTGCATGGGTGGTGGAGGGAGGATGTATGAAGCTAGCAGTCTTTCAGGCTGGGCAGGTGTGTGGAGAAGTGAAAAGAGCATGGCTCTTAAACTCAAACAGAATAGACTCGATTTCAATCCCAGCTCTGTTACATAATAGCTTGGAGACTTTTTGCAAGTAAATTAACTTTATCTAATTCTCACTTGTATCTCTGTTTGACAAAACCTCACAGGGTTGTCATGAGGGTTACATCTAGCCAAATGCCTGTGGCTACTTAAGTACCCTGTTAGTTTCCCTTCATTTTCACAGCAATCAACTTCTGAAATTCTGACAGACTGGTACCAGACCCATCTCCCTGTGACCCCTGAATGTCTTAGGCCAGCATTTCAAATGATCATGGCTGCAGGTTAACTTCCTCTGTCAGTGAGATCAAGTCTATAATCAGCTTTTTGGAGGATTCTTCACTGGGGAGACTGCCTGGTCATGAAAATATGTCAGTGGACCCTTCTACTCTTATTAAAGAGAAGAACTTAAAAATGTCAATTTAAAAGGAAGAGTTTTATATTTTGGAATTAAAATTCCATCACGGTATTTACATAACATACTTTAAAAACTCAGAATATAGTTACAGAGTAGAGTTAAGTGGGATTTGCATTATAGGAAAAGGCTGAGAGAAGGGAGGGACAAGGTCCCTAGGTATTTGACAAAAAACAAAAGCAAAACAAACAAATTTCTGTTTTAGTGGAGACTTGCTCACTATTTTGAATGACAGTAGCTTCCTATTTTAGAAACTATCTCCCAATAGGAGTGCCACCAGTAACGGCAAGCAGAGCTTTGCTGGGCGGAGGGAGACTATTTCAGGGTCAATGGAACTCAGTAGGTGGTTTTGTGGTTTTTTTTTTTGAGGAAGATTAGCCCTGAGAGCTAACGACTGCCAATCCTCCTCTTTTTGCTGAGGAAGACTGGCCCTGAGCTAACATCCAGGCCCATCTTCCTCTGCTTTATATGTAGGATACCTACCGCAGCATGGCTTTTGCCAAGTGGTGCCGTGTCCACACCTGGGATCCAAACCGGTGAAGCCCTGGCAGCCGAGAAGCTGAACGTGTGAACTTAACTGCTGTGCCACCGGGCTGGCCCCATAGGTGGTTTTTTCTGTTAGTCACTGTGAGTGGAGCAGGTTCTCTAGAGAAAGCAAAGGTAGTTTCATTATGTATGTAGGGCATTCTGGATTTTGAGCATGTCCATCTCTTTTGCTGCATTTTCTACTTGAAATTTGTGCACCAAATTCTCCCCTGAGAGTGATTAAGGGAGACACTTCAGTTTGAGAAACAGGAAGGGTAGGTGGTCAAGGACTGTGAGAGTCAAGCTAAAAAAGGTAGCTCCAGAACAGGTAGGGAAAGATTATATAACTGCCCTTGCCAGCAGTGGAATTTACCACTATCTTCTTGTTGGAAGGTTCCCCTTAGACTGGGACTGAAATATAATAAGCACTTCTTACATTTCTTTAGTAATTCACATTTTTCAGAGTATTGTGTTGCATAATTTGATCTTCATAAAACCTCTATGAGTTCAGTAGGACAGGCAACCATGATCCTCATTTGACTCACTCTTCATTCAGTAAATACTAAGGTAGGTACCAGGTATTGGGGCTAAACAGGAGCGTAATTCCAGGCTCTCTGCCTGTGGTTCCACCTGTGAGGGGAAGGAAGGAAGTGCTGTCACAGTGGTATGGATGAGATTCTCGGGAAATACAGCATCGGGTCCATCTGCGGGGAAGATTGGGGCTGTTTAGGGGGGAGACACCTAAATGGAGTCTTAAAGGAAAGTAGGATTCAGCAAGAGTAAGAGCATACAGACTATGAGAATGGATTGTGCAATGACTCGGAGGTTTGATGGAGCTGTCTGAGTTTAAGAAAAAAGTTCATTAAGCTTGGAGTCAATGGAATGGTCTTTTTTTTGTTGTTTAATAAATAGCAAGAGATGAGCTGGAGAGGTAGACGGAGGAAAGAGTGTGAATAAAGTTATCTGTCATACTGAAGCATTTGAACTTTTAAGATGACGTTAGAGCACTGCTGAAGGATTTCAGGTGGAAAAGGAGCAATATCAGATTTGTATTTTCAAAGATCTCTCTAGGGCCTGAGTGGAAGATGGACTAGATAGGGTGAAATAAGTTAGAGATATGGATACTATTTGGGGTCCATCTGTTGTGAAAGCTGCAGCTAAACTGTGGTGGTAGGAATGGAGATGTTTGGTAGGTACGTCATCAATATTTGATGTCACTTTGGATCTGAAGGAAAGAGAGGGACCTTGGGTGACTGTTAGGCCTCTGGTTTTGGAAACTGAGTGAATAATAGTGCTGTTCACTGAGCTGCATAATAAGGAAGAGGGAGCAAGTTGGAGGGGCAGAAACTATGAGTTTGGTTTGATACGCTTTGGGGATAACCTGCATGAGATGTCCAGGACACAGATGGACTTAAGGGGCTGGCTTTCAGAAAGTCCAGTATGAATTCAAGTCACCTGTGCATCAGTGACATCACTCAGAGAGAGTGAGTAGAGCGAGGAGTGTGCTGAGACTGGCACCCCAGGAAATACTGATGGGAAGAAGGAGTGGGTGGCAGAAGAGAAGACCGGAAAAAAGATGAAGAAGGAAGAGCAATACGGGGAGGAGGAGACCCAGAAGCCAGAGGAAGAACGCATTTAAAAAACGAGGTGTTTCAAATTTGGGCCAAGAATCAACTGAGTTTCGGAGTGGGGAGAGTCGTTGGCCTTGGTACTGGTCTTGGGCGGTTTCATGTTTGCCTGAGATCCCACGTAGAGTCAGTAATGGCCAATACTGGGCCTAGCTTTTACTGTGTGATGTTGTTGGTTTTCAAGTAGAGTTTTAAAAAGTCATAAAAATATTAAAGTTGCTTTTCGATGAACTATATTTTTGTAGTAGAGGATAAAAGTAACATTCAAACTGTCTTCTGTATGGAGATTTATGGTAATAGCAACATTGTTATGTATTCTTCTCTCAACAAGACAAATCTCAGAAGTCAAGATGAAATGGAATTTCTAAGTGCATTAAATTAAAACTGGTTTGGAAGGGCATGTAATGTTAACTTAAAATGAGGTCTTAAAAATTAGATCATCAGCATCTACTTCTTTCTTTTAGTCAATTCTGATGTTGCCATTATTAATATTTAGTTGTGCCGAAGCCAGATTTTCAATTCAAAGAACAGAGCTCAAAGTCGGATGCTGGAGAAGATTATCTGCTGTGGGAAGTGCTGCACGATGTCTCCGTCGCTCGTCCTGCGCCGAGCTCTGCAGCTTGCCGGCTAGAGCATCTCACCTCTAAGCTTCAGAAAATTGATGAACAGCTGTTAGCAATACAGAGCATTGCTGAAAATATAGAGCAGGATTTCCCCAGACACGAAGTGCTAGACCGACACTGCGATAAGGTAGACTGTCTTTATTTTAGTTTTTCTGTTTGTAACCGAGTTAGTAGATTTGTAGTGTGATATACCGTGAGTCACGTGATTTTTAAAAATAAGGGAAATATGTTTTTTTTAAGCTAGGGTTTCTTAACCTCAGCATGACTGACATTTAGGCCAGATATCTTTTTGTTGCGGGAGGCTGTCTGCGTTGTAGGGAGTTTGGTAGCATCCGTGGTCGTGACCCACTGGCTGTCAGTAGCGCACTGCAGCTGAGATGGTCAAAAATGTCTCCAGACGTGGACACGTATCCCCGGGGGCAAAACTGCCGCAGTTGAGAACCACTGCCTTAAGGTTTCAGGAAGTGAACCTGTGCTTCCTACCAGGAAAATAAATAATGATTTACAAAGCCAGAATGTTTTAAACAAACCCTGCTGTAATTGAGTATCATTTTCTTTGGGAAAATGTTTATAACTTTACAAATATTTTTGTCCCTATATTTGGAATCCTCAGTTTCTTTTAAATATTTATACAGTGAGGCAAGTAGTCCTTAGAAATTTTCTGTATCTTTAAAAAGATTCATAATCAAGAGATTAATGTTTGTGTGTAATGGTATATCATGGTAGGTAGATAAAATAGTAAGCAAAGTCTCAAAAAGTAATTATTTTGTACAAACATCATGTCCTTTTTTTTTTAGGAAGTAAAATTTATATAATAAAGATTAAAGAACAGGGGGCTGGCCCCGTAGCTGAGTGCTTAAATTCCCGCGCTCCGCTGCAGGCGGCCCAGTGTTTCATTGGTTCGAATCCTGGGCGCGGACATGGCACCGCTCATCAAACCACGCTGAGGCAGCGTCCCACATGCCACAACTAGAAGGACCCACAACGAAGAATATACAACTATGTATTATGGGGCTTTGGGGAGAAAAAGGAAAAAATAAAATCTTAAAAAAAAAAGATTAAAGAACAAATAGTAAAAGTATTTTGCAGGTGTTAAAGGCTAATATTGGGAAATGCAAATTAGTCTGCAGGAAAGGAATTCCATCATTGACTTACCTAACAAATATTCCAGGTTGCTAGCATGTTGACATTTTAAAAGATGTCTTTATTAGGTTTACAGTATTTAATCCAAACATTTAACATATATTAAAAAGTTAAGATTAAATATACATGAGACTAAACTGAAAAAATGTTTACTGTAACAAAAAATACTATTAAGTAATGATACGATGATGTTTATTTGGTTATTTTCATTTTTGTTTAACTCAGACTTAGATCTATCACTTCCAAATGAATGTTGAATGTCGAAGTTGTCCTTGGAACTCCTTATTCCAAAGAATCTCTTTTGAAATTGCCTTCTGATCTAGTATATTAAGCAAATGTAAAGCCAGATATGTTACTTAAACCTGAATCTAGGGTTGTTCACTCTCGCCAGAGTCCATGAGTGATTCATTCTTTCAACAAACGTTTATTGAGCTACTGCATTCTAGGCCTTGTGCTAAGTTCTGGGAATAGAAAGATGGATAAGGGATAGTCCCTGACAGGGAGTTTAGAATCTAATAAAAGAAGATAGACTTATATGTACCCCAATAAATACATATGAACAGGGTGTGGTGAGCACACACAGGTACACCTGGCTTGCTGTGACTGGACAGGTAAGTGAAGCTGTGGCATGAGAGAAGGCTTTGTAAAGGGGACTCTTGAGCTGCTAATGAATTGATGTTCATCGGTTAGATAAGGAAGAGCTGATGAAACATTATAAACAAAAGCAGAAGGAGTCAAATGGCATAGAGTGTTTGGGGAACTGTGTCAACATTAGCTGGAAGTAGGGCTTGGTGGGACTGGGCTTTAAGACGTGGCAGTAGAGGTAGGTAGGGGCAGATAAGGAAGGATGGAAAGAATAGTTTGCAATGCCAGGTGATTAGGATTTTATCTTATAAGTAGGCAGTGGGGAACTATGGAAGAATTTTTTTTTTATTGAGTTCATAATAGCTTACATCAATGTGACATTTCAGTTGTACATTATTTCTCGACTGTCACCACATAAGTGCTCCCCTTCACCCCCTGTCCCCCCCCCACCTCCCTTCCCCTGGTAACTGCTGAACTGTTTTCTTTGTCTCAGTACTTGTTTATATTCTACATATGAGTGAAATCATCTGGTGTTTGTCTTTCTCAGATTGGCTTATTTCGCTAAGCATAATTCCCTCTAGGTCCTTCCATGTTATTGCAAATGGGATGAATTTGTCTTTTTTTCTGGCTGAGTAGTATTCCATTGTATATGTATACACCATATCTTCTTTAGCTAATCATCGGTCAATGGGCACTTGGGTTGCTTCCATGTCTTGGCTATTGTGAATAGTGCTGCAATGAACATAGGGGTGCGTATGTTACTTTGGATTGTTGATTTCAAATTGTTTGGGTAGATAGCCAGTAGTGGGATAGCTGGGTCATATGGTATTTCTATTTTTAGTTTTTTGAGGAATCTCCATACTGTTTTCCATAGTGGTTGCACCAGTTTGCATTCCCACCAGCAATGTGTGAGGGTTCCCTTCTCTCCACACCCTCCCCAACATTTGTTACTTTTAATCTTAGTGATTATAGGCATTTTAACAGGTGTAAGGTGGTATCTTAGTGTAGTTTTGATTTGTATTTCCCTGATGATTAGTGATGTTGAACGTCTTTTCATGTGTTTATCAGCCATCTGTATATCTTCTTTGGAAAAATGTCTGTTCATCTCCTCTGCCCACTTTTTGATTTGGATTGTTTGCTTTCTTATTGTTCATTTATATGAGTTCCTTATATATTATGGAGATTAACCCCTTGTCAGATATATGATTTGCAAATATTTTCTCCCAATTGGTGGGTTGTCTCTTTGTTTTGATCCTAGTTTCTTTTGCGTTGCAGAAGCTCTTTAGTCTGATGAATTCCCACTTGTTTATTTTTTCTATTGTTTCCCTTGTCTGAGAGGACACGGTATTTGAAAAGATCCTGTTTATTTCAATGTCAAAGAGTGTACTACCAATATTATCTTCCAGGAGTTTTATAGTTTCAGGATGTATCTTCAAGTCTTTGATCCATTTTGAGTTTATTTTTGTGTATGGTGTGAGATAGTGGTCTACCTTCATTCTTTTGCATGTGGCTGTCCAGTTTTCCCAACACAAATTATTGAAGAGACTATCTTTTCTCCATTGTATGTTCTTGGCACCCTTGTTGAAGATTAGCTGTCCGTAGATGTGTGGTTTTATTTCTGGGCTTTCAGTTCTGTTCCATTGATCTGTGTGCCTGTTTTTGTACCAGTACCATGCTGGTTTTTTGTTTTGTTTTGTTTTGTTTTTTTAGTGCTTGATACTCTTAAGATGAGACTGAGAAAATATTTTAATTTATACATAGAAGAAAAAAACATTCAAGTAGAATCAAATAAAAGTAGACAATTCTTTTCTTGTACCTTAAAATTAAAACAATTCCAGATGATAGGGAAAAGTCCTATATTAACATCATTATGCTAATTATAAACATGAATTTTAGAGCCATTTCTATCAAGCCTTTAGATTTTAACAGCACATTGATATATTTTATTTCAAGTTACATAGTACTTAAAACTGTAATACTATTTGCTTTCCAGTTTTGGTTATCACGTGTTACTTTTATACTGCAAGAGTACTTCCTGCATCTAAAAAAGCCACTACGAAAATATTTTTTTTGTTTTGGGGGAGGGTGGTATTCCCAAAAGGATAGCTGAATATTTTTTTTTATTAAGGTTATGATAGTTAACAACCTTGTGAAATTACAGTTGTACATCATTATTAGTCTTGTTGTAGGTACACCACTTCACCCCTAGTGCCCTCCCCCCACCCCCCCCTTTCCCGTGGCAACCACTGCTCAGTTCTCTTTGTCCATATGTTAACTACCACCTATGAGTGGAGTCATACAAAGTTCGTCTTTCTCTGTCTGGCTTATTTCACTCAACATAATACCCTCAAGGTCTATCCATGTTGTTGTGAATGGGACGACTTTGTCCTTTTTTACGGCCAAGTAGTATTCCATTGTATATGTATACCACATCGTCTTTATCCAATCATCAGTTGCTGGGCACTTAGGTTGGTTCCATGACTTGGCTCTTGTGAATAATGCTGTGATGAACATAGGGGTGCATGGAACTTTTGGAATTGCTGATTTCAGGTTCTTAGGATAGATACAGTAGTGGGATGGCTGGGTCATAAGGTATTTCTATTCTTAACTTTTTGAGGAATCTCCATACTGTTTTCCATAGTGGCTGCACCAGTTTGCATTCCTACCAACAGTGTATGAGGGTTCCCTTTTCTCCACAGCCTCTCCAACATTTGTCACTCTTGGTTTGGGATATTTTTGCCATTCTAACAGGTGTAAGGTGATATCTTAGTGTAGTTTTGATTTGCATTTCCCTAATGATTAGTGATGATGAGCATCTTTTCATGTGTCTATTGGCCATTCGTATATCTTCTTTGGAGAAATGTCTGTTCATGTCCCCTGCCCATTTTTTGATCGGGTTGTTTGATTTTTTATTGTTGAGTTGTGTGAGTTCTTTGTATATTATGGCGATTAACCCTTCGTCGGATAAATAACTTGTGAATATTTTTTCCCAATTAGTGGGCTGTTTTTTTGTTTCAATCCTGTTTTCCCTTGCCTTGAAGAAGCTCTTTAGTCTGATGAAGTCCCATTTGTTTATTCTTTCTATTGTTTCCCTCATGTGAGGGGTTATGGTGTCCGAAAAGATTCTTTCGAAGCTGATGTCAAAGAGTGTACTGCCAATATTCTCTTCTACAAGACTTATTGTTTCAGGCCTAATCTTTAGGTCTTTGATCCATTTTGAGTTTATTTTAGTAAATGGTGAAAAAGAATGATTGATTTTCATTCTTTTACATGTGGCTGTCCAGTTTTCCCAGCACCATTTGTTGAAGAGACTTTCTTTCCTCCATTGTAGGCTCTTAGCTCCTTTGTCAAAGATTAGCTGTCCATAGATGTGTGGTTTTATTTCTGGGCTTTCAATTCTGTTCCATTGATCTGTGCATCTGTTTTTGTACCAGTACCATGCTGTTTTGATCAATATGGCTTTGTACTACATTTTGAAGTCAGGGATTGTGATGCCTCCAGCTTTGTTCTTTTTTCTCAGGATTGCCTTAGCAATTCTGAGTCTTTGATTGCCCCATATAAATTTTAGTATTCTTTGCTCTATCTTCATGAAGAATGTCATTGGGATTCTGATAGATATTGCATTGAATCTGTAGATTGCTTTGGGTAGTATGGACATTTTAACTATGTTTATTCTTCCAATACCATGGAAGAATTTTAAGCAGTGAAATGATATGATCAGACAATCTGGCAATGGTGTGGAAGGTAGAATGGAGAGGGTAAGACTGGGAGCAAGGAGATCAGTTGGGTCACAGTGGTTCCAAACTAGCCCCTCATTAGAATCATCTTGGGAACTTGTCAGAAATGCAAACTCATGGGCCCTGTATCCCTGAGATTCTGATTTTAGGTAGGTCTGGGGTGGAGCCCAGGAATCTGTATTGTTAGCAAGCTTCCTAAATGATTCCTATGCAGCTAGCTCTATACCAGGTCTACTGATTGGTGTTTGGAATCCACTGAGTACCAAGCCAAGGAGTGATAATAACCTGAACTTTAGAATTGGGCATGGAGGGAAGGATGTAGCAGGATTCAGAGGTTTGTCAGCTGTGGGAAGGTGAAAAAGACAGATTTACAATGATGTCCA
Organism: Equus caballus; assembly: GCF_041296265.1. Taxonomy (NCBI): domain Eukaryota; kingdom Metazoa; phylum Chordata; class Mammalia; order Perissodactyla; family Equidae; genus Equus; species Equus caballus. The sequence goes on from NC_091704.1 coordinate 43,124,046, forward strand.
GATTTCCAGCCTGGATGAATGATGGAGCCGTTTTCCAAACTAAGGGAGAGGGAGTGTGTGTGTGTTGGGGGGAGGGAGGCCCAGTGGTGTCTATCAGGGACATGTTACATTTGAGGTGCTGTGAGATTAGTAGGCAGTTGGATATATGCTCCTGGATCTCAGGAGCTAGTCCGGGTTGATCAGACAGATTTTAGAGTCATCATTTAGGAAGACGTTTAAAATATTCTCCTCCTATTATAATGTGCGTATAAATACACAAGATTTTGATTTTCCCATTTTAGTTAAGAAAACAGCTCATAGGTCTGGAAGAGGCAGAGGGATACTGTGGACAAGCAGTAACTAGGGGCCCAGAAGACCTGGCTTCAAGTCCATGTTCTCGCGCTAAGAAAGTCACTGAATTTCTCTGGGCCTTGTTCCCTCATTTTTAAAATGAAAGGTTTTGTCTAGATGATGGTTAACATTCCTCCCCATTCTAAAATTACATGATGCTATTTTCCTGAGCCTCTTGAAATGTTAAATCAGTTAAGCTACAAATAAGTAAAAATTTCCTCCTCTTCATCAATCCCCATCTTTTATCTCATATTAGATTTAATCGCATTTCTTTCATTTGTTGCATTAATGCAAATATTTTAAACTGTGTAAAATTGTTTACAGTATTTTGCAATTATCAAACTATAACAGTTTATAACAGTTTTTTTGTTGTGTGTGTTTTTCTACAGGTTGGACCTTTGGATCACATTGAATTGTCTTCTGGTCCTGAATCTGAAAAAAAACTGGCTTCAAAAACCATCAGCATTTCCGAAGAAGGTTTGTAGGGGTTGAGGGGTGGGACTGAAACCTCGCTTTGAAAGAAGCAGCATTGACTTTTGGGAGCCACCACTAGGAATAGTGTTCATATGTTAGCTGAAGCCGTCAGCCCCGTTTTGAGATTAGGATTATTTTTGTGATAATGTGAATGAAATTAGGGTAGTTATTTAAGAAGTGTTCTACCATATCTATAGTTGTTGTTTATATCTATATTCCCTCTCTCATTCAGTCCTGTCAGCAATTTAATTTTTGAAAAACCAGGCTTTGGTTTGTTGATTCTGCTGCTTCTTAATTTTCTTTTTCATAAATTTTTACTCTTAGCGTTATTATTTCCTCTGCTTTTGGGGTCTTAACTTGTTTTTTTCCTAACTTTATTCTTTTTTTTACACTAATATATGCATTTGAGGCTGAATATGTTCCTGCAAGGACCCAGACAAGAGTGTTGATACGTACCATCTTTTGGTGGTGTTCAGATAAACTGTTTGTTTGTAATAAGATTTCTTCTTTAGTGCATAAAAAGGGTTTTTAGCTTCCAAATCTTAGGAGGTTTGGGCTATATTTTTGTAATTTGTATCCATTTTTGTTGTATTGTGATTAGGTGAGTATACTATAATATCAATTCTTAGATATTTGTTAAAATTTCCTGTGTGACCTAGTATATATAGTTGGTTTTTATAAATGTTCTGTTTATTTGAAAAGAACAAGCATTTTCTATCAGTTTATGTAGGAGATACATAGATATATCCATCTATCTATATATAGATATATATATTTAGTCAAGCTTCTAAATTGTATTGTCCAGATTTTCTGTAGTCTTTCTGACTTTTCAGTTTGCTTGATCTATTTATTTCTCAGAAGGCTGCATTAAACATTCCCCACAATGATTGTGGAATTGTTTATTTTTCCTTGTAATTCTATTCAATGTTGCTTTGTATAGTTTAGGCTATATTATAAAATGAATATAGTTCATAATTGTTATATTTTTTGTTGAATTTTGTCCCTTTTATCATTAAGTAATGACCCTCTTTATCCCCAATAATGCTTTTAGACTCAAAGCCAATTTTGTCCAATATTAGTATTTCCATTCCTGCTTTCTTTTGCCTGGCATATATTTTTTGACACTTTATTTTTTATAAATTTATTATGAAAATTTCAAACATATTTCAATAGAAGACAGAGTAGTATAATTAAGTTTCATGTCCCCAACAACCAACTGTAACAGTTATCCACTCGTGGCCCGTCCTGTTTTATGTTTACATCCAACCAAGTCTTCCTACCTTCTCCTGGATTATTTTGATGCAAATCCCAGACAGCCCATTATTTTATCCATAAATATTTTATATGTATTTCTAAGCGATAAGGTCTCTTTTTGTTAAACATAGGCAAAATAATATTGTCACTCTTTTGAAAAAAATCTTAATATTTTCATATAACTAATCAATTTTCAAATGTTGCCAGTTGTCTCATTTAAAAAATAGTTTATTTGTTCTAGTTGGAACCCAAGTAAGGTCTACACATGGAGTTGGTTGATGGCTTATGAGTCTCTCTGAATTTTGGGTTCTTCCTTTCTCTCTCTTTTTTCCTCCTTTCAATTTATTTGTTGAAGAAACCTAGATGTTTGTCCTGAAGTGTTTTTCAGAGTCTGGATCTTGCTAGTTGAGTCTCTGTGATGTCATTTAACATATTCCTCTGTCCCCTGGACTTCCTGTGAATTAGACATCCTTTTCCTTTCAAGCTGAGTAGTTATGTTGTGTCCAGCATATAACTAGACTTCATTCTTTTAAATAATTATACAGTTTGTGTTTTAATCATCAAGTATAATCAGTTTCCATTTATTGTGATAACTGATATATTTGTGCTTAATCTATAATCTTATTTTGTGCTTCCAATTTTCTATGCATTTTTTTCTTTAGTTTTTGTCATTCTTTCTTTCCTTCTTTTGGATTGAGTTTTCTATATTCTCTCTTTCCCCCTCTATTGTTTCAGAAATTGTATATTCCATTTCTTTTCTTCCTGAGGAATATTCACCCTGTGCTAACATCCGTTGCCAGTCTTCCTCTTTTGTGCTGAGGAGGATTGGCCCTGAGCTGACATCTGTGCCAGTCTTCCTCTGCTTTGTATGTGGGAAACTGCCACAGCATAGCTGGTGAGTGATGTAGATCCATGCCTGGGATCTGAACCCGAGAACCCAGGCCACTGAAGCAGAGTGCATGGAACTTTAACCACTCAGCCATGGGGCTAGCCCCCTATACATTCTATTTTTAATCTCTTAGTGATTGTTCTTGAATTTTCAACATTCATAGTTGAGTTAAAACCTAAGGCAAATATATTTACCTCTCCAACAATATTAAGATGTTAGAGCTTTTTTTTTTTTTTTGAGGAAGATTAGCCCTGAGCTAACTACTGCCAATCCTCCTCTTTTTGCTGAGGAAGACTGGCCCTGAGCTAACATCCGTGCCCATCTTCCTCTACTTTATATGTGGGACGCCTACCACAGCATGGCTTGCCAAGCGGTGCCATGTCAGCACCCGGGATCCGAACTGGCGAGCCCTGGGCTGCTGAGAAGTGGAACTTGCAAACCTAACTGCTGCGCCACCGGGCCAGCCCCGACATTAGAGCTTTTAACACTAATCTACTCCCTCCCATCTTCTTTGATATTGTTTTCTAATATTTTAGTTCTACCTTTGTTTTTAGCTCTCCTGTTTAGTCTCCCTTTTAAGTCAATACTTATTTGGATTTATTAGCACGTTTGCCAGTTTCTTTGCCCTCAATTGCTTCTTTTATTTTTAATTTAAATATGTAAACAATAAATATTTAAAACCAAAACCCAAGTTTCATGAAATAATACTTACCTTGCTGCCTGAGATGCACTCTGGGATTTTCTCTTCTCTACTCTGTTGCCCACCATTGCTTCTTGCATCCACTTCTCGAGGGTTGTTTCCTTCTTCCCTTTATTAGTTCTTTCATCTAGAATCTGTCAGTGTAAATTCTCCCAGTCTTTGAAAATAGCTTTAATTTTACTACATTCATGAGTGATGGCTTATAGCTGAGTACAGAATTCTAGGTTGATGCTTATTTTCCCTCAGCATTTTAAAGATATGATTCCATCATCTACTGACGTCTCTAACTGCTGAGTTTATACTACGTGTGTGCTGTCTGTCTAATTGCTGTTCTTCTGTCTCTGAGTGCTTTTAAAGTTTTCTCTTTATTTTTGGTTTATTTTGCATTTTTGATACAGTGTGTCTGTCTAGGTGTATATTTCTTTTTATTTTTTCTATATGGGAGTAGGAATGATTCTTTAATTTGCAGGTTTAACACTGGGAATTTTTCATCCATTTTCTTTTGGAATATTACTTCCTCTGCATTCTTTCTTTTCCCTTTTCTGAAACACATTTTGGAGGTCTATGTTCCCTGTCTGTCTTCCGTATCTCTTCACCACTTCTTAATTTCCACCCCTTTATGTCTCGCTGATGTACTGAGGGGGATTTCCTCAGATCTCTCTTAGTTTAATGATTCTCTCTTCTGCTATGTCTTCTTTGCTGTAGGATTTTAATTTTGGTGACTACGTTCTTAATGTCTAGAAGATCTGTTTATTTATTTTTCAAGTCTGTCTGCTCTTTGGATGAACTGTCCTGTTCTTTTATTGTGGTTTCTGTGCCTTCTTTTATCTGTTTGATGATTTTAGTAACATTTTGTGCCCTTTCAGATTGTTTCATTTCGTGTGTGCCTATTCTCAGTTGTTGAATCCGCATACTGACTGTCTTTATGGTTGCTTGTCTCTTTGTGTGATTTGTAATTTTTTTATCATGAGCATACCTTTAGTGGGAGTTCTGCTGGGCTGTGTGTGTTTATCTTTGGAGTGGTTTTGTATTTGCTTCTTGCTGTCACTGAAGTAGAAAAAAATTGGAGGACAAGTTTTTATATACATTTCTTGGCTTGGAGTTACTGTACTACGTAAATAGTATAAATTCAGATCCCACACCTGCTTGTGGCAAGACAGGGGTTTGATTTCTCAGAGTTGACTTTTATTTTGCTCCCATTCACTCTCCAGGCAGATGGAAAACTCTTTTGCTGCTTTTCCAGGACGGGGTTTTTCTTATCCCCGTGTTATGGACAGACCTCTCCCTCAGCGCTCTAGGCCGCATGAGGGTAGCTCAGTTCCCCTCACTGCAGTCTGCAGAAACCACCTCTTCTGTTCCTCTGTGGACTGTCCCAGCATCATCGCCCAGTTATTGCCCAGCTTTGAATTCCTTTTTCTTTTCTGGCACCAGGATATTTCTTTATTGACAGGGCTTGGTTGTGTATTATCTTTTTTTTTTTTTTAATTTAGTATTTCTTCTGTGTTTTTATAATAGGGCATGGGCCTGTCAACTTTAGTTCAGTCTACCATATTTTCTGAAGTTGATAAATTTAATAGTTTTTCACTATGGGGAAGTTCAAATTTTAAATGTTGTATTAAATAGTTTCGTTATATTGTAGAAAGCTGTCAGAATAATATGTTGCAAACTTCTAGTATATCTGTGGCTACGTGGAAGTGTTAGCTAAGTGTTACATCCTTTCCATGTGATTTTTTTTCTCTGTTTTCTTTTAATTGTAATATTTACTCTGAATTAGTGCATTTCCTGACCCATGTGAATAAGGAAGATCAAAGTGACAGAGAAGAGACTTCAGAAGCTGAATTTTCAGTAACAGAAACTCATTCTAGTCAGAAAACCTGCGTGTTTCCTTCTGCTGATTCGGCTGTCAGCCTTTCCAGTGACCAGAATATGACGTCTCCTGGTATTGTTCTTCATTTTATTCATTTACCCTCTTATTTTCCAAGGTACGGTGACTGAAGAGTATTTACTGGGAATATAGTTGTGAAGGATTTGAGAAGCTATTTTGCAATGTTTATAAATTTCAGAGGAAGGGAAGTTAAAAATTGTGCCATTCACATGAAGCACTATATCGTCTTGCCACTTTTATAAGATATACTGCAAGCTTGTATCATATCTCTGTGTAACTTATTAATGTTAGATATATAGCAACTGGAATTACTATATTTGATTTTTTACAAAAACTGAGAAATTCAAACTCTGCCAATTATGAGAAGCTGGAATTTCAATTTGATAACAAAATAATGGCTGTGATTTTTGAGCCTCTGCCATGCAGACATTGCAGTTTTACCTGCATCAACCCTGGTCTAAGCCTGATGTGTGAGGCAGGCCCATTATTGTGCCCATTTTACAGTTGAGGATATCAAGACTTGCAGCAGTTTAGTGCCAATTTTCATTCCATTTCATTTGGAGCTGGCAATTTAAAACGTTATTCTTTAGTCCTATGAATACATTTTGTCATATGAGTAGTAGGTCCTACTAAATTCAACAATTGAACCACTGACAATGGCTTTGAAATATTTCTTTTGCCCTCAGATATTGATGGTCAATAGTGATGATTTTACTGAATATTTACAATGTGTTTTATTACCATCATTAAGGTAACATAAGCAGTAAAAAAATGCTATTTTTAAATGGCATTGCTTTAATTTAAATAAAAGAAAAGCATGGGGCCGGCCCTGTGGCCGAGTGGTTAAGTTCACATGCTCCGCTTCGGCGGCCCAGGGTTTCGCCGATTCAAATCCTGGGCGCAGACATGGCACCACTTATCAAGCCACGCTGAGGTGGCGTCCCACATGCCACAACTAGAAGGATCCACAACTAAAAATACACAACTATGTACCAGGGCGCTTTCGGGAGGAAAAAACAAAAAGGAAAAAAATAAAAGCTATTAAGAAGCTGGCTTTAAATCTTGTAATTTTTTCCCCCGAGTTCTTCTGGATTCCATTTGTATTTTAGTCATCATCATATGCAGATAATCATTTCCATTTCACAGAATTGTGAAGATTGACTATTACATAGAAAGCATCTAGCTGAGTCTCTGTTTGATTTCTGCAGATTGTTGATCACCAGTAGCCTTTTTCTTCCCTCCTATGGGGGAGAATTGACAAATGAGGTTAAAGAGGTTGTAGACGGTTCTAATTGTATATGAGAAGTTTAAACTCCTTTTTGTACTTGGGAATCATTGGAGAATTCTGAGCAGAGAAGTAAAATGAGGAGGTTTGAAGGAGACTAGAATGGAGGCATAGGTCAGTTAGTGAGCTGTTGTATCAATCTGACCTGCGAAGTAATGAGGGCCTGGTCAGTGTTGTAGGAAAGGAAAAGAAGAAACAAGGGGCCAGCCCAGTGGCGCAGTGGTTAAGTTCACACGTTCTGCTTTGGTGGCCTGGGGTTCACCAGTTCAGATCCCAGGTGCAGACCTATGCACTGCTTGTCAAGCCAAGCTGCAGCAGGCTTCTCACATATAAAGTGGAGGAAGATGGGCATGGATATTAGCTCAGGGCCAGTCTTCCTCAGCAAAAAGAGAAGGATTGGCAGCAGATGTTAGCTCAGGGCTAATCTTCCTTAAAAAAAAAAAAAAAGTGGGCTAGCCCCGTGGCCGAGAGGTTAAGTTCGTGCGCTCCACTTCAGCGCCCCAGGGTTTTGCTAGTTTAGATCTTGGGCACTGACGTGGCACTGCTCGTAAGGCCACGCTGGGGTGGAATCCCACATGCCACAACTAGAAGGACCCACAACTAAAATACACAACTATGTACTGGGGTGATTTGGGGAGAAAAAATCAGGAAAAAAAACCAAAAGATTGGCAACGGTTGTTAGCTCAGGTGCCAATCTTTGAAAAGAAAAGAAGAAGAAGAAATGAGACACTCTCAATAGGCAACTGGTGGTATTTACTGACTAAGTGGATAAAAGAGGAGGAGAAGGAGAAAATGAATGGCTATTCAGTGTTGTCAGACTGTAGGAGCAAGGATATGACCAGGTCTGATGTCAAGAGTCCCTTAAGACCAAATGTAGGGTTTGAGGTGATGCTGGGCTGTATAAATGGCCATATTTAGGACCAGTTTTGACAAGTAAGTGGAGCTTGATGATAGGCTTGAAAAACAGATGTAAGAGCCTTTTACCTAATTATGTAGTTAAGACTGACAGAGTGCGTCTGTTCTGTGCAAGAAAGATGGAAAAAGGGAAAATGCCAAGGGCCAGCCTGTGAAATGTCACCCAGTAAAGAGCAGGAGGAGCCTCCTCAGTGAGGGAAATGGATGAGCAGACTCAGGTGAAGGGATTTCCAAGAAAACGTGCATGGCTAACAGCTTCACAAGCCACCAGAAAGTTGAGAATAAAGACTGAGCTTTTTACGGACTTTGGGGACTTTCAGTGTAATATCAAGAGTAGAAGAGGGCAGGTGGGGACAAAGACAGGCTCAAGAAGCTACAGGTGTAGACTACTTAAGAATTCTGACAGTAGAAGGAAGTAGAAAAGGAGATAAGGGAAATGAAGTCAAGGATCATTTTAAGATGGAGATAAATACAAGCTGTTTAATGTTTAAAGGCAGAAGAAAAGAAAGGAGTAGGAAAAGAGAAATTCAAAGTACCAGGTCAAGGAGGTGTTTCATTCAAGATTGTAATAGCTTCTTAAATTAGTATGCAAGAGGAAAAAAAGAGGAAATGTTAGTAAATGGTATAACACATAAAAGATGGATAAATTAAAATGTTTTTCTCTAGTATTCAGTGTTTGATTGCAGATTAAAGAAGAAACCAAATTATTTTTTTGAAAGTATAGAATTTAGATGCCCTAAGGGTGTTTTCTTCTCCACAGTTTGCATCTTGGAAAGACATCTAGTGCTTACTTCTAGTGCTCAAAAATAGGTTAGATTTCCTCTCGTGAAACTGACTTCCATTTCTTAGCACATCCTTCTGAGTGTTCTTAATAGTGGCAAATAATTTATTCATTGATTTTTGGTAACAGCCATAGGTTATTCAGAGGCATTTCTGATAAATGAAGTAGATGATCAGGCTGAGTGTCATTGTTTGGAATGAAAAAAAAGGAATGTGATTATCAAGGAATGAAGCTGATCAATTGTGTTTAGTAAATTGTGAAGGCCGTCCCAAAGGGAGAGTTCCAAAAATGGTTTGAAAATGAAGTCAGGATATAGTCTTCCTGTGTAACTACTTGTAAAGGTATTTATCTGGATATAACACTATTCTACCCTTTGAGAAAAGGAATCAGTTTCATTTCTTAATAGTCGGACCTGTTGTATCCGATTAACCTGTACTTAAACTGTGATCATTATTTTCTTTCACTAGTTGAGGCTTTTCTTAATAGGTAAATTTGATTAATTACTGTTAACTCACGAATGCCCAGACTCCGAGAACAAAGATAATATAAAATCCTTGATTTGAGGATTAATAAGTTAAGCAAAACAACATGTACTTAGGAAGACAAAATTATTTACTATAAAAAACATGTGGATGTGTAAGTCTTAGGGGCAGGGTGAATTTATCTTAGTATAAGAAAATATTAACAATGAAATTTTTTTTTGTATTTTTTGTGGAAGATTAACCCTGAGCTAACATCTGCTGCCAATCCTCCTCTTTTTGCTGAGGAAGACTGGCCCTGAGCTAACATCCATGCCCATCTTCCTCTACTTTATATGTGGGACGCCTACCACAGAATGGCTTGCCACGTGGTGCCATGTCCGCATCTGAACTGGCGAACCCTGGGCTGCCGAAGCGGAAGATGCAAACTTAACCGCTGTGCCACTGGGCCGGACCCCTAACAAGGAGATATTTTTGAGAAGAGATGTCAGAACACTCTTTCCTACACTAACTCAGTTCTCTTTCAGGATTAAACATACAGTGTTTTGCTTTAAAGACATGTAGTTAATATTGGACAAGGTTTAAAAAATATTTTTCTGGGTCATGGTCTTCCAAATAAAGGTTTTCTTGGATTTAGATTGGATATTTTCCCAAATGTATTACTTTTAGATCATCAGAAGTTTTTTTGTTTTTTGTTTTTTTAGTAAAATTGCATTCCAGCATTCTAAACTGTGTACTAAACAAAGAAGAATTATATCTCTTAAAGTCTATTATTCAGAGTACTCTGGATAGAAAAGTAATAATCTTAAAATGTGCACAATATTCACTACCAAATAGCATATTTAAGAGGAGGATAAATATGCTATACATATATATCTTTAAACCAATTTGGAGGTTTAAAAATATTTCAATTTCTGGTTATATAATTTCTAAATCAGGTTAATAATCGAAAGTAGAAAAAAATAACTGACCTGAAATTTTTATTAATAATAATGTATCTTCTTTTAAGGTGTGAATAACAGTGATGAGTTATTTGAAAGGTAAATATCTTAAGAATTAATTCACAGTTTTACTTAAAGCTGGATATAAATTATGTGTTCTGGAAATTTTGTTGTTCATATGTATGTGAACTTCTACACTACATATTTTTTTGTGGATTAAAGGAATATAATTAATTCCCATTGGGGATGGGGTGTTTTAAGAAACTGAGGATTGTTATATTGTATCCCTCACCATTTTAGCATTGGTTATTGGAGTGCAATAGGCTACATTTGCTACACTTTCTTTTACTACCTATGTCTTAAATTTCAGCAGGCAGCACAGGTAGAGGTTGTCTCCTGGGCCTTCTGTTTGCTTTTTTAAGAGAACGCACAAAGTCGTCAATTATAGATGACTAGGCTTTTCCACTCAGGATTACTGGAATTAAAGAAATAGAAGGAACAGTAGTTATATGTTAAGCATTTTTTGTTCGTTTACGCTCTTGGAGGGCATAGTTTTTACATGTTCATTTTTGGTTGATGTAATTAAGTTGTAGATACTGACGTATATTTCTCAAATTGCATTTGCAAATGAAGTGTTTCAGTAGGTCCATTCCAGATGACTGGATTGACTGATATTGCAGACATTATTGATGACCTTATTACAAAAGATGGAGTGTCCAGTGATGAGCTCGGCTTAACAGAACAACAAACTAGGAATATCTCCAGGTAATTTAAAATGTTTATGGTTCAAGAATATTCAAAATTGGCCATATTTTTATGAAACAAATTCAAAGCTTAGAATAGATGTTTTCTTCATAAATACATTTTGTGATGTTTGTGTGTCATTCTGCCCCTCCCCCCAACAGCATAGAGACTGGTTTATTTAACTAATACAGCACATCTGTATCCTGTGAGTTTTCCTAAGGTCTCATCACTTTAACTACAACATAAATTTTATCCTATTTTGTCTTAGAAGTAATTAATGATTTAGTTCAAAGTACTTCACCCTAAATATTAACCCTTAGAATACATTCTAAATAGCCTTTCCTTGGAACATTAGGTTAAAATGTTTCTCCTTGCAACCTTTCCTGGGCCTAGAACCGGTTCCTGATAGAATAAAGGCTAGTTCTCCTGCTAACGCTTCCTTAAAACGCATACACCTCTTGGCCGGTTTATGTAAGATTGTCAGCCTTATGAAGAGTAGCTACATTTCTGTATTTCCTAGTGCAATTCCGCTTACTACCTCAGTGGAAATGCAGTGTATTCTAATTGAACTTAAAAGGCTGTTACCAGGAAATAGTGTACAAAAGACCTCCAATTTCTATTTAATTAGTGGGATCGTCTGCTCTATTATGACCTCATATCAAGACCATGTAAGCCTAACTTCCTGGTAAAACACATTTAGTTACCTTCAATCACAGATGTAGGAATTTTCATTCCTTTTTTAAAGTTAATGATCATGTTATGAATATTTCATCAATAATGTATTAAATGTCAAGAACTGGAATAACAATAAAATATGCTTTCTATTCTTGAATGGAGATAGACCTATAAAACCAAATTATATCAGTGTGCTAAGGGAGCTCGGGGGAACAGAGTCAATGAAAGATGCAGCTTCACCGGTTAAGGTATTTGAGCTGTATTTCAAAGGAGCAATAGAAACTCATGTGGGTTATAACTAGAAGAAAGGGTATTCTAGGCAGCAAGAATATAACATGCAAGGGAGTGATGGTCAGTGAGGGTAGGGAGTTACACGTGACTGGAGTTTATGCCTTGGAAAGAGAGAGAGGGTCAGGCTGGGTGTGCTGGCTGTGGTTGGGGACCAGAGGCATCTGGAATTAACTGTCTCTGAAAGCAGCAGCGGAGTCAGCAAAGGGCTTTAAATTAGCACTGGGAGCCCATCAGAGGTCTGTCTTCAGTATCCTAAAGATGAGATGGCTCAGGATGGAGAGTGTGGGCTCACAAGCATGAGTATACCTGGAGGCTGTCGGGAGGAAGTGAGAAAGATTTTCTACTTGGAAGAGTGAGTTGATGGTGATTTCTTTAGCAAGACAGAGAATGTAGTTTTAGATATGTTATAAGTTTCCAGGAGAACATTCAGTTGGTAATATTCATTGGTACATTAGTTTCAGATCCTCCCAGAAGCAGATGCCAAAATGAGATTTAGATGAGCAAGAGATTTATTTGGAGAAACAGCTGTGAAGGGAAAAAGGGGAGGAGCCAGAGGAGCTGGGGACAACTGTCAGACTGCAACGCCAGTGTGGATCTGACCCTGAATTAGGGGCCCCCAGGATCACCCCAGGTTCAGTGATTCACTAGGGGGACTCACCGAACTCATAGAGTCATTTTCACTGTAATTTATTACAGCAAAAGGATGCAAAGCAAAATCAGCAAAGGGAAGAGGTACACGGGGTAAATTCCAGGGGAAACCAGGCACAAGCTTCCAAGAATCCTTTCCCAGTGGAGTCACACAGGACATGCTTAATTCCTCCAGCAAGAGGTCGTGACAACACATGTGGAATGTTGTCTACCAGGGAAGCTTGTAGAGATCAGTGCCCAGGGTTTTTGTTGGAGCTGATCAGGTAGGCACCCTCTGCCTGGCACATACCAAGAGTCCAGGCTCCTAGGAGGAAAGCAGGTGTTCAGTGTAAACCACATCGTTTGTATCCATGACCCATCTGCCATTTAGGATTGTGTCCTCTTTGCACACTGGGTGATGAGTCTGCCCCAAATCCCTGTCTCACACTGCCTGTTTTCTTGGACCGGCCTCACTGCTTGTGTTAGTTCGGATCCTCTGAGAAGCAAAAACCAGAAGCAAAAACCAAGATGAGATTAGATGTACCAGAGACTTATCAGGAGAAATGCCTGTAAGGGGAATAGGCAGAAAAAAATGGAAGTGGAGAGAGGCGTCAGACCACAATGCAGGTCTGACCCCTCCCTGTGACACAGAGAGAGAAGAGGAGAGGGTTGAGTAAGTAGAATCTCAGAGGGCAGTGTAAGTCTTCTTAAGAAAGTTTCAACTGGGTAACTGGCGAGATGTCAAGGCAAAGTCACCCATCAGAGGAGTCCGGTGTCTTGCCGGAAAATGCCAGCCACAGCATCCCTGCTGTGCTCAGTCATTAGCTTGGGCCAGCGCACAGGAAGTCTGGCAGGGGCATGAAAGGGAGGCTCGATCCAGAAGGGCAGCAGTTTAGAAGTCAGCTCTGTGGTATAAGTTTTAGAAGTGAATCAGATAGTCCAGGAACACAACAGTCCAAGCAGAACCTATAAAGACATTAATATTGAAGTGGTGAGCGGACAAGAAAGGAGCCAAGGTAGGAGGCTGCATAGTGTTTTGAGAGGTAGAAAAAGACCCAGGTAAGAGAGAGTTTAAAGCAGAAAGGAAAAGCCAGTTTTATTGAGTGTTACAGAGAAGTCCAGCAGTAGGGTGAAGACTGAAGGGGTCAGTGGTGACCTTTCTGAGATCGTTTTCAGTGGATTTCAGGGGACAGGTTGGAGCAAGTTGACTAGATATCGTAAGTGTATACAACTTTTTGAGATGGGGCAAAATCTTTCCAAATAAACAGTATTTAGTTGTGATATTTCTTCTTTCCATAACAAATTTATTCAATAGTTTTTTTTTAATTGAGGTAACATTGGTTTATAACTCTATATAAATTTCAGGTGGACATCATTATATTTTGATTTTTGTGAGGATTACATCATGTTCACCACTTAAAGACTAATTACAATCCATCACCACACACAGGCACCCAATCACCCCTTTTGCCTCCTCCCTCCCCCTTTCCCCTCTGGTAACCACCAGTCCAATCTCCATCTCTATGTGATTGTTTGCTGTTGTTTTTATCTTCTATTTATGAGTGAGAGCATACGGTATTTGACTTTCTCCCATAACAAATTTAAGATCAAGTGATGCCCTGCCTGTTCAATTTCTTAGGATTCAGCATTCTTCTGGTAGACGTCCACAAAGAACGGAGAAGGAGAGAAGAGAGATTCAAGCCTGGATGAAAAGAAAACGAAAAGAAAGAATGGCAGAGTACTTAAATCAGCTAGCAGAAAAGAGAAGCCAAGAGCATGATCCTTTCCGCCCCAGGAGCAATCCAGTAAGTCTGCCGGATCAAGGGTAATGGAATTATCACAGAATATGTGTAGTTTTTTCCTGGGGAATACTCAAGAAAAGGATTTAACATAATTTGGATGCATTTTTTATTTGACAGAAAACTCAGCATTTTACTTAAGTCAGGAAAAGTTAAGAAATAACCTAACAAAATGTAGCAGGATATTTTACAAACCATGTTCTGTTGAACTATCTGAAACACTTTTTTCTCTCCCTGGCTAATTAGGGCTCTAGCATTTTAATCAAATGACGAGGTTGAATGATTGGGTGACCGATTGGAGTTGTTCCCTTAATTTTCTATGAGAGTCAATGGCAGTTGAACAACCAACTGCAATAGAGCCATTTTAAAAACCAATTTTCTATCCATAAGTTATCCTCAAAAAATTTTTTAAAGTATGATCCAGTCATGTACCAACAGAACAATGGTACCTCTCCGTATGTATTTCAACTGCCGTTTAATCTGTCAACATTTGTTTGCTGAGCCCTGACTATGGACATCACCATGGCTAGGGGGTCAGAAGTATTTTTCTGCAGAGTGTGAAACAAAGCAATGTTACTTTATCACATTACTATGAAAATCACATTTGGATTACACTTAGATTACAGTTTATATTTTACTTTGTAATCTGAAATAAAATAAAATTTAATAGCACTTCATTTTTTCCAGCATCGTTAGGGGAACATATTCTGTAAGTGAATTTTCCAGATAAGGTTGTCACATTTAAGCACCAAATAGTGCAAAAGTAGGTGAACTATTATTTAAAGTGTGTAACTTACTTACCTGTATCTGGAAAGAGCATGTTGATGTTAATATAACATTTTGTTGATAGCTCTGGGGACATGGTAATGACCTTCAGGTACTGAGGTACGTGACCAGAATCTTAAAGTGTGTGTGTATATGTGTGCATTCCTGCAGCCCATAGGGGTAGGTTCTCATACCACCCTCCCTGTCAGCCAAGCAAATACCTAAGATGGTTAGAATTTTGGGCATTTTTAGAATAAATTAACTCTGAGGGTATTGGCACTGTTTGGTTCATAGACTTTGTGACATCTCCTTCAAGATCACAGATAGTTGTTTATTTTTAGCTTCTATCTGGGTAAAGATATGGGATTAGTGAGGGATTAATGTAATGAAAAATTCGTTTGAATTTCTATCAGAAATCAGTAAGACCTTTAATTTGTTACTGACTACTTCCATATAGGATCTTGAGAAAGTGAATCCACTTCTGCGTGCATGTTTTTATATATGCAATTATGTGTGAAAGGACTTAACCTCAGTACTAACTCAACAGTAACTCTTAGTGTTCTGGAATAAGATGTATGCAGCCAACATTTGCTGGTTTGCCTCCTGGTGTATACGTTTTGAAGAGTTTAAAGTCACAATGAGCTCACTACAGCAGGTTTCTGGTGAATGTTTTAGAACATCAGAATGATGGTTTTAAATGTCTGACTCATTTTTGCTCTATGAACCAAGCTCTTGATGAGATTAATCACAAGACTGAGTACAAAGTACAGGTGTCTTCATCATTAAAACGTTCCTATTTTCCATTTTATTTATTTATTTTAATTTTTTTTGAGGAAGATTAGCCCTGAGCTAACATCTGCTGCCAATCCTCTTTTTGCTGAGGAAGACTGGCCCTGAGCTAACATCCATGCCCATCTTCCTCTACTTTATGTGTAGGACGCCTACCACAGCATGGCTTGCCAAGCAGTGCCATGTCCTCACCTGGGATCTGAACTAGCGAACGCCAGGCTACTGAAGTGGAACTTGTGCACTTAACTGCTGTGCCACCGGGCAGGCCCTCCTATTTTCCATTTTAAATGTAGCTGATAAGATTCTCTCCTTTTGAAAAAAATATATTAATTTTGCTACTAAAATATATTTTGCGTTCCATTTATTGAACTGGATTTTATTTTAATTGCATGATACTTTAACGTTTTCATGTTTTGTGCTGGGGTAGGAAGCATCATCAAATATGACAGTGTTTTGCACTGTTTCCAAAATGGCAAAATTTATTTTAACCCCCTGTTAAAATTGATTAGTGGAGTTTCATGTTTTCCATGGATCATAATGGTTTAATTATTTGAACTGAACAATAATGAACTAACTGGATAATTTCTTGTGCAGTTTTACATGACTTCAAGGGAAATCAGGCTGACACAAAAGATGAAGCATGAAAAAGACAGGTGAGTTTGGTGGCTGTACATTCCAGGGACAGTGTACCCTGATCGCTCTCTCTGGCTTGCTCACCCAGGGCATAGATAATGCCTTAGGAATTCTAGTTTTCGCAGTAGTCCCTTTTATGTGGATAAGCAGAAAATTATGGAAGATCACTGCAAGGAAAATAATTAGACTCCACGAGCATTTTTAGGAATTTGCTTTCAAGTATTATTCATTCCATTCAATTTTTTTTTTTTAAAGATTGGCACCTGAGCTAACATCTGTTGCCAATCTTTCTTTTTTTTTCTGTCTTCTTCTTCTCCCCAAAGCCCCCTGGCACATAGTTGTATATTCCAGCTGTAGGTCCTTCTAGTTTTCTGCTATGTGGGATGCCACCTCAGCATGGCTTGACAAGCAGTGCTAGGTCCGCACTCAGGATGCAAACCAGCGAAAGCCTGGGCCGCTGAAGCAGAGCATGCAAACGTAACCACTCGGCCACAGGACGGCCCCATCCGTTCAATTTTTATGACTTTTGTTTCTGTGGTTGTCTTCCCTCTCCCAATTCAGTTATGTATGTGCATTTTGAAAATACCCCAAAGGCCATAACTACAGGTGTCTTTAAATAATACTGCCTAATGGTCTTCAGAAATCCGAAATTTTAATTAGCATTTGAAAAGCACTGAAAAAAAACAAATGCTAGGTGGTCTTCAAACACTATGTTCCCTCTAGAAATATGAAACAAAATTGACTCTTTTGTTAAATGTTGTTTAATTCTTTGTCTAAAGATTGCTGCTCTCTGACCACTATAGTCGTCGAATCTCACAAGCATACAGTCTGATGAGTGAACTGTTATCTGAATCAGCACAGCTACCAGCAGCTGCGCAGAAACCGCTGCCTGACAGACCCAGAACTGCTCACACTTCCAGACGGCAACGCTCTCTTTCTCCAAGAGGGTGAGACGAGGTTTGGCATGTCATTTGGCAAGATAATATCAGGGATGATAAGAAGAAAGGCAGTGGTTTTGTGACCCAAGTTCAGTGTATTTGTGTCCACCCTGCTCAGAATTATGACAATAAAGTGAAGAAAAAATTGGCCCCATATAATTGTGAGGTCTTTGTAAGTTTATAGAATCACCAAGGAAAAAGACAAAAATGGCGTTGTCTCTAATTAAAATGTAACAAAGCACTTGGGTATACCTAATACAATGCTGACATCCATTCAATCCTGTTTTCTTCTTTTCTGTAGTTTTTGTTAGCATTTCTTTTTGTAATTTGCCCCCTAACTGCTCTTCCTGTCTCTCTACTTGGCTCCACTCTTGCAGAAACAGACAGTCCCCACCAGCTTCCCACTTCTTCCTCTGCTGTCTCTTCCCACCCTGCCCAGTTATTGCTGATTCAATTGTAGATACTGTTATACATTTCTTCTAAAAATAATGACCTCCAGTATGTTTGGATATGAGTTCATTAGGCAGGAATTAATTAAACATAGAATGCTAAAGAAAAGTACCCAAGTGTGAAGTTTCTTACATATGACAGACAAAAACAAAATAATATTTGTTGGTGATTCGTAAAGTGAACGTGAATTGGCAGTACTCGTGTTGTTAAAAATTACCACCTTTGACAAAATAAATGTAATCTCATAATTTAAGAGCCTAGAGGAAATGCTGCCAAACAGAAACCCGGATGTAATCAGATCACTTGTCTGTGTGTCATTTGGGGGTTACTCGAAATACCAGAGACCAACGCAGGGTATTAAATACACAAGTAACTTCCAAATACGTGGAGAATTTAACATGGATAGAGAGAGCACCAAAGACATTTCTTAGAAAAAAACAAATGAAGTTTGAAGCATGAGATAGGGAAAATAATTTGTTGAGAGTTCTTATAGACTAAATGTATCACTGCTGTACAGAATAAGCAGCATCAAGTGAATGTATTCATCTGAGCTAGAATTTGGGCTTTCTGAAATATTATAGCTTATCACTGATATGAAATTCTAGGAATATAATTATTATGTAATTTCTGCTTTAGAGAGAATCGACATGGTCACAATTTTCCAATAAATCAACCTGGAAAAGTCAGAAATATATCCAAACCCAGTTGTACGCCAAAGGGGAAGCCTTTGGGGCAACCTCACGGCTCACCTTGGCCACGTGGTAAGACCTAAAGCCTTTTTTATCTTGTGTAATTTGGATCTATTCTTGTCTCTAAAGTTGTGTTTTCATTAGTAAAAACTGTAAATCTAAGTGAAAAGCAATTCTCATTTCAACAGAATGCATGGAATTGGTAAAGACTTAGCTATACTGGGATTTTGTTCCATTGCTTTGAAAGAAGACGACCCTGGGAGTATTTTTAAACTATTGGCCTTTTTGTAATAGAATTTGAACAATCAGGAAATTAGATGGATTTATTTGGGAATCTGTTTCTTTTGTGGGTCTGTTTAAAGATGTAGGCACTTTCACAGATCAAGTTCTGATGGATTTTGGGAGGGACACATCACAGAAGAGGAATACTCAGAGGCTCAGATGGAAATAATTTCATGTTTTTACCCCTTGAACATCCTTTTCCACATTTGAAGATATAATATCTGTTATTTATTGCTAGCTTTATGTTAGTTAATTTTGCCATGTTTGGATTCTGATTACTAAAGTAAAACGTACTTATTTGTAAAATGATTAGCCATTAAAAATGTATAATCCTAGTTATCATGTAGTATAAATGTATACAGCTAATGCTAATGTATAACAGCAACCAACGTGCCAGGTTCTGTTTAAGCTCTTGAATTACAACCCTGTGCCATAGGTACTTTTATGTTCCCATTTTCAAGATGAGAAAACCAAGGCAGAGAAAGTTGGAATAGCTGCCTAAGATCAGACAGCTAGGATGTGGCAGAGGCAGGATGTAAACCCAGTCTGGGTCTAGTGCCTACGCACTAAGAACCTTCACTTTGGTTTGCTGCCTCAAGTTGGAAAATTGAAATTTCCATAAATTCCAATCTTTTTGATAAAACTTCATAATTTGGTTACCTCTTGGCTTTTGATTGAAAAAATTACAATAAGAAAATACTGCTCTTTTTAAACTAAAATTTCAAAATAGTAACCATGTTTTCTTCTAATTTTATTTTACACCTGATACATTTGCCAGAATTAAAGAAACATCCAAAATTTTCAAGGATTTTAAGCTTGAACCATAGTTTCTTAATAAGATGGAAAAGTCCTGGATTATGTGGAAATATGTCTTTCCCTTTGACCTGTCCAATGTCAGGCCTGTACTGTTACCTTGCACTTGACTGGACCAAGGCCTCGGCCCTCCTTTGGTCCCCTCCCTTGCCCCCGCTGGACTGAGCTTGATGTCGTGCTCCTGGGCCCAGACGTCCTCCGTGACCCCCACCCCATGCAGTTAGGCCCAGACCCTCTCTCTGGCCTTGTCCTCCCCCTCGGCCTCCTTAGGCTCCTTTCCCCCTGTAATCTGCGCTGATGCCAGCTTGTTTTCCAGCCGCATGCTGTGCTTTTGTGCTGCCATTCCGTAGTTGAAATTCTCCCTTATATCTTGAATGCCTCACCTCTGTGTTTCGGAAAACATCCCTAATCTTAATTCTTTACTTCTTCCAATCTGATAGAATGATTTTAACGTCCACATTTTCATTTTTGAGTTGGGGCTGATTCTGAACTTGCATGATGGTTGTGAATATTAGAGATAAACGGTAGCAGCAGTAGCTAAAAATAGTTCTTTTTTTGTCCTCTGAACCCTCAGTCACATGTTTATGTCCCTCTTGAGGCGCTAGTGTGGCAGGTGTTCTGTTGTAGTTACTTATAAACCTGTGTCCCGTGCTAGACTGGATTTTTCTGAGGGTAGCAACACTCTTCTTCATTTTGTGTTACCCCTCACATTGTACAAATGAAATAACTGGATAAATGAAAAAAATGGCTATTTAGCTTTCTTGCCTAAAAATAGCTATTTATAAACTAATTATTGTTCAAGAATATTAATGAGGGGCTATTGTAGTATTTATCCTATGTCAGAGAGCAGCGCCATATGCCTAGCTATTATCCTAGCTAACCTGTCACCTAGCTTCCCCAGACCTTTAAGGCAAAGATGAGAGAGGCAACTCTGGGGACTTGTGAGCACGCTGACCTCTCCATCTCGATGGCACCCAGCTGTGCCTCTGCCACATCCAGAACG
The DNA here is from genome assembly GCF_041296265.1 of Equus caballus. Lineage (NCBI taxonomy): Eukaryota > Metazoa > Chordata > Mammalia > Perissodactyla > Equidae > Equus > Equus caballus. The sequence goes on from NC_091704.1 coordinate 43,144,477, forward strand.
CACCCACTCCCCTGGCTACATTCAGTAGTCCCCCAATATTGCGGGGCAGTGGGAGAGAAACTGAAGCCTGACTGATCCCAGGCCCTTCCCTAGTCGGTAATAGGTGACCGAGCCCACGTGGGGCAGGCTCAGTCATGGCAGAGATGAGCCAGTGAGCATCCAGGCGAAATCTGAAAATTCACTGCACTTCATTTGTGAGAGAAGAGTTTTCTGAAGATACTTGTGAGTTGGACTATATGTTGCTGTCTATCTTGTAAACCAGGATGCAGTTTCTAATTTCCTCAGCCCTCCTTGCAAACTGTTATACTTAGAACTAAACACAAAACAAGCAAAAAAAAAAGGACTCTATCAAAAACAATATAAAGGCTATACGATTGTATGGGAGGTGTCATAGGCATAATAAAAGGTCTGTCTCTTGGACTCATCCAGGTCTAGGTTCATATCCCAGCTCTCCTGCTTACTTTGTGCCCTCAAATATGTTATTGAAAACCTCTCTCATTCATAGAGTTGAGGATTATAAGTAAAACATTTTGCATAACTTAAACAGTAAATTGTTGCTGTTAATCCTGGAATTTAAGAAACCTTAGTTAATCATACTCTTGGTAAAGTGTAACTTGGCATTTTGTCTAGGTGTTTACTGCTAATAGGCTTATGTGCCTGTATTCCAGTTCCCAGAGACGTTGTCAAGGCACATTTGCCATTTGAAAAGGACCATGGTTGTGCCATAAGGATACCAAATCTCTAAGCAGAGTTTTCCCTCCTTCTCCTGCACTCTTGTTTTGCTTTCTTGGTTCAAATCAACTATCATTTATTGAGCCCCTACTAATCAGAAGGTTTGAGTCCTCAAGGAACTTATGATATATGAAAAATTATGCTTTTTTATGGAGGGTTAAAGAAGTTTGTCTGTCTTTGTAGGAACTGCCACTTTTACCATTCAGAAAAAATCTGGTGGAGCCAAAATGGCAGTAAGAAAGGCTGTGCAGTCTCCAGTTACCTTCCAAAAAGGTAAGGGATAAATAAAGAGTAGAAAGTTCTTGGACTTAATACTAATTTTTCTTTTCTTTTTTTTGTGGTCATATTGGATTATGACATTATATAAATTTCAGGTGTCCATCATTATATTTCAACTTCTGTATAGACTGCAGTGTGTTCACCACCAGAAGTCTAGTTGCACTACTGAATTTTTAAAAATCATAAATCAGTCTTAGAAGTTTCAGCTGCAGGTTTCAGAATGAGGAGTGTAGCTGTGTGGGCAGTGGTTCAGAGAAGGGGCTGTGGAGTTAGCTTGTTTCTAATCCCAGTTCACCACTAACTCTAGCCTCGGGCCAATTCCTAACCCATTTGTGTAAGCTTCAATTTTCTCACCTGCAAAATATGGATTATAATAGTGAGAATGTATCAATGAACTGAGCACAGTACTTAACATAAAAACAAGTGCTCAGGAAGGTGCTGTGATCACGCAGTCACGGAGCACACAGACCTATCAGTTTGGGCATTTTAGGCCTGATTTTGCCCCCATCTTTGGACTCTTTCGAATTTCTGCTCTGATCAGCTAGAGAGGGGGGAGTTATACCTAATGATCTTAATACCCAATGTCTCCCCCAGCCCTCCCTCAGCCCATGTTACTCTTCACAATTTAAAAAGTACTTTCACATTCATTCTCCTATTAGCTCTCTATAACAACGCTGGTAGATAGTTAGGGCGACTATTATCCCCATATTACAGCCGAGGAAACTGAGGCAGAGAAGTTGAATGACCTGCTCAGATCCCCTTAGAACAATAAAAACAATAGCTAACAGTTATAGAGAACTTAATCGATGCCACATTGTATTAATACCTGTATGCATGATCTGACTTAATCCTCACGTTAATCCAGTGAGTTCTGTGGCATTATCCCAATTTACAGAAAAGAACTAATTTGGTAGAGATAATGGTGAGAACTCTATTTATATGTACTACAAATATGATGAGAAATAGGAATTAGTCTAATCCTGCCATTATGCCCCTCTCTCTGCTGTGATCTCCTTTCTTTGCAGATTCATCTTTCAGTCCACCACATCTCTCTTCAGCTGTGTCTGATCTGCTATTTAATCTATCTATCAAGTTGTAATGTTGATGGCTATGTTTTCTAGAAATTCCACTTGGTTCTTTTTCCAAACTTTTCCCCACTGTATGCATTAAAACCCAAGCCTCTAGTTATTAGGATGAATTTGAGTCCTAGAAGCATCACATCCTGAGCTTTTAATTTTATAATCCAGCCTTGTTTTCTTTCAAAGTCTCTCATTTTAATCCTTTGTAAAATGTTTTCTAGTTTAGCTTTTTATTCTTTTCTAAGCAAATGTCTAGCAATGTTTAACAGATAAAATGCCCCCAAATACAATGTTGCCCCTAAAAATAATTGAAATTATATGTACATTTGTTTTTTTTGTTTGTTTTTGTGGGGTTTTTTTAGCCCTGAGCTAACTACTGCCAATCCTCCTCTTTTTGCTGAGGAAGCCTGGCCCTGAACTAACGTCTGTGCCCATCTTCCTCTACTTTATACATGGGGATGCCTACCACAGCATGGCATGGCAAGCAGTGCCATGTCTGCACCCGGGATCCGAACTGGCGAACCCCGGGCCACCCAGAAGCAGAACATGCGAACTTAACCGCCGCGCCACTGGGCCAGCCCCTATATGTACATTTGTATTGTATTGTGTATGAAAACTCTAGAGACCCAGGGTTTTGTGTTCTTGAAGTGGGTTATGATCTAGCATGAGGCCTTGCCCAGAGAAAGGCAAATAGAGGTATTTCTTCCATTGGCTGGTGGTAGCCCTGCCTCTGAGAGGAAGAAGTTGAGTGTGACTCCAAGTTTCTAGCTTGGTGCTTGTCTAGGTTGCAGCCCAATAACTGACACAGGTAGGATAAGAGGAGGAGCAGGGTTTTCTTTTGGAGGTGATGGAGGTAATGGATTCGCTTTTACTGTTTGTAGTTTCAGATTCCTCAGACTAGACTCTTAAGACATTGTCTGGCAATATGTTATAAAGAAACTGAGTGGCATCGTTCAGCAGCCTACAGAGAAAGAGTGCATCTTCAAGGGAGGCTGCTGCACTTGCCGGCCTAGTTTCCACTGTGGGGTTTCTTCTTGATATATCATTTACCTGTCTCCTGCGAAAGCTTTCCCTGCCTGCACCAGGGCAAGAACACACACCTACCTTGAAAAGCTTTGCACATTCTCCGTTTCACAGAATTTCTTTCATGTTGTATTTTTATCTCAACATTGTCTGTCCCACATAAATCCTAGAGAATGCAGTCTGATCTGAAGAGAAGGAAATCACAAAGCCATTCCTGGATAAAGATATGTGAGAAAAAGCCAGTGATAGCCTCTCGAGGTTCGTAGATACCCCATAGGTAAAGGCTTATCCCCAAATGCAGAGTTGTTAACCCTAATTTCAGCAGACTTGGTGATGAGTTTGTCACTTTCTAGATGGCAATAATTGTGTTCATTTGACAAACGAGTATCAAAGTCTAGATAGCAGATTAATTTAGCAGAGATGGGGGTGGGATTCATTGGTAATTACAGCCTTTGCTAATCTCTTATATACTGAATACTTGAAGGAACAACTTCAGCATCCTGCCTCCATTTGGTTCCATTTACTTTGGAGAGACAGCCTACCCTTGTGGTTATAATACTGCTTAACCACCTGTTGGTTTCTTTCTCTCTCTCTGTGTTTTTTGTTTTGTTTTGTTTTGTTTTTGCTGAGGAAGATTAGCCCTGAGCTAAGATCTGTTGCCAATCTTCCTCTTTTTTTCGCTGAGGAAGATTGGCCCTGGGCTAACATCTATGCCAGTGTTCCTCCACTTTACATGTGGGTCACTGCCACAGCATGGCTGACGAGTGGTGTAGGTCCATGCCCAGGATCTGAACTTGGGCTGCCGAAGAGGAACATGCCAAACCTAACCACTATGCCACAGAGCTGACCCCTGGTTTCTCTTTTTTTAATCCTTTAGTCTCAACTTTTTCTGTGTTTTACTGGCTGTTTTCTTTTTTAGCACAGTATTTGTTCACATGTGCATTCCTATTGTCCATTCATAGATAATTTTGCTTTCATAGAGTTTTTCAAAATTTGTTCTTTAGTAATGTTCACTGAAATAATTATTTTAACATGGAACTTTCAGTCTCATCCCAAAATACTCAGTGATGTCTTTAAATAGCAGGAAAAGAAAGCCAAACCTTTTTCAACCAGAGCACCACTCTCACGTTTGATGCTAAAGTGGCAACCACAGGTACTACAGAATGATGTCAGCCTTGTTTCTTTTCAGACCCTTGGGGCCAGTCAAAAGAAAAATCCCTCAGCCGCCTTGTACCACCACCCTCTGGCCCCGCTTTGGCACTAATCCAGGAGGCAAGCTATTGGAAAGCTGCTGCCTTGGGGATCCAGATAAATAGGCCCATTTCTCATTTACACATATGAAGATTATCCTAAAGGAGCCTCTGAGTACTATTCTTCTTTCACCCCCGAAAAGAGAAAGTGGATGTATTAGCTCAGGTTCTGGGCATAGACCATCTCCATCATCTTGGGCAGATTATCTACCCTTTCTAAGCCTCCCTTTCCTCATTTGCAAAATGGAGATAATAACACTTCCCCCATACGATTTTCAGGAAGAATATTCATTTAGCAACCATCCGTTAAGCTCCTCCTACATACCAGGCACTGTTCGTCATGAACAACACAGACAATAGCACAAAAATAAGATACGGGAGACCTTCTTAAAGAAGGTCTCTTTGAGAAAGTGTAATGGAGTCAAGATCCTGAGTGATGAAAAAGGGGTTGTCATGCAAAGATAAGGCAGAACAGTTCCAGGCAGAGAGAAGAGCAAGTTGAAAGCCCAGACAGACACCAACTTGGTATGACAGAAACGATCAGTATGGGAAAGTGGCCAGAGATGGTTGGAGAGAGCGGTGAGAGACGATACAGGCTAAGGCAAAGAGCTCGGATTTTACTCTGGATCCAGTGGGACTCCATCGGAGGGAATTCAGCAGCGAGATAATTTATAATTTATATTTTAGAACATGTGGGAGAAAAAACAGAAGGCGGCAGACAAACACAGAGATACTGCTTGGACTAGAGTTATAACAATAGAAATGGGGAAAGTTATTAGATTTGGAATATATTTTGAAGGTAGACCAAATTAAGACTTGCTGATGGATTGCTTATAGGATGTGTAAGAAAGAGAAAGATAAAAGAAAATTGGATTTTAACCTGAGCATTTCCTGGGATGGGGAACAGTATTGAAGGAATGGGTTTAGGGGTAGAAATTAATGGTTTGGTTTTGGACATGTTAAGGGTGAGATGTTTATTGCACATCCAAGTAAAGATGTCAAGAAGGCACTTTGCTCTGTGAGGCTAGAGGTACAGGTTTGAGAACTGTCCGCATGTAGATGATATTTCCAGCTATTGCCTAGATGAGCTCAGCTGGGGAGAGTGTAGATGTGTAAGAGGACCAAGGCCCAGGCCCCGGGGCACTCCGGTAAGTTCAAAGGACTGAATGTAGATAAAGCGCTTAGCCATAGTAGCTGTCAAAAGGTGTGCTATTGCTGTTCTGGGGGCGTATTTATTTCTGGGTGGCATCCTCGGCTTTAAGGACGTGAGGTTGGTAGAGCTGTCAAGGACCCGGTGCCCGGACTTCACCACTCTGTTACCTCCTCTTCCTCTCTTCAGGGAGCCACACAACTGCTTGTCGCAACCTGTGTTTACTTCCCACCATACCTTATGTCTTGGGTGTTTCTTCAGGTCACCCTGGTGAGGGGCACAACGTACTATAACATCGGTTTTGGAACATTAAGTGCTTTAGGTGGGCACGCTCGTCTAGGGCCTTGTGCAGAGAAGCATTATTGGTTGAGGAATTTGCTAAGCTGCCTCTGGGCACTAGCTGGGATGAAACTTTCTTTTCAACAAACCCTGATATTCAGTAAGGAGGAAGAGGGCCGTAATGTGTTGTCATTGCATTTACCTTGATGCCTGTGACCAAAGGCAGCTTGTAGGCATGAAGCCTGAGTGAAGATACCTAAAACATCACGCCTAGGAAGCTTCCACAAGACTTTCCAGAAGAGGCAAGAAAGGCGCAGCTCCTCAAGTTCACCCAACTTTGAGGTTGGAACTTCTCCACAGTTCTGTTCTATCTGTGACTTCTTCTCCCTGGACTCGCTTGTCCTAGAGGTTACCATTACCTTTGACGTCAAAAGAGGTGGCCCCAAATCAGTTTCCTTCTCTCACACTGACAGGACCAGAATCGCTAGAACTCTAAAGTGAAGCATATCCAGACCTTGTGATTCCAACATTAGGTAAAATGTTATTGCCTTGGATTTGATGAAAAAAGTCACAATGAACAAACTTATAAATGAATCAGTCCTAACGTATGCTTTGTTCTTTTCCCTTGAAAGGCTCTCGTGCTCCATGTTGTAGTCTGCAGCATACAAAAAGTCGTGCCGGGCTTGCACCGCAAACCAAGCAGGTGTGTATAGAGTATGAGAGAGAGGAGACCGTGGTGAGCCCCTGGATATTGCCTGCAGACATCCGTCAGGTTCTTCGTGAGAGTCACAGTTCTCTTCTCCAAGTAAGCATTGTTCCAGATTGCAGGGTGCCTAGTGATTCCTTTGTGTTCTTCAGGGTTTTTTTTTGGTTTATTTTTTGTGGGATGTAGAGATACTGAAAAATTGTTAGGTCATTTTGAAGTAGTAATTCAAAACGTCTACACTTTTGGTTTAGTACTTCCAGCATTTATCTTTCAGAATTTTCCTTGACTTTGTATTTTAACAAAAAAATAACCAAAATGTAAGAAAAGGTAATTGTACTACCGTTATAAAAATCCATTCTGTCTTCAGATCTGGTGCCAGCATCTAGTTGTGTCAGATGATGTCCAGCCCATTGCCAATCCAGATGTCCTGGGCAACGACAGCCTGGGTTCCCTTCATATTTCCTTCACCATTTGGTAGACGAGCAACTCTAGAATCTTTGGGAAGCTTAGTTCAAGTTCCATTTACTTTTTTCTGAGGCTAAGCCCACAACTTACTGTCTTTCTCAATTTGATAGGACTTGTCACCAACGAAAGAGGAGCCAAAGCCTCCTTTTGAGGTGAGTGGCATGGACAGCATGTCTGAGAGCACTGGCAGCATCCTCAGCAAGCTTGACTGGAATGCCATTGAAGACATGGTGGCCAGTGTGGAGGACAAGAGCCCGTCTGTCTACTGGGCCCTGGACCTGTAAGACCTGAATATCATTCTGTTTCCAAGCAAAGGCCAGCATCTCACTGATGTGGTTCTGAAAGATTTGTGAGTTTCAGGAAGAGAAGCAATGAAGGAAGCGATGTGAGTTTATCACCTGCAGCCATATTATTACCTGGATTAGCTATTTCAAGAGGGAAAAATAAACATTTCTCAATAATTTTGCCTTCATGGGGAAAGGGTTGTTTAACTATAGATGTATTATATGTTTTTTGCATTTGAATTATCTTTAGGCATAATTTTTTAAGTGATGAAAAGTACTTAAACTACTTTCAATAAAAATCTTCTATCTATGTTGCATCCTTCTTTACTACCACCTGAGTTTTGAGAAACAACCTTATATGGGTAAACTTGATAGGAAAAAACAAGTTTCTTCTCCTTTCATGGAGGAGAATAAATCACAATCTCACCTGAGACACTCAATAATGAGCTCCATTTTCAAACACATCCTAAAATTCACTTCTGCAGGGCTTGGCTTAGGAGTAAAAAGGAGCCAACCGCCTTCCACCAGTCCTGAACTACTGCATAACCCAAGTTTCACGTAGGCCAGATCTTCTGTCCTCTGCCCTGTAGCCTGAAAAGCCTTGGCAGAAGAAATGGGGATGGCTGATTTGGGTGGGAAAGGAAGGGAATATGACTTTTGACTCCAGGGGGCTCATATTAACTAACTTTATACGAACTATGGTGCAGAGAGCTAGTACTGCACCCAAGGTGTCATAATTTTGGAGGATAATTTTTATGAAAAGAAACTCAAAACCTTCCCCCACTTGTCCATTTTTTGCTGTAGTATCAAAGACTACGATTATCTGAGAAAGCTGTTGAGTATTCCTCCTCCTCCAACTACACCCCTGCTTTTTTCATACACTTCAACCAAACAACATGTTGCAACAGGCTGAATACAGAAGCAGGTATGAGACTTCACCTGTCTTCTGTTAAGCCAAAAATTAAAGAGATTTGTAAAACTATAAAAAGAAATGCTACTCTTCTCACTAAATTTTTAAAAAATAGTTATTTTTATAAAAATGTGTTATATGTTAACGTTGAATGGGCCATTGTAATTTAAAATAATATTTAAACATTTTTCTCAGTTTCTAACATGATGAATATTGACAGGTATACCTACATAAACAAAAGCTCTTTGCGGTCCTCAATAATTCTTATGAGTATAAAGAGAACAAGAAGTTTAAGAACTGCTGCTTTAGGGGCAAAAATATGAACCTTCTCAGACTTTTAGAGTCCATGTACCACTCTCACCACTTCACAAACTGGTTTTACAAGAGTATAATTCCTTTTACCTGCCCACTCCTGTGCTTTTAAGGAAAGACAGTTTCCAATGCTGTTTCATTTCTTCCTGTAGATCCAAATTTCTATCTATCTAGTATTTCCCTTCAGCCTGAAGATCATTAGCATTTCTTATAGTGCAGATCTTCTGGCAATTAATACTCTCAGGTTTCATAGACCGAACTGTATCTTTATTTCACCCTCATTTTTGAAGGATATTTCTCTAGCCCTGCAAAGTTTTTACTTCTAAGATGGACCTTTCTGGTGTCTAAACTGGATGCCTGGGGTGTTAATGAGGTGTTAGCAAGATCTCTCCACTCTCTCTGGGCTGGGCCTCCAACACCCCCCAGCACTGCTTACTCTCTAGCAGCTCTTATTGTCTCAACCTCGTAGGAGCTGCTTTCTGGTAAGCCTCATGGACTCTTGCACTGAATACAGTCAGCTCACCTCTTGTTCAGTAAACACAGTGAACCCACGCACAGACTTTTAGGGATCCTCTGTGCACAGCTTCCTTTTCTCTGCTGCCCTACCCTGCAGATTCCAGCCACTGTTACTACCCTGAACTCAGATCTCTGCTTCCTCAGCTCAGTGGGACCACTGTGACCTGCCTGGACTCTAGCTCATTACGCTAGAGTCAGGATAATAAGCAGAGAGCTAGGCATTCATGAGTCACCTTGTGAGCTTACCTTCTGTTGGGGATCACTGTCTTGTGCTGCATGTTGTCCAGTGTCTAAAAGCAGTTGTCTCACATAGCTTTTGTCCTATTTTACGGTCAAGGCAGGCAGGCTAGTCAGGTACCAGTTACTCTGTCATAGCTGGAAGTGGAACTCTTAATTTCAGTGAACTTTTCCTCCATACAACACACCTGAGAATGAGGAATGAAGGAGGGCAGTGAATATCAGCAGAGCACTGATGAGCCTAGGCAGTCTCTAGCCCCAGCTTGAACATGTTCTGAGTCTTCAAAAAACTGCAATATGATGATTTTGCTTAGTGTCTGAACACAGAGGAAACATCCCAAGGAGTATGTTTCAGACCTTTCTACTTATAAGGAAGGGTCTAGACTTCATGCCCTCCATACATGGATTAAAAGAAGCAGTTTTCATATCTAGACTTTAAGAATTTACCGTGCTCAAGATTACCTCCAATTTCAAAAAGGGTTCCCCAATTTCTCAAAACTGAATTTTGCTCACATTTTTATTAGAAAATATGTTATGCAGCATTTACTATAGTGTATCACTAAGCAAAAGCCACATCTGAGTGTCTGACTATTCTGGCTGAGTTTGGAATCTATCAGCAAAGAAGCTCAAACACAAAACTTCTGCCAAGATGTTATGTCCATGGCCCTGGGTTAAAAGGACTTCAGCCTTCCTTACTCTCCCACTTGAGCACCCAGTGTTTCTAGCCTGTAGTATATACTCAATAAATGTTTGTTTGATGAATTAATGAATAGCTTGTACCATTTTCCACTTAACAATTCAAATTATTATGTACTATGCATTGTGACCTACTTTGCTTTTCTGTAAGAAATCAAACCTTGGACCTTGCTGAGGAAGTAAGAGAAAAAAGAAAATGCACTTGATAATTGTGCAGAAGTCACATTAGTAGCCCTCCAGAACTCCTCTTTCCTTTAAGCATTGCTTATATTCTGACCATTCATGTGTGTTCAACATCTGGACTGTGGGCCTACGCCATTAAGGAGACCCTGATGGAAACTAATGCTTTCATTTTCATAAAATATTGAATCTCGGGGACACCTGAGAGGAAAAAATCCTTGTTAGGTAAGGTTGGTTTGTAAGTTGGGAATGAATGGCCCAGGCTGTTCCTGTATTTGTGGGCCTCGGGCCAACTTCTGTGGCAGGAGTTGCCTAGCCGAAGGGGGGATTTTTATATAGGTTTTAAAAAACGATACTAATTTAGAAAGAGGTACTTAAAATATATTCAAGGCCATTAAATGTGAAAACAAGCCAATTAAATAACCTCAGTATTAAGAATTTTAAAACGGTTTCTAGATAGTGTATTGATAAATTATTTTTATTCCTTCTCTCTCTTAAGACCCAAGTGGAAGGATAATAAAGGAATTTTTAAATGTATAAAGCAACATGAAGAGAATTGGAGGGGAGATATTACTGGATGAGAGAAGTAGCAGTAAGTGTAAGAGACTAGAGGAAGCCATAACATAATTTGTGCAAAAGAGGATAGTTATGAACAGTGAACTTAGGACTCAGCTGACAAGCACAAAAAGGGACATGGCGAGACAATCATGGTTGTAAGTGTAACTTACAGCAGTCACAACTCCTCATCTAGGCAACCCTTGTTCAAAGAACTCCCAGCAGGTGTGCCCCAGGCAGGAGTCTGGCTTCCCATCTGATCACCCTAGAGCAGAGGTCAGCAAGTCTGGCCCTGCTCTCTGTTCTTGTGAATAAAGTTTTACTGAAACACAACCTTCCCATCCATTGACGTATTCTCTACGCTGCTTCTGTGCTTGAGTGGCAGAGCTGCATGGTTACTACATAGACTGTGTTACTTGTAGAGCCTAAAATATACGTATTTTCTGGCCCCTTACAGAAAAAGTTTGCTGACCACTGCCCCAGAGTGGAGCCCATCAGATGAAATCCACCTATGCACTGAGAGCTTCAATAAACTTTTTAGTACCTTATTCTAAAACCTGAATGGACAGGTAGGCATCACCAGATATATGAAGAAAGCCCTCATCATTAAAGGAAGAATCCAAATTAAATGGGCAAAATAACAGAGAAAACAGATCATGCAGGAAATAGAAGAAATGGTTTTTTTAAACTAAAACAAATGGTAATGGTCAGACAATGAAGGAGGAAACCTTATCCTCACATTTCCATGAGGTTATTTCTATTAATAAAGAGAATGTATATTTCTGGTTGGTGAGTGGCAAGAATTCAACATCAGTTGATTTCCATTTTTTAAATGAGTGCAATACATCTGTTAAAAACCAGATATGTGTGTGACTTCACTCTCTTCCCTACTCTTGGCGCTCAATGAGTGAGGGCAGCAGTTTCTTTCAGGAGGCTACGTGGATTTAAGGATTTGCCTTGCAGATGGATCTCAAGGTCTAGATTTGGGGCAGATGGCAGCAAGCTTGACTGGGGCTGCAGGTCCAGGCTACAATATGTTCTCTACTCTGGCTCTGTTGACAATAAAGCTGTTAATTTTATTTCCATCTGTCTGACTCCAGTTTATCATTCTAATCAAACTTGAAGGAGTGAGGAATGTGAGCTATCAGCTTCCTTAAATCTGAACACATGATGCACTGGCTGTGACTTGAGCTTATGCCTCCAAATGGCAAGTGAGAATTCTCCTTTTGAATCTGAGAGATATGGGATGTTGTATTCATAAATAAAGAATAAGATACTGTATGAGAGGAGCAAAGAACAGGAAGAAATTCTTTGAAAATTAGAATATAGCTGAAAAAAAATTTAATTGAAAAAGTTGAAAAAAAACTCAGAGCCAAAAGACCAAAAAAAATAAAAGCAAAGAATCCTAACTGAGAATATCAGTCCAGGAAGAATAATATCTGACAGAAATTACAGAGAGAATAAAGAAACTAAAGGGGAAGAAGTTACCAAAGGAAATTCTCCATAGCTAAGGACACAGATTAAAAGTCTATATAACATGTCCTGTAAAATGAATTTTACAAAGAGATCCATTAAGGGACATCACAATGAAACTTTAGAGTATGAGAAATACAGAAAACATCCTAAAAGCTTCTAGAGAGGGAAGACACGGGTGACATACACAGGAACAATAACAATCAGTATGCAAGCAGCCCTCTTAGCAGCAACAGCACAGGCTAGAGTATGGTGAAAATGCTTTCAAAGAAAAAACGTTCAACTTAGAATTCTAGACCCAGCTATCAATTATGAGGTGAGAATAAAGACATCAACAGAACAGGGTTAAAAAATCTGGTACAACACCTTTACAGCGGTCCGAGAAAATCAGTCCACATTGGTGCAAAATAAGATCAGTTCCAGGAAGGAGTTCCTTGATGGTGGAACCAGAGGGGGAGGAGAGGAGACTCGAATGAATGAAAGAAATGAAAGAGCGCTCCAAAAGAGTTAAAGATTTCTATGTGGAAATTATGAGTGAAAAAGCAAAGTGATCTCACTAAAGAAAAAACAAGAGCATATAAGAAAGGAAAAGTATTCACAATACACTAAATGTAGGCTATGACTGGAGAATATTTATATAGTTTTATATTACATAAGCGCTCATTATAATTATATCCATATTGGGAGGAGAGGGTAAGAGTATTAAGAGCCAAGTCTTTCTCTATCATAAAAAATTCCATACATCATAATTCAATAAATAAGGTCTAGAATAAATTATGTATTTTTTTTTTGAGGAAGATTAGCCCTGAGCTAACTGCTGCCAATCCTCCTCTTTTTGCTGAGGAAGACTGGCCCTGAGCTAACATCCATGCCCATCTTCCTCTACTTTTTTTTTTTTTTTTTTCTAATATGTGGGACGCCTGCCACAGCATGGCTCGCCAAGCAGTGCCATGTCCGCACCCGGGATCCGAACTGGTGAACCCCAGGCCGCCCAAGTGGAATGTGAGCACTTAACTGCTGTGCCACCGGGCCAGCCCCCTAACAGTATATTCTTTAGAAATATGGATATAACTACTCAAATAAAGATATGAGTTGAAAGTGATTGCCTCTATGAATAAGGGATTGTTTAATTAGAAAAAAATAAATCATTAAATAATGGAAACTTAATCATTGCATCAAAAGCCTGCCTCATTAAAATTTTTATTTTGGAATTACTTTGAATTGTATAAAAGGCAGGATTTTAAAGATTCAATTGACAGTTTTAAGCTATACAGAAATCCACCAAGACTACTTTTCTCCTTTGTGGATAACGTCACATCTTCTGATTCCTTATTTTAAAGCCTGGTTATTCCTCACGGGCTGTCCTCCGGATGAACCAAGTGGTGAATCATGTTGTCTTCTATGTGGATACCCACCCAGGAAAACTTGTCTTACTCACCAAATCTTACTAAGAAAATTCACACCTGTTCTCTCCTTATTACAACTTAAATAATAGCCAACCAAAGCTATGTGACCAATTTAAACATCCTAAACAGTTCTACAGATGAGGCCACTTCTCTCCTTCCATCACCCCCACCCCTACCCAAGTTATCATCATCTTTCACATGGACCCTTATGGTCTCCCTCCAATCATTGTATAAATTGTAGCCAGTGATCTTTTAAAAACTCAAATCTGATTCCACAAATGCAAATCCCTATTCCACGCCCAATCATCTTAATTTTTTAATGGCTCCCCGTTGCTCATACGACACCCTTAACAGGGCCTACAAAAGCATAATTTGGCCTATTTCAGCAGCTTCATCATTCTACTCTCATTTGTTCTCTGCCATTCACAGGAACTGTGAAGCATCTGAAGGCACTATGCTCTTTTCTTCAGGGCCTTTGCATGTACTGTGTCATCAATTTGCAATTTTCCTTGCATCCCTTTCATCTATTTTTCCCCTCAGACTTCACAGGTCAACCATCATGTCCCTAAGGAATGAACTGCTGGAAGCAATTTAAAAAAAAAGAATTTCCCATTTCTCAATGGTTCAACCAACATTATTTGGCATCTATTTCTATCTATTACATGCCAGGCTTTATCTGAGGATTAGTTTCACTTGGAAAAGGAAGCCTTTCTGATCTTCCCCAATCCTCCAGACTACTTCAGTGCTACATACTCTCATGGTTTCTGTTACTTTTCCTTTCAAGCACTCATTTCAGTTGTAAAGTAACAACTGTAGAATTGTGTACTTTGTGTTTCATATCCTGTCTCTCCCACCAGAACACAAGCTTACTGCCAATGGGTCAACACAGTTCACTGACCATTGAAGGCACTCAGCAAATACTTGTCAAATGATTGAATTTGCAAAAACTAAAAATAATGAGCCAATGTCAGTAGCAACTGATCTCCAAGACAAACTGCGAGTATGACAGGAAAGAAGAATCCAATGCTTTAAGCTCAGGAATGGGGTTCAGAATGTAGTCTGTGATTCCTTGATCTCTCCAATGCCAACCTTTCACCTTTACTAGTTCATTCCTACGGTCACACTGTGCACCTTGTTTCCAGAACCACTCTACCTCAGAAATGTCACACATTCCTTCCTCTGACTTCATCATCCATTATTCAATTTGTGCTACTCCACAGCACTTGCTCTTCCACTTCATGGAAACCTTTGAACCTTGACCCTTCCATTTTCTCCCAACGCAACTCTTCAACTACACCCCTAGCAAACTCCCAATCCTGGCTCAATGACCAATCACCTTTGCTGTGTGGCTGAGCACTACTGGAAAAAAAATAACACAATCATGCAGTGGCATCCTCACAATTCTCCACATTGTAGCCAGTGAGTGATCTTTTTTGAACCACAGCCCTGCGTATGTCATACCCCCAAACCTTTGAAAGTGGCTTTTTATTATCTGCTTTTCTCCCTAGCTTCACTGCTCAGCATTTCAGTACTCTGTTGTTTCTCCCTGCCCTTCCACTCTCCCCAAGATTCTCATTCATTTCTCAACTCAACCACAAACTGGCTTTGCTCTCATCCTCTCTGAAACTACTCTCCCTAAATGTTATCATTTATATCCTGAATGGCAGGGTCAATCACTTTTCGGTTTTCCTCTTACTGCTGCATTTCACTTGTTGCTCTTTACCCCCTTGTTGAAACTCTCCAGTCTTGTAGTTTCTGGATTCTTGCCATACTCCCTTAATCATTTCTCTTCTCTCCTCACCAACTCATTTTCCTCCCATTGCACCTTAAATGTTGGTAGTCTCCAAGGTCCTTCTATGGCTCTATGCTGCTTACTCTACAGTTTACATGCTGATAAATCCCAAATGTAGCCTCAGCTCAAACTTCTTCCCTGAAAGTGTCAGGCTTGTATATGTTCCCACCTCTGGACATCACCTGAACATCCCACAGGTACTCACTTTCAACATATTTAAAATTGAACCTAGTCATCTAAAGTAGAGAAACACGAGATCTTTCCTTGATGCCTCTGTCTTCCTTTACCTCAGTCAACTGTCAAGTCCTGCTATTTTTATTTCCTAAATACATCTGCAATCTCTCCAATCTTCTCTTTGTCCCCAGTACCCTCCTCATCCTAGTTCAGGCTCTCACCATTTGTGAGACTACTGCGTTAGTGTCTTCTTGACACCCTCAAATCTATCCTCTATGTAGCAGGTGAAGTGAGCTTTCATTAATCCCTTGCTTAAAGTCCTTCCACTGCCTACACATTAAAATTTAAGTTCTCAAAATTGTATACTTATCTCTATGTCTATATCTTCATCTTTTGATACTGTACCACCCACACCGATTCCTCCACACACCGTGCTGTCCACGCTTTCAGAACTCCATCCCCCCATCTCCTCACTTAACCAAACATTCTGATGATCCAAATATGCACAAAGGATAATTAGAAATTTCTTTAAATAAGCTCCCACATAACATGCTAAGTGATTTTATTTACCAAACTTCATATTACATTTATTTCAGGAACACATGGCTTCTGGCTTCACTTACTACTCTTTTCACCAATCCAAGTTTTAGTCTTCTACATCAAGCCAGGTAATGTGGAAGATAATTAAAATAAAAATAGAACACATAAAATATCACATTTTTTTATCTAACGGGATGGTAGGCATCTCAAAATCTGAGAATATACAAGTAGATCTTTTGAAAAGGCGTGAGAAAAGCTACAACATTCAGTCATTAAGTGGTCTACATTCAGATCCTAGCAGGTGACTGAATAAGGATCTTCCAGATGAACTCTTCTTTATAAGAGCAACTGATCTGGGAGGTAAGAGCCCTGAGAGTTGCACTTGGCTCTGGGACTAAGCATGTGTTTGTAGCTTGTAGACATCAATTCGCCTCCTGGAGCCTCGTAAGGGCTTGGATTAAAAAGGTTCTCTTAATTTGTAGTTCATCAATTTCCAAGGCAGGTCATAAACAGAACTGAGGTGGGGAGGCTATGAATCCCTTGGAATTGTATGCATAATTCTGGGTATGAATTTGTTCCGTTTTCTAAGGAGAGATTTCATGGCTTTCATTAGAATCTCAAAGAAGTTCATGAATTCCTAAGTGGTTCAGAACATCTGCGTTAAATGATTCCTCAGATCCCTCATATTGTATGATTCTATAAATATTTTTAACACTATGGAACATGGGGATCCATTATTTGTTTAGGTTTTATAACAAACTTAGATTATAATTACTTTTTCCTGTTCTTTGGTCCAGGATCTAATTCTAGTAAGGTTAAGCCTAAATCACAATTCTAGGTAAGTTATGATCAAGGCAAACTTACACTGCCGTTTCTTAGCAGAAGAAAGGCTAATGTCAAGGGTGAAGACTCTAGAACCACTTGACAAAGTAACACAAAATAACTTCTCATTCCTAAGGTTCTAAGTAACAGATAAAACAATGACTGAAAAATAGTCAGAGATAGAGGCAAAATTCCATTGAAAAGAAACCGTAATGTCTATAAACTAAATAATGAAAATAATGGCAGGGGTCCACTTATTTCAAGGAGTAGTTAACACACAATTTCTGACTAACAGAGGAACTTTAATCACAGGACATCCTCTGTTATCTATTTAAACTTCTGTTTCCTTACTTTAGTTCTTCATCTCCAACTGCCTGTTCAGCATTTGCCAACTAAAATTCAACGGATTAAACGTTGATCACCATCTTTTTGAAAACTGGGCCTACGTCCTTCCTTCATAATCTCTGTAACGCTACTCTGTTCTAGTTATGCAGGTTATGCAAGAATCACAACATATGAATTTAGCCTCTCTCAAACCTACGATAAATTCAGGTAAGAAAAAGGATTACAAGCCAGAAAATAACTGTTCCTCTATTTAGAATCAACTATTTTCTCAAGAACCTAAGGACAAACAATTCAGTTTCTTCATAAAAAATTTGCCAAGTATAAAAGAGATGAGGAAACTTATGGATTAAGACCTAAAAAAAAAAACATTTTGAGAAAATTTAAAATTTGAACACTTACTGGATATTTGATGTCAAAGAGTATTCATATTTAAAGATGATGTATTTACAGATGAAATAATATGATGTCTGGGATTTATTTCAGAAAAATATGAGGAAAGGGAGTGTATTGGCTACAGCTCAAACAAGCTTGGTCAGAAACTCAGAATGATTAAAATTGAGTGATGGGAATATGGCAGTTTCATAACAAAAAAGTTAAAATAGTTTAAAAAGTTCTGATGAGAAAAAAATAACTGTGTGCATACTGCATCACTCTGAGCAATGAAGCCATATACGAAGCCATATATGAATGGAGTCTTAAAGGAGGGGTGTGTTGGTAGTATTCACTAGATTGCCATACAAAACACATGGGGATGTTATGACCACTTCGTCAATAAACTATGCAAACCAGAATTTGGTCAGTCACTGACCCTTCTATCATACCAAATTTAGATTCAACTGTTTCTCAGGATCAAAAGAACAAAGAGTGCATTTAGAAAAATCTTCAAATAAAAATAAAAGCTATTTGTGTAATAAATAATACTCTTCCTATGACAAGAATTAGCTAAGGGGTTAAACGAACTTTAAATTTTAGTTTTAAATGAAACATTTAAAATGAGCAAGACAAGCAGCAAAATGGTCAAATAAGATTTTTGCAGAGCAAAAATTACTATGAAGTGTTTCAAATTACATTATTTCAAGTGGGTGATCTGATGGGTTTTATATTTGCCGAAGTAACCTTACTCCAGTTTACATCAATAGTTCTGAAGATGCAGACCACCTGGACATTAGGATAGTGACCAATAATAAGTTCTCTGTGTAGCTAAATTTGGTTTGTGGGGGAGGGAGAACCATACACTTTCCTGGTAAAGTTTATTTTCTAAATTAACATATGATAAATTTATTTGCTGGTCATGAAACATACATTGGATGAGAAAGCTTGACTTACCTGTCTTCCAGAGATAGACTATAGTCATCAAAAATTGCCTGTGTGCTTCAGTTACCTGCTAACAATTCAAATACTCAACATATCAACAGAATAAGTTATATATTACTTTTCTCTAAAAGTTGAGGATTTCTTCTACTAGAGATTACTAAATTCTGTTTTCTGCATTTGTATTTTGAAATGGACTTTTTAAAACTACCCATTCTTTGTCAAAATAATAAACAATTTAAGAAAACACTAAAATTTCATATTAATATATTACAGTGAAGAGCTATTTGGAAATTTTTATATCAAATCTAACATATCTACTTTTCGATACAAGTCAATAAAACACGATATAGCTTCGTATAGTATCAACAAACTACAGATTAAGATTGAATTTTGTAAATCCCCAATATACTTAAGTTTGACTTTGCATATTTGACTGACAATGCCTTTAGTGTCAAGATCTAAAAAAACCATATTTGAGAAATCTACTTCTTGAAAACTTTGGTTTGTATATTTAAGGGTTAAGGCTTATACAATGTATCAACATTTGGCTTATATTAATAGCTAAAATATTGGAGCTTAGAATATATGGAAAACAAATACAGAAATTCATCCATGACCAACTGAGGCAACAGAAGCCTTACTGCCGTGTGCTTACTTCCTCAAGATCACTCTACGCAGGATCCCCAAGTATACACACTCCAAGGATCCTGTAGGAACCGGCTTACTTTCAGTAAGGATCATCTCCTTTAATGCTTGATGCTCAATTAGCTTGGAGCAGTGAGACACAATTACTCCAACTCCAAATTTAAATCCCTATTATAACATTTTAAGTAAATCACTGGATCGTTCTGAGCCTCAGTTTTCCTTATGTACAAAATAGGGATAAAATATTTAACCAGCAGAGTTCTTGTAAGAATTAAATGACAGCATGCATCCTAGTATCAGGCTCATAGAATTCAAAATCAGCTTTTTTACCTACATCTTTATTCTTTAGTACTCTATATGCTGGACTTTTATACTCATTTTTTTTCTAACTGGTATTTTATATTTATTGATAAATCATTATTGTTTTCATAAACCACCTGAAATTCTTTGTTAATAAAACAAACTCCAAGGGGGAAAAAACTCAATCTAGTTTTGACCCACAGAGTTTAAAGTAAAAAGGAAGAGGAAACATGCAATTAAGTGGAAGAAAAAGAAGAATGAGACAACATTTCCTTCAAGAAAATGTTCTGAAAGAATTCCACATAGGAAATAGATCCTGAAAAGTTATTTTCATCGTGGTTTAATAGGTGTTCACAAAAAGGTATTCTGTGGCACTGTCACTCTTCCTCACAAATTGAATATCTTCATTTATTGGCCACTTTCATAAAACTTAACATTCTAGAGGTCAATTTTAAAAACTGACTTAAAAATAAGTACACAATTTTTGAGTTAAATCTGAAACAGACCTCATCTCCTGTAAATTTCAGGCATTACTATTTCTAAGCATCAACTAGGCAAATCAACTGATTAAATACCCACATCCCCATTTGGAATAACAAGTAAACAACTGCTCCCAAAAGATGTATAAAACGTTTAGAATAGAAAATGAATAAACATCTCAACTAATAAAATTACTCCTTTTTCAGCATTAAAAAATAACTTGTGAAAAATGTAATGTAATTACGAAGTGTCATACTCATCTCTATTTCTAAAATAACACACGGCATATTTTAACTAAGAGAAATGCTAGTTTCCCAAAATAGCATGATTACCTTTCCCCAAGACTGTTATCTTTTCCCGAGGTTTAAAAAATAAATATTACCATCATGACATCACTAGAAAGAAATTGAAGCATACAAGGAATAAACTATAGTTTCTTTTTATATCAAAATGTACTCTTGAAAATGTGTTTGGCACAGTGCTAAATCATAATAGTTAATACTAAATATTGCAGGATACAATAAAACCCTGGAGTTAATTGTTTACACCCTCTTATGGGAATGAAAATAATAGATACCAATTATTCAGAAGTCAGCCTATACAAACTGTATAAACAATATTTTATGTTTTGCTTTGAAAACCAGTGATATAATAAATTTTACATAAAAGACTGTAAAATAATATAAATGGATTTAAACAGATCTTTACAATAAGAAATTCAAATGGAAACAGACAAGTAACAAAGAGAAGTAAAAAAATTTATTGCAGTATTCGCTCCACCAGATTGCCTGGGGATCCCTTTTCTTGTATTGTTTTCAGGGTGACCTAATACATCAAAATCTACATTTACAAAAACTCCTTCTGCAGATAGGTCATAGATACTGCATGCTTTTTTTTTTTTTCAACAGAATAAATTATATATCCAGGAGATTCTGCCATTTTACAGCCTGGAAAAAACAATGCTTCCCTGGAAACTGGGCTAAGCTAAAGAAAGCCATCCGCTGCTAGGTTAAACTCCAAGAACACTTTATTAAGAACATTAACAGACTAATTTCCAACATTCACTTGTTTATTTTTTAAACAGAAAGTTTTTTCCAAGATATAAACAATTTTTGTTAAACTATAATACAGTGGGAGTAAAAATGAACTGAGAATCTGTTTCTGCTGCACAACAGCGAAGGGAGCTCCCACAAAAATGTTTGCCCAACATTTCCTTCTTTTGTTCCTGCATCCCAGGTTCCATTCTTACTCTTCATAAAACTGATTTTTTTTTTTGCCAGAATGTTGATATTTCAAGTTTTTCTGCCTTTTAAAAAAATTCCTGTAAATTTGGCTGCATGTACAAATTCATTAGCTGGAAGTCCCATCCTTGGCGGCATACAGGGATCGTAAAGTCTGAACAACTTTATTAGTCAGCTTATTAGCACTCGTTAGAGCAATTTTTTTGTAAATAATGTCTGACTCTTTAATAGTGTCTACCCAAGGCACCAGTTTGCGGCCATCACGGCGCTTAGCCTCAGTCCAGGAGCCACTGTAGGAGCCTGCCATCCACTGAACACTGAAGCCATTGCTGGTTTTCTGTACTACTCTTGCAATTTGTGGTCGATCTTTGTACTTTGGACAGCAAATAGCGATGACATCCATGACGTCAACACTTTCATTCATCTGTGCTGCCAACTCCGTAGAGTCTGAATTTCGTTTTGACCTTCTCAATGACTAAAACATTGGGAGGGGGGAAAAAAGACCAAGTGTTACACAAAAGAATTTTAGTGAAATTATTGTTTTTATTGCTTTTAATCCCTTGACGCCGGGTGTTGGGATTTCCCAGCACACTTCCATTGCTGGCAATGAGACGCACCGTGACCGCCAGCGCCAAGGGGTTAACATACTTGTAAAACCATAAAACTCTTAATTTGTACCCGTGTCTTTACTCTTATTGATATATAAAATTATATATACATATGAACCATAAAGCTACATAAAACTTAGCAACAATAAAAACGATAACACACATTAATACAATCCAAAGAAAATTAATAATCCTTTATGCTGGATAAATCTCATTTCTGTTTTTTTCTTTTTTATTGTCTTTTATGTTAAACTTTCTACAAAAGGATGTATAAATGGTTAAGTAGAGAATCTCTATCTACAAAATGTTTTCTCTCATAAGTATTACATTACTTGGTGTACATTTAATAGACTGACATATATAAGCACATAAAAATCATTTTACGTAATACGCTGCGAAATACGTTGACTCCTCCTCCGCCTCACCCCTGAAGTGCCTCCTCCTCTATCCTCCCCATCACTTTCATCATCTTCTGTCTCTGCTGCTGCATTATTTTTAGGGCTGCCTCCTCCAAGCAGCGAGGTAATTGCTTTGTTCCGAGCATTTGTGCTAGCTGACACCTCCCCTTCTTCCTCCTCTTCATCAGGGTCCAGATGTTCCATGAGAAGTTTGAACTACAAAAATTAGATATTAGAGTTTTCAGTAAATATTTCAAACAAGACTGTCAAATCTCTAAATGCTTTCTTTTTCACTCTAATTTTTTTTCCTAAATGTTTTCTGTGGCAGTAGTTTAGTGTGGGTGAAAAAAGACTTTAGCTATTGTCCAAGTCAGGGATGGGCAGACATTTTCTGTACAGAGCCAGACAGTAAATATTTTTGGCTTTGCAGGCCATATAGTCTCTGTTATAACTACTCAACTCTGCCATTGTAGTCTGAAAGCAGATACAGACAATATATTAGGAGTCTCTCAAAACATTTTCTTCAACATTAAGAAAATTTTGTGGTAAAATACACAAAAACATAAAATTTACTATTTTAATCATTTTAAAGTGTTCAATTGATTGGCATTAAGTATATTTACAACGTTGTGCAACCATCACCACTGTCATTTCTAAAACTTTTTCATCATCCCAAACAGAAATTCATTCTGTACCCACTAAACAATAACTTACCATTCCTCCCTTCCTCCAGCCCCTGGTAACCTTTATTCTATTTTCTGTCTTTATGAATTTGCCTATTCTTAGAGCCATTTTAAAAGGGCATTTTATATACACACACCCCCACACACTTGATGAGTATATATGTAAGAGATATACAAATATATATACTTGTATTACTTCTGTAAGAATACATGAAGAAATAGTAATATTGGTTGCCAGAAAGGAGAGGAACAGAATGGCTGAAGAGGGTAGGAGGATGATTTTTCACAGTTTTCCCTTTTATGAAATATAAATATGTAATCTATTGAGTTAAAAAAATACATACACAGGCATAGGTTTTTCCTAAAACTTGCCTGAAAACTCCCATTTTTGCTAAAATGAAATTGGTGGTGGGCTGGTATTTCCTAGGAAAAAGTAATTACAATGCAATGGGTAAAATGGGAAAGGCAAGCTTAAAGTAACTCAAAACCACACAGAGAAAAATGATCTTGATATTTCATGAAGCTTACTTGTAAAGGAGGCAGCTATCTCCCCCAAAAAGAATTTATTTTTCAAAAAAGTCATTAATTAGAAGGAAATATATTTTGGTTTTACTACTCACATCTAGATACTGTTTTACTATACTCCTCTTCACATCTTCAGTGATTTTGGAATTAGCCATATCACTCCGCAGGAAGTCCAGTGTTTGTTTGGGATGAAAATGAACTCCTGTTTTTCGGTTTATCGCTTTATCATATACTTTTGCAGATTCAGATGGAGAATATTTCTGAATTTTACTGTTTTGGGAAAACAAAACCATTAACTTAAAAATTTTTTCAGGCATTTACATTTACACTGATTCTAGTTAAATTTTATTTACTAATAGTTAAACTTTTTGTCATAAAGATTTCAATGAACTTGTACACAAGATACAAATAATTTTAAAAAAGGGAAGTAAAAGCATGAAGGCAAAGATTAAAAGAACAATATTTTCTTGTTTCCATCAGTATTTGTCTTGAATAGAGGCATCATTTAAATGGAAGCAGTTTCTCATGTCTATTTTTTAATACCATGATTGTGATTGCAGGACAGTTTTAATACAGTTACTCAACACCACCTAACAGGTTTACCTCCTTCTACTTTTTTGCTCCCAATTATTCATTCTCTACACAGCAGCCAGAATGACTATTTACAAACCTGTTTCATATTATTACCAATTCTGCTTAAAAAATTTTCCAACTATGTAACACTGTCCCAAAACCTTATGAGGTTTTAAATTATTTTGTTTGGCTGCCAACATTTAACATCAACATATTTGTCATAAAAATCTGAATTATCTAACTTCTTGAAAAAGTGAAAGCAAAAAAGTAGAAGTTCTGGCCACAGTGTGGCTACCCTCTTCTGTGGTAACAAACTGATGAACATCTGAGTAACATCTGACCCCTTTAGATGAAACATGCTCTTTCCTGTTTGCCACTGACCTTCTACCAGGTCCACTTTACTCATTTCATTTATCTGTTCCCTACATACATTTAACTTCGTGATTCCTAATGTAAGGTTTCAATGAATGCGGAAAACGATCAAAATTCGATGGGTACAGGCAGAAGAAAGATACCTATAGTGACTAATGGTGGATAAAATTATGGGGCACTCAAAATAATTAGTACTTTTCTACTTCTTACTTTATAGAGCACATGAAAGACTATTTGGATTCTGTTAGAGTTCAGTGTAGTTGGTTTGCACCTATTCTTCATTCACAGCTCTTTAAAAATTTAAATTTGCAATTTATTTTAAGATTAGCCTAATTCTTTACTGAGATCTTTTTAAGAAAATCAACAAAATAAGTCCTTTAATTTATAATGCTTTATCCCCAAGTAAGGGAATACATTTTTTCTCTCTTCAATAATATGATGGACAAATTATGGTATATCATACAACAAAATATTATCTAGCACTAAAAAGGAAGAAAGTCCTTTTTCAAAAGGAGCATTTTAAATATTAAAGTAAGAATACAGTCAAAACTGGGTTTCATATTTCTTTATTATTTGAACAAAGTAACGCTTTTTTGCTCTCACTGCTTATGCAAGCTTACCTATCAGAAAATCCACAGAGATTCTTCAAATGTTGTTTTAACATCAGAAGTAATAAAATACCCTGGGAGACATTTGCAAACTCAATTAAAGGAGCTGAATTTTCTGGCAAACATTTCATCACCGAATTTATATCATCTTCTGAATCTGAATCTGAATCTGAATCCACACGTTTCCGTGACTTCCGAGGCCTGGAAACTTCTTCTTCACTCTCGCTTGACTCATTTTCCTTACTGGGTGATGATTTTCTCTCTTTCCTTTTGTCTTTTACCATTGACTGCAAAAAGAAGAAATTATTCTGTTTGAAAAACGATAAAAACAAAATACCACTAACAAATATACATATGATCCATTCAACAGCTTCAAAAAGCATCCTTAAATTAACATTTTATGCATTAAAGCCCTCTGACTTTCCATAAACAACTGGAGATGTAACCCTTGTGGGAAAAATTAAGTTCCAAAACCAAATAAAATCATTTATAATCCACTCCTCCTCCCCTTCTCATCCCCCCTCAAAAACCATTCAAAGGGAAACAATTTTCTTAGAGGATCATGACAGGAGATAAATTAGTTATAAAAGTATCAATTTGGTACATAGATAACCCATTATAAAGGAAAAGCAGTAATTATAATTTAACTGAGACTACAACAGGCTTGAACACGTCCAGTTTATATCAAACTCTCAAGAACTTTTCAGCAAGATAATATGCAACTTTTCTTAATACTTAAATTCTGTTTCTTTGTACTTTATAAACTGTTAGCTCTTAAAAAGAAAGTCAGTTGGGTTTAAGAGGGGGGTAGGTCAGATCACAAAGCAATTATTCAAAAGGTAACTGTTAAGAAATAAGACAGGAGAAACATTCACAAGTATGTCCACAATAGTAAGTAAAGTAAAATAAGATAAAATGATGGCTAAAGTTCCTGGGAAATTATTAACTTTTCAAATTTTAGTGTGCATATTAAACACCTAGGGATTCTGTTAAAAAGCAGACTATGTTTCAGCAGGTCTGGGGGGGCCTGAGGTTCTGCAGTTCTAACAAGCTCTTAGGGGAGGCCAGTGCTGCTGGTCTTGGTCCACTCTTCAAGTAGCAAGGATTTGGATACCTCTGTAATTCTAATCTTTAGGTATTAAAATAATCTCCCTGATTTACTAGTTTGACCAGGCTGAGTTTTGAGCACTACGATTTTGCAAAATAAGATCTACTTGTATCATCAGGCACATGAAAATATGCCAATTAATTCATAAAGAATTTACTGAGTGCCTATTACGTGCCCAGTGCTACATCGAGTGCTTTTACAATTAAACCAATTACATCTCCTCCTAAAAACCACAAAATAAAAGATATAAGATTTATAACAAAAAATTTAGTAAACATTTTGGGCACACAATATGCCAACTTGCACATAATATGATGCCAGTGTTCAGGGACAAGGAAATCAATAGTTACTATAAATGTTCTGTGTTTCTTTGTAAGTAGGCTATCTATATCTATATCCATATCCACATCTCCTCGAGTTTACTATTGTGATCTACAGCATTACCAGATTTACAGAACAGCAAGATGCTTTAAAATGAGATTTCAATGAATATATGAATGGATACCAAACACTTAAGGTCAGTGCTTAAAGTGAGAGAAATAAAGAAGTGGGATGGCTTATCAAAGAACAATCCATATCCATATATACACACGCACACACATATACATGTATATATAAATAAAATCCATCTAAATGATCTGGAATGGAATGGTCTTAGGTCTTTCTTAATAAAAATGAAATGGCAACCCATTTTCTCTCCCCAATTCAAGCACTGCCCAGATTTCAATAAATTCATTTAGAAAGATTTTATATACCTGTGAAAAGAATAAAAAGAACAATGAGAAACAAAACAGTGAAAATAGCATGCCTGCACTTTGACAGATATGTTAAGAATAGTAATGTGTGTAACTTACCTCCTTGAATGACTGCAGTAGGTTACTACCAGAAACTGAGAGTGTAATGTCTATATGATGCATTATAAACAACGGCTCTTCCTGTGTCTGGTATGGAAAACAGGCTAGATTGTCTGCTATATACAAGAGCATATTCACTTCTGTTTTCTGTAAATTTTAAAAAAAGGTACACGTTTAGTGGATAATCTAGAAATCCATCCAAAAAGTCTTTTCAGAAAAAATATTACAGGGCACTTTCACCTCAGTTAATTGTTTCAGAAAGAGAGAGACAGAGGGAGAGGGAAGCAGGGAGGGAAGGAGGCAGAGGAGGAAGGGAGGCATGGAGGTAAGAAAAAGGGAGGAGGGTGAACAGAAATGGATTTTATAAAATAATCTTATACCCATTTAAAGAGATTTCATAATGACTTATACTGTGGTACCTCAAGAAGGGAAGAGGTGAAATTTCTTAGTGCACCCAAGTGGAATTCCCTGAAGTTTTCTTACAGAGTATATGGAATCTTTATGATAAATCCATACCACATCAGAAAGTATACAGATGCATTCATAATTATTTGTCATTGTGCTTCTAAGAGTTTAATACACTGGAGATCAGTTACACACAGTTACTATTCTGCCCTCAAAAATACGTGGTAATTATAGTACTAATATGAGAGTTAAAAAAAATTCATGTACTTATAAGGCATTTGTCAGTTTCCTAGGTATAGGTAATTTAGAATATCAGAATCGTTCTGACAGTGCTACCAGTTTCACACTATAAAAACTGAGGTAGGCAAAATTTAAGGGAAAAAAAGAAGTAAAATTTAAAAGAAGTTACAAACGGAGACTTTGAGCATTTCATGATCATACAGAACATAAACAGAAAGACACGTTAATATTTAAATTCTTTTAAAACATTTTACACAGCTTAAAAAAAAAACAAAGCAATCAAAAAAGACCCCCTCCTACCATCTTCCTTATCCTGCTGTCCAAACTTAAAACTCAGGAGCAGCAGCAGTAAGCAACAACCAAAACAGATGGAATAAACTTGCTCATAGTATTCAGGGGACTCTCACTCTATTTTCTATTTTTAAATATGTATCAACACATACATGTTAAAGTTGGGGAAATGTTGACACAGAATCTTACTTCATCTATTAGTTGTAACACTGTAATTTATACATATTTTTTCTCTTAAAACTGGAAATTCAGGACTACTATGAATAAACCTTTCTAAAACTCTGAAATTCTTCTACTTTGGTTATAAAGAACTCCTAAATTGCTCTTATTTTTTTCAAAAATCGAACTTCTTAAAAGAATAGTCTAGAGCTGTTTTGCCCATATCTTCCCCACTACTCTTTAATTAGTTAAAATCATTTTTTCGTCCATCACTGCTTGACTGTTTCTGTCCACCAAATATTCCACTCTATTTTTTTACTTCTTATTCTCCTTGACTTCTCAGTAGCATCGGATGCTATTATCTACCCTTTCCTTCCTGAAATCTTCTTCCTAGCTCTTTGACTATTCCTCTTCTATGTTCTTAAGCCAACTCCTTTTCAAACTATTTTTGGCAACAATCCTGTTATTCTCTCAGGTGCTCAGGACAAAATACTCCAGTTATCCTTTGGCTATTCTTCTCACAGTCTCACTTAATTTATTCCTTCCTCACAACATTTCTTCTTTCCTTTCCTACTGTCCATTCTTTTCTTTCCTATTGTCAAAATAGATCAATCCCTTATTACCTCCACTGTGAACACAATGCTAAAAAAATGTGTGCTCTTAAAATGCTCTGTGGCACCTGTCCTCATCACTTTATTCAAACACTTTCAATGGTTTCCTACTGTTTATAAGATCTTCCATAACCCATACCTCACTATGACCTTTCTGCCCTAGTCAAACAACAATCTATTCATTATTTCTCACACATTCTTATCTTTGTACCTTTATTCATGTTTTCACACCTGCCTTAAATAGTAGATCCATCTCATCTTATCTCCCTAGGCCTTCAGTAATTTGTTCCTTCTCTGACATCCTTTGTTGGAGTTAGTCAGAAGAAATTACTGCATTATGAGAACTGGATTTCCAGTTTAGCATTTCACATGCTGAGTTGACAGAACATCAAGCTAATGACACAGAACAGACAGTAAAACCACGTAGGAATGAGGCTCAGGAGAGAGATGAGGACCAGAGCAGTATCACTGATACAAACCACTTAGCACTAAGGATATGCTAACCTTAACTAAATTTCCTTTATTTTGTGTCCTATCACCCCCAACAGGAGGTAAGATCCAATGAGGGCAAGAGCACTATATCAGGCCATTTTGTACTCCTAGCACAATATCCTACACACAATGAAAGCTTCACTTAATATTGATGATAATATGATGATGATGATGGTGGTGGAGATGATTAAAGTATATTCCAAGTATTGCGGAACTAGACGTTTATAGTATTTATTTGCTAGATCATATATCCAAAAATTTCCTGCAGTACTTAAAAAAAAAGAGATCTAGTAAGGTTTCTACATTCTGGTAATTTTAATTTTGCTATGTTGAAAAAATCTGGTATTGGAAGAGCAACAAAGTCAAGCTATGAAGCGATTAAAATAAGAAAAAAATGTTTCTTTTGTTCTTCTTGAAGTTTTATGCACATAGACTGATCAGTAAGCTCTATGTGGGCAGATACCACATCTGACCTATTTGCTATTTTATCTTCATCTCCTGGCACAATGGCTACCACATAGCAGGTGGTGCTGAATAAATATTTGTATAAAAATGAATGAATAAATCAAGAGGGAAGTGTAAAGAATAGGATGTTCTGTCTTCTTGGCTTATGGTCCTGGCCGACCCAATTATACAACAGCCCAAAGGGTCAAAATTATAATTACACAAAAGTGGATTCTTCATTAAGGAAATCAAGTTGAACAAATACGGATCTCACCAGCCAAAAACTTAAAACAATTATTCTAAGAATATTTAAGTCAGACAGAAATGAGTGAAATTTTACCTTATTTACTTACTTAGGTAATCTATCTGTCAAAGTGATAGTTTAGTGATATAGCTTATTTAAAGATATGCTTAAAGGAAACGTTATCAAAGTTTGTAAGATACTCTGTTTGTAGACACAATTACAGTTGGCGCTCTGTATCAGCAGCCTCCACATCCACGGATTCAACCAACTATGAATTGAAAGGCCTATGATGGTTGAGTCTGCACTGAACATGTATAGACTTCTTGGGTCATTTTTCCCTAAACAATACAGATAATAACTATCTACATAGCATTACACTATATTAGGTATTATAAGTAATCTAGAGATGATTTAAAATATACAGGAGGATGTGCGTAGGTTATATGCAAACGCTACGCCATTTAACGTAAGGGACTTGAGCATCCTCGGATGTTGGTATCCATAGGGGAGTCCTGGAACCAATTCCCCGTGGATATCAAAGGACAACTGCATACTTTGTCCCTCATTATATTTATTCCCATACAAAATTTTCCCTTCGATTTTGACCGTATGCCTTGTAATTAACATGGAAGACTTAAAGAAACACATTTAATATCGTCATTATTGTTTACTAAAATGGTAATATTTAAAAAATAGTGACTACTTTAGGCATAAGATTTACAGAACATTTTTCTTAAAATAGTAAGGTTTTTATGCTTACTGCTGTGTCATCAAAGAGGTTGAGTAAAGAAATTAGAAAGGCTCGTCTGTGTTGGCGGTTTCCACGGATCATGGAGTAAAGGTGTGAACACAAAGCACTAGACGACTCATCTTGTCTGAAACCCCTTACAGGATCTTTTAGGCATGTGTTGATTGCCTGTTGTACCTGGTAAGACATCTTCATACCAGCCACTGCTTTCATCTGCAATCAATAAAAGCCCCATTAAAAGAATCAAATAAAAAATATACTTTGAGCATTATAATCCAAGGCTAACTTCATTATTTCATTTTCTTATTTAAAATAAAATCATAAAATGCAAGTGCTGGAAGGAACATCAGAGATCATTTATGACAACATCCTCTTTTACAGAAGGAAAAAAATAGAGACTCAGAAGAGCCATTACTACTGCCAAGATCACACAGAAGGGACTAAAACCTATGCAATCTGATTTTTAATCCAGTGTGCTTGCTGGACTGTCACCTCTAGCTCAATCTTAAGAGTTAATTTTAAATAAGAACAAACACTTTGGAGGACAAACTTAGTTGCATGTTTAGAAGTACTAAACAAAATATTTTATTCTAATATGAACATGGGCAGGATATTTACCAAAGAAATGGGTTACCAAAGAAAGATGTTTAAATTTAGGTTATACAATTTAAAAATACATACATGAATGAATCCAGCATATTTTTTGTCTATTTCCACAAGCTGCTGATCAGCCTTGTTCCGCATAGCTGGTTCTGGATCTGTGCCCATAGCAATTAAATATGGTACACACTGGAAATAAAAATAAAGGATTTATAAGACATCACAGTAGTAAAAGCCCTATATGTATCTAGACATATGTTAACACTTGCTGTATATCTGGGATATATGAATTTAGCTTTATAGGCCTTCCTATAAATGCCATGTTTAGTATTATTTTAAAAATGATTACTCTTCCCTTAGATTTAGTTTAAAGCAAAAAAGGACTGGAACATCAGTAAAAATACTGATGTGGTGCAATTTAAACAATTTCAGTGTGAATTTAAGGTTCTTTAAACATAAAGAGCTCCCACACTAAGAATATCCACTTAAGATTATGATACATACTGCAAATGTATAATCCAATAATTTTTCAAACTTGACTTAATCTGCTAGTAAAGATAATATAGGGCAAAAAGTAATTTGTCTTCCATACTCAAAACTAGGAAAATAGACTTCTTTCCCACAAAGCTGATTTTAGATATGCCTTCAATGATCAGCTGGATAGCTAGTATTTTGGTAATAGTCACATTCATTGTACTTCTAAAGTCAAGAAACATCATCACTGTGTTAAGTGAATCTGAATCAGATAGCAGTGATGGAGGCCAGGAAAACAACAAATATAAAAAACAACTTTAAAAAAGTAGACATGGCACTAAGTGAAATGGGTGATCATGGATTAAATTCTCAGTGGCGGGGTAGGGAGGAGGGAGTCCATACAGAATGCTATTGGCTTAAATGGCAAAATTTGAAAATGGACTGTATATTCAATAATACTGCATCAATGTTAAATTTTCTAAATTTGATGACTGCCTTATGGTTTTACAAAAAACAGTTCTCATTCTTAGAAAATATATGCTGAAGTGTTTTGAGGTGAAGAACTATGGTATCTGAAACTTACTACCAAATGATTCAGAAAAAAATATATGTATGAAGAGAGAGAAAGCAAATGTGGCAAAATATTAACAAACGGTGAATACAGGTGAAGAGTATGAAGGAGTTCACTGCATACTCTTGCAGTTTTTTCAAGTGTAAAGTTAAAAAAAATGTTTAAAAAAGCACAACCACCTGAGGCCATTTTAGAGTACCAGGAAAGAGCCCTAAGTATGTCAATAATTTGAGAGTCTCAATAAACTACTGTACATTTTATTAAGTGATCTTGATGAGGATAACCCTGAGTCATGAAGAAGAGCCTAAATATTCACTAGTGTGCTGTGCTTCAGGACACAGAAAAGAACACAATATACTTACACACAGCATACTTTAGAAAAAGCCAAAATAAAAATCTTGAAGGGTACAGGCTTTGGCTATCTACTAAGTTCACTTCTGTGGCCTATGGCACTCTCCTGAACACATCAGATGGTGTATACTACTACACTGGCATTAGCTGCCAATCCGGAGTAATACTATTATGGCTTTATTACGTCATTTAGTCCTTTGAGATGCTGGGTAGTTGACATTATCTCCAATTTACAAAGGAAGGAATTGAGATCAGACGATATAATTTACTTTTCTTTGGACTAAAATCTACCCTGTTTACCAGTTAGATTATACTCTTAACCCTAGTTAACTCTCTTGACATGCAAGCTGTCGGTTCTTAGGGATAACAGTCAATGAAGATTAAAACAAGTCTATGATCCCTACTTAGAAAAATGATTCCAAGCATATGGTCTACCAATATAATTTGGAAGTTTGTTTAATAGAGGAAACTTTATGAATATATGTGTATTTTGCAGTAATGACAACCTAAGAGATGGACTAAAACTTGGATGCTTAAGAATTTAGAACAAAAATAAAATTAACAACTAAGAGGAATAAAAAGCTACTTATTCTCTAATCACAGCGTTATCAAATAACAAATCTGGCTCTTTTAGTAAGTGCTGATGCTACGAAACATACTTACCTGAACTGGATGAATAAGACCTTGGTTTAGAGTCAATGCGATGACATTTAGGGCAAAGTGGCGTACACTTGATTGGGTGTGAAAAAAAGCCTCAAGCACCTGTTTGAGGTAAAGCTGCATGATGGAACTACTCATCCCTGAGGAAACATCACCCATTTCTTTTAAATCTTCCTGTTTTGCAACTTTCTTCCCTACAAAAAGAGGCAAACATATTAACAACATGTATATTAACTTTACTAAATACACCAAATTAGGCCATAGTGCAAAGGACAAAATGTTAGAGCCAGTGCTCTGGCTCAATGGTTCTTAGTCTTTTTTTCTGTTGTGTGTGTTTGTCAGAGGCTCCTTTGAGAACCTGGTAAGAACTATGCTCCTTTCCTTTCTTAAAATGTTAATGTTTGCACATACATTAAATTTTACAAACTATTTTAGGAAGTTTATGAATACCTTAAAGCCTAGCTATGGACTTAAAGACTCCTCTTTAACTGAATTCCTTCATCTAATAGACAAGGATATTTAGATATCTGGATTAAAAACGAGTCAGAGAGTATCCTAATTGTAGCCGCACCATGAAATTTAAAAATATATTTTCACTTACAGTCTCTATCTGCCTGCTGCATACGTGTATCCTCTTCTTGTAGGTAGGTCTGGAGGTTTTTTAACACTTGTATTTTTAAATTTACTGAGGAGTTCTTATCAGATAAAATATTATTATATAGGTTTTTCACCTCTTGCTCAAACATTAGACTTGGATGCTGAATAAAGGCAAATCCTAAAGAAGAGAGAAAAAAAATCTCTTGATATACTCACATTAAAATTAAATATAACACAATGAAAATGTTGATAAATTATATAAAGAGCTCCTTATTTCAAAAATTAAAACTTAAAATGACTGGAATAATATGCTGGTGGCCTTACCTAGAGAAGTATTAGAGCAGGCACTTCTTTCCCCATGAATTAAAAACAAGAAATTGCATTTCAAAGGAGAATTTCACACAAGAGGAAACCTTGAGGAGGGAGCAGGGCCTAGTGGCTAGGGGAGTGGATTAGGAGTCAGGAGTCTTGGGTTCTATTCCTGGCTCCACCACTGACTTGTAGTGTGACCTTGGGTGAGTCACATAATCTCTCTGTGCCTCAATTCTCCATCTGTAAAACGGGGACAATAATATTTACCACCCACCTACCTCAAAGGGATATTTTCAGGATTTAAGAGGTAATGTCTGTAAACATTTTTTAGATCCCTAGCAGAAAGTACTACATTGGCATTATTAATAAAAATATATATTGAAAACTATCCATTTGATGAAACCAAATAATTCTAAAATAAACTAAAGATAAGAGTATCTTCCATTTATTTCTCATATGGCATTATAATGAAGCCACAATGTTGTTTCTATAACCACAAGTTAATAACTAGCAAAATAATATCTATGTTTATTTATATAAAATGTTGATGTGAGATAAAACGAAGATCTTTGATGACAGCAAGTATTATTGATGCCAAATAACAAACTAAACTCAAAGCATAGAGTGATCACATAACTAGCCCAAGGTCACACAGGATAACTATGGCCCAGGCAAGATGTCTTTTATTAACTGGTGTAGAGGCACTATTTTCTGGATAGTGCTGCTTCTTTAAGTTAAAATTTACAATACTTGTTTTCTGAATTAGATACAACAGTATTAGGTTTGCCACTTTATACAACTTATGTCCAGACTAAATATTCAAAGGTATACATTTGGCTTGAAGGAAATACTGCACCAACGTAACTCCCTAGTAAGCGATATCTGAATTTTTACTATATTTGCTATATGTAATTTTCTGAAAGGGATGAAGGAAGAATAAGATGATAAAATTTAAATTTCAAGAAATTAGTAATCATTTAATGAGGTTTGAGTAACTTAGGATATTTTATTACTCATTTTTACTCAAAAGACTAATATAAATAATTATCCATGCACATTAAATTATAAACCTTGTTAATGCTACCGAAATAAAGTTTCCAAATAAGTTATTAATTGACTAGCTTACTGAGTAGCTCTATGTGTATTTGCACAAAATAAAAACAAACAACAATAACAAAACAAGAACCTAGACAGAGTGCTCTTCTTGTATTTTTTTAAAGTGTATTCAATTCAGGTACTTTAGTATTATCCTTCTCATATTTCTCCCATATTCCAAAATTTTTCCAGATAAGCCACAAAGACCCAACCCTCTGCAAAGACATATGTATTACATCAATGCTCCTGGAAAAATAATATGGGACAGATGCATATCCAAATTGTTCCTTTTGGGTTAGTTCCCATGTGCTTCCATGTAAATAAGTCTGTGTAGACTGCCCATTGTTTTAACTAGAAGCAGTAGATACATATAATGACAAAGCATTGCAAAGAAAAAGAACAAGTTAAAAAATATGGAAAAGCACAAAATTCTTCTACATCATCTTTCTTTATCAAAGTGTTTTAATGACTGTTCTTATAAAACACCATGAAGTATGGGGAGGAGACAGTATTGTCATCTCTATTTTACTAATGAGGAAACTGAAAGAAGCTACGTGACTTGCTCAAGGTTACCTAGGACATCACTGGCTGAGCAAGAATGGAACCCAGGCGTTTTAACCCCCAGTCCTATATTCTATACAACAGATCCTCTGTGAATAGAAACATACTTAAATAAATCAACAGTTTAGACCGACAATATTTTAAAACTTGCTCAACTTCTCAAACAACAAAAAACCATAAAGAAATTTAGACTTAACTTACCTAGACCAATGATAGCTTTTGTTTGTACTTCTTCATCTGAATGTTTTGTAAAATACATCAATAGTTCAAGTACTTTATCCTTTATGTTAACCTAAAGGGGAAGAAAACCACATTAAAGTGTATAAAGAAGAGTAACTTAGATCAGTTTTCCACTATAAAGGAAAAGAATGCCTAAAAGCCAACAGTAAGAACTTCTAAATGTGAACTTTACTAAAGAATAAACCACCAATAAATTTATAAATTCATAAATTTTAGAACCGTGGCATTCAAAATAAAAGTATATGACAAAGAAGCTTGTGCCAGAATATAAACCAAGGTACTGCTCCTTCATCGAAAAAGTTAAAAAAAAAAAAAAAAAAAAAAAGCGGCTGACCTAAACCGTGTGCCTACTGTTAAGAAAGCTGATATAACTTGCGTAACAGACCACAGTTCATGGGTCAGTTGGAGGACTACGTTTTATGTAGCACTGTTTCAGAATTCTCATTAAACCAGACTACTCTAATGCCGCCTTCATCTTGGGTCATTACAGTCATTTTCAGTTCACAAAGTCACAGAGTTCTATTTTTTACAGGATACTAAGTAATTAATATCAGGATCTTTACCTTACTGTTGCCTTTAAAATCTTCCAGATCGAAATCAAAATGCCGACATAGTGCTCCAACAGTGAAAAGAGA
Source organism: Equus caballus (assembly GCF_041296265.1). Taxonomy (NCBI): domain Eukaryota; kingdom Metazoa; phylum Chordata; class Mammalia; order Perissodactyla; family Equidae; genus Equus; species Equus caballus. The sequence continues at coordinate 43,181,121 of NC_091704.1, forward strand.
TCTAAGAAGTGCTGGTTTGTTTGTTAGAAGTGAAGTGTTATTTGGGTCCTCCTGGTGCTGACTTTTTAATTTCGAAATGGCACCTAACAAAGATAAGAAATATTTATTTATAATAAGCCCTTTATCTTTTTTTGAGGAAGATTAGCCCTGAGCTACTACTGCCAATCCTCTTTGCACTGAGGAAGACTGGCCCTGAGCTAACATCCATGCCCATCTTCCTCTGCTTTATATGTGGGATGCCTCCCATAGCATGGTTTTTGCCAAGCGGTGCCATGTCCTCACCCGGGATCTGAACCGGCAAACCCCAGGCCACCAAGATATGGAACGTGTGAACTTCACTGCTGTGCCACCGGACCAGCCCTGCCCTTTATCTTTGAATTGTTATGTTTAAATAATTACTGCTAATGAATTACAATTAAATTTTACTAATGGTTCTAAGTATTAAATATATCTAGAATTATGAGGGAACTCCTTAGAGCCTGAAAGAATTAACATAAGAAAAAATGATATTTAAATTTTACATAGTGGCAGAAAACTCACCAACACTTACTTATGAAGAGATAAATTTCTGAAGTAATCATACTGGGTTACTACGGGAATAAAAAGATTATCTTTTGAATAGTAGAAAATACTGTTTCTGAGAGTGGACCACAGAGGACAATCATACCTCTTACAATTCCCTCAATGCTACCCTTTATCAGAAGTGTTAAAAAGGAGCCAGACACACTGCAGGATCTAGCAGAATAATTTTAAAGCCCAGGCACTGCACTTACCATAGTATCTATTGAAACAGGCCCAAACAAACTTAAAATTCTGTGTCACTTTATTTACAACTGCCCCAAGACAGCTCACACAATGTTGTACTACCTAAAAGATATAGAAAATGTTACTGTTTAGACAAAAGTTAAAGACAAATATCACTTGAAAATTATAGACTAATCAATACAGAGATGGTAAACTGAATGCTTACAGTCATGCCATATTTGATGATAAGCTTCATTAGATCTTCTTCAATGGTGGCAAGGAAAGTTTCACTTGGATGCTCCATCAGTGGTACAACCAGTTCTAGGATTTTTGCAACATTACAGATAACCATGAAATCATTCTGTGTCTGTAAGAATAAAATTGGTGTTTTATGAATATCAAAATCTGAAAAGAAACTATATATAGCTTTACGTATTTAGGGATTGAGGTATTATCTATGTAAAGTTTCATTTAAAAAAAAAAACAAACAAAAAACTATTAGAAAAGAACTTAATTTTAAGGTATGGAAGAAAGAGCACCAGATAGTGCCAGGAGCCTGGATTCTAGCTCTGCCATTAACTTACTATGTGACCTTTGGGTCACTTAACCACAATGCTATAGTTATTCTTTTTTTCCTTAAAATACAACACAAGTCAATTCTGAACAAAGGTATTTTGTTTTTTACCAAGTATTTTACCAAGACTGATACAGTTTTTAAGATTTAGCATTTTTCAAACTGGGGTACGTTAACCTAGTAGTTCTCAATTGGGGGTGAATTTGTCCCTCAAGGAATATTTGGCAATATCTATAGACATTTTTGGTTGTCACATCAGGGGTGTAGGGGGGTAATACTGGCATCCAGTGGATAGAGGCCAGGGGTGCTGCCAAACATCCTACAATGCTCAGAAGACTTGTTGACAACAGAGAATGACCTGGTTCTAAATGTCAAAAGTGCTAAGTTTGAGAAGCCCTGTGTTAATCCTTTTTATGATAGATGAAAATGTAGAATCCCAGAACTAGGTACAAGGATTCTTTACTTTAAAATTTCAAATACTATATTAAATTTTTTTAAGTTAAAAAAAGTTTTTAAACTTAAGAAACTAAGCAGTTTTTTTTTTAAAAAAAACAGAGCATTAAAAAAAACAAATCAAAAGAAATTAAAGGATTTACAAAAGTCTCTTTCCCACTCCCTTGTCTTTCAGTTACCTAGTTTTCCTGCCCAAAGGCAACCAAGTTTCTCATTTTTGTGTGTGTGCATACAGTGAGGCTTTCAGCATTATGTTCTTATCTAGCCAAGCTATCATTCCCTATTCTTAGCAACAGGTTACTGACAACTCATTTTGGACTCTTTGAGCTCATTACCTCACTGGTTAAAAACTTTCCCATCCTGTGTTCATCCTTCCTTTCAGAATACCCATAGGATTAAATTTTAAAAAATAGGCAAAATGAATACTTCTTTCTAAGTAACACAGAAATCCTGTTGTTCCCTTGCCATCTTCTACTCTCACTTCCTTTAAGCAACAGGGGATGAGTTAAAGTGGGTGTCTAGGGATAGAACAGTTTTTGTCAAGTAAGATAAATTCATTTGAGAATCACTTATAAAATTTTTTTTAAAAAATGTAATAACATTTTTTAAAACCACTCTTAATATTACTGGCCTGGAAAATGAAGTAAAAGAAATATCCTCAAACTCTAGAAGAAAATTTTAAAGAAAGATAGAAATTATGAAGGAAAAGAACAGAACACTAAAAAGAAATATTTGAAATGAATGTAACATAAGATGGTTCAATATCTAAAACACCGAGATTAAAGAGTTTTCAAAAAGAGAAAAAAAAAGTCCACAAGTAAAATGGGCAAATGATACGAACAGTTAAGTTACAGAATATCAAGTCTAATTGGTTTATATCATAAAAAACTCTTGGAATTGGTTTCTATCAATTCTCTTGGAAATCAAGGAAAGGACACTGAAGCAACAACGAACTACTCCTTTACACTTGTTAGACTAGCAGAGTACAAAAATGACACAGATGGTCATGTACTGGTTTCCAAAGAGGCCATAAAACATGTCCACCAGCAATCTGGCAACATCTATTAAAAACCAAACCAGAACCCAAAAAACAGTCTTTCAACCTAGCAAGTCCATTCCTCAGAATCTTTCCCAAATAAAAAAAAACCACCAGTATTTAAAAGTATATGAATAGGAATGTTTATTAAGGAACTGTTTGTAGTGGCTATCATTAACAGGAAACAATGTAAATACCTGCCAAAATGGGAAACTGTTAAATAAATCATAGGACATCCATAAAATGGATAATATGCAGTCATTCAAAAGAATGAATCAGATATATATCAGGTGATCTGAAATTAGTAAAAATGCCTAACAGATATGTATATAACATGACGTGATTTTTTTAAAAACCTGGTCAATCATTTATATATGTGTGTGTCCACAATTATAGAAGCAGAGAAAAAGTATGTAAGGCTATTCCAGGTTACTTCTCCTGAGACAAGGAGGAATAAAGATGGGGGTAGGACATAAAAAACGAAAAATTTTTTAAAGGTGTCTATTATATATGAGATGGCCTTATTTATATAAAACTTTACATCTGGTGTGTGTGTATCTAATTGTACAAAATGTTTTCAAAGTAACCTTGCTTTCAAAAAATATTGGTTCAAATGAGGACTATTTATACAAGTTACATTATAGTGTAGACTCTAGAGGCAAACAGACATGGGATTGAACTCTAGCTGTGGGACTGGTTAGCTGTGTGACATTGGCAAGTTATTTATATTCTCTAAGTTTTAGTTTCCTTATCTGTAAAATTGAGATAACAGTACCTACTTCACGAAGTAAATAAGATAATGCATGTAAAATTCTTCGAAGTGCCTGGCACTGTGCTTAATAAATATTAGCTATTATTATTAGCCATAGATTACATGTTAATCAATTTATTTCTGGATCAAATACAAGCCCTGAAGATAAAATTGGGTCTCAGAAGTATTATGCGTTGTTTTTACGTATTTATCTTCTGCTACTTTCCTTGGTTCTTAAAATTTCTCAGGATGTCCTGAGGTTTTCACTTAGAACTTAGGTTAATTAGATCACCAAAAAAACTGACGATAGTAGTAGAAGTTGTTTAGTAGAGAAAACACTTAAAATTATCTCCTCAGGAACACTGGGAACTTAGGAATTTTTAAGTTTTTAGAGTATTTTAAAATTTAGTGTTTGTAATAAGCCACTTAACTCACCAGGCTGTCTTATAATTTTTCTATTTTTGTAATAGGCCACTAACTCACCGTACTGTCAAGTAACTTGCTGGATTATTTTACTTAAGAAATTTTTAATTTAATTTTCACATTTGATTTTAGGAAAACAGAGTATGCATACTATTAACTTAAAATCAAAATATTAACAGCTTAACATCTCTGACATAATACTAGATTTTCCATATTCAATATATTGCTATAAAAATAAAATATATTTATAATAAAATATACAAAAAATGACAAATGAAAAGCAAATTCAGAATCCAAGAGACAGTAACTTTCAAAATGACAGAAACTCTGCCTTGTTCACTTTTGAGGTGTTAACATAGTTATAACATTTATTAAACATTTACTGAAGATGTGGCTTGAGAAGCTTACAGAGAAATGGAGCCTGAACTTTATTTATAATACATCAGAAAAATGATGTTTGTAGGTAACTTGCCACAAATATTAGAACAGATATTTGAGTATATGACACAGTTGATCTGTCAGTGAAAATGACAGTACTCTCTCAGTGAAAATGTGGACGACACAATGTGAATTCTAAATTTAAAATACTTACTGCAAGGTTTATGTAAAACAAAAAAACAGGCCAGCTCTATACTTACACTACATTTAGTGGTAAGGTATGGTTGCATAGTCATGGCATGTTTAACCATGAGCTGGGGTCTTATTTTGCTGAATAAGAACAAAGTGGTTATGCAAGCTACCAATCTTCCAGAATTCACACCTTTATTGTCAGAGTCTGGAAAAACAAACAGAGAAATAAGACACTAAAATATGAGAAGGCAGTGGAAATTATACAGAAAATTATTTAAATTATTCAATATTATCCCCTGAAAAGATTCAGTACATGCCTCAACATAACAGATTAGCATTTCTTATGATACTAGACTTTTTGCATTCCATTTTTTCTTTATTATGTAAATTACAATAAAGGACAAAGAGGCTAGGCTATGGAAGGCAAGTTTTACACTGAGAGGAGTAGGACTGAAGTTAAAGAGTAGAAAGGAAGTTGGGAAGTTTAGAGATGGGCTTTTCGGAATACACATGATGTTGATTATATCTAAAAATGGATAGATGTGAATATGGGGAAGAATATTAGCCAAGGGAGACAAAAACAATTTAGCTGAGGTGATACTGTGTTTAAGGGTACTCGGAAAAAAGAAATGCTGCTGTGGTAGAAGAATGTTAAAAGATGAAGTAATAAATTAAGAAGTTGGATCAGTGCTACACTAGAAAGGTAAACAAAATGTTGTTCCTGTGAGAGGAAAACGATGCTACTTAGGACACACATTGGTTCTCAGGAGGCAAATTAATTAGTTCTTAGAGGAGATGAGCAACTTTTTAACATTAAGTGACAACAGTATCACCCTTAAAATCTAGGATAGGGAAAAATAGGGAAACAGAACAAGGAGATAAAAAGAAAAAGAGGTACACATGGAAAATGAAAAAAAATTAAAGAAAATAAACTGTATAAAAAATATAAAGGATATCAACAATTTCCTTAGGTGCCATAAATGGTACCTCTGTAAGGGGCAACTGGTCCCCAGTTCTGGAGAATGACCAAGGCTGACTATTGTTCCACATGAATGTACATTAGGAGATGGGAAGTAATGCTAGTCTTGTGTGCTTTAAGCAATAGATATCAATGACTACTTTTATGGTTTTATATAATTATTTATATTTTGATTAATAACTTCATATTTGTGGCTGATAAATAATGTGATAGATAATATAAAATATTAACTATTTAAGGAATTTGTCAATTTTAAAAATATTAACAGCTTTCTAGCTCAAGATTAAGCACATTTTATACAATTATAAATGATATTACAAATGTACTAAAATCTTTTAAAAAGATTTTATAATAGTTAAAGCAATTTCGTTTTGAGAGAAAATTTTATGTGATTTAAGATCAAACAGTTTTTGGACAAGCACAACTAGCTAAATACATATTAGCCCCTGCCTTACTTTCATGCTTGTTCAATATGATATCTACAATTATTTGCTATTGAAAGATATGTGGAAGAGATGAGGTCTATGCTTTTATTACACTGCTCTAGATAATCTTAGTCAACCTTAACAATACAATCTAAGATACATCATCAAACAAAAAACAGATTTCATTTAAAAGTGAAGTAGTTAATTATTAGGCTAAGCAGAGCCAGAGGCAAAAATGAGAAACGTGCTCAAAGTATTTTAAAATATCTTATAAAATCAACTTAATGACCAATATATAAAATGTCTTACCAGCTAGAGATTCCTCATATTTAAGAATGTGCTCAACTAGGTTATCAACAAGTTGAGTACAAGCTTTCTTCACAGGTTTATATGAGGAATCCTCTTCGGACTTCAACAACTATATATGTGTATATATAAAAAAAAAATCCCAGTATAATTATTCATTAGGCAATAATAATATAAATGCATTAAATATGTCCATAATAAGCTTCTCAATTTGTCATTAACAATTTAATACTGAAAATGCAAATTAATAAAAATATATAGCAAATGTTTTAAAATATCTTATAAACCAGTAATTTATAAATATTTCAAACAATTTTAGTATTAAGTATTTAAACTGCTGTGTGTAGGACCTTATATAGGATATGAGAGAAATGAGAAAGGTGATCTTAAGAGTACCACTCAATGCTAGGTGAATTATTTTAAAGAATTAGAATTCCATTCCTCGTTATTTCAAGTCCTTTGATGTCTCAAAAAAGAATATTAGAGGTTAATTACATCTTTTATATAACTGTAACTACATCTGAATTGCCCCTTAAATTTTGTAATTATAAAACGTAAGACTAGACTTCTTCTGTGTTGTTTGCCAAATTATTAATAAACAATGTTAAAAAAATATTATGAATGATGAGATGAGGAAAAGAGATCAGTCTAAATGTAGCCAAAAAATAAAACCAATCCAATCTTTCATAATCATAGGCCAATGGTAAAGTCATTCACCATATAACAAAACAGGTGTATCTGTTTTGTTAATAAAAACGAGCTAACACAATTACAGGGATTTAAAGTTGAAATGTGTATTGATTTCTGTGAAGAGTTCCAGTGCTGTCCAATATAACTTTCTGCAATGATGGAAATATTTTATATCCGTGCTGTTCAATATGGTTGCCACGAGTCATATGCAGCTACTAAACACTTGAAATGTGGCTAGTATGACTGAGGAATTAAAATTAAATAAAAATAAAAATTCACATTAATTTAAATAAAAAAACATGTGGCTAGTATTGGACAACACAAGGTTAAACCTTCACGTTAAGAGGCATTGATGATATTAAAACAACTAACAGCAATCAGAACAACATAACACATACATTGCTCCCACTCTCCAATTTAAAGAAATAAAGCAAAGCAGAAAACTTCAATTTACCTAGTTTCAACTCTGATCAGCAAATTCTCCTTGTCCTGCTCTGTAACTCAATTCCTTAAGCAGCTATTAAAATCACATGCTAGCCTGTTCTTTTTGAGGCAAGAGCAGGAAACAATCCCCTCATTCCTGTTTTTTCTTTTTCCTCTCTAAGACATTAAGTATATACAACAGCATTAATCATAAATTTTGGTTCATGACACCATCAGTATTGGTATGTGCCCTCTTTTATTTACTCATAAGTAATAATGATGCACCGTGAACCCAATTCAAGAACACAAGTATTTCCAATATCTTATATTTCCCAATGTGCTCCTTCCCTTATCCTATCTTCCTGTTTCACTTTCAAGGTAACCACTACCAGGAATTTTATCATTTCTTTGCTTTAAAAAATTGTGTAGGTTGTATACTGTTTATAGTTTTGCTTGATTTTCAACTTTCTAAAAGGTATCATACCGGATGTAAGTGTTTGGGAATTGCCTCTTTCACTCAACATTATGTTACTAGTTGTAATTCAAGTTGTTGCATGTAGCTGTATTTTATTCATTTTCACTGCTATACAACAAAAGGCCTTTGTGTCTCTCTACTGCAATTCATCTACCCATTTTTCTAAAGATAGGTTAATTACAATTCTAGGAGTATAATGAGCATTCTTTTAATTATATCCTGGAGCACACACGCAAGATTCTCTTGGGTATATACCTCAGAGTGAAACTGCTGGGGCATAGGATACACGAATGTTCAGCTTTATTAAATACTAATTTTTTTTCAAATTGGTTATATTTTCTCAATTAGCAGCAGTGTTTAAGAGATACTATTTAATCCATCTCTTCTCCATCATCTGTTATCATCTGACTTTTCAATTTTTGCTAATCAAATGGGTGTAAAATGCAGTCTTGATTTGTATTTCCCATAATACTAATCAGATTGAATACCTTATAAGTCATATGTGTTACTTCCTCTATGAAAAGCCTATTCATAACTTTTACCTATCTTCCTACTGGGACTCTAATCTTATATTGGTTTTAGGAGAAGAGTTCTTTATATATTCTTAATAATGATCCTTTGTCAGTTATATGTGCATCAAATATCTTTTCCCAATTTGTGACTTGTGATTTCACTTTCTTTAAGATGTCTTTTGATTCATAAATGTTCTTCCTTTTAAGGTAGTGAAATTTATCAATCTTTTAAGGTTAATGGTTTTTGTGACTTGTTCAAGAAATCCTTCTCTACAGAAAGTTTTAAAGATTTCTTTTAATCTATATGGAGTTGATTGTTGAGTTGAAGTAGGAATCAATTTTTTTTAAAAAAAATTCCTTATGGACAGCCCAATTATCATAGCCCCATTTCCTGAAAAGTCCATCCTTCCTCCATTAACCGCAGTATCACTTCTATTTTATAGTAAGTATATCCTATAGTAAGTATATCCTATATAATAATGAGCTTTACTTCTGGGCTCTCTATACTGTTCCACTGGTCTATTTAGTACCATACTATCTTAATCACTGTATCTTTAAAAATAAGTCCTGATATTTGGTAAGACAAGTTAGTGCCCCAAATTTTCAGAAGTGACAATTATTTTTAGTTCTTTGCTTTTCCATATACATTTTATAATCACTTTGACATGTTTGATGAAATTTTTTGTTCTTGATTTTGATGAAATCTCTTTTAACATTTTCCCATTTTGCGTGTTTTCATTTTAGGTTTTAGACTTTATTCTCTGCCAGATTTTGTTTTATTTCTAGTTTATTAGACATTATCATTCAAGGGTATTAAATTCTATCCAAATTTTTTCCTGTGTACTCTGAAATGATTACTTATTTCCTCTTTGATGATAAATCATACACACACAGATGCTGATGTTAAATCAGCCTTGCACTCACGATACGCGTGTACATGTGTATGTATATATGTATGCATATGTATATTTATACATGCACACATCTCTATCCATCTTATTTTTCATGCATTTCAAAGTAAACTGTAGACCTCAGTATACTTCATCTTTTTTCCTTTTGAGATAAAACTTACATGAAATAAAATGTACAAATCTGCATTCTACATTTGCTCAGTTTTGTTGAGTGCATTCACCATTATAACTCAAACTCCTACCAAGACATAGAACAGCAGTTCTCAAGCTCTAGCTTCTACCAAAATCATCTGGAGAGACTGTTAAAATATAACATGATGGGCCCTACTTTCAGAGTTACTGATTAATTAAGTCTGGGGTAAAGCTTTAGAACCTGCATTTCTAACAAGTCACAGGTAATCTTGATAACTTTTAGAACCACCGTTATAGACTAGTACCATCACCCCTGAAAGTTCCCTCATGTTCCCTCCCAGTCAATCCCTGGCCCCCTGCAAACACTCTTTCGATTTTTTTCTAATACAGATTAGTTCTACCTCTCCTAGACCTTCATATAAATGGAATCATAATATGTACTCTCCTGTGTAAGGCTTCCTTCACTCCACATGCTTTTACTGCTCACTTGTGTTGCTGTTACACATCAGCAGTTTGTTCTTTCATGGTGTGGAATACTATTAAATTGTATGGATATACCATTTTTTTTTACCCATTCACACTTGTTGATGGAGACAGAGACAGTATTTGATTGTAAACTCAGGCAGGAGAAACCAAGATGCTCCTTCAACACTTTGCTTAGAAATCTCCTTAGCTAAATATTCAATTTCATCACTTGAACTTCTACCTTTTACAAAATACTAGAATAAGAACATAATTCAGCTGAATTCTTTGACACTTTATAACAAGAACTACCTTTTCTCTGTTGTCCAGTAGTATGTTTCTCATTTCTGTCTGAGATCTCATCAGAATGGCCTTTACCATCCATATTTCTACAAACATTCTGTACATGATTATACGTGTTCTCTAAGAAGACTGAAGCTTTCTCTCCTCAGTTCTTCACTTTTCTTTCTGAGCCCTCACCAGAATTGCCCTTAAATATCTCTTCACAGTAATGTCAGCTTTTTCCAGTGTGCACCTCAAAACTCTTCCAGTCTCTACTGATTACCCAATTGCAAAGCCACTTTCACATTTTCAGGTATTTGTTTCAGCAGCACACCACTTCTTGGTGCCAATTTCTTTCTTAGTCATCTTGGGCTGCTATAACAAATACCACAGACTAGGTGGCTTAAACAACAGAAATTTATTTTTCATAGTTCTGGAGGCTGAGAAGACCGAAATGAACATGCCAGCATGGTTGGTTTCTAGTGAAGATCCTCTTCCTAGCTTGCAGATGGCTGTCTTCTTGAGCAAAGACTCCAACATACTACTGAAAATTTATACTGTTAATCTTCTTCCCAACTGTCCATTGGGGAAAAGGAAATTATCAGACCTCTTAGGGATTAATAGACACTGACTCTGAACTGATAATTCCAGGAGATCCAAATCATCACTTTGGCCCACCAATCAGAGTAGGGGCTTACAGAGGTTAGCTCATCAATGGAGGTTTAGTTCAGGTCTGTTTCACAGGGAGTCTGGTGGGTCCCCAAACCCATCTTGTGGTTATTTCCCCAGTTCCACAATGCATAATTGAAATAGATATATTCAGCAGCTGACAGAATACCCACAATAGTTCTTTCATCTTAGAGTGAGGGCTATGACAGCCGGAAAGGCCAAGTGGAAGCCACTAGGACTGCTTCTACCTAGGAAAACAGTAAATCAAAAGCAACACTGTATTACTGGAGGGATTACTGAGATTAGTGCTACCACCAAAGACTTGAAGGATGCAGGAGTGGTGATTCTCACCACATCCTCATTCAATCTTGCCTGTTGGCCTGTGCAGAAGACAGAAGGATCTGGGAGAATGACAGTGGATTAGCATAGGCTTAACCAGGTGGTGACCCCAAATGAAGCTGATGTACCAGATGAGGTATTACTGCTTGAGCAAATTAACACATCCCCTGGTCCCTAGTATGCAGCTATTGATCTGGCAGATGCCTTTTTCTCCAGCCCTGTCAAAAGCCCACCAGAAGCAGTTTGCTTTCAGTTGGTAAGGCCAGCAATACATTGCACTGTCCTACCTCAGGGGTATATAAACTCTCCAGCCCTATTTTATAATTTAGTTTGTAGGATCTTGATTACCTTTCCCTTTAACAAGATTATCACATTACATTGATGACATTATGCTGATTGCATTTAGCAAAATGAAGCAAGTACTCTAGACTTATTGGTAAGATGTGTGTGTCAGAGGTTGGGAAATAAATTCAACAAAAATTCAGGGGTCTTCTACTTCAGCAAAATTCCTAGGGACTTAGTGGTGTGGGCATGAGATATACCTTCTAAAGTGAAAGACAAGTTGTTGCATCTGGTCCCTTCTATGACCAAAAAAGAGGCACAGTGCCTGGTAGGCTTCTTTGGATTTTGGAGGCAACAAATTCCTCATTTGGGTGTATTACTCTGGCCCATTTAAAGAGTGACCCAAGAAGCTGCCAGTGTTGAGTGGGGCCCAGAAGAAAGGAAGGCTCTGCAACAGGTTCAGGCTGCTGTGTAAGCTGCTCTGCCACTTGGGCCATATGATCCAGCAGCTTCAATGGTGCTTCAAGTGTCAGTGGCAGGTAGGGATGCTGTTTGGAGCCTTTGGAAGGTCCCTATAGATGAATTGCAGTACAGGCCCTTAGGATTCTGGAGCAAAGCCCTGCCATCCTCTGTGGATAACTATTCTCCTTTTGAGAAACAGCTCTTGGGCTGCTCCTAGGCCTTAGTAGATACTGAATGCCCAGCCATGGGCCACCAAATCACCATGCAATCTGAGTTGCCCATCATGAACTGGGTGTTATCTGACACAGCAAGCCATAAAGTTGGGTGTACACAACAGCACTCCATTATCAAATGAAAGTAGCGTATATGTGATTGGGCCAGAGCAGGCCTAAGAGCACAAGTATGTTACATGAAGAAGTGGCTCAAATGCCTATAGTTCCCACTTCCGCTACACTGTCTTTTTCTCCCGGTCTGTACCTATGGCCTCATGGGAAATTCCCTCTGATCAGCTGAAAAAGGAAGAGAAGACTTGGGTCTGCTTTACAGATGGTTCTGCACAATATACAGGCACCATCTGAAAGTGGACAGCTGCAGCACTATAACACCTTTCTGGGACATCCCTGAAGGACAGTGGTGAAGGGAAATTCTCTCACTGAGCAGAACTTCAAGCAGTGCACTTAGTTGTTCACTTTGCTTGGAAGAAGAAATAATCAGATGTGTAATTATATGTTGATTCATGGACTGTGGCTAATGGTTTGTGTGGATGGTCAGGGATTTGGAAGGAACATGACTGGCAAGTTGGTGACAAGGAAATCTGGGGAAGAGGCATGTGGATAGACATTTCTGAATGTGCAAAAAACGTGAAGACATTTATGTCCTATGTGAATGTTCACCAAAGGGTAACCCCAGCAGAGGAAATTTTTGTTGTTGTTGCTGTTGAGGAAGAGTCACCCTTAGCTAACATCTGTGCCAACCTGCCTCTATTTTGTATGTGGGTTGCCACCGCAACATGGCCACTGATGAGTGGTAGAGGTCCAAGCCTGGGAACTGAATCTGGGCCACCAAAGTGGAGTATGCTGAACTTAACAACTAGGCCATGAGGCCAGCCCCAAAGAGGAAGATTTTAATAATCAAGTAGATAGGACGACTATCTGTAGATAGCTTCTCTGAGGATATCAGCCTCTTTTCTCAGCCACCCCTGTTATTCATTACCCAATGGGCTCATGAACAAACTGTCCATGGTGGCAGGGATGGAGGTTATGCATGGGTTTAGCAACATGGACTTCTCATCACCAAGGTTGACTTGACTATGGCTGTTGCTGAGTACTCAACCTGCCAGCAGTAGAGACCAACACTAAGTCCCTGACACGGAACCATTCTCCGAGTGATCAGCCAGCTACCTCGTGGCAGGTTGATTACACTGGACTGCTGCTATCATGGAAGGGGCAGCATTTTGTTCTCATTGGAATAGACACTTATCCTGGATACAGATTTTCCTTCCCGCATGCAATACTTCTGCCAAAATTACCACCTGTGGACTTACACAATGCCTTATGCACAATCATGGTATTCCACATAACATTGCTTTTGGTCAAGAAATTCACTTCACAAAAAGAAATGCAGCAAGAGACTCACGCCCAGACTCACTATTTTATGTTCCCCACCATCTTGAAGCAGCTGGCCTGACAGAACGTGGAATGACCTTTTGAAGACTGAGTTACAGCACCAGATAGGTGGCAATATCTTACATGGCTGGGGCAAGATTCTCCAGAAGCCTCTATATGCTCTGAACCAGCATCCAATATATGGTGTGGTTTAGTCCACAGCCAGGATTCATGGTCCAGGAATCAAGAGGTAGAAATGGGAGTGGCATCACTTATTATTACCCCTGGTGACCCACTAGGAAAACTCTTGCTTCTTATTCCAGCAACTTTATGCTCTGCTGTCCTAGAGATCTTAGTTTCAGAGGGAAGAATGCTTACACTAGAAGACAAAACAATAATCCCATTGAACTGGAAGACTGCCACCCAACTACTCTGGGCTCCTCATACCTCTGAATCAACAGGCAAAGAAGAGAGTTAGGGTGCTGGCTGGAGTGACTGATCCTGACTACCAAGGAGAAACTGAACCACTACTCCACAATGGAGGTAAGGAAGAGTATGTCTGGAATATAGATCCCTAGGGCGTCTCTTAGTATTACTATGCCCTGTGATTGAGGTCAATGGAATACTACAACAACCCAATCCAGGCAGGACTACAAATGGCTCAGACCCTTCAGGAATGAAGGTATGGGTCACTCCACCAGAAAGAACCACGACCAGCTGAGGTGCCAGCTGAAGGCAAAGGGAATATAGAGTGGGCAGTGAGAGAAGATAGTTATAAATACCAGCTATGATTACATGATCAGTTATAGAAACAAGGACTTTAATTATCATGAGTATTTCCTACTTGTTATGAATACCTTTGTATGTGTGTGAATGGGAGAGGGAGGGAGGGAGGGAGGGAGGGAAGAAGTCAGGGAGGGAGAGAGAAAGAGAGGAAGGGGGGGGGGCGGAGGGAGGGAGGGAGAGAGAGAACAAGCACATGCCTGCAACTGTCTTTGTTTTTTTTCTCTCTTATTCCCTTACCATGTCACATAAGATGTACTGACCTCATATCATGGTATTTAAGTGTTGTTAATCTGATATCGTAGTATTTAAGTTACCGGATACCAGGAAGAAGAGTAAACACCACTCAAGGACTTTACTACTTCTTCTGGGGAAAGGGTTAGTGCGTTTTCAGTGTATGCAGGATAGCTTTATCATGTTAGGTGGAATTATGACCTTGTCATTATCTTTATTTGGAGATTAAGTATGGTTTAAGGAGATGTATATGGGTGCCAAGTTGACAAACAGTGATGGTTAATTTTATGTGTCAAACTTGACTGAGCCAAGGGATGCCCAGTTATCTGGTTAAATATTATTTCTGGGTGTGCTGGGGAGGGTGTTTTTAGATGAGATTAGCATTTGCATTGATGAACTCAGTAAAGCAGATTGCCCTCTCCAAAGTGAGTGGGTAACATACAATCTGTCCAGGGCCTGAACAGAACAAAAAGTGGAGAAAGGGAGAATTTGACCATTCTGTCTGACTACTTGAGCTGAGACATCAGTCTCCTCTTGTACTCGCAGGCTGGGATTCACACCATTGGCTTCCCCTGGTTCAGGCCTTCAGACACAGGCTGCACTACACCAGTGGCTTTTCTGGGCCTCCAGCTTGTAGACAGCAGATTGTGGGACTTAAGAGCCTTCTAATCACATGAGCCAATTCCTTATAATAAATCTTTTTCTTTCTCCTCTTCTCAGTATCCTCTTGTGTCTGTTTCTCTGGAGAACCCTGACTAACACATGGCCCTTCCGAGTCACTCTCTGGCCCCCTACAACCACTCCTCTGATTTTTTTGCAATATTGATTAGTTTTGCCTCTCCAGAACTTCATATAAATGGAATCAGAATACGTACTCTTCTGTGTAAGGCTTTCTTCACCCTGCATAGTGTTTTTATTATTCATCTATGTTTATAATGTGGAGTACCATTAAATTGTACAGATATATTAGTTTTTCTTGCTCATTCACTGGCTGATGGAGAAAGAGTATTTGATTGTAAACTTCAAGAAGGAGATCTTGTTTTGGATTACAAGGGCTAGGAACAGATGAAATACAGGTCATTCAAGTTTTTCATTGTCTGTATTTTCTCATAAACTAAAAAAGGGCCATAGTCCTGGATCATAAGCAATAAAAATGAGTGGCACTGTAAAATCAATTCAATTTTTGTGTACCTATCATAGGGCTATAATGATGGTTTAAACTAATTGGACCACTTTTTAGAAGTAAAAAAAAAATTTAAGGACCTTCATGATAAAACTGTCTCTTTCCTATATTACCGGAAAATGACAAAAAACCATGAATTCATTAAAGGTTAAGAGGAAATGAATCTCCATACATTTAAAAAGTGTGTGTGTGAGAGAGAGAGAGAGAGAGAGAGAGACATACTAACAAAATTATTTAGTCAGTAAACAGAGTTTGATGTATGTGTGAATGGGCAATCGCTCATCTATAAGAAACCGACCCAATACAAAAATAATAAAAATAAATATCTGAAATTGGATGGAATGGAATGTGTGTATATGAGCTCATGTAGAAACAGTACGTGTGCTAATTATTCATGACTCAAGAATTCCCAATAATTCCAGTAGTCTACTCTCCCCATCTTTCCTAGCTTCTCTCAAAATTTATGCCTATGTGTTGTTATAACTGCTAAGAGTGGTTATGTCTCTGTCACATGTATTTATACAAATATTTTTCAGCTTTATTTCTTTCATTAACTAAACTCTGCTAGTCTAATAACTGTATCATAAAATCACAATGTCATTGGTAAACTAAACTGTTGGCAGTAACTAAAAAACAGCACAGAATAGGGAGAAAGGATTGAATGGACAATTAACTAAAGAGGACTAGAGAATAAAGATATAAAGAATATAAAACTACTATTGCTAAGAGATTATAAATCTAGTCATCTCCTTTCTGCTTCTAACTTGCCAATAATACATAGAGATATTATCTTAGATTCTTTTTAGTAATACTAAATAATGACATTTCTCATAGTTACCCTTAATTCTTACTTAATCATTTATTATAATTATCAGATGAAACATCTAGTTGTAGATTCTTCTAGAAATTATCATATTCCCTTTGGAATGGCTAAGATGGGCATAAGGCTTTATAATATAGAGCTAATTATGTATTTAGGAGGGAAATGATGCTACATATCACAAAATTATGAAATGGAAGATGATTTATGAAGAGAGTCTAAGATACTACAGATTGGATAACATAAACAAACACCATGAAGGTGTTTAAAACAGGCATCTTAAAAAACTTTTAAAAGTAACACACCATTACACATCACCAGAATGGCTAACATTAAAAAGACTCACAATACTAAGTACTGGTGAGAATGTGGAGCAAGAGGAACATTGCTGGTGGAAATGCAAAGTAGTTCAGCCATTTTGGAAAAACAGTTTGGCAGTTTCCTACTCACCACATGATCCAGCAATCGCACTCACAGGAATTTACCCAAAAGAAATGAAAATGCACATCTACACAAAAACTGGCCCACAAATATTCATAAGAGCCCAAACTGGACCCAGAAGTCAATAAATTTGCAAATTAATAAGTTATGATACACACACACTACTGATACTACTCAGCAACAAGAAGAAATAAAATATTAATATACCAGCAACATTCTGCTAATTAAAAGAAGTAAAATGAAAAAGACTACATACTGTATGATTCCATTGATTTGAAATTCTACAAAAGGTGGATTAGTGGTTTCCTAGGGCCAGGGGGAGAGGATCAACTACACAGAGGCAAAGGTAAGCTTTTTTTTTTTTTTTGCCAAGGAAGATTCAACCATAAGTTAACATCCATGCCAATCTACCTCTATTTTGTATGTGGGTCGCCACCTCAGCATGGCTGCCAACAAATGGTGTAGGTTGGTGCCCAAGAACTGAACCCAGGCTGCCAAAGCAGAGCGCACCTTACTCAACCCACTAGGCCACAGGGCTTGCCCCAACAGGGAAGCTTTTAAGAGTGATATTCTATATCTTGATTGTGCTAGAGGTTATGTCACTGTATACAATTAAAATTAATTGAACTATACACCTAAAATTAATGAAGATTTTTGCATGTAAATTATGCCTCAAAGAAACAATTTTGGTTGACTGTTAAAAATACAACAAAATCCTACTTTATTACTAAAAATAAAACACAAACAGAAATAACTGGACTTAAGTAGATAGTAAATTAACATCTTCTGAGAAGGCCCAAAACTATGATAACCCATTAGCAATGAACATCCATAGCACCCAGATTATTCCCACAAAGGCTTTTTGGAAAAATGGCTGACTTCAGGTTTGGGGCAGGAAAGTACAAGATGAGTCTGGGGCATCTTTAGAGGCAGAAAGTAACCAGGCTACAAAAGAATAATGAGGTTATATTAAAAGTATACAAGACCAACTTGAAGGGACTACTACTGGGCAAAGAAGAGACAATTTGAGGAATTATGATTGGAATGCATTTATTAGAAAATGAACAAATTCATTCATCACCTTTGAAGGTTAACAGGAAAACTCATTCTGAAAACTAAGTAATGGAAAAGAATCAAGCATTTCCCCTGTCTTTCCTAAACAAACTGTATTTCACGGTAACCAAACAGTTAATCAGAACAAATTTCCTCTCTAAAGATTTCCAGTTAATTAATACAGAAGGAAAAAAATAATTAGAAAAATATCAGTATTCTGCTACTTCTAATGGAAGTAATAAATCTAGGTGATAATCATTTCAACCTAATCTTGATAATAGATGGTTGTATATTATATATTAGATAACAGATGGTTATATATATATATTATAAAAAATCCTTGTAATAGATGCACCAGGCTGACAACACCTAAACTCAAAGATCACTGAAATGGGATAACCAGACATTATGTGTCTCCTCATGTGATGCAATAATATTCAGCAACATCTATGAAGTATTCTTATCCCCTACTCCCAAAACTGAACTTCAATATTATTAAGCCTCCAAGAGTTTACAGAAAAACATGGTGGATAGAGGAACAACTTAAATGACACCAGAAGGAAGAGATCTATGAAACCCAGAAGGTGGGACGTTCTACAAAAGAACACGTAAGTGGCCTGAAAAAAGGAGGGGTGAAGGGCTGACTATTACAGATTAAGAGACTTAAGATCCATATCAACCAAAGCAACTGCAAACTAACTATAAAAATACATTTTGAGACAATCTAGGAAATGTGAACACTGACTAGGTATTAGATATTAGGGGATAATTTATTAATATTTACTTTGATATAGATGATAATGATATTCTGGTTATTTTTTATTTTTTTTTTTAAGGAAGATTAGCCCCGAGCTAACATCTGCTGCCAATCCTCCTCTTTTTGCTGAGGAAGACTGGCCCTGAGCTAACATCCATGCCCATCGTCCTCCACTTTATATGTGGGACGCCTACTACAGCATGGCTTGTCAAGCGGTACCATGTCCACACCTGGGATCCCAACCAGTGAACCCTGGGCCGCCAAAGTGGAACGTGCACACTTAACCGCTGCACCACTGGGCCAGCCCCTCTGGTTATTTTTTAAAAGCCATTTCTGTTAGAGATAGATACTAAAGTATTTATGGGTGAAATGATATAAAATATGGGATTTGCTTTAAAAGTATCATATCCAAAAAAACCAGAAAACAAACAAACAAACAAAAAGATGGGGGAGGCATAGAGATAAAACAAGATCGGGAAAATGCTTAAAAATTTTGAAGCTGGGTGATGGTGGTACTTCTATCTATTCGAAAAGTTCTGAAATAAAAAAATTCATAGCAAGACATTTCCATTTATGAAATTTTTCAAGAATACTAATTGTGGCTTAATTCTGCTCTACCATAGGAAATTCTACATATTTTATAACATGACAAATAATGTAAATATATATTTAATGTAATCTGTATATCTATTTATAGATCTCATGTCTATCATCTAGATTAAAGGGATAAGAAAAAAACAATTATCTAGAAGGAAAAGAAGATAGAATTTCAATTAGTGATTCAGAAAACTCACTTATAACAAGCAAGTGAATAATCAATTAAACAGAGACATTAACCAAAACATTCAGCCTAATATGTTGAAATAAATTTTCCCTAACAAAAGGCAAATACTTAAAAAAATGACTGAAAAGCTTCTTTTTAAATCATAAAGCCTACAAAGAACTGACTGACCTTCTAATAAATTTCATATTAGCTATTATCAGGAGTCAAAATAACACTCACGTTTTGAAGGAGTTGCTCAAACCAGTCATACCCTGTATCTCTGCATGCTGCAACCTAAAGGGGAAAATATGGTCAAACTATCAAAGTTAGAAAATTACTTAAAAACACGAATAAAATAAACTTTAGCTATGCGTTAGCCTGAAGTATATAAATATCTCAATGTTCCGAACTGAAAACTTATTTTTAAAGTGAACTATTTTTTTCAGTAAGCCAATAATTTACCAATGTTAAAGAATTTTATTCCAAAAATATCTTAGAAGACATTCAAGAAATTAGTGAAATTAAATATGGTATTAAATTTTGAACAATAACTTAAATTACACACTGTCAGAAAAATCTGTAAGGTCTAAACAATAAAAAAAGGAAATGTTTGCTTCTTATTTTCCTTCTAGAAAATAGATTTAAAGACAGCGAAACAGATGATCAGGTAGTCAATAATATAAAATTTCTTATGTTCAACACATGAAAAGTAATCTGTGTGAAAAAAACTTACAGCTTATGTGTATAATTAAACATAATGAAACTAAATCATCTCTTTTGAAAAAGGTAGGAATTACTATCTCAGGTTGCTATCCCTCGGCTATTGCGTCTATTCATCTACTTCTCCTTTCCTTTCTCTCAGTTTTCAATCATTGGAGGAATTTGAAGAATTTCAACATGAGTGCTTAAATCAGCGAATGCCAAAAAAGTGGGGCTATGTAGAAACATCAGTCTCATCTTACTTGCATCCCTTGAGTATTTCCAGACATATAAAGTAAAGGAAGTAGTACTAAATGTTGAGATTGACCTCATCATTGTCTTTTCCTTTTTAAGACAGACTATGCCTCAACTAGGTTTGCACCCACAGGAATCATATCCTTGTTCCAGTCCCTCTTACCACATCAGTGATGTTTAAAATTTTCCTCGTCATTGCTTCTTTGTCATTGTGTGGAGTTGGAGTAAACCAGAGTTTTTGGAATGTTTCATTTACTAATTTCTAGAAGAAAGAAAAATTTCAAAGTAACTACAACAAACATGGCAAAATTCTCAGTCCCAAATTCTCATTAAAGCCCCAAACAAAGCTATAAATAACTAATGAAAACACAAACTACTGGGAATCATTGGTATGAATTCCTCAGTTTAAAAAAAAAATCAATTTGTCAAAATTAAAAATTTTTTCAATTTGGTAAAGACATTCCAAAAGTTCTGCATAGTAAACACTCAAATTTTTTTTCAAGATAGCTTCTTTTTTTTCCTTCCAAGATTGGCGCTTGAGCTAACAACTGTTGCCAGTCGTTTTCATTTTTTTTTTTCCTTCTCCCCTAAGCCCCCCAGGTTCATAGTTGTATATTCTAGTTGTAGGTCTTTCTGGCTGTGCTATGTGGGACGCTGCCTCAGCATGGCCTGATGAGTGGTGCCATGTCTGCGTCTAGGATCCCAACCAGTGAAATCCCTGGCCACCAAAGTAGAGCGGGCGAAATTAACCACTGACCACGGGGCCAGCTCCTCAAATGTTTTTGATCAAACTAAAAAATATTTTTACCACTTTTGGAGAGAAGTCGTTAAAAAAAAATACAGGGACAATCATATATATGTAAATTCACTAATGAACTCAGGATTAAACTTTCAATAAGGCATTTACTAATTTAGAAAACCAAGCACATACCATTTGAATATCAAAATAACTTGAATTTGATAATCAACTTCCTGTATATAATGCAATCTCTACAATGACATTAAATATTATAATGCTGAATTGGTTGGGAAAGATCAGATTTTATTAATATAAAATCTAGAAATAAAAAATATATCAAAGTATATCTTCAATCTAAAAATGTTGATTCACTTGTAAAGTTTTTATATATATATTTAAATCAACAAAATTTTGATACAATACATATTTAAATTATTTAAAACATTAATGAAAAGTAAATTTTCAAATAGTCAACGTTATATCTTACCTTAATGCCCTCTTCATCATTGACTCTGCGAATCATTTTTACACACATTTCTGTAATTTTTGGAAATGTGGGTTGTTCAATACAGATGTCTCTTAGAATCTTTATTACTCTTTTTCTGACACTGATACCAGTATCCTAAAAACAGAAAGGTATTTTTAAATGTCAGAAAATCAAGATGCTTAGGTGCGAGCATGCATTAAACTTGACAAATGAAATTACAAAGTAAACACCAACAAGTGGTATATTCACTATTTATTAACATGATAAAGATGGTCTATATAATTCCTCTTTATTTTCTTTCTCGTTAATGTTACTATAAATATGGGTTATTTTATTATATTGTCTTTACTTTTCAAATAGATATCCAATACATAGAAAAATATTAAACTACTGAACACAACACGAGTATAAGCTTGCCAAAATTAAATGGGATAACAAACATGAAACTTTTAGAATAATGTCTGGTACTTAAACAGCATATGAAGTATTTGTAACAAAATTTTTTTTTGGTGAGGAAGATTGTCACTGAGCTAACATCTGTGTCAATCTTCCTCTATTTTGTTTTGTTTGTTTAAAGACAGTAGTGCTTTTTTTTTTAAGATTGGCAGCTGAGCTAACATCTGTCGTCAATCTTTTTTTTCCTTTCTTCTCCCGGAAGCCCCCGAGTACATAGTTGTATATTCTAGTTGTAGGTCCTTCTGGTTGTGCTGTCTCTATTTCGGATTTGGGATGCTGCCACAGCATGGTTTAATGAGCAGTGTGTAGGGGAGTGCCTGGGATCTGAACTGGCAAACCCCAGGCTGCCAAAGCGGGGCGTGCGAACTTAACTACTATGTTACCAGGCAGCCCCCTGTAACAAGAATTTTAACCTAAATCAAATCAAATTATTGTCACTATCTTACACTTTATAGGAAATACAAGAAACAAAGGAACAAATTAAATTAAACAAAACCATGAGGAAAAAGATTGCCCTGGTGGTTTTAGTCAGTTTCACAAGGAAAGTGTGTAAAGAGAATACTCTAAATTTTAAAACACGACAACCAAATGCAAAATATGACTTTTGACTGGATTCTGTTTAAAAAAAAAAGAAAAATCCGTGAAAGAATTTTTTCATCCAATTTTTGAGAGAGTTAAAGAATTTGAATATGGAGTGTTAAATTTGAATTTAGGGAGTGTTAATTTGTTTGAATGAGATAATGGTTTTTTGTTTACAAGGACAACATCCTTACTTTTTGGAAAGGTAAGCTAAAGCATCCACAGGAGAAGTAGCAAAATGTTTGAAATTTAATTTAAACTAAATTAGCAAAAAATACAGATGAAATATGGTGGTGGACACATAGGTGGCTCACTGTACTACTTTTCAACTTTATAAATTTTCATAATTAAAAAGTTTCAGAAATAAAAAGCATCAAACATTTATTGTGCAAAATTATTTCCATTATACAATTTAGCAGTCAAGAAAATATTTTAGGATATGTTGCTGCCAGAGATCATTAGATTTGAGAATCCTGCTAATATTTCCCTTCACTCTTGAAAAGGCTGAGGCAGTAAAAGAGAAAAAAACTTTTCTACTCTTTTCTTAAATCAAGATTTTATGCTACTTGAAGCTGAAACTATAACTCTCAGTCATACAGTATTCTGAGACTAGGCTAAAGGTGATAAAGTAAACTCTTGCCATTGTGGGAATACCTAATCTTGTACCTAACGCATCCCTGTTGAGTTACAGAAGTCAATATGCCTGCAGTGGGTGATGTGGAGATTTCACAGATATTTTGTAATGCCAACGTTTCCTTTTACTTTCCAGGAAAGTGCTTCAGGGTGAGAGAATTCCATGACATACAAGAAAAGAATATATTGGAATAGTATTGCTTAAGTTTGTTCTTAAGACTCAAATGACTTTCTGGTTTAACTTGCAGGTACGCGAGCTTGTCATAATTCAGCTTTAAGGAAACATGCACATACTCATAAAGGATCCAAAAATAGTGTCAGATACCAAAGTTCTGCACTTAACTCTTACTAATTCTTCCTATTTATATACATAGATATATAATTACTCTAGATTACTGTCCAAAATATTTAACTATGCCATGTAGTTCCTATATTTACTCATTGTAAAATGGCATAATCAAAAGGCAATGATAACTGAAAAAAGTAATCCAATTTTCACCAAAGATTGGTTTTACAATACTGAACAGCCCTCCTCTTGAAATATGCTCTTCAGAAAGTTGCTATAGTTCACAGATCAGGCAATATAAATATATAATTGATATTTACTTTCCTGGATTAACATTTTGAAAAACAGAACACTAGAAAGGCAAAATTATATCCACGAATCACAATAAAAATGACAAAACAAACATACCAATATTCTTTCAATGAGCATATCATAATACTGCTCCGCAAGCTGAGGTCGACAAAGGACAAATCGACCTAGCAATTCTACTGCTGCCTCTCGGACACTAGTGGAGTTATCCATCAATCGTCCATGAACTCCTCGCTGCATATCAAGCTAAAGAAAAACAAACAAAATATAATTTATACTAAATAAAGCTAATATTTTAATTTGAATAGAACACTCAAATAGGAAGAATCATTTGTGCTCCTCTTTACCCTTGCTAGAATACTGGGGTCTACAGCAACAACCTCAGATAAACACTTCATGGCTTTTGTTCGAACGGCAATTGCATTTTCACCAAGAACTCGAAGGATCTGCGAAGCAAACATTGATATTTTCATAAATTTTGGAACACATAATATTTAACAAAATACAGCATGACACATGCAAAAGAAATGAAAGTAAATATCACATTTACTTCTCTTTAATTTTTATATAAGTGAGCAAAAGATCTGTTATCTTACTGATCAAAAGCTTTAACTTAAAGGTCAGTATACACGATAAGGGAGGCATTCTACACTTGGTCCTGGCATTCTCAATTAAACCTGGTTTTTATTGCTATGCTTCATTTGCAAGGACCTGTAGTCTCACTCTACCTTACTATGTGTAACTTTAATCAAGGATATTTACTATTATGTAAATAATAACTTGGTAATTGAATAATTTATTTTTATAACATCATTCTACCTATACCATATGCATACATATTCATACAGATATATATCCATTTATCTATAAAACTGGAATCAATATGTAGAACATAGACATTTTATCAAATATGGAACATAGAAACAAATGATACTTTCATGATCTTTTAAAATATCTGTTCTCAACAATAAATAGACATCGTACACAACCCCATAAGTATCAAGAATTAGAAAAATCAGTATCATTGTATAAGGAATCCTGGTCCAGTTTACCTGTGTCAAATAAATATCAAAGCTCTGGGCAAACGGCCTCATAGAGGCCAAGTATCGAACAATCAAACAAGCATCATCATAGTCCACAGTATCAGAGTTCATCCTGCAACAAAAAGTCATTACATTTTTAACTTTTTTGTATAGTAGGTAAAATGATATCAAACAGATAACTGAAAAAGTAAAGATGTTTTCTCTCTGAATCTTACTTTAATGTGCTAAACTGAGAAGGTGTAGTTTTGATAATGCTTCTAAGAAACTTTTTCCGGTTTTCAGCTCGATGCATAATTTGACCAGTTGTCTCAATTTCCTTCGAGTGATGTGTTCCTTCAGAGGATTCTTCATCTTTTTGTGATTTCATTGCTTTTTCTGTTTCCAGAGTTGTGTCACGGAACCACTGGGCTATATAGAATTTACGAGAAAACTGGAAAGAAATTAGATAAGACTTGAATTTGATGAAATTAGTTACAAAATTTCCAATCCATTGATAAAATGTTCACAATCAGAAATACAAATATTAAGGTTTACTTTAAAACAACTTCTATCAGATAAAAACAGATTTTAAAAAACCTAGAATGTTTAGAATATTTGAGTGATAGAAAACATTATTTTACTTTGTCTTAACACATATATTAATGTATCGAAAGACAATATGATAATTACAACTGTATTAAATCTGGAATACTAGCAGCTACCTAACTTTAGCACCCAATAAGTCAGTAAAATTAGACAGATGATGGGTGAACTAGAAAAGTTTAGAATAAATGGATAAAATGCTGAAGGTAGAAGACTCCAGTTATTTTTAAAAATTTCACCTTACTCCTTCAAGAAATATACAATTATTATTGAAATATTTTAACACCAAGGTGCACCTATAATCTGTTCCTTTCAATACAGATTGAAAATCTGCAGTACTTGGCTGAATAGCTAAGTTATCTCCAACCTCTTTAAGATTGCATATCCCATCAGTAAAAAAAAAATTAAAACTAAAAAGTATCCCAATATATGTACACTGTTTAATACAGTTTACAAATTTTACATATGAACCTATTACACTAATATTTTGGATACATAACACATAAAAACAGAATTTGAAAATAAATATACATGTAAAATTTTAATAGTTTCTTTTTATACACTAATTGATCATCTCATGCACCACCTGGGCCATGCCAACTGTGAGGACCAATGATTCAGCCCAGTCTCAAAGATAACCTATGGAAAGATTTCCAAATATTTTTTGTGTCACACAACTTTTGTATACTATAATATCTGTACCAGGATCCCACATAAGACAAATCAATCCATAACCATTCTTTTCTGCTTAGATTATCAAGTATCCCTTCGTTTCAAAAATCAATACTCCAAATAACTTTCCTCTTCATGACACTTCCCAATTTTCTTTCAGATCCCATCTGAATAAACAAGTGATATTTCCAAAAAAAAAGGAGAAAAGAAACCTACCACTAATGAAGGATCAGTTTCAGTGTTTTCATCCAAGTAATCAAGCAACGCTTTTTGCAATTGCTGGATTTCATCTTCTCCTCCTGAAACCTACAAAATAAACCAAGTAAGAACAAAAAAGATATTACTAAAGTACTTTAACAAATCATCTACTTGTAAATGCAAATCTGAGGGAAAAACCGATAAATAATACAAATGAAAAAATATATATACAGCAACTAAAAGGAAGAAATAGAAGAACACTATTTCTGAAAAAGATATATTGATAGCTAAGGTTGGCCTCTATTTTTATGAACTACACATCATTTTATTTGAAGGAGGACACAGGTAGCTGACATAAAAATTATCAGAACAATGTGCTTTATCTTCAGAGGTACGAAGGTCCTAGCACTGGTTTCCTGTTTGGAAAAAAAAGAGACAACTCCAAACTTTTAATCTACTAAATAGAAACTTATTACTCTTATTATTATGTGTTATAGGTTTCTGTGGGATATTATTTAAAAAGAAAATTCTGGAAGGAAAATACTTTTATTTATAATTAATTAAAAAACAGTACTTTATTTCAAGTAGGATATTAAATATACAGTAGGTGGGCTGTTCACTTGTTCTAGGAGCAGAAATGGACTGAATTTTTAGGTCCTGTCAAGAACAATACAGAGTCAGAAATTAACTGAGTTGACATTCATGTCTATAACTTATATGCTAGCTTTACCACGTGAAATGCCAAACACATGGTTTAGAATATATCTAAGTAGAAAACAAAGATTAGAATAACCCATATTCTAGGACTGTGGCAAAATGGATACATTCAGAAATTTGTCATAGCACTGTAAATTACTACGTTATAAACTTCCAAAATCAATTTGGAAGTATGTTGAGAGCCATAAAAATATTCATGAATGACCCCTCTCCTTGAGTTTTACAGTGTACAACCTACATGGCCATATGTGGCGAATAAGAGGTCCTCGGTCTCCTCTAAGAAATACTGAAAGTCACCTAGTACCTAGATCTTCGTTTCTAAATTACCATTCTCCAATAAAAGAAACCAGCAGTAATTGGAGAAATGGCTGATTTCAGGGCTGGGGCAAGCAAAGTAAAAGATAAGCCTCAAACATCTTGTTGTATCACGAAGTATCAAAGAAAGATGGGAACATATCAAAAAGACACAAAAGCCAGCTTAAAGGAGCTCTCAGTGGTCAAATCTAGGACAGTTTGAGCATTAAAATAATGAAAGCAACAAATTATAACCTATTAAATAGAATACGAACGGTAGTAATGTATTAGATGGTACTATTATATTAATGGTAATATCTTGCTTTCGATAGTTTTACTGTGGATATTTAAGTGAGAGTTCTTGTTTGTAGAAAACACACACTAAGCAGCGCTTCTCAAACTTCAGCATTCATTAGGATCACCTGGAGGGTTTGTTAAAACACAGACTGCTGGTCCCCACCCCCAGAGTTTCTGATTTAGTAGGTACAGAGAGAGTCCTGAGAATCTGCATTTCTAACAAGTGCCTGGTGACGTTAATGTTGGTGCTACTTGTCCAGTGAATCACACTTTGAAATTCAAGGTTAATGTGGGGCATATCTACTTAAATGGTTGGGGGTGGTGGGGGAGAGCATATACAGACATGCATATAAGAATGATAAAGCAAATGTTGTAAATTGTCAACAACTAAGGAATTTGGCTAAAAGGTTTACGGGAGCTCTTTCTACTATTCTTCTAACCTTTCCGTAAGCTTTAAATTATTTCAAAATACAAAGTGTAGTAAAAAAAAAAAAAAAGAATTAGATGCATTTCTAATGGCCAGCATGGATATGCTTATGGACATAAAAAAAGAATAGAAAGAAAATGAGAACAGTTGTGTATGGTAGGATTAGGGATCATTTATGTACCAATTTTCTTAAGTTAACTTTTAGTATTACTATCACCTCAACCATACTTAAAAAAAAAGAATAAGTGAAGAAATAAGTTTTTCCCATGAAAACTCTCTAATATAATAAAATG
This sequence comes from Equus caballus, assembly GCF_041296265.1. Lineage (NCBI taxonomy): Eukaryota > Metazoa > Chordata > Mammalia > Perissodactyla > Equidae > Equus > Equus caballus. The sequence continues at coordinate 43,209,625 of NC_091704.1, forward strand.
AAAAGAGGCCCTTCTCATCCTTCCCCAATATAAAAAGATACACAACATTCAAAGATACAAAACAATTTGGGCATGCTAAATTATCATCTCAAGAAACTAAAGATTTAAATAAAAATTACATTAAACCAAATAGAAAACAGCATCATATATTCATAACAATAGTTTGCAAAAAGAAAGTAAACTAAGGACTTATATAAATCATTTAAAAGTTCCTGTTAGACATTATAATTCACCCTAAGGTACTTTCTCTGTAGGGCTTTTGAAAAGCCGACTTTTAGAAGTATAAGTCTTATTTTCAATCTACAAAATGAAATGCAACAGTAATATAAGAATACCTAAAGATAAGTGTTTACCTATTATTTACCCCATAATTTTAATCCTTTATCTCAGTACCTGTTTTAAAATTCGTTCTATAGACCCTTGATCCATTTTGCTTGTAACAGCATCTTTCCTTAGTCGTGCAGCAACAGTTCCAAGGTAATCAAGAGACGCTACTCTTAAAGCCATCTCTGTTGATTTGTTACTGAATTGATGAACCTAAACATCAAAACAAAGTAATTTTGATTTAATTCAATCAATTTATAACAGTACATCTTTAATAGTAATTTATCATATGAATTCCAAATCTATGTTGTATCATTTGAAATTTAAACTTTTTCTTTTCTTGTGATATTGTTCCATAAAGTGATTGCCTTTTGAGTTTCTGGAAACTGAACAGTTTCATTAAAAAAAAAAACTATAGATTAAACCTCCCTAAGAATACACTCTCTTTAAACGTAGGCTAAATTGTTTATTTGTTAAAAATAGGATATTACTGAATAAGAATTTCTTAGGCTGGAATTCTGATGCCTATGAAACATTAATTATCTTGATTTCAAAATAGTATTAATATACTTTCCAGTTCACAGAAAGTAAGGTCCCCAAAAGCTTTGTTACAATTTGTATTGCAGAATCCAAATGCAGCTTAAAAATAAAAAGAGAAATCACAGTAATATTTGTTCGTATTTCCCTATTGTATTACATGAGGTCACCTTTTTAGAAATACTCTTAAAAATGACAAAGTTCACAGTAATCAGTTTCATGCTTTGAAATGAATTACAGTAACTTATGACTCAGTGTTGAGATGCTTTTAACTAACAATATAATACTTCCAAACCAAAAAGAAAGTTTTAAAGCACTGTTATCTTATGTAATGAAATGAAAGCACCAAAAGTCACAACATTTCAAAGTTTTCTACAAGGTACGGACGATATTGTGTACAGTTATGCACATGCAAAAATAGAGATGCAATGGTCGTATTTCCTTACACATTTTTAAAGAATTCATCATCTGTGAATCAGAGTACATCCTCATTATGTTGTCTTCTAGTAATCTAATAATCTTTAAATGCTATACTCTTACCAACAGTCTCCCTAACAAACTAAGGAGTAGTTCAGCAGCTGGCCATTCAGGCTTATTGACTGTTGAAAGAAGGTCCTGAACAAAATTTTCAAAGAGTGGTCTGTAATCTTCTTCACCTTGCTTACTACCACATCTGTGCAAAGATAAATAATAAAAAGGTCATTAACTTAGGTGACATACCCACCAATATGACTGAAATTTTGTTAAGTTTTCACTGTATCTTATAAGAAGTTTTAAGAGAACACATTAAATGAAACATGGTATAAAACAAATATACTTCTCAAACTTCATCTTTTCCTCTATTATAGGGAATTCATTTATTGACTAATATTAATATTACTTTCTGGCAACGATAACACATTTAAAAATGATGACTGTTTTTCCCTCTATGAGATTACCATAAATTCTTATGAAGGCTAAGTAAACCTCTCTCTACAAACTTTCCTATTTAATTAGAATGCCTCAAAATTTACTGAAGAAAAATTATAGAATTTCAATCTATAATCTAAACCTTACTTTTGGAGCCCAACATACAAGGAAGTTTACAAAATTTTAGATTTTTAATATTCCCATTGCCTCATTTTAAAGATCAGGAAATCAAGGGCCAGGGACACATATTCAAAGTTCAAATTATAACAGGAAATTGGATTAATCTTTTACTTAAAATAAATGAACTCTTCTCTATACTGGGGAAAATGAAAGTCAGATTATGTTAATTTTACTTACTTTTTAAGAAAGATGGAAAGGAAGTTTTGGGCTGTTCGCATGGCTGTTTCATAAGAGTTGGTAATGACAACATCTTGATCAACCTAGATTGAGAAAAATGAATTTATACAGATATAAGAGATAACCAACAAACAAGTTAGTTCAGTCGCCATTGCCATGTTATTGCTAAATAGGGGTAATACATTTAAATACTAAAATGCTAACTATTCTTATATATAAAGAGAAAAGCTACAATTAGCATACTAAACATATTTCAATACTTTATAAAAACTAAATAAAAATATTGAGTTCATTTTAATTTATTAAAATATGTAAGAGTGACAAATGTGGTTAACAAATGAAATATCAATAGTTGCTTATAAGCTCTAAGTTTATCAAACACTGGAATATAATACAAAAGAAAATTCAACTCCTTCACTAGAAATTTAAAGACTAGGACATAAACAGTCAATCCAAAGTTGTGGAAACCCAAAAGGCCAATAGATACATGAAAAAGCTTACTAGTCAGCAGAAAAATACAAAATAAAATACGCTATCATTTCACACTGATCAGACTAGATAAAATAAAAAATTAGAATGTAAACTAGAATACCACTTTGTTAAGCAAACTGACAAGATCCAGTAAAGTGAAAAATGCATGTATAGGGGCCGGCCCCAGGGCTGAGCGGCTGCTTTGGCAGCCCAGGGTTTCGCTGGTTCGAATCCTGGGTGCGGACGAGGCACCACTCATCAAGCCATGATTAGGTGGCATCCCACATGCCACAACTAGAAGGACTCACGACTAAAAAGTATGCAACTATGTACTAGGGGGCTTTGGGGAGAAAAAGGAAAAATAAAATCTTAAAAAAAAAAAATGCACGTATAGTATGATTTAATATTCTACTTCTAAGTACATCTAGAGAAACTCTTGCTTTACACTGTGATGCAGTTATATAATGTGTTTAACGCAAGTCAAAGAGATCAGGTATTAGTTATAAGTATTAAAAGCAATGTCGAGTGAAAATAATTAGCTATAAATATGTTACTATATTATTTATGTAAATGAAAAAAACCAATTCTATATCAAATTTATGCAGATAAATAAATAAATGTAAGGAGATAAACATTCTCATGATACTGGTCATCAATGGTAAGGAAGGGAAGACTGGAGAGAGAACAATGGAGGGGGGAAGAAACAACAGGGACCTCAGCTTTTTTGATATGCATTTTTTACTTAATTATATGTTTAGTATTACAGACACATATATCTGGCTATAACAGAATAAAAAAATAAAATTATTTGTTTCTTTTGAAGTTTTTTGAGGTAATACTGCAGAACTTGCAAAAGTTATAAGCATTGATAGGTAAAAGCTACAAAACCAAAAGCAAATCTTAGTTACGAGTTATTCAACAGTGATGGCATAAACTCATTTTCTGCATGAATTCCACATTATTACATGCTATGCATTAGTATAGATATTACATATTACAATTATAATATTCACTTTCACATTCAATATCTCATTTGAGTCTTACAACTCAGTATGGTAGGCTTGTCAAATATTATCATCCCCATTTTACAGCTGAAGAAACAAACTCAGATTAAAATGATTTGTATGTTTCATGATTGGTAGATATAATAGTCAGAACCAGAACTCAAAGGCTCCCATAAAACCCAGTCTAGTGCTCTACAAGGATCCTAAAGCCTAGCCATGAAACCCTAACTAAGAAATCCAGTTTTATAAGAATGGTATAGAATATAAGTGCTTTTTCTATAAAAGTACAAAGTTATAAAACTCATAAAAGATTACTTACTTTTTTATTTGAGTCCTCTTCTGAATTAGAGTCTTTCTCTGAGGATGGTAAGTGTACTACACATTGAATTAGTTGTAAAACTAGTGCTGTAACCATCTGAATATACATAGGCTCTCCATCCATATCACTACTGTTTAACCTTTAGTGAAGAAAATAATTAAATTTCATTTTACATGTCATCTATCATCTGAAAGTTTCATGCTTTCTTTACCAATATTTCTAAGCATTATCTTTAGTGCTTATAATAGTATCCTTAGTCTAATTATTTTTAATAAATTAGAAAAAAATACCAACTAAATGCCTATGCATACTTAGATAATTAAATAGCCAAAGGAAAAATGCCATATTTAATAAAAATTTCTATACTTTATATGCACTGCAGATAAAAAATTTATAATGAAAAAATATCCAACATTTCTTGAAATCATTTTTAAAACGAGAAGTCTTCAAGATTTCCAAATGCCCATGCATTCTAGTATTCATTTTCTTATTAAAATCTGCCGCACGGTCAGCTAAAGTATGAGGTCAATGGCATAGAATACGGAAAAACAAATTCTGAATTATTATTGTAAAGACACTCTAAAAGTGTAAAAATTCTTTTATATGCTGATAGTTTTTCTTCAGGTTTAACAGACAATAGATATTTATCTATACACAATTAGTCCAAAAAATAAAGACAAAAATAATTATTTTACAGAAGGTAGCCTTCAAAGCAATCATATTTAATCATTCAAGAATATTATAATGATAGTTAAGATAATGATGATGATTAATGATGACAACAAACACAATAATCCTGACCACAGCAGTGGATAACATTCTTTAGTTACTCTATGCTTAGTGATTTAAAAGCATTTAATTTTCATGTTATTCTCTATTCTGCTGTTAGAATAATCTTTCAGCTCTCTTTTAAAAATATTTAATGACTCTGTACTGTATAAAGGATTAAGTCTAAGTTCTTTAGTATGGCTTATAAAATCCTTGAACTGGCTCTAACTCTTTTAAGCAGTATTTCCTATTGCTCTTCTCATAGATCAATGGTTCTTAACCAGGGATGATTTTGCCCCTCAGGGGACATTTGCCAATATTTGGAGAAAATTTTGCTTGTCATGATAGGAAGCAGGGAGTTTCTCTTGGCATCTGGTATGTAGAAGTTAGGAATGCTACTGAGCATGTGACAATGTACAGGACAGCCCCGCACAACAAAGTATTATCTGGCCCAAAATGTCAATAGTACTTAGAATGAAAAACCTTGCCACAGATCTTTACACCTGAGCATCACTGAACTTCTTTAAGTCCCCGAGATGTGCATTGCTATTTCACACATCTAAGCTATTCTTCATGCTATTCTGACTGAATTGCCTCTGTTTTATTTGCTCATTAAAATGAAAATCAGATAGAAATGATGAAGAATAAATATATGTCGGCTACAATATAATGGAGTTCTTCTTGGTTATACTTGGCCTTTGCTATAATTAGTTACCTGAAGTTCCTTAAACTCCTCTTGCTGGTTGGTAATCTTGCAAGTGAAGTAAAAATTTCTTCCAAAATTAACTGCCTATGTTTTTCATATCTTGAGAATACCTGTTTAGTAAGTATAAGATTCCAAATTAAGTTTGTTACAATTATTTGAAAACAAAACAAAAATACTGCATCATGTAATAAAAAATATTATCTGACATTTAGAATGAAAATGTTTTCAACACCTTCAATGGCAATGACTTCCATAACCTGCTTAAGTTTGCCATCAATCATAACAGTCTTGTAGAAGTCAGAGTATACTGGTTTCATTTAGAAGTATGATATCTTGGGTATGGAAAGTAAGATAAGATTTAAATGATTTTAAAACAATTCTGATTTTATTGCAAATATTAAGGAATTATTAACTGAAATATTTAGAAATGTTTAGGGGCCAGCCTGGTGGCGCAGTGGTTAAGTTCACACATTCCACTTCTTGGCGGCCCAGGGTTCGCCAGTTTGGATCCTGGATGTGGACATGGCACCACTTGGCAAGCCATGCTGTGGTAGGTGGTAGGCGTCCCATATATAAAGTAGAGGAAGATGGGCACGGATGATAGCTCAGGGCCAGCCTTCCTCAGCAAATAGAGGAGGACTAGCACTAGTTAGCTCAGGGCTAATCTTCCTCAAAAAAAAAAAAAAAAAAAAGGTTTAAAATCTAAGACACACTAAAATAGTCCTTATGTTGAAATCAATCTATGGAAAACCTGAATCTGTATTAATTTTTGCAAAAGTGGATTAAAGAATATCAATATTATTTTTCTAGAGGGATACCTAAAAACACAAACTGATTATACTTACTGCAGTGACTAACTTAATGGCACACAATTGCAGTTCACTGACATTTTCCACAAAAAAGGGTGTTATTCCCATTGATGATACCTGCACAAACACAGAAAAAGAGTAACTTGTATACATCTCTAGTTGATTTCAGCAACATTCTACCTTACTAAACTCCAAAGCATTCATAAATCTACTGGAAAACACTGAGAGGGCACCTTCTTTTCCCTCATCAACCAAGATCTAGTTCTTTTTCTATTCCCTTTCATCCTCAAACACATCAACACACAGCTTCCTTCATAGCTGCCATTCTTCTAATCTTCACCTTTTGGAGTGACAAATGTCAGCGGAATATAAAGAAACTAAAAACATTTTGCTGTTCTGGATGAAAATATCCTGACATATTTTAAATGAAACAATTTCTTTCAGAGAATTTAGAGTTTAGAATTTATTCTACATGTACCTGTCTTCTGCCCAAAACGTTTCTTTTTAAAACTTCCCTGAACTTTTATTTCTTCAATTTAGATATAACATACTCTGAATGGAAAAAATTAACAGAGGGCTGGTATTATTATCGAGTGAGCAAGATTACACTGAACTCAAATAGACCCTCCATTTTTAAAGTGGTCCAGAAATATACAAAATGCTTCAAAAACACTTACCTGAAGAATTGTTGTGTCTGTAAGAAGCTGTATCTCTAGCAATTCTGATAAGCTGCTAACAATGTCACAAACTTTATTATAAAGCATTACTATTACTCTCTGCTTATGGGTAGAACATTTAGCCCGTTTTGCCTTTGAACTTAATAAGCCTCCTAAAATGAAAAAAATAAAACAAGGAATAATCAACTTTTAGTAATCTTTAATAAATGCAATAAAACTGTTTTCTGAATTAAGAGAGCATATATTTTTTTTTTTGCTACATGAAAATACAACCTGGCAAATAAAGCTGGGTGTTTATTAAAAGAGAAAATTATTCTCTAGGGACATTTAGTTAGAAAAATAAACTTTCTTAGATAATCTATGACATTTCAGTGCCTATTCATTTCTTACATCTAAAATATTACTTTACCTTTATTTCTATTTTTTTTCCATTGGACCAATATTGTAAGATTATATTTCTCTTTAACTTGCAATTATCAAACAATAATTAAATGTAGATTATTCATGAACTAAGTTTATCTTCCTCTCTTCAAGTGTACACATTAACCATTTTCTTTGCTAATTTATAAAGGTTATAAATAAGAGAAAGAATATACATCTTAAATCAAACCATTTTGTAGATAACTAATATTTTGGGTAAAATTAGCAGCAAGTGATCAATGGAACCAGAAGCTAATATTATCTGGGACTTTCCGTGACCAGTAGAAATCACTTCTACTATATGTAAATAGTTGCTAAAGAAATTATAATTGAACAAGTACTAAATTAACTAAAAGTTCTATATTCTAGTCAAATCAAAGCCCGTGTTTATTACAATTTATATACTCTAATAATTTTGGTGCCATTTTAAGTCACTGCATTCTGACCCTTCCAATATGCTAAAATTATGACAGGTAATTTTGACATACTCAAAAACTATCAATATAAAGGGGCAAACTAACCTCCATGAGGATCTAATCTGTAAACAGGATCATACTGAGGATAAAGTGTATTCTGCAAATGAAATTTAGTGTACTGTATAACTCTTTCAATTACATCCTCAATATATACAGCTTTTGGCATGTTAGGGGATGTCATAATGTTGATAGTTGTAAGACAGGCATCTGCTGATTTCGTAACTCTCTCCATAATAAGGTCTCTCCATAACCTTTCTTCTTCTTCAGTGTCGTTATTCTATAAAATAGCATATCATTAACAAAATGAAAATAAACACATTTTCAGGTTAAAATATAAAAAAACTATAATATATTTGATTTTCACTGGTGGAAAACATGGTAAGAGCTTTGATGTGTGCACATTCTTCAAAGAATATTAGAAATGAAGTACAAATTCTGACACTACTTTAAGTAAGATTTTTGTTTCAAAGTTTTCAAACATAACATACTCAATCTCCTAATTTCACCACTAGATGACACTCTAATGACAAAGTTATAGTTACTTGTATCTTCTGTGTACTTTACCCAAATCCAAGATTTTAGCTAAAGACTATAATTGCACATAAACAATTTTGTGCTTAGGGTATAAATATTATGATAGTCAAAAAACTTTATAAGTTCTGCTGGCTGTTGTGAGAAGAAAGCAAAAATTAACAACAACAAAAGGTAGAGCCCTATTTAAAAATAGTAAAATGTTATTGACTCAAGCATTCCTAATACCTGTTTTTCAATAATACTGTATTTTTGAAACTAAGATTAAAAAGCGGTGATTATGCAGACTATTGAAAATATAATTTATTTTCTAAAAATGGATAACTCAACAACTGACAGAAGACTGTATTTTAATTTACACATCAGCAAAATGCATTACAATTGGGGAGAAGTGCTTTTAATTTTACACTGAAAGTGAAAATCCTTCTATTACATCCTTAGTTATGATGTATCAACTTTATATTCTAGGAATACTTTCCTATGCTTGCTATTCAAAGCTTATACATCGGGAAAAAGAACAAATAAAAGCATAATATATGCAAAGCAGAGAGGGGCTTTCCAATTACTAATGCCTAAAAACTCAATTGCCTTTTTCCTAACTCTTTAGCTTTCTTCCATTTTACTGCTTACATACCTACTTAAAAAAGTAAGATAAAGCAGCATTTCTCTGATATTAAAATTGCTGTTTGGAAGAGTCATTCAGGCCAAAGGTTAAAGCTATCTGCAACATATTAAGTAGTGCTGAGGTTTTCAGGAATGAAAATAATTTCAGTAAGACTGAGTCAGCCAGCTCTCTACAATTCTAGATTCCTGATAATATTTATCAGTTTTTTGTCAAAGTATTTTAAATAAAACCTGTAGACTAAAGATGCAGTAGATTTCCATTAGGTTTCTCTAAGCCCTCTGTTTCTGATTCAAAAACTAATTTAAAGAGGGCATTGGAAAAATATATATTAATAAGTCACGGAAATACCATCTGAGATTACTTTTCTACATTTTTTATTCCATGTAGATCACTTAGCAATCCTGTGGCTACTGAAAACATCAAGAACATTTCCCTCATGAAATAAAATCCAGTGCATGTATGTACAGTATGTATGTACATATAAGAATGGGAGTATATATATCAAAAGTGTTAACAGTGGTTATTGTTGGATGAGAATACGACCCTTTTTGTGTTTTGGAAATTTTCTACAATAAACATTAGTTTTGTAATCAGCTTTTAAGAATAAAGAGAATTCATTAGCTCAAAACCTTCCTAAATTTTTATCTTTTATATTAAATGCCTATAAGCATTAGAGTTGGTATTCATTAATTATAGAGATATCAAGATCAATTCGAATGCATGTATGATTTTGAAAGTCTGCTACCAGTCTAGGCAATTTACCTTTATCAGTTCATAAACCATTATATCATGTTGCTACTGCTTTTGATACAAACATACTAAAAATGTAGTAACAGCTGCAGTTAACATTTATTGAGAACTTACAACATGCCAAACACTGTTAAGCACTTTACACAAATTTATTTAATCCTCTCAACATTTGAGCTAGGCATAAAAATGGTATATAAAGATTAATGTTTTAGGATACTTTAGAAAATCAGCATAAGGTTTCAAAGTATTTCTCTAGGGAAGGCTGAGAAAAAGAATTACTACCTACTCTCATTTCATAAATGAAAGGACATTTTAAATATATTCATACACTTACACAAGGAAGAGCATACTGCGAGATTAAAGAACAGTCCTTTAAATTGAAAAAAATGTACGTTCTCAATATTCTTACTTTTTGTCAAAGCTGTGAATTAACAATGTGTAACATTAACTTTGAATTACTAAAAGTGCAATTCTAGCAGCAATGCTAATGAATGTAACTAGTAAATGGTGGTAACAAGCTCAAATTAATGAAATTTGGAATTTTCTCTATAAATCAAAGTTCCTTATGAAAAAATTTATATCTTAACAATAGTAAGGGTAAAATTAACAATATGGATCTTAAACTTACATGATTTAACAAAGTAGAAAGCTTTGACCCATCTTGAATGTTCTTCTCCAAGATATTTAGGACTTTCACAGTTTTGTCAGTGGAAAGCTAAAATAGCAACATAAATTCTTCTTTCAATCATTGGTAAAAGTGATAAATTATTCAAGAAACATTCTGTACAATTATCTTCTTTGGGCTATGGAATATATAATATTACCACCCTTTTGAAGAGTGGGAAAAGAAAAGTTTCCCACTTAGGTTCTCTACCCAAATCTGAATTATGGAGAGAACTAATCACTTGATTCTGAAAGACAGAAGAGCAAACACAGAATGGGCATATATGCACGTTACTAACTCAATTATTACCATATAGCTAGTCAAGACAGAATTTGTTCTGATGCCTGGCCCTTTGCTCTTGTGGCAGTGACACTGAACATACATATGAACACACACTCGCACTAAAGATTTCACCTGTTGATTTAATTATAACATGGCTTCCATATTACAATGTCATTCAGCAGGTGTCTTAAAATCCGAGGTAGCATTTTGAATAACAGAAGCATAATGTTGAATAATGTTACATAATTGTGAATGATGTTACAAAAGTGAAATAATAACGCTTTATTTTAGTAGAAATCTTTCTTATTTTTTAAAAAATATCTCCTATTTCATTTCTTACAAAGGACGCTTTCTCTATTCAAAAAATTAGTGTCGGATTAGAGGTTCTGCCAGGTGGCAGCTGTTACTCATATTCTCTTGAGTGAATGCAGCATGCAGCTAGGACCCTCAACCAAATCAGCCAGAAGAGTCAAATGGTTACAACAGAGTAACTGACATTAAGTACATTTTGATTATTCATGTTGGAGTATAAAAACAAGTTCCCCCAAATATTGCTTTAGATAATTTCATAACAGATTAAACTACTGAGACTTTTGGTAAATCGTTCATGCTTTGAAAATACTCAGCAAACTCACTTTTTGAAATAGAAATATCAGCTACATGTAATTATGGAACTTATGCAATATAACCTAAGACTGCACAGACACCTCAAAAGACTGATGCCATAGTCCTATATACAAAATAAATCAATATATCCCTTATTGCACACAGTAATATTAATGTGAACTAACAGCACATTAATTCTTGGTTAACTATGTGGTATGTTTGTCTGGCTTTAAAAATCAAACTCATGGGAATCCTTGTACACTATTAGGAAAGTAAATTGGTACAGCCACTATGGAAAACAGTATGGAAGTTCCCCAGAAAATTTATAATAGAACTATCATATAATCCAGCAATTCTACTTCTGTGTATATATCTGAAGGAAATGAAAAAAACCTCAAAACTCAAAAACTCACAAAGATATATCCTCCTCCAATTTCCCTGCAGCATTATTTACAGTACCCAAGACATGGAAGCAATCAAAGTGTTCATCGTTCGATGAAATAAAGAAAATGAGGTGTATATACACACAATGGAATATTATTCAGCCATAAAAAAGAAGGAAATCTTGCCATTTGCAACATGGATATGAAACTTGAGAGCATTATGCTAAGGAGAAATAAGTCAGACCAAGAAAGACAAATGCTGTAGATTCTCACTTACATGTGGAATCTAAAAAACAACAACAAACAAAGAACAGAACTCATAGATACAGAGAATAGATTGGTGGTTGCCAGAGGTAAGGGGTGGGGCTGAGCAAAATGGGTGAAGGTGGTCAAAAGGTACAGATTTCCAGTTATAAGACAATTAAGTTCTGTGGGTGTAATGTACAGCATGGTGATTAAGAGAGTAGAACTTAAAAGTTCTCATCACAAGAAAAAAAAATTTGTAATTATGTGTAATGGTGGATGTTAACTAGATTTATTGTTATGATCATTTCGCAATATATACAAATATTGAATCATGCTGTACATGTAAAACTAGTATAATGTTATACATCAGATATATCTCAATAAAAAAATTAAATTCATGGCACATTTACTGTTTTGAATATAGGCAATGTATAAATGAATAAAAAATAGTTGATTATAACTTTGTAAAAAGACCTAAACATTTCCAGTCTACTTTAAAATTATCAATTGAAAAAACTAAGTAAATAAATGCAAATTGTCTAGAATAAACTCTATAGGCAAACAATCTTTTCTTAATTCTTTTGCTATTCTTGAAGAACAAATCATTATCTCTACATTATAGACTAGGAAACTTAAGACAGAGTAGAGAATTCTGTATAAGACAGAGCCTGGTTAGAAGAGGAGGAGAGAGGATTGTCTTGAAATTGTATTTGCATAATAATCAAGCAGTAGTTTAGAGGGTGAATGGTGGCTCATAAAGATTATGGGAAGTCACTCCTTGATGCTGTCACTACTGTTTGAAGTTATCAATGAAAAAATATTCTGTTAGTCCATTAGTGCAATGAGACTACTTAGCAACAGACAGCCCATAGGAGAGACAATTCACAGCAATTATGAAGCCTATAGCAATGAAGCTACGTACTTATTAACAATTAATGTGTCGAAATCATAGATTTACTCTTTCATCACTGTAAATGACTAAAGCAAATATCAAAGAAAAATTTAGTGTGTGTTTCTGCATTTAAATAATCTAAATATTTGAGACAATGAAAAAATTTTAAAAAGTGAAAAAATCCAGGCCCATGCCTTCCAATGCAATAATATGATTTTCTTTGGAATAATTTGTAGAATATTTCTTTGATTCATTTTTTTTAAGAAATAATTCAGTTAGACTCTCAGAAGGCAGCCATGAATTTTTTCCTTACTATTTACTTTATGTAAATTTTGCAATTTACCTTGAAAACTTCCATTTCAAACATTAGATATTAAGTAAATTTATAAATTTTACTTTAGTGAGATACCTTATCCATTATACCCATTGCTTTAATTTTAGCAGATTCACTGCCAAGTTCATTAAGCTGATGTTTTCCTAAGAGCAGCTCCTGAGGAATTTCATCATCATCACCTGAAAAACCAAACCAACCAAACACACAGTTTAGGTAAAAGAAAGAGCTTAAAGTAGTAAGCTTAACTTTTTAATAAAATCTCTGAACACACAAACAGATGTAAACAAACTAAACAAGTAACAACGTAAAAGGCCTCTGTAAACATCAAGCAAACCCTGAAAGAAAGATGACAGGGATTAAAATTAGAGCTCTGACTAAAGTGGGAAGAAGGAGATAGCTATCTTATCTTTACTACTTTGGATGTGTATAGACTATGTCAACAGTCTCCCATGCCCTCTGGCTTCTGGTTGGGTTCAGACAGTAGGGTGCTCTGTCTGTAGATCGAAGAGAAGAAGAGTGGAATCAGGGTATTTATATCCCTGACTCCTTTCTTGCAAGGTCTCCTCAGGCTGCCTATGTCCTCTGACCAAAAGGTCACTGCTTTTTTCAAGGCAGCCTACTCTACAACTTTTTCTTTTTCCTACTGAGTGAGTTTTGGTGACTTTTCTTTACTCTTGTTCCTTTGGATGTAGGGATGGTAACAGTTCCATGGCTGTTAACCCTGGTTTCTGGCAGTATTCTGCTCCCACCTTTGTAATGAGTTTATTTGTAAACAACTCCTCAAATTATCCTAATTTGAGAATACCATCTGTCTTCCTGTTGGGATCTTAAATGACGTGAAAGACAGTTTCTCAGCACAGAATTGAAAAGTTTTGGAAATGATGAAACTGATACTCCAAATAATGGGGAAACACATTAATGATACTTAGGCAAGTAAGTACCAAAGTCACAAAGCAAATACTTTTAAAATAAAGGGTAATATACATTTTAACGCATTTTCAAACAGATGAACTCATATCAGAATTATTGTTTGCCATATGGCTTTTGTATAAATTAGGCATTAGTGTTTGTACCAGCTGGAGGTACAAACTTTTATGAAGGCATAAAATTGCTGAGAGTAGCTCTAAATACTGTAAATGGCATTTCTGCTTTTTGTTTTTTGGGGGTTTTTTTGGTGAGGAAGATTGTCCCTGAGCTAACAAGCGTGCCAGTCTTCCTCCACTTTGTATATGGGATGCCGCTATAGCATGGCTTGATAGGGTTTGAACCGGCGAACCCTGGGCCGCCAAAGCAGAGCGTGCAAACTTAACCACTACACCACTGGGCTGGCTCCATAAGCAGTGTTTTTATAAACCTAACAGTTTTATATTTATAGAAATGATCTTTACATATTATTGTAGAATTAGTATATGAATATAACATTAATCTTATTGTATTCTAATTGGTTTACTATTTTGTTTCCCATATCAGATACTGTATTACTTAAGGCCAGGGGCTGAGGTATTTATCTTTGCATCTCTAGTACTTAACATACTACTGACAAAACTAAGTATTCGATAAATATTGGCTATTAGAATAAATGAACAGATGGATGGATTCCTATTTCCGCATCTTTGTTCATATTAGTACTCTCCTTATTTAGGGCCTACTCAAGTCTCATCTGCATAAAGACTTCCTTAATTACTCTAACCTACTGTGGTAGCTGCACTCTCAGGATTCTTAAGACATCATCAATACTTAACTAATTTAATACTTGATTTTTATACTAAAGTTTTCAGTTTCTTGATTTCATAGACTAGACTTGACTCCACAACTAGATTTCAAGTTTCTCAAGACCACAGACCATGCCTCTGTATTCACTAGAGTAAACGGCAAAAAGCCAGACACAGGTAAATATGTAAATATATTTTAAATTGATTTTATATTTATAGATAAGTAAATATATGTTAAAATGATTTTACCAAATGCAGTAAAATCCATGTCTTCTAAATTATCCAAAATATTCTCTATTGAGGCTGTGAATCTCTTAAAAGTTGAAGAATCCATCATTTCTGCAACAGAGAAAAAGAAAAACATTACGTCCACATTCCAAGTAGAAAACTGAAGTTGAAGACTATGAATAAAGACAAATAAACTAAAGCGTTACCTTCAGGTGTTAGTTTTGGTTCATAAGCTTTCCTCTTCTTCTGTTTTTCTTTTTTCTTCATTTTTCTAGCAACTAAAATGAAAAGGATATACTGAAATGCAGGAATGAGAACTTTAAATATTTGTACTTTTGTTTCTAGTTTCTTCCTGAACATTAAATACTTAAACAATAATCACTGCCAAGTCAAACTAAATACATACTTTTGTCTTTATTAAACAATTAGGAATTGTTAATTAACTCATAGAAGGGTATCAAATATTCTTCAAAGTTAAAGCCCTAAATTTAAATTGGCTTATGTAAGAAATCCGTTGACACTGATGAATTACCCTCACTAAGGCTGGGAGGAGGAGAATAATCTTCCATGTCAGAATCTGATGGACTTCGGTTTCGATAACGACCACCACCCGAACTCCTTCTTCCTTCATGAGAGTGGCCACTTCTCCTATGATCCCCAGAGCTTCTTCTGTCACGCTCTTCATATTCCCAAGCTTTATCATCATCTTTTTTATGTCGTTTCCTAGAGGCTAGAAGCAAATCCCCATGACAAATAATTTACCTCATTTACAAGACTATAAAAACTTGTACTTTACAAAAATGAACCACATGGGAGAAAAAAATGTTGATTGTGTGGGTCTTGGATATTCTGAGTCATTCTGTTTAACCAGAAATATAAATTACAGTATAGAAATGGTATCACTTATTTTAGCATTATCTATCTAGATGCAAAGATTTTTACATGAACTTGGTTTGCTAACAAATATAGATAGGAAGGTTCTGGAAATTAAACCACAGTGCTTATTTCAAAGAAAGGTATCCAGTGAGTCAGTAAGGATAGTATCTAAACTTAAGGATTAATTAAGGCATGTAAAACAATCTTCACCTAGGATTCGGATGAAAAACAGAAACGCCTTAAAACATTTGGATTATTGATGGGGTGTGGGGTTTGAAGGAAAAGTAACCTTTTGAGAAGTGTTACAGAATATGGGGAACCACATATACCATCAATTAACAGGCAAGTTAAGCCCACACCCTAGCTATAAATTTAACAGACTCTGATAACCTAACATCACAACCCTACAGAGACAGAATAAACCTAAATGGCTGTAAATACTCATATACTGAATTCAGTTTTCCAACAATACGATTGCTTAAACCCAAGGAGAAAAGCTTTTAAGCTTATGTATGCTACATAAGCATATTTATGTATGTTACCTTCAATCCTTTCCTCATCCTTCCAGAGGTCTAAGCATTCTGCTAAAATCACCAGTACCAACAGGAGCCTCTAGGCAGAAGTGGCAAACAGATTTCATCTGACACATCAACTCTGATCAACTGGAAATAGCTGCCTAGAGCACTATGTTGAGAATAATTCTTAGTGAACCCTGAGACAACACATCATATTTGAGCCAGAAAGACTAATTAGAAATGTCTGTCCAGTGAGAGCTGGAGGACAGTACAAGTGACAAATATTTACCATACCTGCTCTAGGGTGTAGCACCACCAAGTTAAGACCAGGATAGAAGACTGATGTGTCCTACATCTTGGGATCATACACTGGTTGTGGTAGTGACTACTTGTTGCTGACAATGAAATACTTTCTAGTCTGTTAATCTAAATTTGACTCCCTTGCTTTCTTGCGACTGGCTTCTACTCTGAATTCCTAACTATGATCAATACCCAAATACTTAAGATAAAACTCATACTTGGTTCCCTATCTGGCTTAGATTTAAGGATGTCAACCTTTGGCTCACGTACTCTATCTATGCTTGTGCTGGTGCCCTTATGTGTGGGTAGTCAATGTCTATACCCTGGCTAATCTTACTCTTACATTTGGCCCTAGCTATTCCTATTCAAGAATCAAATGCGGTTTCTGGTTTTGAAACCTTCTGTCCAATCTACTGACAGCATGGCAGAGAAAGACAATTTTGTTTCCTCTTCTTTGTGGTCATAGGCTTGGCACAGCAAGACAGTTTATAAAAAAGGACAAATACAAATGGATGTATTTGAATCTTCAATGATTTTCTTCACAAACAGGCATACATTTGACTATGAACTATATAAGGAAGAGGTAAGATTTTCCCCCTTTTTGATTAGAGGATGCCCTGGTACATTCTCTTAGTGAGGGGCTGCCTCATATACTAATATAAGTTGGTATCTGTGTGTCAGAGAAACAGGTCATTTACATATAGCATTCACTAAATGTTTTTTCAACAAGTACTAAAATATCTACCAAATATGAGGAATGACAACTAACAAGAAATCTTGTTCATAAATTAGTATTCCATGATTTCAAGTATGACCTTAGTCTTTCTGAATTTTAATTAATTTCATAAAGAAATCCATTTCAAGCACTCAATCCTATGAGTAGAAAACGCTTGAAAAATCTTAGTTGTTAGCAAGTACATACAATATACTGTATTGGTGGTCATTTTTACAGGCCTTGGAGATTTTTCTTTCATATTCATTAAATTTTAGACAATCCGGATAAAAATGAGATGGCAAATTAGGAAACCCCCCCAATTTCTATGATACATTGTGTTGCAATAAGGCTAAGAGGACCTCAATACATTATGACTAGCTGGTTCTTTCTCTATTTCTCTCATTACCTTGGAAGAAGTAGGGGAGGAGCTCAATAGAGAGGTATGTAAAATATGACTTGGGTGTTTTCTACCCTCCCTTTCCAAATTTCACCCATATCTTTCTCTAGCTTCTTATATCTTCCCTTCTTCTTCCCCAGCAATCCAATCATCTTATATTTGTGCTATGGCTATGCAAATCTGTGTGGCCCAACTTTCAAAGTTACCTCTCAATCCTTCCTCTATCCTTCAACAAAATTATTTCCTTAGTTTTAGACTTTTAGGAAACCTATTTAATTAAAATGCAGTAAAACTTTAAGTTTCAAAAAGTCTATCTTTCTCAAAGGAGCATAATACTTGTTACTTATATTCTCATAATACTTCTACCTTTTGTATTGTACTATATTTTCACTACATTGTTTTTGTTGTGGTATAATGACAACTTGGTTGTTTATGTCAACTACCAATTGGATTCTTTCATCACTTAAATCAGTGGCCCCAGGACTGACTTTTCTAGTTACTTGTATAGAAATAAACCACAAAAAACAGGAAGCCACTCTGATCTTGAAGAATTTTTCTCCTGAAAAACCCAGAGAAATTTCTCCTGAAAAACCCAGAAAAATTTCCCCTTCAGCTTGAAGCTCAGGTTCTCTAACTAATATTAGTTTTCAATATACTTGGGCATAGATATAACGGGATCCATGGCTTTAAGATGAAATATGTGCTCTTATAAGACAATAGCCCTCATCATAAAAAGTAAGGAAAATAATAGTGCCTGCAGTGATCACAAACATGAGGCATGTGTGGCTCCCCCCATTATTTTACACTTGGTGGGCATTTCTGAGTATGTTAATTTTTTCTACTTGACTGTGAGGTAGCTTCAGAATTCTCATCAGCTTAGCAAGGCAGGCAGCCACTCTCAAGCAACTGGAGTGTGATTTGAAATCAGTCTGCAAGTAAGGAACTCCTCCTTCTTAGCTATTCCCTTTAGAAATGAGTGATGTATTAGGGAGAGGGAGGGAGGGAGAGTGAAGGAAAGGCATGTATATAAAGGGGAGTGAGTTCCTGGGCCACCAGATCTCTTTTCTCTTCCCTTTCCAGAGCATGTGGTCCCATATGATCAAAATGTTTAATTATAATAAAAAAGCATTAACTTTAGCCATTGAAATATACTGCATGTAAATACATTTCATGATAATACAAATTATAACAGTTATACATATAAATATCAGATTAACTTTGCTATTATTTTATTTCAACTTTAAAACTGTTCAGATTTGTTCAGCATTCATAGGCTACTGCTCATAGCTCAAGAGCTCACAATTTTAAGATCAGAGTAAATGAACATTGATTAAAAACTTTGGAGGAGGTGAAGGGCTTCCAACAGCAATATACATTTAAAAATAGCAGCATGCATCTGTCCTTCCTGCCCTTGCTTGTCACACCTCAATCTATGGACACTAGGTGGAAAAAGGTAGAACACACTGGTGGTCTTCCCACTTCTTTTGGTCATAATTACTAAGTCAGTTGGCACACAAGTGAAGATCTCCCATAGTCTGTTTCCACTGAATGCCGTTTAAGTCAAACAAGGTTGCTGACCCCTCTTGGCTAGGCTCAATTCTCTTGCTCCAGAAGAAGGAAGATAGGGATAAAAGAGAAGAACTTTTCAGTGGACCAGTAGGAAGACAGGCGAGGTATAGCAAGTCTAGTGCAAAGACAGGTGATCACAGTGTTGTAGAGAGGTAGCTGTGTAGTGAAGAAGCCAGCTCTGGAAAACAGTGAAACAAGGGAGGAATTCCAGGACACAGCTGGGCAAAAAGGAGAAGCCAGGTCCAAACCACACAGATAATTGGCAATGTGGCTAATTCATTCATAATTTAGTGATAGTATGGTTTTAAATATTTCTTCACCTGGCTATCTCCTACGTGTCCTTCAAGACTCAACTCAAGTGTCACCTCTTCCAGTAAGCGTTCCCTGAACCCCCAGTATGATTCTGATGCTAATCCAGTGTGCTCCCACAG
The DNA here is from genome assembly GCF_041296265.1 of Equus caballus. Classification (NCBI taxonomy): domain Eukaryota; kingdom Metazoa; phylum Chordata; class Mammalia; order Perissodactyla; family Equidae; genus Equus; species Equus caballus. The sequence continues at coordinate 43,229,458 of NC_091704.1, forward strand.
CACTCTGCACTTTCTATTATCATTGTACTTTTCTTACTGTACTATAATTCTTTAAAAATTTCCCCCATTAGACTGAAGGTTTTTCAAAGACAGGGGCCACATCTTATTTATATTTTTATTCTCAGTGCTTAGCATACAGTAGGAACTCAATAAATGTTTGCTAAATGCATACAGACACATCTGTGTTATTTGACACTAATTATAGTTCATTAAAATTTTTTTCTTGGTGCCAACTGATCTCATCTTTCGCATATTTTTTAAGTACAAAGAAAAAACTTGATATACTACATTATTAAGAATTAAGATCACTGTACTCTTGCTAACCCAAAAAGTTATGAATAAGACCAACACATCAATCTACTTTTTAATTCTAAAGTAATAATAAAGTTATGTGATACTTACATTCAAAAGCTTCATCACTATCATTATCTTCATCTGAACTGATTTCAGCATATTTTGGCTTTTCATTAACTGTGCTACGCTTGCGTTTATTCATTTTCACACGTTCACAAAGTGGCATGGTGGATTCAATTTCTGCCAGGAGCTCAGGGGGCAATTCTTTTAACACTGATTGATCTATACTACCTATTAATGAAAGGTGAGAAAAAAATTTAAATCTGAAGATAAAAGGGAAATTTGAACTAAATACGCACAATGAAAATGAAATATTAGTATTTACGTATGTTTTCTAAGTCACTTTCGTATTTTAATAAAACATTCATATTTACAACTATAGTAGTCTTAACTCTAAACTGATAATGCAGTTTTTATACATATATCATTATATAACAACTTTAAAAATATCACGATCATCCCAGTAATGAAGGGTTGTTATATCATGAATTTTTGACATAATGCCTTCATTTGTCTGCACTGACTAAAAACTTTCCAAAACTAGCGATCCATTGGCATTATCAAGCATATTTGTAGCAAGATGTACATCTCACATTCTTGGCAGCACTCAAATTTGTTTTAAAGAGGTCTGGAGCAGTTTGAAAGTAATGCTATCCTTCAGGACAAATGAGAAGAGATGGAGGATATCATCTCCTTCTCTTCCTCTATGATCCTGGTGGTTGCGTATGGTGGCTGGGACAAAAGTTTTATATGCTTTTACCTATCATTGTATTTGAGAGGCATGGTAATGCCTTTAGTATTATGGAGAATTTCCTCAAACAGATAAACCAATATATGCACTTAACTGAAGATAACAGAAAAATGAAAGGCAGAATAGAACAAAAATATTTTAAAATATAAATGTCTATAACTGAAAACAGTAAATTCAAGTCTGTTATGAAATAAGTTTATATTTTCCCATTAAAGAGTAAAGATAGGATACAAATATATCAACATGATACAGTAAGAACTACTAACATAATACTTAGTACCTAATCCTACACGTATATACACAAACACACCAACAGTAGCTATGAAGAAATAAATTTCAAACATCCTGTTGAGAGCTTAAAGTAGAAGTAGCAAAAGCTGTTTATTCAGGTTAATTTGTCCTGGATGACTACTAAAGATGACAATTTTAACTTACTTTACTTACCCATGTAAATCTTTGAGTGAAAGTATAAAAATGATGTCTTACCTGCTACATTTTAGGAATTGGGAGCAAAGAGTACCTTAGTGGTTTATACCAGGGAATACTCATAACTACAATCAACATTAACACCATAACATTTAACTGATAATAGTGCTTATATAAAAAGTAAAAATAAACCATGACAAAAATAAACGGGTATCGATTAAGACAATTTCAAAGCCTCAAGAATATACAATACAAATAATTTAAGAATATAAAAGTAAATTATTATCTCAATGGAAGAATAATCTTTTTTATTCTTCATGAAACTTTTATTCAACATCATGAAGGAGTTATTTCATTAACTTTTAGCCTTCCATTTTACTAAGGACATGGATAGCAACACTTTTACCCAACAAAGATGTAATACACATGGTTAGTAATATTTCAAGGACTTCATTGCTGAGACTCCTGACATACTAATGTTGAGTTTAACTTAGTGTCATTTTCAAATCATGTAACATTTCCCTTGTACTGGCTTTCTTAATTTAACTGTATTTTCTCAGTGAGGTCTGGTTTTTAGAATACTGGTAGAGGTAAAAGAAATCAACTTTAGCTTTGGATTGTCAGTATCTCGGGCCCCAAGGCAAACACACACTGCATCTCATTTAAAAGTCTTTAATGCTTTAAACACCTCTAATTAAATATGTGGCTTTTTGATGGAAGGATCATGTCTTCTAGTATGTATCTTCCCCTTTTCACATAACCTACAATATTAAGTATGTATATATAGGTGGTCATGTATATAAATGTGGTTCTGACTGCCGCACTCTGTGCTTCACAATTTCTTATGTTCACTTATAGAGTACTTCCTGTATAGTTTCTGAATTGCTATACTTTATTGACAAATTAAGACATTTCCAAAATATTTTTAAGTGGAAATTCTTTATTGTACTACCTGAAACATTATAATCTTTTTGGGTTTATAAATATGGATAATCCAAAGTATGTGGCCTTCAGTCTATCATGAAATTTTTTTAAAAAGCAGATTTACCTAAGTGATTATGTTCTGCTTAAATTCCCATTCACAAAGACATACTGACTTGATACTAATATCCCAGAATTAAAATTATCCTGCAGATAAACATACGATAGATAATCAAGGGTTAAGATATGTATTGGTACTTGTACTCTCTTTACAATGGTTTATTATATCCTCCAAACAAGGACTCTAGTCCCTTCTTTCTCTCTTTAAAAAAAAAAAAATCCTCATGATAGCCAAACACAGAAAACTTATGTCTTATATTTGATAAAGCAGGCATCAAAGTTTATTCATTGTAGTTTACTGTCTCTTATTCCCTAAATTAAAAAAAGAATACTATCAGATTTAAGAGTTCTACTATCCTGTAGATCATTTTAACCTCTGTATAACTCTGAAAGTTACAGCAACATTATTCGAAGACCAAATGTTTCATTTATGAAGACCCAACTTAAAAAAAAAATCCAGAAATGGTTAACGTCTCTCAATATTCTGTCCTCCAAAGGTGAAGCGTTTCCTTTTGAATAGAAATGTCTATTCCACAGGTTTATGCATTTTCTTAATTAATCAAATCCTTTCTTCCTTTTTATAAAGTACTCTATAAACTGACTCAGCCCGGTCCCTTGATTACAAAGGGTAAGAAGTAAAATGCTTGACTTTCCTATACTCACAGTCAGGATCTTTAAATACATCATCAAGGATCAGATAACTGACTCAGTTTCAATAGAAATGAATAAACAGCAAGTACTTCAAATGATCCCTATGACATATTTGGTTATGTTCTTTTCCCTGAATTATGAAATAATCCTTTAAATGCAAATATAATGTCTCACTATTTCTTAATACATTGACAATTTTAGAAATTGTTTGCTGAACTATTTGTTTTTAAAAACTTCAGATTGCTACTATTTGTGATTATCTTTCTCACTTCACTTCTCCAATGCCAACTACTTTATTCTTTAAATTAGGAGTTGGAATTACCATAAAATTTTAAGTCATTCGCTTCAGGCATGATATCTTTTAGTCACAATTTTGTGAGGTATCAATCACACTTTCAGCTTTTGTAGATACATATTCCATCAGATATCATACACCTCTATTTTCTGGCTCTAATAAGGCTAAAGAATACATCTACTTCTAGATGTACTACATTTTAGCAATCTTGGATTTCTAGTATAAATCACTCATACTAGCACATTTACCAGATTATTAAAACCAGAAGCCATCAAACGATTTAAAAGTCTCAAAGAGTCACTGATTTGATAACTAGCCATGTGTTTTGTTTGGGTTTTTAAATGGAAAAACAACTCTGAGATTAAAATAAACCACCTCAATTAATGAAATCTTTAGGACTGAAGCTTCAGACAACAGAAATCAGTTATGTTCAGAAACAAACCAAGAAACTAACATAAACCTACAAATTTTACAATTCATAAAGAATATTTAAGCACACACAATGTAGTTCAATGACAATTCTTCCAGTTATCTACCCATATTACAGATGAGTAGCATCAAGTCAATCTTTAACTTCAATTAGGGGCAAAAAGAAAAAAAATTCAGTAGGGCAGGTTGCCAATCTGCCCCTCTTGTGACCCTAAGTGAGTCTATATTGTTTGAATATATGAATTTTTTGGTGCAAATGGTTTCTAAATGCAAGCCAACTTCTTTATTTGAAGCTACTGATAGGAAGTGCATTCAAGAAGTATGAACTACTGATGACATAGCCCTGAAAACCAGTAACATTTGGGAGGCAGAAACAAAAGGAGACAACCTGAAGAGAAACTGAAAAAATGTAGGTTTCAACCATGAGACCAGGACATTAAATGTCCCTTCCATAGGGACCCCAAGGTTAACCTGATGCAAGGTAACCTGATGCAAAACTAGAGGTAAAGAGGAAGACTGCACACTAGAGACCAAAATCTGCAGCGGAAGTAGGGACATGGAAGATTGGCAAAAAGTTTTGAGGTAACAAAACACTGACTTCGGAGGAAGAACTCTAACATGTTTATTTTAGCAATTATTTGCAAGGAGCAATAGCAAGTTATGAGAGGAGATAGCATGTTTTGGTAATAAGGCTCCTTCACTGAGTGAAAATGAGGGCAGCGAAATTTACACCTTCTAGGGTAGATGTTAACAGTCATCAGGGTAATAAGAATGGGGAATCTGTTTATAACTGAGGAGGAAGTCTTAGTTTAAGGGAAGAGAAGATCAGGTAGACTACATCCTCTACAAGATAAGGGTCAGGAAATAAATAGAGGGGTTTGCTTTTTTTGTGATAGTTTAGGATAAATGGAAGTGATGCATAATGAGATAGTCTGGTATAAAGTTACCTTAATTTTTGTAAAGAGGCAGAGACCCCAGACACTGGCTAGAAGTCTAACAATGCTTGTTCAGGACTACAAAAAATATAAAAAAATTTTGTGGGGGGGTCCAGCCTGGTGGCGCAGCAGTTAAGTTTGCATGTTCCACTTTGGCGGCCAGGGATGTGCCGGTTCCAATCCTGGGTGCAGACCTACACAATCCTTATCCAGCCCTGATGTGGTAGGTGTCCCACATATAAAACAGAAGAAGATGGGCATGGATGTTAGCACAGGGCCAATCTTCCTCAGCAAAAAGAGGAGGATTGGGGCAGATGTTAGCTCAGGGCTAATCTTCCTCAAAAACAAAAACCCACACAAAAAACAAAAACATGGTTCAACATCCGCAAATCTATCAACGTGATACACCACATTAACAAAATGAAGAATAAAAATCACACGATCTTCTCAATACATGCAGAGAAAGCATTTGACAAGATACAGCATCCATTTATGATAAAAACTCTAAATGAAATGGGTATAGAAGGAAAATACCTCAACATAATAAAGGCCATATATGACAAACCCACAGCAAATATCATTCTCAATGGAGAAAAACTGAAAGCTATCCCTCTAAGAACAGGAACCAGACAAGGATGCCCACTGTCACCACTCTTATTTAACATAGTATTGGAAGTCCTAGCCAGAGCAATCAGGCAAGAAAAAGAAATAAAAGGGATCCACACTGGAAAAGAAGAAGTGAAACTGTCAGTCTTTGCAGATGACATGATTTTATATCTAGAAAACCCTAAAGAGTCCACTAAAAATCTTTTAGAAATAATAAAGGAATACGGTCAAGTTGCGGGATACAAAATCAATGTACAAAAATCGGTTGCGTTTCTATACACTAACAACGAAGTAGCAGAAAGAGAAATTAAGAATACAATCCCATTTACAATTGCAACAAAAAGAATAAATACCTAGGAATAAACTTAACCAAAGAGGTGAAAGATCTGTACACCAAAAACTATAAAACATTGTTGAAAGAAATCAAAGACACAAAGAAATGGAAAGATATTCCGTGCTCTTGGATTGGAAGAATTAACATTGTTAAAACATCCATACTTCCTAAAGCAATCTACAGATTCAACGCAATCCTTATCAAAGTTCCAACAACATTTTTTACAGAAATAGAACAAAGAATCCTAAACTTTATTTGGAACAACAAAAGACCCCGAATAGCCAAAGGATTCCTGAGAAAAAAGAACAAAGCTGGAGGTATCACAGTCCCTGATTTCAAATTATACTACAAAGCCATAGTAACCAAAACAGCATGGTACCAGCACAAAAACAGACACACTGATCAATGGAACAAAATTGAGAGTCCAGAAGTAAACTCACATGTTTATGGACAGCTAATATTCGACAAGGGAGCCAAGAGCATACAATGGAGAAAGGAGAGTCTCTACAATAAATGGTGTTGGGAAAACTGGACAGCCACATGCAAAAGAATGAAAGTAGACCATTCCCTTACACCATGCACAAAAATCAACTCAAAATGGATTAAAAACTTGAATGTAAGACCCAAAACCATGAGACTTCTGGAAGAAAACATAGGCAGTACACTCTTTGACATCGGTCTGAGCAGCATATTTTCAAGTTCCATGTCTGACCGGACAAGGGAAACAAAAGAAAAAATGAACAAATGGGACTACATCAAACTAAAAAGTTTCTGCATAGCAAAGGAAACCATCAACAAAACGAAAAGACAACCTAACAATTGGGAGAAGATATTTGCAAACCACATATCAGATAAGGGGTTAATATCCAAAATATACAAAGAACTCATACAGCTCAACAACAAAAAAACCAACAATCCAATTAGAAAATGGGCAAAAGATCTGAACAGAGATTTCTCCAAAGAAGATATACAGATGGCCAACAGGCATATGAAAAGATGCTCAACATCATTAGCTATCAGGGAAATGCAAATCAAAACTACAATGAGGTGTCACCTTACTCCAGTCAGAATGGCTATAATTAACAAGACATGAAACAACAAATGTTGGAGAGGATGTGGAGAAGGGAACTCTTGTTCACTGCTGGTAGGAGTGCAAACTGGTGCAGCCACTATGGAAAGCAGTTTGGAGTATCCTCAGAAAATTAAGGCTAGATCTACCATATGATCTAGCTATTTCACTGCTGGGTATTTATCCAAAGAACTTGAAAACGCAAAGGCATAAAGATACTTGCACCCCTATGTTCACTGCGGCATTATACACAATAGCCAAGACGTGGAAGCAACCTAGGTGCCCATGAAGGGACAAATGGATAAAGAAGATGTGGTATTTATACACGATAGACTACTACTCAGCCATAAGAAATGACGAAATCCGGCCATTTGTGACAACATGGATGGACCTTAAGGGTATTATGCTGAGTGAAATAAGTCAGAAGGAGAAAGTCAAATACCATATGATCTCACTCATAAGAAGATAAAAATGACAAAAACAAACAAACAAACACATAGCATTGGAGATTGGACTGGTGGTTACCACTGGGGAAGGGGGAAGGGGGAGGGGAAAAGGGGTGATTAGGGTCACATGTGTGGGGATGCACTATTATTAGTGTTAGGGTGGTGAACATGATGTAATGTATACAGAATTCAAAATATGATGTACATCTGAAAAAAATAAAAATAAAAAAAAAATACCAAAAACCAAAAACCAAAAACAGACAGACAATTTAAAAAGGGAAGACTCTCATCTGTGGTTTGCATATGTGGTTATTTATCTGTGTCTAGGGAGGGATGGTCAGAGTTAAATCTGTAGCTATTCTCTTTCTGATGGTCTTTGAGAAATACTCCTGAAACTAATGCAAAGATTCATTATATAATCACTACATAAAGAATGTCATAACCTAAGAACTGGTTAAGTCTCCTTTTTAATTTTAGCCAGCAATTTTCAAGCTACAGGTTGTAACCCATAAGCAAGTTGTAAAATCAGTTTTGTGGGTCTTGACCAGCAGTTGTGTTTAAGATGCAAGAGAAAATATCAGTGTTTTGCCTAAATTAAGGGTAGGTATATTGTTAACATGTATATGTATGAGTGTATTAGGTCACAACATGCATTTTATTTATCTTAGGTCACAATCAAAAAAGAAGAAATCTTTTTAAGCTTTATGGTTGCCATCTCATTCAAGATAGGAGAGTCAATTCAGATTGAAAAGGTCCTTCTAGGTTAATATAATCCAATGTGTAGGTTTAGCCCAATGTTTCTTAAGCTACAGGGTCAATGAAAAATAAATAATTCAAATAAGATACTCAAAATTAATCAAATTGATTTTACTCATTTTAAGTTCACAGAATACTGACTACCTCGTATCAGAGAGCTTAATTACCTACACATATAATTCTGATCTATAAGTTGCCAATGTTACATTTTTGAAGCCCTGTTACAATAAAATTTTGGATTACTCAAAAATTACTTTTAATTATGCTTGATATAAATCTTTCTACAAAGCACTGTATCCATCTCTTTTTTAACAAGACAACTTCTTGACTCATGATTATTATTGAAAACATCAAGTTTTCCACTGTGTTTTACATGGCGATGCCCTTAGGAGTTAACCACTGTGCATAAGGCTGTTTGAGAAAAATGATCCAGGCTTTGTTTCTAAGTTCTTCTGGTCTGCTTGTAATTTGCTAAAACGTAAACACAGACTGCTAACAGTGTAGAAAATATAACACATGGCAAATGGTGTTCAAACACTTTAACCCATTTATACCATTTGTGGAAATTTATCCCAAGGAAATTTATACAAAACAAAAAAACTCTATGAAGAAAGATATTTAGATCAGTTTTATCTATTGTAACATCAAAATGTCCAACAATAGGGGAACACAGTGTAACAACAGATCACATTAAGGATAATTATGAACAATGTTGGTAGATGGTAAATGTAAAAAAAACCAGAATGCAAAATGACAGGTATACCATGTTGTATCTATGTAAAAGGTATTTGTAACAGGAGTTAAAGGAAATAAATATAAATATTATACTGACTTGAGATGAATTTTCCTAAAGAAATACAAGTTATTTTTAAGGAAACAAGAAAAAGGTCAATGATTATTTGTGAGGAATTAGAAGATAATTCATGAACACAGTGGGTTTTGAACAGAGATGAGACGGAGTGAGATGGGAAGAGTGGAGGATGGAGGACAGGAGCAGAGAAGTAGGAGTTGGTGGTGGTTTCAGAGCATTCCAGGAGGAATAAATTTGAGGAAGTTTGAACAGTCTGCTCTGGACAGAGCAAGATATTCAGTAGGGACAAAAAGTAGGTAAACCTGGAAAAATAGGTAAGGTTCAGATATTACAATCTTTTCGAGGAGTGATAGAATTGGAATGTATTTCAGAAATGTTACTCTAGTAGTAATCTGTGGGATGGATTGGAAGGGGGAAACATTAGAAGGGAAACCTTCTAAGAGCTATCTGATGTGTCTATGTGAAAGGTATGGGAAAATACTAAGTAGATACCAGGAATTTAACCATTTTTGTGTTACTATTATGTACTTAGCACATCACACTTTATGAAGGGATATTTAGTTCAAAATAGTATTAACTATTTAACATGTTAAGATTATATATAGAAACCAGAAAATATGGAATCAAGGACAACAAAATTCACAAGTTGATATTTGTTATATAAGTATTTTAATCAATCTGATCAAGTACTAAATTATATTAGCTATTTGACTATTACATTATGCTGAATGTAGAGAATTTTAGCAATATTTTATAATATTCTAGAAAAACATTTCTAACAATGCTAGGAATAACATATTTTCTGATTATGTTCTTATTACCAATGGCTGTAAAACAATGTTTAACTTTAACTAGTCTCACCTTACTTCTTCCACATTGTACTCTAAATTAACTTCTGCTTTTCCTTCCGTCCTTGTGCTAAAAACACATGATCCACTATTCCTTTGTATTCACACAGCATCCTTTTCCTTAAAAATACTACACTGACACTGTATCTTTAGTTGTCCATGTCCTATATGAGACCAGAAGCTTGATAAAGTCATACACTGTTGTGTTTGCAGCATCTAGCTAATCTATAGTCCTTCATCACATCCTTGTGAGAGCCCGTCTCTACACTGAACAGCAAGGTTTTAAAAGTCAGTTGTAATGAAGATACTAAAGAGCTACAAGCAGGACTTTTTCTACACTGTAGACTCTCAATGAATGTATGCTAAACATCTTCTGTCTGATGGCCAGAAATATTTATTGCCTGCTTACTGTAATAATTACAACAAACTTGTGGTCCTCCAAAAAATTTTTCCAGCTGAAAATTCTTTTTTAAATCCCAAAAGCAGTTCTTAGTTGTTTTATATTGATAATTTAAGAGAAGTTTACTCACAAAGTGAAAAGATAAGTAAAGATTTCACCATTGACATGCAACAAGTATAAAATATTTTTAGGCAATTTAAGTCTGCATATACTTGTTACATCTTTATATTTAATACATTATACATTAATGCATTATTAATATCTATAACCCCATTACATGAAAATAAGTACTCACAAATATTAAATATCCTGCTAAAAGTATTTGGTTAATTTCATCCTACATTTATAAATATTGGATAAGAACTGGAAAAATAATGCAAAACTCTGTCTAGATCAGTCTTTTTACATACATATAAAAATACTCAAGTAGCAGTTGGAAATGCAAATTTTAGGTCTCATTTGCTACAGAATAAACAGTCTAGTTATCACCTATATAAAATTTCCATTTTATATCTAAATCAGGCTCAGCAAACTAGAGCTTGCAGGGTCAATCTGCCCCATTACCTGTTTTTGTACATAAAGTTTTATTAAAACACAGTGACACACAATCATTTACATACTGTCTATGACTGCTTTTGTACTACAATGTTAGAGACAAGTGGCCCAGACAGCCTAAAATATTAACTATCTGGGCCTTTCCAGAAAAAGTTTGCTGACCCTTGATCTACATCATACTTTATTCAAAATAGAACAAAGTGATACACACCTTGCAAGTATAGTCACTATATAGTTATATTCTGTAAAGTTTAGGTCACTGCAAATTGGTTTATTTAATGAAGATAAAATACCAAGGAGTTGGTTTGTAGCAACTGAAGGAACACTATCACAAATTAAGCAGGCAGAAGAAAAAATTTTAAGAAATATCTGGTTTTAAGCATCATAGTTTTGATATTGACACTAGCACTACAAATATTTCATTGACATGCAGCTATCAAATTACTATGAAGAAGAACTATAAAAACAAACATGCTTTCTAGGAAGTTTATTATGTAAAAGACATAACATTTGTTATTTATTACTACTCAATATAGAAAGTCGGAAGCAGGAATCAAATGATCCTTTCCTTGATACGTATACACAGTGAAAAAAATAAATGGTAGATGCACAAGCTAACCTTACACCTCAAGGAACTAGAAAAAGAAAAACAAAATAAGCCCAAAGTTAGTAGAAGGAAGGAAATAACAAAAGATTAGAGTAGAAACAAATTAAACAGAAACTGAAAAGAGAATAGGAAAGATCAATGAAACTAAGGGCTGTTTTTTTGAAAAGATGAACAGAAGAGACAAATCTTTAGCTAGATATACCAAGAAAAAAAGGACTGAAAATTATAAATGAAAGAGACATAACTGGTATCACACAAATACAAAGCATCATAACAGACTACTATGAGCAATTATACACCAAAAAATTGAACAATCTAGAAGAAATAAATTCCTAGAAAAATACAATCTACCAATACTGAATCATGATGAAATGGAAAATGTGAACAGACCAATTACCATGAGATTAGATCAGTAATCAAAAACCTCCTAACAAAGAAAAGCCCAGGACCATATGGCTTCACTGGTGAATTCTACCAAACATTTAAAGAAGAATTAATACCAATTCTTCCCAAACTCTTCCAAAAATAGAAGAGAAGCGAGCACTTCTAAACTCACTTTACAAAGCTAGCATTATCCTGATACTAAAAGCAGACAAGGACACCACAAGAAAAGAAAACTACAGGACAATACCCCTGATGAACACAGATCCAAAAGTCCCCAATAAAATATTAGCAAACTGAATTCAACAATATATTAGGGGGCCGGCCCCGTGGCCAAGTGGTTAAGTTTGTGTGCTCTGCTTCGGTGGTGTCCCACTTGCCACAACTAGAAGGATCCACAACTAAAAATACACAACTATGTACTAGGGGGCTTTGGGGAGAAAAAGGAAAAATAAAATCTTTACAAAAAACCAAAATACAATATATTAGAAGGATCATATACCAGGATTAAGTGGAATTTATTGCAGGGATACAAGGATGGTTCAACATCTGCAAATCAACGTGATACACCACATTGACAAAATGAGAGATAAAAATCATATGATCATCGGGGCCAGCCTGGTGGTGCAGTGGTTAAGTTTGCATGTTCCACTTCAGCGGCCCGGGGTTCACCGGTTTGGATCCCAGGTGCAGACCTACGCACTGCCTGTCAGGCCATGCTGTGGCAGCATCTCACATATAAAGCACAGGAAGGCGGGCACAGATGTTAGCTTAGGGCCAATCTTCCTCAAACCCCTCCCCTCCCACAAAACACCAACCAAACAAACAAAAAATCATATGATCATTTCAGTAGATATAGAAAAAGCATTTGACAAAATTCAGCATCCATTCATGATAAAAACTCTCAATAAACTGGATATAGAGGGAATGTACCTCAACATAATAAAGGCCATACGTGACAAGCCACAGCTAACGTCATACTCAATGGTGAAAAGATGAAAGTTTTCTTCCTCTATGACCAGAAACAAGATAAGGAAGCCCACTCTCGCCACACTCATTCAACATAGTACTGAAAGTTCTAGCCAGAGCAATTAGGCAAGAAATAAAAGGCATCCAAATCAGAAGGAAGAAATAAACTGTCTCTATTTGCAGATGACATGATACAATATATAGAAAATCCTAAAGACTCCACCATAAAACTGTTAGAATAAACTAATTCAGTAAAGTTGCAGGATACAAAAATCAATATATAAAACAGTTGTATTTTGACATACTAACAATGAACTATCAGAAAGAGAAATTAAGAAAACAATCCCATTTACAATGGCAACAAAAAGAAGAAAATATCTATGAATAAATTTAACCAAGTAGGTGAAAGATCTGTACACTGAAAACCATAAGATACCAATGGAAAAAACTGATGAAGACACAAATAAATGTAAAGATATTCCACACTCATGATTGGAAGAACTAATATTGTTAAAATGTGCCAACCACCCAAAGCAATCTACAGATTCAATGAAATCCTATCAAACTTCCAATGGCATTTTCCACAGAAATAGGACAGACAATCCTAAAATTTGTATAGAACTACAAAATAGCCAAATCAATTCTGAGAAAGAGGAACAAAGGTGGGGGTATCATACTTCCCGATTTCAAACTATATTACAAAGCTATAGTAGTCAAAACAGTGTGGTATTGGCATAAAAACAGACACATAAATCAATGGGACAGAATATAGACTCCAGAAATAAACCCATGCATATATAGTCAATTAATGTACAAAAAAGGAGCCAAGGGAAAGGATAGTCATTTCAACAGTGTTGGGAAAACTGGATAGCCACATGCAAAAGAATGAAACTGGAACACTATCTTACACCACAGACAAAAATCAACATAAAATGGATTAAAGACTTGAGTGTAAGACTTGAAACCATAAAACTCCTAGACAAAAATCATAGGTGGTAAGCTCCTTGACATTGGTCTTGGCAATGAATTTTTTAATTTGACACCAAAAGCAAAGGCAACAAAAGCAAAAATAAACACGCAGAACTACATCAAACTAAAAAGCTTCTGCAAAGGAATGGAAACCATCAACAAAATGAAAAGGCAACCTACAGAATGAGAGAAAGTATTTGCAAATACTTTATCTCATAACAGGTTAACACTCAAAACAAAAAGAACTCATACAACTCAATAGCAAAAAACCAAACAATCCAATTAACAAATGGGCAGAGGATATGAATAGATATCTTTCCAAAGAAGACATACAGACGGCAAACAAGTAGACAAGATGCTCAACATCACTAATCATCAGGGAAATACAAATCAAAACCATAACAAGATATCACCTCACATCTGTTAGAATGGCTATTATCAAAAAGAAAATAAATAACAAGTGTTGGTGAGGATGTGGAGAAAAGGGAACCCTTGTACACTGTTGGTGGGAATGTAAACTGGTGCAGCCACTATGAAAAAACAGAATGGAGGTTCCTCAAAAAGTTAAAGATAAAACTACCACATGATTGAGCAATTCCACTTCTGAGTATATATTTGAAGGAAACGAAATCACTCTCTTGAAGAGATATCTGCAACCCCATGTCCACTGCAGCATTATTTACAATAGCCAAAACACGGAAACAACCTAAGTGGTTTAGTCCATTGACAGATAAATGGATAAAGAAAATGTGGTGTATATATATATAAATATTATACTATACTATGATATATTATACTATGTATTATATATGAGACATTATACTATATAACTATAATTATTATATTATAAAATTATATTTATTACTATATTAACTATTTAATATTATATTATGATGTATAATACTATATATTATTATATAATATCAAATAGGTATTCACTATCTTAAGATCTATATCACGTTCTTGTAAGGGAGGGTTTCAATAACTTTTTATTAGAGTAAGAGGGAATGTTAGAGTAATGACTATTTCTTCATCAGAAGGAGCAGGTTCTTTCAGAACTAATTATCTGCTATCTTCTCATCCCTTAATCACACACTCATTTCCACTGGTAGGAAAACCTTCTAGAAGCTATGTCCTTAGGCTGGCTTGAGATACAGAATGCGAAGGAGAGAGAACACCACCAGCAAACTTTAATACATTTAATTTTTATGAAAAAATTTCTATTTAATGAAGCTCTTTAAATCAATATTAATATCAATTATCTACTAAGCAAAATTTGGACCAAAAAAATTCTGTGAGCAGAAATCATGGATAAAAGTTTTCAAAATATTGCACTAAAATAACACTCAATAAACTCCAGGTATATATTATGCCAACTTCTGTAATAAATATTCTCCAAACACTTCCTAAAGATATCACTGTTAGTAAAGTCTCTACATAAACTGAAAATTTGAGTTTTTCTCAGAAAAGTATTTTATAAAACTGTTCAAATGAACCAAAATAAATTTCCACTGCAGCATTATTAAGGATTCTGAATATTACAATCATAGCTACTACACCAAGAATTTCTCAACTTAGGAATTCATAAACCATGCAAAAATTCACTCTCAGAAACAGTGCTTTCTCTCAAACTTACAGAAGCCTAGAGTCCTAAATACAATCCAACTAGATTGTTCAATGCTATGTAAAAAGGCAAACAGCCAATGTATTTTAGTGATCAACATTCAGTAGTGTAACTACTACTGTAATAACTGAGGTGAAATAACTGCCCCCAACAATGACTGCAATCATTAGCTAATCAAATAAGCACTAGAGTTTAAACACTGTAGACTATCAGAGCTGCTAGATAAGTACACATACCCAGTGTAGACCATTTTCAGTAACTGTTTTACTCTTTAAAGGCCATGATCTCAAATAACAGATGGTATGGGATGTTTCTTGAAAGCAGTGATGGCAAGTGATGGAAAAGGATACACTAGTTGGAAGGAAGTAGGGGGACGAAGAAGAAAACTGGTTTCCTTGGATATAAAGTTAAGATATTTTGAGACACTCTGGTATCATAAAAAACCAAAATCAAATTGTTAACATGTATAACTATTGATACTAAGCTGTTAATAACACATTAAGGCATGTTTGTTGATGATCATACCAGTCTTAGAGATCTCATAACTTTATTTTAATTTGAAGACATATTATATGTTAGCATATATTAGGATAATATTCTGAGTAAAAATATTTTAACAATAAAGATATTACTTTTGGCATTTAATATACTGACTGAAGTATGTTTTAATAGAAAATATTTTAAAAATTTAAAAGGTTTCACAAAGGTTATGTTGGTTCCCCACCCCCACCCCACCACTTGGCAAGGAAGAAACAAGGTGATGGTAAAAAGACTGGGAAGATGACAGAAGCTGGCTGAGAACAGAACTACATTGAGCCAATCTCATAACAGCTACAGAGCAAAATAAAGGTAAATGGTAAATTAAACAGACATGAATATGAGGAGGTCTTCTTTGGATCTTAACAAAAACTAGGTAGTTGACAGGGCAAAAAGAGTTATTACAAAGCTTAGGGAACAGGAAGTTGAAAATTATGTAGCTCTTGAGTTAGGGTCTACTGGAGGGAACAATAAAAGATGAATACACAATTTTAATTTGCACACAAAAGGCTTTCCTGAACATGGTGGCAATACAGTCTCTATTCATTCAACAGGCATTTAACATGCTCTTATCATATACTAGGTATTATGCTTGGTACTAGGGATACACATATATCCCCACAGAGATCAAATCAAACAGAACCATGTCACTTTATATCTAATATGTTTACACAAAAGACAAAAGTAAGTAATCCATACTAAGAATCCTAAATCTACACTCCTACTATTCAGAATTTATCAGCTTAATGCTTATTCAAGGAATTTCAAATGACCCTAAAGAATGAATATTTTAAATATGGACATCAGATAAAAAATATTTAAAAGATGGAATTTTATGGCTCTCCCAAGAAAGGAAAACTTACTAAGAATTTTGGGTCTACAAATCAACCAGCAATATTAGGTCTAATTTCTTTATTCTGAGAAACACCAATATGTCAGAATATGTGATTTTCTGTGACTCTCCAAAGAAACTTCCAAGTAATGTGTACTACAGAAGGTCAGTAATCCACAACTGTGCTTCCTATGCATGTAATTAAAAATATCCACAATTGTGTAATTCTGCTATTGCTAACTTAGCAGCAGAGATAAAATAAAACCAAAATTAGTACATTACTAAAAAGTAATAAATATTAATTCTTAGGTATAAATAAAGCCGAAACATATCTACTCGGGATCCTGAAATAAATCTAAGAAGTGAAATAATATTTTTTGATGAAAAGGTCCACTTACTTTAACTCCAGATATATTAATATGTATGTATATACTACATACATGCACATGCACACACAAACACCCTACTCTAACAGGCAGACACACCCAGACGGCCTACTTAATCACTAACATAAACGTATCAAGTATATACATTCGTGTTAAAAGTATACTTAGGAGAAATATGCATTAGTACTAAAAGTTTACATTCACAGGCAATAAAATTACATGTGAAAAAACCATGGGAAATAATACAGCAGTTAATAATTAGGTGCTATATTCATTTCTTGACATTCAGTTGTAGAGATTCTTTGTTAGAACAGAGCTTAGAAAGCAAGGCTAGCATAAGCTGACAGAGGGCAGGGGAGAAAAAGATGGTCCAGATCAAGGGGACAAGAGGGTACCACTTTCCATCTTTCCATCTGACTCTTCTAAAATTGTGTAAGTATACTCTTCAGTTTATATAAATAAGCCACTCCCAAAGTGTCAGTGAAAACTTTTAAAGACAATCTTTATCTAAAAGAAAACAATTCTAGTGCTTGATACTAGGTTCTAACAATCTCTTTTACATAACAAGTAATTTTGAAAAGACACATTACTTAAATAAAGACTATTAATTAAAGCTGAAGTCTTAATTTTTTGTAGGTCTGATTACCATAATTTAAAATCTGAAAGCTTCATTAAAAGAATACAAATATTAGTGATTCAGAGGCAATCTTTTTTCATTTTTGAAAGACAAAAACCAAATAACAGTGAAAAAGTAAAATTTTGATGAAGTAGGAATAAAAAAATTAGTCATTTCTTTGAATAAAGAGTTCCTAGTAGTGTACTATGTTTTCAGTGAGCTGAAAGACATTTCTTTGAATAAAGAATTCTTAGTAGTGTACTATGTTTTCAGTGAGCTTTTTTCGATAGACAAGGTACCACAGCATTTTACAAAAACAGTAAGCATCATACCTTCCATATCTCCTAATACATTGCTGTGCTATACAATATAACTTGCTGTGATGATGCAAATGTTCTGTTTTAATACAGTAGCCACTTGCTACACATGGCTATTGAGGATATGCATTTTTCAATATTATTTAGTTTAAACTAATTTCAATTTAAATAGCCTCAAGAGGCTAGTGACTATCACATTGGACAGGATAATTCTAGAGTTTCATATATTTGTTTCTAAGTAAATATAAATCTAAGTTATTAATGAACGTCATTCACAGAGAACTTAAAAATCAAAATTTCACCTCTACTGCCTTAAAAACTATATCTCAATCTGTATTTTATGGGCTAAATAGGTCTTGCTACAAGATCATCAAACTGTATATATATATACATATATATATGAAGCAGTATACAAAGGAACACAAAATTATATTTTCTGCACAAACTGCCATTGTATTTTCAGCACTTAAGACTTTTTTCCCCTGGAAATACTACTCCTCAAGTAACAAAAGAATTAAACTCAGCAATCATGCAAAAAAAAAAAAAACCAAAACACTGAAAAAACTCACAAACCAATGATTTAACCTAAGTTAGGGGTAAATATTAGTCCTTATTACTTTTCCATAGCAAAGGGCAAAACCAAATATTTTTTAAAATAAAACATTTGTAACTAACCACCTCCCCCACAAAAAGGGGAAATAATCTTTTATGCAACTTTCTAAACTATATAAATTCAAACTATTCATCAATAATTAACTTAGAGGTAGGTCCATAAGAAAACAGTATTATGAGACACTTAGAGTTTATAATATTGATTTTCATATACCATATAGTTTTACTGAGATGTGAGCAATTGAAATTTAGTCAATTCCTCATTGTAGAATGGAACACACTCAAAATAACTTTTTAGAAAGTTGTTAAATACATCCATTCTAATCATTCACTTAATTAACAAGCAACTTTCAAAAATACCTGAAATAATGAAATAGCAAAAGAACTTATCTGTGTATTGAATAGTAAAAATCATGACTACTGTGAGTAGGTCAAGTAGGGGTGAGAGAAAAAGAATTTTCATTGAGAACTTTTTATATTACTGAAAACAATTCACTGCTGTTTTATATGAATGTTATATTTTCATGTAGTAGTATTTCAATTTTGTAAATTTCCACTTATCCTTAGTAACCCTAAAATTTAAAAGAAAATTGATTAGAATACAAATGACATCAGTATAAGTATTCTTACCTTTATTTGACTTTGATGGTTTATTCTTGATAGGTTTAAGGGAACTTCTTGATTTATCCTCTCTATCCTTAATAAGTTTCTGAACATCATCCAAAGACAGTTTTTGCAGGACAACTACAGGCTTAGCTCCTTTATTTAGGTCTTCAACTAATCCCATTTTTTCTACTTTGTCTTTCTGCTCTCCTTTCATTTCCATTTTCTTTGTCTCCTGAGTAATATTGCCATCTTTATCCCTCTTGATTTTTGGAATGACAAAATTTTTCAATGCACCAGACCTGCCCCCCAACAAATAACTTGGAAATTCTGCCTTATTGTCAAGGTGTGCTTTATTACTGTCTACTTTACTCTTATTACCCTCTGTCCTTTTGTCATCTTTACTATTTGGTGATTTAAAACCAGGCTTATCAGGTCTTGATTTATTAGGATCACCTTGTTTAACACGAGGACTGTCAGGCCTTGATTTTTGCTCCCCAGAAGATGGTCTTTCTCTTGAGTCCCCTGATTCATGTCTGTGTTTTCGTTCTAGTTTATCAGGTTTTGAACCATCAGATTTAATGCCATGTTCGTTTCTACTAGAGGATCTCAATGTTTCTGGTCTTCGAACCCTAGACTGATCCCCCCGATGTCTTTCTGATTCATTCCTGTCATCTGATTTTTGTTTACTATCATGGTCACGTCTTAGTGACTCAGAAATAGATCGCCCGTCAGGTCTCTGCTTTAAGGCTTCAGCTCGTTCTGATTTTAACCGAGGTGAATCAGATTTAATATCCTGCTTATGTTTAGACACGTCAGGTTTTTTCTCTGCTGATGGCTTTCCAGAATCTCTCCTATTTTCATGCCTATGTTTTGGTGTTTCAGGCCGACCTTCATTTTTTTGCTTTGGAGTCTCAGGTCGGTTCTCACCTTTCTGCTTTGGAGTTTCAGGCCGTCCATCACCTTTTTGCTTTGGAGTTTCAGGACGCCCATCACTCTTTTGTTTTGGAGTTTCAGGCCGGCTTTCACCCTTTTGCTGCTTTGGGGTTTCAGGTCTTGACTTTGTTGTTTCTGATCTGCCGTTATTTTGTTTGTTGTCATTTGGTTTTATGTCAGACAGTCTATTTTCATTCTGTTTAGGCTCAGCTGTGGTGCTCTCATTTTGTTTGGATTCGGTCGTTCTACTCTCATTCTGTTTAGGTTCTTCTGTTTGTGTCTCAATTTTAGTTTCTAACTTACTTTCACTTGATTTTGTCTCCACCAATCTGTTTTCATTTGGTTTAGATTCTGCCAATCTACTTTCATTTTGTTTCATTTCACTCTTTGAAAGCTCAGGATCAGACTTTTTTTTAGGATTCTCAGGATGGTTTTCTGGTGTAGATTTAAGATTTCCAATAATATCTTCCTGAAGAACAGAAATAGGTGCATCATTACATTGTTTGATTTCTTCAGGCTTTTTTATGGAGTCTGAATCCTGAGTTATAGAAGCCTGAGAGTCCACTCTTCCTGCCTGATGAAGATCAATGCTAACCATTAATGCTGGCCTTGACCCATTTCCCGTAGAACCCGTCTCCTGAGAAGCTGGTCTATTACCTCCTGTAGCACCCCCAGCCTCCTGTGGGTAAGAATCTTGTTTTCTTTTTTTCAAAGGCTTATCTGAAATTTAAAGATAAATATTCAGTATCAGTAATAGACATATATTCTTAACTTATTAAAAATCATATGGATTTTGACTATTTTTAAAGTCAATTTTTTTTAATGTGGTGAACGCAAATGTCAACATGCATATATAAAATAGTAGGCATGAATGACATAATACTTCTAAACCAAGGTTTAAGTAAATATTCAGGCTTGCTGCACCTCAATAAATATTAGTGACTACAGTAAAAAGAATTTAACAGCATACGCTTTGAGTATATAAATATGCCCAAGAATATAAAATAAACAGAACTTACAATA
Source organism: Equus caballus (assembly GCF_041296265.1). NCBI lineage: Eukaryota > Metazoa > Chordata > Mammalia > Perissodactyla > Equidae > Equus > Equus caballus. The sequence goes on from NC_091704.1 coordinate 43,250,577, forward strand.
TATTTAATACAAACATATATTTATGTTTGTATATGTTACAGATAAACCAGATTCTTTATATAGGAATAAGGCAACCAGTTATATAGTCTCATTTAAGATTATTTTAACCATTAACCAAAAACTACACAGAACCCCAAATCTGCCAACATACTAAATGTGAAATACAAGCTTTTACACATAAGAAAAGTATGGAAAAGAATAAAACCCGAAAGAAAATAGAAATCATGCCACTGAAAAACAGGTAAATGAGGAGAGTAAGAAAAAAGAAATGAATTTAAAATAGTTTGCCATTAACCTCTGATCCAGGATTCAAATTCTTCATGGTGTCAACAGCACAAATGGAATTTAAAAGCTAACACACAACTAGAAGTATATTTAAAATAAGAAAACACATATATTATAAATATAAAAATGAAAAGCATATAAGGATCTTTTAGATAAGTCCTTTCTTAACAACTTCCACTGAAGAAAAATGCTTCAGCTCTTCAACATAAAGTTCTAGGAGTCTATATACTGGTCTCAGTAAGAAATAATTAACAGTATTCTGAAATATAAAGACAAAAATATACACAAACACAAATCTACCACCACAATAAAATGTCAAGGTATTTTTAACAGCCATGTATTTCTATGCATGATTCCACTTGACTCAAGAGGCGCTAGGTCATTTTCTATAAACTGAACTTCCAGTTAGTTCTTAGGAATAATTACATTATAGCACCTTGAGGTTTTGACTGCTTTAGCATTTACTTGCTGAATTGCCTGGCTATGATTTCAAAGTCATTTTGAATCCTTTTTACAGGAGAACTTCAAGATTCTCTCATAATATTCCTTAATATGATACAATAGCTTTTAAGGAAAACAATATCACAAAGTTAAAAGTCATACTGACCACTAAAAACCAGCCTCTTAGATAGGAAACCAAGTTCTGAAAAAAATGTTTTAATGGTAATGCTGCTTTTATACACCAAAGTTACACCATTTAGTTTTCAAAGTGAGAGAAGTAGCAGTTCATTCCAGCTTAAAAATCTAATCAATTACTAAAATTTACTTCAGGTATTTGCTAGTAATTTTTATAGAACTAAATCACTCTGTATCTTCAGTTATTCAGAAGTCAAATCTATCATCCCATATGCTCCATTTACAAAACAACTACATGATAATAATAATAGAGTATATTATCATTAGACTGTTCTCCCTAGTTAAAACTAACCTGGTAAGAACTTACACGAAGCTTTCTGCCTCAATATCTAAGGGAAAAAAGCACTCAAAATGTTAAATTTATGTTTAAAGAATTTTAGTTTTAAATGTTCTGCCACACAAAATAATCTTTATATCTTGCCATAAGGCACACGAAATAATTACTACCTCATAAATAGGATGCTTTATCACCTTATGCTTATCCTTTAAACCTTTATGATAAGAATCTAGAGATTTAAATAGTATGATCTAAGATTTTCATATTTTTCAATGAAATTATGCTTTGTGAAAGTCATTAAAAGGGTAACCTAAGCATACTTAAGAACTATAATGACATAGATCTCAGAAACCTGAAGATTTCTCTTAAGAAATCTGTGGCTCAGTTTTACCAATATGAGCAATCTGTCTTTCAGAAAAACATTAAAGTATCTTGAAGGGCAAATTTTAAAGGATTACGAAGTACTTAAGAGTTTATAGATCATTAAAACTTCATTTCAATTTATCTTTCATTATTAAAATGGAAATTTAGCAAACAGTTTAATTTCAAAGAAATTATCATGTTCGACTTAGTTATCTCAAACTATAGATGCTACGATTATTTATAATAAAAATGTATGAAAGCATCTGCACATGACTGATATATTAAGATTAGGAAAGATCTTACTATTTTTTTCCACTATGCATAAAATATTGCTAAATACGAAGTTTTAATTTTTCAACTATTCAAAAGTACTTCACATCTTCTGCGAAACCCAGAAGATTCCATTACTGCAGCAAGGGTTCTTGAATATGTTAAGAGCATGCAGGTTCTGATTCATTTGATCTGATTCAGTTCCACCATGAACTTATTCCTGTAAAATGGCTCTGAATCTGAACAGGTCACTTTTGTCTAGTGACTTTTGTTATCCATCTCCATTACATCAGAACCTTCACCTAATGATGGAAAGCCATCTCTATGAAGAATAATTTTAAAATTTGGGACACTGACTACCTTTAAGCCCTCTTCAGCTGTGGGAACCATAAGATTAGCTATCAGAATGCACATAGTCCTGAAGAAAATGCATCCAAAAAGATATAATTTCAAAACCAACACCACTTGTAATCCAGATGCTGATATTTTGAAAACAAAATCCAGCCCTGAGAGAAATTCTGAACTTGATTATGCTTATAAGAAACAAATTATATCACCTGCTTAAATCTACTATAAGTGATAACTGAAAACAGAGAAGAAAGCACAACAACTGTACATATAGTAACCAATTATGAAAAATGAAAACATCCCACCCCTAAACCACAGGACACAGGCTAAGTGGCTAATTGTCCTATTCCTGTCCAAACTTCTAGTCTCTTATTCCAAATGACAGTAGGTAATAATTTACTTCTTAAAAGGGTTACAGTGTAAGAATATTGTAACATTATAAAAAACATTAGTGAAGCTAGGCCATTCCTTATACTTGCTAACATGGAAAGTGGACCTTGGGAAAAGATGAAATGGGCAAAGATGAACAAAGAAAGCCCCTCTTTGTCAAAAGAAAGCAGGAATTTTCAGCACATGAACGAGATATTAATGTCTATAATAGGTCATCCCAGAAGCAAAGATAAAGAGCCTTTTAAAATTAATTTCTGTAATTATATATGTTAAAAGTATGAGCAAAAGATTGAGAAAGAGGTCCTTTAGGAATATTATAAAATATTAGGTCACAGAGAGTTAACCTATCAGTGTAAATCAAACCATCCAAAGAAAGGAGAACAGGCCAAAGGGACATAAATATCTAGCAGCCAGAAAAGTGTCTTCTATGTGTGGAACAGAGGTACATTAGGTTCTACTACAGCCTAGGTAAAATATTTCCTTAAAGTACTCTATTCCTTTTCTTGAATTTCATAATTATCAAAGAACATTGTTTGTTGAACTTTGTCAATCCTATTTACAAGGTATAGTTTTTTGATTTCTGGTCTATGCAAGGGAATGCTTCTCTCAAAACAAATGAATATAATGGGAAACAAGCTCAGACCCTAGAGTAGAGCTTTCAGTAAAACCACAGAGACCAGACAAGTAGTCTTGTTTGCTCCTTACCACAACCAACCAATACAATAGTTATAAAACAGTTCTCAGTGCCAAACCTTAGAACAGGTAAATATCAATTTTACAGTTTAGTCCTAAAAATGTAGGGGTAACTAGTAATAAATTCATTTCAAAGACTTTTTCATCTCTCAAGGGCTGACTATAAAACTACCACTTCAGAAAATTTTGCTTTTATTTATGACCTCACCTACAATCTTGGAGCAACATACCAAACCTTTAATCTTTCTAAAATCTCAAGATAACTGCTTATATATAAAACACTATCCCATCACCCAATGCAGAAATTGAATACAAAATGACAAGGTTCAAAACAAAGATGTTCGGTGGCACCTATATTCCAAAGGTTTTCAAATAAAACCATGAAATAATGGGAACATGGCTTTCAGGAAACAAGTTAGAAATGATAGCACTAATGAGGTCAGCAAAATCAATGTAATAAATTTGGGAAAATACACATATTAAATCATCTAAATCAAACTAAAAATGAGATAGCTCAAATGAACATCTTTTTCCTTTAATCCTTATAGCACCAGATACCTCTGTAAGTCAACTTACAGAGTTGAAAATTCTAACTCTGCTCATTCAACTTTTCAATTATTTTTTTTACAGACACACTATCACAGATTAGAGAGAAAATTGGATAATTAAAAGTAAAAGATATATTACAAGTTTCTGAAATAACAGTATCTTGTTCATTGATTTTGTTTTAATCTCTCATAGAAAAGTTAGTAGTCTAAAATAAATTTGCTAATACGCAATTAGTCCTATTTACTATCTTTATTTTCATTCAGTTTTTAAAAGTAAAAACTTTGGTTTCAACAAATATGATACAACAAAATTTCAGGAAAGTAAAAAAAAAAGTTCACCATTTCCTCTGTTTTCATTCCTACTAACAATTTAAAAAATTACACTCCTTTCTAAGAAGACAGTTTTCCAAAGCACAGATTAAAATGTCATGTAAAAATTCAGTTCTCAAGGCAATTAATATTTCTTGCCCAAGAAATTACAATTTTATGTTTCTTGCAAAACTGTCATAGAATTCAGGAATCTGGGGCTGGTTAATATTATCAAGAGAATTTGAATAACAGTGCTCTCTTCATTTGGTTTTTATAAGAGGTTAGAGGAGGAGATATATTTTGGAACCCCTATAGTTACTTATTTCCTGAACCCTACACTACTAAACAAAGAGGAAAAAACCAAACAACACTTTATTTCATCCTTAACATTGATTTACTAGTTAAAAAACAAAACAAAACAAAACCCAATTCCCTGGCTAATAAAACGAAGATAACTAGTAATCTCTTTATTTGCATTTATCTGTGATTTGTGCACTTAGCAAACACCGCAGTACAACGATGACTAAATACAGTCTGTTTTTTCAGTAATGTTAAAAAGAGCCATCACGATAGACAGGAAATATAATACGAATCTTCAGCATGTTTCTTAGCATAGGAAGACAATTATCCAGAAATGATCCTGTCATATAACGAACAAGATCATATATAAAAATGAGATCTACCCAACATCAAGACGTTCTGTCTTATATATTATCCAAAAAGGAAATATAAGAACTGTAAATCAATCGAGAAAATTTAACTATAAAATTAAATCATAAGGCATGATTTGGTTTGCATAGTCAAATGTGTATGTGCATCTGTAAAGACAGGAAAATTCATAAATTATATTACTAATTTCAATCACTGATTCATCAGTCTCACTTAAAATTTTCAAGAGATTTTGTACACAGTTTTCACCAAATAATCAAGAACTTAATAGGGACTTACTTTTATTTGATTATAGTATTATATAAAGCACAAAAAAAGCCCATAAACTCATAGAACAAGTGTCTTGAATCTCCATCCTAATACACTAGTCGGACAAAAGGGAACACAACTGTATCCATGCACAAAAGATCCTTGATCCTTAAGGTTTGCTATTTAATATTAACTTAAAATTCTTTCCATAATTTGTTTTACTAGAAAAAAATCATATTATTAAGAGGCAGCAGGATTGGAAACCAAGTAAAAAATCTAATTGCATAATAAGCATACACAAAAACTTTTCTTAAATGTACTGATTCAAAATAATTCTATAGCAGTTAACCTTGTTTTGGCAGAAAAACGGTGAAGATGCAAAACTATCTTAACATAACTTGTGGTAAATGGAAGTGATGTAGAAATGCTAATGTTCACTTTAATAGACAGCACAGATAAATTGCTAGGTACATAATAGGTAACAGACTTGTGATACAGAATTATCAAATCCCAGATAGTTGTTTCAGATAAAAAAATGAAATCAGGAATTTAACTTCTGAAGTATGAGCATTAGTAATAAAAATATAACTTAGGACAGACAAAGAATTATAAAATATGAGAAAAAAGAGAAGTAACTTAAAAAAACTTTTTGACATTATAATTACATATTTTTCCAGAGTATGAAGTGGTAGTAAAGAGATTATTTTACCTTTATCTTGAACTTCTTTTGAAAAGCGCTCCCTTTCAATAGCTGATTCTCTCTCTATTCGCTCAATTTCAGCCAAAGCATCCAATTCCACTTCATCATATATAGGTCCCTGTTGTGATACCTGTTGCTGATTCTGTACCACAGAAGTCTGGGGCTGTTTTGCAGCAAGTGAAGTGTTCTGTTGTAAAACAGGCACTTGATTTGCTGGAAGGAATGCTGTTTGTTCTTGCTGCGACAAACACTGAGCAGCATTTAGTGGGCGGTTTACATCCTGTGGAGTAATGGGTGTTTTTGAAGTCTGTCCCGGGTACTGCACATTAAAAGGAATATCATTTTCTGAAACATTGCTATTTTCCATACCAGAAAGTATATCCTCTTGCTGGTCCATGTCTGAAGACCTTACACGAGAAAGTCTTAATGTAAGTTTAGTAGAGTCCTTGGATGGAGAACTAATGATATCATACATTGCAGCTTTCTCACTCTGGTCTTTTTCATCCTTGCCTAATTTCATTTTCTTTTGCTTCTTTTGTTTTCTTTCTGGAGAATCTAGCAAGATGTCTGGTGGAACATCTCGAGGTGATGAACAAGGTAGAGGCTGAGATTGTAGGATTAAAGTTGGTCTTGATCCTAGAAAACAATTCAGCAAGAATGAACAGTTGTGCTAGTTTTACATTTTCTTGCACTCTGATAGAAATATTAAGTGACAATGTAGTAACGCTAAAAAAAATTAATAAGAAAATAATGAATTATCTAATCCAAGCTACTTATTTACAAAATACAAAAAGAAAGCCTAAAGACCTGACCCCCATGGTCTTTTAGCTTGCTGGTAGACGACTGTAGTTTGAATTGAAGTACAAGTATTCCATCTTCCAAACCAGTATTATACCTATTTTTGTGCCTATAAAATATAAATATTTAGCTTGAAAATGGCAAAAAGAACTCAACGTTTCTAAAGATGATACAATACAAATATTTTAGGTATGCTTTCAATGATTATCTGGGAAAACTGACATATCTAAAGTAATAATAAGTCTGTCAAATTACAAAAAAACAACAAATTAATCCTAGAGACTATACACAGTCACACAAATACTTACTGGTGTAAGAAAAATAAAGTGGAGAAAAACTACAAATATTAGAGTGTTCACTTCACAAACTCGTGATAAAGTACTGATTTGTACCTTTGTATGGTCTTCACTTTCTCCCTCCACTTAACATCATTTATACACTCTCTTCAGCTTGCTAATCCTCCTTTTATTAGAAAAGTATACAAGTCCAGCAAATTTCAAGGCTCAAAAAAGTATCTTCAGCCTAGATCCCATTCAATTAACAAACGCTATATGATACTAGAAAGTATTAAAATAAGCTAAACAAATGGTAAAATTCTCCTAGTCAATAATCTGTTAAATGAGGGAAAATAGTATGAATATGCTTCAGAAATAAAAGTATAATTGTATCTGAATAATGTATGCAATACATTTCTTGTCATTAGACTATTTATAAAGTTTAAAAACCCACAACAAATTATAAAAATTAGTCAAGACAAAGGTGCTTTATAGAAAGAACTTAGGGGCCAGCCCTGTGGCCAAGTGGTTAAGTTCTCGTGCTCCGCTTCTGCAGCCCAGGGTTTCACTGGTTCAGATCCTGGGTGTGGACAGAGAACTGCTCATCAGGCCATGTTGAGTCAGCGTCCCACATGCCACAACTAGAAGGAGTCACAACTAAATAAAAGAAAAAAAAACTATATACTTGGGGATTTGGGGAGAAAAAGCAGGAAAAAAAGAAAAAAAAAAGATTGGCAATGTTGCTGGCTCAGGAGCCAATCACTAAAAAAAAAAAAAGAACGAACTTAAACCTAGACTTGTCTTAAATTAAGGTTTCAGTGTTTAAGTCTATACATATATGTGATTTTTCCATGATACATGAATATGCACTCTCAATTAGCAATGTAAATATATTTAAAGTATGATATATAAAAAATAACTTTTTAGAGAACATATCTATTGGATAAAGTGTGATAAAGATGCTACTGGAGCAATTCACTACAAATGTTAAAATCTGAAGTGATATCAATAGACTGTATTTTTAGATACAGCTTATACAGGACATTAAAAAGAAATGAAACAAACATTTCTGGACCATTTATTTTGTGTCAGAGCTTGTGCAAGGTGCTTTGCACGTGAATTCAGTTAATTAATTTAGAACAATCTTGATGAGTATTATCGTTATTTTGCAGAAAGGAATATAAAGCTTATAGAGGTTAAGCATCTTGCCCAGGTTATATAACTGGCAAGCGTGAAGAACTTAAACCCAGATTTGTCTAACATCTGAATTATAATACACTATATTGCCTATGTATTTAAAATTTATGTGGCAAATTATACATATTTTAGAACAAACTTCAAATTCCAACAATTCATCTAAAAATCAACTTAGACTAACTGGTGATGCATACAACCTTTAAAACTAGTTGGAAAACAACTTCACAAACAGAAGCAGAGGCTTCTGATGAATACCAGTCACGTGCCGCATAAAGACGTTTCAGTCAACAACAAACTCCATATATGAAGGTGATCCCATAAGCATAATATAGCCTAACTGTGTAGTAGGCTATACCATTTAGCTTTGTGTAAGTACACTCTATGACATTCACACAACAATGAAATCACCTAATGAGCCAATTTTCAGAATGTATTTCCATCGTTGTGATGCACGACTGTAATGTGTTTGTGAGGCTGAGGGTGTTCTAAAGTTTTCTCTTTTTATCAAGAGTTATCTATCTATCCATCCATCCATCCTCAAGAGATAGAGGGAAAATGAGCTGGTTATCTAGATCAACCAGCTATCTCAATGTTATTCCTCCTTGGCAGTCTGAATAATTTCTGACCCTGACAACACTTGTGTGACATGTACCTCACTTCAATGCCTCACCTACAAAATAGAGTTACCCTGGAAGTTGCTCACTCTTTCAGAAGCTGGGTTATTTTTATCCCTGAAAATTCACAGAATTATAGAATTAGAATGGCTCATAAAAGATGAACTTTCACCTCATGAAGAATGTCCCTGATCAAAGAGTTAGAACACAATCAGTGAAAAAAAAATCTTTACAACGAGAGGCAAATCAGTCCATATTTCAGATGGTTATAATTAGAAATTCTCATGGATAGAGAAAATTTATTATCAGCTTATATTACAAATAATTAAAAGCTCATTCTTTAAAGTGGAATATAATATTCTCTTCCAACAAATTCTGATAATTATAATTATCAGACTTTAATTTTAAGTATTTTTAAAAATAGCTCAAACGTGAACTTAAATTAATAGTTTTGTGAATCTATTAGACACGGAAGGCCACACAAGGTTCTTTGTGAATTTGAAGATAAACAAAATAAAATTCACGTCCATAAGATAGTACAGGATAAGTTATTAGAAAAAATATGAACTAATGGTTTGAGGAAATTAAGGGAGGGTCCATGGAAGATGTCGCATTTAACTTAGAACTTGAAGAATAGATAGGATTTTAATAAGCACAAATGAAAGTAGATGTAAGAGATTTAGAGAGGTCAGACAGAACACGCCAGATTTTGACAAATGACTACAAAAGAGGTGAGAGAAGACTAAGATGATTTAGGGCTGGAATAGCATCAAGAGAAACAGCAATGGCAGAAAGAACAGTGAGAACATTTTGAACATGAATTTGAAATACCAGCTAGATATGAGGAAGTTTTGTCTGGAAACGAAAAATTACAACCTGGGAGACAGGACGGGAGTCAAAGACACTGACTTGGGAGTCTTGTTCACAAAAGTAATCAATGCTGTTACCGAAAGTGAGTAAATAGCAAAGGAAAAAAGTACAATGGCAGATTAAAAAGTCTAATGGTAGAAAATCTTGAGAAACAGAAGAGCAGAGAGAAGAGCTAATGAATAAAAAAAATCAATGCAAGAAGTAGGAGGAAAACAGGTGGACTGAATATAAAATAAGTTTTTTTGAGGGGTGTGGAGGATGGGGAAAGCTGATCAACAATTTCAAATGTTTCAGGGAGGGTAACAAGGTTGTAGTTTGAAAAGACCATTGGATTTATCAGTGAGAAAGAGGACGTATACATTTGAAAATACTATCAATAGTTTACAGGGATAAGTAGAGGTATTTTTCTAAAATAAATGGAAAACAACAGAGAATAGTTTTTGGTATCTTAAGAATTCTGAGTTCTTTACTCAACTTGAAATGTGAAATGCTGAGGGAAATTTTAGTTACAATAATACCTTTAGGAGTTCCATCACTTCCAGCAGGGGAGCATACCGGCTGTGGAGACCTCAAGGGAAAAGATGCAGCATTCCTCATTGTTGAAGAATCTCCATCCTAAGAATAGAGTATAAATTTATATCCAGAATGATAGGGGAGACTTTATAGAAATCTTTAAGAGAACCAATAAAAGACATAAATTACTGACAGGTAAAGTGTTGGTATTCAAAAGCATAATTCTTCTGCACTTTCCTGTTTTCTTCATGGTATATCATAGAAGAATTGAAATTGTATCCAAAAGAATCAACAGCCTAAGCATGGCAATGAATAAGAAAATTGGTATTACTAGTATGCTCCATTTTTGTTTGCTATTTTCTACCAAAGGAGCTGTGAACACCCTACCAGACTGAACGTTATGAGGGCAGAATCCAATGTTATCTCTGTTACCTTAGATACACGTAAGTTAGGTGGTAATACCACCAAACCAACAACGAGACAAATTTCCAGTATATGAACTACTTTAATAACATCAAAGCAACAGTAAACTTCAGGGAAAAAAATTTTTTACAAGTCTTAGAGAGGGTAAAAGAGCTAAGTACCTAAACAAATGTTCATTATTTAAGAGAACACTTTTGTGTGAGCAAGCATTTAAAAATGAAATTATATTTCATTAAGAATATAAACCTCTAGACCAGAGGTTGGCAAACTGTCTCTATAAAGGGACAGACAATAAATATTTTAGGCTTTGTGGGCCACACACAGTTTTTGTCACATAATGTTTTGTTGTTGTTGTTTTAAAAATTCTTTAAAAATGTAAAAACCATCCTTAGTTTGTGGGTAAGACTACTAGCCAGTTTACCAACCCTGCTCTAGACTAAGCTCTGTGGATACAGGAACCACATTGTTCATAGCTAGATTCTCAGATCTAGTATAATCCTTGACATACAATAGATATCCTTTAAATTGTGGAACTGAAATACTAGGTTATGAGATAAACATTAGAACTATTTTATTAACTACTTTATTACCTTAATGATAACTAACATATTACATACATCACTACTTAGCCTGTGCACCATGTGTAGGTAGTCGTCACTTGAGCCATGTCTAGGATTATCAGCATGATGATTAGCTGAATTGCCAGACAACGGACCAGAAACTTTATTATCATGTATGTTTCTCAAACCACCTGCAACAATGGGACTTGATACCGATGCTGAAATTAATAAGAATAATAAAAAAAAAGCTTTATAAAAATAAACTGTTAAAATTCTTGGAAGACATTAATAATTGTTCACAAGAAGTACTTTAAGCATACAGAAATTACAGAGAGTAATATAACGAGCACTCTTGTACTGACTATCCGGAGCTTGATCAAATCTTAACACTGTATCACATGTCATTTAGATCCATTTTTGAAAAGAAGTAAAACATTAGATAAGGTGGAAGCTCTCCATATATCTGCATATCCCTCTGCTCTACTCCCCTCCTCTTACTCCCTAAAAGGAACTACCATGTTGAATTTAGACGTCACTCTACCTATATCTTTGTACCTTTGTTATAAGGAAACAGATTCCTAAATAATAACATAGCACTGTTTCGCAGATGTAATTTTATGTAAATGGTATACTATTTATATGTATACATCCTTCTCTTTCTTTTTAATTCAACATTATGTTGAAATTTGTCCATTTATATACAAGTAGTTTTAAATTCATTTAAATAAACTATTACATACATTCTGTTGTATAATGTACACAATTATCCATTCTATGTTAGATATTTAAATGGCTTCAATATTTTTGCTGTCATAAAAAATGCCATAATGTATATTCTTGCACATGATTTTTTTACAATTGCATCTATGAATGAAATTGCTGGGTATATGTCCATTTTTAAACCTTACTAAATATTAACAAATAGCTTTCTAAATTACTTATGTTCATTTGTATGCCACCACTAGTGTATGAGTGTTCCTACAGCTCTTTTTCCTTGCCAACAATTTTTGTCAATCTAAGGATGGGAAATGTCTCTGACTGTCACTTTAATTTGTATTTCCTTGATTCATAGTGAAGCCAAGCATCTTTCATGTATTGGCCATTCAGATTCCCTCCTTAACACAAAATCATAAATATTTTCTTTCAGAAGTTTTAGTTTTGTTTTTTCACACTTAGGTCTTTAGTCTACCGTAAAATTTATTTTTATGTGCAGTGTGAGTTAAGGAATCCAATTTTACTTTTTTCCATATGAGTGACTAATTGTCTCAGCAGTATTTATTAGAGAAACCATTCTTTCCTCACTAAGATATAATACCATATGTATCAAGTTTCCATTTGTTCATGGATATGTTCTTAGACTCCTTATCAAATTGCACTTCACCAATGTTCTACTCTTTCATGCCTGGACCAATATTATAATAAATCTTAATTCCTGTTAGATCAAGCTTCTACATCTCATTCCATTTCAAAATTATCTTGCCTACTCTTGGACTTTTATTCTTCCATATGAATTTTTAGAAGCAGCTAAAGTTACGTAAAAACCCTACTTGGCATTTTTATTGATATTGTATTGAATTTATAGATCTGGGGAGAATTCCAATCTTTATCCTATTGAGTCTTTCCATTTATGAAGAGGGAATAATTCCTCATTCTTAGATTTTCTTTTCTCTTTCAAAAGTTTTATAATTTTTTCCACAAAGGTCTTCTACATTGTTAAATTTATTCCTAGGCATCTTATGGTTTTCCTTGAAAATGCTAATGTTATTTAAAAACGTTATACTTATAATTGCTTATTTTAGGTGTATAAAAATGCAATTAATTTCATTATAATGATCTTCTATCCAGTAACTGTGTGGTATGCTTTCAGTGATTCTATTATCTTGTCTGTAGCTTCTCGTAGATTTTCTATGAAGAAAATCATACCACCTGAAAATGACACTTTTTGTTTCTTCTTTTTCAATAATTACATATTTATTTTATGCTTACCTTCCTGTACTGACTAAGACATCTACTTCTACAAAAAATAAAAGTGGTGATTATAGGCATTCATGTCCTATCCTTGATTTCAAGGGGAATGTTTCTAGTTTTTCACCACTAGGTGGATAGCCTTTACCAGGATAAAGCTGCATCAATCAACTCTCATTCAGTGAAGTTTGCAAATCATGAATGGAAGCTGAATTTTTTTGAATGCTCTTTTTTACCTATTAAGAGACACAGGATCCTCATCCTTTGAATTACATTAATTGTCTAATATTAATCAATCCATGTATTCGTCATATACATCCAATTTTATCATACAGACTGATAACACTACTTATTTGGTTTGGTAATATTGATTTAGAAATTTTGTTTCCAGGTTCATAGACGAGGATTGGTTTATAATTTTCCTTTCTCATACTTTCCTCACCTCTCCTGATTCTGGTATCGAGATTATCTATCTCTATAAGACGAACTGGAGTGCTGATGTTTTTCTTTTGTCCAGAATGTTTTAAGATTAGAATATCTCTTCCTTGAATGCTTGGTAGCATTTGTGGATAAAACTAACTGAGCGTGTTTTATCCCCTCCCCTTCTTTTAAGGGAGATAAACTTTGAACTACTGAGGGAGGTATATGCATTTTAAATTATTATAGACATAGTCAAACTGCTCCCTGAAAAAGTTGTATCAATTTATATCCCTATGAAGACTGTAGGAAGTTCAAACTTCCCTGCACACTTGTTGATACGAGGTATCATATAACTATACAATGTTTACTAATCTGATAGATATCAAATTTTATTTCATTTTGATTCTCATCTCTTGTTAGCCAGGTTGACTATATTTCCAAATATGTATTAAACCTTTCTGTATCCAATTTGTTTTTTTCAGTAAATTGTCTGTTTACTTCTTTAGTCTATTTTTGTTTTATTCTTATCAACCTATATAAGATCTTGGAATAATAAAAATTAATAGTGTGTTTGTAACAAATTTTGAAAACATTTTCCCCTATATTTACTTGTCCTTATGTTCTTTCCTCTTATACAGAAATTTATAATTAATTTGTGTTTTTTTCATTTCTGAAATACAGGTTTTAAGGGTGCTTAGAAATAAGGCCTTCTTGACTCTAAGATTACCAAAAGTTTACCCATATTTTCTCATAATTTTATGACTTAAAATACAAACATAAATAATTTATCTAGAACATTTTTACTCTAGATGATCTAGGAATCCAACTAAAATTTCAAAATGCCTAGCCAATCAACCCAATATGATTTATTAAACAATCCATCTTTATATATTGATTTAAAAATGCCATCTTTACAATGACAAAATTGGAAAATCACCATTTTCTAATTACCAGTGTAAAAACTGATGAAATCAGAATCATTACTGGATGCTAAATGCTTTAGGTAAAAGATTAATGGGAAACAGGATATTTACATGATCTCAAAGTATCACACTACAGATTACTTAATAATTGCAAAGGAAAAAAATATGTACTTTTACAATGAAGAGATGAAGTGGTCACCACCAAAACATCACTAATAATGGGGCTACTTCACATTATGTGCCTTCCGATGCAATGCAATATAAAGTACACAATATTACTTACCTAGCACTGCTGCCAAAAATATTAACTAGAAAATAATAAAGGCTTTAAAGATAACTTCCAGTTGATAGGGAATATATAAGCAAATTAAACAACACTATGAGGAAACACTGACATCTACAATATGGGATTTTCTACAACAAAAGTAGGACAGACTCTTCAAAACAACAAAAGTTACTGCCATGGGGAAAAAAGATATGAGACTGTTCCAGATTTAAAAAGACAAAAGAGATGTAAAAACCAAATGAAACATGCGATAAACTAGATTAGAACATGCTTTGAAAACAAGAAAAAGATTACGAAAGATATAATTGGGACAACTGGCGAAAATTGAATGTAGGCTAGATATTAGATGATACTATAAAATTATTCTTAAATTTTTAGGGGTGAATTATTATATTTGATGTTTATAGAGGAGAATTTTCTTCTTCTCAGCAGGTGTATTTAAGGGCAAAGAGTCATCACGCCTGTTGGTGAATGGGTTCACTGTAACCATCTTTCAGCTTTTCTGCATGGTTAAAATTTTTATAATACGAAGTTGGAAAAAATGT
The DNA here is from genome assembly GCF_041296265.1 of Equus caballus. Lineage (NCBI taxonomy): Eukaryota > Metazoa > Chordata > Mammalia > Perissodactyla > Equidae > Equus > Equus caballus. The sequence continues at coordinate 43,265,703 of NC_091704.1, forward strand.
TTTAAATGTTACCTTTCACATACTCTAAATTCCCATATATATTTTCCTGTTCCATTTACCTATCCATTTGTTCCTCACCACGTTAAGTTTTCTTACTTATAATAACTTTAAAATCTTGGTAGGGCTAATCTGAGCAACGTTTTCAGTTCCTCAAGTATCTGAGAACTTCCAAGAAATAACTCATTACTAAACAGAATCTCCAACTCTATTTCTCTTTTGATTTTGTGAATTCAACTTATTCTTGTGAAAAAGTTAAGTTTATCTTGTTAAAAAAACATCAACAGTATTTAGGGTAGAACTTTACGTTCTTTCCTACATATACTTATGTAAATATGGACATTTCCGTAAGACACAAATGTGTCCTTGTAAGATTTTTCCTCTTATTAATTACACTTAAAATGTTCCTCACATCTTTGTGTGCCAGAGCATACTAATACTTCATAAGCATCAAGAGCCTAAATATATACATACAGGCTTATGTTCAGCACTCACACTAAATTCCATAATTTTGGAGAAGTCCATCCCAAATGTGTGATTTGACTCCTAGTTTTTCCTTGAGTTAGTGTATGAAATAGTCTCAACCTAGTATTTCATTATCAAGCTTTGGGAAACCAGAAATTGGTTGCTTTGACAGATGACTAAGCTAAAAGTTTATAAGTTAAAAAGTTTCTAAACGAAGGAAGTTTTGACTCTAGGCATAATAAAAAATAAGAATACACATAGGAACTAATGACCGACTGCAAATGTTAAGAATTTGCTGTTAATTATGGAGGATAAAAACATGTATATGTTTGTCATATTATCTTTTGCACTTTGTTGTAAAATTTTTCAAAAAAATACAAATAAACTTATAGTTATAAAAAATAAATAATTTAGAAGTCATGACAGTATCATCCCAAGGCAATATAACCTTAAAAAGACATAATATTATCAACATTTGACTTCAAGTGAGAACTAGTAATCTAACCCGAGAAATTTTTGCTTCTAAGATTATTCACTTTCCTCTACTAGTACTGTACCTGTTTTATAGTAAATTTTTCACACTATATATACTTCACCAATTAAAACATAATTCTTTGATTTAGTGCTACTGTAAGAAGAAAGCCCAATTAAAAGAAGCAGTTCCTAATGTCATAACTACATATACTCAGGTGTATAATAACCTAATCTAAAGAGTCAAATGACACTATCCTTTTACTTTCCAAATGATGAACTTTCAAAAGATAAATGTAATGTTTTTAATGATTTAAGCCGTATCTTAAAAGAAGTGTTTACTGACAAATAAGTATATAGTATAGTATTTTAGCTTGATTTTTAAAAATTATAAAAGGAAAATAAGTGAATTTTCTTGGAATTACAGGCATCCTGTAAATAAACAATAACTTTCTTACCTTGCTGCATCTGTGGATGTGTTGTATAACTTGAAGGATGGGAATATGGCATGTATCCTGCAGGGCTTTGTGGGGCATATGGACTAGGCACTGGGCTATTTTGTTGTGGCATAAATCTGTTCCCAGAGCTTGTCTGTGGTGGCACAAACCGGCTAAAACCCAAAATCCAAATAAACAATATCAGGAAATAAAACAAACATGCTATTCCTTAAAATTTCACTGTCATAAAATTCTCCAAACTCTAATCTGTAGAAAATAAAGTCCATGCGGAGAAATTTTGAAAAACAGCCATTTAACATACAAAAGTCATTCACGACTCATAAGCTCAGAGTTACACTAAACAGTTTGTAAAAACTGAGGGTAATTCGTTTTTTTTTATTTACAAAGAAGTATCCACCTGTTTAAGATATATAAAGCCATGCTCCCTAAATTCTACTCTATAAATTTTCTTATTTATCTCAAACTCATTGTTTATTTTAACACATTGTTTAGTCTGTATGAAATTAAGTTACTAAGATGATAGCTACTTCAATTAGTAATTAGAGCATTTCCACACATAACATTTTAAAGCAAATGCTCACGTGGGTTACTATTTAAGGCTAAACACTTCAACTTTTTAACTGCATATAATTCATCATTACCTAAATGTATGTATACACTGTATATTCACAAGCATATTCATCACAGAAAACAATATTTAATAAAATGAAATTTTTCTATATTACCTGGAGGGGCTATGTGAGATAGTGGTTTGTTGATAATTGGAAGATGCAGGACTACTGTGCATGGAATTCTGAGAAAGTTTATATTGAGACATCATCATTCCTACACAACACACAGAAATGGTAAATGTGATTTTCTTTTAATTATAAAGTATCATTTAGATGATTTAAATCAATTGTTGTTCTACAAAAATTCAAAAGTTTTGTTCTTTTTTTTTTTGACCAACATGTTCATTTTGAATAGCAAAACAGACTAACTGTAAATTTCAAGTACACCAATTTTACCAAAACATTCTTTTACCATATAACTAACCCAGGACCAGAGATAAAGATTAAATTTTCTTTTAAATTTTACTTTTATACTTAATGTCCTACCATTTAGCCTTAGAATTGAAAAGAACTTTTAGAAATCATTTTATCTAACCCCTGACCAAATACATACTTCCTTCTACAATAGGCCTTTGGGTAATTTTTTTTTTATTACAAGGAATACTTTATCACATACATCTCCTGTCATTAGCAGCCTAATTTTACAGTGCTATGTGTTTCATTGTGATTCAGACCTAGGTTTTAAAAAGTATTTTATTTGGGGGCCAAAGTTTCAGCTGCTGCAATTTCCATCTAAAAGTCTTTTGATGGACAATAGAATGTTCCTTTTCTTTCTTCCACAATAATTCTTTGACATATAGTAAGGATTAAATGAATATTTGATTAACGAATGAAAATGTAAGGATAGCTTTCAGATTCTCACATTTCTTTTCAAGCTAGACATTGTTCCTTCAATTGTTACATAAATAGCATTTTGTTATACAGGAGATGCAGAAAAATTCAGTTATTTAGACATTTTTAAATCAAAGATAAAATCTATGATTACCCCTGAACTTTCCTATAATATGTATAGCCAATCTTTTGGGCAGCTTCAAGCATCACATTATATTCCCAAATTTCATTTCCTGCAGTTGATATGAAAAGTGAGTTTCACCAGAAACATTCAAACAGAAGCTATACGTTCATTTGTCAGGAATACTACAGAAGGGATTCTAGCACTAAGACAGCGGTTGAATTAGATGAGGGCTCAAAAATCACCTCAAAGTCTAACACTAATAGCGTGTTATCTCTTGTATATAGTCTAGATTTCAACTTCTGAGCTTTCTCTTCCAACTCAAATTCAACAGTAAATCATATGTTCCATAGCTTAATAATTTAAATACTATAATTATTGTTGCTGGATTCTTTTTTTGAGAGGGAGGGCAATACTCTATGAGAAAAAAAAATTCCCACTGAATTAACAGCAATCACTGAGACAAGCTAGAATTTCTAGTTTGAAAGCAATGGCTTTATAAATAAAAGGGCCAAATGAAATTCTAATAGTCCTTTCTGATTATCTCAAAGTTCCAAAGAACTATGAATAAAGTGATTTGCACATTATTAGATTTTCTCCACATTTACGTTTAGCAACCAAGAATCACTCTTTTAAATTTTAAAGCCAGATATCACCAGCAAAAAAATACTTAGGAAAAAAATCACAACATCCAATGAATCAAATCTTTAAATGCTAGTTTATATTTCTTAAAAGTAGGATATGAAGAAATCAAACATTTTGTACTAAGAAATAAGTATATGTAGTATAAAACACAAAATATCTGACTGAAAGGTAAATAATGTACTCTAAAAGTTTTTCACTGGAGTCATTCACTCTCAAATTAAATATTTAAAAATAGAATTTACAAAATGTAGTATAAATAGCCTTGGAAGACTTGCTTTATTCAATCTTATACTTACATTATTCTACACTTAATGCTCTTATCCTATTAGTCTTTCTTCCAATCAACAATCTCTCCATCTTTTCCTTCATTCCATCATTCTTCCAGAGCATGTGTAATTCTAGTTTTCCTTTCACCCATTCCTATCTGTCTCCTACTACTGCAATCTAGCTTATTAGTTCTGGTGATGATTCAGTTTTGTCCTAAACATCTGCCTTCAATTTGCTGAAAGGTGAGTTGGGCATAGGTATTTCCATGGATTCACGCTGGGGAATGGATAGTAACTATGCAACTGCTTTAAAAACAGAATTCACATGCAAATACACAAAACCAACAGAGTAACACTATTAAAAAACAAAACTAGGAAATAAATGGAACAGAGGTACTGCCAATAATCTGGCAATATTCTTGAATGCAGTTAATCATTAACGAAGTTGGACCTTCCTGAGTTGTCTAAACTATTCCCTTCTATTTTAATCTTGAGAGCCAAGTAAATACTTGGGCTTGCCAGATCAGTAAGCTTCAGATCAGAACAATGCTCCCAATTCAAAGGTTCTCTTTCACTACTTAAAAATTATATCTGTGTTGGATATCATATTTTTATGATTTTTAGATACTCATTATAAATGGATTTTTTCCCCTTAATAATACTTATTATAAACCTATTTTTCTGTTGATAAGGCAACAGAACTATTAAACCAATTACTATAAAACCATGAATGTAATCACCATCAGTACTAAAGCTAATACCTGGTATAATTATTCATACACGTATGGCATGTTGAAAAGCTCTGCAAATATTTTTATCATTTGATTAATGAAAAGACTTTTCATATCAATTCTATGATTTTCTAAAAAAATTCCTTTAAAGTTCTTTGAGTAAACAAATACATTCTGAAATATCTAACAAAATACACTTTAAGCTCTGTCCAATTCCCAAGAAATTTAGTTATATATTAAACTATAAGAATATTAACATCCATCTAGTTTCCTTCCTGTTCTTGACTTGACTCAAGGTATATAAAAAAATATACTATGAAATTCAATTATGAAGAACCTCACCACTTTGTACATATCTGTTCTGCATACTTTTCTCCCTGAAAACGTTAGGACTCCTTGCCAGGACGGCCTGCAACAAGACTGGTATGTCGCCTTCTGGATCATCACTGCCAAGGTTATCTTTCAACTCTCTGGCATTGAAAAAATAAATATCAAAAATTAAAATAGTGATTAACTAAGAACTCCGTATTCTACATTAGTTAGATAACAATTCACTAGTGAAATTCAGAAAAAGCTGAGGCAGAAAATCAAGAAGACTTATGGTACAAAAATAAATCACACAAGTATGTCTAACAATTTCATGGATTTTTGAAGATGCTACTGGAAGAAATAGCAAATACCAAAAATGACAGAGGGGAGCTCTTCTAAGGACAACTTTTCTTTTCCATTTTATTTCAAAGAGAAAAAAAAGCCCAAAACATTATTTTATGGAACTATGAATTTATTTAAGAATGTTCACATTAGTTTCAAGGTAGAAGATAGAGTCTACTCTAAACTATTCAAAATAATGGAAGGGTACAGAGGTGATAATTATGCACAGAAGCTGATATTTGGACTTGGAACATATTTTCTCCATTACATCTAAATATAAGTAAGTCTGCCTTTTTGAGAATGTCCTCAGAATGAAATACTGTTGCAACATTGGTTAAGACAAGACCCAGAGGTTATATAATTTTTCCATCTTACATGCTTTTCTCAAATAAAGTCACCAGGGGGATAAGAAACCCAGCAAATGGTTAAGGACAGTTCCCATTTTCAATAAACTCGAAAGTAAGTAGCAAAGTAAATTCACAACTATGGAAAATAAATGATAAAATTAAATATAGGCAGTGTTTCTAATTTTACATTTTACAAGTCACTGTTCCACTCATTAAATCTAATAAGAAAGATTTATAAAGATGGTGTCCAATGATAAGATTCAATAAATTTCTGGGAGCAACCTTAAAGCAGCTCTCCATAAAATAAATCATAACTATATATGTGCTATTTCCTTTATCTCTTTAAATATTTGGTGAAAACTGTTGACTAAGTATGTACAGGCATAAGAAGTGATGTAATATTTAGACGTTGTTGAATTTCTGGAGTGACAAAATATTAGCATTATAGTTCATTCTTATTTTAACCAATCGTTTCTCAGTTTCTCCATCAGACAATTCATTTAGTAAGTATTCCACCCTAAAGTCATCAGTTTTAAAAATGCTTCCAAAGTATATACTGCATTTAATGGCAAAGACCTCTCCATGATAATGTGCTTTATCCTCATTTCCCTCTATAATGAATTTTAAAATTAAAAAAAACAATTAAATGAAAAGATACATGAGTACCACTGTGTACTGGGATGTGAAGGGATAAGGATGAGAGATTTAACTTGTTATAAATGTATAACAAGTATGTACTGCTTTTATACTAAAAGGTAAAATTTAAAAAGTTTACTCATGCAAAATTTTCTAAATAAGTTATATAATTTGTTTATATTATTTTTAAAAGCCTATTGTGTGAAAACACGCATTTATATATTCAGATTGTATATCCTGGGAAAAATTAGTCCCAAATTCTGTAGTAGCCTTTCATGGAGTTAGCCCTTGAGTTCTTGTTATACTTCTCATGAAAAGCATGTGGGCCTACTCCAAATAAAGCCAGCAGCATAGTCCCTACTGCCCAGGAATTCTAACCATTTTAGCAATACCAGGAAAAAGGGGGATAGCTTCAGGAACAATTTTAAACCTCTAAACAGATCCATCTTGATGGATCCCATGATTATTCCAAAAGAGTTGAAAAGATCTTCATAGAACTACATGGGTCAGAACTACCATCTCAAAATAGCTAGGGCCTATTTAAATTTCATTAGTATCTCATCATAGTAAAGCTCTATTCTCACTTGGATATTGATATATATTAAAAACAAACTATGTATTTAAGTTTTCTTGAAATAGAAACTTAAACCAGGGATACTGATTCTCTTAGTAAGATCAAAGCTTTTCACTTTATTTTAGACTGTACTTACATGTGATCTGTTGATACCTGGTTGAGGCTATGGACAAGCTGTGAAACCAAATTATCATCCCTACAGGCCAAAAGGCAGTTCACCTCTTCTGCTATTCTTGCATTAAAGAGAAGGCTCTTTGTAGTTGTAGCAGGTAAAGGGGATGGTAGAGGCAGTTGGTTCAGGACTATTTGGAATAAAATCAGATTATTAGAAATTGAGTGACTGTAAGAAGTCTCTTTAGTGCTTACATATATTTCGGGATTAAAAATAAGTTATAAGTATCAATGTGACAAACTATTAAAAGGTATTCCTCCTCTCCCTCAACAAACCTCAATCAACTCTAAAAACCCCCAAAACATCACTTGGACCATAAAAAATTATACTGCTCTCTAAGAATAAAACTCAGCTCCTTTATATTCATGCTGACTTTTCATATCTTAAATTTTTACTAATTTAATTAGTGAATTGCCAAAAAGGTAAGGTTAAAACTAAGTAACTTCTAAGAATTGAGAATACATTAACTAATCTTATTTATTTTTGCTTATAAGATTTATCAGAATCACTAGTACTCTCACATAAACCAAGTAACAATACCTAACTCTTCACCAGATAGACAAGTAATATGTTTTTTAAAAGCTTAAGTACATATAAAAATTAAAAGCTCACTTTAGCAAGAAAACATTCATAGAAGAGGATTCTGGAGGAAGAAGAATATCTAAAGAGTTTTGCTATAAGTTACAAATTCCTAAATAGTTTTCTCCTCCATTCTATTCTAACAGGAAACAAAAGGACATAAATGTTTTACAGTAGTTTAAATTCAGCTATTTAATGTCTCTTCACATAATGGAAACGTGTTCATTTATCTAAATCTTTGTTTTTGGCTTAATTTCTAATCACTTACACAGTATACCTATCATGCTGCTCAGCTCCAATGGGTAATAAGTTTTTTGTTAATAAAAACACAGGGAATAAATTACTACTTAATAAATAGGGTTTACTGGGCAGACAAACTTTTAAAATATGAGGTACACCTGAGATAATGAGGAGGACAAACAAAAAGAAACCCCTGGTAGTATATCTGATTTTGCACTCCTACGTATTACGAGTTTATGCCTTACAGACAACAAAGTGATGATAAAAACTAAAGACAGTTTCAAGTTTTCTTACCTGAACTACCCTAACACGACCAGCTACTTTCTTATTATCTCAGACTTCTTAAACTAGCCATGCTAGTTTCCTACCCTCAAAGCTGCAGATTGTTATCTATTTTACCCCCACTAAAACTAGCTGGAAATTAATAACAGCATAAAAATAGTATTTGGGGGACACTGAACACAGATAAAAACATTTCTTGAAGTTACGTTCTCATAGCTCCTTTATTATAAAGCCCTAAATCTTCCATAATGCTCTCTTCTAATACTGAATTTCTATGATTCTTTGATGTTGTAGGAAATTGCAGCACTCCAAACAACATCATGAAGTTACTTTGTGACTGTACAAAGCAGAGTATGTCATCTCCTCACCTTCTATCCTTCCTTCTCTTATTTTTTTTTTCCCTTTATTTATTCAGGTAGGAAGACATAGGGACTAACATTCTGGGTACCTTTTGGCACCATTACCCAGGGACTAAAGATTAGAGTTGCCTACCAAAAGAATGAGTCCCTAAAAAATTGTGTTACACCAAGTAAGTCTCAAAAGAAGGACAGTGTTCTTTAAACGTTAAGTGTTGAGAGTAAAATAGGCTTCTGACATCTATGACAAACTCCAACAGAATACTGAATATGACATCCAAAATAAACATGCCTAAGATATTAGATTAAGTCGGGCTATCAAATTTTCTTCTTTGAAGGGGAGTTTCAGTTACCATTTCTATAAATGTGTTTTATAATCTATATTAGTTCCTATATGCAAACCCATGCTTCTTCAGTTTTGAGTTTTCTTAATGCTTTGTCTCATCTTCTTTGTCCTTACTTTTGGATTTATCCCTTTATCATGTAAGACCTTTAAACAATATAACACATATATTAGATAAATTAACCAAACTTACGGTCTGTGAGACTAGCAATCCCCGCAAGAGTAGTGATGGGGACATGGGGCATATCCCCATTCATCCTGAAGTTCTGGAATGGTGTTGCCTATAAAAGTACTTAGTTCAGGTGCCAGCTGTCATTACTTTCCATTTCCCAAACACTGCAACAAAAAACAATTATTTGTAAAATATGTTAAATATATTATAATTAGGGAAATACTTATAAAAAAAATTTTCTGCTTTTCTTGTTTGTTCAAACCTATATAACAATAATAGCCACCATTCACACACTACTTACCATATGTTAGGCACTGCAAAGTACTTTGGATATATTAATTCATTTACTCCTCACCAACAACCAAGTAGGGTAGGTACTATTATTTTCTGCATTTTCCTGCTGAGGAAATTAACTTACGGGAGTTTAAAACAACTTGTGGAGCAAAGATCAGAACCCAAGCAATCTGGTTCAAGAGTCTGTGTAACCAGGAGGCTGTACTACTAGACAGGGATACTCAATTTTGACAAGCACTGTAATTCTTTTCCACATTATAAACACATTAAAATGCTTCAACTTGCCTTTCTAGCTGTCGCTCACTATTCTCCTACATTAACCATCCTCGCCAACCAAGCTGATCAGATTCTCTTGAATTCACCTGTGTTTTCTCATTTTTATTTATGCCTTATATATTTCCCTATCTAGGTAGCCCCATGTGTATTTTAATCCAAATCTTGTAATTCTTCAAGATCTAGGGCAAGTTCCCACTACTTTATGAAACCTCAGACAAATTCAGCCAAAAGCCATCCTACCTTAAACTACCCTGAACTAATAACATTTATTGCCCAATGTTCTTTTGTAAATACTTATATATTCCTTTGTGATATTCTCTGAAGCTTGTCTTGTTTCATCCTTGTATAATTACTTAATCTTTATGTACTTACCTTGTCTTCCCAACTATTACGACTTGCTTCTTAATAGTAATCAATCACATACTCAATACATAGCCACACAAAGGACAGAGAAAGGCATGTGTTGTTAACATTTTAATGTTCCTATACAACAATTTAATAGATTTAAATACTCATTCTTATTATGATGTAATTCAGTGTGCATGTGTATGTTATATACACATTCTGCAAAATTTCTGAACACCTTTTCCATTTTTCTGTTCAATGTCCTCAAATTTTTCTCATCTTAATTTCAACATGTGGCTTTTGTGGGATATTTATCTTTCCTCTAACAGTTCTTGTGTAAGAACTTTTTCTGAAGTATATAATACAACATTTTAATAATGTGCACCTTAATCAAAGATATGCCTTTATTAAATAACTTCATAAACTTCTCAGCAAAGAAAAGTCTACTTCACATCAAATATCTAAGACATAGTACTAAAATAGAAAACTGAATTGTAATTTTCAGTTTAAACAGTTTAAGTGTTTCTTTTTTTGAGGTTGTAAACTCCAAAACAGTGAAATGATATATCACCAGACCCCCCTTACTCATATATCCTAAGGCACCTTTGCAAACAAGTATTTTTTTTGAAGATAGAAGTATACAGGTAGTTAAAATTAAGAATTTTCTTTTTCCTCAAATACTTTTATTATAAATATATGGTATATTGACAAAAGTTCATAAAACATGTAATGTACGGTTTAACAGAGTTATAAAGTAAGTATCCAAAGAACCACGATCCAGAAGGCTGGCACTCTAGTTCCATCTAGAGGTAACAACTATCCTGTCTTTTTGGTAATCATTTGTTGGTGTTTTTTCCTTTTTCCTTTACAGTTTAAAGATCTTTATATGTACTTTTCTAGCTGCCGGCCAAGGAAAAAATACTGCTTTCCTTTGATGACTGACTGACATAATTTGCTGGTAGAAGCCCAATGAAAGGAAACGGCACAGAAAATAGTATAGGAAAGATGCAATTTGCTATCCTGTATTTGTCCTTTTGCTACACTGTGGACTTTACTCTTTGAAGTTATTAATTTGATTCTTTAACAATCACTAAAAAAATTTAAAGAAACACTGCATATTTAGCAGTCATATCAAGCACTAAAAAAACAAAAATCAGAATTTAAAACCTGATAGAGATCACCAAAATACAATGCATTTTTTCTACCTTTAGGCTAATAAGAAAGTTTCCATTTACGCTTAGTAATTGGTTGAAAAAAACCACTGTATGCAAATAATGTACAGAACAGCACAAAAACACCTTGTTATTCATATACAATTCACTGTTGTACAAGTAAATTGCCATACTCAGTAGCAGATTAACTAACAAGAGACCATGTTTAATTGTTTAATTCAGGGGCTAGGAACCCCTAAAGGAAAATACGCTAGAGGGTTCTACTGTGGGTTACCTGACTTTATTCTATTTTCGTAAATCCCAGGTGAGTAACATGTAAAGCAGACCCAACCCTAGGATGGAGTTTTTTAGTCTAAAAATGATGTACAACATGAACAGACATTTCTCCAGAGAAGATATACGGATGGCAACAGACACATGAAAAGATGCTCTAATCTAATCTAATCTGTCTAATAGACACGTGAAAAGATCACTAATCATCAGGGAAATGCAAATCAAAACTACACTAAGATATCATCTTACACCTGTTAGAATGGCAAAAATAACCAAAACAAAAAGTGACAAATGTTGGAGAGGTTGTGGAGAAAAAGGAACCCTCATACACTGCTGGTGGGAATGCAAACTAGTGCAGCCACTATGGAAAACAGTATGGAGATTTCTCAAAAAATTAAAAATAGAAATACCATATGACCCAGCCATGCCACTACTGGGTATCTATCCAAAGAACTTGAAATCAACAATTCCAAAAGTCCCATGCACTCCTATGTTCATTGCACCATTATTTACAATAGCCAAGGTGTGGAAACAACCTAAGTGCCCATCAACTGATGATTGGATAAAGAAGATATGGCACACACACACACACACACAACGAAGATATGGCACATGCACGCACGCGCGCACACACACACACACACACACACACACACAACGGACTACTACTCAGCCATAAAAAAGGATAAAACCGCCCCATTCACAACAACATGGATGGACCTTGAGGGTATTATGTTAAGTGAAATAAGCCAGATAAAGAAAGATGAACTCTGTATGACTCCACTCACAGGTGGAAGTTAAACATGTAGACAAAGAGAACTGATTGGTGGTTACCAGGGGAAAGGGGAGATGGGGGGTGGGCACAAAGGTGAAGTCGTGCACCTACATTTCTGACAATAACGTACAACTGAAATTTCACAAGGTTGTAAACTATCATAATCTTAATAAAAAGTAAAAAAAAAAAAAAGATGTACATAATTAGTTACCACATATGAATTAGAAGATTAATAAACCTAACCACAAGATTGTGCTTTTCTTAGTGATGTAACAAGTTAAGCTTGTTTGGTTTAAAGTGCCTTAAGTATGGATTGAATAGAGGACTACTGACAAACATATTTACACCTCACTGCTGAACAATGCTGATTTCATTGGAATCCAAGATTTTGAAGAACAGAAGAATTTGGTAGACATGGACTTACAATTTTAGCTAAAGTCATAGATTTTGATGAATATGAATAATCTGTGGAAATATTGCTGCCTTATGCTGGAAGGTGACCAGAGTCCATCAAGAAACAGCATTCTTAAAATTCTAAAAGTGAATATATACACCCCTAACTGATTAGACGTGGCATTTCTGGCTCTGGATTAGGCAATGTTTGGTCCACCTGGCTCTGTGAAAGTACTGTCTTTCATGAAACTGCAGAAACTGAAGCTGAAAGTCATTATCTCCGGGGAACAATGTATCCAGAAGGAAGTAGTAACCAAATAGGAAAGAAGATTATGAGTGCTTCAGAGCTGTCACTTAAGGCAAGTACTTTACTTAAAATCTGTGAATGGACCGATTAGTGGATTAGAAAATAAATCTGGTGGGTTGAGATCAACACTGCAAGGGATGGAGGCAATAGAAACATACGGGTACATTGCACAATACTTTGTGAGTCTAGGTAAAATGTCTTTCTAATTGGGGGTCACCAAGGCAAAGCAGTTAGAAAAGTTGTTGATTCAAAGAAATGGAAGAGCGAAGAAAGTAGCCCACCTCATAAGTGGGGATGAGAATGAAATAAAATAGTGTATGTAAATCACTTGACATACTACTTGGCACAATAGTAAGTGATCCAGAAAGTTAACAGTGCTACCGCTAACTGGAAAACAAAGATTTAGGAGAACAGAGGAGAAATATAGGTCAATTAGGGAAAGGGGGTCTTTTCAGTACAAATAATCCCTGCTTATGAAAGATCTATTGCAAATTTTTATTTGAAATTCCAGTATATATTTCACCACAGTATTACGAATATGCATAATAGTCCCAGCATGCCCACCTACCATTACTTAAATGATAAGGTAGCTGAAATAAATACCAGCAATAAAAAGCAGAAAAAAATCTAACTGTTATAATACTAAGAATTAAATCAAACAAAAAAAGTTGAGTAAGATATTTATAAACTAATTTTAGGATAGCTTGAGGTTTAATTAAAATAATGCTTAATTAGTGGAAGTCATTATAGTAAGTTCTCATTTCAGCCCATTATAATGAGTCTAAAGGGAACTTCAAAGCACTTGCCAAGATCTTTAAAGACTCTCATTCTTTGTTCATTTAATTTCACTCCAAAATTTATAATTTCCTCATGCAAACAAAAGAAATGCAAATACAACAGTACTGGTAGAAGTTCTAATAATAATATTCAAATTGGGATGGATTTGGAATAAAAGGCACTGTCATAGCCTGATGGTAGATAACTTTCCTGGATGGCCAATTTGTACTCTATAGGCAAAAATTATGTATAATCTTGTCTCAACAACTTCACTTTTTTAGTACTGAAAAACTAGTGGAAATGATAAGTAACATTTATTTAGCACTACTAGGTAATAAAAATTGGTTATGAACACTTTGAATGTACTCTCATTTAATCCTTCGATGACACAGAGGTACTAATACTTCAGTTTTATTTTATGAGGAAAAATGACATACAGAGAGGATAAGTAACTTGCCTAAGGTCATACAGCAGGAGTCAAACTCAGGCTGTCTGGCACATATACATTTTACATAACAACTAAAATGTACACCAATATTATTTGTTTAACATTATTGGTATAATAAATGATGCTACACCCATGAAAGATTACTATGCATCAATTAAAAATCATGTTGTACAATCAACACAGATGTGAGGAAAGGAAACAGTCACAATATACAGCCAAGGAAGAAAGAGAAGAGCCTGCCTGGGTTTGAATCCAAGCTTCTTTACTTACTATGTAACCTTGGAAAAGTTACTGAATCTTTTTGTACCTCAGTTTCCCCATCTCTGAATTACAAGGCAGGTAATATTATTCTTTCTAATTGTGTTGTAAGGATGAAATGAGTTAATACATGTAATGTACTTGGAACTGTTCTGGGCATATAGGAAGGGTTCAATAAATATGAGCTGCTATTATACACTGTTCTCCATCTTGCTTTTGTCATGTATGTTATCTCAGAAATCTTTCATATATGCAGATATGTTTCATTCTTTTTCTAATATCATTTTACAGCTTTAGTGAAACATCGAATTTAAATGAATGCTGTTCAGTAAACTACACTATGTAACTAAAAAGTAAGGTACTATGGCTTTATGGAATCAGACTCCCTACTTTATAACCACATCTTGTACTCAGTTTACACGTCTATGGTACCTCAAGTACTCTCTTACTCTATTCTTGATCTGGGCTATAGAGTAGTACAGATTTGAAGAAAATCAGTCTTGGACAAAAGATTATAACGAATAAGGAAACACTCTGGTACTTTTTATATTAAGTTCATAATTTCTCTTCTCAAAATTGGCATAATAACAATAAATAAATCTTGTCAAGCACAAACCCCTTATTTCCTCTATTTGTGAATATATCAGTGATGAGATAAATGTATACGAAATGTAACTATTTCAGCAACTATTGAATTGAAATGAACACAACAACTATTCAGTCCGCCTTAATTTAATAACTGAAATTCCTTTAAATTCTACTTTGTGCTGTTCTCCAGAAAAATCTGCCTCATCTTTTTTTTGACATAACTGAAGCATTTTCCTTTTACTTGATGATTAAAAGTTTTAAAATGTCACATGAGGTTAATAGTTCATGCAACCTCATATACATACTCCTTGAGTTATAAATGATACCCCAAAGAACACACTACATTTCTATAGTATTTAGCCCTTCACGATGATGCAGCCAATAATACTTATTTTGTGTCACTGTGTCGGACACTACGCTAGGCAAGCAAAGTGTAGTGGTTAACAAGATGGAAATAGTCCCTACCCTTGGAAATTTGACTTTGGCCATGGGAATGTTGTAAAGGGGGTATGTCTTCCAGCAGGGAGAAAAGGGAAAGAATCAGTGAATTAAAATCTAAACCCAATTTTACTGTTACTACTCCAAATTTTAATCCCTCCACAATCTGCATCAAATTTATTTAAAAAACAATGACAAAGATTCTTAAAATTTACGAAAAGATATAGAAGATATATTGCTAACTAAAAATAATATCATTGTGTACAGTTCAAGCCCATTTGTGTTTAAAATACATTTTTATACAAATGATAGTCTAGACATGGATAAAGGTTCTTTAAGGATATATTTTTAAACCACTAACAATGGTTAGGGGGTAGGATTTATTCTGGGATTTTAGGGAATTCTCATCACTGTAGTATTTATACCTGCATTGCTTAGGCATTTTTTAAACTATTAGAATACTACTTTATGATTCAGAAAAACAATGATATAAAAATGAAAAACATTAAATGAGTCTTCTAATAGTTGCTGCTATACGTACTCTGGTTTCTCTGGGATATTTAAATAATTATGTATAAAATCTATGTTAAGAATCTACTGTATGAAAGCACTCACTGTGTTAGATGCTAAAGACTAATAGAATATGCAGGATGCATTCGTAAACACTTTGCCCAGAACATAAGGCCAGAAAGGTGAACTGGAATCTGCAAAGGAGTTTGTTATGAAATGATGAACTTTTTTTCATATCCTTGATACCGCTGAACTTAAGCTTTCCATAAGACTAATGTAAGAGGTGGATAAGGAAGATGGAGTGGTAGAGAGAGAGAGAATGGAGGCAGAAGGTTGTTGGAAGAATACTGCAGTACTGACATGTAATGGTGGTCTGATTTTGGACTCAGATTAAAATGCCAATGTAATATCTAGTCAGAGATGTTTAAAGTAGGAAGTTAGAAATTCTGGAACTGAGTAAAGTGGTCAGAACTACAGCTATAGATATGGAAGTGATCTATAGAGGATTGATAACGGTCAAATTATAACAACATATGAGATAGGCAAGAGACAAAGTAACATTGT
The DNA here is from genome assembly GCF_041296265.1 of Equus caballus. Lineage (NCBI taxonomy): Eukaryota > Metazoa > Chordata > Mammalia > Perissodactyla > Equidae > Equus > Equus caballus. The sequence goes on from NC_091704.1 coordinate 43,282,069, forward strand.
AGGGGAAATTATTTCTAGCACTTCTTGTGTGCCGGACATTCCTTAACCACAGCTAAGTAGGAGGATTGTGAAGATTATCTCTGTTTCATAGATGCAAAAATGAAAGCTCAGAGCCTAAATGCTTTGTGGCTTCACAGATAGCACATAGCATAGCTGGGATCTGAACTCAAGTCTTTCTAACCAAATCTTACATTCTCATGCATATCTGAAGGACATAAAACTGGAAAACATCTACATTGCTTTCACAGAAAGATAAACCAATAAAAGGTGAAGGAAATTGTTTCTCAGAGAAGCTAAATGTTTGTTCAAGGTCTCACAGCCAGTAATTGACCTAGTCAAGATTAGAATACAAATGTTTGGATTTCCAGTTCACTATTCTTTACACTATGTTGCTACCTTGTGTGATTACTACTATTATTTTGAAAAAAACAAAATTTTATATATGTGGAATATTTAGCCAATTAACACTTTTCTTCCTTGGTAATGTTAAATTTTTTTTTCAGTGGGGAAGGAGGGAAAGCTTAAAACTGTATTTTTTATTCTCTCAGTTTATATTATATTTATTAATATAAGCTGCCTCAATTACATTGGGGAAACAGGTAGAATATAAATCCTGAATAGCTAGATAATTAAGTACATAACTGATTTATGTTGTACTATCTACTATTTTACACAGGTAAAACAGTGACTCCCTAGAGTGTGGCACCTCTCCAGCAGAATCCTTTCACTTTACTCAAGCTATCTTCAGATTCCTTTTTGCTGCCTACTATTCAAGAACAAATTTTTTCACGTTCTGTTTAAGACACTTCTAAAAGATCTTCCTCAAATCCTAGCTCAAAAACAAACAGTTCCCAATCAACTACACTGTGAAAAATGATCACTTCTTTAAAATATTTCTGCTTTCCTATAGTCTTAAATTATTTCCCATTAAATAAGAAAAATGCGAAATAAAACAAAACTCTAAAGCTCTCTTTGAACACACGTTTTGCTTTTAGAACCTTGAGTTCCCTGCAACCACCAGGCTGGCTACCAGTGACGTGTGTTATGTGTGTGCGTTTCAATAATGTAGCTATATCAGAATATATGTAATATGTAATAGAAGGGTATATTTATATTATTGAGTACTATTATGAAGAGAAAGAAAAGTCATCAATAAGTAAATCAGGTTGAAATTTAGGGTGTCTCAAAAGCAGTTTATAGAATGTGTATGTTCACTGAGAAGTAAAACAATTAGTAAAATTTTATATATCTCTAAAATTGATTTTCTTCCTTGTCCTTACCATTTATTTCACACAGATTTTTAGATGAACCAACATTAACAGAAGCTCATATCACTTTAAAGGGTCCCAGTTGATTATTACAATTGAATTGACTTGTAGAGGCCTGGAGAGTAGTTACACAATGTCTAATCATAACAAAATATGCAAAAATGCAAGCTGCATCACGAAAAAATAGTCCTGAGCCCTGGAATTTTATTATTAATTATTATTACTATATTTTTTACAGAGAGGGCATGGAGGAAATTTCCAGGTGCTGTTATGAGTTATTTGGGTTCCTAGTGCACCTCTCCACACCAAAGTTTTATTTCTCACCTTCTTTTCCACTGCAAAAGAAACAGCCTATCTCAAGCTCCCAATAAAGGGTGAGACTGTATCTTATACCAGGAGACTGCATACAATGGTAACAGAAATGCAAAATCAAACAATCGCAATGTTATTTCTTTCTAAATGAGGGTTAAGTCTTAAAGAATTGTAATAGTGAGATGCAGGTCTCAGCTTTTGACCATAATACATTTGATGATACACAATTAATTAATCTGAAATGTAAGAGAAAATGCTTTTATGTAAAATTACTGAACAATCCACAAGAGGGCACACTTTCAACTATTGTAAAAATTTGAAATTCACATTTTTTTCACTAGTCCATCAAAGGGTGGCCAGATTCTTCTGTACTGATTATTCAATACTATTAGAAAGCAAGAGATCTTGAAGTTTGTAACTTTTTTTTGTGAAACACACACAGGCAGACTTTTTTGGGATTCATATAAAATATAAGAAAAGCCTGAATACACCAAGACTTCTACATTAATATTAAATTATAAATGTATGCAATAGTCTTACCAGCCATCTCAGTTCTATTAGCTATTTGGAATTTGGCTGCCCTAAGAATCTTTTTAAGAAACTCTGGCTACTTTGATTCTTGATCCTCATTATGTGACACAGTCCCTAGGAACAATGATTTCTTTAAGACAACTCAGTAGAAGAACAAATGGAATGTGTCAGATACTTTAGGAAATTCTTCCAATTCAACAGGTTAAGATCATTATTTAAAGCACCTAAAAGACTAACAGAGAAAGGATATACATAGAAGATATGCAAAAACAGATCACTTATGCATAATCTTCACTATCTATTCCTTTTCTGCCCTAATCTATTCAGAGACATCATTCCAGCAACTCTCTTCCTCCTGCATCAATTTTCCCTCTTATTGAATCATTTCAATCAGTATATAAATATCTATATGCTGGTAACTACTCCCTACTCCCACAAAAACAAAACAAAACCCTTATATTGACCCCTAGATCCCTCTCCAACAATTGCTTAATTTTTTTGCTCCCTTTCACAGCAAAATTCCTTCAGTTGTCTATATTCATCTTTAATTCTTCATCTACTTTTTTCTTTCTTTCTTTTCTTTTTTGCTGAGGAAGATTTGCCCTGAGCTAACATCTGTTGCCAATCTTCCTCTTTGCTTGATGAAGATGTGTCCTGAGCTAACAGCTGTGCCAATCCTCCTCTGTTTTGTAAGTGGGTCATCACCACAGCATGGCTGCTGACAAGTGGGGTAGGTCTGGGCTGGGGAAGCGAACCCAGGATGCTGAAGCGGGAGTGTGCTGGACCTAACTGCTAGGCCACAGGGCCAGCCCCTCCTGCTTTCTCTTCAAACCACACTCTATGTGTTTTAATCTCACCATTCCACCAGGTGTCTTGTCATGGTTTAGTAATGGCATCTACGTTGCTAAATTCAACAGACAAGCCTCAGATCTCATCTGATTTGACCTAGCAGTCAACACAGTTGATCATTCTTTCCTGTTTGAACAATTCTTTGTTTTCCAGAATAATATATTCTCCTGGTTTTTCCTACTACATTGGCCATTTCTGAATTCTACTTTTGTTCCTTCTCATCTTCCTGTCCTCAGTCTATTGTTTTCATTCAAGTTAATGATTTCAAAAATAGCACCTGTATGCTGATGACTCCCAAATTTATATTTCCTACTTTTACTTGTGCCCTTGTACACTAGACTCACACATCCAACCGCCTACTCAACATCTCAGCAAGTACAGGCCTAGAGAGCAGCAGTTGACAATCTTACTACTGACTTTTCAGAGTATGATTTATATGCTTTAGATAAAAGTTCTTTATTAGATATATATTTTGCAAATATCTTATCCTAGTCTTTTGCTTGTCTTTTCATTCTCTTAAAAATATCTTTTCAAATTTTGACAAAGTCCAATTTATCAATTTATTCTTTTATGGTGGTGGTGGTGGTTGGGTGGTGGTAGGGTTTGACTATAAAGGGGCATGCAGACACTTTCTGGTGTGATGAAAATGTTCTATATCATGAAGGGATATTGGTTACATGTGTGTACCCATTTGTCAAAATTGTAAAGTAAGGATTTCTTTTTTTCAATATATATATTACCACTCCAAAAAACTGTAAAAGTAATAATGATAATAATTGAGCAGTGGTTAGAGAATGGGTGGAGGAACAGATGAAACTAAAATGACAACATGTTGATTATTGTTGAAGCTGGGTGATGGGTTTTGGGCATTCATTATACTTTTCTGTTTACCTATCATGTACTTAAAGTTTTCAATAACATTTTGGGTGTGTTTTTTTTTTTCGGGGGGGGGGGTTTGGCCCTGAGCTAACATCTGTGCCAATCTTCCTCTATTTGTGTGTGTGTGTGTGTGTGGGACGATGCCACAGCATGGCTTGATGAGCAGTATGTAAGTCTGTGCTGGGGATCTGAACCCACAAACCCCAGGCCACTAAAGTGGAGTGTGCCAACTTAACCACCACGCCACCAGCTGGCCCCCTGGGGTTTTTTAAGGGAATTTTTTTTGTTGGGTGCAAAATGTCATGTCTCATACTGAGGTCAATATTAATTAAAGCTTTCTTTTTTTCAGACCCATTACTGCTAAATCATGTGCTACAGACTGAATGTTTGTGTCCCCTCAAAATCTGTATGTTGAAACCTAATTCCCAACATAATGATTTTTAGAGGTGGGGCCTTTGGGAGGTGATCAGGTCACAAGGGTGGGTGGCGTCCTCATGAATGGGATTAATGCTCTCATAAAAGAGTCTCCAGAGAGCTCCCTTGCCCCTTCTGCCATGTGAAGACAGCAAGAAGACTATGAACCAGGAAGTGGGTTCTCACAAGACAGTGAATCTGCCCACACCTTGATCTTGGACTTCCCAGCCTCCAGAACTGTGAGAAATAAATTTCTGTAGTTTATAAGCCATCTAGTCTATGGTTTTCTGCTATAGCAGCCCAAATGGACTAAGATACCATGTTTCTCTCAGGCTCTATTTCTGTAACTGGCTTAAAAAACCCACAAAAGGATTCAAGAGAACCAAATATAACCATTAAATAACATGACTAATGAATATGAACAAAAGCTATTGGGATGGCTTTTCAGGGAAGAAAAACTTTTTAAAAGTCAATTTAAACCAATAAAAAACAGCTTCATACTAAGGAGCTAAATTTCAAAATTATTTTAAATAGTTAATTTTATAAAGAAAGAAGTAATAAATAAACAAAAAAAGTGATTTCTAATTCATATTATCTACAATAACCTTTTTATGATTTCCACCAGACTCTTCCACTAAGCCATTTGATAGGATATAAGTATACAAATTAAGGATGCATATTTTTCTAAATTAAAAAGTTCACATTCAATGAACTAATCATAAAATGTAGGTTTTCACAACATCAAATGCGATATCCTTTCTGGATACAAAATGAAAAAATTTTTAGTTCTTTAAATTCTGTCATTATCAGTTAATGTTTCATTAGGAGAAATGGATTTTTAAATTTTAAGTGGGGTTTATGACATTTAATAATTGCAGTTACACAAAAGTAAACTTTCTATGAAACACAGATTATTAAAAAGAAAATATATCAGCAACTACATCCTGAGGTAGAAACTTAATGGAAATACAGAATCAAATGACTTTGTGTGTTACAGTATAATCTCCAAGATAACGATTCCAAACAGCAAAAAACTCTTTAATTAAATCTTAAACTCTCAAAACAGCATTTTTACTGTTTTCTTTCTTTACTTTGTTTCTTGGTTTAGAAAGTTGTGGGATATTAACTAGATAGTGATTTCCTATGACCAGAATATATGATAGGTGACTGACTTTAAAAGTACCTATTAGAAATGATTAAGAGAAACTTTATTTTGTACTATAAGAGACTTTTATTGTTGTTTAAGAAATCTAATTGGGGAGGGGGAGGTGCAGAAAATAGGGATGTAAAAAGATAGGTTTCTCAAATGTTTTAACACAATTAACTATTACACATGAACACAAAAGAAAACTCGACTTAAAATGAAAATGGAACACTTTCAATCAGAATATTAAAGTGCCTGGATTTAAGGAAGTAGTTTAGCTTCTCTTTAAGAGTATCTGATAATATTAAGTATGCTTATCACTGGGTGATTAAATTTTTAAGTGACTAATTTCCTTTTTCTTGTTTATGTGATTTCCTGATTTTTAAATAAGCAAATCTTTATGTATTCACCATCATGCACTTAGTTTCTAACACTTAGAATAGGACCTGACAGATAACAGTTGTTGAGTATAAAATGGTTTAAAAAACCCACAAAAAAACAGACATGGTTTATATCCAATATCCTCATGGAACTTAGAGAATCCAGTAGGAGTGATAGTATGAATAATCCCATGTAACATATAATTACATATTGTGATAAATTCCATAACAACACAAACAATAACAGATGATACTTAGCACTTAATATATGCCTGGAGTTGTTCTAAGGGATTTGCATATTCAATTTCACATTAATTTACATTAATTTACTTCATATTTACATATCTTAATTCATTTAATCCTTATCCTATGAAATAGGTACTACTATTATCTTCATTTTAAAATAATAAAAACGGGGGCCGACCCAGTGGCACAGTGGTTAAGAGTACATGTTCCACTTTGGCGGCCCGGGGTTCGCCGGTTCGGGTCCCAGGTGCAGACACGGTACCACTTGGCAAACCATGCTGTGGTAGGTGAAACATATAAAGTAGAGGAAGATGGGCAAGGTTGTTAGCTCAGGGCTAATCTTCCTCAAAAAATAAAATAAATAAATAAATAATAAAATAATAAAAACGGAGGCATATAAAGGTTAAGTAACTTGCCCAAGTTCCGATTCCAGAGTCCCTGCTCTTAATATTCCAGAGTCCTGGCTCTTTTCTAAATGAAAACAACGAGGCACTTTAAGAGAAGAAAGATGGTAACTAAGTTTATATTGGGGGAAGGGGAGCAGTCACAGAATGCCTCATTAAGGAAATCTCCTGAGTAAGAGTTAGGCAAAAGTGTAAGCAGAAACGGAGACAGGAAATGATTAGCATGATCAAGTCCTTAAAGAAAGACAGAGCCTAGCACAAGAAAAAGAATACTATGTGGCTGGTACATAATAACGGACACAAAATTAGGGAGAAAAGGTATACACAAGTTAGATCATACCTAGCCTGACAGGCCACGTCAAGAGACTTTTGATTTCAATCCATGCCACTTAAAAACAAAAAGTAATCTTACCTTAGTTACTGAAGATGGCAACCATAGCTGCTTAATTTTGAATCTATTTCTGCCTTTTCATATAGGCTATATATACTCCTTAAAAACATTAACTTGAATTCAAATCACTGTTTGCTGAAGTAGGCATAGCTTTAAAATATTAGAAGGAATAATGATCTGTCACAAATAAAGTATGAAAATAACTGCCTCAGAATAAACTTTAAAGGATAAACCTAAATGATAATTAAGAAAAAAATACACTCGGGTATTTATGAAATGAAACATATTCATGCAAAAACCTGCACATGAATGTTCATGGTAGCTTGATTTGTAAAACCTGGAAACAACCCAAATGTCCTTCAGTGGGTGAATGGTTAAACAAACTGTGGTAGATCTAATACCATGAAATAACAATAAAAAGAAACAAATTAGTGATACATTCAATTTGGATGGATCTCAAGGAAATTATACTGAGTGGAAAATGCCAGTCTCAAAAGGCTACATACTCTATGGTTCCATTTGTGTAACAGTCTTGAAATATCAATACTATAAAGATGAAGGGCAGATCACTGGTTGCCAGGGGTTACAGATGCAGAGTGCAGGTATGTGGCTATGAAGTAATATTACAAGAAAGTATTGCTTGTGGTGATGAAACAGTTCTGTACATTGCCTGTGGTGGTGGTTACACACAGCTACATATATGATAAAACTTTACAGAAACATACATACACACACACACACACACACACACAGAGTGCGTGCACAGCTAGCTAAATCTGGATTAACTCTTGGACTGTATAGAAGTCAATTTCCTGGTTTTGAAACTGTAGTCAAGTTATGTACAACGTTACTATTGGCAGTGGCTGAGTTAAGGATGCACCTGATATCCTTACGCTTTTGTTTTTTTTTGCAACTCCTGTGAATCTACAATTATTTCAAAATAAAAAATTATAAAAGAACAATTATACTCTGTGTGTTCTATACAGTACCTAGTTCAATCACATTATGGGCTTTTATTATTGAACAAAGTTAAAAGTTCAGACTAGCTGATTTAGAAACTTTGCAGAGCAATTTATAAGCAGAAAGTTTTCTCTTAAATTTTTATTTTTAAAAACTTTTAAAAGTTATTTAAAAAATTTTCTTCTGAAGGTTTTTAATTTTTTAGGTTGAAGAGATAACTTTTAATTTTGATATAATTTCAAACTTACAAAAAAGTTATAAAGTTACACAAAACTGCCATGCAAGTACAAGAAACTGCCGTAACTTTTACCCAGATTCAGCAATTGTTTATATTTTGCCCTATCTGTTTAAACATTCACATTCACAGTCTCTCTCTCCTCCCTGCCCCACTGTGTGTGTGTGTGTCCCTGACTATTTGAGAGCAAGTTGGAGAGATCATGGTCCATTCCTCCACATACTTCAGCATGCACTTCCTAAGAACAAGAACATTCTCTTAGATAACCACAGTACGATGATCAATATCAGGAAATTTAACATTTATAAAATAACATCTAACCCACAATCCCTATTTTATCAATTGTCCCAATAACATCCTTTTATAGCTTTCTTTCCCCTTGGTTCAGGAACCAATCCAGGATCACACACTGCATTTAGTTGTCATATCTCTTTAGTTTTCTTGAATCTAGACTACTTTCTTTGTATTTAATGAGCTTGAGTTTTTAAGAGTATGGCAAACTGTTTTTGTAGAATCTGTCAATTTGGGTTTATCTGATATGATTAGATTCAGGTGAAGTATTTTTGGCAGGAATACCACAAAGGTGGATGTTATGTCCTTCTTAGTGCATTATCATATCAGGAAGCATCTGATATGTTTTTTCCTAATACTGATGTTAACTTTGATCACTTGATTACGGTGGTATGGGCCATGTTCTCCACTGTAAAGTTACCTTTGCAGTTAGTTAATAACTAATTACCCTTTGCAGTTAGTTAATAAGTAATTTGTGGAGAGATACTTTGAGCCTACATAAATATCTGATTCCCATTACACTTTTATTCCCTAATTTTAACACCATTAATGATTTTCCATCAATCTGTTACATCTATTAACTGGCATTCTACTATAATGGAGCATTTTCCTTCTTCTTTATTTATTAATTCATTCATTCATTTACTTATATCAGTATAGACTTGGGGATTTCTTTTTCATTCAATGGGTCACAATCCATTACTATCATCATTCATTTTGATGCTCAAATTGTTCCAGATTTAGACAGTTGCAGCTCATTCAAGCTGACTTCTCTGTCCTTCTGTTATGTCCTATCATTCTTTAAGCAATTCTTTACTTTCCAGTGCAATAAGATGTTCCAACCTCATCTCATACTTTCCCTACCCTAGCAGTGGAAACGAGCCTTTTCTTCAGGGAGGAGCTCCAGGTTCTATTTAGTGGAGAAGAGTATTTAAGTACAGAGCCAGTTGTGCTCTCTGCTACTTGTGTCATTGCAGGCTAAGTTTTATTTTGAAAAGAAAATAAAGTGAAAATGAAACAAAGATATTGAATGAAAAATAGAGAATCAAGAGAAAATAAGTATGTAAGTATAGGTCCCAAAATAGTATAAATATGTGATAAGTAATTTATGAAATTCCATAATCACATAATTTCATAGGTGAAAAATATTTTAGGGATAAGATAGTTAAACTGTCATTTTAAGACAAGAAAACCAAGACCTAGGAATGTTATGTATCTTGACTGAGGTCACAGAGTCAATTATTAGCCAAAGTCAGCAAATTCTCAATTCAATGTTCATCAAGTCCTGCTCTTGTATCATTCATTCAACAATATTTATTGAGTGCCCACAATGGGCAATGCATTGTTATGGCTAGGGATATAGCAGAGAACAAAAGAGACAGCAATCCTTGTGCCCTCACAGAGTTTAGATCATAATATGGAAAACTGGATCAATTTCCCATACGAAAAGGTGCTTCACTTTATCAGTCTTCAGAGAAATGCATATTACAACCACAATGAGATATACTACATTAAAAATAAAAAGACTCATCATTTCAACTGTTAGAGTGAGAGCATGGTAAACAACAGGAACTCTTACACAATGCTGGTGGGAGTATACAAAATTGGTACAACCTCGTTGGATAACTGAGATTATCTGCTAAAGGTGATTACTGCAGGCACTGCAGTTTCACTCCTAGGTATACAGTCATGCGCCGCATAACGTTTCTGTCAACAACAGACAGTATATACGACTGTGGTTCCATAAGATTAGTATCATATAGCCTAGGTGTGTAGTAGGCTACACCATCTAGGTTTGGATAAGTACACTCTATGATGGGAGAACAACAAAACTGCCTAACAATGCATTTCTCAGAATGTAACCCTCTTGTTAAGTGACATATGACTATATACCAAATAGAAAACTCAGTGGCTTAAAACAACAGTCTCTCAACCTCCTCCTAGAACTAGTGGGCCACGCTGGACATGCTGGTCTCTTGGAAATGGCAGAGGCACAAAAGTAGAAGCCCAATCCTGCAAATGCTTTTCAAGACTTTGGTCATGCCACACCCACTAATTCCAATGGTCAAAGCATGTCCTATGGCCAAACAGAAAGTTAAGGGACAGGAAAATATTCTCTGCCTCTTTAGGAACGGGAGGAACTACAGAGTCACATGAGAAAGGGCTCAGATACAGGAAGCGGGGGTGGGGAGGGTGGGGGTGGGGGATGGGGAGGGGCAGGGACTTGACACAGGGAGGGGCAAAGAACTGGGGCTATTAATGCAATCTATGACAGACACCTAATCCAAGGTTTTCAGGAATGGGGGTCCTCCAAGGGATTCTGATGTTTGAAAGCTTGAAAACCACTGGGCTCCACAGATTACTGGGCCTCACCCCCAGAGTATTTAATTCAGTAGGTCTGGAGTAATACCAAAGGATTTGGCATTTCTAACACTTTTCCGAGATGATGCTAACGCTACTGATCCAGGGACCACACTGTTAACTACTGGGCTAGGAGACAGGGAAAGGCTTCTGAGGAAGCTGTCACCTGCCATGAATTTTGAAAGCTTGGTGGAAATTATCAGATGAAGAGTAGGAAAGGTGATCTGAGCAAAGAGAAAAGCAGGCACAAAGGGAGAAAGGTGTGAAACTGCATGACAGGTTTAAGGAATTTCAAGTACTTCAGGATGAATAGAATGAAAGGTCCCGTGGACAGTGAGGAGGTTAAAAAGGCAGAAGGCAGATCATGAAAAAGCTTTATGTTCTAAGCTAAGGGGTCCAAATATGATTGAAGGGTACAGGAAGCCACAGAAGAATTTTATATTGAGAAAATGATATGAACAGATCCATGCCCTATATCAGCACTATGGAGGAGTAGAAGATGCTATCCTGTAGGTAGGAAGAACAGTAAGGTAGGAAATATACCTAATGAGGCAATGAGACCCTGAACCAAGATAAGGCAAGGTAACAGCAAGAAAGAGAGAGACGCACAGAAATAAAAGAGAAAATCTTAGTGACAACTTGGATGTGGTGGGTAAGTGAGAGAGAAGCATCTAGGACAACTTTCGGGTTCTGACTTCGGCAACTAAAGGTGTAATACACACATACACATCCATTCATAAACACGCATATCACATCATGCTTCATCCTACAAGGATCTGAGGTAGTTTACCAGAAGAATACATAGGATGAAAAATAAATAGATGAAGAATACAGGGTAAAGGATACATTTGGATAAAGAAAATAAATAAAAATGGCACAGAGAAAAGCACATTATATTGCTTTCCAAAACTCCAAGAACTGGCCTTCAAATGTGGCTTAAGCTTCCTAATTAGCAAGGAAAAAAGAAAATACAAAGTGTCTGTAAAATAAAAGTGAATCAGTTCTTCGTGAGAAGTAAAGCTTTTCCAAGACGTAATCTAAGAGAAATTTCACCAGTGAGTCCGCATAAAGATGATTCTGGATGATATAATGGAAAATGTCCTTGAACACATCTGTAAAAAAAACAAAATTTCTTTTCTTTTTCAAAATCACATCCTAAATGCACGATTCAATAAAAGCAAATCTACAAGGGGCCAAAATAATGCAATCCAAGCACCCAGATCTCTAATGGTATTGTGTAATCTAAGAGTAAAATTTAAAATATTCAGAGGAATGGACAGAATGCCACCCATTAGGCCTTCTTCCATTAATACATTTTCTCAAAACTGGGCTTTTGAAAAACTGAGATGGCCCAGATTACATGCTTGAATGCAAACATTTGGCATTTCTCTTTTCTTTTCTTTTTTTTTTTTCTGTTGGTGAGGAAGATAAGCCCTGAGCTAACATCTGTTGCCAGTCTTCCTCTATGTTGTTATGTGGGTTGCTGCCACAATGTATCTTGATGAGTAGTGTAGGTCTGTGCCTGGGATCTGAACTGGTCCCAGGACGCCAAAGTGGAGTGCATCAGACTTAACCACTATGCCACAGGGCAGGCCCACATTTGGTGTTTCTAAAGGCAAATATAAATGCTTTATCAATCAATCAATTAAGGCAAAGAAAATGAAGACAAGATAATTGTAGAAGTTCAAAAGCCTACTCAAAATACGTTCCATTTCTAAACAGAAACCTCAGGCAGATTAGAAATCTTCTTCAAAAGAGGCTGATTCTGCTCTAACACATAGATAAATGAGTGGATCATGGTTCCAAATTTCAAAACCAGTGCTATTAACTATAGATAAATGCTATACATTGCAATTTTCAGAATCTGAAAGCCGAAAAGTTGATAAAATATCTTACTTGGGCAGTTCTTTATATTGCCTGCATTGTTTAACACACCAAAATTCTCCTTTATAGAAAACTTTACGTATATATAGATTTACTAGGTTGCCTAATTGCAGGCAGGATGTGGCTTATATTCTGAGGTACAGAGGGGGAGAAAGGAATTTTTATCTCCTGCATGCCAGCTATATGCCAGGCACTGTGCTAGCTGCTTTACATTCTTCTTCTCTCCCTTTATTTTTTTATTTAATCTTCATAATAACCCAAAGAGTAAGTCTCATTATCTTTATTTTAAAGATGGCAAGGGAGGGGCCCGCCTGGTGGCACAGCGGTTAAGTTTGCACGTTTTGCTTCAGTGGCCCAGGGTTCACTGGTTCAGATCCTGGGTGTGCACCCACCCATCACTTGGCAAGCCGTGCTCTGGCAGATGTCCCACATATAAAGTAGAGGAAGATGGGCATGGATGTTAGCTCAGGGCCAGTCTTCCTCAGCAAAAAGAGGAGGATTGGCAGCAGATGTTAGCTCAGGGCTAATCTTCCTCAAAAAAAAAAAAGATGTGAAGGGAACAAACTTAAATGAATTGCCCAAAGTACAATAATTAGTTAAGATGTGGAATCAGAATTCAAAATTGATTTGTCATCATTCAGATACAAAAGTTATAAAAAATGGCTCTTAAACATAAAAAAAGACGCTCAATGTCACTCTTAATATGAGAAATGTGAATTAAAACTACACTGAGATAGCAAGCTTTTGAACTCTGGCCAATCTGCTAAATGAGATATGTTAAGACACTCTATAGTTGAAGCTGTGGAAAACCAGGCACTCTCATACATTGCTGGTTAGAATGCAAAATGGAGTTGACTTTAGCAATATCTAACAAAATTATATATGCATTTACATAGACTCCTACCCAGTAATCCCACTTCTGGGAATTTACCTTCCATATGTAGGACATATGCACATTATTCATTATAGCATTGTTTGCAATAGAAAAACTCTGTAAACAATCTAATGCCCAAGCATAGGAAACTGATTGACTAAACCATGGTACATCCACATCGTAGAATATTATGCAGCAGTCAAAAATGAATGAGAAATAACTATGAACTAATAGGGAGTAATTCCCAGGATATGCTAAGTGAAAAAAGCAAGGTGTAAAATAAGTATATACAGAGTGCAATCTCCCTCTAATGAAGGAGAAAGGAGAATACATATAGGTATTGTTTCATCACAAAAAGAAATCAGGAAAGATAAACTTGAAAGTAAGGAAATGGTTATCTACAGAGAATGAGGAATGAGACGGTAGTGAGACTTCTGAGTATGACTTCCTAATACAGTTTTGACTTCTAAACTATGTAAATATTATACATATTCAAAAGTCAACATTAAATCCAAATGGATAAAAAGCAAATCCTAAAATCAAACATAAACAGTAACAGATGAACTTAACTATACTGTCAATAATAACATAATCATACAAAAAAATTTAATCCAAGTAATTCTGACCACAATACTCTGTATACCATTACTGGGTATGGTGGGTTGAATTGTGGCCCCCTCCAAAATATGTCAACCCAGAACCTATGAATGTGACTTTACTTGGAAAAAGGGTCTTTGCAAATGTAAGTAAGGATCTCAAGATAAGATCATCTTGGATTTAGGGTAGGCCCTAAATCCAACGAATGTGTCCTTATAAAAGACAGAAATGAGAAACACACAGAGAAGAAGCCCACTTGAAGATGAAAACAGAGATTGGAGTTATGCAGCCACAGCCAAGGAATGCCTAGAGCCACCAGAAGCTGGAAAAGACAAGGAAGGACTCCTCCCTGGAGCCTTTGGAGGGAGAATGGGTCTGCTGACACCTTGATTTTAGATTTCTGGCCTCTAGAACTGTGAGAGAATAAATTTCTGTTGTTTTAAGCCATCAAATTTGTAGTGAATTATTATGGCAGCCCTAGGAAACTAATACACTAGGGGTATATCAAAGGACAGAAACGGTTGAAATCATGAAACTAAATCAAGTGTGTTTTAGGTTGGCAGTGGTGTTGATACAGCAATTCCAATGCAATATGGTCTCAGAAGACAAGTGAAAAAAGTCTTCAAGGACAAAGAAGCCATCAACTGTGTCACTTACTACTGAAACCTGAGAACTGACCACTGACTTGGCAACACAGAAGTCACCGGTATCCTAAGAAGACCAATTTTGAAAGCGATGAAATGTAATAGCAAAAATCTGTTTAGGGTGGGCTTAAGAAAGAATGAGAGGAAAGAAGTAAGACAGTGAATACAGACAACTTCTGTAAAGGAGAGCTAAGAATTTGTACAGTAGCAGAGGGTCAAGAGAAGTGTTTTTCGTTTGAAATGGGGAAATAATAGTTTGTATGCTCATGAAAATGATCAATCAGAGAAAAAAATTATGATACAGGAGAGAGAGAATTACAAGAGTGATATTTTTGAGTACGAAGGGAGTTAGACCCTAGTGAACAAGTGGAAGGGCTGGCTTTAGGAACCTGGACAATTTATCTATAGTAACAGAGGGGAAAGTAGAGTATATATAGGTATAGAGACTTGTAGGTAGATAGGTTAATAAATGTGATGCCAGGTACTTATGAAAACTCTCTTCTGATTGCTTCAATATTCTCACAGTTCAGCTAAAATTAAAGATGAAGGAGGAGATGCTGGAGGTTTTGAGAAGAAAGCAAGCATGAAACAGTCATGTAGGAGAGGAGGAGAGTGAAAGGATCAAATAAGTGTGGTGCACTTGCTGGGAGCATTAAGAGTACATTATCATTATTTTAAAGTGAGACCAGTCATCATGGTTTTATTACTTTTCTCCAGTCTCATTCAGTTGCAAGAGAGATTTAACCATGGTTGTAGTTTTGCCAAGACAGAGAGGGGAAAAAGGAACTGAAGATATATGCCAGGGAGTGATTATGACTGACTTTTGAATTTAAGATATGAGGAGAGAAATAGGGATGCTGGGGTGAAGAAAACCAGTATTACAACACTGAACAACACGTGTTGTGAAGAAGTCCTTCCATCCTGCAACAATTCAATTCTTTGGCTTCTGTAAATCTATCTTCTCTATCTTCTCTCTTGTACCTTACTAATTGACTCTTCACCGATTCCACTTTCTCCAATGGTTTTATTAAACTTTCATCATTTCTCAAGTCTAACTACTCGGCCCTATGTCTACTTACTCCAAAATTCATTCATTTTCATGGTTTCTGAAAGAACTGTATGGTTTCACTATGTGAGAATTCATTCCTGATTCTTCATTGGCACTACAAAGTCTCACAACACCAATGTGTCAATAAGCCTAACATTCAACAATCATTTCCCTCAAAGAGTTAGTATCCCAAATAACATTTCTAAAATGAAAATCACTTCCCATAATCTTACAATTTCTATCACTGTTCCCATTCATTAGTAATCCAAATTCTCACATTATAAACAAAAAACCCCCCTCTATTATCATCTATATGATTCTTCTTTTCCTATTCTACTGCTCTAAGCTTAATAAAAATAGCTCACTATCAAGCCATCTGGATTATTGCAATTACCAATTAACTAGTCTTTTTTTAACTTCAGTACTTTTCTACTTTCAACTGTCCTTCATACAGCTATGCAATGAACTCCTCTTAAAAAAACTGCTTTTATTATTTACTTCCATAATTAACTAGAAAAAAACCCAACATCTACAAACTTAATTCCAAAGCCCTTATCACCACATTCAATCTCTGCCATAATTTATAGTTTCTCTTCAATTATATTTTTCCCTATTCCAACATAAACTCCCCATTCTTACCAGATCGGTCTTTTCACTATTCCCCAAATATAACTATCCTCAAATCTTGCACCAATACATTTGCTTAAGCTATTCTTTTTCTTTTCTGTACCTAAACCAATTTTACCCATCCTTCAACCTCTTCCCTGAAACTTCCCTCTATAATTGTATTTTACAATCTTTTCCTTTAATGCCTCTTGCATTACATGGACAAGTCAGGATCTGGCCATGAACAGTTTATATTCAATCTGATCATTTCATTGGCACCCTAAGTACAAAATCTTGTCTATTTTTTTCATCTTCTTATAATACCCAGCACAATGATGGTCATATAGTTAATAGGTTAAACTGAAATGAAAACAGTGGGAAACTGCTAGAGAATGTATTACACAAAAAACTCAAGTCTTGGGCCAGCCCCAAGGCTGAGTCGTTAAGTTCGCAAGCTCTGTTTCGGCGGCCCAGGGTTTTGCTGGTTCAGATCCTGGGCAGGAACATGGCACTGCTTGTCAGGCCACGTTGAGGCAGCATCCCACATGCCAAAACTAGAAGGACCCACAACTAAAATATACAACTATGTACTGGGGGGATTTGGGAAGAAAAAGCAGGGGGGAAAAAAAAGATTGGTAAGAGTTGTTAGCTCAGGTGCCAATCTTTAAGAAAAAAAAAACACCCTCAAGTCTCTAAGCAATCAAACACTGGGTAAAAAGAATTTGAAATCTGGATGCTGAACAAGTCCATATATTTAAGGTGATGACATCAGGGAGTCATAAGCAAACATAATCAGGTGATCTTAAAACTATGATCTTCACATGCTAAAAGCTTATATTAGCAGCCAGCCTCATATTTATTTTTATTGCAAAGGGAACCACATTTTAACAGAGACCTATCAAACTCTAGAATCTCTTCCCCCTTTTTCAATATTCTTATTAAGAAGAGTAGAAAATTAGACTTGAACTTTTACACAGATTGGTAATTCAAAATCCTTGGAAAAATCTAGAATGAAAACCAAAATAGATCCATAAAAAGCTAGTAATATTACTAACTTCACACTTATCAAACATAAATGCTGTATAGCTGATGAGGGAACAAGAAAGATTAAATAATAAAATCCAGTCAGTATTTTCTCTGTGCTGAATTAAATGGAAACTGGTAATTTTCACTATTGATTTCTGAAAACATAACTAAAAATCTGCTCAGCTTTAGATTTAATTATTACATTACGTTAAAAAATTAAATTCTTTATCAAAGATTACCATTAAATTGATATTAAAAACAAACTTGTACTTTCAGCATATTATGGCTCCTAAATTTACAAGCTTCCTTTTCCTTCTTAAAATCAGATTAAATTCTCACCCCTCTAAGACCATAGCCCAGGAATGAAAAATGTCTCTACTACTATCTGATCAGATATCAGCCAATAATGGGTGAGTAAGTTCTGAATAACCACTATGCAAATGTATCAAATTAAGTATTATAATTCCTATAGACACTTTCGACCAAATAGAATCACAGAATTTTAAAAGTATAAGAAAATTTAGAGTTACTAGTCCAACTTGCCTATTTGACATAAGAAACAGGAATGCTGCTTATTTATAAACCTCTTGATGAGCAGTAATAGGAAGAAATATTACAACAGCTGGTGTAATAGGGAAACCAGGAGTTTTTATAACTATGAAATTCATATAATAACAAAACAACAGAGCTTGTGATACCACATGTAGCTAGATATAAATTCTACTAAATACTGACACGGATAGTTAACTACCATGGGAAACACACTAGAACTGACAATATCATAGCTTAGAAATATAAACAGAATTATCAATGTATAAAACTTTATGATTATTTAGAAAACAATACTTTTTTTTTAAACTTACTATTACCATTCTAGACAAATATAGTTTAACTTTCATTTTCCATTACCATATTGGGATAAAAATTCAACTATGAAAGTATATTGTGATAAACTGAGATGCATACTGTAATCCCTAAAGCAACCTCCAAAAAAATAACTCTTAAAAACGGTAACAAAACAAAATAAAACAAACCAAAACCAACAGGAGAATTTAAACAGTACACTAAAAGAATATTTAACACAAAAGAAGGCAATAAAAGAAGAAGGGCAGGCATAAATCCAATCATATCAATTCACATTAAATGGGAATGGATTAAACATGCCACTCAAAAGGCAGAGATTATCATACAGGATAAAACATCAAGACCCAACTGACATTACTTCTACAAAAGACACATTTGAAAATCAAAGATACAAACAGGCTGAAAGTCAAAGAATGGAAGAGATTCCATTCAAACAGTAACAATTAGAATGCTAAAGTGGCCATATCAGTAGCAGATGAAATAGACTTTGACATAAGTAGTACTAAAGACAAAAAAGGATTATTTCATAATGATAAAAGAGTCAATAGCACATCAGAAAGATATAATATTTATAAATGTATTCACTCACACCTAACAAGAGAGCTGCCAAATACACAAAGCAAAAACATCCCTTTTAAGCACACATAGAACATTCTCCAGAACTGAGCACATGCTGGGCCACAAACAAATCTAAATAAACTTAGAATCATAAAAAGGAACATTCCTGACAATGACAGAATAAAACTAAAAATCCTTAGAAAGAAATCTCGGGAAACCCATGGGTCACAGAAGACATCAAAAGGGAAATTAAATACTTTGAACTGAATAAAAATGAAAATACAACATACCAAACTTTATAGGATACAAATAAAGCAGTGTTTACTGGAAAATAATAGGTTTAAATGCTGATATCAGAAAAGAATAGTCTCAAATCAATAATCTAAGCTTCCACACGTTAAGAAACTAGAAAAAGCAAATTAAATCTGAAGAAGGAAATAATAAAGACTAGAGTAAGAATGAATGAAGCAAAACTCAGAAAATAAAAAAAGAAATATCAATAAATTCAAAAGCTGGTTCTATTTTTTTTTTTTTTTTTTTGCTGAGAAAGATTGGCCCTGAGCTAACATCTGTGCTAATCTTCCTCTATTTTCTATGTGGGATGCCACCACAGCATGCCTTAACCAGCAGTATGTAGGTCCGTGCCTAGGATCTGAACCTGTGAGTCCTGGGCTGCTAAAGTGGAGCACATGAACTTAACCACTACACCACCAGGAAGGCCCCCAAAAGTTGGTTCTTTAAAAAAAAAAAAAAAAAAAAATCAACAAAATTGACAAACTCTTTGATAAAATGACCAAGAAAATAAAAGAAGAGACACAAATTACCAAAATCAGGAACGGAAAAGAAGAAATCACTACTAACCCTTTAGAAATTAAAAGGATCATAAGGGAATCTTACAACAACTTTAAACCAACAAATTAGAGAATTTACATTAAAAAGAACAGAGAGATCTCGTCAAGATGGCGGTGTGAGCAGATGTTGAACTCGTCTCCTCCCATGAACACAACCAGGTTACAACAATTTTTGGAAGAATTACCCTGGATTGAAAACTGAAAACTGGATAAGAAGAACCCCCACAACAAGGGACAGTCCTGACGAAGGCAGAAGAGGCAGTAATTCCTGCTGGAGAGGAAAAAAGCCAGCTTTGGGAGCAGCGGAGCTTCTCAGCTGGCCAGGTGGGAGCCACCCTAAGGTATGCAGCCCTCCCTGGAGGAGTGCGGTCCGGAGTGGGGGCGAAATTACTATAAGCATCCTTCAGACTCAGCCCAACTGAGAGGGGGTCTTACTCTCTGGCTTTGCTGGGTATTGACTGCAGCAGGGACACCCCCAGAAGAGCTATCTGCCGAAAGCCGAAAAGACCCGGGTCTTAAAGGGCCCATGCACAAACTCACTCATTGCAGCAACCTAAAATCACCAGAGAGAAGGCTAACAGTCCTTTGGGGAAACGAGACTCACCTGGTGGGCTCTGGGGGCATCTTTGTGAGAGGAGGGACCTCTCTGGAGACTGAGACATTGGTGAGGGCCATTGTTCTGAGCTGGTCCAGGCATGCTGATACGGACACCGGTGGGGGCAGTTGAGGTTCATCCCTTGGGCTGTTAGCCCAGGGGTCTGCCATGCCCCCTAGAGCACAGATTTAACCAAGTTCAGCCAGGGCAGGCAACCTGTCCTAGGGGGCTGGCCCCACCTAACAGCAAGCCCTCAAGCTACTTTTCAGCCTGCATTGCCTTGATCCTCTACAGGCAGGTGAGGGTGTCTGCCTCTGTGGGGCAGGGCCTGTGTGAGGACCAGATGAACTGTGGGGGGCATTGGGGGAGAGGTGGGGGCCTCTGCAGTGTGGCATCAGGGTACACTCCATGCGGTTGGGAAGTGTGCATGGACCAGGACTATGTTGATGGTGTATGTGGTCCTGTGGGGGGTGAGGCATAGCTGCAGAAGACCTGTGCTTCACAAATAGCCATAAAAAGGATTCGCCCCACCTTCCAAAGCCTGAAACAATTGAGTGCCCCTGTGCCAAGGGCCAACCGCACTCAGCTCTACTCCTAAGAGAACTGACATTAGCCTTGTAGGCCTGAGGCCTATCACAACTGTACACCCCTGAGCCTAGCAACCAGCTACACTGGGTACCAACCCAATTAAGAGGAAAACTGCAATAGGAGTGTGCTGATAGACTTTGTAGCCAACAGTGCTGAGGCTCCCCAAACTGGATTTACAAACAGCTGGCCAGGGAAGGAAAGATTAGACTCCCTGGGTACCTGTAGTGGGAGCAACCCTGCCACAGCAAAAGGATACAAGTAGCCCACAAAGGAGTCACTCCTGGTTCATATGGACTGATGACGAGAGAGAAGCACACTGCTGGGCCTCATAAGGCATCTCATGCATAAGGCCACTTCTCCAAGATCAGGAGACATAGCCAACTCATCTAACACACAGAAATAAGCACAGAGAAAGAGGCATAATGAGGAAGCAAAGGAATACTTTCCAAGTAAGGGGATAGTACAAAACCCCAGAAAAAGGACTAAATGAAACAGAAACAAGTGACCTACTCGACAAAGAATTCAAACAAAATATCATGAGGATGCTCACAGATATGGGGAGAAGAACGGATGAACACAGTGGGCACATCAGCAAAGAACTGGAAGATATAAAAAAAAAAAATCAGAAATGAAGAACACAATACTGGAAATGAGAAATTCACTAGAGAGACTCAATAGCAGAGTAGAAGAAGCAGAAGAATGGATCAGTGAGCTAGACAAAAGACTAGAGGAAATCACCCAAGCAGAACAGAAAAGAGAAAAAAGAATTAGACAGAATGAGAACAGTCTAAGGGAACTCTGGGACAATATCAAGCATGCTAACATTCAGATTATAGGGGTCCCAGAAGGAGAAGAGAGAGACAAAGCGACAGAAAATTTATTTGTAGAAATAACAGAGGAAAATTTTCCTAACCTGAGGAAGGAAACAGACAACCAAGTTCAGGAAGCACAGAGAGCTCCAAACAAGATAAGCCCAAAGATGCCCACACCACGACAAATTATAATTAAAATGTCCAAAATTAAAGACAAAGAGAGAATCCTAAAAGCAGCAAGAGAAAGGCCATAAGTGACATATAAAGGGAAGCCCATCAGGCTATCAGCAGACTTCTCAGCCGAGACCCTACAGGCAAGAAGAGAATGGCACAATGTACTTAAAGTGATACAAGGAAAAAACCTACAGTCAAGAATACTCTATCCATCAAGGTTGTCATTCAGAATGGAAAGAGAGATAAAGAGCTTCCCAGACAAGCAAAACTTAAAGGAGTTTAGCACCAAGAAACCAGTTCTGCAAGAAATGCTGAAGGGACTTATTTAAGTGGGAAAGCAATAACCACAAATAGAGATTTAAAAAAATTATCAAAAAAAACAAAACAACAACAACAAAAAACCAGGCAATAAAATCACTTGTAAGGTAAAAATATAGTAAAGGCAGCAGATCAACTACCTGTGAAGATAATATGAAGGTTAAAACAAATGTACTAAAATCACCTATTTCAATGATAAGAGGGTAATGAATAGACACACACTAAACAAAAGGCTATATATGATGTGAAAAACATATAATGTGGGAGGAGGGGAGTGAAAAAGTAGAGCTTTTAGAAAGAGGTCAAACTAAAAAGTCTATTTACTCAATATAGACTGTTATATGCGTAGTATAGTAAACAGGATCCTGACGGTAACCACAAATCAGAAACCTATAACAAGTAGCAAAAAAAGTAAGACAAAAGAAATCAAACATATTACTAAAGATACCCACCAAACCACAAGGGAAGAGAGCAAGGGAACAGAGAACTACTAAAACACCCAGAAAAAAAAAGTGACAAAATGGCAATAAATACATACTTATCAATAGCTACTTTAAATGTCAATGGACTAAATGCTCCAATCAAATGCCATAGGGTGGCCAACAGGATAAAAAAACAAGACCCAGATGCTGCATAAAAGAGACACACTTCAGACCTAAAGACACTCACAAACTGAAAGTGAAAGGATGGACAAAGATAGTCCATGCAAATGGCAAAGAAAAGAAAGCAGGGGTAGCGATACTTATATCAGACAAAACAGACTTAAAAACAAAAACTGTAACAAGAGAAAAAGATGGGCACTACATAATGATAAAGGGAACGATCCAACAAGAAAATATAACACTGGTAAATATCTATGCACCCAAAATAGGAGCACCTAAATATATAAATCAATTACTAACAGACAAAAGAAGAGAAATAGACAGTAACACAATAGTAGTAGGGGACTTTAACACTCCACTTATACCAAGAGATAGATCATCCAAACAGAAGATCAATAAGGAAACACTGGCCTTAAAGGACATATTAGACCAGATGGACTTAGTAGATATATACAGAACATTCCATCCAAAAACCAAAGAATACACATTCTTTTCAAATGCCCATGGAACATTCTCCAGGATTGATCACATATTAGGCCACAAAAGAAGTCTCAATAAATTTAAGAAGATTGAAATAATACCATGCATCTTTTCTGACCACAAAGGTATGAAACTGGAAATCAACTACAGAAAGAAAACCAGAAAAGCCACAAAAATGCGGAGATTGAACAAAATGCTACTGAACAACGATTGGGTCAATGAAGAAATCAAAGAAGAAATCAAAAAATTCCTGGAGACAAATGAAAATGAAAACATGACATGCCAAAATCTGTGAGATACAGCAAAAGTGGTTCTACAAGGGAAGTTTATAGCAATTCAGGCCTACCTCAACACAGAAGAAAAATCCCAAAGAGACAATCTAAAAGTGCACCTAAAGGTACTGGAAAGAGAACAACAAACAAAGCCCAAAGTCAGCAGAAGGAAGGAAATAATAAAAATCAGAGCAGAAATAAACGAAATAGAGACTAAAAAGAGATAGAAAAAAATTAATGAAACCAAGAGCTGGTTCTTCGAAAAGATAAACAAAATTGACAAACCCTTAGCTAGACTCACCACAAAAAAAAGAGAGGAGGCTCAAATAAATAAACTCAGAACGGAAAGAGGAGAGATTACAACGGACACCTCAGAAACACAAAAGATGATAAGAGAATACTATGAAAAGCTACACACCAACAAATCGGATAATCTAGAAGAAATGGATAAATTCTTAGAAACATACAACGTTCCAAAACTGGACCAAGAAGATGTAGAAAATTTGAATAGACCGATCACCAGCAAGGAGATTGAAACAGCAATCAAAAACCTCCCAAAATCCAGGACCAGATGGCTTCCCTGGTGAATTCTACCAAACATTCAAAGAAGACTTAATACCTATCCTTTTCAAACTCTTCCAAAAAATTGGAGAGGAGGGGAGGCTTCCTAACTCCTTCTACGAAGCCAATATCAGCCTGATACCAAAACCAGATAAGGACAACACAAAAAAAGAAAATTACAGGCCAATATCACTGATGAACATCGATGCAAAAATCCTCAACAAAATACTAGCAAATCAAATACAACAATACATTAAAAAGATCTTACATCATGATCAAGTGGGTTTCATTCCAGGGATGCAGGGATGGTTCAACATCCACAAATCTATCAACATGATACACCACATTAACAAAATGAAGAATAAAAATCACATGATCATTTCAATACATGCAGAGAAAGCATTTGACAAGATACAGCATCCATTTATGATTAAAAAAACACTAAATAAAATGGGTATAGAAGGAAAATGCCTCAACATAATGAAATCCATATATGACAAACCCACAGCAAATATCATTCTCAATGAAGAAAAACTGAAAGCTATCCCTCTAAGAACAGGAACCAGACAAGGATGCCCACTGTCACCACTCTTATTTAACATAGTATTGGAAGTCCTAGCCAGAGCAATCAGGCAAGAAAAAGAAATAAAAAGGATACACATTGGAAAAGAAGAAGTAAAACTGTCACTCTTTGCAGATTATATGATTTTATATCTAGAAAACCCTAAAGATTCCACTAAAAAGCTTTTAGAAATAATAAAGAAATACAGTGAAGTTGCAGGATACAAAAATCAACGTACAAAAATCGGTTGTGTTTCCATACACTAACAACGAAGTAGCAGAAAGAGAAATCAAGAATACAATCCCATTTACAACTGCAACAGAAAGAATAAAATACCTAGCAATAAACTTAACCAAAGAGGTGAAAGATATGTACACTGAAAACTATAAAATGTTGTTGAAAGAAATCGAAGAAGACACAATCTATAGATTCAACACAATCCCTATCAAAGTTCCAACAACATTTTTTACAGAAATAGAACAAAGAATTCTAAACTTTATTTGGAACAACAAAAGACCCCGAATAGCCAAAGGATTCCTGAGAAAAAAGAGCAAAGCTGGAGGTATCACAGTCCCTGATTTCAAATTATACTACAAAGCCATAGTAACCAAACCAGCATGGTAGTGGCACAAAAACAGACACACAGATCAATGGAACAGAATTGAGAGCCCAGAAGTAAACCCACACGTTTATGGACAGCTAATATTCAACAACAGAGCCAAGAGCATACGATGGAGAAAGGAGAGTCTCTTCAGTAAATGGTGCTGGGAAAACTGGACAGCCACATGCTTCCCTTACACCATGCACAAAAATCAACTCAAAATGGATTAAGGACTTGAATGTAAGACCCGAAACCATGAGAATTCTGGAAGAAAACATAGGCAGTACGCTCTTTCACATTGGTCTGAGTAGCATATTTTCAAGTCCCATGTCTGAACGGGCAAGGGAAACAAAAGACAAAAATGAACAAATGGGACTACATCAAACTAAAAAGCTTCTGCACAGCAAAGGAAACCATCAACAAAATGAAAAGACAACCTAACAATTGGGAGAAGATATTTGCAAACCATATATCAGATAAGGGGTTAATATCCAAAATATACAAAGAACTCATACAACTCAACAACAACAAAAAAACCCCAACAATCCAATTATAAAATGGGCAAAAGATCTGAACAGAGATTTCTCCAAAGAAGATATACAGATGGCCAACAGGCATATGAAAAGATGCTCAACATCATTAGCTATCAGGGAAATGCAAATCAAAACTACAATGAGCTATCACCTCACTCCGGTCAGAATGGCTATAATTAACAAGACAAGAAACAACAAATGTTGGAGAGGATGTGGAAAGAAGGGAACCCTTGTTCACTGCTGGTGGCAGTGCAAACTGGTGCAGCCACTATGGAAAGCAGTATGGAGTATACTCAGAAAATTAAGGACAGATCTACCATATGATCCAGCTATTTCACTGTTGGGTATTTATCCAAAGAACTTGAAAACACAAAGGCATAAAGATACTTGCACCCCTATGTTCATTGCAGCATTATACACAATACCCAAGACATGGAAGCAACCTAGGTGCCCATGAAGGGACAAATGGATAAAGAAGATGTGGTATTCATACACGATGGACTACTACTCAGCCATAAGAAATGATGAAATCTGGCCATTTGCGATAACATGGATGGACCTTAAGGGTATTATGCTGAGTGAAATAAGTCAGAGAGAGAAAGTTGGATACCATATGATCTCACTCATAAGTAGAAGATAAAAACAACGACAAAAAAACACATAGTATTGGAGATTGGATTGGTGGTTACCATAGGGAAAGGGGGGATGGGGGAGGGCAAAAGGGGTGATTAGGCTCACATGTGAGGGGATGGACTATAATTAGTTTTTGGGTGGTGAACATGATGTAATGTACACAGAATTCAAAATATGATGTACATCTGAAAATAAAAAAAAAGAAGAAAACCCTAGAAATATGCAAATTATCAGAAATGACTACAAGAAATACAAAATCTGAATAGATCTGTAACAAACAAGGACATCGAACTATTACATATTAAAAATCTTCAAACTAAGAAAAGCCTAAGAACAGATGATTTCACTGATGAAGCTTATGAAATATATAAAAAACAACTCTTTCTATGAAGTTAGTATTACCCTGATACCAACAGACATAGATAACACAAGAAAACGATAAATCAATATCCCTCAGGAACACATATACAAATATCCTTTAAAAAAATTTAGCAAACTGAATTCAGCAACATATAAAAAAGGATTAAACATTATCACTAAGGTTAATCATCTGAAAATCAATTAATGTAAAACATTATATTCGTAGAATAAAGAGCAAAACCACATGATCATGTCAACAGATAAAGAGAAAAAGCATATGACAAAATCCAACATCCATTCATTATAAAAATGCTCAAAAAACAAGGAATAGAAGGAAACTTCTTCAACTTACTCAAGGGCACCTACAAAAAGTCTATGGCTAACATCATACTTAATGGTGAAGGCTTTCCCCCAAATATCAAAGGAACAAGGATGTCTGTTCTTACTACTTCTGCTGAATGTTGTACTGTAGGTTCTAGCTGGTGCAGTAATGCAAAATAATTAAATAATATTAAAAAAGTAAAATTAAAATATTATATGCATTCAGATTAGAAAAGAAGTGAAACTGTTTATTACCAAATGACATTATCCTATATGTGGAAAATCCTAAGGAATCACTAAAAAACTACTAGAACTAATAAGCAGGCTTAGCAAGGTCACAAGATGTAAGATCAATATACAGAAATCAATTGCATTTCTATATTCTAGCAAAAGTGGGAAAATAAAATTAAGAAAACAATTACATTCAAAATAGCACCACAAGGAATACTTAGGAAAATTTTTTTTTAAAGAAGTAAAAGATTTGTACAGTATTACAAAACACTGCTCAAAGAAAAAGATTTAAATAAATGGAGAAATATTCCAAGCTCATGGACCAGCAGACTGAATATTGTTAATGCGGCAATTTTCCTCAAACTTACCTATAGATTCAACACAATCCTTTTCAAAATACCAGCTGGCCTTTCTTTTTTAAATAGAAATAAGCTGATCCTAATTTTATGTGGAAATCAAAGGACCTAGAATAGCCAAAACAATTTGAAAAGAACCACCAAGTTGCAGGACTTATACTACCCAATTTCAAAACATAGTATAGAGCTACACTTATCAAGACAGTGTGTTATTAGTAAAAGGTTAGCTCAATGAGGAGAACTGAGAGTCCAGAAATAAATTCTTATTTCTATGTTTGACTTTTCACAAAGCTGCCAAGGTAATTCAATAGGACAAAGGATAGCCTTTCAACAAATGATTCTGAGACAATTGGATATCATATGCAAACAAAATGAACTTAGATCCTGATCTCACACCATACACAAAAATTAATTTAAATAGATCAAAGACCTAAATGTGTGAGCTAAAACAATAAGCCACTTAAAATATAGGAGAAACTTAGGCAAAAGAAACCAGAATTAAAACAAGGAGACAACCCACCAAATGGGAGAAAATATTTGCAAATCATGTATCTGACAAGGAGTTAATCTCCATTATATATAAGGAACTCACACAACTGAACAATAAAAAAAAATCCGATCAAAAAATGGGCAGAGGATATAAACAAACATTTTTCCAAAGAAGATATACAGATGGCCAGTAAACACAGGGAAAGATGTTCAACATCACTAATCCTCAGGGAAATGCAAATCAAAACTACACTAAGATACCACCTTATGCCTGTTAAAATGGCTATAATCACTAAGACTAAAAATAACAAATGTTGCAGAGGGTGTGGAGAAAAGGGAACCCTCATACACTGCTGGTGGGAATGCAAACTGGTGCAACCACTATGGAGATTCCTGAAAAAAACTAAAAATACAACTACCATACAACCCAACTATCCCACTACTGGGTATCTACCCAAACAATCTGAAATTAACAATCCAAAGTAACACATGCACCCCTATGTTCATAGCTGCACTATTCACAATAGCCAAGACACGGAAACAATCCCAGCGCCCACTGACTGAAGATTGGATAAAGAAGATGTGATGTATATATATATAAATACACACACACACACACACACACACACACACACACACACACAATGGAATACTATTCACCCATAAAAAAAGACAAATTCATCCCATTTGCAATAACATGAAAGGAGCTGGAGGGAATTATGTGAAGTGAAATAAGGCAGACTGAGAAAGACGACCACCAGATGATTTCACTCATATGTGGAATATAAACAAACACATGGACAACAAAAACACTTCAGCAGTTACCAGGGGAAGGGGGGTGGGGAGTGAGCACAGCGGGTGAAGGGGAGCACTTATGTGGTGACAGACAAGAAATAACGTAGAACTGAAATTTCACATCGATGTACACTATTATGAACTCAATTTAAAAAACTGATTAAAAATATATATATAGGAGAATCTTTGTGACCTTGGGTTAGGCAAAGAGTTCTTAAAAACAAAAGCATGAGCCATAAAAGACAAAACTGATAAACTGGACTTCATTAAAGTTAACTTTCACACTGTAAAAGACAAGCCACAGACAGGGAGAAAATATTAGTAAGTCATATATCTGACAACATCGTTGTATTCAGAATACAGATGAACTCTCACAACTAAGACAACAATCCAATTTAAAAATGGGCAAAAGACTTGCTTGAATAGACATTTCATGAAAGAAGACACATGAATGACTTATAAGTACAAAAAAGTGCTCAACACCATTAGTCATTAGGAATATGCTAATTAAAACCACAATGAGATACCATGACATTCTGACTAAATTGGCTATAATCAAAAAGACAGATAACATCAAGTGTTGGTGAGAATGTAGAGAAATTGGAACTCATACATTGCTGTCAGGAACGTAAAATGGTACAGCCACTTCAGAAGACAGTTTGACAGTTTCTTAAGTTATTTTATCATACGATCCAGCAAGTCCATTCTTAGGAACCCACCTAAGAGAAATAAAACCCCATGTCCAAACAAAGACTTGTTCCTGAATGTTCAAAGAAACATTATTCATAATACTCAAAAAGTGGAAACGATTCAAGTGTCTATCATTTAGTGCAAGAGCAAACAAAATATGGTATATCAATGTTATGAAACATCATTCAGCAATAAAAAGGAAGGAAATACTGATACATGCTATGCCATGGATGAACCTCAGAAACATTATGCTAAGTGAAAGGAGCCAGATGCAAAAGACTATATATAGTATGATTCCTTTTAGATGAAATGTCCAGAAAAACTAAGAGAAAAAGAAAGCAGATCAGTAGTGGCCTGAGGGTGGAGAACGGGTATGGGAACTGAGAGCTGACCAAAAATAGGCTTGAGGGAAATTTTGGGGGTGATGGAAAAGTTCTAAAACTAGATTGTGTTGATGGTTACACAACTCTATAAATTCACTAAAAACCATTGAATTGTGTGCATATAACAGGTGATTTTTATATTATATAAATTATACCTCAATAGAGTTGTAAAAATCCAACTGGAAATACTATTCTCTTTTAGCTACCTATAAACATTTTTCCATAGTTCAATTTTTTTTCTTAAAAAAGATAACCATGCATAATAAAAAAAACACTTATGATACATATTAGCCATATACTAACAATTTCTGGGAATTCAAACACAAACACTATGATTTGGTGGTATTAATTAGCTCTAACTTGCACATGACTAAAAGTTCTTGTGATGAGTAAAGAAAGCAATCATGTTAAGTAAGGAAAGCAAGTTCACACACTGTCACCTGCATGTAGTTAAACTGTATTTCACTCACCCTACAATGGCAGTTAGATTCAATATACAGTCGTGCATTGTTTAATAATGGGGATAGGTTCTGAGAAATGCATCATTAGGTGATTTCGTCATCAAGTGTACCTACACAATCCTAGATGGTATAGCTTACTACACACCTAGGCTATATGGTACTAATGTTATGGAACCACCACCATATTTGGGATCCATTGTTGACCAAAATGCCATTATGCGATGCACAACTATACTGTAATTACCTTGCTTGACTAGAATCACTGATATATAAGAATAGGAAGGCATCCTATAATAATCTAGTCCAATCCTTTTGTATTACATATGAGAGGAAGCAAAGAGATGAAACGATGTGTTCAAGAATATACTTTCAAAGTTAACTGCAAAGTTTCCCAGTCTTTCCCAGTCTCCTGACTTTCTTGCTCTTTCTGTGCACTGACGACAGTCTTACTGAAAGAAGAAAATGGTAGGAGATTTAAAAAAAGAATCACACGGAAAATATCCAGGCAACACTAAGTAAATGATTAATTTTTCACCCTATGAACAAATCTCTTGTTTATTCCAAATTGTGGATTCTTTTTATTTTCTACAAAAAAGGAAGGAAACTTTAGAGAGCCTTTTACATATTCATTATCTCATTTAGTAGTCAAAACATCCTCATGAAAACAATTACCTTATTTAACAATTGGAGAAACTGAGGCTCAAAATAATTAACTTGCCATAGTTAGAAAGCTTGTAAATAATAAAGCCAGCATTTTTAAAAACTAAATTTATCTGATTTCAAAGCTCATGCCCATTTTTCCACACTTCTTTCAGAAACTTTAAAGCAGTGATCTCCAAAACAATTCCTTTCAATAAATACTGTTTGTGCTTACATCTCCAATAACACAAATTATGTTTATTAGAAAAGCCACAAAATAGACATTTTAGAAGGATAAGATAAAAAAAAGTATGTCTCGAGGTTCTAACTTCCTTTGCACAACGAGCTAAATTATCTTGCACACCCCCAGTCCTACCCTACCGCATCTTTTCCAGTACACATACACCACTTTGGAAACCACTATTCTAGATACTACTGTGTTTTACCCAGAATTGAATACCATCCTCCACTGAAATTTTCTTCTATATATACTTGACACTTTACCCTCATTTAAAAGCTTTAATTCTTGTATTTCTAATTCCATTAATTCCTCTATTAAACTTGTGTTTTTCTATTCTTATTCTCTTCCATTTCCAGGCTCTTGAAATTGGAAATATATCCACTTAAAATTTCCAATAGCTCCATCAATAAAGCTGGACATTCTTACTTAAAACCAGGGTTTTTAAATAACTAAGAAGACTGAAAAGTCTGAAAAACCTTTCAGAAGACAAAGTTTTCTGTGAAAAGGTTTACACTGTTTAGGTAGGGAAAAAAACTTAGGTAAAGAAAAAGATATTTCCATAATACTAAAATTGACTTTTTAATAAAAGCAGCAAGTAATCTCTGAAGTTGACAGAAAGTAAAATTTGTTTTTTGAGCTGAAGAAAAATCATTGAGACAATTGTCGATCAGCGTTATATGAAACCAGGAAGGTAGCAGTCAGGTTGCGGTATATGCTTCATTAAAATTCAATGACTCTGCAACACGCTTCATTAGAAGTGGGCTGTAAAATATTTCTATCTAGCTTAAGATGCTTAAATAGATCTGGCTTTGGATTACCTTTTACCAATATGAAGTGCAATTCAATAGAGTAAATCTTGCTTCTCAAATTCAGCTTTGGCTGTTCAATTCCTTCCAGATGTTAGAATCTTTCTCATACCTAATCAAACTTTTTCTCTTACAAATGGACACATAGCCACTTCATTATAAACCAGTGTTTCTCAATTGTTTACTCTAAGATTCCCCCTTCCCAATCAATTTTCACCCCCTTGGGGGTAGTGTTGCCCCCCATTAAGAATGCATGTTCTAAAATATCTCTAAAATATCTTTCACAAAACTTTATACTATAAGGTTACAGGGACCAACTTTTTAAATAACAACAAACTAAAGATAAAGAGTATTTCTAGTACCCAAGAATGAATATCTTCCTGAATGAATGCCTATAGTATTTTCAAAACACGAAAGAGACAAAAGCTAAGTTGGAAAGAACTGGAGTTGGTCAGGAAAGGCCTCCAAAGAAAGACTGGAAATTGCAATGGACTTAGTGATTGTACTAATAATGGGTGCGAACTTCACATGGAAGACTACAAACTGTTATAGACATGGAAAACTCAAGACAAGTACAGTAAAAAAAGAATAAAGGTAAGAAGTAAAAACAAACGAAGGACAGAAGGAAGAAAGGAAGGAATGAAGGAGGAAAGAAAGGAAAAAAGACTACTGAAGAAGTTCCTAAAGCCAAAACCACTGATTTTCAGAATGCCTCTCCCTAAGTGGCATAACCACCTGATTCCAACAATTTTATTTCTGTCTGTACTATAGTTATATCTATAGTAGACAGGAAAAGGAATTGTTAATAATGTAGTTTTAATCTACTCTTGATAATTTTTGTCTGGGTTATTATCATATATGCAATTACTTATTTACCAGACATCTCCACAGAGATCTTCATGGGCAACTCCAATTACAGTGCCAAGGTGATCATCCTGCTCTATCTTTAAAACCACTGCCTGAGTTACTCTTCTAAAACTCAGATTTGTTTGTCTAATATCACGCTACCTCTATATCTAATGCATACTTCTATTTTTGCATTTACACCACATTGTAATTATTTATGAAATTCTGAGTTCATGTTAAATTATGGACTACTTGATGGCACGGACATTATCATTTATTTTTATATTGCCAGTGCCTATCACAATACCAGGCAGTTTTACATGCTGAATAAATGTTACATTTAACCACTGGCCTGCTAAGCACTTTACCACACACATGGAAGGTGCATAACCAAAATGACTTCTGAAAAAGGCTTTTTCTAATTTTCTATCAAAATAAGATTATCTGATCAAGAAAAGCTCTTTTCCTTGTGGTGTTATCTGTACTTAGAGCTCCTAATGCTTGAGGCATATAGATGCACTAATATTAAAGAAGGGATTACAAACTCAAATGCCCACAGTGGCCATGAAGTCACTCTAAATGAGCGAAAGCAAAGGTGGAAATAAAACAAGAAGGAAGTGGCAATCTGGAGACTAAATGTCCAAAGTGGCAACTCCATTTGACTGAAGCACTTGGGAACTCAGGTCACCTGGCTAGATCTTTAAGTGTTCAAGAGAAGCTCTGAAATCTGCCCTTCCTCCTCCTTTTGTCTTTTTAATATTGGTTCCTGATTTTAAATCTTGGTCACTTTCCTTTTTTTCTTTTTCTTAAACAACAACAAACCCCCTATGTGCCAAGGAAAACAAGTGTGCAGAGTGGATTTGACCTGCAGGGCATCAGTTCGTAACCTCTGAAAATGAATGTAACTTCAACTGATAATGACAAATTATGTGGTTTGGTTCAAGGAATCCAAACATTGCTTTGATTTTTTAAATCTACTGCTCACCTCCTTCCTCAGGCTCATATCCTTGGAACCCTTTCTATCTTTCAAAATGAGGCAACCACACTGGCTTTCTTTTAGTTGCAGAAAGTCTTCTTCCTGCTTCCCTGCCTTTATAGGCCTTCAGCATGGAAAGCTATCCACTTCCCCTCAAATGTAAACTACCCCTTCTCCAATTCCTCAAGCTAATTTCTATCCTGGTCGTTGCCTCAGGGAAGCACTCCATGATCTTTTCTAGTCTAGATTATGTCCTCTATTAAACATATTCTCAAGTACTCTGTGCTCTTCCCAAAAGCACTTGTCAAAACTATATGAAATAAACATTTCTGTAACTACTTGTTTAATAACTAATTCCCTCTCCGGACATCAAGTTCTAAGAGGGCAGAAAATCCCTTGGTATCTGGGGTATTGGTTCCAGTACCTCCCTTGGATGCCAAAATCTGAGGATGCTCAAGTCCCTTAGTCTGCCCTCTGTATCCTTGGGTTCCGCATCCGTGGATTCAACTGATCCTCTCAACCAACCAGGGGTCGTAAACATACGGAGGGATCCTGTAGTACTACAGAAGGCTGACTGTATATCTTGTTCATTACTATATTCTGATCACACATTGCATGTGAGAGGCATCAACAAATATTTGATAAAGAAAAGAATACTCATTTTTTTACCATCATATAAAAAGGAATGGAATTAAGTAAATGATCGTAGCAAATCTTGAACTTTTCCACTGAGACCAAAAGGGAGATTTTCCCTTAAAAAAAGCATACTCTTTATTTGAACTTCTGTATGTATAGCTTTCCTGAGCTTGTTAACTATTCTATTCAATACCTCTAATCTCTCTATGGTGTCTACTACAGCTGTTCAGTACTAAAACCGTTGTATTAAATCTTTATACTCATACACACCCACACACTAAATAACTGTATTTTGTCATGTTGTCTTCATACTTCAAAATTAGTGCTTTATATACTTAGCTATTTACTGAGTTCGTAACAGTTTTTGCCCGTTGTATTTTCTTGACAAACTTTCCTTTTATTTACCCATTTCCCCAATGTCTCTCTTTACCTGACTTAATATTTTAACTTAACTTCTACCCTGTTTGGCATTAATACTGCCATTCCTGTCTTCTTTTTTTACTTACTTTCACATCCTTTGCCCAACTCATTATTTTCATCTCCTCAACCACTTTCTTTCCTTATTCCCCCTTGGTGATTTCCCTGTCTGAAGGATTTTAAACACCATATATGCTAATGACTCCAGCCTAGACCTCTATCCTGAACTCCAAACTGGTATGTCAAACTGCCTATTTGACACCTCAATTTGACTATTTTCAAAACAAGTTCCTTATGTTGTTCTTCATACCAGCTCTTCCTGCAAGATTCTGCATTCTGATTAAGGACAACTCATTCTTCCAGGTACTTTAGCCAAAAATCTTGGTATTATCCTTGACTTCTATTTTTCTCACCTCACTTTTGAAACATGAGACTACCTTCAAAATGTATCTGGGATTTGACCATTTCCAAGCCACCTTCCTTCCTCATAGCCTCCTAATTGGTATTTTCTACCCCTGCCACTCCTTGGCAATTAAACACAGCAACCAGAGATCCTGTTAAAATATAGGGCAGATCATGTCACTCCTCTCTGAGCGAATTCTTCAATAACTTCCTTTCTCATTCAGAATAAAAGCCAAAATTCTTAAAATGATCTACAAGTTTTGAATATGAACTGCAATATTTCTTAACCAGAAATTTGCTTTGACATTTTCTCCTCTCAGCAAAATACTATTTTAGAAAACATTATTTTTAATATTTAAGTATTATATAAATTGGTGAGAAAGATGTAATGTTGGCTCAGAAGCTAAGAAATGGAGCAAAGGATTCCCTGTCTCTCCTCAGATCTCATACATCTATAACTCTTGGACTCAAGAGATGTGAGATGAAAGCATGTGGTTTTATATTGCTACTCATAAAACAAATATTAGAAGGAGAATATACATATTTAGAGGCACTAAAGGTTTATAGTTCTAACGTTAACAAAACGAACGCCTCCTTTCAAATCAAACCAATATACTTTTACTTGAGTTTCAGGAAAGGATCAACTTCAGTTACAGCTTTTCTGATTCTAACAAACAATTGTTTAGATCTGTTCACAGTAGAAACAACATGAAACCATTTGCTCTCTCTACAACCAATTCATTTTTCACTTGAATTTACACAATCTAAGACAACTGGTGTGATTCACTGTGACAGATTAAAAACGGCCACAAATTCTTTGCTAGTCTTCACATTGAAGTGAAGTCTAATTTCCCTCCCTTTGAATCTGGGCTGACCTCAGTGACTTTCATGACGAATAAAATACAGCAGAAATGACCTGGGATTTCCAAAGCTAAGTCATAAGGAACTTTGCAGCTTTCATCAAGCATATTATTATACTCTCTGGGAGCCCTGATCCACCATGTCAAATGACAGACTATCACGAAAAAGCCATGCTGGCGATTCTACATTCTGTGATTCTGCACTCTGGTTGATGTCCCAGCTGAGCCCAGTCTTCTGGCCATCTCCACCGAGGTGGCACTCACTGGGTGAAGCCATCTTGGACCATAGAGACCAACCACCTCCAAGTAATCTCCATCAGCACCACATGAACTGAGCCCTACCTGGATTCCTGACCCTCAAAATCATGAGACATAAGAAAATGGTTGTTAATTTAAGCCACACTAAATTCTGGGGTAGTTTGTTACATAGCAACAGATAAGTGAAACATTTAGTAACAGTTTTATTAAATTGGCAACAAAGAAGTTTTCACTTCAGATTTAATACAACTTGTATTTTCTTTTCCTTTTTTTTCTGGAAACCAAATCTATTTATTATTTTAATCATTTCCCACTTTACTCCTTAAAACTTAAATGACAACTATATATAACTACCACATACAACTATCTATAACTACTTTGACTCTCATCTTTCTGTGATTATGACAGCAAATTTCAATATGTAATAAAATATTTCAAGATTTTAGTAAACAGCAAAAAAAAAACCCATAATCTCATTTTGTACTTAAAGAAAATCTTGTACACTGAACAGTTTATAAATTACAAAGAAACAAGTAACTTATCACCAAACAATTAAACATATTTTAAAAGGGAATATGATGGATGATTATAGAAGCAGCACTCTGTCACTGACAAAAGTGAAATCTTCAGAGGAAAAAGTGTAGTTAACTAAAATCAACATAAAATCTTAATTAATTTTAATCAAAAGAATCAACTTTCATCTGCAAAACTGAGTACTGAAAGTCAGCAAAGATTCATTTAACAAGTGCTCAAAAGTGGTAAGGTGTTTGTGAGCCGAAGGGTTTAAATCAGGAAAGGTGTTTATTCTCACAGTCAGGAAGAAGGCAAAGGGGATGAGGAAGCTACTGAAATAACTAAGACATCAATGCACTGGACTTAGGAATGGGTATGAGAATGAGAAGAACATATTCATAAATGATACCTAGCAAGATGAGCAAACCAGAAGATTAAAACAAATTTATCACCTGGAAGTCTGGGAGATAAAGTACGGAATACTGTGTTCCTGGTCTATTTGAACAGAATTAAAAAAGGGAAAGCAGAAAATGTGATTGGAACACAGGAAAATGAAGAGACAACAGGAACCAAAAGTTATGTAGGATGTACAACTTTCTCTTAGCTCAGCCTCAAGAAGAAAGAGGCCTCAAACAAGGAATAGTGGCAAAGACAAAGGTTTTAATTATAATTCCACCACTTACTACTGAATGACTTTGGGTTAAAAGTCTCTTTAAAGGTTTCCTCAAATATACAGTGAGGATAACAGTACACAACTCACAGTTATTTTAGAGATTAAAGGAGATAATGTATGTAAAATCAATGTAGAAGACACTTAATAAACATTAATAGTTTTGAGATGCAACATGATATAGTAGAAAAGGGTGTGTTTTAAATAATATCAATACTATTAATAAACAGCACTATTTGCTGAATACTTTCTATACACAGGCATTTGCTAGTTTACTTTATATAAATGCTAATCTTCACTAGATTCTTGCCAGATAGATATTAACTTCTCCACTTTACATTTATGAAATACTTATAGTGTAAGTGGAAAAAACAACTGCTTAACAGCATTGTGACATATTTTCTTTTAAAAAATGCAATTACTGTCTCTTAACCTGATGATATTAAGGATATAAGATATTTAAAATTACATTAATAAAGATACTGATATACTGGAAGTAAGCAGTAAAAGAAAAAGGCCTTTGGCAGAGGCTGCCGGGAAGTATCACAGAAAACTGAAGCAAAATGAAAACATCTGGAGTGGGGAGGAGAAAAGAAAATCTTGAAAGAAAATATGAGAGATGAGAATCTAAGAAAAAATCTATTTCATATATTAGCTGGACTGAGGATTTTTGTTAGTGTTCATAGTAACAACAGCTAATGCCTGCTATGCACATTACTAGCTGCTTTATATTCATGTTACTATTTAATTTTCATGGCAATCTTGCAATGTAGGCAACAAATTTATTGAGTACCTACTAGGTGCCAGTCATTGTGAATACAACTATAAAGAGAACAATAGTGTCCCTGCCCTAACCAGTCTGAAGACTATTGTCGAAACTGAACCTCTTTCAAAGAGATTAAGAAATGTGCCTAAATTCACACTGCAAATAAGAAACGAGAGAGGATATGGACTCAAATCTAAAACCTATGCTCTTAACCACTACCACTTACTGCCTCAACACAATAAAAAAATTAATTTTATAATGCTGACAAACTATGAAACTATATGAACATATAAAATTTAAAGAAACATAAAAAGCAATTACATTATTTAAATGTTTTAATAACTTATTATAGTTAAATAATTTTATTTAATTTTAATTCAGTAATAATCCATGCTAACTGCAGTTGTAACTCTGAAAAGACTAAAAATATGGATATCAGTTCAGGAGAAAAATAGCTGTTATCCAAAGTTAACAGCTACATTCATAGAGTTCTATATTATCTGTTCTAGTTTGATTAATCATTTAAACAATCATATTAACAGATCAAAAAATCCTAAAGATGAAACAATAATGGATCTTTGTGGAAAGCAAAAACGTGAGAAGACAAATTATAACAATGCCATCTATAGGACAATTAGTAGAATGCAAATAACAAACTTGGAACTTGCAAACAGAATTCTTAACCACCTTCAATAGGAATTTACAGAATGGAAATAAACGATCAATAAAACACTCTTACCCTTCACACTATAAGACCAGAAATTGGCAGGACTCAACTTGTAATTCTTATATACTACTATATTTGAAGTTTCTACAAATAGTGAACATTTTCACACCTACCAGTATTAGCTGAGTCTTATCACTTATAAACATATATCCTCTCAGACTCATATTCAAACCAAACAGCTGGTATCTAATACAGACTTTACACAGAAAGCCAAAACAGGTCAAGATTAAATTAAGTTATACATAACTTCTGTGCCTACGGAAAAAGTTCCTCCTGGATATGAAATTTTACAAGTTAAGAGTATTTATCAGAATACCTAAGTTGTAAAGTAATATAATCAAACACCGTATGTTTCAGGTCACAGAAAAAAGAATGAATATGAAAGTGAGAAACTGGTCCACTTCCACAAAGGATCTTAATAAGTAGCTTTAAAAAAAAACCTATTTACCAACAAAATTTAAAGATTACCCTAGTTACCAAATTAAGAGATAAAGATAATATCTTTGATTTATTCACGAAGGGAGAAAAAAACCTTAAAATTTCTACCTCAGAGAATTATATCTCAGAAGCCAGCTTTAATTAGTTTAGTTACAACAAATCTTTTCTTTAAAATATATTTTTCTTTAACTCTGTCTTCAGAGATACTACTGGAAAGTACTTAAAAGTACTTAAAGGTGTTGGAAAAGAAAGCTGTAGTTCAAATCTACAAACATAGTGCCTGCTCTGTCATCAGTCACACTTTAAAATTCCCTTTATCAAAGGTAAAAGAAAGGTAAACCAATTTCCAAGGGTTCACTTTTTGACATTGCATTTATCCTCTCAACAAAACTGCCATAGTACATAAAATTACCAAGTCTAGGCATAACAACCCTATCAGATAAATGAGGTGATGTATGAGTAAAGCAAAAACAATGAACCTCTGAGAGACTGCTACTTGCCCAACTTCATAAAATGAGTAGGTAGAAAAGTCAAACCCAGGACCTTCTGGAATAAAATCTAATACAGGTTTTATATTACTGTGTAGTAACCCCTGTGTGTAACTACAGTCAAAAAAGCCAGAGTGATCCCAGAGAAATTAGATAGAAGTGTGCTTGATACTTCCCACAGATCATATTAGGTTAAAAGTATAATACTTTCTAATAGCCAAAGGAAAATCAAACTTCAGTTTTGTTTCACACAACTCTTAAGGACTCAAAAATTTCTATTAAAAATATGCTTCCAAATTGGGTAACCTCTAAATGAAATTTAACCTATATCATGAATAGCATGATTTTCCTTATTCAAAAATCAAACTAACGTTTAGGGTAAGAGACAACTTTGAGTACAGAAATTTTAATAAAGACTCAATTTTAAAGAAATGGCTCAAATCCAAGGTCATTACATAAAAAACAGGAGGGTCGGAAATGGGTAATAGAAACTGTTAATATACTTTTAAGAACCATATTGAAGAAAAATTATTTCAACAATAAAAATTAATTATCTGCCTTTACTAATGAGTTATAATTTATCAAAATATAAAAAGTTTTTAAGCATCAACCAATTCGGTACTGGTGACATCCATTATGGAAAGCTGGCATTTTCACTGAAACAACTTTATAAACTACAGGATTTTACTCTGTGGTAAACTAGTTTTCCTTTACCTAATTGAAGGCAAACTAAAAGCTTGCCTACTTTTTTTGTGAGGCTACAAAATTGGAAAACTAGTGACAATATGGACTTATCTTGATAAGTTCCCAAGTCCTAAATCATCACTTTTGATTCTGACTTGGTAAGAAGATACGGAAAAAGAATGCTGAGTAGAAGAATGAATGTTTTCATGGAATGCTAAGGAAGAAGGGAGGTACAGTATTACAAGATAGCACCAGGGGAAAAGGGTACTTTTTACTCCCCTTTGGTATGACTACTACAACCAGATGAATGTCATCACACTATTATGGTTCTAATGATAATTTTGCTACAAGTTTTAAGATTTTAGCCTAGATTTTTACATCTCTCACTCCATTTTCAAAATAGTACTCAAACCAGAAGCAATATGTACTCGTGGAAATATCAAGAGTGATCTTCACAGGAGATGAAATCTTATTTTTCAAGGTACACATAACGTACTTTAGGCCCAGGGGTAAAAATGCGATATGAGTTTCTCTTGGTGAGTGTGAGGGGTAGGAAGCACTAAAAAATTAGCTAAGAGAATTGGAGTATATTATTTAGTTTTGAGGAAAGAATAAGGTAATCTGAAAGTTTTTTAAAAGATGAGATAAACCTGACCCACGGTAAAATGTAACTTATAGGCTTTGAATGACAAGATCAAAATAGGAAGAGCAAAGGATAACTTTGCAGCAGTCAAAGCAAAGAACTGGAATGGAGAGCAAAGCGGCTATGGTGGCACAAAGAGAAGAGGTTGGGGAAAACAGATCTCTACTTCTGAGTCTAGGCACAACTGAAATTATCTTCAAAGTATGATTTAAACATTATGGTTAAACCTCATGATTAAACATTATGATTTAAACTTTCTCAAGAGTTGCTGAAAACTAGTCAGTAAAGTATTTTAAAATGAGAGAATAAGCTCAGGCAGTCTTTGGGAAACAATTATAAGAAACTAACAAAAAGGTCCCAGACACAGGTTAAAGATGCCAGTGAAAGTATAATAAGGTAGCCAGGCTATAGAGATGAGGAGTGCTGTGGTGGTGGTGGTCATGACAGTGAGCTACATTTCTCTTTGCTGGAAAAAATTTATAAAATAAGTCCATTTTAACAGCCACTAGTAGCAAAGAACATAGCAAAGAACATAATATGCTGTGTCCATTTTTCAGAATAGATATAAAAGTCTTGTAATTACCATGTGAGAACACCGCTTCTTGTTCTAATGTGTTCTTTATTACCAAAAAGAATATCAGTCAATAGATTCCCAGCTTTAGCCTACTAAAAAATTAAAGCATCAACTCTAAACTTATACGGTCAAGTATCAAAAGTCACGTGTCCTAAAACAATTTGCTCACTACTCATTCAAGGTCTAACTGTATGATTCCACTATATCTGAGCGCCGTCTATGTACTATTATTTACTTAATGT
Source organism: Equus caballus (assembly GCF_041296265.1). Lineage (NCBI taxonomy): Eukaryota > Metazoa > Chordata > Mammalia > Perissodactyla > Equidae > Equus > Equus caballus. Next base: position 43,324,329 of record NC_091704.1, read on the forward strand.
TTTTCTTTAAAATGGCTATTTGCTGAAATGCTTGGACGAATTGATAGGATTCTTGTAACAAATTGTTCTCAAGTGAAACAAACCTAAATACCTTTCAAGTTCTGCCATCATCAATTTATGCCTTCCTAGTCTTTGAAAATATTTGCATTTCTGTCACTTGAGAAGCTTTTTCTTTCTTTCTTAACTTCTCCTTTTCACCTATGAAATCAAGGGAGTAATGTGCAATAGTTACATTTTTTTGATATTTGTATCCCCATCCCTCCCCCCAAAAATGCCCGATGTAATAGCTAAAAAATGATGAAAGCCTGTATCCTTAAAATAGCAAAATAGTACTAATATCAAATGTACAAAAGAAAACTTTAGAGGGTTTCAAATATAATGATCCATTTTACCCAAAGTTTCACAATTAGTAACTGACAAAGTTGGGATTCAAACCCAGGAAATCTGGCTTCAGGGTCGAAGTCATTAATCATTACACTAGACTGACTCGCTGTCACAATCCATTTTAGAATTTGTAAGACAAATTAAAACACCTGACAATAGTTTTGAAAGATAATTTTAGAAGATATCCAAGATAGTTCTGTTAAAGTCTATATTTGGCTTAATGAGTATTAAGCTTGGTATTGATGGCTACAGACACCTGTTTGTGTGGTACTTAAAAAATTCTATTCCCGTGAACATAGTAATTAACAAGAATCTGTATGTCAATGTCATCAGCGGCTTTTTCATCATGCATATGGATCAATTTGCTATGTTAGAAAATAGCTGAGGATTCTCTGCTTATGTAAACAAATGTACTTAAATTAAAATATCTTGTTTCCCAGGCATGCACTTGCCACATAAAGACTTCGCATGCAAAATTAGAAGCTCCTTTTCTATTGCAATAAGCATTGTAAACTTTATTACAAGATATGTTCAAAATCATGCTTCTCAAATAAGAATAAAAATAAAGTTTACAGAAGCATGTGGTAAAACACGAGAGATAAAGATAATGCAAGATATAAATATATCAATGTGATACTGTCAACTGACATAGGGAAGGACTGCTTTTTATTCTGAAGTTATAAATTTTTCCTACTTTAACCTTAGAGTGTTAAATATGTCCCCTCTTAGCAACATAAAAAGCTGGTAATCCTATATTAGAATTTAACTGGTTGGTGAAATTCACTTAAAAAACAAAATGCTCTAAAAATTGTGGGATGCAATTGCGCCCCACAATTTTTAGAGCTTTTAGGGAAACACTGGTATTAAACACCCCAGCATTTCCAATACAAAAAAGGAAGAGATGGCTTTACCATGCACAGGTGCTTACTTGTATTTTTTAAAGTTTCAGAGAAAGTTTCAGTTTCTTCCCAACTAAAGCAATAATTTAGTAAATAACTTTGAAAATGGGGGTCATCTTCCATCCAACTTATCAAAAAACAAATTCAAACAAATACAAGCATCTAAATGAACTTGTAATAAAGAAACCTTCCAGAAGGCAATTATCTACTTCGATTAGGAAACTTCCAAATTTGGATAAAGTATACTGAGAAAGTAAATTTCACTAACTTTCCTTTGCTTCAGGAAATAGATGGTTTGGGGGAAAAGAAAGGAAAATTACCAAAATGAAATGACAATGACAATTCATTTTCAACAACTGAGTGTAGTCATTCCACATATATTTTTCCATTGGAGATAATGATGTGGTAAAGAAATGGATACCAGATGCATTTCCTTTTTGTCTATGATAATAAATGAATGAAATATGATTTCACTGACTTATAAGCTAACAGATGTATCCTTAGGGAGTTTAACACAAACGTAAAAAATTTCTGGTGTGTTCAGTCAGCATCACTTCCACAAAAGATGAAGGCAGCTCTGGAGATCTTAAGGCATGTGTTACACCACATACTACTATGTGATAAGACTTTTATCATCTTTATATGTCAAAACAAAGGTCAGAAACAACTTAAATGAGAGTGATGAATAGGAGCAGCTATTTTTTTTAAAAGTCCTCTTTTGACTATAATTGAACAAAAGTTAAAGAAAGTTGCGGAGCTAACAAACTGTTTCAAGCATGTAAACCTTTATATATTTTAATATTAAAATGTAATTCTCTCCCTTTGATTCTACAGTTATGATATAGCTTCAGTGTTTTTTCACAAGGGTATTGTTTTGAGAACAAAACTTCCATCAAGAATTATTGGGGCAAAAAGACTGTACTGAACCTGTACTGATCTCAGAACTTCATCTAATAAGAGCTTTGGCCTATAATTTATCTAATTTGATTTAAAAAAAAGTAGGAAGAGTTGGTTCAGGGATCAAGTCAATTGAGGAGTCTGGTTAACTGATTTTGTCTATAACAGATTTAAAACAAACACTCTAAGATTAAACATTCAATGTGAAGTTTTCTATTGTTTGTAGTTTTATCCAAAATTTTAATATTAGAAATTGATTTTGAGCCATACCTCAAAAATACAAATATTACTAAAGTTATATAGGTTTAATTAATCTATGTGGACAATTCAAATGTGTTTAAGATAAAACATTTTGGATATTTGTTCAGAAATACATTAGAATTTATAACTCTGAGAAATGTCAAACTAAATACCCAAGAATAAGGGAATGATTATATACAGGGTTATATTCAAGAGGTTGGACAGACTACACTCTGAAAAACACTACCTAAGGCTACTTTAAATGTAAATAATGTAAATTTAAAAAAGAAAAATAAAAACTTTCTGCAGAAAACCTCTTTTTAAAACTCTCAAAAGAGTGAGGTTAAAATAGTATTTAAAAGTAGCCACCATTAAAATTAAAATGGTAAAACAAAATCTCAAAACTTCACAAGCTCTCCAAATTACATACCCTGTAACTGAGCAAACTACTAAACTTCCCTCAAATTCAGTTTACATTTACTATACAGTTTTGAAGGTAATAAATAAAAATGGGTTATATGAGAAATAGTCAATATAAAAGTAATAAGCCACCTCCTTGCACTAAAATCGTAAAATTATTTCCTACAGTTTAATAAGCAGAATTATGGCACCAATGGCCATTATCCACAGGATTAAAGACCATCTACACTCACTATTTCTTGAAATGAACTACAAAATGTGACAGACATTTATTGCTCACCAAATATCCATGTGCTCTCCACATGTCCCAGACCCTTACCAATAGGGCAGGGCCATGTAACTGGTTCTGATTAATGGGCTATGAGTGGAAATGACCTGTACGTCATTTCACAGCTAAAATATTTAAGAGTCAGTGGAAGACCCTCCAGCTCTCTCTCTCTGTGGTGGTCACTGTGGAAGTCTAATGTTCCAGACGTGCAGTTACACACTGTCAGAAAGTCCACCAGTCTGGTTTCTTCCGCTTCTGGGTACAGCCGATCTCTTTCCTGACAAAGTGTATTGGATAGGTAAGGTGAGCAAGAATAAACCTTGGTTGTAGTAAGACTGTCACGTTAATCTACCCTATTCTGACTAATACAGGGTTTATTAACAATAGATCATAATAATTCTGGCCCATTTACTTAGTAGGCTTGGTTTCAAAGAGAAGAACCCATGATAAGCTAGTTGCTTTACTGTCTTAACTATTTCCCATAAGCAATGGAGAAAGCACAAACAAGTAATAAATACTATCTTATTCAACTTCTAATATGCAACCACACTAAAAAATATATTAAGAAAAGCTGAACATTTTTATAAAAATGCATTTTCAAATACTAAAAAAATCTTATAATACAAACCCACATTTGTTTTAAACTTTATTTTTGTTGTATCCCTTTCTCTTTACATACTCATACTTTTTTTATACACTGAACCACTTGAGTTAGTTGCATTATCACCCTTCACCTTAAGAAGGACATTCTTCTACACAATAATAAATTGTCACACTTAAATTTAACTGATACAATTACCTAATATACAGCCCATATCTAAATTTCCCCAATTATCCCAATAATATTCTCTAAAGAGGCAGTCTAGGATCATTCAATCAATTAATCAAGGATCACACTGTATTTGGTTATCACGTCTCTTTTTAGTCTCCTTTAACCTAGAACACTTCCCCAACCTGTTTTTAATTTTTCAAGACACTGATATTTTTAAAGAGTTAATGCCACATGCTTTATAGTCTTCCTCAATTTGAATTGCTTTGGTTTTTTCCCCTCACAATTACATTCAGGTTAAAAGAGACTGCGTTTTTATAAGAAAAAGTTATAGAAAGTATACCATAAAAAATCTTGGCTAGTAGGGACACACAGAAAGCAGTGAAGAAGGAATGGGTTTTTAAACTCTACAATACATACTCTCCAGGGCAAACAATAACCACTCTTAACTTTGAACCTGCATGCTGATGACTCTCAGTCCTGACCGCTAAGCCTGAAGCTAATATAACCAACCGACCGCTGAACGTTGTCAACTGGTTGTCCTACAGACAACTCAAATGTAACATGTTCAAAACTCATCTCAGCCACAAAACTTAATGCTACGATCCTTCCTCCCATATTCCTTCTCTAACTTAAGTATCAGCACTTCATCCAATCTCTAAGGCCTAGTCAAGACAGTTCCCTCTGCCTTACCCTACATCAAATAAGACATCAAGAAGGTCTAGCAAGGGGCCGGCCCCGTGGCTGAGTGGTTAAGTTCATGCACTCTGCTTAGACGGCCCAGGGTTTTGCCAGTTTAGATCCTGGGCGCGGACACGGCACTGCTTGTCAGGCCACGCTGAGGTGGCATCCCACATGCCACAACTAGGAGGACCCACAACTAAAAATACACAACTATGTGCTGGGGGGATTTGGGGAGGAAAAAAAAAAAAGATTGGCAACAGTTATTAGCTCAGGTGCCAATCTTTAAAAAAAAAAGGCCTATCAATTTAATATGTATTTCTTAAATCCATTCTATTCTCTCTTACTATACTGCCTTTATTCTGGAATTTTAGGATTTTTTCCTTCCTAGACTCTTGCAATAGCCTGAGTCCCATCTTCCAGTCTTACCATCTTTAGATATAGCTTCCTCATTGTATCAGACTAAGACAAATGTATTTAAAATACAAATTTGATCAAATGACTCACCTCTTAAAATACTTTAATGGTTCCCCTTCAAGAACAGAATAAAGTTAAACTCAGTGTCGCCTACAAGGATTTACAAAGTTGATTGCCTATCTGCACCTCCAGTCACTTCTTGACTTGCACTTGATGCTTTTTTCAGTTACACTGCCTTCCTAACTTCAGTCACTGGATATCATCTTCATAATTTTTGCCAGTTTTCCTCTGGGGCAAAAGATATGTTCATGGGGGTGGAAGAACAATGACATTTGATGTTCATTAACTTTCTCCTATGTAAATTTCAAATTTCAAGCAAATAGTTTGATCAGGAAATATTTGCTTAGCCTTTATACTATGTGCAAGGCATTGTATTAAATACTGTGAGACACACAAGAAAAGTTAGACATGTACCCTGCTCTAGGAAGAGTTTCCAGTATAGAATGTAGAGTTTTTTAAAAAGGTACACATATAATTACAGGTAGGTAGAAAAGTACAAGGGTCATGAACAAGATCCAAGTAAGTTCAAAGGAGGGAGAAATTATTTTTGAGTGGGAAAGGATGGAAAGAAATCAGGGAAGATTTCCTAGAGGAGGTGGCAGTTGGCAGCCTTCAAGAATATGAAAGATTTGGGTATAAGTATGAAGGAAATAATTACAGTTATTGCCAACTCACTTTCTCCAAGACAATTTAGTTTTCTGACCCTACACATATGAGGAATATGACACATTTCTTTAGTAACAATGGCGCAACAAAACTGATTCTCAAAAGGAGAATGGTAATAAGTGGGATGCCATCTCAGAATTTAATGAGTGTCGTTCGAGAAAAAGCTCTCAAGGTGCTTTGCCCTCTCTGCTACTTCCTCTAAATGGGTATTCTCTGTTCTCAAGAAGATACCTGACCAATTTCTAGTAAACTTGTTCTGAGTCCTACAGTCTTTACAAAATGCTAGTTTGGACATAGATCAAAATAGCAAGATCCTTTTTTCCTTAGTTTAGCTGAGAATTTCTCAAAGGGAAGATGAATGACAGCAAAAGAACAAAATAAAACAAGAACTTAAAGATACTGCAAGAGCAGACATGCTTATTCATTACAGAATTCCGATCCTAAAACACAAGTCTTGTGAGTTGGTATAATTGTAATTCTTGCAACATTTCACACTTTGTCATTATTATATTTGTTAGGTGATCTGTGATCAGTGATCTTTGATGTTACTATTGTAATTGTTTTGAGGCACCATGAACTGCATCCATTTAAGACGGCAAACTTAATCACTAAATGTGTGTGTTCTGACTGTTCCACCGACAGGCTCCTCCCCATCTCCCTCCCTCTCCTCTGGCCTCCTTATTCTCTGAGACACGATACTGAAACCAGGCCAATTAATAACCCTACAACGGCCTCTAAGTGTTCAAGTAAAGGAAGAGTACCATGTCTCCACTTTAAATCAAAATAGAAATGACTAAGCTTAGTGAGGAAGTCATGTCAAAAGCCAAGACAGGCCAAAGCTAGGCCTCCTGCACCTCTTGGCAAGGTTGTTAATGCAAAGGAAAAGCTCTTGAACAAAATTAAAAGTGCTACTCCAGTGAACACATGAATGATACGAATGCAAAACAGCCTTTGGCCAATATGGAGAAAGTTTTAGTGGTCTGGATAGAAGATCAAACCAGCCACAACATTCCTTTAAGCGAAAGTTTAATCCAGAGCAAGGCCCTAACATTCTTCAATTCTGTGAAGGCTGACAGAGGTCAGGAAGCTGCAGAGGAGAAGTCTGAAACTAGCACAGGTTGATTCAGGAGGTTTAAGGAGAGAAGTTGTCTCCATAACATAAAAGTGCAAGTTGAAGCAGAAAGTGCTGATAGTGAAGCTGCAGCAAGTTGTCCAGAAGGTCTAGCTGAGATAATTATGAAAAGTGGCTAAACTAAACAACAGATTTTTCAGTGTAGATGAAACAGCCTTATATTGGAAGAAGATGCCATCTAGCACTTTCATAGCCAGAGAGGAGAAGTCAATGCCTAGCTTCAAAGGACAGGTTGACTCTCTTGTTAGGGGCTAATGCAGCCGGTGACTTTAAGTTGAAGCCAATGCTCGTTTACCATTCGGAAAATCTTAGGATTCTTAAAAATTATGCTAAATCTACTCTTCCTGTGCTCTATATATGCAACAACAAAGCCTGGATGACACCACATCTGTTTACAATACAGTTTACTGAATATTTGAAGCCCACTGTTGAGAACTACTGCTCAGAAAAAAAGATTCCTTTCAAAATATTAGTGCTCATTGACAATGAACCTGATCACCCAAGAGCTCTGATGGAGATGTACAGCAAGGTTAATGTTGTTCTCACGCCTGCTAACACACCCATTCTGCAGCCAATGGATCAAGGAGCAATTTCAACTTTCAAGACTTATTATTTAAGAAATACATTTTCTAAGGCTATAGCTATCATAGACAGTGATTCCTCTAATGAATCTGTGCAAAGTAAATCAAAAGCCTTCTGGAAAGGATTCACCATTCTAGATGCCATTAAGAACATTTGTGATTCATGAGAAGAGGCCAAAATATCAACATTACCAGGAGTCTGGAAGAAGTTGATTCCAACCCTCATGGACAACTCTGAGGGGTGCAAGACTTCAGTGGAGGAAGTAACTGCTGATGTGGTGGAAATACCAATAGAACTAAATTAGAAGTGGGCCTGAAGATGTGAGGGAATTACTGCATTCTCATGAAAAAAACTTTAATGGATGAGGAGTTGCTTCTTATGGATAGGCAAACAAAACAGTTTCTTGAGATGGAATCTACTCCTGGTGAAGAAGTTGTGAAGACTGTTGAAATGACAATAGAGGATTTAGAATATTACATAAACTTAGTTGATAAAGCAGTGGCAGGGTCTGGGAGGACTGACTCCAACTTTGAAATAAGTTCTACTGCGGGTATAATGCTATCAAACAGCACTGCATGCTATAGAGAAACCGTTCATGAAAGGAAGTCAATCAATGCGGCAAACTCCACTGTCGTCACTTTTAAGAGATTGCCACAGCCACCTCAATTTTCAGCAACCACCACCATCTTCAGTCAACAGTCATCAACATCGAGGCAAGACTCTCTACCAGCAAAAAGATTATGACTCACTGAAGGCTCAGATGATAGTTAACATTTTTTTAGCAATAAAGTATTTTTCACTTAATACATTTTTTTTTTTAGACATAATGCTATCGCACACTTAACAGACTACAGTACAGTGTAAACATAACTTTTATATGCACTGGGAATCCAAAAAGATTCGTGTGACTTGCTTTACTGTGATATTTGCTTCTTTGCAGCAATCTGGAACTGAACCCGCAATACTTCCAAGGCTATGCCTGTATAATAATTATTTAGGGAAAAACCACCAGTACTGAAACACTGTAGTATCAGCTTCCACATCTCCTTTTTCTTTTATCTTCTCTCCCCACTACTAAAAAAGAAAAGGTAAGATAAAAGTTTATTTCTCTACAAAGAGGTACAAATTACAAAAGCAACATTTTTATTGGGATATACTGCCCACAGCTGGAAATACATAACATAAAACTGCTTCTGAGAGTGCATTTAAGATAACAGTACTAACCCTGACAATTATATGCTCTGGAGACACTGTTTAGCATGGAAATGGGATGGGCTGAAGCTGAAAGAAAGAGACCAGTTTCATCAGCTACTGTAATAATCTAAGCATAAAGCAATGAGGAGAGGAACTAGGGTAAAAGCAATAAGAACAAAGGTATATATGGGAAAGATGTTTTGAACGTTGGACCCAACAACTGAAGTGAAGACAACATAGGAGGAAAGAGAAAAAACAGTCAACACATGACAAATTTTGAGCCTACAGTGCCCATAAAGATAGCGCTGCTTATGGCCCCATTAGTTATGAAATCTTGCTCTGTCTTTAGAGATTCAAGGGGTAGAGATTCAAGGGGCAGGCTTTTCTGTTAAGTGCAACTAGGTTGTCTAAAGGAGGAAATGAAGGTAAATGATGGGGGAACCAACTATGTGCTGGAAGAACAAAGAAAGTATTATTGTCTCTTTCTTAACCTTTCAGAGTCTTCATTCTACTTTTTAATATATTTGCTTAAACAATATAAAAAAATCACTTTCCAAGCTTCACTTGTACATACACACACACACACACACACACACACACAGACATATTTTTATTGCAAAACTGGGATCGTATTAATCATACTGTTCTTACTTGCTTTTTTCCCTTTAATGATATATTGTTTGTTAACAATCTGTCCACCCTGTTTGAGGAAAGCATCCTAGGAACTTGTATGGAAAATAAGAATTTTTGAGAGATGCACTAACATTCTGCCTCTAGACTGAGTTTTCAGTCTTTTTAATCTACAGATTCCAGACTTGAGCTGCAACATCCAACTGGATTACCTCCAGCCAGCCCTGTTCACCTCAGACTGGTCAGTCCCCACCATCCAAATTGACATGGGCTAATTCCTTAATCTATCCTGTTGCTACTGTTTCTCCTAACTAATAGGGATTTTGTGCAATTCAGTGATTTCTGTATACTATCAAAAAGACTCTTTAGCTTGTCTACAGCCTGAAGTCCGGGGAAGATTGTGTCAGCAACCAAGGACTTCGGTTAAGACCTAAGCGGGGTTTTCCTTCAATTGCATCCCAAAGTTTTACATATGTCTTCCTGTTCCTACAGCATTTACTTGTGCCAATAAAAGTGTAAACGTATACAGAGAGAATTTTATCACCACTAGATTCTCTGTTTAATATATTCTACAATGTCTAATATAGCATATTTGTAAAACCATCCATCCATTTATCTTTACATTTCAAACTTCTGGACTAAAGACCAGCATATACTTATGCTATTTAGTGGTGAAATTTAATGTAAGTACAATGAAATGTGAAAACTGCAAAAAAAAAAAAAAAAAAATTATCCAGTATATAGAATCCTATGTTCTTTTTCAAAAAAATAAATGCATGTTATGTACCATAAACTATTTAACCACTATTTATATCTACTTAGGTGGGTGGCTTTTTTTGTTGGTGGTTAGTTGTTGGTTTTTCTTACTTCTATTTACTTACATTTTGCTATTATCAAAAATCCTGCAAACGTACATCCTAAAACACAAATTTTTATGCCCTTCAAGGTTTCTACAGGCTAGAGTCCTTAAAGTGGGGTTAATGAGAAATGGGCATGTGCATTTTAAATTTTGATTGACACAGTAGTGCAAAATTACCCTCCAAAAAGACTGTAGCAAGTCCTCTCCTGCATTTCTAAGCCATCAATTGTTACAATGAAAAAAGAAAACTCAAATCCCTCCCATTTGTTTCCCTAGTATACTGGGCCCTAATCCTTTTCACTCATGTTCAATGTGAAGTTTCAATCTAAACACTACAACATGAAATTGACCTATTTTTAAAAGAGTCAACTGGCATTCTTCTAGAGACTAGCTAGACCAAAGAATTCTCAAGAGAAAGTGGTACTCACTCATCAATCCGAAGAAAACTGTGAGGGCATTTTTGGTATTCATAATACTGAGGGTTGCAACTGGGAGTAGTGATTGGGACACTAAACTCCAGAACAGGCCAACACAATGAAATTTCTCGCCCAAGATGCCAACAGTACTCACCCATCTCTAGTGGGGAAATACAGAACTAGACAAGTGGGGTATGCTGCTCAGTTTTGGTTGTAAAAAGTCTGGCAAGACAATCAACAAGGTTCAAGTGGGGAAACTAACAATTTCAGGGTAGGAAACATAAAATAATAGCTCTGTGAAGTACTTGCAATATTCTAAGTTTCTTTTCCTTTACTTCATTCCCTAGGTAAGGCTTCAAGTTTCTAAAGAACGCGCATGTGACTGATTACTTCAGAAATTCTCTGCTTAAACTTTTTACTATTGTGGCTTACTGGTAGAGACCGTTTCTCTTTTTGCTTTCTAAGATTTAATGCACATGTATGGCAGTGACTGAACTATTTTGGATGCAACCTTGGACACCAAAATGAAAGTGAAACCAGAACTTACAGATTATTTTTTATTTATTTTTCTGGTGAGGAAGATTGGCCCTGAGCTAACGTCTGTTGCCAATTTTCCTCTTTTTGCTTGAGGAAGACTGTCACTGAGCTAACACCTATGCCAATCTTCCTCTGTTTTGTATGTGGGAACATCACCACAGTATGGCTTTGATGAGTAGTCTGTAGGTCCATGCCCGGGATCTGAACCCGTGAAGCCCAGGCTGCCAAAGCGGAGTGCATGAATTTAACCACTATGCCACTGGGCCAGCCCCCAGATTATTTTTTAAAAGACGTCCAAAGTTCTTCAGTCATTTCTGAAGTAAGTGTCTTTAATATCTTTCTAGTTCTTAGAATCATTAATTTCCTTGTGGTCCTAATTTTATGTTCCTTATACAGTACCTGGACAATAATTGTACCACATACCAGGTCAGCTCAATACATTTTAAATAAAAGACTGGCTTTAATACTAGGAAATTTAAAAACAAATCTCAATGAAGATTGGTTTCTGATTTAGGAAACTTCTATATGACATATAGCCTGAAGAGAGCCAAAAACATAAAAACAAAACCTAAACATCCATAATATATAAAACGTGGTTTGCTCACCCCATAGTCAGAGAGCTATCATATGTAAGGTTAACTTAGACATACTTGATTTTTTTTTTTAGTTGAAAAGACAGTTTGCAAGATTAAAGAATTTTTAAGCAAATACTGAAGCATTCTATAATCTCATCTCTTCATGCTCAAATAAGGACTTTTATTTCAAAAAATTGTCTTTCAGCATGTAAACATTTTACATAGTGGCAGCTGAGTGTATACAATATTTTTGTATTCTCTTCCCAGTAGATTAAACATAATTTTTCTTCATGTTAACGATATTACGTTTCAAAAGGTTGCATAATGCCACCAGAAATGAATTAATATATTGGTTTTGCCCTGCTTGTCAGCATTGGATATTAGCTGTACAACACTTCTTTTTGGGGAAGGTTAAGTACCTACTTGGCTACATGTAAAATGTCTTATCATAGTTGCTTTAGATTAAAAAAATATATTTTTTCCAATTGTTCATTTACAATTTGTACTTTCATTTGTGTGAATTATTCTTTGCTCATCTTTCTATGGAAATCTTGATGATTTTCATATGAATTGTTGAGCACTTATTTATTTAGTTATTACCTTTCAGGCCTCTTCTTCAGAGGCATTCTTAAGCAGTCTAAGGCTTTTTTTCTTTTTATTGTAAAGGTAATACATGCACATTATAAATATTTTAGACTGCAGATAAAAGGAGAAAGTTCCTATAATCCTTTCACTCTAACGTAACTACAGTATGTTTTGGTATATTTTCCTCTGGTCTTTTCTGAGCAAATGCATTTTAATTTCAGTCATATTCTTCCCACAATACTTTGTTTTCTTTGCCTAACATGGGAGAATGCACAATAAAACACTTCTTAAAGCTTTAACCTTCACTTGGAGTCAGACAAAGCTATCAGTAAGTATTCTTTTCATTTCTGGCAGTTACCTAATTTTATTTTTCTTCTTATTACTTATCTGAAATTTTTCATAATGAGCATGTATTACTCTTTTGCGGGGGGCGTCGTGAGGGTTAAAAAGTATATGGGCCTCACCTAACAAAGTACCTTGCTATTATGAGACCAAGAATAGAATAAAGTTCTTTCTGAATAAAGACATCACAACAACTAAAGCCTATCTAGGCAATACAGTATTCCAGAACCTTGGTACTCTAAGTGTGGAACACAGAGTAGGAGTATCACACCACCTGGGAGTTTGTTAGAAATGCAGACTCTCAAACTCTACCTCAGATCTACTGAATCACAATCACACCACCGCCCCCTCTCCTGACCTATCAAGGATTCCTAGCCTAGGGGAAGAAGATAATTATAATACGATACAGTGGGTATTACAATAAAAGTTAAAGGAAAAAAGTGAGATAGAGAAGGGAACAACAAATTCTGCTTAAAAGAATAAGAATGCATGACAGAAAAGACTGAATTATGTTGGAACTTAAAGAATGAATAGTACCCTGCCAGATATAGCGGAAATGGCAGTCCAAGGAAAAGGAATAAGTCATGCAATGCAAATGAGATTCATATGGATTCCCTCCAGAAGGTTCATCATTAAGGCTAATGAATCAGCATTTCACAACCTCATTTATTCACTTAAAAAAACTAAGCATATACCATATGTCTGGCACTTTTGCAATACTCAAATCCTGTGTTAGGTAATAGAAATAAAACAATACACATGTTATTAAGTTCCTGACCTCAGGGAGCTTAGAGTCTGACTGAACTTAGGGGGAGCATGACTTCATTTTAATTACACCAACTACGAATTGCTTATGGATTTCCCTCTTTTATCCCTTGGGTGAGTCATATTCTTTGTAAGCATCAGTTTCCTAATTTGTAAAGTGGGAATAATATTATAAGTATACCTCAAAGCACTGTAGTGAGGATTAAATAATGCAAATAAAATATTCAAAACAGTGAGCTCAATAAATATTAGCCATTACTGCTATTACCAGTATCATCATCACTGCTAAGAATAACACAATTAAATTTTAGTGAAGAATTCTTCTGTTTTCTAAATCATAAAGAAGGAATAGAAAGGATGCCTTTCTGTTTAGCTCCTTCCATATTCTATACACAAAGTATAAAAAGTGGTAATGTTATCATCAACTAAGGCATTAAATACCCCTAGTCTGTCTTAATGTCCCCACAAAAGGGTATTGAAAACAGTATCTATCAGCAGATATAGTCTCTGATGATACAATCTAAGATTGATTTTATTTGAGTACTAGCAGGATTTTAAAGTGTGTATATGTGTACTAAAGAAGTAAGATTCAATAACTCAGGCAGAAAGCCTTAATTAATTCACTTTGGGCCTCAAATATAAAAAATAAGAATTAAAAATAAGCTCATATACACTAGAAGGGATGTTCTGAAAGGCATGAAGAAAAAGACTTGAAGTTACTGATGCAAGAGGAAGGGAAAAAAGAGGTGGCCTGAAATGAAGAAATAAACCATCACAGAAAGGGTGATGGAGGCTTGAAACTGGAACAAGTTCACAAAATCAGGAGCCAAACATGTCTCTGACCCAAGATTCAGGAAGCTATCCTTCAGAGGTAGTCCGTTATCAGTTATTTTAAACCTCTTTAAAAACTCATTTTTAAAAGGGTACAATACCATCCAAAGTTTTGGATGATTTCTTTAAGCTAAATGTCCTTCTATGAAATCCTACTGTTCAAAACGAAACAAATCAAACTCAATATAAAGGTTTGCACTGAATGTGATATTCCCCAAGAAAGATATAACACACAAAAAAGCAAATGATACAAAATTTCTACAGAGGCTCAATCAGAAAGAAATAAAATAGGGCCGGTCCAGCAGCATAGTGGTTAAGTTTGCGTGCTCCACTTTGGTGGCCTAGGGTTCTCAGGTTTGGATCCTGGGCACAGACCTACACACGGCTCATCAAGCCATACTGTGGCGCCACCCCAGGTACAAAATAAAGGAAGACTGGCAACAGATGTTAGCTCAGGGCCAATCTTCCTCACCAAAAAGAAAAAAAGAGAGAGAGAGAGAAAAATACAATACATATTAATTTTCAAGTACCTATAAGACAATCACATTACACTTTTATTTTTTTTTTTTGCTGGTAAGATCTATGGTAAAACAGAAGTCTTTGACTAAGAGAAAACAACTTAGAGTTATGTTACTCTTCTCAACTTTTACCCACGCTCTCTTTAAGCTATAACTTCTTGTCCTAAAATTATTCAAGGAGCTCTCCCAGGACTTCCTCTTTTACTGAGTCTGTCTATAAGCTTCTGGACCCAAAGCCAGACTCTATGAGTTTCAAGAGCCAGCTTCTCAAAGTGAGGACACCAAGGAAATTTTTGAAAACACAACAGCTGGGTAATACAGCAACATTAAAAGAATGGGCAAATACTTTGATTTCCAAAAGCAAACACTTGAGATTTTTCTGAAGTAAAATAAAAGTTCAATTTTAAAATTATGCTTTAAATCTTATTTAATAATTATTTATAGTTTTAGGATCCAAGGAGTATTATGTGTAATATTATCAACCTGAAGGGGGAAAAGCTCCTCAAAGGAAGTAGAGAAGCAGTATTAGCAGGGCAATTCAGAGTTTAAGTCTAGGTTTTAGAATCAGAAAAACTTGGGTTCAAATTCTCCCTCCTCCTGTTTCAAGCTGTGTAACCTTGACTTCCTAAGCTTCAATTTCCTCACCTGTGAAATGCAAATAACATCTACCCCATGAGGTTTTTTTCTGAGTATTAAATATGATAATGGATAACATATAGAAAGCTTTTAATAAATGTTTGCTTAAAAGGGGGGGGCAGGAAGAACTACCCTACCCATCTTTATATCTTTTTTAACACCTAAAGGTTAGTGCTAAGAACAACAACATTAATGAGAATGGAAGCTAAAACTTATTAAATAAGGATACTTTTAGGGTTTGTTTTTTGCACTTATTTAATCCTTGATCAACAGAACATGTCAGAAGCTAGAGTAGGGGCCAGCCCTGTGGCCAAGTGGTTAAGTTCGCATGCTCCACTTCAGCGGCCCAGGGTTTCATCGGTTCAGATCCTGGGTGTGGACATGACACTGCTCGCCAGGCCACGGTGACACAGCATCCCACATGCCACAACTAGAAGGACCCACAACTAAAATACACAACTATATACTGGGGGGATTTGGGGAGAAAAAGTAGAAAGAAAAAAAAAAGATTGGCAACAGCGTGGTTAGCTCAGGTGCCAATCTTTAAACAAACAAAAAAAAGCAGCTAGAGTCTACCTCTTCATTTCCCTCATTGCTAGTGAGGTTGAACATCTCTTTATATATGTATTTGCCACTTTAGGTTCTATATATATGTATTTGCCATTTTAGCTTCTGACTCAGATGGAAAAAAAGAAGTTTGAATTTGAGAAATAATAATTCATTATCATTGTTTCCTCTTTTGTTCCTAATCAGCTGATATATCTATTTAAATCATAGTACTGTCTGTATTAACAAAATTCAAGTTATTAATCTTGCCTCCTTGCCTCTCTTCCCTCTTTCTTTTCCTAATTCCCCTTTACCTTCTTTGCCTAGCTATTATTTCTCTTTTTTCCCCCATACAACTCAAGCTTTCCAGATGAGCTACTGAAAATCACCTATTTACTACTGGAAGACAAAGACTTTAGAAATTACTGACGCACAGAATTTATTTTGCATCTATATACACAGATTGCTAACACAGGCAATTATTTATTCCTGCAACAAACATCTGAGATGGCCCTTACAACAGATAAAGCACATTGTTTTAAGTACTAGACCACAATTCCTCAGTTTTTAATCCTATGCTACAGCCAGATAGCACTAAACGAAAATTTTGACATAACGTGGCCACAATTTTTCTTCTGAACTGTCTAATCTTACTTTTCATATACGCACAAGTTTTTTCAAGTCACAAAGGAGGATTGGACAAAGAGTAAAAATTCTATCTTGTAACTACTCTTGGCATGTAGTATTTGGAAGGCTGGAGAAGGGCAGAATGAACTATATTGAAGAATAAACATAGGGGCCGGCCCCGGGGCCGGGTGGTTAAGTTTGCACACTCCACTTCGGAGCCCAGGGTTTCACCGGTTCAGATCTTGGGCAGAGACATGGCACCACTCATCAAACCATGCTAAGGTGGCATCCCACACAGCACAACCAGAAGGACCCACAACTAGAATACACAACTATGTACTGGGGGGATTTCAGGAGAAGGAGGAGGAAAAATTTAAAAAAAAGATTAGCAACAGATGTTAGCTCAGGCGCCCATCTTTAAAAAAAAAAAGAACAAACATAAATTGTCCCTAGAAAAAGGAGTATGAATCAGAACTAATAAAGGAGTTCAGTAAGGTTGCAAGATACAAGAGTAATATATAAAAATCAACTGTACTTACATACACTCGCAATGAACAATTTGAAAATGAAATTAAGAAAACAGTTCCATTTACATCAAAAAAAATGCTTAGGAACAAATTTAACAAAAGAAGCATGACACGTGTACACTGAAAACCACAAAACATTTTCAGTGAAAGAATCTAAAGCCTAAAAAATGAAAAGGCATTCCAGGCTCATGGATGAGAAGACTTAATATTGTTAAGATGGCAATACTCCCCAAATTAATCTATGGGTTCAAGATAATCCCTATCAAAATTGCAGCTGCCTATTTTGCAGAAATGGAAAAGGTGATCCTAAGATTCATATGAAAATGCAAGAGATCAGAAAACCAAAACAACTTTGAAAAAGAACAAAGTTGGAGGATTCATACTTCTCCATTTTCAAACTTTACTACAAAGCTACAGTAATCAAGATAGTATGGTACTGGCATAAGGTTAGACACGTAGATCAATGAAACAAAGTGAGAGTCCAGAAATAAACTCTTATATTTACATTCAAGTGATTTTTGACAAGGTTGCCAAGAACATTCAATGAGAAAAGAATAGTCTTTACAACAAATAGTGACAGCACAACTGGACAGTCACATGTAGAAGAATTAAGTTGGATCTCTACCTCATATCACATGCAAAAAATTAACTTGAAACTAAACATGGGTAAATTTTCATGACTTTGGATTAGGCAAAGGTTTCTTAAATATGACATCAAAAGTACAAGCAACCAAAGAAAAAGAGATAAATCAGACATTAGCAAAATGAAAAGCTTTTGTGCTTCAAAGGACACTATCAAGAAAGTGAAAAGATAAGCCAAAGAATGGCTGAAAATATTTGCAAATCATATATCTGATAAGGGACTTGTATCCAGAATATATTAAAAACTTATAATTTAAGAATAAAAAGACATATCCAGTTTAAAAATGGGCAAAAGATTAGAAGAATTTTGGAGATTTCTCCAAAAGAGATATAAAAATGACCAAGAAGCACATGAAAAGATGCTTGGTATTATTAGTCATTAGGGAAATGTAAATCAAAGCCATAATGAGATACCACTGCACACCCACTAGGATGGCTACTCAAACAGACAATAACAAGTATTGATGAGGATGTGGATAAAGGACAAACCTCAAATATTGTTAGTGGAAATGTAAAAATCATGTAGCTTCTTTGGAAAACAGTCTGGTAGTTCCTCAAAGAGTTAAACAGAGTTAGCATATGATCTGAATTCACGCCTATGTATCTACTCCCAGGGGACATGAAAAAATATGCCCGCACAGAAACTTGTACACAAATGTTTATAACAGTATCATTCTTAACAGCCAAAATATAAAAAGAACCCAAATGCCCATTAACTAACAGAACGTTAAGTGAAATGTGGTATATCCACACAATGAAATATTATTTGGCCATAAAAAGGAATGAAGGCAGCCAGCCCGGTGACATAGTGGTTAAGTTCACGCACTCCACTTTGGCAGCCCTGGGTTTGTGGGTTGGATCCTGGGCACAGACCTACACACTGCTCATCAAGCCATGCTGTGGTGGCATCCCACATATAAAATAGAGGAAGACTGACACACATGTTAGCTCAGCAACAATCTTCCTCACCAAACAAAAAAGAAGAGAAAAGGAATGAAGTACTGACACATGCTACAATATGGATGACCAAGTGAAAGAAGCCACATTGTATGATTCCACTTAGCTGGATAAGGAAATCCACAGCAACAAAAGGTAGATTAGTGGCTACTAAGGGCTAGAAGGAGTGAAGAATGGGGAGTGACAGCTAATGTTTACAGGGTTTCTTTTTTGGGTGATGAAAATTGTTCTGCAACTAGATAGTGATAAAGGGCCACAACTCTGTGAACATACTAAAAACTACTGAATTTTTACCACTGCATATTTTAAAAGAGTGAATTCTACGGTTTGTGAGAATGTAAGATATTTTCCAAATCTTTTCAAACTAGTTCAGAAAAGCCACATAAGTTATCAGCAAATACTTGCTAAGAGCCTGCTCTAAGCATGATACTTTACCAGGTACCACAGGCAGATCCTGCCCTCAAAGAGTTTATAATCTGAGCGGGAAGATAGTACAAACAATGCAAAAATGAAATAAAATAAACCATAGCTTGATATACAATAAGGAAATGTGATGAGTCAACATATAATTTACATAATTAACTCCTACACACAGGTATGTATTAGAAGAGGAAGAGATCATATGAATTGGGGCAGGGATACAGTATTAAAAACTTGAAAAAAAATAAACCCTAGGTGATTCTGATATGCTACCTTCCCTCCATCACCAAAAAACCCATGCGATCCTGAGGGAAAGAAGGTTGGATTTGAATAGATGGAGAAAAAAGGAGGTAAACGTTTTGCTTAAAAGGTCTGAAGCAGGAAAATACAAAATGAGTTATCAAAATACAGTGGATATATTTGTATATATTATGTATATATACGCATACTGTCATATATAACAGTATAGTGCAACACCTTTGGAGGCATATTAACTTTAGATATTAAAGATGAGTTAAACCAAGCTCCTTGTGTAAGTAGAGTTATTATTTGGGATATTTCACTTGATCTGGGGTACACAGCCAAGCTGTCTTATGAAGGAGTACTTATATTTCAATACAAGATGAACTTGAGCTGATTTGATTACTTTCTCTCTGCTTCTTACCAAGTATCTTCCTTCCTAATAATTCATTATAAATTTCATAAATTAGCAGATTTTCATTTAGAAATATAGTTAACAAGGATATCCTTTTCACCAAATCACAACTGGAAAAGTAGCTGTGAACTAACAAAAATAAATATTTGCTGAGGTCTTACTGTAAGTGTACAGCATAATTCTAAGCACTTTACACGTTACTCTTAAGTAGTATATATTCAACATATACAAGATAATGCAATTTGACTTCCGAGTAAACATTTTAAACATAAGCCATCCACAGGAACAAATCAGTCAGTTCATAATTTTTCATTTCATTCTAAGTACTACTGCTAATATGTATTTAATTTTTTCACTTCAATTTTCTCATCAGCTCTTTGGCCAATTTCACTCACAGTATCTGCTACTCTTTTTTCCTCAATTCTACTATGTCTTCTGTAGTATCCAGCAACTCACCTCCATTCTTCAGAACTCAACACATCTCTCCATTCTATCTGTATTTTTAATTCTAATTCACTAATAATAATTCTGCTCACCATGGTTCCTTGCTCCTTTATGACTCACAGAGGATTTTTTACAGAATAGAAAAAAATAGAGGGCTCTTTTAGGCAGCCACGTAAAACTCAGGAGGGAGGCTGAAAAAAAGTCCTAGCATCAAATGCCTAGAATTCATTGCTGAGCACAGAACAGTTATTCAATTAATTCTTGTGGAATGATTAAAAAGCCTAAGGGAATAGCTAAAAGAGAAAAGCAGAAACTTATACTCCAGAAAAGGGTTATACTTTGAAAAAATTCTCTAGGTGATTCTGATGTGCCATCTCTCTAACCAAAAAAAACAAAGCAAAAAAGTCCATTTGCTTAAATGTACTTAGATCCTAGGAAAGTACTAGTTTTCATTATGACACCTGGTCAATTATTTTTGACAAATCAGTTTGATTCCCTTATAATTACTCCTGCATATGATACTTCTGAAAACTTGCTGTCATTTTTAATTTAATTATTCTAAAAGTAGACCTTTACTTATATTTGTAAAGATTATCCCCTTATGAGCAAAGCAACACAGTTCTCACTGAAAGATCTCTGTGTATGGATTTAGCATAAAACTAACCAAAGAAGCAGTGTTCAAATAAGGCTGGAAAAAGAAATACACCAAGGCGGCCTTAGGAACAGTCTTGTACAATGGAAAATAGTCATACAAGAACATCCAATTGGTTCTTCTAAATTCATAGTAATATAGTGAATATAGTGGAAAACAAAGCCGCAAGAAGAAATAGCATTATTATCTTCTGATTTTAAGCCATGTAAGATTTTTTTTAGAAAAACATATAGGATCTATCATAGAACTTTTAACCCTGATTTGAGACTGGAGAGATCTTCTAGGTCAGACTTGAAAGTAATTTTCAAATGATTGTTAGTGTCTACAACAATCTGACCAAGCCACCAAAATTTTCAATACCCATTCCATCCAAAATGTGAAAGTGATACAGTGTTTGGTAGCTGTATTCTTATTCATAGGCAGACAAAAGTCATTTAACGTACGCTGGTTTTGAAAGCTATGTGCTAATTCTACTGTATCCTCTCTGTTAATCTTGATATTGTAAAATAATCTTTGTTTATCTGTCTATATTAAAAAGAAGGCATCCTTGACTCTTTATTCTCCATTACCCAATCTACCTACATATAAACACCAAACAGTATCCAGGCTAATTCCTTAATATTTGTTATGGGTTTCCTCTTCCATATTCTCACTGTCTTACTTGAGGACCTCATCAATTCCTAAATGACCTCCCTAGCCTCCTTTTTTCTGCCCACTATCTAATCTGTGTATTGCTGCCAAAAAGTATTTTTCAAATACAAAATACACTTCATTACTAAATAATTTCTTGGCTCCCCAATGCCTTTAAAATAAAATGCAAGATTCTTAACGGTATATACATACCTTCATAATCTGGACCCTGTCCCTCTCCGTAGCTTCAAATCTTTTTGGCACGCTCCTTTTTCAGCCCTATGCTCCAATAATCTAAGCATCTGCAATTTCCAAAATCACACCATTGGCCCAGGCTCCCAAATCTAACTAATGGCCTTCAAAACTTAGTTTACATAACATCTCTAGTCTAAATTAGGTGATCCCCCATCCAGTGCTTCTACTGTATCCTCTCTGTTAATCTTGATATTGTAAAATAATCTTTGTTTATCTGTCTATATTAAACTGTAAGATCCTTGAAGGCAAGGCTGGAATCTTTTATTTTACCACCTCTAATGTCTTATAGTTCCTTAGACATAGGAAATACTCAGTGTTTGATGAACAAGAGAATGACTTACGAGAGCACGGCCATGTCCACATCTCACTAGAGGTTTCATATCTCAAATAATAAGACTAAGTAATAGGATCTACCTAAAAATTGACTTTTCTTTCTTAGAACTTTCCAATCTAGAATCTCCTTAACACTTTTTTTTTGGTAGATAAAAGACTGATGATCCCTTAACCGCAATTACATCTCTAGGAACTAGTCTCTCCTTGCATTTACCTAAATTCTTATTTTTTGTTTTCCTTTGTGCTTTCACTAGTCAATAAAAATCCTAAAACCTGAGAACCCCTTCACGTTCTTAGCTGAACCCGAGACAACCAAAGAAATAGGCTTATGACTGGCCTAAGTGTCACTTGGCTAGTTACTAATTTATATTAGATTCTATGTTAATTTCGCTATGTAATAGCTCCAAATGCTATATCCAGTTTGAAAAGCCCATAATTTTTATCATTACAAAGTTCAAAAATACATCGAAAGATCTCAGCCACAACTGGGGGGAATAGGAGCATTTAAATGACCTAAGAATAATCTTAATAGGAAATGTGCTTCTATATGAAAAAAATACATTTACTGAATGAACTAAGACATGAATGAAAATAAAGATTATGGAAGGGTAAAACTATTTTTGGAAATACATATTAAGAGCCATAAAAATGCTTAAACCTTTTGGCCCAACTTCTACTTACGGGATATTCTACTCTAAGTGAATAAAGCCCCCAAAGGGAGAAAAAAAACTGTACATATAAAAATGTTCCACTGCCTCATTTTTATACAGAAAAAAGTGAAAGCAAATAAAATGTCCAACAGCAGAATGACTAAGAAAATTACGGTTCATCCACTGACAAAACATTGTGTAACATTTTAAACAATTATGAACACCGTATAAGAAATTAGAAAAATCTTTATGATACAACCTTAAGAGAAAACAGGACTATTTATATATATTTATACTGTGAATACATATTTAACATTAATTATATTAAATGTAATTAATATAAATATTTTAACTAAAAACTGAGTAGGAAAAACATAAAATACGAGAGACTGGATATTTCTCCTATTTTCCAAATAGCATGTAGCTTTTTTCCACATTGCTTCTATAATTCAAAAAAAAAGAGGGAGAGAAGTCTTTAACTTTGAAGTGCTTAAAAACTTTTAAGTTCCAAATTCCACAATTTAGCCTTATTTAACATACCAGAAAACTATAAGTAGTTTTGGTTTCTAAGAAAAGTAAGGGAATGGAGAGTTGCTGAACTATGAAATTTTTATAAAGAACACTAAAATTCCGGTGGCTGTCTTCTAGTTTGGAAACATCAGAATCACTAAAACCATATGATAATTAGTGTGGGTGGTAACATGGCTCAACAGCTAAATAGCATATTAGAGATTCAGATACTGAACTTGATCCGAGGACAGTCACAAGCTTGCTGTAAATTCTAAGTCACTTTATTCTTTTAAAGATTGGCCCTGAGCTAACATCTGTTGCCAGTCTTCCTCTTTTTTTGTTTTTTTTTTTCCTCCTTCTTCTCCCCAAAGCTGCCCCTCACCCCCCAACCCCATACAGAGGTGTATATTCTAGTTGTAGGTCCTTCTTGTTCTGCTATGTGGGACACTGCCTCAGTATGGCCTGAGGAGTGAGGCTAGGTCCACGCCCAGGATCCAAACGGGCAAAACCCTGGGCTCCCAAAGCGGAGCACACGAACTTAACCACTCAGCTACAGAGCTGGCCCCACAAGTCATTTTAAATTCTAGTTTTTAGGTCCTCTCATCAGAATACTGGAGACACATAATGACACTTTGATACACACTACAGACCATGAAGAACTGGAAAAGATTCAAGAACTATAACACCTCTCTCCCTTTCCCACCAATACAACCCAATTCCCAATTCCAACGTGCATATCTGGATTAGGCAGGTCATTTTAGCCCTGAGCCTACTAATTTGTCCCTGAGCAATGAAGATGGAAGTCCAGAGGTAATAAGAAGCAAAGCTGGAGTGGGAATAAAAAAGAAAGAATTCAAAACATTTCTGTATATAGACCTTTCTCTTATCCAGCTAAGCAAACCTAATCGTCCACTTACAAGTAATTAACTAAATTATACCAATTCTTTGCTTTAAATGCTGTCCTACCTTTTCTGGGCTTCATATTTTCTTTCTTCTATCCAATTTTGTTCAATATTTAGCAAGCCCCACCCA
Organism: Equus caballus; assembly: GCF_041296265.1. Taxonomy (NCBI): domain Eukaryota; kingdom Metazoa; phylum Chordata; class Mammalia; order Perissodactyla; family Equidae; genus Equus; species Equus caballus. The sequence continues at coordinate 43,348,512 of NC_091704.1, forward strand.
TTTTCTGTCACTCCAATTAGTCCTATATTCCAAAACTGAAATACAATTCAAATTCACTTATTCAAAAATTGTTTGTTGAGTGCTAACTATGTGCAACCCACCAGAGACTCAATAATTAGATAGGTTCTCCCATCAGCCTTTGTAAACTGCTTTTGGATTGACCCCACTTTCTTGAAAACACGGTAATAAGCAGTAGAGCAAAATACAGCACCTATTATTTCCTTAGTTATAAACTCTAGATACAGTGAAGAAAACATTTACTTTGTCTTTCAAGATAGCATCACATTTTAAGATGCTCATCACAAAGAAACATTCAGTTAATAACTCTAAGCAGATCCTTCTGTTCAAATTGAGGAGTGAAGAGGATAACTTCTTATTCTATAGAAGAAACACTGTAAGGTTACACAAAATCATGAACAACTTCCAAACTCACATATCTGTGAGTTACAACATATCTGTCTCTTGCTATTAAAAACGTGTGGGTGCCTAGCAATTGAATGGCATCATATCCTACTGCATTTGTTCCTTGAGTTTACTGTTATCTGCAATAAAGGTGAAAATGTTATTCAAGTGAACATGTTGCCACAGTATAGGAAAGTCTATTAAAAAGCCCTTCCTTTACCTTTCCTCCCACAGTCCCATTTTCTTCTCAACTCAGACTGCTCGTGAACACACCAACACACAGTATTAAAATAAATTTACACATTCAAGAAATGTAGTACTAGAGTAGTCTGAACTCAGCTTTTATCTTTCTGTATCTGACTTAAAAGTCTACTCTAGCTGATACACTGGGTCGTAAGTCAGAAGCCCCATATTTTACATATGATGGAAACGTGTACAGAAGACAGTTGCATTTAGGCTACCAAACATGAATGTTAGTGAAGATTACACCCAAGTTTTAAACACCAGAGCCCAAGCATAAGAACAAAAAGTATCCTAACACTAAATATATTTTTCACAATTACCTCTAAATCTTTCCAAAAATGCTAGAAATTATTCCATCTGACAAGTTGTACGTACACGCTCGCTCTCAGAATCAGAACAGTAGAGGAGGGATGGATTCAAGTGATATTCAGGGAGGTGTTACAAATATCAGACCTGAGTGAACAACTGGACTGGAGGTACAGTAAAGAAGAAGGATCAAGCATTATTACCAAGTTTCCAGTTTAGGCAACTGAGTTGATGGTGGAAACAATAACCTACTTCACATAGTTGTAAGAATAGTTTTCTTTCTTTTTGGTTGGGAGAGGGGTAAGAGTAGGGAAGAATTGAGGGATGAGTTCAGATTTACATACTTTTGAATTTATTTTATTTATGGGATACCCAGAGATGCCTAACAGACAGCTGGATCTGTCTTAGAAGAGAAATATATTCTGCAGACAGATTCGTGAGTTAGCAGCATAGAGGTAGCAAGCATGTAAAAAGTCATGTGAACAGATGAGATCAATAGGAAGAGAGAACAGAACCAAGGCTGACGAACCGGCTTGGGAACATCAATACTTAAGGAGTGAGTAGAGGAGGAAGAACTAGCAAGTGTGTACACGTGAGAGGTCAAATACATAGGGGCAGAACAAGAAGACACTGATAGCCCTGAACCCAAAGGAGAAAGCTGTTCCAAAAAGGGAGTAAGGAGAAACACAAGACGTAGTCAAACAAAATGACCAGAAAATAGCCCTTTTCTCCTTATCTGCCCCAACTTTCAGTAAATAGCACTGCTTCTCTAACTTTAAGCCTCTCTTCTAGAGAGGCAATGACTGTTCTTCACTATCAACTATGCTCTGTTTTTAGTATAAACAACAAACATTAAACTTAAAGCAAAATGTAAACTCAGTTTTGGTGAGTTATTGTACCATCTCTCATTTCTTGTTCTAGGTTCTATGTGATATATGTTCAAAACACATTATTTAATTATGATAAAAAAGAGGGGAAAGTCTACTTTACCTGACTGGTAGAGCATCTAACCTAACAGAATTAACTAATATAAATAAATGCTACTTAATAATGTCAATTACAAGATTTTGGAGGTGAGAGGTAAAAATGGGCAAGTAAAATTATGTCCAATAATAAAGCAGCTGTAAGATCTCAGAAAAATATCTAAAGCTGTTCAAAGTATTTTTTGACAGAGTAGTACCAAAGTTAAACAGTATACTAAAATCAATTTCAAAATTCAGTCACCAACAAACTACTATATATGCAACAACGTGGATCAATCTCAAAAGCCTTACACAAGTGAAAGAAACGTGACACAGACGTCTACCTACTGTATGATTCCATTTATATGACATTCTAGAAAAGACAAAAACTGTAGGGACAGAAATTAGGTCTGGTTGCCAGGGTCTGGAGTAGGGGTAGGAAACCGATTACAAAAAGTACATAAGGGAACTTTTGGGGTGATGGGAATATTCTGTCTTGATTATGATAGTGGTTGCGAGACTGTATATGTTTGTCAACACTCATCAAACTGCACACCTAAAACAGTGAATTTTACTGTGTAAATTATACCTCAATAAGCCTTACTTAACTTTTAAAAAACTCAATCATATCACTATTTTAGTTGAAAAGCATTTTTAATGTGCTATAATGTATTTCTCATTACAGTTAATTTATCTACATTATTATACATAATACTTAAATTAGCAAAGAAAATAAAAACTAAAATAAATCATTTTTAAGCTTAAAACAAGAAAGTATTTAGATATCTTCCCTCTTAAAATAAATCCCCGTATCTCACTCCCAATTCCACTGCCCAATGGACCAAAACAAAAAAACTCTTCCTATACTTTACAATCCTCAGTAACAGCTAAAACAGGAACTCCGTTTTAAATTTTTCTTGGACTTATTCCTATGCACAAGGTATGATATGTATGAACTGTAAGGAATACATGTAAATAAAATGTTCTTACCCAAAAGGCAAGAAACCTCAGGATATATCTATATCCAAAAAAATTATATTTTGAAATTAACACAAAAACATACTCGCCACTCGTTAATCTTAGATCTAGAACTACATCTTTAAGAAATATCATATAGCTCAATTCTAATTAATCAATTCAACAAAAATGTATTGAATACCTACAACAAAGGACAAGCACTGTGATGGTGTTACAGACACAAAGATGAAAAAATACAGTCTCCTTGCTCTCACAGAGCTGGTGGTTGAGTATGGTTGACAGACACAGGAACAAATTATTTTATCAAAAGATGTAAGTAACAAACTGACAAATACTACAAAATGGAATGACCAGGGAAACTTTCACAAAAAAAGCCATGCTTTCTCCTTCTCTTTAAAAAAATTTCTGGTGCTTGAGTTGTTTTGAGAAGTTAACACATGTCTACAGAAGAAAGTAGGATTGCTACACAAATACTTATTTTCACAGTTTATGTCAATGCCTCTTCACCAGCAATATTTTGAACTTATGAGGATAGAATCTGAGGCCTTTCAAACTGCTCTAGATCTCATAAGGAAAGTAATAGATTATAGGACCATCCACATTAATATCACCACCTATATTCACCATGCTATGTAAAAATTTGCTTACAGGGAGATAAAAGATTGGATATTGACAGAGAAAGAAAGAGGTACATAAGAAAAGGGAAAGAGAAAAGAGTTAAAAAATGAGTACAGTTAAATAAAAAGCATATGTCATATATGTATGTCTTTCAGGATACCCTGAAGGTAGATTACAGTATAAATACTATGATCAAAGAATGGTAACAGTAGCTTTTAGGCCATTACACTTCAACTTTCGAAACTTAAGAGCTTTCTGAGGCATAGCTAGAACGCTGGGGAAAAAAACATTATGTCATGTGCATCAATTTTCTAATAAGAGTAATTTTTTACAAAAGGGGCTTTGGCCCAATTTACACCCATGTAAAATTTCAACTTGATTATTACCAAGGAAAAATTAAATCACATATAGCCTATACTCAGATGATCAATTTCTTTAGGTGGAAACTGGCAACCCACAATTCTACCAGACAGAGATAACTATAAGCACATTTTAAAATCATGAGGGGCTGGCCCGGTGGCACAGCGGTTAAGTTTGCACGTTTCGCTTCTCGGCGGCCCGGGGTTTGCCAGTTCGGATCCCCGGTGCGGACATGGCACTGCGTGGTATGCCATGCTGTCATAGGCGTCCCACATATAAAGTAGAGGAAGATGGGCACAGATGTTACCTCAGGGCCAGCCTTCCTCCGAAAAAAGAGGAGGATTGGCAGTAGTTAGCTCAGGGCTAATGTTCCCCCAAAATAAAATAAAACAAAATAAAAATAAAATAAAATCCTGAAAGGGTTAACAAGTAGCAGTGCTGAGAAAACCCAGTGATATATTTCCTTGCTAGGATTAATTTCAAGGACATATTTGTTTTGCAAATAAAAGTAAATAAATATACAATCATAAAGATCAACATTTTTAGAGTAAACTACATTTGAATTTTAATAATTCATCAGTGTCTCAAACACTGTTAGTTTTTAAGGTATCTAGAATCAACAACTATTTTTTAAAAACAGTACCATATAAAAATAAGCATGCCTTTCAGCAGGATAAGACCAAAGGACTGAGAAGTAGAAGTAACCCAAATATGCTAACTCCAACAAAAAGGAATCCAGTATTTCAAAGTGATGTCACAGCTACTGGATTTCTCAAGAGAGGTAAAAGTATAAAAAAAAAATTTTAATGAATAAATTGATTAATGTTGCTGATTCCACGTTTTTGCATACAGTTAAGTTTCTCTTTCTGCCAAAGGGCAAATATATACAAAAGAAAACTTTGAGTTTGATACATTCATGTTAAATGATATGTTATACAACTGTAAGATGGCAAAACACATAAAATGCTGGAAGTTTAATGTGTTCTTGGGAATAATTTTTTAAAGCTAGTTTATAAAAAATAACTTAAGAATCACAATATTATTATGAAAATAAAGTGGATTTTCCATTTTCAAAAGCTATCTATTTTATAGATATAGCATATATATTATTTAAAATCAGTATCCTATTTAAGTGTATATTTGTACATACAAACATTTTATCATACTTGATGTAAAGTAATAAGGTATTTTTAAAGAAGACTGTCATCAAATAATGAATCGGCTGTAACTGACAAAACATTTTTGGAATTACTTTTTTTAAATTATCTTTAGGATCTCCTTATAAGCCACACAAGAAAAAACATCTCACTACTTTATAACCAAGTCTACCCTTTTTAACAAAAAAATGTATTATAAGTCTTAAAGAGCTGGGTGGTAGAATGGAAAGAACAGAAGTTTTAGAATTAGACATATTTGGGTTGGAATCCTATCTCTAACACCTGCTAGATTTGCCACCCTGGACAAGTTTCTTAAACATGATGAGCCTCAATTTCCTTGTCTGTAAAATGAGAACACTATCACTAATCTCACTGGGTAGTTGGGAGGTTCAAATCACGATACATAGTGTAGGGTTAAGGTTGAGGGGCAAAGCATCGACTCTGGAGTCCCTTCTCCACTTTCTTCCACTTATTAGATGTGTGACCTTGGGCTAGTTCTTAATCATTCTATACCTCAGTTTTCTAAAGTATCTTAGGATAATGACTACAACCAAACTCATACTATACGTTGAAGAATTGAGAAAACCCATATAAAGCCCCTGGTACATGGAAATCACTTGATAATACTACATATTACAAATGTAAAGTACTCAATACTGTACCTGACACAAAAAAGATCTTATTAAATCTTAGTTTTCCTAAACTAAGTTCTAAATTACTTTTTACTGTCTCCAAAACTCAAATTCACCCCTGGAGATAAAAATTTGCCATTAAGGATAAGAAAAAGACAATCTCAAAGGTTCTAAAGGTATTCACTAAGGGAATCCCCATAAGGTTATACATAATGGCAAGAGCTCTGGCATTAAGCCCACAACTTCCCACACTGATGACTCTGAAAGGATCAACATTCTTTGCCTATATAAATATTAGAATTTTAAAAAGCTATCATACTAATTTATAGATTCATCTACTATATTACAATTAGTCACATATCTATGAATGAACTCACTCTCTAACCCTGAATTTTCCCTTTCTAAAAATAAATGCTTTGACAAGTTCAACTCAATATAAAAAACTTTAAAAATTCACAGATGGCTTAACAAACTCAAATTTAAAATATAAGGTAGTAAAGATTTGCTGATTTTAAAAGTATTTTATATTTAGGATATATAGTCTGAATTCTATTTTAGTTCTTTGCCTAAAGTACACAATTTCCTTGACTACATGACTTGTAAGCAAGCACTGACTCAACTGAGAAACCAGAGGATAATATTAAGATTTTACTAAAACTAGAAATGTGGAATCCTAAATCCTTAAGAAAGAATATAAATCAGACTGATCATTTACAAATTATAAGACAATGGGCAATTTTCTAACCTTTCCAGCCTCAGTTTCTTCATCTGTAAATTGTGTACGATAATTGTTTCTAGTTCATGAACTTGTTGTAAGAATTAAATGAGATAATATTATGGGGGACATACTTAACACAATTCCTGGCAAATAATAAGCCCTCAAAATGTTATCCAGCTGGCAATGCTACATCAAGAAATAATCTCTCCTAATAACATCACTTTGGGAATAAAAAGGAATATGCCTTAAAACATAATGCAATCTGACAAAACTCAATTCATGAAAACTGACTGCAGATTTACACCAGTCAAAATGATACACAAGACAAATATCTAAAATCATTTTTATTATTTAACTTAGTTGGGCAAAAAAAATCTGAGCACATAAAATACTCTTCAAAACAACAATGATGGCCTTAAATAAAGAGACAGCATGTTTAAAACTGCTTTTAAATCAACTAGAAACACTAAAGTTCCACTCTAGTAATTTTTACAAATAGTATAAAAATAAAACTTTCAAAAGTCATGACGTATTGTTTACTACAAATATAGTTCATTCACTTACATTCCTCAGGAAGGACATATATAAGTAAACTCAATCATTCAAACACCAAACATATACACACAAGGTCAGGATTTCTAACGTAAAAGTACTATTTTCATACCAAGAAAATACAACCAAGAGACAGGTATCATCTCTCTCGAGAAGAGGGAAAAGCACCTTGGACTCAGATAATTGAAAAAGTCACAAACGGTATCACTGTCAGCACTGAACAATACCTAGCTTCATGACCACAGCTCAAACAATTCTTAAAGAAACATAATATAATAAAAAACTAGTAAGAGTCAGGGAATCCCTATTCTCTCACTGACTCACAACATGAGTCTATACAAATCACATGGCTTCTGAGGGTCAAGTTCTTCACTAAAAAATGAAAATAATGCTGGTGACTTCTCTCACAGGGAAATGAAACTATTTATAAATGAATTCAGGTGATCTTGAAAAAAGACCAATTTAAAAATACAAAGAATAACTATAAATGACAACTGCTAAAAATAAAAAAAAACTTCGCTTAAAAACTATTAAAAATATAATGACTTTTAAAGGCTATATACGACCATAAATTACCACTAAAGCCAAATCAGCATGCTCAGGATACTAAAATAAACATCTTCAACTAAACAGTTAACTACCAGGCTTCTATCAAGTTCCTAGTCAGTAATTTCCTATTTGTTTTATGGCAAATAAATGGGATAAACAGAACAGAAGTTACATTTCTCTAAAAGGAATTTTTATTTACCTCAGTCTTCCCAGTCACTTATACATAAAACTGAAATATTATTTTAAAATTTCAGAATTACTTACAAATTATGCATTTTAAGCAATGGGGTGGGGAAAGTTAAAATTATACAAAACTGAAACTCTTCAGTTTTTATTTACTCTTGTATTAACTTTTACAGTTTATTTTGAGAGAGTATATAAATACACAAGAAAGTATGTCAAAATATAACATAGATGGGTTTAAATGTTTCTATAGCAGTCTGATGATGGCTTGGTACCAAAAAATTAAATATGAAATTATGGAGCCTTATATATGTTTGAGCTGGGTAGTCCCGCTCCAAATAAAGTAAATTTTATGTTTAAATTCATATAGCTTTGCTCATAACATTTTTGAAATTTAATCATGATCACTATGCAGAAAACCAAAATTAGGTTTACTGCCATACTGAAAACTTTCACTTTCATCCTCAAAGAGAATCTCAAATAGACAGTCTTTCTTTCTTCAGATACAACTTTTTTCTTCTTAAAGGCGGACAGTATTATAATGATCCATAGCACAGGTTCAAAATGCTTTCAAATAATTTTAGTAAACGAATTGTTGAATGGCAGGAAGCATCCCATATACTCTTCACAAAACACTAAAATAATTAAGTATTTAATATTCAACTTTGATTTACTAGACTTTCATTATTTGCTTTAAAACTGTTTTAAGTAATTATTATAAGTTATTGGTAACTCTGCAGACTCAAAGGAAACAGTAAACCATACTGTTGAAATTTCCTTTAGGTGTATTAGGAAATATTTCTCCAAATAATATAACGAGTAATAGAACATTACTGGAACACTTATGGTTGTCTCCTTTCACTGAATTAAATAATAATAATGGAAATACAAGATTAACCACTATCTCAACCAATACAAGGGAGGTAGAGCAGACTAGTCACAATCTCTAGGGAAATACAAACTGTTCCTTCCAACTAAGTTATCAAAAATTTAAGTTCAAGTTTAGGTTTTATTCGACTGTTACAATATTTTCTCCTTTAAAAAGAACCTATTTAATTGGTTTGAACCAAAGAAAAAATATTTTCCATCTACTTTGAAGAAATGTTTATGCTATCTTAATGCAAGCTATCACACAACCTATATTACTTACAGATTACTAAATAGAATTGGGAAAGCAAGATCTGATAACTAATTCACTTTAATTCCAAACTCACAAGAAAAAAAAATCAATCACATACACAGATATCCAATGCATTGATTCAAACATCTGTGTAAGAAATAAGAAAGCTCCCTTTAAGTATAAAACTCTAAAAATAAGTTGCTTCCCTTGATGAAAACTAAGCAAGCAGAACTCCTCTTTCCACTACTTTTAGTAGAATTATGTTCATCCCTTGACATACGTCTCAGTATTTTATTGAAGTAAAAGTTCATCACAGGTTCATATAAGGGCCTTTTAAACATTTATATTGAAGCCCTTACTCCGCCCCCCAACCCAAAATCCTCCGCTTAAGATGTGAAGTGTGCCTCCCTTCTGTATCCCCCCCAACCCGGGCAGGCCCCCATTCGCACACCCCCCACCCAGTGTAGGCCTGAGGCCCTGTAGCAAACAGTGTCTAACAGGAGCAGGCAGCACAAAGACAGGAATGGGAGATTAGTGGGAGGGAGGGAGGCCGGGATTGGGGCTCAGCAGGAGCTTCAGGCTTTTTAAAATTCAAACTGCTCCCTGACCAATACAAATCACGGACACGCTACTGACTACTACACGGATTTATAGCATTAAAAACATGCCTGGTACGTGACAGCTATATTAACTTCACTCTTTTTAACATTTATCCATACGTTTGCAGGAAACCTGGGACAATTTATTTTAAGCAGAGTGCTAAACTCAAAAATAACCTTCAGAGAAGTTACTTATTCTACAATGACAATAATAATTTAATGAGACAAAAAACTCGAACCAATGTTAACATTCACCAGTAAAACAAGGCACTTTGTTGATCAGTGTTGCTTCATTTTAACCAATGAAAGTTTTCCTTCAGTGAGTATCAGACAAAGTATCAAAATAGTCTAACCCAGGTACATTTATTTTTCTATGCAATTTGTATGGCTGAGGACTTTTAAATTGGTTTTTTTCCCTTATACCAACCTACATTACCAACGCCTCCATAAACAAGCTCTAAACACAACTTCCTCGTGAACTAGAATTTGTTAAGACAGAACTGATATTTTTCTTCAGCATTTACAGATACATTTGACCTATTAAAATGACACCTCTCTCATTACACAGTCAAACATCATGGGCACAAACAGCCAATGACAATCCTGGGACCTCAAGAAGATCTGCCTTGACACGAAAGGATGGCACCTTCTACATTTTTTTTTTAACCTCCAAGGGATTTTAAGCATAACTTAATTTCTGTCCCTTTAAAGAAAATTCGTTTTACCTGTATCGCAGCCCAATTCTCAAAACATTTAAAATTCCTTTTATGCTTCTACACGTTTGAATCAGGAAGTACCTGAGTGTTTCATGTATAGTCGGTTAAAATTGTCCTTATATAACGCATACAAATATAAAGTGGCAGGGTAAGCCTGTCAAGTAGTTTATACTTGTCTTAGAATAAAAAGTCCATGTGCAATACACTGTCAAACAACAACATAAATGCTCTTTGGGGAGGATATGCAGTGTCTACCACACTATGGTTTCCTATATTAAATACGGATGTGGACGATTTAATTCTTCACAAAAAGAAAATGAGTCTTTATTAACTTTCCAACGTCCAAACAAGTTTTACACAGGGAAAGAATTACCACTGGATCCGTGTCTGAGTATTTACATTTGTCTCACTAACTGAAACTACTTCCTCCCTTCATGGGGTCACAGGGGGAAGAAGGGGGGTTGTTTGTTTCACTGGGACGTTCCCCACTCCCGGACCAGGAAAGTTGTAAATATGGGGACGATCAGGGCACAATTGCTGTTAGTTGTATTGTTTCCGCCTCCTCACTAGCTCCGGCTCTTCTCCCGGGCGAGGCCTGTCACCGACCAGCAGTAGCTCCGCTCAGCCCGGAGCTCTCCTAATCCCCGAGCTCAAGTAGATTCCGCTGGCCCGCGGCCTGCACTCTCCGCCGGGCCTACGCCTCCCCGACCGCCCGGCAGGAGCCCAGTCCCCGCCACCGGAGCCGGCCGGGAGAGGGTACAAAACCACCGCCACCCAGGGCGGCTGCCACCAGAGAGGAGCGAACTCTAGACTCGCCCGTGGAGGAGACCTGGGGCCGCTAAGGAAACGGCGGGGAGGGGAGCGAGGAGGAGAGACGCTGAGGACCTGGCGCCGCCGCCGCCGCCGCCGCCGAAATAAAGAGCAGGAATTTACCTGGGCGAATCGGCGTCTGAATCCAAGGGGAGGCCGAGGCCGCTGTGGCGAGAGACTATAATCCGGGCCGGGAGGGGGGGTGGCTACGGCTCCTCTTCCGTCTCCTCAGTGCGGGGAACATGTAGAGCCGGGGGGAGACCAGCCGAGAAGACAAATCGCTGCTTCTTCTTCCTCCTCCTCCTCCTTCTCCCACATAGAAACACTCACAAACACCCGACCAGGGGCCCGAGCTACCGGGGGGGCATCGCCGCCGGCCCGGGAACCAATCCTCCTGTCGGCTGGGGCGTCCCTCCCTGCGGCTTGGTGGTGTCGGGTGAGTCGGTACCGACGGAGGGAGGGGGGGGAGGGCGGGGGGGGAAGGAGCCCTGTGTGTGTCTCTCTCTCGTTCCGTCTCTCCCTCTCAGAACAAAATGCCGACCGGAAGTGCAGCTGCAGGAATGACTCCCTCCGCCGGCGCCAAACACTAACAACCACCCCCTCTTCCCCACTCCACTTCCGCCACCGCCGCCGCCGCCGCCACTTCGGCTCGCGTCCTCTGCCGCGCCGCGCCTCACCGCGCCGCGCTGCGCCGCTCCCGGGGCCGGGCCGTGGCCGACGGCGAGGTGGCTGCGGCGGCGGCTCTCCTCTGCGCCCTTCTTCTCCTCAGGGCGGCTGTGGATGTTGCCTTTTATTGTCGATCCTGCGGAGCGGGGTGCTCGCTGCAGCGCTCGCTGCAGCGCGGGCTGGCCGCCTCTCCCCGGTCTTTATTTTCCTGGAGGCCGACCGAGGCGGGGCCCGAGTTCGGTGGCGGTCGTGTGCGTGGGGGGCGCTCCGGCCCGGATCGGCTCGCAGGCCGCGCTCGCTGCCCCAGCTGGTCGTCATTAGCTTTAGGGAGCCGCGCTCGGGGCGGCCACGTAGAGGACGCCCGCGATTCGACGGCGACGGTGCATTTTTTAAACGGTGTCCCTGCGGCCGGGTGGATGGATGTATCGTACGCCTTCTCTCCTTTTGAGAGGCCAGACTTTACGCCCGTCTCTGCATTATTTCTGCGGAGTAAGAACGCAGCCCTTGGCGGTGAAGAGGAGCCCCAGCTGGACTGAATTGGAATCGTGTTTGTGATGCATTTATTTCTGGAAATATGCGGTCTTTTCTGGTCTGCTTTTTGTTGGCGGTGGTTTTGGTTCTTGCCTAACTGTCGGGATAAAGGCCTGTAGGCGACGCTGTTCGAGAGAGGAGCTGGCCGCGGCGGGCCCGGAGCGCTCGGGTCCGCGCCCCGCTCGAGGTGTGGGTGGAGCCCGGCGCGGGGAGAGCGGCCGGCCGGACCCAGACGCCGGCCACCCGCGGACTGGGGGCGACGGGTGGGCCTGGGGCCGGCCGGTCTCAAACATCGTTTTCCTCTCCATTTGAACCAGTGAGGTACTGGCCAAGGCTGGAGTACAAGTGCGATCGTGTGTGCAGTACCATGCTTTTGTAGTCTCTTACTGTAACACGTGAAATACCTTTATCGTTCCACAGTTCTGTTACGTTTACTTGTGTAAATTAAAAGGGGGCTAGTCTTCATGTAAGAAGTGCAGTAGGTAAGCGAATTTTACTCAAACGGGACGAAATTTGTGTTTTATTTTCGTGAGTTTATTTAAATTATACATTGTTTATGTATTTGTAAATGTACCAATACGCTAAAAGTAAATGGGAAAACTTGTTTACAGGTTATTCCTTTTGCCTCAAAAATCACTCGAGGGACTCAATCAGACCTTGTTACTCCTTTACTCTGCTGCAGTGGCTTTGCACCTAGCTGAGAGTAAAAGCCAAAGCCTTGACCGCGGCCTACAGACGGTGCGCGCCATGGGGTGAGGGGAAGCTGCCCTGGCATCCTTGCCAGCAGGACCTCTGCCAGGCTCTTTCCCCAAGTATCCATAAGGCTTGCCCCCCTCGCCTGCAGGATTTTGCTCAGATGTCACCTCGGGGCTTCCGTGGCCACTCTTTAAACTGCAAGTTCCCTGTCCCCCTTTTTCTTATGTATCCTTCAGGCATTCTGCATATCTTACACGTTTAGCTTATTATCTGTTTTCCCCCGGTAGAATGTAAGCTCCAGGAGGGCAAGAGGTTCTGTGTGTCTCCGGTGGTGTTTTGAGGAGGAAATAATGCCTGAGACACAGTGGATGTCTTAATATTTGATTAATGAGTGAATGGTAATTATAAAGGCCTTGACTCCCCCCCACACACCAATTTCCTAACTCTCTCCCTTAATATATACATATACAGGCTTCTGTGCTACAGAGACCTTTTGAAAGATTGAGAAAACTGGAAAAACCTAGGGAAATGCAAGTTTATTACAGAGTTCTAGAAAAGGCAGTACTCTAGACGTTTGGAAGTCCTCCACAACACCAGAAGCCCACAAACTAGTGATAATTATTTGTTTTTAGGTTTCTGTAAATGGGCTTGCTAGAGGACAGTCGATCAGATTACATGATCATATTTGTACTGGGCCAATTAGCTTTGCTGTCTTCCTGGATCACACACTTCGTTTTTCATCCTGCCTGCCTTTCTTGCAAAATACATGCTATTTTCACCAAATTAAAGTCTGTGAGAATTTGGTTGGCTTAGCCCAAATCCAGCACTACTGGAAAACTTCATTCAGCTAGTATTTATTGGGCACAAAATGTGTGCCAGGCACAGTGATTCAAAAGGTGCGTATTTCTGAAGCTTTATATAAAGGACCACATATGGCTACTTTGGTTACTACTCAATTATGCTGTCAAGCAAAGCAAATGCTAGTAAGATTTATTTTTACAGTTTCCTTCTGAAGTAAAGGTTCAGTGAAAGCTGAGGTCAGCTTTAGTGTGGATATTGTAATTCACCTTTTAGTTTGCTGTTCAGTTACATTTACTTACCTTATGATAGCACTAGGTATACCAATAAATTAATTGATAATGATTTTTGAAAACTATGAAACAAAATGAGAATTTTTAGTTCCTACTGGCTGGAAAAATAGGCCTTTTAAATTAAAATAAGAAGGGGTACCAGTAAACTAGAAACTATGCAATAAGCCTTTGGCTATGATATTACAAGTAATCGTATTTCATGTATGGAATTTTTGGACGAGAAAAGAGTCTTGATAGGTATTTTGCAACCATTAATACAATTAATTAGACACTGTTTAGTAAATCCAACAGTTTGTTAATTCTAAGTTTACCCTTAATCTTAAGAACAGCTTTCAGTAATATACAGATGGCTCAGAATATGTTTTTCACTCAGTTTCAAAATACTAATACTTCAATTTGCTTAAGGAAGCCCAGTTATCTTCCTCTATACTTTCTTAAATGTTACTGGTAGACTAATAATTTTGTATGTCCAGGTAACAAAAGTCTTGGCATTATTGTTCTAATTAAAAATTTTAGATATTTTTTCAGTTTCTTCCCTCATTTACTTATTAAGGACTTACCTAGGTGCTAGTTAACTTTGTAATAGGCACCTCCTATACATTAGTGAATGAAAATAGACACGTTCTCTGCCTTTAAGGGTTTTAATATGTATGTAGTTTATATCAGTTTTTTCCAGATCATAGAATTAAATTGTTTCAGTAAATATCAGAATATTTCTGTATTAAGTCAATTAGTGTTTTACTTGCCTAAATTTAAGTATTCAAGTTGAGATCTTGTGTAGAATCTATTAACCTAATCTTAGTGTTTTCTTGATTTCGTTGTCTTGTTTCTCTTTTTTTTTTGCTTAATAACTATTTTCCTTAACACCATCCAGTTATTTTGCTTTTACGTTCTTAAATCTTTAGGTCCAAAATCAATTGATTTATGGTGGCCTTATATTTCATTATTATATCCTTGATTTGTCAGTTCTTAGTTTGTAGGGTCGTCCAATAAACTTTTAATCTGACCTAATATTGCCCCCTTGCTTTAAGTATTATTGAGTTGCACTAATTTTATTTGTCAAGAATATTCCTGGATATTCCCATATATATTCTTGATCAATAAACTACAGAAAATTTAATATTTTAAAATGGATTTTAAGTATTATCAATTGAATTCATCAGTAGGAATTGGTACAATTGATAAATTATGAATTGTTATTTTTATTGAAAACAATTATCTTCAAGATAAATACAATTTGCCGTAAAATGATAGAAATCAAAAATTTTAGAAAATCATTTTCTCACAATTTTATGCCTACCAGTTCTTATCCTTTGTTACTGATAAAATTAACTTCTATAGAAACAAATTTTTAAGAGAGAAAAAAGAAGTAAAGGACATGTAGTATATGTGTGTTTTGTAGATTATTTCAAACTCTACCAAAATTATTT
The DNA here is from genome assembly GCF_041296265.1 of Equus caballus. NCBI lineage: Eukaryota > Metazoa > Chordata > Mammalia > Perissodactyla > Equidae > Equus > Equus caballus. The sequence goes on from NC_091704.1 coordinate 43,363,831, forward strand.
CATATTTAGGACAATTAAGTTACCTTTAGGATGATTTTTATCTTAAGAAACTTTGATGAAGAGTTAATTATAGCTGTTGATTTGAGGGTGAGCTACAAAAATATCAAATGACTTAACATTCTGTAAATATGTTCCTATTTCAAGTTTTCAAAATAAATACCTTAATCAAGTTTGTGATACCTTAATCAAGTTTGTGATAATGTCTATGAAGACTATTCAACATATTTTATCCATTTTTGTTAAGATGATAGAAATGAATGGTTTTTCCCCTGGATGATTTTCTTTCTTCCTCTTGACCTTCAGGAACGAGCTTTGTCCTTTCATTAATCCTTCTCACCTCTAATTAAGGATTTTTCTCTAAATTCATAGATTTTATTATCCATGCCATCCATTTATAATCCTATGACTTTCTTATATATTTTTTAACATTTTGTGTTTCTACGCCTTATGTTCCTAAATCAAAGGGACCAGTTATGTGTTAGCCTACAAGTTTCAATGTGTGTTGCATAGAGTAGGGCCCTCAAAAAATGCATTTCTGAAATATAATTTCACTGTAAAATTATTAGAGTCATTAAATCTTCATGAAAGCCAAATCTTAATGGAACCTACACATACACTGAATGTGAACCAGAGAATTAAGCTATACATGTATTTTAATACTAAAACTAATCTGGAACATCGATTAAAAATGATTTTGTCTACCAAATACAAAATCCATTAAAAACCTAACACCTAAAATAGGTATGAAGAGAGTGCTTATGATGCTTATTTCAAAACATCTCCTCTAGACCAGTGTTTTAAAACTGGGTCATGTACCATTATGGGTCATGAAATAAATTTACTGGTTGTTACTAGCAGTTTTTATTAGATAGATAAATATAGAAAAGAATAGAAAAATCTAAGAGTACATCACACATGGTAAAGTCTGTTATTTTTACATAAACATTCATTCCATTGATGTGTGTGCATGTGCTGGGTTGCCTTGTAAGATACTTTCCTTACTACGAGTTATAGGCCAAAAAAAGTGGTTTGTTTTTTTAATCTACAGTTCAGGTTTCCCTTAATTCCCTCCTTAGAAAATGAAAAAGAATGCTAGAAAGTTCTGATTGCCTATGAAGGAGTGAGGAATTTTAGAGGAGGGACTAGGATATTTTAGAGATTTGATACTGGCTTCAGAAAGGTGATCTTAAGGTAAAGGGTAGGTAATAAACTATGTAGAAATGTCAAATATTGTTGAAGTTGTGAGAAGGAATTATTTCTCTAGTAGAGCTAAATTTGGTGTATTTAGATCTATGGCTGTTTTCTTATTGATTTGTTGTAGCACATTTTCTAATCTCCAATGCCCAATACAGCAAAATAATAAATATAAGGCAAAAGGTATGTTTGTTTCTTTTTCTTCTCATCTTTCCATCAATCTTAAAACAGGTATTTATTAACTAGTTATAGGAGTGCAAAGCAAACTACTACCTTCACAGAGTAATTATCATAAGAGCAAGATATTACCTGAAAATGATAGAAACTCCTCTCTCCTGAAAAATAACAAACTTTCAATAAGGTTTTTCTCTCTAGCCAAAGTAAATAATAAAATAAATAGTCCATTTTCATTTGCCAACCAACTCATTCCACATATTTAAGTAAATGTACTTAAAATTGTGTACAGAATAAAAAGGAGAGAATTGTGATAGAATTTGAAAGGGAGGTAATATACTGTAAGTGGTATTTAAAATTTCAAACAAAATAAGATAATGGTTATGATATACTGAAATGTTTTAATTAAATTTATACATTTCAATAAAATTTAAACCTTTCATTACTTACCTGTTCACCTTATTTCTGTATAGATTTCAGTATTGTAATGTAGATGAGTCTATTTAAGAGTATTAATAAAAGGTGTTTTTCAAACATGATACCAACTCCCTTTCAGTTATAGATACTTAAGATATTTAGCTTGATTAAAACCTTAGCTAAACACAAAATTTTCTAGAGAACTAACGTAAGAATCTCTAACAATTATTGAACCAGAGCTTATTCACCAGTGCAAAATATACCCTATTGAACTAAGACAGGAATTATACTACTAACCAGCAGAGGGAGCCAAGTGAGGCCTGAAAAGCAGGAGTACAAAGGAAGACCACATGACTTCCTGTTTTGAGTTTGACTGTTGTAGCAGCTGTTCTCCTTTTGAGTTTAGTCTACCAAAAAGCCAAGTAAAAGAATAGAAAGGCTACCAATGTATCAGATGTGGATAGGGTGACAATTTTAACTGTCAAAATTACCTTGCAGGAAGCAAACTGGAAGAAAAGATGTTATGCTTAAATTAAGGACAGCCCAGGGAAGAATATGTGGCATAAAAGAGAATTCTTTAAAAACCGGATGTTAAAAGTTGAATAAGTAAACTATGCAAATAGTAAGATAGTGATTTTCCTTCTACTACAGGTGGTAAAACTTATGTGGATCAGAACAAAGCAATGATATGCTTATCAGCCATTAAGCAGAGTAAATTCAAGTAGAAATATACAAATGGAAATGTCTCAGTATTATAACCTAAGATGGAATACCACAGAAACAGTACCTTAAGGCCATGATGAATTACTACCCAGATGTAACAGTGAACCATTTCTTAATATTTCCATTTTTATTTAAAGCTGAAATTAGGCTCTAAATAAGCACATTTTAAAATTATAAAGTTGGGGCAAATAAGTAGATTGACCACACATTAAATTTATATGACTTTGATAATCTAAGAAACAAGGGATAAATTTTAATAAAAAATGATTACAATGAAATAATATAATGAGGTGATTTTTCACCTTAAAAACAGAAAATAGAATTGTTTCTATTATCCTTTATAAACATAACAAAAAGTAGTACCTGTTTTGTGACATGTTTGGAGGAATATGACAGCTAAGTGATAATTGTACTGTCAGCTTATGTGATATCTTCTAAGAACCTCAAAATGCCTGATAGAATGATTATTTGAAGTAAAATTGTTAACAGCTGAGTGTTAGCTAACTGCATCAAAATAAAAGTGTAAAGGCCCAAACAATTTTAGTTAAATAAAGTAAATTATGCTAGCCACTTACTCATTGCAAGGTTTGTGGAAACATGCTGTCCAAAGCATAGAAGGCAATGGATTCAGGCAAGTTTTAGCAATAGGTACGTTTACTTATGTGTGTATTCATTCCAAAAGTATATTTCTTGAACACTTACTATCTGCATAAGACATGGAACATAACTTCAGTATGAACTAGACAAAATTATTAAATCTTGTTGAAAGATTTAATTTCATTAATCTTATGTAAACAATCACAGAAATTCAATATGCAACCCACTGGATCCAAGGAGATGGTACTTAGAAGCAAATCATTAATATTGGGTACTAGAAGGTAGATTATAAATCTCTGTAGGTCAGTTCTTTTATAATGTGACATTATAATATACTGACATTATTATATATATTGGCATCTGGTGTCAAATCAGTTAATCACAGCAATGATATCAGTCAGAGACATTTTAATGCCAAAAAAAAGCAATTCAACCAGTTATTACTACTTCTAATTATGTGCCTCTTTTACACACAAGTTATGATGAATATGGGCTATTAGAATTGTATAAACAACTGGAACTTTTTACTTATATTTTTAATTTTGTTAATGTTTCCACTCATAGAAAAATACTATATTGTTCTTTTAAAAATTCCATTAATAAAGTGGCAAGAGCTTTGCCATGAACCATTTCCTTATTGATAAGCATAATAATGGGTTAACTCATATCAAAGTCCAGTGAAAAGTATTAACTTTGTCACCAAAGTCAACATTTCAGAGTCTAAAATTGTGTAGTATAAGTTTTACTGTTTTATCTAGTTTTTATTTAATAATGTAAGTCTCTGACTGTAACAATAAGCTCAAAACCAAACAAAGGAAGCAAAGAAAATAGCTCATACCTTGTCTTATTCCAGAGAAGAGAGTGGTGACCGATTAGGAAAAGCACCAAGAAAGTGATTTCCAGTGAACAAAATCAGGAGGTTTGAGTAAAGAATTTTGCTCTCCCTAAAAAAATTAAATACAAAATTTTAGTCAGGAATTTGTATGCACACACGAATACCATTTTTAATACTGCTCTTTAGACATTTGAAATATTTTGTTTTCTCTTTGAAAAAAATAGAACCAAACCCCAAATTGTTGTAATAGTCATTTTTCTAATTTATCAGCTTCCTTCTGTCTCAGACTGTTGAGTTCTGTACCTCTTCTAAAGCGCCTCTCTGATGTAGCTTTCTCAGTATTGCCGTGTTCCTAATTCTACCATTAACATTCATTAGCTTTCTCCAGTATATTCAGATGATTCCTCATGATCATAGCCCCACGAACTATGTAACTTTTGCTTGATGTAAGGGGAAACAGCTAACATGGTGAATTTAGAAAAGCTATAGTCATACTTGATAATACTTCATATTTGCAAAAGTACTTTTAATTTGAAGAACTTGTACATTTTTGTAGGCTTTCTGTAAAACTTTTTGAAGGTCTATTTTGTGCTAGGAGCTTAGAATTGATAATGACAACGTTTAATCTTGTGCTGACATTAAGTCTTTTGGGCTTTAATTCTACCTACAATATTGCTGTAAAAACATCATAATTGTGAAATCTGGCTCTTCAAGAAATACTCACCAGAAAACTGATTTGATATGATTCTGACTACGATGTAACTATTGTATTCAATATCATAAGAGTTAAGTATGACCTCTGAATAAACAAGTCTCTAATTCTCTATAGTTTTAGAAATGTTGTATTCTAAGGCTATCAGAAGATAACGTGCTTCTTAAAGAAATTTTTAATTTGTGTATCCAAAGTTGGGGAATAAGTTGTTCATTACTTATGAATGCACAACATTTTTATTATTGTAAACTATAGATCCTTCACTCAACAAGCATGCGTATTACTAACAATTCAGGTTCAGTTCTCTAGATGGACTCTGGTGTCATTAAATGAGAGAGACATACAGGAGAGAGTGTACGCTGAGAGCAGAGAGGAGTAAGAATAAATTTGGTTTGGGATAAATTAAATTTCAGTTACCTATTAGACTCTCAGTTAGAAATATGCATCAGGCAGTTGAAAATATGTGTGGATACTCAGGAGACAGAGCTAGAGATAAAGACTTGAGCTTCAGCTTCATATAGGTGATAGTTGAAGCCACAGAGTTGAACCTGGGGAGAATTTATAAAATGAGAAAGAAACAAACAATTATGAGGATCACTAAGGAAAAAGTAAGCTACCAAAGTTCGCTATGGTTTAATAATCCACCACTTTCTCCCTAAAATATTTGAAAAGAACACTTTTTATTTACAAGACTTTAGTTAAATATAACAAATGTTTAGCTCTAAAATCAGTAATGTGTAAAATCTTATATTATCTAATCTTAAAAGTTATTCAATTACTGTCTCTTTCTCTTACATTTTACTTGAAAAAGGGAGAACAGGAGAAAAAAGAGGTTGACTTCCTAAGAGAATAATAAAAAAAGTTAATGACATTTTACTTTTAAGCAGCAAATTCTTCTGAACATTACATAACCCAGATCTAGAAAGTTTAGTTACAGCTTCCAAACTTTCCAAGTAGTTTCTGTCTGTACTAGCCCCAAGGTGCTACTCTAATCTAATCCACACTTCTATCTGACTATTCTTGCTGCTTTGCTTAAATCATTCCTTCTTAACCCCTGTTTCTCTACTAACCCTCTCGTACTATCTATCCAGTCACCATTGATTTCCACTGTCCCCACACATTTTGATTCTTTTAAGTCAAGGGTAATATCACAGTCTTTATTCTTCCTGTTACCTAGTAGTAAGACAGAAACCAGCATAACAGGGTAGAAGTGAAGATTATGCAAAACGTAACATATTCCATATTTTTCAGTAGTGAACCACAGCAATCAGAAATCCATATGTCTGTGGGTCACATATATTTTAATTCATAACAATGGTGGAATTATAGTCTATTAACTATTCAAAAGTATTTAGAATGTCCAAATAGTTTAATCAGCTTTATTCATAGATAAGTGCACAGGTCCAGCCCTGGTGGACTAGTGATTAAGTTTGGTACATGCCACTTTGGCAGCCTGGGTTCAGTTCCCAGGCGTGGACCTATACTACTTGTCAGTTAGTGGCCATGCTGTGGCAGTGGCTCATATACAAAAAGAGGAAGATTGGCAATGGATGTTAGCTCAGGGCAAATCTTCCTCACAAAAAAAAAAAAAAAAAAAAGATTAAAAGTGCACAATTATGGGCCAATTACTAGACTTCAATCAATTTTGAAAAATCAATGAGAATGTCATTACCAGACATTGCTTAAGAACCAAGGGCTGTTCAACAAATGGTACTAGGACAACTGATTGATAGGCACATGAAAAGAATGAAGTTGGACCCTTACTTCATATCATACATAAAAATTAACTCAAAATGGATCAATAGCCTAAATGTAAGAGCAAAAGCTATAAAACTCCTAGAAGAAAACATAAGGGGAAATCTTTATGACCTTGGATTTGGCAATGGATTCTTAGATATGACACCAAAAGTGTGAGCAACCAAAAAACGAAGGTAACTTGGATTTCAAAATTAAAAACTCTTGTTCTTCAAAAGACACAATCAAGAAAGAAAATGAAAAAAAAAACCCCATAGGATGGGAAAAAATATTTGCAAATCATATATCTGTTAAAGAATCTGTATCTAGAATGTATAAATAACTTATAACTCAATAATAAAGTAACAAATAATTTTAAAATAGCAAAAGATCTGAATAGATATTTCTCCAAAGAACAAGTACAAATGGCCGCTAAGCACATGAAAAGATGCTTAACATCATTAATCACCAGGAAAATGCAAATCAAAACCACAATGAGATACCACTTCATACCCACTGGAATGGCCAGAATAAAAAAGGCAGATAACAACAAGTATTGGCAAAGATGTGGACCTATTAGAACCCTCATACACTGCTAGTAGGAATGTAAAATAGTGCAGTCACTTTGGGAAGTAGACTGACAGTTCCTCAAATGATGAAATATCTAGTTACCATATGACCCAGCAATTCTACTACTAGATATAAACCCAAGAGAAATGAAAACATGTCCACACAGAAATTTGTACACAAATGTTTATAGTAACATTATTCGGAATCATCAAAAGATGGAAACAATCTAAATGTCCACCAACTGACAAATATGTAAACAAAATGTGTTATGTCCACACAATGGTATATTATTTGGTCATAAAAAGGAACAAGGTACAGATACATGATGCAACATGAATGAATCCTGAAATCATTCTACTAAGACATTCCATTCATATGAAAGTCCAGAATAAGGAAATCCATAGAGACATAAAATAAATTAGCAGTTTCTTAAAGCTGGGGGTGTGGGAGATGAATGGATGGGAGGGATGATAGCTAAAGGGTACAGGGTTTCTCTTTTGCAGTGATGAAAATGTTCTAAAATTGACTGTGGTAATGGTTGAACATACCTGTGAATATACTAAAATCATTTAATTGTATGCTGTAAATGGATGAGTTGTATGGTATGTGATTCTATCTCAATAAAGCTAGTAAATAAAAAACAAAACAAGGATTATGTATACACAAAGCACATCTCAGTTTCCACTCCAGCTTTATATTACTGAAAGTAGCTCTCAAATTTGATTTTCATGGTTTCAGGAAAGAAAATATAATATACATTAATAGAGTTAGAAGACACATATATTGCAAGAATTTTGCCACAGAGCCAGAAATTTCAGAATAGTAGTGTGTGGTATATATATTCAGCCTGAATAGCCTAGGGATACTGTGGGTTCTTGGGCATAGTTAGCTTTCAACTCAATCAGTTCCCCTTTAAGTATAGCCATGTTAACAAAGCAGATGCTTAAAAAATTCAAATATATCACTCTAAAGTCAGCTGCAGAAACTTAAAGCATAATTCATGCTAATGAAAATTTGTGAATTTCTTTAGAAATCCTGATTTTATTTCTACCAAATAGCTCGGCGGTTCTTCAAATTCTGTGGTTCCATTTAAACAAGACAGTTCTCATATGGGACGTGAATGTACACTCTAAGTAAGATCTACCCACTCCCCATGTTCTGGTTTGAATATTAATAACCAAAGTGCCTCCACCAACTCATCAGTTCTCTTATTTTCTTCTCTGTAGTCTCAAGTTCAGTGTATTCAGATATCTTGCTTGCAACACCAAACAGAAAATATAATCATCATAGCTCTTTGGGTTCTGTTATGGACTGAATGTTTGTGTCCTGCTCCAAAATTCATATATTGAAGTCCCAAATCCCAATATGATGTTATTAAGAGACAGAGCCTTTGAGAGGTAATTATGTTTAAGATGAGGTCACGAGGGTAGAGCCCCTATGATGGGATTAGTGTCCTTATAAGAGGAGGAAGAAACACCAGAGCTTTCTCTCTCTGCCATGTGAGAATACAGCAAGAAGGCAGCCATCTGCAAGCCCGGAAGAGAACCCTTACCAAGAACCAAATCTGCTGGCACCTTGTCTTGGACTTCCCAGCCTCCAAAACCGTGAGAAATAAATGTCTGTTTAATCTGCCCATTCTGTTATTTTGTTGTAACAGCTCAAGATGACTAAGACAGGCTCAAAGTTGAGTCCCTTTAATTACCAAAAGTTTTAGATCTGAAGTAGCACCAGTGTAACCCTCTTCAACAAGTTTCCACAATCTAGCCATTTTACTAGATTAAAATAAACTAAATCCATTGCATTTAGAATAACACAATGACAACAGTAACAACAAAATACTTAAAATAATCCTAACAAGAAATATGTGGAATCTATATAAAAAATGTATAAAACTTTATACTGAGAGCTATTAAAAATTTCGGAAGAAGATAACTGTTCTCAAATTAATGTGTAGGGGGTTTTTTTTGGTAAAGTTTGAAAAAATGATTCTAAAATTCATATGGAATAATAGATGAAAACAGCAAAAGATATTTTTAAAAAGAAGAGTTGTGGGTGGAGGGAACTTGTCTCTCTAAATATTAAAGTACATTATACAGCTAAAATAATTGCAATATAATTGTCCCAGAATATACAGACTATTGGGAGAAACCCCAATACGTCATAACCCAAAAGGGAGGGATACACTATGTTACAAATGATGTTGGGAAATGCCTTTTATTAAATCCAGTTTTGTTCAAGCCAGAAACCTAGAAATCTTTCTTAACACCTCTCTCCTTCATATCCCCTGTACCCTGCCAATTCAATCAAACACCAAATCTTGTTCACTTTGTCTTTGAAATATCTGTTGAATCTGTCCACTTCTCTCTGTCTCCAGTGACACCAACTTAGTCGTTAGTTATCACTGGTAGCCAGAAGTGGCTGCCCTCATTTCTCACCTATTACTGCAATAGCTCACTTCTGGCCTTCTGGCATCCGCAAAGACCGCCTCCCAACTCTTTCTCCTGCTGCCACAGTGATCTTTTGAAAACAAATTTGATCATGTAAGCCTGCTGCTTAAAACCCTTAAATGATTCTCATTACTCTTAAGATAAAGACTAAAATTCTTAACATGGCACAAGGCTCTGCATAGTGTGTCCTTGCCTACCTCTCCGGCCTCATCTCACATTAATCTCTTCCTTGCAGTCCATGCTCCAGATACCCTGGCTGTCTTCTCAATGCTTTTCTCATGCTTCCTGCTGCCAAGGTCCCTACAATTCCTTTAGGGCACTTATATCAGTTTGCATTTATACATTCATTGGTGTGATTATTTGATTTATGTCTGTCTTTACCATCTAAACTATAAATTCCACTAGAGCAAGGACCATGTCTGATTTACCAACACATAACAGACTATATGCTTGATAAATATTCACTGATGAATAACTGAGTAAATAAATGAATGAAAAATAGATTCCCGTATTACATTCGCTAAAATAAACTACCGATGAAGTTCTAAATTTTAAATGTAAAACCAAAGTAAATCCAGTTTTGAAAAGCATAGATTACTTGGGTAAATTAGTAGAACTTAGCATGTGAACAGTTTTTAAATAAATATTTTGGAGGAAATTATAGAAAAAATCACACAGCTTATAATATCAAAGAAATAAAAACTTCAATGTCTATCAATTGAATATTTGTTTTAAAAAATATATATCATGTTTTTAAAGAATATTAGATTATAGAAGAATAAGCACAAAACAGAGTATAAAAATCAGAGTATACATATAAATATTATAATCCCAATTTTATAATTTAAAAATTGGTTAGAAAGAAATACATCAAAATGGTATCTCTAAAAGGTGGGTTCAAATAAGTAATTAGTTTTCTTCCCCATACATTTTTTTATCCGAACTTTTTATTATTGACCAAGAACAACCAACCAAAGATAGTTACTTTTAAAGTTATTAATGAATTACTCTGAAATATTGTTGAGTCCAGATAGATCATTTCATCAAACTTTCATGGAATGGTGAATTCCCATGCTTTATAATCTATTCAGAACTTAAAAGTGATTTAAAATTATCCAGTTCATTTTTATTAGACTAATAGTATCTGAGACTAAAATATGATCAAAAAAATTCTTAAAACAGAAATAAAGAAAATCTTCAATTAAACACTAAAAATCTTAATTCAATAGTATTTTAAAGATTCTACCATAACAATTATGTTCATAAGAGGATTGCAAAGATGTGAACTTATTAATATAATACATCATATCAATCAGTTAAATCAGAAAATGCATACGATCATCTCAACAGATGCCCAAAAGGATTCAATATCCATCACATACAAAATATCTTGGAAAGCAAGTCAGTGGGGTTGGGAAATTATTCAACAAATGGTGCTGTGAAAAATGACTGGACATTTGAAAAAAATCTGTTTAGTGTCTCGTTCATCTTCACATATCAAATTCTACCTACCTTAAACAGGCAGAGTTAAAAATCAAGCAGTACAAATCTTGAAGAAAATATAAGGAATTTATACCAAATTTTTGAATGAGGAAAGATTTCAAAGCTTAGAAAAGCATGAAAAAAATTTTAAAAGAGAATATATGGATAAATTAAGTTATAACATTCACAGTTATGGGCCAAAAAATCCAACATTTCTTGGATTAATGATCAAATATAATCTAAATTCTAAATAGAAAATTTGTCCTAGTGGTATAAACTAAGCAGATTTTCATAATAAGCAATAAATCAGAGACTTTCTTCATTTGTTCCTTGGTATTCTGTGCAAGACTTAACACATATATTAATATATTCTTAATATATTCTACTCTTTTTAAGGATTGGCACCTGGGCTAACAACTGTTGCCAAACCTTTTTTTTTTTTTCCTGCTTTATCTCCCCAAACCCCCCCTGTATACGGTTGTATATCTTAGTTGCAGGTCCTTCTAGTTGTGGGATGTGGGACGGAGCCTCAACGTGGCCTGACAGCAGTGCCATGTCCGCGCCCAGGATCCGAACCCTGGGCCGCCGCAGCGGAGCATGCGAACTTAACCACTTGGCTATGGAGCCGGCCCCTATTCTACTCTTTCTAAAAAATGTATCTTTCCTACCAACTATTCTTGTAGTTTCAGCAGCAACACAGTGCTTGGCTAGACATTCCATAAATTTTTGTTGAGTGAACGACCCCCAAAGATCATATTTCAATTGCAAATTAAGAGTTTCTGTTGTTTTTTTCCCCTTCTCGTACACTATCAGGGCAAGAAATATCCTATAGTTTGGAATAAAATCTGGGGAGAAAACCCATGGATGGTAAATTGGGATAGGACTTACTAAATCACACATTTTGGCAAATCGCTAACTTTTTTGTGAACAGGTTAATACGATATTGTCAGTACCAAATCTACACAGAACATCCATCCTGCAAAATGATCCAAAAATAAAGGATTCTTTGGTCACATTACCCTCTTGAAAATTTACCATGTATGTCAACATATTGAATGTTTTGAAAAGTTCCTCAATAAAGAAACCTGTTAACTTTTGTTTAACTCAATGTTTTGATCATAAAATCTTTTTTCATACAACCTCTATTAATATCTTTAATATTAAAGTACTTTTCTGTGGAAAACCATATTACCTAATTCCAAATTGAGATGATAATTGTGCAAACATTTTGGGCATGAAATGAATAGATATCGTTCAAAATTTGTTTTCTAACTAAACCAAATAGGCTCACCTGGTTAAAACAGGCCCAATTCTCTTAACAATTCTTGGATTGTATGCATTTTTGTTACATAAATAAGTTTGTTATATAATTCAGCACATATTAACATTTTCTTTTATCCTTTCAATACTTTTTAACAACTTAAAGCTTAAATTTAAAAAGTAACTTGTGCAAATATAAGTAATTTATTCAGGTAAAATCAATAAGGTTTTTTTGAAAATTTGAAGTGGCAGGATTTACATGGAAGAAGAAATAATATTGTAAGAATGGGTCCATTTTTAGCCTATTTTCATAAAATAGAAGCACATATTATATATTAAAATGTTATATTTTTATGTCTAATCTTTGCTATTAATTTGAAATTTAATTTCTATGTAAAATAGAGAATTTCTTCAAGCACGCAACTTAAAAATTTAGATTTAAATAAGTAATTGATAGGATTTGAGATAATCACTTAACTCTTACTACCAAGTCACTTACCTCTCTAAACCCCCATTCCCTCATGCATAAATTAGAAATTATACTTGTGGCTCACTCATACAGATAAGGGTAAGAAATAAAGGAGATAATAGTTGCAAAGTTTTAGCACAATGCCTGACACGTAATCAATTCTAAATAAACGTTTGTGATTATTGGACTATCTCAAGTTTTAATTCTAACTCTGATATTAGGCAAATTACCCCAAATAACCCAATGTTCATATTTTTAAAATACTATCCAGCTTATAGGACTGATGCAGCAATTTGCAATGAAGAAACAACATTTATAAAAGTCCTTAGATGTCGCTTGAGAATTTACAAAACGCTTTCTCTCTCTCCCCTCCTCCAAAAAATATGACCAATTAACTTTTTACAGATTTTTCTGAAATTTTCTATGATATAGAATTACAAACCAAGAAACATCCTTCGCTTTACTAAGATATGACTATGCTGTGACTAAGGTACTATAAGAATGTATCAATTTCACTGATGAATAAACTGTTTGAAAATGATTGGCCCAAATCACAGAGAATTTATTGAAAAGGCAAAAATAAGTGGCTCGAATCTTAATGCTCAAGTCCTCATCCCATGAAATAAAAGCCCAGACTACATACAGTTACTTACACCCAAGTTATCACAGAAATAGTATCTGTCCTACACCGCTGTTGGTTATTGCTTATTATATGCTCTGGGAAAAGAAAGATTGCTAATATTCTTAAGACTTTAGCTGGTTTAAAAGAAAGGATTGAAAAAATACTTTTCACGTCTTCAATTCTGCTTCGGTTAAAAGCAAAAGACAAAATGGTACAATCACTACCTCCGATAGCGGGAAAGCAGCCTGAATCCCAGCGTCCACATTTTCATTTGGGTTCTACCACAAACTAGTACTGCGACCATTTTCAATTAATCTTCCTGATTGAACTGTTTCAACTTAAAATGAGGAAGACAAGCTAAGCAACTGCTGGCGTCTTTTCCTTAGAGACTGCACGTCCTGCGGGAAAAGCAGGGATTCAGGCGTCACATCCGGGCTCCCATCCTCAGGCTCTGATTTCTACTAATTCTGTAGCTTCGAACAAGTTAACTTCCCCAAATGAAGTTTCATTCGTTTTTGTTTCAGTGAAAAGTAAGTGAGATAAAGCATGTAAGGTCCCACGTAGGCGCTGAATAAAAAATATCATCTCCCTGTCAAGCCTGCATTTCTCTTGGTCCTTGTGGAAACCTCTACTTTTCCTTGGACTCGCTTCAAAAATTTGAAGGAACCCGAAGTCTGAGCACGTGGATATTTTTCTATTTATTTTAAACATTAAAAGACGTAAAAAGTCAAGTTACGTTTAATTTACTTACACATTGAATGAGGAACCTTCGTTGAAAATAATACATTTACGCGCACCCAGGGCCATCATGGTAAATCCAGGACGTATGGTTTTCTTCCTGCTCTTGTACCCAGCCACCTTGTCAGGGGACTCAAATATTTCGGGTGTAAAGTTTAAATGCAGAGCCTGTTTCCAGTATCTGAGCACGTGCGCGTGCCCCGCCAGCCCTGTCCCTCTGCACACCTGAGGGACGAGGTCCACAATTAAGCATTGCCATTAGCTGTTGATACTTTGGGGAGAACTCATGAAAAGGGTCAGAGAAGTGCTTGTATTTCTGGAAGAAGACACACTAACAGGGCCTTGGTGCTATTAGAGAATTATCTAATTAGTAATAAGGGGCGGGGGGCGGGGGGGAAACTATGAAGCCACCTACCTGAGCGGGAAGCCTCGGATTAAACCATTCCTCCCGGCAAGTTCCTATTGGAGAGAGAAAGAGGATACCAACTTCAAATGTTCACCTCAGACTCACTTGTTTTATTGCACCTGTGTGTTTACTGTAATTTATCCTCTTGATTTCGCTGGGGATAGTGAAGTTCTTTTATTAAATAGGGGGCTAAATAAGTTCTATTTCTGAGAAAATCCCCCCACCGCTCTGGGAAAATGGAAGCGTCCACTGGCCTTCCCTGCGGTCCACGCTCAGCTCAGCCAGCAGCTCCGCGTGTCTCGCTGGCTGTATTTGGCTTGTGGGTGGCTGTGTGTGTGTGTGTGTGTGTGTGTGTGTGTGTGTGTGATGGACAGGAGAGCAAGGGGCTGTAAATTAGATTAAACTGAAGACAGTTTTCTTGTTTAAAGAGTTGGCTCATTTGAATAAAAATACTTTTAAAAGTAAATAATGAAAAAAGGAGGAAAATATTTAAAAAGAAATCGTATTGGCATTACGATACTCAAACTAGAATGAACCAGTTTTATTTTTACTAGAATGAGCCAGTTTTATTTTTACTTTGTGCATAATTGACAATGATATGAATTAAGTGGATTCCATGAATAATTTTCTAAATATAAAGCATTAAATACAGAGTTTAACGTTGGTGAAAAAATCTGAAGTTTTGTTTTCAAGTGAGAATAGCTTTACATTTTTCTGACTTTATAGTACATGATCACGTTTAAAAAATCAAAATAATACACAAAGGCAAAAGAGGAAAAAGTCAAATCACCTGAATTTCATCACTAAGAGATAAGCACTGCTAAAATTTTGTTAAACAATTTTTAGTCATCTTAGAATGCATACACACACACTAGCACAGAGACACACATTTACATATAATCTTACATAACAGGACATTCTGTTTGCATACTGCTTTACACTGCTTTCTAAGGACGTAACATGTTGCGTACATCTTCTTGTGTCATTTATATGACTGGGTGGTATGGTTAGCAATAAGTTGTTTAATCAAGCCCTGTTTAAGAACAAGAAGATTGTTTCCAATTTTTTTATAGCATATAAATAATACTATAGAGAATATCCTTATATATACATCTTTGAGTACATGTTGGGTTATCTCCTTTAGATAAGTTTCTGGAAGTGGAATTGCTGGAGCAAAAAATTATATCCATTTAAAAATTTAGTACATATATTCAAATTGCCCTCCAAAAATATATATTCACAATCCCATCAAGTACAAGAGAATGTCCATTTCTCAACACTCTCAACATCAATGAGTATTATAAGTCCTTTTAAACTCTGAAAATCCAGAAACTTTTTCTTTTTTTGCATTTCTTTTATTCTTAATTAAGCCTAATATCTTTTCTTATGTTTAGTGTCTATTTACATTTCATCTTGTGACATTTTTCATGTCATTAACATAGATTTTTATTGTGGCAGCCATCTGTCTTAATTATTTGTAAGAACTCAGTATATTATGAATATTAACTTTTCTATATTAATAAATATAAACATTTTTCCATTATCTGCCTTGTAATTTTGCCTATGATGTATTTTAGACATATATTTATTTAAAATTATCAAATATTTTTTACGAAGTATTATAAAGTAGATACCTTTCCTCAGGTTGTCAGCTCCACTAATTTTTGAGGTATGTCGTGGTGATTCATTTCATTGACTTATCCTCTGCCTTCCCAAAAGTAGTTTTACAAAAGTCTACCCATTAAAATTTCATTACAGCGTTACAACCTAACAATACTGTAACCAGAAAGTAACCTTCATCTAAGGGATAGCTCACATAAAATGAGACAGTTTATTTTCACATTACTCCATCCTTTCCAGATACCCAGAACTTTCATACAGAGTCTAGTCTGCCCAAGAAAAGAATCCTACTCTGAAGCCTCCACTCCAGAAAAGCATACCAAGCTTTTGAACTTCTCAACCTTTTACGATAAACATTACCAGATCTGTGCCTCATTGCCTTAAGACATTAATAGTCACTATTGACTGCCACTGTTTTAGATAACACCTCCAAGAACATTGTTTTACGAAAAGCTTTTTCTTCCTTTAAGTTGTCTTTGAAAAAAATCACAGAAGTGGGATAACTAGATCAAAGGATATTTACATAGCTCTTGTTACTTAGTACTATATTTTTCTCCAAATGGACAATACCACTAAAATTGTTTGTGTTTTCATTTCAACTTTAATAGTTTTGAGTGTTAATAATTATTTTTGTTAGTTTGCTAAGCATAAAAGAGAAATGTATTGTAGTTATAACTTGTATTTCTTTTATTTTTCCACATGCCTTAGGTTTCTATTTTCTTTTGTGTATATTTTGCATTAATTTTTAAAAATCATGATAAAATTTGCTTTGTATCTCTAGAGATTTAAAATAGGCAGGAAAAACTGGAATAATCCCATTTTAAAAAATAAAGAAAATATACCCCTTTGAGCAGAAAAATAGTTAAAAATACAAAATAATACATTCTATCCTCAATCCCTGGCTTCATTTTCTGTTACTCTTTGAAAGCATTTCACATGTATAATCAAATTTAGAATTGGGCCCAAAAGGTACTTGTTTTTCACATAGTAGCTAGAGTGATCTTTTAAATATAGAAGCTTAAAATTGTTTAAATAAAAGTCCCAAATCCTAAACATTGCTTTTCCACCCCTCCATGATCCGACTTCTGTACCCTCTTCTATTTCAGCATGTGACCTTTGCTCTCAATACTGACCTTCTGTCATGTTGGTTCAGGAAATCTCTTATCATTAGTACCCAGTACACTGTTCCTTCTGCCTAAAACTTTTCCTGCACCCTCTTCACCCAACATATCTTCATTCTTCAGGGGTCTCTTGGAAGATCGTGTAGTTTGTTGTAGGTGGTCAAGGGAGGATTTCTAAAAAAATGACAATTACACAGAGATCACATTAAGAAAAATAATACAGAAACATATAGCTTAGGCCTCTCCAAAAGCCTCATGCAAATGAGGAGTCCTGAAGTTTAACTTTCACCGTAAATCTATCTCTGGGTATAATACCTGCCTTACCTCTGTTACAGGGTCATAAAGATCAAAACACAGAACATATCTGGAAACGAATTGAAATTTAAAGTAATACCCAGGAGTTATCACTTTTCTTGGTATTTTTCTTTTTATAGAGACAACAGCAGTAAATGTTCAATCTCAATAAATTGACAAATTTTGTCTAGGTTGGCAAACAAACAAACCTAATCATTTGTTCACTTAATTTATGGGTTCCTCTACTCTTTAGGGGCTGTTAGCTTGTCTGTACCATGTACAAGCTGTCCACAGCAATACGTTCTGCTTGAACTAACACATTTTTCCTTAAGGCTAATAGTTGCATTTAAAAACACCTATTTTGATGAGCCCATGGCATCCTCCAATAAAAGAAGTTAAATGATTAGATATGAGAAGGGTCAGTAACATTAATTTTCTGGCCGTTAATAGATGTTGGTTGGTTGTAAGATATTCACTATAACATGTACAGTACTTGTAAAAAGAGATTCAGCTGAGAAGAAGGGCGGTAAGGGTGGTAGCCTGAGCAGAAGGCAGGAAGACAGGATCTTGACAGGAGAGAGAAGAGGATGAAGACAAACTCCATCTGCAATTGTCTTTGGACTCTCCTGGGACCAAAGGGCATAATGAGGAGCATAGTTTTTGTATACTGTTAAAAAATATTTTTATTACTTTACTTTTCAATTGTTTAAATTATATCAAATGAAAGTCTATTCTGTTTTGTAGTTCAAAGTAAAATAAATCTGTAATGGGCATTCATCATTAAATTTATAAATATTCAATTATACATTATTCTTGTGGTTCCAAAAATTTATTTTCAAAGTATTTCTTATAGTTATTCATTCATTCACTTAACAAGTATTTATTGAACACCTAACAAACACTTATTGAGGAAGCATTTTAAATGCTAGAGACGCAGTGGTGAACAAGAAAGTTCATATTCTAGCGGATGAAAACAGTCAATGAATAAAAGAACAAATAAATATTGAATATACAAGTGTGATAAGTGCTGAGAAGAAAAATAAAGAGGATGGAAAATGACGGCAGATGGTCAGGGCAAGGCCTGTCTGTGGAGATAGAGTTTGAGGAGAGACGTGAATGAAATGAGAAGTGAGCCATGTGAGTGTCTGGGGAACAGTTTTCCAAGCAGAAGGAAAACAAGAGTAAAGATGAGTAAGATGTACACGATGAGTAAGAGCTTGGCCTGTTCCAGGAACAGCAAGGAGGCTATTTTTTCTGAAAGAGCAGAGTTTCTGAAAGCATGAACCAAATGACAAATCCCTGTTCTCCTGGAATTTACATCATACCACGGAGAGAGAGACAAATAAAATGAATAAAATGTGACATAAATATATGTTGGGTGGTGATAAGTGCTATGAAAGAAAGAGCAGATCAGGAGAAGGGGGAGGAGAGAGAAATGAGTGCTGTTTTAGATAGGGTGGTGAGAGAAGGCTCCTTCGAGAAGATAACATTTGAGCAGAACCTTCAATGAACGGGGGGAGTGAACCACACAGATATCTGGGGAATAGTGACACAGGCAGGAGAAGAGTGAGTGCAAAGGCCCTGAAATGCTTAAAGCAGAGCAAGGAGTGTGGAGAAGAGTTTGCAGGGAGGAAGAAGGTAGGAGATGAGGTGGATTCACAGCCAAGGGCAGAATTGCTTGGGGCTTGTAGGTCTTTAGATTTATTCTGAGTGAGATGGGTGCCAATGGATAGTTACGAGCAGAGGAGTAATATGATATGACCTACATTCTAGAAGGATCACTCTGTCTGCTGTGTTTAGAGGACCAGGGTGGAAGCAGGGAGACCTATTAGGAAGTTACTTGGGTAGTCCAGATGAGAGGCAAAGGTGTTCGGACTAGTGGAGGTGGTGGAAAGGGTCAGAGTCTGGACATATTTTGAAAGTAGAGCTGACAGGATTTAAGAATGGATTAGCTGTTGGGTATAAGAAAATAAGTACCAGCAGGAGAGTATTTGCAAAAATCCAGGCAGAATTATGTATTTATAAGTGTAATTCAGTTTGAAATGCTTACATTTTAATTATTCAAAGATGTTGTTAATAACATAAATATAGATTTGATGAATGCATTCAACTAAATTTCTTTAAATGTGAAGGTTTGATTGAAATGTGAAAAATAATTCTCTTGTCTTGGCTATTATTTAGCATCTGGCCTTATGAGTGACACTCATAATTAAACCACCTGGCAACAGATTCACCAAATACTTGTTGAGCTTGGCACGGTACCGAGAATTGAGGACACGTTATCCATAAGGTACTGATCTGGAATCATATTTAATCCTTAAAATGACAATGTTTTGAGGTAGATACTCCGACATTAATATTCATGATAGTGTCTGTGACATGGTATTATATAATATCACAGTGTGCTTTTAAAAAAATAAAAATATTCTCAATTATAATGTTGATGTGAGGAAATAGGGCTTCATTTTAGTTTGACTTAGTTTCTTGGCCTTTATTTGTAAATTGTTTTAATTTTCTTGGCATGGAGTTTGACTTAAGATCCATGTAAGATAATAATGACCCGTATGACAAAGGAGTTTTCGTGTACGTTTGATCCAAGTAAATGATGCTTGATTTAGGTTTCTTGCAGCTAGAAAGAAATTTCCTCATCTGTAAAATGGTGATAATAAGAGTAACTACTATCTTATCACTAGTTTTAGTTTGGGAGGGTTAAACGATTAATTTCATATAGTCTAGAAAGACTATATGAAAAATCCATTACTATGTAACTTTTATCTTAATACCTACCCAGAATTTTTATCTGATTATTTTGGAAACACCCTTAATTCATCCAGTGAATGGTGCACTATCTTTTAGAACTGCCTCTCCATGTTATAGTATTTTTAAAGAAATATTTCCTCAGTTTCGTTCTTTTTATGTTGTCTAGAATATCATTGCTGGCTCTATTGTTCTAAGAATTGTATGATACCTCAGTGAATGCTTCTGTTGGTAGCACTTAGCTAATTGTTATGATAAACTCAAATCCAATTTTAGTTTATTTTACCAAATTATGGAAATAAGTTAACCTATATTTTTAATGAATTGATTTTTCTTAAAAATTAAACTGCCCTTTATTTTTGTTGTTCATCTGTACTAATCAGTGAAGAACTGTTTTCTGACACTGATTCAGGCAGAAAAAGATAGATTTAGACTTATAATGTGTGCTTGCCAGGCTTCTGATTGATACTTTGTGCATTGTTTTTATATATATATTAGGGCCAAATAATATTGGGAAAGCGATCAAATAATTAACTTTTTCACTAGGACTTGTGCAATTCTTTCTTTTTTTAGCATAATAATTTACCTGAAATTATTTTGTTATTCTGATACAATTACTATAAATCCTTGCCTATTCAGCATCCATCCTCTAACAACTCTGAATCTTCAAGAATGACTCCGAACCCATAACTAAACAAAATAAACATCGCAGAGACAAGTGTCAAACCAAACCTCAAGTTTTCTGCATCACGATGGTTGGGTTGACCACACCAACAAACAAACAAATAAAACAAAAACCCACCAGTGCTCTGATTGATTGATCCTGTCCATAAAAGCCGTCTTCCTAACTTTTGTTGGTTAAATCCATGAAGCAAGGGATTCATGAAAGGAACTGGAAAAACAGAAGAAGAAAGAAGAGTGGAGAGTAAAGGGAGGGGCGTAACTGTAGCAACAGTAGAGGTTAGAAATGGTAGAAATGGTGCGAAGAAGCTGTGGGCATGAGTGGCAACAGAGAGCCCTGGAGAAGTGGACAGAGATTGTCAACTCTGCAGCCTATCTGCGCTGGAGCTCTTGAAAGCATAGGACAGCTCCTTCATGAGACTATTTGCAGGAGAGAATTGCCACACTGGCATAGCCTTACTATAGACATATGGTAAATATCTGTAAAATGTAGTGGAGTAAATTTTTTTCAAGCTAACAAGAAAGAGGATCATACATTCTTATGTTGTTGCTCTGTTGATGAGAAATATTAAATAATAAACAGTTTAGTATTTCATGAATAAATATTTATGCCGTTATTCTTTGGTGAAAGAAAGAACCTATAAATGTCTTCCTTATCTATAGAAATACTAACTAAAGGTAACAATTTCCTCTCCTATTGGCTCAATTTATTGTGCACAGCTAAATGGCAAACTTTTAATACCTAAATCACATTTCTTCCTTAAATAATATTTGTAGAATGAGATGAGGTATAAATAAATATAAATAAATAGAATCATACTTAATGTAATTTGTATTCTTTGTAATTAGCTTTTATAAATTTTGTAATTAGCTAGCCAAAATAAACATTTTCTTATTTAATTTAATAACCTGGACTTCACTGAATTCCTATTTTTATTTCCTTTTTATTGGGTGACATCTTTCTAAGAATATATTAATGTGAAAAAATTGTGTATGATTCATTTTTCTGTAAACCACTAAAGTATCATCAACTTTCAATAACTAGAAAAAATGTTAGCAATGTTTACCCTGAAGCAACAACTTTCAAAACGTGTTCTGTGTAGCTGTGGTAGGCAAAATCCTGTTCTCCCCCGACCCCTCAAAAGATGCTCATGCCCTAATCCCAGGCTTTAAAGATGTGATTAAGAATACGAACTTTGAGATGAAGAGATCATCTTGGGTTATCCCAGATGGCCCAGTCTAATCACATGACTCCTTAAAATTGGAGAAGCTTTTCTGGCTGTGATCAGAGAGAGAGTCCACAACAGAAGAAGGGGCAGAGAGATGTGATGTGAGAAGGACTCTACCCACTGTTACTGGGTTTGAATACAGAAGTGAGCCATGATCCCAGGAATGCAGACAGCCTCTAGAAATTGGAAGAAGACAGGAAAAAGATTCTCTCCTCAAGCCTCCAGAAAGGAATGCAGTTCTGCTGACACCTTGATTTTGACCCACTGAGACCCATGCCAGACTTCTGACCTGCAGAACTGTAAGATGATAAATTTGTGTTGTCACTAAATTTGTGGTAATTTGTTATGGCAGCAATAGAAAACTAATACTGTAGCCCAAGAGTTAGGGAGGGTGCCTCTGGCTGTGATAGAAAGGCCTGGGGAAGGTCACAGGCCCACCCATGATCTCCCTATTTTCTGCCTGCATCTACTTGTCCTTTCAAACACATACTTCTTATCTGCTTTATAATATTATTGAAATTCCTTATGAGATTTACTTTGGGAAAAAAAAAAACTTCTACTGTTTAAAATTAACACAACATAAATACACATATGTATGTATATACAATATCTATTCATAAATGTACTTATAAACATTTTATTTAAACAAAATTTGTGCATTTGTAAATAATGGGTAAATATTTTATTTATCTGCAGAAGTGGTGATGGTTAGTAATGGTTAGGGGCAAAGGCTTTAGCATCATACTGGCTTGGATTCAAATCACAGCCCTGACACTTACTAGGTACGTAATTCTGAATCTCAATTGCTTCATCTTTAATTTGAAAGTAATAGAAGTACGTATCATTTATTGGGTGTTCTATGCACCCAGCACTGTACTAAGCATGTTTTCTAAATTAATCGTTTAACCTTCCCAAACTAAAACTAGTGATAAGATAGTAGTTACTCTTATTATCACCATTTTACAGATGAGGAAATTGAAAAACACAGGTGAAAAAAGTGGCAGAACCTGAGGATTCTGGCTGCGGATCCTGAGATCTTAAACAGCCTTTCTTTGCCTGGACTTTGCCATCCCCTATGATATAACTAAACAGAAAAGGAGCAGCAGCTCAGGCGCTCAGGCCAACCACAAGGGTGAAATTTTCTTCACCTCACACATCTGAGCTGGAACTAGGGCTGGAGAGGCAGTGGCATTAGCTGTAGATTGGCTCAGGAGATGGCAGAGCACTAAAACTAGCTGATCATCACCAGAAAGAGAAACTTGTCAAGGACTGAACATAATGGGGAGTTATGACATGATCATAATGACTACTATGAATTTTATACTTAAAATACGTCATGCACTAAGCTAAATGCCTTACAAATGTTGTCTCATTTAATCCTTAAAACCTATGAGACGATTACTATTGCTTTCTCCACTACAGAAAGAGGGAAATTAAGTCTCAGAGAGGTTAAGTACCTGGACTAAGAGTCAACCAGCTAGGAGGAAACAGAGCTGAGAATTTAATTGAGATTGCCTTACTCTAAGTATTGGGCTCTTAATCAGTTCCTTGCACTGTATTAGGTGTGCAGAGATAGAAGTTTGCAAATCTGCATGTTCCTCATCCTCACACCTCCACCCCATGATTTGGGCAAATATGAATAAATGTGATGACTGAGCAAGGCCTGTGAGGTTTGAATCCCAGGCATTCCTAAAATATATCTCCTGCTTGCTTACTAGTATATGAACAGATTGTGGATAACTAATTAATGAATGATTTCATGAGCTCCTTTAAAATGCCTGAACTTAGCCAGACAAGGTTTTTTCCAAGCAGCGTCAGTCTAGAAACTTGACAGTTTTGGCCTTAGTGCTGAACCACAAGCTTCTCTTGCTTGAATCTTGTAAGGAACCATTGTGAAATCTGAATCTTGTCTCTACCACCTATTTGCTGTGGGACATAATGCAAGCTATTCACATTTCTGAGAAAGTTACTTGCCCCATCTGAAAACTGGTGTGTAAATACCTCATGGAATAGTATAAGGATTAAAGAGAGATTATGAATTTGAAAGTGCCTGCCATGTAGTAAATGCTCAGTAAAATCAATTAAATGAAATAAAATGGCTTAAATAAAGTAAAATGGCCTCCTTATTTCCAACTTCAAACTGTCTCTCCAGCCTCTCTCTGCTTAACTTCTATCTGACCTGCAGTGATCTCTCCTGGTTCTGGACTTTTGGCACAACTTCCCAACTCTTTTCCCCTCTGACAAAGTGCCACCACCCTCACAGGCACTCAGGATCAGAGCCTCCTGAGTCTCGAGCAGGACTTATGTCTTCAAAATCTAGTTACAACATGCTTAATTATTGCATTGCCTTTAAAACCATAATGTACTTTCATAATGTTTCCAATTAAACTTTTTAAAAACTCAATGAAAAAATTAGAAAACTAGAAAAACTTCAGAAAGAAGAAAAAAATCACCATAATCCAATGACCTCTAAGTAAACAACGTTAATAGTTGGATGTATATATTTAAGTAGTTTTCATTGATGTATCTTAAGAAAGGGAGCCTCATCTCTTTTAAAGATTTCATTCCAAATCAGAATCCAGCCATAAATCAACTCAAATTAGTGTTGATATTGAGGACCTACCATGTATAGGACTTTTGACTAGTTGTCTAGAGAATTAAAAGTAAAACAATCAGTCTGTCTCCTCAGTGACATGTAGTAGAAGGGCAGGCTGGAGTACACTATAAAAAGTTAGATGTAAACACAAGTGGCTAAATAGTAATAAATACAAAAGTAGGGGAAATTTCATATGGCAACTCACAAAAAGTTTCCCGGATGAGTGATATCAATAATGAGTACTATGAGTTCAAACTTGCCAGGATCTTGCAGCATGTAGTAAGGACAGCAATTATGAAAAGATGAAGTTTTTGATGATAAAATGAGAAGCTTATTGAACCTGGGGGGGGTGGGGGTGGGTAATGTCTGGAGGCTTTTCCAAACTAGAATAAACAGGTTCAGACTTAGAATATAGATACCATGGAATCTGTTGATTTGAAGAAGACTTGAAAAGAATTTCACCTAAGCTAGAAATCATTTTTTCTATGCTAATATTTCAATCTCATTCTCCTGGGTTACAAATAAACAGACGAGCTCAAAGAAAAGAAGGGAATTTTGAAGAATAAAAGCGGATTTTCATTCACTTATTGAATGTTGATTGAACACCTACTATGTGCCAAGAACCTAGAGAGCAAGGTGCCATGTACATACACACGTAGACTATGACATGACTATGCAGTGCGCAATCTGTACAACTCTTTGTGCTGACTCTGCAAAAAAGATACAACAGTGAGTAGGTTCCTGCTTTTGTGGACTTTATATTTGGAAGGGTGGGCGGACTAACAATAAATATGTAAAAAATAAGAGAATTTCAGACAGTGACAATTATGAAGAAGAAAATAGAGTAATGAGATAGAGAGTGATGTGGCAAGCAACGTCACAAAAAGCGATCAGGGAAAGCCTCTTTAAAGAGATAGCATTTGAGTTGAAACTTGAATGACAAGAAGGAGTCAACCATACAAAGATTTGAGAGATGAGTAGTCCAGGGAGAGGAAAACGGAAGGGCAAAGTTTCTGCATGGGAATGATTATGCCATTCATTCCAGTATGTGAGTTGCATAGTGAGTGAGTGGTGGACAATGAAGTCATAGAGGTAGGCAGGGACTAAGTTATGTAAACAATGATAAGAAGTCTAGGTTTTATTTTTGAAGAAATATGAAATCATTCATAATATATAGTAGAAAAGAAATGTTTTATGCTGGAGAGGAGATTTGGGGAAACAAAAATTCCAGCAGAAGGATGGTTCTAACAGGGTTTGTTTGTTTCTTTGTTTGTTTCACACTGAACAAGTCTGGCTAGAGATCTTGGGGTCAAAATAAGCTGTGGACAAGCTGCTGTTCCCAGGTCACTCCATGAAAGCCTCGGGATTCGTTAGATCTACTAGTGATGTGGTGGTGTAGAAGACTGGTGAAAAAAGTATCTATACAGCAAGGAGATAGCACTACCCACCTGTTGGAATGGTCAAAATCCAGAACACTCGCAATGCCAAATCCCAGAAGGGTGTGGAGCAACAGAAACTCTCATTCATTGCGGATGGAAATGAAAAATGGTACAACCACTTTTGAAAATAGTTTGGCAGTATTTGACAGTATTTACCCAAGTCAGTTGAAAATTTGTGTCCACACAGAAACCTGCACATGGATGTTTATAACAGCTTTATTCATAATTGCCAGCACTTGGAGGCAACCAGAATGTGCTTCAGCAGATGAATGGATAAATAAACCGTGGTACCTCCAGACGACGGAATATTATTCAGTGCTAAAAAAAAATGATGGGGCTGGCCGGGTGGCACAGTGGGTAAGTTCACACGTTCCGCTTCTCGGCAGCCCAGGGTTCACCGGTTTGGATCCCAGGTGTGGACATGGCACCACTTGGCAAAAAGCCATGCTGTGGCAGGCATCCCATGTATAAAGTAGAGGAAGATGGGCATGGATGTTAGCTCAGGGCCAGTCTTGCTCAGCTAAAAGAGGAGGATTGACAGTAGTTAGCTCAGGGCAAATCTTCCTCAAAGGAAAAAAAAGAGCCATCAAGCGATGAAAAGACATGGAGGAAACTTCAATGCACATTACTAAGTGAAAGAAGCCAAGCTGAAAATGCTATGATTCTGTATGATTCCAACCATATGGCATTCTGGAAAAGGCAAAACTATGGAGACGGTGAAAAGATAAGTGGTTTCCAGGGGTTGACAAGAGAAGGAAGGATGAATGGCAGCACACAGTGAATTTTGGGAGCAGTGAAACTACTCTGTATGATACTATAATGGAGCATACATATCATTATAGATTTGTCCAAATCCATATGTACAACACAGAGAGTGAACCCTAATATAAACTACAGAATTTGGATGATTATGATGTGTCAATGTGGGTTCATCATTTTTAACAAACGTACCTCTCTGGTGTGGGATGTTGATGATGGAGGTGGCTAGGCATGTGTGGGGGCAGGGGTTTATGGGACATCTCTGTACTTTCTGCTCAATATTGCTGTGAACCTGAAACTAAAGCTAAAAAATAAAATCTATTAAATAATAATTTAAAAACATCTAGTTATTCTTAAGTGTTCACATTTCTTTTAATGTTGCTTTAATTTTTTTTAATTTTAGAAACATCTTATTACCTCAGCTCTCCTATCATTTTAGTAACCATAATCAAGTATAGTTATTACTGGAGTTCTCTATTTCTCTAACTTCCTTACCTGTGTGTGAAGACATTAAGCTGCCCTCCCTCCCCTCTACTTCAACAGAAAGTACAGAAGAGTGTGAATTTGTATCTTGCCATCAAGATGACTCTGGGATCTTGATTTTTGGCATTTTCCTCTTGCCTTCACATTTTACATCCTAGATCAATACAAATGTCATATGAGATACGTATGTTATTTTAAAATTTTTAGTAGCCACATTAAAAAAGTAAAAACAGGGGCCAGCCCCATGGCATAGTGGTTAAGTTTGCATGCTCCACTTCAGTGGCCCAGGGTTCGTGGGTTTGGATCCCAGGTAGGGACCTCCACCACTCATCAAGCCATGCTGTGACAGCGACCCACGTGCAAAATAGAGGAAGATCAGCACAGATGTTAGCTCAGCAACAGTCATCTTTACCAAAAAAAGAGAAAAGAAAAGTAAAAAGAAACCAAGAAAGAACAGGTGCAATGAATTTTAACAGTATGTTTTATTTAACCCAATATGTCTAAAATACTGTCATTTCAATCCCTAATCAAAATTAAAAATTATTAATGAGATATTTTACATTATTTTTTTCATAATGTCTTCTAAATCTAGTGTATATTTTACACTTAGAGCACATTTCAATTCAGACGACACATTTCAAGTTCTCACTAGCCGCATGTGGCTAAAAGCTACCATATTGGACAGCAAAGTTTTAGATTTCACTTCCATTGACTTTTGAGACTTGGTGATTCCAATCTACTTTGTTCTATGACGACTGGGCCATTTGTCTTGGCTCTGACATGACTTCCTGTTTCTAGACTTCTGTTCACTTTGAACCTTTAACTCTTGAATTACTGATTGCAGAAATGGACCCTTTGTCTGCCTTTCTCACTGCCTGTTCTTTGAAACTAATATTGCCCTGCTACATACTTGACATGACATCAAGTACTTCTTTAGGCTTTTCTGCACTAGAAGGGAGTTCTATTCTATAGGAAAAGTATCATTGAGTGGAAAAACATGCTGAATTCTCTATGACTTATTTAAATTTACCTTTGGGGAGACTAACTATTTAGAATATAAGACTATTATCGGGATACCACATCTGCCTATGGCTATTTACTGCTTGCTGGCATAGCACACAGAAGAAAATCACTTTTGAATATCATAAGCTGAATATTATCTTGGTCTTTCTCTTTAAACTTTTTCTATGAAAAATTCCTAATCTTTGCCCCAGGCCAAGGGATGATTCAATGTTTCAAGTAGATTAGGACCAATGCCATATGCTCAGAAAGGCAGGAAAAAAAAGCACATTAACAATTTTCAAAATATACCTAACCCACCCCTTCCAAGTTAACTTGGAAATCTTATTAGTCTTTTTACTCTTCTGTTTCACCTTTGAAGGTAAAACTCTGTGGTTTCAACTGTAGGCTCACAGGCCAAATTCAACCTTAAAGATGTATTTTGTTGGCTCACACGGTGTTTAAAGTTCCTTTGAGTCAACATTTAGAAATTAGGAACTTTCACATAAATATTCAGTTTTCTAGCTTTCCTTAAAAAATTGAAAGACTTGTCCACATTGAGGGATCTTCCTGCATGGTACCTTTTGACTGGGCTGGACTTTAGAGGGTCTATACTCTTTCTGTTTTGATATGGTCAGTTACCTCCTGCCAGTTTCTTTCATGTAATAGATATATCTGTCTTCATCCGAGCCCTTGAATTGGCAACCTCCATAACTCATCACACCCCTCTGCCCCTTGTCTTCCACTATTTTCTGGGGCCAGGTGATCTCTCATTTTTGAGAGTTCCTCTTTTTAGCTCCTGAGTCTTCTGAAGATTCAAGTGGGACAGAACAATGGAGATAAGTTGATTAACTCACTCAGGTTACCTGTTAAGTCTCTGGTCCCACTCAACCAAATTCTTTGACTGCCATGTATTTCAGGGGACTGTTTGGCCAGTGATCTGGGGAAATTCCTTTTCCTTGCTAGATCCCTGGAAATAATAGGTCATTTTATAAGCCAGTGAGTAAACTTTCAGATGTCATTCAGAAGTATTTTTCAGCACAGTCTTTTTGTTATCTACTCAAAATAATATTAATAAACAACGAAATATTACTTATACTAGTTACTGAACCCTCTGGTGATGACGTCTCTTTCCCTAATGGTTGAACTGTTTCAAAGATCCAAACAGGAATTAGAGATCCCCTACTCCCTTTCCCACCCCAACCACCTTTCTTAAGGGAGGCAGAAAGAAAAGAGATTTGTCTAGGTGTGATGCCATATCCACAAACTGGTCATTACTTCCTTCCTGATGAACTTTGATTAAGAGTTTTACTTTCTCATGTGGAGCATTGAAAGGCGGCTTCTAGCAGAGATTTTCTATCAGGACGACTCAATGTAAGTCAAAAAATATTAGTAGTCCTTGGACTATGTTATTTCCTTGTTATCATTTATATAAATAATTTCGTTAGATGGAGGAAGACTTCCTGTGGTGTGCTCTCCTGATGAAAGTTTAGAAGTTCATATGTTTCCTGGCAAGGAAACATTGTAACACAGCAAATGGCCAAGAAGCCCCCAGCTGGCCGACTTCTTCAGGATTATTTAGGGGTCTCAGGCATTCCATCTCAAAGTCTCCTTTACCTCTAATCCAACTCTATTCAAAATAAGTCAGCTTGAGCCTGTGGCTCTCAATCTTTGATGGAGAACCTGTTACAATGCAGACTCCTGGGTCTCGACTTTAGAGACTCCAGTTTCACCACTTCTGGGATGGGGCTGAGGATTCCGCATTTTTAACAAGCCCTGCAGATAATTATGATGCAGGTGATCTGTGTATACACATTGAAAAATCACTGCATAATGGCATCTAGCATCTTGAATTTTAAAATCATACTAAGGACATAACTATCTAATGTCTTTTCCCCAAAACACATTCTTATGTTGATGGTGGGGTTTGAGAAGAGATTGAATACTTTAAAAGTTGGCACATCACAGTGGTAGGAAAAGGATACTTAAAATGGGGACTTTACAGGTACTTAATCTTTTATAATTTCTTAAAGCTTCCTAAATAGTAATAAAATCTTGTCAGAAGTGAGAATAGGTGCATAGTATAAAAGAGGAAAAAGAATGGAAGATGAAAACATTTCTCTTCAAAAGGGGTGTCATTAAAAGGCATTAGATAGTGCTTGAAGTTAAGTGGAACAGGCAAGGTATCATCTTTTAATTTTCAGAAAATCAGTTAAGAGGATTTTCTGCTGCAAGTAACAGATTACCCAACCATTAATTACATACTTCATAAAGACATTCAATTATCTCACAAAAAAAGAAGCTTGCAGATAGGGGATTCCAGATATTGAGCTCAGTGATGCAGGCTCACTCTTTGCCATTCTCAGAATGTTGGCCTATTGTTCCAGACTTACCATCTCATGGTCACAGGACGGCTGCATCTCCAAACATTCAAGGAAGAGTGAAAGGATCTTCTTACTTTGAGCAATAACCTTCCCAAAAGTGCACCCAACAGACCTCCCCTCATATCTCATTGATCAGAACTAGCCAGAACTAAGTCACACTAAACATTAACAAAGGAGAGTGAGATTACACTCTTGGTTTATGTCAATTATGGTTCATGCCCTGGTCTGGAGGAAGGGCCACCTTCTCTGAAAACGTTACTGCTAGAAAAAACTGAAGGTTGTTTAAATTGATATATAAACTAAAAAATTGGGGAAATGACAATAGATAGGCAAGCAATCATATCTGCCTTGGTTTTGAAATTATCCTTTGGATTTTGGTGTCTGCAGAATCCTGGGAATGTACTGAGAGTGACATGGTAGATTGGAGCAGAGGCTATGGTCAGAATTGCTCCTGGTGATGGTGGGGGGGTGCTGGGGTGGGGAGAGGTGGGCGGGGTGAGAGTGGGTATGTGAAAGATGACGTGGAGAAATAGTGGCTTTCTTTTTTGATATTTTGGTCAGTCGTGCATGAGTTGAGGATGCCTTGGTAAGAACTAGAAGTGTTTGTAAAGCTTGTATTCCCACAAGGAATAATAAAATAAAAGTGACAAGAAGCTTGGAATGTCTTCTGTAAGCTAATAACCTTCAGTTACTTGCAGAACTTACCTGAAAGATTGCTTAACACAATAATTTAGTATCTTACCACCTTCTACTTAAATATAAAACAAACTATTATTTCAGCTTCTTACAACTCACATGAAAGACTATGGTAAATTGTACTCTAGAACATTTGCTTTTATCTTCAACTCTGGAGATCACACAGGAAATTCAGACATATTGGAAAAAGATATGTCAGCCATATATGCAATGCATTTATTTATTTTATGCTTTGCTTTGTTCCAAAAATAGTTGAAGTGGCTTAAAAGACTGCACATAATCCATACAGATAATAATGAGTAGAAATGTCAGCCTAACACCTATGTAGGACAAAGTTACTGTTGTTTAATTATGTATATTGCAAAATGATGAAAAATGAATTTAACCCTTTCTGAGACTAATGTTAGACTTTCAAGGTTTATTATTTCAAAATTAAAATCTAAATTATTGTAATTGGGAAGACTTTGCTTTCAACTTTGTTCTCATTAAAGTTGTTTGAAACAAAGGACTTTATTTCTTTTGTAACATAATTTCAGAAGAGTAAAATTGAATATTAATATACATGTCAATACACTTAAGGTTATTTAAATTTTTACTTTATAAAAATTGAATTTCTATTTCAGAAGTAGAGTTTATATTTAATAACTATTGACATTTTAAACATTAAAGGCTCTATTGACATGAACATTATTGGAAAAATAGATATTGGTTCATCTGACATTGTAATATCTTAATAGATACATGTTAACATGTTATGAGGAAGTTAAATTTCATTTAAGTAAATTGGAAACTGCTATTCATTCAAAATAATTAGTGCAATGCAATGCTGTTCAACTTTAATAACTGTTTTAACAAGATCATCCTTTCCTGAAATATGAAAGAGACAACAATGTGTAATATTGTGTTTTTAAATTAAAACTTTACCTTTGGAAAATAAATCCTGGAAAATGGCCCAATATTAGGGATTCGCTTGAATGTTCTTTTCAATTAAACAACAGTAAAGATTTTAATCTCCTTTTCTCTCAAAAATGAAAGACATTCCATCTGTATTAAAGGCTTTAAAAACTTAACCTTAAGTGTTTTGAAATAGAATATCGAATTCTGCATACTGGGCTTTATAATGAAAAACAAGCTCAACCTAAATTTTAGTTATTGGGTTTTTTTTGACAACTATTTAAGTATGTGTCTATGTGACTATGTATGTGTGTGTGTGTGCATGATCTGAGAAACTATAATCATTTAAAATATGATTTTGAAGAACTAAAAAGTGATTTAAAATAATTGATTAATTCTCATTTGTTCTAGAGTTTTAAAAAATTATTTAGGCTAATGATTGGCAAAACCAAAGCACATAAATCAAAGAGTATAAAAAGTTAACTGACAGAGGTTAAGTTAAGAGGAAGCATTCTAATCAAGTCTGAGCAAATGAAGGTTAGATTAGGCAGTGACTTTTGAGAGTTAAGTATTAATGAGAAATGCACTAAAGTGTACCATATACTTATTTTCTTCAAAATTTACTTTATGTGCAATATATTTATCATTTCACTGAGTAATGTTATTGAAATATAAGTATGTTATATGACGTTATATTTTGGAAAGGGAAAAAAAGGCCTGGAAAATTCATTATCTAACACGATTCCCCCCTCAAACCTCCAACAACTCCTCTCATATCCTCACTCAAGTGAAATGTTACTTTCAGATGAACAGAATGGGCTCCTTTTGAAGAGCAATCTCATCTTCTCTATTAAGTACATCTCCAGGAGTTCTTCCCTCTCTTTCCTACATTAGCAATTTTTCCTTCTCTCCGTGGTCATTCCCATTAGCACATAAACATTCTATTTAGTTCTCTCATCTTTACTTCAATCTGGAAACGGTTATTGAGCATCTATTATTTGCATCTACTAGCTCTGGAGGCATGAAAAGGAAAAAGAATCATTGCATACTACCTCTGCAGGTCAGAGGTAGGGCTTTTCCAAGAAAGATTTTAGGATTAAAGAATGTAGATGCAATGAGTTACAGTACTTTAATATTACCTGTGAATTTCCGTAATACCTGCTTTCTACTGACCAGGTAACATCTATACAAGAGGTCATTTAGCTCAGAGTAGAATATTTTATGAGGCTTTACTCTCACTAGAAATGATAGATTTGAACTTAATTGTGAATTCTCATGCATAGTACCTGGCTATTTTTTTCACAAACAACAGATAAGACTCTGCTCCTTAAATTAAGGTTAGGGTAATAACAGTTGTCACAATTTATTAAATGTCAATAAGTTTACCAAATGCAAGACTCTTGGCTTAGTATTTTCATATATTTGTTCATTTAATCCTCACAGCAATTTTGTGAGGCAGATAGTGTTCCCTTAATTTATAGATAGAAAACTGAGAAACCAAGAATTTTTTATTTTTAATAAAGCCCCTCCCTATGAGTTTTATAAAATTTTTATTCTAATTAGAATAACATACAAATTCTGGTTTGTATAGTCAAAGATAAAAAAAAAGTATGCACGCAGATGGTCTGAACTAAATAAATCATGCACACTTGAGAATGAACGCCATCTTATGAAAGAGACCATTTCTATGGCCACAGTAGATTTATTGTGTGAGTGGTTTCTTTGTGGCAACAGCAATCCTGGGCAATGACAGGACAATTTAACCAATAGACAACTGGTACCATCAGGGGACATGTGGGCAGGAGGGCATGGGTGAGAAAGGAGGAGGGAGCGCCTACTTATTGTTAGATATCATATTATTTTTAAATTAGGTAGTTTAGCTGTCTTTTTACTCTCAACTTTGTATTTTGAAAAATTTTAAACCTATAGAAAAGTTGAAAAACTAGTAAAATAAACAGACAGATACTATTCACATAGGTTAAAACTTGACATTTTGTCATATTTACTTCTGTCTATATATATTTTCATTTTTGCTTTATTTTAAAAGTTATTTGAAGACATCCTGATACTTCAGCATGTATATCTCAAGAATAAAGATATCCTACATAATAACAATCCAATTATCACACAATAAATTTAACATGGATCCATAATCATTATCTAAAATGCCGTCTATTTTCAGATTATCCCAATTGTCCCAATAATATCCAATGTAAATCATTTTTAACTCTGCTTCAGAACCCAATCACTGATCCTACATTGCATTTAGTTGTCGAGTCTCTTTAGTCTCCTTTAATCTAGAACACTTCCCCAGCATTTTTAGTCTTTCACAACATTGATCTCATAAAAGAGTCCAGGCTAGTTGTTTTGTTACTGTTCCTCAATTTAGATTAATATGATCTTTCCTGTCATGATTAGATGCACATTAAACATTTTTGTAGGAGCACTACATAGATGATGTTAAGATTAATTTGAACAGATATTAGATTTTCTTAATAAATGTATTACCATAACTATGTTTCATTTCAGTAATTTACATTTTAAATATATATATTTTTGCTTATAATGCAATTTTACTCGAAACTGTTAAATATGAGTTGAATTGTTATACTGTACTAATTGTCATGAATAAGAAAATCCTTTGCAGATTGGCAGATTGCATATTTTCATAGACAAATTTAAAATTAAGAATGATGCAACCCAGAATGTGTGAATGTAATTGGTTTAAAGTATTTGTGTTTACAGTGTACAAGACTAATAAATGCACTATATTATTTTCATCTAGGTGATAATGAAATTCTAGTAATATGAACTCTTTTCAGTAAATCTTTTTTTTTTCCAAGTAATTTTATTGGGATCATAATGGTTTATAACATCGTGTAATTTCGGGTGTACATTATTGTTTATGAATTGCTGAATACACTTCATCATGCTCACCCTAGTAGTCTAATTTTTATCAATCACCATACATATGTGCCCCTTTATCCCTTTCGCCCACCTCCCTTTTCAGTGAGTCTTAAGTCTTTGCTGCAATGTGGAGTAAAACTAAGAAAGTGTTCGGTGAGAAATGCCAAAATGGTTAGTTATAGAAACAGGAAATATCCTGAAATAGCTCAATGCTTATTTACGGTACTTATTTACATATTTGTAATGCATACTTTACAATAGTAATGGTTGCCGTTTATTGAGTATGTGCCAGATCTTTTACACATATCTCCTGTAATTAGCACAACAACCTTAGGAGGGAGATACAATTATTAACATTTTATAGACTGGAAACAAAGCAGCTTTTAGTCATTATACTAAATCGCTTTGGTTTTATCAGTCTACAAAAATGCTATATTTTATTGCCCTAATTGATGCCGTAGTGTATTCTAAACTCAAGGGGCTATGTGTGTGTGTGTTTCTTATGAAAAAAAAAAAAAAAGAATACACTTAAACTTACATATTTGTAAAACTAGTTTTTGCTGTTTTCCCCTAGCAGAGTCTTTTATTTTTGGATAGAGCTCTGAGGATAGTTTCAATTTTTTGATTTATCATTTTATTTTTTCAATAAAAAGCATTAATTTGGTGTGATATAAACAGTTCTACCAACAGCCAAGATGGCTAAGAAAGAAAGTTTCTGTTTACATTCTCTTCCTTAATAGTTTTATGTTTGCTTTGGCTAAATTGGCATGTTGGCAAATTATCACTTTTTGTTACATTTTTCCATGTAAAAAGTGATGTATAAGTCTAAGGAAGTGAAGACTTAATTTTAACTTCTTTTAAATTTCAAGTCAAATTCTGAAATGAACGTTGTAATGATTAACCATAGTATTTTTTATGGTTAAATTAGTAATATTAAACATTGAAGGCAGGAAATCCATATGATAACTTCTCTTACTATTAGCGCTTAGTTATCAAAATGCCTTTATAATAGGAGTGATTTTTAGTTCAAATCTTCACCCAGCATCTGATTTTAATTTCTGCAAGATCCTCTGCACCTGATGAGTTAGAACAAACTGATTTGTAGGATGAAAAAGCAGAGTATGTGAACAAATTAACTCAAATATCACCATTAAAAGATTTCTCCAATGTCTGGCTAAGCAATCTGAAGAAGGCAGGGCTGGGGAGAAAAGGACTTCTGGACATAAGCACATGCCTGAGGGATCAGAGAAAAACAGGGTTCAACATGTAATGCAAGTGCTATGATTCGACTCACTTACTCAATGTGATGCTATAAAAGTGTGATAAGAAGCAGGCAAGATGTGGTGTCAAATTCAAAACGAAGTGTGGTGATCTGCCTTGTTTTCAACTTGTTGCTATCTGATGAAAACACTTCCACAAGCACGACTGATGAGCAGATGGTGCTAATAAGGCCAATTAAGTGCTAAGCTTCTGGAAATGTTTTTGTTGAGTGACGTCTTCAGACTGGTTTCTGCTAACATACATCCTAAGCCATGTGTTTCTAAGGCACGATAAGATTAGTACTTATGGTCACTGGAATTTTCATTTTCCAGAATACAGACTCAGAGAAGACAAATAAAAACCCTTTGCCCCAATTTCAAGGACACTATGTGAAGTTGAGTGATGAGATTCTAACTCTTTTGGGACTTTGGGGGGCTCAGGGTAGGTCACTGGTTTCCAGTAACTGGTGCATGAAGAAATTTTCTCTAGTCTGCAGTGTAAAGAGAAATATACAAAAAAACCCAAACCAAAACAGAAAAAAGTAATGGATTTTTCTGGGTGCTTTTCCCCTTTTCTCTCTCAAATTTTACTTCTTTTTATTCTGGTAGATTGGAAGTTATTGATCCTATTCTTTTACTGATTTCTATGTACATAATATGTTTTGTTTGGATCACAGGTAAGCAGAATTTAACTAGGCATAATACAGTCATCATTGGTACATGAATGATCCTTCTTTATTGTCCTATTTTACTTTTTATTTTATTTTTTAAATTCGTTTTTACTTACCACCCCTCCCAAAATAAGTATGGTGAATACCTACCCAAGCCAAGAACCGAAACACTAACAATAATTTACATCTACCTATATATTCTTCCATTGCCCCATCTCCCTCCCCAACACATACATTGCCTTCTCTGTGTTTGTGTGTATCTCCAAATTTCTCCTTTTTATAAGAACACTAGTCATAAGAATGACATAGAGTAGACACTCTTTGCTGACACATTAGTTGCTGGGGGTTAAGTTGGTTAATCAAAAAAGTGGTTGAGGGGCCAGCCTGGTGGTGTAGTGGTTAAGTTTGCATGCTCCACTTTGGTGGCCTGGGGTTCACAGCTTCAGATCCTGGCTGCAGACCTACACACTGCTTATCAAGCCATGCTGTGGTGGCATCCAACATACAAAATAGAGGAAGATTGGCACAGATGTTAGCTCAGAGCCAATCTCCCTCACCAAAAAGAAAAAAAAAAGTGGTTGAAAGGGAAATATAATACAAAAATACATAACATGTTTTAAAATTAAATCTTGTATATTGTGCACTCATTCACTAAATGTTCAGTGGAGTCAAGTCGTTTCCTTTGAGTTTTAGCCCCCTAATAGGAGTTTTGAATTTTTTTTCATAAATCATCCTCTCATTTGCATTATCTTCAATGTTCTGGTTTCCATTTCATTAAGATGAAGATAGAACATAAAGACATTGCAGAGCAGTCTGAGTGCAGAATCCTTCCAAATTTTTATAATTAAAAAAATTTTTTGCAATTGCCTCACTTGCATGTAATAATATTTTTAGTAACTCACTTTTAAAGCATTTTCAAGCATTTGACTTGGTCTTTGTAGAATCAAAGCCTAACTTTTTTTACACTCACATTTCTCATTTTATGCAACATTTAATTAGCTTATATAATTATGATAACTCGTACAACTGGCCTCAACAGACTTGAGGATAAACAACTGACTCTTGGTTAGCATAAAACTCAAATGTAGAAGCAGAAGTTCCCAGGTGTCCTACCCTTGAGCATGAAGAGTCTTGTGGGCCTCAGTCAATATGTTTTACTTTAAAGCTATTGTGTAGAGAATTCATCTGAAACACTTTCATTTTATATTCCATGTATTTTATCTAAAAAAAAAAAGTCAAAAGTAAAGGTAGTGTAATCACAGAAAAAACAAAGGATGGCAGTAATTTTAAAGTAAATTGCACAGAATAAGACAATAAGGTGCACAGAATAAGACAATAAGGCAACATGCTAAAAAGAATGATTTATTTGAGTTATAATTGCATAAGAAATAAGTATTACCTTAGTGAAATATGAACCACATAAGCATATTAAAATGATTTATATGATCTCAGGGGAAATAATAATCAATATTTCAGGCCCGAAAATACTAATTCTAAATACAGAAACAATAACTTGCATGTATTGCAAAAGCAATGATTGTGTCGCTGTGAATATTTCAGTTAAGTAATAAAAACAAAACCTACTTTTTTATATTGTTTATCAATTCTTCCACTTTATCTAGTTACACATCCTCTGCTCCAATTTATGAGTGCATTTGGATATTTTCTACTATTACAGGTTATATGGCAGAGTTTTATTTTGAAATTTCCTGTGGAATTACACAAAAGAAAAGTAACAGATCTTGCATCAATGGCTAATTTATCATTTTTATCAATCTCTGAGGGGATTCCCAGGAAATATAATGATGCACTTAGACTAAGAACTTATTATGTTGTATATGAATACAGAAGAGAACTAACTACTCATGGGAATTTCTTGCAAGACTGCCTATGCCCTAAAAGTTGCAAGACTGGCAAAACACATATTTATCTGACGTGTATAATTTCCATAGCTGGATTAGTGAGTAAATAAAATACACATTGGTTCAGTGAATAATGTTGTTATCACTTTCCACCTTAATTGCATGATTACTTACTCTAATACTATGGAGTGTGTTCATATGAAGAAATAAAGCAAGGTAAGTGGAATTCTTTTAACCGTATTCTAGCTTGCATTCCAGAAGACTATGCCACTCAAATATTGAACAAAAATGGAAAACTTCAGTAAATTGTCTTAATTTTTTTATTGTGATAAAATATATGTAACATTTCTGTCAGCCCGGTGGCATAATGGTTAAGTTTGTGTGCTCTGCTTTGGTGGCCCAGGGTTTGCAGGCTTGGATCCTGGGCATGGACCTAGCACCACTTGTCAAGCCAGGCTGTGGCAGTACCCTACATAAAATAGAGGAAGATTGGCACAGATGTTAGCTTAATGACAATCTTCCTCAAGCATAAAGAGGAAGATTGGCAGCGCATGTTAGCTCAGGGCCAATCTTCCACACACCCACCCACCCACCCACCCACACACACAAATATATATATACATAACATAAAACACCATTTTAACTATTTTGAAGTGCACAATTCATTGGCATTAAGTATATTCACAATGTTGTGCAAGCTTCACTACTATCCATTTCTAGAACTTTTTCATCATCCCAAACAGAAACTTTATATTTTCTATCCATTAAAATAATAACTCCCATTTCTCCCTGCCCTTCGCCCCTGATAACCTCTATTATACTTTCTGTCTCTATGAACTTGCCTATTCTAGGTACCTCATATAAGTGGAATCATACAATATTTGTCCTTTTATGTCTGGCTTATTTCACTTAGTGTAATCCCTTCTATGTCCATCCATTTTGTAGCATGTATCAGAATTTCATTCCTTTTTAAGGCTAAATAATATTCCATTATATATATATAGCAAGGCTGTGCTCTCCCTCCTGTTCCCAGAATGTTGTCCTTGAATTGGAGAGTTACCTGAACCTATAAAAGGTCATGTAACCATCTAATAAGCTAGATGCTTTGGTATAAAACTAGTGTATCTTGTGCTCATGTGCCCACTGTCACACCCCTGTCTCTGTAAAATGGTAATGTTGTGTTGGTTGTGTTGCTGAGAGACCAGTCATTCTATAAACCTCTGAAACTGTCCCCCTTACCCCTCAGCTAAGAAAATGAATCAGAAGTAATCCCACAGTCCAGAGAAAATGCAGTGACTATCACCTCCATCAACACTTAGAGAATTCAGGAGTAGAGATCCCTATCATATCTCTGCACAATCCACCTGTTTAGTCCCTACAAAACCTTTCAAATCAAAAACATTTCAGGCCACTACTACAATCATTATAATTAACTTTACCACCATTACCTATCATGGCTACTGCTTCCTAGCCCTTCACCTTCCACCTGCACTTCATTTCAACCTCTCACAACTGAGAGTCTCAGGAATTGCAGTGGGGTCTTATTGTTGTCTGTGAGTGATTTTCTTCCAAAATCTCATCCTAAGGGTCTGTTTTTTAGGCTACTACTCGTACCAATTGTCTTGGTTAAGTGTCTTAGATCATATTTCCTAGGAAATGTACTCTGGGGTGGATATTTACATGCAGGAGGTATATTGGGATGTGTTCTCGAGAACAACAGCTGTAAGGGAGTAAGGAGCAGGAGCAAGCAGAGGGAGAGGTTGAACTGTGATGCAGCTGCAACAAAGGGTTTGGTGGATCCCCTGGATGTTTCTGGAGCTGAGCTTGCCCTTCAGAGATGTCTAAAATTGAGGCAAGGCTACTTTACCCCCAAATCTACCAGCCATTGGGTTAGGCTGTGGGAGGGGCTGTCAGCTTGGATGAAGCAGCTCCCTTTGGCCAGGACAACATAATGAAAGGTACTCAATTGTGAACCACTGGCAGGCAAGGGTCCTGGCAGCAGCTGGAATGAGTGCTGTGGGCCGGAAGGGGAGATCTGGGTGGCGCACAACTGCATTTACTACTTTTAAAGAGAAAGCAGAGTGGAGACAAATGCTTTG
This sequence comes from Equus caballus, assembly GCF_041296265.1. NCBI lineage: Eukaryota > Metazoa > Chordata > Mammalia > Perissodactyla > Equidae > Equus > Equus caballus. Next base: position 43,404,961 of record NC_091704.1, read on the forward strand.
CTGTAGATAGCCTATTTGGGAAGTGATCCCAGGGAGCAATGGTGGGACTGGAGAGTGAAAAAGGAGGAAGGATAGTCAGTGCAAAGAAGCACTCTTCACTTGGTTGCTGCTTCGGAAAACTGCTGCTTGGTTCTGTGAGATCTTCTAAGGAGCCTTCGGAAATGCATTGCAGAAGTTTCAATCTGGGGAAAAAGAGAGAAGCATTTGTCAGTTGGTTCCCATTGGTCAAGGTAGTGCCATGGGCATTAAACTTCCCTGTGCTTCTGGATTTCCCAGGCATGAGTGCTAAGAATGCCAAGAAAAGGTGCTGTCAGGTTGCATCTGCATGAAGCTTGTAGAACTTGGTGTGGAATGGGTCATCTCAGAGCAGAGTGGAATGGAAAAGGCCCACAAAAGGTATCTAGTACTTCTGGAAATATCTGGTAGGATTTAAAACGTAAACTCTTTGGGATCCACAAATTTCACTTACAGGAATTTATACTACAGAAATTTGTGCTTATAGGTGCAAATGTCTATGAGGATTTGATAGACCATGGAGCCAGCTGTCTGGGTTTAAGGCCAGGCTCTGTCACTGTAAATGAGGCACCTGTCATGTCAAATTATGTCATGTCTCACATAGGGTTGCTAAGAGTATTAAATGAGTTAAAACATGCAATGGGCATTTAACAGTCCCTTGAACATAGTGAGGTCTTGATGCATGTCAGTTATTATTACTATTACTGTTACAAGGATGTTTATTAAAGCCACAAAAGATGAGAAACAACCTAAATATTCATTAATTAAGTACTAGGTAAATAAATTATGGCATGGCCAGACATAGGGAACCACCATATTCAATATATGTTGTAAAGTGGAAAAAGCAAAGCAAAGTGAAGAAAAGTGTGTCTAGTATGCTCCCATTTGTGTCAAATGCACATGTAAGCCCCTATGTAATAGAGATTATTAGTGTTTAGTGATATCTGGTTCTCTTCTGCTTCTGGGCACACAGAAGATTGCTCTTTGCTGTTAAGTGGACCATGTGATTAGCTGTCCGGTGTGAGTCCAAGTAGGAGAGAAAAATCCCTGTGCAACCTTCCAGTTCTCTCCTCCTGGAAGCCACATGCTGAGATGGAAGTGTCACAAGGTGATGCAACTTAAACACATAGTTTGATGCAGAAACAAAAAACTTTGCTGTGTCTACACACTGAGATGTGGGGTTACATTTGCTGCTGCTGCATAACCCAGCCTATCTTGACTAGTATAATATGATTCTGCAATGGCGAGGAAGAAAAATGAAAACTCTGGTTGCCCCTGAGGAGGAGACACAGGGTACTGAGGATCAGCTGTTGGAGGGAGACTTATTTTGCCCTTTACACACTTTCGTATTACTTGAATTTGTAAACTAGGAGAGTGTAAAATTTTTAAAAATTAAGTATAGTTTGGGTCTGACAGGAATCATCAACCTTTCCTAAAACTTAGGAGAAGCTGCAGCTCTCATCACTCTCAAAACAAGAACAAAAATAAAAGACAAAACAACCTCTCTCGGGGTCAGCCCCGTGGCGGAGCGGTCAAGTTCGCGCGCTCTGCTTCAGCGGCCCAGGGTTTCGCTGGTTGGGATCCTGGGCACGAACCTGGCACCGCTCATCAAGCCGTGCTGAGGTGGCATCCCACATGCCACAACTAGAAGGACCCACAACTAAAAGTATACAACTCTATACCGGGGGGTTTGGGGGAGAAAAAGGAAAAAATAAAATCTTGAAACAAAATAAAACAAAAAAAACCCACAACAAAATAAAACCAACTTCCCTCCCCGCAAAAAGGCAAAAGCACAGAAATCATTTAGCCTGATTATGTTATTTTCTCCAAGAATGTTCAGCAGCTTGAATAAAGATGCAGAAAATGAACGTTTGGGGCAAGGAAGGCAGTAAAGATAAGAGGGAGTTGGGCGTGTGGTCTTGGATGGGGAGAAAGTGGCTGGGTCATGGCACTGGCGATCTGGAAGGGGTGAAGAGTTTTTGCGGTGGTGCAGAAGAAGTAACGTGGAAGAATAATTGCTGGTGATCAGGGAGTTAGAGACTTAAAGAAAAGATTTACTAGTTACAACAGGGTCCAGGAACTGGCAGCTGAGGTAGGGTAAAGTAAAAGATAGGAGGATTTTGATATTTTAATAGAAGTACTATAAAGTTTGGTCTTGTTTTACATCTCATTATGCTTTTAATATTCTGAGTGATTTCAAAATACATGGCATATTTCATAACATAGAGGGTGACGATGAAAGAAGTCTTTATCATTTTACCCTCAGGAGCATTTTTAAAGAAATTTCTGATTTTCCTATAAATTTTATCTGCAAAGGATGGTATGACATATTGCTGATCAATAGAGACCAAGCTAGATATTTGCAGGGCAGTTATGACAAGAGAGGATGGCAGTTTCACAATAAGGATGAATAATGGAGAAGATAAAAGATAACCTTGACAGATAACTCCGTTAAGAGGGAAATTGGAAAGTATTTAAAGATCCTGATTCATACCAATAGGCCATTCTATGGGATTACGTCTAAAATAATAAACAATATTTATATAGATAATTTCCTTTAGTCACAGAAAATTTTTCTTGGTGTTTATAGAACTATGGCATTTTAGAAAATAGATGAAGGGTTTTATTAACATGAAATAGTAGAATCTTCCTCAATAATACTGTAGCAAATGTTGTGGGAGAAAAGCAATCAATCAAAGTAGTTATTTAGTGTGCCTAGGCAATGGAATGGATGCTGTTTGAAGACCTACATGATCCCTGATCTTAAGGTTCTTTTGGTTCATTCAGAGAGGCATGGAATAATGGAATATTTCTCACAAGAATGATGGAAATAAAACAAGATAGTAATCAATGATGAATTGCAAGGTAAAGAATAAAAGTGGTATAGAAATTCAGAGCAAAACAAGCTCAGGGTAGTTGAAATACATGTTGAAGATTCAATGGAAGTCATTGCCAGCTGGATTTGAAATTAGAAGACCTGGATTCGAATCTGATGCTGTTGTTTACCAGCTTGTGACCTTGAACAAGTTTGTTTAACTTGTGTCTGCTTCTTAATTTGTAAAGTAAGAATGATAACATCTACCTTGCAGTGTTGTGAAGAGTGCCTCAGTCCTTGTCCTGTTACCCTCAGATCTATTTCTTACCCTTTCTGTATGAGAGTGGAGTGAGGGTGGCAAGTGGCTGCGGTTCCTGGGTGCTAAGGATGGACTTGTGTCCCTCCAAGTTCATATGTTGAAGCCCTAACCCTAACGTGACTGTATCTGGAGGTAGGGTCTTTAGGAAGTAATTAAGGTTGAATAAAGTTATAAGTGGGGGGCTAATCTGGTAGGACAGTGGCCTCTCTGTCTCTCTTTATCTTTCTCTCCCTCCCTTCCATGTGAGGACATGGCAAGAAGGCAGCTGCCTACAAACCAGGAGGAGAGGTCTTACCAGAAACTGACCATGCTGGCCCCTTGATCTTGGATTTGCCAGCCTCCAGAACTGTGAGTAACACATTTCAGTTGTTCAAGTCACTCAGTCTATGGTATTTTGTTATGGCAACCTGAGGTGACTAAGACACCAGTTTCCCATGTCAGGAGAGTCAGGCCAATGGCAGGTACAGGAGACTAAAAAGTGGGAGGAAGGAAAAAGCCAGAGTATTTCTCTCCTTCTCTCTGCCTCAACAGCATTTCCAGTAGCAGTTATGCCTCTTTCATGACCTCAGCTCCATGTATTTAGGCTGACTGTGCTTCTAGCTTCTCTGGGGAAGTACGGCCCTGAGTTCCAGTAATATCACCTCCTCCTCCTTTTGTATTTCAAGTGAGGGGTGCTAGTAGCTTTCTGCTGTTACTAATCTCTGGGTTGCCTCACTGTCTCCTGTTTTGCTTTCAGCTCTTCTAACATCTTCCATGTTATCAATTTCTTGTGTTAAACACCTACTGTAAATGTATTTTCTGTTTTCTGGTTGGTTTTGATTAAGACAAAGAATAAATTTTAAAATGTAATATTGTGAAGCTATAATGTGCCATACAAGTAATAATGATACATATACACAGATGGCATACTGCACATATCTGTGTTTGCACGTCCTGCCCATGATGCCTATGTGAACGTGTTTGTGATACGTCTTTTTTGATTTAATTGATTATTCCAGAGGGCCCATCACAGATCACACTGTTGACCTAATCATAGTCCCTCTCTCAGAAACTGGACTAAGAAACACAGAGGGACATTCTAGCTGGTGGTGGTCACTGGAGCCGAGAAACCAAGCTATGAAGTCATGGCTGATGATCACGTTCCGATAAGTTGAAGACTCTGCTTAAGAGAGAGAGGACCCAGGAGTAGGTCACATGGCTCCTGAGAAGTAGAGAGTGTAGCCTTGGTTCCAATTAACTTTCCATTCCCCAGTAGCAGTTTTTTACAGGCTTGGTATTCCTACCCTCACATTTCATGAGATTCTTTTATACACTTTCCATAAATGTATCTTCACTGGGGGTAGCTTATTTGGATATCTGTGTTTTTCAGTCCTGGCTAGAACACTGTGTGCATCTGTGTACACACACGCACACACACGCACGCATGCAGTTCACACTTTGAGTTGCCTTTAAAAAAGTTTAGCTTGTGATCGGGCAAAGAGACAGTTGTATGGAATTCTGTTTAGGATGATCATGAGCAAAAGTTTGTGGATGAGAGAGACCAGATACTAGAATATCCCGTTGACTGCTCTGCTTATTTTAACTAACCTAGAGTTTATCAAGATGTCTTAGAGGTTCAGGCAAAATCGTTTTTAAGCTAAATATAGTTGGAGTTTTATAGCCTTTACTCTATAGGGTTAGCTAATAATGTTGGTGTCCCCTGAAGCCAGCTTTAAAATAACATAATTATAATGTTCAAAATGGAGCAGCAGTGATCATTACATTAAAACGTATTAAAAACTAGATTTATAGGCAGCATGTTTCCTCCATGCCCTGATGGTCACGCCACCAGGTTTCTGCAAAATCGAGTCAGGAAGAAAATACAGTGAAGAAGGGCTTTCTCTGGAAACTATCCTATTTGTAATTTCCTGAAGATAAATCTTTGAAACTCACTCAGAGCACCTAATGGATCTTAATTACCAGACACAGCACAGTTTTTGTAAGTTGGCTTGTCTTGCTATTAGGTGTTTTGCAGTCATCCATTCCCTGCCCAGAAGAATCTTGGTACTGAGATGAACGCCATTTCTGTGTTGATCAACTGGTTACATTCTGAAACAGGCTCGAATCTGTTTTTTGATTTCAATGTGAAATATAACCAAGAAGGGACTTGGATGGAAATGTAAAATGTGCTGCCAGAGGAAAGTCCCAGTTTCAAAGTGTTGAAAGATAGTGTTCAACTTCACCAATATCTGGAATTTGTCTGAAAGCTGTTTCTTTTAAAACAAAGAATAGTTTCTGGACACAATATTTGTGTGTACTAGAGTGGGTTTTAGCTGATACACAAATCCATTTCTTGTCAAAGGGCAACATATATCTTAATGAACTTTTTGATCACAGTCATGTATTTTTTAGTATCTCCAACTATACAATTTGAGCTGGCATTGACCTTAGAGATAATATAGCCCATGTGAGAAAGCACAGGAGTTTCTCCTCACTCCAAATATTAGATGATATTAGTGATACTAATAACCATTTATATGTTACGCATATTTGACTGCTATTGTAAAATGGTCAAATATTCAAATTAAGATATACAATGTTATCTTTTATGTTATCAGAAACAATCAGTGGTCATTATCTGAAACAAGACTCATTCTAGATTTCTAGACCTGTTTCTTTGTTTCTTTTCAGAATCATACTTCCATAGAAAGGTCATTTATAGAAGCAACTTTTATGAAACCTGATTTTGATAAATTAATTTATTAATAATTTAGCTTTCTATTGAATGCTTAAATAATACAATGTAAAATTAGGACCAGAAAGTCTTTCTAAAAATTTCAAGTGTTTTATCCATTTTATAGTTAAATATTGGAAAATAAAACAAAATAATTTTTAAAAATTGTTCCTACTGAACCCTTTAGCCATAACAGGTGCTGTGTTAATATTTGTTGCTTTGCATTGTATTTTTGTCCAGATCTGTGTTTTAAGTTCTGTCACTTTTTTTTTTAAAGTTCCACTCACTTTTCTGACATCACCATGAGATGAACATGCTCCGTAAGCCCGTTGGTCCCAGGAGGTGGAGGAGAGACACATGGAGCAGAGCTGCCTCAGTGGAGCTGCCCCTAACAAGCCCAGCTTAGATCAGCCAACCACAAACTCATGAGCTCAATAAAAACCTATTGTTGTAAGGCTAATGAAGATTTGTAGTTGTTTGTTAGGCATCATTGTTGTAGCCATAGTAACTAATACAACAGTAATCGTAGTTTATTATTGAACTCAGTAGTTCCAATAACAGCCTTTTGATTCCCTTTTGTGATTGTGACAAATGCAATAGCTCCCCTAGTGGATTAGTTGATGGTGTTCTGGGAGTCATTCTGGAAGCACAGTCTAGACTTGGCTGCTCCAGTGCTTCACAGAGTTTTTAAGTATCTAATTCTCTTCCTGCTTAAAATAACTATACCACCTCACATGCATTAGGATGGCTGCTATAGAAAAACAAACACAAATAGCAAGTGTTAAGGATGTGGCGATATTGAAACACTTTTGCACTGTTGGTGGGAATGTAAAATGGTGTAGCTGCTGTGGAAAATAGTATGGCAGTTCCTCAAAAAATTAAAAAATAGAATTACCATATGACCCAGCAATTCCACTTTGGGTATAGACCCAAAAGAATTGAAAGTAGGGTCTTGAAGAGATATTTGTACCCATGTTCGTAGCAGCATTATTCACAATAGCCAAGGGGTGGAAGCAACCTAACCACAGATGAATGGGCAAACAAACTGTGGGATACACATACTCTGGAAGATTATTCAGTCTTAAAAGGAAGGAAATTCTGACATATGCTACAACATGGATGAACCTAGAGGGCATCATGTTAAGTGAAATAAGCCAGACACAGAAGGACAAATACTTCATGATTCAATTTATATAAGGTACCTAGAGTAACCAAATTCATAGAGACAGAGAGTAGAATGGTGGTTGCCAGGACCGAAGAGAGGGAGCATGGGGAATTATTGTTTAATAGGTACAGAGTTTCAGTTTTACAAAATAGAAAGAGATCTGGAGATGGATGTTGCTGGTGGTTATACAACAATGTAAATGTATGTAATACCACTGACCTGTACACTTAAAAATGGTTAAGATGGTAAATTTTATGTTATACGTATTTTACCACAATTAGAAAGATTTTTAAAATAAAAAAATAACTAGAGAGATCTAGTTTTGTGCACCAAAACTTGAGTGATTCACCAGATGAAAGCAAAGACGAGTAGGAAGGACCATACCAATCATTTGGAATGATTCCCAAACCAGGCCTCTGCATTTGATGTCATGGATGACATTCCACCCGCCCACCCAGTAGAGGGCCCCTAATTAAGGTTGCAGTAGGGACCCTCTGTTTGAGCATGAAGGGGTGTTTCTTCCTAATCTGAGTGAGGAGTAGAAATCAGAGACTTCAGTCCTACCGTCTCCATATCTGCAGTTGTTCTCCCTAGTGGGAACTTCTTTGGTGGGTGATACCTACTGGTTACTCCACCTAGTAATTCAAAGGGATAACTGGTACCCCTCCCACCTCTGCCAGATCTCTCTATGATGGCTTTGTGGTGGTTAAACTACATTTCCCAGTATTCTCTTTCTAGTGCAGTACGAGGTAGGGTGGGCTACAAGAGATATTCTCTTGTGAGAGTTGGAGGATGAAGGGAAGCACCACCTGTTTTGTAGCATACACAAACCTCTCAGTTATTCAATCAAACATAGATCTAAGTGCTTCTGTGAAGGGCTTTTGCAGATTCAGTTAAAGTCCCTAATCAGTTGACTTTAAGTTAGGGAGATTAGCCTGTGTGGGCCTGACTTAATCACTTGAAAGGGGCACTATTCCGGATGAATCTGACCTAGCCAGTTGGAAGAATTCAGAAGAGGGCATAGGGATTCCCTGGGGAGGGAAGAAGAGAAGGGCAGAGAGAGAGAGAGGGAGAGAGAGATGGCCTGTGCCCAAGGGGTTCTGACTTGCTTATAATCTTCCCTTCCTGACCACCTGTGAACAACAAGCAACAGCCAAGTTATAGACTGTTTGTGATCTTCCCTTCCTGACTACTTGCCCTACAGACTTTGCACTTGCTTAGCCAGCTCCATAATTGTACACACACACACACACACGGAGATATATATATATATATATATCATACTAGTTCTGCCTCACTGTTTGAACTCTGACTAATACACCCTGCAAGATGGTCAGGAAACAGTAAATGGCCCTTTCCTGAGTAGCTCCTGCCTTTCCCAGATGGTCACATGCTGTATGATGATGGAGATGAAGGCAGACCTCCCAGAACAGAACGGTGTGGGAGAACCAGGGGTTATGACTTTTTAAATGTTTCTTTTCCTTTGTACCACAAGGGGCAGGAGCCCTCACAGGCTTGGGCCTTCAGAAGAAGGCTATCACACACGACTGCTCTTGCTCTGCCAAGCCCTCTCTCCTCCTTACTCTCTCTTCTTACCCAAATCCTTGATCTTCTTCTCACAAGCCCCTCTTTTAAGACCCTGAGGTGGTGTTCACTATTCCTCCCCAGAGGAAGGAGCAGTTCAGAGAGTTCAGCACTTACTGTTAATGCAGACTGCAGGGCCTCAGGTTTGACTAGATGTTGATAGTTGCTCTGCTTTACCCAGGCTTTACCTGTGAAGAGGAAGAAATGGCATCTGCTCATTTAAGTAGAGGAAATAGATGATGCTCTGATTCCATATGAGGCTCCCTATCCCTGAAAACAATGGACGATTTCTTCATCAGTTACCTAAGAAGGAAAGTGATCTCACCTAGAAAGCATACAACACAGTTTCGGTTCACATAAGCACAGCACATTTCTCTTGTTCACAGGACTCCTCCTGAGCCTGTTTACATTACCAAGCCCACCCCAAGGAATGGTTCTGAGACTTCCAAGAAGGGTAGCACAAACTACAGTTAGATTCTTTCGGATGCCTGGATCTCTCCCCAGTTGTAAGGTGGCTGGAGTTCTCAGTTCATTTTACCCAGTTGACTCTACCCAGATTGATGCTGTCTTGGGCCAGAGCCTGGTCCAGGAAGCTCTTTGAGGCCCTGGAATTTGTTATTTATGTGAATCTGTAGGTTTACTCTGGATATTCTCCACTCTCTGGCTCATTTTGAGGCCAGGACAACAGGGTGTAGGGTTGAGCCTGTTTCCTCCATCACCGTCTATGTAATAGCCCGAATAAGGCACCAGCACAACATCGCTGCATCTTCCCCCTAAGCAAAGAAGGGTTAATTTAGCCTGTAGTAGATAATGTGTAGCACATGTTGTCAGCATCCTATCCATGTCCCTGGATTTTTTAGTGAGCTTTCCTGGACTTCCAGTTGCTAGCATCTGTGTCTTTGCCTGAGGGCTCTTCCTTCCACCCCTCAACTACAACTGTGGAAAACCACATTGCCCAAATACAGCAGGCTGGAAGTGCAAAGAGAAGTTAACATTCTGCTGCCTCACTTGAGTAGTCCTCAATTATTGACTCAGGATTTTACATAAAAATACTCCAGCTTCTCCACCTTGAAGCTGGGGTAGTTCTGAGACATATGTTTTGCACTATTTCCAAGGGTTTCCAGCCCAGGGGGATTGAGCTCCAGCTCCCACTGTGGCAGCTGTGCTAATAGTACTTCTTCTCTTGGCTGCTTTACCTTCCCTTATTTATATCACTTCTTCATTTCTTTACTGGTGTTATCTTCATTTCCCAAATAAATTAGTTCCAACCAAATCCTTGTCTTTAGTCTACTTCTGGGAGAACACCAATGAAGCCATAATGGGAGCTTTGTTCTTTAAGTCTCCTGTGAGTCCCTGGCACTGGAGTCATAGTTCCTGCCTCCTCAACTGTTCAGTGGGATGACCACGTCCATCGGGATGAAGATACTGTACTTATCACATAATAAGACCAGGAAACTCATGGAGCTTTCCTAGTGGGGCTTGATGTTCCATGTGAGGACATCCATCTCTGCCTAACCTATTCTGCAGGAGAAGAGCAATGCCACCTCTTCAGCTTTCCTCCAAATCACTGGGACTGGGATTTCAATTTCAAAGCTGCATTGTGAAGCCTCAAAATGGACCTGGGTTCCCTCCCCATGATTCCCAGCAGAAAACGTCAAGAAGTCCTAGTGTGACAAACTGAGATGGGTATGGGGTAGGTGGTGGGAGCAAAGAGCAAACGTGGGAAAAGCAAAGCAAAAGGGTGAAAGACAATTGCTAGAAGAGGAAACATGGGACCTAGCTTTCACTTTCATTAAGCGCTTGTGCTGGTTACACAATGTGTGATGAGTCAGCCTGGGTTAAAGGCACAGTCGGAGATAAACCTTAAGTGACCTTGATTTTCTTGCACGAAAATGATCTTATTATAGTTGTTAAGATTCTTTTTGGCCCTGAACCCTTCTCCTTTCACTTTCTGTATTAGAATTGAACACATTAGGGCCAGCCCCAGTGGCCTAGTTGTTAAGTTCAATGCACTCCACTTTGGCAGCCTGGTTCGGTTCCTGGGCACAGACTTACACCACTCATCAGCGGCCATGCTGTGGCTGTGGCCCACATACAAAATAGAGGAAGACTGGCAACAGATGTTAGCTCAGGGTGAATCTTCCTCAGCAAAAAACCAAACAAAAAAAACCCTGAATACATTAAAAGGAAAAGTCACTGCAGGTGAAGGTTGGCTCCAGGAGTAACTCTGGGCTCTACCTCCAGTCTCTCTATCAAACTTTGTTCATCTTGGTTTCTGTCTTGATTCCATACCTGTATTATCCCTGCCTCACTGAGAGGACAGACATTTCTGGCCCTAACCCTGAGGAGCTCATAATCTAGTAGAGGAGTCAGCCGTACCAACAGATTCAAATAATAGCAGGCAAGTGCTAAGATAGGAATCTAACTGAAGTGCCATGGAAGCAGAAGACAAAGCAGCTAATTCTACCTGGGGCCATTGAAGATGGATGAACAAAAAGGTCCTGAAAGATAAAGAGGAGATTTCCAAGCTGGAGATCTAGCAGGGGTATTTCAGGCAGAAAGACCACAATGTCTTCTCTGCCTAGCTGTGATTCTTAGGATCTCCATTTTTAGGCAAGTAAACATTGCTGGGCTGGTTGCGAACTTGAAAAGACTCCATGTGAGTTCCTTGACAGCTGTTGGGGAAAGAGAATCCATTTGGAAAGTTAGCATTTTGGAAAAAAACATTTTTTTTAAAGTTAACTCCTCTTTGAGAAAATTTCTCTGATGTGTAGCTTCTAAAAATGTAGGCATTTATTTCTCGTGAATTGAGGACTTTAATGGATAAACTACATAATTTGAAAGTAACACTCACAGGAAACAATAATGAGGGTCAAAGCATAAGTACAAAATCAACTTGATGTGTATATTGCATTTTGATTAAAGGAGCAGAATACCTAGAGTTCAAATTTCAAAAGCAATTATCAAACAACTTTGGTCAAGGTATGAATTCAGGCTCTGATTTTTCATCTGAAAAATCCCTGATTTATATAAAGTCTTTTCCTCTCTTAAAGCATCACTATGAAATGAAGATTTTGGAGAATTTTCCACAGGGGGTGATGGGGTTACATTTGTTGTGGGGCTAAACATAGATTGAAGATCCTTTTCATTTTCTATTTTGATGGAAAATTTAAAAAAATTAGTGGATACTTTTCATTGCACTTATTGTTAATATGAAAAAAGTTTTCACTTGAATATTTGTATTTGTAAGAGATTAGCTACTATAAAGGAAAATACTACTAATGAATATATAGCTCTTTTCCAGTTCTACCATTTATTAGGACTCTGTGCGTTGGGTTAAATTTTGAGTTATGATAGTTGGTAAGGTCCTTTTTGGCCCCACACTCTGCTCCTTTCTCCTTCCTTATCCATCTCTCTATTGCCAGTGGTGGGGAATTGTTACTCTGTCTCTTGGGAGTTATGTTGAAAAGGTGATGTATTAGTTAAGGAATGGATTAGGCTGCTGTCAAAAAGAGACCCCAGATACAGTAGTTTAAGCAAGATAATTTCTCTCCCACACAGAGATCTGGAGAGGCATTCTAGTGACAGTATGACCACTCCATGGTGTGAGGAGCCCTATCTTGTTACTCTGACTTTATCAACACAGAGCTTCTATTCCCTCAGTTGAAACAGCTATTTCAGCTACAACCAGTGATCAATTTTTTGTAAAACTACTGAAGATTCAGCTTCCAGATCCTTCACTTACGTGGGTCCTTTCCATGTGTGATGTAACGTCAGTAGAGCTGCACGCTTTTCTGGGATATGACTGGAGGGGTACCTTTTGTGTCATGGATCCCTTTGGCAGTTTAGTGAAGCCTATGGACCCCTTCTCAGAATAATGTTTTCAAAAGCTTAAAGTAAAACACACAGGATTACAAAGGAAACAAATTATATTAAAGAAAAATTATCAAAAATTTAAAAAATGTGTGACACAGAAATACATATGCTTCTTTATTAATGCATTAAATAATAAGATCCAGTGATGGGACTAATACTACCATAATTTTGAAGCAATAATTAACATTAAGGATATTTCACACATGTGCACTAATTGTAATATCATATGAACATATCTAATTTCCTTCGGTGACAAAGCCACAGGTAAAGCAAATGCGACTATGCTTTATTGCCTACATTTATAGTAGAAGGAAAAATATTAAAAGTTACACTCCCTTCAGTAGGAGATCTGAGTGGTGCATTTTCATGGATGCTCCATTGATTTTCTAATTAAGAGAGAAAAATTATTCCTGTATTTGACTGTCTTTATTTTCCATCTCAGTTTCTCTCTGTTTGTGTTAACTTCTTTCCATTTTCGTCAATATACGTTGTGATTATCTCAGGGCTTTCCTCTATGTCAGTAATTTAGTTTTTTAGTAGAGACTATTCTGTTTCTTATATTTTTATTTTTTCATATTATTTTAGTCCTCAATTTTCCCTTAGATCTGCAAGCTCTCTTTTTATTTCACTTTGATCTTTCATTTGATCTCTTGCTTTCTTTAGTTTATATTCTTATTCATTTTTTTTTTTTTTTTGAGGACGATTAGCCCTGAGCTAACGTCTGCCAATCCTCCTCTTTTTGCTGAGGAAGATTGGCCCTGAGCTGACATCTGTGCCCATCTTCCTCTACTTTATATGTGGGATGCCTGCCACAGCATGGCTTGACAAATGGTGCATAGGTCCGCACCCGGGATCTGAAGCGGTGAACCCCAGCCGCCGAAGCGAAACCTGTGAACTTAACCGCTGCAGGCTGGGCCGGCCCCCCTCCGCTCTTTTCTGATTTTCATTCTTTCTTCGTTCTTTTCTAAAATTTTCCAGAGTAGGTTTTCGTGGTTGTCATGCTATTCTTTTTCATGCCTGGCTTTGTCCAGGCATACATTCTATTTGCTCCAATATAGTGTAAGTGATTTCTTGACTCTTTCTGCTGTATCTGAGGCTACTTTTTCCCTCCGAATTGTGATGTGGGGCTGGGGGTTTTGTTCTCCCTCGACTCTTCTATCGCTGAGGAAATGTAGCGTGAATGTGTGTATGTGCTGGGGAGGAGGTGGCGTCCTTGTCCTATCTAGATTTTGTTGAATACCAGGTTTCACTCCACCTCTTCAGGGTGTGATACCATTTCAGCGGGGCACAAAGCATGGAGGACTTCACTGCTGTTAAAGAAAACCCACCTTGTCATTCACTTCCCCTGTTTAATCCTCATCTTTTCCAGTTTCCATTACTCTTTAGAGAAAAGAAGGATTTAAAAAAAGAAGAAGAAAGAGGAAAAAGACAAGGGTGGCTACTCAACTTGCTTTTCTCCAGACTTGAGATCAGTGAGAATTTTCAGGATTCATTACGGTGTCTGGGTGGTGGAGGTCGTGTTAGGAGCTGAGCCAGTTGCTCCTCTGGTTAGCTCCAGAATCTCCTGTTTCTTTCTTTCGACACCTATTTTTGAGGTTGGCAGCATTAACTTAAACATCTTTTCTTTTTTGGTGGTTGCTAGTAAATTTTTTTGATTGTTCTGTTAGCTGAAGTAGGATAGAATTTCTTTAAAGAGGTTTCAACCTCCCATCTTATCCCAGAAGTCTGAGCCTTAGTTTTTTGAGTAACAAAATGGACCCAAGTATCCCTAATTCAAAGAGTTGTCATGATAATAAAATGGATTGGTGTTTGCAAAGTGCCTAGCACAATGTTTGGTGTGAAGAAGGTAGGTGGTAGTTGATGGAATGCATTTCATATAAATAAGATGAATTATTTCTCAAGTATATCAATAAAGCTTTAAAAAATAAATAAAATGAATACCTATGGTAGCACCTTTATATATACTACAAAATATGAAATATATACATCGTTTATAAATCTCTCCTCAAGATATGTCCATATTTCTAATACTTAAAAATACCAATACTTTTGTTACTGATGAAGGGCATATTATCAATTCAAACATCCAAAACAAGTATCATGCTTATGTCATTAACTTAAGATTGACTCCTAATTTATTTCCTAAATTATGACCTTCCTATGTGAGTTGGAAGAGTCAGGAGAAATTACAGTCATCTGTAGGAAACATGTCAATACACTTAGAGCCAATTCTCAATTATCTACGTGGGGATTTTCTGCGTGTTTGATTATCAGTACCTTCCAGATGCTAATCAGAAAGTAAGACTCTGCTGTTTGGTATTGTACAAATTAATGGTTTTTTTTCTATTAGTGAAATCTAGACCAGATGGTGATTCCCAAGCAAACTCTCCTTTTTAGGACAGTCTAGAAACAGACCATCTCTGTCCATATCAACCCCATGTTAGAAATCTGTGCTGCCTCTTCCGTGAGCCTTCTGGAAGGATGACACATTTGCCTTGATTAAATGGAAAATGAAAGGAGATACGGAAAGCCTTGCAGAACTACTTGTCCAAAGAATCTTTGAGAAAGATAAAAAAATATACATTTAAAGAGTGACAGAGAGGACAAGGTGAACTTTTCTTCCCCCCGTGCTTTCTTCCTCCATTGTTTTTCCCTTGTATGACTGTAAATTCCTTTGAAGAGAAGAATTCAGTCTTATCCATCCTTTTTATTCTCCTTTCTGACCCTATCGCCTAGCACAGTGACTGAAACATAGTAGACTATTTCCAAGCTTCCTTATAGTTAGGGTCAAGTGTATTGTTTTCCCACATCCTACTGGGAAGACTGGATTCTAGAAGCCGTTTTGAGAGGACATTGTGGGTCCAGTTGCTGTATCTTCCCCAGGTATTGATATTATTCATAGTACGATTATTACAGATTTCTCAGATTTCATGTCCAAGTCCTGACAATGGCCTTTTGTCAAAAAAGCAAATGGCTCCTTTTTATTATTGGGGTGTGTGTGTTAAACAATACGCTTGACCAATAACGTTACAGCTAAACAGTCAAGAATAAGTCATGACTCATATTTTCTTGGGTGTTCCCTTTTTTGGTTGATGAGTGGCTTACATAAGTCAAGGCTATTTCATTCTCCAAAATTAACAGGTGTGTACCCACAATTGTGTTTTAATAAACCTCCTTTCACAATTGGTAGCATTATTTACTTAGGATCAAAGGGTATCTAGATGCTGAAAATGCTTTGCACTTTCCAGTCTCCATGACTTTGCTTATCCTCATCCTTCTATAGTGAAGGCCATCTGTTGTCCCCATGTATCTGTTGAGGTCATTTCTATTCTTTAAAGCTCATGTCAAATGCATTCATATTTCATACAGTGCTTTTCATTATAGCATTATTTATCTTAGACAGCTTTTAAAATGAAAACTACATATATGTATTTAGAGTAAAGAGGAGTCAAGAACAGCCTGATAGGAAGCCAATCAAATATAGGCAGATCGGCGTGAAGTACTTTGGAAAGACCAATGGTTAAGAAGAATTTGATGATACCTGCACTGAGAATATATCTTTAGAATTTAGCATCCTGACTTCATTGACTATTATCTTTCATGTTCTAGTATTTTCCATTTATTAGGCAGGTTGGAGGTGGGGATATATGCTGTATCTTGTGGTATCTTGCATATTAGTCCTGAAAAGTGTTGTGGGGTCACACATCTAAGGCATAAAAGAAGACCAGTCAGATCAAGCAAAGTGACCTGGAAGATTTTTAATTAACTTTGAGATGACTGCCAGTCAGGCTGATGCTATTCTTCTTCAGGTGACCAGATCTGGCTCTCATTAGCTCCATTAATCCATTAATTAACGCATGGAAATTTAGTGGGTACTTACTCTACCTCAATAATTATACCTGTTGCTGGACAACATACTAAGTGCTATTTCACCTTTGCTGACGTGGGGACTTGTGGAAATGGTTTATGTAACACATCTAACATTTAAAATTTTTAAATTTTTAAATTATGATTTGAGAAATTAAAACAAATATGAACGGTTAACGCAATATCTCCATTTCTGTGACATAAGTGTAGTTTTGTTAGGAACTTTTCTTTTGCCCTGTCAAAGTGGTTCTGAAATATCTTGCTAAACGTTACTGTTACTTGAGGGTGGTCTCCATTCATAAAAGGGAGAGTATTCTTTTTTTGGTGGGATCCCTTTAAAAATAATTTCACTGCTTCTTTAAAAATATGTAATGAATTCAAATGATCCTTAAATGTTCTGATTCACTTCTTCAATTAATTCAGTAAGATAATTCAAGCTCTTTTTACTCCCTTACCCTAACACTTTTAAAGTGACCTACCTAATTTTAATCACTCTTGGGGCCTCCTGCCATGAAACAATAGTAGAATTTTATTTTGTACTCATAAGAAAGATAGGTCAGTGGTCATTGATAGTTGCTTAGTATGAAAAACCATGATATTCATAGTGACTATGGGAACAAATCTCATCTTTACGTTACCTTTAGTCAGGAGAGGCAAACTGACCTTCGTGAAAACTTGCCTTTGAAGAAGAAAAACTAGGATGATAGAGGAAAGATTAAACAAAAGTGACCAGTTGCCAAAAGAGAATAGATAACCTGATTTGGGGTTGTTGGAATTATTACTAATGATGAGAAGTATTTTATAAATGTTAGATTTATATGCAAACTACATAGAAAATATGCAAAAATAACATACTTTCACATTTGCAGAGAATTATGTGGTGGTTTAAAATATGTTCACAAATTCTTTGATAGTCCTCCCTTCAGAGTGGAGCCTAAATTCTCTCTCCTTGAGTGTTGCCTGGAATTAGTGAATCGCTTCTAATGAATAGAATAAAGTGGAAGTGAGAGCATGCAATTTAGGAGACAAGGTTGTAAAAGGCACTACGGCTTCATCTTCGTTCTCTTTCTCAGATTGCTTGCTCTGGGGGGAAGCCAGCTATTATGTTTCTAGGACACCCATGCAGCCCTGTGGAGAGACCCACTCAGTGAGGAAGTGAGGCCTTCCACCAATAGCAAGCAAGGAACTGAGGCATCCTGTCAACAGCCTTGTCAGTGAGCCATCTTGGAAGTGGATCCTTCCACCCCAGTCAAGTTTTCAGATGATTCCAGCCTTGGCTGGTATCTTGATTGCAACCACAGGAGACGCTCTGAGCTTGAAGCACCAAGTGAATCTGCTGCCAAATTCCTGGCCCATGGAAACTGTGAGATAATAAATGTTTGTTATTTTAAGCCACTAAGTTTTGGGAGTAATTTGTTACACAGCAATAGATAACTAATACAAATTTCTATAATGAGATTTATTTTCAAGAAATAAGAACTAATTCCAGCTGTTTTAATCTAAAAGAGGTCTAATATAAGGAGCTGGAAGGACTATAGGAATAGTATTTAGGCCATATTTGCAGAATAATATCACTATATTCACCTGCAAGGGGAGCTGCTAGTCTGCCACTGTTAGGAAAGCAAAAAATTGAGAAGTTCTCACTGGAACTGCTGGCTTCAATGAGCTCTGCTAAATGAATCAGGAAGCCTCTGCCACCATTGACACTGCTATAACAACCCACAAAGTTCCTACCTGGATGGAGGAATGTGGCTGCCGAATAAAACCTGTATGTGCATCTGGAGAATCAACCAAAGCACTAGGAAAAATGCTCTGCTTTACTTCTGCCTTCCAAGTCATAGGAAAATATATCTGGTTGGCAAAAATATAACACAAAACAAAAGCCAAATAAAAACCTGCCTGCAGAACTCTAGCTATTACGGAATCTGAGAAATGTTGTTCATAGATTTCTAGTCTCTGCAGTACGGGAAGGCATACTTGCCAGATGCCGGATATTCTTGTGTTTCTACAAATATTCTTGAGATTTGTGCTTCAACACTGGTAAGTTACTTGAACACGTTTTGATTCTTTTGAGTCTTGATTTTTAGGACTTGTTAAGCTTTGGTTAGTCTAGGGCTAGTTATTTCCCACTATGAGGCAAGAGCCTTCCAAATACTCTACCCAATGCTTTGTGAATTATGAAGTTTTCCAGTCTGGTTGGTGGGCACCACTTCAGACCCCGCGCGGGCAATAGGCACTGTTCTTTCTAATCCTGTCCTTTGCCTAAGGTACTTTCCACATATTTTTGGCCTGATCATTACTCCTCTGAATACTAAAGGAGTAGCCTCTATAGATCTCTGGGGTTCTTTCATAAGTGCATCTCTCTCCTATCTGGTATTCTGCCGTGTGAATTCTATCACCTTGGTCTCCCTCGACTCCTAGTTCTGTCTCCTTAACTCAGGGAGTCCATCTGGCTCCACCTGGATTTCTCCTCCCTGAACTACAGGCTGGAAACTCCCTGAAGCCAGTAAAGCTAGGGTAATCATAGAGTTTACCTCATTTGTTTCCTGTTTCTCAGGGCTCTCTGTCCTTCATTCCCTGATGTCTAGTGTCTTCAAACTGTTTTTTCAAATACTATGCCCTTTTGTTATTGTTGTTACGGATGGGAGCATAAATCTGGTCCCTATTATTCCATCCTGGCCCCTTCTTGATTTTTTGATCAGAACCTGTAACACACCCTATAGGAAAGCATTCCAACATAACATCGTATTCTTTCCCAGGTGACACCATAGGTGAGTCTTCAATAAGTCACGCTACTGTTTTATAAGACTGATTGCTTCTAGGTGATGGGATATTTGGTAAGATTAGTGATTGCCATAGGCATCAATTCATCACATACCTTATTTTTCTGTACATTTAGCTCTTTGGTCAGTAGTTGAGTGAACAGGGCATTTAGTAAGTCTATAGATGGTAGTACTGGCAGAAACATGACAGATAGGAAAGATATTCTCTGTCCAGAATACATCTCTATTCCATTAGGACAATCTCTGCTTCCCCATGATGGAAGGTTTCCAGTGTAGGCAACCTGCCACTAGGTACTAGTTTATGATACTGTATCATGGGCTTATTCCTGGTTTTGGTGTTGGCAGATTAAGTACTCAGCAATGGGTAGTCAGGTCAGCCGTGGTGAGGGAAAGTCCATCTCTCTCACCATGGCTACCTATTCACGAGCCCATTGAACAAGTACCAGGTGGCTGGAGAAAGAGTCTGACTGATACCCACGAACCGTTTTACTTGTCCGCCAGGTTTTTGAAAGCCTCATTTGCAGTGGTTGAATTTGGTTAGCATTCACAAAGGCAGAAATAATTTTACACTTTGAGCTAATTCTAAAAGTTTATCTATCTGTTATCTATTGCTGTGTAATAAATCATCCCAGGCTTAATGGCTGAAGAAAACATTTATTTTGCTCATGAATCTGCTATTTAGCCAAGTCTCAAAGGGACAGCACATCTCTGCTCTATTTAGCATCACTGTGAGTGACTTGAAGGCTGGAGGCTGTGTTATTCTAAAATCTTGCTCACTCACATATCTGGAGGTGGATGCTGCTGTCAGCTGGAGGTGGATGCTGGTATCGGCTGAGTCTTCAGCTGGGGCTGAGACTGGAACATCTGCATGTGGCTTTTCCATGTGGCTTCTTGTCTTCCTCACAGCATAGTCAGTGGGTTCCAAAGGTGAGCATCCCAAGAGAACTAGTAGAAACCTGTATTGCCTTTTATGACAGCCTTAAAAGTCACATGACATTGCTTCTGCCATAGTCACAGACTTGCCCAGACTCATGGAGAGGGAACACAGACCTCATCTCTCAATCTCAAAGAGTGTTGATGTCACATTATAAGGAGTACATGTAGTATGGGATATATTGGTGTAGCCACCTTTGGAAAACAAAAATCTGCCCCACCATCATATACCTCTTCCCCTGACTTCCTCATCACTAATTTTTCATTCTTGTTCCTTCCAAGACCTGGACCATCTAGCCAAATTGGTAGCTCTTGCCCATGAATTAATGTTGACCTGTACTTTTGGGCATCTCTATTTCCCAGCAGAGGATAAATACGTGTACGACTCAAAGTTCTTCTCACTAAGAAAATGTATTATCCTTCCTAGCCCTTGTGAGTGGCCCTGTAATGCTGAGGCAGTCCCCTTACAGAAGGTTCCAACATATTATGCAGAATGATCTGAAAACCTTTAAGTTTTTTATTCCTTAGGCAGCTGTCATAAGTGATTAGTTGTGAGATGAAGAGGTTATGGCAGAGCATCAGGAGTAGGAACATTGAGAATGTAAGCCACATGTTGGTGAAAAATCCTGGTGTCTTCAGAACCTGCTTGAGCCTAATCTTTTTCCATGAGGATGGAGTGCAGCTGCACACAAATTTAGGGTTTGCTGTATCAGATAACACCTCAGCTCATGATGGGAAGATCAGCTTGCATAGTCACTTGAAATCCAATGGTTAGCTAGTGTAGTAGGCTAAACAATGGCCCTTCAGCATGTCCACATCCGAATCTCCAGAACCAGTGAATGTTATCTTAATTGGCAAAAGGCACTTTGAGTATGTGGTTAAGAATCATGAGATGGAGAGATTACCCTAGATTATCTGGGTGGACCCAATGCAGTCACAACATTCTTTATAAGAAGAACCAACAGGAGTCAGAGGAAAGGGTGATGTGATGATGGAAGCAGAGATTGGAGTGGTGCTCTTTGAAGAAGGAGAAAGGGGCTAGAAGCCAAGGGCTGCAGACACTAGAACCCCCCCCCCCCCCAAAAAAAGCCAAAGGCATGGATCCTCCCCTCAGAGCTTCCAGAAGGAACCAGTCCTCCTGCCAACACCTTGACTTTAGCAGTGAAATTCATTTCAGATTTCTGACCTCCAGAACTGGAAGAGAATGAATTTGCATTGTTTTAAGCCACTGTATTAGTTTCCTGTGGCCACTATAACAAATTACCACAAACTTCGTGGCTGAAAACAGCAGAAATTTATTCTGTCACAGTTCTGGAGGCCAGAAGTCTCAAATTAGTATCACTGGCCTACAATCACGGTGTTGGCAGGGCCCTGCTCCTTCTGGAGGCTCCAGGGGTGAATCCGTCCCTCCTCTCTTCCAGCTTCTGGTGGCGGCTGGCATTCCTTAAGCTTGTGGCCACATCACCCCAATCTCTGCTGTAGTCTTCACATCATCTTCTCCTCTGTGTGTGTCTTCTCCTCCTCTGTCAAATCTCCTGCTGCTTCTCTCTAACGAGGACATTTGTGATTGCATTTAGGGTCCACCTAGATAATCCAGGACAAGTAACCCATCTCAACATCTTTAACTTGATCACATCTGCAAAGACTCTTTTTCCTTATAAGGTAACACTCACAGGTTCCAGAATTAGGACTTGATATCTTTGGGGGCTATTATGCAGCCTACTACAACCACTAAGTTTGTGGTAATTTGTTACAGCAGCAACTAACACTGGTTGGTGTTAAGTCTCTACGAGGACACAGTAGCAAGTCAAAAGCTGTTTCTCAGAAGGAAAATAGCTATTTTTTTTTTTAAAGATTTTATTATTTCCTTTTTCTCCCCAAAGCCCCCCGGTACATAGTTGTATATTCTTCGTTGTGGGTCCTTCTAGTTGTGGCATGTGGGACACTGCCTTAGCGTGGTCTGATGAGCAGTGCCATGTCCGCGCCCAGGATTCGAACCAACGAAACACTGGGCCGCCTGCAGCGGAGCGCACGAACTTAACCACTCGGCCATGGGGCCAGCCCCAGAAAATAGCTATTTTTAAGGAGGGCATGACTTTACCAATGAAACCCTAGGAGCCTGGCTGGTGATTCTTTGAATGCAGCTTTTCAGATCTGCCATAGACATTTCAAACTACTGGATGTATTGTTGTGAGAGACATATGTTAGCCTAGCCCAGCAGGAGAGTTTCTCTTTCTCTCTGCTCCAGTCAAAGCAGGCTGCCCCGAGGGTCACTTAGCAAATGGACAGGAACCGTGTCCCTAAATGTGGTATATGTTGTCTCCAAATCCCAAGGGGCCCATTAAGCGCTGTGCCTCTTGTAACCCTTTTTCTTTCACTTTTTTGAGGAGATATTCTGAGATGTTCCAGCCTACGGGACTCCCAGAAACTTCACCGAAGTAGCTGGTCCCTGAATTTATCTGCTACGTGTGTCTTGCTAAGCCATTCCAGTCCTATTAACCATTTGTTATGTATTTTTTCAAACCCCTTTATTTTCATTTATATATACACAGATATTCTACACATATTTATTTACTTCTCACCCAGCTGTATCTTCATCTTTTTCTCACTATAAAACATACAGTGGTGGGTTCATCAATCTGACATCTACACTCTCAAACCCCACCCACAGAATCCCCTGAGAATTGAATGAAAGAGAGATATTCTGGAATGAGAATACACACTATGATGACAGGCATCCTATTTCAAGCTTAGTTAAACCAGATGCAAAAAGAATTTGTTATTAGGCGTGATGGGTGTGGTTTGTCTTTTTTGTGTAGATTGGGGAATTTTCGGGTGGGTCTGACTACTAGATTCTTCTATTCCTGAGCCAGATGTGTTCACAAACAGAAGTAGCACACATTTACTGCGTGCTTGTTTGTGTGAATAAATTCCTCCCTCACTAAAAGCTGAAAATTGAAATACTCAAAGCAGTGTCCTCTTTCTTCATTTGACAGGCACAACTAGGTGACGTATTTATCCTTCAATGGATAATTTCCAAGAGAACTAAAACTTTTCGTAGCTATTCTGGTTTTATTCATTTGTCTCCAAGCCTGGTTATTTACAGATATGAATTTAGATGACGCTGAAAGCTTAGTTCTTTGAAAACAGTTGAAAAATAAAAGAAGATTCAAAATTTTTCTACACCTTGTAGGAAAAAAAATCTAATTTAGATAAAATTGAAGCACATGTCTGCAGATTTTCTTCTAACACAGGAAAAAAAAAATAATCCTAGGACTCAATGGAGACGCTTAGAAGCTGGGTCCTTAAAGGATATAGGGGAAAACATTTCATTTTGTAGATGGCACAACTGAGGTCCATAAGGACTCAACAGAACTGGGACTGGAATTTCAAGATGGTTTTCTTTGCTTCTCCAGGGAATTAGAGAATTAGTACAAAATCCTTGATAGTAATGAAATCTTAAAATCAAAGCAAGATTTGTACGATGGAATATCATCCAGTCACAAAAAAGGAATGAAGTCTGGTATATGTGACAATATGGAGGAATCTTGAAAACATTATGTTAAGTGAAAAAAATTCAGGCACAAAGACCACATGTTGTATGAAATGTCCAGAATAGGCAGATATGTAGAGACAGAAAGTAGATTAGTGGTTGCCAAGGCTGGATGAGGGGAATGGGGGGTGATTACTAATGGGAATAGAGCTTCTTTCTGAGGTGATGAAAATGTTCTGGAATTAGATAGTAGTGATGGTTGCACAACTTTGTGAATACACTAAAAATCACTGAGTTTACACTTTAAAAGAATGAATTTTTTGATAAGTGGAATTATATTTCAACAGAGCTGTTACATAAAAAGAGTCAAAGCAAGATATCAAAAGAATTTTGCCTAACAAATCATTTCTCAAATTTTTACAAGATGTAGCATTTCTCCAAGCCTTTGAAAGACACACATATGAAGCAACATTACAGGCAGCTTGATATTCATTTAATTAATATGATAAATAACCTAACAAAAATAAAAGAAAAATACCACCAAGAAAATCAAGGATTTGTACTTAACTCACTTAATGATCAGGAGAAATAAAAATCTTCTGGCACTAAAAGGTTAGGGAGAAACAATTGGCCCTGCTTAATTATAAATTGAATTTTAAAGGCCTTAGCAAACATTAGGAATAGTGATCCTCAAGGAAGCAAATTCTCCTTTATTTGTGATTACTGCTATTCAACATAACAGACACCTGCTGGTGTCTTTCAGCACATTCCTAACATAGCTCACGGCAACTGGGGAAAGTCTTTCATTATAAGAAAAATTAAATATCTTAAATAAACAAGCAGGCCTTTTGTTATAGCTAGGTAGACGTCATCATGCATCATGTTTATAAATATCTAAACTAAATTGGGGACAATTTTCAAGGTTTTTGTTTGTTTGTTTAAAGAAAATCAAGCAACATAGTAGGTTTGGCAGACATTGCAGTCTACACTATATCAATTTGTCCCTTCTTTTTTACTGACAGAACCTTGTTTATGTTTGGAAGTGTGTTGTGAACTAAATTGTGTCCCTCTAAAATTCACATGTTGAAATCCTAACCCCTAGTACCTCATAATGTAACTATATTTGGAAATAGGGTGATGAAAGATGTAATTAAGGTTAAATGAGGGCCCTAGGGTGGGCCCTAATCCAATATGACTGGGGGCCTCGTAAGAAGAGGAAATTAGGACACAGAAGTAAGAGCATGCGGAGATACAAAGAGAACACAGCCATCTGTGAAAGGAGAGAGACCTCAGAAGATCCCAACCTTGCCAACACCTTGATCTCAAACTTCCAGCCTCCAGAATTGTGAGAAAATTAGTATCTGTTGTTCAAACCACCCAGTCTGTGGTGCTTTGTTGTGGCATCTCCAGCAAACTAATATAAGGGGTCAACAAAGAACTTTTTTTTCCCCGTTTCCTTGCAACCATGGTGGCCATGCCTCTGCATTCTGGCCAAGGAGATATAAAAGTGGAAAATCCTTGGTGGACCATTTGCTAAAACTCTCTAAAAGAGGTCAGAATTAGTGACCATGTGCATTTTGCTTTTTGCCCTTTCCTTTCTTCCTACCTGGAATAGGAATCTGATAGTAGAGTAGTCAACTTGAGACCATGAAGCAACGAGCAAGAATAGCCACATGCAAAGACAGAAGACCTGGTATAGAGCCACTCTACCAACCCAGAGCCATCCAACTCCAGATTCTTTTATGAGATTCTTTTTTCTGAGAAAAACAAAACTCTTAATTTGTTAAGTAGCGGTTTTTTCTTTTTTCCTTCAAGTTTTTATTTCTCATAGCTGAATGTAATTTCTAAATGATACCTTAGATATTTAGTAAATTTTTTTAAATCTCATGAAAAAGAGAACTGTGCTATACTGGGTATAGTTGAAAGATCTAATTGGAAGCCACACAGTACATGATATTTCTTTACTTCCAACCATCTGCTTGGCTAGACAGTTACCACCTTCTCATTTGTGAACAAATTTCAAATTGGTTTAATAGTTAAATTAGAGAGATACAGACTGTTTTTTTTAAAGTGGGTGATGATGCCTCCAAATACACTTATTCAGTACTGTTCAAGAAAATTTCAAAGGAACCATAATTTGGTAGCCTGAACAAGTCGTCCACTATCATCATTGGAGTAGGTTTCAGAGTAGAATTATAGGATTTCTTTCCTTGTAAATTATCACACGCGGGTGACCCAGGAGCCTGACCTCTAATGCATTAGCCTATGTGATCTGTGGACCAGCTATTCGCCTGCAAACTGTTTGTTACCAATTAGCAAAGAGATAAGGAGATTGTCACCGAATGTAAATCAACTACTTTGCCAAGCACACCATTTACTTCAGCTCATACCTTTTCTATTTCTTCTGGTGGCAAGACTTCTAGATGAAGGAGGAAGTATATTGATCTACATTCTGGTGCAATCTCCATATCTCATCACGGATGGGATCTTTGAGTAGTACCGAGAAAGACAACTCGATTAGGTATAATCAGCTAATCATCACAGGAGATATGACTGTCAGTGTCTGCCCTCTGTAACTCGCCAGGCTGTGAGTCCAATTAAAATCATATTTATATTAGGTCCAGACTGTGATGACTTTGAGCCCCAACTATCTGCATAAGAACTTGGCCATGCTTCTGAGAGTCCCTGGAAAATTGTCTCATATTTGTTCAGGAAAAATTCGCTCAAGTTCTTTCAGTCTGTCTGCTGGCCAAGCCATCCCGGCATGGCCTCTGCTGCTATTTGCTGTGATGAAAGTGAAGTGCTCTATTATTTAGGATACATTTGGCTACAAGTAACAGAATATCCACCTAGTAATATCTTTGTAATGAAGACATTTAGTTTTCTCACATAAGAGAAAGTCTGGAGGAAAGGAGTTCTAGGTTTAAAACTGGCTCACCAGTTATCTGTAGCTCAGGCTCTTTGCATCTTTCTAGTGTGACATCCTCGTGTGTTGGCTCTTTGTCCTTGTACAAGTCACCTAGTGGCTATAAAGGGACCTTCACAACTCTAGACAGCATGGTCTAAAGCAGGTGCTTTCTTTTCTTTGATTCACAGAAGAAACTCTTTCCAGAAGCAGTAGATGTCACACACCCACCCACCCTCCTCCCCTGCTACACACACACTCAGAAGATTTCCTGTTATATCTCATTGATCAGGACTAGGTCTCAGGAACCACGCTACCTTCAAAGAAGTCTGTGAAAGTGGTCATCTGGTAAAGGGGAACAGGATAAATATAACTGTCTTAGTCCATCAGGATTCATCCCCTTGGGCTCCACTCATTGATACTCCAAATTAGATCGGAGTTCTGTTGGTGGAGAAGAAGGGGGGAGTTCTGTTGTGTAGTTAGCCCACAGTATTTTCCAGGGATACTGCCTCCCCAAAGCCATCTTTCTTGGAGCACCAGAGCAATGCTAATAATAATAAAGAGACCTCGGCTTCAAAGCAGCTCCACCCAGATCCAGAGTCTCACAATTTCTCTCACGCAAAGAGCTGCTTTAGCCTCTAGCACAGTTTCTGAGCCCATGACAGCATCTTCTTAACCCACACTCACATCCTTCCATGACAATGAGCCGCAGCTTTCCAGCAATAGAGCAGTTTCAAATGTGTACTTGAAAGAATACATTCTCTCCAGGGAACATCACTCTACTGAGCTGTAACTGCCGACTACACAGATGTTATCATCCACTGTAGCCTTAGGTCCTGATCCCTTGGGTCCAGTCTCAAACATATATATATTTTTTCAGATTGTGGTCTTGTAAATATACTATCCAGGTAGTTTTTCCAGAACAAAGAAAAATGGGTGCAGCTCTACTTTTTGCACAACACCAAACTGCTATATGCTCTGAAATGGCAATTTTTCAGCTTCAACCTTGCCAAGGTTTCCAAAGTTTTAGGTTCAAATTTTGACCAGAGATCATGCACTTGCTCTGTCCATCTCCTTCTCACAGTTTCTGAAAAGAGAAGCTGCTCTCAAGCAATTGGCCTATGAACGGGATCTCAACCCTAAGATGGTGGCTAAAGGTTTACTTCCTTTTCTTCATCACCTATTTAGTGACCCTTGTAAGTAAATAATACAAAGGAGTGTATGATACTCATAAAAATAATTGATAGAATTCCATTAGGTGCAATTTGTGTGTGTGTGTGTGTGTATTAGTTAACATAAGCTGGATGATTTGGGAAGACTTTAAACAAGAAGTAGAGTTAGAACTATGGGTAGGTATTGGCCAATGGAGAGAAAAAAAGGAGTGGGTGTTCCTGGGGGAGGGGTGTTTAATATTAATATGTTTCAAGGTAGGTACAAATAGGAGACATGGATAGACAGGTAGGTTAGGGCTGGTCAGCAGAGGGAGTATAATCATATTACCAAGGGTACAAGTAGTTTAGATCAATCTATAATTAATCTATCTGTATTATTTTAAGCTTTTCTGTTTATGCTGATTATTATGATTATTGTGGTAGACTTCTTAGAAATAACTTGATTTACGCATATTCTACCATTTCTTTTCCTCTACTCAGTTTCTACATGCAATCTTGATCTAACTGATTCTAAAACAACAAATTCTGAATTCAAATGAATATAAATCAGAAGTTTTGCAAGATCTGCATTCTTTCATATTATTTCTCATGCCAGTGAAAGAAAATGGGGATATAACCTGAATTCTCTTGAACTTTCTCCAACTAGCATAACTCATATTAAGAGGGAAATTTTAGAAACTTCTGTTCTTTTCCATGCACATATTCTGGATATAATCCTCCAAATGTACTATTGTTATTATTTTGTTTATTTAGCACCAATTATTGAGCATCTATTCCTTTTGATTGAGTGTGGAATAAAAAAATGGATCAATTATTATATGTTTGAGACCCAGTTTTCCACCTTTCCATTTTCTTTTTCAAGAATACTTGACAATATGCGTAGAGACATGTGATCCTTGTCTTCTGATGAAAGGCAGTTACTGGCTTCTCCTGGCTGGGTTTAATCTCATTAGAAAATTTGGAAAATTGGATTTCATGTGTCAGCAAAACTGATTGTTCCTTAAAGCATCTGAAAACCAGCGAGGGTGGAGTGGGGGAGGTGGAATCAGACAAATGGGATAGGATACACGGATCCTGAATCAGGGCTTGAGAAATCTTCTTTATTCACACAAGAGCAAATGTGTGTTTACTGAAAACAACACATGGAGAGGATGGGGAGCTAGCACTTGCTTTGTTAAGCTAAAGCTTGGGAAATGTTGTAATTGAAAATTCACCTGGTGTGTTCAAAACAGATTATAAAAGCCTGTTAAGCAGCGACACATTTCTCTTCTCTGGAGATCACTTTGCACCTATGAACTGAGCTGGGTTGGCTCATGGTTCCCAAATCAAACCACAATTTTGGTCTCATCCATGATGTCTCTCTCTCACTCATTCTCTCTCTTTCCTTGTATCTCTGTCTCTCTCTCTCACACACACACACAGAAAGTTTTAATGGGAATGAGTATTTTGGTAGATTAAATAATGGCCCCAAATAGGTTCATATTCTAATTCCTGGAACCCTTGAGTGTTACCTTACATGGCAAAAGAGACTTTGCAGGTGTGATTAATTCAAAGGTCTTGAGATGGGGAGATTATTCTGAATTATCTGGAGGAAGAGGGGCCTGAATGCAATCACAAGTGTCCTTATAAGAGGGAGGCAGAGGGAGATTTGACACAGACTGAATAGGAGAAGGCAAGGTGACCACGGAAGCAGAGATTGTAGTGATGCAGCTACAAGCCAAGGCATGCTGGCAGCTACCAGAAACTGGAAGAGGCAAGGACTGAATTCTTCCTTAGAGCCTTAGGTCTAAGTCAGGCCTGCTGACACCCTGACTTTGGCTCAGTGAAACTGATTTTGGACTTCTGGTCTACAGCATTGTAGCAGAATCAATTCCTGTGGTTTTAAGCCACCAACTTTATAGCAATTTCTTATAGCAGCAAAAGAACATGAATACAGATATATAGTAGAGTGACATCTTAGATATCAGAATTTAAGGCAAAAATCACATATAGATACATTGACCCCTGAAACTCACTTAAGAATGTACCACATCAGAGAACAACATAGCACATTTTTCCCCCAACATGGGAACAGAGTATTGTTTCTCCAGTTGAGATGCCGGATGAAGTAGTTGGCTTGTGTTTAGAGGTGATGTTGTAGGAAAAATATTTATCTTTAAACATGAGACTCTTCACAAGAGTGCCTGGGCACCAAGTTCCACCGAGGGAACTGCAGATTTGCATTCCCCATCTTGTTCTCAATCAAGGCATGTGCTCTTTGAATGGAACAATGGGCAAAATTGCTCATGTGATTCGAACTGCCCTTTCCTTCTCTCCCAAGGTTGAATTTGCTTAAGATAAGTAATAGCTAACTGGTATATAGACTCACTACCTGCCAGATGCTTTTCTAATTGCTTATATTAATTCATTTAGAGGCATGAGCTGAGGCTCAGGGATGTTAGTAACTTCACTAAGATGCATTTTCCTTTTATGTATAGAAAAGCTAACCTTCCAATACAACATTAAAGATATTTGAAAATTCCAACTTTTTGTCTCATAAGGCTTCGTTGGGGGACTTCCTAATAAAGATGTGGGTCCCACATTCAGAATCTCTGGACAAATATGCTTCCCCAAAAGGAAGCTCCCCTCTTGTTTCATGTGGACTTTCCCATCTATTTTCTATTCAGCTTGAAATCAAAAGAAGTGCTTAGAAAATCTCTATCTTCTTTGCTTCTAACTTGAAGATATTCTGCTATTTTATAAACATCTATTTTCATAATTCAGTCTGACGCTGTTAAATTAATACATAGTTTACTCCCAGATTCTTTTTCCAGCAACCTCTGTGGATATCAAGGCTAAGTGATTCTGCACTCCATTTACTTATTTTTAGGCCATTTTTAAAATTGCCTGTTTTAATTTGTTTTTCACATAATGCGTTTGAAATAATTTCTTTTCCTTTTCTAACCACAGAACATTTTCTTGGGTTCAGTAAAATTGCTGCAATTTTATACAATTTTCGATGACTCTCTGACTAGAAGGGCCATATAGTTAAGCTTCAGCCACAGCTCAAAACTGCCATAAAGCCTTGTCTCTACCAGTTAAATAACTAGACTGCAGCACACTTGATGGGATTCTTCAGGTCCTCTAAATGACTGAGTGGTATTGCTGCATAGTTGACGGCTGCCCAATGATCCAGAGAGATTGAAAAATTTGATCACAAGACACACAGATGAGATCCAAGAATGATTCTGTATCTTTAAAATCACCTGCATCATTACTGTACACCCAACTTGTCTCGCTGATTGTTTAAAACATAGAGACTTCTTTTTCTGGCTTTCTTATCCAGCAACTTGGCAGTCTACAGTGGTATCATCCCTCTTTCTACAACTCCTTTTCTGAGATGTTTCTTTCCCTTCTTTGCTGTTGCAAAAATCTGGCTCTCTCTTAAGGACACTGTATTTCCCTACAGCCCTTTTGGGTTTATTTTCCCACTCCTCACACACCTTGGGTTTGTGAAAAAGGATAGTACAGTTCCTACACAGTTGCTGCCCTGTCCAGATTTCCCTCCCCGTCCATGCACTCATCCCACCCCCGGCTGCTCTAAGTGTGGGCTGTTGACCACTCACAGCTGCTCCCTTCTGAGAATTGCCCTACATCAGTGGGTCTCAAACTGTGGTCCCTGGACCAGCACCATCAGCATCACCTGATTATTTGTTAAAAATGCTAATTCTCAGGCCCCACCCCTGACCTACTGAGTAAGGAACTTGGGATTGGGGTCCAGTCATCTATGTTTCTGGTGCACAGTAAAGTTTGATGACTTAGGGTGAATGGAGACCCAATTCAGAAATGCCCAGGATGATACATCTTCCTTTCAGGGGCTGTCTGCAGCCAATGGCTGATGATTCATGGAGAAGAAAAGTCTGCTAGCCCCTTCCATTGATAGGGAACAACTTCATGATGCCATTCAGGCTACAGAGCTCCCCATGAGATCAGGCTGAGGCTGGAATTGAGCTGAACCTATACCTTGGCCAAAACTCTTCTCTGCCCTATTCTGCATGCTCAGTTTCCTAAGAAGTGTTATGTATTGAATTGTATCCTTCCAAAAGAGAAATGATGATGTCCTAACCCCCAGTAGCTCAAAATGTGACCCTATTTGGAACTAGGGTCATTGCAAATGTAATTATTTAAGATGAGGTCATATTGGAGTAGGTTGGGTTCTTAATCCAACATGACTGGTGTCCTTATAAAGTGAAGACACAGGGACATAGGGAGAGTGCCATGTGAAGATGGAGGAGAGATTGAAGTGACGCATCTATAAGCCAAGGAATGCCAAAGATTGTGGGCCATCACCAGATGCTGGGAAAGAGGTATAGAACAGATTCTCCCCAAGAGCTCTCAGAAGGAGCTAACCCAGCCAACGTCTTGAGTTTAGATTCTAGCCTCCAAAACTATAGAGAGAAAAACTCTGGTTTTGAGCCATGCAGTTTGCAGTACTTTGTTACCGGAGCTCTGGGAAACTAAGAAGGGATTCCATCTTAGCATATTCCCTACCTGACCCTCTTGCACAAGAATCCTTGCCTCAGGCTCTGCTTCTAGGGAACCAGACCCAAGGCAATGGGAATTTTCCTTATTCTTCACAGAGACTTCCACCTTCTTGCAAAGCACCCTGCTCCTTTGAGGCTTGCACCATTCAGCTATACCATTTTCTCTCTGAACCTGCTACCATTGTAATAGCTTTATTAAACTACCTGAACCCAGTGGGATACACTCGGAAAATCCCTTAATGTTTCTCTACCAACTGCCTTTAAAGACACTCAGTTGCATTTCCCTGACCCTCCCTTGAGGGAATCTCAGACTCCTATAGTTTTTTTGATCACGTGTTAACAGAACAGTCTCATATTTGGGTATTAAAAAGTCCCATCAATATTTACACCTCTCATTCAGTTCAAAGTTGCCCCTGTCTGCCATGATGGGACTTCATGGGACTGCTCCAAGACACTGCAGGATCAGAATCTCACATCTCGGCTGGCCTGCTACTGCATATTCCTTGCAGACGAATGCCCTCTCTGGCTGACCCCTGACCGTCGCGCCCCACCCCACCCCCTTTCTCTGATGGACATCTTCAATCCTGTGCTGCTGGGGCTGCCTTTCCCCAGCAGGCAGCTCTCTTGGGAAGAGTCCCTTTGAGAAGTCTCACTCCCAGCTACTTCTGCAGGGACAACTTGGCTCAGAATAAACCTGCACCGTGCTGGCTTCTCCTCACCATTCCATCTCAGACAACTGTTTCAGACAACCATTTACTCTCAGACTTCTCCAGGTAAGAATCAGGTACCAGCCTTTGTCATTTTCCAACTCTAGGGGACAGACATGAATATTTCCCAAGAATTCTTAGACCACACTTTCCTTAGGCTCAGTTTCCATTTCCTATTGCTGTGTAACAGATCACCCTGAGCTCAGCAGCTTCAAACAACACAAATTTATCATCTCATAGTCATCATGGGTCAGGAGTCCAGGTAGGAGTTGTTAGCTGAGTCCTCTGCTTAGGTTCTTATAGGTTGAAATCAAGGTGTTGGCCAGGGCTGTGATTCTCATCTGAGATTTGGGATCCTCTTTCAAGCTCACTGCTTGTTGGCAGAATTCATTTCCTTGCAGCTGTATGACTGAGGACCTCATTTTCTTGCTGGCTGTCAACTAGGGACCGTTTTCAGCTTCTAGAGGCTACACACAGTTCTTTGCCAGGTGGCTCCCATGGGCAGTTCGCAACATGGCTGTTTACTTTCTTCCAAAGCAACAAGAGCACATCTCGGACCATAGACCCCCTTTTAAGGGTATACTGCTTAGGTCAGGCCCACCCAGGATAATCTTCCCTTTGATGAACTCGACTGACCCTAGGGGACTGTAATTACATCTGCAAAAATCCCTCTTGTCATATAATGTAATATAATCATGGGAGTGATATTCCATCATATCTACATGTCTTACCCACACTCAAGGGGACATTATACAAGGCTACGGGTCATCTTAGAATTCTGACAATCGCAAGCCCAGTGGGGCTCCTGGGCCAAGAGAGACCCATCATTTGGGCAGTAACTGTCAACCTCCTTTTTCCCCTGAAAAGTGAGGTGAAGTTCCATGAAGCTTTTCTCCAGAGGACAACTTTCTTTAAAGAATTTTTCTCTGAAAAATGCTTCCTTTTTCCTTTTGTAGCCTAGAGATGGGTAAGAGATGAAGGACTAGCTTTGGCCTACCTCTTTGCAAGTCCTGGATGTAGGCATCTGATACCATCTTTCTTTGGAATCTGTAAACATTTATAACCCATTATCCTTAGATTGGGGTCTCAGCCAAAGTCCTGAGACAACTGAAAACACCATTTAACATCCTGTTAGATTATTCCCTACTGACCTCCTGGTCATGGCTCTCATCAAAATCTATGACACTTGGCTCCCAGTCTCCCTCTCCTCTCCACTTTGGCACTGGTGAAGAAGTCACACAGGTGAATAGATGGTGTCCACCACAGCTTCACAACCACCAACCCCAGGTGGGCCCTTGGCACCCCCTGAACACTGTCCCCTCATTCTCTGGCTGCTCACTTTCCCACTCCCCACAGTGGCTATGTCAGGCCTTCACTGTCCTCACACCTCCACCTTCCCCTTCCTTAAGTACCTAATGTGTGCTAGAGCATACAACGCAGTGCTGGGGATTCAAAGATCTATGAGACCAGCCCCTTCCCTTAAGGATCTCACAGTCTAGTGGGGAAGACTGATACATGAACAGATAATTATCATACAAGACGAAAAGGGCACTGGCAGAGCTCTTTGCAGAAGACATTATCAGAACTTAGAAAACTTTTGTAAACAGGTTTAAGCTGATTCCTTTTCAGTTAAAACTATTTTCTTGACTCTGATTGCCCAGTTTTGGATTATTGTTCTCAAAGGCCAATCGGTTCATATTATTCTCAGTGAAACTGGTTTTTCCTTTTTTTCTTTGGTGAGGAAGATTGGTCCTGAGCTAACATCTATGCCAGTCTTCCTCTACTTTGTATGTGGGTCACCACCACAGCATGGAGCATGGCTGATGAGTGGTGTAGGTCCGTGCCCTTAGATTTGAACCTGTGAACTCTGGGCTGCTGAAGTGGAGCAAACTTAACCACTATGTCACTGGTCTGGCCCCTTGGTTTTTATAAAGCTGTCAGAGAACCTGGTAGTTTGGGGGGTTTTGTTTGTTTGTTTGTTCCCATATGTAATAAGTGGGGAATTAGGGAAGACTTCCCAGAGGGGGTGATTTCTGAGTTGCTTTCATAGTTGAATAGTATTGGGTAAAATTATGTATTTAATCACTATATGAGACGATTTCACTTTGGTGTGAGTATATACAGCCCTAACCCACTCTAAATTCTGTGGTAGAGTCGAGGTGGTTCTTCCAGAAGCAATCAATGACTTCCAAGTTGTAGATGGCTCAATGGTTTTTGTGTGAGTCATTTCTGACTTTCGCTCCATTTGGAAATCCAATCTCATGATAGAATATACGTGTATGAGACCCCTCTTACGACTACTTCAGATCCTCTCTCTCTGCACAGACTCTCATTTGAGGTGCAAGCTGATAACACCTCACCTTCACCTCATGCACAGTCCTCTCACCTCCAGCCCTGGCATCTCTTGTTGAGTCCATCAAAGGATCCAACTCTGGGTTTGTGCCCACCTAAGAGCAACCCGGAGGTGTGGGGAAGTTAGTGCCCTACGTGGTGAACTTTGGACCAACAGAGGGTAGGAGCCAGTGGATACATTTTTCCCTTTTTCTCATCATGAGATGCAGTGGATATGACGCGTTGGGCGCAAAGTTCTGTAGACTGAGCAATCAAGAGCAGTTAGCGGTGGCCAGCTCCATCATGCAGCCTTGTTTTGGTTCTTCTTACTTCCCTGCCATCCTCCCCTTTTCCTCTACTCCTGCTCCATTGAATTGTGCCTGCTAACAAAGTGGTATCACATAGCCTTCTGCCTTAGGCTCTGCTTTCTGAGGAACCCAGGCCAGGACAATATGCATATTTAGTTAGGATATGGTTAAAGGGATGGGTTCTGAGGCCAGAGAAATGAGGTTCAGTCCTAGCAAGGTAGTTGCTTAACCCCATATACCTCAGTTTTATGATCTGTAAAAAGTGGAATAATGCCTACGTTAGGGTGTTATAAGTGTTAAGTGAGATTTATGTAG
This sequence comes from Equus caballus, assembly GCF_041296265.1. NCBI lineage: Eukaryota > Metazoa > Chordata > Mammalia > Perissodactyla > Equidae > Equus > Equus caballus. Next base: position 43,440,785 of record NC_091704.1, read on the forward strand.
CACCAGACACATTACACACTCAACTGTTAGCTATTATTATTACTTTGTACCCATGCCAAGCTGGAGCAGGGTAAATGGCCCTGAATGTTAAGATAGTGATGGTACTGCCTTAAAATAAGCAGCACTTTATCCTTTTTTGAGGGCCTCATGTTATCGTGTTGTCTTTACCAACTCTGTGAGTTAGACGAACCTTGAACCTTGACTTAGCACCTGTTTCAAGAAGCCTTGGTCTGCAGAGTGTAGACAGTTTAATGAGAAGCAAGGCAAGGTTGAGGATATGATTAACTGGCTGCACATGCAGCTGCTCCCCAGGGTGACGCAGTGGAAAGGGGACAGATCCAGCTACCTTCGCCTCGGTCATGACCCCTCACTCTTGTTGATTTCTACTATTCACCATTCCTGGGGTATGTAACCCTTCCCAAGCTCTTTCATGGTGTCCCAAATGGTGCCCAACATACTGAGCTGCCCAGAGAAGGTAATCTGATGAGGATGGAGTGGCATTGCTCTCAGAACTCCCTCAAAGGGAGCAATTTCCAGTTATATGGGTCTGCTTAAATTTGGAGTGCTTGAATTAGAAAAAGAAATCATTAACAAAGGGATCATGGAAGGCCTTGGGCTTCAATTCTTAAGTGAAGCTAAATAACAAGAATTCATGGAAGGTATCAAGGGGAAATTCCTGTATTGTTGATTTGTTGGGTTTTGGCATATCTTTGCTTTTGGAATTTCCCCAATGTAAACTTTTAAGTCATTTTCTATTTGTAGAATTCTGTCATAGCTCATGTTTGGCTTCTCCAACTGGTACTTTCCTTAAATGAAGCACTCAGTAAGATATAACTAAAGAAAATAAACATTTGACCAGAATTACTATAATGTGCTTCTAATGAATGGACAGGTTTTAAAAATAGTCTATATTAAAACTTATATTTCCTAAAGTAGTTTTTCCGAGATAACAAAACACCATTTACAGAGTAGTGGCTGAAGATACTCTGACTGGCTCTAGCTCTTTTTTGTTTAATGTGGAATAATTTTATATACTTCAAGGCTAAATTTGCTTCACTTAGCTTAATTGTCAGTTAGATGAAGGAAAATAGCATGTTACTAATTCCAATTTATTTTTCTTTGATACAGTCAAAATTCATGCAGTGGGGGAAAAAAAAGGAGGTCAGACTACGATCTGATAACTTTTTCTTTTTTATTATTCATATTTTGCTATAATTGCTAACATTTAGCAAACAGTCCAACTAAATTACAAATAAAACATACAGTTGACATTTCTTCTCATAAAAGGAAAATGTGAAGTCCAGTGTAATTACAGAGAATAAAAAAAGATACATTTGTATGGTTAATTTTTGTGTTTTCTGTGAAGAAATACCATATATGGCAAAAAACTTTGTAAACAAGTTTAAATTGATTCTGTTTTGGTCAAAACTATTTTCTTGAATCTGATTGCCCAGTTTTGAATTACTCTTCTCAAAGACCAATCAGCTCATATTATTTCCAACAAGATTGCTTTTCCTAAAGCCATCAGTGAATCTGGTAGTTTTGTCTTGTTTTTTCATATGTGACAAGTGCCATCTTTCTGTTTAAAATGGTCCTCAAAGTAGTCTGAGGGGATCGGGGGTCCACAGGTCTGCTATTCACAAAATAAGCTCCGAATTGTTCACGGGAAGAACAGATCTTGCCAAATCCATTATACTGTGCGGCACAGATGCTTGGAAACTTCTTTCCCTTTGAAAGAGAATTGTCTTAGAAATTAGAGGTTGCCTGTCGCAGTCCTCTTGGACCCTGGGACCATGATTGAGTTAGGACTTACACACAGACAAAGTAGGCAGCCACCTCTCTGATGTGAGGAGTGTGTGTAGGTATGTATGTATGAAACCTTAGTTTTTTCATCTGCAAAGTGGAGGCAATTCTGCCTCCTTCACTGTTTTTTTCCCCCCAAGTATGGATATTTTATTCCAGCTCTGGAAAATGAAAAAAAAAAGGGGGAGAAGGGAACACATCCTCCCACACACCATTCTAACTTAGCTAACATTAATTCAGAAAAGCTAAAGCAAACATATATGCGTATGTGTATAAATATGTATATAGACACATACATATTTTTTCAGATTTTAGTCTCATCAGTGTTCATATATTTACTTTATTTTTGTTTTTTCATAAAAATCCTTAAAAGTCATCAAATGCTGGGCTGACCCTGTGGCACAGTGGTTAAGTTCACACGTTCCACTTTGGCGGCCTGGAGTTTGCTGGTTGGGATCCCGGGTGGGGACCTATGCAATGCTTGTCAAGCCATGCTGTGGCAGGTGTCCCACATACAAAGCAGAGGAAGATGGGCATGGATGTTAGCTCAGGGCCAGTCTTCCTCAGCAAAAAGAGGAGGATTGGTGGCAGACGTTAGCTCAGGACTAATCTTCCTCATAAAAAAAAAAGTCATCAAATGCATCCTAATACTTCTACCTCTGCCTTTTCATCAATCATTTAATATTGTTTGGATTGTGTTCATAGTTTGTGTTTTAATGACCTATGTGACTGGTCAAACCGTACATTAGAAGATGTGAGGGAAAAACTTGGTTGAAGTTATACTCTATGCATCACAGTTACCCATCACATGATGTTTTCATCATTATTTGCAGCTTTATACATCATGTAGTTCTCCACGCAGACTATTTCAGCTTCTAGTGCTGTACACATCTGCATCTTCTGGGTGGGACTGCCTGTGATCCATGAGCTTGGGGTCAGGCATAAAGTGTGTAGCACCTGAGGTGGATTCTGATTCGGTCTTTGTTTCCGGGCTGAGTTCTGTTGGCAAAGGCACTGAGTGTTTCAGGTTGTGAGTCATTTTTGCAGGTATTTCTATCCCAACAGACCTTCCTAGCTTAGTTGTTTCTTTAGGTTCAGGAAGTGGCTCTTTTTTGTTGTTCTTTGTCTGCAATGATTTAACTGCCTCGTAAATTGGCTGCTTGTAGCATATGCCTTTCTTCTAGTTACCTTCGCAATTATTACCGACTGAACTGAGTAGCAAGCAGATGCTCCTAAAGTGGCCAGCCCCATTGGATAAGCAATTTTCTTAAACCTAGAACCTTTTCTTGCTGAAACCAAGCCTGCCAACCCTGAGACTGTAATGACTCCAATTTTCAGAAGAAAATCTCGAGGTGGATTTTTCAGGTAGACATACGCATCTTTTCCAAATTGTTCTGTATCCATCATCCCATTTTTTACAAAGTCGTACACACCCTTGCATCAGCCAATATAATGACCAGTTGTAGCACGGATGGATGCAAAGCTCATTTGTAAATGCAGGCTTCTCTTTAACAGATTTAGACTGGAGAGGTGGTGTAGGATATCTGGGGAGCTGCTGTAGTTTCACTAGCCGTTTTTTGGATTCTTCTTCTTTGGCCGCATACACACTTATAGAAGCACACATCAGACCTGTAGGCATGGTTGTCAGCTCTCCCATCCTAACGGCCGCCATATCTATGACCCTCCTTCACTGGGTTTTTAATGGGGGTTAAGATGTGGCAATTTCAAAAAGGTGCTTTTACCTATGCTTAGGATGGGAGTGGTAGAAAAATGGGAATTGATTAAGATGAGGATTATGTTGGTGGTCTCCACACTCTGGACATGTTTATTTAGTATCTTGCTTTTCTTTAAAATGAGGATAATGATATTGACCTACTTCAAAAGATTGATGAGAAGAACGACTAATTATTGTTGGTAAAACACTTTGAAAACATTGTGCCATCTATGAAAATACTAAATAATAGCTTCCTGATGCTGTTGAAAGGATTAATTAGGGAATGTTTGCTTAAACCTTGATCCTCTAATGAAAAGTGTTTCTCCTGTTGCTATTTTTGTGTTAACTATTATTTCGCGCTATAATTTATTGGGTAGTAAGTGTCACATTTGGCTGGTTTTTAACTGTTTCTAGACACAATTTTGATAATTTTTCTTTGAGAGATCAAATGGATTTCATGCTGTAAAGCATCTTGTCCAACGTCATTCAACTAAACTGACCTTTGCTTATTTTGTGCTGTCATTCACAGCATCCTTGATGTTCTCACTCGAGCCTCTCTTTCATGGTCTGCTTGAAATACTGTACTTAGTGATGGATTTAGAATTCTCTAACTCCTCCTCTATTTCTCTGACCATTTTTTTAAAACAATTACAAAAAAAATTCTTTTTTTTAATTTATTTTTAAAGATTGGCACCTGGGCTGGGCCACGGGGCTGGCCCTCCAAAAATTCTTGATCTTGAAGATTTTGAAAAAAAATTTAATCGTCATTAAAAAACTTACTGAGGGGGCCGGCCCCGGGGCCGAGTGGTTAAGTTCGCGCGCTCCACTTTGGAGGCCCAGGGTTTCGCCGGTTCGGATCTTGGGCTCAGACATGGCACCGCTCATCAGGCCATGCTGAGGCGGCATCCCACATGCCACAACTAGAAGGATCCACATCTAAAATATACAACTATGTACTTGGGGGATTTTGGGAGAAAAAGCAGAAAAAAAACCCCCAAGATTGGCAACAGTTTTTAGCTCAGGTACCAATCTTTTCTTAAAAAAAAAAAAAAACTTACTGAGAATTAAAGACTTGCTTAAAAATAAAAATTGTCATTTCTATTTTCCATACTTAAATTTGAGGATATACAGGTTTATGCTCCTGGTTTATTCTCTTAATTTTCTTGGTGGCAAAAGACTGCCTTTAGAATATTCTTATCTCAAAGGGGATTTGATGAAAGTTCATTTTCATTTCTTTCTAATGGATATAATTGCTCCAAATCATTCTGCAGTTTTCTCATGTCTTGTGACTGATAATTGTGCCAGTCAAAGAAACCTAGATGATTTCAGAAGCTGAAGAATTTCATTTAAAGGATATTGGGCAGTTCACAGAATCTGTGAGAAAGCTACAAGCCAAGAACAATATCCAAATCATGCTGCAGAAGTGCCTCCTCTGGGCACCAGATCCTACAGCTTGCACTGCTCAGATCCCTGACATTTGTGCCACCAGCTGCTGCCATCATAGCTGTTGTCATTGCTGCCTTTGAAAATCAGATATTGCTGCTGCCACCACCAACACCCATCTCCAGAATAAATTTGGACCGTCTTTCCTCCTTTAATTAAAGTTTGAGGGCGATGCATCTAATGAATGGAACCAGAGGAAGGCTGAGAAATTACAGGGCCTGGCAATTTCAGCTTCTATAGTGAGAAATGGGTTCTGCCTCAGGAGTGGAGATGGGACTGGGGAAAGGATGTTCTTCAGACAACGGAAAGAGGTTCAGATGCTGGGTGGCCAAAAGGAAGGGCAAACGTCCATCCACGACAATAGCAGAACTACAGTCTATAAATATGTGCATTTGATTCCTAATACTTCCTCCTGGAATAAATATTTAGATGTTTTTAATTTTAAAGATGTATCTTCTTTACTTTTTCTGCTTACAAAAAATTAAATTCTGCTTGGGATAAAAAATTCCATTATTAATCTCAATGTTGTTTCATGAATGTCCTCGCGGATTTTCTTCCTACACATTTTCCATAGAATATTTCCTCTTAATAGCACTAAAAATCCTCTTCATGGCACATTTGGAAAATAATTATCAGAAAAGCCAGGAGAGAGAAACAATGGACATCTTTACTATTATCAATTGGCTTTGTGTTTGCTTCTTATTCCTTCAGTTTGTATCAGCAAAAGATAGCAACTGGTGCCCATGCTATGCCAGAATTTTAACCAGCTCCAGATTAGCTGATTGCATCACCATGCTTTTAACTCCCACTGGCTTTTTCTCTAAATCTAATTATTGATTTTATGGTTCTCAACATTGCTGATGATGAAGGCTTTTTTTTTGTCTTGTCTTTTTTTCTGGATACAGCGCTGGCTCTACCAAAACCATGACAATACGTTGGTGACTTTTGAAAATCAATAATGCTGATTGTAAACTTTACCAACAATATTCCCTGAGGCAATTTCTTCAAATCTCAGTTCCCAGAGTTCTCATTTGAAACAGATTTGAATTCTTTCAACGTCAAGATTTCCAATGTTTTACAATAAATGATACCAGGCAAAGTAGTCATGTGGACTGCCATCAGAAATGCATTACTCTCTTCCAGTTTGCATATTTGCTGCTCAGCTCTCCTGGAAGTTTTGGGAAGAAATTTTAGTTTTGTTTTAATGTAAGGGTGGAGACAAAGAAAGCTTTCAGAATGTAAACACTGTACATGCCAACTGCTTCCTAATGATTTTTCATTATTCATTGGCATTTGACAACTCATCTTTGTCCAATAGTTTTTGTTAGATAGTATATCCACATAGGCTCTGGTGAACTCTAGTGAGCTCTCATCATAAAACAAGTGTAACTTGTAAAACTGAAAAGCCTAATTTGGTTAGGGTGTAAATATTAAAGATTGTTTTTTTTTCCCCAATTGCTGCCTTAACTGTGCAAGACAGAATCATCCTTTCCCTTCTCTACCTATATCTCAAGGAGATCCCTCTGCATGGCCTGTAATAGCTCCAATTTGGTGGGCCAATGCCAACAAACCATTGCAGAGAAAAAAAATAAATAAATGATTTTTAGAAATTGTAAAGATCCTTCTAACCACCAAGAGACGGGGGGATGCTCCCCTCCTGCTTCTCACTGGTACCCAAGATGCACAACTCACAAGGTTCAGTGCCTAGTTAGGGAACTTTGAGTACTCGACAGAATAAATTGGCGCTAGTACAGGCCACTCAGTGAAGCCAGTTTGAAAATGTTTGGCTTGCAGATCAATAGCTCATAAGACTTAAACGGCTCTGATTACGGTCTATGATCTATGAGGGTACTGTGACCTGGGAGGCCTTAATGGACGTGTAGCATGTTGGGCCATTCTGACTGGGAGGACTTAGCAGGATTCTTGAAGAAGCTTTGTTGGGCCCCTCTGGGCTCCTACAATCCATTACGCTCAAATGGGGGCCATGTATCTATGGTGGATATGTGTATAATTGTTTTAAAAGACAGAGTAAATGAACGGTTGGTTTGGTAATACATTTTATTTTGGAACAGATCCATGCTGGTTTGGTTTAAAACACAAAATTCTTCTCTTTCCAGGAGAATATGTTGTAACAGGATCCAGCTATTGATTCAATAAATACTGGTCATCAACTACGTGTAAGGCACTATGTTAGAATATGTATTCTGTCTCCCCGTGTCTCTGCCTCTCTTTAAATCATACACACATATACATATATATGTTTATATATCTATGAATCTGTATATATATAGAGCACACATCTACAAAATTGGTGGTAGTCATTTAGTCCAGTGAATGTACTAAATATGTAGCACATACTGTTTAAGCTGCTCATATGAGAGTTATTCTGCCTTGTGTAACCTCTCGAATCATTATCTCTTACAGTTATTTAGCTCTTCTTGTTTGGGTTTTGGCTCCCCATCTCGTCTCTGAATGTTTCTGGGTTGGACAGTGTAGCAGGCTCTGCCTTCCCTCCACTCATTACCGTACAGCAGTAACTAGCAGAGAGCGGCGGCTAAGCATCAAACTGGTTGAGACCTTTCGCTGAGGGCAGGGTTATATTTCTCCAAAGGCCATGCCTTTCCCACAAATTTTGAAGGTAATGTGTTGACACTACAGAACACTGATGGAAAGACGTTAGAGAGAGGTATATACATTATACAAACTTTCGTGTGCCTAGAAATCACCTAGGGATCTTGTTAAAGCGTACGTTGTGAATCAACAGGCCTAGGGCAGGGCCTGAGATTCTGCATGGAACAAGCTCCCACGTGATGCCAATGCTGCTAGTCCACACTTGCTGGACCACACTTGGCCGGACCAAGGTTATTTGTAATGGCCACATCAGAGATCAGACCCTTATAACTGTAGACAAAGAAGTCAGAGCGCTCTCACACCCCCACCCCAAGCTACCGCACCTGGGGTCGCGCCTGGCTGGGCTCTCAGTGCTGTTTGCAGGCCCCGGCCCCTCTCCCTTCTCTCATTGCCCCTGCCCGGGCGTCTGGGCCAGAGTTGGAGCGCAGCCGCCAGGTGAGCGCCGCCGCGAGCCGACCACGCGACTCACGCGGGACGTCTGCAACGCTGCCCCCGGAGACCTGGCAGACCGGTTTTACCTGTCCTCGTCCGGAGGAGGCTGCCGACCAACTCCAGACAATCGAGGACGCAGGCGTCCTTCCTCATCCTCCCTCCCACTCTTCTAGTCGCTTCATTTTTCTACCTGACGCTCCCGAAGCCGCAGAAAGCAAGGACCCGGCGCAGCAGCTGGTCGAGCACCGTCTCCAGCGACGTGTGTGAAACTGCTCAACCCAAAACACAAACACCAGCCACTGACATGTTTTAAGAAACGCCACAGTTGGATGACTGCGAAACCGAAACAGACCAAATGGGGAGGCAAGAAGGGAAAGCAATTGGCCCAGTTCGGTTGGAGAAGCGGCTCGTGTTACACTCCCTTTGCCAGTTAGCGTCGTGGGCGTTTGTTGCTGTGTTAATTACAGTTCTTCCCGGAGTCGGAGGCGAGAACAGCCCTTGTGGAACGATTTCAAGTGGAACGTTCCACCAGGAGGAAAACAACTGCCTTCCTCCCCAGCTGGGGAGGGATTCCCACCAGGCAGCTCTCGGGCGGGAGTCGGCGAGGCTGCCCCACGGTGCGCGCCCTGCGCCCTGAGCGCCGCGCACCCCGGCGAGGCTCAGCTCGGGCGTAAGGGCGCGGCTCGGGGAGGGAGGCACTGCGCCTACGGCCGGTGCCCAGGTGCCGGGGCGGCAGACGCGGGCGGAGGGCGGACCTGTTGGCTTCTCCTGAGACCACGCCTGGGGCGGGAGGGAAGGCGCACTTTTCAATTTTCCTGGTTTTCTCTAGCGTTCCTGGGAGCTCCCGGGGTGGAGATGGGGCGCGGGAAACCGCCTGTTTTCGTCTTTGGATGGGCGGGATGAGGGTGGGCCGGGGGTGGTTCAGAAGGAATCGGGCACAAAAGTGAGATGGTGCAACAGGGTGGAAAGTACACAGCCTTCCAAACACAATGACCTGGCACCGAATCCTGTCTCTGCCTCTCGCTCAAGTTATGTGACCTTGGGCAAGTTGATACTTTTTCTGCGCTGCGGTGTTCTCATACTTACGTCACCAGGTCGTGAAGTGCTAACCCTCTTAGGCGGTATTGACTCTGTTACGAGACTCTTCTGAACACTCGATCCTCACAACAACCTTGTAAAGAAGTACTTTTTAAATTGCCATTGCACAGATGGGAAAACTGAGTCCTAGAGACGTTAAGGAATGTGCCCAAGGTCACACAGCTGGTGAGTGGTAGGGGCTAGGATTGGAAACAAGAGGATCTAACTGCGAAGTCCACGCGCTAACCACGGTGCTAATCTGCATGTTAAATGATAATGTGTATGTAAAGTGCCTGGAAAATAGCAGGGTGGTAGCTGTTATTGTTTCCATTACTGACGTACACATCAAACTGACCCTAGCTGAGATGTAATGGACTGATTTACAAGGGAAGTGGCAGAGCGGGTGAGAGTCCAGGTGATGACTGGAAATCCATCAACGGGGATGGGGAATAGCCATGTTAATCCCAGCGCCAAACCATCCAGGTGTCCACACCACCACCTTTGCAAGTGTGTCCACAGCCTACACATGGTTAAAGACCCTAGCAATGCAACTAGGTAAAACCACAAAGTCAGGATGGCTCAGCAAAAAGGGCCATGAGTCTGGGAATCTATACTAAAGTCTCCTGTCACCTGCCAGCTGCATATCGCTTACTTAAAACGGTGCAAAAAATACTAAACTGTTAGTTTTCCTGCCATTTCAAAAAACACATTTTTCTGCAGTGCTATTTGGGCCTCTTAGGAGTAAAATTCTTGGAATTGGCTCAAAAACTGCAATCCAAAAGCCACGATGTGCACTGGAAACTGCCATTTATGCACACTAAAGGGCTGGCACAGACACCAGAGATGCTATATGGGAACTGCTTCCGAATAAAAGCACTAGGTAATGATATTTTAAAAGGTACAGTACATGTTTTGATTCTAATAATAATCTTCCTGAGAGAGTTCTGTCACGAACATGTGGCTTTCACTCAGTTTCGTGTCCTTCTTGGTAAGGCCATTTTCAGAATAGGGCACGGACAGGGTGGGAGAGGGTCAGGACGGGAAACAGTTGATGCTGGGAGTAGTACAGTTTCTGCCTATGAAGAATTGCCGAGGACATGGAAGACAGATAATCGGGTTCCACAGAAAGCAGCCTATGTACGTTTCACCTGGGCATTGCCCATTCATCAGGATGAGTTAGGGCTGGCTGGGAATCTACACACGCCGAATTAGTTTCTTATGTTGCTGTAACAAATTACCACAAGTTTGGTGGCTTAAAACAACCAAATTCCTTAGGTTAGAAATCTGACACAAGGTTCACTGGGTGAAAAAGTGTCAGCAGGATTTGCGCTCCTGGCTGCAAGGTCTAGGGCACAATCTGTCTCCTTGCCCTTCTAGCTTTCAGAGGCTGCCAGTATTCCTTGGCTTAACGCCTGTTCATCCACCTTCACAGCCAGCAGTGGCAGGGCAGATTCCTCTTACATTTGCATCACTCCTGACTCTCTCTTCTGCTTCCCTCTTCTACTTTTAAGGACTTTTGTGATTACATTGGGCCCGCCTACATAATCCAGGACAATCTCCCTATTTAAAGGTCCTCTGATTAGCAACTTACTTCCATTTGCAACCTTAATTTTCCTTTGCCATGTAATGTAACATGTTCATGGGCCTGAGCATCAAGGTGTGGACATCTTTGGGCCCCATTATTCTGCCTGCCACACACCTCAATTGCTTTGGTGGCAGGCATAGCCTTAATTAATTCACAAGCGTATGTTCAACACTTACTCTGTGAAAGGTACTATTAGCAGGAACATTTGAGTCACACAGACCTGTGTTTGAGTCCTAGCTCTGCTAGTTATGTTACTTTGGACCAGTTACCTAACCTTTCTAATCCTCAGTCTCTTCATCTGTAAAGTGGAGGTAATAATAGTGCCTACCTTGGTGGATTGTTATTTGAATTAAATGAGATAATGTAGAAAACACTTAGCACAGTGCCTGGCACGTGGTAAACACTCAATGAATGTTTTTGGTTATTATTATGTGTCATGGGGATTGCAAAGAAGTATAATGCAAGGTGTCTGCTTATGTGGTTGTGGAGTAAGACAACAGACAGAAATAGTGAAAAATATCATACTTAGGTGCTAAATGGGGGTACTACAGACAGTAAGTGCTGTTGAGTGAAGTAAGATAAGATATTTTCGGTAACCAGGAAAAGTAGGAATGGAGGAGGCAGGACTGATGTTGGAACTGGAAGAAAGGTTGGATTTAGATGGGTGGAGGAGGAAATGCTGGGCACATGAACATATACATGGCACATTACAAGGTGACAGTAAATAAGAGGATTTACTTATCTTATGGAATGGAGGGTTTGTGTTCATGCATTCATTCATTTCCAGCTTTTTCCAGAATGTTTAGGGGAGGAGTGGGCTATCAGACTTGAAGAGGCCAGACTGTGGAAGGCCTGGAATGCTGGGTTATATAGTTAATATTTTCCTGGTAGCAGGGAGCCATGGAAAGTTTTAGAGCAGAGGTAGATTCATGGTGAAAGCAGGGTTAGAAAGATTAATCTGAGAGTGGTATGTGTAGACGGATTGGTAGAAGGAGAGTCTGGAGGTAGGGAGACTTGTTGGGAGGTGTTTTCAGTGGTCCAGATAATAGTGGCTGGAGGAGATGTGACAGTAATTGGCCTCAGAAAAAGGAATGGATACAAGAGACACAACAAAGCAAGAGCAAAGGACCTTGGTGATATAGAAGGAAAGGATCGAAAATTCCTAGAAGTTTGGTAACAGCAATAATAGAAATCAGAAACGAGTTCAATTTGTTTTCCTGTGTTTGTTTAAGATGTTGGCAGGTCATCCAGGTGGCACAGGTCCAGTAGGCCTTTGGAAATGTGGAAATAGAACATGAGAGAGAGGTTGTAGCTGGATAATTAGGTTTTGAAGTCATCAGCAGAGAGGTGGCAGCTGAAATCCTTCACTCCTGCCCCCCAGCCTTTCATGATCAAACCTGTTTTAGTGCTCCCACTGGTGGATTCCTAGCCTCATCCTTCTTTTCCTCATTCCACGTTTCCCTTTTCACTCCTTGTTATGGGCTGAATTGTGTCTCCCCAAAAGTCGTATGTTGAAGTCCTATCCCCTGGTGCCTCAGAATGTGACTGTATTTGGAGATAGGGTCTTTAAAGAGGTAATTAAGGTTAAATGAGTCAGTGGAGTGAGCCCTACTCCAATATGACTGGTGTCCTTATAAGAAGAGGAGATTAGAACAAGGACACACACAGAGGAAAGACCATGTGAAGACATAGGGAGAAGATTGGCATCCACAAGCCAAGGAGAGAGGGCTTAGAAGAAACCCACACTGTGGACACCTTGGTCTCGGACTTCCAGCCTCCAGAACTGTGAGAAAATAAAGCTCTGTTGTTCAAGCCACCCAGCCTGTGGTACCCTGTTATGACAGCCCTAGCAAACTAAGACACTCATCCAGGGACCAGTGCCTTGTACCAGCACCCCAACTGAGCTGAGGGCACTCCATGCTGCCCATGTCTCCCCTGCTTACATTTTACCAGGTCTGTTTCCTGGCCCCTCACTATCTGGGTATGTTGTAGGTGGCATTTAGTAGTCATCAGAAATGTTGTTCTCTGTGAATTGAAAATGAGGCTAGTCTTCCTTGATAAGAGTGCTCTGTGTCTCAGGAGGCTCCCCGTGGTGGGGACTCTGGTGTCCAGAGTGGCCTTGTGGGAGAGAGAGTTGGTCAAAGACGCCTTTCTGAGCACCCAGCTCACAGCTGTTCGAGGACTGTTCCGCCACCTGTTCTCAAGGCTGTCTCTGGCAGTGGATTCCTCCATGTGCCTTCCTCTGAAAGCATGCTCAGAACAGAAATAAACGTGTCCTTCCTCATTAGTAAGACAGAAAAAGGAGCTTTTACTGCACTTATAATTCATCCTTTTTTTTTTTTTTTAATTTAGTAATGATTCTGAATCTCACTTGGGTTCTGTTTTTCAAAACACAAAATAAAATGCCACCAGGGTTGAAGACTAAGTCAGCCCTTGGAGGAAACAGAGTGACGTATGCGCACAGCCCCCTACAGAGAGCTTATCTAGGAAAGGGTGGAATAGCTCATGTTCAGAAAGCTCCTGGTGGCTCAACTGGACAGATTCCAAGTCCTGTCTTGTAGACTTCCCTGATAATGAAATATTCAGACCAGGACCGTGTCCTTGGTGACTTGTGTGTTCATTAGAGTTGGTCTTTATGATGGATTGAGGCCTTTATTATGAGGAAGACGCCAATGAACTGTTCTCCATCTTCACAGAGGACAGAATGAAAGCGAGTGGCCTGAAGGTGTAGTCAAAAGAATCCTGTCAGAAATAGGGAGCCCACTTCTAAGGCCATTTTTAAGGTCTGACTAGGTTGTGCTCTAGCTCCCTCCTCTGGACTCCCGAGGTACTACCCTGAATTTTCCACAGTTGTGTTTGCTACATTGTGGAGTTATTTGTTTATGTGCCGGTTCATGCCAATAGACTGCTACCTCCCAAAGGGCATGGCTCATGTCTCATCTATCTATGTTCCTCTGCCCTAGCCTGTAGCTGGCACTGGGAGAGCCTTCAGTGGACTCACTGGGTCAGCCTTCAGTGACTTACTCCTCGTTCTTTGAAAACTTCTTAGTGTCCTGGAGACTTTGGGTGTGTGTGTGTGTGAGAGAGAGAGGGAGACAGAGAGAGAGGGACAGAGATGCAGAGAGAAACAGCGAGACAGAGAGAGAGAGGGAGGCAGAGAGATGGAGAGAGAGACAGAGGCAGAGAGATGGGGAGAGAGACAGGGGCAGAGAGATGGAGAGAGAGATAGAGAGAAAGTAATAGAGAGAGGGAGAGAGACAGAGAGAGAAGGAGAAGGAGAGAGCGAGACAGAGAGGGAGAGATAGAGATGGGAGGCGGGGAGAGGGAGAGAGAGACCAAGGCGGGGGAGGGAGCGTGGGCAGTGGTGGGGGGAGAGTGTGTAGGTGAAGAAGGGCATGAATAAATGACTCTTGGAAATTACTCGGATGATTTTGGTGCTTTGCATATCAAATAAGAATGTGAAGAGTGTAGTTGAATATCTACCATATGTTGATGATTAAGACGTAATTATTGACTGATTGACTAACAGAGGGCTGGGGAACACAGGTATTTACTAGAGGGAGAGGCGTGTCTTCCTCTGTAGAGATTTGGAAGGAAAATGATAGTGATATTTCTGAGATGAGGTGTGAGCAACCTGCTGAATGCAAATTTCCTCTCGATGTAAAGGGCAATTGGAGCCATGAAGCTGTCTGCTGGATGGTTGGTGTAGCTGCCACTTATTGACTCTGAACACGTCTCAGGAACTTTGTACATGCTCTTTCCTTTAATTCTCACATACTTCTTGAGATGAATATTGTTTCCCTCCATTTTACAGATGGGGAAACTGAGGTTCAGAGAGGTTTGTTTGTTCATTCAGCCGACCATGTTTGTTACATTTGTGCTATGTGCTGGACACTTTGCAAGGTTCTAGGGATGCGACAATGACAAGACACACTTCTTGCCTTCATGGAACTTATGATCTAGCAGGAAAGAGGGACATAAAAAGAGATGAGAGAGATGGTTGAACAAGTGCTGTTGAAGTTTACCGCAGGAGGGTGCCCGTTAGGAGCTCACAGTATGGTAAGATACTGAGGAGCCAACAGCCCATTACAATGGGCTTGGTGATAAGCGCTCCAGGAGAGTAAGCACTGGGTTGCTATGGGAGCACACAGGAGACAGTCAGGAAGGCTTCTTGGAGAAAGTGACATCCAGCTGAGATCTGAAAGGTGAGTAAGAGTTGGCTAGGTTAAAAAAAAAGAGAGAGGGAGGGAAAATGTTTTTAGGGAAGAGAATATGCAAAGGCCCAGAGGTGAGACCTTAGAATGACCCTTGAGAGTTCATTCTGGCTGGAATATAGATTTTGAGTGAGAAATGAAGCTGGAGAGGTAGGCAGGAGCCAGATCCTTAGGGTTGCTATAAAAAGCTTGGACTTGATCTCAAGGCAGAAGATGAAGGTAGTGGTGGCCTAAACAGAGTAGGAGCAGATTAAGTGACCTGTCCAAGGTCTCATGACCAGAATATACACTTGGGTACACTTGGGGTTGGAACTGAGGTTCAGTCTAACTCTAAAGCTCATCCTACGGCCACTGGCCCACCCTGCCAGGAAATGTTCTACTAACTGGAGAAGACAAGGCGGAGGCTCACCTGTGGTTTTTGACCCATCTCCTCTCCCCACCCCCAGCCCCTATAGGCTTTGCATTTTCTATTCCCCTGGGCCTGCAGCAGCCCGAGAAGAGGGCGTGTGTCAGTCTGGGGACAGGTAGGAGATGCTGGCACCAAGGAACAGTTCTATGCCAGCACTCCTGCTTCCTGACTGCTTTCCACCCCTTTTCCTGGAGTTGACATTTCTGTCCACTACACATCTGTGCAGGAAACAGCCTGGCTGCCTCCAAGGGGTGGGGAAGCTGCCGGCTCCAACTGCCTCTGGGAGCCTATTATTGCCTCTCTCAAACATGGGAAGAAGAACCAGGTTCCCGCCTTGTAAGAGAGCAGATGTTGGGTGGGGAGGAGAAGACGCCCATGTTCTCTTCACTGCCATTTGTGTTCTCGCTGGGTGGATTCGACATGCATATGCTTGTGCGTTGTTTGGCATTGTTTTCCTGTCTACCTCCTCGCCGGAGGGCTGCCATCATGCCAATGTTTATCTACGTCTATACGCCATTATTTTGTATTTTGGAACCCCAAAATGTTAAAACACTTTCATGGTAAACAAAACGTTTTCAAGAATCGCTCAATAGAATTTGGAAAAATAAGCTTGTTCTCTTCATCTTTATATTTTCAGCAGGATTGTTGTCTTTGTTCATTTTTTCCTTTTAGTACAGTTAGAGGGGAGGGGCACAGTCTCTCCCTTACTATCTGAGTTCAAATCCTAACATTTTCTAGCTGGGTGAGCTGGGGCAAATCACTTAACATTTTTGTGCCTCCATTTCTTTATCTACAAGAAAGAGATAATAATAGCATCTGTCTCATTGTGTGATTATGAGGGTTAAATGAGTTAACAAGAACAATGTCTGGCACATAGTAGGTACTTCATACGTGTCAAGCTACCATTATTACTCATGATTTAGCTTGCATAGTTTTTTGGATTTTTGTTGTTGTTGAGATTCTAGTCCTCAGCTCCAAATAGGCTTTTAGGAAAGGCTTTGGAGAGAGAAGTTGTGCTGCCCCCCTGAGCACCATTTTCATGAGAAGCCCATCACCATACAAAGAGATGATTATGGGATGAGGCTCTCCGGAGGATCAAAGGAGGGGGGTACAACTCTGCTAAAGTTTCAGAGAGTGTTCAGAAGCATTTGCAAAGATGAAATAATACCCTGTATGTTAACACATGTCAGAGCAATCATCCCTGACAAGCTTCTAGGGCAGCATACAGCACCCAGCCCAGTGACAAATTGCAGCACCAGGAATGAATTTTTTTAAATGTAGATAACCATCAGATGAGTAAGATTGCAATTTTTTCCAAGTCACAGAGGAATGTACCTTTGGCGAGTATCTCTATCGCTTTGTGGCTGGCTTTCTCTTAAAACCAGGTGAACTCCTATATTCTGAACGAAGTTTTTGTTACAAGTCAGTTAATTCTTTAGCTCTGAATGTGTACGTGAGTTTTACTTTCTTCTGAAACAGCTTTAACTAGAAGATGCCTGCACAAGTGGAAGGAGAAGGCTGCCCTTAGCTTCTTCTAGACAGAGGCTATGATAAGCAAGTTCTTGACAGTCTGTACTGCCTGGGAATGTGCAGGTGACTACAGAGACAGCCGCGGAGGGACAAGAACGGGCATATGGTCCTCATTGGCACAGCATACTGAAGTAATTAAAAATGTCTTAAAATGCAGAAACCCCCCAAACTGTAAAGTATATCATGGTAGATGTCAAATTAGCATTTTCTTCCTCTTTTTAACAATGCCATAATCTCATTAATCTACAGAAGGAACCAAATGCATGGACTCCAACCAGTTGGCCGGACATATGTTGCATATTGGACTGGCCATTTGCTAGATCCGATTAAAGTGGAGAAATTGCATTTTATTTTGGGCACTGAACCCAAATCTGGGCCTGCTTATTACTTCTTGAGCTCTCTTTTTAAAGTAATAGGTTTGTAAGTGCCAAAAAATTCAGTACCAACTTGAGTTAAAAAAAAAAAAGAAAAGCCTATAAAGAAACTCCACAGAGGAAAGGGACAAGGATTGGAAATGGAGATGTGAGGCTGGCTTCAGATCATTGGGATATGTTAAATAGAAGAATTCACAATATTATATATCAGAACCGTCGAATCCATAGGATCTTGTTCACTTATGGGCAAGGTGACTCAGTTGATTAAAATATTTTATTTATTTTGCATGGTATCATATACTAATAACCTTTCAGCACAATGCCTTGTTTTAAAATTCGTTATGAACAAGTACGAAAATTAAAATAACTTCTCAATATTTTTGAAAGCAAAACAAATGTGTATTGTTTGACTGCATAGATATACCCACTGTCTTAATCAGTTCATGTTGCTATAACAGAATACCATAGATTGAGGGGCTTAAACAACAGGAATTTATTTCTCAGAGTTCTGGAGGCTGGAAGTCCAAGATCAAGGTCCCAGCTGATCTGGTGTATGGGGAGAGCTCCCTTCCTGATCTGCCTTCTCACTGTGTCCTTGCGTAGCCAAGAGAGATCATTTCTCTTGGGGTGTCTCTTCTTTTAAAGGCACTAATCCCATTCCTGAGGGCTCTACTCTCACCATCTAATCACCTCACAAAGGTCCCCCCTCCAAATGCCATCACTTTGGGGATTAGGGCTTCAACATACGGATTTCACGGGGACACATTCAGTCCACAGCACCCACAAATATTTCCAGAGTATTTGGTATGTGCTTAGCGCATTGTACTAATTTTCAGGATACAAATTTGTATGTGACACTGTAGATATGTGTGGTTGGAATAAGTTCACAACCGGTTCTCATACCGGTCAAGTAGGGCATCCTCAGAAAAGTGCAAAGTGTGTCGGGGATTCAGAGGAGGGTGAGGTCATATCTGGTGTGTGTTTTTTGGAAGGGGTGGCTGAGTTTGGAGTCAGAAAAACCTTCACGAAGGAGGTAGCACTTTAAAAGACAGGGGTAGGATTCTGACAGGCAGAGGTGGGGGCAGGAAGGTGATTTGAAATCTCACGAATAAAGGGTGGACCGTAGGAAATCACAGGAAGATATGTAAAGGGGAGCACTGGAGGATGAGTCGGGAAAGACAGATGTTGGGGATCATCTGGTGGAGAGGACTCAATGGCAGATCAAAGAGTGTGGGGGCCCGTGGGGGGGCTATTGAGGGTTTTTGAGCAGAGGAATGACGAAAACTGGACCTGTTCTTTAGGATGAATAATATGGCAGTGTGTGATGTGTGGGATAGATTGGCAAGAACATCAGTTAGGAGAGGATGATGGCACACTGCGGGAGAGAAGATGAAGTCCTCATTCAAGGAAGGGCAGTGAAAACAGGGGATATAGAGCCAGAGGTACTGTGGAAACAGAATCCACAGGACATAGAAGCCGAGTGGCTGCTGGGGGCTGCAACAGGATCATAGGACCTCAAAATTTTCCTTTTAAACAATAATAATCATTATACGTTTGTAGGCAGCCAGTTATTATAAAGTGCTCTGGTAGGTAGAATGCTCAATAGACAAACCTTTGCTCTTTTACAGATGCCTTTTCAGAAGCTGAGTCTCTCTCTCAGACTAAAAAGTAAGCTATGTCTGGGGGCAGGATGGATGTGGGCAAGATGGGGAACGGGGCTCATATTCTGTTTTAAACTGTCCAACACTGCACCCCAGAGGTTAGAAATTCTTGTTACTTGTAAGAAAGATGCAGAAACCTGAGAAGAGGACCAGAAGTTGGAACTGTCCCCAGGACCTAACAACACCACACACATTCTTTCACGACGAGACAATGTTTCTGTGAGATCCTGACACTGATTTTTTTCATCACTTTTACAAGAATTTCTGCCAAGATGGTGGACGGGGTGGAGAAATACATTGGTAAGAATTTTAAGTACTGCAGTTCCAATAGTCCTGCATTATCTCTGTGGACTTGTAAAATCAAAGAATGCTACTGGTTGGACACGTGAGGGCATGTGAGGGGTGCTCAAGTTGGCGGAGCAAAGGGGTTTCCCTCTTGATAGGGTGTTCTTTTGACCTTTGCCCTAAATCCAGAGTTCAGATTTGAGCAGGTCCTGGGAGAGACAGTAGCCAATTGATTTCATTAATTTTTTTGTGGCAGTTGAATTTTCTGAACGGAAATGAGACCTCTGAGACTCTCGGCATAGAAATGGTAAATGAGAAATCTATCCATGAAGACTTCTCTGCATTTAATTAAGTGACAATCTCTGGGGATTTAGCAGTATATAGAGTAATAAACCCATCACACAAAACGGCCAAATATGGGGGCTTCCGTCCAAATTTGTTACAATCATAGTAAGATTCTAGTGGTATAGGAAAACATGCAGAAATGAATATTTTTGAAGAAATATTTGCTAGCATTTTTTGTGACTCTGAGGTAGGCAAACGTGAATTAAAATGGGTTTCCTGAGTCCCAGGGAAGGTTTCAAACCAGCATGAATCTTTCGGGTTTTTCTTACTATTGGGGAAGAGGCTGCTGAGGAGAAAGAGCCCTTTCAGTCTCGTGATGGGGAATTTCTGGGATAACTTCTACGCTGTGTTCTGTGACTCACGACTAATAACGATATCGGAGATAGTCACAAAGCAGTGAGATCTGTTCTCGTCGGTTGCATCTTTTAGGAATTTCCCCAGGGGCTCTCTGATGCTTTTGGGCAGAAACAGCTTATGGAGGGCAGGAAAGTTATAATGCATTCTACACACCTTGGAGTTTCACTTCACACTACCCAGTCCCTACCCACCTGCCCACTTCCTTGCAAAGAGGAATCTCTGTTAATGACAGGGTACTGAAGGTGTGTGTGTGTGTGTGTGTGTGTGTGTGTGTGTGTGAACCTAGCATATTTTCATGAGATGTGGTACAGTCCCATTTCATGTTTTGTGCATTTAGCTGCTTACCACAAACAATGGAGAGCTATCTTGTTTTGATGTTGTGGCTGCCTTCTTTCGGGGTCCTGCCTCCTTCCTGTGACAGGAATATTTACTTAGTGACTGCTTGAAAAATTTTAAAGGCTTTGGCAGATTTTCCTTTCCTTTTTTTGAAGAACTGCCTTAATACATTCCTTCCCTGTTAAAAGAAGGAAGGAGCTTATGAGCTCACTTTGTAAATGACGAAATCTAATTAACGGAGGCAGTAAGTTAGTGCACTGCCTGGTGATGTTAGTGGCAGAAAGTGCCCAGCTTGGGGGCTCTCGGGTGAAATCTGGATCCAGATGCTGACTTTGCTTCGTCCTACATGAGTTACCTTGGGCAGGTCTTCTAGGTTTCTGAGCTCCAGTTACCTTGTATGTAAAACGGGGACCTAACAGATGAGAGAATGTGTGTAAGGGCCTAGAACCGTGCCTCGTACCTAATTGGTGCTCAGGAAATGTTAGCGGTCATCAGCATCCTTATTATTAATAACAAGCCTGCTCCAGATTCCCATGCTTGGGTGGAATCTCACTGGCGATGTTGCCTGCACCTGCCTCCAGCCAGGACAGGGATGCTTGGCTGCTGGTTTGGGCAATGGGCTTTAATTTCTGGCCTCTGTCCTGCCCTTCTTACTCCAGTCTCTTTCTAGCTCCAAGCACTTTCAATTCTATTTGGCTGCCTGTGCATTAGAGTAGCCTGCACTTAGATGCTTGGACTTAAAAGGCAATTGCTGCTTCTTAGACAAGAGCCTCCTTTGGAGAATTGTATAATCTTGAGCCAGAAAGCAGTACTGGCTTTGAAGCCAGATAGACTGGGTTTGAGTCTTAGTTTCACATGTTACTAGCTGAGGAGGTCTAGCCCAGGAAGCCAGCATGGCACAGTGCTTCCAGGCTTGCGTGCTGGGGTAAGACTGGATTTTCAAATCCTTATTCCCTAGAGACGTTACTTAATCTCCTGAGCTTCAGTTTCCTCATCTGTAAAATGGGGGTACTGATCCCTACCTCACAAGTTCTTGTGAGGATGGAAATGACAAAAGGCATGGAGCAATGTACCTGCCCTAAATATTAGTAAGGAACTGTGATGGGGGCAGGGGCCAGGATGGACAGCAGAGGCCACGAAGCAGGCAAGGATTACATCTTTCTCACGGGCTCCAGAGCTGAAGCTTCTTCAGGTCCAGACTCTTCTTGGGAACCCTGGCTCTGCCACATAGCAGCTTTTTGTGATCTTGGACAAGTTACTTAACCTCCCCAAACCTCATTTTCCTCATCTGGAAAATGGGATTAGTAATAATCTTTAATTAACAAGACAGGACACAACAAGTGTTGGAGAGGATGTGGAGAGAAGGGAACTCTCATACACTGCTGGTGGGAATGCAAACTGGTGCAGCCACTACGGAAAATAGTATGGAGATGTCTCAAAAAGTTAAGAATAGAACTACCATATGATCCAGCTATTTCACTGCTGGGTATTTATCCAAAGAACATGAAAACACAAATGCATAAAGACACATGCACCCCTATGTTCACTGCAGCATTAAATTCACAATAGCTAAGACTTGGAAGCAACCTAAGTGCCCATCAAGTGATGAATGGATAAAGGTGATGTGGTATATAGACACAATGGAGTACTACTCAGCCATAAGAAACGATGAAATCTGGCCATTTGTGACAAGATGGATGGACTTTGACGGTGTTATGTTAAGCGAAATAAGTTAGAGGGAGAAAGTCAAATACCATATGATCTCACTCATAAGTGGAAGATAAAAACAATGACAATCACATAGAGACAGAGATTGGATTGGTGTCAGCAGAGGGGAGGCGAGACGGAGGAGGAAGAAAGGGGTGATTGAGCACATGTGTGTAGTGATAGATTGTTATTAGTCTTTGGGTGGTGAACATGATGTAATCTACACAGAAATTGAAATATAATGATGTACACCTGAAGTTTATATAACATTATAAACTAATGGTACTGAAATAAAAAAATAAAAATTAAAAATTGAAAAAGATAATCTTTACCTTGTAGGATTGGTATAAAGACTAAATGGTATAACAGTAAGTGCTCAGCTAAGAATTATAGTAAGTAGCCAACAAATATTTGTTACTGTTCTTGCTATTACAACGTGACCCTGGTTAAGTATTTAACCTCTGAGGCTCAATTTTTTCATCTGTAAAGTTGGAATAGTTATATCTGTCTCATAAAGATGAGAGGAATAGATGTACTGATGTCCATAAAGAACATGATGCATAGTAGATTCTCGATGAAGGGAGCTATTTTATTATTTCCACAAATTAGCGTTCATGTTGGAGAGCCCTCCATGGCCAAGGGCCTTCCATGGCCAGCTTCATGCCTTTCATCTGCTGCCCAAGCTGAACCACATTCCCCACAGAATTGACATCTTTCCAGAGTGGATTCTATTCCAGGTATCACCATGCAACCTAACCCCTGCCCGGACAGGGCCTAGGTAATTGCTTTGCACACAGACAACGCTCCCAGGGCCCCGGTGGCGGCCTGGCCCGTGAGGCCGCTGTATTTGATTTTTGTAGGTCAACAAACAAATATTTGAAATGAAATAAGCATGTTAGTCGTGGCAGGTTCAGGTTGCTGTAATTAGTTTCTGTCTGGCCTGGCGTAGCAGCAGCAGGCCTGTGCTGCTTCTGCAAGAAAACGCTGGTCCCAGGGCTCTGAGGGTGCTGTGGCTGAAAGCACTTGACGTTGATGCTTCAGGACAGATGCTGGCAAGAGCCTCTTCCTGTGGTGGTGGTGGGCAGTGTGGGGCCTTTAATTTTTCAGGCTGCAGAGAGGTACTGAGCAAGCTATTAGGCTTAGCACTGGGAATACAAAGATGGGCTAGGCATAGTCTCTGGTCACAATGAACTGTGATGGGGGCAGGGGCAGGGATGGACCACTGAGGTCAGGAAGCAAACAAGGATTATATCTTTCTCACTGGCTCCAGGGCTGAAGCCACTTTAGATTTGGACTGTTCTTTGGGTCTTGCTGGGGAGGTGTGGCTCAGCCAGGTGAGGCCACCTGCTGGGTCCTGGACCAGTTTACCTGTGGGTGTTCTAGTGCTCCCCTGGTCCCTCTTCCTGCACAGGCCCAGCTCCTCTCTCTGCTCAGAAACTCTGCTACCTGGACCCTGGCTTGGCCTCCCTTTCTTTCTCTCTCCTAGAAATTTAGCACCTTTTAGACTGGATTTCAGTCTCTGCATATCATTACTCTGCAATCTGCCAAATCAGTGAGGCATTTAATCATAATGCTAATGATAACAATACTAATGCTAACAATACACTGCCTTGGTGAAGTTCTTTTTAGATTTTTCAGAACAAGTTGTATTTTTGCCTCATTTTTTTCAGAAGCTGCTATATATACAGATTCATCATCTCCATCAGGCATTTATTGAGTATCAACTGTGTTTATCAGTCTTGGAGGTGCAAAGAAGCATAATAGACAAAGCCCGCCTACCCACCTTCCACCCTCCAAGGCGAAGCAGTTGCGGAAAGTAAAAGTAACATGAGTTTTGTAAACCTCCCTGCTACTTGGTAGCTCTGTGACCTTTGGCATGTTATTTAACCTCAGTTTTCACATCTGTAATATAGGAATAATAATAGTACCTCTTTCTTTCTTCAGATCTTTATGTGCACGAATCCCACATACAATGCTAGCAACTGGCAGCATTGAACTCGGCGCCCAGAATGTGTAAGGGACTTTACAAGCATAATCTCCTACACCTTCCCACAGCCTTGCAACGTGAGTATTACCGCTCCCCTCTTACAGGTGAGGAAACTGAGGCCTAGAGGCTTTCTTAAGGTAACAAAGCTATTATGTGAAAAAGTTGGGATTCAAACCCAGCTCTTGTCCAGATCCTGGTCTTTGCCCTGCAGCCTCTCTGGAGCTTCTTAAAGCTGCTAACCCCAAAGGAGGAGCACAATCGGTGAGAACGGGAGGGACACAGAGAAGGGAGCCCGGGAGATGAGTGCTGCTTATTCTGAGCATGTTCTTGGTCCCACTTATTTTTGATTTTATGCACTTCTAACAAGAAAACAACACTTTAGCGAACTGTTCTGGAATAATTTGTGTTTATATCAGCGTTTGCATGAAGTTAGCCATTTTGCTTTCAGTTAATGCTGGTGTGAGGTATTTATATTTAAAATTTTGCTCAAATAAAAGGGGGCATTTTGTTTAAAGGAGAGTATTTTGGCGATAGTAAGGCCAAATAGACCGTATGTGACTTTGGGACTCAATTTGGCACCAGTGCCCTCTGGTGGTAAATCTTGGTAATCCTTTACTTCTTGCAGAGTGTAAGAACTGAAGAAGAAAAAGATCTTGAATTTACCCAAGATCTTTCTGACATCTCTTGGTAAAATATTAACCAGCAAACTTGTATCCTTATTTATGTTATAAAAATATATTTATAAAGGTCCAAAACTGTAAGAGAGAGGTGACTTTTTACACAAACATTGATTTCATTTGCCTTTAATGGTTTTGGGTGGAAAACATTTTGAAGTCAATGATTTCATGTTATGTGAATTAATGTCAAGGAAAACAAATATAGCCTAAATATTTCTACTTAATGCCTTTTCCACAGGGTCATTTTAGAAAATGTTGTATTGGAATAAACTTTTCACTTATTTATATCTATTTCTGCATAAAATACACTTAAAAGAAAAAAGATGTCCAAGTGGGATTTTGCTAGGATTTCTTTGGAGTCATTGTTCCAAAGCCCTTGGTTGAAGCCTGGATATCCACTTTCCCTCAGATGCTTAGGAATCTAAGGGCGAAGTTGAAAGTAAATCGTGTGTTTCTGAGGAGAGCATCATTGAAATTTCCATATTTTCTCTCAGGTTCTCAAATGTGGCATCTAATTCTGTGGTTCACAGGATATCCTGAATGGTATTCCTCTAAAAGGATTATATGAGCAGGTGCTATGGGCCTGCCATTGTGTCAGGTGTTTTACATCCTGTTTAATCTTCAGGACAATTCTTTGAGGTCTGATTATACCCTCATTTTCTACAAGAAAGGGACTCCGAGAGCTTAAGTAACTTGCCACCCAGCTGTTAAGTGGCAGTCCTGGGATTCAACCTCAAGTCTCTGACCTCTGCGTTTATGGCTTTGCATTCTTCCTGTGGAAGACTCCGAATGCTGGGTTGTGTTCATATGCAGCTCAAATGCCAAACTGCAACCGTGAGCTTGGCTGTGTCTCACGTTCCCTCAGGGGAGAGTCGCAGCAGGGGGCTAATGTGTTTGTGTAAATAGTCTTGGCTGACACGTGGCAATGTCATCTCTCCAGAGCCATAGGAAATAGAAAGCTCTGCTTTGCTCCCTACTAATAAATCAAGATCAAAAATACCGATGACTTCTACTTATGCTGGTGAGATTTGCACAAAGCCACACCTGTCCAGCCTGGCACAGCTCTTTTAAAACACATGAGCCACCTCTATGGCACAAGTTAGAATTCCCAAAGAGGCCACTGTCTAGAAACTAGACACAATGCAAAATTGCTCCTCACCTGGTATCTCTCTTGGACCCTGACTTTGCGACTCATCTGCTCATCATGGGCACCTGACCCTGAGATGCAATACACTTTGGTGCTTTCCTAATTAATGATGTTAGCTCTCAAGGCAATTTACCCTCCCTTTCTTGGAAAAAATACTTTGTAAAAACATTTACAGTTCTAATCTTCTCCCTCACTGATACACCGTTGGCAGGAGGGTAAATAGACTCTTTGGAGTGCAATTTGGCAGTGGCTACTTTGCAATTTCCCTTCCAGGAATTTATTCTATATAACTACTCGTGCATATGTTCAAAGATACATTTATAAGAATGTTCACTGAAGCATTGTTTGTAATAGAAAAAAAAGAGAAAATAAAGAAAAAGAAAAACCCCTGTTATATCCATCAGTAGGATACTAATTAAACAAATTATGGTTACTTGATTCCATAGTGCTATGGAATCAAGCAGCTATTAAAAAAACAATGACATGGATATATATGTTAATGTTCCCACAATATATGGCTGGAACAGGTTCTCCAATATACTGTTCAATTTAAAAAACAAAGACAAGTTGCAGAACAGTGCATATAATAGAAAAATTATATGACTTTGTATATTCAAAGGCAAAATATCTGGAATGATATACATCAAACTGTTAACAGAGGGTAATTCCTCGGGAGTGGAATTGAGGGGACGAAGGAGTAGGATACGGTGGAGGGAGCTATTTTCTACTTATAAAATTCAGGATTATTTGAATTTTTAAAAATAAGAAGCATGTGTGAGTTTTGGAGTTAAAAAATGAATGCTTTTCTATATTAACTTCAGCAAAAATATTTGAAACAGAATTCTGCCAAGAATGTAGACGACATGTAGCATTTCGGGTCCATTTTATTGAGTACTCCCAAGACTCCCTATTCCACTTACATGTATCAGATTTGCCTTGGCCAATGCTCCTTGAGCTTGCCTCAGGCGGTTCTGAACACCAAAGCGTGTGAAAGCTGGACAGCGGTCAGTGTTTGCAAGTAGCCTCTGTCTCTGCTGTGCTTTACACCCCTCCCCGAAACTGTCATTGGTCTTTCTAGTAGGATATCATCACAAATAGGAATTCATAGTGGAGAAGGAAGGTGACATGGTCCAGTTAAGCGCAGTAATAAATTAGGAGGAATGGTGGAAGAAGGTCCAGTTCTTCAAACTGGAAGAAGCATCTGGAAGGTTCCTGAGACCTCAGGTCGGAGCCCCAGTCCTAGAAAAAGGCTGGCGCCCCCTAGGTGGACAGATCACTATGGTTTCCAAGCAGGCTGGCAAGGGGCATCAGGGACACGCTTAGCATGTGCCAGGCTGGGGGCTGACAATATCAAGGCATGATCTGAGTCCTAGAGGGTGTGGGGTACAGGTCAATAGACAAAAATTAGGTACAAGGAATAAAGTTACCCAGAATGGACCACAGGGTGAAGAAGAGTCTCAAGAACGAAGCAGAAGTTCTCTAAGAGTCTTCTTACAGACGGTCAGCATCAGTAAGTCTCGGCTGGCCCTGGGTATGTGGGGAAGGGATGTGGGACTCAGGCACTGTAGGGAGAGAAGGTATGAAGAGATGGCAGCTGCAGATGGCCTGAGAGGCGGGGAATTTTGCCTCTTCTGATTTCCAGTCACCCCAGCTTTTTGAAAAACTGAGTTGAGTGTGGGTGTTGGGGTGGGGGTGGGTGGGACAGGAAGAGCTGAATGAGCAACTGAAGCTGCCACATTGCTACCATCGGCACTATGTTATTCTTTCCATTTGGAATCCTGAAAATGGTGGGCGTATAAAGACCTTGAGGGCTTAGCGGGTGTTGGAAAAACTACCACATTACTGATACTTCAAGAGACCACTACATGAAATAGTGTCCCTAACCTCCAGGCTTTCTAGTGAATGTTTCTTCTCTGTTATCATCTCCAATCACCCTCACTTCCAGCCATCCTGGCCTTGTCGGTGTTCCTTGGACGTGCCTCAGGGCCTTTGCACTGACTCTTCTCTTTGCCTGGACCACTCTTCCTTAACATAGCTACCTGCCTCACTCCCTCACCTCCAAGTCTGTTCAAAAGTCACTTTCTCAGGGAGGTCTAACCTGACCACCCTATTTTAAACTGCACTCAAATGTCCCTTACTTTGTTCTTTTTTTTTTTTTTATAGTGATCACTACAAAATTTACTTAATTTTTAATTTTTATTGCCTACCTCCCTTCTCAGCCTCCTTCCTGCTTTCCAGAAAGTAAACTCTATGAGCAAGCACAGTGGTGTTTTTTTTGGTCCGTTTTGTTCACTGACAAACACTCACTGGTAGAAGGGTGCCTAACGCCAGGAGTATTCTGTAAGTATTTGTTGAATGAACAGACTTTAGTACCAACGGTAAAGGACTTGGATCTTTTGGTCATCGAATGCTGCCCAGATATGTAGAAACCATTTCCAAAGACCTACTCTGCTTTTCCTTCTTACACTCTAAAATTCCTGTGGATTTAGGTCTTGGCATTCAGCCCAGGAGATATGATCGCTGATGAAAGTTGAGTGAAGCAGTTAAGAGCATAGGTTTGGGGCCAGATAGACCCAGGTCGGAATATAAGCCTTTCCACAGACCAGCTGTGTGACTTTAGGGAAATTATCTTCTCTAAGCCTGAGAATGAAATGTGTGTGAACTCATGAAGCCTGACACAGTTGCCATTAATAACCAGTAGCTCATATTATCAATGATGGAGATGGATGAAAGAAATGGAGTGATGAATTTTAAAAGGGCAGTTTCCCTCCTCATAGTCACTTAAGCTGCCTCAGATGAAAATATTGGGGAAAAAAATCCCCTAACTTTCTAGTGAATTTAAAAATACCAAGAGATTTTAGTAGATTCCAGGTTTTTCCTTCAATAAGACCAATTTTTTAATTTTTTTTTAAAGATTGGCACCTGAGCTAACAACTGTTGCCAACCTTCTTATTTTTTTTTCTTCTCCTCAAAGCCCCCCAGTACATAGTTGTATATTCTAGTTGTAGGTCCTTCTGGTTGTGGTATGTGGGACCCGCCTCAGCATGGCCTGATGAGCAGTGCCATGTCCACGCCCAGGATCCGAACCAGAGGAACCCTGGGCTGCCGAAGTGGAGCGTGGGAACATAACCACTCGGCCACGGGTGCGGCCCTCAATTATTTTTTAAAAGCCCACAGAAGCACTGGGTCTTGGAGTTGGGCAACGTCTTTGTGCCTCGATCTCGGTTCCAGGAAGGTAGCAGAAATCACCTTCTAGTAGTAGGTGGCACCTGGTGCCTGGGATGTGGTGCGTGGAGCCAAGCAGAGAATTCACGCGGTGCCAACATCTGGAGCCCTTACCAGTGCAGATGGAAAATAGCAAAATGCAAAATCTGTGGGTTCAGCTGAGGGAAGCCAAGGCAGAAAGCGTCTGAGAAAGCAGATGAAAAGTGAGCCAGAACCAAAGCCCAGGTAGGTGGGTGTGGCAGCCTTTTAGCTAGAGCCCTTGACTGCAGGGAGAGCCAAGGAGATGGGAGAAGGGAGCTTAGGGCTCCCTGGGCCAGCCTTCCTGTCGGTACTAACTCCACCTTCTCGACAACCCAGAAGAGGGCTCCGGGGTAGCCTCCCACTCCTCCTCCTGATCTGATGCCTGCTGCATTTGCTTGGCTTCTTTCCTATCCTGCTCTCCCCTCTCCCTTACTGGCTTCTTCTGGGAGCCTTGCCTGAAAAAGCACTTTCACCTGAATCATCAACTCAGGACCCGCTTCTAGGAGAACCCTACCCAAGACAGAAGGCTTCTCACAGCTTCAGGTTTCAACTCAGGAAAGGATTCTGATTGGCCAGCCAAGGTCACATGCCCACCCCGGGGCCTTTGATTGGCAGCTTCTCCTTCATGCCTACTCCCTCCCTCACACCCACGTGATCTGATCTAGACAGCCAGCACTGCTCCGGCCCATGATGTGAGGGGCATTGTGGCAGGCGCTAAGGCTGCTCTAATAAGCACCGTCCCTCCGCTCCTGGGCTTACAATCAAGCGGGAGAGAGCCGTTAGTCAAATAATTCCCACCCCCCCACAAACGGTGGACAGTGCTGTGGAGGAAAAGCACCAGGGGCTAAGTGGGAGGGGCGTGTCAGAGGAAGTGCAGGGCTGGCTGGCTGCGGTGCGGAGGTCGGCAGAGAGGGCCAGAGCAGAAGCCATGGCGGGAGGGAGAGCAGGTGAGAGGGGATGGTGGCTTGACTAGAGTGGTGGCCGGGAGTTGGAGTGAAGTGGAAAAAACTCAAGAACCCTGTAAGGACCTAACCTACTGCGGTGGAACATGGGCCTCATCCTCGCCAAATCCCTGCCATTGCCCTGGGGTAAATGAAAAAACAAACTAATCCACACAAGAAAAGCTACATTGCAATTGGCTAACATTAGGAAACTTTAGGAGAATAAGAGAAAACTGAGCGGTGCCCTCTAGTCTAAAGATTCGTTTTATTATTTACTACTCCCCCCACTTTATTTTCAACAAATGCATCCATCTCCTGTTTGGAATTTTTAACAGAGAAGGATTTCTTGGCTTTCGAAAAATATCGCCTAAATAAATGTTACACCTTGGCATTTCCCCATATTTCCATTATTTTTATTCCTTTGGGGTGGGGGTGGGGTGCTGTAAAGGATAATTTGATCTGTGAATCTGGTCTGTATTCCTGATTCTGTAGGAGATGGAGAGCAGCTGTTTTCACGGGTATTTTTCATAAATTGTTCACATATGAGGAAAAGATAGCTGAGAAATAGAAGCTCTTTCACCATCTCTCCACAATGTAGTCTGGAGAGATGGTGACTCTTTTGTGGAGACCCAGTTTTGGGGTGGCTAAATCCTTACCCCAGAGGGTATTTGATGCTGCCAAGGCCTCTTCCTTTCATGCAAGCCCCAGGGGTAAGTGTGGGCCCCACCCTTGTGCTGCCAACTTTGGGGCAAACCCCCCACTGATCACACTTCCTCTGGGCAGCAGTGATGGGTTTGTCTGGGGATACGAACCACAGTGAACCAAACGTGTTTCCAAGCAGTAGAAGGAACTAGAGCACTGGGGGAACTCCCGAGTAACTGTAGCCCACGCCACCTGTTGTGGCTGAAGAGGGCTCTGAGGCTTCAAGAATCCAACTGGCTGGGGCCTGTTGTTCCAGTTTGCCAGATCATTCTTCCATTTAGGGCTTCACTAAGTGTATTTACAAATATTTACAAGTGGCATTGCTTAGAATACAAAGGGTGTCCTTGTTGTTTTGTGCATTTTTCTCTTTTTCTGATCTTGTATATTTCAAGTCTTCAGAACCCATCAGGCAGTCAAGCTTCTTGGCAGTTCTAGTTCTCTTTCCAGACGCTCAGTTTTTTTAATCTCTAATCTTTTTGGCTTTTGTTTTCTTCTTCTTTTTTTAAAATCAGTTCCCCTCCCCCCCCCCCTTAATTCCTGTTCCACCTGTATTGTTCTTTTTTCCCCCTATTATGCTGTGTCCTTGCACTTTTCCTTCTCCCGTCCCTTCATTTTTCCCATTCTGAGCTCCCCTGCTACATCTCACGAACTCAGAAATTGTCCTCCAGATACCATGAGTATCACCGTCTATTCAGTGGCAAGGGCTGCTGCCACTCTGGATGGGAAGATGACATTTCCCAGAGTATTTCCCGCAGAGGCTGAGTGGTCTGACCCAGATAATGCTACCAGTTAAAATAATCCTGGCTCAGGGCCCACGGGACTCACCAGTCATTATGCTGTATTGGAAAGTAAAACTGATTTGGCAGCCTCATTAGATTATAATCAGCTCAGGTCTTCCCTTCTGGCTTCTCAGGGCATAACATGTGTCCTGTCCATAGGAGCAGCAGAGGGGAGAAAAACCACTTCTTCTCCTCAACTTTCTGTTAAGGCTCTTCTAGGCTCTTGGCTCAAATTAAATATTTTCTCTGTTAGAGCAGAGAATATGCCTATCGCCTTATGTGGGTCTTTAATTTGTTTTGGAAGCTACTGGGAAGCTCCAGGATAGCATCTAGCATCTTAAGAAGGCAGTTCCCGGGTACAGAGTGCATAGCCCAGTGGATGCTGGGCCAAGAAGCTTGACTACATTCTGTAGCAATAGCAGTAATAGCTATCATTACTGGATACTCACTAAATACCAGACCCTGTTCTATATTAATTTATTGAATCCTCGGATAAATCCTATGAAATGTGTACTATAGTATCCCTATTTCAGGAGGAGGACACTGAGGTCCAGAGAGGCTAAGTAACTTGCCCTAAGTAACAGAGTTAATAAGGGCAGAATCAGGATTGGAGCCCTGGCAGAATGGCTACAAGATCTGTGCTTTTACTATTCCCTATATCACTATCTGCAGATAATAGGGAGCTCCAGGAGGTTGGTAAGTAGACATGACATGAAGACAATGATGCTCAGGAGGAGACATTTGGAAACAGAGAGATGAGTGATTGAAGGATGTTTGAAGGAATCCAGTAAGTCTCTTGTAATAAATCCTGGAATGTGAAATTAAAGTCTGAATTAGAGTAGAAGCAGTGAATATGGAAAGCTATCGATGTGAGAGATGGTGTGAAATACTTATTTGAATTAATTTGGGACATAGAGGGAAGAGCATGGCCTGGAATGTCCAGCTTGAGAGAATGGTGGGTCATGGTCAGAAGTAGAGGTGGCAGAAAAGGCTTCTGACTCATGAGTGGCCCTGAGATATTGGGTTGATAAGGTTTCCAAGATGTAGAGATGAAGTCTCCTTCCACCTCCTCGTACTCTATGCCCAAAAGGAAGGATGCTGCTGTGGATTGGTCATACTTAAGGGGACCAGCATGCTAGAGGGTGGGGCTCTTGCTGAGAGAAGTGAAGAGATTATAAACAGAACCACCCTGCATCCCTTGTCTTCCCCAGGATAATGGAAAGTCAGATTCCAGGTACCTCCTGGCCTGGGTATGCCCCAGCCTCCTTGGAAGTCCTTGTGGGTTGGGCCAGGGAAAAGAAGCACGAAGGGCTAGCTCAGGGGAAGTGTGTGCTCGTGTTTTCACACATCCTCATACTTTCTTCTCTGGTGGGAAAATGATAAGATGTGAGAGTCAAGAACATGGTGAGGGCCAGGGAGAAACTGTTCAGCCTGCCCTTATTCTAGGCCTGGTACTAAGGGGCAAAAAAAAAGGGGTCCTCAAAGCTCACCTCCCCAGGGCAGGGCTAGGAGTTTGGGGTTGAAATTCTAGGCTGTATTGAAGACTATGCATTTGCCCTCAAGCACTGTCCTTGCAATCCAGAGCAGAAGTCATCAATGGGGTGGCGTTTAAAGATTCAGAATCCATCTTTATCAACCACGATAATGATGTTTCTTTTGTCTAACCAGCTTAAATTCCCCCTCTCTAGTTCTTTAATGTTCTAACCTGCCTATGTCTTCCCATTTCAGTAAGATATTTGGTGGTGATGAATATTCTTGAAATATTTGGTGCAAAGAGCTAAAAGGAGCTATAAAAATAAACACACACTCCCCCCTCTGAAGTGTTGTGATGCCTGATAAAATGATGATATCTGAAGCCTTGATTTTAAAAAGCTCTCATTGCCAATAAACAAATAAAAACCAAGGACTATGTGAATGTTAATAGGTTGGTGATATAGATGGAGGTATCGATATTCTTGAATAACATATGTTCACACTTCATCATTTTAATTAACAAAGTTCTTTTTCTTGTAATTTCAGCAGGAGGTCTCCCAGGGTAAGAGAATAGGACTTGGATTTATGTGAATAGGATTTTTTTATTTCATCACTGAATCCAATAATGTTTTCCTAGTGTGAAAACAGATGGCAGAGACTTTATTTGTGGTCAAAGGTATTATGTATGAGAGGGAACCTTTCTTCGACAGGCAGTTTTGAATAAATTCAGGAAGTGATTTAGGACATGATATGTCTTTTAGAACCTGATCCATGGCAGGTACTTTTATTAACAAAATTTATACACTCAAATCCAGTGAATCAGAGGAACTAATTTTCATTCTGGCAAATCATGAATTTTTTTTTGGCCATAGACTGCTACCTGGAGATTAGAATTGTCTTGGAAAACTCAGTCTGTGAGTCAGAGTTTGCATGTTTCTTATAACTTAGCTGAAGAATGTCTTCTGATCTGGTTTTCAAGACCTTAGTGTGTTTAAAGCTTCTTTGGAGGAGACAGTCAAATCCTGGTTTGCTGTTAACATTATTAGTCCATAAATTGTAAGTTTGGTATCTCCAACAATGCAAAGTTTAAATGAGATATTGTCCTGAAAGGCTGTTTGAAACCATTAATTACTTTGCAAATGTAAGGAAGTGGTGTTAATATTAAAACACACAGCTTTGATACAAAGCCAAATTTCTCTTACCTTCCCAATAGAAATTAGGCAATTAGGTTAACTTTTCCTTGCTTCCAGAGGAGTCACTGGAAAACTATGGTTTTTGGAGCCAAAACAGGATATCTGCAGGGAGGTTACTGAGGGCCATACACAGATGTGGGAAATAGCTAAAAGACGTGTTTGCAGTGGCTTAACTGTCATGGTCTACTCTTGGGTCAATTTCCTTCTCAGAGTTCACCAGTGAACTTCTTAGATTGTAATTCTTTGATTTTTCTTCTCTTCTTGGTTTCTTTTGACCCCTATCTATACATTGACTGAAATTGATGTAATGAAGGAGGATTAGGTGGCGGAGTGCCAGAACTGGGCTGAGCACTCTGAATTGGACAAGGTAGGGATGATGTACATCACTGAAATCTTTACTTGGCCACTTAGGACCATGTAGATCTCTATAGATAGAGGATCTCAAATTTTAGCATAATGACAATCTCTTGGCTACCAATTACCTTGTAAAAAATGAAAAACAAATTCTGATACATTGTCTGGGATGGAGCCCAGGAATCTATATTCTTAACGATTGTTCCAGGGAATTCCGATGCAGCTGGTTGAACGACTACAGTTTGAGAGACACTGCAGAGAGAATCTTAACTCCATGGAACTCTATTGCTCAAGAAAATTGATTACAGCTATTAAAGTCCCTACTTTTCTTTGTGTAGAAATAATGTAGTTCTGTCTCAATAAGTACAAATGAATGTGGCATTGTCTACTCTAGGAGGTTTAACGCTTCTGATTCCTTTTACACCAAGGTTGGGAGATGCAAGGTGAGAGTGGATGTTCCCAGAGATGTGACATGGTCACAGTGACCAAAGAAACAGTGTGAGAATATAGATCCAAGCTTTCAATACCCTGCACTTGAATCACTTTTTCTGAGTTGACTTATAAATCAATAAGAAACACCCAGAGTCAGCCAATTAGTAAATAAACACAAAATCAGGAAAAGCACAGAGGATGACATAAAGTAGTGGGGATCCAGTTAATTCTGTAGGAGCCATATAAAGAGTGACAGCTCAAAGAGCTGTGAGTTACAGTGCTCCAGAAGCTCTGTGAGCACAAGGGGGGTTCTCAGTCTCAAAATCCTATGTGTGGTTTTAGTAAATGTGTTTAGATCCTTATTATTCTGAGGGCTCACATGTAAAAGGTACAAGTGGGGCACTGTGTAGTTGGCACAGAAATATGTTTCCCTTGGGCACTTGGAGGAAAATGGAGCCTTGGCTCTCAGAATTTACAAGTAATTGGCAAGGGTTTCTGTCTTCCTACTGTGTGCTCAGCATTGAGCCCAGATAGGTCTGACTCGTGTTCTGTGATCACTACCAGCCAGACAGCTGCCTTGCGTTTCTCAGAGCCAAACTGAGGCTGGCTTCAATTCCTGGTGTAGCACACAGACATAAGCTGCTTTCTAGTGTTCTGGGCTTCCATTCTTGCTTAAGGAGCCAACTCCATCCCTCAACCTGGAGACATTAAAATGCCAACTAATTGCTGCAGATCACTGATTTCTAGTTCCAAACCTGAAAAACATTAATGAAGACGTTGACCCCCTTCAGACGGAGGCAACTAACCCTGTGCGTTAAACAGTGTGTGGGAGAAAGCATCAAGGAAATGGGCAAGATACGCACTTTGGGGTCCCTAGACCCCAAATCAAATCCTGATTCTGTCACTTCTTGCTCTCTCCAAACCACAGTTTCCTTGTCTCTAAGGGAGGGGTGATCCTACCTACCTCATTAGGTTTACATTACAACTAGTAATAGACAAATACATATAGCAGAGTTCTGACACATAGTAGGGACTTTGGAGATATAAAATGCTCCTTTCTGCTCCTTGTCCTCATATCCTGGGCCTTCATGAACTCTAATCTTGGTTTTGGCAAATTCTCAAATTAAGCAGATACTGCATTTTGGTTTGAACTATCCTGAGATGAGTGTGCTTGGGGGAGAAGCCCCATGTCAGAGTTCTCTGCATATTGAGCAGAAAATATTCACATTCTAAAAACAGAAATCATCATCTCTCTAGGAGCTTGTCTTAGGCAGGATTCCTTCCAGAAAGTAGAGCCTGAGACCAGGGTTTGTCCAAAGGTTAGTTTGGGAAGTGATCTCAGGGAACTGGAGTAGGGGACTGGGAAGAGAGGAAGCCAATTCATACAAAGTTTGTTATCAAATATGGTCACAGCTGTGGGAAAACTGGGGCCTGATCCTTCTGGGACGAACTGAGAGCCATGAAGAATGCATATCAGAATTGTCCTCTCAAGGGACACAAGTGGGGCAGGCATCCACAAGCTCCCATCCCCTACCAGTCAAGGCCTGCCCCCAGGGGTTAACTCCCTCCCACTGCTGGATTTGCACAAGTGCTGGGTGGTTCCCACAGGGGTCCCAGGTCAGGTGTCTGCAACGCTCAGGCAAGATGCAGCAGAGGTGACATGCACTCGGGAAAACGGGAGTAAAATGTTAGGGCCAGAGTATGTGAAGTGGACATGACCAAGCCCAATACTGGGATCAAAAGAAATGCCAGTTGACAGAAAAAGGGGCAAGTCTGCTTCTCCCTTCAAACCTCAGATGTTTTCACTTTTTGCAACAGTAGCCACTGGAGTATTCTTCAGTTGCCTCTTTGTGGCATTGGGTAGCCTCGCTGGTCTCTTGGCTTCCTGAACTCTATTGCATGTAGTCTCAGTAACTTAGCGCTTGATGACATGTTCTCTTCCTTATCCTCCCATTTCTTTATGTTTTTTTCTTAAAGATTGGCACCTGAGCTAACATCTGTTGCCAATCTTCTTTTATTTTCTTCTCCCCAAAGCCCCCCAGTACATAGTTATATATTCTAGTTGTGAGTGCCTCTGGTTGTGCTATGTGGGATGCTGCCTCAGCATGGCCTGATGAGCGGTGCCATGTCCGTGCCCAGGATCTGAACCGGCGAAACCCTGGGCTGCCTAAGTGGAGCGTGCGAACTTAACCACTCGACCACGGGGCCAGCCCCTCTTTATATGTTTTAATCGTGTCCCTCTTCCCCACAAGAGATGCTTATCTCCTGGGGTAGCTTGGGATGGAGTCTTCTAATTCTTTTTTATCCTATCTGCACCTAACTGTGCTCAGCAAAAACCTGTTGACTTGAACTCACTTGACAGATGATAAATCCTTTCTCTAGAAGCACAATTATCTTTTCAGGGGCCTGTGGAGTCTTCCACTCCCTAACTATATTGAGATTCTCACCAATTAATGGGGCTTGGAAAGCAACATCTTTAACGAGGGGCAGGGAGCTTCGAGCACGATGCCAGTGCCTCGGGGTGTTGTAAGGTTTTCATCAGCAATTCATTCTGCACTCTTTGTATTTGGTTTCATTCCAATTGCTTCACAGCCAGTAGCACTCAGAAAGGACATATATTTAGACTAGACTTCAGCTTCTTATTGAAGTTTTCTGTATATAATGAAACACAAATGCACTGGTCCTTTCTCTGCCTATCCTTTTCCCTCTCTGCTTCAGCCCTTCCCAGCCACTGATCCCGAGTTGGGTATGAACAGTGAGTAGGATCTGAAGTGGATCACTATGGAACTAGTATTTGCTGGATTCTTTTAGGTGGCAAAAAAGTGGCATAGTGGTTAAGTTCGGTGTACTACGCTTTGGCAGCCTGGGTTCGTGGGTTTGGATCCCAGGCATGGATGTACACCACTTGTCAGCCATGCTGTGGTGGCGACCC
Source organism: Equus caballus (assembly GCF_041296265.1). Taxonomy (NCBI): domain Eukaryota; kingdom Metazoa; phylum Chordata; class Mammalia; order Perissodactyla; family Equidae; genus Equus; species Equus caballus. The sequence continues at coordinate 43,478,551 of NC_091704.1, forward strand.
ACATATAAAGTGGAGGAAGATTGGCACAGATGTTGGCTCACAGCTAATCTTCCTCAAGCAAAAAAAGAGGAAGATTGACAACAGACATTCACTCAGGGCTAGTCTTCCTCAGCAAAAAGAAAAGAAAAAAGGAACATATCTATGTTACTTTCAGTATTTCCAAGTGTGAACTGGGAGCCACTTACATGAGAAGTATTCATGGCTGCCACATTTAGCTGGGCAGGTTGTGCATTGCACAACTCTCAGGAGGCGTTCCACCATAGTCAATGTGAATGTGTCCCCAGAGGAATGCAGCAAATAGCCTGTGTGGTCACAAATAGTGGTCCTATCTGAGGCCCCATTCCAGTTCTACTGAATCAGAATCCCTAGGGAGGGGCCCAGGAATCTTCATTTTAACAAATTTCACAGGTTACTATTAATGCTAAAGTTTGAAAATCACTGCTTAGGAGATAGGTTTTAAGAGAAACATACACCAGAAGGAAAAAAATGTGGGAAATTACCTCAGCATCCATGCCATCACTGAATCCTCTGTTTCCCAGGCTTAGCTGTTCAGCTGGCTTCATGGATAACTCAGTGAATCTCTGCCATTCAGACTGTCATAGCCCTGCTAGTGATCTGGTCATCGTTTCATCTCCTTCCAAACACCCCTCTGTTGCTTTCTTTTCTGTGTGTTTTTACATTCCAACTTTCCAAGAGAGAAGTTGTGATCAGGCTGGGTTGTCACCCAATATGGAGTGCTCCATTTAAGTAGCATCTCAAGTCATCTCCTTGGCAACAGGTCTTGCTCATGGTCATCTTACATACACATGTATTGCCTTTGGCCTGGGGTCTCAATTTTGCTTCAATGACCATCAGCTATAGTATCTTCATGAAGAAAGGACTACCCATGGCCACCTTCCTCTGAAAGGAGCTGTGGGCGTGGCCAGCAGCTAGTGCTTCATTGTTTGTTAGGACAGGAAGGGGATGTAATTACTCAGTACCCCACCCAGATGTCATGTCCCAAAATAATAAGAGCTAATGTGCACTGGGTACCACCTTATGCCAGATGTTTTTCTAAGCACTTGATTAGCATTCATAATTTAACTTTCAAAAAGAACTTTTTGTGGTAGATGATATTATTATCTTTACAGATTAAGAAATTGAGGCATAGAACTTGCTCAACAGTTTGTATATGGTGGAGCCACAATTGGAACCTACACAATTTAGCAATGAAGTCATTGCTTTTGACTATGTTGGGGTCATGACAGAGGATCATTGCGTGTGTGTGTGTGTGTGTGTGTGTGTGTGTGTTTGGAGTAGGACGATTATAACAGGGAGAATGCAATGCAAAAATTAATTCAGAAAGGCAAGAATATGCAGAAACCCCCATTGGTGTGTGTTGGGGAGGTAGTTGGAAGACAATGACAGACAGATGTCACGAAGCAACGAGACATAGCTGGGCTTGCCTTGAGGGCCAGAGAGGATTCTAGCATGAGATCCTCAGGGGTTTCTCTTACTCCTTCCTTGACTTCTTAAAAAGGAGTAGAAATGGCATCTAATTGTCGTTGGTTCCTTTAAAAACAATGCCATATTAAATACCTTCCTTTGGAGTCATAAACCTCCATCCTAGCCGGTAGCCCCTGGGGCCTGGTGTTACTTGATAGACAAGCTTTGAGAATTTAGCGTTAGACAGGAAGATGGATTTGAGTGTGTTTAATGAAAGACGGTCGAGGGTGGTTATGGATACATTGCCAAGGAGCATAAAGTTCGCAGTAGGAATGTGGGAATGGAAGACTACTCCACCCTGAAGAATACTCTTAAGGTGCAAGCCCAGAGCAGCTATTAAGCTGTAATCCAGTCTCCATTAAAGATTGAGGCAATTATTCCAGTAATTCAGGAGGAAGGGGGATATTGAATTACTAGAATAATTGTCTCCATTTTCTTTCTTTCCTTTTTTGTTTGTGGAGAGAGATCCAGTGTGCTTATGTTAATGTCTGCCACAATGCTGGGTGGGGGCTGCCTCCTAAATCCTTAATTTTTTAGTAAAACACAGTAATTATTAAAATACCATTTTCTGGGGCCCATATGGACCTCGGTGAGGTCTCCTCGGTACTTCTGAAACTGAACCTTTTTACCTTTCGTTAGCTACCTTTCTCTTTCAACCACTGGCTTAGGAAGTAACAGAGTAAACTTGGCTTGAGAAGAAAATAGCTACTTAGTGCATGTCATTCTCAAGTCACAATCAGTTTCTTGTAGGTTGAGAGTGATTTTGCAAAGTTCCGATTGAAGGCGGGGAAATGGACAGGATGATCTTTGCCTTCCCAAATTCTGAGCAGGCTGGTGGGCTATGCAAAGTGTAGGGTCTGGCGAATACCTGGCACACCACGTGACCTGGCTATTTACATACCCCAAATCAATGGGTCTTGGTGCCGAGAGCAGTATTTCAAGGAGGGCGCTATAGTTCTCGGGGTCAGTTGTTCCTCTGAGAAACACTCACAAAGATGTTCAGTGTTTCAGGCAGAATGATTACTCCAGAGATGTTCGGAATTTCAAGACAACCAAATGCAAGCTAAAAAGGGGATATCTTGGAGAAGATAGCCTGTTCATCCCTCCTGGGACTCTTCTGTAAGGCACATTATTGACTTCAAGGCAAGAGGCCATGAAAGTGTGCCTTGCCTTGAGACAGTAAACTCTCTGTTTTCTAAAGTTAGTGGAAAAAAGGAGTGTTTTGGTTCCCTTTGTCAGTTTCCAGAAATGAGTAAATTGTACAACGTACTTCAATCTGCAATGCTACCGAATATAGCTTACTGTTACTCAGATGATTCAGAAGACCCTCTGGGGTCTCATCAAGATAAATAGCAAATATTTTGTGTTGCAGCTGTGTGGAGAAGCCATTTCCCAGTGACTTCTAGCAATGAGTCAGAAAAATAAAAATAAATGCCTTTCTCTGTTATAATATATTCTAAACCAATCATTCAATCAATTGGAATTTATAGTTTACCTGTAACTGTCAAGAGATTACACAAGTTTGTGGGGAATACAAAGAAGTGTAAATGGTGGACTCATTGATTGCAAACAGAGTTACATCTACGTAGGTTCTTTGTCAGAGCGTAAGACTAGAACTCAGGATTGGGGGTTTGTGATGGGTTTGGTAGATCTGCCCCCAATGTCCACTCCACCTACCTTCTAATATACCTTCCTGCACTGTAGTGGCTGGAAAGCCAAATACCACATTTCCCAGACTCCCCTGCTCTCAGGGCTGTGGATGCGATTTAAGTCCAGCCATTACGTTGCACTGGTGCAAGTTTCAGAAGGCAGATATGAGGCACAGGCCGTGCTTTTGCTGCTTCTGCTTTTTTTTTTTTTTTTTAAAGTTTAGTTGTGGAGGTATTTGTATTTTCTGCAGCAGCACTAGCAGAAGTTTGTGGGTGTCAAAAGACAGGTCTCAGGGAACTCATTCTGCAGGTGAGGAGTAAAGCATGTCTGGTTTGGTGTGGAGCCAGCTTCCTGTCCATGAGGGCCTCCACACTGTGGTGGCTTCCTGACTTTGGCAGTCATATTGTTTAGGAGGTGGCAGTTTCCTAGTCTTGGGATAACCAAGAGCTCCCTTGGTGACCCAGTTCTACTATGTGGCTTTGGGAGTCATTTCTGAAATCGTAACCTAAGTCTGTTTCCCTGGCTCTCTCAATGATTCAGTGAGCTTTTTAATACCCTATAATAAATCCGTTCATGCTTCGACTTGCTAGAAAGGCTTATGTTCTCTGCAGTTAAACCTTGTCCGTGACTACAGGAGAGTTATAGGCAACAGACTCTAAAGAAATTGGGAAACTGGATTTGTTTTTTCTGACTTGATTAGATTTGAAAGGAGCAATGATTATGTTAGCATTAGGATATGGCATACTCGTAGTGCATGACATGGAGTGTGAAATAGTTACTCAAAATATTGGTCACTTGAAATGAAGTGCCCAGTGAAGGCAAGGCTTTGGTGGACTGAGTGTCTCCTGACTATTACGTGAGAATAAGGAATACAAGCACTGTGGAGTTGGGTGGCTGTTTCTACCTACGTTAGAGAACTTAAAGAAAGAAAATAATGTGCTCAAGATTGTAAAATTCGTGGCATGAGGCATGATCAGAGGAGCCAAGAGCTCCTATGAACTTCTAGAAGAATCATTTATTTCATGTAGCTGCAGGACTGGTACATTCTAACATCAAATGCCATCTGATCCTGTAGATTGATGATTAAAAGATAGTCTGAGCTCGTAGACTCACTAGGTCTCTTATGCAAAAGTCTGAGTGTTGATTGGGGAAGAGTAGAATCCTGAGACCTGGGACCATTTGGGTGGGTTCAGTTGAACCTGAGTACCAAGATCCCCGAAACTCCATTGAACCTCTGTTGCCAGTAGAAGCATCTCCACCTCCTGTCTGATAAGGCTGGTCCAGCCTTGCCTAGATACTCTGTAATGACCTTGCTGAGAAAGTTTCCTTGCAAGGGGATGTCAATTTTTCTCCTGCTTCCATTTGCCACCACTTATTGTTCTAGATCTGTAACTAGAATCAAATGCCAGCATGTCCCCAGAAAGAAAAGTACAATGTCTATCTTATAAGGCAAAGTTTTATACCCCAAGGAATCGCAAGAGTTTGCTTATTTATATTAGCAAAAACCTAGGGAATGGTGTGGGAATGGATTATGAGAATCTAGGCCAGAAAGGAAGAAACATAGTTTTAAATCTGGCTTAATTCATTGGTGTGGGTGCCTTTTCCAGAGATTCTGGACTCATTGTTTTAGTTGGTACAGCTGGGAATGGTTGTAACTCTTGGCCTGGCTGATTGACTGGAAATGGTACTCAGTGGTCACCTGGTGGAAGGAATCTGAGGTTTCATAGTATAAGGTAGGGGGAGGAATCCAAACACTTAGGGAACAGGACTATTGAAGTATGTATTTCACATATGACCCAGTAACACACCAAGGGGGCTCAGAGGATTGAGAAACAAAATTTAGAGAAATACGTCCTTGAAAAGCGTTGCAGTAGAGTCCTCTATGAGTCAGAGGTGAAGAAAATGGACATTTTGATTGCAATGAATCTGTTGAGATCTTGGAGTGGCAGAGAACAAGTAGCAATACTTAAATGCCAGAAACAAGGCGGAAGCAGCTTCTGGGAGCAGAGCCAGAGTGGCAATCTGATATTTGCTGGTAGTTAATTGATCATGGGGCTTATAGGAATGAATAAATGACTGGTCTATAGCCACTTGATATATACATAGTAAAAAATACTGTAGATTTGGAAAGCATAGGCCCAACCTTGAGTCAGAGGCCTTCCCTCAATTTCCAGACCAGTTTATAAACCCAGAGCCATTGAATGAAGGGGAGATCAGGATCCTGAGATCCTATCAAGAAAATGCCTATAAATCTTCCTCCTAGCCTTCCTCAAAGAAACCTGTAGCTATTTAATAAGTGAACTCTGCACTGGGAAAAGAGAACCACCAAGACTTTTGAGGGCTTACTGGATTCTAGCTTTCACTGACATTAATCCCCTAAGACTCAAAATACTGCTGTTGTTCTCTGGAGGTGACAAATGGAATTTGGGTCTGAGTTTCTCTCTCAGTGGTCTCAGTGGGGTTTGTGAAGCCCTCTTGTAATTATTTCCCTTACTCTTAAATGCATTGCTGGAGTAGACATTTCAGCAACTAGAGAATTGCCACGTTGGCTTTGTGGAGTAAAGGCTGTTAACTATGAAGGGTCAAGTGGAAGCTGGAACTACTCCTACAAAGCAGTAAACCAAAACAGTGCTGCAACCCTGAGGAAACCACAGAGATTAGTGCCGTCATAGGAGGCTTCAAAAAGGTGCAACTATGGTGATTCTTCTCACATCTACATTTAACTCACCTGTTTGGCCTCTACAGAAAAACTGTGGGTCTTGGAGAATGACAGTGGATTACTGTAAACTTAATCAGTTGGGGACTCCAATTGTATTTGCTGTCCCACACGTCAAATTAACACAGTTTCTAGCACCTGGTATGGACCTATAAATTTGGCAAATACTTTTTTTTCTTTCTAGTAAGTACAGATCCCTAGAATTAGTTGTCTTTACCTCACAAAGACAGTAATACACATTCCCTATCTTATCTCTGGGCTATGTCATCTATCAGATTCTCAGTCATATTTTAGTTTTTAGGGGCGTTGATCATCACACCATGCTATAGAACGTCATACTGCTCCACTCTATTGATGACAACGTTCAATTGGGCCTGGTGAAAAGGAAGTAGCATGTGTTCTTGGTAAGATGCACAAATGACAGAGGATATTTTAAAAATCATAAAAATATAAGGGTCTGTCACCTCAGTAAAGTTTATGGAAGGCCAGTGGTCTGGAGCATTTTGGGATATCTCATCTAAAGTGAAAGACTAGGGGTCCGGCTCCATGGCAGAGTGGTTAAGTTCGTGCACTCTGCTTCGGCGGCCCAGAGGTTCGCTGGTTCGGATCCCTGGCGCTGACGTGGCACCACTCATCAGGCCATGCTGAGGTGGCATCCACATAGCACAACCAGAAGGACCTACAGCTAGAATATATAACTATGTACTGGGGAGCTTTGGGGAGAAGAAGGGAAAAAAAGAAGATTGGCAACAGATGTTAGCTCAGGTGCCAATCTTTAAAAAAAAAAAAAGTGAAAGACTAGTTGTTGGAACTTCTGCTAAGAAAGAGGCACAAGCTTGGCAGGTTTCTTCTGGCTTTTGGAGACAGCGTGTACCACACTTACGTGTGATGCTCAGACTCATTTACTGAGTAACTTGTAAGGCTGCCAGCTTTGTGTGGGGCCCAGAGCATGAAAAGGCTTTTCAGATGGTTCAGGCTGCAGTGCAAGCAGTGCTGCCACTTGCCCTAATAATCCAGCTGATCTAGTGGTGACTTGTAAAGTGATGGCTGGGTGTAGGGAAGAACCCAGTTCTTTCCGACTGTGTGTTTCTTCCTTGTAAGTCTCCTTTACTTTTACGTGGACACTTCACTTCTGACACTTCTGGTTACCAAATGTGTGGAGATTTTTGACCACAGCAAGCAATTCTCTGTGACACCAGCTGGGTGCCCTACAATTTAACTCAATTCTGACACTATATGCCTAGAGATAGTGTCAGGTCCCACAGATTGACAGCACAGTAGCACAGTCCCACAAGACTGCTCCCCTCACCCCAACTTCAGACGTCAGTCACAAGCCAAGGTTGTCATCTGTGCTTCTGACCAACTGGCTATAGATTGGAGGTTCCAATGACCCACTCCTTGCACTCAATTAATTTTGCTAGAGTGGCTCACAGAACTCAGGGACACATTTATTTATGCTTACTAGTTTATTAAAGGATATGCTAAAGGACACAGATGAAGAGCCAAATGAAGAGATACATAGGGTGAGATCTTGGAGGGTCCTGAGCGCAGGAGCTTCGGTCCCCGTGGAGTTGGGGTGCATCCCCCAGCCTGGAAGCTCTCCGAATCCTGTACTATTGGGACTTTTAAGGAAGCTTCCTCACATAGGCATGATCAATTATTAACTCCATTTCCAGCCCCTCTCCCCTCTTTGGAGAAGTTGGGGGTACTGAAAATTCCAAGCTTCTAATCATGGCTTGGTCTTTCTGATGACCAGCCCCTATCCAGGAACCATCCAGGAGCCCACCTGGAGTCACCTCTTTAGAACAAAAGCTACTCCTGGTGCTCTTATCACTTAGGAATTTACAAAGGTTTTAGGAGCTCTGTGCCAGGAGCCAGGGGCAGGGACTAATATGTATATTTTCTATTATCTCACATGACTTGAGTATTGTTATCAGATGAAGATGGTGCATAGAGCCTGTAGTAAGCCTTTATAAGAGTATTATAGTACATGTCCCAAGGGTTTTGGAGCAAAGTCATGCCCTATTTGTAAGTTGATTATTCTCCCTATGAGAAATAGGCCTGGCTTACTTCTCATGGAACACCAAGTGACCACGTGACCTGAGCTGTCCATCCTGAGCTGAGTATTATCTGATTTGCCAAGCTATAAAAATAGGTCTTCTCAGTTCCATTCTTCAATACTTCATCATTAAGTGGTCTTGAAGGCACAAATACATTGCACGAACAGAGGGCTAACACTCCCAGGGCATCACCTACTCCTGCATTGCCCTCGCCCTCAGTCAATACCTATAGATTCTTGGGCCCCAATGAATGAGTCACCTGAGAAAGAAAAAATCAAGCCTGGTTTATGGATACATCCATATGATATACTTGAGTCAGCTGGAAGTCAACTTCTGTAGCATTCCAGCCCAGTCAGTGGTGATCTTGAAGGACAGTAGGGAAAGAAAACCTCTCAAAGGGAAGAACTTGTCCATGTTGCTTGAAAATAAAGATGTTTACAGGTCCAGGTCAACATAGATTCATCGGTAATGGCTAATGGGCACTGGCTTAGCTGGATGGTCAGAGATTTGGAAGGAAAAAGATTGGAGGACTGGTGTCAAGAAGGACTGGGGAAGAGGTATATGAATGGAACTCTTAGGATGGGCACAAAATAGAAGGATATGTGTGACCCATGTGTTTGTTCAGAATAGGGCATGTTTTGAGGAGAAGTTACTGAAATATAAATTGGATGCATTGACCAGTTTTGTGGATGTCTGTAAGCCTCTTTCTCCAGATTGTTTTCTTGTGATTAGATTCCATTTGTGCACTTTTGGCAGGAATACCACATAACTAATGTTGTGTCCTCAATCAAAACATCAGGAGGCACATGATATCAATTTGTCTCGTTAAACTGCAATTTGAGATTGCCACTCACCACTTTGGGCACCTCATGCAAATGAACCAACAGGCAAAAGAGAGGTCATTACTGTGTCAACTGGGTGATTAAGCCTGGTTATCAAGGGGAAATAGGATTGCTGTTGTACAATGGGGGCAGGGAGAAGTATTTTTAGAAGCCAGGGGATCCCCTGGGGTATTTCATAGTACTGCCATCCTCAGTGGTAAAATTTTATTAAATTATATATTTAATGTGTGTATTTAATTTATTAACTTTTAACAGAAGACTACAGAAATCTGATATAACCAGGATCCCCAAGGGTTCAGATCCACTAGGAATAAAGATCTGGGTGACTCTACCAGCTAAATAACTTGGCCCACCTATGATGCTGACTGAGAGCAAAAGTAACCTAGAATAGGCTGGGGAGGAAAAAATTGTAAATACCAACTATAGACTTGCAACTGAAACTGGAACCATCATAACCACCAAGGATTTATTCCTTGCTCTGTTATGTATATTTTATATATATTAACCATTTTCCTTCCTCCTTTTCCCTTTTCATTACAATTTTATAAATGGTCTACTGATGGTGGTTAATTTTATAAGTTAGTTTGTATATTATGGAATACATGGTAGAATTGTGACTGAATTAAAGAAGGAATGAATATCACCCAAGGATAAAATCCAGGGACTCGTATGGAACTTTGGGTCTCCTCTTTTGAGGGCAGGTGAGTACGTGTTTTTTTTAGTACAGGGACAGTTATGTTAATATTGTTTGGAAGTTTAAATATAGACAGAAGGTAAGTATGGATGTTGAATAGCCAGAGGAACAGTCTATGGCATTTATGGTGGATCGGTGCTCAATATCCATTCAATCTTTCTTCTGTGAACTTTCCTGATCTGTAGAAGTTAGAAAGTAAAAAAATTATTTTATCCAGACTCTCTTGCAGCTAAGATTTTGGATGGCATTTAAGCTGAGCCAATCAAACACACTTGCGAAAGATTTAGAAGGCAGAAGTGGAATGGAGGCTATACATCTGCTGTGCTGGCTTTTTTCTAGAAAGCTGTCATGGAGGGAATTTTTTCCTGTGGCAGCATTAAGATAGATACCAGTGTCTAGCGATCAGTTGGTTTGAGTGCTAAGAGGCAGAGTGTGGGGCTTCCCTTCTGCTGGTGTGTGTCAGAGCACGTATGGTGCAACTTCATGATGTGGCCACTTCTCAGTGTACCAGCTTCCTGGTCACAGCAGTGCGATGTGATTCTGGGGCCAGCTGCTTCCAGATCACAGAAGAGGCAGAAGCTCCTTTGGTGACCCATTTCTGCATTGCGGCGTTTTGTTCCTGAAAGCTTGGCTTGGAGGCTATTTCTTCGGCTTTCCCAATAATTCAGGAAACCTTTACAGTAAGCCTGTAATAAGTGTTTTTCCCCTTAAACTAGCTACATTGGATTCTGTTCTTTGCAAGTAAACCCTGATCAATATAGGAGTTTAGGAGACCACTGTCCTGTGCCAATATTTACAAGAGAGGCAAGCAAGGTGCAGGTTGGCTTCTCCACCACTGCTTATTATGCTCTCTATTTATTCTGGAGAGAAATCTATCAAAAATTACATGCCAGTTTATGTCTTTTATTGCTCTTTCATTGGCCTTTAATTCTCATAGGAAACAGTTATGGTCTGAAGAGTATGAGACCAAAAACTATCAAGACGCTGAGGGGTTAATGAGGGCATATGTCACATCTTCCATGGCAGCGGCTCTCATACTCACCTACACATTAGAATCATCTGGGGAGTTAAAAATATTCTTGATTCCTGGGCTGTCTCCAGACCAATTAAATCAGAATCTCTGGGTGTATTACCCAGGATTCAGTTTTTTGAAAGCTCCCCAGATGATTCCAATGTGTATCCAAGGTTGGAGAACCACTGTAGCCTGGGAAGAGAGAGAGAGGTGAATTCTCAGGTTACATGTGAGTTGTAGTTGGGGAGAAATAAATTACAGTCGTGCGCTGCATAACGACGTTGTGGTTAATGACTGACTGCATGTACGACGGTGGTCCCGTAAGATTAGTACCATATAGCCCAAGTGTGTAGTAGGCTATACCATCTAGATTTGTGTAAGTGCACTCTGTGATGTTCAGGCAATGACAAAATCGCCTAACGCTGCATATCTCAGAACATTTCCCTGTCGTTAAGCAAGGCACACCTGTGCTAGTAAACTAGCAGTTTTACCATCTCGCAGCCAGAAGTCCAAAATGGGTCTCATTGGGCTAAAATCAAGGTGTCTGCAGGGCTGGGTTCCTTCCTGGAGACTCCAGGGGAGAACCTGTTTTCTTGCCTTTTCCAGCCTCTAGAGGTTAACTGCATTCCTTCATTCTTGGCCCCCTTCCTTCTTCAAAGCCATCAAAGGCTGGTCAAGTCTTTCTCATAATGCCATCTCTCTGGTTTTGAGTCTTCTGCCTCCCTCTTCCGCTTTTAAGGACCCTCTGATTACCTTGGGTCCACTGGGATAATCCAGGTTAATCTTCCCATCTCAAGGTCAATTGATTAGCAGCTTAATTCCACATTCAACTTTAATTCCTCCTTGCTGTGTAACCTAACATACTCACAGGTTCTGGAGGTTAGGCTGTGGATATCTTTGGGGAGCCATTACTCTGCTTATCATAAGGAAATAAGGGATGAGGGCCCTGGGGAAGAGACACCCTAGGGATTCCTTCTCCACATTTTTTGAATCAGAAGAGGCAATTGGAGAGGCCAAGGCACTTAAAAACTTCTAGACTATTAATTCAGACATCATGGGAGGCCTGGTACCCTGTATATTCATATGTCTGTAAAATGCAGGGTTAGCCAGAATGGATTGCTAAGAAATTAATAATACTTTGAGATTGTATAGTCTTGCCACTTCTCACCTATTTGAAAAATTACATTTCAATGACCAAAACTTCTTTGCAACCATCTGGAAGCCTGGCTGTAGATAACAGGAAAATACAAACATGCAAACCTTCCAGTTTGCTCTTGTTAGGAACCAGGAGGGCCCTACCACAAACAGGCTGATCATTTTTCTCCTTTTAAGAGCCATTTGATAGTAACCATCCTAAAATGAAAATTACTCTTTTGGCAGATGTCCCCCAAAATTTATTGCTTCATATCTAGTAACCACTGCTGCAGGCTAATTCATATAGGTCCTCTAGGGGCACATTGTGCAGCTACTTCATCCAGGCGGGGTCACTGGGAAGCTGTTGCTCATGAGGATATTGCTGAGATTTTTTTTTTGACCTTGGTGAATGATTGGTAACACCTGCTTTAAGCACACTCCATGCCAAGAGTATCAGTGCATGATCCATGGTATAGAATTCCACAACCGTAGCATTTATTTGTTGCCATGCTAGAACGGACCCTGTATCTCGAGGAAATTCGTGGCTTTGTCCACGGGTACCTTGCAGATGCTCACTTTATCATTTGCTCATCCGGTTTCAAAGACATCTGGATCCATTCTGAACCAGCATCTCACACCATCTACACACTGGGTCCTTAACTGGAAACTAGTAATCTGTGTCTCCCTGGGGCCACGCTAAATGGGGATGGGGTGGAGTCAGGTTGCAATAATGGGAACAAAGTTGGGTGTCTCTAGCTCACTGGCTGCCCCCTGGTCCAGACAGACAGGCGTTCAGCCTTGCCCTTTTGTGCACTCTGGCTCTACAGTCCTTGTGATGCCAGTGGCTCCTGCTTCTCCCTCCTCTCTGGACCTGAGGTTGGCCTCCTGGGTCCTGGCTCCTAGGTTGCTGCTCTGGCTGCCTGGAAACTTCTCTCTATAGCTAAATTTGAGGCACAATTATAGGCCTTATGTAAGCTTTGTCATGGGCTTTCCTCAGTCTCGACTTTCTATTTTTATTTATATTGTCCGTGCTGCTGATACTTTATTCTAATTTATATCATGTCATAATATTATATGTGTTCTTGTTGAAAAGCTCTTCAAATCCTCCACGGACTAAAACAGGACACAAACAAGTGCATAGAATAGTAACACTGAGCTCCCTCTCCCCATTGAGAGATTGGTGATGAATGTCAGCTGTGCACTTTACTCCTCTACACCGAAAGGGCAGAGGGGATGGTGCACATGTCACTTACTTCACTATGTTGATCAAGGGAGGTCTTGGTCACCTGGGTCAGAAGAGAGGAGCTTTACCCAATCAGGCACATTTTCCAGAGATTCCAGATAGGTAAATGGTCTACGAAACTATGACACACCAGGATGCAATCTCAGGACTGTGTAGGTAGAAAAAATGATCACCAGGGTCTTTCATTTTTGGAAAAAAGAAAAAAAGAAAGAAGCTAAAGATAGCTAACTGAATTTCCAATCTTGGAAAATGTTTTCTGATGTAAATAAAAAGTATACAATTTTAGCTCGATTGGCAGCATCGCATAATCAGAAAAAAAGGTCATTTTGCATTGTGGATCTAGGATAGAAGTTATCCTGAGGAAAACTTGTAAAACTTGTCTGTCAGATTCTCGGTCTCTCATTTTCTCTCCCTCTCTGCCTCTTACTGTGCATTCCTCCTTATTTCTTCTCCTCGTTTTGCCTAATCCTGGATGGAGTTTCCATGGGGGCCCCGCCGTTGTACTAATAATAGCGATAGCTGCTATGTATCAAGCCTTTACCACTTGCCAGGCGCTGTGTGAAGCACCCTGGATACATTACCTCACTCGTTCCTCCCAATAGCCCTCCAGGAGGATGGGCATATTTGTGTAATGAGCTCGGTCAGACACGGTATTTAATGGTTCCATTATGTCCTTTTGTCAGCACGCCAGATAACAAAGTTATTGGTATTCTTGACTTTTTCATGCTTGGCTTAAAACATATTGGTAAATACGATGCCGGCTACAGAAAGGAACTAGCAGGCAGCCTATGGGGAATTTGAGTTATGCTTTATATGTTTTTTTAATCCTTTCCCTGAGCAGTAATTACTGGTGGTAAATGAAAGTACTGGGAGCCCTTGTTTCAGACTGAAATTTAACTGCTTCCTTCCCTGCAGTAAAACAAACACTGGGGAGATTGAGCAGGGATTAACAGCCTAAAATGTAAGAAAGTGCTAAGTTCTGAACTCAACTTCTGAGAGGCTCAATATTAACCATCATTTTCAATGCTTAATCACGTGAGAAAACAAGTACCAAGTCTCTGTACTGGATATTCCGCAGGCAAGATGTTCCAGGCTGTCTCAGGAAGGTCTGACGTTTTGGGTAGGAGCAAATGAATCAGGAGAGGACGGCAGGTCAGTGGAGGCTGGGATTCTTGTTTTGGTTTTTTCCTCCGCCTGGAGTGCACAGCACCTTCCTACCTTCCTCACTGTCTTGTGAACCCACCTGTGTGCACTGTTCTCCAGAGTTCTTCTGCTTCCCAGGTAAAGCCCGGCAGGTTACTTTCAAAATCAGAATCTGGGGCTCTGGGGACTTGCAGATGTTTCCCGGTCAGGCAGCCCAGTTCTCACACAGGGGCACAGAGCCAGCTTGTTGGGGCATGAGGGCACCGAGGGAGCACAGTCTTGCATCAGATGCCGAAAGGTCTTTCATCACGTTGCTCTGACAATGAGGCTGGAACAACTACAGTTGAAAACTGATGCAACAGGATGGAAGGGGCTGGTAGCACTGGGAGTTAAGTTACTCTTGTGAAAGAGAAGACGGAAAGGAAAATTAAAAACAGTATCTTGAGGCGCTGAATTTAAGTTACCAGCTGTGCATTACTTGAGACTATCCCACAACTTTTTCTTTTTAAAGATTTTATTTTTCCTTTTTCTCCCCAAAGCCCCCGTACATAGTTGTGTATTTTCAGTTGTGGGTTCTTCTAGTTGTGGCATGTGGGATGCCACCTCAGCATGGCCCGATGAGCGGTGCCATGTCCGTGCCCAAGACTTGAACTGGCGAAACCCTGGGCCACCAAAACGGAGCAAACTTAACCACTAGGCCACAGGGCCGGCGCCTCCCACATCTTTTAAGATGATCTAAAGGGGAATATAATTATGTCATTTAGAAGGAGAGTGATGAGGGATGTTAGAGATTCATCGGAATACTAGCCTTTCTTAGTTTGATTAACATGAATAAGGTCTGGACAGCAGTTTCGTTCTTGTTCTTGTCATTAATTGCTGAATGAAATCTTTAATGTTAAAAAAAACCCAACTTACTGTAGTGGGCTAAATAACAGCCCCCAACAATATCAGATCCTAATCCTGGGAACCTGTGAGTATTTCCTTCTTTTGAAAAGTTCTTTGCAGGTATGATTGAGTTAAGGACCTTGAATTGGAAGGATTATCCCAGATTATCCAGCAGGCCCTGTGTAATCACAGTATAATCCTTTTAAGAGGGAAACTTGATTTACATGGAAGAGGAGATGGCAATGTGAGCACAGAGGCAGGCTGGAGGGGTGTGGTCACAAGCCAAGAAAGGCTAGCAGAACAACATCTCCTCTAGAGCCTCGGGGGGGAGCGTGGCCCTGCTGACACCTTAACATTGGCCCAATGATACTGATTTCAGACTCCTCACCTCCAGAACCGTGAGAGAATAAATTGCATTGTTTTAAGTCTCCACATTTGTGATAATTTGTTACAGCTGCCATAGGAAACTGATAGACTGACTTGACTCGAACCTAGTGAGTTAGATTCTTAAGTCATCAATATCGGTCTCTCTGCTGAAAAATACGTCCGTGCCTATGTGTGTGTGTAGAGAAGGAGACACAAGAAACTGGCAGCCATGGTTGCCTCTTGGAAGGGGAACCAAGAAAATGAGAGTCTAAAGTAAGAGGCAGACTTACTGTTCATTTCATACACTCTGATTTCATTTGAAATTTTTTCAAATGCATGTATTTCTTTTTCTAAAAAAATAAACTTTTAATTCTAGGGTAATTTTAGATTTACAGAAAAATTGCAAAGATAGTGCAGAAAGTTCCCATATTCCTACACCCAGTTTCCCCTATTATTAGCATCTTATCTTAGTATGGTACATTTTTCACAATGAACCAATATCGATACATTATTATTAACTGAAGTCCATACTTTATTCGAATTTCCTTATTTTTTTCCTAATGTCCTTTTTCTGTTCCAAGATCCCATCCAGGACACCACATGGCATTTAGTTGTCACATCTCTTTAGTCTCCTCTTGGCTGTGACAGTTTCTCAGACCTTCCTTGTTTTTGATGACCTTGACGGTTCTGCAGAGTACTGGTCAGTACAGGCTACCAGTCAGTACAATGTCTCTTAATTGGGATTTGTCTGATGTTTTTCTCATGAATAGACTGGGGCATGTGTTCCTTTTTCAACTTACAGCTAGTTAATAAAAAAGGAAATATAGTACACTAAAAATACTTATGTAGATTATTGTGAGGATTAAAAGAGTATATGTGTGTGTGTATATATAAAATTTAGAAATTGTTTGGTGTTTAGTACACACTGCATAATTAGTGTTATCTATTACTACTACTGCTATCGTGAGGTTAAAAGGTTAAAAGGATACACTAAAATAAATGTTGGGATAAAAAGATGTTAGGTAGGATAATGTGGTGAAGTCAGAAATACCTAGCTTACAATCTCAGCCCTATCACTTGCTGGTTCTGTGATCTGGGGCAGATAACCTCTCTGAACCTCAATTTTGAAATCTGTAAAACGGGGATAATAACACCTGCTTAGCAGGGTGGTGGTTAATATTAAGAAAGAAAATACGTGTAAAACTCAAATGCAGCTACAATAAATTTTGTATTGTTCTTAAGTTGAATATTGGAAGATAAACTACAAACAATAGATTGTGACTAATTTGCTTGTAATACAGGTAATGTATAAATAAAGCAGCCAAGTTATTCCTCTAAGTTAGCTGTATTTATAAACATCTCTACCTTTCTAATTGTGATGAGTTATCCATCAAATACTTATGTAGTGTCTACTAGAGGTAAAATTCTGTGTGACACAGTTATACATGACACAGTGCTTGCTTAAAGTCTAACAGGGACAGGAACAAAATGACTCATGAGTGCAGCAGAGGAAGGGGTATTCCTGGCAGCTGGGGAAGCTTTTTCTTGAAATGTAGGTGGCTAGAATTTTTATACTTTATCTTCTCTTGATTATCAACTTATTGGATGCACACTGCAGAAAATTTGGAAAAGTATGGACAAGGAGAAGAAAAATATCCAAACATAATTCTATTTTGGCAAAGTTCTTCCCAGTGCTTTTAACCCTGAATTTTTTGAAAAAAATTTCTGAAATCATATTATGTATACAATTTAGTATCAGTTTTTTCCACCTAAAATATCATAAACATTCTTTCATGACATTCAAATTGCTTCTTAAAGCATCATTTAAAATAGTTGCATAATATTTCCTTGTGCTAAAAGGAAATAGGTTTAGCTAGTGTGAAAGAGACACAAAATAATAGTGACTTAAACAAGACAGAAATTTGTTTGTCTGCTGTGATAATGTGGGCCAGAGTGGTGGCTCTGCCCTGTGAAGTTGTCAGAGGCTCGGGTTCCTTTATTGTATTGCTCTGCCATCCTCAGGTGTGGCCCTCAACTGCAAGTTCCAAGATGTCTCACCACCAAGTTCATGTGAAAATCAGAAAGGGGGAAAAGAAGTGGGGAAGACACACCCCTAATCTTTAAGGACACAACCCAGGAAGTATACCTATGACTTCTGCTCATGTTCCATTGGCCAGACATAGTCATATGGCCATAACTAGCTGCAAGGAAGGATGGGAAATGTAGTTTTTAGTCTAGCTAAAAACCAGGTTTCCTACTAGTACTTTAGAAGGAGAAGACAGATATTGAGGGTCAACTAGCAGTTTCTGCCGCACTTTGTATGGCTGTCCTCCACTTATATAAACCACACATTGTTGCTACCATCTTCTTTTGTTTTAATGATAAATCTTTAACATTTTTGTGCTTACCAAGTGTCAAATGTTTTACATATTGATTCACTTAAGCCTCACGACAATCTTATAGATAAATACTATTACACCTATTTTAACTTGAGGAAAGTGAAGTTAAGGAATTTGCTCAAGGTAATATAATTAGTAAGTGGGGTGGCCAGGATTTGAACCTAGAGTCCATATTCTATAACCAACACAATATGCTTCTCATCTTTGACCATGTATTGATGATTTCCTTAGAGAAGATTTCTAGAAGAAGAATTACTGGGTCAAGGGGTTGAACATTTTTAAGGCTTTTGATGTATTTTTCCCAGTTACCTTATAAAAAATTTGTACCAATTGGCCATTCTCTCCTATGAGAAGAAAAGATGTCCTTCAACTGGTCCAAAATAAATCTTCCCACCTGGTCACGGAAGTCATCCTCCTAGCATCTCTCTGGAACTGGCCCCCTTAATCAACTCTTCTCACACTAGGCTTGATTTTCCCCTCACTTTTGCCTTCCAACATGGCAGTGGTGCTCATAAATGGGCAGTGGTTATTTTACACACACTTACACACTCCATGGTAGTCCAGCCAAGTGTGAAGGAACTCATCACACACTTGTTGAATGAACATAAGTGTACATGCTTATACTCCTGTGGAATGTAAGCCTGGTGGCTGGCCATGGTAGGTGTACAAAAATATTTCTTATGTGAATTTACAGGTTCTTCCCATGTTAAAGGAGTCTTTCCTAGCCCCTGCTACTTCCATAAGCTGCAACCTCCTCACAAGCCTTTCTTCCACAGCCAAATTTCACAGAAGCACAATAGTACGGGTTCCAGTCCTCCTTCCCGTCCACCCCTCAAGTTCCTGCCATCTAGCTTCCACCCAACACCTCCTCACAAATGCCCTTTCAAAGGAGAGTTCTTGGAATCTCTATGTCGATAGTAAGAGAAGGCAGCACTGTATGTTTAACCCACCACTACTTTCCCCTAGCCCAGAGTAGATCCCCAGTAAATATTTATTAGATGAATGAATATATCTAATGGTCCCTTCTTTTTTTTGAGGAAGATTATCCCTGAGCTAATATCTGAGTCCAATCTTCCTCTTTTTGCTGAGGAAGACTGGCCCTGAGCTAACATTTGTGTCCATCTTCCTCCATTTTATATGTGGGACACTGCCACAGCATGGCTTGATAAGCAGTGCATAGGTCTGCACCTAGGATGTGAACCACGAACCCTGGGCTGTGGAATCCGAGCAGTGAACTTAACTGCTACATCACTGGGCCGGCCCCTAATGGCCCCTTTAATTATAAAATCATGAAATCTTCGATCTAGAAGGAATTCAGTAACCCAAAGCATGGTACAGGCATAAAGTATAAATTGCTTCAGGGAAATGCACATATAGTTAACAGCACTGTCAGGGGTATAGGGAGTGAGATAAGGAAGTGAAGCCTACTTCCATGGTTTACTCTGTACATTTCCCTATCACTCAAATCTTTTACAAGAGAATGAATTCATGTACTATTTTAAAAAACATAAAATGTGAGAAAGAATTTAATATATCTCTTTAAAATAATTTAGAACAGGGGCCAGCCCAGTGACACAGTGATTAAGTGCGCACATCCTGCTTCAGTGGCCTGGGGTCTGCCCATTCGAATCCCAGGTGCAGACATGGCACTGCTTGGCAAGCCATGCTGTGGCAGACTTCCTACATATAAACTAGAGGAAGATGGGCACGGATGCTAGCTCAGGGCCAGTCTTCCTCAGCAAAAGGAGGAGGATTGGCGGCAGATGTTAGCTCAGGGTTAATCTTCCTCCAAAAAAAAAAAAAAAGTTTTGAGTATTTGAGATTGACATGAAGAAGGACCAGAGTCTTCCACAACACAGCACTTGATGTGCTCCCAACATGATCAGACACCAAATATTACACTATAATGGGCCGTTTGAGTCTTACTCAGGATGGTCATTTTATTGTCAAATATATGTTTATTTCAGATTTCTCACACTAACGCAAGCTCCTCCCGTCTTCCCTTCTCTCCCTCCCTTCCTTCTACGACAAGTGCAGGACTGCGCTAGGTAGCACGTGGGATACAAAGAACATATACTCAGCTCCTGCTTTCAAAAACCTTACACATTGGTTTGGGAGATAAAATAAATGGTAAGGAAGCAGATGATCTGTTATAGAAGAGAGAACGCCATAAGCCCAACATGTATGTGATTTAGTTCCAAAAGTGTAAACCCATAGGAAATGCTATGAGGTATCTCATAACAGATTAAAACCAACGTAGATTAAAACAGAGCTGACCCTACAAGTGTAAATAAAGCAGAACTCTACTCCAATCTTTTTACTCCTCTGATGGTTTGAGTGGTTGCTGCAATATTCATTACCACGGTTCTCAAATTGGTACTATGAAATGAACTGGCAAGCGTTCATCCTTAACATAGGAAGTGTGAATGGATTCCTACCAAGTGATTTTGCCAATAGCTCCCATTTCTGCTGCAAAAAGTGGTATGCTCAGGCTTCAGCTGTAACATGTCCATGCTCACCAGTCATTGGGAATGCCTCTCTTGGAATACAACGTGCCAGATATCACAGACCCTCCTGAGGCAGAGTCGGGAGTTGAACCAAGCAGTCTGCCCCTGAAGCCTGTAGGCTTAGCCACTGCCTTCAGGAAAGGGAAGGGAAACTAACTCCTGTGAAGTATCTACTATGTGCCAGGCACTCTGTTAAGCACTTTCACATACACTATTTCATTTAATCCTCAAGACAGACTTAGAAATAGCTGTTATAATCCGCATTTCTGTGGATGAGGAAGAAAACAGACTCAGAGAGGTTAGATAAGTTGCTTAAGGTCGCACAGCTGGTAAGTAGTTGAACTGGATTTGAACCCAATTCTTTCTGACTCCAAAGCACATGCCTGTTCTATCATTTCGGGTAATAATGATAAACATCTTCCAAAACATATTGGTGGGAGACTAATAAAAAATGGTGTTCGGTGATGTTGGGAATCTGTATCCTCTGCCAGCCCTGCTCCTTACTGGGCTTGTGTTTATCAACAATTCTACTCTGACATTTCTCTCCAATCCCTGTTATTTCCCTTCTGGGGTCCTCTCCTCCCCTGTGGTCTCTTTTTTCTTCCACCCTTCAGCCATCCAAATATTTTTATTTTTAACTTCCATTAATAACTCCTTGAGCACCCCCATAGCTCTCTCATGATATGTCCCTTTGATACTGTAACCTGTATTAACGTGTGTATTTGTTTCTTTTGTCCTACTCTGAAGTTCCTGAGAACAGGAACCACATCTCATTTATTTATCTTTGTTTCTCTCAGGTTTGGTGCTCACAGAGGAGGCAATC
This sequence comes from Equus caballus, assembly GCF_041296265.1. Classification (NCBI taxonomy): domain Eukaryota; kingdom Metazoa; phylum Chordata; class Mammalia; order Perissodactyla; family Equidae; genus Equus; species Equus caballus. The sequence goes on from NC_091704.1 coordinate 43,499,510, forward strand.
AGCAATTATTTCTTGACTCCCCCTCTCGTTGTTCATAGAAGTCCCTTGCAACGCCTCCTTGCCAAGTGCATTCCTTTTGTACCACCTCTCCCAGTTCCCACCCTTCACTATCAACCTACAGTGTCCTGAGCTCAGAGATAACTCAACGAATAAGACTTTCTGCCATGACGGCCATGTTATGTGTTTGTGCTGTCCTACATGGTAGCACCAGCCACATGTGACTATGAGCACTTGAAACGTGGCTAGTACAACTGAAGAGCTGACTTTTAATTTCATTTAATTTTAAGTCAAATCAACTAATTAATTTAAATAATTGACTTAAATAACTAATTTAAATTAATTTAAATTTAAATAGCCACTACCATCCTGGATAGCACACCTCTCCAAACAGGAAATAGACAAGCTTCTCAGTCGGAAGCTCAGACTGGAGAACAGGCTTTTGCAAGACTTTCATCGTTGTGCCTTATTGAGCACAGAAACGAGGGCTCATGAAAAGCTGCACAATTCATTTCCAGGCAGGTTGTTCCTCACGTTTGTTCTCAGGTTGTCTTGAGTAATTCATCATGCAATCAATCCATGGACTAAACGTGTAGACACCACCTGTTGTCTATAGGGTGGCAGCTGCATTAAAATAACACTTCTGTCTTTGGGTAAAATGGGGGAGATGCCTAAGTGGTCTGTTATTGAATTGCCCTGAAATCCCTTCAAAGGCATCGGGATGCTAAGTGGAAAAAATTCTTTCTTTTTTTCTCCTTTTCATTTCTGTCAAATTTAATTTTCTTGTTTTCTTTTCCTGGAACTCTAGTAGCTGTCAAGAATGTATTGCTAGGAGCCAAATTTGTCATTTTATCTTTGGCAGCGGAAGAACTTTGATTTTTCTTTCTAGGGGTAATGCATTTGCACTGAGAGGACCGCTAAGTGAAAACGCACTCCTGAAACAAGATTTGTTCTGCCGGCTTCCTTCAATTTGTCAAAAAGACAAAAATCTCACCAGCCTCACTTTATAATAATGCCCTGAAATTGCTTGGAATCATCTTCCACCTCCTTTTCTTGTTTCTATTATCCAGTACGTGTGGCAGGGAAGAAGAAAATGAACACGTTTACAATTTAATGTTGTGCTTATACCTCTATTGTCAAGGCTAATTGTTTTAAGCAAGACGTCTTATCTTTGATTAAAGTGATCAGTGCCTATGAGTGTAAAAGAAGCAACAGAAGAGCCTCACAAGTCTTTTTCATATTAGAGTTCCATTCTTAACCCTTTCATGTGCTGACAGCGATAACTAAGACACAAGTCCTGACTTCAGCAACGATTATCCTTCAAAGTAGCAAGATGAATGGCACATTCATTAATGAAATTCTTTGAGATTCTTCCATGCTCTACCTGGTTAGAAAGATAGCCAGTTTTTGGTCTTTGTTTGCAGAGAAGAAAACTGAGACCACCAATCAATTAAGGATTTTTGCGTTCCCAATCCAACTGGGTTATCAGCAATGTTGAATATTCAACATGCCTTTTAAGTCTCCTTAATCCCAGCACCATCTTCAAAGCACAGAAGGCAACTCTTCAGGTTAGCCGTTTGCTCCCAACACAGACCTGATGTCTACTGCTTACGTATTTGATGTTAATAATAGATAATGAGAAAGCAGAAAGAGATTTTTATTGTCTGCACTAAGTAGGTCAAGTAGGAAAAGAAGAATACTACCTCATCCTTGCCTTGGCAATGTGACCAACATTTTCTTCTCTCTGGATTCTTCCTCCTCTCCTCACCTTTCATCCCTATCATGGGTAGACTCATCATGACAGTGCTATTGCTGGGCAGCTCAAGTTCATTTCACCCAAGAGGATATCCTGGAGCTTCTCCTATGTACCTGGCCTTTTCCAGAGCTGATCTTCAATCCTCATGTCAATCCTGAGAGCAGGTGGCATTTCCATTTCACAGACAAGGAAACTGAAGCTTAGTGAGCTGCCCGTGATTCAGCTGATAAAAGGTGATGAGAGCTGAGCTCAGAAGTCCTGTACTTCTAAAGCACCACACCATGCCATTTTACTGTGGAGAATAAAGGTTCACTTCATGGGTGTGGAGCCCAGGCCTCATGGAGCTTCCAAGTACCATCCTGTTAGAGAAGCAGAGCCCTAAACTGGAAAGTCGCTTATGGGAGGAAACCTGGCCTAGGCTTATGTGGTAGGCTGAATCATGGTCACCCAATGATGTGGATGTCCAATCCCTGGAACCTGTGAATATGTTACCTGACGTGGTAAAAGACTTTAACGATCTTGAGGTGGGGAAATTAGACGGGATTATCTGGGTGGACCCAATGTAGTCATAAGGGTCCTTATAGGAGGGAAGCAGGAGGCTATTAGCGTTAGTGGTAGGAGATGTGACAATGGAAGTAAGCGGCTGGAATGATTTGAGGATGGGCCATCAGCCAACGGATGTGGACAGCATCTAGAAACTGAAAAAGGCAAGGAAATTGATTCTCTCTGGAAGCCCCGAGAAGGTATGCAGCCCAACCAATACCCTGACTTTAGACTTCTGTCCTCCAGAACTGTAGGGAAGAAAAACAATAAAAGAAGAAATTTGTGTTGTTTAAAGCCACTATGTTTGTGGTAATTTGTTGCAGCACCTATAGGAAAATAGGGCAACTTATTAACAAAAAGGAAACAGTCACCCAAAGATTGGGTTGGCTCATTGCTGTCCCCAATCAGCCAATGATTTTTTGCCCCTGTTTTTTTTTTTTGCACAACACCCTAGGAGGGCCTCTTCTATCAAAAGTGTCATGAAGTTCTCAATTTTTAAAAAGTTGCTGACTTGTTCTTGTGTTAAATATGTTTGTTTATATTATATATAAATATATGTATATGTGTATATATATATATATAATATGTGTATACAAATATATACCTTCTGTATCAACTGCACTGCTGAAAGACCCAGAAAGTAGTACAAAATTAAGAGAGTTTAGTTTCTGTGATTTCATAAATGAAAACAGGATCTTGCACAATATCATGTATCTTACAAAACAGAGTGTAGCACCAGGCTGGGACGAGCCTACGATGAGAGGTAGGTGACAAGCAAAGGTGTTAGAGAGAGAATATCAAAATTCCATAAACACTGTGAATGCCTGATTCAGGGAAAGTATATTCCATCTCGAGGAAAACCACCTTTCAGCTACACTGGTTCTCACCCAGTGTAAGAGGGGAAGGTACTTCCCAGGGGACATTTCTAAATGTGGGAGGGTATTTTCGGTTGCCACAGCCACAGGGATGAGTGGGTGGGAAATGGGGTGGGGTGGTGGGGAAAGCAGGGGTGGGGGGAACAACCGGCATTTACTGTCCAGGGGTCAGAGATGCCCAATGCCTGTAGTTCTCAGAGCAGCCCTGCGTGATGAACAGTCTCCCCCAAAATGACAGGAACACCTCTACCGAGAGACACTACAAGGGAGGGGATGGTACTCAAATAGATGGGAACGCCGGCTGTTTGGAATTCGTCAGATTTGTGCATACATAGTGTTTTCCCTGTGCCAGGCACTGGGGACAGTGGTAAGAAAGAAACACTTTTTGGCCCCCTCAAGAAGCATATAGTTTGGTGGGGGTCAGACCACATTCTGCCATGACAGCAGTAACCCAGGAACAAGGAGAACAAAGCAGAGTTCCAGAAAGGCTTCCAGAAGAACATGCTGCCTCCCTCAAAGTCAGAGTTGGAGTCAGCAAGGAGAAGGCAGGCAGAGCAGTTTGGGGTTTGGGGGGACAGCGGGGTAGGGAGGCGAGTCTAGGCGAGGAGCAGCATGTGTAACTGCGGCCTGGAGTTAAAAGAGCACAGAGCACAGGGTAACACAACTTCAGTCTGCTGGGTACCTGGGTTCTGACCTGGGGGAGGATCGAGAAAGGAGCCTGGACAAGGAAGCAGGGGTCTGATAATGAAGGGTCCGTCCTGAAACTCTCTTTCATGGTTTGGACTTTATCCTAGAGCCATGAGAAGCCATTGCAGAGTCTAAATCAAGGGAATGACAAGAACCCAAGTCAGGGATGGCGCCATTGAATTGAGACATTTGTTAGTGTCAGTTCTGTTGTCACCTGCCTTCAGACACTGGACAGGAAATCCACTGAGGGTCACCTGGGCTTTCTGTTTATCTCTCCTTGTGGTTACATTACTGTACAGTCGCAAAGGCTAGATGGCCTCCCTCACCCACTTGGCCGTGATCACTAGCACCATCGTCAACACCTGGTGAGGGAGTGCCTTCTGAGGGCAGAGGCTGCTTTGCCTTCGCAATCACAGGCTACTCTGGGAGGCTGGCACTATGTGAAAGTCTGAAGGAGAGGAACGGGTAAGACCAAAGATTCAAGAATCAGGCACTCCGAGTCGGAATACCAACTTCATCATTTGTTAGTTTCGTGACCTCAGGCAAGTTATTTAACCTCAGTTTTCTCATCTGTAGAATGGGGATGATAACTATCTTGTAGGGTTTTAATAAAGATTAGATGAGATAATGTATATAAAGAGCTCAGCACTTAATAAGCGCTCAGTAAGTGTTAGCCATTATTATAATGGGTGGCAAAGAGGCAAATTTAGCTCAAAGGTAACACGCGTATCTGCTGGACCCACACTGTTGAGTTTAAAAATTCAGTCCCATGGCTTGTGGCCTTGGACAACCAACTTAAATTCACTGCACCTCATTTTCCCATTTTCAGTAAAATGGGTGATGATAGCCCCTATTTCAGAGTGCTGACATGATTTGATTTTAACCATGCAAATCTCTTAGAACACTCTTAAATTTCTCTTAGAAGTCTCCTGGCATGGAGCAAATTTTCCATAAGTCTTCATTATTATTTTGATGGAGTAAGCCAGGCAAGCAATGGTGGGAAGAAGCAGGACTCTAGGGTTTGAAGGACAACTAGTGGGTGTCTTGTATAAGATGATGGAAGGGGGAAGAGAACCATTGTTTTTTGAATGCTTAATGAGTACCTGGAACTTGACAACAAAGCAGTGGTTTTGAGGCTTAAATAAAATAAGACACCCTCATGCCCACTGTAGGTTGTTTTCTTATCCAATTTTGCAGCTGAGTCTTCCAGAGTTTAAGTAGTTTACCTGGGATCTCGTGATAGGTGATGGACCCTGCCTCTGTTTGACTCCAAGTCTCTGTTCTTTCCCTCCACCTTGCTGTGTCCAACTGCAAGGAGAAGGGAGGCTATCCAGGACGGGCGTGGGGACATGAGGAATCAGTTAGGCTGCAGGCAGGATTGGTACCTGGTTCCCAGTTGATGCTTTCCTTTAAGTTCAAGATACTGGTGTGCCGGCCTCTTGACAACCACCAGATGTCAGTGCTAACAAGGAATTTCTCCCCTTGGTTCTGTTTCCAGAGCTTTGTGCCAGGGTGCACTTATTTCTTCATTAGGCAAGCAACACAGGCAGATGCAGCTGTTTAAGAGAAGTTTAACCTGGTCATGGAGCCTATCTTCAAATTTTCCTGAGTGTAGAGGCATTTTGGAGGGCTGGGTCAGAGAGACACGTGTTAGCGCAGCCCAGAACTGAATTTGGGCAATGTGTGGCGATAGAACACTTGGCTTTTTAAGATAAAAGTCCAAATCATCACTTCCTAAGGAACAATTTGTATTTGGAAGATGAAAGTTCTTTGAGGACGGTCAGCTGGAGAAGCCAAAAGGCACTTAAACCCTTGGATTCGTGAGGTGAAAAAGTCATTGATTGGTTATTGGTTATTGATCGGTTATTGGTTATTGATCAGCAAAGGCTTGGAACTGTAGCCTTAAGCTTTTTTTTTTTTTTTAAAGATTTTATTTTTTCCTTTTTCTCCCCAAAGCCCCCCGGGTACATAGTTGTATCTTCTTCGTTGTGGGTCTTTCTAGTTGTGGCATGTGGGACGCTGCCTCAGGTGGTTTGATGAGCAGTGCCATGTCCGCGCCCAGGATTCTAACCAACGAAACACTGGGCCGCCTGCAGCGGAGCACGTGAACTTAACCACTCGGCCACGGGGCCAGCCCCTAGCCTTAAGCTTTTTAATCATGAAATGTAATTTACTCACAATGCAAACCTACACGCGCGCACACACACATACACACATGCACACAGACACACTTAAAATAAAAATTTCCTGAAACAGGTGAGGCATTCTGATATTTTCTATTCTATTCTATTCTATTCTATTCTATTCTTTCATTAAAAAAAAATGCTGGTTGGGACCCACTAAACTGATAACCCACAGTTTGAATAGCACTGACCTAGAAGATTATTCCATAGCGTGTTTTAGATGAGGTCCTGTGTCTACAATACTTGAGCAGAGTTAATTTCCAAGGTTAGAACAGTCTAAGGGGAACACGCTTATGTGGGTATAGACCTGAATAAGTTACTTATCCCTGAAGCTCAACTTTCCGTGTATAAAATGCACACAATGATGCCACCTCACAGGACTGTTGTGAGGGGTGTAGGTAACAGGCTTTCCACATATGCCTTCCTCTTCTGTTCTTGAAGGGTTTTATATTACATGTGGTTAGAGAACGTCACAATTTAACTTAATGAGGACATTCTGATGTGGAAGGGGGATTAATACCAAACATAGTGACTGGAAATCCTTAAGAAGAGAGTAACCCTGGGTGTGTGGTTCAGGCAGAATCTTGCTCAGGGGCAGAGTGCTGGGATAAAGCCTCTTCGAGACGCGGGGATAGGGAGACACGTCTAGTGCACAGCGATACTGCCACTGAAATTTCCCTGTGTGATCCTTTCCTAGTTCTTATCACACAAATATTGTTACTCATTTAATGATTTTCCCTGCTAAGATCTATGCTTGGCTGGGAAACAAAGGTGCTCAAAATATTGCAGAATTATGCAGAATTATGAATGAGCTTGGGGCATCCCATGTGGAAAATTCTAGCCTAGGAAGAGCTAAGGGAGGAGCTGGGAAGCCTGATTTAGAAATTTTCAAGGTAATAAACACTAATCACTGGGGTAGCGTGATTTGTTTTATAATAGAGCTGCTTATATAGATTTTTCCAGTCTGTGGGAGCCTTGTACTTCTGTTATCCTGGAAGAGACTGATTTCCTAGCACTTCAGCTCCTCTGAACCCCTGGCATAAAAGTCCGTACCGCCTGTGGCATTGTTTTCTTGTGATGTATTATACCTCTCCTCCCCATGGGATTATAAATCCCATGAACCTGTTTTATGACAATAATGCCCGTTGTTTGGTGACTACCTGCTCTGTGTGTGCATGAGCACCTACCATCACAGCTACCACAGCAAGGTAGATGTTGTTCTATCTCCATTTTACAGATGAGGGGACTGAGGCTCAGAGAGGGTATAAAACTTCCGCAAGGTCACACAGTTAGCAAACAGCAGAGTCTGGATTCAAATTCACCTCTCTATGGCCAGAGCTGGGGCACATACCCAAAGCTCATGGCACCTCCCTTCTTCGTGGCCCCAGACAGCTGCTAACTCAGTATCTGGCATGTTTGCAGCGCTCAATCGATACGTTTTGATGGTTGGTTGGTTGACAGACGCAGGACTCTGCGGTCTGATTCCCCACAGACAAGTAGGAGCCTGAAATTGCCATGTCCAGGTTGGAACCGAGGGTTTCAGGATCCTGGGCCTGGCATGTGGGGACACTGCTTCAGAGCTGACAGCCAGGGGTGTGGTGATGGGAGAGATGATGCCTTAGGGGGAAGGGAAATGGAAGGCCAGTAGGCTGTCTGAGTCCTGGTCTGGGGGCTAGCGAGAGAGAGAGAGAGAGAGAGAGAGAGAGAGGGAGAGAGAGAAACTGAGTGATTACATGCACTCAATGGAGAGCAGAGGATTAAAGAAGGGGAGGCAGGGAAGTGGAGAAATCCTTTGAATCTCAGGAACAGCCCTAGACTCTGTAAAGGACACCTGCAGATTCCTGCCAGGATGGGAAGGAGCAGAGAAAGATGCTCCTCCTGGCTCCAATGACTGGCCTGTGTTACAACTCAGTCCTCTTTAGCCTGACTCGATTCCAGCTGTAGATCATTTTCATAGACTCATGAAACTTTAGGGCTGGGAAGGACTTCGGAGATTATTTGCTGCCATCCTGTGGCAAGATCTCTCTCTCTCCAGATAAAGTCACCCTGGACGCACAGTGTGAAAACAAAAGGAATAATAACATCAGTCCTCACAATAGGCAGAGGTGATAGTAAAAATACTTTACCATTGCTAAAGCATGGATGCTGACTCATCAGAAATGACACGGCAGTAAATAACTGGTGTGCTGTACTGTTGCACTGTTGTTCAGCTGTATTTTCAGCCCAGGGAATAGTCACGGTTTAATGAGCGTGTGTATATGCTGGACATGAGCTAAGTGTTACCTAATTAAATCCCCATAAAACTCCATGCCCCCAATGATACTTGGCCAGAGGAGGAAACAGTAGGTTTAGAGCAGTGATGTTACTGTCCCAGGACACACAGTGCTGAAGTGGAAGGGTCTGCTTTGAACTGGGAGCTCCTGATGGCAAAGCTCATGCTCAGGCCTGACCACTCTGGGGTGACTCACACTGTCTTGTCGGCACATAGTCGGGACAAGGCTGGAACAAGGAAGCACCTGCTTGGAGTCGGAGAGTTGAGACATGTGGGTAAGGGAGTCTTTTCTGTTCTGCTTAGATTGACAACTTGATTTCTTCCTTTGAGAGATGGTTATGGCCATCCTGGTCTCTGATTCCCCATAGGGTAGAAGACACATAGTAAATGGTGATCTCTTTCCCATGTCAAGGTTTTCTTTGATTTTTTTGAGAGTGGATTTGAAAAACTTTTCTATTATTTTTACTTCAAGCCTTCTCTCCACTTCAAGAGGACTCTTACATGAGGAGAACAGCTGGACTTGATCCCAGCATGACCCTCAGGGGCTAGAAGCCCTGGCTGGGGTTCCCTTCCGGTGTCTGAGCTCTACGACTCCTCGGCTCTTTCTCCAGTGTGGGTCCTTAGTCTTTTCTCTCATGAGGCCTGTAAAGTGCAGCAACGAGGTCCTGGCTGACCCAGCAGTGTGACTTGGGGCAATCCACTGCCTCTCAAGAGGGACAAGTGGAAGAAATCGAGGGGAGAATAACATAGGCCAGACATAAAAGCCCCAAGCAGTTTGAATTTCATAAATGAATATATCCCAAAGGGAGAAATAAGGACTTCTTAAGCAGAAGTGAAAAATCAGTCTTTGAAAAGACAGTGGAAAAATCCATTGAAAGAAAAAGAACCCCAGTGAAGATTTCCCTGTTACTAGGGCTCATTTTTCTACAATAATAATAATTATGATTATAATTACAAAATATTTTGGCAGGAAAAGTTAACATGATTTTCTCTTTTGCTTTTCTGAATATACTTTCTGCCAAGCAAGCCAAGAGCCCTCCTCGGCCTCAAGAAATTGGGATAATTACAGCAGAAAGAAATTGATAGTATTTACGTTCTGATTCTCAAAGTAGGGTCTGATTTTAAGGCAATAGACTTGAGAGCAGGCATTGTGAAGAGAGATTTTCTAAATTCCTTCATTTCCTTCTTTGGCTTATCAGCACCGGGGCCAGGTGAACCAGACCACAGGGTTTTACCTGGGAGATTCATGCAGGAAGAGAAGTGGGTGACAGAAAACCTGTCCCTTCCATCCAGGGGGTGACTGGAAAAAGAAGGGAGGCCATGAGAAAAGTTTTTGTTCAAGAGGCAGGTGTCACCTAAGCTGGGAGAAGCCCGTGGGCAGAGATTCTCTCCTTTATTGTGCTGGGCTGCCCTGCGACAACAGAGGGTGTGGTTTGCATAACTGAGACCTCTCTCATTTCCTGTGTGGTACTGATATCAGGTTGAAAGCCTGCAGGTCTGACAGGAGCCCTGCCTTGGTGGGAGTGAGTTCCAGGGCTGGATAAAGAAAGTGGAGAAGAAGGGAGGGAGCAGAAAGTATAAGGGGTTGCGCTCAAAGATGCTGAGGATTTTATATGGAAGTTAGCGAGTTACCCGATAGAGACTGCTTAGACGGGCAAAGACTGGGATTGTCAACCTGGAGGATGAAGAGAGAAGTTAGAAGTAAAATAGAGAATCTCCTTCCTGTTGAGCCCCCAGGAGTATCCCATCACACCTTGAAAAATCCACAGTCCTTTCTGTGCAAGACCCTCTGGGAGGGCCCTGCCTCGGCCCTTCTCTGAATCCTCCCCTTTCTCCAGACACCTGGCCCCCTGGCTGTTCCTCCCAAGCAGCTGCAGCTCGCACCTGCGCCCCGGGGGTCTTTGCACTGGCTTTTCCTTCTCTTCTAATCCACAGGCTTGATCTCTCACGCCATTCAGGTCCCTTCTCCTGCAGAGCCTCCTCAGGAAGAGCTCCCTGCCCATCCTCTTTAAACAGTGCTCCAACCCCTCTCCAGACTCTTACTGGTTTTATTATTCTTCCTAACAATGATTACAACTTGACCCTATGTCTTAATCATCTCGGGCTGCCATAACTAAATACCACAGATGGGCGGCTTAAACAACAGAGATTTATTTTGTCACAGTTCTGGGAGGCTGGAAGTCCGAGATCAAGGTGCCAGCATGGTCGGATTCTGGTGTAGGGGAAGAAAACATTTCCTCTACCCGCTCTGGGTCCTTCTGGTCAGACAACGAATTAAATTCACGTGAGACAGAATAACAGGAGAAAATTAAACAAAGCTTTATAATATGTATGCACGGGAGAGGCTCAGGAAAACTGAGCAACTCAGCCAACTGGCCAAGGCTGCCTGTTTAAGTATCTTCAGCTACAGACAAGGAGGACATTTGGGGTAGTGATTTGGGTCTTCAAAGGGGAGGAAGGCAACCCACATGGAAACGAAAAAGCCAATGTTTGGTAAAAAGAATTTTGATAAGAGTGGGCTTAGCAAGGATCCTCCCAGTCTGCCAGAACCCAAAGTTATCTATGGTGATGGCCTGTCCTGGGGACAGGCCTTTATGTTAAATTTCTTTTAGGCAGTTAGGGGGGAAAGGTTGAATCTTCTGGCTGAGTCTGAGCCTTTATTGTCTTCAGCTCAAAATAATCCACATACCAGAGTGGCGCATCTTGGGGCGGCCTACCCTGAACCCCATCACTGGTGAGAGCTCTATTCCTGGCTTGAAGACCACAGCCTTCTCCCTGTGTCCTCATGAGGCCTTTCCTTGGTGTGTGTGTGTGGAGAGAGAGAAGGCCACCAGTCCTGCTGAATTAAGTGCCTACCCTTATGACCTCATTTAACCTTAATTACCTTGTAAAAGCTCTGCCTCTGATACAATCATGAGGGAGGTTAGGACTTCAACATAAACATTTTGGAGGGGATGCTATTCAGTCCGTAGCACCCTTAGGGTACACGTTTATTGACATGTAGCTCCATGAAGTGAGGGACAGTATCTCTATATCACTATGTCTCCATTACCCATTACTGTGCCTGGTGCATAGTAGGCACTCCATAAGTATCTGTTAAATAAATAGAGGAAGGAACCACATTTTCTCAGTCTATTCTAGTGGTAGTGTGAACAAATTTATGACTCCATTCTTATAACGCCCCAAACAAGCACCATTTATCAAGCGTGTACATACGTCAGTGACTCTACCTTGCTTTCTAATCTAATATTCAACAATCCTAGAAAAGAGGAATGATTATCATCGTGAGGGGGAAGAGCAAATTGAAGTATGGATAGGTTAAGTAAGTCATCCAAGGTCACACAGCTCACAGGCAAAGCCAGGATTAGGACCCTATGGTCACCTTCAAAGTCCATTTCTTTTTAGACTCTAAACCATGGTTCTCAGACTCTGGTGTACATGAACGCCAGCTGGAGGGCTTGTTAAAACAGATTGCTGGGCTCTTCCCTCCCAGTTTATGATTCGGTAGGTCTAGGGTGGGATCTGAGAATTTGCATTTCTAATAAGTTCCCAGGGGATGCTGACACTGCTGGCCCAGGGACCGCACTTGGAGAATTACTGCCGGATGTTTCAAGGTCCTTTTTCCATCAGACTTCTGAATGATTTTCTGTCTCTATAGCCTTGGCCTGAGTCCATCAGTAATGAGTTTCTAGTAAATGCTCAGTGTTTCCATATAGTCTGGTTTGGCGTGGTCATCAGGAGCCTGAAGAAAGACCTCTGCCACAGGGTGGCAGCAGCATCCCAGGGACAGAGTGTTTGGCCTTGCGCTGGGGACAGCTCATTAGCACACCATGGCCTGGGTTCCCACAGAGCTCGGGCCTGACCGCCTCCCCATTTCCCCTTGGCAGGGAGGAGGACGGCGGAAGGGGGCCTGGCAGAGGGGGAGGTCGTTGGCACACAGACGGGCAGTTTTGTTCTCTGGGAGACGAGGGAGTAAGCTGGGTGGTCTCTTTAGAGTGCCGAATTGTGCCTTTCACAAAACCACCATGCAGTGTGGGGCTGCTGGGAGAGCCGGATGAGACAAAAGGCCCCGGAGGAGACTGGCAGGGGCTGCCGGTCCAGCCGGGCGCAGAGGCCTGGGCCCCTCAGTGAAGAGGCCTGGCAATTTCTCATGATAACTGTTTCCAGGGGTGACAGGCCTCTGCAAAGCCTCCGTCCCAGAAGATGTAGGTCTGTGGCCTCCTCCGGGGGTTCCGTCCTGCGCACAGTGGGCCCAGATGGAGCCAGGGAACTACTCCCCCTTCCTCTGGCGTCATCCCATGCCCCTTCCTCCTTCACTGAGCTGGTTTTGTTCTAAACATCTTAAGAATCTTCCTAAGTGCCAGGAACTGAGCTGAGAATTTTCTATTATCATCTGTTTAATTCTTGTCACACTCTCGTGAAGAAGATATTATCAGACTCATTTCTGGTGAGGAAGTTGAAGTTTGATCTATCATTTGCCAAGCTTAGTTGACCGTAGAACCCCACTTCCACACCTCCTCCAATATACGGACACTTGATATGAAAATTGGTTTGGAGATTGTGGCTTTCATCAACCCCCACGCGTACAGATGTGGACTCTGAGGGACTGGTCAAGGTACCACAGTTAATTAAAAGTAAGTGAGAGACTAGATTTCATTTTCCTTGTCCAGGTCTGCTTTCCACTCTACCCGCCAGTGAAGCCATGTTGGAACTACCATTACCACGAAGTCAGTAGATTAAGTCCCAGGATTAATCAAGATGGTCCAGGGACCCTGATGAAACTGCTCAAGAGTTGAGGTGGAACAGGTGTGGATTCAGCCTGGCATTGTGGACAAGTTTGAAGCCAAAGGCCTCTAGGTTTTAGGAAGCAGGAAGCTATTTTTAGCCTAGCTGTGTTAGTTTTCTAACTCACATGTGGACTTTCTCGAGTCGGTTTTCTACTTCTTTGGCTAACAGCTCATCATCAGCTTAAATGAAACAATGCCTCGCGGAGGCACTGCAGTGCCAAGGCACTGGAATTTGGTGACAGTTTTCAGACTTGTGTTGCTGACAGACTCTCTGAGTGCTAAGTCCTCCCCAGGGCAGACCCCATCATCAATTCCTTTTGTGGCTGAGCTGACTCCTGGATGGTCTTTATTTTCTCCTGCTCTATCTGCAAGCTCCTGGCTGGCTGCCTTCAGGACTTTTTATGATCCCCTGAATCTACAGAGGTGAAAAGAAATCCAACAGTTGTCATCTGACACCATCTTCTATGAGACTCGCTGCCGTCTTTAACATGACTGCACGTATGTGGTTATTGAGAAAGAGTTTATGATTTTAAAGGTCATGTTTTGTCTTCCTTCTGCAGTAACAATTGGGCCCTGCCGTTCGTATCCTTTAGCCTCAGCTTAAAGAAGGGCTTTTGTGGGAAAGATGCCCATCTATGGAGGCTGGAGTTCCTTGAGGAGACTTTGAAAAATGCCTCATTCCTAACTTTACAGCGACTGGAAAATTATGGTTTTTGAATAGCGCAATCTGAAAAAAAAATATGGGTGCTTTTCTAAAAGGAGCACCCCAAATGAAAAAAATATGTTCATCATTGGAAACAAGATGTGAATGCCAAAATGTTTCAGCCCTGTCACGGATTACAGAGAATATTTCATGTTTGGAGTGGGGAGGGAGGGCAGGAGTAAGGAGTGAGAAAAGGAAGAGAGAAAAAAAGGAAAGAGAAGAAAAGAAAAACAGATGTGAGTCAAAATATTTCAAGCATGGGTAACTGAAATACTGTCTAATTTATTAAAGACTGTTCTATGAAGTCTTGAAAGTGATCGATCAGGCGTTTTAAGTTCAGCCACAAGATTTAGAAGCACATAATGAGGGATAACGTCCCCAGAACAAATAAATAGTAGGATATGTCCCAGATCTGGACTGCCTTTTAAAATGCGTTTTTGTCTGCAGAGAGAAATTAAAAATTAGGATGATTACTTTTAACGATCACACACACTCTTTCGCCTATAACAGCCACTTCATGGAGGCAAACATAAATTGTCTTGCATTCTTCATTTAACTTGCATGTAGGGTCGCCAGATAAGTAAAAATACAGGTTGCCCCATGAGATATTTTAAGACATACTTACACTAACATATTGTTATTTAATACATATGCTAGAACATTATTTGTTACTTATCTGAAATTCAAATTTAACTAGGTGTCTTGTATTTTATCTGGCAACCCTACTTGTATGCGAAGACTCAGTAATTAATGTGATTGTTTCCAAACGAAGGGCAGTTTTGTGGGCATGATGAGGGAAGATCAGCTGGAAAATGTTGCCGTGCCGCTTTCTGAGTACCTGTCTGTGCCTGGGAAACATAAGTGATGGAATGGGAGGTGAGAATCCAGAACAGGATGGCAGAAAAGGAGGTGGGAGGGGACAGAGGGTGGGCGCTAGGGAGACAAAACAGAATACCCAGAAAGGAAGGGGCTCCTGGCAGAGATTATTGGAGAAGCAGGATGACCAGAGGAAAAAGGCAGATGGGGGCACTGAAGAATTTTAAACCGTTTGATGGCTTTCAGATATTGAACCTCCCTCTGTTCTGCAGGCCTTAGAATTCCATAAAGGCTTATCCAAGCGAGTTTTCTTTAAGGAGGAATTCAGTCCCTCCCCGCGAAGAGCTCCGCGCTCCCCCTGGTGGTGATTATGGGTATCGCTACCCCAGACCCTGCCTCATTTATCCGGCAGATTGCACTTCTCCCACTTTCCCTCTTAGAATACTGCCCATCAGCTTCCCTTGCTCTTCCTTCCTTGCTCTTTTTCTCTCCGCTTATTTATTCAGAGCCTGCTTTTGGCGTGACACCTCCCAACTGCTCTGGCCCCCGGGAGAGGGCTACACAGAGCTGCTCATTGTTGCCCCAGTTTGGGGACCACCCGGGTGAGAGAAGTGGCAGTGCACCGCCGCGGAGGCCAGGTGACTGACAGCAGCCTCGGGGCGAGTGCCCAGCCGGCCGCCCGGCGAGAGGGCGTGAGGTCAGGCCCTCGTCACTCAGCTCCCATCCAGCAGGAAACGAGCCCTTCCTCCAAGTTCCCTTCACCTTCAGACCTACACAACCAACAGCACTAAAGTCTCTGTTTCCAGCTTGATGTATATGAATTAAGGCCCACAAAAAAGGATTTTACTTGAGAAAGTGCCACTTTTCAGCTTGGGAAAGGCAATCGGGCTTGGGGTGGGGCAGTGGTGCCAAAGGCATAAATATGCAAGGGGCGCACATAGACCCCCCCCAACTTCTCAAAGTGTAGGCTTTAAAAATTTTTTTAGGAATGTATTTCCTTATCAAAAACATTTAAAGAAATGTTAACCTGAAAAATTGTCATAGTTCACTTGGGAACAGATCTGTGACTACCACACATAGGGATCTATGCTCCCTTCCCCATCATCTTAGCCACCCCCTGGCAGAGCTACCATGTCCCTCAATCGGAATGGCGTCTCCACAGATCTTCCACCAGCTGACGACCAGCTTCTCAGGCTTGCACTGTGGAGTGGGGCAAAGTCCAGTTTAGGCTGCAGAAGGGAAGGAAACTGGTGACTACAAAAGGAAGCACTTCCTAACGGGGGATTGACCTTTGGTGGCACTCCCAGGAATGCTTTTGTGTCCAGAATGTCCCACAGGCGCACAGCTATGGATCCCCTCAGGGCCGCCAGAGCAGGTTGGGTTCCCTCAGGCTGTGAGCAGCCCTCCTTCCATTCCCCCAGTCAGCCACTTGAATATCATAGATGCCTTGAAAAAAGTTAGGATGCATTCATCAGTGATTTGTAAATTTTTGGGTCAAAAGATCCTTTAGAGAAATAGACGGAAATTAAAGATTTCGACTCCAGAAAAAAGGCAAATGCACAAAACTGTCCCCATAATTTCAAGAGCAATATGAACTCAATGAAATCTTCACATGGATGGCCTAGGGGTTTGTGGATCCTTCTTGAGAGCCCCTCTCTCGGTGGGTGCCACCTGCAAGTAGAGGGTCAGATTAAAGGGTCTCCAGACACAACTTCAATCTGGGCATTTCATGACATTGCTTGACAATTCTTTTTTCTTTTTTTTTTTTTGTGAGGAAGATTGTCACTGAGCTAACATCTGCCGCCAATCCTCCTCTTTTTGCTGAGAAGATTGGCCCTGAGCTAACATCTGTGCCAATCTTCCTCTATTTTATGTGGGATGGCCCCACAGCATGGCTTGACGAGTGGTGCGAGGTCCACGCCCGGGATCCAAACCTGCAAACCCCAGGACACCGAAGCGAGTGCTCAAACTTAACCACTACGCCACGGGGTCGGGGGCGGGGGAATGAGCTCCCACCTGCCATCTCTTTATTAAAAAGCATCACGGAAAAAAGCAGTCACCCATAAGTTGTTCTTCAAAAACAGAACGGTTCACTAGCACAATGGCTGTTTCTGAAATATCCCTTGAGATCTTATTCAGCTCTTTTCACAAATGGCAGTAGTAATCACATAGATAAATCTACCTAATTTGAAGGTCAGACAGGAAATTACTTTTTTGGAAGAACCAATGGTGGCATTATATTTTTCTAATCCCAACATAGAAATGATTCAATTTATCTGAGAAATTTGAATCTGATGTGGACAAGTGCGTGCAGGCTGTTACAGCAAAGTGCGTTCCTCACCAGCTCCTGTTTCCAGCTCCATTCCTAGGAATTGGGCAGGGAGAGCTCGTCCTTATTTATTTTCTTGTGGCCAGCTCCCCGAGCTGGTCCTTCCAAGATTTTACCTAGTAAAATCTAAAAACATCTGCATGGTATTCTTCCTAAGCATTGCCCTGAGCTCACTGCAATAATTTCACAAATGAAAAATTAATTCTCCTTCAGGGAGAAGAATAACAACAACATGCAAAGGTATAATGTAAAACTAATTTTTTTCTTTATTGAAAATACATCTACAAAGTAACACTTCTCAGTCCACACTGGGTGCATAGACATGCAGAGCCTGTGATGGGCTGGCGAGAGGATCATCCTAGAAGACCTGCTTTCCACCAGAAATGGTTAGTATAAAAAAAGATCACATTGTGTAACAGAATTAATTTGACATGGTTAATTTTTGCTCTATTGGTGTCATAAGATGACAGCCATGTACCTTAACTTGTAGTGTATTTCCCAAATAGAGCCTTGACATTAAATGGTTACTCCACCACAGCCTAACGTTAACTTTTGTATACACATAATGCTCAGGATCTCTATAAAAATATCTCTAGTTGTATATCAGAGGATGTACGTCTAAATTTTCAGTCTGTTAGCATAATTAAGTCAATTTTTCACCATTTTCAGTCAGAAACTCAAACCATAGCTGGTACTGTCCGACAGCTCCCCCTCTGCGTCTTTGACTGGATACTCCTTAGGGGCTACAAAATTAATCTTTAAACTTGGGAGCTGCCTCGACTGAAACTAACGCCCCTGCTGTTTTTCTCTTGGAACCACAGTGACAATGTCTTCATACTGATTCATCTTCCACCATTTCTCTCAGGGACATAAACAAAACAAAACCAAACTCCACTCCAGCTGAAGGTTTTGAATGACTTGAGAAGTGGAATTTCAACACAAAGAAATATCTTGTTTCTCTCATTCTAACAACTTTTGAGTATAGTCAAAAGCCTTTTCAAATAAGAGACCACCCACCCAGCTCACAGACCTCTATAAGAGAGAGAGCTCATTCATTTGACTTGTTTAAACTATATAAGAAGTAACCTTTTATTTTGATATGCAGACTTCCTTGGGGAATAATTTTGAACTGAAGAGAAAAAAACGTTTCTGGTTTTAAAAAAATGAACCTCCCCTTTTTTTATTATTCTTCCTTAAAGATGACCCATAATCTTGGTGTTTTAAAATCCTCTCTTTATAAAGTCAACCGTGCTCCACTCTTTCCTAGCCAGCTCTTTAGTGTTCCACAGTAAGACCATGAGCACCCTTGCTAGTTGCTAGTCTTACATTTTATTTTTTAAAAGCCTAGCCTCAGTGGAGGAGTGGTGGGAGACAGCCTTCCCAGAGCAGTCCCTTCAGTTTGGGAAGAGTAGGGAAGAAGGGAATACTTCCCCTGTTGGGAAGAACTGAGCAGAGTTTCATGAATAATTCCACTCCTGGGATAGCCTCCAGCCCTGTGACTTGTATAAGTGACATTTTGGACACAGGACCTGGTAAACCTCACAGCCATCCCGCTCCTACTTGGGAATGTTCCTTCCCAATAAATGTCCTTTCTGAAAGTCCCACAGTCCCTGGAATGATACTTGCTACAGGATGTTCCGAGGGAAATAGAGGGCAGGCTCGTTCACAACGCCACAGCATGCGTGGGCCAGAAGAGGCCATAAAGGCATCTAGGGAACTCATTCCTTTTAGAGATGAGAATATTGAGGCCTAGAGATGAGACGGAACTTGCCCATGGCCACAGGGAAATTTCACTTTATGTGCCTCCTCACAGCTGTGTTGGGTGGGTATTCATGTTGTCCTGCTACTAATAAGATAAGGACACAAATCAGAACGGTAAGGGGAAAAAACCCTTCTACTGTCCAACTGACAATTGATTGTAGTTTATCAAGTTGTTTCATTTGGATGCTAAAATTGAATTGTATTCTGAAGGATTTTTAAGTTTTGAAAGTTGACTTAAAAGCATGTTTTTAGCCTACTCTGTTTGACTCTTTAACTTACTTAAAAAAATCACATTTACAGGATTGTGTGCCACATAAACTTCTAAGATCTGATCAAGACTATTTTTGATCTCTGTACCTTATGAGATAAGACTAACACGAAATGACTCAAAAATTTCAAATGTGGGATGAAAACTACAGATTTTGGCCGCCACAAGATCCTCCCTTGTTTTTGGATGAATATTTCCCAATCCTATCAGAGTAGAGAGGCAAAGGGAAGTAAGGGGTTTACTGGAGAGAATGAGTTGGAACAAGATGGAAACATTTCATAATAGTTTTCAAACACCTGGTGCTCAAGAAAGCGTTTTCTTTGTTGTCTACATCTTGGTTTCACTGTCAATGGGTTTTTCAGTCTCGCTTTCCTGGGCAATCAGCTGATATGGTTTCTTCATTTCATTCTCTTCAATCACTGAATTACCCATTTCAACATCTCGGTTCTTCAGTTCATGTCGTGACAAGTGCTCAACAATGCCAGCTCCAAGTGAGTCTCCCAGCACATTGGTGGTGGTGCGGAGACGGTCCCTGCGGGGAGGGTGGGGAGGAAGGAAAAACGAGGCTCCGATGAACATCATGTGATTTCAGCTCAGATTTTGAACCATTGGCTAAGTCTTTGGAGGTATCTCTTAAAATTCTGCTTGGTGTATCCACCAACTGCATGATTACATAACAGACTTATCAGGTTTATAATAGTAATTATTAAAAGTTATAAGGACATAAAGATTATGACTTTTTGGTTACTAGTTAAGAGTACCAACAGTAGGGAATGACCCTTCCTTTTCTCCTTTTATTTAAAATTTCTCTTTGATTCTCTTTCCATGACTCACCTTTCTTTATTCCAGCAGTTCCCAAAGTGTGGTCCAGGGACCCCTGGGGGTTCCCTGAGGTCAAAACTATTTTCAAAACAATGCTAAGACATTATGTGCCCCTTTCACTCTCATTTTCTTATGAATGTATAGTGGAGTTTTGCAAAGATTAAAACAGAACACAAAAGATATCACAACAGATTGAAAGCAGAAGCAAATAGGAGACTCCAGCTGTCTTGCATTAAGCCAGACATGAAGGAGATTTGCAAAAATGTAAAATGATATCATTCTTTCCCTTAAATTTTTGGTTTGGGAAATGGTATTTTTTCATAAAAATGTTATTTATATTAACATGTAATGAATTTAATATTGTAACCTTTAAGTGAAATTGCAATTTTAAACATTTCTAAGTTTTTCTCATGCGATAAATATTGGCAGATAGAACTCACACACATAAAAGCTTTTTGAATCTTCAATAATTTTCAAGTGTAAACGAGTCCTGAGACTAAACACTTTAAGAAGCCCAGCTTTATACCATAAAGTGCTCACAATGGTTGAGTGCTGACTGAGGGCTAGACAGTGGGGTGAATGCTTTCCATGCATCACTGCATTTAATCGTCACAGCACCACCAGGAGGTAGATGACATTGATGTTCCCATTTTACAGAGGAGGAAACATGGTGGTTGGGTAACCTGCCCAGTGTCACACAGGGAAGGGACACAAACAGAGATCCAAGTGAGTGTGGAACCCCTGCTCTCCACTGATTACCCTCGCCCCACATATCATGCCTTGAGCTCACTGTCGGACTCCCCATGGTCATTAGATCTACTGAAGTCAACATACGTTGACTCCAGCACCTTCTGTGTTCTATGCATTCACTTTTGGCATCCTGGGGAGAAAGTTTTTGAAAGTGGAAGGGAGCTTGTGAGAGAAAAGAGGCAGAGGATGTCAGCTGGAAAGGTGAGGGAAAAGGGCAGAGGGATGGGCCCTAGAGGTCAGGGTCTGAGTGTGTGGAGCGTAGTTTCCTTGGAACTTTCCCCAGTGCCAAAAATCAATTCCATGCAATGACGCTAGCTCTCTTCCTGCTGTCTGCACACCCCCTCTCCCTGTTGGGATCAGATGGGACGTGTGTGCTGCATTATGCCATTGGAATGGGAAGCACAAAGAGGAAGGGCCTGAGCCAGCACGGGAGGCCTGCAGTTCTGTTCCAGCCACCATGGGTTGTGTTGTGCAATTCAGAAATAGCCTTGCTGATTTATGTTGACTGTGCAGACAGCGGGTTTCCCAATCCCTGAATAGCTTTATGGAGTGAGGAGTGTAGCAGCCAGATGTGCCCCACAGGCTGATAAGGGAGTGAATGTGACGGTGTCTGGGGCTTGCTCTCCAGATAAGGGCAGGGATCAGGCAGGCATTGAGGACAAACTACAGGCCAAGCTGCCCCTCTTCTCGGAGCTCTTTTGGCAGCTGTGCCAGGCTGCCTGGCGCCCTAGAATGACAGCAGGGGGCCCCGCGACAGCAAGCGGGGATGCAGTGGAGCATACTCACAGGAACCAGTCTACTGCAATGATGAGCGTGATGTCGTCGGTGGGCAGGCCCACGGATGTCAGCACGATGACCATGGTGACCAGGCCCGCCTGAGGAATCCCAGCTGCTCCAATACTGGCAGCTGTGGCTGTGATGCTGTTAAAAGAAGTTCCGAAACAGAAAACATTCGTACAAATCTCCCCTAATACAGAGTATACCCTACAAAACATGCCTGGCGGCAATGCCTGACTTGCCAAGTTAACAGAAGAGGCTGTGCTTTAGAAAAATGCAAAAGAGATTGTAAAACACCCATTGAGCTTATAATCATATTAGCTAATATTCATCAAGTGTGTATTATGTGCCGTCTGACATACCAAGCATGGCTTATCTCATTTTATCCTTACAACAACCCTTAGGTAGTTGCTCCTATTATTATAGCCATTTTTGAATGAAGAAGTTGGTGGCTATATACTTTCTCATGTACCTGAAAGTACTTTGTAAGGTCTAAAATGCTGTATAGTTACAATAACAATTTGTCTCTTACCATACCTCTATCTAAGTAGAGGATTGTCAAGATACTGAACTTGCATGATTAATGTGGTCAGAAAAGAAATCAAATCTATTAATTTAGAAGCAAAATGATTTATGAACAAAGTTCTCTAGCACTATAAATATTTTTTTCTGGAGGCTGTGTGGACCTGGTTTGTAAGACACATAACCTGTCTGCGACTGAGTTTGTTAAATGCCTAGTTGATAGGGGCATGTGAGAATGTGAAAATGTTTTAGAAATGGTAAAATATTACCTAGGTATAAAGTGGCATGCATAAAGTACTAAGTCTGTGGCAGAGACTGTTCATGGCTCCCCCATGTTGTTCTCCTTCTCTGGTACTAGAATTTTTAGCTGGAATGTGGCTGCTCAGAATGAAGACTGTATTTCCTAGCCTCCCTTGGAGCTTAGACTAAGTTCTGGCCAATGATACGTGGACGAAAGTGATCAAGCAACTTGTAGGCTGTGTCACTCCTCCTCTTCCCACTGGCTAAAATTTGGAGGTGGTGGTGAGCTATCTTGGACCACCTGGATGAGGGCAACACCCCAGGGATGATGGAACCACAAGCTTTGGTCCCTCACACTGTAGAACACCTACCAGCCTCGAGGCTTTGTGGAACAGAGGTGCTCCAGGTGACAGAAGGGCAGTTCTATCTTGGTTAAGTCATTGTTATTGTTATTATTATTTTTTAACTCTGTCACATGAAACTGAAGCTTTTTCATAACTCAGGGTTTTTCAAGCAGTATGCCGAGGTATGCCCAGGAATAGGTTATAAGTGAGCCGAGACACTCATCTCTCAGTCCCAGAGGAGCCAGACTGGGCCTGGGGCTCCCAGAACCCCCAGGCCAGTCACCTCTGGCCATGATCAGCTTCATCTTTTTTTACCCCAAAGCATCCTACAACTAGTTTCATTTCCCAATAATACAAAACATATATAGAGTCTAACGTAACTTATTTCTTTTTTTTGGAAGATTAGCCCTGAGCTTACTGCTGCCAATCCTCCTCTTTTTGCTGAGGAAGACTGGCCCTGAGCTAACATCTGTGCCCATCTTCCTCTAGTTTATATGTGGGACGCCTGCCACAGCATGGCTTGCCAAGCGGTGCCATGTCCGCACCCAGCATCTGAACTGGCGAACCCTGGGCCGCCGAAGTGGAACATGTGTACTTAACCGCTGTGCCACCGGGCTGGCCCCTGTAACTAAATAAACATACACACATACAAAAAAATGTGAGGAAGCTGATAGAGATTCAAAAAGACTAAAGTGACATAAAAACCAAATGCAAGCCATAAATCTAGATTTGATCTTGGTCTGGGGAAAAAGCTATGAAGGATATTTTTGGGACAACTGGGGAAATTTGACTATAGACGGGATATTCTGGAAGCATTTCTAAGATTCTTATTTTTGTAGTTATGTAGAAAACTACCCTTATTCTTAGGAAATGTATACTGAATTATGTACCAGTGAAATGTCATGAAGGCAGAGGAACAGAAAGAGAGGAAGGACGAGAAAAAATGGCAAAAAGTTAACAATTGTTGGATCTAGGTAGAGGGTGTTTGTTATGGTATTCTTTCAACTTTCCTATATGTAAGATAATTTTTATAATAAAAAGTTTTGAAAGAATTAAAAAAATTGGACTTATTTTGATCTCAAAAAGAAATTGCTAACGATAATTAAAACGTACATGAACACAATGAAGAGTAGGGTCTGCTCTGGATGTGAGGCCTTAAGTTTCCATTATACTTACTCACTGATCTGTTGTGCATGTGCGTGGACTATCTCTAGAAACATACAAAAGAAACTACCAAGTAACAGTGGTTGCCTCTGGAGAAGGAAAGGAAGAGATCAGGGGAAGGCATGGGAAGGAAAATTACCTTTCACTAGACACCTCAAATATAATAGTTAAAAAGATAGTCCACAGACGCACACAAAATAGCCCACCAAAATCAAATTCTCAACCTATTTGTCAGTGTGGTCTTTCATCTATTTTATGCTGCCCAAAAATTAACCCAAAATAAAATGTTAATCTAGTTTGTCAAGTGTATTTTTGTTTTCCAACTGTCAATAAAAGCTAACATATTTTAATGCCTTTTGAAATTGAAGTACAAGCTAACATTTGTGAAAAGAGAAATATCCATACTATGTATACTGCAGATTTTAAAAAGAATGAGCTAGATATATTTTTCGATGGTATGTTGATAAGCAAGCAGATCAATCAAGTGGCAAGCAGTATGTATGGTATGATTTCCTTAATTATGAAAAAAAGCGTGTGTGTCTATGCATTGGAAGGAGTCTTTACACACTCAAATTAACAGCAGTCACCTATAGGAAAATGGGTGTGATGGTGGCAGGCAAATTTCACTTTTTACTTTATATACTTTCATATTATTACAATTTTGTTATTAGTGAATGTGCACATCTGTATTTTTTAAAAAACTAATAAAAATATCTAAATATCAAAAATAAAACTATTCCCACAAACCCCAACCTCCTGCTTCTCTCTGATCGCCTTCCCAACCAGTTTCTTCACTCAATCCCTGATCACCATCTCATTGTTTAAAGTCATTCTTAAGAAGAAGTTATGTAGAACTTTCCTTGTACCTGATGGTAATAATCTGTCCAAAGTTCAGTTCAAAGTTGTTAACTTGAGCTATGAAAATGGCAGCCAAAGCTTCATAGAGGGCGGTTCCATCCATGTTAATGGTGGCCCCTACTGGGAGCACGAATCTGGTGACGCGTTTGTCCACGCCATTGTTCTCTTCCAGGCACTTGAAGGTGATGGGTAGGGTGGCAGAACTGAGAATAGTAAAATAGGGCAAGTCAGCTGACATCCTGATAGTTCAGACAGTGTCTGTGCATTTGGCATTTTGGACAGAGAGTTCCTTCCTCTTCCATGTGCCAATTTAAAGGGAACTAAGTCAGCACTTGTATAAATAGGGTAGCAGGATTAGGAACAGTGTGGGTCCCCTCACTGGGTCATTTGGCAGCTCTCCTGCTTCTGGGTTCCTTCGAGAGGCATCACTTATGATTATTGCTCCATCAAAACAGCCTGTGCTGAGTCACTCTGCCATCTCTCCCTCAGGCAAATGTCAACTGGAAGAGAGAGATGATGGGGGGCAGGAAAGGACAGCTGATTTCCATTTTGCCCCCCAAAAGGGTATATAGCCAGGTATTCCCTGAATCCCAAATAGGTCTGATTGGCATCAGAAGTGAAAGAGCCAATTTATACGCCTGAAAGTTTAAAACCTGGAAAAAATGCCTCTCCCTATCCCCAACCTGAGGGTTCTGGTTCAAAGTAGAGTTTGAGATACGTTTTCTGACAGGAGCAAACCACACATACATACACACCTGGAAGAGGTTCCCAGAGCCGTGATGAGTGCTTGCAGCAAGCCACCGATGAAAACCCAAGGGTTTTTGCGTGTTACCAAGAAGTAGAGGAGGGGCAGGACAATCACTGCGTGAATGAGTAAGCCCACGATGACTGTCACTGTGTACATGGCAAGCTGTCCCCCAATCACGCCCATGTCTTCCATCTCAACAATTTTCCCTGCAATCAGGAAGAGGATGCCCAGAGGGGCGTACCTATGTAGAAGCAACACACGCACAATTGGAAGTCTGATTTCCAACAAGCTATTCCACAGGAATTATCAAGTGATAAGAAAAAGTGAGACAGAGTTGATTTCCAAACTTTCCTGCCCAGGATATTATCAGGACTTGTAGAAACTGTGAGGTTCTTTCTTTTCTTTTTAAAACATAAATATGGCAGAATTAGGCCTCCTCTCACTTAGAATTTCTCTAAGTCACAATCCTTTTCCTCCTAAACTTGTGAAAAAAGGCAGGTACAGAGGTTCTGTTATCCACCTCTTTCTTCCTAGATAACTCTCCTTTCGCCATACCTGGGGCACTTTTCTGACCCTCAGATGCCACCTACTCCCACAGCCTCCCACTCCCTTGCTAAGCGTTCTGAACTGCCAGGATCCACAGAACCAGCGAATCCACTGGATCCAGACTTCCGGGAGCATTTCCCACATCAGAGCCCAATTCCCAAGTTAAAGCAAGATGCATACAACGCCGTCTCAGTGTTTTAGATTTGCAGCCAGCTCTCTTACCCAAGGACCGCTTTCATTATTTTTCCCATATTACACACCATTTACAATATTACTTAGTAGTAGTCTTCAAATCAACTCTTTCACTTAAATAAATTTACTCTAAGAGGAAATTTTATGTTATAGTGCAAATGGAAAACTAGTACCATTTGCCATAAATAGAAGGCAACCGTAAAATAAAGTGAAAGCTATTAAAATGAACAGCTTGCATGTATGTTCTACCACAACCAGGACATAGCGGTTCTAATTAGGTTGTTACTACCCACAGGCTGCTACTGCCATTTGTGATCGTTCCCCTGTAGACTCGGCAAGAATGAACAACTGAGACACAAAATGACTTGTACACACTGAAACAACCCCGGTGGTTTAAAGGCCCCGCTGCTGGCTTTCAACTCCCTTTGTCTGATGTGTGCAGTAAACTACAACTTAACTCACACGGCCAAAAACACAGAGGCCAATCCCCCTTAAGGAGAAGGGTCTGCTGAGAACTGTGGAGGATTTATTTCAAAATGAAAAACACAATGCTCCTTTTAAAAGTCCTTTAAAAACACAAGCCAGGAAATTATAGGAGTACCTGTTTTCAGAAATGTAATAACTCAATGTTGAAGTGCAAGGGAATGTACAGCTAGAAAAGCTACATGTGAGGTTCATTCAGCGGCCCTGAATAGGCTTCTTTCATAAAAGAGGTGAAAGGTGGAGGCATTTTAATAATATGAAGATAAATGTCCACTTTCAGTCCTGCCAGGATTTCAAAGGAGGGCCCCCAGGATTTCAACTGGGGGCTCCTGTGGAGACCACATTCTGATCAGTCTTTGTGCCCAAGTTCATATCCATCTTGTACAAACTCCTGGAAAACAGATTTCTCTGGGCTTTAGTGACAATAAAGACAAAGGATATTTTTAATCATGTTGGTGAGTGCTTTTCTTAGAAATGGATGCCTTCCTGCCTCAGGTGCCAAGAAGGAGTCTGGATTAAAAATAAAGGAGAAAGGGAAAGCAACTCCCACACGAGGCCTAAACCAAAGTGTTCTCTCCCTGCTGGGGAGCGTTTACTTTGCAAGGTCAGTGTTTCTCTTTGCGTTTAGTCTTTTCCTTTGTCTCCGGCACTCAACTTTATTTGAAGGAAGTTTGGTTATAAATTGTGGCTTGGCATTCTATAATACTTCCCATGAGTCCTTCAGGCACGCAGCAGAAATGCCATTTACATATCTTTCTTAGGGCTGAAACAGGAGTGGAGATCTGTTTTTCTGATGGTCTAGAGGCCTCTAAGTTTGTTTTTCTCTCTACTGGAAATATTCCTCTTTTGGCACTTTGTATGGCTGCCTTCTCCTGGTCATTCAGATCTTAGCAAAAAATGCTACCCCCTCAGAGGCCTTTATGCACCACCTGTTTTATTTTATTTTATTTTTCATGGCACTTGTGACTAACACATATGGTTGATTCATTTATTTTCTGTCTCCCTTAAAAGAATGTAAGATTCAGGACATCCTTGTATGTTTTCTTCATTGCTATATCCACAGTGCCTGGTACTATATGCTTGGTACATAGTAGACCATCAATAAATATTCATTGAATAAATACATAGATATAAAATGGAGGAATGAAGAATGGGATCCCATTGGCACTGGGGTAAAGGAGCTGACACTTTTCAAAAATAAGAAAGCAAACTTATTAAGAGAGGCTAGCAGATAGATTCAAGGCCACTATAGGCCCAGGAAGTCATTGATTTTCTTGTGCTTACCCCAAATGAGATCACTGCAACTGGCCATCCTGCCTGGGGGCATCTACCTCAATACAGAACACATGTTGCTGGCAATAAGCATCTCGTACATAGCATACATGGCAAATGGAAATACATACCACATTATCACTGCTACCAATCTCATGATGGCTTCGTTAAGAGAATCAAAGAACTCTCTCAGGGCTTGCCCCTGCTCCTTCATGTTTCCAATCACAAAACCGAAGCACATGGAGAAGACAACTAGTCCCAGGGCATTGACCCCATTCACAGACCCTGGAACTGGGACCATCTCTTCTGTGATCCTCGTAAGAGTCTCCATGGCCTCTGACACATTGTTTATCACAGCACCCAGGAGTGTTTCATTGGACTGGATGGGCACTTTAAAGCTTCTCTTCTCATAGTTGGTTTTAAACTGAAAAAGACAAGGTACAACAGAGATTAAGGGTGCTTTTTGTTTTCTTCTTTGTACTCTCCTGTTATTCAAATTTACTATAATGATATACATTACTTTGTATTCAGAGATTAG
Organism: Equus caballus; assembly: GCF_041296265.1. Lineage (NCBI taxonomy): Eukaryota > Metazoa > Chordata > Mammalia > Perissodactyla > Equidae > Equus > Equus caballus. Next base: position 43,527,743 of record NC_091704.1, read on the forward strand.
TGTTGTAGAAGGTATCTGTCTATCTATATATCAATCATCTATCTGATCTGCGACAAACCCCTACTACTTACTCAGCACAGACACACATACACACTTCAATATAGAACAAATTGTAATAGAAAAGTAATATCAGGTGAAGATGTTGGACTAAATGTATACACGTGCTTTTGCTTTCTTCTGAAACCCCTAATAAAATGACTATAATGGGCTTTAGAAAAACTGTAAATCCAAATACTCACAATAGCCCATTTACTCTCTATGGGATCATGCTATAGGATCAAGCTCAAATCACTGAACAGCCTTTTGCTCATATTCCACAGCTGTGAAACAGAGATAACTGTGCTGGTTCTAACTCACAGGGTCATTGTGATGATCAAATTAAACCAAAATACATGAGAATATCTTGAAAATTTTAAAGTACTGTACTAATGTTGGCTAATGGTGCTCAATTAACAAAGCCCTTCAGGGACTAGACTTAGTCGGAGTTTCAATAGATATTAAAAATGAAAAATCCCAAAACAACAGTCTTCAAGGCATTCCTGACAGTATCAATTCTTAAGAATAGGTGCTTGATTAATAGTTGATGATGACAACCCATATCTCAAATCTATAGAAAAGTTTCTCTTCTTACTCAAGAAATGGTCTTTTCTTGGATGCCCCAAGCAGAAGATGCTGAGTATTTTACTGTGGCCATATGAAACAATTAAGCACACCCCTCTATGATTATAATGAGAGCAGGATTCTTCGTCTTTATGTTAGTGGTAGCAAAGCATCAAAGAGAATAATAATATATGGATGTTGACTGGATCTAGAGTCTAGGGGAAGAAAGCCCAGTTGTACATGAAGTGCTGGGTCATTTCTCTACCAAGGTAAATGGGAGACTTTCTTGCCCAGTGAGAAACCACTATTCCCAAACAAGGACTCAGCCAGTTGTCAATACTGTGGACACATCTCTGAATAATCAGGGGTACTGCTGGTAATTTTAAGTAACAAAAGAACAGGCGCCTCTTTGTCTCTTACTCCAGTCAACTCTCAAATCTCTATTCCATTGGGGTGCTTATACATATTATGGATTATCTAGGGTAGATTTTCAATCTTGATTAGCTTTTCCTATGCCTCCAACTCTTTCCCCTTAGACATAGTTTGTAGCCTACACGGAAATTGCAACCTCGTTTGCACTCTGATCTCAGACAAATAGATCTGGGAAGATACATTAGCTTCTCCTTCAAAATCCTGTAAATGCAATCCAAAACCAAATATAATAAATCTGCTTGAGTTAGCACTTTTCATAGTGCTGCTAGAAATCAGCATTTTTGCCGTTATCCAGTGCCAGCTGACTAACTGGAATAGTCAGCCCCATGGTGCTGGGGTTGGCTGGTCAGATTGAAAGGGGCTGATTATTTATGGTTACAGTTGTTTTTGAATAAAGAAAGTTAGATTTTGGCGCCTTAGGCTTTTTTTTAAAGAAAGGATTCTGTTTGAATTTTGCAGTGTGTGCATGCATTATCTATTAAAAATAGTCAATAAAATTTTTAAAAAGGGAAATACAAAGGGTGACATAAAACTTGGTCCTCCATGAGGTTGAGGCTTTGTTTTATTTGTTTTACAGATCCTAAGCAGAAGAGTTAGGGACTTAGGACAAGGGTGAAGTGACATCATCTGGTGAAATATTTGGGAACTATTATTTAACCCAGAAGGTTTAATTGTTTTCCTTTTAATATATTAGGCAATAACGCTTTTTTATTCAAGTGAGGTTAGAATGAACTTTACTAATTTTATCCCCTAATAGTAAAATGTATTTGCATACATAACACAGAGAGCCAAGAGTTACTGGGATATGGGGCGAAAAGGAACTGGACCTCACCGTAGCCTCCAGGTGGGGGTCTCATCCCCCTGGATATGCCTTTCCAGGAAGCAGAAGGTAGGAGCAGAAAGAGGATTTGGAGCCAACACAATGGATTTGGATTCTGGGTCTGCCATTTACTGCTTATGAGATCTCGTGCCTGTTACCTAATCCCTCTAATTATCATACATGAGTTGCCTCATCAATGAAATGAAGACAGTGATATCTATCATATTTATGTAAGGACAAAATATAAACAGTGCCTGGCACATAACAGGCATTCAATAGATGATGATGCCCTTCCTTTCTGATATGGTTACTCCTTTAAAATCCATAAGACCCTTAGCAGACTTTTAAAAAACAACCCATTGATTTTTAAAATCAAACCCAGAAACTCGAATAATCTCCCTGATCTTTAAAGCAAGTTGTAAAGGTATCTGATACTGGAGTTTGCTTGCTTAGTGAGCTTTTGTATGTGGGATGTGGGCTCCGGGAGGGGTAGGGAGTCTCCTGATTAACCTTCTTAATTATTAACAGAGATTCAATGAGCTACTTGTATGCAAGACATATAGTGTCTGGCAACGAATAAGCCTTCAATACAAGGTTAGACCCACCCATCCCCTCCCGTCCTAAACTCCCCAGAAAACCCTAGCACTTTCTATCTGGTTGGCAAGAGAAGTGTTTCTTATTGCAGAGAAATGGGAAAAAATAAAATAAAATAAAAAAGAGGGTTCTACTCTGTGGTACGCCAAAGAAAAATTTCAAAGGTGGATTAGTGGCTGTAGAATGTTTACCTGTTTAAAGCAGGCTTCCACCAGATTTGGAGGGAACATATTCCTGCAAAGAAAATAATGGTCACTTGAAAAATTTCCCAAAGAATAAGTTTGCTCCTTAAATATTTTTTCATTGTGTCTAAGGTGAAGATTGAATTGAACCAACCAGCAAATGAAAAAAGAGAAAGGTTTTGGTGGATTTTATGACTTGAAATGGGACATATGGTCATCCCTAAGTGTGGCCCATGTAGTTCAGACTTTTTAGAAAGTCCCAAATTCAACTCATCTGACCTCTTGTCAGACAATAGGATGTTTTTGTTCAGATATCATATCACCAACTCCGCTCCTGGGAAGCACCAAAGTGAGAATAGAAATGCCTTTTGTCAAAAGCATTCTGGTTAACTGAAGCATTATTCAATAGTAGCCATTTTGGTATTGTGCCATGTGTCTAGGGACCGAGTGTTATGAACCAAATGTCATAGTTGCCATGGGGAATTTTGTTCTCCACGAAGTCCTCTCTAAGGTTTTCTGGGGGATAGAATATTGACTCTGAATTGCTGGAGCTTCTGAGGCTCTTTGGTGACCACTGGGGAGATGGCCCACAACATTTAAACTTGAGGCCCATGTGGCAGCGTTTGTCACCTCCTCAGAGCAGTGTTTGAGTTTACAGGGGAGTGGGGAGATAAGTGGCAACACTTTAGTTTAGGAGTCTCTAACTAACCAGCTGTGTGACCTTGGCCAAGTCATGGCACCCATTTAGGTCTCAGATGACTCATCTGTTAAAGATGAGATTGAATTAAACTATCATTAGGGCTCCAAGATTGAAGACTACAGGAGAAGGAGACAGGACCCAGGCAGCTGCAGAGCCTGAGATTCCAGCAGTTGTATGCTATCAAAGTCACATTTTAAGGTTATAAACTCTTGTTTCTTTCTTCCTCCTGCCTAGACCATCCTGCTTCCTTTTCCTTCCCATTCATGCTCTATGGTCTGTTTCCATAAACCTTGATAAAATGCTCAAGTCAAGTGACTGTTCGGGGCAGGTTAGTCATACAGGTCCCTGGGGCAAGGAAGAGCAGAAACACACGGCGCTGTGATGGATCAACCAGACTGGGAATGACAAGATCTCAATTCTTCAAACAAGGAGTAGAAATTACATAGAAACAGAATATAATAAAATACCCCTAATCCAAACTACCTGAGGGTAAAGTTCATGGAAAAATGGTGAAAAGCCTTAACTAATTGTGTGAACTAAATAAAATCACAGTTATTGGGTGACAACTTGCTATGAAACACTGTTCTAGGGTGGTTTGCTATCTTCAGATAATTGTGATTAACTCCATAAAAAGCATTTCAAGAAAAGGCTCTGTGGGGCTGGGTTCCGCTCACATACAGATGATACAAAGTCACCCATGGTGGGAATTGAGAGGTGCTGCTGAAGAGACATTTTTTGCCCAAATCTTTCTTGAATCTACCTGCCACAGACCCATTCCTTGACGTGGCATGTAGCGTCAAGTCCCTAGAAGGAGTTTCTTCCAGATGATCAAGGGAATCCTTTAGAACAGGTATCTAGGAGTGGCAAATGAGTCACTTTGCAAGTAAGTTGTGAAGAAGGGAGGAAAGGGCTAGGTTTGGGGAGACAGGCTATGTGGGGCTATATGGTAGGAGAATGCTAAGCAGGTGGGGAATCTAGAGGCCTGAGCTGGGATAGCTTCCATTTGTCCTTCTAGATCTACTCTCCATCTTGCTCTGCACCCTGGGAGGCTGACCCTCGGACTGTAGCCTGTGGGTTCTCTCGTCTTCTGGCTTCCTGTTGGGTTTGTCCTGTGGGATGCACTGAAAGATCACATGGTAGAGGGACAGGGAGTGGATGGATATATTCTTCCAGCTCTCTCCCTCCAAATTAGAGCTATAGATCCTATCCTCATGGCCCTTTCCCAAGGCCACAGCTCTTCCTGAGTTCCAGTAACAGCTCCTTCTTTCCCCCCTCAGAGCTAGGGGTGGTAACAAAACAGTATCCTATTGCTATTAGTTCCCTGGTGCCTCACCATCCTTTGTAGGTTCCCTTAACTCTGCTCACACCTTTGCAAACCCTTTTCAATGATCCTTTTGGAAATGCAATATGCTTTCTGCGAGGACCTGACTGATGCAAGGGCAGGGGTGTAGACAGAGCAAGCAGGAAGGTGCCAGCAGCAAACTTTAGCTTACTTCATAGGTCTGTGTAAGACCCACTCCATCACCAAGTCTGCTTCAAGTCTTAGATAAGACTCATTTGTAATCAGTGTATGATTTGTACATAAAACAATGGTAAAGAAGCCATCCTTCAATCTTTCATTACTGATTTGCCAAAACCTTTCTTCAGAAGTAGTACAAAAGGAAAACCTTGGACCAGGCATGACCAGACAATCTCTAAAGTCCCTTCTGGAAATAAATTGTTGTGTATAACGGATGATGATACAGATCACAAGTCCCAAATCAGAAGGATCTAATGAACTGGCTATACTTGAATAAAAACTAGCCTTAAAGAGCAAGACTTGAGAAAAGTCAGTCAAGATTTATTAGGGCCAGCCCCGTGGCCGAGTGGTTAAGTTCGTGAGCTCTGCTTTGGCAGCTGAGGGTTTCGCCGGTTCGGATCCTGGGCGCAGACATGGCACGGGTCGTCAGGCCACATTGAGGTGGTGTCCCACATGCCACAACTGGAAGGACCCACAACTAAAATATACAACTATGTACTGGGGGGATTTGGGGGAAAAAGCAGAAAAAAAAAAGAAGATTGGCAATAGCTGTTAGCTTAGGTGCCAATTAAAAAAAAAAGAATTATTAATATTCTAAGGCGAGCTGCACAGTTGAGAGAACTGAGTGATCAGATTCCGAATCCAAAAAGCAAGGCTCTCAAAATCTATATCCTTTCCTTGCTCTTCTCACCTCTTTTACATGAGATGAGAAAATGGATCCTTTAATTTCTATCAGAAAGAAGGAAAGATATAATTTTCATTTCGAGCCTGGTAAGGCTCGTTCATTTGGACATCTCTTCCGGAGTTTGATTAGCTCCTCAAAACAAGAGGGGTTGGGTGGTCAAAATATACCCAAAGGACGGGCTTGCAAGGACATACCTGATCAAGTCCAGGAAGGCGTCTGCAGCTGTCACTTGTACAATTTTGCCTTCTCTGTGCATATTTTCCTTTGTGCCCTTCCCAGGATGGATGATGATGACAATGATTATGCCAATCACCACGGCAATGATGGTCGTAGTCATGTAATAGACTACAGCTCGCATTCCCATCTTCCCTGATGCCTTACTATCTAGGGCCGCCATTCCTGGTGAAGGTAAACAGAAGGAGATTTTCAGGAAGTCAGTCCAGGGAATTCTCAGTGGAAGGTAATGGGAATAGTATTTCCGTCTACACTCCCACACCCTCAGCCCACCCGGCAATGGGATTTTATAGATGATGTGAGAACTTTGCACCAAATTTAATCAGGGCATCACAAAAGGTGAAGAGAAAAAGCCATCGAATGGCTAGGTATCAGCTGTGTCAGCAAACATGTGATCACGCTTTTCCGTCCCAAGAGTTGATTTCCTGTGGCCCTCTAATGGTTTGAAAGGGCAATCAAGTTCCTTCCTGGTTTACTACTAGCTGGAAGCTATGAGTGTGAATAGTGAGTACTCTGTGTGTGTGTAAAAAGAGATACTTAAAAAAAATTTCTAGCAGGATAATCTAAGCACATTTCAAGTTCAAGCATGGTGGTGACTCACACAGACTAACTGCCATTCAATTCTTTTAAAAGGATCATTGTTTTATACATGTACTCGGGAATCTTTTTTTGATGTTTTTAATGTGAAATTTCAGCTATTGTTCTGATCACCTACTGATTTATTTTCAATATGCATTTGAGGTATATAAAGCCAAAGTTCTCAAATAGCTTCTCTGCGGTTTCATTTCTCTCATCTCATCAAAATTTTTCAAAAAGAATTATTTTGGTGCAGTTCTTTCCCTTTTTGCACCTGCCTTCCTCCACCTGTTCCCAAGGCCTGGAGTACCTCATCTCACGTCAAACATTCTTCTTCCCTTCGTTCTTAGGCCATCTTCAAAGTCTACCTCCGGCAAGGTGTTCTCTTAGGTAAGAACGGAGGCATGACTTTTAACATTTCCCTAACTGCTCTAGCAAATGGAGCACATCTCAATGCTTCTTGGGATGGAAAAAAATCAGAAATGACACAAAACTCTCAAAAGATTAGATCATCTACGATAATATGGGTTCTTCTCTTTCATCAGCTATTTCTTCACTTTTTGTCTTCTTTCTCCTCCTTAATCCCACTGAAACTCTAAAATCCCATCACAGTATAATCCAATTATAGTTAATTGGACTATTTTCTTTTCTACTTAAAATTGTGCTTCTATATAGTGTATTAAAAGGATACATTGTATTTCAATATCAGTGTCAGATTCTAATAGTAATTTAATATTTAGGTAGTGATCCTGTTCATACCAACACATTTAGAGTAAGGTATTGAAAAATAATGGTGTCCAAGATTGCCAGCTAACTGGCTGCGTTTGCCCAAAAATCTTGATACAAAGGTAACGAGTTTAGATGGGAACTGAAGCCAGGACCTTCAATTTATAATTTCATTTGTATTTGAATCATATCATTCATAATTTTCACAATAAGCATATACTTAGTACCTGTTATGTTCTTATTTTTAACAAGAACCTATAAGGCAGATTGCAAAACACTTAAGTAACAGTGTAAGGTTTTAGTTAACAGTAAGTAAAATGGAGTGGGAACTTGAACTCAGATCTTGTGTAACTATTTTTAGTGTACTTTTATTTTAGTACACTAATTTTACAATAGTAAAATAATAACAATTTTAGTGTACTTTCTGCCCTTGAGAAAACCAATTGCAGCTCCCACAAAAGAGGAGGCCAACTTTGGCTTTGATACACGAGCTTAGCTTCTTTTATCCTTGCCCTGGGTTTCTTGAAACCCAGGGTTAAGTATCCATTTATTGGGATGGTGCCGCTTCAACACTTCACCAACATTAAAAATGGGCTAATCTGTTCTCATCGTGTCCCATCCCCTCATTTTCATCCTCAGATCTGAGTCACATCTCAAAATATCTTGGCTTTCCAGTGATTGAAATAATTCCTCTCAGAAGGGGCCCACTCTCTTGCCCATCATTGCCTGAGCTTGTCACCACTGAAGCCTGCAATTCTTCGGCGGGTGAGTGGTGTGGGCACAAGAGGCCGGATATCTCTGCTAGGGGGTACCGGGCAGCAGTATTTTCTTCCTCCGAGATGCTTTCTTTCCCTCTCGCCTTCTATTCTGTGGTGTGTTCCGTTCTCACGCCAACTCTTCTCTGACGCTCCTGCCCACTATTCTCGACCTATGGCTATTCAGAGAGAGTGCTAAGTGGTCAAGGCAGAGCACTGAAACGGAAGTGGCAAACACAGGAGGAGGCTTCAATCTCCCTCCCTCCCACCACGGGGACCATGAATGGGGGAAGTTGTCTCAGAATCCACAGCCACAGGCCATCAATTCTAGGAAGCAAAGTTTATAGGTGCGTGGTTTTTTCTTCTTTTTTTTTAATGAAAGCCAATCTGAAAGTATTTTCTCCATACTTCCTAACTCTGAAATAGCTGAAGACAACCACTGAGGCATTTTTTTAACAATGTGCCCAGAAGGAGAATCAACAGTCAAATGAGAGGCCTCATCACCCTCTGCATATCTTCCTCTGAAAGAGAATTAAGCAACAGCTGCTATTGTTTCAGCCAAGGAAGGGGTGGGGGATGTCTTCATGAACCGATTCTCCATGTAGGTCCTTTCCCTAAAAGGGGTCTGGTGTCCACCTCTGCTCTGGGTACTCCAGCATCCTCCTCCCCACTCCTTCCAACTCTCACTACTCCCCTCTTCACTGAGACAGGTTTGTAAAACCAAAGGGACCACCAGAAACAAGGCCACACACTGCCATCAGGGCAGACCAAACTCTGTGACCATCTCCTTTCCCCAGCCTCGTGAAATCTGAGACAAAGCTCTACACCAGAGACTACACGTAAGTGTCAGCTTGTTGGGGGCAAGGGTAAAGTACTGAATCACTGTGTAGAAAAGGGAACTTTGGCAGGAAGTGCCCTAAATGTTGGAGAAGGGGAAAGTTTGCATTGAGCCTTGTCACTTTAAAATATGTGGAGTAAAAGGGCAGTGGGGTAATAGGGAGACAGGAAGTCACTTGGGTCTGCAGATCCTTGTGGGAGTGTGTTCCAACTACGCGTTCATTGAAATACATAATTGAGAAACACATTCCAGAGCAAGTAGTAAAGATAATGATCTCGTCTGGTCTCTTTTCCTTCATTTGATCTGGGCTTTGCTAAACTGCCCCATTCATGACACCCTAACATCTTTATTATGAAAACAATCTGCCATCAGAATTGAGACCCTCCTGAAACCAAAAGAAATACTGTATTGTACTATTGTTACAAGCACCGTGATGGCTCTTCCAATTACAATGACATATTTGTAAGTTTAAATGTTTTGTATATTTTGAGTTAACTTTTGTGCTGGTCCACTAACTCACTCATCAAATCCTACCTCACATCAATAGCACATATTCATCTGATTTCACGACAACCGTATGTTTTAGATATTGTTGATATCATTTTAAAGGTGAAGATACAAGAGGCCAGAGAAGTTAAGTAACTTGTCCAGTGTTGCACAACTAGTAAATGACAGTGGCAGGGTTAGAACCCACACTCTCAACGGAGTACCCTTTCCACCATATCTCTCTTTTTATGGACAAGCTAGGAGTCACCCACAATTCATTTGCTTGTTATCCATGCTAGCTTTCTCTAACTTTCTTGCATTGGAGGTCAATGCTGAAATGGGCCATCTGGCTGAAGGAAAATTCCATGGAGGGAGGGAACTGTGGAAAAACTCTCACACATCCCTCAGTACTCCCCACCTTAAGGGGAAGTGGGTAAACTGGTCACCAGAAGGACCAGCTAGAAAGCTGATCAACCCACACAAGCTCCTCACCATTCCTAGAAAAACAGCTCAGAGCACGTTCCAATGGAGTGTGGAAGGCCATGAATACTTGTTGGCTGTGGGCACATGAACCTTATTTTCCTTTCTAAAATCAACCCATCAGGCCGGCCTGGTGGCATAGTGGTTAAGTTTGTGCGCTCCACTTTGGCAGCCTTGGGTTCTCGGGTTTGGATCCCTGGCGTGAACCTACACACCACTCATCAAACCATGCTGTAGTGGCATCCTACAAACAAAATAGAGGAAGACTGGCACAGGTATTAGCTCAGGGACAATCTTCCTCAAGCAAAAACAGGAAGATTGGCAACAGATGTTAGCTCAGGGCCAATCTTCCTCACCAAGAGAAAAAAAATCAACCCATCAATAACCAGTCATCAAGAAAGCAAGCAATCAGGGCCGGCCTGGTGGCCCGGGGTTTGCCAGATTGGATCCTGGGCACAGACCTATGCACCACTTATTGAGCCATACTGTGGCAGGCGTCCCACATATAAAGGAGAGGAAGATGGGCATGGATGTTAGCTCAGGGCCAATCTTCTTCAGGAAAAAGAGGAGGATTGGCAGCGGATGTTAGTTTAGGACTAATCTTCCTTAAAAAAAAACAAACAGAAAAGAGCAAGCAAGCAATCAAGCATTTCTGCAAACCTATCACATATTCACCAATTAGTCAAACATCTATAGGAGACTGAACAACATGCTTTCTAGAATGTAAAAGACTAAGATTTTGCTCCAAATAGCTGGCAGCAATCACTCTAAAGAGAGAGGAAAGAACGAAAAGAGATTTTCTTGATGCAAATAGTTAAATAAGCATTCACCTCTTTAGTAATCAGTTTAGCACAACAAATATGCACCAAATTCATGTTTTTTTTTTTTTAAGGGTGGAAAAAGGAGTGTTTCATAAATATATTATGTGGAACTCTATACTGTAAAATAGATTTCCTTTGGTATAATATTTGGTTTGACTTCTTGGATAAATGAAATACGTTTTCAGCCAAGTATTAAAGGATAACATATAAATAACGTCAAGGTCCCAAGGCTCTGTTATTTGCATAGATTTTATTCTCCCATCTGCTAGAAATCTGTGTCTTATACATTAACGTGTCTCGCAGTATACTTCCCCCAATAATTCCCGTCTCTGGTTTGGTAACATGAAATCTAAAGAAGGAGTCTTCTGTTACGAGTTGTCTTTCCCCTCACCCTCATGGTGCTTCATCGTTCTTCCAGCTCCACTGGACCAGGCCCAGAACGAATGGAAAAGGGGTGACAGCAACTGCTGACTCAAGAACATTGTTCTGCTTCAGCTTTTATTTTATTTTAGACGTACTTCTCCTCCAATGGGCTTCTCAAATATTCATCTAATGAAAGCCGCCTGTTCTCAACCCTCCTAGAATTTCAGGATGGGCAAATTTACAACAAGGAAATCAAGGATGAAGTCTAATATGTACCGTAGTCATTTGAATACAAGGTGATGATTTTTTTATAAGAAAGTTAAACTCTAAAAACACAATATACTTCATATTCGCAGATTGAAAAATCGGGTCTTGTGTTCTAACACAGCTGCCTACTGCTGGAGCCAGGGCACGGTGGAGCCCTCAGAAAGGAGAGGGAGCAAGGGCCAGAAAGCTCAGGGAAAAGGCAGTGGGGGGGTGGGGGGGTGGAGGTGGGGAGGGAGTGAGCACGAAGCAAATCACTTTAAACCTCTGTCGAAAACTAGATTAATTTTTTTCACTAAAATATTTTCTTCTGGCCCCTTTATAGACTAGACTGTACAAAAAAAGTAGAGTCCTATGATTCTATGGGTTCTGGAACAGAAAGCAAATCTTTAAAAGTTAGGTTAGAAATTGTTGGTAATGAATGACTGTATCACAGTTTTTAATCCCAATTATAAGCAGGTGATAGCCTCAGAACTTAATCTAAAAGACAATATTTCAAACTACTTAAGGTCAACCTCACACATTTTTAGAAGCACACTCTTTTTTTTTTTTTTTAAATTATGGCACAGTGGTTAAGAGTTCTGGCTCTGGGGTTAGAATACCTGGATTCTATTTCTGGCTCTGATACCACATGGCTGCTGTAAGCCTCAGTTTCCTCATCTGTAGAATGGGAACAATGAAGCTCCCTCATAGAGTTTTCATTGGCATTAAAGGGATTTCCATACAGAAGGCATGTAGCATAGTGCTTGGCACATAGTAAGCATTCAATAAATATTAGCTGTTATTATTATTAATTAAGCAGATAAATAATATAAAAGCTTTTCACTAAGTGCTATTGGACCTCTCTAAGCCTCTGTTTCATCTAGACAAGAAGCTAATAATACCTACATTGCAAGCTTAGGGAAAACTCACAGAAAGAATCTGTACAAAGTAGGCCCTTGATAAATGCTGGTTAAGATCATTGGATGTCTCTCTCTCCTGGAATTTTAGTGCCAAGAGAGCAGAACCATCTGTTTCATTCATTAGCATAGCTTCAGTTCTTGAAACACTGCCAGCACAGAAAGGCACCCAAGAATTATTTGTTGAATAGTCATTCTTATCACTATTATTATTGTTATCCTGGGTAGAGGCTATGCATTCTTTTTTTAACATTTAAAAAATGTTAACTTTTAACATTTAGATTAGGTTACTGTATGAATTACACGTACTTTTAAAAAGCTGCTTTTGTTTAAAATACTCCAAAATTCTGACTAATACTGGTTGCTTTTCCGCTAATTAATCCAAAATAGTGAGGTTCATTCTATCTTGAAGAATGAGAGGCAGACCCTGGAGGAGAAGAGCGAGCCAGCAACACCTGCTGCTCCATTTCCAGAGCTGGGAGCTCCTTCACAGCACGACGTCCCTGGCTGGTCAGGAAGTGCAAGGGGCTGGCGACCCTCTGCGACGCACCACCAGGAGCACCCCACCCTCTTTCCGGTCCCTTTCCCTCTCTCACTCCTATTTTATTTTCCCTCTTTTGCTGACATGATTCAGTCTTGCAGATGAGCCTATATAAGTAATTGCTAGAGTCTTATCTGTCCACATGTTAACAGAAGAATAAGTGAATAAATGAAAAAATAGATACTGAGACGGGAACAGAAGAGGGGGTGAGGTCTAACAAGTGCTGACGACGCAGGTCAGGAAATCAATGTAGGGGGTCATGACTAGTATTTTTATCCATTAATGAAAGACAATAGAATAGAAAATATTAGAGGACATCAGCTATATTAAAGGTAAGAATTATTTTGTGAAACTTTTTTCAGCTGTGTGTGTATACCTGTGTGTGTGGCCAGGTCACAAAGCAAAGTACATTTATATTTTATTTGTAAGTTCTGGCAAAGAAAAAGAAAAGTTTGCAAATGCTGGTAAAAACCCCATTCAGTTAATAGTAGAGACTTTCAAAAGGAACCAGGAACTATGATCTTCCCTTCCCATCATCTTCGCTTCCTACCGCCTTGGGCTGCCCACCACACCCAAGGACTTGTTTCTTCCTCGTGGACACCAGGGAAATGAGGGTGCTGATCTCTGGTATCTGGTCAACTTATTTGAACAAAAATTCTACAGATATTGTAACAAGGGAAAAAGTTTTAGAAAAGGTTCGCCTCATGGAATTTTAAGCAAAGAAGGCTTTTACTTTAATCAGTGATTCTTAGTGAAGAGAGTTAAACCATCTCCACAAAGAGCTGAGAATGATCTTGTGGAATTCACAGTCAATTAAATCACAAGTATTTTCACATGGGTTTTCACCCTGGCCAAAGTTTCCTTCCCATTACGGCTGTTCATAACTTCACAAAACTTGACATTTCATTCCCCTATAACACCACTTCATTTTATGAGGTTATACGGCATGAGAATGACAAGGAAGCTTCTTTTCAAATTTACTGCTTGTGGTGGCATATCATTTGCCAGGGAAACTGAGTTTTTGATTTGACCCTTAAAACTGGTCAACAAAAGCCTTTCTTTGAGCTCTAGTAGAGTTCACCACTAAAATGAAGAGTGGAAAGGAGAAAGAGAAATGTTCTCCTTTGAAAGATTTAAACAGAAAAATCAGTACAGTAGACAATATTATTAGTGGCAGAAAAAGTCACATAAATCACCTTTTATCCTTAGTCTTGCAGGACTGAGCAGACAATGCCTTTTCCCTGGCTAGAGTCATCCTTTGAAAATGGACTTTCATACAGGGAAGGAGTGAGGGAAACTGAGGCCCATCTTCAACTGCTGCTACCTCTAATATCAAAGAGCTTCCAGAGGCCTTCTTCGTAAGCTTTGGGGTGGAGACTGCTTCTCCGGGGTAACTGGCTGGTGAGGTCCTCTGAGTGGTCAAACTGCTTTTCTCTACACTAGTCTTAACCATCCAATAGCTTCTCATTACAGCTGAACACAGCCCTGCAATCCTTCCTGTAATGCGGTCTGCCAGAGAACCTGCCACAGGGACTTCCTCCCACTCTCAGCAAGGTCTCAGGAAACTCTCAGAAGGGCCAGCTCTGAAATTCACTTCTCAGAGGCCCACAGCTGCCGGCGCAAGATCCACTGAGAGGTGATTCAGATACCCATTTACCCTTCACGTTAGCCCATCCTTCGCTCACAGTATTGGAATGTGCCGCACAATATGCTTTTTTGAAGAGGAACCAAGGAGTAATTCATCTTCTTTATGTGTGCTAAGCAGAGCAAGAGGGAGAGGCGAGCGGGACCCATGATGAGCTGAGGAGTAGTGATTAGTAACAGCTGACAGCCTCAGACCAAGACCCTTTCTTTGGTTACCTCATTGTAACAGCCAAGCACAAAGGAATGACTGTCCTCTCGCCAAGACTTAGAAACCCAGGACCACAGAAAATAGCAGCTCAAAGAAAAAATGTGGGTTGGACAGTGAGGGCAAGGGGCTGATCAGACCCTCTCTTGGTTATACCTGCGAAGCCTGGCCTTGGCAAGAAACCTCTACCATGCGGGAAGACGCACCAACACGCGATGGACCATCAACCAGTACCCACCAGGAGCACTGATGTGAACAGAGAACGTAGGTGACTTTACCCGCAGTAGAAAGAGTGTGCAGAGAGCAGCAAATTGCTTTGGTTTAATGAGAGGAAGTTCTTTGAGGGGCAGAGCTCCAGCCCCCTCTGCCTTTTTTCCCAGAAGAATCATGATTTACAACCAAGCACTGGATGAGTGCTTTCCAAAACAGCCCTCTTTACTTTGGATTGTGTTACTTGCTGTGGAAAAGAGCTTTATGTTCTGGGCCCTGTGTGACTTTCTTAGGAAGACCATGATCAAGACAGCACGTTTCCTAGTTGGCAGAATGCTGAATGGGATTGAATTCCACAACTTGGCCAGACTTGTTCGAAGTTAATCAAAAGGCATCTCGAGTTGACTGGAGAACATGTCAGACTCAAGGGGTGCCCTTTCTTTCCGTGGAAGGCCTGTCCCTCACAGAAGAAAAGGAATTGAAAGCCTCATAGAAATTGAAGGCAACATATGGACATTAAAAACCAATTCAACCTGGCCCTGATTCCCAGAAGAACAGTTGAAGCAGGAGTGTGACTCCAGGCCTTGAAATGAGGCTAGGAAGTGGCAGATATTCCTGTGTGACCCAATGTCCACTCCCACCCCTCCCTCCTGCCCCATTTTGTGCCATCAGAAGATTCTGGAACCATAACCCAACCTGAGAACTCTGAAACGGACTGAGGTTGTTTGTTGCTTGAAACTTAATTAAGATAATTTTAAAAGATATATACCTTATTAAAAAGGGAAATAATTGAGAATAAAATGTGTTTACCTCAGCTATTTTCTAAATTAAATCCATAATGTAGAATCTCATATACTATATAAAAGAGTAAATTTTTAAAAATTTAGGTCCACTTTTTGCCAGTTAAGAAGAGTATGCAAAATTCAGTCTTTGGGGACACAGTTGGGTCGAAGAGAGGAGGAAGAAAAGATTGTGGAGATAAGAGAGTTGAGAGAATGACAGACAGGAGGAGAGAGAAAAGACAAAGAAAGGAGACTAGAAAGCAAAGTATGGAATGCAGAAAAAATTCGGTAGGTGCTTTTATCTCAGTTAACAGAGTTCTTGGGCTGTGGCCAACACACCCCTTTGCGTTCTGATTAGTTTTCTCAGCATTGAAAAGCTCACCGCTTGTTCTTATCTAATCTATAAAGGCATCGTTGCACCCAGGGAGCGGGAGATTCTGCTCCCAGCTACCTGACTCAAACGATAAAGCAGTATCACTTCACAGAGTCGAGAAGACTGTCCTAAACTTTGGAATTGTTGGCTTCCCTCATCTCCGCCTTATACACTTAAGAGAACATTCCCTCCTCGGAACAGGAAAAGCTGCATTTTTGCCCCAGGGTCACGGGATTGAATTATTCCTGACGTATTCCACAAGCAGTGGCACAGCACCTGGACAGCTTTTCCCCTTCTACACAAGGCGGTTGTTTCTGCATACTCTAGTTTTGTAACATGCATATAGATAGTTTCTACGTGCTTCTCAGTTTCATATTTTGATGTTTTTTCAAGGGGTATTTAGGAATTCCCAAAAATTCTCCAAAGAAAATTATAGGCAGCCCCTCACATCAAACTTCACGTATCCTGAACAGACTTTAGGGATGTAGGAGTGTGTCAAAGACATGTGGAAACGGCATTTGGTTGATTGGAGACTGATGTTGCATGGATTGGACTGGTAAAATTATCCTTTAGTGTGGGATTTAGGAATAGGGTGGGTAACAATGCAGCCACCAGTGTTTGGGAAAAAACACGACTAGTGGATGGGTACGTTTGAATAAAATCTGGTAACACTAAATGGCAAAAGAGAGAGAGAGAGGGAGAGAGGGAGAGAACTGGAGACATTGTTGTGCAAAAGGAATATGAGATAAAAGATTTATAAATAAGGCAAAGGAAAGGCGGGTGCAAAGCACTGATTTCAAATGAATGATTCAAAAAAGGCCCCCACTGCCCCATCACAAATAATGGAAAGAGGCGGTATGTAGTGAAGTTATGTTAAGGCTAACTTGCTTCTTTTAAAAGTGGCTATATTAACTGCTTCTACAACGAAAAGTTTTTCCTTTATTCATGCATTCTTTCAACTTTTATTAAGGACCTTCTCCGTGCTCTGGCCAAAGACATGATCATTAGGGCCCTCATATATTTAGTATAATAAGTAAGACTTAAAAATATATTATTGTGAAACAGCCCTGAACAAATAAAGTTATCCAGCAGAGGGATCTGGAATGGAATTGGGAGGAAAACAGGGAAATTGGTTGGTATGTATTGAAAAGACATGGTTGTAATAAACTCTACATTTCTCTTGATTTGAATGTGGGCTCTCTCACTAATTAGTTTGTGACTGGTCAAGATATGGAACCTCTCTGTGTCTCAGTAAATGAGGGATAACAACAGTATTTACTTCACAGGATTGTTCTGAGGATTAAATGAGTTCAACGTGTGATCCTTAGAACAATATCCGGCACATATAAATTAGCCATGATGATGATGATGTTTTTGTTTTTGTTTTTTAAAAACACCTTTAGCTCTGAAGGGCTCCTTGGAACACCTCTGTAAAATGAGAAAACTCAGTAAGTCAAATTAGACCCTACACTGCCAGGCCCAGGCTACGTGCTTTATTTCATTTTATCCTCCCAACCAACCTGCAAGGTTGGGACGGTCAATCCCCAGTTACAGATTAGGAAACAGGGAGGTGAAAGCACTTGCTCAGGATCACACAGTTCATAAGCGGCATTGCTGGCATCTGAACTTGTCTTTCTGCCTCCAGAATCCACTGTTTAATCCTTATACTCACTGCCCTGGAGATTCTTTGTAAAATAAATTCTTCTTTGCACTGGATTTGTATCAATTATTGATTTGCACTTGTTTCAACTAGTGGGGAATTCTGACAAAAATCTGATAAATTCATATTTGGAAGTATGTCATATATCATAGTAAAAAAGGATGGTGCACGTGTTGAAAAGTAAAGCAATGACGATGAGTGGCTACTGTCAAAGCACTGGGCAGCCTGCACTGAAATTAGTCTGACATCTCACTGAACTGGAGAGTTCATAACATGTTGGCTTTATTTAGAAGGTGATATACTGGGGCTGACCCGGTGGCACAGCAGTTAAGTTCACACACACTGCTTCAGCAGCACAGGGTTCGCCAGTTTGGATCCCGGGTGCAGACCTATGCACTGCTTCTCAAGCCATGCTGTGGCAGGTGTCCCACATATAAAGTAGAGGAAGATGGGCATAGATGTTAGCTCAGGGCCAGTCTTCCTCAGCAAAAAGAGGAGGATTGGTAGTATACGTTAGCTCAGGGTTAGTCTTCCTAAAAAAAAAGACACAAAAAGTAATTGAAAATTCAAAAAAAAAAAAAAAAAGAAGGTGATATACTGATGGATATCCTAAATCAAAGAAGAAAGAAAGAAAACTCGACCATGGATAATTACACATTGCAAAGACCTTGGGTGATTACTAGAACCTCCAGGTCTCTTGGTGAAGCTGCAGCGCCCTGACCCCCATGCCTTGTAGGGTGTCAGTTATCAACCTTTTCTCTGAGCGCACCCATGATGGCGCTCACCATCTCCTAGGCTAGCTCTTCATTGTTGGGCAGCTTTGATTTTTAAAAGACAGTACTTAGAACTGAAATCTGGGTCCTTATAACCCTTTTCCCCTGAGATAAATTTTTGCTTCTGGAGGAACACAGAGCAAACATAATTCACATTTACCAGAGGGACCTTCTTTTCTCTAGACTAAATACACATCATTTCTCCAACTGATCCTCATGTGTCATTATTTCCAGATGCTCACCAACCTGCAATCCCTCCCACTGCCTACCCGTCAGTGCCCTCACGCTCTGGTCCAAACTTTGTTTTCGCAGCTTCATTTCCTAGTAAGGCCAGCCCTATTCTTCCAGGCAACCTAGACTACTTAGTATTCCCTAGACGTTCCTTCAGTTTTCTGTCTCTGCATCTTTGCTTTTAAGGTTTCCTCTGCCCTCATCCTCATTTCCTGTGGAAATTCTACTGCTAGTCCAGCCCCTGAATTCCCACAGCACTTTCATTGTGATTCTTGGCTTCAGAGTCTGCTTTGTCTTACAGTCATGTGTGTACCTGTTGAGCTCTCCATTTAAATTTTTAATTCCTTGAGGCTAGAGACTGGCGATAGCTCTTCATATCTTTATTCCTCACACCGATTAGCACATTGCCCGCCCAAAACAGGTGTCCAATAAATGTGTCTTGGATTGGATTCAACACTCTCTTAGTAGCTACTCTGCTTTGTCAAAGTCACTCTTGAATGCGCCTGGAAATAAACAAATTACTCCCGATGCAGTGTGACCAGCGCAGAGTACAGTGAACTATTAATAATTCTACTGAGGAAGCGCACAACTATATTCATTCTTTTTTAGCCACCACATCCTACTGTTGGTTCATATTAAGCCTTTAGTCACATGAACTGCTGCCAAGCTCAGTCTTTCCCCATCCTGCAATTGCACAATTGCTTTTCGAATCTAAAAGCAGAAATGTACATTTATCCCCCACTCAACTTCATCTTGTTGGTTTCTGTCCAGCATTGCAGCCTACTGAAGTCATTTTGAATCATGATCATAGGCATATGTGGCAGAAGCCATTCTTTTTGGGCTTATGTCATCTGAAAACACAATGTAGGTGCCTTCTAGGTCTTTAAGTTCTTGATAAAAATATGGAAGAGGACAGGGTTTTTAAAAAGTACACCAGGATACTTCACTAGGTGTCTTTCCAGGTTGACATGGAGCCTTAAACACTCTTTAGATCTAAACGTTCAGCCAGTTTCAAATCCACTTCATTGTTTTATTAGGTCCTATTTTATTGTCAAAGGTATTATGGAAGACTCAAAAATGTTCAGAAGAACCAAAACAAATTGTAGCAGGAATTCCAAAGCCAAACATTCTTATAGGGAGGGAGTATTTTTTTTTCTTTTTCTTTTTTTTCCTTTTTCTCCCCAAAGCCCCCTGGTACATAGTTGTGTATTCTTCGTTGTGGGTTCTTCTGGTTGTGGCATGTGGGACGCTGCCTCAGCGTGGTCTGATGAGCAGTGCCATGTCCCCGCCCAGGATTCGAACTAACGAAACACTGGGCCGCCTGCAGCGGAGCGTGCGAACTTAACCACTCGGCCACGGGGCCAGCCCCAGGGAGGGAGTATTTTTAAAATATAAAAATAGTCCTTGTAGTACATGGAGCTATTACAAGATGCTTTTTGAGAATACAGTCAGCCTGACTTTGTAACTTTAGGAAATAACTCTCTTTTCCTAAAAGAATCATTAGTATCAATCTAGAAAAGTATATGCTGATAAATATCTTTCTCCACTAAATAGGAATTGTAATATCATTTGGGTAGAGATGTAAATACATCAAGGATTAATACAAACATATGTTATTCATATGAGAAAGAAATAACATAATTATTTTAGGCTTCAAGTAAGTTCATTGAGTAACTCATCGGCAAAAAATTCTGGACGTGCTATGATGATCAGGAAAAAGTCCATTATTTAAAGGTATATGCCTCTTATTCATCTTCACTTGTACTCTTTCCACAATAACATATCGGCTCGTGATTTTCCACGTTATAGTTCTTCAATTATAAATACACAGGATGATCTGTATTTATTGCTATGTGCCTAGTGGCTATCACAGTAAGCACTCAATAGGTATTCGTTGAATGAATGATGAATGACAAAGTCTGCAAATTAAGCAGGAGAGAACAATTAAGCAACTGTACTCAACCCACAAATCGAGTTATTTATCTAATATCTCCTATAACAAGAGTTCAT
This sequence comes from Equus caballus, assembly GCF_041296265.1. NCBI lineage: Eukaryota > Metazoa > Chordata > Mammalia > Perissodactyla > Equidae > Equus > Equus caballus. Next base: position 43,548,146 of record NC_091704.1, read on the forward strand.
CACGGCATCTAGCACTGTGATGCAAATGTACCAACAGTAGTTCCTACTCACAAGGAGTTCTTCTGTTGAGTAGACAAATCAGTCATATAGTCACCAAACAATGTGACAAGTCATGTTCTCACCAAATAATCAACCACACACGACATAAAGAGTTAAGTGCACAACTGGAAAATATTTAGCTCCTGTGGAGAACAGACTTTATCACAGGCAGTGAATAAATGCAACAGATGCACATTATCATTATAAATTGCTCCAGTACAAATCTAGAGGCCACACCACATTAGGGGTTGCATGGCACTACAGAGAGGGGGCTTTAGTGACAAATAGATCTGAGTTTGACCCCAGGCTCAGAGTTGAACCCAGGCCACCTGAGAGTAGGGAGACTTTGGGAAGTTTCCTCATCTGTAAAATGGAGATAATAATAATGACCACGCAGAAGGGATAACACATACGTACGTTTAATGCCCAATATGTCTTTTATATTCAATAACGACTAGCTATTATGCAGATAAAATAAAAAATGTCACTGACCAATCAAAGAATAAACCTGCAATCAAGATGATCATTTTACCACTTTAAGGGGGAAAAGAGTAAACATGATCTGAATGGCAATATCAGTGTTCTCACATACTTTCAGCTTCAGATGTAAATCACACATTGTTTAGCTAATTATTGAGGAGGCACCATGTGCCAGGCTCTGTCCCACACTAAGTAAACCTTGTAGCATTGTCTCTAATTTGCACACATTTTAATGCCATGGAAACTTGATTGCAGAGGACATAATCCCACAGGGAATCTGCAAACACCCCTGGAAACCAAGTCTGTTATCAAGAAGCCAAAATTAAATGCCTAAAATTGGGGCTAAGTCACGGCTGAGGACTTCCAGGTTTGGAGAGTGAGGCCAAGAAACCAAGAGGTTCAATGATGACAAAATGACACCACTAGTTAGTGGTGAGGCTAGGACAGAATGACAGCTTCACCACAGCCTCTTGCAGAGCAGTTCAAGGCTTTGCTTTAACTTCACACCAACTTGAAACTGGTTTCATTGACAACAAACGAAGTTTTGGCAATCTTGGATGGTCATGAGCTTTCTTGGCATGTAGTTTTTTTATTTTAACATAGAAAATATAGTGACTTTGATTTCTTACTCAAGGTCACCCACAGGCAGTTTTCTTGTTCAGAAATATGGACAAGCTGCAGGGAGCGTTACTAAGACAACAGCAAGTCAGGTGAAAGAAGGTGAGGGAACACACAATGCAATTTCTGAAACTGGTTACCACTTAGTGATAAAGACAAGGAATCGTCAATGAGAGCGCCACCAGATGACCTGGCCCAGCACTAAGGAAATGATCTTCTCTGGGCAGATCTTAGATGCACAAGCCAGAAAGGGCCTTTCATCTGATACCCTCCAGGAGGGGGCCAAAAGGGCCTCTGAAGTTGATGTCATAGTATTGAAGCAGAGCCTAAGAGTGGCAGTAATCACTCACATTAGTCCAATGCCTAAAATTCACATAAAGCATATGCTCACAGCTGTGATCTCAAGTGAGCACATCTAGGGGTCCTCCAAGTGGCATGGATGACAAATATATCCATTACTATCACGACTATTATTCCCACTCCTTAAATGAGCCTTGAATGCCAAAATGACTTTTCCCACAGCTAGTCAGTGCTGCGACTATTAGTCTGTATAGACATTAGTCTGGTTGCTCCAAAGTTTGTGTTCTCAAACACAGAATAGGGATAGTCACAGATAAGTGACAGCGTGAGCCTCCTCTTCTTTGATTGCATGCTCTGCAGTACTCAGCTGGCCCCTCTTCAAGTTTTCAGATATAAACACTTCATCTTTGTAGGGGAGGAAGATGGAGGGCCTGGAGTCTATGTTTAACACTCTGTGACTTCCTTCTTCAGCACCTAGCACAGCTGACTGGAGGAGCTCGGTACTGAATGAATGAACAACCTCAACTAGACAATAGCTGCTGTGCATGACTCAGAGCACAAATGCAGTGAGGACAAGGAAGGGAATGAAGCATGAAAACATATGGCAGATGCTGTCAGGACTATTTACCGCGTATCCAGTGAAGGCACAGAGCTATACAAGGTCTGACAGGGAAAATAAAGGAAATGGTGCAGTCCGTGCCCCCTGAGAAGCATACTGACCGTCTTACCGAGGCCACAGCCCGTGAAAATGCCTCATGAATGCCTATGGAATAACTTCCAAATGAGTAGAAATGTAAAATATTTCAAGTAGGGAGATAAACTGTGTAAAGAAGGGAGGTGAATGGGATAACCACCCAGGGAGAATCAGTACGCAAGATACACAAACACGCCCCTTCATCCACCACGGGGTGTTCTGAAGCATAAGAACATTCTCATTGGCTTATCCCACTCACTGTGGACTTTCTATATGCACACACAATTTTCTCTATGCTCCCTAACAGCCCCTGGAGGGGCATGAGAACCCTCTCAGAAGTGGATTCTGTCTTCTGACATTAATAAGAAAACATGAACATTTTCCTTTTTTCTTAGTTAATCATCCTTGGTTCGTTTGAGAGAAATTTATTGAGCACTTATTGTATGCCAGGCCAGACCTATGGACAGAAGTTCAATCTAGTGCTTGCTCTCAAGGCTCCCAGGCTCACGGGGGAGCACAGCATTCCAGCAGGCGGGGCAGGGTTGGGTGAGCCTCATACCAGCATTGGGAAAGAAGGGAAGAGTGTGTGGCAGATGCGAGGGGCCCTGGAGAAGGGAAACTGGGGAACTGGAATAACCTATAAGCTAGATTTCTGGCAACACTTGACTCTGCTGTTGGGGACAATTGGAAAAGCACATTTAGAAAGAAGGAGCGATTTTAGTGCCAAATCAGATCTGCCTGTGCGTGTTTACCAGATTGCACACTGAGAGCCAAGGATTTAGTAGTGATGTCGTCAGAACCAATAAATAGGTTAGGAGAACTCGTGAAGGGTAAATGTGCAGTCAGAGGTTAGGTATTTATGTGAACACTGGAACACATTGAAGGCACAAAGGCTGTTGAAATTCTAATTATGAGACATGAAATAACCCAAATTTCGAAAGCTAGTACCCCTCACAACACTGCCAAACACCTAGCATCTGTTCAAATCTATTATGAACCATTTCCTCGGGGAGGGAAAGTGAAAGAATTGCAAGCAGCTGCCGAGAAGTGTGCTAGCAGGGGATGCCCCATCCACACTGCAAATTTACGTGCGAACTTATTCATTAAGTAATACTATTACTGATCATGGGCATGCCACAAAATGGACGAGGAATTCAATCACAAAGCACATGCGAGATCAATGCTTTAAGAGGTCATAAAACAATTTAAGAAGTATATCTTAGAAAATGCACTAAAAAGCAAACTAGCAAATCAATCTGACGTCCCACATTTGGTTTACGAAGCTGTACTTATGCTCTCCAGAGGAGGAAGCATTTCAAACTTCAGGACCCTCAGCCTGACTATTTCAAAGCCTGCAATTTGCAGAGGCCATGTCAGTTTCTGTAATTCAGCTTTTAGAGGACTTAACTTTACTCTGTTTTCTGGTGCCTAAGAATCGTTCCTGGTGAAATTTTCTTCCACTGTGCATTTACATCCCAGAGTCACTGTGGGAGGAGAAAAAGCCACGTGATACAGCAGTGTTAGTAACACGTAGCTATATTGGGTTACTTTCTTTTTACTAAATATTTTAGGCGCAGTTCTTGCTCCCTGGGTAACTCTGGGAATTCTCCGGAGGCGTACAGAAGACGTGAATCTAGCTCTTTGTGTCTGTAACTGTACACCTGTTATTGGTGCAGAGGATGAAAAGAAAACACCAAACGCACATTGTTCTATTTTTAAGCTGTTGTACTCAGTTGTACTCAGTTCCAGGGGAGGGAAATATGCCCTTTCTCTCCTTGAAAGTTACCGAGAGCCAGCTATTCTGCTGTAGTGTAAACTCAATTTCCAAACTTTGAAGACAGATGATCGTCAGTACTGAGGGAGAAAGTACGAAGAGTGTGTGTGTGCGCGCGCACACGCGTGCGTGGGCATGCATACCAGTTAGAGCTGAGGGTGCCAAAATAAATCATTCCTCACATCCGGAAATGCCTATCAGGGAAGTGAACTAGCTGGCAATCAGAAAACTCCCATGTCATGCTCACTGTTTTAAACGGCACACAATCTCATGTCCTAGGGCAGAATTGCACGCCATGGCTTCAGTAGGCATTCCACCAAATATTAACTGAAAGATTTAATCAGTGAATCTTTCCAGGAAAAGCATAGCAAAGCTCTTTGCCTGTTTAAAAAAGAAGAAAAAAAAGCCAACTGCATAAATTGGTGCAATGTTTCTCTAAGTCAAGAGCCCAGATGTTGGCTTTTCTGGTCTGTTACTGCTCAAGGAAGCAGTGGAATGTTATGTAGTGTATAACACCTTTTACATGAAAGTGGAAACTTTCATGACACTTTGTAAAATAGATGGAGACTCTCTGGGATCTCAGAAAATGATTACTGCCAGCTCCTGGGGATGGAGTGCCAAACAAAAGGGTCCCTGCTTTCATGAAACTTACAGTTGGCTGGAGGAGGTGGAGAAGGACAATGGGGCCACCTGATTACACTGCATGGGTAGGGAAGTGACATCCAAGGTAAGACCAGAGGGTAAGGATGGGTTTCTGGTGAAGAGGCTGGAGAAGGAGTTCAGGCAGACATGGTCGGGGGGAGGGGTGGTAAGAAATGAGATGGAATGAGCTAAGCAGAAGCCATTTAAGACATGCTTTGAAGTTTGACCTTTATTCCAAAAGCCATGTGAGAGATAAGCCCAGAGGTGAGTTTTAGGATGATGATATCATCTTTGTGTAAAAAAGCAGGTCAGAAAAAGGCAAGTCCCTACTGGAGTAGGGGGATGGCAGGGAGACTAGATGGGGAGTTGTTGCTGTCGATTAGGATTGAGACGGTGTTGTCTGAACTAGGGTGGGGGTGGTGGCCATAGTCAGAAGTCAGAGTTAAGGAGGTAGAATCAACAAGCCTGGGGGTGGGGGAGGAGTTGTGGGAAGGGGCTAAATTTCTGGCTTAGCCCCTAGTTTCTACATTTCTTTTGAGTTTTCTAAAATAAAACCTTTCAACAGTTTTCCTACTCTTTTTTTCTAAATCCAAAATAGTTGAATTCCCCTCTGCATTACGTTCTTTCACCAGCAATAAATTTGTTCTACATGCACTCACCGTCTTCATAATAATGAACCAGTTCTATAAAATCTTAGGAACTTGAAAGGGGCCCGTGGGTCCTTTCCAGGCAGTGAGGCAGGCTTAGAATTATGAAGTCTTTACTGTGTCTTTAAGCCTAACTAACTCAATATTCTTTGGTCAACTGAATTTTACCAGCTCCTAAAAGCTGTGGTTACTAAGGTTCTCCAAAGCCTCTTTCAGCTACAGACTTACAGGGCTCGTAACTATCTGTGAAGCTCTTGACCAAGAACTTCATGGTCTGAGGGACAGAGAAAGACATTAAAACACGCTAGGGAGATGTAATCAGTAAGAGTCCAGATTGTGGCCAACTAATTTTACATGCCAATCTGGTCTCTTCAACAAACAAATTGCAAAAGAAAAAGATGGGAAAGATAGGGAGAGAGAGAGAAAAGAACCTACAGATTAAGGGATTTAAAGGAAATGGAAAACAAATTCAACATATAAATGTGGCTTGACTCAAACCAACAGACTATAAAAAGAGAGGGAGAAAGGAAATGGGGATTTTTGAAAACTGGATGATATTATTAAGGGATTATTGTTAATTTTTAAACAAGTGATAATGGGCATTATGGTTGTGTTTAGGGAAAAGAATCCTTCTCTTTTTAGACATAAATGACTCTAACAGAGACAGCCTTTCTCTCAGACTCTAGAAAGTCTTTACCATGTATCCGGAGAGAAGGCCTTCACTCTCTGGACAGATAGAGGTCAACGTAAAAACAGTGGACAAGTTCACCCAACATTTAATCTAGTTTCGCCACCTGCCTCTACATAAGAATTGGATGCTCAGATAAAAACAGGAAGGTAGTCTGACATTCTAAAACTCTACTTTCACATTTGCCCAGCAATTTATTCCTGAAAATGAAATAAACATTCCTAAAATTTTGAGTCAAAAATTTTTTTTTCCTGAAGAAGATTAGCCCAGAGCTAACATCTGTTGTCAATCTTCCTCCTTTTTTTGCTTCAGGAAGGTTGGCCCTGAGTTAACATCTGTGCCAGTCTTCCTCTGTTTTATATGTGGGTCGCCACCACAGCATGGCTGACAAGTGGTGTAAGTCCATGCCTGGAATCTGAACCTGTGAACCCGGGCTGCTGAAGTGGAACGCCCCAGACTTAACCACTAGGCCACGGGGCCAGCCCCTGAGTCAAATTTTAAATGCACTAAAATAATCTATGGTGGAGCATTTTATAATTTATTATTTTTGGAAAACTCACACAATTATTCTCAATTGGGAAAGCACAGCTCCCTCAAGGGTTGGAGGGAGGGAAGTGAGTCTTGGTACCTGAATAATCTTTAGTGTTCTTTTGAGCCATGCAAGTTTACATGGCTCCTCTGCTCCCCCTACACCAGTAGAAACAAAAACAAGAGATTACATTAGCTACTATTAGCTATTAAGAAGAGTGATTTTTATCCCTCAAGTATGCTGAGACTGGAAACATTTTGTGAACCATTGATCTGTACTTTTCTTTAGAGTATTTTCTCAAAGTGAACTATACCTTGATCTTTCAACATTGTCAGGAATTGTCTTAGAATGAATCTGTTGGAATGAAGAGAATGGAATATCTTTCTTTTTAATCGACAGCAAGCTGCAGAAAGGCTAGAGTCCTGTTCATTATGTCACTTTTCCATCTTGATCATGTCAACCAACAGAAGACAGAACTGTTTTTTTTTTCTTTCAGAAGCCTAAAAATAGGAATTTAAGCCAACTGTCCATTTTTTGTGATGAAGATAATGAAATTCTCAGAGAATCTTTTACCCATGAGCCCATCAGATAAATTCATTCAGCTAAGCTCGATTTGTGACTTTTATAATTAAACATACGCAAAGAATATAAGAACTGAATTGACAGTTAGGACTGCTCATTATAGGTAGCATAAAAGTGTATATTTGTGGTGTTTCTTTTGAATACTTCTTCTGTTTTCATATTTTTTTCTTCTTCTGAAGTCTTAGTAACCCTTGAACCGCAGGTCATTAATGCAGTGGGAGATGTGAGGGCTCAAACCCTACACTTGCCTTCACTGAATCTTTTCACAATGTATGTGGTTCAAAGGAAAAATAAAGAGAATTGCTCTCTCTAATGACCAGTCACACACTGGGTCTGTTCATGACTAAAGAAGTCCTTTTCAACCCTTTCTCCTGATGAGGCTGCACTTTTTGAGCATGGATTTCAACTATCTGTACCTGTGGGAAGTTGGTATCAGTCGCTCAGTGTGACAAGAAGGCCAGGGGGTTTATCCCACAAAAGCACTGTGAACAAAGCCCATCGAAGCCACAGATACCTTCCAAAGGGAAAAGTTTGTAAAAGCCAAATTCTCAAACTATACAGAGGAGGAGACACTACGAGGTGCGGCACAGAATGCATTTGGAGGTTGTCCAAAGATCTAATTACGGGGACCAAAACGGAAGATTTTGCAGGCTTGAATTAATTTAAGAACTGTGTTCCAAATTATATTAGTCAACAGTAAAGAAGGTTTATTGACACAAATCTCAAATTTCCTTGAATAGTTTCTAAGTTAAATTTTTGAAACTTAAGTTTGTTGCTCACAGTGGCATAGTCCTGTCTGTAGGTAAAATAATTGAACACACAAGCCTTTTCGCTTTTGACATTGAGACAGCGCAATCATTTTAAAAAACTTAATAATGGAAAGGTATTTAGAAGAATAAAACACCACTTCTTGCATATCTATGTGTTTGGTGCCCAAAATAAAGAATCAATACAACCCAAATGGCAAATTCAATGCTGATTGGTGCTCGCTTCGGCAGTACATATACTAAAATGCTGATGAATGCCTTAATTGAAAGAAAATTCTAGATGATCACATGGAAATGCAGAATAGCTTACATTAACCCTAACACCACAAGGCTTGGAAAATTAAGGATGATTCAAACAACAGGCCCCTCACCGTCCTGTTAGGCTCACTACAGACTCGGAGCAAGCAAAGCCCATTTTAGCTTCCTCCACGCAAAGGTTGGGATAATTTAAAAACAAGAAACAAAAAACTCATGAAGTTACTGTGATAAACTGTGCTAAAAGAAACTATTCTCTTTTTAAGTGCAATAATTGTTGAGACTGCTTCCTTTTCTCAAAAACTGATTTCAGTTGTAAAAATAAAAGAAAATGGATGACTGGAGTCTGGATGTTTGTTAAGGAAACAGCGTTTGAGACAAAATTTGACCAAATTTGCCTTTTTCTGGTGCTGACAAAATCTCTTTCCATGAAAGAATCACTGATTTTATCTCAATTTTTGTGTACTCTTCGGGGTGAGTAGACCGACGGGTAGATTGGCAGGAACAATGTGCCAAAGTAAAATTGATTAAATTTGTTTTAATATATTTGATCTCTCTTTCTTTCCCAAGCAAAGTTTGGAATCATTTTGAATGCCAAAGGAAACAGTCCATTTAACAAAAGATATATTTGAATTTAAGTGTATCTGGATTGAATGTCCAAAGTGAAAACATTCATTTGGAAGGATCAAGTGTGCAAATCCATGGCAGCTAATTTTGCCTTTTGTACATTGAAAATAATTAAATAATTTCATTCAAGTCCTCTTGGTAAGTTGCATTATGACTGGCATGTGGCTGAAAATAGAAATTGGTTAACAGTGAGTGTTTGTTGAGTACTCCCAGGACTCAAAGTATTTTAAGAGGAAAAAGATCAAATTAGATTCTTACTTGAAACCACAAAAGAACCACACATTTCCAATAGGGTAATTAAAGAAAACAAATGAAAACCTAAAACTTAGTTATGCAGAATCATGAAACTTTCTCTGCATCTTCTGTGTGTGAGTCCCAGGTGGGTAGATCCAATTCCATTACAACTCACAAATATATATTTTACAACATGGTACCATATGGGACCTATATTTTATTAGAATAGATACATTTTGGTTGTGACTCTAGGGCTGTGGACAGAGACGATTTTAATGAGAAATATCCCATGGGACCAATTCTACCCCCGACCCTCACATCCCAATGGCACAATGAACATGGGGTGGATATGGCGTACTTTTGAATTCCTCCTCGCACCTCTGCTTCCCTCATATAGCACTATTTGTACTCCACTGAGGCAGGAATTACTCGTACCTGCAAAGTTTCAAGTATCTTTTTCTCAAAAATATCCCTTTGAGCATTATTTGTGAGTACTCTCAAAATAGAAATATTGAAATCGAAAGTTTTCAAAGACTTAGGAACCACTCAGTGGAATTTTCTCCTTAAAGAGAACACAAATAGGATGCTGCAAATTGCTTTCCTACTAATATCCAAATCCCATTTCCCACTGGGGGGGGTTCAATTGTCATTGTCAACATGAGCAAACAGTCGCACAGCACGGTGCCAGTGTGGCACCTATTGCGGAGCTTGACTGTGAGGCTTAATTAAGGCAGAGACACACTGTCTGCCTTCATGCAGCTTGCACCTCGAGAGGAAACTCTGGCCCTGAGCCACCAAAAGCGAATCACAGGGCTGAGGAACAAAGCCGACACACATACATACCAGACTGTGATTTGTCCAACCACAGAGGGCAGACATTACTGAACAATGTCTAACATTTAGATTTCCAAAAAGCCTGGGATATTTTGTTTACTTTTGAGGGTTTTAATTTTATGCCCCTTGTGTGGATTTCAACACAGAAAGGATAATCTGAAACAGCTAAATAAACAGAGGAAACCAACTGTCGGTGAAAAAAAAGCTAGTGCTTGTTATCAAGGATAGTCCATGGAATACTCTATCAGTGTTCTTTAGAATTCTTGTTGGTCAGACCAACAATCCATCCCGTCTCGGGCAGCAACACCAATGCTGCCCTCCTTGACATCAACTTCAAAAGACCCAACCGTCTTTAGTTTTCCCTTAGCAGTATAGTTTTGTTTCTTTAAAGAGTGTTTGGTTGCTTAAAATGAGCTTTCCCCAGAGTCTTTGAGGGTTTTCTTTAACAAACACAAAGAAATGACTTGTAATTAGCCTGTACATTACTTATATATCTGTAAGAGGATGTCAACATCAATGCAACAAGTTACTCGTGCTGTAGCTCTATTTAGGTACAAAAATTAGCAATAATCAGTTCCTCGATAAACTAGTTCATCAAGTAAAAGTAAAACGTGCTGCTGGGAATTCAATACATGAGATGGAAGCTGAATGAGACAACCCTAAAATTACTGAGAATGGTCAGTTGGCAAGCTTCACTTTAGCTCTTACTGACGGCCAAAAGGCAGTAGAAGTCATTCTTCAAAGACACAGAGCTCAAGATTGGGCTATGAGGTTTTACTAGTGTCTTAAAAAGGGGTGTCCTAAAAGAACATAACCTGAGGGGCTCTTGCAATCACCAAATGCTGACACCTAAGGAAAGCAAACTTTTTTTCTGAATTGAAAATAACTGACCTGGAATAATAGCTCATAATAAAAGCAATTATAATAAATATATAATTCGATAGTATTGTAAAAGACCTCAACAGAACTTTTCAGCAACAGGCCCACTCTGTGAACTGAATGTACCAGGCACCGAAGCAACTCATAAAATCCATTTCATGCCAGTGAGATTTGTATCAGCTCTCCAGTCTTAGCATCCACATTCCTTAGAGGGACCTGAGTATGTAATCCAGAGGTCCTCTTGCTTCAGTCTGTCTCTTCCCCCACCCCAACCCTTACCACCAAACCACAGGGGCAGCTGAGGAATGTCTCAATTGAGAGAGATTATCTGATCATTACCCTCAAGGACTAACATTCTGGATAACTCAAGTATCCATACAACACACTTCCAAAAGTGAAATCCAGGCACAGGTAGAAAGCTATCTGACTCAAGCAGTGGAAGATGACCTTTGAAAGCTTTGTGTAAAATCTCTAACTGGTAGGTAAGACTGATAAGCAAACAACCATTGAGAATGCCCTTTCAAAAGAACTGACATTAAAATGTCACACTTACCTCATTTTAAAAAATATTTAATTGTGTTAAAAATCATATAATGTAAAATTCACCATCATAATCATTTTTAAATGTATAATTCAGTAGTGTTAAATATACTCACATTGTTGTGTCATCTATCTTTTTTAAATTAACTTTATTTTAATTCACTATAACTGAAAAAATTGGCATGTATTTTCATGTAACAAAAAGTTATAATTGATGAGTCTACATGCATTTTAAGCAATTTCAACAATTATTTTAGTATATAGCCAAAGTCTTAATATTTACTTTTACCATTTTGAAATGTAAAACACACAACTATAATCCCCAGACCACATATCTCATGACTTCAAAAGTTTAAGCTAAAACATGAATCTTTTACAGATAACAGACAAGAAAAAAGAAAAAAAGACATAATAAGTGTCAGCAAGAATGTGAAAAAATCAGAGCCCTCATGCACTGCTGGCAGGGATGTAAAATAGTGCAACGACTTGGGGAAACAGTCTGGCAGTTCTTCAAAAGGTTAAGCAGAGTTACCATATGATCCAGCAATTTTACTCCAAGGTATATACCCAAGAGAAATGAAAACATATGTCCATGAATGTTCATAGCAGCATTTTCATAATAGCCAAAAAAACAAAAAGTGAACAACCCAAGCGTCCACCAACTAATGAATGGATAAATAAAACGTGGATGTCCATACAATGGAATATTATTTGGCTATAAAAAGGAATAAAATACTAATACATGTGACAATAGGGATGAACCTTGTAAACATTATGCTAAGTGAAAGAAGCCAGTCACAAAGGACCATACAGTGTATGACTCCATTTATATGAAATGCCCAGAAAAGGCAGATCTATAGAGAAAGAAGATAGATTGGTGTTTGCCTAGGGCTGGGGGAATGGGCTAACTGGGGGGTGATGGCAAAGGAGTGTGGGAATTTTTTTGGGGTAATGAAAATGTTCTAAAATTAATTGTGGTGATGGATGCACAACTCTTTGAAGGTACTAAAAACCACCGAATTACACACTTAATATGGCTAAGTTGTATGCATGTGAATTATATCTCAGTAAAGCTGCTAAAAAATAGGGCCATCGTGAAATAAGATAGTCTACCAGCACCAAGAAATAACTTTAGGGACTTCATATAAATAAAAGAACCCCTCCTTCTATTGTAAAAATAGGTTTCTATCGGAGGCCAGCCCAGTGGCATAGTGGTTAAGTTTGTGTGCTCCACTTCGGCGGCTTGGGGTTTGCTGGCTTGGATCCTGGGTGTGGACCTATATACCGCTCATCAAGCCATGCTGTGGTGGCATCCCACATACAAAGTAGAGGAAGACTGGCACAAATGTTAGCTCAGGGGCAATCTTCCTCAAGCAAAAAGAGGAAGATTGGCAACAGATGTGAGCTCAGGGCCACTATACCTCTCCCAAAAAAAAGTTCCTACCGTTCTTAGGAAGAAGGGAAGGTTAGTGGCGGAGGGCAACAAGTATGCCTCTAGCAGTTGACAGTCTGATCCACATTGCTCTATATCCATCTTTCACATAAGGAAAATGTGCTCATGTGATGTATATGGCACTTTTCAGGCACTTGACCTCACTTGGCAGTTGTTAAGTTAGTGTTCAGATGTTTATTTAAGGGGAAATTATATACTGACTTCAAGCCATGTTCAGATAGAACATCAGTGTTCTGTAAGCTAAACCCAAGTGTTTTCTGCTGAAATCAAATAATGATACTATGTGCCCAGTTCAGGGGGAAAAAATGAATAGATTAAAGTCAATAGATTGAATTCTCTCAATTTTAAGATCTTTTACTATAAATTTTTCTTAAGCCTTTCTTGCCTTCTACATGTTTGAATGCTAGCAGAAAAAGAGCTTGAAAACTATGAAATATTATACCTAAATGATATTAGAAAATTTGAAGTTGTCAATCATGCTTAGATTTAATAGCTTATACTGTTCATGAAAATAGGCTTATAGTTTTTCTCTTATACTGCATATTTTCTTATAGTTAATATATTCCTATATCATGTTATAGAATCCAATATGTAATCATTTTTTAATGTACCCATAAGAATGTTATGAATTTTCCGTTTGTTATTCCTGAGTATGTTTAAGAACTACTATGTTAATATCTGGCTCTAAGACTATCTTTGGGGTCCATGCCAAAGGAATGCTTTCAGATATGTTATTAAGTGTAGGTGGGGGAGGGGGCCCAGGGATATTATAGAAGAGACCAGAGTGTGTGTGGATATAGGTAGATTTTTTTTTTTCTCCAATAGTACTGACAAGTCCTGGTAACATGGATGTCATGGATCCAAGAGACCTACAATCATCTTCCTCTTCTTACGGAACTCTTCCTAAAGAGTTCTTCACAGAAAGTCTTGTCGGGGTTTGGCAGACCCTCTCTCTCTCTTATATATACATATCTTTCTGCTGGTAGAAACTCCAGCATCTTTTCACTCGGCTTACAGGACACAGAGAAGTCTTTTACAAGGGAAGGCAGGCTCCCAGTCATTTCCAAGGCGAGCAGTTCTCCCAAAGCTGAAGTCCATTCAAATCAAAGTCAATGGACTGGGTGTCTTAGGGGGTGGGGTGGGGTGGGGTAGAGGTACTTTCATGTTTTGCTCTGTATATTTCTATATTGTTTTACTCATACAAATACTAAGCATTCATTTTATTTAAATGACTTTAAATAAAACCATATGGAATAATGAACCTAGGCCTCCAGGAGCATGTATTGTTGGGGGCCAGGGTAAAGCCAGGGAAGGCTTCCTGGAAGAAGGTGTGTGTAAACTAAGAAGGATCTGAACTAAATGGTGACATCCCCGAAGACCAATTCTAGAAAAAGTGTAAAGTGGTGGTTCCCAACGCTTGGTGCACGGCAGAATCACCTGGAAAACTATAAAGAAATGTCAATTTCCAAGCCCCATTTCAGACAAATTAACTGAAGAATTGGGGGGGTCGGGGCAAGAGGAGGTGGCATCTGGGCACTAGATTCCATGTTGTGTAATTAATCTGAATGGGACAATATGGGCTCTCAGAATGTGAACTCCAGAAGCTGGAAGTGCACACATGGTGCCCCACTGCAGAAGCTCCCCCTGCCCCAGCCTCCACTCAATCTCCAATCAGAATTCATCGGTAACTTGCTCTCCTGGAAACCATTATCCTATCAACAGAAGAAAAGCATCCCTTCCCAACGCTTCCCACAGACCTGCAGTTCCACAGTGGTTTGAAGGAAATTATCAAATTGGTAGTACAAGGGGAAAAAATCTTATTTTTCTTAGATGATAATTTAATTTTAAAGAAAGATTCTAAATTTTCTTTCTTTTATATACTTTTAAAAGACACTTTCAAAAATGTCTTAGGGGGCCAGCCTGGTGGTGTAGTGGTTAAGTTTGCGTGCCCTGCTTTGGGGGCCCGGGGTTTGCCGGTTTGGACCCTGGGTGTGGACCTAGCACCACTTATCAAACCATGCTGTGGTGGCATCCCACATATAAAGTAGAGGAAAATGGGCACAGATGTTAGCTCAGGGCCAATCTTCCTCAGCAAAAAGAGGAGGATTGGCAGTGGATGTTAGCTCAGGGCCAATCTTCCTCAAAAACCAAACCAAACCAAACCAAACATGTCTTATAAACCAGAACTGATTAAAACCACAGGCTAATTTGAAGCTGCTGAAATTCACAGATAAGAATTCCCAACTCACACAGGCCCAAGCCTTCTGGAATGCCACGTCTCACACAGAACCTCGAGTCTAGGGCCTCTGATCTTTCAACTCAAGAACTGTCTACTTTTATCACAAAAAGTTTTCCACAAATATTCAATTCTGAGGGGTTAGGTGACCACAAGCTGAACTACTCTGAGCCAATGGTTTGTTGCAGCTGATACAACAGCTGACCCAACCTCAGCTGGCATTAGCAGAGGGTTGGGTCCTGGTGACCCTCCCTACCCAGTCATGTGACATCTGGAGCATTGGGTTCAATTTTGGGAACACAATGGGGTTCGGGGGAGGGCAACCAGGATGATGAAGGGCCTAGAAGAACTGGGCGCATGGGAAGAATTGGGGCACCTAGGCTGTGCTCAGGTGCCCTCCTGAAACCAGCTGAAGGACCATCACCCTCTGCTGCTCCATATGGCGCAATTAGGGCCACTAGGTGGACCTTACGGGAGACAGACATCTGCTCAACAGTTTGGACCATCGGAGAATGGAACTTCCAGGCTGCTGCTGACGGTCAGCTTCCAGGGGTGCTGAAGAGGAGATTCCCGCTCTGGGTGTCAGGTTGCACTATACTACCTCTAGTGCCTTCCACCTCAGAGAGCCTCGTGTCTCCTGGCTCCCCCCTTGAGAGCTGAGTGGCTCCCCTCAGAAAGGGAAAGTTTCTGTGGTTGAAATCCTGTCAGGTGCCTCATCTCTCTGACTTTCCATCTGAGATGGCACATTCCCCGGGGTTACTTTGCTGGGAACCTCACAGGGCCCCATCTCTGGCTCTTACTGCACTTGACGATGAAAGAGTCAGGTGTGAGGAAAACAATGCAGGAAAAAAAAAAAGCTCCTTCTTTCCTGCTGGTAGAGTTGTTCCCTGAGAGTCGGAAGAGGGATGGTTGCATTGCTCATTCCCTTCTCTGTTCCCTCGCTGGGGTCATCTTGCCTGGGTCATTGTTACCCTGTGATATTGCAATCACAAGTCTATCTCCCAACCAGACTCTGAACTCCCTGAGATCAAGGACCTTGTCTTCTTCATTCTGGTATCCTCAGGTCCTAGAAAAGTAGCTGGTCCATAAAAAAACCTCAACAAATGCTTACTGAATGAAATTGTCTGCAGTGGAAAGGTAGACATTTTCTGGAATAGCTAAACTTAAATGACTTTACCTAAACCCAAATCCACTTAAAAAAAAGAAAAAAAATTAATTGCCCATATTTCCTTTCCATATGATGCAAAAAAGCCAGATGATGGCTCAGATGGGTCTTCCCATGATATCCTACAACCTTCCTCTCTAGATGGACATGACTTAGCCTCCCTTCTCAGGTTTGTGTACAGATGTAGAGAGAAAATAAAGAGGAACCAGCCTGTTGGTTTCAAATGAGCTGGGCTGAAGCTTCTTTCTGTCTGGCTTGTTTCCAGGCTGCCATGAAGTGTGTTTGCGTGTTGAGGCAGCGATTCCGTTTGGCTAAAGTTTTGGTTAGCTGGAAAGCTCCGCTCACAGCATGTATGCCATGTGTGGAATCTGCTGCCTGGTGGATTCCAGGGTGTCACACACTGGGGCTGAGTCTCTCAGGAAAGACTAGGCAGCTGAATAACGAACGAATGACAGTACTTAGAAGTAGGCAGCCGTGATGAGGTAATCATATCCCATGCTGCAGGGCAGAAACCAATCCCCCGTGGTGGCGAGGAAGGAATTCTCTCAGGCTCCCATGTTGTTACTTGATTAACTTCATGGTTTCTTTAATTTGCCTTCAATGGGAAAGCGACGGCTCCAAGGATCACAGACAAATGAGACGCGTGGAATCTGGAGGCTTAGTTCCATGACCCTGAACTGAAGTTCTCGCTTCTTGCTCTAGAATTTTCATTTATACGATGTGGACCACCACGACACTCATCGCTGCTGCTCTCACTGCCCATGGCTACCACCAATTGAACACACAGTGTGTGCCAGCTGTAAATTCTCATAACAACCCCATGACACAGGTACTGTGATCGCCTTCATTTTACAGAAGAAGAAAGGGAGGCGCAAAGAAATTCCTCCCCACCTGAGACAGATAACTTTTTTTCTTCTTCAATAAAATGTATATGTGAGGGAAAGAAGATAAATCTACAGTCCCTTTTCTTGTGCATAAGTGCCTGGAGT
Organism: Equus caballus; assembly: GCF_041296265.1. Classification (NCBI taxonomy): domain Eukaryota; kingdom Metazoa; phylum Chordata; class Mammalia; order Perissodactyla; family Equidae; genus Equus; species Equus caballus. The sequence goes on from NC_091704.1 coordinate 43,565,118, forward strand.
ATTTCAAATAGGTCTCATCTATACCCCAGGGCCATGGCGATGAACAGTTTAAAATACTAAATTTTTCTCAGGTGATTTTGGCTCTCATTTTTGCAAGCCCCTAACAAACCTTTCACATGTCCAAGAATTAAGAACTGTCTGGCTCATTTTTTGCCCTCTCACGATAAATTAAAGACAAAACTTTAGATTACTCTTATTGTAACTGCTATTTCTCTGAAGCCAGAAGGCCATACTTTGAGGTACCACAGTTACTGTTTCTACTTTTATTTACTCGGGTAAAAGAGTCCTGTGCTGGTCCCCGCAGCTCCTTGGCCTTGACTATAGTTAAGCGCCACGTTCCACTGAATTCATTGGTCTACAGATTTGGAAGGAAGCTGCCTAAGAAATATGTGACATGTCATGTCACAGAGCTTGTCACGTGGAGGAGGGATTACAGGCAGGCAGGTGTTGTTTTGTTTTGTTTTCCTGTTTTTATTTTTTAATTTGTTTCATTTTGGATACAAAAAAGAATTGTCAGAGTTTTCCAGGAACAAAATGGGTTTCAAAGATCTTTTGTCCACGACTCCAAAAATCAGATTTGGGATGATGTTCTTAAAACCAATCAAATTATCCCTTTCTAGTTGGGAGCACAGAGGACCAGCCCTACTCCTTCAAAGCTAGAATTGGAATTTGCTCAGGTATTTTGTATGATTTAAGGGGCACAGGGAAGCTCCTCCCTGCCCAACATACATCTTCTTGGGGACCATACTCTGTATTTATGTATCCCCTGTACCTAGTTCAGTGTTTGACACAGTAAGAACTCAATAAACAACTGTTAATGAAGGAAGGAATGTTAAAAGATAAACTTCATTCATTTTGTAATCTTACCTCCAGTGTGCCCTACCATGGGCCCCAGATCCCGCTGCTACTTTGACTGTTGCTGTTGATACTCCCACCAACTCCCTTTTACATACAATATGCCCAACTCCACAGAGATTGTTTGTCAAAAGTTGTGCTCCCCACTTCCAGAAAACTGGAGACACAAAAGATACCTTTTGAGGTAAGCGATTGAGGAGGAATGTACACTTAGAAAGAGAAAAGAAGAAGGCATTAATTTTCTAAAACGATCCCAAAGTAAGGAGGTAATAGTTATGTCTACACAGCACAACCTGAAATGGAGTTTAATGTTATCTAGCAAATTTAATCAGGCTAAGCCAGCCAAAGCAACTCATATTTCTAGGGTGAAATATCTAGCTTGGCTGTCTATCCTGACCAAATCTATAGAAATTGGCACCAAACCCCTCTTTTACTATGTGGTGTGTTGGCACAGACATCTCTTCTTGCTCAAAAAATAGGTATTTGAGTACAAATCTAGCCCTTTAGGCCTTCTCCCAGCTTCTCTCTGGCAGCATTGTTCTGCGATTCAGGAATGCTAATGCACACCAAGGATGTTTGGAAAGATTGGAATTTCAAATTCAGGAAATGGAGAACATGGCTTACAGGGGCTTTAGAACTCACCAACATGGTGTTCCAAGTACAAAAACCTAGTTTAGATTTTTCAGAGTTTAAACGTGACTTCAATACAATTAAATGTACAGAATCTTCTAAAAGAAAATGTCTATTCCAAGAAAGCAATAAGGATTTCATGCATTTGAACTTCTGTCTGCATGGGCCCAGGGACTTTTGAACTTAAGAGCACTAAGTCTGTCAAGCATTTTCCCCTTGGGAAATACTTTCCATGGGAGCATGACCTCGGAGTTCTTATTCTGGTGTTCCTGTCGGGTACACAAAAGACCAGCACAGCTGTGACACAACATGGTTATACCCAGAAGATGGAGAGAAGTTTTTCAATAGCTATTTGTTTAGTTGGCAATAAATGTGGTGGTTAGTAGCTGCTTCCATGTTGAGTTAAGCTTTGGTACAGAACTGTCAACAGTGGAATAAGGCAACATATGAAACCCAGTGATAACGCGATGGATGCACAAGCTTAGCAATGCATTTCTTATAATTAATGGCATCCATTTTCAAACCTGAGTTCCAATATTGGTAGCCCAAGGGTTGCATGGGGCTTCCAAATATGCTTTATTTGGCTTGCAGTGTTTTGTTCTGTTAACTGCATCAACAATAAAAAGTCTAGAGGTTCTTAAAAATTTTGGATTTCTGGATTCACTTGAACAATTGGGAGATTTGGCCCTTGTTGACACACGGTAACAATTGGCTGGAGCTAATACTTTTCAGGTCACAATGGTCTCCATGCCTCCCTCTGTCTACACTATCCTGCAGCTGGATCATTTTCCATTTATCATCACACTTGTCCCTGTTACTTTTCCTGTCTAAGAGAAATAGTTCTCTGTATCCGTGACTCTATCAAAGTAGTGAAACTTTGATAAAAAGTAAAAAAAAAAAAAAAAAAGAAGTAGCCTGAAAGGGCAGCTTCATATATATAGATTCATTACCTGCTTGGCCACTCGTGGCATTTGAGTTTGCTTTTCCATTCTAACATAGTGGAGCCTGACTTCTTTCCTTCCCGAAGCAAAACATTCTCAGGTAACATCTCCTAACATACACAGGGGTCCTCCAAGGATGGGTGTCATTTGCAGAAGTACTCCCTCGTTCCCATTCCCACTGGGTCATACTCCACTTTGGCTTAGAATCATTGTACTTAAAACCCTGAAGGAAATTCTTATTGAATCAATCATTCATTCCAATTGATCATAAGTATCTAAATTACCACGTAGCTTGGAAATTACTCCTTTGAGACTAAGCCTTAAAAAGATCTTTGACAAACTAAATTATGCCCCTTGTCTTAACACTCTCCTGAAAAAGAGCTGAGACTCTCTTAATGGTCCCAAGTGGCAACATTCCCAACTTGCAATTAGGCTACATTTTAAAAGTTCATTTTATATCGGTTGCTTGCAGCTTATAATTCCTTTCTTTTTAACAGAAATATTATAAATGTTCATGATTCCTCTAAGGTTTACCCACAAATTTCTTTTTAACCATGCAAAAGGGATTGCATCATAGTGTTTTTTCCTGCAAAATTACTCAACGTAAGCTCTCATTCCTTCAATAAAGTTGATGTGTTAAGTATTAGAAAATACCAGGAAATGCCACTTCAAGGCAACTGTCAACTAGAATTGCTACTGAGAGGAAGTAATATTTTCTCTAATTGTACCTAATGAGGGCTTTCCTCTTATAAAGGGTAACACAGTGGGTTTTTAGCACAATTACCAGAAAGCAGAAATCTCCGAACACTGCTCCTACCCTTGAAGAGACAGTATAAAAGGATGCAGGACCCCTCAGTTTGCGTCCAGGAAAACTACAGATACTCAATTCAGACAATAGTCAGTAGAGATGAAGAGGGACTCCTTGCTCTTCACTAAATAAAATGGCAGACGTGAGTTCTGTCCTCTAAGCGCTTATTGCAAAGAACTTGTTTCCCAGAAAAACAGCAGCACTCGGATAACAAAAGGAGGATGTGCCCTCACATCAGCATTAATCTATCTTCTGGGTTAAGAACTGTGGTTGCTATGATTACTCCTGGTCACCAATGGGCCAGGCCAGTTTGAAAAACAAGTACCCCAAATCATCCTGTCTACGTGATTGTTTTATGGGCAATTCATTCCTCCAATGGGAGCTTCGTGTACATGCAATCACGTGTTTAAAGACCTGGACAAGTGGCAGTCAGCAGAGATCTGCAAGGCATTGAGGAAAAATTTGCCATAGCTCTGTCCAAGTAATGGCTAGCCCTCCAAGGTATGTAGTAGCCAGAATCTTGCCCCATGACTTTTGAGTTGTACTATGAAGTTCTTATCACACAGAGATCTTTAAAGGAGATTATAAATATCCTTGAGAACTCCCTGGGAGGGGAAAAGATGCTCAGAGCCAGCTCACATAGAGGCCGAGTGATCTGCCTAACAAGGGACAGTGAGCCAAGGTTGGAAAAGAGAACAGGGTCAGTAATACCTGAGTTCTGGGCTTTAGCTACAAACCCAGAAACCATCCTGTTGGGGCAGTGTCTATGGACATTCCTTCTCCAAGTCAGAGATGTGCTGTGGGGAAAGAGAAGAGTGGGCAGGAAGGAATGTACAGTAACATTTTTCTGCAACTTCCTGGCTCTGTTTGTTTTTGTCAATCACATATACAAATGACTCTTATTTCCCATGTAGGAGTAAATTATCTTGCTGTCATAGAAAACAGAATTCTACCCTGCAAAGCTTCCACTCATTGAAAATCCAAATGTCAACTGAGAAAATATCTGGATGGGGAAATCTCCCACCCCCTCCCCATTCTCCCACCAGCGTAAAAGGTAACGGGGGTGGGGGACAACTGGAGAAGGAAATGAAATCATGCGGGTTCACCAGGAAAAGACAAAGTGTTGGTGGCAGCAGAGTTGGTGAGTGTGTTGTGGGCATTACCTCTTGATGAGGCTTCCAAGAAGGCTCCCGCTCAAGTCCTGGTGGCTCTGAGAACAAGCATTCTTGCATCAATAGCTAATAGGCTGTCCAACCAGATGTTATCTGGGTGGGATAAGAGGGTGAGAAAACAGACCTGTTGTACGCTGTTGTCAACTATATCGCTGTGGTCAGAGAAGGCTGGTTGTGTAGTGTTTAGCAGAGCACCTCGTTGGTAGTGAGGCAGACCAGATTACGTGGCTGTTTAAATCCGTTTCCTCTTGTGATTGGTAAAATACGAGAGTTATAATCATTCATGCATTACTAAAGCCTCCTTTCCATCATTTTGAAGGGACTTTTTTTTTTTCTAGAACAGAGCATGCATCCAGCAGAAACCTAAAGCATTTGTTTTTCTAAGCGATCTTTTGCAATAAGCACACTTAAAAAAAAGCAACTGCATATGGTACCTGTGACAAGACTGGAGATGATAAGTGGTAACACCAGCATCTGTAACATCCTCATCAGAAGTTCCCCAGGAAAGGAGAAATACTTGACTTCCCGGTAGCTCATTTTATATGGTCGGAGGGTAAATCCAAGGATTGTACCTGAAGGGAAAAAAAAAAAAGAAGAAAAATTGAGTCTTTTTTGAAACTGAAGTAACAGTCCTAGAAAAATGAGCAAGTATTTGGCTGGTAATCACTCCTCTCTGACAAGAGTAAATTTATTTAAGCAGCAAATATTTGTGCTGCTTTGGGAGCAAGGGCTGTGTCTATCTTTTTAGTCGTAGTCTGGAAGGGTCTGACTGAAACCCGGGCATCGAGCAGAACTTATAGAAAAAGTGTCCCTGGTTGTAGCAAACGAAAAATTTCTTTGTCTAACTTAAATGCAGGGGAACCAATTTTGACATGGCTCAGTAGAGAGTTACGAAGACTGGGGCATAACCAGGAGACAATTCATGTACCCGTGAACAAGGCAATATGGGAAAAAAAAGCCTCATAATGAAATTCCTTTGTAACAACAGATGTTAGAATTGCTAGCACAACTACTTATAAAGGGTACTGCAATTTTATTTTTTTTCTAATTAAAAAGATTCTTGTTCACACTGTTAATACATTTTCATCATCTCCTGCTCTGCACACACTTTCTGTCTACATGGTCTTGATATTGCCTTGGCAACTCTATTGTACAGACTTGTTAGTTGCTGGCAAGAGAGGACTCTAAAATGAGCAGAGACTTTTTTTCCCAAAATTTTCCCTGAAAACTTAGCGGAAAATAGAGGAAAGAGAAAGTAATTTTCCCATTAATTTTCCTTCTTCTCCTGGAACTTTAAAATACATTTTTTAAATGATAACTTTATATGTAAATCAAATTATGCAGGATACCTTTTGAAATGTTTGGAAATTAACAAAGATATTGAATAAATTTACTCCCTCTCCCATTTCCCTAATTTACTTTTCCTGCTCAAGAAAATTTACTTATTCCATTATTGTAAATATTTTCAAAATTTTTGCCCTGCTATTACTAAAACATGTGTGAGTTATAGAGAAGTACCGAGTTATCTAGAAGCTAGAGGTTGGAGAAGGGGAAGAGAAGATTGGTGGGACATAAAGTTCTTCCAAAGGAAGCAAACAGTCCTTTAAGAAAATGGAATCACCCTAACTGCCTATGAAATGGGCTTCTTCTGTTATGAAATTGGATGCAAAGTTCTTTTCAATTGTCACTGCAACTCTGATTTCAATTCTTGGGTCTCAGCACCCATGAAGTATCCATTCTTTGATTGCATACTGTGATATTCCAATTAAGAGCCTGAAGTTATTTGACTAGAAAATCCAGCTGACTCAGTTTTCAGGGCCTTCAGAAAATGTTTATTATTTTATTCCAATGTAACAGTAATATACCCAAGAGAGAAAAATTGATTTTGGAAATATAGAAAAGTGGAGGCAAAAGCCTGTCCATATTGGTTCCACTGCTTACATAGCAAACAGCTAATGTTTACGGAGCTCCTACCATATGCTAGACATAGTTGTCAGTCCTTTACTTGTGATAGTAAATTTAATCCTCACAAAAACCCCAGGAGGTAGGTACTATTTTACCCCCAATTCACTGATGGAGAAATCTAACCATAATGCACTTAAAACTTGCCCTATTCCAATAGCAACTCAACATCAAAGTCAAATAGCTACTCAAGTGGCAGAGCTGGGATTTATGCTTAGGCAGTTTGCACTCAGATCTCACGTTCCTGACTACCTCACATACTCTCTGCCTCTCCAGTAGAGCAGAGACAGCCACTGCTAGTGCTTCAGTAGGTTTCTTTCCAGAGTGTTCCCATACAGAGTTAAACATATGGAAATCTCGCAGAATATACTTTTCTGTATATGGTCACCATAAACTTCACTTGTAGGCCTCATGACCTCAGATCCAATGACTGCATCAAAATTTACTCAATACAGCCTTTGCTGTTGAACGTTTAGATTGTTTAGCATTTTTCATTTTTATGAAGAACACCATGATGAATACATGAAGGCTGTTTCATATCTAGGAATACTTTTTTTTTTTTAAAGATTTTTTTATTTTTTTCCTTTTTCTCCCCAAAGCCCCCGGTACATAGTTGTATATTCTTCGTTGTGGGTTCTTCTAGTTGTGGTATGTGGGACGCTGCCTCAGCGTGGTCTGATGAGCAGTGCCATGTCCGCGCCCAGGATTCGAACCAACGAAACACTGGGCCGCCTGCAGCGGAGCGCGCGAACTTAACCACTCGGCCACGGGGCCAGCCCCTAGGAATACTTCTTTTAGTATAGTTTAGAGAGATGGAAACAACGTTAAAGAGTATGACTACCTCGATTCATGTTATCAAATTGCTTTCCCAATTGATTGGCCCAGCAGTTTAATGTTCCATTAGTGAATGAGAAGGCTTTAATCCTATCCCTCCAGAAGCAGAGTATTGTCAAAAAAATTGTTAAAACAAGCAAAATTTGTGAACGTAGAGTAAGTGGTATGTATTTTTGTTTTCTTTTGAATTTACTTAATATCTAATGATGCTGACCATTTCTTCCAATTGCATTTTCTCTAAGCATTTACTAAATCCTAATAGTTTAAAAGTTTATATATGTGTGTATATATATATATATATGTATCTATGTATTTCGTATAGATTTGTTAATAATTAAGACAATTACCCTTTGCCTATGTATAAAATAATATTTGCTACAACTATTTTTTTAATTTGTTTGCCATATATTATCACATTAAAATATACAGGTATTTTGCATTTTTAGAAAATAATGTTTGCACATCTTTTTATTACGTGACTTCTTAAGAATTATAAACTTTACCTCCCCCTCCTAAATTTGATAAATCTTTAACTCATTTTTTCTCCTTTGATGGTTTTCTTGGTTTGTTTTAAAATATTGAACGTTTAATCTCCCTAGAACTTGGTTTGGGGAAGGCATTTAATTCTGATTGTCAGTGTGCATTATTTAACACAGCAGCATCAAAAGCACATATGAATTACAAAAAGCTATGGTTATATCTTGTTCTTTCCTACTTGTTCATATAAAGGCCAAGGCACACTCAGGTAAGTGCTTCATCTTACAATAAGTAAATAAATAAGTAAATATTTATAAATTTTACCTTACTTCCAATTAAATGCAATTTCACTGGAATTGATTATGTTTTCTGATCTTTAATGCATTTAAACATCTGTCATTCGATTGTAGCAAAAAATATGCACAGTAAACACAAGAAATTCATTTTGGTCATTTGGAATTTGAACATATCAAGCTATTAGAAATTTTAGATATCCCCCAAGTAACAATTTAAGACTAGGTTTGGTTTTACAAGTTCATTTCTAAGTTGGCTGTTATTCAAAATGTATTTACTCATATACAACAATATTTCCAAGGGTGGGCAGGATCCTGGCAAGTCCAGAAAACCTATTTAATGTATAATTTAGAAAAAATTGATAGACAGCTGCTTTACTAATGATATAGGTTCTAGGAGCAAGAAACAAGCCAGTGTAGATGAAGGCAGGGATGATTCTTTCTAAATACCAGGTGCACTTGATCCCATCTCCCAAAGTCTAACCTGTAGCAACACTGACTCTCCTCTCCTCTCTACAGTCACATTGGCTGCATCCAGCCTCTTTCTCTCCTTGGGTGTTCAGGTTCCTTTTCTCTTCCTCCCCCATCAAACCCCGCATTTACTCAGTGCAACCAATTTTCATGTAAGTGTTAGGAGGGAAAGTAAGCCAGTCCAGTGAATGAATTCTGGGCAATGTATGAATGAAAAAGGCTTCTAACTCTTCAACCTGCCAAATAGGTATCTAACAGAGCAACAGCAAGACAGTCAGGGAAGCAAAATCTCAAGAGGTCGTGGTACTTTTCTCCTGTCTCCATCCAGTCAATAAGCTGGTCTTGCTTAGAAGTGTAGTCCTGGCATCAGCTATTCTAGGATGCCTCAGTTTCTTTACATTCTCCAATACAGAACCCACATTTTCTAAAAAGTTCTTCTTTATAGTGGAAAGAGCAGAGGGGAGACGTCATTTACTTATAAGGGATAGTTTTAGGTCAAATGGCTTGAAGAGAGAAGTTGTTTGGAGGGATAGCATGTTGTAAATACACTTTGAATCAGTTTTGTCCCTGACTATGCTTTGGTCTGTTTACTATCTTTGGGTTTAGCAGCCATTTCTACTCTTGGGAAAGAGGAGATTATGTTGGGGAAGTGGAATATTTATTGAGCCCTTACTATGCATTAATGGTGGCATGATCCTCATCTCAACTTTAAGCGGTAGATATTATCATGTCCATTTTAAAGATGAAGACACTGATGCTCAGAAGTCAGTTAACTTTCTCAAAGTTACAGAGCTAGCAAGGGGTTGACCTGGGGGATTCTAAACAAAGCCCAGCGCTCTTTCTATAACACTTTAATGCCTCTCAAACACAGACACATCCTTGCAGCCTGGGCTTGAGAACAGTTCTCAAATGAGCCTGGCTCCTGAGTCTTCAGCATCTCTAACCCCTAAAAGGTAGAAGCACTTGAATAATAGGCTTGGGTCTGTTAGAGATGCCCCAGAGGTGCCCATCATGTCTTGGAACCCACTATAGGTCTTCTTACTTGTTGAGGACCTTAAAATACAATTATTAGTACCAGGTCACTGTTTAAAATGGTTATTCTAAATCCTCTTTTATGGAATGATTTAACTAAACATATAAAATTTATTAATTAAAATAGCCTGCCTTTTCTCTCCATGGCACACATTTTAATTCTTGGAAACTGTCGATAACAAAGGTGGAGAGGATAGTACATAAAAACATGCTGCAGGTTCCCATGCTGAATGACAACAGCCAACAGTGCTCAGCACATGCAAGATGCCAAGTCCTCCCAAGCACATCACCTCATGGACACCATGAAGGCCAGGGCTAGTAACATCCACAACTCACAGATGAAGAGCCAGAGTCATTGAAAGGAGAGGTAAGCTGCCAAAACCACACAGATGGCACAGGTTGGAGCCATGGTTGACGTAAAGAGGGGTCAAGCTGCTTCCCCAAGGCCAAGTGAGTGGCTGAGGTGGACATCACACCTACTGTCCAGTTCCAGGCCCAGACTCTCCCCACTATGCTGTACTCACATCCTTGCAATAGTCCCACTACTAATTTAAAGAGCCCAAGTTAGTACACGATATTTTGCCTATCTTTCTGTTCTATTTTTAATTAGGTTAACTAAATGTAGAGCTTGAGTTAGGGAAAGGTTTTGTTTTGTTGCTTTTACTTAATGAAGTCAACCTCTAGCTTTTTTCAATTTATTTGCTGAATAAATAAACAAAAGACATTCTTCTTCAGCTTTCTGCTTTGACAGGCAGCATTAGAGGTGGAATCAGTGTGATAAGGTCAGCCCGCTCTCAGCATCAAATCAGGAGGAAATGCTCTGAATGCAAAGATTGCTTTTTTGGGTAAGCAGTTCAGGTTTCTGATTGCATTCTAGCCCAGCAATTAAAAAAGCCTTCCCTGAAACACGTTTCCATAGCCTGATAGGCAGACTTCTCAGAGCCCTCTACACTCTGCCCTTCTGACCAATTAGAGGTATCTGGGCGAGCGAGTCCTATTTCCCTTTGGTACAGCAGCCCCCTGCCTCTGCAGAGCTGAGCTCCATTAGTGGGCGCTTATTTGAGGCACATTGATTGATGTTCCCAGAGCTAATAAAAACCTTCATGGCCACCAGATCTTTAATGGAAAAGAACAGATCCTTTATTATTGATTAAGCTGCAAAAATAACAATAAAAACCAGAATAACTTCCAGCAGGATTTGTTAGAGCTGAAGCAAATTCTGCAAAGTTTGCATCTTGGTGACATTGTGTAATACACAGATGTCACAAGCAATACCCAGATGGCTCACTGTCTGTAAACCATCTTACATCATTCCTGCTTTAGTATTTTAACAAGATTTCTAGAATTTAGGAGATATCTTAACTAGAATGTCTAAGGTGATCAAAATGAACTGTGCTTGTTGGATGCTATGAGCAAACATGCATTGTTATTTAAATACTTTCTCTCTCCTGATGTGGAAAGCTCAAGAAGTGAGTTCTTCAGGGGTTCACTGTTTCCCCTGGGGAGTCTACACAACAAACACTTCTTTGGAAGATTACATATCACTTCGCTTTCTAAACTAAGACACAATGCGCACACTGGAGCCTTAGAAAGAACACACCATGGGCTTGGTTTTGAAGGCCAAAAACTCACAAGTTAAAAGCTAGACCTACTTTAAGAATTTGGTCCATATTTAATCTGATGAAATTATTGAAAATATTGAGAAGCCAGAAAATATCTGAGTAAAAAATGAAGCACAATTTGAACCAAAATTTGGACCAAATCACCCACTTAACTTTGGTAAATGTTGGAGTTTGAAATAGTCAAATTTTACTAAAGTTTTTACCCTGTCTCCAAACTCCATCATGAACAGCTTAGAAGACCAAAAAGCCTTCTAGAATTATTACTCACAATGCAAAATTCTCCAGAAAAAGAGATGATGCCCCCAAAGAGCTCAGATGCCAAAAGAGAATCTAAAAGTAATAGTGGCACTGATCTTGAGAGAAAGACCTCACATTCTGAGGCTGCCACAAGAAAACTACCAAACACCCATCCAGAATGAACCAACTAGCTCTTCTAGCATTTACACTGCACAGCAGTCAGAAGGACACCCAAACTCATACCCAGAAAAAGCTTGACCTGCAGATCTTTAGCCATAAAGGGGACCATGCTGTCTACTTGTATGCAATATGGTTCAAGAAAAATAAGAATATCAAATATTTTTGTTGATAACACACTGCTGGTTTTATGTGACATAATGCTACTATTTCCCAGGTAAGATCTTTTCCTCTTGTAGCAAAAAAACAAACCTAGCACTACTTTGTCTCAAGGTTACAACAATCCAGTGTATGATGTAACAAAATCACAGGAGTGACATGCATCATCTTTGCCAAATTCTATTGTTTAGAAGCAAGGTCACAGGTCCCTCCTACACTCAACAAGTGAGCTGCATTTGGCGGTTGGGGTCTGTCTACCCTGAAAAGGTCTCTAGGCCTCCTCACTAGGCTGCTTTAAGGTGCTTAGTGGTCTCCTCACTACTAAGTGTGGCGTAGACACACTCAGAGAGAAGATGCTCTTTAGATGTTAGGTAAATGAATGATGCTAGGATTCTAGTCCCAGCCCTGCCTTTAACTCTCTATGTGACTTTCCCCATGCCTCATTCTTTTTCTTTTCTAATTTATGAATGAAGAAGGCTCCAAGATTTAAACATCACCCTCCTTATGGCCTGGACTATCACAGTAGCCTCCTACTGGTTTCCCTGCTTCCACTTTGCCACTCTCCTCCAGTCTATTCCCAACATAATACCCAAACCTAGGTCAGAATATCACTCCTCTCTGTTCTCTCCACTGGCTCCCCATCTCCTGTGGAGTGAAAACCTAAGGCCATGCAATGGCTGCACCCGGCCTACTTCTCCAGCTCCACCATCCTCAGAACTCAGCTCCTACGCCAACGCACCCCACCCCCCCCAACATTTGCCTCACTGTTGTTCCTCTATCACCTTAGACATGATTCCACTTTTAGGTCCTTGTAGTGGCTTTTACCTCTGCTTAGAGCACTCTTCCCAGATACTCACAAGGCTTACTTCCTTTAAGACTTAATTCACATGTCATCTTCTTAATGACGCCTACCCTGAACTTTCTTCTCCCTTAGCTGGCTTTATTTGTTTCAGTAGTTCTTATCACCTTCCAAAATCCAATATAATTTTCTAATTTATTATACTTGTTGTTTATTGTTGTCTCTGCCTGCTAAAATATAAGCTCCAAGAAAACAGTTTTTTTTTTTTCACTTTTGTTCACTGATGTATATTAAGCCCCTAAAACAGTTCCTGGCACATAGTAGTGCTCAATGTATTGCAGAATGAATGAATAAACAGCGTGACTTACTCTCTTTCGGATGACCAGTATCCACTGGTGCTTGGCCTCCAACTGGTTGTGAAAATGTTTCCGGAATGGAGGAATCACTGCTCTGTGCTCCACAGCAAATCCTTTCCCCCACTGCACTCTGTGAGCAGAGCAGCGCTCCCTAAGGAACACCCCCTCTCTCCCAAATGGTGACTTCTCACTCATGACGTGCGGAACTCGATCTTGACTGAACTACAGTTTCTCACCTGTTTAGATTCACAAACCAGGAATGAGAGCTCCTGGTCCCTATTTCTCTCACGAGGCAGGTTTTTTGAACATAAAGGAAAGCAGGTGTGATGCTGTAGAAAGATCATGGGCTGAGAGTCAGAGATGAGGGTTCTGGACCTGATACTGCCAGTAAATTATGCCAGTGGATACCTACTTAAATGATTTAATCTTCAAATCAAACCTGCAGGATTTAATGTTATCATCTTATAGATGAGGAGATTGAGCCCCAGAAAAAAAAGCCATTTGTCCATTGGCCATGGCCAATACATGGCCAATAAATGATGTTGGCAGAATGGAGTTTTAAACTTAGATTTACCTGTTTCCATAGCCCATATCTTCAAATCACAAAATCTCTTTGGACTCTTTTTTTTTTTTAAATCTGAAGAATGGGAGGGATAGATGGGAACAAGCAGTATCTAAGATCCTCTTAAATTTTAATATTCTCAGCGAAATGTCCTGAGTTTAAAAGAACCATGTAAACCAAAAGCATTATAAATCTTAGCTGCTTTATTATGAATTTATCTTATCTCTTCTAATGAATGCTAATGTCCTTGATTCCTTGATAGTGCTTGTAAAAGCACTTAATAAGTCAAAAAACACTTTATCACTTTGGCTATTACAGTTATTATAGCAGTGATAAATAAATGAAAGGCAACAGGATTTATCGGAGTATATGAGGAAGCTATTTGGTTAAAACTAATTTGGCCTGATCTTGTTTTTCCAAAAGGGCCTGATGTGGTGTTGAACATGCATTGCACATCTGCTTTAAATATTTACTATGTCCCAAAGACAAGAATGATGCCCCTAAAGATAGGGATGTAACCTCCCCCATATTTGCATTTCCTTTAGAATAATCATCTCTCCCTAATCTAAGGATTAATTCCTGACCTGCTGTGCTCACCTTGTGACCACTGACCTGCTGTAATCACTGATGTGCTGTGGCTGCAGAGCAATCTCGTGACTATTGTAAAAGGGACATTCTTATCATATGTGATATATGCTCATTGGTCCAAGATGGTATATAATCACTCTGTATATATATCATCAATTTTCCTTGGGGAAGGAAGGCCCAGGGCTAGTCCTCAGATCTGGCTCATAATATAATCATCCCAATTTGGATTCATAGATTGATTATGAATTATTAGCGTCAACAGCAGGTACACAATAAATAACTATTTGATAGAGCGAAGGAAAGTTTTTGTTTCAGAACTTGGCTAGATTGTGGCCCAATCTGGAGGTATCATAAGCCTGTCTCACGCCAGCCTGATGAAGCTGGTGGACGTAAGGTTCCATTAGCTTATTTTTACACAGTGGGCAAGGGCATATGGTGAATTTACCTGCCCAAGAGGTCTGCCGGTCCCTGGTCTTTTGTTTCAGCCCAAACTTACAGGCATTTCCTGGTGAGAAGCTACTCTGTATTTGAGGTAACCCTCCAACCCTTCCCAACTCCTTTGTTCCCACATCCTCCAGAGATTTGGGCCCTGGCTTGGCTCATTCTTTTGTCCTTTGGTATTTCCTGTTGCTGAAGGTGGGAAATACCTGCTCCAGCCCTGTCCCACCAGTGATGCCCAGAGGAACCAGCCCTGGGCGACTCTGAGAGAGAATTGTAACGGAAGAACCTTGGAGTTCTGAAAAGCCTGGTGATTTCTTCCTAAAACTGCACTAACATAAGCTATGTGAAATAGCAATTTAACTTACAAATAATCCCACAGGTCTTTTAAATGTCCAATCTATCAGCATTTAAAAAAAATGTTCTATGTTAGAAACATTAACTAAAATCATCAGAACCTGTTGCCTGTTTTTGGTAAAAGAAAATATTGTCATGGGTGAGTAGAAATCGGAAATGAAGTATATTTAAAATTTCTAAGGTCCCCTTCTGCCATTTGCTCGTGTGTTAGCCCACACAAATGGCAAACCCTACTCATCCTTACCTTTGGCAGGGGCAGCAATGGAGCTAATCCTTTTAGAAATACCACACTTTAGGAGAGTAAATTAGTGCAACCTCTAAGGGCCACAAGTTACAATACTTATCAATACCTCAGACATGTATCCCCTTAGTCTCAGCAATTTCACTTCCAGGGCTGTATCCCACAGATATACTTTGCCTGGGTGAAATAACTTTCGTACAAGATTATTCATGAAGCCATTTAAAAAATAATATCTAAAGGTTAGAAACAACTTAAGCGATCAATTGGGAATTGCTTAAGTAAATTATGGCACACCCATACAATTCCGCCCCAAGACAGAATGAGGGGCTTTGTTATGTGCTAATAAGGAATCATACCTAAGGGATATTGTAAAGTGAAGCAAGATGCAAGAAAGCAAGGTGTAAAGCAGGCTATACACAGTAGGCTGCCATTTGTATACAAAAGGCAAAAAAAGGATAAATCTGTACTTATTTATATACTCATAAAATAACTAAAGTCACATAAGAAACTGATAACAAGGTAAACTGGATTCCTGGGGGACACCAATGGGTGGGATGCTTTCATTTTATATTCTTTTGTACTTTTTGACTTGGGGCAATATAAATTTATTTATTTCATGAAAAATTGTAGGCCATTTTTCTTTGCTTATTTTGAAAAATGGCCTACGACCTTTTTTCTTACTGACTGAATTCTATTCTACATCACTTCTGTTAGACACCTGCATCTTTCTAAAAAGTCACTTTGGATCTGGGTTGCTTCCTCTCCAGTCCTGCTTTAATTTGCCATAACAGTGAGTTTACTTAATTTGGGACATGGAGAAGGAAGTCACTAGTTTGTGCTCAGATTTATAGTGAGTGGATCACTTTCTGATCAAACAGCTGTTTCTTTTGGAGGCAAGGAAGTGAATCTGAAAAAACTTTGAACTCAATCGCTATCGGCTCCTGTGCTGCTCAACCAATGAGGCTTTGGAGTAACAAGTGTACCAAAGCTGCAGACGCACATTGAAAACCACTCGGCAAAGGTTGCATGGTCTTTTCATCATCCATCACATTGTGGAAAGCAGTGCATTGCCAGAACTTACAAAGCTCTGGGAAGTTTAGAGGATCTTAGCTTTGTTTACATGACTACTTCATTTGCCTTAAGAAAGCAAATCTAAAAAGACAAAAATTAATATATAAAAAGGAAGACAACTTTGGTCACAGGCAGTCTCTTAAAAGACTCATAATTTCCTTCTTGATGCTTTACCTTCACATCCATCAATAAGCTGAAGATATCACCAAGCACATGTATCCCTGGGGTTTTGCTTTACTTACTTTAAAGATGGAATTTCAAGCGATGCAATGTGTCTAAAAGCAGGGGCCATCTTTTCAGGGTGAGACGGGCAGCAATTGTCCATCTCTACTCTCATTAGGGATAAATGAGCTTCATCTTACAAGATTCTGAATAGAAAGGCTCTCACTAATAGCCTGCTGTCTACTCTCTGGGAAGCCGCAGCAGTCTGTGGTCGGAATCATTGCTGGAGAACTGGAGAAGTCTCTTTGGGAACAAGAAGAATGGAGTTGCCTTCTCTGGAGACAGGAACTCAGTCTTGAAATTCAAAACTTAAGTGTGCCTTTTAACTCGTTGCTCCTAAATTTACCTTCGAATCTTTGATACAATACATAGAGAAAAGAAAGAGTGCCTTTCCCCCACCTTGTCTTAATTCATGCAGGGTATATCTTCCTTTATCTAGTTTTGGGCTTTTTATTCTTCTCTTTTTGGTTTCAAAACCACTTGAGCACATCTCTTGATTGGGCATAGTGATGGGAATATTCTCCAGCTGGGGAATAAGCTCTGGGCAATTTTGATAGCACTGAATCTTGACGTAAAACTCATAATTTTTATACTCGGTGAGCATAAAGGCTACATTTTGTGCCCTGAAGTGTTCTGTGTGTGTTTCCTCATCTCACAGCAATGATACAGCTCATCTAGCTGCCAGACCAAATACCTGATGAATTATGGCACCCCAGTGTTCCATAAATATCAAGTACTCCAACACCTGGAATGTACAGCTTGGAAAAGACGGAGCTTCCATTCTAGTCGCCTCTTCCAAACAGTGTAGGCTCTTCACAACCTTGTTTACTCTAAAGCAAAAACAAAAGCCCACATTTTTCCTCCTCTGATTTGTGAGAGATGAGTAGAAGACTGAGGGGCAGCGTGGCTTCTGCAGAGGTGTACCTCACTGGTGTCCTCAAACACTGGTTAGAAAACATTGATCATTACACCCAGAGTCAGGAACTTGATGGTCCTCAAGAATTCAAACCAACAGAAGGAGGTTGCTTGTTA
The DNA here is from genome assembly GCF_041296265.1 of Equus caballus. Taxonomy (NCBI): domain Eukaryota; kingdom Metazoa; phylum Chordata; class Mammalia; order Perissodactyla; family Equidae; genus Equus; species Equus caballus. The sequence goes on from NC_091704.1 coordinate 43,582,454, forward strand.
GATTGAAGAGACTGGCTAGAATGGGTTGGGAGATATCAGTACGGGAAATAGGTCTCTGCAATTGTACAGTGTCATGGACTGGAACTTGTGTATCTTATTCCATATATTCTGATGCTTTAGAGGAAGGCATTTAGACTTAAAATGGTAGAATTTTGGAGTTGGAAGCAGATATTAGTCCAAACGTATTTTGCTGATGAGGAAATATGAGGCCTTGAGATTTGTCTTAAATCACAAAGTGAGTTTGTTGATGGCAGGGCTGGGTCTGTAACCAAGACCTTTAGACTCTCGATGCTTTCTCAGCTGCATTCCAGACATTTGCAGATACTAATCAGAAGGGGGATGGACTGGCCACGGATTTACACTGTTATAGAGCGCAATGGGAGAGCGCTTTGTAAAGTGTAACACCGCAACAATGGAAGGTATTATTACTGCAGGTAATTGTTCTGAACACACCTGCTTGTTTCCATTACCTACTTGAAAGAAACAAACTTGAAATTGCCTGCTCAGTTTTCTTATTATCTGAATTAGCAGGAAGAAAATAGAGCAAAATAAAATCTAAAGATAATCTTAGAACATTAAGCCTTCTACCCCCTACTTCAAAATAACCTTTACCAACTTTGTTAGAAACTGGCAACACTTCTCCCAAGTTTCCAGAACCCCTCATCTTGCCTGCCCTCCCTCTGATGAGGGTGGCAGTTAATGAGCAGTAGATACCAAAATGCTGGAGAAAAGGAGAAACCAGGGAGGTGATGAACTCTCAAAGGTCCCAAGTGGTATGAACAAAAATGTACTATTGAGTATGTTAAAACATTTATTGAAAACATTTTCTCAGAAACTTCTCATTTTCGGGAGAGAGGCATCTACTGTCAGGCACTCCCTCCACTGAGCAGCCTGTGTTGTGATAACAACTGTCTGGGGATTACTTTCTGCTTCGGCTCAAGAGGCCAGGTAGGTAGGGGACAGATAACGATGGTATCACTTACTCTGAGGCTTTCCATCTCCGCCTCTCAAAGCCCTTTACAACTATTAAGTCTCTTCCTACAACTCTTGGCTCTCTTCTCTAGCTAGGGAAATAGAAACGACTTCTTCTAGAGCTAAACCAGGTGACCACCTTCTCCCTTTCCACTCCTTGTCCTCATATCCCTGGGTCTCAGTTCTCTGGCAGATCACCATCATCAAATCAGTGTGTATTTTCACTTGGTGTCATAGCAAAGACAGAAGCAAAAGACGAGGGGTTTACAGTTTCTTTGGACACTTTACTTGCCAAGCATTTGAGGAAATTATTTATGGTTACATGGTTATAAGTGGCAGAACTGCGATATAAACCTTGGCAGAGAGGTGTTATAATTATTCTATTTTACACATGAAGAAACAGAGGCTCAGTTCCAGAACTGGGACATAAGCCTAAGTGTCTGACCCCAGAATCTGCAGCTCTGATCCACTCTCCTATACCGTAATGGACTATTCCCCCACGACAGGAGGCAGCTCCCTGGAATGCTTTTTGAGGAGTTGGGAGAGGGGGCCGAGATCCAAGTGTGCCATGAACACGTCAGTTATTTGCTATTGCTGTCCCCAACAATTTTTCTGTATTTCTACTTCCTGGTGGAGAAGATGAAGCAGAGAAAAATCAGACTCTAGTCCTTACACCCTATCCCTGTGTCACTCCACCAGAGCAGGGCATTGAGAAGCCACTGCTTCTCAGCTCCAAAGGCCTAACCCTTCCCTCCCAGCCCTCTGCCTGGGGAGCCTGCATGAGTGACAGGGAATAGCTGAGCTCTGGTAACACTTGGAGGGCCTGCCTAGGGAGCCACCCTCCCCTCAGCTGCCTGAAGCTCCCTGTCTCCCTTCTCATTTCCAGGAAGTGTTGAAGAAATCTATTCACCATCCCTGAGCTTCCCTGTCTCCTTTCTCATTTCCAGGAAGTTTGAAGAAATCTGCTCACCATTTTTTGAATTCCTGTTGTTCAACCTGTGTGAAGATTCCCTTCTCTTGTAAGCTGACAGGATGTCAGTGTGGGTGCCAGACTGTGCCCACACCACTAACTCTAGCAGTTGGCTAGTTTGGTCCCACTACCGGTCACTTCAGCGCAGCAGCTGATAGTTAACCACATGGTTGAACCTGTTTGGCTGAACTGACTGACTCAGCTAGACAGTGCGTACGTGTCCAAGGCACAGAACAGCACTACAGCATTTCCGGGAGATGAGTACTTTCAGTCATAAAGAAGGGCCCTAGAGTTAATACTGTTCTGAGAAGAGACTCATAGAGCAGCTTATGCAGTAGGATAAACCAATTCATTGATTATAATTCATTTAACTTTCCAAGATAGAACTTGTCCTCGTTCAGTCTGCAGATCACAAGAATACTTTCCAAATCTCTGTTGACAGTGAGCCTCTTGCCCTGCACCTCCACTGCAGTGGCACCCCTCATCTACAACTCAACACATCCCCAAGTGAACTTATTACGCCCCCTTCCCAACCTTCTTTCCATATTCTGCCTTGGTCACTCAAGCCAGACATCGGACCACTGACCTGCAGTCCACCTTTTCTGTCAAGTCTCACATGCAATTAATTACCCAGGACTCAGAATTGACCCTTGTAATGAGGTCTCAATTCAACCTCTCCTTTCCATCCTTCCTGTTGATGGTCACTGCACATCCTAGCTAACTGCTGTATTAAAACAAGAACAGACATTCCCTGAGGGCAGGAATCAGCACCCAGAACAGTGTGGTGGAAAAGAGGATGAACTTGGAGCCAGAATGGTGGATTTGAATCCTAGTCAATATGCATCAGCTGTGGGATAAGTATCTGAACTTCAGTTTCCTCATCGATAGAATGAAAACAAAAATACCTCCCTCCCTGGCTTGTGGTGAGAGTTAAATAAAGCTAATATACTAACAACCTCTTACAACAGTGCTTGGCACAGTGTAAGTGTTCAGAATATATATTCTACACGGAACGACAGATGAGGAAACCAAGGCTCAGCAGTTCAATGCCTTCTTTAGGATCACACACCTATTAAACAATACAGCTGGCATATGAATCCAGGTCTATCCTTCACCAAAAGCCACGCTCTTTTTTTCCCTCATGGCACATCTAGGGCTCCCAATGTGGTTGTTAATAAGAAAGTGGAACCTTTAAGTACTAACGGAGGAAGACATCATATATTATACAGGACAGTATGCATAATATGATCTCATTTAAAAAGTGTCTAGAATTAATTACAAACTTCTCTATTACTGCCTCTGAACCTTGTCTATCCCTTTGTCATCCTATTTTTCATCCATGTCTCCAACTAAATTACCTAACGGCAGAGACTCCCCTTTGCTTAGGACAAGGCCAGATACGCAACATGCAATATGTGTTAAATTGCTGAATAGCATTGAATCTTCTTTTAAAAAAATAACCAATATTTATTTAGCACATAATAGATAATAGTAGATAATATATGAATGTGGTAAAAGGATATAGAAACTTATTTAGAGGAAAGTAATATTCCTTCCATCCCATTCCCCACATATCCAGCTCTGATCCCAACAGGCAGCCATAGTGACCAGTTTCTTGTATATCCTTCTAGAGATATTATCGAACTGCATTGAATTTTAGTGCAATTTAAATTTATTGTCAAAGAGTATTAGGGAATGTTGGGAAATGCTTTATACAAGTTTAACCAGCATGTTTTCTTTCCTGAAAAGTCGCCAGTTTCTCTCAAACCCATATAAAGGACTACCTAAACATAAACTTCGTGTGTGTGTGTGTTAAGACTAACAGCAGAGAAAGGTGTTTGTGACCTCCCTTAGGTAAAACCACCATCTAATTCTAGGCAATTCTATTCACTGATTCCCTCCCCTCAAAGCTGATCTTATGACCTATTTCTTCATAATTCTTTGGCCTGAGATCCATTTTTATTGTGCTATTCATTCCCTAGACATGGAAAGAGTGGCATTCAGTGGCTTGAACATGACAAAGGACTTTCCCTGTCTTTCAGGGAGATGTCTGAGGTCACTTTAACACAACTTACCACATTTTGAAATGAGAAAGTGCTTCCTGGAGGAAGAACGACAGTAACCACTCTTCTCAGTGTGGTTTTCGTCAGACAGATGTCTACAACAGCCCCGGAAGACACTTTACCTAATGCATTATCTAATAATGAACTCTCTTAAAGGGACTTAGCACTTGGCACTGCCTTTTCTCAGGTTGCTAACCTACTCGTGTTACATGGGCTTTGCCGTAGCATGGCACATTCAGACTTTGACATCACTTAGAAATGACGTTAGAAATGTCATTGCTTAGAAATGGCACAAAATTGCACAAGTGTTCTACGCCTGTGCTTGTAGAGGAATTGGTACCGAAATATTTACAATTCTCTGTTTTATTCTGAATATAGGGATTTAGAACATATTCAGGAGGAGTGCCTCTACTCCTCCTCAATATTTTTCTAGTTTCCAATTCCATATACTAAATACATATTCATTTTATTTCAAAAAGACAAAAGAAAACAGATTGAACAAAAAATTCACCCCAATATATAGATTTTCCCAGTCTTTTTTACTAAAAGCTATCAAAACCTAAGAATTTGAAAACTAAACAAGAGCTATAGTTCTTCTCATCTCATCTTTGGGGAAAAATAGCTATTTTCTTCTTCCTTGCTAGCATCTTTCCAGTTTTTTCCTATGTTGCAGTATATAAATTCGAGAGTTGATGTCCAGATGTGCTTTCCCTATTATCTCTTTTAGGACTGATATAGACATGGTACCCAGCAACAAGCTAAATGGAGCTGTTTTTTCTTCTGGACCCTCAATGGAAGCTGTACCAAGAGATAACTGAAGGATTCTTCCTTCTCTCCTAAATCTGTTTGCTGCTAAGTTGTTATTTGCGATTCCAAGTCTTTGGGGTAGACTCAGTGGTCTCTCTGACTATCAATGAGCTCTTTTTATTTGCTTCTTTGTTAGTGCCTTCTTCTTGTTATTTCTACCTCCTCAGTTTCCATTAGTAAAGCCAACCACAAGGGCATCCTGCCAAGTTATTTACCCCAGCTCAGCCAACTCATTGCAGTTCTCACAAATCTTAGGAAAGTCTTCACTGGACTAGAACATGATCCCAGAACTCATAGAGAAAATGGACTCAAATCTTGGCATTATCTTCCTTCTATTAGAGATGTTATTTCTTTGTAATATTTATTTTCTTCTATCAATCTGCTTTCCATGTTCATGTTTTATTACTTTCCATTTCTCTCTTCTTTAACTGAAACATTTCTGTCATAGAAATTGAACTCTTGTGTTTAGAACACCATTCTGAATAAGCATTCTGCATCTTTTCCAAACATACTCGAGTATCACTGAGCTCTATGATTATACATATAGGATTACAAAATAAATGGATATTTGTTAAATGAATAAGAGGGACATGGCTTAATCATTTGTAGGAGAATTATAAGTTTTCTGCTGAGTTTAATTGGGTAAATCATATAGAAAAATGGCAATACTATGTGAATGCATCTAGTATTACTTGCTAATTGGCTTCTACCAAGACATAGCAGCATTCTTCTTCCTGGCATCTCTTACAAGATGTCAACTAGAGGCAGGATGGCAGAGAAGTTAAGTTAAAGGCCTCTGGCACTAGACAGCCTGAGATTGACTTCCAGCTCTAGCATTTACTAGCTGCGTGACCTAAAGCAAGCTGCTTGATTTCTCCATGCTCAGTCTACTCCTTTGTAAAATGAAGAGCACAGGACTCATACCTACCCACTCACTTCACAGGCGTGTTTAAGGATAAAATGAGCTAATATATGCAAAACACCTAGAAAGTCACTGAAATAGGACCATATAAATGTTCACTATTATTATTATTATGTAGCTATTGCTTGGCTTGACAATGACTATAATTCAAAGCAAAAAATGAGGCGAGTATACCGAATTTTACATTGACTTCCAAGGCAATGACATGGTACTGAAATACTGCTTCCAGGAATGTATTCAAACCTGGAAACCTACTAAAGAAAGGCATTACTTCTCTGAGTCAATCAGGATACTTTCTCTTTGAACATCTCTAAACTTAATGGAACAGTCATTAATCACCAACAATTACTAAAAGGAGCCAAAGATGTGGCAATGGAATATATTTACAGTCTTTGTGATAAACTATACTCTTTTGCTGTATTCCTAGTTGTCTAAAATTTACAAATCCTATTTTTTTGGATAAAGCTATAATTAGACCTACATGCTACAGGAATTTCTTAATTTTTTTTATGATTACCTCTTTATATTTGATGGCAAACTCCAAGATAGAGATTAAAACTGTATGTGTATGCCTTTTATTTTTTTGTGGCAGATTAGTAGATATTAAAGTTAGAGCAGTTTTTACAACATGGCATTGGCCTGTTTACCAGCTTAACGATTTCTATATTGGTTCAATGAAAAATTTCAAATAAGTAGTTTTCTCAGCTGTATTTTACAATGCCACTCATAAATAATAAACTATAATTTCAGATACCAATAAATCCAACAAAACGATAATGGTTTATCAGTATAGATTGCTGTCAACAGTGCTAAATTAGCAAGAGACCGAAATGTTTCAAAAAAGGTATAGCTATTTTTGGCAGGTGCTTCAAAGCAATGAATGAAAGAGATCCGTGTTAACTTTTTCTCCAATTTACCTTTCCCAGTCACTGGCTGAGACAGTGCAAACACATAAAAGATTCAGCCTCTATATCTAAGTGTTGATACTCAGCTTCAAATCAGTACCAGTTAGAAAATAAGTACTATTAGGGACCTGTATCTCACTTTGGGTATACTAATTGTATAAATTAATTTTAAGTGAAAGTGACATTGTATAATGATTACATTTTGGCCACCTCTAGCTTGCTTGCTTGTTTTTATTGTTACTTAACTGCTTAGGCCTAATGATTAAATTATTACTCTTTTATCCTTACATTAGATGGGAAAACATTTGATTTATTTCCCTTCTCCACATAATCAACTGATTTGCATAATGCCTAATGATGCTTCTTTCATAGTCCCATGTGTTTATCATATATTGCTCCAAACATGCCAACAAACTGTCATTTAATGGGAAAAACATCTTGAAATTCAGAGAAAAGCCTGGGCTATCGTTCTGAATACCAACAATCAGTCCATCTGATAATATTCCCAGGCAGCCAGATGCCCCAGAGAAACAAGATCCAGTTTTTTTCGGTTGTTATCAAATGACTTACCCACAATGACGGCGGTGACAGTGAGCAGCACAAAAGCATTCCGAAATAGGTAGCTTTTAACATCCTCTCTTGTGATGTTCTGTACTTTCTTCTTGGCCAAGAGTGTGCGTTTACGGACTCCTTGCTGGAATCTCTCCATCCTGCCCCCCATCCTGGGCTCTTCTCCATTGCTTTTAGTCATATTTTACTTCTCTAGGAGTTGTCTCTTCTTTGCACTTCAATGTCTCGGAATCACCCCCAGAAAGCCAGACCTCTGGTGTTAGAGAACACAACTATAATGGAAGAGAGAAAGACAAGAGTTTCAGCCTGTAGGGGTGAGAAATCAGGGAGCTCCACCACAGGGCAACATGCTGGCAAACTGCATAATCTCAGTAGGAATCAAGGGCTGGGAGAGCCGCAATGCCAGGTTTCAAGGCTAGAATGTACATATTTCCCCGGACCACGTGCAAAAAACAGGCATAAATTCAGAAAAGACTAGCAGAAATTTGTGTTCTATTTTTAAAAATTTGTCTTCCTCCTCCAAAGAGGCTATAAAAGGGTTCTTCAGAGCTGGATATGGCTGAGCACCCCCTACCTCAGCCCTATTCCCTGGAACCTAGCCGAGTGCTTTGCATAATGTACACTCTCAATAAATGTGTGATTGAAATGAAGGCACAGGAAGTGCTCACTAATTACCTCATGACTTAGGCTGTACAGAGTGAAGGAATAACCAGGTCAGTAAAATGAATTAAAATATTGACATTTCACAGTTGGATCTTTCTGTTATATATAATAATGATTTTCTTCATTAAGAAAAACTCATGATAATATCAACTAGTAAAAATGGTCATAAAAAGAACACAAATACTCGCAGGAATTGGGAAATACATTTTACCATTTTACAGGGTAACTTTGTAATTTTTTCCATGAAATGAGCAAAGTACTCTGGACACAGCTATAAATTATTTGAAATCATAATTCATTTTCATCTTTAATACAAGCAGCAGTACAAAATAGCATTTGTCTTTGTGGCAAACACACTGGAGTCTTCTAAGGAAATTCAGCATTTTACAATTTAGGATTTCTAGTACAGATGAAGATATGAATCCAATTTTCATTCCAAATATTACAGTGTGCGGTTTCCAGTTTCTTTAACGTGCTCTTAGGTTATTCAAATATATCTAAGTAAATCTGTCCTTGGTGGAAATCAGCTGTTTTGAAAAATCAGGGGATTCCTCCTGCTGCTTTTCAAGATTTCTAACGCATAATCCTTCCCATGGTCAATCCAACTAAAAATCAGTCGTGCCTGTGGACGTGTGTAGCTGGCAACGCAAGCAGCCAGCGTGTGTCTCGGTCGGGGAGGCAACCGGATCCAAGTGCGGAAAAAAAAGACTTAACAGTTTTGACTTTTAAATAAAATTGCAGGTTGGGGTCAGTGATAATAAGACCTACAACTTGTTTAATACTTCACAGCAGATTAAAAGTTTAGGGAGAACTGAAGAAGGGGAGACGCGAGAGACCAGGTTTTTTTTCCCTCTAATCTCTGATTCCCTTTACCAGTCACTTTTAAACAGACCAGCTCAGCCTTGATTCTTTTCTAGACCTCGAACCACCATCTGCCTTCAATCCACTCTAAATGACTCAACTCCAAATTAAGAGAGGACATGGCGTAAGTAAGACACCCCACGCTCATTATATTAAATTACTAACACGGACTTTATCTACCAAAATGGCTAGCTTTTACTCTCGCTACTCCTCTTCTGGAGAAACAAAATACATCGGCAGAGAAGTGCAACGAGAATCTAAGCCCAGCAGGAATGTAGGACGTTAGACTTACCTTTCCTGATTTTGTAACGGGTGGAAGATACCCCAAGCAATGACAAGGTGAATTCCCCAGGCGGTACAGCAGAGTAGCAAAACGCAGCGAGCGACGCATGCATGTGCTCTGAAACGGCAAGCTACTATCACGGCAACTTAAGAAAAGGGGAGGAGTCTGTGCCCGGGAAAAGGGGAGTGGGGAAAAATGAAAACACCACGGGGAAGGAGGGGGAAAACCCAAGGTTTCTGGAATATTGATTAATCTTGGCTCACCAGAAGCGTGCTTGCTGGCTTTGTTTTGCTCCTTAGACCACTTTCACGCTTTGTCAGTTCACTTTCATTAGAAATGCAAAACCGGGATCAGGAAGAATTGAAGAATAAAGCGCGCACACACTCAGAAAGCTGGAAGTCTTGATTAGAACGTTTCAAAGAAGACTGTTCTAAGGCTAAATTTAATTATCTCACGTTGTTGCAGGTTTCCTCTCCTTCAGGAAACACGACAGTGTGCTCTTTTGCCTGTTACGACAGCGTCCCGCTTTTAGAATTGGGGAAATAACTGACATTTCTTGGGAAGACTCGGAACACAATCAAGTATGGAGAGAAAAAAATGCTTACCACAGTTCTCTAAACTTGCCTAAAGTTACCCAAAACGCGAGATGAGACATGTCTCTATATTAGCAGTTTAAACTCTCTTATAACAAATCTAGTTGAGCTCTAACTGCCTGCATTGCAAAGACTAAGAAGGTAAGAAACACAAAGACAGCAGGATCTTTGCTCAACTATACAGTGAAAAGCGTTTTAAGCTAAGAGTGTAAATGCACACTTGAAGTTTTGTGATTTTAAAAGAAAAGTCACTATACAGATAGATGCCTCAATTTTCAAAGATGCTAAATGTCTCCCCCTTCTCCCCCCTCCCACCCCATGATTTTTAGGAATTAGGAAATTGTCATTGTCTTGAAAATATAGCTTGCATTTCTGGTCCACTTCTCTTAAGAAGGAAAATAGACTGTTAAAATAGATTTTAAAAAATTAAAAAAAATTTTTGAGCCTGACTCAGCTCCAAAACTTAGAATTTGTTTAGCATGAAGAAAAAAGTTTAACAGAAACAAAAACCCATACCAAAAATTACGGCTAGAGTTCTGTATTCTTGTTCATTAAATCTCATATTCCTCAGGCAAAATCTGCTAATTCTGGTGTCTCTTATCCAACATGAAAGTGTATCTTTTTCCCTCATTAGCAAATCCAGGGAGATTCTAAAGCCATGTCTCCTGCCAGCTTCAACTGTTCCATGTGCGTCCTTTTGAACGGATGTTGGTTGGAAAGCTGTGGTGAATGATGTAAGTGCTTTAAAATCACAAATTAGCAGCAATTATAACAACTTTAAAATTTGGTATCATTTTAAGAGTTTATTGGAAATATATACTCTCAGCAGTCCTAGTCTTCGGTGATCTTTCTCTTCCTCGGCTCTCCTAGGTCATTTAGCATCTGTACCACATTGTTTAATGCTCACTTATGCTGTCTTCCACTGCTTCTCTCTTTTTAAAGTCAAGTTAAATTTTAGCTTCTCAACTAAATTTTAAGTTCTTTGAGGGCAGGAACAGGTCTTATGCCTGATATGTAGTACAACGAAATAACTCTTATAAATGGATGGCGTAAAATAAAGGTATGAAACACAATGCTTTTCAATTTTCTGTTAAAACAAAACTACTTGTTTTTATGTTGGCACTTCTGGCCTAAGTGGATGGAGCAGATGGCATTTCTCAACACCATGAGTACATTTTAAAGCGTTTATTTACTACGCTCAGTCCTAGCTGAGCCGTGGGTTTAAGACTAATTTGTCCACCTTTCTCGTGGAAGTAACTTGTGTTTCAAGACAACTTAAAAGAGAAATCATTACATGGTTTTAAATGGAGTTTCAAGCCAAATGGATTTCCGTTTTTTAATTCTGTTTTTTCATAGGCAAGAAAAAGGACTAGAAAAACCACACTTTGGTTAGCACAGAGATGAGAAGACCCTAGTGCCCCTTCTTTTTTCCTTTTTTCTAATCGCTAAAGCTTGGTTAAAAACCATTTTATTATTTTAGTTTGCACAGACGTTACGGGAGTCTGGTGTCCCCTTGGGAAGGGTAGTAATTCACCACTGAAAGTTTTGTTGGCTGTAATAAAACCTAATGAGAAAATGAGATGCAAAGAGTCTCAGTTCAGAGTTCATCTGAATTATAAGATTTTAGTCCAGGGGAAATATTGGGAATTACTTCTCTAAGAACCACTTTCTCTTTTGGAAAGCTATAGCAATAATGCCCTTGGGGCAACATAGGTTTACTCAACACATATTTCTACTTTTTCCCTGACGTTATAAACAAGACCCTTGAGTGTTAAACATTTTTTTCCTTCATGGAAATACTAAATAAGTGAAAGATCAAGAAATTATGAACAAGCCTCTGTATGCTGTATTTCATTTAAAGCTACTCTGAGTGGGAGACACAGAGCCAGGGAACCATATTAATTTTGGTATTCCAGAGTGAAAAAAACCCACACGTGGCAAATGCTGCTCCTTTGGCAAAATCTTCCAAGAACTTTCTTTAAAGATACTATTATAAAGTATGTTGTAGATAAATTCTTTTTTTTGAGAAAAAATATCACTATAACAGTAAACAATCAAATCCAATCTATCCTTGAATGGCCTGTTCCCATTCATTAGTTTGCAGTGTGAGGAGTCATGATTAATAAGTAAGCCCTGTAACACAGTACAGAATAGTCAAATTTCATCTTTCACGATAAGAGAATTCTGGAATTTGAGGAAGAAAATGGATTAGAAAACCTTTTAACCTTCCAAATATTTTGCACTTTTATTTTTAATTTCGTGAGGGATTTTGTCATTCCTTGTTCAAATAGCTTGTATCTTAGGATCACATAAAGAATGTCAATTCTCCTTCTACGATTTGGAAATTGTAGACTGTTGATACAATGCACGGGAGCTGACTTGCTCTAGTGAAGTACTAGAGATAGTAGTAGAAGTGGTACTTGCAGTAGTTGGTCTTTTGTTTTGTCTTAATTTTTTTCCTTCTTAGGTTTGAATGTAAAAAGCAAAACAATAAAGAATCTGTGGTGAATTCTGGTTAGTTGGATTTTTAACCAACTGGGTTTATCTTAAACTCATTGAAGCTTGAAAAACCAAACCATTGAGGTGAACTATAATTAACCTTTATCATATTCATCCATTCACTCAACAAACCTTGAGCAAGTACTATGCTCCAAATACTAGTCCCATTCCTCTAGGAGCCCACAAACATGCATCCGTAGTTATTACGCAGTGGGCAATGGAAGGGCACCACAAAGTGTTAGGGGAACTCTGTGCTGAGGCCTGTTGACCAGGTCTCCTTACGAGACTGATTGCTCCTTGAAGGAGCTGTGGCTGGCTCAACATTGTATGTACAAAGGACCCCAAACACCAAATTAAAGAACTTGAATTCTAATCCTAGGCAAGAGGGAGCACAGGATTTAAGCACAATTAACTAAAAAATTAATTTTAGGAGCCAGCCCCATGGCTTAGTGGTTAAGTTCGGTGTGCTCTGCTTCAGTGGCTCCCGTTTGTGGGTTCGGATCCAGGGGGTGGACCTACTCCACTTGTCAGCCATGCTGTGGTGGAGATCCACATAGAAAATGGAGAAAGATTGGCACAGATGTTAGCTCAGGGCTAATCTTCCTCAAGCAAAAAAAAAAAAAAATAAATAATAATAATAATAATTAATTTTATTTTTAGATTGATGAAAAGCCTTTAAGTGAACAAGACTTGAGTTAGGAAGCTGAAAGTGGGGTGAGGGGGCATTTACAAACTGGGATAGTTCACACTCACATTTAAAAAAATAGATTCCATGAAATCTCACGGTATTGAGGCCCTTCAAGGGATAGGCCAGCATTGAGTTGAGATTCCTCCTTTAGATGAGGTGCGTATTCTCCAGGTCACTTGGCCCGCCCACTTCACTTGGTTTAGTTACCAGTGTGTTCCTCTAGCATGTTCTAAAGTTTTGACCTCTGTTGGAGTTTAAGAAGTGGTCTGAGCCAAGGGCCTGGACCAGGGAACTCCAACATAAGGAGGAAGAAGAGCAAGAGGGGCTCCCTAAACAGATCTGAAAATGGTGAGAAGTTATTCCAACCATTTGATCACAAGTTAGCTAAGAGCTGGACATAATGGTGGTTTAGAGGAATTTAACGCATTTTCTCCATACTAAAGCAAAAGAGGGTTTGCTTTTTAATGAAGATTTCATAAGTGTTATTGCTATTAGTTATGACTTATATTGTGAAATGGCATCCTTCCCAGTTGTTCAACACGAGCCAAATCTCTGAAGGACCAGAATATTGGTTTAGTTGGGAAAGATTTTGTAGGTTAATTGGAACTAAAGCCTTCAGCTGAGTGTTAGCAACAATAATAGTCAACATTTTTAAAGGACTTATAGTATTAGAAACACTTTTACACAGGTTATCAAATTTAATCTTTGTGACAATGCTTTGAGGTACATTCTATTATTACTGGTCCGATATGCAGATGTTGACATGTAGTTTCGTAGAGATTAAGCAATTTACCCAGGATTACAGTCAGTGAGTGACAAGAGTTCTTAACATTTCTTGGAACTTTAGTTTCTCATCTTTTTCCAAAGGAAGTCTCTGGCAGCTTTTATTAAAGACAGATAGAAAAGAAAGTAATGAACATTAAAAGGAAGGCCTACTGTCTGTTATTTCTTCTGGGAAGTCAGTCCTCAAGTCCCTGACAGGGTTGATGGCCCCTCCTAGGTGCTCCCAAGGCTCCTTGGGCTTAATTTCCAGAGTGATCACCACCCTGTACTGCAACTCTCCCTTTCTAGACTGTGGGTTCTTTGAGAGCAGAGCCTGTGTTTATAACTACTGCATACTCAGTAACCAGTACAGAAGGTGTTCAGTAAAGAGTTGCTGCATGAGTAAGTGGACACAACACAGCCACAAATATGAGAGATTTCATGAATCCATCTCCAATTCTAAGACTTAGGAAAAGGATATCAGTAAAAACCAAACAACAACAACAACAAAACCAGTGAGATCCTTTTTCAATCTTTACAATATAAAATAGATCTAAGTGTGGCTGCTGTAATTGAACTGATCGGGGGTAGGGGTCAGAGCCTACCTCAGTGTCCCCCTCTTCTCTCCCCAGGTGGGCCCCTGAAGCACCTCATCAATCATGGATTCCACCTATCATTCTTGAAAACGAGGATGGATGAGGAAGTCGATTCTGCTTGTGCCATGATTCTTTAGTGCCAGGTCCAGGTTTAGAACTTGGGTCCTCCCAGTCCTGCTGCCATTGTGTTTTCAATCACTAAACCACATCTTCCTCCCGTCCCAATTTTGAAGGTCTCCTGTAAAATGAGGTTAGGCTAGATTATTTTCCTCAAGTCCCTTTCCCTATTCATATTCCATGATTCTAAATCATGTCATGCCAATAATGGGCTTGCCCTATCCACTTCGGTCTATTTGGTTAAGGACACAAATTTTATATGCACTCAATGATTAATGGCTTCTCATTAGATTTCTCTGCCACAAATTAAACACAAACATATAAACAGTCACCAAAGGAAACTTATTGAAGGGCACGGGTTTTTATGAAGCACAGCAATGACATGAATCTTTTATAAGTGTTTGCTAGTATAGAATCATAATTACAGCAATCAAGACAGATACACATCTTTTGTAAGGAGAAAAAGTAATTATAATTTAAAAGCACACAGCTCAAAGTTGCCATCACAAAAACGACTATTATAGCAACTACTTCGCATTTGGACATTTTTTTGGCAGGAGGTCTGGGCATTGTTTATTGTGAGTCAGAAACAGGCACTGAGAAAATATGCAAATTTTTTGAGCAAGGCAAAATGCAGCTTTGAGTTGAGAAAACAGGGTGAATGGTGGAAACTGTCTGGGCCTTGAACACAAATCAACCTTAGCAGCTGAAATAATTTTTGGTCACTGGATGCTGTTACAGTAATCTGGAGGAAGGTCAGAATAAAGTTATTTTATGCTTTAAAACATACATTCAAGATTTGTGCTGTACCCCTGAGTCAAAGTCCATCTTCTGCTAATGCTGTGTCTAGGGATTGATTCTAAGTAGAAAGACCAGGGAAGAAAACCTCCCAAATGCTTACCCATCCCATTTTCCTCAGCTGGGCAGAATTGCTGGCGCCTCTTGAGGCAGTTCACCTCTGGGTCACAGAAGAGGCAAAGGCGATTTTCCTTCTTCACCCAGCTACCTCCCCGCACAAGATCGCACCTGCTGATGAAATTAACTCAGGGTGACCAGTTCATTCCTGTCAACAGGCCTCAGTTGTAAAAGGGTATTTCTATTGGAATTGCATAAGTCCAGTTAGTTCTTCAAAGCCTCTTAACATCAAAGGTAAAATCAGAGGAGATAATATGGCATTGGAGAAAAATACACTGAGACTGGGATTGGGTTGTATAAGCCTGGGCAAATATTGTGGTCCTCCCCTCCGAATGAAAGGTAAGACAAGAACTGGATTTCAAACTTTTTAAAAACTCTTTGTTCAAGTAAAATCTCACGATGAAGCAAACAGCAATATGGCACATCAAGGGTAAGCCTAACGAGGGGGTAGGGAGCCCAGAACCACTAGATTGGCCCTTCCTCTGGCTTCCCCTCCCCCTCCATCTTCCCTTGCCCTCACTGCCAGCGTCTGGACCTTGAGCAGATTCCCAGAGCACCAAATGGAAATGACTGTTTCAGGTAACTTGAAGGACTAAAATTCTAGGAATAACATTCTCATAAGGTGGAATAACCTCTGAGGAAGAAGACAAAAGGCATAAAGTAAACTCTAAGAACCCCGTGGTATTAGTGATGCCTTGATTAATAAATCGTATAGAGTCATGACTTTTTAAAATAAATTTAACACAGGTAAAATGTGTAGGGGTATGTGTTTCAGGTCTCAGGCCTAGGCCTAGTGGGGAGGGTGGTGAAGAGACTGGACTGAGGGACTGGTCATACTTTTTTGGCCTTGTGACCTAGCTAAGCCCCAGGACAGATGTGGGAAATGAAGCACAGCCAAATTAATGGTTTGCCCAAAGTCAACCAAGTGAATGTCAAAGTCAAGACCAGAACCCCATGTTCACTCCCAGCCCTAATCATTTTCAGAGAAACATATTGTCCTATAATACCAGTTACATTCAGTGAAAGCCTGGTATGATTTGATTCATTTATGAGGCAGATGTTTTCAAATCTAATGTTAAAAAGCTGTGTTGTCCAATATGGGAGCCACTAGCCACATGTAGCTATTGAGCACTTGCATGTGGCTAGTACAAACTGAGATGTGCTGTTGAGTGTGAAGTATACCTTGGATTTTGAAAAATTAATCCAAAAAAATGTAACGTATCTCATTAATAATTATATTGATCACATTTTAATATTTTAGATATTGGGTTAAATAAAATGTATTAAAATCAATTGCATCTGTTCTTTTGCTTCTTTTGATGTGACCAGTAAAACATTTTAAATTACATACGTGACTCACATTATATTCTATTGAGCAGCACTGTTATGCAGTGATTTCTTTCTAGTGGAGTCCTTGCATTTTATAGAGAAGTCTTTGGAATTGGCAGAACTGGCAATCCCCTCTTCAGCCCATTCTCTCCCAATTTATTTAAATAGATTAACATGTGGTGAGAATATTTTGGTCCATGCACAGAGGTTTATTGCTAGTGGTAATAGTAATAATAATAAAAATAGCTACCATTTATTGTCCCTTCTATGTGCCAACACTGTGCCAAGTACTTTATGTTTGGCTCTTTTACTTGTCACAACAACCCTACTCCTACTCAGTTTTGTTCTTCCCACTTTACCAATGAAGGAATTGAGGTTCTGAGAGAATCAGTAACCAGCCAAGATCACAAGCTGGTTAAGTGGTTGGACTAGGATTCCATCCCAGGCCACTTGCATTCAAAGTTCAGGCACTTGAGTGCCACACAATTCTGCTTTTCTAGAACTAACACTCCCAGGGAAAATATGCCTTCAGAATTCTACAAATTCACTATGTTTGAAGGCACTGGAGGGATGGTGGGATACAGAAAGAGGGGCAGAATGATTTCAATCCTCAAGGATCTTACAATAGAGTAGGGAAAACATATGCACCATGAAATATCTGACAAAGTAAGACCTGATGAGAGATTAAAAAATAAATTTCTCTAGACAGACAGGAAAGAGGTTAATTCCAGTTGTGGGGCATAAAGGAGGGTTTCATGGGAGAGGCAGCATTTCAGAAGGAACTTTAAAGATGAAGAACTCTTTTCCACAGTTAGGAATAGCTAAGGAGAGTCATTCTAGGTGGAAGAACCTGCAGGAGCAAAGACACAGATTTTGTGAGGGAACCAGTAAGGACTCCAGATGGGCTATTACATGGCAAAAGGTGAAAGAAAAGACTGCAGAGATAGAGTATACCATGTTTTGGACAAGTAGAGGAGTGAGAGGTAAGAAAGTAGAAACAGCTGATACACCTTGCTTTCTTGACAATGCAGTCACAGTATTCCTTGGACTGAGAAACAGTCTTTAGGTGCGACTTTCAAAATCAAAGGTAGCTTTGTATCAAAGCACTTTGTACAATGCTAATGTGTTTTTTCTAGAATCTGGCATAGCAAGCAGTAATACCAACCACAACATAATCAGGCCCTAAGACCTTCCAAGAACTACCCAATCTTCATAAGCCAAAAGGAATATATCCAAATGTAACAAAGATACCGTGGGAGCGATCCCTTGGTGGCCAACATTCTTCCACATTCCAGGATCTCTATCAGCAGAAACAGAAAGCCTTCTCATCCCTCACCCCAATCCACACTCTGGTCAAAATCCTGGTTGTCTTCTCTTCCATTAGAGGAAGGTCTGTCTCTGGGACAGTAGATTCACCAAAGGATAACAATTGCTAACATTTATGAGGCAGGCAGAAAAGACCAGTAAAAGCAGCTTTCACCAGATGTAGAAGAGAGTGAATAATTTTATTAGATAATCTGTTGGAATCCCTTTTTAGATGTCTGCTGTGTTTTTCAAATATTTAGGACAGAAATCACTCCTCACGCCCTTGACACGTAGCTGGAGTTCTCCTTTCTCTAAAGCTGATTATATTTGCGTCTTTCCTCTGCCTAATCCAACAGGACCCAGAAGTTTTACTGCTGGTTCTGTTTTCAAATTCTTCCAGGAAATTGGAGCCACCAGGTGAAGCCTACTGTTCTGGAGCAGTTTACTGATTGAAATGTGGTCCCAATCTAATCCCAGGCCAGGATCTGCCTCGAGGTTAAAATGTGTGTGTAGGGGGCCGGGCGGGGATGGGCTTAGGGAAAGGAGGCATGTTGAGGGGTAAATTTATCCAAGGCTGACTACCCTTTGCACCTTTTACTACAAACTCATTAGCATAGCCCAGCACGAAGCAAATCCTACTCCTTCTGGAACTGGCCCTATTCCATGGGGCACTTACTGTCAATCTTGGAGCTACCCCTCTGGCATGCCTTTCATCCACCAGGAATATCTGGTTTTCCCAACTTCTTATCACAAGAATTCATTGCTTCCTTGTTGGCCTGTTAGAGCTGTTTCCTTGGGTCTCGAGGAGACTGCAATCAAGATATTGGGGCTTTATGGAAGAAGGCCCTTCCTTCAGGCTTGTCTTGAGTTGCTAATAGCTGTCTGGAGATTTAGAAATGCACAGTGACTGTATGAACTCAAATTGGTGTGATTAGGGTGAGAAAAAGGAAAAGAACAAACTAGAGTGGGCAAGAACACAAACAATCTTCAAAAGGATAAAACAGGCTATGGACAAAGCAAGGATTTTGATTCTCCTTACAATGTCAGTGTAGACTAGAGGGAGCCTCCTTTCTGATCTTTCTCTTAAGGTGGATTTAACATTTTCAGATTCCTCAGCTCCACTAGCACAGGCCCTATAGATTTTTCTCTCTTATTCTGGTGTCCCTTCAGTTCTAATATAGAGCTTGGACTTCATGACGCATTTAAGTAAATTTTTTCCCTTTAAAATCTTTGAAGACTTAGGTCTTCAAAATGTCTTCTTATTGCAAAAGAGTAAAAAATATAAGGTAAAATGTTAGTGTGGCCCTTCTGCAGTCCTTCACACTCCCACCCTTCACTCCATGTTCAGCAGTTTATTCACTTTTCATGCAAAAAATATTTGCTGGAGTCCGGACTGTGTGCCCAGCACTGTTTCAGGTGCTGTTTGGATAAAGTGGTGAAGAAAGGAGAGGAGGTTCTGCCTCTCAGGGAGCTTCATTCCAGTCAGGGAGAGACAGACTCTAAACAAAGGAATGCTCATTGCTTCAGGAAAGGGCTTTGGATCCTGCTCTGAATGGGATAAGAAGCCATGGTAGGGCTTAGCTTGGTGCAGAAGAGTGAAATGGCCTTTTTAAAGGCTAACTCTGGCTGCTGCGTGGAGACTCATTAGGAGGCTGCTGGGAAAGTCCAATGAGAGGTGATGGCGGCTTGATTATGGTGACCCACCGGAGAGGCGGTGAGAAGTGGTCCTATTTGGGGGTATATTTTGAAAGAAGAATTGTCAGGATTTGATTATAAACTGGACAAAGGGTATGAAAGAAAGAGAGTAGTGAAGGATGGAACTAAGGTTTTAGGCTTGAGCAACTGGATAAATAGAGTTTAACAGGTTCAGGTTAGGTGTAGGTGAATGAAGCGATCTGTTTTGTATACTCTCCGATGTCCGCATGGAGATGTCTAGGTGGCAAAGGCATTCAAGAGAGAGAAAGCTAGAATTCCACATTTGGGACTTGTCACACACACATGGAATTAAAAGCTACAGTTCTGCATGAGTGTGCCAAGGGAGTGCATGAGAGTGCACGAAGACAACGAAGATTCATAGCTGAAATGGAATGGGATAACTAAAAATTAAATAGCTAAAGTTATTTTGTTTAACATGATGCATGCTAGTACACCAAGCACTATTAGAAAGACTGGAATGATAGCTAATGGAATCTCTATTATTCTGCCTCGTATTGTTAGCCAAATTTTTATGAGCATTTATGGGCTCAAAAAGGATGACACCAAGTTTTTTGGCCAGAGAAACTGGAAGACTGCAGTTGTAATTTACTGATTTGGGGAAGACTGGGAACAGACTTTGTGGGGTGTGGTCAGGGTGAGAAATCAAAATTTGAGATAATCAAGTGGGATGTTGAATAGGCTATTAGATATGGGAGAAGGAATTCATCGGGGAGGTCTGGTTTGAGATTAGATTTGGTGTTATCAACATCTAGATAGTGTTTAAAGCTATCATACAGTTTAATATTAAAGACATGAATGTCATCTCCACAAGGCACGAGTGTAGCTAGAAAATAGATAATCAAGAAAAGATAATCAAGGACTGGCCCTGGGGGTTGTCCAATGTCTAGAGATGGAGAAGATATGGAGGAATTGGAAGGGAGATAGTGAGGTAAGGGAGGAAAAAGCAGAAGTTTTGTCTAACATACCAAATTATCTTAAACATTAAAACTACTTAAAACATCAAATAGTCACAGATTGTTTTCAAACTTAACACAAACAGAGTACCATCGATTTGATTTACATAGTCTGTGTATTTAATTCTTAATCTCTCCAGGATTATAGATACTTGCCTGCTAAGAAAATAATTCTGTCATCCAAATAATTTGGGGATTGCTTTCCCAAAGGAATATTTTGGAATTATGTTTCCAGCCACACATTTCCAGCTAATCAGTGTTGCAGAGATTCTGGCTGGGTGTGATATGAGAAGCTGCAGACATCAAAGCATGGCTTCAGTCCCTGACTGAGCTGCTGGGGTGCTCTTTAGAGTCTCTGTGTCAGGAATCCCAAGGGGAGAGGGTCACAAAACATGACTCCCAAGGATTGGATTTCTTTACCTATCATTCAAGTTAGGTTGGGGTCTTTAAGCAACCACAGGGGACCTACAGCACTTGACTGGACTTTGCATTTCTTTATCTTTTGAGATTGTGTCAAGATCTTTCCCTGGGATTCCGAACCTGGGGTTGGAGGAGGCCTCCAAAGTGTCTTCTGTGGAGAGAACCCAGGGATCTGTGAATGTGGATGGGAAAAACATCACAATTTTATTTTCATTAACTTTTAATTGAAATTCAGAAATTTCTTCAATTATGAATGTAGGCAACAAACCACATTAGTATTAGCAGGACCTGGACTTTGTCACCAGTAGAAATCATAAACATCATCATATTGCCTTAGCTTTATTTCGGATGTCTCAAAATGTCATCTCTGTTCCTCATGACTTCAAAATTGCAGTAGTTATTAGACCCGATGCTATATCTTTTTTTGTTATGTTAGTAAAGAAGCACATAAAGCACGTATACATACAACTGTATATCAACATAATTGATGCCCTTAGTAATCTTTTGCATTTTACTTTATGTACTTACATATTTCATTTTGCTCTGAGAAGGGACTTCATTAGACTGCCAAAGAGGACAATGATGCAGAAAGGTGGAGAATCCCTGCTGTCTCTGAACTTGTGTCCTGCATTCTTTCCATTGTACTTGCTACTTCTTGGCACCATACCTCTCTTAAAGGTAGTGTAATAATATTCTGCTGGATATCTTGAGGCTTTGGTCAATGACGTTATCTTTGTTTTTGGTGTCTTTTCTCATCTGAAGTTTTAAATTTTAGGTAGTGAAGTCTGCTATTGTTACTTTTTTCTCCATGGTTTTTGGGTTTTGAGTATTTCTTGGAAAGACCTTCTCTACTCCAAAGTTATAAAAATACCGTACTCTCCAATGTTTTCTTCCAACATTTTTTAGGGTTTTTGTTTTGTTTTGTTTTTCATCTAGCTCTTTAATCCAATTGGAATTTGTCTATGTCTGCTGTGATGTAAGAATCTAACTTTTTAATTTGTTCTCCTAAAATGGTTGCCAAATATTCCAACACCATTTATTGGATAGTCAATCTTTTCCTCATTTACCGCATTTTTTTAGCAGCTTTAATGAGGTATAATTGATATACAATAACCTCCATATATTTAAAGTGTACAATTTGATAGTTTGGACGTAAGTATACACGTCTGAAACCATCACCACAATCAAGATAGTGAACTATTTTTATTTCTTAATATCTTAAATTTTATTTATTTATCTTTTGAACAGTTAATATAGTTATATGGTTTGAAACTTAAAGACATGAAATGCTATGTTGTAAAAGGTTTCTTTATTACTTATACCCAATCCTAGCCCCAGTTGCTCATTTCCCTCTCTGGAGGTAATCAGTGTCATTAGTTTCTTTGGTATCCTTACAGAGATATTTGTTTATGCACATATTTATTATTATATATCAATGATATGTCAGTAAAGCTGCTAAAAATATGATAAATTAAGAAAGCATTGACTATTCAAAAAGATATATTTATGCATATATAAACAAATATATGTACTATACGCAGACACCCACACACACATATACACACATACAAAATAGCATATTATACACATTATTCTTCACCTTCTTATTTTTCTCATACTAATATATTTTGGACATCATTCCATATCTATATTTGAAAAGATTCTTCATTCTCTTTTACTTCTACTTAGAATTCTATTGTATAGATATACTCAACAAATATTTATTGAAAACCTATAATGTATGAAGCACTCTTTTAAGCTCTCATATATAAGTGACCAAAACAAACAAAAATCCTTTCCCTCATAGAGCTTATATTCTAATGAGATCTATCATAATTTATTTGACCAGTTCCCTAATAATGGATATTTAGATGGTTTTCAATCTTTTGCTGTTATAAACAGTACTGCAGTGAATACTTTATATATGTTATTTTGCACATATGCCAATATATTGGTAGAATATAATTCTAGAAGAGGAACTTCTGAGACAAAGTGTATGTACATTTGTAATAGATGAGGTCAACTTATTCTCAGTAGAAGCTGTATCAATTTATACTCCCACCAATAATGTATTGATAGTACTGGTTCCTCCGTGCATTGTTCTATGCAGGTTTTCTGCTTTTGCCAATTTAATATGCAAGAAAATAAGTCATTGGAGCATTAATTACGTATTTTTTCTCATGAATGAGATTGGGCATCTTTTCACATCTTCGAGAACCATTTCTATTTCATATTCTTTGCCTGTTTATCTATTGAGTTGTTAGTATTTTCTTGCTGATTTATAGAATGTATGTATTAGGAAATTTTGACCTTTGTTCTGTGATTTAAATTTCTAATATTTTGACTAGTTTGTCACTTCTCTTCTGATTATGGTTATGATGGATTTTGCTATATAACTTTTGATTTTTATGTAATCGAAATGATTGGTCTTCCCTTTTGTGGTTTCTTGGATGTTTTATGGTACTCAGAAAAATTTTTCCCACTGCAGGCTTATAAAAAGACTTCGATTGCTTTTTGAATTTTTGTTATTTTATTTTTTGAAATTAAATATTTCTACGTAGAATTATATTGCCATAAAGTAAGAACCCAACTTAATTTTTTTCCAGATGACTGCCCCAACACAATTTATTAGATAATATTTCTTTTCTCCATTGATTGTAAATGCCTTCTTAATAACTGCTAAATTTCCACATATACTTAGGTCTATTTCTTGACTTTCTGCTCTGATCCGTTGACCTGTCTGTATGTTCAATGTGTGTGTAAAGACTTTCTTTGACTACTGTTGTTTTTCACAATTATCTTAGCTATTCTTGCTTGCTTATTTTCCCACACATACTCTGAAATCATCTTATACATTCCAATATGTCATAATCCCAATATTTTGTTGGGATTTCCCAGGGATCTCAATAGATAGCATTCCTTTTCTCTGTCCAGGTTCCGAACAAATTGAGAAAAAAGCTAAAGAATTAAGTATATGGAAAATCAAAATACTGTATAACCTTTATTAGAGACCAAGGCTGAGTTGGATAGTTAAGTATGACCTCCAAATGGGCTTGTGAGCTGAACCTCAGAATTGGGCAGATATGACCCCCTGTCACAGGCAGGGTAGCATGATGACTATAATTAACATTACTGTATTGTTTATTTGAATGTGACTGAGAGAATAGATCTTAAAAATTCTCATCACAAGAAAAAAATTGCAACTATGTGAGGTGAAGGATGTTAACTAAGCTTATTGTGATAATCATTTCACTATCTAGACATACATCAAATCCTTATATTGTACACCTTAAACTTAGGTAACATTATACGTCAATTACATCTCAATAAAATTGGAAAAAAATTAAAAAGAAAAGGTTAACTGCCATTGACTTGGTTTACTCAGGATGCAGCAGCAGAAATACAGTGGTATAATTTGGATAAGTCCCTGATCACAGGGTGACAGGTGAAAAATCCCTCCCACAGTGGTATCCTTAAAGAAAGACAGTCCTCTTCTGCTCAAACCCCAGGTTCTATCCATGAGACACACTGGAGGCCTCCTCCAACCCCAGGTTGGGAATCCTAGAGAAAGATCTTGACACAACCTCAAAAGATAAAGAAATGCAAAGTCTGATCATGTGCTATAGCTCGCTTGTGGTTGTTTAAAGACTCCAACCTGACCTGAATGGCAGGTAAAGAAACCCAACCCCTGGGAGCAAAGTTATGTGACCACCCCACTCTCTCCTCTTCAAATTCCTGACACAGAGACTCTAAAGAGCACCTCAGCATGGCAGTCAGGGATTGAGAAGCCAAGTCCTGATGTCTGCAGTGCCCAGCTCTGAAGAGGTTTCCTGGCTCATGGGGATGGCCTCTTGAGGTGGGAACTGTCCAGGTAAGACTTTTGGAACCAATACTCTTTGCAGCCCACTCACTCCTCCAAAGAAAGAAGGAATGGAGTCAAGGAGGTCTACCTTATTGTTCCCAAATTTGCCAAAAGGGGAGGAAGAGTGAGGGGGAGGGAGCTGGAAAAAGGCCTTGAAAGTTACCCTTCCATAGGAAAGGAAACTGATAGTTTCTCTTCTAACAATATGATGCTGGTAGGAGTAACTTATTATCCCACTTTTTAAGATGAGAGACGTAATAGGCAGAGATGTTAAGAAGGGACGCTGAAACCTTCATCTTCTACCTCAGTTCATTCCATATGCAAAGTCTTTCTTGTCTTCTACAATTCCCCTACATTAATTATCTTGCTATATTCTCTCACTCCAATGTAAACATGAGAGAAATCATAAATATCTCCATTGGTTTTTTCTTTCTCTTCATCAAATGATTTACAAATAATCCTTAATACAATCTCACAAACAAATAATTCTCAATCCGAACTTAAAGTGCTTCCAGTTGGAATTCTGTCATTGAGTTAAACTTTCTCCAGTGGTACTTGTTTTGGGACAGCATCATCTTTCTTGGCATCTGTCACATAGCTTGGCTCTGTCTGACTCTCTTACCTCAAATTAATTAACTCCAAAGTGATGCCAACCTGCATGCATAGTTCCCTTTACATAGTGTGTTTTTCATGTCCTTGATGGTGTCTATGGGATTACTGCCATAGACCCTAAAACTGGGGGAGAAAGACCCAGCATCCTCTCTTATTTGCTGAACTTGAAGCTAGAATAACCCAGGGCCAATCATCTATCCTACACCCATTCTACTCCTATCCCATGATATCTGGCTTCAGTAAAACTGACTACCAGTGGGACAAACATGTCTTTCCAACGATCGCCTAGCTTCTGCTAATTGACATGTTCCTCTGGGTAGTAGATCCATCTTAGCCTTCCAACCCTTGTGCCCCACCCCTGAACCACGTGACTCTATGGAATTCCAGGGTGGGGGTATTAGTCCCAAACATATGTTCTAAAACAAAATAATGCTTACTTTTAAATTGTTATGTTAATGTGATAGGTGCCCATAGGAAGAGAAAGAATAATCTTAAATGTACATCATTATTGGAATGGAAAGAGAAGAGTGAATTTATTTTCGAATGTACTGATGAAAAGGAATTCAACTTTATTGCACAACCTCCCAAAGAACTAATGCAAGTCATGAATTACAACAAGCTTTTACAGTCTTTCTCTATGTGTGTGGTTTTTTTTTTTTTTTTTAGTTTTAAAAATCATTCTCAATCTTAGTGCTACTGGATTCAAGCACACTCCACTGAAGAGCTCGTTAATGCTCATTACAGCATCTGTGTTGTATTTTGGGAGGTCCGTGGAACTTAATTAGAAAGAAAGTTGGCTCTAATTTCTTTCTTTTAGTCCCCCCACTTGAAAAAATAAAGCCTGGCTCTTTGAAGACCCTTTAAAAAAAAATCATTCTTTAGTTTCCTCTTGATTTGTGTTTATTGCTAAAAGTTTTCCCAGGGGAGGGCTGATGGCAATGCTAGAACAGTTCAGGCGTTCTGTTCTATTCCTTTTCTATCGAAGGGCTCCAGATAAGAGCCCTGAAGAAGGGAACACATTCAACTCTCACAGCAGGACGTCAGTACTTTATAATAACCTCTCCCACAGCCCCAAACTCTCAGCACTATTCACTTTGTACTAGTACCCTTAACACAGCACAAAGGAAGACTTTGAAAGTCGTTGTACCCCACATCCCTGCTGAGAGCCCAGGATGCAGGATACTGCGCAGCAGTCTTCAAAAAGCCCCCTAATTTTATTTCCATCTCTCATTTCTGGGCCAGAGTCCTCTGCTTGAACAAGGGGAAGAGCAGCTGTGTAAATAAATACAGATGAGTGCAACAGGCTGAATGCTTTCCCCAAGTGCCTGCTCCGCTCACGTGTACTCTCTGTTGATTGTGTGTAGGATACATAAAGACATAGACCAAAACTGCTGCAATATGAGGTATTCTTCAGGGAGAAAATTGTCTGGTATTATGCACTCAGGAGAGAGTTCTGTATAAAATAGGGCTGCCGGGCTGCTGGCTAACCCGAAATAGTTAACTGTATCATATTATTGCAGTTAGGAACTTTCAAAAACCTTGCTTTCCTAAAACCAATCAATCATTCATTCAACAAACATCTATTATCTACTATATACAAAGCATTTTTCTAAGTGTTCATGGGGACACTCAGCAAACCTCAATGAGATCTGCCTATGCCTTTAAGGCTGTGGATCAGAGTAAAGGAATAAGTAGGGATTAAAAGATAGGAGGGTGTGGGGAGGGCAAAATGGAAAAAGAGGGTTAATTGTATGGAGACCGACAGAAAGTAGACTTTTGGTGGGGAGTGTGCTGTAGTAGATACAGATGTCAAATTATAATGTTGTATACCTGAAACCTATGTAATCTTATAAACCAGTGTTACCTCAATAAAAAAAAAAAGTAAAAATATAATATCTGAAATCGACTGGCCTAGATTTGAGTTCTAACTCCTTTACTTTCTAGCTGTGTGGCCTTGCAAAAGTTGCAAACTCTTACTGAGTTTCAGTTTCCTCATCTCTGATATTATCTTCCTCGTAATATCATCGTGAGGATTAAATGGTGTGACTCACAGTGTCTGCCACGTAAAAACCTCTCAGTATAAAAATTAGCTATCATACTGGATAGGGTACCGACGAAAGTGCTGTAACAAAGAGAGTCCCAAATCCAATGGCATAGCATAAAGTCTTATTTTCTCCTCCCAGAGCTACAAGGTCTGGGGCTGAAAGAGTATCTCTGCCATTTTCAACATGCAGCTTCATCTCTAAGACCAAGATGGTTCCTCCAGTTGCATCTCAACCAGCAGGAAAGGGAAAAGGTCAGGGGAGGGCAGGCTTATTTCTTCATGGGTATAACCTGGAAGTGGCACATAGCATTTTTGGTTACATCCCATTTGCCAGAACTTGGTCATATGATTCTGTCGAGCTGCATTAGAAGGGCGGGAACTGTAGTGTCTAGTTGGCCATGTGCTCAGCTAAAACTCATAACTTCTGTTGTGTAAATGGATAAGCTTATCTAGATCAAAAGTTCTCTACTGTGGCCACTGTAATTCAAGATTATCTTTGGTAAGGTTGACCTGCTTATTCAGCCTTAAAACGAAATTTTACTCACCTGAGGCCTCATGCTGGACCCACTCAGGTTTCTAAGTTGGACCTCTTCTGATCCTGAACTCAGTTCATTTTCTAAGTTGGATCCAATCTGACTGGGACTGGTTTCTAAGTTGGACCCATTCCAACTCCGGCTGATTTCTGGCCCCAGTCTGGAAGAAGAAATCCTTAAATATAGCCTGAAAGCTCATAATGCAAAGTTTCAGGTCTAGGATCCAAGAGGGACTTACCCACCACCTTCAGAGGCAGAGAGAAAGCAGCGTGCTCAAGGGGCTCCACTGGAGCTAGATCTGGTTTCTCCTTGCGCCTGTGGGCAGTCGGGGGTCTCCTTCAGTTCCCTTGTTTGATACTAGACCTGTTAAAAGGTAAACTGAGGCATGTTAAACATTTTAAAAGTTTATTTGAGCAAAAATTGACTAGAATTGGGCAGCAGCCAACCTAGCCGATAGAAAGGAGAAAGCTGTACAGAATGACAGACTTTTACAGGTAGAAGCGAGCAGGAACAAGGAAGTTATATGAGCCAAAAAAGCAGGTTGGCTATTGCAAAGTTACCTTCCTTTAGGGGATGGCAGGGGTCTACCAGGCAGATTACCTACCAGGCAGATTTCTGGGAAAGCCAAAACCATAATTAAGTCTCAGTTTGGTGACATGGGGCTTAGCATAAACGACTCCATTTTGAGCCTGTTGTCTTGTTTTTAATAGACACAAAACCTGAACCACATGCCTACATCCTGAAAGAGGCTGGTTTCTGCTTTTCCCCAAAGGTAAAATGTGGGTCTAGTAGTTTCTTTCTGCTGCATAACAAATTACCACAGACTTAGCGGCTTAAAACAACACTTAGTCATTAGCTCATAGTTCTGTGGGTCAGAAGTCTTGGTGTCTGGAGTCTTACAAGACTCATACCAAGATGTTAGTCAGACTGCACTCTCCTCTAGAGCTAGGAGTCTCCCTCCAGACTCATGTGGTTGTAGAAAGTCCAGTTCCTTGTGGTTGTAATACTGAGGTCACTGTCTCCTCACTGGCTGTCAGCTATGGGTTGCTCTCAGAGACTAGACACTGCCTGCATTCCTTGCCATGTGGCCCCCTCCCTCTTCAAAGCCAGCAATGGAGAATTTCTCTCTCATTCAATGCCTCTCTTATGCTTCAGATCTCTCTGACTTTCTCTGTCTCTGACCTCTAGATCCAGATGTGAAGGCCTGCTGTGATGAGGTCAGGCTCGTCTGGGTAATCTCCCTATTTTAAGGTCAATTGATTTGGGAACTTAATTACATCTGAAATGAGTGTTTGAATAACTGGGCTTCACAGTGTTAGTGTCTGAGTAACCGGGAGAAGGTATGTGTACAGCAGGGACTAAGAACCTTGGAATCTTTTAGAAGTCTACCCACCACAGTGGGAAATTCCTCAAACACAGGAAGGTGTACCAGTGGTTCAAATGTTGGGAAATCAAAAACTTTACAAATGTCTACCACAGGAAGAAAGAGGACAAATGAAGACATAGGAAAACTAAAAGGTAAGCATCTGAGACTGAAGTTATAAATTCTACTAAGGAACTAAATAGTGATGGACAAAAGGAATACAGAACAGTGTTGAAAGCCTGGCTGAGACGTGATGCAGAAAATGGCAATAGCGGCCTTTGATGTTACTAATGAATTTCTTAAGCAATTAACTACAGCAATGAGTATAAAAAGATGAAGCTGGAGAAATTGAATTGAGGTGTTTGCATAGCATGAAGATTGGCAAGGCAAGGAGAGCACTGGTCATGGAAGCAAAGGATCATGGTAAGAGCATCATCGCAGGGAAAGGAGCTACAGGTCTGAATTCTCTCTCTTTATCTATAAAGTGAGCCTTTTGTAATGCATACTGTCCAACCCTTAGCACTGTAGCTTCTGTGGTTGTATGTTGTGACCACAGGGTCTTGCTGAGTTGGAAGGCAAGGGAATAATGCTAGTAGAACAGGTACTGGAAGTCATGATGAGGACAAAGATTGGGTTCATTAGGATTTGATGGAATAAGAAAGTGTAAGGGTAAGAGATGAGGTAAGAAGTTGATTTTATGCTACTTTCCATAAAATTTAAAAACTTTACAGCAATACACTTCCTTTCCTCCTTCCCTTTCTTCTATTATTGCGATGGATTTTACTTCTCCCTATGGTATAAACTTCACAGTATTTTTTTTAAGTCAATTACCACTTAAAAGACTTTTAAAAATGAGAAATAAATGTTTTTTATATTTATATGCATATTTACCATTTATGGCACTATTCATTATTTTGTGTAGGTTTAAATTTCCATCTGAAATTATTGTCCTTCAGCCTGAAGCACTTCTTTTAACATGTCTTGAAGTGCCTATCTCCTGGCAATGAATTCTTTTAGCTTTTTTTTGGTCTGAAAATGTCTTTGTTTCAACTTCATTTTTGAAAGTGTTTTTTTATTTGTTTTTTTGATATAGCATTCCAGATTGATTTGTTTTCTGAACCCTTCAAACTTGTAAAGATGTTGGTCCATTTTCTCCTGGCTGCATCTTTTTATCTTCCTTTAATGGAAGAGTGGATAGATTTGTTCTGTTATGCAATTAATTTACTGGCAGATCTGCTTCAGCATTTTGAGGCTTGTTTTTGAGCTGTGTTAGGGTCAGTCTGGAGTAACTGTGACTCTAGGATTAATTTGGCCCTAATTCTAAGGCATGTCCTCTATGGGATCTTCAGTGAAAGAAAACATCCAGAGTTGTGAATGGCATTTCTAGCTTTCTTTGATTGGTCTCGTGTAGTATTACCCTAGGCATGCGCAGATCAGCATTCAGTCAAAGACTCACGGAGACCCCTTTGCAGATTTCTGAAGCTCTACCTCTGCACAGCTCCCTCCTCTCTGCCCTGCACATTTCAACCACCTCAGCTTCCTTAAACTTCGATGAATGTCTCTTCCACTCAGTGAGACTGCTCTGCTCTACTTTCTTTACGCCTCCATGGTCTGGAGTCTGGCAAATTCCTTCAGAGAGAAATATGGGGTCATCCTAGGGAGCATTTCATTAGTTTTCCTTCTCACAGAGGTTGCTATTCTCTGATGCCGGTTGTCTAAAATCTAAAAACAGTTGTTTCACACATATTCTTGTCTTTCTTTGGTAATTTTGAGGTCTGAGCACTGGTGTGGTACTACTTAATCTGTCAGTGTCACAGGTAAAATACCCACATTAAAAAAATAGTTTAAACAACATTTATCTGTTGTTTCTTTCGATGTGTTGGGGTAGAACTGGGCTTGTGATTCCTCTGCTATTTCAACTAGAAATTCTCTGGGAGGTTATTCGATGAAGAGAAAGCCGTATTCAGATTTGCGTGGTGTTAACGGGGCTTGGATTGGGAGAGAAGGAAACTACAGTGGAGAGACATCGTGGACATTTCAGGACGTTTTAGACATTTTATTCTGCAATCATCCAAGCAGAGAATGACGGATGAAGTAAGGTGGCAAAATGTGGATACAAAAGAGGAGTTGAAGATGACTCTGAGGTGTTTAGGTGGTTAAATAATCTCAGAGAAAATAATCAGCCTTTGTTGTTCAAAGATAGCACAGAATTTCTTGCTTCTTAAGGTGACATGTGGTACTGCCATGGGCTTAAAGCTTTGTTATTTTAGAAATAAAAATGTCACCTGGATGTAAATGGATTACTCTGGAATCATCTTAGAACTACTATTTTTTTTCTTTTGTAATTCTTTCTTTATTTTTCAAATTATTTTTGTATTCAGATTTTCTGAAGTCATTTTAACCTCCTAGAAAACAAGAACTAAATATTCTTTAGGCAGTGATACTATGTAAGTGGGTAAACAATGTGTAGGAATGTTAAGTGTGCAGGAAAGGATAAGAGATACTACACACTGGCACCAGAACATGCTAAAAAGTGAAATTTGACAAGAAAATAGACTATGTTAGCCTTAATGTGATTTCATCTTCTCCTAAATTGTACCAAAGTTGATGGATAAATGTGTACCAGGTGCTTTGAAGGTAGTAGGGGATGGGGAGTGGAACGAGAGGTAAGTGTTGGATTAGGGGCTTTTAAAATATGAGGACAACTTTTTCTTAGCCTTCAGTTGAATATAATTAGGTGGCAGGCTGCAGATTGCCTTCCAATATCTATTCTCCCCTTCTTAGTGATGGAACCACAGTTTTTAGGTGGGGAATGGCCACTTAGAATGTAGACAATGTTTCAAGCCTCTCTTGTGGCTCGGTTTGGTTACATGATGAAGTTCTGTTCAAAGAAATCTAAATTGAAGGATCATGTGGAACTTCTTGAAAAGCTTTTTAAAAGTAAGGAGAAGATGGCCCTATAGCTCTCCCCTGCTTCCTTCTGATGTCAGGCTGGAATGTGGACTTAATGACTGGAGCGCCAGCTGCCATCTTGGACTGTGAGGGATCTTGGGGATGGAAACCAGTGGTGAAGAAGGCAGAGCAGAGAAAAAAGATCCTGGGTCCCTGATGATCCTGTTCAGCTCTGGAATACCTATTTCCAGTATTTTTTACATTAAAGAGAATAAACCTCTATCTTCTTTTAAGCCAATTTTTTGCCCTGAGGTATGTAGTTGAATCTAATCCTAATTAACAAACTTTCTTAGGGTTTCAGTGGTAGATATCGAAGACTAACATGTGTATCAGATGCAGAATGCAGAAAATCCAGGTCCATTCTTTTTTTCTTTCTATTGCCGTGCTATCTAGGGGCTGACAATCAGTAGTCGGCTCAAAGAGGGGAATGGGGGACAATGAGGTATGGTTGACCTGTCCCAGGCTTGGATTTGAGAGACTGAGCCTGGGTTTCTGGCTAAGTCACACTTTTACTATGATCTTCTGAGCATCACTTTCTCTCTCTGGGCTTCAGTTTCTTCACAGGATAACTGTGGTTGAAAATATTCCATTTGCTGGCTGTATAGGGTTCTTATGAACATCAAATGAAAAAACAAATCTGAAAGTGCTTTCAAAAAATAAGGAGGACTACATAAAAGTACACTTTTATTGTTATTACAGTTGTCCACATTGTGAAACTCATTTCTCCTTTGCTCATTGGAGCTGTCTTAAACTTCTTTGCAAAGCATTTTAAAGCAGACTTTCTTTCCCTTCTCTTCCCTTTCCTTCCTTTTCAAAGATTTGACAGAGAGAACTTTACTTCCCAAGATACAGTGGAAATTTCTTGAAGGTAGATATTGAAGTCTCTACATTACTTCTAGTCATCATTTTGCTCTCCATGGTTAGGTAGTCTCTAAACATTGCTGATTTATAAGACTTAACTAGAGAGTGTTGGCTGGAACTGTCAACTTACTCATGGGTTTGGATGATGTGTGCTGGTGATTGTGGCTATGGCTTGGCAAGTGTGTTTGCGTGTGTCTGTGTCCACACACACATGTTCCTGAAGGGGAGTCACTCTCAGAAGTGAGTGTCTCGAAAGAAAGTGAGTAGCATTGTCCTAGTGCTTCAGAAAGAACAGTGTGGCTGTCCAAGCTTCAAGCTGAGTGAAGCAAGAGCGAGGTACATGTCTAACCGTCCCTTTCTCAGCCATTCCTCAAACTGAATCTAGGTCATTCTGGGGAAACTGGGTAGAGCTGCTGCGGGAAGGAAATGGGCAAGGGACTCTTGTGCCCACCTCTTGCCTTCCTGGCCTTCTCTATAATACCCTTTGTGCAATCATGTGAAACGTTGAGTACAGGGGCTGGATGATTTCACTGAGTTAAGAGGTCTGAGGTGGGTGCTAGGTTCTTACTCTCTGATGAAAAATACGGCTTGGAGCAGGGGACTTTGGAGTTTCCCACCCAGAGCCCTTCTGGGGAAATTCTTTGGGAGATGGCCAAGGTAGGTGTTCGGGTAGTTGGTACTATGAGGCAAACAGCTTCTGTCTCCTTATTCCAGGTCTCGAGCTGGGGAAGTTCTTACTGGCGAAGGCAGGATCTGAGCTAGATCTTGGGGAGGAGGCTTGGCAGAGGTGGGAGCAGGGTGCAGGCCGCAGGATAGCTCAGCCTCTCTCACTCTCCCATATGCTTTTTGTAAGGTAGCCCCTCTTTTCCTTTTTTTCAAATTCTGGAGATGTAACTACCGTTTCCCTAGGAGCAATACTTTGAGAAAAGCTTTTATTGTGTCTTAAAAGAAATAAAAACAAACAAATAAGAGAAATATTTATTCATTGTAGAACACTTGAAAAATATTGAGCATCCTTAGAAAACAAAAGATAGACACACTTCCATGAGTCGTGGACAACTACGGTAGTCTCCCCTTGTCCGTGGTTTCGATTTCACAGTTTCAGTTACCCACGGTTGACTGCAGTCTGAAAATATTAAATGGAAAATTCTAGAAATAAACAATTCATAACTTTTAAATTGCGTGCTATTTTGAGTAGCGTGATGAAATCTTGTGCTGTCCTGCTCCATCCCACCTGGGACGTGAATCATCCCTTTGTCCAGCGTATGCACGGTGTATATGCTAGTCACCCGTTAGTCACTTGGTAGCCATGTTGGTTATCAGATCAACTGTCATGGTATTGCAGTGCCTGTGTTCAAATAACCCTTGTTTTACTTGATGGCTCCAAAGCACAAGAGTGGTTATGCTGGCAATTTGCATATGCCAACCAGGAGCCATAAAGGGCTTCCTTTAAGTGAAAAAGTGAAAGTTCTTGACTTAACAAGGAAAGAAAAAAATCATATGCTGAGGTTGCTAAGATCTATGGTAAGAACGAATCTTTTATCACTGAAATTGCGAAGATGGAAAAAGAAATTCATGCGAGTTTTGCTATGGCACCTTAAATATGTATGTATAGGAAAAGATATAGTATATACAGGGTTTGATACTATCTGTGGTTTCAGGCATCCCCGGGGTGTCTTGGAACATATCCCCCGTGGATAAGGGGGGACCACTGTACCTTAAATGGTATTTCCTTTTAAAAAATTAGCTAGTTGGAATATATAATACATGAAATTGTGCAACTGATTTAAAAAAATTTCTTGTGAGGAAGAATGTGAGCTAACATCTTTTGCCAGTCTTCTTCTTTTTGCTTGTCGAAGTTGGTCCCTGAGCTAACATCTGTGCCAATCTTCCCCTTCTTTGTATATGGGATGCCACCATAGCATGGCTGGATGAGCGGTGTGTATGTCTGCACCCAGGATCCAAACCTGCGAACCCCAGGCCACTGAAGTGGAGCACACTCACTTAACCACTATGCCACTGGGCCGGCCCCGTGCATCTGATTTTTAAAACCTAACATTATAATACAAACATTTTCCTAAAATTTCTAGCTCTGCTTTTACTTGTGTTAGCTTGGGCATCAGCCTCAGCATCTTCATCTGTAGAATGGAGACAATAGTAGTACCTCCTTCAGAAGGTTGCTCTCAGGACTAAAGAAGATAATATATGCACAACCCTTAGCTAGTGCCTGGCATATGGTAAGCACTCCCAAGCTAATACAAATATATTAATATATTTCATGTCATGCATGGATTCGTTATATTATCAAAGTATGATTTTTCAACGAGTGCGTAATATGTCATTTTATAACTGCTTCATGATTTATTTAACTGTTCCCCTATTTTGGACATTTATATAGGGTAAAACTTTTGCTATCATCAATAATTTTGTGATGAAACATCCTTGAATATAAAACTTCATCTACCTTCCATGTGAAGGTAAATTCCTGAAAGTAGAAGGAATCATTGGGGGAAGGATGAGAACTCAGTGGAGGTAGCGTTTTCCTCATCTGTCTCAGTCCAGACTCCTCCTATCCCCTCGGCTGCCTCCGATACAAGGCCTCTGAGAAGAGATGGCAGTTGAGGCTGGCTTCCAGAGGAGCCTGGACTGAAGGAGAAAGGAGGTCACTTTGGGAGATTTTGAAGGCTTCTCCCCTCTTTTGTCTCAAATTCTCAAAGGGACTCTGAACTGGGAAGACCTGAGACCTAGTTCCAGCACAACGGCTAAGTGGTGACTTTGGGCAAGTTGCTCGATTTTCCTGGGCTTCCCCTGGGTAAAATGAGGAGTTGGGCTTCACTTCTAACGTGCCTTTAGATGCTAGCATTCTACAGATCTAAGACTGACAACCTCACATCCAGTATCAACCTGCCTCACTTCCTATTTCAAGTGGAGAATCTAGTTTGTACAATCTTCAGTTCATGGATTCATTCAAGAAGCTTTGACCCAGCACCTACCATTCATCTTTCACAGAGATGAGTTACAAGGTCTCCTGTCCTTGATGAACTCCCGGTCTAATAGGGAAACAGAACAAGGAAAAAATTATATTGACACACTGTGATAAGCGCTATAATAGAGACTCTTACTAAATCCCATGGAAGGACAGGAGAAGAAGGAGATGCTTGTTATGTTTTTAATCGTGCTGGGTGGGTGGGTCAAATTAGGAGCTGATCGCCTAGGGAGAAAGGAAAGATGTCCCCAGTCCCCTTTATGTATGAGCCGGATCCTGAGTATTATTGAGAGCTCTCTCTCTGTGAGACCGTGGTCTGTCTTAAAATATCCCATAAAGCAAATATTGTTGAGAGCCTCCAAGATGGGAGAGAGGGTGTTGACTATAAAGATGAGCAAAACGTCGGCCCTACCCTTCAGACAGGGATGGAGAAAGGCAGCTATGAGAGTATTTGAGGCTGTGGGAGGTGGGAGTGATTTCCACAATGTGCTGTGGGAGAGTTGGGGAGGGAGTGATTTTATTCCTGAGAGATCTGGGGAAATATTCTCTCTGGCTTGGTGGAGAGAACACTCAATTTGGAGTTGGAGGGGTGAGGCTCAACTCCAAGGTCCAGGATGAGTTGCCTGATAGTTGTGAGCATTAATAAACAGCCCCAGGAACACTTCCCTGGAGACTATGCATGTAGAGCAGGAGGGTATATCAGGCACAGAAGATGATCTTTTCTCCCTTCCTCCACTTACTAATCTTTTAGAGTCTCAGTTTATACACCCTAAAGATGTGGGCAGTATTCCTCCCTGAAGGAGTATAGATGAAGTAATGAGTATTTGGTTCTGCAAGAAGGAGGATTTGAGCCAGGATGTTAAAGAACGAGCTTCTTCAGTAGGCATTTTAAGGAAGATTCTGGCATTCACCAGGGAGATGTGGCTCATTGGCAGAAGGGCACTGTCCAGCAGAATCTACTGGAATGGGACCTGATGCTGTGGTGGTGATGGATGGCGAAAGCACTCAGAGGAAAGGGAAATGGAGCAAAGGGGAAGGAGGACAAGGCAGCTGACCACATGGCAGTCTGACCTGGCCAAGTGCCACAGGGAAGGTTGGGGCCTGGGGATGGTGTGGCTGTTCATGAAGTACAGGCTCCTTAGTACCACAGAGAATGTGACAAGGAGGAGTCATCACTCCTCCACCTCTGTCCCTCCTTGTTGTACTCCAAAGGGAAAAGCTGTGATGAAAGGGCTTTAAAAAAAAAAAAAAGGGCAAAGGAAAGACAAACCCAGTGGAAAGTGCCAGGATGATGGTGAAACAGGCCGGCTGGGGAGTGTCTTGGACTGTGCAGGGAAGGGGATATGCCCTGAGAGGCGCCGTGCTTTGTTCAGTGCTCAGACATATGTGCAAGATCCAATGGGACCCTCCCCTCCACCCCTCCATCCTGCCACCTCCAAAGTCCACCCAGACAGAGAGAGAGGATTCACTGATGTAGGGTGCCTTGAAAACAATGTAGAAGAGAGAGAAAGTCGGCCCAGAGAGAGGGAAAATGTAGGACATTCTAGGGTACCTCCACACGGCACCAGGACGGGAGAGGGAATCTACAAACGAAGCAGCGTAGGGAATCTTATCTCCGTATGTATGGAATGCCCGCTCCGTGTGTGTTGCTGAAATAGACAGCTTTTTAAAAATGGAATAGCATTTGTAGCATTTGCAGCATTTGGGATGTGTTATCTTGGAATGTGTTTCCTATGCCTGCTTTCCAGGGCAGTAGAACTCTGGCCCAGCATGCTCCATCCAGTGTAGTGTAGCTGCCTGGTTAGATTACTGGGTGAGGCACGCGTGTCTTGTGCAAGCAGAGAGGCAGCAAAGCTAGAGGTTAGAAGCATGGACTCTAGCATCACACTCTAGTTTTGTAAACTAGCTCTGCCGATTGGACAAGTGCTTAACCTTCTTTGAACTCAGTGTCCTCATTTGTAAGTCAGATAATAGTAGTATCAACTGTAGGATTGTTATAAGATTAAATAGGTTTACACATGAAGCACTGAGAAGGCTGCCTGGCGTGTGGTAAGATCTATGAAGCACTGGCTATTATTATTATTAAGTATCTAGCGCTTAGAAGGTGGTCAATAAGTGTTAACTGTGGTCAGAAAAATCATCCCCATCAAATACTTTCTTAGCCCCCATGTGTCCATAATACTATGCACTATGCTTATTTATGGCGCTGGATTGAAGACATGTTTTCTGCCCAGGAACTTACTGTCTGAGGTGGACACACCGATTTGGACATAGAGAAAGAGTTGAAGAATAAGATGGGAATAAGGCACAAAAAATCATGCATCAAAAAAGAAAGATCTGAGAATAAGAAGCCAACCAAAA
This sequence comes from Equus caballus, assembly GCF_041296265.1. Taxonomy (NCBI): domain Eukaryota; kingdom Metazoa; phylum Chordata; class Mammalia; order Perissodactyla; family Equidae; genus Equus; species Equus caballus. The sequence goes on from NC_091704.1 coordinate 43,620,937, forward strand.
TTTGTATTGACAGTCTTAACAAAGAAATTCATTTCTTACAGGTAGGATTTTAAAATTGGTTGATAGGTAAATTTGTAGCTGTTATATAATAGTCATATATCTCCCTGGAAGGAGGTCCCTATTGGAATATCACAGGGATCATTCTTATTCTGGTGAATAATCTTCCATAATAATTTCATATTAATTATTATAATAAATAAAAATATTTAATGTTATGCTGTTATAATATATACAATTATAGCAATATTTTATTTCTATAATAATATATTGAGAGATATACACCAGGTATTATGCCTTTTAGTAATCCCAAGAATCCTGTGATGTAAAATATTTATTATTATTTCCATTTGACAGATGTGAAAACTGAGACTTGGGTTGAAATTGCCCAAGTTCTCATAGTTAATGAAGAGCAGAGCTACTACTGAACCTTAGAACTATTTAAATCCAAACCCGTGTTCTTAATGACAAAGACTCCAAAGCTGATAATTTGATGATCAGAAAGATCTGAAAAGAAATAGAGCTATGGACTGAAACTAACGAGATTAGATAAAATGGGGATAGATGGAAAATTCTGAATGGACCTTCATAAAACCAGCTGTTAGAGCTCGAAATGGGGAAACTATGGCTCAGTAAGACTTCATGTAAAATACACTTGGGTTTACTTTTTTTTTTGGCTTAAGTTTACTATGAGCCAATGAATATGTAACACGGCTGCCCATAAAAAGCTAATTGCTGTGGTTGCAGCAATATCTGCAGAAATACTACTATAAAGGGACGGGAATTGGCAAATAGAACACTAAGAGAACATTGAGGAATTGTTGAAGGAATGATAGTGGTTTTTTTCTTCTAGAAAGCAGTAATAATTATAATAATAATACCTAATTCTGTTCTAATAGTACTTCCCTTGACCCAGGCGTATTTATACAAATTAACTCTTTTATTCCTCACAACAACTTAATGAATAGATCTAATTTCTTCCCACTTTTTGGATAAGGAACATGTGTTAAGTACTTAGAAGACTAATACGGTAGCCCTCCACCTTGTGCTTTTAGCTTCTGTGTGGTCATGGTCACATGTAAGACGCATGTGCAGTGAACAGAGTTTTTGTTTTAATGTGGGTAAATCTAAACGAGGACTAATGATAACTGGTCTCTCTTTTCCCAGCTATTTCCAGAGGCAGTGTAATTAACACCTTCCTTTTCAAGAATAGCATGCAGGAGGCTAACTGTTGAAAGGAAATGTGTTTACCCTGGAGCATGTGACACTTGTGTCCTTCTGCTCTTTGACAAGTGGCTGCCTCTGCTGGCCACTTGGTCTACCAGCTGGTTGTACCGCAGTATGTGCCATGGCTGGAGAGATTCACAAACCCATGAGATTGTCCATCAATGGGAAACACAGGAAATAACAGGTTAGATGTATGTGAAATATGTGCTGGATGTGAAGGCTGAGCAGTCTGGACACCAATAGATATTCAGAAAATAGTATGAACTCTCTTGCTGTGACAGTTGTGTCATTTATTACTTGGGAACTCTATTTAAATATATTGCAATAAGCACTTTCAACAGCAACAAGCTAAAAAACAAAAGCAATAACAACAACAAAACAAAACAAAACCAAGAACTTGAAAGAGCCTATTTACTGAAAAATAAGGTCCTGAATGTTCATTTCTCAAGATGGTTAGCGACAAATAGAAAACTTGTACAAAATGTTTGTTAACATGAGGAATTTTAGTGATATCACTAAATGTGAAAAATAGAGGCATACATCTGCTGAAGAAGCGACTGCACCTACCTCAAAGTTAGAAGTTACTTTAAGAGGATTGGACCCAGAGAAAACAATTTAATATGTGCAGCTGTGAAAAGGTATGCTTACACATGACTCTTTGAAGAGTGACTTTTCATTTAGATCAAATGTCTGTTCTTCTAAATTAATTTCAATCATTTTCAGTTTTAGGATTTCTTGTGCATGTACAAAGCAATATTAAAGTGTTGGCTCTATTAGCAATAGAAGAAGTTTGCAGTTAAATAGTTCCAGTAATATCAGGGTTATCAGATACTTCAGATAGGAAAACTGTCAAGTTAATTCCAGTTAATGATTCAATTCTTTTTCCATCTGACAATTCATGAAGTCAAAGTAAACCTTTTAGAAGTTCATCTGTTGAAAACAAAGCATCTGACATCACTGTGAATATTACGATAAATTCAGTTAAAAATTCAACATTGAAGATGAAATCATTTATTGCTATGCTGAAATATGAATACAAATTTTGGCAGAGCATGGCAGAGATTAAAACTATGTTCTAATCAAGATATCTATGGGGCAGAAATATAGTTGGAATTGATTTTGGTGCACATTCAACTCCTAATTGCATCCAGAAAAAAATTCAGTATTTTACCAATTGGAATAGAAGCTGTTAGTTGTTCAATTTTACAAATATTTTTATATGTACACAGAGTAACTGAATTACAATTTTTGAGTCTGTGTGATGAAGCTGATGTTAAAAAAAAAAAAAACAACCCAGGGGGTCAGCCCCATGGCTGAGTGCTTAAGTTCAAGTGCTCCCCTTCAGTCGCCCAGGGTTTCCCTGGTTTAGATCCTGGGCGCAGACATGGCATCACTCGTCAGGCCACACTAAGGCTGTGTCCCACATGCCACAACTAGGAGGACCCACAACTATGTTCTGGGAGAACTTGGGGAGAAAAAGCAGAAAAAAAAAAAACCCCAAAACTTCAGGTCGGTAGTATGTACTTTGTCTTTGCCATGAGTCATTAATTGAATCTTATAAAAGTTTGAACTTTTCGAACAATTGCTTGAAAAATCAGCTTAAGTGTCGACCATAGGGCAAGATCCTCTAAATTTTGATTTCATTTTGCTAAAAATTGGTTGGAAATATTTAATCAAATTGTCCAATGCAGGGAACAACCAAAACCTTTAGCTTTAACAACTGCATTTGTTACAGACAAAGCTTGCAAACAGGGAGATGTTGATATTTATCCATACAAAAGTAAGGGAAGATGCAAGTAAATTAATTAATGAGAGCTGAAATGGTAAAATAACATATGGAAAAAATCTTTTAATGAAGATTTTGTTTATTTTCTATTTTTTAATTTTTGCTGGGCAAGATTCACCCTGAGCTAACATCTGTTGCCAATCTTCTTTTTTTTTAACCCCGCTCCAAAACCCCAGTACATAGTTGCGTATTCTAGTTATAAGTCCTTCTCTTCTTCTGTGTGAGCCACTGCCACAGCACAGCTACTGACAGACCAGTGGTGTGGTTCTGTGCCTAGGAACCAAACCCCGACCGCCAAAGTGGTGAGAATGCTGAACTTTAACCACTAGGCCTGGCTAGGAGATTTTATTTTTAACTTGATAAGTTTATATTCTATTCTGGAATGGTTTGAAATTGAGAAGACCCATGATTCTGCATACTCTAAATTTGATTAAATATTTACTAAATATTTCAGTTTTATTATTTTTACTGTTCAGATAATTAATGTAAAGACAAAAAATTTGTGCTTATATACTCAGATACATTATTTTAACTTTTTAAGAATTTTATTTTTGAAAATAATTTTTAATGAAATAATTTACAAGTTCTTCAATAAAGTAACACCAATATATTGGTCACTGAATAAATATTTCAAAATAAAGAATTTTAATTATTTATCAAGTTCTTATTTTGATGCCATTTCAATCTTATAGAAAAGGTGAAAGAATACTACAAAGAGCTCCAGGATTCCTTCACAGTTTCCATTTTACTCCATTAACTGTAGCATTTTCATTTAGAGAAAGGAAAATGCTCTCTCTTTCATGTCAATTGGTGTACGTATATGAAATCATTTTTTCTGAACCATTGAGTGTAAGTTCAAGACATCATGTCCCTTTTCTACTAAATCATTTTGTGTGGATTTTCCTAAAATAAGGATATTAAATTTAGAAAATTTAACATTACTATATCGATACTATCTAACACATAGTTCACATTCAAATTTCATCTCTTGTCTTGACAGTGTCCCTTATAGCCGTTTTTTTCCTAGTCTAGGATCTAATCCAGTTATCACATGTAGCTGTGGTTGTCAGCTCTCTTTGGCATCCTTTAACTTGAAATAGTTCCTCAGTTTTTGAATTACTTAACCTTGACATTTTTAAAGAGAACAAGCCAGTCATTTTGTAGAAAGTCCCTCAATTTGGGTATGATTAGTTTCAGGCCATGCATTTTTGGCAGGGATAAAGTGATATGTCCTTCTCATTGCATCTCCTCTGGAGGCACATGATGTCAGTTTGTCCCAATACTAGTTATGTAGACTTAGATCATTTGGATGAAGTGCTATCTACAAGATCTCTCCTTTGGAAGGTGGAGATATATTTTGTGAGAATTACTTGGAAATTATGTAAATCAAATTTTTACCCACTATATTTAACATCAGTTGATTTTATCAATTGTTCTAGATTTGATCAATGGGATATCTTTTAAGGTGCTTCCTTGTTCTTTTGATATTGTCTCTTATTCTTTAAGTATTTCCTTAATTTTCAGCATGAGGTATTACAGGATCATCTCATACTCTTATGGCTCCAACCCTGCCATCGACCTTTCCTCCAAGCAGCCCTGGCTTTTTGGTCAAGAATGGTGTTTATAAACCAAGATCTGAGAACTAGGTGTACTTATTGTTACCTGTGTGTCATTGCTTACGGGCTGTTTCAGTGATACTGCTGACACATGCTCACACACGCACATGCATACACACAGACCCACAAAATTATACGTCCACAAATTTCTCTTTCTCTGTACGTATTATATAGAACCATGAATTTAGGCTATAACTTCCAATTCAATCCAACAGCACAGAATACATCCCAGTCTTCTCCCTTTCCATATCTATAGTATATAATTACTCATTTGGCAATGCTTAGAATACATAGAAATTAGCTTCGGAATTGCTCAATCATACCGCCGTGAAAAGCAGACATACTTACTAGAGCTTACAATATATTTACAGTTTTATTAGGTAAAAGTTGCATATAGTGAAGTGTAGAATCTTAAGTGTACAACACAATGGGATTTTCCAGATGGATATACCCAGGTATCACAACCCCGATCAAGATAAAGAGCATTTCTGTCACTTGAGTGAGTTTGTTCTTGCTTTTCACAGTTCCTAAGTCCCTCCCGCAATAAACACACTCAAAAATTTTTGTTTCCTGATTTTTTAAAACCACTTTAATTTAGTTTTACCTATTTTAGAACTTCACATGCAGGTCATGAATACATACTCCTGGATCTTCCTAGAAGTCTTACAACTTCAGTTTTTACTGCTAGGTCTATAATCCACATCAAATTAATGTTTGTGAACGATGAGATAAGAGTTGAGGATTGTTTCTCCCTCATACATAGATCTAGTGTTTTCAGTATTATGTGTTGAAAGGCTTTCCTTTTGTTCTCATTTCATTGCTTTTGTGGTCATGTTGAAAATCAATTAATGGTGTAAGTGTATTTCTGGACTCTATTTTTTTCCATTGGTTTTGTCTATCTTTACGCTATTATGACACACTCTTGGTTATTTTAGCTTTATAGTAAGTTTTGAAATGAGGTAATGTAAGTTCTCCAACTTTGTCCTCTTTTTAAATATTATTTTGGTTATACTAGGGTTTTTTTCATTTTCCGTATACATTTAAAATTATCTTGTCAGTGTCTATAAAAACACTTGCAGGAATTATAACCGGGATTGCTGTGAATCTGTAGATCAATTTGTGGAGAACTGACATTTTAACAATATTGAGTTTTCCAATCCATGAACACGGCATATTTCTCCATTAATTTAGGTCTTTAACATTTTTTTTAAAGGTTGGCACTGGAGCTAACAACTGTTGCCAACCTTCTTTTTTTTTTCTTCTTCTTCTCCCTAAAGCCTCCCAGCACATAGTTGTATATCTTAGTTATGAGAGCCTCTGGTTGTGCTATGTGGGACTCTGCCTCAGCATGACCTGATGAGTGGTGCCATGTTCATGCCCGGGATCCGAACCAGCGAAACCCTGGGCTGCTGAAGTGGAGCGAGAGAACTTAACCACTTGGCTACGGGGCCGACCCCTAGGTCTTTAACCTTTATCTCAGCACATTTTGTAGTTTTGAGTGTAGAAATCTTGCACATTTTTGCTAAATGCATTTCTATATATTTTATGTTTTTTGATGCAATTGTAAATTGAATTGTTTTTGAATTTTCTTTTTCTTTTTTTTTTAAAGATTTTATTTTTTCCTTTTTCTCCCCAAAGCCCCCCCAGTACATAGTTGTATATTCTTCGTTGTGGGTCCTTCTAGTTGTGGCATGTGGGACGCTGCCTCAGCGTGGTTTGATGAGCAGTGCCATGTCCGCGCCCAGGATTCGAACCAATGAAACACTGGGCCGCCTGCAGCGGAGCGTGAGAACTTAACCACTCGGCCACGGGGCCAGCCCCTGAATTTTATTTTTCAATTGTTCACTGCTAGTGTATAGAAATGCTGTCCAATAGATGTTTTTATATTGACTTTTTATCCTGTACTTTGATAAAATCACTCATTAGTTCTACTACAGTTTTGTAGATTCTTAAGGATTTCCAACTTAACATTTATGATGTCTGTGGTTAGAGATACTTTTTGTCTTGTTTCTTCTTTTTGAATCTTTTGCCCTTTATTTCTTAGTTTATGTAAGACTGACATTATTACTTCCATTGCTTCTGATGAGTGGTCCACCATCACCCACATCATTTTCTCTCTTCTCTTGATGTGTTCAAGATTTTCTTTTTATCTTTGGTTTACAGTCGTTTGATTAGGATGTGCCTAAGTGTATTTTTCTTTGTATTTATCCTGTTGGGAGTTTGCTGGGCTTTTTGGATCTCTATGCTGTTTTTCACAAAATTTGGGAAACGTTTTATTATTTCTTCAAATAGTTTTCTTCCTTATTCTTTCTCTTCTCTTCTTTTGGGACTCTAATTACAAGGATGCAGCCTGCTTTCCATTGTCTTATAGATTTCTGAAGCTTTGTTTATCTTCTTTCAATCTTTTTCTTCTTTTTATATTGGATAATTTCTATTGACCCGTTATTAAATTCACTGACTTCTTCAAACTACAGGTTGATTCCTCAAACCAGTAAGACTGGAAATTTCTGCTAACGTTCTAGTTGCCTTATGCCTGTGTGGACTGGGGAGTATCCTCAGACAAAATAGCTACATAAACACAAATTTTATCCAATTTAGTTCTCTTTGAAATGTAGACTATCATCCAGTTTATACTGCTTTTGATTGCTCTCCAGAGCCTTCCATGGGTTGTTTTTAAATATTTTTTTTCAGCATTATCTGCAGAAAATACAAGCTACTTTGCCAATATCAGATATAGAAACAGTAATACAAATATTACTCCCTAACTTATCTATTAAAGGATAAATATGCTATATATAGAATTAATAATTGAAATGGTAGAATAAGTGGTAAAAATAAAATTTTTAAAGATTTTAAAAGGTTTTTGTAAATATTTGGATTACAGTTGACAAACTTACCTTAAAATATCTCATGTGTTAAACTGATGGTATTTGTGTATCACTGGAAGGTAGCTCATGCCGCATTCAACAGCCCCTGAACTGCCCTATTTGCTGTTTAATGAACTGAGTCCACAATTACACACTTGAGCATCAAATTGCTTTCAAGGTTTCTAAATGCATATTCTCCGATTCTGCATTTTTCTCATAGTAGTTCAGCCACAAACCTTTCACAGACTGGCACCAGCCCGCGAACACACTGTGGAGAGCACTGATATACACGACATTCTCCCCCTAGCTCTCTGGGCTGGATCTCTCCCCGTCCCCATCTCTAGTTTTATTCTTCACCCTTTCTGCCCTGCTCTGTCCTCAGGAGACTGACATGTACAGAATGTGAGCTCTCGCCGTCTGGCTTCCTGCTGCATTTGGCCAATAGAGACAACCAGCGGGAAATGAAGGGCAGGAGAGGAGTGAGGTTGGAGGGTTTGTTCCTACAGCTCTTTCTTAATGAGTCACTGAGGATTGTCCCTCTACTAAAGTCCACAGCTCCTATCAGGTAGCCCTCTCATTACGGCTGCTCTCTTTAAGTTCTAGTATCTACTCTGTCCCCTTGCCTTTCAGGCTTTTGTTACTAGCATGGTACTACATTTTCCTGCCCACACAACTTTAAATGGTCCCTTTGTTGACTATCCCCAAACTACACGTGTGCCGTCTCTTCACTGTCAGGACTCTGACTGAGACACCCTCCTCGTTGGGATGTGTGTATGTGGTGCAGTAGTGAGCAATTTGGGAAGATCTGTGGAGGCATCTAGGAGGATGAGGATGGAGACTCCAATACTTTCTGTTTTACAGATTAATGTTAACAGACCATCTCCACTGAATTAAGGCGGCTCAGACCGAGGGCCAGCTGGTAGGTAGGAACATTCACTATGAAGAAAAGGAACCAAGGTCAAGAAAAGGGCTGGCTTGGAGTGCAACACATGGCTGAGGCTACAAGTTTTCTCTGATGCAGCCTCCCTGGCGCTGCGGATATGCCTCTGAAAAACAGCTGTGTGTGATCATTTAGGACAAGCCACGTAATGAGAATGTGTGCCCTTGTTGTCTAGTGAGTATTGCTGACCTTAATACATCTTTCTCTTTCTCCATACTCTGCCTTGGGGAGAAACTCCTGCCAGACCAGTGGCATAGCTGTGGATTGACATCCAGGTCCCTTTCTTCAGTGGCATGGTGGCCAGCACAGATAGCGTGAGTCACCACTGTTCTTGCAGCAAAGACCAAGTACTGTATCTCACTATCAAACCACCTGCTTTCCACAGACTCTCTGTCAGCAGCAACTGCCACAGATCCTGGCACCCGTCAGTGGATGGACTCGTCATAGTTTTTGGTTTTCTTCCATCACAAGGACTGTAACCAGGATTGACCCCTTGAGCTGAGTAAGACGCCTCCTCGGGCTTTTTCTCTTGGTGTGGGAGGTGAGACACCCTGAAGAGGGAGGAATACTTTTCACAATAGAAGAGTAGGATGCATAGTTGTTTAATTTGAATTTTAAAAAAAGACAATTTAAGGGCCGTCCAGTGGCGAAGTGGTTAACTTCCTGCGCTCCGCTTCAGCGGCCCAGGGTTTCGCCAGTTGGGATCCTGGGCTCGGACACGGCACCGGTCATCAGGCCATGTTGAGGTGGCATCCCACATGCCACAACTAGAAGGACCCACAAGTAAAATATACAACTATATACTGGGAGGATTTGGGGGGGAAAAGCAGGAAAAAAAAAAAAAAGACAGTTTATATTATATCCCATGTTGGTAAAGAGGGTCATATCAATCACGAAAATAGCTGAGATAACATCTAACACTGCGGGCAGCAGAGTCAATGATCACATTAGAACTATAGTATATGTTACGTTCTCTATAAATGTTAGTGCTTTTAGTGCAGAAAGTTTGGTTGAGAATATGTTTACTAAGTGGATAAAACCCTCGTTTCCATTTGTATAAGTCTTCTTCCTAAAGAAGGTAGAATTTTAGAATGTCCTATTTTTTATGGCATAAACTTCGGCTTGGTTAGGTATTGAGACCAATGATGAGGATGGTAGTGTGGAGAGAGGAACACAGAGAACTAAATTTAACTGGTTAAATTTGTGTTTGTGATCTGTTTGTACTCTGTTTGGGTCAGTGTGTTGATTTTGAAATGTTTATCTGCCCCTGGGGGTTTCAGTGAGGAGAACATTGTAAGAATGCTTAAAAAACCTCTGTATTCTTTAAATGCAGTCACCTGTTGGCATGTGGTCAAGACATAGTTCACAATGAAACATTTGTTCTTGGGGATTAGTCCATATCCATCAGGCAAAAGCTTGTCTAGTCAGTTGCCTTTTCCAGGGGTCCTGATGGGAAGACTTGCTGTCTGTATTGTTTTAAGATGATTCATATAAAGGGTTAAATTCCTTGATCCTTCCTGGGGTTATGTGGTCAAAGTTATGCTGAGTACAGTATTTTTCTTTCTTCACTCACCAACAGAGGCTACAAGGCCCTAATCTTTTCTCCCTCCAATGTCAGGACTAACCTTTTCTTCTTTCCTTCATTCCCTTCCGGTTCTCTTCTTTTTATCACCTCACTCATAGGCTGCCTGCCTGGATGAGGAGGCAATAGAAGAATTCCAATTAAAATCTTCATGTAAAAGTTTCAGTTGACAGGCAAAGGGTGTATAGTCTGGCAGGGAAGAGACCTGTTCAGAGATGACAATGTTTGAGACAGATGCTCTAATTAAGGTGAGCACACAGTATTATGGGGGAATACAAAGAAACCTCACCTTGGGAAGGTCAGAGAAGATTTTCTATATTAGAAGATGCTTAAAGAAGAACAGAAGTATAACTTGAAAGATAAACAGGGGCTAAATCATTAAAGAATTTGAAGGACATGTTAAGGAATTCAGTCTTTAATCTGAATTACAGAGAGCCGCAGAATATTTTGAAGGGAAATGTTAAAGTTTATACCTTTGAAAGCTCTCTCTAGTAGCATTGTGGAGGGTGGATTGTAGACAGAAGGTTTAATGGGACATAAGCAGAACAGATGAGAAATTGTAAAGGCCTGAAAGTGGGACAATGAATTTGTATAGAAAGAGATAGATACAAGAGATATTTTAGGACTTAGAAGCCAGAGGACTTGGATTGGCTTGGATGGAGGATGGGTGGATGAGGAGGAGTTAGGGGTAAGGTCCCAGGTTTGAGAGACTGATGGATATCAGCAGCACTGCCCACGAGAATGAATAAAAGACTAGAGAAGCAAGTTAGTTTGGGAGTGGGTGGGTAAGAGGTTCTCAGTTTAGTTTTGAACATACTGGTTTTGAGGTGTCTATGGGGAGATAATAATAGATGTTTAAATATGGAATGAAAAGAATGATTTTTGTCTTTTCTTTTGACAATTGGGAATATTCAGTAACTTTTTAGTCCAGTGTATTTTTTCAACCATACTTACATTGTTATAATTTTTTTCTTGACCTATTTGGCCCCTCTTTTGCATTCCTGACTCCTTTGCATTCATATTCTATGAATTGCTTTTTTATTATCACCATTTTTGATTAGAAATGCTACCTTAAAGTTTTACCTTCTTTTACTTTAAAATGTGCATGTGGAATTTCTTTTGTTTGCCATACTGTTTGACATTTCAGTACAAAACACTTTTTTACATATACACCTCATTTCCCTCTATACAATAATGCTACAAGTAGGTTTTTATCAAATGAAGAAAGTGAAGCTCAGAGGTAGTAGGCAATTGCTTAAGCTTGTGCAGAGAGAGTTCAAAAAAAATAAAGCTAGAGATGTCGGCCTACAATGGGCCTGCAGAGTAAGCATAGCCAGAAGTGAGTATCAGAGCTGGGATAAGAAGAAGAAATTCCATGTTGATATGTGAGAGTTGGAGCAATCAACAGCAGCAGTAGAATATTGCCCTGGGCTGGACTTCTACCTGCCTGGGCAGTGTGGCATCTGGGTCCATTTCAAGAACCTCTAGCCTATTCACATTCAATACTTCATATTGATGGAACATCTACTATGTGCTTGGCACAAGGTTAGGAACTGTGGATATAAGGATTAAATAAGACAGTCCTTCCCCTCCACTGCTCTGGGAGTGACTTATGAATAAACAATTGACTGTACACAACTGTTAAGTTCTAAAATAGAGTAAAGAATGATATACCTTGGGAATAAGGAAGAGAGAGTGGTTAATATTGTCTAAGAGTTCAGTAAAGAGAAGGTGAGGAAAGGAGTTACATGTGAGCTGGAACTTGAAAAGGCTGGGAAGATATTTACCAAGCAGGAAAGGAGAGTAAGGATGTTCCAAGCACTGGGAAGACCAGGGACAAAAGCTTGGGGTGGATATAGGTTGGTGTAAAAGATACCACTAATGATAACACCCCTCACAGAAGGAGAAGCCAGTGGAAAGGTGGACATTTTATCATCATCTCTATGGAAACTTTTGAAAGGCAGGCCAGGGAGGGTGGGTGAGGGGTGGAACTCACAGACCACCTGTTTCAGTGGTAGAATCAGCTGGATTGTGGACACCTGTGCAGCCCTAGATTTTCTTTTCTTTTCTTTTTTTTTTGGATGGCATGGCTATTTAATTTATTTAGGTAACATTGGTTTGTAACATTATATACATTTCAGGTGTACATCATTATATTTTGATTTCTGTGTAGTCTGCATCATGTTCTCCACCCAAAGACTAATTACCATCCATCACTGTACAATGTACCTTATTCTCTCCTCTTTACCCTCCTCCCTCCCCGTTTTGCCTCTGCTAACCACCAGTCTAACCTCTGTATCTATGTGTTTGCTTGTTATTGTTGTTGTTTTTATCTTCTACTTATGAGTGAAATCATACAGTATTTGACTTTCTCTAACTTATTTCACTTAGCATAATACCTCCAAGGTCCACCCGTGTTATCACAAATGGCAAGATTTCATCTTTTTTTTTATAGCTGAGTAGTATTCCACTATTTATATATTCCACATCTTGTTTATCCATTCATCCACTGATGGGCACTTAGGTTGTTTCTAAGTCTTGGCTATTGTGAATAATGCTGCAATGGACTTAGGGGTGCATATATCTTTACACATTCATGTTTTTGTATTCTTTGGATAAATATCCAGCAGTGGAATAGCAGGATAAGATGGTAGTCATGTTATTAATTTTTGGAGGAACCTCCATACTGTTTTCCGTAATGGCTGCACCAGTTTACATTAGCACCAACACTGACAAACCTTTAGCTAGACTCACCAAGAAAAAAAGAGAGAAGGCTCAAATAAATAAAATCAGAAACAAAAGAGAAGAAATTACAATGGACATTTCAGAAATACAAAGGATTATAAGAGAATACTACAAAAAGTGATACGCCAACAAATTGGGTAATCCAGAAGACATAGATAAATTCTTAGAATCATACAACCTTCCAAAACTGAATCAAGAAGAAATAGAGAGTTTGCATAGACCAATCACCAGCAAGGTGATCAAAACAGTAATCAACCCCCACCCCCCCACACCCACCACCAAATAATGTCCAGGACCCTGGTGAATTCTACCAAACATTCAAAGAAGACTTAATACCTATCCTTGTCAAACTCTTCCAAAAAATTGAAGAGGAGAGGAATCTTCCTAACTCATTCTACAAAGCCATCATTACCATTATACCAAAACTACACAAGGATAACACACAAAAAGAAAATTACAGGCCAGTATCACTGAAGAATATTGATGCAAAAATCTCAAGAAAATACTAGCAAGTCAAATACAACAATACAGTAAAAAGATCATACACCATGATCAAGTGGGATTTATTCCAGAGATGCAGGGATGGTTCAACATCTGCAAGTCAATCAATGTGATACACCACATTAACAAAATGAAGAATAAAAATCACATGATCATCTCAGTAGATGCAGAGAAAGCATTTGACAAGATACAGCGTCCATTTATGACAAAAACTCTGAATAAAATGGATATGGAAGGAAATTACCTCAACATAATAAAGGCCATATGTGACAAACTCACAGCTAATGTCACACTTAATGGAGAAAAACTGAAAGCTATTCCTTTAAGAACAGGAACCAGACAAGGATGCCCACTTTCACCACCCTTATTTAACATAGTATTGGAAGTGCTAGCCAGAGCAATCAGGCAAGAAAAAGAAATGAAAGGGATCCAAATTGGAAAGAAGTGGAACTGTCACTATTTGCAGATGACATGATTTTATGTATAGGAATCCCTAAAAAATCCACCCAAAAATTATTATAAATAATAAATGAATACAGTATAGTTGCAGATTACAAAATCAACATACAAAAATCAGTTGCATTCCTATACACTAACAACAAAATAGCAGAAAGAGAAATTAAGAATACGATCCAATTTACAATTGCAACAAAAAGAATAAAATAGCTAGGAATAAATTTAACCAAAGAGGTGAAAGACCTGTACGCTGAAAACTATAAAACATTGTTGAAAGAAATTGAAGAAAACACAAAGGGGAAGCTATTCCATGCTCATGGATTGGAAGAATTAGCATAATTAAAATGTCCATACTTCCTAAAGCAACCTACAGATTCAATGCAATCTCTATCAAAGTCCCAACGGCATTTTTCACAGAAATAGAGCAAATCCTAAAATTTATATTGAACAACAAAAGACCCCAAGTAGCCAAAGGAATCCTGAGAAAAAAAGAACAAAGCTGGAGGTATCACACTCCCTGATTTCAAAATATGCTACAAAGCTACAGTAATCAAAACAGCACGGTACTGGCACAAAAATAGACACACAGATCAAGGGAACAGAATTGAGAGCCCAGAAATAAACTCACACATTTATGGACAGCTAATTTTCAACAAGGGAATCAAGAATATACAATGGTGGGGGCCGGCCCCGTGGCCAAGTGGTTAAGTTCACCAACTCCGCTGCAGTAGCCCAGGATTTCACTGGTTCGGATCCTGGGCGTGGACATGGCACCACTCATCAGGCCACGTTGAGGCAGCGTCCCACGTGCCACAACTAGAAGGACCTGCAACTAAGACATATAACTATGTATCGGGGGATTTGGGGAGATGAAGCAGAAAAAAAAAAAGAATATACAATGGAGAAAGGAAAGTCTCTTCAACAGATGTTGCTGGGAAAGCTGGAAAGCCATAGGCAAAAGAATGAAAGCAGACCATTATCTTATAGCCTACACAAAAGTTAACTCAAAATGGATTCAAGACTTGAATGTAAGACTTGAAATCATGAAACTTCTAGAAGAAAACATAAGCAGTACGCTCTTTGACATCGGTCTTAGCAGCATCTTTTCAAATACCATGTCTGACCAGGCAAGAGAAAAGATAAAATAAACAAATGGGATGACGTCAAACTAAAAAGCTTCTGCACAGCAAAGGAAACCATCCACAAAAAGTAAAGACAACCTAACAACTGGGAGAAGATATTTGCAAACCATGTATCTGATAAGGGGTTTATATCCAAAATATATAAAGCCCTAGACTTTGTAATGATCTCTTATGTCTGCAGATCCTTGGAGTGGTGAGAAGATTGGATATGAGAGAAAAGTTTGTAGTGAATACCTAAGAATGAATTAAAGAAAAAGGGCTCAAAGCCCACAGAAAGTAGCCGAAATCAGCAGGCATTTTATCATCCCTCTGCCATGTGCAGTGACTTTTCCCGAGTGTTTTTTTATCTGTGTTTGCTTCAACCTCAGGGGACAATCTGTTCAGTCCCCAGAAGGGATACCTTCAAAGAGTTTTCTTGGATAAGGTCCACTCACGTGGTCAGCCATGACCTCATCTTACTGCTCTGGGGGCACTGGTCTGGGACTTGACATCTTGAGTTCCTGCTTGAATAGGGAGCAGAAAGGCCCTTCTTTTTAATGCCTCTCATTTTGAAACACATCAGAAACCACCAGTTAGCTTGTTAAATGTTTTTCCAGCTTTTTTTAAATTTTAAAATCATTTAGTCTATTGCCCTGCTTATTGTCAAGAATTGTTGGAGACAGCCAACGGCTTATATTCTTTTCACAAACAAACACAAAGTGGGAGGTTTGGGGAGGTGCAGGGGTGGGGGGGGGGGGGTAGGGCTTTTCACTTTGCTGGCACAAAATTTGCAGCTGTAAGGAAAGAATAGGAATACTGGTTCAGATTTTGCAAAACTAAATTGCAAATTTGATGTTTCTACCAGTGGATCGTAATACTCATCTCATGGAAGTGTCCACACTTCTCTGTCTTAGCTGTCTCTTCAAATGTGAAACAGTTCAGAGACAACTCTATATTCCCTCATTTTATTTATTCTTGAAAGCAGGGCCCCCTGGCCAACTCCTGAAACTTGTTGGAGGAGAAACCTTATGTCATGGCACTTTTCTCCTGCCTGGTGCAGCCAGCTATGGATGCAAATTCAAACCCCTCAGGTACTGAATTCACATCCTTCTCCAGTAGCACAATAGCTTGTGTAGATTCAGTCTGAAGAGCGGCTGAGGGCATGGATGGGAAGGGTGTGAAGATGTTGGGGGCAGATCTCTTGTTGCAGCCCAAGAGAGTGAGGCTGTGTATGGGACTGGATCGGCTTCCAGAACAGACCTCCGCTGCCAGCAACAACTCATTCCCTAAAGAGCCTCTGACTCATGCCTCTAATAGGACTATTATGGTTTCCTGGTTGCAAAGCTGTCCTTTTGAAAGGCAGGGTTTTTTCTTTTTGAAATTTGAATTCTGAGTCATCTATATAGATTAGTTCCCCTGTTTCATGATCTCATGGTACTTCTTGAAGCTCTCTTCACAATATCCCTTTGCCCACAAGATTTTAAACTTCATGCTTGCAAAGACTGGATGTCTGCTCTATTCACTCCTGCATGTCCAGTGTCTGGAACAGTGAATGGAGCATGGAGGCACATGATAACTTTTTGTTGAATGAATGAAAGAATGGTGTGTTTTCCTATGTGACCCTACCAAGGAAGAAAGATTTGAAGAGGCATTAGACCTCCCGAAGTCATAGCAGGGGAACAACTAAGGAATTTCCTAGGCTTTTATTTGGAGCACAATTCAATAGGTGTGGTCATTGGTTTCTATGCTACAGTAGAGCAGAAGTAAATTGGAGACAAGGAAGTCGGGTGCTGCTAGAAGGAGACGACTTTGATAGAGAACAAGAGAACAACCTACAGTCTGGCAAAAGGCAGGCCCAATTTCAGGAAAGTGGAGGAGTGTGAGGCTATTGAAGGCAGGGGCAAATCACCCTACAAACTTTACTGAGATCCTCCCTATGTGATACTAAAATGTAATAATTGCGCTGGCCGTGAGAATTTTCAGTTATCTGGAAAGTTTGCTTATGTGAACTAGTTTATTTCCAAATGATGCTGGGCCACTGAGCTACTAGCACGTTGATTTTATTTCTCTAAATCTTTCAGAAAATCCACTTTCCTTTGACATGGACAGTAATAATTGTATCTTATTCTGTTTCTACTTCACAAAACATCAGACAAGATGTTCCTCAATGATCCAAGCTTGGCCATCCTCTTGAGAAAGAGGAGAGTCTTCTAATTCTAATCATAAAGGGTCTTTATGTACATCTGTATTGGAAATTTACTTCAATCAGAAAAAGAAAGGAAAAGTCGAGAGAAGAAAACAATGACAAGAATGCCGAGGGTACAGAGATGCTAAAAAGTGCAGTTCCTATTTTGGCATGACTAATGAAGAAACAGAAATTTCTAGAAAAATGGAGACACCCAACCTAGAAGGGGCTGAGGAAGTTTTATTCAGGCAATGGAGTGCCAGGTATTTGCCAACAGAAGCTATGATTCTTTCAAAAACCTTTTTGTGTTCATGCCACATGGAACAACGTTTGCTTCAAGTTTTTAGGTAAGGAGAAAAACATTGCATGACTCAAGCCATATAAAAAGTGTCCCTCCTCCAGAATTTAGTATTTGAGGGCACACATGGATTTCTCTTCGTCTGTACTTATTCTAAGCAGGCACCAGGTTGTCTAGCTTGTGAGATGCCACTCAATTAACACCTGAAGGAAAATATGTGCCAAACACTAACTATACAATGTGAGATATCAAGAAACCGTTCCATTCAAATTGTTATTGGAAAAGGACTTAAAGGAAATGATGACAAGCATAAAAAAAAGAAAGATGAGCTCTTTAACACTCAGTTTATGTTGAATGTGAAGGATTACAAAGAAAACCAACGTGAATTTTAAACAGAAAAAAAGTTCACCTTTTATGAAACCACTTTTCAGTTTTCCATATTCTTTTCTAATCTTTGACAACGGGAATGCATATTTTACGTAATTACAACCACAGTATATGTATACTTTGTACTGACTTTATGACTAAATATTCTGTGGAGGCTGCAGCTGGAAAAAATGCTTATTGTTTTGGAGAAAAAAAGAGTTAGCTCTTTCTCTCACTCCACAAGTGAATTTAATTTGCTGGTTGACTAGATAGTAAAACATAAAAATGAAACTTCCTTTAGAAAAAAAGTGGAATAAAAACTAAATCATACAATTAAAAAAACCCCAAATTCAAAATATTTAGGAATAAACTTAAAATGTGTAAGTCCTATATGAAGAAAACTAAAAGCTTTTTTTTTAAAACAATTTTTTTTTTAAGATTTTATTTTTTTCCTTTTTCTCCCCAAAGCCCCCCGGTACATAGTTGTATATTCTTTGTTGTGGGTCCTTCTAGTTGTGGCATGTGGGATGCTGCCTCAGCGTGGTTTGATGAGCAGTGCCATGTCCGCGCCCAGGACTCGAACCAACGAACGACACACTGGGCCGCCTGCAGCGGAGCGTGTGAACTTAACCACTGGGCCACGGGGCCAGCCCCACTAAAAGCTTTTTTGAGAGAACTAAAAGAAGACTTGATTAAACACAGAAACAGGTCATGTGAGTGGATAGAAGGCTTAATGTAGTAAAGATGTCAATTCTCCCCAAACATCTACAGTTATCACATTTTCAATCAAAATGCCAATAGAATTTCTCTTCGAATTTGACAAAATGCTTCTAAAGTTGACACAGAACAATTAGCATAGATGAAAATTGAAGAAAATGTTGAAAAGGAGGGAGAAGGCTCTGTTGTATTAGAGGTTAAGATAAATCATAATATTACAATAAATAAAATTATATGAAACTGGCCAAGAAATAGACAGATAAATGGAAACATATCAGAAATGGACCCAAGTATATATATATTTTAACTTAATATATGAAAGGGAAACTAGCTATTTGAAAAAGAGAAAGTTAGACTATTAGTGCATATCTTAAAATATATTCCTGTAGGATTAAAGTATTGAGTGTAAAAAGGAACATTAATTAAATACAAAAAGAAATGTAAGTGAATATTTAATCTTGAGATGAGGAAGGCCCCAAAGCACAAATCATAATGGAAAAGTTTGAAATTAAAACAATCTATTCGGGGGGAAAATCTATATATTTAAGAGGTAAGTGACAAAGTAGAGGGAAATGGTAAGATACATGATAATGATAAATGGTAAGATACATGACAGACGTAAAGTTATTTTTCTTAATATATAGAGAGACTTTAAAACTCAACTAAAAAATGAGGCTACCTCGCAAACCAAATGGACAAAGAACATGAACAAGAAATTCCCAGGGTTAATTGTAAATGACATTTAAATTATGAATATCGTAAATCAAAATAGTGAAAACAACATGAAATATGTAACAGGTTTTAAAAAACAAATCCCATTGTGTGTATATACGACATTTTGTTTATCCAGTCACCCATTGATAGACGTTTGTGTTACTTCCACATTTTAGCTATTGCAAATAATGCTACCGTGAACACGGGTGTGTATAAATATATTTTTGCTTTCAGTTCTTTTGGGTGTATATCCAGAAGTGAAATTGCTGGATCATGGTGTAATTCTATTTTTAATTTTTTGAGGAACTGCCATACTGTTTTCCATATCGCTGTTCTATTTTACACTCCCACCAACAGCGCACAAGGGTTCCCCTGACTCCACGTGCTCGTCAACACTTATTTTCTGGGATTTTTTTTTTTTGATAATGGGTGTGAGGTGTTATCTTACTGCAGTTTTGATTTGCATTTCCCTAATGATTAGTGCTATCGAGTATCTTTTATTAGTCATTTGTATATCTTCTTTGGAGAACTATCTAAAGTCCTTTGACTGTTTTTAAGTTGAGTTCCTTGTTTTGTTGCTGTTGAGTTTTAGGCGTTCTCTACATATTCTGGATATTACTCTTATTAGACATGATTTGCAAATATTTTCTCCCATTCTGTGGGTTGCCTTTTTAATCCGTTGATAGTATCTTTTTTTTTGTTTTGTAAGGAAGGTTGGCCCCGAGCTAATATCTGTTGCCAATTTTCCTCTTTTATTTTTTTGCTTGAGGAAGATTGTCCTGAGCTAACATCTGTGCCAATCTCATTGACTTTAGAGCTTTTTTAAATAATTGTTTAAATTAAATAATTGTTTAAATTTCCTTCTAAGACTGTTTTAGCTTCATTCAACAATTTTTGTTGTGCTTTTAAAAAAATTTTCGTTTAGTTAAAATTCTACTGTGATTTATTCTTTTACCCATGGATTTAGAAATATATTGTTAATTCCAAGCATTTGGATATTTTTTCAGATATATTCCTTTATTTGTTTCTAATTATTTCCATTACGGTCACAGATATTATTCTATGATTTTGGTATGTTTCATTTTATTGAGATTTATTTATTTATTTAATTTTTTTTATTTTTAATTTTTTTTGAGGAAGATTAGCCCTGAGCTAACATCTGTGCCTATCTTCCTCTACTTTATCTGTGGGAAGCCTGCCACAGCATGGCTTGACAAATGGCGTGTAGATCTGCACTTGGGATCTGAACTGGTGAATCCTGGGCTGCTGAAGTGGAACGTGCACACTTAATCACTGCACCACCAGGCTGGCCCCTTTGAGATTTATTTTAAGGCTTAGTGTTTGGTCTTTCTTCATAAACATTCCACACGCACAGAGAAGAGTATGTATTCTGCAATTGTTGGATATAGTGTTCTGTAAGTATTAGCTCAGTAAAGTTGGTTTGTAGTGTTTTCAGTTCCATTATATCCTTACTGGTTTTTGTTTCACGTTCAATCAGTATTTATGTTTTATTCTGAAACAAAATGTATTTATCTGGTTACTTAAAGCTGTTTACATAGATTTGGGGCTCATCACCAATCCTTTTACATGGCTTTTACCATTTCAGATTCCCAAACTCTTTGCTTCAATTCCTGCTTGCATGACTTGATTTCAACATTAAGTAGTTTTTTTTTTTGAAGATGTGCTTTAAAGGAGCTTGAGGTTTTTCGTGTTTGAAATTTTCTGCCTGTGGTTTTTACACTTGACATCTTGCCTGAGAACATCTTTGGACCTTTTCTTCAAAATTTGGTACACATTATTCCAATGACTTCTGGAATTAAATTTTCTGTGGACAAGTCTGAGATCATCCTGAATTATTGCCCTTATTTATGACTTTTTTCTCCCTTGTCTGGATGTCTGTCTTTCTTTATTTTTTGGTTTACATATTTTATTATGAAATGTAGTACACGTACAGGTACCTTTATTCCTGAAGTTTAATAGTTTAACCAAGCTATGTCATGATGTTATATTGTATGAATTTTACCTGGTAGGTAGTGTGCTCCTTCAAGTTTACAGATTCTCTTCATTTCAGGAGGATTTTATATGATTATATACCTCTGAATACATTTTTTCCCTCTATTGTTTCTTTTTTCTTCAAGAGCACAAATATATTTAAGTTGAACTGTCTTTGTCATCTATGTCTGTCATATTGTCTTCATTTCATATTTTTCTTTTTCTTATGCATTCACTCTTTTTATCTTAAGATGTTTCTCCCCACCATTGATTTAAAATTCAGCCATATCTATTTTATTCTTTGCTGGATCTATGTTACTTATCTGATATAAAATGGTGAGGGTTTTTTTTGTATTCTTAATATGCTTTTTTAATTCTGCATCTCCTTTTCCATTGTCATATTGCTATATCATCTTGCCTTGCACTCTTATTTTATTGAAATAATATTCTTATTAAAGTCCTTCTATAGTAGACATTCTAAGAGAATATGCTTCTGTTTATGGAGCTCTTTTCCACTCTTAGACCTTCATTTGTTTTTTTATGCTCTATTCCTTTATCTTCTTCTTGTTGTATCTAACTTCTATTTAATTTCTTTTAATCTTGCTTATGTTTGGGAAGTCTTTGTCCAAACCTCTACTTTCTGTAACATAGCATGAGCTTTGACACATTTGCCATTTATAGCAGATGCTTTTAATACCCACCCCCCCATATCCCCTTCACTCACCTGAGTATATGTGCAGCTGCAGACAGTTCCTGGCATGATGACAGCTTCCCTGCTCAGCCACCTGCATTTCTCCTCTTTACTGCCTGAAGGCCTTCTTTGGCACCATGGGAGTTTGTGCCAAACTGTGGCATGCACATGTAGGCGAGGAAGACATTTCCTCTTCCCAAATGTGGGTTTGTCTGGCTGGAGAATGAATTAAATTCACATGAGACAGAATGGCAAGAGAAAATTAAACAAAGCTTTATGAGGAACCATGGCCTGGGGCCTCTCTTTCCAAAGGAAGAAAGGACACCGAAGAAGTGGGGTGCACAGAGTGGTTTTATACCCCCAAACAGGGTGTTTCACGTGTGATTGAAAAGTCCCTCCCACAATAGTCACAAGATTGCCCTGTCGGCACAGTGCTTGATGGACACAGCAGGCAGTGGTCTGCTATCTCGGTGGGCATAGCAGGAGGCAAGTCTATTGTCTGGAGCTGGATGGTCACAGGTGAGCACAGCAATCAGTTCCTAGCCTAAGGAAAGATGCTTACCTTAAAGAAATGCCAAAGTTGGGAGGGGGAGGGAAGTCAGTTACAGGAGGTTACCAGACAAGCACAATAAAATGCAGATTTAGTCCTTGCCTTTGGTATTGATTAAGAGTTTCTAGAGAGAAGGTCATCTTCTTTCTTCTTCCTGGTACAGCGAGGGAGGCACCTTTTACAGATAGAGATTTACCTTACAAATGTAAATGTGTCCTAACAAAGGGCAAGTTCCATTCCTCCAGAGCCTCCTTCCCTGTCCTAGTTTATCAAAAGCAATCAGCCTCAAATAACCCTGATGCCGAAGAGACATATCTTGGGGTGGCCAATTCCAGGTCCCTACACACACTCCAGAAGTATGGGTGGAATTACGCTCCTGGGTGAAACCCTTAACTGATAGGGGATAAGAGTCAGTGAATAAATACTCATCAGAGTATCAACCACAGAGAAAGCACTGAACAAGTGGACAGGATAACTCAGCCATTAGAGATCAGCCAGTGTCTGTCCTCAGCCACCATAGTGCTTGCACAGTAGGCTCATGAACACTATAACAAGGGCATCAAGCGTGGAGAATCTCTATGGGTCCAGCAACATGGGCTTTCTCTCATCAAGGCTAATCTTTGTTCTTGTTAGTGATCGAGTTGATTCCGACTCCTAGCAGCACTGTGCATAGCAGAGGGGAACCTTGCCTGGTCTTTTTTTGCACTATCCTTTAATCTTCCAGCACTGTATCAGACAATGATCTGCTGCTATTTGCGGGGTTTCCTGGGCAAGATTTTTCAGAAATAGTAGGCCAAGTCCTTTTTCCTAGTCTGTCTTAGTCCAGAAGCTCCGCTGAAACCTGCCCACCATGGGTGACCCTGCTGGTATTTGAAATACTGTTGGCACAGCTTTCAGCATCACAACAACACACAGCTGCCACAGTATGACAACTGACAGGTGGTATAGTTCCCTGACTGGGAAACGAACTCAGGCTGTGGTTGTGTTTAGCACTTGGTCTGTTACTATCATTCAAGGAGACCCACCAGCTACTTGGTGGCAAGTTGATTACATTGGACTCCTCCCACCTTAGAGGAAAAGTAATTTTCCTACTTGATGTTGCTAAATATTCCACATACAGGTTTGCCATCTCTGCCCACAATGTCTTGGCCAGCACCACTAACCGAAGGTAGAATTTCTGATTTACTGATATAGGATCCTGCCTAATGTTGCCTTAGACCAAAGGACCTAGGCATTTATTTTACCAAGAGGAGGTGTGACAATGGGCAATGGCGAGAGAATACATTGGTTCTACCATATATTGTATCACCTGGAAGTTGCCAGCAAAATAAAAAGTTGGAATGTCCTCTTAAAGACACAGATCAGGCTCCAGCTTGGGGAATAACATTTTAAGGGTCAAGGTGTGTTACATGGTGCTGTGTCCCCAACAGACTCTAATATGCTGCTTCGTCTTTGGTAGTTAAAATACAAGGGTGGAACCAAGGGGTGGAAGATGAACTGAGTCTTCTCAACTTCACCATCACTGCCTCAATCAGGAAATTTTTATTTCTTATTCCTACAACTTTAGAGTCTTCAGAATTAAAGGTTCTGATCCCTAGGGCAGTATCACTTCTACCAGGGGACACAATTAGTGTTCCATTGAACCTAAAATATGACCGTTGCTGGGCCATTTATGGAATCTCATGTCAATAGTCTCTTGGGCTAAAAAAAAAGTTAACATATTGGTGGGGGTAATCAACCTTGATAATCATGAGAGTCTAATCATCTAATCATGAGAGCCTAACAATAGGCATAGTCTAGAACTCAGTGGATCCATCAGGGAACTGCCAATGATTCTGTGATTGATAGGAGGGCACTTTCAGTAACTAGGGACTGACAAGGTTAAGGAAACCAGGGATTTAGATACCTCAGAGATGAAAGTCCACGTTACCCCATGGGAAAGCAATACAGATAGCAAAAGTTCTGGTTGAGTGTGAGACAAAACTAGAATGAGTGAGAGGGGAAGGAGATAATAAAAGCAGCTACTTTTAGTTTAGTTGAAGCTAAAGGGACTTCAGCTTTCCCCATTAACCTTCCTAGCAGGAGCAGCAGGGACTCCAGCTTTCACCCTTAAACATCATTAAAAGAGTGTAAGTGGGGTGGGGCATGAGCAGATCTGGGAACTATTAAGGGTGACTGTAGCAGATGCTGCTGATAGCATTCCCTATACCCTTTCAACCCACCTGAGTTCACCTACCCCTGTGTGGAGGAGTTGATACTCTCAATGTCCTAATCTTCCTGTCCTCCAGTGGGACAATTCTGAGGTGCATTCCACACAATTTCTCAGAAGGTCTCAGAACATTTAGCCTCAAAAGCCCATAAAAGTCACCTGATCAATGCCATCGCTCCTCCTTTACTGGCCTGTCTTCTTTCCTTTTTCTCAGTTCCCCACATCTTCACTTGTATTTCCTGGGGTCATTTTCTTTATAACCCATCTGTATACAAATACCTGACTCAGGGTCTGCTTTTGGGGAAAAGCCAAACTAAAACACCTTTTATCAGAGACAAGTATATGGTTTCCCTCCAAGCTACACTTTGATCTTTGGTGTTACTTTTAATCCATGTTTCTTTGGGCTATGAAAGGAAGGGTGAGAGTCTTTTCTCTTTTTCACGGGTCAGTGTAACTAACAGTTTGTCAATTTTGTTGATCTTTTCGAAGAACCAACTTTCATTGATTTTCATTGCTTTCATTGTTTTTCTCTATTCTCCATTGCATCTATTTCTTCTCTAATCTTTATTAATTCCTTGCTTGGCTAGTTTTTGGTTTAGTTTACTCTCTTTTTTTCTAGCTTCTCAAGGTGTAAAGTTAGATTATTGACTTGAGATTTTGTTTTTTCTTTTTTTTTTTTTAAAGATTTTATTTTATTTTTTCCTTTTTCTCCCCAAAGCCCCCCCAGTACATAGCTGTATATTCTTCGTTGTGGGTCCTTCTAGTTGTGGCATGTGGGACGCTGCCTCAGCGTGGTTTGATGAGCAGTGCCATGTCCGCGCCCAGGATTCGAACCAACGAAACACTGGGCCGCCTGCAGCAGAGCGTGCGAACTCAACCACTCGGCCACGGGGCCAGCCCCTGTTTTTTATTTTTTAATGTACGCATCTATGAGTATAAATTTCCCTCTGAGCACTGCTTTTACTGCATTCCATAAGTTTTGGCAGGTTGTGTTTTCATTTTCATCCATCTCAAAATATTTTCTAATTTCCTTTGTAGTTTATTCTTTGATTCATTGGTTGTTTAAGAGTGCATCACTGGATTTCCACATACTTTTGAATTTTCCAGTTCTCCTTCCATTATTGATTTCTAGCTTCATTCCATTGTGCTAAGAGATGATGATTTGTATGATTTCAATCTTTTAAAAAATGTATTGAATCTTCTTCTTCTTATTATTATTTGCCTAACAATGGTTTATCCTAGAGAATATTCCATGAGTACTTGAGAAGAACATGTATTCTGGTCTCGTTGGGTGGAGTGTTCCATAGATGTTTGTTAGGTCTGGTTGGTTTATAGTGTTATTCAAGTCCTCCGTTTCCTTGGTGATCTTTTGTCTAGCTGTTCTATCTATTATTGAAAGTGGTGTATTGCAATCTCCAACTATTATTGTAGAATTGTCTATTTCTTCCTCTGTTCTGTCAATGTTTGCTTCATATATTTTGGGTCCTGTTATTTGGTGCATATGTTTATAATTTTTCTATCATTTTGATGAATTGACTCTTTTATAAGAATATAATGTCTTTTCTTGTCTCTTGTAACAGTTTTGATTTAAAGTCTGTTTGTCAGATATTAGACTAGCTACTCTAGTTCTCTTTTGGGTATTATTTGCATGGAATATCTGTTTCCATCCTTTTGCTCTCAACCTCTTCATGTTTTTGGATTTAAAATGAGTCTCTTGTAGACAGCATAGAGTTGGATCATGTTATTTTGTCCATTCTTCAAATCTTTGCCTTTTGATTAGAGTTTAATATGCTTACATTTAATGTAATTATTGATAAGGAAGGATCTATTTCCATCATTTTGCTATTTGTTTTCTGTGTGTGTTATACCTTTTTCATCCCTCATTTCCTCTATTATTGCCTACTTCTGGGTTTAGTTGATTTTTTGTAACAAACTGCTTTAATTCCCTTCTCATTTCTTTTTATGTATCTTTTAAGATATTTTCTTTATGATTAACATCTTAAATTTATAGCAGTCTAGTTTGAATTGATACCAATGTAACTTCAATACAATAAGAAGCTCTGCTCCTATACAGCTCTATTTTCCTTCTTCTTTATAATGATGTCATCAGATATTTTTCTGAGAAATAATACCTTTCAGAAAAGGAGGAAACAATAGGAGACACTTGGCCTTTAATGAATGGCAAAGTAGTCTGTGTTGAGATCTTGTTTCTGCATTTGTATAGCACTTGTTCATAACCCAAGAAATTAAAGGATTAGTAGCGGAACAATTGTGTTATTAGGGTTGTCATCAATCATAGCCAGGATTCTGGTACTAGAATCAGGGGCTGGAGGCCCTGACCTCCAGGATGAGGCAGACACTGAAGTGTCAGACTGAATCACATATCCTGGGAAAAAGTTCAGTCTGGAGGGTGTAGTATGACTTCTAATGGCATGGCGGTTCCAGATGGTGAGATGATAGGACAAGAACAGAGTCTGGATTGCTTGACTGCCCTTCTCAGCTTCTTCCCCACCCATGAGTAAAGTCAGAGTTTTCCTGTAAAGGACTCTTTCCTCCTGCATATTAATGTCTCCAGGACTTTGTCTTTAATTGTCTCAGATTTGTCTTCTCGAGGTTTCTTGGGATTGTTGTAGCTCAGTTACTGACTTCATTTTCTATTGGCTCCTTATGCATTTGATATTTTCCACAAACTGTTCCAAACTGAAGACACTGTTTTTGATTTCTGTTGAATCATCCCTACAGTCATGAAGACAAACTCTGCCCACTTCCATGGGTCAAATCCTGGACCATTATTCCAGCAGGACAGTGTGGACAAATAGTAGCTAAAATTACTTTGATTTTGTCAACAAACAGCTCAAGATGAGATTCCCAGCTCTATTTGTTATTATCTGGGCCTGAGCTTCCCTCATCTGCAAAGAGGGAATTATAATAAAAATAGCTAGCTGTGCAAGGCAGTGTGTCAAGCACTTTAAACATCTCATTTAATTTTCATAACAATTCTGAGATAAGTGCTATTATTATACTCATTTTGTTGATGAGGAAATTGAGGCTTAGTGAGGTTAAGTAACCTGCTGAAGGTTACACAGCTTTGAGTCAAGGAGTCTGGATTCCAATCTAGCTCTGATCCTAAGACCTAAGCCATGAAATGGCTGTAAATTTTATGTAAGAAGATGTATATGAAGTGTTTATTTGCTAGTTATTATTATTTTTTATTATTGAATGCAAGCCTCATTTTTCTAATTCTTTCTTTCATTTGATCATTCATTCTGTACTTATGGAGTCCCTATTATATGCTGAGCTAAGCACTCTGGCACAGCAGTGATGAGCCAGAAAAGGCCCTGCCCTTATGGAGCCCACTTTCAAAGGAGAGACAGTAAAAAAGTTGGGTGTAATGATTTCAGAAAATGTTAAGTGATCTGAAGAGAGTCAAGAGTCACTGGGGTGGTGGTAAGGACTGTTGGCTATGTTAGATCAGGTGGTCTGGGAGCCCAAGGACACGTGGTACACAGGATATTGGTGCCCCAAGATGTCCCTGGCCTAATATCCAGAACCTGTGATTATGTTACCTTAAATAGCAAAGAGGAGTTAAGATTGTAGATGGCATTAAGATAGGGAGATTGTCCGGCATTATCTGGATGAACCCAATGTAATCACAAATGTTCTTAAAAGGGAAAGGGAAGCAGAAGAGGTCAGAGCGATATCATATAAGAAGGACTTGACTCACCATTGCTGGCTTTGAAGATGGAGTAAAGAGGCCATAAGCCAGGGGATGAGAGAGCCTTCTAGATGCTGGAAAAGTCAAGGAAATGTATTCTCCCCTAGGGCCTCTAGAAGGATCACAGCCCTGCCAACACCTTGATTTTAGCCCAGTGAGACCCATTTTGGACTTCTGACTTCTAGAATTGTAAACCTTTTGTATGTTTGCATTGTTTGAACCACTAAGTTGTGGTCATTTATTACAGCAGCAACAGAAAACTAATACCAGAGGAGACCTTGGAATTGATACCTGAGTGACAAGAAGCAGTCAGTCGTGGGTCAGAGCATTCCAGATGGATGGAACAGCACGAGGAAAAAGGAAAGGAAAAAAGACCAAGGAGGAGAGAGAGAAAAGGAAGAGAGGGAGTGGAACAAAATGAGCTGGAGAAATAACCAAGGGTCAGTGATAGAGAGTGTTATTGGCTGTAGTAGTGGATTTGCCTCATTTTAGGAGCAATTGAAAAACTTTGGAGAGTTTAAGTAAGTAAGTGACATATCAAATTAATTTTTTTAAAAGAATTGTCTGTGTGGAAAATTAACTATGGAGAACAAAATTGGTGGCCAGTAAGGAGATGGAGGGGTGCCTGCAGCTTGAAGTAGGAGGTAGCAGTAGAAATACAGAATTGTGGGCATAAATGGGGTATCTTTTGGATATAAAGTCACAGGACCTACTGATAGATTCTATCTGGGGGATGAAGAAAAGAGAGAAATTGAAACTGTTGTGTTTTCTGCTTGAGCAGGGGTAGGCTTATTATGAAGTTAATGAAGACTAAGTCTCAGGCATTTTAACCTGGTCAGGAAGCTTCCCAGGCCCTGTACCTAATTTTGTATTATTTTTCCTAAATAGAACTCCTGAAATTGTACACACTTCAAGCTCCCACAAAACACGGATCTGCTTATGGGCTTGGGTGGGGCAATGCAATTTCCTGAACTAAATCTCTTTAAAGTCTTTCTGCCTGAGGCCAGAAGTCATCCAGCCTAAAGCAGGACCAGGCATGTTGGTGAAAGCTAAGAGGGCTCACCTGAAGGAGAAGAGAGCCTGGAATTTGGGGACTAAGTTAGATACAACAATGCTCGGGGCATGGGTGTGCCACTGGAGATCCAAGTCAGGCTGGGCGACAAGACTCTCCTCTCTGATGCAAAAATAGGGTTGGGAGATGAATTTAGGAGCCTGCGTTTATAGGAATCGAACCTATCATTCATGAGAAAAACATATTTAACAGAGCTCCACCAAGAGGGAGCAGTCTACAGGGTCTGTGATGCATTTCGATTGCTTATTAAAAGTCACCAAGAAAGTGATGCTCACATGGATTTTTCCAGCGTCTGTGTTATCCTCTCTTGATGCTGTCTCCGGTCTTGCATCTTTGTGCTTTTCCTGTTGGCGCTGCATTTCTTCATCCTTAGCTATCCTTTATACCAGTCATTTATAGCCAAGTCTGCACTGTCTTACACCTGATTTGCTCCATCTTACTGACTGTCCCATGATCTGTCCCCCTTGCCCTGGACTGGCTGTCTGGTTCCCCGGTCAGGTTCCTGAGAGTTGAGATCATGTTAGCCTATGGGAGACTGTCCTCTATCTTCAATAAGCACTTGATTCCACTGTCCAGTGCTGGACAGCACCTTTAAATGGCTATATGTAAGGTCACGTCATATCCAGTCCATTGAGTTCAGCCCCAGCTCAGGTGCCTGCTGTCTGCAAGAACTAAGTTGTTCCCGCGTTTCTATTTCCTGGCCCCCTGCCCATTTCCCTAGTGTCAAACTTTGACTCCCAATTCTCAGGGCAGTTCTAGCATCTCTTTTTTTCTTTCTTTCACTCCTCTCGTACATGATGCAGGCAAAATCCTGTGATGGAGCTCCTGGTTGATGGATTCAACTCCTGAGGCAGGTCGTGTTAGTTTGAGTTCCCCCTAAGGCAGGGTCTGACCCATGCACTTGAGTCATCTGTGGGTACACCTCCTTGCTTAAGGGGCAGGAGTAAGGGAACGGGGACAGAAAGACAGGGAAGGAGGAAAAGCCAACATAAGGATGCATACTCACAGTTACTGCTGTGGACAGCAGTGCTTGATTCTGTTGGGACCCCTGAGAAGCATACAGAATGCCTGTCAGACTGTCTGCCTGAAGAAGGGCTGGCTGGAGTATTTATCCTCCCCACTGTACCCTATGCTGAACTGGCTGAAGGTTTCCCTTGGGGGGCATAAGCTTCCTGCTCTTACAGGTGACAAATAGAAATGGCAAGCAATAGGATATATTGGAGTATATGAGGAAGCCATTTGGTGTAAACCTAATTCGGCCTGACTTTTTTTTTTTTTCCCCAAAAGGGCCTGATTTGGCCATCGAGCTCGCATCGTATGTCTGCTTTAAACATTTACCATGGCAAGAACAAAGGCCCTTAAGATAAAGGTGCAACTTCCCCCAACATTGGCATTTCCTTAGGGATAAGCATCTTTCCTTAGGCTAGGAACTGATTGCTGTGCTTACCTTTGATCACCCAGCTCACCTGTGACCACCCAGCTTGAGACAACAGACCTGCCACCCTGTCGTGTCCACCTAGACAGTAGACCTACCTGCTGTGTCCATCAATCACTGTGCCGACAGAGCAGTCTTGTGACTATTGTAAAAGGGACATTTCAATCATATGTGAAACATCCTCTTTGGGGGTATACAACCACTCTGTACACCCCACTTCTTTGGTGCCCTTTCTTCCTTCTGGAAGAAAGGCCCTGGGCCATGGTGCTCACATTTTAGCTCAGAATAAACTCACCCAAATTTTCATTTATGGATTATTTTCTTCCACACAGGCTGCACTTGCCTGTACTATGAAGGCCGCGGGCAGAATGCAGAAAGACTCTAATACAGAAAGACTATGCAGTGTGCACGAGGTGAGGCACCACTAGTGCAAGGTGAGTCTGAGCCCTCCAGATCTGTCCTCTGCAGCTACGGCTGAAATCAAGGGTGGGCTGAGGGTTTGATTCTGGCACAGAGCCGCCTGCTACACATGCTTCCTTCCTCCTCCCTGCATGTCACTACTTCCAATTTCTCTACATGCTTCACGTCACCTTGTATTCTATCCAAAGTGACACCTTTCATCATCAAGCAGGTATATTGGTGGGAATGTAAATTGGTGCAGCCACTACGGAAAACAGCATGTTTCCCAAGAAATTGAAAATACAGCTGCCATATGATCCGGCAATCCCACTTCTATGTATATATCCAAAGGAAACAAAATCACTATCCTGAAGAGATGGCTGCACTGTCATGTTCATTACACCGTTATTTACAATAGCCAAGACGTGGAAACAATCTAAATGCCCATCGATGAATGAATGGATAAAGAAAATGTGGTGTATGTATGCAATGAAATATTATTCAGCCACAAAAAGGGAAGGAAATTCCGTCACTCATGACAACATGGATGGACCCTGAGGGCATTATGCTAAATGAAATAAGTCAGACAGAGAAAGACAAATACTATATGTTCTCTCTTATATGTTGTAGGGGAGGAAGACTTTTCCTCTATCCAAAATGTGGGTTAGTCTGGCCGGAGAATGAATTAAATTCACATGAGACAGAATAGCAAGAGAAAATTAAACAAAGCTTTATGAGGAACCATGGCCCGGGGCCTCTCTTCCTGAAGAAAGAAAGGGCACCGAAGAAGTGGGGTGCACAGAGTGGTTATATACCCCCAAACAGGATATTTCACATAGGATTGAAATGTCCCTCCCACAATAGTCACAAGATTGCCCTGTCGGCACAGTGCTTGATGGACACAGCAGGTAGTGGTCTGCTATATCGGTGGGCATAGCAGGAGGCAAGTCTATTGTCTGGAGCTGGGTGGTCACAGGTGAGCACAGCAATCAGTTCCTAGCCTAAGGAAAGATGCTTACCTTAAAGAAATGCCAAAGTTGGGAGTGGGAGGGAAGTCAGTTACAGGAGGTTACCAGACAAGCACAACAAAATGCAGATTTAAGTCCTTGTCTTTGGCATTGATTAAGAGTTTCTAGAGAGAAGATCATCTCCTTTCTTCTTCCTGGTGCAGAGAGGGAGGCACCTTTTACAGATAGAGATTTACCTTACAAATGTAAGTGCCCTAACAAAGGGCAAGTTCCATTCCTCAGAGCCTCCTTCCCTGTCCCAGTTTATCGAAAGCAATTAGCCTCAAATAATCCAGATGCCAAAGAGACATATCTTGGGGTGGCCAATTCCAGACCCCTACAATACACATAGCAAATCATTACATTGTACACCTCAAACTTAGATAATGTTATCTGTCAATTATATCTCAATAAAACAGGAAAAAAATAAATAAAAAAGAAAAGGTTAACTGATGTTCTAACTGACTTGATTTTCTCAAGAGGCAACAGCAGAAGTCTGGTGCTATAATGTGGATAATGTCCCTGATCACGAAGTCACAGGTGAGAAATCCCTCCCACAGTGATATCCTTGAAGAAAGACATTCCTCTTCAGGGCTGGTTCTGTGGTGTGCAACTGACAACATTGAGTGGTAGAACATCCGTGACGCTGGATGAGTGACAGTTTGCCATATATATCATACATATATGTATGTTGGCTTATGTTCTTATAAGGAATTAAGACCAGATAAATCCAAGCAATAATAGTAAACTTTAAGATAATTGGTGCAGGGCCAAGTACTGGGTGCTGTATGAAACACCCAAAATAGGAATTTATTTCTTTCCACTAACAGTCTGAAATCTCAAAGGTGACTTGATCACAGTATACAGAAAGGAGTTTTTTGAGCACAGAGCCAAGAAAAGTTTTTCTTATTAAATCATTTCTGCTCTTACAATTTTGGCTCCTTGAAGGTCAGATCGATTGTTTCATTTGTCAGTACGTGCCAAGCATACTACAAAAGGTAAAATGCAGCAAAAACAAATCGAAGTAGAATTGCTCTCCTTAGCAGATGACGTTTATTTTCTGCTGAATTCTGACTGATTCCTAAGAGCTCAGAGTTCCAGAGAGCAACCAGGAGTGGATTTTATTATTATATATTTGATTATAGAAGCTTAAAGCTTGAAAATCGGAGTGCAAGCTTCTCATTTGCAGGTGGAGAAAGAGTCCCAGAGAAGTAAAGCGACTTGCATGAGGTTTCACATCTAAGGCGAGGTGGAAGGGCAGCAGAATGTGACACCCCAAAATGTGACTGTAGGAGTTCAGTGCATGCCACCCCGAAATATGCTCCTTTGGTATATTGATTCTTTTGAGCTGTAGGCATTTGAAAAACACAAGCTGCAGGAAGAGGCTTTCTTTGATCTCCCCTGTCTGTCAGAAGACATCCTCCAAAAGGAACTCAGTTGTCATCAATCCCCAAGCCGGGAGTTAAATCAACCAGGGACAATTGACTCTTATCATGGGCAAGGAGACTAGAAGTCAATACCACACCCAGACAAACCTTGTCACAAACTATTGCACCCCTGATCTATTCTTCTAAGGGTCTTTTCATCTTTCCCCCAAATCATTTCCTCTCCCCGGGAGAGGCCTACACTCCCTCCCCCCTTTTCCTATTAAGATTATATTTAATCCTGAATTCTAAAGCCACCTCTTTAAATTACTCATTTTCCTTGGGTAGTTTCCATGTGTACACGAGGTATACATGTTAATAAGCTTTTATTTGTTTTTCTCTTGTTAATCTGTCTTTTATTACAGGAGTCTTAGCTAAGAACTCAGAAGGGTGGAAGGAAAATGATTTTTCCTCCTCTACAAGGCAGACCTAGATTAGAAAGACCCTGGTGCACCATTCTTTCCATAGATGCATCTTCCATTCTAGGAGAAACAAGTGCTGTCCTGTCCATCACAGGAGACTTTCACCTATGGCAAATCTTTCTGCCTGTGGCTCCCAAATGAGGGGTTTAATGGAGAAACAGGTTGACAAAGAGATGAAATTTAAAATGGCTTTTGCCCTTGGGAGGAAGGGATGTGGACTGCACTGGGCTTCAGGTTTTTTGCCTGGAAGTGGCCCCCGCATTAAAGGAAGTTTCTTTCCCTTGCTCCTTTCTCCCTTGAACACCAGATTCAGTCACATTCATTTTTCCTTGGGGTCCTTTCAGTTTCTACTTAATGAGACCGGTGGTTGCTGAGTGTTTGACTGACACTTGGTATGTACAGCTTGTATTCATCTTCCTGAGAAAGGGCATTGCACAATAAAGCATTGCCAATGGCAACCGCAGTGGCATTTCTGAGAGCCCCAGCGGCATTCCCAGCAGCTCCGTTCCTCACCCCAGTGGAAGGAAATGCCACCGCTCACTAGAGCGGAGGGGGGCGTGACTGCTAAAGTAATTAAACTATTCTTATGCAGAGAGACCTTGAGTTCTTTTCTCCTTGCCCACTGCCATTGGACCTCTTTACTTTTTACCCACATACAGTTCTA
Organism: Equus caballus; assembly: GCF_041296265.1. NCBI lineage: Eukaryota > Metazoa > Chordata > Mammalia > Perissodactyla > Equidae > Equus > Equus caballus. Next base: position 43,655,635 of record NC_091704.1, read on the forward strand.
CTGATTTCCAGGACATCTAAGCCAAGTCTAGGCTGGAGGGAAATACTTTTGGAGTAAAATCAAATCAGTTGCAAATGAGTTACAACATCACTTTCCTTAATAGATCAAACAAAACACTGTGTGCTCCAGACACCAGAACTGATCCCCTCAGTGGAGTCCCCCAGCTAAAAAAATGCAAATCTTTGGCTTGCCTATAGCAAGGTCCTGAGCAATGCCCTTGGGGGCTTAGCCAGGACAGAGCGACTTGGAAAAAAGCTTGCCGCCCAGCAAGCGTGTGGCCTGGCCAGGATGGTGTAACTAGCAAGCTAGTTGGAACAAGCCCTCCTGCTTCAGGCCAGTGAATATTTACGTCAGGCCAGGAGTAAAGAAAAGTGACTTAACTTACTTTGTACCCTGTGTGTTGCCTGGGGAGAGGGTGGGCAAGTGAAGTGGTTTTTTGTGTTAGTAGCACTTCTGGTAGCTTCCAACAAGGCTTGCTGCCCACGCTTTCCCTCTCTCTCCATCCCAGCTTCCCTCCTTGTTTTCTCTTCAGAACAGAACTCTGTGTACTGTGCATAAATAGGCATATGATAGGCACATACCTCCTTGCTTCAAGTGGGCTTGTTTTTATTATAGCAGGATGGTCTTCCAGATTCAAACTTTAAAAACAGGTAGATTGAGGGGCTGGCCCCGTGTCCGAGTGGTTAAGTTCGCGCACTCCGCTGCAGGCGGCCCAGTGTTTTGTTGGTTCAAATCCTGGGCGCGGACATGGCACTGCTCATCAAACCACGCTGAGGCAGCGTCCCACATGCCACAACTAGAAGGACCCACAACGAAGAATATACAACTATGTACCAGGGGGCTTTGGGGAGAAAAAGGAAAAAATAAAATCTTTAAAAAAAAAAAACAAAAAAAAAAACAGGTAGATTGAATTGAGATGTATAGAGCAATCCTTCAAATTGAAAAAACAAACAAACCCAGTTTTGTTGATAAAACTGGTTCACCAGTTGACACAAAATAAGTTGCACATACTTAAAGTGTACAGTTTGATAAGTCTAGACATATGTACACCCATGAAATCATCACTACAATCAAGATGATGAGCATATTCATCACCTCCAAAAGTTTTCTCTTGGCCTTTTGTAATCCATCCCTCTTTCTTCTTCCTGCCCCCTGTTCCCTACCCCTTCCCAGGCAACCACTGATCTGCTTTCTCTCATATTAGTTTTGTTTTCATCTTCTAGAAATTTATGTAAATGGAAACTGTAGGGGAGGAAGACATTTCCTCTTCCCAAATGTGGGTTTGTCTGGCCAGAGAACGAGTTAAATTCACATGAGACAGAATAGCAAGAGAAAATTAAACAAAGCTTTGTGAGGAACCATGGCCCAGGGCCTCTCTTCCTGAAGGAAGAAAGGGCACCGAAGAAGTGGGGTGCACAGAGTGGTTATATACCCCCAAACAGGGTGTTTCACATATGATGGAAATGTCCCTCCCACAATAGTCACAAGATTGTCTTGTTGGCACAGCGCTTGATGGACACAGCAGGTAGTGGGTCTGCTATCTCAGTGGGCGTAGCAGGAGGCAAGTCTATTGTCTGGAGCTGGGTGGTCAGAGGTAAGCGCAGCAATGAGTTCCTAGCCTAAGGAAAGATGCTTAATCCTTAAAGAAATGCCAAAGTTGGGAGGGGGAGGGAAGTCAGTTACGGGAGGTTACCAGACAAGCACAATAAAATGCAGATTTAGTCCTTGCCTTTGGCATTGATTAAGAGTTTCTAGAGAGAAGATCATCTCCTTTCTTCTTCCTGGTGCAGAGAGGGAGGCACCTTTTACAGATAGAGATTCACCTTACAAATGTAAATGTGTCCTAACAAAGGGCAAGTTCCATTCCTCCAGAGCCTCCTTCCCTGTCCCAGTTTATCAAAAGCAATTAGCCTCAAATAATCCTGATGCCAAAGAGACATATCTTGGGGTGGCCATTTCCAGGTCCCCACAAATCATACATATGTACTCTATTTTGTCTGTCTTATTTCACTCAGTATAATTATTTTGAAATTCTTTTATGTTGAGTGAACTTTATTAGTTTGTATCTTTCAAAGAATTGGTCCATTTTATCTAAGTTGTTAAATTTATTGGCATAAAGTTGCTTAGATTATTTTCTTATTATTCTTTTAATATCTGTAGAATTTAAGGTGCACTCACTTCTGTCATTCCTAATATTGTTAATTTTTGTTTTCTCTGTTTTTTTCCATAATAATTTTGCCTAGAGGCAGAATTTTTTCAATTTTATTGATCTTCTCAAGCAAGCATTGATTTCATTGATTTCTCTATTGTTTTTCTGTTTTCTATTCTTTGTTTTTTTCGCTCTGATATTTATTACCTCCTTCCTTCTGCTTTACTTTGGTTTAATTTCTTTCTGTTTTTTAAATTTCTTAAGGTAAAAGACGAAGTCATTCATTAGAGAACTTTCTTCTTTCTAACATGGGTATGTAGTTATTGCTATGCATTTCTCTTTAAGTACTGCTTTAGCTGCATCCCACACATTTTGATATGTTTTCTTTTTTTCAATTTAAAATACTTTCTAATTTCACTTTGATTTCTTTTTTGACCCATGGGTTATTTAGAAATGTATTATTTATATATCTTGAATATACACAATTTTTATCAGTTATACCTAAAGAAAGCTGTTAAAAAACAAGCATATTATTTAGTTTCCAATATTTGGGGATTTTCCAGATATCTTGCTGTTACTGATTTCTAACTTAATCCCATGTGGTGGGAGAAATACTTTGTAAGATATGAATCTTCTTAAATTGACACAGATTTGATTTATTGCCCAGAGTATGGTTGTTGTTCTGTGTGCACTTGAAAAGAATATGTATTCTGTTGTTGTGTGGAGTGTTCTAGAAATATCAATTAGGTTGATAGTGTTGTTCAAGATGTCTGTATCTTAACTGATTTTCTGTCTACTTTTCTTATCAATTATTGAGAGATAGACACTGAAATCTGCAATTATAATTATGGATTTGGAAAATTTCTCCTGAAGTTCCATCAGCTTTTGTTTCATGCATTTTGAAGCTCTGTTATTAAATACACACATTTTTGGAATTTTTATGTCCTCTAGAAGAATTGACTCCTTTATCATTATGTAATGAGCTTCTCTATCCCTAGCAATATTCTTTACTCTAAAATCCACTATCTGATATTAAAATAATCACACTAACTTTAATTTGATTAGTGCTACATGGCATATCTTTTTCAGTCTGTATTAGTTTCCTGTTGCTGCTGTAACAAATCACTACAAACTTGATGACTTAACACAAATTTATTATCTTATAGTTTTGGAGGTCAGAAATCCAAAATGAGTCTCACTGGGCTAAAGTCAAGATGTCATCATGGTTTGTTCCTTCTGGAGACTGTAAGGAAGAATCTACTTCCTTGCCTTTTCTAACTTCTAGATGCCTTGGCTCATGGCCCCTTCCTCTATCTTTAAAGTCAAAAGCAGAGCATCACTACATCTCCTTAATTATCTCTGCTTCCACTGTCACCTGAGTTTCTCTAACTCTGATCCTCTTGCCTCTCTCTTATGAGGACCGCTGGGATTACTTTGGTCCCATTTGGATAATCTCATCTCAAGGTCCTTAACTTAATCACATCATCAAGATCCCTTTTGCCATGTAAAGTAACATATTTACAGGTTCCAGAGATTAGGACATCGATATCTTTGGGGGATCACACCATCCTTTTACTTTTAACTTATTTGTTTCTTATGTTTAAAGTAGGTTTATGATAGGCTGCATGTTCTTTTTATTTTTTATTTTTTGCCATTCCTTTTAATTAGAGTGTTTAGGCTATTTACCTTTAATATGACTATTGATATAGTTGAGTATAAATCTTCCCTTTGCTCTGAGTTTGCAATTTGTCTCGTCTGTTGTTTGTTCTCCTTTTCTTCTTTGGTGCCCTGTCTCAGTTCATTTGGGCTGTTATAACAAAATACCACAGACTGGGTAGCTTATAAGTAACAGAAATTTATTTCTCACTGTCCTAGAGGCTGGAAGTTGGAAATCAGGGTGGCTGCATAGTTGAGTGAAGACCCTCTTCCCAGCTGCAGACTTCTTGTTGTATCCTCACATGGTAGAGATGGATAGGGATATCTTTGGAGTCTTTTTTGTAAGCCACTAATCCCATTTGTAAGGTCTCTGCCCACATGACCTAATAACCTCCTCAAACCATCAATTTAGGAACAGGATTTCAACAAATGAATTTGGGAGGACACATTCAGACCATAGTATGCTCTTCTTTTGGACTAAATATTTTTTTTTAAAGATTTTATTTTTTCCTTTTTCTCCCCAAAGCCCCCCGGTACATAGTTGTATATTCTTCATTGTGGGTCCTTCTAGTTGTGGCATGTGGGATGCTGCCTCAGCGTGGTTTGATGAGCACTGCCATGTCTGCACCCAGGATTCCAGCCAACGAAACACTGGGCCGCCTGCAGCAGAGTGCGCAAACTTAACCACTCGGCCACGGGGCCAGCCCCCTGGACTAAGTATTTTTTTATGATTCTATTTTATCTCTAGTTTTGGATAATTAGCTATAACTCTGTTGTACTTTTAAGTGGTTGCTTTATGGTTTACAGCAAACATCTTTATTTATCACGATATACCTTCAGGTGATATTACATCACTGTGTATACAGTATTAGAGCCTTATTACAGTGTACTTTCATTTCTTCCTCCTGACCATTGTGATATTATTGTTGTACATTTCACTTTTACCTACATTATATACCTCACAATACATTTTTTCTTTAAAGTTGATTATCATTCAAAGAGATTTAAGTAACAAGGAAAAACATTTTACTTATATTTATATAATTACACTTTCTAGTGCTCTTTCTTTTCATCTGCCCATCCAGATTTCCATATCGTGTAATTTTCTATCTGCCTGAATTATTTCATTTGATATTTCTTATAGTGAAGGTCTTCAGATTATGTATTCTTTCAGCTTTCATATCACTGACAAAAAATCTTTGTTTCACATTTTTTTCCCAATTATTTTATTGAAATCATAAAGGTTTATAACATTGTATAATTTTACGTGTACATTATTATTTATCAATTTTTGTATAAAATGCATCATGCTCACCACCAGAAATTTAATTTTTATCTGTCACCATACATAAGTGCCCCTTTACCTCTTTTGTCCACCCTTAAACCCCTTCCCCTCAGGTAACCACTAATGTGTTCTCTTTATAAAATAGCCAAAACAATCCTGAGAAAAAAGAACAAAGCTGGAGGCATCACAATCTCTGACTTCAAAATATACTACAAAGCTATGGTAATCAAAACAGCATGGTACTGGCACAAAAACAGACACACAGATTAGTGGAACAGAATTGAAAACTCAGACTAAAAAGCTTCTGCAGGCAAAGGAAACCATAAACAAAATGAAAAGACAACCCACCAAGTGGGAGAAAATATTTGCAAATCATATATCCAAGAAGGGATTAATTTCCAAAATATATAGAGAACTCATACAACTTAACAACAAAAATGCAAACAACCCGATCAAAAAATGGGCAGAGGATATGAACAGACATTTCTCCAAAGAAGATATACAGATAGCCAACAGGCACATGAAAAGATATTCAACATCACTAATTATTAGGGAAATACAAATCAAAATTACAATGTTTCACATTTTTAAAAAAGATATTTTTGTTGGGTGTAGAGTTCTATTTCAGTACTTTGCATATGTTGCTCTAGTCCCTTCTGACTTGCTTTCTTTTCACTAGAAGTCTGTTATAATTCTTATCGTTGATCTTTTGCACATAACGACCTTAATAATAGGCCATGAAGGTCACATAATGACCTCCCTACATGCTTTTAAGATTTTCTCTTTATCAGGGGTTTTACGCCATCTCATTATGACGTTCTTTAGTTAGTTTTCTTCATACTTCTTGTATGTGGATTTTGTTGAATTTCTTAGATCTGTGAGTTTAGTCTTCATTAAGTTTTTGACTATTATTTCTACCACTATTGTTATTCTTATTTCCTCTTCCTGCTTCAGCAATCCAACTGCACGTACATTAGGCCACTTGAAGTTGTCCCACATGTCACTGATGCTCTGTTGATCTTTTTATCAGCCTTTTTTCTGTTTTTCATTTTGAATAGTTTCTATTATAGTGTCATTAAGTTTAATAGTCTAACAATACAATCGTTTTGGGTCTTGCTTTTAGGTTTTGTAAGACAAGACCAGAACAGTTTTTAGTCTTGGGCTAATTTTCCTCCACTATCAAGGTAAAACTCTTTTGAGTGTATGCTACCTGATAACCATGAATTATGAAGTTTTCTTCTCTGATTTGTGGAACCAAGAAATGTTTTTATTTTTGGCATTGTATCATCTTTGGGTATTGTTTCTCTAATCTCATTGGCTATTTTTTCCCCCTGCCTTGGTTTGTTTCCTCATACAGAACTGTTACTCAGCACTCAACTAAAGATTGGTGGTGGATCACCTGCAGATCTCAAGAGCTCTCTGTGTAGCCCTATTCTTTCCAGTACTCTCTCAAGCAGACTCCAGGCACTTTGGTCTCCTCAGACTCTCAGCTCTGTCTCTTCAACTCAGAAATGGTGCTGTCTCTGCCTCAGTTTTTCCTTTCTGTTCCACTTCCTGGAAACTTTCTCTGGTCAGTAAGCTGGGAGAATTGTAGGACTCACCTCACTTGTTTCTCATCTTTTAGTGTTCATTGTTGTTCATCACCTAATGTTCAATGTCTTGAAAACCATCATTTCATATATTTTGTCTGGAATTTTGTTTCAGGTGGGAGGATAATTTTGGTCCATATCACTTCACTGTAGCTCACAGTAGAAGTTCTGCAATCCTTCACTTACTTTTTTTAAAACTCAGTGTTTATTTATGTAGGAACTCCACTATTATATTTTAAGTGTTTCTGTATTTCCTTCCTTAAGGGACTTGAGAGAGATACTGGTGGCTAGAAACCAAAAGCTAAAATAAAAGATGTCATTTCCCAAAATTCCAATGAAGCACCTCCAAAATTAGAATGGAAGTCAATTACAGTTCTTTTTGTGAAAATTAATGTACTTGGGGGCTGGTTCGGTGGCGTAGCGGTTGAGTTCACACGCTCCAATTTGGCAGCCTGGGATCCACAGGTTCAGATCCCCGGTATGGACCTACCACCACTCCTCAGCCATGCTGTGGAGACATCCCACATAAAAAATAGAGAAAGATTGGCACAGATGTTACCTCAGTGGCAATCTTTGTCAGGCAAAAAGAGGAGGATTGGCAACAGATGTTAGCTCAGGGCCAATCTTCCTCAAAAAAAGAAAAAAAAATTAATGTACTCACCTACACTCACCTACGTGTTACATAAAAGTTGAGAGACAATTATCCAATTCTCAGTTTCAGCATGTCTAATGAGCAAAGATACTAACTCACCTTTCTTTTGGGCTATCTTCTCAAAGATGTTTATATGGCAAACAGCTTGGAAGATCAAGATAGAATCTCCTTCTAGAGCAGAAGATAAGTTTGCCTAGGGTCTGGTATAAAAAGAAGCCTCCCACTGGAGCTAAGGCTAGGCAGGTTTGCTTGTCGGCCATTATAAAAGATTCAGGTTCCTTAAACTCTCCTCTGAAGCAACCCACTGAATGTGCAAGTGTCACTTGGCCTTCTTCTCACTGCCTTGTGTGAATTTGGACTTGGGGAACTGGCACAGATATTCTGATGTGTCTGCTGTTTGCAATGCCATGAATAATAAAGTCCTTGTCTCTGACCCAGGAATCTTGTGTCTTCTGCCAGCATCCATGAAACTGTGGCAACCTAGATTGTTTGCTTGCAAGGAGGTTAAAATATCAGATCCTTCACAGGTTTTGACAATAAAATAGGTCACATTTACCTAGGTTGCAGGCAATTTAACCATGCCTCCCTATACCAACAAGATCTAAACTTATAGAAAATAGCAGAAATGGAGGGACGGGGAAGACATGGGATGACTCAGAGTGAATGGCAACTGCAATATGACCCTGTTCTGTGATTCATAAGGAAGTAAAGCCTTGTACAAACACCAGATGGTGTTACTGTATTAAATTTAAAAGGGATCTGGGGATATTCAGCCTGGAGAAGCAAAGACGTGGCAGGGCGAGATAGCCACCTTCAACTATCTGAAGAGCTTTGAAATAAAGGGTAGAAGTACGTGGTGTGGATGACTTGTAAGACCTAATCCTCTTTCTAGCCCCATGTGGGTGCTGCACATATAATCAGATGTGACTCACAGTCCAAAAGGAACTGCTGCCAAGGACAAATCTCGTGTGTATATTGCCAACAGCCATTCTGTCTGGGATAAGAAAGACAAAAATACACAAGGACAAAGGGAGGCATCCCCCAACCTTGGGCATAGGGTCAAGGGGGGATATCAAGGGGTCACTCTTGGTGCCCTGTCCATGTCCCCTCTAGCCTTACCCTTGTAGTATCACACGTCTCACAGCCTAGGGTTTTCTTTCAGCAGGTGAGAAGCATTGGAGGATTAGTCCCATCTCCCGCACCCAGCAGTCCTCAACCAATGACTGATGAAAGTTGTTGTATAAATCCTTCAGCTTCCACACCCTTTGGGTTTGGTAACTTTGAGGCACATGTTTTAACTGATTCCTCATGTTCCCAAAAGGGTCTACACTTCAGTTATTCACAGCAGAAAGGGGCTCTATCATGCACTGTCTGTTCACTGTCTTCTCTTTCCTGTCTCACTTCCCATCTCTTCTTTCAGTCTTTCCTGAGATCACCTCCCAGACACTCCTTAAACTTGAATCCTTTTATCTGAATCTGCAACCAAACGAAGCAGGTAAAGGGAAGGGGATGTGGACATATGAAAAATCACATTTGATGTACTGTCCCATTAAAACGAGAACATCAAAAAGAAAGTTGAAAATCCTCTCCGCGAGGCTCTGGAGGTAAACCTAATGCAGTTCCTGGCAAGAAGGATTGGTTGTTTAAAAGTCCCTTAGGATAGGGATATGAGACCTTTGAAGAAGAAAAATGCCCTGAAAATCATGGTGCAATGCTTGCTGAGGAACATAAAACAGATGTCTTTAAACCCTATCAGTAAGGCTGGGAGTCCAGAGGGCTTTGATGGTTCCAGCCTTGTGCTTTATTTGCTGGCAAGCTATTTTAGATTTGCCAGAGCTCCTGGGGTTGCCATAGTATTTGTAAACAAATCTCTGTGGTCAGCAGACTCGGGGGTGGTACAACAATGCTAGGGGAAGTTTAGGGGAGGCAGGTTGTGCTTGCTGGGAAAGTCTTGAAAAACGACATCTTGAAAAGGTCTCAGACCACAGAGCAATGGATCTGGCTGCCTTGCTGATTGGGATCAGCCACATTGACTCAATTCCTTCTCTCCCTTCATCTTCCAGCCCCCGTCTTCCCTGCAGATGTTTCACCACTCCTCCGTGAAGAAGAGGAAGAAGTCAAAATCACATGCGGAAATTTCCCAGGTGCCACAGATGATGTGGCCAGAAGGATGACCTCCTCTCGGGTCTCTGAAAATCAAGGTAGTCAAGCCTTCTGCAGAGAAGCTCAGGACTGCCTGCTATTATCTCTCCTCCAAAAGATAATAATTCCACAAACAGTTGTTGCACACCTACAAAATACTGACTCTGCACCAAACACTGGGGAATATAAAGATGATTAAGATACAGTTCTTGTCCTCAGGAGGCTGCTGGCTAGTGGGGGGACACAGGTGATGAACACAACAACAGCGGCACTAGACACAGTGGCCAGCAGAGAAGGGAGTGGGGAACTTGAGGGTGGGCTGGGTCCTCCTTGAAGGGCAAGACGGGCTATGATAATAGTATTTATTGAGCATTTACTGTGTTCCAGGCACCGTTCTAAGTATACATGTATTAACCAATTAAAAACATGCATGAGGAGGCCAGCCCAGTGGCGTAGTGGGTAAGTTTGCGTGCTCCTCTTCGGTGGTCTGGGGTTCATGGTTTCGGATCCCAGGTGCAGACCTACAAACCAATCACCAAGCCATACTTGGGTTGCGCCCCACATACAAAAAATAGGGGAAGCTTGGCACAGATGTAAGCTTAGTGACAATTTTCCTCAAGCAAAAAGAGGAAGATTGGCAACAGATGTTATCTCAGGGCCCATCTTCCTCACCAAAAAAAAAAGAAAAGGAAGATAGAAAGAAAGAAAAAAAGAAAAAAAAAATTCCCCCCAACCGCCCAAAATGCATGAGACAAGTACTAGTATTATCCCCAGATGAGTAAACTGAGAATGTAAGTAATTTGCTTAAGGTCACACAGCTAAGTCTGGATTCAACACCTCAGTGCATAGTCTTAATGACTGCACAGTGCTGCAGGAAAGCATTTCCAGGAAGCTGCTCCAGGGCTAAGAATATAAAAAATAGGCGTGGATTAGTAATCTTTAACATGTTTTGTAGGTGCTCTGGTAGAGTGTGGACTAGAGTCCCAGATGTGAGACTAGAATCTAGGATTTCCCAAGAGGAAGTATCCAGCGATAGAGTCCCCATAAGCAAAATATCCAGAAAGTTCCTATTTCAGGTAACTGTGCTTCTAGAACCCTGTTTAGAAATCCCTGTTCCCCTAAAGATGGTGACTAGGGTTCAGGCAAGCTACCAGAGATTTACACATTAAAATGCAAATGAGGCTGGATTCTAAGAGTTTAAAGAGCCATGATTTTAGTCCACCAGGCTTCCCAGAGCCAGATCATTGTCTTTATCTTGCAAATAGAGAGATTTGAGAGTTTGAGAGCAGAAGAGCCCCAAACAGGACTTGGCATGCTAGGGCTGGCCTGAGGCAGAGCTGGGAAGAAGCCATTTTGCAGAAGGAAAAATACCTAGAAAGGATGAGCGTATATCTAATCCAGAATGAGCTTTCTGACAATGGAAAGATTTGGTAGGCTCAGGCAAGAGGAGTCTTGATAAGGGCAAGCAGAAATGATTGAGAAAAAATGGGATTCCAGCATGTAGGTGGCGAGGAATGTGTCTTGGCAGCCTTCGATTTCAACAGGGAGACCTGGGCTGGGATGGGAAAGGGCCTTCTCCTCCAGGACCAAGGTGGAGCTAAAGGAACAACCTCAGCTTTGGCCAGGGGTGTAGAAGTCAGCTGTGCTGACCAGTGGGACAGTAGCCTTGTAGGTCGGGACTCCTGTGGGGCATGTGGCCTGGCAGAAGGGAGGAAGACAGAGAGGGCTTGAATGGACCTGTTTGAATGCTTTAAGCTGAAGCCAGACTACTGAGTAATGTGCCACAGCCCTCAACTCTCCTCACCGTGAAATTTCCTCATACTGCAGCAGAGTTTGTTTAGGATCTTGAGCTGACAGTGTGTGCTGGACTTGAAAAGGCCAGCCCCAGAGAGGAGAGGAAGAGGGGGAAAGTGGCCCTCAATATGCTCGTCAATGGAGGACGCCTTCTTCTCATCTTCCCTCCCTCCTTGCAGAGAAAAAAGAAAAAGAATCATAAATGTACATTGTTTAAAGGGTCACAGAGATCTATAAGATTTGTTAGGAGAAATGCAGCAAATTGGAGAACATGACTGTCTTGAGAGGGGCTTCGGGGATATGACTCAAATATAGACTTTGAACCAAATCCTGTTTACTTCGGCCGCCCTGTTCAGCCCTGACTTCTAGAGGTACCCATTGCTGTGAATTTCTAAGTCTTTTGAGAATTTCTCGGTGCAAATCATATTGTTCTCAGCTTTCTGGCTTAGGGAATACATTCACGTGTTTTCTGTCTTCCAAAATTTCACTCTTAGTGCCTCTTCTCATGGAGCACCAGTCTTTTAGTTTTACGTCTTAAGAAAAAAATCTCTTTACTGGCATTTTCAGTGGTATTTTGAAAGAGCAAGAAAATACATGGCTGTGTTCAATCTGCAGATTTTACCAGAAGTCAGCTCCCTCCATTTTTTTAAATCTTTAGTTGGTGACTATAAAAGCCAAATGTAGGAGTCAATAAAGGTGGGATATGAGTTCAACTGAGAGTCTCTCTAGTTGGTCGGCCAGTGGGTCAGTCTGTCCATCAGTGTCTTAGGAAGGGTCAGCTCCCCTTGCTCAGAGGTTCATTATCTATGTTAGCCACAATACTTTTAGTTGATATTAGTTTCTAAAGAAATGTTAAAGTAGATGGGATTTGGGAGTGCAGAAATAAGATTAGTCTTCATCTTTTAGGGACAAATAGTGAATCACCTGGCCTTTTTGTATTTGGAAGCAAGCTTTTCCTTACTTTTTATTCTGGATCCATACCTTAAGATTCATATCATTAAAAGGACAAGCCACAGGATCTCTAGGATGCAGAGTAACAGGCGTAAAGCTACTTGTCGGATAGAAGCCTCAAGCCGAGGGCAGAAGCCCAACAAGAACCCCCCTCCCATGTTGATAAACGGGCCCTCTGTTATCTCTCAGGGAGAAGGCAATGAGAGGCAGCAAGGAAGTAGCAGATTTTTCTTCAATACATTGGAGAAGGCAGAAATTCTCATTTGTGTACTGACAAGAGCTTAGAGAAAGGAGGAATATGCCCCTACCCTTCACATTTTCTGTAACCTATGGCTCCTTGTTTGGGGACACAAATATACTTGAGCAAAGACTTTATCATGTTCCCTGAAAGGTCCTTGTCCATTGTGGACTCTGGGTGATGAGTCTGCAGGCACCGTAGGCCTGGGATCCAAGATGGTGGCAGAGACGGAGCCGAGAGGACAGGTGACAAAGGAAAACCTACCTAGTTTCCCAGGTGTGTTGATGATTGGCCAGACTCTTGTAGACATCCACAGTGCCAGGGCAGGAGAGCTCTTCCTTGCGTCAGTGGCACATGTGAGTTGTCTCACAGTTTAAAGATTATGGAGCCCCAGGAAGCAGACCTAGGAATATAGCGTCTCTGGACGCTAGCTTTTCGGGGCATGTATCGGCACCTCACACCATGTGCCCCATTTCAGAGCTTTCACTGCCAAGACTTGGAACAGCTCAGGCTTGTCCCTTCTCAGAAATAGTCAACCCTCCTCAACAGCCACCAGGACATTCAAGCAAGAGTGTCCAGTCCAGGTGTGGGCGTTGGGGCTCCTCTGTAGGATTCATCCTTCATTCTCTGGGATCATTCCAGAGGTTTGGGACAGCACTTCTGATGGAGTAGCAGACTTGGGGATTGACTGAGGGTGCTACTTAAAAGCGAAAATCTCAGGGCTCACCCCAGATTTCCCAAATAAAAATTTCTTGAGTTAGAGTGGGCATGCTTGGCTATTTTCACTTTTTTTTTTTTTAAATAAGGTTCTCAGGTAATTCTTATGTACTTTAAACATTTGAGAAACTTTAGGCTGTGTTTCCCAATTTCCAGATGATAAATTCACCTACTTTCTAGGCCTCTTCCCCTGAGATTTGATGGAGTGTGGAAATCTTTATTTTTAGCAAGTACCCCAAGTGATTATTATCATCAGGAAAGTTTGGAAAACTCTGCCCTAGGCTAAAGGATGTCAGAGTACTGAGAGGCTGGCCCAGGGCTTCTCTACCTATCTAATCCTTGGAATTACCTGAGGAGTTTAAAAAGGTGTATACACCTAGCCCACTCCTGATGACATTGACTTCAGTACATCCTTATCCAGATAATCATAGTTTTTATGCACACATCTGGGCTAGAAGCACCAGCTACACCCTCCTTTAAGCTGATCTGACTCCCATGGATTGAAGAGGATAGTTTTGAAGATGAGCAGGAAGCATTTGAGAAGAGTTTCTTTTCTCTTCTGGAGAAAGAATCCACTTGAGAAACAACGATGGCAGTTCCACATTAATTTACAATTGACATGACAATTTTGCATGCTTTATCTGATTTGATTGTCACAATGTATGACTGTGAGGTGGATATTTTCATTCTGTCACTCTATGGATGAGGAGCTTGAGGCTCAGAGAGGCTCAGTAACCTGCCCAAGATCCCACAGCCTGTGTGCGGGTATGTGTGGGTGCAGCTTTTTGTCCCTGGTCCCGTTTAAACAAGCAGATGTATGAAGAAAATTAATAAAGGAGCATTTGCCCAACGGATTGGAGTAGCATTGATGTAGGTCTCATCTGTGGGTGAAAATCCAGGGCTTGGAGAGAGAAGAGGAGGAAACAGATATGACGTTAATGTGCCAGCTTTTTTTTTTTTTCCTGTTGCTGCCGATGGCCCTTGGAGGGTGGGATGTTTTCTTTGAAGGCTCCCATTCCCCTGTCTCCCAGAATGACTATGACCTAAACCAGCCTACACTCCCCACAGCCAGACCATGGCGACACTATGCAGCCCTCGACTGAGGACGGGAGGAGTCAGGGCCGCACAGCACGTTTTTCTTTGTGCAAAGCCTGCTGGCCTTTTTGGGGACTAAATCATTGACGTCATTAGCACCAATGAGTGTGGCCAAGAGGACCTACCCACCCAGACCATAGCAACAGCGGCATAATAACCACCGACATTTCACAACTTCTCAGACGCTCCAGGGAGGTGGAAAGCTTTCGGAGGTGTGGACTTTTTCCTAAGGCTCATTATTGAAGTCCACACCGAACAACCGATAGACTAGTAGGTATGGAACAGGAACAGGGGCTTTAAGCAAGGCGCTATGATAGGGTCTAAGAGATGTAGACCAAGGGACCAACGGACCCTCTAAACCACGTGATAAAGACTGGATCACATTGGACCTGCCTTGTCCTCTCATTCACATGAGAACACCACATCCATCCCAGCCAGGGAGGTCCTGGGGGGAAGCAAGCGTTTCAGGGAAGAAAGAGCAACAGGGTCCTCAATCCACTTCACCAGGCCCGGGCTTGGAATCCGTGTATAATTTGTTGCTGTTTAACAAAGAAGAAAACAAGAGTAAGGAGTGAAGCGTGGATGGGAGCCGCGGAGTGATCCAAAAGAGGCTGGCTCCCTGGAAGGTTTGATTGTATTGGCCTGCATTTCTTTGGCTGCCAACTTATTCAGATCCAGAAATGGCAGGGAATTGCTGGCATTAGAATTCTTCTTACCACACATTGGGAAATAATCCCAAATAGTTGGGGCAAGATGTGCGGCTGAGGTTTGGCTAGGTAGGAGGGTGGAAGGGGCAGGAAGATGCAGAGCAGTGAAAGAATTCAGAGTCAGGAAGAGACAATATCTGTTTCCAATCTCTTTTATCAGTGAAGTCACAGGCCACTGAGTGGGCATGGGAAAGGAAGAATGAAGGAAGAGGGGAGAAAGAGAGTGGGAGGGGATGAAAAAGTCTATAATAAGGAAATGAACCCTGAGGAGAGAGGGAGAGAGTGATGTGGCTCAGCTCTCAGCTTTCATGCTTGTGAGGTATGTGTGCGCGCGCGCATGCACTCACATACACACACACACACACACACACACACACACCCCTTGCCAGCTCCCAGCCTGCAGGTTAGCCAAGAATTAATTTCTAGATTGTTCATCTTAACCATCTTCTTTTAAAGTGCAGTTACCATTAAATTATTTATTTATTTATTTATTTGCCTTTATGAGTTCCTTTCCTTAAACCACATTAATGTGTTGGTACCACCTTAACAGATAATGTTATGTTTACTTATTTTTTTCCCTCGCAGCCACGCATTTGACTTATACTTGAACCTAGACATTTTTCACTGCAGAGAAACTATTTCATTTATTTCCTACTCCTCACCCCTGAAGAACCACTGATGTTCCTCTGCACATACCAGGTGCTTCGCAAGGGCTGAATTGGCTATGTCCTCATAGGAAGGAAGGATTCCTTGCTTTCCTGGGCAGTGTCAGTGAGTGGCTGGGCTTGACCACCGGCCCAGCAGCAACTCTGCCTGTGTGAGCCTTGCCTTGGCTTACAGAATATTCAGCCTGCATTGCAGTCACCTGGTCCCATGAGGTTCAGCATCTTCTGTCTTCTCTCATCATGAACTTCCCGATCTGGCCTGATAGTAGCTTGGAACCCTGCAGCATGACTGCCCCTGGGATCTCTTTTCCAGGCCTGTGTTCTGAGTGACACTATGTTCTCACACAGTACTTCTGTTAATCTGACATCCTTGGCTGTGGCCCAGTGAGGGCCTCTGTAACCCTGTACTCTGAGCCAAGGAAAGTCATGTTATAGCAAAGATCCCCTGAAATGAGAATACCCAACTGCATGCTTTGAAGAGAATTTCAGAAAATTCTCTGAGTCTTCCAAGCTTGCCATCTGTGTAAATTTTTTTTTCCCACCCGTCGCACTCACACTGACTAATGAGATTCTCCATCCACTCAGACCCACATTCAAGTCCCCTCCCCACCTCCTAAGGCAGAGGGAACATACACCTGATTGCAGGCATGCCTCCTTGGAGTTCACACCCCAGAGAATTCCTAAGGAGACCTAACAAAAAGGAAAATAAAAGGAGAGGCTTAGGCAATTGGATTCCTATAGACTCACCACGGAAATTCTTTAAAATCTCGGCCTCAGCCTATTGACCAACAACCCAGAAGAGGGTGAGGCCCATGTCAGTACCCCTACAGAGGACATGGGAAGACTTAAGGGTTTTTTGTTCTGAGAAATGATAAATCCCAGTGCTAATGGGAGAGAACTGAGACTGCCTGGCCAGAATGCAGCTTGTTGCTGAGCTCGGCATGTGTTAGTGTAGCCGTAAGAGATAGGGGTCCAATGGGAACTTGGTCCTTCTCCCCAGTAGGCCTGTGAGGCCCTAAGCCCTTCTCAGAAGAAACATGCTGTGTGCCCGACCTCTGGGAATCCTGCTGCCTGGTAGAGGCTGTGGATCTTCCCGCCTGGAGGCTGTGCTCACTGGGGCCAGACTCCCAAGGATTGGAGCTGAACGTGGAGGACAGGCGATGGGAATGTGCAAGGACATTCAGAGTTTTAAGGCTGCTGGAGAGCCAAAGCTTCTTACTCTTTTGTGTGGATGTTTAATATGTTACCACAGCTTTAATCTATCATGGTTATTTTAGACTTTGGGGGTGATTAATAGTTACCCAAGGAGCCATGAAAAAGGCAAATTCCCTGATTCCTCCTCCCAGAGATTCTGGCTTAGTGGGGCTGAGGCCCACCTGGGACTCTGATGCAGAGTCTGCAGACTGTGCTGTGAGAAACCCAACACTTGTCAGTCCCAAGGGTGGATGCTAGTCCTCAGCATCTTTCATTACCCTCACCACCACCACCGGCACCAGCACCACCACCACCTCCACCTGGGGAATAATCATTGTTTGATGGCCCAGGTTCAACTCACCGCAAAGCCAGCACGTCCTTCTCTAGATCACATGGATTTCCAAGGTCCCCAGCATCGACGAGATACCTGTAGGGCATGTGACTCTTGAGCACCTGAAATATGGTAGTGAGACTGAGGACTGAAAATTTCATTTTATGGTATTTTAACGAATCTGAATTTAAATTTAAGTAGGTACATGAGTCCAGTGTCTACCATGTCAGGTAGGGCAGAACTAAAATGGGAGGAGGAAGAACCCGATCAGCTCCCGGTTTCAGATCAAGTCACAATTTTCAACGTCAACCTTATCGTGAAATATGAAGACTAAGAACTGGGAGATCTGGACAAATACCTACAACAACTTGGACGACATGTGAGAATGGACCGCCTCTCCCACTCCTTTCTGTACCCAGCATGGTACTGATCTTGACAATTACCAACCTGCTTCCACTCATGGAGGTCCTATTTGGGAGAGGTTATGCTGCCTTTCCCAGTAATCCTGGGAGAGCAAGGATGAGACTTTGTGCACTAAGAGTGGGCAAAGTTGAGGGGGAACATGAAGGCAACCTAGAGCTGCGTCGTCTGACTGAACTCCAGCAATGTAGTGCAATAACGGAGAATCTGGGCCTGAAGCCAGGGAGCCTGGGTTCCGTCTTGCCTCTGCTGTTGCCACCTCCTGGATAATCTTGAGCAAATTACTTAATTTCTCTAAACTTTAGTTTCTTCATCTGTCGAATGAGGATGATAACAATTGTCCCAACTTCATGGGGTTGTGAAAAGTCAGCAGTTCTCAAACTCTTTGGTCTTCTGACCTGTTTGCACCAAAAATTAATGAGGATCCCCGCTTCCCACAAGAGCTTTTGTTTTTGTGGGTTAAGTCTATCAATGTATTCTGTATTAGAAATCAAAAATAAGAACACTAAAACATAGTAATTAATTTAAACATAAGAAGAATAAAGCCGTTAAATAGTAACACAGCATAGTTTCACGAAAATTACCATATTTTCCACAACAAAAAGTAATTAGAGAAAGGTGTGACATTGTTTTGCGTTTTTGCAGATCTCTTTCACGTCTGGCTTGCTAGAAGATTGCTAGGTTCTCATGTCTGCGTCTGCATTCCATCTGTTACAATATGTCGTTTTGATTGAAGTCTGTGATGAAAATCTGGTCCCAGGTATTTAATTGGAAAAGAGAGGAGTATTTTCATAGTCTTCTCAGATATTGTGAATATTTTTCTTTGGTGTTACATAAAACTTGAAAAGCGAGACGTTATTAAAGATTAGTTGCAATATGGAATCTAAAACCCCATTAATAAACTTTTAATATTCTTTACACTAAATCTATTGTTCTATCACACACTTTTAACATATCTTTTACCCATGCATAATTTTGTAACATCATGCATTAGTCATTTGGGAAATATTGGTTCGTTAAGCTATGCTGATTTTCCAAATGTTATCATATTTTATTATGCAATATCCAACATCACATTTGTTAATATCATAAGAAAAAGTTTTAAGTATTGGAAGTCTTCTAGGGCCATAGGGTTTTCAGCACTCTGGTGGTCCACAGAATCTTAGGTTTATGCAAAGAATAAAACAAGATGGAAGAAGGCAACTAATGGCATCAGTTTTTCTCTCTCTGTCTTTCCAATAGTTAGTTTTAGTAGATTTAGTATGTTTACATTTTGAAAAAACCTAGGGGAAGAATGTCTATTTTTATTCAATAATCCAGATATTGAATTACCTTCTTCTGTAATTTCTATACAGTCCAAACATGAAAGATTCATGAAGAATAATCAGATTCATTAAAGAGGCTATCTTAGCACATAGTTAGAATGATTTTGACTTCCATGTCAAAAAAGAAGTAGGGGGATTTTTCAGGAGTCAGGGTGGGTAATGATATCGAAAACTTCAGGCTGATTTGGGAATTATGTTACTTATCTAATACTGTATAATAAATCACCTCAAAACTAAGTGGCTTAATACAGGAAAGTCATTTCTCATTTCTTGTGATTTCTGTAGGTCACGAATTTGGGAGTTGCTCAGCTAGGCAGTTCTGGCTAGGGGACTCCGTGAGGTTTCAGTCAGATGCTGGCTCTTGGCAGGAGGCCTCAGTTCCTCACCATGTGGACATCTCCATAAGGCTCTTCGAGTGTCTTAATACACGATAGCTGGCTTCCCCCAGAGCAAGTGATCCAAAAGGGGGCAAGGTAGAAGCCACATGTCTTTTATGACAGCCTCAGAAGTCACACATGTCATTTCTGCAAAATCCTATTGGTTACACAGATCAGCCCTTTTCAATGCAGGAGAGACTCATAA
This sequence comes from Equus caballus, assembly GCF_041296265.1. Lineage (NCBI taxonomy): Eukaryota > Metazoa > Chordata > Mammalia > Perissodactyla > Equidae > Equus > Equus caballus. Next base: position 43,675,127 of record NC_091704.1, read on the forward strand.
GGATGTGAATACAAGAAGGAGAGAACCGTTGGGGGCCGTCTCGGAGGCTGACTACCACAGACACCAGTTTTAGGTATAGGGTTGCCTTTTTCACCTACAGAGTCTTTATCTAGCCTCCATCATCTAGGAACTTACAGAATACCTATCCACAGGCATGGAAACCCACACAACTTAGTATCTGACCAGGGGACCCACTTCATAGTGAAGGAGATGGGGCATGAAAATGGGGTCCGTTTTTGTATCACATACCATACCATCCAGAAGCAGCTGGTATCTTGGAAATGCAGAACAGTCTTCTAAAATTGTAGCTGATGCTCTAGCTCAGAGGCAATATTCTGTGATAATGAGGTGCCATCTTCCAGCATGTAGTGTATGTATTAAATCATAGACCTGTGTATGATGCTGTGTCACCAGTAGGAAGAACAAGTGGGTCTGAGAACCAAGGGGTGGAAGCAGGAGTGATCCCACTGGCAGATTTTGTGCTTCCTGCCCCTGTAAATCTGATCTCTGTAGAGTTGAAGGTCCTGGTGCCCAAAATGGGAACACTCCTGCCAGGGGACTCAGCAGGGTTCCCATTCAACTACAAGTTACAGTTGTGTCCAGGTTCTAGTGTGCAAGAAGAAAGTCACCATACTGACAGTGGTAACTGATTGTTAGTCTGGGTCTTCTGAGAAGTAGACACCAAGATAGGATTAAATATGTAGGGATTTTATTGGACAAAAGTCTAGGAAAGAAAATGAGTCATTTGAGGCTTGGAGAGTGGTCAGACTCTGATGCAAGCCTGACCCTGAATGAAGTGGAGGGGGAATGAAGGTAGGGTGGGATGGTCCTAGACTTCTGTGCAGTCCCAGAAATTTCATCAAGGCCACTGGGGAGATCTTGACCCAAATTCACCCATCAAATGAGTCCCATGTCTCCCAGGAAGGGGTCACCATAGTATCCCTGTAGTGCCCTGTCACTGGCAGGGAGCAGCCTGTGGGAGGCACAGCCTCAGATTTCAGAGTCAGCAGCTGGGGCCCTTGGTCAGTTACACTCCCTGCAGTTGGAGTTCTGCCAGGCACATTCTCATGGCTGCCACACTGACCCTGGTCAGTAGGAGGAGCTAGGACTGCTTCCGCACAAGGAAGAAACGAGGACTACATGTGTAACCTCCTAGTACTTCCTTGCCTCATTGTAACCGTGAATATATGAACATGTGTGTGTATATATCTGTATAGGATTATAGGAACATGAAGAAAAATATGGAAGGATACAAATTAACTTGTGAACATGGTATGGCAGATAATGTCGATTTGTTGGTCCAAGCCTATTCCTAATCCCCTTTTCCCTAGCTACTTTCCAGCCAGGGATGGCTATGTGACACAGTTCTGGCTTAAGAGACATAAGTGGAATTCTACTGATTGTCTTATCTCTGTTTCTCATCCTTCCTGACTGGTATGTGGGCTTGATACTTGAAGCTGCAGCAGCCATCTTGAGACCATCAAGTAAAGGCCAAAAGAATTGCCAGCAGCAGAGGAGTATCTCCAGTACTTCTTCTTATGAGAAGAAAACTAAATACCTTTTGTTTTGCTCATGGTGAATGTGTATCCTATCATACACATAGGATATCTTTGGGTATATGTGTGCTGGTAGGGGAAGGGGTAAGTCAAGACATAGACAAGCAAATATAAGACCACTTAAAATATCATGTATATGATCACATATAATCATTTACATGCATAGCTCTGTATATATTTTGATATATGTAAAAAGAAAATGATTTAATAGTAATAAAATTGTCCATTTAATCTATTTTAAACTTGATTGACATAATATTACATATTTAAAAATATATTTCTTTAAGTATGCCTCATTTAAAAATTTTTAATATTGTATATGTTTTTTCTGTGCCAGATGTTGATTTTACTTACCTTAAAAAAAACTTAGATTTTGTTGACCTTCTTTGTTATTACTTTGGAATACTCTATTTTCCAGCTCTGAGTTGAATGCTGAATATTAATTTTCAGCTTTTATTCTTTTTGAATGTGATACATTCTGGCCAAAACACGAATTGTGGTCTAACACAGTTGGCGATGGGCTCCTATTGTCTGCCCAGGCCCTGTTCTACATCAGGAGGTGGAGTAAAGTTCTCATCTTCTGTGTAGGTGAGAGAGGCCTGGGCAGAGGTGAAACGGCGGGTAGGGGAGGCAGGAGGTGGCTCCCCAGCCAGCTACTACACCCGGAAACCTCTCAGTCAGTACTTAAGGCAGAGTAGACAGTCACCACTAGGTGGCGCCCAACCTCAGTGGGGACTTATGAATTTAAAATTTGATTCTGAAAAGGGGATTTCCAGAACTCCTTGCCCATGTGCTCCTTTTACTTTTTTATTTCTTTTTCTGTCTTTCTTCCTTTTATTATACTGTTTGTTTTCATTACACTATTCCTCCACCTCCCTCTATTATCTTGAAAGGATTCCTTATATTTCAAATATTTTACTGGTTACAGTAAAAATTTTACCATGCATACTTTACTACTTATTCAAGGTTTCTTTGTTTTCCTTTCCCAAAATACAAGGATTTAGTATACCTCCTCCCATTTTCCATGTAAATTTTCCTCAGTATTTTAATTTAATTTGCTTTTGGTTCTTCCAAATTAGCTCTTATTATTGTTGTAAGTCAACGCTTATTTATTGCTCTGCTCATCATTTCTTCATACTTCTTTTGGGGTTCAATTTGGTCTCATTTCTGAAACACATCAGATTAGTAGTTTTTTCAGCAATGGATGTCAATGATGAATTTTTTTAGCCTTATTTTTGAAAATATCTTTATTTCATCCTCATTCTGGAACAACAGTTTAGTTGGGTATAAGAGAAACTCTTCTATTGTTGTAAATGACAATTCTGTGGTCAGCCTAGCTGTCACTTGTTTTTAGGTTCTCTCTCTTTTCAGGAGTTTTTGAGTTTCTCTTTTGTTTAAAAGTTTGACTACGATGTGTGTAGCTGCATGGCTTTATTGTTTGTTTTCTTTTCTTTCGTGCTACTTGGGATCAATGGCCTTCTTAAATTCTAAAAAATTCCCAGCCATTATTTCTTTAAGTTTTTTCTGACCCCCTTCTCTCCATTCTCTTCTGGAATTTATACTTGGTTTAGATTTAAAATTCCAAATATATCAGTCAACCCCGGTGTCTTTTAAACTCTCTTTGATATTTTCTATGTTCTTACCTTTCTGTGTTTTATTCTGGATGATTTTCTCAAATCAATCTATCAGGTCACTAGCTCTTTTAAAGTGTATCTAATCTGCTATTTAACTTGATTTAAAAAGGTTAATGATTATGCTTTTCAGTTCTAGAAATTCTACTTAATATGTGAGTCCTATCATTTTGATTTTCACTATGCTTTCCTTTATCTCCTCAATTTAAACATATTTATTTTGCTGTGTCTTTCAGATTACTCGATTTTCCTAGTTCTTGGGTTGATTATTCTTCCATGTGTTCTATCAGCTGATGCTCCTCCCTGTTACTTTTTAATCGCATAGTTAGTGAATACTGTAAGCTTTTATTTTTTCTTCTAGTAAAAGTCCCATGTACCCTGGATTCTGGATAATTCCTTACAGCGTAGTCTTGTGTTTACTTCTCTCCAGTTCCCATGGTTTCCGCTGGTCATGGACCAGTGATTATGTTAATTTCATGTTTGAAATTCTTATAACATGTAGATAGCTTAAATTTGTATCCCATACCCAGATTGAGTTTGGGACTTTTCACAGGACGCATATTTTTTCCCACAGCTTGCTTCCTAGTTGTTTCTCTGGCTGGTAGACAGAGTTCTTTTAGTTCTCTTTTCAAGTCCTGGAAGGATTTTTGAGAGTCCCGGTTTTAAGCAGAGGTCTCAGTTCCAACCCGAACAGCCTCCAGGCTGAATTTACTGTGGGGCCTGTATCCAGGCCTGATTCTTTCCTGGTCCCTCACATGTCAGCTGGAGCTTACTTCTCTGGTTTTGAATTTCCTTTTTGTTTCTGGCACCTGGGAACTGTCTTGGCTTTCTTTCAGACTATGTATTTTAAGGTTTTAAAATATTTATCCAGCATTTACACGTGTTTGTAGTAGAACAGAGTCTTTGTTAAGTCAGGCTGTCATACCGTCAGCCCTGAAAGCCTTTGGTACTCATATTTTTGTCATAAATTTCTCACTTAAATTGATCTGCACAAGTTCCCCTAATCCCCATTGACCTCATACTCCAAGGAAGTTGGTTAAGCCAGGAGCATAAAGTTACCTACCTGAGTTTCCTTTTCCATTTCATTTGCATCATTTCTCAGAAACAATCATAGAAGGATGGAGCTTTGAGGGACCTTGCAGTCCTCTAGTCTGATATGCTCATTAATCAGAGAGGAAGCAGGGCCTAGCTGTGACTCTGGATTTTGGATTCTCTGTCCGGAACACATTCAAATTCACTATCTGGAACCGAGAGTAGAAAAAGGAGCACTGGACTTGGAATCAGAAAACCGAGAATCGCAGCCCAGCTCTTTGCCACTTACCAACTCTTTGATCTTGGATGAGTCACTTAGCCCTTTGGAGACCCAAAGGGCTGCAAAATGCTATCTGTAAAATGCAGGCAGATCATAAGGGGTTTTTTTGTTCAGCAGGTGTGAAAGTTCTTGATGCGTAGTAGGTATTAAAGAATTGGTTTCTTTCTTTTTTATGATTAAGATCCCTCATGTCCCCTCTTGGAAACATCTTTTTGCAGCTGTTCATTCTCACAGACTCTGTTTGGGGAAAGCTCACAAAATACCCAGAGACCTATCAAACTGGAAGGTGCAAAATTTGGAAGCAAGAGGTTATTTTTCTGTTGGCTTTCCAACCAAATACCGAAACTTGGTTCTCAAAGGCTAAGGTAAATCTGTCTTAAAGAGTGACATAAAGGCTAGAAAATTGTCAGTAAGGCTATTGCCATCTTACAATGTTTTTTATTCTGGCTTCACATTCATTGGCCCATGGCTTTCTTGTGGTGATCACAGAGTAGATTCTAGACCAGGGGTTCTGGCCAACTTGTTCTGTAAGGGTCCAGATAGCAAATATTTTAGGCTTTGGGGGCCACAAATTGTCTCAGTCACATATTCTTCTTTGTTTTGCTTATGACCCTTTAAAAATGTAAGAAACATTCTTAGCTCATGGACTGCGCAAAAGCAGATCATAGGCTAGAATTGGCCCACAGATCTGGTCGTAGTTTACTGAACCCTTTTCTGGACTGACACCGCCTTCTGACAACGGCCATGAAGACTCTCTTGACTTAAGCAACTCTCACTCGTGCTTAGGGGCATTTAGCCTAATTACCCTCCCAAGCTCACATGAGATTGACAGCCCTCCTCATCCTGCACCCCACCAGCTCCTGACCTTTTAATCTAGTTTTCCTTGTCTATAGGAAAGAGGGGGGCCTCAGCACATGGTCACTCTTTGGGCTTCCTTCTACCCAATGACTTTCACCTTTTAATCAGAAAGGTGATTCCTAGGTGGCTAAATTAAGGCTTCCCAACGTTTTCCATGTCATGAGATATTTGGAAAATGGTAGTAGTTTGTGCAGCTCAGGTTGTGGGGAGAGGCAAGTGGAAGAGGCTTGATCAGATGTAACTGCTCATGTCTAGAGGCAACTGGGCTTAGGGACTCCATCTGTCCCCAGGAGGTCTGAGGCAATCAATGTCTCAGCAAAACTATTAGGAATGTAGCATAATAGTTATGGGTATGATAAGTATTGGAGTCAGACAGTCCTGTATTTAAACCCTAACTTTGCTTCTTTTAACTATATGAACCTGGGCAAGTTTTTTAACCTCCTCTGTCTTAATTTTCTCCTCTGTAATATGAGGATAATAATAAAAATACCGTACATTGTAATGTCTATATTACATGTAAAAATGTGCTTGTAATATATGCATGTAATTCCCCTGGCAAGGTGCTTGGTTATTATCCTGAGGAGTACAGTACCTTCTCCTTTTTAGTCAACAGAAATTTTGCATTAAATGAATTTTCTTGACTGAAGAAAGTCTTTAGGGATTAATAACTTCTAGCCCAAACTTTAGACAAATTTTCTTTTTTTAAGATTTTATTTTTTCCTTTTTTCTCCCCAAAGCCCCCCAGTACATAGTTGTATATTCGTTGTGGGTCCTTCTAGTTGTGGCATGTGGGACGCTGCCTGAGCGTGGTTTGATGAGCAGTGCCATGTCCGCGCCCAGGATTCGAACCAACGAAACACTGGGCTGCCTGCAGCGGAGCGCGCGAGCTTAACCACTCGGCCACAGGGCCAGCCCCAAGACAAATTTTTTCATTATAAAATTTTTTTTCAATTTTTCTTACAAGTTTAAGCCTTTGCAGCCTGCATTTTTTGTGCATCTATTTTCCCTGTTTAAACACACGATGCCAAGGAGTTCCTGTCAGCGATACTCAGAGGACACTATGATGTAGGAATCTGCGGCTCTTTCAGGTCAGTGTCCCTGTTTTCTAGACAATATACTAGAGGAGCTTATAAGTCCCGGAAGTTCATAAAGAGTTAAAACACAATAACATAGGGTAAGAGTTAAACAGAAAGTATGAGATGATATGAAACTCTGGCACATGGTATGGGTTTGGTACATACTGTATAAAAAGTTTAAGTAAAACTTTGAGTTGAACAGAGTGTCCTTAGTACCAGCAATTGAGTTTCTTATAACCACAATTTGCTGATGGATCTGCAGCTGGACCATCTGTGGATAATCAACACTTGGCCATGCCTAGAGCATTCATGCTCTGTCTCCCAGGTAGCCAGCCCCGCTAGAGGCCCCGTGATACAATGCAGGCGATAGCGGTAAGAGCAGCAACGTCAAGAAGTGAAGGATCACCTTACCAGTGGAAACCACAGGAATCCTGGGCAGGCAGAAAGTAATCAGGAAATTGCTTCTTGGCAAAGTGGCATGGGTCAGCTGTCTTGACTTCAAGAAGAGCGTTCTGCGATCAGTTGTGGCTTTAATCACATTGAACTGCTCTGTGGTTATCGGATGGCTGGTTTGCAATGCATTCGAAGTACCATTTTGCTTTACTATAATGATCAGTTGATGCCTAGTACTTTGTGGGGGTGAAGAACGAGTGAAAGATTTAGTTTCTTCACCTATAATCCTAAAATTGGCGAGCAGGTCAGACTTTACGCATATCCGATGCTTAAAAGTGAAAAATCTCAGGAGTCAGGAACTCCAGGCTACAGGTCTTCCAAATTGCTCTAATAAAACAACAAAAGGGATCTGTGATAAAGATGGTTTGTGAAACTCCAAATACTATATTTTCTTTTGGTGGGTCCCAAAGACATGACCGTGTTAAAGGGTCTGAGAAGTCCTGCAGTAAAGGATACGGAGCAGCTTTATTTAACCCCTTTTTGCAAATGTAATTGACCTCGCTACCTCTCTTCCCTCTTCCCTCCCCCCCCACCCCCTCCATCTGGAGTTCTTTGATTCTTTGGTTCAAAGCAGTGGAAACCAACGCTAGCTAAAAAGAGCAAAAGCTAATTTTCTGGAGGAATATAGGGAGCTTATAGAATTATAGGAAGGCTGGAGAATCAAGCTGCCTCCTCTTGTGGTTGAGGCCAACCATGAGCTGACGTGACTTAGCCTCACTTCTTAAAACTCGATCACTGTAGGGCTGGAGGGGGCCTCAGGTATCAGTCAGGGGGAGCTTGTGACTTCACCGAGGAGGAACCTGAAACTGACAGAGGGGAAAAAGCTTAACCCAAGCCACCTGTCCAGGCATGGGAGCGTGAGGCAACTGCTATTTCCACTACACTACCTCCTCTCTTTTATTCCATCTTTTTTTTGAGGGAGTTGGAGGGGGTGTTTCTTTAAAGTCACCATCCTCATTACACATAAAGAGGAGGAGCCTACATCCTGAGTGGTTGCTTGGCAACCATGAGATTTTTTCACTGACATATTTATTTCTACCTCTACCTAACTTGTGGGAAAACTTATATTTACAAAGTGACCAAATATATGTTTTATTTCCCAGTTATTCACCCCCAAAAGAAATCATTTTGAGGTGGCTTAACACATCCCTATGAAAGCAATTCTATTGATCTTTTGAAATATGACAGTTTCCTACGGTCATGATTGCTATGAGGTTGAGATTCAATAATTCTTACTTCCCTCCCTACCCCTAATCTGGAGAAAAACGACTCATCTTCAAGACTCACTTTCTCTGTGAAACACTTTCTACTACTCCCTTGATCTCCTCACCTAGAATTGTCAGATAAAATACAGGACTCCCAGTTCAATTTGGATTTCAGATAAAGAATGAATAATGTTTTTGTATGTGTGTGTTTCAAATATTGCATGAGACATGCTTATACTAAAAAAATTTATTGTTTATCTGAAATTCAAATTTAACTGAGGATCCTGTATTTTTATTTCCATAGCTGGCAAACTAAGCCCACCCTTGGTAACACTAACTGCCTCTTCTTTTGTCTCCCTCTTCTAATACCACAGGGGAAGCTCTCAGCACTACGCCTAGTGCATAGCTAGCACTCAATGACTGTTTATTACTTTTGTTCTTACATATTCCCTGGTTCTCTTGTCACAGTCCTTGTGACACTTTATTAGCCCTATGTGCTTCCTCTTCGCCTTCTCCGTCAATCTGCAAATCTGATGTCAGGAGGAACCGTTTCTTTATATCTCAGCAACTGGTCATAGCTGGTGCTTAACAAATATTGAATGGAAAAAAGAAAGAAAGAAAGACACTCGAACAGTAGATAGCTAATATAAGAAGGAATCTAAGGAGAACATTGGTGCTACATACGAAATGAATCCTATTTTTCAGTCGGTTTTGGCATCAGAGTCTTGGGTTTAAAATCCCAAGTTCACCACTTAATACCAATATGGTCTTGGACAAGTTGTTTGTCATCTTCAAGATTCAAGTTCCTTATCTGTGAAATGGGGAGAATGCATTTTTCTGGCACTATGAGACAGAAATTGTTCCTGCCTTGGCCAGACAGAGAAGGATCAGAGTCTTGGTGCCCTTGGCAATTCTCAGGGTCTTCTGCATTTGTGGTACCTCACCTGCCTTTAGCCCACTCACCACATTTATACAGTGTGAGGTGGAGGCAGAATGATCCTTAGAGAGTAATTTCCTTGAAAAACAGTAGATTCTTTTAAATCACCCCTAATTTCCCCCTTTACCCATTTTAGGAGAAGATCTTTATGGATTACATACTTTTCTTCCTCTTCTTTCTTTTCCTCTTTCTCCTCCTCCTTCTTACACTTGCATTTCTTTTTGATTTTTTCCTTTAGTGAGCAGTGACAGGCCTCAAGTTCCAGAGTCTCTTTTTTTGGCACCAAGCAGTGTTTATTTCTTCTTTTTCCCGCCTGTGTGAGAAAGGAAAGCTTAGAGGGCTGGAGTTTGTCTGTCTCACTCATCCGCAGGAGCTCTCTCTCAGCATGTGGGTTTGTCACTGGGGTAACTTTCCTGCCTTCCAAAGCATTTTGAACAGAATGTAAACTTTTCTTGGTGACTCAGAATTATCATTGCGGACAGTGGCCTTGGAGAGACCTAAGACGCTGAGATTTTGACTAAAAAAATCAATTTATAATAGGAGGAGAAAGAAAATTTCCCTGGTTAACTAAGCAGTGATTTACTGTAGTTTATTCAAAGACTTTTAGCAACCTTCACCTGAAGGAAGAATGTTTCAACTGAGAGGAAGTGGTCAGCAGGTAATGCAGTACCTTAGCTCAAAGGGACAGGCTGTGCTAGAACACAGTCTCATCATCCTGTAATGTCCCAAGTTTGTAAAGAGATGACTATGTTTTGGGTGCTGTATTTAGCCATGAATCTCCCACCCATGCAGAAAGTTGGTACAGAGGGAAAAGGTTAAGAGCTGCAGGCTTTCAAGAAACTCTCTTGGTCCAAATCCCAGCTTTGCCTCTCACTAGCTAAAAGATCTTAGGAAAGATGCTTAACTGCATCTGTAAGATTAGAATAATAATATTAACCACATAGGGTTGTCGTGAGGATTAAACGAGATAATGCACACAAGCAAGCATGGACAGAAGCATTTAATAAATATCAACTCTCTTTTTATAGATAAAGAAAATTTGCTAACTAATGGAGCCAAAGTTGGACTCCATTTCCGTTTCACCACAGGGCCACTGCCAAAGGAGAGAAGGAAAGTGGAATTTGTGGGCATAATCAATGGGATCTCCAAAATCATATTTCTAATTGGAAGTAAAAAGATTTCATTAGTTGCTTAGTTAGAATGTAGGTTCTTTTGCTAAAACCAAAGTATCATTGGCTTTAACAAGATTAGTTTATATTCTTATCAAGAAACAGACCAATCATAAGCAATATAAGGTGATATGGTGACTCTCCTGTGTCAATGACCCAGACTCTTTCTTGTTGCTCTGTCATCCTCCATATGTGGCTGTGTGTCCTGGTTCCAGGCACTAGGTGCATATCCAAGCCAGCAGATGAGGAGAATGGAGAGCATGAGCCTTCCTTTCCACAAATGCTATGACTTGGAAGTTGCCCCTATCACTTCCATTCACATCCCATTGGCCGTGCCCAACTGTAAAGGAGGGTGGCAAATATAGTCTTTATTCTGAGCAGTCATGAGTTCAGCTGCTATACTAAAATAAAAAAGGAAGGAGTGTTATTGGGAGCTTAGGTAAAATAGTACTTCTCGATCGGTTTATTACCTATGTCCTGTTGCGAAGCTAAATTGATAATCCATTCCACTCTCATTCTAGATATGCTACAATCCTATTAGTTACCAGCAGGGTAAATGGGCCTGCTTGTTTCACTGTTAAATACCCTACATTACAAAGATTCTTGGATTCTGCTTTTATCATATTTTCGTTGCCTTCTATCTCTCATCTCATTGCAGGTTGTCCATTGGTGTTTTCCTTGGCTGACAGTCTAGCCATTAGAGCCTTCTCCTCTTCCACGCCTGCCTGGCCCTTCCTCTCTTCCACGCACTTATATGCTTGGCCCTTGCATTTTTCTTTTCTGGATATAACTATATGCAATGCAGAAAGAAACTGATTTGAGTGAAGGGTAGGTTATCTCAACTTTTGTGATAAGTCCATGCTGGCTACTCAATGGTGCTTCTTGCTTTCTTCCTGGTTCTTGGTTCTGTTAGAATAGCTGAGATTGCTAAGGACGGTGTCTCTGTGTTAGAAGAAGAAGAAATGAAGCACAAGGACCAGTGCTGGGGAGAATTAAGCAATCACAGAACTGCAGTCATCTAAGGAATTTTGCCAGGAAAAAAAAGTCTAGTACTTAAGAATAAAAAGACGAAGCAGTGAAGGAATAGAGCAAAAATAAATATGGAAAAGGCCAACAAAAATTCAGAGATTAAAAGCAACTTTCTCAAATCTTTAAAAATAATTATGGTTGCTGAGTGTGGATATTTGGAGTGTCCATCGCCACCAGGTTGTGTTCTAATTTAAAGCACAATTTCGGGATGGGGAGGAGTCTCCAGTTTATTAAGACTGTGGTTAAATTAAAGTGGGGAACACAGGATCTGGAGTTAGTATGCGGTTCGTCCTCCTGCAGGCTGAAAAGAAGGCCATTAAGATGCAGGTCACCCAGGACTCTGGCGAGGAACAAATGGGGAGCTGAATGTCGGTCTTCACGCAGACCATTCTAATCACTAATCCTCTTTGTAACGGTCAATTTACATGTAGGAAGATCTAAAAGGCAGGAAGCATAGAAATGGGCTTTGAATTTTCTTCCTTAGAGTTTGTTTCCAATTAATCTTTCAGAGACAAGAATTGCAATCCGCCACAAATTGTTTTGAAGCTTTCAAGAGCAGGTTTTGCAACTTTGGACAAGATGCTAACATATTAAAGAGGAAGAAAACAACTTAGTGTTTGGTTGGATAGTTTCCCCTCAAATATGAAAACAATCTCTCCATGTCAATAAAAGGGCAGTGCAGAAATTTTATTTAAAGTTGAGTTTTGGCAGCTTTCTTAGAATCACAGGACTGGAGAGGACTGTCCAGAGTCATTAGAAATGAGGAACCTGAGGCCCAGAGAAGCCAAGTCATTCTCAGAAGGTTGCTCAGCAAATGAGTGGTAGAGTGGAGACTAAAACGATCTCCTTATCCCTCATCACGCCCTGCTGCCACTTCTTAGCAGAGTTTATCTGTAATGAAGGTGAGTGGCCTCCTGAGTCTGATTAGTTTCCTTGGAATTTCGAAAGAAAGCCTACATTTTCTTTATGTCGAGTGGAAAGGTTTTGTATTCCAAGTGTAAAGAAAGCAGTGCAACCCAGAGAAGCTGCTCTTGATCCTAAGTGAAGGCCGTTGGGGAGGATCTCAAAGGTGATGGGAGGCTGTTTCCTGCCCCAAAGAGGCTTTCCTACCTCTCTTGCCTGTGCCCTTTAAACTCTCCCAGTATTATTTCCTGAGGCAAAGATGTTTAACAGATGGTGGTTTCTCCATCACAGGGTGGTTAAAATGCACACTACCTGGGAAGAAAACTCCCTACAATGATCAGCTATTAATATTCACGGGCCATGTCTTCAACCTTTTCTGGAGTCACAGATGTATTTTAGAATCTGATGAAATCTGTGACATTTTGGCTGGAAAATGCACACACAAAATTGCAGTATCTTAGAGTCTTCACTGCCCTCTGAAGCCCATCTTTAGAACAAGGAGAAGGACTCCTGTCTTTAAGTGAATTAGTGTATCAGCTGGTTGGTCTTAACTAGCAGAGCCTGATGGACATGGAACTAAGAGAAAAAGAGCCCAAAATTGCTTCCTTGAGGGAATGAGCAGCCAACGTAGAGAGTCCTGGGCAAGCTCGAGGGAAGGAGCAAAGGGTAAAATGAAAGAGAAAGATTCTCAGGGCAGTTTGGAGGGAAGCCAAAGATAAACTCGACTTCATCACCTTCTCTGGGGTTGGCCATAATTATGATTTCTAGGCTTATTTAGCTTACTTAGCTAACCTCTGTAATTATCCCAAAGTCACGCATCTTCCTGGAATCCTTCCCCAATACACACTGACTTTCAAAGGCAACCCTGTGCAAGAGAGTAAGATGTCTCGCTGAGAGCTCAGTCCTTGTTTGCTGGCATCTTGCCGTCTTATGCTGCTCGCAGATCTTTTGGACCCCTTAAAGGGGTGGGAAGTTCCATGCAATAAGCTATGGCGAGATGATACATCATCAAAACCTAGACGTGATCTTGGCAAGCACACCAGATGGTGATGTATTGATAAACATCAAAAGAAGTCATGAATTCCAAGAAAGAAAGTGAATTGGAGTAACTCCAGTGAGTTAGACCTTTTTTTTAAAAGATAGAAGGTGATTTGTAATGCTCAGTAGGACATGGTTGAGAAATGTGTCCAGGCTCCTATGAGCTATGGGAAGCCACAGAGGAAGACCTGAGCTGTCAGGACACATAGATGCCCTGGAGTACCTAGCAGTTCCAAAGGAGTGAGTTCAGGATGGAACTTGGGGGCTGAGCAATCATTTCAAGTGGGCAGCCATTTGTGAAAGGTTGCCCCAAGTCCTGGACTATTTATCAGGACTCCACTGACTCCATTTTGTTTAATAGTCACACTCTCGCTGACTGGGAATTCTTGTATCAAGAAAAGGAGAATGTGGGAATCCTGGGCAAAAGCAACTGGAATATAGGGCTGGACTGTGGGAAGCCAGGTGGCTGGCTGCATCTAGTTGGAACTATCCAAGAGAATTTATGCAAAATGTTCTATAATCTGTACTGTTGCCCAGTGGGTAGCCAATAGCTCCATGTGGCTATTAGCACTTTAAGCATAGCTAGTGCAACTAAGGAACTGACTTTTAAATTTCATTTAATTTTAATTAATTTAATTTAAATAGCTACACATAGCTAGTGGCTACTATAATGGACAGTGCAGATCTGGACCTCAGGCAACAAGTCAACATTGGCCCCCAGCATTGAGCAGCTTCTGTTGGAGTTAAAGCTGACTTTTGTTCATTTTTCCATCCTTTCATTCATCAGGCATATCTGGACCTACAGAGGGTCTAGTACTCCATAGCCACTGAGACTTCCAGAATGGAGTCAGGCATCTCATCTCCAGCTCACTTGGTACACTCCTCTTCAGACTGATGGGGAGAGTACAACCTGTTTGTCCTTATCTTGATCAGGATGCTGATGTTCCACAGGTCAGGGCACTTCTCCATTTGACTCCTGTCTTAGCCCCTTGGGAACACTTCAGCCTTAGTTTTCCTCCCTTGCATGTGAAGCTGCCAGTCTTTCTTTTTCTTTTTCCTTTTTTGCTGAGGAAGATTCACCCCGAGCTAACATCCATGCTAATTTCCCTCTATTTTTAGTATGTGGACCACTAGCCCAACATGGTTGCTAACAGAGAGGTGTAGGTCTGTGCCCTGGAACCGAAGCTGGGTCGCTGAAGTGGAGTTTGCTGGCCCACGTCTTTCTTTTTATCAGTAGACATTAAATTATTGATGTTCCTCTCTACTTCTGTCTAAAAGTGGGCATTTTTGGTGTTCTTTAAGAGGACAAGGAGGTTAGGTTGAAACTTATAAATTATTATGAGGTTTATGGTGAAAAGAAGAAAAATCTTAAAGTTGTAAATGATGATAGAGTAGATGAAATTCAACTTCTGCATTGCTCTGAAGAGGAAAACCATGGAACCAATGACTCAAGTAAAAAAAGATGCCATTCATGCATCCACTTCTTTGGCAATATTTATGTGCCAGGCACTGATGCAGCTGCTGGGGTACAGTCAAAAAAAAAAAAAAAAGAAAGAAAAAAAGAAAAAGAAGAGTCTCTGTCCTCATGGGACTGATTTCCTAGTCAAGATGATTGACAATAAGCCAGCAATTTAGCACATAGGTAATAAAATGTCAGATAGAGATAAGTGCTACAAAAATAAAGTAGGATAAAAGTACAGAGTAGTGAGTAGTGCTATTTTATATAGGATGGCTGAGAAAATCCCTTCTGAGAGGTAACATTTGAGTTGAGACATGGATAAAGTTAGGAATTGGGCCATGTTACTGACTATCTGGGGGGAAATTGACTGGCAGAGGAAATAGTCAAGGCCTGAGACTAGAGTATGTTTAGCGTGCTTGAGGACAGCAAGGAGGCAGAGAAGTGAGTAAGGGGGAGGAAATGAGTCAGAAAGGGGGCCATGGGGCAGAGGGTGAAAGGTCCTTTAGATCATGGTATGGACTTGAATTTATTCTACATGCAATGGAATGCTATTGTGGAGCCTTCTGTAATGGCAGCCCTGACTCACTTACTCATTAAATAAAGAGTTGCAACTTCAAATGCCCACGGGCAGGTAGTGAAGGTGCTGATCCTGTCGGAATGGGTCAGCCACTGCTCAGCTCCAGGCTCTCAAGGCCATGCAGGAGTGCAAGACGAGTGCTTTCAGAGGTCATTCTTGATAAATGAAAATGTGGACATAGAAATTTTCATGTGAAAGCTTTCAATTTTTAAATACTGGCAAAAAATTCAAATTAAACATGCACATACACACACACACACACACACACACACACACACACAGAGTATAGGCCAAAGAAAATAAAGCTGCAGATAATATTCACCAGCCTGCACCTTTTTCATTAGAAAATCATCTTCAGGGAGTCTGGATTTTCAGATAAAGCATATGAGAGAAAGAGAATTCCAAATAATATCCAAACGAAAGTATCAGGGAATGTAGAATAACAGCCAGTTAATTTCTGCTAGATGAGCCTAACCAAGGAGGACAAAAGCTACTTTTACAAAGTGATTCTTCCTGTTAGGATGTAGACAGATGGGACAGACCATTGCTCCCACTATAACACCAAGACAGAAATGGATGAACTAAAAAAAAAAAAGCATTAAAAAAAGACATAGGAGGGGGTGGTTGAGTTCATGCACTCTGCTTCAGTGGCCTGGGGTTCATGGGTTCAGATCCCGGGTGTGGACAAGCCATGCTGTGACAGCATCCACATACAAAAAGAGAAGAAGATTGGCACAGATGTTGGCTCAGGGCCAATCTTCCTCACCCCCAAAAAAAGGGACATTGGAGAGCTGTGGACACAAATAATCCAAAGAAATCAAATTCCAGAGAGGAACGAATCCTTCATAGGTGAGAAGAGATGGGGGCCTCTAGGGACATTTGTAAGTCTGTAAGTCCTGCTGGAAGAACATGGGACTGTCATGCACAGAGGGGCTCCGGGGCAAGGAGAAGCCAGGAGATCTTTTAACAGACATGGACCAGCATGACAGACTGAAATTTGCAGGAGTCCCAACTGCAGGGCAATCTCTCCCCATTTGTCAGGTCTACAACCTGGGGGTATGGGATCTTGCTGAAGTTTGGCAGTGCAGGAGGCTGAGGGCTGGGCTGGAAAGGCAGACAGAGAATTCTATCATCTCACAGTACATAGACCCCAAAATTCTGCAGACAGAGAATTCTGTAATACCTAAAGAGCCTATCTCACTCTAGAGGCATTTCCACAAGTCGCAGTCATTGTTAAAGAGCTGTGTTCTTTCTTAGGAACATAAAATGGGTGTCTCCTCAATGATTGACATTTTAGAGTCAATGAAATATGGTAGTGGTCATGATTTTTTCTCATATAAGAAAGAAACCAGGAGTTAAGAACAAGAAATTTGAAAAATTCAGCTAAAGCTTCTCTCTTATTCCTTGAGAGAAGGCTTTGAGAAAACGCTTTAATAGATTTCGTGGCACAAATACAATGGAATATAAGATTGCCACTAAAATTCTCATTAAAGCATTTTAGTGCTCTAATTATTTATGATAAAATGTTAAGTGAACATACGACACAGAATAGGAATATTCCTTGAGTAAAGCTATGTAAAAAATAGTTATATACACATGGAAGGTAATCTGGAAAAATGTGCCAAGCATTATTAGAGGGCAGAATATGGTCTCAATATTTTATCATATTTGTATATACGTTATGCTTCAACAAAACGTTTCTTTGAAAAATTTAAAAATTATAATCAGGTATTGAAGGGTGAAGAGGGTACTGCTGGGAAGAGAGAGTTCCATGGGCAGTGGCACACGGAGGCAGTGTGCAAGGTGCACTCCTGTGCTGTGAGCCCACCAGTCTGGCTGAGAGTACCCTCATAGGCAATCTGGAAGAGCTCAGCTGGACCAAGGGTAGGAGACCACATAATTTCGTCAGTTGTCACCTGTGGTCATTTACCAAACCCTATGAGGAAAGAGTACTGTTCATTCTCTGACCCAGCATCCCAAAGGATGCAGGCTAGCCTGCCTCACTGAAAGACAGCAGAAAATAAGCAGAGGTAGAATGGTGGTTGCCCGGGGCTGGATGGGGGGGTGAGAGTGATGATGCATATAAGGGCCATATCCTGGAGACTGGCAGAGCAAGACACAAGGAGATTTGCGGCCCTGACCAGCTGGAGAGGAGCCACCATACTAGCTACGGTGAAGGTAGAAAGTGGAAGAAATCCTTCCAGTTTCTGTGTGAAGGAGAAATGAATTTCTGTTTAGTGTAACCATTATTACTTTGGGTTTCTGTTATAATCATCTCTGTCTATCCTAACTCAGTGGTCTTGAAAGTGACATATAAGTTTCCTCAGGAGATAAATATTCTCCATGAGATATAAAGACTCTTATAGGTTTAAGGGAATCAATTTTCAGGTGCTCAGAATGTCCATATAATAACGTGATGATAACAGTGATAATGATAAGAATCACGGTACTTCCTCAAATTTAGCAATTAACTATGTTCCAGCACTTGCTTAATACTAATTGATTTAACACATCTTAACTCATATTTACTTTTTCCTAAAATTAATCTGTCTTAGAGCGTGCCTGTGGCTGAAACTGCTTCCCTGTCTCACTCCCCTCCCACAAGTGCCCTTCTCCCGCTTTAAGGAAAAGGTGTAACTCTCATCAATTCAAAATTTTACAATGAGGCCTTGCCCTTGAGCAGTGTTTCTCAACTTTTTTTTCACCTTGGCCTCCTAAGGAGACTTTTGGACATTTTTTCCTAATCATCCCCATCATGAAATTTTAATGCCATAGATATACTCTGTACACTTGTCCATGGACTATATGCATATCTTTGCTTTATACATAAAAAGAGATTTTTTCATCCTTCAAGAAAAAATTTTTTCCCTCATCAAGAAAGCATGCCCAAGAATGTAAAAACCTATAGGGCACCAAGGGACTATCTGAAATACTGGTGTTGGTGTGAGAAATTAGCTGCCTCTATGATTGCACAATGAACCTTTTGCAACTCCTATGATTTCTGATTCTTTGCTTTAAAAAATTCAATGACGTATTAAATTGTCAGCTGATAAACCATTAAAATTAGCTCAGAAAGAGTTCAAAGAATTTAATAGCATTGCTATAACAAATCTCTTCCATTTCCATATAATTATTTATATGACTAAGATTTCTCAGGACTTTCGTATATAAAAATGGAAAAATTAAGATAATTGATGCTGGACTCTGACTCATTCTAAGATTGACTATTGTTTATGCATAGAAATAACTAGAATAACTTCTACCAATTTAGAGATGCATTTCCAATAAAACTCACTTTTTATATTTAATGAGCTGTAATATATTTATGTATATGTGTAATATATTTATGCTACCAAAATTATAGTGATAACTAATTTCAGAAGACATTTTTGAACTCTTAGATCCTTTTGGTCATAGGAAATTATAAAAAACACATTAAATGTCAGACTTTATATGCATCTATATCTATACATAAATGTATCTATATCTCTATATATCCTTATATAGTAGAGAAAGAAAGTATGATGGAATGGTTAATAAAAGACTAAAAGAATAAAAATATATTATGTTAGGATGAAATTATATGGGGAAGTCAGATGGAAATATGAGTGCAAGAGGAAAACGAATTGCTATAAAATTTCTGATTATTTAAAGAAGGACTTGTTAATGTATGTTTTAAATAGATGAATGAATAATGGTAGGTACCAAATCATAATAACTTTTAGATTCCATTTCGTACATTTAAAAGAGTCATATGACAGCTCAAATTAAAAACGTCAAAATATACAGCAAGCCAGAAGGTACATCCTTTCCAACTATAAACTTATGATGAAAAATGTTAGATGTCAACCTAGAAATGACTGAGATTGTTCTAAAAATTATTTTGAGGGATGCCAAGCCAAAAAGTTTGGGAATTTCTGTCCTATTGCATGATGTCCGAGTCTGACTGTCAGTTCAGGTGATGACACCAAGCAATAAAGGGTGGAGGAGAAATTGCGTCCCTTTCTCTTCCAGTTGCTAGTTCCAGCAACTGAGAGTGAGACTGAGCTCACAGGTGAGGCATGAAATGGCCCTAAGGGTGAGGGGTGAGAGCAGAGCCTGGGAAACAAGGCTACTGCCTGCTGTTTGGCACAATAGCCGCATCTTCCCCCTTCATTGCTGCCTTGGGTCAAGTGGGGAACGGCAGGCCAAAGATGGAGCAACAGACCTCAGACATGTCCATGCTCTGCAAACCTGTCCTCCAACGAAGGCCTCCAACCCCCAGGTGGCTGCATTATCACCAAGTTCCCTGGGACTCTCTGCCCCTGCTCCAGTTATTTTCAGCTCTTACTGCACTGACCTTCTCCCTTCTCAAAAATGTGGTCCACCTGTCTAAAACTACCTGGAGTGCCTGTTGAAGTGCCGACTTTTGGCCTCACGACAGACCTACTGTATTGGCATCTCTGGGAGTGAGACCCAGGCTTCTGCATGATTAACTCTTCAGTGTAAGAATTACTTCTTTATGCCTGAGCTCCTTTTGTCCAACAAATGATGGTAAGTTTCTTTGCTTACAACAGGAATTTGAGCTTGACAGTTTGGATTAAAAACAATAGGAAATGGAGATGAGAACCCACATGGATTTCAGTCTCTTTTGATCTTGGATGACTAGCAGACACTGGGACCTTCTTAACTTTAACCTGGAAGAGCATGAAGAAAGGAATAATGTTTCCAAAAAAAAAATTTCCAAAAAAAAAAAGGAATAGGAAAATCAAAAAGCAAGCTCTCTTCTAATCTGATTCCTAGGACAGTGACATTGGACAAATGTTCACAAATGTTCAACACTGACAAACGAGCAGATGGTTTCCAGCACTGTAGTTAACTCAGAGTTGGATGCTATCTTAGCCCTGGGGATTGAATCAGGGTTTAAACTAAACCAACATACTTATAATCAGAGGTCAAGAATGGGTGTTCTATTCAGGGGAAGCTTAGGAAGGAACTGGGGTGCAATGGGGTCTGTATTTATCAGAGTCAGATTCAAGACCAGCTGATTCTGTGAAGGAGCCTGAGGGAAAGACACCAAGAAGATGGGAGCAAGGGAGATGGATCCCCTCGATAGCATAGAAAGGTGTGTACCTCAAGAGGTGGGAAAAAATGGAATGGGCGCACTTAGGATCTCTAATTTTCCACTTTCAAAACCCAGCGCTGTCTCTGAGTTAGAATGTTCACATTCTTCTGGTCAGCTACTTAGGCTAGGTTTGAAATTCAGGTCACAACCCTTGATTTTTCTTGAGTTGACTACACGGTTCCTTGTGGTGTTGGCCATCAGAGTGACGTTTTCAATTATTTAAAATAATTCAGGCAAGGCAAAAATGTTTGCTTAGTGCCAGTCCCAACAAGCTTGGCTTCTCTCATCTATCAAGACTCATCTCTTTCTGCTATTGAGAAGAGAAAAACAAACCCTGGTAGAAGCCCTACATGAAGGGGACAAAATTTGAGAGGAATTTTTTAAACTTTCTGCTGTGTATTTCTAACTTTGGGGAGTGTGGAATTCTCCGAAACAACTGACTAGAGACTAGAGATTAGTTTTGAACTTTTGGGGAAATTATCATTGTTTTTTTGATTTCACAATACTCCCTCCTCCATTACCACCTTGTTTTTATAATAATTCAGTGAATTAAAATTGTTTGTTTTGAGAAGTTAGGGAAGAATTTTTTGATGCTTCTAGAGGTGAAATGGAAACCCTTGTGGCTGATGGAAACAGGACTGAAGATTGCTACTCTTAGATTAGAAATATCAGAGTGTGGTCTAACAGGATTTTAAGAGTCTTCACTTGTGGACCTCTGTACCTCTGAGCAAAGGTAATGCTTTGGTTTCTAGCACAAATGAACAATTTGTTTCTAGTCATTTTTTTTGGTATTTCGTTTGCAGAAGCAACACTTGTTCCATTTATTATGTTTACTTAAAGATTGTTTTAAACTACCAAAGCAAATGGGTGGATGTAGATATCTGCCACAATGTTTTACGTTTCTTGTTTGCTATTGAAATCATTTCCTTATACAGCTTAAGAAAAGAAATCGTGGTTCTCTTGCCCATTTGCCTATCCTTTCAAGTCTGAATTACTGATGCATTGTTCGATCGTTCATTCATCCATTTACTCAGTTGACGAATAAGTCTTGAACACCTACCATGCTTTCAGAACTGGGCTACGCATTGGGATACAGGTAGACGTGTTTCCTGCACTCTGGAAGCTACCACTCTATTAGAATTCTCAGCAAATTTCTCTCAGGATCTCTATGCAGACCTCCTGAGAGATGACATTCTCTTGACTATGGGTCATCAACGCCTAGTGGGAGCAATTCTTAGCCTGTACTTTGTTTCTAACTATTTTTCTAAGGACTAGAGGCAATGTACTTCAGCACTTCACTTTCTCCACAGGGATGAGGCCTGAGGGATCTTCACAACCTTTTCTTACCTGACTCACCGGGAGGCCACACAGAAGCGTTCTCTGGAATGCTTGGAAGCTGATGAGCCACCTCAAACAGATAAAAGAAATCATAGTTACATACCTGGGGGAGATGGAGATGTCTGAGCCAGGGCCTTGACTGTAGCCAAGTAGAGAAATATGTCCTGGAGTGTTTAGCTACAATCCTGGGGATTATTGAACAAATCTTCCATCATGAAGGGAGCTGTAAATCAAATAACATAATTCCTTTATTACATAAAGGAGATAACGCCCCATTACCAAATGGATTTGAAAGCATCCAGACTCAACTTGCCGTGCAAGGAGCCCTAGGTAGTCAGCCTGTTGCCACATGTTTGTGGGTCTGCTGGGTTCAAACTTCCCCCCCTCATGCAGCTCTGTCCTCCCAGATCTGAGGGAAGGGACTCACTTGGCTGACTTGATGAATGTCTTTTTTTTCTTTCTTTTTTCAGGTGCGGAGAGTTGAGTCAATTATAATCCTCAGCTCATTGCACACTATTATCACTGTCAGTACATGGCTCCTCCGCTAGTTTGGTGTTTGTTTTTCCCATATCCTCATTCCCCACTTGCGTTCCTCTTCTGCCATAGGGATTTGTTATTACAAATTGTATATTGTTAAGTCTGCATATATTTTTTCCATCTTTTATTTATAAGCATATTCAAACATAGCAGAAAGTTGAATGAATAGTACAGTGCACACTCCTATACCTAGCACCTAGAATTAAACATTTCCTAACATTTTGCTGTACTTGCTTAACTCTATATAGATGTTTGAAAGTAAGTTATGGACATCATGATAAATCACCCCTAAATACTTCACCATGCTTCTCCTAAAAGTAAGGACAGTTGTTACACAAAGACACCATAATTTTCACACCTAAGACTATTAATAGTGATTATGTAATTTCCTTTAATATGCTGTCCATATTCAAACTTCCCTAATTACTAAAAATGTTTTTTATAGTTCTTTATTCAAAAATCAGAATTCAATCAAGGTTCACACATTGTGTCTGGTTAAATCTTTTTAATCTCTTCTACTCTAGGACAGCCTCGCTCTTTTAAAAGTAACTTTGACCTTTAGAAGAGATGTGCCCATTTGTCTTGTAGAATGGCCTCCATTCTGGATTTGTCTGATTGCCCTCTCATGATTTGTTTAATTTGTTCCTTTATGTTTTTTATTTCTTGTAAACTGGAACTTAGATCTAAAGACTTGACTAACTTTGGCTTAAAGCTCTGGCAAGAATATTTCATAGGTGTTTCTGTGTCCTTAATATTATCTCCTATCAGGAGACTCATAATTTCTAAATAGTCCATTGTCTATGACATTAAATTTGATCACTTGGTTGAAGTGATGACCACCAGATCTTTGTGTCGTAAAAGTACATTTCACTCTTTGCAAATTAGCTTAAAATCTGTGGGAGTGATACTTTGGTGTTCTTGAGCATCATGTTCTTTGGTAACTTTTCCCTTAATAACTTTAGCATCCATCAATGATTCTTATGAACCAATTATCTTATTGGCAGTTATAAAATTGTGACAGTCTACTGCTATGTCTTCTACACTTATTAGCTGGAATTGTTTTATAGAGCAGAGCTTTTCTTCATCACCTATGGATAAATTCATGACTACTTCTTGATAAAAAGGTAAAGTAAGATGCTTAATAATTTCCCTTTAACAACCAGTTCTTAAAGTGATGGGGTAGTGTAATAGTCACCTCCAAAGACAGAAAATGAGTTTTTTCTCTTTCTCTTTTTATTTCATTCCATCTTTTGAATGTCAATATGAACCTGTGGATATTATTTATTCAAGATTTTACAACCAATTAACTTTTCTTTTCTACTGCTCAAATTTCTGTTTCCTGCTAGGACCCTGAATGATAGACAGTATATCCTGGACATCCCTCTATAGCACTACATAGAGATCATCTTCATTCTTTTATATGGTTGTGTAGTACTCCACTGTGCATCTGGACCATATTCAGCTCACTCTTTGTGGGCCAACTTTAATGTCTCATTCTTCCACTCCCAGGAATTGGAGTTACTTGCTTTATTGTTTTCTTTTCTAGTGGGTGACACTAAGCAATGTCACTTAGTCTTTCTGTACTTCAGGTTTCTCTTCTGTAAAATGAGGATAATAATGGTATTGACCAATTGGGTCATTATGGGGATTAATGAGTTAGTATATGTAAAGCTCTTGAAATAGTGCCTAATGTATATTAAGTATTCAATAACTCAGTGATCATAATAATAGCAATTATGGTAATATAATATTATGGCAATTACTATTATGACTGTTACTGTTTTTATGTATTCTCATATTCTGCTTGCCACAAGCTCCTGGGCTGTGTGAAGATGAGCAGGAGCGTTTCAGGAGGCAATATAGTTTAAAGAAAAGAGCACTGGGCTTGGAGCCCTGGGATCTGAATTCTAGTCCTTGATTTGTCTCCAACCACTTGGATACCTTTGGGTAAATCATTAAATTCTCCTGATGTCATCTGTATGAAGAGGGAGCTGGAGAGAGCACCTTAACTCTCTCTCTGCTCTCTGGTCTGTGTATTCTATTGGCTGATTTGTCTCACCCTGGCCAGAGGTCAGGGAAATCTTCTGCTCTGAAAACTGAGACAAGCTCATCTGTCATCCTAGGATTGACAAGCCCCAGGTTTTCTTCCATCCTATGACTTTTGATGCACCAGAATGAGAATAAAGATTGCTCACAATCTTTAGTCCTGGAAGGGAAGGAGGAAGGGGAGTGGAGAGGGAGGAAGGAGGAGGGGAAGAAGAAAGAGGAGACTTAGAGAAAAAATTCAGTCATTCTTCTCTTCAGTTTCTTGGCTGTAGGGTGCTATTATTTGTTTCCACGATTGGGAGCTATGCCTCCCTGTATACAATATGGACATCTCAGAATAAAGTCACTAGTCAAAAAAAACAGTAAAGTACTTGAGCTTCCTATCTCTAAAAAGTTGCTTTTTGTAAAGATCAATACTTGAGATTTCCTTTAAATGATTCCCAAACATTCCCATTAGTTGGTTATCCAGTCCTAGAGGTAATAGCAAGGTTTGGGCTGAACTTGTTGACTTTCAAGGGATGTCTCAAGGCAGTCATTTTTGTGGAATGCAGAGCAGTGTATGATCTCTAACTCTGGAAGCTCAGCTACGGAATTAATGAGAGGTTCAATGTGTACCTAAAAGAATGTCTTTCCAAGAATTTATTATCCTATTTTGGCATGTACTCTTGAAGGCTTCAAGTTGCTCATCAAATTGGAAACTTCAAAATTTCCGTTAAAAACTCTGCCTGGGGCTTGCGCCCTTTTCTGGATGTGTGTTAACGAAAATTTAATAAAGAAAGAAAGAAAGAAAAACAGCAACTCTACTTGGTCTCACTTTCTCTAGGATAAACCTAACATACCATCACCCTTCACCTTTATTTCCCCAAACACTTAGCACTTAAGAAGGCTTTACTTTGATCTCTAGAATCTGCGAACTGTAGCTTAGTTAAAAGAGCTCTCAATCTGGAATCAGCATCCCTAACTTTAGAACTGGTTCTTGGTTCTTTCACTAAGAGTTGCCCATTGTTGGGCCAGACCCTTGACCTTTACATGGCTCAATTTTCTCAGCTATGAGACAGGTGTAAAATGTATGGACATGAAACATGTGTTGTCATGAGAATCAAATAAGATAATGGACATAAAAAAATGCTTCATTAACTATAGAAAACACGGAAATTTTACAATTAGTGTTTTTATATGTTTCTGTTATTTTCTGGTCTATTATGTTATTATCTGACTTGCTAAGTTCTACCCTTGACCGCCTGCAGTCCATTTTCCACCCAGTAGCCAGAGGGATCCTGTGAAAACATCATGCTGGATCATTCTCTCCTCAGCTCCTGTGGTCCCATTTCTTTCTCTGTCCTCTCGACTCCTCATTGCCTCTCTGACTTCAATTCCTGGTCCTGCTCCTATTCCCTCCTGCTCATTTCTTGCAACACATTGGATTTCCTGCAAGTCTTCAAAGTGAACCTCCTGTTTTGATACTGCCTCCGAGCCTTTGCAGTTACTCTACTGGATGTCTCCCCAGACATCCACATGGCTCACTTTTTCACCTCCTTCAAGACTTTGCTTTTCAATGAGGTCTTCTTGGCCATTCTGTTATAGTTGCAACGCTGGCACTCACTACCCCTCCCTCCTGCTTTATTCTCATGCAGCACTTCTAACCTTCTAATATACTGTGTGAATGACATTTATTTGGATTATGATTTGGCTTTCTCCACTGGATTATAAGCTGCAGAAGAGCAAGAATTTTTGTTTGTTTCGTTAACTGATGGATCCCCAGCACCTAGAACACAGCTTGACACAAAGGAGGTCCTCAATAAATATTTTTTTGAATGAATGAACACAGTTTCAGTCTGACAATCAGATAGAGAAAGGATGGAAATACATTTTGTGACAATTTTCTGTACATAACTAGTAACTAGTAACTAGTGTGACACATAACTAGTGTGAGCCCTATTGGAAAGTCTATGTGGATTCTGTAACTTCCACCAGGATCTTGACCGCCTGGAAGGTATCTGTATAATCTCTATGTATGTTTTAATAATCCAGGAATGCTGTTTCTATTCCAAAGACCTGTGGAGAAGCAGTAAATGCAGGAGAGATGCTCTTTGGAGAAATAGAAAGAGTCTGGACCTTACCAGGCAAATCTGACCCAATGCGCTGATCTGCTGGATGCTATTGGTTCCCCACACATGTCTGTGGGATTTTTTTCAGCAGCACGTAATTTGGTCTTGCAGCTTCTTAAAAGGCAAAATGGTCACCACAGAGCATTTCCCAAACTGTGTGCCGAGGAACACTAGTACCAGGAAATGCTAATCTGTGCTCAAAAAAGAATGAGGGTTTTGTGGTTCTGATCATAGTACGTATTAGCATGTTAAAGGCTCTGAGGAGTCACACAGCTTAAAAATAAATAAAGAATAGATAACCTCTTTAATATGAGTTATTAACCTATTGGAATAGGGGAAGACTTTTTCACTGTATACCTCTTAACATCCTACCCCATTCAGAGAGAATAAAATATAAATGAGTACTAAGATTTATGGAGTTTTATTTAATATTTTGTTAAATGGCTCAGAACTAAAATAAAATGTGTACACCATGATGCAATGACAGATTATTTTTAAAAATCCAGGCAGTATTGAATTCTGCTCCAGTATATCCATTTATTTGAAAAGACACTACCTATTTTGTGGCCATGATCTACACCTTTCAAACTTTCATTTCCCACAGATCTCATGGCTATGTACAATTTATTTTGCCATTGAGTCCTGTTCAGTACTTACCTAAGGAAGGAAATACATTTAGGGAGTTTCCATCATGTCAGTAACACATTCTCTGTGGCACTGCAGTTTTTTTGGACTTTTTATTAATGAAGTACTTATTAAGCACTGCTCCCTACTTTGTACCAGGAATTCCATTAGGCACCATGAAGATACCGGGGGAACAAGACAGAACAAGATCATGGGGCTTACATGGTAGGATGGCTAGGCAAAGACAATAAGTAAATATACTGAATCATCAAACATTGAGGCAAGTGTTTTAAAGAAGAAAGGGGTAGCCGAGACAGAGAGTAACGTGTATGTGAGGGTATTTCCTACTTAAGGCCAGGAGGGAAGGATACTGTGAAGTAAGGATATTTAAACTGAGAGGTAAGGAAGATAAGGAGCTGGCCACGCCAGATGTGCAAGAAGAACATTTGTTTCAGGCAGAGGGAATGACATGACCAATGGCTCAGCTGTAGGAAGCAAGTTGTTAAAGAATTGAAAGAAGGTTTCCTGAGGGCCACGAGATGAGGGGGAGGGTGGTAGCCAATGAGAACGCTCAAATCATTCAGGGCTTTTGAGGCCGTGGTACGGACTTTAATTGAGAGAGTGGT
Organism: Equus caballus; assembly: GCF_041296265.1. Classification (NCBI taxonomy): domain Eukaryota; kingdom Metazoa; phylum Chordata; class Mammalia; order Perissodactyla; family Equidae; genus Equus; species Equus caballus. The sequence goes on from NC_091704.1 coordinate 43,702,713, forward strand.
ATGATCGAATTTATGCTTCAAGGAACCTCTTTCAAAGCAGAACATACCCCAAGGAACCGAAAATTTTGTTACGTGAATAATGAGCATTTTAAAATGCCTTTAACTATTTGAAAAATACAGATTATATATTTATTTTTCTCTCTATCCCAAACACACAATATCCTCCAATTCTATGTGAACCCCTGGGTCTTGGTGAAATGTTATTCTCCTTGAGGTTAGTACATGAGTCTCTACATCCAGTCTCTCTATACCTCTGTGCTTTAGAGAACACCCACAGCATGGGGCACATGTGAGGATTTTTAGGGCGGGGTCTATCATCTACAGCCCTAGAGCTTGTCTTGGGGACCTACCCCCCAATAACGACCTCTTTCTTTCTTCCAATCCCCCAACCCTTTCTTTGATTTCTGTTCTACCCATTCTTGAGCCTAGTTGTTCACCCAGAAATCCCTGTTAAAGTGTTAACAGACAATTATGGTGTTAAAATAAAGTGTGTTGAAGTGTGATCCCTACTGAAAGCATTTATACTTTGAATATAATTTATATTTTGAAGATAATTCTTTGGGGCAATCCTGACTCCTGATGACACCTGACAACAGGTGTAGAGAAAAGATGCAGAGGGTAAGTAGGTGGGGCATATCCTCTCAGTAGACCAAGAAGGATTCTTGCTCTAGTTGCTGTCTTTTAGAAGGTTCCACATATTAGAAGCACACAACAAAATAAATTTAAAAGTCGTACATAGGTGTCTGTCACTTGGCATTCTGTGATCAGTGTTGGCACCGTGTGATCCATAACCCTAAATATATACTGTCATGACTCACACTGTTCAGGCCCAAGGGAAATACTTTTCCACATCTCTTGCTCTGTGTTCCTGAAACGTTGGCAGCTACATCTAAAGCTTTGTGCTTTATTTTATTGCTGAAGTCTCTATCTGACTACGCCATTTTGATGTGTAGGAAGGAGTTGAGCAGTGAAAGAACTTAAAGACAAAACAAATTAGCCACGTTTTCAAATCTCTCCTCATGAAAGCATGAATTCAAGAGGTGCACTGCCTCCCAGTAGCGCTGAACATCCACTTTCTTGCTCTTCTTCATGCTTTAGTTAGTGGTTCCAGAGGTACTCGTGAATTGCGTGATACCTGCAATACTTGCAAATGGTAGTTGAGAACATTTTGCAACATCAAACAATTCATGTAACTCTTAAAGTTGTACTTATGTCAGTATAGACATAACATACGTGAATTATGAGAGTGATTCTTTTTGTTGGCTACTAGATGAACAGTGAAATTCAGAATAGCAAAAGTTTTGTTTTCATAAAAATATTTAAGGAGGGGCCAGCCTGGCGGTGTAGTGGTTAAGTTCGCATGCTCTCCTTCGGTGGCCTGGGGTTTGCAGGTTCAGATCCCCCGCATGGACCTAGCATCGCTTGTCAAACCACACTGTGGTGTCACCCCACATAAAGTAAAGGAAGATTGGCATAGATATTAGCTCAGTGGTAATCTTCCTCAAGCAAAAAGAGGAGGATTGGCAACAGATGTTAGCTCAGGGCTAATCTTCCTCATGCACATGCACAAATATTTAATGAGATTTATTTAAATCCTCAAAAATTAAATTAAGTATTTCAACTTTATTTAAATAATTTTAATCTTAAATGTTAATATTTCAATTATAATTTATATCTTATGTTTTGATTTTACTAGATAACTTTGAACACATCAGAAGAAAACTAACTTCTTTGGAAAACTTATGAAAAATCATTTTTACCTTTCTAATATTTTTGCATTTACTTTTTGTTTGTTTGTTTGTTTTGTTTTGTTTTTTGAGGAAGATTAGCCCTGACCTAACATCAGCTGCCAATCCTCCTCTTTTTGCTGAGGAAGACTGGCCCTAAGCTAACATCCGTGCCCATCCTCCTCTGCTTTATATGTGGGATGCCTACCAGAGCATGGTGTGCCACGCGGTGCCATATCTGTACCCGAGATCCAAACTGGACAACCGCAGGCTGCGCACTTAACTGCTGCGCCACTGGGCAGGCCCCTGAATTTACTTTAATTCACAGAATTTGATGAAAACCTGTTTAAATTTTGTAAACTTTGAATATTACTTTTTAACTTTCTTAATTCTTTAGATCATTGAGAATGAGTACAATTTGCAATTGTGACAGAAACTGAAAATACTAAAGCAGAGTTCAGAAAAGGGAAAAATCTATAAAGGAAAAAGAAATGAATTTTCAAAGAAGCAGTCTGCTTAAATTTTTACAAACCATTAAAAAGGAAAGTGAACAGGCTTCTGCTGGGTATGACCCACATCACATTTGCAAATAGGACATTACAAATCTTTTTAAGTCAGGTTTTTGAGGTACAATTTACATATAGGAATAGTCACCCTTTTTGGGTGTTCAGCTTTATGTGTTTTGACAAAATATACACTATTATATGACCACGACCCTAATCAAGATATAGAGTATTTCCATCAACCCAGAAAGTTCACCTGTGTCCCTTTGTAGTCAATCCCCTCCCCCTGCTCCCCCAACCCCCAGCTCCTCGCAGCCTTTGATCTGATTTTTGTCCCTATAATTTTGCCTTTTTCAGAATGTCATGTAAATGGAATTCATACAGTATATAATCTTTTGTGTCTGGCTTCTTAGCATGATCCTTTTGAGAGTCATTCATGTTGTTGCAAGTATTGATGGATCATTCTCTTTTATTGCTGAATCTTATTCCATTATATGGAGGTGCTACATTTTGTTTATCCATTCACCAGTTGATGGACGTTTGGGTTGTTTCCAGTTTGGGGAGATTATAAATAAAGCTGCTATAAACCTTCTTAAACAGGTCTTTGTGTGGATCTAACTTTTCATTTCTCTTGGGCAAATACCTAGGAGTGGCTTACTGAGTCATACAGTGAGTGTATGTTTAACCGTGTAGGAAACTGCCAAAGTGTTTTCTAAAGTGGCCATCCCATTTTGCACATCCACCAGCAGTATATGAGAGTTCCCCTTGCTCTGTATCCTTGCCAGTGCTTGGTATTATGAGGTGTTTTTGTTTGTTTGTTTCTTTCTTTCAACTTAGCCATTTTAACAGGTGGAAAATTCTCTAATTACTCATCATAATTATTCGCATCAACAACACAACTCAAATAGTTCAGATGAAATCTTGCCATTTCATACTACTGGTTAAAATAATAAGAATATGTGCAGGCCTCCATTTTGTCCCTTGCCCAGGGCCCACAAATGACAGTGGTGAGGCTGTACTCACTATATTCCTTCTTTCTGCTCCAAAGTTGCCTCCTAGGGGAGGCGTGTTTCTTTGGGGTGTATCTGAGACCCTGCCTTGTGAAGGACAGCTACCGCCTTCCTCTGCCACCCCCTCCAGTGGAGACTGAGACTTTAGAATTCAACTTGTCCTCCTGCCCACCCTGCCCCTCCACACTAGGGGAGAAAGAAGAGTCAACATGCCACCCCGAGAGGCTGCCAGCCCCTGGCCTGGAGGACAGGACCTGTGTTTAGGTAGCTTTCTCTGTGGAAGACCTAGCATGGCTGCATGGGCCACTTGATGGAATGGTGAGTGATGCCGTGAGGATCTGTGAACAATCGAGCCTTTGTTCCAAAAACTGTCATTATGAGGAGCCTTATGGGATGTAGCAAATGGTAGCATGCTCTGTTTATTCATTGCTAGTGAGACCTTGGGTAGAACTTCTGGTGAGTGATGAGTTCAGCTTCAGGATCCTTAAATCCTGGAAGCATGGTACTGGAGAAGGCGCCCTATGAAGGACATTGGTTGGCCTCTCCCAGTAGAAGAATGGCTATGCCTCTGAGGATATCTAATTTACCCTGACTGACTCTAAATTTTTTCAAAGACTGTAAAGAATGCCACTAGAGAAAAACGTACTTCCTCTATTTCAGATTCGTCAAAAAAGGCACTCAGTAGATGAAAATGCTGCCTCTTCCTGACCACAAGAATGTGTCCCCACAGAGGCGGTGGTGTTTTGTGATCTACCAGCCTCAGGCTGGGGTATATTTCCTAACTTGACATTTGGGCAACCTTCAAATATTTAACGGCACTCATCTCTCCTTTCAATTATTTTTTCCTTTGGGGATCATAAAAATCTTGAGAAATGTCAAGCTTCCTTTTTAGATTTTCTTCATTGCTGGCACGATCTCAACTTTTATTTTAGTCCTTCTAATGAATTTGGGCTATTATCTTATGTCCGTTACATTGGTAAGTTAACTTTTCCAAAAGGCTGACTGTGTGTAAGATATTCACAGTCAACAAGGAGTTAATTACATATCTTATATTCATTTAATATAACTTGGTGGTGGAATGTGCAGGCTGTGGAATCAGATAACCTAGGTCCAAATCATAACTCCACTACTTAGCCAGCTTCCATACACTCTTAAAATTTGAATGTACTGCTAACCTATTTCCTTATTTACTTATCTTTGAAAGTTCTTGACTGTTTTTATTGCTTTCATATACGTAGTTAAGAATTTTCAACAGTAAGTACATTTACACAATTAGTCTCATAGCAACTTTTTGCTGCATTTTATTCTTGCAATAAAATTCTGTATAACCTTGGTCAAAGAACTTATCCTCAATGACAGTCTTTTTTTCTTTTCTTTTTTTTTTAAAAAAAACTTTTAAATTGAGATGTAGCAAACATAAAGTATATTAATCTTCATTGCACAGCTTGGAGAATTGTTCTATACACCTATGTAATCACATTAATTATTGCTGCATTTTATTCTTGAAAAAATAAATATACATTGAAACTTTGACTGGCTGGTAGAATTTCAACATATAGAGCACACAAGGGGTTTCACTCCAAGTTATATCTAGAGTACTTAACTTTGAATGAAAGTGAATTTTCAGATATTAACAAAAATCCTCATGAAAAACTTTGTATGACTGCCATTGTTATACTGATGATATATGATGTTAGTCTATGTGATCTTGAGATCAAGTATACTACACACTTTGATCAAATATTTCTTTCCATATTTGTCTGTTTCACTGCTTGATTATGTGATCTACAATCTTAAGTACTGCAGTGAAGTCATTGTCATATGACTCAACGGCTCATCTTACAATGAAAAATATATAAAGGATTGACTTAAGTCTATCTCTCCAAACAGCCACATAATTGATGGAACCTGGACAATGGTAAAGGTCTGGATTTCACATAATAATGTGAAATTATTCAGGTTGATCTTGCCACTCCTTGATCCATAGGGGAGACTGTGAAAATAAAAATTAGCTTTGATGGTAAAAATCTGTCCTGCCTTTCATCAGACTGGAGTAAAAAACAGATAAAGCTGGTTGCAGAGTTAATGGAAAACAATATTTTTCCCAAGGACATGCTTCAACTACAAAGTATCATAATAACTCCTTTCTTTGAGTGACTGCTGTTTGCGTACTCACTGAAAAATTTTGCTTTTTGAAATGAGATTGATTAAGAATACAACATGTCACTCTTGCTCAGAGGATCTAAGTCACTTTGACACAGAGGAACGGTCTTGGTTTCCAAGCCAGGGGCAGAGCTTGAGACAAGGGATGTCTGGACTCAGCATTTCACATACGTCTTAACTTTGTAGTGTCCAAGGAAACAAGATCCTGGGTCCACTTTGCAGCCCAGACTTGATGCTGACTTCTTTGAGTCTCTCAAAATACTACTTCAGTTTTACTTAACTCTACCCTTCCCCCAAACCCTATAAGAAATCTGTCTTTCCTTTTGTTTGGTGAGCTATCCCATGGTTCTCTGGTGTATGGCCTCCCTCTTTGTGATGGATCAATAAATCTGCTTCTGTTGACCTACACATGTGTCCCTGGAATGCCTAAATGGATTAGCTAGGACAGTAGGTTTTATTATTCCTGTTTTTAAAGATAAGGAAACTGAGGGTCAAGAAGGTTAAAGTATACAACAGGTCACGGAAATAAGTGGTCACAGAATTCAAACTGAGATCTGAATGTGATGAAGCCCAATCCTTTTCTGTTACACCGTGCTGACCCTCTGCCTTCATCTTCCAGCTCTACTCTTGCTTAACAACCCCCGCCCCCCAACTGTGAAGCCACAAATACCACTTTTCTCCTCCTCATCACAGCTAGTATCCAATTCTGACACATGCCTCCGTTCCTGAAAACGTGGCTTCAGTTTCATAGTGTTCATCTCTGCCAGGAACCAGAATGAACTATCCAACACTTAGCTCTGAGTTCCTTTCTTCCTCAGCCACATCAGCCAGCAAATATTTCTAATGACACACTTGCATGCCTGTGCTTGTGCTGTTCCTTGACCTTTGAATTCCTTGCCCACAGTTCTCTGCCTGTACAAATCTTTTTGCTTTTTAATCATATCAAGGTTTTTGTTGCAAACAACAGAAACCATGCTGGTTTGTTTCAGCGGACAAGTAATTTATAAAAGATAGTAGATATTCACAGAAACTTTGGAAGGGCCAGAGCACCTGATTTGAAGGCTACTCTGCAGGATTGGTCCAGGTGGACAATGCTGGTGTCACGGGACACCTCACAGTTTCCATCTCTGACACTAGGGGGCACTAGACTCTCTCTTGCTGCTGTTGAAAGTTGGGTGTCTGCCATCACCCTCAACAGGACTAGCCAGATTGGTGTCTTATTTACATCATGAGCCTTCAAGTCAAGTATTGCGGGGGTATACTGGACTGGCAGAGCCTAGGTCACATGTGTACTCTGCAGCTGCAAGGGAAGCTGGGAAAAAGAGGTTTTGGCTTCTACCTTAAGGAGGCCTAGACTTATAAAGTGGGGAAGTCCCTCTGGACAGGAAGTGTTCAGATAGAGGAGATGCCGAATAAGAATGATTAACTTGTGTTACACTGAGGTCCAGCTCAAAAATCTCTTCACTTGGGAAGTCTTCTCTAAAACTACAGCAAGAATTAAGCTCTCTTTGTTATATCCCTCAATTATACTTTTTTGCCTATCTACTGAGTTATTATAATTGTAACAGATGTGATTCATACCCCTCCCAAACCTCTCACCTTTTCCTCAGTTTATGACTTCCAACTGCTATGATAGCAATGTTTTTGTTTTTTGGATTTTTTTGCCAAGGGCTTTTTCAGGCCACTTACCTTGATTTCTTTTGCCTGTGCTCTAAGCTGAAAGGATGGGGGAATTAACACAGGTCTGGAGCATGCCTCAACCAATATCTAACAGAAGGTTCAATAAATATCCCAATTCCCTTGCTCCTTGGGTGGGGTAACCCTGAGGCATGTGTTTAATAGTAGCCCCCAGCGTTCCCCCCGTGGGAATAGGCTCAGTTGCCCACAGTGGCCCCTGGATTGATATCCCTCTATTGGCTGGCTTCTTTTCCTTGTCTCACTTCCCCACTCCCCTACCAACGTCTCCTTCATCTCCCAACTACTTGCACTTGAACCTTTGTACCAGAATCTGCTTCTGGTGGAACCCAAAATAGGATGACACTCTTCCCTGTATTATAGGTAACCATTAATTATCTGTCTCTCTTGTAAGATTCACTGAGACAGGAAAGCATAACATTTTTTTAAAAATCTTTTGAGGGCTTAATAAAGGCCCTCGTATATAGGAGGCACTAAAGAGATATTGTTGAATTGAATTAAAATAGGGGTAATGGTCTCATTTTAAGTTTATTCCACTGCACAGCTACATAATTTTGCTCTTTCTGGAAGGAATCATGACCTATGATTAATAATGGTTATTTTTGATGGTAGGGATTGGAATTATGTAGTTGGATTTTCTAACTTTTGTCCATGTATTATTATTACTTTTTAAAATATCAACCATTCAGGAGGGTTGTGGCCCACTGTGGTCACACACTACTGAATGATCCGCTTACTCTGGGCCCTTCAGGGTTGAATGACCTGCCAAGGCCAAAGCCCTTGTGCAAATCACCTCATGAGGAACCCTGAGGACAACCAAAGGGATCTGACTGACCCTACAGTGATCTCCTTCACTCTGGACCCCCAGCCTGAATCCATGCCTGAGTAGGGTAATTCCTTTCCTGGCCCCTTTCCTTGTTCACAGGATGGGCTTCCTATTCTTAGGAACAGCTTCCATGTGAGTAGTCTTTTGCTTGTTTTATTCCTGAGTTTCTTGGTTTTGAATATAGGCCCAGGATCTTTGTCCAGTGGGTATAATTTCAATGGGCTTGTTGAATAATGACAAATAAAAGGAATGAAGTATTATGTAACAACTGGCAGACTTTGAATGATTTTGGCTGTGATTCAGGAAAAGAATGAGGGAGGGATGTGGTTGACACACAGAAATGAAGTTTGAATGGAGCCAACCTAATTGATATCAATATTTCAGCAGGAGGTTGGAGTAGAATGACACAGGGACCAATGGAGCACTCTTCACCAGGCTCCCTGTCTCTACCACAGTACTGAAGAAATTCCCAGGCTTCAGACATTTTTGCATGTTTGCATGACAAAGACATCCACTCTTCCCTATCCACCAACACTCATAGTGTCAGTGACATTTATTGTCCTCAAGATCCTCTGGACTAACCTCACTTTGTGTAACTCAGTTACCACTAGACACCCAAGACTCATTGGTCATTACTTCTCCCCTAGATTCTCATTTCTGAAATATCCATCTATCTCCCTTGTTGACTCCATCTCTCATCTTTGCCCAGATCTCAAAACTTTCCCCTGTGTCCCTGGAACTCAATGTATAGATAGGAAACACCCTTCTTCCTAATGTCCCTTTCACCTTCTTGTTCTAACTGACTCTTCCCTACAGACACTGCTCCCTCTGCAGTCTCCTCTAAGGGTGGTGGGTTTCTGTCTTACATCCCTGGCACCATCGGGCCTGGAAAAGAATAAGCGTCCTTCTTGCTTATTGTTGTTGCTCCCAAACCATCATCCCACCCTCCTTCACAGAAAATCATCAGCTTTGAAACTCTTTATATTGGACTATATAATCTGACACCTTCCTTTTGGCAACCATTTACTGATTCTAGTGTCACTTCCCCTCTTTCCTGGCTCACTGTCACTGTCTTTAACACTATGCCCATTATATTCTTGGTGATTTCAATATCCGTATAGATGAATCTTCCAGTACTCTGGCCTTTCAGCTCCTTGACTTCGTCTTCTCCGAACATCTTATACTCCATCCTATCTCAGCCATTCACTTGCATGGTCATACCATGTGACCTTATCATTATCCAGAATCTTATCCTCCTCAGAATCTTAATTTTAGGCATCCCAATCTCTGACCACCACTTCTCATCTTGTTTATTTTATTTTATTTGCATCTACCTATGTCTTTCTTCTCCACCCTACTTTCTTGCCTCTTCTCCAGGAGTAACCGCTATCCCTAATTTTGCGCTTTTAATTCCCTTGATTTTTAAAATGACTTTGTCACATATGTATGTATTTCTAAACAGTATGTTGTTTAGTTATTTTTTGGAACTTTATACAAACAATATCATACTGCATGTAGTCTATTGGAACTTGCACTTTTTCCACATCATTCTGTAAATAAAATGTCTCCATGTTGTGCCCAATAGCTGTAGTGTGGTTTTACTGCTGTATAATATTCCATGGTGTGAATATACCAAAATTTATTCATTTATTCTTCCCAAGGCTGTTTCCAGCTTTTTGATATCATTAACCCAGCTGTTATAAATAGCTTGTACATGTCTTCTGATGCATATTTCCATATTTCTAGGAGCAGAATTGATGGATAAAGAGGATAAGAATGTTCAACTTTACATGATGATGTTATGTTGTTTTCTAAAGTAATTGTTCATCACTTCCTATTGTTCCACTAAGTTCTGATTTCAAAAGCTCTTTGCTGTCACTAGGACCTATAACCATTGACAGTACCATGTTTAACTCTCTTCAGTTTCGTACTTATCCAGCCTGTAGTCCACAGTCTGTCACAATATTCATTCCTTTATATACACCGTCAGTTCCCTTGTCTCCTCTTTCTTTATCATGCTTATCTGGCAAAACCATAGTTCTGACTGCAGCCAAATCCCTGTTGGCTCTGTACCTGCACCCTCCCAAGAGAACGTGGGTGCAGATAAATACACAGCCAGGCTGACTGTTTTCACTTGACATTCATGACCACTTATCTCAGCCTCTAATGATGCCTGTCAATCATAAGAAACTGCCCATGCTTCTAATTGGTTTGTACCTTCTCATCTCTCCTCAAACTTCTATTACCTCTTGCTGTACTCTTGCTCTTAGCAGATGACCTTGCTCCCTTTTCACTGCAAAAATAGAAGCAATCAGAAAAGAATGGCCATTGGCTCTTACTTCTATGTTGACCTCCTTCCCTTCATCTATGCTCAGTGTGTTATCCACTGCTGTGTAACAAATTATTCCAAAATGTAGTGGCTTAGATGATGTCATTTATTATCTCATAGTTTCTTTGGATCAGGACCCCAGGCACAATTTAGCTGGGTCCTCTGGCTCTGGGTCTCCTAGTATGTTCCTTTCATAGCTGAGTGCTAGCGTATTTGATCAGTAAATAGGTGGACAAGAAGTCATGCCAGGCCCTCAAGGACAAGCACTTATTACTAATAACAAGTTGGATGACAAAGGCCACACATGCTCTCATCTTCCTACAGAGCACACACTGGGCAAGATAAACTTTGTACTGTTGTTAAATTATAAAACTCTCTGAAGTTAAGCTATTTTTTCCTTAAATTATCTTTATGGTATTGTAATAATTAACAGACATCTGAATAAAAGAAGCTGGAATTCTTACCTCACTTAAGACTAAAATAATTTGCAGATGGATCAATGACTTAACTGTAAAGAAAAGAAAGTACAGAGTACTAAGTACCAGAAAAAATAGGAAATAGTTTTTCTTACCTCACAAGATGAAGATCTTTACAAGTAGAGTAAAAAACCCAGAAGTCATATAAAAAAGATAGATAAATTTGATTTTATAATAATAAAAATATCTACAAAGTGAGAAAAATAATAAACAAAATGAAATGACAAATTATAAACTGGGAAAATATTCTCAATTCACATCATAGACAAGGGATATATATTATATATATAATTTATAATTTTAAAACATCTGAGAAATCAATGAGTAAATGGTCAATAACCTAATAACAAAACAGGCAAAGGATATAAACAGACGTTTAGCAAGATGCCCTAATTCACTCACTGAGAGAAAAGCAAACTATAGCTACAACAAATATACTTACTTTGTGTTAGACACCATGCTTAACATATATTATATAAACACATATTTATGTATATTATAAATATTTACCTCATTTATTCCTCTCAACAGCCCTATGAAGTAGGTATTATTATTGCCCCCATATTATAAATGAAGAAACTGAGGCTCAGAAAGTTTAAGCCATCTGCCCAAGGACAGCTGAAAAGTAGCGGACCAGCTGTGCCTCTCACCTGTTTGTACATGCAGGAAATGATATGAATATCAGGATAGTCATTGCAGAGACTGGCACAGGGCGAGCACTGGGCAAATGTTGGCTAAATAAGTAAATAAGTGCTCCTTGTAATAGCAAAGATTGGAAACAACTCATATGCCCCCAATAGAAACTGAGTAAATAAAATATAGTCTGGTTAAAAGAATGATGCACTGAGGGTACTGATATGGAATGATTTTCAAGATTACTAACTAAATGAGAAAAGGAAGATGAAGAAAAGTATTATAGCATGCATATCAATTGCATCATGTGAGGGACATATTTGTAAATGCATGGTCTATCTCTGGAAGTATTCACAAGAAATCAATAGGGAATGCTGCCCCCAGAGAGAACTAGATGGCTGGGTGACAGAGGAGGAATGCAGAATACTTTTTACTGCATTCCCTTCCCTTACATTTTTCTTTTTGCTTTCGTGTGTACATCTGTTACCTATTTAAATGAATGAAAACAATTAAAAGTGAAATAGTGATAATTTTAAAAGAACTGAAAAAATGGTATTTAGGCAGCAGAATAGAAAAATATAGTATTACAGAATGAGCCGTTGCTTATTACCTGTATTTAAAAGGACAGGGCGGAGTGATTTTACATGCAGAAAATAGACATGGCCCAGGGATGTTAACACACCATGGAAGCCAGATATTCTGGATCCATCTCTTGCTTTTGACTTTGACTGCTGGGGCCTGAGGCAAGTGAATTAAGTCAGTCAAATCTGGATATAGTCCTTAATGATCAAGCTCACTTCTGCAGTGTGAAAACCAATTGTTGGTTAAATGCTTTGAAGGTGGAACTTTCCAGGGTGTAAGGCAAAGCCTGTTCAGACCTGTGTGCTGTCATGGGAACTGAGACTCCAGAGACAAGGCTTTGAGGGGACTTCCAATCACTGTTTAGTTAAACAAATGTTTTTAAACTGCCAGTGCTTCCAAATGTTTCTTAAATGTGTGTGCCCAGAGAATCAGCCTATTTTATTTGAGTTTTCTGATTCCTGTATTACTTTTCTACAACACTGCCACTGGTCCAGTAAGCAGATTTTGAATGTAATAACTTCAGGAAAATGGATTCTTTTCAGAGAAGTGAAGTGAGGCTTAAGATATATCATAGTGTACAATTCAATAAGGAAATTACAGACCCTTTAGGAAATTACAGTGAGGTAGGGGCTAATGTTGGTTTTTAAAGGATATATATTAAATTAGTCTAGAAAACTAACTGGCAAAAAGAAATATATGGTTTAAAAAAAGAAGACTAATGGAAATGAGAATGTTGGGAGACATTTCTCCATGGGTGTTTCACCCTTCTGCACATCTTGCAAGCAAGGCACTGACTATCCTTTTTGTTCTGGAATATTTTTCAAGGATGTTTTTGTAATTAAGAGCTTTGGAAGTCAGAGACAGTGCCTTCCTCCAGAGCAAATGGCAGGTTTTCTTACTGCATTTTCTCAAAGATCCCAGTACTCTAAGTCCCAGCTTCCTCTTCTGTAATGCAATACACTACATGTGTAGGTATCATCTAGTCCTTTTCACATCACCTGTGATAATTGGGGCTTGGTAAACTGGTGCAAATAGGCTGATACCCTGGCTACAGCTATGGCTGTGAGTAATAAACTATCTTTTGTCTTTGACCATGAGTCTCGTGTCTTCTACCAGTGTCCATGAAATGGTGGCCGGGTGACTTCTTAGCTTGCAGGTGGAGTAAAGTCTCAAACTCTTCACACTTCTTGAGAGAGAAGTATTTTCTAGATCACTGTTATAAAATAGAAATGTAATGCAAGCCACTCATATGAGCCACATACATAATTTTAAATTTTACAGAAGCCACATTAAAAAGCTAAGAGAAGCAGGTAAAATTAATTTTAACAATATATTTTATTTAACCCAATGTATCCAAAATATATCTCATCATATAATCAATATAAAAACTATTAATGAGCTATTTTACATTCTTTCTTTGGTTCAAAGTCTTCAAAATCTGGGGTGTTTGTTACACTTACAGCACATTTCAATCTGTACTAGAGACAGTTCAAGCGCTCAATAGCCATTGAGTAGCTTTCATTTTGGACAGTGCAACTCTAGACCAGAAAATATGGTAAAATGAAAGTAGAAGTTTCCAAGCCTGAAATAGATTTTCCTTTAAAAAAAAATTAAGTCCAGAATGTCAGTGATATTGCTCATTGGGCCTGTCACTCCCGAGACTCTGAGCCATGTCCTGCATGTTCCAAAATTTAAGTCTGACAGATCTATCTGGAAATCCTTCATGCGTTGTTTAATCCCCCTGTGCCCTTTAAGGTACATTCAGGATTGTTGGTTCTTCTGCAGCTGCCTGTAATAAGACAGGAATGTAGGATAAGGGTCATTAAAGACAAATTTGATACCAATTCATCAAGCCATGCCTTGTCTTCATGATTCCAGAAACTGAAATTTAAATGTGTTTAACTTTCCCTTCTAGTTTTCTCCTTTGAGAAGTTTATCCAGCCAGCTAGAAGCGGGGAAGGGGGGAAATCCTAATCTCAGCCTGTATTACATTACTATTTGAATAGGAAATGGATACGCATCCAATTTTGATGAAGGAAAAATGAGTGACTTCAGACAGGCATAATTTGCCTCAATTTGCTCATCTGCCCTGCCTAGTTCACAGAGTTGCCATGTGATCATGTGGGATAATAGCAGCAATGGGGTGTTGACAAAGGAAAAGAGAACCTGAGATGTAAGATGAAATGATGATGAATATAATGATCTGTCCTTACTACAATTGTTTTTCTAGACAGCATTCTTCAGGCTTCAGAACCCTGCATGGGTTTAACTATGGTAAAATAAAGTAAATAATTGCCAAATCTTTTTATCATTTGGGGCTGAGGAGATGGAACACAAATAATAGTAAGGTTTAAAGACATGAAAGATGAGTTCATAGGAATCATACATCCTGCTCCTCATATATTTTCATATTCTTCACAGATGGCGAAATGTAGAAACTAAAGGAATTTCTTTTAATTCTCTAACCTCGCAAAATCCAGTGCTTGAGGAAAGGAGTCTTGAATAAAAATATTACAAGATTTCATCTAAAATACATACAACAGAATCCTTTTTGAGACTAGATTTGCACAGGGAAAAAATACTTCAGTTTACTAAATAATCAATCTATCAATCAATCAATCAATCCATCTCTTTATAAGGGTCCTATAACATTGGGAGCGGATGAGTTAAATAACGACATGAAATGGCTAAGTGTGGTCAGGCACCCTGGAGAACAAATATCAGTCCTCAAATCCCAGACCCTAAACGCCTCAGGGCCTCCCATGGTCTGTGGAAGAGATGACCTCAGGGCCTCCCATGGGTCTGTGGAAGAGATGGCCTCAGGGCCTCCCATGGTCTGTGGAAGAGATGACCTTGAGCCCCAGTCTGAGCGCTGGGGAGTATTCCCCTTCACCCAGGTCTTGCCCCAGCTCATGACCTATTCTTGCCCATGCCATTCTGTAGCATTACATGAAGCTGGAATTTGGTCTAAGACCCTCACAGAAGTTGTGCCCCTCCCTCATACTTCTACTCAAGGATTATTACCAAGTCCCTCAGTGACATTCTGTGTCCTTCTCATTTGTATGTATTTTACCCAGCACCCTGACTTCCCAACCCTCTCCCCAAGATTCTCCTCATTTCTTCTACTGCTGTATGTCCCAGTAGCACCACACTTTGGGTTTCACACACGGGCTTTTGCCAAATCCTTCCCTGGTTTTGGACCTATCACTCATTTTGGCATCTGGCCCCTTCAGACTCAGCTGCCCTACTTAATGCCCTACTTAATACTTGCCTTTGGTTGCTGCATCTTTGGGTCAGAGGCACCTAACCCTGCCTTACCATCCAGGTGAGTGCTCTTTTAAGCAGCCATTAACTTTGCTGGCAGTCATTCATTCCTTGTATTAGACGATCTTTCTCTATCTTCTCTCCTCCCCTCTCGTTCCCTCCATTCTAATGATGGTTTGAATTGCTAAAAAGCCTATGGAATCTGGAGTTACCAAAAGTGGCATTGGATTTCAAGATACCACCTTGCTGTGTAACCTTAGCAATTACTTATATCTAAGCTTGGTTCTTCATCTATAAATTGGGGATGATAACAATCAGTGCTTAAGTGTAAGCTTCTTATGAGGATAAAAAGATGTATGAGGGCCAGTGTACAAGAGCCAGGCATAAACTGACACATGAGCATGGCATGTTTGAAGGACAACGAGCTGAGTGTTCTAAGCTCAATTGACTTTTTGTCTGACTGGCTCTTTGTGTCTGAATTGCATTGTGTTTTTTTTTTTTTTTTTAAGACAGATATATATCTGGTAACTCCTAGTATATTTCATTATAAAATCTTTGACATGACATGCTTTATCATTTATATTCCTTTCAGAAGTGCCCTGACCATTATGGGCAAGTATTTCTTGGCTTGGATAGAACAGAGAGTTCCTGTTAAAGTCATGGCATGTAAACTTCCTGAAGGAGGGCTTCAAATATCAGGAACCCTTGTAGGTTTTGACCAGGAAATGCATATCATGAAAGTGGGTTGTAGGAAAGCCTGATATCCAATGTCACAGAACTGCCTGGAAGCAGGGAGGCTAAGTGGTCAGAACATTTGACAGATGTGAGGCTCTACCACCTGTTGGCTATGAGGTTTTGAACAAACCATTTAGCTTTTCAGCTTCAGTTTTCTTGCCAGTGTAGTAGGGATAATGATAGCACCTACACCGTAGCGTTCAGGGGAGGACGCATTTGAGAATCCACGATACTTGATTATCACAGTGTATGGCGTGAGGGACTTGCTCAACATATATTAACTATGATGGTTGTCATATTTCCTTCAGACATCTTCTGAAGCTGTTCTTAACCCAGAGTGATCCTATTCAAATGTCCATCAGATCACGTCACTCTGCTGCTTAGAACCCTCCACGAACCCCTTACACTCAGTGTGAAAGCCAAAATCCTTGCAGAGACCTACCCAGATGCACTTCTTTCCCAGCTCCACTGCCTTTAGTATATAAAACCTCTTTAAAAAACATTTAATTTGCTTATTTGGTATGCTTACTGTTTATTATCTGACTCTCCTTACTAGACTGTAAGCTCCTTGAAGTTACACTGTTGATTTGATGCCCTAGAATAGTGCCTGGCCAGAGTGGGTGCCATTTGTTGAATGAATGAATGAATTTCCTACAATCAAGACAATCTTTACCTCTTCTAAGTTCCTATATCACTTTGACAGCTATTCTCTTATGTTACCTATATAGCATATATACAGGCCATATGTAGACTTATATAATAGCCTAAATTATACCGTACTATTTTGGTGTTTGCCTTAGTCCCTTCGCCAGAGTGTAGCTCCCAGAGTGAGAAGAGTGCTTAGTCCATTTTGTGTTCTCCCAAAAGCCTAGCACACAGCCAGCATTACTGCTCTTATTGAGGGGAAGAAAAATTCTGGAATTCCAGACTACATTCTCTGTCTTCACCTCACTCCTCACACCACTTCTTTAACCAGAAGTTTAACCATTTCTGGTTAAACTTTATTACCAAAAGTTAACTTGTTAAAGATTTGACCTTTAATTTTCAAAATCAAATGAAATTAATAAATGTCACTTAAAATTCATTCTTAAGCGGTCAAATTTAATTTCTGAACATAATACTTATATTTTCTCACCAGGAGAAACAAACATTCGTTCTATGACCTCCTTCTTTACTGTGGTGGTCAGTAGCAGAATGACAGCCTCCCTGGTCCCCGGTGCCAGGATTTGGTGGCGGAGCGGCTCAGCGGTGGACTCCCCATCCACCTGTCTGCCCTTCCCTCCACGTGGCTGCACTGCACAGTGAAGGAAATCTCCTGCCTCACCCCCGGCTCTTCACCCCGGCCTCCCCACTGGGGCCCATCATAAGAGTCTGGCTTTAAGGTAGAATCAAAAGAAGTGGAAAAGAACCACTTAAGAAAAGAAGCAGACAAAAATACAATTCTCTCCCTCTGTCTCTTTTTTTATTATTATCTAGGGAATTACAAAAATGTGCTTAAATGGACATTCCTATTATTTGATTTGAATACGAAACTTTTATTCAAATGGTATTCAAATCACTTTTAGCCCAATTTGTGGTCCTGTAACTGATGTCTATTAAAATTGAGATTTGGGAAAGTCATTTTGGCTTGTGTAAATGTAAAGAAGAAATTCCTGAATGGGGCTGGGGCAAGCTCCCCACACAAACAGCATGAATAAGCCCTCAGTCAGGGGCTGCGGCATTGAAGAAAGGAAAGGAGGCCCCTCTTGCACCTGTGATGTAGGCATGATGAGAATCCCAGGGGCCCGGCTCCATCGCTGCCACCCCCGGGGGCCCCTGGAAGGTGAATGTGCGGAAGGCATCTATTCAGCTGTTGCAATCCCCAGTTTCTCGACTCTGAAGTGCTACCACTTTGATTTCATGTTTCTTTTCAAAACTCTTGGTTTCTCCTCAGGGACCCAAATGGCACAGGGAGGTCAGCAAACTTCCCTTTGCTCCTCAGGGGTATGCTGCCCTCTGTGACATGCTCGGGGACTCATGCTTGGAGCAACATCCATTTCCCAGGCTACTGGGCAGGATTGCTGGCCAGAGGGCCTCAGGCTTCAAAGGCCCGGATGAGCTCCTGTGGCAGGTCAGCCTCTGGAAGCGCCTCTGATGTGAACAGACACCTGGACAAACACAAAGGATGCAGCAGCCTTCTTTATTCCTGCTACGTATTTCCCTGAGCAAAATTTTCCAGAACTACCTTCTCATGCCTCACAACATAAAGAGGCTTTTGTATTTTGGGGGGCTGGGGAAGACAGTGTGTGTTGGATTAGAAGCCTCTCAGAGCTAGGTCTTTCATCTTAGATACTCAGCCAGCCAGCGCATCTGGCCCTTGCTGTGTCCAGCAAGGGTTGGCACCTTGGTGGTCCCTTAATCCCTTGCTCTGTTGCAGCTAACTCTGCCTGTCATGGGAGATTCTCAGTCAGATACCCATCTACTGATCTTCCACAGAACAGCTTTCCAGCACTGGGCTCAGCACCTGATCCTGTAAGAGTACAACTAATATTTGTTGAATGAATAAATGAGATACTGAATGAAACCCTAGATCAATTCTAGAACAAAGCTATATCTTTGGAAGCTGAACCCTTTGTGTTACTTTGGATTCCCCCCAGAGGCAGACTCTAAAACACAGTTTTTAGTGAAAATAGTTCATTTGGGAAGTGATCAGAGGAAACACCAATAAGAGAGAAAGGAAGTCGGGCTAGCCAGGGAGGGCTGCCAATAAAGGGTGTCTCATTTAGCAAATCGCCACTGTGGACAACTGGAGCGTAATCCTGCTGGGGAGCTCGGGGAGCCAGCAAGGGACCCCCACCTCAGAGTGACCCCACCCGGAGGCTGAAGGAGCCGAGTGTGTAGGTGTTATCCACCAGCTCCTGTCAGGCAGGGGAGAAGGACTGCCCACAGGGGCAGCATCAATTCCAGCCTGCTGTGTGCCCAGATGGAGTGGGTTCTGGGGGCTTAAGAAATCCTTCAGGCAAAGGTGTGCCCTGGCAGTTGGAAGTCAGACTAGTGGGTGCAGAAATGGTAGAGGGCACTTGCAGTGTCTGCAACACCATTGCGTCTACTCCAGTTTCCATCCACTCTGTTTCCTCTGCACAGTTCGCTGTCAGGAGGACACTGAGGGTCACTGGCTCCTTTAGCCTTAGGGACACTAGTAAGTTCCAGAGCCTGTAGCCTAGCAGAACACGTACTCTCCACTGTCTTGTTACTGTTACATTAGCCGTGTGGCCAACGTGGACATGCATCCCAGCAAACCACATGCTAATCTTGTAGCACATTCCAGTTATCTGAGATTCTCTTGGCCTTCATTTCCACATCTCAGCATCTGTGTCTTAGTCCTCATAGGACTGAGGAAACGATGCTTGTGTTTAAAGTTGAAGAGGTTGGGAAGTTTAAAAAGCAATAGTGTCATAATCCAGGGAAGTTGAACATTTTTAGTAGTATTATCATTTCACTTCTCCCCAAATCTGGCATATTAGACCCATGAAGGACCTTAGATATCATTTCATTCAATGAGCTCATTTTATGGTTGATAAGACCGAGGAGCAGAGAGGTGGAATGACTTGTCCAAAGTCACACAGCTGGATGAGTCAGGACGAGACGAAGCCTTCCTAACCCCTGTGCCTACCTACTACCATGCTGCTGCTCACACTGATCATTCCCAGATGGTGGGGAGAATGACCCCTGACGGCATTGGTATAGCTTGTTAAAGAACATGGGACCAGTCAGGATGGGAGTAAAGGATTTGAGTGGTGGAGAGGAATGGGAGGGGGCCAGAGAGGAGGAGTGTGGAAGTCTGCAGTTTTGACACCTACTGTGTGCCAAACATCATGCTCTGGGACTCACAGGCATCTTGTTACTCTTCACAAAATCTCTGGAAGGCAGGTACAGTAAAAATCTATACACCACAACTTGACAAAAACAAAAGTAATTTATGGGCTAGCTCAGGTGGCCAAGTGATTAAATTTGGCACACTCCTCTTCGGCAACCTGGGTTCAGTTTCTGGGCGTGGACCTACACCACTCATCTGTCAGTGGCCATGCTATGGTGGCAGCTCACATACAAAAAGAGGAAGATTAGCAGTAGATATTAGCTGAGGGTGAATCTTCTTCAGCAAAATAAAAGAAAGAAAGAAAGAAAAAACAAGAAATTTCTTTGATTTTTTTTTTCTTTTGGTAAGGATAACTGGCCCTGTGCTAACATCTGTTGCCAGTATTCCTCTTTTCGCTTGAGGAAGATTATCCCTGAGCTAACATCTGTTCCAATCTTCCATTTTTTTATGTAGGATGCTGCCACAGCGTGGCTTGATGAGTAGTATGTATGTCCTTGCCTGGGATCCAAACCTGCAAACCCAGGGCCACTGAAGCAGAGCACGCAAACTTAACCACTCTGCCACTGGGCCAACCCTGAGTTGTTTTTTATAACTCATCTTGTTCTGGAGCTTCATTCCCACTCTGTAGCAGGAAATTTTTTTAAAAAAACCACTTCGTTGTCAAAAAAGTCATCAATTTAAAGTCACTGAGTTGCCTAGGGACTGACTCACAAGGCTAATAGTTCTACTTTGTCAGCAGCCCAAGAAGAGTTACTTACATTTCCCATGTTCATGAAGAAACTCCTCTGCTGGCCTCGAGTTCACCAAGGCAACCCTGGGCATCTATAGTCGGCAACATTCATTTGAGTGTCCCACAACTCCATGGAAATTCCAGGTCCCTTCTCTAGTTCTAGCACTGGAGATCTCTTTAAGACATAGGTTTTGAGATAAGCATCATGTTAAATGATTGCCATCCTGTAACAGCTCTAAAGGAATGAATTGGTCAGACTGGGCCAAGCAGAGAGCTGGCTCTGCAAGAAACAGAACCCAAGGGAAGAACCAGGGCTGTGGGCGATGGGGGCAGGCAGGATGAGAGGCGGCGAGAGGAGGTGAGAGGATGCTCAAGGAGTGAGGGACTTCCAAGAGGAGCAGGCATGGCCAGGGCTGTACAGCAATCCAGCATGAGGGTCCTGGCAGCTTGAGAAGGGGAGCTATGATTAGGATGGAGTCCAAAGACACATAGCAGAACCTCTTCCTGTGCAGTGGCCACTGGGGAGGGTGACACTCGAATAGGCAGAGCAAAGATTGAGGCTGGTGTTGACCATCTTCAGAGCCAAGAGGTGGCCTTCTGGTCCTGTCTGCACTCACATGGGAGGCAGAACACCATCTCCTGACCCCCATCCAAAGCTGATTGTGCCAGTCGCAGATGGCATTGCCCATCAGTGCCCAAGGGCCGAGGGGTACATTTCAGGCCCCGTGCAGCCCTCTCTAAGCTGTGATTTCCTTTGATTCTGTTGTTCTTGTTCCATCCGAGTGGGACTTCTGTTCCCATTCTGAAGGCCACTGTTAAGTCCTTTTCACTCTCAATGACTCATTTAGTTCAGCGGGGGTTTGGTTTTTAGAAGGTTTTCTCTTTTAAATTCTTTTTTTTCTTCTTTCCCCTTTTTAAAAAAAGGGTCATAAAGAGCTTTAAGATGCCATGCATGAAAAGCTCTGGATAAATGCGGCTTGTACCGGATTGTAAAATACTGTATTGTTCCGAGCTTAATTCCTCGTGTGAGACTGGAATCGGTAATTTCCTCATCCTGAGGCAGAGGCTGAATAGCAACAGGCTGCAGACTGGACCCAGGGACAGGCGCCCCCAGGAGCCGCGCCGGGAAACCAGAGGTCTCTATGAGATGTTCTCCTTTTAGTCCAGACTTCATTTTCCTGACTTTTGCATTAAGGTAAAATAACATTTTTATGAAGAAACACATCTCTGCTCTCTGAAGTAACACTTTAGGGGCTGGAGCAGCTGCTGCCTGGGGTCACACAGAGTTATAAATCACAGAAAGGACCTTCTTTCAACCCTCCTGTTCTGAAACTCACCTTGTGGAGTTTGTGACCATGTGGGCAAATGTGGGAAGTCCTCGCTGTCTGAGTGATGGAGACTGTTTTGACCCTGAAGGTCTCTTTCTCCTCCCTTGACATCCAGGTTAAGAGGCTGCCCAGTTTCATGCCAGCAGGACTGAGTGTCGCTCATGGCTGCCATGTTTATCCCTGCCTCCTTGTCATCGCCTCGGTTGGTCCCTTGCCTGGAGAGCTCCCCTTCCCATCTTCCTCTCTGGAGGATCATGCCTCTCTGCTTTCAAGCCACCCTCCTTCATAAAACTCTGACTATTTCTGCCACTATTGGTCCCCCGATCTCTAATGGTAATCATAGTCATGATCACACATTTTAACCCTTTAGGCTTGAGTTTGGTGCCCAGGTTAGACTGTAAACTCCTTGAAGGCTGTGGATTTCCCATAGTTTGTATTTGTCATATATGCTATTATATGAGCCCAGTGCAAAGCAAGAGCTTAATAAGTGCCCATTTTTTAAACTGATTGATTGAATGCTTGATTGATTGATTGATAGCTGCCCTGACCCCACCTGCTCATATGATGAGACAATGTTTTGGCTAAGTGACCGCAGATGTCAGCAGAGGTGTCCCCCTGACACTCTTAGCTATACTCGCTGACCATTTCACCCCCACTTTATCTCAGCAGTAAGATTCAGCTTCTGCTCCTCTTTCCAGAAAAAAAATCCACTCATGCCAAAGGTTTTGTGAGTCTTTAGACTTTTGCTAAACACTTGGGGATGGTTGGAGGGCTACATTGGCATGGGGTAGCATCTCACCATCTTCTTCTTCCCATTATACAGAATGACTATGGAGTCCCTAGGCATGAGTCTGTGTGCTAGCAATAGCATAAAATGTCTATCGGGGACCCCACTATGGGAGATGTCTAGAAGGACAAGAAAAGACTAAAATTTATTGGGAAAGTGAAAAGAGACACCTGAATAACTTCCAGTTGGGGATTTCTTGGCAGGCAGGGGATTTCAACTACTCTACCTCCTGTTAGAAGCAACAAGAATCGCTCCTCCATTTCTCGCATAGCAGCGTGTAGAGCACTGTCTGCGACTTGAGGATGTTTTCAGGGTCACATCTTCCACCGTGGAATAAGTGACTGACTAAAGCGTTTCTTCTCAAAAAATACCATGCTTTTTTCCAAGAATAATTCCAGGCAATTCTCTTTATTTTCCTTGTTCTCACAGCATCAGTACCCAGAAGGGGTGAGTTTGCCATCTCTGGATCCATTTGTTAAAAGCATTCACCAGAGAATGCAGCTACTAACTCAGGGTCAAAGAGGTTCCAGATATTTTGAACCCTCCTGCTGCCAGTCTTAATGCTGTGGGAGACCAAGAGTGAGGTCTGGGACCCAGAAAACACTGCCAAAAGGGCCCCCTGGAGGTCTGGGCATGAAAAAGTAAACAGATCTCCAGACAGAGCTCCCGCCTGCCTCCCCATCAGGAGCTGTTCACGTGGGTGTCCCTGTGTGTCTCTAGCCAGGGGCTGCCACTCTGTGCCAGCTTCCAGCATCTGCTTGATTCAATTCCTTTTCTTCCTCCTGCCTCGTGGAAATAGCACTTTTATAGTCATGTAATTTCAGAATAGCAGAGATTTCGTGTTAAGAAAAAATGGAATTGGTGCTGGGTCACTGCTGTTGAAACTATAACACCATTTTACTCTTGCCCTGAGAGAGCTCTCCTCTCAACTCCCGCTCCCAGGCTCCCCTCTCTTGTTTCGCCTTTTGTATGGCTCCTTTGGTTTTTCTGCTCCTCAGATGTGCACACAGTTTAAATAACATTCCTTCCTGAATTTGTCCCTTCATTTCCCCAGCTTCTGTGCTTGGGGGCTCTCCAGCTCCCATCTTTTTTCTTTCTTGCTAATGTTCTCTTCTCCTTCCTTTGTTGACACGCCAATTTATTCAGCACTAGCCTCCCCCTTCCTCTCCTCACTGTTTTCCATTCCTCACACTCCTCCTAACCGACAAACACTCCCCAAACTGTGTGTGTGTGTGTGTGTGTGTTTGGGTCTAGGAGAATAAAATCTATTCGTGTCCCTATATCCCTGCTGAGGAGGGGAGGAGTGTATTTTCCTCCTCCACAAATTCTCCTAAATGTCCAGGGTGGCCAGTCTGGACACAGGGTCAAGTTTATGCAAAGGCCAAGGGGTGTGTGATTTGCAGGGTGCTGGGTGGGCCTTTCGAGCAGCTGCTCTTGGTTGCCTGCCTGTCAGTCATTTCTCCCTTTCTCCTTCAGAATTGAACCCTGACTTTGGACATGCAGCCTCCTGCCTAGCCATGTTTTTCAGAGGAGGTGGGCTCTCTTCCCGTGCTCCAGCTGTGAAGCATGGTGGGTCAAACTAATCTTGAGAGTTCCATTCCTCTTGTCAGTGATTGGTTTAGGCATGAACATGTGAAAACAATCCATCCAATAAGAGTGAAGGAGAAGTCTGCTGGAGTAGGGGGCAGGGGTACGTTGGGGATGGTTATCCTTTTTTTTTTTTTTTTTAATGTTTTTTGGTGAGGAAGATTGGCCCTGAGCTAAAATCTGTTGCCAATATTCCTCTTTTCTCCCCCTGCTCCCCAAAGCCCCAGTACATAGTTGTATATCCTAGTTGTAGGTCATTCTAGTTCTTCTATGTGGGATGCTGCCATAGCATGGCTTGATGAGCGGTGAACAGGTCCCAACTGGTGAACTCTAGGCCACTGAAGGTGAGTGTGCAAACCCAACAGCCTGGCCTCGGGGCCAGCCCCAGGTTATCCTCTATTTTTAAAAGGTACACTGGGAAATAAAAGTCCTTCTTAATTGCCCTTGTATGTTGTCTGGAGGCTGTGATGTTGAGAACTGCTTGTGCTGTCTCAGAACCATGAGAAGACAAGCCTCAGGAAAAAGCCATTCTGCTGAGAATAGCAGAAAAGAAATATAAAAACATGTTGAGTCTTTAATGACATCTTTGTGCCACTTAAGCTATCTTACTCTGGACTTCTTATTTTTGAGATAATATTCTCCCTTTTAAGCCACTTGTCTTAGCATTTTTTGTTTCTTGCAACTTAAATTATCTTGAAAAGCATAGCCTTTTTGACCCAAAATAGTTCCTCCACACATATCATCTGTCCCCTGCTTGGCTTGTTATTGACAGGTCATAGCCATAGCTACTAGTTTCGTATCACTTTTCATGTACCAGGCACTGTTCTTAAATGCTTTAAATAAAGTAACTCATTAAACCCTTATAAGACTGTGCAAGGTAAGTACTCTTATTACCCCTAATATACAGATGAAGAAACGGAGGCATAGAAAGGTTGAGAAAATTGCCAGTGTTCCCACACCTAGCAAGACGCCATGGTGGGATTTGAATCTGGCTTTTCACCTCTACCTATAAATTCTCTCACTGTTTTGCAACAAGATCAATAGTTTAATGTTTTTAGTTTAATAGTTTAATAGTTTACATTCTGCCACGAGGATCCATACTCTTAACAATGAGTCCATCAGCTTATGGGAGCTGAATGAACTGGGAGTTCTGGACCCTGGTTCTCCCAGGAAGATGCATGTCCGCTTTGTCCCCACCAGGGTTCAGGTTAATGCTTTGCTCTGCCTTGAGTGAGGGGCACTCCTTGCACCTTCTCGTGAGTCTCTCTTCTTCAACCTGAGGAAGCCCGTGCCAATTTTGTTAGAGTTGGGATTGGTGGCTACCTCACTTCTCTGCAGCTGAAGGTGCTGGGGCCAGTGCTTGCAAGGTGCCTGGGAAATGCACTCCGGGAGCCACCGTTCTCAGGCATTCTTCATTGCTGGTGGGACTGCACTAGGACGGGTTGAACTTACACTGAACAGCCTAAGGGCTAACCAAGAGCCGAACCTGGGGAGCCTTCCCAGTTTCCCCTGAGCCTCAAGCTCAGATTCTCTAAGTCCCCTTTATAACTCAAGGACCTCTAGCTCTTTACCCCACTCAGTGAACTCAGGACAAGAAGATTTGTTGTTGAAGGGCCTTTAATAACCTCTTGGTCCTACCTCCTCCTGCCCCACTCTGTATTCTCAGGATCCAGTTAGGAGACCCCACCAATTATTTTAAGGGAGACAATTTAATATAAATAATTGTTAACCAGGCTTGAAGAATTGAAAAGGCAAAAGGAGAACACTAAGATATCACGGAGCAGCAAATACGGGAAGTAGCTAACATCCTTAGGTCTGTGGAGCAAAGGAAGAGATTGGAATTACTAAAACTTGGAAACTTAGAGGAAGGGACTTCTGAGAAGGGGGCACTGCTCTGCTGGTGCTAATGGAGTAAGGAAGTGTCGCTAGGGTGCTGCTGACAGGACCATGAAGCCCGTAGAAACGCGACAAGAAGCAAACAGGAAGGAGCAAGTCCCTCCTGCCTCCTCCAGAGCTGCAGTCTTCCTCCTGTGCTCCCTGCAGCACAGTCCAGCACTGGGCCTGAGGACAGAGCAGCATGCAGAGCGGAGTATAGAAGGGAGGCTCCGACTCTGAAAGACAATAGCTAATTCTCTCTTTCTCTCTCTCTCTCTTTCTCTCTCTCTGTCTCTCTCTCTCGCTGTAAGTTTGGGAAACAGTTCAAGAGATTGCAGTGTGCACATTTATCAATAGGAATTCAATACAATAAGAAGGCTCTTATTTCACTTTCATCCCTGTTGCCCTGGAGGTACAAGATACCGCTGATGAGGGGAAGCATGTGAAAAAGATAACACTCTAGAAACCTCAGTGCAGGAGGCTTAAAAGACACATGGTAGAAGACACTGATAGATGGTTTGCAGCAAGAAAACTACTGTGTACTGGGGGGATCGTCATCAGACTTTTTCTGAATTTTAGATAAAATAAAGGAAGGAGTTAGATAATTAAGAATTTGATATCTATTAGTATCACGATATTAATACTGTCTTTCAAAAGATTTGTTGTCTCTGAGGAAAGAGTTGTCCTCACCTCTTGAGAAGCTGGGAGGGCTCCACTTCTCCTTGTGGGGAGAGGAGCGGTGTATTCCTGGGCGAATGAACACATATTAAGGAGTCTCTCTGTGCCAGACTCTTTTAAGTACTCTTTACCACTTACTGTCAGTGTAACGTCGGTCAAATTACCTTACTTCTCTAAGCCCCAGTATCCAAGTTGATGAAATGGAGATAACACTGCCTATTTCGTGGAGTTAGGAGGATTAGGGAGATATTGGAAAGCTCTTAGCCCAGTGTTTCTCATACATTGTCTCTTATTGTTTGCTTATTTACTTTGCCCTTCTATATAAATTTTAGAATCAGCTTGTTCATATCTACAAAATATCCTGCTGGTTTAATCTTCAAAAATCAATTAATGTTCCAACACTCTTTTATGATTAAAAAAAAACAACTCAAGAAAATGGGAACAGAAGGAAACTTCTTCAATCGGATAAAAGATATCTATGAAAACCCCACAGCTATTATCACACTTTTACCCTGAAGTCAGGAACAAGACAAGGTATCTGCTCTTGCTACTTCTATTCAACACTGTAATGGAGCATCTAGCCAGGGCGATTAGGCAAGAAAATGAACAAAAGGCATTCAGTTTGGAAAGGAAGAAGTAAAACAACCTGTATTCTCAGATGATGTGATCTTGCACATAGGAAATCCTAAGGAACTCATAAAAAGAAATGTATTAGTACTAATGAATAATTTTAGCAAAGTTGCAGGATATAAGGTCAATAGACAATATCAATTGTATTTGCATACACTTTTCAATACAACAGCATCAAAAAGAACAAAATACTTAGGAATAAATTTAACAACAGAAATGGAAGATTTGTACACTGAAAACTACAAACCATTTTTGAAATAAATTAAAGAAGATTTAAGTAAATAAAAATATATCCCATGTTCACGGGTTGGAAGATTTAATATTGTTAAAATGACAACATTCCCAAAATTCATCTACAGCTGACTATCAAAATCTCAGTTGACTTCTTTATAGAAATTGATAAGCAGATCCTAAAATTCATATGGAAATGCTAGGGACCCAGAGCAGCCAAAACAACTTTAAGAAAGAAGAACAAAAGTGGAGAACTATTACTATCTGATACGAGGACTTGTAAAGCTACAGTTATCAAGATAATGTAGTAAAGATAGACACATAGTTCAAACTGACAAACCAGAGAAATCAACCCCAAATAATGAACTGACTTTTAAGAGAAGGACAAGGGCAATTTAGGGGGGAAAAATAAAACTTAGATTTATAATTCAAATCCTATTCAAAAATTAACTCAAAATGGATCATGTACTTATATATAAAATGAAAACTGGAACACTTCTAGAAGAAAGTATAGGAGAAAATATTTGTGACTGTGGGTTAGGTAAAGATTTCATATGATAACTAGAACTCATATACTGCTGGTGGGAGGGTAAAATGTACAACCACCTTGGAAAACAAATCTGGCAATTTCTTAAGTTAAAACACACAGCTACCATATGATGCAGCACTCCACTCTTAGGTATTTACCCAAGAAAAATAAAAGCATATGTCTACACAGATTTTGTAATGAGTATTCATAGTTTTATTTATAATAGCCCCAAACAGGAAACAATCTTGTGGTATAATAAAAAGTGTATATTTGAACTTTGTCTCTGGTTCCTGGCACAGAGCTCCTAAAAACCCTGGAATTTCCTGAGTGATAAGAATGTCTTTGGTTATTCATAACAAGCCACTTTAGACTATACTTGAGGTTATGCTAATGAAGTATGTCCTGGTGGGGGCCCTAGATAGCTTCAGGATGAAGGCTGGTCACCAGAAAGACCCAGCACGTGAGTAGAGGGTTAGAACTTTCAGCCCCACTCCCTGATGTCCCTCTTGGGAGGGAAGACAGGCTGGGGATTGAGTTCAATTGCCAATGGCCAATAATTTAATCAACCATCCAACATAATGAAACCTCCAGAAAAATCCCAAACAGCCGGGTTTGGAGAGCTTCCTGGTTGGTGAACACGTGGATGTGCTGGGAGGGTGCCACTCCCAGAGATGGCATGGAAGCTGGACAGGCCCTCCTTCCCTGAATACCTTGACCTATGCATCTCTTCCATTTGACTGTTTCTGAGTTGTATCCTTATAATAAACTGATAATCATAAGTAAACTGTTTTTCTGAGTTCTGTGAATTGTTCTAGTAAATTATGGAAATTGAGAAAGGGTTGTGGGAAGTTCTGAATTTGAAGTCATCAGGGCAGAAGTGTGGTTTGCCTTGGGACCCCTCTTTTGGCTGATGTCTGAAGTGGAGGCAGTCTTGTGGGACTGAGCCCTTAACCTGTGGGGTGCGTGCTAAATCTGGGTAGTTAGTGTCAGAGTTGAATTTAATTGTTGGACACTGGGTTGATATCAGAGAATTGGAGGATTGGTTGTTGGTGTTAGAAAAGACATCATAAACTCAAATATCCATCTATAGATGAAAAATAAGCAAATTGTTGTATAAGCATTCAACAGAATACTACTCAGCAATAGAAACAAAGAAACTGTTAATATAGGCTACAGTGTGGATGAATCTTAAAATAATTATACCGAGTGAAAAAGCCAGACAAAAAGGAGCATATACTATATGAATCCATTTATACAAAATTATAGAAAATGCAACCTAATCTATAGTGGCAGATTGATGTTTACCTGGGAGTGGGGGGCAGAGGAAGGAATTACGAAGGGGCGTGAGGTCTTACGGGAGGCAGGTGATGGATACATTCATTATATTCATTCTAATGATGGTTCCATAGGTACACACATAGGTCAAACTTATCAAATTATA
This sequence comes from Equus caballus, assembly GCF_041296265.1. Classification (NCBI taxonomy): domain Eukaryota; kingdom Metazoa; phylum Chordata; class Mammalia; order Perissodactyla; family Equidae; genus Equus; species Equus caballus. Next base: position 43,732,328 of record NC_091704.1, read on the forward strand.
CATTTGAAATATTGCAGTTGATTGTATGTCAATCATTTCTCAATAAATCTGTTAAAAATTTTTAGATGACTGGAATAAAATGTATTCAAATGGTTATCTCTGGGTGATAGACTTCGAGAGTTTTTGTTTCTTCTTTTCTCTATTTTTAAAGTTTCTGCCAGTGAGCTTTTATGGTAGAAAATGTACATATACAGAAAAAAAAAGAAGCGAATGATATGAAAATATTATCCAGCGCTATGACAACACAGTTAATCTTACAGGAACACTGTGAATTAAGTAGTCTTTTGTGGGCTCATCTGGGGACCCAATCACCATTCACAACAAAGCTGCTGTGAAAAAATGGGCTCTCCATTCCAAACGCTGATTTTAAATTGAACTTTCTGAACAGTTGTATTTTCTTTTTAACTCTCTTAGCAGCAGAATCCTTTGTTTCAGGTTTTGTTCACGAGAGTTTCTTTTATTTTCTTGTGGATACTTTTTCCACAGTACAGTATAATGGTTCCTTAAAAATTGAAGCAATATTTGGTGTGGGAAATGTAGATGAGGACTGAAGCCAGGGATGTTTTCTGCTTGATCCACCAGGAAAAGCTTTCAATGCGGTTACGGTCAGAATCAAGACTATAAACATCGCACCTTGTTACTGCAAATGCCTGCCTCCTAGTTTATGTGGCCCTGGAGACAGGAGCGCTTGATGAACTACCTTTGCTCCCCACACACGGTCTCCCTCAATCCCTAAACCCCCAATGGCAAACTTTCAGTCACGCTCCTGTTTCAGGAGAGCTTCGGTCCCATCAGTAGCCTCTATGGAGTCTGTCCTAGTGCTCTCACCAGACCTGAGCAAATACTTGTTTTCCCAGCTAAGTTCTCACTCTGGGATGTTTTTGCAGGCAACAATGCGCAAAGCAAAAAGCAGGCTGAAAATTTCTAAATCGGTGGGACTCATGCCTATTCTCAGGGGAGGGGGACAACAATCAAATCCAGCTGGATTTAGGCTTGCTAGAGCCTAAACAAAATTCTTTAGTCCCCGCAGAGTAGGAAAACTTAGAGAACACTAAGAAAGCTTTGCACAGAAGTTACAGCGGCTTTTCGAATTACAAAAGGTAAAACTGTATTTCCCACTATTTATTGCCTTGGAAATCTTACACACTCTCAAAGACACAATCTGACCATACTTTAGTCTATTGAAAAGAGCTCAATCCAGATGATGTTACACTTTTTTCTTTGACTGTCCAAAATAGGCTCATCAATTTTTCCTTTTTGTGGCACTCTTGCAGCATGCATAACATTGTGTTAAATTTCTTATCTCGAAGAGAAAACCTCTCTTCTATGAATCTGCCACAGGATCTAACAGAGTTCCTACCACAAAGTAGGCACTCAAAAAATGTGTGTATGACTTATGCGTACTGTTTGATTGACAAATTTCAAATGATTAATGAAGCTTAAATAAATGCATTATTTGTAGGAAATTGATGGAACAGTGTCGGAATAAACCAAGAGGTTTCTCATTATTTAATTTCACTCTTGTTGCTGTTACTTTGGCAAGTTTGTTAGGGTCTACAGGGAAATACAGAGCTACAGTTGCATTAAGTTGTGCAATTTCACCATTCTGCTACCTTCTCCCCCATCGCAGCCTGCTCTCCAAGAAGTCTTTTGTTGGAAAATAATTTCTAAGTCTTTGTTAAGGTTTGGTTTGTGTCACTCAGCATTTTAGTTGTAAGCAACAGAAACCGACTCTAGCTAATTTAAGTAGGCAAAGGCTTATTAAAGGATATTGGTAGCTCACAGAATCTTGGGTCAGACCAAGGAATCAGTCAAGCATAATGCCCCAAATGACATAGTGAACCTGTCCTGTGAAGATACCATGGTCCCTGGCACGGGGTCCAGATGCTTCAGATTGCACAGTTGGCATCTTCAATGTAGACCTGGGTACTGGCACTAAAACAGTTGCCACTGCCGCCTCCAGAGATGAAGTGGAACTGCTGTCACTGTGGCCACCCTCACCAGAATGAGTTGTGAGTGGTCCTGCTCTTTTGTGTCACTAGTTTTCTGTTCCAAATCTAGGGCAGAAACAAAACCTAGGCCTGGGCCCTAGATGCAAAGGTGTTGGGACAGGGGTTATCTGGCACATTTACTTGGAGTGGAAAGTCTCAGTCTCTCTCTTAGATGCTGGGGCCATGATTGTCTTCTATAAGGCTGCTTTATCATTACTCTCTCAGGAAACAGGAGGCTTGGAAACATCTGTAATATACATATGCTGAGCACCATCATATAGTGTGTGTGTGACAATGACAAGAGAAAACAGTGAAACTTAGAATGTGTATAAAGGCAAGCATTGGACAGCTGTGTATAGAAATCAATGGATGGATATCGGGGAGTCTGTGAATACACTGCAATTTTAAGCAAAATTAAGTGTATTTCAAAGGCATGCATTGTGCAAAAAGGTTAGGAACCTAGATCTAGATTATAGTCTAAACCAACACTTTGTAGACTAACAAACTGAGTCCAAGAGAGAGGCTTATTCAAGGATCTGTAGGAAGTCCTAGGAGAGTAAGGACTAGAACTCGTGCCTCAAAAATTTGTCAGGAATGTCTTCCAAATGCAAGGCATAGTTTAAGGTCGTGGATGTATCTGTCTTAGAACAACTGTGTCAACTTGCGCCAGAGTTATTACATGTCTTATGTAAACACAGAAGCCTGTTCCCAGGCTTCAGTTTCAGCTTTGCTCATTAGTTCATCTTGCATTGATATAAATCTTACTTGCTTTCCTTACGTCTCCTACCAGTGACCAAGACACATCACCAGCAAGAAAGAGGAAGGTGAATCAAGCCAGAGCTGAGAAGCTCCCAGGTCAGACAACCCCAGCAACTCTAGCTCTGAGCAGAGTCCTGAAGGGGTCTTCCCAGTTGAGCCTGTGAACACAGTCATGTAGGCCTTATTCACAGGGCATTGTTGCCTGTGCTGAAACCACCCCACCCTTCATAGCAAATGGACTACCAGTGAGATTGCTAATTGCACTGTTCAGCCATTTCCAATAGTCCAGGTGCTGAGAACTCAAATGTCTATAGGGGTCAAACAAGTAACATGAGTGAAGCTGTCCAAGGTAAGACAATAGGGAGTGGGGGGGAACTGTAGTAAACTAGAGATAGCAGCTGGAGAAAAATAAAGTTAAATTCATACCTCTCATTAAACAATAAGCTCAATCAACCATGTATATATCAGTCAAATATGTATGTTTTATCTCAGTAACTCAAAGCAATAACTACATAACTAAGACCCAATAACTAAGCTAAGAAATGAAGAGGTCCACAAGTAGCTAAAGCTGTGCTATATTTTTTTACCCAGCTACATGTAAAAGGACTGCCTGCCATACTTCCAGCAATGCAACAGAAGGGCAGGGAAACTGTCCAGTACTTTGGAACAGATGAGACAAATTTCAAAGCAATAAGGGGCTGACTTGACTGATTTATGGATCGGGCAGGACATCATTAAGCCATGGTGTCATGATTTTATTGGGATTTTTTTCTTACTTGATGAACACAAAATAGTGGTGCCTCTTGCAATTGCTAATGTCTTAGAAGTGCAGCAAATACATTTGCTTGTGTGTGTGTGTGTAATATCCCTGGATGGACACACAGGAATTTGTAGCAATGGTTGCCTTCGGGAGACAGCACTGGGTGGCTGGGAGCCAGTATGTTTAAACCCTTTTTTATCTTTTGAATGTTGTATCAGATACAAGTATTATCTATTCCAAAACTTAATACAAATAATAATTAAAAAAAATAAAATGGTGGTTCTTTGTGTGCTAATGGAGAATGAAACCCAAGATAGAGTGTTAAATAAAAAAATAAAATGAGTAAATACATAAAGTAGGCAGCACTTCTTAGCTCCAATCCATTTTGCTATGCAGGAATGCAGACCCAGTGTTCCCAGATCTTGTAATTTTTCAAGAAAAAGCTTGAAATCTCAATTTTGCGTGAAATTTCCTAATTTTTAAGGTTGGTAAGCAATTCAAATTCTTTCAAATGTGATTAGCACAATGAAACCCATCTGTGAGTGGGCTGGGGCCCATGGACTTTGGGACATTCATGTTGTTCCTAATGGTGGCCTGGCTGCATACAGTTATGCACGTTGTTCTGGGGCGCATGCCAAGGAGTCGAGTCGGGGCTGAAATCCAGCCCCATGCCCTTCTCACTGAGCCATGGGGCCTGACACAGAGCTGCTTGCTCTTGGAGGAAAGGACACAAAGATGCCATCTGTTCACCAAGCACAGAGTCACCAAGTTTGTCCACGGGGGCGCCTTTGTCTAATTCAAGCCAAGGTGGTCTATAGGTTAGTGATTGCCCTGCCTGGTGGAGAAGATAAGATTAGCCACTAATTTTTTAAGATAAAACTTACACCCAGATCTATTTTTTCTGTCATAAAATAGATTACTTCTTGCCCTCTTGGCTTATAAACTGTTTGAGGTGCAGGGCAAGTGAAGGGCATTCACACGGCTGCACGGGACTCCGAAGTCCTGTGACTATCTTGGCTCTCTTGAAGTGACCAAGACAGACATGGCAGGTTGTCAAGGAGACAGTTGTTTTTGCCTTGTTTGCTAAAAAATCATCTGCCAAAGCTTTTGTATTTATTCCTCCTTTTTGTAGATGGACACACAGTCCTTGGCTGTCACCAGCACCTGCTCACCTACCCACAAACGAATACATCATGTCAAAGCTAAAGGAAAATAATTCAAACCAGTAGGGGGTGTTTGCTGTCCTGAGAATTACTTGAGATAACGCACTCAGGGTGCTTAGCACAGTGTCTGACACATAGCTCTCAGTAAATGGTCACTTATTTTTTCAAATAAATTGAGAGGTAGGATTCATGTGTAGAGCCCTAAATGTCTTCACACCTTATCAAGTTAGAAGTGAACCATCTTTTACAGTAGGATATAAAGCCCTAGGCAGCCACTCCAGACTCCCCTCAAACACTGGTCATTAGAGGTAATAGATTCACTTAGATTTTGAGGCTTCAATCTATATGCCCCATGTCATCACTGGAAAGCAGGAAAGGAGAGCAAGGGAAAATGAGAGACTGAAAAGTCACTCCTGCCTGTTGGCTTTTTTCTCTCTACTCAAAAATCTCAACTTTACCTGAACATCATCCAGATTGCTAAGAAACTGTTCATTGTGTAAGTTGGGACTTTGACTCTGATTTGGGACAAAGCAATCCACAGATGTTCTGCACACTGCTTACTCCTGTTCCCACAACATTGATGGGTTAAAATGAATCTGCAATATAGCATAATGGTTTCAAGTCTAGGTCTGTTTCTTCATATGAAAATAGCAATGACTGAAACAATGATGATGATGATAGCACAGTCGTAATGATGTTTTGGTCAACAATGGATCGCGTATATGATGGTGGTCCCATAAGATTAGAACCATATAGCCTAGCTGTGTAGTAGGCTATACCATCTAGCTTTGTGTAAGTACTGTAGGAGAGAAAGAGATTTTCCTCTATCCTTCTAAATTCTTTTGGCTGGAGAATTAAATTGACATGAGACAGATTAACAGAAGAAAACCAAACAAAAGTTTAACAACATGTATAAATGGGAGAAAACCAGGAAAACTGAGTAACTCACAAAAATGGCTGAAGCCCTCACCTTAAATACCATCCTGAGCTAAAGACAAATGCCTTTGAGGATAGGAAGAGTCAGGGACTTCAAAGGCAAGGAAAGCAATTCAGAGGTAGGTGAAAAGGAGCAAAAGGTTGGAGAACAAGTGCTTGGCCACACAGAAACAGAAGAACACAGAGCCCAGCCCAACAAGCAGGCTTTTCTAGGTTCCTCCCTGTCTCTATCACCTAGTTCATGTTATGCTAAGGCGATAGCTAGCTTCCTGAGATGGGTTTTTTCATCTGAATTCTTTTAGGCAGTTATAGGGGAAGTAACAAGAAAAACTTTCTGAGTCTTTTGCTTCTTAAAAATAATCAGCCTAAAATAATCCTCATGTTAAAGAGACACATTTTGGGATGTCAAATTTTGTTCCCCTTCAGCACACTCTGTGATGCTCCCACAATGATGAAATTGCCTAACAATGCATTTCTCGGAAGGTATCCCTGTTGTTAAGTGACTCAAGACTGTTCCTGCTTCACTAGGTCATGTTAAGGATTAAATTAGGTCACGTCTCCAAAGTGTTCAGTACAGTGCCTGGCACACAGGTGTTTGGTTATATTAGCCATGATTAGGCACCAGAAGGCAGGACTATGAAACCTCTTTCACTCATCATACACCTACTGAATGCCTTCTCTCTCTGCCAGATACTGTGCTAGAAGCACACGCAAAGACAGGGAGATTGGGCCTTCGGGTGGCTTATGATTTAAAAGAATAATAATTTAGGAAAGGATGAAAGAGAGGTCAAAGTTGCAGCATGATGAGCAGGCGTCCAGAGGTGATGGGAGTGTGACTGACCTGTGGGAATTTAGTGTTGTACAGCATACTCTGATTTTATTGTTACCTGTACTGTAGCTTGAACTTTGTCTTCCATATGGAGCCAAGTGGGATCAGTAATTGGGTAATTTTGACAAAGCCGTGACTCACAGAATGAAAAGAATCTTGAGCTCACCTAGTTTATTCCTTTCACCAGTCTTCAAGAGGGTCAATGCTTAAATAACCCAAGATATCACTGTCTTCCCTTTTCCACATAGGGCCTTTAGAGATTTACTGGTCTCTCTGGAGAGGCACCTGTTTAAGGGGCTTCCAATCAAGGCTACTTCTTTCTCACTTACAACTTTATTTCCTGCAGTAAATCAAGCAAATTTTCGCTTAATGAAAGAAAAGTGGGCCAGGTAGGATCTCAAGATTACGAGTAGCTCACTGCCCTTTCTGCTCCTGCTGAAATTCATCCTCGAGAGTAGTTCTTGGCCATATTCTGGTTTCTCACTGAAGGAGGCATTAGAATGCCATTCTAGTGCATTCCTCAGGGAGAATATTCAGCAAAGTCCTTCCTGAGAATTTGTGGTTAAAGGTTAGTAAAACTGGACACACACTACCATTGTTCAAGAAGTTTTAGTAACTTCCATTTCCTGGACTGGAGTATATCCTTCTTGCTTTTCAAAATGGTTTCTATGACATAATTAGGGCAACACCTGCAGGAGTTGAGGGCCACAAGGTTAAAGGGTCCCCAACTCACCTGTCTCTATCTCAGCCAGGGAGCTCATTTCATTTCAGCAAACATAAATTGGGCACCTTCTGTGTTCCCAGTACTGGGCCAGGGCATGACTGTTTGGAAGATCATAGAGTTCTGTAGATCTGCAGAGACCACTCAGCACAGCTAAACCTTTAATATCCATAGGTGTGTTCATTTGCTAAACATAAATTAGTCAGCTCAAACTTAAACTATCTTAGCGCTGGAAGACATCTTAAGAATTCCGTGGTGCTCAGTGAAGGATCCCTTCTTCAGAATGCCTATATATGAGTATTCCACTTGAGTGTACATACCTCTGGGGAGGGGGAAACCACTCCTTCCAATGGACATTGTTTCACCTGCCACCTGGAGTTTCTTGTAAGAATTAAACAAAATATTACAAATAAGGGAGCTAGAACATAGTATGCCTTCAACTAAATATTAATTCTTTTGCTATTAGGTTGGAAAGTTCTTCCCTAAACTGACCTTAATACAAACTCTGTCTCTTCCACTTATATCAGTTCTCGCTTCAGCTTCTGCATCAGCACGAGATAAGTGCACTTCCTCCTGTGCATGGCAGTCCTTGAAGTGTCTGAAGATAGCTTCCTTTAATCTCACCATCTCTAGCCTCATCTCGTGCTCCACGAGGCGGCCTACCCTGACAGTTCAGCTACAGTAGATCCTCCTTTTCAGTTACTCTATCAACACCTTGTTCGTTTTCTTCAAGCAATTTTCACAGCCTGAAATTGTCTTGCTCATGTATTTGCTTATTTCCTTATTGTTAACTATAACATAAGCTCTTTGAGGGCAAGGATCTTATCTGTCTTTGTTCACTACTGACTCTCTTGTGCCTAGAACTGTGACCAGCAGGCGCTCAACAGATATTTGCTGATTATTAGTTGAATGAGTAAGTGAACAAACCAAAAACCAGTCCTTCAACCATTCCTTGTAAGACTTTATTCTATTCAATTTTTTTTTGGCTCAGGTGACTAAGTAACTCTGTCCTGTAGATGACAATGAAGAATAAAGAAGCTAAATTAGAACAAGGAACATCTACTAGCCACTTCCCTTTCTTACTCCTTTCAATATAGTGTGATACTGAGAGAAAAGAAAAAGCTGTCAAGACCTGGATTCTTATCTGATATCTGCTGGTATCTTACTGTGTGACCTTGGAAGTCTTTCAATCTTTCTGAGCTTCAGTTTTCTCACATAGAAAATCCAGAAGTCAGACAACTTGATCTCGAAGGTGCCCTGGGGCTCGGAATTTCTCTCAACGGAAATTATGAAGGCCAAAAAGAAGCCCCATGTGGCTCAAGTGCACTTAAGATCTGCTCATTCTCCATCAGCAAAGGTCAGTGTTCCCAAACCTGGATGTACCTTTGGGTCATCTTAAGATACATCTAGGAAGTATCTTATTAAACCAACTTTATTGAGGCACAATTTATACACAGTTAAGTGTATGCAACGTGAAGTGTACAGTCAGATGAACTTTGACAAATGTATACACCCATGTAACCACCACTCCAATAAAAACATAGATCATTACCATCGTACTGGAAAGTTCCCTCATGACGCTTTGCAGTCAGTCCACCTAACCCCCTGCCCTATGCAACCATCAACCTGATTTCTATCACTATAGATGAAGTGTTCATTCTAGAACCTCATATATATATATATATGTAGATATATATAGATACGCATTCATATATATAATCATACCATGTGCACTATTTTGTGTTTGGCTTATTTTGCTCAGAATATTGTTGTTGAGATGTCATCCATGTTGTTTCTTACACTAGTATTTTCTTTTATTTATATAGCTGACTAATTGTCCATTCTAGACAGCTTCTTAAACGTAGACTCTTGGGCTCCACTGATGATCCTGGCATTAGGATCTCTGAAGTTGAAGTCCAGAAATCTGTGTGTTTAATATGTGCCAGAAGGAATTCCTAAGCAGAAACTGAGATTAGGAACCTTTTAATTAGGGGATTTTCCCCTCAATTTCAAAGAGTTCCCACAATGCAACTGTTGGCTGAGAGTAAGTTGGTCACAGGTTCTGTGCAGGTCTGAGAACTCTCATTCCTGTCGGACCGTCTCGGCCAGATCTTGCGGCCTTCCATAGCTCATGAAGATCCTGGTGCCTGTAACAAATCCCAGAGAGTCAGCTCTACAAATATTCCTTCAGCTCTAAAGAATCTGTAAATTGAGTTATGAGTCCCAGTGTTCACAGGTAAGCCTATAATCTTAATCTATAAAAGCTCACCTTTGTCACGGAGAACCAGAGGTACTTTGAGCAGCCTTCCATTTCAGCCCAGCTGCTGGAATTATTCATGACAGTTTTATGAGTTGTTTTACTCTCTGGTAGTTTTTTCTTTTTCTTTTTTTCCTTAACAAATGAGGGCAGCATTCTTTGACCATAGTACACAAACGCCACCTTCAGGAAGGAAATATAACATTCTTGTTAAACCACAGGGAACAGAGTTTCTTTTCCTGTATGAGAACTTTGAAAAGTCTTGAGATCAGTATACAGTTTATGTTTTTTAAAAAAACTTTATTCCAGATTTCTAAGAAATAGACTTTACTACTTAGAGCAGTTTCAAGTTCACAGAAAAATTGAACAGCAGGTAGAGAGATGTCCCATATATATCGCCTGCCCCTATATATGCACGACATCCCACCAGAGTGGCAAATTTGTTACAATAGATGAACCTACATCACTATCTGCCAAAGTCCAACGTTTACTTTAGGTTTCACTCTTGGTGTTGTACATTCTATGGGTTTAGATGTGTGTAATGACACGTATCCACCATTATAGTATCATACAGAGTAGTTTCACTACCTTAAAAATCCTCTGTGCTCCCCCTGTTCATTCCTCTCTCCCCTGTAACCCCTGCCAATCACTGATCCGATAGTTTTACATATTTTTATAGAATGTCATATAGTTGAATCATTCAATACGTACCTTTTCAGACTGACTTATTTCACTTAGTGATAAACATTTAAATTGCCTCTATGTCTTTCATGGCTTGATAGCTCATTTCTTTTTAGTGCTGAATAATATTCCATTGTCTGAATATACCACAGTTTATCCATTCACCTGCTGAAGGATGTCTTGGTTGCTCCCAAGTTTTGGCAATTATAAATAAAGCTGTTATAAACATCAATGTGTAGGTTTTTGTATGGATGTAAGTTTTCAACTCCTTTGGGTAAACACCAAGGAGCGTGATTGCTGGATCACATAGTAAGAGTCTGTTTAGTTTTGTAAGAAACTGTCAAAATGTCTTTCAAAGTGGCTGTACCATTTTGCATTCCCACCATCAATGAATGAGAGTTCCTGTTGCTCCATGTTCTGGTCAGCATTTGGTGTTGTTATTGTTTTGGATTTTGGCCACTCCAACAGGTACGTAGTGGCATCTCATTGTTATTTTAATTTGCAATTCCTTAATGACATACGATGTAGAGCATCTTTTGGTGTGCTTATTTGCCATCTGTATATCTTCTTTGGTGAGGTATCTGTTCAGATCTTTTGCCCATTTATTAAATGGGTTGTTCATTTTCTTATTGTTGAGTTTTAAGAGTTTGTTGTATGTTTTGAATAACAATGCTTTATCAGATATGTCTTTTGCAAATATTTTCTTCTTGTGGCTTGTCTTTTCATTCTCTTGACAGTGCCTTTTGCAGAGCAGAAGTTTTTAATTTTAATGAAGTCTGGCTTATCCTTTATTTCTTCCATGGATAGTGACTCTTGGTGTTGTATCTAAAAAGTCATCATCATACCCAAGGTCATCTAGATTTTCTCCTATGTTATCTACTAGGAGTTGTGTAGTCTTGCATTTTACATTTATATATGACTGACTTTGAGTTATTTTTTGTGAGGGGCATAAGCTCTGTGTCTAGATCCATTTTTTTTTTTTGCATATAGATATCCACTTGTTCCTGTACCATTGGTTGCAAAGACTGTCTTTTCTCCACTATATTGTCTTTGCTCCTTTGCCAAAAATTGGTTAACTATATTTATGTGGGCCTACTTCTGGGCTCTCAATTCTGTTCTATTGATTTACTTGTCTTTTCTTTTGCCAATACCACACTGTCTTGATTACTGTAGCTTTATAGTAATCTTGAAGTTGGGTAGTGTCAATCCTCTGACTTTGTTACTCTACAATATTCTGGGTCTTTTGCCTGTCCATATAAAATTTAGAATCAGTTTGTCAATATCCACAAAATAACTTGATAGGACTTTGAATGGAATTGCATTGAATTTATAGATCAAATTGGGAAGAGCTGACATCTTGACATATTGAGTCTTCCTATATATGAATGTGAAACATCACTCCATTTGTTTAGTTCTTTGATTTCTTTCATCAGAGTTTTGTGGTTTTCTTCCTATAGGTCTTGTACATATTTTGTTACCTTTATACTTACGCATTTCATTTTTTGGAGCACTAATGTAAATAGTTTTGTGTTTTTAAATTCTTATTCCACTTCTTTATTGCTGGTATATAGGACAGCAATTGATTTTTGTATATTAACCTTATATTGTGTAACCATGCTATAATTGCTTATTAGTTCCAGAGTGTTTTTTGTCGATTCTTTCAGATAGTCTGCATAGATTATCATGTCATCTGTGAATGAAGACAGTTTTGTTTTTTCTTTCCAAATTTGTATACCTTTTGTTACCTTTTCTTGCCTCTTTGCATTAGCCAGGAATACCAGGACATTACTGAAAAGGAGTGGTGAGAGGGGGCATCCTTGTCTTGTTCCTGATCTTAGTGGAAAACCTTCTAGTCTCACTGTTAAGTATGACATTAGCTATAGGGTTTTTTTAGATGTTCATACAGTTAATTTTAATCTGTTTCACATGAACAAAAGATCTTAAATCTTTTGAAATACTATTCAAAATGGAAGCAGTGGGCACTCAGGCAACATTGAACTATGAAAACAGGTTTACCAGACATCGCTTTTATACTGCAAATGGTTAATTGTGCTTTAAACCAGCTAGTTAAAGAAAATTGTTCATATGTAGTTTCACACTAAAATGGAGAAAATATGTGTTCCCCTGGCTGGTCATTTCATTTCTAATCTGTTTTCTTGGATTGTGAAGACATCTATCTGAAAATCAAAACAGATATGTTGATTTCTCTTTAGTCTATGTGTTGTTTAATGAATCTTTCCTAATTGGATATAATTAAATATTACGGATTCTGCCACTATGGTCTACATTTTATTCACTGCTAGTTTCATGATGGTTTCAATCATTTATCACATCTTTCAACATCTTTTTTCTGGCTAGTACAGTAATAAAAACACAAAGAAATTTAAGTCACAGTTTCCCTTTTCCAGAGACTTAGAGATCCATTAGAAAGTCAAGAGAGACATTAGGAACAGCCAACTGACACTGCAAAACAGAGCGTAATTATTGCACTCCTCTTGTAAGTGCAAGGGGAGACCAGGATATGGCAGACCATGTGGATTGGAGGTGTTGTGGAAGATCTTAGAGAGAAGGCAGTAGGAAGCTTGTCCTCATGGGATGGCTTAGATTTGCAAGTGTGAAGGGAGAAGGAAAGGCATTTCTTCCAGGTATCTGGTCAGCATGAGCAATGGCTTGGAGTTGGGAATGAGCATGATGTGAGGAAGAATAGCATAAGCAGAGCATGAAAAGAATGGTCATGGGGCTTAGATGGATGTGAAAGGGTAAGTATCTCCTTGAGGTATGTTTGTTTATAATTTTATTCTCTATAATGATAAAGGAGCAGATTTTTACACTTTGCAGAATAAACAAAACCATGATTTAGTTTCACAGTTTATGTTGCTCATTATAAGTAATTGCCACTACAAGAAATATGGTAGAAGAGTTAAATTATTCCCCCTCGGGGATGTTGGAATACAGCATGTCCTTCCTCACCCCCGCCGGCCCCCACATTTTTGGAAGGGAGTGAGGGAACAAGCCTGGCAGGAACAGTGGGCTGCTGCATTGTAGGTAGGCTGGAGGCAGAGGCTAGAACCCATTAATAACGACTGGCTTCCATTATTCAAGTCTCTTTCCTGGACCCCTCTCCCTGAAAGTAAGGGGCTATTCGCCCAAGAATGACAGCCTTTTACTATCACTGTAAAGACAGAATTGGCTGCTGTATTCCTAGAAAAATGCCTAGTATGCTAAATATGAGTCACTTTGGATTTCCTGCTCCTTTCAGTTGAGCCCAGTTGTTCATTTCTATGATAACTGGAAATTTCTCGCATGTCTGGCTTATCATTATCAGGTTTTAGCGCTAGTGAGGAGCCTGCGTGGTGGGGCCTTGTGGTACTAATGCTAGAGGTTGCTGCAGCTAACCCTCTGGGAAGTAAGATGGTAGAACGCAAATGTTAATATGCTCTCTAGTGTCATAGGACACAGGGAATTGATAATCTCCTCATTTCCTCTCCTACCCTGGGGAAGTTTAAGAGTTGCAGTAGCAATTACAAAAGCTATATGAAGGTCTCAATCTCAACTTTCAAAGCCAAACGTTGTGGTTTTCAAAAAAAGGCACAAATGTACTTTTCTCTTTCTCTCTTCACAGCGCTGACCACTTATAAAATCTCCCACTCTGAAAAATAGTAGTATATGAATACATTCTCTTGAAGAGCTTTCTTGATTAATGGGGATTGAGGCTGCTATTCATTAATATACTCAAAAAGTGTTTATTGAATATTCACTTTGGAAAAAGCTCATAGTTGAGGATGAGGATATAGTAGTGAGCAAAATGAGTCATTGCTTTCAAGGTATTTAGAGTCTAGTAGGAAAGTCAAAAAAATAAAACAAAACAAAATATAGCAATGAAATGCAATGAGTATTCACATGGGAAGAATACAGGGGGAGCATATGGTGAAAGGACCTAACCTAGTTGGATGGATAAGTTAGAAATGAGCCAGGCAATGGGAAGAGGAAGAGTGCTTCAGGAAGAGGGACAGCCTGGGCAAAGGACTGGCATTGCTGGAGCAGAGGGTGTGGGAGAGAGTGCTACAAACCAAGACTGAGGGAGAGGCAGGGGTCTGACCATGATGGTCTCTGGAAGTCCTCTTGAGGAGTGTGGATGTTATCAAAAGTGTGATGGGAAGCCACTGAAGAATTTAAAGCAGAGGAGCAAAAAGCGCATATTAGAAAAAGTGCCTCGTACCCCATATTGAAACAGAGATATAGACAAAGCCTTGTTTACAAATGCTAAGCAATAAGAACTCTCGAAATTTACCCCCAATTCTGCCACATATTCACATGGTCACCTGTTAGCATTACTTTTCATTTTGGGTAAGGGTGAAATAAGGGAAAGAAAACCAAAGTAGTGCTGGCACTTTGGATTCTCTAGGATTCAGAGATTTCCATGAGCCAGGATGATTCAGGATAGGATGGATATTTCAAAATAATAGAGGAAACTGTTTCCATAGTGTCCAGATCAGAAAAAGTGGAAGGAAATAGTCACAATGGTAACAAGGTTATCTCTGTTATGAATGATTTTATTTTATGATTTATATTTTTTAATAGTTTCAAAATTTCTGTATTTATTTTATAATCTGAGGAAACTATTTTCAATTTAGAGAATAATAATAAAGTTAAACTTTCTAGAATTTTTCTCTTTTCTTTTATTCTTTTATCCTCCTGCTGTCTTCGCCTATTCTAAAGGTCATGGAGAGCATGTTTTGATTCATTATTTATTATTCAGGATCCTGGGACCCTGGAGGAAAAGTTCTGGGAGGTCAGACTCACACAGAGGTGATAAATTCCATTTCACCATTGATTTTTATAGCTGCTGCATTTCTTTCAGTTCTTTTTGCCCCAAGCAGCATTAATAATGGATTTCATGTCTTCTTCTAAATTTAATGTTCAGCCCTAGCCTGTCGCTGAAGCAGACTCATGCAACTAACGTGGCTTTTCTTCTAAAATCCCACGTCCTGAAGTATCTCAGAAAACATACTTAGAGGTGGTGTGTGTGGTGGGGAGGTTGGCTGTCATCAGACATACAACTTAATGGAATGACTTGGATGACTCGGTAAAGGCCTTACATAAGACTGGTAATGGACTCTCATTTCAACAAGTTTTCCTACTCCACCCCATCACCGGCCTGTTAATGGTGTCCGCCTTGGGAGAAGGTGTTGGGAAAGGGTGAGATGGCTGCATAGTGATTTCATAGAGGGGTATAAAGGATTAGCGAAGTGGAAGGAGGAGGATGGAAATCAACAGGGAAGGAAAACAGGGGTGTGCCAACCTCACGGCAAGGCTCACACAATCCAGTCTAATCCAAAGCAGGTCAGCAAGCCATCTTTGATTGGGCCATCCAGCTGAGTTCTCCATGCTCTGCTCCCTGAACTGTGCCCAGCTGGCAGGATGAAAATCATTTGAAAATATCCGGAAATTGCTGCTCACCAGGGAGCATCCGTGAAAAAATACCAGCCGCAAAAGAGCTGGCAGGGGCTCAGGGACGCTGGGTCACCCTGCCACGGCAAGTTTGTCTGAAGGAGTTCCGGAGTTGTTTCCCAGATGGGCTGCTCGGCTGCTTTAAGTGTTTAGGCCTTGGACTTTTTTGTAGTGTTTCTCGTAATGCAGGAGATGTGTTCTTGAAAACCTGTGGGTAAATCAGAGTTTTGCACCTGGAATTATATTTTTCGAGTGCAAGTGAATATCCCTGTGGTCTCTAAATTGAAGGATTTTTCATAAACAATTTACTGTTTCGTAAACCTGGATTTTTTTTTTTTTTTTGATGATCCCATCAATCTGCATTTCTTAATGTGGAATCCACCCGAGGTCATCGTGGTAAAGAAATTCTAGGGCGCTGAGACATAGTCTGTATTTTTGCACATTGCTGCCGGGAATGGTAAGAGTTAGACTTTTTTCCCAGTAGACTGGAATCCTGGGAATTGGCCTACCCTGTTGGAAATTTGCCCAGCCTCTGATTCTAATGTCTCTTTAAGAAATCAAAGCTGCAAAAACCTAACTCAACATTTTAGCTCATCCTTTCCTATCCAAGGTTATTCCCAACATCATTCAGTGATTTTTCTTGCCTCTTAACACCCTTACGTCCTTCTCCAGAATACTGATGTTCTCAGCAAAATATCATGTAAATATTTTGGTTTGAGCTCAGAGTCCAGGCTCTTTGATCTCATTTGGGAGTGAGACCACTGGCTGACACCTATTGATGGTTCACTATTTCCTCTGGTGTTTTCACCTCCTGGGTAGAATCAAGCAGTTCACTAGAAAAGGGTACTCTGAGTTTTAATGAAATGGTAGAAATTAAGAGAATAAAATGTTTGCTACTATTGGTCAGGATTCTCTAGAGAAACAGAATCAATATGGTATATATGTACATGGATGTGAAGACTTATCAGAGGATTTGCCTCATGTGATTGTGGAGGTGGTGAAGTCCCACAGTCTGCCATCTGCAAGCTGGAGGACAAAGAAAGCTGATGGGGTTGTATAATTTAGTCTAAGTCAAACGGCCTGAGAACCAGGGCAGCCAATGGTTTAAGTCTGGGTTGAAGCCCAAAGGCCCAAGAACCAGGAGTGCTGATATCTAAGCGCAAGAGAAAATGGATGTGCCAGTTCAAGCAAAAACAGTAAATTCGCTCTTTCTCTGCCTTTTTGTTCTGTTCAGGCCCTCAATGGATTGGATGATGCCCACCTACATGGGTGAGGGCAATATTTACTCAGCGTACCGATTCAAATACTAACGTTTTCCAGAAGCACCTTCACAAGCACACCCAGAAATAATGTTTTACCAGCTTTCTGGGCATCCCTTAGCCCAGTCAGGTTGACACATAAAATTAACCATTGCATCATCTGAATCAAATGCACAAACTGTTCTGTTTATGAACTTTACCGTCTTGGTGGCCTGACTGGTGGCTTCTATTTGTTTAAACGTGTGCAAGACCCTATAGGCCAAAAAGGAAGAAAACATAGGGATGGAAATGACCTCACTAACGTTAAGACCCCACTCTAGACAAGCTGAAAATGTCCCAGATAGGTCACACAGCAGCTCTCAGAGCAGAATCCCCAAGAATTCACGACATGGTTTCTTCGAAGTCTTGTGGGTTCCCATGCCCCTACACTTGACGTTTCAGCCCCACTAAGCACAGGGGTTCTCCAGAGAGAGAATTGAGAGTCTGGGTGCTGAGAAAGAGCCTTTAGGCAGCTAAGAAGGTGTGAGAAGGAAAGAAAAATAGGAAGGGGGTTTTTAAATATTGCTGAGTGATAGGACTTGAATCCCTCTTAATTTCTTTAAAATCTCAAGTAAAAAATGGAATTTCTTTTCATTACTTTTGGTTCCTGGACTATGTTTTTAAATTCATCTAAATATTGTCTGAGCCATAAAGGGTTTCAGGGTTTATTCAATTTAGATAAAAATATTCTTTCTTTTGGCAAAGTAAGTTGAGAGCCAGGTGGAGGGTTGTTTTATATTTCAGAAATTCTTAAGAGATACCCCCAAATTCTCAGGGAAAACTCCACAGGAGACACAGAGTTTGGTAGCAACCCCTTTGTCCCTTGTCAACCCAGTCTTCAGATGGGTCCAGGCTAACTGGGACTCCATCTGCTAGTGCAGATGCTCACTTCTGTCACTAGGCCAGCCCTGCTAACTGCAGGATCCCATCTTTTTATCATGATTTTATATGTGACTGCTGCTAAACTCCCTTGGCACATGTCTTTGCTTTTCTTTTATAAATATTGACAATCCCACTTTAAAAAATATTCCTTATTTACACGGGCAGGATCTAGTTGTCATCCACCGACATAGATTGCACTGAAGGGCAACTTCCACGTCACTTAGACATGGTCTTGCTTTCGTCCGAGGCTCCCAAGCTTGGGTATGTATCAGAATCACTGAAGGAGGGAGTGCTCACTCTACAGTAAGGATTCCAGTTCTCATCCTAGGAATTCTGATCTGGGAGCTCTGAGGTGGACCCAGGAATCTGCGATTTAACACAGACTTCCAGCAATTCTGATGCAGGTGGTTCCTGACTGCACTTTGAGAGAAGCTAATAAAAGTACTTTCCACAGAGCCCATCCGGAGGCATCCTGGGAGTCTCCAGCCTCCCCTAGGCCTATATCCAGTGGTTACTAGCATACGTGAACATTCACAGCGGAACACGCAAGGGCCAGGGGATTTCAACGCCGTGTTTTGATGCATAAAAGAGTGCCAGGAAGCATCCCATTTGCATCTAGCTGGTTTAAGCTCAAGAGCCTTCTAGCTAGATAAGGTTATACACTCCATGGCAAAGGATCCATGATTGAAGGTTAAAATCAGGCTTCCTTTCTGCTTCCTGCAAGCTATTTGGTCATATGGCATGGAAAAAAGAACTGCTTAATGAGGAGGAGACATGCCGTGGTTGTCTTTATAAGGTAAGGGCTGATTTTGTGAGAGGAGGATTACGATATTCCTCTGTGGCTCCAAAGAAGAACCAGGAGCAGTAAGTGGAAGCTGTAGAGAAGGGTTAGTTCCGTAAGAGGAAGTTAATAATTAGGGATCTTAAAAATGAAGTGGACTCCATTGTGTGGTAGTGAGCACTGTACCAAGAGAAATTATGCCATAAGCCAAACGTCAAATTCCCCTTAGTTTTTTCTTTGAATCTATTAATTCAGCAAACTTTTTTTCTTTAAGGAAAATTAGCCCTAAGCTAACATCCGCTGCCAATCCTCCTCTTTTTGCTGAGGAAGACTGGCCCTGAGCCAACATCCATGCCCATCTTCTTCTACTTTATATGTGGGACACCTGCCACAGCAAGGCTTGATGAGTGGTGTGTAGGTCCACGCCTGGGATCCGAACCAGCAAACCCCAGGCCACAGAAGCAGAGTATGTGAAGTTAACCACTGTACCACCAGGCCAGCCCCAGTAAACATCTTTTTGAGCTCGTACCCATCCTTGGTAGGGGGCTAGCAGCTGGGGGTGTAGAATTAATAAGCACAGTCCTTGCCTACACAAGATTCATAGTCTGTCTGTGGAGACAGGCAGAGCTGAACAAATACAGTAGGTCCATAATATCCAATATCTATTTCAGCTGACAATGTCTTCTTTTCATTTCTCTACCTTATAGTTATGTTTATCCTTGGCCATTAAAACTTACTTTGGCTAACATGGCACTCTCTCTTCTAGTGACTGTAAACTCACAATAGACTTTGTTTTTCAAGTTTTAATTCAAAAACTTCATTTTTGGAACTTTACAATAGTGATATTCAAACTCTTTTGATGACAGATTTTTGTTAGTAAATAATTTTTGAACATATACATATATATAAATTATATACAAGTACTACTATTACTATTTCTCAAGACACAATCTACACTACAGGCAAGGCCATCATTAACACCAATGTTTACAATTCCACATGTTAAATCATTTTAATTTGAATTCTAGAGGATCCAATTCATTATCAGATGTGGTGAGATAGTCATTTTTTCTCTTGTATTGTTGCTGAAGGGTCATATTAGGAGTAACTGGGTCTCCACCATTGTATTTTTGTAGATTTATGAGTTTGCATTATTGGAAATGTTACCTTCAACCAGAGCTCACACGGAACTCCATTTTGTGAGGGCTAGTTTAGTCAAAACTAGATAAGATCATTCATGAAGCCATCTAACTGGGCACATAGGAACTGCGAATGGCTCAGCAGCTCAAAAGCAGGGGACGGAAAAGCATTGTCAGCCCCAATGCCTTGAGGACCGCCCTCACTGCCCTGAGAACACCTCCCATCCCTCACATGAACCCAGCGTTCTGACGTACAGATAGAATGAAAGCATCTTTTTTCAACTTTCTGCCTTCCATTAGACCATCTTGTGCTTCGGAGTATATGCCATGCACCCAGGCTTGGCAGCCAATTCTTCAGTCCGTTCTGTTCAAATGAATGGCCCCACACAGCTGACTGTGTTAAACAGTAGCTCCTTTCCTCTTTCAGCGTGTGCGGTTGGAAAAGGAGGGTGGAAGGGGAGGGAGGAGTTCTCTCACGACAGTTTTAGG
The DNA here is from genome assembly GCF_041296265.1 of Equus caballus. Classification (NCBI taxonomy): domain Eukaryota; kingdom Metazoa; phylum Chordata; class Mammalia; order Perissodactyla; family Equidae; genus Equus; species Equus caballus. The sequence goes on from NC_091704.1 coordinate 43,752,465, forward strand.
ATCCAGTTTCGGGAGAAAATAAAGAAAAGACAAGTTTTGCACATCAATGATTGATATGATATCACAACATTCTTTTACAAAAAAAGAAACCCTTGCTGTTTAATTCTATACACAAGAACTAAAAATTATCATTTTAGTGAAAGAGAGGAGTAGCTGTATATTTTTTTATCCTCCTCTGTCCCCTCTAGAATGCATCTAGAATAGGCATTCTTAATATTTGTGCCACAAACCCTTAGCTATTTGGTAAAAATTATAAAGACCTTCTCAAAATAGCCTGTAAAGGCATAAAATATAGTACGAGGAATTTCAAAGGAAATCAGTTATATTAAAATATTCAAAAATCAAAATATTTGAAAAACAAATGTATGAAATATGTATTACTATCACATTAATTAACAAGATCTGGTGGCAGATTGCGATTTCAAAGTAATGATGAATATAAACAATACTTTGAGATGTCTGCAATAACTAGAATGTGATGAGAAAATAGGTGTAATTTCTACTGATGACAACGTCACTAGTGACACTACTAGAATTAATTGTCTGAATTCGTAATTGGAGAAAGTACTAAATTTCAAATAGTGATTAATGCAAATAGAGATGCAAGGTTTCTCCCATCCAATTTCATGTAGACCTGAATCCTACCCAGGTCAGGAACTTCTCTTCTAAATGAGCTTCCTACGATCCATCTTACTGTTCCTGGCAGGTATCTCGTCTTCTAAACATCAAAGGGAGCAACTTGCGAGTGTAATAGTTACATGCTTTCCAGAAGGTGTCAGACTTGCATTTCTAAAGACTGAAATCCAAGGGCTGCTATAATCTCCCCAAACAAGCAAGTCTCCTGATTTAACTTCTAAGGCAGAAAATTCACCAGGCTGAGTCATTGGAAATTAGGCTAAAAATGCTGATTTCAAAGAGAAACAAAGAACTTCAAAGAAACAAATTCTATAAGGAGTAAGAAAGTGTTGTTTGAATTAAGAAATTTTATGGCAAACCTCCCCCGCCCCCCAAAATCTGAAAAAGCAGGAACTTGTTTTCCTGTCTTTTCAGTTTAAAGACAGGACTTATATTGTCAGCAAAGATCAGGCGTTGTGAAATTTCTGAAAATACATCACAGTCGACCTTTGGTTGAAGATGGATACTTTATATCCTCACAGAGGAGTCCATAAAGAGGAGGATTACAGAACAGAAGAGATATGGAAAATCCAGCCTATAAGCAGGGGCTTCTGGGTACAAAGAAGGGATTAGGTTGTGGTTCTTCCTTTCATCTAAGCTGTCCCCTAAGAGTTCTTCAGACTCTCCTAGAAAACAAAGAATTTATTGGAAATCTAGTGCATTGAGTAAAAGTTGTTTCCTAGAGCAGTCTTTGTTCTTATATGCACTGTAAGGGGTTCTAATATATCTGGCACATATACGTTTAATTATGATCCATTACAAATGGATAGATTCTGACTATGTACATTGAATATTGGGAAGTTTCTTATCTTCCTCCCTGATTTTCACATTGTAACTTCTGATTGATCTTTATTAGAAAACGGTCTCTGTAACAGTCTGCATTATTGGTCCAAATTATTTGCTCTTCCTAGAAAGGACTAACTTCAAGCTTGGCCAAGTGACTTGCTTTTGTTAACGAAATATAAGCATATGTCAGGTCTAAGCAGAAGTTTTGATAGCCACTGAGTGGTTCTGCCATTCTCTTTTCCTCTTTCCTTTGCCTCAAGAAAAATATGTCCCAGATCAGTACAGTTCCTTAAGCTTCTATGACAGGAGAAAAAGACATGAAAAAGAGTGGAAGCATTCTGTGGCTGAAGGGATGCGAATAAGGAAAAAGCTTTTATTGTTTTAAGCTGTTGATATTTGTTGGTTGGTCGTTATACAGTAAAACTTAGTGAAAGCTGACTAATATAAACTCTAACTCCTTAATTTTCAATTTTCTTCCTCCTTCTCCTGGTTCAACTAGCTATTTATCTAAAAGCAAACCAAAAATACAAGTTTGCTATGGGTGCTTGTATTTAATAATCACTCCTAAAATAACGAAGAAAGAAGCCAAAACCTTCTCTCTGTCTATCTGCAATCGTTCTCCTCCTTTTCCTCTTTCTCCTCCTCCTCCCCCTCCCCTCCTCCCCCTCTTCTTCTCCTCCTCCTCCTCCCCCTCCTCTTCCTTCTTCTTCTAATAAATCCCATCTGTCAGTACCTGATTGGCTGTGGAAACTTTTTGGGTTCTCTTGCTAAAGAGAACATAACTATTATATTTGGAGATAAGTTACTGGTTCCCAGGAAAAGCTTCTAGGTCTCTTGGAGTGGTCAGTCGTGACCTTACTCTTTCTTCTGGTGGAATAAGCATGGAATCTAGAGATAAACTTTTTTCCTGAAGAGACAAAGTTATATTGACCTGTGTCATGGATTTTGAGGTAGCCCCTATTTCAAATATCTCATCTTATTGACCCGATGGCATCCATAAGTACCAAATTTTTGCTTCTACAAATAGTTATCTTAAGAAAACATATGATTCTACTCATACAAAATTCAAAAATAGGTGAAAGAAAACTAGACTGTGAAGTCAAGACAGTGTTTATGTTTGGCGGGAGAACTGGAGCTGTAATTAGGAGGGGAACGAGCAGGCCTTTGAAGAAGTGTTCTTCTATTTCTTGTCCTAGATGGATAGATGAGTTTTCACTTTATGATCATTCATTCATGTTGTGTATATTTTTCTATATGTATATGATACTTTACAAGAAAAAAGTTTAAAAAAATGCAATCACTGTAGCCATAGCCTATTTAAAACATATATGAAATTAAGAGCTTGAGAATTAACAAACTCTCACTTAGAAGACCCATTTTGTTATATAACAGAGAAAAACACTCGTTCATTCATCCTGGTTTTCCTGGGCTAGGAACCAAGTGCGGTTCAATTTAGTACTTTTTTTTCTGTATTGAGTGTTCTTGTTTTTTTTTTACAGGTTTTTTTTTTTATAGCTAATCAGGGGAAAATGACGTTAATTAGGTAATTCCACAAACAGGTAATTGTATATTACAGTAGGAAATTATATAAATAATTAACTACAATTGTAACAGTTCTGTGAAGAAGTACAGAGTGCTGGGTAGATGAAGCCTTATCTTGGCCGTGCTGTTATCAGCAAACAAAGGAGAAACGCCCTATTATATACAACTCCCCAATTTAGAAGAGAAAAGCAAGCAATAATAAATTAGATCAGTAGGTAACAATTCCAGAGACAAAGTCAATGATGCACAATAATAATGTGCAAAAAGTATAGATTCCCCACTTGCCTCTAGCTGCTCCCTCCACTGCTATCAGAAGTTGTCCAGTTCTGGGCAGATTCTGACTCTTGAAGGCTCACTTTGATCTTCTTATATCTCTCCTTTCACACAGCCTCTTTAAGCACAGCTTCAGACACATTCCCAGAGCCTTCGGCAGTGACACACTTCTTTCTCCAACTACTAAGAAACTGAGAGTTAACCCTCAGAGTTGTTTCTCAGTGCGAACTCAATCACCCCTGAGCTTTATGGCCAGACCTGCAAGGCTGCTGGGAGTCTATGACCCAGAGAGCTGGTCTCGGGGGCTCTGATGGTCAGAGGAGGGGAGGGAAATGGAGACCGTAGAGAGAACTGGATTCTGCTTCCCACCTCCCCAAGTCAGCCAAGGACAAATTTCCTAAACTCTTCTCCCCACCAACCAAAAACTAAAAAAAAAAGAAAAGAACAACAATGCCTTTGATTTTAAGGGTTTCGTTGTATTCTTTTGCATCTCAATTTTCCAGGTTTCCCCCTACACCCGCATGAACATCTCCAAGCATTCACGTGAGATAGTTTATCAGATCATTTTCAGGATAGAATTTAAAGCAGGATGGAAAGATAGAGGCCACCAGGCCCCTGAGTGGGGAAGGAGCCATCAGAAAGACAAAGTACAAAAAGGGGAGGGATTGGTCTTGGGCCAGATCAATCGTCCTGTTCTGAGAACAGTGTAACTAGAGTACAGGGTGCACCCACTTCTTTGGGCAATAATGCAGGAAAATCCGTATGTATTGTGGGGATGAAGCGGGGGCTGTATTTATTGACAGGTGGGGAATGGGGTAGAGGAATGTACACACACCTGGAACACCTGCTATAAACAAGCCCCTGGCCCAGGAGGAAAGAAGTGGTTGTCAGAGAATTAGTAATGATCGAAGTTGCCCTGGAACATCCTTGTGCCCGAGATGAAGTTGACATTAACTTGAACATCTAAGAACGTAAAATATGTTTTTCTCGAATACTAGTGGGTCTTGTTCTTTAGTCCAGGAACTAAAGAACTGAGCTAGAAACATTGAATTCTTCTCAAGGCTCAGACTTCTTAACGGGCAGAGGGGTGCAAATCTTCAACAAAATGTGCTGGGTTTCTCTTTAAGAGACTTAATTTCACACTGGGGAATGATGAGGGGAAATGCACAAACAAGCCTGGCTTGAGTGATCTGAAATATTTCTTTTAGACGACAAAGTTTCATAGCTCTAAAACACTTTCTGACATCAGTTTTGTGCACACACATGGTTTTGTGATTTCTCTCTGTACGTCTGCTGCAAATATGAAAATGTAGCTTTCACCTGGCCACTTATCCTGTTCAGGAAGTTCTAAACGTTCTTTATTTCTTATTAAATCAAGTGTTCCACCCTTTCTTGCTTGCGATGTCTTCCATAATCCGGCCCTGAATTTATTCAACATAATTTCCCACGACTTCACAGCAGGCAACCCCTGCTTTAGCCTTGGTCTCCTCACAGTCCCCCAGAAACACACTTTCTCCCGTCTCCTACCACACCCTCTTCTTGCTTTCTGACCTGTTCAGTTCCTTCCTTCAAGATCCAAGCCAAATCCTGATGTCTGTGAGGACTGCCTTAGGCAGGGAAGCCTTTATTGGTCTCCTGTCTGAATAGCACATAACTTATGCAGCCCTTGTGAGACTAAGCTGTGTCTACTTCTGGGATTCTGACATGTCTTTGTAGACAGGTGAATAGATCTATTTGTACGAACTGAAAAGATGTTGCCCAAGACCACAGAGTTGGAGCCTCCTGGTAAAGTCATGCCCAAGTTAGAGTCGAGGCAGGCAGATAAGCTTGGCCAAACCTTTGGCTTCAGAGGGAAGGAGCAATACCGGGTACATCATAGCGCCTGCCATTCACATTTGTCTTCTGGCCCAGCTCCAACTCCAGAACTCAGGACTGAGTTGTAGGGAGGAGTGGCTGTAAGTAAAGGGATGTTTTGTTGAAAATGTGACAAGACAATGGGGCACAAGTGACTTTTCTTTGAGATTCCATTAACAGAGCGTAAAACAAAAGGTGAAGAGAGGCATTTGGGCCAAGTTTCTCATTTAATATTTAACATCCCAATTTCTTATTTAACATCTGATTTAACATCCTGTGGCATTTTGAGGACTCCAGGCCATCCTACCAATTCTTTAAGGAGACTATGGTCCCTGGTGGAAATTATGCCAGTGCCAATAAAGGAGAGTTGCTAGATAAAAAACAGGGTGCCCCATGAAATGCAAATTTTGGATAAACAACAAATAACTTTTTGGCAGATGTCGTGTGACATTTGGGGCATACTTATACTAAAAATTATTTATTATTTATAAAACTCAATTTTAACTGGGTGTCATATATTTTTATTTGGTAAATGTAGCAACCCTACCATAAGGGACAATGATGCCTGAGAGAGGGTAAAATGTACAGAGGGATTCCACAGGGCCTAGAGGGGAGAGTTCAGATATGATAGACAGGTAGTTGGTAGGCTTCCCTTTCAGTATAAAAGGGCAAAGCATTGAGAAGAGAAAACCTTTTGAGCTTCCACTTGTTTCATATCTTTGAATCAGTCATGATGCCTGGAGAGATGACAGCCATCTAGAGGCCATGGGTTGTAAACAGGAGGATGAAAATCCAAGAAACTAAAGATGGTGGAGCAAAAGTTTAGGAAGAGCCTGAGTCCTTTAGGCCACTGTTGAGCTCCATCCAGGGAGGTACACCCTCCCAGAGATACATCTGCATAGAGCTGGCTCGAAATCTGAATGACATTCAAGTTCTATTAGACAGGAAGAAGGAGGGAATGGATGCTGGGTAGGCCATCAACAGTGTTACTAACAATGTAACCAGAAACCAAATAGATAGTCCATCTGTAGACATTATTTCTTTAAAACCTCAATTATTGACTACGGAACATTGACTTTTTAAATATATATACAGAAATTAGAAGTCAAAGAAGACAGGAAAGTAGAGTGCAATAAATGTGCTAGCGTGCCCCTTTCCTTGTTTTTGTTTTCACTAGACTACCAGTATAGTTGAATGTCAAGCATAGGAGACATGTTACAAAAAATTAAATGGTTTACTTATTCCCTATAAGATCCCTGCCCGTATAGTCTTCCTTCATCCATGCAGGGCCACTTGATCCCCTACCAGCATCACTCCTATCTCCTATTTATACATCCCCGCCTCAGCCTCTGGAACGTGTCCTTTCAGTAGTCAGGGAGAATTTAAGGAACTGTAACTCAGTAGCCCAAGTGTGTCAACCGTGTCGTTTATCAGTCATTCTCTGAACTCACAGTAAGCTTCACATCTGACTGCCTTCCTCCAGATTTCTCATGTGTGAGACATTTAGTGTTTCTCTTGCTTGAGACGCTGTCAGGTATTCTGTTGCCTACAGATAAATGCATTCCTAACTGAGAGAGAAGCTGCCAGGACTTGTTCATGAGCACATACGAGACACCCTTTACCAACTTTCAGAAACGTTTAGGAGGAACTTTCCGGGAAAGTGAAGTCCTGAAATATCAGGTCATGGAGGGAGCCAACCAAACGTGGGTTACACTTAGCTTCTATACCGAGAAGTTAGTGATACTGGATATGAATGAGCCTCAAGTCTCCAGGTGGACTGCAGCTCCTGAGAGCTCAGAGATCTTCCTTTATATTTCCTCCTCACTGCACGACTCAACACACATTTATTAATTGACTGTTTAATTGATTTATGGAGGATATCCAACTTACGCTAAACCTGGAAGGGAAGATTTGGAAGGCGATGAGGAGAAAGAAGAACATCGTGGGTTAGGACAAGATGTAATAACAGAGACCCTGGAACAGTTGTTAGCACAGCATGTTTGGTGCACAAAGATTAGATCTTCTAAAAGGGATTGGTATGAGTTTTATGCCTGGGAGGAACAAATGGTACTGCAGGATATATTGCAAGGTGTTTGGGTGCAGCAGATCTCTGGGAACCACTGCAGTCCTTGAACAGTGGAGGAACACAAGGACAGAAATATCTTAGAGAAATTAGTCAGCAGCCAGTATGGCATATTAAAAGAAAGACATTGGAAACATGGAAGGTAGTTAGGAAGCTCTTAAAGTCATAGAGGAATGGATTATGGTGGTGGTAAAGAAGCAGGGGGGAGAAAAGTAAATTCTAGAAATAGTTCAATTGAAGAACTGAAAGAAGACAAGGGAGAAGAAATGCTAAATTTGCTTGATGTCTACGTTGTGCCAAATACTTCATATACACTGCCCCATTTAGTCCTTGTGATTTTTTTATTATACTCACCATCCAGCGGGGGAGGCCAACTTATAAACATGTAACAATATGACAGAGTGACAATAGTTCTAGTAGGAAAAAAATAGTTCTAGTAGAGCTATATATAAAAACCTATTGAAGAATTCAGGAAAGAGGAACAGGCCCAAGGAACGTCTTGAAAGATGAGTGGAAATTTAACACAGAAAATTCAAGGAAGAACATTCCAGACAGATGGATGGCATGTGCACAGGCACTTCTTTGGCAAAATCATTGCATGTGGTGTCTTCCAGAGAATTCATCAGTACAAAGGAGTTCCTCTGACAGTGAGATATTTGCAGGCCAGGGTAGGGGGCTTTTTGGTGCCCTAAAGTAAAACCATGTAGTTAACTCCCAATTTGGCATCTTAGAAAAACTATAACTATAGTCAGGAGTGGAAACATCACCAGAGATTCCTGCTGAAAATAACACTCCATGATGTGGTGATGCAAGAAGGTGGAGGAGTGTTGAGGTTCTTCCCATGTGCTTCATCTCTCTGTCCTTCCCAGGATCCTCCAGGGCCACCTGCATCTCCCCCTGCCCCCATGCCTGTGGGTTCTCCTGTCCATGCTGGGGCTACATATATTCTGAGCACAAACAGCCAGACAGCATCCTCTACGTCCCTCATCTATTTGCTCTCAAGGCTAACTTTACAGCCTCCTCCTCTGCAGCCTTCCTGAATATCACAGACCACCCTTCTCACAACTCCCTGCAGCTGTGGCTTTCTTTTTTGTGTTCGTGAGAAACATTAGCCCCGAGCTAACATCCATGCCAATCTTCCTCTACTTTGTATATGGGATGCCACCACAGCATGGCTTGATGAGCGGTGTGTAGGTCTGCGCCCAGGATCCGAAACTGTGAACCCCGGGCCACCAAAGCAGAGCATGCAAACTTAACCACTACACCACTGGGCCAGGCCCTGTGTCTTTCTGATATTTGGTCTGGGGACCCTGGGGCACAACAGCAGAGACCTCCTGCCCAAGGCTTCCAGTATTCAGGATGTCGTTTGATTGCTTGTTTGTTTTCTCTGCTGCCCTTGGAGATAAGCAGGAGACGTCAGATAACCCTAATATCAGGAGGGATCATCTCAGTCTCAGAGAACAAATGCTCCTATTGCAGGAGGGGTGGGCTCCCTGGAGATGCACTGCCCGTTGTGTCCTCTTGCTCCACAGGTCAGAATCTTGCGTTGTGGCATTTGGGGAGAATGAGGAGTTTATTACGTCCTCTTCTACAATTTGTTCAAAAAGTTAGCACAGGTCTCCATGTTTCTACTGATTCTGCTGCAGCTTTAAACCTGTTCTTCAAAGCCTCACAAATATTAGCATTCTCTTCATATTATTCTTCCTTCAGATAATTCCTGCGGAATGTGTCCAGATGGCACCGGAGGGGAGTCAGGACAGCCCGGAGTCAGCAGACCTCACTTTTGGTTTGGATTCTGACTCTGTCCATCCATTCTGAGCCCTTGAACAAGAGCTCACTTTTCTGAGCCTCAGTTTCCCCATTTGTTAAAGAGAGGCAACAGAGTTTTCTCTTCCTTCCTTAGCATTTCTAGGAGGACTGGATGAGGTTACATATATTATAGTGATGTAGGAAGGATAAAGTATGTTAGATGTGCATTATCACCGGGAGCAGGACAAAATAGCTAAAAGCACAGACTCTGGAGACAGACTGCCAGTTTTCTCTTCTGGAAAATGAGGATAACCATGCAATCTGAAAGCTTTGAAATCCCCAAAGCTCAGACACCTAAAGTTTTTTCATAAGTGGGACACTCACCCTTATTTGGTGGCAAGATTAACGTGAGGGTTTTTATGGTCTTTGTCCAGCCCACTGGCTGCAGAAATATAGATGTGCTTGTTTCCTGGGTGCTGCCCCAGACCCCTCTGAGAATCATTACATAGTATGTGCTGTATGCACTGTACTGCTGTTCTAAAACATGAAAAATTATGACTTGAAACACATTTGACCCCAAGGAATTTGGATACGGGACTGTGGGCCTTTGGTACCCAACTCACAGAGCCCCTGTGATGGTTCAGTAAATTGATTCAGATGAAGTTCTAAGCATTGTGCCTGGCCCAAAGCCGCCATTACTATTCCCTCTGTTACTGCAACTCTAAGCATCCTTGAACAATTTCCACCATTGCTCCAGACCTGTTTCCCTATTTATGCCTAGAACTATTAATGTCTACAATTCTATCCATTCAACCACTCAGCACTTGACTTCCCTGAAGCGCCTGTCTTCCTAGCTCTCTGCTAAAATGCTTTCCTGGTTTAGAACAGAGAAATCTTCCGTGTAGCCACCTCCCCTCTCCTCCTCCTGCCTTCTTGCTCATTAGTTGGATGGTTTGCTTGTAGGTGAAGGAGGCTGAGAGAGAAGTCGAGGAGCTATCCCACCAGCTGGTCTCAGACTCCTAGCTCACCCTGATATACTTCCCACGGGCTGTGTGCCTGGGATCCTGTATGTGTGGCAACTGCTCTGCCCACTCAGAAAACTTACTTCCACTTTTCTGGACCTCAGTTTCTCATGGATAAAGTACAACGGTCAGCCTAGATGATAGTTACATGCCTTCCTGCTCCCTTATATCCCGCCTCCTGTGATGCTGCTCTAGAGCTGTCATCTTTGCATATTGGGGGACCACATCCTTGATGCCCCTGTGGTGGCCAGCTGACGTGAAAGGGAGAATGAAATCTGCTTACCTTCAGCTCCAAGTATGGTTAATCTAGCCTCAAGAGGAACCAAATGTCAGGCATTCTGGAACTTTGTTACCATGGGAAATTAGATCTTCTTTCCTCAACTCTCTGGGCACTGAAACCAAGCTGACCATAAAAACAGGCTCTGGGTCATCCCCTGGACAAGGTCAGAGATAAATTGGACAGTCTCAGGTTCAGGGAGATTCAGCCTGGTAGCTAGGGGACTGTGGGCAAGGGTACCACCATCGATTAAAGTCAGAGGGCAGGCGGCACAGTGATCAGCATTGGAAATCTGGTCCATAGACAGAAGGACCCGCTAGTGGTGAGAGAGGTTGATGGGTAAGCAGGAGAGGAACTTTGGGGAGTGGCTAGGGTTCAGGGCAGCTCTAGTTCAGGAGGAAGACTGAGGTGTGAGGGAGGGTGAGTGAGGTGAGGGGAAGCAGGATGGAAACCTGGTGCTTGTGAACTGGGTCATCCAAAGGTGGGGAGGAAGCACCATGACCCTTAAGTCCATGGGCCCCCAGGGCTCTTCCCTGGAGCATGGAATGCTGCCATGCTGTCAAGACACTATTAAGTGCCAGTCTTGTCTTCCCTTTATCCCTATAAAAAGAACCCAAATTTTGTTTCAGAAACAATGTAATCAATAAAAAACACTAATATCTCCAGAGTCCCAGGTGTGTTTGGTAAGATATAAGCAAAAATCCCTGGGAGGGGCTGTGGGAAAACTTGTTAAAGGGCTTGATTCAGCTGGCCCATGCTTTTGCCCTTCATCCTTTCTCCTTTTTTTGCCTGAAACTCAGACAGGATACTGAAAGAGGAACAGCCATCTAGTGAGCGTGAAACCCAAAGCCATAAGCTGAACTTGGTGGGGCTGAAAGCTAAAAGAAGCCTAAGACCCTGATGGTACCGAGGGCTGCAGGACTAGCCCTGAATGGTTCTTTGGCTTCTTGTCATGTGAGAACAATAAACTCTTGCTTGTTTAATCTACTGTGGTTGGGGTTCTGTTTTATGCAGACAAACCCAGTCCTAACAGGCACATGTATCTGCTTACTGGATTGTTGTGAGGATTAGATGAGATGCCTTAGGAGACCCTAAGGGTTCAGGCGAACCCTGAGGACATAGCTGGGTACCCAGAAACCTGCTTCAGGACCTTATCCTAATCCTAAACCCCTAAACCTTAAAGACTGAAGCCATTGATATACTTCCTGTCCCCAGCTTGATGAACTCCAGACTTAGTGGGGTGAGGGTAATCCTGGGACCACAGAGGGGATGTGTCAGTAAATCTAGCTTCAGGGAAGCAGTTTAGAAAAACCAAGAGGAAGCAAGACAGAGGATGACATATGTCTTGGCTTACTGAAAATCCACCTGCATGTCTAGAAACAATTTCTCTGCTTATGTCCTATCAGTGTGGTTCAGTAGCATCTTCTTCATATTCAGAGTACACACCTTATTTATTCATTAATCAAATACTTCCTGGGTGCCAACAATGAATTGGGTGCTATATTAGGTGCTGGAGATAAGGTGGATAAAATAAAATACAGTCCTCGGCCTCAACCATCTTTTCTGGGTCTCAAAATTTTTAGGTAATGGGGCCAAAAGATGAAAAGCATATTTAGGTTAAATATGAGGGAAGAAAAAACTCTGAATACTGAAATTGCCATCATTTTGCATCCTCTGATTATGCTGCAAGAATAACATACACTAGGTTTTGGGAGGTGGGGAATATTTCCAATCCAGGCTGAAGTGGAAAGTTACTGGTATGCTAAGTAAGTGTACACAATTATGGGCCGAGATCAGACAAACTATAGAGAGCTCTTAATTTCTAGCATTTCCTTGGGCTGTGAGTAAACTGCCACTTGACCCAGGTAAAATATGCTGTCTCCTTAAATGGAAAATACCCAGATGGTGGAAATTTTATGTTATTTACCAATGGGAAGCTGTTGGGTCTTGAGTGATACCCCCTGCACCATATTCTCGATGGCTGACTTTTTGCCTCCATTTCTCAAATAGCTGCCCCTACTAGAGAGGTATTAGGGTACACAGTATAGACCATGCTTCAGAGTGCAGGCTCTGGAGTAGGAACACTGACTTTGAATCCTAACTCTGCTCTTTACCAGCTTGTGAGAAGCCAGGTAATTACTTGACATCACTGAGTTAATCATTCCTACCACATAGGGTTGTTATGAAGATTAAAAATAATATAGAAAAGATGGAGAGTGCTTGGGACAGAGTTAGAGATCAAAACATGTTAACTGAGGGGAAAACGAGATGAGGAAGGGAAAAGAGGGTATGGGAAATCTTTCCTCAGAGGGATGATCTGGCCTGGAGCCAGTTTACCCCCAAACACACCTCCTTGTGCCGTGTCTAACCAGACATGGCCCATCCTCAGCAGACCCCAGAGCCAGTTCAACTTCTGTTCTCCGGTGCTGCCCCAATCACCTTCAAGCTGCTGGAGAATGTAGAGGCTCTTCAATTATTTAACAGAAAGCTGCCTTTCAGTGGTGCTGAATTGTTCATTGCTGAGGGTTGACATGTGGACAGTTCTGGAAGGTCTGTGAAACGAGCAGGTTCAGTGCCCCATTGGATGAATGCTTTGTGAGTCTACTTGAGGGTTTTCATAAAAGGACTCACTATCTAAAGACATTAGTTACTTTCGTCAAGATGGCGGTGTGAGTAGACATTGAATTTGTCTCCTCCCATGAACACAACCAGGTTGCAACAATTTTTGGAAAAACTACCCCAGATCGAAAACTGAAAACTGGATAAAAAGAACCCCCACAACAAGGACAGTCCTGACGAAGGCAGAAGAGGCAGTAATTCCCGCTAGAGAGGAAAAAAGGCACCTTTGGGAGCAGCGGAGCTTCTCAGCTGGCCAGGCAGGAGCCACCCTAAGGTATGCAGCCCTCCCTGGAGGATCAAGGTCCAGAGCAGGGCTGATACTGATATAAGCATCCTTCAGACTCAGCCCAACTGAGACGGGAGTCTTACTGTCTGGCTTTGCTGGCTATTGACTGCAGCAAGGATACCCCAAGAAAAGCTATTGGCGAAAGCCGAAAAGACCTGGGTTTTAAAGGGCCCACGCACGAACTCACTCATTGCAGTAACCTAAAATCACTGGAGAGAAGGCTGACAGTCCTTTGGTGAAACGAGACTCACCTGGTGGGCTCTGGGGGCATCTTGGTGAGAGGAGGGATCTTTCTGGAGACTGAGACATTGGTGGGGGCCGTTGTTCTGAGCTGGTCCAGGCGTGCTGACACAGACCCCGGTGGGTGCCATTGAGGTTATTCCCTTGGCCTGTTAGCCCAGGGGTCTGCCATGCCCACTAGAGCACAGCTTTAATCCAGTTCAGCCAGGGCAGGCAACCCACCCTAGGGACCAGTCCCACCTAACAGCAAGCCCTCAGGCTACATTTCAGCCTGCATTGACAGGGTATCTTGATCCTCTACAGGCAGGCAAGGGTGTCTGCCTGTGTGAGGACCAGGTGAACTGTGGGGGGCATTGGTGGAGAGGTGGGGACCTCTGCAGTGCGGCGTCAGAGTACACTCCAGGGGGTTGAGAAGTGTGCATGGACCAGGACTGTGTTGATGGTGTATGTGGTCCTGTAGGGGGGTGAGGCTTAGCTGCAGAAGACCTGTGCTTCACAAATAGCCATAAAAAGGATTAGCCCCATCTTCCAAAGCCTGAAACAATTGAGTGCCCCTGTGCCAAGGGCCAGCCCCACTCGGCTCCACTCCTAAGAGAACTGACATCAGGCTTGTAGGCTGGAGGCCTATCACAACTGTATGCCCCTGAGCCTAGCAACCAGCTACACTGGGTACCAACCCAATTAAGAGGAAAACTGCAAGAGGAGTGTGCTGATAGGCTTTGTAGCCAACAGTGCTGAGGATCCCCAAACTGGATTTACAAACAGCTGGCCAGGGAAGGAAAGATTAGACTCCCTGGGTACCTGTAGTGGGAGCAACGCTGCCACAGCAGAAGAACACAAGTAGCCCACAAAGGGGTCACTCCTGGTTCTTATGGACTGGTGACGAGAGAGAAGCACACTGCTGGGCCTCATAAGGCATCTCATACATAAGGCCACTTCTCCAAGATCAGGAGACATAGCCGACTCACCTAGTACAAAGAAAATAGCACAGAGAAAGAGGCATAATGAGGAAGCAAAGGAATACTTTCCAAGCAAGGGGACAGTACAAAACCCCAGAAAAAGGACTAAATGAAACAGAAACAAGTGACCTACACAACAAAGAATTCAGACAAAATATCATAAAGATGCTCACAGATATGGGGAGAAGAATGGATGAACACAGTGAGCACATCAGCAAAGAACTGGAAGATACCAAAAAAAATCAGAAATGAAAAATACAATACCAGAAATGAGAAATTCACTAGAGGGACTCAATAGCAGAGTAGAAGAAGTAGAAGAACAGATCAGCGAGCTAGATGAAAGACTAGAGGAAATCACCCAAGCAGAACAGAAAAGAGAAAAAAGAATTAGACAGAATGAGAACAGTCTAAGGGAACTCTGGGACAATATCAAGCATGCTAATGTTTGGATTATAGGTGTCCCAGAAGGAGAAGAGAGAGACAAAGGGGCAGAAAATTTATTTGTAGAAATAATAGATGAAAATTTTCCTCACCTGAGGAAGCAAACAGACATCCAAGTTCAGGAAGCACAGAGAGCTCCAAACAAGATAAGCCCAAAGAGGCCAACACCAAGACATATTATAATTAATATGCCCAAAATTAAAGACAAAGAGAGAATCAGCAAGAGAAAGGCCACAAGTGACATATAAAGAGAAGCCCATCAGGCTATCAGCAGACTTCTCAGCCGAGACCCTACAGGTGAGAAGAGAATGGCACAATGTACTTAAAGTGCTACAAGGAAAAAACCTACAGTCAAGAATACTCTATCCATCAAGGTTGTCATTCAGAATGGAAGGAGAGAGAAAGGCTTCCCAGACAAGCAAAAATTAAAGGAGTTTAGCACCAAGAAACCAGTTCTGCAAGAAACGCTGAAGGGACTTATTGAAGTGGGAAAGCAATAACCACAAATAGAGATAAAAAAAAATTATCAAAGCAGCAAAACAACAACAACAACAAAAAACCAGGCAATAAAATCACTTGTAAGGTAAAAATATAGTAAAGGCAGCAGATTAACCACCTGTGAAGATAATATGAAGATTAAAAGACAAATGTACTAAAGTCACCTATTTCAATGATAAGAGGGTAATGGAGAGACACACACTAAACAAGAGCCTATATATGATTTGAAAAACATATAATGTGGGAGGAGGAGAATGAAGAAGTAGAGCTTTTAGAAAGAGGTCAAGGTAAAGAGTCTATCAACTCAATATAGACTGTTATATACATAGAGTATTAGATAGAATCCTCATGGTAATCACAAATCAGAAATCTATAACAAGCAAGAAAAAAATTAAGACAAAAGAAATCAAACATATTACTAAAGATAGCCATCAAACCACAAGGGAAGAGAGCAAGAGAAAAAGAAAGGAACAGAGAAGAACTAGTAAAACACCCAGAAAAAAAAAGTGACAAAATGGCAATAAATACATATTTATCAATAGCTATTTTAAATGTCAGTGGACTAAATCCTCCAATCAAATGTCATAGAGTGGCCAATTGGATAAAAAAAGAAGACCCATGTGTATGCTGCATAAAAGAGACACACTTCAGACCTAAAGACACTCACAAACTGAAAGTGAAAGGATGGAAAAAGATATCTCATGCAAATGGCAAGGAAAAGAAAGCGGGGGTAGCAATACTTATATCAGACAAAATAGACTTTAATACAAAAACTGTAATAAGAGACAAAGACAGGCACCACATAATGATAAAGGGAACAATCCAACAAGAAGATATAACACTTGTAAATATCTATGCACCCAACATAGGAGCACCTAAATATATAAAGCAATTATTAACAGACTTAAAAGGAGAAATAGACAGTAACACAATAACAGTAGGGGACTTTAACACTCCGCTTACACCAATGGATAGATCATCCGAACAGAAGATCAATAAGGAAACACTGGCTTTAAAGGACACATTAGACCAAGTGGACTTAGTAGATATATACAGAACATTCCATCCAAAAACCACAGAATACACATTCTTTTCAAATGCCCATGGAACATTCTCCAGGATTGATCACATATTAGGCCACAAAACAAGTCTCAATAAATTTAAGAAGACTGAAATAATACCGTGCAACTTTTCTGACCACAAAGGTATGAAACTGGAAATCAACTACAGAAAGAAAACCAGAAAAGCCACAAAAATGTGGAGACTAAACTAATGCTACTGAACAATGATTGGGTCAATGAACAAATCAAAGAAGAAATAAAAAAATTCCTGGAGACAAATGAAAACAAAAACACAACATGCCAAAATCTGTGGGATACAGCAAAAGCAGTTCTAAGAGGGACGTTTATAGCAATTCAGGCCTACCTCAACAAAGAAGAAAAATCCCAAACAGACAATCTGAAAGTGCATCTAAAGGTATTGGAAAAAGAGCAACAAACAAAGCCCAAAATCAGCAGAAGAAAGGAAATAATAAAAATCAGAGCAGAAATAAATGAAATATAGACTAAAAAGACAATAGAAAAAGTTAATGAAACCAAGAGCTTGTCCTTTGAAAAGATAAACAAAATGGACAAACCCTTAGCTAGACTCACCAAAGAGAAAAAGAGAGAAGGCTCAAATAAATAAAATCAGAAACAAAAGAGGAGCGATTACAATGGACACCTCAGAAATACAAAAGATAATAAGAACACTATGAAAGGCTATATGCCAACAAATTGGATAATCTAGAAGAAATGGACAAATTCTTAGAAACATACAACCTTCCAAAACTGGACCAAGAGGAAGCAGAAAATTTGAATAGACTGATCACCAGTAAGGAGATCAAAATAGCAACCAAAAACTTCCCAAAAAATAAAAGTCCCGGACCAGATGGCTTCCCTGGTGAATTCTACCAAACAGTCAAAGAAGACTTAATACCTATCCTTCTCAAACTCTTCCAAAAAATTGGAGAGGAGGGGAGGCTTCCTAACTCATTCTACGAAGCCAACATTATCCTGATACCAAAACCAGACAAGGACAACACAAAAAAAGAAAATTACAGGCCAATACCACTGATGAACATGGATGCAAAAATCCTCAACAATACTAGCAAATCAAATACAACAATACATTAAAAAGATCATACATCATGATCAAGTGGGTTTCATTCCAGGGATGCAGGGATGGTTCAACATCCCCAAATCTATCAAGGTGATACACCACATTAACAAAATGAAGAATAAAAATCACATAATCATCTCAATAGATGAAGAGAAAGCATTTGACAAGATACAGCATGTGTTTATGATAAAAACTCTAAATAAAATGGATATAGAAGGAAAATACCTCAACATAATAAAGGCCATATACAACAAACCCACAGCAAATATCACTCTCAATGGAGTAAAACTGAAAGCTATCCCTCTAAGAACAGGAACCAGACAAGGATGCCCATTGTCACCACTCTTATTTAACATAGTATTGGAAGTCCTAGCCAAAGCAATCAGGCAAGAAAAAGAAATAAAAGGGATCCACATTGGAAAAGAAGAAGTGAAACTGTCACTCTTTGCAGATGACATGATTTTATATCTAGAAAACCCTAAAGATTCCACTAAAAAACTTATAGAAACAATAAAGGAATACAGTCAAGTTGCAGGATATAAAATCAACGTACACAAATCGGTTGGGTTTCTATACACTAACAACGAAGCAGCAGAAAGAGAAATTAAGAATACAATCCCATTTACAATTGCAACAAAAATAATAAAATAACTAGGAATAAACTTAACCAAAGAGGTGAAAGATCTGTACACCGAAAACTATAAAACATTGTTGAAAGAAATCGAAGAAGACACAAAGAAATGGGAAGATATTCTGTGCTCTTGGATTGGAAGAATTAACATAGTTAAAATGTCCATACTTCCTAAAGCAATCTATAGATTCAACGCAATCCCTATCAAAGTTCCAACAACATTTTTCACAGAAATAGAACAAGGAATCCTAAAATTTATATGGAACAAGAAAAGACCCCGAATAGCAAAAGGATTCCTGAGAAAAAAGAATAAAGCTGGAGGTATCACACTCCCTGATTTCAAATCATACTACAAAGCTATAGTAACCAAAACAGCATGGTACTGGCATAAAAACAGACACACCGATCAATAGAAGAGAATCGAGAGCCCAGAAGTAAACCCACACATCTATGGATGGCTAATATTCAACAAGGGAGCCAAGAGCATATGATGGAGAAAGGAGAGTCTCTTCAATAAATGGTGTTGGGAAAACTGGACAGCCACATGCAAAGAATGAAAGTAGACCATTCCCTTACACCATGCACAAAAATCAACTCAAAATGGATTAAAGACTTCAATGTAAGACCTGAAACCATGAAACTTCTAGAAGAAAACATAGGCAGTATGCTCTTTGACATCAGTCTGAGCAGCATATTTTAAGTCCCATGTCTGACAGGGCAAGGGAAACAAAAGAAAAAATGAACAAATGGGACTACATCAAACTAAAAAGCTGCTGCACAGAAAAGGAAACCATCAACAAAACAAAAAGACAACCTAACACTTGGGAGAAGATATTTGTAAACCATATATCAGATAAGGAGTTAATATCCAAAATATACAAAGAACTCATACAGCTCAACAACAAAAAAACCAACAATCCAATTAGAAAATGGGCAAAAGATCTGAACAGGGATTTCTCCAAAGAAGATATATGGATGGCCAACAGGCATATGAAAATATGCTCAACATCATTAGCTATCAGGGAAATGCAAATCAAAACTACAATGAGGTATCACCTCACTCCAGTCAGAATGGCTATAATTAACAAGACAGGAAACAACAAATGTTGGAGAGGATGTGGAGAGAAGGGAACGCTTGTTCACTGCTGGCAGGAGTGCAAACTGGTGCAAACACTATAGAAAGCAGTATGGAGTATCCTCAGAAAATTAAGAATAGATCTACCATATGATCCAGCTATCCCACTGCTGGGTATTTATCCAAAGGACTTGAAAACACAAAGGCATAAAGATACTTGCACCCCTATGTTCATTGCAGCATTATACACAATAGCCAAAACTTGGAACCAACCTAGGTGCCCATCAAGGGACGAATGGATAAAGAAGATGTGGTGTTTATACACGATGGACTGCTACTCAGCCATAAGAAATGATGAAATCCGGCCATTTGTAACAACATTGGTGGACTTTGAGGGTATTATGCTGAGTGAAATAAGTCAGAGGGAGAAAGTCAAATACCATATGATCTCACTCATAAGTAGAAGATAAAAACAATGATGAACAAATACATAGCAACGGAGACTGGATTGGCAGCTACTATAGAGGAAGGGGGGAGGGGGAGGGCAAAAGGCATGATTAGGCTCACATGTGAGGGCATGGATTATAATTAGTTTTTGGGTGGTGAACATGATGCAATCTACACAGAATTATGATGTACATCCGAAAATAAATAAATAAATAAAAATAAAAAAATAAAGACATTAATTTCCTCATCTCTTCAATGGAGGTGACTGTCCTGGCTTCATCTGATGGTAAGGGGAATTACACCAAATGACAAGCACTTAGCATGATGCTTGGGAGGAAATAGCTCAATAAATATTGTTCCATCCTTCCCCATGACCCTGCTCTGGTGTCCTGCTGCCCTAAACCAAAAGAGTATTACTGTCAAAGTTCTGACAACATGTAGTAGGGGGAATATAAGAATCCACTCCTGGCAGCTACACTATAGTAGCAACTACTTTGTCAGGCTAACCAGGTCATTTCCTAGCCCAGTTCTTCTCAACCCTAGTGCCCATTAGAACTCCCAGGCAGGATTTAAAAGACTACCGATGTCTATCATATACTCCCTGTCCCAAGAGAATCGGATTTAATTAATAGCTCCTTGAAAGAATGAGCACATCTCTGGGTTTCAGGTTGTTCCTCTGTAAATTGAGAGCAGAAAGGTGGAGCATAGCTGAAGTGTTGCACAGCTGAAGGCGCCCAGGTCCACCAAAGCCCAGCCGAGGCCTTTCATCCCAAGGGATACTGTCTATTTAAATTATGATATTTTATCCATCATGGATTTTTTGCATTAATTTTGAGTTTTCAAATATTGCATTAAAATATTATTTCTCTTGATCACTGAGTTTCTTTGGCACTCCCTTAAGTTTTGCACCTGAGGTCATAGCCAAATGGTGGGGAGAGCTTAAGAGAAAACCTCATCTCATTTCACCTGTCTAGAAATTGCATCTAGAAAGGGAAATGAACTAGACATCCTGTCCTTTTTCTGGGAAGGTCATGTGAAGCCTGACTATGGTTTTGTGGTGTTTCTAGGAGCAGTGATGGCCAGTCACAAGGATGAGGATGAGTTGCTGGTCTGTGGCAGAGCTGGACGTAGGCCCAGTGAATTTCTGAGGCTTCTCTACAAGAAATCAGTTAAAAGTAAATTTAAGACTGGTTAGATTTTGGCTGTGTCTCTTTTTCAGCTTAAGCAACAGATGAAATTCACTCTGGAAGGAGTACTCATTATTTAACCTGCCATTAGCTTACAGTTAAACTTTTGACTTTGGCTAGCTTGACATTTTCAGCCCATACTAATCTGAATTAGCAAATAAATGAGTGACTATACCAGAACCATGCCTGCAGACATTGTTAGACCAAAAGATAGTTGATTTGCTTGGGAAGGGTGCCATGTTTATCAGGTCAGGAAACAAATGGTTTGCAAAGGAAGCATTCAGACAAGGTGGAGCCGGAGATCTACGTGGAAAGCCTCTTCCAGAGATGGTAGACGCATACAGGTACTTGCAGGCACAGTGACAGCTGTCTGACTTCATCTGCCTCAGAGTGTCTCCAGTCATCTCAAAGGACATCGCTGAATTGTCGACAAATTCTCTGAACTCAACTTTACTATTCCTTCAATTCCCACCAGAACACAAGCTCCGTAAGGACAAGGATTCTTGCTTGTTTTGTTCTGTCCTATATCTTCAGCAATTAGAATGATTCTTCACCTAAAATAAGCACTAACAATCAGGTCACCCTCCTGACTACAGATATTTAATATCTTTCTGTTTCCTTTTGAATAAACACTAAAGCCCTTATGTGGCCTACAGGCCTCCACGATCAGCCCCCGCCTACCTCTCCAACTTCAGGTCAAGCCACCTTTTCTTCATTCAGTGTACTCCACGCTGTGCCCTATTAGGCCGTTGCACATGTTTTCTCTGGTGCTTTGAACACACACACACACACACACACACTCTTGACAGGACCAGCTGCTTCCCAACCTCTATATCTCAATATGAAGGTCCCTTCTTCAAAGAAGGCTTCTCTGACTATTCTTGTCCATGGAGATCCTCTTCTCCTTTACTCTCTTTTCTAGGTCACATTTCCTTCGTAGCACTTTTCTCAACTTGTAAATGAATATTTTAAAAAATATACTCCTCTGCTTACTGTCTGTTTCTATGTTAGATTTCAAAGTCCATGAGGGAGTGAATATGACTCTGTTTGTCCCAAGATATCCATACTCCTCTGAAAGACCTGACATAAAGTAGGTACTTAAAAGTTACTTCATGAATGAATGAATGAGTGAACAACTTTAGTATATATGACCCTCTCCTGGACTAAAATATGAAGATGGCGTTCTCCATCTCTCTTTTGTCCATCCTCTTCCCTCTAGGTGTTCTCCTCGCTTGCCCCAGGGCCTAAACACTGCCCAGTAACTGCCCAGGCCTCCTTAAAAGCCCCAGCCTCAGATCTGACAGTCTAGACAACGCCCCTCTAAGATGTTAAAGGCTGAAATGTCATGAGGTACAGTGCGTAATATTTAGCTTTTAACAAAAATGCTTCATCCTAAATACGGTGGGAATTTAGGGCATTATAGACAGCTTATGGGGAAGAGATTTATGTGAGGACAGGAATGGCCATTCACCCCACAGAGGCAGCCACCTGGCCTGTTGTCTATGCAGGAGACAGATCCTGGCACAGCTATTATAATCAGTTAAAATCAGGTTCATCTGGGATTTTCATGCTATTCTCTTGGCCTTTATAACTATATATTGGGTAGCTTGCACTATTTTCCCTTTCTACATAAAACTGAAGAGAAACAATAGAAGGAATATGGTTAACAAAATTTACATTTAGGTGTTGAGATATGAATGTTTTTAGTGTTTTCCCCCATATTTGTCTATTTCAAAGTTTTCTTTATTGATAATATGTTACTTTTATAATTTTAGGATATTTAAAAGATTATTTCATATGCTCTTCTTTGTATTTGTATATATTTCAATTGTATAGAGCTCTCCTGTCTAATATGGTAGCCACTAATGTCGTGTGAATATTCAAATTTAAATTAACCAAATTGAATTCATTTAAAAACTCAGTTCCTCAGTCATACTAGCCATATTTCAAGTGCTATGTAGTCACATATAGCTAGTGGTTACCATTTTAGACAGCCCATATATAGAACATTTCTGTTACTGCAGAACTTTCCATGGGAAAATGCTGGCCAGAGTGGGTAGGTTTTAAGCCTTTGAACATAAAGACAGAGACTTACAGGTGTTGAAGAGTAATTTTAATACAAACAGAAGTTTGAAAAGAGCAACTGTTTGGGTTCCTTGTGATTCAAATGCAGTGGTATTGATTCCTCTCTGAGAAAACACCTTGGTTTGCTCACCAGCGTCCCTGAGAGGGAGGCTGATGGGGAAAATATGTCAAAATTTCATAGTTGTAGAAGCTGATCACAGAGTTTAGACATCTGAGAACTTTTACAAAACAATCTGAAAAGACTAGACAAGATGCCTGCCATGATGTGTCATTCTCTGGGGCCACTCCTGGAACCCACCTTCCTATGGGAAATTTCCATAGGCTTACTTGAAATCAGCTTCCTTATTTCTCTAATTCCTACTCCTGTTAGAAGGCCTTTAGGATCTGTTCTTGAACTACTTGCATTTGATGAACTGTGGGATAACCTAATGATAAAGTACAGTTATTGTACAACCAGCCCAGGAGGTTGTGCTCAGCAGCTACACTAGCTCTTCCTTGAAAGACTCAGGGACTAAGTGACCTTTGACACAATAGTGCAAAATGTGAGCAACTCAACTTGTTCTGTAATTATCAAAATTGTCACATGTCAAGATAATTTGCAAACTCATACTTCTGGTGGGCTAAGGAATGGGCCACATCTGCCTCAGCCCTCATGAGCAAGAGGGATCTAGGTTATCAGCTGAGAGGTATAAGGATATCATCATTCATAGATTTTTTTCAACAAATCTTTAGTGAACACCTACTATGTGCTCGATACTGAGGATAGAGCAGTGAAGAAGACAGACCTGGACTCTGCCTTACAGAGTACCACCTCAAATTATTATAACAGCAACGTTATCAAGGTCAAGGTTAATCTTTTTTTTTTTTTTAAAGATTGGCACCTGAGCTAACAACTGTTGCCAATCTTCTTTTTTTTTTTCATTCTTCTCCCCAAAGTCCCCCAGTACATGCCTGTGTATTCTAGTTGTAGGTCCTTCTTGATCTGCTATGTGGGATGCTGCCTCAGCATGGCCTGATGAGCAGTGCCATGTCCGCACCCAGGATCCAAACTGGCAAAACCCTGGGCCACTGAAGCAGAACGCGCAAACTTAACCACTTGGCCATGGGGCCGGCCCAAGGCTAATGTTAAATAACCAGAAATAAGCTGACACCCAAGGGTCTTTTATAGGAAGAGTCAGGAGTGTTTCCAATGTGCAGTAAAGATAAAACTCTACGTACGTGTCTAAAGCAGGAAAGATACGGAACATATGAGTGTGTTTTATATCAATTTGAGCTTCTCAAGAGAGTCCTTAAATGTCGTTTAGGTCTGTGCAGGAGGAAAGAGACAAAATGTTCCTGTAATGGGGTCCTGTAGGGGACATTAATCACCAGATGAAACAGTGCTATGTGGTAAACTGCCAAGACCTGTAACGTATTTCACTGCCTTTTCTCCAAGCACCCTAGGATAACATGGAACAGGGAAGACCTACCAAAATGTTAATTAAAGTCCATGATGAAAGGTCACATTTCCTTAAATAAGTAAGATTATAGTTGCTGGAAACGACATGGAGAATGAGTGACAGTATGAAAACAGAAGGATAGAGCAAAAGGAAAAGATATCTTCTTGAAGTATCTTTTGGCATGTAAAAAAAATAGGAAATCAAAATTTGGATGTTAATTCTAAGAAAGAGACGTTCAAACGATAATACACTGCAGAGCATGTCTACTCAGCCAGAGAGGGTAGACTAGTAAATCTCATTGTAAATCTTTCTTTCATGGTGCAAGCTTCTAGATCTCACACTGAGAGGTTGTAATGATATCTGATTGAAGTTCACAGGCACGGAAAGGAGGGAAGGGTATGTAAAGGCCTCAGTGCTCCTGAAATAAAATTATTTGAGGAAAGGAAGTGTATAAAGTGATGGTCAGGAATCAACAGAAGGCATCGTGGTGGAGGGTTACAGCACAACACGTGGATTGTGCTGGCAGCCTCTCCAGACCAATCCACACTGGCACGGGGGCTGTGGTTTGGAAAATATTTGTTGAATGCAAGAGTATTTGAGCCAAAAGAGATTTAGGAATCATCAGTTGTTGTTGATAGTTAAAACAAGAGCATGAATGAAACCACTGGAAAATGTAACTGAGAAGAGCGGGGGCCAAGCATGAACACTTAAGAATCCCCAATGTCTAAGGTCAGGACAGAAGATAAGGAACCCATTAAAGGGAGAGAAAATGAATGGTCCAAGAGAACCAGCAGAGTATGTTCTCGGAGAAGTCAAAGAAGTGAAGAATTTAGAGAAGAGACGCCTAGTTAAACACAGCTGAGAAACGTTGCCAATTAAGAACCATAAACCTTCCATTGATTTGGCAACATTTGCCAGAGAAGTTTTTGTTTTTGTTTTTCTCAGGAGGGAGAAAAGGTAAATGCTTAGTCTTCCATCTTCAGAATTTTCTGTCTTTCAATTTCCCAAACTATGGCAAATACGCAAAAAATTATGAGACTTTGAACATTCAATACTTGGTGATGAGTCCTTTCCAATAGGCGTGGCCTAAGGCTGTAGAGACCAACTACTTATTTGATATATAAATATTTTGAAATGCTAATCCGGCATTCAATGTAACATTAAATAATACAAAGTCAAAAGCCCCAATTAGAACACTATGGCCAAGATTTATCCTATAAGAAATTCTTGCAAAATATAGTCTACTGATTATCTATCTATCAAATCTGTTTTGCTTTTCTCTTCTACATGCAGCTGAACAATATATATACTATAATGTTAGTTTCAATTTATATTTTGCTTAAAGCATTTAAATATTGTCTATTTGTAAAACCATTTTAAAGTTAAATTATATTTTAATATATGTTATAGATTACTGAAGTCAAATTTAATTTTGAATATTATTTTCCCAGTATAACATAAAAATAGCCAAGAATATTTAATAGGACAATATTCTAATAATTAGACCCTTAGGACTTGTGGATTTAACATTCAGATTTTTTATGGAGACATAATTAACATATAACATTATATTAGTTTCAGGTGTACCATATAATGATTCTATATTTGCATATATTGTGAAATGATGACCACAATAAGTAACATCCATTACCACATATAGTTACAAATTTTATTTTCTTGTGATGGGAACTTTTAAGATCTACTCTTTTACGAACTTTGAAATATACAATACGGTGTTACTAACTATATAGTCACCATGCTGTACATTGCATCCCCAGGACTTATATATTTTACAACTGGAAGTTGGTTATATTTAGTTTATAACTGGAAATTGTACCCTTTGACTCCCCTTCACCCATTTTGCCTGCTGCTAAGTCCTGCCTTTGGCAGCCACCAATCTGTTCTCTGCATCTATGAGTTTGGAGGGGCTTTTTTTTGTAGATTTAACATGTAAATGAGATCAGACAGCATTTGTCTTTCTCTATTTGACTTATTTCACTTAACATAATGCCCTCAAGGTCCATCCATGTTGTTGCAAATGACATTATTCCTTCTTTTTATGGCTGAATAATATTCCATTGTATATATGTAAACCATACTTTATCTATTTATCCTCTGCTGGACACTGAGGTTGCTTCCATGTCTTGGCTATTGTAAATAATGCTGCAATGAACTTGGGAGTGCATATATCTTTTCAAGATAGTGTTTTCGTTTCCTTTGGATAAATACCTAGAAGTGGAACTGCTGGATCATATGATAGTTCTATTTTCAACTTTTTGAGGAACCTCCATACTTTTTTCTGTAGTGGCTGTACCAATTTACTTCCCACCAACAGTGCACAATGGTTCCCTTTTCTTCACATCCTCACCAACGCTTGGAATCGCTTGTCTTTTTGATAACAGCCCTTCTAACAAGTGGAATGGTGTGAACATAATAATCCCAGTGAACATAACATAATCCCAGATTGCAAGGGATTGAGACGTGACAGGGAGGAGAGGAAATGTAAGTGGGACAAGCAATTGCTTTATAGGATCCCTAAAATCAAGACCCATGTGGACATTGTTAATAAGCTTTTATTCCTGAAGAACCTAGCTTGCTAAAATCTAGGGGTTTATCTTCAGAACTGACCTGCCTGGGCTACAAGGATGGGAAATAATTACATTTGACTCTTTGATCTGATGAAGTATCCAAATAACAGAGCATTCTAAACTGGATTATTCTTTGACTATTAAAAACAATGTTTAGCCCTCAGAGAAATAATGCTTTTGAAAACTTTCTCCATAGCAATTCTTGCCCTTCTCTGTAGTGTAAAATTTCCCCACAAGAATTAGATCTGCAGAGTTCAAGAAAAATGAGTTGGCGTCTCTTCCTTTGCAAAGCAAGCTTTAGGGGCTAGTCAGGCATTGAGCCCTGCAAAGTGTCCACCATGAAAGCAAGAAAAGAATCTCTTGATCTGCTATTCAATAGGTCTTATGTAACCTTTGGGTAAATAGAGGGGATGATCAATGAGCTTAAGATCTGCAATGTGGTCAGAAAGCTCTGCACAAACAGAGAAACACCCTGGAGGTGTTGGAAGGCAGATCCTGCCTCTTATTAAGCAATCACAACCTCAGAGTTGTTCATGTAGACCAGCTATAAAAATGCCAAGAAAAATATTTTAATGATTATTTGTTCTATTTCACAAAACCTAGAGTCCTAGGCTATCACAACATCTTAGTGTTTTCAAACTTTATCTTAGTATCAAGTCCTTTTCATGAACTAAATTGTTGACAATATATATCTCAAATTAAAAAACTAGACTACTATGGTTGAAACTGAGTAGACAGAACCAAAGTTACCTCCTTGGAATGCAAGACACAGTTTAAAAGTCTTAGCTCTAGGAAAGATGTTCACGACATTGGCTGTATATTAGAATCACCAACATAGAAATCCCAATATATTTAGGGATCGTGATTTAACTAGGCTAGGGAGAAGACCTCTGGCATGGTGTTTTTTTAAAAGCACCCCAGATGATTCTATTATACAGTGAGCATTAAGAACTGTTGCCCTAGAAGAAGACTATGAGAAACTCCATTATACTAAAGAAGATCCTATTTATAATAAAACTGCTGTCAAATCAACAGTTAGAAGATACTCTGCTGTTGGTTAATCAAATATCTCAGTTAATGAGAGTTGGCAAGTTTACCATGCATGAAAATCCGTTCTACAGGGAATTAGAATACAATAATAGATACGTTATAAAAGTCAGACTGAATATCTCATTCAACCAACATTCATTCAGAAATCATTTCTTGAGTGGCTATTATGGCAGACTATGTAAAGGGCCGAGAGGGCTACATTAGTTATTCTCCTCCAGTCTTTGCTCTCAAAGAACAGTAAGTCTTCTGTGGAAGGCAGAATATATGATATAAAGCAAAATCTAAGAATCAGAAACATTGAAGGATCTTACTGTCTTGAGGTCATTGTCATTTTGGTGGATCAAAGCTGACCACAGATTCTAGCCACTCCTCCCATCAAAAAGTGGTGCCTATTTTCCTCTCCCTTTACTTCTGGGCTGGCCTCGTAGACTCCTTTGACTAGTGAGTGCAGCAGAAGTGATATTGTGCTAGTTATAAGCCTAGACTTTAAGAAGCTTGGCAGGATCTGCCTTTGTTCTCGTGCAGCCTTCAGCCACCATGTAAAGTGGTCCAGCTGCCTTGCTGGAGAGAACACATGGAGAGAGAGATGCCTGGCTGTTCAACCATTTGAACAGAGTGCTATATATGTGAACAAAGCATTTTGACATGTAGCCTTGAGAACATATCATGTCAGGAAGCCCAATTTAGCCATGTGGAGAAGCCACATGGAGAACTAAGGCATCCTGGGCCATAGCCCCAGCTCATTGCCAGGTAAATACACTCTCATGACTGACCAAGTGAGATCAGTGGAAGAATCATTCAGTTAGCCCACAGAATCATGAGAAACAATATAAAGGGTTCTCCCCCTCCAATTCCTGCCATATTTATTCATTGCAGAAAAGATACAGTGAATCTGGAAAGAGATTTGGGTGTGTTTGATTTCATTATTGTTTTTTTATTTTTTCAAGTATCTATTCCATTTTATTTTTATTGAGATAGCATTGGTTTATAATATTATATAAATTTTGGGTGCAAATCATTATATTTCGATTTTTGGGTAGACTACATCATGTTCACCACCCAAAGACTAATTACCATCCATCACCACACACATGTACCCAGGCACCCATTTCACCCTCCTCCATTCCCACCAGTAACAACCAATCTAATCTCTGTTATCTATGTTATCTATGTGTTATCTATCTATATTGTTTGTTGTCATTGTTGTTGTTTTTATCTTCTATTTATGAGAGAGATCATAGCAGTATTTGACTTTCTCCCTCTGACTTATTTCACTTGGCATAATACCCTCAAGGGAGATCCATGTTGTCGCAAATGGCAAGGTTTCATCTTTTTTTATAGCTGAGTAGTATTCCATTGTGTATATATACCACATCTTCTTTATCCATTCGTCTGTTGATGGGCACCTAGTTTGCTTCCAAGTTTTGGCTATTGTGAGTAATGCTGCAATGAATATAGGGTTGCATGTATCTTTATGCATTCATGTTTTCACATTCTTTGGATAAATACCCAGCAGTGGAATAGCTGGATCATATGGTAGTTCTAGTCTTAATTTTTTGAGGAATCTCCATACTGTTTTCCATAGCGGCTGCACCAGTTTGCATTCCCACCAGCAGTGTATAAGTTCCCTTTTCTTCACATTCTCTCCAACACTTATTATTTCTTGTCTTGTTAATTATAGCCATTCTGACAGGTGTGAAGTAATATCTTATAGTAGTTTTGATTTGCATTTCCCTAATAATTAGTGATGTTGAACGTCTACTGTGTGCCTGTTGGCCATCTGTACATCTTGTTTGGGAAAATGTCTGTGCAGATCTTTTGCCCATTTTTTAAATGGGCTGTTTGTTTCTTTGTTGTTGAGATGTATGAGTTCTTTATATATTTTGGATATTAACCCCTTATCAGATATATCGTATACAAATATCTACTCCCAATTGTTAGAGTTGTCTTTTCATTTTGTTGATGGTTTCCTTTGCCACGCAGGAACTTTTTAGTTTGATGTAGTCCCATTTGTTTTTTTTATGTTTGTTTCCCTTTCCTGGTCAGATATGGTATTTGAAAAGATCTTGCTAAGACCGATATTGAAGAGTGTACTGCCTTTGTTTTCTTCTAGAAGTTTCATGGTTTCAGGTCTTACATTCAAGCCTTTAATCCATTTTCAGTTGGTTTTTGTACATGGTACAAGATAATGGTTTACTTTCATTCTTTTGCATGTGGCTGTCCAGTTTTCCCAACACCATTTATTGAAGAGACTTTCCTTTCTCCATCGTATGTTCTTGGCTCCCTTGTGGAAAATTAGCTGTCTGTAGATATGTGGGTTTATTTCTGGGCTCTCAATTCTGCTCCATTGATCTGTGTGTCTGTCTTTGTGCCAGTACCATGCTGTTTTGGTTACTATAGTTTTGTAGTATATTTTGAAATCAGGGAGTGTGATACCTCCAGCTTTGTTCTTTTTTCTGAGGATTCCTTTGGCTATTCAGGATCTTTTGTTTTTCCATATAAATTTTAGGGTTCTTTGTCCTATTTCTGTGAAAAAATATTGTTTGAACGTTGATAGGGATTTCACTGAATCTCTAGATTGCTTTAGGATGTATGGACATTTTAACTATGTTGATTCTTACAACTTAAGAGCATGGAATATCTTTCCATTTCTTTGTGTCTTCTTCAATTTCTTTCAACAACGTTTTATAGTTTTCAGTGTACAAGTCGTTTGTCTCTTTGGTTAAATTTATTCCTAGGCATTTTATCCTTTTTGTTGCAATTGTAAATGGGATTGTATTCTTATTTTCTCTTTCTGCTACATCATTGTTAGTCTACAGAAGCACAACTGATTTTTGTATGTTGATTTTGTATCCTGCAACTTTACCATATTCATTTATTAATTCTGGAATTTTTTTGTGAATTCTTTAAGGTTTTTGTATATATCAAATCATGTTGTCTGAAAATAGAGACAGCTTCATTTCTTCCTTTTCAATTTGGATCCCTTTTATTTCTTTTTCTTGCCTGATCACTCTGGCTAGGACTTCCAATACTATGTTAAATAAGAGTGGTGAAAGTAGGCATGCCTGTCTGGCTCCTTAGAGGGATAGCTTTCAGTTTTTCTCTGTTGAGTATGATACTAGCTGTGGGTTTGTTATATATGGTGTTTATTATGTTGAGGTACTTTCCTTCTACACCAATTTTATTCAGAGTTTTTAATCATAAATGGATTCTGCATCTTGTCAAATGCTTTTTCTGCATCTATTGAGATGATCATGTGATTTTTATTCTTCATTTTGTTAATGTGTTGTATCATGTAGATTGATTTGCAGATGTTGAACCATCCCTGCATCCCTGGAATGAGTCTCACTTGATCATGGTGTATGATTTTTTTAATGTATTTTTGTGTTTGATTTGCTAGTATTTTATTGAGGATTTTTACATCAATGTTCATCAGTGATATCGGTCCGTAATTTTCTTTCTTTGTGTTGTCCTTGTCTGGTTTTGGTATCAGGATAATGTTGGCTTGCAGAATGAGTTAGGAAGTCTTCCCTCCTCTTCAATTTTTGGAATAGTTTGAGAAGGATAGGTATTAAGTCTTCTTTGAATGTTTGGTAGAATTCACTGGGGGAGCCATCTGGTCCTGGACTTTTATTTTTTGGGAAATTTTTTATCTCCTTACTGGTGATTGGTCTACTCAAATTCTCTATTTCTTCTTGATTTAGTTTTGGAAGGTTGTATGATTCTAAGAATTTATTCATTTCTTCTAGATCATCCAATTTGTTGGTGTATGGCTTTTTATAGTATTTTTTTATAATCTTTTGTATTTCTGAGGTGTCCATTGTAATTTCTCCTCTTTCATTTCTGATTTTATTTATTTGAGCCTTCTCTTTTTTTCTTGGTGAGTCTACCTAAAGGTTTGTCAGTTTTGTTTATATTTTCAAAGAACAAGCTCTTAGTTTCATTAATTTTTTTCTATTGCTTTTTTAGTCTCTATTTCATTTATTTCTGCTTTGACTTTTGTTATTTTCTTCCTTCTACTGATTTTGGGCTTTGTTTGTTCTTTTTCTAGTTCCTTTAGGTGCGCTATTAGATTGTTTATTTGGGATTTTTCTTCTTTGTTGAGGTAGGCCTCTATTACTATAAATTTCCTTCTTAGAATGGCTTTTTATGTATCCCATAAATTTTGGCACTTTGTATTTTCGTTTTCACTTGTCTTGAGGTATTTTTTGACCTGTCCTTTGATTTCTTTATTGATCTAATAGTTGTTCAGTAGCATTTTTTTAATCTCCACATATTTGTGGCTTTTCTGATTTTCTTCCTGTAGTTGATTTCTGGTTTTATATCATTATGGTCAGAAAGATGCTTGGTATTATTTCAACCTTCTTAAATTTATTGAGATTTGTTTTGTGGCCTAATATGTGATCTATCCTGGAGAATGTTCTATGTGCATTCAAAAAGAATGTGTATTCTGCAATTTTTGGATGGGTTGTTCCATATATATCTACTAAGCCCATCTGGTCTAATGTATCATTTAAGGCCAATATTTCCTTATTGATGTTCTGTTTGGATGGTCTATCCATTGGTCAGTGGGGTGCTAAAGTCCCCTACTATTATTAGGTTACTGTCTATTTCTTCTTTTATGTCTGTTAATTGTTGCTTTATATATTTAGGTGCTCCTATGTTGAGTACATAGATATTTACAAGTGTTATATCCTCTTGTTGGATTGTTCCCTTTATCATTATGTAGTACCCTTCTTTGTGTCTTGTTACAGTTTTTGTATTAAAGTCTATTTTGTCTAATATAAGTATGGCTACCAACTTTCTTTTCATTACCATTTACATGCAGTATCTTTTGCCATCCTTTCACTTTCAGTTTGTGAGTGTCTTTAGGTCTGAAGTGTCTCTCTTGTATGCAGCATACATACGGGTCTTGCCTTTTATCCAGTCAGCCACCCTATTTCTTTCCCTTTTTTGCTGAGTAAGATTTGCCCTCAGCTAACATCAGTCACCAATCCTCCTCTTTTTGCTTGGAGAAGATTTGCCCTGAGCTAACATTTGTTGCAAATCTTCTTCTATTTTGTGTGTGGGCCACCAACCAGCAGTGTAGATCTGTACCTGGGAACCAAACCTGGTTTGCTGAAGCAGAGTGTGCCAAAATTAACCACTAGGCCCTCGGGGCTGGCCCCACCCTATGTCTTTTGATTGAAGCATTTAGCCCATTGACATTTAAAGTGGCTATTGATAAGTATATACTTATTGCCATCTTGTTCCTTTTTTTCTGGGTGTTTTAGTAGTTCTTCTCTGTTGCTTTCTTCTTCTCTTGCTCTCTTTTCCTGTGGTTTGATGGCTTTCTTTAGTATTAAGTTTGAGTTCCTTCCTCTTAATTTTTTGTTTATTTATTATAGGTTTCTGGTTTGTGATTTCCTTGAGGTTCATATGTAATAACCTATGTATATAACAGTCTATATGAAGTTTATAGTCTCTTAAGTTTGACCTCTTGATAAAAGCTCTACTCTTTTACTCCCCTTCTCCCACATTTATGTTTCTGATATCATATTTAACCTCTTTTGTGTGTGTGTGTATCCATTAACCTCTTATCATGGAAATAGATAATTTTAGTACTTTTGTCTTTTGTCCTTCATGTTAGCTTCATAGGTGTTGAGCTGCTACCTTTACTGCATGTTTGCCCATACCAATGATTTTATTTTTAAAATCATTTTCTTATTCCTATTTATGGTCTTTCTTTTCCACTTAAATAAGTCTTTTTAGCGTTTCTTGTAAGTCTGGTTTATTGGTGATAAACTCCTTTAGTTTTTGCTTGTCTGGAAAACTCATTATCTCTCCTTACATTCTGAATGATAACCTTGCTGGGTAGAGTATTCTTGGCTGTAGGTTTTTTCCTTTTAGCATTATGAATATATACACCTTGCACACACACTGCCCCTTGCACATGCCCTGTCCTGCTGCAGCAGACCCACTCACCCCACTGCAGAGGTCCCATGAACCCTGCCTATGTGGGCCCACAAGCTGCCCAATGGCTTGCTTATGGGTAGGGCCAGCTGACTGCCATGGCTGAGCTAGATTAAGTTGGTGCCCTAGTGGGTGGGGCAAAGCCCTGTGCTAACAGGCCAGGGGAAGAACTCCAATGGTGTCTGCCAGTGTCTGTATCAGCATGACTGTACTAAGTCACAATAATTGCTGCCACCAATGTCTCAGTCCCTGGGGAGGTGGTCCCAGCCACCTCTTGCCTCCCTGAGATGCACTCAGAGCCTATCAATTGAGTCCCTTTTCACCAAAGGACTGTGCACTTTCCTTTCTGGTGATTTTATGCTGCTTTTGAAACCAGTGGATTTGTGCATGGGCCCTTAAAGAGCAGGCTTTTCTTTCTCTTATGCTCAATAGCTTTTCTGGGAGTATTCCCTGTTGTTACTAACAGCTAGCAAAGCCAGGTATTGTGAGGTTTGCCTTTGTTGTGCTGAGTTCAAAAGCTGCTCATTGTGGCAAAGCTCTCCCACTCAGATCTCCCTCTCCTCCAGGAAAAACTTCATACATTAAGATTGCCCCAGCCATGAAGCGCTGTGGCTAGAATGTGGCTTTTTCCTCTCCAGAAAGGTATTTCTGCATCTTTCACCCCAGTCAGCACTGTCCCTTGTTGTGGGGTTTCTTCTTATCCTGTTTCCGGTTCTCTCTCAGGGGTATGTGTTCAAGAGTAGTTGTAAATTTGTTGTGTCCATAGGAGGAGGTGAGTTCAGAGTCCCCCCTATGCCACCATCTTCCAAGAAATCTCCTAAAGTTTTAAGTTTTTTCTGAGGAAGAATCACCCTGAGCTAACACGCATGCCAGTCTTTCCTCTAGTTTGTATTTGGGTCACCGTCACAGCATGGCATGACGAATGATACAGGTCTGCACCCAGGATCCAAACCCACAAACCCAGGATGCTGAAGCAGAGTGTGTGGAACTTAACCACTACGCCGTGGGGCCAACCCCCTCCTAAAGTTTTTAAGTTACTAACATTCGGGGTTGTTTGTTACACAGAAGTATAACTAATATAGAAACTGATAACTAGAAGTTGGATGTGGCCATAAAGAAACCTAAATCATGTGGCATTGATTTTGGACCAGGTAGTAGGTAGAAGCAGGAAGGGTTGCCAGGAGATTAGTAGTGGAGGTTGGAACAGCAGTGAAGCACTTCCTATTGGAAGCTGGAGAAAGCAACACTCCTATCATTTAGTGCAGAATTGTTTGGCAACACTCTTGCTTGTGGTAATCTGGAAAACAGAGAATACATCAATGAATTTATGGATCTGGCTAAGGAGATTTCCAGGAAAAATGCTGAAAGTGAAAGTTGGCTTCTTTTAGCCAACTATGATAAAGTATGCAAAGACAGAAATGAGCCAAAGAAGAAACTATTCCTTTTAAAACAGAATTTAGAGGAAATGTTTCCAACCCTGGACTTGCTAGGTTGGAAAATTTCCAAGCTCTCCATGTATCAAAAGACTCTCAAAGTAACAAATGGTCTCAGGATAAAGACCAAATCCAGGATGCTGACAGCAAAACAGGGACCTGAGTGAAGATCAAATCAAGGTTTCATGACCTTGATTTGTGATTGAACAACCCTTTGTCAAGACCTCTGAAAGATAAGAATCTCAAGAGCCTTGCTCCACAGCACTCTGCCTTATAGTCTAAAGAAAAGAGATGCCTGTCTTGAAGAAGTTTATGGGTGTGACTTTTATTTGATGAAGTGAATTTGTAATCTGATACATAGAAAACATACAACATTTTGAAGAGAATTATATTGGCAAAAGTATCACCAGTTTGGACAAAAAGGGACAGAGGCAGTACAAAATAAAATGAGGCTCTGGACTCCAAAATTTAAATAGGTGAAAACCAGACAAAGAAAGAAACTCAGCTATAAAATTGGGCCTTGTCTTATAGAAATGAATGGAGTTCTCAGTGGATAGAGCCAAGATCTAGATGGGAGAACCAAGAGCTACCCATGACAGTGGGTTGGGAAAAGACTCTGAGAGAGCAGAACTGGACCCTAATCAAGGAACACTCCCTGCGCTGTAGTAGGAGATCCCGAGAACCTGTGGATTTCAAAATTACTAAGGATCAAGGACTTCTATGTACTTCCCTTTCCTCCTTTTTTTTTTCTTTTTCACTTTCCTCCATTTTTGAATGGGAAAGCTCATTACTGTTATCCTTTTCCTGTCTCACCTTTGTATGTTAGATATTTCGAAAGGCAGATAACTTATCTTTTTAATGCATAGATCTTTGAGTAGAGAGGAGCCACACTGATTGCATATACCCAGGGAACTGCCTTAGGAGCCTCATTCATATCTGGACCTGATTTGGATGACAAAATCCCGGATCTCAAGCCTGAGCCTGGTATCATAATCGAATGAGGCTTTTGCAGATCTTGGGAAGAGATGAGTGTATTTTGCATGTGGGAGGAATATAAGTAATTTAGAGCCATAAATTATTACAGATGGCCACAAATTCTATGCTTTTCTTTCATCCAGAGATAGAGTTTATTTTCTCTCCCCTTGAATCTGGGCTGGCATTGTGACTTGCTTTGTTCTATATAATGTGGCAGAAGTGATGCTAGTCTGGGCTAGTCTAGGCTAGATTTTAAGAATTGGCAGCCTTTGCTTTATTAGAGTCTTGAGTCACCATGTGAAGAAATTAAGCTTCTCGCTGGAGAGACTACATGGCCGGCCCACAGCTAGTCCAGCCATCTCAGCCAAAGTACCAGACATATGATGAAGCCATCTTGAAATGCTGCCTTAGGACGCCCATGTTGTGAGGAAGCCCAAGTTACTGTATGGAGGGGCCACATGGAGGAGAATTAAGACATCACAACTCATAGCCTGAGCCTGGCTGCCAACTGAATGAAGTTACAGGACTGACCCAAGACAAGACTAGAAGGAGAAGTGTTCATTCAGCTCACAAAATCATAAGAAATAGTAAATCATTGTCGCTTTAAACCATCAAGTTTTGAGGAGATTTTTTTTACAGAAATAGATAACCAGCACCATTGTGAGCTTCAGTTGGAGCATTCTAGATATGCAGAATAATCTTCAAATAGAGTCTTAGCTGGAAGATTGATTAAACTAGCTATTTTGTGTTAGCAGCTTTTTTTTTTTAACTGCATCTCAGGATGATATCAACAAAAACAATCCCAGGATGCTTGAGAATAAGTAAAAGTAGAGAGTAATGCAGCCTAGAGAGAAGACCTTGATTCTGCTTTTTCTGTAATTATATCTAGATAGAAAACATGCTGGGGAAATTCACTCAATAGATATTTAGTAGATCAAGTACCTACCAAGAGTGTCAGGATAACCTAAAGAGAAAAAAACATCTCCAGTTTCTAAGGAAAGATGGGATTTGAACACATAAATAATCCAAATATTAGCCAATTTCAGAGCTTACCTAGCTCTGAACATTAGAGAGGTGTTCCCTTCTCTTCTATTTTCTGAAAGAGATAGGTAGGATTGATGTTAATTCTTTGTTAAACATTTGGTAGAATTCTCCAGTGAAACCATCTGGATCTGGAGATTTTTTTTTGTTGGAGTCATGAAATTATGAATTCAATTTCCTTAATAGTTATAGGATTATTCAAATTATATCTTTCATGTTGGGTGACTAGTGGTAATTTGTGCTTTTCAAGGAATTGGTGCATTTTATCTAAACTGTCACATTTGTGTGTAGAGTTGTTTGTTGTACTCCCTTATTATCCGTTTGATGGCTGCGGGGTCTGTAGTGACATCCCTTACTTCATTTTTTATATCAGTAATTTGTCTTCTCTTTTTCTTTGTCAGTCTTGCTAGAGTTTGTCAACTTTATTGATCTTTTCAAAGCACCAAATTTTTGATCCATTGATTTTCTCTACTGTTTTTCTGCTTTCAATTTTATTGATTTCTGCTCTTAACTTTACTATTTCCTCCCTTCCACTTATTTTAGAATTATTTTGCCCTTATTTGTCTAGTTTCATGAGGCTTTTTATTCTATAGGAAAATATTACCTCAGTTTAACATACATGTTTGTGTTTCACTAAACAAGTATATATATTAGATATGATTATCTAATAGCTATGTACTTTCATATAGCTCATATAACATTCTTCCTCCATCTTCATGTGAAGCCATCAAAGTACATCTGAGAACAGCAAAACTCACAAAATACATGTGGTTTTTAAAAAAAGCCATTGAACAATCAGTACAGCTGATACATGCGCAGTGTGCTCAGAGAGGCCAATCAAGACGAATTATACCAGTAATAGGAGCAGACCATCAATGTTTTTTCCTGCTGCTCTAAAATTTTCCTCTAAGCAGTGACCTAAGCAGTGGAAAATCCCCAGCACGACGGTTCATAGAGGAAGTGTGGTAAACATGTGCTGGTCACTAGATTTATCTTTCATGGTGTGTTTCCAATAATAGATGGCTCTCGGAACAACAAAGACTCTGAGTGCGAAAAAGCTCAGATTAGCAGCCAAGCTAAATAAAGAATGAAGTGTGGTTCAGAAGGGATGATTGGCATATTTTCTTATATTTGTATTGGTGTTCATTTGAAATTATTTGGTATATCTTAAGAAGCAAACAACAAACCATCCAACTGAATTTTAAAATCAAACAATTACTCTCAGAAATGTACAGACCTCAAGAGGAAACTGGAACCCAGAGTGATTAAGTAATTTGCACAAAGTCACTCACCCAGGTCTCAGCAGAGCCTGAGCTCAGACTGTCCAACCCTGTTCCACCATTTAGTCAACAAACATTTATTGACTGCCCACAATATGTCAAGAACTGTTCCAGGTGCTTGGATGCAAAAGAGGCAAAAATCCTTGACCCCATAGAGCTGGCAAAGGGAGAGAGAGAATGAACAATTAATAAATTAACAAAGTAAATTACATAGTATGTTATGCGGTGATAAGTGCAATAAAGAAATAAAGAAAAGAAAGTAGAGCAAAAGAAGAGGAATTGGGAGTGCTGGCAGGGGTGACAACAAGGTGCAATTCTAAATAATGTGGTCAAGGCAGGCCTTGTTGAAAAGACTTGAAGAAGGCGAAGAAGTTAGCCATGGGGATAATAGTGTGGGAGAAAGCATTTCAGCAGAGGGTAGATCTGGTGCAAGAGACTTAAGGCAAGAGTAATCCAGCACAGTTTCTGAGATGTGCCTGCCATGTTTGAGGAATTGAAGTCATCTATTTCACCATCTGCAATGAGTCCTTTAAAAGTCATGGAAATATAGACATTTAGAGTTTGGACAGCCTGAAAAACTGTGCCGTCCAACGTTGCAGCCGAAGCAAAAATGTTCAGGACAGTGGCCTTGATCCACAGCTGTCCAGGCCCCAAGGGAATCTTTCCAGCCCAAGTGCTCACTGGGTCGCAAAGCATCTCATGCCATTTTTTGGCCATCTCCAATGATTAGAATGTCTTGTCTTATGTTGAGCTGAAATCTGCCTCCTTTTGGCTTCACTCTGTGATTCCACCTCTACCCTTTGAAGCAACACAAAACCCCTTTCCCATCTCTCTTCCATGACGTGTCCCTCTTTTGTCTTCTTTCCTTCAACTGTCTTCTGTTCCTGGCCAGCTTTGATGTTCTTCTCTAGACCACTGCTTTCTAAACATTTTCATTAGTTATCCTTAACAGTAAAAAAAAAAAAAAAAAAAAAACCCAAAAAGATGAGTATTTATACCACGTATATGTCTGTTAACTTCTTTATAGATCATGTATATGTACTACCATACCAATACATTATATACATTATAAAAGACAAAAAGAAACTAAAGAAAGTGATGAGCTAAAAAGTAGAATTTCAAATCTTTTCTCCCCAAACCTCATGGGTTACCTTGCTTACTTTGGATGTCTCCTACTCTAAGCAAATTTTAGTTTGTGTTGCCCCTATATTGTGAATGAAAAACCATAGCCATGATGGGAGAACATTTACATATAACATAGGTATAACAACTCAGGCTGAGGAACAAAGAAAACCTGATTCCCATCCTGGCTCTACCGTTGTCAGTTGCCTGATTTGATGCAAGTTATTTAACCTACCTATGCCTCAGTTCCCTCATGTCTTAAAATGCAGTGAACATTGTTGTTAATTAGGGGCTGGCAATACCTTGCAATGTTGTGAGGATCAAATGGGATAATCAACAGAAAATGCTTAATACAGTATCTAATATAAAGTAAACATTTAATAACTGTTAACTAGTTATTATTGTGTGGTTTTCAAGCAACACTCTTCAGAAATAACCTCTAAGTCATACAAGTCACTCATTCAGTCAGGTCTTCACCTACAACAATGCAAATTACTGAATTCTTCCCTTAGTAGTAACTTGAAAGTCCTGCATGTCACAAGCTAGCGGTGCTCTCCAGATGCTCTTCTTTGCCCTTTCACCCCAATCATAGGAGCCTTTTCTCAGTCCTTTGCATACTGTTTGTCTTTACCCCACCCCAGGGCCTTTGCACATGCAATTTCTTCTGCCTTGGTGTTGTTCTGAGCCATTCTTTACCTAGTTAACTCCTATTCCTCTCAAGGACCTCTTCTCTGTTCTCCAAGTAAGTCAACATCCTCTTGGTTTTTTGGATAACAGAAGGTAGACTGCTTGAGTTAACAGAAATCCTGCTTTCAACCAATGTGTGTTGTTCCTTTGGCCAATGACATCTTGAAGGCAGTTTGGCACAGAGGCAAGAAGGTGGGCTCGGCAGACAGATGGGACTGGGTTCAAACCCACTTACCAGCAGTGTGGCCTCGAGCAAGTTATTTTATCCCCTTGAGCTTTAGGGTAAAATGAGGAAAATGACCTCATCTGGGGAGACTGTTGAGGGCATTAGAAACTACACATATGTGTTCAATAAATGGTAGTTGTGGGTATATTTTTTACCTGCAAGGTTATTTATCTTTCTTTTATACTCTGTCTTCACTGCCAAAAAGGCTCAGAGTATATGGCCCTGGGAGCAAAGCTAACTTACGTTCAAAAAGCCCCTGACCTCTTTCCACCTGGGCTCTTGATGCTCTGGCTGATCTTAAGGAAAGGAAAGTCAAGTGACCTGCCCAAAGCAGATTATCTGTGATGAGAAGCACATAAAACCAGCAAGTAACTAGCCAGGGTTACTGGTTACATGGTGCAGGGATTCTGAAATAAGAAGCTAGAAACCAATGAAGAAGAAAAAAGCCTCATGGATTGAAAATGCTGGAAAATAAACTGCCCTGTTATAGCATATACTAGGAATTTCCTAGGGAAAAAAGGGCAGGCAGCACAATTGGACACCCTCAAACAAAGACAATGAGTCAGAAGCATGAAGCATCTACCCAGATGCCCAGAGCAATGGTCTGCACACTGGAAGGTCTCTCTGCCACCTCTGCTGTCCAACTTCCTCCAAAATCTCATGTATGAAGTCTACTGATCCGCTTTAAGAGACAGTCTCTTAGCAGTGACACTGCAATGACAGATTATGCATCTGCAAAGAACAGAGGTAATTACTATTTCTTGGTGTCACATGTACACTGGGCACTATACATATAAATATTGTCTCTCTTGAAAAAAATGGCATGCCCAATAAAGCCTTGGTCAACTTGTTTCTCTAAGAAGCAGGAGCCAGTAGCGTTAAGATGAAATTACTAATGACCACTCCATCATCTTCTTCTCTTGTCCCTAAACCCCCTCCAGTCCTCTCAGCTCTTCTCTCCTTTGAGAAGGTTATCAAAATCAGTAGAGCAAGGCTGAATTCAGCCAGGATTCAATCAACTCATATAAAACCACATGGCATAAACAGACGTGGCAAACACTTGCCATGCTTAAATATCACCTTTGAAAGATAATGCTGGATTTAAAAGAATATTCATTCTGGAACTTTCCATGCACATGTATGAATTGGAAAGTCACAAAGCAGTGATATGCAAATATGAATCTCACTCTATTTTTCTACCTGGTTATATTCCTTTGATTAGCACCCATATCTTCCTGGCAACAGGAAAACTAAATTCAAGACAATTTAGAAAACTCACACCAATGCTTTAAGTTTTTTAGCCACTTTTAACTGAAACATGATCTGTCCCCAAAAGGTATTCAGTCAAATTCAAGGATTTTTATTATTACCATTAGCATTATCAGTTTTCATCTAGTTCAATACTCTCTCCAAGCTTCTGCTCACCCCTTCCTCCTGTCTGACCATTCCTGGCAGCCTTGGCCTCAGAGAGGGAAGGGAGAGGCCTCATGGCATCTGGCTGAATGTTGGTTATGGAAGGTTCTGCATCTGGTTTGCAGTCACTTCTTACCTGGCTCCAACTGCTTGTGTCCTCATCTATTGTGAGCTCTAAGTTGCGCTCACTCGATGTGACCCTCAGCACAGCTTTAGGAGTGGACATCCCCCACAGGAATGCACTTTCTTCCCATCACCTGCATTCCCGGAAGCCATGTCTGGTCTCCCATGACACTGATCCTTCGTCAGGCTATATAGATCTGGGTAACGAAGCAGCTTCTGTGCCCACCAATTTCTGGAACCCATGCTGAGCCCACAGAAAGCTCATAAACCTTTGCTGTACCACACAGTGGGGACTTGGGCTGTCCCTAGACACTCCCTGTCTTTCACCTGCACTGACTGACATGGAGCATCTCTGTGCATTACCAGCCCCCCAGAGGGCTCCAGATGAGAAACACACACCAGCCCTATCTTTCAAAATGATTCCTTCAAAACTCACTAGGCAGATTCTCTTGGTGTCTCTCACTTGAGCTTGGGCAGGTCTAGTGCCTACATTCTTGCATAACACTGGAAGTTTCCACAGATGCTCACATCTCCAAAAAGAGCTAATCTCACTTCTCCTAGACCCTTTTAATATATCCTGGTGACAAAGGTCATAAGTCAGATCTTCTGGTTTGCTCAAATCAATTTTGTCCAACACCTGGCAAGGTCTCCACTGAGCATGGCTATAGATAATCTAGTTTCTTTATTGTTGGCAGTCATGATGGAATGATGGGCGGGGCAGGGGAGTGATGATAACAAAGGCAAAAGAGCAGAACCCATCCTTTGGTGTCTTGAGTCCCTGCCATATGTAAACGCCTAGTATCCCCCTCCATTTCACGCGCCTGTGCTCTCCTTTTCCGCAGGACAGATGCTCTGAGACTCTCCATGGTTGTAGACTCATCACGGTTAAGGACTGGATTTTTAAAAAGATTTTAGAGATAATTGAGTCCAATTCCATTAATTTGCAGACAAGGAAAC
Organism: Equus caballus; assembly: GCF_041296265.1. NCBI lineage: Eukaryota > Metazoa > Chordata > Mammalia > Perissodactyla > Equidae > Equus > Equus caballus. The sequence goes on from NC_091704.1 coordinate 43,795,640, forward strand.
AGAAATCTATGTACAAGCAAATACAAAATTTTATTTTCCTGCACAGTTTGTTCCTTTGTGCCAGAAATTCTGCGGCATTTTAAGTAGAAGAAAATAGGTGCCAGCTACTTCAGTACAACCTCCAAACAAAGATGATTAGAATTACAGTCTGACATGTTCTAAGCTGTTCTTTTAAACTGGTTATTTCCAAGTTTCTGAAAAAAAAAACCACAACCTTAAATTCAAAGAAATTTTCCAGCTGCTATATTTCCTTTTGAGGAAAATCTTAATTTGGCTGATAGAAGTAGGAAAAAGTACTTGGAAAGCCAGTCAACCTCTTAGGGACACCTCCGTCCTCCTATCTGGGGACCCCTAGAAAAAGAGGGATGCAGTTTATTAGTAAAGGATGTGATGGTTAACTTCATTGTCAACTTGGCTATGGTACCCAGATATTTGGTTAAACACCAGTCTAGATGTTGCTCTGAAGGTATTTTTTAGATGTTGATTAACATTTGCATCAGTAGACTTTGAATAAAGCAAATTATTCTCCATAGTGTGAGTGAACTTCATCCAAACAGTTGAAGGTCTTGGAAAAAAGACTGAAGTCTCTCTAGGAATAAGGAATTCTGCCCCCAGACTGCCTTCGGACTTGAGCTGCAACATCACTTCTCCCCTAGGTCTCCATCCTGCCAGCTGGCTCTGCAGAACTCAGACTTGCCAGCCTCCGCAATTGCATCAGTCAATTCCTTAAAACCAATCTCTCGCTCTCTCTATGTATATAGAAGGTATATAGATACACAGACACACACGCAAACATCCTATGGGCATTGTTTCTCTGGAGAACCCTGACTAATACAGAGGGTGTTGCAGCAGCTTGACCAATTTGCAGTGACTCACACTGAGCCTGACTGTGGCCCAAAGAATGGTTCAGCCCTGACCACTGTCTACACTGGGAGAGATTCTGACCTTCTCCCCAAGGCCGAAACTGGAGATGCAAAGGACCAAGGCTGAGACTTACTACCTGGTCAGGGTACCCGGGGTGGTGCAGGATGCCCTGGGAACCCGAACAGTGTGTCTTAACTGCCTCACTTCACGCCAATGGAACCTTCAGGGTGACAGAGGTTTTCCTGCCAAGCCGTTTACTCTAAGAGGGGAAAGCCAGGAGAGCAATAACGACAAGCCCGGGATTAGAGTCTTCTCTGTTCAGGGTCAATCTATCCTTGCAAGACTAGAAACAAATCGGCACACTGCAGCTGAACCCCCAACTCTTATAGAAACAAATGTGAGTTTAACAGTCACTGGAGGCCTTTTGACAACAAGAACTTTTTTGTGTTCCATCCGTTTGCTTTCTCTGGTTTTTGAGGGGCAATGTTTAAGCCCTGGTCCTCTCTGTTTCACATGAGGCTGGTCTGTACCTGGCGAGGAGCTCCAGGTCTCGTGAAAAGAAGATGAATGGGAGTACTGAAGGGATAGGCATGGAGGTCTTGGGCTCTGGATACGAAGATCATTTTGTTCTGAGCGTTAGTGATACAGAATGTGCCATAGAACAGGGGTTGGCATAGTTTCAGAGGTTCAGCAATGTCAGAACGAGTGTCTCTCTGATTCTTTTGATCGTTTATCCATGGTCACAATGTGACTGCTTCCATTCCAGGCATGATTTTCGCATTCAAGGCAGGAAAAAGAGGCACAGAGCCACCACAGCAGGAAAACAAATGTTTTCCAATATGCCCAGCAGACAGTTGCTTATGTCTCATCAGCCAGAGCTTGGATGCCTGACCACCTCTAGCTGCAGAGCTGCAAGCGAGGCTGGGAAAATATTTAGCTCTCCAGTCTCTGTAGCAGAAGGAAGAAGAACTTTATAGCATATCTGTGTTTGATATGAATCTGAATTATACATTTTTAAAGTAGTGTGATAAAATATTTTTGCATATTGTGGGAAATTTTTGATGTGCTGCAACTCTCTCCCGAAATAGATGCTGCTTTAGGGCCACCCTGTAGATCGAGGTTTTCCAAATTGTGGGTTATGAAATTTATTTAGTGAGACTCAACTAGGAGGAGGAGGAGAAGAAGGAAGAGAAAAGGAGGGGGAAAGGAGACGCAGGAGGAAGAAAAACAAAAATAGTAAAATAGAAAATATCAGGGTAAAACTTTTCTTTCAGTTAGATATGTTTTTCTTACTCTGGGTTGCAGTCAAAAAAGTTTAAAAGCTACTTATAGAGTATGCAATTAACATGTGTTTTAAGAGACTTTGCATGCATGGCTTTGTACAGCTCTGACCGTAGCAAGCTTGTGCACAGAGAACTTGCTCCCACAATCATTTAGCATCTTTATTCTTTGTGTCTTCCCTACCCCTTCCTCCCAGCCTTCAAATATGTATCTTCTGCTTAATACATTCTACTTGATCCTGCTGGTCCCTCTCCACTTCTCTTTCTCTGAGCTGTCAACCTTGTAGAACGGAGTAGCCGACATTCACAACATCCTTTTCTTCTCTTCTATTCCTCCTAAGAAATGGCTTCTATTTCGCACCCCTCACGCTCCCAATATGCACTCTTAAAAGAGAGCCTTAATGCCAAAGTCAGCCTTTCCTGCTGGCCAGCCAAAATTCTTCACCCCCTTGTAGAAGTGTGTGTTTTCATTGGCCATGCTCTCCTTAAAACCCTTTCCTCCTTGCTTTCTGATATTCTCTCCTGACTGTCTTTCTCACTCTCCTTCATCGACTCTGCTTCCTTCCGTCTCTTGAAACTGGACAAATATCCACAGATCCCAGCCTTCTGCCCTTTGCTCTCTTCTCTTGCTGTCTCTGTCTCTTTGTCTCTCTTTCGCTCCCTGCCTATTACTCTTCATCTTCCTCCATCTCTGTCTTCTTCTCTCCCTCTTTCTCCTTCTCTGAGAGTGTAAGTCTCTCTCATAGATACAATTATTATCACCCTTATGCTGATGATTCTACTACAGTATTTCCAGCTCTGTTCTCTCACTCCTGTCCCGTACGCCACTCTTGGAAGTCTTGAACTCATCATGTCTGAAGCCAGATGAATCACTTCCCCACTCAAAATTGGCTTTGCCTCCCAATTTCTCTATCTCTGTAAATAGTCCACTCTTCCAGTGAACCAGGCAGGTATTATGGAAGCCATCTTTGCTTCTTTGCCCTCTTTATCCCTCACATCCTCCTACAAGAACAGCCCCCCGCCATGGGGCGTGGAGTAGCTCCCACCTGCGACTTGTTCTGCCCACTGACAGAATGAAATCAACTGGGAGGGCATGGAGCAACCATCCCACCTTTTTCTCAGCTAGGCTAAAGCTTAGTTCCTGAGATTTACTTCTTTGAAGAGAATCATTATTTTTAAAGCTTCAGATGTAAAATCCATTATTTTGTAATGAGGAGAGCATCGATTTTTATTCTTTTAAGCATTTATTTTCAAAATTTAAAACAATTCTGAGAGGTATTAGACATGTAAATTATTACTCTCCATTTAAGAAACTATTTGGCACCACATCTAAAGAGTCATGAAGGCCTTTGTACCATCTGACATAATAATCAAAATTCTAAGAAATGAAAAGGCTAGAATCCAAAAGTATTCATTACAGATCTATGGACAAACAGAAAGAAACCTGACAGTTAAAGAATAGAATGGCTTAGTAAAGTGTGCTTAAGAAATTATCAATTTCTTTAGATGTGATGCAACCATTAAAAGTGATAATTACAAAAATTATGTAGCCACCTGGAAACATACAGAAAAAAAGCAGAATATAAATTGTGTTTCTTCTACGATTACAACAAAGTTAAAATTAGGTGTATATTTTGCCAAGAACTGCAAAGAAATGGAAAACTCATTTATTTTAAGATGGTAGAATCTAAATCTTTTAAAAAATTTTATTTTTATTTCTTCATTTGTTCCAAAAGGCATCATGGCATAAGCAGTGGTTTTTAACCTTTCGATGTGACTTAGAGTGAAACACACATTTTATATCACTAACTACTGTGTGTGGCCACACGTGCACACACACATATACACACAGCTGTATTTCATTATATTATCATTAGAAGATACATAATTTGTCACATTTTAACATCTGCAAATTGATGTGTATGTTACATTTGTTGGAATCTTGCACTTAAAATCGCCAGCATTTTTTTTTTCTGTTTTAGACGTACACAAATTAATGGTGCATCTCACAAGTAATGGTTTCAGATTTGATAACATATGATAACAAACAAAAATTTCATGACACAGTTACCATATGTGATGTATTGTGACGTTTTCTTTTTTGTTCTATTCTATTTTGTATCTTTTTTATTTTTTTAATGTTGGAAACAACTAACTAAATTGAATTTTACAACTCACTGGTACAGAAATTGGCAAACTATGACCATATTTTCGTATGACTCATGAGCTAAGAATGGCTTTTACATTTTTGAATACTTAGAAAGTAGAAAAATAAGAAAATTTCATGATATGCAACAACTAAAAGAAATTCAAATTTCAGTGTCATAAGTTTTTCTTGGAACCCAGCCACCCATTTATTTGTATATTGTCTATGACTACTTTTACACTGCAAGGGCAGATTTGAATAGTTGTAACAGAGACCATATGGCCACAAAGCCTGAAATATTTACCATGTGGCCCTTTACAAAAGCAATTTGCAGACCTCACATTGAGGGATGGCATGCACTGTTTAAAACACTTCTGATGTCATGGCAGGAACACAGAGATGGAAGATTGAGATCCAAATTCTGGATCCATCATTGCTACTACCTTTGCATTTATAAAATGGGTACAGTGCCCACCTGATGGTGCTTCTGTGAATTTTGTGTGATCATTTATCTAAAATGCTTGGCCTATGGTAGGTGCTTGACAAATGTTAGCAGTTTTTTCCCCCCTTTCCTTTTAAGTTTTGCTTAAGCCATGACCCCCATTCTTCTCTGTTAAGGTCACTGATGATTACTACCATGCCACCACCCCCTTCCTATGACAGTCTTAAAGGCAAAACCCAAAGTGGCCTTCCACAAGTGTGAAATTTTTGATGTTTCACATTTTATCCTAAAAATTCAAGGGGATTTTTTGTTCTATTCAAAGTATATCCAGGTTTGTTTCAATATCGAAGTAATTTTTAGAGCCAGCCATGATAGCCTAGCGGTTAAAGTTTGGCGTTCAGTGCTTCGGCAGCCTGGTTGTGGAACCACGCCAGCCATCTATCAGTTGCCATGCTGTGGCAGTGGCTCAGGTAGAAGAACTAGATCGACTTACAGCTAGGATATAAAACCATGCACTGGGGCTTTGGGGAGGAAAAAAAGGAAAAGAGGAAAATTGGCAATAGATATTAGCTCAGGGCGAATCTTTCCCTGCAAAAAAATTCATAAGTTTTGGATTGAGCAAAATGGATACTCCTGGAAGATTTGCTGTGTTTGTCTTAGGGCTTTGCAAACCTCTTGGCTCACTGCCATACCTGTACATTTCTCAGTTTGAGAAGCACAAGTTTATGCAATGAGATTTGTTGTTGTTGTCATTGCTTTAAGATCTTTCTTTTCCAAAACTCACCTTTGTCATTTGGTTGTAGTTAAACAAGAGTGAAGGGAAGTGTTTTTAAAGGGGGACATTCGGATTGGGCCTCAGAATAGAAGGGGTGAGTACCTAGGAAGAAACATTAAAACCTGAGATCAGTCCTGAGCTTGTAGCTGCAAAGCTGATTTTTTTCCAGAGTTCCCTGAAGTGGTTAGGATTAACTAGATTTACTCAGCTGATGAAGCTCACAAGAGACTCATGCCAGAGGCTAATTTAATAATTTGTGAAGAGAATTTATCAAGCCCACTGGAACAGTACCATTGCCTTTTTCCCCTACAGATAAATTTATATGAAAGGCCAAATCATAGCCAGAAGGCTGCTTGCTGATCGTGGAATAAGAGGAATATCTGAATGATCTCAATGGCTATTACACCAAACCAGGAAGGCTTGGCTTCTCCATCTCCATCCAGGTGCATGTCTACCAATCAAACCAAAATACTCATGCTCATCAGTCAGAGTCTCCTATACCAGTGCTAAAGGCAGCTGACACATTCTTAATCCTGGGGTTTTTCCTTTTTCTTAATTCCATGCCAACCTCCCTCTTCCTTCCATATGCACTTCCGTTTATTCATTCTTTCTTCAGATGTTAAAACAATTGATTAGCCTTTTTCAAAGTGTATCCTGTAGAATGACAAGTAAACTTGAAAAATTTGGGGTTAGGTGAAGTTAAACTGTTTCTTCCTGCAGGACTTCTCAGAGTCTTTATGTATTGATATGAGCCATGAACCTTGAAGAGGGGAATCTATTGCGTGGCATGTCTCAAACTCATTTGAGCACTTTTTGTCTCTCAGAGCATCTCTCAGGACTAATAGAAGTGGAAAATGCTGGGCTCTGGTTCTCTTGCCTTCACATTTGTTCGTCTTGATAACATTATGGGTCCTGTTCCTACATTCAGCCTAAAGAAATCTCACCTTGTTAGAGTGACTTCTGCAGGAAGATAATCTTATCTGGTTTATACTGAATCCATTTGCTTAAATTTCTTAATTGTAATGGGGTCATCTAATTAACAATCCATATACCAGCGAGATATTAAATATATACACATATATATGTATATATGTATATATTACTAAAAAGGTAATAATCACATTTGACAAATGAATTGGCTAAAGAAAGGATTACACATATGCCCCCAACTTTACTCAACCATGTGCGAAAAATCTAAGGACTTATTTTGCATGCTGTTAGAGTTTATCCTCAATAAAGAAATTTTTTTTTTAAAACATCTTACCTCAATCATTCACTTAAAAAAATAATTAAAATTAAAAGTACTTAGTTTTCATTGTTTTGACATTCATGCCTTGCTTTAAAATCATCAATTCAGAAATGGCTTCCAAGAGGTTGTGTAATCCTTTCCCATACATACAGAACGTATGGTGCCTAATCCATCTGAAATATGATCCCCTGCTACTATATTCAGAGACATTTCCGAGAAGGAGAAGGACACAATTTGCTGCCATCAGTTATTCTTTCTTGTGTCTGACTATCTCCTCCCCTACAGCGGTTACTTCCTTCCTCCAGTATTTGGGGAAAGGAGAGTATGTTTCCAGTCTACATCTAAGTCAGTCAGTGCAGCTTCTCCGCTGTTCTCTGGCTCCTACCCACAGCATCTAGGGTCACCTTGGGCCTCTGTTCATTTCACTCTTGGTCACTGCCTAGAATTCTGGGGTGCAGTGCCAACTGACTTCACTGGGGCGGTCAGGTGGAGGAAGCCCCAATTCCCTTATAGTTATGCAATAGAATTTTACTGAATGTTTATACATTTTTTTAAAAAAGGAGAAGAGCAATTTCAGTTCAGTACAAAACAGGAAACTATCTGAAATTGACAATTTTATTAGACATTACTCTTCTAATGAATCCGATGACATCCCTATCACTGGGAGCTTCTCAAGCCAGACCTGCTACTATGTTGCTGAGAGCTGCCTCTCCTTTTGCACTCTCCTTAGAAGCCAGGTTAACACCCGCAAATTGCTGTTACTTTCTAGTGCAGAGCACTTCATCCATCTAATTCAGTGGTTCTCAACTGGGGACAATTTTGTCTCTCCTCCCCCAGGAGACACTTGTCGAGGTCTAGAGACATTTTTGATTGTCGTGACTGAGCAGGAAGGTTCTACTGGCAACTAGTGGGTGGAGCCCAGTGATGCTGCTAAACATCCTACAAGGTACAGTATTAGCCTCCCATGACAGAATTATCCAGCCTAAAACGTCAGTAGTGTGGACATGAAGAAACCCTGATTAACTCCAATCCACCCCAACCAAACCAGGATCAGGGCATAAGTCTGCAAATGCAGATGCTGATTAAGATGTTCTGTTAAACCATGGCCATTCACTCCAAGACTCCACTTTTAGCCATATAAAGAATCAGCAGACATTTTAAAGTTACAATTTTTTTTTTTAGCATATCCTTATTTGATTTTTGAGCGGAATTACTGTGGATCCAATTTTTTAAAAGTAAGAGGAGCAGTAAAATATTTCTGCTTCCTCTGTTAGAAGAAGTCCTTTAAGGTTGGGGATATTTTGCTCCAGTTACAATTATGTCTCAACTGCTTTTCTTCTGTGTAAGTGTAAACATTCCTTTTTCTGAAGCCTTACTGATAGAGAACCTGAGTTGAGCACTCTGCCGTTGGCAGAAAACCACAGACTATGCCCGTGGCTGGGTGACTCTGCAGCTGCAGAAGTCAAGAGATCAGTTCTGTGGTTAGAAGATGGCTTATTTTTGTAGTTTATTTTGCTTGGGTACTGTACACATCTCACCACGATGCTTGCCTTATTCTACTGTAATTTCCTGGTTACTTATATGACTCCAACACTCCCTCCATCACATCTTTCTTAAGTTGTAAGGTCCTTAAAGGCATCTTTAATCCCAGTACAGTGCCTAGCTCATACAGGACCCTCAATACTTGTTTGTTGAATAAATACATGAATAATTGCTCAGTAGAATCAGGTAGAAATAAAATAACATAATCCAAGCTGAGATTGAGGTATAAAGAGGGACTTGCATTAATTATGCAAGCATGGATGAGACACATCATTAAAATTCCAGTCACATGAACTTGAAATTTCACGATACTAATTCCTTTAGAGAGAATTTTTTAAAAGGAATTTCCTTTTCATTAGTTCTTCTGGTCCCATTTACTCAGAGAAACAAAACAGTAATTCTAAAAAATGTATGTACATACAAATGTATTTTAACTGTATTTGGGGCCTATAAAGATCTCAGACTTCAGTATGTATCAGAAATGTATGGGGAGCCATTAAAATGCAGAGCTCAAGGCCTCAACCCCAGAGATTTGGAATACTATGATGTGAGGCCCAGAAAAGTGGCATTTTTAAAGAAACATGTGGTGTGATTCTGAGGCAGTTCATTTGGAGTCTCATTTTGAGAAACATTCTTCGTTACAATAGCTCATAAACTAAGGTATGCCTTGGAGCTATTGGGAGAGTTTTCTAAAAGTCACAACAACAATGATAATAATGCACATTCCCTGACTTCAGCCTAGATATTTATTCTCATTCATCAGTAAAACATGACTTTTAGGAGAAATTCTGGCTGAAATTCCTTAAATCCTGTTCAGTTAAGGTCTCAATTGGCCACGTTCTGGACTGGAGAGCAGATAACTTCATCCACAGTTTAGTTTAAGTGGCCCAGCTTAGGGAAACTGGGGCCTACAGAGAAGCAGAGTAGATTAAAATAGGATGAGAAGGCAGATGGAGGCTTCTTAAAAGAATTCTAAGTGCCTGTAAGGGCTTTGTAGAGAAGTTACTGTCACTGTTTATTAATTTTAGCTCATTTTATTTTCAAAACACAGGGTTTTACTTGGGCTTAATAAAATGTTTTATTCATACCACTCTTATGTTCAGAAATCATCCACAGGTTTAATGAAGTGAGATGAAGAAGGGAGTGAAGAATAAAAGAGAAAAGAGAGAAGTTTTCCTCCAGGGACTAGGCAAAGGCTGGTAGAAAGAAAGGACGATGAGACATGATTAAGGAGAGTCCTACTTGAGTGTGACAGCCAGGGCCCAGACTATCGGTGTTGTGCCCTCTACCCCGTAAGATGAAAACACTGAGGAAGGTGAGACACCAGCCCAAGTCCAACTGGCCAAGAGTTTATCTGCCAGACTCCTACGAGATCTGGATCCTTCTACTTTTCAAGGCTCCCCAAGATAAACATGTGCACAAGGACCCCTTCCTAATCTATGGTTCATTATTTATATTTTCACTTCACACTCCTTATTTAGCATAAGTGTCCAAGAACAGGGACTTTGTTCTGCTCACTGCTGTCTCCTCAATTTTTCAAATTGCCCAAAGATGTATTTCTTGATGTTTTGGATAAAAGCGTATATAAACAAACATCAAATCCAGCATCTTGGGATCTCACAGGCAGGAAGGAAAATGTTGTTCCAAGCAACAGGCAGTAAGTTCTAAGAGGGACAGCTGGAAAAATAGTAAAAAGATCATGCTCTTCTGAGAAACTTTATTTTTCTTATTTATGGTATAAATATACTTGATCTAATAAAAACGGAATTCTGCGAACTATAGGTAAATTATAAGAATGCATGTGCAAGTTTAAAGGGACAAAAGTTGTGACACTTGTTAAAGGCAAAGGCAAACAGCAAATAGTTCATTAGAATGTCTTCATGTCTTTGAATTCGGACAAGGCAAACATCAAAATAATAATATTTGAAAAGTGAACTTCATGAAACAAAAGACAGAAAGCGATGATTCATCCAAATAATTCATCTTCAGAGATTATTTATAATTGAGTATGTTGACATTGCCTCTCCTAGAATGGGTTTTTATGACTTTTTTGAGAAGGTATGTGGGAAAACTTTTCAAATGAAATGACAATTTATTTGATCAAACATATTTTTAAGGCCTGAAGATACCATTTGTATAGCACCCTTTCTTCAGCACTAAAAATTCATTAATTAAAAATAAATTTTTGATGCTTCTCTGTATTTCTTGGTTCTGGTCAACAGCCAGAGAAAGATGGAGAAATAGGTGTGGTCCCATCCCAAGCAGAGGGTAGTGGCTATTTTAAGCTGTGTAAAATTCATGCTCTGTCTTACAGTATTTCTTGGTTTATTAATTGTATATTTGTTTATTTAGTTTTAATCCCAATTCTAGTTGTTATATATTTATCTCTTGGAGCCCCAGTGGTTTGAAAATTGAGGTAGCATTTATGTGACAAGAATTCTGGTTCTAAATTATATCTTTCCCTAATGACGTACTTTTAAAAAAGACTTGTTTTGCAAAATTGAAAGTAATCCTAAGACAATAAAAATTGAATTGTTTTCTTGTTACTAAATTTTGACAGTTCCTTATTATATTCTGGATACAAGTCCTTTATCAAATATGTTGTTCATAAACATTTTCTTCCAGTCTGTAGTCCGTCTTTTTATTTTCTTAACAGTGTCTTTTTTTTTTTTAAGCTTGGCACCTGAGCTAACATCTGTTGCCAATCTTTTTTTTTCTTCTTCTTCTCCCCAAAGCCCCTGAGTACATAGTTGTATATCATAGTTTTGAGTGCCTCTAGTTGTGCTGTGTGGGACGCCGCCTCAGCATGGCCTGATGAGCAGTGCCATGTCCGCGCCCAGGATCCGAACCGGCGAAGCCCTGGGCCACCGAAGCAGAGCATGCGAACTTAACCACTCGGCCACAGGGCTGGCCCCTTAACAGTGTCTTTTGAGGAGCAGAAGTTTTTAATTTTGATAGAGTTCAAGAAATCAAATTTTTCTTTTATAACTCATGGCTAGAGTGATATCATGTAGTTTATTTTAGCTCACGTCTATGAGCTGCTCATACCCTATGAAATCTTTGCCTAATCCAAGGTCACAAACATTTTTTCCTATATTGTCCTCTAGGAGTTTTACAGTTTTGGGCTTTCTATGTAGGTCTGTAATCCATTTTGAGTTAATTTTTGTATATGATGGGAGGTGTAGATCTAAGATATACCCAAATGTCCCAGCACCATTTGTTGAAAACGTTATTCTTTCCCTCATTGAATTGCCTTTGCACCTTTGTCAAAAACCAGTTGTGTATATATGTGTTCATCTATTTTTGGGCTCTTTATTCTTTTCCATTGATCTATTCGTCTATCTTGATGCCAATAGCTCACTGTCTTGATTACCGTAACTTTGTAATAAGTCTTGATACCAAGTAGTGTTAGTCCTCTAATTTTGTTCTTCTTTAACAAAATTCTTCTGACTAGTCTAGGTCCTATGCATTTCCATATGAATTTTAGAATCAGTTTTTCAATTTCCTTTAAAAAGCCTATTGAAATTTTTATTTGGATTGTGTTGAACTTATAAATCAGTTTGGATAGAATTGAGATCTTAAGAATAATGAGTCTTCTGACCCATGAAAACAGTATACATCTCCATTAATTTAGCTCTTCAATTTTTCTAAGCAATGTTTTTCAGTTTTCAATGTATCTTTCACACATTTTGTCAGATTTATCCCTGAGTATTTCATATTTCTTGATGCTATTATAATAGTATTGTTGTCTTATTTCAATTTCTAATTGTTTTTTGCTACTACACATATAGGAATACAATTTAATTTGTTTATCAATCTTATATTCTGGCACCTTGTTAAACTCATTTATTCATTCAAGTAGTTTATTTTGTGGATTCCATCATATTTTCCACATAGAAGATCATGTCTTCTGAGAAAAAAATAGTTTACTTCTATCTTTTCAATCTTTTGTAGGATGAGGAACTTCCTTCTATTTCTAATTTACTAAGAGTTTTTAATCAATTTAAATGAAATTTGGATTTTATCAAATGCTTTTGATAGGTCTATTGAGATGATCATACGATTTTTCTTCATTACTTGGTTAATATGGTGAATTATATTGATTGATTTTCAAGTGATAAACCATCCTTGTTTCCCTGGGATAAATCCAACGAGGTCATGATTTTACATTTTTTTTGGATTGGATTTGCAATTTTTGGTTTAGAATTTTGCATCTGTTTTCATGAGAAATATTGGTCGTTTTCTGTTCTTATGATGCCTTTGTCTGGTTTTGAAATCAAGCTAATGCTGGCTTCATTGGATGAGTTGGGAAGTAGGCCTTCCTATTCAATTTTCTGGAAGAGTTTGTGTTGAATTGGTATTATTTCTTCCTTGAATGTTTGGTAGAATTTACCAGCGAAACCATCTAAGATTTTTCTTTGTGGCCAATCAAGTCATCTATTTCTTCCAAGTGGGCTTAGGTGGTTTGTGTCTTTCAAGGAATTTGTCAATTACATATAAGTTGTCAAATTTTTTGACATAAAGTTGTTCATATTTCCTTATTATCCTTTTAATATCTATTTAATCTGAGTAATGTCAGTTCTCTCATTACTGATATTGGTAATTTGTGTTTTCTCTCCTTTTTTCCTGATCAGTCTGTGAAGGTTTATAAATATTATTAATCTTCTCAGACAAGCAGCTTTTGGTTTCGTTGATTTTTCTCTTTTGTTTTGCTTTCCATTTTTATTGATTTATATTTCTTTTGTTCTATTTACTTAGGGTTTCATTTTCTCTTTTTTAAAAATAATATCTTCAGGTGGAAGTAGTTATTTTACTTTTATGTTTTAAAAATATTTTTGCTTGGAATAGAATTCTATCTATCTATAACCCAAAGACCATGGTCACCGGTTTTGAACAATTTTGCCTACGATGTGCCTTGGTGTTTATCTTTCTTGCGCTTGGATTTTTGCATTTATAATTTTCATCAAACTTGGAAAATGTTGGCTATTCTTTTTTAGATTTCCCCTGACTCTCTCATCTTTTCTGGTGACTCAAATTACATGTATATTAGTTCACTTGTCCAACAGCTCACTGATGCTCTGTTCATTTTATGAAATCTCTTTTCTCTCTACATTACATTTTAGGTAGTGTCTATCGTTCTGTCTGAAAGTTCGCTAATTTTTCTGTCTCCAGTATTCAACCTGCTGTTAATCCCATCCAGTGTATTTTTCATCTGAGACATTTTATTTATGATCTCTTGAAGTTCTATTTGGGTTGATTTTTTATGTCTTTCATGTCTCTATTTTTTCTTTTTTTTTTTTGCTGAGGAAGATTCACCTTGGGCTAACATCTGCTGCCAATCTTCCTCTTTTTGCTGGAGGAGGATTTCCCCTGAGCTAACATCTGTGCCAGTCTTCCTCTATTTAGTATGTGGGTCACTGCCACAGCATGGCTGCCAATGAGTAGTGTAGGTCCATGCTCAGGAACCAAACCCAGGCTGCTGAAGCAGAATGAACAGAACTTAACCACTAGGCCACAGGGTCAGCCCCACTATTTAACTTTTTGAACATATGGAATCTAGTTATAATCACTAGTTTACTATTCTTGTCTGCTAACTCCAACATCTATTTAGTTCTGAGTTTATTTTGATTGATTATTTCCCTTATTATGGGTTGTATTTTTCCTTATCCCTAGTAATAATTTGCATGTCTGGTAATTTATTATTGGATGCCAGTCACTGTGAATTTTACCTTGCTATGCGTTTTATATTTCTATAAATATTCTTGTACTTTGTCCTGGAACACAATTATGTTATATGGAAATAGGCTGATCCTTTTAGGTCTTGCTTTTATGGTTTATTAGGTGGGATCATAAGAGTCCTTTGTGTTGGACTAATTATTCCCCGCTGCCAGGACAACAACCTTCTAAGTACTCAATCCAATGTCCTGTGAATCATGAGGTTTTCCAGTGTGGTTTCTGGGTGTAAGCACTATTCTGACCCTGTGTGAGCCAAGCACTCTCCCTCCACCCCTTCCAGGCGATTCTGTCCCTGGCCTCGGGCAGTTTCCTCACATTCACGTGCTACTCAGCACTCAGCTGAAACTCAAAGGAAACTCTGCAGCTCTTCAGGTTTCTCAGTCTGTACAGCTCTCTCTTGCCCAGTACTCTTTCCTGTGAGCTCTAGCCATCTTGCTCATCCCAGACTTTCAGCTCCATGTCGAGTTAGGGAATCTTCCAAGCTCCACCTGGGTTCCCCCTCTCTGCACTACAGACTGGAATCTCTCAAGACAGCAAGCTGGGGTAATCATAGGGCTCACCTCATTTGTCTCCTTTCCTTCAGAAGTCACTACTCTTCATTGCCTGATATCCAGTGTCTTGAAAACCATTGTTTTGTTTCTTTTCTTTACTTATTGATTAAGGTGGGAGAGTAAATCTGGTCCTGTTACCCCATCTTGGCTGGAAGTATAACTGAGTTCCTAACATATTTATTTGGGGAAGGATAATGAATACTATTCAATATCAGAAAGAAAAAGAAAGAAAGAAAGAAGATAATCATTTGGTTTCAACAAATGTTGTGGAAGGAGGTTGATGGGAGGCAGCAAAGTGAGAAAAAAAACTAGTGTGGAGTTTTTCATGAAGCTGAATTTCATTTCATTCAACTGGAAGTTCCTTATGCTGAGATGATATACTTGCTACTTTTTGTGTGTTAAAAAGACTTTCATTTGATTTTGTTTTTCACCTTGCAAAATTAAAGGTTGGTAACTCTTCCAACTAAAAAAAAAAAAAATACAAGCCTATCAGTTTCCAAAGTCTGGAAAAGAGTGGTTAAAATTTGGGGGCTAACAACAGGCAAAATCCAGGTGGCTGTGAAAGAATTGATTTCTGAGGTAGCAAATAAAAAACTGCGAGCTCTTTGAAGATTGGGATAGCATCTTTATTAATCATTTTATCTCCAGTGTCCGGTACATAGTTGGTGCTCAGTACATCCTTGTTGAATGAATGAATTTGGTACCCATCCATGTAATATCGAGCACTGCTGGTCTGGGAGGCCCAGGAATTTTCCAGTGCAGCCCTCTTCTTAATTGATCTGCTTCATTAAAGTGGAAACAGTGAGACTAATCAGCTTTGACACAGGCTAATTTCCCCAGGTCACTGATGTGGCTGTCATACACCCTCAGGAAACAAGCTGTTGTGCAAAGGACCTGAGGCAAAGGACCTAAGCACTTGGCAGGATCTTGGACCACGATAACACAGACAGGGAGAAGAAAGGTGCATCATCTGGTGAATCTGCCAAGATTTGGGAACACAGACACAAAACTGGCAAAGAATTGATCAGGCAGACACCTGCCCTGTTGGTTACAATCCTGGCTGCTCATTAGAATCTCTTGAGTTGCTTTTATAACATATAGATACCCAGAGATTCAGATTAAGTTAGTCTGAGGTGGAGCAAGGAAATTGAAATATTTTTAAAACTCTTAGGTAATTAATTCTATTGTACAGATAGGGTTACAAATTACTGTGTCAAGCCAAGAAATTAATAATCCCCATCCTTCCACCTTTGCTGATCTCTTTCATTCAAAAGGTGTCCTATTCTCCAGGAAGGTATGCTACCAGTAGGAGGTATGCACTGGAAAAAGCAAATCAAATGTTGACAAATATGAAACTCACTTTATTTTGGTACAGTGCCCATTTTCCTCTTACAAGCCCCCATCTCTGTTCTACAGCAGGAAAATAAAATTTAGCTCATTCAAGTAAGGATCTAATTTAGTACGTCGCTAGTCATGTTCAGGTGTTATGATTTCAATCACTATTCAGTTCAAAATTCTTTCTCCAAACTGCTTTGACTCCCAACTCTCACCAAATTTCCAGGGAAGGAATCTCATGCCTGACTTTCCTGAAGGCAGCAGGGAGATGGGAAGATCAGGGAGTGAGCTGCCTGGTACAGGCCAGTGGGGCAGGAAACTGAATAGCTGGTTAGTCACTTCTCTGCTGATTCTAGCTGCCAATAGCATCACCCAATCTGGTTGTGAGCATCTTCCTGCTGACTTAGTAATCATTGTGTGTTCCTGACATCCTGAAATTCACTTCTACTTCCTCCCCAGAGCAGTGGTTACCCTGAGTCTCTGCTTGTGGTGTTTCTTCATGCACTCCCAACCTTTACTTACCTGAAGCAAATGGAGGTCCACATACCTTAAGTCTATATATTTAACAGTTATAAATTAATTAACAAATTGCTAAAAGAAATATGTTCTATCCTCTGAACTTGAAAAATATACTTTATAAGGACAAATTATAAAAATATATATAAAACGGAGAGTTAGCAAAATATCAATTGAATTTAATTTGTATGCCACATGCCTGGGCATTCTCTTGATGGGCTAGCAATGTTTGGATGAGTAATAATCAAAAATTATTATGTATTTGTTTATCAGAATCTAAATTTTTTGACCGTCATTTCAAGTAAAGTCACTAATTATGTTGCTATAATCAAATTTTCACATGTAACTTGTATTCTTGTGTCAGTAATAATCAAATGGATTAAAAAATAAAATGCAATTATATTCGAGGCCAGCCCAGTGGCATAGTGGCTAAGTTTGCACACTCCACTTTGGTGGCCCAGGGTTCGTGGGCTCGGATCTGAGGCACAGACCTATGCAGCGCTTATCAAACCATTTTGTGGCATGTGTCCCACATATAAAAAACAGAAGAAGAAGGGCACAGATGTTAGCTCAGGGCTAATCTTCCTCAAAAGAAAAAGAAAGAATCAATACTTATACCATAGGGGGGAAAAAAAGAAGAAGAAAAAACCTGAAATGTAGTTATATTCAAACTGTATAAAATTTGGATGAATTTTGAAGAAAATTTAAATTAAAGCAAATGTAAACAAAATTGTTTTTCCTACATTTTTAAGACTTCTTCTAAAATATTTTAAATTATTTATTAAAATTAAAAAGCAAACTACAAATGATAATGACTATCAATTCATTCTTTCACCAAATTTTAAATCAAAATGATTTCATTAAAACTGAAAATTTAATTTTTCAAAATTTTAATTAAATCTTATTAAACATTTTTATAAAAAAAAATTATTCGTAATTCTAGAATTTAATGTCCATGAATTTGCCAGTATAAAAGAAAGGAATCATGCTTCACGCATGTCACAACTAGACCTTTGTATGTACTCATTTAAGGGTAATATGAACAGCACTACAATTATTTCTCGGTTGTCAGGTTGACTGTTGAAGATAGTGGGCAAATTCATGAGCACCTCTGGAAGGACAAACTAAATCATGATGAGAAAGAAGAAAATGGACAGTGGGCACCATGAGGGAACCGAGGTTTCATTATAAAAGAATCTTCTGCATTCACACCATTTGAGAGGAAGGATTTACAAGTTCATTAGTCTTTTTTCTCCCCAGAGTGTTCCCCTTGAATGCTGGGCTAAGATCCTCCCCTGATTCGCAAGCAGCCCCTGCAGTAGCACAGCCTACAAGCCTTTAGGGCTTTGGACACAATGGCCTTTTGTTTAGAGGATCTAAGGGAGCAGAGAAACCTCTCCCGGGGCCTGAAGCATCAGTCTGAGAGCAAACGTTCTGTGTCAACTCTGACCTCAGATCCTGAGTGGCAGCAGCACCGGTGTCCTTTAGCAAATGCATTAGTTGGCAATACGCAGAGCCCTCGAAAACATGGGGTCCAGGACAGGAGCCCGTCTTGTCTGGGACTAGGGCTGGTCCCTTTGCTTCTCGTGTGTTTGGGAAATGGGGGTTTGCTTAGCAAGCTGTCTTGTGCTCCCAGCCATCTTATGGGACCTCTGGGGCCCCAGGAAGACTAGACTCCCTATTACAACCACCTCGGCTCTGAGGAAAACTGGGAGGTGATTTGTAGCCTCTCCTGACTTGTTCTTCCCCCTTTCTGATGCCCTTTGCCTGTGTCTAAAGCCCTCTGATGTCTTCTGCTTTGCGCTCTGGCAGCCCCAGAAGTTCCAATGGGTTCTGCCAGTCAGCACATTCCAAAAGAGAAGGTGATGCCAGTCCCTGTGCTCAGATGTACCCCTGAAGCTCACAGGATATTCTCTGGGTACCCTCTTTATAGGGAACCATGGCAAGTGCTCCCCTTCCTTAAGAGAGTGAGGGTGTGAAAAGAATGAGGTTTCCGACTCTAACACTCCAAGATCTCTTTATGAAGTCCCCCCAGTCTTTCTCTCAAATTGCCTTATGGACAATTCTCTAGTGGGTGGAGTGAGGCATCTGATTCACTCCAGTGTTTTTGTCTCACACCCAGCTGGCCCTCATCAAGCTTGCATTTCTGTATTTATGTCTGTTCTCTGACCCAGGAAGGGCTTTGTAGCAAGGGGAAGAAAGTAAGACTTGATAAACAGCTTATCAACTTCTCCAGTACCTCTCTTTGGTGGGAAGATGAGGGGAAGTGAAAATGAATAGCTTCCTAAAATAGCTTTGGGAAGTCACTGCAACTGGCTGGATAACTGTCTGAATCAATCAGGAATACCTCTGACATTAGCAAATAAAATGCCACCCTTCCACAAAATCCCTGGAAGGATGCTTTTAAACATGATTCTTCTTCATCTCTCTTTGCTTAGGTGAAAGTGTCCCTTAAACACCCTGGGAAAATCTATTCTCTATTTCGCAATCTTGCCACTAACAGGAATCTTGCCCGGATTTACCATGAATGAAGACATCCAGAAACTAACAGGACTGGAAGAGAAGCCCTAATATTAAATATTCATCGTTTAAATACAAATTCTGTTCAGGAAAGCCAAAAGTTGAGAATCTTCTCTCTTCCCAAGCATCTATTTGGCAGGAGTGAAGACAAAAATAACTGAATATAATTTTTATCCCTGTGACATGAAGTTAATGTCTGCTCTTGAAACACTAGGTTGGGAAATTGTACTTTTCAAACTCAACATCTGCGCAATATCTGGGGGGACATCAGGGTTGTAGGAGTTGCTGTGTGTCAAATCCTTCTCTCCTGAGACTAGAGGCTCCTGGCGGTGTCTGACTGAGCCCACATGCAAAGTAGAGAGAGCAGAAACCGAGGTTCTGCCCTGGGCACAGGATGCCACACCCAGAGGGCATTGCCATCCCCAGTCAATCACAGGCACTGGAAAAGACTTAGAAAACTTCAAGGAAGGCACTCCAGAGAGTGGTCCCCACCTGGCCTGGTCTAAGTGAGGTACTATGCTAATTGCCATGGACCATGGATGTAGTTAAATAAGTGCCCCTTGTTGCGCATCAAGGTGGGTAGATAAACACAAAGGAGGACTGGAGCAACATTGCCGATACTGGTTTAGTTTATAATCCTTTGTTTTCATTATACCTCATTCACCCCAGCAATATTTATCAAGTGCCTTGGACCAGGCATTACAGTAGATGCTGAAATGAGTGGTGGTGAGTAAGCATGCCCTCAAGGAGTTTACAGTCTAGAGCAATGTTTTTCAATCCTAGCTATTAATTAGAAGCATTTTGGGGACCATTTTAAAAATTCTTGTTCCCAAGCTCCACCCCAAATCAGCATATTCAAATTTATGGAGGTGGGGCCCAGCATCAGGATGCCTTAAAATTCCCCCAAGCAATTCTAATGTGCAGCCAGGGTTGGGAATTCTGACCTAGTAAGTGAGACATGATGCTGAATGAATGAATATCTCCTGCTGCTTTTCTCTGTGGCCTGTGATCTAACTCAGCAAATCGTGAATCCCTTTGAGAATTTGGACAGGCTCTGTCACAGCGCTGTTTGCTTGGTGAGCTCTTTCTGCCACTGGAGGTGTACAAGGCCTCTCATATGCCATTATGAAACCGTCCAAGGACTGTTCACCAGCTGGCTGTGGTGGACCAAGCTTTATATCACATTGGGGATTCGGGGACACTACCTCTTTCACGACTTTCCTGACTTCTTTTTTGGCCTAGGGCATAACACCAGGTTGACTCCAAAGCCTTTGAGTCAACGCCCCAACTACACAAAGACTTTTTCAGAATGAAATACCTCGCCTGAAGCAATTACGAAACCAAATCTCGGCCGTGTCCTGCTAGACAATTCATGTATCTTAATTTTCTATCAGTGTTTTAGAATTTAAGTGAATAAGTCTCTTTAAACCACCAAACTCCTGCCTACTTCTAAACTCAAAATCATGTTTATAAAGTCTGTTTCAAATGAGCTTCAAAGGGGGAAAACCATACATTTTTACTTAATCGTTTTTAGACAGTTCCCACATACTTAACTCTATCTCATAATTCTAATTCCCTTAAATAAAAATGTTATTTCTTATACCAAGCATGGCTGCCTCTCTGAAATGTATTGCAGAAAATTCCACTTGGTACCCGCTGTGTTTGTAATTTATTGGGGCTGCCAAATGCTGACTAACTAACTTGTGTTAGTCGGCTCCCAATGGGGTTCTCCTCTTGAGTTCAGAGTGGGTGGCATCTCCATCTTTCCATGGTATTTAGTTAACATCTTTTGTGCTTCATGCAGTTGTAAACAGTATTTTATTTAGAACTTTATGAATCTTAAAAATGACATAATTTTAAACATGCAGTTAATAACCCATAAAATAGAGTCAGGAAAAGAGGAAGCAAAAATATCTGTTTTTTGGAGTCACCATCATTTCTAACAGTCTCGTCTTTCTTTTTTTTCTTCTTTCTTTTTGGAGGGCGGGAGTGGAGATGGTTTCTAATGAAGCTCTCTCATGAAACTGGAAAATTCCCACAGCTGAAACACTGGCTGTTTCTCAGCCACAGATCTGAAAAAATTTCCTTGCACTGAGAGAAAATGGGAACGTGAGGAAAGTCAAGGAAGAATGAAGCCCTATTTCTTTCCTACTAGATGTTACGTAGCTTTTAAAAAGATGTCACCAAAGAAAAATTCTGGAAGGAGTTCTGGGCTCTGCTGTTGATGTAAATTTCAGCAGTTTGTCTCAGAAAGGACCTTGAGTATGATTTCATGAATTCATTCTTCCAATGAAACTCATTGCCACCTACGGTGTGCCAGTCTCTGAGCTCCTCACTTGGGACCCACAGTGAATTAGACATGGTCCCTGTCCTCAGGGATTCTTCTTGTCCTCTTGTGCAGGCCCCTGCAATTCACAGGCCCCAAATTAAGTGGATCAGGAACTTGACATTACCAATTTGCCTAGGACTGTTTGCTCTCTGGAGAGTTGCCTCATTCTAAACAAACCACAATAGCGTATAAATCAGAATGTCTGAGCTGGCACAGCATCCTTGACTACTTCTTTCCTACTCAATACCCAATCCAATTCCTCTTATCCTGGTCCAGTATTCCCACTTCCATCATGGGTCCTCTCCAACTCACTATGTGTGCATATACAAAAATATAAAATGTGTATATGTTTGTTCTAAGTATATGTATACTTGTATACCTAAGTATATATACAGAAGTGTGTATATACATGTATATATGATGTACACAAAGTATACACACACACCAAGTATAGCATATATATATTAGTGAGAAGGAATATATGTATATGTGTATTCTAAGGCAGCACTTTCTATACATGAAAAGAAGCTAACATCTAAACATCTAAGTGGCTTGTGCCCAGCATTGGACCAGGTACATTCATCTCATCCAATGTAGACTACATATTAATCTCATAGAATAGGTATTATTGGACTCATTTTGTGTGGTGCAGAAACAGAAGCTGGAAGATGGTAAGTTGTTCAAGGTCATACAGCTAGCAAGTGGTGAAGCCCAGATTCCAGCAGGCCTGCCTTATTTCACAGCTCTTCCAATTCAGTGATGTTGATCTCATTTAAATGATATTAAAATTTGCCTTTTAGGTCAGTAACACTTTATTCTTTATGTTTATTCCAAATGTCAACCATTTATTTAAGGTCATCTAATCTACCTTTCCCAAACAATTTTTCAAAAAACTTTGGTTGCAGTTTCTTTCCATTTCTTAACCATGGATGGAGCAGACACTTTCCCAATTTGTGGAACAATCTTCTAGCATCTAAATAAACCATAAGTTGGTTATTTCATTATGGTCTCATTGAGAAAAAAGAAGGAAATCATGACATTTTTCTCTCTTTCCTTCCTCCTTCCTTCCCTCCCTCCCTTCTTCTTTTCTTTCTTTCTTATTGTCTGCTTCCCATTCTTCCCTTTATTTCTAGTTGAAAGCACCATACAGACCAAGTGTACTCATATCTTAGTGGGAAGAAACATATGTGTACAGATAAGGATCAGAAAATATGATATGTGCAATAGTAGAAATACATTCAAAATTTAGTTCCAGCCCAGAAGACGGTGTGATTAATTCTGTCTTGAAGAAGGTGGGGCTGGGGAATCTTCTACACAAGGGATGCTTGGTCTAAGCGTTGAAAAATGGAAGGGAGCACAGAGAATGAAAAGCCCAGGGGCATCTTTGCTGGCTACAGATTCCTATACTGGTGACTACTATATGCAATATTAAGAAGAGGAATGGAGATGTGGGAAGGTCAGAGCCAAACAAGTATGGTATTGATATTGGCAAAGTGTGAGCTGTTTCCAAGGACAAGTATCCTGCTGCTCTTAGCACTGTTACAGTGAAAGGTAAGGCAGCTGCGGGGATGGCGACAAGCCAGTGCCTGCTGATGGAACGACTTCTCTCCTAGAAATTATGATACTAAATGGTTAATTTTATCAGAACCATTCTGTTTGTTGTAAAAGCCACTTGACATCACACGAATTAGGGCAAGGCTGTGTCGCAGAGCCTTTATTTTCTCACAAATATGTAGTGCAAGGAGAATGGGGTCTTCATGATGAGTTAGATAAACCCCTGATGATGGGGATAAAGCCCACATACCCTGAAGGACATGGCTGCACAAGATCAGAGTTCTGTCAGCAACGAGGAAGGAGGAAATGGCACTCCACAATGTCTGATACAGAGTGAATAAGAATATGAAGGGAATGTCTGATTGACATTTGCGGTTAGTACAAATGAGGAATCTATGTAGCCATGAAGAAGGAGACTTGCATATTTTCTCTCTTCTTTAGTACCATATACATTCTCATAGGTCACATAGCATGCTTTGCAGAGAACTTCTTATTAGTCTTTGTTTTGCTTTACCATATCTTTATCTATAATCTTCAAAATAGTGCTTTATGAATATTAGTGCTTTTAAATTTTTATTCATCATCTGCAAGATACAGGAGATTTCAATTCACCCTATTTCATTCAATATCCGAATGCCTGCAGAATGCAAAGAATTTGTTTTCTGGTGAAGGTAGTCACTTTTTTTTAAAATCAAAAATGGTAAACAAAAATGTTTCTTTTGGAACAACAAAGTAGAAGTCACCAGAGTTCCTGGATGACCTCAGATAGAGCCACATACCCAGTCTGGACCACTTGCTCATCTCTGGACTATTATGCGAGGAAGCAAGAAATTTCTGTCTTCTTTGAGGCACTGTCTTTTGGAGTCTATTTATTACAACAGCCTATTCTAACTAGCAGACTTGTTGCCTTTTTTGAAGGGGGGCCAAATCTTCCAATTTTGTCACGAGAAGCCGAAAATTAGAATTTTTTTTTTGGTGAGGAAGATTAGTCCTGAGCTAACATCTGTGCCAATCTTCCTCTATTTCGTATGTGGATGCCACACAGAGTGGCTTGATGAGTGTGTAGGTCTGCACCCAGGATCCAAACCTGTGAACCCCAGGCTGATGAAGTGGAGCACGTGAACTCAACCACTACACCACTGGGCTGGCCCCTAGAATTTTTAATAACATCTACAGGCTTTTTTTTTGAAAAAAAAAAAAAAGGTTGACTGTTAATTCAAGTCATTTGAAACTCTATTTAGGCCAAAACCAGATGTCAATGCATTACCACTGCCCTTTGGCATTGCTGCTAGTCTCTGACGCTTCTTGGCTCGTAACTAGATGCTTCTATGTTCATGCCTCATGTTTTCCCTCCACTGCAGACACAGCAATATTTGCAGGGAGGCAGAGAAAGGATCTCTGGCCAATATTTGAAAGGTGAGATGAAAAGTAGGTTGTGGACTCTCTGTGTCACTTATTTGGTATTTTATAAAGAGACCCATTTATCAGATGAAAGTACTACAGAGAATCCATCTCCACAAATCTAGAATGTAGTAGATCATGACAGATGGAAAGATATCCTACAGACAGAGGACTGCTGAGTGGATTAGATGAGTTAATATGTGTAAGGATTTAGAACAATACTGGCTAACAGTAAACACACACTTAAGGCTGGATATTAGTATTATGCAACCTGCCCAAGGACACAGCTAGTAAGTGGAGGAGTAGATGGACCTCCTAGACAGAACTTTTAAGTTTCCACTTGTTCACACCTTTTTTTTTCCCTGAGGAAGATTTGCCCTGAGCTAACATCCACTGCCAAACTTCCTCTTTTTGTATGTGAGCCGCCACCACAGCATGGCCACTGACAGACGAGTAGTATAGGTCTGCGCCCTGGAACCAAACCCAGGCCATCGAAGCTGAGTGTGCTGAACTTAACCACCAGGCCACCAGGGCTGGCTCTGTTCACACACTTTTGTCTGCCTTTTTGCTTTGTATTCTTGAAATTTCCTTGATTTTACCTTTGATATAACTAGTTCTATCTTTAATCATGTTCATTATCCAGTGCAGTTTTTTAATGATTTTTTTTTTAAATTTTAGCAATCATGTTTTGAACTTCCAAGACTTTTTCTAGTGCCCTGGTAGCTCAGTTTTTCATGGCAACCTGTTCTTGTGTTATAGATGCAATATCCTTTCTGTCTCTGAGGACATTGACTAAAACTGTCGTTTTTTTAAAGTTCTCTCTGGTTTCCTGCATTATTTTGGTTTTCTCGAGGGTCATCTGTTCTGTTTGCTCATCCTGGTCCTTTTCCTTTCTTCTATTGGTTTCCTCAAATATGCAATGATCTCCCATTGACCATTCATATTTATGAGTAAAAATTTAAGCCAATAGGAAGTTAGTGTGATTTTCCTCTGCAGCTCTGTGTGTCTTTTTCCCCAGCAGGCTTCTCCTGAGGGTTGACTGCATGCTTTGTATAAGTGCACTGGTTGTGTTGACAGACTTCACTTTGGGGTTTGCGGATGTAGAGTAGACAGGCAGCCTAAAGACATCCTCCAATGACCACGAAGCAGGACTTGACTTTGCCTGTGGAAGGCTTCAGCACTGTTCTTTCCTGAGCAGATCTACTGTGCTCTCCAGTGTTTCTCCACATGGCTTCCCACTGGGGAGGTGGGAGAGGAAGGGTCCTAGGGCACTTCCAACTCTATTTCTCTTTCTGGTCCTTGTGTAAAAGCCTTTTCCAGGTAGATAACTCACATTCTTTTTTATGTATTTTTTTATTTTGTTGAGGTCATAATAGTTGATAACATTGTGAAATTTCAGTTGTATGTTATTATTTGTCAGTCACCATATATATGTGTCCCTCTACCCCTTATGCCCACCCCCAACCCCCTTCCCCTCTGGTAACCACTAATCTGTTATTTTTATCCATGTATTCGTTTATCTTCTGCATATGAGTGAATTCATATGGTGCTTGTCTTTCTTTGTCTGGCTTACTTCGCTTAACATAATACCCTCAAAGTCCATCCACATTGTTGCAAATGGGACAATTTTGTCTTTTTATGGTTGAGTAGTATTCCATTGTATATATATATATATATATATATATATACTATATCTTCTTTATTCATTCATCAGTTGATGGGCACTTGGGTTGCTTCCACAACTTGCCTATTGTGAATAATGCTGCCATGAGCATAGGGGTAGATGAGTCTCTTTGAATTGTTGACTTCAAGTTCTTTGGCTGAATTCCCAGTAGTGAGACAGCTAGGCAGTATGGCATTTCTATTTTTAACTTTTTTGGGAAATCTTCATACTGTTTTCCACAGTGGCTGCACCAGTTTGCATTCCCATCAGCAGTGTATGAGGGTTCCTTTTTTCCACACCCTCTCCAACATTTGTTGTTTTTGTCTTGGTAATTATAGCCATTCTGACCAGTGTAAGGTGATATCTCGTTGCAGTTTTGATTTGCATTTCTCTGATCATTAGTGATGTTGAGCATCTTTTCATGTGTCTGTTGGCCATCTGTATATCTTCTTTGGAAAAAATGTCTGTTCACATCCTCTGCCCATTTTTTGATCAGGTTGCTTTTGTTGTTGTTGTTGAGTTGTATGAGTTATTTGTATATTTTGGAGATTAAGCCCTTGTCAGATATATGATTTGCAAATATTTTCTCCCAGTTGGTGAGTTACCTTTTCATTTTGTTCCTGATTTCCTTTGCCTTGAAGAATCTCTTTAGTCTGATGAAGTCTCATTTGTTTATTTTTCCTTTTGTTTCCCTTGTCTGAGTAGACGTGGTATTAGAAAATATCCTTCTAAGACCGAGGTCAAAGAATGTACTGTCCGTATTTTCTTTAGGAGTTTTACGGTTTCACACCTTACCTTCGAGTCTTTCGTCCACTTTGAGTTAATTTTGAATATGGTGAAAGATAATGGTCTACTTTCAATCTTTTGCATGCGGCTGTCCAGTTTTCCCAACAACATTTGTTAAGGAGACTTTCCTTTCTCCATTATATGTTCTTAGCTCTTTTGTTGAAATTAGCGGTCTGTAGACGTGTCGTTTTATTTCTGGACTTTCAATTCTGTTCCATTGATCTGTGTGTCAGTTTTTGTACTAGTATCATGCTGCTTTGATTACTATAGCTTTGTAGTGTATTTTGAAGTCAGGGATTGTGATGCCTCCAACTTTGCTCTTTTTTCTCAGGATTGCTTTAGATATTTGGATCTTTTGTTGCCTCATATGAATTTTAAGATTCTTTTTTCTATTTCCATGAAGCATGTCTTTGGGATTCTGATTGGGATTGCATTGAATCTATAGATTGCTGTAGGTAGTATGGACATTTTAACTATGTTCATTCTTCCAATACATGTGCGTGGAATATCTTTCCATTTCTTTATGTCATCACTGATTTCTTTCATTAATGTCTTATAGTTTTCATTGTATAGGTCTTTCACCTCCCTGGCTAAATTTATTCCTAGATATTTTATTCTTTTTGTTGTGATTGTGAATGAGATCATATTCTTGAATTCTCTTTCTGTTAGTTTATTATTAGAATATAGAAATGCAACTGACTTTTGTAAGCTGATTTTGTACCTGGAAACTTTGCTGTAGTTGTTGATTATTTCTAATAGTTTTCCAATGGATTCTTTAGAGTTTTCTACATATAAAATCACATCATCTGCAAACAGCGAGAGTTTCACTTCTTTCTGGACAATTTGGATACATTTTACTTCTTTTTCTTGCCTAATTTCTCTGGCCAAAATCTCCAGTGCTATGTTGAATAAGAATAGCGAGAGCGGGCACCCTTGTCTTGTTTCTCTTCTCAGAGGGATTGCTTTCAGTTTTTCTCCATTGACTATGATGTTGGCTGTGGGTTTGCCATATATGGCCTTTATTGTGTTGAGGTACTTTCCTTCTATAGCCATTGTATTCAGAGTTTTTATCATAAATGGATGTTGGATCTTGTTAAATGCTTTCCTTGCATCTATTGAGATAATCATGTAATTTTTATTCCTCATTTTGTTAATGTGGTGTATCACATTGATTGATTTGTGGATGTTGAACCATCCTTGCATCCCTGACATAACATAAATCCCACTTGATCGTGGTGTATGATCCTTTTGATGTATTGCAGTATTTGGTTTGCCAATATTTTGTTGAGGATTTTTGCATGTATGTTCATCAGCAATATCAGCCTATAATTTTCCTTCTTTGTGTTGTCCTTGTCTGGCTTTGGAATCAGCATGATGTTGGCCTCATAGAATGTTTTAGGACATTCTTCAATTTTTTGGAATAGTTTGAGAAGGATAGGTATTAAATATTCTTTGAATGTTTGGTAGAATTCTCCAGAGAAGCCATCTGGTCCTGGACTTTTGTTTTTTGGGAGTTTTTACATTACTTTTTCAGTCTCTTTACTTGTGACTTGTCTATTCAGATTCTTTATTTCTTCTTGATTCAGTTTTGGGAGGTTGTATGAGTCTAAAAATTTATCCATTTCATCTAGACTGCCCAATTTGTTGACATGTAGATTTTTATAGTATTCTCTTATAATCCTTTGCATTTCTGTGGTATCCATTGTAATTTCTCCTCTTTCATTTCTAATTTTATTTATTTGAGACTTCTTTCTTTTTTCCTAGTGAGTCTGGCTATAGGTTTGTCAATTTTGTTTATCTTCTCAAAGAACCAGGTCTTACTTTCATTGATCCTTTCTACTGTTTTTTTGTTTCAACTTCATTTATTTCTGCTCTAACTTTTATCACTTCCCTCCTTTTGCTGACTTTGGGCTTTGTTTTTTCTTCTTTTTCTAGTTCTGTTAGGTGTAGTTTAAGATTACTTATTTGAGATTTTTCTTGTTTGTTAAGGCAGGCTAGTATTGTAATGAATTTCCCTCTTAGGATCACTTTTACTGCATCCCATATGAGTTCATATGGCGTATTTTCATTTTTATTTGTCTCCAGGTATTTTTTTATTTCTCCTTTAATCTCTTCAATGATCCATTTGTTGGTCAGTAGTGTGATGTTTAGTCTCCACATATTTGTCACTTTCCCAGCTTTTTTCTTATAGTTGATTTCCAGTTGCATAGCATTATGCTCAGAAAAGATACTTGATGTGATTTCAATCATCTTAAATGCTTTGAGACTTGCCTTGTTTCCCAGTGTATAGTCTACCTTTGAGAATGCTCCATGTGTACTTGAGAAGAATATGTATTCTGCTGTTTTTGGATAGAGTGTTCTATATATATCTATTAAGTCCACGGGTCTACTTTTTCATTTATTTCCACTATTTCCTTATTGACTTTCTGTCTGGATGCTCTACCCATTGACGTAAGTGGGGTGTTAAGGCTCCCTACTATTACTGTGTTGCTGAAGATAACTCACGTTCTTAAAGGATAATTGTCAGGATTTATCCTGTGGATAAACACTGCTGTTCCATATGCTGTTTCTTCATTAACATGTGATGATTGCTCATGTTACCCATATTTATTGACTCCAAAATTCTTCTCTTACTATGATTTATTCCATTTTTATTATTCAGTTTCCATCTCTTTTTATCTTCTTGTAAGTCATCATAATTTCTTGTCCAATGGTGGCAGATACATAAAGATAACTTTCTAATGTACATTATATTTTCTATTTATCTCTTTGTATAACTTTTCATATCATTTGAATGGATTTTGATGTGTGTGCTGAGCCTGTTATTTTGATTAATCTTCCCTACATGTAACATAAAAACATCTTTTCTCCATTGTCTTCTTCAAGTTTCTGTTTACAATTGACTGTCTATTCAGCTTTACTTTGAAGAGCTGACAGTGAAGAAGTATATGTTGGCTGATGTAGCTGACACAAAAAAAGGAGCAGAAAAACATACCAGTAGCTTTATCAAATTGTGCCAGTAACATGTAAATCTAGGTTTCAGAGTTCCTGGGAAAGCTTTAGGCTCCCACTAACTGAGAAACAATTTAAAGGATCAGAAGTGGAAGGCTGATTCTTTCTTGCTTCACCCTCTACCACTCTCATATGGTTATCCCACTGAATCCCTGAGACAATGAGCCGGATACTAACTTCTGACCCTTCCATCTTCCACAGGCCCAGTCACTCTGGGTCCTCATTGAGCAATGAGAGAGTGGCTTCAATGGTCCTAGTACTGATGCAACTCTTCAGGGACCCCAAACACTGTTCTTGAATTTCCCATCTGCAGCTCATTAGGTGCTGTTGTTAACTGAAAATGAAGATCAATATCTGAGCTACAACACCTGATCCTCACATGCCAGTTGCAAACGCCATGGAGATAAGGCGTGTGTGTGTGTGTATGCACTCATAGATCTGTGGGTGATAAGCAAAAAAGTGTTTATAGTTCTACAATAAGAAGTTAGTTGATATTTATTGAATCTTGTGGGAAGGCCTCTGAAGTTATATATGTGGGAACACAAAGAGATCATAGATATTTTTCCTTCAACATCCCACTGAGGAGCTGAATCTGGATTAAAAACTCTCCTCCATCCTTGAAAATGAAACCTGTTATGGACTGAAAGAAGGTGTCCTCTCCCACCCAATTCATATGTTGAAATCCTAACCCCCCAATGTGATGATGTTAGGAGATGGGGCCTTTGGGAGGTGATTAGGTCATGAGGACAGAATCATGAATGGAATTACTGCTCTTATAAAGGGACCCTAGAGAGCTCTCTCCCCCGTTTGTTGCTGTGTGAGGACACAGTGAGAAGTCAGCAGCCTACAACCAAGAAGAAGACCCTCATCAGAACCTGACAATGCTGAAATTTTCATCTCAGACTTCCAGACTACAGAGCTGTGAGAAATAAATTTCTGTTGTTTATAAGTCATTGGTCTATGGTGCTTTGTTATAGCCACCCAAACTAAGATACAACCTAATTGTATTTCTAGAAATAAAAGTAACCAAAAAAAAACAAAATTAGGAAAATGGTTTAGGAGGGAAAATCTGTACAGTTGATAAGTAATGAGTAAAATGACTGCTTGGTTCCTTTAGAAATAATTCTGTTATCTATGTAAAGCCCAGCCTTCTTCCTCTGCCATGGAAGTCTCTGAACTTGATGATCATGACCCCCTGCCAACAGCGATGTTTGAGAATGTACTCGAGTGGGGTTGCTTTGTTTGTTTATAAATCGTGTTCATATACTGCCCCACAATTTCATTAGGAATGTTAACATTTCCTGTCTTTGTTTATATATCTTTGTGTATGTGTATATATATATATATATATATATCTTGTTTTTCCCCCTGAAGATTACCCCCTGAGCTAACATCTGTGGCCAATCTTCCTCTATTTTGTATGTGGGTTACTGTCACAGCATGGCTGACAAGTAGTATAGGTCCGTGCCTGGCATCCTAACCTGTGAATGCAGGCTGCTGAAGCATAGCATGCTGAACTTAACTGCTACACCATGGGGCCAGCCCCTGTATATACTGTAGAAGATATGGAGTAAAAAGTTAAGTAAGAAAAGAAATTTGAAGAGTTTCTCTCCACATTCTAATAAATCTAGCACATTGCCTATTCCTTATAGGCTTTCAATCAAACTCCTTAAAAGTAATTATTTTAAAACTTTTTATCATAGAAATTTCAAAAAATATATAAAAGTACACACGAAAGTATAATAAGTCCCAAGTACTTATCATTCAGGTTTAATAATTACCAATTTATGGTAAATCTTACTTCACCTAAAACCCCATATCTTCCTCATCCAAATTATTTTGAAGTAAATTCAGATATAGAATAATTTCATTTTTAATATATCAAAATTATATTATACTCCACCTAATTAACATTAAAGAAAATGAATGAAAGAAGAAATGGAGAGAGAAAAAGACGGAAAGAAGGAAGAAAGGAACCAACAAACCAACTAATGAGGGAAGGAAGGTATGAGGGAGATTGAGAGGGAGGGAAGGAAGAACACAGTTTGGTTATTATCTTATTCCTGTAATAAAAGTAATTCAAGTAATAAAAGTTTGATCTGGTGCAAGTTAATTTGCTTTATTTTGGAAATTAGCCCAGTTAATGAGGGTCTACCTTCAAAGAGTTCAGTTCTGCGGCGAACCCATTGACCCCAAAGCCTGTGTACTTCAAACACTTTTAGTTGGAATTCAGACTCTGTAGGATCATTTGATCCTACCCAGATGGTGGACATAGTGGAACCAGAACCACCTTATTCTGAGTTTCCTTGCCACTTAAAACAAACAAACAAAATAAAACTCAGCATTTTTCCGACCTTTGGTTTTATTTTGTCTTGTATTTACTTTGGCTAAAAGGCTTCAATTAAGATAGAAAAACGTAAAGCTACGGAGATTAAATACCAGCACACAGCAGTGATTAAATTTCACCATAGGAGAACACGCAGGTAACTTTCCTACAGTCTCAGATACAGATAATTATCTTCTAAACTCACAAATACAAGACCCCATTCTTGTGGGCTCTGCATGAAAAGACACAAGTTTATCTTGTGTTGAGGCCAAGGCTGAACTTGCACTTTGCTGACCTCCAGAGGGAGCCCTGGGGCTAAACAAACCTGAGGTTCATCTGTGAAAGGGCCAAAATTAGTTTGAACGGCCAAGGCAATGTTTATGAAATGAGTCAATATTTCTGATAATCAAGACCCAAATGTTGGTGTCAATGGGTTAAAGATCAACGGTAGCAATTTCAGAATAGTGAGCACTTTTCATAAGTAAGCAATTTGGTGCTATGCCAGTGTAGCCTCCTGTATCCATGGGCAGGCGCAAGTATTCAAGCAAAACAATCTGTAATACAACCATTTTCATCTCCGATGTTTTTATAAATAGCAATTATGGGAATCCAGCCAACTGTGCTACCTGGGAAACTCTTTGAACTGAAAACATACAATAGCTTAGAGTAACACAACCCTGAACAGCCGTGAAAGCCCACCTGGATGATGCTTTATGATATACACGTTACATAAGCCATTGTGAGATCCTGAAACTCAACACTCTCATCCACAATGTCGTTGGTGGAAGGAAGAGTCATTTAGAAAAAAATCTACCAGTGGCTGACATAAAGGAGCAGCGGATCTGTTATTTAAAATCAACAGAAATTCTAAACTGAAGTCTTAGCTCTAGTTCATCAGCCTTGAACTACAATGATCATTTAATCACTCCTGCAGTGCTTTAGGGACCACAGTGAGGCTCAGGCCCCATAGCTTTCATGTTTGCATTCAGTTGAGGGCCTTTTATCCTATTCTTTGAGCATGAGAATGATAAATGTAATACTACTGCTTTTTATTTATAGAATACTTGTCATTCAAAGCAGTCTGAAGACCCTCAAAGAGTAGAGATACTGGTAGACTAGAGGTCATAAATACTTTTGAAACAAGGCAGGTTATTAATTAAACAAATAACTCAGTTGTGAACTAATGTACAATGCGTTTGTTCCTGCTTTTTAAGCATGGTTCAAATGAAAAATGAAAACTCCCCTATAAACTTAGTACCATTTATATTATTCAACCAAGCACTATGTTTTCTGAGCTATGAATTCTAATCATAAAACATCAACTTTTCCAGTATCCACCACGAAAGCACCAGTTGATAAAATTGATTGTTTCTCTGTGGCATGCCATGCCACTCTACTCCTTTGGGAATACAAAGACACAGATTAAGCAAAGAGAATATGGGAGAGAAGGAAAAACCTAGACCAAGAAAACCAATGGCATCTTTTTGGCATCACAGAGAGTTGATAAGGGAAGAAGGTTGACGTTCATAGGATTCTAATTCATTTTTAATCAAATTGCAAGTAAAAATACCAAATATTATTCACCTATTTCTTGACCCAACCAGATTTCCCCTTCTGCATTCTGACCTATTGCTTTTATTTACAAGCAAAAAGCAGAGTACAGTACCCCATCGTGAACTAGTATCTTGGTGTTGTTTCTGAAAAGTCAGAGCTATGGCTTACTACAGCTGGTACTTACTGTGGCTGATACGTCTGATGTTATTTTATGTACTCCTGTAACATACTGCTTTCAGCTACACTGACTTATTTCCAATGGAAACTGGTGATCCAAAACAGAGACTCCTCCCAGAGCAGAAGTGTAACTCAACATGCAGTTAAGAGCCCAGGAGTCCCCTTGACTCAAGTCATCACTCACAGGGCCACTGCCCAGGGCTGATTCAACGATGCACAACTGTGGGACATAGAGGAACCAGGCAGCCAACCTTCTCTGGTGTCGTCCCTATCTGCTTACATTGTGGCACTGGAAACTACTGTTTAGGGAGTGCTTGTTTGGGTTCATCAGCCCTCAGGAAAGATATAATGAACAAAATAGTGGAGTAAATTAGATCTGTTTAAGCAGGTTATGTTTGTCTATTTTACCAAGAGGACTTTAAAAATATATAGATTCCATCTAAAAAAGTCAAACTCAGAGAGAGAGTAGAGTGGTGGTTACCAGGAACTGTGGGATGGGGGAAATGGAGAATTATTGGTCAAAGAATACCATCTTCCAGTTATAAGATTAACAAGTTTGGGGATCTAATGTACAAGATGGTGATTATAGCTAATAACACTGTATCACATACTTGAATGTTGCTAAGAGAGTAGATCGTAATCGTTACCACCAAAAAGAAGGAGCAATTATGTGATGGGATGGAGGTGGTAACTAGTGCTAGGGTGGTAATCATCTTGCAGTATATAAATGTATCGAATCAGCACGCTGTATACCTTAAATTTACACAATGTCATGTGTCAATTCTATATCAATAAAACTGGGGGAAAACAGTTAAATTAAAAAAAGAAAAAATACATATACATATTTCAGACCCCACCCCAGACCTCAGACTCCACAGTTGGGGCTCAGAAATGTCTATCTTTGTGACATTCCCCGGGTAATTACAGTATTCTTACAGGTTTGAGAATTGAGGAAGCAGATTTTCAAATACATTCCCAAATCCTACTCAGGTTTTTCATTTTAAATCTGTTTCTTTCTTCTCAGCCTCTAGCCAAGGACAAAGCAGGATGTTCCATCCTTCCCCAGGTCTTGATAATCACAGAATGAGTGTCAAATAATTTCTCGCATTGCTTACCAGATATTTGTTTTATTTGACAAATGAAGACACGAACGCAGAGATGTTAAGTACCTGGTTTAAGGTTATACAGTACACCAATGGGAGCACTTGGCCCCAGAAAGCTGGCCATTTTAGCATCTACAGTCAGATGACCATTCTTTTTCCTCTCCTTTTTCCAAGCTTTATACCCATGCATGGGTAAGAAAAATGAGGGCATCCAGGGGGCTTCCTTGAAAAGTCAGACACAAATTAGGGTAAATGTAGATATTAACCCCCAAGGAACATTTTCTCTCAGAGAGGAACCTAGAGAATGAAAAAGACTTAAGAGCTATATGAGCCAAATACAATGTGTGGGCCTTTGGGTCCCAATTTGAATAAAATATAAAAATTTTAAAAAAAACTTATGAGATATCAGGAAAATAAGAAAACCACCTGGATATTTAATTACATTAAGGAATCCTGTGTAATCATCAAAAGGGTGACAATTTTATTATGGTTCTATTTTTCAAAGTCCTTGCATTTTAGAAAAACATATTGAAATATTTATGAAGTCAGTGATATTTAGGATCCAGTGGTGGAGTGAGAGGGGAAAGTGACTGTGATGAAACACAGATTTAAAACAAGTTAGTCCATGGGTTGATAAGGATTGAATCCAAGTGAAGGGTGCATAGGGCGTATTATGCTATTCTCTCTGCTTATTCATATAGTTTTTTAAATTTCTCACTATAAAACATTTTTTAGACAATCCATTTCTCTCAGGGTCTTGCTTACAGTTTTGCAGGTTATTTGATCTCCTGATGTAATAATGTGCTTATTAGTGAGGTCCACAACTTGACAGAATGTTGATAGCTTTATGTCATTCTGGAAAATGCCTCAGCCTTCCACCATGACTATTGTGAAGCAGGAGATAAATACCAGCCATTTAAAGCAGAAACTATGTTTCTCAATAACAGGAATCTCTTTCCAAGCAGCTAAACACTTCCATAACCTGTTACACTGTGAAGGACCTAAATCTGCAATAGATAGACTATTAAAATAATAAAGGCACTTTAATAACTCAGAGGAATTATAAAAGAGCAATCACTCATTTCATTAGAGTTTCCATAGCTCAGAATATGCTTGGAGAATTGTTAATTGCCCCAAACTAAAATGAGGATGCCCACTCAGATCTGGCTAGCGTGTTGAGTTTAGCACCAATTTCCAAACATGCCCAGGAAGCTGCAGGATCCAGATTTTGAGGCTGAACAGCTCTGTCTTTCTTCTTTGTCTTTGCCTATCACCATTCTGAATCTACAAAGAGCTGCCAATCTTGAAGGGCAGGCTTTTGCAGCACTCATCATGACTTCAGATGGAGCAGGCTCCCAAGTGAAGTGAAGGGTGTTTCTGGTTTGTTTTTAAACAATAATAAAATATGCTATTATTTCAATGAGTATTTCAATAAAATATGAACTATGTCCAATATTTCAATGAAATGTGCTATTTCAGCACAAGAAAACGCTGGCATTAGTTTTATCTTGTGCTCTAGAGTTAGCAACAGAGAATCTAAGGAGAAACAGAGATAGATCTCTGGAAAGGAAGTGTTTTGCGTGTTTATTTTTCTTCCAGAACACCAAATAGTTGCCTTGGCAGGCAGGCTGCTCTGTAAGTGCTCCCTCCTGAAGACTCGGAGGTGTTTACAGAAATTGAAAGTTCCAGCAGTACATTTCCATGAGCTCATTACCAGTTCCACTTACACCCTTTAGATTTTGCAAGTACAAATGATTATCCACAGGGTATAACCTCTGCTTTGAGCTTTTGTTTTAATTACAAACAAAGTAGCAGAAGTCAGATATGCAATTACTGTAATGTCAGGGCATCTTTTTAGAATCTCTGCTTTGGTCACTTTTATTCAAAGCAACTCCAGTGCCATTTCTGGCCTGCCTCTTTATGCTAACGAGCCTAGCCCACTTGGCTCCTCCTCCTTCCTGCCTCCCTTAAGAACTGTTCACTTTCAGCTGTCACGGAGGGTAACAGACCAGACTTAGAAATCACTTGATTTAACTCAGCAGCACGTTTCTGTGTGTGTATTACTCTAGCAGTCTTCTCTAAATAATTGGGGCATTAGATTCATGTGAGCAGAAGGAGTCAAAAACTGCCAAAACGGCAAACTGTTAGAAAGAGCTACGTGGTAGGATTTTACACCAGAAGAGAAAAGTTTCAGTGTGCTTTGAAATGAAAGAAGAATTAAGTTGTGTTTTTATTCAAATGAATTGGCATCTTTATATGTAGGGGAAGTTATATTGGTAAATATTTATGTCAAGAATCATGACTGGGAAACACTCAGACGTTTCTTAGAGAAGTACATATTTTACAAGCAAGGACAGGGTCTGCATGTACATCTGTGGTTCTGGGTGTCTTGTGAAGACCATTTTAGGTGACCGGCAAAGGGAAGGAAATGCCCTAGTGATACTGGAGCCACAGTCATATTGCCAGTACCATGTCTACCATACAAAGAAAAGCCAGCAGCCACCTGTTCAACAGCCTGCACACCTATAAACTGAAGCTTCTGGAGGACCAGCCACAGCAAGGTGAGTCAGTCAGGCTAATGGGTCGTGTATTCTGTGACTTCCTGTCAATTTGTTTTCCCAGAAGAGTGGTGGGCTGGGGAAGTCTGACTGTGACATGCTTTGCAATCTTTCATTTTTAAACTCTGAGAATAGACATGATAGTGATGCTTAGGGTGGGTTAACCTGGATTCACTATTGGTTTCTAAAGGATTATGAAAGACTATGAAGAATGCATATTTCTTGGAGTTGTCATTCTGAAACTTATGTGCTTAAACTTCTAGATGCTCTCATTTTTCTAGAGTATGCTAGATTTTGTGTAACTCAAAACACCCATCCAGCAAGGCTGAATCAGCTCCAGGGGGGATTTGCTGAGAGTAGCTTTAAGTTAGTCTGGCACTGTCTCCCCTGTCCTATCGCTAATGGTTCACTTTTGGACTTAAAGTTTAAGCCTAATTTTGTCTGGATCGCTGGCTCATTCATTTGTAAGCAAAATAAATATGTCCTTGGCTCTTTCCCTTTTATGGTCCAGAAAAAGCTGGAACAGACAGGGAAAAGTGTCACATTTCACATGATGGGCACTCATGCAGACTAAACTATCCACCTTGCAGCCATTTTCACCATCAGTCTTTTTTAAATTTCAAATCCACAACTCAGCCAGCTGCATCAATTAGTGGCAGATGGTTGACATGAATAGACAAGATGATCCTGCCAATCCATTCTGTCAGGGACAGCAAAGGACGCTTGTAGAAAAGGCTGTCACAGATGACATCACCACCCCCCAGAGGCCAAGGATTTACCCCAGACATTTCTAATTTCTCCTAATAACCTGTGATGGATCTGTACATGTATGAATGTCGGCTACAAGCTCTTTATTTATTTTTCTATAGACACAGTTTTAGATTTCAGTGGCATGGTGAGTGTTGGCGCATGGCCTGAAATCTTCCATTTGTAAGGTGGCATCTATGTGCTAACATTCGTGTGAATGTGTCAGGCCATCTCTCTGTATCAGTTCCTGGAGCTATGCAAAGTGACTCCATGCTGTTCAAGGCTTAGCATGGCATGGGTAGAAAATACTTCTTATTAAGTGAAAACAGCATAAATTTTTAAGACCATTCTGTACCACCAGGGCTCATATAAATTATTTTGAACTAACTGCCTTAGAACGTAAAGTCCTGGAATGTGTCAGGGTTTGATCATAGCACTGTGAAATGTTCTTGCTCCTCTCTTTGTGGACAATCATAATTCACCATAGATTTTTTGTTTGCTGCTCATTTTATTTGAAATATTTAAAGCTTCCTCCCCCCCAATTGCTGATGTAATATTTATTATAGAAAATTTGGTGGGGGGGGGGGCATAAAGGAGATGGTAAAAATCACCGTAAGCCTACCACCCAAAGAGAGTTGCTGTTGACAATTAATGTCTACTAGCCTTTTCTCCTATGCACACGTCCAGATTATTCTTTTGATTGATTTTTAACAAAATAGACTTATTTTGTATACAGTATTTTTTAAACTGCTTTTTAACTTAATAATAGATTATGAACAAATTTCCATGTCATTATATATTCTTCTGCAACTTATTTTTAATAGTTCTACACTATTCCTGTATATGGATGTAGCAAAATTCCTTTAGACAATTCCCTATTGTAAGACATTTCATTTATTTCTAATTTTTTTACTGTTACTAAATAATAGTATGTTTAACATAAGCTAATAGATAAATCATTGCAAAGATAAGATTAATTGCTTGGGATACATTTTTAGAGGTAGAATTGTGGGGTCAAATGATATGCATGTTTTTAAGATTTTTTTCTTGCCACATGCCATTCCAATGAGCAGTGTAGGGTATATTCCCAGGATTATTGCATATTAGTTTAAAAGTTCTTTCCCAATTTTATAAATGGAAAAATAGTATCCCACTGTTGTTTTAATTTAAGGCAGACTGTCTTAATGTTCTCTTTCTTACTGGCCATATCCAGAGCAGCCTGGAAATATCATTATGATGACATACTTCCCAAAATACCAACAAGACTAGAAGTCTGGTCTCCCTTCTCAGGCTGAAGCTTTTGCCTAGAATGTTTTGAAAGCAACCATATTCTTCCACAGCCCAGTCTCAAAATATCTTCCCACATAAACCACAATCCATAAAGTTGCGAAGCACGCTAGTGCAATCCAGATTGCTACAAGCAGTGTCCTCTGGAGATCTCGGTTGACAAATAACACTGGGCAGTGTTTGCTATGCTGCTAAATAGCATTCCAGTTACTGTCCTGGGGTGTAAAAGTATTCATTCAGCGCAGTGGCCCTGAGTTTTCTTCTAAGCTATATTTGCACCTTGTTATTATGCGAAGTTCAGCAAAGGTCCAGGGAAGCAAAGCCATTAGTTTCAGAGAATGAGATCTAGCTGTGGATTTATTCACCAAGGCATTCTGAGTTTGTGGCTTTGGCCTACCCCCAGCCAGACTAAGTTTCTAGCATACAGACCATGATTAATTGACATTTGACTGTTCTGAGGGAATGACCAGATTCAACACATGCGTACTTTCTGACCCTCCATGCTATATGCTAAAGTGCTTTATGTTAACTCTGAGGTATTTAACTCTTTCTACCCAGTCACTCACAAAAATGAACTTTTTGGGTGATCACATAGATAAAAGACACTTATTCTTCAGCAGTTATGTGGACGATGACTGCAAAGCACTGTGACAGATGCTGGGTATGTAAGTTGAACTCAGCCAATTAAGTTGTGGTTTCCTGTCCACGTGGAGTTTATGCTCTTCGGCAACAGATGCTATACTAGTCTAGAGCCTACAGCCGCTAGGGTCCTCGCCTTACTTGTTGCTGTCTTGCAGCTTCTTGTGTGATATTTCAAATACTTTTTTCTATAATATTGACCTGAGACCACATTTGTAAACATTAATTTATATGTCTACAATGCCTTAACAAAGTTTAGTACGTACACATTACATGCATTAGGCAGACTTACCCATCTCCATGTTTCATAATGCCTTAAAATTTACAAAGGGGTTTCAAATACATTATCTCATTTAATTTTCACAACAACCAGGTGACATAATGTATTAGTCATGGTTCTCCAGAGAAACTGAATCAACAGGATATTATGTGTGTGTGTGTGCGTGTGTGTGTGTGTGTGCAGATAGGTAGATAAAGATAGACATAGACATAGAAGTAGAGATAGAGATAAAGATAGAGATTTATTTTAGGGGATTGACTCACATGATTGTGGAGGCTTGCAAGTCCAAAATCTACTGTGTGGGCCAGCAGGCTGGAGACCAAGGTGGCCGACCAATGCTGTAGTTGAAGTCCAAAGGTGGTCTGCTGGCAGAATTTCTTCTTGCTCAGGGTAGGTCAGTGTTTTTGTTCTACTGATTGGAGGAGGCCCACCAACATTATGGAAGGCAATCTGCTTTACTCAAAGACCACCAATTTAAACGTAAATCTCATCCAAAAACATCCTCAGAGAAACATCCAGAATAATGTTTGACCAAATATCTGGCACTGTGGTGCAGCCAAGTTGACACAAAATTAATCATTACAGGTAGGCGTCATTATCCTTATTTTTAAAGATGTGGAAAGTGGGAATCCTCAAAGTCAAGTGATTTTTCCAAGGTTATGTAGTTATTAAAGGCTACATTCATTACACTTTCTGCTATGTGCAGCTGTCTCATAAAATCCATGATTCCTAGTGTTATGATGTTTAATTTTTTTATTGATCATGATATATCAGGAAAACTTCTCTCTAGATACTCAAGATAAATTGGGATTCTTCCTGATTTTCTTTGTGTGTTCTCACACCAATTCTCTGACATGAACTGGGTGTCCTAAAATCAAGTTAATTCTTACACTACCCAGAGTTAGTGAAGACTAACTTCACTAACTTCACCAAAAGTTAAGGGCTCAATCTCACAAGACTGCCTCACTTCAGATGCCAGCTACAGATTTCTGGTGGCTCCAAGACACCTGTACTTTTGCCTGGATGACTACAAATTCAACTGCCCACAACCCTCTCAGGTTTGATAATTTGCTAGAACAACTCACAGAACTCAAAAACTATACTTATGATTAGCGTTTTATTATAAAGGATGCAAATGAACAGCCAGATGAAGAGATACACAGGGCAGGATCTAGGATGGTCCTGAGTACAGGAGCTTCAGTCCCCATGCAGCCAGGGTATACCACTCTCCCAGTGTATCACTAAGTTCACCAACCAGGAAGTTCCATTGAGCTGGATGAGCAGAGTTTTTATATGGGATTTCATTACATACACATGATTGATTAAATCATTGGCCATGATTGAACTAGATCTCCAGTCCCTCTCTCTTCCCTGGAGGTTGGGGGTAGGGAGTAGGGCTGGAAGATCCAACCCTCTAAATAGGTGCTTGGTCTCTTTGCTGAGGCCAACCCCTTCCGTGAAATGATCTAAGGGCCCACCATGAGTCATCTCATTAGCATAACAAAGATACACAACTACAAGTCAGGAAGTTCTGTGCAAGGAATGAGGGACAAAACCAGATATATTCTTTATTATATCGCACTTTGGCCATGATTTTCTGGATGTGTTCTGTTCCTAATGTCAAGACAATTTCCTGCAAGTCAAGAAACAGATTAATGCCCTCAACCATTTATTTATTCAACGCATTTTTACTGAATATCTACCAAGTACTGGGTGCTATATTAGACACTGGAAATGCAAAGATGATTTTCTCCCAAGGTTGTTTTCTGTTGTGTGTTTTCTGAGGAATTCAGTAACAAGAACTAAGCTAATGATTCTTTTTCAACTTTCTGGGTGAAAGAAAAAGTGGTTCTGTTCCATAATGTTCTGACTTGGCTGCATTCAACATCATTCTTTGCATTTTAGCCACAGTCCTCTGGAGGGTTTCAGAAGGCAGTGAATCCACCTGAGAGCTTAGTAAATATAAATATAAAAGCTAAACTGTGCCTATTTACTGTGCCATCAAATTTCCTCTGAACCTAAACCATAAAACACAAATTACATTTAGATTCTTGCAAAAAGGACTATTTCCTCTAAATATATTCTGTGAACATTCATGAATGTACTTAATTTAGAACACCAAAAGAATTTAACTGCTGGGAAATAAACATACGGCCATGAGAAAGGGAATCCAGTGGTATACAACTAAATAATGCTTTTCATATGAAAAGATAACGTGAAAAAATATACATGGTTTGCCTCTCGAAATAGATTTGTATTAGCTTTCCTTTTTTGTGATTCTAAAGCAGTGATACTACATAGACAACACGAAATCTTTTGATGGTGCATAGTTAAGTGAAGTAGGATTAAAGGCAGAAGACCTACACATATTTCTTATTTCTGCTTTTCTTCCACCAAAAAGGAGCCTCAAAGAGACTCAAATGAATTTTGTTCTATCTGCAGAACCATCACTGGCATTTAAAGGCACAGATTGGTAGAAAAAATATAGGCCATTTAAAAATAATTAAGGAGGAGAGAACTCATATTCTGTTAGACTTAATCATGTAGAGGCTCCCAGCCAGTAAAGGAATCCTTTCCATAATAAGTCTCCCTGATAGATGGTTCATGTGTGAGGATTTGGAAAATACATACAATGGCTTGAATTTCATTTTCCCACCACACACTTATTAGGATGGCTACTGTCCAAAAAGCAGAATATAACAAGTGTTATCAAGAATACGGAGAAATTAGAATCCTTTTCACT
Source organism: Equus caballus (assembly GCF_041296265.1). Taxonomy (NCBI): domain Eukaryota; kingdom Metazoa; phylum Chordata; class Mammalia; order Perissodactyla; family Equidae; genus Equus; species Equus caballus. The sequence goes on from NC_091704.1 coordinate 43,838,755, forward strand.
GTTGGTGAGAGTGTAAAATGCTGCATCTGCTGGGAAAATAGTACAGCAGTTCCTCAAAAACTAAAAATAAAATTACTGTATGATCCAGCAATTGTACTTCTGGGTATATACCCAACAGCAGTGAAAGCAAGAAATCAAATAGATATTTGCACACCAAATCTCATAGCAGCATTATTACAATAACAAAAAGGCGGAAGCAACCCATGTGTCCATCAACAAGTGAATGGATAAACAAAATGTGGTGTATACATACAATAGAATATTATTCAGCCTTAAAAAGAAAAGAAATGCTGGCATGTGCTACAACATGGGTGAATCTTGAAGGCATTATGCTAAGTGAAATGGGCCAGTCACAAATAGATAAACACTATATGTTTCCATTAATATGAGATATCTGGAGTAGTCATTCATAGAGACAGAAAGCAGAATGGGGGTTGCCCAGGCCTGGGAGGGGGAATAGGAAGTTATTGTCTAATGGTATAGAGTTTTAGTTTGGCAAGTTGAAAAGAGTTCTGGAGATTGCGCAGCAATGTAAATGCAGTTAACACTACTGAACTGGACCTTAACAATGATTAAGATGGCAAATTTTATGGTATGTGTATTTTACTGTAATTGTTTTTAAGCCATGGCTGCCCAAAGCCATCTCTAATCACATTTCTGAAGTTGGACTTCAAAAAAACCTTTCATTTTTCCTATTCCTAAAACCAAAACTAGGAGGAAATAGTCTGCTCATCCTTAATTCCCAAAAGCTATTTCCTTGAAACATTAATAAAATTAATAAACCCCTAACTAGGTTAATCAATAAAAGATTGAAAACATATTATCAATATTAGGAATGATTTAGAGGGTGTGATTATAGGTCCTACAGATATTAGAAAGATAATAAGGGACTATTATCAATAACACTGTCAGAAAGGTCCAGAAATAATATAAACAAATTCAACACCCACTCATGTAGAAGAAACTTGAAAAGGATTTGGAATAGGAGGGAACTTTCTCAACCTGGTAAAGAACATTTCAAAAAACTGACAGCTAACATAGTAAGTAACTTTACTATCCATGAAAGACTAACACTTCCCTGCAAATATTGGGAAGAAAACAAGGATGTCCACCATAATCACTTCTATTCAACATCATGGAATAGGACTGGGGGTTCGAGCCAATGTAGTGAGTTAAGAGAAAGAAGAAAAAGCCTTACATATTGGAAAGAAAAAGGTAAAACTATCTTTATTCACAGATTATTGATAGTCAGTATAGAAAAATCCTTAGGGATCTACTAAAAAAAGAAACACTTGAACAAACAAATGAGTTTACCAAGGTCACAGGATAACAGCATACAAAGTCAATATACAAAAAACAACTATATTTCTATATATTAGCAAAGACTAATTAGAAATTGAAATCTTCAAAGTATCTTTATGATAGAAAAAAGGAAATACTTATGGATTAATTTAACAAAATATGTGCAAGACGGGTACACTTAAAACAACTAAACATTACAGAGAGAAGCTAAAGAAGATTGAACTAAATCCATGAATTGGAAAGCTCAATATTTTTACGATGTCAATCCTCCCTAAACTGATCTAGAGAGTCAAGGCATCCCAATCAAAATTCCAGCAGGCATTTTTTTTCAATTGACAAGCTAATTTAAAATTTATAAGAAAATGCAAAGGATGTAGAATAGCTAAATCAATCTTGAAAGAGAAGAACAAAATTAACAACTTACGCTTTTGGATTTCAAGCTCTAACAATCAAGATGGTATAATATTGGTATAAGGATAAAAAGTTGCTCATTGGAACAGAAGAGGGAGCCCAGAAATTGATCCATTCATATATGGAATTGATTTTTGACAAAGATACCAAGATAATTCAAGGGGGGAAATGACAGTCTTTTCTGTAATAGTCCAGGCACAAATGGATAGACAGGTTACTAAAAATGAACCTCATTACCTACCTTACACAAAAATTAATTTTAGATGGAAGATGACTAAAACACAAAAGCTAAATCTATAAAGCTTCTTGAAGAAAACATAGGAAAATCTCTTCACAAAAAGTGGAATAGGCAGTTTTTAGTCAGGCACAAAAAGTACTAATCATAAAAAATAGATATATTAGACTGTCAACATTAAAAATATCTGTTGTTTAAAAGATAACATTAATAAAAGAAGAGAGAAGACTGGGAGAAAATATATGTGATACATAGATCCGAAAAAGGACTTAGAATATGTAAAGAACTCAATATAGACAATTTGATTAAAAAATAGCAAATGATCTGGCAGAGATTTCAAAAAGAGAATATGCAAATGGCCAATAAGTGCATCAAAAAATGCTCAACATAATTAGTCATCAGGGAAATGCAAATTAAAACCACTGTGAGATATCACTGCTCATCCACCAGAATGGCTCAAATTAAAAATATTGATGAAACTATGTGTTGGGGAGAATGTGGAGCAACCAGAACTGCCATTCATTGCTGTGAAGTAGTGTGACCACTTTAGAAAATAGTTTGGCAGTTTCTTATATAGTTAAATCTACACCTATCCTATGATCTAGCGATTCCATTCTTACGTATTTTCCCAAGAGCTATGAAAATGATCTGTTCACAAAAAGCTTGCACAAGAATGTTTGCAGCAGATTTTATTCCTATGAGCTCCAACATGTGAACAACCCAAATGTACATAAGCAGGTAAGTGGATAAGCAAATTGTAGTAGATTCATGCACTGGAATACTACTCAGTAGTAGAAAGGAACGAATTACTGATACGTGTAACCACATAGATGAATCTCAAATGTGCACAACACTTTGGGAGTAAAGACTGGAGGCTGACCTTGAGGGATGAAGGGCCAAGATCTTGGCACATGCTTAACACATATACCAGTGTGCATCACATGTGGGCTAGTGAGCTCCAGCAATAGCATACATTTTAACCCTTATTGATATGCTGTGTCATGGAAGGCCATGTATTGAAGATGTTCTAGACACTTTAGATGGTAAATTCCACTAGGGGCTATAAGATCCCTTTCAAAACTAAGATTCTATGATTTGCCCATAATTATTTCATTCAGGTTGACGTTGTCTCCTCAATTGTGTTGTACAAGTCCTTTGAGAGCTGCAAACTGGGTTTATACCCTGGACCACACCACAGTGTTAATATGTCACTTATAAACAAATCACATTTATGGAGTGTTTGTTGTATGTCAGACACTGTTTTAAGCACTTTTCATGTGTTAGCTCATTTCTTTATGAAAGCCCCATGAGATAGATAATGTCAAGACCTCACAGCTGAGGTCCTGAGCCAAGACCCTAACCAAGAAACCTGACTCCAGAGCCCATGCTTTCAGCTACGCTCACTTCCTCTTATGGGGGCACAAAATAGATGCTCAGCTAAGCACCTGTGAAGGGCCTGAGTGTGGCTGACCCTTGAACTCAATTTGTGGTTCAGTTGTTTAAAATGTGTTGTTATTGAAGTCATTAGTTAATTTCCATATAAACTACTAACCACATCCAACTGTCTTCCAAAAGGGTGTATTTGACTCTAAAAGAAACAGGTGAGAAAATGCAGCTGTATCAGTGCAAACACATCAGCCCAGAACAGGTGGCCTGCTTCCTGGCCTAGCAGTTTTCTTTTAAACTTAAATAACTGCTCAGTCTAAATCTCTTACACTGCATGAAGGGTGAAAGATGCCAATGTACCATTTTTGGAACTGGGCTGATATGACCTTGGAGAGAGAGTTTGGGTTTTGACAAAATAAAAAAGCACTATCTAAAACTCTAAATTAAAAAGGGGCTAAATAATAGTCAGTATTATAATTCATCTTTTTATTTTAACTGAGGACTCTATTCAAAGTGCTGACTCAACTATTATATTAAATCATTAACTTGACTTGAAATCTTAACTTTTAGGTAAGGTAAGTTTCACAACTGAGTTGCTTTCTTTTTATCTTGGTGAGGAAGGTTGGCCCTGAGCTAACATCTGTTGCCAATCTTCCTCTTTTTCTTTAAGGCAGATGGTCCCTGAGTTAACATCTGTGCCAGTCTTCCTCTTTTGTATGTGGGTCACCACCACAGCATGGCCACCAATGAGTAGTGTCGGTCTGCACCTGAGAACCGAACCCAGGCTGCCGAAGTAGAGCCCACCAAACTTAACCACTAGGCCATGGGGCCGGCCCCTCAGTTGCTGTTTAATGAAGTCTGTTGGCACATCTAGCATAATATACAAAAGCTGGGCTTCAAAATGCAGTAAATACCTATATTCAGTAAGAAGCTGCATTTCTTCTACCCAGCGATCAGCGATCTTATCCCCATGGATGGCAGTAAACAAGCGAGAGGTCAGAGGACTCAGATCTAGACTTCTAAGAAGGTGTGATAGTCTGCAGATGTCTTTTGATATTAACTAAAGCAACACCAAAAGAGCCTAAAACATGCATCCGTGAGTTGAGCCCGAAGGAGGACAGGGGTTAAATTGGAACTGAGGAGATAGGACACAGCCTGTATACTCAAACAGGAGAAAGAAGGAAGGGATTTTATAAATGGCCTGTATCATTGCAGGATGGGCTTCAGGTCCTAAAAGAACAGAAGGCTAACAGGACACAAATTCCTTCCCCTCAGCAGATTGAAACTACCAGACCTCCAGAAACTACAGCTCAATAACTTCGTCCTCCCTCTGGAGGAGGGATCCATCTGGATGGAAAAGCCATACTTCATACCTATATAATGACTGATTTAAGTAATTGGCACCAAATCCTTTCTTGTTCTGATAAAAGAAGGTAATTCGTGATAAGGAGGGATGTTGCCATCTGGAGAGAAGAGAGCAAAGTAAGGAGAAAATCTCCAAATGTTGGAAATGGACCATTTTGGTCTAGGGTCAGCTGTGTTAAACTTTAGTTGTCTGCAGAGAAATGAAGTTGCAGATAAAGATTTGTGTGTATGCGTGCTGTTGTCTGCTGAGCATGGGTAAAACACACCATTGCTACTTCTGTTTGTTCAACAAGACTAACTTTGTTATAAAGGGTGTCATTCTCAAGTGTGGATGAAAGGTTTGGTGCTATTTGCCGTTTTTCTTTTTGAAAACTGAAAAAGCTAAAGTTAACTAGTAGAAGCAATTGTTTTGATAGTGAGAGGAAGCAAAGTAGATTTAGGGGGAGTTGCAGAAACAACTCTACCTACAAATTTTAAGATGAGAAAAACAAAGATACAGAAAACAAGTGTTCAGAAAACATCATAATAGATGTGCCAAACTTCTTTCCATTTTTGTGAACATTTCTTTCACATTTTAAACCTGAAACTTGCAATATGGTTATTGTCCATTTACTTGCTCATAGCAGGCAATTAATTTTTATTAAATAAATCAATGCTTTTTTCCCCAAAATTTCCTCCAAGTGATTGATATTAATAAATCACTGACTATTAGGGCTTCAAAGATCACGTAGTCCAACTGATTTTACATATTAGGAGACTGAATCCAGAGGAGCGAATTAATCTACTCAAAGTTAGTAGTTAGTGCAGAGAATTGAGGCTATACTTCAATCTACATTATCTAAGAATTTTATGATATAAGGGCCATCATTATTAAAAGTACCTAAAATGGATAAAAAAATTAAGATGGGATAAATTTGTTTTATCTCATTTTTTTAAATATTCATAAAAAGAGTATTTATTTGATGTGTAATAATCCTAATATTAAGCATGTAGAGAAAATGATGAGTGTACAAAGGAGCAGGGAAAAGAGAAATGGGAAGAGTGGAGGGAGGAAAATGTGTGGGGAGGCAAAAAAGGTGAGTGTTAGAGATAAATATGGAACCAAATGGAAGAAAAGAGGAAAAGGCAAATGAGGAAAAGCTGATTTTAAAAAAGAAGGCCCAAAATTTGATATATAAATACAATGGAATATTATTCAGTCTTAAAAAGAAATGAAATTCTGACACGTGCTACAACATAGATGAACCTTGAAGACAATATGCTAAGTGAAATGTCAGACAGAAAAAGACCAATATTGTATGATTCCACCTGTATGAGGTACCTAGAATAGTCAGATTCAGAGTCAGAAAGAATAACAGTGCTTACCAAGGGCTGGGAGAGAGGGGAATGGGGATTACTATTTAATGGGTACAGAGTTTCTGTTTGGGTTGATGAAAAGGTTCTCGCAATGGATGGTGGTGATAGTTGCACATCACTGTGAATATACCTAATGTCACTGAATGGGACATTAAAAAAGTATTGTTATGTACATTTTCCTAGAATAAAAAACATCTTTTTTTTAAAAAAAGACATCACATAGTAACAATATCTCCTCTAATCCTTTCATCTTGACTTGTCATAATAATTCAATGATCATGAAAGCTTGAAGGGAAGAAAATGGGTAAATATAAAGGATTGTTCTCAGTTTTCTTGAGAATTTTTGAAGTTGTATAAGTTTGAAAAGTGAAAGTTTTTCTCTTGTAATTTTCTTTAGCACAATGAACAAAATGTTTCTGGTAAGGTTTATACATTGCTACCTGGCCTTTACTTCTCCCAGACTAGTTCTAAATCAACGCAGTAAGATCTGTGCAGAACCATCTGCCGCAGGCATCGCAGTATTCCTGCGCCATTTCTGTGCCCTGAGGGCCAGCAGGGCATTTCAGCGAGGGTGAATGCTGGCTTGCCGGGGCTTCTGCGAGTTCCCAAGAGGAGAATGCGGTCCAGGCCTCCTGGGCTTGTGAGTGCCTTGGGTGACAATGCTGCTCCTTTCTTCCTGCCTAGGCCTCCGAGGTCCTGTTCTCAGTGGAATAACATCCATTTATTCCTGTGGAAACGGGAAAACAAGGAGCCTTTTCTCCTGCTTGCTCAAAGGCTCAGGACAAAGGGGAATAAGTTTAAGGAAAAGTGACTTGGAATTGGAAGAAGTTGTAATCAAGCTTCTCAGTCTGGCCTGTGTCCTTGGAATCCGTGAAGGAATTTAAAAATAATGTGCTTCTTTACTGAAGAGGAAGAGCTTAAATTTATCTGAATTCAATATATAAAGCTGTATTTCAGCCATATTGACTTATTAATAGTCTTTGTGAGGAATGATTTAATTCTTACTAATATGCCATTTTGTGTCAAAATCACTTCTTTAATTTTAGCAGTACAGAATACACTAGAGAATTACTTAAAATTAACTTTGACCTGTGCGTTTTAAACCTGTGCATGTGTCTGCACAATATTTATCTTCAACCTGCCGTGAAACCTACACTGTATTTCTCTTCCCCACTCCCTCAGCAAAATGGAGAGACCCATTTCTAACATATGGAAGCATTTTCACACTGCAAGTTATTCTGAGGGGAAAATATGTGATTTATAAATGCTATCAAATGAAATATGTGTTTCCAAATGGTACCAAGTTGACCAAGCACATCTTAGGACACATTCTGCACCTTTATTACCCCATTGGCGTAAATGAACGGACAGCAAACAGCTCCTTCTCGAATTATCAATCCAGAGGTCCCACATTCATTGCGGCTAAACATGTTCAAGTCATCAAAGACTGCAAGTAACCTTATCACAAAAGCACACAATAGTTTTATTGATAAACAAAATAACACCTCCGAATTATGGAGAAATGGATATGCTCTGTCAAAAGTAATAAATTCTTCTGAGTTATTTGTGCCAGTGGCTGAAAATAAATATTGACATGGAGATTTCAAATTGCTAGGTTCACCACACCATTAGCCTGCCGACATTCTTAAACAAACCTCTTTAGAGTCAGAACATGAACAGAAAATTGGTAAGAGTAAGTGAAGCATCTTGCAGTGTTTACAGATGGCAAAACAAAAGTGCAGGAAGACCCACAGTCTGGGATCACATCTCAACCTGGCTTGTATAGACCATGGAAGCAGGAGATCTGTCATGGCCTGGGCATATCACAACTTCAGAAGAGAAGCAGCTGTAAAACAGTCGTTCAACTCAAAATGGAAGCCAGGAGGGAGCCTTTCTTACAGGAAAAAGCATGAGATTTAGAGTCAGCTCTCATGTGTGTTAGTCCCAGGTCTCTAAGTATTAGCTGTGTGACCTTGAGCACATCCTGTAATGTTAGAGTCTTAGTCACTTCAATCACTGACCTCTGGAGGATCGTGTGATGTACTAAGAGCTGCAGCTTACTGAGCATTTCCTACATGCCAGGCGCTGTGCCTTGTCTTTTACCTACATTACCTTGCTTAATCCTTGCAACAACTCTCTGAAGTCTGTCTCATTATCCCTATTTTACAGATGAGGACATTTAGGCTCAGGGGGATCAAATGACCTGCCCTAGCTCACTCAGTGAGTAAATTCAGGAGATGGAGTTTCAATCCATGTCTTTAAGCTCTTGAAAAGCTTAGATTTTTAAAACCATGCATTCTGTCTTCTCGCAGTCATTCCTTCAGTCGCCAAAGACTAATATATTTAAGAATGTTTTATAATAAGTAAAGTGTGATGCAAATATAAGTCTTTATGTTATGTCAGTGAATAAAGGAAGAATCATGGGAAATCACCAAGTCTAACTTTTCATACTACTTCTTAAGGTCACATTAATTTAAACATTTCAAAGGGCAAAAGGGTAAAGACTAACCATGACACGCATAAGCATGTCATATGGTAGCTATTGTCTTTAAGAAGAAAGAAAAAAGAAATAATTCAAAGAGAAATGTTTTGACACTGGAACAATAGTAAAATTCAATGGAGTATGCTGTGATGTCTACTGAAAAAGTCACTGATCATCCCCAAATATAAAGTACACTGCACATGATGACCGTATCTTTTGGGATCAATTACAGAACGTTCTCAAAAATATAAAGCCAGTTTCTTCCATCATCCCTGCATTTTGATTGATGGAGTGATTTTGCCAGATGTTCTATACCAAACGATTTAACTAAAATTCTCTTTTTTTCCGCATCTGTGGACATCTCTATTTATAAAGACATTAGTGAAGTAAATGACTTTAAGAAATGAGAAGAACTTTCCTTCAACAGGATTATTGCTGCTGTAAATCTCCAGATTCTAAAATACAAAGGAAATTAAGTCACTGGCTATAGCCCACTACCACATATGACTGGATAATCAATTAAGTGACACAGTTTGGCGTCGAGGTTGGGTTGAGCATGCATTCAACACAGAATTTTCAGGACTTTGTTCTACTTCCAGAAGTGTAGCAAGGTCTTTGTTTGAGACAACCTCTGAATCTTCTTGCTCACATCAGAGAGCTGTATTATCTTCATAACTTGGTTTTTCAAAATTGGTTGGTGTCCAGATCTAGACCATGTACAGACCAGTGCAGGAAAGAGTCTAGAGTCTTTGGAACTTAAAATGAGTGGATCCCTTGAAGATTATCAGCATCAGAAGCAGATGAGTTCAGAAAATAGGATGGATTAGATAAAGCTCTGGGTGACGACGGTTGTATTCAGTGGATTGAGATAGTTTTCTCATCTTCTTTTCCAATTTCCTATCCTGAAATGATTCCCACTCTGAAAATGAGTGATTTCTTTATCAGCATGGTATTGACGAGAAGAAAAATAACTTTCATTGTTGTATTCTAATGTTGATTCTTTTTGTCTCTAGTGTGTACTTTTCATAATGAATCAAAACTAGAAATGCTAGATTTCTTTGAGTTGGCAGTTTATAAGTTCATTTCCAACAAAAACTTAAAGCAGTTCAAAAAACTTTGGATTGAAAAGGGTGAGTGTTTTCCCCTTTTACTTCATATACTGTATTTATTCCAACAGGCTTGTATTTATAGTACACACGTTTGGTCATAACTTCAGCAGGGATGACCAGGGCTGGAATTGCTCTAGCAGGGTCCATTCATCTTGTATCTCAAGATGAGTCAGTGCTTCATGAGTCATCCCAGAAACTTCCTGCATAAACTGCCTGTGTTTCTCTCTGAGGTCCTGGTTATTTTACCTTCAAGTCAGTACAAAGTGTCTCATGAAATAGAATCAAGAGTGTCCCATCACAGTTAATAATGTCACTCTGTGACCCTACCACTCTCTTCTGTAAAGACATACTTTCTTATATTTGGTGGGAAATGTGCTGTTTATTTCATTCCCTCTGTATTTTTACAGAGTCCCCCCTATATGGCTAGAAATAAGTACAGAATGTCTCACACTCATGGTTCCCTTGTGAATTGGCACGGATTCCTTTTTCTTCCAGGGCTACAATTTTCTCTTTCTTAAAACTGTTTTAGAATATTTAATATAGTTTTGAATTTTTGTTTGTTCTTTTTGAAAAAATCAAGATTGTGATTCAGACCCACTGTGTCTCCTCTTCCTGGGGCTCAATACAGAGATTAAGGTCACCTGCTATGATTTGTCCATTTTTTTCTACAGAAGATATCACTTTTTACAGTTGAAACTTCAGATGCTTCAAATTCTTGTTGAAGAATCTTAGTACTATGACAAATGTTTTTTGATGTAGTTTTTGCTTTGAAGAAATGAACATTTTAATTAACATTTAGCAATCTCAAGCAGAAACATTTTATACGAAATTTTTTTCAAGAAAAAAAGTCGTATTTCAAACATATTATTAAAACAGAAAATAAACTCTTGCATCAGAGAGGAAATCCTTAATTGCTTCAAGCAGAGTATCTGAATGACTGATTTCAATATCAATATTGCCATTTCAATAGCCTTACCACAGATATTTCTTTCTAAGTCTTCAGAATAGCCCTTGACTTCATCTTACATTGAACCATAACAATCATAGGATGTGGTTTGAGTAGTAATTATTTTCTCATTAATTGTCAGGTCACTTAGAACATCTGGAGGCTTGGTTATTAACTCTAGGAGTCTCCATGCCATCTTCCCGAGTTTGGTCTCAGCTGACAGAAACCTGGAGGTGCTGTCGAGGACTGCTTCTCAAATGCGTACACAAATCACCTGGCGATCATGCAAAATGCAGACTCTGATTCAGTGGGTCTGAGGTGGGCCATGCGAGTCTGCATTTCTACCAAGCTCCCAGGCAATGCTACTGGTCTGTCTGGACCACACTTTGAGGAGCAAGGATCTCTCAAACTATTTATGGGCCACGGCCTGAATTCAGAAACTTCCTGATAGTACAAAAGAAAATGAATAAGGAAGATAGGAGCTGGACAAGGAGAAGTGAGAAGAAAACTAGGGGTAAGAATAAGATAATGAGTGAAAGGAAAAAGAAAAACCTTTGAGGAACAATGAGGCATTTCCTCCAGAGCCCACGAGAGTAGGGGTGGGGGGCGACTGTATATCCTATGTTAATAGGACTGGAGAGGAGGAGGGGAGGGAATCTCACTTTTATTGAGAGTCTGCTGTGCAACCTGTACTACGACATACTGCTATACATTTGTGTATGTATATGTGTGTGTGTGTGTGTGTATATATATATATATATAAATGCATGTATATATGAAGGATAGATAGATACATAGATAGATAGATGTTCTGCTTTGTTCCAAAAAGATTTGAAGAGGAAGCTGTACTAGGTGCTCTCACAAGCATACGTTGCTTCAATCCTCATAACAACCGTTTTAAAATATACAGAGAGAGGTGATAAAGCTGAGGCCTGGAGTAATTTTTTTAAAAACACATCTCTAGGACCATTTGACCTCACTGCTCCAAAATCCTTGCTTCTACCAGTCAGAGAGCAGAACACAAGAGAAAGAGGGAGAGGAGGACAGGCTTAAAGGACAATGTTGGAACCTGGAGTGAGATAGTACAGAGGAGAAGAAATTAGAGAAGAGGATGTGGCAGAGACACATGGGTTGGTCCAGGAAGAAGGGAAGAGGAAAATGCAGGGCCTGCTAGGGCTGCAATTCAAGTGGATAATTCTAGTCCTGGTAGCAATTAGAGGTGACCCATTTGGCAGCGGCTGCCCCTCTGCAGGGGGGTTGTTGTCACCCTCTTTCCTGCCGACACTGTTTCCACAACCTTTTCAGCCCTGGCTAGAGTAGCTTGGTTCTATCCAGTGTGGAGAGCTTGGTTTTCACTTTCCCTAAACCACCAAAACAGCAAGAAAGTGGCCTGCAGGACTACGTGGGAGAAGCTGTGTAGCAGAAACTTGGAGCCCCTAGAAGCTGCCTGCCTCCATTCTCACTGGGACTCTGAGTCCAAGGTACTCCATCCTCAGTCTCTTCCTCCTCCTCTGCTTTCAGCTCAGTAGATCCTTTCAAACCTCCTCCTCTGAGATAATTCATCAAGAAAAGCCTCCAGTTACTTTCCTAGATGAAACAGATTGCTTTGTCAAGACACTGAGTGCCAGTTAAACACATGGAAATAAAGGGTCTGGACAATCCACCCAAAATTTTTTGGGAAAAATTATGGTACATAGAATAGGGGAAAAAAAGTTTATATCTACTGATAATACTGACCATTATAGCATTTAAGAATCCTGAAGAACAAAGCTCTTACGTATATTCATAATCTTCTAACTGAATTCTTGTCTGGAGACTCAGAGGAGTGTTTTGAATAAAGGCGAAGGACAAGAACATAAATGCCTCTCAAAAGTTTCGATGGCATTATGAAGAGCAGATCTTCAGTTATTCAGGGGAGTTTCCATTGCATTCTGAACTCAGTGAATCCATCTGGCTTATGCTTTTGTTTCCATATATTTCTACGTAAAGAACACTCAGGACCAAGAAATAAGATATTGGATGATTGCTACGCAGTATAACTCAATAAGAAGTCAATTCTTGGCAAGGAGCATGAGATTTGTCCTTTAATTATGGGCATCTGACACTATGGTAGAAAAGGAATTATTTTTAAATTTAGTTTTTATTTTTTCAAAGTTATACATATTCATGTGGTTTAAGGGATCAACTTGTTCTACAAGACTTTTCTGGAAAAAACAGCAGTTTCCTCCTTGCCCCGTCCTTTGCTCTCCCTTTCCTTGGTCCCCAGAGGCAACAGCATCTAACTCTCCTAGCTTTCTTTTGGAATTAACCTCCATATCTCCAAATATCAGGCATTTAGTGCTATTTCTTTCTATTTATGTTTAGGCATTACTGATTTGCCACTATGGAAGAATTTATATCCGTTGCACAGATTTCTCCCAACTCTATAATTACTACTGCTACATACACGCACACTTTCTATTCCCCCGTCATCCCAAAATTGTTGTATCATAAATTTGATTAGATCAAAATTTAGTATTGACATCATTGTGTGAAACTATCACAATTGATCCAAATAAGATTTAAGCTTCCTTTTCCTTTCTTGCCCAACTTTTTGTTTTCCTTGGATTTAATAATTGTGTCATGTCTTTGTTTTGTTTTCTTAGTTCTCTATGTATTTATTACCAATCTCCAAGCTCTCCTCTAATCATCTAAATATCCTTTCAGAATATTCAACCTCTTGAGATATGCAAATGCTTTTAGTCACATCTTTGTGGAGACATCTTTCCTGGAGTCTCCACAGAGACTTACCCCCTGGTGGACTGGTTGCTGTCTGTGATCGGCATACTGCTGTCATTCTGGGCTATCCCCTCACCATCATCCTGGAGACTGCTTTCACATCTCTTGAGTTGGCTCCTCTGTGTCTTGGATCCTTAGTTTACTAGCTCTTTTGGTAGAACCTCCCCTCCAGAAGCATCCTAAGAATGGGTGCATGTGGGATATGTATTTTGAGATCTTGCAGTTTGGAAAGGCTTTTATCATATCTTCACACTTAGTCAATGGTTTATATTAATAAATAATTCTAGACTGGAAATCATTTCTGCTCAGAGTGTTAAAAGCATTGCTCCTTTGATTCTAGTTTCTGGTGTTGTTTTTGAGAAACCTAAATCCATTCTGATACCTGACCTGTTGTACATGAACTCTTTTGCTCTCTTCTTGTTGCTTTTAGGAACTTTTCTTTGTCTGCAGTGTTCTAAGATTTCATGATGTGCACTGGTGTGAGTCTATTTTCAGGTACAATCCTGAACATTGGATAGACTCTTTCAATCTGGAAACTTATGTCCTTCAATTTGGGGAAATTTTAATAGTGTATTTGTTGATAATTTCATCCTCTCTGTTTTCTAAGTTCTCTTTTTCTGGAGCTCCTATTAGTCAGGTGTTCAAGTGATTCTTGAACTAATCTTCTGGGTTTTCTTATATTTTTCTCATATTTTCAATTTCTGTTCTTTTGCTCTGTTGTCTTGGCTACTTACTAAACTTATTCAATAGAAGATTGAATAAGATTTTCTAAATCTTCTATTGATTTTTTGATCAACATTGATTCTTTTGATTCTACTATCATATTTTGAAGTCTAATTTCTAAAAGCTTATTCTTGTTCTTTGTTGTTCTTAATATCTTTCTTTGCTTCATGCATGTTTCATCTTTATGAGGACATTAATTATATACGTATAAATATATTTTTAAAAACTCTCTGTTTCGTCTTTTTCACCCAATGTTCTTTTCTCCCACTTGTTCATTTGATCACTGTATTTTTTGTCTGGTGATCCTTGACTGCCTGGTTGTATTTAAGAAAGGGGCACTCACTAAAAAGCTGATTGGCACCTCTGTGTACCTGAATTGGGGACTCATCATTTGACTTGACCATTCATTGGGGAATTCCTATGTCTTTAGATCCTTTCTTTTGGGTTAGTCAGACTCTCCAGAAAAAAAATCTTCTAATTTCCTTCTTGGAGGAAATAAATCTGGCTGCCAGCATTCTACGTACTGAGTAGAAAGAGAGTGCTAAAGGCCTCAACATTTTGTATGCGTGGTAGGCAGAATAATGGCTCCCTAAAGTTGTCTATATCCTAATGCCCAGAACCTGTGAATACGCACACTTATGTGGCAAAAGAAACCTTGCAGATGTGAGTAAATTAAGGATCTTGAGACAGGGAGATTATCCTGGATTACTCAGTGGGCCCAATGCCACCACAAAGGTCATTATAAGACAAAGAGGGAAGCAGGAGTGTCAGAATCAGAGAAGGAGATGTGGCAGCAGAAGCAGAGGTTGGAGTGAGGTGAGGCCACAAGCACAAGAATGAGGGCAGCCTCTAGAAGCTGCAAAGGCAAGAAAATGGATTGTTCCATGAGCCTCCAGAAGGAACACAGCCCTGACAACCCCCTGTAGACTTCTGACCCCAGAATTGTAAGATACCAAATTTGTGTTGTTTTAAACCACTAAACTTGTGGTCATTTGCTATAATAACAATAGGAAACTAAGATAGTATGTAAGCTTTCACCTAATCACCACTCTTTTCATTACAGAACCTTCACGATAAACTGTGCCTGATGTTCTATCTTTTCCAGGGAATAACCCTCCAGTCTTCTGCCAGGGTAGGAGAGGGACACATTGCTTTGCTGCTTAATAGATAAATTTCTTCCTATTCTCAGCCATACTTCATCTCTGCTTCCAGAAGTACTTAGTGATACCAATTCCTGGACTTTTGGTGGCTCTGTGGGGAGTAAACCAGGTTGCTTTTGAGCATCCCCACTACTGGCTTAAGGTCCAGGTTCCTGGTCTGCTAAGTGAGTTACCACTCATCCTTCCACTTTCTAGTTTCCAAAATTTTGTCACTATTATTTCTCTTCAGTTTTCATTGTCTTTGTGGTGGCTTCTCTCCCTCCACCTCACCCCACCTACCCCTAAAAACGCTCAACCATTTATTATGATCTTATTGTGATTTCTGATTTCAGGAGGAAGTAGAGAACATGTGTATGGTCAATCAACTTTGACAAAGTTGCAAAAATATAAGTGTCATTATTTTATACTGCTTTTTCCTTGACATGGTGCTGGATGGTATATTATACCTTTAGAACATGACATTGTTCCAGTAGAGTTATATATGACATATGTCAGTATGACACGTGGGAGTTAAGATCGATGGTTTTGAAGGAGGGATCCTGGGTTTAATTAAAGGCTTTGCCACTTATTAGTGGCATGACTTTGAGCAAGTCACTTAACAGAGCCTTAGTTTCCTCATCTGTAAATATGGTAGAAACAATATTTAACTCACAAAGTGATGAAAAGGCTTAAATTAGACAAGATGTTGGATAAAAGCCCTTGGCCGACAGCATAACTCCATTGTGGAGCAGAATTACAGGTGAACCAAGATTGAATTATGTAGATATTATATAGATAGAATTATAATTATAGAATTATATAGATATTACATGGATAGAGTTATATAGATAGTGCACATATAGATATATGTACAGATATATAGATATACATGTACATTATATAGATGTGCCCTTCCTCGTATATAACAGATACTTAGTAACGTTTGTGGGATGAACGAATGTCTTTTTTTAATGAAGTATTTCAGAAAACAACAATGAATATACGGATCCGTTAAATGCTATGTGAACCTTAAAACAGGTAAAACATCAAAATTTATCTTTAGGTTTTTAAATTTCTCTTACCCATTCCCTCTTCATTCTTTTTAACAGAAGACTGTATGTTAAACTTTTCATTATTTCATTTGCCTCAAAAAAACCCATGGATGCAAGATTAACAAACAAATAAAGAGCAGCCTAGTCAGCTCTCTTCTAGAATTTAGACTAGCCTCTTAATTAGGTTCCTTATTTCCTCTCTCTCAGTCCCTTCCCCCTCTAATCCGTTTTCCACACAGCACATGCATATCAGAGTGAATCACTCCACTCCTTAAAATCTCTTATTGGCTCCCCAAATTTCTTAAAATAAAAACAAAACTCCTTGGCACAACCTACAAGGCTTCACAAAGCTCCAACCTCATCTTCAGCCTCATCTTGTACCACTAGTCCTCTCCCTTACCTTGCAAAGTGCCTCAGATGTAGTCACCCCTCAATACATGTTTGTTGAACAAGTGGATTGATTAATGAATATATTAGAAAGAAGAATAAATTTTAAAACATTTAATTTTAAGGACCTGGCTTTTATTTTCAAATTTTCCTACTGGGTCAGGTAAGAAAACTGCTATGAACTCAATGGCTTGATAATTGCTTAATTTTTGCTTTGTCTTTGGAGCCAAGAGAACTTCTTGGGAGAGAAGGAGAGACTCTGAATGGAAGAGAAAGTATGGAGATTATCTGTTTTCTAACTAATGTGCTGGGCAGTGTCATGGAAAGAAGGTGGTTGCACTGAGGCTAATATGCCTTCACTCAGACAATGTATACCTAGATCCTAGCACAGTGGCTGGCACACAAAAGATGCTCAATAAATATTTGTTGAATTAATGAATAAAAATGGCCTTCCTACGTTACCATATGCCCTTCAAGCTGCAAGTAATTCTTTGTGATTCCTCGTTAATGCTGCCATTAAAGATCACTTTTGCCCATTTTTAGCTGTGTATTTTGATAAAGGGAAAGTTAACATGTTTTTTTGTCTAGGATTAGGCCAAGTCATGCTATTTTAAGGATGATTATTTCAAATCTAGTTTAGAAGAGGCCCATTTATTATTCTGATTCATACGTATCTCCCTGCACATTCACAAAAACTATTTCCTTTCAAAGTCACTAGAGATCTCATTTCTTAAGTCTAATGTAATTGCTGGAAAAGGAGCTTGTTTGAGAAAGAGCAAAGAATTGAGCCATAGTTTAATATAGATGGGTATGCCAATATGTTATTGAGCATTTTCTGCTGGGGCTCACTTGGCTCCAAGGGCAGACAGTGCAGTAAGCTCTTGCATCAAAAAGTGAACCAGTTGATCTCACTGAACTGAAAGAAGGTACCCAAGTTTCCATGGCCCCAGGACCTTGGCAAAGGGTGGTCTGGCAGAGTTCATGACACTCTCTTATGGGATAAGGTTGTAGGGAACTAGTAAACCCCTTCTGGAAAATAAAAGATGTAATTCTCTGGTAGTTCCTTGAAGTTCCTAAGCCAGGGTTTTATTTATTCAGCCTAGGGAGGGCAAATTATCTGAGCATGTATGTCAGGACAAAATATTGGTAATGGCTACTGGAAACCTATAATGAAAAAAGTTCTGAGGTCATATTTGGGCTCCTTGAGAAAGTATGGTCATAGGTTAGCAATGTCAGTGTTGAGTTTTGGAATCGGGACTGATGGCATGGCACATATTTAATATCCTTTACTAAGGCTTTTGTTTTGTTAAAATCTAAGTAATTATATTTAAAAATCCATTTAATCTTCACATACACTCTGTGAGGTAAGTACTGTTATGCTTTTTTTTTTTTTCAGATGAGGAAACTAAGGTACAGGTATAATAAGTTTCCCAAAGTATATAGCCAATTAGTGGTGGAACTTCTATTTGAGCACATGCTTAGCTAACTCCAGAGCCCAAGCCCTTAAGAAGCTCTTTAAGAAAATTCTCTTAAGAATTTTCCCTATGAATTCTGGAGTGCTAATATTTAAAGCTGTTATTACTCATTTATATTACCTAGAGTGAATGAGTTTCTCTCTATTCTCTTACCTAAGACAGAAAATATAAAAGATCAATAACATTGGTAGGATTGAAGATAAATTTTAGCTACTCTATAACACTAAGACTGATTCTTAGTCTAAATAGTGAAAACATGGCTTAGGATATGACTACTCTAGGCAAGGAAATATGAATTATTTCTGGATCATTTTAAGGACGGAATGCAGTACGTCTACGGCATTTATACCTTGAGATCCAAGCCAAGTAGAAGTAATATTCTCAGATGAGATTTTTCACCCTTTGAAACTTGTTGCTCTAGAAGTAAAGATGTTAATCAGTACGTCCTGATGAGACTCCAAGGGCAGGGAATTATATTTTGTTTTCCTTAAACACTTAAAACATATTCTTTTAATGAGATGATCTCTCTATTTATGGAAATATTTACTATCACTTTCCCCAAGTATTTATTTCTGTAATTAACCATTAAAATCATTTGTAATTATGCAATTTATAGTATCCATGTAAAACAGTTTGGATTTCACCCAAAGACAGGGAAAAAGACAAAACAAAACAAAAATCTTCCAATATTTTTAGTTGGTGTTAGGAATGTCAAAATATGGTCAAATGTCAAAATGTCAAAATAAGAAATGAGACCTCATTTCTTGCCTGCTCTTTTTCTTTTACAGAAAAATCTGTCATTGCTCAACCAATATTTGTTTTTGAAAAGAGAGAAAAAACTTTTAAGGTAAGATCAAGCTACTTTGTTTGATTTTTCACTTTGACCGAGAAATTTATATTTCAAGAAGCTAGCTATGCTAAATGCTATCACTGCTGCATAAGTTCATCCCCCTGTTCTTCACGCAGCAGAGCAGTGCACATAGAATATTTATAGGGTAGGGATTCACCAACAGCAATTTGACTGAAATGGGAAGCCAGAGGCCTTGTCTTGAAACTATGGATAACATGCCATTTTTACCAAAATTACGTTTTTTGGGAGTGATTTGGAAAGGGGAAGGACTGAAAGAGATTAGGAGGGCTGATGCTCCTTATGAGTCTCCACCACTGACCTAGCCTAACTGGGTATAAAATAAGTTCTAAACGGTGATATTTGATTTAAAAGGGATCTTAAGGATCCTGTCTGCTTTTTCAGCATCCTACTAAAATCACCTGCTTTGAAAGACAAACCATGAGATTAGTAGCATTTTCACTTCAGCTTAATTAGTATTGTCTCGTTATTCTCGTTCTTGCTTATGCAGGTAATTTACCCTACTACCCACAAAACTAAAGAAAAACTCCACCCCAAGCCCTTGTTGAAAAAGCAGATTCCACCCTCCGCTCCCCCAACGCCCCAGCCAAGTGCTTCAGAATCCTGAGAGTTGGTGTTTCAAAATCTTCATTTTCAACACGCTCCCACAAGGGATTCTGCAGTCACTGAACTGTAAAACCTCTCTGCTAAGACTTTGTTTTTTCTTGAATACACGCCTGGTGAGCCACTTTGTCCTGGCCTAGATAAATAGACCTGGCTTCTGAGAATTCTCTTATAAAGTGACAGGGTGGAAATCTGACGTAAAACCAGCACTCAGCTCTCATTGGCAGCTTTGTTTCCTTCCAGAGACCTGCAGAGGACACCCTGTATGAAGCAGCAGAACATGGTAATAATGATTTGTATCCTGTATTTCAAAATCAATCTTTATACAAAGAAAATTAGCAGGCACAAGCATTTTGACATGTGGGACAGTCTATATAAAACTTAATGGTTTTTCTTGTGTTTAAACACGAAAGTAGACTGGCTTTTGTTTTGAAAGGTGACATGCAGGACCCTGAGAATGCTGATGTTAGCAACTCTAGAATCCCACAATTCTCCACTGCCTGTGTCTCAACTACCAAAAACATTTTCTACAAAATCTCAGAATTCTTATGCAATTTCTTGCCGAAGCCACTTGTTTTTAATTGTTTCATATTAGAATGATATGCCTATCGGTTTATAATCACCAAGCTATCAACCCCAATATTTAAAATTATGCTTCAGAAGTTAACATGTTATCAAATAATGGTCTATATAGACAAAAGGAAATTCTATTTATCCTCCCATATCATTGGTTGAGGATAATTTGTTATTGCAAGCAATTTTACCCTTCACGTTGAATGTCTTGCAGAATGTAATGGTTTTTCAAGAAAGCGCGAACGGTCTTCATCTTTTACTTTGCAGACTGCAGATTCTCAGTCCCAAGGAGGTGGGTAAAGCCTTGTCTGTTGGCTGTTCACTGTTATGTTCACTCTGCGTATGAAATTACTAGGAAACTTTTGAAATAGATAAGAAAGTCTACTTATTGGATAGTACTTATCATATATTCTTATATGAAAACACAGTCTATAAAATGGATGGTACGAGTCACTACTTAAGAATTTGATTTATCGGCATTGGAAAGGACATAGCCCAATGTTAGCAATGGTTATCTTAGGTAATGGGATTGCTAGCGATTTGGGTTTTTTCCCCTCCCTCTTTGTATTTTGCTGTTTCCAAATTTTCTGCATTAAGTGGATATTAGCTTTGTAATTAGGGGAAATTGCCACATTCTCCTAAGTAAATATCTACTTAGATAGATATCTGCCTTTTCAAAAGACACTTTATTTTAAGAACTCCATCATATACTGTATTCCAAGTAAATCAGTAACCTAGTTTGCCTCTCTTCTACACTCAATTACTATAAAAGGTGATTCCTTGTATAATGGATCGTATTGCCTTCTGCCTTGTAATACAGCTATTTGTGTAAATGTCTGTCTCCTCCACTGTGAGTTCCTTGAGGTCATCTTCATGCCTGATAGAGTGTCTTACACCTGGTGAGCACTCAAATATTTATTGAATTGAATGGAAATTAATTTATAATTCTCAGCAGAGGCACACTTTTTTCTGCTGATAAAAATACAAAACCTTTTTTAAGTTAGTGAGAAAGAGATTTTTCTGAAACAGCAAAAATCCAAATGAAAAGAAACACAAAAGAGCACTTCCTTATTCACTTCAGTTTGCAATCTGCTTTTAGCATCAACCTTGTCCCAGAAGCGAATGAGATCATCATCCTTCACCGACCTCCCGGCCTTCCCCCCTTCTGGACCAGGTAATAAAGAGCTTACAGAACCTCAAGCCCAATGCTCTGACTTTTCAGAATCCATTCTCATTAATGATGAGCTTTCTTTCTCAGCTACTATAAAATGCTGACACTTAGTGGCAAATAAAATAGAGGCCTTAGCAACGTATGCATAGAAGAATTCCTTATGAATTCCAATTCCACAAATCCAGACAGTATCTCTGTTTATTTTGGTAGAAAGTGTGAACTTGATGTTTTTTCAGATTTCATGTTTATGATAGCAATATGTTTTATAAGGCAGTCCTGTAAAATAATTTGCTTTATTTTACTTATTATGGTCCATTTATACAGTTTTTAATATGTACAGTACTCAAAATATATAACTATGCTTTCGATTCTTATTCTAAAGTTTATACTTTAGATTTATATTCTCAAATTTAAAACATGATTTCTTTTGAACTTTTCACTAATTACCACATTACTTCTTTTTATTTGAAATTTGTGATCCTTTGCTAAGTAAAACTATTTTATCATAATAAAATATTTGAAATGATTGGAACATTTGCCACATTAAAATTATGATTTGACTTCTTGTGTGTTTTTGTTTCTACTGAACAACCAACTGCCTTTTCTAAATTAAGCTTACCACTAAGAGATAAAAAATACAAACTATTCACTTCCTTTTAACTGATCCCTCTCTCCCTGGGAACCACAGAGTTTTCAAACCAATAAATTTTTAGTCTTATTAACAATTCCAAGCATGACTGAGCAACAATATGTCAGATATCTTTTAGATGCAGCAGAGATTTTTTCTACCTCACTGGGCCCCATCTTAACCTGACTGGCAAATTACAGATGAGGAACAGAGGTCCTGATCCTAGAGGATTTGTTTTATTGAATTTGTGCATAAAGCAAAGTGATAGCTTTAAGTTATCTGGATAACTGCTTCAATTCATTTTTTTATAAATCAGATACACACAAAAAGAAAGAATGAATAAAGGAACGTTGATATCAGTAAGCATCATTCCATTTTATGTTGTGCAAAATGTTGGTGGTGTTAGAACGGAGAAAAATAGTACAATTTTGAGATGGCCCTTTCATTGTTGGTTGTCAATAATAACGATCATAAAACATTTAATTGAACTTTGAATTAGAGAAGCAATTCTACCCCGACATTTACAATATGTTATAATACTTTGAAGAAGCAGTTCTTATTCTTTTCTCATCTCCATTAATCGAATGCTCCAAGGTTGCTGTTTCTGCAATTGGCAAGCAAGAGGTTATCTCTTTGAAATGCATAGTAATTCCATACTTGGAACCACCACCACAGTCTTACCCCACCAACACACCTCACAGAAAAATAACCCAGCATAATGGTCATCTTTACTTCTCTCTTCAGGTATCATTAGAGTGGGGAGAGGGGCAGAAAAGTTGCTAACAGTTTTATGACATTCTATAAGAAACATATATTAACGCACACAGCGGGTTCATTATCAATTCACATTTTATAATCTGTAGAATTTCTCTCAGTACTCTATTTCATCATTCTAGAGAAGACTGCCTATTCCGTTAGTGATCTGATTTGCACTAATATTTCTGAGAGTAAACAGAACTATGTAGCAAAGCTCATCTTGCCCTCACCTCTTTAGCACAGCCCGCGCTCTCCTATGCGCAGCCTACTACTCTTAGTGCCAACAGCGACATCTACTGGTAAATTCAGTACAGGACCGTGAAAACCCGAATCGCATAGAAACTGACACACCCTTATAGATTCAAGTTTTTCTAATATTTTTTTCTTACAGTGAAGAAAAACAATGTGTTTATGACATCAACTCTTGTGCAAAGGGATGTTGATATGAACAGTGCAGAACAAGGTATGTAGCTTCTCTCTATTACGAGAACCTCAGAAATGTGGCGTTTTACCATCTATATTTTAATCTGCTTGAATGTGTGATTTGGGAGTAGGGGAGGTAGGGCTGAGTGACAAAACATGAAGAAGTACATTTGGTAAGCCAAGTTCCATGGTCAACATGGGTACTAATTAGGTAAAAGCCTGGCTGGAAGTAAGTAGTACACATTCATTGGCTATTTTGACTTTGATTAGTTAACATTAACCCCTCATTGAATGATGACTTTAGAAAATAAGCATTAAATTAGTCAAAAATAGAGAGGAAGTAGTATTTCGCTAAAGATATATTGACCCTTTAATTTCGTTCTTTGAAGGTCCCGCGAAACATTCTGAAAATATTCTAAGACCTGCTATCTTGCAGCCACCTCAAGCTCACAGGTGTGAAAAAGTGAGAAAAACATTTGGACACAATGCCTTGGAATCCTGCAAGACTAAAGAAAAAGCAAAAAATAAGGTAAGAAAACCTCCTCTGGTAGGACCGACCTCAATCCCCAAACCTTCTTTCAGTAGATTGCTGTGGACCCCCTTCAAGAGTTAGGGGCTGCCTGAGCTTTGTTCTGTTGCTGAAGCAGCTGCCTGGCTAGAGAAGCACTGGGACTAGATGGCAAAAAGCCCTCGGTAACATTCTTAAGCTTGTCCCCTTAATTGGAGGGTTGTTCCCAGGAACAAGTCTTATGGAGGTGTAAAGCTGAGTCCAGAGGAATGGGAACCCTCCGGGTCTTGTTTCAGTGCTTTGATCCCATGTGAGAACCTGGGAGCAATGAGGTGACAAAGTCCAGGAGTCAGAAGTCAAAAGGGACAGGGATTTTCTGCATCCCCAATTGGTTGACAGCCTGGTGTGGCTTTGGAAGCTTAGGTCACACCAGGGACCCATCTTCAAAGAGAAAAGGACCAGGGGACTACCTACCCAGTGTGACTGGGAGAGCTTGGGAAGCTTCTGGAGACAGATAAGAATTCTCTCTTCCAACTGTTGTAGTGACTGAATCACTCGTGGGCCTTTTCAGGGGGCGATTCATTTGGTTCCGGCCATGCAGATATGGGTTGGAGATATTCTGTTGCTATAGTTCTAGCTGTGTCTTGCAGAAGCAGGCACTTGAAAGGAATGGGACACAAGATCGGTAGGTTGGAATTTGAGAGTTAATTCCATCAGTCATTTGTTTCCAGCTGAACTATTGTGGGTTGGTCACCTAGTTTTGTTTTGTTTTCCCATACAAACAAAGATAGCAACACACGGAAGTGTTAAAAATACCAGTCGTTGGGGCTGGCCTGGTGGCGCAGTGATTAGGTTTGCACATTCCACTTCGGGGCCCAGGGTTGATGGGTTCGGATCCCGGTGCGGACCTATGCACCGTTTGTCAGGCCATGCTGTGGCAGGTGTCCCACATATAAAGTAGAGGAAGATGGGCATAGATGTTAGCTCAGGGCTAATCTTCCTCAAAAAAAAAAAAAAAAAAAAAAAAAACCCAGTAGTTTCATCAGTTCAATGAAAAAAATCAGATTGGTACTAAGTCTCCCTCTGCCACTATCTAACTACGTTTGCATTCTTGGACAAAGCAGCCAACCTTCTCTTTTCATCAGTGAAGGACGAAAGTTGAACTGGGTCAGCATTTACCAACGTTTTTATATTTCCAGATCTTTTTCTTTCTAAGATATGATTTCATGAGACCCATTGTCGATTTTAAAAATCATTTCATTGTTTATGCATGGCATATGATGTGATTTTTAAGTAAAACGTTCTCAATTTAAAATCAGTATTTTATTAAAATTTTTCATTTAAACATAATATAATCATCACCATATTACATAAGTTCTTACTTTTATCTATTTAAGAAGTGATACATGTTATTTAATTTGTTTTAAATTATGTAAGAAAAAGTAAGATGTGTTGGCTAATTTCTAAAATGTTATTGTATTTGATTTTGGAACAGCATAAATTATAGATTAAAATTTTTATTACATGTTGATATCAAAAGTAGATGAATATTTCTTCTTCAGCATAATATTTTGAAATCTTTCATTGCATACTTTAAAAATAAAATCTATTAATATATTTCTTGCCCTTTCCTCCTAAATGATAAAGCATAAGAGAAATTTTCAAGCTATTGTTTGCTAGCATTTCTTCTTGAATAACTTATTAAGGGTATGAATGGAACTTATTCCTAATTAGTGAAAAGCCTAATTGGATATGCCCATCACTGAATTTTCTGTTTAATAATGACCTTTGAAGATCTAAAGACAAGCTATATATAAGATGCTGTGTAAGAATTCTGACAAAATAAATGTAATTTATAGATTAGTGAAAATTATCTGTAGGTGAATTTTATAGGACCATTATTTTTATGTTCCTTATTAACTTGTATATCAAAATCAGAGCAATTTTTACTCATCCTGTCATTAATTAATGGTCACTTATTGTGTATAATTTAAACAGTATATGCCTAATAGAAACTATTTTAAGCAGTGTAAGAATAAAAACTCCCATTTTGGCTGAGAGAGAAATCAGAGTGACTGAGTCATGACCATGTACTTTGATCTTTACTAACCAATGACACATACTCTCTTGATACATGTTTCTCAGCTCGCCAATTCTATTATAAAGGGAAAAATACTCAGAATTATTTTTATTGATTGATATAAAATTAAAGTGGAAACAGACTCTATCTACCTTTAAAGACAAGAACTGCCTGCAACATCTTTGCAAATCCCTAGTTGGGGAAGGGAGGTGTCCACAAAACACTGGAGACACTGCATCAGATAATTTATAGGGTTCCTTCCAGTTCTAAAATTGCTCACTCCTTCATGTATACATTAATGCAGGTAATGTGCATATATCTATACACATCAGACAGAGTGATTAATTGATTAAGTTACCAGTCAAAGGTTTCTAGATGAAGAGATGAATGGCGTTTCCTCTCACATTGGGTGGCCATGATGGTGAAGCTCTTAGGCTGTTTCCAGGGATTAACTAGGCCTGAAAGATAGATTTACCATGTAGAAATGAGAATTGACTCAATTTGGCTAAAAAGGTAAAAGTAACAAAAGGAGGTGGGATTTCTGAATATTGTGACTAAGTATATAGTGTGGTGTCAGACAGACCCAGGCTCAGATGTCAGCGCTCTTCCTGGTTCCAAGCCTAGCCAAATTATTTAAACTGTTAGGTCAGTTTACTTATCTGTAAAATGTGCATAAAGTGTATAGAGTTGTTGTGAGGAGTAAATGAGATAATGTAAATGAAATGCTTAGGACAGTTCTTGAACATAGTAAATTTTCAGTACATTTGACTATAATATTGTTTCCTCATCTGGTGCTCCAATAGTAAGCAATTTAAATGAACTTTTTGATGGATTTCTTTTCTTTCAGATTTCTGAAGGGAACTCTTATTTGCTAAGTGAAAATTTACCAAGTGCCAGAATTTCAGTCCAGCTGTCTCCTAACCAGAATGTTCTAGGTGCTACATCAGTAGGGTACGTTAATGATGTGGAAACAAAGGTGCCGTCCTTTCATTCTTGCTTTCTTCTATCATTATAACCATTTATGGAAAAAAATTTTCCGACATTGTAGAGATAAATTGCCAAGATTTCTGTTTGAAAGGAGATTTTTATAAAGAACACGTTTAAAATGCTTTTCAAAATATCTCCAATGTTTAAATATTCTCATACTATTATTGTATTGTCTTCATTTTCTCGTTGACTTGGGTTAGAATGTTTCAAAAAGGTATGGCTAAACTTTTATTTAGTTAGGCATTAATTATGTGGCTACAGATTAGCCTTTCTTCTGCTTTCTCTGGCATCCTTTTTTGCCCTTTTAAAAACTATTTTCAGCATTATTCATTATTTACTGGCATAGGTTGGATAGACAACAAAGAAAGCAGTATAAATATGCAAAATGAAAATTAATGTTTACTAGTCTCACCAGTGATGAAGGCATGTGATCTGAGAGAAGATTAAAACTAGCCCTGGATGTAACTGGACTCACATGATTAGGCCCCATGCAGGTACCGCAGCACTTACCTTCTGTGCACACTGGGGATGCAGTGGGGACCCTGGGACACATTTGCCTACACAGAGAGGGTTGAATGTCTTCCAGTTTCTCATCATGCAAAACACTTTTAACATTAAAAAGAAAAGTTTTGAGGAGGAAAAAAACAAAGTAAACCAATGCACACTCAAGTATAACTGACAAGATAGATTGGCTTGGCTTTGCCCTGCAGACCTCTGATAGCTACAAGCGTTGGCCACGCAGGGAAGAAGAGAGCGGAGATTAGAGATGGAAAGGCTGTTCTGGAAAAGTAAAATGGTAAGAGCTGGGCAGCTCCCTGGTTGATCACACAGCCGGTACAGTGATGGTCGGGAGACCTTTTTGGACTGGTCTCAGCCAGTGCTGCAACAGCTGTCAAATATTTTGAACATAATGCCTGGAAGTACCCATCTCCATTTTCCTTCATGTCTCATTAACTCCACGTAAACAAAAGTTAGTAGATGTTTTTATGCTTTACATAAATCTGTTAAATCATCTGATAATTTCACGTGCTATGGTTTAAAATGACTTTATCCATATATTTAAAATAGTAAGTGCTTATTTCTTTTTCTTAGATGTCAACCAAATGAAGACAAGTATTCTTTTAAAAGCTACAGTTCTGATTTCGTTTTTGGAGAAAACATGGTAGAAAGAGTTTTGGTAAGATTTTGGCAAATGTTTCCATTATTATATAGAGAGCTGTCACTTCAAATTTCTGAAGGCAAATTAATTAAAACAATGTTAAACTGGAAAACACTTTTTAACTCCTGGGGTCAAAGCCACATTTTCTTTCTTTAACTGGAAAGATTCTCCTGGGAAGCAAGTTCTAGTTGTTAGAATGATCCAACCCACAGAGGAAGGGAATTATATAATTATAACATTATTGCTGATGAGAAATATTAAATAATTCTTTGACTTGTGTTAAACCAAAGTTACCCAAGGAAGTCTCAGAATTATCTGCAACAGTTAGATAAGCTCAACTGGTAATGATATTTTAATATAGTTTTTCAATAGGATTTGTCTTCACAAGATACATTTAAAATCATTTGCCAATATTTTCTTATTAACTACAACCCTATCTTCAAGCTTTTACATTGAAAGCATTATTATAACTCTTTCTTTTCTTTTTTAAATAGCTTTAAGAGGAAAATCATAGTATTTCATTTGCCTAGGGGAATATACTTGCCAAGTGGAACCCACTAACTATTCTTACTATCATCCTTATTTCATATTGAGTATCATCCTGCATGAGGAAGTTGCTGCTCTGCCCTCCATAGGACATGTTTCTAAAACAGAGCAGAATCTACAGCAGTGAATTATACAGCAAGGTGAAAGCTGTGGAGCAAGTGTTCCTATGGTTTCATCTGGTCCATCACATGTTCATACCCCTTCCAACTTTCACCCAGACCAGAATCTGCCTGAGATGGGGCAAGGTGGCTAGCTTCTCTTGGGCCTATTAGTTACATGAAGAATCCCAAAGAAACTGTACAGATTTTAAAACCTGTGCAAGGGCTCAGAATAAGAAAAGGACCAACTCTTGAGGCCTGTTTATTCCAAGATTTTTAGGGCTTTCACAAATCACTTTTAAAACCTAGTTTATTCTACACCTGCCTCAGGCTAAACCCTAATTTGAAGAGCAGTATCATAGCTTTTTAGCTTAGAGGGCACCCTTTCGTCTCTCCCCAGATGAAGGTCAACTCCAGCAATCCTAGAGCTCTTGACCCACACCTTTGGATCTGAGCCAGAACGGACCAACTTCCAGAGTGAAGGTCCAGGCAATATATTTAGGCACATTTATTCCATGTCATTTATTCCTAAATTTGGCACTAGATCAGTCACAGCCTCTGTAAGATGTCACAGGCACAAATTAAATACTTTCCAAACCTTAGTATTAACTTTAACATTCGACTAAATTTAACAAACATGTATTGTGTTATGATATATAAAGCACTGGCGTTGGTCTCAAGTTTGTCTGCATATTACAATCATCTGGTGAGCCTTTAAAGGATTTCTTATGTCTGGGCATCTCCCCAAACCACTTAGATCAGAAGCTCTGTGGTGAGGCCAGGTGTCAGGTGATTTGAACCTACAGCCAGGATTGAAAACCACCTGGGCAAGTGGTTATGCAAAGTTAAAGGAGACACTGTACTCCACAGGTATTTATAATCTAGTAAAGGGTGACAAAGAGATACGTATACAAATGAACTATCTTCAGGATTACAGATTTGGTTTGAGGAGGTACTTATGCACATTTCCTCTGGGCACTTTAATTTGGTTTACAAAGGAAACTGAGCTCCCTGTGTCTTTAAATTGATGACATCCTAGGATAACAGGGTCTTTGGAGATAATTTGTATTTGTCCTCTAGTTAATCCTGTAATCTTGTGGCCTAGTGATTTTGGGGGCCAGGATGCTCTCCCGAGTTGTTGGCTGACCATGTGCTTTTAGAGTGAGTCATTAAACTTTCTGTGCCTTAGTTTCTATTTTCTTAAAATGGAAATAATTACACCCATCTCTATCAATTTTAACAGGATATCTTGATGTCCAGTTAAATAATGTGAAAGAATCTTGATTATAAGGGAAAAGATATAAACCTAAATTCTCAAGTATCATTTCAGTTCTCCCCGTTCTGCGAGGGACTATACAGTATCATAAATGGCCAGGCAATTGCTCAGTCTTTTTTTACACAGGCCTTGATTCCAACACATGTGCAAAGCCTCAGGTATGCAGCCTTAAAAGTGTTGACAAAAAAAATGTCTTAGAGGAATAATTAGTATTCTTTCTATAAAGATGTTCTCTGAAACAGCGAATGGGTTCTCTTTTTAATTTTTGTAATGAAGTGGATAGAAAAGGTCAATTGCTAGGAATACTGAAATACCTTGAAACAGTGACAATAGTTGCACCTCCTAGGTGTCAGGTCAGTCTGGTGCAACAGCTGCTACCTCCTTTATGGGCCTCTAAACCTTCTCCCATTGTCTCTGGAACTAGATCCCACCTGAAGTAGGCTGGTGGTAACTAGATTATGCTTCCTGAAGCTTAGAACAAAAGTCATCTAACAATAGGGAGGAGTTCTTTATTCAGCACGTAGGGAGCCCCAAACAAAACCAAAGCAGTTGGGTTTGTTTGCTGTGTTGAGACAGAAGAACAAAAGTATCTTTTGGCTTACTGCAAATATCTAGGCATAAAATTAAGTAATACCTTTTTTCCCCCACCTAGGGTACTCAAAAGCTCACCCAGCCTCAACTTGAGAATGATTCATACACCAAGGAAAAAACATTCAAATCCACTCTAAAATTTCCTATCAACTCTCCAATGTCAAGTAAGAATTATTTCATTTGTAAGACATTTAATTCAACTAGTTTATTTCCTGTTTTTCCATGTCATTTGTTTAATATTTATAAAATACAGTGTTTTATAATTTTTTGGTAAAGATTCAAGCATATAAATATAGTTACATGAAATATAAGCTTTCTAAAATGTTTAATGGTATGGGGAATCATTAAAGACATTTACCTGAACTCAAGCAGTTTGAGTTTTTGGAAACACTCATTATTATAAAATGCTAAGGAGATATGTATGGTATCAGGGGTAACAAAGAACTTCGCAGTAGAGAAATTGGGGCCTTTTATGTTTTTTTTTTCCCCTCCTATTTTCTCTTAGGAACAGACTCTATTAAAGGTATATCCCTAATTGAATCAGCTGCTGCTTTCTCTTCTAAACCATCACCTAAATGCTTGCTGGAGAAAATTGATGTTATTACTGGGGAGGAATCAGAACATAATGTGTTAAAGGTCTGTATATCATGTATTGCTCTTTCTGGCACCACTTACGTACATGGAATAATTACCATCAGCAGGGATGTCTTTAAAAATAAAGGCAGAAGTATAGTTTTCGTGAAGACTGAGTTGCTTAAATAAAAATGTTAGAGGCTTCCAAAGATTAAACCAATATTTTGTTGAATTCTCGCATTTGTATGTATAATTTGCAGGAAAACAGGCTATTGGGTTTACAACCAATCACATTAGTCCCTTAGCAAGAAGCTAGCCAAGAACCTTGTCTTAAAATAACTTCAGGTCTATGTTTTATGCTTTTCATACCTGCCTTTATAAGTGGTGCTATTATCATCTGATTTAAAATTCTATTTACACTGAAAGTTTTAAAATGCTGATAAGATGAATTGATTTCAGTTCAAGATAATAAAAAGATTTTATCTTCCTTTAAAAGTTCTTTTAAATAACTTTGGAATTTCATATAAATCAAGAATTTCGCAAATGTAGTGCACAGTATCATACATAGGATTTGAATGTTGAGTGGTATAGCTATCAGCCTGGGCATATACAATGTAACAACTACAACTGAATCATTTCAACAAGGCGTGGATTTCCCCTTGCCTCTCTCTGTGTGCTTATGCCCCAAACTCCCTCCATTCCTCCTCTCCTCCCCCATGATCTACTGATACATTTACTACACAGGTGTGACTCAGAGCATTAACTCTGATCGGATTAATCCCATATTTACGGAAGTAATAACTAAGGGTGAGACCCTAGCATGCTATATTTTTAACAAGTTGTCAAGGTGATTCTTGTACATAGTAATATTTGAGAACCATTGGGAAGCATTAAATTATAGGGTATTCTGTGGTATCACATCCTAGTTCTGATGCTGTGTTCTTTGAAATTTTTTGTTCCATGATTTCCTTCACTTTTGAATAAATTATATAGCTCAAATAACATTAAGTGTAATTTGAAAGTTGGTATATTAGATAGATTGTTAAGTGAAAAAGCAAGATGCAGAAAGCATGTATGGCAGTCTACCATTTATAGTAAAAAATAGGGGAACATATATATATATCAGCATGTGTATACACGCAAATATCTCTGGAAGGATAAACAAAATATTAGTAACGGTGATTACTTGTTGCAGGGGTGAAAATTGGCAGATGGGGAGCTAGGGTTGGGGGCAGACTTTTCACTTGTACAGCTTTTTGTTTTTTGATGTTTGAACTATTCAAAAATCGTATGTTTTGAAGATTAAATAAATGTTAAAATCTGGTGTATAAATCATTAACATAGGCTATTCTGATAAAAGATCAACCAAATAAAAGTGCTATAGAATAGTCAAGAATTTACTTTGAAAAAAAATTTTCTATGTATTTGACGTTTTAAAATATTATCCTTTAGATCAACTGCAAGCTTTTTATTCTCAACAAAACAGCACAGTCCTGGATTGAAAGGGGCAGAGGAGCTTTGAGATTGAATGACACAGCAAGCAGTGACCGTGGAACATTCCAGTCAAGACTAAGTAAGGAATCATTTTGTAAAGCAAGACACTATTTCTCAGGGTAAAATTTCCAACATAGGTACATATCATTTTCCAGAGATGTGTTATAAAATATGCCAATAAATCAGACTGTTGAAAACAATATTGTTTCTAATGTACTGTAGGAGCTTCCATTTAGAATAGGCTCTGATGTCAGACTACACGGGTTCCAGTTCTGGCTCTACCACTGACTGACCGGTGACCTCAGATGGTTACTTAACCTCTTTCTGCCCTAGTTGCATCAGTTTAAAATGGAGATAACAATAGTCCACGACATTGAGTGATTGTGAGAATTCAGTGAGATAATCCATGTCAAGCACCTATGACAGAGCCCAGCACACACCTAAATAGTAATCTCGTTATTTGTAGGAGTTTGATGAAATTATGTTTGAAGTGAAAATAGTTTTTCTAAAAGAGAATATTTGCCCTATAATTTATCTTTGGCATTCTAAACATGCTGTGTGGGTTGAGATGAAGGGTCAGTTTCTGAGGAAATGAAGGTACATGGTTATTGAATCCTGCAGGCAGAGAGATGGTCAGAGTCTGGAGTCAGTCAAACTGAAAGACTCAGGAGGTTGTTGGCATCTAGAAAGGCACACTGGGTATTGTTCAGAGGTCCAAACTGAAAGTGGGTGCAGGCAGAGATCTGGGCAGGGTGGATGGGTTTGCTGGTCAATGTTGGGTGGTTAAAGCCATGGAAGAGGCCCCAGACAGAAGTTGGATCCAGGTATATGGATATTTGTTGAGTTTCAGCAATCAAACTCAAGAAACGGGTAAGGAATAGAATTCAGACTAAGCGAATAGGAACAGTAATGTAACTGGCAACAGGTATCTAAATAACCCAATAAAGTATTATTCCCAAGGCAGGTGCTAGTTGTTTTCTGCTCTGGTTTAACTCCATTCCTTCCACTGCCTGCCAAAATAAAGTACAAAACAACTTTTCTTTGTATTATACAGGTAATACATGCTCATTATAGAAGACAGAAGATATGGACCAACAAAAAGAAAAAAATTAAAATCACTCATAGGCCTATCTTCCTGTGAGGGCCTCTGATAACAGCATATATTCTTCTGGACTTCATTCTCTGTATATATAAATGTACCCATATATTGAAAAATTTGTGATTCATGGTGTTATATTCCTTTTTAACTTGGTTTTGTTTAATAGTATACCATGATCACCTTTCTACATCAATAATTATCGTTCTTCAGTAATCTTAATGGGTTTGTAATATCTTGAATAGCTGAACCATCATTTATTTAACTCAATATTTTGAATGCTTAAAGTTTTTGTTTCGGTTTTCTCCATTGTAAACAATTCTTGGATAAATATTCTTCAGACCACTGGGTCCTCAAAAGAGTTCTAAAATCTCAACCATTCTTTAATAATATAGTAAAAATATGTAATTCCAGTATATAAGTTAAAAAAAGTCCTCTAAAATAATAAAGCCCAATTTGAAAACCAAATTATAACCTAGTCAAATTACAATTTATAGTGAAAATACAGTCTGAAAAACAACTACAAGATGTACTTTGCTTTCACAAATGGTAAATTCCCCTGGAAGGCTAAGAATCCGCTGTTCTGCAGTCTGATATATTCATCTTCCTATTTTAGTTATGCGCAATCAAGGCAGCCTGAGGCTGATCCTCAACAGCAAACTCTGGGCTCAAATGGAGATTCAAAGAGCAAACCACAAAAATTTACGAATAACTGCTACTGATTTAGAAGACTGTAGCATCAAAGTGTTTTTAATTCAGGTAAGTGACAATTTCAGTGATAGAGGATTACCCTACTGTATTTATAGATCTCTGCAATTACTAATTTGGTTTTTTTAAAAAAATTTATTATAATAACCTACACCATTGGCAAAAAATCAGCTATTCATTATGGTTGTTTACAGTATAAGACCTAAATTTTATATGAAATTTAGAGATTAACACCAAAATCTATAGTAATTATTGGTACCTGTCCGAAGACATTTGTACTGATATATGATGTCAAATCTCTACATTTTTCTTTACTATTGAAATTATGTCAACAATCTTACTGAGTTACCAAGTTACTGAGTTGTCAAGATTGGTTTCTGGAAGGCCAGCAGAATCCACAGCCCGGTGCTTGTACTGCATGCTGAAATTAAGAAGGCCTTGAGATCACTGCAAAGGAACCAGTGAGAAATGGAAAAACACAGGGCCAGCAAGTTAAAAGAACCAGTCCAGTGGCAAATTCCAATTCTGGACATGAGTCAGTCTCCAAGGTAACAGGATGGGAGCACAGCTTTAGCTGTTCCCCGGCGGCAGGAATGCTTGACCTCAAATTCAAGATCTAGGCACAAGAGAGTGAGCTGGCAGGAATCAGATCAGAAAAAAGGCTGGGTTTCCCCCATGAGCTGAGACTCAGAAGACTGGAGGAGACTGAATATTCACGTGACTCAGGCAGAAGGTGACAATACAAGTAAATTGGCTTTTATATAGTAATGGAAAGAAAAGTTGGCAAGGGTCCACTGATAAAAAACCAAAGGTTTTATTAACTACCAGTAAATGCACTGTTAGGTGTAAGTAATGTTGAGTATTAAGATGTTAGAGTAAAATGATGCCCAAATCCTGTTTACCATTTAGGGAGATAATACTTGATACTCTGCCAGGCCAGATCCCCCTGGCTTTGAGTGGGTAAGGCAGCCTGCCTGAGACTGAGACTGTAACTGTGACAAGATTCTGCTGCAAAATATCTGACCCATGCTGACTTTTTAAATTATAGGGTATTTTTTAGAGATTAGCAAATGAAATGCAATAAACAACACTCAGGGGCCGGCCGGTGGCCGAGTGGTTAAGTTTTCTCGCTCCCGCTATGGCGGCCCAATGTTTCGCCAGTTCTGATCCTGGGCGCAGACATGGCACCGCTCATCAGGCCATGCTGAGGCGGTGTCCCACATGCCACAACTAGAAGGACTCACCACTAAAATATACAGCTATGTACTGGGGGGATTTGGGGAGAAAAAGAAGAAAAAAAGATTAGCAACAGTTGTTAGCTCAAGTGCCAATCTTTAAGAAAAAAAAAAAAATCACCGAAATTCCACTCCCAAATGTCACTATTAACATTTTGGTCTCCTGCTATATTTTAGTATATATACGTGTGTGTGTATACGTTTATACACATGTACCATACTGTATACACTGTATGACCTTCAGGTAAGTTATTTTAACATTCCCCAGTCTAATTTTACTCATCTGCCAAAGCCGAGTAAAAGATAATAATATGCTTTATAAAGTGGTTGAGAAGACTAGATAGCCAATATTTGATGGTGAAATACACATATCTAACCTTCTTTTCACTTATCAATGAAAATGAGTGTTCTTGTGTTACTAGATAGTAGTTCATTCTTCAAAAAATCTTTTAATAGGTGAAAATATTCTATTCTGAGTACCATAATTTATTCCATTAATCTCACTTTGTTAAATTCTTAGATAATTTCCTGTGTTTCACTATTATAAATTTTGTAAGGAAGCTGAAAGGAATTCCCTGTGTACATACATGTTAATTTTCTTGGAAAAACGTTTTGACTTGTCTTGACAAATTTCTCTCCAGATAGACTGAACCGATTTTCATTCTCACTGGTATTTTCTTATGATGCTTTCTGGGAATTACAGTTTTCTTAAGCATTGTGAGTTTGTTTTCCAGAAAATATATCATTGTGATTTTATTTTTAACTTCTTGTTCTGAATTTCTTGAATGAAAACATCTGAGTGAATTTGTCAAAAGGAAATATATTGACTAATGAATGGTATGCTTAAAATTTAAGGTAAGAAAGTCAAGGTAGCAGAACAATATTTATATTTCAATTACAAATATTCTTTCAAAATTTGTTAACTTACTAAAGAAAAATTATACCTTTGCACATAATATACAACAAATATTTACTCAACACCTTCTGTGTAATATCTAATACAATGTGAGAAACAAAAATATTTTATTTTAGTTTTTTTTCCCCCAAAAGTAATTAAGGCAACTTGAGAACATGCAAATGAAAAAATATACTTTAAGACCCTTCCCCCAAAAAGTTGGCCTGCAGTTGGTTCAACTCTTGGTTCTTGGCTTTGAAACATTTGATAGCTCTTTGGAGGATCAGCGAAAAGAAAAAATTTTCCAGATTTTCTTTGAAATTGTGAAAAGATACAAAAATGTAAACTACTGCCATGTTACCTTAAAGAGCATTGACTTTGATGACAGACCCTGGGATTCAGGTTCCAGGCAATTTGCCAACTTCCTGTGTAAACTCAGACAGGTCGTACCTTTCTGAGCCATAATTTCCTCATGTGGAAAGGGAAGAGGGAAACAAGTGTATATTGAATACCTGTACCACGTGCTTTTACTAACATAAATGCAATAAATAATTAACCCATGGTTTTATTGTAAGGACTAAATTTAAAAAAAGAATATAATAACAGTAAATGTTATACCAATGTAATTGTTACCATCAGTTTTTATAGCAACAATAAAAATAGAAAAGTATTGAAAGCAGGGACTTCTGATGTGTTTATGGTACAATACCATGACTGCTCAAATGAGCTCTGCTTTTCCACAGGGCTATGCAGCTTGCAGGGGATGTCTAAGTAAAGTGATGTAAAGGAAATGGAAGTCTCTTTCTCCCTCTAGCCCTACAATTTTCTACAGTGTAAAATGTTGGAGGAAGGATAGTCGTAAATTCACATAGAAATTTTAAATCACATTTCATTCGATCAGAAAATTTCATTTTCTCAGTTTCAAATGCACAAATTAGGACCTCTTATAAAATTATCCTCTTGAGGATTCAATTTGGTTCAAGAGGAATTGGCTCTTTACCCTTTAGTTTTTAGGGCTATTTACATTCTGGATTTATAACATATAATTCCTTCCTTATTAATAGTGAAAGATTACGAATCTGTAAAATGTGGCTGTTATTAAGTTAGTTATATTCTTAACAACCTAATTTTCCTCATGCAGGCCAGTGCCAAAGATACAGGATATCTGTATGCAGCCATACATCATCGTCTTGTTGCACTTCGAAGCTTTGATAAGCAGAAAGATATAAATCAACCTGAAAGCCAGTCAGAAACAGCCCTCCAACAATTAAACTTCGATAGCTGTGATGAGGATGAGGATGATTTCATCCAGGTCACTAAAAATAGATCAGGTAAATAACTTTTCTTTTGTAAGTTCAGAGGTTTGAGAAAGAAATCTTATGCACAATCCTAATATATGAAATAGATTTTAAAAAAGTGGAACTGATCTGTTTTCAAGTGTGTAGGGATTAGAGCCCTATCTGTTTGGATCTGAGGAGGGAGTGTGAAAATCACTGTCTTTTACATGTGGCCTTCATTAGGATTTTACCAAGAGTCAGCCTCATTGTAATGCCTGCATATCATTTGCATATAAATTGCATAAAAAACATATTTACAATTTAAAGTATTACATTGCGACCCCGAAACTAATAATTTATTTATATTTCTCTTCACTTATTCTCATTCTCCTGTTATTGGCTATAATAGGAAAAAGTATTAATACTTGTAATGAAGCTACCAGGAAAATCTAGCTTCCCTTTTTGGAATTTGACTACTTTATTTTCAAGAACTTTCTTTGCCTGGGGCAGAAAGTACTATTTTATTGTGTCAGGATCCATGAATTGAGTAAGGTTGAAGTGGGACCAGTAGTAAACAGATTTTTAGGTTTTAGTGGTTGTCCTGATGAGGGCATTTAAATTAAAGTTCATCATTATTTTTAAAGAAAACCATTGTCAAGGAAATAATAAGCCCAGGTTTGTTATACAGATGTAGCTATTAAAGCTAATAAAGTCATCCAAGTATTTTCAGTAATAGTTTCATTTAGCCTTAAATTCTGCTCTACAGAGGACTGAGCAATATGCTTACAAAGATAGTATGTTAGCAAGCCATTTTCCAACTTTTAATCATTTTAAATCTTAAGGCTATTTTAAACATACATAATTTAAGAATCTGTCAAAGAATGTGTGCGGAACTTGAAGAAATATCTTCCTTTGCTTAATACTAAAAATGTAATCAAGAGGAAAAATGCACACACCATGCAGATCAGGATCATAGACTGCTTGACTCGGTGAGCCAGAGAACTAAATGAATATGATTTTTCTTGTTACTATTAAACAAATGGTTTATTATTTTTGGAAATGTATAAATAAAATTATCTTTTGTTATTATACTGTTTATTTTGTAAACAATAAAATGGGGTCTATTAGAAAATGAGTTGGTATCCATTAAAAATGTTAACTTGCAATAAGGATTAAATGGCAAAATTCTTTCATCAACAAATGATACATGTTTATGAGTAGAATCTATATTCTATTATATTCCATTTTTGGAAAGGAGTGATTTGCAACTATCTTCATACAAAATGAGAAACAAGGGAAATAATGCAAAGTAAATGTCAATCATATGAACCTCCTTTCCTTGCTATTTTATCCCTTTTTCTCTTAGTACCTTCTCCAAGAGGTGTTGCATACAAATGCATAAATGTTATGGAAGCAATAAAAAGTCTAATATTTTAAACTTTGTTGCCCATGAGTTAAGGGTTTAATTATTCTGAAAATGTCATGTTTAAAATTAGCAACATTTCCAAATGTCACTTATAAAAATATAGAGTCTATATATTTCATTTCCTCACCAGTAATCATATTCATGAGTATTTATGTTCAGTTGTCCTCAATATTAAATCTAATATGAATATATTATATAATAATTATTTTAAATTTATATCACAGATTCTTCTAGATGGACCCACAGACAGTCGGTTGCCTGTTCATGAGTGCTATCTGTTATAAACATGACATCTACAGAAAGATCACCTTACTGAGAAAACTAAACCATCCTAACTAAATGGGAAGATCCTGTTCATTCCTTGAAGAGTTTTTATGGAAAAGTTCAAGAAATATAATTTGTTGCAATTAAAATTTTTCTCTTATGTAGTCTCATAATTCTGAGATTTTACATTTTGATTATTGTGGGGAAAATGACAGAATTTAAGAAATACATAGACTTTGGAAGTTCAAAATTTATCATTTTTGAAGAAGTTAATTTAGAATAGGATTTGATAACTAATTTGGACTATGCATCACATTGATGGATACAACAGAATTATAAATTGCTGGATTTGATAAATATCTAACTAAATATTTATTTTTTCAGTCAAGCATTGGCCATAAAACAAATATTTTACAACATTTCCAGAGTCATTTCTTTGAAAAACACTATAACTACATGATAACATTTCATTAAATCATGCTTTCCTTCTGGGAAATGTATATTTTCATTTAGCCTTTGGATTTTCTAATACTGTAAGATTATATATTCATGGTATGAATTCCTTTAAAGAGAATATTTGTTCTTGGACTCGTATCTATTGTACCTTGTATATGCTGACGCACAGTCAGCATCCAATAGTTGGTGAAGGAATGAATAAAATATATTACCTATGTATCAAAACAGTAAGTATAGAAAAAGTGACATATGTTAACTTTAGTTGTTCTTTGCTTTATGTAATTAAATTGTGATTAATATTCTAGTTGGTGTGGCTGTATAGAGACTTTTTTAAAAACAGATATATATAGCCTAGTGAACTTTTCTCTTAAATGCTGTTATTATGGTAGACTACAGTAATTTCAACAATCATGCAACAGAGTTTTGATGCCCCTCTTTTGAGATTTGTTTCAGAGATACTTCATGAGTTATATAGGAAAATTAGTCTCAGTACTTATAGCCATATTTCATTTTTCAATCCAGTTTTATCACTCCATGGCTTCAAAATGACTTTTGATTGTGACCCCCTAAACAATTCCCCTATTAGAGGTATCTTAGTCCGCTCAGGCTGCCATAACAAAATACCACAGACTGGGTGGCTTCAACAACAGACATTTATTTCTCGAAGTCCTGGAGGCTGGGAAGACCAAAATCAGGGTGCTGGCAAAGTAGGTTTCATTCTGAGGCTTCTTCTCTTGGCTGGTAGGGGGCCAGCATCTCACTGTTATGCTCACATGACGGCTTCTTTGTGGGAGCACAGGGAGAGGAGAGAACAAGTTCTCTGACGTCTCTTTTTATGAGGGCATTAATCCCATTAGACTAGGGCCCTACTCTCATAATCTCATCTAACCCTAATTACTCCCTAAAGTTCCATATCATCACATGGGGGGCTAGGGCTTCAATGTATGAATTTGGGGAGAACAGACATTCAGTCCATAACAAGGAGATGATTCACAATTCCAAAATGATTTCTGAAAATGTTTTGAACAATGACGACATATTTGGAATAATACTACAACTTCACAAAATTTTACTTCGAAGAACAATATTCATTTGGTTTTTTTCCTTCTTCTCCTCAAAGCCTCCCAGTACACAGTTGTGTATTCTAGTTGCAGGTCCTTCTGGTTCTGCTGTGTAGGACGCCACCTCAGCACAGTTTGACTAGCAGTGGTAGGTCCAAGCCCAGGATCTGAACTTGTGAAACCCTGGGCTGCGAAAGCAGGGTGCGTGAACTTAACCACTCAGCCACAGGGCCAGGCCCACAATATTCATTTGGATGTATATATGTGAATACATATTTTTTTAAACTTACATCACTTTATTTTTAGTATTAAAAGTAATTATATATATGTATTTATTGTCAAACCTGAGCTAATGCTTGCAAGTTTACTTTAGCTTATGAAAACTGAATTAACTCTTTTAGACTATAATTTAGTTAGTATGTTAATTATTCAAAGTTTTGCTCTTTCCCTATAACGCAGCAACTATAACTTATTAAATGTTAGCCCCTAAGAGAGGCCCAGTCATTCTTCCACTGACTCTGGAAGAAACATAGTAAATAAAATCTTTTATTTCTCAACTAAGCAATGACTCAGGAAATAGAATAAAAGTTAATGTGAGAGAGGAAGAGGGGAAAGATAGAGAGAAGGAAAAAAACAGAGAAAAGAAAAGCTTTAGTATGAATGGAAGAATAAAAAGAATGGAAAAACAGAAGTTTAAAGTTGGGTTTTTTTTTAATCCAAAAGAGTGACTCTGATGCAGAACACACTCAGTGAAAAATTTTCATTAGAAGCACAGCATAAACAGGGAGATATCTGGAGAAGATGATAAAGAATTGGTTCTCTCTTCTTATCAGAACTTAGCTGATACGGGAACATTGTGATTGCCCTAAATTGTTAAAGTAAAGCAGAGAATAGAGATCTTTATCTTCCTGACCTGTTCATTCTTGCCCCTACCTTAGGGTGGAGATGAAGCAATATTTTTTCAATGCCTCAAACATTTTAATATAATTTGAATTCATTCTTTCCTTCTGTGATTTCCCTTGTACTTCTTTGCATATGCCAAGCAAAAAAATTAGGCCACCTCAATTTCTGATCTATACAGAAATGCCAGTGCAACAGAACCAAAATAGAATATCAGGAAGGCAGAGAGAGAAAGAGTGAAAATTTCCAGATTATGACATGGCTACTAACAGCAGAAACATGATATTTAGCTTACAACTTTCAACCCATTTCCTGTCCACTCTACTATTCCTTCTTATAATCTTTATGCAAATATTTGGTAATATTTTGGGAGGATAATAAAAATATTTTATAGTTTCTCTTTTTCCTATATCTTCCCCCCCTGTCTCCTTTTTGGCTTTTCTACATCCTCTGTCCCCCGTTAATGTGAAGAGATCAATCACACAATGATATTCATTTTCACAAGTTATTAGGTAGGTGATTTCAAAGCACACATCCTCTTAGATTTCCACAGAAGCTGCTTTTATTAAAATTTACTTAGATAACTATTCCCCAAATAGATATATGTTTAATATTATAGCTAATTACATATCTTATATTAAGATAATCTAAACATTCTCCTCTTTCAACAGGACTTTACCAAGTTATTCAGCTTAATTATGGACCATCAAAATGTTCTCTCTTAAAATATTATTTTATATCCATTACTGCCAAAGACAGGAACATTTAGTCCCCAGGGATTAATATCCTATACAGGTCTTGGAGTATGTGGATGTCACAAAAAAAAAGGAGGAGTGTATATCTTTCACGGAATCAGAATGTACATGAGCTGGAAGGAGTTCTAGGGGTTGGGAAAGCTACATCTTAACTTTTGTAAATCTTCAAATTGTGAATATCACAATGATATGTAATTTTTCCCATAAAATATTGACAATTAAGCTTTCTTGAGATGTGGCTACCAGGTGGTTGGGTAATCTCATTCACTAGAAAAGTACACCAGCCTTGCCATAGATGGGGTTCAAGTTTGAAACTCAGTAACGTTACCGATTATTTTAGCTGCTTGAGGGTAGTTGAAACTGATATTTAATCCATGAATGCCAGTACTTTCCTTTGGTCTGTTTTGCAACAGCCAGATAATACCCACAGTACTGGAGCTGACAAACTGGAATACATAAACACACCTGTAGTTTCTAAGATGATGTCTGGAAACTATGGCATTGGAGGAGTTATTGAAATAACTAGCAAATGCCTAATAAAGACTTGACGATATAATAGTTTTCAAAAAATTAGAGGATTACCAAAACTTCACACTTTCTGCCAATCTGGTGGATACAAAAGACCATTTCTCTATTACCTTAATTTGTGCTTTTCTGATTCCTAATAAGGTCGAGTATCTTTCATTTATTCATTACTTGTGTTTCCGCTAAGAAATTCCTATTCATAATCTTTGAGAAGCTAATCATGCCATTTTCTCCTTTTAGTGGCTTCCTAGCAAATACAGGATAAAAGCCAAGTTCCTAAGCATGGATCTATCACTTTTCATGTCTTTCCTCCTGTCTACCTGTCTAGCCTCACCTCCCAATGTTGCCTGCCTCCCTCTAAATTCTCTAGGAATTCAGAACTGCTATTTCATTGCTCCATGCCTTTGTTCAGGCTGTTTCCTCTGTGGAATTCCTTTCTCACTCTTGATGATTCTGGTTAATACCTACTCATTCTGTAAGGCTTAACTTATGACATTTCCAGAAAACTTTCCCTAATTCCTCTTAGGCTGAGTTAAGACCTGTTCCTCCAAATTCCTATAGCATCCCGTGTATAACTCTACCACTGCACAGACTTTATGTTCCTCCAAAGGGAGACTGCCTTTTTATTTATCATTTTATCTCTAGCACGCAGCAGGGTGCCTGGCCCATAGCGGCCAATCAAATATAATTTGGTCTCCGTTAACATGTGTTGTATGTATAAGACTCAAGAGGTATTATCCAATAGGAAGTTAGAAATAAGGATCTGAAGCTCAGGAGATAGTCTGGGCTAGAGATACTGGTAGTAGTTGAAGTCATGGAAGAGGAAAGAGGCTAATATTTGCCAACTGTATACTTTGTAATGGCCACACAGCTATTACAATGTTACAAAGGTGCTATTATATTTTATAAATGAAGAAGCAGGCTCAGAAAGGTTAAGGAACTAGTCCAAGGTTGAAAAAGGTATTAAATGTTTAAGCTGGGATTTGAACCAACGTCTTTTTAAAATCCAAAACCCAAGCTCTTTTCATTACACAATATTAGATGAACTCATGAAGAAGTGTGGAGAGAGAGAAGGGAAAGAAAGGATGGGGAAGGGAAGGGAAGAGAAGGGAAGGATAGATCCTGAAGATGAGCTTGGGAAGAACCCAGAAAGGGGACAGAGAGATGGGAGGAACTCCATTAGGTACTGGTGTATCAGGAGCCAGAGTAAAAAATTTCAAGAGAAAATGACAATCATTTCAAATGCTGCAGAAAGATCAAGTCATTTTAAGGGCTGAAAAATGTCTTCTGAGTTTACAATTGAATCTTTGGTCAACTTGGCAAGAGCACTAATTAGTCAAGTGGTGGGGAGAAACTAGATTACCATAGGTTAAGGAATGAACAGGAGGCAGGGATGTGGCAATGATGACCAGACTACTCTTCCAAGAATCTTAGCTATAAAGGGAAGGTAGGCAATATG
The DNA here is from genome assembly GCF_041296265.1 of Equus caballus. Classification (NCBI taxonomy): domain Eukaryota; kingdom Metazoa; phylum Chordata; class Mammalia; order Perissodactyla; family Equidae; genus Equus; species Equus caballus. Next base: position 43,883,292 of record NC_091704.1, read on the forward strand.
TAAAGAGCTAGGGCTTAAAAGTTTGTGTATTTTTTTTTTTTTGAGGAAGATTAGCCCTGAGCTAACATCTGCCACCAATCCTCCTCTTTGTGCTGACGAAGACTGGCCCTGAGCTAACATCTGTGCCCATCTTCCTCTACTTTATATGTGGGACGCCTGCCACAGCATGGCTTGCCACGCAGTGCCATGTCCTCACCTAGGATCCGAACCGGCAAACCCTGGGCTGCGGAAGCAGAACGAGCGCACTTAAACGCTGCGCCACCGGGGCCAGCACCTAAAAGTTTTTTTTTTTTTAAAAAGTTTAAGATATCATAGACATGAGCATATTTAAATATTGAAGAAGAAAGTCCAGGAGAGAGGGAGAACTAAAGTATATTAAAGGGGATAACTTGGAGTAACATTTTTGAGGACTGGGAAGGAGATAGGATTCAAAAATAACAATGGACAAAGGGCTATCTTAACTGAGAAGATGTCACTGTAGGTGAGTTTGTAGCTGGAAATGGGGGAGATCCAAAACTTTGAGTTCTTATCTTTGAAATGGGTAGACAACACATGCATGACAAAACTCATAGACTTTGATCTAAAGCAGGCTTTCTAGATTCATTTTTTCCTAACAAATGGATCAACTGACATTCTCCTGTTTACCCAAGCTGTAAACCTTGGTGTCAATGGTGACTTCTCCCTTTTCTTCCTTCCTAAAATCTAATGAATTATGAAGTGTTGAAATAGTAAGAGTAGAAAGGACTTTGAGGATGTTCAAGTTATAAATGAGTAACTCATGTCCCACAGAAGTTAAGAAATGTGCTTAAGTTTCCACTACAAGTCAATATTAGCAGCTGCTGTGAGGCAAAGCTCCTGGCCAGAAGGGGTCAGTGACCTACTTAAAATAGACATCTATCAGACTTCATTGTGTATTTCCCAGTCTAATACACTACCTGGCACATAGCAGGGACTCAAATAACATTCAATGAACCAATGAATAAACGTCGGTGGTGGTGCCTAGCCGATTCACATATTCAGAATCAACTTGGGCTTGACAGAACCTTGGCATCACCCTAGTTCAACTCCCTCATTTTATAGAGGAGGAATCTGAGGCTCAGAAAGATGAAGTAATCTGCCCAAAGTTCAAAAGCTCGTTACTGATAGTGCTAGGACTACAAAGCAGCAAAGAGGGTGCCAAAGCAAGTGGATCTAAGGAGCAGGAAAGAGAAACACTAGGAGGTGCACTGCCATCTGACTCTCCCCTTCTAACAGGAGCATTTTCTTCTATTTCCATTACAACTACCCTAGCCCAGGTCTATGTGTAACTATTCCAACTGCACCCAATCCTCCCTTCCTCCTCTTGCCTCCCAATCTGTCCAACGTTCCAAGCCAGATCAATAGTCATCAAACATTGCTTTGAGGACTCACTTCTTTCCAGTAAAAAGCCTTCAAAAAACTACTGCCTATTGGATAAAGTCCAAATTAACATTCTTAATCCTTCATTCCTTTCCTGTTCAACTTTTCAACCTTATCTCCTCATCTAGAAACGCTCCACTTGGCCAGGCTCCTCTATCCATAATCCTGTAATTTCCTCGAGGTCTACCCCTCTTTCTTCCTCTGCACTTAAAGAGTTTTTTGGTGGTCTGCAGGGGCTGCGACCTGTGCAGCTCTTAGATGGGCCCGGCGCTTGGGTCTCTGCTCTCTGCCCGTCTTGCAATTCTTCCTAACTTCGGAACAAGGGGCTTCATATTTTCATTTTGCACGAGGCCTCTCAAATTATGCAGTTGGTCCTGGTAAGTCTCCTCAGCCCCTAGCCCAGCGTTGGAAATACCAGCCATTGAACACGAGTTGGTTGAATGAACGAACAAAGGGGCCTACTCTTAACTGAAACAACGAAACGGTCTACACTTACGCGGTCTAGTCTTACGCGCAACAATGAAAAAGGCCGGAACCCAAACAAGATGCCCGGCACCCGCCTTCCCGCCAGGCGCTCAAAACCCCACCCGCTTCCCGCGCCGCCTCAGACCGGTTCCAGCTGGATTCCAAAGGCAGCTCGAACGCCAAATAGAATTCCAGCCCTTCGCTTGGCCGCAGCCAATCGCCGCAGCTCCTCTGGCTCCAAAACCTCCGCGGGCTCTGATTGGCTGAGAGCGTTGACGGGGGTGGTCTTAGAGCGACCTCGGGGAAGGAGGCGGAGGGAGAGGTCGGCCGGCGGGCGGCGAAGCGGCCATTGCGCAGGCGTGGATGGAAACGGGAACGCAAACAAACAAAACCCGGTACTCTGAGGCCTCTAGCTCTTCCCCGCCCACCTTTCCCCCGCGTGGGATCTCCCGCCTTCCAATCGCCCGGCCTTCTCCGCCCCCGTCAACGTCTGGGCACGTCCCCCTCGCAGCGCGGGCCACGCGCCACTGTGCACTTAACCTCTGCCCGCCCGGTGCCGACTTAGAGGCCGGGGCGGCGCGGGCAGCGCGCACTCCTGGCGCCGGGGAGCGGAGGCGGGAGCCTGGGCCTGCAGCCCCGGCCACGCCGATGATGACTTGCTACCGGGGCTTTCTGCTGGGCAGCTGTCGTCGCGTGGCGGGCGGCCGGGCGGCGGCGCTGAGGGGGCCGGGCGCAGGAGGCCCCGCCGCGCGGCCGCAGCTCGGCGGTGACGGCGGCGGCCGGCGGCACCTGGGGCAGGGTCAGCCGCGCGAGCTGGCGGGCTGTGGCAGCCGCCCCGAAGGCGGCTTCCGCCCGTCCCGGGTGGTGGTAGTGGCCAAAACCACCCGGTACGAGTTCGAGCAGCAGCGGTACCGTTACGCGGAGCTCTCGGAGGAGGACCTGAAGCAGCTGGTGGGTCCCGGCGGCCCCGCCGTTGGGTCTGGGCTCGGCCGCGGCTTTGGGGAGCGGCCGCGCCCTCTCGGGCGAGACCTCTCGGGACGACCTTTCTTCCCAGGGCACCCCAGATGCCCTGCCTGCCCTGCTCGCTGTCCCCACTCCCTCTGGCTTCGCTCGTAGGGCCCCCCTTGCCTCTGTGTGTGTGTGGCAGAGAGAGGGGTCACTGTTAGGGAAGAGATTCCCGGGGCGGGGGCGTCTGGAGGGAGCATTGGATGGGGAAGCGGGGCTTTCACAGCGGGAGGAGTTTGGGGATTCATTTGTACTCTCGGCACCCCCACCCCCTTGTCGGGAATGGCGACAGCAGCCCCAGGAAAGGTGGGCGGCTGGCTGACGTCTGGACGGTCTGTAACAGCTCCCCAGGCCGTGCAGAGAAAGGAGGCCCCGGGGCGCCGCTGCGGGCCGCGACAAAGAGGGCCCGGGGACCGCGGACACGCCCCCTTCCGCTCTGCGGGACTGCGGGGTCTGGGGCGCCCCGCAAAGCCGGTCTGAGTGAGTGAGCCTTCTCCTAGCTGGGACGTGGTCGTCAGACGAGGTCCTAGCAGTGTTTTAAAAGCCCACGTGTCTTTGGTGTCAGGAAAAGCGAGGGAGAAAATCTGACTTTGAATAGTGTATGTTATTAAGTAGAAAGGTCAAGACAAAGGGCAGGTAAACCTGCTAATTATGGAATAAAGAGCCTACGTCTATAATGTAGACCTCTAGGGTAGGTTATATTTGGAATACATATTGATTAATATCTTTGCAAAATATATGAATCCATCCAAGAAAAAAAACCCCTGAATATTCTCTCCCTTCACTCTCCTTTAGAAACTTTTGATTCCATGCCCCCACCCGTCAGCTTTAGGATAAGCAGAGTGGAGATGCTAGCATGCACAGTATGTCCAGAAAAGTCTCTGTTGGAAATCTCTAATTGTTGACACTGCACCAAAAGGCTTTGGAATTAGTTGCCTATAACCATCATCTTGTAGAATTCTGTGCAAGAGTAGACAGCCTGTCCTAAACTTCTCGTTTGTAATCTTCAGCAAAATTTTTTTGTAATATTTTGTAGAGGTATCAAAATGAAATTGTAAATCGTCTTTTGAGTACTAAATCTATTTTCAGCCTTAAATTTCTTGATTCTTTAATGATGTATCTGATGGAAGTGCTGGCTGCAGATTTGTTTTTCTCTTTTCCCTGAGTGTTTGAAGGTGGCAGTTTATAGAAAACATTTGCATCATTTAAAGAGTAAATCAACAGTTTGAGCAGGAGGTTGGGGTAGTTGAGTTTGTGTTAGGGAGTGAAATTGGGGTGACACGGAATAGTAATGTTAGAAAAAAGTGTTTCTATTTTGGGAAGGAGATGTGTCTCTGTGTTGTACCTCCTACTTTTGCAAAATCTACTTTGTACAAATTGTCAAATACTATATACCCGTAAATATGTACTTCATACAATATTTTGGAAGCCTCCCACAACAATTTAAAGTAGAACACGTGAGTGACATGTTCAGAGTGTGGGGTTGGGGGTTGGGAGCTTGGAGTTCTAGCCCCAGTTCTGTGTGGTTAAGTTTCTGTGAGTCTTTTTGACCTCTCTGGGCTTTATGGGTGAAATGATGCTTTTTGTGTAGTACTGTCAGTTTTCAGAGTGATTTCACCTAGTTCAGAGTGTGAAAACTAGAGTTGGACTAGTCGCCTCCAAGGCCCTTTCCAGCACTGGCATTTTGAAACTCTGGATAACTTTTTCAAGGTCTCAAGAAAATGGGTGACCTCTGAATCAGATTAATTCTTGGACCTCTGAACTAGATTGCTATTAGTCAGAACTTTTTAAATGTAGGCAAATCAATAAGTCTAAAAATCAAACTACCTAACGCACCCACTCTGCATATCTGAAGGGAAATCTCTAATAGGTAAATATTTGTCTGTCACCAGGTAGTGCTGTTTGGGATAAGAAAACTTTGAAGTAAAACTTCTGGACTATAGAACACAGTTTTGAAATAGTTCTCATTTCAGTTAAACTTTGTGGTTTATTTCCTTACTGATTTGAGTTTTATCATTTATGTTAAAGCCAGTATTCAGAATGGAATAGCGTTAGGTGGAGCCCAGACCAAAAATCAGGAACAAGCCAAAGAATACTAGGCTGTGTGAAGTTGTTCTAAAATGGGGTTCTGTAATAGGAATGGTGAGATGATTAATATTATTTGCTATTTTGCTCAATAGACGGTACTAAGGTATATGAATCATGTGCATTAGGTATAGAAGAAAGTGGCCATGTGCATACTTGAGTCTTCTGGCACCATGGCTACTATGTCTATAATGTGTGGTAACCGGAAGTTTTGTATCAGAGGGTTCTCTTTTGTGGTGGTGGCGGAGGTTGTGTTGCAAAATAGATCTCCATTAGGTTACTTGTTAAAATGTAAATGGAAGATGAGGGATGGAGTGCTGGTATAATTTTATACCTTGAAGCCTCATGGTTTTCTAACTCTGTAGAAACTTAAACAATTAGAGGAAATACCTAGGTGATAAAGCCTGTACAAAATAGGTTTACTTCCTTCAGACTGGGTCAAAGTTTGACTTTCAGTTACTTTCTCATATTGGTTACATTGCTTTATTTTTAAATCCTGCTTTTCCCTTCCCCTAAGTAATGGGTGACTTTTCTTGTGCCTAGAGGATTCTAGTCAAGGATTTTACCTCTCTGTCAGCTCTACCAACTCTGCCAGCTCTTGCCCTTGCAAGGGCTAATTAAACTATTATTACAGTTTACTTGCATCATAAGAGATGTTGCTGTTGGCAGATGTGGAACTTTTCTTAACAGGGTCTTTGACACTTACAAATTAGACCTTTACACGAATTGAACCTGATTGGAAAGGATTTTGTCATCGTGAAAATGCCTTATTGGCCAAAAAGAAGGTTTTATTTAAAAATATTGTATTATATACCAGATAAGAAATGAGCAGTTTCCATTCCTCTCTCCCCGCATGCCAAGTCTTACAACCCCAGAGACGGCTCCCTTTATTGGTTCCCATTTTTAGTTTTTTTTAAAAATTATTTTCATAATGGGATAGAGTAATTGCGTTTCAGTTCCTCTGTTATTGGATTAAATTATTCCTAGTTATTGTCGTCTTAGCAGATTTGGGAAATGTAGCACCTTGGATTTTGTTTCCCTTACTCGGTTTCTGAAAACAGTGGTGTAGCTTAGGTTATAGTTCTTGGGCGTTGCATTGCCACATGATGTGCAATGAGTGTAGTGTATGCAATATGAGTCTTTATCAAGTTAAAGACCATGATCTGGAGTACGGCCAGAGTCTTCTAACGGAACGTCACTCCTCTCACATCTTATAGACACAGGCACCAGAGTGGTCTATCTAAAGTGAACAGCTGGCCACTTTATTCCTTTGCTTGGAATTCCTCAAAAGCATCCCCATAACCTGTAGAGTCACCTGGGAAATTCAAAATGCAAATGCCTGAACCTTAGCCCCCCAGATTCTGATTCAGTTGGTGGAGAATTCCCAGACTCTCCCTTTCTGAACCACATCCTTAAGGTTGCTGGCTCTTTGTCCAGAGTTCTGCATTTTTAACAAGCTCCAGGTTTGCAAGTGGTCCTCAGATCACACTTTGAGAAACACTGCCATAGGCTAACTGTCATGATCCTTAATACGCCAAAGAAGGCCCTTCATGAATTGGCTCCTGTCTACTTCTTGAGCTTTATTTCTGATCAAGTCTTGCCTTGAACTTCATTTTCCATTCATTTCAGGCTGCTTTAATTTGCATTAGAAGTTGTGCTGATTTTATTTTGTCTATTTATGGATCAGTAGTGCAATAAAATGGTTCAAAATGTAAAAGATACAGATGGGTATACAACAAAGTCTTTCTCTTGTCACTGGGCACTCAGTTTTTGTGCCTGGAAGTAACCAGTGTTATCAATTTCTTGTGTTTCCTTCCAGAAATAATGTATACATACAAATTAACACAGTGAAATAGTCCTTTGTTCATCCCTTTTTATCCAATGGTAACATACTATTTAAGCTATCGTGCACCTTGTTCTTTTTTTTTTTAAAGGTATGTATATTCCATTGTGTGCATATGCCTTAATTTTTAAAGTACATTCTGTAATGAATAACGTGTGTTAATTTATACATGTACAAATCAAGCTCTAAGATATATACCTAAAAGTGGAATTGCTGACTAAAAAGGTGTGTGCATTTGAAATTTTAATAGGTGTTGCCAAATGCTTCCCTTAGAGGCTGGCCCAATGTATACCATCCCCAGCAATGTATGAAGGTGATTGTTTTTCCATAAGCACTTTATCACATTTTGGGGTCTTTGCCAACCTGGTAGGGGAAAAGTGGTCTTTCAGGGTGGTTTGCTTTTCATCCGTCAGTGTCCTTCCTTTTGCAGCCCCCTTTGCTTTGAATACTCCTCTATCTTCTAGCCAATTCCTGTTCTTCCTTTGAGGTCAAGCTCAGACATTACTCTCACAGGAAGCCATCCTTGGTAACCTTGCTGTGCCTCTCTCTGGCTGCCAGGGTTGTGTTAGGTGTTCTTCACTTTAGCTTCATAATACTTAAAGTTTTTGAATTTTTCACTTTAGAGTATAATCTGTGATTATTTTCTTCTCTAGATTTGATGGCAAGGACTGCATCTTAGTCGTCATCTTCTTGGCCGCTCCATCCCCACTAAAAAAGATGATATCTTTCTCATGTTTTTAAAAATCATTTTTAGTTTTTTTCTCTGAGGCTTCCAGTCCACGGCTTTATTTCCAACTGTCAGTCTTCCAGAAGGTGTTAGCTGGTGAAAGCTTAAGGTGGAGGTTACCAGTGTGAATTCCCAGAAAGAGGTTTCATGGTTGAATATATTTGAGAAACATGAGGGTAAACAAAAGATGGTTTTTATATGACCATGGACTTTTTCTCTTTTGGGGGTAGAAAACATTTTAAATTTTGTGGATCACAACTTGAAAAATAGAGGCTTTATTTGCAGTTAAATGCAAGACTCATAAAGATGTAAAAAAGGATTGAATATCACTGTAGCTGAAATTCCACCATTAACAGAATCATCATTGACCAACATACTTTAAAGTCCTGATTTTCAGCCTTCACTGTGTATCAGGATTACCTGGGAGAGGTTTTAAAAACAACAAGTATGTGGCCAGACATGATATTATAAATAAAAATTTTTTACTGTGATTACTTTTCCTATATTCTTAATTAAATGAATTAAGCTCTGTGTAAAAAAAAGTGTTTATCAATGCACATTAATATTTTCTCAGCTAGTATAAGTTGAGTTTGTTTCACTATCATTGACCTTTGTAATATGTAACAGAAATGTGTATTTCAAATATTAGCGAGTGTGTCATTTATTTCATGCGTTAGGAATATTTATTACATATGTATATTACAATAAACCGCTGGATGTGGATTGTGCAAGAATCAGTAGACCAACCTCTGTAAAACATTTGCTTTCAAGGAGAGTTCAGCCAGTTGCCTCTCTTCTTCCTAACTGAAAGTTGGTAGAATTAGAACATGATAAGGAACGGAATAGTTCTTGACCTGTGTAACTTAATCATTATAATCAAGGCTTAGTGGCCTGATGAGTATTTACAGTTCTCATGCAGGAGTAAAATGTAAGTGGACAAGTCCTGGATTAAGAGTAGGAGATCTGAGTTTTGATCCGGGCACCACAGTCTATTGTCTTTGTAAACTTGAGTGAGTAACCTAACCTCCCTCCCTCCCTCCCTCTCTCTCTCCCTCCCTCCCTCCCTTTCTTAGCCTCTTTGGTTTTGAAATAGGTATAATAATGTCTGCTTTTCCTTTTGTACATAATTTTTAGGAAGATCAAATTAATCTATAATTTATGTAATTTAATTTAAAGCAGAATAATTATAAGTTTACAGCCACAATAATGATTATTATGTAAATGTCACTGTTATATTTATTAAATTATGTACCTAAAATGGCACTGACTTGATCACTTCAGAGTAGGTTCTTTTACTAAGATAGACCCCTGAAGTAAGTGAAGAGTTGTTGAATTTAACTTTGCTTTGGTGGTATTTTGTGTGTTTTTCGTTTTTGAGCTAATTTCTTGTGCAGTTCTTGTGCAGTTCTAGTTTTGAATTTTTTACTTTCTATTAAGTATTTTTGTAGTAGAGAAAATAATTATAAAAATTATTATCTGCTTAAAAAATATGTGCTTATAGTGTTACTGTTGCCAACATTCAGGAAGTTTGTTGATTGACTTAATTTGTTCAAAGTGTCACTTTTAAATATTTTTTCACCAACCCATTCATTGAGCACCTGATAAGTGCTGGACATCCTGTTAGGTTCTGGAGAATCAAAGATGAATAAACAAGAGTTTCCAAATGTATGGAGAAAATATGTTAAATCATATTACAACTATTTATAAATGGTCCATGGGAATACAGAGAAGGGAGAGAATAATTTGGGGAAGGGCGGGGATGAAAGGGGAAAAAGAAGACCTTTGAATTTTTTTTCAACTTTTAGGTCATACTTTTTAGTGATATTTTTAAAGTTTAGATTTTCAGTTACAAAATATTTCTACCATATAGAAAAGTTTCAAAAAGTAACTAGACACCTGTGTATCCACCTCTCTAGATTTAACAGATATTTATTTTGCCATAATTGCTTCAGATATTTTGAAAGGAATTGTTAGTTATAACTAAAGCCCCATGCTTCCAACTTTTCCCCTCCCTACCTCCCTAGAGGTAACCACTAGTCTGAAGTTGTTATATGTATATCTTTCACATGCATATGTTATATATTTATTAATATGACTGTGTCCATTAAAAATATATTATGGTTTTGTATCTTTAAAAGTTAGCATCATATAGTCATATTCTTTAGAATATGTGCGTATTTAGAAATTTGCTTTTCTTATTCGCTGTTGGTTTTGAAACTTACCTATGTTGATATCTGTTAATTCACTTTAATTGCTATATGGTATTCTATTGTTTAGATGGTTAGATCATTTCCAGTTTTCCCACTATTTAAAAAAATGCTGCAATTAGAAGTACAAATAATTTTCCCATAAGAATTGAACAACTCTCTGATTCCCCACTTCTCATCAGCATTTGGCAGACTTTCTCATCACATTGGCAAAAATGTTAGTGAAATGGTATCTTTTAATTTTAGGGTATTTGAATTATTGAAGAATAAGGAAGAATTTATATTTGAAGGGGAGAGAACAATACTAGCGAGATGGTGGGAAAGTTCATTGTTTTGCCAACAAAAAGAACTCAGATTTTTTTTTTGTTTTTTTTAAGATTGGCACCTGCACTAACATCTGTTGCCAATCTTATTTTTTTTTCCCTTCTTCTCCCCAAAGTCCCCCCAGTACATGGTTGTAAATTCTAGTTGTGAGTGCCTCTGGTTGTGCTGTATGGGACACTGCCTCGACGTGAGCTGATGAGCGGTGCCATGTCTGCGCCTAGAATTGAACTTGCGAAACCCTGGGCCACTGAAGCGGAGCTTGCGAACTTTACTCGGCCACTGGGCTGGCCCCAGAACTCAAATGTTTTTTACTGTAATCCAGTCAGAAAAATTTTATATCATGACTTGGTACATATACTCATTTTTGAAATAAAAGATAACATGAAACAATTTGGCCTTTTTACTTGTAGTATAGTTCATTTTCTCTTTAAGGGTAATGCTGGTTGTGATCATTAGGTTGAAGTGGCAACCCTTGTAAGGGCAGTTTGAAAATCATTGCTCAAGAGTAACTATATTGAGGCTAAACCGGTAGGCTGGATCTTATGAAGGTGTTAAATGTTATGAGAAGGAGTTGGTTTTTGTGTGGTAGTGGTTTTCAATCTTTCAGCAGCAGAATACAACCCTTGCTCAGCCCTACTCTCTTTCCCCTTAGGAGTGGAGTGATCAGGGTCAGTTTTTCTAAGACTTCGGCATTCTGGGACTAGTATAAAAGCAGGCTTCTGGTGGTGGTGGTTAGATTGGGGGAATGGGAAATAAAGATTATTAAAGAAGGAACTAGTTTAGAAATTCCAGAGGCAAGCTATTGGGTGAAACCAGATAAGAGTTGACATTGTCTGGAACTCAAGCAGTGGCAGTGCGAACATAAAGGACAGATTGGAGAAATAGTTTACAGGTATAATTATTGGACTTCACACTGACTGTGGAGATTGAGTGTGGGGGGGAATTAAAGGTGACACCTGGGTTTAGTCTCTTGATTAGGTAAATGAAATTATTACTAACTGATATATGGGACTCAGAAGAGCAACTTTGAAGGAAGAATATATAATCAGATGGTTTGGGGAGAGGTAGTTGATCTACTTGCGGGTGCATATAAAGGTAGGCGTTTGAAAATCTGAGCCTGTAGCCAAGAGAAAAGCTTGAGGTAACAGGATAGATTTCCTAGTTACTGGTGTATATTTGGTAGATCAGGTCCCTGGAGTGGAGTGATAACTCAAGGAAAATGAAATGGGAGCAGATAATCAAGCCACAGGTGGAAATTTGAGCAATACCAACATAAGGGAGTAGGTAACCAAAATTAAAAAGAGGAATGCTCAAGTAGGAAGAGAACAATGGGGAAAGTAATGGTGAGAGCCTGGGAGAAAGGATAAGTGGAATAGAAATGATCCAAAATAAATACCAAATATATGTAAAGAAATATTTAGGCTTCAGTGCACTAGGCCTGATCATGCTGAGTAGTTGACTTTCTAGCTGTTGATTAGGTGCCACTAATCCTTGAAAGGCAATTTTGAGTCACACTTAGTGTAGTGTTTAGTTAAGTGTGTATGCTTTTGAGTGCTTAAATTATGCCTAGTGAATTTACATACCAGACTGTCATTGTCCTATTTCCTTCCCTACTGATCTTTCATTGAAATTACATGGAGTACAAAATAGTAACACTCAACTGACTAATAAAACAAGTGTTAAGAATTTGTATCTGTAATACATTCGATTTTGGTCAAGTAAAAATGTCTGTGACCCTTTTTAATAAAAGTGTTTGGATCATTTAGAAAATAGCATAAATATTACATCTGACCCTAAGGTGGTTAAATTTGTGTCCAGTCAGAGCCCTCCTTTTCTCCTTTTGTGCTCTGGGGTTTTTTTTTTTTTTTTTTTTTTTTTTGCTGATGAAGATTTGCCCTGAGCTGACATCCATGCCAGTCTTCCTCTGTTTTTTAGTATGTGGGCCACCAGCACAACATGGCTGCTAACAGCAGTGTAGGTCTGACCCCAGGAACTGAACCTGGGCTGCAGAAGCAGAGCATGCTGGACTTAACCACTAGGCTGGCCCTCTGTTATGTTTTAATGTTAGAGCTATGTGGGGAGAAGTGATGTTGGCTTTTGGAGATTTTGTAGGAGAAACTCCTGCTTATACGTGCTGAAATGTGTCTGTCTATAGATCTTTTAGAGTCACACTGCTTTTTCCAAGTATCCTTGTGAATAACCTTAAATTTTTTTTTTTAATGCAGATAATAATTAACAGAAGTTTTTGGAAAAAAGGGAAAGAAAGAAAATGTTAACTTTGTTGCTAATATCATGTAGCATTGCAGAATTAAGAATGTTCTAAATTTCAGTAATTTTTCTAACCTCTTAATTGTAAGACATTTTACAAAGAATTCATGTATTCTTGTTTTTGTCTGATTAAAGTATGTTTTTAAATCTTTGAAGTCTTGTTATTTTCAGAGGGGTAGGTAGAATTCTTACCAGCCTTTGAATATGAGAAAACTTAGAGAAAATATAAGAGCCAGTAGAACAGTGATTTAAGATATCCTAATTGATGCTTTTTATTGTTATTTTTAAAAATGCCTTCTCTCTTATGTGCTTGATTTAGCCAGTCCATGTTAATGAAGCTTACTAGTCCAACCACCTAGATCTTTAAAGAAAATAATATAAAAACTTGTGTTCTCTGGGGCTGGCCCCGTGGCCGAGTGGTTAAGTTCGCGTGCTCCGCTGCAGGCGGCCCAGTGTTTCGTTGGTTCGAATCCTGGGCGCGGACATGGCACTGCTCATCAAACCACGCTGAGGCGGCATCCCACATGCCACAACTAGAAGGACCCACAACAAAGAATATACAGCTATGTACCAGGGGGCTTTGGGGAGAAAAAGGAAAAAAATAAAATCTTTAAAAAAAAAAAAACGAAAAACTTGTATTCTCTAAATAAATGTCTTGAGTGTGAGTTGTTAGAGAATTGGTTCACAAGAAGAAATTTGAGTAGGAACAAGAATTTGTGAAATTACATTTCTGTTCCAATGTTAAGTATTCTGATGCTAAATGAACTTTGTATTTAGATTTGGAATTTTAGTGTTGCTAGCAAAACTTATTAAACTCATGGAAAACTTGAAGTTTTTTGTTTTCCAAAATTATTTTCCCCACAAATTCAAACCCCCTTTACCATCTCAAACCAGAATTTCCTAATACGCAACTGCAGAGTAATCTTAATTTTCTGGAGTTTGCTGAGAGCTAGGAAGTAAGTACAAAAGCTTCTGAATCACCAGACTAGAATTTACAGTACATGTGCAATAGATTTATGTCCTTTATTCCCGGGTGCGTGTTCTATATTGTCCAAACCAAAAATTGGAACATAAGATAAAAATCTGGACAGGGAATTGAAGTCTGAGGGCTAGCCACCCTTAAGTTTTCTTATAGCAAGTTAGAAACAGTACCTTTGATGAAACTGGTTTAATAGACTTACTGTACACTTGCATTAGTTCTCATCGTCCCTAGCAGTTTTCAGTTCCCCACTTAATAATTTGACTGAGCTCAACTAATGTTTAAATGAACACAGTAGTAGGCATTCAAATATTTGAGTGAATACTTTTAATTTTTTAGAGCTTAATTTCTAGCTATATAACGAATTCGCTCTTGAAATGGGCTCATGAGAGCTAATTATTGTAACAACATAATATACCCTGGTAACTAATCTGCTAGAAAATCAGAGGCTTGATAATGAGCATGTTAGTTTGAGATGCCTGTTAGATATCCAGAGAAAGATGTCAAATATACCGTTGGGTACATTCATTTGGAGTCCTCAAGATGGGCCAGAGTTAGAGAGACTGGAGTCATCAGCATCAACATATAGATGTCTTTTAAAGCCTTGAAACTAGAGATTGCCAGGGAGAGAGTAGAGAAGAGGAGCCTTATGATCCATCTTCATTGAGAGTGGTTAGTGCAGTTTTAGTTAATCCATAGTTGGGTAATGATAGTAATAATCTGAGTGTTAATGCTATGTTCATCCATATTTAGAAATTCTAAGAATAGTTTTCCAAACCTGGTTTATGTTGATTTGTTGATTAAAGTAAATGAAGGATTATCTAATTATTACCTTAGTCATCGCTTTCCTTTTAAAAAAAATTCTTGACATTCGTTTGCTCTATTTAAATATAATGAGGCTTATGTCTATGTGTTAAACTGTTGTACAGGCTGTCTAATCTAGTATGTATCTTTTTGTGAGGTAATGTTTGTGTATTAATTTTCAAATAGCCAAATGTGTCCTCGGTTCCTCTTTTGAGACCATACATTTCCCTTTAGATTATAGAATAAGCACAAAACTATTTTAAAACTTAACCCAATATTCATAAACAAAAGACTGGGAAGGTAAGTGTCAAAATATTAACACTATTTTGTTATAAGTAATAAAATTATATGTAATTTTAATTTTCTTTACATGTGCATTTTCCATGTTACCTCTATAAACTTTTAAAAAGCAAAATGCATATTACAAATGCTATCTAAAAAATTGGTTTTACTTTATAATTTAGTAAGCTATGATTTAAAATAAAAATGTTTAAGGTTGTGTTTTGGACAGGTACTTGAAAAATTGATTTTGTATGGTAAAGAGGCAAGGTATAAGGAAATTTGGAGAAGGAAAGAAAATCACATGCTTTTTAATTCTAGCATTCACTCGAGTGGACACATGTCCTACTTGATGATTAAATGGATGTTCATTGAGGATATTTCTAAACTTCTCTCTCAACATTTTACTTTATAGATTATTTAGAAATATGCTTTAAGAGGAGAATATTAATGGCAAGATAGTGACATTATAAAATACCACTCCAGTTGACTAAGAAAGACAATTCTTGAAGTTATCTATTCTCAGGGAACTACCCAACCTTTTGTTTGGATTGTCTAGGGTAAATTCCAAGTAGAGTTCATAAATCTGAACACGAGAGCTGCAAATCCAAGTGCAACAGAGGTCATCTACCTTCTAAAATATTAGTTTATCTTGTTCTTCAAGCCATATGCGATATGTTAAAAATCCATTTAAAAACTAAAACGCTTAAGCTGTAAAACATGCAAATTTTAAGATCCCCTTGACTGTGTGATTCAGGAAAGTTAATAGTGTGTTTGGTATTAAAACCAAATTATGATTTTCTGAAATGAGACTTTCTAGTTTAGTGTAAACTTGTAGGTTTCACAGGTAGTCATTAAAATGTACCTTAAAAAATGCATTCTATTTTTATATAGGACTTTTTAAGGAAATATGTAATATGAATCATGTAATAAGACAAAATTTGTTTTATTTTATATAGCTTGCATTGAAAGGCTCTAGCTACAGTGGACTACTTGAACGACATCATATTCACACCAAAAATGTACAGCATATTCTAGATAGTTTACGGTAAGTCTGTGGGATCAGGCCCTAGATGGGCTTTTGTATTTAGGACTTACAAGTTTTATTTTGACTAGCAGCTAATCCTTAGATTTTTTGGTAAAGATTGCCATTTAAAAATCGTTTTCAGAAAATTATATCATGGTTAATGAACCTGTTATTACAGTGTTTCTACAGAAATTTTTATTGTGCTCTGAAAATTTCACAGATTTTCGGTTATTATTTGATCTGCCCGAAAAGTGCCTTTTCTACAAAGAGTTAATTCTGTACACAGCAAGCTTCATCTGTATGTGTAATGTTTTATTTCTTAAACAGAATACTGGATTATGTGGGTGTTCATTGTAATATTCTTTGAATGCCTAAAAATTATCAATGTAGAAACTTCAATTAATTGGAACTAAATGCAGTCAGTGAATAAGTTTACGTGTATATGAGAGAATCACTGTGAGAAGATGCAAATTAGAAAGTATTTTAGTCACTGTTTTGGTGTCTGGCACTCAGTAAATATTCGTTGGATTTAAAATAACAGCTATTCAGTTTTATAATGAAAAAAATTATCTTTCAAGGTGTTAGTCTGGGCCATTTTTGTGTTGCTGTATTTTAGCATCATAAGGAGTACAGAAAATAAAATGAAATTCTTATCAATCAGTATTGGTCTGTATCGGGCTATAAAAGGTTTTTAAAGCACATAGGGATTTGGGATAGTCATTAACTTTCAAGTTACTCATATGCTTCCTGGCTTGTCATAGTCTATTGGCTTTTGTAATTAAATGAAAATGAAGCTAACCTTGTGAAGCTGAACACAAGTTTGTTTATTTATAAAACAAATGTATTTATTGTACATCTCCATTGTAATAATGTGCCTCTCAGAATCCATACTTCTTTATGTTACTTGTGGAAATTTTATATAACCTTTACTTTTTTGTCTTAGGAATGAAGGAATTGAGGTTCGATTAGTAAAGAGGAGAGAATATGATGAAGAAACTGTTCGATGGGCAGATGCTGTCATAGCTGCAGGAGGTAATAGTTTTACAGAGGTGAAGATGTTGGAATACAGAAATAACTCTTTAATACTCACTTCCAAATACTCTGTGGTCTAGCTGTAATAAAGCCTTCAGAGTCCTACACCGTAAGACAAATTTTGGGGTTTCCAGGATCAAGTTTAAAAAGATCTACCTTATATAATGTTTCACTTTTAGTGAATTATGTTACTGTGAGGTTCCATGTGTATATTTCGGTGTATATATTTAAGGTGTGCATTTAACTTCAAATATGATTCAAAGGATTAGTTGTAACTGTATTTTGGTTTAGTTATACCAGTCTTAAAAAAAAAGTTGAAGTTACGTTAAGAGTTTACTGAGATTAGATAAATTCTTTTCCCCTTTGGCCCCTATATAGTTACACTTATTTTTTTCCTAAGCTTTATTATTAAGTTAGTGAACATTCTTTGTAAAGCTTTAAATTGACAGCATTTGTTGGAGAGAAAAATCTGAAGTTGGACATTTTGTTGGCTATATTCTCATTAAAATAATTTAGGTGGGGCAAGCCCCGTGGCCGAGTCGTTAAGTTCATGTGCTCTGCTTCGGCAGCCTGGGGTTTCGTTGGTTGGGATCCTGGGTGCAGACTTGGCACTGCTCATCAGGCCACGCTGAGGCAGCGTCCTTCAAAGGACAACCAGAGGCACTCAACTAGAATATACAACTATGTACTGGGGGGGCTTTGGGGAGAAGAAGAAGAAGAAGAAAAAAGAAGATTGGCAACAGATGTTAGCTCAGGTGCCAATCTTTCTTTAAAAATAAATTATGAATTTGGACTGTGGTTGTGAGAGAAGGAAAGAGGATTGGTTAATAGAAGTGGTAGAATAAGAGCAGTGCTTCCCAGCTGGAGGAGGCCAGGGATACTGCTAAACATCCTACAGTGCACAAGACAGCCCCCAAAAGTCCTAGTGTTCAAAAGGATGTTATAAACTAGTTTTATAACAAATCTAGTTATGTCTTATATCCTTTAGGTGATGGCACAATGCTTCTGGCAGCAAGTAAAGTCTTGGACAGACTTAAACCAGTTATTGGAGTAAACACTGATCCAGAACGGTAAAGAAAAACATATTTTTTGTTTGTTTGTTTGGCTTTTTTTGTGTGTGTGTGTTAGATATAAAAACATTTATGCTTTCCTTTTCATAGTGACTATTTATGATAAATCTTAATATTTGGAAGCTCTTCTTTATTTTCTCTACAGCAGTCACATTGCTGGGCTCTGTTGCTACAGGGAATTTACTGTGGTGCATGGTTTAAGTGGAAGTGTCATTGCTTCTGGCTATCATGAATGTTAGAACCATGTTCCGAAAACATTTTAGTGATGAAAGTTTGGCAGGTACCTTTAGCAGAGTTCTCTTCTATGTAGTTGCTTTCAAGGATATAGCTCTTGTTTTTAGCTCAGGCATGAAATATATGTGCATTTAGCTGGCATTGGTGGTAGAAAATTATGATATGGGACAGACAAGTCCTCACAATTGACTTGCCAGGTAGTTTGGGAGTAGTATCTATGGCAGAATAGACCTGAGTCCTTGATCCAGGTCTCCCCAAGGAGTTTTGGGGACTTTTGGTATTGCTGAAGAGGGGTGAGTTAATAACATTCTATCTCCTACCCTTCCTTATAGCTCTCATCTATGTTCCTGGTTATGCCTCCACTGATTTTCTGGGTAACTTCATTGACTTAATGAATAAACCAAACCGATTTTCACTTTTTTTCCCCTCAGCTTGACTGACATTTATCCACATTCTGTTCCAGCCATCCACAGCCAGGACCATACCTGGACTTTATGATCTTCTAGACTTTCCCCATCTCTCAAATCTTAATTCCTTTGCACTTTGACTGCAACCTCCTACCTTAACAGCAGTCTTACTCACCTTGGTCCTACTAAATCTTTGACTTTCAGTGTATTGATTCTTCTCTGTTTTCCTCGCTTGATTCTTCCTCACTTCATTCACTTTCTTGACAAATTTCTTAATTATTTTGTACCATTATCTTTCTCCTCAGTCCTAGATCAATCTGCCATCCTTTCTATTCCTACATCAGCACTGCTGAGGCCATCTGGGAAAAAAATCTTAGAAACTTGGGCTTGGTGGCTCACTTTGGGCTTTGATGGCCTGAATTTACTTTCAGTTGGTAGTTTCTAGCACTTAGAACTGGACCCTGAAAGGTGCTCAAAGTACTTTCTGTATGGCTGCAGTCATCTCTATTTCTATATGGCCCCATTCCTTGTGGTAGCCACTTCCAGAGTGGCTGTTCAGCTTCTGTATGCTCCTTACTTTCCTTATCCTTCTTCCTTCAACACAGCCTTCTCTTATCTCACAGAATAAGTGAAAGTCACTGGATTAGAACTTCTTCAACTTTTCTCTTGCTTTAAAAAAAAATCTTGTTCTGTTGCCCATCTTCTTTTTTCCATCTCTCTCTTCATACATGATTCCTTTTAGCCTAAAAACTTGTTCAAATCTTTTAGGGTTTCCCTGTGTATTCCTTCAAGATACATTGCAAATTCCTTAGCGTAATGTATATGATATTTCATAATCTGTTGCCTATTTTTCATTTCACCTGTCCTCACTTACCTATAGGCAGTATACATTCTTCAGCTAAAAAAAACACATTATTGAAGGCCCTCTAGGGACAGCCTAGGATCCTTCTAAAAGGCTGGTCCTAAGTGCAGAATGTAGCTGTATGAGCATCTGCTGATGCGATAGAGGCTCATGTGTGGTGGCTTTTGCTCTGGTGAGGAGCTTTGTTGATATTTAAGATAGCAGGATTTGAAAGAATAAGTGAAAGAGTTCTCCAGAAGGCCATGTTCTTTTCATGCCTTTGTATGTGCTTTTGCGTAGAGTGCCCTTATACTACTTACTAAATTGTACAGTTGTTGCTTATTCAAGACTGGTGCCTCTCCAGGCATCTGACTGTAATTCCCTATACAGAGAGCACTTACTTCTGTATATTATTTTCTGCTTGATTGTTTGTCCCTTCCATTAGACTATAAATTCCTTGTGTATAGGACTTTGTGTTTTAATTTCTCTATCACTAGCATAGTTTTATACATAGTCAGTAGGTAATAAACATTTTAAAAATGAATGATTAATTAAATGATCTTAGAAAGCAGGGCTAGGACCCCGACCTAACAGTAAATGTTCCCTGAGCATAAGTAGTTGAGATGATTGGTTCAGTAATTGTTTGTTGATTGCCTTCAGTGTTGATGCATGTGTATTTTAGAACTTCTTAATGGCATATTTTTATGTCTTTAGAGGTTCTTAACTTTAGTGATCACATTTTATACAGTTAGCTGAAATATATTTTACTTTAAAAAGCTGGCTTGATACTCAGAAGCTAGTGGGGATTTTGAAACTGGTAAGCAGATGGTATTGCTTTTCTAATTTCTATCTAGAATAATAGGTTTTGGAAGTCCTTTTTTCCTCTCTTTTTGCCTCCAGGCAGAAATGTATCAAGGCTCGTAGCTTTTCTGTAAAATTCAGGTTGCCTGACTTCTTTTTCTTAAGCATTGTGGTCCTTAAGATCCTAAATGTCAGAAATTAATGTTTAACTTGTTTATTCTCCTCTGTATTAGTTATCAAGTACTGCATAACAAATAAGCCCAGAACTTAGAGGTCTTAACACAATAGTAATCATTTGTCATCTCTTATGGTTTCTGTGGGTCAGGAATTTGAGAGCATCTTGGCTGGGTAGTTTTGACTTGGGATCTCATGAGGTTGTGGTCAGATGTCAGCTGGGGCTGCAGGCATCTGAAGGCTTAACTTAGGCTGGAGGATCCACTTCCAAGACAGCTCACTCACATGGACTCGTGTAAATTAAATATATAATTTCTCTCTGTCCCTTCTGTATTCTGCACTCACTCTGCTGAGCCTGGTAAATAATTGTGACATTTGAATGCTTAATAATTAAAATGGGATAGAGGCCATGTGGTAGCCAGCCTCCAAGGTAGTCTCCTAGTGTTTACACCTTTATGTGGTTCCCTATCCCCTTCTATGTTCAATCAGGGCTGGCCTATTTGACCAATGGAATATGGTATGACAGTGTGTGGTTTCCAAGGCTAGGTCGTAAATGGTATTGCAGCTTCTTTATTGGTACTGTGGATGGCTCATTCTGGGGTAAGTCAGCCACTGTGATGTGAGGACACTCAAGCAGCCCTGTGGAGAGGCTCACATGAAGAGGAATTGAGGCCTCTTGCCAACAGCCATGTGAATGTGCTTGCAGCCCTAGCTGATATCTCACTATAACTTCATGAGAGAATCTTCCTCTGGGGTGTTTCAGAACTGCAGTTGATCTCAGTAGGTATTATTTTATCAAATGATTGTTGATACCTTTTATATACTTAGCACTATGGAAAGTCTTGCACTGAATATAAAAATTAAAAAACTTAGGTCCTGCCTAAGTTTCTTAACCTCAGTGTTGACCCTCTCAGATAAAGACATTACTGACTAGTTACAACTTTGTAGTACTTTTTTCTCTGCTCTTCACGCTTATAAGTTAATTTACATTTATTATCAAGAGTTTGTTTTGTCAAGCCTACTCTTAAACTTTCCTTCAAGATTGAAGCATCATGGAAATGATGATGCTTGAGCTTTCTAGACACCTTTCCTCATATTAGGTGCCATATTCTCTCATCTATCTATAGCAACCTATAGGCAATCTTACCACTTTGTAGTTTGCAGTTGTTTGTTTTAATTTTTGTCTTCCACATCAAGCTGTTAACTCCTTGAAGGAGTTCATCCTCATATTTTTTGAGTAATGAAGGATTATGCTGGATTAAGCTTTCTGAGTTCTCTTTCAGTGACTTGGAATTTCTTAAATGACATTTAAAAGGGATTTATGGTTCAGAACACTTTCACATAGGCAGTTTGATTCCTCAGAATAACCTTTTGAGATTGGTGGTTTTATCACCCTTTTAGAGATGAGGAAGCTGATGCTAACGCGACTTGCCCAAAGTTAATAGTTAAATACTTTAAAGGTAAGATACAAACACCACTATACCGTTAGATAATTTTACAGAATAATCAATCAGTGGCAGATTTGCTGTTATTTTTAGTTTCACTGGAATGTGGATACTTAAGTAGTATTGTGTGTTATGGCATTAAAGCTGGATGTAAACTATTTCTATTTGGCCTTTTTTTGTTCTTGTTGTTGAAAATATAGACAATTTTGTGGTAAAAGAATAGAGTAAAAATTTTTAAAATTTCACATCTGATTTTTGTAGTTTAGTGATACCTTTTGAATTGTTTTTTTTTTTCCTTTTTCTCTTAATGCTACCCCAAAACCCTTTTAAAATAAAGGTCTGAGGGTCATTTATGTCTTCCTGTTCGATATACACATTCCTTCCCAGAAGCCTTACAGAAGTTCTATCGTGGCGAGTTCAGGTAGGAATTTCTTACTATTATATAAACACCTTAACAAATGTGTGTCGTTAAAAGTGCTGTTAGATAGAGGCCATGTCTCTACTTTCTTAACCTTGTTACATGTTCTTAGCAGTTTGGTGGAAAGATAGTTAAAACTGTTGGCTAAAACTGAGTGTTCAAATTCTCAGAGATTTTATATTTTTTATCCTCATCTTCTCTCATCTAGAATGACTGAGGGTTGGATTTACTCCCTCCCCAGATTCTCTCCCAGAGATGCTTAGAATCTCTGTCTGACATATTAAGTGTTTCATAAGTAGTGGGAATGTGTTTTCATATTCCTTTCACTTAATTTATTCAGTGGTCAAACTGTCCTGAAAGAGGGCGGGTGGAGGAGGAGCAGAGATGGAGTTGGCTCATTACATTGGAGAAAGCGAGTTGGACTCCTTTTTTCTCCTGGCTTAGATTGGATTTAGAGCTTTGTCCCTGGGTATTTGTGAAATTGTATTAAATCTTCTTGATTTCTAGAGTTGTTTTATTAATAATGATTTTATTTTCTAGTCGTTTCAGAAGTTTGGCACCTCTAGAAATGAATAATTTATAGCCATCAAGTGGGAGTAAATTTTTGTATACTTACCTAGCAGAATCTGTCCCATTGGCTTTTGATACATCAATTTTTGGTCTTGAAATTAAGTAAACCTGGTTCTTTTTCTTTTACTTTTACCAAAAATGTCATTTAAATTTTTAGGTATAATCTTAAATGTTATAATATTTGTTATTACTCTTTTTTCTTTCATTGTAAAAAAAAATCATCACAGAATTTGGGGGAGAGATTTTTGTCTAATCCAACTACCTTATCACAATATTATTTTAATTTCGGAATGCTTTCTTTTTTGCATATGTTATACTTTTTTTTTTTTTTGAGGAAGATTAGCCCTGAGCTAACATCTGCCACCAATCCTCCTCCTTTTGCTGAGGAAGATTGGCCCTGAGCCAACATCCATGCCCATCTTTCTCCACTCTATATGTAGGATGCCTGCCATAGTATGGCTTGATAAGTGGTGTGTAGGTCCACGCCAGGGCTCCTAACCAGCAAACCCCAGGCTGCCAAAGCAGAGCATGCAGAACTTAACTGCTACACCACCAGGCTGGCCCCTGCATGTGTTAATACTTTTTGATGAGCAAAACACAACTATATCTAGCTCAGTATCTTGGATTTAATGGCTACTTGATAAAGGATTTGACTTTAATTCACGTGTTTGGGAGATTTTGTACAAATACATTAGATATTTACATTATAATTGAAATGAGAAAATTCACATCTAAATCTGCCTTTGAGCAGGAATCTGGGTTTCAGGTATAATTTGTTCATGGAGTAAATAGTTTTTTAACATGAAATTTTGAATTTGGTGAAATTATAATGTCTGACTCTTAGTTTAATTTATTCTGTCTTAACACAGCTTGTTCTTCCTTTACTCTCCTAAGGTGGTTATGGAGGCAGCGAATCAGGTTATACCTTGAAGGCACTGGCATAAACCCTGTTCCTGTGGACCTTCATGAACAGCAGCTCAGTTTACATCAGCATAGTAGAGCCTTCAACATTGAAAGAGTTCATGATGAAAGTAGGTGGATTGGGAATTAGAAGTGTTAGGGCAATATTTTACTTACAGTTCCTTTGATCTCTAATTTCTAGAAGTGAACTTATAATTATTTGGGGATTTTAGTGCCACTAAGAACACTTAAGAAAGTACAGTGAACTACTTGAGGTGTAAAATTTATTATGATTAGATTCTGAAGTAAGGAATACAGTATATTTCTAGGAGAAATGTTTTCTAGAATGGGTTTAAGGACAAGTGGATTAGGGAAGGATTATGAAATCCAAGAGGATAGTTGATATTTAAGGAAAGATTCTTGGCCTTAATCTTGGAAATGTCAAAAAAGAAAAAGAAAGCAGGAGAAATAAAATGAGCTAATCTGTGGAAGATTTCTTCGTAATTATACATTTATCTAGTCACATTTAAATATACTATAGTTGTAGTTATTAATTAAAACCTTTTTGTTGGGAAATTTTGCATCCCAGCTTTAAGATTTGTGTTTCAAATATTTGTATAATCTGCTACAAGAATATCAGCAAAAGGTAATATGCAGCTTTTTTGTTGTAAGAATTAAGGTGAACTCTCAGTTTTGAGCTAATTTGTGCATTATAAGTTAGCCATATTTTCTCACTTTTTCCAGTAACTGTAAGACTTTCATGACGCAAAAAGATCCCAAGAGATATCCTAAATATCTATGGACTGCATAAAAATATATTTTTTTCTCCTGTGTTTCATTTCTTGATTAAACTTATCAGGAAAAACTCCCTTTACCTATCTGCTTTCTGTCTCTGTCCTGTCATGGTACCAGATGTTTATTTATATTCATTTTCTATGAGTTTTTCATGCTGATTTATAGCTTTATAGGTTAGGATGTTCCTTAACTGTGTGTTCATGTCATATTTTAAAGATGCTCCTTCTCCCTCTGAAAAAAATCATTTGATTTTAGAAATCTTTTAAGTAATTACATGCAATGAATTCCTATTATTTTTTTGAAAGACTGCAATAACTATTAAGTAAGATTTTAAAATCTTAGCTAAAAATTTTGCCTTATTCCTCACCAAAAGAACTTGTTGCTACCACTGAAAGATGTTCATGATTTGGCTCTTTTTACCAACAGTCTTAAAGGGAAGATGTAGATTGGTATTCAGAGATTCATTGCTCAGATTCCTATCTCAGATTCAGTGTTTTTAGTTTATAAACTAAGTTAATATATCATATATAGAATCAAAATTACATATAAACTTAGTGACATCCAGGATGTTCATATCTGATTAATGATAGTTCTAAAAAAAGAACAGAGAAAATGTTCAAAATAAAAATAATACAAGAAAATTTCTCAAAACTTAGGCGCTAGTCTTTGAATTGAAAGGACCCACAAAATACTTAGCAGAATTAATGGTAAAAGCTTCCACACCAAGGTATGTCAGAATGCTAGGGATAAAATAAAGCTCCTACAAACTTCCAGAGAGGAAGTGGTGGTGGTGATTGTGGTTAGAGCACGTTATTTTGTATTTAAAGACTATATATATATATAAACTTATATATACAAAGAATCTGGAATCAGAGTAATTTCAGATTTCTCAATAGTAACACTGGAAATTGCTATACTTATAATTGTTAAATTATTATTGTTAACAGTTATATTAGAGCGCTCTTTTATTAGAAGGGTTTTTTTTGATAGCTTTATTTTCTGAGGAAAAATTTAGGAAAATTTCAAGATACATCTCATATGTTCTATTTAAATTCTCTTCAAGTTGGCAGGAAACATTTCTTAGGAACCTGCCATTTGGGATTTTTGAAGATAGGAGTAGATTTGCGATTATAAATATACCACTGTGTTTCATCCCTGATTTAGCTTTCTAATTTAGAACAAAAGATTACAAAGAATAAAAAATCCTAGTTTTCTTTTTTACTTTCACCTTAAAAAAGGGAAGATATGTCTTCAAGCAAATAAATTTTTCTATCTTATTATAATTTTTTTTTTGAGGAAGATTAGCCCTGAGCTAACATCTGCCAATCCTCCTCTTTTTGCTGAGGAAGACTGGCCCTGAGCTAACATCCCTGCCTGCCTTCCTCTACTTTATATGTGGGACGCCTACCACAGCATGGCTTGCCAAGCATGCCATGTCCGCACGCAGGATCCCAACTGGCAAACCCCGGGCCACCGAAGCAGAACTTGTGCACTTAACTGCTGTGCCACCGGACCGGCCCCCCAGAATTTTCTATCTTATGTAGTGTAAGCTGTCCTCAACTAGATTGTATTTGTGTACAAGTTAATGAAGAAGAATTCATTTTTATTACGTATATACCTTCGAGGGAAAGTAGAGGTGGTTTATTTATTACTTTTAAAAACTTTACTCACGTGAACTTGTAACTTTCTTGTTTGCGTGGCTGGTTATATTAATTTTGATAAGTGAATTGATTTGATAAACATCCCAGAATTCCAGTGGCTTAATGTAACGAGGATTTGTTTCTAGCTCATCTCACTGTCCAAGGAGTGTTCAAGCAACTTCCAAACAGTGGCTCTCACCATCTTCTAAGGCTCTGAGTCTTCTATTGGATTCTCTAGCTTGTGGGGAGAGTAAGACAGTGGGAATGTGAAGGATATTAAGGGGAGCTTTAAGAGCCAGACTTTCTCACTACTTTTGCTCATATCCTATTGGCTATTACTAGTCTCATAGGTATACCCAATGCAAGTAGACCTGGAAACATTGTCCCACAAAATGACAGTGTGAGAGAATTGCACAGTGTAGCAGTCCCCGTGACTAGTATAACAATTTTATATTTAAGAATATAAATTATAATTTTGTAATCAATTTTCTTGGATAGAAAAATTGTCAATTGGTATCGAGTCCATCTTTTCATGTCCTATTTGAGGCAAGTTATAAATGAACAATTTCATGATTAGGTAATGTTTCAATTAGCATGAAAGAAAATATAAGCAGAATTAAGATGATTAATGAGACTTGGAAGCAATTTTGTTGATTCTTTTCCTCCTTTGACAAAGGATTTCAGGTGAAATTCAGCAAGTATACATAATAAAAGTGCAATATGGAGAGGAAAATTAGGATGAGGAAAAATGGAAATAAAGGTAGACAGTCAAGACCATATGAAAGAAAAACATATGGATACAGTTTTGATGGTGAGAATTCAGATTTATTAGTTAGTAATATTTAGCACGTACATACTGTTAGTTGAACATTTGCTGAAAATCTGTGGGGTGATGTAAAACAATTCCATTAGTAATTACCTTATGTAAAGAAAAACATTTAAACAATAACTTTTAGGTTTTTTCATTTGTAAAACTGTCAGGTATGAGAATGTGAATATATCTAGTATCAAATTAAGACACTTTCAAAAGTTAGCAGGTTTTATAGTCTAAGTGCAATCTAATTTGATTAAACACATCAAATCTTTTTTACATAGCTTTTTGTGTCAAATTCTTTGTATTGTATTATGAGATTGAGCTGATCACGTTAAAGTTTTCAGAGGGTCCTTGGCATTGTAATAACAACTTGTTATATTTGAAAGAATAGTTGGGTCCTCTTTAGGCAGTTATACTCCAAAAGAAATGAGATCTTGTAATTAGTGTTCAATAAACATATAAACAGAGAATATAATAATAATCAGGCTAGCAAGTCAGTGGTTGGTGACAATGGTGGAAAGTTTTATTAGTGTATTAAGTGTTTAATGTGTATTAGACACTGTATAACATATTACCTCAAAATTTAGTATGTTAAAACATAAATATTTATGATTTCACAGAAATTGTGAAGGTCAGGAATCCAGGAGCAGTTTGGCCTGTTAGTTCTGATTTAGGGTTTCTCAGGAGGTGACAGTCAAGCTGCCGGCTGGACAGCAGTATCTGAAGATATGGCTGGGACTGGAAGATCCGCTCCCCAGCTCATCACGTGGCTGTGAGCAGGAGGCTTCAGTTCTTCACTAGGTTGGCCTCTCCATTCGACCGCTCATGAAATATCTTCCCCCAGACCAAGTGATCTGAGAGAGAGCATGACCAAGGTGGAAGCCAGGGTGTCTTTCTTACCCAAATCTCAGAAGTGACATAACATCATTTCTGCCGTATGTTGGACACATAGACTAATCCTGGTATGATGTGATAGGGAGAGTTACACAAGAATGTGAATACCAGGAGTCAGGAATCACTGGGGACCATCTTGGAGGCTAGCCACCACAATTGGGGTGAACTTTTAAGCCTTGACTTAGGAGAAAGTGTGGAGGAAACAAAAAAGGGAACTTGTCCCCTGGTGCTTGTCCAGTGGGAGATACTTGGTTGCAGTGAATCTGCTCTTAGTGACTTTGAGAAGATGGGGTTGGCATTTCCAATTAGAGACTGATAAAAGATAAAAATATGTAAAAGAAACCATTTGAAGGTGACAATCGCAAGTTTGATCCAGAAAGTAGTGAGAAGCCTTCGGAGGATTTTGTGTGATGGAGTGACGTTTAAGTAATTTTCAAGGAAGATTACTTAAGCTGTGCATACAACCTTATAGAGTAAAAAAAGAAAAGATGACATTTTTTAGGAATCATGAAAGGAGATGTGGCAGTATTCCTCCAATGCTGCCATTGCTAAAAACACTCTGGAGATTTTATTTAAAAAAAAAATCTGATCTCTAACATAACTGATTTGGTTTCCAGTATGAGCTATGCATGTAATTTGCGACTTAAATCAAAAATGGCTCTCCTTTGGAAGGACTTGATAATTTCCACCTCTGAAGCTTCCAGAGTAAAACTAAGTTAAGTGTGATGACAAGAATCTTATGAGATGGAGAAATATATTTCATCACACTTGAAAAATTGTTTCACGAAGAATTAAGCTTTATTTTGGAGAAATGGGGGTGTCATTGCAGTATAATGTTAGGTGACTTTGAGGTTTATATTACAAACACTTTAAATAAGAACTATTTGATTTATATGTTAATAATCTTAAAGTATATGATTCTATTAAGACAAAAATCTGAAAATTTTAATGTTTTATAAAATTTATATCATACATTTGTAAAATTGAAGGAGCTATCTTGGATTTTTTTTTCATTACCTACAGGGTGTGAGGCGTCAGGACCCCAGCTTTTGCCAGTGAGAGCACTAAACGAAGTCTTCATTGGGGAGAGTCTATCATCCAGGTACTTTTAAGCCTGTAATCTTGAGTTTGGAATTTAATATTTTAGTATTTTTTTACGTATTTATTCAATTTCTACATCCTAAGATTTGTAAATAATTAATACTATATAAGTAATAGAAATGAATTGTATAATAAAATATTTCCACAACCTTCATACATGTTAATATATGTTAAGAGGAAAGAAGATTCGATGGCCAGAAAAGTTTGTGAAACCCTAGGTTAAACAAACATATTCAGATTTCTTTACTGCGGTATTTCCCAGAGCCTTTAATCTATCATATGGGTAGTTTATAAATATTTATAAGAATGATATACTAGGCATACATTTGCAATTGATATAAAACCTTTATAGTCAGTCCATATTAAAATTTCCATACTGATTGTCTTAATAAGGTCCTTTAAAGCTGATTTATTTGTTTGCTTATTTTAATCTAGGATCACACATTGCCTTTGACCAACATGGCCCTTTAGAATTAGTTAAAAACAGTTCCTTAGCCCTGCCCCTGTTTTGTCATTCATGATATTAATATTTCTGAATGGCCTAAGGCAATTCGTTTGCAGAATATTCCTTATTTTAGATTTGGATGATTTTTCTTTCTCTGCATGGTAAGATTCAGACTAAACATTTTTGTCAGGAATACTACATAGGTGATATTGGATCCTTTTTATTGCAACATCAGAAGGCAAGTGTGTTGACAGTTTAAAGTTTGTCACCATTATTACCAAAAATTAAAGTTAATAAAGTTCTTCATTAGGAGTATAAAAATATAGTCTGTGTTTTATTACTGATGAAATCTGTTTTGTGAGTGTTAAGTATAACTTAGGCTTAACTTGTCAGCAGAATTTTTTTGCAAAACTTTTTTTTGCGTGACGTTAATTACCGGTTATAAAATGACTGCCGTAATGTAAAGTTAATTTAACTCTTGGCAGTACTTTAACACTTGCCTTACTTCTCATTTTGTGGATGTAAGTAAATTAGAGGTGGAAGATGAGAGGTGAATCTGTGTCCCACTTTGCTCCTACCAGAACCATGTGATCCTTTGAAGGTCATGTAGTTGATTCCGTTGCTTACTCAGAGTTCCATATATTCTGAAATTCAGTTTATTCTGAGTCGTATCCTTTGATAAGAAATTATGTTGAGAAAAGTTTGTCTTAATTAAAAAAGGTTTTAGCCAATGACTTAGGTAGTACTGAAAAAGACAAAACCTGATTCAGTGGAATGATTTGAACAGTCTTTTTGAGTTGTAATTATTTTGATTAATGTAATTTTAAATTTATTCAATAAAAGTATATTGTACACCTACTATATGTAATATGTTAGGAGGGGGTATAAAGATGAATAAGATAAAGGTAGTGGTATTTTAATTTTTTGGAGAGTGGTAAAATACATAATTTAAAAATGTATTAAAAGTAAAATTATTCTTCAAAGAAATCAGGTAAAAATATATTCTTTAAAGAACTTAAAAATATAGTAAAGAATAAAACTTTATTTCATATAGTAAGACATGCTATATATGAAGCATTTCTTCTTTTGCTGCATATCAAGTTTGAAGCAATATGGAAATAATGGATACATTTATGTGATAGAGAAGGGAGAAAATTTAATTAGTGATGTAATCTAGTCATTATTGCTAAAGACATAAGACAGAAGACAACTTATTCTGTTAGTGTATTTTAAAGGTTGTAACTTCTGAGGGCTTCTACTAGTGTTGCTTTATAATTTGTACTTACTAAAAAATAACTTATAAAAGGAGAAAAACTAGGATCAATTGATAGACTTGGGAATTCAGTGAAGTCCCATTGGAGAATTTAGGTTGAATGCTTTTATTTTTTGTGGCAGTAGTGATTCGGTTGGTTTATCTCCTAAATAATGTCTGCTGCTGCTGCTTTTTTGTGTTCTTTGATGCCTCACCTTGTATCTATACTAAGATAAGGACAGCAATGGGTAGGCTTCTGACACTATTGAAAAAGGTTTAACTATTTGAGGTATTAACACTTATCTGTAAAGATTCCATGACATAGACCCTTAGGCAGAAAGGAAATGAACATTTATTGGGCGCCTGCTTTGTGTCAGGCACTGTGTGTATTGTGTATGTTATTATTTTTAGTGCTCATAGCAACCTTGTAAAAAATGTAGTTATATTTATCAGTGAAAAAATTGAGATTTGGAGAGTTCAAATAAATTGCCCAAGTTCATATAATTAGATAGCATCAGAACTGTAATTATAAACTCAGTATTTCTGATTCCACATCCTATATTGAGGCTTCACTGTGCCCTGAAAACTTTAGTGCTTTGCTTGGAAAATATGAAGTGCAGCAATATTATTCCTGCCTCATTTATAATGTTCTTAGATTTAAGAACATTTTAAAAGCCCAATTTTTTTTTTTCTCTTTTCTCCTATTTGTTCTAACCTAGAATGTCTTATTCTTGGGCTGTAGCAGTGGACAATTTAAGAAGAAGTATACCCACTCTAAAGGGACTGTGAGTTTTATTGCTGCCTTAAAAAAAATAATTTCCCTGAAACAGAAGTTCTATGAGTTGACTAATCTTGATAAACCTGCATGTGAGAATGACACTAAATTTGCTCATTGTTTTGGGCTCAACATCTCTCACCTGACTATACTTTTCTTCCTGTCGACCTCTGCTTCTCTTCTATCCCCATTTACCTCTAATCTCTTGTTTCCGTGTGATTCTGGCATAATAGCAGCCATTTCTATGGATTTGGCTGGTGGCTTGTCTTGTATGTAACAGGCTCCTAATATACCTAAAATTCCTAATTTTCTAGGAAGACATAACAAAGCTATAAAATGGATTAAATGTGAATATTAGGCCTGCTGTCTTTTATTTTTATGAAGGATGTTGATTTCAAAGAAAAAGTGGAAAGGAGTTGTATCATGTAAAACCTTCACAGATTAGGAGGTTGACACTGAAAGATTTAGAATAAGAGATAAATTATCTGTAGAGCGTTAGTTTTTGCAAATGTGTCTAATAATTGTCATTATTTTGAAAAGCTGTATTTTATTGAGTTTATTTTAACTTTTTTATTTGCTGGAGTGAAGTAACCCAGTGTTGATCAGATACCATTATTTCAAGATAGAGCTTACAAAATAGGCTTTTACATGTTTCAAAAGTTCTTTGAATAGTTGCAAATCATTCATACATTCATGCAGTTAAAGAATAATGCTATTTTTGCTGGTATCAGAAAACCACTTGATTTCATATTTTTGAAGTACTCAGAGAAATATTTATCTCTTAAGAAATTGCAGTTCTATCCCTAGTTTTGTCCACTAATCCAGTATCGTATGAGACTTCTCTTTAGAACTTTATTAATAATCTCTGTTAACTTACTATCAATTCAAAAGGCACATTAGCTTGTAACTTAAGAAACAAGAATTTAGCAGAAATTATTGGTAACTTGAAGGATTAGATACAGACTTAGAGATATCAAGGACTAGCCACCAAGAGTGAACCTTGCCTAAGAATGGTATTTTGGGGGCTGGCCTGGTGGCGCAGCGGTTAAGTGCGCATGTTCTGCTTTGGCGGCCTGGGGTCTGCCAATTTGGATCCCGGGTACAGACATGGCACCGCTTGGCAAGCCATGCAGTGGCAGGCGTCCCACATGTAAAGTGGAGGAAGATGGGCATGGATGTGAGCTCAGGGCCAGTCTTCCTCAGCACAAAGAGGAGGATTGGTGGCAGATGTTAGCTCAGGGCTAATCTTCCTCAGAAAAAAAAAAGGTATTTTGTTTTTGAGTTCTGAATTAAGGTTCTGTATATGTTAGATTCCATTAAAGCAGTAGCAGCAGTGCTAGGTAAAAATTTACAAGAAGCCCTTGTTTGAAATGTTAAAGTATTGATAGAAAGGAGCATGTAGATTAAAGAAGGATGTAGACATGCAGAATTTGTTTTTAACTTTTTCACGTAATCAGTATTGGAGTTAGCCTCATGATGTGTGTGTCTGCTAAGTCAGGTATGTCTAAGTTAAGCTGGCCTATTTAGATTTCATCAGTTCTGAAAAAGGCTGTCTTATTTACTGTGAGCCATAAGCAGCAAATCCAGTTTTATATTCTCAATTCATAGGGCTTCCTACTATGAGATTTCAGTTGATGATGGTCCATGGGAAAAACAGAAGAGCTCAGGGCTCAATTTGTGTACTGGAACAGGATCAAAGGCTTGGTGAGTAACTCGGGATGGGGCTTATCAACTTTTGTGAAATTCTTTAAGTGATGTAAGTTACTTAATATCTCGTATTGGTGTTTCCAAGCTCTCTAATATGCAACAGGTAGCAGGGTGGTTCTATATTGTTTGGATCAGTTTCTGCTCCACTCATCAACTGGGTCTAGGAGTCGTGCCTTGACGTCTTAGATTACTGCTGCAACCTGGACTTGGTCATTATTTAGCCTAGTGCCCTAGTTTTGTAAAGAGAAAAAAGAAAATGAGAAATGTTTGGGGGCCTATATGTATTTATTTTAAATGAATATTTTAATAATAGTAAAGAAATGAAAACAAAGTACAACACAAAAAAATATGCTGGAAGTTTGTGCATTAAAGGCCTAAACAGCTAAGGGGGGCATCCTGTGTCTTGCTTACTCTGTAACCTCCCTTTAGGTAGTCTCTTCTGCTGTTTAGTACACTCATGCAGGTGCCTACCACTCCTATCTGTAGCAGTCTTCTCTCCCGATGACAAACTCACATTCTAAAATTACCTACTAAATAGAATGTTAATAGCACCTCAAATTTAACACATTCAAAACTGAATTTATTGTCTTCAGTTTTTCCTCCTGTGTTCCTTGTATTGCTTATAGTATTGCTGTTTACCTTGACTTCATGCTCTAGAGCAAAAACATTGCTCCTCAAAACCTTGCTCTTACCTTCGAGTCTCCCTCTTCTCCCCTCTACACATACCGGTCCCTAAATCCTATCAGTTGCACTTCTAAAGTCCTTGGCTTTTGTTTTTCAGTTTCTGCTGCTATATCTTTGGTCTAGGCCCCCTCATTTTAGTGAGTATTCTTGGTGCCTCACCCTTTGTTCCTCAGTCTGTCATCCATACTACCAACAGAGTAATATTTCAAAGACGGAGATAAAATCTGACTAGATCCCTTCCGTGCTTTGAAACTTTCGTTGACTCCTGGCTATGTTCACGTTACTCAGTCTGTCATATAGGCCCTTTAAATGTGACCTCTGGTACCTTGTCTGCCTACTGCTGCCCTACACTCACCCGCCAGCACACTGGAGACTCTGGGCTACTTGGGATTCTCAGCACAAGCCATGTTCTCTCTGGCCTTTTTGTTTTTGCTCAGTGCAATTTCATCCTGCATTAAATGCCTCCACTGTCCATCCACTGCTGAAAAATCCAGTTGTCAAATGTCATTCTCTGTAGGAAATCTTTACTAGGACCTAGTTCCTTTTATAAGCATAATTAATTAATCTCTTTTTTTGTCCTTCCTGAGTTCTTTTTCCTCATAGCGCTATTATAGCACTTACACATTATTAGTTAGCTAATAAGCTAATACCCAGCTAGTTTGAACAACTTGAGGCATGTGGGATGGTGACTAGTGGGTTTTTTTTCCTGCTTAATTTTTTGTGTGCAGAGCACTGTACCTAATACATATTCACTCAAGTATTTTTTGAGTAAATGACTATATGTTCACAAATACAGCTAAAACAGTGCTTATCAAGCTGTGACTTTAAATTTGGTAGTTTAAAATGGAGTTTTATTTCCTGTTTTTTCAGCATTACTTTTTTAGCCTCTGTTACTTTGAATATACTATGCTAGGTACTTCTTATACATTGATTTAAAGAAATCCTACACGAAAGTGGTATCCCTGTTTTATAAAGGAAGAAGTTGAAGCTTAGCAAGGATAAATAATTAGGCTTAGGTGACATGACCAGTAAGTGTCAGAACTTGGATACAAGCACAGGTGTGCTTGACTTCAAAACCAATGCCTTTTTCACTGCCAGCTTTTAAATGGAGAGGGGGAGTTATCTATAGAGGTCACACGGTTGAAAGAAGAGTCGCTAGGTTGTATTGAAGAATTGTCAAGGTAAACTTGCTAATCTTAATGAAACGTTTCTTATGTGAAAGGCAGTGGGCTTTACTTGTGCCTTGGTGGGGTGTGTGTGTGTGTGTGTGTAATTTTGATAGTTTCAGTTTTCAAGCTTTTAGTAGTGAGAAGAACATTAAGAATAAGAGGCACTAGGCTTTTAAAAATATCCACACCCCCCCGCCCCCCCCCCACACCTTACAGTTGAGTCCTGAGTTAATGTTGCGTGTGGATAAGGATGGCTTAGATTAGAATTTCAGGCTTTTCTGTGTTGCTTATTAAAGTCTCCTACTGTCTCCTGTGCTCTGGTGTAGCACTCTGTCTCACTGACGGCATCCTGTCCCTGCCACCTTGGTTACTCACTGTTTTCTTCTCTACTCAGCCTGTGCAGCTTGCTTGCTTCTAACATGTTCTACCCTCTTCCTTCTCATTACTGATAATTCGTTTGCTATGATTGCATTCCCCATTCATCTCTTGTCCTTTTCTTCTTCAGAAAATGAGGGGAGAGAAGAGAATTCTAGGAGCTGAGGAAAAGCTGTGTGTTTCTATATGTTGACAATTTTTATTTTATCACACTACCATTTCTGAGCATTTTCTCTGTCCCAAGCTAAGTGTATTATTTAAATCTCAAAAATACTCTAGAAGTAGGTGATTTTATTTTCATTAATAGAGTATAAAAAGCCTCAGAAGTTAACTGACTTGCCCAAAGCCATGTGGCTAATAAATGGTGAATGCACAATCTAAATTCTGGACTTAACTGTAAATGGTAGACCTCTGAAGAGTTACTGGAAAGAAAGAAATAGGGTAGCCTATTTCTTTTACTCTTCTTATTTTAATTTTTGATATGGAGATTGTTTTCCTATGTGACCTTTCATATTCCTTGGTTTGAATATGAAATGTGGAAGTTTATAACTTAGAGTAAGCTAATTGTTTTAACAGATAAACCCACAATCTCAGTGGTTTAACACAATAGAAGTTTATTTCTTGTTCCTGTGGAGTCCAAGTGGATGTTCCTAATTGGCAGGTGGCTCTCCGCTGAGCGGTGATTCAGGGAGCCAGACTCCGACCATCGTGTGGCCCTCCCACCTTTTAAACGTAACTGCGAAAGTTACTGCGCTCATTTACATCAAGCCACAGAAGGAGGGAAAGCATGGAGGGTCAGCTGTGGGAGGTTTGAGACAGGCTTAAAAGTGTTGTCCATGATGCCCACTCTCATTCCTTTAGCTGGAATTTGGTCACATGGCTGTATGCCAAGAGGGGAAAGAAAATATAGCCTGTGTGCCCAGGAAAAAAAAAATGGGCTCAGGGAATAGGTATCCCATCTTTGCATTTCCAAAAATTCTTCCAGAGGACATAGGATGTAGGGGTTAAGTTGCATAGTAAGTGTTTCTGAATCGTTGCTTTGTTATCTCAGTCCTCCTGTCAGCGTGAAATATTATTTACTATGTACACTGGGAGAAGTACAACAGAGAGGGATCATATATGTTTCCATTAGTTCTTAAAACTATTCCCAATCCTCCTCCATACATTCTGTCCTAGCAGACTTAATGAAGGGTGATGAGGTGTTCTTAAGTGAGAGAGTAAGTTTTACTAGCTGATGAGGATATGAGACTCAATTTATCTTTCAATTTCGTTGTCTTTAGTAGAAGTTATGTCTGATTTCAAATGGGAATTCTTAGAATGGTGAAGGTTTGTAGACCTAAGAAAAATGTCATCAGGTGCTAGCTAACACCTGCTTTATAGTTTGTCTTTGATGTAGAATGTAAACCACTCCTAAAGTTAGAGTGAATTGGTTGAGATCCAGGTTACAATCACAGGAAATTAGTCTTAATTTAATCCCAATTCAGAGGACTTAGTTTGGGTTGGTTTGTGGTATCCCTAATATGTCACAGTGCTAGGAATATTAGAGCGTCTTAGAAGACTTTCGTCCTCTTAAATTGAACCTTAACTACAATAAGGTGATATTAGTCACTAAAATCTTTCACCCTTTATATATTCAGTGAAACCCTAATAAACACAGCTCATTTTCATGTGACTTTTAGACTTAAAATAGAATTTCAAAATGATATCTTCTCATAATGTGGATAGTCAGAGGAATTAGAATATAACTCATACATATCCCTTGCAATTTGACATTTTCATTCAGTGTTGAGTTCTTGCCATGAGCCATGTAGTGCCCTAAGCGCCTTGTTTTGGAGTGTGTGACAGTACTACTAAGGAGGATAGGTATTGTGAACCTCAGTAAACAATCTTTATACCACATAGTAAGTATGAGCAAAGGTACATAGGAAAGCATGAGCTTGCTGTGGAATGTGAAATCAGAGGCAA
This sequence comes from Equus caballus, assembly GCF_041296265.1. Lineage (NCBI taxonomy): Eukaryota > Metazoa > Chordata > Mammalia > Perissodactyla > Equidae > Equus > Equus caballus. Next base: position 43,920,211 of record NC_091704.1, read on the forward strand.
ATAATGCTGAAAAATAGAATAGGTAAGGGTGAGATCTTAGATTTTTTCAGCATAGGGATTTGGTCTGTGAATGACCCCAAATTTTTAATGTAAAAATTTGTGTGTCTGCATTTTTCTTAAAAGAATGTCCAAAATGTTTTCACATTTCTTAAAATGTGAAGGCTATAGGGTTAGAAGGGTATATGGAGCATCTCTTACTCCTCCTCCTCAAAAAAAGTTAAGAGCCACTGATTGAGGTTTAGAGTTGTGTGCCTCATGTTATTCCTATTCACTGGCATTACCCACTGAGGCTGTGGGAGGAGAGTTACAGGCAGTAGAGGAATTCTGAATTACCTGGGAGGATTTTTGTTTTAAACCTTTCCTTAATCATCTTCATAGACCCCAGGACAGAGCTACTTTTAAAAGGTATTCATATTGTGTTAACATTTGTTTTCAAGTGATTAAGTGAGGCATCATACTGGTAAAATATTTCTCACCTTTAAGGATACGGTTTTATGATTTAAAGAAATATTTACACATGTTAAAAAATATGTTAAATAGTACAAAAGGGTACACAATGAAAGCTGATCTCTCTTTCATTTTATATCTCTAGTACTAATCTCCAGACACAACCACCATATATATATATATATATATAATTGGGTTTTTTTAAAATGTAAATAAAACAGGGAAGTAATATATATACTATATAATATCTTTGGTTTTTTAACTTAACATATTAGTTATCTTTCTATATCAGCATATGTCGTTCTCTTTTACTCTTTTTAATGTCTGCGGAGTTCTTTGCTGTGTAGCTATAATAAAATGTATTTAACCAGTTTCCTAGGGATAAATATTTAAGTTGTTTTGCTATTACAAACAATGCTTCAGTAAATATCCTTGTATGTGTCTTTGTGTATTACTTGTGCAAGTATATTTTAGGATAAATTACTGGATTGAAGAATAATGTTCATTTCAAATTTTAATAGTGCAGAATTATCCTCCAACTGCAACTTCTATAATTCCATCAGTGTATGAGAATACTTCTTTTCCTAGTCCCATGCCAATACATTATTTAGCAGTTTTTAATGCTCGTAAATCTGAGAAAAATCTTGTTTTAATTTGTATTTCCTTAAGTATGAGGAAGATTGAGCATTGTTTCAGATAAGCCTGTGAACTGTTTATCCACGTACTTTGCCTACTTTTTAAAACTAGGTGAGGTGGCTATTGTCTTTTGGTTGTTTTTTTCCTCATAATTTGTAAGAGCTCTTTGTATATTAAGTAGATTATTCCCTTTTCATTTTTAGTATGTTTTTAGAATTAAAACAAAGAATTTATGTGGTGTTTGTTTCTAGGTCATTCAATATTAACAGGGTTGCAACTCAGGCTGTGGAGGATGTTTTAAATATTGGTGAGTACCAAAATAGCTGTTATATTTTATAATATGCTATATAATATATATATTTTATTATATGTTAGCTGTAATACGACACGAAATATTTTATTTAATCAAGATATTCCCCCCTTTCCTTTTTCAATAGCAAAACGACAAGGAAATTTAAGTCTTCCATTGAGCAGAGAATTGGTAGAGAAAGGTCAGTGACAAATGGTCATAACTACTAACAGTTTCGCTTAAGTTCTATATTGATTTTGAGGATGTTATTGTGAAGTGTACTTATCTAATTAGCAAATCACAGTACTTTTTTGACCCAAACATGCTCTTAATAAAATATCCCTTTAAATATATTTAAACAATAAAAATTTTAAAGCTGGACAATTTTATATTATGATTTGTCAACCATGAAATATAACCTCTATGTCAAAACAGTATAACTGCAAACATGTGTTGGGGGATAGAAAAATACACATCTGGAAAAGCATACTTAAACTCGGTGTGTCATTAATATCCTCTGAATGAGAAGGAATTCACTGAGCTGTGAATGCTTATCTTCACATTCACTAAAATGTTCGCTTTACCCTTCTCCTACCTACTCCTGCCCAGTTACTTTAGGGTTCCTTTAAGAGAACTAGCAGTGTTGGAGAAAGGATACTGATCAGGGAATTTGAAGACCCGAGTTCCAATCCCAGACCAACCAGTCACTACTGTGAGCAAGACTGTGACTCTCCACTCCTCTGCTTTCCTCAGCTGTGAAATGAGGGTGTGGAAGTAGATCGCTGCTGCGTAGGGATGCTTCACATTTATTCTTTAAATTTTAGTTTTTAAAAATATTTAAATTCTTAAACTGAAAAACACATTCATTTGATTTGCATGTGAAATTTTAACACACTAAAGTCCACTCATCTATCAGGATCAGTTTTGAACAGACCTCAGACTAAAGCTTTTCTTGGTGTCTCTGTTTAATTAAGAGTATCCTAAGATTTCAGGTGAATTATTTTTAAAAAACAACAAAAAATCCAAACTTGTTTATAGTTGCATCTACTACCTATGTAAGGATTTTTCAACATATTCAACCAAAACAAAATACAGACATAAAGTGGATATGGACACAACTGTAATCCATAAACACACAAACCTTATTTGTTTTGGTTGCCTTTGAAATGATTTAGCAATACATAATAAAGTATTTTAACAGTTTCAGTTCATTTATCTGTATATTTTGGATTTCCACATCAGAATTCCTTTGTAGGGGAGATAGGCCTTTAAAATAGTTTGAAAACAGGACTCAATCTTCAAAATCCCCTTCAGCTCTCTAAAATGGACTCTGTTCTCCTCTCAATGTGAGACCTAAAAGATTATTTTAATCACGGCTTATGAGCTAGCATTAGCATTAAATCTGTACCAAAGAAAGGAGAAGTAGGCATTTATCATAATTAATTCTTCATTATATAATTTAACTTAAAACATAACGTATATAAACCAACTGAAATTTATCAGGTATGCAAATTAATTTGAGTATATATAAAATACAGTGATTGATTTTTCCCTTAATAAACATACCACTTCACTTTACTGAGTGAACGTTACTCCTTTGAAGATTTGACTGTCCTCAGAAGCGGCGGTGAATGCCAGCGGTGCCGTCACTGCTACAGACACTTCTGGAAATCCTTCCTTTAGAGCTAGCACGTTTTGTGTGTGAGTTTCCAGAGAGGCACATTTTTCTTTTTGAGAGTGGATTAGATTTTTTTGAAAGAACCAAATAATTCATATGAAATTTTGGTAAATAAGGTAGGATCATCTGACAGTCTTGTAATGTCTTTTAATGTGGCTTTCAACTGTTTGTTCTTTCAAGCTTGATTTCCTTGTATAGTTGTCTTTAACCAGTTGTGCTTTGCATGCCAACTCTCATGGGCCTCTTGGTTAGAGAGAAAGCAGGTCCCAAAGATTTCTAAAAATATCTTGAGTAATGGCATTTTCATTGGAAAAAGCATATTGCCTGTCATTGTTGGAGATTGCATTTTATATCAAGACTATTAACTTATGAACTGTTTGATATGGTATTTTGGGAAAGGACTTGGCAGGAGAATATAGCAGCTCAACTTCCATTTTTGAGTGCCATAAACTAGTTCCTCTATTTTTGTTTAACTACCAGCTTTGTGGGTTTTTTTTCTTTTTCCCAAGTGTACTCATTTCTGCTACATTGTGGATGATGTAGGTTTCTGTGGGCTAATATTGGAACCTAATCCTCATTTATAAGGTTTTTTTGGTTTTTTAATGAATTTGTTCTGAGTTCCAAGAAACTTGCTACCAAACAGACCTTTCAAACAGCACTCCTTTAAGTTGAGGATAGCGTTCTTTTTCATTTTGTACTTCTCAAGTGACCATCTTTTATTGAATGTGCTAATACTTTTTTTTTCTTCATAGTAACAAACGAATATAATGAATCACTGCTCTACAGTCCAGAAGAACCAAAAATACTTTTCAGTATTCGAGAACCAATAGCAAACAGAATTTTCTCAAGCAGTCGTCAGCGTTGTTTTACCTCAAAGTAAGCTTCCACTGTCAGACTGGTGACTATGTTTTCATCCCTTGTAATTAAAAGCATACTTGGTTTTAAAAGTATTCAATTTCATTAAATTCACTTATTCAAACTTTATCTAGTGGGAAAAGTAGAATCTATGGAACTAATGAGGTATCATGCTAAACTGGCTAAAATGATATTTTCTTTCAAACTTAATGTGCAATTTTAGAGAAACTAAAATTTAAGTGAATAGAAGGGGCATAGTTATTTAATTGGGTGATGTGGATTTGTTTGTTTTATTGATGTATTAGGACACAGTAAGACTAAATTATCATTTTAAGAGAAATTGACTAGAAAGCACTTTTTTTTTCCATAGGCTGTGAAATAAAAGCAGGACAAACATTCATATAAAACCTAAGTTGTATAGCAGTAAACCTTTAGAGTAGGATTCATTTCTTTTCCCTAAAACTGAACCCTCACCCACATCTATTGAATTTGCTTCAGTTTTTTTTCTTTTTTGAGCAGAAAAGGATATAAATAACTGAATGTAATTTCTTATTTTGTAAAAGTTGTCCAATTTTCCAAATTAACAAGAAAACCTACTATAATTATGAAAAAATGTCATCTATCTCATGGCAAGCAAAGAACAGTTTAACAAAATTGCTGCTTATAGTTTGCATATTTTCCTTTTTAAGAATACACAATTGATTTTTCTCTAGGAAAGACACTAAAAAGGAAACTCATCTTACTTAAAAATCACTTTACTCATTTGAGAGTTAATTTTGATTAATCAACACATCTGTACTCATTTTGGGTGAGACTACAAAGACTCATTTAAATTTTTGCTCATATAAATAGAATAGCTTCATGACTTTGGCAGTTGGAAAGTATTTCAAACATGTCATAACAAGCACTTTAACAACGAAAGATTGATAAATTGAATACATTAGAATTAAGAACTTCTGTTAGTGAAGACACCATTAGGAAAATAAAAAGGCAAGCCACAGAGTGAGATATTTGCAGTACCTATATCCAGCAATGGACTCATATCCAGAATATACAGACAATAAAAATTCGTACAAATCAGTAAGAAAAAGATAGGCAACCCTGTAGAAAAATAGCCAAAGTCATGGACAGGCATTTCACAAAAGAGGATGTCCAAATGGCTGATAAACATGTAAGAAATGTTCTTTACCTTATTATTCATCTGGGAAATGCAAATTAAAACTACATAGTATGATACTATACACACCCACCAGAATGGCTAAACACCAGTTGTTGGTAAGGTGAAGCAACTGGAACTTTCATACACTACTGTTAGGAATAGTTTGGAAAATTGTTTGGCATTTATCTACCAAAGCTGAATACGTAGTGACCCAATAATTCCACTCCTAGGTATATATCCAACAGAAACGTGTACATCAAAAGACATGCTCAAGAATATTCAGGGGCCGGCCCAGTGGCACAGTGGTGAAGTGCGCATGTTCTGCTTTGGCAGCCTGGGGTTCACCGGTTTGGATCCCGGGTGTGGAGATGGCACCGCTCAGCAAGCCATGCTGTGGCAGGTGTCCCACATATAAAGTAGAAGAAGATGGGCACGGATGTTAGCTCAGGGCCAGTCTTCCTCAGCACAAACAGGAGGATTGGTAGCAGATGTTAACTCAGGGCTAATCTTCCTCAAAACAAAAACAAACCCGGCCCCACCCCCAAAAGAAAGAATATTCATAGCAACACTACTCCCAATAGGTAAAAACTCAAATATGCGTGAGGAGATAGATAAGTTTTGGTATTTTCATACAGTGGAAGTGTTTTCATACAGCAATGAAAATGAACACACTACTATTACATGTAATAACATGGATGAATTTCACAAACTTACTATTGAGCAAAAGAAGCCAGACACAGGCATCATATTGTATTCTTCCATTTATAGAAAGTTCAAGAACAGATGAAGCTACTACTACTCTGGGGATTGAAATTAGGGTAGTGGATATGCTGGGAAAGAGGGGCCAGAAGTGGTGACTGGGAGATGGCAATGAGAGAGCTTCCTGGAGGCTGGGTAACATTCCTGATTTGGGTGATGGTTACACAAGTGTATTCATTGAGCTGTACCCTAATACTTTGTGCTTCTGTTGTGTGTTATACTTAGGTAAAAATTTTACATGAAAATAATTAGATTCTTCCTCCATACTTAACATACTTGCAATGGTAATAATGCAACAGTTTTCAGTCACATGGAAAAAGCCTGTGAGTTCCATCAAGTATGAACTTGTTCACTCATAAATGTTGGGGTGAGTGGGGCTATCCTGAACACTTAAATTTTGAGATTTGATAATGTACCCATATATTTACATAGTTACTAACACTCTTATACCAAAGAGCACCTTGATTTTTAAAATCAAGGTCAAATGATCTGCCAGTTTAGATAAAAAATAAATGTTTTAAAGAAACTATTATTTAGGGTTAAGAAAACTGTTCACGTTTAAGCAGACATTTCTTTCTGTCTAGGGTTTGTGTTCGTTCTCGTTGTTGGGATGCCTGTATGGTTGTGGATGGAGGAACTTCTTTTGAGTTTAATGATGGAGCAATTGCTTCAATGATGATCAATAAAGAAGATGAGCTTCGGACTGTGCTTCTAGACCAGTGAAGGATTTCCTCAGATGACACATTCTGATTACCAGAAAAATACTTGGACTGCAGAAAGACTGCCTGTCATAAAGCTGCATTTTTTGGTTATTATTGAGACTAGTCTGCCTAGGCTCAAAGGTGACTAATCAAGTGAGATTTGCATTATTCTTTGGTTGGATTCTGATGGAAAAGATGTTCACTGTGTAAGAAAGTGGATGGACTAAACTGATTAGAATTGATACTGGTGAAATTTCTATATTGCTTACCAGTGGTATCCAAAAGTGCTGATATCTTTTTAAATTGAGAGAGGTAGGCTCAAATAAAGGATTAAATGTTTAGGATTTGAAATTTAACTGTACAAGTTTTTTTTCTTTCCCTTTTCTCCTAACTCTGTGGAATTGGTCTGACCATACACATATCATTTGATTAGTGTATATTTTTTTATAGTACCTAAAAATCAAGATTTGTAAAACATTTTGATGATGATGGAGAATTTTGATAAATCCTGACATTGACCTAATTGAAGTAGGTAAAGGTTTTTATATGTGCTAAGAAGTTTCTAATTTCAGAACACAGTGATATTGTTACACCTCTGTTTTGATTTAAAAAGCTCAATCATTTTTGAAATTATTTATCGATGTTTTCATTTAATTGACTTTCAGGTTAATTTTGACACTGCTGGGTGAAATACATATATCTGGACAAAATCATGATGCTCTTACCAATAGCTATTTTAGGTCATAGGCAATTTTTTTAAAAATGATCAGAGTCTAATAGATTTCTTCCATATTTAAAACTCTCTAACTTGGATTCAAAGACTAAAAGAATGAACTGATTAGATATATTCTACTAGGATTTTGGTCAGACTTTTAAGAAATATTTTCACCTAGTGGTAGGAGTACTGTCAGAAAGGAAATAGATTCTTTAATAAATATGCAAAACACATTAGTTTTGGAATTGCCTTACTTTTAACATCATAGTAGTTTTCACCTAGCTAATATTCCAAGTTTCACACATTAGCTTTGGAGGATAAACTGTTATGGCTTTTCTTTTTTTTCTCCCACTATGAGAGTTCCTTTATTTTGGGGGGAAACTATTTTATCTAATTCTTGATATACTTATAAGTAATCCTAGTATTTTCACAAAAAGCACCTATTGCTGCATCATGAGACAATTGGTATTCTTATGCCATTTTTCAAAGTTCTTTTTTCAGAAAAAATTTTTGCTAAAAATTTTTGTTCAATCATTGACATATTTATTGAACACCCACTCTGTGCCATGTACTGTGTCGATTGCTGGATATACACTGATGAATGAAACAGACAATCCTGATGTTCAGAACTTGAGTCTAGTGAGCTCAGAAGTAAATTCTGTGTAAGCTAGGATGTATAATCCAGTTGACTTTTGCAACATTTAACATGTTCTTGTCAAATTTTTTATATAAATGCTACTATACAAAGGTAATCTAGGTTTTGATGTATATCCAGAACAAGAATCTGTTTTTCTTTTTTTAATTGAGTATCTGCATAGACACTCATAGCACAAAGTTATATGATGCATACAAAAAAATTAGTGCTTTCTCAGATCTGGATCTAGTTTCTGGTTTGATTTAAAAATGATTGATAGACTTAAGATACCACTTTATAAAGAAGTGAAATTCCACACTATAGAAACTCCCCTAACAGTTTAAAATGTCTTCTTGACAAAAATGTCAACTCCCTCTTTAATATCAAGGAAATCTGATTGTCCACAATGGTACCATAGATCTGTTAATATGTAACATATTAATAGGTAACCTGCTATGTGCAATTGTTCATAAGCCATATTTTAAAGGTTTAAAAAATACTTAATGTGCTCTGTTTGCAATATAGCTTCTAATATTTCAGCTCTGCGGTGGGGATTTATTTGTAAGAGATGATGAGAGGCAAAGGATGTTAGAATAGCGAAAATGTTTTTATGAATTAACCTTTTAATGGCAACTATATGTGAATAAAATTAAACCATTGCTATCTCTTCTTTTTGACTTCATCTATTTCCTTAACTCTTGTGGGGTCATTATTTGAAACTAGATTTTCTCAAAATGTTATGTTTCGAAAGTCTTTTTCCCCACTGCTATTATTATTCTGTGTCCTGTTGACTTCATTCAACTGCTAATCTTTGACACAGAACCATGATTTGTGAAATAATCAGAGAATAAAGTCCTTACCTTGTAAGTGTAGACTCCTCAGATAATTTCAACTTAATATTTTTGATGCTCCATATGTATTTATTTTCATGGACCCAATAAATCAAATCATGTTTTGTTAAATGTATAGCCTTCAATGTAAAGAAATTTCCATTGAGTGCACTTTTTAAATATCAAAATGAACAATATGAAGAAAATAAGTAGAAAGAGCTAATTAACACAAATATTTATTGAAAAATATTCACTTGAGTTGAAAAGCCTGTCAAGTATAAGTTTAAGGATACATTATCTATTGCTGTGCTGTGAAAATAACAATGCAAATTTAGAATTTAAATTATTAAATTCATTCCATTGTGCCAGTATACCATATTTAAGGATAGTATCTACCAAGACAATTGTGCAAAGATGATCCCAGAGATAATGTGATAATGAAAAATGTTATAAATATTGGTGGGGAGGGCTAAGAGTGAATGTACTGCTGAACTATAAGAGGAATTGTTGTAAATAACAATTTTTACTTCCTTGACTTTAACATAAAATAACCATGAAGGGATCAGGGCATAAGTCAATGAGAAGGTTTATTAAGTTTTCTATGTTAAGGACTGTATAAAGAATATTTTTTGAGTGTCATGGGCTTTATTTTAGGATGCATTTTTAAGAAAATTACTGATTAAACAAGGAGGAGCTAAAGAGAAAAACAGAATAACATTTTGTGTTAATTTGAGTATTCTATAGGATAGCAAAGGCATGGATTATAATTAATTTTGTTCATTTCTCTCTTTTCAAAAATCAAACACTGATACAGCTTAAAAAAAGTAAAATCAAACTTGTGATCCTGAAAAGACGGATAGAGAGATCTGAACAATACACAGCTTTTTAGAACAGTAGATGTGAGTTCCTTGGGAGTATGGAGTATGAGTTATGATTCATACCTTCTCACAATGAATGCTTAAAGACTGGAACAGCTAGAGAAGAAATTGCCTATAACGATAATAAACAATAGTTTTACAATAGTGAAACTTAACATTCTCTGGAGTGTCCATGGAGGGGCCGGGGGGGGGGGGGTGGGGGGGGGTGGATCTGATGTATGGAAAGTTGCAGTAAACAAAAAACCTGAGAATCAGGTTTTTACAAACCATTATGTTTAGCAGACATTTCCCTCAACTGTAACTACTGTTTTTTCCCCACAGTTTTCTTTGAATGGACAAAGAGGGCTTGAGTGATTTGTCAGGTTGTTACCACACTAGATTGGTTCTTCTTGGCTTTCACAAGAAAATAATCTATTTAAAATACCTTTGGTAATTAAGCTTTGTTATATAGTTATATATTTTCTCCTGCCTCAGATCTTCCCTCCAAAGCATCTTTTTTTCATGAAATGATTCTTCACAAAATCATTCTTTTAATCTTCTAAATATTCCCATTATCCTTTTAATTGGGTTACTGTAGATTATCCACTTGACATGTAGTTTCAGACTAAAATATTGCCAAAGTCTTACCCTTCTATGTGCTTTCTGGCTCTTGCATCAATACCACTGCAAATAAACTTGTAATTATTATCCTGAGTAGTAACTTAATAGTTTTTAGTGAAAAAGGCATTCTAAAAGCCAATAAAAATGACACTATGACCAATATTTTTTAAAAAGACAATAAAATGCAAGGTAATGGGATATAACATTCTAGTGTGCCTCTTAAAAAATGTAGGACTATGGAAATAGTCTTGTCAATCATGGCCCCTGCCATCATAGGACCTTAAAATAGAGTGATTTTAATGTCCCAAATTGCAAGTTAAGTGTTTTGGTATTTGCTTTGAGAAATACCAAAACATCAGTATTTTAATATTTAGAGTCACTAAAAAGTAAAAATAAATAACTCAAATATTAAATAACATTCCAAATATTAAACTCAAATACTAAATATTAAACTCAAAACAAATCCATAAAATTAAGTTAGTATAGGCTTTAGGGCTTCAACCTGTATCATGAAGTTAGCCTTTTGGTGGAGAGTTTTTGACTTTCTGGAATATCTAGTTAAGTGGGGATGGGGAAAGGAGTGGTAATGAAAGAGGAGATACCTTTCTGCTTGTTCCAGGGTTAGGGTATCCAGTGGAAAGAGGTTGCTTTCTAGTTTTCCCAGTCCCTGGATTACTCAGTGTCCTTCCTCATATGTTCTGCACCTTCCCTTGTGCTCTTGTTCAGACACACACAGTATCCTCCACATTGTACATCTTCAGTAAATGTTGGATTGAAATTGAGTTCACTAAGATATAAGGGACACAAGTCACTTTATCCAGAAATAAAAATTTTGCACTTGGCCAGAGTGTCCCTCATATCTCTGGAACTTGTGTCTAGGGTATAGGAAAGGGAGGATTCAAGGGCTGGAGGCAGATGTTAACATCATGAAAAGAATGACAGCCAGATGTTACGTGCCGCTTAGTGGAAGAACATACTACTACTATCAAGTATCTCCTAAAAAAAAAAAACTTGATAGGATAAGCCTCTAGATCCAGGTTTCTCAACACCTGCACTGTTGACTTTTGGACCAGGTAACTGTTGTGCGGAGCTGTCCTGTGTACTGTAGGATGGTTAGCAACATCCTTACCCTCTACCCACTAGATGCCAGTAGTACCTCTCTACTTGTGACAACTAAAAATGTCTTCAGATATTACCAAATGTCTCCTGGGGTGCAAAATCACCTTTGGTCTACAGCTGTTTGCTGCTAGATGAAACTACCAGTTTATGGAAATAGGGGACAGATTAACCTGTTAAACATCATTCCAGGAATCACATCGGCAAAATCCAGAATGTGGAACAAAGGACAAACAACCTAGTTTCTTCAATTAATAAATTACAAGGAAAAAAAAAAATAAGGGGGAACCCAAAGATTGAGAGATGTAAGAGAATGTCAGTCCCGGCCAGAGCATTTAGGCAAGAAAAAGAAAAGCATCCAAATTGGAAAGGAAGAAGTGAAACTGTCACTATTTGCAGATAACAGGATACTATATGTAGAAAACCCTATACTCCACCAAAAAACTGTTACAAGTAATAAATGAATTCAGTAAAGTTGCAGGATACAAGGTCAATATACAGAAATCTGTTGCATTTCTTCTATACACTAGTAATGAACTATCAGAAAGAGAAACTTTAAAAAGCAATCCTATTTACAATTGCATCAAAAAGAATGAAATACCTGGGGATAACTGAACCAAGGAGGTAAAAGACCCATACACTGAAAACTATAAAACAATGATGAAAGAAACTGAAGAAGACACAGATAAGCAGAAAGATATTTTGTGCTCATGGATTGGAAGAATTCATGTTAAAGTGTCCATACTACCCAAGTACTCTACAGATTCAAAACAGTCCTTGTCAAAATTCCAATGGCATTTTTCACAGAAATAAAACAAAGAATCCTAAAATTCGTATGGAATCACAAAAGACCCCAAATAGCCAAAGTAATCTTGAGAGAGAACAACAAAGCTGGAGGCACCCCAATCCTTGACATCAAAATAGACTACAAAGCTATAATAGTAATCAAATTAGTATGGTACTTACAGAAAAACAGACACATAGATCAATGGACCAGAAGAGAGCCCAGAAATAAATCCACACATCTGTGGACAGCTAATCTTCAACAAAGGAGTCAAGAATACACAATGGGGAAAGGACAGTCTCTTCAATAAACGGTGTTGGGAAAACTGAACAGCCATATGCAAAAGAATGAAACTGGACCACTATCTTACACCACACACAAAAACTAACTCAAAATGGATTAAAGACTTGAATGTAAGACCTGAAACCATAAAACTCCTAGAAGAAAACAGGCAGTAAGCTCCTTGATATCAGTCTTGGGGATGATTTCTGGATTTGACACAAAAGCAAAGGCAACAAAAGCAAAAATAAACAAGTGGGACTACATCAAACTAAAAAGCTTCTGCACAGAAAAGGAAACCATCAACAAAATGGAAAGGCAATCTACTGCATGGAAGAAAATATTTGCAAATCATGTATCTGGATAAATGGCTAACATCCAAAATATATAAAGAACTCATACAACTCAATAGCAAAATAACCAATCCCATTAAAATGGCAGAACAACAGAATAATTTTTCCAAAGACATACAGATGGCCAAACAGGTACATGAAAAGATGCTAAACATCATTAATCATCAGGGAAATGTAAATCAAAACCACAATGAGGTATCACCTCACATTTGTTAGAATGGCTAACATCAAAAAGACAAGAGATAAGTGACGGTGAGGATGTGGAGATAAGGGACCCCTTGTGCACTGTTGGTAGGAATAAAGTGGTGCAGCCACTATGGAAAACAGTATGGAAGTTCCTCAAAAAATTAAAAATAGAACTACCATATGATGCAGCAATTCCACTTGTGGATGGGAGAAAACACTAACTTGAAAAGAGATCTGCACCCCCACGTTGATTGCAGCATTGTTCACAACAGCCAAGACATGGAGACAACCTAAGTGTCCATCAACAGACAAATGAATAAAGAAAACGTGGTATATATATACAGTGGCATGTTATCCAGCCATAAAAAGAATGAAATCTTGTCATTTGTGACAACATGGATGGACCTTGAGGGCATTATGCTAAGTGAAATAAGTCAGAGAAAGACAAATACCCTATGATCTCATTTATATGTGGAATCTAAAAGCAGCCAAAAAATCAAGCTCATAGATACAGAGAACAAACAGATTGGTGGTTGCTAAAGGCCAGGGGTGGGGGTAGGTGAAATGGGTGAAGTGAGTCAAAAGGTACAAACTGCTGGTTTTAAAATAAGTCAGTCATGGGATGTAATGCACAGCTTAGTGACTATAGTCTATAATTCTGTACTGCATATTTGAAAGCTGCTAAAAGAGATCTCAAAAGTTCTCATCACAAGAAAAAAAATCTGTAACCATGTATGGTGACAAATGTTAACTAGACTTATTTTGTTGATCATTTTGTAATATACAGAAATATTGAATCCTTATGTGGTACATCTGAAACTAATATAATGTTGTATGTCAATTATACCTTAATAAAAAAGAAACGAGAGAACGTCAATCAAATGCAATGTGTGGACTATGTTTGGTTCTGATCAAAACAAACCCATACACGAAAACCAGAGACAACTGAGGAATTTTCAACGCTATTTTGATATTTAATGTTTCAGAATTCAGGAAAATCTCTATTCTTTAGAGGTATATACTGAAACATTTATGAAATTATATCTGGGTTTTGCTTCAAAATAAACTGTGTGAGTAAGTGTGTATGGGGGGGGAAGTGGATGAGATGATGGATAAAAAGAGATTGGTCCTGAGTTAATGATTATAGAAAATGGATGACGAGGTGCATTATATTCTCTACTTTTTGATTTGACATTTTTCATAATTAAAAACAGAAAAGGAACCATAGCAGTGATGATGTAAAAAAAGAAGCAAAAAAATTGGGTGATACTCAAGAAGAATCACCATTCTACCGTTTGAATGAACTATGTTCAAAAGCAATTCCCAGAAGACCCGGGTACAGGGTGAACTATTCAAATAGTCTGCTAATAAGACTAAAATGCACAGGATAGCTGACCAAGCCTGTATTTAAAAAGTGCTGACTTTTATTGATAGTACTTGACTATCACATTAATCACTTGAATTGCAAATGTTTTATAAATGTTATTACTTTTTAAAGCACTCTAAATATAACAGGCCTGTACTTAGCACCTTGTTAGAAAGTTTTATAAACTATCATTTTAATTTGACAACAAGCATATGATGTAGATGGGGCAAAAAGGACCATTTCAGGCGTCTTTGGAAGGGCCTTATTTAGAGGGCTGAGATAAACGGCACACCACACCAAATGCCTTCTATTTTAACCACAATACTTAATGAAAAAACAGAAAGGAAAAAAGAATACAACTTAGCTGAAAGATTAATTTTTATAAAAATGTGTTTTATTTTAAAACAAGTCTATAAAAGTAGAAATCACATACAAAAATACAGATTATTCTGACACGTTAGCAAAATAGCTTAAGGCTGGACTTGAGTTTGGAAGTACTGAGTGTTTGAGGGCACCTGGAAGTCAGAGTCCAACTGGATTCTATCATCAGCCCTTGTCACTAATCTGTAAACAATAATTTCAAGTAGTATTTAGCACTTCTTAACTGCTACAAAATTGAAACATAATCATTTCCTGTGTAACACTACTTCGAAATGTTCTTTAGGTCTCAGCCGATAAGGGCACTTCATACCATTGTTTCTAACATTTGAAAAATCTGATTTAAAAAAACAATTAATGTCAACAGAAATGAGGGGTTTTGGCTTTTTTGTTCCATTTTGAACATATGAGGAGGTCATCAATTTAAATAAGAAATTAGTGTTTTGTGTTTATTTTAAAAGTAGAATTGAATCCTTTTGCATCTATGTCCCATTAAAAAAAAATCACTGATGCTATCAAAGGTTCAACGTCTGAGTCTTAACTGTCATGCAGGTGCGAGTTGTGTTCACTGCTGTAAAACTGCATGCAACACACACCTGCCTCTAGTGTGTGTTCCTGATCGAAAAGAACACGCAGTTCTTCTTCGGGAACTTTAGGTCCAATAACCTTATAAAATGGGTAGTTCCAAACAATTATCGTGGGAGACCATTACAAAAAGGGACAATTTAAAATACTTGATTCTATAAGTAATATAAAAACAACTTCAAGAACCTCAGCAATAAAGGAAAATGGCTGGCAACTTCACTTCAGCATTCCATCCAACACTTCAAGAACAGAGGCTGACCAGCTTCTACCACCTTTCTAAAACAAAGCAAGTCATTTTAAAAGTTCAAG
This sequence comes from Equus caballus, assembly GCF_041296265.1. Lineage (NCBI taxonomy): Eukaryota > Metazoa > Chordata > Mammalia > Perissodactyla > Equidae > Equus > Equus caballus. Next base: position 43,935,748 of record NC_091704.1, read on the forward strand.
AACCCACGTCAACATAATTTGATCAAAAAGTTAGAAGGCCACAATTACATTTCCTCAGCTAATTTAGAATTCTGGGAACACAGTACATTACAGGATACTTCATAAGTGTGCATTTGAAGATACTGCAAGATTAACCTGACATAGGAAATTGCCTCTTGAGCCTTCAAATTCTATACCTCTGGTTGGTTTTCTATTTTTTTCATTTAGGTTTTACAGTTAATTACTCAGGACTATTTGTTTCCATGAGCCTAATTTCAAATCTAAAGGCAAAGGTGAAATGTGTATTTTTCTTTTTCTATCCCCTAGAAGAGATTGCCCCAAATCAACTATCCTATGATTCTTTCTGTTCAGCTCACAATACAAATAGCTTATTCTTCAATCTATGTCTTATAAAGCAATACTGAAAAGTTAAATAGAAAACAGTTACTATATAGGCTATGAAAAAGATTCGCTGGTGGTGATTTTTATGCTTGATTCTAAATAGATTTCATAAGAAGGGCACTTGAAAGAGGTGGCTCAAATTTTGCCCCTCAAGGTATCTTGAAATTATAGGCTCACTCTCCTAAAGTTTCAAAAGGCCTACAACTCAGGCTCTGAAAGGCATAGCAGTGACAGAAATGTTTACAGTCATTTTTAAAAAGCGACACTTCATAGTTTTCTCTCTCACATGGCTCTCTAATACACTTGCAAAATAAAGGCAAAGGGAAAACCAAGAATAAAAATAGCTGAGTGCTCCAGCAATTGGGCTTCCTGCCTACTTTCCCTGTTCCAAAGAGACACCATCCTGCAATAAATACTTCATAGACAGCTGGGCTTTTGCAGCGTCAGTCGGCATCTGATGCCCCATATTTCCTGGTTCTTTTTGTTGCCAACGGTTGGCCTGGCAATGGTGGTGAAATGGGAGCAATTAATCTGTAGATGAGGAAGGGCTTCCTTTAACAGTTGAAGGGTACCGTCTGGTACGATTCCAAAAACTTGTAGTGTTTTTAGTGTGGGAATTTCTCCAAGTTCACTGGAAAGGAAGAGAGAGACTTTCAGAGTAGCAGCATCTATGCAAACTGTTCCGCTACAGTTACATGACCCAGTTTTTACAATTTGTATCATAGTTTATAAAACGCAAACGGAAAAGATAATTTGCCATCAACGATTGGAGAAAATGGCAAAGGTGAATCGAACCACGGAGCCCAGGCCATAGTTTGGGCAACATGGCCTTAGGAAACATGCCAGTGCGTTTTGCTGAATTTCTAACAACCTAAAAACTCCAAGGTATATTTAAAATCCAACCATATTTGCTTTCTTTCTCCATTCTTGATTTATACCAAATGATTTGTGTTGTGTTGTGAGGAGAAGCTAGCAAGCTAGCGATGGTAAAAGTAAATGTTTTACTGTAGTATCAGTTGAAATCACCACAGGTTACATGCAATTCAAGGATACAGACTTGACCTTTATTTGAACTAGGCTCCATCTCTCAAAAGGAGATATCAGCAGGGTTGATAACTTCTCTTATTTTGCTGAGGAAGATTTGCCCTGAGCTAACATCCATTGCCAATCTCCTCCTTTTTTCGCTTGAGGAAGATTCGCCCTGAACTAACATCTTTGCCAGTCCTCCTCTACTTTGTACGTGGGATGCCTCCAAAGCATGGCTGATGAGTGGAGAAGATCTGTGTCGGGGATCTGAACCTGCAAACCTAGGCGGCCAAGGAAGAGCACATGGAACTTTAACCACTCGGCCACAAGACCAGCCCCTCTGATAACTCTTAATAATGGTTAATACTCAACAACTGCATTATATACGTTGAAACCTAACAGTAACTTCACTAAGATATTTTAGAGAGGGTTGGGTAGATGGAAAAAAGGGGGTGACCAGTTGTAGCCATTTCACCTCTCAACACATTGCCATTTTTTTTTTCTGTCACATATAAGCCAGTCCTCTTAAGTATTTCACATTAGGTGAAATACATCTCTTTGAACAGTGAAATTCTCATCCACAGAAAAAAGGGAGCCTGTTTCCCCAAAGTAAATACTTTTTGATAATGATTCTTTCTTCTTAACCCAGATCTATGTGCTTAGAAATTCATCTCTCTGATCTATATTTGCTCTAGGTTGGGACACAGTACAAAGTCTTGTGAAAGGGAATATTTAGTTTGGAATTTCATCAAAATCTCACTGCAGATCAATGACCGAGAGTTAGAAGCATCCTTTATATTTTCACACTGCCAGTAAGTGCTAAAAAAACCCTAACTTTCCTTATAGTAATGGTCGCCTTGCCTCCAATCTTTCTTCCTTCCAGCCTGTTCTCTTTACCAATGACCACGGCATCTTCCTAAAGCCTAGCTCAGATTATGTTACTCCCCTGCTCCAAAATCTTTGACGCTTCCCTGATGTTTACGGAACTCAAACCGTTCAGCTGGCCTTAAGGCCTTCCATGCTTCACCTGCTCTCCCAGCCTTCCCACTACCCTTCTAAACATATTTATTCGATATTCAACAAAGTGTCTTAAACATCATAGATGTTTAATATATGCTAGCTGAATACAAGATGAAAAGTAATTTAAAAAACAAAAATACTACCCAAATAAAATAAATACGCTTGGTGTTCATAAGAGGACAATAAGGTCTGGAGGTCACAATAAACTAAAAGAAAATCAAGAAGAACAAATTCCTGTTGTTCTTAAAACAAACTAATCTCTGAATACAGGGGTCTAAAGAAAGGTTGCAATATATAGAGGTTTATTACTTATCATCGCTTAAGATGACAGCAATCTTGCCCCAATCTTAAATCCTTCTGTGAAATGTGAGTGTGTGAGAACTTTGTAATAATCATGACAATTTTGGTTCTGGGATATCCAAACTAGCCAAATCGTTAAGTCATTCTGCAGTGGACAGTACTTAAAAGAAGCAACTGTAGGTGGGAGTAAGAAAAGGAAGTACGGCGGATGGCGGAAGAGGAAATGTTCTTGTAACAGCATTGGGAAAGGGCCTTGGTGAGGAAGGAAATTACACCAGACTCTCAGAAGACACCCAGAGGTTACAAAAATACTTACAGTAAAGTTTCAGGTATTATATCATAGCACCGACTGAGTGACAAGTGTTGGAGGTAGTTGAGCTGGTAAAATTCTGGAAAGCAGTCATTCTTTAGCATGACACTATCACTGTAACAGAGCAGAAGAAAAAATTCAACACCTATCCATCAATCCTAGATGGAGAAGACCAGAATAGTTTACCACCTAGTTCCTTCAACATATTAGCATCCTTTCCTCATTCAATAAGCAATCATGATGTTTCAATTTTTATTTTAAAATGATTAAAGAAAAAAAAATACCTTAAGTCTAGGTGGACAAGATTGGGGCATCTTCCAACTAAGGTAGAGACATCTAGAAAAAAACATGATGGTGACTATTAAATTAGGAACAAGACAAGAATATCTACTATCCATACTATCATTTAACATTATGCTAGAAGTTTGTAACTAGTTAGAGTTAGACTATTAGAGTTGCAGACTATTAGAAAGAAAAAAAATTATCACCTTGGCATATAAGACTTTTTACTAAAAAATTCAAGAGAATCACCTGAAAAACTATTATTTTTACATAGTAAGAGAACTGTGTAAAATGAGTAGTTAACAAAACTCCAGAGCCTACCTATGTATCAGCAATAGCTGGCTGGAAAAATAGAAAAAAAAAATCCCACTCACAATAGCAAAAAGCAAAACCAAACATCACTATGTATATATGAACAACATATCATAAAGGTAGCACTTAAAATCAATAGGGGAAATAATGAATTATTAAAAAATAATATTGCTGGCCTGGTGGCGTAGTGGTTAAGTGCGCACGTTCTGCTTCGGCGACCTGGGGTTCGCTGGTTTGGATCCCGGGTGTGGACGTGGCACCACTTGGCACACCATGCTGTGGCAGGCATCCCACATATAAAGTAGAGGAAGATGGGCATGGAGGTTAGCTCAGGGCCAGTCTTTGTCAGCGAAAAGAGGAGGATTGGCAGCAGTTAGCTCAGGGCTAATCTTCCTCAAAAAAAAAAAAAAATTGCTACCACAACTGGAAAAAATTTATTTCTCCAACTCAAATAATATACCCAAATACAATTCCACATATATTTAAAAAGTTCTAAGTGCAAAAATATGGGTAATTATTCATTAGATTTTGGGATAGGTAGGGGTTTCTAAACATAAAAGAAAACATAAAGGGAACACTAATAACTTACTACATAAAAATTTTAAAACTCTACCACCACCTTAAAGCAAAACAAAACACAAACAGAATTAAAGAAGTATCAGAAAACTGGGAATAAATGCTTCCAACATACATAAAACAGAGAGTTAATGGTCTTATTATCTAAAGAGCAAAAGAAGATAAACAGGAGAAAATGGGGAAAGAACAAGAACAGATACTTTGTAAAATGCGGAGATAAAAAGGGAGCAGGAAACGCAAAGTAAAACTAAAATATTGCTTTTCAGCCATCATATTAAAAAAGTTTTATTATAATACCCAGAACTGATGAAATATAATAAAGCAGGTCCCTCAATACCACAAGTGGATATTTAATTTTATGCAGCCTTTCAGGAGAGTCAACTGATTTTTGTTTTTGAGGGTGAATTGATTTTTTTAAAAAAAGTGTTCGGGACATTACCCACTTGGCTCTTTGGCTCAGTAATTCCACTTTTAGAAAAATAATTTGAGATATGCTTGTAGACATTCATGTAGCAACAATTATAATAGCCCCTCCCCCACTTAGATTAATAGGTTAATTGTCATCCATTCTGTGGAACACAATGATAACAGTAGCTATTAAGAAGCTTTTTAATAACATTGCATGATTTGAAAAAATATTCAGGCTATATTGTATAGTGAAACAAAACAAAATATATACAACGCGTTATAATCTCAATTTAATTAAAAGACCTTCACAAACTCCTATTTTACACACAAACTCACACTCAGAAAGGGTTTGGAAAAAGGGCTGGAAGGAAACGCACCCAAACCTTATGCAGTTACCGAGAGTGGTGGGATTAGAGGTAACTTTTCAGAATTTGGAAGAAACGTCACATGTGCTACTTTGTAATCAGAAAATACATCAATAAATGTTATTTATTTTTTAAAATAGAGAAACTTCATTAATGTTGGAGGGTTTTTTTTCTTCTCACAGCTGTATCGTCAGCCCCTTCTCCTACCCTGAATCCTAGACTTGCATTTTCAATTGCCTCCTCAACACACCCACTGGGAGATGTGATAGGCATCTCAAATTTATGCCTAAAACCAAATGCTTGATTTCTCCCCCAAATCTGCTCCTTCTCTAGAGTCTTCCCCATCTCAGTAAGTGCCAACTTCACTGATTCCAGCTGCTTAGGCCAAAACCCTGGGAATCATACTTGACTGTTTTTCTCACATCCCACACCCAATCTGTTACCAAATCCTGCTACGTCGGCTTTCAAAAGTGCCCCAAATCTGATCATTTCTTGCCACCTCGAACGTTACCACCCTAATCTCCTACAGCCTTTTCTCAACACAGCACCAGAATGGAACTTTTCAAAGGTGAGTCGGATCATACCATTCCCTACCCCAAATATTGCAATGGCTTCCCAGCTCACTCAGAAAAAAACCAAAACAAAGCTTTTGCCTTTGCTTAGAGAACTCTCAGCTATCTCATCTCTTATCACCATCCTCCTTGCTCCCTCTCACGTACTGGCTCCCATATCAAGAAAAAAACCCTCAAACATGAATGAAGTTTGTCTATTTTTAAAAATAAATAAGACTTATTGGTTCATTTTCTGATTACAAAGTAGCACATGTGATTTTCTTCCAAAGGCACCTGCTGGCCCTTAGTTCTAGAATGTTCTTTCCTCACACATCTATATGGCTCACACCTTTCTTTACTCATTCATTCAGGTCTCTGCTCAAGTGTCACTTCCTCAGAGAGGCCCTCTCTTTGACTGTTCCCTTTAAAAATAGCCCCTTTCCCGCTATGTTCTACCTGGTTACTCTGCTTGATTTTTCCTCTGTGCCTTTCACCTCCTTTTGTAACATTTAGTTATTTGTTGACTGTCTAGCTCCCTTACTCAAATGTAAGCCGCACAAGGACGACTTCATCTGTTTTGTTCAAGGCCACATCTCCCAAGTCTGGAACACGGCTTTGTGCACTGTGGTGCTCAGTAAACACCTGTTTAATGAATGACTCAAAAAATGAAGAAAGTGCACAATACCACTTTGAGGGACCCATCATCTAGCCAGCCAACCTACCGTCAACAAAGTCCAAAATCAGATACAATCTTATTCTGACACCATCTAGGAAAGTATAAAACCTTGGGGGATGACACCAGTTAGCCTCCGTCTCCAGCCATCACACTGAGGCCCTGCCATCCCTTGGTGAGAAGGGTTACTAAACAGCAGTCACTGCCAAGATTCCCTCTTCACTGTCCTCCTCGTTTCACCACAAACTAGAGAACCACATGAGCTAAAAGGGATCTTAGAAACCACTGAAGGTAACCAGTCACTTTAGAGCAAAGACAATTTCAGCTAGAGAAGTCAAGGTCAAAACCAAGACCAAGAGCTAGGCCCTCCAAGGTCTCGTTCAGTGCTCACCTACTGCCCCACGGGGAGGCAGTCACTGGTGGGAGGAGGGTGGCCAGCAATTTCTGAACTCTCACTGTGTGTCAAGAACAGGTCAGTGTGCTGCATGTATTAACTCATTTATTCCCTACTGTAACTCCAAGAGATGGGTTCTACTGTTATCTCCATTTTATTGATGAGGAAACTGAGGAACAGGGAGGTTAAGCAACTTGCTCAAAGCTACTCAGTAAAGGGCAAAGTGGGTACTTGAACCCAGGCAGGCTGGCACCAGTCTAGGAGCTAAAACGAAATACATATTATCTTCTGTATAATAAAACAGTCTGTGCTATTGTTAAAGACATTAGTTTAAAAATTTTTGACTTCCACTGTATAATTAAGAAAACACCTCAACTTATACTCTGCATCTTTGTCCTGGCCTTGAATGCATCCAGCAAGCAGGATTTTATACCTATTATTCCTGCCAAAACTCGGTGAGCAGGCTATTTGTTCTTTTCTGGACGAACAAAGAGAAAAGTTTTAAGCCAAACTTGGACAAAATTAACAGCAGTTTGCCTACAGCACAGTTGCTCAACCTTGTACCCAGAACCTTGGTTCATTTCAGAAAACTCTCAATAAGAAGTGAGAAATTCAGATTTGGGAAAAAAATGTAAATAGGGCACTGCCTTCTCTTCTCTTGGGGATGACGAGAGAAGAATTAGCAATGGGATTCAGTGTGAAGAGGATGCTCGCTGGTGGGAGTTTAAAATTCTCAGCAGGCAATTTGTCAAGAACTATCCAAAGCTTGAGAATGGTGCCTAATGCTTGACTCGGCAATTCCACTTAAGGATCCATCCTTTGAAATGCACTCAACGATGTGTCTCTGTCCATGACGAAGCTGTTTACACAAGGGGAAGACTGCAAGGATTCTAAATGTCCATTACAAGGAGATCAATTGATAATTATTAAACCAATACAAATTATTCCATATCTAGGTGATGAAATATCACACAGCCACTGGAAATGATGTGGCGTAGTCACTGAAAATGGGGTTATCTGGAAAAAAGCATATTACGAAGTATTTCATATACTTTGTCCCACTGCAAAAAACACTTTCGTACAGGAAAAAGACAGGCAAGATGTTAGTGAGACTGACGATTTGTTTTTCTGTTTTTCCATATTTTACATAGTTTTGAGAATGACTATATAATTCTATAACCAGATATAAAATAGAGTTTAAAGGAAAAAAGTGTAGGATATAAATAATACATGTGCAGGGGAGTGGTAAGAAAGACACAATTGCTGCTTTTACAGATTTATAAAGAAAACGTTCCCCCTGTCTGAAAATGCAGGCATCTGGACATAAGTGAGGGCAAAGGACCCGAACCCCTGGCCACTCAAGAAAATCTCGCTTCTCTTTTCTATTGCCTGATACATCTTACTGCCCAAAGCATACAACATGTCCTGGAGAAGGTGCTTCAAATGCTGCTTAAATTTTAAGAAGATACACTCTGCAAATGTTTGATTCAAACCTTTTAGAGCAGAATCAAGACTATAATAGACAAAACACATATGTTAAGATGAGCTAATAGCATCATGACACCAGGAGAGGGCTGAGGTACACCGCTGCTTTAACTCGGCTTTGTGCAGCCCAAAGGGTGAATGTTAGCCCAGGATCACAAGGGGAAGCTGTTCAAAAACTCTTGCCATTTGCAAACACTTATCTTTGCGAATCCAGATTTTTCTGAATATTAGACAAAGCATAACTGAAAGTTGAGGCTTATAAAGACTGTAACGTGACATACGACCCCCAAATTCAAATGCCTGTGTTCATCCAAACCACCTCACTGCTCTCTTAGACTAAATTAAAAAGTAAGAGTTATAAATATGAACTTACAAACAGGGTTCATAAGAGGGTTTTTCAACCTTGGCACTACTGACCTTTAGGGCCCGATTATTTTTTGTGTGTGATTCTGCTGTCCTGTGCATTGTTCACCAGCATTCCCGGCTTCTACCCACTAGATGCCAGTAGCACCCCTGCAGCCGTGACAATCAAAAATGTCTCCAGACCTCACCCAATGTCCCCTTGCAGGCAAAACTGCCCCCTGCGGAGAACCGCGGTTTAATACTAATCAAACCGTGCATTTATCTACTTCTATGTTGGGGGTTTATCTAATAATTTAGTTGATCAAAAGACGTTCTTCTGCTTAAAAATAAATAGTTTTAAAGTATAAGGGTTTCCACTTCTGGATTCTAGATTCAAATCTTGACCCTACCTCACCAGCTGTCTGCTTTCACCTAACCCTTCTGATCAGCGGCCACCTCATGTGAAAAATGAGAACAAGAACACACACACTGGATTGCCTGAGACAACTTATGTAGGACAGCACTTTGAAGATGCTCAGTCAGTCAGACCTACTATTGTTGTGGTTGTTGTTAAGGGCCCAGGGCAAAGAGAGTCTGACCTGATCTCTGGAGATTCTTCCGGTAGCCGCTAAGATTCAGCTGGGTGATGGTCTCCGACACATGCGCGACGGCCACTTGTACGTGCTTTTCAGTGAAGTCATAACACCAGGAGAGGTTCAGCTCATCCAACCTGCACACAAGGAGGGTAATAAGGAAAGCATGACAGCGTCACACAGGAAGGAGTCCACCAGGCAGCACTGCCTCAGCTGCAAATGAAGACAATACAAACCCACAGAATCCTTACCATTGTATGCACAGCACCTCTGCTTCTCAAGCAGCTACCTTTGCTACCTGAAAATGCCTTCTCCCCTCCTGACACACTCCCCTGCCCCAGTCTGCCTCAGAAAGGTGCCTGAGCCTAGGCCTTAGGGAATGCTGCCCTCTTCTGGAAATTGAGGGGAGCACTCTCCTCTCCTCCAGAAGGCTCACACCTCCTTCCAGGACTGGAGGTAGAAATTCTAGCCTCTATCTTTTCTTTCTCAACCACCGAGGTTGTTGGCAAACAACCACACAGTACGAGCAATCACCTGAGATGTTTTAAAAAATTGATGGATGGTACCAGGAATAAAGAGATGCTGACACTGCAGAAAGTCATTCATTGTATCTGGCCTCTGCTAACTGAGCAAATGAGCGATTCAAAGAAAACGTCCAGATGCTGGCCTGGTGGCGCAGCAGTTAGGTTCACACGTTCTGCTTCAGCGGCCCGGAGTTTGCTGGTTCAGATCCCGGGTGTGGACATGGTACCACTTGGCAAGCCATGCTGTGGTAGGCGTCCCACATATAAAGTAGAGGAAGATGGGCATGGATGTTAGCTCAGGGCCAGTCTTCCTCAGCAAAAAGAGGAGGACTGGCAGCAGATGTTAGCTCAGGGCTAATCATCCTCAAAAAAGAAAAAAAAGGGTAAAAAAGAAAATGTCCAACCATTAAACTACCCATCCCATTCCCAGCATTGCTGAGAAAATGTAGGGTTCTACATTTTATCTCATTAATAACATTCTTATTTGAAGGTAATCTACTTTTAACAGATCATTAAGACATAAGTACAATGCTAAAGCAGAGACCAAGGGATATTAAAAAGGACACACACATACACACAGTATTGTGTATTCTGTGAACCATGTCACCCTCTCATTTTGTAATATTTGTAACCCTGTAGCCTTTATTTATATACTGATATTATTACACAATATAAAAGATGTTTTTAACAGAATCACTCAAATTCACGGCATATATTTGCAAACGTACCAAATTAAATAAAAAACTATTAAGTCAGGTCTCCAGATATTATAGGGGAAAAAACTGTACAGTTAGGTGTAAACAGATTTCTTTCAACCATACTATTGATAAACACGTGAGTACATGTTCCTTATTTTAATAGGAACAAGACAGATTACCACACAGTGTCTTTTGCAAACAATGAATTGGGCTGTTGAGTTTGGACAGAGAGTTTAAAGGGCAAAGGATATTACATAATCCAAGAGTTCAGAGACCGGGCAACAGCTCACACTCAGATGTGAAAGATAATTGTGCATTTGAAAGAACAGCTCTACAGTGAAGTCTCAAATCTTTCCCACCTGGAACAGCTGCTCAACAAAGTCTTCAGGGCAGATTCGGAGAATCCAGAACACCCAGAAAGGTTTAGTCGCACTAAATTTGAGTTCTGTGCAAGATTACTAGAAAAAGGGAAAATGTCAGAACAATACCAGTAAGACACTCTTCCTCAATCAACCAGCTGTCTGAGGAAAGCAGGCTAGTGAAGTAGTTAAGCCCACAGGCTTTCGAGTCAGAAGTGAGTTTAAATTAACATCTCACTATCTGTATAACCTCAAGTAGGATGCTTTGCCTTAGTTCACTCATCTATGAAATGGCAACGTCAGTACCTTCTTGGTAGGGCTGTTAAAATTAAATAAAATAAAGAAATAAAGGGCTTAGCACAGAGTAAGTACACAAGAAACATCGATCAATGTACTTCTTAAAGACAAAAAAGCAATGGAATAAACGTATTTCCATTTCACTCATAATTGGAAACAGCTGTAGGCAAACTTCTACTCATAAAGTCACCAGGTTCTTTCAATTAAACGTCCCTCAAATTTGCCCTCTCCTGCACATTGCCAAATGCCTCATGTTAGTGAAACTTAGTGATTAAAAGCAAGAGTTTTGGAATCATACTACAACACCAGTTCAAATCTTGGTTCTGCCACCTACTAACTGTGTGACAAGTTATTGGACAAGTTATTCAGCCTCTCTGTGCCTCAGTTTCCACATCTGTAAAAAGGGAACAGTAGGAACATATTTCATGGGGTTGCTGTGAGAATTAAACGAGAAGTCCCTTAAAGACCTGAGTACCTGGCAAACAATAAATGCTCAAGAAATGTTAGCTACTATTATTCTTACTATTTTTTTTATATCAGGCTTCATCATTTCTCATCTGAATGAACACAACAGTTCATTACCAATTAGTTCCTAACTAATCTAGTTTCTTCCATGTCTGATTGACCTTCCGAAGTGCCCAGTGAGTTAAGTTTCTAAATGTCAACTCTGACACGTTCCTTCCACTCTCAGAACCACTCTTCACCACCTCCCTCTTTCTAGCCTACAATGGAGCCCAGACTCCTTACAGCATGGCAGGGCCCACACGATCTGGTCCCTGACCATTGTCCCCTCCTCACTGCCCTCTCTGAGCCTGTGCTCCAGCAATCCCCAATTACTTAAGAGTTTAGAACCACACAGGCAGCTTCACCTAGGCTGCTTCTTTCGCCCCGTCACGTGGAGATCTCCCATCTGAATATATTTAATACTCAGCTGAAGAGTCACTTCCTCTGAGAAGGCTGCCCTCTCTAAACTTAATTAGCTTGCTGCGTGTTGCCACATATTCACCCACGCATTTAACAAACACAGAGCACTGTGATTATCTGTCTTTCCCATGAATGAGGCACAGACCATGCCTTTATTCATCCTGATATCTCTAGAACCTAGCACAAGGCCTGGCATATAGTTAACATGCAAACTTCGGTTGCCTAGATGAGTCCTGCAAAGTTCTGCAGAAGTGGGAAGACTGCACTGGATATTTCCTGAGTTCCTCTGGATATGGACACAGGGGCACCCCAGTGATATGCAGAAAACAAAATTAACACACATAAAAACAACTGCCTTTGTGACATGCTCCTGGCTGCCACTCACTTGACAATGGGATCCGAAAGCTGGAGGCCTTCCAGGCTTAGATTCTGCAACTTGGAGCACTGAGACAGAATGCCATGGAGGGTAGACACATCGATGACTGAGTTCGACAGGTCCATGTGCTGTACACGAAAAGGGCTGAACACAGAAGAGAAGAAAAGGGGCTCCATAAGGCAGCTCACACAAGGACATCCAGATCACACCCAACCCCTTCCCATCTCCAAAGGAGCAGCCAATCACAAACAAGACACTAAATACACATTTCAAGTATCAGCTATAGTTGCGGTCATAAAACAAATTGCTACCAGCTAATTCCCATCCTCATTCCTTTTAAAATTCAAAAGTACTTTTGCTAAGTCAAGATGTTGCTGCCCATATAGGCCCACTCACAAATTAATCATTGGGCAGCACGAGAATGAGCAGGGTGTGGGTGACAAGGAGATCATGCCTATGATGACACCCATCGAGGGTGAGTGGATAAATGGCTGTGGCATTTACTAAAACAGGGAAGACAGTGGAAGAGCAAGTTGTGAAGGGTGGTGAGTTTATTGTTAGATATGCTAATACTGAGGTACACGGAGGAAATTCAAGTGTGGAAGTTTTTAGGTAATTAGAAATAGGAGTTTGAAAGAGAAGGCTGAGCTAGAGATGAGTACTTGAGAGTCCAGGCATAAAGGTGGGTGTACAGGACGGAGCTTGTCCAAGGACAGTGTGTGGATCCAGAAGGAAGGAAGCCAGGAACGGACCCTGGAGTGAACAAAGGAAAGCCCAATGGGAAGGAGACAGAGGACGAACAGCCACAGAAGGATTACAACCAGTGAGGGAGGAATGCCACCATATGACCACAGAGAAAAGGGAAAAAGTACTTGAGTCGGGACACAGGTTTCATCCCTAGCTCTGCTGTCTTTAGCTTATTCTTCTGTTCAGTATCTAGTTATCTAGTTAGTCTGCTCAAGTCTGAGACCGCACTAACCATATTGCAAAACTATCAGTAACCGAGGAATGTTTTTTCAAAATATTCTACAAAACAAACAAAGGGCATTTTTTCAAGTTGCCAATTTGTCCACAATAGGATCGGAAACCCAGAGCTATGAAATCTGAAAAGACTTCTCACACTTTTCTCTTTAGGCAGTGGGGAAATAGCTAGGTAGCCTGCGTGTGCTGGTGGGTGCTCCACTCAGCTCCTGCCTCATGGGAGGTCAGGATGCCCATCTGCTGAGGACCCCACTTCGGATGCTAAATGCGCATCCCTCACCCTGGGAAGAGCCCGCGACAGTAACCCCGAGTTAAAGTGGGAATAGCATCACTGAAACCTGTGCCATGTTTCAACACAAAGGCCACACAGCAAAATATGCAATTAACATCCCACACTGCACAGATGACCTGTCACGGGCCGTAAGGCTGGGCAGAGAAAAAAAGTTTTGATCTGTTTTCCACCTCAAGATTTAGAAACAGTCTTCTCTGGGGATTTTTTTCCTTTTTACCTGAAATGTTCAACTAATGGTTGGTCTATAAAGGATCGTGGGCAGCGGAAGGCAACCACCCCTCGGGACAGCAACCGGCCAATCGCATCTGGATGCAGGTTTCTACCTGTGAGGTCTAAGGTCTGCCACAGAGACTCATCGAACCTGGAAAAGAAGAGGGCTCGATTTGATCGGTCGCGGGCACTGGATACTGGAGATCCTCGACACCGCTAGTAACAAGGAGGACATGGCCACTAACCCGCCTTGAAGCAAATCCCGAAGGAATCTTTAAGTTAACTATACAATTAGCTATGATATTTTTAAGGCACTATTGAATATTTCTTGGTCATATCATGGATAAGCTTCCATCTTCCTCTTTATTTTTATTTTCAAATTAGATAGTTCAACGCTATTATTTGCAATGATCTAGAACCAGATATAAAATTCCAGCATTCAATTTAATTTGACGACTTTAAAAATGATGGTTGAAATTACTTAAGTGATTATTGACTAGGTGAGTATGTTTCAAATGGCCTAAATAAACCCAGTTGGCATTTTTGTTAAGCATGAACAGGTTAGCACAATTACCCTAAATAACATGTAAATATAACTAAAAGAAAGAAAATTAGCTTTACTTTATTGTAAGATAGGGCTATCAGACATCCACTAGGAAAAAGAAGTCAGAGTTCAGCTGTTTTACAATATTCTTTAAGCTTGAAAAATATATATATACATGCACAGAACTATGCATATATATATGTGAAAGGAAAAGGGAAAAATATTACTTAGATTTTGGATAGTGTTTCTAAAGCAAAAAGAAGGTACCAAAATGTACTGAACAGTACAATAAAGGAGCTTTAACATCCATAGCTTAGTTCAACTGAGCAGAAAAGAAACCATGAGATCAAGCACATGAAGGGATATGTCATTTAATTATTTAATTTTTTTTAAAAGATTGGCACCTGAGGGGCTGGCCCCGTGGCCAAGTGATTAAGTTCGCGTGCTCCGCTGCAGGCAGCCCAGTGTTTTGTTGGTTCGAATCCTGGGTGCGGATATGGCACTGCTCATCAAGCCATGCTGAGGCAGCATCCCACATGCCACAACTAGAAGGACCCACAACGAAGAATATAAAACTATGTACTGGAGGGCTTTGGGGAGAAAAAGGAAAAAAATAAAAATCTTAAAAAAAAAAAAAAAGATTGACACCTGAGCTAACAACCGTTGCCAATCTTTTGTTTTCTCTGCTTTTTTCTTTCCAAATCCCCACAGTACAGTTATATATTTCTTTTAGTTGTGGGTCCTTCTAGTTGTGGCACGTGGGACGCTGCCTCAGTGTGGCCTGATGAGCGGTGCCATGTCCGCGCCCAGGATCCGAACCAGCGAAATCCTGGGCCGCCGCAGCAGAGTGGGTGAACTTAACCACTCAGCCACGGGGCCAGCCCCTGAAGGAATATTTTAAATGCCTCCTAGAATTTTATTTTTTAATACTGCTTAAAGTAAGCAGGCCACTGGCTAGGGCTTTGAACTAATTCTGCATAAAGAAATTGTCATTCTGTGATTTGACCTCTATTATTAAGAAGGCAGGACCGCAGTGCCTGGCACATAAGGAGCGCTTAAATGCCAGTTATCACTTTTATGAGAACTGAGATGAAGATTAACAGACTCTGCATGGAAAGGACAGCTGGTGAAAAAAAAAATCAAAATGGGGTCACTTGGTTGGGGATAAGTGAAACTCAACCAGCCCGGCTCAGTATTCCAGGTAGCAGACCTCCTTGTGGCTTTTCTAAGCAAAGAGCCTGCTCCTGTAAACACCAAGGGCATCGTATTTCCAGCCCCCTCCCCCCAACTCCACCCCAATGGAGGGGAAGGGGCTCCTGCTCTCTCACAGCGAGAGCCCCAGATGTGTGGAGGAGAAGAGAGAAAAAGCCTTTAAGCACAAAGCAAAGGATGGCCAGGGACTGGATGGGGACTAGGGGAGGGGGAGGCGGTGGTGGAAAAAAGTTCAAACTGAAACAAAGCCTTTTTCCTCCCTTGGTTCCGGCCTGTTACTGCCTTCTCAGCTCACCAAGTCTTTCCATGTGCAGCTCACTGTCCACACCTGAAAAGTGTTGCCTCCAAACTAACAAAAACACCCACAACTCTTGGCTGCCATGTGCTGAACACTTCCACAAGCCAGGCACTGCATGGGCATCTTTATGTTTTATCCTCATCCTCCAAACTGCCTTGTCCTGAAGGTAGCACGATCCCCACCTTAGACAGCGGGAGAGGCTCAGAAGTGTCAAGGGCCTCACTCAGGTCACACAGAGCCTGAGTGGCAGAGGCTGGGTTTCCACTCAGCTCTAATGCCAGAGCCCTGCGTTCTCTCTCCCCACTGCACTCACTACCCAGCCCACCGGTGTGAGGAATGGCTGCGCCTTCATGCACCCCTAGAACTCCCTTCACTCTGTACACTGCCTGGCCCCGACGCAGCATCCAACCAACGTGGGCTAAACCGAACACAGGGAAAAGGGGTTTCAGAGATGGGGTAAATTTACATCTCCAGGAGACTCTCCCCTTCCACTGTGAAATGAAGACACCGATTAATAAAAATATGAAGATACTTAGTTTGCTTTGTTTTTCTTGGTTTTTAGTTTCACCAGATCCAAATGAATAAGTTAATAACCCTCCTTTTCTCTTCCTCTCCCATATGTATCAAAAGGGGTGAAGAATACTTACGCTAGGTGATACCACCTCTTACAAACACTGGAGACTTTTAGGAGTTCTGGGAGGCAGAGGCAGGAAAAGATTCCTAAGAGCAGCTCATCTGGAAGGGAGTCCCAGGAAACACCTTCAAGAAAAACAAAAAAAATGTGTTTTTCCATCACCCTTCTCTTAGCCATCAAGTCTAATGAGTCTTTTCATGCACGTAAAAGATACACGACATGCAGCGTAAAACGGGAATTTAATGCTAATCAAATTACTCATTGTCACAACTGTTTTTTTTCTGTTCACTCCTTCTACGTACCCTGAAGTAAGCACCACTTTCTCAGCAAAGGAGAAAAGAAAAAACCAAGACTATTTTTCATAACGTTCTTCCCTTCGGTGCCCGCCAGCCCATCTGAGGCAAGGACTGTATTAATGGTGGTACAGAGCAAGTCCCCACCCGTCTCCAGAATCACACAACATCATCTAAGATACCATGATGCTTTGGGTCACTAAGGAATGCCTCATTTCTCTCTTAAGTGGATTCAGTGGTGGATTTCTCAGGTCGTGACCTTATTTAAAAGGCAAATAAACCTTCCTCCCTCTTCTTCCACACTTACAGAAAGCACAGACAAGTCAATTTACCTAAAAGAGCACTATCAAAAGGTGCTCTTGTCTATTAATTCAACAAAGAAATTCAACACATATACTTACTGAGCACCTGCTATGGTGCCCGGTATCGTCTTAAGTGTTGGGGAAAGAGGAGTCAATGAGACAGACAAAATACTTTACCTTAGAGAGCTTACATTCTAGAGGGTGGGAACAGACAATCACATGTTAAAAAAAAAAGTACATGATACGTTGAAATTGATTAGTGCTATGCAGCAAAATTAAGCAGGGGAAAGGGGATGATGGGGGCGTGGGGCAGGTGTTCAAAGGCTGAACATAGCGGTCAGGGGAGGCCTGACCGAGACGGCGATCACGGAGCAAAGGCTTGAACAAGGTGAGCCCTGTGAGTACCTGGGGTGTGTTCAGGTGCTGGGAACAGCATGTCTGCTTTGAGGAACAGCAAAGAGGCCGGCGTAAAAGAACAGAATGAGCAAGGCGGTGTGAGGTAGAAGATGAGGTCAGAGAGGCCGGGTCAGGTGGGGCTTTCCACCCCATGATGAGGCCTTCAGCTTTGCCTCTGAACGTGCTGAGGAGCCACTAGAGGGTCTGAGCACAGGAATGACAGCATCTCATGTAAGTTTTAAAAGGATCACTCTGGTTGCTGTGATCTGAATAAACTGGAAGGAGAAAAAGGTAGATGCAGGAAGACCACTTTTGTTAGTCTTATAAAAGCAATCTCTAAATAGCTATTCAACAAGCATTAAACTCTTACATATGAACGTAGAGAATAACACACAAGATCAGGAGAATATAACAACGGCCAAAAAGCAAACAAAGTATGCACTGAAGAAATGCGGAGAGTGGGTGGATGAGTTCAATAGTCTGCCTTCCCAGTCTCTACCTCCAGATCTCCTACGTGGATCCTAGGGCCATCCTTTCCCTCCCGCGATGGTTAATTCATGTGTCAACGTGAAGGATCAAGGGGTGCCCAGATATTTGCTTAAACACCTTTCTGGGTGTATCTGTGAGGGGGTTTGTGGATGAGATTAACATCTGAATCAGCAGATTGAGAAAAGCACAGGGCCTTCCCCAATGTGGGTGGGCCTCATCCAGTCAGAGGTCCGATTTGAACAAAAGGCTAATTAAGGGAGAAGTGACTTGCTCTGTCGCTGAGCCGGGATGCGGGTCTCCTCCTGCCTTCAGACTCAGACTGGAACCCACCATCGCCTCTCCTGGACCCCAGGCCTTAGAACTGCAGACCTTGGAACTTTTCAGCCTCCATAACTGTGTGAGCCAATTCCTTATAACAAATCTCCAGATATCTCCTATTTGTTCTGTCTCTGGAGAACCCTAATACAACTCCTGCCCCCATTTAAAAGGTGCCAGGACACTGCACCAGGCTCTTTGGGGACCATGAGGGAGAACAGCATTGAGGAGAGCGATAAACATCTCAGTTGGGGCCTCTGGGGAGTATTCCTGGGCAATCTTTCTAAAACAATTATGCCCTTCCCTCAATTAGAACCCTTCAATGGTGTCCCCCCAAACATTTAGCCTCAAGTCTATTCTACATAGCATGAAGTTCAAACCTTTCATGTCAGGGACCAACTCATATTTTTCTAGGTTCATTATCTAAAAATAGGTTCCAACCATCTGGAGCTACTTGTAATTCTTAGAATGAGTTGTTCCCCACATCTCAGTGCCTCTGTGCATGCTGTGCTCTCCCCAACTGCTATTAATTTAACATCAAGTTGCTATTAAAGCCCCAACTCCTATGGAAGGCCTCCCAGGACACCACCAAGAACACGGCACTTTTTTTTCTTTTTAACCACAACTTTTTGTTTACTTACTAATCTGTCTAGGCTCTCACTAGGTTAAGAGTTCTTGAGAACAAGAACTCCAGTTTTTAAAAAATCTTTGTATTTCCAAGAACTAGCACAATGTCTGATACATTCACCCATCCATATATTTAACATACACTATATGCTGAGGTCTGTTCTAGGTTCTATGGATACAAAGATGAATGAGGTACATCCTGCTTAGAGTTGGAGAGACACAGACAAACAGGAAACTCAAAGTGTCATGACAGGCTGCAATAGGGTTCAGGGTGCTGTCCTGTGTAGCATATGGGGCTGGAGCAGTGATCAGGGCAGACTTCCTGGAGGTGGAGATATGCAATTGCTCAATTCATGCCTGCCCCTCTCTCTCTAGAGGACAAAATTAAAGGACTGAGGCTCTGAAACCTATAGTTAGAGGGATGAAGGTGCATCATCCACAGTGACCCTGGACCCCGACCTGGGGAGGCAGCTGGAGATTACCCCAAGGCTCCTCAGTCTGGCAACAACCCTCCGCCTGGGCCACGAAGCTCCTCCAAGGTCAGCATGGACAGAGGATGGAGGTTCTCAAACCGGGCTCCTGCTCTGCTCCTCAAATTGGAAAAAAGTTGATGGAGAGGCTCTTAAGTTTTTCTTCCATTAATTCTTAACTCTCTGATCTCTGCTCCCTCCTGCATATGTAGATCAGATTCTAGCATTTGATTTGGCAAAAAATTACACTGAGTTATTTCAAGTCTAATACACTGAGATTTTACTATGATCTGCAAGGACCATCCTGATACCAGGTGCCTGGCCTCCCCAACAGGTGTGAGAAGCACTGGACTGAGGAAGAAGCAGGCTCTCACTGGAGTTCGGCTATGCCGCCCTCAAGCCTGTGAACAGTGGGCAAGTTACTTCATCCTTCTGAGGCTTGGTTTCTTCATCTGTAGTAATGGGAATACAGATTTACCTTGCAAAGTCGTTTACTGTGAAGATTAAATAATGTATGAGAAAAGATTAAGTGAGTCAAATTTTCCTTTTTCTTTCTCGCCTCTATTCTTCTCCTTTCCCCATTAAATCTGCACATTTTCCTTTTGTGAGCTTTTCTCTTCAATGCTGCTTGGAACTTTCACCTACGTGAAAGCATCCAAGGTCTGAGTGGGGTTTGGACAAGGCAGCATGGTGTGATTTACCAAGATCTCCCAAATGCCCTCTAAGTTTCGGATCCCGAGAAGCAGATCCTAAGGATCTGAATTCAAGTAGTTTATTTGGGAAGTGACCCCAGGAAGCATTGGAAAGAGTGACGAGACACAAAGAAGGGAAGGAAACCAATTCAGGTACATTAATAAGCAGGTTATGACTATGGGCAACGGGGGTTCAAATCTGCTGGGAACTCCACGAGACCAGAGAGTCCCTGTCCCAGAGCTGCCCCAGCCAGCGGAACAAGGGCTGGGGTATTAATCCACCGACTGCTGGCAGTCACAGGTTGGGGACTTCTGGGAAGGGGGGCAGGAATGTTAACTCCCCAGCATGCCTGCCCAGAGAAAGCTGATCTCAAGACAGAGAGTCATCTGTGTGCGGGAGAAAGCCTCCGGCATATGGGGGAAGGGTGAGCTTCAAGGCACTGTGGATGGGGCACCGAAGCATCCATTAAAGGTGGTGGGAGCAGAAAATTAGGGAGGCTCATTGTGAAGTGCGGGGCAGGAGAAATAAATGAAATAAACTCATGAACTTGGTGTTTCCTATTTTATTGGGAAGAGAGATATCAGGAACAACTAGAAGAACAATATAAGATAGGTAATTAAAATGCTAGGAGGAAAATCTGGCAAAGCAATGAATGCAGAGGTTTGCAGAGGACAACGAAGCCACATAAGTAAGATGAATCTAGAATTAGGAGGGCTTTGCATTCTAACTTCTATCTTCACCTGCCCAACTCCTACTTATCCTTCAGATCTCAGCTTAAATGTCACTTCCTCACGGGAGCACTCCCAGGTCACCACCATAGCCCCCCTGTCTAGTTTGCACATCCAGCGCCTAGCACAATACCTGGCACATAATAGGCATTCAATAAATTTGGTAAATGCATTACACCTTTTACTCTCCCTTCATGCAAGCTATGTGCTAAATCTGTATTTGTGTGACTGGTTGTTAACCTGTTAACTACTACATAATCAGTGCCTAGGAGAGAGCCTGGCAATGAATATTAGAAAGTGCTCAATTGGTAACTCACAAAGGAGTGATCGACACCCAAGGGAAGGATGCTGGCTTTATTTTATACAAAGGTAACACTACTGGCTTCTTAGGACCAGATTCCTCGTTTGTAAAATGACAAGGTTGACCTATGGCTCCACTTCTACAAACATTCCTGGGTACCTAATTAACACACGAGGGCTGGGAGGTGGGTGTAAGCCACAGTCCCTGCCCGACGGCCTCACTGGGCAATGAAATAATAAACAAATACATAACACAACATTTAAAACCGCCACTTACTGAAAGCCCTAAAAAGTGTGAGGCATTTATTAAAGCACACTGACTCTAATCTTTGCAGCAACCATAAGTAGCATTATTCCATTTTATAGGTGAGGAAACTTGTCTCTGTGGGGTTAAAGGTGAGATCAACCATTAGGTGGCAGAGCCGAGAGGGAAATGTGAGTCTGTTCTGTTTCTAAACCCCATGCCCCCAGGTGAAGGTGCAAAGCCATAAGAGGTGGATGTCTGAAAGCTGGCCAGGTGGCAGACGGTACTGCAGGTGGGGGTACAGTAAGGGGATGGGATGGCACTGTTGGCGTACGGGGAATGAAGCTGAAGACAAAAACCCAGGGCACAATGTCCTCTGTCAGTCCACGAATAGTCTTTGAGGTGGGGGCAGAAGATGCAACTAGGACAAAAGGGACGAGGTCACACAACTAGTAAGTGGTGGAGTGGGAATTCAAACCCAGGTCTGATACCAAACTGTGCCCTCTTTCTACCCTAGGATGCTCTAAGATTCTACGGTTCTGAGTACTTGATGGTCTACAAGTTTAAAAAAGGTGAGAATTAACCTGACTTGTGATGGAAAAAGAAATCAATCTACGCTAGGGAGGGAGAGGTGGAGGGGAGGGGGGGTAACACAAAGATGCTGAGAGCTATCGATGGGTTGGCCACCAGATGGAAGGAGCAATTGCCAAGAAAATGCACAGCCTCAGCTAGCAGCCAAGTACCCAGGGCTCCACGCAGCCGACCACAGGACGACACCGATTCGAGAGCCCCTGGGGTACGGGTGGGGGTGTCACAGCAGGAAATTGGCTGCTGTCCCAGCAGGTGGGGCAGAAGTCTGTCTTCATATAGCTGCGCTAGTGGCTGGCATCCAGGCTTATGATACGCTCAATCTAATTTTACTTGCCATATTTAATTCTCAAAACATCAACCATCTGTTTCCTGGATTCTTGACTACACCGCTGCCTGGTCTGCTTGCCCAGAGCGGATGGAAAGTCCAGAGCAGGTCTTTCCTCCACTCGCCTCTTCTAAACCCCCCAAGGCTGCATACCAGCCTCACACAGTAAGGGAAGATAATTATTAAGTCCTCCCCTCTAGTCCTTTATTACACGGATAGCAGTTAAACATACTGTGGAGCCATGAAAGGTGAAAACTTGCCAGATTCACAAACCTGCTAGTCATCACCCTCAGCCAGCACCATTTCCACTTATTCCTTAGTTACAAACCCAGCTGTCCACTTCTGTAACTTCAGCACTGCCCAGGCCTCTTAAACTCCTCTGGAGAGTGGCTTGTTGAAGTTTTCTATGCATTAGATCTCTGCAGTATAGAGAACTTATCTTACTTGACATATTTGTTTCTTAGAACATCACCTACACTCAGATTCAGATTCAAACTCCAAAGTAATCTTAATCATAAGCAAAATTTTGACTCAACATTGCGCCTCTCTCTGAGCACAGATGAACCAATTACCCTTGAAGGAGAAGCAGGCACTGGTGCTCACACCGACTGTTTTTTGTGTGTTTAAGGGCAGGGCCCCACCTCCTGTTTGCTTTTGCTGGCTTGTCTTAAGTAGTAACAACCCATGCTTCCTTTCTGGTAGACTACAAACAGATTCTGCTATCTAGGATGAGTTTGCCCCTGCTTCCTACAAATCATAAAGAGAAATCACTGGATCATGCTAGCTTTTGGTATTTGGGGTTTTTTTGGCTGGGTGGGCAAAACTGAAAAAAACAAAACACAGCAAAACAAAAACAGGGGTCCTGATGATCCCCTCAGCCCCACAACCCTATATTTCTATGAGGGACTGGCTCAACCCTGGGGTGTGTGAAGAGTAATGAACCAACCCTGGAAATTGGGATTTGGAGAATAAGGTACAGCATCTAAGCTCTGTGAGAGCAGACACTTTTGCCTGCCATGTTTACTGCTGCATTCCTAACCTCGAGAATGGTGCTCACTAAATATCTGCTGAATGAATGAATGAATGAATGAAAGGAAGCTACAGGGCAAAGAAAGATGCCTGGGAGGGTCCCATGAAGGCTCTTACAGAGCTGAGCTTTGGCAGCTGCAGGCTGAGATTCATTGCTGTGTCAAGAAATCAATTTTGGGGTTGGCCCAGGGGCACAGCAGTTAAGTTCGTGCGCTCTGCTTTGGTGGCCCTGGGTTCACAGGTTCAGACCCCAGGCACGATCTAGCACTGCTTATCAAGCCATTCTGTGGCAGGCATCTCAGATATAAAAGAGAGAAAGATGAGCACAGATGTTAGCTCAGGGCCAATCTTCCTCAGCAAAAAGAGGAGGATTGGCGGCAGATGTTAGCTCAGGGCTAATGTTCCTCCAAAAAAAAAAAAAAAAAGAAATCAATTTCGTTTGACAAACATTGTTTTGAAAGAATGGAATGGAACAGAATAGAAAATATCTTAGTAAGGAAAGATAGAGTTTTGTGAAATTTCTGTTTCAGATACACACCCAGGATTGCAATGTAAAATATATTTCGTATAGGTTAAAAAAAAAATACTGGAGAAAAATGTTTGCCTAGAGGTATTAAAAAGCAGATTCCCAGGCTCAAGGCAGACTTCTGGGACTGGAATCTGTGGAATTTTGCACTTTGAACAAGTTCCCTTGGGGATATCAGCATACTCTAAACTCCGGAGTCTCCAGTCTGAAAACCATTGTAGGGTCTGGAATTTCAAGCAGTTTAACAGCCATGGAAGAGTGGATCAACAAATTAGTTCAACAGTGTTTTCAAGGCCATCCTCTGTTTATGGGGGGTTGACAGGGGATTGAGATAGGCATTTAATGACCATGAATAAAACACAGCTGTCCTCTTCCTGCCCACTACTGATCTCACTACTGGGCCATTTCCTTCCACACACTCACCCCAAGAGCCAATCAGACCTGTCCTCATACTGGTTGGCCACACAGTTTTTTCTTTTAAAGTGTGTTGATTTCTTTTCTTTTCTTTTTTTTTTTGGTGACGAAGATTGGCCCTGAGCTAACATCTGTTGCCAATCTTCCTCTTTTTGCTTGAGGAAGATTGTCACTGAGCTAACATCTGAGGCAATCTTCCGCTATTTTGTATGTAGGATGCTGCCATGGCACGGCTTGATGAGTGGTGTGTAGGTCTGTGTCTGGGATCCGAACCCACGAACCCAGGGCCGCCAAAGTGGAGCACGTGAACTTAACCACTACGCCACCAGGCCAGCCCCAGCCACATAGTTTTTATCTTCCATAATAAACAGAGAGGAGGATTTAGTCACCAGACGGGAGCCTGGCTTGGGGCCTGCAGAGAGAGACTGCTGAGTGAGGAAGCATGAAAACCTCACAGCCCAGGGCCACTGTCAGCAGATAGCTACATAAAGCATGTGTGGCCTGTTCTACCTTAATTCTGGCAGAGCTGTCAGCCACCTGTCCTGACAACTGCAGACAAAACTCCCTGGAATGATGATCCAGCTACACTGGAGGCCCCAGGCTCCTGGAGGCCCACTGGAAATCCTCTCCACCAGCTGTACCTCATGCTGCATCACTGACTCTACCCCCTCTTCCACACCGCCTAGCCGGTGTGCATTGTGTGTAATTCCATGCACATACAAAGGATACTATTAGTTTCCCTCCTCACCTCTCTCTTAGATGATCACAGAAAACTCACTATTTTTTTTCTTTTACTTCAGATACGTATTTTTTTGTTTGTTTTTCTTTTTTTTGGAGGAAGATTAGCCCTCAGCTAACTACTGCCAGTCCTCCTCTTTTTGCTGAGGAAGCCTGGCTCTGAGCTAACATCCGTGCCCATCTTCCTCTAGTTTATACGTGGGACGTCTACCACAGCATGGCTGCCAAGCAGTGCCATGTCCGCACCCGAGATCCGAACCAGCGAACCCGGGCCGCCGAGAAGTGGAACGTGCGAACTTAACTGCTGCGCCACCGCGCCGGCCCCTCAGATACGTATTTTTTGAAGTCAATTTTAACAATCCAGACTCATTGATTGGACCCTTTCCAGATCCTCTCTTTTCTCAGAGCCTCCACTGTTGCTAAGCGGAAGGAGGAAGCTTGTCCATGTCCAGTGAGAATCATCTCGGAAGCCTTTCACATCTGGGAAGTTTCAGGTCCCTTTGGCACAAAGGGCTCCCTCCCCTGGCCTCCTACAGCACTCACTGCCTGAATACACCGCTGCTGGCGTATTAGCGGCCATTTTTTGCTGTGAGCTTCTTTTGTGTATCGTCTTTTCTCAACTTCCCGTGCAATTTCCTAAAAGACAGCAACCATCCCTTAATCTGCCGTCTTGTTTCCACAGTGCCTTGCTTAAAAAATGTCTTTTTTATTTACATCTGTGTGTGTGAATGTGGAAGGATGCACAGCAATCGTACTCCGTGTTAAAAGCTGGATGCACCAGACAAATTAATCAAAATCTGCTTATCTTGTCAGGAAGTGTCTTTCACCACACTTGGATGGTCAAGCATCAAATTGCCACTGCTACATTTCAGACACTCAATATAGCAATGACACTAAATTTTGAAGGAAAAAAACTACACTAATAGGCTTAGACTAACAGTATTAAGGACAAAGGATAAAGCAGCCTTTCAATGGACATCCGAAATTTCGTTGACTGCATTAACTGGGTTTCCGGATTGAGTGTTGTGTGCCAGGCAGCCTGCTAAGACGTTACGGGAACTCTCATTTAATCTCCACAGCAGCCCATGAAGTGGGTATTATCACTCCATTTCACAAGGAAACTAAGGCTCAGAGAACCCAAATAACTTCCCAAGGTTGGTAAACAGGAGAACAGACATTCAAAGGCAGATTTCTCTGACTTTACCACAATCCTTTACCATCTTTCTAATTAATCCAACTCTTGACATAGATTCCCAGAACATAATTTGAAGGTTCTTTTTCCTAATGAAAAGGTCAAAAACCAAAAAACCCAGATTTTTTTAAAGCAAGCAAGCAACCAACCAATCAACCTTTCTGCACAAAAAGCCAGGTGGGAGAATTTAGGAACATACCTATTTACCTTGGCTCTGCAAGACTTCATCTTTAGGTCTTTAATCTCTTTTTCTCCATCACTCACCCAATTTCAGTTTAGACTCTGATCACCTCTTCTAAAT
The DNA here is from genome assembly GCF_041296265.1 of Equus caballus. NCBI lineage: Eukaryota > Metazoa > Chordata > Mammalia > Perissodactyla > Equidae > Equus > Equus caballus. The sequence continues at coordinate 43,962,088 of NC_091704.1, forward strand.
TTCAACAGCCTCCTAATTCTGTGGACTCTGTCAGAATCTATCCAGAATCTGACCACTGCCTATCACCACTCTCATACCTCCTAACAAGTCTCTAAACGCCTACCCTCAACCCCCTACATTTTACTCTCAACACAATAGTGTGTCCTTTTCAAAGGTCACATCACAACTCTTATCAGCATCACCTCTAGCTGATCTCCCACTACTCTCCCTTTTGCTCCCTGCACTCTTAGGGAGGATGGCTACCCTGCTGTTCCTTGTACAGGCAGGACATGCTTCTGCCCCAGGGTCTTTGCACTGGCTGTTCCCTCTGCTTGGGGCTCTCTTCTCTAAGATATTTGCATAGCACATTCCCTCACTCCTTTATGCCTTTGCTTAAAGCTCACTGTCCGAGTGAGGCTTTCCTTCAATACCCTGCTTAAAAGTGCAACCCAGGGGCCGGCCTGTTGGTGTAGCAGTTAAATGCGCACATTCTGCTTCTTGGCAGCCCAGGGTTTGCCGGTTCGGATCCTGGGTGTGGACATGGCACCGTTTGGCACACCATGCTGTGGTAGGCGTCCCACATATAAAGTATAGGAAGATGGGCATGGATGTTAGCTCAGGTCCAGTCTTCCTCAGCAAAAAGAGGAGGATTGGCAGTAGTTAGCTCAGGGCTAATCTTCCTCAAAAAAAAAAAAGTGCAATCCATCTACCCACCTCAGGACTTCTAATCCCTCTTGGCTTGTTTTATTTTTGTTGTTAGCCACAGCACTTATCACCTTCTAACATACTACCTACCAAATTTATTATGTTTATTGTGTCCTCTCTCGAGAACAGAAGCTCCATGAGCATAGAAACATTTGTTTTGCTCACTGCAGTATCCCCAGCACCTAGAACAATGCCTAGCATACAGCATGTTGTCAGCAAATATTTGCTGAATTAATGTTTTAAATGACTTACTAGCAAGAAAAACTGGTAATCCCAGGTCAAGGCATTACGTTTACCCTATGACTTTGAGTACTCTTGGGGTTCTGATCCACTCTGGGAGGCACTCGCTCACCTGCTGAGAAGACTGGGAATGGCGAGCTATTAAGAGAGGAATGATATGGTGAGTTCTACATTACAGTCAGTCCACTCTCACTCTGGGGGATGGATCTGGAGAGGAGAAGGCTGGGATTATGAGTCCATTCCAATCATTCAGGCAAGAGATGTTCACTGAAAGCTTGAGAAATATTTATGAGACGAGAGGGAAAGATTCAATGATTGGGTGGATGTTGGCGGATGGTGGGAATCTGAGCCACCCTCAGGTTTTTGGGTTGGGTTGGTTTAATCCTGGGAGAAATGGAGACAGGGTATATCAGAAGAATCCCATTTGAGAGTGGACCTGGAGAGGTAAGTCTCCTCCACTTAGTTTAACTTTCACGTTAGCAGTTCTTTGATAAATAACTAAAGTGATTATGGCAAAAAGCTCAACCAGGGCTATAGAGCAGCAGAATATAAACAAAAGGAATCCTACAAGAAGATCATGGCCTATATTCCCATTTATCAGTGGCACTGAGCTAGCTTTTGAGCAGATAGATTCCCTTCTAAGAAAAAAGGCAGGAATGTCTTCTCATGGCTTAAAAGTCAATTATGCATTAGAAAATGTATACCCACCAAGATTTCTAAAGACTTCAACGACAATGACCTGTGCCATTTCTTTGGCAAACAGCTTCAGAATTAGGTGATTTTAAAAGGGCCCCACTCTAAAGATCCCTGAACAAATCTCTATTTTATACAACAAAATAGTTCAATCCACCCCTTAGGTGACCTAGAATTTTACCCTCATACCTTACCTGGAAAGTTTTCTCGATTTAGCTTAGGTCTGCGGACGATCACAAAGTCCTTGTCATTCCCTTTGCTCTTCAGCCGTTTTCGTGGGGGGCTCTGCGGGTGACCCAGATTTGAGAGCAGTTCCTGGGGGATGTTCTCACTATCCACCTCCTCCTTCTCCAGAGCAGAGACTCCCATGCCCGACAGCAGTTCACAAGTCTTGCTAGAATCCCATCCCCACGTGAAGCTGGTGGTAACGTTGCTACTCTGGTCGGGAATCTCCTGGAGGTGTTTCCTGCAAAGATGCACAACAGCCAACCCGTTTCTTTCTAAAACACACACGTAAATAATTCCAGGATAGGCCTAAACGGAACTGCAAGTTATGCATTGTAGAAAACTTTCACAGCAGCTAACAGAACTGCATTTTTTACGTGATAATGGCGAGTTCCCAAGAATGAAAGAGAAAATAACCAAAATCGAAAAGGCTCTTTGATTTATGATCGTGCACAAAGCCTCAAGAATTTCCTAGGGTGGAGGGAAGAGAGAAGGAAAGAGGGAGGGCAATCATACACTGATTGAAAGCAGGAAAGCCCGATAAGGGAAGCCAAACAAACCCGCACGCTGATAACTGCACTAAAGCTTCCATCCATCCACGCTTTCCCAAAGAAGCAGCTAAGCAACCATTCACATTATAGCATTAGTAACAATATTAGCAAGTAGCAATATTCGCGGCCTAAATGAATTAAGACGGTCCATTCACCTTCTGCCCCTTTTTGCAATCGGTTTACCTGTGCATGGCGTCCACAGATTCGGGAGTTTTAAATGCGTGCATTAATTGCAGACCTGCCCGCCTCTCGGATTCCCGCTTTGGCGCGCAGCAGCTCACAGCGTGCTACTCGGGCCTCCAGCTGCAAGACCCGCGAACTCTAGCAACGTTTCATCCCCACCGCGCGCGCAGGGCTCTTCTGCCCGCTCTCCTCCGCAGCCGCCGCCTGCGGCCCCGCTGCCTCCTGGGAACTGTAGTTTCTGCCCTGCCCCATAGTCGGGCTGGCTCGCAGCTACTTCCTTCCCTTGCAACTTCGCCCGCCCTCGAGATACCCACAACCCCCCGCGGCTGCGGGGCTGGAAGGCCCACGGAGTAGGCGGGGAAGCGGAAGTGGGCGGCGCTCCGGCTGACTGAGAAATGTCAGCCGCTTGACCGGGAAGGGTTTTCCTTTCCCGGGAATCCGCAGGCCTTCTGGTGACAGTCACCGCCGTCACCTGGTAGCGTGGGTCCCGGACACGGGACGGCTGTGGCAGGCGCGGAGTTTCCCGGTCTTTCCAGACGCTGTCTGGCGAGATCGCGCGGTGAGCCAGAGGAGGAGAGCGTGAGGCACTTGGTGTCTGGGGCCGAGCGCGGCGGACATAGAGAGGACCCTGGAGACCCCAGGCGGCCGCCGCCGCGGGCCCGCGTCCCCGGAACCTGAGTGGAGGCGGTAGCCCGGCCCACCCGCCAGGTGAGAGGCTGCGGGCCGGGGGCGTTCCCCTGTTTTTCCCCTCTGCCTCCCCCGCCGAGGAGAGGGCGGCCCTAAGGACCGGTGTGTGGACAGGATCCTTTGCTCACCTATAAAATAGGCGCTGAGACGACGACGCCCGTCTCCCAGGCTTGGAGGGAGGGGCGGACAAGATAACGCGTGGGAGAGCGTTTCGTAGACGATAGCGCGGTTCGATCGAGAGGCTGTGGTTTGGTTTTAGGGGAGCAGGAAACCACAGTGCATCCCTGTGCAGTGGGCGAGAGCTGCGCGTCCTTCCCCTGGCAGCCTTGAGCGGTCTCAGAAGTGCTAGCGTGGGAATAAATCAGGTGACTGTTTGCACAGGCCTTTACCAGGCAACGCTGGGAGCCACCCGCAAAGCCATTCGGCTGCTCTCGCTCAACCGGTTGCGTCTGGTTGCGTCGCCGCCGTCGAGCCAGCTGCTTTCAGCCTGTCTCCGCGGAGACGAGTCGGGGGGCGCTTAGAGTAGGGAGCGTGCCACATTCCAAGTAGGATGACCATGCGAGATCCATTGTGCAAACCTCATTGTAACGGTGACCCCGGGAAATCAGGGGAAGAAGGAAGGGGAATAAATTCCAACCCTAGTGAAAATGGAGAGGATTTATAAAGTTCAGAAGCAAGCAGGCCAGTCTCATCTCAAAAATATTAGTTCAGCTTGCTGTATGACACACTTTCTTCTTTCTTTATAAAAAATGATTCTTATTTCTTTAAACAATGATTCATTTCTTTAAAAAAATGAATTAAAGCTCCCTTGCCCAGGTATGTGCTTGTTTCAAGGTTGGTGCTTAGCTTGAAAAGTAACCACCTCTTACATGAGGAAGGTATTCATGAACCTTCAGGTTGTTCTTGAAAGTAGGTGAAATTGGTGTGAAGAAGGGATCCGTTCACAAATCGATTTTGGTTGAAACTAGGTAGAGAATACTATGCTGAATGTTCACAATTCGTTAAACTAACATTATATGAAAATATTTTTAAGTGCAGTATTCTGATTTTTTACGTAAAGCCAGCCTTCGGTTACTTTGGCTAAGGAGAAAGCAATTGCCTTCCTTTGAAATCTACATCCTTTCCCTTAAAATCACAACTCATTAGAGAAGTTTTTTTTTGGTGAGGAAGATTGGCCCTGAGCTAACATCTGTTGCCAATCTTCCTCTTTTTGCTTGAGGAAGATTGTTGCTGAGCTAACATCTGTGCCAATCTTCCTCTGTTTTATGTTGGATGCTTCCACAGCGTGGTTTGATGAGCAGTGCTGGGTCTGCACCCAGGCTCCAAACCTGTGAACCCTGGGCTGCTGAAGCCGAGCCTGCCACTGGGCTGGCCCTTCAAGTGCACGCTCTTCACATGGCTCTGAGATGTGTTCTGTCTCTTCACAGCGTACAGACAAAGGAAGGGGTGTTGGGGCTACCTTGCAGATTTAGGGAGATAATCCCAATTTGTCAAGAGAGGCAAGAGGAGGGATTTCTGCCAGCGAGGATCATTTTCTTCTTTTATGAGAATGAGGGTGGGCCCAGGCTGTGGTAACCACAGAGAATGAGAAAAAAAGCATTTGATATCATTCATAGTTTTTTGGGGGGAGTAGGGGAAGACCCATTTAGGGTAAAGCTATGCTTTCATACCATTAGGGCAATTGGTTATCTTCTAGAAACACATTGATGTGAAGGAGGCAGAGGTTAGCGACTAGCATATATTAAAAGACCTACCCTGTGCCTGGAGCTCCTGCTTGGTATTTTACTTTTAGATCTCATTTGATCTTCATAGCAACCTGTGTGAGGTGATTATTTATCCTCATTTAACCGCTTAAATGGCATAAAGTCACACAATTATTAGAGTTGGGATTTAGAACCCAGGTTTACCACAGTACAATAAAACATTTGTATTTTAAAATAGTTGTAATTTTCAGCACTTAATAACACTGGCAAAATTTTTCATACTCGTGTGTTTTACCTTCATATTACTGCATTGATTCTTAAATAATTTTAAAATTATGAAATAATACATATTTAAAATTGAAATTAAAAGCACACATGTACAGGAAAGCACAAAGGAGAAAGTAGAAATCATCTCTTTACTACCCTTGGCAACCACTACTAGCATTTTGGTGTATATCCGTCCATGCGTATATGTGTATTTCCTGTGTATACTCCCTCAGACCCCTCTCCTGTCTCTTGGCATCTCTAAAGTGTCTCCTTGGATCTCACCTTTCTTCTAGGCTGGGGGAATCTGGTGGGCTCTTTGAATTACTGTCTGCAGTGGAGTGTTGCTCTTAGGTGGCCTCAAGCACAGATCCCTCCTCTCATCAGTCATGGCCATGGTAGCAGAATTAGTGATTTATTAAACCCTCAGCTGCTTTTCTCAAAAAGGCAACCGACAATGATGAGACTGGTGGACATTTTTAAAACTTCCAGGACTAGTTAGTACAAACATTTATGTTGTTTCCGTTTTCACGTTTAAGTAATGCTGCTGTGAAAAATAACATTGTGGATAAATCTTTGTTCCCATTTTGGTTTTTCTTTAAGTTATTTAAAGAGGAATTACTAGGACAAAGGTATGTATCTTTTTTAAGGTTTTTGATACATATTGCCAAATTGCTGTCCTCTCCGGTAATGGGTTTTTTTAATAAGCCAAACTTGAGTTGTCCAATCTTTGTTTATATTTTTTAGATTTTAGTCAACAATTATCTTATCAATTTAATATACAAATAACTAAATTAGGTGGAGCATATGGCACCCCCAGCTTTGAAGAGAAAATTACTCAGTTGAAATAAACAAAAGAGGCTATAGGAATTCATAAGGAACCTTGGGAAGTACTGTCATTCTGGACTGTAAAAAAGCAATTCCTCACTTGAATTTAGGTACAAGGTCGATGATATGGACTTTAAAACTAGCATTTTCTCATCTCAGGTTAGGGAAACCCCAGTTTTCATCTCCAATTTCATGGGACCCCCTAGGCCTAACTTTGTGTCATAACAAGGCTAAAGAAGTTCAGCTTGAACAGTAGTATGGGAAACAGAATAATCCACTCCCAAGGCTGTCTACACCCTAAACCAGTAAATATGACTAGATGATCTAGGTGGGCCCAGTGAGATCAGATGAGCCCTTAAGCAGTGCCTTCTCCTAGCTGAGGGCAGAAGAGGAAGTCAGAGATTCCAAGCATGAGAAGAATTTGACAAGCCATTGCTGGCTCTGAGATATGTGGGGCCATATGAAAAGACTGGAGAGAGGCCTCTCTAGAACTGAGGGCGAATACCTGCTGACACTCCGCAAGGACACGAGGATCTCAGTCCTATGACCGTAACATAATGAATTTTGCAATAGCCTGAATGTACTTAGAAATAGATTATTCCCCAGAGTCTCCAGAGAGGATCACAAATCTGCTGACACTTTGATTTCAATCTTGTGAGACCCTAAGCAGAGAACTCAATTGAGCCACGCTAGGCCTGGACCCACAGAAACTATGAGATGTGGGTGTTGTTTTAAGCCACTAAGTTTATAATTGTTTATAGCAGCATAATACACAGAGCATGGGAAGAGATACAACAGTATCATCTCTTTATTACTAGAATAAAGGATCTGTAGGATCCAAAGGATTCCATTTATTCATCTACAGTGTTTTAAAGTACTGACTATGAATCAGACCGAAAAACTGACAGCCATAGGAAAAAAAAATATTAGTAGCTAGTGGCAAGTTTATCTCTGATTTTGTTGTTTGCTTATGCCCATAATCTTACCGCCTATTATTGATGTTTTCATATATTTCTGTGTTGTCTTTTTTTAAAGACTTTTTTAAAGTCTTTTTTAATGCATATTCTGTAAAATTATGTGTATCTAGTTTTTCAATTAATGTTATGGTAATTTTCTAATGTTATTAAATAATCCTAATAAACATTATATCTTATACTTCAATAATATTCCATCGTTTGTTTCTGTCATACTTTATTTAGCATTTCCTTGGTTATCTATAATGTTCAGTATTCTTTTCTGTTGATTTAATGATTGTCTTATTCCTTGCACTGAACAGTTCAGGTAAATAAATATCTAGATCAAACTATAAAGAGATTTTCACATAATTATGTTGCAGTTAAATTCACATTGAATGATGTTCTTTTAAAAGCTGGATCTTGAAGATGGTAATGGTTTTCATCAGCACATTCTACGTTGCGCTGTTGGCTAACTACTTAATCTATTTTTGGCTTAAAAATAAGATTTGACTTACTCTTATTGTGATAGTATAAGTTTTCCCATAGAATATGAAATTTGAAATTTTGAGTAGTAATTAGAAAGAGGCAGAGTTTTGAATTGTAATAAGTATTTGTAAAATCAATTTTGGAGATCGTAACAAGAGTTTTATATTATCTTTGAAGTCAGCAGTAATAAAACATAGCTTATATACTAAAGTATACCACTTTTTTTTGTTCATTCATTTATTCATTCAACAAATTTTTTCTTTTTTTTGTTTTTGCTGAGGAAGATTCGCCCTGAGCTGACATCTGCTGCTAATCTTCCTCTTTTTTTTTTGTATGTGAGCCACCACCACAGCATGACCGCTAACAGACGAGTGGTGTAGGTCCGCACCTGGGAACCAAACCTGGGCTGCTGAAGTGGAACATACCAAACTTAACCGCTAGGCCATCAGAGCTGGCCCTAAATATTTCTTGAATATCTGTTATATGCCAGACACTATATTAGAGACTTAGGATACAGCACTGGATAAAATAGTCAAGTCTCTGCTCTCATGGAGTCTATGTGTGAGGGGGGGATTACCTAGGAACAATAAATATAAAGAATAGACATTATATCAGGTAGATAAGTGTTTTGAAGAAAAATGTAGCAGGGTAAGGTAATAGGCAGTGACAAAAGGGGATAAATTTTAGATATTTAAGAAAAATGAAAATATGGATGCTTGAAATGCACAGAGGAATTGGAAGAAACCACTTCAACAATATAAAGAAATAGTGAAGAAAATAGTTTATTAAATGTGATTTTTGTTTGTGATAGTTCACATAGGGGTATTTCCTATATAAATTTAAATTTAGCCTGTTAAATTACTCAAACTTTCTTTGTTCTTTTTATAACTAGTTTTGGCTGGAGGTGTTTGTTGATTTGAAGTATTTTGTTGACTCTGCCTTATTTTGTTTTCGTGGGTTTCATCACAGTCTTGGTTCTTTATGTTAAGGTATTAATTCCTTGGAATATTTAGTCCATAGACAAACAGAAATGCTTAACATTGATTGTACAAGGGTGAAAAGTATATAATGCCTTCAGTTAGTAAAGGTGAATTGTTTCATAAGAGTAGAGAAATGTCAAATAAAGCATTTGCTGATGCCTGTATCATCAGCATTTACAACTAAAAAATATTTTCAAATGTATGACTTTTCAATAATCATTGATAAGTTTTTCTGCATATCAAATAGATAAAGTAATTTTCTTTAAAGAAAATAAGATTTGTATAGATAAATAGAAAGCGGTAAGTATATTAAGTGAAGCGATAAATTAATAAGAATTTCAAGTCATGAAAGTTGAGTTGTTAGACAATATTAATGCTAAAGAAAAACACCATTTTGAACAGAGGAAAGGGTTACTTTCAGATGGTCTCTGTCTTTCTGTCTCTTTCTCTCTCTCTTTTAGAAAATCTTATGTAATGGGCTTTGGATGATCTTAGAAAACCTCATTTTAAGAAATATCCAGTTTCCTAGGATCTAGTCAATAGTGTATTTGTATGAAATATTCTGTTAGGACTTACAACATTAAGGAACAAACTCCAAATGACACTGTTGAAACTGTCCATGTCTAGTATTCTTGTTTTATAGTATTTTAAGAACTTGTGTAAGTTTTGTTAAAATACGTTTTTTTCCTGAAGGTATAATTTATGTGAGATTTTTCATATATGCTTTAGAAAATAAGATATAAATACTTGAGAGTAGGAACTATCCTTTTCTTTTTATATTTTTCTTTTCTTTTTTTTCTTTTTACTTTTTGTGAAGAAGATGGGCCATGAGCTAACATGTTACAACCTTTCTCTTTGTGCTTGCAGAAGATTGTCTCTGAGCTAACATCTGTGCCAGTCTTCTTCTATTTTATGTAGGATGCTGCCATAGTGTGCTTGACAAGTGGTGCTAGGCCCCGTGCCTGTGAGCCAAACCTGCGAACCCTGGGCCACCAAAGCAGAGTGGACAAACTTAACCACTATGCCACCAGCCCAGCCCCAGAATTATCCTTTTCATCTTATTTGTAGTCCAATGTAAAGCATGACAGTTTTCCGAAGACCTTATTAATACATTAATAAATATTGAGGAAATTTTCAACTGGTCGTTTCCTATGTTAATGCTGCATATTTTTTTTTTTTTTTTTCAGTTTACAGATGTGATCCAGACCATGTGAATTACTTTGGTCAGTCGGAGTGAACATTCGATAATGAGTGGTGCAGCATTGGGACTCGAGATTGTTTTTGTCTTTTTTCTGGCATTATTCCTACTTCATCGATACGGAGACTTTAAGAAACAGCATAGACTTGTAATTGTTGGAACGCTGCTAGCTTGGTATCTCTGCTTTCTTATTGTCTTCATACTGCCTCTGGATGTTAGTACGGTAAGAGGTGAAACGGATTTTCACAATTTAAATGGCAGTTGTAATCATACAGCGTGCTTGAGATATGTTAGTTCTTAAGACAGCTAAATTATGTAAGGTTATATTTATATTTTGAATTTAAATGTTACTATATGAATTTGATCATTAAAAAGCATAGCCAGGAGGGTAATTTTGGGTAGATAGATTGATACACTCCAATATCCCTAAAGTACTTGATAACCCTTTGATTTTCGTTTTTAAACCATTGCTTTAGACAATATACAACCGGTGCAAGCATGCTGCTGCAAACTCCAGCCCTCCCGAGAATAACAGCACTACAGGAGTGTATGCTGCTACCCCAGCTCCAAGGTATTTTTTTTTTTTTTAATATTGTAGAGGGCAAATTGTTTAAAAATTGTCAGTTTTTACCATCTGGATTTTGTATTTATAAAAGTGTATCCTCATTCTCTACTCACCCCTTCTGCACCTCCATCCTTTGCTAGTAGACTTAATTACTTTGTATTTTCTTTAAATTTAAATCTTAAATTTAAATTTTAAATATTTGTTGGTGCATAAGGCGTTTCAGTAGATGCTAATGAGAAACTTGGAGAAGACCTGATTTTTTAGTTTTGGTTTTACCATTTACTTAGTATGTGACTTCCAAAAGCTATTTTTCCTCTCAGCCTCTGTCTTCGATCTAAAAAATGGGGCATATGTTTTCTCTTTTGCCTAATTTATAAGGTTGTAATAAAGAACAAGGAGGTTATTCTGTATGTAGCATATGCCTTTCATGTTGCACATCCTTTGAAATCATTACAGTTTTAGACCAAGAATGAATAAAGTTCAAATTATCAAAATGTTATGTTAAATTCATATCAAGCTTCCAAGTAAAAAACTAATATATGTTGACTATAGCTTTTACCAATGCTTTAGGTAATATTTTCATGTTTCTTTGTGCAGCTTTTATTATTATTTTTTTAACCTAATCTGGATAAGGGTAAATTTAAAATGTAGACATTACTCCCCTTTGAACCATCATTACAATTGATATAGATCAGCAGCAATTGTGGATTTTTGGAAGCCCTTGGACTAAGGAATATCCTTACAGTCCAGGAAGACTGACTGTTAATGGAAGAATATGTGGTCAGATACACATCAGATCTTCAGAAAATTTACAGAATTATCTCTAAGTGCTGGCATGTATCTCCATAGGAGCTATGCTATAGTGATTGATTTAGTTAGCATTTCAGTTTCCAGGAATTAGTCACCTAATTTCTTCCCCCACCCCTCCCAAAAATAACCAGCCCCACAAATGGGGTGAGTGTGTATTTTAAAGGTAATCATCAATTTTAAAAGTAATCAAATCAGAGATTTAATTTTATGATGCATTTGCTTTTAAAGACTATTGCATTTTTAGACTATTAGGTGAACATTGTGTCCTCTTTTTACTCAGTGACGAAAAATACCTTGAAAGTTGAAAATTGAAGTGGTGTTCCTCTCTAGAACAGACTGTTTTGTTCCCTTTGGATGTGTTTTTTAGCTTGACAGTCAGCTTTGAATTTTAAGTTTTCTATGAAATTTTACAAATTAGAGTCAATGATTTAATATCTGAATGTAAATGAACTTTGCCACGCACAAATTAATCATGTAATTCATTTATTATTATTATTTTTATTTTTTTTTGGTGAGGAAGATTGGCCCTGAGGTAATATTTGTTGCTGATCTTCCTCTTTTTGCTTGAAGAAGATTGTCCCTGAGCTGACATTTGTGCCAGTCCTCCTCTATTTTTTGTATATGGGATGCCACTATAGCATGGCTTGATGAGTGGTATGTAGGTCCATGTCCAGGATCCAAACTCGTGAACCCTGGGCCGCCAAAGCAGGGCAGGCAAACTTAACCACTATGCCACCAGGCCAGCCCCTGTAATTCATTTAAGTTGTCATTTATGATTAATTGGCTTTAAATTGTTATTAAACAGCCAACATCCCTGTTTTAAGCCATGGAGTTACATTCCTGATGGAATCATGCCAATTTTCTGGAGGGTGGTATATTGGACATCACAATTTTTAACATGGTAAGTGGTAGTGAAGAATAAAATTTTTAAAAGTTTGGTTAAAGTAAAAAAAAGTGATTTTTTTTTTTAGTGAACCTTCATGCTTTAGAATTTATTCAAATATCATTTATTTTCCCCTTAAATCTGTCCTCTCCCTTTCTGCTTGTGCAAGTCTCTCCCATCTTAAAAGAAATGAAAAACCAAACAAAAAATAAAAAACAAAAAATTTTTCTTATTATCCTTCTTTTCAAGTTATTGTCGTCTCTCTTGACCCTCTTCAGTTCATTTTTCCAGCCCCGTTATTACATCAAACTGCTTTGGCTAATATCATCATCTCCTGAGTTCTGTCTGCTTAGCCCAGCCTTCTGAATTGCCTTCATGGGCTCCATTTCTGTGACTCATTTCCTAAATATTGGTATTCCCTAGGGTCCCATCTTTAGTCCTGTTGTTATCTGACTCTCCCTGCACAGCTTTAATTATAGCCATAGTTTCACTGACATGTGATGCGTTCTGAATCTTACTTTTTACCCACTGTAGCTTTGTCTTTTGGCGGTGCTCCAGACTCACATTTTATCCACTGCCTGCTGAGCATCTTAGATATCCTGCAGGGACTAAGCTCTAAAACTGGAGGTAGTGAACACTGCAAGCGAAAATCGTGCAGCAGAGTAGAGCAGTGCCCCTTTAAAGTCATGTTCATTGAACTCGACTGGGCCCTGAACATTGCCAGACTTTCCTCCTTTGTTTCTCTAGTCTACTTGCTCTTTGTTCTTCACCACAAATCTTTCCAATCACTTCAGACCTCTGCTGTTCCCTTTGTGGCTCTCTCTCCTACCCGCTAAAAACAGTCACCTTCTCTCATAGCAGATGACTATACTTTCTACCTTAGAGTGAAAGCAGATGTCATCAGATGGCAGCTCTTTCAGCTTCTCACCAACGGACCCTACCTACCTACCCATCCGTTCTTCCTTCCCCTCCCCTTCAGTTGAAAGACTCCCTCTTATTACAGTTAATCCTTCTTCCTGAAATATGAACCTATCCCCGTCAGCTCTTGTTACCAATACTTTCAGCTTCCAATTTCAACAAAGCATGCACAGTTCTCTCATACTTTGAAAACAAAGGGAAACAAACAAAAAGTCTCTCAAATCACAGCCCTTTCCAGCTTTTAGCTTCTACCTCAATGATCGACCCCTCATCACAGCTAAATGTTTTTTGGAGACTTTTTTTATTGAAATATAAATCAGTACAGAAAACTGCACAGATTGTTGTTTAGTTTGATTTTTTCAAAGTGAATACACCCATATAACCACTCAGATGATGATATAGAACATTAAACAGTGTCCCCAGAAGCTTTCCTCATACCCTTCTCCCAGTCTTTACCCTCCCCAAAGGTAACCATGATTCTGACTTCCATCACCATAGAATAGTTTTGCCTGTTTTTGAACTTTATATACATGGAATTAGACAATGTGTACTTTTTTGCATGTCTCTTTTTTTGCTCACATATTTGGAAGATTAATCTGTGTTGTGTTGCATATATCAGTATTCTTTCCTGTTTCATTTCTGTAAAATGTTCCATTTCATGAAAATACCATAGTTTATTCTACCCAGCTAAACTTCTTAAATGAGTTGTCTACATTTAGTTTCTCTGTTTGCTCATTGCTTACTCATTCCTCAACCCATCAAACCCTATTTTTTACCCCCACTTCTCCCCTCACACATACAGCTTCTTAATTTACTTGACCTCTTGGCAACATTTGATTCTATTGTTTTCTCTCTCCACTTTCAAACACTTTCTTCTTCTGGTTTCTACTCCATATGCTTCTTAGTTTTCTTCCCTACCTCTCTACACAGTTCTGTCTTAGTCTCCTGTGCTGGACCCTTCTCCTGTTTCTCTACCTCTCCTTTAAAAGTTGGTATTTCTCAAGGGTCAGTCTCAGTTCTTTCCTTCTCGTTCTATGTACTCACCCTTCCAGATCTCATCTACTCATGTTATTTCAGTACTATTGATGTGATGACTCTGGAATCTACCTGTCTTTCTAATCCTCTCTGCTGAACTCTGAAGCTGGATAGGCAGCTACTTCTGTGCAGCTCCTTTTGGATGTCTCCTAGGTACTTCAAGATCAGTATATTGACAACCAATTTTCTCCCCTCCTGCTTCTGACCACGCCACCACCCCTTACTCTGTCCCGAATAGTTCCAATGTTGTTCCCTCTCAGTTCATTCTCCATGCTGAATTCTTATCAGTCTTTAGAAAACTAAAATTAAATCGTGTCTCCTTTCTGTTAAAGAAAATGATTCCTCATTATTCTTTGAGTGCAGTCCAAACTCTTTATAAAGACCTTAAAGAAAGGCCTTTTTTAGAGTCATCTTCAGTCACTCACATTGTGGCACTCCCTACTGGTCATTGTGGCCTCCTTTGCTCCCAGGAATGCTTTGCTGTCTCCTGCCTTAGGGCCTTTGCTCTCCTCAATTTTAATATTAGAAAATTATTAAATCATCTATTATAGTTTATTCAGTGTTAATAATTATTCAAAATCATATTTAATTGTGAAAAGAACTGCAAGTTAAAATTGAGATTCATGTATTTCTGGTATTTTGAAATTATGCAGACATATCAAGTGTTTTTTAATTATATTTTTTCCAACCATCTAGGATTCTGTTACCTTTCATGCAGTCATATGCAAGATCAGGAGGGTTTTCTATCACCGGAAAGATCAAAACTGCACTGATTGAGAATGCAATCTATTATGGCACCTATTTGCTGATTTTTGGAGCATTTTTAATTTATGTAGCTGTAAACCCACATTTGCACTTAGAATGGTAAGAAAAGTTGTCTTCTTAACATTGTTTCTGTGTATTTTGTTTTTAAAAATTAATTTTTATCTCATATATTCAGATAGATATTTCATCAAGAAACATATCAAGTTATATGTTTTATAGATTCCCCCAAAAGAATGTCTGAATATGGGACCGGCCCAGTGGCGCAGCGGTTAAGTGCGCACGTTTCACTTCGGCGGCCCGGGGGTTTGCCGGTTCGGATCCTGGGTGTGGACATGGCACCGCTTGGCATGCCATGCTGTGGTAGGCGTCCCACATATAAAGCAGAGGAAGATGGGCATGGATGTTAGCTCAGGGCCTGTCTTCCTCAGCAAAAAGAAGAAGATTGGCAGCAGTTAGCTCAGGGCTAATATTCCTCAAAAAAAAAGAATATCTGAATAATTCATATTACTAAGAAGGGAAATATGGAATAACATCTTTAATTACAGCTATTAGACAAAGGACTAATGCTTTGTCTAATAGCTATATTTTGAAAGTATTGACCTTATCAAGACTTTGGATAGTCTTTTGAATTCTAGTTTTTTTTTTATTGGAACTTGTAAGTGTTTTTTCTTCTGTTCTAACTATAGTTTGAGGGTGTATTTCTCTTTACTGTTAGATTTAGACATTGCAATAAAATTGAAATCTGTATTATACTTGTGCTCTGTAATATACGTGAAGAGGTACATCTGAAAAATTTAGTAATAGAGCCATAGTGATAATCCTCACTGTTGCATTTCTGAGATTTGTGTAGGTCTGTCTCAACATGAGTTAAAATTTTTTTAAGCTTTAAAATTTTTCAGGCTTCTCTTGGTTAATACTGAGTAAGAAGGTACCTAGTGAAAAATATGTTTTCTTCAGGAAAATCGGTACATATTTTTTGCCATGAATTATCCTAGATTTTAATTTTAACTGTAATAGAAGCAGTCTTTCCTGTGTTAAAGTTCATTTATGCAGTCACACTCTAACTTTCCATTAAAACCCACAGATTACCTGCTGTTACTTAAACAGTAGCTGAGGATTTGAAGATCTAGTTTTTTAATATAAACTCCTAGCCATCCTTTAGTGCTGTTGTTTTCTGAGAAACCATTTAACACTAGTTTCATTTTATATTTTTGTTGGAAAAATTTATCTATCACATCTATCTGCTTGTGTTTTCTCTTTCTTAGGAACCAGCTTCAGACAATTGGGATAGCTGCTGCAAATACATGGGGTCTATTTCTTCTTGTGTTGTTGTTGGGGTATGGCTTGGTGGAAATTCCTCGGTCGTACTGGAATGGAGCAAAAAGAGGATATCTACTTATGAAAACTTATTTTAAGGCAGCCAAGTTGATGACAGAGAAAGCAGATGCAGAAGAGGCTTTAGAAGATGTCATGGAGGTAATAAGTTTAAACCTTACAATCAGTAGTCAGCAAGTTGTGTGCATCTTCTTTCTGATACACTGTTGGGCTTTAGACTGAAAATCTGGCAATGCGCAATTCTTAAGAATTGCAGAATTCTTCTAAGATGACTTCTTACTGGCAGTTCAGCTTCATGAGGTGTCTTCTCCATCTTCTAACTGACAAAGATTTAGGGAGAATATATTCAACAGTGCAGGGTTGTGCTTGTTGTCTTGGGGTAACTTTTAATAGTGCCTCTTTTACTCTCAAAAGTCTCTCAGATTAAATGATAAGTTATATGATTACCCTGACAGAGTGGAAGTGAAAATAGCAATCAGAGGACACTTCTTCCTGAAAGTTTAACCAAAAGTGATCCCACCAAGTCTGGAAACCCATTTAGATAACAGTTTGCATTAGAGTTTGTATCAATAAGTTTTGTTTCCCATCTGTAATCTTAGTAAGGCAGTTCATTTTATTCACTTGTAAAAGGCAGATGACTTGAACTAACTTCACAAAGTTGTTAAAAGTAAAAATTTCAATAATATATATAAAAATATACAACAAATTATAAAATTTTGCTGTTAAATAATAGTTTGGTTATTGATTTAAAAGGAGATTAGTGTAGTCCCTCACATTTTGCTTTTCTGGGGAAATATGCTATTCTGATAATGTTACTCTCCAACTTAAAGCCTCATGTTGAAGGTGTTTCATTTATGTTAGAATAACTCCAAAATATTTTAATGTGGCCTGTCAGAAAATAATTTGGCCCATGTGTAGCTCCCCAGCCTTATCTCAAGCCTCTGTCTTCCTCACATTGGTCAATTTTGGTTCCTCAAACTTGCTAGTGATAATGAAATAGCAAACACTTATATAGACTTAAATTTCCCAGTCTTGACTTTGGTTCCTCAAACGTAATAATGGTGATGATAATAGCAAACAAGTATGTAGCCTTACTTGTTTGCCTATGACTTTCTGAGCACTTTACATATATTAATGCATTTAATTCTCACAACAACCTTATGAGGGAGATTTTTTTATAGCCGTTATATTAATGAAGAAAACGAGGCACAGAGAGGTTAAGTAAGTTTCCTATGTTTACACAGCTAGTGAGTGGTAGACCCAGCAGTCTGACTTTAGTTCATGCTTTAACAGGGATTGGCAAACTTTCTGTAAAGAGCCAGATAATAAATATTTTAGGCTTTGTGTGCTACATGGTCTCTGTTGCAACTGTGTCACTGTAGCATGAAGGCAGCTGTAGACAATAGGTAAATGAATGAGCGTGGTTGTGTTCCAAACAAGAACAGGTGGTGGGCCAGATGTGATCTGCTTGCCGACCCCTACCCTTACCATTACATTCATCGCCTCTCTTTTCTGTCTTTGAGTGTGCTATTCCCAAACTCTTGGAATGCTCTTTTCTCCACTCTCTTCAGCTAATTCCTACTTCATTTTCAGGTCTCAACATAAGTGAAAATTCTTCAGGAAAGCCTTCTGTCTAGTTTCCTGGGGCTGTCATAATAAAGTACCGCAAAATCGGTGGTTTAAACAACAGAAATTTATTGTCTCACAGTTCTGGAAGCTAAAAGTCCAAAGCCAAGGTGTCAGTAGCGTTGGTTCCCTCAGAGGGCTGTAGGGAGAGTCTGAACTGTGCCTCTCTCCTAACTTCTGGTGGTTTGCCGGCAACCTTTGGTCTTCTTTGGCTTGTAGGTCTCCGCCTTCATATGCACATGGTATTTTCCCTGTGTACCTGTCCGTGTGCAAATGTCCCCTTTTTATGAGGGCGCCAGTCATGTTAGATTAGACGTCCCCTGCACACCAGTATGACCTCATCTTAATTTAACCAGTTATATCTGCAGCAATCCTATTTCCAAATAAGATCACATTCTCGGGTACTAGGTGGTCAGGACTTGAACATAAGAATTTTTAGGGGCGCATAATTCAACCTGTGGCACCTTCCCTGGTCATCCAGACTCTTAGACTCTTGGCAACCATTTTTAAGTGCATGGATAAATGAACAAAAGAATGTACACTATGACTGAAAAATTTTAT
Organism: Equus caballus; assembly: GCF_041296265.1. Lineage (NCBI taxonomy): Eukaryota > Metazoa > Chordata > Mammalia > Perissodactyla > Equidae > Equus > Equus caballus. The sequence continues at coordinate 43,980,264 of NC_091704.1, forward strand.
CTTGACTTTGCAGCTTATAGTCCCTGTAAAATGTAAGAACTGCAGCAGAAAACATTGATTCAAAATGTAGGAGTAAATCTCCTGTAAATAGTATTCTATTACATTTCCTCAGGCATATGGTGGATATTATTACATTTTTCAAAAGAAAATTTTTTATATTTATATTTGAAATTTTGAATTATTTTGAAAAAATATTTTAAAAATTTATATTTCATACAATAAAATAATTAATAGAAGGTAATTTAAATTTGATACTGTTCCCTCAAAAGTTGGTGTTAAATTCAGTTGTTTCAGATTTGAGGAATACGGATTTCACCATTCATTCAGTATTCCTTCAGCGAAAGTAAGTCTGGTTTTTTATTAGAGATCTGGATTTTGCTAGGAGGAATCTTCACTGTCTGAATAAAGACAAGTTTTGTTGTTGTTAGGTAGGAGTCGTCTACTCAGGAATAGGATGTGGAAAATTAAGGACTGGCATTGGTGCTTTCTTTGCTATTTTAGTATAATATTCATAGGTTTAAGGTATACGGAATTAAAAAATTTTAGATAAGAGAAAATTTCCCATGTAAATAAGAAATTACTCTTTTCTTAATGGATGTTTTGAGAATAGCAGGTCCTCACAGACAGCAGGACTCCAGCCTTCCCCTCCTCCCCAAAACGCACGATTTCTCAGTTAGGAATTTCTTTCTTCATTTATTTCAAGGGAATTTGAGATCCTTTCTGTTTTTCTGAATATCTGAAAATTTCTAAATGTGAGGAGAAAATTTTTTCATCATTTAATAAATACTTACTGTCTTCCTGCTATGTTAAGTGCAATTCAGAACTGGCCATTAGGATATTAACTGTCTAGAGTGGAAAATTGTACAGTCTCTTATAGTTTATGGTAAATGTGATGTGACTGATACAAGGGAAATGCTCTAGTATAGAGAATTTTCACTTCTGAATAGTGATCAGAGGAGAAAATGAAATATGACCTGAGCCTTGAAGGATGGGTAGAATTTTCATAGCTGACAGCATCCTGATCAGGTATTAGAGAGGTTTTAAAACCAAATTAATTGAGCATAAGCTTTGTGTGGGAAAGGTAAAGCTTGTAGGGTTTGAAAGTTAGGTTGTAGCCAGATAGCAGGGCCTTGAATGCCAGACTGAAAAGTCCAGACTGTATTTTCAAACAGGGAGGAATCACGGACACCTTGCAAGCAGGGAAGAAACGCGGTGCTTTATGTGGTTTAGGGTGATCAGTCTGGTGGAGGTATGTGCAGAATGTGTTATAGAAATAAAGCGTGGAACAAGAATATGAATAATTTAGTTTGAGAGAAAACTTTTAAAATGCGCTGGTTTTGAATACATCTTTTAGCAGATCACAAAGTTCAATCACCCTTTTTCTTTGGTAATTATTAATTATTTTTTTCAGCTCTCCGTAAAATCTCCCAAATGCAGTTTTATAAAAACCAGTTTAGTGTTTTTATGATGTTTCTCTCTGAAGTGAATATATACATCTGTGTGTCTATTACTTTTCTTTGAAACATTAATAAAACTTAAAAGCCGTGTCAAACCATTCGAAAAGTATTTCCTAGATGGCCTAAGTCACCTCTACCTTTTGTCGTTTTTCAAGGTAGAGGATTTTTTTTTTTTTTTAAGATTTTTTTTTTTTTTTTTCTTTTTCTCCCCAAAGCCCCCCCGGTACATAGTTGTGTGTTCTTCGTTGTGGGTTCTTCTAGTTGTGGCATGTGGGACGCTGCCTCAGCGTGGTCTGATGAGCAGTGCCATGTCCGCGCCCAGGATTCGAACCAACGAAACACTGGGCCGCTTGCAGCGGAGCGCACGAACTTAACCACTCGGCCACGGGGCCAGCCCCCAAGGTAGAGGATTTTTTGTTAGCTAATTTTATTGGGATTATAATGGTTTATAACATTGTGTAATTTCAGGTGTACATTATTGTTTATCAGTTCCTGAATACACTTCATCGTGCTCATCCCTAGAGGTCTAATTTTTATCCATCACCATACATATGTGCCCCTTTGTCCCTTTTGCCCACCCCCCAACCTCCTTCCCCTCTGGTAACCACTAATCTATTCTGTTTATCTATTTGTTATCTTCCACATACGAGTGAAATCATGCAGTATTTGTCTTTCTCTGGCTTATGTCACTTAACATCATACCCTCAAGGTCCATCCATGTTGTTGCAAATGGGACAATCTTGTCTTTTTTCTGGCTGAGTAGTATTCCATTGTATATATACCACATCTTCTTTATCCATTCATCTGTAGAAGGACACTTGGGTTGCTTCCACATCTTGGCTATTGTGAATAATGCTGCAGTGAACATAGGGGTGCATAAGTCTCTTTGGATCATTGATTTCAAGTTCTTTGGATAAATACCCAGTAGTGGGATAGCTGGATCGTATGGTATTTCTATTTTTAATTTTTTAAGAAATTTCCATACTGTTTTCCATAGTGGCTGCACCAGTTTGCATTCCTACCAGCAGTGTATAAGCATTCCCTTTTCTCCACATCCTCTCCAACATTTGTTGTTTTTTGTCTTGGTAATTATAGCCATTCTGACTGGTGTAAGGTGATATCGTATTGTAGTTTTGATTTGCATTTCTCTGATAATTAGTGATGTTGAACATCTTTTCACGTGTCTGTTGGCCATCTGTGTGTCTTCCTTGGAAAAATGTCTGTTCATATCCTCTCCCCATTTTTTGATTGGGTTGTTTCTTTGTTTTGTTGTTGAGTTGTATGAGTTCTTTATATATTTTGGAGATCAACCCCTTGTCTGATAACTGATTTGCAAATATTTTCTCTCAGTTGGTGGGTTGTCTTTTCGTTTTGTTCATGGTTTCCTATTCTTTGCAGAAGCTTTTTAGTCTGATGTAGTTCCATTTGTTAACTTTTTCTTTTGTTTCCCTTGCCCGAGTAGACATGGTATTCAAAAACATATTTCTGGGGCTGGCTCCATGGCCAAGTGGTTAAGTTCACACGTTCCGCTTTGGCAGCCCAGGGTTTCGCCAATTTGGATCCTGGGCGTAGACAGAGCACCACTCATCAGGCCAAGTTGAGGTAATATCCCACATACCACAACTAGAAGGACCCACACCTAAAATATACAGCTATGTACTGGGGGATTTGGGGAGTAAAAGCAAAATAAAAAAAGAAGATTAGCAACAGTTGTTAGCTTAGGTGCCATTCTAAAGAAAAGTTATTGCCAAGACCAGTGTCAAAGAGGGTACTGCCTATATTTCTTCTTGTTTTTTTTTTTGTATGTAGGGGGGAATTTGTATATGATTTAATGCGTTATGACATTGTTTTATAAATGTTGTTAATTTTCAGAGAAGAGAAATCTTAAGTATCCCTGAAATGCCTTTATCTTGATCCTAGACAATGGATGCTACGGCATCGAAATGCATTTACTTATAGACTGAGAAATTTCACATGTAGTGAACAGCTATTACCCTGACCACACTGCATGACATTTTCTTTGAATCAGTCATATGTTTTATGATGTACAAACCACAAGCTTTGGAAAGAGATGCCCAAAAGGAAACCATCTGCAATTAAGAAACTAAAAAGTAATCTCTAGATGGTAGTAATAGAATGGATTCCTGGTCCTTGGTTCTGGACAGGAGGACTCTGGGCAAGCTTTAGTATGTTCTGTATGCAAATTACTCTCAAATTTATACATGTGGCCTGGACTTCTCTCCTGACCTCCTCTCATATATTCACCAACACGTTTGATATCATCCTGGATGGTAAAAAGGCATTTCAAACTCAACAAGTCTATAACCAAACATAGTGGGCATTTGGTGTATTGTTATCGTCCTCCTTTTTGTTTGTTGTTTTTTTAAATTGAGTTCATAATAGTTTACATCATTGTGAAATTTCAGTTGTACATTATTTATTGTCTGTCACCACATAGGTGCTTCTCTTCACCCCCTTCCCCTGGTAGCCACTGAACTGTTTTCTTTATCCACGTGCTTGTTTATATTCCACATACGAGTGAAATCATCTGATGTTTGTCTTTCTCAGTCTGGCTTATTTCACTAAGCATAATTCCCTCCAGGTCTTTCCATGTTGTTGCAAATGGGATGAATTTGTCTTTTTTTCTGGCTGAGTAGTATTCCATTGTATATATATAACACATCTTCTTTAGCCAATCATCGGTTGATGGGTACTCAGATAGTTTCCACGTCTTGGCTATTGTGAATACTGCTGCAATGACTATAGGGGTACATATGTTACTTTGGATGGTTGATTTCAAGTTGTTTGGGTAGATACCCGGTAGTGGGATAGCTGGCTCATAAGGTAGTTCTATTTTTAGTTTTTTGAGGAATCTCCACACTTGTTTTCCATAGTGGCTGCACCAGTTTGCATTCCCACCAGCAGTGTATGAGGGTTCCCTTCTCTCCACACCCTCTCCAACATTTATTATTTTAGTCTTAGTGATTATAGCCATTTTAACAGGTATAAGGTGGTATCCTTGTGTAGTTTTGATTTGCATTTCCCTGATGATTAGTGATGTTGAACATCTTTTCGTATGTTTATTAGCCATCTGTATATCTTCTTTGGGAAACTGTCTGTTCATATCCTCTGTCCATTTTTTGATTGGGCTGTTTGTTTTTTTGTTGTTCAGTTGTGTGAGTTCCTTATATATTATGGAGATTAACGCCTTATCAGATAAATGATTTGCAGAAATTTTCTCCCAATTGGTGGGTTGTCTTTTGGTTTTGATCCTAGTTTCTTTTGCCTTGCAGAAGCTCCTTAGTCTGATGAACTCCCACTTGTTTAATTTTTCTTTTGTTTCCTTTGTCTGAGAAGACATGGTATTCAAAAAGATCTTTTGGTCTTCCAGCCGAAATTCTAGGGCCTGGAGCCATGCTGAGCGGGTGGGGGGAGGGGCACTTTCTCCTGTGTGCTCTCGGTGTTTTCTCCCTCTGCTCTCCTGGGGTGTTGGCTTGATAAGGTCACCCGCCACAAAAGCTTTCACCCCGGTAGAGGGCTTCCCTCTAGGCTGCAAGGGCCCTTAGGAGTCCTTGATGTTCCTGTCAATGAATGTCCCCTCCCCCATTACTTCCCTATTGGAGGCCTCCCGTATTCCCAGATTGCAGTCTTCGAGAGGAGGGAGAGAAGATTTCTCTTACCCCACTCCACCTGCTCCCAGGGGGGCTTCAGTCTCTCCACCCTCTGTTGTAGGGCTGCATGGGTCTCTCCACCGTTTTGTCTGTTGTGTTTGGATGTCCTCTGTTGGATTATGGATGGATTTTTTTTTGTTGTATATTGGAGGGGAGAGATTTCTGAGAGAGCTCACTCTGCCGTGATGCTGACGTCACTTTCTTCTAGGAGTTTTATGGTTTCATATCTTACATTCAAATGTTCAATCCATTTTGAGGTGATTTTTGTGTATGGTGCAAGATAATGGTCTACTTTCATTCTTTTGCATGTGGCTGTCCAGTTTTCTCACCACCATTTATTGAAGAGACTTTCCTTTCTCCATTGTATGTTCTTGGCTCCTTTGTGAAAGCTTAACTGTCCATAGATGTGTGGTTTTATTTCTGGGCTTTCAAATCTGATCCATTGATTTGTGTGTGTGTTTTTGTACCAGTACTGTGCTGTTTTGATTCCTATAGCTTTGTAGTATGTTTTGAAGTCACGGATTGTGATGCCTTCAGCTTTGTTCTTTTTTCTCAGGATTGCTTTAGCTATTTGGGTCTTTTGTTGTTCCATATAAATTTTTGGATTCTTTTTTTTTTTTTTTTTTTTAAAGATTTTATTTTATTTTCTTCCTTTTTCTCCCCAAAGCCCCCTGGTACATAGTTGTATATTCTTTGTTGTGCGTCCTTCTAGTTGTGGTATGTGGGACGCTGCCTCAGCGTGGTTTGGTGAGCAGTGCCATGTCCGCGCCCAGGATTCGAACCAACGAAACACTGGGCCGCCTGCAGCGGAGCGCGCGAACTTAACCACTCGGCCACGGGGCCAGCCCCTAAATTTTTGGATTCTTTGTTCTATTTCTGTGAAGAGTGTCATTGGGATTGCATTGAATCTGTAGATTGCTTTGGGTAGTATGAACATTTTAACTATATTTATTCTTCCGACCCGTGAACATGGAATATCTTTCCATTTCTTTATATCTTCTTCAGTTTCTTTCAATAACGTCTTTAGTTTTCAGTGTACAGGTCTTTCATCTCTTTGGTTAAGTTTATTCCTAGATATTTTATTCTTTTGGTTGCAGTTGTAAATGGGATTGTATTCTTGATTGCTCTTTCTGCTAGTTCATTGTTAGTGTATAGGAATGCAACTGATTTTTTTAAATTGGTTTTGTACACTGAAACTTTGCTGTAGTTGTTGATTATTTCTGCTACTTTCGTGGTGCATTCTTTAGGGTTTTCTATATGTATAATCATGTTGTCTGCAAGTAGTGAAAGTTTCACTTCTTCCTTTCCAGTTTGGATTCCACTTATTTCTTTTTCTTGCCTAATTGCTCTGACCAATACCTCCAGTACTAGGTTGAATAGAAGTGGTGAGAGTGGGCACCCTTGTCTCATTCCAGTTCTCAGAGGGATGGCTTTCAGTTTTTTACTATTAAGTATGATGTTAGCTGAGAGTTTGTCATATATGGCCTTTATTATGTTGAGGTACTTGCCTTCTATACCTATTTTTATCATAAATGGATGTTGGATCTTGTCAAATGCTTTCTCTGCATCTGTTGAGATGATCATGTGATTCTTATTCCTCAATTGGTTAGTGTGGTGTATCACATTGATTGATTTGCGAATATGAACCATCCCTGCGTCCCTGGAATAAATCCCACTTGATTGTGCTGTATGATGCTTTTAATGTATTGCTGTATTCTGTTTGCCAATATTTTGTTGAGGATTTTTGCATCTAAGTTCATCAGTGTTATTGGCCTGTAGTTTTCCTTCTTTGTGTTGTCCTTATCTGGTTTTGGTATCAGGGTAATGTTGGCCTCATACAATGTGTTAGGAAGCCTTCCATCTTCTTCAATTTTTCGGAATAGTTTGAGAAGTATAGTTACTGAATCTCCTTTGAATGTTTGGTAGAATTCTCCAGAGAATCCATCTGGTCCTGGACTTTTGTTTTCTGGGAAGTTTCTGATTACTTTTTCAGTCTCTGTGCTTCTGATTGGTCTGTTCAGATTCTCTATTTCTTCTTGATTCAGTTTTGGAAGCTTGTATGAGTCTAGGCATTCATCCATTTCTTCTAGGTTATTGAATTTGTGGGCATATAGTTTTTCATAGTATTTTCTTACAATCCTTTGTATTTCTGCAGTATGTGTTCTAATTTCTCCTCTTTCATTTCTAATTTTGTTTATTTGAGCCTTCTCTCTTTTCTTGTTAAGTCTGGCTAAAAGCTTGTCAATTTTCTTTATCTTCTCAAAGAACCAGCTCTTAGTTTCATTCGTCCTTTTTACTGTTTTTTTAGTCTTTATTTCATTTATTTCTGCTCTGATTTTTATTATTTCCCTCCTTCTGCTGACTTTGGGCTTTGTCTGTTCTTTTTCTAGCTCTGTTACATGGTGCATGTTAAGATTACTTATTTGAGATTTTTCTTGCTTGAGATGGGCCTGTATTGCTATGAATTTCCCTCTTTTGCCCACTTTTGTTGCATCCCATAAGAGTTAGTATGCTGTTTTTTCATTTCATTTGCCTCTAGGTATTTTTTAATTTCCCCCTTGATTTCTTCAATTATCCAATGGTTGTTCAATGGCATGTTGTTTAGTGTCCACATACTTCTGAGTTTCCCCATTTTTTTCTTTTTTTATGTGTGTCTTCATAGCATTGTGGTCAGAAAAGATGATTGGGATGATTTCAATCTTCTTGAATTTGTTGAGGCTTGTCTTATTTCCCAACATATGGTCTGTCTTTGAGAATGGTCCACGTGACTTGAGAAGAATGTATATTCTGCTGTTTTGGTGGAATGTTCACTATATATCTATTAAGTCCATTTGATCAATGTTTCATTTAAATCTACTATTTCCTTGTTGACTTGTTGTCTGGATGATCTGTCCTTACATGTGAGTGGGGTGTTGAGGTCCCCTACTATTATTGTGTTGCTGTTAATTTCTCTCTTTAGGTCTGTTAATAATTGCTTTATATACTTTGGTGCCCCTGTGTTAGGTGCATATATATTAATATGTGTTATATCCTCTTGGTGGAGTGTCCCTTTTATTATTATACATTGCCCCTCTTTGTCTCTCATTATATTTTTTAACTTGAAGTCTGCTTTGTCTGATAAAAGTATGGCAACACTTGCTTTCTTTTGTTGACCATTAGTTTGGAGTATTGTCTTCACTCTAAGCCTTCACTCTAAGCCTTTGTTTGTCTTTGGAGCTGAGATGCCTTTCCTGGAGACAGCATTTTGTTGGATCTTGTTTTTTAACCCATCCAGCTACTCTGTGTCTTTTGATTGGAGAATTCAGTCTATTTACATTTAGAGTGATTATTGATATATGAGGGCTTAATACTGCCACTTTATCTCTTGTTTTCTGTTTTTTATGTTTCCATTGTTTCTCTTTCTTTTATTTCTCACTCCCATTTCATTTTGGTGGTTTTCTGAGGGGGATTTCCCAGTTTTCTTTCTTTTTGTGAATTGTGGCTCTGCTCTGATTTTTTTGTTTAATGGTTACCATGAGGATTGTATGAAAGATATTGGAGATGAGATAGACCATTTTCTCATAGCCTCTTATTTCCATTAACCTAAGCAGGTTCCTTCTCTTTCCTTTCCCCTTCTAATTGCTGTTACAAATTATTCTGTTTTTAATTTTGTGAGTTTGTGGCTAAGTTGAAGTGTTTATCATTACTTTTGATGCTTTCTTTCCCCTTCTCCTTTAAGTTACAATTGAGTCTTTGCCTTCCTATTCTGGTAGAGAGCTGCAGGTGTCTGATCCTGTCTATCTATTTATCTCCTTGCTCAGAGCTTAGTAGACCTTTGCCTTTTTGTTGCCAGTGTGAGGGCATCTTTAATTATTTCTTGTAGGGGAGGTCTAGTGGTGATGAACTCCATCAGCTTTTGTTTGTCTGGGACAGCTTTTATATCCCCATCATATCTGAATGAAAGTTTCGCTGGAGTATTCTTGGCTGAAAGTTTTTGTCTTTTAGTATTTTGACTATATCATTCCATTCTCTCCTAGCCTGTAGGGTTTCTGCCAAGAAATCTGCTGAAAGCTTGGTAGGGTTCCTTTATAGGTTATTTTCTTCTGCCTTGCTGCTCCTAATATTTTTTCTTTATCATTCACTTTTGCCATTTTTACTATTATATGCCATGAAGAAGGTCTTTTAGCATTGTATTAACTTCATTCATTTGTAAATCCTTAACCATCCCCAGGCTTAGGCAGTTCTCAGCAATTATTTCTTTGAACAAGATTTCTGCTCCTTTCTCCTTCTCTTCTCCCTCTAGAATACCTGTAATTCTTATGTTGCTTTCCCTAATTGAGTCAGATATTTCTCAAAGAATTCCTTCATTTTTTTAAAGTCTTACTTCTGTCTCTTCCTCCACCTGTACAATTTCTACATTTTTATCCTCTAGAAGACTGATTCTTTCCTCCATAAGACCCATTCTATTTCTTAATGCTTCTAGATTATTTTTTATTTCATTAATTGTTTTTCGTATCCAGAATTTCTGCTTGATTTTTTTTTTAAATTTTCAATCTCTTTGGTGAAGAGATTCATTTGATTGCTGAACTCCTTGAGTTGTCTTTCTGTGTTTTCTTGTAAGTCATTGAGTTTCCTTATGATGGCTATTTTGAATTCTCTGTCATTTAGGTTATAAATTTCTGTATCTTCAGGGTTGGTTTCTGGAGAATTGTCATTTTCTTCTTGGTCTGAATTGTTACCGTGGTTTCTCATGATGCTTGATGAGCTAATCCTCTGTCTGGGCAATTGTGGTATTCTTAGGACACAGATTCCACCTGTTACCACTAAGAGGAAGCAGGAGCAGTTTCTGGTCCCACCCTGTCTGTTGGAGGCTGTGGGAGTATTATGGGTGCTTGCCCCAGCCTGGGATGTGTTCAGGCGCTTGTGTGGAGTGTGCTTGGTGGGTGGGGCTTCCTTGCTTGACAGAGCTGGGGCCACTTTTTGGCGCCTCAGGGGCTCTATGAACTCCCTCTCCCCACCAGGAAAGTGATCTCCAGTGGGTTAAAAGCTGCTGCTGCCTCTTCCCACAGCCGCCAGTACACATTCCCTCTTTAGGGGCTCAGCAAAGCACTCAGGTTCGCGAGGCCTGGGCTGACTAGTAGTCATGCTTTTTATCTCAGTTTAAGTAATCAGTTCATCAGAAAGTCTCCCACACTAGATTATAGAGCAGTTTCCACACCATTTCTGTTTGAATAATGTCTTTTTTCCTCATTAAGCTAAGCTCCTTGACAGGAGCAGTGTCTGTTAGTGCAGATTATTCATAAGATTTGCATATTTTAAATTTTGATGGATATTGCTAAAGTAGCTTCAAAATATGTTATATCACATTTTACTCTGTATGAGGGGAAACATACTGTGTATGTTTCCTCACAATCTTACCTCATTACATGATATCAATTTTTTATAATTTTGCAAGAAATTTCTTCTCATTCTCTATTCTCATTTTAAAAACTGGAGTTATTTTTAGTGAGTTTGAATATCTTTTCAGACATTTATTGGCCAATTGTATTTCTTCTGTGTCTGCCCATTTTTCTATTGATTTGTAAGTACTCTCCCTATATTAAGCATAGTGATTTTTTTGTCATGTAAGTTATAAATATTTTTTCATAACTTTGTCTATATACCAGATTGTTTCCCTGCCTCCAGTTTAAGTCCATTTTCTACCCTACGATCAGAATGTTCTTTTAGTATCCTAGTCAGTTCTCTCGTCTCCTAGCCTTTGAACATGCTGTTTCTTCTGCCTAGAACAGTGTTCCAACTTTTTGAAAATTTCATTAATATTATAGAATATTGTGATTCTTTGGGAACTACTGGTTCTAAAGATTCCCCTCCCTAACCCTATAAGCCTTCCATACTCATTAAATTGCTTATTTAATTTTCTCATCACCAGGTGGTACTCTTAGTCAAAGACCTTTAACACCATGTCTTCCCACCCCACCCTCCAGAATGGATTGTGGTGATGTTACACCTAGCACAGCGCTGCTATATGGTGTACTTTAGTAAACAAACTTTTATTAAATGGATCGTTAGTTGTGACTGCTATAGAATACTCTCCCATTGGAAAAGAGCAGGTGCTTTGTAATGCTTATAGTCTATTCTGCTTCCTCTGGTTTCTTCACTGTATTTTAAATAATGAGATAATTGAACTTGATGAGCAAGGTGGAGAAACACGATCCTGTTCTTACGGGATTGCAAAGTTTGTCTGATCCTTCATGACTTTTTTAAATGCTTATTCATCTTTGTGTACTAAGTAAGCTAATGATAAGGAAATAAATCTAGAAAGTAATAAGAAATGTGAGGGTATAGATATAGCTATTTTATAACTTTGTAATTTTACTTGTGTTCTTAAGAACTTCTATTCAGTGAATGGAAATTCATGTATATGCTAAGTAATTTGGGTTGAAATCAAACTCATGAGAATATATATAGTATTTACAGCATTCTCATTTGAAATGTCTGATCTATAGAAATGGAAATATTTTTATTTCTCTTACTGTTTTTATAGGAGGTTTGTAAAGTGAATGGAAGCATCAAGTATAATCACCCACTGAGAAAATGTGTTGACACAATACTTAAAAAGGTAATTAAATCATATTCTCATCTATTTTCTTTTGAAACATAAATTTATATAACATATTATAAAAGCATCAAAAAAGTATGAGAACAGGGGCTGGCCCTGTGGCCGAGTGGTTAAGTTCGCGCGCTCCGCTGCAGGCGGCCCAGTGTTTCGTTGGTTCGAATCCTGGGCGCGGACATGGCACTGCTCATCAAACCACGCTGAGGCAGCGTCCCACATGCCACAACTAGAAGGACCCACAACGAAGAATCTACAACTATGTACTGGGGGGCTTTGGGGAGAAAAAGGAAAAAAATAAAATCTTTTAAAAAAAAAAAAAAGTATGAGAACAGCATATGACCGAGGTCTTCCCAACTCCTTTCTGTTTTCATGGAAATATTAACTATAAACCAGTAGTAATTTGTACATAGAATTTGTTCTTTTGTTATTACAAATTTAACATTAATTGTTGGCAGTATTTTCCATTGAAATGTGGGTGTAGAGGTTATGTTAAGTAATATATAATGATTACCATGACACAGCGATGGAGATAGACCTTTAAAGTTTGTAAAAGTGTCGTTGAGTTTGGCCGCTAAAGTCATATCTCCTGTAAGAAAACAAACTGGGGCCTCAGTGATCTCTTTCAGTCAGCTTCCTACATGTCATTTTACAATACATTTTACGTTTCATGGAGTGAATGACATGAGATATTTAACACAGATATTCCATTAAGAAGCCATACAATTAAGGTATGCGTTGGTATTAAATTAGGAGTATTTGTATTCTTCCAAAAGCAATTGTTTCCAGTGAGTTCCCCAATTGTCTTATATGGGACCAAAGAACCAGTGAACTGTTTCTTTTCCTATATTTTAAATCTATTGTATTGATTATTAACCAGTGTTCCTTTTGGCTAAGGTGATATCATGAGAATCAGTTCTTGAATCATTTCTCTCACATTTGCTACCTTTTGAGACCTATTCAGGAAGGTTGACTTCCCCAAGTTCATGTGGGTAGTAAATGACTTAAAAAACAGTAGGGCAGATAACTCCCAATCATGTATCTGTTTCTCTGTACTATGGCTTTCAAAAATTCAACATCTTGGATTTGTTGTGATTCTTCATTATTTAGCTAGGAAAATAATTGACAGTTCAGGAAACTACCTAGAATAATTCTCTCAAATACTAGTTGCTTCATGTAGGTAAGCCCCCTTCCCTACCCATCCCCAGCTGGTGTATCTGAGCATAAAGATTAATTTTAATAGAGGTAAGAAGTAATCAAATATATCTTTTAAAGCATTTTCAAGAAAATGTCAGCAACTAAAAATCTAACTATTTAGAGATGCCAATAAAGGAAGAAGTGTTTTCAAGAAAATTAGAAGTGCGCAAGAATGGAAGATTTTTTTTTTTAAGATTTTATTTTTTTCATTTTTCTCCCCAAAGCCCCCCAGTACGTAGTTGTATATTCTTCGTTGTGGGTCCTTCTAGTTGTGGCATGTGGGATGCTGCCTCAGCGTGGTTTGATGAGCAGTGCCATGTCCGTGCCCAGGATTCGAACCAACGAAACACTGGGCCACCTGCAGCAGAGCGCCCAAACTCAACCACTCGGCCACAGGGCCAGCCCCAGGAAGATTTTTAATATAAATAAAATTTTTATCTTTTTGCAAATAAGATTTTTAAAAATCTGCTTGTTCCTTTTAGTGCCCTACGGAGTATCAGGAAAAAATGGGTAGGAACATGGATGATTATGAAGATTTTGATGAAAAGCATAATACCTACCCAAGTGAAAAAAGTCTGGTAAAACTACATAAACAGGTAACTTTATTAATTATAGCTGTTTTACTTACTGATAATTCTAGTTAGATTTATAATTAATGCCCACAGAAAAAAGGAATTTTGAGTGAACATATATCTGAAACTTCCTTTGATCCTGTCCTTATCATTATTCTTTGAAGTGTTTTAACTTCATTTTCTCGATGAGTACTTTTGGCATTTTGGGAGGGAGAATTATTCACTGAGTTTAATTGTTAGACATATTATAGAATATTAACATCCTTGGCTCCACCCAGTAAATGCCACTAGCACTTTCCCAGTGTTGTGACAGCCAAAACATTCTCCCTAGTGGGGAATTGAACCATTATTGGAACAGAACACTGCCAGGTGTAACCCCTGTTCTCTTTTTTAGGTGATTTATTCAGTTCAGAGGCACCGTCGAACTCAAGTACAATGGCAAATTCTTTTGGAACAAGCATTTTATCTGGAAGATGTAGCAAAAAATGAAACTAGTGCTACTCATCAGTTTGTTCACACCTTTCAATCACCAGACCCAGAAAATAGATTTACCCAACATTTTTATAGTCCTACAGTTGGTATGTAATTTGATATAAATTTCAGAGTTTAATGATGATCATTTTTCTGAAGGAAAAAAGTATGTATATTTTCACCAATGCAGAGCTGAATTGTATTTGTATTATTTGACTTATACCATGTGGTAATATTATGTATCTGATAAACTTCCCCCCCAAAAACTACTTTACTTGTCATATAATACATAATCTATCAGTTTTCACTGTTACTTCACAGATAACCATAATTCTCAACAAAAATATATGCCATACATCAAGCATATTTTGTAAACATAATATATACTTAAAATAATTAGAATTTTAAGCAGTTTTACATCACAAGCTTGGCTCTCTTCTTCAGTCTTGACATGAGTACTAAAATATTCTCCTAAGAAGTCCTCTTTGACTATTTACATTTATTAGTCTATTTACAGAACCTATACTCAATAGTCATAATTATTTTATTCCCCTTTATAATTATTTATGACACTGTCTTCAAATGTTATCAAATTTAGTGTGAAGAACTTAATGAAAATATGAAAGTGTCACAGTATTAAAATTTGTTTACTTTTTAATCAAATGGTTATGTTCAGTTGATTCTCTTTTTGCATGTGTGATCTTGAGTATGAAGATATTATGACCATAACAAACATCCTAGAAAACTTCTTCAGTCAAGATCTCTTCTAATTAAATGAAGGAATGATACATTTGTTTTCATTCATTCAGCAAATATTTGAGCATATATATACTATGTATTTTTGGGTGCTTGGTACATAGCGATGAATAAAAAAGACAAAAATTTCTGCCCTTGTGGAGTGAGAAAAACAGATAATTACACGTAAAGGTATAAATAAGATGCTGAGGAGGTAATTGGCTATGGAAATTGGATTTCAGGGGAGAAGTCTGGTCTGCAAATATAAATTAGGGTGTCATCAATGTCTAGATGTGCCATGGGTCAGGAGGGAATCAATAAAGAAGTGATTGGTGTAGAGAAGAGAGAAAGTCTAAGGACCAAGCCTGAGGCACTCCATAATTTAGACATCATGGTGATGAGGACCAGAAGAAAAGATTAAAAAAGGAGTGACCAGTGAGATAGGAGGGAAACCAGGACAGTGAAGTGTTTTGAAGAAAAAGGTGTGTAAAGTACCTTTTCAAGTGTTGGAGATAGGTCGACTGTTATGAATACTAAGACTTAACCATTGGATTTCAGAGAAGAGAGGTGGGGGAGAGGGTAAAAAGGCCTGATTGGAGTTTAGGAGAAATGACAAGGAGAGCAGTTAGAGACAGAATAGAAAACTCTGGAAACATTTTCCTTGTAAAAGGAAATAGAGGAAAGAGGAGAAGGATGGTGGGTCAAGAGAAATTATAGCATGCAATTTGGGAATGATATCTTAGAAGAAATTTGATGAAGCAGAAGAGAATGGCTAGGACAACGTTCACAAGTAGGAGAGATGAAATGGGAAAATTGGGGAACAATGAAGAGAATAGCCTTAGATAAGGCACAAATGTACCTAAGCAGGTAGGATGTAGTGGTGAGAACTAAGGGAGCTTCTCTTATGCTGGCTTCTATTTTCTCAGTGAAATGCTCAAGAGTTAAGTATAGGGGAAGAGATTTTGGAGGTTTGAGGAAAGAAGAGAAGATGCAAAATAGTTGCTTAGGAGGGTGGGCATGGGAGAAGATTGGTGAATTATAGTAGGCTAGCCGGTCAGTGCTCAGGGTTCACTTGAAGCTGGTGATGAAGAATTTAAAGTGAGATGAGTCAGCCAAGTTGTGTGTCTTACTTCTGCAATGTGCAGCTTCATGGGTGCAGGCTCAGAGTAGCCAGGGAGTTAGATCTCACCAGGGTATGGTTTAGCTTAGTAAGTAGAGGGGAGCAAGAGAGGGCAAAGGAATTGGGATGTTTGAGAGTGATTATCCTCAAAGACTATGGAATCTGAGCTAGGTAAAGAAAGCAGTAAGGACATCATGGTGTTAAGTGGCAATAAAAAGGTGGATTGTTGGTCCGGGTAGAGTCAGTCAGTGGAGCTGGAATACTACATAAAGGTGTTGCTTGGAAACAGGGATTTTGTAATGGGATTATAAGGATGGGTTGGAGTTACTGGCAGTAAAAGGTTTAGGGATGACTATGGGAATGAGTAGTTAAGGTAAGATGGAGGATAAGAACATTAGAGGAGGGGAAGTCAAGGAAGTGAAAGACCAGGTTATTGAAAGGAGGAGCACATATGTGGATATTGAAATCCCCAGGAATTGGACTGAGATGGGTTAAAAAGATTTAGAGTGAGCCAAGAGCTCAGTTCATCAATGAGTGAAGTGAAAATAGAGCCTTTTAAATTTTGTGAGCTTTCCTTTTTTTTTTAAAACTTTTATTTTTACCTAAAGCCGAACTTAACAAAAAGTTGTCAGAATAGCACGAAGAATTCCCATATACCCTTCTCCAAATGTTATCCTTTTTCTGTATTCATTTGCTTTATCTTTCTCTGTGTGTATATATTTTTCCTTAATCTTTTTAGAGTTGAATCCAGACTGTGATGCCTCTTTGTTTCTAAAGGTTTCAGTGTATATTTTCTAAAAATAAAAACATTTTCTCACATAACCAAATACAATGATCAAAATCAGGAAATTAACATCAATATAGTACTATTATCTGCAGGGCTTATTCAGATTTTGTTTATCGTCCCAATAATATTCTTTGTAAAATCTGCCGGATCAGGCGTTGCAGTCAGTTATGTCTCCTTTCACCTGGAACAACTTCTCAGTCTCCATTTGTGTTTTATGACATTGAGGTTTTTGGAGAGTGTAAGCAAGTTTTTTATTGAGTGTCCCTGAACTTGAGTTTGATATTTCCTCATGATCAGAGGCAGGTTCTGCATTTTTGGCAGGACTATCACAGTGGTGATGCTGTGTTCTTCCCAGTGCATCATAGCAGGAGGCCCATAATGTCAGTTTGTCCCGTTAATGGTGATCATTTGCTTAGGATGGTGTCTGCCTGGTTCCTCCACTGTAAAATTACTATTTTTCTTTTTACAATTATGTATCTTGTATGGAGATATTTTGAGACAATGTAAATACCCTCTTACTCTTTTATGATTTTCCTAATCAGTTTTTTCTTTTATCTTCCAGAATGGTACTGGGAATGTCTTTTGCGACCATGGTTTTATAGGATACTTGCTGTGGTTTTGTCTATCTTCTCTGTGATTGTTGTGTGGTCAGAGTGCACATTCTTTAGCACTACACCTGTTTTATCCCTCTTTGCAGTCTTCATACAGCTGGCTGAAAAAACATACAATTATATCTATATTGAGGTCAGTTTATTTTATATCTGTTGTAAATATATATCAGCTCATAGTATAATCCTTAACTGTTGTATCTTTTCTCCACATATTTCTTCTAGTAATAATGAAAACAGTGATGTTTCCCAGTATTATTATTCACACTTCCAAAAATGAGCTTCATCAATTTATCCAGACTATAAAAACTCAGAACTGTATTTAAAGAAAGATGAAAAGGTGCAAAACAGTGCCAAATTCTTTTACAAGAATACTTTGATCCTGTTTATGCCAGTGAAGCAACGTAACTTATAGTCTTCATGTGAAGAGTTGCCAAGGGAATGGGAGAACGGGCTCACTTCAGGAGGTAGATTTGAAGCTTATGGATAGGATGTTGAGCTGGTTGAGATGTAGATTTTCTTCATAATTTCATTTTCTTAGATGGTTAAAAAATAAAGCTGTGTTTAAATTTTAGAATGTCAATAAATGTTAGCTGGAAATAAAGGATAATGCTTGTGATAGCATATAACATGCTAAAGTCCTTTAGTCTTAAAGTGGTTTTGTTTTGTTTTTTTCAGATTGCTTGCTTCCTTTCCATCTTCTTCCTAAGTATCTGTGTTTATTCTACTGTGTTCAGGATTCGTGTATTTAACTATTATTACTTGGCTTCACATCACCAGACTGATGCGTATAGCCTTCTTTTCAGTGGCATGTAAGTAGGATTGTGTTTGGAAACAAGGAAATTGTCTTTATTGCATGTATTCTTGTGGATCTCTCTTATTTTTTGTTGTTTATGGGTCTTCCACTAACGCCTGTATTTCTGTGAGCTAATCGATTAGATTTAAGTATTAATTAGATGTTTGTTGATTGCTAGCTAAATCCTGCTTGAAGTTTAAAGTTAAAATAGATATGCTAGGTTAGGAGGTAAAAGAAAGACATATTGAGCCTGGATTTACCAATTAGAGATTCAGTAATAGGTTAGTAAATAATAGGAACATTTGAGAGTTTAGAGACTAAGTCAGACCTAGAGAGTGTTGTGAGATTTAGTGGCCTTGAACTAAATTGTGGAGGACTAAGAAAACCAACAGGAATCATTTTTGTTAAGAGATTTAGTAAGTTTAGATAGATGGCTTCAGCTTGGGCAAAGTTGCACAATCTATTATTTCTCCATATTGTTAAATTATCAGGTATTTATAAAGGCTGGGCTTAGGGAAGTTTATAGAGAAATTAATGTCAATTAATATCTGAAGCATCTCTAAGACTTTTTTTTTTACCTTTTTTTCCAAATAATTATAGACTCACAGGAAGTTGCAAATATAATACAAAGAGTCCTACTAACCTGCACCCAGATTCCCCAATGGAGACGTTTTATATAGCTGTTGTACAATATCAAAACCAAGAATTTTACACTGATACATTACTGTTAACTAGGCTGCAAACCTTCTTTAGTTCTCGCCATTTTTTATTCTTTATTCATGTTGGGAAGGGCCTCTGTAGATTCCTGTAACCACCACCACAATCAAAATACATAACAATCCTATCACCACAATAGAACTCCTCATATTATCTCTTTGTATTCATACTGTCCCTTCATTTTCCTCTCCCCCTATTCTCCAACTCTGTTGTTCTGTGAGGTCCTCTTTTTATCTGAACAAAACTGAACCCTAACAATTCTTTATACCTGTACTTGTCAGAGTGACATACTTTGATACAACTTAAGATCTTTTATGTACTGAGTACAGTTCACCTTAAGGATGTTACTGTTGCGTTGTGCTGCTGAGACAGATGGTAGTCTTGAAAGAGGCAGATAGAATGGCAGTCCACAAATTCTTGGGAGAAAGCAGTGGCAAACACTACCAAAACAGGCAGCCTGAGGCTGGAGTTTTGCCATGTAGGTGTTCATGTTTTTAAGTGGATTGTGATTAATGGGATTCTCAGAATGTCTCCCAATAAGTGAGGGCAGTTCATATTAAGAATTCAAAATATATGTAATACAAATAGGTGAAGTTACAATGATCTGAAATGTTCTTAATACATTTCAATATAATATACAGTGTATTTTACTGCTTTCTTTTTTATATATTCTGTTTATAAATGCTTATTGCAGGTTATTTTGCCGTTTGACTCCTCCTTTATGTCTTAATTTCTTGGGTTTGACCCATATGGATTCATCCATTTCTCACCAGAATACACAGCCAACTGCTTATACATCTGTAAGTATGGTCTGAAAACGGAGTTTTTTAGATTCGTTATCTATATGAGATGTTATTATTATGAAATTTCTTTTAATGCTGACAGAAGAATTCTGTAGCCTTATTAGGATCTTTTTTTAATAAAAAGGTTTTTTAAGGGTTGTATGTGTAATTACTAATGACGGGATAAAAGTGATTTTGCTCTCTTTTATTATAAAAAAAATTTTTGGTTCACATAGATTGTCCAGCTGAGCAGTAACAGTAGACTTGATATATAATAATATTAGCTTTTATGTTTATGGTCTTAATGTGTATGATAATTGTCAATAATATTTGTAAAATATTAATTTTATTTAGGTGAAAACTAAAATAAGCAAATTAAGATATAATTGATATAAAACACTGTATTAGTTTAAGGTGTACAACATAGTGATTTGATTTGATATATGTATATGTTGTGAAATTACACAGTAAGTTTAATTAACACCTATCACCTCATGTAGTTGCAAATGTTTTTCTTCTTCTTTTGAGAACTTAAAAATAAGTCTACAATTAGTGCTTTGTTTTTAGTTTTTTAAAAGTCCAAATTTATTGATATAACTGGTTATGGGCAAATTTTCTAGTGATGAAAAATATAGAACTGTGCTGATTTAACTTATTTTTTTCTTGCTTTTCAGATTATGGGTTCCATGAAAGTTTTGTCCTTTATTGCAGATGGATTCTATATATATTATCCTATGTTGGTGGTAATTCTCTGCATTGCTACTTATTTTAGGTAATAAACGTAACGTCAGTTATTTTTCCTCACATGTGTAGCCCTATCTGGATATCCTTTCTCCTTGAAGCTCTTTTAAATATTCATTGGTTGGGTTTTGTGGCTTTGGAGGAGCTGGGGATAAAGTGAGCAGGTCAGGTTCTCCCTCTGAAGGTATTTTTAAGAAAAGAGAGGTAGAGTTATTCTATTACAAATATTCAGGCTACAAAGTGATAGGATTAATTACAGAATGTTAACTCTTAAGTCCTGGCCTTCGACACTTAACAGCCGATGTAGTTTATAAGACACCCCCATGCCCAGCTCTGTCCAGTAACATAAATTAGTCTTAAGGCTTTCCCCACTGCTGGGGTTGTAGATGCTTCAGACCATAGCCAGCACAGAGTGTCAGGTGAGGAGCAATTTATAATCAGGCAGTAGATGGAAGGCTGGAAAGTACACAGCCTACTCTTTTTATAGGATTAGAAAAAGTGGTAGAATCTTGGCAGCGGTAAGACTCAAAAGGAGTTAAAGGGCAGATGCACTTGGCTTCTAGCACCTTCTTCCCTACTTCCACATGTCAGATGCCCTGATCCTGTACTCTCTCTGCCCTTTTACTGCTTAAATGGTCCATGACACACCAGAATTGCCGCTTTTTAAAAAATATTTTATTGATGTTAATCAATTTGCTTTTCTGATGAAAATGTTTCATCCAACCACTTTTCATTTAAATCTTTCAATACCATTATATAGTTATTACAAATAATATGTTTGTGCTAATATTAGGAGAGCGAGCCCTGGTGGTCTAGTGGTTAAGATTCTGTGTTCTCACCACCACAATCTAGGTTCATTTCCCTGTCAGGGAACCACAGTACCTGTCTGTCAGTTGTCATACTGTGTTATCCTTATGTTGGTGTGATGCTGAAAGCTTTGCCATTGGTATTTAAATACCAGCAGGGTCACCCATAGTGGACAGGTTTCAGCAGAGCTTCTAGACTAAGACAGACTGGGAATAAGGACCTAGCCACCCACTTTTGGAAAAATTAGCCATGAAAACCCTATGAACAGCAGCAGAGCATTGTTTGATCTAGCGCTGAAAGATGAAAGGATGATGCACAGGCCCAGTTCTTCTGTGCTGTACATGGGGTCATTAGGAGTTGGAGTTCACTTGATGGCACTAACAACGAAAATGTTAGGATGTTGAGTAAAGAGACAAGTAGTTTTTGAAATAAATTCTCTGTTGAATTTTTTAAAACATTTATATTTTACCTTCTCATAAATAAAATAAAGGATTATAATTTAAAGTGTTAATATGAACTGAGGGTAAACCTGACATTTCAAGTTTTTTATGTAAAGTAGAAAAGACAGTAGGTTTATACTGTGAAAATGATGTATTAAAGGAAGAGTCCAATCATGCTTTGAATGTCCAAAACTAGGTTTTGATTATATGCTTATTCATTTTAAAAGTTTATAAAACTATTAATGGAACATTAAGAGCTTGTGATGTATGAATTATATCTTCTCATGTTAGTAGTTATGTAGGCAAGATTAGCATATCTTCTTACCTTATTTGATTGTTATATGGATCAAGTAATAGATGGGTGGCATAGTGCTTTGTCAACTATAAAATCTTGAACAAATATAAGAAATTATTATGTCTAAAAGGAAAGTTGTTAAACTTAAAAATAATTCATTAAACGTATTTTAGAGTTAATTAGGGTATACTTTGAGTAGCAATTTAAGGAAAAAAAGTCGTATTCTTGAATTTTCAAATTCTCTCTCAAAATAGATATATTATTATAAAAATATATGAGGCAATGCTTTACTGACATTTCAATGATAACTTGCTTTATAGGTCCGTTTTCTTTTGAAATGCTGCCATAATTAGTCTAACTAATTCCCATATTACTGGCAACACAGCCGTACCCAGAGGTGATATTCAGAATTAACTGCCTAGAGAGCCTATGGCTGGTTCCTGACACTTACAAAGCTAAGACCTTCCCAGAGGCAGTGATGTAGTTTGGGGCTTCTCATCCTGGCATATAGTATTCCCACAAGGGGATGAAGTTGGTAAGGGAATATTTAAAGTCACAGAATTAGCATAACCATCTACATGACACCCCAATTTTACTCAATGGTAAGTCATATAAAACATTCCTTATATATTAAAACAGGCAGATATATTATGAAATAGCCAGATTTTTACACATTGCTAATGTAAAATGGAAAATCCTCACTATCATTTAACCACTCTGCTGTTTGCCCTTCTTCCGCCACACACACACACTCCTTCCCCTTTTCTCCTTCTTCCTCTCTCCCCTTCACCGCATCAGTGTGTTCAGACTTCTGCCATTAGAACAGAAGTACATCAGTGCAAAAGTTTGAGAACTAAGGTAATAAAAAGACGTTGGTCTTTGTTTTGTCTTGGATTTAAATCCCAGCTCTAAAATGTATTAAATGATCTGTAGCAAAGTATTTAACCCCTCGGGCGTCTGTAGAATATTTATCTCTTAGAGTTAAAGTAAGAATTAATTAAAAGGGTGTCTGTAAATCGTCTGATGCATAGTAGGATCTTAACAAATATTAATCCTGCCTGTCCATCCATTTCTTCTTTCCTTGTGGGCCATATTTTCAGAGTACTCTTGTCCTGCACAACAATCAGGTTTAGAGTACATACCAAACAAGATAAAATGATAGCCCCCCAGATAAGATATAATAATCAATTCTGAGTTTATAATAAAAGATATTTAAATAGAATTGACTAGCTCTCAGGATAAAAAAAATTGAACATGAAAGTCAATTTGCATAATTAAGAATTTCTAAATCAATATTCTATGCTTGGAAATACTGGTTGTATATGCGCATTTTCAGTATTAAAATTACTGTTTGAAAATAAGAAAAGGATAAATTGCTTTTGTATTGCAGCCATTGTTTAGCATCCTGGTGTAATAATTTTCTGAAGCTATGCTAATAGCCTGACTTAACTTGTCTCCATAAGAAATCTGGGTATGGTGCATACCCTAGCCTGTGGAGTACTGGGTGTATAAACTTCTTAGAAAGAGAAATAAGTACTTTTTAAAGAAAGGCAAATGTAACTATGTAACTTGCCATGATAACTAATAATAAAACATAGGCTTTTGCGGGGCGGCAGGGAAGGGGTTGACAATACTGAAGAACAATTTATCTAAACATTTACAATGTAAAATAACACCGGTCTTTTTTTTTTTTTTAATTTTCATAATAATTTACATCATTGTGAAATTTCAGTTGTACATTATGTCTTGTCTGTCACCACATAAGTGCTCCCCTTCACCCCCTGTGCCCATCCCCCACCCCTTTCCCCTGGTAACCACTGAACGGTTTTCTTTGTCCATGTATTTGTTCATATTCCACATATGAGTGAAATCATCTGGTGTTTGTCTTTCTCATCTGGCTTATTTTGCCTAGCATAGTATCCTCAAGGTCCATCCATGTTGTTGCAAATGGGATGACTTCGTCTTTTTATGGCTGAGTGGATTCCATTATATATATACACCACATCTTCTTTATCCAATCATTGGTCAGGAGGCACATGGATTGTTTCCATGTCTTGGCTATTGTGAATAGTGCTGCAATGAACATAGGGGTGCATATGTTACTTTGGATGGCTGATTTCAAGTTGTTTGGGTAGATACCCAGTACTGGGATAGCTGGGTCATATGGTAGTTCTATTTTCAGTTTTTTGAGGAATCTTTACACTGTTTTGCATAGCGGCTGCACCAGTTTGCATTCCCACCGGCAGTGTATGAGAGTTCCCTTCTCTCCACACCCTCTCCATCATTTGTTATTTTCGTCTTAGTGATTGTAGCCATTTTAACAGGTATAAGATGGTATCTTAGTGTAGTTTTGATTTGTATTTCCCTGATGGTTAACACTTGTCTTTTTGAAAATCTACTTTATTAGTTTGGGAACTCGTTGTTTGAATCTACTTGGCTTCCAGCAGTTCATGGGAGATAATGATATGACATCAGACTTAGTTGATGAAGGAAAGGAATTAATTAGACGAGGTAAGATTTGTCTTTTAAAATAAATGAAAGAAAAGTACTAAGACTCAAAATACAAAATTAATGTTTATATAGTTTGTAATTTTTAATTTATCTTAAATTATAAATTAATGTTTTTTAGCTAAAAATCTACATACACCCTTCATAGAAAAAATAATTTGGAAACAAGCGATTGTTTCATCTGTCTTTAAGAAATTCTGCAGCAGTAATTATTAGTGTGTCTGTAACTAATTAATGCCCTTGTGTGTGTTGGAGTCATGTTTGCCTTGAAATAGATTTGCCAAGTTCAGTACAACTATAAAACACTTTCATTTAAAGAACCGTCAGTTCAGTACTGCATAGGAAATCATTCAAGCCAAGGCTGGTTTTTAGAATGTGATAATCATTAACAACCTGTTAGGATACATGGCACTCTGCTAGAATCTAATCTCAAAACTGAATGTATCTAATTTCCTGATGTTCAAGTGATGGTAGGATAGGGGAAAAAGAAAAACGAAAGTTGAGTTTTGGGACCTTGGTTCTTAGCTAGTCTCCCTCCCTGGCTCTGGGCCTTTTGTGTGGTCGTAAATGTAAGCCAGAACGTCCTGTGTGGCCTTCTCGTGCTCGCGGGAGGGGGTGTCTAGCTGGTGGGACAGGTCTGCCCCTTTTCGCATCAGACCTTCTCTAGACCGCCATATCCAGTGCTGGGCAGGATTGGCCAGAGTAAGACTGACAGGAGGCATTTAGAGAAGGACAGTCAGAATTATGAGTCTGTAGAGCATATCTTATGGGAAAAACCACTGAGCATATAGCCTGAAGAAAATAAGGGAGAAGACTTTTATGCAGAAGGAAGAGAAGTATGGACTTAATTTAGAAAATTAGACATAAGGAATAGAGAAGTTACAAAGAAACAAATTTCAAGTTATCATGAGGAACTTTTTCCTCACTAAAACTATTAGACAGAGCCTGAAGGCCGTCTCCAAGAAAAGTAAAGAAGGTGTTCTTTGTGGAGTTAGGAGACCTCTAAGGTCCTTTCCAACAATAACCTATTACCTTTGACTTTGTAGTAATTTAAAGGAAATTGGTCACATAGCCTGATACCTTTACTTCAGTTACTCTGCATCTAATTAAACCATGTTATACCAAATTTGACACCACTTTTCTGTCTCTAGAGAAGAGAAAAAGGCAAAGGCAAGAAGAAGGTGAAAATCGAAGAAGAGTAAGTATAGTATTTGTTAAATTGCTGTAACCTAAACCTTAATGTGAAATATCATAAGAATCTTACTGATTTAGAATAATTGGCTAAAGATCAAAGAACATTGGGAAAATGACATAGGACATATTTTTAAAGGAGGATAGTTTTACTGCTTTTAGACGTACGTGCTAGGTGTCCTGTTCTAAAAAGCCATTAGTGATAAATTACTTTGTATCCAAAATCTAGCAGTTTCTTGCCTAAGGTAGGTGCTCAGTAAATATTTGTTGAGTGAATAAATTCATGCAATCTTGCTTTTAAAATAGTTTTGATTGCTTTAAAATTGTTTTGCTTTTTTTGTAACATGACATTAATTGTATTGTTCTTCAATTTTTCTTCAGTCTTCTATTTGCTGAGGCAAACTAACCTCCTCCTAGAGAGTAATAAGGCAAAAAGTTAGAAAAATCTAGTCAAAATTACCACAGGTTTTCAATACCTGGGTGTGTCTGTACTGGAACCATGAAGACTTAGAAGAGACATGATAGCTGTCTTCATATATTTTAGTGTGTGTCTTGTAAAGGGAGACTTGTTCTTTATTTCAGAAGGCATGACTAGGACCAAAGAGTGGAGGTTACTGCAGATAGATTTCACTTCTCTATGAAAATTTCTAACTTCCACAGCTTAGCAAAACTGCAGTGGGCTGCTCACATCTAGAAATTTCCATTTCATCTAGTAAGAGAACCAAAAGGCCTCTGACTATTTTAGAATGAAACCCTGTACTGCATGGGAGGTTGAATTAGGTGACTTCTAATGTTCCTTTCAATTCTAAGTATTTAATGAGTAGAGTCCCAGTTAATGTGGTTTTACTGCACTTAAGACTATACACAATTTCATCTGAGACATTATCTAATTAGGTTGGTATACAGCTTTAATTTTGCTATTGAAAATGACTTTTCAGGTCTATGATATCTGTAGTTTATTTGGGTGGAAGAAAATTTTGTTAAAATTTCATTAATTAGTATGAGTTCTTGTAACTTTTATGTGGTCAAGTTAAGCTTATTGTAGTTGTAATATTGTTTTGACATTTTAAATAGAAGAACTGGATAACTTAAAATAATCATGGCTAGCAAAAATGTCTATAAATGTGTTCATTTGTACAAGTTAAGTTTAGAGACTGTATTAAAATCATGTAGAGATAAGAAAAATTACTGACGATTTTTGAAGGCACTATGCTAATTATGCTATCTGATCAATTTATGATGAAAAAGAATTAAATTATAATCTATTGACAATGATGAATTTCTGTCTGTGAGTTCTTTTGTTATATATTCTTTTATATTTCTTTCCTAGGAATGGAAAGAACGCTATGGACACAATAGAGAAGATTCTACTAGAAACAGAAATGTTCATATTGATCCAAAAGAGTCAAACTTCTCAGATATTAGTGCCAACCGCTGTAAGTAGTTTATCTACTAGTTCTCTTAGAAATTTTCTTCTTGGGCTTGCTTAAATAGAGACTGGGAATTAGGCTACCCATCCAGAAATGCCTTTATAGACTATAAACGTGGCTCTGCAGTGACTTTCCTATCTCATCTCCCAGTGTATAGAAGGAAGAGGAAACTCAAATATGCATTCTGGTAGGAGAAGGAGAAACTGGGACAACAAATGAATAGATGAATTCTACTACCCTAAACAATATCAGTCCTTATCCCAGGCATGTTCTAGGCAGGTGCCTCTTTCTATTTACCTAGGGGTTTTTGGGTTTTTTTTTTCACTTTTCTAGAAGTAGATGTAGGCTATCTGTCCCATATCTATCAAGTATATCCCAGGGATACAGAGAAGATAAATTTTCTGTCCTTGGGATGCTCATAATTTAGTGAGGGCCTGATACCAGGCAGAAGACATTTGCCAGTGTGTTGGGTTAGGAAACCTCCCCACATCCTTGGCCCTGCCATATGTCCCTGAGGAGGTGGCAAGAAACCTATTTTTTCCCAGGACCCTGCACTGAGTAGAATGTAGAGGTTGTTTGTCTTTGTAGGAATGCTAAGAGAGTAGAAGGGTGCACACGTGACCTGAGGGAACTCAGCTCAGCGGATGGAAAAAAGAGTTCTTTATTGCCAAAGGATTTCTGTGATAAAGAAATACTTGAGTATTTAGGAATGAATAGTACTTAGCCAAGTGCAGGTGTTTTCGGCAGAAGGAAGAATGAGTGATGTGAGAGAACCTTTAGGGAAATGCGAGTTTTTCTCTGTATAAGGAGGCTAATAAGAGGGGAGACTACAGAGGTAGTTGGGAAACAGATATTATTGTGCTCAGAAGTTTAGATTTTATCCCGAAGATTCCAATCTGGAAAGCAGCATGCTCAGCTTTTTGTTTAGAAAGATAAATTTGATGACAACATAAAGTATGATTTCTAGGGAAATGAGACTCAGAAACCACTTTAATGTCTATATTGGTAATGCAGTCAAGAATGATGACGCCTCAAATAAGCAATGATCCTGGAAAGGAAGAGGAAAGCATGTGTTTGAAAGAAATTTAGGGTAGAAGAAATAGCAGAGAGCTAAAGTTTTAGTTAAAGCTGTGAAATAGAGGAAGTATTCTACAGAGAGATTTGGAAGCTTGCTTACCGTGGAATAAGAGTTAACAGAGTGGAAAGATTTGGAGAATGGAAGAATGGTTAAGAGAAGAGGAAACACAAAACCTTAGGAAGATGAGTTAGAGAGAACCTAGCGTATGGTAGGCAACCAATATTTGCTGAATGAATGAGAGAAAAGATGAACGGCAGAGTCCAAGAAGGCAAAAATGTGAGATGTTAAGTTTTCAAGAAGAGCTATATCATAAAGTTCTTTTGAAACTATTGGACTGCTCAGAACAACATTATGAAAATTTATGTTGTTGATGAAGAAAACCCTGTCCATGTAGAAAAGGGCGAGTTAGTCCTCTAGATCTGTACTGACCAGGATGGTAGCCATTAGCTGCTTGTGGCTGTTGAGCATTTGCAGTGTGGCTGGTGCCTCGTGTTGAAATGATAATATTTTGGATATATTGGGTTATATTAAATATGTTAAAATTAATTTCACCTATTTCTTTTTACTTTTTAATGTAGCTTTTTTTTTTTAATGAGGCTTATATTTTATTTCTGTTAGACATTGCTGCCTTAAACTCTTGCCTTATGGGAAAAAGATTCACATTTTTCTTGAGGAGCTTGAGTTGATTACACCTTAAAGAAAATCTTAGCCAAGAAATGAGATGTAGCAGCCCCTAGATTCACTGTGGAACCATCTGAAACTTGATTTGATAATGAACAGTTTCACTGTTATGATACCATAGTTAAATATTAATTCTGATTCATATTATTTAAATCTTTGCTCTATAGCTGCTTCTCAGCTTAGACTAGCAACAAGGGAGAACTTTCACTTGTTATTTTCAATCATACCATTTATCATTTTAATCTAATTTTTAAGCAACCGGGTAGTTATCTTAATATTTTCTTCACAATCAAAATTCAAATCCTGAATAATCTCGATTTTTCTTTCTGTGAGTCCATAGACTGTGACCCATAAAGACAATAGAAAAGTAGCCATAATTCTTTTTCTTCTTTTGCAGCAGCAACCAAATATACCAGGGCTAATAATAGGACTGAAAGGGACCGAATAGAACTCCTCCAAGATGCAGAACCTTTGGATTTTAATGCAGCAACATTCACCGATGATCCTCTTGAATCTGAATCAGGAAGGTAAATGCCAGCTGTGTCATTGTGGCTCTAGCATTCCTCTGAAATTTTAATAACATACTGACATGACTACATAAGTAAACATAAGGAAAATGTTGTCTTTGCTAGTAAAAAACATATTAATCAACCTTTGATACCTTTTTGTATCTTCTAATGCTTTTATATTTTACAAATTGTAGCAGCCAGTGGTGGTAATTGAAATTGATATCTTTATAAACGATTAGTGATATTATAAATAAGAAAGAAGAATTGAAATCAGTAATAAGAATCTTAATAATCTTTATATGCCTATTCCTGACAATCCCATATATGACATTTATCATATTTGGCAACAGCTACATGGCTATGACTGGGTGTCAGACACTATTCTAAGCACTTTAACAATGATATTGTATTTTATGGTTGTAAATCCAATGGGATTTGAGTCCACAGAAGCTCAGTAACTTATCTAGAATCACACAACTTGTAAACAAGAAGTCAGGCATTCAAACCCTAGGACTCTGGCTGCAGAATCTGTGCTTTTAGCCACTGTTCTATGTGGAAATGATTAAACAAAAGAAAAGTATCATATGCATGAAGATATTTGCTGTACTATTGCCTGTGAATAGAAAAAAAGCTAGAATATTTTATTTATATTCAACAACCAAGAGTGGATCTCTTAAGTTCCATCCTGTGTATCATTTCTTTATCTACTTTTCAGGTACCAGCCTGGTGGACGATACCTCTCGATGTCTCACTGCAGAATATTTGATGATGTTTAATGTCTGAAAGAATTTATAGAATAACCGAGATCAACACATCAGTTCAGTCTTTATGAACATCTCTATGTCCTAGTGTTTACACTTTGCTCTCAGTGAAAAGTGTCAGGATGAAAAAGGCACTGAAAATTAATCACGTCTTAGTAATAGTTTATTGTTCGTTAAATAAGGTATCACCTTTTCTAATAGGATTTATTACATACCATTCCTGAAGTGTCTGCCTTAGAGTGGAAGGATTTAATTCATGATAAAGATCCGAATTATATGTTGAGAACATATAATTCAGTTTGTTTCAGATTAATTTTTTTCAGGAAAGTTGTTTTAAAGGTCCAAGGAAGCCATAAGTCATACCTAAATAATATTATACAGTTTTGTTATTGTGATTCACATTTTTGTTGTTTCTAAAGAATATGTTAATCCTGTATTTCCCAAAGAAATGGAGACCTCAAATAATAACCCTATTTACAAAACCTATGTCTTAAAACGAGGCTTACTTACCAGATGTAACTGAATGTAAGAAAGCTCTTTTTCAACTCTGTATGCAAATTAGTGAGGTTTTTGCATGTATAATTAAGATTCTACTTCAACTGACTGTTAGTGTCTTTAGCATGTGTATTAAAATTGGGTGATGTGTTATTCTTTCAGTCTTGGGTAGTAACTGGAAGTTGTTTTATGCTTTCGGTATTGCTTTGTAAAAGATTTTCATTTCAGAGAGAAATGTTCACCTTTATTATTTGTCATATTGATTTAAGTGTTGATCATTCTATTCAAGGAGAATCCTAAGCATTAGTGGTAAACAGTGGGGTTTTTTTTTAGTAGTCAGAGTCCCACAAAATTCTCTAATTTTTAAAGGTGCCTATTTATGCCTTTTGAAAAAGAACATCTGGTTATTCAAAGGTAAAAAGTAAATCCATTTACTGTATTACTAACACTTAAATTGTGGTTTATAGAAAACAGAACACTATATTAGAATGGAAATGTATAATAACTTGTTGGTTAGACATGCTAATTACTTTAAATTGATTTTTTTAACCTTTGTGTTTAAGCCAAAGTTAGGTATTATATTTTAAGTCATCAGTATTTTATTGCACAGTGAATATATTTGAGCACAGCATGCTTGCAGAGAGTTTTTTGTGTCCCTGAAATGTTTGCAACTCTTAGAGAATCTATGCTATGGGTTCACCCAATAGTGACTATACTTAAGCTTGCCCATGACAGTCTCACTTTAACATCTGTTATCCTGTGTAATTTTTAATAATGCTCACTTTCATTCTTAAATATCCCAGTTGAAGATGAATTATATCATCACCCTAATAATATAATTATATGTTTCTTGAAGGTAATGTTTCCCTGAATCATAATTTTAAATTTTTCATTTTTCTCTTTACTTAGTGTTGTCATGTAAAATTTTTAAAGACACAGTTCTCTGCAGATACTAAAAGGAATAGTGTATCATCCTAATTATCTAATTTTCTTCACTTTTTATGATCTTTGAGATTAGATCTCCTTTAAAATAATTATCAAAGGATAAATTTTACTTTCAATTGAAGGTCATGTAGACTGGCCATTTGAGGACACACACACACACACACACAGACATGTACACATACACACACACAGCCACAGCCTTTTATAGCCTTTTATTGTGAAGTGTGGTTAGAGAGCAAAAGGCCAGGAGTAGAGGTAATTTAATACAGTTTGTAATTTCATGATTGACCATCAAATACCTTGAGCAAATCATGTAACCTTTCAGTGCCTCAGTTTCTTTGTTTGTGAAATGAAGATGATACTTGCTATTTACCTACTGATCTACCTCACAAAGCTGTTGTGAGGATTTTGAGTTGATGTTTATATACTGGACTTTAAAAAGACAAAAGAAGTTGTTAGCTACGCTGTTTGCCTAGCGATAGCTGAAGGTGTTGGATGGGGAAACGATCACCCCAGAAAGGGGTCAGGTTTCTTATTATTACAGAGAAGCTTACAAGTCCCCAGTGCAAAAACTCTTTTTGCAGTAATTTATCAAAAGTCCTGTACAAATAGTATTGTTTTATTGTTTAGTCTTTGGGTTTACTTTGGAATATTTTCCTAAAGTATAATGTTGTTTCTCATCAGTTTTGTCATGAAACTCAGATTCTCTTGTAGAAGTAGAAGCAGAAAAAGAGAAGAAATTATCTAATTACTTTTATGGCTTGTAATATCCTAAGATAAATTGATAGGAATGTGTAAGGAATATACTACTTTCCTTTATTATTAAAATTTTTATGATTATAATTGAAGTATATCTAATAGTTCACAAACAATATAGATCCCTTTATGACTTTTGAGTTATTTCCAAAATAATTTTTGGTTGTTTAAGTGATCTGGAGTATTCAGCTTTTTAAGCAGAATTTATCTTACAGGATTTTATACACGATCATATAGGAAGGTCACCTGGCTAGGTAAATTTGAGTTCAGAAGGTAATAATTTAATCCCTGAAGACTAAGGTTATTACTGGGAACTAAGTTAATATTTGTTAAGCCACTTTGTGTAGAAAACTGTAGTAAGAACAAAAGGTTTCTGTTTTGAGAAGTTTGTTAAAATGTAATGACACCTACTGCAAAACAGTACTACTGAATTCATACACTTCACGTGCAAAGTACATTTCTTGAAGAATTAGTTCTAGCAGTTACCTTTTGATGTCTTTCTTACATAATAATAAATATATGATTAAATTTTCTAAATTAGTTTTTAAAATAATTAAGATATTCAGTAAGCCAGTAATTCACAATAACCATTACAAGAAGTAATAATAATCTATTAATTTCATGAATCACCTATAAGTTGCTAATTAACCTTTGTTATTACATCAATAATTTGTTACTATCAATAGAGCATTTCTATAAAAATAATTATTAAAATAAGAAATAAAGTATAAGCCTTATTAGAATTTGCTCTCTTACCAAGTGAATACAAGGGCTTTGGAATAATTTCATTACACAAGTGGCCCTCATTTCACAAGAGTGGTAAGAGCTAAATCAAAACATTCAAGAGTTTTCCATCTATAAAGAATAGATCAGAGAATGACAATCCAAACCTTCAAAAAGAAGTGCTGCCAATTGATTTGTTTTTGGACTCTACTATTTGATTTGATGATCAGTTCTTAAATTTACGCTGATTATGTACCCAAATGAAATTAAATATGGATAGGAAAGTCAATGTGTTTTAAGTATATTTCAACATATTAATGAAGGAATTTCATTTATGTATAATGACAAACCTCATTTTTCACACCTTTAATAGATTTAGGAAATGTTCTTTATGGTGTGTTGATTACCATTTTAAAGGAAAAATAAACTCTCCATAATTATAATTCACACTGTTCAGTGATGTGAGTTTTGTACTTGTGATTTGAGTGGACCGTGCCTGAAAATCACAAGGATAAGGATGCGATTGGCCTTCTGTACCTACGGGCTCCACATCCTCAGATTCAACCAACCGCGGGGTAAAACCCCGTGGAGCAGAGGGCTGACTGTAGGTACTTGAGCATCCACAGATTTTGGTATCCACGGGATGTCCTGGAACCAGTCCCCTGCGGATACCAAGGGACGACTGTATTTGCACTAGGAGGCAAAAAATGTCCCTGAAAAATCTTAACATACTTGAACCTCCAAAGTGTAATGGATTGTATTGTATTAAATTCTAAATGTTAAGATGCAAATGGATTTAGAGTTTTATCTTTCCTTTCTTCCTCCTTTTCTCATTCGTTTTAACCTTCCTTCCTTTCTGAGATGTCTCTTTATAATATGACTTTTAATGAGCTGACAGATTTTCCTTGTTTTGTGTACACAGTTGTTTTTGATGATCAGTACACTCAACAGGATCTAGTTCTGCCTACAAATCCCACTACTTGAATAGCAGCATTGCACCTAAAGTAGTAAAAGAGATTTTGCTAGACAGCTAAGCAACATCTAAATGTAAATGTGATGTATGCTGGCTCAATGTATTGGAGGGCACTTCAGTAAAATAAGTTTTTGTCAGTATAGTGTTTTGGCATAAAAATTTCCCAAAACAGTGATTGCTAAAAAAAGGCAAACAAAACATTAAGAACCTTGAGACCTCTTTTTATGAAAAGGAATTCATAAATAATATGCATCATTGTCAAAGTTTTCATTAGGAGAGGTGGGAACAATATAAGAGGGTTACAGGAGGCCTTCTAAAATATGAATTCCCTCTGTGTAAGGTACTTCTTTCTAACGCAGTGACTTTTTCCTGCTCAGTGACCTGGAAGACCAGATAGTATCATCCCCTGTCCCAACTCCTAGAGACTAGGCCCTGTGCACCATCTCCCCCAGCAAAGCAGGCATTAGCCCTGCCCCATTCCCAACCCCACTGCAGTGGGAACATGCCCTCACTTCTAATTCCTTTCATGTTGACCCTGGTTTTCCTAAAATTTTATTTCCATTTTCAAAAGATATGTCCATTGAAGTTGGTTGAAGCCTTGCTATAATTTTTAATTTATTAATAAAGCAAGAATATTGGCATGTTCCTCTTCTTATTGATATCCTAAAAGACATTTGTTTTTAACACTCTCCCTGGGGAGAATAACTTTTTCCCTCTGAAATTCTTTTCTTTTGTGGTTATCTTGATTTCAAGTCATTTTGTAAAAGGAGATTTTTACTGTACTTAGTGCAAAGGAGTAGCTTACTATGGCAGACATATGTAGGGTAAAGTCATAATTTATTAATCTGACTGTACAACACTGTTTTGAGTTGATATTATTGACCTAAATCTTGTCAACCTAGGCACTTAGAGATGTACATCTCGAAAGAATGCTGGCTGACATCTTCCCTACTTAGTACATCTAGTTGTAGGGGAGAGACTGTGTATTTATTTTTTTTTTAAGTAATCCAATGGATTTGTTTTTGTCCATATTTTGAAAACAACGTGAAGGATTTTTCTCATTTTAGAAGGTAGAGAACTTGTGGACCTGTCTTTTAAATTCCTGTAATCTAATATATATTTATAAATTATAGCATTGAAAAAAGAGCTCTAATGATGATGTTACTTCTGGTATTTAATTTTTATAAAATGTTTTTGTAAGTAACTAATTGTAGTATTGCTTTTAGGTGATTTAAAAATCTTTCTCAAATAAGTTCTGCCCAGAACATATTTCCTTAGGGCAATATTCTAAAGTTCAGTAGTCCAGTGTGAATTTGAAATACTCCTACATCTCTTCAGTATCTTTTTATATATACCAGTACCCAAGCAAAGTATACCAAAAGCCTAATTTCTGTGTTGCATTAATAAAGTACTTGTTATTTATCTAATTCAGTGGATTACGTGAAATAGAAGATCAGTCTTTTCAAATGTACATCTGATCATAATTTTTCAAAATGTTCATTTTTGGTGCATGATGCCAAATTTATCTTTAATCGTCCATTATGACCTGATATGTAATGACAAATGTTTTCCTATCTGACCAATGGGTTGTAGATTTACTATTTTTCTCTGCAGATTCTCACTACATTTTCAAATATATATTTGGAAAAAGCTGCAAAGTGCTACCTATAAGTAAGTTAGCATCTTTGGCCTTATCTATGCATAATGTTCTCTCAGTTTGGTTTTGACAAACTCATGGATTTGCAATTGCTTTGTAGTATTTTTAACTTATTGTGATGTAATGAATTTTTGGAATGTTTACTTGATTAGCTGTTAAAATATAGGAAATTATGTAGCTTTGCATGAAATAAAGTACATTTATATAAGTTATTAAGAATTTTGCTGATCATTTATGTATTTCATAATACCATCTTTGAGATTAAACAGACATTCTTTGTTCCTTACAAATTTATTAACAGATGCTACAGAAGAAATGTTTTAAGATAATTACATACATGTACTTTAGGTTCCACATTACTTTATCCTGTGTTTATAATTAAAATAAGAAATTGTTATAAAAATTGAGCAGAAATCAATAAAATTGAAAACAGGAAAAAAAAATCAATGAAACCAAAAGCCAGGTGTTTGAAAAGATCAGTAAAATTGATGAAACCCTAGCCAGCCTAGCCAAGAAAACAGAGTTACTTTTCTATATACCAAAAAGAACAATTGGAATTTGAAATTAAAAAACCATTTCCATTAATCCTAAGGCAATAAGACAAGAAAAGGAAATAAATACAGATTTAGAAGGAAGAAATAAAACTGTCTTGTAGAAAATCCAAAAGAGTTGACCAAAAAACCTAGAACTAATAAGTGTTTATGGCAAGGTTGCAGGATACAAGGTTAATATACAAAAGTCAATCATTTTCCCATATACCAGCAATAGACAAGTGGAATTTGAAGTTAAAAACACAATACCATTTACCTTAGCACCCCCAAAAATGAAATACTTACATATGAATCTAAGAAAATATGCATAAGATCTACATGAGGAAAACTACAAAACTGATGAAAGAAATCAAAGAAATAAATGGAGAGAGATTCCACATTCAAGGATAGGAAGATTCAATATTGTCAAGGTGTCACTTCTTCCCAACTTGATCTATACATTCAATGCAATCTCAATCAAAACCCCAATAAGATACTTTGTGGATATAACAAATTGATTCTAAAGTTTATATGGAGAGGCAAAAGATCCAGAAGAGTCAATACAATATAGAAAGAGAAAAAGAAAAAAAGTTGGAGGGCTGACACTACCCAACTTTAAGACATACTATAAAGCTACAGTAGTAAAGACATTGCAGAATTGAATAGACAAATAGGTGAAATAGGTGAAAGAATAGACAAATAGATCAAAGGAACAGAATAGAGAGCCCAGAAATAGACCCACATAAATGTAGTCAATTGATCTTTGACAAAGGAACAAAGTCAATTCAATGAAGAAAGGATAGTCTTTTTGAAAAATGGTAGTGGAATAACTGGACAACCACATAGAAAAAGGTGAGTCTAGACATTGACTTTACACCTTTCACAAAAATTAACTCAAAATGGATCATAAACCAAACATTATAACACAAAACTATAAAACTTCTAGAAGATAACATAGGATAAAACAGGTGACCTTGGGCTTGGCAGTGAGTACATTTATCACACAAAAATGTGTGTATATATGCACCAAGAGACATGTACAAGAATGTTCATCATAGCCTCAACCATAAACAATTCAATTGACAGAATGAATTTATCCAACATGATGGATATATACGTGAATAAGTAAATAAAAATGAATTCATTACAGCTATGCAACAACATGGATGAAACTTACATAATGTGGATCAAAAGCAAGATATGAAAAAATAGTATGATTCTACCTGTGTAAAGTTCAAAAACAGGCAAAACTAAATTGTAGAGCTGAAAGATGAAAGTATTAAAACCATCCAAAAAAATCAAGGAAGAGATTACCATACATGTCAGGCTACTGCTTACGTCTGAGGAGAAAGAGATTAATGATTGGGATGGAGCACAAGAGAAGCTTCTAGATTGCTGCCTGTGTTCTCTTTCTTGACTTGGGTGGTGGTTTTACAGTTTTGTAATAAACTGCTGAGTAGTACATGCTTTTGTGTGTGCTTTGCTATATGTACATTTTATTTCATAATAAAGTTAAAATATATGAAGAGAATTAAATTACATAACTCACTATATAAGTTGGGAGTGGAGGAAACTGCATTATAGTGTTCTTAGGTCATGGTAATATCCAGGAGGAGTAAAGATAGTGCTTAAGCTAGACTTTTAAGGAAGCATGCTATAATCTCTTTGGTAATTACTAAGAGAATAGAAATCAGATATAGCTTCAAATAGAGGAAACACAGAATGATTAAAAAAACAAACAAACAATTCAAAACAGCGAAAGAATAAAAACAGCCAAAAAACTAAATTTAAAGTTGGACAAACTATAAAGAAAGTCATGTGAAGTGATTGACTATTTAAGCCAGGTGGTGCTTCTGGGGGGAGGGACGCTCAGGGGCATCACTGCTCAGAGAGGCTTTGGGTTACTAGAGCAATGTTTTCTTTCTTCACTTGGGTGTGTTTTTACAAGCCTGTTTATACTTATTAACCAATCTATACATTTAAATTTTATGCACTTTTCTGAAAGTATCTTTATTTCAAAATGTAAAAGGTTTCTGAAAAGTCAATTTCTGTAAATCACATTAATAGTTGAAAAGAGTAAAAGCACATGATCATCTCAAAAATATGCAGAAAACAGTTTGATAAAATGCAACATTCATTTATATTTTTTAAAAGTTCTATTTTTTAAAAAACTAGCATTCTTTTTTATCTGATAAAGGATATGTATCTATGTGTGTGTGTGTGTGTGTGTATAGCAAGAACCCAAATCTATTGCAAATACCATTTTAATGCTACAAGCTTTTCCTTTGAGATCGAGAACAAGCCAAGGTTGCCTACTATCACCACTTCTATTCAATACTGTATGTTCCATAATAGTAAGACAAGAAAAGAGAAATAAAAGGCCTAAAGACAAGAAAAGAGGAAAAAAGCTTTTATTTATTATGACATGGTTATGTATGCGGAAGATCCAAGAATACACCAATTATTAGAATTGATAAGAAAGTGGCATCTCTTAATATGATGTTTGGGACCCCCAAACACTGCTTAAGTCAGAGACCCCCAGTAAACCTGAACCTCAGGTCACATTTGTTTAAAAAAAATTTTAAAAGGGGGAGGGGTGGTGTAGTGGTTAAGTTCCCATGCTCTGCTTTGGCAGCCCTGGTCGGGGGTTTGGTCCCAGGTGCCCACCTGCGCATTGCTTATCAAGCCATGTTGAGGCCGTGGCCACATGCAAAGTGGAGGAAGGTTGGCACAGCTGTTAGCTCAGCAACAATCTTCCTCAAGCAAAAAGTGGAAGATCTCTCTGTCTCTCTGTCTCTCTCTCTCACACACACAAAAGGGGGGAGGAGAAGAGGGGCTTATAATACAATACTCCTCAGGGTGACCGTGAGGATTATAATCAAATAATGTACTCAAAAATGCCAAGCACAATGTTGTCCCACAGCAGATACTCATTTATTAAGAAACACCAAGCCTCTGCTGTTAGCTCACCCTCTTCCTTCAGGTCCTTATTTTTTTTTTCCTGCTTTTTCTCCCCAAATCCCCCTGGTACATAGTTGTATATCTTAGTTGCAGGTCCTTCTAGTTGTGTAGTAAGTCATTTCTCAGAGGGGCCATCACTGATTAATTTTTTCTCCTTAGCACAGCCTAGCATATTATATGTTAATGCTCATCTCTCTACTCAAATATAATGTCCATGAGGAGTGGCTTTTGTGTTGTTTGCAGAACCAACCACGCCTGACCCGTAATAGGTGCTCGATAAATCTGTGTGGAATCAGTAGATAAATGGGTAAATTTACTCAGTCCCCATCCCACAGTGACCTGTGCTACTGTATTATATAGCAGGTACTGGGGAGTGTTCACTAGGATGCTGGAGGTTGGCGGGAAGAGGCCTTGTGTGCCTTTTAAACCTCACCACCTCTCGGTCTCTTCCCTGCGGAGAGGGGAGAAGTTTGGAGATTAGGTATATATGACCACTGGAATTAGTAAAAAGGGCGGTAGGGCACCCAAAAGTCAGGAGACAGGCCCAAAAGGGGGCAGGGGAATACCGAAGGCAGATTCCGGGTATCCTAAGTTGGTACTCGGGCCAGCGCTGCTCAGACTGTCACTTGCCCGCTTCCCCTCCGGGGGATTTTCCTAGAGATTCTCCAACCCTGGATTTCTTAGGCAGAGCCAAGGGGAGACATCGGCCGAGCAGGAATCAAAAGGGCCCAGATAGGGCGGGGGTAAAGAAGCCAGTGCAGGTCACCTTGCTTTGACCGGGTCGCAGCAGAGCCAGTCGCCTCAGCTCCCCTGCCTGGAGTTTGCGGCGTTCGCTGTGCGGGACTGCGGGCGCACGAAGTCCCCGCCCGCGTCGCAGGGCGCGCAGCATCGGCTTCGCTCGGCCCCGCGCCGCGCCAGCGAGCATGGCTGGGCGGACCGCGCTGCGGCTCGTTTTCCGCTGCCGGGGCTCCTGCTTCCGGAAGGCGCCAAAATCCTGACCATGTCCTTGTTCGAGGAGTGTTCGCGAGTGTTCTGAACGGCCACGGCGCGCGCGCACGGGAGCCGCTCCTGGGCAGCTGGGCAGAGAGGAACGCTCCTTTCTCCAAACTGTCGGTCCTGGCGGCAGGCAGCGGACCTAGGGAAATCTCCAGGGCGTCTCTGACGCTGAGAGCAAGCTGGGAAGAATGTGCAGTGTGCCTGAGCCACGATCCTAGGAGCAGGTCTTTCCTTATTCCTTAATGCAACAGGTCGGGCAGATTTCTGGGGGAGGGGGGATCCTGACGGCGGGCTACAGGTATCTCAAGATACCTGACTTCTAGGTGGAACCAAGCTCAGGCCCAAAATAAGTACCTCCTGTCCCAAACATTTACTCTTAAAGGACGTTTCTAGTGTTAAGGAGCAGTTCCATCTCCTCTTCATGACTGCCTCCTGGAGGCGGTTTCTAGCCACTTTCTGGTTTTCACCGTAGCAAAAACTTCCAGAGAGAAAGATCCCAATGATAACCCTGATTTGCTGTCTGCTGTGAGAAGCCGCATGTATACCACCATGTGCAGTTAGATTTTTTAGAGCATCGGTAAGGGGATGACCTTTATTATAGTGTAGCCTATTTCCTAGGAAGAGAAAGCCTTAAGTTCTAAGTCTCCTGGAGCTTATCCTATTGACAAAGAGCCCCTGGGTCACAGGACAGGGAAACTGCAGAGGAGGATTGGAACAGGTGAAGGCTCAGAGAGCCAG
The DNA here is from genome assembly GCF_041296265.1 of Equus caballus. Taxonomy (NCBI): domain Eukaryota; kingdom Metazoa; phylum Chordata; class Mammalia; order Perissodactyla; family Equidae; genus Equus; species Equus caballus. Next base: position 44,020,984 of record NC_091704.1, read on the forward strand.
GAATCAGTGGGCATGAGGACTCTGAGGCTCCAGGGCAGGGTTGCCCAAACAGGAAATGGAGAGGCGATGAAGCTTTCCTTCTGCTCCCCATCCAGGGAAGGTTTATCCTGAAGCTTCTCTATTCCCCCACCCTTCCACCTTGGCTTTTCTCTCTGTGAATCTTGCAAAAATGAAGCCTTGTTCCTAGGGGGAAGTCATTATCTACGGATGGACTGAGTATCTCAGATTCTTCAAGCTCCTGGGCATGAGGTGACCTCACTTGAAAAGAATGGACTTCCTCCCACATCAGGTATCATATCTTCCTATTATGTGGACTAGAGCTATCCAATAGGAATATAACATGAGCCACAAATGCAAGCCTCATAATGTAATTGTTAATATTCTGGAAGCCACATTAAAAAAAATAAAAAGAAACAGGTCAAACTAATTTATGTCTATAAATAAAATAATGTATTTTATTTACCCCAATATATCCATAATATCATTTCAACATGTAAACAAAATAAAAAATTATTAATGAGATATTTCACATTTCTTTATATCAAGTCTTTGAAATCTGGTGTGTATTTTTACCGTTCACACCAGCCACATTTCAGGTGCTCAATAGCCACATGTGGCTAATGGCTACCATGTTAGACAGTAGTGTTTGGACCCTGCTTCCATAGATGATAAGCTGTGAGTGCCTTGCATATGACAAATATTCACCAAAACTTTATTTCAGTCCTGCTGAATTATTATAATGAAAAAAGATATGTGTGTTTATGCATGTTGGTGTATGTTTACTTAAAAGCCGGTCTTAGACCATAATTCTAGCAGAAGAAAGTTTGAAATGCAATTTGGCTCTGCTCATCTTCCTCTGCTTTCCTCCATCTCTCACCTCCTTACCTCTGTCTTCAGCCCATCCAGGCAAACCCTTCACACACATTTCCAGATCAATTTGAGAAAATGCCGCTTTATTTATGTTGCTTGAAGTCTTGTCCATAGTTTGTGAAGATTGGATCAAGATGTCTTTTCTGATTGATAAGAATTCCAGAGAAAGAAAACCGTAAAATTGCAGGAGAAACTTATCAAAGAACTAATACAAAAAAAAATTTCCAGAACCAGATTACATGAGTCTCCATATTGAAAGATCCCACCTAGCACCCAGTACAGAGAATAACAAAAGACCTACACCAAAGCCGATCATGGTGAAAGTTCAGAATACCACTGACTAATAAAAAGCAACCTAGAAATTTTCATACACTTCAATGGTGACTAGGACTCAGAATGGACTCAAACTTTTTAGCATTGGCATTGCAGCAATGTACACAGAAAACCAACAAGATTTGATGGTAAAATAGTCTCAGAGGTTGTCCTTTTCATATCCTGTTTCTCAAGAAGTAACTATAGGGTTTAGACCAGAACTAAAACTACAGGTTTTAACCAGAACAATGGGCTACCAAGAAAGAGGAAGACAAAGCAGTTGGCAAAACAGAAGAGTGTTGAAGATCTGTCCTAAGATATCAGCTGTGCAGTTGGCCTGAGAGCAGTCAATCCAGATGAGATCAATGGAAGAATCCAGGAGGAACATGACCTGGAAAAAAATGTGTTCAATAATTTGAGCTTCCTGAAAATCATATTGAGAGAATATTGGAGGGAGTTGGGGGACTGACCAATAGGCACAGAAAGAAAACAAAACAAACAAGCCTAAACAAATGAAAAAAGAAGGCAGTTATTAACTCCAGGAGGGAAAAAGTGCAGGAGTGGAAACCAAGTAATGATATATGATTTGGCCCATTTGCTTCAAAATTTAACAATTTTTATACAGTCATAATAATGTAAACTCAGAATGCTTAAATGTTTATAGAACCTGATACTGTGACATAACTAATTATGTCTCTTGGCTTTGAAAAGCTCTGACATAATCCTGGGAATCTAGAAGGCCATGTGCATATGCGGAGCTGTGCACATGCTCAAGAAAGACCTCAGAAGACTCTTACTGCTCACTTGGGGCCTACCTTGAACCTCTGCACAAGCGGGAAGTGAAGGCTCAGGCGGTGTTGTAAACTGTCTGCCAGAGCATTGAAAGTGTGCCCGGCACACACACACAACTCCTTGGCAAAGGCTGGGACATTTATTGTTGCAAGGCATTTAAGGAAATCTCTGCATGATTATTAGATGACCACTAAGATAACCGATCAGAGACTTTCATGGCCGAGCATGACAAGAAAAACAGATTTTACAGAATTAGTTCAGGAAAGTCACTAAACAAACAGCAGCAACAACAGCAACAGTGAACAACGGTAATACACTGGGGGGATGGGGGAAATCGGATTTCCGGAGTTGCCACAATACACTATTCAGAATGTTCAGTTTTCAACAAAAATTGAGACATGCAAAGAAACAGGAAAGTAGGTCAACAGAAAGCAGTCAATAGGAACTGTCTTTGAGGAAGCCCAGACAATGGATCTACAAGACAAAGACTTTAAATCAGCCATTAGAGATGTATTCAAAGAACTGAAGGAAGTTGTGTCTAAAGAACTAAAAGAAAGTATGAGAACGATAAGAGTGACTGATAATAGGTATGAGGTTTCTTTTGAGGGTGAGAAAATATTCTAAAATTGATTGTGGTGATGGTTTCACAGCTCTACAGATATACTGAAAACCACTACATTGTACACTTTTAAAGGGTGAATTTATGATATGTGAATTATATCTCAATAAAGATGTTATCAAAGAAAAAATTTCTGAAAAATAAGGGAAAGGACTAAAATTAGGTATCAGCATCATTCCTTTTGATCTAGACATGTGGCATAATTAATTTTTCTCTTCCGTCTCTTCTTGGGTTTTAAACAGAAGAAAAGGAGCCAGCCCTGTGGCCAAGTGGTTAAGTTCATGCGCTCTGCTTCGGTAGCCCAGGGTTTCACCAGTTTGAATCCTGGGTGTGGACCTAGCACTGCTCATCAGGCCATGCTGAGGCAATGTCCCACACAGCAGAACCGGAAGGACCTACAAGTAGAATATACAACTGTGTACTCGGGGAGCTTTGGGGAGAAGAAGAAGAAAAAAGAATAAGATTAGCAGCAGATGTTAGCTCAGGTGCCAATCTTTAAAAAAAAAAAAAGGAGGTAAAATACCAAATTGTCAGTTGGTCTCCTCCTGAAGACCATAAACAGGAATTCAAGAAAAATTTTGATTTCTTTTTAAAGGAAGCTTTGCCAGGGAGGTAATAGTTTTTTTCTTTAAAGGAAAAATAAAGTAATTATTATTTGAGAAATATGAATAAATGAATGAGTGAATGGGCAATGTCTCAATCATCCCTGAATGAATCACTTCAGACAGTCTTGGTATATGGTATTCCTGTTAACATTCCCAGCTGATCAGCTTCTGAGCCTGAATGAGTAGATATTACCCTTAGAAACTGGGGGGATCTCACTGTACGAGACTCCCCACCTTCTCTCTTTGCCTTCAGTCTCTCCAGCTCAGGGCCAGTGATGGGCAATTCACCATTTCCTTGTTGGACAAAGTCACAGTCACTCAATTTTACTTCTTTCTTTTCCTTTCTCTTCTCATAAATTTTTTGATGATGGGGTCACTTACAAAGATTGATTTTTGCAGAACTTGAACCTGGCCATTTAAGAGTCACTCTCAGCCTTGCAGAGAGTAAGTCTTGAAGCTAACTCCTGGAAATGCCACTCATCTGAAACTCAAAATAACAAGAAACTACTCATCTTGAGCATGAAGTCATAAAGAGGAAAATCATGCCTGTCTGTGTTAATTAGAATGTCCTTGCTCCTCCCTCATTTCTGCTAAAAGATGCTACTCACCAGTCAAGGCATTTCTTCAATACTGCCTCCTCCGTAAAAACTGTTTTATTTACTTCATTTCTTCCTCTAAACTTCTCGATACCACAGACTTAGCACTTAATTTTAGGCTTTATCTTTTGCATTAAAAATATTTTGGGGGGGACTTAATATGTGCCAGGCCATGTAGGTACTGGAGACAAGCAGAGAATGAACTGAGCAAGAAACAAAAAACCCCAACTCTTCCCCATGTTCTGCCCTCCTCTAACTAGATTGAGCAGGGAACACTGTACACTTTCATAGTATGTCCCACTGGGCCCAGCACTGTGTTTCTGCAAGTCTTTTCTCTCAGCCATATGAAGTCAATGTTCATATCTTCATATGCTAAATTCCAAAACTTTATAGCACGTCTTGAATTTCTCAAAACTATCACACGTATTCCTTTAAATGTTTTCTTTTAAAAAGCTTAATTTAAAAAAAGTATCCCCACAGATTTATTTGAAAATGGGGGTAGCACAAAGATAGAATCACTATACTAGTTTCTAGACTGATTCAATTGCTTTTTTCCTAATGCCTAGTTCTTTCCTTTGAAATACTTAACATACCTATTATTAATTGATTTATTACTTGTAAGGGTTTGCTCACTATCTGCTTTCCCTGTCCAACTGTAAACTCCAGGAGGGCAAAGGTCACATTTGCCTTGCTCACTACTAGATCCACAGAACCTACCACAGTATGTACACATAGTAAGCACAAGGTGAATATTTATTGCACTAGCTAGAGATCAAGATTTATAGAAATGCTAGACCAAAGTGTAAGTCACATCTTTCTTGAGTAGCATTTTACAGTTAATGAAACCTTTGATGTTGCTCCAGATATAACTTGGAAAATTATCCTGATTCAATCATTAAATTCAAAGAGCCTCCTTGGACTATTTTTTTTCTGGCCCGAAGCTATCTGTCTGCTTTTTCTTTTTTTTTTTTTTTTTCCTGATCTAATCAGAAGACCTTCATCAAAATTACTACAGCCTAAACTGACTACATATTTGGTCACATTTATTTACCCTTTGTAATCTCCTGTCCTTTTAGAAGGGGCCTACCCTGCCCATCACACTGCAGAGATGACAGAACAACTTCCTCTCACTTGCCCCCAATAATTATCAGTAATTATCCCTGTAGAAAGGATTTTCTTATTGAAACAGAAGTTTTAATAACTTTTGTCCCAACATTAGTTCATTCCATCTTCTTCTTTCTCCTGAACCAATTTTAAATATAGTTGAAGCATTAAAATACATGTGAATGGTGGTACTATGAAGTATTCACTGTCCCTTAAGCAGGAGCCCCAGGCAACAGTAACCTTCTTGAAGGATTTGCTGCCAATGAAGTGTGAAGATATCCCTTGGCCGGAGTTGAAAGCAAGAGACCAAGCAGATGTCACTGGCACACAGCTTTTAAAATGGTTTGTCCTAGGGAAAATGCTGTTTCTCCACAGGTGTTCATGGGACCCTGTCATCAAGATGTATACAACCCCTGGAAAGCAAGTCCTACATGTAGGTACATTAGAGAGCAAAGTTAGTATATAATTGAAGGGCATACAGAGCAAATGGATGATCTTCAACATTCAGCCAGGACAGAGAGCCCAGAGACACCAGCCATAGCTGGTACCGTCTCCCAGAGCAAAAAGAACATCAGAAGATGGGTAGGATTTCGATGAGGGGAAGAAAGGAAGAGGGAAGAAAGCAGGAGAATTCTAAGCATCAGGAAGAACTGTAGCAAAGACAAGAACAAGGAAATGACATGGTGGATTTAGAAGTTATGAAAAGACCAGTATCTGGGGAGAAGGTTCTCAGGAGAGAGCAACAGAACGGCAGGTTGCTGCCAGACCTGCTTTCTAAAAGTGTTTTTTTGTGCTGCCAAGATTCTGTTGTGTGTTTTAAGATGAACACCTTCCATGAGTATTAAATATCTTTCACTTCTTTTCTTCTTCCTTTTTTTCTTTCTTTCTTTCTTTTTCTTTTTCTTTTTTCTTTTTTTTTTGCAGAGACTTATTTGCAAACCTTTTAAAGATCATGGAGCTACGTGCAACTCAGTGTGGTCATTTGTTAAGAAGAATAGATACCATGGGCTCCTTAAAGAATGAGAGTTTCCAGCTGGTTGTGGTTGATGGTATAGATCGCTGCACTTTCCTGGTTGCTGAGAAACTTGGAAGGCCATTTGTGACCATCCTTACCATCACATTGGGAATTTTGAATTTTGGGCTACCTGAGCCTGTGACTTATGTTCCAGCATTCTCCTCCTCCTTAACATGTCGCATGGATGTCTGGGGCTGAGTGAAGAACTCCGTGATGTCCTTCATTTCTACCTTGAGGGAATATCCACACTCAGTTTGACGACACTATCAGGGAACATTTCCCGGAAGGCTCTAGGCCAAGTGTTATTTCATCTTCAACGGTTAATTCTGACTTTTTGCTTCCTAACCCTGTTTGTATTGCAGGTTTAATGGCCAAAGCTGTTGAACTAGTACTACAAGTAAGTAAAACCTTTGTGTTCCATTTGGATGTGAAGGATTACCCTCACGATGGTGCCTTTAGTGCAGAGATGGCATTTGCTCAGCCATAGGGTAAATGTAGGTTTACCTTTCAAAGAAATTGCTAAACAGTTCTCCAGGGTGGTTGTACAATTTCATATTACCACCTGCAACATCCCATGGTTTCTGTTACTCCTCATCCTTGTCAACATTTGGTGATGTCAGTCTTCTTAATTTTAGCCATGCTGGTGAATGTGAAATGGTACCTCTAGTTTCAATTTTTATGTCCTTGATGTCCAATGATGTCAAACATTTTTTCATATGTTACTAGCCCTTCTTATGTCTTCTTTTGTGAAGTGTCTGTTCATCTTTAGCCCATTTTTAGTTAGGTTGTTTGTCTTTTTATTATAGATTTGTAGAAGTTCTTTACACATTTTGGATAAAAACCTTTTGTCAGATATGTGCATTGTGATTACTTTTCCCAGTCTGCCAATTGCCTATTCACTTTCTTACGAGTGTCTTTTGATGAATGGAAACATTCACATTTGGTACAGCTTGGTCTATCAATTTTTTTTCTTTTAAGATCTAAGAAATGTTTGCCTTTCTCCAGGTGATAAGGATATTCTCCTATGCTTTCTTTTTCTATAGGCTTTATAGTTCTAGACTTTATATTTAGGCCTATGATCCATCGAATTAATTTTTGTCTATAGATGTTTTAGGGGCCCATGATTTTTTAAAAAATACGTAGATATTCAATTGTTCTTTTGTCTTCAGAGCAGCCTGCTGGGATTTTGTTTTGGGATATGTTGAATCTATTGATCAATGTTTGGAGAATGGAGATCTTAACAAAATTGAACTTTTAGATCCATTAACATGGTACATCTTTCCATTTATTTAGATTCTTTCGAATTTCTCTCAGTAATGCCTTGTAGTTTTTAGTGTAGAGGTCGTGGGCATTTTTTTTGTTAGATTCAGTCCTAGGCATGTGAAGATTTTGGATTTTTCGGATTTCAGTTTCCAATCACTTTTGCTATTATGTAGAAATACAATTGAGTTTTAGATATCAACCTTGAGTACTGCGATTTAAATAAATTCACTTCTTAGTTCTGTTGGGTTATTGTGTGGCTTCCACAGGATTTTCTATATAGACAATGGTGTCTCCTACAAATAGCAGCAGTTTTCTTCTTCCTTTCCAACCATTATTTCTTTTGTTTATTTTTCTTGTTTTATTGTGCTGGCTAGAGTTTCTACTATGAAGTTGAATAAAAGTGGTGAGAGCAGATGTCTCTGCTTTGTTTCTCTCTTAGGTGGAAAGAGTTCAATGTTTTACTATTAAGTATGATTATAGATCAAGATTTTTTTTAATATATCACTTTCATCACATTGAAGAAATTACTTTCTATTCCTAGTTATGCTGAGTTTTTATAATAATATATATTAATAATATTAATATATAATAAATAATCATATAAATAGTAATAATAAATAATATAAATATATAAAATAAATAATAATAATAAATATATATAATAATATAAATATATAATAAAAGAGTATTGAATTTTGTCAAAGGTTTTTTCTGCATCTATTCAGGAGATCATATGAGACTTCCTTTTTACTCTATTATCGTGGTAAATTGACCTTGAAATCCTTGGATAAAAGGATTGATCATGATGCATTATCTTTTCTATATATTGCTGGATTTAATTTTTAAATATTTTAAAGGATTTATAAATGATATTGGTCTGTGACTGTCTCTTCTTGAAATGTCTTTTTTAGGTTTTGGTATTAGGGATAAGCTGGTCTCATAAAACTTGGTTGAAATTTTACCCTCCTCTTCTATTTTATAAAAGAGATTACATAAGATTCATATTATTTATTTCTTAAATAGTTGATAAAATTCACCAGACAAGTCATCTAGGCTTGCAGGTTTCTTTTTTGGAAAGATTTTTGATTCTGAATTCAATTTTTCTAAAAACATTTAAAATTTAAATGGGTTCATATAAATTAGCTATTTAAAGCTACTTATAATGCTGCAATGAACATAGGGGTGCAAGTATCTTTATGCCTTTGCATTTTCAAGTTCTTTGGATAAATACCCAGCAGTGGGATAGCTGGATAGTATGGTAGATCTATGCTTAATTTTCTGAGGATACTCCATACTGCTTTCCATAGTGGCTGCACCAGTTTGCACTCCCGCCAGCAGTGTACGAGGGGTCCCTTCTCTCTACATCCTCTCCAACATTTGTTGTTTCCTGTCTTGTTAATTATAGCCATTCTGACCGGAGTGAGGTGATACCTCATTGTAGTTTTGATTTGCATCTTCCTGATAGCTAATGATGTGGAGCATCTTTTCATATGCTTGCTGGCCATCCATATATCTTGTTTGGAGAAATCTCTGTTCAGATCCTTTGCCCATTTTCTAATTGGGTTGTTGGTTTTTTGTTGTTGAGCTGTATGAGTCCTTTGTATATTATGGATATTAACCCCTTATCTGATATATGGTCTGCAAATATGTTCTCCCAATTGTTAGGTTATCTTTTCGTTTTGTTGATGGTTTCCTTTGCTGTGCAGAAGCTTTTTAGTGTGAGGTAGTCCCATTTGTTCATTTTTTCTTTTGTTTCCCTTGCCCGGTCAGATATGGCATTTGAAAATACGCTGCTAAGACCGATGTCAAAGAGCGTACTGCCTATGTTTTCTTCTAGAAGTTTCATGGTTTCAGGTCTTACATTCAAACTTTTAATCCATTTTGAGCTGATTTTTGTGCATGGTGTAAGATAATGGTCTACTTTCGTTCTTTTGCATGTGGCTGTCCAGTTTCCCCAACACCATTTATTGAAGAGACGCTCTTTTCTCCATCATATGCTCTTGGCCCCCTTGTCGAATATTAGCTGTCCATAAATGTGTGGGTTTACTTCTTGGCTCTCGATGCTGCTCCATTGATCGATGTGTCTGTTTTTGTGCCAATACCATGCTGTTTTGGTTACTATGGTGGGTCTCACAAAGAAAAATCTTCCACATGTTCTTCAAAGAAGGAAGACACCAAATATCCATTTCATGTTCTAGTCTCCACTTAAAAAATGAGTAAAAGGAAAGAAACACCCCCGGGCGCCAGGAGCTGAGTGTAGACAGTCATCTTCCTCATAAATGCAAAGCGTCTACAGCTGGTCCAGAGAGGAGAGGGGAGGCTTGGGTCTCAGGCCCCGGAGTTTCTTGTTTTTTCTCTCATTTCAGCGTCAAGTGGAGCCGAGAGGGAGGAGCAGCAGGAGCAGGAAGAAAAGGGGAGCTTTGAAAGGTAAGCTCCTGCCATTGAGCCCTGTGCCCCAGAGCTGGCCTCCATCTCCTGTCCCTGAGCGCCCAGCTCCGTGGGCTCGAGGATGCCAGGGACAGAGCCTGTCCCTCAGGAAACAGAGCCCTCAGGGAGGCTCCCGGGAAGGAGATGAAAACCTGAGGACTTGCCAGATTCTGTGCTGGGAACTTAAGGCCCAGGCCAGCAGGCGTCTGGAACAAGTTCTCATCCAGCAGGGGCATGTGGGCTGTGGTGGAGGTGGAAGCACTTGGTCAATGACAAACCTCAACCCATCAGCAGCCTTGCCATCCCCGAAAGGGATCGCGTGGCCTTGGACACTGGTGCCTGGGCTCCAGAATCTGACCTCAGAAAGTCTCCCCTAAGGCACATTGCACGCAGCCTCCTGTAAGAACCCTGGGCCCCCACCTTCATCGCTGTGACACAGTCTCCTGATTTCTAGCTTACAGAGCTGGCCGGAAGGACCTGGCAGAAGTGGTGGGCCTGATGCCCCTTTCGCAAAGGTAAGGCATCTTGCCCTTCTCTCCTGGGCTTCTTCCTCGCAGAGTCTCTGATGTGCCCCAGGGCTGCAGGCAGCTTGGGGCTGAGCTGGGAGGAGAGCCATGAGACAGGGGGTGGCAAGAGGCATGGGGTGAGGGACAGCAGGAGAATTCGGTGAAGTGAAGGGAGGGCCAGGGAGGCCCATGGGTCTCAAGAGGCCACCCGCAGCTGGCCTGCCCTGCTGTCCCAGGGCCCTCTGCTCCTGGCTACAGCTTGTGCATCTTGTTTCCCGCAGCTCCTCGGGGAGGCTGTCTTATAAGGGATGCTTCCATCACTTGTCATCTCAAGACTCCCCTGGGGAGGCGTGCAAGGCAGCGTCTGCTGGAGTCCGCCAGCAATGCAGGAAGCCTGTGGAAGGTGCTCCTCTCACCACGACTCCAGCACTTTCCCTGGCTCTTCTGACCCAGCGCACTCTACCTTTGGCCTCCACTCTGCCAGCAGAACCTCCATCGGCCTTGACCAGAACTCCACTCAGCCCTGTTGCCATGAGCTCAGCTCCAGGTCACTCCCGTTGGCCGTTTCCCAACTCAGGCCACGGCCTCATGAGCCGCCGCCTTGAGTTCCTCTCCCGGTGGAACATGATCAAGGTCTGGTTCTTCCCCGTGTCATCACACTTCGAGTCCCAGCAAGGGCACCTGTCCTGCCACCGACCAGTGGCCTCACTCTGGGGAGGCCCCACAAATAGGGAGGGAGAAACTGATAGCCCCTCAGTTGCCAACCCTGATGTCCAGAAGCTGCTGGAGACAGAAATCACAGAAAGAATACAAACAATGAAACAAGCCAGACAGAGAAAGACAGATACTGCCTGGGGTCACTCACACGTGAACTCGAAAAACAACAAAAGAAAGGTCAATTCACAGAAACAGAGAGTAGAAAAGTGGTGGCCAGTGGCTTTGGAGTGGGAGGAAGAGGGAGAGGCAGGTAAAAGGGGACAAACTTTCAGCTCCGAGATCAAGAAGCTCTGAGGTCTCATGTCTGATGTGGGGCCTAGAGTCGAGAACACTGAATTGTCTAATTGAGATCAGCTAAGAGAGCAGCACTTCAGTGTCCTCACACGCACACAGAGTCCATAAGTGAGGGGAAAACAACAGTCAGAGTTGAGGACAGAGGAGAATGGGGGTGTGAGTGCCTGGGAACTAGATCAAATTCCTGGGAGAACTTCAGACTTTCAAAGGCCATGGGATAGGTGGGTTCAAACCAAGAATCCAGGAGACGCAAGGAAGCGGGTGACATCTGGCTTCCAGGTGGAAGAAATAGAAAACTAGCTAAGGTCTAGAAGGCCCGGGAGGGTGGAGGGAGGCAGTTGGAGGCCAGTTGGTGGCGGAGGGGCTGTGGTCCAATCGGCTGCCCTCCTCTTGCCTCCCCCCCCTCAGGAGCCCCTGTGACATGGCCACAGTTCCATGATGAGGGCGTGGGGTTCTAATCTCCAAGTCACTCCCAGTGCTCAGTTGCCTGAGAGTAGGACTGTATTTGAGATATGGAAACTCCTATCTTAGATCTAAAAAGCATTGTTGCTACCTGGTTGAGCTCCAGTTCCGCTTCCTGGGTGATTGGGACCATCCTCCGCATCCTGTATGGACTGGGGCTCTTCCTCCTGTTCTTTCCCTGCCCCAAAAGGAATTTGCCCTCACAACTAACTTACAAAAGGAGAAACGTCAGGAAGGTAAGTCAGAAGGTAACCAGAAGATGAGTCTCTCTTCTTTTTTACTGTGATTTCCACTCCTCTGAATCAACGAGAGGGACTCCAGGGATGGGAAAGAATAGAACATCGTCCTTCTAGAGACAAGCCAGGTTGGGTGGGCAGGGGTGAGAGTGGGCACGAGGATTTCGATCCGAAGATCTCCGAGCAGGAGTCCCGGTGTGGTAGAGGGCTCCAGGGAAAGTCCCCAGGCCAGTGACCAGTGGCCATGGACGGGATGCTGAGTGGGATCTGTGGGAAGACAGGCCCTGAGCACTGGTTCCCCGGCCACCTTCCCGGGGCAGGGGTCTCAGGCGGGCCTTTTCTCTGTCGTGGTTGATCTGAGGGCAGAGCTGAGCCCCCGAGAGCCTCTGGGCAGGACCTGGAGTGGGGCTGTAGCCTCAGGAAGCAAAGTCCTCCCTGAGGAAGCTCACAAGATTCTGTACATCTGAGAATGTGTGCGTCTCTTGAGCAGAGGAACAGTGACAGAAGGTGCATGGTGGTCCCACGTGGGGACCTTCTTATGATCCTCAAAGAAGGAAGACAGCAAATGTCCATTTTGTGTTCAATTATCCACTTCAAAAGGAAGTAAAAGGGAAGAAACGCCGCAGAGCCCCAGGAGTTCAGCGTGGACAGTCATCTTGCTCACAAACGCTGTGCGTCTGCAGCTGGTCCACAGAGAGGAGAGGGAGCCTTGGGGCTCAGCCCCCACAGTTTCTTGTTTTTTTCTCTCATTTCAGCATCAAGTGGAGCCGAGAGGGAGGAGCAGCAGGAGCAGGAAGAAAAGGGGAGCTCTGAAAGGTAAGCTCCTGCCGTTCAGCCCTGTGCCCCAGAGCTGGCCTCCACCTCCTGTCCCTGAGCGCCCAGCTCTGTGGGCTCGAGGATGCCAGGGACAGAGCCTGTCCCTCAGGAAACAGAGCCCTCAGCGAGGCTCCCGGGAAGGAGATGAAAACCTAAGGACTTGCCAGATTCTGTGCTGGGAACTAAGGCCCAGGCCAGCAGGTGTCTGGAACAGGGTGTTGCCCAGCAGGGGCATCTGGGCTGTGGTGGAGGTGGAAGTGCTTGGTCAATGACAAACCTCAACCCACCTGCAGACTTGCCATCCCCATCAGGGATCCCGTGGCCTTGGGCACTGGTGCCTGGGCTCCAGAGTCTGACCTCAAACGGTCTCCCCTAAAGGCACACTGCACGCAGCCTCCTGTAAGAGCCCTAGGCCCCGCCTTCATCGCTCTGACCCAGTGCCCTCATTTCTAGCTTACAGAGCTGGCCAGAAGGACCCGGCAGAAGTGGGGGGCCTGATGCCCCTTTCGCAAAGGTAAGGCATCTTGCCCTTCTCTTCTGGGCTTCTTCCTCGCAGAGTCTCTGATGTGCCCCAGGGCTACAGGCATCTTGGGGCTGAGCTGGGAAGGGAGCCATGGGGCAGGGGCTGGCAAGAGACCTGCGGTGAGGGACAGCAGGAGAATTTGGTGAAGTGAAGGGAGGGCCAGGGAGGCCCATGGGTCTCAAGGGGCCACCCGCAGCTGGCCTGCCCTGCTGTCCCAGGGCCCTCTGCTCCTGGCTACAGCTCCTGCATCTTGTTTCCCGCAGCTCCCCGGGGAGGCTGTCTTGTAAGGGATGCTTCCATCGCTTGTCATCTCGAGATTCCCCTGGGGAGGCGTGCAAGGCAGCGTCTGCTGGAGTCCGCCAGCAATGCAGGAAGCCTGTGGAAGGTGCTCCTCTCACCATGACTCCAGCACTTTCCCTGGCTCTTCTGACCCAGCGCACTCTACCTTTGGCCTCCACTCTGCCAGCAGAACCTTCATCTGACTTGACCAGAACTCCACTCAGCCCTGTTGCCACGAGCTCAGCTCCAGGTCACTCCCATTGGCCGTTTCCCAACTCAGGCCACGGCCGCATGAGCTGTCACATTGAGTTCCTCTCCCGGTGGAACATGATCGAGGTCTTGTTCTTCCCTGTGTCATCACACTTTGAGTCTCAGCAAGGGCACCTGTCCTGCCACCGACCAGTGGCCTCACTCTGGGGAGGCCCCACAAACAGGGAGGGAGAGACTGATAGCCCCTCAGTTGCCAACCCTGAGGTGCCGAAGCCACTCGAGACAGAAATCACGGAAAGCATACAAACGGAGGTCTGGGAAAAAGAACCAGATGATCCAGGCACTCCTCAGATGCTCGAAGCACACGGTATCATGTCTGGGCTGAATTTCCGCTGGGGCCTACCCCTCCTGTCCTTGGAGCCTGCAGATCTGAAAGCATGTGAGGCTCAACCCTCGGCCCTTCCACGGTCCCCTTTGCCCCCCGCAGCCACCTGTGATTCTGGGGCCCCCTCGAAAGCTTACTTTACACACTTCATGGGAAAACCTCTTGAGCCTCCTCCAGGTGACCAGGTCTTAACTTTGACGACAAAACCATCAGTTCCTAGGCTGGCCCGTCCCCTCCCCGCTCCCTCACCTGTGTGTGAGGAAGATCAGAAGGCCCTGGGAGGGACCCTACCTGGCGAAGGCAGTGGGCCCTCGGAAGCCTCTCTCTTGGGACAGGAGGGCCGGCCGCCTTCTCCAACCTTCCCATTCAGCCTCTCAGAGAGGAAAGGGCAGAGTGGGACCTTCGTGGGGGCCTAGCAAGGCCGTCGAGAGCTGAGTTCAGGGTCCCCAGTGGCCAGGAATGAGCCTCGGGAGGAGACTAGGGGTGGGGCCTCAGCAGAGCCCTGCCGTGGGGTGGCAACACTGGAGGGGGAGTCATGGTCCCAGTCTGGGAGCCAGGTCGGGGGAATAGGGGACACCCTAGGGACCAAACCCCTCCAGCCCCTGCGTGAAAAGGAAGAGGTTTTTCACGACAGCCCTTTCAGAAAAATGTTGAGACGCCTCCTGCCCTGCCTGAGGCCCAACAAGGAGGAAGCGCCAGAGGATCCCCTTGCAAAGGCAAGCCCGCGTCAGCCCCCGCCCAGAGCCAGGCACGGGTCACACATAGCTCGGCGTCGGATGGCGGGGCTGTTCAGGCGCCATCGACAGTGACATCCTTCGTCTGCGTCCCTGGAGAGAAACTGAGGCTTGCCGAGAACTTCTGGCCTCCCAGTCAAAGCATCATCAAAACCATTTCAGGCCTGGGAAGCTGGACATACCTGTTACCACGACGTTCCCTCCTCCCCAGACCAGAGAAGAACAATGACAGAGGACAGTCCCCAACCTACCTCCAGGGACCACAACTGTCCGACTACCAGGGAATGGATCAGAACAGGCACGGCAACTGGACCTTGCCATCCAGGCAGCCGCGGTCCCCAGCCAAACCCTGCCAGCCTGGGCTGAGGGTGGCAGCTGCCTCAGCCCCCATCACCAGCCATGCTGTCTTCAGATACGTGTCTCCTGGGGTCAGTCAGACTGTGTCTGACAGACCTTGCCTCATAGGAAGACTTGATTCCCCAAAAGTGGAAGTGGAGGAACAGAAAACCTGGTTTTTCTCCTTATCCCACCCTCTGTGCTAATGGTGTCTTCCTACCCCAATTTTCCCCAAATACATTTTTTTTCTCCTTAGAGGTCATGGCTTCTGTCTGTGCCTTGCTAGTGGTAAAAATGGGGGGTCAGGCTCCGCCCTCCCTGAGTGTCTGCTTTGGCTTCCAGAAGGGTCAGGGCCATGGGGGGAAGCTGACTGCTGTGTGGCTCACGTGCCCTGACCCCAACTCCCTCATTGCACCTGAAGTACCCATCACGCCATCCTTAGGAAAACAAATGGAAGCTTTAGAATATTTCCAGATGACCAAAACCTCTAGACCCCAGCCCAGGATGGGCCCCGCCTGTCCTCTCCTGCGTTCTCTGGCCCTTGAGCTTCTGGGGCTGTAGGGAGGGGGTTTGCAGAGGCTCCAGGAAGTGTAGAGACAGATTCACAGGTCACAGAGTGGGGAGGGGAGTGTGGGGCAGTGCTGGCCCTGAGTCCGGAGGGGGAAATCTTGCCCCGCATCTCGAGCTCTTGGTGGGAATAGATGACACTGCCCCGGGAGCTTCTTCTCTCCCTGCTGAAGCTGCCATGGAGATGGGCCTGCGCAACCCTCTCGGCCCAGCGTCACCCTCCCTCTTTCCTTGTCACAGTCTGGAACAGCAGCGACTACCATGACTGAGCTCCAGCCTCTGAGGGTGGGCGGTTGGGGAGCACAGAGGCTGCTGCGGGGCTGTCCTCTCTGCCCAGAGGAGCACAGGGCCCTGCTCTCCTGCACCTGCCTTCTCCTCCTGGGGAATGGAGCTGGGGGTGAGTGTGTGGCGGCATGATCTGATGGTGGGACACTGTGCACCTAGGGTGACCTGGGAGAAGGAGACAAAGTGCCACCAGAGTTTAACCATTTACCTATTGAAGGACAGTTTTTGGTTTTATAGCTTTATCCCCTATGAATAAAGCTGCTATGAACTTCTTGTGAAGGTTTTTGTGTGAACCTAAATTTTTCTGCACAGTAAATATCAATGGCAGTGAGTAACGAAGGTTTGAAAATGGGCCCGCCTCCAGGAACTTAGAAAGAATGCAACATGCATTAGAGGTTGAAAGGTTGAAACAGAGCAGAGAGAGTAAACCTAACACCATATCTTGGATTTGAGCCATTTCCTGAGGAAAAGTCCATTACCTAATGCACGGCACAGATGCTGAGGACGTGGGAGGGACAGGTATCACCACATTTAATAAAACACTGTCAGAACGTATGTGGGCAGGAGACCCCTGACCTTTAACCTGTCAGAAGCTCTTTGTTCTTCGTCTCCAGAGAACATTAAGTAGACAGAGATCCACACGTATGGAGCAGGTCCCCTGAAGGAACTGGATTTCCACTTGAATTAAGAAGAAACTGATGGTTGCTGTGGACTCAAATTATTTGTGAATGAACAGACACCTTCAGTTTCTCATTTGAATACTAGAGCAGAATCACTAGATTAAATGATAACGGAATCCCCTGAATCCGAACAGAGCAAGAAAATGTCAGTGTGTTCCCGGCCTTCCTATCGTTTCTCCAGGTCCTACTGAAATAGGGAATATTGAATAGAAGAGAAAAGGGAACCTTTCTGAAACTCGTCTTAATATCGGAGCAGCAGGCAATTCCTGTACTTCTGTCTTCTGCTATGACAGAGATAGAAATCATCGTGTATGTCAGGGAAATAATCCAGTTTCCCTAAGTTTGGGGTGGGCATTCTTTATTTAATACCAGGGGTTCCCCTCTACTATTGACACTGTTCCAGTTGGATTAGGTTTCCTGGAAGAGCTTTCTGATTGATTTACATTTTAAAACACGTTCGCTCCTCATCCTTTCTCTGTGCTGGGAGGCAGGCCAATTCAGGGAACACGCGTGAGGCCTGAGTCATGTCAGTCCCCGCTCTGAGCAACTGGCTGTGAGGAGGCCCTGACAGACCCGGAACTCTTGTGCGGGAGTGCCTAAAAGCGGGACTCACTGATCACAGTCATGGGTCCTAGCCCAGGGTCCCCATTTGGAGGAACGGCTCCCCCTCTGGTCTGCAGATCCCAGGAGGCAGCTGCTGCTTTGGGTGCAGCTCCACCTGTGGGATGAGCCCACCAGGCAGTCACAGAGTGGACGCTTCCTCTGAGTAGCTGCCTTCCACCCGAGTGGTGTTCCTTTTGTTTCTGCTTTCCTCAGCAGTGACGTGAGGTCCCAGACTGCATCACAGAGACATTCCCACAGCTGACCTCCCTGGGAATGCCCTGATTGATGCCTTATTTCCTTACACTCTTCCCTGGAAAATAGTGACTTCTATGTAGTCACGGAGAAATCTTCAGGCAATCTATGGCGGGGTGTCTTTAAAAAGTGGCCTAAGGGTGGCGGGACCAAGATGACAGAGTGAGTGGTCTTCTTTGTCTCTCCCCCGTCGAATCTGCAAGTAATTGGACATTCACCGATTAACAAAGGATTTCCAGATAGCATCTCAAGATGCCTAAGAGTCGCGTGCTGCTATGCATCAGAAGGCAGACGGACTTCCCCCTGGGAGGAGGTGGAAACAGGTGAAAACTCTCCAACCCTTGACCTCTGACCCCCGGACAGCCTACTTCCTGCAAGAGGCTCTCTTCCAGCGGACTCCCCCATAGCATCGCCACACACCAAGGGCAGGAGTGCGCACTCACCAGCGGAGCGACAGTGGAAACAGGTGACAACAGCCCTATCCAAGACCCTGGCGATTACACCTAAGCCCAGGGGGAATCTCCAGGGTCCCGCACCCACCGGCAGGGAAGGCCTCTGCTCGCCATTAGCAGGGAGGCCCTGCCCAGAAACCAGAACAAAAGAAAGCTCCCAGCGAGCAGATTCCCTGGCATGGCACCAGACCGCCAGCTGCTGCTGGGCCCACAGTTGCTGGCCCTGCACGGGTCAGTGCAGTAGGCGCCGGATTTCCCATGGACGTGCTTGGTGACAGGGTTGGAGCTCCAGTGCACGGCTCTGTGGCCCGGTGGGAGGCTCCGGGGTTCCACACACCCCTGGCAGGGAAAGCCCCTGCTCGCCATTAGTAGGGAGGCCCCGCCCAGAAACCAGAACAAAGGGAAGCCCCCAGCAAGCGGGTTCCCTGGCATGTCACCAGACTGCCAGCTGCTGCTGGCCCCATGGTCTCCGGCACTGCCCGGGTCGGTGCAAGGGGTGCCCGGACTTCCCGTGGATGTGCTTGGGGACTGGGTGGAGCTCCAGAGCCCAGTTCTGCAGCCCAGGGTGAAGGTCCAGGGTCGCACACCCCCTACCCCCACAGGGAAAGCCTCTGCTCGCCATTAGCAGGGAGGCCCCGCCCAGAAACCAGTACAAAGGGAACTCCCCGCGAGTGGATTCCCCGGCACAGCACCAGCCCACAAGTTGCTGCTGGGCCCATGGTCTCCAGCTGTGCACGGGTCGGTGCAGGGGGCGCCTGGAGTTCCCATGGACATGCTTGGGGATGGGGGTTGGAGCTCCAGCGCCCAGCTCTGCAGGCGGGGGGAGGCTCTGGGGTCCCGCACTCCCCTGGCAGGGAAAGCCTCTGCTTGCCATTAGCAGGGAGTTCCCGCCCAGAAACCAGAACAAAGGGAAACTCCCAGAGAGCGGATTCCCCAACACAGCACCAGCCAGACAGCTGCTGCTGGGTCCACGGTCTCTGGCACTGCACAGGTCAGTGCGGGGGGCACCCGGACATCCATGGACGTGCTTGGGGACTGGGTGGAGCTCCAGCGCCCGGCTCTGCAGCCTGGGGGGAGGCTCCAGGGTTCTGCACCCCCCAGCAGGGAGGACTTCTGCCTGCCATTGGCAGAGAGGCCCCACCCAGAAAACGATCTCAAGAACTCAATCCCATTCACGATTGCAACAAAAAGAATAAAATACCTTGGGATAAATTTAACCAAGGAAGTGAAAGATCTATACAACGAAAACTACAAGACTTTCTTGAAAGAAATCAATGATGACATAAAGAGATGGAAAGACGTTATATGCACATGGATTGGAAGAATAGACATAGTTAAAATGTCCATACTACCTAAAGCAATCTACAGATTCAACGCTATCCCAATCAGAATTCCAATGTCATTCTTTACAGAAATTGAACAAAGAATCCTAAAATTCATATGGGGCAACAAAAGACCCCAAATTGCTAAAGCAACCCTGAGAAAGAAGAACAAAGCTGGAGGCATCACAATCCCTGACTTCAAAACATACTACAAAGCTACAGTCATCAAAACAGCATGGTACTGCTACAAAAACAGACGCACTGATCAATGGAACAGAATTGAAAGCCCAGAGATAAAACCACACATCTATGGACAGCTAATCTTTGACAAGGGAGCTGAGGGCCTACAATGGAGGAAAGAAAGTCTCTTCAACAAATGGTGCTGGGAAAACTGGACAGCCACATGTATAAGAATGAAAATCAATCATTCTTTTTCACCATTTACTAAAATAAACTCAAAATGGATCAAAGACCTAAAGATTAGGCCTGAAACAATAAGTCTTCTAGAAGAGAATATCGGCAGTACACTCTTGGACATCAGCTTCAAAAGAATCTTTTCGGACACCATAACCCCTCACATGAGGGAAACAATAGAAAGAATAAACAAATGGGACCTCATCAGTCTAAAGAGCTTCTTCAAGGCAAGGGAAAACAGGATTGAAACAAAAAAACAGCCCACTAATTGGGAAAAAATATTCACAAGTTATTTATCTGACAAATGGTTAATCGCCATAATATACAAAGAACTCACACAATTCAACAATAAAAAATCAAACAACCCAATTACATGAACAGACATTTCTCCAAAGAAGATATACGGATGGCCAATAGACACATGAAAACATGCTCATCATCACTAATCATCAGGGAAATGCAAATCAAAACTACACTAAGATATCACCTTACACCTGTTAGAATGGCAAAAATATCCAAAACCAAGAGTGACAAATGTTGGTGAGGCTGTGGAGAAAAAGGAACCCTCATACACTGTTGGTGGGAATGCAAACTGGTGCAGCCATTATGGAAAACAGTATGGAGATTCCTCGAAAAGTTAAGAATAGAAATACCTTATGACCCAGCCATCCCACTACTGGGTATCTATCCTAAGACCCCGAAATCAGCAATTCCAAAAGTCCCATGTACCCCTATCTTCATCGCAGCATTATTCACAATAGCCAAGTCATGGAACAAACCTAGGTGCCCAGCAACTGATGATTGGATAAAGAAGATGTGGTATATATATACAATAGAATACTACTCAGCCATCAAAAAGGACAAAGTCGTCCCATTCACAGCAACATGGATAGACCTTGAGGGTATTATGTTGAGTGAAATAAGCCAGACAGAGAAAGACGGCCTCTGTATGACTCCACTCATAGGTGGCAGTTAACATATGGACAAAGAGAACTGATCGGTGGTCACCAGGGGAAAGGGGGGTGTGGGGGGAGGGCACTAGGGGTGAAGTGGTGTACCTACAACATGACTAATAATGATGTACAACTGTAATTTCACAAGGATGTTAACTATCATAATCTTAATAATAAAAAAAAGCCCTAATGTCTTCACAAGAAATGGACATGGAGGTCTAGAACAAGTACCGAACAGGGTTAGGTTTTAAACTTCGTGGAACGTGAGAAAATCACATTGGGATTGTCAAGAATATGATGCACTGGGAAAATAAGTCATCCAAAGTACTGAATTGCACCAACTTTTTCTTCATTGACTAAAGCGATCACTGGATGTCTCTCCATCATTCTGTTAATGTGATCCATTATAATGATTAATTTTTTTGAATGTGAAAACAACCTTGCTTTCAGGAACTCCACTCTCTTTATCAGTTTTTGTGTCCATTTGCATTTCCCCAAGAATTTTCATTTCTTTATCTGAAGCACTGGTGGATTTCCCTCATCCTCTCTCATTCCCTCCACCTTGCTGGAGTTTACCAGCGTTCCGATGCAGACCTCAGCATTGTCCTTCCTAGCAGAGGAGTCTGGGATCAAAGAAACAGGCAAACTGGGAGGCTGAGTTGGAGGACGTGGCATAGCTGTTAACAAGACCAGGAACCTCACGCTTCAAGAAAAGCCACAATCTGCTTCATGAACGGAGATGCACAACTGGTAAACGAATCTTAAGCAGAATGTAGCACAGTGAAGATGAGAAGATTCGTGATACTAAAGTGAACACATACATTGTGTTCAGATCCAATGACAACTCTTATCATTTGCAGTTCAGAAATGAGGAAAAGTAGTAGGACATTTCTTCAAAATGGTACTTTATTATCAGGATGAAGGCTAAAAATTTCAGTTTGGTGGCCTATTAATAAACACATGAGGATTCTTTTTTGTTTTCCCTTTTTTCTTTCTTACTCCTCTGTTGCTATGCTAGGCATATTTGAGTGCCCAGTATCTACTTAATGGCTTATCAGAAGGCCATCCTTATGATATAAGCACAATCAGGTCAAAATTGTGTTGAGCTCTGTGGGGTCAAGAACACAAGACTGAGAGTCAAGGGACTGTGTGAGAGGCCTACCTCTGCCACAAACTAGACGTATGACCTTAGGCAAGTAAGTCACGTGGCTCTGACCCTACTCAGGCTTTGTCTGGAAGAGGTATGCCTGCGCTCACAGAATCTCGAGGTTCCTCCATATTGCTTGAACCTGTTAAAAAATTCCTGCTCTCCAAAAATTTGTGATCCAGGAGAAAAGTCAGACATGCCCGTGGATGATTCTGCTACCGAGCAAATGCTAAAAGATGTTTAATAGAAGTGGAATGAAGTATTTGGAGAGATGGACTTTGGACGTTTCTCTGAAATTCTGTTAAAAGGAGGCTTTTCTGGAACTGGACTTTAAGTCACCCTTAAGATGTGACAGAACTGTGGGGAAGGTGCAGAGCTAAGGAAAACCTGGATCAGAGCAGCAAAGCAGCGTCGCGGTGCTTAGCATCTTCAGAAGCGGCGAGTCACAGACGGTATTGGTGAGAAGTGAGCCCCTGGGAACGTGCTGGTTAGAATGCCTGGACAGAATGCAGAGCTAGGGGTTGGCCCATTGCTCTCAGTAATCCCATATTCAGAGACACTTCCGATGCTCTTTTTTGTATCAGATCCTACAGATCCATGTTATTTCTGCCACACTTGAACTATTAAAGTATTCAGTGGTCAGTATTTTAAGTGGAACCATGCCTGACACTTCATAAATGCGATGTAAGTGTTTTGAAATAGAAAGTGAATAACTTCCCACTATGCCTGCTCCCTTTCTTGATATGCTCTATTTGTTTCGTAACTTTCCCTACATCATTTGATCATAGGAGGCAATAACATAGCAGACTGGAATTCCCGTCCCAGCTCCAGAAAAAGGTCTTTGTTTGACTGATGAAGAATAAAGTTGCTTTAT
Source organism: Equus caballus (assembly GCF_041296265.1). Classification (NCBI taxonomy): domain Eukaryota; kingdom Metazoa; phylum Chordata; class Mammalia; order Perissodactyla; family Equidae; genus Equus; species Equus caballus. Next base: position 44,043,634 of record NC_091704.1, read on the forward strand.
CTGTTGAGAAAGACATTAAAGATCACTTTGGTGCCTGCTAAGAGAGTTACTGTGCAGCAAATTATTCTGTGATCACACATATTCATAAATTGGAAGCGTATTTATCAGATTAAGATAATAAGAACAACTTATACAATACCTGTTTTGGTATAACTAAGATTATCTTTTTATCAGGTAAAAGATTATCTTTCCTTAGGTCTTTATGCATAATTGTGTAATAACTATAAAATTGGATATCTAAGCACTCGTGTGTACCAAAGCATTCCTAGAATCAATCATTTGTAGTCAGGAAATGATGCCTCTGTTCTCAGGTGGATTTCTAGAAGACTAAGTCCAAGGGAGGAGCCACGCACAGTGATGGCTCCTTTCCTGCCCACTGAGTCCATGCTCCTGGCACTCTCCCATCAGCCCACGGTCCTCACTTACCTTCCTTCCACAGAAATTAGGAAAGAGGATGGGCATCGGGTTCCAATGGCTGACAACCAAAATGTACAATGAAATGTAACTCAGGGTCTCTAATGGGACAGACACCCATTTACTCTGAGAAGGCTGTGCTACTGAGGTTACGTGAACTTCTTGCGTATGCAATGTGAGGGTTATCTGCGGGAACTTCAACTTCATAATGTGCCATGTCTGTGTGGGTATATTTGTTTGTTTTATGTACTTCAGGCTGATCAAAGAAAATAACAAACAAACTACACTACCAAATAGAAATTCCCTCCACTTTCTTGACTTACTTTTTTTTTTATTGTGGTAACATTGTATTATGACATTATATGGCTTTCAGATGTACATCATAATATATTTCAAATTCTGCGTAGATTACATCATGTTCACCACCCAAAAACTAATTATAGTCCATCACCACACATGTGAGCCTAATCACCCCTTTTGCCATCCCCCACTCTCCTTCCCCTATGGTAACCACCAATCCAATCTCTGTTGCTATGTGCTTGTTTGTCATTATTTTCATCTTTTACTTATGAGTGAGGTCATACAGTATTTGCCTTTCTCCCTCTAACTTATTTCACTCAGCATAATACCCTGAAGCTTCATCCATGTTGTAACATATGGCCAGATTTCATCCTTTCTTATGGCTGAGTAGTATTCCATTTTGTATATATACCACGTCTTCTTTATCCATTCATCCTTGTTGGGCACCTAGGTTGCTTCCAATCTTGGGTATTGTGAACAATGCTGCGATGAACATAGGGGTGCATGTATCTTTATGCATTTGTGTTTTCAAATTCTTTGGATAAATACCAGTGGAATAGCTGGATCCAATGGTAGATCTATTTTTAATTTTCTGAGGATACTCCTTACTGCTTTCCATAGTGGCTGCACCAGTTTGCACACCCACCAGCAGTGTAAGAGATTGCCTTCTCGCCACATCCTCTCCAACACTTGTTGTTTCCTGTCCTGTTAATTATAGCCATTCTCACCGGAGTGAGGTGATATCTCATTGTACTTTTCATTTGCAATTCTCTGAAAGTTAATGATGCTGAGCATCTTTTCATATGCCTGTTGGCCACCCACATATTTGCTTTGGAGAAATCTCTGTTCAGATCTTTTGCCCATTTTTTAATTGGGTTGTTGGTGTTTTTGTTGTTGAGATGTATGAGTTCTTTGTATATTTTGGATATTAACCCCTTATCTGATATATGGTTTGAAAGTATCTTCTCCCGATTCTTGGTTGTCTTTTTGTTTTGTTGATGGTTTCCTTTGCTGTGCAGAAGCTTTTTAGTTTGACGTAGTCCCATTTGTTCATTTTTTCTTTTGTTTCCTTTGCCCGGTCAGACACGGTATTTGAAAATATGCTGCTAAGACTGACGTCAAAGTGCGTACTGCCTATGTTTTCTCCTAGAAGTTTCATGGTTTCAGGTCTTACATTCAAGTCTTTAATCCATTTTGAGTTGATTTTTGTGCATGGTGTAAGGGAATGGTCTACTTTCATTCTTTTGCATGTGGCTGTCCGGTTTTCCCACCACCATTTACTAAAGAGACTCTTCTTTCTCCATTGTATGCTCTTTGCTCCCTTGTCAAATATTAGCTGTCTATAAATGGGCTCTTGATTCTGTTCCATTGATCTGTGTGTCTGTTTTTGTGCCAGTACCATGCTGTTTTGGTTACTATGGCTTTGTAGTATGATTTAAAATCAGGGAGTGTGATACCTCCAGCTTTGTTCTTTTTTCTCAGGAATCCTTTGGCTATTCAGGGTCTTTTGTTGTTCCATATAAATTTTAGGATTCTTTGTTCTATTTCTGAGAAAAATGTTCTTGGAACTTTGATAGGGATTGCATTGAATCTACAGATTACTTTAGGAAGTATGGACATTTTAGCTATGTTAATTCTTCAAATCCAAGAGCACGGAATATCTTTCCATTTCTTTGTGTCTTCTTCGATTTCTTTCAACAATGTTTTATAGTTTTTGGTGTACAGATCTTTCACCTCTTTGTTTAAATTTATTCCTAGGTATTTTATTCTTTTTGTTGCAATTGTACATAGGATTGTATTCTTACTTTCTCTTTCTGCTACATCGTTGTTAGTGTATAGAAACGCAACAGATTTTTGCACATTAATTTTGTATCCCATGACTTGACTGTATTCCTTTCTTGTTTCTAAAAGTTTTTTAGTGGATTCTTTAGGGTTGTCTAGACATAAAATCATGTCGTCTGCAAAGAGTGACAATTCCCCTTCTTCTTTTCCAATGTGGATCCCTTTTGTTTCTTTTTCTTGCCTGATTGCTCTGGATAGGACTTCCAATACTATGTTAAATAAGAGTGGTGACAGTGGGCATCCTTGCCTGGTTCCTGTTCTTAGAGGGATACCTTTCAGTTTTTCTCCATTGAGAATTATATTTTCTGTGGGTTTGTCATATATGGCCTTTATTATGTTGAGGTATTTTCCTTTTATACCCATTTTATTTAGAGTTTTTATCACAAATGGATCTGTATCTTGTCAAATGCTTTCTCTACATCTATTGAGATGATCATGTGATTTTTATTCTTCATTTTGTTAATGTGGTGTATTACATGAAATATTTTCTAATTTGCCTTGTGTTTTCTTCTTTGACACATGGGTCATTTAAAAGCATGTTGCTTAATTTCCAAATATCTTATTGTTAATTTCTAATTTAATGCTGTTTAGTCAGAGAATATACTCTACATGATTTCAACCCTCTGAATTGAGACTTATTTTATGGCCCAGAATGTTTCTACCTAGGTGAATGTTTTATGTGCATTTGAAAGTTATTTGCATTCTGCATTTGTTGGGTACAGTGTTCTGTAAATGTTAGGTCAAACTGAGTGATAATATTATTCAGATCTTCTATATCAATGTTATCTATTTGCTTTATTAATTATTGAGAAGGGGTTATTAAAACCAACTATGATTACATTTTTATCTATTAATTTTGTCAATTTTGTTTAATTTATTTTGAAATTTTATTATTAAGTGCATATATATTGAATATTATTGTTTTGTTGATGAAGTGATCTTGCTATTATTATGGAATGTCCCTCTTTTTCTCTGATATTACTTCCTGCCTTATATGTTTAGCCTGTCTTATCTGATATTAATATAGCAACACCAGCTTTCTTGTCATTAGTGTATAGAGAGTATCTTTTTCCAACTTTGTATTTCAATATGTCTGTGTTTTTATAGTGTTGCATTTTGTAAACATCATATAGTTGAGTCTTGATTTTTGCCTGATATGAAAACATCTTTTTCACTAGAATGCCTAGCCCACTTACAATTAAGGAAGTTTTTGTTGTGGTTAATTTTAAGTCTATTGTCTTGTTATTTGTTTCCTATTTGTCCCATTCATTATTTTTTCCTCCAGTTTTTCCTTTCTTGTCTTCTTCTGGGTTAATTGAAAATATTTTTATTTCTCTTTTATATTCTTTATTGAATATTTTAAATATTTATATTTATCTATACTTCTGTGTATTATCGTTCAGTTTTTTGCTACAGAGATTATTATATGCATTTTTAAGTTATTACTCTACCTTTAAATAATATTACACTTCCTCATGAGCAATGAAAGATGCCTCCAACTGTATAATTCCATTTGATCACCCTCCTGCCCAAGATGCTATTGTTGTTGTACCTTTTACTTCTACTTATGTTGTAAATCCTGTAATGTTATTTTTGCTTTACATAAATACATTTATTAAATATAGATAATACAAAATATTGTCTTTACCCTTTCTTGTTCTCCTTATTTCTTCCTGTAGCTCAGGCTTATTTCTAATATTATTCCTTTCAGACTGAGGAACTTCCTTTACCATTTCTTGAGTGCAGGTCTTCCGGAGATTAATTATCTCAACCTATGTCTGTTTGAAATAGCTTTATTTTGCATTAATTTTGAAGATTATTTTCTCTGAATATAAAACTTCAGACTGACAGGACTTTAAAAATGCCTTTCCACTGTCTTCTGTCCCATTTTTTTCCTGATAAGATGTCAGCCATCGTTCTTGCTATTGTTCTGCTGTAGATGATGTCTTTTTTCCTATGAATGATTTAAAGTTTTTTCTCTTTGTCTTTTGTTTTCAACAATTTAACTCTAATGAGTCTTGGTGTAATATTCTTCGTATTTTTCCTGTTGTAATTCATTGAGCTTCTTAGATCTGTTGTATGATGTTTGTCATCAATTTTGAAAATCACCAGCCATTATCTTTTCTAATATTACTTTGCCCCATTTTCTCTCTCCTTTTGCTCTTGGACTTAAATTACATATATATTAGATCATATGATATTGTCCTACAAGTGTCTGATGTCCCATTCAGTGCTTTTATTTTTCTCTTTGTGTTTCAGTTGGGTAATTTATACTAACCTATTATTGCAAGTTTACTTATTCTTTCTGTTTCTAGATTCAATCTTCTGTTAAGTCCATCAAATAATGTCTTCATTTCTGATATACTTTTTATTTCTTGCACTTATTTCTATTTTGTTCTTCTTTAAAAAAAAAAAAAAAGATTGGCACCTGAGCTAACATCTTCTTTTTTTTTTTTCTCTCCCCAAAGTCCCCCAGTACATATTTGTATATTCTAGTTGCAGGTCCTTCTGGTTGTGCTATGTGGGATGCCACCTCAGCATGGCCTGATGAATGGGGCTAGGTCCGTGCCCAGGATCCAAGCTGGTAGAACCCTGAGCTGCCAAAGCAGAGCTTGCAAACTTAACCACTCAGCCATGGGGCCAGCCCTTATTTGGTTCTTTTTTATTGTTTCTGTTAATAGCACTAAAATTCTGTTCATGCATGTTACCCATCTTTTCCATTAGGTCTTTTAACATATATTTTATAATTATTTAAAAGTCATTGTCTGCTAATTTCAACATGTATGTCATCTACATGTCTGCTTCTATTGACTTTTTTGTCTCTTAATTATTGGTTACCTCTTCTTGCTTCGTCATATGTGTTATAATTGTTACTGTACGCTGAACATTATGTGTGAAAGCATAATAGAGACTAAAGTAATTAATACTTACCACAGTGTTGTATAGTGGAATCTCTCTTCATCTGTCAGGCTGATTATGTGTGACTGATTGTCTGTGGTTAAGCAGTCTTGGCTTCATTGCAGTTTAGTTAGATTTAGTTTACCATTGACTTAAAATAATTTGATAATGGGGTCAGAACTTTGCTTTCAGCAAGAATGGCAAGACTAGATATCTCTTCTCTTGAGACTCCAGATGTCTTTTCATGCTTACAGCCTACCTACCAGGTTTCTGAACTTTAGGAACTCCCTTTCTACTTCACAGCTTGGCCATCAGAGTTTTTGTTCACTGGAGAGTGCTTTTTCTTTGTATTCCCTCCCACAGATTTTTGTGATTCAGGAGATCTCACTCCACCTTGCTGCCCTTCTCTCACTTCTGTGCATTTGGTGAAAGCCTAGTCAAGGCATCTTGGGGCAATCTCTCTCAACTCTCCTGCCTCACCCTCAGCCTTCAGTGAGTCACTTTCTTGCATTCAGGAAAGGCCCTGTGAACCTAAGGATAGTCCTCTCAGCTCTAGTACTTTGCCTCAGCCCAGCCATTAGTAGGCTACTCCCATGTATTGAAGGTCTGGGGTGGGAGGATGCTTTGGTTGTTAGATGCAATCTTACCTTATGACCTGGGCCTCTCAGACTTTTAATCTCCCATACCTGCCCACACATGGAAATTAAAATTTCATTAAAAGTTTAGCCACTTTTTTCTTACTCCTATTTATGGTGGATTTGCTTTCCCTCTTAGCGTTCCATCAGAGATGAAAGCAGCCAAGTGTTGAGTCTTGTCTAAGAGAGAAGAGGTTTATGTTATTTACAGTTGTTTGAATCCTGAGCTCTCTGAGGCACAGTACCAAGTGCCTTGTCCATAGCACTTGCTCACTAAATTGTTATTGAAATTGGTTCTGAAATTGGTTGGGATGGTGAATCTCATTTTGTCTTCTTTTCTAACTATTGCTTCTTCCCAAGCCCTATAGCTTTACTGAACACAGAACTCTCATTCCAGTTTCTCAACCTTAGCCTGTAAAAGCCACACCCAACCCCAGATCTCTCTGCCCTACGACACTCTAACCTCTTGTTTGGAGTCTGCCAATGACCAACTTACAATGTCTACCTAGTGGTTCTCACTAGGCGGTTCTCAACCTTGGCTGCACATTGGAATCACTTGGAGACCTTTAAAAAGTATCAAATTCTGGGGTCCCTTTCCCAGATATACTGATTTAATTGTTCTGGGTGCAGCCTGGGCATTGGGATTTTAAAAGTTCCCCAGATGATTTTAATTTTCAGCCAAAGTTGAAAACCACAGGCTTAGAGGAATACTGGGGAATGTTTGAGAGGGTTGTGCCTGATACTAGGGCCAGAGATACAGTGAAGAGAATATTTCTGACAAAGAAATCTTCCATTTTTCACAGAAGCAAGGGGATATATGGGAACTGGGAGCTCTGAAACAATTGGTGCTCTACTAAAGGGAATCTCATCAGTTACATATGCTGCTTTGTTGTCAGAGACTCTCCCAACCCAACCCCAGAATATATATAGCTTTAGTGAGCTGTACCCTTCCACACTGCTGCTTCAGGATCATGCAAGTCATGCTCCTCATTAGTCTTCCTCGAAGTGGAACCCATCTTTGTCAGGTTCCCTGGGGAGGCTTATTAAAAATATAGATTCTGGGCCCCACCCTAGACCTACTGAATCAGAATGTCTAGGTGTGGATCCTGGTAATTTGCAGTTTTAACAACACCCAAACTGCTTTTATTCAGACTAAATACTTGACAATATAAGATTGACTCTGAGGCAGCCCTTAGTTTTTATTCTTCCCTCCATAGTCTGTGCTACATCCTCAAGTGAACCAACAAACTGAAAGATATTTTCACTATGAGTTCAGCCTATGAATATTCTAAGAGAAATATGTGAGAATCATCATTTTCCCAAATTGTGGTCCATTTTGGTGTTGTGTAGTAGAAAGGACCCAGATTTTAGGGTCTGACATAGTTTGAATTGAATCCTGGTTCTGCCATTTATTTGATATATTCCCTCAAACAAGTGACTTGTCTTCCCTGAGCCTCAGTTTCTGGGGATGGAAAAGAGGCATAACCTCAGCACTCAGGGTTGTTGAGAGAATTGGATATGTTTTTAAGATCCCATCGCAGTGTCTGGTACATATTGGGCATGACTAACTGGTACTGGTCATTGTTATTGCTACTGTTACATCTTACCCATACCCAGTTAACGGGGATGGAAAAACCAGACACATGCCTCTTGGCTAGTGTTAACTGGGAGGCAAAGATCCAGACTTCTGTATCTTTGATGCTGTATATTCCAGCCTGGCTTCTAACTTTTATGCATTCTTGAGAGACTTATCATCATCTTTTTCGTTAAGTCCTCTCATATCCAAAGAAGCCATCATCATGGGGAAGGAAGTGACCTCAACCCCACAAGGAGTAGCTGACTATGGGAACACAGAACAAGGAGAAAGCAGAGATGAAAAGTCTTCTCAGAAACATGTCCTTAGAACATCATTTGTGTAAAGTGGAGGTTTGGAGGGGAATAAATACCTTGAACTTCACAGCTTGCCTTGTGGCAAGGCCCACATAGGTCACTGGAAACTTTTATAAATCTGAGAAGATCTTGAGATTATATTGTGTAAGTTGTGAAACATGTATCATGTGTGTGTCTCTCTCTAACCATCTTCCAGCAGTATATATTTCTGCTGCCTCTCTGTCAGGGGTAGATGAGATCCAGTTACTGACCATTTGGGGATCCTGTTTATCTCCCAGGCTCCTCTGGGAGAAGCCCATAGTGATGGATGAGAGAAGGTGTTAATACAATCCTCTGGAGGATACTATCAAGAATGTCCTCCCTCCTGACCCACAAGAGAGGAATTTTAAATTTAACTAATCAAATTATGAATCCTGGAAATGAAGGATACATCATTCCTGTGATCCTGGAGAAGAAGGATAAACCAAGAAATCAGAAACATTTCTTTCTTCTAGGCCATCCAGGTGTGGTAGATGTTGACCTGTAGAAAGGAGAGTTTTTGATTTACCCTAAACAAGGAAAACACAGAATTCGTATGAGAAGCATGCTCCAAAAACAGTGTGACTCTTATTGGTGGTCAGTTAGCAATTTTCTTCTTTTTGCTCTCTCCAGGAATTTGAGAATTTTATTGCTACGTTTGTAGATGTGGGTTTTCATTTTGTGCTTCTGGGCTCCATAGTGCATGCCCAACAGGTAGGGGAAGTCCTAAAGGAGATGAATGCTGCATTTGTCCACCTCCCCCGAGGGGACATGGAAGTGTAAGCATTCTCATTGGCCCAAAGATGTCAAATTGGCAGCCAATGTGAAAACTGTGGGCTGGCTTCCTCAGAGTGACCTCCTGGGTAAGGGCTTCCTCTCTCTGCAGACACTAGCCACATCTGCCTTTCTCTCTCTAGCTACTTTTTCTTTAGGGTTTATTGAAGCTGTCACTGCTACCTGGGGACTCTACCTCCGCGTAAAAGGAAAGCATCTGTTAGTAAAGGGAAAAGCACCAGGAAAGGTTGACATTTTGGGATCACTTCATTCTTTTATAACCCAGACCAGTTATCTATAGCCACTAGTGACATTCAAATGGAGTTACTGTGGCCTCTTGCGAATGGCAGGTGATCTAAATCAGCTAAACACCATCCAAGAAGCATCTATAAATGTTCTGAGATATATCTGCATACCAGCAGGGAAGTCACTGATGTATAGTGACCTGGAGACACCTATTCATTACACGCAGAACCACACACAGACACCAACCCAATTCCACCTCACTAAGGGTGTGAGAGGCTTGGGTGCCATGGTGTCTTTCCAATGTGACAAAATTCCTCATTGTTCTGTCGAGATGCCCTACAGCATCTTCAAGGGGTTTCCTCTCTGGCTGGTGCTGCATTCTCTGGACCCCTCACAAGTAGAGCTACAGGTTGGATGAGAATTACTTTTGGTGAATTGGAAATATAAGGTTTTGGTTCTGCAAATGTAGTTCAGTAGGCTGTGGCAGAGCCCAAGAGTTGCACTTTCCAAAAGCACATTAGTGGATTCTGAGTCCCTTGGTTAGATAAACTCCTCATTTACATTTTATTTTGTTTCAAATGAGAGAGGAACAGTATGACAAGGACTGGCAATCCTTTAGTGTAAAGCACAATCCCTGCTTAACAATGATGTATAGAGATGATGAGTAGATAGATGGATGACTGGTGATATGTGCTGAATTAGTATTGTCTGGTTGAGGTTGTAGGCCCAAGTTTCTGAGGATGCTCACAGAATTTTGCCCAAGTAATTGACTCTTTAGATTGATTCCCAAACACCTCCAGATTCCCTTATTGTGTTTCCCTGACACTGTTGCTTTTCCAAGTTCCCCAAATCCTTGCTCTAGCAATATCTTGCTCTTTTTCTTCTTTGTCCAAGCTCGTCCAAGCTCACCCCAGCATCCACCTGTTTGTCACTCACAGAGGGTAGAATAGCATGATGGAAACCATCCAGCCTGGAAACCTACTCCAAGTGGAAGCTAAAAATCTGGGTATCACCACCCTGATGGAGCAGCACAAGGCGGGGCCCCTGGCTCTCACGATGAGACAAATCGTGGAAGACAGGAAGTGTGCAGCACTCTTGCAGTAGCACTAGTGGAACTGGCCAGAGATTTTTTTCTTCCCATGTAAGCTAAAACTCAGAATTAATACACCATTGATCTATTTTCACTGAATGCCAAGTGAAAGAAGTGGGCCTTATATTTTGATAAGAGGAATTTAGGGCAGATGATACGAAGAATTTTCTATCTTTAAAAAATTTATCTTTTACAGTTTTTGTTTCTCTTGAGATGCTTAAGGTGCAATTCTAACCAGGTTCAGGGGGTTCCTTTTACTTTTTCAGATACATAGTTCTTTCCTCTAGATGTCTTAACCCTTAGCTGCTCCTGAACACTCTGTCTTTTCTTCTCTAATGTCACCTCTCCAGAGAGGCCTTCCCTAGTAATTTCCTTCATAGCATGTTTTGTACTTATTCTATATTTTAGCTTACAAACAATTAACTACTAGAATGTAAGCTCCATGAAGCTAGGGTCATATATTTCTTCTTAATCATGGCCTATCTCACTGCCTTGCATACAGTAGGTACTCAACAAGCATTTGTTGGAAGAGTGAAGAATAACTAAATATTGGTCCTCTAAAACATGGTTAGGTTCTTAGGGCCCATGAATTCCTAGGAGTGTGAAATTGTGAATGCCATGTGTTTTCATACACACATTTTCTGGAGTATATTTTTATAATGTTTTTCAGATTCTCGACAGGTTCTAATGACCAGAAAGGCCAAGAGCTGCTGCTCTTGGAGGAGCCCTTGCATCCCTGGGGTGATTCGTGGTGATGTTCAGCATGATGCCTGGGGAATGGTAGCACCAGCATTCCCTAGGGATCCTTTTAGCACTCAGCGCCCTGCCTGGCAGGTAGTTAATGTTGGCGAATGAATAAATTAAGGGTCCCAGGCTGTATTGAAAGCCAAGACATTTGGAGCCAGGCCTTTGCATATAAGGGTGGCTTTGGTCAGAACAAATATCTGGACATTTCAGAAGCTATGGGCTTCCTTCCTCTGCCCCAGGGGGTTATGAGACCCCCCGACTGTCACTTGTCTGTGGTCCTCTTGACAACTATGAGCCTGCCTCCCCACAAGGAGGAAACTCAAGCCACCTTGATTGGTTGCAACTTAAATTCCTGACCACAGGCTTGATATGGGCCCTCAACAATGCCTGCCCATCTAGTATTTTCCTACGCATCTTTCTTACGGGCCTTCCTACTACTGTTTTACCTTATCTCCTCAAACCTCCAACACGGTCTTCTCCTTGCTCATTCTCAGAGTATATTCTTCTTTGTTTTATTTTACTGGACAAAAAAGTAGAAGCCACCAGCAAAGGACATTTCATGTGTTCAAATCTATCAGCCTACTGCCGAATCTACCTACCTGCCTACCTGCCTACATCCCCACCTGCCTACATCCCCACCTGCCTACCTACCTACCTACCTACCCTTCTACTCTGTCCCGCCCTGTCACTATCCCTGTGGCCAGGCCCTGCCCGAGGATAGAGGATCCCATCCTCTCACCTACACAAGGCCCTCGTTTCTGCAATTCTCCCCAAGTCTCTCCTGCATTATTCATTTTTCTCTTTCTCCTGGAACACTTTTATCACTAAAAAACTTGCTGTAATAACTCATGTTTTTCTTCAGCTTTTTATTTTGAAAAGTTTCCAACTCTCAGAAAAGTTACAAGAATAATAGAGTGCTTATTTAACCTTCACCTAGATTTACCAATTAACATTTTACCTTGTTGTTTTCTGTCTCTCTCATATATATATATATATATATATAAAATAAATGTTATATTTTATATATATAAATAAATTCTATATTTTAAATAAATTTTAAATTTATTTTAAATAAATTTTATATTTTTTATGTATATATATAAATTCTTTTTTGGCAGAATCATTTCAGAATTTGTTGCAGATATCATGACACTGTGCCCCTAAATACTTCAGCATGTGTCTCCTATGAATGAAGCATTTTCCTCTATAACCACAATACAATAATCAGAGTCCAGAACTTGAACATGGATTAGTTCTCACCTTAAACAAATTTTCTTTTTTAAAATTTTATTGAGACAATAATAGTTTATAACTGCGTAATTTCTGTTGTGCATTATTATTTGTCAGTCCTCATATATATGTGCCCCTTTCCACCTTATGCCCACCCCCCAATTCCCTTTCCCTCTGGCAACCACTAATCTGTTCTCTTTGTCCATGTGTTTATCTTCCACATATGAGGGAAATCATATGGTTCTTGTCTTTCTCTGTCTGGTTTGTTTCACTTAACATAATACCCTCAAGGTCCATCCATGTCGTGGCAAATGGAGCAATTTTGTCTTTTTTTATGGCTGAATAGTATTCCATTGTGTGTATATATATATATATATATCACATCTTCTTTATCCATTCATCAGTCATTGGGCACTTGGGTTGCTCCCACATCTTGGCTATTGTGAATAATGCTGCAATGAACATAGCCATGCATAAATCTCTTTGAGTTGTTGACTTCAAGCTCTTTGGATAAATACTCAATAATAGGATAGCTGGGTCATATGGTATTTCTATTTTTAATTTTCTGAGAAATCTCCATACTATTTTCCATAGTGACTGCACCAGCTTACCTTCCTACCAGCAGTGTATGAGTGTTCCCTTTTCTTCACACCCTTTCCAACATTTGTTATTTTTTGTCTTGGTAATTATAGAAATTGCAACAAGTATAAGGTGATATCTTAGTGTAGTTTTGATTTGCATTTCCCTAACGATTAGTGAAGTTGAACATCATTTCATGTACTTGTTGGCCATCTGTCTATCATCTTTGGAAAAATGTCTGTTCATATCCTCTGTCCATTTTTTGATCATATTCTTTGTGTTATTGTGTTGAGTTGTGTGAGTTCTTCATATAGTAATCCCTTGTTGGATACATGATTTGCAAATATTTTCTCCCAGTCAGTGGGTTGTTTTTTCATTTTATTCCTGGTTTCCTTTGTCTTGCAGAAGCTCTTTAGTTTGATGTCATCCCCTTTGTTAATTTTTTCATTTGTTTCTCTTGCCTAAGTAGATATGGTATTTGAAAAGATGCTTCTAAGACCAATGTCAAAAAGTCTACTGCCTATGTTTTCTTCTAGGAGTTTTATGGTTTCATGTCTTACCTTTGAGTCTTCAATCCACTTCAAGTTAATTTTTGTACATGGCAAAAGATAATGGTCTACTTTCATTCTTTTGTGTTTGGCTGTTCAGTTTTCCCAACACCATTTATTGAGGAGACTTTCCTTTCTCTATTGTATGTTCTTGGCTCCTTTGTCAAAGATTAACTGTCCATAGATGTGTGGTTTTATTTCTGAGCTCTCAATTCTGTTCCATTTACCTGTGTGTCTGTTTTTCTGCCAGTGCCATGCTGTTTTGATTACTGTAGCTTTGTAGTATATTTTGAAGTCAGGGATTGTGATGCCTCCAGCATTGTTCTTTTTTCTCAGGATTGCTTTAGCTATTCAGGATGTTGCCCCATATGAATTTTAGGATTCTTTGTTCTATTTCCCTGAAGAATGTCATTGGGATTCTGATTGGGATTGCATTGAATCTGTAGATTGCTTTAGGTAGTAGAGACATTTTAACTGTGTGTACTCTTCTAATCCATGTGTATGGAATATCATTCCATTTCTTCATGTCATCATCGATTTCCTTCAATAAGTTTTATAGTTTGCATTGTATCAGTCTTTCACCTCCTTGATTAAATTTATTCCTAGGTATTTTATTCTTTTTTGTTGTGATTATAAATGGTATTATGTTCTTGAGTTCTCTTTCTGTTAGTTTGTTACTAGAGTATAGAAATGCAATTGACTTTTGTAAGTTGATTTTGTACACTGCAACTTTGCTATAGTTGTTTGTTATTTCTAGTAGTTTTCCAATGGATTCTTTAGAGTTTTCTATATATAAAATCATGTTGTCTGCAAACTGTGAGAGTTTCACTTCTTGCTTGCTAATTTGGATACCTTTTATTTCTTTTTCTTGCCTAATTGCTCTGGCCAAAATCCCACTTGATCATGATGCAGGACCCTTTTAAGGTATTACCGTATTCGGTTTGCCAATATTTTGTTGAAGATTTTTGCATCTATGTTCATCAGCTATATTGGTCTGTAATTTTTCTTCTTTGTGCTGTCCTTGTCTGACTTTAGAATCAAGGTGATGTTGGCCTTGTAGAAGGAGTTAGGAAATGTTCCATCTTCTTCACTTTTTTGGAATAGTTTGAGAAGGATGTGTATTAAATCTTCTTTGAATGTTTGGTAGAATTCTCCAGAGAAGCTATCTGGTCGTGCACTTTTATTTTTTGGGAGATTTTTGATTACTGTTTCAATCTCCTTACTTGTGATTTGTCTATTCAAATTATTTCTTCTTTATTCAGTTTTGGGAGGTTGTATGAGTCTAATAATTTATCCATTTCTTCTAGATTGTCCATTTTATTGGCATATAGTTTTTCATGTTATTCTCTTATAATTGTTTGTGTTTCCGTGCTATCTGTTATAGTTTCTCCTCTTTCATTTCTAATTTTATTTGAGCCTTTTGTCTTTTTTTCTTAGTGAGTCTGGCTAAGAGTTTGTCAATTTTGTTTATCTTCTCAAAGAAACAGCTCTTAGTTTTATTGATCCTTTCTACTGCTTTTTTTTTTGGATCAATTTCATTTATTGCTGCCCTAATTTTTATTATTTCCCTCCTTCTGATGACTTCAGCCTTTGTTTGTTCTTCTTTTTCTAGTTATGTTAGGTGTAGTTTAAGATTACTTATTTGAGACTTTTCTTGTTTGTTAAGGTTGGGCCTATATTGCTATGAATTTCCCTCTTAGAACTGCTTTTGCTGCATCCCATAAGAGTTGGTATAGTGTATTTTCATTTTCATTTGTCTCCAGATTTTTGTGTGTATGTGTGTAAGAAAGACTGGCCCTGAGCTAACATCTGTTTCCAATCTTCCTCTTTTGCTTGAGGAAGATTGTCACTGAGCTAACATCTCTGCCAATCTTCCTCTATTTTATGTGGGATGCTGCCACAGCATGGCTTGATGAGTGCTGCTAGGTCTGTGCCTGGAAGCCGAACCTGTGAACCCTAGGCCACCAAAATGGAACATGCAAAATTAACCACTATGCCACTGGGCCAGCCCCTCCACATAGTTTTTGATTTCTCCTTTAATTTCTTCAATGATCCATTGGTTGTTCAATAACGTGTTGTTTAGTCTGCACATCTTTGTCACTTACCCAGCTTTTTTCCTGTAGTTGATTTCTAGTTTCATAGCATTATGGTCAGAAAAGGTGCTTGATATAATTTCAATCTTCTTAAATGTATTGAGGCTTGCCTTGTTTCCCAACATATGGTCTATCTTTGAGAATGTTCCATGTGCACTTGAGAAGAATGTGCATTCTGTTGTTTTTGGATGGAATATTCTAATGTATATCTATTAAGTCCATATGATCTAGTTTTTCATTTAATTGCACTATTTCCTTGTTGATTTTCTGTCTTTCAGACAGAAGGTCTGAATGGTCTATCCATTGATATTAGTGGAGTGTTGAGGCTGCTCACTATTATTGTGTTTCTGTTCATTTTTCCTTTTACTTCTTTGTGTTTTTATTTTGAGGAAGATTAGCCCTAAGCTAACATCCACTGCCAAAGGCCCTGAACCAACATCTATCCCCATTTTCCTCTATTTCATACATGGGATGTCTGCCACTGCCTGGCTTGATAAATGGTGTGTAGGTCCATGCCCAGGATTCAAACCAGGGAACCCCAGGCCACTGAAGTGGAGTGTGCAAACTTAGCTGCTATGCCACTGGACTGGCCCCTCCTTTTACGTCTTTTAATAGATGTTTTATGTACTTTGGTGCTCCTGTTTTAGGTGCCTATATATTTATAAGTGTTATGTCCTCTTGGTGGAGTGTCCCTTTTATCATTATTTACTGCCTCTCATTGCTTTTTTTATCTTGAAGTCTATTTTGCCTGATATAAGTATGGCAACACTTGCTTTCTTTTGTTTGCCATTAGCTTGGAGTGTCACCTTCCATCCATTCACTCTGAGCCTGTGTTTGTCTTTAGAGCTGAGATGTGTTTCCTGGAGGCATCATATTGTTGGATCTTGTTTTTTAATCCATCCAGCCACTCTATGTCTTTTGATTGGGGAATTCAGTCCATTTATAGCTAGAGTGGTTATTGATATATGAGGGCTTAATACTGCCCTTTTATCACTTGTTTTCTGATTGTTCTGTATTTCCCTTGTTTCTTGTCACATGTATTTCCAACTGCCAATTCACTTTTGCAACTCTCTATGATGGTTTTCTCAGTTTTTCTTTATTTATCATTTGTGTCTCTGTTCTGATTTTTTGTTTAGTGGTTACCATGAGGTTGTATAACAGATCTCATAGATGAGATAGTCAATTTTCTGATAGCTTCTTATTTTCTTAGTGTAAGCAGATCCCATCCCTTTCCTCTTCCCTGTCTAAGTTATTGTTGTCCCAATTTATTCCCTTTTGTATGGTGAGTTTGTGATTAAAATGAAGTTATATTCATTTTTGATGCTTTCCTTCCCTCGTCTTTAATTGTCTGCTGACCTGTTCTGATAGAAAGCTACAATTTTCTGATTTTGTATGTGTATTTATCTCCTTGCTCAAGGCTTTGTAAAAGCTTTCTGATTTTCTTTCAGGTATGAGGCAACTCCTGTCCTCCACATCATATCTGCTTGCTAGTTTTGCTACAAATTCCTGCTCACTGGCTTCTTCCTATGATCAGATTTCCTTACTTGGCACTTGTGGCCCTCTTTATTTTCCAGTCAGCAAGGACTCTTCTGTGATTCTGTCGCTGGGTCATTTGGACCAGTGACCCTCAGATTTTAAACCTTGAAGACTGCCTTTCTTATCACATCCTTCTTGCAGGCCCTGAGCATGAACCATTCCAGCCTTCATGGCCAGTATCTTCTGAGCCTTTTTCCCTCACTCCTGCTTCCACCACTTCTCATGGATTAACACCTAAGATGGGCACTTTGCTAATTCTTTCATTTTCTATTTGCTTCTCCTGCAAACTCTCTCAAGCTAAGGAAGCTACATGTATCCCTTTGAACAGGAAAATAAATGTTTTCACAGAATTATCTTCCCCTCTCCTCCCAGTCAAGAGACTTTTGTCCTCATTGCCCAGAATTCTGTCACCTGGCTACTCAAGGCTGCAAGGGAAGCTGGGAAAATATCTGCATTGGCAGCTGCTGAGGACTAAGAGAGATGGAAGTAGGTTTTGGATTAACCAACCTGTGGTGTCTGAAGCAGGTGGCAAATGGCCAAAAACCTTCCACAATGCTTGATGGGTCAAAGCAGAATATTCTGTGTTCTGATATTTTGTCCTGGTCTATATTTGTACACCAAAGCAGCCAGAAATCTTGGACATGATAGAAAATAAAAACTTTTGTCTCTTGGTTACAGTCTCTGGCTGGACCTGTGGAAGCACCTGATCCAGAGCTGGCCTCAATGACTTCCTAAGTGCAATGGGGACCACAGGCAAGGAGAGGGAGGGGATAACCTCCATCATGAATACCCAGCCCTTGAGTCCTGTGCAGGTGAGAAGGGGAAATGGAATTGTGGCTGTTGATTCCAAGGACAGCACAGAGAGGGCTGGGTGCTGTCCAAAGGGACTATTGCCAGAAACCAATGGGCAATGAGCCTAAAGTGGTATAAGAAGGGTGAAAGACACCCAATTTGGTGTTCTGTTGAAAACGTGATTTGCAATAGGATTCTCTTTTAGTTTCTCTGAAATCTTACATTCTAAAGACTTTGTACTAGTGACGAGAGGGTAAGTATTAACATAGAAATGTCCTCACGCGTGTGGGAGAATGGGGACTTTACACTTATCAATAGGTGTTAGAATCAACCGGAGCATTCATGCGCATGGTGCCCTTATTAAGCCTACCTCACTCTTGCCAGTCTCCTCCCCTTTGGCTGGCATTAAGGTTTATAAAATCCTGGAGTGGGTATCAGGATAGAGGACATGCAGCATGCCACAGGGAATTTTCTCCCCCATGGCCCTCCACAGACTACATGTAAATTGATGCCATATCTACCGTGAAGATCAACTCAAAGAGCAAATAAAGCTGACTCCTTCCCTTAAGTAGAAAACTCAACATCAGATTTTAGCAGAGCTGTCTCCTGAACTCCTGCTACAAAGCTTTGTAGAGAGCTAGTGAGTCCAGAAAAATAGTCCATAAAAGAGGAAAGAGCCACAGAAGGCCCCACGACAAGCTAAAGCTTTGCCCAGAAAGATAAACTCCACATTATGTCTGAAAATTCTGAAAAAGAATCCTGGGAGACTAAAGCTTTGACACCAGGAAAGAGACGGAAATATATGAGGGAACGAAGGTAACTGTCCTGGAAAGGCTTCATTTCTGAGGGAGACAAGGGTAAAAGAGAAGGAGGGAGGCATTCTTTGAATATTGGTGATGAAAGAAGAAAAGAAACCAGGAAAAATGTGGGGCCTTCCAGAAAATATGAAACTAGAGAGTCAGATAAGGTAAACCTTGTCTAAGCCCTCTGCCTAAAACAAAAGCCACACAGTAAGGAGACTTTCATTGCAGATTATTTCTATAGAATTCTGCATGTCAGTGGATATCTACATCTGTCTTTCACTGGATATTTATGTCATTCAGTGTGTTATGAACAGGAACATGAAGGAAACAGTAACTCTTTTCCACAATTAAATATATCTGTACAGTGTATGTACAGACCCATTTGTCTGACATGTTTCATGCCTATGAAAACTTAGTAAGTTTAGAATATTTTGCCTGACTCAAAATTTCTTTTTGACCAAATGTGAAATACCATGTTGATGTTGTGGGAAATAACTTCATTAATTAATCTCGAAATGAACTGGGTTTATGGAAACTAAGAAATTATGGAAATTGACAGTAGGAGACAAGTGGATCAAATATCTCTTTTTTCTCTTAATGACCTTATCTATTCAATAGTTGAATAGATAGTTGAACCCTATCTAGTTCAATAGAATTGATTAAAAACATCAAGTTGTTTGCTTTTTCAAGAGACACATCCGAAATATGAGGATATGTGAGAGTTGAATACAAAAGGATAGAAAAAGACAGGTCATGTAATACTAATGGAAAATAAAACCTGAATAGTTAGGAATAGTATCAGACAAGATAAACTTTAGGTGAAAAGCATTACTAGAGACAAAATTGGTGCTTTCATAACAGAGATTAATTGTTTCACTGGGAAGATATGGTACCTGAAACTGTAATTGTAAATGCGTACGCATCTACTGATGTGGCCTCAAAGTGTATAGAGCAAAATTGAAATAACAAGAAGAAAAATTAAAATCATACTAGGAGAGTTTTAAAAACTTTTTAATGAAACATTTCTAACATTCATAAAAGTAGAACTTCCCATGTGCAACACAGCTTTGATGATTACTAACTCCTGACAGATTTTCTTTCCTTTATATACTCACCCAGTTTCAACCTCACCTCCATCCCTAACCCCAGACATCATAACGCTTCATCTGTAAATGTTTCAGAAGTATCTTAAGAGACAAGGAATCTCTTTTTAAATAACCACAATATAACACTGTAACACTTCTCTAAATTGATAGTAACTACTAAATATCATCATACATTGTGTTCCTATTTCTCTGATATTCATAAATGTTTAGAGTTTGTTTGAATCATACCATCTAAAATTTTAATATTCCTGATACCTATCCCTTCACATCTCCTTGCCTATTGGATTTTCCTTGGTAGCATTTGCCATTAACATACTATATATTCTATTTGTTATTGTGTTTAGCATCTTTCTGCCTAGCAGAACAGTACCTGAAATATAATTAGGTATTGATTTAGTTTTTGAATAAATGCATAAGTCTGGAATTAGATTAAAAAATCCTTTATTTTGCTAGCACTATATGAGACGTACAAGAAGAATATATGGGCTGGAGCCTTGTGATGCCTGGTAAAGCCCTGCTTCTCTCTCTCTCTCACCACAATGGGCATGGCTATGTGAAGGATGCTCACATGTATTAGAATGTAATGCTTTAAATTCAGATGGGAAAATAAGACCTGTAGACAGAAGACAGTAAGAATACAAACAAAATTCAAGAACCCACTTCATCCTGTAGGCATGGAATACATTGAAGGACTTTCTCTGCCTGTTTTAAAAAAATTTTTAATTAAAATTTCTTTTATTGAGGTATAATTGAAATACAACATTATATTGCTTTCAATTGCACAACATAATGATTTGATATTTGTATGAATTGTGACATGATCACCACAGTAAGTCTAGTTAACATCCATTACCATAAATAGTTGTGAACTTTTTTTCTTGAGATGAGAACCTTAAAGATTTATTTTCTTACCAACTTTCAGTTATGCAATAGTGTATTATTAACTATAGTGACTATGCTGTACATTACATTCTCATGACTTATTTATTTTATAAGCAGAAGATTCTACCTTTTGACTCCCTTCACAAATTTTGCCCAATTCACGCACCTCGCCTCTGGCAACCACCAATCTGTTCTCTGTATATATGAGCTCGGCTTGTTGGCTTTTGTTTTAAGATTCCACATATAAGTGAGATCACACAGTATTTGTCTTTCTCTTTCTGACTTACTACCCTTAGCATGATGTCCTCAAGTTCCATCCATGTTGTCACAAATGGCAAGATTTCATTCTTTTATGGCTGAATAATATTCCATTGTATATATATACCACAATCTCTTTATCATTGATGGACACTTAGGTTGTTTCCCTATCTTGGCTATCATAGATAATGCTGCATGAACATGAGGGCGCATATATCTTTTCAAGTTAGTGTTTTTATTTCTTCAGATAAATACTCAGAAGTGGAATTGCTGGATCATATGCTAGTTCTATTTTTAATTTTTTGAGGAACCTCCATACCATTTTCCAAAATAGCTGCACCACTTTTCTTCCCACAAACAGTGCACAAAATGTTCCCTTTTCTTCACATCCTCACCAACACTTGTCATTTGTTGTCTTTTTGATGATAGCCATTCTAGCAGGTGTAGGGTGATATCTCATCGTGGTTTTGATTTGCATTTCCCTGATGATTAGTGACATGGAGTACCTTTTCATGATTCTGTTGGCCATCTGTATGTCTTCTTTGGAAAAATATCTATTCAGATCCTCTGTCCATTTTTTAATTGAATTGTTTGATCTTTTGCTCTTGAGTTGAATGAGTTCTTTATATATTTTGGATATTAGCCCCTTAACAGATGCACAATTTGAAACTATTTCCTCCCATTCAGTAGACTGCCTTTTCATTTTGATGGTTTCCTTTGCTGTGCAGAAGCTTTTT
This sequence comes from Equus caballus, assembly GCF_041296265.1. Lineage (NCBI taxonomy): Eukaryota > Metazoa > Chordata > Mammalia > Perissodactyla > Equidae > Equus > Equus caballus. Next base: position 44,065,052 of record NC_091704.1, read on the forward strand.
AGTTTGGGGTAGTCCTACTTGTTTATTTTTGCTTTTGTTGCCTTTGCTTTGTTGTCACATTCAAAAAAATCATCACCAAGACTGATGTCAAGGAGTTTACCACCTTGTTTCCTTCTAGGAGTTGTATGGTTTCAGGCTCTACATTTAAGTCTTTTCTCTGACTGTTTTAGATTACATGAAACCTTTACTGAAGCCAGTCTTGTTTCGGGGATAGAAAATGCAAAGATGATTTCTGGGGTTTGTATGCCTGTCTTTCCTAGGGCTGCCATTACTGAAAGCAGAATTACAGGATCTCCTCAGCTTGTGCCTGAAGAAACTGTAGAAAGATCTGCAGTCCTATTTTATGATGTTCGTTCAGAATTATAGTCTCAGCTTTAGAGGTTCAGTCCTCAGCTAAAAACCTGGACTTCCCGAGTTAGGACTCTAGCACCTCTTCATGAGTAAATCCCCTCCTTAAGAGGCCCTCAGAGAACTAGTGCAGGAATGGTAGGTCAATTTCCCTTTGGGCTTTGCTTCCAGAGAGTAGAAACAAGCTACTCCCTGGGAATGAACGCTATTTCCAGGGTGCAGTGTCCCTTGAGTTTGGGACACTAGAAGAGACTTTAAGCCGGTAACTAGGGAAATAGTGCGTGAGGAGGGCAATGTGAGGTAATTAGATCAGTTAGATGTGAGGTGGAGTACCATAAGTTCAGGAAGGGTCCATAAACAGAGATAGCTCTGATCCACTTTGAAGTGGAGCTGTCATCCACGTGATTTCCTAGGTCTCCACCATTCCTGGTTCAGAGCGTTTTCTATGGGGACAGAGTCGTGAGTACCTGGACAGAGAGGGGTTAAGGATCAGCTCACTAACCCCTCCTTCCCACTGCCCATGGGTAGGAGGGTGAGAGGCGAATACCCAATGGGACAGAAGCCTGGGAAGCAGGGCGAAGGGCACCAGAGGGGACAGAGAGAAGAGAGACAGGCAGGATCCATCTCTTACCACCTCCCAAGCTCCCAGCCAGCTCCAATCCTTCACGCTTGGGCGCCAACTGTGTCGGGCGCACACAAGTCCCTTGTGGCACGCAGGGCGCAGGGCACGCAGCACAGGAGCGAGCATGGGGAGCCTGCGGGCGCTGCTTCTCATCTCCTCCCTTCTGCCTGGGCTCCTGCTCTCAGAAGCCGCCAAAATCCTGACTCTGTCCTTGCTGGGTGAGTGCTTGGCCAAAGAATCCAGAGACAGGCGTGTCCTAGGCACTCACGCCAGGGCTCAGGCAAACAGCCATTAGTCAGAGGGTCATTCCCTGTGGTTTTGCAGACTGGGCGGGTTTGTTTCCCTGACTGGAAGATGAAGGGGTGGGTGCTGTTTGTAGAGGCAGAGAGAGGCCTCTCCCACCACAGAGGTGGAGAAGATAGTTGCAGAGAAAACAGAAATAGTCTTTCCTCTCCCTTCTAACTCAGGAGTAGTTCCCTATAACAGCAGGCTGGGGCCAGAAGGTTAAGATACAGCCCAGTGCAGGAAACTGCTGGCCTCCTTCTCCTGGGCTCGGGCTGGACATGCAGAGGCTCATCCAAAACTTTTAAGGGTTGCGCAGCAATTGCCTGTAGTCGGTGGCTGGGTTTTGCAGGCTTTTGGTGGTCAGGGCAAAGGAAGGTAGGATGCTCCTGGGGCAAAGCACTAATTTTCTGAGGCTGTGTAGAAGTCAGGGTGGAGCAGGAGAGATATTTCAATGACACTTAGGAAGATGGAGTGGTTTTATCCCAGGGAAACCTGGAGAGCTGATCTGGGCTGAGGAGGAAACCCTGAACATTCCGGTCTCTCTGGATGCCCTTCTCTTTCCCCTACCCCGCTGGAAGTGTTTGAAGGAATTATAGACGTATTAATTCTGCATTTTGTGGCCTCTATTTTATTTCCTTTTTTTGTTTGTTTTTTTTTTGCCTCAAAGGGAATAGAATTTGAAAGGAAAAAATATATCAGGATAAAGGGTCATCATAGGATGGAGCGTCTCAAGATTTTAATCAACCCACAGTGGGATCTCTTAGATGACTTTTAGATCACTGAGAATCAGGGATCTTAGAGGTGGAAGGAAGTATACATAAATCATTTAATTCAGTCCCCGCTATGTTTTCCTGAGCAGGAAACTAAGGTTCAGGGAAGCAAGGTGCCTTTGGCAGATCACACCAGACCTCCCTGAGGCAGACACCATGAATTCACTCAGCGTTTCTAACCCGAAGACCATCCTCTCCACAGCTCCCACTATCACCACTTTTCAGTGGGGGGTTTCTATAATCACTCCTTAAGAAACCCTGAAACACCATTGGAAACATTTTTTTACTTTCTGATTATTAGTAGCAATGAAGCAAAAGAATTTCCTCACCTCTTGAAAACATGCTGTTCTCCTGCCTCAGACTCTGAGAGGGAGATGGTGTGCTGTGTGAGGTGCTGGAAGCCCCGTCTCTGTCCCAGGATGCACTGGGGCTCACAGACCCTCCATGATGGGATGCCTGTGGGGTCACCCCTTCTCCTGGGCTCCCAGGTCTAATATGGATTAAAATGTGAGTGTGAGATGTGAGACATTTGTACTTTATACCTCCTCTGCTACTTCAGACTATGCAAGTCTGGGTGTAAAAAGCTGAGAAATAGCTATACACCATTTGTCTAGCACTACACCCCTCTAACCCCAACTCCAAATTCTTGACATTTCCCCTTAACTTCTCTCCTGATCTGACTTTCTTTGCTGCTAAAACCCTTAGATTCAAGCAAAGGTTCCATGTTGGAGTGGGATACAAGAGAAGACGTGAGTGTGATGGAACTTGTACCTCCCCCACGATCAAGCTTCTCTTTCCTTAAGATCTCAGGATTGTCCTAGGATGGGTGATGTCTCAGTCTTCATGCATATAGGATCATGCAGGCCCATTTCACGGCCCCCACAGTTAATCTGAATGTCTTAATTTGATTTTCTGCTCAATTCAGACCCAGCTGAGAAAAGTCCTGTCAAATACATTTGAATCTCAAGAATTAGGGCTGTAAGTGGTGGCTCCATGTCCTTCTGCTCCAATGGCTCTTTCTTGGACTCACATTCAAGCTACCGCATTTCTGGCTCCTACACTAGCATAAATTCCCAAAGAGAAGGATTCCAGAAATAGATCTAATTGATTGTCCACAAGGACCCTTCACATTCACATGCACAACACTGTGCCCAAATTTCTTCTGGAGCACTTATTTCTTTAGGACACGATGTCCCATATGGCCACAGTTAAAATCCATTATGCGCCTGAAGATCAGGAACTCCTTAAGTCCTGAGCACCAAGAAGTTCATCACATTGACATGGAGACCAGAGTCTCATGAGGGGATCTTTGATGGAGGTTTGCCAGAGGTCAAGGATGTGGGCCAGCAGGCTCTGGGGGAGTGGGCTAGGGCGTACACAGATTGATATGGAAAGTGTGACTGACGAAGTTCATCTTGTCTACTCGCCATCAACCTTCTGTTTCCCTATCCTTCCTTTTATGGATTTGTCACCCCTCAACCTCGGCTCTCATCGTTACAAAAATGAAGTTGTTCATTGTTCCTAGGTGGAAGCCATTTTCTACTAATGGACCGAGTGTCTCAGATTCTTCAAGATCACGGTCATAATGTCACCATGCTTCTCCAGAGAGCAAATTTATTAATACCAGGTATCTTTTCTCACTAATTCTTGATTTCTTCTACTCCAGGCAAAGAGCAACAAGGCTTTTTGCATACAAGAGCTTTTCAAATAGTTTTAAAAATCTTATTGGATTGAAAGAATGATAAAATTATCTGAATGTGTGCGTGTGTGTGTGTGTGTGTGTGTACGTAAGGTGTTGAACATCTTCCGAGCTCTGTAGTCCCATGTTTTCCTCCTCTACCTGAACTTCTACTCCATCCATGCAATCCTCCACACTTTATTACAGATTATTTGGTAAATGCTGCTTTATAACGTGGCTTGAAAATACATTGAACAGAAGTGTTCAGCCATAATTAGGATTTCTAACTGGTAAGGATAGCTTTTCTTTTTCTATAGCATAGATTAAGTTCTCCTCCTATGACATCTGAAATTTAAGGAATTTCTCAGGGAATTCCTTATTTATGCAGCTTTGATCAGAATCTATCATGGAGATGATCTTGTTTTCTTGAAAAATCCGTGACTGCCTGTAAGTTTGTGCATCGTGATGTTAGAAGTTCCTAACTGCGTCATTGAATCAAAAAAATTTTAGCAAAATGAGCTCATAAATCTTATCAACTCTTCTTTTCTGACAGACAAGGAATAATACGTCAGAGAACTGAAATGACTTACCCAAGGTCACATGCAGGCTAAAAACAGTGTTAAGTGGATTTAGGACTTTAAGCTCTAGATTGCTCAACCTGAAGGGTTGCTCAGGCTCTGATTTTCAGAAAAAAAAAAATCCAGTATTAATGAACAAAGTATTAAGCTTTGAGGAGCAAAATTTTGAGAAATTATGAAATTTTGGAAGTGACTTCATGCTTTGTTATTGTTCAGATTGTTTTAAAACAATTCTTTTCAGTGAAAATTCTTTTAAGTTTTTTATTGTGGTAAAATATGCATAACATAAAATTGACCATTTTGACCATTTTTGTATACAGTTTAGTTACTTTAAGTCCATTCACATTGTTGTGCAACCGTCACTGCCATCCATCTCCAGAACTTGTTCATTGTCACAAACTGAAACTTGGTACCCTATAAAAATTAACTGTCCATTACCCTCTTGCCCTCAGTCCCTGATAAGCACTATTCTACTTCATTTTTCTAATAATTTGACTATTCTAAATACCTCATCAAAGTGGAACCATACAATATTTGTCCTTTTATAGCTGGTTTATTTCACTTCACATAAATTCTTCAGGTTCCTCCAGGTTGTAGTGTATATCATAATTTGTTTCCTTTTTAAGGCTGAGTACCATTCCATTGTATGTATATACCACATTTTGTTTATTCGTTCATCTGTCACTGGACATTTGCATTGTTTCCACCTTTTGTGAATAATGCTGCTATGAACACTGGTGTACAAATATCTGTTTGAGTCCCTACTTAAAACTATTTTAATCACTTCTAGATTAGGTTCTGTATTCTCCACTAAACATCAGTTATATGCGTATCCTTCTGTATCTGCCTTGACAGCAGATCTGATAAAATAGCTGTAGTATATTAATTTTTAATGTAATTCTTTTCAACTTAAAAATTGTAATTAAATTTAACAAAAATTATAAATTAAATCAAGTTATATTAAAATTTGGTATTAAAAAATTGCAGAGGCCAGCCTGGTGGTGCAGTGGCTAAGTTCGCATGTTCAGCTTCAGTGGCGCGAGGTTTACCAGTTTGGGTCCCAGGTGCGGACCTATGCACTGTTTGTCAAGCCGTGCTGTGGCAGGCGTCACACATATAAAATAGAGGAAGATGGGGACAGACGTTAGCTCAGGATTAATCTTCCTCAAAAAAACCCAAAAAATTGGAGATTGCCCCATGGTCTAGTGGTTAGTTTCGGCAGACTCTGCTTCGGTGGCTTGGCTCACCTCCCAGGCACAGACTTACACCACTCATCAGTGGCCATTCTGTGGGGGTGATCCACATACAAAATGGAGGAAGATTGGCAACAGATGTTAGCTCAGGGGGACTCTTTCTTAGCGAAAAAAAAAAATTGGGGAGTTCCCATGAACTTTGAGAAACTGCTACAAATGACAAACCTTCTACCTCTTTGAAAGCTGTATGTACACCAAAATCTATAACCAATTCAGGAAGTTCACGGATCCCTTCAGTTTTATCCTCACTTTCCAGGATTAAGTCTCTAGAGTTTCTTTCACTATTCCCCATTCATAAGCATTTTTGAGGCTTTGAAACAACATATTCATTCTTCACTTCAGTTGTGCAGCCTGGATAAAAATCTGCAAATAAGCAAAACTCATGATTAGGTTATTATTTCTGACCTGATGCCCATTTCAGTGTGGAAAACTTTGAACTTTTCATTGACTCTTCATTTGGACACACTTCCCCATCTTGTTTATTTATTTACAGCTTTAACAACTAAATGACATTAGTGGTACTGAAATAGTAATTGTCTCTAATGCTCACATCAACTAATGATCCAACCAATATCTGAAATCACAATTGGGTTATAGGTAGAGGCTGATAGGTCATTGAAGAGCCTGATAGAAAAAGCCTAGACTGCCTTGAACAGACTGTTAGTAGAAATGCAGATGTTAAGAACTCTGCGAGTGAGGACTCAGAAGGAAGTGAGGAGCATGGTAGAGAAAATCTGTTTGGTCTTACACAATATGTAAATCATCCTAAACAGAATTTTGGTAGAAATATAGATGTTAAAGGCCTCTTGATGCTTATAGTAAAACGTGAGAGGCAAGAGATGAATTGAAGGAAGAGCTATGAAGCATAAAGAAACTAGGACTTTGTGATTTTGGAAATCAGCAGCCTATCTAGATTGCAAAAGATTCTGAAATTAGGGGATTCACTGTGAGGAAAGCAGTGAATTCTTTTCTCTTGTAGACATAACCAGTGATGTGGATGGACAACTTTTTGCTATTGCCCCTGAAAGATTAGAAAGTCAGAATATTTAGTCTTACAGAGAACTCTTTGAGGATTAAGTTTGTGACTCAAGGATCTCATCAGCCATATTGGCAGATGCCATAATAGAGATGAAATTCTTTTGTAAAATATGTGGAGGTGCCTCTTCTGTAGTGAAGTGAATTCCCATGACATACCCAGGAGATCCACAAGGTACTTGAGAATGTTATACCAGAAGAAACATTGTGAGTTTTGTTGGTGTTGCAATCCAATGTACACATCAGGATAGATGTGGAGAGGGCTGATGGCCACTCTGAGTTTATTATAACCAGTATTTCAATATATACATAGCTTACATCTGTTAAACATACACAGGTGTTCTGGATGAAGTAATTAGCGAATGCCAAGAATTCTTAGTGATTTCTCAAGGAGCCCTCCCACGGCCTCTGTTTTGATATTATCATGTTATTGCTGTGCTTGTATATTTTATCTCGGAGCAGGCAAGGTTTCCTAGGCAATGGCTCCTCCTGCTCCCAATATCGATATTGTGTCTCCATCTGTGTCCCCGGGCGACCGATGCCTGTCTCAGGTTGCCTCCCCCTGGAGGTCTTACCCGTCATTGGCTAACCGGCCTTCTCACCTCCAGGTCACAGTTTGTTGGCAAGCTTTTTCCAGTGATTATTAACCCTTCCTGCGTCAGGGGCGGCTACGAGTTTGGACTGAAAGAGGCAGAGAGAGGATTACATGAAAGAAGGCTGTTAGACTCCCCAAAAGTAAGAAAGAAGCTGATAAACTATTCAGCTGTAGTTTCGTGATACTTTTTTTGAAGGACAAAGAAGAAGTCTGAGACTGAAGCAGTGAGCCCAAAAGGTAGAGCTTCAAGCTCACAAGGCTGAGTTTCTAATTACAGAAGATTATTTCCAGTCCTTAAATTCTAACACTGTTTGCCCTTTTGGATGTCAAAATTTGCTAGGAGGGGCAGCTCATTTTTTCTTTTCATTTTGTTTCATTTAGAATGATAAGGTCAGTAACTGGTTATTTTATACCTGTCCCATCATTGTTTCTTGGGAACAGATAACTCCTTTCCTAATTTCATGAGTCTACTGAAGGAGAGAAATTTTACCCCTGGATGGACCATACCCAGACTCTCACCTATGCTTGATTAAATTCTTTGGATGATATAATTGGAGACTTTTGAGCTGATAATATTTAGATGAGATTTTGAACTATGAGTTGATGGTGTAATGGTTTGACACTTTTTGGGATGTTGGCATGGGGTGAATGCATTTTGTATGTGGAATATACAAAAGCGTTTCAGGTGCAGAGGGCAGAACACAGGGGAAAGATGATGTCCCCCCAAAGATATCCATGTCTCAATCCTTGGAACCAGTGAATATGCTACCTTATATAGCAAAGGGACTTTGAAGATGTGATTAATATAAGGATCTTGAGATGGGGAGATTATCCTGTATTATCTAAGTGGGCCTTCTATCAGAAAGAAGAGAACAGGAGAGTGAGGGAATGAAGCGGGATGATGGAAGGAAAAGTCAGAGTGACGTGGTTGCAAGCTGGAAGGAGGCCATGAGCTAAGGAATGTAGGCAGCCACTAAAAGCTGGAAAAGACAAGATAATGAATTATCATCTAGGGCTTCCGGAAGGAGTGCAGGCTTGCCCACACCTTGCTTTTATCCCTGTGAGACCCATTTTGGACTTTTGATATCCAGAACTATAAGATAGTAAATTTGTGTTGTTTTAAGCCACTAAGTTTATAGTAATTTTTTACAGCAACAATAAGAAATTGATACAATCTTCTTATTGGTCAGGAGAACTCCAGGAGGCACAAGAGTTAAAACCTCTACAGCAAAGGCAACTTTGGGGGCACTCACGGCAGTGCCTATTGTATTGCAATATGGACAGAATCTAGAGGTTTTTGTTGTTGGAGGTTCTATTCAAAGTGGGCTGATTTTTAAGTTAAAAGCATAAATAGCCTTAAGTAAAACATAGAAATGAAAAATATGTTCTCCAGAATGCAAAAAGACCTAAAGATGTTGGACTTTAAATATTGTGGTGTCACCAGTCAATAGTTGTTTCTTGAGAGTGTCATGGATAGAGAGGCCGTAGACTGACCACACAGTTCCCAGGAATATAACTGAGGTACTGGCCTTGAGCTGTGTGTGGGGGCAACAGCACATCCCTTTGTGTGAGTCCTTTGTGAATGTTTTCATGTCTCGAATGATTGCGGCAAATGAATCTCCTTGGAGGAAGAAGTCCTCACTGTAATGTCATACCTGTTCTCCTGGAGAGAGTTGGATATGGTTAAGATCTTGCTGAAAAAGATTGTGGCCAATGGTAGGGCGATTAGAGTCCCCCATGGGTAACCAGTTAAAGGAATATTCTGTTCCTTCCAAGGTGAAGGCAGCTACAGGAGAGAGCCTGTTGAAATAGTTACTGAACAGAACATATTAGCCAAATGTATGATGGCAAGTATTTGCCAGTAAACACTTAGATAAAGTCAGTATTTTCACTAAGATTGGATCTGGGAGCTTTCATGTGTGGGACCACGCATTAATCTCTCCCCAGTCCCTACAGATGGTTAGCTTAAATGTCACGACTGATGAAGACCCACCTGCACTAAGAGAGTATGTAAAATTTCTCACTCGAATAATAAGGCCATTTTAGAAGAGCAGAAAAGGCTCTGAAGAAAATCTGAAAAAACGGGTTTCCAGAGCAGGGAGGGATGTCTAGCTTGAGTTTTTATTGTGGGTGGAGGGATAGGATGGGGTGAGGGTTCCCCCCATTGGTCTGACTTGCACGGTTTGAAACTCCCACTAGGGCTAAGGAGGGATCATGGGACTTTCTTAACAGTTTTTCCAGGCGAGACACAGAAGAGGATGAGAGTTGGGGCTTGAAGCCTGTCAGCAGTCAAACATCAAAACAGACTCAGAGTTTTTATTACTTGTGGGTAAGGGGTGGGGGGCAAGTTGGGAAGTAGAGGTGCCGAGGACTACTATTTCATTAAATCATTGAGTACCTTTTACTGAATCAAAAAATGACTTGGATGGATCACTTTAAATAAGGAGAATGAATTTTTCTAAACCAGATAAAGCAGAGGCTCTGGAACCAAAGAGACTTGTATTTAAACATAAACTGTACCATTTCCTATGTGTGCAACTTTCACAAATTATTTTAAAGTCAGTTAACTTTGTTTTCTCATCCCTGGAGTGAGACCAACATACCTTCAGTGGCAACTTTAAATGGGACCTTTCATAACTGTAAATTGAAAAACATTCCTGAATCTTTGCAAGGTTCTCAGTACCTGTTTTCAATATATAAGATTGATTGAATAAGAAAGCAACCAAACCAAAGAAAAATAGATCAAAAGGCAAACATTCCAATAAATACAAAATTATTGGAACAAATAAATGTTGCTATCATGATGCTCATGTTAACCCATGTTGTGAGACATATTTACCATTTTTAACTGATTGATATTTTCTTAGGTTTTAAAGAGGAGGAAAAATCATATCAAGTTATCACTTGGCTTCCACCTGAAGATTATAACAAAGAATTTATGAATTTTTTTGATTCCTTTATGAAAGACGCTTTGGATGGGAGGTAATTTCTTTTTAGTATTTGAACCAAAGAGTCACTCTTTTAGTGAAACAAATGAATGGATGGATATGTGTATGCTTGGACTGAGGATATGAGAAAGGGATTGATGAATGGATGGATGGATGGATCGATGGATGGGTGAAGGGATAGATGATGAGTGGATGGTTGGGTAAACAAATATTTCTCACCAAAATATCCAATCCAGTCTCTGGGGATTCTTTCTTACTCTGTACTGTCTTCTGCTCTAGGCATGAATATATCTGTGTAGAAAGTGGAGCTTGTTCTTTCTGGTACTCCCTTGCAATACTTCACTTACAATTTTGTCTATAATCTCCGCAAAACAGAAGCATAAGCACCTCAATAGGGAAATGAGAACCACCTTTTCCCACTGATTTTTCCTCTTTTTTCCTCACATGTATTCACTATTGAAGGGAAGACTTGTGAGCATTGAATTGTAGTACTTGACCTTCTGGCCATGTAAAGTCTTTTTAAAAAGCAATCAGCCTCATGCAAAACAAGACATGAAGCTAATTCCTTTTGCTTCATCTTGAATGAAAAGGAATGTGTAACTCCCTAAAATTAAACATAAAAGTGGAAGTACAGAAATCCATGTCTATCTGGGTTAATTACAATGGCCTTACTCCTTCCTTTGACCTTGAAAATTCTATATACTAATCAAGTTCCTGCTCAAATCTGACTTTTTCCCTAAAGCCTTCTTTCCTCCCTCAAATTGGAAGATCTCAGGCCCTCCTGTACAGGTCTGATCTGACCTCCTTCTTTGACACTCACTGTTAGTCTGTATCGTATTGCATTGTTCATTACATATTTTAAGTATATGCTTTGTCTCTTCTCCCCTAATTTAATATATTTTAGGACAGGTATAGGTAACCGTGCATTCTTCAAGTATTTTTTTCTATGTATTAGCTAAATTTGAAATATGATTAATGAACTATATGCTAGGAATTTTTACAGCATTACTGAAATTATCTAAAATATTTGGCAACCACTCCTATGTTACTTGAAATCTTTAAAAATACCCAGCAATAGATGGCTTCAGCCAGTTACTTCTGTTATGAGATTTGAAGTTTACCCTGAAGATCAGGCAGAGATTTGCATATTGCTAATGTGTTCATCACACCTATGGGGTGTGATGCTGCAGTGGTGCACAATTACAAGTGTGCCAAGGTGTTGATTCTCTTGCTCCTCCAGGCAGCCGGCAGGCCCCTGATGTCTTGAGCCCTTGCACCTGTTACCTCTGGTGCCTTAAAGTGCAGGTGGGCATCCTCATCTATTTCCCCACAAATTAGACAGACAAGAAAAATGATCACGTTCCACACAGGCAGTGATGGGAAAGCATCACAAGAAGATAGGTCTCTGGAGTAATCCCATAGACAAAGTTTTAATTACTTGTCAGTAAGCTTTGCCATTATCTTCTGTGGATACCACAGCGTGCACTGAATTGGAAAGGCTAATACCATATTTCAAAACCAGGGTTTTTTTTTTCGTTGCTTAACCCATGGGCAGAATTTCTATTTTTTAGCTGAGATTTTTAATTCTAATACCATCAAGGAATCCCTTGGGTGAGGTGATCTGTCATATGCGGAATGCATGGTGATTTTAAAAATATGTCAATATGTTTGGGACTGTGTCATCGAGTAACTTCCACAGTATGGCTCAATAATAAGATAATCACTTATAAAGAGTCAGTATGTAAGTGAAGGTTAAGGATAACATCTCAGAATTTAGGTAGAAAGCAATCTGTGAGGTCTGCTATGGTCGTAGTGATGCTGGATTCAAACATCAGTTCCTCACCCACCACACAAGAGGGGCCAGGTCAACCTGGAACACCAGGCTTATGGCAGAAGGTTTTTATTTTGGGTGCTGTGAGCCAGGAGATGAGAGTGAGCCCTCAAATTCATCTTGTCTCCCCAAAATATGGGAGGCAAGGCATTTTAAAGGTTGCAAGGAATGTGGCTGCCTGTAGGGAGGGGGAGCCTGTGGCCTTGCCTGTTGGCACTTTCCTACCAGCCTGCATTTGGCTTTGTGAGGCTGCTTTCAGAGAGGGAGATGGTGAGATAAGGGAATCCACAGGTGGATGTCCTTGGTTGTCTGCCTCCTTGGTGGATGGTGGATTCTGGTGCCAGGAAGCTGAGGAGTTGGGGTCTGGGAAACTTCAGCTTCTTGATATTCTCTGGATATCAGTTTCCCTATAATAAAACTTCAAAGGACCTGTAACTAGCCAAAATGTTAGCAAAAGGCCACCTGGGCTTTAACAATTTATAACTTCTTTTCTCAAAGATTGGCAGCTGAGCTAACATCTGTTGCCAATCTTGTTTTTCTTTTCCTTCTTCTCCCTAAAGTCCCCCAGTACATAGTTGTATATTCTAGTTGTGGGCCCTTCTAGCTCTGCTATCTGGGATACTGCCTCAGCATGGCTTGATGAGCACTGCTGAGGAAGACTGGCCCTGAGCTAACATCCATGTCCATCTTCCTCTACTTTATATGTGGGATGCCTACCACAGCATGGCTTGCCAAGCAGTGCCATGTCAGCACCCGGGATCCGAATCAGTGAACCCCCGGGCTGCCGAAGCAGAGTGTGGGCACTTAACTGCTGCACCACTAGGCTGGCCCCTGAGTGCTTTTGGTTTTAACCCCATATATGCTGGGTTTAATGTAGGAAAACTGATATCAGGGCCAATATCAATAGAAGGCTCCCAGAGGAAAAGGCCCAACAGTGGCAATTTAATTTCAGTTAAGGTAATTCAAGTGTGCCTGTGGATTTCAAGGACTGAGAATTCCAAGATAAATTTTCTGATGAACTGGCTTTGGGATCTTTTGGGATTTGGATTGGAGGGGAGAAGAGAGGGGAGGAAGGAAACTCTCTCAGAAGTAGAACATCTGCCAGCCTGACTGAGAAGAGGGTGTTAATGGGCAACGGTGGAACAGAATGCTGCTGCTCGGTGTGGTCTTGCCCACCTGGGAAATTTCTTTGTAGCCCAAGATTCCTTATGTATTGTGAAATTAACACCTCGAACTAATGTTTATCACTGATTTTCTTTCTCTCAGAGACTCATTTGCAGACTTTTTAAAGTTGATGGAACTATTGAGTCTTCAGTGCAGTCATTTGCTAAAGAGAAATGATATCATGGACTCCTTAAAGAATGAGAACTTCGACCTGGTGATAGTTGAAAGTTTTGACTTCTGTCCTTTCCTAGTTGCTGAGAAGCTTGGGAAACCATATGTGTCCATTCTCCCCTCCTCGTTTGATGCTGTGGACTTTGGACAACCAAGACCTCTGTCTTATGTGCCAACGTTACATTCCTTCCTGACTGACCATATGGATTTCTGGGGCCGACTAAAGAATTTTCTGATGTTTTTAAATTTCTCCATGAGGCAACGGCAAATCCACTCTAAATTTGACAACACCATCAAGGAGCATTTCCCCGAAGGGTCTAGGCCAGTTTTGTCTCATCTTCTAAAGAAAGCAGAGTTGTGGTTTGTGAACTCTGACTTTGCCTTTGATTTTGCTCGGCCTCTGCTCCCCAACACTGTGTATGTTGGAGGCTTAATGGCCAAACCTGTTAAGGCAGTACCTCAAGTAAGTAAAACTTTAGCTCTCAATATGGGCTTCATGCAGAGGTCTTCTGTGCAGAGCTGGTGGCTGCCTCTGGCAGTGTAATCCTGAGAGTGAAGGCAAGTGAGGCTCCTAGGGCACACTTCTTAAGGAAGTACTCATTTTCAGGGTCATGCAAGTGCAGTGATAGCACTAGTACAATCCTAAGATTGAGGACTTCCTTAAATGCTACTCCAGGGTCTTCTCTTGTCTCACCCTAGTCCAGGTCCTGGCAGGATAAGCCTTTTAATAAGTTGATAATTTTTGTTCACATTTGTAAGATCATATGGATGGTAAGTATGCAGTAAGCATCTGTCACATGCAAGAATTGTTAAGGAGGTGAGTTCTTCACAATGAAACACACAACACTGTGAGACAGGCTGTAACCAAGGCGGGACTACATGGGACTGACTGTAGGCATCATCTCCAGTATCCCCAGCCTGTAGAGCTCTGGTTCCCTGGTTCAACTAGACCTCCTGATTTGGTTGATCTGGGGTCTGGCCTGGGCATTGTCAGTTGTAAAAGCTGCTTAGTCATTTTTGAATGCATAGATTCCGAAGCACTGTTAGAAGTTTTCAAAATGGTGGGAGCTGAGATTAGTTGGCTCTCTGTTGCCTATCAGCACTGGTTTGACATTATATGAAATTTATCTTTTATACATATTGCCACCTAGAGGGTAGTATGACGATCTCCATTTTAATAAACAAGAGGACAGAGGCTCAGGTGGTGCGAGTGACTTCTGCACTATTTTTCATTTCAGAGCCAAGAAGAGCCCTGATTTGTCTGGGCCTTTCAGACGCTAATGTGTCTACCTTTTCACTACTGACTTTGCATTGAATGAGTAGAAAGAGTTGAGGAATGATCCATGGACTAGATGGGCTCTGAGTTGGTGGCAGGATGCTTTAGGGATGGAGGTGAGAGGAGAGGCATTTCAGGACGGGAGAACATGGAGTCCCAAGTGTGGAGGTAGAAGTGAGATGACCATGACTCTGGGTTCCTTGGGTGACTCTGTCTAAACTAGAGAGTGGAAGATTCAATTGCACAAATATAACCAGGCCAGATTGCAGAGGTCTTACCCAGGAGAGTGACTCCAGCCTGGGCCATAGGGCCAGGGGAGGGAATTGTTAAGCAGGAGCATAATGGGAGTGAGGGTTGCAATGGCTGTGAGATAATGGAGGCTTTTCTCAATTTATCTTTTCTGTATTTTCCAATTTCTATGTAATGGTCTTATGTTGGTTTTTTGAAGAAGAAGAAGATTGGCCTTGAGCTAACATCTGTGCCCATCTTCCTCTACTTTACATGTGGGATGCTGCCTCAGCGTGGCCTGAAGAGCAATGCATAGGTCTGCACCCAGGATCCGAACCAGCAAACGCTGGCCCACTGAAGCAGAGTGCGCGAACTTGACCGTTAAGCCACAAGACTGGCCCCCTTATGTAGCTTTTGTAATTATATAAGGCTGTTTTAAAGTCATCCTTTGAGATGGTAAATTAGGCAATGTTATGCTGGATGGAATCAACCCAACAGAATGAGAGTGTAGGAGCTGGGAAGGAGGCACAGAATCCCAGAGAGAGTCAGAGTCCTAAGAAACATTTGGAAGTAAGAATTGACAAAACTGCTGTTAAAGGCAAGATGGCAACATTAGGTCACTACCCTCCTTAAGAATTGCCTGAGGAAATTGAAAAAGTCGCTAATGTGCCCAGGCCTGGGGTTGGTGCTGGGCATTGCCATTTTTAAAAGTCTTCCCATGTGGATATAATTTGCAGTCATGTGGGTGAACCACTGAGGTAGGAGATGAACTACAAAGATCAGTGACTGAGAATATCATGGAATATCAGAGCAAAGCATGTGACATGGCGCATTGGGTGTGGGTGGCTAGGTGCCTTCCCTATTCTGCCTCCACTTCTTATGCCAGAGGTCTTCTCCCAGCCTCTCCTCTCTAACCTCCAGAAGACCCACCTCCCACTGCTGGACCCTGATCCCCACTGGAATTCCTCCTTACACCACGACATCTGGTCTGGCTTTGGAAAACTCCCAAGTGCCCATGTCTCCATGCGCCCAAAATGAGTAGAGAGATGGCTCTGATTCTAGTGTCACGGTTTCAAAGAGGAAAAATGTTCCCACCAACACAACCGGGACGTGCATAATGCAGAGGATACTGAGCTGTCCCGGGAGCTATGATAATAGATTCAGGACAGTGAGCTCTAGGAGTGACAGGAAGGTGTCTTCAGTAAATAAGCTAGCTTTCATTCCTCACTGTGCTGGGTTTCATAAACAACTTTGTAAATCTCTTTTCCTTTCTTTCCTTTCTCCAGGAATTTGAGAATTTCATTGCCAAGTTTGGAGACTCTGGTTTTGTTCTTGTGGCCCTGGGCTCCATGATCAGTGGCTCTTCATCCCAAGAATTTCTCAAGGAGATGAACACTGCCTTTGCTCATCTCCCTCAAGGGGTCTTATGGAGGTGTAAGCCTTCTCATTGGCCCAAAGACATCAAATTAGCAGCAAATGTGAAAATTGTGGACTGGCTTCCTCAGAGTGACCTCTTGGGTGAGGACTACCCGGGTCTACTTCTCTCTTATCATTTACATGTCTTTAGGGCTCCTCAGGGCTCTGACCTCTAGTTGGGCAAACCCATCATCATGAGAAGGAGCTGCTAAGAGCTAAAGACAAGTCTCCTGGGGGCAGGAGCAGCCAGCTGGAGTTCTTGGGGGAATCAGGCTATACTTCCAGTGAGATCAGATGCCAAAACAGCCATCTCCCCTTCAGTCTTTTCTATCCCAGGGTGGATGTTAGCAGCAATTAAAGTCACATTGACTTAAGGCATTCGGTCTTGAACAAGGTCACCTACATACAGGCCAAAATAACCCATGAAATCTGAGAACACATACCAGAGGCACATTGCCACTGTATTTAGTGTCTTCATGAGCACCTGTTCACCCATGTCCCCTTACACACACACACACACAGATACATCTTCCTTAGCTGCTAAAGTGTGAATGACTTCTACCTTCACAACACTGATATACACAGTGTCTTTAGGATGTGCCAAAATACCTCAGTGTCGAGCTGAGTTACCTTATAGCCAGTTATTTGGTCTATTGAGCCTCTAGTCCTAGAGAGTCTCCTTATTCCTCAACAGGTTTGCTCTGTGCCCACTGATGCTCCTTAGAGACTCCTCACTGCCATGGCCACTGGCTAGATCAGAGTCTCTTAACCATGATTATGACTCAAAATCATCTGGGGAATTTAAGAAACAGATTCCTCGTTCCAATTCTGCAAATGTATTTCTCTAATCTGGGATGGAGCACATGATTCTTATTTGAAAGAGACATAAGGAGATTCTGATGCGCATTCCAGTTGAGTGGCACAGGCTGACAGGAACTCTTCATTATCAGCAATCATTTTAGTTAGCTCTAAATAAGCGTTGGATGAAAACACTGGAACTGGAAGTACTGAGGTGTAGGTTCTAGTCTTTGCTTTCAAGGATCTTCTCATATATTTGAGGAGAAAACCCAAACACTGTAAGTTTTATGAGTGCCACATATATTGTGATGCTAATGAATGTGTTAGGAATTCTGAGAAGTGGAAAATTAGTTGGCAAGTGAGAAAAGATTGCTCAAGAGAAAGAAACAGAGAAATGCAAACAAGAGATGAGAGAAGCAAAGAAAGGCAGTGGGATGACAGAAGGATGGATGGGTGGATGGATGGAGATACATGCCTTGCTTAGCATGATTCTCTACAGAATTCACTGGGTTATCCGTCTTAGTTGGGTTCTATCTTTGGCAAGGAGTCTCTGTACAAAGGCAAGACTTGGAATCCTGTATGTTGGAACACACACCTTGAATGTGTATGAAGCAAAATTATCTTTACAATGGTTTGAACACAATTTGAGAGTCCATTGTTATTTTCTTCTGCCCTTTCTGCTTTACTTGGTATTTTGAAACTTTTTATCCTCAAATGTTCTGCACTCACTCTTATTTGGACAGCTCACCCTCACATCCGTCTCTTTGTCACCCATGGTGGGATAAATAGCATCATGGAGGCCATCCAACATGGCGTTCCCATGGTGGGGATTCCCGTCTTTGGAGACCAGCCTGAAAACCTGTTCCGAGTAGAAGCCAAAAACTTTGGTGTCTCTATCCAGTTAAAGCAGATCAAGGCTGAGACACTGTCTCTGAAGATGAAGCAAGTCATAGAAGACAAGAGGTATGTGGCTCTCTGGGCTTGTGGTCACGTAGGCTGAATGAAGACATCAAACATGAAGGGCACCATGTGTGTCTTTTTTGCGATAAAAAATGCAACTTCCAAGATATGGAATAATACGTGTGCAATGTTAACAGCTGACCTGTTTCCTCTGTGAGCAAAACTAGGCAATTTAGGTAAATGCTAAGAATAGTTTTCTGCTTTATGGGTTGTGAGGAAACCAAACTACTTACACAGGTTCTCTCTGAGAGGTCTTATTAATTGGGGTGCTTTAAGTAGAATCCAACTGGGTAGGAGGTGGCCTTCCTGTACCAAATGTGCCACCCTGTTCCTTACCTCAGGACCTTTGTCTGAGCTGGTGCCTAGAGCACGCCTTCCCTTCTCTTCACAAGGCTGGCTCCTTCATCACTTTTGGGTCTTATGTCCAGTGTTACCTCCTTAGAGAGGCCATCTTTGTATTTCATTACTGTCTAGACTCCTCTCCTGCCACTCCAATCTTCATTCATTGTTTCCTTCTTGACATTCCTCAGGATCTGAGTACTTCATTTCTTTAGGTTTTAATTTATTGTCTGTCTCCCACACTAGAAAGTAGAGAGTAAGCGCCCCAGGACAGCATGTGTCTCTTGTTTTCCACAATGTTCCCAGCACCCAGCACAGGGCCTGCCACAAAGTGAGTCTGAAGGAATTTCTGTTAAGTGAGCCAACAAAAGGGCCCATTGATCTCTTAGTTGACTTCCCATCCAGCACAATGATCTCAAGTGAAGAGAAAAATATGTGTATATTTTTTATAACTAAGAGGGACTGAATAAGTTGGAGTTCAAGGGCACAAACCTGAATCAGACCTCAAGACCTAACATATTACCTTGCGTGTAGGAACCCCACAAGTTGTTCTTATTAGATGAGTAGGAAACAGCCATACAGCTTGTGATTCTTAGCCCTAGAAAAGGTGTTAAGTTCCAGGGGTCAGCAAACCCAGAAATTTCATGTATATTTGATATGTAATTGTTGCAATTTTCATTTTCTGAAGAATGGTTTTCTAACATTTTTGGTTTTGAAATACCTAGACCCAAAATGGCCATGAACTTCTGACCCCTGTGAAGGAGTCATTTGGTCTGGGATCGTCCCCAGACATGCGTCAGGGCTGGCTTCATAACTTGTGGTGGCAGATGTAATATGGAAATGTAGAGCCCCTTGTTATGAACTTTAAATATTTCCAGCTGGTGACAGCAGAGAATTAAATCAAGCACAGGACCCATCTAAGAGTGGGGCCCTGTGCAAATATGCAGGCTGCAGCCCATGGGGCTAGTGCTGGTCAACATGATGCTCTGAAGGGGCAGGAAAGTGCTGGTGTCCTCCTGGGCCACAATCTCTAGAGTCACATGAGTCGCTAGTCCAGACATAAGCTCAAAGTAGGTGTGCACTGTCTCTATCTCTCCCTCTCTCTCTAAATTACATTATGTGTATATTTTTATATAGTATATTATGTCTCCTTGTGGTAGAGACTAGTTCTTACAAACTTATTCGATTTTTATAGTTTCTCACTTTTAGCACTAAGTGTAGATCATAGCATGTTGGTACCGGTTGGACCTTTTTCAAGGGGACAGAGCTAGCCAGTGGCAAGCCCAGGCCAAGGACTTTTCCTTGAAATGGAGCCTTTATGCGTATGGTGGGAAGTGCCTGTGTGTGATACAAGGACTCTAAGGCTTCTGAGACCACAAGAGTAACGCCCCGCCTCTGTCTCGGCCAACAGGTACAAATCTGCAGCCGTGGCCGCCAGCATCATCAGACGCTCCCACCCCCTGACTCCTGCCCAGCGGCTGGTGGGCTGGACCAACCACATCCTGCAGACAGGGGGTGCAGCGCACCTCAAGCCCCATGCCTTCCAGCAGCCATGGTATGAACAGTACCTGCTCGATGTCTTCTTGTTCCTGCTGGTGCTCACCGTGGGCACCATGTGGCTCTGTGGGAAGCTGCTGGGCATGGTGGCCAGGTGGCTGTGTGGGACCAGGAAACTGAAGAAGCCCTGATGCCAAGCGTAGCCTGGGGTGGCAGTATTTGGGGGGGGGGGTCACCGTTTCTTGGGAGCTTCCCACTAGTTCTGGCAACCCCTGTTCTCCACATCATATCCACTTGCTAATTGTGCTATGAATTCCTGCTCACTGGCTTCTTCCTATGATCAGATTTCTTTACTCAGCACTTGTGGCCTTCTTTATTTTCCAGTTAGCAAGGACTATTCTGTGATTCTGTCCCTGGGTCATTTGGACCAGTGACCCTCAAACTTTAAGCCTTGAAGCCTACCTTCCTTATCATGCCCCTTATTCAGGCACTGAGCCTGAACCATTCCAGCTTCCATGGCCAGTATCTTCTGAGCCTCTTTCCATCTTTCCTGCCTCCACCACTTGTCATGGAATAACACCTAAGATGGGCACTTTCCTAATTCTTTCATTTTCTATTTGTTTCTCCTTTAAACTCTCTTCCAAGTTCAGGAAGCCTGTCCTACACATGTGCCTTCAGGGCCAGAAACACCCTTGCAGGACCGTGTCTGGCTCCTGCCTTGGTTGCTGCAGAGAGCTCCTTCCTTGCTGGTCAGGTGTGGAGGCTGCAGAGTAGTCAGGGGCTGAAGTCGCCTTGGTCACTGTGTTTCATTGCAGTGAGCTGTCTTCTAATTTTCCCATTAAAAAAATAAAGTCATGAGAAAGAAGTTCATTTCTTTTTAAACTGAGTGTGCTTTTGTGCCTCTTGACAGTTGAGCCTTTCTCTACATGACATACTCTTGGGAATTGCATCCACCTGATAGTAATAGAAACCAGAAAAAAAGTGGCTGTGACAGCTAAGAGTTTTCTTCTCTTTCTTTTGTTTTTTGCCTCATGTAAAAGAGATCTGCAGGTAGGCAGGCAGTGCAGGGCTGGCATGGTGGCTCCATGATGTGCTCAACAGTGCAGATTTCCTGTCTGGTTGATCTGCCTTCTTCAGCAGGTAGCTTTCATCCTCAAACTCACCCTGGTTTTGCCAGATAGTCTTTTTGTATCCAACCAGCCCCTGGAAATTTGGGCAAGACAAGGGAAAATTGGGAAAAGTGAATTAATCAGGTCCTTGCCAGCTGAGTCAGCCCTCATTAAAGAGATTTCCCAGACACTCCAGCCACCCAAAGACTCCACTTACATCTCATTCACCAGGCCTGAGTCTCGTGACCACCCCTACCTGCACAAAAGGTTGAAGAAGTGTCCCCATTTCCATTTCCTGCTGCTGGGTTGGGTGTTGTTAGAAAGAAAGACAAAGGACAATGAATAATGGGAGGAAACTAGAGCCTCGACCACCTGTGGAGGTCAGGCAGGAAGTGCTGAATAGATGTTTTGTTCCACCTGTGACCCTGTGACTTAGTGACCTCAGGGAAAGTCTTATACCCACTGTAAATGCCCCAGGTGGAAAGCAGACCTTTCAGAGTGGTGAACAGGCAAAATAGCAACAGCAGTCCTTTACCGTGGTGAAGTGTGTTATGTTTTCCTGGTTCTTTCATCTCCTTTCTGCCATTTAACTGGGTAGATGTGTCTAAGCAGCCCAAGTCAAAGAAGCAGGTACTAGCAGGGGCCACCACAGATGGAGAGGGAGCCATGGTGCTAATTAAGACGAGAGCAAGAAAACCTGCTGCCTCCTCCATCCAAGGCACAGGGCTTGGGGAGTGGAGATGGGCTGGTTTGAGCCCCTACTGGTCCCTCTTGTGGGTTCCTCTTTGCAATGAATAACCTGCCCTACCACATGGTGGTCCTGGCTGGTGGACCCTCCCGCCCAAGGTGATTCCACGCCCACGCGTGCAGAGGGGAGTTTGATCAGCTAGGGAATTCTCTTGGGGTATTTTGTTTTAGGCGTATTTTTTTCCATAAGACCTAGGGAGGCTCCTTTGTCCATGCCAGTCTTTAAATTAGTTAATCATTTATTTTTTATAAGTATTCAAATGGAATATTTAGAACTTTAGAGACACAGATCTGTCAGAGCGAATTTTTCTATGCATTTCTTCAAATTTTATCTCAAGATAGCAGTAATTAGCAATCAGATACCACTTGCATTAGTGATTCAATCCTCTGGGTTTTCTTTTTCCTGATTAAAAATCCAAGATAAATTTTAAGAGATCTTGTGTTAGGACAAATGCAAAGAAGAGAAGCTTCCACAAACAAGAGTGGTAGACACCTCCAGGTGACGGAGACCCTCCCTTGTCTGTAGATGAGATCCTTGAGAGGGATGGCACCCAGTGACCACTATTCCTTTCTCATTTTGATTGAGTGGTGAGTCTTTTCTGTACTTTACAGTGATTTCACAAATAAGCAAGCCTACAAATATAACGGAATAGAGCTACAGACGTAAAGACCAAATAATAATTTGTTTCATTTCATTCTTTCCCCTTGTCATAATTTCTCTCCTGGAATTTTATTGAGCAAGGCTTTTTGTTCCATATTCCTTTAGTGACCATTTATGAACTTCGTATTGCCTCAGATGAAAGATATTGTCATTGAGAAATCAACTAGCCAGCAGTAACTGAAAGCCTCAGCAGAGGGGCTTAAGTCAGTGGCCTTCAACCTGGGCTCTCTGCGCCTTAATGTGTGCGTGAAGACCTTTCCAGGGCTGAATGGCACACAGCCTCTAGAAACAATAAGTCTCCACCTATGTGTACGCTACTTTCCTAACACTGGTCTGCCTAACACCGTGATGTGTTTATTTGATTGAATCTGTTTCCTGTCACACTTTTCACAATTTCCTGACTCTTATTTTGCAAAAGAAACACACAGCTTTTACGCATCCTTATTCTCAGCATGGTGCACTGCCCCAGGGTTGAAAAACAGGGGTACCAAACAGACAGTTTGAAATGTAATGACTAAGCAAGAACTCTTTGTCATTAAAATGATTTGGAATTCTTTGTTTTTAACAAAAATAAAGAATGAACTTTGATTTTTCAGCTATTAGACCATTAAAAGTAACTTTTCATGGTGGATTTCTGTGTGATTTTTGGCGTATCATTTTCAAGATGGTCATAACAAAACTCCTACTACTCTTGTTACTTATTGATGTGAATAATTTTTTCATTTATAACTTATATAGATATAAAAATATCTCATTCCAGAATTAGATAATTTTTATCTAGAGACACATGGATTAATTTTAAAAGATTTGAAAATAGCCCTTTATCTCATTGTGAGATGTGTATTTTGTGTTTGGTAATTATTAATCAAATTGGAAATATGTGGGGTGTTTTTGCTAATTTAATGCTTTTAATAAAATTTAGAAAGATAATTTGGTAAAAATATTCATCTCTTAAAGCCTCATTCTTATAGGAAATAGAAATATTACTTTGAATTTGAATACATATTTATGATGCTTAAGGTTATAATAGAATACCTGACATAATTCTTTCAAGGATAAATTTATAGAGAATAGAATTAAATTCTCTGAAGAAAGTGGAATAGAAATAATAATTCAAGGAAACTATGGAATGATGTAAAATTTCCAACTGATAATGAGAAGCTTCTTTATCTATGTCAGGAATGGATGGTCGCGAGTATCAAACTGCTGAGACATTAACTGACTGCATCAATTGAACAGAGTGACATAACTGTTTACTTTAAAATCACAATATTTTATTGCACCAGAAATGACATCCTACTCAATTATTTAACTTGTGATGAGAGATTTTAGAAGTCAATTTAAAAATGTATTTTTACAAAAGTATTGTTAGTTACAGTTGAGAAAAAAATTGAATATCACAATTTTTTTTCACATGGACTTACACAAAAAGAGTTATTTTTCCTACATAAAAAGTAGATGGGAGGTAGGCAACTGCTGGCCTTGTTTCAATACCTCTGCAATGTCAAGAAGAATGCGTTTACAATTCTTGCCCATTAACTCATGGTTACAAGATGGCTGCCCAGCTCCAGATATTATGTGCATCTTCCAAGAAAGACACAAAAGGAGAATGGGTTAGTATGAACTGTGTGTATCCCTTTGATCAAGAGAGCAAACTTCCCACAGAATTATATTTCCCCCTCCTCCCAGCCAACAAACTTCTGTCCTTATTGCCCAGAATTCTGTCACCTGGCTACTCAAGGCTGTAGGGGAAGCTGGGAAAGTCTCTGCATTAGCAGCTGGAGAAGACAAAGAGAGCTGCAGGTGAGTTTGGGTTACCCAACCCACAGTGTCTGAAGCCGATGGCAGATGGCCAAAAAACCCTCCACAATGCTTGACACTTCAAAACAGAATTTTCTGTGTTCTGTTGTTTTCTCCTGGTCTGTATTTATAAACCAAAGCAGCCAGCAATCTCGGACATGATAGAAAATAAAACTCTTTGTCTCCTAGTTACAGTGTCTGACTGGGCCTAAGGAAGCACCTTGCACAGAGTTGGTCTCAGTGACTTTCTGAGTGTGATGGGGCCACAGGCAGGGAGAGGGAGGGGGTGATCTCCATCATGGAGCCCAGCCCTCGATTCTTGTGCAGATGAGAAGGGGGAAGGGAATTGTGGCTGTTGATTCCAAGGACAGCATCTCCCTCAAAGGTCTAATGCCATAAACCAGTGGGCACCAAGCCTTAAGTGGTGTAGGAAGGTTGCCCAATTTGGTGTTCTGTTGAAAATGTGATTTGAAATTGGATTCTCTTTTTAATTAACATGGCTCTGAAATCTCCTTTGCAAAAGACTTTGTGCTTGTGACCAGAGGTAAGGATCAACACCAAAATGTCTACACATGTGGGAGAATGGGGACTTTACGCTTATCAATAGGTGCTAGAATCAACCTGAGCATTCATGCATACGATATCCTTATTAAGCCTACCCGACTCTTTGCCAACTCAACCTTTGCATTGAGTATGCAATGCTAATGGAAAATAAAACCTAAATAGTTAAGAATAATGTCAGACAGAAAAAGACTTTAGGTGAAAAGCGTTACTAGGGACAAAAGTGGTGCTTTCATAATGAAGATTAATTGTTTCCCTGGGAAGATATGGTACCTGAAAGCATGATTGTAAATGTGTGTGCATCTGCTGATGTAGGCTGAAAGTGTATACAGCAAATATTGAAATAATAAGAAAAATGAGAATCATAGTGGGAGAGTTTAAAGACTTTTTTAATGATACGTTTCTAACATTCATAAAAGTAGAATTTCCCATGCCCAACACTTAGCTTCAATGAATACTAACTCTTGACAGATTTTCTTTCCTTTGTATTCTCACCCACTTTCAACCTTGCCTGCATCCCTCACTCCCTATCGTTTTGAACCCAGTCCCAGACATCACAACACTTCATCTATAAATGTTTCAGAATGTATCTTGAGACAAGCAATGTCTTTTTAAATAACCAAAATTACATTGTAAAACTTCTCCAAATTGATAGTTACTACTTAATATCATCACATATTGTGTTCCTGTTTCTCTCCATATGGATAAATGTTTAGAGTTTGTTTGAATCATACCATCTAAAATTTTAGTATTCCTGATACCTCACCCTTCACATCTCCTTCCTTTTTGGATTTTCCTTAGTAGCATTTGCCATTAACATACTATATATTCTATTTGTTATTGTGTTTAGCATCTGTCTGCCCAGCAGAACAGTACCTGGAATATAAATAGGTATTGATTTAATTGTTGAATAAATGCATAAGTCTGGAATTAGATTAAAAAATCCTTTATTTTCCTAGTACACTATGAGAGGTACAAGAGTAATATATGGGCTGGAACCTTGTGATGCCTGGTAAAGCCCCACTTCTCTCTCTCTCACTACAGTGGGCATGGCTATGTGAAGGATGCTCACATGTATAAGAATGTATTGCTTTATATTCAAATGGAAAAATAAGACCTATAGACAGAAGACAGTAATAGTACAGACAGAACTAATGACCCACTTCATCTTGTGGCAAGGAATCCATTGAAGGCCTTTCTCTGCCTTTTTTTTTTCATTTTTAATTTAAGTATTCATTATTGAGTTATAATTGAAATATAATGTTATCTTACTTTCAGGTGTACAACTTAATGATTTGATGTTTGTATGTGTTGCAAAATGATCACCACAATAAGTCTAGTTAACATCAGTTACCACAAATAGTTACAAATGTTTTTTACTGAGAAGAGAACTTTTAAGATCTACTCTCTTACTACCTTTCAAATATGCAATACAGTGTTACTAGTGATAGTCATCATGCTGTACAGTATGTCCATATGACATTTATTTTATACCTGGAAGACTCTACCTTTTGACTCCTTTCACTCATTTTACTCACCTCCCATCCCTCACCTCTGGCAACCACCAATCTGTTCTCTGTATGTTTGAGCTTGGTTTGTTTGTTTTGGTTTAAGATTCCACACGTAAGTGAGATCATGTGGTATTTGTCTTTCTCTGTCTGACTTATTTCACTTAGCATGATGCCCTCAATATCCATCCATGTATTTGCAAATGGCAAGATTTCGTGCCTTTTAAGGCTGAATAGTATTCCATTGTGTATATGTACATATATATATATATATATGTATATATATATACACACCACAATTTATTTATCCATTCATCCAGAGATGGACTCTTAGCTTGTTTTCTATCTTGGCTATTGTAAACAATGTGGTAATGAACATGGGGGTGCATATATCTTTTCAAATTATTGTTTTTGTTTTCTTCAGATAAATACGCAGAAGTGGAATTGCTGGATCATATGCTACTTCTATTTTTAATTTTTTGAGGAGCTTCCATCCTGTTTTCCATAGTGGCTGCACCACGTTATTTCCACCAGCAGTGCACAAGGGTTCCCTTTTCTTCACATCCTCACCAACACTTGTTATTTGTTATCTTTTTGATGATAGCCATTCTAGCAGATGGGTGGTGATAGTTCATTGTGGTTTTGATTTGCATTTCCCTGATGATTAGGGATGTTGAGTACCTTTCCATGTATCTGTTGTCATCTGTATGTCTTCTTTGGAAAAATATATATTCATATCCTCTGTCCATATTTTAATTGGATTGTTTGGTTTTTGCTATTGAGTTGGATGAGTTCTTTATATATTTTGGATATTAACCCCTTAACAGATATATGATTTGCAACTATTTTCTTCCATTTGGTAGGTTGCCTTTTCATTTTGTTGATGTTTTCTTCTGATGTGCAGAAACTTTTTAGTTTGACGCTGTCCCAGTTGTTTATTTTTCTTTAGGTTGCCTTTGCTTTTGGTGTCAAGTCCAAAAAATCATCACCAAGACCAATTTCAAGGAGCTTACCAGCTATGTCCTATGTTTTCTTCTAGGAGCGTTATGGGTTCAGGTTTTAAATTCAAGTCTTTTCTTTGCCTGTTTTAGAGTTGCACTGAAAAGCTTTTCTAAAGCCAGTCGTGTTGATGATAGAAAATGCAAAGATGATTTCTGGGGTTTGCATGCCATGTCCTTCCCAGGGCTGACGTTACAAGGGGGTAGAATTATAAAATGTTCTCACCTTGTGCCTAAGGAGACTGTCGAAAGATCCCCAGTCCTATTTTATGACGTTCATTCAGAATTACAGACTCAGCTTTAGATGCTCAGTCCTCTGGGTAAAGACATGGACTTCCTGAGTTAGGACTCTAGCATCTCTTCGTGAACAAATTACATTCTTAATTGGCCTTCAGCTTTTATACCCTGCAACTTTACTGTATTTGTTAATTATTTTTCATAGTTTTTTGGTGGACTCTTGAGAGTTTTCAGTATAGAATTCTGTCACCTGCAAATAGTGACAGTTTTAATTCTTCCTTGTCTACTTGGATCCCATTTATTTCTTTTTCTTGTCTAATTGCCCTGTCTGGGACTTCTAATATTATGCTGAATAGAAGTGATAAGAGTGGGCATCCTTGTCTTGTTCTCAGTGGGATAACTTTCATTTTGTCACCATTGAATATGATGTTGGCTCCGGATTTCTCATATGTGAGCTTTGGTATATTGAGGTACTTTGCTTCTGTATCCATTCTATTGAGAATTTTGATCATAAATGCATGTTGAACGTCAGCAAATTCTTTCTCTGCATCTATTGAGATGATCATGTGATTTTTATTTTTCAACTTGTTAATAGGGTATATCACATTGATTAATTTGTGGATATTGAACCATCCCTGCATCCCTGGAGTGAATCTCACTTGATTGTGGTGCATGATCTTTTTAATGTATTGTTGTACTTGATTTGCTAATAATTTGTTGAGGATCTTTGCACCTATGCTCATCAGTGATATTGGCCTGTAATTTTTCTTTTTTGGGTTGTCCTTGTCTGCTTTTGGTATCATATTGGTAGCATAAGTAATGTTGCCCTTGTAAAATGATTCAGCAAGCATCTCATCCTCTTCAATTTTTTGGAAGATTCTGAGAGGATAGGTATAAAATCTTCTTTGCATGTTTGGTAGAGTTCACCAAAGAAGCTGTCTGGTCTTGAACCTTTTTTCAGGGGGAAGGTTTTTGATTACTGTTTCAGTGGTTTTACTTGTGATTGGTCTATTCAAATTTTCTATTTCTTCTTTTTTTTAATTTTTAATTTTTATTTTATTTATTTATTTATTTTTTTGAGGAAGATTAGCCCTGAGTTAACTACTGCCAATCCTCCTCTTTTTGCTGAGGAAGCCTGGCCCTGAGCTAACATCTGTGCCCATCTTCCTCTACTTTATACGTGGGGATGCCTACCACAGCATGGCGTGCCAAGCAGTGCCATGTCTGCACCCGGGATCTGAACCGGCGCACCCTGGGCCGCTGAGAAGTGGAACATGTAAACTTAACTGCTGTGCCACCAGGCGGGCCCTCTATTTCTTCTTGATTCAGTTTTGTGAGGTGGCATGATTCTAAGAATTTATCCAATCTGTTGGCATTTTGCTTTTTATAGTATTCTTTATAATCCTTTGTATTAAGGTGCTATCTGGTGTAATTTATCCTCTTCAGTTTCTGATTTTATTTATTTGAGACTACTCTCTTTTTTTCTTAGTGATTCTGGCTAAGCGTTTGCCAATTTGGTTTATCTTTTCAAATAACCATCTCTTAGTTTCAATGATCCTTCTTATTGTTTTTTAAATTGTCTATTTCATTTATTTCTGCTCTGATTTTTATTATTTCCTTACTTCTACTGACTTTGGGTTTTGTTTCTTCCTCTTTGTCTAGTTTTTTAAGGTACATTCAGTTGTATTTCAATACATTAATGAGGAACTTTCAGAAAGAGAAATCAAGAATACAATCAAGAATACAATCACAACAAAAAGAATAAAATATCTAGGAATAAATTTCCCCAAGGAGTTGATAGATCTATGCACTGTAAACTGTAAGACCTCATTGAAAGAAATTGTAGAAGATATAAAGAAACGGAAAGACATTCCTTGCTCATGGATTGGAAGAATAAATATAGTTAAAATGTTCATATTACCTAAAGCAATTTACAGATTGAATGCAATCCTAATCATAATCCATCCCAATTACATTTTTCATGGAAGCGGAACAAAGAATCCTAAAATTTCTATGGAACAATAAAAGATCCCAAATAGCCAAAGCAATCCTGAGAAAAAAGAACAAAGTTGGAGGTATTACATTCTCTGATTTCAAAATATAATACAAAGCTATAGTAATCAAAATAGCCTGGTATTGTCAGAAAAACAGGCACACAGGTAAATGGAGCAGAATTGAGAGCCCAGAAATAAAGCCACACATCTATGGATAGCTAATCTTTGACAAAGGAACCAAGAACATACAATGCATAAAGGATAGTCTCTTTCGTAAATGGTGTAGGGAAATCAGGACAGCCACATGGAAAAGAATGAAACTAGACCACTATCTTACATAATACACAAAAATTAACTCAGAATGGATTGTAGACTTGAATTTAAGACCTGAAACCATGAAATGCTTAGAAGAAAACGTAGGCCGTATGCTCTTTGACATCCATGATAGCAGGAGCTTTTTGAATACCATGTCTTCTCAGGCGAGGGAAAGAAAAGAAAAAATAAACAAACGGGACTACAGCAGAATAAAAAACTTTTGTATGGCAAAAGAAACCATCAACAAAACAAAAGGACAACCCACCAACTGGGAGAAAATACTTTCAAATCATATATCTGACAAGGAATTAATTTCCAAAATATATAATGAATTCATATAACTCAACAACAAAAAAATGGACACTCAATCAAAAAATGGTGGAGGATATACACACACATTTTTCCAAAGAAGATATACAGATGGCTAATAGGCACATTAAAAGATGTTCAAAATCACTAATTATTAGGGAAATGCAAATCAAAACTACAAGGAGATATCACCCCATGCCCAACAGAATGGCTGTAATTAACAAGACAAGAAATACCAAGTTTTGGAGAGGATGTGGAGAAAAGCGAATCTTCATACACTGCTGATGGGAATGCAAACTGGTGCAGCCACTATGGAAAACAGTATGAAGATTTCTCAAAAAGTTAAATTAGGAAATACCATATGATCCAGCTATTCCACCTCTGGGTATTTATGCAAAGAACATGGAAACACTAATTGGATAAGATATACGTACCCCTATGTTCATGCAGCATGAGTTCACATTAGCCTAAACTTGGTTAGCCTAGCTAAAGGCTTTTCAGTTTTGTTTATCTTATCAAATAATCAGCTCTTGATTTCATTAATTTTTCACGTTGTTTTCTTAGTCTCTATTTCATTTATTTCTGCTGTGATTTTTATTATTTCCTTCCTTCTACTGATTTTGGTCTTTGTTCTTCTTTTTCCAGTTCCTTTAGGTGCACTGATAGATTGTTTCTTTGGGATTTTCTTGTTTGTTGAGGTGGGTCTGAATTGCTATAAACTTCCCTCTTAGAACGGCTTTTGATGTATCCCATAGATTTTGGCCTGTCATATTTTCATTTTCATTTGTCTCCAGGTATTTTTTTATTTCTTCTTTGATTTCTTCCTTGACCCAATCATTGTTCAGAGGCATTTTGTTTAATCTCCACATTTTTGAGGCTTTTCTGACATTATTTCTGTAGTTGATTTCTAGTTTCATGCCTTTGTGGTGAGAAAAGATGCTTGTATTATTTTGATCTTCTTAAATTTATTGAGAGTTGTGCTGTGGCCTAATATGTGATCAGTCCTTGAGAATGTTCCATGGGCATTTGAAAAGAATGTGTATGCTGTGGTTTTTTGGATGGAATATTCTATATATCTACTAAGTCCATCTGGTCTAATGTGTCCTTTAAGGCCAGTGTCTCCTTATTGATCTTCTGTTTGGGTGATCCATTGGCGTCAGTAGAGTATTAAATTCCCCTACTATTATTGTGTTACTGTATATTTCTCCTTTTATGTCTGTTAATAATTGCTTTATGTATTTAAGTGTTCCTATGTTTGGTGCATAGATCTTTACAAGTGTTATATCCTCTTGTTGGATTGTTCTCTTAATCATTATGTAGTACCCTTCTTTGTCTCTTGTTACAGTTTTTGTTTTAAAATTTATTTTTTCTGATATAAATGTTGCTATCCCTGCTTTCTTTGCTCTGCCATTTGCATGGAGTATCTTTTTCCATCTTGTGACTTTCAGTTTGTGAGTGTCTTTAGGTCTGGACTGTGTCTCTTGTGTGCAGCATATATATGGGTCTTTTTTTTTTTTTATCCAATGGGTCACCCTATGCCTTTTAATTGGAGCTTTTGGTCCATTGCCATTGAAGGTTGCTATTGATAAATATGTGTTTAATGCCATTTTGTTACTTATTTTTTTTATGGGTATTTTAGTAGTTCTTCTCTGTTCCTTTCTTCTTCTCTTGCTCTCTTCCCTTGTGGTTTGATGGCTTTCTTTAGAAATATGTTTGATTTCTTTCCTTTTACTTGTTTATTTATTATAGGTTTCTTGTTTGTGATTACTGTGAGGTTCCTATATAATATTCTACATATATAAGAAACTATATTGAGTTGATAATCTCTTTGGCTTACCTCTTTCTAAAAGCTATACTCTTTTACTCCCCTCCTCCCACATTTTATGGGGTTTTTTTTGAGGAAGATTAGCCCTGAGCTAACATCTGCTGTCAATCCTCTTTTTTTTCGCTGAGGAAGACTGGCTCTGAGATGGCAGCCATGCTCATCTTTCTCTACTTTATATGTGGAATGTCTGCCACAGCATGGCTTACCAAGTGGTGGGTAGGTCCACACCTGGGATCTGAACCGGTGAACCCCAGGCCACCAAATCAGAATGTGCAAACTTAACTGCTGCACCACCAGGCCAGCCCCTCCCACATTTTGTGTTTTTGAAATCATAGCTAATCTCTTATTTTGTGTATGTCTATCCATTACTCTCTTATCATCAAAATAGGTAATTTTAGTACTTTCGTCTTTTAACCTTCATGTTATCTTCATAGGTTGTTGATCTGCTACCTTTACTGTATTTTTGCCTTACCAGTGATTTTGTTGCCTGTTTTGGGTTTTTTTGCAACTTTTCTTATCCCTATTTTTGGTCTTCTCTTTCCCACTTAAGTGCTTTTAGCATTTCTTGTAGAACTGGTTTCTTACTGATAAACATCTTTCCTTTTTGTTTGTCTGGGAAGCTCTTTATCTCTCCTTCCAATCTGAATGATGACCTTGCTGGACAGAGTATTCTTGGCTGTAGGTTTTTTCCTTTCAGTACCTTAAATAAGTTGTGCCACTGTCTTTTAGTCTGTAGGGTTTTATCTGAGAAGTCCGCTGATAGCGTTATGGGCTTTCCTTTGTATGTCACTTGTTGCCTTTCTCTTGCTGCTGTTAGGATTCTCTCTTCATCTTTAATTTTGGACATTTTACTTATAATGTTTCTTGGTGTGGGCCTCTTTGGGTTTGTCTTGTTTGATGATCTCTGTGCTTCCTGTACCTGAATGACTGCTTCCTTCCTAATGTTAGGAAAGTTTTTAGCTATTATTCCTTCAAATAGATTCTCTGCCCCTTTGTTTCTCTCTTCTCCTTCTGGGACACCTATAATACGAATGTTAATGCACCTGATATTGTCCCAGAGTTCCCTTAGACTCTTCTAATTCTGTCTAATTCTTTTTTATTTTATCTATTCAGCTTGAGTGATTTCCTCATCTTTCTTCCAGCTCAAGGATCCATTCTTCTGTATTATCTACTCTGCTATTGAGTCCCTTTAGTGAATTTTTCATTTCCAGTATTGTATTCTTCATTTCTGATTGGTTCTTTTTTATATTTTCCAGGTCTTTCTTGACATTCTCACTGTGTTCATCCAGTCTTCTCCACATATCAGTGAGCACCCTTATGAGTTTTTGTTTGAATTCTTTGTCAGGTAGATTACTTATTTCTGTTTCATCTAGTTCTTTTTCTAGGGCTTTGTTCTGTTCCCTTGCTTGGAATGTATTCCTTTGCCTCCTCATTATGCCTCTTTCTCTGTGCTTATGTTTATGTATTAGATGAGTCAGCTATGTTTCCTGATCTTGGAGAACTGGCCTTATGTAAGAAATACCATTTGAGGCCTGGCAGTGTGCTTCCCTCTTGTCATCAGTCCAAATGTTCCAGGGGCGACCCCTATGTGGGCTACTTGTGTTCTGCTGCTGCAGCAGGGTTGCTTTTACTGCTGGTACCCAAGGAGTCTAGGCTTTCCCTCCCTGGCCGATTGTTTGTAAACTGGGTTTGGGGAGCCCCCACTGGCTCCAAGGTCTAACAGCCCACTCTGGTTGCAGTTTTCCTGTTAATTGGGTAGGTATCCAGTGTAGCTGGTTGCTAGGCTCAAGGGCTTACAGTTGCTCTAGGCCTCAGGCTTGCAAGGCTTTTGTCAGCTCACTTAGGATTGCAGCTGAGTGGGGCTGGCCCCAGGCATGGGAGCACCCAATTTTTTCAGGCTATGGAAGGTGGGACTGATCCTCTTTGTGGCTGTTTGTGAAGCACAGGTCTTTTGCCACTGATAAGCCCTACCCCCCCACAGGCCCACGCACACCATCAACACAGTCCTGGCCCCTGCACACTTCCCAAGCCCCTGGAGTATACCCAGTCACCCCACTGCAGAGGTCTCCACCTCTCCACCAACGTCCCCCACAGTTAACATAGTCCTCACACAGGCCCTGTTCCACAGAAGTATACACACTCGCCTACCTGTAGAGGATCAAGTCACCCAGTCTATGCAGGCTGACAAGTAGCCTGAGGGCTTGCTGTTGGGTGGGGCTGGTCCCTAGGGTGTGCTGCCTGACCTGGCTGAACTGGATTAAATCTGAACTCTAGTGGGTATGGCAAACTCCAGGGCTAACAGGCTAGGGGAAGAACTTTAATGGCGTCTGCTAGTCTGTGTCAGCAGTCCTGTACTAGGTCACGACAATGGCCTTCACCAATATCTCAGTCTCCACAGAGGTCTCCTCTCACTGAGATGCACCTAGAGCCTACCAGGTGAGTCTCTTTTCACCAAACGTCTGTGCAGCCTTCTTTCTGGTGATTTTAGGTTGTTCTCTGAGATGGGTGAATTTGTGCATAGGCCCTTTAAGAGCTGGGTTTTTCAGCATTCCTCCAATAGCTTTTCTGGGGATATGCCCCTTACAGTTAATAGCCAGTGAACCAAATAGTAGTACACTCGTCTCAGTTGTGCTGAGTCTGAAGGATGCTTATAGTGATAATGTGCCCCTACTCAGATCCCCACTTCTCCAGGGAGAGCTGCATACCTTAGGGTGACTCCCACCTGGCTGGCTGTGAAGCTCTGGTGCTTGCAAAGGTGGCTTTTTTTCTCTCCAGAAGGAATTTCTGTCTCTTCTACCTCAGTCAGGACTGTCCCTTGTTGTGAGGGTTCTTTTTATCCAGTTTTAAGTTCTCTATCTGGGATAATTTTTGCAAGAATAGTTGTAATCTGGTTGTGTTCATGGGAGGAGGCGAGTTCAGAGTCTGCCTACACTGCCATCATGATGAGATTTTCTCCACAATAGCCATGACTTGGAAGCAAACCAAGTGACCATCAATGGATGAACAGTGTATTTACACAAGGGAATATTGTTAAGCCATGAAAAAGACAAAGTCATGCCATTTGCAACAACATGGTTGGACCTTGTGGGAATTATGCTAGGTGAAATAAATCAGACAGAGAAAGACAAATACTGTATGATTTCACTCATATGTGGAAGATAAACAAAAAACACATAGAAAAGGAGAAGACTGGCGATTACCAGAGAGGAAGTGGTGGGATGGGGGCAGAAGGGGTAAAGGGCCACTGATGTATGGTGACCGATGGAAACTAGGCTTTTGGTGGTGAACATGATGCAGTCTATACAGAAGCTGAAATACAATGAATTTATATAATGTTATAAATCAATATTCTCTCAAAAAATAATAAAAAGTGAAAAAAAGAAAATAAAACAGGACCTCGGAGGTATAATATAGGAATGGTAGCTTGATTTCCCTTGGGGCTTTGTTTCTAGAGAGTAGAAACAAGCTACTTCCAGGGAGTAGTGTCCCTTGTGCTTGGGACACTAGAAGAGATTTTAAGCAGGTCCCTGGGGAATGGGTCATGGGAACAGCAGTGTGAGGTAATGAGAGCAGTTTGACTGGAGGTGGAGTACTATAAGTTTGGGAAAGGTCCATAAAACTGAGATAGTTCGAGTCACTTTGAGGTGGCGCTGTCATCCACGTGATTTCCTAAGGTCTCTACCATTCCTGGTTCCGAGTATTTTCCATGAGGTGAGTGTGGTGATTACCTGGGTAGAGAGGGGTTAAGGATCAGCTCACTAACCCATCCTTCCCACTGCTCACGGGCAGGAGGGTGAGGGTACAATGTCCAATGGAGCAGGAACTCAGGGAGGAGGGGCAGAAGAGGAGGAGGAGACAAAGAGAAGAGAGACAGGTGGAATCCATCTCTTCCCACCTCCCAAGCTCCCAGCCAGCACCAATCCTTCACTGCCTGTGCACCACATGGTCCCTTTTCTTGGAGGAGGCACAGGCTCCCAACAAGGAACCAGCATGATGAGGCCACGGGTGCTGCTTCTCATCTGCTTCCTCCTACCTGGGCTCCTGCCCTCAGAGGCTGCCAAAATACTGACTGTGTCCTTGGTGGGTGAGTGCTTGGCCAAAGAATCCAGAGACAGGAGCGTCCCAGGCATCCATGCCAGGGCTCAGGCAAATAGTCCTAGGTCAGAGGGTCATCCCGTGTCATTCTCCAGGCTGAGTGGGTTTGTTTCCCTGGCTGGAGGATGAAGGGGTGGGTGCTGTTTGTGGAGGCAGAGAACGGCCTGTCCCACCACTGAGGTGGAGAAGACAGTTCTGGAGAAAACAGAAACACTCTTTCCTCCCTCTTCTTACTTGGGACCAGCTCCCTATAGTGCAGAGCTGGGGCCAGAATTTTGAGATGCAGCCCAGTGCAGGAGACCCAGGCCACCTCCTCCAGGCTGCCGGTTGGACATTCAGGGGCTCATCCTAAACTTCTGGGGGGTGCTCAGCAGTTGCCAGTACAGACTGTGGCTCCTATTTGTTAGTTCTTGGAGGCTGTGGGGGAAAGGTGCTCCTGGGAGCAGCAGCACTGATTCTCCAAGGCTGCACGGGAGCGCGGGTGGAGCTTGAAGATATTTCCATGATAATCAGGAGGGTTGAGAGCTCTCATCCAGGGGAAACTGGGAGAACTGACCAGCGCTCAAGAGTGGACCCTGTCATTCTGATCTATCCCATTCCTCCTACCTTTCACCCCTGTTGCTGGAAGTGTTTGAAGGACTCATGGAACTCTTCATTTCACATTTTGTGGCTTTAGTTTTATTTCTTTTACTTTTGCACCAATGAGAATAGAAGATGAAAGGGAAAAATATATCACAATGAGGGTGATAAAAATATATCATGATAGAAATTTCGACGAAAATAATCCATAACCAATCTATAAATGAAAATTTGGGTGAGTTTATTCTGAGCTAAAATCTGAGGACCATGGCCTGGGGCCTTTCTTCCCAAAGGAAGAAAGTGCACCAAAGAAGTGAGGTATACAGAGTGGTTATATACCCCCAAACAGGATGTTTCACATAGGATTGAAATGTCCCTCCCACAATAGTCACAAGATTGCCCTGTCAGCACAGCGCTTGATGGACACAGCAGGTAGTGGGTCTGCTATCTCAGAGAGCGCAGCTGGAAGCAAGTCTATTGTCTCGAGCTGGGTGGTCATGGGTGAGCGCAGCAATCAGTTCCTAGCCTAAGGAAAGATGCTTAATCCTTAAGGAAATGCCAAGTTGGGAGGGGGAGGGAAGTTGCACCTTTATCTCAAGGGCCTTTGTTCTTGCCATAGGGAATCTCTAAAGCAGATATACAATGCGTGCTCAACGGCCACGGTCAGGCCCTTTTGGAAAGACAACGTCAGGCCGAATTAGGTTTATACCAAAGGGCTTCCTCATATACTCCAATATATTCTATTGCTTGCCATTTCTATGTGTCAGGATGGAGCTTCCCAAAACTTTATTTCAACCCCTTATATCACTTTTGGGTCATGAGATCTTAGAGCTGGAAGGAACCACAAACCATCCACTTCAGTTCCCACCATAGTTTCCTCAGCAGGAAACTAAGGGTCAGAGAAGGGAGGCACATTTTACAAGGTGACAACAGAGCTCCCTAATGGTGGACACCATGAATTTACTCAGCATTTCCAACCCCAAGACCATCCTCTCCACAGCTCCACTCTCACCACTTTACAGTGGGGCGTTTTTATAATCACTCCTTAAGAAACTCTATAACACCATTGGAAAGCTTTTTTCCCCCTTTCCAATTGTTAGCAGCAGTGAAGCAAAACAGCCTCCTCACCTCTTGAAGGCACACTGCTCTCCTGCCTTGGACTCGGACATGGAGCTGGTGTGGTTGTGAGGTGCTGGAAGCCCCTTCTATGCCCCAGGAGGCACTGGGGCTCACAAGACCCTC
Organism: Equus caballus; assembly: GCF_041296265.1. Taxonomy (NCBI): domain Eukaryota; kingdom Metazoa; phylum Chordata; class Mammalia; order Perissodactyla; family Equidae; genus Equus; species Equus caballus. Next base: position 44,102,824 of record NC_091704.1, read on the forward strand.
CATGATAAGATGCTTGTGAGGTCACCCCTTCTTCCTGGCTCCCAGGTCTAATAAGGATTAAAATGTGGGTATGAGATGTGGGACATTTGTACTTTATACCTCCCCTGGTACTTCAGACTATGCAAGTCTGGGTGTAAAAAACTGAGAAATAGTGACACACCATTTCTCTAGCACTACACCCCTCTAACCCCAACTCCAAATTCTTGACATTTCCCCTTAACTTCTCTCCTGATCTGACTTTCTCTGCTCTAACACCCTTAGATTCAAGCAAAGGCCCCATGTTGAATCAGGATCTAAGAAAAGACATGAGCGTGATGGAACTTGTACCTCCCCTGAAGATCAAGCTTCTCTTTCTTAAGATGCCATGATTGTCAGAGAATGGGTGATGTCTCAGGCTTCATGCATATGGGATTCAGCAGGCCCATTCCACAGGCCCCATGATTATCCTGAACATCCTAATTTGATCTTCTGTAAAATTCAGGATCCAAGTGAGAAAAATTCTGCCAAATATGTTTGAATCTCAAGGATTTGGGCTGTCAGTGGTAGCTCCATGTCTTTCTGCTCCAATGGTTGTTTCCTGGACTCACATTTAAACTCTCATATTTCTGGCACCTACACTGGCATAAATTTCCAAAGAGAAAGACTCCAGAGACAGCTCTGATTGATTGTCCATTAGGACTCTTCACACGTACAGCATAACATTGTGCCAAAATTTCCTTCCAAGCAGTTATTTGTTTAGGACACGATGTCTCCATTTCGCCATGGCTGAAATGCAGCATGCATCTTAGGATCAGGAATCCCTTAGGCCTAAGCACCAGGAAGCTCATCACATTGACATGGAGACCAGTGTCACACGAGGGGATCTTTGATGGAGGTTTGCCACAGGTCAAGGATGTGGCCCAGAAGCCTCTGGGTGAATGGGCTAGGGCGTACCCTGATGGATATGGAAAGAGTGAATGAAGAAGTTCATCTTTCTCCGCTTATGATCAATTTTCTATTTCCTAACCCCTCCTCTTCTGGACTTAGCAACCTCCGAACCTCTGTTCTCATCATTACAAAAGTGAGTTTGAGCATTTTTCCTAGGTGGAAGCCATCATCTACTAATGGACCGAGTGTCTCAGATTCTTCAAGATCATGGTCATAATGTCACTGTGCTTCTCCAGGAAGGAAATGTATTGATACCAGGTATCCTTTCTCACTAATTCTTCATTTCTTCTGCTCCAGGCAAAGAACAACAAGGCCTTTTGCATAGAAAGGTTTTTCAAATAGTTTTTAATGTGTATTTACATTATTTGGATTTGGATTGTGTATTTGGATTGAAAGAATGAAAAAGGTGTGTATCTCTGTATGTGTGTGTTTCTGTCATGTGCTGAAACACTTCTGGGCTCTGTTGACCAGCACTCCACACTCTGTAGGCCCCTATTTTCCTCCCTTACTTGGGCTTTTACTCCATCCATGCAATCCTCCACATTTTATTACAGATTATTCTGGAAAGGCTGCTTTGTAACCTGGCTTGGAAATATATTGAACAGAAGTGTTCGGCCATAAATGGGGTTTCTAATAGGAAAGGATTACTTTTCTTTTTCTCCTCTCATGATATCTGAAATTTAAGGAACCTTTCTCAGGGAGTTCCTTCTTTATGTAGCTCAGATCAGAATCTATCATTGAGATGATCTTGTTTTCTTGAAAAATCAGTGATTGCCCATGAGTTTGTGTAAAGTGATTCAAAAGTTCCCGAGTTGTTGTATCCAAAGCAGTTTAGTCAAATGGGCTCATAAATCTTATCAATTCTTCTCTGCTGAGGGACAAGGGAATGGCAGGTCAGAGAACTGAAATGATTAGCTCAAGGTCACAGGCAGGTTAATAACAGTGTTGGGTGGATTTAGGACTTTAAGCTCTGGATTGCTCAATCTGTAGTGTTTCTAAGGCTTTGATTTTTCAAAAGAAGAATCCCAAATTAAGCTGAATTTTTGGGAAACAAAATTTTGAGAAATTATAAAACTTGAAGGTGACTTCAGGCTTTGTTATTATTCAGATTGTTTTGAAACAATATTTTTCTGTCAAAATTTCTTTTAAAGATTTTATTTTTTCCTTTTTCTCCCCAAAGCCCCCCCGGTACATAGTTGTATATTCTTCGTTGTGGGTCCTTCTAGTTGTGGCATGTGGGATGCTGCCTCAGCGTGGTTTGATGAGCAGTGCCATGTCCGCGCCCAGGATTCGAACCAACGAAACACTGGGCCTCCTGCAGCGGAGCACGTGAACTTAACCACTCGGCCCCGGGGCCAGCCCCTGTCAAAATTTCTTTTAAATTTTTTATTGTGGTAAAATATATATAACATGAAATTGACCATTTTGACCATTTTTGTGTACAATTTACTGACTTTAGCTCCATTCACATTGCTGTGCAGCCATCACCACCATCCATCTCTAGGACTGTTTTGTCATCACAAACTGGAACTCTGTACCCTGTGAACAACAACAGTCCAGTATCTCTTGCCTCCAGGCCCTGATAAGCACCATTCTACTTTATTTCTAGAATTATTTGACTATTCTGGATACCTCATTAAAGAGGAATTGTACAATATTTATCCCTTAATGCCTGGCTTATTTCACTTTGCACAATGTCTTCAGGCTCATCTAGGTTGTAGCATATATGAGAATTTGATTCCTTTTTATGGTTGAATAACATTCAGTGTATGCATTTACCACATACTGTTAATCCATTCGTCTGTCACTGGACATTTGGGTTGTTTCCGCCTTTTGGATATGGTGAATAATGCTGCTATGAGCACTGTTGTGCAAATATCTGCCTGAGTCCCTACTAAAAACCATTTTAATCACTTTCTGGAATTAGGTTCTGTATTCTTCATTGCACATCATTTTTATACATATCCTTTAGCATCTGCCTTGACAGCAGACCTGATTAAACAGCTGTAGTATGTTAATTTTTGTCATTATTTGAATGTAAAAAATTATAATAAAATTCAATTAAAATATTAAATTACATCAAGTTAGATTAAAATGTTAGAATAAAAATAATTTTGACTGTTCCTATGAATTTTGAAAAGCTACTGAAAGCTACAGACCTTCTACCCCTTTAACAAACATCTGTACACCGAATCTATAAACAATTCAGGGAGTTCATGGAGCCCTTCAGTTTTATCCTCAGGTTCCAGGCTTAAGTGGGTGGAGTTTCCTTCACCATTCTCCCCTCATGGGCATTGTTGCAGCTTTGAAAAGGCATATTCATCCCTCACTTCAGTAGTACAGCCTGGCTAATTGTCCACAAGAAGGAAAACACACGATTGGGTTATTGTTTCTGACCTGATGCTTGTTTCACTGTGTTGAAATATTTGAACCATGCACTAACTACTTGTTTGGACACATTTCTCCATCTTGTTTATTTATTTGCGACATTAACAAATGAATGCCATCAGAGGCAGTGAAGTAGTAAAGATCTCTAATGCTCACAGGTACTACTGCTCCACCATTATATAGAATTACAATTGGGTTCTAGGGAGAGTCTGATAGGACATAGAGAAGCTTGACAGAAAAAGCCTAGACTGCCTTGAACAGACTGTTAGTAGACATGCCGATGGTAAGAACTCTGCCAATGAGGACTCAGATGGAACTGAGGAACATGGTAGAGAAAATCTATCTGGTCTGTATGTCTAAAAGACAATATGTAAATCATCCTAAACAGAATTTTCATAGAAATATAGATATTAAAATATTCTTGCTGCTCATAGTAAAATTTCAGAGGAAAGAGATAAATTGAAGGAAGAACTATTAGGCATAAAGAAACCAGGACTTCATGGTTTGGGAAATTCTCAATCTATCCAGATTGCAAGATTCAAAAATTAGGGGATTCACTGTGAGGAGAGCAATGAATTCTTCTCTCTTCTAGAGAAATGCAGTGGTGTGGTTGGATAAGCTTTTGCTGTTGCCTCTGAAGGATTAAAAGGTCAGAATATTCAGTCTCACTGAGAGCTCTTTGAAGATTAGATTTGTGACTTGTGGATCCCTTCAACCATATTAGCAGATGCCAAAAAAGAGATGAAATTCTGTTGTACAATCTGTGGAGCAGCCTATTATCCTGAGGACTGAATTCCCATGACATATACAGGAGATGCACATGGTACTTCAGAATTTTATACCAGAAGAAATACTGCTGGTTTGGACTGAAAGGGACAGAAGATGACATGAAAGAATGCTGACAGACTCTAAAAATATGAAAGAGGCTGATAACTATTCTACTGCAAATACATGATACTTTTTATAAAGAATGAAGAAGAAATTGAGGGCAAAACAGTGAGTCCAGAGGGTAGAGCTTCAAGCTCATAGGGCTGAGTTTCAAGTCACAGGGGATTATTTCCTGTCCTTAAAACTTAATATTGTTTTCCCAGTTGGATGTCAAAATGTTGTAGGAGAGACAACTCATTTTTTGGTTTCTTTTTGTTCCATTTTGAGTGATAATGTCAGTAACTGGTATTTTGTACCTGTCCCACTATTGTTTGTTGGCAGCAGATAATTTGTTTCCTAATTTCACAGGTTCAGAGATGGAAAGAAATTTTGTCTCTGGATGGATAATTTCCAGACTTTCACCAATACTTGAAAAATTATTTGGATGACATAATTTGGGGATTTTGAGCTGATGATATTTAGGTGAAATTTTGGAGTACAAGTTGATAGTGTAATGGTTTGAGAAGTTTGGGGATGTTGGGATGCAGTGAATGCATTTTCCATGTGCAATGTACATGAGTATTTCAGGTGCACAGAGCAGAGGGTAGTTGAAAGATAATGTCCCCCAAAAGATGTCCATGTCTTAATCCTTGGAACCAGTGAATATGCTACCTTACCTGGCAAAGGGTCTTTGCCGATGTGATTAATGTAAGGATCTTGAGACGGAGAAATTACCTAGATTATCTCAGTGGGCCTGATATGATTACAAGAGGCCTTCTATCAGAAAGAGGAGGACAGAGAGTAAGAGAAGGAAATGTAGTGATGGAAGGAAAAGTCAGAGTGGTGTGATTGCCAGTTGGAAGAAGACCACGAGCCATAAATGCAGGCAGCCAGTAAAATCTGGAAAATGTAAGAAAACAGATTGTCTTCTAGGGCTTCCAAAAGGAATGCAGGGCTACCCACAACTTGCTTATATCTCAGTGAGACTCTTTTTGGACTTCTGGTCTGTAGAAATATAAGATAATAAATTCGTGTTAAGGCACAAAGTTTATAGTAATTTTTTAATAGCAGCAGTAAGAAACTACTACAGTCATCACAGGAGGTGAGGAGCACTGCAGGCAGTGCAAGAGTAGTTTGTCAAAGCCTCTACAGTAAAGGCAACTTTGGGGGACACTCATGGCAGGGCCTATTGTATTGGAAATTGGACAGATTCTAGAACCCTTTGTTATTGGGGACCATATTCAAAGTATGCTGATTTTCAAGTAATAAGCATAAATGGAGTTAAGTAAAACATATAAACAGGAAATATGTTGTCTCCAGAATGCAAAAAGGCCTAAAGATGTCTGGCTTGTTGAAATTTTGTGGTGTCGTCAGTGAATAGTTGTTTCTTGACAGGATCATGGATAGAGGGGCCCTAGACTGACCACACAATTCCCAGGAATATAACTGAGGCACTGGCCTCATCCAGGGGGCAATGGCACATCCCTTTGTGTGAGTCCTTTGTGAATGTTTCCATGTCTTGAATGAGTGTGGCAAACGAGTCTCCTTGGAGGAGGATGACGTCACTGTAATGTCATCCTGTGCTCCTGGAGAGAGTTGGATATGGTTAAGATCTTGCTGAAAAAGATTGTGGTCAATGGTAGGGCTGTTGAAGTCCTTGATGGGTAACCAGTTGAAGGAATATTCTGTCCCTTTCAAGGTGAAGGCAGACTACAGGAGAGAGCCTGTTGAAATAGTCACTGAACAGAACATATTAGCCAAATCTATGGTCTAAAATATTTGCCAGTAAATACTTGGATAGAGTCAGTAATTTCACTAAGATTGGGTCTGGGAGCTTTCATGTTTGGGACCACACATTAATTTCTCCCCAGTCCCTACAGATGGTTAGGTTAAATGTCATGACTGATGAAGGCACTTGCATTAAGAAAGTATGAAAAGTTTTATTCAAATAATAAGGCTTTTTTTTTTAAGAGCAGGACATTTTCCCAAGCAAATCTGAAAAATGTCTTTGCAGAGCAGGGAGGGATGCCTCGCTTGAGTTTTTCCCGTGGGTAGATGGCTGGGATGGGGTGAGCGTTGCCGCTGATTGGTCTGACTTGCATGGTTTGAAACTCCCATTAGCTCCGTGGGAGGGAGCATGGGGAGTTTCTTAACAGTTTGTCCAGGTGAGACACAGAAGAGGGAGTGGAGACAGAGTTTGAGACCTGTCAGCTGTCAAACATCAGGAGCCGACTCAGACTTTGTCCTACACGTGAGTGATGGGGAAGAAGCCAAGTTGGTAAAGAGGTGCAGAGGACTACTATTTTATTAAGCCATTGAGGATGTTTTACTGAATCAAAAAATGATTTGGATGTATCACTTTAAATAAGGAGAATGAATTTTTCTCATCCACAAAGAGCAGGGGCTCTGGAATCAAAGAGACCTGTATTTAAATACAAAGTCTACCACTTCCTACAGGTGTAACTTTGACATTTTATCTTAAACTCAATTAACTTTGTTTTCTCACCTGTAAAGAGAGACCAATAGCTATACCTTCAGTGGAAGCTTTAATGGAAGCTTCCATCACTTTAAACTGAGAAGCATTCCCGAATCTTTGCAAGGTTCCCAATCCATGTTTTTAGTTTATAAGATTGAATGAATGAGAAAGCAACGAACCAAACAAAAACAGTTCAAAAGGCCTACATTCAAATAATTATAAAATTATTTGAACAAACACACGTTGTTATCATCATGCTAATGTTAATCCATATTTTGTGACATATTTATCATTTCTAACCCTTGGTGTTTTCTTAGGTTTTAAAGAGGAGGAAAAATCATACCAAATTGTCACTTGGTTTCCACCTGAAGATGATTTCAAAGAATTTTTGAAGTTTTGTGAGTTCTTTATGGAAGAAGCTTTGGCTGGCAGGTAATTTCTATTTACTCTTAGAACCAAAGAGGCACTACTTCAGTGATACAAATGAGTGGATGGGTATATGTATGCTTGGACTGAGGTTCTGAGAAAGGGATGGATGGATGGAGTGATGGAGGGAGGGAGGGAGGGATAGACGATGAGTGGATGGTTGGGTAAACAAGTATTTCTCACCAAATCATCTAGTCCAGTCACTGGAGATTCTTTCTTGCTCTGTACTCTCCCTTTTCCACTATAGGCATGAATATACTTCTGTAAAGTGGAGCTTTTTCTTTCTGGTACTTCCTTGCAATACTTCACTTACCATCTTTGTCTATAATCTCCCCAGCATAGAAGCATAGGCACCTCAACCTCTCCCTGTTGATAGGGAGATGAAAGCCACCTTTTCCCTTTTATTTTATCTCCTTCTTTTCACAGATATTCATTAGTGAAGGAAAGACTTAGGAATGTTGATTTTGTAGTACTTGAACTTCTGGCCACACAAAGTCCTTTTAAAAAGTAATCAACCTCGTGCAAAATAAGCCATGAAGCTAATTCCTTTTGCTACATCTTGAATGGAGGGGAACACATAACTCCTTAAGCTTGAACATAAAAGTGACAGACAGAAATCCATGTCTATCTGGGTTAATTACAGTGTCCTCTCCCCTTCTTTTTACCTTAAAAATTCTACTTACTGATCAACGTTCTGCCCAGACATGACTTTTTCCCTAAAGCCTTTTTTCCTCACTCAGATTGGAAGATCCCAGTTGCTCTGTACAGGTCTCATCTGACCTGCTGATCTGACACTTGCTGTTAGTGTATATGATCTGGCATTGTTTGTTAGATATTTTAAGTGTATGCTTTGTCTCTCCTCCCCTAAATTAATATTTTTTGAAAACAGGTCTGGGTAACAGTGCATTCTTGAAATTTTTTTTCTATTTATTAGTAAATTTTATTTTAATTTATTTTTTTATTGCCACCTGACCTAGCTACTGTTGCCAATCTTTTTTTTTTTTCTTCTTCTCCCTAAAGCCCCACAGTACATAGCTGTATATTCTAGTTGTGAGTGCCTCTGGTTGTACCATGTGGGATGCCACCTCAGCTTGGCCTGATGAGTGGTGCCATGTCTGCGCCCCAGATCTGAAGCAGCAAAACCCCGGGCTGCCAAAGTGGAGCACACAATCTTAACCACTCGGCCATGGGGCCGGCCCCTATTAGCTAAATTTTAAATGTGACTAAAAAACTATATTCTTGGAATTTTACAGCAACGCTGCCATTATCTAAAATATTTGGCAACTACTCCTTTGTTAGGTGAAATCTTTAAAAATACCAAGCAGTCACTTCTACTGTGTGAGTTGAAGTTGATCCTGAAGATCAGGTAGAGATGTGCATATTGTGAACGAGTTCTCAGATTGTGAGACTTCTCTGTCTGGGATGTGATGTTGCAGTGGTCTACAATTAAAGGTTTTTTCAGAGTTTTGACTCTCTTGGTCCTCCAAGCACCTGGCAGGCCCCTGATGTCTTGAGCTGTTGCACGTCTTACCTCTGGTGCCTTAAAGAACAGATGAGCATCCTCATCTATTTCCCCATATGTTGTACAAACAGGAAACAGGATCATTTTCTATATAGGCAGTGATGGGAAGGGATTAGAAGAAGTTGGTCCCTGGAATAATTCCATAGGCTGAAGCTTAATTACATGTCAGTAAGATTTGCCATTATCTTCTCTGGATACCACCGCATTTATTGAAGTGGAAAGGTTAATAATGTATTTCAAAACCAGGCTATTTTTTTTTTCATTGCTTAACCCATGGGCATAGAGATGTGGAATTCCTATTTTTAGCTGAGATTTTGAGTTCTAATACAATCTAAGGATCCCTTGTGTGAAGTGATCTTTTATATGCCAAATACACAGAGATGTTTTATAAAGTCTGTATGTCAATATTCTTGGAACTGTGTGTCAAGAAACTTCCCCAGTTTGGCTGAGTACACAAGAAAATTACTTATAAAAAACCAGTATGTAAATGAAAGTTAAGGAGAACATCACAGGATTTATCAAGTAGGAAGAGATTTGTGAAGTCAGCTATGGTCATAGAAGGCTCTCAGGGCAGAAGGTCCAACAGTGGCAGTCTGATTTCAGTTAAGGTAATTCAACTGTGCCCATGGATTTCAAGAACCGAGAGTTCAAAGATAAAGTTTCTAATGAACTGGCTTAGGGAGTGCTTGGGATTTGCTTCATAGAGGAGATGAGGAAGGGAGGAAGGAAACATTCACAGGAACAGAACATCTGCCAGCCTGATGGAGAAGAAGGTATTAACAGACAATGGTGGAATAGGATGCTGCTAATAGATGTGGTCTTGCTTACCTGGGAAATTTCTTTGTAGCCCAAGATTCTTTTATATATTGTGAAATTAATGCTTTCAAAGAATACTTATCTTTGATTTTCTTTCTCTCAGAGACAAATTTGAAAACTTTTTAAAATTCATGGAACTACTGGGACTTCAGTGCAGTCATTTGCTAAAGAGAAATGATATCATGGACTCCTTAAAGAATGAGAACTTTGACTTGTTATTTGTTGAAGGATTTGACTTGTGTTCTCTCCTGGTTGCTGAGAAGCTTGGGAAACCGTTTGTCTCCATTATTTCCACCTCGTTTGGCTTTATTGATTTTGGACTACCAAGCCCCCTCTCTTATGTGCCAGTATTTGATTCCTTGCTAAGCGACCGCATGGACTTCTGGGACAGAGTGAGGAACTTCCTGAAATTTTTTGATTTCTCCATGAAGCAATGGCAAATTCACTCTACATTTGACAACACCATCAAGGAGCATTTCCCCGAAGGCTCTAGGCCAGTTTTGTCTCATCTCCTAAAGAAAGCAGAGCTGTCGTTAGTTAACTCTGACTTTGCCTTTGATTTTGCTCGGCCTCTGCTCCCCAACACTGTGTATGTTGGAGGCTTAATGGCCAAACCTGTTAAAGCAGTACCACCAGTAAGTAAAACCTTAGTTCTCAATATGGGCTTCGTGCAGAGGTCGTCTGTGCAGAGCTGTTGGCTGCCTCTGGTAGTGAGATCCTGGGAGTAGGGTAGGATGAGGCAAGTGAAGCACCTAGGGCACACTTTTTAAGGAAGTACTCACTTTCAGGGACATGAAAGTAGAGTGATAGACTTGCACAACCCTGCGATTGAGGATTTCCTTAAATGGAACACCCAGGGTCCTCTCTTGCCTCAGCCTAGTCCTGGCCCTAGTGGAAATAAGCTTTTTAATAAGTTGATATTTTCATTTGAATTTTGTATGATCATATGTACAGTAAATATGCAGTAAGCATCCGTCACATGCAAGAATTGTTAAGGAGATGAGTATTCACAATCAAACACACAACACTGTGAGACAGGGTGTAACCAAGGTGAGACTGCATGGGACTGACTGCTGACATCATCTCCAGGATCCTCAGCCTGTAGAGCCTTGGTTCCTACCCCTACCTATACCTCCAGATTTGGTCAATCTGGGTCAGTATTGAGCATTGTCAGTTGTAAAAGCTGCCCAGTTAGTTTTGAATGCATAGACTCAGAACCACAGCTAGAAGTTTTCAAAAAGGAGGGAGCTGAGATTAGTTGGCTGCCTGTTGCCTATCAGCAATGGGTTGCCATTTCACAGAATTTATCTTATATATATTGCCACCTAGAGGGAAGTATGATGATCTCCATTTTTATAAATGAGAGACAGAGGCTCAGGTGGTGTGAGTGAATTTCCCACAATCATTCATTTCGGAGCGAAGAAGAACCCTGATTTGGCCTGGGCCTTCCAGGCACCGATGTGTCTACCCTTCCTCTATTGACCTTGCGTTGTGAGCAGGAAAAGTTGGGGAATGATCCATGGACTAGATGGACTCTGATTTGGTGGCAGGACTTGTAGGAATGAGCAGGAGGAAAGGCATTACAAGTGAAGAGAACAGGGAGCACCAAATGTGGAGTTAGAAGTGAGATGACGCTGGGTTCCCTTGGTGACTTGCTAGACCAGATAGTGGAAGAGTCACTCACAAATATAACCAGGCCAGTTTTCAGGAGGTATGATGTAGGAGGGTAAGTCAGGCCTTGCCCAAAGGCCGGGGGAGGGAATTGTTAAGCAGGAGCATAATGGGAGTAAACGTTGCACTGGGTATGAGATAATAGACACTTTCTTCAAAAAATTTTCTTCTCTGTATTTTCCAATCTCTAATAATGGTCTTATGTTGTTTTTGTAATTATAAAAGGCTGTTTTAAAGTGGTCCTTTGGACAGGTAAACAGGCAGAGTTATGCTTGATGAAATCAACATAATAGAATGAGGGTCTAGGAGTTGAGAAGGAGCCACAGAAGTACAGAGAGAATCAGGATCATAAGAAATTGTGGAATTCAGAATTGACAAAACTGTGTTAAAGGCAAGATTGCACCATTAGGTCACAACTCTCCCTAAAAACTGTCTGGAGGACTTTTAAAAATAAAGTGCCCAGGTCTGGAGTTGGGATTGGACCTTGCCCTTTTTAAGAGTCTTCCCATGTGTATGTAATTTGCATTCACGTAGGTGAACTACTGAGGTAGGAGATGAATTACAAAGATCAGTGACTGAGAATATCATGGAATATCAGAGCAAAGCATGCGACATGGCGCGTTTGGTGTGGGGGGCCACGTGCCTCCCCCATTCTGTGTCTACTTCTTCTTATGCCAGAGGCCTTCTCCAAACTTCTCCTCTCCAGCCTCCAGAAGTCCTACCATCCACTGATGGACCCTGATCCCCACTGGACTTCTTCCTTACACTACCACCTCTGTTCTGGCTTTGGAAACTCCCAAGTGCCCATGCCTCCATGCTCCCAAAATGAGTAAAGAGTCTGGAATGCCTCTGATACTATGTCAGGGCTTCAAAGAGGAAAGATGTTCCCACCAACACAATGGGAATAAGCACAATGCAGAGGATGCTGAGTTGTCTCTTGGGCTCAGATAATAGTTTCAGGACAGTGAATTCTAGGTGTGACAGGAAGCTGTGTTCAGTAAATTGCTGACTTTCATTTCATGGATGTCCTGGCTTTTGTGAAATCTTTGTTCACCACCTTTCCTTTCTTACCTCTTTCTAGGAATTTGAGAATTTCATTGCCAAGTTTGGAGACTCTGGTTTCATCCTTGTGGCCCTGGGCTCTGTGGTGAACATCTTTCAGTCCCAGTATGTTTTCAAGGAGATGAACAGGGCCTTTGCTCATCTACCTCAAGGGGTGATATGGAAGTGTAATCCTTCTCATTGGCCTGAAGACATCAAATTGGCAGAAAATGTGAAAATTGTGGACTGGCTTCCTCAGAGTGACCTCCTGGGTAAGGACTACCCAGATCTGCATCTCTCATCTTATTTACATGTCTTTATTGCTCATCAGTGCTCTAACCTCTGGTTGGACAATCCCATCAGCATGAGAAGGAGCCGCTGGTAGTTAAAAGCAAGCCTTCAGAAAACAGGAATGGAACAGCCAGCTGGAATTCTTGGGGACTCAGGCTATGCTACCAATGAGATCAGATGTCAAAAGAAGCATCTCCCTTTCATTCTTTTTTATCCCATGCTAGATGTCAGCAGCCATCAAAGTCATATTGACATGGGGCTGCCCCATGGCTGAGTGGTTAAAGTTCCACATGCTCTGCTTTGGCAGCCTGAGGTTCACGGGTTCGGATCCCAGGTGTGGACCTACTCCACTCATCAGCCATGCCATGGAGGCATCTCATATACAAAGTAAAGGAAAATTGGCACAGATGATGGCTCAGGGCTAATATTCCTCAAGCAAAAAAAGAGGAGGATTGGCAACAGATGTTATCACAGGCAAATCTTAATCACAGAAAAGAAAAGAACATTTTTAAAAAAGTCACATTGACATGCTGCATTTGTCTTGAATAAGGTCACCCAAGCACAATCCAAAACAACCTGTGAATCCTGAGAACACATACCAGGGGCAGGATGTCACTGTATTTAGTGTCTTCATGAGCACCTGCTCACCCACATGCTCTTACACACACACGAACACACACCACACAGACACACAGATACAACTTCCTTAGCTGCTAAGCTGTGAACGATTCATACCTTCACAAAACTGAAGCCCACAATGTCTTTAGGATGTGCCAAAATACCCAAGTGCCAAATTGAGCTACCTCATAGCCACTTCTTTGGTCCATTGAGTCTCTGGTACCAGAGAGTCCCCTCACTCCCCTTCAGATTTGCTCTGTGCCCATAGATGCTTCTGAGAGACTCCTCACTGCCATAGACATGAGCTGGATGAGAGAGCCTTAACCAAGATTACGATTCAAAATCATCTGGGAAATTTAAGAAACACATTCCTGGCTCTACTTCTGCAAATGTATTTCTCTAAGTGTGGAGTGGGGCACATGATTCTCATTTCAAAGGAAACAAGGAGATCTGATGCAGCACAGGCTGAGATGAGCTCTTTATTGTCAACAAACATTTTAGTTAGCTCTGGTTAAAGGTGGGATGGAAACACTGGAACTGAAAATACTGAAGTGTAGGTTACAGTCTCTGCTTTCAATGGTGTTCTCGTAAATTTGAGGAGACACACATACAGTGTACTTTTATGAGCGCCACATGAGTTGTGATGTCAATGAATGTGTCAGGAATTCAGAGAAGAGGGAAGTTAGTTGGCGGATGAGAAAAGATTGCTCAAAACAGAGGGAGACAGAGACAGAGAAAGAGACACATGGAGACACAAAGGAAAAAGAAAAGAGAAAAGCAAAAAAAGGCACTGGGATGATAGAGACAAGGATGGAAGGATGGACGGGTGGAAGGATGGATGGATGGAGATACATGCCTTGCCTAGCACTATTCTCTACAGAATTCACTGGCTTCTCAGTCTTAGTTGGGTTCTGTCTTTGTCAAGGAGTCTCTGTACAAAGGCAAGACTTAGAATCCTGTATGTTGGAACAAGCACCTTGAATGTGTCCCAAGCAACATTATCTTTACAATGCTTCGAACACAATTTGAGAGTCCATTGTTGTTTTCTTCTGCCCTTTCTTCTTTACCAGGTATTCTATAACTATTCATCCTGAAATGTTCTACTTTCTTCATTATTTGCAACAGCTCACCCTCGCATCCGTCTCTTTGTCACCCATGGTGGGATAAATAGCATCATGGAAGCCATCCAACATGGTGTGCCCATGGTGGGGATTCCCTTCTTTGGTGACCAGCCTGAAAATCTGTTCCGGGTAGAAGCCAAAAACTTTGGTGTCTCTATCCAGGTAAAGCAGATCAAGGCTGAGACACTGGCTCTGAAGATGAAGCAAGTCATAGAAGACAAGAGGTATGTGGCTCTCTGGGCTTGTGATCATGTAGGCTGAATGAAGACATCAAACTTGAAGGGCACCACGTGGGTCTTTTTTGCAATAAAACCTGCAACTTCCAAGATATGGAATAATATGTGTGTGATGCTAACAGCTGACCTCTTTCCTCTATGAACAAGACTAGGCAATTTAGGTCAGATGTTGAGAATAATTTTCTGGTTTATGGATTGTGATGAAACCAAACTACTTACACAGTTTCTCTTTGAGAGGTCTTATATTTTGGGGTGTTTTTAGTAGAATTCCAACTGAGTAGGAGGTGGCCTTCCCGTACCAAATGTGCCACACTCTTCCCTACCTCAGGACCTTTGTGTGTCCTGCTGCCTAGGACACATCTCCCCTTCTCTTCACAGGGCTGGCTCCTTCATCACATTTGGATCTCATAACCCATATCGCCTCCTTAGAGAGGCCATCTTTGTTTTTCATTCCTAACTAGACTCCTCTCCTGCCCACACCAGTTGTCATTCATTGTTTCCTTCTTAACACTTCCCAGGATCTGAGTACTCCATTTCTTTAGGTTTTAATTTATTGTCTGTCTCCCACACTAGAAAGTAGAGAGTAAGCCCTCCCAGGACAGTACCATGTGTCTCTTGTTTTCCGCAATATTCCCAGGGCCTAGCACAGAGCCTGCCACAAAGTGAGTCTGAAGGAATTTCTGTTAAGTGAGTCAGTAAAGGGGCTCATTGATCTCTTATTTGACTTCCCATCCAGCACAATCATCTCCTGTGAAGAGAAAAATATGTATTTTTTTCTTATAACTAAGAAGGACTGAATAACTTCAAGGGCAGAAACCTGAATCAGACCTCAAGACCTAACATTCTACCTTGCATGTAGGAGCCCCACAAGTAGTTCTTCTTAGATGATGGAAAAACAACCACATAACTTGTGATTCTAAGTCCTACAAAAGGTATTAAAATTCAGAGTCAGAAAACTCAGAAATTTTATGTATATTTGGTATCTCATGTGTTACAAATGTTTACTTTCTCAAGAATGGATTTGTAACTTTCATTGGAGTTTCAAAGACCTTGACCCAAAATGGCCATGAACCACATGCCCTCGTGAAAGAGTCATTTGGCCTGGGATGGTTCCCAGACATCGTGGATCAGGGTGGGCTTCATGATTTGTGGGGCCCGATGCAACATGGAAATGTAGAGCCCTTTGTAATAAAGTTTAAATATTTCAAGATGTTGACAACTGAGAATTAAATGAAGCGCAGCAGCCATCTAAGTGTGGGGCCCTGTGCACACACGCAGGCTGTAGCCCGTGGAGCCAGTGCTGGTCAATGCGATGCTTTGAAGGGGAGAATAGTGCAGGTATCCTCATGGGCGACAGTCTCCAGAGTCATATCTGTCACTAGCCCAGACACCAGCAGAAAGTAGGTGTGCACGCTGTCTCTTCCTCTCTCTCTTCATATATAAATTACATCATGTATCATTTTCTGGAGTATATCATAAGCCTCCTTGAAGTAGAGACTAGTCCTTATAGACCCTGTCACTCTTTTATAAGTTAGCACTTTCTGCATTAAGCATGGATTGTAGCATGTTGATACCAGTTGGAACTTTTCAAGGGGACACATCCAGCCAGTGGCAAGCCCAGGCCAACGACTCTTCCTTGAAGTGGAGCCTTTGTGCATATGGTAGGAAGTGCCTGTGTGTGATACAAGGTCTCTAAGGTCTCTGAGACCACAAGAGTAATGCCCCGCCTCTGTCTCGGCCAACAGGTACAAATCTGCAGCCGTGGCCGCCAGCATCATCAGGCGCTCCCACCCCCTGACTCCTGCCCAGCGGCTGGTGGGCTGGACCAACCACATCCTGCAGACAGGGGGTGCAGCGCACCTCAAGCCCCACGCCTTCCAACAGCCATGGTATGAACAGTACCTGCTCGATGTCTTCTTGTTCCTGCTGGTGCTCACCGTGGGCACCATGTGGCTCTGTGGGAAGCTGCTGGGCATGGTGGCCAGGTGGCTGTGTGGGGCCAGGAAGCTGAAGAAGGCCTGATGTCAAGTGTAGCCTGGGGTGGCAGTATTTGGGGGGGTCACCGTTTCTTGGGAACCTCCCACCCTTTCTTGGGTTCTGGCAAGCCCTGTTCTCCACATGGTATCCACTTGCTAATTGTGCCTCAAATTCCTGCTCGCTGTTTTCTTCCTGTGATCAGATTTCTTTACTCAGCACTTGTGGCCTTCTTTATTAGTGAGTCAGCCAAGGCTAGTCTATGATTCTGTCCCTGGGGCATTTGGACCCAGTGGCCCTCAGACTTTAAGCCTCGAAGCCCTTCCTTATCATGCCCCTCTTCCAGGCACTGAGCCTGAACCACTCTAGACTCTATGGCCAGTATCTTCTGAGCCTCTTTCCCTCTCACCTGCCCTACCACTTGTCATGGAATAACAGCTAAGATGGGTGCTTTCCTAATTCTTTTATTATCTGTTGGCTTCTCCTCCAAACTCTCATCAAAGCTAGAAAGTCTGTCCTGCGCATGTGCCTTCAGGAGGGAACCACTCTTGCAGGACCCTGTCTGGCTCCTGCCTTGGTTCCTGCAGAGAGCTCCTTCCTTGCTGATCAGGTGTGGAGCCTGCAGGGTGGTCAGGGGCTCAAGTGGCCTTGGTCTCTGTGTTTCATAGCATTGAGCTGTCTTTCAACTTTCATATTAAAAAAATAAATTCATGAGAAAGAAGGCTATTTATTTTTAAACTGTTTTTTTGTGCCTCTTGACAGTTGAGCCTTTCTATACGTGACATACTCTTGGGAATTGCATCTACTTGATAGTAATAGAAACCAGAAAAAAAAGTAGCAGCCACAGCTGAGGGTTTTCTTCTCTTTCCTCCTTGTTTTTCTCATGTAAAAGAGATCTGCAGGTAGGCAGGCAGTGCAGGGCTGGTGTGGTGGCTCCAGAATGTACTCAATGCAGATTTCTTGTCTGGTTGATCTGCCTTCTTCAGCAGGTGGCTTTCATCCTCAAGGTTGCCCTGGATTTTCAAGAATGTCTTTTTGTATCCAGCCAGCACCTGGAAATTTGGGCAAAGTGAATAAAGCAGGTTTCTGCCAGCTGAGTTGCCCTTTTTATTCACCCAGACTCTCCAGCTACCCCAACACTTCTACTTAAATCCCGTTGACCAGACCTGAGTCACATAGGCACCCTTAGCTGTACAAAAAGTCTAAGAAATGTCCCCTCTCCTGGCTCCTGGGTTGGGGTTGGTAGAAAGAAAAACAAAGGACAATGGATAATGGGAGGAAACCTGAGCCTTGGCCACTTGTGGAGGGCAGGCAGGGAGGGGCTGGATGGGATGTTTTGTTCCACCTTTGACCCTGAGACTCAGTGACTTCAGGGACAGTCTTACACCCACTATTTCCACCTGTAGGTGGAAAGCAGACCTTTCAGAGTGGTGAATGCGCAAAATAGGAACAGTAGTCTTTTATCTTGTGAAGTGTGTTCTGCTTTCCTAGTTCCTTCCTTTTGTTTCTGCCATTATGGGGTGGATGTGTCTAATCAGCCCAACCCAAGGAAACAGGCACCAGCTGGGGCAACCACACATGGAGAGGGAGCTATGGTGCTAATTAAGATGAGAGCAACAAAACCTGCTGCCTCCTCCAACCAAGGCACAGGGCCTGAGGTGTGGAGATGGGTTGGTTGAGTACCAACTTGTCCCTCTTGTGGCCACCTTTTTGCAATGAATAACCTGCCCTACTACATGGTGGTCCTGGTTGTTGGAAACTCCCCCTCAGGCTGATTCCCTGCCCACACATGTAGAGGGCAGTTTGATCAGCTAGGGAATTCTCTTGGGATATTTTCTTTTAGCCACATTTTTTGCCCCTAAGACCTAGGGAGGCTCCTTTGTCCATGCCAGCCTTTAAGTTAGTTAATTGTTTATTTTTTATAAGTATTCAAATGAAATATTTAGAACTTTTAAAACCCATCTGTCAGAGTGGATTTCCTACAAATTTCTTCAAATTTAACCTTAAGATAACAGTAATTAATAGTCAGATAACACTTGCACTAGGGATTAAGTCCCCCGTGTTTTTATTTTCCCTCATTAAACCTCCAAGGTGAATTTTGAGAGATCTTCTTGTGTTAGTACAAATGCAAATAAGAGAAGCTTCCACAAACAAGGTCTGTAGACGCCTTCTGGTGACAGGCCCCCTCTCTTGTCTGAGGTGAGACCTTTGAGAGGGATGGCAGCCAGTGACCACTCTTCCTTTCTCATTGTGGTAGCAAGGTGAGCTTTGTCTTCTGGAGAGATTTTACAAATGAGCAAGCCTACAAATATCACAGAAAAGAGTGCCAGAGGTAAAGACCAAATAATAGTTTAGTTCCTTCACTCCTTCCCTTTGTCACAATTTCTCTCCTGGGATTTTATTGAACTAGACTATTTTGTTCCATATTCCTTTAGTGGCCATTTATGAACTTCATGTTGTCTCAGATGAAAGATTTTGTCATTGGGAAACCAACTGGCCACCAGTAATGCAAAGCCTCAATAGAGGGGCTGAAGTCAGTGGCCTTCAGCCTGGGCTCTCTGCCTTAATGTGTGCGTGAAGACCTTTCCAGGGCTGCATGGCACAGAGCATCTGGAGGTGATAAGTTTCCACCTGTGTGTACTCTAGTTTCCTAACACTGGTCTGCCTAACAATGTGAAGTTTGGTTGGTAGAGTCTCTTTCCTGCCACACTTTTCACAATTTCCTGAAACTTATTTTGCAAAAGAAATACACAGCTTTCATGCCTCCCTATTCTCACTGTGGTGCATTGCCCCAGGGTGGAAAAACGGGGGTACCAAATGAATAGTTTAAAATGTAATGATTGAGCAAGAACAGTTTGTCATTAAAATGCTTTGCAATTCTTTGTTTTAAATAAAAACCAAGAATAAACTGTGATTTTTCAGTTGTTGGACCATTAAAAGTAACTTTTGGTGATGGATATCTATCAGATTTTTTGCATAGCTTTCCGAAGGTGTTCAAATAGTTGAGGCGCATCTTTTTCAAGATGGTCATAACAAGATCTTGTCAAGGTGGTGGTGTGAGCAGATGTTGAACTCGTCTCCTCCCACGAACACAACCAGGTTACAACTATTTTTGGAAAAATTACCCTGGATAGGAAACTGAAAACTGGATAAAAAGAACCCCCACAACAAGGGGCAGTCCTGACTAAGGCAGAAGAGGCAGAAATTCCTGCTGGAGAGAAAAAAACCACCTTTAGGAGAAGCTGAGCTTCTCAGCTGGCCAGGTGGGAGCCACCCTAAGGTACGAGCCCTCCCGGGAGGATCAAGGTCCGGAGCGGGCATATACTGATATATGCATCCTTCAGACTCAGCCCAACTGAGACAGGAGTCTTACTGACTGGCTTTGCTGGCTATTAACTGCAGCGAGGACACTCCCAGAAAAGCTACTGGTGGAAAGCTGAAAAGATCCGGGTCTTAAAGGGCCCGCGCACAGACTCACTGATTGCAGCAAACAAAAATCACCAGAGAGAAGGCTGACGGTCCTTTGGTGAAAAGAGACTCACCTAGTGGGCTTTGGGAGCAACTTGGTGAGAGGAGGTACCTCTCCGGGATTGAGACATTGGTGGGGGCCATTGTTTTGACCTGGTCCAGGCGTGCTGACACAGACACAGGTAGGCACCATTGAGGTTCTTCTCTTGGCCTCTTAGCCCAGGGATCTGCTACACCCACTAGAGCACAGATTTAATCCAGTTCAACCAGGACAGGCAGCCTGCCCTAGGGACTGGCCCCATCCAACAGCAAGCCCTCAGGCTACTTTTTGGCTTGCACTGACTGGGTGCCTTGATCCTCTACAGGCAGGTGAATGTCTCCGCCTCTGTGGGGCAGGGCCTGTCTGAGGACCAGCTGAACTGTGGGGGGCATTGGTGGAGAGGTGGGGGCCTCTGCAGTGCAGTGTTGGGGTATGCTTCAGGGGGTTGGGAGTGTGCACGGACCAGGATTGTGGGATACAGCAAAAGCGATTCTAAGAGGGAAGTTTATAGCAATTCAGGCCTACCTCAATAAAAAAGAAAAATCCCAAATAAACAATCTAACAGCACATCTAAGGGTACTGGAAAAAGAACAAACAAAGCCCCAAATCAGCAGAAGAAAGGAAATAATAAAAATCAAAGCAGAAATAAACAAAATAGAGACTGAAAAAGAATAGAAAAGATTAATGAAACCAAGAGCTGGTTCTTTGAAAAGATAAAGAAAATGGACAAACCCTTAGCTAGACTCACCACAAAAAAAGGAGAGAAGGCTCAAATAAATAAAATCAGAAATGGAAGAGGAGAGAGTACAACGGACACTGCAGAAATACAAAAGATAATAAGAGAATACTATGAAAAGCTATACGCCAACAAATTGGATAATCTAGCAGAAATGGATAAATTCTTAGAAACATACAACCTTCCAACACTGGTCCAAGAAGAAGTAGAGAATTTGAATATACCAATCACCAGCAAGGAGATCAAAACAGGAGTCAAAAACCTCCCCAAAAAGAAAAGTCCAGGACCAGATCGCTTCCCTGGTGAATTCTACAAAACATTCAAATAAGACTTAATACCTATCCTTCTCAAACTCTTCCAAAAAATTGAAAAGGAGGGGAGAATTCCTAACTCATCTTATGAAGCCAACATTATCCTGATACCAAAACCAGACAAAGACAACACAGAAAAAGAAAATTACAGGCCAATATCACTGATGAACATCGATGCAAAAATCCTCAACAAAATACTAGCAAATCAAATACAGCAATATATAAAAAGATCATACATCATGATCAAGTGGGTTTCATTCCAGGGATGCAGGGACGGTTCAACATCCACAAATCTATCAGTGAGATACACCACATTAACAAAATGAAGAATAAAAATAACATGATCATCTCAAGAGATGCAGAGAAAGTATTTCACAAGATACAGCATCCATTTATGATAAAAACTCTAAATAAAATTGGTATAGAAGGAAAATACCTCAACATAATAAAGGACATATATGACAAACCCACAGCAAATATCATTCTCAGTGGAGAAAAACTGAAAGCTATCCCCCTAAGAACAGGAACCAGACAAGAATGCCCACTGTCACCACTCTTATTTAACATAGTATTGGAAATCCTATCCAGAGCAATCAGGCAAGAAAAAGAAATAAAAGGGATCCATACTGGAAAAGAAGAAATAAAACTGTCACTCTTTGCAGACAACATGATTTTATATCTAGAAAACCCTAAAGAATCCACTAAAAAACTTTTAGAAACAATAAAAGAATACAGTCAAGCCATGGGATACAAATTCAACATACAATAATTGGTTGTGTTTCCATACACTAACAACGAAGTAGCAGAAAGAGAAATTAAGAATACAATCCAATTTACAATTGCAACAAAAAGAATAAAATACCTAGGAATAAACTTAACCAAAGAGGTGAAAGATCTGTACACCAAAAACTATAAAACATTGTCGTAAGAACTCAAAGAAGACACAAAGAAATGGAAAGATATTCTGTGCTCTTGGATTGGAAGAATTAACATAGTTAAAATGTCCATACTTCCTAAAACAATCTATAGATTCAATGCAATCCCTGTCAAAGTTCCAACAACATTTTTCTCAGAAATAGAACAAAGAATCCTAAAATTTATATGGAACAACAAAAGGCCCCAAATAGCCAAAGGATTCCTGAGAAAAAAGAATAAAGCTGAAGGTATCACATTCCCTGATTTCAAATTATACTACAAAGCCATAGTAACCAAAACAGCACAGTACTGGCAGAAAAACAGACACACAGATCAATGGAACAGAATTGAGAGTCCAGAAGTAAACCCACACGTTTATGGACAGCTAATATTCAACAAGGGAGCCAAGAGCATACGATGGAGAAAAGAGAGTCTCTTCAATAAATGGTGTTGGTAAAACTGGACAGCCACATGCAAAAGAACGAAAGTAGACCATTTCCTTACACCATGCACAAAAATCAACTCAAAATGGATTAAAGACTTGAATGTAAGACCCTAAATCATGAAACTTCTAGAAGAAAACATAGGCAGTATGCTCTTTGACATCGGTCTTAGCAGCATATTTTTAAGTCCCATGTCTGACCAGGCATGGGAAACAAAAGAAAAAATGGACAAATGGGACTACATCAAACTAAAAAGCTTCTGCACAGCAAAGGTAACCATCAACAAAACGAAAAGACAACCTAACAATTGGGAGAATATATTTGCAAACCATATATCAGATAAGGGGTTAATATCCAAAATATACAAAGAACTCATACATCTCAACAACAAAAAAACCAACAATCCAATTAAAAAACGGGCAAAAGATCTGAGCAGAGATTTCTCCAAAGAAGATACACGGATGGCTAACAGGCATATGAAAAGATGCTCAGCATCATTAGCTATCAAGGAAATGCAAATCAAAACTACAATGAAGTATCACCTCACTCTGGTCAGAATGGCTATAATTAACAAGACAGAAAACAACAAATGTTGGAGAGGGTGTGGAGAGAAGGGAACCCTCGTACGCTGCTGGCGGGAGTGCAAACTGGTGCAGCCACTATGGAAAGCAGTATGGAGTATCCTCAGGAAATTAAGAACAGTTCTACCATATGATCCAGCTATCCCACTTCTTGGTATTTATCCAAAAACTTGAAAATGCAAAGGCATAAAGATACATGCACCCCTATATTCATTGCATCATTATACACAATAGCCAAGACTTGGAAGCAACCTAGGTGCCCATCCAGGGACTAATGGATAAAGAAGATGTGGTATTTATATACAATGGCATACTACTCAGCCATAAGAAATGATGAAATTCAGCCATTTGTGACAACATGGATGGTCCTTGAGGGTATTATGCTAAGTGAAATTAGTCAGAGAGAGAAAGTCAAATACCGTATGATCTCATCCATAAATAGAAGATAAAAGCAATGACAAACACATAGCATTAGAGATTGGATTGGTGGTTACCATAGGGGAAGTGGGGGGAAGGCAAAAGGGATGATTAGGCTCACATGTGAGGGGATGGACTATAATTAGTTCTTGGGTGGTGAACGTAATGTAATCTACACAGAATTCGAAATATATTACCATGTACATCTGAAAGCTATATAATGCTATAATCCAATGTCACTGCAATTAAAAAAATAGAAAATTAAAATAAAATTTAAAAAATCAAAAAAAGATGGACATAACAAATGTCATACTACTCATGTTACTTATTGATGTGTATAATTTTTTCAATGTTGACATAACTAAGAGATATAGACACAAAACTATCTCATTCCATATTTAGGTAATGTTTATCTATAGACACATGAGTTAATTTTAAAAGAATTGAAAAGCAGCCCCATATCTCATTGTGAGATAGGTATTTTGTGTTTAGTAATTATTAATCATATTGGAAATATGTTTATATTCCTTTAGCTAATTTAATGCAATTATTAAAACTTAGAATGATAACTTGGTAAGAATATTTAACCCTTGGAGCCTTATTGCTATAGGAAATAGAAATATTAATTTTAATTTGAATACATATTTTTGATGCTTAAGGTTATAATAGAATACTCAGTATAATTCTTTCCAGGATAAACATATATAGAGTAGAATTAAACTCTCTAGGGAAAGTGGAATAGAAATAATAATTCAAGAAGAAATGGAATGATGTAAAATTTCTAACTCATAGTGGGAAGCTTACTTATCTATGTCAGGAATAGATGGTGGTGAGTATCAAACTGCTGAGACATTTAGAACCCACTGCATCAGTTGAACAGAGGGATGTAACTGTGTACTTTAAGATCACAACATTTACAATGCAGTGGAAAGGACATTCCACTCAATTATTTAACTTATGATGAGAAATTTTAAAAGTCAATTTAAAAATCATTCTTACAAAAGAGTTGTTAGGTATAGTTGAGAAAAAATTTAAAAATCATGTGGTGTTTTTTTTGTCATTGACTTACACAAGAAGACGGTATTTTTCCTACCTAAAACGTAGATGGGAAGTAGGCAACTGCTGGCATTGTTTCAATACCTCTACATTGTCAAGAAGAATGTGTTTACAATTCGTGCTCCTTAACTCATTGTTGTAACAATGCTGCCCAGCTCCAGATACCATGTCCACATTCCAAGGAGGACAAAAAAGGAGAATGAGCAGTATGAGCTACATATATCCCTTCCATCAGGAAAGCAAAAGCTTTCAAGGAATTATGATCCCCCCTCCACTCAGCCAAGAGACTTATGCCTCACTGTCCAGAATTCTGTCACCTGGCTACTCAAGCCTGTGAGGAAAGCTGGGAAAGTCTCTGCATTAGCAGCTGGAAACGACAAACAGAGCTGGAAGTGAGTTTGCGTTACCCAACCCAGAGTGTCTGAAGCTGGTGGCAGATGGCCAAAAATCCCTCCACAATGCTTGACACATCAAAACAGAATTTTCTGTGTTTCTGATATTTTGTCCTGGTCTATATTTATACACCAAAGTGGCCAATAATCTTGGACATGACAGAAAATAAAAACTTTATCTCTTGGTTGCAGTCTCAGGCTGAGGCTAAGGAATCATCTGGCGCTGAGTTGGCCTCAATGACTTTCTAAGTGTGGGGACCACAGGGAGGGAGAGGGAAGGGATGATCTCCATCATGGAGCCCAGTCCTCGATTCTTGTGCAGATGAAAAAGGGGTAGGGAATTGTGGCTGTTGAGTCTAAGGACAGCACAGAGGGGGCTGGGAGGTGTCTATCAAGGGGCTATGCCAGAAACCAATGGACACAAGGCCTTAAGTGGTACAAGAAGGGTGAAAGTCATCTTATTTAGAGTTCTGTAGAAAATGTAATTTGCAAATTGATTCTGTTTTCAATGAGCATGGTTTTGAAATCCTCTGTGCAAAAGATTTTGTACTATTGACTTGGGGGTAAGTATTAATTTAGAAATGTCCCCACAAGGGTAGAAGATGGGGACTTTAGACTCATTAATAAGTGCTAGAATCAACCTGAGCATTCATGCACGTGGTTTCCTTATAAGCCTACCCCACTCTTTGCTAATCTCCTCCCCCTTGTCTGGCATGAAGGTTTATAAAATGCTGGAGTAGGTATCAGGATGGAGGACAGGGAGCATGCCACAGGGACTTTTCTCCTCCATGGCCCTCCACAGTCTACATGTAAATCGATGCAATACACACTGTGAAGATCAACAAGAAAAGCAAATAAAGCCGTGTTGCCGTAAGTGGAAAGCCCAACATCAGATTTTAGCAGAGCTATCTCCTAAACTCCTGCTACAAAGCTTTGTAGAGAGCTAGTGAGTCCAGAAAAATAGTCTGGAAAAGGGAAACAGGCCACAGAGGGCTCCCAAATGAGGCAAGACTTTGCCCAAAAAGAAAAAAATCTACATTACTTATGGAAATTACGAAAAAGAGTTCTCGTCGATTGAAAGTTCAACAACCGGAAAGGGAAATGGAAGCATGAGGGACTCTAGGTAACAGACTTGGAAATGCTTCATTGCTGAAGGAAGTGAGGATAAAAGGGAAGGAGGGAGGCACTCTTTGGATAAAAAATGATGAAAAACAAAAAAGCAACCGGGGAAAAGTGGGGTTTTGTAGGACAACAGGAAATTACAACTTTGGACAATGCAAATCTCTAAGCCAGTTGCCAAACACAAAAGCCAGACAGTAATGAATCTGTCGTTTGGATTATTTTAACAGAATTCTGCATATCAGTAGATATGTACATCTGTCTATCACTGGATATCTTTATCATTCACTATGTTATGAATGGGACCATGAATGAGAGTGACTCTTTTTCCACAACTAAAAATATATGCACAGTGTATGTACAAACTCATTTGTCTGACGTATTTTGTATCTATCACAACTTAGGAAATGTAGAATATTTTCTCTGAATCACAATTTCTTTTTGATCTAATGTGGAATGGCATATTGGAAATGTGTGAAATGACTTCATTAATTAGTTCCAAAATGGATTGAGATTATGGAAACTAAGATATAGAAATTAGGGAAATGGACCCTTTAGGAAAGAAATGGACCAAATATCTCTTTATTCTCTTAATAACCTTATCTATTCATTACTTGAGTAGACACTTCATTCCTCTCTAACTCAATAGACTTGATTAAAATATAAAATTGTTTGCTATTTCAAGAGACACACCTAAAATATGAGGATACAGGAGGATTGAATATAAAGGGATAGAAAGAGACAAGTCAAGCAATACTAATGGAAAATAAAACCTAAAGAGTTATGGATAATATCAGACAAAATAGACTTTAGGTAAAAGCATTACTAGAGACAAAATTGGAACTTTCATAATGAAGATTTATTGTTTCGGTGGGAAGGTATGGTACGTGAAACTGTAATTTAAGTGTGTATTCTTCTACTGATGTGGCCTCAAAGTGTATAGAGCAAAAATTGAAATAACAACAGGAAAAATTAGAATCATAGTGGGAGAGTTTAAAAACCTTTTAACGATACATTTCTAACATTCGTAAAAGTAGAACTTCCATGCCCAACACTTAGCTTCAATGAGTCCCAGCTCCTGACGGTTTTTCTTTCCTTGTATTCCCACTCACTTTCAACCTCGCCTCCATCCCCCGCCCCAGTATTTTGAAACTAATCCCAGACATCATAACACTTCATCTGTAAATGTTTCAGAAGGTATCTTGAGACAAGGGAGCTCTTTTTAAATAACCACAAAAACATTGTAACACTTTCCAAATCAAGAGTAACTATTAAATATCATCACACATTTGTGTTCCTATTTCCCTGGCATTCACAAATTTTTAGAGTTTGTTTGAATTATACCATCTAAAACTGATGCCTGACCCTTTACTACTGGATTTTTCTTAGTAGCATTTGCCATTAACATACTATATACTTTATTTTTTATCATGTTTAGCATCTGTCTGCCCAGCAGATTAGTACCTGGAATACAATAAGCTATCAACATAATTGATGAATAAATGTATAAGTTTGGAGTTCAATAAAAAATCCTTTATTTTCCTAGTACATTATGAGAAGTACAAGAGTGGTATATTTGCTGGAGCCTTGTGGTGCCTGGTAAAGCCCCACTTCTCTCTCTCTCTCACCACAACGGGCATGGCTATGTGAAGGACGCTCACATGTATTAGAATGCAGTGCTTTAAATTCAGATGGGAAAATAAGACCTGAAGAAAGAAGATAGTAAGTGTACAAACAGAATTCAAGGATCCACTTCATTCCGTAGGCGAGGAATCCATTGCAATCCTCATTCTGCCTTTTAAAAAAACTTTTAGTTTAAAATTTTTTTATTGAGGTATGATCAAAATATAACATTATATTACTTTCAAGTGTACAACTTAATGATTTGATGTTTCTACATATTGCAAAATGATAACCACAAAAATCTACTTAACATCAGTTAACATAAACAGTTACAATTTTTTTTCTTGGGATGAGAACTTTTAAGATCTACTCTCTTCACAACTTTCAAATATGCAATATAGTATTATTAATCATGGTCATCATATTGTACATTACATACTCATGACTTCTTTATTTATACCTGAAGATTCCACCTTTGGATCCCTTCCACCCATTTTACCCACAGCCATCCTCTGCCTCTAGCAACCACCAATCACTTCTCTGTATGTATGAGTTTGGTTTGTTCGTTTTTGTTTTAAGATTCCATATGTAAGTGAGATCATGTGGCATTTGTCTTTCTCTGTCCGACTTATTACACTTAGCATGATGCCCTCAAGATCCATCTATGTATTTGCAAATGGCAAGATTTCATTCTTTTCATGGCTGAATAATATTCCATTATTTATGTTTACAACAATTTCTTTATCCAGTTATCCATAGATGGACGCTTAGGTTGTTTTCATATCTCGGCTATTGTAAAAAAATGCTGCAATGAACATGGGGGTGCATATATCTTTTCAAGTTACTGTTTTCATTTTCTTCAGATAAATACTCAGAATTGAAACTGCTGGATCATATGGTAGCTCTGTTTTTAATTTTTTGGGGATCTTCCATACCGTTTTCCATAGTGCCTGCACCACTTCATTCCCACCAACAGTGCACAAGGGTTCCCTTTTCTCCACATCCTCATCAACAACTTGTTATTTCTTTTCTTTTTGATGATAGCCATTCTAGCAGGTGTGAGGTAACATCTCCTTGTGGTTTTGATTTGCATTTCCCTGATAACTAGCAACGTAGAGCATCTTTTCGTGTATCCATTGGCTATCTGTATCTTCTTTGGAAAAAATCCCTATTCATATCCTCTGTCTATTTTTTAATTGGATTATTTGGTTTTTGCTATTGAGTTGTATGAGTTCTTTATATATTTTGGATATTAACCCGTTAACAGATACATGATTTGCAAGTATTTTTCTCATTTTGTAGCTTGCCTTTTTATTTTCGTTGATGTTTTCTTTTCATGTACAGAAAACTTTTAGATGATGCAGTCCCACTTGTTTATTTTTGTTTTTGTTGCTGTTGCCTTTGGTGTCAAGTACAAAAAATCATCGTTGAAACAAATTTCAAGGAGCTTACCACCTATGTTTTCTTCTGGGAGTTTTATAGTTTCAGGTCTTAAATTCAAGTGTTTTCTCTGCCTGTTTTAGAGTTACACTGGAAACCTTTACTACAACCAGTCTTGTGTTGAGGATAGAAAATGCAAAGATGATTTCTGGAGTTTGCATGTCCAGTCCTTCCCAGAGCTGACACTACAAGTGGGCAGAAGGCATTCTCACCTTGTGCCTAAGGAGACTGTGGAAGGATCTGCAGTCCTATTTTATGAAGCCAATTCAGAATTATGGATTCAGCTTTAGATGTGCAGTCCTCTGGGTAAAGACTTTGACTTCCAGTGTTAGGACTCTAGTATCACTTCATGAACAAATTATCTTCTTAATTGCCCCTCAGCTTTTGCACCCAGCCACTTTACTGTATTTGATAATTATTTTTAATAGTTTTTTGATAGATTCTTGACGGTTTTCTATATATAGATTTCTGTCATCCTCAAATAGTGACAGTTTTACTTCTTTCTTTCATATTTGGATCACTTTTATTTCTTTCTCTTGCCTTATTGCTATGGCTAGGACTTCTAATACTATGTTGAACAAGAGTGATGATAGTGCACATCCTTGTCTTTTTCCTGTTCTCAGTGGAATAGCTTTCAATGTTTCACTGCTGAGTATGATGTTGGCTGTGGGTTTTTCATATGTGGCCTTTATTATGTTTAGGTACTTTGCTTCTTCAGCCACTTTATTGAGACTCTTTATCATAAATGGATGTCGAATCTTGTCAAATTCTTTCTCTGCATCTATTGAAATTATCATGTAATTTTTATTCTTCATTTTGTTAATATGGTGTATTACATTGATTGATTTGTGGTATTGAATGATTCCTGCACCCATGTAATAAATCCCACTTGATCGTGGTGTATGACACTTTTAACGTATTGTTCTTTTCAATTTGCTGATAATCTACTGAGGATCTTTTTATGTATGTTCATCAGTGAAATTGGCCTGCGATTTCCCTTTTTTGCATTTTCTTGTCTGGTTTTGGTATCAGGGTAATTTTTTTTTTTTTAGATTTTTTATTTTTTTCCTTTTTCTCCCCAAAGCCCCCCAGTACATAGTTGTATATTCTTCGTTGTGGGTCCTTCTAGTTGTGGCATGTGGGACGCTGCCTCAGCGTGGTCTGACGAGCAGTGCCATGTCCACGCCCAGGATTCGAACCAACGAAACACTGGGCCGCCTGCAGCGGAGCGCGTGAACTTAACCACTCGGCCACGGGGCCAGCCCCTGGTATCAGGGTAATTTTGTCCTTGTAAAATAAGTTGAGAAGCACCTTGTCCTCTTCAATTCTTCAGAAGAGTTTGAGAGAACGGGCAGTAAATCTTCTTTGTACATTTGGTAGATTTCACCAAAGGAGCCGTCTGGACCTGAACTTTTGTTTTGGGAGGTTTTTGATTAGTGTTTCAGTCTCTTTACTTGTGATTGGTCTACTCAGATTTTCTATTTCTTCTTGATTTAGTTCT
The DNA here is from genome assembly GCF_041296265.1 of Equus caballus. Taxonomy (NCBI): domain Eukaryota; kingdom Metazoa; phylum Chordata; class Mammalia; order Perissodactyla; family Equidae; genus Equus; species Equus caballus. The sequence continues at coordinate 44,133,240 of NC_091704.1, forward strand.
GAGAGGCTGTATGATTCTAAGAATGTATGCATTTCTTCTGGGTTACAATTTGTTGACATTTAGCTTTTCATAGTGTTCTCTTACAATCTTTTGTATTTCTGTGCTATCTCTCATAATTTGTCCTATTTCTTTTCTGATTCTACTTATTGGAGCTTTCCTTCTTTTGTTCCTATTGAGTCTGGCCAAGAGCTTGTCAATTTGGTTTGTCTTTTCAAAGAACCAGGTCTTAGTTTCATTGATCTTTCCTATTGTTTTTTATTCTCTATTTCACTTATTTCTGCTCGGATTTTTATTATTTCCTTCCTTCCAGTGATGTTGGGCTTTATTTGTTCTGCTTTTTCCAGTTTTTTAAGGTATATTCAGCTATATTTCTATATACTAACAAAGAACTAGCGGAAAGAGAAATCAAGAATAAAATTCCATTTTGATCACCATAAAAAGAATCAAATACCTAGGAATAAATTTAACCAAGTAGTTTTAGACATATACAGTGAAAAGCATAAGACATTATTGAAAGAAATTGTAGAAGACATAAAGAAATTGAAAGATATTCCTTGCTTATGGATTGGAAGAATAACCTAGTTACAAAGTCCACATTGCCTAAAGCAATCTACGGATTCAATGCAATCCCAGTTAGACTGCCAATGACGTTCTAACAGAAAAGGATCAAAGAATCCTAAAACTTATATGGAACAATAAAAGACCCCAAACAGCCAAAGGAATCCTATGAAAAAAGAACAAAGCTGAAAGTATCACACTCCCTGATTTCAAAATATACTACAAAGCTATAATAATCAAAACAGCATGGTACTGGCATACACAGGTAAAAGGAACAGAATTGACAGTCCAGAAATAAGCCTACACATCTATTGATAGCTATACTTTAACAAAGGAGCCAAGAACATACAATGGAGAATGGATAGTCTCTTCAATAAATGGTGTTGGTACAACTGGACAGTCATATGTAAAAGAATGAAAGTAGACCATTATCTTACACCGTGCACAAAAATTAACTCAAAATATATTATAGACTTGAATGTAAGATCTGAAACCATGAAATGCCTAGAAGAAAACTAGACAGCATACTCTTTGATGTTGGACTCAGTAGTATCATTTTGGATACCATGTTTCCTCTGGCAGGAGAAAGAAAAGAAAAAATAAACAAATAGGGTATATCAGACTAAAAAACTTCTTCACAACAAAGGAAACCATTAAAAAACCAAAAACACAACCCACCAACTGGGAGAAAATATTTGCAAATCATATATCCTGCAAGATGATAATTTCCAAAATATGTAAAGAACTCATAAAGCTGAACAACAAGAAAATGAACAACCAAATCAAAAAGTGGGCAGAGGAAACAGACATTTTCCCAAAGAAGATATACAGATGGCCAATAGGCACATGAAAAGATGTTCAACATCATTAATTATCAGGAAAATGCAAATGAAAACTACAAGGAGATTTCACCTCACGCCATCAGAATGGCTGTAATTAACAAGTTAAGAAATACCAACTGTTGGTGAGGACGTGGATAAAAGGGAATCCTCATATGCTGCTGGTGGGAATGCAATCTGGTGTAGCAATTATGGAAAAGATTATGGAGATTCCTCAAAAAAATTAAATTAGAAATACCATATGTTCTAGCTATTTCACTTCTGGGTATCTATGCAAGGAACATAAAACACTAATTGGATAAAATATATGCTCCCCTATGTTCACTGCAGCATTAACTCACAATAGCCAAGACTTGGAAGCAACCCAAGTGCCCATCAATAGATGAATGGATAAAGGAGATGTGGTATATTTACACAGTGGAATACTGCTGACAAATAAAAATGGCAAGCAATAGGACATATTGGAGAATATGAGGAAGCCATTTGGTGTAAACCTAATTTGGCCTGACCTTGTCTTTCCAAAAGGGCTTGACCCGTGGCTGTTGAGCATGCATTGTATATCTGCTTTAGATATTCCCTATGGCAAGAACAAAGGCCCTTGAGATAAAGGTGAACTTCCCTCCCCCTCCCAACATTGGCATCTCCTTAAGGATTAAGCATCTTTCCTTAGGCTAGAAACTGATTGCTGCGCTCACCTGTGACCGCCCAGCTCGAGACAATAGACTTGCCTCCTGCTGAGCCCTCTGAGATAGCAGACCCACTACCTGCTGTCTCCATCAAGCGCTGTGCTGACAGGGCAATCTTGTGACTATTGTGGGAGGGACATTTCAATCATATGTGAAACGTCCTGCTTGGGGGTATATAACCAATCTGTGCACCTCACTTCTTTGGTGCCCTTTCTTCCTTTGGGAAGAAAGGCCCCAGGCCATGGTCCTCAGATTTCAGCTCAGAATAAACCCACCCAAATTTTCATTTATAGATTGGTTGTGGATTATTTTTGTCGACACTGCTCAGCCATAAAAAATACCAAACAGTGCCATTTGGGAAACATGGATGGACATGTGGGTATTATGCTACGTGAAATAAGTCAGACAGAAAAAGACAAACACTGTGTAATTTCACTCATGTGAATGATAAACAAATAAACAAACACATAGATAAGGAGAACATATTGGTGGTTCCCAGAGGTGACTTGAAATCTGAAGGGGTAAAGGGCCACATAGGTATGGTGGCAGATAGAAACCAGACGTTTGGTGGTGAACATGATGCAGTCTATACAGAAGTCAAAATACATGAAATTTCTATAATGTTATAAACCAATGTGATCTCAACAAAATAATAAAAATTTAAAAAATGAAAGAGGCTCTCAGAGATATAATGCAAGAAGGTAGGTCGATTTCACTTGGGGATTTGCTTCCAGAGAGTATAAACTAACTACTCCCAGGGAGTAGACACTACTTTCGGGGGGGAGTGTCCCTTGTGCTTGGGACACTAGAAGAGATTTTAAGTAGGTCCCTGGGGAAATGGGTCATGGAGATGGCAGTGTGAGGTCATTAGAGCAGTTCGACTGAAGGTGAAGTTTCATAAGTTTGGGAAGGGTCCATAAAACTGAGATGGCTCAAGTCACTTCAAGTTGGAGCTCTGATCAACGTGATTTCCTAAGGTCTCTACCATTCCTGGTTCCGAGTATTTTCTACGGGGAGAGTGTGGTGATTACCTGGACAGAGAGGGGTTAAGGATCAGCTCACTAACCCCTCCTTCGGATGAGGGCAGATTATTCAAAGGAACAGGAGTCTAGGGAGGAGGGGCAGAAGAGCAGGAGGAGACAAAGAGAAGAGAGACAGGTGAGATCCATCTCTTACCGCCTCCCAAGCTCCCAGTCAGCTTGAATCCTTCACAGCCTGTGCACCATGTGTCTGGGGTGCACACAGGTCCCTTTTCCTGCAGGAGGCACAGGGCTCCCAGCACAGGAACCAGCATTATGAGGCCACGGACGCTGCTTCTCATCTGCTTCCTTCTGCCTGGGCTCCTGCTCTCAGAGGCCGCCAAAATCCTGACTGTGTCCTTGTTGGGTGAGTGTTTGGCCAAATAATCCAGAGACAGGAGCATCCCAGGCATCTGTACCAGGGCTCAGTCAAACAGCCCTAGGTCAGAGGGTTGTTTCATGTGTTTTTCCAGACTGGGCGGGTTTTCTCCCCTGGCTGGAAGATAAAGGGATGGGTGCTGTTTGTGGATGCAGAAAAGGGCGTCTCCCACCACTGAGGTGGAGAAGATAGTTCTAGAGAAAATAGAAATACTCTTTCCTCTCTCTTCTCACTCAGGACCAGCTCCCTATTATGCAGGGCTGGGGCCAGAATTTCAAGCTCCAGCCAGTGCAAGAGACCCCAGGATGACTCCTCCTGGGCACAGACTGGGCATTCAGAGCCTCATTCTAAACTTCTGAGGGGTGTCCGTCAGTTGCCAGCAGAGGCTGTGCCTAGACTTTGCAGGCTCTCTGAGGGAGGGGGCAGCAGTAATTTTTGGAGCCCATGGGAGCCAAGGTGGAGCAGGGGAGATATTTCAACGATAATTAGAAGGGTGGAGTGTTCTCATCCAGGGGAAACCTGGAGAACTGACCAGGGCTGAGGAATGGCTCCCGTACATTCAGGTTTCTCCCGGTCCCCCTTTCTTTCACTCGTGCTGCTGGAGATGTTTGAAGGACTCGTGGAACTTTTAATTCTTTATTTTGTGGCTTTAGTTTTATATACTTTATTTTTTCACCAAAGAGGACAGAAGAGGAAAAGGGAAAAAATATCATGATGAAGGGGTCATGAAGGACGTAGCTTCCTCAAATTTTCTTTCAACCCAGGGTGGACTCTCTTAGATCACTTTTAGGTCACTGAGAATCAGGGGACCTTAGAGCTGGGACGAAGAATAAACCATATGATTCGTCTCCCACAATGTTTTCCTGAGCAGGAAAGCATGGGTCATAGAGGGGAGGTGCTTTTTGCAGATCACACCAGAGGTCCCTAATGCGGCGAACACCATGGATTTACTCAGCATTTCTAACCCCAAGACCATCCTCTCCACAGCTCTCCTTCTCACCACTTTTTAGTGGAGAGTTTTTATAATCACTCTTTAAGAAAACCTGTAACACCATTGGAAAGCTTGTTTTTTCCTTTCTGTAGTAGTGATGAAGTAAGAGAGCTCTCTCACCTCTTGAAGGTATACCCTTCTCCTGCTTCAGACTCGGAGAGGGAGCTGGTGTGGTTTGTGAGGAGCTGGAAGCCCCGTCTCTGCCCCAGGATGCACTGGAGCTCACAAGACCCTCTATGATGGGATGCCTGTGGGGTCACCTCTTCTCCCAGGCTCCAAGGTCTAATATGGATTAAAATGTGAATATGAGACGTGGGACATTTGTACTTTACACCTCCCCTGGTACTTCAGACTATGCAAGTCTGGCTGTAAAAAGCTGAGAAACAGCGACACACCTTTTCTCTAGCACTGCATCCCTCTAACCTTCATCTCCAAACTCTTGGCATTTGCCATTAACTTCTCTCCTGATCTGACTTTCTCTGCTGCTGAGACCCTCAGACTCAAGCAAAGGTGCCGTGTTGGAGTGGAGTCTAAAAGAAGACTTTACTGGGATGGAACCTGTACCTCCCCTGATGATCAAGCTTCTCTTTCATTAGGATCCCGGGATTGTGCTAGGATGAGTGATATCTCAGTCTTCATGCATATAGATTCCTGCAGGCCCTCTGCATGGACCCCCAAAATTATCTTGAATGTCGTAATTTGATGTTATACACAATTCAGGCCCCAGCTGAGAAATGTTCCGCCCAATACATTTGAATCTGAAGGATTTGGGCTGTAAGTGCTGACTCCATGTCCTTCTGCTCCATTGGCTGTTTCTTGGACTCGCATTCCTGCTCGCATATTTCTAGCTCCTATGCTAGCACAAATTTCCAAATAAAAGGTTTTCAGAAATATCTCTAGTTGATTGTGCAACCCTTTACACTCACACCCACAGCATTGTGCCAAAGTTTCCTCTGGTGCAGTTATTTCTTTAGGAGATGTTGTCTCCAAATTGCCTGAGCTAAAATGCAGCATGTACCTTAGGATCAGGAACTCCTTAAGGCTTAAGCACCAAGGAGCTCATCATTGACATGGTGGTTAGAGTGACAAGGGTGGACCTTTGATAGAAGTTTGCCATAGGTCAAGGATGTGGGCCAGCAGGCTCTGGGGGAGTGGGCTAAGGTGTACCCTGATGGATATGGAAAGTGTGAATGATGTTCATCTTTCTCTAATTACCATTAATTTTCTGTTTCCTTACCCCTCCTCTTCTGGATTTATCAACCCATCAACCTAGAACTTCTGTTCTCATCATTATAAAAATGAAGTTGTGCATTGTTCCTAGGTAGAAGTCATTATCTATTAATGGACTGAGTGTCTCAGATTCTTCAAGATCATGGTCATAATGTCACCATGCTTCTCCAGAGAGCAAGATTATTGATATCAGGTATCTTTTCTCACTAATTCTTTATTTCTTTTACTCCAAGCAAAGAACCACAATGCCTTTTGCATAGAAAGAGTTTTCAAACAGTATTTAAGATGCAATTGGATTGAAAGAATGAAAACGATGTGTCCGTGTGTGTTTGTGTTTATGTAAGGTGTTGGAAACCTCCTGGGCTCTGTCAATCAGAATGCTATACTCTGTAATCCCATATTTTCCTCCCTTATCTGGCCTTCTACTCTATCCCAAGCAATTCTCCGCACTTTATTACAGATTATTTTGTAAATGCTTCTTTATAACTTGGCTTGAAAATATGTTGAATAGAAGTGTTCAGCCATAAATAAAGTTTTTAATTGGTAAGATCACTTTTCTTTTTCTATAGCTTATTAAGTTCTCCTCTTATGATATCTGAAATTTAAGGAAGCTTTCTCAGGAGTTCCGTATTTATGCAGCTAAGATCAGAATCTATTATTGAGATGATGTTTTTTCTTGAAAAGCCAGTGGCTCCCCGTGAGTTTGTGCATAGTGATGTTGGAAATTCCTAATTGAGTCACTGAATCCAAATAAGTTTAGCTAAAATGAATTCTTAAATGCTATCAACTCTTTTCTTCTGACAGACAAGGGGATGGTGGGTCAGAGAATTGAAATGATTTGCTCAAGGTCACATGGCAGGCTATTAATAGTGTTGGGTGGATTTAGGACTTTAAGCTCTGGTTTGCTTAGTCTGAAGTATTGCTAAGGCTTTGATTTTTCAAAAAAAAAAATCCAATGTTAAGCCATATATATATATATATATATATATATATTTGGTGTGGATGATTGGGTCTGAGCTAATATCTGTGCCAATCTTCCTCCACTTTGTATGTGAGATGCCACCACAACATGGCTTGATTAGCACCTGGGATCTGAACCTGTGAATCCTGGGTCAGTGAAGCAAAACATGTGAACCCAACCACTGTGCCACTGGGCCGGCCCCAAGCCACATCTTTGAGGAACATGATTTTGAGACATTATAAAAATTGAGGTGACTTCTGGGCTTCGTTTTTGTCAGATTGTTTCAAAAGAATATTTTTCTGTGAACACTTTTTAAAGTTTTTTATTGTGGCAAAGCATACATAATATAAAAATGACCATTTGGACCATTTTTGTGTACAATTTTAGTGACTTTGGGTATATTTACATTGTTGTGCCACTGTCACCAGCATTTTTTCGTCATCACAAACTGGAATTCTGTACCCTTAAACAATGATGGCCCATTACTTGCTTCCCCCAGCCCTTGATAACCACTATTCTACTTTTTTATCTAATAATTTGGCTAGTCTCAGTAGAAATGAAACTGTCACTCTTTCTAGATGACATGATTTTATATGTAGAAAACCTTAAAGAATCCAACTTATAGAAAACTTATAGAAATAATAAATGAATGCAGTAAAGTTGCAGGATACAAAGTCAGTATATGAAAATCGGTTGCATTTCTATACACTAACAAGGAAGTAGCAGAAAGAGAAATTATGAGTACAATCCCACTTACAACTGCAACAAAAAGAATAAAATACCTAGGAATAAACTTAACCAAAGAGGTCAAATATCCATACACTGAAAACTATAAAACGTTATTGAAAGAAATTGAAGAAGATGAAGAAATAGAGAGATATTCTACGCTCTTGGATCGAACAATTAACGTAGCCAAAATGTCAATATGTCCAAAAGCAATCTACAGATTCAATGCAATCTCTATCAAAGTTTCAACATTTTTCACAGAAATAGAACAAAGAATCCTAAAATTAATATGGAACAACAAAATACCCTGAATAGCCAAAGGAATCCTGAGGGAAAAGGAGCAAAGCTGGAGGTATGACACTCCCTGATTTCAAAAAATACTTCAAAACCATAGTAACCAAACATCATGGTATTGGCACAGAAACAGACACACAGATCAATAGAACAGAATTTAGAGCACAGAAATAAATCCACACATCTGTGGACAGCTAATTTTTGATGAAGGAGCCAAGAACATACAATGTAGAAGTGAAAGTCTCTTCATTAAGTGGTATTGCGAAAACTGGACAGTCATATGCAAAAGAATTAAAGTAGACCATTATCTTACACCATGCAAAAAAATTAACTCAAAATGGATTAAAGACTTGAATGTAAGACCTGAAACTATAAAACTTCTAGAAGAAAACATAGGCAGTACGCTCTTCTACATCAGCCTTAGCAGCATATTTTCAAGTACTATGTCTGATCGGGCAAGGGAAACAAATGAAAAAATGAACACATGAGACTACGTAAAACAAATTAGCTTCTGCACAGCAAAGGAAACCATCAGCAAAATGAAAAGATAACCTAACAATTGGGAAAAGATATTTGCAAACCGTATATCTGATAAGGGGTTAAAATACGAGATATATAAAGACCACATACATCTCAATAACAAAAAATCTAACAACCCAATTAAAAAAATGGGTCAAAGATCTAAACAGACATTTCTCCAAAGAAGATATACGGATGGCCAATAGGCACATGAAAAGATGTTCATCATCACTGATCATCAGGGAAATGCAAATCAAAACTACACTAAGATATCACTTTACACCCATTAGAATGGCAAAAATAACCAAAACAAAAAGTAACAAATGTTGGCGAGGTTGTGGAGAAAAAGGAGCCCTCATACACTGCTGGTGGGAATGCAAACTGGTGCAGCCACTATGGAAAACAGTGTGGAGATTTCTCAAAAAATTAAAAATAGAAATATCATATGACCCAGCCATCCCACTACTGGGTATCTATCCAAAGAACTTGAAATCAGCAATTCCAAAAGTCCCATGCACCCCTGTGTTCATTGCGGCATTATTTACAATAGCCAAGACATGGAAGCAACCTAAATGCCCATCAACTGATGAGTGGATAAAGAAGATACAGTATATGTATACAATGGAATACTACTCAGCCATAAAAAGGATAAAATAGTCCCATTCACAACAACATGGATGGACCTTGAGGGTATTCTGTTAAGTGAAATAAGCCAGATACAGAAAGACAATCTCTGTATGACTCCACTCATATATGGAAGTTAAACATGTGGACAAAGAGAACAGATTAGTGGCTACCAAGGGAAGGGGGGGTGGGGGGATGGGCACAAAGGGTGAAGTGGTGCACCTACAACACGACTGACAAACAATAACGTACAACTGAAATTTCACAAGGTTGTAAACTATCATAATCTCAATAAAAAGTTAAAAGAAAATTAAGAATAGAAATGCCATATGATCCAGCTATTTCACTGCTGGGTATTTATCCAAAGAACATGAAAACATGAACTCATATACATAAACCCCTATGTTCATTGAAGCACTATTGACAACAGCCATGACTTGGAAGCAACCTAGGCGCCCATCAAGGGACAAATGGATAAAGAAGATGTGGTATATATACACAGTGGAATACCACTCAGTCATTAAAAATGGTGAAATCTAGCCATTTGTGACAATACGGATGGACCTTTAGGTATTATGCTAAGCAAAATAAGTCAGAGAAAGAAAGTCAAATACTGTAAGATCTCACTCATAAATAGAAGATAAAAACAACAACAAAAAATCACATAAAGACAAACATTGGATTGGTGTTTGCCAGAGGGGGAAAGTGGTAATTAGGTACCTGTGTGTGGGGATGGATTGTAATTAGTCTTTTGGTGGTGAACTTGACGTAATCTACACAGAAATTGAATTGTAGTTATGTGCACCTGGAATTTATATAATGTTATAAACCAATGTTTCTGCAATAAAAAAAGAAAAAATGATATTTTTTGCAGTTCCCATGTAGTTGAAAAACTACTGGAAGCTATAGACCTTCCACCCTTTTAACAAACATCTGTACACCAAATCTATAAACAATTCAGGGAGTTCGTGGAGCCCTTCAATTTTATCCTCAGTTTTCAGGCTTAAGTGTGTGGAGTTTCCTTCACCATTCTCCATTCATGGGCATTTTTTAAGCTTTGAAAGAGTATATTCATTCTTCACTTCTGTCACACAGCTTGCTAAATGTCTGCAAATAAGGAAAACACATGATTGGGGTTTGATGTCTGACCTGATGTTCGTTTCACTGTGTTGAAATATTTGAACCACTCACTAACTCCTCGTTTGGACACACTTCTCTATCTTGTTTATTTATTTGTGACACTAATAAATGAATGATGTCAGTGGCAGTTAAGCAGCAAAGATCTCTAATGGTCACGTGTACTACTGCTCCACCAGTATAAAGAATTACAATTGGGTTACGGGGAGAGTCTGATAGGACACAGAGGAGCTTGACAGAACAAGCCTAGACTACCTTGAACAGACAGTCAGTAGAAATGCAAATGCTAAGAACTCTGCTAACGAGGACTCAGAGGGAAGTGAGGAGCTTGGTAGAGAAAATCTATATTGTCTTAGATAATATGTAAATCATCCTAAGTAGAACTTGAGTAGAAATAGAGATGTTAAAGGCTTCTTGCTGCTTATAGCAAAATGTGAGAGGAAAGAAACAAATTGAAGCAAGAATTATTAAGCATAATGAGAGCAAGTCTTCACGATTTTGGAAATTCTTAGCCTATACAGATTGCAATAGATTCTAAATTTAAGGAATTCACTTTGATGAAATCAAAGAAAGCCAGTGTTTTTACAGAGGAAACCAGTGGTGTGGCTGGATAACCTTTTGCTATTGCCCTTGAAAGATTAAAAGTTCAGAATATTCAGTCTCACAGAGAGCTCTTTGAAAAGTAGGTTTGCGATTCGTGGATCTGTTCAGCCATATTAGCTGAAGTCAAAAATAGAAATGAAATTATTTTGTAAAAATCTGTGGAGCAGCCTCGTGTCTAGTGGAATGAATTCCTATGACATACCCAGGAGATCCACAAGGTACTTGAGAATTTTATAGTAGAAGAAACACTGTGAGTTTGGACTGAAGGAGACAAAGGGAAGATGATATGAAAGAAGGCTGTTAGACTCCCTAAAAGTAAGAAACAGGCAGATAAACTATTCAGGTGCAAACACACGATATGTTTTATAGAGAACAAAGAACCATGAGGTGAGGCAGTGAGTCCAGAGGGTAGATCTTCAAGTTCACAGGGCTGAATTTCAAATCATAGAGGATTATTTCCTGTCCTTAAAACCTAATATTGTATGCCCAGGTGGATATCAAAATTTTTTAGAATGGGTAATTTATGTTTTGCTTTCATTTTGTTCCACGTAGAATGATAAAAAACAGTAACTGGAATTTTACACAAGACCCACTATTGTTTCTTGGGAGCAGATAACTTGTTTCCTAAATTTATCTGTTCACAGATGGAGAGAAATTTGGCCCCTGGATGGATCATACCAAGACTCTCACTCATACTTGAAAAATGCTTTGGATGATATAATTTGGGACTTTTGAGCTGATCATATCTAGATGAGGTTTTGAACTATGAGTTGATGAGGTAATGGTTTGAGACTTTAGATGTTGGGATGGGGTGAATGCATTTTGCACATACAGTGTACATGAGTGTTCAGTACAGAAAGAAGAATGTAGTAGGAAAATAATGTCCCCTGAATGATATCCATGTCTCCATCCTTGGAACCAATGAATATGCTACCTTACCTGGCAAAGGGTCTTTGCCGATGTAATTAATGTAAGGGTCTTGAGATGGGGAGATTACCTGGATTATCCCGGTAGGCCTGATATGATTACAAGAGTCCTTCTATCAGACAGAATAGGACAGGAGAGTGAGAGAAGGAATGTGGTGATGGAAGGAAAAGTCAGAGTGATGTGATTGACAGTTGGAAGGAGGCCCTGAGGCAAGGAATACAGGCAGCCACTAAAAGCTGGAAAAGGCAAGAAAAGAGATTGTCTTCTAGGGCTTCCAGAAGGAATGCAGGGCTTCTCACACCTTGCTTTTATCCAACCGAGACCCATTTTTGACTTTTGATCTATAGAACTGTAAGATAATAAATTTGTCTTGTTTTAAGTCACTAAGTTTATAGCAATTTTTTAGGAAGCAATAAGAAGCAACTACAGTCATCATAGGTGGTCAGGAGCACTCCAGGAGGCATGAGAGGAGGTTTTTAAAGCCTCTACAATAAAGGCAACTTTGGGGGACACTCAGGGCAGTGCCTATTATGTTGCAAATTGGAGAGATTCTAGAGCTGTTATTGGGTGAGCAATTCAAAGTGGGCTGCTTTTCAAGTAATAAGCATAAATGGACCTAAGTAAAACATATGAACAAGAGATATGCTGTCTCCAAAATGCAAAAAGGCCTAAAGATGTTGGACTTGTTGAAATATCATGGTCAATAGTTGTTTCCTGACAGTGCCATGGATAGAGAGGCCTTAGACTGACCACAAAGTTCCCAGGAACATAACTGAGGTAGTAGCCTTGAGCTTTGTGTGGGGGCAATGGCACATGCCTTTGTGTGAGTCCCTTGGTTGAATTATTCCAAGTTTTGAATGAGTATAGCAAGTGAATCTCTTTGGAGGAAGAAGTCCTCAAGGTAATGTCATATCTGTGCTCCTGGAGAAAGTTGGATGTGGTTAAGATCTTTCTGACAAAGATTGTGGCCGATGGTAGGGCAGTTGAAGTACTCCATGGGTAACCAGTTAAAGATGTTTTCTGTCTCTTCCAAGGTGCAGGCAACTGAGATTGAGAGCCTGTTGAAACAGTTACTGAACAGAACATATTAGCCAAATCTATGATGTAAAGCATTCGCCAGTAAATACTTGGATAAAGTCAGTAATTTCACTCTGATTGGGTATGTGAGCTCTAATGTGTGGGACCATGTATTAATCTCTCCCTAACCACCATACACAGTTAGGTTAGGTGTCATGGCTGTTGAAGGCACATGTGCATTTAGAGAGTATGAAAGGTTTATTACTCAAATAATAAGGCCTTTTTTTTTGAAAAAGCAGGACAAGTTCCCAAGCAAATCTGAAAAATGGCTTTCCAGAGCATGGAGGGATGTCTTGCTTGAGTTTTTATTGTGGGTAGAGGGATGGGATGAGCTGAGATGTCCTCCTCATTGGCCTGCCTTCTGTGGTTTGAAACTCCCAATAGAGCCAAGGGAGGGAGCATGGGGAGATTCTTAACAGCTTGTCCAGACGAGGCACAGAAGAGGGAGTGGGAGATAGGGCTTGAAACTTGTCCACAGTCAAACATCAAAAATAGACTCATACTTTCTGTTACATGTGAATAATGGGGGAGAAGCCAAGTTGGTAAGTAGAAGTACAGTGAACTACTATTTCAGTTAAGCCACTGAGGTCTTTTAGTGAAACAAAAAACAATTTGGATGTATTGCTTTAAATAATGAGAATGAACTTTTCTAAACTAGAAAGTGCAGAGGCTCTGGAATCAAAGGGACTTGTATTTAAATAGAAACTCTACCACTTCCTATGGGTGCAACCTTGACATATTATCTTAAGCTCAATTAACTTTTTTTTCTCACCTGTAAAGTGAGAGCGATAGCTATACCTTCAGTGGAAGCTTTAATGGAAGCTTCCATTACTTTAAACTGAGAAGAATTCCTGAATCTTTGCAAGGTTCTCAACCTATGTTTTCAGTTTATAAGACTGAATGAATGAGAAAGCAACCAAATCAAACAAAAATAGTTCAAAAGGTAAGCATTCAAATAAATATAAAATTATTGGAACAAAAACATGTTGCTATCATCGTGCTAATGTTATTCCATATTGTGTAACATTTTTAACCCATTGGTGTTTCTTAGGGTTCAAAGAGGAGGAAGAATCATACCAAGTTCTCAGTTGGTTTCTACTTGAAGATTATAACAAAGAATTTAAGAAATATTTGTATTTCTTTATTAAAGCAGCTTTGGCTGGCAGGTAATTTCTATTTATTATTTTAACAAAAGATTCAATGTTTTAGTGATATAAATTAATGGAGGATGTATGTATGTTTGGACTAAGGATATGACAAAGGGGTGTATGGATGGATGGATAGATGGATGAATGAGTGGATGGATGGATGATGGGATAGATTATGAGTAGACGGTTAGGTAACTAGGTATTTCTCACCAAATCGAGTACCATCACTGGAGATTCTTTCTTACTCTGTATTCTCCCTCTTCCTCTACCAGCAGGAATATATTTTGGTAGAAACCGGGAGTTGTTCTTTTTGGGACCTCCTTGCAATACTTCACTTAACAATCATCATCTGTAATCTCCCCGACACTAAAGCACAAGTCACTGCTGATAAGATAGTGAGAGCCACCTTCGTCCACTTATTTTTCCTCCTTATCACAGTTATTCACTAATGAAGGGATGATTTGCGAAGACTGATTTTGTAGTACTTGAATAGCTGGCCATGGAAAGTCCTTTTAAAAAGCAATCAGACTCGCGCAGAATAACACATGAATCTAATTCCTTTTGCTTCATCTTGAATGGAAAGGAACATATAAGTCCTTAACCTTGGACATAAAGGTGGACAGACAGAATCCGTGTATATCTGGGTTAATCAGAATGGCCTAACCCCTTCTTTTTACCTTGAAAATTCTATTTGCTAGTCAATGTCCTGCTCAGACATGACTTTTCCCTAAAGCCTTCTTTCCTCACTCAGATTGGAAGATCCTAGTTCATCCTGTACAGGTCTGATCTGACCTGCTTATCTGAACCTTAGTCTGTATCATCTTCATTGTTAGCTACAGGTTTTAATTATATGTTTTGTCTCTTCTCCTCTAATTTAATATTTTGAGGACAGGTATATGTAACTGTGTTTTCTTGAATTTTTTTCTATTTATTAGCTAAATTTTAAATGTAATTATATGAACTATATTCTAGGAATTTTTACAGCATTACTGAAATTATCCAAAGTACTTGGCAACCACTCCTTTGTGACATGAAATCTTTAAAAGTAAAGAGCAGAGGATGATTTCAGCCAGTCACTTCCATTGTGTGATTTATAAAGCTGATCCTAAAGATCAGGTAGAGATTTGCATATTGCTAAGGAGTGCTTAGCTTATGGGCCTTCTCTCCCTGGGGTGTGATGCTGCAGTGGTGCACAATTACAGGTGTGCCAGGTATTGATTCTCTGGGTGCTTCATGCAGCTGGTAGACCCCTGACGTTTTGAGCCCTTGCACTTGTCACCTCCGGTGCCTAAAGTGCAGATGGGCATCCTCATCCATTTCTCCATATATTGTACAAAAAAACCAGGATCATGTTCTATACAGGCAGTGATGGGAAAGCACTGCAAGAAGTTAGTCCTGGAATAATCCAATAGGCAGAGTCTTAATTGTACGTCAGTAAACTTTGCCATTATCTTTTCTGTATGCCACAGCCTTTATTGAAGTGGAAAGGCTAATAGTATGCTTGAAAATCAGGCTTTTTTTCCCTCATTTCTTAATTGATGGGCATAGAAAGGTAGAATTCCTATTTTTAGCTGAGATTTAGAGTTCTAGTAAGATCAAAAAGTCCCTTGGGTGAGGTGATCTGTCAACTGCAGAATATAGCATGATTTTTAAAAATAGCCTATATGTCCATGTTTTTAAGACTGTGTCATCAAGTAACTTGCAGTTTGGCTGAGTAAACAAGACAATCACTCAGCAAGAGTCAGTATTTATGTGAAGGTCAAGAAGAGCATCATGGAATTTATCAAGTAGAAAGAGACCTGTGAGGCCTGCTGTGGTCGTAGAAGGCTCCCAGAGGAGAAGACCCAACAGTGGAAATTTGGTCTCAGTTAAGGTAAGTCAAGTGTGACCACGGATTTCAAGACTTGAGAGTTTAAAGATAAATTTTCTAATGAACCGGCATAAAGGGTGCTTGGGATTTGGATCAGAGAGGAGAGGGGAGGGGAAGAAGGAAACACTCTCAGGAGCAGAATATCTGCTGGCGTGATTGGGGAAAGCATACTAATGGACAATGGTGGAATAGGATGCTGCTGCTAGGTGTGGTCTTGCTTACCCAGGAAATCGTAGCCCAAGATTCTTGTACTGTGAAATTAACACCTCCAACAAATCTTTATCGTTGATTTTCTTTCTCTCAGAGACATATTTGAAAACTGTTTAAAATTGTTGGAACTACAGGGATTTCAGTGCAGTCATTTGCTAAAGAGAAATGATATCATGGACTCCTCAAAGAAAGAGTACTTCAGTCTGATATTTGTAGAAGCATTTGACTTGTGTTCTTTCCTGGTTGCTGAGAAGGTTGGGAAGCCATTTGTGTCCATTCTTCCCACCACATGTGGCAACATGGCCTTTGGGCTACCAACCCCCTGTCTTATGTGCCAATATTATGTTCCTTCCTGACTGACCGTATGGACTTCTGGGGCCAACTAAAGAATTTTCTGATGTTCTTTGATTTCTCTGTGGAGCAATAGCAAATTCACTCTATGTTTGGCAACATCATCAAAGAGCATTTCCCCAAAGGCTCTAGGCCAGTTTTGTCTCATCATCTAGAGAAAGCAGAGTTGTGGTTTCTTAATTCTGACTTTCCCTTTGATTTTGCTTGGCCTTTGCTTCCCAACACTGGGTGTTTTAGAAGCTTAATGGCCAAACCTGTTAAAGCAGTACCACAAGGAAGTAAAACCTTAGCTCTTAATAGGGGCTTCATGCAGAGGCCTTCATGCAGATGTGGCTGCCTCTGCCAGTGAGATCCCGGGAGTGGAGTAGGGTGAGGCAAGTGAGGCTCCTAGGGCACACTTTTTAATAAAGTACTCATTTGCAGGGTCATGCAAGTACAGTGATGGCACTAGTACAACCCTAAGATTGAGGACTTTCTTAAATGCTACTCCAGAGTCCTCTCGCCTTGCCCTAGTCCTGGCCCTGGCAGGATAAGCCTTTTAATAAGTTGATAATTTTCATTTGCATTTGTATGATCATATGGATGGTAAGTATGCAGTAAGCATCCGTCATATGCAAGAATTGTTAAGGAGGTGAGTTATTTACAATGAAACACACAACACTGTGAGACAGGCTGTAACCAAGGCGTGACTTCCTGGGACTGACTGCAGGCAGCATCTCCAGTATCTCCAGCCTGTAGAGCCCTGGTTCCTAACTCCACCTAGACCTCCTGATTTGGTTGATCTGGGGTCTGGCCTGGGCATTGTCAGTTGTAAAAGCTGCACAGTCATTTTGAATGCATAGACTCAGAAATACTGCTAGAAGTTTGCAAAGTGGAGGGAGCTGAGATTAGTTGGCTGCCTATTGCCCATCTGTACTGTGTTGCCATTTCATGGAATTTATCTTATATATATTGTCACCTAGAGGAAAGTATGATCATCTCCATTTTTGTAAATGAGAGACAGAGACACAGGTGGTGTAAGTGACTTTTCCATTTCAGAGTGAAGAAGAGCCCTGATTTGGCCTGGGCCTTCCAGGCACTGATGTGTCTACCTTTCCTCTAGTGACCTTACATTGAGTGAGCAGGAAGAGTTGGGGAATGATCCATGGGCTAGATGGGCTCTGAGTGGGTGGCAGGATTTTTTAGGAATGGAGCTGGGAGAGAAGGCATTTCAGGTGGGGAGAACAGGGAGTACCAAGTGTGGAGGTAGAGTGACATGACCATGACTCTGCATTCCCTGAGTGACTCTGGCTAGACAATGAAGTGGAAGATTCAATTGCACTAATATAACCAGGCCAGATTGCAGGAGGTTTTATCTAGCAGGGTGACTTAGGCCTTGCCCATAGGGCTGGGGAGGGAACTGTTAAGTAGGAGCATAATAGGAGTGAGAGTTGCAATGGCTGTTAGATAACAGAGGCTTTTTTCGAAACATTTTCTTCTCTGTATTTTCCAACTTCTATATAATGGTCTTAAGTTGCTTTTGTAATTATGAAAGGCTGTTTTAATGTGGTCCTTTGAGATAGTAACTCAGGCAATGTTATGCTAGATGGAATCAACCCAACAGGATGAGGGTTTAGAAGTTATCAAGGGGCCGCAGAAGCCCAGAGAGAGTCAGAATCCTAAGAAATTTTGGAAGTAACAATTGGCAAAACAGTGTTAAATCCAAGATTGCAACATTAGGTCACAACCCTCCTTAAGAACTGCCTGGGGAATTTTAAATATAAGGTGCCCAGGTCTGGATTTGGGATTGGTCATTGTCACTCTTTTAAAAGTCTTCCCATGTGGTTATATTTTGCATTTATGTGGGTGAACCACTGAGGTAGGCAATGAACTACAAAGATCAGTGACAGAGTATCATGGAATATCAGAGCAAAGCACATGACGTGGCACATTGGATGTGGGTGGCCAGGTGCCTTCCCTATTCTACCTCCATTTCTTATGCCAGAGGACTTCTCCCAGCTTCCCCTCTCCAGCCTCTGGAATCCCACCTTCTTCTGCTGGATGCTGATCCCCACTGGAATTCTTCCTTACATTACCACCTCTGTTCTGGCTTTTGAAAACTCCCCATGTCTCCATGGACCCAAAATTTATAGAGGGTCTAGGATGCCTATGATCTTACAGTCAGTATTTCAAAAAAGAAAGATGTTCTCACCACCACAATGGGCATGAACACAATGTAAAGGATGCTCAGCTGTCCCTTGGGCTATGATAATAGTTTCAGGACAGTGAGCTTTAGGAGTGACAGGAAGGTGTGTTCAGTAAAGAGCCGACCTTCATTCCTTGGTTCTCCTGGCTTTCACGGACAAATTTGTACACCTCTTTTCCTTTCTTACCTCTCTCCAGGAATTTGAGAATTTCATTGCCAAGTCTGGAGACTCAGATTTTGTCCTTGTGGCCCTGGGCTCCATGGTGAGCATCTCTCAGTCTCAGGAGCTTCTCATGGAGATGAATGTGCTTTTGCTCATCTCCATCGGGGTGATATGGAGGTGTAAGCCTTCTCATTGGCCCAAAGACATCAAATTGGCAGCAAATGTGAAAACTGTGGACTGGCTTTCTCAAGGTGACCTCTTGGGTAAGGACTATCAAGATCTGTGTCTCTCATCTTATTTACATGTCTTTAGGGCTCATCAGGGCTCTGACCTCTATTTCGGCAAGCCCATCATTATGAGAAGGAGCTGCTGACAGCTAAAAGCAAGTCTCCAGAGAATAGGAATGTAGCAGCCTGCTGGAGTTTTTGGGTAATCAGGCTACACTTCCAGTGAGATCAGATGCCAAAACAGCCCTCTCTCCTTTCTTTTTTATCGGAGGCCAGATTTCGACAGTCAATAAAGTCACATTGATTTACTGCCTTTGGTCTTGAACAAGGTCAGCCAAACACAGTCCAAAATAACCTGTGAATTCTGAGAACATCCCAGGATCACGTTGCCACTGTATTTAGTGTCTTCATGAGGACCTGTTCACCCATGTGCCTTTATGCACACAGACATACAGATAGATCCTCCTTATCTACTAAGGTATGAGCTTTCATACCTTAACAATATTGACACCAACAATGTCTTTAGGATGTGCCAAAATACCTGAGGCCAAGCTGAGCAACCTCATAGCCAATTATTTGGTCTATTGAGTCTCTGGTACCAGAGAGTCCCCTCATTCCCCAACAGGTTTGCTCCGTCCCTACTGATCTGAGAGTCTCTTCACTGTTGTAGCCAATGGATGGGTCAGAGACTCTTAACTAAGCTTGTGACTCAAAATCATCTGGGGAATTTAAGAAACACATTCTTGTTTCTACTTCTGCAAATATATTTCTCTAAGACTGGAGTAGAGCATATGAATCTCATTTGAAAGGAACACAAGGAGATTCTGATGCACATCCCAGTGGAGTGGCACAGGTTGAGATGAATTCTTCATTGTAAACAACCATTTTAGTTAGCTCTAAATGAGAGTGGGATGGAAACACTGGAACTGGAAATATTGAGGTGTAGGCTCTAGTCTCTGCTTTCAATGGTGTTCTCATATATTTGAGGAGACACACATATAGTATAGTTTTATGAGTGCCACATGAGTTGTGATGTCAATGAATGTGTCAGGAATTCAGAGAAGAGGGAAATTATTTTGCAAGTGAGAAAAGATTGCTCAAAAAAAAGAGAGAGACAGAGAAAGAGACACAGGGAAACACAAAGAGTAAACAGAGATGAGAGTAGGAAAGAAAGATACAAGGATGATGCAGAGAAGGATGGATGGATGGACGGAGGGATGGATGGAGATCTATGCTTTGCCTAGCATTATTCTCTACAGAATTCCCTGGGTTCTCAGTCTTAGCTGGGTTCTGTCTCTGGCAAGGAGTATCTGTAAAAAGGCAAGGCTTGGAATCCTGCATGTTAGAACATCTACCTTGAATGTGTCCCAAGCAGAATTATCTTTACAATGGTTCCAACACACTTTGAGAATCCATTGTCATTTTCTTTTTGCCCTTTATGATTTACTGGTATCCTGAAACTTTTCATCCTGAATGTCCTGCTGTCTTTCTCATTTGTAACACCTCACCCTCACATCCATCTCTTTGTCATCCGTGGTAGGGTGAATAGTATCATGGAGGCCATCCAACATGGCGTACCCATGGTGAGGATTTCCTTCTTTGGAGACCAGCCTGAAAACCAGTTCCAAGTAGAAGCCAAAAAATTTGGTGTCTCTATCCAGTTAAAGCAAATCAAGGCTGAGACACTGTCTCTGAAGATGAAGCAAGTCATAGAAGACAAGAGGTATGTGGCTCTCTGGGCTTGTGGTCACATAGGCTGAATGAAGACATCAAGCATGAAGGGCACCACATGTGTCTTTTTTGCAATAAAAATGGAAAGTCCCAGGCTGTGCAATAATATGTGTGCAATGGTGAAAGCTGTCCTGTTTCCTCTGAGTGTAAGACTAGGCAATTTAGGTTAGATGCTGAAAAGAGTTGTCTTCTAATGGGTTATGAGGAATCCAAATTACTTACACAGGTTCTCTTTGAGAGGTCTTATATGTTCGGGTGGTTATAGGAGAATTTCAACTGAGTAGGAGGTTGCCTTTCCATCCCCAATATGCCACACTGTTCTCTACTTCAGGATCTTTGTCTGTGCTACTACCTAGAACACTTCTTCCCTTCTCTTCACAGGGCTGGTTCCTTAACACATTTGGGTCTCATCTCCAATGTCGCCTCCTCAGAGAGGCCATCTTTGTCTGATAGTCCTAACTAGACTTGTCTCTTGCCTACTTCACATTCACTGTTTCCTTCTTAACACTTCTCAGGATCCCTAATTACCCCAGTTCTTTAGGTTTTAATTTATCATCTGTCCCCAACACCAGAAAGTACAGGGTAAGCCCCCTAGGACAGCAGCATGTGTCTCTTGTTTTCCACGATGTTCCCAGTGTCTGGTACAGGGCCTGCCACAAAGTACGTCTGAAGGAATTTCTGTTAAGTGAGTCAACAAAAGAGACTTTTGGTGTCTTAATTAACTTCCTATCCAGCACAATGATCTCATGTGAAGAGAAAAATACATATATTTTTTGTTACAACTAAGAAGGACTGAATAACTTGGAGTTCAAGTGCACAATCCTGAATCAGACCTCAAGACCTAACATATTACCTTGCACATAGGAGTTCTGCAAGTAGTTCTTGTTAAATGACTGAAAAACAGCCCAAAACTTGTGATTCTAAGCCATAGAAAAGGTGTTAAACTCCAGGGGTCAGAAAACCCAGAAATTTCATATATATTTGATATCTCATGTGTTGCAAATATTTACTTTTGCAAGAATGGGTTTGTAAGTTTCATTGGATTTTCAAGGACCTAGACCCAAAATGGCCATGAACCACTAGTCCCAAGGAGTCGTCATTTGGGCTGGGATGGTCCTCAGACATTGTGGATCAGGGTCAGCTTCATAACTTATGGGGTCCAATGTAATATGGAAGGTAGAGCCCTTGTTATAAAGTTTGAATATTTCAAAAAGGTGACAGCAGAGAGTTAAATCAAGCACAGGACTGCTCTAAGTGTGGGGCCCTGTGTAAATATGCAGGCTTCAGCCCATGGAGGGAGTGCCATTCAACATGATGCTCTGAAGGGCAGGAAAGTGTAGATATATCCTCCTGGGTGTAGTCTCCAGAGTCATATGTGTCACCTCACCAAGACACCAGCACAAAGTGATGTGCTATCTCTCTGTCAGTCTCCCTCTCTCTGTATAAATTACATCTTATATAATTTTCTATAGTATATTTAAGCCTCCTTCTTGTAGAGACCAGTCCTTAGAGACTTCGTCACTCTTTTATGGTTTAGCACTTTTAGCGCTAAGCATGGATCGTTGCATGTAGGCACCAGTTGGAACTTTTCAAGGGGACCCAGCTAGACAGTGGCAAGGCCAGGCCAATGACTCTTCCTTGAAAAGGAGCCTTTGTGCTTATGGTGGAAAGTGCCTGTGTGTAATACAAGGTCCCTAAGGCTTCTGAAACAACATGAGTTACATCCCACATCTGCCTCTGCCAACAGGTACAAATCTGCAGCAGTCGCTGCCAGCATCATCAGGAGATCCCACCCCCTCACCCACACCTGGTGATTGGTGGGCTGGACTGAACACATCCTCCAGACAAGGGGTGTGGGGCATCTCAAGCCCCATGCCTTCCAGCAGCTTGATGTCTTCTGTTCCTGTTGGTGGTCACCTTGGGCACTGTGTGGCTCTGTCGGAAGCTGCTGGGCATGGTGGCCAGGTGGCTGTGTGGGACCAGGAAGCTGAAGAAGGCCTGATGCCAAGAGAAGTCTTGAGGGCTGTATTTGGGAGGGGTGTGTCACCATTTCTTGGGAGCCTCCCACCAGTTCTAGCACTCCCTGTTCTCCACATCATACACACTTGCTAATTTTGCTATAAATTCCTACTCACTGGTTTCTCCCTGTGATCAGATTTCTCTTGTGGTCTTCTTTCTTTGCCAGTCAGCAAGGGCTGTTCTCTTATTCTGTCCCTGGGTCATTTGGACCAGTGACCCTCAGACTTAAAGTCTTGAAGCCACCTTCCTTATTACACACCTTTTCTAGTCACTGGGCCTGAACCATTCCAGCCTCTATGGCCAGTATCTTCCATGCCACTTTCCCTCTCTCCTGCCTCCACCACTGGTCATGGAATAACATCTAAGATGGGCACTTTGCTAATTCTTTCCTTTTCTGTTTCCTTCTCCTGCAAATACTTCTCAAAGCTCAGGAAGCATGTCCTGCACATGTGTCTTCTTGTTGGAACCACCCTTGCAGGACCATGTCTGGCTCCTGCCTTGGTTCCTGCAGAGAGTCCTTCCTTGCTGATCAGATGTGGAGCCTGCAGGGTGGTCATGGGCTGAAGTGGCTTTGGTCTCTGTGTTTCATAGCACTGAGCTGTCTTTCAATTTTCCCATTAAAAAAATAAAGTCATGAGAAAGAAGTTCATTTCTTTTCAAACTAAGTGGGCTTTTGTGCCCCTTGATAGTGAGTCTTTCTATATGTGACAGACTCTTGGGAATTGCATCCACTCGACAGTAACTGAAACCAGAAAAAAAGTGGCTGAACAGCTTAGGATTTCCTTCTCTTTCCTTTTTGTTTTTCTCATGTAAAAGAGATTTGTAGGTAGGCAGGCAGTCCAGGGCTGATGTAGTGGCTCCAAGATGTGTTCAATAGTGCAGATTTCTTGTTTGGTTGATCTGCCTTCCTCTGCAGGGGTATTTCATCCTCAAGGTCACCGTGGATTCTCAAGATGGTCTTTTTGTATCCAGCCAGCACCTGGAAATTTGGGCAAGACAAGGGAAAATTGGGTAAAGTGGATAAAGCAGGTCCCTGCCACCTGAGTCAGCCCTCATTAAAGAGATTTCCCAGACACTCCAGCCACCCAAAGACTCCACTTACATCTCATTCACCAGACCTGAGTCCCGTGACCACTTCTAGCTGCAGAAAACGTCTAAGAAATGTTCCCCATCTCCAGCTGGGGAGACATGTTAGAAATGTAAACAAAGGGCAATGAATAATAGGAGGAAACTAGAGCCTTGCCCGCATGTGGAGGGCAGGCGGGGGGGCTGAATTGATGTTTTGTTCCACCTGTGACCCTGTGACTCAGTGACCTCAGGAACAGTCTTACACCAACTGTAACTGCCTGTAGGTGGAAAACAGACCTTTCAGAGTGATGGACATGCAAAACAGGAACAGCAGTACTCTACCATGGTGAAGTGTGTTATACTTTCCTAGTTCTTTCATTTTGGTTCTGCCATTTAATGGGGTAGACGTGTCTAATCAGCCCAACCCAGAGAAGTAGGCACCAGCAGGGGCAACCACAGATGGAGAGGGAGCCATTGTGCAAATTAAGACGACAGCAAGAAAACCTGCTGCCTCCTCCAACCAAGGCACAGGGCTTGGGGAGTGGAGATGGGTTGGTTTGAGCCCACACTCATTCCTCTTGTAGGCACCTTTTTGGGATGAATAACCTGCACTACCACATAGTGCTCCTGGCTGGTGGACCCCTCCTACCCAGTGAGATTCCAAGCCCACCCATGCAGAGCACGGTTTGATGAGCTAGGAAATTCTCTTCTGATATTTTGTTTTAGGGACATTTGTTGTCCCTAAGACCTAGGGAGGCTCCTTTCTGCATTCCAGCCTTTAAATTAGTTAATCATTTATTTTTTAGAAGTATTCCAATGAAATATTCAGAACTTTAGACACATATATATCCAGAGTGGATTTTCTGTAATTTTCTTCAAATTTAATCTCACGATAACAATAAGTAATAATCAGATAACACCTGTACTAACGATTCTGTCCTCTGGGTTTCTTTTTTTGCTAATTAAAACTCCAAGATGAATTTTGAGAGATCCTCTTGTGTAGGGTAAATACAAAGAAAAGAAGCTTCCACAACAAGGGCTGTGGACACCTCCAGGTAACAGGGCCCCTTCCCTGTCTGTAGGTGAGATCCTAGAAAGGGTTGGTACCCAGTGACCACTCTTCCTTTCTGATTTATGGTATTGAGAAGCGAGCTTTGTCTGTCCTCTGTAGAAATTTTACAAATGAGCAAGCCTATAAATTATAACAGAAAAGAGAGTCAGACGTAAAGACCAAATAATAGTTTATTTCATTCCACTCCTTCGTCTTATTACAATTTCTCTCCTGGAATTTTATTGAGCTGGGCTTTTTGTTTCATATTCCTTTAGTGACTGTGTGCGAACTTCATGTCGTTTCAGACGAAAGATATTGTCATTGGAAATCAATTACCCACCGGTAAGCGAACGCATCAGCAGAGGGGCTTAAGTCAGTGGCCTTCAGCCTGGGCTCTCTGTGCCTTAATGTGTGCACGAAGACCTTTCCAGGGCTGCATGGCACAGAGCATCTGGAGGCAATAAGTCTCCACATGTGTGTACTCTAGTTTCCTAACACTGGTCTGCCTAACAATGTGCTACGTTTGGGTGGTAGAGTCTCTTTCCTGCCACACTTTTCACAATTTCCTGACTCTTATTTTACAAAAGAAATGCAAGGCTTTGCCCCCTGCCTATTCTCACTGTGGTGCATTGCCCCAGGGTGGAAAAACAGGGGTACCAATGGACAGTTTGAAATGTAATAACTGAGCAAGAACACTTTGTCATTAAAATGATTGGCAATTCTTTGTTTTTAACAAAAACCAGGAATAAACTGTGACTTTCAGCTGTTAGACCATTAAAAGTAACTTGTGCTGATGGATTGCTATGAGATTTTTGGCATTGCGTTCTGGAAGTGTTCAGAGTTGAGGCACATCGTTTTCAAGATGGTCATAACAAATGTCCTATACTCATGCTACTTACTGATATGAATAATGTTTTCAGTGTTTACATAATTAAGAGCTATTGATATAAACCCATCCCATTCCAGAAGTAGATAATATTTAGCTATAGACGCAATAGTTAATTTTAAAAGCACTGAAAAACAGCCCCTTATCTCATTGAGAGATGCGTATTTTGTGTTAGATAATTATTAATCAAATTGGAATATGTTATGTTTCTTTTAGTAATTTAATTCAATTATTAAAACTTAGAGTGATAACCTGGTGAACATATTCAACTCTTTGAGCCTTATTGATATCGGAAATAGAAATATTAATTTCAATTTCAATACATGTTTTTGCCACTTAAGGTTATAATAGAATGCTCAATACAATTCTTTCAAGCATAAGCATATATAAAGTAGAATTAAATTCTCTGGGGAAGGTGGAATAAAAATAATAATTCAAGGAGAAAATGGAATGATAGAAGGCTTCCAATTGACAATGAGGAGCTGACTTATCTATGTCAGGAAGGGACGATGGTAAGTATCAAACTGTGGAGACATTTACAAGCCACTGCATCAATTGACCAGAGTGACATAACTGTTTACTTTAAGACCACAACATTTACAATGCAGCGGAAATGACGTCCTACTCAATTATTTAACTTACAATGAGAAATTTTGGAAGTCAATTTAAAATGTATTCTTACTAAAGTCTTGTTAGACATAGTTGAGAAAAAAATTGAAAATCACAATTTTACTGTCATTGGCTTACACAAAAGGAGGGTTATTTTTCCTACATAAAAAGTAGATGGCAAGTAAGCAGCAACTGTCATTGTTTCAGTAGTTCTACAGGTCAAGAAGAATGTGTTTACAATTCTTGCCCATTAACTCATGGTTGTAAGATGGCTGCCCAGCTTCACATATCTAGTCCACGTTTCAAGGAGAACAAAAAGAGAAGGGGTGGTATGAGCTACATATGTCCCTTTGTTCAGGAGAGTAAAAGTTTTCACAGAATTGCATTCCCCCCTCCACCCAGCCAGGAGACTTCTGTCCTCAGTGCCCAGAATTGTGTCACCTGGCTCTTCAAGACTATAAGAGAACCTTGGAAAACCTTTGCATTAGCAGCTGGAGAGGACAAAGAGAGTTGGAAGTGAGTTTTGGATTAACCAACATGTAGTGTCTGAAGCAGAGGGCAAATGGCCAAAAAACCCCTCCACAGTACTTAACCTGGCAAAGTAGAATTTTCTGGATTTGGGTATTTTGTCCTGATCTATATTTATACACTAAAGCATCAATTTTAGTTTTGATATAAAATAAGAACTTTGTCTCTTGGTTATGGTCTCTGGCTGGGCCTGAGGAAGCACCTGGCCCAGAGTTGGTCTCAGTGACTTTCTAAGTGTGATGAGACCACAGGGAGGGGATGATCTCCACCATGGAGCCCCAGCCCTCGATTCCTGTGCAGCTGAGAAGGGAGAATGAAATTGTGACTGTTGATCCCAAGGACAGCACAGAGTGGACTGGGTGCTGTCCCTCAAGGGACTATTGTCAGAAACCACTGGGCACTAAGCCTTAAGTGGTATATGGCTGAAAGCCACTCAGTTTTGTGTTTTGTTGAAAATGTGCTTTGCAAATGGATTCTCTTTTCAATGAGCATGGCTCTGAAATCTTCTGTGCAAAAGACTTTGCCCTAGTGACCAGGGGGTAAATATCAACATCAAAATGTCCCCATATTTGCAGGAGAATGGGGGCTTTAGACTTATAAATAAGTGCTAGAATCAACCTGAACATTCATGCATATGGTTCCCTAGTTAAGCCTACCCTACTCTTTGCCAACTTCCTCCCCTTTGTCTGGCGTTAAGGTTTATAAAATGCTGGAGTAGGCATCAAGACGGAGGAAATGGAGTATGCCACAGGGACTTTTCTCATCCATGGCCCTCCATAAACTACATGTAAATCAACGCCATACACACTATGAAGATAATACAAAGAGCAAATAAAGCCCACTTCTTCCCATAAGTAGAAAATTCATCATCAGATTTTAGCAGAGTTATTTCTTGAACTCCTGCTACAAAGCTTCATGGAGATCTAATGAGTCCAGAAAAATATTCCAGAAAAACGAAAGGGCCACAGAGGGCCCCAAAATGAGCCAAGACATAGCCTAGCAAAAGAAAATCTATACTACTATATGAAAATTCCGAAAAAGAGTCCTGGTAGATCAAAGCTTTGACAACAGGAAAGGGACCAGAAAACATGAGGGAAACAAGGTAACTGTATTGAAAAGCCTACATTGCTGAGGGAGACAAGGGTGAAAGGGAAGAAGGGAGGCACTCTTTGGATATTGATGATGAAAAAAGAAATGAGAACCAGGGATAAAGTTGGGTAATTGTGGCACAACAGGAAACTAGAAAGTAAGACAATGGAAACCTCTAAGCCCATCGCCAAACACAAAAGCCAGACATTAATGAGACTGTCATTGTAGATTATTTCTGTACAATTCTGCATATCTGTGGATATCTACATCTGTATATACACATCTGGATGTGTATATCATTCACTATGTTGTGAATGGGAACATGAATGAAAGAGTGATTCTTTTTACCTCATTGTGGTTTTGGTTTTGATTTACACTTCCCAGATGATTAGTGATATGGAGTACATTTTCATGTATCCATTGGCCATCTCTATGCCTTCTTTGGAAAAATGTCTCTTCAGATCCTCTGCCCGTTTTTTAATTGGATTATTTGGTTTTTGCTCTTGAGTAGTATGAATTCTTTACATATTTTGCATATTAACCCCTTAACAGATATACCATTTGCAACTATGTTCTCCCATTTGGTCGGTGCCCTTTTTATTTTGTTGGTGGCTTCCTTTACTGTGCAGACGCTTTTGAGTTGATGCAGTCCCACCTGATTATTTTTGCATTTGTTGCCTTTGCTTTTGGTGTCTTGTCCAAAAAATCATCACCAGGACTAATTTCAAGGAAGTTAGTACCTAGGTTTTCTTCTAGGAGTTTTAAGTTTTCATGTCTTAAGTCCAAGTCTTTTCTCTGCCCGTTTTAGAGTTGCACTGAAAAACTTTTCTAAAGCCGGTCTTGTGTTGAGGATAGAAAAGGCAAAGATGATTTCTGGGGTTTGCACGCCATCACCTTCCCAGGGCTGGCGTTGCAAGGGGGCAGAATTATAAGATGTTCTCACCTTGTCCCTAAGGAGACTGTGGAAGACCCCCAATCCCATTTTATGATGCTTTTTCAGAATTGTAGTTTCAGCTTCAGAGGTTCAGTACTCTGGGTAAATACCTGGACTTCCAGAGCTGGGACTCTAGCTCCTCTTCATGAATAAATTATCTCCTTAAGAAGCCCTCAGCCTTTGTATCCTGCAACTTTGCTGTATTTGTTAATTATTTCTAATAGTTTTTTGGTGGATTCTTCAGAGTTTTCTATATATAGAATGATGTCATCTGCAAATAGTGACAGTTTTACTTCTTCTTTTCTTATTTGGGTCCTCTTTATTTCTTTGTCTTGCCTAATTACTCTGGCTAGGACTTCCAATGTTGAATAAGAGTTGTGAGAGTGGGCATCCTTGCCTGCTCCTATTTTTAGAGGAATAGCTTTTAATTTTCCACCGTTGAGTATGATATTGGCTGTGGGTTTGTCATATACGGCCTTTATTATGCTGAGGTACTTTGCTTCTACACTGATTTTATTGACAGTTTTTATCACAAACGGATGTCAAATGTTGTCAAATTCTTTCTCTATGTCTATTGAGATGATCATGTGATTTTCATTCTTCATTTTGTTAGTGTGGTATATCTCGTTGACTGACTTGTGGATGTTGAACCATCCCTGCATCCCTGGAATAAATTCCACTTGATCCTGGTGTATTATTCTTTTTACATACTGTTACATTTGATTTGCTAATGACTTGTTGAGGATATTTGCATTTATGTTTATCAGTGATATTGGCAAGTATTTTCCTTTTTGGGTTGCCCTTATCTGGTTTTGGCATCAGGGTAATGTTGGCCTTGTAAAATGAGTAAGGAAGCAGCTCATCCTCTTCAATTTTTAGAGAGAGTTTGAGAGGATAGGTATTAAACCTTCTTTGCATGTTTGGTAGAATTCATTAGAGAAGTCATCTGATCCTGAGCTGTCGTTTTTGAGAGGGTTTTGGTTACTATTTCAGTCTCTTTACTTGTGATTGGTCTTTTCAGATTTTCTATTTCTTCTTGATTCAGTTTTATGAAGTTGTATGATTCTAAGAATTTATCTATTTCTTCTATGTTTATCCAAGTTCTTGGCATTTAGCTTTCCATAGTATTCTCTTACAATCCTTTGTATTTAGGTGCTATCTATTGTAATTTATCCTCTTTGGTTTCTGATTTTATTTATTTGAGCCTTCTCTCTTTTTTTCATAGTGAGTTTGGCTAAGAGTTTGTCAGTTTGGTTTATCTTCTCAAAGAACCAACTCTTAGTTTCATTGATCTTTTCTATTGTTTTTTAGTCTCTGTTTCATTTATTTCTGCTCTGATTTTTATCATTTCCTTACTTCTGCTGATTTGGGGGCTTTGTTCTTCTTTTTCTAGTTTATTTGGGCACATTCAGTTGCATTTTGATACACTAACAAGGAACTAGCAGAAAGAGAAATCAAGAATATAATCCCATTTACAATTGCAGCAAAGAGAATAAAATACCGAGGAATAAATTTAACCAAGTAGCTGATAGACCTACACACTGAAAACTATAAGACAATATTGAAAGAAACTGTAGAAGACATAAAGAAATGGAATGATATTCTATGCTCATGTATTAGAGGAATAAACATAGTTAAAATCTGCATATTGCCTAAAACAATCTACAGATTTAATGCAATCTCAATCAGAACCCCAAAGACATTTTTCATTGAAACAGAACAAAGAATCCTAAAATTTATATGAAACAACAAAAAGTCAAAACAGCCAAAGCAATCCTGAGAAAAATGAACAAAGCTGGAGGTGTCACACTCTCTGGTTTCAAAATATACTAAAAGCTATAGTAATCAAAACATGTGGTATTGGCAGGAAAACAGACACATAGGTAAACAGAATGGAATTGAGAGCCCAGAAATAAACCTACATATCTATGGATCCTAGTCTTCAACAAAGGAGCCAAGAACACAAAATGGAGAAAGGAAAGTCTCTTCAATAAATGGTGTTGGGAAATCTGAACAGCCACATGCAAAAGAATGAAAGTAGACCTTTATCTTACATCACACACAAAAATTAACTCTAAGTGGGTTAAAGACTTGATTGTAAGACCTGAAACCATAAAATGCCTAGAAGCTAACATAGGCAGTACATTCTTTGACACTTGTCTTAGCAGTATCATTTTGAATACCATGTCTCCTCAGGCAAAGGAAAGAGTAGAAAAAAAAAAATGGGACCACATCAAACTAAAAAGCTCCTAATGTCAAAGGAAACCATCAACAAAACAAAAAGACCACCTGCCAACTGCAAGAAAATACTTGCAAATCATATATCTGTCAGGGAATTAGTTTCAAAAATATAAAGAACTTATACAACTCAACAACAAGAAAATGAACAACCCAATCAAAAAATGTGAGAGGATTTGAACAGACAGTTTTCCAAAGATGTACAAATGGCCAACAGGCATATAGAAAGATTTTTAACATCAGTAATTATCAAGGAAACACAAATGAAAACTTCTTCTCATACACTTCAGAATGGCTGTAATTAACAAGACAAGAAATACCAAGTGTTGGAAAGGATGTGGAGAAAACAGAATCCTCATCACTGCTGATGGGAATGCACACTGGTGCAGCCAGTATGGAAAACAGTATGGAGGTTCCTCAAAAAGTTAAATTAGGAAATACCATATGTTCCAGATATTTCACTTCTGGGTATGTATGCAAAGAGCAGGAAACACTAATTGGATAAAATATATGCACCCCTATGTTCATTGCAGCATTAACTCACAATAGTCAAGATTTGGAAGCAACACAACTGCCCATCAATGGATGAATGGATAAAGAAGATGTGGTATATTTATACAATGGAATACTACTCAGCCATAAAAAAGACAAAATCATGCCATTTGCAACAACATGGAGGGACCTTGAGGATATGACACTAAGCAAATTGTCAGGCAGTAAAATTTTGACAAATACTGTATCATTTTACTGGTATGTGAAAGATAGCCAAATAAAAAACACAAAGATAAAGAGAACAGATTGGTGGTTTCTAGGAGTGGGATCAGGGTGGAATGGGTAAAGGGACACATATATACAGTGACAGATGGAAACTAGACTTTTGGTGGTGAACAAGATGCAGCCAAAACAGAAATCGAAACACAAAGAAATTTATCTAATTTTATAAACCAATGTGACCTCAATAAAATAATAAAAACTAAAAAAAATAAAACATAAAAGAGGCCCTCAGAGATATAAAGCAGGAATGGTAGGTCGGTTTCCCTTGGGGCTTTGGTTCCAGAGAGTAGAAACAAAGTACTCCCAGGGAGTAGACACTATTTCCAGGGAGTAGTGTCCCTTGAGTTTGGGACACTAGAAGAGATTTAAAGCAGGTCCCTAGGGAAATGGGGCATGGAGATGGCAATGTGAGGTAATTAGAACGGTTCAACTGGAGGCTGGCTGCTATAAGTTTGGGAAGGGTCCATAAACTGAGATAGGTCGAGTCACTTTGAGGTGGAGCTGCCATCCACGTGATTTCCTAAGGTCTCTACATTCCTGATTCCGAGCATTTTCTATGCAGAGAGTGTGGTGATTACCTGGACAGAGAGGGGTTAAGGATCAGCTCACTAACCCCTCCTTCCCACTGCCCATGGGCAGGAGGGTGAGGGCAGAATGGCCAATGGAGAGGAGCCTAGGGAGGAGCGGAAGAAGAGGAGGAGGGGACGGAGAGAAGAGAGACAGGTGTGATCCGTCCCCTCTCTTCCCCCAAGCTCCCAGCCAGTGCCAATCCTTTACCGCCTGTGAACCAGGTGTCTAGGGCCCACACGGGTCCCTTTCCCTGGAGTAGGCCACCGGGCTCCATCACAGGAGCGAGCATGGCGAGGCCGCAGGCATTGCTTCTCATCTGCTCCCTTCTGCCTGGGCTCCTGCTCTCAGAGGCAGGCAAAATCCTGACTCTGTCCTTGGTGGGTGAGTGCTTGGTCAAATAATCCAGAGACAGGAGTGTCCCAGGCACCCGTGACAGGGATTAGGCAAACAGCCGTAGGTCAGAGAGTCATTGCATGTGGTTTTCCAGACTGGGCGGGTTTGTTTCCCTGGCTGGAGGATGAAGGGTGGGTGTTGTTTGTGGAGGCAGAGATGGGCTTCTTCCACCACTGAGGTGGAGAAGATAGTTCTGGAAAAACAGAAATACTCTCCTCTCTCTTCTTGCTCAGGACCTTCTCCCTATAAGCAGGGCTGGGACCAGAAGTTTAAGATTCAGCCCAGTGCAGGAGACCCAGGCCACCTCCTCCAGGCTGCCGCTTGGCCATTCAGAGTTTCCTTCTAACCTTCTAGGGGTGCGGGCAGTTGCCAGTATGGACTGTGGCTAGTGTTTTCAGACCCTTGGAGGCTGCAGGGGAAAGCTGCTCCTGGGGCAGCAGCACTAATTTTCTGAGCTGCATAGGAGCCAAGGCGGAGCAGGGAAGATATTCCAATGACAGTTAGGAGGGTGGACTGGTTTCATCAGGGGGAAACCTGGAGAACTGACCAGGGCTGAAGAGTGGACTCTGCACATTCATGTTTCTCCTGGCCCCCTCTTTCTTTCACCTGTGCTGCTGGAAGTGTTTGAAGGACTCGTGGAACCATTAATTCTGCATTTTTGTGGCCTCAGTTTTATTCCTTTACTTTTGCACCAAATGTAATAGAAAATGAATGAAAAAATATATCATGATGAAGTGTTCATCATAGTATGGAATTTCCCAGAGCTTTATTTCAACCCACAGTGGGCTGTCTTAGATCCCTGTTAGGTCACTGAGAATCAGGGGATCTTAAAGATGGAAGGAACCATAAATTATCTAATGCAGCTCCCACTATGTTTTCTTCAGCAGGAAACTAAGGGTTGGTGAAGTGAGGTGCATTTTCAAGATCACACCAGAGCTCCCTAATCGCTTGAACACCATGAATTTACTCAGTGTTTCTTAGCTCAAGACCATCCTTTCCACAGCTCTCACTCTCACCACTTTTCAGTGGGAAGTAGTAATAATCACTCTTTAAGAAACCCTGTAACACCATTAGAAATTTTTTCTTTATCCTGTCTAATTGGTAACAATGATGAAGCAAAAGAGCTTGTTCACCTCTTGAAAGCATGCTGTTCTCCTGCCTCCGATTCTGAGAGGGAGCTGGTGTGGTTTGTGAGGTGATGGAAGCCTCTTCTCTGTCCCAGAATGCACTGGGGCTCATCAAGACCCTCCATGATGGGATGCATGTGGGGTCATACCCTCTTCCTGGCTCCCAGGTCTAATATTGATTAAAAACTGGTTATGAGATGTGGGACATTTGTACTTTATACCTCCCCTGGTACTTCAGAATATGCAAGTCTGGGTGTGAAAAACTACACACCATTTCTGTAGCACCCCACTCCCCATACCCCTGTCTCCAAACTCTTGGCGTTTGCCATTAACTTTTCTCCTGATCTGACTTTCTCTGCTGCTGAGATCCTTAGATTCAAGCAAAGGCCCCATGCTGGAGCAGGATTCAAGAGACGACATTAGTGTGATAGACTTGTACCTCCCCTGGCTATCAAGCTTCTCTTTAATTATGATCCCAGCATTGTCCCAGGGTGGGTGATATCTCAGTCTTCATGCATATAGGATGATGCAAGCCCACTCCACGGGCCCCCCAAGTATCCAGAATATCTTAGTTTGAAGTTCTGCACAATTGAGGCCAAGCTGAGAAAAGTTCTGCCAAAAACATTTGAATCTCAAGGATTTGAGGTCTAAGTAGTGGCTCCATGTCCTTCTGCTCCAATGACTGCTTCTTGGACTCACATTCAAGCTCCCATATTTCTTGCTCCTATGCTTTCATAAATTCCCAAAGAGAAGGACTCAAAAATAGCTGTGATTGATTGTCCTTTAGGATCCTTCACACTCATGCACAGCACTGTGCCCAAATTTCCTCCAGAGCAGTTATTTCTTCAGGACATGATGTCCCATATTGCCCCAGCTAAAATACAGCATGCACCTTGGGATCAGGAACTCCTTAAGGCCTGAACACCAAGAAGCTCATCACATTGACATGGAGACCAGAGTCACCAGAGGGGACCTTGGATGGAGGTTTGCCACAGGTCAAGGATGAGGACCAGCAGGGTCTGGGGGAGTGGGCTAGGGTGTACACAGATTGATAGGGAGAGAATGACTGATGAAGTTTATCTTTCTCTACTCACCATCAACTTTCTATTTCCCAACCCCTCCTGTCCTGGATTTACCACCCTATCAACCTCAGAACCTCTGTTGTCATCATTACAAAAATGAAGTTGTGCATTGTTCCTAGGTGGAAGCCATCATCTACTAATGGATCGAGTGTCTCAGATTCTTCAAGATCATGGTCATAATGTCACTGTGCTTCTTCAGAGAGCAAATTTATTGCTAGCAGGTATCTTTTCTCTCTAATTCTTGATTTCTTCTACTCCAGGCAAAGAACAACAAGGCTTTTTGCATAGAAAGGTTTTTCAAATAGTTTTTAAAATCTATTTGGTTGAAAGAATGAAAAAAGTGTGTCCCTGAATGCGTGTGTGTTTCTGTAATGTGCTGGAATACTTATGGACTCTATCAACCAGGACTCCACACTCTGTGGTCCCGTATTTTCCTCCCTTACTTGGGCTTCTACTCCATCCAAGCAATCCTCAGCACCTTTTTACAGATTATTTGGTAAATACTTCCTTATAACATGCCTGGAAATATGATAAACAGATGTATTCAGCCATAAATAAAGTTCCTAGTAGGTAAGGATCCCTTTTCTTTTTCTTTAGCATAGATTAAGTTCTCCTCTTTGATATCTGAAAGTTAAGCAAGCTTTCTCAGTGAGTTCCTTATTTATGCAGCTAAGATCAGAATCTATCACTGAGATGGTGGTGTTTTCCTGAAAAGTCAGTGACTGCCCATGAGTTTGGGCACAGCGATTTAGAGATTCCCAACTGAGTCATTGAATCCCAAGAAGTTTAGCTAAAATGGGCTCATAAATCTTATCAACTTTTCTCTGCTGAGGGACAAGGGAATGGCAGGTCAGAGAACTGAATTGCTTAACTCAAGGTCACAGGCAGGCTAATAACAGTGTTGCGTGGATTTAGGACTTTAAGCTCTGGATTGCTCAATCTGTAGTGTTTCTTAGGCTTTGATTTTTCAAAAGAAGAATCCAACATTAAGCTGCATTTTTGGGAACCCACATTTTGAGAAATTATAAAACTTGAAGGTGACTCCAGACTTTGTTATTGCACAGATTACTTCAAAACAATTTTTTTTTGTGAAAAATTCATTTTATTTTTTATTGTGGTAAAATATCCATGACATAAAATTGACCATTTTGTTCATTTTTGTGCACAGTTTAGTGATTTTAGGTACATTCACATTGCTGTGCAACCATCACATCACCGCCACCCATCTCCAGAAATTTTTCATCATTACAAACTGGAACTCTGTACCTTGTGAACAATAACTCCCCATTACCCGCTGTCCCCAGGCCCTGATAACCACTATTCTACTTTATTTCTCTAACAATTTGCCTATTCTCGATACCTCATACAAGCAGAATCAGCCAAAATTTGTCCTTTTCTGTCTAGCTTATTTCACTTAGCCATAATGTCTTATTTCACTTAGCACATAATGTCTTTGGGTTCATCCAGGTTGCAGCTTGTATCAGAATTGTTTCCTTTTTAAGGATGAATAACATTCCATTGTATGTATATACTACATTTTATTTATCCATTCATCTGTCAGTGGACATTTGGTTGTTTCCCCCTTTTGGATATTGTGAATAATGATGCTATGAACACCAGTGTACAATATCTGCCTGAGTCCCTACTTAAAACCATTTTAATCACCTTCTAGTTTAGGTTCTGTATTCTTCACTAAACATCGTATACATACGTATCCTTTAGCACCTGCCTTCACAGCAGATCTGATTAAATAGCTGCAGTGTATTAACTTTTGGTGTAATTATTTCAACCTGAAAAATTGTAACTAAATTTAATTAAAGCATTAAATTA
This sequence comes from Equus caballus, assembly GCF_041296265.1. Classification (NCBI taxonomy): domain Eukaryota; kingdom Metazoa; phylum Chordata; class Mammalia; order Perissodactyla; family Equidae; genus Equus; species Equus caballus. The sequence continues at coordinate 44,169,893 of NC_091704.1, forward strand.
AAATTTTGGATTGAACCATAGTTTTGGTAGCTCCCATGTACTCTGAGAAACTACTGAAAGCTACAGACCTTCTATCCCTTTAACAAACATCTGTACGTCAAAATCTATAAACAACTCAGGGAGTTCCTGGAGCCCTTTTGTTTTATCCTCAAGTTCCAGGCTTAAGTGTCTATAGTTTCTTTCACTATTCCCCTTTCATAGGCATTTCTGAGGCTTTGAAACAGCATATACGTCCTTCACTTCAGCTGTATAGCATGGCTAATGTCTGCAAATAAGGAAAACACATGATTGGGTTATTTTTTCTGACCTGATGCCAATTTCAGTGTGTTGAAATATTTGAACCATTCATTAACTCCTGGTTTGGACACACTTCCCCATCTCATTTATTCATTTACAGCTTCAATAAATAAATTACATCACGGCACTGAGGTAGCAAAGGTCTCTAATACTCGCTTGTACTAGTGCTCCAACAGATGTCTGGAATCACAATTGGGTTATAGGTAGAGGCTTATGGGATATTGAGGAGGAGGATAGAAAAAGCCTAGACTGCATTGAACAGACTGTTAGTAGAAAAGCAGATGCTAAGAACTCTGCTAATGAGGGTTCAGAAGGAAATGAGGAGCATGGAAAGGAAAATCTATATCATCCTAAAGAACATGTAAGTCACCCTAGACAGAATTTTGGTAGAAATATAGATGTTAAAGCTTCTTGTTGCTTATGGTTAAATGTGAGGGAAAAGAGATAAATTGAAAGAGGGACTACAAAGCATAATGAAACCAGGACTTCATGATTTTGGAAATTCTTAGCCTATCGAGATTGCAAAAGATTCTAAAACTAGGGAATTCACTGTGAGGAAAGCAATGAATTCTTCTCTTATAGAGAAAACCAGTGGTGTGGCTTGAGAACATTTTCTACTGCCTCTGAAGGATTAAAAGGTCAGAAAATTCAGTCTCAGAGAAAGCTCTTTGAAGATGAGGTTTGTGACTCATTGACCCCTTCAGCCATATTGGTAGATGCCAAAAATAGAGATGAAATTATTTTGTAAAAATCTGTGGAGCAGCCTGTTGTCCAGTGGAGTGAATTCCCATGACTTACGCAGGAGATCCACAAGGGACTTGAGAATTCCATACCAGAAGACACACTGCCAGTTCGGACTGGGAGAGACAGAACATGATATGAAGGAAGGCTGTTAGACTCCCCCAAAGTAAGAAACAGGCTGATAAACTATTCAGCTGCAGACACATGATGCTTTTTATCAAGAGCAAAGAAGAAGTTGAGGATGAAGCAGTGAGCCCAGAGGGTAGATCTGCAAGCTCACAGGGCTGAGTTTCATATCACAGAGGTTTATTTCCTGTCCTTAAAATCCAATATTGCTTGCCCAGTAGGATATCAACATTTCATAGGACAAGCAACTCATGTTTTGCTTTCATTTTCTCCCATTTAGAATGATAGTGTCAGTAACTGGTGTTTTATCCTGTCCCACTATTGTTTCTTGAAAGCAGATAACTTGTTACCTAATTTCATAGGTCCACAGCAGGAGAGAAATTTTGCCCCTGGAAGGATCATACCCAGACTGCCACTGATACCTGAAAAATTATTTGGATGACATAATTTGGGACTTCTGAGCTGATGATATTTAGATGAGATTTTGAACTATGAGTTGATAGTGTGATGGTTCAGGACTTTTGGGAATGTTGGAATGCATTGAATGCATTTTCCATGTGCAATGTATGCGAGTGTTTTGGGTACAGAGAGCAGAATGTAGTAGTAAAATAATGTTTCCTCAAAGATGTCCATGTCTTAATTCTTGGAAACAGTGAATATGCTACCTACATGGGAAAGGGTCTTTGCTGATGTGATTAATGTAAGGATCTTGAGATGGGGAGATTACCTGGATTATCCCGGTGGGCCTGATATAATTACAAGAGTCCTTCTATCAGAAAGAAGAGTAAGAGAAGGAAATGTGATGATGGAAGGAAAAGTCAGAATGATGTGATTGCCAGCTGGAAGGAGGCCGTGAGGCAAGGAACGCAGGCAGCCACTAAAAGCTGGAAAAGGCAAGAAAAGAGATTGTCCTCTTGGGCTTCCAGAAGGAATGCAGGGCTGCTCACACCTTGCTTTTATCTCAGTGAGACTCTTTTTGGACTTCTGATCTCCAGAGTTACAAGATAATAAGTTTGTGTTGTTTTAAGTCACTGAATTTATTGTAAATTTTTTCTTTTCTTTCTTTCTTTCTTTTTTTTTGCAGGGGAAGATTTGCCCTAAGCTAACATTTGTTGCCAATCTTCCTCCTTTTTTTTCCTTTTTCCCCCCCTAAAGCCCCAGTACATAAGTATGTATAGTTGTAAGTTCTTCTGGTTCTTCTGTGTGAGCCATTGCCGTAGCATGGCTACTGACAAATGAGGGGTGTGGTTGTGAACCCGGGCCACTGAAGTGGAGTGAAACAAACTTTAAATGCTAGACCATTAGGGCAGGCTTGAGTTTACAGTAAATTTTTATAGTGGCTATAAAAAACTAATACAGTCATCATGGGTGGTCAGAAGAATTCCAGGAGGCACTGGAGGAGGTTGTTGAAGCCTCCACAGTAAAGGCAACTTTGAGTGGCACTAACGGCAGTGCTTATTGTAGTGCAAATTGGACAGATTATAGAACTTTTTGTTATTTGGGGACCTATTCAAAGTGGGCTGATTTCCGAGTAATAAGCATAAGTAGACTTATGTAAACAAGAACTTTGTTGTCTTCAGAATGCAAAAAGGCCTAAAAATGTTGGACTTGTTGAAATATTGTGGTGTTGTCAGTGAATAGTCGTTTCTTGACAGTGTCATGGATAGAGGGGCCTTAGACTGACCACATAATTCCCAGGAATATAACTCAGGTACTGGCCTTGAGCTGTGTTGGGGCAATGGCACATCCCTTTGTGTGAGTCCTTTGTGAATGTTTCCATATCTTGAATGAGTGTGGCAAATGAATCTCCTTGGAGGAAGAAGTCCTCACTGTAATGTCATCCCTGTGCTTCTGGAGAAAGCTGGATATGGTTAAGAGCTTGCTGACAAAGTTTGTTGCCACTGGTAGGGCTGTTGAAGGCCTCCAAGTGTAACCAGTTAAAGGAGTATTCTGTGTCTTCCAAGGTGAAAGCAGCTACAGGTGAGGAGAGCCTGTTGAAACAGTTACTGAACAGAACATAGTAGCCAAATCTATGATGTAAAGTATTTGCCAGTAAATACTTGGATGGAGTGAGTAATTTCACTAAGATTGGGTATAGGAACTTTCATGTGTGGGATCTTGCATTAATCTTTCCCCAGTCCTTTCACACAGTTTGGTTACATGCCCCGACAGATGAAGACACACATGCATTAAGAGAGTATGAAAGGTTTGTTACTCAAATAATAAGGCTTTTTTGGTAAGAGCAGGACAGACTCCCAGCAAATTTGAAAAATCCCTTTGTAGAACAAAGAGGGATGTCTAGTTTGAGCTTTCCTTGTGGGTCAGTTGTTGGGACGGCGTGAGGTTTCCCCCTCATTGGCCTGCCTTGTATGGTTTGAAACTCCCATTAGGGCCACAGGAGGGAGCACGGGAACTTTCTTAACAGCTTGTTCAGATGAGGCACAGAAGAGAGAGTGGGAGACAGGGCTTGAAATCTGGCAGCAGTCAAACATCAACAACAGACAGACTTTCTATCACACGTGGATGATGGAGGCGAAGCCAAGTTGGTAAGTAGAGGTGCAGAGAACTCCTGTTTCATTAAGCCATTGAGTACGTTTCACTGAATCACAAAAGTGATTTGGATGTTTCACTTTAAAAAATGAGAATGAATCTTTCTGAAACAGAAAGAGCAGAGGCTCTGGAATCAAAGAGACTTGTGTTTAAATACAAACTGTACCATTTCCTATGGGTGCAACCTTCACAAATTATCTTCAACTCAGTTACCTTTGTTTCTCATCTATGAAGTGAGACAAATAGCTATACCTTTAGTAAAAACTTCAAATGGAAACTTCCATCACTTTAAATTGAAAAGCTTCCTGAATCTTTGTAAAATTCTCAATCCATGTTTTCAGTGTACAAGATCGAATGAATGAGAAAGCAACAAAACCACAAAAACACAAAAGTTCAAAAAGCAAACATTCAAATAAATATAAAATTATTGGAACAAAAAGATGTTGCTATCATTATGCTAATGTCAATCCATGTTGTATGATATTTTTAACTTTTTTAAACATTTGTGTTTTCTTAGGTTTTAAAGAGGAAGAAAAATCATATCAAGCTATCACTTGGCTTCCACCTGAAGATTATAACAAAGAATTTAAGAAATATTTTGATTTCTTTCTGAAAGAAGCTTTGGCTGGCAGGTAATTTTCACTTATTATTAGAACCAAAAAGTTACTATTTTAGTGATACAAGCGAATGGATGGAGTGCGTGTGCTTAGACTGAGGATATGAGAAAGGGATGGCAGGTTGGTTGCATGGCTGAATGGTTTCCTGGATGGATGAATGGATGGATGGATAGTGGAATAGATGAGTAGATGTTTGGAAAAACAATTATTTCTCAACAAATCATCCAGTCCAGTCATTGGAGATTCTTTCTTAATCTGTACTATCCCTCTTCCACTGTAAGCATGAATATATTTCTGTAGAAACTTGCAAGTGTTCTTTGTGGGAACTCCTTGCAATATTTCACTTACCATCTTTGTCTATAATCTCCACAACACAGAAGCTTAGGCACCTCAGCATCTCATTGTTGATAGGGAAATGAGAGTCACCTTTTGCCACTTATTTTTTCTCATTTTTCACACATATATTCATTACTGAAGGAAAGACTTATGAATATTGATTTTGTAGTCCTTGAACATTTGGCCATGTGAAGTCCTCTTAAAAAGCAGTTAATCTCATACAATATAAGAGATGAAGGTAATTCCCTTTGCTTCATCTTGAATGAAAAAGCACACACAATTCCTTAAATGTGGGCATAAAAGTGGAAAGACGGAAATCCTAGTATATCTTGGTTAATTACAATGGCTTTACCCCTTCCTTCTACCTTGAAAATTCTACTTACTAGTCGAGGTCCTGCTCAGACACGACTTTTCCCTAAAGCCTTCTTTCCTCACTCAGATTGGAAGATCCCAGGCCCTCCAGTACGGGTCTGATCAGACCTGCTTATCTGACCCTTAGTGTATATCATCTTGAATTGTTCATTATATATTTTAAGCATATGCTTTGTGTCTTCTCCCCTAATTTAACATTTTTGACGACAGGTAAAGGTAACTGTGCATGTTTGAAACGTTTTCCATTCATCAGCTAAATTTTATAAGTGACTAATGAACTACATTCTAGAAATTTTTTAGAGCATTACTAAAACTATCTAAAATATTTGGCAACCATTCCTTTATTATGTGAAACTTTAAAAATACCCAGCAGAGGATGATTTCAGCCAGTCAGTGCTATTGTGTGTTGTGAAGTTGATCCTAAAGATCAGGTAGAGATTTGCATATTGCTAAGGAGTGCTTTGCTTACGGGCCTTCTCTATCTGGGGTGTGATACTGCAGTGGTGCACAATTACAGGTGTGCCAGGTATTGATTCTTTTGGTCCTCCATGCAGCCAGCAGACCCCTGATGTCTTGAGCGCTTGCACCTGTTACCTCTGGTACCTTAAAATGCAGACAGACATCCTCATCTATTTCCCCACATGTTGTACAAACAGGAAACAGGATCATATTCTATACAGGCAGTGATGGGGAAGAATTGCAAGAAGATAGGTCCCTGGAATAATTCCACACTCAGAGAATAATTACGTCAGTAAGCTTTGCCACTATCTTCTCTGGATACCTCAGCTTTTATTTATTTTTTTTTTTTTAATTTATTTTTTTCCTTTTTCTTCCCAAAGCCCCCTAGTACATAGTTGTATATTCTGCATTGTGGGTCCTTCTAGCCTTGGCATGTGGGACGCTGCCTCAGCGTTGTCTGATGAGCAGTGCCATGTCCGCGCCCAGGACTCGAACCAATGAAACACTGGGCCGCCTGTAGGATAGCGTGTGAACTCAACCACTCGGCCATGGGGCCAGCCCCACCTCAGCCTTTATTGAAGTGGTAATGTTAATAATGTGTTTCAAAACCAGGCCTTTTTTTTTTTTTTTTTTTGCGTTGCTTAACCCATGGACACAGAAATGTAAAATTCCTGTTTTTAGTTGAAATTTTCAGTTCTAATATGATCACAGAGTCCCTTGAGTCAGGTGACGTGTCTTCTCCTGAATACACAGAGACTTTTTTTAAAAGCCTATCTATAAGTCAATATTTTGGGCACTGTGTCATCAAGTAACTTCCACAGTTTGGCTGAGTAAACAAGAAAATCACTAATGTAAAGTCAGTACGTAAGTGAAAGTTAAGGAGAACATGCCAGTATTTACCAAGTAGAAAGAGATCTGTGAGGTCTAGTGTAGTCACAGAAGGCTCCCAGAGCAGAAGACCCAACAGTGGCAATTCAATTTCAACTGTGACCAGGGATTTCAAGAATTGAGTTCAAAGATAAATTTTCTGATTAACTGGCTTAGAGAGTGCTTGAGATTTGGATCAGAGAGGAGAAGGGAGGGGAGGAAGGAAACGCTCTCAGGACCAGAATATCTTCCAGCCTGCCTGAGAAGAGGCTATTAATGGACAATGATGGAAGAGGATGCTGCTGTTATGTGTGGTCTTGCCCACCTGCGAAAAATCTTTATAGCCCAAGATTCTTTTCTTTATTGTGAAATCAACTCCTCCAACAAACATTTATCATTGATTTTCTTTCTCTCAGAGACACATTTGAAAACTTTTTAAAGTATATGGAACTACAGGGACTTCAGTGCAGTCATTTGCTAAAGAGAAATGATATCATGGACTCTTTAGAGAATGAGAACTTTGACCTGTTATTTGTTGACGCATTTGACTTGTGTTCTCCCCTGGTTGCTGAGAAGCTTGGGAAGCCATTTGTGTCTGTTCTTCCCACCACGTTTGGCTATATGGACTTTGGACTACCAAGCCCCCTCTCTTATGTGCCAGTATTCAATTCCTTGCTATCCGACCGCATGGGCTTCTGGGGCCGAGTGAAGAACTTCTTGATGTTTTTTGATTTCTCTGTGAAGCAATGGCAAACCCACTCTACATTTGACAACATCATCAAGGAGCATTTTCCTGAAGGCTCTAGGCCAGTTTTGTCTCATCTTCTAAAGAAAGCAGAGTTGTGGTTTGTTAACACTGACTTTGCCTTTGATTTTGCTCAGCCTCTGCTTCCCAACACTGTGTATGTTGGAGGCTTAATGGCCAAACCTGTTAAAGCAGTACCACAGGTAAGTAAAACCTTAGCTCTCAATAAGGGCTTCGTGCAGGGGTCATCTGTGCAGAGCTGGTGGTGCCCCTGCCAGTGAGATCCTGGGAGTGAAGGAGGGTGAAGCAAGTGAGGCTCCTAGGGCACACTTTTTAAGTAAGTACTCATTTTGAGCTTCATGTAAGTACAGTGATAGGACTGCCAGAACCCTGAGATTCAGGACTTCCTTAAATGGTACCCCCAGGGTCCTCTCTTGCCTCACCCTCTTTCTTGTTCTAATGGAATAAGCCTTTTAATAAGTTTATATTTTTACTTGCGTTGTGTATGATCATATGTCAGGTAAGTACGCAGTAAGCATCCATCACACGTCAAGTGCAAGAATAGTTAAGGAGATGAGTTACTCACAGTAAAACAAACAACACTGTGAGACAGAATGTCACCAAGGCAGGACTGCATGGGTCTGACTGCAGGCATCATCTTCAGTATTCCCGGCCTGTAGAGCCCTGGTTCCTAGCTCTATATAGGCCTCCTGATTTGGTTGATCTGGGGTCTGTCCTGGGTGTTGTAAGTTGTAAACATGCCTAGTTGTTTTGAATGCATAGACTCAGAACTACTTCTAGAAGTTTTCAAAATGGGGAGGAGCTGAGATTATTTGGCTGGCTGCTGCCTGTCAGCACTGGGTTGCCATTTTATTGAATTTATCTTATATTTGTATACTCCCACCTGGAGGGAACCAAGATGGTTGACATTTTAAAAATGAGAGACAGGCTCAGACGGTGTATGTGACTCTCCCACTGCCTTTATTTCAGAGCTGAGAGGAGCCCTGATTTGGCCTGGGCCTTCCAGGCACCGATGTGTCTACCCTTCCTCTGCTGACCTTGCACTGAGTGAGCAGGAAGAGTTGAGGAATGATCCCTGGTCTAGACGTGCTCACAGGAAGAGTTGGAGAATGATTCATAGGCTAGATGGGCTGTGAGTTGGTAGCAGAACTTTTAAGAATGAGCTGGGAGGGAAGACATTTCAGGTGGAGAGAACTGGGAGCCCAAGTGTAGAGGTAGAAGTGAAATGGCCATGACTGTGCATTCACTGCGTGACTCTGTCTAGACCATAGAGTGGAAGAATCAATTGCACAAATATAACCAGGCCAGATTGCAGGAAGGCTTCCACAGGAGGGGGACTCAGGACTTGGCTGGGGGAGGGAATTGTTAAGCAGGAGCATAATGGGAGTAAGGGTTGCAATCACTGTCAGATAATAGAGGCTTTTTCAAAAAAATTTCTTCTCTGGGGGCCGGCCTCGTGGCACAGTGGTTAAGTTGACATGTTCCACTTCCGTGGCCTCGGCTTCGCCAGTTCAGATCCCAGGTGCAGACCTATGCACCACTTGGCAAGTCATGATGTGACAGGCATCCCACATATAAAGTAGAGGAAGATGCTCATGGATGCTAGCTCAGGGCCAGTCTTCCTCAGAAAAAAAAGGATTGACAGCAGATGTTAGCTCAGGGCTAATCTTCCTCAAATAAAATTTTTTGTTTTCTGAATTTTCCAATCTCTATATAAGGGTCTTATGTTACTTTTGTAATTATAAAAGGCTCTTTTAAAGTGGTCCTTTGAACTGGTAAATCAGACATTGTTGTGCTGGATGGAATCAGCCGAATAGGGTGAAGCTCTGAGAGTTGAGAAGGAGCTACTGTGGTCCGGAATGAGTCAGGATCCTAAGAGATTTTGAAAGTAAGAATTGACAAAATTATGTTAAAGCCAAGATTGCAACATGAGGTCACAACTCTCCTTAAGAACTGCCTGGAGTACTTTAAAAATAAGGTGCCCAGGTCTGGAGTTGGGACTGGGCATTGCCACTTTTTAAAAAGTCTTCCCATGTGGATATAATTTGCAGTCATGTGGGTGAACCACTGAGGTAGGAGATGAACTACAAAGATCAGTGACTGAGAATATCATGGAATATCAGAGCAAAGCCCATGCCATGGTGCATTGGGTGTGGGTGGCCAGTTGCCTTCCTTATTCTGCCTCCACTTCCTATGCCAGCTTCTCCCCTCTAGCCGCCAGAAGTCCCACCATCCTCTCCTGGGCCCTGATCCCCACTGGAATTCCTCCTTGCACTAGCACCTCTGTTCTCACTGTGGAAAACTCCCAAGTGACTGTGTTTCCACGGACCCAAAATGAGTAGAGAATCTGGAATAGCGTGGATAGTAGGATCAGGTTTTCAAAGAGGAAAGATGCTCCATCAACACAATGGGCATGAGCACAATGTAGAGGGTGCTGAGCTGTTCCAGCCATTTGACGATTGTTTCAGGACAGTGAGCTCTGGGAGTGACAGAAAGGTGTGTTCAGTAAATAGCTGACTTTCATTTTATGGATGTCCTGGCTTTTATGACAACTTTGTTCACCTCCTTTCCATTCTTATCTCTCTCTAGGAATTTGAGAATTTCATTGCCAAGTTTGGAGACTCTGGTTTTGTGCTTGTGGCCCTGGGCTCCTTGATCAGCAATTATTCATCCCATGAGCTTCTCAAAGAAATGAACAGTGCCTTTGCTCATCTCCCTCAAGGGGTCATATGGAGGTGTAAGCCTTCTCATTGGCCCAAAGACATCAGTTTGGCAGCAAATGTGAAAATTGTGGACTGGCTTCCTCAGAGTGACCTTCTGGGTGAGGACTACTCAAATCTGCTTCTCTCTTTGTATTTACATGCATCTAGGGCTCATCAGGTTTCTGACTTGTAGTTGGGCAAACCCATCAGCATGAGAAGGAGCTGATAGCTAAAGGTAATTCTCCAGAGGGCAGGAATAGAGTGGCCAGTTGGAGTCCTTGGAAAAGCAGGCTATTCTTCCAATAAGATTGGATACACAAACAGCCATCTCCTTTTCATTCTTTTCTATCCCAGGAATGATATCAGCAGCCACCATAGTCACATTGACCTACTGCATTTGGTCTTGAACAAGGTCACCCCAACACGATAGAAAATAACCTGTGTACTCTGAGAGAGTATACCAGAAACACGTTGCCACTGTATTTAGTGTCTTCATCTGCACCTGTTTATCCACTTGTCTTTATACATATAAAATATATATATGTATACACACACATACACAGGCACACAAATACATCCTCCTTAGCTACAAAGTGTGAATGACTCATGCCTTTACAACTTTGATGCCTTCAGTGTCTTTGGAATGTCAAAATACCTGAGCATCAAGCTGAGCAACCTCATAGCCAGTTATTAGGTCAATTGAGTCTCCAGTACCAGAGAGCTCTCTCACTCCCCACCAGGTTTACTCTGGGCCTAGTGATGCTTCTTAGAGACTCCTCACTGCCATAGACACTGGTGTATCAGAGGTTTTAAACCATGGTTATGACTCAAAATCATCTGAGGAATTTAAGAAACCGATTCCTGGTTCCACTTCTGCAAAAGTATTTCTCTAACTTTGGGGTGGGGCACGTGGTTCTCATTTCAAAGAGAGACAAGGAGATTCTGATGTACATCCCAGTTGAGTGGCACAGGTTGAGATGGATTCTTCACTATGAACAATCATTTTACTTAGCTCTAAATAAGGGTGGGATGGAAACACTGAAACTGGAAATATCAAGGTATAGAGTCCAGTCTGTTTTCAAGGGTTTTCTCCTTTATTTGAGGAGACACACATACTATGTAAGTTTTATGAATGCCACATGGGTTCTGAAGTCAGTAAGTGTGTCAGGAATTCAGGGAAGAAGGAAATTAGTTGGCAGGTGAGAAAAGATTGCTCACAACAAAGAATGAGACAGAGACAGAGAGAGACACAAAGAGAAAACATAGATGAAATAAGCAAAGAAAGGCACTGGGATGATAGAGAGAAGGATGGATGGATGGGTGGAAGGATGGATGGATGGATTGATAGAGACATATGCCTTGCTTAGCACTATTCTCTACAGATTTCCCTTAGGTCTCATTCTTAGCTGGGTTCTACCTGTGGCAAGGTGTCTCTGTACACAGACAATGTTTCTAATCCTGTATGTTGGAACATCCACCTTGAATGTGTCCCAAGAAAACTCTTCTTTACAATGGCTCCAACACACTGAGAATCCATTGTCATTTTCTTTTGCCCTTTCTGCTTTACCTGGTATTCTGAAACTTTTCATCCTGAAATGCTATGTTCTCTTTCTTATTTGCAACAGCTCACCCTCGCATCCGTCTCTTTGTCACCCATGGTGGGCTAAATAGCATCATGGAGGCCATCCAACATGGTGTGCCCATGGTGGGGATTCCTCTCTTTGGAGACCAGCCTGAAAACCTGTTCCGAATAGAAGCCAAAAAGTTTGGTGTTTCTATCCAGGTAAAGCAGATCAAGGCTGAAACACTGGCTCTGAAGATGAAGCAAGTCATAGAAGACAAGAGGTATGTGGCTCTCTGGGCTTGTGGCCACATAGGCTGAATGAAGACATCAAACATGAAGGGTATCATGTGGGTCTTTTTGCGATAAAACCTGAAACTTCGAGGATATGAAATAATATGTGTGTGATGCTAACAGCTGACCTGTCTCCTCTATGAGCAAGACTAGGCAATTTAGGTAAATGCTGAGGAGAATTTTGTACTTAATGGATTGTGAGGAAATCAAACTACTTACACAGGTTCTCTTTGAGAGGTCTTATATTTCGGGGTACTTTTAGTAGAATTCCAACTGAGTAAGAGGTTGCCTTCCTGTACCCAATATGCTATACTACTCCCTACCTCAGGACCTTGGTGTGTCCTGTTGCCTAGAACACACCTTCCTTTCTCTTCACAGGGATGACTCCTTCATCACATTTGGGTCTCATCTCCAAAGCTGCCTCTTCAGAGAGAGAGGCCATCGTTTTTTGTCAGTCTTATCTAGACTCCTCTCCTACCCACTCCAATCATAATTCATTATTTTCTTCTTAACACTTCTCAGGACCTATATTATTCCATTTCTATAGATTTTAATTTATTATCTGTCCCCCACACTAGAAAGTAGAGAGTAAGCCCCCCAGGACAGCAGTAGGTCTCGTTTTTCATGATGTTCCCAGGGCCTAGCATAGGGCCTGCCACAAAGTGAGTCTGAAGGAATTTCTGTTAAGTGAGTTGCTAACAGGGCCATCGATGTCTTAGGTTACTTAACATGCAGCAGCAGGATCTCATATGAAGAGAAAAAAATATATATTTTTTTCCTATAACTAAGAAGGACTGAGTAACCTGGAGTTCAAGGGCACAAACCTGAATCAGACCTCAAGGCCTAACATACTACCTTGCATGTAGGAGCCCCATAAGTAGTCCTTGTGAGATGGCTGAAAAACAGCCACATAGGTTATGACTTTTAGCCCTAGAAAAGGTGTTAAGCTCCAAGAGTCAGAAAACTCAGAAATTTTACATCTATTTGGTATCTTATGTGTTGCAAATTGTTCAATCCCTGAAAAATGGGTTTGTAACTTTCATTCAATTTTCAAAGACCTAGACCCAAAATGGACATGAACCACTGGCTCCTGTGAAGGAGTCATCTTTCCTGGAATGGTCCCCAGGCATCATACATTAGGGCCGGCTTCATAACTTGTGGGGCCTGATGTAACATGGAAACGTACAGCCCTTATTATAAAGTTCTAACATTTCAAGAAGGTGATAGTAGAGAATTGAATCAAGCACAGGACCAGGCTAAGTGTGGGGCCATGTGCAAATATGCAGGCTGCAGCCCATGGAGCTAGTGCTGGTCAACAGGATGCTGTGAAGGGGCCGGAAAGTGCAGGTGTCCTCCTGGGACACAGTCTTCAGAATCATATCTGTCACCTAGGCCAGACACCAGCACAAAGTAGGTGCCCAATATATGTATATAATAATTACATTGTATTTATTTTCTTTTTCTGGATTTTAATGGTTTGGATGGTTCAATTATTTCTGCCAATTTTTTTTTAACCTTTTTTAAATTGAGGTAACTGGTTTATAACATTATATGAATTTCAGGCATGCATCATTATATTTCAGTTTCTGTGTAGACTACATCATGTTCACCACCCAAAGACTAATTACCATCCATCACTGTACACATGTGCCCTATCCCCTCTTTCAGACTCTTCCCTCCCCACTTCCCCTCTGGTAACCACCAATTTAATCCCTGTATCTATGTGTTTGTTTGTTGTTTTTATCTTCTACTTACGAGTGAAATCATACAATATTTGACTTTCTCTATTTGACTTATTTCGCTTAGCATAATACCTTCAAGTTCCATCCATGTTGTTGCAACTGTCAAGATTTCATACTTTTTTAGCTGAGAAGTATTCCACTGTGTATTTATACCACGTCTTCTTTATTCGCTCATCTATTGATGGACTCCTAGGTTGTTTCCAAGTCTTGGCTATTGTAAATAATGGTTGAATGAACATAGCGGTGCATATATATTTATGCCTTCATGTTTCCCTATTCTTTGAATGAATACCCAGCAGTGGAATAGCTGGATCACATGGTAGTTTTAGTCTTAATTTTTTAAGGCATCTCCATACTGTTTTCTGTAGTGGCTGCACAAGTTTGCATTCCCTCCAGCAGTATATGAGGGTTCTCTTTTCTCCACATCTTCTCCGACACTTATTTCTTGACTTGCTAATTATAGCTATTCTGATGGATGTGAGGTGATATCTCATTATAGTTTTTATTTTAATTTCCCTAAAAATTAGTGATGTTAAACATCTTATCATGTGCCTTTTGGCCATCTGTATATGGTCTTTGGAAAAAGATCCATTGCCTATTTTTTAATTGGGTTATTTGTTTCTTTGTTGTTGAGTTGCATGAGTTCCTTATGTATTTTGGATATTAACTGCTCATCAGATATATGGTTTGCAAATATCTTCTCCCAATTGTTAGGTTGTCTTTTTGTTTTATTGATGGCTTCCTTTGTTGTACAGAAGTTTTTTAGTTTGATGTAGCCTCATTTGTTTATTTTTTCTTTTGTTTCCCTTGCCTGGTGAGATATGATATTTGAAAAGATGCTAAGAGTGATGTTGAGCATACTGCCTATGTTTTCTTCTAGAATTTATATGGCTTCAGGTCTTACACCCAAGTCTTTAATTCATTTTGAGTTAATTTTTGTGTATCATGTAAGATAATGGTCTAGTTTCATTCTTTTGCATGTGGCTGCCCAATTTTCCCAAGACCATTTATTGAAATGACTATAGTTTCTCCATTGTATGATCTTGGCTCCCTTTTGAAAAGTTTACTGTCCGTAGATGTATGGGTTTATTTCTGGGCTCTCAATTCTCTTCCATTATCTGTTTGCCTGTTTTTCTGCCAGTACCCTGCTGTTTTGATTACTATGGCTTTGTAGCATATTTTGAAATCAGGGAGTGTGATAACTCCAGCTTTGTTCTTTTTTTCTCAGCATTCTGTTGGCTATTCAGGGTCTTTTGTTGTTCCACATAAATTTTAGGATTCTTTTATTTATTGTGAAAAATTTTGTTGGGACTTTGATATGAATTGCACTGACTCTGTAGCTTGCTTTAGAAAGTATGGACATTTTAACTAAGTTAATTCTTCCAATCCATGAACATGAAATATCTTTCCATTTTTTTGTGTCTTCTTCTACTTCTTTCTACAATGTTTTATAGTTTTCTGTATACAGGTCTTTCGCATCTTTGGTTAAATTTACTCCTGGGAATTTTATTCTTTTTGTTGCAATTGAATATGGGATTTTATTCTTAACTACTCTTTCTGCTACTTTGTTGCTAGTGTGTAGAAATGCAACTGATTTTTGTATGTTGATTTTATATCTTGCAGCTTTACTGTATTCATTCATTATTTATAATAGTTGTTTTGGTATATTATTTAGGATTTTTTATATATAAAATCATGTCATCTGCAAATAGTGACCGTTTTGCTTCTTCCATTCCAGTTTGGATCCCTTTCACTACTTTTTCTTGCCTGATTTCTCTGGCTAGGACTTCTAATACTACATTAAATAAGAGTGGTGAAAGTAGGCATCCTTGTCTGGTTCCTGTTCTTAATGGGATAGTTTTCAGTTTTTCACTTTGAGTATGATATTGGCTGTGGGTTTGCCATGTATGGCCTTTATTATGTTGAGGTGCTTTCCATCTATACCCATTTTATTCAGAGTTTTTTAAATCATAAATGGAGGCTCTATTTTGTTATATGCTTTCTCTGCATCTATTGAGATGATCATGTGACTTTTATTCTTCATTTTGTTGATGTGGTGTAACACAATGATTAATTTGTTAATGTTGAACTATTCCTGCATCCTTGGAATACGTCCCACTTCATCGTGGTGTATGATTTTTTTTAACATATTGTTGCATTCAATTTACTAGTATTTTGTTGAGTATTCTTGCACCTATGTTCATCAATGATATTGGCCTGTAATTTTCTTTTTTGTATTGTACTTGTCTGGTTTTGGTATCAGGGTAATTGGTTTCATAGAATGTTTTAGGAAGCCTCTCCTCCTATTTGACTTTTTGGAAGAGTTTTAGAAGGATAAGTACTAAGTCTTTTTTTTATTGAGTTCATAATAATTTACATCAATGTGAGATTTCATTTGTACATGATTTCTTGTCTGTCACCACATAAGTGCTCCCTTTCACCCCCTATGCCGCCCCCACCACCCTTCCCCTGGTAACCAGTGAACTGCTTTCTTTGTCCAAGTACTTGTTTATATTCCACATATGACTGAAATCATCTGGTGTTTGTCTTTCTCAGACTGGCTTATTTCACTTAGCATAATTCCCTCTAGATCCTTCCATGTTATTGCAAATGGGATGAATTTGTATTTTTTTCTGGCTGAGCAGTATCGCATTGTATATATATACACCACATCTTCTTTATCCAATCATCAGTCGATGGGAGCTTGGTTTGCTCCCATGTCTTGGCTATTGTGAATAGTGCTGCTACGAATATACGGGTGCATATGTTCCTTTGGATTGTTGATTTCAAATTGTTTGGGTAGATACCCAGTAGTGGTATAGCTGGGTCATAAGGTAGTTCTAGTTTTAGTTTTTTGAGGAATCTCCATACTGTTTTCCATAGTGGCTGCACCAGTTTGCCTTCCCACCAGCAGTGTGTGAGTGTTCCCTTCTCTCCACACTCTCTCCAACATTTGTTACTTTTAGTCTTAGTGATTATAGCCATTTTAACAGGAGTAAGGTGGTATCTTAGTGTAGTTTTGATTTGCATTTCCCTGATGATTAGTGATGTTGAACGTCTTTTCATGTGTTTATTGGCCATCTGTATATCTTCTTTGGAAAAATGTCTATCTCCTCTGCCCACTTTTTGATCAGATTGTTTGCTTTCTTATTGTTCAGTTGTGTGAGTTCCTTATATATTACGGAGATTAACCCCTTGTCAGATATATTATTTGCAAATATTTTCTCCCAATTGGTGGGTTGTCTCTTTGTTTTGATCCTGATTTCTTTTGCGTTGCAGAAGCTCTCTGTTCTGATGAATTCCCACTTGTTTACTTTTTCTTTTGTTTCCCTTGTCTGACAGGACATGGTATTTGAAAAGTTCCTTTTTAGTTCGATGTCAAAGAGTGTACTATCAATATTATCTTCCAGGAGCTTTATAGTTTTATAGTTTCAAAATTTCTCTAAGTTATTCATTTTGTTGGCATATAGTTTTTCATAGTATTTTCTTATAATCCATTGTATTTATGTGGAGCCTGTTCTTATTTCTCCTCTTTCATTTCTGATTTTGTTTATCTGAGCTTTTTCTCTTTTTTCTTTTTAAGTCTGGCTAGGGGTTTGTCAATTTTATTTGTCTTCTCAAAGAACCAGCTCTTTGTTTCATTGATCCTTTCTACTGCCTTTTTTGTTTCAATAGCATTTCTTTCTGCTCTGATTTTTATTATTTCTCTCCATCTGCTGACTTTGGGCTTTGTTTGTTCTTCTTTCTCCAATTCAGTTAGGTGTAATTTGAGATTGCTTATTTGGGATTTTTCTTGTTTGTTAAGGTGTGTCTGTATTGCGATGAATTTCCCTCTTAATACAGCTTTTGCTGCATCCCATATGAGTTGATATAGCATGTTATTACTTTCACTTGTCTCCAGATATTTTTTGATTTCTCCTTTAATTTCTTCAATGATCCATTGCTTGTTCAATAGCATATTGTTTAGTCTCCACATCTTTGTCCCTTTCACAGCTTTTTTCTTGTAATTAATTTATAGCTTTATAGCATTATGATCGGAGAAGATACTTGTTATTATTTCAATTTTTTCAAATTTATAGAGGCTTGCCTTGTTTCCTAACATATGTTCTAGCCTTGAGAATGTTCCGTGCGCCCTTGAAGAATGTATATTCTGCTGTTTTTGGATGGAGTGTTCTATATATCTCTATTAAATCCAACAGGTTTAGCTTTTTGTTTAATTCCACTGTTTCCTTGTTGATTTTCTGTCTGGATGATCTGTCCAATGATGTGAGTGGGATGTTGAGGTCCCCTACTATTATTGTGTTATTTTTGATATCTTGTGTTAGGTTTGTTAATAGTTGCTTTATGAACTTTGGTACTCCTGTGTTGGGTGCATAGATATTTATAAGCATTACTTCTTAATGGAGTGTCCCTTTGATCATTATATATTGTTCTTCTTTGTCTCTCTTTACCTGCCTTATCTTGAAGTCTACTTTGTCTGATATAAGTATTGTGATACCTGCTTTCTTTTGTTTGCCATTAGCTTGGAGTATCATCTTCCACCCCTTTACTCTGAGCCTGTATTTGTCATTGGAGGTGAGATTTGTTTCCTGGAGGCAACAAATTGTTGGATCTTGTTCTTTAATCCATCTTGCCACTCTGTGTCTTTTTAGTGGAGAGTTCAATCCGTTTACATTGAGGGTTATTATTGATGTATGAGGGCTTAATGCTGTCATTCTGTCACTCGTTTTCTAGTTTTCCTGCATTTCCTTTGTTTCTCGCCCTGTGTGTTTTGGTCTACCCATTGAATTATGTAGTTTTTTATGATGTGTTCCTTAGTTTTTTCCTTATTTATTGTTTGTGTCTCTGTTCTGCTTTTTAGTTTGGTAACTACCCTGAAGATTGTATTCAGAATCTCATGTATAAGATAGTCCATTTTCTGGTGGCCTCTTATTTCCTTAGCCTAAACTGATTCAGTCCCTTTCCTCCGCCCTTCCTAAGCTATTTTTCTCATATCTTATTCCAACTTATGTTGTCAGTTTGTGGTTAAAGTGACAAGGTTGTCTTTGTTTTTGGTGTTTTCCTTCCCTTTAGCCCTAATGCCATAGTTGAATATTTGCTATCCTATTCTGATTCTATCTATTTGTCCCCTTGCTCTGTGTTTTGTGACCCTTTCTCCCTTTTTTTTCTTTTGTTCAGGTATGAGGGCCTTCTTGAGGATTTCTTGTAGTGGGGTCTCATGCATGGCTACAAAGTTCCTCAGCTTTTGTTTGTCTGGGAAAGATTTAATTTCTTCCTCATATCTGAATGGATTTTGCTGGATAGGGTATTCTTGGCTGAAGATTTTTATCTTTTAAAGTTTTGAATATGTCATTCCATTCTCTCCTAGCTTGTAAGGTTTCTGCAGAGAAATCTGATGAAAGTCTGATAGGAATTCCTTTGTAGGTTGTTTTCTTCTGCCTAGCTGCCATGTGTATTCTTTCTTTGTCATTCATTTTTGCCAGTTTTACTACTATATGCCTTGCAGTAGGTCTTTTTACATTGACAAATCTAGGAGATCTGGATACTTCCTCCACACATATTTCCCTCTCATTCCCTAGATTTGGGAAGTTCTCTGCTATTATTTCTTTGAACAAGATTTCTGCTCCATTCTCCTTCTCTTCACCTTCTTGAATAGTTGTAATTCTTATGTTGCATTTCCTCATTTTGTCAGATATTTCTCAGAGACTTTCTATTTCTTTTTAGTCTCACTTCTCTCTCCTCCTCTATCTGGAGCATTTCAACATGTCTACCTTCAATTATGCTGATTCACTCCTCTATGGTGTCCACACAAGCATTCAGGGAATCCATATTTTGTTTTATCTCTTCCATTGTGTCTTTCATCTCTAATATTTCTGATTGATTCTTCTTTATAGTTTCAATCTCTTTTGTGAGGTAGCTCCTGAACTCATTGAATTGTTTCTCTATAGTCTCTTTTACCTCATTGAGTTTTTTGATGATAGCTGTTTTGAATTCATTGTCATTTAGTTTACATATTTCTGTGTCCTCAGGACTGAGTTCTGGGTGCTTGTTGTTTTCTCTCTGGTCTGAAGATTTGTTGAAGTGCCTGATGTTGGAAGGTTGGGTCTTTCTCCTTCTGATATTATTTGGTTGCAGTTACAGCCTATCACCACTGGGTGGGGGTTGAGACCCACGTGTTCTGAGCCTTCTGCCTTCAGCAGAGATGGCATGGTGTAGGTCGGGGGAGGGGTGCTTTCTCCTGCATGCAGTCCCAGGTTTCCCCATCAGCTCTTGGTCTCCTGGGGTCTTGGCTTGATGAGGTCACCCCGCATGAAAGCTTTTGCCTTGTTAGAGGGCTTCCCTCTAGGCTGCAAGGACCCTAGGGAGTCCTGGGTGATCCTGCTGATGCACAACCCCTCCCCCGCTCCTTCCCTCATGTAGCCGCCTTGCAGCAGAAACCGCAGTCTTTAGGGGAGGGAGCGAAGTTCTCTCTTACCCCATTCCAGCTCCTCCAAGGAGGGCTCCAGCCACTCCGCCCTCCGTCATGTGACTGAGTGTCTCTCCGAGGTTTTTGTGCTGTTATGGTATTTTCTGTTGGAATATGGTTGCTCCCTTTTGTCGTATGTTGGAGGGGAGAGAGTCCCAGGCAAGTTCACTCTGCCGTGATACTGACATCACTCCTCATATTTAAGTCTTTTTTGAATGTTTGGTAGAATTCACCAGGGAAGGTGTCTGGTCCTGGACTTTTGTTTTTTGGGAGATTTTTGATTACTATTCCAATCTCTGTACTGCTGATTAGTCTATTCAAATTCTCTATCTCTTTTAGATACAGTTTTGGAAGTTTGTATCATTCTAAGAATTTATCCATTTCTTCTAGATTGTCCAATTTGTTGCTGTGTAGCTTTTCACAGTATTCTCTTATAATCCTTTGTATTTCTGTGGTATCCGTTCTAATTTCTCCTCTTTGTTTCTGATTTTAGTTATTTGAGACTTCTCTCTTTTTTTCTTGGTGAGTATAGCTAAAAGTGTGTCAATTTTGTTTATATTTTCAAAGAAGTAGCTCTTAGTTTCATTGATCCTTTCTATTTTTTTTTAGTCTCTATTTCATTTATTTCTGAATTTGTTTTTATTATTTCCTTCCTTCTACTGATTTTGAGCTATGTTTTTCCTTTTTTTTCTAGTTCCTTTAGGTGCACTGTTAGATTATTTACTTGAGATTTTTCTTGTTTCTTTAATTTTCTTACAGTATACCATAAGCCTCATTGGGGTAGAGGCAAGACCATACAAATTGATTCACTTTTTTATAGTTTAGCACTTTTAGCTCTAAGAATGGCATGAAAGCACCAGTTGGAACTTTTCAAAGGGACCCATTTAGACAGTGGCAAGATGAAGCCAAAAACTTTTCCTTGAAGCAGAATCTTTTGTGCATATGGTGGAAAGTGTATGTGTGTGACACAAGTCCTCTAAGGCTTGTGAGACCACAAGAGTAACTGGCTACCTCTGTTTCTGCCAACAGGTACAAATCTACAGCAGTGGCTGCTAGCATCATCAGGCGCTCTCACCCCCTGACCCCCAGCCAGAGGCTGGTGGGCTGGACAAACCACATCCTCCAGACAGGAGGTGCTGCACACCTCAAGCCATATTCCTTCCAGCAGTCGTGGTATCAACAATATCTACTTGACGTCTTCTTGTTCCTGCTGGTGGTCACCCTGGGCACCATGTGGCTCTGTGGGAAGCTGCTGGGCATGGTGGCCAGGTGGCTGTGTGGGGCCAGGAAGCTGAAGAAGGCCTGATGCCAAGTGTAGCCTGGGGTGGCAGTATTTGGGGGGGTCACCGTTTCTTGGGAACCTCCCACCCTTTCTTGGGTTCTGGCAAGCTCTGTTCTCCACATCGTATCCACTTGCTAATTGTGCTGCAAATTCCTGCTCGCTGTTTTCTTCCTGTGATCAGATTTCTTTACTCAGCACTTGTGGCCTTCTTTATTAGTGAGTCAGCCAAGGCTAGTCTGTGATTCTGTCTCTGGGGCATTTGGACCCAGTGGCCCTCAGACTTTAAGCCTTGAAGCCCTTCCTTATCACGCCCCTCTTCCAGGCACTGAGCCTGAACCACTCTAGCCTCCAAGGCCAGTATCTTCTGAGCCTCTTTCCCTCTCACCTGCCCCCACTACTTGTTATGGAATAACAGCTAAGACAGGCGCTTTCCTAATTCTTTTATTGTCTATTGGCTTCTCCTCTAAACTCTCATCAAAGCACAGGAAGCCTGTCCTGCGCATGTGCCTTTAGGACGGAACCACCCTTGCAGGACCACCTTGGCTTCTGTCTTGGTTCCTGCACAAAGCTCCTTCTTTGCTGATCAGGCATGGAGCCTGCAGGTTGGTCATGGGCTGAAGTGGCCTTGTTCTCTGTTTCACAGTGCTGAGCTGTCTTTAAATTTTCCCATTAAAAAAGTAAAGTCATGAGAAAGAAGGTCATTTGTCTTTAAACTAAGTCTTTTTTTGTGCTCCTTGATAAGTGAGTCTTTCTATATGTGACATACTCTTGGGAATTGCATCCACTTGATAGTAACTGAAACCAGAAAAAGTGGCTGAAATGCTTAGGGTTTTCTTTCATCTTGTTTTTCTCATGTAAAAGAGATCTGGAGGTAGGCAGGCAGTCCAGGGCTGGAGTTGTAGCTCCATGATGTACTCAACAGTGCCCATGTCTTGTTTGGTTGATCTGCCTTCCTCTGCAGGGGTGTTTCATCCTCAAGGTTGCCCTGGACTTTCAAGAATGTCTTTTTGTATCCAGCCAGCACCTGGAAATTTGGGCAAGACATGGGAAAATTGGGAAAAGTGAATTAATCAGGTCCTTGCCAGCTGAGTCAGCCCTCATTAAAGAGATTTCCCAGACACTCCAGCCACCCAAAGACTCCACTTATGTCTCGTTCACCAGACCTGAGTCCCGTGACCACTCCTAGCTGTACAAAAATTCTAAGAAATGTTCCCCATCTCCAGCTGCTGGGGAGACACGTTAGAAACATAAACAAAAGGCAATGAATAATGAGAGGAAACTAGAGCCTTGGCCACATGTGGAGGGCAGGCAGGGAGGGTCTGGATTGGATGTTTTGTTCCACCTGTGACCCTGTGACCTCAGGGAGAGTCTTACACCAACTGTAACTACCATAGGTGGAAACTAGACCTTTTGGGGTGGTGAACATGCATAATAGGAAGAGCAGTCCTTTACCATGCTGAAGTATGTTATGTTTTCTGAGTTCTCTAATTTTGTTTCTGCCATTTAACTGGGTGGATGTGTCTAATCAGCCCACCCCAAAGAAGCAGGTACCAGCAGGAGGAACCACAGATGGAGAGGGAGCCAACGTGCAAATTGAGATGAGAGCAAGAAAACCTGCTGCCCCCTCCAACCAAGGCACGTGGCCTGGGCAGTGGAGATGGACTGGTTTTAGCTCCCACTGGTCCCTCTTGAGGGCATCTTTTTGCAATGAATAACCTGCCCTACCACACGGTCATCCCAGCTGGTGGACCCTCCCACCCAGGCTGATTCCATGCCCATGCATGCAGAGGGTGGTTTGATTAGCTGGGGGATTCTCTTGGGATATTTTGTTTAGGTGCACATTTTGTCCCTAAGACCTAGGGAGGCTCCTTTGTCCATGCCAGCCTTTAAATTAGTTAATCATTTATTTTTTATAAGTCTTCAAGTGAAATATTCACAACTTTAGACACACATATGTCCAGAGTGGATTTTCGAAATTTTGTTCAAATCATCCCAAGATAACAATAAATAATAATGAGATAATGCTTGTACTAGTGATTCAGTCCTCGGGCTTTTTTTTTTTTTTTCCACTAATTAAAAATCCACAATGAATTTTGGGAGATCCTCTTGTGTTTTGGCAAATGCAAAGAAGAGAAGCTTCCACAAACAAGGGCAGTGGACACCTCCAGGTGACAGGGACCCTCCCTTGTCTGTAGATGAGATTCTTGAAAGGGATGGCACCCAGTGACCACTCTTCCTTTCTCATTTTGATTGAGCGGTTAGCTTCTTCTGTATTCTACAGTGATTTTACAAATAAAGAAGCCTGCGAATATGACAGAATAGAGTGCCAGATGTCAAGACCAAATAATAGTTTATTTCATTTCACTCCTTCCCCTTGTTATAATTTCTGTCAGGGAATTTTATTGAGTTAGGCTTTTCATTCCATATTCCTTTAGTGACCATTTATGAACTTCATATTGTCTCGGATGAAAGATACTGTCATTGGGAAATCAATTACCCACCAGTTACAGAAAGCCTCAGCAGAGGGGCTTAAGTCAGTGGGCTCCAGCCTGGGCTGTCTGTGCCTTAATGTGTACGTGAAGACCTTTCCCAAGCTGCATGGCACAGAGCGTCTGGAGGCGATAAATCTTCACCTGTGTGTACTCTAGTTTCCTAACACTGGTCTGCCTAACAATCTGCTGTGTTTGGGTGGTAGAGTTCTCTTTCCTGCCACACTTTTCACAATTTCCTAACCCTTATTTTACAAAAGAAATGCATGTCTTTCACCCCTCCCTATTCTCACTATGTTGCATTGCCCCAGGATGGAAAAACAGGGGTACCAAATGGACAGTTAGAAATGTAATGACTGAGCAAGAGCCCTTTGTTATTAAAGTGATTTCCAATTCTTCATTTTTAAGAAAATTCAAGAATAAATTGTGATTTTTCAGCTGTTAGTCCATTAAAAATAACTGATGTTGGATTGCTATGAGAATTTTTGTCTAGTATACTGAAGGTGTTCAAAGAGTTGAGGCACATGATTTTCAAGATGGTCATAACAAAACTTGTGCTACTTATTGATGCGAATAATTTTCTCAGTGTTTACATAACTAAGAGATATTGATATAAACACATCCTATTCCACAAGTAGATAATGTTTGTTAAATGTTAAATGTTAAAATTGACACTAGTCAATTTTAAAAGAATTTAGAAACAGTTCCTTATCTCATTGTGACGTGCATTTTGTGTTCAGTAATTATTGAACAAATCAGAAATGTGTTTATGTTTCTTTGGCTAATTTAATGCAATTATTAAAACTTAAAGTAACTTTGTAAAAATATTCAACTATTAGAGCCTTATTGTCATAGGATAGAAATATTAATTTTAATTTGAATACATATTTTTGATACTCAAGGTAATAACTGGATATGCAACACAATTCTTTCAAGCATAAACATACATAGAGTAGAATTACATTCTCTAGAAAAAGTGGAGTAGAAATAATAATTCAAGAGGATTATGGAATGATGTAAAATTTCTAACTTTATCTACTTTATCTTAGTGTGTCTATCTAAGAGTTTGTCAATTTTTTTATCTTTTCAAAGAATCATCTCTCAGTTTCATTGATCCTTTCTATTCTGTTTTTTTTGTCTCTATTTCATTTATATCTGCTCTAGTTTTTAAATTATTTTCTTCCTTCTACTTACTTTGGGCTTTGTTTGTTCTTCTTTTTCTAGTTTTTTTTTAAGGTGTATTCAGTTGCATTTCTATATAATAACAAGGAACTAGCAGAAAGAGAAAGCAAGGATACAATCCCATTTACTATCACAGCAAAAAGAATCAAATACCTAGGAATAAATTTAACCAATGAGTTGATAGACCTATACACTGAAAACTATAAGACAATATTGAAAGAAATTATAGAAGAAACAAGAAAATGGAAAGATATTCCAAGCTCATGGATTGGAAGAATAAACATAGTTAAAATGTCCATATTACCTAAAGCAATCTACAGATTTAATGCAATCCCAATCAGAATCCCAATGGCATTTTTCACAGAAACAGAACAAAGAATCATAAAATTTCCAAAATATATAAAGAACTCCTATAACTTAGCAAAAAAATGAACAACCCAATCAGAAAATGAGCAAAGGATATTAACAGACACTTTTCCCAAGAAGATATACAGATAGCCAAAGGGCACATGAAAAGAGACTCAAAATCTCTAATTATTAGGGAAATGCAACTCAAAATTACAGTAAAATATCACCTCATGCCCATCAGGCTGACTATATTTAACAAGACAGGAAATACCAAGTATTGGAGAGGAGATGCAGAAAAGGGAATCCTTATACACTGCTAGTGGGAATGCAAATTGGTGCAGCGACTATGGAAAAGAGTATGGAGATTTCTCAAAAAATTAAATTAGAAATACCATATGTTCCAGCTATTTTACTTCTGGATGTTTATGTGAAGAACGTGAAAAACCTACTTGCATAAGATTGATGCACTCCTTATTATGCTGAGTGAAATAAGTCAGAGGGAGAAAAGTCAAATACCATATGATCTCACTCATAAGTAGGAGATAAAAACGACAGCAAACAAATACATAGACACAGAGATTGGATTGGTGGTTACCAGCAGGGAAGGGGGGAGGGGGGCTGAAGGGGTGATTGGGCACATGTGTGTGTGATGAACTGTAATTAGTCTTTGGGTGGTGAGCATGATGTAATCTACACAGAAATCAAAATATATAATGACACACACCTTAAATTTATATAATGTTATAAACCAATGTTACTGCAACAAAAAAGAAAAAGAAAACAAACAAATAAATAAATAAAGATTGATGCACCCTTATGTTAATTGCAACATTATTCACAATAGCCAAGACTTGGAAGTAACCCCAGTGACCAAGTGCCCATCAATGGATGAGTGGGGAAAGATAATGTGGTATATTTATACAATGGAATACTACTCAGCTATAAAAAAGATGAAATCGTGACATTTGCAACACTGTGGGTGGATCTTGCAGGTATTATGCTAAGCAAAATAAGTCAGACAGTGAAAGTTTGACAAATGTGGTATGACTTCACTCGTATGTGGAAGATAAACAAATAAACAAACACATAGAAAAGGAGAACAGACTGGCGGTTACCATAGGTGAAGGGGTGGGATGAGGGCAGAAGGGATAAAGGGCCACATATGTATGGTGACAGATGGAAACTAGACTTTTGGTGGTGAATGTGATGCAGCCTATACAGAAGTCAAAACAATGAAATTTTACATATTGCTATAACCAATGTGACCTCAATGAAATAATAAAAACTAAAAAAAAAAAAACCACCATAAAAGATGGTTTCAGAGATATAATCCAATAATGGTAGATTGATTTCACTTGGGGATTTGCTTCCAGAGTAGAAACAAATTACTCCCAAGGAATTACTTCCAGGGAGTAGACACTACATGTAGGGAGTAGTGTCTCTTCAGCTTGGGACACTAGAGGAGGTTTTAAGCAGGTCCCTGAGGAAATGGGTTCTGGGGATGGCAGCGTGAGGTAATTAGAAGACTTTGACTAGAGATGAAATACCACAAATCTAGGAATTGTCCATAAAACTCAGATAGTTGGAGCTACTTTGAGGCGGAGCTGTCATCCACGTGATTTCCTAAGGTCTCTACCATTCCTGGTTCCGAGTATTTTCTATGCAGAGAGTGTGGTGATTACTTGGATGGAGAAGGGCTAAGGATCAGCTCACTAACCCCTCCTTCCCATTGCTCATGGGCAGGATGGTGAGGGCAGAATGTCCAGTGGAGCAGGAGCCTAGGGAGGAGGGGAAGAAGAAGAGGAGGGGACAGAGAGAAGAGAGACAGGAGGGATCCATTTCTTCCCACCTCCCAGGCTCCCAGCCAGCGCCAACCCTTCTCTGCCTGTGCACCATGTGTCTGGGGTGCAGCAGTTCCTTTGCAGGGAGGAGGCACAGGGCTTCCAGCACAGGAACCAGCATGGCGGGGCAACGGGTGCTGCTTCTCATCTGCTCCCTTCTGCCTGGGCTCCTGCTCTCAGAAGCTGCCAAAATCCTGACTCTGTCCTTGCTGGGTGAGTGCTTGGCCAAAGAATCCAGAGATAGGAGCGTCCCAGGCACCCGTGCCAGGGCTCAGGCAAACAGTCCTAGGTCAGAGGGTCCTTCCCTGTGGTTTTGCAGACTGAGCAGGTTTGTGTCCCAGGCTGGAGAAGGGAGAGGCAGTCAGGGACAGAGAGGGGCCTCTACCAGTAGAGGAGAAGGTAGTCCGGAGAAAACAGCAATTTCCTTTCCTCTCTTTTCATCTGCTCTAGACATGCTTCCCATTGTTCATGGCTGGGGCCAGAAGTTTAGATCCAGTTCTGAGACTGAGACCTGGGCCGGCTCTTCCGGTGCGTGGGCTGGACATTCAGAGGCTCACTCTAAACTTCTGGTGGGGGATGGGAGGAGTGCGGGGCACAGCAATTACCTGTAGAAAGTGGAAGATGAAGTTAATTTCAGGGCCAGAAAAAGGTGCTCCTGGGGGCAGCAGCACAAATGGGGAATATTTCATTAATAGGAAACCTGGAGAACTGATCCAGCAGAGGAAAGGACCCCAGGACAATCGAGTCCTTGGGAACCCCTCTTTCTTTCACCTGTGCTGCTGGAAGTTTCTGAAGGACAGGGAAGCAGTTAATTCTGCATATTGTGGAGCCAGTTTCATTTCCTTTACTTTTGCGCAAAAGGAACAGAATACCAATGGGAAAAATTTATCAGAATAAGGAGTCATCATTGGATGGAGTTCCCCAAGAATTTTATTTGACCCATCCTGAAAAGATCCTGGGCTCCCTAGATCACTTTTAGATCCCCAAGAATCTGGGGATCCTAGAGCTGGGAGAAACCATAGAGTTTATCTAATAGGGTCTCTTCTCTTATTTCCTGAGAGGGAAACTGAGTCAGGGAAATGAGGTGTCTTTTGCTAAAGCACACCAGTGCTGCCTTAAGGAATCTGTGGAAGAGGATGCTTCTTACCTCCAAAGCGTCATCTTCCACTGATTCCACTCTTTCACTCTTTACGGTGAGGATTTCTAAAAATCAGTATTTAAAAAATACAGTATTTAAATGTACTCCATTTTAAACCTTTTTTTTATGATAGTTAAAGGCAATGGTGGAAAAGAGCTTCCTCCTTTCTTGAAAGTACACTGGTCTGCCTCAGACTCCAAGAGGAAGCTGGGGTGGTTGTGATGTGCTGGAAGTGCCGCCTCTGCTCCAGAATGCCCTCTGGCTCACGAAGACACACATGAACGGCTGCATCTGTGGATGTGCCTTCTCCCCTGCACCTGTTTCCTCCATGAGGTAAATGTAAGCAAGAACAGACAGTCTGAGGGGATGGGGGATTTGTGTTTATATAATCTGTGCTATCACCGGTTACACAAGTATGGATCTAAAAGCTAGATTAATTTCCACAGAAACAAACCGTTTCTGTAGTTCTACACCCGTCTCTGCTGACCCAATCATTGTGGGAACTTATCTCCCAAAAGTACCCCATTTCCCAACTTTGGCAAATTCTAATTCCTTCCCTCCTGAATTGGCTTTCTCTGCTGCTGAGATCCATAGATTCAAGAAAAATATTCCAAGATAGCACATGGTCTTAGACAAGACGTTGCAGGTATCTCCATATGGCCCCAGCTACAAATGCAAGATGCACCTTAGGATCAGGAACTCCGTAAGACCTAAGCACTGAGAAGCTCATCACACTAACATGGAGACCACGAGTCACAAGAGGGGCTTTTTGACGGAGGATTGCCGCAGGTCAAGGATTGGGGCAGACAGGATGTGGGTGTCTGGGCTGGGGCTTACCCAAAGTGAGAAGAGGCACTGAAGAAACTCATCTTCCTCTACTCACTGTCAACTTTCTGTTGTCTTACCCTGGATTTCCCCACGTCTCCACATCGATTTCAGACTTCTGTTCTCGTCTTTACGAAAATGTAGTTATTCGTCATTCCTAGGTGGAAGCCATTATCCACTGCTGGACCGGGCGTCTCATATTCTCCAAGATCATAGTCATAATGTCACCACGCTTCATTTTGGAGGAGATGTTTTAATCCTAAGCATGCTTTTTGAAAATTATTGAATTCTTCTATCCCAGGCAAAAAGAGATAATGTCTTTTGTATAGCGCTGCTTAGCCCAAAATCTTTTTGAATCTAGTTGTATTGAAAAAATGGGAAAAGCGTGTGTGTGTATTAAGTGCTGGATATCTTATTAGGCTCTGTAGACCTGGCCTCCACACACCATACCTCCATATTTTACCCCCTTATCTGGGTGTCACTTCATTTCAGGCAAGCCTCCAGACAGTATTGTTGATAATTTTGGTAAATACTAACATGTACTGTGGCTTAAGTTTTTATTGATCCGAAGTGTTCAACCATATTTAAGGCTTCTATCTTGCAAGGAGAGCTGTTCTTCCTATTTCATAGGTTACTTTCTACTCCTGCTACGAGACCTAGAAATTTTCTCCAGCCAGCCATCCATGTCCTGCACTGCCTGGTGTCCCATGCCTAAAAGCCATTTTATTGTATATTTGCTCTGGGTTATTTTTAGTTGTTTAAAGAAGAAAGGTAAATACAGACTTGTTAATTCCTCATGGCCACAGATTGAAATTCCTTATCTTCATTATTTAAAACACTTTATTAAAGTAATATTGGCATATAATAAATTGCACGTATTTAAAACATACAATTTGATATACTTGGACGTATATGTATACACTTGTGAACCATCGACATAATCAAGATAACAAATATATTTTTCTCCCCCAGAAGAATTCTCATGTCCGTTTGCAATCTCCCCCGGCCCTCCCATCGCCAGTCAATTACTAATATGTTACTATATGTTAGATTGCATCTTGTAGATTTTATACAAATGGGATCATAAGTTGCATACTCATATTTTGGCTTATTTTACTCAACATCATTATTTTGAGATTCATCCATATTGTGCGAATGAATAGTTCATTTCCTTCTCTTGCTGGGTGGTGTTCCACTGTATGGATTACCACAGTGTTTTTATTTACTTGCCTATTGAGGGACATTAGGCTTGTTTCGAGTTTTGAGCTGTTACAGAGAAACCTGCTGTGAATATATGTGTACAAGTCTTTGTATGAACATGTACTGTCTTTTCTCTGGATTAATTGCTAGGAGTACAGTGGCTACACCATATGTTAGTTGTATGTCTAACTTTTTAAGAAATAGTCAAACTGTTTTCCAAAGTGGCTGTAACATTCTAGATTCTCACCAAAAATGAATGCAAGTTCCATGCACACCACATCCTCATCTATACTTGGCATTATTAGTCTTTTTAATTTTAGCCATTCTTTAGTTGTATTTCATTGTGGATTTTATTTGCATTTCTTTCATGACTAATCATGCTAAACATTTTTTCATGTGCTTATTTGTCATTTGTGTGTCTTCATTAGTGAAGTGTTTGTCAAATTTTGTCCATTTTTAAATTAGGTCGTTTGTCTCCTTATTATTGAGTTTTCAATATATGCTTTGTAAATATTCTTTCCCAGTCTATGACTTATCTCTTCCTTCTCTTATCAGTGTCTTTTGAAGAGCACAATTTTTAATTTTGATCATATCTAATTTCATGCTTTTGCTACAGGTATTAATATGAATATATGATTTTTTTTGTTTGTTCTAATATGATGAATTTCACTGATTGATTTTCAAACGTTGAACTAACCTCATATTCTAAGAACAAACCTCATTTGGTCAAGATATATTTTCTTCTTTATATATTTTTAGATGTGGTTTTTTAAAATTTTGGTTTTAGATTTTCCATCTGTGTTCATGCAGGATATTGTTCTGTGATTTTTTGAATTTTTTTTCTATCGTTGGTGTCAGTAAAATGCTTGCCTCACAGAATGAATTGGGAAGTGTTCTCTCCTCAATTTTCTGGAAGAGTTTGGGTAGAATTAGCATTATTTCCTCCTAAATTGTTTTAGCCATTCTGAGAAGTAGGATGGAACTTCTTCCCCACCCAAAATTAAGTTTGGATGTTAAGACTTATGGCATCACATAAACAACAAGAAGCTGTAAAAAGGTTTATTGATAACATAATGAGGCTTCCTGGGGACAGTAAGTCAAGTCCCAAGTTGGTCCAAGAATACATTGAGAAAGCAGGAAAAGGAGAGCGGCTTGAGGTTTTTATGGTGGTTAGGCTTTGGGGCCGGAATGAGGATTTCCCTTCACCTTTGACTGATGACCAGAATGTGCCAGGTTTCATTTATTTCAGTTTGAACCTGTTTAAGTGAGTCATTGGGACATGATATGAAACAAGCAACCTGAGGCTGGTGAGGGAGTTGAAATTTCACTGAACATCCTGTTCAAAAAACACTGGCCTCGTGTGTTTTGAGAAGTGAATTAGTGCCTTGGTTACGACCAGTAATGTCTAGAAATCTGAAGAAGATAACAAGAGTCTTGATGAGGCTGTGCATTGTGTTTATACTTCGTGTAGAAATACATGTAACTTTGATTTATATTTTGAATATCTATATGGCAAGAGATTCTCAGAGTTCTTTACCCAAATGGGGCAAACTTTACTCTTTATAGGTCTATTCAGGTCTATTCTTGAACTGACTTTGGTAATTTACGTCTTTCTAGGAATTTGTCAATTTCATCTACATTATCTAATTTATTGGCATCTAAAGTTCTTAGTATTTTTTCTATAGTCCTTTTTATTTCTGTGTGCTCATTAGTGGTGTTCCTTCTTTCATTTCTGATTCTAGTAATTTGTATCTTTCTTATTTCCTTATCTTTTCAAAAAGCCAGCTTTTGTTTCACTGATTTCCCTATTGTTTTTCTATTCTCAATTTTATTAATTTCTTGATTAAAAGTGAGACATAGGGGCTGGCCCCGTGGCCTAGAGGTTAAGTTCAGTGTGCTCTGCTTCAGTGGCCTGAGTTCAGTTCCTGGGCATGGACTTACACCACTCATAGGCAGCCATGCTGTGGTGGCAACCCACCACAAAATAGGGGAAGATTGGCACAGATGTTAGCTCAGGGTGAATCTTCCTCAGCACAAAAAAAAAAAAAAAAAAAAAAGCAAGACACCATGTAACCAGGGCAGGATTGTGTGGGACTGACAGCAAGAAGTGAAAGCATTATCTCCAATTATCTCCAATGTCTCCTTCCTGTAGAGCCCTGGTTCCTGGCTCTGCCTAGATTTTCTGATTTGATTGGTCTGGGATGAGGCCATGCTCTGAAAGTTTTCAAAAGACAGCAGAGCTCAGATTAGTGGCTGCCTGTTGCCTGTAGGCACTGGGTTGCTATTGTACGGAAGTGATTTTATGTAATACCATGCCATCTGGAGGCAACTTGGACAACCCTTATTTTTATAAATGGAAGGACAGAGGTTCACTTGACGTAAATAATTTTCCCAATACCATTCAGCTCATAGGCAACAAGAGCCTAGATTTGGCGTGGGCTTTCCAGGCACCAAAGTGTCTACCCTTCCTAATACTGACCTTGTATTAAGTGAGCAGACAGAGCTGGGGAATAATTCACAGGCTAGATGGCCTTTGACTTCATGGCAGCATTTTTTATGAATGGAGCCGGGCAGGGAAGACACACCAGGTTGGGAGAAGAGGGGGCCCAATGTGTGGAGGTGGTAGCGAGATGGCCATGAGGCTGGGTTCCCCCTGTGACCCTGGCTAGACTAGGGTAGTGGAAGATTCAATTGCACAAATAAAACCAGACCAAAATATGAGAGGTCTTATCTGACCTGATGGTGGGTCAGGCCTTGGAACTGGGACAGGAGTTACAAAGGAGGAGAATAATGGAAGTTAAGGTCTATAATCTGTGAGATAACAGAGGCTTACTTTGTACAATTTTTCTGTTTTTGTTTTCCAATTTTTTTTTTTTTACTATAGTCAAATATATGTCGTATAAAATTTACCAAATAACCGTTTAAAAGGGTATGGTTCAGGGGCATTAAGTACATTCATATTGTTGAGAAACAATTATCACCATCTATCTCCAGAACATTTTCATCTTCCCAAACTGAAAAGTCCTGCTCGTTAAACAGTAACTCCTCATTTCTCTCTGCCTCCACACCCTGGCAGCCATTATTCTCCTCTCTGTCTCTATGAATTTGACTACTCTAGGTACCTTATATAAGTGGAATCATACAATATTTGTTCTTCTGTGATGACTTATTTCACTTACCATAATGTCTTCAAGATTCATCCTCGTTGTAGCATGTGTCAGAATGTCCCTTCTTTTTAAGGTTAAATAATATTCCATGGTATGTATATACCACATTTGTTTATCTATTTGTCTGTCCATCAACATTTGGGTTGCTTCCAATTTTGGCTATTGTGAATGATGCCACTATGAACAGTAGTGTACAAATATTTGTTCAAGTCCCTTCTTTTAATTTTTTGGGGTATATACCCAGGAAAGAAATTTCTGGATCATATGATAATTCTATGTTTAATTTTTGAGGAACTGCCATATTGTCTTTCACAGTGGCTATACCAGTTTACATTTCCACCAACAATGCACAAGTGTTCCAATTTCTCCATAGCCTCACAAACACTTGTCATTTTCTGGTTTTGTTTATTTTTTTAATTTTTAATTTTTGATATTAGCCATCCTAATAGTGTCTCATTGTGGTTTAATTACAATTTCCCTTATTAGTGATGTTTACCATTTGGTAAGCTAATGGGCCATTTATATATCTTATTTGGAGAAATAGCTGTTCAAGTCTTTGCCCAATTTTGAATCATATTGTTTGGGTTTTTTTGTAGAGTTGTAGGCATTCTTTAAATAATCTCAGTATCAATCCCATATCAGATAAATGATTTGCAAATATTTTTCCCATTCCCTTGGTTGCCTTTTCACTGTGTTGATAGTATCCCTTGTTGCACAAAAGTCTTTCCTTCTGATGAAATCCAATCTATTTATTTTCTGATGTGTTGCCTGTGCTTTTGGTCTCATATTCAAGAAATCATTACCCAATCCAATGGCATGATGATTTCTCTCCATATTTTCTCCTGAGAAATGAATAGATCATTTTATAATTTTAGCTCATATCTTTAGGTCTTTGATCCATTTTGAGTTACCAATTTGAGTTACCAAGAATGGGTAATGGTCCGACTTCAACCTTTTGCATGTGGAGATGCAGTTTTCCAACTCTATTGTTGAAAAGATTGTCTTCACCTAATGAATGGTCCTGGAACCCTTGTCAAAAGTTGTTTGACCAAATATACAAGGGTTTATTTCTGGGCTTTCTATTTTATTTCATTCGTCTATATATCTGTCATTACACCAGTATCACACTATTTTGATGACTGTAGCTTTGTAGTAAGTTTTGAAATCACAAAGTGTGAGACCTCCAACCTTGCTTTTTGTTAAATTGTTTTGGATACTCTGGATCTTTTGAAATTCCATATGAATTTTAGGATGGGCTTTCTATTTCTGCAAAAAAAAATATTGATAGAGATTGCATGGAATCTGTCGCTCACCCTGGGTGGTAGGGACACCTTTAAAGTATTAATTCTTCTAATCCATTAAGCCTGGATTTTTTTCCGTTTATTTATATCTTCTTTAATTTCTTTCAGTAGTCTTGTAGTTTTCAATGTAAAACCTTCCACCTCCTTGTTTAAGTTTATTCTTAAGTATTTTATTCTTTTGATGTTATTGTAAATGGAATTGTTTTTCTAATCTCCTCTTTGAAGTGTTCATTATTAATATATAGAAACACAACTGACTTTTGTGAGCTAATTTTGTTTCTTGCTACTTTCCTAAGTTTGTTTATTAGTTATCACAGGTTTTTTGGTGTGTGTGTGGAATCTTTAGGATTGTCTACGTATAATATCATGTCATGTGCCATTATTTCTTCAATCTCTCTGCTCCTTTCCTGTGACATCCATAATACAAATATAAATCCACATGATGGGGTCCTGTAAGTCCCTTAGACTCTACTCACTTTTCTGTATCCCTTTTGATTTTGCTCCTCAGACTTGATAATTTTTGATTCTTTGTGCGCCTATCCATGCTAAATGCTCTGTAGACATGATTCCCCCGTGTCGATCTTCTATTATTTCATTTATTACATCCCAGTTGCAAGCTATTGTGAGATGGTTATTTGTTTAAATGTCAACCAACTATACATGTAAAAGGAAGTAAATAGAATACTTTTGGTCTTATACAAACTTCTATTTAGTTCAAGGAAATAGCTATTTCTGAAAATCAGATTTCATCTTTTAAATGTCCTTAATATGAATGCATTTTATCCAGTTCAACAACTTGATTTGACCAATATTGACTGATTTCACATTTCTACAAGGTACCATGCTGGACACTTGGCAAGACACAAAGCTGAACTGACTCTCTGCTAGTCCTCTAAGAGCTCTCAGTTGGCTTCCCATTGTCCAACTGATTAATTAAAAAGCAGATATTTCTGTCACTGGTGGTGCACCTTGTGTAAGTGGTTGCTCCTTAATAGCTTGTTAGTTTTGCTTAGTAACTTCACTTAGTGAAAGTGAAATGAACAGCTTAACACCAGGAGGTCAGCTGCAGCAAGAAGGAGTGTTTTTCGGATGAAGTGGCTAATGGAGTCTGGAGAAGACACTCAGAACCACCCTGGGGTGGAGGTGGGGAGCACATCTAATCCCTGCTAGTATCAGCTCTTTCTAGCTGCTTGGTAGGTGTCAGGCACCATAGGCAGGGCCTTCTGGAAACATCCAACCCCAAAAGAGAAACAAGGGACATATTTTTGAGCAAGTGACTTTTTCTTGCCCCTCAGATCACACCTTGCTGGAATTCCCCTCAACCAAGACAAGTCTGCATTAAAATCCCCTTGGCCTCCAGGGCAAGTCTGAGAAGTTGGAAAGGCAGATATAGTGTCCACTCTAGAGACTGTAGAAATCCATGACCACACTTGCCTGAGAATATATATAATGTAACATGCAGAAGAGAAAGTGGAACTCTTGTCTTCATCGTTCTAGTCTTCAGTTCTTTGTACCACTTCATGATGGAAGCACAAGAAAGGGTGGAAGTGATGAGGGAAGGGTGGATGTCAGGGGTACAACAATGAAAGAGAGTGATTTAGGGCCACTAGCCTGCTTCTTATCTGGCAAACTTATTGTGAAGGACAAATGCAAAAAGAAATGAGACGTAAAAAGAGGAGAAAAAAAAGAGAACAGAAGAAACCAAGGATGGAAACAGTGGGAAGTGGCATTCTATTAGTGTGTGGAGGTGGAGGAGGAGGGAAGACTTTGAACCACCTGTAATTACACCTGCCTGCTCCAGTGTGTTGTGTGTTGTTTGTTTTTCCTGCTTTTTCCTCCCCAACTCCCCCCCAGCACATAGTTGTATATTTTAGTTGTGGCTTCTAGTTGTGGCATGTGGAGATGCTGCCTCAGCGTAGCCTGATAAGCGTTGCCATGTCCGCGCCAAGGATCCGAACTGGACGAAACCCTGGGCCACCGAAGTAGAGCGAGGGAACTTATGTGTTGTGGTTTTAAGTCTCACCTAATAAGACGCTCTAGCAGGAAGCCATCTGGAGACAACAGAAAAGCAGGAACAGGTTGCCTAAAGAAGTAAAGAGAATTTGCTGAACGTTATCTTATAAAACTTATGAAGCAAGTTTTGATGCCATTCTAGAAGCCAAACAATTGCCAGCAGAACTTCCTGCTGGCTTCTCTCCTAGGGCAAACAGCTTGGGCTTTCACAGTCACTGGATTTCCTAGGCAACAGAAGTGTAAACTTGAGAAAAGGCGGGGCCAGGATAGGGACTGATAGTAAGCTGAGCCAGTCAGGCTGTGAGTCTGCAGCAGTGACTGCAAGCTATCCAATTGGCATGAAGAGGGCGGACCAGGAGGTGAGCAGGAAAGGTAAGAGGGAGGAGGCAATAGGGGGATGGGCGGGGACCAGTCTTCCCAGATGCAGGAGAGAGCGTCCATAGTTGCAAGTCTAAGCAACTGGTGGCAACAGGTTAGCATTTAAGGTAAATCAATGTTTTTATCTATTATATTGATTTGATGACTTTTGTTTCATTTTAGCTTAAAAACGAAAAAAAGAGAGTAGATGTTACTTTCCGAAAAGAAAACCTAAAAGTTGATGAGAGCTCTTGGCTGTCAGTCTAGGGAGGAAATAGCTTGCTTGGTGCTGGGGGAGGCTTTTGTCATAGTTGCAAAGAGATATTCAGATAAAAATATACAAAAATACATTTTGTTTTGATGAAAGGGAAGGAAATAAACATCATTGAGAAGCCACTATGTACTGGATACTTGAGTGTGAAGTGTTTAGGTGAATTGCTGTAAGCAGCCTGTATGACCATTGATAAAACAGCTTCAAGAAGGATAAATATCTCAAGTCATTAAACAATTAAAAGATTGAGGTTTGATTCAGACCTTGGTTTGTTTGACACTCAAAGTTGTACTATATCTGCCATACCCTGCTGAACCGACCACTTAGAGTCAGAATTCTTATTAAAATGGACTGACACGGCTTATTAAAAATATATCAGAGAGTTGATTTGATGGACTGTGTAGTTGAGAAGGACCTTAATCAATGGTATTGCCAGGTGTCCACTCCTCTTGCCTTACAGTCTGGGGCCTAGTGAAACCACACTAAGCAGATGAGCTTCTTCCCTGTTTTTAGAGCTCTAATTGGTTCCTCGAAATCGTACAACTACAGAAATCTCTTTATTTTGTAATTTTGCATTTTAAATATTGAAATTTAAATTGTGGGCCTACATTTGTATTTATATTCAAATAACAATGATCTAATACCGATCACAATGATCAATTCTAATAGCAATCTACTAGCATTATGCTAAGTGCTGATGATATGACGACAGAAAACACAAAAGATACAGCCCTTGGCTTTAAGGACCTTATAGTCTAGTAGGAGAGGCAGTTCTGCAAGCAGTGAATTCTGTCATAGTGCAATGTGGATGCTATTTGGGCTTTGCACAGATTATACAAAGGAAGATGCGAGCTGTTTCCTTCTGGTGAGAGGGTTATGTGAAGCTTCATCACAGTGATTCTACAAGGAAGAGCAGTACTTTTCTAGACCAACAAGGGAGGCAAGATGTTCCTGAAAATGGGATGGCATGTACAAAGGCACAGAGATATAGAAACCTATGGTGTCTTTGGGGAATGTGAGTAGGTGCAGATGTAGACTAGATTTTGAAGGGGTGGAGAATGATTAGAAACAAGGCTGTAGAGATAGGCAGGGCCAACATATAAAATGCTAAGATGTTTGCTCTTTACCGGTACACAGTGGAGAGCCACCAAAGGCATTGAGACTAGAGTATGAAGTTCTGATTTCTGTTTTATAAAGATTGCTCTGACTGTCATCTGGAGGATGGATTGGAGGGGGAAAGACTGGAGGCAGGGAACCAGCTAAGGGGCAATTACAATAGTGGAAATAGAAGATTACTGGGTCCTGGACTAAGGTGGTATCCATGGCAATGGAAATGAGGGAAGGAACAGAGATGCAAAAGATGTCAAGATGGTGAAATTTTACAGGACTTGGCCACTGATTTGATGTAGAGGGTGAGAAGGAGTCTAGGGTAATGTCCAGTTAATGACCTGAGAAAATGGTGTTGTCATTTCCTGAGGCAAGGGATAAGGAGGAAAAGACAATGAATTTGGTTCTGGAACATTAAACTTGAAGCATCTGTAGATCACTGAAGTGCACATATTTTGTGGTAATTTGACATCTGGCTCTGAAGCTCAGGAGAGTGCATGACTTGGAATAAAGATTCGGGAGTCATCATTGTGTCCGTGGATATGGCTGAGATTGCTATGGGATGGTATGAGAGTGAGATTGGAATGTGATTCTTCCAATGTGATTGGAAGAATGAAACTGAAAAATGAAAGGAAAGTGGATGTTGAATTTTGAACTTTCAGAGGAGACCAGCTTTGGTTGGTGACAAAATGTAAGAGATGGGCTTGGAAAGGAATGTGAAAAGAGTGAGAGATGCAGTTGGTAGAAATCAAGGAACTCCAGGAAACTTACAGCTGCATATTAGATGGATTGTCAGGATGAGCACTGAGCTTGCCCAGATTGATGAGGGCACTTGGGATGAAAAGGAAGTCTCTGAGGCAGGACCCAGAGTCTCAGTGATTTATGAAATGACAGAGCCAAAGAGAGACATAGGGAGGATGTCCAGCTGGGCTGTGCTTCAAAGAAGGGTGTGAGAATGAGTCACGATGTGGAGATGGCAGGTGTGTTTTAGAGACTGTGAGGTTCCTTACTTGGGGTAAGAAGTACCTTTATCTGAGAAGGCTGCAGAAGTAGAGTTCCTTATACAAATTCAAGTACCAGATAGGATAAAGACATTGTACCCATCAGCCTCTTGGCAGGAAATGAATGGCACGTTCAAAAGTAGTAACAGAAAGGCGTTTAATGAAAGACAATTTACAAAGATGGGGATAGGGCTAAGGATATAGATAAGGGATGAGGAAACACCCCAGGGCTGCCACAGTGAAGAGGGAGAATTATCCTTAGGCCTGAAGGGGCAAGAGGAGGAGCAGTTCCCAGATCTCAGCAGGAGTGTTGCTGTAGGGAGGGCAGCCTTTGGTGAGAGATTGCCGTCACTGACAGCTGTAGCTTGGCAGAGAGGAAACCAGGAGCACGAATACTCCAACCTCTTTCTCTTCTTGCCCTCTGATCTCCTGCTGGTGCCTCCCATTGGTTGAATCCAGCTGGAAGCCAGGGAGCCAAGAAATGTGGTTAATGCAGTTCGTAGAGGTCAACCTCCATCAAGACAGATGTTGATGGAGAACGGACTGGGGAGGGGTCTGGGCAAACAGAATACTGAGCTCAGCAGCGAAGAGAGTTGGTTGTTCAGAGGCTGATGAGAATTAGGAGATTTATGATGGAATAAGGCAGTAGGAAAGGCTGAGCATCTCTGTGTGGATGGTACTCTTGGTACCAAGAGGGCTACCCATCTCTGTAACTTGTGGTGATGGGGCACCTAGGAGCAAGGAGGGGGAGTGTTTAGTTTGTGGAATACACCTTTACTTTCAATTGCTACTTTAATCTCTTTAATATATGAATTAAATGAGGCTCTACGTTACTGAATTTTCCTTGTGAATTTTTGCCCTTTGTTCTGATCTCAGATGGTTTTGTATAGAGAAAAATATCATGGTTCATAAGAGCAGTTTTCTGTATTTCAGAAATAAACAAGTTGGTATTTAGGAGAAGATACCATGACATGATGATTATTGTGTCACAGATGGGGCCACATGCTGCCTTCTGTTGACTCCTAATGCCCATAAAACTTAAACTGTTCATGACACTCTTCTGAGTGGGTTCTCTGGCACATTGCTGGCCATAATTCCATTGCTACCCAATGTCTTGTTTCTTCCCCAGTCTGGGAATAATTGTTTTCCTATTGCGTCTTCTGATAACCTGAAGTCAGATAAAATGAAAACTTTCCCATATACTGCAAACTGAAAAACATAATTTGAGAGAGCAGGACGGTTTTTGATTGGGAGGTGGTTTAAAGATGTCCTTACTTTCTTTGGGACCTCTGCTTCGTGCATCACCTCTGCGGTTGGCCCTCTGACCTCAGGAGGAGCTCCTCACACATGGGAAGAAGAGAGGAGAAAGCTCTCCAGTAACTTACAATGTCAGTTGTTCTTACGAAGTGTGACTTGGACTCAGCATTGTTCATAAGCCTGTCCTGGTTTTTATGTACAAACGATTTGTGGCGACTACAGTGACTTCTTTAAAAAATGAGTATTTTCTGAAACGTTGTGGATAATTTACAAAAGACCACCAGGGCAGTGGCGGGCACAGAAGACCCTGCTCGGAATCTTGGTTCTGCTACTTCTCTCTGAGTTGGGATAACCCCTAAATCTCTTTGTCCCTCACTTTCCTTATTTGGTAAAATAGGAATAGCCACGTTCCCTCTAATGTGTGTAAAAGCATTTTGTAAACTAGGAGAGTTATTACCAAAACTTACCTTATACCAGACACACTTTTTTGTTCTCAAGAAACTGGATAATTTGTAAAACATAGGCTGCCCCTTTAGTAGAGAGCCTGACAGAGTAAGTATACAATAAATGCTTCCAATTGCTATTGTTGTTATCTTTAGCATGGTCCTAGGAGGCTGCAAACTGTTTCTCTATAGGACTGGATACAAAATATTTCAAGTTTGGGGGCGAGAAGGTCTCAGTTGCAACTACCCAACTTTACTGTTGTAGTGTGAAAGCAGCCACAGAATTACATAAACAAATGGGTGTGGCTGTTTTGCAACAAAACTTCATTTACAAAACTAGTTGAAGGGGCAAATTTGGCTGATGGGTCTTGGTCTGATGTCCCTGAGTCTAGTCCATTTTAGATTGTGCTGCCAAAACTCAGGGTATCTTTAATAACTGCCCATGGAAAGGTGGATCTTACTTACTTTGTGGGAATGGAGGTTGAGAAGTGAGAAATCATCGGTGTGCTAACTTCTGCTCCGGACTTACCTTAGTCTCCTCCATTGGGGCGATCTGGCTGCTCCTTACATCTCCCAAATCCTCAGGCACCTGATGATGTTGTGGAATCAGCTGATCCACACCTGCTCATACTCTGCTTTCTTGAGGGACTCCATGTCTTCTGCCAACTGTGGCAGAAACTGCCAGTTGCCTACACCATAGCCAGTTTCTTCTTCTTTGTAAACAGAACCTGGGAATTGCAAACCCAGTCTAAAATTCAGTTTCCCAGCCGTCTTACTCCATTCAGGCTGCTATAACAAAATGCCACAGACTGGTAGCTTATAAAAGCAGAAATCTATTTCTCACAGTTCTGGTGGCTGGGAAGTCCCAGATCAAGGCTCCAGCATGGTCAGGTGAGGGCTGTCTTCCTGGTACATAGCTAGCACCTTCTTGCTGTGTCTTCACATGATGGAAAGCATGAGGGATCTCCCCAGAGCCTCTTTTATAAATCACTAATCCCATTCATGAGGGCTTCAGCCTCGTGACCTAAGCACCTCCCAAAGTTCCCACCGCCCAATACATCATCTGTGGGAGTTAGGATTTCAACATCTGAATTTTTTGGGGGACACAAACATTCAGACCATAGCACCAGCCTCCTTTGCAGGAGTGGTCAATGGTAGATTTAAGTGGAAGGAGTTGGGTGGAGTCATCTGGTAAACATTTAAAAAGGGCTGACTCAGCTGGGAAGTGCATTTTTCTTGCCCTCATCCTTTTCTCTCTTCTGCTGCCTGGAATGTGGATGTAATGGCTGGATCTGCTATGGCTATTTTGTAATTTTAGGAAACTTTGAGAAAAAAAAAACATGGCAAGGTAGAAAGATGGTAGTTTCTTGGGACTTTAATGACTACCTGAACTGCCTCCAGACTTCTTTTGCATGAGAAGAAAGTAAACCTTTATCGTATTCAGAGGCTATGACCTGTTTCTGCTATGAGTAGCTTGACACAATTTGTAACCGATATGCTAACTTGCCCTGAGGCTGGCACTCTGACACTGGACTTCTATCTTGATTTTCTGGAAGTATCAGTTAGAACACAGGATGTAAACAATTGGGTGGCTTTCTAAGTAACTATAAAATTAACATTAAATAGAAAAATGACTCCAAAAGAAGCATTCTAAGTAGCTACAAAATAGTTACTAAGTAAGTGATTTTGGTGACTAATATTGCAAAAGGGCAAGTGCTAGTTAGAGCTGTGACTTTACCAGTGGATAAATGTGGAGGAGGATGTACAGTTGAGCCTTATTCTTGAAGTATGTTTGAAATCACTGAGGCTAAGGCCTCATGGCACCCGAAAAAATGGAATATTTGGAAGATTTGTGGTTGGTTATAAGAGTATAGTCATTGAAACCAGAGAGTTTGGAGGAAAAGATTTAATTTTCTTTTGTCTTGTTTTTTTTTGTGTGTGTGTGTGGTTTTTTGCATTTTGTACACAAACCCAGCCAAAGCTTTGCTTACCTTTGTGTAGTTTACATATTTTCTTACTCTGCTTCTTTAAGATCTTTCATCTGGCAGGCTGCCTGACTCAGAATAGATTGCAAGTAATCTCCTGGTAAAAACCCTAGAGACTGAAGGCAGAGCAGAGGGAAGAGGGAGATGAAGAAGGAGATAGTAAGGAGAGGGCTGTTAAGACGGCGCCTGCCTCGGAGAGTCCCAGGGGACGCTCATTATGACCAGGACCCCTAACCCCAGGGCCTCTGTGTTTTGTTAAACCTGGGCTTGTATTGCATTGTGTTAGTTACTTGGGTCCTTGAATATTATGCTGAGTAGTTTATCTCACGCTCTTTTGTAGCCAAAAATGCCACCGAGGCTGCTAAATGCTGGTAAAATTCTACTGAGATGACAAGTTATAATGGAGTTATGTCTCCTCCCAGCTTTCAGGGGGAGTTGAGTGTCTCCTCACAGTGGATTGCTAGTTATTCTACCCAGGTAGTGTACTAGCTAGGGTCAACCCAAGCCCTGCAGGAATGAGCTTTTGTCAATTGGATCAGTTAGGAATAGTTTTGGCTGCAAGTAACAGAGGACCTGAGCAACAATGCATTAAGCAAATAGGGTCTTCTGTTTCTCACATGACAGGAGTGTGGAGTCAGGCAATTGGTGACATTGGTTTGGCAGATCAGTGGTGTTAGGGCTCTAAGTTGATATCTCTGTCACTTCCTTGGCCCTTCCCTCATGATTACAGAAAGGCTGCTACAGCTCCAGATATCACATTCTTGTTCAAGGCAGGAGGAGGCACTTTATTAGCACTTGGCATTCCTGTTGAATGCGGAGCCCTCAGCAATTTCATTTGAGTCTCTTTGGCCAGAACCCATTCACCTGGTCACCCAGCTGAAAGTGGAATGTAGCAGAGAAGGAGAGTGGAATGAACTTTGGATCAGCCAGTTGGAAATGTCTGGAAAATCGGCTGTAATTCAAATTCAGCAAAGTTAAAACTACCCTCAGGAATGTAAACTCCTGGAAGGGACCTTGGCTGCTTCATTCCTTCCTCTTGTGTGGCACATAATAGGTGTTGAATAAACATGTGTTGTATTCAGGACCAGGATGAGGGTGAGGCAAGGCAGACCCCAGGGGCACACTATTTAAGGAGGCACTCATTCCCGGGCTTGGGCAAGTGCAGAGTTGACAGTTACAGTGTCCTGAAATTGAGGGTCTCCTTAAACATTGTGCCCTAGACACCTACCTTACCTAACCAGAATCCTGACTCTGGTTGAATGAATAAAGCAAACTTTCACAAAGATGTATGAAGTAAAC
Source organism: Equus caballus (assembly GCF_041296265.1). Classification (NCBI taxonomy): domain Eukaryota; kingdom Metazoa; phylum Chordata; class Mammalia; order Perissodactyla; family Equidae; genus Equus; species Equus caballus. Next base: position 44,214,295 of record NC_091704.1, read on the forward strand.
TCTTTACAGCAGTGACATTTTTGAAAAAATATTCTTAAATCGTGCCATATCATAAACACCAAAATAAGGACTTAATTCACATCCCAAAGATCAGCAGAAAGAATAAAAGACTATGATTTAGCAGAGACAGGCTCTGAGGAAACCTGCCTGTTGACAATGACTGAAACATGAACTTTAAACATCTTGAGAAAATGTATTTCAGTGCAGAGAAAATTTGGTAAGACACCAGACTTCAGTGACATCTTATTTCCACAGTACACGTATGTCATTAAAGTACAGATTAAATACTATCATACTTTAAATCGTACGTGGACATTGGCAATCCAAACAGAAACAAAATGTTTCATAGATTCATGTGTTGCAGAAATAATTTTAAAAATAACTTGTGGGAAAAGAGCAAATGCTATGGAAGATAATTGGCATAGTAGCTTTGAGTTTAGGTTTCAAAAAAAACACCTTACATAACTTTATCAAAACAAAGAAAAAGACTACTGCCATAAGAGGAAGAGATTAAGAGAAATCGTTCACCTCAACTGGAAGGAGTTTACGCGGAGGTTTAAAGTTTTGAAAACCCACAGAAGGAACTGCAGGAGAGAGAGAGGTCATGTCCAGGACCTGGGAGTGGCCGGCTTTGCCCCTCCCTGCTGTCTTCCAGCCCCCCTGCAGTGAAATCCTTCCAGCTCTCCAAGGCTTGTTCTTGAAGCTTTTCCTTTCCTTCGTCTCCGTTCACGGGCCTTCTTTGAATTCCCAAAGCAATTTATCAGCACCTGGCGTAGCTGCTGAACGCAGTGACTTAGGCAGAACTGGCTGTCAGCTCTGACTCGGCCCCTGCCATGGGGCCTATTCTCAGGCAAGTGACCTGTGTTCTCTGGGTCTCTGCTGACTTCCTGTAAGAGGGCGGCGAACGGAACCCACCACATGAGCTGATATGCTGATGCATCAAGCACGAGCCGGGGGCTTGGCCCCTGGCATGGTCCCAGTGTTATTACTACAACTTCCCTTCATGCCTCTGTCTATGCTGTGTTATGTTATAGTCTTACCTCTAGACTTGCCCACAGGGTCTTATTCCAGATTTCCTAAGGTGACTTGGTATCTCCTATAGCTTAGATTCTCAAACTCGGGTGTGCATTACAACCAACTGGAAATGTTAAAATGTAGATGCTCAGCACTCACACCTAGAGGTGCTAATTGGCTGTATTTGGGGTAGAATATGGGCATCTTTATGATGGTCCCAGGTCTTTCTCTACAGCAGGGCTTCTGAATCTCAGTACTACGGCCATTTTTGACTGGAGAATTCTGTGTTGTCAAGGGGTCTCTGAGCCTGTTTCACAGCATCTCTGGCCTCTACTCACTAGGTGCAAATGGTATCTCTCATCCCTGTTGTGACAACCAAAGGTATCTCCAAACATTGTCAAATGTCCCTAGGGGGGCAAAATCATACCCATTTGGAACTACTGCTCTATAAAATCACCTGAAGAATTGGCAGAGTCCCCCACATAGCTAGAGATGCTAAGGGTCTGTTAGTTGAATTGAGCTCAGGTGAGTTCGATGAACTGTCACAATGTCAATGGCACTGACACACACCCATCATTATACCTTCACTGAGTTTTCTAGTACTCTACTGCAGAAACCACCTCTCTCGTCAAACCGCTGGAGTCTTTTATTTCGGCCTCAGGATGGGGGGCATACTAGCCACCTGCTGGACTACTCTGAACACTAGGATCTAATATTTATTCCAGAGGGGCACTTTCTATGGGGAAACTCCTTGAGGAACCCCAGGTTTTTGCCACCTACCAGGTAGTAATAACTAGTTTACTGAATGGACGGGAGTCAGATGGCAGCAATTGCCTTTGAACGTGGTCTGTTGTACGTCTCTGCCCGTCCCTGGATGACATTTCAACTATTAAAAGGCCCGCTGAGTCTACATCAAAACTTCAGCCTGACATCCAGCTCCCAAGTAGAGAGGCAAAGAGTCAAACCCACCTCGTGTCCTCCATCCCCCGGGGGACGGGTCCCTGTGCTCAGCATCAAACCTGGGCAGGAGCCATGGGAAAATGCTGACTTGGATGTGAGCTGGAGAGAAAGCAAGTATGTTTCCTGCCTCCTGGGAATGAGCTTGAAGCCCCTACAAGTTTAATCAGGAGCTGCCTGCTCTTTACGGGGCCTTACCCTTTTCATCTCTTTAAATAGCAGAACGTTTTAAAGTCACAGAGAACTATTATAGCAATTCCAGGTCCCTTGCTATTGAAATGGCTAATGAAAGGGCACAGGTATTTAAATTACAGAAACGCCTAAAAACGTTCTTAAGGCAAAAATCATTACTTAGTCTGACTGTGGGAAAAATGGGTTTAATGGCTTCGAGAGGTGGGAGAGGCCTTTGGAAAGACTGGACAGCTCTGCAGGTAGTTGCTGTTCTCAGAGGCTGGGCTTATGTCACCTCCTCAACAGGGCAGATTCCTCACAATATGCGCTGTCCGCCTGTCTAGTCTCAGGGTCTAAGCAGTGAGGGCAAAGGAGGCTGTCCGGACAAAACCAGGTCCACTCATCGCGGGGCACGGTCCTGCAGGCCAGGCGAGCCTGCTCCCTTCGTCAGCTCTCGGCGACTCGCCCATCTCCCCTGCGGCCCCTACAACGTTTGCAGTGCCTTCCTGTCTACCTAGTTCTGTCCCTCCCCTCTGCTTTTACACAGGCTAACTCTCTCCAGAGTTGATTCGAGCTCGCTAACCTGCTCCACTTCCCTCGTGCAAACCATCCTTTTCCCGAAAGAGGAAAACCAGGAGTGTAGTGTCAGGGAAACCAAAGAGGGAAGGGCTCTTCACAGGGTGGAGTGAGACGGTTCCTTTGGATTTTGCACCAAGGGGCTGTGGAACCCTGGGTGCTTTCTCTTTATGGACGTCTGTGGGATGCCCTCCTCGGCTCTAAGATCCACCTCTGTGTCGTAAGCCGTTGGCTGCAGACTCAACGCAGCATTGAAAGAGAGAGAGAGGGAGGGAGAGAGAGAGCGATAGAGAGAGGCAGGGAGAGAGCGAGAGAGAAGAGAGGGAGGGAGGGAGAGAGCGGGAGCGAGAATATGCAGTTCAGCTTATTGCCACTAGGAGACACCAAAGACACCCCGATAAAGTGAAGCCTCGGGCTTGAGAATTTCCCTCTTCCCTAAGATTCCGTTTAAATCTTGTCCCAGAATTCAGCAAGAGGACTCCCACAAATCCAGCTGAGAACCATGAAGACACAAACCTCCATGAATTTTCAGCTCTCCATGTCTCGTCCCACAATGATTCTCGAAATCCAGGCAGACAGAGAGCTTTGCCAACGGCAGGCAGCTGTGCACCAGGGCAGCGGGACGAAGGAAACTTAGCTGGGTCCAGGGCGAGGAGATCTGCGTGACCGCTGCCGCAAAGCCTCCTTTGGCTTTGCTGCTGGCGCCTCCACTCAGCCTGTGCCCCAAATCTCCAGGCCTCTGCATTTTGTTGCTCTGCGACTGTCCCTTCCCATTAGCCACTGGGGGTGGGGATGGGGAGCAGCAAAAGCTCCGGATGCCACCCCGCGACCCCTCCCTCTCAGACTGCACGCTCAGTTAATCTCCATCTCGGATCACTTTATCTTCTCTGTCCACGCTGCCAATACCTCCTTTCAGGCCTGACCTCTCATCTGATTGTCACCAGCATGGCCTCTCATCTCCTACTGGTCAGCTTGTCCCACCTTCGTATCCACTCTCCACACCGCATCCAGAGGGGTCTTCTACAACACAAACTGTTACTCCCTCATTTGAAACGCTTTGCAGTCTCCTTCAGTACAGAATCCAGGCTTCGCACTGTGGAGGGATCTGGTGCCTGCTTACCTGCCTGGTTTCATCTTTCTCCAAATTTCCCCTTTCCATATTCCCTCCCAATCTCCACAACTCTTTATCTTACTCCCTACACACACTCCTATTCTTCAATGTTACTAAAATACTTGCATTTCTCTAATTATACTATCTTCTGTTTTACTCTGGCCTTAGCGCTTGGGAAACATTCAATGCCCTTCCTTCTTCGGTCCCCACGACCCCAGTCTGAAGAACTACCACCTTCTTTTAGGATTGAGGCTTAGACATCACCTCCTCTGAGAAGTCTTCTGAAAAGGGTGGCCGCCCTCTTCTGATTTGTTGCAGCTCAGTAGTGGGGTTGCTGCCTCCCGCCCCCTAGCCTTAAGCCCTGTCTGTCTTGTTCCCTCTTTTCCCCGCTCCTAGCCCTACACTTACTAAGCCCGTAGCAGACATTGTTGAAGGAATGGACCCAACGCGCGTCTGGCCGTGGGAAACGCGCTGACGCGATGCCAACACAAGGTGGCGCTGCGGCCACGTGCATCGGGAGTGCAGACTTTTCCCAGACCTGCGCCGGCCTGGCTGGATGGGCTCCGCTGTCACCACGCTGGCTCTTCGGTGCTCAGAGAGGGTCTTCTGGGGTAGGGATGCGTCTTGCAGTGCTGTGATGTCGGTGACGCATGTTTGGGGACAGACTCTGGCTCTGGTCCCTACGCCCTGGGGCAGACCTCAGGAGCTCTGAGCACCACCCTTCTTCAGCAAGCCCCTCCCAACCATGCCTTCTTCAAAAGCCCCCACTGCTTAGCAAACGTTGTGTTTCCTGCCCTGCCTAACTACTGGACTTTGTTGCTTAAATTTAAGATTCTAAGTTGTTTCTCAGAGTAATCCCCCGCTCCAGCAGCAGTACCTCGAAAATAGCACACAATAAATATTAGCTATTGGTTGATGAACTGGATCATTAAATGATTAAAATGCGTCATTAATATGAGCATTTCAAGTATCATGGAAGGCTGGCAGGAACTATTGTAATTTTTTTTCTGAATATAGCAAATTAGATTCCACAGGTACCGGCTCACATTGTCGCTGTGTAGGGTCGGCACAGGAGGTAGGACGAGATGTTTCCCCCCAACTCTACCCTTTCTCTCATGAGTGGGCGTATCAAATTGTGCTTGGAAATTCTCTTGTATTATCTCACAAAGATGGTGGGGTAGAAAGAGCCCCGCTTGGGAGTCAGAAGCCCTGTGTTTGGGTGTCGGCCCAGACTTTGAGCAGGTGCTTTATCAACCCTAGCCTTAGTTCCCACATCAGCCAAAGGAGGAAGTGACGCTGGATGACCTTTCAAGGTCGTACAGTCCTAACTGTGCATAGTCACTGTGAGCCACACTGACTGCAGGGCCTGAGCAAGTTGCCTGATTTCTCTGTGCTCCAATTTCTTTATCTGTGAAAGGGGAACCATAGTCAGAACTAGCTCAGAGGATTTGCTTTTTTTTTTAAATCAAGGTGAAGTTCATATAAAATTAGCCATTTAAAAATGTATAGTACACTCACAATGTTGTGCCACCACCACCTATATTGAGTTTCAAAACGTTTTCATCACCCCATAAGGAAAGTTCATACTCATGAAGCAGTCGCTCCCCATTGCCCCCTCCCATTAGGCCTCGGCAGCAACTAATCAGTCTTCCATCTCTACGAATTTGCCTATTTTGGACATTTCATATAAATGGATCATACAATATATGACAATTTGTGTCTTGCTTCTTTCACTTAGCATAATGTTTTTGAGGTTCACCCATGTTGTAGCATGTATCAGTACTTCATCCATTTTTAGGGTCGAGTAATATTCCATTGTATGGATACACCACTTTCTGTTCATCCATTCATCCACAAATGGACATTGGGGCTGTTTCCACCCCTTGGCTATTGAGAACAGTGCTGCTGTGAACGTGGGTGTATGTGCATTTGTTTCAGTCCTTGTTTTCAATCCAGCTCCTACAGTTTTTGTGAGGACTTGCTACATGCCTGCCACATAGTAGCGGCACAATCAGTGTTAGCAAATGAGGTTTTTAATATCATCATGAAGGGTGCAGAGGGCCCCACAGGGGTTGTTTCTCTTGTTGTCTCTCTCATATCCGGGAGCCTACTACTCTCCCCACTACTGGTTTTTAGTCTACGTCTCTGTCCATTCCCCACCTGCTGCCATGGCTGGTGTGGAAAACCAGAGCAGGTAGAGTAGGATGGAAAAGGCAGGGGAGAAGGAGTGGAAATGGGGAGGGGAAAGTGAGCGGCTGGGCACAACCCCTGCGCAATAGCACTGAGTGAGGGGAAGGGACAGGAAAGATGACTTCCCAGGAAGGAGCAGACCCTGAAGTGCTGCCAGCTCCCGCTCCCGTGCTGGGAGGGGTGGGGTGGGGCCGGGGCTGGTGCCACTAGCAGAATATGATCAGGGCCAGGGAGTGCCTCAGGCCAGGACGAGCGAGGGAGCCGGAAATGGCTAGATGGTGAATTGGTGGTCTTGTACATGAACACAGGATTCTGATTGAGGCTGAGGGATTCTGCCGGAGTGGAGTTAGGGCTGGACCTAGGACAAGCTCTGGGAATTGTCAGCTTGAGATCAGGTGACAAAGTAGTAACGGGCAAATGCAGGTTGTAAGACAGCTAACGCTGCCAGGAAGGCAAATAATCTGGGCCACAGGTGTGCTTGTTGGATGAGAATGTGGAAAGTGCCTCCGCACCTGCCTGACAGGAGTGGCGAGGCAGGTCTCTAAGAGCCGTGTGTACGGCCATCTGGGATTCCGGGAAACCTCTGCTTTGGGTGCTGGAGGATGCAAGGAAGGCTCCATATAGCTTTAGGCAGAGCGGTTTCTTCAGCTGGGACAGAAAAGCCGAAGGCCTCCTTCCTTGAGTAACTCTCTGAGAAGAATCCCATTTTCATCCGTATGGTGGGAATCAGGATGAAGAGCAGGGAGGGGACCCATAAGTCGGCTCTTGGAGGTGCTGTCAGAAATGAGGCAGTTAAGCAAGTGCATCCCTGAATTATCTTTTCTGGTCTCAATCTTCAGTCTGAGACCCTGCCTCTCTAAAGTTAAATGATGAGAACTTTGTAGGGGAGACCTTATGGCTTATACTGGAGGGGAACAGCCTTAGAGGACACCAATGTGAGGGTTGTCCTTTAGGATGAAAAGAATCTCATCCTAATGTGGCCCTCAGGGGAAGTGCCAGCATTCGGCCAGTGGGGGAGCCCTTGAGTCAAGGGCAGAACCATTCTAACACCATTTTTTTCTGCAACTTGTGTACTGTTCTTTGCATATCCAGCAAGTTTTCTTGCTCCTTCCAATCACAGCTCACACTAAGAAAATAGTTTTTAGAATCCCCCATTTACTGAGTCAGTGGGTTCATATGAAGATTAGTGGTTTTTTGGAGCAAGGATGGAACTTAAAGATCATCTAATCCAATTCCTTCATTTAACAGAGGAGGAGGACTCGGAGGTCCCGAGAGACCTTGCCAGGAGTGGGTTGATGAGTCAGGACTGGAACCCTGGTCTCCAGGCTCCCCATCCAGCGCTCTTTCCACTGCTGTGCAGGTTCTCAGAACCGACGTCCAGCTGCAGGGGTTTCACGTGACTCACGGACCTCTGAGGAGGTGGTGCTTTCCCACACCCACCCTCTCTCTTCTTCCTTTTTCTTTCCTCCCAAAAGCCCCAGTACCTAGTGGTATATCCTAGTTGTGTGTCCTTCTAGTTCTTCTATGTGGGACGCCACGTCAGCATAGCTTGATGAGTGGTGTGTAGGTCAGTCCTAGGATCTGAACCTGTGAGCCTGGGCCACTGACGCAGAGTGTGCAAACTTAACCACTACACCACTGGGCCGGCCCCTCTCCTATTTCTGATTATATAAAACACAAACACCAAACTGTAGAAAAAAGATAAATCTATTTGTCAGGAGAACAAATAGTGTCTCTTTATCCTTTATTTTCTGTCCTGAGAACCTACTTAGGTGTTCCTGGACACTAACCAGTTAAGGAAAGCATACTAGTTACTGGTAGGAATTGTTAAAGCCCATTTGAGAATCTCAGACAACACAAGAGCAACAAAAATTAGTGTTTACACCAAAGAGGAGAATATTAAGTGGGAAGTCAAAGGGGATATGGAGAATTTTCAATAAAAGAATAAAGCATATAAGATTGGCTCAAAAAGAGTTTAGAGAAATGAGATATTATTTTATGGCCAGAGGAGGGCTTCAGAGAGATGAGAGCATATCAGAGGATATTTGTATTTAAACTATGATAAATACACTAGAGGATAGTGTATTTAAACTATGGTCCAGGCTGGAGAAATCAGACAGCTTCAGCACTAGGTAAGTAAGTAATACATATGCCAGGCACACAGTTGGTGTAGCTGAAAGTTAGAAATTCCGGGAGGTTTGAGACTGTTCTCGGGAAGTGGATGAGAAAGCTGGCTGTAAATTTCCTCGCAGAGAGGGTGCTGTCGCCCTGCCCAGCCAGAGGCAGGCAAGAAGGCCTGAGCTCTGCTAATGTGCTGTGGATTCCCCTCTCAGATGGCGGGGACGGCACGCCACGACCGAGAGATGGCGATCCAGGCCAAGAAAAAGCTCACCACGGCCACCGACCCCATTGAAAGACTCCGACTGCAGTGCCTGGCCAGGGGCTCCGCAGGCATCAAAGGACTTGGCAGGTATGACTCGGGCCATGGGGTGGCAGGGAGATGGAGGAGAAAGGCAGGACATGGCCTGTTGAGGCTAACACTAGCTGCGTGACCTTGAGCAAGTCACTTCCTCCTGGGGTCTAATTTCCTTGTTTGTAAAATGAAGAGTTAGGGAGAATTGATCTCTGAGGTCCCTTATAACAATTTTCGGTTCTTAGTCCCAGATTCAGCAAGGCCCATGTCTGCTACAAGAGACTGCAGCTACTGGAACCCCTTGAAATAAAGCGAGAAGCATACCCAGGGACTAGAGACACCTAGCAGGCCAAGGAGAGACACTCCCTAAAGCTGTGACAGTAGAGGTCGGGTTGGGAGAGGGAGGAAGGAATAGTGATTTAGATGTGACTGCAAAATTTGGAGTGTTGCTCTCAGACGGTCATGTCTTGCTCACCTCCAGGGGCCCTGGGATTGCCTGTGGCATAATTCACAGCTCACTGCCAATTGGGTTATCCCAAACTCTGTAGGTCCTGTACCCCGGCCCTTTGATAGGGTGAGTAGTCCTCAGGACTGAGAAACCCAAGGGAAAGGAGATTGTAAGCCTCCTGAGGGCAGGTCCTGTGCATCATCTCTTTTCAACAGACCACGTTGAGTGCCTGCCATGGGTTCATGGGTAAACAAAGCTTCTCCAGGCCCCATGGAGGACTTAGACTAAAGAGGTTGAGAGTCACTGAAACAGGATTCTCTGTGGTGTGAGAAGGTGTATTTTACAGAAGTACAGGGTGGCTTCTGAACTTCTACAGAAGTTCCCTCCTACGGCAGGGAAATCCAACCTCACATCCAGATGCTGGGGAAGGCCTCACTTCCAGCAAGGTACTCAGCATTGAGAATGTCCGTTTCAATAGTCCCAAGTCTCAGACTAAGCCCAGTTCTGTCAGAAGCCCAGAGTGTGGGCATATGGACCCTGGTGGCCAGGCTGTCGTAGTCCAACTGGAAGACCAGTCCACTTCCCCTCAATACTGTATCCTCCAACCTCCACCTCTTCATCATGGTCCACAGCATTGTCCTCTGCAGACCCCTCAGCACCACCACCCTCTCATCCACTCTCTGGTCCATTCCATTGAATTCCCCTGCCACCTATGCCATTTCCAACTCGCACCCCCTACCAGCCCTTCCACTGTGAGCCAGTCTATTGTGAACAGTCACTGTCTCGTTGGGGCCTTTTGCTTGAATGTGCCCTTGCCTCCTCCCCTTTGCTGGTCTTGACGGTCCCTAAATCTCTCCCCTCCAGTGGAAGCTGTCTCTTCCCTTCTGCCCCTGCCTTGGGGTCAATCGAAGATTCAACACACTCCTTCAGTCTAACCCCTGATCTCAGTTTGTATCCCCCTCCTTTGCTCCTTACTCCTTCTCTGTAAATCCTCTCTTTGAAGGACACCCCATACTGTTAGGCTCCACCACCTGCCAACTTTCAGGACACTCAACCTTCTGTGAAGTGTTGGCCCCTGGAACAATCCTTCCCACACTGTCTTGAGTCTTTATCCTGGTCAAGATCAGGGTGGCTCTATCAGTACTCTGGCCCCTTCACTTTTGAAACCAACTTCTACTGGTTTTCAACAATATGTGTTCTTTCTCAGTTGTTTCTGTTTGCTTCATAAATGTAGATCTCTCCCAAGATTCTTATGCCAGTACCTTTTAACTTCACTAAACGTCTTACCCACTCACTCCTGACTTACTTCGCTCTTCTTTATTCTGGCTTCATTTGGCCTTCTGCCACATTCTTGGCATCAAACCCTCTCCTAAGCTCCTAACTCGTTTCACAATTTGTATCTTGTCTTTATGAGGGAGAACACTAGATAACTAGCAAACTAACCAGCTAGCCAGTGGACATCTCTATGTACAGCCGTTTACCACTTAACAATGGGCATACATTCTAAGAAATGCGTCATTAGGTAATTTTATTGTTGTGTGAATGTCATAGAGTGTACTTACATAAACCTAGATGGGGTAGCCTACTATACATCTAGGCTATATGGTATTAATCTTATGGGACCATCATCGTGTATGTGGTCCATCGATGACTGAAGCATCCTTATGTGGCACATAACTGTAGTTGTCTTATTGTCCAAAACAAAACTATCATTCCCTCTTGCAGACATGAGCTTCCACTGCAGCCGCTACCTTCAATGGTATCACCACTCTTACAGTTCCTTAGGTTGGAAATTTTATAGACCTAACACATATGATTCTCTACTTCTACAATATCTTGCAGTCTCTTTTTTTCATCTCGGTTGCTCAAGTGTGGAGAGTCACCATCTTTCTCTTGGATTCTTAATATGGTATTCTCACTGGTTTCTTTGCTTCCAAGCTTTTGGTTCTTCAGTCCATTCAACCTGCTATTGCTAGAGTTGCCTTAAAATTTTATTGTACTGGTGTCACTTCTCATGAAGACCATTCAATGACTTTCCTTAATAAAATTCAAACTCTTAAGCATTTAAGGAGATTCAGAATTCTTCAGATTCTGCCACTACCCAACTTTCCATCTTAATTCCATTATTTTTTCCTTTATAACAGTCCTCTAGCTACCTCAGATGCCCCAAGAATACCATAAAAATTTCTGTCAGTCTGAAATGCATGGCTTCTCCCTTCACTTAAAACTATTGATCATCCTTCTGGTTCTCTTTTTCTCTCTCAATAAGTTTCCTTCTTTCATTTTTTTTTTTTTTTACCTTGGGCAGCACAGTTGGGCTGGCAGGTTGCCTGGGCTGGGCAATACGCTCAGGGCCATGCTCTGTGTCACAGCCCAGCCTGGAGAACACGCGGGACACCAGGCCCCAGATTCCTGCTGTGGTCCTGCCCCTCGATCTGCTGCCGTTTTCCCCTAGTTCTCAGCCTGTTCTAGGGCGGTTGGGCCTTCCCTGTCTCCTCTCTGGGCTAGCACATCCTCTAGACACACTGACTCGACCTGTGCCTGACCCTGAGTGTGCACTGCACCCCACCCCCGCCACTGACACATCCCACCAGGACCCTGGCTCCCAGAGCCTGCTGAGGCAAGAAGCTCAGATGGCTCCAGGTTCAAATCACCCCCTTCCACTCTGGAAGGGTGGCAGCTGTGCTCTGAGCCTCAGTATCCTTATCTGTAGAATGGGAAAATAACCCCACCATTAAGGGGTGGCTGTGGAGTGAGGGAGTTAGGAGGAAGGCCAGCCCGGGCCCTTATTCATGGGGTGACAGTAACTCCCGTACCTGTACCACCTTTTTTTCCCATTATTACAAGAAATTTATTTATTTATTTATATTTGTTTTTTTCTGTTTACCTTTTGACCCCCTTCAAGAAACCTCAATAAGTTTCGTAAGGGCAGAGACTGAGTCTCATTCATCTTTGCATTTCTCCTCATATGGCTTAATGCAGTATCTGGCACATTGTAGGTACCTAACCAATTGTGAATTTTATTGAATAACACACGGTGGTATTTTTTGTTTGTTTGTTTTGTTTTTGTTTTTTCCCATGTTGTTGGATATTTACTAGGATGGGAGAGAATAAAGCAATGGGCTGGTTGCCCTAGGAAAATGGACTGATGAAATTATAGGAATTTTCTTGGCTAAGTTTGCCAAAGTTTCCCCATAGTGGTTTAATAATACATGTGATGGACTGAATATTTGTGGCCCCCCCCCCCAGATTAATTGGTTGAAATCCTAACCCCCAGTGTGGTGGTATGAGAAGGTGAGGCATTTGAGAAGTAATAGGTCATAAGGATGGAGCCCTCATGAATGAGATTCATGACCTTGTAAAAGGGACCCCAGAGGGCTCTCTAACCCTCTTTCCACCACGTGAGAACGCACTGAGAAGTCAACAGTCTGCAACTTGGAAAAGGGCCCTCACCAAACCCTGAATCTACTGGTGCCTTCGTCTTGGATTTCCCAGCCTCCAGAACTGTGAGAAAGAGGTGTTTGTTGTTTAAGCCAGCATGAACTGACTAAGACAATACATTGCTTATTCCAAATTTACTTATGTTTTACGAGGAAACTGATCAGTTCACTTCCTGTAGCACTTCTCTTTGGTCATTAATTAATTTATTCATTAATTCATCCAGCCAATGAATATTGATAGAGCGACTACTTCATAGTAAACAAAACAGTCAGGATCTCTGGCCTCCTGGAGCCTGTGTTCTAGCCTGTGTGATCTCCTTAATCAAAGTCTTGTTTTTTAACTGAAATGTGAGATACAAAGGGGTAAGAATCTGTCATTTTTACATGTAACTAACATGGAGAAAAATATGAGTTTTGACTTGATATTTATACATTGTTTTAGCATTAATAAGGGACTTAAGATCAACCAACTAGTCTCTTATGGGAAAATGAGACCCAGAGAAGTTGCAGGATGTGCCTAAGTCACGTTTTAGTAGCAGAACTGGGACTCAAACCCAGGTTTTCTGAATCCCAGTTAAGAACTCTATTTACGTGTTAGACTGACAGCAAAATAAAAACCTCTCAAGGCTGTACTGAGGGCAGTGATAGATGGTGGAGGGCGAGAGACTATGTGGCAAAGACGGAGGTCACAATGGGATGTGATGAGATCAATGAAGGACCTTGAGAGTTACCATTTGACACAATTAGAAAATATATTATTTCTTTTCTAGAAAAGGAGATGGGTCCCCCATGTTTGGAGGCAATCAGGCAAAGCTGGAAATAAAGAGGCATGTTCCCATATGGAGGCTTCCTATAGCTAGGATGGTGTCTGTACATTTTGGGTAGTCAGTGAATGTATGTTGAACAAATGAAAAAAAATTTACGTTTTATGCTAAATTATGGAGACCTTATCAAGAAAAATAGAATACAATATGGTTTTCAAAGCATCTATGTGCAGTTTCTGCTTTCCTTTAATTGGGAGATGGGAAGATTTGGGATCTACTAGCAAAGACAGGGGCTTGAAAAATGTTACATGTATTAATTTTTTAAAGAGACTTTACTTTTTAGAACATCTTCGGATTTATAGGAAAATTGAGAGGATAGTACAGAGAGTTCCCATATGCCCCCTCATCCATTTTCCCTGTTATTTACATTCTTCTTAATATGGTACCTTTGCTATAATTAATGGATGAGTGTCAATGCATTATTATTAACCAACATCCATAGTTTATTGAAATTTCCTTAGTTTTTACCTAATGTCCCTTCCTGTTGCAAGATCACATCCAGGATGCTGCATTATATTTACTTGGCGGTTAGGATCCTCTTGGCTGCAATAGTTTCTCAGAATTTCCTGGTTTTTGATGACCCTGAGAGGTCAAGTATTTTGTAGGATGTCCATCTGTTGGAATTGGTCTGATGTTTTTCTCATGATTAGACTAGGGTTATGGGTTTTGGGGACCACAGAAGTAAAGTGCCATTTTCCTCACATCATAACAAGGACGTCTACTGTCAACAGGTTTATCACTATTGATCTTGACCTTGATCACCTGACTGTGATGGTGTTTGTCTGGCTTCTCCAATGTAAAGTTAGTTTTTTTTCCCGCTTTCCATATCGTACTCTTTGGAAGGAAGACTTTCTGCAGAGCCACACTTAGGGAGTGGGGAGTATGCTTTTCCTCTCTGAGGGCAAAGGATGTGCATAACTTATTTGGAATTCTTCTGATAGAGAAATACATCTCTTCTTCCACATTTATTTAAACCAATATGGATTCATGGATATTTGTGTTTACTTTGGGCTATAATCCAACGCTACTTTGTTTTTACTGCTCACATTGTTCCAGCTTTGGCCTTAGGAGCTCTTTCAGTGGCCCCTGTGTCCCTTTGACATATCCCCATTCCCATCAATGTAGTCTTTTTTGGGGGGCACTTTCTTACTTTCTGGTACAAAAGACTCCAAGCTCATCTTGACTATTTCCTGCCCCAATCTTAGAATCAGCCATTTCTCCAAGAAGCCCGATTCCTTTTATAAAATTTTATTTATTTATTTATTTAGAGGTAATGTTGGTTTATAACATTATATAAATTTGGGAGGTACTTCATTATATTATGACTTTTGTATGGAGTACATCGTGTTCACCACCAAAAGTCTAGTTGCCATCTGTGACCATACACATGTGCCCGTTTACCCCTTTTGCCCTCCCACTACTCCCCTTCCCCTCTGGTAACCACCAATTTGTTCTCTGTATCTATGTGTTTGTTTGTTTATCTTTCACAAATGAGTGAAATCATACAGTATTTGTCTTTCTCCATGTAACTAATTTCGCCTAGCATAATACTCTCAAGGTCCATATATGTTGTTGCAAATGGCAACACTTCATCTCTTTTTGTGGCTGAGTAGTATTCCATTGTATATGTATACCACCTCTTCTATATCCATTCATCTGTGAGTGCACTTAGGTTGTTTCCAAGTCTTGGCTATTGTGACTAATAATGCAATGAACATAGAGGTGTACATATCTTTTTGAATTAGTGTTTTTGTGTTTTTTGGTTTAATACCCAGAAGTGGTATAGCTGGATTGTATAGTAGTTCTATTTCTAATTTTTTGAGGAATCTCCATACTGTTTTCCATAGTGGCAGCACCAGTTTGCATTCCCATCAGCAGTGTACAGGGGTTCCCTTTTCTCCACATCCTCTCTAATACTTGTCATTTCTTGACTTTTAATAATGGCCATTCTGACAGGTGTGAGGTGATATCTCATTGTGGTTTTGATTTGCATTTCCTTAATAATTAGTGATGTTGACACTAATGATGTTGACATCTTTTCATGTGCCCATTGGCCATGTATATCTCTTCTTTGGAAAAATGTCTGTTCAGATCCTCTGCCCTTTTTTTTTTTAAAGATTGACCCTGAGATAACATCTGTTGCCAATCTTCCTCCTTTTGGTTTTTTTTTTCTCCTCCCCAAAAGCCCCCAGTGCACAGTTGCATATTATAGGTATAGATCCTTCTAGTTGAGCTATGTGGCCACTGCCCCAGCAAGCCTTGATGAATGGTACTAGGTCCATGTGCAGGATCCCAACCAGTGAAACCCTGAGCTGCCAAAGCGGAGCGTGTGAACATAACCAATTGGCCATGGGGCTGGCCCCTCTGCCCGTTTTTTAATTGTTTGTTGTTGTTGTTGTTGTTGAGTTTTACGTGTTCTTTATATATTTTGGATGTTAATTCCTTACTGGATATATGATTTGCAAATATCTTCTCCCAATTGGTAGGTTGTTTTGTCATTCTGTTGATGGTTTCCTTTGCTGTGCAGAAGCTTTTCAGTTGGAGGTAGTCCCATTTGTTTACTTTTTCTTTTGTTTCCCTTGCCTGAGGAAACATACTCAAAAAGATGCTGCTAAGATCAATGTCAAGCGGTGTACTGCCTACGTTTTCTTCTTGGAGTTTTATGGTTTCAGGTCTTATGTTCAAGTCTTTAACTCCCTTTGAGTTAATTTTTGTGTATGGCATAAGGTAAGGGTCTACTTTCATTCTTTTGCAAGTGGCTGTCCAGTTTTCCCAACACCATTTATTGAAGAGACTTTCTTTCCTCCATTGTATGTTCTTGGCTCTTTTGTCAAAAATGAGCTGCCCATAAATATGTGGGTTTACTTCTGTAAGCCCAGTTTCTTTTATTGGAGAATTGTATTAGAAACTAAAATCTAGGCTCTCAGTTTGCTTGTTGTTACTCAGATGTTACTTTTAGGTCTTCTTAGCTGACGGAACAAGGAAGTATATGTGTGTATATTAACCTGTGTATATATACATATCTATAAATATTTTTATATTTAATCACCTGTGTCTATATTAAGCTAAATGTGAATTTATAATATCAACTATAATTGATATAATTGTTCAATGTAATTGATATAATTGTTCAATTCCAATATACATGTATAGCAATATCAGAATTGCTAACTCATATCTCTGTGGGAAATATCTTTATTAACTAGAGTTCAGTGCTTATGTGCAGTTTCTTTTGCCTTTAATCTTACAGACTCTGCTTATTTCCAAAGTTACTTAAGTCGGTACTTTCACATTCCCCCTTCCCTTCTGTGAGGTTGTTTTAAACTTTTATAATACAGGTAGACTCTCTTGTCACAGTCTGCATTCCTTCCTGGGGTCCCCTGACCTCCTAACTAATTTTTTAAAAAATTTATATATGTTGGGGCTGGCCCCGTGGCCGAGTGGTTAAGTTCGCGCGCTCCCCTGCAGGCATCCCAGTGTTTCATCGGTTCGAATCCTGGGCGCGGACATGGCACTGCTCGTCAGACCACGCTGAGGCGGCGTCCCACATACCACAACTAGAAGAACCCACAATGAGAAATATACAACTATGTACTGGGGGGCTTTGGGGAGAAAAAGGAAAAAATAAAATCTTTAAAAAAAAAAAATTTATATATGTTAAGCTTCACTCTTCGTACTCTAAATTTCCATGGGCTTTAGCAAATGCATAATGTCGTGTAGCCATCATGATAGTATTGCGCAGAACAGTTTCATTGTCCTAAAAATTCCCTGTGCTTCACCTGTTCTCCCTTCCCTTCCCCTCATCTTTTTATTGTCTCTATAGAGTTGCCTTTTGGGGAATGTCATATACTGAGAATCATACAGTTCATGAATGGTGTTGTTTTTTTTTTTTTGAGGAAGATTAGCCCTGAGCTAACTACTGCCAGTCCTCCTCTTTTTGCTGAGGAAGCCTGGCCCCGAGCTAACATCAATGCCCATCTTCCTCTACTTTATATGTGGGACACCTGCCACAGCATGGCTTGCCAAGCGGTGCCATGTCCGCACCCGGGATCCGAACTGGCGAACCCCGGGCCACTGAGAAGCAGAACTTGCGCGCTTAACCGCTGCACCACCGGGCCAAGCCCTCGGTTTTTTTTTTTTAAAGGTTTGTTTTCTTTTACAAGAAGCTGGGAAGGGGCCCTCCAATTTTGGAAGGAGAGTACAGGGAAGAATCTAAGACTTCTATATTTTACTTTGAAAAACTTTGAGAGTGGTTTTCTTTTTTAATTCTTTATGCTAATACCTTGTTCTTTGTGGGTTTTTTTTTTTCTTTTCTCGTGTGTGTGTATTTTCTTCAGAGTGTTTCGAATTATGGATGACAATAACAACCGAACCCTTGATTTTAAAGAATTTGTGAAAGGGTTGAACGATTATGCTGTGGTCATGGAAAAGGAAGAGGCAGAAGAGCTTTTCCGGAGGTTTGATAAGGATGGAAATGGAACAATAGACTTCAACGAATTTCTTCTCACGTTAAGAGTAAGTGGCCCCATGAATCAGTGTATATGCCGTGTTTGGCTTTCACATGGTTTTGGTTGGCTATTTTGAGGTTTCGTTTTCAGAAGTTGTTAGTACACTGTGGAGGTGATGGGCAGGAGATTGAGAACAGGTTTAGAGACATTTTAGAGCAATCATAATTCACATCATTTAGCAGCACGCAAACAATTTCACATCACTGAGAGGAATAAGATATTTCATCACGTATGGTACCAAAAGAGCTCATTTGCTCATGCACATCTGTGTATGTGTTTTTTCTATTTGTCTAGCCTCCAATGTCTAGAGCCAGAAAAGAGGTAATTATGCAAGCTTTTAGGAAGTTAGACAAAACTGGAGATGGCATCATAACAATTGAAGACCTTCGTGAGGTGTACAATGCAAAACACCATCCAAAGTACCAAAATGGAGAATGGACGGAGGAACAAGTATTCAGGAAATTTCTGGATAATTTTGATTCTCCCTATGACAAAGATGGATTGGTAAGTAAAAGAGCTTAATATATGCGACATTTCTTCTATCCAATTTGTAATTGTAAATGGGTTCAAGGCCTTAAAAAATACTTCTACCATATTTGTTATAAACAGAGAAGAGAAGAGAAGAGAAGTAAAATATTTCCTTAGGGACCATCTGGAAAGTTGAGAACTAATGTAGTAAAAAAGTGTTTGTGTGCCCACATATGTTGGTAGGAGATCCACATCAGGCTCAATACCCATCATTTAGAGGATGCAGTATTTTGATTAAACATTCCATTTCACAGTTGCCATATTTACCATACATGGCTAGCTACATTCCAGTGAACTAGACTGTAGTAAAACACATTTAACTTCAAAATGAGACCGTAATTCAATTTTTTGGAATGTGGTTCACAAGGCATTTCAGAATATTGCAGTGTCTTTTAGACACATCGTTATACACATCATTTCTCATAACACTTTGCTATGTGGAAATGCCATTTAAGGGAAGCTTTCAGTAAAGGGAATACCAGAGAACAGAATTTACTCTGATTTAATCTTTAGTAGACTTTGAGGTTAACTTGCATTGCTAAACTACAGTGAACTTAAAAACAAAAGCAGCCATTCCATCTCCATTAACTGTCATCTTTAAGTTACAAATGTATAGCTCGGTAGGATAAGGAATTACATCTCCATTACTGTTTCCAGGCTGAGATGAAATTGTCCTCTGTCTTTTACCAAACAGCTATAAATGGAAGTTTTAACCAGGATTGGTTCTGATCTCAGATGTCCTGAAGGCTGTGGTGATGGGGAAGGGAATTCTCTCCTTGATTGACAGTCGGCAGCAGGAGACCCTGAGGAAGGTTGTCCTAACCCCTTTGTCACACAGGAAGGATTAGAGCGACAGTGGGTGGGAAGAAGAGATGGTGGTGACAGGAAAAGAAATAAGCCTTCTCTTTCCAAAGGGAATTCCTGCCAGCCTTTTCCATGAGACTTCACGGTGAGTCCTGTTAGCAATGGTGAAGAGGATAGGAAGGGGACGTTTCTTTCCTTTCTGCTGACATCTTCCTGCCAGGGACAGAGATATACCCTCCATTTTAGACTGAAGGGATTGCAGAGGTGGATAAAAAAAGGTCTAGATTCTGTAGGGCAGCCAAATGCTTAGGGACAGAAATAACGAAACCGTATGTTTTCTTCCAATATTGCTGGCCTTTGATCTCTGAGATGGCAGTGGAAAAATAGTCAACTGCCGTTTCCCCAAATTAGCCCAACTCTTCATGGGATCCCAGGGTGTGTTTGCCTCCTTTCTGCAGGTGGTTCCTCCTCGTCACCAGGGGAAACCTCAGCTGCCCTTTTCTCTAACCCGAGTCAAGGGAGCCAGTAGCTGTGATTCAGCTGGTTTAAAGTTCCCACCCCGTCCTCTTTCGCATTCATCTTCACAAGCCACATTAACTTCTCAAATACTCACAAATGTTAGGGATTTTAGCAGTTGCAACATCTGATGTCACCTTAATACCATGGACCATGTATTAATACCCAACTCTGACTGTGCATGAGCACCATCTAAGGTATAGGCTAATAATGCAGATGGCTGGCTGCACCACAGAACTACAGAATCCATTTTTTTTTTTTGGTGGAACTCAAGGATTTACAGTTTTAATAAGTGCCCCAGATGACTCTAAATCACATTCATATTTGAGATTCTTGACTCTGATCGATTAAGAAGTGCCCATTTTTGATTACTAAACATAATATGTACATGAACTTCCGTTAGCATCGTTATGGATCTGGGCAACATTAGTTGAGCACTTACTGTGTACTCGGCATTGTGCTAAGACCTTCATAAGGATATCTCATTTAATAGACACAATGAAAATGTTTCCAAAAAGTGATATGTGATTCAAACTTTTGTATGCTAAATCATATTTTAAATGCACAAGAAACGGTTGATGTAAGGAAACTCCATGGTAAATTCAATTATAAAGAGAATCTTAACCCCTAACTTATCTTATCCAAATTGAGCCGTTTTGCACAATTAGATTTCTTATGGTGAAGCATAGCTACACTTGAAGCCAATGTGCTCATTTATGGCTAAAAAATATAGTTGATATCCAAGTAAGAAGAATTTAGAATGCTGTCAGAAAGTTAGAATGCTCCCTAGCCAAGGACTATGCTCAAATCTGGGATCTTCAAGAATCCAGGCTAAGCTCTCAAGTAGTCATACAGGTTACTGGGGTTTGCAGCTGTCATGGAATTTATCATAGGTCTTGTCCCCACAATCTGCTCTCCCGTCAGCCTATGTGCCAGAAGCCCGTTGGATGGAGGTAGGAAAGCAACCAAGTCATGTGTGAAGCAGAGTTTCCTCACTTGATCCTATCCCTAAACCCTACCCTAATGGGGTGAGACTTTCACTTCCTATGTTTTTAATATCTAGGTTTTGAGGTTTTCGTGTGTATATATTATTTTATAGTTACAAATATTTTTTAAAAATCTCTTAGAACTAGGTTAACCTTGGAGAGGATATGAGTCATGTTGCCTCATCTATCCCATATAGAAATTTTTAAATAATTCAAAATATTTTAAGTATATTACTAAGTGTATATAGATAACCTAAATTTATTTTTTGATTTTCTAGTCAGTCTGGAGCTGAGAAAAAGGGACTGTACTCTGTCTCGTGACTCAGACATTTCCATCGACCCTAGCCAGGACCTTCTCCAGGATGTAATATATACTCTGTCAACTAAGGGTAGTCTAGCCAAGAGCCCTGCCCAAAGAAGAGGTGTCCAGTCTCTCATTTTTTCTAATGTCAAACAAAATAATTAAGTAGCAATAATTAGTACTGATAGTAATTTACTATGATGAGGGCAAACTTATGGGGGAAGTCATAGAATTTGTACTTCAGGCCATTCCCAGTATACGTTGAGTCTCAGGAAATAAACAGACACTGCACGAAGAATAACTGATGGCTTTTTCTGAAATGGACAAAGGTAGCAGCTCTGACATCTGGTTGTATGTAGTCTGACTTCCAGATGGGGTTTAACGCTGGATAACTGGGAATGCAGAGGAGGACAGAAATAAAGACATTCAAGAAGGGAGGACATTAATGGTGATCTAATTTTAGTAGAAGCTGTGCTCATAGATGATTTCTTTCTACTTCCAGATCACTGATGAGCACAGCTCAACTATTAGCTCAGTCCAATGTCTTTCTTCCTACTGATTTTTACTATTTTGTTGGGGGGGGGGTTAGGTGTAGGAGAGAACTGTGGACCCTGTGACTTTTTTCTCTTTTCGCTTATAGTTTCAGCAAAAAGGTAAGTGGGCCAATCAGCTTCTATGATTCTTAAAAAAGATACGTAGGCACTCAGTGGGAGAGGACTTTGCTGTTATAGACTAGGAAGGGGTTTTGAATTATTTACAGATTTCACTTTTTGTGGTGTTTTTAATCCCTCATGACACTGAAAATTGAGGGCTAACTAGAAAATAAAAAATTTCCAAAACAACCATCATTATTGTGTCCCGTATAAATAGAGTTATCCTTTGGGATCCATTGACTGGCCATAGACATCAAACGAGAGAACAATTCTTTCCATGAATCCACTAATCACATCAGCCAATATGCTTGAATTGGAGTGTACATATCACCTACACCTGTTAAAAAATAAGACTGAGAACTGTTTTTTCTTCTTTCAAAAAGGAAAGTAATATAAAATCCTACCCTAGCTAAACATGTGAGTTGTTCTTCCAAAAAGACAGTTACAGGCACAGAAGGGAGAGAGATTCCAGGGTGAGGGAGAGGCATGGAGCAGAGGGCATCTTTTTTCACTCACTCTGAGCCTTGAATGAGTAATTTGTATCTTAAAAAGCGTGAAGCGGAGGAGTATTTAACTAGAAATCTGTTTCCTTACCCACAAGACAGAAGTCCATTTTTTCAAAGGTAAAACATTACTTTTCCTGACATGAGGACGAGATGTTTCTGACATTTCACAGAAAAACAGTATTAATTACAGTTAAAGAACACTCGTTTCTTTTTCTAAGTTTCAGTCTCACTTATCTGAACAGATGGGCTCCTGCTCTTAAAGAAAGCCGAGAACCTGTATCTCACTTTCCATTTAGGTTGGTTTGGAAATTTTCAAGGCTTTCTTCCTCTCTTCCCCATGCGACCCCTCACAGCCATCCTTAACTTCACTTTTTCTCTTGTTTTAGATCTGTTGCTCAGCCTTCTTGATTGAAATTTCCCCTCCCTTTACAGGTACGGGAGATGGGCCTCCATTGAAATGGTGAGAAGCAAAGTTTCGTTTTTGTTTCTAACTTTTCCGCTGCAGGTGACCCCAGAGGAGTTTATGAACTACTACGCAGGAGTGAGCGCGTCCATTGACACTGATGTATATTTCATCGTCATGATGAGAACTGCCTGGAAGCTCTAAATGTATGACCTGGTGACCAGGGCCTTGGAGATAGCCATGTGGCTCCAAATGATTAAATATCAGCTCAAAACCAGGATTGCATCTGAGTTCATGTTCATCCCAGTGTTTCTTCCATGTCAACACGCACTGCATTTTCTAGGCCAGAAATAGAGACACTGAACAGTTAATTGTAACTGAACTCTGCTGAGGCTGTTCCTTAGCTATAAAATAGGCATTAATTAAAATAGGATCTATAAAGCTCCTAAAGCCGGGCTGATATATGCAGATGTCTAATAAACATTAGATGTCTTCCTTGGCCATTAATAAAATTTGAGTATTTTAATTAGAATCCCCACCCATGCGCTCATTCTTTCTCCACCTCCCTTTAGATGGTCCATTTCTAGTTGGGAAAATTCATCTGTTTTTATCACTGACTGTAAATCTTTAAGTGCTTCAGCCCCAATTTGGGGACCAGAAGGAGACCACCTGCTAGCCTCAATTTCCCTAACTGTAGCTTGAGTTTCTCTGACTGTGTTTTGGGGAAGTCTTCGTTTGACAAATTTGCTTAAAGTGAAAATTTGGGGGCCATTTTAAAGGCTGGTGTGAGACTGGAGCCATCTCCTTGAGCGGCAAAGCCAGGACCATTCCTGTGATTAAAGTTTGAGGCTGAGGTGTGCTCTCAGATTTTATGTGGGACCTCTTGCCCTGTGAGTGGGCAGAGCATCTCAGTAAACCTTTGCCTGGTGGACTGTTCATCTCTCCTCTCCCTGCCATTGGCCAATCATGTTGAGGTTCCCACCAGCACAAGGAAGTCGGGGGTGAAGTAGACCAGGATCACAGGTGTACTCCAAAGCAGATTTTCCATCTTTTTCTTTTTTTAGCAAGATCGGCCCTGAGCTAACATCTGTTGCCAGTCTTCCTCTTTTGTTTATTCCTCCTCAAAGCCCCAGAACACAGTTGTATATCCTGGCTGCAAGTCATTCTATTTCCTCCATATGGGATGCTGCCACAGCAAAGCCTTATGAGCAGTGCATAGGGTCCATACCCAGGATCAGAACTGGTGAACCCTAGGCCACTGAAGCAGAGCGTGCAAACTTAACCACTGGGCCGTGGGGCCGGCCCCAGATTTTCCATCGTGACATTTCACGGCTCAAAGCGTTCTCCTCTCATCTCCAAGCTTTAGTTTCATGTTGTTGATATGTGACTCTCCCCTGTTGATATGTGACTCTAAGCAAAGGCAGCCCCAGCTGCTGGAAAATAGATGTTGAAACTACCACTCTCCCCTGGTGTTTTCTGTGTCTGGGCTAGAGATAAAAACACAGTGACTTGCCCTCTGACTATGGTGCTGGAGATAGTGACCACTCTGCTTTGTTGCTCAGGGACAGTCATTTTTGCCACCTCTGTCCCTGGCTGCACTCACCCCCTGGTTTGGGGACATAGATTGGAGTAATAGTCCCTTTTAAGATCTTATATGTTTAAGTGGCTCTGGATTTGGGCTTGAACACACTTGACGTATGTTCTACTCATTCACTTGTTTGCTTTTTATTTCACAGACTTGGAAGGTGAGATCAGGATATACATTGATTTAAAAACTGTGAAAACAGGTGTTTCCAGATGAGAATTATGGCAATCATTAAAGAGGACACCTTCCTTTGTTTGTTGTTGAGGAGCTAATCTCTCACTCTGGTGACAGGCTGGGAAAGGGACCTTTTTCTTGAGGATGGGAGCATCCCCATATCATGGGCCACCAACCTTTTTTGGAAATTAACTATGCAAATCTAGTTTTCCATTGGATTTATTATCTAGGCTTATATAGAAGTTGGCAGGCCAAAAGATGCCAAGTGATATGAAGAAATATGTAGAAATGACATAGAAAGCCAGGAGAAATTATAAAGCAATGTATAGAAAAAATATCCATGTTTTCTGCAGCTTGCACCTGGTAGATTGTGGCTAAGGAGAGGTCCCAGTTTCTTGGGCATGGTGGGTTTCAAGCCTACTGCTCTGGATAGATTGTGTCTTTGATTCTGGGACAACTCATGCCTCTGCTTAACTGGGGCCATGGAGTTAGCATGTGATTCTGAACAAGGACTGGGTTGCAGCTATCAGCTTCATCTTCCCCAGTTGTACGTTGCTTCCTGTCTAATTGGGGCGCAGCTATCAGATTTCAGATAACCTGTGCCTCACAGTGTATTTGGTCACATTTAGTTACCTCCGTTCTAGAAGGTTAAGTTCTGGGCCACAAGTGAGGATTCCACCACAGCCCCCTCGCCCTCCATAAACAAGATCTCCTGAGAACCTGATGGTCAAGAGTCACACCTCTCCTATTCTGAATCTTATCTGGGATTTCTGGTCTACCCTGGATTCCCTCATTATCACCTTTACTCCTTCTAGTACCAGTGGAAGGAACAGTGAATGGTCATTTATTAAAACCCATTTGCTAATACTGTTCTGGATATATTTTCTGTTTATTTAACTTTCACAATTTAAACATTACTCCATTTGAGCTTAAAAAGTAAGCACTTGGGTCAGGAGATAAAACACAATAAGAAGTTTCTAAAATAACCCTTGGGAGTCCTTTACTTCTGGGGCCAGGAACCTACATAGGAAGTAAATAAATAAATAAGCCAATGAAAAGAGGATAAAACTAACAGCTTTTTTATGAAACAGGAGCAACATGTGTAGAAATTCTGAGAATCAGGATTAATCAGAACAAGCCACCAATACCTGCACTAAATCTGGGTTCTAACTCCCCTAAACGCAAACCTAGGCAAGAGCAGAGGAGACCCTGCCACGGCGGCTGTCAGGAGCTGGATCGCATCCTGCTTGAATTCCATTCAGAGTGCAAATGAGAAATCCAAGATGCACGAGTTGCGTTGTAGACTGAGGCAGAATTCCTCCAGCCGGTCTTCGGGGCTGATTTTCGCAGACATTCAGACTAACAGGATTTCTTCCCAGACCCAAACGGCACTCTGGAGGACATGTACGGCTCTTTGTGGTTTGGTGGCAGGCGTGGAGTCACATTTTACATCCTAACAGCAGCTTCTAAGGCAGAGCTGGGCCCCCTCCAAGTAGGCTGCACGTTGGCTTTGCACGCATCATGGTTTTAGTTTGAAAATACATCCCTTCATTAAATATTTATTGAGCTGCTGCTATGTGCCATGTTCTATTCTAGGTTGTGGGGGGAGAGCAATGAACTAGAATAAATGCAAACAAAACCACTAGCTTTCAAACCAAACTAACAGGCCTCAGTGGAAGAGATCAGAAAGGAGGGAGAACGTGGGCACTGACCTCCCCTCTGAGTTCCTGCAGCTTCTGAAGCCAGGACGGTTGCAGCTTTTCCTACTGCAGTGTATTGGGAAACTGTGTAGTAAATTTGATGCATGTAGACAATCTATCAAGACAACTGAAGGAAAATCTCCTTCTATTCTTGGAGGCAGATCGTTGTTTTGGGCCTTCACTTCTCTTGGCCATTGTGGATTGCCTCAGTGAGCCACAAGTAGGTAACGATTCCACCGTCATCAAGTAATCTTGATGCAATCTGTTCTGCTGATGTTTAGTCAAGTGGAGATTAAATTAACCAAATGAATTCTTGGGTGGTGTGTGGGTGCCCTTCTACTCCTCCGTCATGAAATCCTACTGCCATTCTCTGCTTAGTGTACCTTTTTGGATTTGTGCATATCTCTTTGGGGAACAGAATGAAAAACCTCACAACTTCCAATGGTCCAGATTAGTCAACCAACCTGCTTTCTTGGAAATTATAGGCTGTTGTTTTAAACTAAGAGCTTGTTGAATAAATCAGCATTTTAAATTTTAAAAATGCTTATGATTCAAGGAAAAACACAGGTGCCAAGGGTCTGATAGATTGCCATATAATGTTATTTTTGTGTAACTGATCTTTTTGAAAGCCAATGTTTCTAAGCATGGTTTTACTCCTCCAAGTTGCTCATATGAAAACTACATAACCTTAATAGAGACAGCTAGGACTTTTATTGTAATTTTAAAAACCCCACTAAGTTAATCCCCTGAAATTAAGTGTTTTGAAACAGATGACGGGTGAAATCTGTTGAAAGAAACATAAACAAATGATTGATGGGGGTTCTGAGAACACGCTGTGTGAGAAGAGTTCTTTCTGCTACCTCAGTTGGTGCGGTGAGAGGCTGTGGTGAGGCAGCTCTTCCTCTCTGAGAATAGCACGACCTTCTTGTTTCATTCTCACACCTGCTTTGCCAAAGCCAGTATTTTCCCTCAGCCAGATAGAGGGGAAGGTGCTCTTCAGGAGAGACACCTACTGAAAATATGAGCAACCAACCCGTAGCTGAGGTTTTGAGGATGGGCCTTGCAATTACCAGAAAGGTATATTATGTCAGGGAAAGAAAATCTCAAAACGTAATGGCCTATTTGCTTGTGTTCTAGAATCTTCTCCCTATGCTTCATAAGCAGAATTTATCTATTTATTATTTCTCTGCAGTATTATAGAAATCCTAACAGCCGTTGAACACTGTTGATACAATTTCTGTTTCACCAAAGTTCTTGTAAGCACTGTGGGTTTCTGGTTCCCAGTGCTGCTTCCAACACTGGAACTGTGTCAAACAGCCCAAATGGGCAAAAGGTCATGCCCAGCTTTATGGAACACTGCCCATATAACTATCATTCTTCTCCAGTTTCATTCTGCTCTAGACCTTGTAATAAATTTACGAGGGACCCTGTGACTCAGAGCTCAAGTGCCTGAAGTTTGAAGCAAGATCTGAGTATGTAGTTTGTAATCCTGCCAGCAAAGACCTGAGTAACTTTTTCTTGACTGACCTTAGTACTCGGCACTCAGGGACTGGTATTTATTTTGGGAACATCTTGATCTTAAACTTGAAAGGTCTGAGTTGCTGGTCTCCTGGAAACGTTCAGGGCACATGTGGAACTGATGGCAATCAGTGCTCCCAGAGAGCCTTAGAACAGGATGGGGACCTGCAATTGAGAGAAAATGGCAGATGGCAGAGTGACTTCCTCCCTCCAGGGTTATAGTGAGCCCCTGAGGGCTTCCACTCTGAGGGGATAAAGTGCTACCCAGATGCAGGCTACTATCAAATGTCAGCCACTACCTTAGGAAACCCAGATCATTCCTTCAGTCTTCAAGGAAACTAGGAAATAAAATACTCTTCCACAAATTTCATACTTCTTCATACTAAAATCTCATTTAGCAATATCATTCAACTTCCGGTTACTTAAGATTATCTTTTAAGCTGCAAAGTGAGTATAGTAAGTTCCCATTAACTCAGGCTCCACTAATTGGGCTCATTTAGATAGAGTTTGAGTGAAAATTTACTTTTGTTTCATCTACACTAAACAAAAGTGTTGCTAAGCAAGGCAGTGATGTTAAGAAGATGATAAGGGCTGTGTCTGCCTATATTCATATATGTTTCTAGATACTTGGCGATATCTATTGGCATATAAATGTAATCAGTATGCTAGTCATAAAAAGTTCCCAGGTATTTTTTAAAACAGTCCCAGGCCAGTTGTTAGTTGACATTCCTTAATTTGCATAACTGTAACGCAAGCTATCTTCTAGATAGTGAAGTGTTCCTACGTGTAAATCTTATCTTGATAGCATTTTTTAATAGAAATTGAAGATCAATAACAATGCTTTATAAAGCAGAATTTCCATGATATTTATGATATAAGTTTAAAAATGTTTTGTTTAGAGGCCAGCCCAGTGGTGCAGAGGTTAAGTTCATACGTTCCGCTTCAGCAGCCTGGGGTTTGCCAGTTTGGATTCCGGGGGCAGACCTGTGCACCACTTGTCAAGCCATGCTGTGGCAGACGTCCTACATACAAAGTAGAGGAAGATGGGCACAAATGTTAGCTCAGGGCCAGTCTTCCTCAGCAAAAAGAGGAGGATTGGTGGCAGATGGTAGCTTAGGGCTAATCTTCCTCAAAATATATATATATATATATTTTGTTTAATATTACACATACTTTGGTTTACCTATACATACTTTAGTGGTCAGTTTTATATGCATTGAAAGCCAGAACTTGTCTTAATGGCAATAGTGAGTATATCATTTCAAGGAACAGAAATCAACAATTTATTGAGCTACAAGGTTAGATATGGTTTAATCTACAATACTAACCCTGTCATTTTGTCACATTATCAGATGGTGCCTTGCCATTAACGAGGTTCAGATTTAATAGAATTTCTTCAATTTAAAGCTTGAAACATCAGCTACTCTTGTAACAAAAGAGTTTATCTAGCTTTTGTTTTTCAGTTTTAAAAGGTGTTTCCAAAATATGTTTCTTCTTCTTAGCTAACATGTGACACAGCCTGCTTCCTTAAAAGTTTACTTCCTCAGTGCTTTTCAATCACTTAAAGATGTTCCCTGTGTGATGTTTCAGTTGCAGGTGATGAAATTTCTTCTTTGAAGGTGATAAGACCCTGTTCAGATTGTATTCTCTTGTGCTTTTAAAAGAAAAAAATGTAATTATCCATAAAAACCATTATTTTGACAGCTGAGAATGAGAGTTTGAAAATTTGGCATTAATATTCCTTTTCCTTCAGGGCTGGACGACTGCCATCTAGCTGGCCAACCAAACTCCCAGATGCCCAGCCTCTGAGTGGTGCTTCCAGGACTATGCAGAATAGTGTTACTCTATGGGCTGGTGTTAAGGAACAGGGGAGGTTAAGCGGGAGGAGAGAGATGGAATGTAGGGGTTGGCTCCTGCTGTTTGTATCTTTGCTCATAACTTCATTGCCCATTATAGGAGGCACAGGGCCCACCAGCAAACACCAGCACACATCCTGGCCAAACTGAGAAGCCGGGAGAGTTTGTCCTCTAGCACCTCCCATATGGCTAGTCCCCTGCACTCTGCTATTGAATGCCAGCTATCGTGTACTCCTGGATGCCCAAGGATCCTGGGAAGTACCCCATTTTCTAGTTCTATCCCTACCTATGTGTTTGGTCTAGACTACCTTTCCCTAAAGAGCTTTTTTGTCTGTTCATTTATGCTCTAAACTTCTCCACCCTAAAGTGTTAGTAAGAGCCACAAGTATGATGGCACAGAGTATGTTCTAGAGCAGCACCAATGGGCAAGTGGGTCTTTGGTGGTGCCTGCAAATGCCCCACCTCAGAAAGCCACGTCAGAGGGGAAAGGCAACCCAGGCTCCCCCACTCTCCTGACCCAGCCTGACTGCCAGTGGCAAATCAAACTCAATAGAAAATATTTCAGGGAGAACAGAAAATGCTCTACTAGGATTCACATATTTTGACATCATTTCCTTCTTTTTTTCTCTTGCCTTTTGTCCCCTCCAGGTTTCAAAAGAAGACTTTTTGAACTATTATGCTGGTGTTAGTGCTTCTATTGACACTGATGCCTATTTCATTTTAATGATGAGAAAATCCTGGAGATTATGACCTTTGTCTGTTAGTTCTTTGGAAATCAGGGACTCTCAGAGAGTGGAACGAGTTTAAAACAAGTCCAGTAATATAGATTTTGATAACGTGTAAACTAAAGTTTCTGAAAGATCTGGAATTTGACAAGCAATAGATCTTTAGTCATCTTACTTAATTACTTGGGACACAGTCATTTCCTTAAATGCCCGAGGATATATTTTTAAATTAGAAAGAAAGAAAGGAAGGAAAGAAGGAAGAAAGGAAGAAAGAAAACCATGAAGCGAGACTCGGAAGTGGTTCTCAGGTGAAATAATGCCCTTCTCATTATAGCCGTTCCTCTGATAGGTATAAAGGCAGTGGTTTCCCTATACTTTCACTGTATTTGCTGTCATAATACAGGGATTAGAGGAACGTCTAACTGTAAAATTTCCTGAACTTACTTATTTTAATGTTTTTCTTAGTGAATACTTTACAAATAAAATTTATTTTATTCTGAAATTTAATGACTTTTTTTGTGTGTGTGGCTATTTTCATTTTTCAGTCCAGGGGATTAAACTCAGTAAGTTCCCACACTTGCGTGAACAGAAAGCATAAGTGATTCTGGTGACAAAAGGAAGAGGGGCTCAGCTGCCCACTTGGTGGAAAGCCAGGCTTTCATGGAGTGGGCTCACTTACTGGATCAGCCTATTTGGGCGAAACAGGAGAAAGGAAATGCTTTAGGGTATACTGGTGAGGAGGACGTTAAAAAGTGTTGTTGGGAATTCATCCTTTGAACCCATTTCTAGGCTCCTCCCAAAGGCAGGAGGAGGTTTTCTGACCCATTTCTCTTCCTCCAATAACTGCTTCTCAGGTAACAAAAATGGCCGTAGGTTGATTACACATGTATCCATAGGTCCTTCATCTTGGAAAAGGGGAAGAAGTGAGGGTGGGAGAGGAGATGGAAGGCCAAAGCTGTGATTCTCAAACTTGAATGAGTGTACAAGTCACCTGGGGATCTTGTTAAAATGTTAACTCTGATTCTGAAGTCTGGGTGGAGACTGAACTTGAGCCTTTCTAACCAGCTTCCCCATGATGTTGATGCCTCTGGTCTGCAAGTAACACTGTGAGTAGTGAGGGGTAAAGAGATACCAGCTTGTATATTTCCTGTGCATTTGGTTTAATCTTTGCTTACTTTTGGTTGGTCATAATAATTTATGATTTTTGACTGCTGGGCCCTCCTCTCCTTGTCTTTAAAGTCTTGAAAGTATGAAGGAAGTGTCAAAGAAAACGTACTTGCCTCCCAGACATGCATAGGAGAGAAATAGCACTTCCAAGAGGCTTTGTACAGTGGTCTTTCAATTGGAGAATTTCTAATAGTCCAGGGCTGAGTCCTGCAGCCTTCCAGCCTCAGAGATCCAAACTTGTCAGCCCTCTGAGGGAAGGGCCATTGCTTAAGAGAAACCTACATTGAGCCATCTCACAGAAACTGATGCTAAAACTGGAATGCCAAGCCATTAATCTACTATGGAGAATACAATTCTCATTTTGCTGAGGTCAGATCAGAGAACCTCATCCGGGTGTGAGGATGTGAGAGAATGATAGCTTGGCTCTCAGCTCAAGGTTGCTTTTAGAAGTTTATTCTCAGATACTACTAAGCAGTGCAGAGGGTATGCACATGGTATGTTACGGTAATTCCAGCTGCAGTAACAAATAAACCCTCAAATTTATAAAAGTTCAAACGCAATATACATTTCTTTTTCACTCAGTATCATGTATCAGCTGTTTGGGGTCAGTGAACAGCTTTCTTCCATGTAGCGGTTCTGGGTTGCAGGATTTCTCAGTTTTGCGGTTTCACTGTTCTCTAGGGCTTCATAGGCAATGATATCCATGTATCTGAAGAGGGAGAGTGTGTAGTGAAGGGTGAAGAGCTTTGTGAAAAGCTGTAGTCTGGAAGTGACACACACACTTCTGCTTGCATCCCATTTCATGATAACTAGTCTTATGATTACATCTAAATGTGAGGGAGGCTGGGAAGTGTAGTCCTGGGCAGTAAATTGTCCTGCCAGTGAAAATCTGTCTAATGGTGGGAGAGTACACATTTTGATGGACAACCAGCTGTTTCTGCCGCTTGAAATAGCAAGCCTCATTGCCTTCCATTTTCTTATAGAGGCACGCGTGTAGTCTTGGTAGCCCACATGGAGTGAGATATTTGCCAGGTTAGTGGCATGTACAACTAAGGAACTCTCTGTCCTTAACCATGTTAGCAACCAAGAAAACAACTTTTCTCTTTTACTTTTTTTTTTTTTGAGGAAGATTAGCCCTGAACTAACACCTGCTGCCAATCCTCCTCTTTTTGCCGAGGAAGACTGGCCCTGAGTTAACACCCGTGCCCATCTTTCTCTACTTTATATATGTAGGACGCCTACCACAGCGTGGCTTGCCAAGAGGTGCCATGTCCACACCTGAGATCCGAACCGGTGAACTCTGGGCCACCGAAGTGGAACGTGCAAACTTAACTGCTGCGCCACTTGGCCAGCCCCCAAGAAAACAACTTTTATAACCACATAAGGTAATAATTCTCTAATCAGTAAGTCTTTCCATTTGGGCCTCATGATGCTATTCCGGGCCTTGGAATTCATGTTGCCAAAACACCAAGGCAACTCATCCTTTGTCTGCTTGTATGAACGGGTCTTAGGAATTTTTCATCTATGTCTACTTAGCGACTTTCTGTGAAGAGTCGTAGCCATGTCCTATCACACATACTGGAACCAAGTTGTTTATGTTGATAAATGAGAAAATTTTTGTCCCACAGGCAGATCTCTTATTGGAAACGTAATTATAACTATGAGATTTTTTTTGTCATTGGAATCAGAACAAACGGCATGAAGATTAGAATATTTAATGAAATTAAGCTGACAGTTTATTGCATTCAATTTGCCAGTAAGACCTTAATGTTCTTTTCCCAGTAGTCCCTGGAGGGGACGAGCAAAGATGTGTTCTCTCACCATTCTCTTTCTCAATGCCTCAACTGACTAACTAGCCATAGGAAAAACACACTCTTCCCTTCAGTTTAGTTAACGAATTAGACATGTCGATGAAATCTGGCTTGCCTTGCCTGCCTGGGCTGACGTTTGTCTCTTTTGGGTACTTTATATCCCTCTGTTATAATTCACTGCCTGTGAATTACCTCGGTCATTTTAATGTTGCTCTAAGGGCTATCTTATTTCCATGTCGTTTGGAGCGTACTTTTCTGTAGCCCCAGAGTACTGACCACAGAAGTCAGTTACTTTCTTGATTCATATTAGAGGGAAAAACGTAAATCAGAGAGAATCATCTTATCTGGAGACAATGCATCAGAATAACTAATGAACATGGTTTAATAAATCATGGGAAGGTGATTTAAGGGTTTGCAAACACTTTAAACTGAAAATTCAGGTTGAGTATTATTACAGATGGAAACTGTAGGGAAAAATTTTAGAATCAAGTAGAGTTAAAAATCAGGACACCATTAAGATACTAAATCTAACACATGATGTCACCAAAAAATGTGGGAGGAGAGATCTTACTCTCTGGTGGCAAGAGCCCACGTGGTAGACATCTGCACATATTGCTCACTTTCACATGAAAATCAGCACTTCCAGGGGCTGGCCCGGTGTGCAGATTCTGCTTTGGCGGCCTGGGGTTTGCCTGTTTGAATCCCGGGTGCGGACATGGCACCACTTGGCAAGCCATGCTGTGGTAGTTGTCCCACATATAAAGTGGAGGAAGATGGGCACAGATGTTAGATCAGGGCCAGTCTTCCTCAGCAAAAAGAGGAGGACTGGCAGCAGATGTTAGCTCAGGGCTAATCTTCCTCAACAAAAAAAGAGAAAGCACTTCCAGAATAAAATTCACGTTACCTTTCCCTGCCCTCCATTAACCCCACCCCATCTTTGACTTACACCAAGTGTGCTTCTAGGCCTGAATATCTCAGCCCTAGACCTCACTAGATCTCCAACAGCCTGGGCCAGGAACCCAGGGATCTCTCTTTCCTCTTTCCAAGAGGTGGAGTAACAATGGTTTAGGGTGGATCTGCTGGAGCCAGCCTGCCTGGGTTAAAATCTGACTCTATGTGGCTCACTAGCTGTATGATCTTGGGCAAATTACTTGACCTCTCAAACTTGTTTCCTCACCTGTTAAGTGGAGAAAATAGTGACTATATTATAGGGTGAGCATTAAATGAGTTAATATATGGAAAACACTTAGAACTTTACCTGGCACTAAATAGGCTCTGTGGAAGTGTTTGACATCACTTTCCACAGTCTGCTGATTATATTTTGAGTGTCCTTCTCTTCTTTCCAACTGTACAGGTTCAGTCCCTTTTACCTCAAATGTAGAAATCATCTTCAGCTAGTTTCCCTGCCTGCAGTCTTATGCCTCTCCATCCATCTTTCACACTAATACCATAATGATTTTTCCTAAGCTTCAAGTTCATTCACATCACTTCATTTCTAAAAGACATTCAGTAGCTCCCCAACCCCAATTTAAGAGTGCAGAGACCTTGACCCGGCGTTTAAGGCATCCCACAGTTTGCCCTGATCTGCATGTTTCCAGTCATCTCTCCCATCACATCCTCCACATTTTCTATGCTTCCATCATGCAAGTGTGGTATAATAAAGAATTTGTGTGGTTTTTGTCCTGGGTTCCTGGCACAGAGCTTCTAAAACTAGTGGAATTTCCTGAATGATAAAATTGCCCTTGTTATGCTAATGAGGTGACTCAGGGTGAGCACCTAGACAGTTTCAGGATGGGGGCCCATCATCAGAAAGACTAACCACCTGACATGAGAGTTGGAACTTCAGGCCAGCCCCACCTTGGAAGAAGGGAGGGGCACTGGAGATTGAGTTCAGTTATGTGGGCAATGATTTAATCAAGCGTGCCCACACAGTGAACCCCGCTAAAATCTCTGAACACTGAACCTCAGTGGCACATGCTAGTTGGTGAACACATTGATGTGTGTGTGTTGAGGGGTGACACTCCTCGATTCTAGAAGAGAAGAGAGCACTCTGCATTTCCTCCCAGACTTCGCCCTATGTGTCTCTTTATCTGGCTGGTCCTCCTGATTTGTATCCTTCATAATAAAACTCTAATTGTAAGTAGAGTGCCTTCCTGAGTTCTGTGAGTCATTCTAGCAAATCACTGAAACTGAGGGGGTCAAGGAAGCAGCATCTCTAACCACGTGGCTATAAATTTAAGATTGTAATATAGAAATCCTGCTTGAGTTTCTAGCCTGCCTGGCCTGCCCTGCAGAATTCACACTCAAGACTGTAACATCAGGGCTGGCCCTGTGGCCAAGTGGTTAAGTTAGCTCGCTCTGATTCAGCGGCCCAGGGTTTCACTGGTTTGGATCCTGGGCATGGACCTAGCACCACTTATTAGGCCATGCTGAGGCGGTATCCCACATAGCAGAACTAGAAGCACCTTCAGCTAGAAAATACAACTATGTACTGAGGGGCTTTGGGGAGAATAAGAAGAAAAAAAAAAAGGATTGGCCACAGATATTAGCTAAGGGCCAACCTTAAAAAGAAAAAACAAAACTGTAACATCAACTTCTACATGATGCCAGCCTGCCAGCTTGCTCCACAGATTTCAGTCTTGCCGGGCCTCACAATCATGTGAACCAATTTCTTAAAATAACCTCTCTCTCTCTCCACACACACACACACACACACACAGGAACACACCCTGTTGGTTCTGTTTTTCTGGAGAACCCTGACTAATACAGAAGTGCAAGTGGCCTGGAGACCCCTGAAGTAAGAAGTAAACATTTCAAGTAAGAGCGCTTCTGTTGGGGACTGTGCCCTTTAGCTTGTGCCCTCACTCTGGCTGGTTAGTGCCAGAACTGAACTGCAGTATACACAGCTGAGGTTGAAGCAGAATAACAAACCAAGTCATTATTTGTCAAACTAGCTCACATTTTGAGGCCTAATCCAAAAGTTAATTCCTTTACAAAACTTTCCTCAATCTTCCAGCAAGATTGGCTTGCTCTTTCCTTCTTCTAAGCCCCTTTTGTTGAGTATGTATGCATTTTTATATCACAGTTTCCTAGTCAGATGTATAAGAAATATTATTTTATCTTCTCTAATAGACGTTCAGACTTGGAGCATTCCCCCATTCAAGCTGGCTGGCAGAAAATGTAGCTTAAGTCTTCCTTGGGACTCCCACCTAAGGCTGTTCTATGGTTCTTACATCTGGCATGCAGGGGAGGGGGAAGGGTGTAATTTCAGTTGACACAGTTTATCCCTAAGACACTTACTCTTCCTCTTTCAGGGGTCTCTTAAATCTACTGAATCTTGGCAGCTTCTCTACCATACTTGGGAAATGATGACTTTGGGAAGCTACCAATGGGGTAGATGAAGAGCTCACTTTTGAGAGGTCAATGGATATCTAAGTGAGAAATCCAACAAGCAGTGGAATACTCATTCATTCAACCAACAAGTATTTACTGAGCAAACATTAGGTGCTCCCAGTGAGTATTGCTCTAGGTACTGGTGATTTAACCTTGAACAAAATAAATGTGATTTATTTACTTATACGCAGTCCAGTCTGGCAGACATGATTCTAAAGTTCTGGGTGTAGGTCTGGATGGATAGGAAAATCTTGAAGATGAGGAGTCAATGAAAGTAATGAAAAAGGCAAAGGTACAGGAGAGATGAGATGACTGAAGGGGCAAGGTTCTGGAGTGGGGGGAGGGATGGAGTACAGGACATTAATGGTTGATTTGATCTTCTACTGACAGAGGGACAGCTCATCCTTTGCCCAAGGAAAGAGCTGGTAGGGATTTATAGGGGTTTTGGAGTTTGTAGATGGAGATAGAAAATAGAGAGAAGACATGAGTTATGGACCAGTTTTCTCAAAGTAAAGCCAAAATCATCTGCTGGGAATGAGAAGGGCTGAGATTAAATGGAAGACTTGAAGTGAGAGGTGGAGGTTTGGCAGTAACCAAGGAGGGCATTGGGAGAGAGTGCTGGCAAGCGCAAATAAAGGAAAGCACAAATTTACGTGGACACCATTTGGCAGCATTATGAGATTTTCACCAGGACGGTTCAGCAGATAGGGCGCAAGAGCAGAGATGCAAACTATAGGGACATGTCATATCATCTTGTTTCATAGCATGTGTCCTTGCAATTTGCACACAAGGTGCTCAAGAAACTATAGTGGAATTCAACAATTATTTAAAAGATGGGAGGAGAGGATCGGGAATCGTGTTCATTATTGTACCACCCATATCACAGGAAGAAATCAGATTGTGACCCTAGAACAGCAATGCATATATATATAAGAGATCCTTTTATAGTAGACACTTTTGTTTGCTTTTCTAATATCCTTTATTTCTTTCCTCACTTGTCACCCATATTTTGGCCAGGTACCCATCTCATGCCCAGGTCCAGAAAGACTGAGCCATTTCCAAACCAATCAATGCATAGCATTCTCCTGGTGACTGTTATTGGTCCAGGGATGAGCATATGACCTCAGTGGGATCAATCACACTGAAATGAAAAATTAAATTTCATGCTTAGGAGAGCATTGCAACCCCCTTAATTTATATGGGAAATAATTACATTTTTGCTATTAGATTAAAGGATCTATGGATACTGAAATCCTTGGCCTAACCATTTTTCCTTCCCCAAAGGTTCTCAGTACAGGTATAGACAAAAACCATTTCATTAAGTAATGGAGAGAAAGTGGCTGTGGGCCTGCTGCAGCATGGATGGGACAGGAAGACTTCTCCAGATAGGGACAACATTTGTGTAAATGTAGCCTTATGTCTGTCCTCATATCTGACTGAAGTAGGTTGCATTAACGGCCCAACTCCTCACCTCTTTCCCTATCCATATGCTTTACCTTATGATTTGGAGTTCCCACACAAGAGGGAGTATATTTCTTCATTCCTTGATTCTGCATTTGGCCATATGACCAATAGGATGAGGTGGAAGTGATGGGTGTGCCACTAAACTTAAATCTCGGGAAGTCTTTGTGTTTCTGCTTACCCTCTTGTGCCTCTAGTACAAAAAGAATAAGCCTGGGTAGCCTGTTGGTCTCAGGAAGAGGATAGGAAACTCTTGGAGTGGTGGTATTCCCAGCTGAACCCAGCTTAAATCAGTGGATTTCCATTCCATTGCAGATGCCTGAGTCATCCCAGCTGATACCAGTAGAGCCACCCAACAGAACCCAACGTAAATCATTCAACTCTCACACAATGGACAATTTGGGGGAATAAATAATGTTTAAAATCACTGAGTTTGGGCATGGTTTGTTACTGAGCATCAATGTAGCAATAGCTAATAGATACACTGTCCAATCTGATATTTTCTTCTTGTGGGAATGATACCAGAAGGGAGAGGTGGAGACCTCTCTCTCCTCTTTCTAGAAGCTTTTGACAAATTGCATAGACATTTTTCTTTATCAGTATATAAAGCTCTATTATATTTCTTTTAGTGGCTTTGTTAATATTCCATAATATGGATATACCATATTTTATTTAGAATATTTACCTTTTTTTCTCTATTACAAGCAGTGCTGCATATTTTTTGCGTATATTTTTGAGCCCTTCTGTGATTGTTTCTGTAGAACATTCTTAAATGTGAAATTTCTGAGTATACACTTTCACACTTTTGCTGTATATTTCCAAATTGCCCTCGTAAAAGTTTGTACTCATTTATACTCCTACCAATAGTATATGAGAAAGCATATTTTCTCATACCCTTCCCAGCCCTGAAGTTTAGCAATCTTTTTAATTTTCACAATTTAATAGGCAAAAAATTTATCTCATTACTTTATTTGCATTTTTTGATTTGGAATAAGACTGAACATATTTTCAAATTTTTAAAGTGAATTTCACTTCTTCTGTGAACCCTCTGTTAATGTGCTTTGTCCATTTTCCTCTTCGATTACTCATTTTTCGCTTATTGACTTGTAAGACTTTTGGATGTTAAGGATGTTAGCACTTTGTCATATTGCTACTATATTTTTCCAATTTATTTTTATCTTTTCTTTTTGTTGTGGTTTTTTTTACACAATAAAGAAATTACCAGTATTATAATTTTTTCACACTCAAGTGTATCCATCTTTTTCTTTCATGGCTTCTTGGTTTTATGTCTTTTTTTAGAAATGCTTTCCACATCCAAAAAAGTATAAAATGATTCACCCATGTCTTCGAGCATATTTATCATCATTTCTAAAATTGTTTATACCTTTGACCTGTGTGAGATTTATTTTGGAATAAGAAGTGGGTTAGTACTTCCCTCTTTATCTTCAAATAGTAGCGTATTGTTCCAATCTCCTTTATTAAATAATCCACCTTTTCTCCACTTATTAGAAATGAATGAAGTTTTTGTAAGTACATGGATCTAGACACATAGGACACATAGTCCATTGATTGTTCTCTCAAAAAAACAGGAAAACAAACCATAGATATCTGTAATTTCTAGGCAAGTAATTTTGCAGTTTTTTGCTCTGATAATTACTATCATTTTGTCATGTCTAAATGTATAATGAAACTAATTTTTATTGCCTTTAAAAAATGAATAAATGTTAAAATCATTCATATGGTTAATCTCTCCTCAATTCTTTTCTCCTCCAGAATTGTTCACACTCTTCTTGAACATGTATTTTTCCATGATACTTAAAATAATAGCATATGTATACACGTATATGATACAGAAGGCCTCACATTAATTTTTTTTTTTTTTTTATAGCATAGCCTGAGACAAGAGATTGTACTCAGGTAGCTTTTTTGTTTTTTGGTTTTGTTTTTATTTTTCATTCCCCAAAGCCTCAGTACCTGCTGGTATATCCTAACTGTAAGTAATTCTAGTTCTTCTATGTGAGCTGCCACCACAGCATGGCAACTGACAGACAGGTGGTGTGGTTCTGCAACCAGCAAGTGAACCGGGGCCACTGAAGAGACGAATGCTAAACATTAACCACTAGGTCATTGGGGCTGGCTCAACCACATCAGTTACTAAATATGATTAATTTCTGAGGAGTGGGATTGGAGAGTGAGGTCTTTCAATTGTTACATTATACAAGTCTGTGTTTCTTAAATTTTTGAGAACAAGCATGTATTAGTTTAGTAATAAACATTCAAAAAAGATTTAAAGAAATAACTCAACATATGAAAATATTATATTATAATAAAAAATATTAATGAAATCTTTGTATCTTTTAGTGTACTTTTTTAACTTGATCCCCTTGTGTTTTCCAGATACGCAAGCATTTCATCCTCCAATAACAATCGTTTGCTTTCCTCCTGTTTAATGTTTATGCTTTCTACTTTATCTCCTTGTCTAATTACATTTCCTAGTATTTCTAGAACAATTTTAAACATGATGACAGTGGAATTTACTTTGTTTTATCTCTAAATTTAATGGAGTACTTTTAATATTTCACTACTGAGCATGACCCTGACTTATGTTCTATTCTTATTTTACTAAAGGTTTTTATTAAGAATCATTCACATGTGAATTGACAACTTCACACGTAAATTCATGGAAGTTTATTAATATGTAAAAAAGGGATTTTACAGCATATTCATCAGTTTCACACTATCGCCTTTAGTGCACTTATATCTAACTAAACTAATTATTCCTTAGGCTATACAAGTAATATTTTAATATCCACTGACATACATATATATATATATATCTACTGTAACAGTGTCTTTAGCTTAAAATTAAAATATTTTCTGATTATTTTGCATTTTTGTCCAATGACTAGTGCAGTTTAGACTTTACAGCAACTCATTTGTCATAAAAAAGTAAGAGTTTTTCTCAGCCTTTGCAAGTTATCTCCTCCTTAATGAGAAATCTTTACCCAGAGTAGAAAGGAATCGGCCCTCATAATTTACGGTTGAGGGGTGCACTGGTTTAACTCAAGCATTTCTGCAGTGCTGAGCATTGAAACTTTATTTTTCGAACGTCTGGGGCTTTGCCTGTTGTTTGCTTCACATTTGGTTTTTACCAGTGTCTTGAGGAGTGTTAACGTATTCCTCAAACCCACCCAATTTGATGCATCACACTTGCTTTATCTGAACAGCTGCCTTACTGCAAGCCACGCACAAATCCCACACAAATGCCACAAGCCATTACAATTCAGAAGTTAAGTTAGACTTCAACGAGGATCTAAAATAAACAAAATCAATGAACAAACAAAACGAAATGCAGATCTTCATCAGAGAAAGGAGGCTGTGGAAAAGCCTCTCCCCGCCCCGCTGGACCCTATTGTTTCCCCGCTTCTGTGGTTACAGTGGGTAAGAGTGCAGCTGGGGAGGAACTGTGCATGGGGAAGGCAACCGACTCCTCACACATGGCTGCCCAGGTGTGCTGTTCTCCCAGAGACGCAGCGCCTGCCTCTGTCTGAGCACCCCAGGCTGCATTCTTCTGTCCTGAATGGCAATGAGGAAGCACATTGGCTAACACAATAGCATTCACTAATACATTGATTCATTCATTACACTTTTATGATTGAGTGCCTTCTAGATTTTAGGTTATGTGTTTAACAACAGACATAAGGCCCGGTAAGTCATAATCCTCTCTGCCAGAGTGCTTAGAGGCCCCTAGGGCAGTCACACAAATTAGCTAACCACAAATCAGTGTGGTGATAAAAAGGGGTAAGTGTAAGGTGGCATAGGATTCCTCTATAAACTCTGATATACGCATGAAATTTGTCATGCCATATCCCTGATTAAAATCCGCCCAAGTACTTCTATCCCTTATAGACTAAATCAAAACTTAGACTGTCATGTCAAATGCTTAACCACTGGCCCCTACAAATTATGCCAAGTGTCATCTTAACCCCTGCTCGCAGACTCTCTGGACTAGGAATGCTAAGCTAACTAGATGTCGGTAGACAGAGTCCACTGAACTACCTGCCCACTGAACCAGCACTTCCCATGCTCTCTGTGAGATACATTCACGCTCACACTGAGACTTGGCTGCCAGCAGGCTGTCCTCTAGTGCACCTTGTATCCAACATTGAGACATAAACTCACCGAAGTCAGTTGTGTGTATTCCCAAACTTATTTGGGCTGGTCAGACTTGTTATTGTAATTATATTACTCAAGCTGACAAAATATGAGTATGCAAAGCAAAGCTGCTGTTGATCCATGAGAACTACCTTGAATAGTTTGAAGAGACTTGATAAAGGCATGTTGAAAGAATATTGCCAGCAAATAGCACGGGAAAAGTAATGGGAAAAGATTGGGGTGGAGGGATATTTTTAAAAAGCTAGATATGTACATTCAGACTTATTTGAAAGTCCTTTTCCACTTAAAAGAAAGCAAAACTAGGTGTAGATGAAGTGTTACTGGTGCGTGTTACCTGAGTAAGACAATGCGGAACTAGAATCAATGACCCCACACCCAAAGGAACAGCCTTGGCCTTGTAACAAGAGTGGTGAATGGACACGCAGTCGTATGTTTTAAATTACAAGAAAATGTTCAAGGTAGATACATAATATTTTTTATGAAAGAGCCTTGTGTCTGACTTTAGGAAGTACCACCAACACCCTACTGTCCCCAAGTGACACAGATAGAGACATCACCTACTGTATTTGTAACTCCCCAAATGGTCCATACTCTGTCCACGACTTAGAACATGCTGCTTCCTCTGCCAGGAAAGCCTCCTCTTTGATCCATGCTCCTTCATCTGGCCCACTCCTACTTAGTCTGCACTACCACAGTAGTGTGACTTCCTTCACATTACCCCTTCTTGGTGCTTCTTCCCTAAGGCAGCTTTGTTGTTCTTTTCTTCTCAACCAGCAGCAGAATCTCCTTCCTACATTTGGGGAACGCCCTGCTCTATGAGCCAGAGCCTGCCTTTCACTGTAAACATGAAAACAACAGCTATTCTCTTCTCTGCTTCCCATTGCCAGGGCCTAGGCATATGGGCGAGGGGTAGTTGCTATCAACCACAGGCTCCAGCTCTGCCTTTAACAAGCAGCTGGTGATGTGAAGCTGTTGGACGCTGCTGGCAAGCCTGCTCTGGGGCAGGTGGTGGCAGTGGAGGTAGCTATTTTCAGTTTCTGGAGGTACAAGTGGTGGAGATAAGCTCTGTGGTCTCCATGTTCGGTTCTTGGACCCTCCCAGATATTACTCTGTGAGCCCTTTAAGAACGTTGAATAAAATCCTTTTCTGCTCAGATTAGCCCCAATTGGCTTCTATTGCTTAAAGCTATGAATTTTGACTGACATTTGGGCTTAAAGCAACAGTACGACATGTAACTGTTCCTCCGTGTCTTTGTTGCCATGTGATTGAGCGCTGCGAGCGGCCCGTCTCACCTCTGTAACGCCAGTGCCCAGCACAATGCAAAGCATGCAAAGCACATCCTCGACAAATTGCTGCTAATTCATTAATTTGCAAATTATTTACTTAACTGATGAAAAAAGTTTTCTCTGAAAATCCAAGCCCATAAAAAGACAGCAAATGACCCCAGAATGTTTCCAGTGGCTGACGAGAACTGTGGCCCATTCAGGGTATCCTACCATCCGTATTTCTCACAGAGGACAAGTACAGTCAGTTTCATAGCATTTAATTAAATACAAGATTGTAACACACATCGGATATGTATATACTTAGCAGCTCTGCAGAATGTTTGTAATGCAGGTGGACAGTACATAGTCAGAACAGGGACTTCCAGTGTAGTGATGGATATTTTTAAGAATAACCCCAAAGAAAATCCACTGAGCTGGGAGAAACGCCATCTGATCTGCATCATTTCAGTTGTCCAACCACGCGTTCTCACTGTCTTCCTGGTCACTTCCAAGCCTTGCAGCCCCGCCATGAATGCTATGAAAACACAAGTCTGAACACGTGAAACAGCCCATACTTGGCTTTTCTAAAGCAAATTCCCATGGAAACCAGAATGAAGGGAGAGTCAAAGACTAGTAGGAAATCAATCAAATAAGCCAGGCTCCCCTAGATGCAGACATGGTTGTTTAATTGACCAAATTAACTGCCTAATTATCAGTTTTCCCTTCATTTAATGCTATAGACAACTAGCCATTTACATCTCTGATTTATACATTATCTCTGACCAGGAGTTTTTCTTTCTTAATGAAATCCAAAAGGGAGTTGGTGAGAACAAATTTGTAATCTTACGTTATACATTGTCCCTGAGTATATAATCAAGCATTAGCAGCAGTTATGATTATAAGAGTATCATGCATGAATTTTAAATGCCTCCAGTAACAGACATTCACACAGTAAATCCAAATGACAACCTGTGCCAAACAACATGTAAACAGAGGATTTCAGAGCTGGAGGGACCCTGATTTTCCTCTAGACTTATCTCCTCATTTCTTCATGAGGTTGTCTCCTTGTATCAGAGATACAAACTTATGGCTTCCAGTCCTGACTTAACATGTAAGGTTGAGTAACTGACCCATCCCCTCTGTGTCCCGTTTCCCCATCAGCCAAAGATAATAATGATAAATACATCATAGGACCTCTGTGAAAGAGATACAGGAGAGCAAGGACGGGCATGAGGTTTCCTGTGATGAACTCCTCTTCGAGGCTTGGCTCCCACTTCAACAAAAGATCAAGAACACATGTCCACCTGGGTGGGACAGTCTCCTTCTACTTACACACCAGGCAGCCTCTGCTTTTCCTCCATGCAGCTGGATATCACTTTTGTGGCATTTTTCTCTGGCTGTCTTCAACAGGGCCC
Source organism: Equus caballus (assembly GCF_041296265.1). Taxonomy (NCBI): domain Eukaryota; kingdom Metazoa; phylum Chordata; class Mammalia; order Perissodactyla; family Equidae; genus Equus; species Equus caballus. Next base: position 44,258,890 of record NC_091704.1, read on the forward strand.
TTTCAACAGGGCACTCCATTATAGCATTTTGTGTTATTATAATCATTTGTTTACAAACCTGCCTCTTTGGTTAGATTTTTTCATTTTGTGAGGGTAGGGTCCCAGGCTTATTTGTTTTAGATGCCCCATGCCTAACACTATGGTTGGCACACAGCAGACTTTCCATAAATACTTGTCAAGGGAATGCAAGGGATAATGCTCATGGAAGTGCTTTGAAAATCACAAAAGCACTAAGCAAATCTAAGGGATTATGTAAATATATTCATTACCACTGATTCAGAGGAAAGGACTTGGAAAGTATAACACCCAAACAAGGAATAAAATGGTCTGATTATTATTAGGCCTCTAAGCCAACAGATAAGGTCCATTAGCTCACTACTTAAAACTCCCTCCACAGATGTCACAAACCAAAACAAACAAGAAAATTAAAAAATTAAAAACACATAGCTTTCCCTCTAAACAAATTAAAAAGAGAGCAAATTTAAAAATGCAAAATGTAAACAACAACAACAGCCTGAAAACAAATCCCTGAACCTATGTCCTTCATTACCTTTGTGTCCTGCCTCTGCCCTGCCTGATTCTGGGTACACCGGGTCTGGGGGCCTGTGGGAGAGGGGTCAGCTGCCTTCCCCTGAGCTCAGCTGCCTGGACGCAGATCGTGATAGCCATTAGCAATTCATCTAGACCAAGAAACGCAAGAGGACTCGTGTCAAATGTGCATAACATGTCTCTTCTCTGTATCATGTCTGTTCACTCACTGTATGTGCTATGACTCCTTCTCCCTGCAGTCTGTGGGCACATCCATGGCTGTGGAACTCTGGACAGTTGTGGATGAACATGGGTTGGGGCAGTCTCTACATGCATAGAAGGTTGTTCTCTTAACTCATGGCTCAAATACACCGGTGGCCAGGGTTGGCTACAGGGGCTTCTATCCTGGATGGATGCAGCCGGATGGGAGTAGAAGAGGATCGTGCTCTTGATAACTAACAACAGAAATTCTAGGCTTCTAGTTTATTCCCCCTCGAGTACGTTTTCGGAAAGATGAATAAAAAGGGCTTCATGGCTTTTTCTTGCTTTCTTTGCTTTTTGCAGATGTGGCTGGCCACGGTGACTCACACTTAAGGAGACAGTTTGTCCCCAACTTTCTTCCTCATAGCTTTCTTAGTATTGGTGACCATATGTCCCCATTTGTCTGGGACACTCCTGGTTTACACTTGTCCTGGAGTCATTATTTATAACTTCCTCTTTCACTTTCAAAACTGACCCAGTTTGGATAGTAAATTATGCAGTCACCTTGTTATGAGTGAGGTATGGTGCTCAAGAATGGGTCAGTCCTTAGATAAGTGGAAGAAGGGTGGCTGGGGGACACTGCAGTTTGACTCCTGGGCACCAAATCTGGGTACCACTCCTCACTGAGTCGGAAACACAGACAAGTTACTTTAAGCCTCAGTTTCATCACTGATGACAAAGAGTATAATAATATAATTACACCCACCTCCCAGGATTATTGTGAGCATGCAGCAAAACAAAAAGTGCAGAGCACTTAGCACAACACTGAATATAGAGTAAGTCCTAAGAATGGCAGCTATCATTCTTGTCCTCCCTTCCTTCTTCATCTCTTTCTCCCTTTCTGCCTTCTCCACCCCTCCATCCTTTCCTCCATCCTTTCTTTTACTCTTTCCTCCTCTTTTTTCTTTCCAAAATAATTCAATCATTTGGGTTGTCTGAAGCAGAATAGTCCTGTTTCATGCCAAACTCCACTGAAACAGAGAGGGAGTGGTCAAAGCAATGTTTCAGCATCCTGTCCTGTAGATTACATAGAGGGGATGCATCAGTTTTGTGTTCTTTGTGCTGCAAGGCAGGGTAGGAGCTCAGTCACCTTTTTTGGACACGATAGTTTTAGTCCTGGGTTTCTCACAATTCACTGGTTTTGGTAGAAGCTGGACATGGTGACATATGCTTCTTCTTGACTGGATCCCAGGGAAGTGAAGAGAGGCTGTCCCTGAACCGCAGGGTTCAATGTCAGGATTCCCGATTGGAAAGGAAACAAATGGGGCAGGGTGCTGTTTGTAGTTCCAGCACCAAGCAGCAGGCCCTGGTACACATGAGGCCCATTCTTGCCTCCTTCTCTGCAGTCTGGGGGCCTGGAGGAGGGGATTACAGGGACATCACATACAGTGACACTCCCAGACAGACATCTGAGGGGTGACTCTCCTCCGAAAGTTTTTGGGGTAATGACTGCATGCTGGGATGGCCAGTTGAGGCCCTGCACACCCCCTCCAAGCCTCTGCTTCTCTGAATCATCTAGTTGTGGAGGAAAAGTATCTTGCAGGAAGGCTTCTGCTTCATCTCTAGCTTGAATGCCATCCACCTTATGAATCTGACAGTCCAGGAAACTTTCAGGATTGAAACTCACATTCAAATTCTGCACCAAAAGAGAAGGGAGTCATTAAGACTGAACAAGAGAGACACACCACCAAATTTTCTGTTCAAGAAAAGATCGAAAGAACTTTCTGACAGGGTTTTATCAGGGAATGTCAGGGAATTACCCACATGTTCTAGTTGATGCTTTGCCTCTGGAGGTGCTGTGACACATCAGAGTCTAATGTAACCACTGACTGTGCGTTCCAGTGCTGGGGAAGCCTGGGTAATTCTGGGACTTGCATCTCATTTTATTTTCCTATCTTTGGGGAGCTTCAGCTGGGATCTTATGAGGAACCCTTGTTATGGGATGCACAAAAGACCAAAACCTGTGGTTCAACCATTCTTCATCCTGCAATACCATTCTTGGCTACCAGGATGCCTCCAACATAGTGATAGAAGCAGCAGAAGCACTCACCTTTTTTGGTTTCTTGCACAGTTGTTCCAGAGTCTTCTTATGGTCAGGGAGACTAGGCCATACAATAGGCTTAATTCTGAAATAAGAGGGCGTTGATAGATGAAGTAAATAGCAGAGGAGCAGGCACAACAGAGCTTTCCACTGATTCTGAGCCAGGAATTGGAAGGGCAGAGTTCTAGACTTGGCTCTGCCACAACTGGGTGAATGACCTTGGACAAGTGACTTGCTTTCTCTGGGCCTCACTGCCCTATCAATCTGTGGAGGGGTTCTGCACGACATGGTTGTCAGTGAGCTACTCTGTGAGTAAGACATAATGGGACACCTCTGGGAAAGAGCCTTGGAGAAAAGGAACAATGAGGCTTGGCAATGGTGTAGCTATGAAACCAAAATTGGACCTGCTCACCTATTCCCAATATAGGTGTTGTCATCGTATTTCTTCTCTTTATTGGTAGCAACTCCTCTGCTCTGATTTTGGTAGAAGTGAGAAATATTTTCTAAGTTACCCAGGGAAATTGCTTTAAGGTGGTGCTTTGCAAACTGGAGTATCCCAGGGGTGTGTGGCCCTTTGCTGATGGCATCTTCCCAAAACATTAATAGTTTGACTGGTATGTGTCTAAAACATCATTTTGTGATGAACATGGCCCCATCATGGGGTAGAATGAAAAATCCTATGAATTTGAATGCTGAAAGTCAAGACTTCACACATTCTGCATTTTCCAAGGGTACCTCCAGCTGCATTCTGGAGGCATGGCTCCTGCTCCCTCAGGAGACTGGAGAAGAGTTTTGGGAGGAGGGGTTGCCTTATGTCCAGTTCACATATTTTTACCTCTTAGGAAATTAACTATGGAAATTCACCAGTGCCTGAGGTTGAGGAGGGATGTTAGGAAGTATAATTCCTGAAATATCTTATTCCTCTTTGTAGTTTTCTCATCAATGACTAGGGCTAGAGCTCTGCCTGGCTGGAATCCCACATAACCACTATCTGATAGTTAAAGAAATTCACCTTTTTTTCCATAACACACAAGCCAAAATGACCATCAGAGCCACAGAGAAGAAACTCACAATGCTGATAATTAGTAAAACAGGATCCATCTTCCCTGGAAGGCAAGAACAGATCTTGGTCAGCAATCATTAAGCACACAGTGAGGGTGACTTTCATGCTTTGAGTGCATTTAGTAACTTGAGCCCATTTATTATTTCTTGAAAGTTGTTCTTCAGTGAACAGGATGATTTGTGTGTGGGGGGGTTTGGCTTCTGTAAGTGGCACTGACTTAGGTGACTAGGTCCAGAACTTCTGTCATTTGAAATGTAAAAGTGACCTAGCATTAAAGATACCAACATTCTCCTTCTCAGAGAAAGAAGTTGAGCAGGGGGGTGATGAGATAAATGCTCTACCCCGCAGGCTCGGCAACTTCTAGGGTGGGGATGGGAGGCTAATACAGCAGAACATTTCCCCTCCTCCCTCAAAGGGAAGGTATATGTGGGATGCTAAGCGTCCCCAGGGGCCTGCCTGAGCCATGTTCTTTGGCTCTTCCGGCCATTCTTATTTCCTAGACCCCCAGAATGTCTTTATTATTCCAGAAAAGGAGGCATGGGAGAGCCACATCTGTCTGTCCATCTGCCATCAACAAAGTTCTTCTCTAGAGGGGTCTTAGAGAGACCAGTCATTGGGATCGCAGTGTAAACTGGGAAACTGGAGGTAGTGGGTGGGGATTTTGCTCAGAATTATCAGCAGCTCCCAAGAGCACCCAGGGCGGTAGAGTCCAGACAGCTTACATCGTTGATCAGTGACTGAGGACTACTCCCAGCACTTCCTTCTTCTTCACAAAAGGGGCAAAGATAGCAGGTCATTCTCCAAAGAAAGTATAAGATTGCCCTCAGGGGAGTCATTTCTGTAGCTCTCACTCTCACTCACACTTTTTTTTTTTTAACTTATTTTATCGAGATCATATTGGTTTATAACATTGCGTAATTTCAGGTATATATATGAGTTTCTGTATAGACCACATCGTGTCTATAGCCACACCACCCTGGATGCACCGCACCTCATCATTCACACACTTTAACATGTAAATCACCATGGGGCAGGAAAGACTCTACAGTCACTTCTCACCGCTGTTGTTCTCTGGAGTTCTGAAGTGGGAACTTGGACTCCATTCACTCCAAAAGCCTTCAAAGTAGTTGGTATTAGGGATGGATCGCACTTTAATCTCATACATTGCATTAGGTTGTAGCTTTCTCTGTAGGAGTGTCAGCTTTGTACTGGATATATTCACGTGCTAAAGAGCAAAAAGTGCCAATACATATTTAGGATGGAAAAAGAGGCAGTGCCCAGATCTCCCAAGTCATTTCAAATTGAGCATCTTTAATCATGTGTGCCTTCTCTCAAAGCCCACTCATATTTGTTACAAGAAGGAGCTCTGACATGTGGAGGGGTCAGCAGCAGAATTTGGAGCAGAGTTGCTGAGCTCATAAATGATGCTCAAATGGTCAAGGAGGGCAGTGGTACAATGGGTCCTTATTCAGGTGAGTTGGGCTTTCCCACTTTGGGAGGATATAAATCACTCTCAGGCTCTCTCCTTCCTTTCCACACTTCAATCTCTTCATTTTCTTTCTCTTCCCCTTACTATCCCAAGGGAAGATGAAAGAGAATGATAAGGTTAGTGAGCAAAAGTCATTTCCCTCCAGAAAGATACCATTCTACGTTGTGAATAGCGATATAGAGACAAGTCTCTCCAGTACTGTGTATTCTTAAGAAAACAAGTGCTTTATCAATTTGATAGGCAAAAGTATTGTTTTATTATCATTTTCATTTATATTTATTTGATTTTTAGTTAGTTTTCATACGTTTATTGAATTTATATATTTCTTATTTTGTGAAACATTCCCAAATTTCTCTCTAATTTTTCCATTGTTATACTTGTCTTATTGAATTATAAGTCGTCTTTATATGTTAAGGATATTAACCACCTGTCAGTTGTATGTATGGCAAGTTAATCCTAATTTTTAATTTGACTAACAATTTTGATTATTGTGTGTGCTGACATTTATAAGCCTTTATATTTATGTAGTCACATGTATAAATATTTTGCTTTCTTTTACAGCTCTTATGCTTAGAATGTTCTTCTCCAACTCAAAATAATATAAACATTTACCTATATTTTTCTAGCTTGTTTAGAGTTTCAAATTTACATAATTTCTTTAAATCACATTTTGTTTTTTTGTTCTACAGAAAGAGTTAGGCATTTAACTTATTTTATTTCCAAATAGTTAACCAATTGTCTTGGCAACATTTATTCAAAACTTTTCCTTTCTCCACTACAGTTGCTTTTCACATGAAGACTGGAAGAGGGCAGAATCAAGGTAGCCCAGTCTGTGTTTGTGTGTGTGGGAGGGTGAGGATAGAAGGAGGGAGAAGGTCGTTTGGAGCAGGCATTACACCTGTGTAAGTAGCATATGGCAGCATACTGGAAAGAAACCAGGCTGATCCTGGCCTGAGAAAAAAGAACACTATGGACAAGCAGGGACTTTCGTTTGCCTCAAGAAAGAAAAGCCATCATCTGTTTTCTGTCCATGTGGTGCAAAAAGGATGAAAGTTAAGCCAGTGGGTTCAGAAGAAGCTGAGAACCTGGGACATTCTACTTTTCTCCCACCTCCTCCCCAGAATAGGTTGCAGAGACAGCCAGACCATTCCAACAGCAGCGAATCATGAAAAGCCTAAATAACCCTCCCACAAGTTGTTACCTCAAGAACTAAGAACTCAGGCTTAAAGAGGAAGAAGAAGAAGAAAAACATCCCGCCCCCTCTCCTCTTTTACTGCATTCTGCTCCCACAACTCCCATAAACCAAACTGTGGCTATGACTTGGTGATGTTTTTTACCTGATTTGCCTGTGAAAGTTGTGCTAAATAAGACATTTTTTGAGGCCCCCAAATAAAGAGGATTGATTTAATCTCAATCTATATTGTTAGTCCAATAACTTAACTTAGAAACATTATAAAGACAAAACAATAGAGAAAGAAAAAAACCCAGAGCTAGAACAGAAATGGGCCAGCCCAGGGAAGATGCAGGTTTTGTGGGGCCTGAAACTATTACACTTTTGGGAGCTTCTTTTAGGGAAAGGTACATTCTGAGCCCAAAATTGCTGGGGGCCCTCACTGAGTAAATGTCCTTCTGGGACAATAAAATATGTAACATTAAGAAATTTTTATTTTATAGTTTTATATACTTTTTAAATGTATATATAATTTACTTATTACTTATATTTATATATCTTTATAAATTTCATAATGTATAGGTGTAGTTGATGTACATACCATCCAATCATTTTCATTTTTTTCCAGGCGGTAGACCACTTCATGCAATAAATCCTTCACATACTTCTTTTGCAAGTGCGATGTATTAAATGTCACCACAAACTCATTTGCTTCCTCACGATAGATGACTTTTACGTCAAAAGGGGCCTCAGGTTTAACTGGAAAGGAAAAAGTAATGAGGTCAGTTTATAAGGCAGTCAAGGAAACAATTAATAATCTTTAAAGTTCATCTACTCTGACGATCACATTCCTTTTCTGTGTCAGTAATTGGTTAACAAATTCAGAAAACCATTTTTTCTTCTCCTGGTTCAAAGCCAAACTACATTTCCCAGCCTCCCTTGCAGTTGGGTGTGGCCTTGTGAGTAATGTGGGTGGAAGTGATGTGCACCACCTTCCATCCTGACACAGAAACCCCGCATATGTAACTCCGTGCTTATTCCCCTTCCACCACTTGGAGTCATACGTTGAAGACAGTGGACCCACAGGATGAAGGAGCCCCGAATATTGCTTGGAGGAGCACCAGCCACAGGTTAGAAATGCCCATTTTCGTTCTTATGTGAGCAAGAAATAAACTTATGTTGTTTGAGATATCATATATTTTAGGGCTTATTTGTTATAGCAGCTAGTGCTAATTTTACACCCAAACACATTCTTTGTGCCTTTTGAATCCTAGAGAACTTGTTACTAACTAGCCCCAAAGCAGGAATATTTAAACTTTAAGTCTTCATTATTCCAGTAAAATCAGGTTACAAGCTGGGAGCCTTGTAGCTCATCTCAGCTATACTGAAGCTGGGGATCCGCATCCTGGCTGTGTCTTGTAACTTTCAGCATGACCTCAGGCTGCTCCCTGCTGTAGTGTCGTCTGCATTAGCTGGAAGCTCCTCTCCGGTCTCTTCCTTCTACCTGCCTGCCTCTCAAAGTTGCTGTTAGGATCACATGCACCATATATAAAACCCTGTTGGAGGGAGATTATTATTGTTGGAGAGGTAGTATATGAGGCAGAACGAAGCCTGAGAAAGGTATCGAATTCCTAGAAGAGCATGTGTGTCATCTGCCTCCCCACCATTGACCTCTTGGCCTCTTAGATGCTCTTCCACCAAAGCCTGGGAAGTTCTCTAGGGACGGGGCAGCCACTCTTTTTGCATGGCTGATCTCAGACAGAGATGGGGAATCACATAGGTCAAAATCTAACCTAAACCTATTGTTAATGGGAGAGAGCGTGTTCTTCAAACTTTCACTCAGTGGACTGAACTGGATTCTCAGCTATCTGGACTGGGCTGTGAGACTGACTGACTTGCCAACCCAGTAAAATAAACATGTGCGGTGGAGTGTGACCCACTTATTGTAATCATTTGCTCACAGTGGTGACTGCCAAGGTTTCTCCCCCATTGCCCCAGAGGTACTGAAAAAGAGGAAGTTCTTTACCTTTGGATGTCCTGTAAAAGGGGCAGTTTATCCTTTTTTACCCTTAGTTGCACTATAAAAGGGAAGATGCTCTAAAGGGAAGCAGGAGGAAAGGGGTGGATGTAGAGGAACAGACCAATAGAAAATGCTGTCAACTGGTTCTATTACAACTGCCAAGTCAGTTCTTACCCTTCATTCAAGGAAACAATTAAGATTCGTATTCTCAACAAAATCTGACCCTGAATCCCTTGCCCCATCTCCATCTCCCAAGGACTCTTAATAAGGGGACAATTAAGGGAAGAACTGACTGACATTGATTATACACCTGCTAAGTGCTAAGTGTTTTACTTACACATCGTCCATCAACGATTACTTATTCCCGCTATACTGATGAGGGAATGAGTCTCAGAGAGGCTTATTAACTTGAGTTCAGCCCCCTGTAGGATGGTTTAGTAGGACTTCAATTCTGTCTGATTCTGACACTTGCTCTTCTCCATTTAGCTCTTGTTTCTGTACTCCATTGTCTCACACTGGCTTGTCTAAGCACTCCCAAACAGGTCTGCCTATAGCCCATATGGTGTCTTTGAACACATTAGAAAAAGGTGCTCATGCTTCAAGCAACATTTTACAAAGTTAATTTATCCTTGCACAACCTGAATCTATATAATATACAACCTATATATTATACATATATATATATATAATAAATAACCTATTTATTATATAGATTTACCCTGTCAAAAAAAGTCGGAGGGCAGGAAACTGCCCCTCCTGCCTTACTGGGGGGTCCCACACCTAAAGATGAGGAACTGAGTGAGGGGGCAGGTGGTTGCAGGCGAGCTCTGGCTCTGGGATTCAATCAGGAAGACCCAGTTTAAATTCAAGTCAATGACAGTTCTGTGTGTGAAAAGTCACATTAGGAACCAGAAGAAGATGCTCTGTGAGACATGCCTCTACCACTTCTCATCTCACTTGGCCAGGGGTGCTTTCCAAAGCCCCAAGGGCCTCATACCACCCTTTCACAGAGGCCCAAGCCACCAGCAGTGTGCACATCCTGACTCTACCTCTTGCCTCTTGGATGAGGCATGTCGGGTTTGCAGTCTGCAGGGTGGTACAGAATGTGGGCCTCTAAGAGCACTGGCCATGTGAGATCTGGAGACTCAGAAGGGGCAGGGTGCCACCTGTAGTCTCTGGGTATGCCATGACTGTTCACATGCTCATTCTCTAAAATGCATGCAGGCCCTGTGTGCTGGTGTGGGTTTCTGTAACAAGGGACTCTACTCGATGCTCCAGGACTCTGTCAGAGGACTGAGAATCTCTGCCCTCTCTGCCTCCTCTCAGAGAGTGAATATATATATTTGCATTATAAATGGTGAATCTTTAGATCTAGTGCCCTTGTGTAGTTCACAAACTGAACATCTATCCATAGCAACATGGTCTCCAAATGACCAAAACCCAGCTTGCTTGTGTCCCAGACAGAGATACCATGCTGTTGCCATGGCATATAGGTAGCACTCACACTGATTGTACCTAAGGTCTCTTTTCTTCTACCTTTGCTTTTTTAGAAGATAATTGTTGACCTATGGAACTTCTGCTTTTACTCTTTATTATACCATCTTAGTGAAACAAAGCTGAGATTAGATTCCAAGTTCTCTATGTTTTCTCCAATGAATATTGCTTTCTTACCTTTAATTTTCTTCTTGTAGGGTGAAGGGGGGGGGTCATTGAGAATAGGGAGAAACAGAGCCATAGTATTTAAAACCAGCAAAAGAATGCATCTCTTCAACCACTTTGAACAGTTTTGCCCCAATATATACTGTTTCACTTGTAAATCTCCACAGGTAGAGTAGTAGTTATATTATTATTAAAGTAGTTATTATTCCTTTGCATTGATATATCATAATTGGCTTAGACATTCTCCTATACCAGGGTATGTCTGAGGTTTTGAAAAACAACTTTATTTACCTTGGGGTCATAAATCCGTAAGTAATGGGAAAAATTTTTGTGTCTGTAGTCCCAATCTTTCTGATTGTTTTGATTTACTTTCTTGGTAACCAAATGGTGAATTGGCTAACATTTAAATCAGTAGCCTTTGAGTAAAACAGATTAACCTTCATAATGTGGTGGGCCTCAGCCAATCAGATGAAGGCCTAAAAGCAAAGACTGAGATTCCCTTATGAAGAAGCAATGCCGTCTCTAGAATGCAGCATAGAAACCCTGCTTGAGTTTCCAGATGGCCTGGTGGAACTTGGATCAAGACTGCCATATCTACTCCTACCTGAATTTCTAGCTTCTGGCTTACCCTACAGATTTCAGACTTGCCAGCCCCCAGAGTTGTATGAGTCAATTCCTTAAAATAAATATCTTTCTCTTATATATATGTATCTCCTATTGGTTCTTGTTCCTCTGGAGAACTCTATTAATACGGAAGGTATATTTACTTTTTAGAATAACTTGATAATAGTTAAACACACTCAGAATGTGGTAAGTATATGGGGAGAAGGCTACAAGGAATTCAGGAGAAGGTAAGCTGAGGAAGGGAAGCACATATGTGAGTGGGTGACAGGACACCCAGCTCCAGTTAGACACTTCCTCTAGATTAACTCTTCCTGAAAACTGTAGACGCCAATCGCCTTTCACAGTTGAATTTGAAAATCCTCCGAATTCTCTCACAGTAAGAACTAATAGCATAAGCTTCAAAACTTTCGTTTCTTGTAAAAATTATTTGCATTAGAGAATTTTCTGTTTTCTATTACAAATCGTTTTCATGATTTGTCTCCTTTTAACATACAGAAAGTCCAGACACAATCAGTGTGTTCAGATATCTGAAAAATGGCAACCATAGCCCCATCTCCAACTTCTTACCTCTCTTGACTATGTTCAGTTTTTGGCAAGTTATGTGCTTTCCTCCGAGCTTCACACAGATTGTGCTGTCTCCAATCAGTAAGAATTTCTTTGTCTTGATGAAATACGTCTCTTGCAATTTACTAAAATTCAGGCACTTTACCTCCAAAAGGCCCTCACTGTAGAAACAAAAAGGGAATCTGTCTTGATTCGTGTAGGAGTTTGTGTATACAATGGAATAGCATCATGTGTGTTTCAGTTGTGTGACTTCAACTCTGTCCATAGGTATGTGAGTGGGTAGATGCATGTTTGAGAGAAAAAATTAAAGTAATGTAGCTTTTTCTGCCATTACAATCAGTGATTATATATTCAGACATTAGACGCAGTTAAATTTGAAATAGTCAAGCATGTTCATGAAAATAATGGAAAATTTCTATTTTTTAAATAATTGATCATTGAAAAACAAATACTTCATTTAAGTGGGAAGGTAATGCTTTTTTGATATTGTTCAGGAATAAACTGAAGAAATAAAGCCCCTTGAAGAAACATTGACCCAAAAAGGGTTAAAGGAAATGACAAAATAGTCTAAAGAGTGATATACAAAAAACCCTATATATTTAGTGGGTAATTTAGAGTTTTTGGTAGGTAATTTTGACTGTGCTTCAACTTTTAACTCACCAGCAGACTTTAAAATCAACCCTTCTCTCCATGCTCACTAGCTTAACATGCAATAGCAAGGCTCTAGAAATTGAATTCTGTCACTTCCTAATTAAGATTAGGCCTTCAGGAAACTGAGGAAGAGAGAATGTTGCCTACTATGCAACTAGCATCAAAAGCTTCAAGCTGTACTCTTTTTAAAAATTTCTATTTTAAAAAAAGTATAATTTTTAGTTCCAGTAATGGCAGAGTACTTTATATTACACTAGCCCTCCAATATATAACTACTATAAACTTTGGACAAGATATTTTTGAAAATCCTATTTAAAAGCATTGGAGAGTAACCAAAAGCAGGCAGAAACTAGAGGGAATGTCATCCTTTGAAAAAGGGTGGATGAGATCCTTGCTTTCACTTTTTTTGCCTGAGGGCACCCATTAGGTCACACTGTGATAGGAATCTAGAAGCAAACAGAAAGCCACAGTTTTATTATCTTGAGAAGTCGGAGGACAGAGTTTTGGACTGCCTGAGTGGCTGGATATTTTTAAGGGGAAAAAGCCTAGAAATGAGGAAGCTATAGAGATGGAAGACACCAAATCTGCCTATAAACTCTACTCAAATTACTATGAATATATTGCCTCAATTGTACAGGTATGGAGGAGACTCCAAGGAAACCGTGGGATGGTAATAGCTAGAAGGCACCAGAAAGAACCAAGGACAGATTTTAGATGCTGCCTCAAAAGTAGAGAGAATTTGGAGATTAATCCAGCCAAATTAACTGAGTAACAAGGACTAAAATTAACACTTGCCAGAGACAGTTAACAGAATCCCCAAAAAACCCTATTATAAATAGTCCTTGAAACATTCAAAAGCTACTACAAACAACCAAAAAGGAAAAATGTGACCCATAGTCAAGACAAAAAGCAGTCAATGGAAACTGACTCTAAGATGACCCCAATGTTGGAACTAGCAAAAAAGGACTTTCAAGCAGCTTTTAAAAATATGTTCAAGGGCTAAACAAAAAATATTGTAATAATTATTGAGCAGATGTTTAATCTTAATAGATAAGCAGAAATTATAAAAGAGAGAACAAAATGAAAATACTATAACTGAAAAGTACAAATCTAAAATTTTTAAAAATGTACTGAATGTATGGCATGGGCTTACAGCAGATTGAAGATGGCAGAAGAAAGGATCAGTGAACTTGAAGATAGATCAAAAGAAATTATTCAGTCTGAAATAACAGAAAGTCTCAGTGATCTGTAGGACAGCATCAATGGGCTAAATAAATGTGTAATTAGAGTTCCAGAACAGGAAGAGAGAAAGAATTTGGATAAAAAAATTTTTTTTTTAAAACAATGGCTCCAAATTTCCCAAAGTTGGCAAAAATTATCAATGTTTAGGTTTAAGAAACTCAGCAAACCCAATCAGGATATATCCAAAAAAAAAAAAAAACTACATCATAAAACTTAAGCACATCAGAGTCAAATGGCTGAAAAACAAAGGCAAATAGAAAATCTTGAAAGCATCCAGAGAAAAACATCCCTTCTCATCAGAAACTATGGGAACCAGAAGACACTGGAATAGTATCTTTAAAACCCTGAAAGAGAAAACAAAAGATATCCACCTTGAATTCTTATATGCACAAAATATTCTTCAATAATGAAGGCAAAGTAAAGATATGGCCAGATAAAATAAGAGATCATTTGTTTTAGGAAATTCTTTAGACCAAAGGAAAATGAAACCAGAGTGAATTTTAGATCTACAGGAAAGAATTAGGGGTACCAGAAAGAGTATACTTTGGTAAATATGAAAGACAATATATATTTCCTCTTATATTCTTTAAAGACAACATACTTAAAGCAAATATTATAATGGCATTGAGAATTTCTTAGCTATGCAGATGTAAAATATATGACAGCAAAAGTGCAAAGGATAGGATATTATAAGTGGAACTATATCATTGCCAGTTCCTTATATTTTACACGAAATAGTAAACTCTAAGTAAACTCTGATAAGATTGACTATTATAACCCTTAGAGCAATCGCTAAAAAGAGATATTGCCCAAAAGTGAAAATAAAGAAGAAATTGATCTCAATAGTTCTATTTCTTTCAAAGAAATTAAATTTATTATTAATAAACTTCCCTACAAAGAAAGCTCTATGTTTATATGCTGATGAATTCTATCAAATATATAAGAAATAGTCCCAATCCTACACAAATTCTTCCAGAAAATAGAGAAGAAATAAACCCTTCCCAAATTATTTTATGAATTTAGCTCAACCCTGATGCCAAGAGCTGGCAAAAATATTACAGAAAAGAAATTTACAGATAAATATCCCTCTAGAATGCATATGCAAAGTTCCTCAAAATATTAACACATTGGTGTTAATACATAATGGCAAAGTAGAATACATTCCAGGAAGTTAAGGTAGGCTCAACAATTAAGGATCAATCAACAGAATTCACCACATTAACAGAATAAAGACAATCTGATTATCTCAAGTGATGCAGATAAAGCATTTGACAAAATTCAGCATCCATTTATGATAAAAACTCTCAGCAGACAATTAATAGAAGGAGACTTCCTCAAGCTGATAAAGGGCATTTACAAAAAGTCTGTGGTTAATATCATACTTCATGGTGAAACTGTGAACACTTTTCCTCTAAGAGAAGGACAAGACAGGGTCATCACTTTCACCATTTTTATTCAACAGTGCACTAGAGGTTCTAGCCAGCTTGTAAGGCAAGAGAAACCAATAAAAGACATCTGGATTGGAAAGAAAGAAAAAGAGACTTCCTTTATTTGCACACAACAATTTTATTTACATGGAAAATTATAAAGATTCTCTAATATAATTATAGAAACTAATACAATGAATTGACAAAGGTCAGTGTACAAAAGTCAATTATATTTCCATAGGCTAGTCTCAAACAATTGGAAATTAATTTTTAAAACAACAGCTCCATTTATGACAGCAATAAAAGCATAAAATTCTTAGAACTAAAATTAATAAAAGATGTTCAAGGCCTTTGCAATGGAAATTACAAAGCATTCCTGAGAGCTGTTAAAAGAGATTTAAATAAATAGCCAAATTCATGGATTAGCAAATTCAGCAGGGAAATGATGAAAATTTCCCCAAACTGGTCTACATAATATTAATTGAAATCTCAGCAGGATTTAAAAGAAATTGAAAACCTGATTCTAAAACTTTTGTGAAGTACAAAGAACTCAGAATAGCCAAAACAACCTTGAAAAAGTAGAAGAAATATGGAGGACTCAGAGAACTTGATTTCAAACTTACTGTAAAGCTGTGGTAGTCAGGACCGTTTAGCACTGGCATAAGGACA
Organism: Equus caballus; assembly: GCF_041296265.1. NCBI lineage: Eukaryota > Metazoa > Chordata > Mammalia > Perissodactyla > Equidae > Equus > Equus caballus. The sequence continues at coordinate 44,274,299 of NC_091704.1, forward strand.
TATAACTGGATCAATAGGGAATGTAAACTGATGCAGACAGTATGGAAAACAATATGGAGATTCCTCAAAAAATTAAGAATAGAACTACCATATGATCCAGCTATTCCACTTCTGGGCATTTATCCAAAGAACGTGAAAACACTAATTCAAAAAGATATTTGCACCCCTATGTTCATTTGAGAATAATTCACAATAGCCAAGACTTGGAAGCAACCTAAGTGCCCACCAAAGGATGCATGGATAAAGAAGATGTGGTATATACACACACACACACACACACAATGAAATACTACTCAGCCATAAAGAAGATGAAATCTTGCAATTTGCAACAACATTGATGGACCTTGAGGGTATTATGCTAAGAGAAGTAAGTCAGATGGAGAAAGCCAAACACTTTATGATTTCACTCATAAGTAGAAGATAAAAACAACGACAATAATAACAAACAAACATAGATACAGAGATTAGATTGGTGGTTACCAGAGGGCCAGCGGGGAGGGAGGAGGGTGAAAGGAGTAAAAGAGCACATGTATACGGTGATGGGGGGTAATTAGTCTTTGGGTGGTGAGCATGATGTAGTCTACAAAAAAAAATGAAGTGTACAACTCAATTATAAAAAAAGAAAGTATGAAGAGTTCAGAAACAGACTCAACATGTAAGGTTAATTGATTTTAAATACAGGCACCGAGTCAATTCAATGGGAAAGAAAAAATCCTTTTAGCAAATTGTCCTGGAACAACTGAGCAAACGTGGAAAACATGAATCTCGATCTCACACAAAATTAACTAGATATGGATTATAGATCTAAATATGAAGGCTAAAACTGTAAAATATTTAGACAAAAATATAGGAAATTATCTTCCTAACTTTGAGAGTAATGACACAAAAAGCACTAGACAAAAAAGAGAAAAAAAGATTTATTGGACTTCATCAAAATGAAAAACTCCTGCTTATTAAAATATGCCACTGAGAAAATGAAATGGCAGACTACAGACTGTCAGAATATAGTTGTAATACATGTATCTGATGCAGGAATTGTGTCCAGAACATGTAAAGAATCATACCCATCAATGATAAAAGGACAAACAACTCAATGACAAATAGACAAAAGACTTAGTTGCCAAAAGAAGACATATAAATGGCCAACAAGTACATAAGAAGGTGGTCAATGTTGTTTGTTAGTTGAGAAATATAAATAAAAACATTGAAATACTGTTCCAAAGCCAAATGTTGGAAATGACGTGTAGCTCTCGTTCATTGCTGGTAGGGGAGTAGAATGGTATAATCACTTTAGAAAGCTGTTAGGCAGTTTCTTATAAAGTTAAATGCACACCTACACTCTGATACAGCAATTGCATTCTAGGGTTTTTACCCCAGAGAAATGAAAATGCATATTCACAAACTGATTTGTACAAGAATGTTAACAGCAACTTTAAAAAATGATAGCCTCAAAGTTGAAAAACCCCAAACATCCGTCAAGAGGAGAAAGGATTAAGTACTTGTGATATAATCATGCAGTGGAATTAATACTCAGCAATTGGAAAGATGCACTATGAGACACACCTCAACATGGATAAATCTCAAAAACATTTTGTTGAGTGAAAGAAGTCAGAAAGAAAAATTGTGTTATTCCATTTTTAAGAACTATCAGAAACCGACAAAACCAAAAGGTGATAGAATTCAGAACTGTGATTGCTCACAGGGGCTGAGAAGTGACTGGAATGGGACATGAGGCATCCCTCTAGGGTGGAAGAGATGGTTTATATCTTGACTGAGGCAATGGCTCCACGTCAAATACATTTCTCAAAACTCACTTAAGATCTATACATTTCATCATAAGTAAATTTTACCCCCAAAATGAATTGTCATCAACAAAGAAAGTAAACAAAATTAATAAACCACACAAAAGTTAAAAAAGTAATACAAAGTATATTCCTGTTGGAAAAATAATTAAGCAATGAAGAATAAGAGCAAAATTATTCCTTTCTCTTCCTTCCTCAACCCTCAATTTAAATTCCCTCTCCTGTGATCACTGTGGTCACCAGTTTGTTTTTTCTACGTCCTCTTTAAATCCAACCAAATAGCCCTAAGAAGAGGCACAGCTGGTCAGATGGGAAGTGGGGATTGTGGCAGAAAAAAGTACATCTGTGGAAGTTCACTTCCATGAAAAGAGTTCTTCTCATTAATCAGATACGTAAAAAAAAGAAAATCATAGGGAGTATGTTCTAAAAAGATTCTTTACTACCTACAACCCAGAATGCGTGTTGGTTTTCTTTGGTGAATTGGACGTATGTACACATTTCTCTGCATGTGCTCAAGTGAGACCTTTCCAGGATTGTCCCTGGATCTGAACAGAGAACGTGTTTGTGTGGCTTGAGGTGAGGTGGGCATGGGGTTAAAATCTGAGGAGAATGCCTCAACTTTAGGCGCAGAATCACCCACCTCTGGGCTGCTGTGGTCTTTGAATGACTGGTTAAGCTCCTGCAGTCATGAAAAACTAAGAGTTGGTGAAGAAATTTCAGCTTATTAATTGGCTAAATATCTTTATTATTTGTGGGACATTCTTTACAATTATCTCCCTAAAATAGCTTTTTCATTAGCTGCTGTCTTTTGGAGTATGTAGTTGTTATGGTTTTGAGTATGTGTGTGTATGTGTGTTGGAGTTTCTAGAGGGCTGTGTCTCTTGTTGGATTAGATGGGTTTTTACACTTGGAGTGGAATAAAAATGAAAAGCAAATTTTAAGGTAAGCTAGATGGATACCAGACAACAAACTTGGGAGGAACGTCAGATGGACAGGTTTGAAGATGACAACATTGTCATGATTCGATGAATAAGGATAGAAGAGAAGAATTGAGGCAGGGTCCCATTTCTAAATTTTAGGAAAACATGTGATGTGGAGAAATTAGAAAGATAATGGCTCTTAAGTTCAATCACTGAATTTAGAATATATTTATAAGTAAAGCATATGTGGAATATTCAATTATAGATCCTTAGTATGTAGTAAGTTCTTGGTACTGTTGGAAGTTTAAGAAGAATCTAAAATGTTATTCTTGGTCCATTCCCACTTTTCAGGGAATGAGATTAATGAGCAATGAACAATAAAGTATCACCATATGGCTGTCGTGTGAGTCTGGGCATCCTTTTACGGACTTTGAACTCCGGGAGCTGTCCTATGTGTAGAGGAAGCCATGCCAGGAAACTAAGATAAACCTGTGGCCAGAATAGACAGCCTTGCTTCTGGCCACTGACCCTGGCTTTAGGTGACTGGAGGAAACTTAGTGTCTTCCCATGAGTAGTTCAACCCAATTCAATCCAATTCATTTCAATTCACTTAATTAAATTGGAACAATTTATTTGGTTGCTAACTATGTATTACTAGAGTTAGAAATGTTCTAGAATACACTGTCCAACACAATGACTGCTGCCCCACATGTGTTATTGTTGAACACTTGAAATATGGCCAGTCCAAATTGAGATGTGATCTAAATACGAAATGTGCACTAGATTTTAATAATTTAGTATGCAAAAAGGAAGGTAAAATATCTCATTAATGGTTTTTGTTCATATTGATTACATGTTGAAATGATAGCATTTTAAATATATTAAACTAAATACAACATATTATTAAAATTAATTTCACATTTCTTTTTCAAAATGAGACTGTTAGAAAATTTAAAATTACATATGTGGCTCACACATTTGTGGATCACATTTTATTTTTTCTGGACAGAGCTGGGATATTTTTGGAGGAGAGAAAGGATTCCTGAAAATATCTAAGTAGTACTATAGGCTAACAAATTTGGCCCTATGGGACCTTCGCAGGGGACATCAACTCTAAGCCACTCACACACATCCCCTTGCTCCGAAAATAGGGAGAAACTGCTGGGGACCCCTGCATCTGCTTCTTTACCCCATCTCCGCCTTCCTAAACCTCCTGCAGCCTCGTGTACTGTAGTGAGACAAATGCATTTCTCTTGTTGGTGCAAACAGATATTGACATGGAAATATTAAAAACGAAAACAAACTATAGCTTTTACTTCTCAGTTAGACCTGAAAGGCAGAATCTAGCTCAAAAATATTGAGCAACTTTGAAAGTAAGTACCATTTACTGAAAAAGGGCTATATTAACAACACTTGACAGATATTGCTAGTTAAGCCTAGACTATGAGGTCAATTTGTCAGGGTGCAGCCTGTGACGGTGGTGGTAATTGATGAAAACAAAAAGTGACATATTTGAAGTGGTATCTGTAGGCGGTTCGTGGGAGTGACTGCGGTGCCCCCAAGAATGTGAAAATAAAGGCAATACAATTGCCTTCTGACTATGAAAATTATGCAAACACCTAAAAAGCAGGGTCCCAAATTCAAGTGCCTATGTTGTCTATACAGGTAATAAAAATGAGAAAAGTGGGCCTCACCTCAGCGCTGAAATTTAATTCCTCATCAACAGAAGCAGGCAGAATTCTGTTCCAGCTACTTTTTGCTGTACGGGCTCTGTATTATCAAATCCATTTTTTTTAAAGAGATATGCAGATTTTTAAATCAACTAATTAAAAAAAATTTAACCACTTTGAGATCTGAACCAAATAACTCTAGTCTTAAAAATCAACAGATTTCCTTTGTTTTGCTTCTAAATTAACTGAACAATCTTTGATCATATTTTTAAAGAAAATCAGACTACGTTGAGAGAATTAAGTACCATTTACAGGCACTGACCATAAGCCAGACACTAATCCTTCTACCCAAATGCAGGGCAGTTGTTATGATCAGAGAGCTTAAATATTGGGATTCCAACCTACATGCCTGTTTCCAGCACCTCTGCTTTGTCAGTCCAGGCACCTGAGACCTGGTTAGTTTGGGTAAATGAAAAATTTTCAGGTCACCTAGTAAGAGAGCATTTATATTGATATGCAAGCTACTGGCCCTCTCTGTCTCTTTTCCCCACAAACATCAGCTCTTGTAGATCCTGAGCCGTGCATTAATATTTGGGCCTCTATGATAGTTGTATCTGTCAATGTGAAGTAGTCAGTTGGTGTGCTGGTAATCCAACTCTGTGATTTTGGCTAATCCAAGTCCATCACTGAGAGATGGATCCATTCATTGAACACTAAGTAACTCGGTTTCTAAGCCTGGAAGACAGGTGGCCAGAGCAGGCAGGTGGGAAATTCATCTAGGAAGATGCCCCTGCTCCAGGAGATAGCATCTGGTTTTTATCAACAATTCCACCTGTGTAAGAATTTCAACAAAATTCACAATTTTCAGTGATTTCCAGTTTCTTCTTTATAAACTTATATTAACAGAAAAAAGCTCCAATAAAGCTAGTTTTATTGTGGAAAAGAAACTCAACCTAACCAGCAAATACGACACTCTATAAGTGAGTTTAAATTGAGATACATTGCCGCCTCTGGATCTAGGATTTCCACCAATCCACCCCTCAAGGTTTGGATACTTTTATGAAAACAGCTGCTGCCCAGAAGTACCTTAACCTACTGAAGAGTTCATACTTATTGTTCACACTGAAAACATGTTGTAAGCCAACCTCTTTCCAATGGAAATATCTGAATCCAACTGAAAAACCCAAGTGGAGGCTACGGACAGATTAAAATACCACAGAAAAATCAAAAGGCTTGTCAAAGGAAGCGGGTAAGTTTGTTCAAGTGGGCAAGGAAATGGTCAAATACCGTGTGAGCGAGAGTGGACACAAAGGTCAACCTTGGCCTCCCCACAAGAAACCACAAAGAACACTGCAGTCCACCAACAGCTGGTTGAAGGACCCAAAGGCAAACCTCGGTGTGGGAGGGAGATTTGCCCATAGAAATAAGCGCATCCTTTAAACGAATTGTTCGGCTGTTTTAGTGTAGTCTGTTTCCAGCACAGGTTCTAGACATTGTAGGTTCCTGTTCTCTCGACATATTTTATTCCTAGAAAGTGTGTTATGTAAGTGAACTGACGGAGGCAGACTGAGAACATACTATGGAACTCAAGTCCAAGACCATATTTATTTATGCAGTGACTGCAGCAGCAAGCACTACACGAACAGATGCGGGAAGCTCCCGTAATTCAATGTAAGACATGGAATTCAGGTGTGTCTAGACTGTGATTGTGGAGGACTGGCTGCGAGTCTATGGAACTTAAGAAGCCCTCTTGTATGTGTGGCGGACCTTGACTCACTTTCCTCACAAGAAAACCAACTAAAATTAGGTCATCTGATATGAATTTGGAGATAGCCACAAGTCAGAATTTCATGGTTGAGTATTTTTTTCAAATCACTGGGGAGAGTAACCTTCAGCGACTAGAGATGATTTGTGGAGGAGGGAGAAGATAAAGCTCTCCGAGCTCTTTATCAAACTTTCAAACCAGACAGAGACTTTCTCTTTTTCTATGCCTTTTCTGTGAGGCCTTATGAAAGCAAGAGCCAATTTGTTCCTATGGCTTTTTGGCAAATTGATATCAGGAGCATTACCTGAAGTCAAATTGTGTCAAGAGGGTAGAAGTTTGGTCTGTAGTCCTAGATTTTTTATTTAATGCCTCTTTTTTATTACTTATGACACACTGGATGTTTCTTCTCAGTGCGTTACATGTATTAAATTATTTAATCATCACAACTTCCCTATGAGGTAGTATATGTCATTTAGCAGGTGGAGAAACTGAGGCATAGATAAGTTACGTAACTTGCTCTAGGTTAAAGAGCTAGTAAGTGCTGGTACTGGGATTAGAAACCAGGCAACTGCATTCCACAGTGCAGCTTACAGACACTAGACTGTCTCATGATGGGCAAAGAGATTTTTTGGCAGTAGCATCTGGGGAGAACCAGCATTTCAATTGTGCTATGAAGTCAAGAGAGATGTGAGATCTCCAAGATCCCTACCATATTTGGCTGAAGCAGCAGGACCTGAGAGGTGAACCCACAAGAGCATTTTGCTTGAGTCTGTTAGTGAGGGACAAGTAGCTTCAGGAAGTTTTTGGAATTCATTCAATTTTAATATTTGATAATTGGATTTCACACTCCTTCCTTTCCAGCCATTGTTGCAGTGCCCATGAAAAGAAAGACAGAGGATTTCTAGGCACCCATTGAAGCCATTGTTCCTTACCATATTTCAAATTCCAGATTGGTGCTGTTGACATCTGGGTCCTCAAAAGCACAGCTCAGCAAGTGCTGGGGTCCATCCACTTCCAACTGGCTGTAGCACGAGAAAGAGTAGTCGTCGAGTTCTGCATCTTCAAAGTCTCCTGAGGAGGAACAAACCAGTAGCTTTCAATGAATCAAATAAGTACATTCTATTGAAATCTGGAGCGACATTAATGAAATGGCAGCCTTTTTTAGCGGGCATGAAAGGATGATCATAGTTTATCTAAAGAAAGAAAGCTCAGGGCAAAGACTAGAAAGAGGTTTCCAAAACAGCAAAAACAAAAACCAACAAAAGAAAATAAAACAATGACTATGAAGTTTTCTAATAGAAAAAAATAAATTTATCACATTTAATAAATAAACTCCAGATAGATCTAAATATTTCTGCCATTGAGTTAGAGTCTTAGAGATCAACAATGAGACACTGAACATACTCTTTCCTTTATTTAAATGGGAATTTCTCTTACTAGTTTGTACATTTCAATAAGATTCATACGCTACCCAACTTCACCTTTGACTTTATTGCTAATCTTCATTTATTCCCTCTTAACTACTTATTTCTGAATAAAGGAAGATGATAGCTCTCTAACAGTCAGGAGTTCACTTTTTTAAGGGCTAGCTTCCCCTTGCCTAATTAGGGGTCCCAACTGAAAGCGCCATTGATTATCTCCATTGTATTTATTTATTTATTTAAGACAACTTGTTTTAAGCCACTGAGGCAAAAGTGATTAGAAAACATTAGATCTGACAGGACTCACATCTGGTGGAACTTCCTGTGAAACTTACAGATACTGCTTCTGTTCTTATAGATTCTTCTTCTATAGATAATTGCATCTTATAGACACTGGCAAAATTCTGGAAGTTGTGAGGAACCAGAATTTTTTTGCACCACTTTTGGAAAGGACAGTTGGTCACAGAGAGTATTCAATTTCTTAAGCTGGGTTGAGGATCCTAAGATTAAATAGACATTTTTTTATTTAATAGAGAAAAATCTGTCAGCACATATACTCTGTCTGGGACATGAGAAAATCCATAGTAACCAAAGCCCTTCTGAGGGTTGTCAAGTGTGAGCCTATGACTGCTTCCAGGTCCATCAGTACTAGAAATTAATCTTCTGGGGCTTTAAATCGGGTACAGATTATGAGAAAATCAAACCCCAGTTGAGTTTCCCAAAGGCCATGAGATGTGCAGACAGCGCACTCTTTTCTTAAATAACCCGATAGGCCTGTGGGAAAGTTAGTACAGCTGATTCTGAGTGGACCAATCAGTTGAGTGACAGGTCTGTTCAGTCAAAGCAACAAATCTTGAAAAGCCACATCTAGATAAGATCTATGGGCATTGCTCTTTCTGACCATTCCTAGAATCTACCTGGTTTACAATTCTACTTCCAGCAAAGACTTCTTATGTAATTTCAGCAGGGCATGGCCCTCTTCCTGATAACAGTTTTAAATAATGAGGGGCTGTCCACCATTTAGGGCTCACATTTCAAAGCATGTTCACTCCTAATCTTATAGACTTAGATATCCTTTCCTAATGGCTGGCAGCTTTCTAGATGGAATGGTTCTGGGTGGGTGGTTTTAGCCTGCCCTTGCATGGCAGTCCTTGCACCGTTTTGACATTTTCTCTTCTTTGCACCTTCCACTAATCCTATAAAACAGAACCTACATTACTATTTGAATTCAGACATCCATGGATTAGCTTTGTCTCCAAAATACTTCAACATCCAACATAAGCCAGAGAGAGCAGTCTAGCAGATGCTGGTCATCAGCAGCAGAACAAAGCACTCCCACTGCCTTTAGCTATCCAGTCTGGCAAAGTGCGCTTGCTGTAAATTCTCATATAATATGCAAAGCGCTGGTCATACGGTTCGAGTTGTTATGTTTTGAGAAGCAGCTCATTGGCTCTTTAGCAGGTGTTATTGAGTAAAGTTGCTTTGCAACCAAGAAAAATTCCCCTCAGCAACTTGCAAAATTGCATGGCATTTTAGAGAGAGAATGATTTAAGCTGAAAAATTCTTAGTTAACAGTAATATACACAGTGGTTAAGACCTCCAGTGGCAGGGGTGGACAGATGTTGGTTTAAATCCTCGCTATTCTGCTTTATAGCTGTGGTCTTCCATCAGGTTACTCAACCTCTCTAAGCCTCTGTGGTCTGATATGTAAATTCATGATGTGGAATCACTAAACAAATATACACAAAGACTTAGATTAGAGCATAGTAAGCACTCAGTAAGGATTAGCTATGACTATGATCATATTTTTTTTGAGAAATACGTAATGAAAAGCTAAAATAAGAATTCTAATTCTGAGATTATACACGAAAACTTTGGGGTTCCTTTGAAAAGAGTTCTTTGTCAAACTTGTTATTATTACTATGGGTTTGAAATTATATAGAGCTTTTGGACAGTGAGTTAACCTATCATTCTTTAAATGCTCACTATCTAAGCCTATTTTTCCATAAAAATTTAATTATTTTGGAATATGTATTATAGACAAGGCTGTAGGGTTTAGAAGGCTCCCTAGCAAAAGGAATTAGTTGAATAAACGTACAAATGGTTTGGATTTTTTTTAAGTATCTCTTTCTTCTCTTGATCATCCTTGTGGTTATCAGAGAAATAACTTATCTTTCAACAAACAGCAGCTGAATATTTTACACCCCAAACTGGAAAGTATTTTGATCATGTGGATGGGTAGTTACAAATCTCCTAAAAAAATCTGAAATTAAAAGTTGAAGTGAACACTTAGCTTTCAATTCGAATTCTTATTTCTTTTCGAAACAGTATGGCCACCAGGGAGAAATAGAAGGAATATATTGTACTCCAAAGAGTAAACTTTATGTGTCCCCTATCAACCATCAGTCTGTGCAAACACAAGGCAATACCTACCATGGAATGAGGATCAGCCTCTGCGAAGTGATTCATACATAGTCACACTGTGAAAAATGTCAACCCTCTGACAATTCCCTTAATGAAAATATCCTAGGGATTTCCATCCTTAGTAATTATATGACTTAAAATACCTAAGCTGAGTCATTTGGCTGATGTGTTTGATATCTTTGATGGGAAAACACTTTTTAACTCTTAAGATGAAGGGGTTTAATTTCCACGAACAAATTGGTGGTCCAAGTTCCCAGTGGCCCCTGCTGCTGCTTTACCTTTGTCTCCAGTTCCGTTGTAGTTACAATGTATTTATGAAGTAGGCAGCACCTGCTACTAGGCACTAAGTATTTCAGGAATCCCAAAGAGAATTATTACATGATAGTTCATTTGTTGATGTGGAGACAAATATATTTCAATGAGACAACTCCCTGCAATCTTTCTCTATTCATTGATTCAGTTAGAATCTCACATGAGTCTATCAAAACTAACATATTTGGAAGAAATTTTCAAATATTTATTGAATGTATACTATGTCATATACTCTTTTAGGTGCTGGGGATGTAGCAATGGTAAATGCAGACAAAGCTGTTATTTCTAGACTCATTTTGTCATGAAAGTCATGCTTTTGGAAACTCTTAAAAAGCTAAACAAAGCCAATCTAGCCTTATTTCTTAAGCTAAAATTACCTTGGAGATTCTCCAACAAGCACAATCGTCGCGTCTATATAGTGTTCTTTTTGTAAGAGCAGAGGCATCGACCCACACTAACATCTACATTTGGAGAGTCAAATGCGTTCTTCCTTAACAGTTCTAAAATTTTATAAACCACCTACAGTATTGTCCCCAAACTCCCTGTTCTAGTGATTCGAACATACAAAATGACTGAATACACTGTAGTTTCTCAAACTCCATTCCAACCCAGGGCCCAGCTCAGGTCTGTTAGGAATCTGAGCAGCCTGAAGCCTGTGCTAGAGATAATCTGAAATCCTAAAGAAAAGTTAGAAATGACTCACCATTCTGTGCATAGCCACTTTCTCCAGAAACGACTTGAAGTAAATAGAAAACCATACCAAGAGCTGTACCTAGAATTGTCATTCTGAGAGAGAGAAAGAGAGAACAGAGCAGGCATGTGAGCCTATGGTAGGAATGAATGAGAGAGAGAGAGTGAGAGCGAGAGTCAGAGAGCCTTAAATCTTTAGCTTTCTGGCTTTATACTTATTTAACCACAGACAGGGGGAAGTATAAACACAGCGAAAAATAAGGCTAGTGCTAGAAACAGGAAGTCTGAGTAAAAGTATTGCTGCTGTAAGCAGAGGTGGAGGAAATGAAAGGATAGAGCACTTTAAATTATTGTACCTCCCTGGTGCTCCTGGTAGACCCTAGACTCACTATACTCATTTCAGAGTAAGGTGATCAATTCAAGTGTAGGCTCAAGCTATTTCAGACTAGAGTGTGAACAGAGCTCACTTTAAAAGAAGCACAAGACAAAAATCTAAACTTACAAAGCCAATAAATTGATTGTCTGGGGTGAGTTTTCCTTTAAAGAAAGATTCTGCTTCTTATGAAGTCATTTATTGCAGGTTTATTTTAAAGAGTTCACCTCCAACCTTTGAACATACACACTAGAGAGTTTCACAAGAACAGCCATTTTTCTGTGTAGTTCTATATGTGTCCCTATACTTACTTATATGTCCCCATCACAGTAGGCATTCAAGAACTGTTTAAGAGTTGGCAAACTACGGCCAAGGGGCTAAGTTTGGCCCACCACCTGTTTTTGTAAATAAAGTTTGAATAAGCATGGCTGCCCTGGTGCTCCAACAGCAGAGCTGAATAGCCGAGACACAAACTGTGTGGCACACAAAGCATAAAATATTTACCATCTGGTCCTCTAGAGAAAAAGTCTGCTGAGCCCTTGTTTAATGGAGAAAATAGTTACTTTCTCAGTGTGTTTAAAATAGGATTCTATTTGTGAAAAGCTGATTGCCACACAACATTTTAGGAACATACGGTACATGCAAACCACACTGGTACCTACATACACAGGGCAGAAGCCTGAGACAACGACAGAGATAATTCAGACTCTCCCTAAACTTGCCTGTCCATCAAAATTGTTCCCAGTATGGCCTCATGATTAAAGCAGTGGTGTTTGTTAAGCCTGGCTGACTTCTTGGTAGTCGTTGTTTACTTAAGCCAGCATCAGTGTTTGAAGGTACAGGTTGATAGCAGTCCTGTCAACAGACAGACAATGCTTCCTGAAGAACATACTTCAACTTCAGTTTTCTAATGAATTACCTAACCTGAATTCAGGCCATAAAACACCACTCCTTTGATTCATAGTGGTTCTCTTTTGGAAAAAACTCACAAGACTGCAATTATAAGGTACTGAGTACAGAGATGCTAAGTGGACAGTGAGTTATGAACCTCTGTTTGATTCACTGTTATTGAGTAGAATTGGTTCTATGGGCTTGCAAAATGGCTAAATTAAGAAAAATGAACAACATCCTGGAGTGTGTAAAACAGAGAATCTTAGAAAGCTGCATGAGTTCGTCTCATCATTACACTTATTGTGACAATCTCATAAAATGAGAAAAGAGGAGGAGGGGCATTTGTACCAGTCACTGGAAGCCTCTCTTCAGGGCTGAGGCAGATCCAGCAACAGAGTTGGGGAGCCCTGGTTACAATGTCACCCTCCAGACTATAAACTCAAGGGATATTTCAGAGCAAGAAGCCAAGTGAGCAGGACATAATCTATCTCCTCCATCTTCCAAGGCCTTCTTTTGGTATTTTCAAACACCTTCCAAACAGTATAAAGAGTCACAATTTTGTTCATCAGATAATAGTTTGTGTCCTTGTTTCTAATCTTGTTTTGAAAGCTTGGTTAGAAAATCATAAGCCCAATTCACAAACTTGGTACGTTTTGTCCATTGAGCTGAATATCCTTTTAAGAAAACTATAATTGTAAATTCCCATGAACCAAATAAGAGTTCCAGGAGAAATCACAAATTATATCTATCCACCAACACAGATCTCATAAATTGCTTACATTTTCTCACTCCATGGGTGAGTAATTGGGTCATGTCTCTTTAAATTCTCTTGTTTATCATTTAAGTGGACTATCATTTTGATTGTATCTCTTTCCTTTAGTTGTGAAGATGTAAAAGAACAAAGCCGAGACACAATATTTTGGTACAGCATGTGCTAGTTTGCTCAGGGGATTTCCACGAGTGTACTTACTCTCTTTGGGTGGGGCAGGAGACGCCGAAGGACCTCAGAGAGAAACCTAGATAAAGCGTGGGGAGCTGAAAGCAATGAGAAGGCTCGCTAGTCCTTCTAGAGATTATGGGGAAACAATGGGACCCTCTCTACTTTCTTCGCCTAGGTCTTGTTAGTCCTTTGGATACTTAGAAAAGCTGAGGAAGAATCACTTTGCTCCATCTATCCCCGCCATGAGAGACATTTACTATGTTGCTTTGTCATTACTGTCTATGAGAGAAGTGGAGCGATAAGAAAAGCAGATCAAGAAAGACGTTCAAGGCATCTGAGCCTCCCAGTGCGAAATCAGGATCCGAGCACTGGACTGTGAGCAGAGCAAATCCTCTGATGTGGCAGCTTGATTGGAGCAGACATCTTCTCCTTCTCTTCTCTCATCACTTCCTTTCATCACTACCTTTTCTCTTCCCTCTTTTGTATGTTGTCTTCCTTTAGTTTCATGAGTTCCTATGATGTGGTGAATCATAAAAAAGGAAAGGCATTGTATTGTTTCTTGTGTACGAGTAGACCTTGGAAGACTCCCAGTACCAGTTGATCGTTTCTTTCCTTTCTTCCTTTTTGTGGGATCATTCAGATCCTTTGTTAAACAGACGAATTCCCTGAAGAAGATTTTCTTTTGTCTTCATCCTGTAATAAGTTCTGTACCCTTCATCTATAACTGCTAGAGTCCTAAAGAGCTCAAAGAGCTGGCCTTTCAGCTGGCTTTGAGATTCCAGAATGTTAGAGTTGGGGAAGTGTGTGCCTCTGTATTTGATTGCTTGTTGTTTGTTTACTGGGTAAAAGTTCATCTTCAGAAGTCTCATGTTTTCTCTCTTTTTCCTAATCAGTAAGGACAAAGATTTTCCTGGGTAAATTCAGACTGAGCATCTTAAGTTATTACTAGTCTTCACTATCTGGACTCATCTCTCAGGAACAGAAATTTCATTTCCATCCTTGACAGAAATTATACAGTTATTAGAACAGCTAACAATGCATCGTGTCAGCACCCTTGGGAAACAAACTGTTTCAAGAGCAAAAGTATTTCTCTGAGTCAGTTTTTAGATAAAGCTTATAAAATAGCCCTTAAGCACTTAGTAATTTGTCTTAAATGAGAGAAATCGAAAAGTCACTCACCTTGAGATTCAATATTGAAGGACAATAAAATGAAACAACCACCACAACAATATTAATAATAGGCAGTATATGTTGCTATAGCAATATCCTGGGAAAACCTGATATTTGAAAAATACTCAAAAAGTTCCATAGCACATTCTATGAAGTCTGTATCAACTGTCCCCCTCCTACGGTCACTTACCTTCTTTAGTTAACAGTTAGATTTTATCCATAAAGTGGAAAATGATCTTGGGCCCTTGGCTTCTGCTGGAAAAAAGAAATCCAGGCCAGCTCAGTGGAGTGACTGGGGATCCCCACGAGCTATGGCAAATGAGAAATAAAGACATCCAAGGGTTTCCAGTCAGTGAGGACAGTTGTAGGAAACTCCAACATTGCTCTAGTCATAAATGAATGGTCTTCAGCATCTTCAGTGTGTGCTGAGTCAGTCCCTAGGGCTTTAAGGGGGAGTCCCAGCATCGCAGTTTCATTTCCAGGAGCACAATATTTTCCTTGTTGTGGCTCTTCTTTCATTTCCCTTTCCTCCTTACTCCACATCTTCAACCCCACGCCTTGCTGTCATCTGTGTTTTTTCTGGGCAAAGTTTGAAATGTCATAGCTGTTTTGCCTTGATAAGATTTTAGTCTCTCTTTAGATGCAACGAAAAATGGAATCTTTGAGTGCCAACCGTTCCCTCTTTGCTGAAGACATTTCTGACAGAAAGCAAGTAGTTTGATGTCAGGACATGCTCAAATTTTGATAAAACTGTGAACAAGAGTATTTTTCCTTGGGGAATGTGGTATGCCCTCTGACAAGGGCTGCAGATCCCTGCGTTTCTCTGGGCAGCTGGAGCAGTTGTGGGTCTATCTGCAGCTCAGAGTCTCCCTCTCAGGCCTTTCCCAGCAGGGAGTTCACGGCAGGCTCCTGCTCACAACTCCAGTATCAGACACAACGCCCCACAGTGTTTGTGAGAAAAGTCTGGATTACGTGACACCATCCTGGGCCCTGGCTTATGACTGCACAGATTCCCTTGCCTGAGGGTGAGCTCCTATCCTCCAGCAGAACACTTTCTGAGGGACTGCAGTGCTGATTGCAATGCCTGTATCCAAACCCAGACAACTGGGAAAGTTAGCAAGAGCCCTCGATTCTACTCCATACATCTCTCCCGCCCTCTTAGAACCTGGCACCTCTGTGAATATTGGGTCCCCAATAAAAGCATTGGTGTCCGATAATTTCCCAAGCTAAACATGCAAAGTCAACATTAAAAGTGGCCCTGAGTGATACTCTCCACGGAATTGCCACAAAGAAGCAGCACATGTTTCTAAAAGAGAAGGAGTAAATAGTCTGTCCATTGCCAGACTAATGATCCTGGGCTAAGTTTTTAAGATACATTGTCACTTTCAGAAACTTTCCAAGAAAATGAGAAAGTGCTGCCTACTTTTGCTTACCCATATGTAAACCTTTTTGCATTTACTTACTACTCTCAAGAAACTTTGGAACTTCATAGATTATTTTGTTTTATTGATTATTGTTTTATTGATTATTTTGTTATTATTCTACGTATTAGTTCGGCTATGCTGCTGATACAAGGAGACCCAGAAATACAGTGGCTCTAACAAAGATGCACCTTTATTGCTCTCTCATAGTAGATGATCCATGGCAAGTAGGCAGCTCCATGAGTTCATTCACTTGGGAATCCAGCCTACTCCTTCCTTTCCCAGGGTGTTGCTCTTAACTACATATTTGAGGTTGGCTTGCCAGCACCTTGAGCTCATTCCAGTCCTTGGGAACTAGTGCAACAAGCAAGTGAGAAGAAATCAGTTTCCTTTTTAAGGATATGATCTGAAAATCATGTATATCATTTCTACTCTTATCCTGTTGTCCACAAAGTGGTCACCACGGCCACTTTAGCAGTAAGGAAGAAAAGAAAATGTAGTCTGAAAGGGAGTAGCTGTGCCCAACTAAACTGGAGGTTTTGTTATTAAAAGAAAGAAGAGGAGAATGAATGTTGGGGAAAACAAGTAGCCTCTGCAAGAGTTGTGAGCTCAGTAGTTATTCAAAAGGATGTAGCATGAAGAACATAGGCAGTTGTAGCTAGCTCCACCTGTGGGAGGAGAGAGTAGGCGTTTTATTTGGAGATTAAAGGATGTGAAAAGACCTCTCAGGTGAGTGGACCTAGATCTGGGCTGGGCGGAGCTTGCACTTGGCCATTGGGAAAGTAAGACTTTTCATACCAGGGCCATTTTCTGTGATCTCAGAGCTCTGATCCCAAGAGGCTTTAAAAAAAATAAAAACTCTAAAGTTAAGTTTCCAAATCAGAGTACCCCATGAATCTCCTGAGACTCTAAGCAATCCATGGGGGTAAAAGGTGTTCTTTTATTAGACTCACAAAAGGGACTGTGACTCAAAATTTTAAATTCCAGTACTTTGTCCCAGGGGGGTTGGGAGGAATGATGCCAAAGCAGTTGAGCTGTCATCATAGGGACCAGGGCATATGAGAGACCCAGGCAGCTGTGTCTGAGACTCTTGATTTGAGTTTCCATGTTTTGAGACACTGCAGGACCCTGGCCAGCTCTCTCACCTCAATCTTGGCAGGTGACAGGACGTATGTCCAGCTGTGCAACTCAGGTGTTGAGTATTTGTGCTGGTCTCTACTTCCCTACTCAGGAGCACATGGGAGCAGGTTGTCCTTTCTTAGTCTATCCCCAGTGGCTGGAGGGAGGTTGGCCTTGCTCCTGGGGATGCTTCTTATCATTTTCTTCTTTCTAAGCCCTACTGTGCTTTTTCCAAAGCAACTCTCTTCCCCTCTACAAACAGCGTAGTGTATTCCATAACTCTGCCCAAGTCATGCGCTTTCTTAGCTAAACTCTCTTCTACTGCCAAAAGCGGAAAGGAGGGGATTTATTTCTGCTAAATGCAGAATTATAAATGTGGCAGGGGCAGGCAGGGAACTTTAGACTTGTACCAGTGCACATCCTGTACTTGTTTTTTTCACTGAAAGGGCCCTGAGTTTCTCCAGTTCATTATGGGAAGCTGAATTTTGCCTGCACTGATCATTTTACAATGTCTTCTACAAAGGCAAAATCCTGTTTTAAGTAAAATTTCAGGTCATTCTGGGCAGTGTTTTGTGCCCACGTTTTCAGAGTCCTTCATAAAGGTCTTACAGGGCACCAAAGGATCTAGGAGGGAAGAGGAGGCTGAGACAGCATGCTGTGGGTCTAGCTCCAGCATGGTGATGTTTTGGAAAGATTAATCACTGTCCCCTCCCTGCCTCTACTCATGGGTTTTCCTTCCCTCTTTTGTTCTTCTCATCTCCCACTCCTCATATAAGAGCCACACATTCTTGACTCAGGGAAGAAAGATGCCACTTGAAAGTACTGAAGAAAAGAGTCTGAACCTTAGAGGTAGTCAAAAAGAAGAGTGGCAAAAATAGGGGCACAAAAGAGAGGATGCTCAACTCCTCTGCCCTCTCAAATACCACTCCCATCATCCCTCAGACTAGAAAAGGATTCATATTAGGGGAGAAGAGAATGGAGAGAAGGGATGAGAAAAGAGGCCATGTTCTCATGCCAAGAGGGGGCCACTGGGGGAGCTCTGGTGGGAAGTCATGGAGCCCACAGTTGCAAACCATGTGCCAACACCTAGGACCTCCTTGCAAGGTGAACCAGAGCCCCATCTCTCCACTCTGGGGACCCTACACAACATCATAACCCAGAGCTCCTCTAGCCATCCTGCCCATGGGGCCAGTGAGGATTTCACTTCAACTCAGCCATCAATTTCCCCTTTGACTGCCCAACAGGGACGATGCTCTCATATGTCTTTTCCCCAACAAAGTTTCAGGTGATTGTTAAATCCCAAGAAGAAAAGTACTGCCTTGGACATTCAGATGGGGCTGGAAGTAGGAAAAAGAAAACCCCCTTCTCCTTAATCCCGCCATGGATCTGTCTTTGAGGGGTTGAAGGAACGAATGTGAGAGTACTCTGAGTCAGGAAAATGGTAACCTTCCTCCTGCTTATAATCTGTTTTATAGTGTAGTTCTATGTGTAAGCTTTTGTTTGGAAAATAAATGAGTTCTACTGCTTAAAATTTAAAAATCTCCGAATTCTAGTGGGTAGGGCATGGACTTGGAACACACCTGAGTTCCAATTCTATCCCTACCAGTGCCTCTCACCTGCACTTTCCTAATCTGCAAAGTGGAAGAGTAATGTTTATTTCGAGGGTCACTCTGTGGTTGATGTATGGGTTCAGTGCCTGTCACATAGATATTTGGTGCATGTAAGTCTTCTCCACCATCTGCTTTCATCAAGAGGATAGCAAATATGGCAAATGACATTGCAAAACGTTAAGCCATGTGTCTCTCCTCCCGTTAACTTTTCCCTGTGAACCTCTCCCAGCAGGTCTCCATTGCCCCAAGTGAAAATTGTGATACTAGAAAATAAAGATCAGATTCCTGGGTTTCCATTTCAAAAGCCACACTCTGTAAGATAGGGAAGATTTGGAACAATTGTTTATCAGGTAAGACTCATTCTCCCTTCCCTACCTCATCCTAAGCCAATCCAGTACACACACTCTGTCTCTCTCACTCATAACTAGCTAAAGCTTCCAACTGTGGAAGGGGAGGGGAAAAGAAAGAATCAGAGAGGAAAACAGAGAGTTGAGTGATAATGGACACTTATGAGAAGGAGCCCAGCATCCTAACACCTCTCTTCACTGAGATATAAACCCAAGGAGAGAGAGAAGTTCCCTAGATAGGCTGGAGGGCTACAAGAGTAGAGGGGACCTGTGCTTCACTTCTCATTTGCATGCTGGGAGGTGGCCATCCCCAGGTTTCCCTAAATAACCGGAGACTGGAGGACAGAGTAGAGATGGCTGCCAAGGGTGCCTAAGCAGAAAGGCTTGAGCTGGTCTCACAGAGTCCCTGTGTGCCCCAAAGCCCCAGGGAGAAGCCTGAGGTTTTTCTCAGCATTCCTGACAGTTGTGTGGACATGACACTAAGATGCTTTGGGGTGCGGGGCTGCTGTCCACAGATTCCACATGCTTGGGGGTGTTGGCGGTTAGGTAGGACCTCAGATGCCTCAGCAGATGCCGTTGTGGAGAGGTAACATGAGTGGAGTCTGGATGAAATAGCACATTCTAGAAGATGCCGGAGAGGGATAAAACACTTTTGGAGGACCACAGACTTAAGGCCCACATTACTCCCCTGATGACAGGACATCATGAAACCATCACTCATGTCAAACCCCAGACAAAACTAAAAGTCAATCATGGAAGAAGAGCAGAGAAAGGAGAAAAATCCCAAATGGATTAATGTAACTGAATTGTAGAATTTTAAAACTGGAAGTAGGGGAAAGTGTGCTTAGAAGATTATTTATTTGGATCCCCTCTTACTAGAGAGAATTAAAGCAAGCCCTAGAGAAGTTTAACTGCTTGTCCAAAGAATTCGTTTCAGAAGTCCTGGAGCAATTTTATAGGTAGAGCTCTTTTACCTGCCACAGGTAGATGAGCTAGGATATTACCTAAAATTAGTGTGGCTCTGTGAGAGGTTCTATAAAACAAGAGACCTCTGATGAGCTCAGATGAGCCCTGAATGCCCAGTTCACTCTACAGCAATTTGTCTTTTTCCCTGTCCATGCAGAGACTGCACTGTTTTTTCAGCCTCAGAGAATGCTCAGGTGTGCAAGAAATGCGATCCTTTATTTCTATAACTCAATTTTGTTTTTGCCTTGAGTCCCTATTCTACCAGCAGTGAAAAACTTGACCTTGCCAATTCACAATAAAATTCATATGTTTAAATGACAGTTGGATCCCGTGCTTAACTATGGTCTGCGTTTCAGGAGATGGCGTGTCTAAAGGAAATCAAATCTGGTGGAAGACACTACATTCTCTTAAAGCTTAGAGAAGATCTGTAGCTTTCCCCAAATTCCCAAGAGGTCTGTGACTTCAAAGATGTTAAGAATGTCTGGCTTGAAGTGGGGGTGGGGGTTGGGGGCGGAGGTTGGACACAAAGAGGTCAGGCCAAGGACTCACTCAGTAGTTTCTCACTCCCTGACTCTAGAATTTCCTTTCCAGTGGTTCTCAATGCTGGCTAAACATCGGACCTACCTGTGGATCATGTAAGTCTTAGGCTGCCCAGTCCAACCCCAGAGTTACTGCCTCAACATCTGCCAGGATGGGGCTGAGGAGTCGCTGGAGATTCTGGATGTGGGAGTGATGGAGAACCACTGCCTTTCTCTCTCTGCCACAGCCCCACCAACTCCTTCCACCAGGCTGAGCTGTGGTTGCACCTTCTACCACTGACCCCAAGTGGGGCTGCTTCTGGCTCCTCCCTATCCTCAACAACATGCTTCACATCCCTTTGTCTCTTGGTTTAGTAGAATTGGACTTTTTCAAAGGGATCTTAAGTGGGAAATATTTTTTTAAAAGGAGTTAGGTAGCATAGTTTTCTTTTCCTTATTTAGATTTCCTAATAGGGTCTAATAAGCAATCGACTAATAGCCACTCAACTCAAATTGCTTTCCCTTGCCCCCCTTGGATCTGACTGGCAAGCATCCCTGCCATACCTCATCTTCCTTGAAAGTCATTCCTACCTGTTTTCATTCCTCTGGTAATGGCCAAGCCTCTCCCCACTCAACCCCACTCCCAAAACAAACTCCTTCTAAAGAAGATTTAGAGCAGCTATGTCCCCTCAGTGTTCCGGGAGTGCCTGAGCATAAGTATATACAGTCAGACATGTTGGAAAGCCTATTTTTGGAAAAGACTTTTTTTTTTCTCTTGCCTTCGCACTCTTATCTGAAATCCATTAATCATAAATACAAGGTTATTTTTTAGGCTCTCAATTCTATTCCATTCTACATATCTATCCTTGAGTCAGTACTACACTGTCTTTATTACTACAGCTTTGTAATAAGTTTTGAAATCAGAAAGTGTGAGTCCTCCAGCTTTGTTCTTTTTTTCAATTGTTTTGGCTATTTTGGATCCGTTACATTTCCATATGAATTTTGGGATCGGCTTGCCAATTTCTACAAATAAGGAGGCTGGATTCTGATAGGACTACATTGAATCTGAAGATCAATTTGGGGAATATTGACATCTTAACAACATTGAGTCTTCCAATACATTAATACAGGGTGTTTCCCACTTTAAAGCTTTCATTAATTTCTTTCAACAATAGTTTGTAGTTTTCAGTGTACAAGTCTTACAATCTTTTTTATTAAATTTATTCCTAAGTATTTTAATCTCTTTGATGCTCTTGTAAATGAATTTGTTTTCTTGATTTCCTTTTTGTAATGCTAATCTCTTGTGTATAAAAGTAGAATTGCTTTTAGAATATTGATCTTTTATCCTACAATTTTCTTGAACTCATTTATTCATTCTAATATGTTTTATGTTCCCGTATGTTTCTTAGGATTTTCTATATAGAAAATCATGTCATTTGTGAATAGAGAGTTTTACTTTTTTTCTTTCCAATCTGGAACACTTTTATTTCTTTTACCTGACTAATTGCCTTGGTTAAAATCTCCAGCACAATGCTGCATAGAACTGGCGAGAGCAGCAACCTTGTCTTTTTCCTGATTTGGGGGAGGAAGCATTCAGTCTTTCATCATTAAACACCATGTTAGCTGTGGGTTTTTCTCCGATGCCCTTTATCAGGTTGAGGAATTGCCTTCCTATCCTATCCTATACTTTGTTGAGTATTTTAATGATGGAATCATGTTGTATTTGTCAAATGCTTTTTCTGCATCTATTGAGGTTATTATGTGTGTTTTGTCCTTTATTTTCCTAACGTGGTATTACCTTCATTAATTTTCATATGTTAAACTAACCTTCCATTCCTTGGTTGTGGCCTTATTATGTTGCTGGAGTCAAGTTTGCTAGTAGTTTATTGAGGACTTTTGTGTCTATATTTATACACAACATTGATCTGTAGTTTTCTTGTGATGTCTTTGGTTTTGGTGTGGGGTAATGCTGGCATCATAGAATAAATTGGAAAGTCTTTCATCTTCTATTTTTTTGGAAGAATTTGTGAAGAGTTAGCATTAAATCTTTAAATATTTGGTAAAATTTATCAGTGAAGCCATCTAGGCCTGGGCTTTTCATTGTGGGGAGTTTTAAAATTATAAATTCAACCTCTTTATTTGTTTAGGGTTATTCAGATTTTCTATTTCTTCTTGAGTCAATTTTTGCAATTTGTGTCTTCCTAGGAATTTGCCCATCATCTAGATTACCTCATTTGTTGGCATTCCGTTGTTTATAGTATTCATTATAATCCTTTTTATTATTGTAAGATCAACAGTGATGTCTCTTCTCGCATTCTTGATTTTAGCAATTTGAATCTTCTCTCTTTTTTCTTGGTCTGTCTAGTTAAATGTTTGCACAAATTTTGTTGATCTCTTCAAAAGTCTTTCTAATTTACCACAGGTATATATTTTTAAGAAAATCATAGAGAGGAGAGAAAAGGGGAGGGAGTACCTTGGTGAGAATATCCTTTATAGTAAAGCCCCATTGTGAAACCTGAGTGGGAAAAGTACTACTAACACAAGCGTCATACTTTAGCATTCTAGCGTGGTTAGTAGAATCACAGCACAGATACAGGAAGAGATGAATCATAGTTCAGATGATAGGATTTGAAGACTGCATGTTGTTCATGGGACTCCAGAGAGATTGGTAAAAACTCTCTCATTTCTCATTCAGTGACAAGCTCGCAGATGTGTACAGGGGACGGTGCTCTCTCCTCTTTGAAACTGTGTTTTATTTCAAGGTAGCTACATGTGTAGAGGAAAACATTCGACTAATAGGACACTGAGGTGCTCTTTTTGGGTCTGAGAAGACCCAAATTGGACAAGATTAGTGTGTAGCTGAACAAAGAGTGGCTGGCTTTCCAAGGTCATGGGTAGAGGCATGGGTGGTCACATGTGGCTGAAAACCAAGGTTTAGAATTGGTGGACAGTTGACTAGCTTTGCTTTATTTAAGAAAAGAAATGGCTGATGTGTGTATGGAGGGGGAAATATGGGCATGGATGCAGAGAGCTTGAGTAGCTGAGAAGAGAAGGGGGTGAGGGATGAAGGAGAGAGGGACACTGAGCTAATTGGCAACTGCCATATGGCATAGACCTTTGGGTAAATTGAGAGTCTTAGGCTATGTTATGGTGTGTTGTACCATATAATAGCTCTGCTCCAAATTCCCAAGAAATCTGCAGAAAATTTATATTTGTTATAAGTGCCTTTACTGTGTGTGTATATGTATGTGTGTTTAACATGACTAGTTTTAGACTGGCTGTACGGCAAGAACGAGGTTATGAAAGGTACGCGAAGGTTTTCATAGAGCTCTAGGCCTCTGTAGAGGTCCTCAGGGGACATTGCTACAGGGTGGCAATGGCACCACCTGCTTCCTCTATAATCACTACAGGTCCTTTGTTAATTTTAAGTATATTGCAACACCTTTTAAAATTTCACTTTGAAGAGAAAATTTCTCTCTCTCTCTCTTTTTTTTTTTTTGAGGAAAATTAGCCCTGAGCTAACATCCACCACCAGCCCTCCTCTTTTTGCTGAGGAAGATTGGCCCTGACCTAGCATTCCTGCCCATCTTCCTCTATTTTTATATCTGGGAGACCTGCCACAGCATGGCTTGATGAGCGGTGCGGGTCCAAACCGTCAAACCTCGGGCTGCCGAAGCAGGGCTCATGAACTTAACTACTATGCCCCCAAAAATTTCACTCTTGAGAGCTTTTGACTGAAATACATGGAACTGGATGGTCTTTAAAATCATTTCTGCAGAATTACAGAGTAAATGTAAACAGATTAAATAAAGAAATCAGAAGATACATATGACCTTTTGAATTTTCTAGCAGTTTTGTTATTAGCAATAGGTTAAGGGCGAAACAGACCGGGGGGGGCAGTGAAAACTTAAGAAGTGACATTTTCAAGTCTTGAAGAGGCAAAATTTCCTTCTGCACCCTCTTAATCCTGTCCCTTAATTCTTTCGTCTTCCTTCTTTGTCTAACAGAAGCTTTGGCACTGCCTTTATCTTCCTTTGCATTTTCTCTTGTTATTTGAAGTGAAACTCAGGAAGTACGGCAGTACCCGTGACCTGTTAAATGGATCCAAGAAGGTAAAACTCAGCTGTCCTCTCTTGCTTTGACTATGGTGTTTATTCTGTCGTAGGCTGTGTGCTAAGAAAGAAGAGACAATAATAACAGCCTTGTATGATGGAAGCTTCTCATAACTCGCTCTTCAGATTAACCAATGGTCTCTGCTTCCTCTGCAAACACACTAATAGTGATGGCACGATGACAACCCAAGGCACGCTGCTCGGTGCAGTTGTTTATTTACCAAAGATAAACTGTATTTGTCTGCAAGCTTGTTTGTGGCAGATGTACTTGTCATCATAATTACACAGGTTAGTTAAATACTACATGAACTAATGAACTGTTAATATAATAGAAAAATTATTTCTATGAAGACACATTTGAATTATTTGAAACAAACATTGATTCATTCATTGCATTGAAATCTTGCTATCAAGTTTGGTGTGAGACCATTGCTAATGTTCGGTAAGAAAAAAATCACAAACATCTGAACGTGCTCTTCACTCAATTTCATAGGTATCATTAGATTTTTAGTCCATTTAAAAGAAATAGAAACTGGAAATTGTTGGATGAGGCTTTATGAGTTACGTGGAAAACAACAACAAACTCCAATAAGAGGACTTATACTCAAAAAAAAAAAGCCTGTAGTATTGTATGAAGATATTGGTAAAATGAATACACATTAATTTAAGTCAAAAATGTTTAGGTTGTGATTTTTTTAATGATTTTACTCTTTATTCTATTATCCGGAGTTAACTGATTCCTTCCCTCTCCTGATAGGATAGGAAAGCTTCTGTAGTAATAGTTTTGGCTGTTGCTTACTTTGTGCAGGCATCTATCATTTTATTTATGCCTCACCACAACACTTTTCAAGGTAGTATTAGTCCCATGTTGCAGATGAAGTATCTAAAACTTAGGAGGATTAAAAGACTTACTCAAAATTATATAACTAGAGCATTGTAGCAAGAGATAAATAAAGGAATAAATTGGAAAATGAAACTCTTTTCTAGACAAACTTCTTAAATTGTAAAACTCACTCATTCATTTTTTTATTACATTGAACAAAAATTAGGAATCAGATCTCAAGAATATGCAGATTTAAAAGTACATCTGCTCTCAACTTGGAAGGATAAGGCAACTAAAACATAACCAGAATACCACATGGAAAAGGCTAAGTGCCATTTGAGAGGTACAGATCACATCAGAGAGAAGTTGTAGGACGATGGAGAGAAACTGGCCGTGCAATCCACTCCTCTGAGTCTCGGTTTTCTAATTAAAAAAATGCATATAATAATGTCTTTGTGAAGATATGAGCTTAAAGCATTTAGCAGGAACCTGGTATATTACAGGTTAGCAAATCGTGGCTATGATTGCTGGTGGGACCATCAGATCTGCTTTCTTTGCTCTTCTCTGCACCAAAGGTTGGTTTGCTATTTTGCTCCCTTTGTTTGATTCCTTGCAAACCTGGGATCTTTCTACTCAATCTCCAAAGCCAGGCAGTTCAAATAAAAGCAGGGAAATTGATCTTTGGAGGTCAATCCCACAACGTGCTGAGCTTTTTGCCTTTCAGCCTCCTGTTCTGGTGCTGTGGAGAGGCAGCCCTTGAGCGTCGTCTCCCAGTTAACCTGGTCCTAGGAGGTTGGAGGAGATGAGCAACCAGGAAAGAAGGAACAAAGCTGCTCGCTCTCCAAACGATTTTAAAAAACTCATCTTCCTGATGGAAGGAGGGTTTAAAGTAAGCAGTCTTCTCTACAATTTGCATTTATTTCAACATTTTATGGTAGACAAATATTCCTTATACTGATCTTTCCTTCATACTTTATGTTTTTATTTGTCCCTCAGTTGATGAAAAAAAGATGTTTTTCATTGTCTGTTTTCCTGTCATAGACATAGGTGTTTTTTTTCCCTTTGTGTTCCCATCGATTTTGGTTCACTGTTGCTCAGAATGTTTTCTCCTTTTTGGTCATCAAAATGACATTTCATCACTGCACTTCACATTTGCAAATAAACTGAGAAATGGGATCTAAAAGTATATATTTCTATGTTTAATGTTATAGCTATTTGGAAATTTAAAATTTCATCACATGGAAAATTAAATTTAAAAATTTAGTCAAGAAAATAAAGAAGAATGTCAGAAGGATGTCCTTAATGCTAACCACCGACTCCAAAGATTCATTGAACTTGAGTCGTCTCATTTCTTCAAAAGTTTAGTCATAAAGCATCACTTTCAGTCTTTCTCTGATTAACACTGAAAAAAGAAACCAGTGCCACTACACTTTTCCCTCAACTTTCTAGGTAGATGTTTTGCAATTACAAGAAATGTTTGTTTATGAAGCAATTGAGGGAATGACTATGATGCAAAATAAGAATCCATTATGAATGCCAGCAGGTAATTGGGAATTGCTTCACTGTAATGGAGGTGAAGGTGGGAGGGTGTAAATCATGAGTACTTTTATCAAAAGAAAAGTCTGAAAGTTCTGAATGGTGAAAGGAAAGAACCCCAGGCAGGAGAGACAAATACAGTGCATAGTAGGAAAGCTACAGTGAAAAAGCAATCCACCCAAGGGCTGCATTGCAGTTGAGGGAAGAACAGCTCTTACTAGGCTTAAAATTGGCAATAGCTCATAACAGAGCCAAGCGAGTAAATGCATGTGAGGAGGCTCTCTATACTTCGTCATCATCATCATCATCATCATCTCTAACGCATGCTGAGCACCTTGTTTTATTTCATTTAATTATAACAACAACTTTATTTAGTAGGAAACTGAGACTTTGAGATGTTAAATAACCTGCCCAAGGCCACACTGCTATTTTAGGGAGGATTCGAATCTGTATGATTCCAAACTCATCTTCTTTCCTGCTACCTTAATCTGCCCCATGAACACAATTTAGAGATATGTACCTTAGAAAGAGTCAACCTCTACAAGTTAGTTTAGACCTAGATAAAGCTCTCCTAAAACCATCTCAGTGAGAGAAAATTCCTCAATCCTATCTCAGAGAAAGAGACTCCATAAGCTACTTCTACTCCAATACTGGATGGTTCTCCTTTACTGAACAGGTACACGCTTTAGTTGTCCCTCAGCTGCATTCCCATAGCCTCGTGGGTGCTCAGGGTAATTTGGAGTAGTGACCTGTTTATTAGTCAGTGTCCTTCACTAAGTGGGGATTTCCTGAAAGGAATCTTGATGTCTTGCCCGTATTGCCATCATAGCACCTAGTACACAGTTGGTACTCAGTAAATATTGAGACAATGAATGCATGGGTGAGTATTTGTAGTATTGGTTGTGAAGTAGGAGTCACAGAATCATAGTCATATGGAGTTTCATTAGAGGTCTTCTAGTTCCATTCCTCATACAAACTTGCTGAATAAAGAAAGCTTCAAAGTTAGGCTAATTCCTTCATGCAGTAGTATAGGTTCAATTTCTTTTGTTGAGGTCAGGAAAGATCAAGAATTGCTACTCATGGGTTTTCCGAGGAGCCTTCACATACATGGAGGACATGATTAAATGATATGCAAATCTCAAATCCTGTATGTTTTCTTCCTGCATCATCTCCCAACCCTGTAGCTATCTGACTGGTTCTTCGAAGTCTCTCCGAGTTCGTCTTCTCCTGCTTAGTTTAAGATCACAAAATAGGGTTTGGAATGCCAGCAAAAGTCTGTCATCACTGACTCTCCTGAGAGCCCTACCATATTTGCTATAATCTGGAAAATACTCCTGCACCTTCCTTGAGGGCAAATGTATATATCGATACTATTTCAGAGAAACAATCAGGAAAAGAAGAATCTTTCAAGTTTTTTAGGGACAAGGTAGCTTCTTATTTAAAATTTCCAAGTATGAAAATGGGTTAAATTCAGATTTAAAGAGAAGATTGAATTAGTTAATCAATCTGGCCTAATATGCCCTCGCATGCTTATTTCAATTCCCCATGAAAGCAAGCCACAGTCTTAACCACGTTTTTGTCCATCTTTCTCCCTCTTTGGTCTCTTCCCCTTTTTGTTGCAGATAACGCACAACTGGCTTGGTTCTGATTGGCTACAACTATTCCCGTCTTTGTTATCTTGTGATGAGTTATTATGTCAAAGATGCAATATCTTAATCATTGCAGGCAGCATCTTGATGTTTCCTCATGATTTACCAACAGACTTGCTGAACAACAACAAAAAGTGTTCAGGTAGGAAACTTTAAAGAGATTAGGTTTTCCTGTTTACTTAGTTTAGACAACAGTTCTATCTTGACACACTGGCTTTTATATTTGTGATGCACCAGAAGTTGATTTTGTTTTGGACACTTTGAAGTAGTGGTGCAATATGAGACTGAGTTCAGATGAGTAGGATTAGATCTTGTTTCCCAGGCAATAAAAACATTAAAAAAAAAACCTGAGCCAATTTTGAATCGAAATTGAAAGGATTCCACACACTCCTCTTCTGCTTGGTTTCTGAAGTCCAGTTCATCCTAACTCCTTTATCTCTATAGACTTGTTAGCTTTTGAGCTGTTAGCTGATACATGGTCTACGTCAGCACTTTGGGCCAGAACCTTGTTGGTATCAATTTTTGCTTACGGATGCAAATTGTTCTTGAGCAAATTGTGGGAACAAAGAGCTATGTTTAATCTGACACTCTGCTTGTGGTTTATAGGTGTTAAAAACATTTTCTCCAATAAGGGAACACCCAAAATACATGTAATTAGCACTTTGGCAATTATATAATAAAACTGAATGGATGGACGATTTATCTGGGTAATTCTAGAACTTACAAATACTACATCTCAGAAAGCTTGATTTAGTGCCATTTTGAGTTGTCTTAAAAAAAGAATATTTTATGAGCATCAGTGTTCAGTATCAAAAATGTGATATCCAGGTAATGTCTTACATGATAGTCAAAAAGCCTGCCAGATAATTTGATCAAGTCCTGCAAACAGCTTTTTAATTCAGAGATTTAAAAAAAAATCATTCAGATATGAGTCATCAGTCTAGTAAGATGAATTAAACTGGTCACTAAAGAGGCGGTAAAAGTTGACTAAAGGAGCAGTTTGGTTCTTAATGAATCATTAAGAATACTCGAGGAGAAAAACGAGGAACATGAGAAAAGATGTCGCTATCTGATTAGCAGAACAGAATAGGATTTTGTAGTAGCATTTTCTGTCATTTTGCTCCTGTCTGTTTGAAAAGGCAGTTCCATAATGATTTTAATTCATGTTCCTTCTCAATAAGTGTTTCAGAGAAACCGTATATCATTGGAAACAGGTCAGCCAGTGTTGGTAAGTAAATTGCAATTGTGCAACACATTCCCATCAAAGTAGGTCAGGTCAGTGTCCTGCAAAGCACAATTCTACTTGTGTAAGAAGGAGTTCAGCTCTCATAATAAAAATCTATGTGACATTTGAAAACAAGGAGGGAAAAAGTTCAAGTCACATAGCCCTCCTTCCTAAGTGATGAAATATGAGTTACAATCCATTCTATGGGTAGAATGACAAGACGAGGAAGTCAGGCTTCAAGCCAGGAGAAAAACAAATAGACAACAACAGTAACAGTAAAAATTGCCTTTAAAGCAAGCTATCTTTATTGTGGCACCAAATTGCTTCATAACTCCTGTAAATTAGGTCAACCAGAGGGATGTTTAATTAGGTACTATCAATAAGTAAAACACTTCCTAGGTCAAAACATGATCAAAAAGACAGACAAAAAAACCTGAAAGGGTATGATTAAGAACAACTTATTTGGGGCCGCCTCATGGTGTAGTGGTTAAGTTTGGTGCTCTGCTTTGGCGGCCTGGGGTTTGCTGGTTCAGATCCTGGGTGCAGACCTACACACCACTGATCAAGCCATGCTGTGGCAGCATCCCACATAGACGAACCAGAAGGACTTACAACTAGGATATACAACTACGTACTGGGGCTTTGGGGAGGAAAAAAAAAGAGAGGAAGATCAGCAACAGATATTAGCTCAGGGCCAATCTTCCTCAGGAAAAAGCATACCTTTAAAAAAGAAAAAAAGAGCAACTTCTTTTACAAGTACTTACAATTGCCTTAGAACCAACTACATTCATATGTGAATTTGATATTGTTTTTATTGCCTGCAATTCATCAAATCTAGGTGACATTAATTGTAAGGTTCATTCCCATTTCAGAGATGTTAACTTGTGGGGAAAAAAAGTCCTTGTGAAAAATGTCCTTAGATCAAGAAGCCCTTAGGTCATCTTAGTTCCTGTCAATGCATGTCTTTGATATTTGTAGGTGATAGAATTATACTGCTTGGAGAATATTATATTGCTTATTCTTGTCCTTAAATTAGAAGGATTCTCTATGAAATCATACAAATTAGTATGTACCATGCTATAAAGTTATGAGCCAGAGGGCAGCCAAGTTGCAAAGCACATGACTGTGTGCCAAGTCTTATGTCTCATCATGGGGGTCACTCCCCATCCATGGATCATCCTATATCCCTCAGCAATACTATTGGGCTACATTTCCAGGAAGCAGCAAGGGGTCTAGAACTCTGAGTTTCCAATTGACTTTAGTGTTCTTAAGGTGCTGGGGAGGAGGCAGAGTGGGACTTTATCTGCCTGATGGCTTCTTAACACACCGAGGCTAATGCCTTTTTGGGGAACCGTGGGCCTGGACACTTACTGCCCCATGGCAATTCCAAACTGGCCTAGGAGGGGAAGTTATGATGGATCAGAGGTTATGGTTCTTCCAAATGCTTTGGTCATGGCCCCCACCATCTTATTCATACACGCTTGGGAACTCCTTGTTTATTTGGAGGATGGCATTTGGTCCCACAGATAAAGGTGAGAGGGGTACAAAGTTGTTTTCCAAGGAAGGATAAATGTTTACACCTGGTTGGCATGTGAAGCCCTTAGAATACCAACTTTTGCAGACTCGCCTTAAAAAACCATAAGTAAACAGTACATCACCCATCAACACTATTGTGAGAAAAGTTAAGGCAGGTGACAAGAAAAATGAGGCAAAGAAGGTTGTCTTTGTCCTAACCCATGGCTAGAACTTTCTTTTAAGTAGGAACCATCTCAGAAAAGAAGGAAGGAGATAGCAGATGTCTGGATGTCTCAGTTCTTTTCAATTTGCCAAAAAATAAACACTTTGAGTGATGATAACTGAATATATTAGATTACATATTTGTTTAGGTCTAATCACTTTGCTGTCAGAGTCAAATTAAAATCTTTTCTGTATTTTACAAGGAGAAAGAGCTAGAAACCTATACTCCATTTCTGAAATGGTTAAAGC
Organism: Equus caballus; assembly: GCF_041296265.1. Classification (NCBI taxonomy): domain Eukaryota; kingdom Metazoa; phylum Chordata; class Mammalia; order Perissodactyla; family Equidae; genus Equus; species Equus caballus. Next base: position 44,305,989 of record NC_091704.1, read on the forward strand.
CTTGCCCTGGACTATAAAACCAGGACTGTGGCTTGGAAACAAGCTTTGATGTTATCTGAAGATCTTCAAAACAGAATGCAAGTGTGGCCATATTTTTTTCTAGCTGATCTGTTGTACGCGTGTTGTAGGTGTCTGTCTGATTGCACTCAGATGTGGCTAAGTGGTGGGGAGGAAAAAATAATGTTTCTTAACTCTGTGGATAAAAAGACTTCAAATTAGGTGCATCTCACAGGCTTTGGTAATCTGCCCCACATTCTGCACCACGATGTGGGATAGATACTGCTAATTTGGTGTTTATTTCTTCCGGGAAAACAAGCTTTGAAGAGAATGCTGTTACAAATAGGTGGCAATTTCTGAGCTATATGAAGAGAAATTGGTGGTAGCTCTCAGTGAAGACCTCAAGGGGACTTAATCACAGTTACGGGGACTACACTTATGAGCAATGATTTTTGGAATCCCAACTCATCTCCTCCCTGGCCAATATTGAGATATTAATATTCACTTTCATTTTTTAAAATTTTTCTGCAGCGGGCAACCAAACTAGGAGGTACCGTGTAGGCACCCAGGAGCTAGGAAAGTATTCTCAAACATTCATCCCAAAGTCATTTCAAGCAAGTTAAGAGAAGACCATGTTCTGAGAACATTAAAGTCTTACGTTTTATCTTAAAATGTATGTATAGTTTCTTCTTGAGGCCATACATAGGTGTCTGTTTAATATAAAAATAAGGTTTCTCCAATTTCTTTATGCATAAACATACTTACGCACACATAAAATTTTACATGAATATGATAAGATCATCCATACTATTTTAAACACAATTTTCTTTTTTTTGTTTGCTCTTTTCACCTACAATCACCTTCTCATTAATAATTTAGTGTGTATCTTCTCATATTTTTCTATGTGCTCATAGAATCATATATAGCGTATACACGCATGTAGATACACTACACACACACATGTAAGTCTACACATACATATGCATTTAGTTTTTTTTGTCTTTTATTTTGCAAAAATAGGATCATATAATATACACTTCACTGAATCTGGCTTTACTCATTCAACAATACCTTGTGGAAATTTCTCTAGATCAACTAGTTACCTCTGAAGTCTTTCCTTCTCTCTCTCTTCTTTTTTTTAAATGACTGCACAGTGCCCCATGGTATGGATATATCCCAATTAATTCAATTATTCCCTATATGTAGGCATTTTTCCCCACATATTTCCACTGCAATAAACATAGGGGTAAGGGGCACACATGTACGGTGATGGATGGCAACTAGCTGTTGGTAGTGAACACAATGCAGCCTATACAGAAGCCGAAATATAATGATGTATGCCTGAAATTTGCACAATCTTGTAAACCAACGTGACTTCAATAAAATAATAAAAAAACACACATATATGTATATTATATATGCATATCATTATATGTATATCATTATATATATGATGATGCTTTCCTCTGGGCTAGATCCTCAAGAATGAGATTTCTAGGTTGAAGACTTCAAATATTTTTAATCTGAATAAATATTGTAAGATTGCTTTCCAAAAAGCATGTACTAATTCACATTTCTACCCGGATGTATTAGAGTAAATATAATATTCTAAATACTTGTTATTCAATGTGTGATCTATGGGCCACCAACTTTGACATCACCTGGGACCTTGTTAGAAATGCAGAATCTTAACCCTACTCAAGACTTAATGAATCAGAATCTGCATTTTAATAAGATCCCTGGGTGATTCAAACATACTTTACCATTTGAAAGTCACTGTTTTAAATCACTTGCAATCTATGTAAATTGGGAGGGGGTTTATTTATCAAACATCTTCTCTGGAAGGATAATTAAGCAATTAGTAATAGTAGTTGACTCTGCGGTTGAGCCTTGTGGGCCTGGCAGACAGGTCTGAGGTGGAAACTTGCTTTTCACCATATATTCACGTAACCTTTCACTTTTCCGTGTGTGTGTATTATCTATTTAGAAAACTTTTAAGAGCAGCTTCCTGCAAATAGAATGATTACTTTCCACCTTCAAATCTCCAAGGAGATGGCAGCCTTGTGGTTCCACGTGTAATCTTCACACACCACTGCCGACTTTGTCATGCTAGTATACTCCAGTTTAAAAAGTGTAGTTGGAAAGGAAAATTCTCCAAGCCACACAGCCTGCTTTTTGAGGATATGAAAATGTAATAATGTCAATGGGGTTTTGTCTGACATAGGGAACATCTGACAGGGCAGACAGAGTGAGTCAATGTCATAGGGCACCTTCGAACTTTGTCTGCAACATGCCTGTAATTTGAACTGTGATCATAATCCCAGTGTTAAATTTGTAATACGAGTTCCCCACACCAGAAAACTGCATTAATAATGTTACGACAGATTCAACCTCACATGTTTCTTGTGAATCAGTGAGCTGGCAAGCAGGTTTGGAACATCTCAGTTTCAGAGTCCACACTGGATCTGCTGACACCAAGATGCCTGGAGATTTGAAGGAGTAGGGTAGGCAGTTTTGCCTTTTAAGGTTAGAAATGGAGCATCCTCACCACACTGATGCTTCCTGAAAATCTTCCCAAGGCAAGAATCCTCCTCTACCCCAGTGATCCATCATATATACAACTTATTCTTAGGAAACATTTCATGCAGGCTAAATTGAAAATTTATAGAACTTCTAAACAGACTCTGAAGGTTAAACTATATGAATCTTTTAAATCTAGTTTCTCCAGGTACTGCCAGCTTATGGGTCTAAATGGCTTTAGAAGATAGACATTTAGAGCAATAATTCAAACTTCTCTTGCCCATGAACCCACACATTCTCTCAGGACCGCTGGCCTCTGAAAAATCTTGTCCAAGTATTTTAGGGAATCTTTGGGAGGTTTGAGGTCATTCTCATGTATACTCACAAACAAATAAGGTTGGCCACCAAAGAATCTTTCATTTCTTACCTTTCATTGACTTTGCCACCTTCCTCTCGGCATCACCGCTCCTGCCAGGATTTTTCTTTTCTGCAGAATATCTTCTTTTTCCTAGTAGGCATCTATTTCCAGCTGCATCTGGGATACTGGAGTCCTAGCTTGTGAGTGGGGTGGAGGGGATCAGAGCTGCCTGACACTCTTCTGGATGGGAGGAAAGAACTTAGTCTATCTTTAGTGTTATTCTCTCTAGAGGTACCGTGTCTGAGGGTTTTAGTGAAACAGCCCTTTAGCATTTGCTTACAGCCTTCTCTCTCCTGAGGCCACGGGCAAGAGAGGGCTTTGCCAGAAGACCAATCCAAGTAACACAAAACACATTGCGGCCAGGATATTGTTACTGAATCTAGCTTGTCCAGCTCCTTCCATCCTCAAGGTACATTTTGTCTTAGGATTTTATCTTCTGCATAGGGGCTTCTGAGCCCCAGATTAGGTTTATGTGGGGGTTCCTGCAACACACCCAGCAGAAACTCTAGGTTCATGAGAACTAATGGTTTATTGCTTGTATTTCTCCGGGCCCTAGTACCTAAATAAGGGGGTTCTGAGGCTAAGGAGATACCATCTACTCAACTCTTAAGGAGCTTCCGGGGGCAGAGGGCCAGCCAGTTGTTCAGTCTTTGGCTCCATGGCAAGGCCAGTCCTACCTAGACCTCAGCCACTTCTTCTTTTTCTCTCTAGCATAGAAATGGAGCTCAGTTCCATCCTGTGAGAGAAAGAGCAGCACTCATTGCCTCACAGGAAAGTTAAGGGAGAGGAGATTGTTCTCCATACTCAGGTCCATGATTCCTCAGAGCTGCTGCCCATGTGCAGCTCTGCTGTGAGGATATTTGGTGTTGGTGGGTGGATGCTGGGACAGAAGTGAGGGACGAGAGGATGGGAGGAAAACAAGGGGAGTGCCTTCACCCAGAGGGCCCCAAGAATCACTAATAAGGTTTTGAAAAGATATATCTTCTTTCCATAAAATATTACAGTCAACTGCCTCACCATGACGTTTCGATCAATGACAGACTGCATATGTGATGGTGTTCCCATAAGATTAGTACCATATAGTGTGTAGTAGGCTATACCATCTAGGTTTGTGTACACTCTGATGTTCACACAATGGAGAAATCGCCTAACGATGCATTTCTCAGAACGTGTCCCCATCATCAACTAACGCATGACTGTATTTGATTTCCCCAAAGAGTAAAGGAGATGAGAAAGGAGACAGGATGACAGGGTGGGCATGGGGAATACATCTTCTGACCATGCTCTCCTGTCTCTGGGAATTTCTGCAAGAGGAAGAGGGTGCCTTATGAAGTGAATTTGCAGCCAATTTGGAAGTAGATCCACCTGCTGTGGTTTCCAGAACAACAGTTTGATCACAATGAACACGTGAGTTGTTAGCAACCACCACCTCAGTGGCCTTGCCCTGTTCCTAGTCGTAGGGGCAGGGGTCGCTACAGGAAGCTGTGTTGGGTTTTCCATTTCAATTTAGCCTTGCAGGCAAAATTGAGAGTTAGGTAAAAGGTACATTGTGAAGCAACCTCCCAATGCAAAGGAACGTGTGGGCAAATGCATCAACAGGCTGTGCAAGGTGTCTGTGTGCTTTGTCTCCGGCCTGTCCTACTTTACCACTTCCAGGTTTCTTCAAGGCTCAGCCTCGTCCCACGCATATGTGCGAAAGCTCTCTTCTACTTTTGTGTGTCTAGCATGGATGGGAGGTGCAGACAATGAGAAACTGGGCTGTACAGAGGGTTGTACCTCTGCTCTTGGTCTAACTATGCACCCCTAGCCTCCTGGGGGTCAAATGTCTGGCAGCCTGGGATTGCAGAGCAACAGCTGGAGAACCCTGGCTGTTGATTGTCTTACTTCTTCAGATTATTTTATTTATTTTGCTGAGGAAGATTTACCTTGAGCTAACATCTGTGCCAATCTTCCTCTATTTTGTATGTGTTGTCCCCACAACACGACCACTGACAATTGGTGTAGGTCTGTGCCCGGGAACCAAACCCTGGTCGCCGAAGTGGAAAGTGCCAAATTTAACCACTAGGCCATGGGGCCAGCCTCCAGATTATTTTATATTTTCACTCATATGATTTGAGTGTTCAGATACCCTGGGTGAGGCCACATCAAGTTTTCTGTTCATGGTTGGATGGTTTTTGCACTGCAAAAATGCAAGCAGTTGAGAAGAGAAGGGGGCCTGAACTCTATTAGCTGACCTGTTGTGCCCTGCCATGGTGCTGTGTCTGGAGGAAGGGCCCTCTCCCAGAGGGGGCCTTATGCAGAGTCACACAAAGGTGCTGTAAGAGTGAGTGATGGCCCAGATCAGACAGATGCATTTAAACCAGGAAGCCTTGGGTTTGGTAGTCCTACTTTTGCTGCCATGACCAGCATTTTTGACTTGCTTGAGGTGACCCCTCTGGGAAACCTGACAGTGGAAAACTGATAAATCATGGGCCACACATAAGGCCGACAAACATAATTGTTTGGCTTACACAGAGTTGGCCCACAAAGTGTTTAAAAATATTTGAATTCATTGTCAGTATTTTCAATTTAAGAGATTTGGCATAAGGATTAGAATTTCTGGCTTCCCACGGTACTGCCGGGTAGCGTTTAATAGCAGCCAATGAGTGTGTGACTGTCTTTACCATGCTGCCCTCCAGCCTCTCTAGCTCCGAGGATGAAGGTTAATTGAAGTTTATCATAGTGCTTCTGTTCTGTTTTCTTCTAGTAGAATTGAGAAAAGTGAAATCTATCCTGTGCTCTCTTTTAAAAGTGGGAAAATTAAGATAGACTGAGAAGCCAGTTTTTAAAAAAATCTGACCTGCTACATATTTTTTAATTGGCTGCCAAGTCCCTCTAGCATTTGTATTTGCAGCCTGTGCTCTCAAGTCACAGCGCCTCATCATCATGCAGTCGAGGAAACTGGAGAAATTCAGTTAAAGGCCATGCTCCTTCACTTGGCCACTAAATTAAGCTACGAGGCTGAAGAATCTGGATTTAGCATGCCTCCTCTGCAGGAGAGGGCTTGGCTTGCGAAGTATATTCTGGGGCCCATCTGTCCCACTGTCCTGGGTCTAAAGTGTTTTCAAGACAAAGCCTATAGACCTTTCCTGCTGAGCTGGGAGGCTTGAGGGTGAGTGGACAAAATGCCGTCAGGTCAAGGGTCAGAGGGATATTGTGATCAGACATATGGAGATCCGAATTGGGGAGGAAGGACAGAGAAATTAGGGACACAGGTAAGACGAGCCGGGTGGCTACAAAAAAATTAGGCTTGTAGGACAATGAAGTCAGATTTCCTAAGCCAAGGGCCCTGATTGCAAAGTTCCCTCGTTAAGAAGGGAATGCTCACAAGGCAGAAGGTTGAAGAACCAATCCTTAGCTGAGGGGAGCCATTGTGAGGCCCCTACCTGACCCGCAGGTGATAGAAAAGCAGCCAGTGGAAGGGTTCAGGGCAAAGACATTGGAGACAGAGGTCCTCCTTCCCAAGTAGGAATCCTAGCCTCTTGCACTAGCTGTGCAAGTTAGGTGAGCTCCTTAGCCCCTTCACGCCTTAGCGCCCTTTGCTGTGTAATGAGGATAGTGATATACCTACCTTGTAAGGTTGCCTATCAATGAGTATTAAGTGAGCTAATTCTTAGAAAGTGCTTAGAGTAGTGGCTGGCACATGGCATATGTCAGATACCCAGGAAGTACTTATTACTGCCTGCTTGCTACGTCACCCACCTCCCTGAGGAAAATGCAATATTTATAAACATGGTTATCAGCTTGGAAGAAGTTGCCCTCTGAAAGAAATATCAGCAGTATAGTTTTACAAGCGGCACCGTAGCATTTTAAAGGAACTTTCTAAACAATTGCAGTGGCACAATGGTAAACTTTATGGAGGGTAGCTAAATTCAGAAAGAAATGATAAAGTTTTCCTATAGCATGAGAAAGCTAAGTGATGCCCTCCAATCCAGGGCACTCTTCCTTTAGACACTTTTGCAAGGAGCATGGTGGTGAAGTCTCTCCCTGATTCAGAAGGACTTTACCATGAAATGGGTTCAGAACGGTGGGAGAAGAGGAAGAAGCCCTCCCCCTTCGGAGTGCATGGTGAAGTCTGTCATACGCGAGGAGGATGTTGTGGTTTCAGCCTGGTTTGTGGGGGCACAGCAAGGTGAGGCTGTTTCAGACAGTGCTCAGTGTCGCTGTCTCCCTGCGGTTAGCCTGAAGGGAGCAAAGACGCAACAGCGTTTGCTTGGAGCTCAAGTGCTCAAGGTACTGCTTGGAGCCCAGGGCGGCCCTTCGGGGGCTTTGAACTGCAGCCGCGAGACTAGTGGCATCTCTTTCCAGATTTGTTTTGACACAGGCTAGCTCGAAAACAAAATTTCACTGTCCTAACGCTAAGAATCTGAGAGCGAATGTGCTTGTTGATTTGTTTATCCTTAGTTCAACAGAACCTTCCGTGATGCCTCTGGTCACGGAGCCTACCCTGCAGAGTCTGCGTCAGAGAACACGGCAGAGCAATGATTGGAGGCAGAAGGAGCTATTCCAACGGGCCATATAAATTTGTTATTAAGTCAGATACACCAGGAAAATACGAGAGGAGACAGAATAAGTTTCAAAGGTTATGGGGGGCAGAGTTAGGGTGCCCTTTGTTTAGATAAGAAATGGGTAGGCAGTGGGGGAGGGGCCTAGAGGGAGCCCAGATGGTGGGGGCTGCTGGGCCAACTTGTTCAGGTTTAGACCTGGCTCCAGATCCTAAACGGAGCTGATTTTAATAGAATTCTTGGTTGTCATTAGCTTCCGTGAATCAGTCAGCCTTCAGCAGGTGTACCCTGATGTCGCTCAGCCTCTCTTCTCCAGAGATGCAAGGGGCCATTTGGGAGGGGTAAAGTGACTTTCCTTCCACATGCACACATTCACACACATACTCACACACACACAAATAATCCTAACAATGTTAAATCAGTTCTCTCTACAGATATAGCATAAGGGACGTATAAGATTAGGAACATCTTTACTCTAAAAAGTTACTCTCCACCTCCTAGAATTTCTGTTAAAAGGAGACATCCTTCTTCATTCATTAATCCCTTCTATATTTATTGAGTATCTAATAAGTACCAGAAGCTGTATTGAGTGAAGTTGTCTGGAGCTGAGTGTGAGAAAAACATGATAAGCTAGAAAGATAGAGTCAGATTCTAAATAACATTCTAAGAGATATGGAATTTATTTGATAGCAAGACTTCAGACAGAAGGTTTTTAAGCAAAAATGTGACATGCTTAAGCAGAGTTTCAGGACGATTATTTTGGGAATATGTAGAGAGTGGGTTGGGGTAGAAAATAGAGGATTTGGAAAAAGATACAGACAGTGGGGGGGATGTCAATTGAGCGCTATTGCAAGAGTCTAGAAGAAACATTTTGAGGACTTTTGGAATAGAGTGGTGACTGTGGAACTGAAAGGACAGGACAAATGTGAGAGGCATTTAAAAGGAGTAATCAATAAGACTTGAGTGTGAAGGGGGAGAGAGAAGGAGGAGGCAAGGACTCAGTCGAAGTTTTGAGGGTGGAAGACCAGGAGAACCACAGGTGCTGCTGCTAACACAAAATGGGAAGATAGGAGGAGTTCTTGCCAGAGAACCTCAGAGATGGACAGGCCCATAGTGCCCCATCCAATGTCTGTATCCTCTCTGCTCCCATTGTAATCTTCCCTTAGGGACCCACAGGCTGGCCTGGACAGGGTAGCAGCTAAGTGGCTGGAATATGGTATTGGGCTCCACGGGAGGAATTCTAGCGCAGGGAAATATGGGGTGCTCAAGAGGCAGGATCAGCCTAGTCAAAGTGCTCTGAAGAAAGGTAAGATTTGCACCTGATGAAGACCAAGCTGAAAGGTCCATTTGGGGACATGGAAGTTGGGGTAACTGAGCTGAGAAGCTGACTTAGTGGAGAAGGAATTGCAGTAGGAGCAGAACAAGGCAGTAAAGTTCTGGGCTCCTGTCATGGCTGCCAACTTCCCTGCCTCATGGTACCCTGCCTTTGTCAGAATCCTTCTGGCAACAGAGAGCTTGTAGCTTCTTATGGTCAGCTGAAATCTATCACGCTGCAGCATTCACCACCAATGTTGGTTCATCCCTGAGGACCAAAACAAGATAGTTCATCTGGACAGCTTTTCAAAGAGTTGGAGATGGCTCCTTTGTCGCTTAAGTCAGAAGCTTCTCTACTCAAGGCTAAGGCTAAGGAGTTTTGAGTTTCCTCACTTCTGAACATGTATATATCAGTTACTCTGCATATACTAAAGTGTGTGGCCATAAACTGCACAGAGAATTACCCTTGAGGTCTGACAACTGCAGGTCAGAAGAAAATCAGTACCCTTAGTACCACTAATGCTCTGAGGACACTAGATTCTTTACCAGCCACATCACACAGCAAATTAGGTTCAATTTACTTTAAATAAAACCTTTTGTTTTTATTTTTAAACACTGCTAAGCTGTACTTCCTCCATCCTGTGCTTGCACAATTGGTTATTTGTACCCAAGTCGAGTGAACTGGGTAAGAAAATGGCTTTGGGGGTTAATATTGGGTTCCTAGTCTGTGTCTATTATTTACCAGCTGTGTGACTCTAGGCAGGTTACATAATCTCTCTGCAAGTTATTTTCATTATGTGTAAATGGCAATCGTAGGAGTACCTACCTCACAGAGTTGTGAGAATGAAATGAGATAACGCCTGTAGAGCTCTCAGCGCAGTGCCTGACTCACAGTAAACCCTCAATAATATTAGCTATTATTATCTATTTTCACCTATTATTAATATCTTAACATTGTTATTGGGTCCTCTCCCTCTCATTAAACATAATTTAATTCAAATCTCTTCCAACATTGTGTCAACCATGATTATAATTTGCATGGACTTCATATCCCTCTGCATTTCTTCAGTGAGGTTTTGATGTTTTACATCACATGGGCAGTATCTCCTATAGTAACAGTCCACTGAGGAAGCGAGAGAATGAATAACTCATATGATGAATCTTCTGTGTTTGCTAAAGTCACTCCAACAGTTACAAATTCACTTGTCTTTGCATTCAGTCCATATTCGTTTCCCTCATTACCAGGGATATCATGAAGATATCCGTACTAATCCTATAAAATGCCACATTGAAGTCCAGACGTGAGCAACAGGAGGAGAGACTTCAGGTCCATCTCACAAAAGCGATACCTGGAGGACGTGGTAATATTTGGTGCAGAAAAATGAGAAGGTGCAAATCGTGGAATACATCGACGAGGATGACAATTTGGTGGGTGAGTTTGATGAGGATGGGGAGAAGGTAGCCATAGATGGCATAAACTTCCAATGAGGCCAATGTTATGTCGGCAGGAAATGATCTGGAAGTAGCTATTTCAAGCAGTCCATGCTGACACCTCCGTAACCAATGATTTAGAACAAATGGTGACTCCCTTGCAGGTTTTTCTCAGGAATTAATCCAAAACATCAGTCTTTTTTAAAGAGGAAAAACTGGATCCTTGAAATAAGTGGGCTTGAGAGTCAGGTGTGAAGGAAGAAGAGAGCTATTCAGGGGAAGAAAGAGAAGAGAAAGAAATGCATGGGTAAAATAGTGCACTTCACCAGCTTCGCCTCTCTTAGAGTGTGTAGGAACCAATGGAAGTGGTAAAGGAGGTGTTTTTTGCATGTACCGTAGATTAATGACTATTGTGCTTTCCTTTACCATCTTTTACCCAGGTAATCCCTTTACTGAGATACCATTAGTGCTATAATTAAATAGAAAATAGCTTCAGCTTCCCTTTCTTTTCATAGGAAAGACAGTCATGTTACTTTTTGACAATTTTAAAATGAGTTCTGAGTGATCCCCCAATTTTGTAATCTAACGTGCTACAACTGCAATAATGTACCTCAGAACCACTGCCTGCTAGAGTCGTGGGCTCAGCTGTTTATCATATGACATGGTGGCCTGTCTCTTTAGGGTTGGCTTTTCAACATTGGTGTTTGGGTTGACTCTTCAGAGTCCTGAAATGTACAGCCTTCTTTGAGAGATTTAAAATCTGATTAACTCTTTGGTTTTAAATTAGACAAGGACTTGCAGGAGACCACAGCTGCTTCCACAGGAAAGAACAAGCAGCTTGAGGCTCCAGGAGTTTCCCAGGAGAGAGAGTGAGACGCCTTCCTCCCCCAGGGTCCCGGGACCAGGACAGGTATGCTACCACATAAGCAGACAATACACATGTGCTGGGTGATGGAATTGGGTTATAAATTTTCTTTTAAAACCATGACAGAATAAAATAGGAGGACATATTTGGAGGATGAATTTTAATAGGTTTATATGTAAAAACCTGTTCTTTAATTTTTTAAAAAAGTGGCCACTGTTAGGATAGGTGGAACGTGTTTTAACTAAAGCACGTGAAACATAAGCTTAGATGTTTTAGTTATTTGTAAGTTTAATATAAGTCATCAGTTTCTTTTGGTCACTACAGACTCCTCAAAACACACAGTGTGTGTGTGTGTGCACGTGTGTGCACGCACGTGCACATGTACGTGCACGCGCACCCAATCACTGTGATATCCTGGGACATTAAGAAACGTATCTTGACAGTATATCCAGAGGAGAGCAACCAGAATAAAAGATTTCAGATCCATCTCACAAAAGCAGTAGTGGGAAGACACGGTAACATTCAGTGCAAAAGCAGCATCAGAATGATTTGATGATGGCTGAGCATTCACTAGAATTATAAGACTTGAGAGGCCCTCAGGGAGATGAGCTTCTAGTACATTCTTCCTTCCTCTGGGAAATCCCAGGCAGTCTCTGTCCTCAGCGTGAAGTTCCACCCCTCGCCTGCTCCAGAACCTGCAGTGGAAGAGCTCCTCTTACATCTCTGGGTCTTGCCCAGTCACCAGATCTGCTCAGTCCTGATGATGATTAAGCTTGTGATGTGGTGGCAAATATGCACTGGGGAGGCCTTTTGAGTAGTGGTTGGTCTCCTACCGTTCAGATGGGTTTATTTGGCCTCAGGAAGGAGATTCTGCTATTTCTTACGTAATAACATCGTGCAAGAACATTATTAGAGCAACGAATGCTGTTGCTTCTGCTTTTATTTTTTTTCCATTGCAATGTAATGTTGCCCTGTCTTGCTCAATCTTTAATGACATGTGGATGAGTTTACCGGCTGTGCCCTATTATGATTTCTTTGAACTCTATTTTCAGATATTCCTCTACTTCCTTTTCTAGAATAGCTAGAATTACATGTGAATCAGCTAAGTTGAAATTTTGAAATTTCTAGCAAGAGTTTCGTCTTCATCTCCCAAGCATGATTCTGGGTCACCATCCTCCATCATCTTGAAGACAAGGTTCTGGGAATGGAGCCAAATAGAAGCAAATTTAGGAAATGTGTCATTTTCTAGAAGTAGAATATAATTCCCACTAACAATAGAAATTATCTTTGGATTGCTCATTGTTAGTGATCAATCTAAATGTGATATTTGCACACATTTTACACAAATATATCGACACAACTTAAAGCTGGCTATGACTTTAGTCTTAGGTTCTAAAGCATACCAATAAAGAAAACACACAGGGGCTGGCCCAGTGGCACAGCAGTTAAGTTCCCACGTTCTGCTTTGGCGGCCCCGGGTTCGCAGGTTTGGATCCCCGGTACGGACATGGCACCACTTGTCAAGCCATTCTGAGGCAGGCGTCCCTCATATAAAGTAGAGGAAGATGGGCATGGGTTTTAGCTCAGGGCCAGTCTTCCTCAGCAAAAAGAGGAGGATTGGCAGCAGATGTTAGCTCAGGGCTAATCTTCCTCAAAAAAAAAATTAAAAAAAAGAAAACACACATAATCTCTGACTTCATGGAACTTACAACCTAGTGGAGTGTCCAAGAAACAAAAGAGTAAAGATGTACTTTGTCAGATGTTAAGTGCAATGGAAAAAAAATTAAAGTGGGGATGAGGTGTGTGGAGGTGGTGGGTTATTTCTATTTTGTATTATGTGTTGAGGGAAGGTCTTACTGACCAAGTGTCATTTGAACACAGACCTGAAGGAAGTCAAGCCATGCAGATATTTGGGGAAAATCATTCCAGGCAGAGAGGAAAACAAGTGCAAAGGCTCCCAGGCAGGAGGGTGCCTAGTATGTTCGAGGATCAACAAGGGGAATTTGTCACTTAAGCAGAGTGGGCAGAGGAGAATAGCAGGAGATGAGATCAGAGAGTTAGCAATGGGTAAGGTCAAGGTGAGGACTTGGACTAGACTCTGTGTGAGACAGGATGCCAGTAAAGGGAGCAGAGAGGTGACATGACCTGACTTGCATTATAGAAGGCTCCCTCTGTTGGCTGTGGACATGTTGAGTTTGCAATGACTTTGAGCCTCCATGTGGCAATCTAGTGGACAGTAAGATAGACATTTGGATTTCAAGGGAAGATGGGAATAGAAATTTCAGCATTAGCCTTTTTAATACCCACAAAGTCATGGAAATAGATGACTCATCCAGGGATTGACTGTGGACAGAGAAGGCTGAGTGTTGAAACTCTCCAACATTTAGAGTTTGAGTAGAAGAGGACGATCAGCAAGAGATTCTCAGAAGGAGCAGCCAGTGAAGCGACTTAGAGGGCGTTTCATAGGAGCCCAGCAAGAATACATTGTCACTCAGAAGACACACACACACACACACACACACACAACACCTTGAGATAAGCATCATTGAATTTGAGTCGCTAATTTATACAAGTAAAAAGGTACAATTGTGCAAGTGCATCTATTTATACAGGAAACATTCTATTCTATTAAGCAAGAATCATGAATAGACGCTAGGAGCATGACATACTGGCAATTGATAATGCAGCCTTCTCCTTGGCTAGTGGGATGAAACTTGGGATTTTCCTGCACACAGAGCAAGAATTAGAAAATGTCCACTGCAGTACTGCCCTGACGTGGAGCTTTGGGGGAATTTTCACTCTGTCTGCCTAATGTAGGTACTTCCCGTAGGGACTGTTCAAGACTTATGTGTCTGTTTATTTTTGAACATATTGTTCTGGTGCCTTCTATTTTCAGAATCACTTCAAAATGCATTCATTCTCACTTTGGATTTTTGCTTTGAAATTTAAGGTTTATTATAGACTATTCTCTGAGGTAAGGGCAGCTCCCTTTTCAGTGCCCCCTCATAACCTGGTAGGGGTCATTTCTACAGTTACAATGATAACATATATGACAGAGACTATGTTTACATATGATGTTGGGAAGACTCATTGCCAAGTTATAAAAATCACACTCTTTTGTCTTCATTTCTTCTCCTCTGTAAGTCTTGAAGGAGATCTCTCTCCATCACTTCCTTGTACGTGCTCACTCCTTTGGAGAATCATTTTAATATCCTAAGAGAAGAGATTCAAAGAAAAGTTACAAACATTAATGAATGACTTAGGATTAATGATCATCTAATCTATGCTAGTGATTAAACAGTAAGTTGTTCTTATTTTTATTTTTTTCTTTCAGAAAATTGTTCTCTATTTAGTTTGAATTCTGCCCTGCAACTTGCTAGTTGTACCCTTGGAAAGATATCAAAGATCTTGGAGCTTCAGTTTCCTTATCGAATAATGGAGTTGTCATATTAGATTAAATAACATTTGTAAAAGCAGTTGCATAGAGTCTGGCACCTAATGGGCAAGCCAAAAGGTTATTTCTCTATTAACGAATAAAAATCAGCATTCACTTCTATTAAAGGAAAATTCTAATGCCAAATTAACCACATATTCAGCTTTGTAGAATGTCAGAACAGTAGATTATTGGGGGTGGGGGCAGCTTGTCTCATTTCCCCATGTTTTTTCAATATCAGGGTTAGAATGATCTGTTTTTTGTCCACTTCAAATACCCAGCTATCTTACATTTTAAATCGCAGATATTTTTAAAGTAAATTTAAAATTTATTACACTGTAGAAGGGGTACAAACACATGTGAAAATGTAGAATTATATTTATGCAGTTTCTAGGGCTTTTTCCACAAATTTAGGAAAAGGCTTTAAGAATATGTTTCTTTTGGGGCCAGACCAGGGGCGCTGCAGTTAAGTGCGCACATTCTGCTTCGGCAGCCCGGGGTTTGCCAATTTGGATCCCGGGTGTGGACATGGCACAGCATGGCACGCCATGCTGTGGTAGGCGTCCTACATACAAAGTAGAGGAAGATGGGCATGGATGTTAGCTCAGGGCCAGTATAAAGTAGAGGAAGATGGGCATGGATGTTAGCTCAGGGCCACTCTTCCTCAGCGAAAAGTGGAGGATTGGCAGCAGTTAGCTCATGGCTAATCTTCCTAAAAAAAAAAAAAAAAAGAATATGTTTCTTTCCTTCAGAGCTGAGTTCCAAAGATTTCAATTTGACTGTTGTCATTTTACTCACAAAGACCCGAGTTAGTTCATTATCTGAGCTGAGCCCTGCCAAGTGACATGCACATTGCTTGTATCAGTCACTGCTGGGAATCATAGTGAATCATTTTCTTGAGGGACTTTGTTCGTTGAAAATATAGATCTACAGCCAAAGGTCAATCTTGTGCAATCTAAGGGAAAAAGAACAGCTGCTCACCATTGACCTTTGTGGTCCTACCCATGACAATTCTTAATAACATGTCTTCTTTGAGTAGTACACTGTATCTACAGTAACTAATGCTGACTATTGCATGTTAATTTGGGGATTATTTAATGATCTGACCTGTGATTATCTGATACTCTATAGCATGGGGAAAATTATAAGCTCCAGATATTTAAACCAGCCTTGGCTAAGTTTATAGCTGAAATCAGGGGCCATAATTGTCAGTAGCAGTTAATGGAGAAAAGCCTGAGAGAGTCTGGAAATATTTGATCTGGGTGCACTGAAACAGCCATCATATTTGTTATAAGGATAGAGGAGAAGGTTGGAGCACATTTTAAAGTCAGATGCCTTGAAGACAAATGGGATGAAAGTTCCTTATATTTATATTTATAGGTATTTTGTCGTGACTCATTCGTTTATAAGAAATTCTTCTGCAACATTCTGACTTTAACACTAAAAGCTTTAGTGAATGGAAACCTTAATTTTAAGGTTATATGCTTGATTTACAGGTTTGCTAAAAGAAATTTGCATTAATTCAGTGCGTGTTCATTAGAAGAAACTACATTTGTTTGGTTGGTATAGAAAAATTGTGTGTTCACTTATATTTGTAAATATATTTGTCAGAGGAAATTAATTGACTTTACTAACAACCCAGTTACAGTATCCTCACTGATCTTGTTACGTTTAACCTCAGCATTTTCACAATAAAATTTAGGAACATTACTTGAAAATAACCTCTTTGTATGAGATCTATGAAAGCAGAAGTTAAATAACTGACTTTAATTGAATAACTATAAAACCCAACACAAAATCTGGATCTTCCACATAGATATTGACACATGGGGCTTCCTGGGACCTCAGTGTCAACCTTTGTCATCAAGGCACTGTACCAGCAAAAGCCTTCTGTCTTTCCAAAGAGCAGACACTGAAGTCAGGAGATGAAAGGCCAGCATATTAATCCATCTACATATAATTTCACAGGGCTCAGAAATATTTCCTGTGTGCTACAACTACCAACAGACCAGTAATAATAATAATAATAATGTCTAACATGTGTTGAGTGCTTTCTATCTGCCAAGCACTGAGTGGAGCACTTTATATGTATGAAGATGTTTAATACATACAAGAAACAATGAGGTGTGTATGATCATCAACCCTATTTCACAGATGGGGAAACCAAGGCACCATGAGGTCACTTGCCCAAGGTCACACAGTTTGTGGGTGTGAACCAATCAGTCTGGCTCCAGAGCTGGCTCTCCTAACCACAAAGCCAGGTCACCTCCCATAGGAGCAAAAATAAAACATATCAAAATAATTACACGTACTTGGTTTTTTCAAATGCGTATTTTAAAATGTTGCTGCTTCCAAACATGAACCTTGTAAACACCGAGTGTTAGGCAACAACCTTCACTCCCGCTGTTTGTAACAGCAAACAGCATTTTAACCTGAAAAACCACACTCTAGCTTTTGCTCTACTTTATCTTGAAAGATCTTCAAATAACAGCACTGTGGTTAAAGTTCATTTTAAAATGTGGTCTATTTTCTTGTACATGGATATCTGGAGCAAAAAATGATGACAGGACGAGTGTGATGGTAACTGAGTCTTCAGAGATTTTTTTTTCTTTCCCTTTCTTTCTTTTCTTTTTTTGCTTAGTGAAAATCAGAATAGAGTCCCTTACTGGAAAGGGAACCTCTTTCATTTAGAACATCAGAATTTAAGCTTTTCAGGGTATAGGCTCAACTCTCCTTGATTCACTATCATATGGATGAGTCCTGATTATGGTGGTCCACTGTGCTCTCGTTAGATTCCTTAGGGGAATGACAGGCAGGAGATGTGAAAGGAGAGGAGAGCAAGAGTTGAAGAAGCCTACTCAATAGGAACACTCTACCAACAAAGGAACGGAAAAATGGATGGACGGATTGACTGACAGACAAACTAACTCTTTCTGCTATTAGAGCGTCGGGTACCGCGAGACTGGCTCATTGGAGGTCAAACACCCTCCAGTTGAGTGGCTCTCAGCCAGAGGGGTCCTGTGCACCAGGGAAGATTTGAGGAATGTGCAGAGGTAGTTTTGGTGGCCAGTATATCAAGGTGCTCCTGGAACATAATGAGTAGCGGTCGAGAATGTTGCACATCCTGCCAGACTAGAGATAGTCCTGCTCAAAGAGGAACCGTGCTGTCCAAAATGCCAGCAGCACTCCAGCTGAGGTACACTCCAAGCTGACGATACTCCTTCCAAAATGAGGGAAATACCCAAATTAAAAGGAGCCCTGTGGACTCCAGTCTTCCCTGGGAGTCAGAACACCTCTTCAGGGGGCTGATTCTCGAAGGCAGTCATCTGTTGGCTGTTTTCTTTTCTCAGGAAAATGCCAGATAGAATCTTCTCTGCAAATGAATCATATTTAGTCATTCTGGCCAGTGTAAGGATGTTCCCAAATCGTCCTGACTTTGTAGGGAGCTTTCCTCCCATTATGGGAGGAATTAATGGTGGCATCAATTTATACTCCTACTTGTTCTCGGTAGAATAAGATAAATGCTATTATACATAATCCTAAGGGAATTTAAAAATTGTTTTGCTGCTTCAAAATAAAAGGGCTGTTCCCTGAAACATGGAATAGAACGTGTAGTGTAAAATGCAGTCCAAAGCCCTGGGCCTCTGGAACCTACCTTACGCAGAATGCCATTTGCTGAGAGGAAAGCAGAAGTGGGGAGGGTCCCACAGCTGGTGACTCTCCCCCATGCTGCTTGTGACACTGATTCACCCGCCTCTCTCCACCCCTTTGTCTCGTTCTGATGTGCTCTCTCCTCACTAATTCTAGGGTCACACTGACTTACACCCTCCTCATCCAAAGTGGGGAAGAAAGCTGATCTTCAAGAATCAAAGCATGAAATATAAGATGCTGAAAAGGGACATGTAACATATCAGTTTCCATGCGAATGGTAAGTGTTGTGGAATGTCTGAGTGCAACAACTTGGAATAACTGCCAACTGTGTTTCCAAGTATTTGGGACCTGTTTAAATAGAGACATAAAAAATTTAAAGAAGAATCTTGTTAAATGTAGAGACATAATGATATGACATGGTTAAGAGACAAATACTTAGGGATGAAGAAATTAATATTGCATAATGCTCCCGCTTAGAAGCCTATCCAGTTTCCTTCGCTTTTCAGATCGAAACCAAATTTCTCCATGTGACTTCTGGGTTCTTTGCAATCTGTCCTGATCATATGAATCGACGGGACCTTCACCCACTAAATGACTCTAAACCTTCACCCACTGCTCTTTGACCCATGGGCTCCCGCTCCTCCCATGCAGTCTTGCTTCCACGCCTTTGCCCAGGCCTCTCCTTTCACCTAGGATGCTCCCCTCTCCACTCCAACAGGAAAATCCATGCAGTCCTCCTCTTCTCTCCCGACACTGTTCAAAACACTGGCCATCTTTCAAGACCACTTCTAGAAAAAAAATTCCGATGTTTTGAATTTCTGTAATTTTGTATTTGGGTGGTTTACCTTATATCACGCTCTTGTGATTCCTGATGTAAAAATTCTCTTGCAAACAAGTGGATTGCTTGAGAGCAGCAACTGAGTTTAGTACTTACTCTTCCATCTCCCGTGGAATCCTACATTAGCAGCCTCAGGAGTAAATGCTCAGTATTGAACAGTAATCATAACAGCCATCATTTCTGTAGTACTTACCATGTGTCAGATACCACGCCAAGTGCTTTATACGCACAATCTCATTTAATCCTCACTGCAACCCTTTGAATAGGAAGGGCTGTTATCCCCATTCAACAGATGAGAAAGTCAGGATCAAGAGAAAGTCAGGTATCTAATGTGTGGTAGACCTGAGATCCAGTCTCATGACTTTCTGATTCCAGAGCCTGTGTTCTTAAATGCTATAGTCACACTTCACTATGGGAGGAGCTTAGTGTCTGCGAGCTTGTTAGAAATCAATTTCAATTATTACCAACATAGGTAAGACAATTTATATTTTTAAAAAAAGGATAAGCAATTTAGAACAAATAAATTTAAGGACAACAATATTTAAGTCTAGATAAGTGGTTATCATTGAGAAGTCAGGAGAAATGCATCTTAGACTACCTTCATTCTGTCAAAGTCAAAGCCCTTTTATCTTAAACTCAGCAAATCCTTTATACTTTAATAAACATCTAGCAGGAGCCAAATAGGGAGACTTCATGCTATCGAACCAGTATGTGGGAGGGTTGTAGCAACTTGCCATGCTCTGAAAGGGGTCAGCCTCTGCCTTCCCTAGCCCTTGCTGTGGGAGACCTGGGACTTGCCATGGAGGATGCACATTCGGCACATGTGGTTGAGACCTGCTTGGTTACTATGTGAGCTCTGAGGTGCAGCTCTTCCTTTCTTCTTTCCTTTCTTTTGCTGGGTTGGTCCAGTCTCTATGAGTTTTGTCCTCAGTTTCCCCATCTTGCATACTGTTTCCCTGATGGAACTGGCACCCAATCTTGAGTATGCATTGTCATTGTATGCGCTGTGTAGATAATGTATATCATGATTAGAGCACAATGAATACGTCGGCACTTGGCTGGGTATCACGGACTCCTTAGTTCTCTTTGGCAAGGGCGTATTCTATTCTCCATACTTTCAAATCATAGGCTAGAGTCATTAGATGGCTGGAATGATCCACAATACTAATATTGACAACCACTCAACTTTAACTATCACCTACCTCCAGCCTTCTGTTGTAGATGCAAGGTAGCCCCACAGTCCTGATGAAGCAGCTCCACAGCACTGGCAGTACTATCCATAGTACTGATAGCTACTGCTACTATGCCTGACCTGGCTGCCATTTGGGTGTTGTGGGCTGGTCTTTCTGCCTGATGCTATTACCAACTTAGCTTCCCTGACCCTGTTCTGGCCAAGTTCAGCTTCTTCCCCTTCTCTGCTGGTCCACATTAGAGATGTCCCACCATGCCCTAAACCTGAGCTCAACTGAATTAGGACACCTTTGGTTAATACTCACAGGAATTCTATAGTCTGAATAACTTGAAATCAGGTCTTGAATAAAAGGATGTTTCAAAAGAACAGCAACTTCAATTGCCTCCAGATTCTTGGCATCTAGGTCCTGAAATACTTTTATGAAGTTCTTTAAAGAAGAAAAAATAAGGTTAATTAACTTCACAGTCTTGCAGATGTTAAAAAACGGTTTTACTTAATAAAGTAATTTGCCATAATTTCTATACAATGATATATTTTGAGAGCAATTCCATGAAAATATGTTAAAAATTGAGGGCAATTTTTCTTTTGTACAGGTTTCCCTTTATGAAATAAGCTCACCAACCTCTGCATAAATGTTCTCCATCTTTAGCTGGCTGGAAAATCTGTTAGGGTCCTGTGCTTCATTTCCTCCTCGGAACACTCTGAGTAGTGTTTCCATGGAAATCTTTTCAGTGTTTGCATTTTCAGGGATTTCTTCTCCCTTTTCCTCTTTTACTTCTCTTTCCTCACTTATAACATTTTCCTCAGGTTCAGGAGATTCCGCAATTGGACTCATATCAGTAAGGAAGGAGGTCTATACCATGAAATGAAGAGAACATGAAGTCTGACTGAAGTCTTTCCAGTAATAGAGACATTTAGAAAACACCAATTTTATCACACACTTTTTATGCAATGGAATAATAATGCCTACCACAGACTAGCTAAACAAAGTCTAGAAGAGAATACGCTAGCTGCACTGGAAATCATGTCAAAATCCTAGACCAATTCTGCTTGTAGTTCACCATTGTGGGGTGTGTCTTATTCATCTCTGTATGTTTCAGCTGACTACACTGCAGGGTAGAGTATACCTCAGGAAATGGACACTGGAATGAATTATTGTAACCAGTGTCAGAATTCTACATATGAACGTAGATTTTTAACAGGATTTTCTTTTGAAACTGACTGCAGTCGAGAGGTTATGGCAAGTTAATTTCTCAAGCTTGATAGATTCTGAGTACTTTGGGAACACTTATTTGGCTACTGGAGGTTAAACCTGACTAAACACTCAGAAGGCAAAAGAGAAAACCAACTGAATATAGAAAGTCAGGTTGGGATCTTATTGCTGCTCTTTGCAACTTGGCCAAGAGCCATGAACTCAGGCACTGGTATTTTGAGTATGGTACAGAGTACATTGCTTCTGAAGTAATTTCTTAGGTATCAAAAGTCTGAAAAACATCCCTAGTTTTGACCCAGTAATTATAGATCTAGGAATTGATTCTAAAGAAATATACGTGTGCATGAAGACTTTTGTACATTCATTTAGTGTTACTTACAGCAAAAACTGAAAACCTATGATTCTGAAACTGGGGGAATGGTGAGATAAATTACAGTATATTTCTGTGATGGAATACTATACTGCCATGAAAATTATGGTTTAGAAGAATACCTAGTGACATGAGAAAACACTCACAGAATAAGTGTATAAAGAAAACAGAACACAAAGTAATAAATACACTAACATTCATTTTCTTATATATCTATACTTAACACGTGAAAAAAAGAAACAGATACATTAATGAGTTACCAATTGTTACCTCTGGTAAGTGGAACGGTGATTACTTTTTCACTTTGTTTTGTACTTTCCAAATTCTCTCCAATAGATTTGTATTTCTTATATTTACTATAATAAATGTGTATATATGTGTGCATAGGGCTGTATGTGTTTCTGATGATGAGGTAATCAATATTTGATGATTTGCCACAGAATAATGGGCATTTTTGGAATGTTGACTGGCCAAACATCAGAGAACATCTGACTGTTAATTCTTTTATCTCTTAGTATTAGAAAATCTTAGTATCTATCTATTAGTATTAGAAAAATACTAATTTAGGCTTAAGATAAGAGAGTGCCAATGTCTGTAAATATTCAATTCAGTAGAAGCACTTAGTGCCTAGATCATGCAAATTCTTTCCAAATAGTCATGTAATTCCCATATATAAAAGGATTATGGCACAGCACAAAATTAAGGCCCTGGTATTCATCAGTCCCTAGAAGGGATTTGTAGAGACTGTGGGTAGGGTAATGAACAGGCTGCATTTGCTTTAGCTCTGTGTGGTCACCTCACCTTAGGAGGTTTCTCTCCTTTCATAAATTGGGAGTTTAATCTAATCTTGGAAAGAAAGAGAGAGAGAGAGAGAGAGACAGAGAGACAGAGAGAAGGCTCTATCAGGTTAAGTTTTAGGAATTAAGTATATCTATCTATCTATCCATCTATCTATTCAGCCTCATCTCCTTTCTTCTCGGTTAGGAAGATTGGCCCTGAGCTAACATCTGTGCCAATCTTCCTCTATTTTTCGTATGTGGGACACTGAGACAGCATGGCTTGATAAGCAGTGTGTAGGTCCCTGCCCGGGATCTGAATCCACGAACCCCGAGCTGCCGAAGCAGAGTGCATAAACTTAACCACTATGCTACTGGGCCAGCCCCCTCATCTCCATTTTAAACAACTGAAATGCTATGGCAGAAATGTGAAACTGGCCTTTGTGTCTCCACCTAGGAAGCTTGGAGATCACCACACTGGCTACCTGTCAATAATTTCCCAGGGCAACAGAACGTTTAGCATAGTAAAATGAACAGAGTCAAGACGTAAAACGTCTTGCTGAGTGAGTGAAGGATGAAAGAATGCAGCACAGATGCTGTGTGGCCAAGATAAAGACAGAACCTGTGCGTGAGCAAATGACTAGTCAGGTCGTATGAGCAGGTGATACCAAAATTAAACAGAGAAGGAACCTGGTCTCTCTGCACTATTTCCATAAGTAGAGACGGACTAACTTCTCAAAGGCCTGATATAATCATAATGGGATAAATGAATTTTTAATTTTAGCCAAAACCTAACAATTTAAACATGTGAAATTCTAGATTGAAGAATCCTTAACTTAATAATGTCAGAGGATGCTTTTAAAACTTTTGCTAATTTTGTTCTCTAGGAGGTGGGACAGAATAGACTTAGTGGCTCAGTGGGAGGGGAGGGAGGGGTGGGAGGTGAGATGGGGAACAAAGGAGCCAGCTCAGCATCCTGGCGGGACAGCAGGGTGTGCAACGGAAGCGGGCCCTCTCCAACAGACATCTCTGAAAGACGACGATTTTGAATATGGGTGTATGAACAAGACCAGGGATGCCACGTTGAAGAAAAGCCAGTGCTTCTAAATGAGCAGTCATTAGGGGCATCAAAACTCTGTGTGAGTCACATTATCATCTAAGAAGTGGGACAGATGGTGGCTCTAGCAAACACTATGTCACACTTGGCTAACTCTCAGAGGCAGCCCACTAGGACTCCCAATAAATGTGTCTCGGGAATGGTGTCTCACCACGCATTTCTACCATTCAATCAGTTCAGTCCCACATCTCAGAGGCAGAACAGAAGGTCAATCCTTGGGACTGATGTGCGCAAAGCGCCAAAGTGCAGATTAGAATAAACATTTATGTTTCAAATACCAGGGCTTCAAACACTCTGCCAAGATGTTGTAACAAGACTTTCAAAATGTGGGAGATTCAAGCTCACAATTTACTGAATTGCAACATCATGGCCCCACACCACACAGGCCAGAATGAACCATTTACCCAAATGTCAACTTATTGAAAGCTTCAGTAGGACTAGTGCACGACTCACGAATGCTTTACTCTTGAGCTTCTTTTAAATCGCCTGAGACGCCGTGGATTTAAACAGAAGGTCTGTGTCATATTGAATAACACAGTGTTCAGTGCAGAGTTGCTGAAATAGTGTAAGGAAAAGTAAAACATCGGGGAGATTTCCAGTTGTT
This sequence comes from Equus caballus, assembly GCF_041296265.1. Taxonomy (NCBI): domain Eukaryota; kingdom Metazoa; phylum Chordata; class Mammalia; order Perissodactyla; family Equidae; genus Equus; species Equus caballus. The sequence goes on from NC_091704.1 coordinate 44,330,272, forward strand.
TATGCGGAAAGCAAAAGCAGAGATCTGATTAAATGTCTTGGGAGGGAATATGGATCTGTTGGAGGTGTTATTTCTGAGCAGACTCATTATGGCTTTCTGGGATGAGGTTGCCCAGGAAACTAGAACACAGTTGGAAAGGGTACAGAAGTGGAGCCACATAATTGGAGGCAGGATGGCGAGGTCAAGGGGTAGGCAAGAATGAGGGAGGTGTTTGGATCTTGTATTTCAAAAGCTCCTAGGGTTCACCCCAAGCCAGGAACAGGCTAGAGTGACAGACACGCACTCCATCTCTCGCACTCTACCCCAGTTTCACCTCTGTTGTGCAGTGATCCTGGGTCAGGTCTTGTGCAGTGTCTTTGGACTTTAAAAGAGCTCTTGAGAGAAGCACTCCAGGGGAGCTGCCTCCTGGGTGGAGGCACTAGCTTATGGAGAATGAGCGGTTCAGGGACAAAAGGGATGCAGGACCTTGCGGTGCCAGCTGGCCTGGCTGCTACCCACCCATGCAGCTGTCGGTTGTTATGGTAACAGTTCTAGTTCTATTGCTTCCCAGAATGAAAGCTGTCATAGGAACTTCCCATTTTTTTTTTTTTCAGAATACCCAGAATACTTTACTTTGACAGACATGTGTGAAAGAAAAAGAAGTGTGGCTAGGACATCTGATGAGTTTGGAGTGGGCAGCACCCCTCTTTCCTCTACGTCCACAAAGGAAGAACAGAAAAAGGCATTCCATCATGAGGGTCACAACTCTGTCCCCAAAAGGTCAGGGGAAGACTAAAAAGTCACTCCAATGGGCATCTGAGAAGTACATTAGTTACTACCCTATTCTGAGCTTTTCTACCTGAAAAAGCCAGGGAATATCAACCCCTTAGAAATCTCAAGGGGGATGTGAGGTTTTATTAGATATTAAGCATTTTTGTCCTTGGATGCAGGAGATACAGAGTGCCTGTGAATTTCAGGTGGCCAGGCTTTGGCCTTTAACACTGTCAAGTGTCACATATATGTGGGAGGTGTCTGAGGCCTGAACTTACTTTACGTAGAATTTCCACATAGTATGACAAATAGATTGGGTTGATACTCAGCTCTTTTTGCTTCATCAGGATCAGCACTTCGTGCAAAATAACGGCTGTCCTTTATAGAGCAAACTTTGACTCTACCAAGAAACTCTGAGCAAATTTTGGTTTTACTACAAAAGCATTCTTTGGATATTGGGTCCTCAGTTCTCAATCCAATTGAGAAAGGCCTTATTGAAGACTTAGAATGTGTAAAGCATTATGTTAGGTACATGGGAAAATACAGAGATCAAAAAAAGAGAGTCTCTGTTGTTAGAAGTTTAGGATCTTCTGGCATCCCCGTCCAGACCCCAATGCTAGTCCATTTCTGGAACATAATTACCTTTTCTGTAATAAGATTAGGAGTTTCAATTGGTTGGAAGACATGAGTCCCAATGGCCACACTGAGGGCCCTGTAGACCCCTTCCACAGCGTCCGGATGGCAAGCAAAATAAAGCAGCATCTGTGTGTAGTCAAGCTGGGGTGGATTCTTCTCATAGTCAGCAAATAACCTAAAGAAAAACTGTCACACAAAAGAATTTCAACCAAAGATAAAATGCAATACTCCGATAGTCGGTAGATGGACAGAAAGGGAAGAATCTCTCCAGAAGCTTTGGAATAAGGTCACTTTCTAAGGACCGAATTAGTAAACTAACGTATAATGAATGGTATTAACTGAAGAGCATGCTAAGTAAAATTTAAAAAAAAAATGGGAAAAATAGGGCTCAAAATTCTAATATTAAAGAAAATTGTATGCTAATCGTTATCAATAGCATTTATGAAATAATGCACTAATTAAAGGTTGTGGGGACTACATGTTAAGTAGGAAAAGGGAGCCACTGGAGTGAGGACACATCTGTCTATCCTTAGCACCATTCCCACAAACTGGGCCCTGACTCCTAAATATGAAGTTTCTGGTACATCCCTCTCTGTGAGGAGTGGCAAGAGGGGAAGGGGATGATGCCCAAAGCCACTGGGACTCTAGCCATTAAAACCCTTTAACTGGCCCACATTGCTCTGGATGTTATACTCAATCTATTGAGCATCACATGACTTCTTCCAGTGTGTACTCACACTCAGGGAGAGAGTAGACCAACCACTAGATATCAGTTTGTTCGGCAAGTCTCTCTCATTCTGAATGACTGAGCTGACAGCTCTGGATGCAGTGTCTTGTGCATTTGGCAGCATGAATGGTTAGTGCTTGGGAACCTGATATCCTCCTGGGTCTGGCAAAGTGGAGGCTCAAACCCTGGGACACACAGTCCACATCTAAGCACCTAAGTGCCTACATGCCCCTGTTTGGGGAAGTGGCTGGTTTCCTTGACCAGCTCTTCTCCAATATGTGCATTCAGTGACCTGCAGAATCTTTTCAAAACAAAGATTCTGATTAAATAGATGGTTCTGCAGCAGGTAAGTTCTGCATGTTTAGCAAGCTCCTAGGTGATTCCAATTTTGCTGGTCCTGGCCTACACCTTAAGACGCAAGAGCCTGGATCCAGAGATACGATGTTATTCTCTATTACCAACAATCGTCACAACTATGAACAAATTTACCTAGACAGATATGAAGATAACAGTTGGAAAAATAAATTTCTGATATTTCACAAATCAAATAAAAATTTAAATAAAAATAACTTTGATAGGAAAATGCATAAAGTTGGTTATGCTACAAAGCAGAAAAGAATCTTAGGGGTCAATGGGATCTTCAAGTTTATCTATTCAGTCACCCTTTTATCAAACATTTATGAGTGTCTGCTACAAGCCAGGCACAGAGCTAGGCTGAGATGCTCAAGAACACTCTGACAGCAAGGCATCCTTTGATTTTTCAGGAGTCATGATCCAGCTGGCAGGCTTCCTTCAGGACCTTGTATTTTCTCCATCTTCCCACCTGCCTTTGAGGTGCTTCAGGGACTTCCAGCAGGATAGGGAGAGAAGGGAGACTGACACTAACCAATCACTGTGGCATGGTCCTTGGGTGCATATCTTCCATTTCTTTCACATGAAGAGCTGAACTTTAGTATTGTTCCCATTGAACTGCTCTTATAAATGCTATACAGGTGCAGGACATCATTATTTCCACTAAAAAAGAAGCTGAATATTATATATTGATGGAAGATGTGCAAAATTAAAGTCAGTTCATATGTGGACTCTTTCTGTAATTACGTAGGCTTGATTTTTTTTTTTTGGAGGAAGATTAGCCTTGAGCTAACATCTGCCACCAATCCTCCTCTTTTTGCTGAGGAAGACTGGCCCTGAGATGGCACATCTGTGCCTGTCTTACTCTACTTTATATGTGGGACACCTGCCACAGCATGGCTTGATAAGTGGTGCATAGGTCTGTACCTGGGATCCGAACTGGCAAACCCTGGGCTACCAAAGTGGAACGTGTGAACTTAACCGCTGCACTACTGGGCTGGCCCCTGCACAGGCTTGATTTTAAATCAATGGACTGGACATTCAAAAATGTCAGGTTTGCTATGTTCTTAAGATTGTTTAAAATACTGTAGTAGGCACAATTCTAAGAAGGCTTCAAAGGCTCCCACCCCCTGGTGTACATGTCTTGTATAATCCCCTTCCCCTGAGTGCAGGTGGGACTTATGAACTTGACGGGAAAGTCATTCCCATGAGTAGGTTGCCTTGTATAGCAGAGATAAAGGGATTTTGCAGATACAGTTAAGGTCCTTAATCAGTTGATTTTAAGTTAATCAAAAGGGATCCTGAACTAATCAGGTGAGCCATTTAAAAAAGGACCCAGGCCTTCAGGGAGAGATTTGAAGTCAGAGAGATGCTCTTCTGCTGGCCATGAAGAAACAAGTTGTGGAGGGACCATGTGGCAGGGAACAACTAGTAGCCTCTCAGAGCTGAAGGCCTCAATCCTACAACTGCACAGATCCGAATTCTGCCAGCAACCCATCTTGGAAGCCAATCTTGGAATTGGCCACAGATGAGGTTGCACCTTCATCTGACACTTTGATTTCACCCCTGTGAGACCCTTTGCAGAGGACCCATCTGAGTCAGACCTGGACTTCTGACTTACAGAACTGTGAGATAATACACAGGTATTGACAAACACTTACTGAGCACCTATGATGTGCTAGGCATGGACTGTTCTAGGTGCTTAAAATGCATTCACTAGGAAAGAGATAAAGATGCCTGCTCTTGAGGAGCTCACTTTCTAGAGGAGGAAGATAGGCAATAAAGAATAAATAAAATAAATTAAGTAAATTAGACAGTGATTTTAAAATACAGGAAACAGGTTAAGGAAAGGGGAATTGGGAGTGAAGAGTGGGGAGGGGGCAGATTGCAGAACTGAGAAGGTGAAATTCGAACAAAGATTTGGAGGAGGGCAGCAAGCTAGCTAGTATGTCATCCAGGGCAAGAGCATTACAGGCAGAGGGAACTGCTGAGGCCAGTGTCCTAAGGTGCAAGCACACCTTGCACATTTGATCAATAGGAGCAGGCCAGGGTGGCTGAGGCAGAGTGGGCCAGGGCAGAACAGCAGGAGATGAGGTGAGAGAGGGAAAAGGGTCAGGAGATGCAAGGCCAGGTTGACCGCTTAAGGACTTTGGCTTTTCCTTTGAATGAAACTCAGAGCTGTGGGAGGGTTTGAGTGGAGGCTGCCATGACCTGCCTGTAATCTGAGCTAAGACAAGGGAGAAACAGGGAGACCTGTGGTGAGGCTGTTGCGGTCATCCAGGTGAAGTGCACTGTGGCTTGTTCCAGTGACAGCACTGGGGCTTGGAAGAGGCGGTCTGATCCTGGATATATTTTGAAGGTGGAACTACCAAGATTTCCTAAGGGATTAGATGTGGGCTTTGAAAAAAAGAGAAAAAATGGAGATGACCCCTAGGGTTTTGGCCTGAGCAACTGAAAGAACAGAGTTTCCACTGACTGAGATGGAGAGGGCTTTAGGTGAAGATGGGAGCAGTGGGGTGGCAGGGATGGGAGATCGGGTACACAGTTTTGGATGTGGCAAGTTTGAGACTCTACTAGAATATTCAAGTGGAGATGTCAAATAAGCAGTTGTATCTAGGAGTCTAGATTTGGTGTGGAAATTAGACATTTAGGATTCATTAGCAAATAGCTAGTATTTCAAATCATGAGCCTGGCTTCAAAAATATTAATAGCCCAAAGTAATGGAAGGATTTCGCATGGACAGAAGCTGTGGAGAAGAGATCAAGACAACACCTGTAAATCTAAATACAGTAAAATTCAATTGCCTTTTCTCAGGAAATTCCTAAGGATTTTTAAAGTACTGGACTAGCTGCTCTTGGTCTTGAGTGTGGAAAGCTGTGGAGCCAGGACACGGCCTGTTGAACCTCTCAGTTATAAGGAAGTACATTGTCACTGTCAGGGGACAATGATTGATTGCAACACAGACATGTGGTGGGGTTCCTTTTTGGATGCAGCTGGACCTTTCATTCAGTGTCTGGGACTCTGTGGTCATCCAAGCCCATGGACTGTGGTAATGGCCTGTCTCCAGAAGCCCCTGCAGGGCGTAGCTCAGAGGCAGGCCCTGGATCATGGAGAGCACAGATGACAAAGCAGGGGAGGTGGGTGGGACCCTAGATTGTAGCCCAAACCCTCTTCTTAAGAAGATACAGAGACCCCAGGAGGTGGAGGGACCTGCTCAAGGTCCTACAGTGAGTCATGACAGAACTGGGGGAAGAGCCCAGGGCTCCTGACCCTCTGCCCTCCCCCTTCAGGGGGGCATTTTGTTTCCTGATTTGGTCTTTCCTATTCTAATTACAGCCAAAGAAGTAAACTTGCTTTGTTGTTTTATGTTTTCTCTTTGAGCACTTTTCTTTAGCATGCTAACCATTAACTACTGTTTAACCATGGATAGTTAGCATGGTTAGCTTCTGCTTAGCTAACACTTACGTAGGGCTTACTATGTGCCAATCACTGCTCTAAGAGTACCACGTGTAGGAACTCATGCCGCACAACAACCCCACCAGAAAGAGATTAAAATAAACCACAGCACAGAGAAGTCAGCTAGCTTCATGGAAGACCTCACAGCTTGTAAGCAGTGGAATCTGTGCTTTTAATCCCAGTTTAAGAGCACTGAGATTTATGTAATACTGAGCATCCAGTCCCTGAGGCAGTGAGGGATGGAAGACACCATTCCCTTCTGTCCTCTTGATATCACACACACACACAGGCGGACGCACGCACGTATGCTTGCTTGCTCACAAAAATACATACACACATCAGTCAGCCATCCTTTCCCCCATAACAACACTCTTTCTCAGGCTTCATGGTCCTGCCTCTGCCCCCAACTTTGTTTCTTTCCTCCAAGTCACTTTCCAGCAATTGGGGCAGTGGCACGTGGGAGCCACACCTTCCTCTGTACCCAAAGGCCTTTTCCTGTTTCACAGCCTCGAAGTCCTCAGGCTGACCAGCACCCTCCACCTTCTGGCTTTAGCTGCTGGGGGAGCAACTAAAAGCCTCCGCCCTAGACTGACATTTCTCAAAACTTCAGGCTGGAAAGGAAAGTGCTTTTTACTTGGCATCAAATTCAGACTGAAAGTTTCTTCCAAGTAATGAAGAATCTGTTTATGTTGTTGGCAGATTTGTTCACAAAATCATATAGAGAGGGCCTTCCAAAAGCTCCTCAGGAGAAGTGATCTCAGTCCTCCAGTTTCACATTAAAAAAACAACAACAACAACTGAAACAAAAAACTACCCCTACAACTGCCAGCCTCGCATCTTGGACCCTTTTGGTAATTCCCTGACCCCTTTTTCTCACCTGCTAGCATCTAGCAGAGGCACTCAAAAAATATGTGTCCAATTGAAGGGAATTGCTCATTTTAAGGCTGTAATTGGAGTCATGTTCAATTTTGTACTGCAATTGAACTAATGGCTGGCTGGAAATTGAAGGATTGATATACACAGTTTGCTGTGATGTCTAAATCTACCATCCAACGTTCCTCATATCTTATTGAATTTGGCTGTGTTAGGTATATTTTTATATTTTAAACAATTACACTGAAGTCAGAGTGGTTCGGATTTTAAGGTCTTACTTTCTATTGTGGCCTCAGGGTTAGAGGCTAATATTAATATTAATAATGATAATATTGTTTATAATAATAATCATCTGACAGATTATGGGCAATATTGTATGCAAACCCTTGGTATGTTGCACAAGTTAGTCAAAATCAAAGGGGAATGAACAAAAACCTATATAGGTAAAATGACAGTTCTTATCCTAAGCTTTTAGAATTGGAAGGACATTTGGAGACAAATATGTTGACTTATATCTTAGCTTATTTGACAGATGAACGAAGAGAAACCCAGAGAGGGTATGGAAATTGCCCAAGACCACACAGAGAGTTAACTGAGGGCCTCTACCTAAGATTTTGGCCCCTGCCTCCACCCCCAGAACTCCTCCATGCTGCCTTAGCAAATATTAAAGTCTGTGTTTTGAGGATAAAGCAAAAGAACCGGGGGGGTGGGGTGGAATCTAAAACAAATTACACAAGTGACAGAAAAGACAAAGAAATTGATCAGTGTGATAGTACCAAACTTTCAAAAGAACTCAGTAAATACCTCTATAAGATGCTCCTGCCTATTGAATGGCAGGGGTTCAAGCGGATTTTCTGGAATTTTTACATCTTCATCTCCCTTAAACCACAGACCAGCCTATACGAAAAATAAAAATGAAAATCATTAAAGTATTACGGTGAGATGTAATTGTTCCTCTAAAAGCCACAGAGATTGAGCACATCTTGTTCAGGTCTCTGAAGCAGTGCTCTCCAAAGCAGGGTGCAGAAACCACGGGGATGCAGGAGAAAATACTAGAACTTCTATTCATATGTATTTTGCTCTCATTCTTTTGTAATTTTTATTTTTAAAAATTTGATAATGTATATAATGTATTAGTGCAGTAGTACACATGTATGATTTATAAATGAAAATCCACACATTGAGGGGACTAGCTGTTTTAACTGCTGGAGAATGTGATGAAGCTTGGAGGTCACTGCCTTAGATTCTGCTTGCATAGCAACATTTGGGAGGGCTCTGTGCCCATAACACTAGCTCACATCCCAAATGTCCTGTTTGTGTTGCTCTCTGTTCTCACAGCCTAGTGTGGTGCTGGTGCATGTTGTTGAGTGAGTGACTGACTTTGTTGAGTGACTGACTGACTCAATAGCTCAGTGGCTTACATTTTAATGACATCCCTCTTTCTCAGCCCATATCTGACACCAATTACCAAGTCCCTCGATGCCCATTAGGCATGCCGCTCCCATCTCACCCTTCCTTCCATTCCCACTGCTGCCTCGCTGGTGTAGAGCCTCATTACCTCTGTCACAGGCTACTCCAGGAACCTGGGAGCTGTTTTTGTTTCCAATCTCTCTCTTATTTGTTTCAGCTTATACCATACAACTATATCCATTTTCTCAAAACTTTAATCCGTCATATCATTCTCCACTAAGAACCATTTACTACTTTCGCTTTTTTGCTCACATCCTCCCTCCTACCTGAGGTGGCTTCCTGACTATCCATGTCAACCTAAATCTCATTCAGATCACCCCTCCTCTGGGAGGCCCTCCTTGATCTCTCCTCTGAACACCAATCTGACTTGTTTATACTAGACATTTGGCATTTAGTCCATTCCCTTGGGTGTTGCCAATCGTATCTGCTGTTGAACATCGGTAATAAACTCATTGGGTTCAAAGAATGTGTCTTGCCAGCTTAATTTTTATACATGGCAAGCACTTCATATACATAAGCGTTTTGTTCTCAGGTATTGCTCCTTTAACATCTTCCAGAGTGACAACCTACTCTCAGTACTGCCTACTGCCAAGAGCCATTGGCTTCCCTAACTTGATTCTGGCATATACTCTATGCCTGTTTCCTTCCAAGGATCACCTGTGCTTTGAGAGAAGGTTGGAATGGCCTTGGGTGGCCTGTAAGGGGATGCAGCCCACAGAGGTGAGGACTGAGTTTTCTTTTCATTTGGAACAAAGGAGTGCTGAGGTGGGAGATGCTGGCCATGTGGAAACCTGTGAGGGAGAAGACCTAGAAGAAGCTAAGGTACAGCTTTGGGCTCAGGCTCTGCATGTAAGCGCTTTCGCACTGTTTAGGAGGAGACCCTTGCCCAGCAGCTCATCTGTGGAGGATAAGTACCACTCTGTGGGAGAACAGAGAGATGAGGAACATAGGTAAGATTTATGCTTTGGGACATGATGGAGCAACAAAGTTCAGAATTACCCTCCTGCCTTAAACAACAAGAAAAATGGACAACACATATGGAACATGACTTTTCAGACATTAGACAACAGGCAAAAACGATAGATTCCTGAAATAAGGAAAGCAAATGAGGAGTCCTACCATTGTTCCAGCCTGGAGGGACTTTCCAGGCTGCGGTGCCAGGAGAGGCATCCAAATAGAGCCTGGTGGTCTTGCACAGTTGAGAAGACAGATCTGGAGTTGAGGGATGCCAAAATGGCTGAAATCTTCAGGGCAGAATACTCAAGATGCACTGAGAGAAAGAGGGAGCCCTAGAGATCTGCAGGGAAATCTCCTCAAGTCTTGCCTGAGAGCCTATCTGTGGATGTTTGTGTGTGTGGAAAACATCAGAAGCTGGAGAAAGAACCACAGGAAAGGAATAAGCTGAACAATTCCTGAGACTCACACAGGGCTGGGTATAGTTCCTTTTCCCACTAGGCAGAGCAGAAGGACCTCCTAATACACAAGGTACTGGGTAGAGGAGCCCGCAACAGGCTACTGCCTTAGTGGTGGGGCCAGGTTAGCCCTACACTAGAGGCTACTCTGGACTCACACTTACACATCTTGATGTGACCTTGAAAGGATAAAACGGATTCCAAGTAACATCACTGCATGCTCAACAATATTCAAAGTTATACAGAACTGAGCACCCAACAATGTAAACTTCATAATATCTGGCATCCAATATAAAGTGACTAGGCCATGCAAAAAAGCCATAATATATGGCCCATAGTCAGAAGAAATATCAATCAATAGAAATAAACACAAAACTGACACAGATGATAGAATAAACAAAGATGTTCATTTAGGTACTCCAAATATATTCCCTTTGTTCAAGGAGATGGAGAAAAACATGCACATAATGAAAAGAGAGATGAAAGATAGAAAAAAGACCCAAATTCTACAGATAAAAAAATATAATATCTGAAATTAAAAATACACTGGATGGTATTAATAACATATTTGACTGTGCAAAGGAAATGATCAGTGAGCTTGAAGACACAGAAGTAGAAATGAATACAAAATAAAGCACAGAGAGAAAAAAGTCTGGAAAAAATGAACTGTCAGTGACTACCAGTGGGACAAACATGTGACTGGCTTTTGAGATAGGGTGGGGGAGTAGAAGAAATATTTGGAAAAAATTCTGAAAATTTGACAAAAACTACAAACCCACAAATTCAGGAAGCTCAATGAACCCCAAGCAGAATAAACATGAAGAAAACCACACCAACAAACCCAATCATTAAATTGGTGAAAAATAGTGATAAAAAGAAAATATTAAAAGAAGCTAGAGGGGGAAAATAAGAAACAGAGATAGGATCCTTACTCCTTCCCCCATTTCTCAACCAGCTCTCAGCTCCGCATCCAGTTGTTTCACAGCACAGGATTTTTTCCTGGTTCTTACAGCCAAGGATTCATTCCTATTAATTTTCTACAAATATATGATATTTTATAGCTTAGGAAACTGTTTCAAAGTGCTTCACTTACAAGAGGGCCACATTAGAAAGAAAAAAACAACCTAATTGGAAGCACCTTAAGATTTTTAAAAAGTCATCCATGAAAATTTTAGCAACGTGAAATGTTAAATGTGAACCTGTACAGTAGAGTTTAAATTGATAAAGCAAGGTTCAATCAATCATATCCTGCCTCACTGGATTATTAGGTGATTTCTCCTTAAAGGATGGAAATGTACTTTGTACTCTCTTGCTAAAATATGGCAAAAGAATTTGAGGTTTTTTACTCTTCCTTAGAAAATAAGTGCTGTGTGCTGTTTGGATCCTAGAACATCTGACTCATTAAGCCTATAATAACATGCACTCTCACCGGCAGAAGACGAGTCGAGAGTTGAACATCAAAGAATTCTACCTGAGTGTGACTAAACATCCACATGTGACAGAGGCAAGCATGTGACAGCTGCAGCAGGGCTGGGAGCAAAGGGCAAATGGGCTTTTATGCTCGCATTGCTTAGCCGAGGTACACAGCCCGACTAGCTTCACAAATGCTGTACCTTATTCCATTTCAGAAGCTGGGGAAATCAGCACTCTCTTAAGTGGCTGTTGTGGTGAACTCGAAATTAGTCAAAAGAAAAGAAAGAAGACAGACAAAATAAAAAGCAGAGACCCCTTTTCTCCCAGAGAACTCCATTTCGGCAGCACAGTTATACTATTTTACTGTTCGAATGTGGCATTTTCAACAAATCTTATAAAATTTTGCCCTAGAGGCTGTTTTGACTTTTCCCATAAAATAACTGTGTGTATGTGTGTGAGCTGACAAGCATTGGAAATCTGTAAAAGTCATGTAAGATGGTCAAGTGGGCCTCTCCAAATGGCCTCCTTGTCCTGGGGCTCCTGAAGAGTGGGAATTGGGTGGGCAAGGGGAGAGGGCAGAGCTCAGAAATCAACTGCTCCCAAAACATAGGTGGTATTCAAACATGTATTTCTGAGTTTCTATGAAATGCACCGGCCAACTTTCTCTAAGAAATTCACACCTTTGGTGAAGGAGCTTTCTGGTTTTGGCTCAGCACTTGGGTAAAAATTGCCAACACCCTTTGTTCATCTCATGTTTGTGCAAAAGGATGTTTAAATTGATATCCTGTGTTAATTGGCACATACTGTAAATAGTGAAGGTTGGTAATTTCACAAGTGCTCACTTTTTAAAACCTTAAGCTAACGATGATAATAGAGTAAGTTTTGGGCTGCTGTTTTTGTTTGTTAACAAAATCATCTCTACAAGTTGTAAGTCCAGTGATAAAATTCACAAATTGCTCTATTTGGGAAGTAAATCAGAGCCCAATCAGCTAAACACCTTTCTTGATAGTCTTGAAGGAACCTCCTCAATATGCAAGTGCTATTTCCTCTGGCTCAACTGTACGAGCGTGGGAAACTCAAGGCTGTCTATAAGCACACCATCCATTAATTAAGGAAGAAAAGAGAAGCCGGAAAGGATGTGATCTTTCAATGGTGAAATACATATGAGATATAGGAATCTAGAGAGTATCACCCTGTTTCAAAATTAGCACCTCATAAGTGTTTCCATCTTTTGTCTCTACCAGCACTGTGAAATGGTGAGCCATAGGATGAATTCAACTAGTAGACACAAAATAAATAATTCAGGCCCTTCTTGGTTATAGAATTTCATTCTCACTTCTTCCTTCCTCAAACTTCTCAAAAATGAATTGACTTTTCTTAGCTTCACTTCCTAAAGACCTATTTATTTCATCAATCTTCTGCAATCTGGATTCTGTAGTCCACAAAAATTGCTCTGGTAAAGGTCACCAGTCACATCCTACCTGCCAAGTCCAATGGCCAGGTATCATGTTACCAAGTGATCCATCACTTTACACCCTTCCCTTGGGGTGGTCTCATCCATTCATGAATTCAACAACTGCCAACATGATAGTGACTTGCAGTCCCTTCTGCATCTGTCATATCAGAGTGGACATTTCTGTCTGCATTTCCCACAGACATTTCAAACTCAACTTGCAAAAAACCATCTCATCATTCACCATGCTCATGACCAAAAGGAAAAAAAGAAAAACCTGCCCCTTTCCCTGTGTTCATTTTAAGTGTTGTTGCTACTTCCAGAGTATTGGGCATTGGGCTTATTAAAAGCTCTGCAGATGATTCTAATGTACTGTCAAGGTTAAGAATCACTTGGTTGGAGTTTAGGAGAAGGACAATGAAGTTTACATGACTTTTCTCAGAACTCTTAGTTCTCTGAGCAGTTCTGACCTTTTGTAGACCCTTTCCTCAAGGGTGGAAGCCAGACTTCTGCCTGAGACTTTGACAGCACCTGTGCTGCCTCTGGGTGCCTAAATATGGGCAATCTATGGGCAGAACACTGGCCTGAGACCTGGCATCACAACATCAGTGAGTAATACCCTTCTTAGGTCAAAAGTACTCTGACATTATTAGTGCCACCAGGTGCTGGTAGCAACCTGCATATATTGCTTGAAAGTGACGGTGCCCAACTGCTCGTCATCCACAGCCTTGAACCTCTGCAGGGTCTTGAGGAGCTCCTCTTCCAGGGGGATGGGCCAAGGCAGCGAGGTTACTAACAAGAATTTCCTCCAGTCCACAAACTCTGAGTTTACGACTAATAAAGATGTTAACTCCTGCAACTAGAAGAAAACAGGAAATGCCATTAGAACATTTGTATGACTCCATCATGAAGCTCTACCTGCTCATGTGTCTTAGTAAGACATTTAGATGAAGGAAGTCTGATTTTAGACTGGCGAGTAGAGCCAGTTCTGACTTTTGTTCCCTCAGGCTATACCAACCAACCCACACCAGACAATACCTAGAAAGTGTTTCACTTTTTGCTTCCGTGAGATTTGTGTTTTTTCTTACTGTTACACAATAGATGTACACATGTGACTCTAGTTGACTTTGTACCTTTTCAACAGAAGAGGGATAAAGACTATAGCTGTGGCTGTGCAAGGGCTCTGCAGCCCATGGGAAAACACTCTCTAACCACTTTGTTTTCTGATACATTCTTAGGGAACAGAATATGATGGAAAGAAAGAACTGCCAGAACCATCTACTATTACTAGTTAGGATCACTCCATTTGGTAGTAATAGATACAAATGGGCTGCGCCTCATGGTCTCCATAAGGTTTCATTGACTTGGCATCATCACTCATTCTTCAAATCCTATGCACGCACATACCACGTGTCTTCAGTTGAAGTTCATTCATTCAAGTTTTATTGGTTGCCTACTAAATGTCAGATACTGTGCAAGTACTGGGTATTTAAAAACTGTTGACTTATGGATCAAATAAGAAGAATTCTCCAAGCTTTGAAACCCAAACAAAATTAAAACTTACCTCAGCTTGAGTGAGGTGCATCCAGCTACTAGGGATGTTGTTTGTTCCTAGGTTCAGGGTTACCAAATCAAGCAGAATGTCAGCAAATGCTTTATTTCCTATTATGCCTACAATACAATGAAAAACATTTCTCAGTTATAGTATGGGACAGGGATTTGTTTCTTTTGCTAAAATAGAATAAATAATGGGTACTTGTATAATCGTTTTATTTATATTATTTTAAACTAATTTTAGAGAAACAGAAGACATTTTGAAAACATTAAAATAATCATCAATTTCCTGGTGTTCTTCCATTATTCTTTCTCGGCTCAGTCAAAATGTCTTTTTTGGCTGAGTAACAAATCATTCCAGATTGGGAAAAATACTGAGACTTTATGTCTTAGTTTGGAGTCTTCTTTGATCTTTTCTCAGAATAGGTTGAATTTCAAAAAGTACTCTAACGTTTCCTCTTGTACAGTAGGGCACAATTTTGGTAAATAGGGGATAAAGGTATTTCAAAATGCATGCAAATCACCACTGTGATCAAGGTAACATGTTTATCCTCATTTTGCTCTTTAGGTCAGAATATATTTGTTTTTATAAATGTAGGGAGATTTTAATTGTTAAATTACCAGATTTGAAAGGCTAATATAATCATCTAATCGGCTGTGTATTCTGAAGTATTTTATAAAAGGTCATTAACCTTTTAAATGCTTTGTCCTTATACACTAATCTACTTTACCTTGTCCAAAAGACATATCTGTTTAGTCTGTTTCTCATTTCCAATTGCATGCACATGCATTAAAAAAGAAACAGGAAAGTAAAACAAATGAATCTGCTTAAAAAGTGTCTAACTCCCATGGCAGAGGTACCTTCCAGAGCTAGGAGAGACTCTTACACGTATGCAGGGATCTTTCAGGTCCAGAGTGTACAGCTATTCTTCTTTGTTTAGGAAAAGGAAGAGTGAAACACAGCCGTAGCATCTCAAATTTTTCTTTTTACAGCTAAATTTCTAGCATTTCTAAAAGTCCAACATGAACTTTATCATTTCCTCTGAACTTTAGGAAAATGCAATAATCCTTTTAAAATTTCACTGGTTCAAACCAAATAAATAATTTTGAGATCTGGAAGGCAATTTCCTGAGTAGCAAGAGCAGAATCTTTCTTTCTTTGCTATGATTGGCCATTCAGCAGCTTATTCAGAAATAAATTCTCTATCCTTTTTGATCAAATCTGAGTATCCAGTTCTACAGAGGTGAGAACACTTTCCCAGGTAGTAGCAATTTCAGTAAAGTGATCTTTATATAATACCACATTGTTTTTCAGATAAGTTAGGCATACATCCTTCATGTTCCTCAAGATGAAACCATAAATAAACTCTACTGAAACCAAGAAGAGGCTCAAAGCATTTAAAACTTCTGGTGCAGCTGTAAAATATTTCCACTGTTTCTGATAGCTATGGTGTAAGCAAAGTGTTGTAAGACAATACTTTCAGTTTACACAGGAATTTCTTATCTGGGGACCTTAACGTGAAATGTGAAAACCACTATAATATTTGACCATGTTACTTAACTGACCAAGAAATGTAGTGATTTGATCTTCACATACAATGCAGTAGCAGAAAAAGATAAACTTACAAATTTTGTTCATGGATCAAAAGGAAACTTTCAATTTGGCCTTAAGTTAGTTAGTTATCTAATGCAACCAACATTTAGAATTATCCAGGAAAAATAATTTTATGCCAGGCTTAAAGGAACTCAGACCACGATCATAGTCTGGCAACCCTTAGCAATAACACCCAGAAAGATGACATCAAAATAACACCATTGCTTAGAATTATACACTTCCACCCAAAGAATGTGTGAATATAGAAATAGAATTAAAAAGTTACAAGAAAACTAATCTTTGGATTTTCGGTTTGTACGTCTGGAAGATGCCAAATGCTTTTTGTGTTTGATGTGAAGACTGATGACTGTTGTACTTTTAAATTTCAGGTTTTTGAAACTAATCTTTTTTTTGATATGATCAATAACAAAGTTGACATTTGTCACATTACTAATCACTTTCATAATGGCTTTCTGGGTTTGATGAGCAATCTGAATTAGGTCTTGTGTCACCAGTTGAAGATGGTGTTCTCGTATTCCATAAATGGATAGCTTTCCTAGGGTCAAAGTTATTGATGTCCGGAGAATTCAACTGAATTATCAGCAGATCTGTCATACTATCAGCCTTGATCTTGGCATGCATCTGTGACTTGGTGCGTTTCATCTGACTAAAGCCGCGTTCCGCCTCAGCTGAACTTGCAGGGAGGGTCAGCACGAGGTCCACTAGTGTCAAGATATTTGGATACTTGGGTAAGTAAACAGAATTCACAACATCCCAGGTCAATTCGCGGATGTTCTGAAATCTATAAGGGAAATTGAAAAATGTAAAAGATTGAGACTCAAGTTTTACCCAAATATTTATAAACGTCAACTAGTTTACTTACACTTACCTAGCATAAATCTCTAATTTCAACATGCTCCATTCAGTGTCCACTTCATCAATTTTCACATTGGCAGCTTCCAATACTGGTTCATAATGTGCAATCAGGATGGATACTTCTTTTTCTCCAAATTCTGCAATCAATATACAGGAGGAAAAGTCACATACATGAAAGACACTCATACAAACAATCAAAGAACAAGGATTCAGAGTCAGTGCTTATAGTTACCTTGATTTATCTTTGTGGGCCACAGCTTAAAGCTTCCAATCATGGTTGCCTTCACCACATCTTGGCCGGCATCTCTGAAACAGCCTCGCAGCCTCTTGATAAGATGTGTTAAAACAGTGTTTCTCACGTCAGAAATGTTTCCCTTTCCTCTGAGGCACTTACCATGAAAGTGTGTGACTGAATCCACCCTACGTTCTTTTGGCCCTGGTCTGGGGAGAAAAAAAAAAATCCCCCAAATCAACAATTAAATGAAAAAGCACCTGGCAAATGATTTCCCAAGTTGAACAGTCTAGTTTAACAGATCCTGAGGTCATCCCCAACTCCTCACCTTGTTTGATACATTCTGAGTATTTCTAGTGTGGACTGTAAGGTGGCAAATATATCAGCAATTGAAGAATTTCTGTTCTGATTGACTCGGGACAGAATACTAAGGACACTGATGACATCCACCAAGAAATGAATGAATTTAACGATGTCTGCTTGCAGAAGTAACTCTAGAAGTTCTTTGGCTTTCTGATGACTGGTGTCACTTCCGCGTTCATTTGCCTGTAACATAGGCTGAGAATGAAATGGCGGTTTATTTTTCTCCAAATTATAATTTCAAATTGCTCATTAAAAGTATTCTCTGTTATTCTGAAAAACTAAAATAGTATGATATTTCAAAATTACTTACTGAATTCAGTTGCTGGACAATTGCAGGATATCCCTTGAGAAAGTTCTGGAGGGCTGCCTGTAATCCCTGAAGCCACCTCCTGCCTCCTACCTGAGAAGGCATCACAGGTCGGAGGCGAAGGTCTTTGAAGGCAGTTATCAGAGAAATTTTATGAGGAGGAGAATTATGATAGAAGTGATAAAGGCTGTAAAGAAGGTCTCTCACATTGTTGTACAGGGGAATGCTCTGGAACAGTGCCTTGTAAGATAGTTCAAGATGATGTGCAAAGCAATACACAGTCAGCACACATGGCTGGATTTCTCTTAAAATCAGGGCCACCCCATTGCTTTCTCTCTCTGAGCCAGGCGCACCGCCACTTCCAAAACCAACCAGTTTCTTTGTCCAGTCTTGGTTCGACAGCCTAAGTTGAAGATTCCTCTCCAGAGTTTTCTCAATGGCATTTTTTATTGCCAGAGGATCCCTCTTTTCCACTGTTTGTACCCCGACAACTTGGCAATGCACTCTTCCTGCATGTGCAAACTGCACATAGACAAGTTCAGCTTCCTTGGCTGAATTGTTTGTGATTCCATCACTGATGATGGAGAAAAACTTACTTTTTACTAGTTTATCTCTTAGATTTTTCCGTTCCACTTCAGCAATAAAATATGTAAATGTTCTTGCTGATTTGTTAGTTCTGAATACTGGGCCAATATCAACACCCTTCATGTCATCCAACTTGCACATCCAAATAAAACCTTTGAGGGGACGTCCAGTCTTGGCGATAGCGTGACACGATCTGAATAAGTTCTCTACTCTCCCGAGGGTTACTTTGCTCACAGTCCTCACCATCAGCTCCGTGGTGGCTCTGTTCACTGGAGAACCACTTGTTGCTTCCATTAATGAAGCCCTGGCATGAGCCTCGCTGAGATGATGTGCATGGAGAAATTCAGTCCTAAAGTTGTCAGTGCCATAAAAAAAACTCACTTGATTTCCCCTCGACTTCACTCCATGCTTACGACACAGGTCACAGAACATAAGATTTAGTATCTCATCATATATAAGCCAAGGGTATTTTTTTAGCCAAATTTTCAAAAATTGATTGTTCCTCTCTGGAAGGTAATGGTCAAGCTTCTGTGGCCTTTTCTGCTTTTCGGTGACTCGATTCACAGCATCTGAAGGATCTCTGCCTTTAAAATAACTCCACATTGTTATTTGAAGTAATCACCAATGTCTACCCTCCGTTTTTCTTAATCTCTTACCCCTACATTTGAACATTATTTCTGGAAAAAATTATACTGAGTCCTTACTACTTATCAGGCATTCTGGTTAGTGCTTTATATTCATTTAATCCTCATAATTCATTATCCTGATTTTACAGTTAAGAAAGTGACCAATTATTATTATTGCCATGTTATGGATAAAATACCTAGGGCACAGAGAGGTTAATTAACTTGTTCAATATCACAGTGCTCATAAGTAGTGGAGTTGGGGATCACTGGCAGGCAGTCCACAGTCCCCATGTTTACACACTTCGCTATTATGGGTTTCTCATAAGGGCAAAGGGTGCTATGGTCTTCCTCACTCTAGAATCTGTTTCTCCATGTATAAGAGGGATGCTGCTTTTTGCTGCCATTCCCTTCCCATGGTGACAAAAAAGAATAACAGGACGTGCACGGCAGTGTGGCTACAAGATTTGCCTTGGACATGTCTTCCCTGCTGCCCCAGCCCGCCTTCCTGGGCAGTGGTAGAGCCAATGTGTTACCAAAAGGGCGTCAGGCCTTGAGACTCGTCCCAGGTGGTCTTGTAAAGGAGCTGTGCCTCATGCCTCGTCTTTCCCTCGCCCCCAAAGCTGTAATTTTTGACATACATTTATTTGTCAGAGGGGGGAATATATATTTATCTGGACAAAAGGGCAAAAAATTTAAAGTTAAACAATGTCTTAAAAAATACCAGTTTCGCCCTGAAGGCAGAGAGCCTAGACCACATTTCTATCTCACTCCGACAACTTCTGGACACTATTGATCATCAGATGCCATTGTCCTCCTGCCTCTCAGTTAGTCGAGGTTATGTAGTGAGACAGAGCAGCGTCTGCTGCTCTCTTGGACACAGTCTTGTCCCCCCCCATCCATGCCTACATCCTTTGGCTCTAAATGCTTTTGCTAATTCTCTCCTGCATGTCCTCTGAGAGCCACTTGAGAGCACAACTCTACCACAAGATCTTTGTGGCCCTCACCTCCTGCCTCTTGCCCCAGTGGGTCTGTTTGCTGTTCCCTAAATACGTCATGCAACCTCAAAGTTTTAATGTCTACTCTATTCTCCCCTGGGCCTGGAATACCCTCCCCTTGCTTCTCTTCCCGAAAGGTTCCATCCAGAAGTTTCCTCCAGGCTAACCCCTGTGGTAACCCACGCAGGCAGTGATAATTACTTCCTCCTTTGAATTCCTGTAAAAACCATGTAGCTGAATGATCAAGTTAGCCACTACGGCCTGGAGTTCTGAACTTACGCCCTGTCTCTGAGACGCGTCCCTAAATCTAAGGGTCCCCAAGAGGGGTTCATAGGAGCGGCCCTTGTCAGCTTTTAGAACAGCATTCCAGGGCTCGAACAACTAAATGCTGCCTCTCTTGAAGAAGATGTGAGGGTACAGAATTTGTTGGACTGTGTTCTCTCCAGAAAGCCTCTTGGCAGAAGCCAAAACAGCGACGAACTGAATCTCTACAGGCATTACATGGAGTACTGGTGGGCTTACAAGGAAAAGGAGTTCTTATGGTTTAAGTGGGGACAGAGGAACACTGCTAAAGTGTTCTAGTTTCAAGAAACTCCAAATTGCTTCCATTGGAGAAAGGACGTTTTCTGATGTGCTTGTCACTTGATGTCCAGAGACAAGATGTACCTACCCAGAGCTTCCTGTGGTACACAAAAATGAGCGTTTTTGTTTCGGATGCTTACAGTCCCTGGAAGCCACATACCTCATGGTTTAACTCTGCCAGGTGTTGCAATGTTTTTCTGGAAGTGTTTTAAGGTAATACTGCAGTTGCCTATTAGAGTATGTGCTCCTTCAGGATACTGAGCTAACATTTTGAATAATAGTAAGAATAGTCTGTATCAGTATTGTATAATGTTATATATTATATAATATTACTATAATTATATAATTAAATGATAATGGCTTAGATTGCAATTAAACTTGCACATTCTAGGTACCACTTTCTAAGCACTTTATATATGTTAATTACTTTAATGCTCCTATCAACCCCATCAAATATGCCACTTTATAAGTGAGGAAAGTAAGACAGAGAGGGTTAAATAACTTGCCCAAGATCGTACTACAGTCATTCAACAAAAAGTGGATTTGAAAAGAGCTGTCTGTCTCTTCTTACCCAGGAATGGGTCGTCTTACCCATCCAATCATGGGTAAGAAGGGAATTAACATGGAAATGCTAGCGTGAGGCCTGACTCATAGGGCCTGACACCATGTCAGTATTGGCTATTGTTATAATTCAGAAAATACTCATTCAATCCCGTCTGGGTGCGGAGTATGCTCATGGGAATGTTTCCTGGGTCGGTCAATGGAAAGAATTGTCTTGCTGATTCACTGACTGTCTCTTACGCTGCTCCTAAGATTCTCAAGTATGATCTTTGCTGGGGGGCAAGAAAAATGCTAGCCTGAAAAATTCTTCCATTGCATTTTGCATGATCTTGTATGATTATCACACATAAGGTCATTTTTTTTTCCTAATGCATTTGTAATAATCATATCAACAAATGGTATTTTATGTCTAACTACTATCTTTACCAAAGATAGTGGCAGAATTTGATCAGAAAAGGAGTGTTGAATATGAACAGTACAGTAAATGATGCATTTTCAATTTTACACTATCTTTAGTAAGGACTATTGTAAGGAAGACTTTTAAGTTTCTTTTTTTTTTTCCTTTTTTCTTTTGGTGAGGAAGATTGGCCCTGAGCTAACATCTATTGTCAATCTTCCTTTCTTTTTCTCCCCAAAGCCCCAGTACATAGCTGTATATCCTAGTTGCTAGTCACTCTAGCACTTCTGTGTGGGATGCTGCCACAGCATGGCCTGATGATCAGTGTGTAGATCCACACCCAGGATCTGAACCAGCAAAACCTGGGCCACCAAAGCAGAGCACGTGAACTTAACCACTATGCCACAGGGCCAGGCCCAAGACTTTTAATTTTCAAGTGTGTTAACTAATACTCAGCAGAAAACTCCTTAAGCTTTAGTTCTTTCCATTTATATCCTTATACTAGCTACTCACAATTATTTAAAGTGGTCAGTCACTTATTTTAATCAAAGATTATCCATTTCCCTCAATTTTATTTATGCAGTGTAATTAAAAGTTATAAACTGTAACTTAATGACATCAACACTCTTGTAAATTTGCTAAAAATTTAAAAAATGTGTGCCTGGTAACATAATGACTGTTACGTGCAAATACCTATGCTTTTGTCCTAGGGAAAAAATCCATCTCTTTATCATATTTTAATATATTTTAGTGAGCTTGAAAGTTGCATCTTAGCCGTCACAGGTTGCACAGGCATATATGAAATAATATAGGAAAGGTGCCTATTTCTTAGCTTAGAAATAATAGCAATTTTCAAGTTCCAGCGGGAAGTTCAGCAGGATCACACATTCAGAAATACGCCACTTTCAGTCAGTTGTTCCGGACTTTCAAAACTGTTATCTTTTCAACAAAGACCATCTTTTGAAATTGTAGAGTTCTAGGATAAATACAATGGAAGTTGTTATAAAAGATTGTTTTCCAGTTCGTGGAAGGAATATGATAACAGGCTTCATTTCAAAGATGGATGGGCGCATACCAGTTAAGGCAGCGAACAACTGCAGAACTGAGGAAGAAAGACCAAAGTCAGAGGATGCTTTTTGGGGGCCAAGTGAGATGGGGAGAAGCATAATTATGAGAGTTCCTCTGCGAGGGGCAATGTCAACCTTTGCTGCCTGACCTTGAGGATGTCGTCGGAGAACCTCTATTTCTGCGACTCTGGGATGCAGAAAATAAAATGATTACTACTTTTTCCTTCCCTTTATAATATTAGCAAAAATAATAATGAATATTACCTCTATTGTAATAGCCAACACTGTGCTAAGTATTTTACACATTAAAAAGCAACATATGCAATATATATATGTATTTTTTTCAAATGGTATAATTGAGCTAATAAAGAAAAGGGTTCAAACTAAAAGGGCTTAAATCAAAGATGATAATTCATTTTGAACCATCAAGATCCTCGAATCCCACAGTAATACACAGCTTTGTAAATTACAACCATTATTCTTAAACCTGGGTTCATTCACCCGCGTGACCGGGTGGAGGTGGTTCCCCAGGCAGAAAAGGCCTCCCGGTCTGTTTGCCTGCAGTTCATGCACTCGGGGAAGGAGAAGAAGAGCAGAGTCTCCTAAGCTTTCCCCACGCATCCGTCCTCATGCCTCAGGCCTGCACCTTTTCTGGTGGTGGTTCTCTAAACTTTAAATCTTCTCTGTATCCTTGCCATCAAATCACTCTTTAATTCCTTAAATTCCGACCTCCAAGATATTGTTCCCAGAATTTTCCCTGACCAACCTCACTGCACACTGACTCTCTTTTGCTTTGCATTCTCAAGCACTTTTGTAAAGTTCGTATTCTGTTCCACAAAGAACCTAAATAGAAGTTGATATTTTCTTCTTCTTTGCTTGCCTTTTCAAATCACACTCTCAGTCCCTAGAGCAAGTGGTTTTCCTTTTACATCTACTTTTTTTTTTTAACGTAACTGTCTTCCTCCTTCTCTCCCTTCCCACCTCCTTTTCTTACTTCTCCTTTCCTTCCTCTTTCTACCATACTCTGAAAATTGATAAATGTATCAGTTGACATCTTTTAGTCCCAAGGGTTTCTAGAGTTAATTTTTAAGACATACACATGTCAAGTTATAGCTGCTATTTGTTACTTATTTTTAAACTTTTAGTTGAAATGCAAACTCTGGTTTTAAGGTTGTATCCAAAAATGTACTATGGTTATCATTACGAACATTAAGGTCCCTTTTGAAAGGGATCATGAGTGATTGATCATTTTCAAAGTCTACTTCCACTTACTCAAACGCCCCAAAACACTTTTAGTTTTGACTTGCTAATTGGGATTTCCTTTCAGTTACCCTAGTAGAGGATTAAGGCAAATTATATTTCATATTTAGAATCTTTTTACACATCTTTTTATTTTATATTAAAAAAAATCGTGGCTAAAATGAAGAGCAAAAGCAACTTTGAAGAAGGAAATATAGTAAAGGGCACCGGGAACCCACACAATGGGGACGAGGATCGAATCTGCCCGACTGAAGGACTGGAGGGACTTCACGGGCTGGCTTTATGACATTGAGACTTCCTTTGTCCCTGTTGATGTTCACAGTTCCTTCCTGACAAACTTGAGTCGGAGTCCCTCCACAGGTGTGGTGTGTGCCTTCGTACCTTGGAGGTATAAACCCGTTCAAGCTGATTAGATGAGCTAGCACATGCCAGGGTAGGTTCACCCAGGAACACGCGTTCATACCTATTCCATCCACTGGGCTTAGCGCAGAAGTCCTCAGACTGAAGGCTATTTCGACTAATGACATTTCATGTGGGTTTCTGGAAATACTGGACTTTTAAAAAATAAATAAAATATAACCATTATGAAAGTGGAATTGTATTAGTACTAGACTAAAATCAGTTGACTATTCTCTAGGGAAAAATAAGGATTTTCCAGTAAATAGGAGATGTTGGAAGATAAAATAAACTTCTTTGTGAGAGCCAACTTAGTTAAGTGAGAAGGGACCAGAGCTTTAAATCTGAAGAATCCTGAATGATATATGACCATAGGTGAATTCTTAACTGCTGTGTGACTCAGTATCCTGACTACAAAATGGAGATGATAAACCTACAAGACCTGCTTGAATTACTTGTTCTGCCAATTGATGGAATTCATTGAAGATTATCTAGAAGTAGAAAAAGCCTGAATTTTTTTTTAAAAAAAAGCCTGTGCAAATGCTGCAGAGCCATAATGATAAAACGTGAAAGAAATAAAGAATTTATGTGCAGAAAATAACATGTACATATACATGTGAACAGATCCATTAATCAAGTAAGCAAATATTTGTTAACAGCTTTTTTGGTTCTGCTCTTGGTCTGTGAAACATTGAGGGAAAATTCTCTACTGCCTGCCCTCCCTTCACAGACTAGTAGTGGGGGAGACAGAAACACAAACTCATAATCCCAACATAAAACGTAAACCAGAAGCATGCGCGAAGGCTGTCTCTCAATTGCTAGATGGAGTGATGCTGAAATTTACTAACTTGCTGGCGCGGGGCAGGGGAGGGCAGGAGAGAACGCCCAGGACTGAGGATCACCACACTGCCAAAGTACTAGTCACTGTTTTTCTCTTCTTTGTTTAATTCAGATCTGTGTTGGACGAAGCACATAGGAGATAAACTAGAAGAAACCAAGGGCTCGTTTTAACGCCATGCGATCCCAGAGGGCTGGTTTTAGTCATGGGGAACTGATTGCCAACCTGGTTAATCTCAATCTTTTTTGTGCTCTTTTCATGATAATTATTTTCCTACCTTTAGGTGCTATTTCTAAGAACTGCTCTCGAAGATTGTCAAGCTGTTCGATGGTCAGGGTGCCGTTTTCTTCCTTTTCTACAGGCGGAGGACGTATTGGAGGAGGGGGATCTGGAAAGACTTTTACGTCGCCATTAATGAAGAAGTCTTCTTGGTTTAAATACAGTTCATTCTGAATTTTTGTAGATGTTTCAATGTGATAGCGAGCTACCTCAGTTAATTTTTCCACACTGAAAGTGGAAAAATGAATAGGGTTATCCCCATTAAAGATACTATTAGATTAATAGTTTTGCTTATTAGAAATACACACAAAGTTAACACATTATATAGCTAAGTTAGACAATTCAATCTGCATGTTTAAAAATTCTAATTTCCCCTCAAATCCATTTGGTAAACAGGCAGAGTATAAACAAATAAATATAAATTAGAAACAAAATATATGCTCATTCAGACTAATAGTCACACATTTTATACCAAGCTGAACAAAAGAGATTTCATTAAACATGATTTTATTAGTATTAGAATATATTTTACCATGTATGCAAGATTATGTCAAGAGATACATTTCATGCCAAGAATGAACCAGAATAAGGTTATATGGCAGAAAAACTTGTAAAAATATAACCATTAGAATAACACATTTATTTGAAATTAGGATAAACTGTAAAGTGAATCAAATTTGTTAATGGATTTCTAGAAGAGTGGTGTTTCTCTAACTATATATCAAGGAGTCTGATGTGACCTAAGATAGAACTGACAGAATGGCCTCTGATGATATAATCTGTTGACTGCTTTGCTATCTTCAGGAAGAATGACCATGCTTAGCTAAGTCATGGAGTATAAGCAGCAGTAGTTAGGAGGCTCTGTGATGCACTGGAAAGGACCCTAGAAGCTGCGCTCTCTCTCATTCCAGAGACTCTAGTCATGGGTCCTTGGGTAAGTTACTTAAGCTCTCTGAGTTTCCTTATCTTTGCAATGGAGCCAATAACACACAACTCTATACTTGATGGTTATTAATGTTCAATCACATAGGGCATGGGTTTAAGCTGTACTAGGGATTATAGTTATGGCCCTAATTAAAAGCTATTTTCAAGGCCAAGGAAGTTTTGTACATGAATAAATACAATATCATGTATTATAGAGAGGATCTTGTCTATATCTTGCAATAAAGATTGAACATGGCAGAAAAATGCATATTTAATCTGCTCTTAGACAACTCAAGAACACCAAAATAGTCATATACTGAAGATTTTTTTAAATAGTATTTGTTGCTCTCTTTAAAAATACACCCTTAAATTCAACTCTAGCATGCTATATTCGTGAGTGTCCATATAGTATGTATTATTTAATTAGCTTATGCTTGATGGTGTGTGTCTGTTGCCAGGCAGAGGAGAAGAACATTGGATAGCTACTGAGTACAATTCCAGTGGGCTCCTTTTGTAGAGTGAGACCCCAAGATATCAAAATAAGTGCGCCATCTAGTGGAAGGTTACCAAGAGTAACTTTCTCAAGAATGGGAGGGGAAAAAATGCCAGGAAAATGAAAAGCAGGATTGGAAGTTCAAAGGGATCTGATAGCTCTATTTTTTTTTTTTAATCATTGGGAATTTTTGCAATAACCAAAACAGAAAGTAAAGCTGAACAGTCCTAGGTTTTAACTTCTTGTGGCTAGATTCAGAGGTCAGCGATACATATAAACACAACATAACTCTGAGAAACACAGGTACATCTGATAGAAAGGAAGCATTCACACTTGATGGCCACGTGGATGAGAGCTGCATATCCTAAGAATGAAGAAGATATGTTTTCATTCTTGTGACAGGCAGAGAGCAGAATTGAACATCACTCCTCTATGATGCTGAAGAGTAACTGACTTGGCTATCCAGTAGTAAAACTATTTTAAGCACTACTGCACTAAAGTTACCAGGCTGAGGGTGTGTGTGTGTGTTTTATTATAGAGCAACAGATATAAACAACTAGGGTGAAGAGTTTACAACAGAACTTTCCTTATGGGACAAGGATTAGAGAAACAGTTGTCTTTTAGATGGCAGTGGTTGCTTCTGAGAATACTTGCCCTTTGTATTCTACGTAGGTAGAAACTTCTAAATTTTCAGTAAACGTTTATTGTAAACTGTAGTGTATCACAGAATCCTCTGAAATAGCCTGCTTGGCGTGTTTCATTTTATAGATGAAGCCCATGGGGCCCAAAGGGATTAGGCCTGCTGCTGATTTGTGGACAATGAGGGACTCCCCATCTTCTGACTCAGTTGAGAGCCACTTCCACCCTGTCGGGCTGCCTCTTCTTGTCTTTTAGGGGAAAATTAAGAGGATGAGATTCGCTGCCCCTCACTAGCAATGAGAGGCTGGAAAGTCTGTGGAATCCAACAGAAAAGAACTTGGTATTGCCCTTACAAGGGAATCAGCCTAACTGGTAAAACATTCTAGGGAATGACCTCTTCGTCTTCCCTTAATTGGCCTTAACTAATAATAAGTCTGGCATTAGAAAGATATGAAACATTACCTTACTTCTAAAAAATATTTAAAAATTACCTATAATCTTACCTTACAAACTAAGGTCCTCATTGAGTAGTATGAAAACCAAACTCATAAATGATGGGCAAAACTGGATACTGTAATAGAACACTTTGATACATGATTTACTGTTTGAAAAGAAAGAGTCAATACAAATGTATACATGATTTCCTAAAAGGTCAAAATTTCTATTTGTAAGTGTAATTTACATTTGCAAACACCTTAAAAATCTCTGTCAATTTGGGTCTTCAGGAATTAACAAAGTATATTTTTAAAAATTTATGCAATACTTTACCTGGCCATTTCCTTCAAGTACCTCTCGCCAAGCCACTTTTCCATGAGTTTGTACACGTCAACCGCCTTCAATACTAACTCCTCAAGGAAAGCCAATGCTTTTGTCTTTATCAGTTCAAGTCGGAACTGTGTGGCTATCTCTATTTAAAAAGAGAAATAAGGATTTTTTAATGTATTATATGTACATACACTTTCTGATGAATCGAATTCAATTTTAAACCAATCATGCTTCGATTTGTGAAGATTTAGGTACACATCTAATAAGCAATATGGATAACTAATACCTTATCTATCTCATTGAGAAGGAAAAAAGGTAATGTGTGGTAGAATCGTTTGATAGTTTATTTAAACCAAAACCATAACTGAGGTTTACATTTATTGCACTTCATAGCAATATGCTCTTTGGTAAATTGGAATGGGAAAACACAAATAGACAATTTCTGAATTTCCAAAAGGAGGAAGTACAAAGTCTCTTGATGATCTCCCTGCTTGAGAACCTTGGGATGGCAATGCCATTATTCCGTCAGCACTGGGAGAAGTAGCGTGAAGCCTGTGTGTCCCGGGCCTATTGCTGTACCTGGCACACAGTAAGGTCTGTGGATTTGACCTCTAAACTCTCTGCACTCTTTCTTCTTTGCTTTTTCCATTGCTACTGGCCTAGTTTGGGCATTAATTATCTGTCACCTAAACTACTGAAATCACCTCAATCCTATTTTCTCTAAGTTCCTTTGCCCACATTAAATCCAAATCTGCCTCCACACTCCCCAGAGTAATCTGTCTCACCTGCACATGCGATCACAGTCAATCTTCTGCACAGAGTTCTTCACTGGCTCCCAGTTGCCATAAGAGAAAATGTAACTTTCTTGGCAGAGCCTATATGACCCTCCATGATGTAGCCTCCCCATCTCCCTAGTCACTCCTGCCCAGAATATGCCTCAGATTCCCAAGCCACTCACCACAGGTCACCTAGTTATCCTCTTCCCTCCTCACCCTGATTTGTTCCCTAGGCAAATTCCTCCACGTTCTTCCACTTTAGCTCAAGTGTTAGTTCATCCACTAGGACGTCTTTCATGACTCTCCCATGCCGCCTGTGTCCTGTATGCCCATCTCCAATATCACAACATATTATAGGTGATTGTTTGCATTTCTCTTCCTCTAGATTGAGTTTTACATGTGTTTGTTTGTTTTGTGTTTGTGTAGATGTGTGTTTCCCACGACTACTACAGGACCTGGCACATAGTGGAAACTCAGTAAATGTTTATTGTATGAAGGATGGAAATTAGCCGTGCTAGGGATCCTGTATTGAATGAACTGAAAGATGAAGTCTACTGGAAACTATCAAAAGCAGATGTGGGGACAGGCACTGGTGGGGAAGCATGTGTCCCAACTTTCCTGATACCACAGATCTTCCTGTGTTCAACTTCCTTTAGATTTTACTCTTGGGATTATGGAAGCAGGTGGTAGTAGGATGAAGGGAGAGGAGAAGAGGAGAGAAGCAAGGGGTGGAAAGCATTCTTAAAAGCTAATGGTCATTGAGTAGTTAATGTGTCCCAGCTTAGCCAATGCTGCATTTTTATGGTTTTGTCACCTAGTATATTGACCATGGTTTCTTACCAGTTAGGATACTTTTGCTCATTTTCCTATCTTTTTAAATTCCATTTTGATCTACATTATAAGATAACTGGAAGAGCCCGAAGAAGAATATATCTTGTAGAGTCATTGCTGTCTATAGAGAAGGAGGCCCGTAAACACAATTGATCCATGCCTGGCTCTTCTATGGCCTGTGCTCCCAAGAACTCACTTGCAGGGACTTTTAGCCTTTAGTCAGGGTTTATTTTCCTCGTGAGAGGCCTAAATTATTCTTGTTGTAACATAAAACCACGTACGTAGGTAGCCCCAAGCCTTCTTTCAACCTGTAAAATCACACCAACTCTAAAATATTCTGTTTGTTTCTATTTGTTGAGATTTTAATTACTGCTTGTACTCTCCTAACCCTTTCCAAATTCTCCTTGTCTTTTATTGAGATCCCAGCAGGCAGCTGTCAAATCTAGTCTTCATATGGTCGCATGAACACAACCCACTGAATGTAGGTTTCAGTTGGTCAGCTTTGTGTTCTCATAGACACAGTTTGAGCAGCCCCTGGGCTGTTTGCCTACTGGTCCATTTTCCACTGAAAAGTACCATCTTAGTTCTTTCCAACTGTTACCTTCAAATTGAAGAGCAGCAAGATGTTCTTCTTTTATTTTGAGCCTCAGTTTGTTTCTCTTTTCCATTTCAGCCATCTCCTCTACTGTTAGTATTACAGGAGAGGCTTCTGCTGTAGGTGGTGATTTTCCTGAAAGCGCAATATAACATGCTGAGAAAACTGCCAACATACAAGTGTATGCACATGGAAGTTGGACAAAATGAGTACAAAGTGAAATGTGTGGAGCTATAAGCCTCTACTGCCTGGGAAAAGAGAAACCCTGGTCCTGACAGTGGTGAAATATTGACAGACTTTCCTTGAGAATTCTTCACGTGGCATCTAGGCTAGATGCATATAAAAATACCCTCTTCGTGCGGCCGGCCCGGTGGCATAACAGTTGGGTTCGTGTGCTCCACTTCAGGGGCCCCAGGTTTGCCAGTTCAGATCCTGGGCACAGACCTACGCTCCACTTATCAAGCAATGCTGCGGGAGGTGTCCCACATGTAAAATAGAGAAGGATTGCCACAGATGTTAGCTCAAGGCTAATATTCCTAAAAAAAATACCTGCCTTGTGATGCAACAGGGAAAATGAGATGTGCAGCAAGGGCAGGCATGTTTACAGACTCCAAAGAGGGTGAAATTCAGAGTCTGCTGACAGAAATTAGCAAACCCCAACATACCATGCGTGCAATTAGCCACCTGCAGAAGGACCACTCCACAGGGCTATTTGTATTAGCCAAGTGTTTCCCAGGTTCGCATCAAGAAAAGACCAGAGAATAACTTCAACAAGATATGGTTGACATATAGCTGACGGTAGAGAATCTATAAGCAACTTGATCATCTTTTAACTAGTACTTAACTACAAGTACTTCAGTGATTACATAAGAGAATTAGAAAAGAAGAATATGTCAGTATTTGTCTGTGAATTTACCCATTAGAAATGGCTGTGTGATTCCACTTGCAGCCCAGTTTGCAAGATTCTATGTACTTCAATAAATCTTTCTTGAAGTTCTGACCTCAAGGGGTTATGTCTTGTGAAGACATAAACGTGAACAAAGAAACTGTAATAAGATGTAATTACAATAGTAGATGTATGTATAAGTTACAGATGCAACAGAGCTAAATCTCTCTGCATTTCTGTTTTATCATCTGTAAAATGAAGGGACGGGACTCAACCAATTATTCCATTAAAGTAAATTGAAGCATTGCCTTCAAATGCTGCTTATTTCTTTTATTTTTACCATCTGAGATGGAGTAAGGTGATACGTTTTTTATTGGGCCGCTTCTCTTCCCTTTGCTTCAGTTGCAACCCTACCCCTCACCCCCATCCTCAGCACTTTGTCTTAACGCCTACTCATGGCTGCTTAAATGTACTCCATCTGGGAAACGTTTCCCTATCAGATGGAGTGAGGTGACCCTGCTCTCAAGGGACTTGAACTTCCCCTACCAAAGAACAAGGATTGGTCATGTGACTGTCTCTGCTGCTAGACCACAGTTCCGTCAGGGCAGGGACCACGGGTTGGTTTGTTTTGAATTCACAATTGCGTTCTCAGCATCCATCATGGTGTCTTTCACAGAGCAGGTGTCTAACAAACATTATGAGTAATTGACTAGTGGAGTGACTTTGGCTGACGTGCTTTCATCTCTTCCTCTCTTGCCTCAAGTCACTTCAAAAATGTACAAGGGAAAACATTCAGAGAGAGAGTAACATGTGTGCCAGAGCTCATTTCTAACGTTAACTGGAGGTCTCTCCCAAACTGAGCTTTCTTTCTTCTCTACTTTCTCTCATGCCTCTGAGGCAGAGATTTAGGCAAGAGGCCTCCAGGAGAGACGGACTTGCTTGAATTAAACCTGAAACTTACATGCACGTACTTAGCTTTTAACCTTCTCCAGGTTACTGCAGCAAGTGTCAGCTCCTTGGCACACACTTTTCAGGTTACTTAGTGTGATCTTGGAGTTTTTTTAACATGTTCAAAAGTGTCTTTGAGATTCATTTTATCCTGGATACAGTTGGCAACTTGGATAAACAGGTTAGGTGGGATTGGCATGCAATACAATTTGCCAACTAACACTCCAGCTCACAGAAGCCTGGCTCTCTAAGTTAAACCTAACCGAACCCAGAAACCTAACAGGGCTCTGGATGCTAAAACCATGAATACCTTTTGCTTTTTTGTCTTCCTTTTTTTTCTTGGGGGGCTCATTTTTCACTTTTTTATTTGCACTCATCTGAGGAGATTTGTCTTTTGCATCTGCTGACTGGTTTTCTTTTTCTTCTTCCATGAGCCTCTGATGAATTTCAGCAGTGACCTAGTTGTATGAGAGCAATATTTCAGTTAATACATTTATGAAATATGATAATCATTTGGCTTTAGTCATCATTTAATTCCACTGAAACCTCATTCCACTGCAAACAACCACGCCATGTGCTCAGTCTTTACAGAACAGGCACTTGGCTGTTTTACTTAAATGGAAAGCTGGCCCTGTCCCCAGATGCTGCTTCCCCACAGCCGTCTGTGTGGAGGCTGTTCTCTTTCTCAAGCCCTGCCTGCAGGGCATCCTTGAATTTCTTCATTGTCACCTCCAGACTGTGACAGCTCCATGGTTATGCAAAAATTCCTTTCTTTGAGATCTCAGACTCTGTGGACTTAATACTCACTATTCTTCCAAGTTCCTGCTATCTGTTGGCCCCTGAATTGGGGCATTCCCCTATATCAGTGTTTCTCCATCTTTTATTTTCCCCCATGGAGTTTTTAAAACAGTTTCTCCTAATGGCATCCCCTCCATGAAATTTTAACACTGTACAAATGTGTCTGTCTATGTATTTTATGTATGTCTGTGCTTTATACATAAAATGGGCATGAATTTTTCATGCCCCCAACCAAGTTTTAGGAATGCATGCCCTATATTAATTGGGCTCATGGAGACTTGCGTCCTGGGCTTCCATTCTACTCTAACCCTAGACACCATCCCAGGAAGGTGCCGTATTCATGAGGGTGACCTGTCCCACAGCCTAACCTCATCTTTGGTTCTTAGCCTCCTCCACTCAGGGGACTCTCAGCTTCTCTGCATCTCAGCAACACCCTCCTTTCAGTCCCACAAGTGCCCTGCTTTGAGAGATCAGTTGTGAGGCCACTGCATAACAGCTGATGAATGGGGAGGGGTGGGGCGCCGCAGGGATCCCTCCATCTCTCCTCTGAGGCTGGCTCTGTGCTTCAGGCAGCAGAGAAACCTTATCTGAGGGTTTGTGCAGCTGGGTGGTGCCTGCAGTTAGCAAGATTGGACCTTCTGAGATAAGTCCAACTGCTCCTGGAGAGGTGAAGGGCATTTATGACTATAACCCTGAGAAATGAGAGCTGAGAAAAGACTCCCAAAAGGAAGAAATAAAACCTTCATGCACCGTGGACGCAGTAGCAACATGTGGTTGAAAACTTTAAAATCTCAATAGTGCAACTGGAGGAAATGGGTGAGGAAATGGGTGTCCATGGGGGTTTATTTATTGAAGTGCTTACTGTGTCCAAGCCTGATGTTATTTTTGGGGAAAATGGAGTGAGGGGCCAGGAGGAGGAAAAAGTTTGATGGAGGTAAACAGAAAGATGAATAAGGCATAGTCGCTACCCTCAAAGAAGCTTAGTCTTGTGGGAGAGATAGACCAGCCAATTCCTGCCCTCTCCAAATTCCTGATAAGCTTCATAATCCAGGGCTCAGCATGAAACTGTCCCCAACTGTTCTATGAGTGCTAAGTCTTGTCCCACCCTCCAAATGGGTTTCATGCTCCTGAGAGCTGAGCCAGTCCTCCTTCTTGGTATTCTCCATAGCTTTTAGCATGTGTGCTAGGCTCATAGGAGAGGCTCAGGAAAGGCCTATTAATTGATGGAGTTTCTTTTAAAATAATCATATTCCACAGAATACACCCACAGCTTCTTCAATACCAGCAGAGCCTTGTAGAGATACAGAAAAGTTTGAGAAAGCAAGCCAGTTGCTTTTTTTTTTTAATCAGATGCTCTTTAGATAAACATGAATTTCATGATATATACTGTACTTTCAAATTCTTGGTAAAGCTGAAAGCAGACTTGTTAACATTCTCCCCTAAATTGCAAGCAATTCATTTTTGAATCTGTTCTTGCAAAGCATGGTAAGTTAGCAATTTCCTTTAAAATTGGATTTTTCTCCTTTGTAAACAACCTTGTGATGAGGATGATGATGATGACGATGATAATTATCATCATCTCCATTTTTCTGGTTCACTTCCCTCAAAGACCTCTGGGTCTTTTCCAAAAATTAACATAATTTACAATACATCCAGCAGTCTAGCTTATAAGGCTGAAGAAACTCTAGAAATAATGCCTTGACATTGTGGGCGTTACACACGACTTGTTTCTTTGAAATCACTGCATACCTGCTAATTAGGAGAAAGTTTTGCTAAAAAATTAACATAGCACACTAAATGGTTGCTCTTGTTAAAACTTCTGTGTGGAATAAAGCCTGTGTTAAAGTGCCCTCATTTTAATTGCACTTATCTCAGCAGGTACTGTTTTCCCCACAACAATTTACTAAATCAGGCCTTTTTCATTTGGAACTCAAAGTTCCCTCAAGGTCATGTGACATCAAGGTCATAAAAGTCTGTAAGAAACATAAAAGCAGGATTCAAATACAATTATTAGTAATATTAATTACTAAACAATCCTTCCTCCTATGCTGTCTATGTGGTTTTTAAAAGTCCATGAGGAAAACAGTACAAGTTTGAGTAGTTTTCTTACCATAATGATCTATTATATTTACAATTTCTAAAACACTTTCATATATCTTATTTCATTGGATCTTTTCAACCATTTAAGAAAGGAAAGATAGGTAGAATGTCTCTTATGTTACAGATCTGGAATTGAAGACTTGAGAGAGTTTAAGTGAATTTCCTTAAATCACACAGCTTAATCAAGAGGGATAGCTAATTCTCTTTGTGCTGTAGGATACTCTTTCTAATAATGTAATATTTTAAAATGTCCTTTTCCCCAGGTAATTTTAATGGGATTCATAAGACTTGTAAATTATGTTTACATAGCTCAATTAACAATAAGAATAATAATTCATATTCTTTTCTAGAACTCCTAGATCTGGTTTTCCACTCTCTGGTGCTTGGTAGTTGTGGTCTTTGTGGTAATCATCATCATCATTGCCTTCATCAGTAATATTGACATCATCATCATCAGTATAGCAGTAGCAGCATCTCAAGACCTAGTATTATGTTAGTGGCATTATGCTAGGTAAAGGTACATAAAAATTTTAGAATCTAGTTAAGTATTCAGGAAAACAACTAACAAGACAAAAATTACAAACAATAACCCAGATCTTAAGAGCCAAATGAGTGGGAGAAACAAATCTGCTACAAGGACGGAAAGAACATATGATCAGAGAAGGCTAGGATTTCAGGAAACAGGTAACCAAGTGATCAGGAATCAAGGCAGGAACAAGTTCTGAAGAATTAAAGAAACAATAGGATTTAAGCAAATAGAAGGAAGGAGGAGCATATTTTAGGACAGAAAAAATGGCGTCAGCTAAGGCGTCGGAATTTTTAATGCCTATGGAATATGTAAGAAGCAATATCTAGTCAGCTCACAAGAGGGTTTGATGAGTTGGTACCAGCAAAGATATGGAGCTCTGAGCCTCTAGGTCAAGGGTTTAGGATTCTATGGTGGCTACTGGAGGTCATCACGCTACCCCATTCTCCTCCTAGGTCAAGAAAGCAAGATCATTTCTGTATTCTTAGAAGCATCATATGCTTCTTTAAAGAAAAAAAAAATCTATTAATCCTTTTCCTTTATCTGGATCATTTTTCCCTTTTTAATTTAAAGTAGTTGTAGATATATTTGAGGTATAAATCTATCATCTTACTATATGCTTTCTATTTGTATTGCTTGTGCTGAATCTTTTTCTGCCCTCCTTTCTTTTCTTATTTTGGATTGAATATTTTAAATTATTTCAGTTTTTCTCTATATTAGTTTGGAAGTAACATACACTAATTCACTTAGTGGTTGCTCTAGGAATAACAGATGAATTTATTGAGTAAATAATATTTAGACCTTGATGCGTTAATAATTCGTGATGTAATTCCTAGGGTAACCACTAAGAGATTAGTAATAGAACGCATTACTTTCAAACTTACAGATGGGGAAAAAAGCAAGAAAGAAAAGCTACAGAAAGGATGAAAGAATATTTAACATGTGAAAAATATCTAAAAGTATAATTTCCAAAAAAAAGCATTATACATAAAGATTACCTCATAATAAGAAAAAGTTCAATTCACAAGAAATATTTGACAATTTAAAATTTGTTTAGACCCAATTTCATGTCCTCAAATATACATAAAGGAAAAACTGATGAAAGTGTAGAGAGAAATGAATACATCCAGTCTCAAAGTGGGCAATTTTATCATACCTTTCTTGACAATTCAAAGAAGGAGAAAACAAATTTAATGAGGGTAAAGATTTAAACAATGATAGTATATATATGTATTTTAAATATAAATATATACTAAATAACATAGTAAAGATATAAATATGTATACATAAAACAATTTTATATATACATATAAAACAATGGACTATATATACTTCGAGGATATACAGAACATTCTTAAAACTTACCACAAAGCAAATTTCAGAACATTTCAATGAGAGTGTGATCTCTGATTAAAATGTAATTAAGCCAGAAGTTAACATACTATTTAGAAAATTAAAAATATACTTCTAAAACCCTTTGAACTGGATGACAATGAAAATAGCATTATATCAAAACTTGAGATCCAGTTAGAGCAAGTCCACAGAGGGAGCTTTATGGTAACAAGTGCATATGTTAGGAAAAAAAGAGAGACCAATAATTCATAAACTATCATCCACCTCAAAGTTCTAGAAAAGAATGGCAAAATAAGCCCAAAGAAAACAATGAAGGAAAAATAAAATTAAGAAAAAAACACAGTAAAGTAAATCAATGAAGTTAAAAGTTAGTTCTTTCAGAAGACTGATGTAATCGATCTACTTCAGGCTCAGCTAATCAAGGGACAGGAAAAACACCGGAAACCAGCATCAGCACTGGCAAAGGGCCATCAGACAGATGCTGCAAGTATCAACACAAACACAAGAGGATATTTTAAACAATTTCATGCCAATAAATTTGAAAATTTAGAAATGGAAAAATTCCTGGCAAAATAAAATTTACCAAAACCAACCCAAGTTTCTTCCAATAAGAAAAAGAAGATAGAAAGTATCCTATACCTCTTAAAGAAAATGAATCCTCGGAGGGAGGGGGCAACAAAAACTCTTCCTATAAACTTTCCACAAAACTATAGGCCTAGATGGCTTCTTAGTGAATGCTGCCAAACATTTCAAGAAGAAAACTTACGACTTCTTCAAAATCTTGCAAATAATAGAAAGAGATGAAACATATCTGACCCGACTTATGAGGCTAGTATTACCTAGTATTTTAGTATTACTACTAAAAGTAGACAAGGACAGTATACGAGAGAAAAATTGTAGAATTTTCTCATTCATAAACAAAGACTCAAAAATCCTAAACAAATTATGAGCAAAATAAATCCAGCAACATGTAAGGATGCTGCCTCATTATAATGTTGGACTGTTCTAGGGGTGCAATGTAAGTTTAATATTAAAAATTGACCAATATAATATCCCACTTTAACGGAAAATGGAGAAAAAAATCATTTGATAATCTCTATAGATACAGAAGAACCATTTGATGATACAATTCATGAAAAAATCCTCATAATAAGCTAGAGATAGACGTGAATTTCCATAACCTGATAAATACTGCTGAAAAGAAATCTACAGCTAACATTTTTGTGAATCTGGACAAGCTGATTTGAAAATTTATATGGAAAGTCAAAGAGCCAAGAAGCGTCAAAATGGTCTTGGCAGATGACAAGGTGGGAAGATTTGTTCATCCAGATAACAAATAAATGGTATGATATTATGTAGTTTTGCTACAAGGATAGACAAACAAAGCAATGCAACAGACCTAATTTATGATATGTAGTCATACATATCACATGTATGAATAATTTATGACACAGATGATACTGCAGTAACATGGGGAAAGGATTTAGTATCACCTATGAAAGCTGAAGTATTATGTATAGTATTGTCTACATACTCCTAGGTATATACCCAACAGTCATGTGTGCATATGTGTACCAATGGATATGTACAAGAATCTTCATAGCAGCAGTATCCATAATAGCACAAAACAGGAAGCCCAAATGTGTATCAGTTGGAGGAAGGTTAAATAAACTATAATCTATTCATATAATGCAGCACTATGAAGCAACAAAAATGAACAGGATACAGCTCCACTCAGCATGGGATGAATCCCACAAATAATATTGAGGAAAAGAAGACGCAAAGAGACAAAAGGTATGAGTCCATTGAAGGTCAAAAGCAAGCAAAGCTAAACTATACTATTTAGAGATACATACTTGGGTAATAAAACTCTTAAGAAGATCAAGGACATGATTACTAAAAAGGCAAGATAGAGGTTCCCTTGCTTGGGGATGAAGGGTATTAGGGCTGGGAAGGGACACAAGAAGGACTTGGCATGTGCAGACCTTTTCCATTGCTCCCCTGTGTGGTGGTTCCATGACTATTTACTTTAGGTGGGTGCATTAAGCCGTGCAATTATATATTATGCACTTTTCCTATGTGTGTCAAAATCCACACTAAAATCTTTTTATAAATGAAGCAAGACAATCAGAGGAGCTTACGGTCGCTGTTGAGAGAGAGATAAGAAAGAAAGAAGGAGAAAAAAAGGAAGATATGGGGAGCAGACAGGAGGCACTGAGGCTGCAGTGGGATAAGGCCAGAGAAAAGGACCCTGGATGCAGAGTGGCCAGGAAGGGACTTGGAAGACGCCCAATCAAAAGTGTTGGTTGCTTGCTGTGAGACTGTGATGCAAGCTCCTCTCCTACTTCTTCCAAAAAACCTTCTGGAAAGTGAACACTGCTTTCTGGTCAAGTGAGATATTTTGGGGAAACTCAAAGAAGGCTTGGCACAGAACAAAAACAGAAACCGCACTAGTGGACCCAGGACCTGGAGGATGAGGGAACAGTGGTCATCGAGTTAAGCACCTTCTGTATGGGGTGAAGCCTCTGCTTAAAGTCATCTGCATGCTGTCCCTTTCCCTCTTGATTTGGTACAGCTCTTTGAAGGCAAGGAGAATCATCACTTTACCTCTCAGGGAAGGTGGAAAGGACACGAACTTGGAAGTCATATAGACTTTGGTTCAAATCTCATCTCTGACACTTACCTGCCAAGTGACCTTGGGCAGGTTTGTTAACCTCTCTGGATTTTAGTTTTCCACTGTAAAGAGGATAATAATACTTATCCCATAGGTGACTTACGTAAAATGCCTAGCAGAGGCTATAAACTAGAGGCCTGTGGGGCAGATGTATGTTTTGCTGGACTCTGTCAATTTTTAAAAATTTGTTTTCACTTTTAACCTGTTAAAAATCAGTAGATTTCACACTAAAACTTGAATTTCTGGCTATTCTTATAAAATTGGAAAATCTGGCCATGCAGAGTCTCATTCTCAAATGGCAAATTTGGCTAGGGCAGAGTAGCACACAGCTCTTTAGACAGGGGTGTGATTTCCACTTGGCCACAGTCCCACCCTTCCCTATTGCCTTATACTTGACCTGCCTCATTGACATTTCCTGCTGGCCCTTTAGGGCCCCTGCACTTGGAACACTGGTCCAGCATAGAAAATAATCTAATGTTGGTTCACTCCTTCTTTGATCTCATATATTTGCTGATTGACTTGTTTCACTTCCTATTTCTTTCAGAAAAAAAGACTCCTTGGAAGTATAAATTTACACCATGCTTGCAAACCTTGTGTAAATTTTCTATTCATAGCATATTAGCAACGTTGGTACTTACTGAACGGATATTCCTGAAAGGAAATGTAATAACAAGTGCTGCTTACCATGTGAGATATCGCTGAAGAAGCCTGCTGCCAGGTGTCTATTACCAACTTCTCATCCGCCTCAAAGTTTAACTCCACATTTTCTAGCGTGTAATCAATCTTGTCCTTCAGTAGAGCTCTGGATTTTGATTTGGACATAGCCAAATCCAGAGAAATGGATATTCGAGGAACCAGAGGAATTCTTTGGAAAACAAACAAACAAAAGGAATATAAAGATTTCATTTAACAGATTTTATGTAACAGAATTCTATTTCCATGACCATGTTACTTTCTGAATTTTGTTGTCTTGCTTTATTCTCAATTTTCAAACCTGTTCTGGAAAAACTCTTTAAATGGAGAAAAGACTGTATTCAAATTCTTATGGTTTAGGAAGTCTTATTAACAAGAGGGAACTAGAAACAAACAATAACAGAACACAATTTTCAGGTTTAATTCTCAGTAATTATGAAGAGGTGGATTAACCTATAGCAATTATGAAGAAAAGCAATTTTGAAATATATCCAGGGCATAAAGGAAAATGGGACGAGGAATAATTCAGTCATGAGAAAGCAAACCAAATGCAACTGGGCATCACTTGTTTAAGATGACTAGTATTATTTGGCTTCCTAAAGTGGACAGTATAGAAGCAGAAAATGACTGCGGCCAGCCTGGTGGCATAGTGGTTAGGTTCACATGCTCTGCTCCAGTGGCCATGGGTTCACAGGTTGGATCCCAGGCATGGACATACACATTGCTCATTAAGCCAAGCTGTGGCGGCATCCCACATACAAAACAGAGGAGGACTGGCACAAATGTTAGCTCAGTGACAATCTTCTTCATCAACAAAACAAAACCGCAGGATATGACAGATGTGAGGTCTACTGGGGTATTTCATGGAGGCAATAACTTTTTGGTGATGGGTGGGGAAGAGCTCAAGTGACCTTCCCCACCCTTGAACATGGATGATGAGGGGCTTTCTTTTTGTTTTGTAAAGTGCTTGGGAACACAAAGTTAAGCTCTACCTCTTCCTTCTCTTAACCATATTGCTGCCCCTATGTAGAAATTTTAGAGCTTTCCCTGGGAACATTCTATCCCAAAAGGACCCCAGGATCTCAAAGTTAACAGAAGGAGGGAAAGATCCACAGAGCGGAATGTTTCTTGTGATTGGGATCCACCTCAGTGAGACAAAGAGTGAGGGGCTTTCGGCTTGGACAAGGAAAGGGGAGAAAGGAGCCTCAAGGGATGGCTTTGCTGAAACTTGAGGAGGAAAGCCAGGAGCAATAGCTCAAATAAGCATTTGGTTTGGCAGACACAGGTTGCTGGGGAACAGAGCCGTGATTCAGATTGTGAACTCCAGCAAACAATTAGCTTGGCCTTGTTTTGAAGTATCAGACAAGGCTTCTTGAACTTAGCTCTTTGATTCTTACAGTGCTTGGAATTCTGACAGGGTACTGTGCTTATAGAGGCAACGTGTTCAGCATCTACTACCCAGTATATGTCTACCCACAGGACAATTTATGTTTTGTTTTTTTTTTTTTTTTAAGATTTTATTTTTCCTTTTTCTCCCCAAAGCCCCCCGGTACATAGTTGTATACTCCTCGCCGTGGGTCCCTCCAGTTGTGGCATGTGGGACGCTGCCCCAGCGTGGTCCGATGAGCAGTGCCATGTCCGCGCCCAGGACACGAACCAACGAAACACTGGGCTGCCTGCAGCGGAGCGCGCGAACCTAACCACCCGGCCACGGGGCCAGCCCCGATTTATGTTTTAATAATCCAGTAATGCTAAATCTCAGTCCCTGAGACACATGAGATTCACGTGGCTAATAAATCAAAGTAAGGTTGTGTGATCATCTCTAGACGCAGTACAATGCTCATTTCCCAATGCCTTGGTTTGGAGGACAGCAGTGATGGCATATCATTTAGAAAAAGAATTTGGGTTTAGAATTCATTTACTGGAAAAAACTCTGGTTTAGCTAGCTCTGCCACTATCCGTAGACATGAACTGGGGTAAGTCACTTGACTTTCTGAGGCTCTGTTCCTTCTGAAATAATGAAAATAATAATAATATGACTATTATCATTACTAATTATTAGTAATTACTAATTATTAGTTATTAACTAATTATTACTTACCATATTATTATTATTACATTTTTGGAGGACTAGAATAGATAAGCTATGTGAAAATGCTCAACACTGCTTGTTTCCCTTATAAATGTTAAGACTCTGTGGTTGGTTGGTTGCTTGCTTGACACATTGATTGACTGAGAGTTCCAGTAGGTATTCATAGCAGTGATTTGAGATTGATGCAGAG
This sequence comes from Equus caballus, assembly GCF_041296265.1. Classification (NCBI taxonomy): domain Eukaryota; kingdom Metazoa; phylum Chordata; class Mammalia; order Perissodactyla; family Equidae; genus Equus; species Equus caballus. Next base: position 44,372,607 of record NC_091704.1, read on the forward strand.
TTGTTTTGCAGAAAATAAGAACTGGCTGTTCTTTTGCCTGTTTCTTGCTTCTAACCAACATTAATAGCTCCCCCATTACGTCTGGCTTGCTATTTTGTGCTAAGAACAGAATGCACTGCTACTGTAGACAGTGAAACTTGGCCTCTTTTGATGGCTCTGATGGTTCATATTGCCTTTGGAATTTTTTATTGTTTCTGATTTCAAAGATCTCTCTCAGCAGCTTGCTGAGTTAAATATTTCTCTTGTATTTGTATCAAGAAGAGAGTACAAACTTTCTTTCTTGTGTTTTCTTGCTTACACATGGGCCTAACAGGGATATATTGGGACCAGACCGAGGATGTCTAGAGAAAGAAGAAACCAGCTTCAGATCACTGTATAACCCTATTGTGTTCAAGACATTTCAAATCCTTTTTGGAATAAGAGAAGGTAAAACACACAAAGAGAGAACATGCAATACTCACAATTTAAATAGTGCTCGTAAGTAAGAATAGTTTATTGTCATATTATGCAATAACAATAACAGTCACCACTTATTGAGAGTTATTGGGACTAGATCTCAAGTTTTCTGATTCCCAGATGTGGTACTAAATGCTCTGAGAATTTCATTTCTGTAATCTTTCACAACAACCCTACTTTACAGATAAAGAAACCAAGGCTTAAGAGAGTTGGAGTGACTTTCCCAAACAAATAAATTGTCTTAATTTATTTACATATAGTTAGCAAATAACAGACCCAGGATTGAAACCAGATCTATCTGACTTCAAAACATATTCACTACCCCATATTGAGTTTGCGTAACTCCTGTGACCTGCACTGACAGAGAAAGCTTGTAAAGTAAAGTACGTACACTTCTTTCAATCTACAATACATAGCTCACCTCCTTGGAGATTTAAATCTAATGTTCAGTGCCTGAATATTATTTTTTAAACTTAACTTATTTCTTTTTCCCCTCTTCATATCTTACTGGTCATGAGAAAATATTACTTTAATTCTTAATTCTATTTTATTAAGTTATTTTTAATTCACTTAAGTTTTAAGGATTTTGAGTTTTATTTTTCATTATTTTAATGCTTACTTTTTGCTCTGTTTTGATGTTTTATAGTTGGGAATCACATCACAGGAATTACCACCACTCCCACTCCCCCATTTCTTAAAGACATTTTTCATTCTTTTTGTAAATTTTCAAGGTTGGGGATCTGGCACTTCCTCTGCCCCCACCCACTGGGTCTACAAAAGCAACTATTTACAAACTTTTATATCGCACAGGAATGTTTGGCTGAAAATATAATTTTTCTTCCACCTTTACCACCAAGTTTATTTTCTTGCTGGCAGGAGTCTGATGTTAGATTATTAATAAGTCTTTCAGTCTCACGAAGTCACAATCACATAGGACTGAGTCTTTCCTGTTTCTCAATTTCCTTACCTGTAAAAGAAGACTCCTAACCCCTCCAATTTTCACTTACATAATGTCACACACACACGCGCGCGCACACACACACACACACACAGAACTGCTTGGGACCTTTCATAAAAGTGATAGAGGTTCACAATTTCTTACTATAAACTCTTGGGGCCAAAAGCACTTCAGCATTCAAAATTTAGAGCCAGCTCTGATGGCCTAGTGGTTAAAGTTTGGCGTGTCCCACTTCGGTGCCCGTGTTCGGCTCCTGGATGTAGAACCACACCACTCATCCGTCAGTAGCCATGCTGTGTCAGTGGCTCACATAGAAGAACTAGAAGGACTTACAATTAGAATATGCAACTATGTACTGGGACTTTGGGGAGGGAAAAAAAAGAGGAAGACTGGCAACAGATGTTAGCTCAGGGTGAATCCTTCCCAGGAAAAAAAAAGAAAAACAAAAGCAAGTTAAAAAAAAAAAAAAAGAACTTGAAATTTATATATAATATATATTCACTAATATCCCTAGCAGAGTCTGTTGGAAGCACTCTATAATAAAATACAATATACCTCTGCAGCAAAAATGAGTAAATATTCACCATAATTGGGATAAACAGTGCATATCAATAGTCTTAAATTAAAGTTAGAAAAAATTTTCAGTTTTTGGATTTTGGATTTGCAGGTACAGGACTGTGGCTTTTATTAGTGGTATTCAATTTAAAATCATAAAGTTTTACGTTCAGACCAATTACAGTGCGACACAATAGCCTCCCTTACCTGAGTTGGCATTCCAAAACGTCTTTAGTACACAGTTGGACCAATGGGACTCTGGTAAATTTCTTATTGTCATCTGTTGGGATTTTGCATTCCATTCCCCTGTAATAATCTTGAAGGAGTCTCTTTGTATCTTGGAAACGGTTCAGTTCTGCCTTTAATAGTAAATATGCATGTTAATATCCAAGAAAGAACAAGCTGATCTGTACATATTTCCCATATAAGCTCTGTAAGCACTATTTAAAAACATTTAGGTTGAAATTCATTTTCTGGAAATTAAGAAAGAATTGGCTGCAAGTGTATATCTAAAATTTCATAAAAATTAAAGATAAATGGTGACTTTGCAGTCTGTGTACTTATTGAGTATAATTCCACTTAACAAGATGGCATTTCTATTCTTCTTGATATTACAAAAGATTACAGTATGTATTATGTCTGGTGTATGTTATTCATTATTTTGACATTAAGAATTCTTCTGTGTCCTGTATTTAATCAACCAATACATTAACAAACTCTTGAGTGTCTTCTGTCATAGGTAACATGTTAGATGACCTTGGAGATACCAAAAATATTACACATACAAATACAAAAAACTGAAATATAAAATAAGACTAGGTTTTGGTCCTCTAGAACGATTTAACCTAGTTGTGGAGAAATGACAGATAGTAAGATAAAGTGATAATGAATTGTTCTTTTTTCACAGTTTCTGTTCTTACTCCATACGTACAGTAGGGAAATCACTCCCCTGTGCTCACAGAGAAATCTTTCCGCTGGCTTTGCTAGTAGGTGCCTTGTGGGAAGTGGGGAAGCACAGTAGAGCTGGTGGCAAGGTGAGCATCAGTTATTCAAAAGTGACTCCCTGCCAGCCAGCTCATTTCCCTTTGCAGTGACGATGAAATGCATGCAGAGTGAGACCCTGTGCAGTGCCGAACACACCAACATAGACCATGAGTTTTCCAACCCGTTCTCTCATGAAGTGACAGATCAGTTGGTCTATCTGTGCTTCTCTTCGGTAGCATAAAAACAACCTTCAGACTTTGCTTTGGTTAGTGGGGCTGCTTAAACCAGTACCTGAGGGCCTAAAGATTGAAGCTCTTACACAGATGTATTCCATGACATCTAGTTAGTTACAGAAAGCATCTTTTCTAAAAAGAACAAAACTGACTTAGCGTTCAAAACCTTCAGCTGAACCTAACCCAAGGATATTTATGAAAGGATCCCTATATTTATCAAGCAATTAATGTTGTCATTTATTTCATGAAACTTCAAGAAATAGTCTTGTACTGTCATAATCACAGTTTAGAACAAATAAATGTCTATTTCTACATTGTAGTCCACAGCAAAAGACAAGGATAATTTCAACAAGGTTGTTTTGATACAGAAAAGCATAAGCCAAATTGCTCCTGAAACACTGTTCTCTGCTTTATTAAACTTTTCTAGCTAAATGACTGAAACAGGAAGAACTTTATTTGGTTAATTTGAATCTATGTTTCAAAATAAAATTAACATTCATATATTGTTTTAAATTACAGAACATGTTTTAAATTGGATATTAAACAAAAACATATATTTAAGTAACTTTTCAAACTAGCATTTTGAAATTACTAGGAAAACTAAACATTTTTCTCTTTCCTTGCAGGAAAACCAAATTGTTTTAAAATATTCATATAAGGGCTAATCTCACAGTTTGACAATAAGTGATTGACCTGTCATGCTTAGATTTGGTAAAACAGTAGAGAAAAAAATCAGTTTTGTAAATTATGCTCATGAAATTACACTGCACAGTGTCACATTTACAATGAGCAGCATGCAAATCTAAACACAATTTGGATATTGACAAATAACTTTGGGGAATTGAAGAAAAGTGTTGCAAGATTATACAAAAATTCTTAGTCATTAAACCGTAGGATTATATTACTTGATAAATAAATTTAGAAATCAGGAAATTATTTCCTCCTTAACTTAGAAAACTGAACTCTTTAATAATGATTATGTTTAGTAGAGCCTATTTCATACAATTGGTATTTGAGACAGTGCTGGTATCTGTGCCTTAGGCTAGCCTTGTTGTAGTGATTATTTTATATAAAATGTTTATTTAAGGAGCATAATTTGATTCATTATATAGCGAACTATGAATAAGATACCATTCTATATCCAGGATTCTCATATAAGCAGACTCGATCAAGACTGCTCTCACTTTACGATAATTACTGAATACTGCTTTCTTACTGTTTTTCTTATCACAGAATCTTAGTTTGGAAAGGAATCTTAGAAATCATCTAGCATAGCATTTTCTAAAATTTATTGTGTAAAAAACTTGTCCTATAGGCTGTTAATGAGTACCCTGCTGGAGGTAAAACAAACAAAAACTTTGCAAAGTCAGTTTTAGAAATGCTGGGTTAACATACCAAAAGGATTTCTTTATTGCAGGGCATCTTGATGCCTTAATACGTCAATACGCCTGTCGTTCTCCCAGGAAGAGGAAAATGTAGAGTATGTAGCACCTCCCAAAGTCATTTGATCACTGAATCCTTGTTTTGTGAAACACTGTAGGACTAGTGTTCCACAGAACCCACTTTGAGAAACACTTATCTAGCTGTCTGTTACCCACTACCATGGGCCCTTGAAGACCTCGATGAGGAATCTTTCCCCTAGGCCTCCATAAACATGAGTAAGCTTCTGCTTATGAGCCTCCTGGACAAGCAGCTCAATTACCTCAAAAGTCTGTTATTTGATGGACAGTTCTAATCATTAGGCTCTTTCTTCATTTATGGAAGTGAAATCTACTCTCCTCTAATTTCTATCTTTGGTTTTTGTAGGCTCCTATTGATCAGTGCAGAATTGGGCTCTTTGCTGTTCTATGTGGCAGGCCTTCAACTATTTAAACAACACTGATGATAAAGCAGTGGCTGAGAGTACGGCTCTGGAGTTAGGCTTCCTGAGTCCCAAACCCCAGCACTCCCACTTATTGGTTGTGCAGCATTGGGCATTCATTTCACCTATGTTTGCCTCAGTTTCCTCATCTGTGAAACAAGGATTATAATAGAATTCACTGCATATGGTTGTCATGCAGGTTTAATGTACCTTACATGAAAGTCCTTAGAACAGTGCCTGGCACGTACGGAGTAAGAACTCAATAAACATTAGCCCTTAAGCTGCCCTTTCCTTTATCTTCTTTTCTTCTAGTTATTTTTAGATGTGGATTCAGTTTCTCAGGGTGAGAACCTTAAACTTAGGTATTGTGGGTGTAAGAGTCATACCACTCCCGAAAGGGGTATGTATTGCTTGACTGATGAGAGTGAGTCACAAAAATTCTCTATTCCCTTAGCCTTTGCTGTAGGATTTCAGTTACATCTGCCATAAGCTTTTGACACATCTTTTCCAACATTCAACCTCTGCTTGCCCAAGCTGGTGTCCCAGGGATGCTAGCCAGACTGGCTCAGGCTGCTTGAGTGTTTCACTTTAATCCTTTGCACAACCCATGTCTCGTTAACTCCCACCTGGATCCTGGAGCCAGCAATCAGTGAGGCTGCCCTTGCCTCTCAGGTTTCTGCCTACTTCTCAGGCCTCCTATGGTCCAACTGCCCCTGCACCAGAGACTTGTCCCTTTGAATACTGGAAGTGCTAGCATTCATTGGTCCTTAGTTGAACAAGCATTTATTGAACACCTACTATGCACTAGCTCTGGCGACTGTCAGCTAAATATTCTCATTTCCTGCAGCATCTTCTCAGGTAGGTAATCAGTTGAAGGCTAGAAATGTACCTTTTCCATTCTCTATCCTCATTGCTATTCTTCTAGAAAAAAATACTCATGTAGACATGGCTTGACCAAGACAGCCTTCATATTCTCCTCAGCTTGACGAAATTTCACATGGGCTTCTTCCTAACCTAGGCTCCTGACTGAAGTATTTACTTTAGCAAACTTGTCATTATAAATCCTTTGAATCTGCCCCTTTGAAATGTAAATCTTTTTAAAAGCTTCTTGCCAGTTTTAGAACTCAGGACTGTCTTTCCCTAGGACCTGGGAAACCTCTCTTTGAAAGGTAAGCATCAAGGAACAGAAAGCCTGCGTCCCAGCTCCTCTGGGAGGGGAGGTGCCTAACTTAGGAGGGTGGCTTGCTCCAAGTGGTAGAACTACCTCCTGTTGTGAAGATAGGAGAAAGTTTACTTTTCCTTTAGGCAAGGCCAGTCAGCAAACATAGATGGTCTATGACTCTCTACCCCACTCCAGCTCTTAAAATCTCTCCAGCCCTTATTTTTGGCAGCTGCGTATCTAGACTTGGTCTATGCTCTCTCCTCTATTGTTGATAATGTCTCAGAATAAAATCTATGTCTATCTTCTTATCTTTCCAGTGCAGTTTTTTATTTAACAGACTGCACATATAAGTTAATCGAGTTGTTCTGATGAATAGTCTGCTTTTCCAGTCTAGACATAAACTTTTTTCTGGAATCAAAGGCCTGCTGAGTCTGATCTAGCCCATGCTTTATGGCTGGTTTGCTTTCCCAGGCTTTGGCTGGCCACTTTGAATGTCTGCTGTGAGAGGCTGATGAGGTAACAATCAGTATAGATACCATCTCTGCTGTCCCCTCCACAGGTCTGGGCCACCTGGAAGCAAACCTGGTGGTTAGTTGTTTGGGATGCTCCCATTTCTGATGCTCGTTTGGTGGAGGCCAAAATCATTTATTTCAGCTAACTTCCTTGGCAAGCAGGAGCTCAGGCTGGGCAGAATGCTATAAGTAAAATGAGCCCTGAACAGACTCCTCACAGTCCTAAAGGAGTTGTTACATGAGGGACATGGCTGTGGAGGGAAGAGTTTGTATTCATGACTGGCTGCTCTTACCTGCATCAGTGAGAAGAAATGGTTCATCGTTATTCCCATGGAATCCTGCAACCAGCTCTCATTTATGATATCCAGACGCTCCTGCTCGGCCTCTTCCTTCTGGGCATCACAAATGTCCCACAGGCGGTCTCGTAAATCCTGAACGGAAAGAAACATTGCTGTTACGCTTCTGATTGATGGCTCAAATTACCTCAGTGTAATAAAACTAAAATCCTTGGCCTGTCCTAAAAATGACTCTAAAGAAAATTTTGACCTAATGTGCTCATGGATTTTATTCCTTCATTCAACAAATATTTATCTGCTTCTACTCTATGTCAGGCCTCGCTTTCTAAGACTAGCTCACCACATCGTAAGCCTGTGTCTACCACAAATCCACTGCAGTTCCTTTATTCGTGGGTGTCTGTTTGATATATTCCAATCCTTCCTCAAAAAATTTGTTTGGTTGAAAAAGTCCTTTCAGGGAATTTCTGAGGAAATGGTGTCTTGCTCGTGGAAGACTCATGCAGCTGTATTTAATGCAAGGGCACAGGCCTATTAATTAATCACGAGTGGAACATGTCATTCACCAAGAAATGCTATCAGAGCCTAATGGGATTGTCCAAAAATAAATTTGTACTAAAAAGCTAACAGTAAAAAAATCTTTTAAAGATCCCAGCTCTGACATGTACCAGATTCTGAGCAACAATAGTGCTGATAATTTTCATAAAAATAACAATAGTTACCAAGTACTAAGGCCTTCATATATGTGTTGGAATATAAGTCACCATACTTATATTGACACATTTAATGCTTCACAACAACCTTAGGTACTATTATTATCTTCACTTTGTAGATGAGGAAACTGAGTCGCAGAGAGGTTATCTTCTTAATGTCATATAATGAGTAAGTGCTGGAGCCAGGACATGAGCCTGTGGTCTTGAATAACATGTACCACTATATTAGCTCTTGTTACTTTATCTGTAGAATGGGGATAACATTACTCACCTTTTAGCTGTGTTATATAGAATAAATTAGCTTATGTATGTATGTAAAGTATTTAGCATAGTATTTAGCACAGAATAATTCCTTAATTAGTGAAAACTATTATTATAATCTGATTCATAGTGATAAAATATTTATGGTTTGATAAAATATCTCACTAATGAAATATATACAGTCCAATAAAACTTGACATTTTTCACAATAACAATAATTTGTTGAACATGTACAATGTGTTGGGCACTGTGTTAAGTACTTTACATCGGTTACCTTACTAATCCCCACACTAAGCAAGAGGTAAGTTTCTGATGAGAAAATTGATGCTTAGAGAGGTTAAGTCACTTGCTTAGGTGTCAAGTGTGGTGGAGCCAAGAATTTGAACACAAGGAGTTTGATTCTAGGGCTTGGATTTTACTTATGTGATACTGTGTTTGAGGAACACTTGGCATTTTGGTTTGCTACCTTATGGGGGCTGCACATGAAATGAAAATATCACAGTCTTTTATTTTTTACGAGGAAGATTGGCCTTGAGCTAACATCTGCTGCCAGTCTTCCTCTTTTTGCTTGTGGAAGATTGTTGCTGAGCTAACATCTGTGCTAATCTTCCTCTATTTTATGTGGGATGCCGCCACAGCATGGCTTGATGAGCAGTGCTAGGTCCACGCTGGGATCTGAACCTGCAACCCTGGGCTCTGAAGCTGAGTGCACAAACTTCAACACCATGCCACCAGGCTGGCCCCTCAGTAATTTTTTTGCCCAAGGAAATAATTAAGGATGTCATAAGTATTTAACTGGATGAAATTTTCTGTATAATTCTCTATAATAAAAAATTTGTGCTCAACAAATATTTGTTAATGAAATGGTGACTAAAAACAGAAATTTGTTAAATAAATTAGGATATAGCTCATTAGTGGAATATCTTTTAGACATAAAAATGATGAATTTTTATTGAGAAAGAAAACATGTTCTACTGTTGAAAAAGAATGTTAGAAAACAATATATACATTGCAATCACATCTTTTTGCAAAAATAATTGCCCCAAGGTAGTAACAATGGTTAACTATTGGCAATGGGATTATGAATTTGTTATTTTAAATTTTTCTTTTTATTATCTAGTTGTCTACAATAAACATGTGGTATATTTGGAATTTAAAAAAATCCCACATTAGATATTTTTAATTTAAAAACCTTCTCCTTCTACCAACAATCACCTGACTGATATGGGGAAGAAGAAGTATATAGAAGGGCTGGCATTATAAGTAAGTAGGAAAGAGGTAGAAAAGGCAGATATGTTTTAGGATTTACATAGCTATTAATTAGTATTTGAGGAATGTCTAAGAAGAGGTAAAATATTTCAGTTTTACCAGGACATTCGTTGATTCAATACCTCTTGGGTCAAATCCTCCAGCAGCCGCTCATCCAAGTCACCCTAATGCCTTCACTTAATCTCAGTAGCTTCCCAATTGGTTTCCCAGGCAGTCTCCTTGCTGCTGCTCCACTATAGACTCTTTTACAACCAAAAGCCAAGGTTTCAACTCTTGTTCAGATCAACACCAATATCCTAATAATGACCTCCAAGGCCTTAGCTAATCTGGTCCCTATGATCTCTCTGACCTCATCACCAACCACTCAGCCACGTTCACTCTGCTGCAGCCACACCAGCCTCCTGGTTGTCCTTCAAACACACTAACCATCCTCCCCTTTCAGTGCCCTTACCTTTGCTTTTCACTGTGCCTGATATACTCTTTCCCCAAATAGCTACATGGCTCACTCAATTACTTCTGTCCTGAATTTGCTCAAATGTCACCATCTCACTTCTCAGTGGGCCTTTCCACAACCACCATATACAAAATGGTACATCAATGTTCCTTTTCCCCTTGCTCTGTTTTCTTGTTCTCCACATAGCTCTTATTGCCAATGACATATCACTATACGTTTACTTGTTTATTTCTTATTCTCTGTCTTCTGGCCACCAGAACGTATACATCATAGGGTCATAGATTTTTTTGTTCACTGTGGAATCCCCAGCCCCTTAAACAATACTAAGACCATGGCAGATGCTCAATAAATATTTATAGAGTAGACGAATGGGCCATGGGGTAGAGACTGGCATTGTTTTTGTTGTACAAATAAATATTGAGATTATAATCAGACTGGACTATTAGTAGTCTATACTTAAGTGGCAAGGGAAAGAATTCCTCTAACAGGATAAGGGGCTCTGTAAATTTACACAGAAAAGATGAAGGGTAAGAGATTGAAATCAGGTTTCTTGTACACTGGAGGGCTTTAGAAAGCATCACGGTAATAAACTCCATTTATTAATTTATGAAAATCTGCCTGACTACGAAGTGCCAGGCATTGTGCTTGTTGGAGAGGCAAAGATGTATAAGATTTGGTACCTTCCCTCCAGGGATCTATACCATAGAAGCAACTCTTTAGGTTTTCCATGCCGTTCTCTCCTTCTCCTTCTCCCTGACATCAACCAATCATATACCTGCCTTCAAAATAGACATGTACATAATACCAGTCAAGGACACAGTTACATGGCTCAACAAAGGGGTTAACAGCTGCACAACAGATGCCAAGAATGCTCTTGTACTGCTGGCCTTGGATTCCCTTTCTGGAAGCATTGGCCACCACATTCTCCTTCTGAACTCAGAGTGCAGAAGAGCCTTTGCTCTTCAGAGTTGGCAGGCAAGTGTCCAAACCATTTTCCTCCTCATCCTCACACCTCAAGAAAGTAAGAAGGGAATGAATTAGGATTTTGCAGTGTAAGATCTGAGAGTGTGGAGGCCCTGGCCCAGCAGGTCACAGATTCCCTTACATTCAGTCTTTGGTGTAGCTCAGCCTTTGTTTCCTCATCATCCCACAGGTCATCAGGAAGAGAGTTGAAATCAGTCTGCCATTGAGATACAAAATTTTGCTTGTGATCTGGACGCCTTAGAAACTGCTGGAAACCTGTTCTGTAAGACATTAAGAGAATGAGATGGAGCTTACATGTCATACCTATGAACTATAAGATTCTAACTTAGGAAACTTTACTTACCTAATGTCATATAAGTAGGCAAGCACAGTATGCTGGTCTTCTCGTAGATGCCTGAGTACTTTTTTGATGGAGTCTATGTAGGAACTTTCTATTAGTTCCCAGTAAGGTACTAAAAATGAAGGTATTTCCTGTTAAATGGTAAAGCATAAAAATTATTATTTCAAAGTGAAAATTCTTCCAAATAATTGAGTCAAAAGAGCAACACTAAGCAAGGAGATCAAGCAGCAACTGCAACTACATAAAGCATTCTCTGTGAAATTTCTTGCTTCTCCTTTCTCTTCTTCCTCAGGTAATTCCTATTCCAAATAATTCTTCATGTCTCAACTCAGACATAATTTCTTCCAGAAATCTTTCCGTGATCCAACAAGTCTATAAGATCACTCTCTGAAGCTCTGAAGTTGTACCTTACCACCCCGGACTTCTCCCATTATAGGATCAATGACATTAATTGTAACTGCTTATTTATTTGTCTATATCCACCTCAAGAATGTCAGTATCATAAAGCTAGGAACAATAGTTGTCTTGTTCACCACTATACAGTTTTTCCTATAATTACCACAGTGTCTCAGACATAGTAGGTGCTCAAGAAATATTTATTGAATGAATGAATTGAATTGTCACAGATGGCACATTTTGCCTAAGTTAGGGCATGTCTAGTATGGACAACACCTACAGTTCATGTCAGGGTGATAATGAGTTATTTCTTTGAATTTTCCCAAGAGTTTTATCTTGGCTGTGTGCATCATGAAAATTAGAAAGTTTCTTTTATCTTTAATGATGCAAATAAACAATCAAAAACAAGAAATAATCAAAATGAAATAAAATTGAAGATACATATTATATTCAACATAAACTTGCCATACCAATTATTCCCTTATTGACTGTGCATTTCTTTACTCAGGGAATCACACATGAGGACCTCAGAGGTCATCTAGGCTAACTTCCTCTTCAACCGAGAAATGCCAAATACTGGAGATAGATTATCCAGTCTCTCTGTGGACCTCACCAATGGATTAAGCATGAAATTTCAAGGCAGCCCCCTCCACTGCCACACAACTCAAATTCTTCCTGTGTTGAGCAGAAATTTGCCTTCTTGTAGTTTCCACTTATCAGCCCTAGCTGTGCTCTTTGGAGGACGACAGGCTACATTCATACAGTCTTCCCTATGACAGCCTGTCAAGTATTTGAAGACTTGAGTGAGGAGAAGTAGGCAAGGATTGAGGATGAAACCTGCTTGTTTTTGTATTCCCAGCATCTAGCATAGATTTGCACGTAACAGGTGCTCAACAAATGTTAATACGGATGTAGGTAGACTCACCTGAACCCAATTTAGCATCAGTTAAATTTTTAAGAGACTGGATGGCTCCATCAAGTTCTAACAGCCCACAACTCTATGTCCAACCATACTTCAAGTATTCATTTATCCAAATTAAACATTTGCAGTTCCTTTAATGCTCCTCTGATATTATTTTAACATTTTTTTCTTACCTAGTTGCCCCTTCTAGTTTCTAGTTTTTCATGATCTCTCTTAAAGGATATGGTATCCAGAATGATGCTAAAGACCATTTTAAATAAACTCACTGCTAAACTTCCCTCCTGGTTGACTTCAATCCATTACTTAATTCTCTGTGCTTAGAGAGTTACCACCTACGAATAGACCTAAGTGAATTAATAACCTGTTCACAGCTCTCATTTATCTATAAGAACTTCATGAGAAATCGTCAAATACTGTTTTTAACTCAAGATATACTGTGTTTATGACTCTTCCCTGATGCACCTACCCAAATGCTATCAAGGAAAAGGAAGGGGCCAGTTTAGCAGGACTTAGTCTTAGTGAACCTGTGTGGGCTCTGGGTGATTACTTTTCTATTTCATAAGTGCTCGCAGGTCATGTGTTTAATAATTTTCTCTCAATTTTGTCAGGGATTAATGTACAGGTTATTGGTCTGTATATTCCTAAATCCCATCTAGCTTTCATTAAATATTTTAGCATATGCCTACATCTGGTCTTCTAGAATCGCCTCTGTGATTTCTATGAGTTATTGATAATGTCATACCTGTAGGTTCTTCCAGTCTCTGGGATGTAATTTTTCTGAGTCTGGGGACTTGAACTTAGTGATGTGGCTAGATCTTCAGATCTACGCTTTCCAGTTAAATAGTCTTCTCTTCATTAGAGAAGACTGAACATAATAGGAAATTGGTAGCCAAAGCAAATATTCTCCAAATCTTCAGAAGTTGGAAAGCAAATACCTCGCACTCCAACTGCCTCCTTTGTTCTCTCTGCACCTTCCCCTGTGGCTGGAAGAACGGGAAGAACCAGGCTCTCCAACTTGGCTGCTGCCTCCTCCTGGGAGAGTCAGGTATGAAAGCAATCTCTCTCTCTCCCTTTCCTTCCACATGCCTATTGAGGTAAGGTAGATCTGGGTCCTAGGAAGGCCTGGAACTAGTGTTACCCGATAAAGAATAGGATACTCAATAAAATTTGTTGATTATCTGAAATTCAAATTTAACTGGGCATCTGTCTTTCTTCTTCCTTGGCAGGCAAGCACTGCAACTCTGTGTGAGAAATTTAGAGTGGGAAAAGGACTAGAATGGATCCCATGGCCTGCTTTGTTTCTAGGCCCAAGGCTACTTCTATTTGTAGCAAAATGTGTTTTCTACATGGTTTTGCTTAGGTAACTAGACGTCTGTGCTGCCTATCTACCCATTGCTCCTCCAGACCAGTTTCTTAGCCTTCATTCTCCACCCGGCTCAGTGCTCTGGAAGACTAACTTATGAGAACTGCTTTAGGAAACTCCCTTGCCCTTTACCTCCTGGGCAAGAGATGAGAGCAGGAACTTGAGGTCTGGTTATGTATTTCCCTGCTTTTTTCTGCTGGGTCGCTGTGCTTGCCTGCATCCTTCTGCTGAAGGCCACAGCTCTAGTCAGATGGCCCTCTTCATGCAGAGGTCCTCGTGAGGTCCAAGCCTCTGCTCCCTTTCCTCACCTTCTCAGGCCTAGTGGCCATAATAGCTCCCAGCTATCTCTCGTTTTCAGGGTAATAATCTAATCCTTGTAGGTTTCCTTATTTAACGGCTATATCCTTTATTCAACTCCCCTCAAATTATCACCTGTTTTCTGCCAGAATCCTGACTACTAGAAGATCTACATGGGAGCTGGTGCCGTATCTCAGTGTTAATGTTTATTTTTTTACTCCTGCTCTCTATTTCCCTCTTGTCCTCTATGAATTATTTTTCTCAAGGGCTTCAAGGTTTGGAGTTAAGGATTGGATTTCAATATTTATGCCATATTTTGCCCCTGCCAAATAATAGAATTTTAATTTTATCTCCTTCCCGACAACCACTTCTATATCCTGCTTCTAAGACAGTTTTTGAATATCTTTATTTTTAAAAGTAGCTTCTGTTTGGCTGAGTGATATCAATTACACAAATTCATAATTATATCATTTAATGTTCTCATCTTCAAATATTTTCCGTTCTAATTTCCCCATCAATGCTACTTAATGAATTCGTTAGAGCCCTATCAAGAATCTATTACATACTCTGCACTGTGTTTGATTCTGTATTAAATACAGTGAATTATTCCACGTTTTCCTACCCTCCCCCAAAGAGTCCATCATCTAATTGGGGAGATAAGACATTTCCCTAGGAAAGCCCAAAAATGACAGCAACACCACAAATCACTACAATTCATGATTGGGTCTCAAATGCTGGGCACAGATGGTCAGTGCCAAGAGTTAGCAAGGTAAGCAATCACTGAGGACCGCAGTGAAGGAAGACAGGGATGGAGTCTTTCAAAAAGCTCTTGTCGTTTTAAAAAGCTTTAAAGGAAAAACCTTTCTGTGTGATTCTCCTAAGATGACTTATCAATTAGAGCAAACAGATTTGTGTAGGTGGCAATTGTGCTTTGTGGTTGTCAGAGAACAGAGTGCTGAATGGAGCTTCCAGGGCTTACCTGAGCATCTCCTGCCTTACATCTCCTGCCTTACACTAACGCACCCATTTAAAGTTCTCAGGCCAGAAAGCTATCTGTTCTTTCATTAGTTTAGTTGGCTTCAAAAAATTTTTACTATTTCTAAAAAATTAGAGGTTAAACTTCCTTTGGAGGCGTTATGATGAGGGCATGAGAAAATGGATGGAGGGCTATAATTTGCTGGATATGTGTTCTGGGGAAGTCATTCTTCCAGGAAAGTGCATCTCTGCTTGTACTGGGGAGAAAATTAGTCCTCACAGAACCCATTGGTGGCCTTCATTTCAGCACTCCACAGCAGTTCAAAGCATGACTCAGAAATGCGAGTGAGTAGAGAATGGATGAGATGTGGTTCAATGAGCAGTCTCAAAAAATCATCTTGGTTTTTTAACGAGTATATTCATTACTAGCTATGAAAGTCCTTCTGGATGGTGCAAAAAAATGGTGTGACTGTTACTATAAATAGGAGAAACAATAAATTCTACCAGCTTGAATCTAAACTGCCATACCTCAGCAATTGGTTCATCCACATAGACCCATTCTTCTGATCCGGGCTTAGGTGGTGGCGGACCTACTGGAGTAGGTGACGTATTTGTAGACTCAGCAGGTGATTTCTTTACTGGTACTTTCCCTCCTGCAGATTTTCCTTTAGAACCTTCAACGTGATATCAAATCATTCCATTACAAGTAAATGAAAGAGACCAGATTCTGGTGGATGAATAAATCTGTGATTTCTGTGGACTCCAGGCAATTCACTAACTACTTCTTAAGCAACTTCGGGCAGCCTCATCAAATCAAAAATGAAAAACTTCATTATCCACAGCCCTCTGAATTAACCAATAATGCCAACAACAGTGTTGTTGTTTGTTTGTTTGTTTTAAAAAAAAGCAATCCAACTTCTCTTATCTCATTGGCTATGAAAAGCAACTTGATATTGTATTATTATCTCTGTCCTTGCTTCCACAAGAAACATGTGGTTCTATAAAGTGTAGACTCTAGAGCAAAGTATATTTCATTTACTATTGCAAAAACTAGTAAATTAAATTCCAGCCTGAAGGAGGGAGAGGGTAGCTATAACACGAGTGATGCTATTGCTTTTCCTGGAAGCCCAGGGGCAGAGCAGGGAGGAAGGAGGTTATTTTAAGAGTCTGCCAGAGTCAGTGAGGAATGTTAGGGAGGATAAGAAGAGGTATTGTAGCTCCTGAATATTCTCACATTCCCTGCACGAGACACAGGGTTTCTGAGTAGGAAACCGTATTTCTTGCTACTGTTATGGAGTATGGATGAAGGCAATTGCTGCGTCATAAGCCTAGATGAATTAAGGCATAAAAGTGAGAGAGAGAGGAAGGAAGAGAAGAAGCAAGAAAAAGAGAAGGATGAGGATGAGAAAGAGGTCTAATTTTTAGTTCAAAATTCAGAAAGGGCACACGCTTCACTTTCCGAGATAGCATCAAGAAGCGGGAATCTAGACAAGCCTCACTCTGATGGACTGACAGACCTTGTGACTGACCAAAGTACCTTAACTCAGAAAGTATTAATATTTCCTTAAAAATCAAGGTTATTATAGTTTAGAAATTCATTCAGTTTAAATTCCACTTACCTTCAGATCAATTATTGAATTTTAGATGCAGTTTGTAGATGCCTACAGAACTGGGAGCACTTTCTTTCCCAAAAATGTATTTTTTTAATGAATATTCTTTAATGATAATGCCATTTATAAAAGTAAATATATCTTCCACGTTTATGTTAGTTTAAAATATATGGATTATAAGTAGAGGGGAAATTGTCAATTATGTCTTGTGGGGAGTTTATGTGACTTCTACTTATACATTTAAAAACAGTGTCTATTATCCACAGGTCTTAAGTTGTATCTAGATTTTTAAAATTTAGAACAATTTAAGGAAATCTTTGTTCAGGCAATAACCAAAAAATGTTCCTTACTTGATATATATTTTTCTATATGGTGATTTTTCATTCTTTGACATGAATCTCTAGTGCAACAAAAGTGATAACACTATGACCATTTTAAGATGAATTTCTCTAAGAAGAATTCCTAAAAGGAAGAACTTGGTAATTATAAATGTGAGACTGGAATGAGTTTCTTTTTCTTCTTTTCTTAAATATCATGATCACTCAGTGAAAATCAAGAGAGTCAGGGAATATATTTGGACCATTGTTCTTTGATTCTATTTAACTTTTATCTAATTTTTAACAATGAAAGTGCTAAGAGGCAAAAGATTTGAATGAATAAAAATGTATCTATGTCATAGTGAATGAAAACAGATGTCACTTTTGCACAAAAATCTATCAACATCTTAAATACAATGGAGGGCTTTCCTTTTTAAGTACCTCCCATCCAACCATATGAAAGCTTCAGTTTCTAATAAGATATTTGCTTTTGCTTGACAGTTGGATCACTGAGTCCTCAGTGTAGCCATTCTTCATGCATAAAAGGTTTAGAGAGTAATCCATGCTTAGCATAAAGGTAGATTTTAGCTTTTTTATTTTCAGTTATAAGAACCTAATGGTAACACATAGAAGCCCATTAAACAAGAACAAGTACAAATAATCATAAGGAAAAAAGAAAAATGCAATTTTAGGACACATGATTTATTTAATCACGTTATCTGTAAAGAAATGGTCAAAGTTGAAATGATAGAGCAACAGCTTTGAGCAAAGAAAATAACATAGTAGGAGCTCAGTAAAGGTAAGAGTAAGGTTCATCAATTGCTGAGAGGACATTAAGAAAACTAGAACACTTTCAAATTAAGTTGACACAACTCAGAGAGATGAGAGGATTGTAGGAAGGAGGAAAAGATATGGAAAGTCTGATTTATTGGTTTTTTTTTAAAGAAAGGCATTATTATTACCTTTCGGTCTCCAAATATTTCCTAGTAGGATCTGATTTAATTAACAGCTTCACTAGGTAGAAGCCAAAAGACTGGTTAACAGTGATGGCTTCCTTATTGTCTTGGGGTTGGCCACGTTCAGCAAAAAAACAACTCTTTGTTGTTAAGAAATAGTGCTGATGGCTGCCTAGGCCACAAACACTGGCAAGCCAAGTAGACACTCAGGATGTCTAGGATGAGATGAAAGCTTTAGCTCTGAAGCAATATGGCCAGGAAGAGAAGTGAGTCAGTGTTAGGTAGGGAGCCAGAGATGGAACAGGAACCAGCTTATTCTCTAAATCACTATTGAGAAGCTATTTTGGAAAAGCTTGAGGAGGGAGTTTTCTCTCCTTAGTGTCCTAGAATTCATGTTGTTACTCTGTGTGGAGCTGAAGATATGGAATGTGAACAACTATCAAGTGATGAGGACTGGTTATCTGGGATCGCTTATGGGTCCTAATTTAATTATACTTATCAGTAATAAGTGATGGGAACTCCCTACGCCAACTACGGAAAGGAATCTCCTTTCTGTTCACAGTCTTTGATAACTTGGTCTGGTGCCAATAATATCCCGTATTCACTTAGTCTCATTTACTCTTGAGTCAGACTTTGTTCTGTCTACTTTTTTGTATATTTACTTATTCCTTACAATAGCTACATGAAAAATTACTTTTATTAACCCATTTTATAGATGAGGGAACTGAGGCATTCTAAGGTAAAGTTACTTGCCTTAGATCATTCATATGGTAAATATCAGAGCTGGGATTTCAGTCTAGGCAGGCTGGCTCCAGAGACTGCGCTTTTGACTGTCACACTTCATTGCTTTTTAGTGTCTGTTTATGTTGCTCATATTCAGCAGTGTTCATTAGATTGATATGTAGAGATTTGCAAGCTTTAGAGCAGTTTTTACAATACTATTGATTTGACTCATAAATTGATTTTAAGATTGTTTTCTATTTACATTGCATGCAAACAATTTTTCTACTTCCGGTAAAATTTTTTTAAAACTACAGGCTGAGAAATAGATTCATTAAAAAACTTAGACTTAAGAGTATAAAAAAATTATTTAATTCACTTAAACTATGGTAACAGTATTAAGGCAAAATTCGGGGAAGTTATGAGCAATTTGGTGTTGTGAGTTAATATGGGCATGTAGATGACATTCTCCAAAGACGGAAGAGGCTCTAATTTTCCCTTCTCATAGTTTAACTGTTTCTAACACAACACTACTTTATTTATTTTGACTCTCAATTTCCTCATGTTTGAAGTGGGAAATGATCATTTCTACTTCAAAAGAGGTTATTAGAATTAGTGAGATTATATATATACACAAATTATCTTGTATAGTGCCTGGCACACAGTGAGCACTCCATAAGAGGTAGTTTGTTATTATGATTATGAATTATATTATAAAAAGAGATTGTTGTTGAATTTTTCTATCTGAACCACAATCACAAATTAACCATAAACTTTCAGAGGTGTGGCATAAACCTTCAGATGAAACCCAATGTATTTTGCATTTGCTAGAAAACCTATTAAGGGCTTGTACATGGTTCCACATACTGTCCTTTGTTTAAGGTGATAAAAATATATTTTAGAAATTCATCCTAGAAAAGCTTAGTTTTTTGTTTTTTTCTTGTACAATTGGTATATCTCCTCTCTCTGGAAATGTGAATGAAGCAACCCATTATGCTTCCTTCTTTGCCTTGTTTGTTCAGTTCTTCTGAGTTGAATGAGCCACCACAATAAGCATGGTGTCCTTGAGTTGGGCATACCACCTCCCTCATGTCAGGGCTTGGCTTTTATTTCTATTTCAACAGCACTTTTATATACATTTTTTAAAAAAAACTGTAATGCAACTTAAATATTTTGGAGAAGGGGGTACCTTATAAATAATACCTTAGAAATAACTGAATGTTTCTGATATTCCAGTGGTTAAGGCCTGGGGCTCTAGTATAGTAGTTCTCCAACTTCAGTGATCATCAGAATTCCCGAGAGGGCTTTTTAAAACACAAATTGCTTTGCACCTCCAGGAGTTTCAGATTCAGTAGGTTGGGGGTGGGGCCGAGTATTTGTATTTCTAACAAGCTCCCAGGTGATGTGGATGCTCCTGGTCTGGGGACCATTCTCTAAGAGCCACTGCTCTAGGGCCTAAAGGCATCTAGGTATTTCAATTTCATTTCACTTTTATCTTTTTTCTCTGTTCTTCCATGTCCTTTAAATTAGATGTCATTAATGTTTATAACATTGACTTTACATTTATTGCTAAGTAGTCTGGTAGTACCTACAACCACAAGTCAAATCAGAAGCCAAGCACTCGAACAGTACTGATACTAATACATGGCAGGCCAGAGGAACTAAAGATGGCATTATTTCCAAAGGCTTGTTCTACAGAACTCTAGTCCCATTGAATATTCCTCCAAGAGAGAAGAAATTTCTCCAAAATGTTTTCAGTTATTACATACTGTATCTCCCACTCCCTTAAAGATGCACATTAAAATATTTAAAAATCTCGTAATTAAAAACATTTTAATTTGGCAAAACTCAGCATTTTAGATTTAGTTGATTATGGAAAACTGTCTTCCCTTAGCCCCTAATTAACACCTCCTAAGCAAGGCCAGAGGGTGTAAAAGCCATTGTTATACGAAAGAATGAAATGGGACAATGGTAAATGGGTTGAAGAAAATAAGAAATGCTTTAAGAACAACATAAGTACAATTGCAAATGGCATTTCAATGTCAAGATTTGGTGGGGGGGAAGGGTAGGGATTGATCTAATAGAAGAATAGGAATGAATCAAAGATGTTAATATAAGTATGGGAGATATAAGTTTGTAGACAGGAGAAAGGAAATGGTTCCTCAAACGCTAAAAGATGCTTTAAATATAATTGATATAAAATGGCCAGTGAGATAAACAGATAATCAATCGTAGTGTTCACCCCTAATGGTGTTAATTTCAAATACTAAAAATTAAAATCATGTAACTTTCTCTTAATGAAGGAAATCTTGTTATAAATGCCAAAAAAGCAGCATTTATATGTAACAGAAAGATTTCTAAATCTTGACTGAGTTCACCTATTTCAAATACTAAGCACAAAAGAATATCAGTAAAATAAAAGCAAAAAATGTTTGGAAGTGGTTGGTGCTATTTAAATTGAGCTAACTGCATGACTCCAGTGTATATATTTAACTGGTTGAACTTGTATTTGCTTATTGTTTTCTTAGAGTCTATATACTTTTAATTAAGGATGCTCTTAGAGCATGTACATTATTACGTCTAACTGATGATTTGGTACCTAGTATACATAGGTGTATTTAGTTCCTATTTTTGAGGATTCTATGATGATCCTCCATTTACTTTTGTAGATCACAATGAGAAAGCAAGGGATGATAAAGCAATGTGAAAATTCTTCTTTTGTTAGTAAACAGGTGAGAGCTGAGCATAAATTATATGTTAACTCACCAAATGGCTGTAATTATATAAGCCTATCACAT
Organism: Equus caballus; assembly: GCF_041296265.1. Classification (NCBI taxonomy): domain Eukaryota; kingdom Metazoa; phylum Chordata; class Mammalia; order Perissodactyla; family Equidae; genus Equus; species Equus caballus. Next base: position 44,393,996 of record NC_091704.1, read on the forward strand.
CATATAATCAGAGAAGGGTGAGAATCACAGTTATGTGTCTTAAAATGCCAAAACAAATATCTTTTTTTTTTTTTTTTTTTGATGAGGGAGATTGGCCCTGAGTGAACGTCTGTTGCCAATCTTCCTCTTTTTGCTTGAGGAAAATTGTTGCTGAGCTAACATCTGTGCCAATCTTCCTCTGTTTTTTGTATGTGAGACATTGCCACATCATGGCTTGATGAGTGGTGTGTAGGTCTGCACCCAGGATCTGAACCTGTGAACTCCAGGCAGCTGAAGCGGAGAGCGTAAATTTAACCACTATGCCATGGAGCTGGCTCCAAAATAAATATCTTTTTTAGCACATCATTTTGTGAACACTGCACACTTTTGGGTTGCAAATGCATTGGCAATTTAATGAAAAGCTAAACAAAAGTACACCCTTCATGGCAGCCCATTTGAATGTATCCTGGAAAAGTCAACTGTATGTATCCATAACTGCATTTCAATCTTTAATGAATTGGTTGCTATAGCAGCTTCTACATAAATCTAACTAAAATGCTTTTCAGAGCCTAGGATTTTCTTCTACCAACTATCAGTTACCTTAAAAATTATATCCCCCTTATTTCACAGAAATGGTTAAAATAGAAAAAAACCCATAAGTGAAATTAGGGTCAGGAAAAATACAACCTAAAGAAGGTGATCAAAACCAGGAGAGGGATTAGAAGGCAGATATTAAGACCTAGGTCCTTGCACAGATACTAAATCTGAGCCACGATTTGGATCTGAACTTCTGGACATCCAAAACAGAAAAGGAAATGTTATCACTTAGAGATGTTAATTATCTAACCACTCAAAGGAAGGACTGTTTTCCTGTTCTTTGATTCTGAACGAAAGTTCTCATCTGGGATTTCATATAGAGACCACTGAACGATGTAGTGGGCGTATTATCCCTTCAGAAAATATAATATTGGGTTACTATTGGTATAATGAAAGCTTTACCTCCACTTCTATGTTATGTTGTGGAGGAAGCTGAGGATATTATACCAACATGCTTATTCCTTGAAAGCAATTCCATCGGAGGCCCAAGAAAATATGGTTTCATATGCAGCTTTCTGATGGCATAGCACCCAATGATAACACCTACAATATCTACGATGAGTGGATATTCTATACATTAGACATTCTCTAAATTATTCCCCGCAAGCATCACTTTTCTCAGCAGGACCTTTGTTAAGTGCCAGGCTGCATTAAGATTAAGGTTATATTCTTTGGCAAGGGCCTATGGTCTACAAATGCCTGAGAAAAGTATTCAATGCACACTACTAAACAAATCTCACTATTTTTACTGAGACACTTATAAAATGCAGAATTATATTGAATCATATCCATCTTTATCTGCTGTACCTTTTCTTTTGAGTGAAGCTTCACCTTTCTTCCCTTTTCCTTCCTGAGAAGATTCTTGCTTACCATGCGGAGATTCTAGACAAAATTCAACACATAAGTATCATTGATGATTTTCTTCAATAGCCTGGGCTATGCGATTTGTAAGCAATCAAATGTTATTTCTCACAGATAAACAGTTACATTCGTAAACTGCATAAAATGACTCAGGTCTTCATTGTGAGTTAAAATTTACCTGAAGACAGACTATGGATTGAAACTTCTCGAATGAAAGCCCTGATGGCACTATTCTCTTTTGTCACACTGAGAATTTTAGTCCTGAATTTAATATCAACATTTGGTAGTGGATTTGATTGTGAGCTCTTTAACACAACATAGCTGCAGAGTTTTAAAAGTTAGTCACAAGTCCCTTTGAAGCATATCAAAATTTGGATGTACTTCAACTGAATGATACTTATGCAATAATACAACGGGATCTGTAATAAGAATGACACCAAAACACCTTGAAGAAGAGTTACTAACCACATCTTTTTGATATGGTGTATTCTTGAACTTCTCTTGACTCCACACTTGCGAGCCCTGTGACTTCTACATTTCCACTTCGCACTGACTATAACTTGTAATGCAAAGGCTGTTTTGGGTATATTTTCCTTGGAGTCCTTGAATTTAGTTCAGATATGTATTGGAAGGGGAAAATGGGAAACTGATGATCTAGAGATCAATAAGATGACCCAAATAATAAATTAGTCCCTTGAAAAAATTCACTACATTCCACATGATGCACTAAACAGGTTCAATCATTTTCTTCCCTTTTCCCTGGACTACAGTTTTCTTTTTCATTGGAAGGATGGACACATAGGGCAATTTAAATGCCTGTTTGACCTATTCTTTATATTTAGAAGTGATAGTTATAAGAATGTGTGAATACATAATACATATCACTTACATTTAAACATCTCAGATCCAACAACCAGGGTTCCGTAGAGATAAGACAAGTGAAAGACAAAAGATTAACCTGGAAACTTTGTTAACTTCTATAAAAGGATTTGTAACATCCAAATTCTTGACCATTAAACTAATAAATAAATAAATAAATAAATAAATAAATAAATAAGAAACAAACATTTGAATTAGCTGCTTTTTTAGAAATAAGCTTTAAAAACAAAGTCCAGATAAGCTCCTAGTTCCTTTAATAACAATACTCTGGGTAACCAACTACTTAACCAGCTCTAAACTTTAGCACAGACAACAGGGAAAAGAAAGTAAAAACAGAGATACTTAAGATATTGAATTTATAAAGTATTGTAGGGAAGTCTAATTTATGCTGGGGGCAGTACGTACTCTGTCCATTATATTTTAATCAGTTCCAAAATATATTCTGAAATCTCAAAAAATATTCGTAAATAACAGCATGGATAGTACTACTGTATTTTGTCCCCCTGAGAAATTTAGTTTTAAATTAAATTCTGACATTTGGTAGTGGATTTGATAATAAATCCTCTAAGGGCACATAACAGTGAAGTTTTTCAAATTTAATCCCAAGAGCATTTGAAGCAGATATAAAATGCAGAATCATATACAATGTAGAACGATATTTGGACAAAATGACTGTTAGTACTCAGTGTACTATGAGTCCTCTGCCTCCTCCTTTACCCAATTTCCAGGCTGATTTTTTTTTTGGTAAATTACTCCTCTTTTTTTTTCATCTCCACTTCTAAAGAAGATTGTAATTGGATATTTGAGTTGGGCATTTTCAGAAGCCTCAGTCCTTCAGTTCTGAAAATGTTATCTTTTGAAAAAAATTGTAAATTATTAATATAAAAACGAATAAACCTGCTGGAACCTCCCTCTCTAAATTGCTTAGCCAAGCTTCCCTGAGCTGTAAGGGCCTCCTGCCTGCTCTTTGCCCCATCAATGCCCACAAGCACTGGGATCTCCTTCCAATAATGCATTGCTGCTGGAAGGCAGTAATTAGGCCTCTGGAGATTAACCCTTCTAGACATTTTAAAGATCAGGCACTAGCCCTGCCCTTGGTGGAAAAAAGAGACAGATACCATAACTCTTTGAAGCAACGATAGCTTTATTATTCCCCCAACACACAGTATTCAGGAATACAATTTTAAATTTGCAAGCAAACTTTCAGAAACTTAAAGACTGAACTGTGTTATAAGCAGAAACACTAAAGATTGGTTTCAGGGAATGGGTCAAATATATAGACACTCCTCACTGTGAGCAGGCGGAGGCAGAGGAAGGGGAAGGGAGAGCCATGGCCAGAGGTTAAAGGCCTCTATTGGATAGCTCCAGGCTCCCGTGAGCCACTGTGAAAACTGTCTGCCCCAGGTCTAAATGGTATTTTAAAGATTTCCATTTTTTCCTCCAGACCTCTGTATCGGTTTTTTAAATTCCTAATAAGGTAGTGGGAAAAGGGCATGTATTTAATTCATGGCTTTGTGCATTACTGTTCATATGAAAAAAAAATTTTCTTAGAATTGGTATAGTTAGCCTTTAGTTAAGCTCCATTTTATTGGAATACAATGGTCGTTAATAGATCATGATATATGTTACTAAAGTCTTCAAATTTGTTTGTTTAATATAAATAAATTTAACTAAAAATATTCAGACCTATCTCAAATCTCCATAAATCAGAAAGATTATGGAATTTAGAAATGTAACCATGACACAATATTAAGAATAGCTAGGTGGACATGTGTACTGCACAGCCAGCCACTTATAAAGCTAAAACCAGAAACTAGAGCCACATTTGTTTCATGTACACAGCACCAAACTGGTACTGACATTCTACCAATATCATGCATTTCAACAACTGAACACTTTACTTTTGTCATTATATTCATTGTCTACCACTTAATGGCCCTTAGTGGTTAAGGATCTAGAAAGAACTTAAGCTAAAAAATATTCTCTACATAAACTCTTTATACATCTACATTACATATTATAAAATATGTTTACCGAGATGTCAGGTGCTTGTTTCTATCCTTTGATAATCACACAGCACTGAAGATGAACAGTTGCATATAAATTCTAGTCTCTAATGAATGCTGTTGATTTGTTCCCTTATTCTCGTGGACAATTGGCTATGCTAATTCTCATTTTCTTAAGATATTCTCACTCTTTACGTAAACCTAACTCTACAGTTCAGCATATATAGATGTCTGTCCTCTTGATCTGCCCTAAGTTCCTTCTGCTTATTCTCTGTGCCTTTCCTCTTCTCATCTGTGGCCTTATTCTAATCAGTAGATCTGAGTGTGAGGACTCCACTTCCCTCTATGCAGTAAAGCACCTGGGCTTTGTGACAACCATGCTATTAGCTACTCAGGGCTTTTCCACTTCCATCTGAGCATATAGCCTTGTTTCGTATGATTAAAGTGGCTGAGAAACTGAATGTAGATAAATGGACTAGTACCATAATTCATAATTCTCTTCTAAGTGAAAATAAGAAACTGGCAAACAGGATTATAAATCACTCTGTCAATCACCTGATGGTGGTTTTCCTTTTGCCGGAGTTTTTGAACGCTCTTGCTGAGGGTGGATTTCCTTCTCTCTTTCTGGTTCAGGAGGAGGAGGGGGAGGAGCAGCAGGAGAAGAAGGCTCAGTCAGGGAAACTTCTTTTTTCTCAGCTTCCTTTTCTTCTAACTTCTTTTTAACTTCAAAAGGATAAGAAAGGACTTTTATTAGGGACTCCAACACTTACTGTTTCACTTAAACTAAGATCAACCTAAAAAATATAAACTGCCCTTATTGATTTAAGGCTAAACTCATGTTTTAGGGCTCTCCCTTAAGTCATTCAGCCCTTAAAGCTAAGATTTTAAGCCTTTCTGCTTGGTTAGAAATACTGTTTCCCTTGCCTCTGACGGTGTTGTTGATGGGGATGAGGATGGGGGTGGGATGTGTGTATGTGTGTGTGTGCGCACACGCGCGTGTGTGTGTGTGTGTGTAGCAGGTAGAAAGGCTTGTTGAGGGGGTGACAAATTGAAGAGTAACAATCTAGAAGTAGCTAATGTAGTGGAATAGGAAAATAAAGGATTATTTCAAAATTTCTAGTGGAAAAACAAGGTGAAAAAAGTCTAGAGAAGATGAGGAGCAATGTGATAGAGGACGTGGAGGTGAGGAGGAAACGGAAGGGGAAGGAAATGCGCAGCACCAGCTTCTGTGAGTAAATACGTATAAAGCACTTATAATAATGCACAATACTCAAGTAAGTCTTAGCAATGCATTCATTCACGCAGCAACTACTTACTGAAACTGAACTGTGTCTTGAGGGAAAGGAAGGGACATGAAAATAAGGTAAAACTACTACTGATACTGACAACATGGCAAATAACACGAGGCACAGTTCTGGTTGCCGGAGAGACAACAGTTAAACGAAATAGAGAAAAATCCCTGGCCCTGTGAGGCTTGCATTCCAGGGGTGAGAGGCAAACCATAAACAAGGTGAATAAGTTAATTTATAGAGAAGTTGGAAGGTAATAAGTGCTATGGAGAAAATAAATGGAACAGAGCAAGGGAGATCAGGAGTGCTGTGGGCAGCTTTTAAAGTTTTAAATAGAATGCTGAGCAGGGTAGGCCCACTGAGAAGGTGACATTTGAGCAAAGACTTGAAGAGAGTCCAAGAGTGAGCCGTGTGGCTAATAGATGGAAGAGCATTCCAGGCAGAGGAGACAGTCAGCCCTGACCCTGGAGGGGCGCAGCATGGCTGGTTCGTGTTTTTCTAGGCTCCTATTACTGTTACATTCCTTTGCCTTTCATGGTTCAGGTTCATCTTCCTGGCAAACCTTCCTGCCCTCCCTGGCCTTCCCAGCCTCCATGCTAGAAATGGCCACTGGTCACTGACTGACTGTACCACTGCCAATGAATGCTTGCCCTCTTGTATGGCTACTTCTCTTCTTTCCCCTCTCAATTTGTCGTGGTTTTTTAATATTCCATCAACATTTATTAAGCACCTTTGAGATCCAGAAACTGGATAAGCTTTGAGGAAACAATATGATAAAAGTAAAGCATGGAAAAAAGAGAAATGTAAATAGACATGTCAATGTAAAAGAGACTATGAGAAGCTTTGGCTGTTTCTTTTTATACATATTCTCTCTGTCCTTAGGTTATTCTTTTCAATTCACCAAGCAAGAAAGCTTCATTCTATTAGATACTTTTTCAAAGTAGAAGTTAAGGGTTTTTTTCTGATTATAAAATTAATATATAATTATTGTTTAAAAAAACATCCAGCAATTTAGACAAGTAGAAAGGGAGATTGGCTGTTAAATCTTTTTGTCTTTCTCCTTCCCCCACCAAGTATTGTACAGACTTCAGATTCTTTTCTGTGCATATAGATTTAATACACAGACATACTTTTAAAAACAAAAATGAGACTATTCTATATATAAACTGCTTTTTCCTACAAAAAAGTATATTATGGTCATTTTAGCACATCAGAATATATATAGAAGTACCACATCCTCATATGTTTTTAAAAGTTAATCGGGATGTTTAACACAGAGTACTGGGCTAGATAAATGTTTATTGTTTTAATGATAAAATATTTGTTAAAGTAATTAGCTGATTGGAATGTAAATCTTAAATAAGTGGCAGTTGAGTCTGCTAATGTAATTGGTGATTAGAACGTAAAATCTTTAGGAAAATGTGGAAGTGAGTCTGACAGCCGGCAAAAACAAACTGATTCCAACTTGTCGATGTTTGACGCTACAGCTTAGAATCAGTTTGGTTTTGCCTCCCAACCAACACTCTGTAAGATTGCTGTGAGAGTTTTCTTCCCTCCTCTCAGACTACTTTGTCAAATAACATGTTAAACCTCTTAAATAATATGTGGATTGGTTTGGGTTTTGTCTGAAAGCTTCACATGGGTGTTCTTGGGGAGCAGACATTTAGATGGCGGAGCTGGTCTTTATGAGTGTGAGCTCGTGGATCGCCATGGTGATTGTGGGTTATACATACCAGGTGCTATTTTGGTGACAGTTGACTGATATATTACGGTAGTTAGGTCCTATATCTAGTGATAGGAGACAGCATGCTATCAAGACAATTTTAGAATCCTTGTGATATTCTTAACTTTGATCATTTTTAAAAATAAATTAATTAATTAACAATGGAATACTACTCAGCTATCACCATTTTTTACTATATCAAGAAACTGCAGTTGCCAATATAATTAGGGGTATTTGGTAAACAAAAGAGAAATATTTTTTTCTCAAAGGTAAAATCTCAGTTGAAGTGTGGCACTGGCAGTGCATGAGCTTAATATTACTTTTATTTTTTATTTTTACGTATTTCTTTTTGAGAAAGATTAGCCCTGAGCTAACATCTGCCGCCAATCCTCCTCTTTTTGCTGAGGAAGACTGGCACCCATCTTCCTCTATTTTATATGTGGGATGCCTGCCACAGCATGGCTTGATAAGCAGTACACAAGTCCACACCCAGGATCCAAACCAGTGAACCCAGGGCCACTGAAGCGGAGTGCACAAACTTAACCACTGTGTCACGAGGCTGGCCTGGCTTAAGATCACTTTTAATAATAAATCCCAAAAATACTATGAAAAGTTAATGAGCATTTATTATTGGTTAGATGAAGGAGGTCAGGATGGTTCACAATGCGGGTGAGATATACCCCAGAAGTAGGTTTATAAATAAAGAGTTAATAATCAGTAAATTAATACCAACACAGGAAGATTTGGGGGAAATAAATTGCTTACTGTTTCCAACCTAAAGGAAGAATTCACTGTTTCCTTATAATGCTGAGGTTAACAGATTGAAATCTTTACCCTTCTCTACAATATCTAAAATTTTAACTCTGTTATTTTTTTTACATGAAACAATACTTTCAGCGAGATGACCTCTTTTGATTAAATTAAAACAAAGAGAGAAAAATCTTTTATTTATAAACATTTGCAGCAGAAAGCTAAAATCAGAGGTAGAGACACTTGTAAACACTACAGTGCAACCAGACTTTCATTTCCTCCTAAACTCATTAAAACCACACATTTTAGTTACATAAACTCAAAATCACAAAGAAATGTAATTACCTTTATTCTCTTTTTTCATTATTTCAGTCATAAACATTTCCTTTACTTTTTGGCATAAAGACTCTTTATCTACTTCAGCATTGATTTTTATCAAAATATTTTCTGGCTCTGTATACCATTGCTCCAATAAAGGCCAGTTGTCCAAGAAGCCTACAATTCTGTAAAATCAAAATATTGGATGAATATGACATCCTGTCTGAAATATTTGTGCAACATTAAGTATGATTTATCTGATCTGCATAATGAAAAAATAGGCTGCCAATATGGTTAAATCTGAAAAAAACAACTTGAAATCTAGAGGCAGTGGGATATTATTCACTTTAAAGAAGAAATTACTTAATGCTATCAAGACAGATCTTTTGAGATATATGAACGAGTAAAAGAAGATTTGAAAATGCCACCGTTTCAGTAAACTTTTAGTGCAAGTTCAGTTCTGTAAGTGGAAATCTAAGGAAACATCACTTGCACTCAGAGCAGAATAATCTGAGCACGCTTCTGATGGTAGCTGCAGCCTGAGCCACCTAGGTCATCTTCTTTTTCTTAGAGACAGAAATTAAAGACATCTTTGAGTAAGTGCAGCTGGTTCAGACTTATTTGGTTTACTCAAATATATTCTTGGAATGATTCTTGAAACTTTCTTGTCTTCTTTGAGAGTAAACAGGCTTAATGTAGCTCAAATTACTCATCCCTGGCTCACTTCATATTTTTAGATTTCTCAGAGTTTCATAAAACTGTCTAAATTTTCTTTTCCAATGAGCAAATTGCATATAACTAAAAGAATGAGGTTTTTTTGTAAGCGTAACTTCATTTAGGCAAAATAGCCGTAGTTTTAGAACTACAATCAGTAGTGTCATGCCCAGCTCTTCGAAATGCCACCGTCTTCACTGGCATTTGCTGAATGAGGGCTGAATTAGGATTCCGTATAATGAATTTGTAAATTCACGGAACCATAAAGGGAAGCATTGCCTGATTTAATTACTTTCTTCCAAGACTATGATGACTTGTGCTCTGAATATGGAAGGTAGCACACAAATATTTCACTCAATATCAAAGCTACTTAGTTTTGTTTTACCTGTAAAAGACTGAATGCTAGGAAATAAGTCTTTTTTTCTAGCTCTGATGATTCCAAAGTGACTAATTGTTAGTTTGTTCAAATGGCAAGAAACAAGAAGCAGGATGTTGAGTTTTAAACTAACCTATGGTGTATTTGGTCTCTTAAATTCTGGTCCTCATCCATATCTTGGTTAGCAGCTACACGCTGATTGATATCTTCACGAGGAGTCTCACTTGAAAGTGCTTCAGCTATGATATCAAAATTACTTAATTAAATAATTTACAAACCACTCAAAGTTACAGCCATACAATTCTTAAATGTTTTTATACATATGGTATTTTATATTCACAGAAAACTTGTGAAGTAGGATTGTGATTCTATAATTGACCCCAAATTGCACAGTTCATAAATGGCAGAGAAGGGATTTTATTCCAGTCAATATAACTCTAGGCTCTGGACTTCTTTTTAATTTTTAAACCATGTATTGAATTATACCTGCCAAAACAAATGCATAATAGAATATACAGTAGTCCCCCCTTATGGTTTCCCTTGCCACAGTTTCAGTTATGCACAATCAACCAGGGTCTGGAAGCAGATGATCCTCCTTCTGATGTATCATCAGAAGGTCAGTAGTAGCCTAACTCTAAGTTACAATGCCTACGTCATTCACCTCACTTCATCTCATCACGTAGGCATTGTATCATCTCACATCATCACAAGAAGAAGGGTGAGTACAATACAATAAGGTATTTTGAGAGAGAGAAACAACATTCACATAATTTTTATTATATTGTTATAATTATTCTATTTCATTATTATTGTTGTTAATCTCGTACGTGCCTAATTTATAAATTAAACTTTATCATAGGTATGTATGTATAGGAAAAAACATGGTATATATAGAGTTTGGTACTATCCATGGTTTCAGGCATCCAATGGGGGTCTTGGAACGTATCCCCTGCAGACAAGGGGGGCACTACTCTACAGCCCAATGACCTCACAAACTGAAAACAGTTAGCATCCAGATCAAGAAACAAATATTATCAGCCCTGGAAGCCCCCTCATGTTTCTTTTCAATCAACATCAGTCACAAAGGTTAACCACACAGAGCCTATACTCAAAACTTCTCTGTACCTCTCCCCGTATTATGAACCCTGCTGCTTCCTCTCAGGCCAGCCAACAGCCCAAGGCACTGTCTAAAAACCCAGGCAGGCCCTACTATTCCATTCTGACACAGTCTTATGCTCCCATATTGGCTTTTCCCTCTCCTTAGTCCTCCCTGGTCTTCTGCCTCTTGACTTTGAGTCTGGTCCATTACTCCCTGCCCAGCCCTGACTGGACTGATGTTCAACCTTTGAGCTCACTGGCTTTGGATGGAGGCTGCTTTCCTGCCATGCTGTTCTTCAGGCTTTTATATGGATCCCAAGCATTGCAGGACGGTATGCTGCACCCAATCCTAGTGACTGGGCTCCCACACCCCAGCCCACGCCTCAGGACTCCAGCTCCCCACCGTCTGGGAGGAGGGTAGTACAGCACCTTTATCTGAAAATCTGTCCTCTTTTGGCTTGTGAGACACTGCTTTCCCTGGATTTCTTTCTCTCTCCCTAGCTGCTGCTTCTAAACTATTCTTTTGTTCTCCTCATTAAATTTTGTTGTTTTCTTGGGTGTCATCCTGGGTCTTTTTCAAAATATATTTTTCTTCCTAGATGATTTCTCTCACCTTCAAATCCTTAACTTTAGTACACACTTCCCTTCTGATATCTAGACCCATTTATAGAACTGTTCTCTAAACATCTTAGCTCAAAAGTCCAACAGGCACTTCAAGCTCAATTTGTCCCTAAAGAAACTCTATGCATTTCTTTCCATATTCTATATGCGAATGATATCATCATTCTGAAAGTTGTGCAGGTTAGAAACTTGAAGTCATCTTGTTCTCCCTGTACTATATCCCGAGCCCAGCTGATCACTAAGTTCTGTAGTCTGCCCCCTAAATTCTGCTTGAAGCTGACTCTTCCTACTTTGCCTCTTATAATTGTCTTGATACTTGTCATTTTTCAGATAGTAATAGTTTTCTAACTCATTTCCCTGCTTCCAACCTCACTTCTCTTCCAGTGTATCCTCCACACTGCAGCCAGAATGACCATAATAAAAGGGATAACTAATTGCATTAAATCTCAGCTTTAATATCATTCAGTGACTTCACATGGCTTCAGGACAAAGTTCAAACACCTTAGCTTGGGGCAAGCCTCTTCAGCTGACCCTCGCCTACTCTCCAGGCTCATTCCTGCCACTCCTCTATACCTTGCTGCCTTTCAGCCCTACTGAGGTACTTGTTGTTCTCTAGATGGATCATGCTTACCTGCCAAGTCTTGCAAAGGCATTTCTGTCTACCTGCCTCCTTATCTTGGCCTGGTTAACCTCTTCCCATGCTGGGCACACCTATTATAGCACATAACTGACTATATTATAATAATCAGCTTACTTTTGTTTCCTCTCACACAACATTGTCAACTACTTGAGGTTAGGCACTTGCCCTTCATTTCTATGTTATCAATTCCTGGCACATTAGAAAAATTAGATAAGCATTTACTAGAGGCACCATTTTAGCTTCCATCACCTTTACCAGTGCTATCCAATAAAACTTTCTGAGATGATTGAAATGTTCTATATCACTACTGTCCAATATGGTAGCCACTAGCCATATGTGTACATGAAATGTGGCCAGTGTGACTGAGGAACTGGATTTTTAACTTATTCATTTTAATTAATTTAAATATCCGTCATGCAGCTAGTGGCTGCCATGTTGGACACACAACTTATAGTGTAACCCCTTGGTTACAACTCCTTATCTACAACTTCCACTAGACGTTTTGAAGGCAGGATTCATTTCTTCTTTATTACTCTATCACCAGTGCCTAGCACAGTGTCTGGCACTTAGCAAGCATGCAATAAATAACAGGTGAATATGTGAATGAGCAAGATATTTTAGCAGAATAGAGTTCCATCTGTCCAAAATGGCTTAGGGTGGGTCTTGCTTTAGATGAGGAGAGCAAATTGGTAAAATGATCTTTCAAAGGCCATCCAAATCTTATATCCTACAAAAGAAAAATCTTAAGATATGAAAAAAGAACACAACTTAAAATACTTGAATATGAAAGCTGCAGATTGACTTTCAAAGTTGTGGACATATTTAGCATACTCATTTCTGACCAAAACAAGTAAGAACTATAAAATCAATGATTTAATACTAGTTTTCATGGTTTAAATGGCCCTAATCTAGTAGTTGACTCAGTTCACTTCAGATCTAGAAATATTCAATATTAGAAACATATGATAAAAAGAAAAAATCACACTGTACTTTAATAGTAATTTCTGAGAGTAAATAAGATTATGTGTATAAAATTTGAGATAGAAGAAACTCTCCCTGGAATAGTGGAGAAAGGGCATTTTTAAGTCTAGCTACAAGCCAAGGGCCTAGAATTAAGATCATCAAACTATTTAGATGCTAATATCAGCTTTCACAAATTTGCCAGAATCATTTGTCATATAATTTTGATAGGGAATTGAAAGAATTTAACCTGGATTGAGTTGGATTTCTTGAAAAATTCTTGCTAATTGATTTCCTTCTATTTTTGAATCACACAACAATATGTTTCCAATGGAACCCCAAGAGGTAGACAAACTTTCTGGGGACTTTGTAGGGTTATAATCAGCTCTCAGGGATGCTCTCACCCACAGGTCTATGTGTGCACTTTATAATAATATCCACTTTCAAGTCAAATTGATCTTGAGTTTAGGGCCCTGTTCTGCCACCAGATGGCCACAAATTGGCAGCTTTCTCAGCCAATCATCAGTTATCCCTCAATGGGAATGCTGAACAAGCAGAATCATCACTACCATCAGCATAGCTCCTACTCCCTTGTATGAAGAGAAGTAAATTCTCCCTTTTGAAATTTGATGGACAGTGCCCAGTTTAAACTACTGGGCTCAACAGCTTAAGTAACATGAAATGGTTTTGTCATTTTATTTAAGTAAACAATGAAAGGAAGATCTCAAAATTACACAAACTCAAAATAAGGATGAATGTGACCTTGGACAAGTCACGTGCTCATGCCTTAAATTCCCATCTATAAAGGCATTGGAATAGATGATCCTGTAGGTCTCTCCCAGCTCTGAATGTCATCTTATTAGTAGCAACAGCAGTAATAAAAGAATGATAAATGTTACCATTTGTTAAATGGCAGTTTTTTAAAAAGGAAAAGACAAGACTCAAATGTAAAATGACATCATTTAACTCTTCAATTAATGAGAGAATCAGTAAGATGTTACAACCAATCCAAATGAGAATCTGAACAACAGACACATTTGTAGGCAATCAGGAATGTTGAAATAAATGTTACTAGATGAAAAACTGGTTACCATGTATAGAGGAATGTAATACTTGGAATCAAGTTTTCAAAAGTGTAGAAATTAATTGTATCTTGATTGAATAAAATTCATTTGCATGTCTGTGGTCAAGACTCATTGGAATCACTATCAGTTTCCTACAATTTACAGAGTTATAGAAGAGCTGAGTCAAAGCCAATGAAAGCACAACCTCTACGGAATCAGATATTCCAGAGGGTCCAATAGATAATACTCAGCCTATTGTTGAAAGGATATACAACAATCTTTTGTTCATTTCAAAGTCTTCCACAATTTTTCCTGATGTAATTAGTAGACAGTTATTGTTATGGACCTAACATAGATAACTGTTATGTATCTATCCTAAGAGTTTAACACTTACATCAATTAATACCTGTGATATAAGAAGAAATATATATATTTGCTCTCTGTCTCTGGCTCCTGACACAGAGCTCCAAAAACCCTTGTAATTTCCCAAGTGATAGGGGTGAAAGTAGCATCTTTTGTTATTCATCTAATAAGCCCCTTTCAACCTTACCTGAGTTTATACTAATGAGGCAACTCTTGGAGGGTGGAGCCTGTTTGTCACAGGAACAAACCTACTGATTAGAGGGCCGAGGGCTGAGTTAACCACCAACAGGAAATGATTTAATCAATCATGCCTTCATAATGGAAACTCCATAAAAACTCCAAAGAAATGGTTTGAAGAGCTTCCCCCAAAACTCCAAGGGGACAGAAACTCCTAAGCTTGGGACTCTTCCAGACCTTACCCTACATACTTCTTCATCTGGCTTTTCATTTGTATCCTTTATGATATCCTTTATAATAAACCAGTAACAGTGAGTCAAGTGTTTCCCTGAATTCTGTGAGCCATTATAGCAAATTATCAAACTGGAGAAGGGGTCATGGAAACTCCCAATTTTGTAGTCAAGTTAGACAGAAGTAGGTGTAACCTGGGGATCCACGACTGGAGACTGGTATCTGAAGTGGGGGGAAGTCTTGTGGGGCTAAGTCCTTAACCTGTGGAAATCTGTGGTAACTCCAGGTAGTTAGTGCCAGAATTGGATTAAATTGTAGGATGCCCAATTGGTGTCTTCCAAGAATTGGAGAATTGGGTGGTGTGGAAAATCCACACATTTGGTGTCAGAAGAGTTGCGAGTAAAGAAACAGTTTTCCTTTGATATCCATAACAACACAATGAGGCATTCTATTATATAGATTGTGGAACTAAGGTTAGAATAATGAAGTACCTTTCCCAGGTCAAACATCTCATAACTCAGAAAGTGAGGGCTCAAGAATATATGCTTTTATCCATAAATATTTAATTTATGGAATAAAGTAATATTTTCATTTCAATGATGAAAAGAAGTTAAATAAACCATGAATTTTGGCAAAACTATTCAACTCCACCATGTGAGGACTCCAGCCAACTGATACTTGCTCCTCAGAGTTCACACACAGTTCAAGGGAAGGATGGTACCAGATCCTTGCACAAAGCACAGAAGTGGTCTATGCCCTTCACTAGGGTGACCCACTAAGCTGTACTAGATAGCCACAAGAAGCTCCTTCATGCTTCAAAGTCTCAAAAAGGGTCCCTCTCTGCCAGAGGAGCGGCTAAGTTGATGGAAGGGTTCAGTGAGATGCTTGCAGTTGCCACAGAATTCCCTGCTAGTTCCATGCTTGGCCTGCGGTGCTGAAAACTGACAGTCAAAGCAGGAGGCAACTGTGCTCTGCTAGATTATTCTTTGGAAGGCTGAAATGGATTCTTTATTACTCACTTATAATTGTAAATGCAAATATTCACTGATTCAGTCAAAGAACAAATAAAGAACACTGAATTGTAAACAAGAATAGCAGCAGAAGGAAAAAGTGTCCAGCTTACCCATGATGTCATTCATACGATCTAGTGAAGAATTGTCTGAAATGTCTAATAACATGACGAAATCAAATGCAGAAGGGGGAGGAGGCACTTCTTTGGAAGCTGTAGGATCAACAGCCAATGTGGATATTTGTTTTTTCTTTTCCTCCAGTTCTATGAGGTTTCTGTCGTAGCCGGTGAGAGCTTCCTCCAGAAGCTTTGCTTGGTTTAGTGTCATTGGAAAACCATCGAGGACCCAGCCTTGATCCAAAGGTATCTGACTGAATTGAAAAGGACAAACCATTAACATTTTGATAGACCCAATCTATCAAAATAATAATACAGTGAATCTTGCCTTTGTCTTTCTTTCAATTCACAATAACCTCCTTCTGCATGAATTTTATTACTTTTTATCTAAAATTAGGCTTACTAGTGCACCATAATCACTCCCTTGCTTAAAATCCTTCTATGGGTCTCTGCTGCCCTCCAAATCTAGTCTGGAGGCCTGAACGTGGTATTTAAAACTAACTGGCCCCAACTTACTTCCCCATAACCTCTTCTCTCACACAATTTTGAACCATTTACATCAAACAAACTAATCTCCTCACTGTTATATGAGTACGAATTGCATTTTGTAGCTTGTGTTCATAGGCTGTTCCTCCTCTGAACCTGTTTCCTCACATGTACAGTGAGACAACATGACACACCTCACAGGATAGATGCGAGGATGAACTGAAATGACGCATTTTAGGAACCCAGCAGAGAGCTGAGCATATAGTGGATACTCACATGGCCAACCTGGAGGATTCTTCTACCTAACCCAATCCAGCATGGAGTCTTTAAACCACCTGATCTGAACTCCTCTCTCATTCACTTCATCATACATCATATTCCTTGACTTAGAAAAATTCGAGTCTTCTTTACCTCAATTCGATTATAAGTTGCTGAAGGATAAGGCCCACTTCTTGAGGTTTTACCCTCAGTGCAGCATCCTCTATAGACAATGGGTGCTCCAAGAATTATCACTTTAGTTCTTTAAATTGGAAAATGTGAAAAGGGCATAAACTCCAACTTTGCTCTTCTAAACCCCTAATTTACGCAAAATTGAGATTTTGGTTTTTGGATTAAGTTATGATTTCACTTATTTCTCTGTTAGAACTCATATTAAACAATAGAATCCCCTTCCCAAAGGTTTGTAAGTCTGCTTTGGTGCCTGCATGTGACCCTTCTGAAAGTGTGGCAGGGAGGGAGGGGAAAAACTGTACTTTAGAGAGGTTTTATCACTTGTCCCAAGTCACAAAACTGCAGATGACCCCAAACTCAGTGATCCCTCCACAGCATCAGCTGCCTTCAGGTCACTGCCTCTATTTCCCCCATTAGCCCAAGAAGAGCAGGAAAAGAGCGCATTTTGCTTTTATAACTTGTCCAGAGCTTGGTAAAGCATTCTGCATAGAATGGGTTTGTTGATTCATTGGCCTAAAATAGAGAAGTTTCTTGAGCACCTCACCAGGTCTGGGTGACCTCTTCTCCCACCACAGTTTCACGAGCTACTTCAGAGGGAGGAAGAGGTCAGGGTCACACTTGCTCAGCTGGAGTGTGAGGATGCCGGGCAACGAGTGAAGAGACCTGGGCTTTGACCCTGGCTACACCACTAACCAAATATGTGACTGAATTGTCTTACTGAACTGCCACGCACCTCCTTTCGTCACTGAAAAAGGATGGATTTGGACTAGATGAAAGGATTTCAGACTAATGATAGTGCTCGAAAGGTGCCTCAGGGTCAATGAGGATAGTGGTGGGAAAGTAGTGAAGTTCTGAAGGTCGAGGGTAGATACTCCAGCCTCCACTGAAACCAAAGCTAAGCTCTGTTTATAGCTGATACTTTTCATATACAATTTTCTTTGAACAAGGAGTCCCATGGCTAAACCATGTTTTATGCCAGTTCTGAGAATGTTACAACTAACAGAGTGAGATCCCCTTCAGCTCTGAGGGTAGTGTCCCTGTGGCCCAATTTCTTCAGTGTTGCATTCAAAGGGTAAATTGGTCCAAGATACGTCACAACTAGGAGGCAACTTAAATCTTTAATGAGATCTCTTGAAACACTAAAGAGGGAGTCCATTCCAGACACACAGTAAAACTTCTCTAAAAGCTCCTTTCCTCACCTCTTTCGGTCTTAATGTTTCCCACACAGCACAGCTACCTCAATTGTATTTCCTCACCCACTCTAAGCTCTCCAAAACTCTTTCATAAGAGCCTTTTTGAGTCTTTTTTCCATCCTTCTCAGTCACATCTCTTTATTATATGGATCAACTGAGCCTCTCTGGCTTCTTTTAATTTCTCCTTTTTCTGTATTACAAAGGAAGGCTGAGGAGAATCCTTTCTCCTTACGAAGGCAGGTACCTGAGGGTTACTATAAACATTCAATAAGAACATGATTACCCTTCGACCTTGTTCCCAACACAGATACAGATGAAAAGAAGTTAACCTTGTCAATTTGCTGTTTCTTGTGACTCAAGGGTCAAAAGATTTATGAGCTTGTTTTGCAGAAGAAAAAGAATGCCTTTAAGGAAGTTATGATCACCAGATAATGAGCCCCCAGCTGCCCTTGATGCCCAGAAGTCTGGTTGCCCAAGGGCTTATCCGGAGTGAAAGAAACACAGACTTCCCCTTTGTTTTTCTAAAACTCCTCCTCCCAAGCCCCTTAGCTCTCTAATGACTCCCTGCTTTTTTCTTTGAGAAGGCAGATTTTAGAGAACTTATCCTCCTGCCTTCCCATTTTGGCCAATTCAGATAAACCTTTCTCCATCTCCAAGCACTGGTGTCTCAGTGATTAGCTTATTGTGCATCAGGCACACAAACTTGAGATTAACAGATTCAGTATCACTTAGAAAGGAGAAAGGGAGAGATTATAAAATTATAGCCTATTTTGATTTTTCCTTTACCCCCATCACACATCATCTCTGTGCTATGCTTATATGTTATTCCTTGCCTGTGCAGCCTCTACTTTCTCTTTGCCTTCCTACCCAGCACAGCCCAGCCTTTGGATCCCTGGGTTTACTTCCTCCTCTGAAACACAAAATGAGGAAGCACATTGGCCTGTGACCAGACAGTTAGGATTTCTTCCCTCCATCATCTGTCCCTTGGCTTTTCTAAGTATCTGACTTCTCTTTGAATTCCCCACACAGAATAGAACCTGACCTGAATCCACATCTAGGTGAAAGAAGTCATGGTTGGTAAAGATGAGGAAGTGAAATATAAGCACGTAAATCATAAAGTCTATCTTTATCTTGCTGTATGTTTTCTGATGTAGAGGAGAAGTATTCATTAGATACTAAAAAAAAAAATTTCTATATTATTCTTTATGTACCTCTATTGGTAAAGAATATACTAAATAGATACAACAAATAATACATACTTAATAGCATTTACCATGATGCTAACTAGCAACATGTCAGAAATGCTCTTTCCTTTCTTCAGCAACTGTTCTGACTTTGCACCAAGCTGAGCACGCACAGTGAGCTGTGAAAACAAACAACAAATGGGACAGTGCAGCTATTTTATAAGTCAGATTCAAAATATTTGGAAGGAAAACAAAATAAAATGGTCATGCTCTGTGGTGACGGCACTGATCATGTAGCAAAGTTCGGAAGTCAACCAAGCCTTTGAGGAAAATGTGTGTGCAGATTTTGAGGCCCCTCCTCTGTGACTCCCTCCCTTCCAAGATCTTCCTCTTTCAATTTCAGCTGCTCTGGCATCCCCAGACTTCATCTTCTAATACCTTAACTCAAAGAGACTGAGGCTTTCTGCTTGAGTTCTAGCCCTTCATGCCATGTAGCAAGCGTGTCCCCGGGGTTACCTGTATAAACATGGGTCTTGTCCACTGAAGTTTTCTTCTGTCCGTGGTCAAAGGCCATACATTTTCTGCCTGGTTTTTGCTGCTTGCTTGTTTGGCTGCTTTGTTTTTTTTTTTTTTTTTTTTGGTTTTTTCTTTTTTTTTTTGCTGCATGCTTTTGGCCCTCAGATAGTTAGCTTTTCTATTTTGTCCAACATTTATAATGTTATCTGTAGGAGGGCTAGCCAAAAAAGCTACTCCATATTAATAGGAACATCCCTAGTGCATATTCTTTACTCAGCCACCAGAGTGAGCATTTTATAAGTCAAACGATATTATATCTCTACTCAAAACCCTGCAAACTCTCCTCTTTTTACTTCAAATGTCCTAATCATTGCCTATAAGACCCTGGCTGACCTGATTCTTCTTCTTTCCCTCTCATCTCAGTAACCTCATCCCTTACTACCCTCCCACCCCACTGGCCAGGCACCTCTCTGCCTCATGGCTGTTGTCCAGCCATTCTCGCTGCCTGAAATGTTTCCCCAGGTCCAGTAGGCTGATTCTCCCAATTTTCTTTCAATCTTCTTAAATCTCACTTTCTCAAGGAGGTCTACCTCATTTAACATGACAAACTTCCCTCTTCCCTGCCCTCATGGCCTGTGTTCCTGATCCTCCTTACTCTATTCCACTCCACTTTTTCTTCACTCATGGCATCTTCATCATCTAACAGATCATATAATTCATTTATTTATGTGTTTGTGGTTTATTATCTGTCTCCTTCTATCAGAAGGTAAGCTCTATAAGGTCCAGGAAGCTGTCTTTTTTGTTCAGTCAATATCTCAAACCCTCACAAAAGTGCACAGAACAAAGTATGCCCTTTGAATTGAATTAAATATGGAATATAGGGGATTTGTAACTCAATAAATGTAAGCATAAAAATATATTTATCCTTTCTGCTAATTTAAATTTTAAATACATAGAGTGAAAATGCTACGTCCCCGTTTATCGTTTTCTCTAAACACATTTCCCTCCCTGCTGGTTGTCAGGTTTACAGTTTGGTGTATATCCTTCCAAAACTCTTTCTATCTTTAAGCAGTTTTTAAGTTTAAAATACTATAAAATTATTTTCCGTGATAAAATGCATATGAAAGTAATCAAATGTAATACAAATAAAGTAAATGAAATCCCACTTCACTAATCTGGACATTCTATTTGATGACAAAAAAAAATATTCCCACTTATAGTAACGCAACACTATATATGGAAATACTAGTTTCCATTAGAAGAAATAGTGAATGAATTGTTGTGAACATTTTCTTCAGAGATTAATAAAAAAATCTGTAGAGTCACCAATAAGGCTAAGGATAAATTCCAGAAAATTCTTTAAAGATAAAGAGAGTATGAAAAAAAGTAAATTAAGTATTAAAGAAAAAAATATAAATTTGGCATAAATTTAAAATTAAAAAAAAGCATGTGTTATCTTTCTTACCTGGCGAAACTTAATAGCAACTTCCACTTCTCTAGATACAAAGAATGTTAAAAATGTAAAGAATATTAAGTAAACTCAGACTTAGCTAATATTTTACCATAAGATTTACTTTAAACCAAAGAGATGTGTTTGGGGATGGGTTGTAATTAGTCTTTGAGTGGTGAACATGATGTAATCTACACAGAATTTGAAATATATTACGATGTACACCTGAAATTTATACAATGTTATAAACCAAAGTTACTGCAATAAGAAAAATAAATAAAATTTAAAAAAAACCAAAGAGGAACATATTACTATTTCATCCTACTTGAAGACACACCAAAATGCTAGGAATTGTGACACATTTCAATATACCAGTAGCCAAAATTAGATTATAGCACTTACCTCAGAGAAACTATCACTTGATTTGACTTCTTCAGATTTTGGTGTTTTATTAGTCTCAGCACCTAGCAATAGGAAAAGTGGTAAGAACAAACTCCAGTGTTTACAACGAACAACCATGTTAGTATTTGACTGTCTATGGTTTTGGACAGATGGGTTACTGAATCTAGCTCTGCGCGAGATGCTCAGCGGGAGGAAGTAACAGATTCACCACAGCATGTCCTTCACCTTCCTCCTTCACCATGGAGATCCTGGCCACCGCGTGGCTTGGTGTTCTCCACTTCCTTCCTTCAGTATAGATCACTCATAACACTATCATTAGAAATATTCTAATATAGTTTGGGTTTTCTTTTCAGAAAACAAGACAAGTTTCTCAAGAAAAGTTGTTAAAATGTTAATACTTTTATTTTCTTGAATTATCAAGTAATAGGTAATGAACACGTCTAAAAGAAAACTCTAGAAGTCAGAGGGGTTGTTTAAAATTCTATGGGAAAAATAAGTTTTCAGAATCCATTTATAATTAACTGGACTTTTGTAGTACCATATGTCATAAAATTCTTGTAATAGTTTAGAAAATCAATTAAAATTATCTTATAAGAAACCAATAACTGAAATGAGGGATAGATGATGTCCTTTTAAAAGATGGAAAACTCGACTGCTCTAGGGGAGTGGCATGCTCATAGTAAATCTATACATTGCCCAATGGTGATGGCAATAATGATGATGGCACAGGGGGATCTGAACTCTATGCTAGAAAATAAGGAAACTATTGACTATGGCAACACCTTCACTAGCACAAGTAGAAATGATATTTAAGACTTAAAACTGTTTTCCTTCAATGGTTCTACAAAGAATCTGAAGGACTAAAGCCCAGATCCCCAGGGAGATAATTTTTCATTATGGTTGGGAAGCTTGGTTCTATGTCTTGCCCAAGGTTGTCAATAGACTTAACTTTATCTAAGGAACCACTGTTCAAGTGGGTGGAAGAGACCAGACCTGCAGCCTCTCTCAATACAGTAAACAAAGCAGTAGCACAACAAGAGCCCTAATAGTACTCACCCCGAGCTGCATAGCTGAGAAGAAACAATAAAATACTCTCTCCCTGCAAAGCCAGGAAGAGTGAGGATGATTTATTCTGGCAGTTTTCACAACTACAAAACTGACCAATTACTTGAAGGAGAGTGAAAAGATTCCTTTGTAATTTTCATCTCTTTATCCCCACTTGTAGACAAAGGTTAGGGACTTCTGTGTTTATCTTGCTCTCTCTGTCAAATGACCACGTAGACAACTATGCAAACCTCCCCTCGTCTCCCCTTTCTTTCCCTGAAAGCATGTTTGTGCTCACATACATGTCCTCCTACTGTTTGTCTATCTCTCTAACTTGTTTTGATATCTTACTTACTAAGCATAGTTTTATCTTCTGTTTCTGTTAATGTTTCAAGTGGAAATGGAGCAGCTGAAAACACATTCTGCAGATCCTTTGGGGAGAAAACACATGCACACACATACAAAGAGATTTTAATATTGTCATATTTTTAATAACATTCTTAATTTTATTTCTATAAAGAAAGGTTGAGAAACATACACTATTTTATCTATAACATTAATGATATTAACAGGGACTGAATGATTTCTGGAAACAAACAAAATTTGGTGATAATTGTACTTACAGAAACACATAGTAACCTGTGGAGTAATCTTTCAATTGGCCTTCAATGGCTTAGTAAAATACAGCTACTGCCATTTTGAAAACACAATGAAAGCCAAGAAAGAGGTGGAATTTATGGAAAATCATCTTAGAAAGAACAATCCTAGAGGGGTCAGTCATAGCTATATGGGAAATAAAAAACATGTACATGATCTATCACCCTATTGATTAGCATATGAAGAGTACCACAATGTGGAAGAAAAGGCAGCCCACAATGAAGAAAACTTCTCCCAGTTATTTTCAGAATTCATGGTTAGATAGTATTTATTTTGCAGGTCATGCAAATGATCTGGGTTAGATTCTCTGCTAATGTATTCAACTGCAGAGACAGCAGCAGAAGGTAGAAGAAAGATTACCGGATTTAGAATCTGGGATCCCAATCATGGCCTAGCCATCAACAAGCCTTCTGACCCCAAGCAAACCAATTCCTGTTTATGTCCTCTTCTGCCTCACCTTTGAAATGAGAGGGCTGGACTACATCATGATTCTCAAGACAAGGCCACATTCTCCTATTTCCTGTCCTAGAATCTCCATGCAATAATGTAGCGAGATGCACTACTGATGGGAATATGATGCAGGTAAATCAGGCGAACATGATGCAGGTAAAACATACAGAGACCCACCTCTCTCCCAAAAATTGAGATCAGCTACTCTAGATCAGAAGTCTACAAACTATGGTCCGCAGACCAAATTCAGCTGGCCAACTGTTTTTTATATGATCCCTGGGTATCACTCCCCAGATAGCACTGTGATCCTGGGGACCAAACCTGGCATCCCCTCTGCCCGTTGTCCCTGCTGTGCTCCAGCAGGCACCTTGGCCAGTGCCCATGGCCAGTGTTGGTCTCCAACTACAAGTCAGGGACTCTGCTGTTGGCCGCTGCCAGGCTCTCACTAGTGGAATTTCACTCCAGGAGTTGGTGACTAAGTGAACTCCCCCAGAACACTCATACCCCACCCCCTCCAACCCTCATAATTGAGCCCCTTCATCCCCTTATCAGTTGGAGGCTCTTTGCTCAGGAGAATGTCTCCAGCTGATGGCAACTGGGTTCAAAGCAGGCATACTATCCTTGATGGTCCAACCAGGGGGAGTATATGGAGGGGGTGGAATTTTCTCTCTTGTTATATAAGTACCAACATGACATCCTTGATTTTGCCTCTTGGCCTATAAAACCTAAAATATTTACTCTCTGGACCTGTATGGAAAAGTTTGCTAACCTCTGGTCTAGAAGATCTCTTAGATTCCATGCAGCTTCAAATCTCTAATAAACAAGGTGTAGAAAAGAAAACTCAAATCACACTTGCCTGACTTTCTTTAGCTTTCTCTTGCAGAACTAGAGAAGCCTTTTCTTCGGGTTCTTTCTGAATTGGTAGGGCCTCTGTGATTTTTTCATTGTCATGAAATGCTTGGATAGCTTCTTGGACAAGAGTGTCAATAGAAAGTATCTGAATAGGAAAATCTAACATACAAAAGACAATTTTATTAATAGCTGTTCATTTAGGAAATTGACATCATTTTCCTCTGTACTGGCTTCACCCTATATCACTGTCTTTAGGACCCTCTACAACTGTCATTTGGATCAAGCTGCTTTTTTTTATTATTTTGCTAAAATTCATACAACATAAATTTAACCATTTTACAAGACAGAATCAGCGGTATTTAGGTCATTCACAATGTTGTCCAACCATCACCACTATCTTGTTCTAGACAACTTTCATCACCCCAAAAGGAAACCCTGTACCCACTCCCTATCTCCCCATCTCTGCCCCTGGCAACCACTAATTTGCTTTCTGTCTCTATGGATTTGCCTATCTTAGATATTTCATATCAATGGGATCATACAATATGTATGATTTCGTGTCTGGCTTCTTTTACTTAGCGTCTTGTTTTCAAGGTTCATCCAGGTTGTAGGACGTATCAGTATTTCACTCCTTTTTATGGATGAATAATACTCCATTATATGGATATACCACACTTCATTATCCATTCATGAGGTGATAGAAATTTAAATTGTTTCCACCTTTCAGCTATTATTAATAGTGCTACTATGGATATTCCTGTATAAGAGTTTTTTTTTTTTTTGAACACCTATTTTCAATCATTTTGTGTATATACAAGTGGTAGAACTGCTGGAGTCATATGGTAAATCTTTAACTTATTGAGGAAGCACCAAACTGCTTTCTAGAGTGCCTGTGCCATTTTATATTCCCACCAGCAATGTATGAGGGTTCCAGTTTCTCTATATCCTAACACTTATTATTTTCTGTTTTTTTGATTATACTCATCCTAGTAGGTGTGAAGTGATATCTTATCTTGCTTTTGTCAAACTACTTTATAAGGAGATCCTTCTAGCATCTCAATAATGACCTACCCTTCTCTGCCTTGGCATGGTACAAGATGGACTGGCCTCAGTGCAAATTTTGAGTTTTTCAGTGAAAACAGTAATAGGTATTATTGAATAAAAACTAATTAAATAGATGGAAACCTGTGATTTTGCTTCTAACTGAAAGAGCTTCTACAGAAAAAGCCACAGGCTCATTAAAGGGAAAGTGAGAACTCAAAAGATGTGAAGAATTAAAACATTTACAATATTAAGTAGATTTCTTTAGTACTTGTCACAAATTATTAATTTCCCACATCTATGAGGAAAAGTTGAAGACTTGTTATTTCTCTTTATACTTTGCATCATCATTATATAGCATACCCATATATCCAGATTTGCATGGGGCAGGCCCAGTTTATGATTCTACTCCCAAAAGTGTTGGCCTTGGATAATTAATTATATGATCACTCTATTATAAAATTATTTTATGACAATTTCCCAGCGTATTAGCAGATCGTCATGTATGTTTTCTACAGACATAGCTATTTGCAACTACAGTCAATGTAAACAGAATCCAATAAATGAAAAAAAAAAAAAGAAACTCTACCTTTTTGTAGAAACTTTACAGCAGTAGTTTTTCCACTAAATGTTTTCCCCAATAAGCATCCTTTAATGGCAAATGAAGGTAATTCAGGTTCTGCTGATTCAACTTGAGGAGGAAGAGATTTTTCAACTAGTCTGCGAATTACATGGCCCAATATGCAATTGTTGGAAGGTGGTAAACTATCAACCATTTCTTCTGGTAAGGCCCACTCTCCAACCATGTTCTGCAAAAATAACAATGAAACAAACAAAACAAAATATCCTTAAAAGTGGAATTTAGGCAAAAGAGAAATTTGAATATTGAAAATAAATCCAAATTATAGCAAACAAAAGCTAATCAATACTACAAATAATTTTTATTACAAAAGTGAGTAATAATGATAATACCTTCATATTAGAGAGCAGAAAAATGAGTTTCCTACATAAAAGTAAAAAAAAAAAAAACTTCTAAAATCTTTAACAGTTTATGAAAGTAGACACACTCAGTTGAGACAAATTGTAATCTACATTAAGCAGTAAGACACACATTGATACTATCATCGGTAAACAGATAATAGACAGTAATAGTTTATCTGCTATCTTACGCAGGTACTACACTTACTTTAGAATATTTTGAAATAAGAAAGATAGAGGAGAACTTTCAAGCTCAATATGGCATCCTCTAAGTCTATGTTTGACTCCCAGTTTCTTCAGATTTCTTGCTGAAATCATGATCAAACAATTAGAGGGAAAAAAATTATACAGACCACATTCACTGACCTCCATGCAGTAAAACTAGAAATCGATTTTGGAAAGCTATGAAAAATATAAGTAGTTAAAAATTAAAAGCATTCTTTCTGAATAATTCTTGGATTAAAGAAGGAATCAAAACTATAAGTGTCTGAAAAGAACATTAAAACAATAGATTTAGTAAAAATATGGGATGGGATTAAACGGTACTCAGAGGAAAATGCCTAGTCCCTTAGCCTAAAATGCCTCAATCTAAAATAAAAAAAGAAGGCAAATAAACAAACTAAGCATTAAAATAGGAAAAAATAATTTTAAAATAATCAAAAGAAACATGGAAGAAGGAATTCCTAAAAATGGAAATTGATAAATTAGCAAAACTATTGAGATACTTTTTATTGATATATTTCTAGAACTTATCTATACTAATCATGACAAGGAAATTGCTACTAGTTCTGAACAAAGGTGAAGAATAGCAAGTACCAATTCTGTAACATAATAGGAAAGAAGGTAACATCAGATTTTAAGGAGAAAAAACCCTTAAGAAAATAGTACGTATAATTTTACTATAATAAATTTGAATTTATTACTGTATGGTAAAAACAATATTTTAAGAAAGTACAAATGATTAAAATTAATTTAAATAAAACATCTAAAAAGATAAAAGCCACGAACGAAATGGAAAAGTTGCCAAAGAACTATCCCTGGGAAAACTGAAGACTCTGATGGTTTACAGAAAAATTTTCACCCCTTAATTAAACAGAAATGTAAATGTTGTTTAAAGTCTTCTGGAGTATGGAAGAAGATGGAAACCTTTCCAGTTCACTTGGCAAAACTAACATAACCCTGAAACCAAAAAAGTATCAAAGATAATGACAAAAACAGCATCTAAAAAGAAAACTACAAGCTAATCTCACTTGGAAACATTTTGCAAGAATTATGGATACAATATTAATAAAATCAGCATTAGAGTAAGAGACAATAAAGATACTAATTGACATCTACCACATACTTACTATGTGCCATGTACTGTTGTTTTCATGAATTATCTCAAATGATTCTCATATAACTCTTATGGAAGTATTATTATTATCTACCTGATTTTGTAGAAGAAAAATTTGAGAATTACAGAGGCTAAGTTACCTGTCCAGGGTCACAATAAATGGACTAGCCTAGATTGGAACCCAGGCAGGGAGATGCGAGGACATGTTCCCATAATCTCTATGCTACGTTGAAGTTGTCTCACCATGACTGAATAAGCATTATTTCAGGAATACAAGGAAGGTTAAATACTAGAAAACCTATCACTATATCACATTAACAGGTTAAAATAAAAAATAATAAAAGCCTATGATCATCTTAACCAAGAAGCATCTGATGAAATTCAAAATTCATTTTTGAGGAGAAAAAATATAAATAAAATTAAAACAAATCCCTTAATATACTACAAATTGTGAAGATGACTTCCCTAACACTCTCTGGACCCGCGTGTAACAGTGAACCAAAGTGAACACTACATTTTTCCATTAAAGGCAGGAATAAGAAAAAGATGCTCCTCATTAACATTAATAGTCACATTATTCTGGAAGTTCTAGCCAGTGCAAATAAGAAAAATAAAGAAGTAGCAGTGTCCCGAGAGTAAAAGAGGCTGCTGTGGAGGTGAGTTCCTGGAATAGAGATGGCTGCGGTGAACTGAACTGCTAGTGCTTTGTGGTGGTGGCAGTGGTGACAGTTTCCTCATCAGACCTTGCTGTGATGGTTCTGATCATTTCGCTTGGAAGTTTAACCCTCAGCCTGGTTCTCAAACCCACCTCCTGATTCACTGAACTACCCAAAATAATTTCTTTTCTGTTTCCTCAGCAAGAGTCAACATTTTTGCTCACAATTAAAAACTCTGAAAAGAATTACTGGAATTATCAAGAAATATACCGAAAGCCTCAAAATTCTACTGAAGAATATAAGAAAAATGATCTGAATAAAGGGCAAGTTAAGAAGATTCAAAATTATAAACCATTTAATTTTTCCCCAAATTTATATGACTTAACGTAGTGACAACAAAAGTGCTAGCGTCAATTTTTTTCCCTGTAGGGTGATATGACAAATGATTCTAAAACTGAAGCAGAAGAATAAATATAATAGATAAAAATATTTATTTAAAAAACTTAAAAAGGAAAGTAATAAGGGAGGGTTGCCTTACCAGATATTAAAGCACTTATAAAGAATACAGTAACAAAAAGAATGAGTTTAAGAAACAGAATATTCAGTGGACAAAAATATAAATTCTAGAAGCAGATCTAAGTATATGTAAGAATTTAATACCTAATAAAGTCTATATTTTACATTAGCAGAGAAAGAACAGATTATTTTACAACAGGTATTAGAATAACTGGCCATATATCCAAAAAAAAAGTTAGATATCCTTATACTTTTCATGAAAATAAACTCCAGAAGAATGAAAGATGTAACCAAGTAATCAAATCCTGAAGGCACCAAAATCTGAATGAACACTTATATGTTCCAGGACGGTCTTTTTAAGCATGAAGGCCACAAAGGAAAATGCTGATAAATTTGATTATACAAAAAATAAAATATTCTGCCTATCCCCAAACACACACACAATTTAAAAATAAAGAATAAAGGGAAAATGTTTGCAACATATACATTTAACAAAGGTTTAAGAGTCTTAGTATATAAAAAGTTGTAAGTAATAACATGAAAAAGGACAATATCCTGGGGCCGGCCCTGTGGTGCATTGGTTAAGTTTCACATGCTCTGCTTTGGTGGTCTGGGTTTGTGGGTTTGGATCCTGAGCACGGACCTACACCACTCATCAGCCGTGTTGTCACAGTGACCCACACATAAAAAATAGAGGAAGACTGGCATGGATGTTACCTCAGGGCTAATCTCCCTGAAGCAGAAAAAGATGAACATTGGCAACAGATGTTATCTCAGGGCTAATCTTCCTCAGAAAAAAAAAAGAGAGAGAGAGAGAAAATATCCTAACAGAAAAAAAGAAGGCACAAAAGATATGAACAAGAAATTCTCAGAATAGGATAAAATGGCCAATGAGTTTTTGAAGAAATGTTCAAATTCATAGTAATAAAGATATCCAAATAAAACAATGATGCCTCATATTTTGCCTAATACAGAGAGAAAGATTACTCATACTCCTCATTTGATACTGGAGGGAGAGTAAATTATTACATTGCTTTATCATATTTTCTAAAGTGTCTAAAGTTGCTATAATATCACTGTCATAAAAATAAAACACAAAACAGATAAGAATTATGATTTAATTTATACACAAATCGCTGACTGAAAAATTAGGTAAGATGGTATTTGTCTGAGGCCACTTGAAGATTTTCAAATATTATCTTTAGTGCAGAGAAAACAAACTTAGTGACATGAGTAGGTGACAATTTCATTGTACAGATATTCCATCCACAGTCTACCAGAAACAGAGTAGAAATACATGTCATTTATGACATATTTTAAGATTATTTGGAATTAGTACATATAATCTATTTATCACACTATTCAAACTTCAAAAAACCCAGGTGTTTTGTTTCAGTGGTGCAGAAAATGACAAATTCCAAGATATATCAGATTTTTAAAAACCATGTAAATCTTCCCCAAATCTTATCAAAGACGATCAGTTCTATTTATTAAAGCATTTCCTCTATCATATCATTTGTCCCCAATAAACTTTCTCCCAATCATCTTAAATTAGTCTTCTTAGTCCAAATAATTGGGATAGGAAAACACGAGCAATATCCTTTCAAGGAAAAAAATATGAGCTCCCCTAACAGCATAGGTTCTCAAGAAAACCAAAGAGGGAACAAAAACGAAGGACACAGTACGTTATATTTCTTTAAGAAACACTGGCCAACTTCTGCTAGTCTGAACTACCTGTATTGACTCAAGTCAGATTTTCTTTTTTTTAAAGGAGGAAGGTATATGTCTTTGTCTTGACCATATGTCAAGACATTTATATATATAAAATATATTTATATTGATATATATTCTATATGACAGCATAAATATTTACATACATCATATATAAATAAATATATTCCTATGTTCTCGCATTTCCTTTTCAATATTTTCACATCAAATATCTGACAAAAAATGCTTGCTCAGAACTTAAGCTGTCAAATTTGATTAGTGCTGTAGATGGCTTGTCTGGTTTTGTACCAGAATTTTCAATATGACACCACCAGAGATAAGGATATACCTTTTGCAACAATAAACAAACAAAAAATGTGAAGTATTTATAATAGGTTTTTCTTTAAAATTGGTGGAATATTAATATGTATATATAATGATATTTGACCATCACTTCTATACAAACTACTCTTTATTTGTAAAATTTATTTCGTTTTAGTTAATTCCTTTGGTTTTTCTAACAGTTCTGTGCATAATAATTATATGCATTCTTTAAAATTAGGTAAATAGTGAATGGATTTGCATAATTATTGATTACTTCATAACTGGTTACTTGGCTCTAGTTTCATTCATTGGGATTGTTTATACTTCTAATTAGACAAATGATCATTATTTTATGTAATGTGACCAATCAGAAACTAACCAAATAAAAGACATAAACCAGAGAAATTGTCATTTTAAAATAAAAAAGGCTATAAGTCCAAGGCCAACGTTAAGCGGACAGTTTACAATGTCCTAATGTTTTTGCACCATGCAGTCATTTAATTCATTCTAAAGGAAACAGTCTGAGACTTAAATCAGATGACCTGGGTTCCCACAATGGTTCTGCTACTTGCTTGCTTTGTACTCATCAGTTCTCTCATCTTCACATGATAATAACATCTATCTCACA
This sequence comes from Equus caballus, assembly GCF_041296265.1. Taxonomy (NCBI): domain Eukaryota; kingdom Metazoa; phylum Chordata; class Mammalia; order Perissodactyla; family Equidae; genus Equus; species Equus caballus. The sequence continues at coordinate 44,425,641 of NC_091704.1, forward strand.
GGGTTGTTGTAACGATTGAGTGAAATGCTTGTGTGAGTAAACTAGGTGACTGCTGACTTTAAATGCTTAGCTGAGAAGTTCTCAGGCTGCTGCTGGAGGCACACATTGTGCCACACAGGAGGGGTGATAGCATCCACATTTCTGCCCAATGGGAGAAACTGCATTCAGCTTGTACCTCAATCAGAAAGGCATGCTTCCTCACAAAGGGGTCAGAATAAAGCCCTCTTTCACCACTGAATTAGTTGTAGAATGTGGCCAAACACAATGGGATAGAATGTTAACTGTGAAGAGAACTGAATGCTTAGGTTAGGTAAAGACTGATGCCTGACCTAGAGAGGTAAGCAGATCAAGGATTTGGTGGAACACATTTTGTAGAAGCACCCGAAAACTACAGTTGATGAAATTCCTAAGTAAATACCAAGGATAAAGGGTAAGTCAAGGTAAACATCTCAGACATGTTGGAACAAGAATATGATGAGTGAAAAGGAGGTCAGAAGAACTGGAAAAGAGGGAAATTCAGACTAGAATGAAGACTATTATTTTAACTACAATGAGCTAAAGAGATTTTACTAGTTCATTAGTGAAGAGGACCCAGAATTTTTTACCAGGCCCCTGTTTTATATGGTTTGTTATATATAATTATGCTAATTACATAACAAAATTATATTATGTAAAAAACTGTATGATGGAATATATAATTCTTACTTCTTCAGGTATTGTTATAAATAGACATATTAGTTTCAAGACTCTGATGCTGAAAGTGGGCAACATCAGGTAAACATCACTTGGTACAAACTTTTGCTTTAATAAGACACCTTTTCTGTGTAGATGAGCTGCATGATACTAGAACTTAATGTAAACTGTCACGCATATATAATGAATAACTATTAAGATGTCTTTATTTTAATATTAATATTTTTATTGTGACTGCATAAATACCATCAGAATGCATTCTTGAGAAAGTATAAGTGCAAGACTCAAGATCCACCAACACCTAGGGGTCCACCTGTCCCTATGAATTCTTGTTTACCTACACAGAGATCACGAAATTACAAGAGTAAACAGCCTCTGCCCTTGGTCAAAAGTCATAATCTGTTCACTAGTACTATTTTTATTAACTTATCTATATTGACCTTTCCAGAAACTGAATGCTGAATCCCTGTGACCATAGTATCCACCTATTCTTCCTGTCTTCACAGATTACATGGACTTAACACTCCGCTTTCCAGCCTGGGTCCAATACACTCACATGGTTCTCTATATTGTGTTGCAAGTACCTCATGTTTATCTAGACTTCTGATTCTGCTTACTCGCAGTCTGTCATATCTTTTTTGTTTCCTCGGTACCCTTATTATTAACCATGGCTAAAAGCATCATGAGCATTTACAGACAGCATCTGCTAAGGAACAACGTGCTTGAATGTGGGCTGAAGTGCACACTTCAAGGGCAAGCCCAGGATCTTCCATGTTCAGTTAACTAGATTCCCTCCTGGAATGGAACATTGCCCAGGTGGTCGGACGATGCTGCTGGTGGAGCTTCATGTTTTTCTCAACAAATTCTGTTTATTTCTCTGCACATGTGTCCTTGGACCAAAGCAAATGTACCTCATTCTCATTTCTTGCCATTTCTAAAGGTCCAAGTTGAGAATGGAGCTTCCTCATCTAGTCTTTTAAAGAAGGGGTTCACTTTCTCAACTTGGATAAACAGAATCAGCCTTAGGAGATATTCAACAGTCCATATAATCTCAGTGCCGCTAGCACAACATTCAACAAACAAATAACACTGGGTTATGCCAATGGTATTTAGCAGTGACCTTCAAATGTGATTTTTGCAGGGTGGTGGTCCTAGTCTGAAAGTATACACAATCCAGTGTTTATCTCCATAATCTCTACAACTTACCAACATCTGCATGACCTGAAGTGCCTTAGATATTTGCAGTTTGGTAGGCTCTAAGTGTCTCACAATATTACTGATGCCTCCAGAAAGACAAGACAAATGCCTTTCCTTTAAGAGAGAGAAAGAACTTCCTAAGGGATACAAAACTTAACACTGTTTTTGGCACCTGCTAGTTTCCTTGGGTTTCCCTGAAATGTAATCTCTTTACCTATAACTTATATATGATTAAACCAATAACAGACAGATTATCTTGGTACAGTGGCCAACGGACTTCGGGTGGAAGCTTCCAATAAGCTAACTTCAAGAAACAACACAGATAGTAACTCCAAAAAATGAGGCTTACGCGATAGCTGATGCACCACAACTCCACCTTACCAAGACATTCAAGCTGCTTAAATATGTATCCACTAAGGCTGGCTTTCTTTTAGCAAGCTACTCTGAAGGAAGGGAGCAATGGATGACAATCTGTGATATCTGGAGTACAACTAAGGCTTGTAGTAGCAGCTTCAGGGGTTATTGTAAGCCATTACTGATCCTCAAATGCCAGGGGACATTATATTTATGTTCATCATGATGGACTTTTTTTAGCTATTCAAGGCTTCCAAGTCAACCACTTCACCAAATTTCTCCATTCTTTATTGGTCTGAACCCTGTGAACACTTCTCGACCTGCCCAGCTTGTCTTGGAGCACAAATACCACTTGTACTGCATCTTCTAAGACAGAGGGTTTCAAACGTTTTTGACCAGGACTCTCTATCAGAAATATATTTTACATTGTTACTTAGTATTTGTGTACAGGTATATACAAAACAGAAAAAGAATTCATGACATTCTTATCCTTAGTACTGGTGATGTGCTTTATTTTCTATTGCACTGCATTGCAGTATATTGTATTTATCTTATTTTGTTGTGTTTCCCATTTTTAAAATAAATTATGATTGTGACCCATAAATTAATTTCATAATCTAGTCTCGATCCATTGTTTGAAAAACAAAAAATAAAGGCTATTTTATTGGACAAGACACCAGGAACTCTCAGTTCTGATTTCACGTCTTTAAGTACCATTTTGGACTTATCTGTCAGATATCTGCAAATAGGAAGTGTAAGCCCTTAACTTGTGTTAACAGTGAATCAACCAAGAGACTTATATAGTAGGTATTTATCAAAGCATACCTTAAAAATAATGATACAATTCTCAGTGTAATTTCTCCTAATTGGTGGTAATTTAAAGATCCAGCGCACTCACATTTTTAGATCTTGTTTGTATGATTGTTTTTAGATCTTAGTTATGGGTTGCTTACTTTATGGTACCTTTGAAAATAATTTTTTATACAATTACTGTTTTTAATTTTTTTCATAAGGTAAATCCATAAAAATTCTTATCAAATAATCTATCAATTATGATTATTCAAAATACAATAAAATTTCAGGCCTATTGAAAAACAGACCAATAGTTACAACTCTTCAACTCATGGTCAAATTGTATCCAAAGGAAAAGTTTTAGCGAGTGGGAGGTGAGGTAATTTGTAAACTTTAGCCCAAACACCTTGGGAAGAAAATTATGTCTTAACCAGGCACAATTCAATTGCCCATTTATAATATTCTAATTCATTGAGCAATCCATATATTTCCTCTTAAAGTCTTTTAGTCATACCTAAGATTGATATCTTCATCAGTTACTGAAAATTTCTGATGAGGCAGGCGACTCTTGGTAAAACATACTTCCTGAGCTTAGTTTGGTCTACATGCTTGAAATTAAATGAGGTCATGGAGAAAATACAAAGATAGGGAGACTATAAGTATAAGCTCACAGTTCATAGGGTCAGGTCAGTTTTGAGTTAATACTTTTAAACCAACTGTCGTCAATGCATACTTCACAACTCAGCTGAAACGCATCCCTTCCAACATGCTCCCGTAACCTCCTGTGCTTACCCACGCTTATGCTCAGGAACGGGTTTTCTCTCATCCCCACTAAACTGTGAGTACCAGGAGGGAAGGATCTTTATCTTAATCAACTTTATACCCTCAATATTTAGAACAGGGCTGGCACATAGTACGCACTCAACATTTATTGATTGAATTAATGAATCAATCAATCAGCAGTATAGGCTCAATATATGTGAACTAAATAAATTAGTGAATACATGGATATTAAATTTTAGTAATTTTGACTAAATACAAAGATGACTTAGATACCCAAATCAGACAGACAGACACAACCCAATTCAAAAGTTAGGTACAAGATCAGAAAGGGTCATTCTCACAGGCAGAAGTTTCACGAATCTACACACTGTGTAGGAAATTAGCTAATCCTGGAAGCATTTCTAGAAGTAACAACCTATAGTATGATTTTGAGAGAGCTTCTCCATTGAATCAAGGCATTCTTTTACATGGCGGCAAAAGAATCTCAGTTAAAATGTAATAAATTATAAACAATTTCTAAATTTGCGACCTTGGAAGAAGCTCTGCCAGAGATTTAACAGGGTCCTGGAGAGGCCAAGAGCAGCCTGTGTGAATGGGTAGGTAAGATCTCCTCCATGGCTGGCTGTTGGTGACCTGGTTAATTTCATATTCCTAACTGGATATTTTCCCTTAGTCTCCTAAACTAGGTTGACCCAACCATGTGCCATATGACTGGCAGATAATAAAAATAAGCTGAAGACATTCCAGCTCTGTTTGTGGCAATTGCCTAGAGCCTCATCCCTTTGCTTCCAAGCCTTTAATCTGAGTCCTGTTCTGTTCCAGTTCTGCCTAACTTCCAACCTGCTGGCTTTGTTTTCATTTTCTCTTTTGGTTCTCACTCAATCTCAGCTTTTATCACTGGCCTACTCAAAGGACTTGGCTTTAGCCCATCTCTGCCTCTTTCTGTTCTGGCCACTTCAGGTAAATTATCTTGACCATCTTAGTTCCAGCTCTAAGAATTCAACCCCTGGCATCAGCTCTCCTGGCTGACCTTCTGTTTGGGTCTGTCTTGTCTCCTACCAGAGGGAATCAGATATTACAGAATCACATCTATTACTATGGCAACTTGGAAACTCTAGTGGCTATATTCCAGTTTCTGTGCTTGGGAATTTGACACTCAGAAGAAAGCCCTACTCCACAAGGAAGTACTAAGGTAAAACTTTATAGCTTTCAGAGCCTCTAATCTTTGCCTTCCCTTCCCAGACTTTCTCTCCTCCAACCACCCAAAAACCCTGAGGCAATCTGGAGGAACTGTCTAAACTTGTCATTCATATTTTAAAATCCCTGACAACCACCTAGGATTCTCAGGAGTAGCAGAAACGGTGGTTGGATTTCCTGCTTGATGGGGAGTTCAGCTCATGTAACCTGGCAGCCCTTACAGGGTTTCTTGACCACTGTATGGGACCTGCTTGATAGCCAGGTTCCAGTAGAAAGACTGACACTGCCACATACTGCCTTTGACAAGGAGGGAGAGAGGAGACAGCAGGTAGCTGAAGTGCAACTGAATTCTGACTTCTCACCCAGAAGCTGTCGTAGAACAGGCTCCGTGTCGGGGCCCAGCTTCAAGGTCTCAGAACAACTCGAAAAGACTAACATGTCCTGCTGAGTGAGCTTGGCAGACTGTCTAAGTCACTTCACCTCCAGCCAGGTCAGAGTACAGTTAGCTACCTGGCCATACCTTCCTGCCAGACAGCCTGGCCTTCAGCTTCCAGAGAAGCCAGGGGCATGGGAACATAGACCTCTCTCTGACACTGGCAGGGAAGGTGCACCTCCAGAGAAAAGGTATGCCTCCACGCCCCTCTGTGCTAGAGTGCTCAGTCTGGGCCACACCATAACCACTGCCAGGAAATGCATGGGAGTGAGGCAGAGGGAGAGGTTAGCTCTACTTTACTTGCTATGCTGAGCTGAAAACTGTTCCAGCTAGAAGTGGATTTGTGAATAGCCAAAGCCTGTCTGTCTATCCATCCCATGGTTAATTCCGGCTTGTCGGAAAATCTGAAGAATTGGTCCTAATCCAATAATGGCTTTCACTCAGAAATCTGATCACTTTTGTCCCAGCAGGAGCCTTCCCCAATCTGCCCTGATCCAATATTATAGAGACAGAAATGTTTAATTCTAGCCTTTCACAAAAGCAGATCCAGGGCAACAGATCCTATCTACCTCATGCTTATTTTGGGAGGGAAATTCAAATTGGCCACGGTCAATCACCCAGTGTGTGACGAAGATCACTGTCAAAGCCTGAAGGCCAACACTTCAGAGAGCCTGGCACCTCACTGTGCAATCCAATCACTCTAGCTTGTAACAAGTCCAGAAGCTCAAAAAACTCACCACTAGCAAGCAGTGGCAGGCTTTTTCCCCCAAAACTTTGAGCTACCAATTACTTACATATCAGGCAGCCAGAAGCACCGGGCTGATACTCTGTCTGGGAGGTTTGATTACCAGAGGCAACTGAGACTAAGGCACTCTGAAAGATCCTCTGTCCTGAAAACTTACACTTCAGTGCTACTGAAATTCAGTGACAAATCAGATGCAACCAAAGAGCAGGGGCTTCTGCTTAGCACTCTGATTCTAGACACGCTCAAAGTGACTCACTGAGGAGATGAGTGGAGGAGTAGCTTGTTCACTCCAAAACAACAGGATTCTATTCTTGGTTCTATTCTCTGCCCTGACAAGCCACTATGGCCCTCCCGAGGCATTGAACATAGGTACACTGGAAATTACAGCAGCTGTTTGGCTAGCCCAATGCTTTTCAAGGCTTAATTGTCTGGGTCTAAAACAAATTAAGATTCTAAGGCTGCTGCATTTCTTCTGATCACCAAATGTCCTTGGGACAGGATCACACTGGACTTTATATCAGATCTCTCCCTGTGCCAGGGTCACCAAACAATTGTCGTGGTGGTGGCCACCCTATAAAATCAGTAAACTTCATTCCTTAGTTGCTCAAACTATGCTTTGTTCACCAGGGAGGTGGTTGTTTCCCTCAAGATCACTTCCATACTAATTTCTATGGTCTTGCTGCCAAAAGAACTTTTCCAGAAGCTTCTACATCCAAATTCACCTATCTGCTGCCATTGCTTAGCCAGGGACAGTCAGATGGACAGAGGTGGTTGGAATTTCTCCGAGGTCACAAAATACAGACACTATGACTTGTTCTACCTATCTTGTCACTGCACAATTCACATAGAAGTTTTCCACACAGAATACCCTCTCTCATAGTAATGACCGTTGCTATCTCTTTGTTTGTTTCACTGCTAAAGTTGATTCCTCAAAGAGGTACAGACCACCCACAAAAAGCTTAGAGGTGGCACTGACCAATGTATGGAAGATGACTATAGGTCCAGTGTACCAAAGGATATGGCTGACAGGCACTGGAAAGGAGAGGTGGGGTAGAGGGGTCTTTCAGGTGGGAGAGTTTCTGGTTCTCAGCCTAAAATATCTGCCCCACATCAGAATCCAGACTTTCTTGGATCCATTCAAGTTTCTTGAAATTATCAACCCATTGTGCTCTTGTTATGTTTATCTGCCAAGACATAGCTTTAGAGTTCAGATCCTCATAGCCTGCTCTAAAACACGAGGTGGGAAGTCTGAGCAATTGCTTGATGATAATCTGGACTTGATCCATAGAAACTGGCTCCTGTAGCTGTCAAAGTAGAGGATGAATCAGAAACTCAGTGTAGGAACCCCAGGGAAGCCTTGACCATCTTTTATCTTGCCTTGCCCCAGATGGGAGGAAACCTGCAAGAGGAATGTCTTAATCTATGTGATCAAGAACAAATAAAAATGAGTGGTGGCCATTCACTTGAGTCTTATTCATGCCATCCAGGACTCTTCTCTTTGGCTATGTTCTTCTCACTCTTCATTCCATTCCACTTCTATCTGGGTGCCAATTCTTTGACTTTGTGAAACATTTCTCAATTCTGGTTTAATACCTTGAACCTGATACCTGAATTCATCTATTCCTACCCTGGTTCTCTAAATAACTCAGCTTGTTTCCAGTTCTAGTAATTTGAAGCCAAACACCTTTCTCATGACACAAGCACTCCTTCCATGCCTTCTACTCCATAGACACAAGTCTCAGACTTCTGCCAAACCCACTCCAGTCCTCTGAAATCCTTGGCCTACAACAGTTAGAAGATAACCTTGTTTCTTGGCAACCACAGGCCCAGGGCAACCATGCTCCCTTTGAAAACTAATACATTGATAGTCTTCTTTGTAAGTTAGCATTACTATGCTTGGTCATGAGTCAGTATTCTAGGGCATACAGGTGACCTCACTAAGACAGAGCCACACAATGAGATCTAGCCTTAAAAAGCCAGACAGATCGCCTTACTAGTAAAGGAAGAATTTAGGGAGTTGGAGGCAAAACTGAGTAAGTGGGGAGCAGAAGTTGCAGCTATGAAATGGGTAACACAAAAACTAAGTAAGAATGCTAGTGGGAATATTCCTTTCAGTACCAAACTTCTTTCCTAGCTCATATTTTGGAGGCTGATCATGATTCTTGTTACCTATCTTGGGAAATGTTTGCATTTTAGCAGATGCCCCTGATGTCTTAATCCAAAGGAGTGATAAAGTAAGGCAATGGGTACAATGGCAGGCAGAATTTTTAAAGAATGGCCCGACAGAATATCTCAACTCCAAGATGTAAGTAAGCAACTGCTCACAAAAGTCAGCTATATTACTGCACATCTGAAAATAAAAGATAAAACATCATATCTTCAAAATTAAAAGGTAAGGCATTAAGACTTCCTTCTCAGGAGGGGAAAAGAGAGGCCAAGAAACAAGCAATTTCACTTGAAATGAAAGGTTCCTACATTTGACTAGTAAGTTTGCACTTTGAGACATTTTATGTCCTGAACAAACATGTATGTTATGGACTGAACTGCGTCCGTCCAAAATTCATATGTTGAGGCCCTAACCCTCACCGTGATGGTATTTGGAGGTGGGGCTTTGGGGAAGTAACTAGGTTTAGATGTGGTTATAAGGGTGGGGCCTCCCATGATGGGATTAATAGCCTTTTAAGAAGAAGAAAGACCAGAGTTCTCTCTCTCTCTCTCTCTCTGTTTCTCTCTCTCCCTCCCTCACCCATGTGAGGACACAGCAAGAAGGTGGTTGTCTGCAAGTCAGGAAGAGAGTCCTCACCAGGGAACCAAATGGGCTGGCACCTTGATCTTGGATTTCCCAAAACTGTGAAAAATAAATTCCTATTTTCTAAGCCATCCAGTCTGCAGTATTTTCTTATGTGGGCCTGAGCTGACTAATACAATGTATATCTTTTAAATTAAACAAAAATCAATGATCTATTCACATGATCTTAACACTCATTGACAAAAATCTATCGCTGGGCTTGGATCACTTATCCAGTGATGTTACTTGAGTGATACAGCCTTCAAGGGGATATTCGGCTTAGAAGAAATCTGATTAAATAATAAGCTATGAAGATTAGGTCATTCACTTGGAAGCCAGGGAGCAGGGCAAGAGCTAAGCTGGAGTGTCCATGGTCAGAAGGCAAGTCTAGAAAACCACTGGATCAACACCAAAGGCTAGAGTTGGAGAGTTAGAAGAAAATAGTGCCTGGAGCCTTTGGGTCAAATAGGCCAGATGAGACTTACACAGGAAGACAACCCCATGGCCCGTTTATTCTCACATTCCTCTTCTCCAGCAGAAAAAGATCTAGAGATAATAAATGTTATTGTATAAACAAAGCTGGGAATGGGTTGTAAGAGAAGTATGAATGTTAAACAATAACATATACAAATATGTCTTAAAGCCTAGGTAGTAGAAAATCATAAGCCAAAAGTTCTGTTGAACAAAATGTGCATTATAACACACACTGTAGGGCTAACCCAACAACCACAGCAAACTCAACTTAGGGAGTAATTTTTCACGAAAAACAAAAATAGCAGCAATTAAAAACTATGACCAGCTTAAGACAATATGGATGATGTGCTGGACTCAAAACATCCTTCCTCCAAGTTGTACAAATTCCAACTACAACTTGCTTGTGGGCATGCACAGTAGAGCCCTGCAAAGCACCACACGCTTTGTGGCAGGACTTCTCAGAAAAATCTGTGCCTGCAGGAAACCACGGCCATGAGCTAATTTTAGTTTATAAATACTAAATTTTAGTAACTCTCAAACTCAGTCAGTAGGTAACTGCTAATAAGCAGCTTAAATATAAATGGAATACTCTGGAATTGTGAGTCATTCAGTAAGCACCATATAAAGGACGTGCATTTGACGGAGTTTGGGGTTTACCAGGAGGAATCCATTGCACGTTTGAGAACTACTGGCTTCTGGGTGGGGGCAGTGCTGCCAGTTGAGCTAGATTAGCTGGGCTGCTGGCTTAGCCTGCTGCCCATGATCCACAGGGTGTTCAGGGGTCCTCACCACTCTCCACTAAATAACTCATTGTTATCCTGTGGCAGTTGCCTGGCAATCCCAGTGGAGTCTGACCGCCCCATGCTGCTGCTCCTGTCTCCTTCTTAGGACAGATAAATGATATTTCAGGCCACACCATTCCTGGACTACAGCTCTCTCACATGCAGCCTTTCTATAAATAGAGCATGATGATTTAGGAGATAATGTTAAGAAATAAGAGTCAAATTTTGGCCACTATATATGACATATACATGAGAAAAATTTTGTTTTTATGCCAATTTCTAGGTGTAATACTTAAAAATTTTAAACATAATAGCTTATTCTAACAGAGCTTTAAAAGTATGGGTTCAAAACAGAGTGGTATCTGTTCTTCAAGGATGGCAGGTATGGGCATTAATAAAGTATGCTAAGAATATAAACCTTTTGAATATTAATTTCTAAATTATGCATTTACTTGAAGGATTAAAAATCCTGAGCAAATTTAGCACTGATAAATGTGGACAACTGTTCCCTTTAGCTAAGCTAGGATGTATGGATCTTCGGCCTCTTACAAAAGACTATTTAAGCCAGATAACATATTTTACAAGTTGAAACATTCATTTTTTACTTGCATGCAGCAACATTTAACAAGTACTTGAAGAGACAAAAGCTCTAATAATAGGAAGTGATAACAGGATAGTTTACAGTATATCCTAACACCTGTTTATGGTATATTTTACATCATGCAGTCAAAAGGAACAGAGCATATAAACACATATCAGAAATCCTACGGTAATTTTCATTTCTAGGGAAACAGCGAAGGCTATAAACAAAATGAACTACATTGCCAGGCCTTCACATACTCCTAACAAAAGTTTACAGTTTCCTGCAAAAGAAACATACCAGCTGCTTCAGGATGTGGGTAAGACAAACATGTTCCTGTGGTAATGATTTCTCAAACAAGAAAAAAAGTTATAAGACAAATCTTTGCTAAGCTGCAGACTACCAGATCTTCTGATTTAGGAGAGCAACAAGCATAGACAGAGCTGTTTAAGAAATAATTTAGAAATAAATATCCCATGAATCAGCAAAATCTGTCAAATAAAATGCCTTTTAATTTACAATGGAAAGCAATACCTTCACATATTTTGATACTGTAGAGCATTTTATTATGTAGCATTATACTCTAGGTGGACAACTAAAAGTATAATGTAAAAGTAAATTCTACAACCATACAAAGTAAATACGCACATCCCAGAAGGTTCTAGTCAATCCTTAATAAATGATAATTCTTTTAGTAATACAGATACCGATTCATCCAATTAAAATACGGTACACATTTAGTTTCTCATAATCGCATTTTCTTTCCTTATCTTTTTATCATAAGCTTATCGTCTTTCACTGTTTACATATTAGTACTATTTTACACTGTGCCCTGTTCATTGTCATTCATTCATTTTGTTCATGCATCCTTTCAACATTTATTGAGTATTTGCTAAATAACAGCAAGTGATTGGGTCCAATCATCTTTCCTCCTCTTTTTTTCATGTTGTACTTCCTACCTTTCTGGAACTCATTCAATAATATTTCTAATAATAAAAAAGCCTCATTCTTCACTCCATTGTTGTTGTCTACCCAGAACTTCTGTCTAATACCTATTAATTTCACATCTTTCCTCTTAAAGGTGAGATGAAGTGGGGTAGGGAGAGCAGGGTGGCAAGGGAAGAAATTAGTATGCATTATTTGCATCCAACACGCAGTGCACTTGGCTAAGCGTTTAATACATATTATCTTAATAAATTTCACAACAAAATAAGTAGGTAGATTATTATCCCCAATTCATAGATTGGGAAACCGAGTCCTTTAGCACTTGAGGAACTGGGTGCCTAAGGTCTCAGAGCTGGAAGGTGGCAGTGCCAATAATGGGACCTCGCTCTGTTTACTCCAAGGGCTTTTCAGTAGCTCTTCGAAGAAGCATAGCTGGCATCCAATACTTTTTTTTAATCTTTGAATACAATTTTCTTTGAATCTATGCTAGTCGTAAAACTCAGGCCTCCTCCTCTTCCATTTGTCTCCAAAAATAATATGCTCTTTAGATAAATTACTAGAGAAATACAAGAGTTTTTGAAGCAAAGGAAGACAGCTCATACAAAGAAAATTGCTAATGAATAAATTTAAATAATTTTAAAATTCTGAAATCTATCTGCCTAATGTACTATGCTTGATTTTTTTCAGACCACTCTTCTAACATTACTGAGAGTAACAGATAATAGATTATGAATAGATTAGTATTTAAAAGTTAGTACTATAAATGCAAATTAAACCAAGGGGGAAACACAAACATAAAATGCTCATTTTCATTAATAGGGATGGAGTGAAATAATATCACAAAATTAATGTTAAAGATCACCATTTATTATGCTGCATTCTCTCTAATTATTCTGTATGAGTATATACCTTATAGTCATCATAATCATTGCTGTCTAGGAAGTCTCTTTTCTCCAGTTCTATAAGTTGTTCCACAGAGGGCTTAGCTGATAGATGCTTAATAGAGGCTTGGTCATATATGGGCTTTCCATTAAAAAACAGTTCCTTCCAATCACGCATCAACTTATGTGGAATCAGACTACAGCAAAAAAGAAAAACAAAAGGTAGAGATGAATCAATGGTTAGTCAAACATGTATCTTAAACCTTAGTCTTTCTATTATCTTACTCAGTCCTCAGGGTCTGCAGTTTGAGGCCAGGGATTCCACTTGCTATTCAAGTATTCCTGGTGGCTAGGAAAATGTCTGGAACTTAGTAGGTTTGAATGAATGAATGTTACTTAAACCTACTGGTTCTTCAAACTTTCTTACTGACTGTGCACCAAAAGAACAATATATCTAAAAATAATGAGCACCATCATAAAACTTAGGTTCTTTGATTTCCAGCTGCGATATTAAATGGCCAAACAATCTCAGGAAATCATTTAAATCCTCTAATATCAGTGTCCTCCTATGCAAAATAAACAGACTGAATACCTTCCAAGGCCCATGTAAGATGACATTTGATTTAAGCATTTGCAAATAATTTGTAACAGAAAAATCCAACATACGGTGCTCTTATTGTCATTACCCATTTGGTAATCTTTAAAATTATTTTTCAGTATTTTTTCTACTTAAGTCTGATGAATGACTAGGCGGTAATCCAGGACAGGGTAATGGGAAAACAGCTCCAAGAGGAAAAAAATGTGCAAAGGAAGGAAAGAGCCTGACATAATTCAGATGCACTTCTCTAAAAATAGTTGGCCTAGAGCTTGAAATTCAATTTACAAAAAAGGAGTATTTCACATATTTCATTCTGATATATGCTACAACATGGATGAACCTTGAAGACATTTTACTAAATGAAGTAAGCCAGACACAAAAGGACAAATATTGCGTGAATCCACTGATATGAGGTACCTATAACAGACAAATTCATAGAGGCAGAAAGCAGAACAGAGGTCACCAGGGGCTGGGAGGAAGGGGAATGGAGAGTTATTATTCAATGGGTACTGCATTTCAGTTTGGGATGATGAGGAAGTTCTGGAGATGGATGATGGTGTGGCTGCGCAACAATGTAAATGGACTGAGTGCCACTGAACTGTACATTTAAAAGTGTTACAATGGTAAATTTTATGTTATGCATGTTTTGCCACAATAAAAAAGTAGTATTTCAATTAAATACACAGCTTCAAATATAATCATATTATACTTTCCATTAATAAAGTATTTATACCGCTAAAGGTTACTTTATACAGATATGGAAGTTTAGACATCAATAAGCTCAGGCATAGAAATATTTTAAGATCAGAATTATTGAAATGGCATTGGCTTCTATGGTGAAGTAAATGATTAACAACTTATTTATTGTCCAAAACTTACTGTTGCAGTTACTGGATTAATATTCTATTATCTGAATATTAAGAATTTTGTTAAGATGCAATGTTAAAAAAAGTCAGTGCATGTAAGTAGACTGATACCAAAAATATCCCTGTGCTTTAGAAAAAAATATACTGATAATATCTTGTTTAGTGAAGTACATAGAGAGATTAACATGAGTTATTTTGACTGATAGTAAAAATTAATAAAATCAACATACATACGTAATTATTGTATCCAGTTGCAACTAAAAGACACTTAAAATTTTAAAGCAAAAGCACCTTAAAAGTTCTATATCAATACCTCTGGAACTTTAAAATTTTATGTATTTTTTTCATTAGAATAAAAATGGTTTAGTATAGTCATATTCTCTATATTAATTTTGATGAAGCAGGATTTATAGAGTAATAAAAGGCAGACTAGTCTATGCCTCTGAGAAATATTACAATCAAACTAAATACATATAGGAAATCCTCCACTCACTAATAAGTAGTGCTCTGTAAATTGATTTTTAAGTCGCCTATTTGACATAGAAGAAACACTTATACGGGCTGAAAAGAAGGCTCTAATCTGCCTCTAGGACAGTGGTCACCACCTGGTTGCTTTCATGCTGGCTCCAGCCAGTGCTACTGAGGCTGTCTCCACAGTTTCTCCCAATGAGAGCATCCACAGAACTGGGATGTAAGCAATGCGTTTCCCACACTCTTCCTTCCAGGCTCTTCCAGGCTGGTGTCACGGGATCTTTGGTGGTCCTTGACTTGCAGCCGCCTAACTCTGCCTTTATTGTCAAGTGGTGGTCTCCCTGTGTGTCTCTCCTCCATTTCTTATGAGGATATGAGTCATATTTAAATTAAGGTCCCAGCCCACCCCAGCATGACCTCATCTAACTAATCACGTCTGCGATGACTGTTTCCGAATAAGGGTACATTCTGAGGCAGTCAGGGTTAGGACTTTAACATGCCTTTTTTGGACACAGTTCAACTCAGATATAAGCATCTACATATGGCCTTTTTACATTTAGTTTTTACATTTACTTTCAGCTTTTCCTGGCTCTTGGTATGAAGAGTGATTCTTTTATTGAAATCTACCCATTTTCATATTATGTTGCAAGACTCTAAATCTTAAGTAAACCTTCTGTTCTGGCTGGTTTTTCTGACATTGCTCTGGCAAGGGCAAGAGAAGGTGCCATTGTGTTACTGACAGTTATGGATAGAAGTCTCCGCTTGGCCTTCCTTGCCACCCAAGGGGAGAGGATCCTTGTTACTGCTGGGAGGAGGTGGCAATTTGGGCTTCCCTCATGTCTGCACTGCTGTGAGTGTGGCCTTGTGACTTCTCGGCTATGGTGCAAGTCCTAACCCTTCGGTGGGCCTCCTCTGACACTGCTCCAGGGGGGAGGGGAGGAGTGCCCATCACTGCCAGGCGGGGTGGCAGTCCATGCTTCCTATTTGATCTTCTCAGACACCACCCTGGTGGGTGTGCTGGGGTCCCTTGTTACAGCCTCATGAGGGTAGGACACAAGGCTCCCTACTTGGTTTTTGACGGCACAGGTGGGAGCGGGACCACATTGCTTTCTGTGGTGTTTGCATGGAGTAGAGTGGTTATTGTCAGAAAGTGTTCCATTGTGCTAGGCTGCTCCTTTGGCTAGACAGGGCAGGCTTCTGTTGGGGTTATTATTGTTTTTCTGCACCGTTGGCATTTCTATGTTGCCAGAATATTCAGCTCCAATCTGGGATATATGAGGCCAAAAGAAAACCCAGGAAGCTTACCACTGTGTCGTTCCTCAGGTCCTGAGGTCACTCGCCAGGCTCACTTCTCTCCGCCTTTCAGTCTCTGTTAGTTTCACACATAACGTCCAGGGCTTTTAGCTGTACTTAATGGGAATAGGGAAGAGGGCATCTACCCTGTTTTCCCAGAGCAGAATGAGGTTTGTCGTTATGTCTTAATTTTAAATTGTGGGCTTTTCTGTGTTTAAAGAAATCAACCTGCTTTATACTATACTTTTTTCCCCTTTGAATTATCGTAGTTTATGTGTTTTATATTTAAATCTCCTACTTGTACCCTTTTGTAATTTAAATCTATTTTTACCATTATAATGCTTTGTAGTATTTTTCCTTTTTAACCTTTTTATAGTTTAACTTCCTCATAATTTTTTTCTTATAATTTCTGAACTTTTGAATTTATATTAATCTGAAAGTATTTTTAAATATTTACTCCTTAATTTCTTTCAATTTTCAGTGTTATTTTCTTTTTCTCAATCTTGTAGCTTATTAGTTTTATCTTCAAAATGTCCTCACCATTATGTTATTTCATTTAGCAGTTTTTATATGGCAGTGGGTCAGAAACATGACTATGGCCCTTATCGTGTCTAAGGTGACGGGATGCTCTCCGCCTCTTCTGTCTGACCCTGCAGGTCATCTTTTCACTGTTGGTTCTCAAGAAGATCTCGGTCTGGGTAACTTGAAAAGTATACAGATTTAACTGGATTGCTTTATCCTTGTCCTTGTGGAATTACCATCACTCAGATCTATTATTGTGTCATTCCCCTTCAGCTTTTAGCAAAGGACATAATGAAAAACAGGTCTATGAAGCCAGATGCTCCATTTGCTTAAAAGATGTTGCTGAGGATATTCTCCACTAGATCCACTACACCTATCAGTGTACGTTAGGTGAGGCCACATGAGAAAACTATTATTCTAAACTGAGTACCAAGAAAACATTTGTATTTTGTAAAGAACTAGAATGAAAAATGGAAATCATGTGACATATTGTGTTTCCCTTTTTGCTTTGGCCACCAGGTAGCTCAGATAAAACCTGCAGCTCAGTTGCATAACTAGCAAATCTACTTCTGCCTGTATAACTGTGCTTCAAATCATCCCTTGTTCTTAACTTTCGACTGTAATTTGGATTTTCCTTTGTTCTTATTTTGGCATATTCTTCATATTTTTGTATTATTGAATATTTCCTTACAAATATGATGATTCCTTTTAGAAACAAGGTACAATGAAAATAAATAGATTTGATGATTAGTAAAATAATCTTTAAAGAATTTTAGGAAGTTCCAAGTATTTCAAATAAATTGTCATAGCTGCCTTTGTAAATTATAGAGAATTTAGACACAAAGTTTAAACGTTAAAATACATACAAATTCCTCTTAAGTAAGGCTGGTCAGTGGGTGAATTAAGTCAGGAATCAAAGTATCCTGGCCCCCACTTCTTTTCATGAAGCATTTTTTCTCTCTTTACTTATCAATAAATTGTAGACACTTCACAATTTTATTCTTTCTTATTCTCTGAGGTGTCTCTAGTCTATCAATTATAAAAGACAATACTTACTTATTTGTCAACATTCGATAGTCTGCCACTTTAGTGGACAAATCAAGTATTTGATCCAAAATTTCGGCACACATTGAATAATGCTTTTGGTAACGAGCTTGAGCTCTTTCCACAGCAATCTGTTCATGAACTTCCTTCTCTCTGAGGGCTTGTTCTTCAAAATCAATCTTGGCTAGTTTTGCCAAAGCCTAAGAAGGCAAAGACATATCGTAAGTTACCATCATTGGTAGATTCAAATGAAAATAATGCTATTTCAATAGCCAAAAAAATCTCTAAATATAATGAAACCTCTTTTTACACCAGGAAAAAATTAATCATGAAAGAACACTTTCTCCTTAATACATTAAGTACTGAGAATGAAGGCCAAGACAATATTGGAAATATTCCACCCTTAGCTTATCAGTGAAACATAGTACAGACAAAAGTGGCCTAACCAGGGAACCAATGTAGATTAATAATAAATTGGATCTTAAGTGTTTAAAAAGAAGTCCTGATTTCACAGGTTGCAAATAATCAGTCGAAGATCACAGAGGAACAGGCAAGTCTGTGTCAGACCCCAAGCAAGGCTGGCCCCTTCGTACCCATCTCAGGAGCTGTAACGTGACACAGCTGCTCCGGCCAATGCCCTTTGTCTCTTCCTGGGAGAGTTCTAGCACAGGGATTCATATTTAGAAAATATTTTGGAAATTCCCTGATTATACTGGCTTGAGAATATCACATAATTGCCTACAAATGTTAAATGTGTTTAGATAACACCAAAACCATTTGCTCTTACAGCCTTAATAAATTGACAAAATTCATTCACAGAAACATCTATTTCTGCAGAAAGTAATGGAATACTTAGCGTGTCCTCACTCTCGGCTTGGTTTGCGCTATTTTTTTGTTTAGGGAAATCTTTTCTCCCCACAAAATGCAAAGATCATACCCAGCCCAGTCAAGCTGAGAGTAAAACAATTCTCAACTAGTGAGATTCCAACGATCAAATGCTGTTTTTCAAATAGCTCTACCAGCTCCTCAAGAAATTCTACAATGTGCTAACCTGCTCCAGAAACAAGACTTGTCTCCTGTATCGGAACCCAGCGAGTGTAAAAGGGAGGTAAACTTGGGTCTTGGAGGAGTTGCGGTCGAATTCCAGCCCCTGCCTGTATACAGAAGTCTAGTACTAGCTGTGAGACTTCGGGCGAGTCCGAGCCTCCCCCCACCTCCAGTTCCTCAACATGAAGCCGGGATATTAACAAGGCATGACATTCACAGGAAAATTAACCGACCATGTTGTCAGAGCAAATATTTCTTACCGTGATACTATTCATGAATGATTAAGTGCACGACAACGGACCACTCATCTACTGAACCAAATGGCAGGTTGGTTTGTTTGTTCTATTGCTGTTTTATTGTGTTTGTTTATTTTTATTGGGAAAGGGTTGGGCTGTGTGACCTCTAAAGTCAATTCTGTACACTTGGCAAGTTTGGAAATTACACCAGAATTTGTCATTGTTATACTGCCTTGTAGGCTCTGTTTTCAGGGAGAAAGCATACAAATTAAGTCCAAAGTTTTATGGCCTGCTTCATGAAGTGGGCAGAGTTCAGTGGAAAGAAGAATCTGAGAGAATCGGAGGAGTTAGATGAGAATTTATGGAGAGAGTGACACTAAAATGGATGGTGAGGTAAGTTTACCACAGAGTGCCTGTAAAGCATGTGGAAACATTGAGCATATGATGGGACCAAAACCTCAAAGGGAACAATGGAATGTCCCTAGCAGGAACAGAGCTTTCCCCCTCAGTGCTACTGTCGCGTCTGCCTCCCTCCCTCCCTTCCTCCTTCCATGCCTTTCTTCCTTCTTTCTAGCTCTCTAGTCATCTACCTCTACCCCCCAACCCTGTGCTAAACCCACCACAACTTCCTGTCCCATTACAGCAGAGTGAGTTGTAGCCCTAAAAAAAGAAAGTAGGAAAAGGAAAAAGGAAGTCTGTGGGAGATAGTACATCTCAGGGTTTACGAGCCTGGGCTCTGGAGTCTGTTAGAGCTGGCTGTGGCCCTGCTACACTACTGACAAGCTGCAGGACTCTGAGCTTCTAAGCTTCGTCTTCCTTATGTGCACCATGTAGATAAGGATAGTGTCCACTTTAAATGCCCATTGTGAGAATTATATATGCATGCAATGAACATAGGTCAATGCTTGACTCAAAGTAGCTGCTCAGAAAATGTTAAATATTATTGTAATTAATTATTATTATTAATAGCAGCAGTTGGCACAGAAATTTGAAATCAGGAATGGTCTTGGTATAGAATAGATACCCAATTTCCTTAAAGGAAAAGATTAGCAGATTTAATCTGAGGGCAAACAAAAACTCCTTATGGTGAAAAACACAAAGTTCTTTCTCTCTGTCCCTTCTCCTTCTCTCTCTCTCTCTCTTTCTTTCCTTTTTTAAATGTGCCAGACATTGGTTAAGCCCTGGGGATAGAGTAGTGAGCAGAAGCAAACATGGTTCCTGTCCTCATACAGCTTATATCCAGTTGGAGAGGCAGTCAAAAAGCCATATAAATAAATGTATAATTACACACTCTGATAAGTGTCACTAGGGAAAGACTGTGGTGTGGGGTACCCAACAGGTGGTCTGACCTAGGCAAGAGGTGGCATGTTCATGAAGCTCTGAAAGATGAGTATTAACCGGGGAAAGGTGCTTGGGAAGAGAGGGAAAGGTAGAAGAAACGACTTGTTCCAGGATCTGAGAGCAGGCCCGTGTGGCCAAAGTCCAGCGGATAGAGGGGAACAAGACGTGAGCAGAGGTCTGGTCAGTGGAAAGCCATGGATGAGCTTTTGAGTATGAGGGCAGTGTTCAAATCCGAGCGTCAAGAAGATTCCTCTGGCTGTAGAGAGTGGTTTGACAAGTGACAAATATGTGACGTTAGGGCTGGCCCGGTTGCTCAATGGTTAAGTTTGTACATTCCACTTCAGCAGCCCGGGGTTTGGGGATCCCAGGTGTGGACATGGCACTGCTTGGCAAGCCATGCTGTGGTAGGCGTCCCACATACAAAGTGGAGGAAGATGGGCATGGATGTTAGGGCCAGTCTTCCTCAACAAAAAGAGGAGGATTGGCAGCAGATGTGAGCTCAGGGCTAATCTTCCTCAAAAAAAAAAAAATCTTATGTTGACAGCTACACGTGAGCTGGGATAGCTGAGGTCTCTGAAAACAGATGGAGCTTTCGTCTGATGACTGCAGTGTTTCCTTGATGACTTGGCCCTGTGACCTGGGGCACTGTGCATCTCTGTAGGCAAAGATGGTCTGTTGGAGTTCAGCCTAGGTTGTTTCAAAGAACATAAAGAATGGTATGCTCTTGTACATTCCAATTGTGGTTGCCAATTCATAGCCACTAAAAATAGATGAAAGAGATCATTGCAGTAGTAATCATAGAGACTGGGGTGGTGATGTTGACATGGAGAAAAATGGACAAATTGCAGAGATATTTAGTACATGAAGTCAGTAGCATATCATATATCACGTATCACTCATATCACATATCATATAAGTGATATGGGGGAGTGAAGGTGAAGCAGGCTCCAAGTGGGCCCTGCGGTGTTGAACATGTACAACTGAATAAATGGTAATGTCATTTGTTGAAAAATGGAACCTTGAAAAAGACCAGTTTAGTGGTAAAGGTCGTAAGTTCAGCTTTAGTTGAATTTGAGGTGTCTCTGAGATATATGAGTAAAGATGTCAAGAAGGCAGTTGAGCACAGTATCTACACCTCAGAGGGCAGAGGCATCAATTCATGAGTCCTCTGCCTATCGCAGTTTTCCACCGCCATGGTTGTGGAAGAGACTATCTGAGGAAATAACACAGAAGAGAAAAGACAGAGGCATAGGACTAAGCTTTAAGGAATGCTGACATTAAATGCTTCAGCATCAGAGGAGAATGAGCTTACAAAGAAGGCTGAGAAGGAGCAAGAAAGCAGGAGGAGAACCGGGAGAGCGTTTTCCACAGCAGCACTCAATAGAAAGTGACCACATACTGGCAAATTAATAATTAATATTAATAACATGAAGTATTATTAATAAACTGTGAGGACCAGTAACAAACTTCAAAAATATTAATAAATTTAAGAGTACTTCCAGAATTCTCCCACCACAAACAATAAGAAAAATACCAGCACGGTAACAATTAAAGAAAAGCAACAATTTAAAAACCTCCTTTTTCACAAAAATGAAGCAGTAGAATGATAATGCTGTGCGGAATCAAAGGTATTTTGTTTGTTTAGTGAATGACACTTAAAAAGTAGGTGACAGTGTTCATTTGACAGATTTATTTGGCTCGTACTTATGCAGCTGCACTGTTGATGCAGGAGGTGATAAAGCCAAGGTTTGTGGAGGCAAACTGTGAAATCAAGTCATCTCTAAGGGACGGTGCCAGGGAAGCAGATACCTCAGCTTTAGGAAAAGGTAATCACACGAGAGGAAGGGATGGAATTTCTTCCAGGTGCTTCAGAACCTCACAGTTCTGGTCTCTGAGGCTGGCCTGCGTGTCCCAATCCTCTGAAGTCAGCTGAAGCTCAGTTAAAGAAAGAACAGGTAATGCACAGCACAGTGGGACCAGTCCTGCTATAAACACTTTACTATTCTGCACTTTAATTGGGCTTGTACACATATTTTTCAAATAGGCACTCAGAAAAGTTAGCTAAACACATCATTTCTAATGTAATCAAACGCCACTCAATCCATTCACATTTACTCTTGTCAACAAAGAGGGATGAAACAATTATCTAGATAGTTTAGCTCTTGAAGAAGACACTTGAAATCAGCGTGCGTGCAGCTCAGATTCATGGGGGTACGGCTCCTCGCCCCTACGCCTAACATTTCAGCTACGGCTGTTCTACAAAGGCAAAAGCACCATTTTCCTGACTCTGGAGAATACAGTACCTTCCAAATGATATTTCTAAATATTTGCATAATTTTTACAAAAGCTGAATTTCATTTTCATGGAACATCACAATGAAAACCATGAAGCTGATAAATAGAGCATTGCCTTCCTATTTTCTGAAAGGTTTTCTCTTCTGCTTAGCCTGGTTTTATGAATATTTATCACAGCAAAGACAGGCTATATAAAATGCCATTCACATGAGCTTTGTATTTCTTCAACCAAATCTGGACTAATGGATTGAATAAATTTGAAATATCCCCCAAAGGAAAGAGACAAAAAGTAATCCATATAACCTATTGATAAAATAAATCTATTTTGGTTATTAGATCCCATAAAGACAATGAAAATATTAATTTATTAAATAATTAAAAGATAGGATATTTTGATTTTCAGAGCTATAAAAGGCCCTAGACACAATGACATCATAGTAGCTAAGAGCATACCTAGCACCCAGATCTTGGTTTCTGTATACCATTCTCAAACACAGTGAACCAGAGTACCCTAGATAAATGGTTTATTGTAGCTCTGAAAAGGAATAGTACAACATGGGCCTGGGAAATCTTGTTTTATCAGCAAGCAAGGAATTATTTATTAAAGACTAATGGTATCTTGTTAAAAAAAGGCAGCTTAAAAGTGCTCTCACTGCCTGAGGATATTCACCTGGAATAAACAATACCAATATCATTCTAGTAAACTTAGTGGACTTTAAAAAAAGAAAGTCCTTCATCCATCTAGAAAAAAAGAGTAACGACTCAAGGAAATAAAAATTAGTTTATCATATTAATCTTTTTGATAGCAGTACTTTATACCTGAAGAAAATGGAATAATGTATTTAAGATATTCAAGGAAAGAAAATGTGAAGTAAGGATTTTATATACAGCAAAACTGATCATCAAGTATAACAGGCACATACTGTTACCAATTTACAGGAACTCAAGGAATATTGCTCCCATGAGCCCTTCTTGAGGAATCTACTGGAGAATGAGTTCCAGACAACCAAAATGACCAGAGAGACGTGGACATAAGGACTAGAGGTGAGCATTAAGTATTTGTAGAATCAACACTAAAGGGAGAGAGTATGGTATGTAGATGCTAATGTGCTGTCAACGTAGTATACAAAAATAAAAACGGGAGATAGCAGAGAGGTCCTATTAAAAATTAACTCTTACTGGGGCCGGCCTGGTAGCTTAGTGGTTAAGTTCGTGTGCTCTGCTTCAGTGGCCCGGGGTTCGCAGGTTCGGATCCTGGGCACAGACCTACACACCACTTATCAAGTCATGCTGTGGCGGCAATCCACAAATAAAACAGAGGCAGACTGGCACAGATGTTAGCTCAGGGCTAATCTTCCTCACAAAAAACAAAAATGTAGCTTATCAAGTGATCAACAACTAAATATACCTTCATTTACCTTGACTTGGTAGAAAGGATCAAAAGTAACCTTAGAAAGATTTTTAAGGGAGATATTGTTTACCGCTTCTCGATCAAGAGCATCCTGGAAATCTTTAAGTCGTCTTTCCTCATATTGTTTTTCTCTGAAAATTCTGTTTTGCCACAAAACTTCCTTTTCATGCCGAACGTGCATGAGCTGCACGGCGATCCTGCGCTCCTGCTGGGACTGCCGCATCAGCCGGTTAATGAGCTGCTCCTCCCGATAAGCCTCCTGAGAACACCATTGGAAGAGCCAATTATTTGCCAAGGTGATGTCCAAATTTCCCATTGGGCTAAGAAGCCTATACATAAATAACGTGTAAAAGGCATAGTATTTATCTACATCAATTTCTGCCATTTGATTTAAATTTGAACATGTCAAGAATCGGGTTATAAAAATGAAAATTTCCAACCAAGGTTGTATAATTTTGGTATCTAGAAGCATTATGGTCTTGCAACTCACATTTATTTTAAATGAATTATTACTTCTTTTGAAATCCGATCACAAATAAATCAGGTGATTGTTTTCAAGGTTTTATAAACAAGGGATATAATTCTACACTTATAAGGATGTTTTTATAAATTTGGAATTGTGCTATACATACTCTTAACATAAATACTAGCTGTAAAAACAAATGGAGAGGGGGCTGGCCCAGCGGCATAGTGGTTGGGTTTCTGTGCTCTGCTTTGGCAGCCTAGAGTTCACGTGTTTGGATCCCGGTCATGGATCTATATGCCACTCATCAGGCCATGCTGTGGTGGCATCCCACATAAAATAGAGGAAGACTGGCACAGATGTTAGTTCAGGAACAATCTTCCTCACAACAATAAAAATAAGAATAAAAATTTTAAAAATGAATGGAGATGTTGTCTGACTGAAGATGGCAGATCTGATTGGTTTCCAGCAGGGACATCTCAATACCTGGGTGAGGAAAAGCTGACAGAACGGGAGGACTGGAGAAGAGGCTAAGGAGAAATGACCTATTGCTTATCTTAGAAAATCTGAGTGGTTATAATCCAAAAGAGAAACTAAATGCAGTCTCTTGGCTTTCTTGGCTATTTTAAGACAATCGAAGAGGAGACAGTAGGTGAGCAGTAGAAAGTATTAAACTGGGAATCAGAGGCCTTGACCCCTGCAGCCTCAGTGGTACCATTTATTGGTGTGTGGCCATGGGCAACTAACTCACAATTTCAGGACCTATTTCTTGACAGATAAAATGAGGGGTTTAGGTGGAAGATGATCACCAGAGCCCCTTCAAGCTCTCTCCCCCTGTCTAAACAGAGACATCCTGTGGAAGGTGATGGTAATTACAGTTCTCAAGAGGAAAGACAGAAGAAGACTGAAACACTGGAGTTGTCTATTTAACACTCAACAATCAATTACTTAGCAAGAAAATCTAGCATCATCAATGACACTGTTTCAAATCATCTCTCCCACTATGAGATTACGGGAGAAATACTATCTATTTTTTCCGCAATCAAGATATAAATAACAATAACACTCTATGGTAACTGCCAAAACCTGAACCTGGAAATTACATTAAAATGTAGATTAAATCAAAGTTCAACTGAAAATAAATAAGAATTTTTTTCTGTTTGTAACATAGATAAAAAATAAAATCATCAACAACTTTGAAACTTCATGTCTCATCTAGTTATAAAATCCTAGAAGCTTTAATGTTAATCATTTGTTTCCTTTTGAGATCCAATAATAGAGGTGAGGCAGAATGTAAAAATGGCCACAAGTTCTCCAGTTTTCTTCATCCACAGTCTTTCAATGTTATCCTGCAGATATTCACATCAAAAAGTAGACTCTATTTCTCCACTCCTTAAATACGGGGTATGAGGGTGACCATTGACTTGAATTGACTAATGCGACATGAGCAAAAAAAAAAAACCCATAAAACAAAAACACTTGGGATATGACTTTCTTAATTCTCTTGCAAGCCCTGCCACTGCCACCACATTTTCTGGTCTGCTAGAAAATAAGAGACCATACAGAGAGAGGCACCAATCTTCCCAGCTGGACCTGATGATGCTCTCATGGGTCAGCCAGCCCCAGCCAACCTGCCAGCTGACCAAAGACGTCTGAGTGAGGCCAGCTGAGCCCAGCCCAAACTTCCTACCACATTCTGGGATGGTTTGGGATACATAAGGCCCAATCACAACCGTATTTTTAAAAAATATAACCTTGATTTATTATTCCAAATGAATTCTATATTTGGCTGTGTTTACAGGGGAAGGCAATTTAGTTGTCGAGATGAGATGTGGTCATTCTGACTCTCATGAAGAACAAACTGGACTGGTCCAGATGTGTTTTGATTAGTGTTTGGATGACAACACATTATGATCAAAAAGGGAAAAGGAAAAGGAAATTACTGTTGAATGGCTGAGTCCATGCTATGTAAATGAAGCTTCAGTATGAAGAGCCATCAAGTGCATTAAGACCTGCACCCAAAAGTTGAGTGGAAAGATGATTTATTTTTTTGTTCCACTGTACAAGTAGTTCATGTTTTAGAAATAGACTTTTTCCCAAAATTCCCCTGGAACGTTGGATATATTTTCTCATAGGAAGAATGATACAAGTTGTGGTTAGGTGCTTACAGTAGCCTACAGATGTCTAGTTAATGAAACTTGAAATAGATAGTTATTTTAAAATCTACTTTTTAATCATCTAATTTTCATAATTTCTAATTCTTCTAATTAAAAGAGAGACTACCACACTAAATGAGTAAAGAAATGTGAATCTGAAGAAATAACCTTTTAGCACAGAGAGATGGAAGAGCTATTCTTTCAATTTTTCACTAAAGAAGGAGTGAATCCACGGACAGTTTCACTTCTTTGTGCTTATACAAATCCTGTCTTTCCCTTCATTTAACAGATACATTGAGCAGACCAGATGTAGATAGATGAATAAAGGAAGTATCTTCAAATGGTCTTTCATAATTTAGACATGTAGATCTGTCCTATTTACATTCACAACTCGACGAATCACCTTCCTCCCCAAGGCTGCTCCTCTTATCATCTGCCATATCACAGCCAATGATATGTCCATCCACCCAGCTGGTCAAGCTAGACATCTGGCCTCTCAGCCCACTTTTTCACTCCCCTGTGTCTGATGAATCATTGAGTCTTATTGATTTTACCTCTAAAATAGCTCTTGAAGCCACTTCTCTCCATCCCCATTGCCACTACCCTTAAACCAGGATAATTTCTTACCTAAATTACAGCAACAGCTATAATTCGTTTTGCCCTCATGTAATCTATTCTCAAAACTAAAGCTAGACTGATCTTTGTAAAGGCAAATCTGACCTTGTCACTCTTGTGGCCCTTTGCACTCAAGATAAAATTTCCTATTTCCCTCTATAACTTATAAGGCTCATTATGATTTGGCCTCTGGTGACTCCTGCTAAATGACATATTAGTCCACGAAAAGCGCTGAGGCTTTCCCTATGACGGAAACACACTTTACCTTCTACCACTTCAGCCTCTGTTGGAAACTAACCCTTAACCCCACCTCATCACAATCATCTCCACCTTCAATTAGCTAACTCTGAACCCCTCCTCATGCTTCTGTGTTATCATCCTCTAGAAAACTTCTCTGAACTAAGCCAGGGCTGGACTTCCTTCCCATGTGTCACCTGTCCCGCCCAATACCTTCACTGCCCCTTCACACTCTACTGTAGTTGCTTCTCTATAGATCTTCCTCCAAACAGTAAGTCTGTGAGAGCAGGTTTCTCACTATTCTTGTTCACTGCTGTATCCTGGACCTAGGACAGGTACCCAGAGCATAGAAGAGGTTCAGTAAATATGTGATCAATGTAAGAGTTCATCAGTTATTCTCAAACTATAGCTGCATCAAAACACTTAGAGGGCCTGTTAACATAGATGGCTGGACCCCAGCCCAGAGCTGTGATTTGAATTTCTGATTCAGCAGGTCTGAAGTGGGGCCCAACTATTCACATTCCTAAAAGTTTCTAGGTGATGCTGATGCTCTTGGTCCAGGAACCACACTTCGAGAACCGCTGGAATAGACTAATGAACAAACTGAGAGGACTAACAACTTTTCCATGTTATTCTCATTAAGAAGTCCCTTTTTGATAATCTCAATAGATGCAGGAAAAACATTTGAAAAATTCAGTATTCTTTCATGATAAAAATTCTCAACAAATTAGGTATAGAAGGAATGCAACTCAGCATAATAAAGGCCATATATGACAAACCCACAGCTAACATCATACTCAACGGTATGATGTTAAAAGCTTTCATCTTTTGACCACTCTTCTAATATCAGGAATAAGACAAGGATGATCATTCTTACCTCTCCTATTCAACACAGTACTGGAAGTCTCAGCCAGAACAACTGGCAAGAAAAAGAAAGGAAAGGCATCCAAATCAGAAAAGAAGTAGTAAAATTGTCTCTGTAGATGACATGATCTTATATACAGAAAACTCTAAAAACTATTAGAACTAAAAACCAAATTCAGTAAAGTTGCAGGACACAAAATCAACATATAAAATCAGTTGTGTCCCTATACACTTAACAATGAACTACCTGAAAAAAAAATTAAGAAAATAATTCCATTTATAATACATCAAAAATAAAAAAATATTTAGGAATAAATTCAGCCAAGGAAGTAAAAGATCTGTCCACTGAAAACTATAAAATACTGATGAAAGGAACTGAAGAATACATAAATAAAAGGAAAGATACCCCACATTCATGGATTGGAAGAATTAAAATGTCCATAATATCTAAACTGATCTACATTTTCAATGCAATCCCTATCAAAATTCCAATGGCATTTTTCACAGAAATAGAAAAACAATCCTAAAATTCATATGGAAACACAAAAGACTTCGAAAGCAATCTTGAGCAAGAAGAACAGAACTGTAGGCATCACACTTTCTGATTTCAAAATATATTACAAAGCTCAAGTATTCACAACAGTATAGTACTGGCATAAGAATAGACATATAGACCAATGGAACAGAAAAGAGAGCCCAGAAATAAATCCACACATGTATAGTCAACCGATCTTCAACAAGAGTACCATGGCTACACAATGAGGAAAGGACAGTCTCTTCAACAAATGTTGCAGGGAAAACTAGATATCCACGTGCAGGAGAATGAAAATGTACCCTTATCTCACACCATATACAAAAATCAACTCAAAATGGATTAAAGAATAACACATAAGACCTGAAACTATAAAACTACTAGAAGAAAATATAGGGAAAAAAGTTTCTTGGCATTGGTCTAGGCAATGATTTTTTTTTGTATATGACCTCAACAGTACAGGCAACAAAAGCAAAAATAGACAAGTGGGATTGCATCTAACTAAAGAGCATCTGCACAGCAAAGGAGACAATGAACAGAAAGAAGAGATAACCTATAGAATGGGATAAAATATTTGCAAACCATAAATTTTAGTTAATATCCAAAATACATGAGGAACTCAAACAACTCAATAGCAAAAAATCAAGTAAACCAATTAAAAAGTGGGCAAAGGACTTGAAAAGATATTTCTCAAAAGAAGAAAAACAAATGGCCAACAGGTATATGAAAACGCACTCAACATCACTAATCATCAGGGAAATGCAAATCAAAACCATAATATGATATCACCTCATACCTATTAGAATAGCTATTATCAAAAAAAAAAAAAAAAAGAAAATGTGCTGGCAAGGATGTGGAGAAAAGAGAACCCTTATATACTGTTGGTGAGAATGTAGATTGGTACAGCTAACATGGAAGAGAGAATGGTGGTTCCTCAAAAACTTAAAAATAGAACTACCATATGACCCAGCAATCCCACTTCTGGTTATATATACAAAGGAAATGAAATCCGTATCTCAAAGAGATATCTGCACCCCCATGTTCATTGCAGCGCTAGTCACAATAGTCAAGATACAGACACAACTTCAGTGTCTATTAATGGATGAATGGACAAAGAAAATGTGTTATATATACACAGTGGAATATTATTCTGTCTTACAAAAGAAGGAAATCTAGTCATTTGTGACACATGGATGAACCTGGAGGCCATTATACTAAGTGAAATAAACCAGATACAGAAGGACAAATACTGTATGATCTCACTTACATGTGGAATCTAAAAATATTGAACTTATAAAAGTAGATTTTAAGTGTTCTCACCAAACATAAAAAAAATGGCAACTATGTGAAGTGATGGATGTGTTAATTAGTTTGATTATGGTAATCATTTCACAACATATACACACATCAAAACATCATGTTGTACACCTTAAATATATACAATTTTTATTTGTCCATTATACCTCAATAAAACTGGAGAAAAAAGTTCCCTTTTACCTCCAAAAGTAACAATAGATACATATGGTCAACAGATTTTAGATTCCTTTTTGGTCAGTACTTTTTTTATTTTGGTAAAATATACATAACATAAAGTTTACCATTTCAACCATTTTTAAGCGTACAATTCAATGGTATTAAGTACACTCACAATATTTTACAACCATCACCAGATTTTAGCTTCTTTAGTAAATGTTTTATGTAGGTTTTTTTTTTCTGAGTCTATCTGCTACTAAGATGTGAGGATGTGCCACTGATATTTGATTCAGAGTGGCAGATAATACAAATATACATATGTGTGTGTGTATAAAAGACTACATTTTGTACAATTTCCAGCACTATTATTTAACCAACATCTAAATGTATTACCTCTTGTGCTTCGTGGGCTATTAACTGATCCATTAACAGTCTCCGTCGTCTTTTCTCCCTTTGCTCTCGTGCAAAAGCATCTTCTTCAAGGAGCTTTTGGATTTTTTTAATGTAGTCATCATCCGAATAAGTGTTTAACAAATCAGCAGTTGTCTGACCTGCTGTATCTAAAGAAGTCTTGGATGCACTAAGGACAATAGTTTTTATTTAGATTTTTAAAAATAATTCAATCACATGCCACTACTTGTGATTATGAAGGAAGATGAGAGGAGAAGGCTCCCTTAAGTTCTCTGTTACTAATACAAGCATTAAAGCAAATACTAGAACTTCAGTGTGACACCCATCGCTTATCAATCGATTCCATTCGCCTCACCCCATTTCTGCTCACTATATCTTAGCATAGTCTTCTTTCTAGGTCTATCACCTACTTGTTCTTTTACTTCTTATGATCTTCACTGTACCCAGAGATTCTGGATTTCTCTCCATCTTCTTCCTGCTGGCTCTAGGCCTCTTGCCTCCACTGTTGTGAGTCAACAGTAGACACAATACCAATAACTCAAGTGTCAGGGAAGGCACACCTCTACAAGAGTCGGCCAGGTACACTAACGTCAGGACACTGAGAGTACTTCCAAGGATAGTTCCATCCACTACAACTCTCCTCTCCCCTATGCAAATGCAAGTTGCTCTATGAACTCCCACTAACTTTCTGACTGCTCAGGGCAGGGGCCCAGCTCTTACTGGAGGCCCTGCTGTGGAAAGCTGACTTGCTCACGGTGCCACACTTGCAAGCACAGGTCTGACCTAGCCTCTTGCTCAAGTCCTGGAAACCCAAATGAGAAGACCTACTTCAGGGTTCTTATCCTACCTCATGTCCAAAATTAAAGGATCAAGAAGAGTCTGGTGGTCTCACCAACAGAAAGAAAACACACTCAATTTAGTGAGAGAAATGCTGGCTTAGTACAGAATTTATACATTCATTCAAAAGTTATCTTTAAAAGTAAAAGATATATTTTTATGT
The DNA here is from genome assembly GCF_041296265.1 of Equus caballus. NCBI lineage: Eukaryota > Metazoa > Chordata > Mammalia > Perissodactyla > Equidae > Equus > Equus caballus. Next base: position 44,457,159 of record NC_091704.1, read on the forward strand.
GTAAGAAACAAATAATTAGTTCTCATCTGCATATCTCTTTAAAAAACAAGCAAAATACAATCATACAATGGTATAAGATATATCATAATGTTACTTGCTAAGAAATAATGAATTTTAACATGATCTTTTTTTAATGTTTTAAGTTATTAACATATTTGGTTTGAAATATAACTTATAATCTTATTCAAAAGACAAGGACACATTCTTATGGAGTATAAGGACTAAACGGTCATCAATTCTCATATGGACAGAAGTACTCTTGCAAAAGCATAGTTAATTCATGTTTAATGAAATAATAATTATATATTTTTAGTACAGATCATATTGTATTATAGTTCAGTATTTGTAGGTTTGCTGCTCCCAGCTGAATTCTGAGCTCTTTAGAAAAGTATCCTATTTTACTCCTCTCTGTATCTTGCCTTGTAGTCCTGACATGTAGCTGATGTCTGCTAAGTTTCAAATACTCACTAAGAAGCACTGTACAAGGATAATACAATTTTAAAAATCACACATTGAAATTTTAGTTATTTTATGAGCAGGAGTTCAATCTTCAATTGTATTCTGTCAGTGAGAGTCGTTGAGCAGAAACTGTAGCTCCCAAAGCCTCAGTGAGATCAAAGACAAAGTGTGACCCTATTTATTTATTAAGATTTAGTACAATTAAGTATTGATAAAAATTGTGTGGTATAACTTTTTTAGATCACTCATCAAAATTCTTACTATATTTTCACTTAAATGTGTTGTTTAAAAGCCTTTGCGTTGGATTGAGCATGAATAGCTTTCCCAACACTGTATTTAAGCTGCCAACAATATACTTAACATATTGCTTCTCCTTTATTTATCAATCAGTCTGCCCATCCATCCATTCATCTACTTGCTGTCTCATTCCAATTAAGGTCTGAAGAAAGTGACATGATATTTACTTGAATAAATATTCATTTTACTAGGGTGTGTGTTTCCTGAGGGCAATAACTATGTTTTCTTTATATCTGTTTGCTTCTCAGCCCTCCATAGAATTAGTAATTGTATGTGTATGAATTAATAGTAATAGGAACCTTGGCCAAATTTGTATATATAAAAAAAGCTGTTGGTAGGAAGAGCCTAAGGTAAATCTGTGAATCCAAATGTCAAATGACAGCAGCCAACAACCTTAGCTAAGGGAACAAATGGCAGACAGCATTTATCATTTGTCTTAAAAAATAAAGAAACTGTACAGAAAACTGTGAGGAAAAAGCAGCCAAGGGAGCCTGTGCATTGCTCTCCTGGAGACATCGTTTCATTCTTCCATAAAAGAAAACAGATGGACTCTGAGGTGAGGTCCTGAGGAACTGTTTCAGGAGCAGCCTTGAAAGAGGCAGCGCAGAAACTGCTCCTCAGGATCAACCTATGAGTAGATTTTAGAGCTTTCTGACATCAAGTAGTGTGAAACTGCTGAAAGAACCCGGAACAGGCTTGATTCTAAGATAAGAATTCAGAAAGAACTAAAAAAGTAGTGACTAATAAAGAGGCTAAAGAAAGCCATATTGTACCATAGCTTTCGCTTTCTTTGAGAGTTTGCTCCAGACCAGTGTCTGCCGATAGCTTTTACTTCGGGGCCATCAGAGAAAATGCTCCTTGTGCAGCACCCTGTAAGGGATCTGGAGTCTCAGACGAGGCTGCTCACAGCCAAAAGTGACTGGTCCAGGGACTCAGGCTGCCCGAGGCCCTATCCTGCTGCTCTGAGAAGTGAGGATGTCTACAGCTCATGGCCCCCAAGTGGGAAATCTCTGGCAAGCGCAGGGGGAGGTCTCTGCAGAGAAAGAACCTGGGACAGGCACTGCTATTTCCTTCCCTTTTTCCTCAAAACAGAGCCCCGATTTTATTCAGGAAAACAAAGCACCCAGCTAAAGACTACATTTGTCAGCCTCCCATTCTGTTAAGTATGGCCACGTGACTGAATTCTGGCCAATAAGATGTAAGCAGAAATGTTATATGGGACTTCTGTGAAGGCTCTTCAAAGGAGCTATTTCAGATTGGAGATATCCACTTTTTGTCTATCCTCCTTCCTGATATCTGAAACATGGGCCAAATGAGCCCCAGCAGCCAGCTTGTATTGTGAATGTGACTTTGAGGACAAAAACCACACAACAGGGCAGCTGAGCTAAAGGAAAGCCTCAGTCCTTGATGACCTTGGAGCTGCAATGCAAGCCCAGGGCTGCTTACATTCTCATTTCTATTACACAAAAGAGAAGTAAACTTCTATCCAATTTAACTCACTCTTGTTTTGGGGTTTCTAAAGCTAACTGATGGAGAGACTAGGTTCAGGTTGGGTTGGCAAAGGTTATAGGGAGCAGGGGGAATGTTTGCAGCTGTATTGTATAGGCATGATCTTTAAAACATTTAATAACTGACACGGCAAGGACACCAATCAATCAAATGGATGCTGGTGCAGGGATTGGAAGATGCTGGTGTGCTTGGTGTTAATTCTGGTTGCTAAATTATGTAGATATGGAGGGGTCCCAGGAAAGGGGCCAGCCATAGAGCTACAGGGAATGCCATTCCCCAAGAAGTAACAAAGTGTTTTAATATTTTAAGATGGTCGTTCTGGTGGACACCATCTGTTTATCCCTCAGAGCATGTGGCTGGTGAGCTGAGTGAATGAGTTGGAAGAAATGCAGCGGTTTCGTGGACCAAGGATAGGGTGGGTGTGGTGGGGTTCAACTGGCAGCTGCATGTGAGAGTAGGCTTGGATTGCGGGGTTTCTTTCGGAGTTGGGGCAGCACTGGGGGTGGGAGTCAGAATAGGGCATCAGGAGTTTCTGCAGAGGGTAGAAGGAAAGGTAATGTATGTATTCCCCATTTTGCTTCATGTTCCTTCCACACCTGACTTCCTTGCCATTTCTTCTTCTAGCTTTTTCTTATTCCTCCTCATTTGACTCTATTATCTTCCCTCATAAATATTAATATGGAACTGAAATATCTAATTTGCATCTGTTTTTCTTCTTTAACAGATTTATTTCATATTCCATAAAATATAAATGAGTAGGGTTTGGATATTTTCCATTTAAAAATGCAGAACTCAAGTAGCTCCTACATATGTGCTCCCTGATTGATTATTTTCTGTGAGTGAATGACCCCCAGTAGGAAACAAAAAGGGAGGGAATCCTTATCTTTAAGCAAATGAAGCCCATTAACTGGGGACTTTTTGCAATGAACTCACCAAACTGCCTGTCTTAGTGACATTCGGTCAATAAATTCATTCAACAACTCTTTACTGCTGGTCCCTGTGCTAAATGCTGAGGAGGCAACATGACAGAAACCAACTAGAGTCTACCAAGACTTCACTGTGACAAATTTAAACTAATGGTAACTTGAAACAATTTTAGTGACTGTTTAAAAATGTGTGTGAACTTAGAAGAATAAGCAGAGCATAGAAAAATAAACTTCACATCTCACAGTAGCCACTTTCCCTCTTGATCTTTACGAAAGTTGTTAATGAATAAGTAATCTCAATCTTAGCTCGTTTATCTTCCTTCATATAATGTCTTAATGAAGATTCGACCAAGTGAAACCAGCTTTGGAAGAGCTAGTCCAGATAAACTAATTGTAAATATTCAAAACTTATAGGTAGAACAGAATGAAGTTTTATGATTATTAAAATAGTTTACATCCCACCTTTCTTTGGCCTGGAGATCCTTTTTTATTAATGCTTCAAACTTCTTAATCTCATTGGCCACATCCTTTAAAGAAAATTCATTATCAGTTTTCCACCTCTAAAAACCACTGAAAATCTTCAGTTACCATATTCATTCAAGTTTATAAAGTGACAGACTCTACTAATTTGAGCTAATTAGGAGGCAAGATATGAAAAGCTGCATTCTACAACACTTTCATAATTTTTATTTGTTACTTTTAGAATAGGCTAAATACACCTAAAAGAATCTGAAAATTGCCTAACCTAAATCACTCAGTTCACAATTCTAGTTCTGACAGTGCATCAAAGGGCATTTAATGAGAATGAAGATTATCAGAGTTAGGCCATGCATTCTTTTTTGTTTTTTAAAGATTTTATTTTTTCCTTTTTCTCCCCAAAGCCCCCCAGTACATAGTTGTATATTCTTCGTTGTGAGTCCTTCTAGTTGTAGCATGTGGGATGCTGCCTCAGCGTGGTTTGATGAGCAGTGCCATGTCCGTGCCCAGGATTCGAACCAACGAAACACTGGGCCGCCTGCAGCGGAGCGCACATACTTAACCACTCGGCCACGGGGCCAGCCCCTAGGCCATGCATTCTTGAATGCAATTCTTTTAAATGAAAACAAGCATTTTTGGGATATAAATATTTCTTTAAAAACCGCTGTCGTTGTCTCAACTGTTTTAAACATTTCTTGCACAACCTTATTCACACTATTAATTTGCTCTCTGGAAACTAATTTTAGCTCATCCTGTCTACTGCAAATTCTTATTAATAAACTTTAATCAAATCAGGGAAATACAGGAATTAAATACTTTACTAAAAGGGAGTCAGAAAAAAGCCTCTGTGGGTGGTATTTTTTAGAATCCAACTACAGAATTTTTTAATATTAAAAAAAAGAAATGTGGATTAATATAAAATGCAATGGATTGAGAAATTAGAGAAACTTGTCAATTTCTGCTTTACCAGAACTGTGAACTTGGGTAAAACATGTCAGCTTTCTGAGACTCAATTTCCTTATCTACAAAATGGGAAAAATAGCACCCTACTTAGAAGAGTCACTTATAAATTAAAGATAATGTGAAGTACCGAACCCACAGTCTGACATATAGCACATGCTCAATAAATGGTAGCTATTAATCTTTTTCTTAGGTCATGGGAGAGAACATCATTAACAAGCATTGTAGCAGTATGCAGTACAGACTGAAGGAATCAGTATCAAAATGTAGTAGTATCGCTCCCTCGTGAAATATAATCAGATTGTATCCTATTGGAATAATTGACAGTTGGTATGGTCTAGTAAAATATCACCAGTGTGGGTATCTTAAATTTAAATATACTGATAACAGCCAAATAACTTAACATTTCTAGGATTCATCAGACAATAGTATAGCATAGTGAAGAGGAACTGAGTAAAAATATATAGTAGAAATGGCACATACGAGGTATGTGTACCTCAGCTGCCTTCTGTTCTACTCATGGGAGTCATGACCCATTACAAGAACACCCATTCTGGTCTAATTTGCTGGTGATCACAGAATTCTCAACACAGGAGTCCAGACAGGTACTGTCATTTAACAGGAGTTTGCCATCCCTGGCCTACAGCTACATTCTCTGTTTCTGAACAAATAACAGTATCAAATGGATTGGATATGCAAACAGTAGAGGAGTTTAAATGAGACGGGACAATGCCAGAAATAATCTGAAAAGAACATAAGAAGTTTTGGGAAGTCTCTATGTTTTAAGGGAAAAACCATTCTTTCATTAACATAACACAACACGATATTAAAGGATTATCACTTACCTCTGCCTCTTTTTTCTTTTTCATCATTTTTTGGGCCTCAAGTGCTTTTAGAGTACGATTTGATGCAGGCTTAGGAATCTGTATGATAGCTGCTTGGATTTTGGCCATTATTTCATTTTGTCGTCTTCTACTCAAGCGTTGCTGAATATTCCATACACATTAGTTTAGTTATTCAGTTCATCACAATAACAGGCAATGTTATACACTCATAGGTACGCATATATACAATTTTTTGACTGAAATTTTCAAAACTCAGCAATTAACCAATGGACTACATGTCACAACCATATAATGTTAGGAAGCAGGTGTCAATATGACTTATTTTTAAAAGTATGATATTAAGCACAACTTTGGAATCCCAACTTATGCCTATCAAATGTGTGTATTTTCATTCTGGGTGATGATATTAAAATGCTAATACAGGTATCTCAAATACAAAGAGGAGTATAATTCTTTCCCTTGTTCCACCTTGATGACATGCCCAAAAACGGGAAGAGAAAGTTCTGTCTCTGAAGACGGTCTGAAGAGAAAATTCAGTCTAGGAGATGGTCTCCAGGAGTGCTCCTGGGGAACCCAGAAGAAATGACAAGCTTCCCCAAAACTCAGTCACACTTAAACAATGAGTTCAGAGATTCTCTAAAATATTGAATTAACACTAAACTACGTGATATCGTTATTGGATCATCTCTTCTCCATGTAGGCAGTAATTATTTAAGAAGAATATAAGCAGGAGGGCATAATTGAAAGAAAAAAACAGTAAATCAGATAAAATATTTTAAAAATAATAGATTCAAGATGTAACAAGTGAAACTAATCATGACTTTACTACTAAAGCATTATATTGGAAGTGATAAGATCATTAGTTCCTACATCTAAAGATAAGAAACTTCAATTCACCAGTAAAAGTCAGAAATTGTAAATAATTCTAAAATTTTCTTTAATTCACTTTCCAAAATGTGATTTAATCTAACTGCAATGTGTTTATTTTTCTTTCGAAAGAAAACCAGGAAAACAAAGTCTCTCCCTTTTGTCCTATTTGCTTCCTATCATTTTTAACATAATTTATTTCAGAATATTTAATGGTGTCAGATTTTGTTTTTCCCAGCTTTCTTTGGAGACTTTCTGCATTAGACTTGGCACATCAAAGTTGGACAGGCTGGTTCCACATAAACTAGAGTCCCAGCACTCAGTCTCATCTTAAACACTACTTTAGGAGTGCCTTGTCTCCTTATCATGCAATGCCAAGGGCAAGCCTAATCCTGTATCCACTCTCTGGCAAGGAATGGGATCATAAGATCTTCTAGAGTGTCTCTGTCTTTCCCTCCCTCCTCATAAGGAGTTGACTACATTCAGAATATGTTAATTTCTTATCATTCTAAATATATGAGCTTAAAAAATTATTTACAGCACAATGAGAGAACTATAACTCTTTTGCCTGTAGTTTACACATTCCATATACCCAGCCATCTAAAATTCTCTTAAAAGTCTTTAATGATTCCTCACACCATTGTCTTCTCATGTCCTTAAAGGCAAAGGAGATCATTAAAGATTTTCAAAGAAACATGAGAAGCAGCGAGGAGTTAGTCAAAGCACTTCAAAAAGGGCTAGGAAGATGTTAGGAGATGTTTAAGGGGGTTGGAAAAGGAAGCAAGCAGAGAATCACCCATATTGCCAGTAGAGGAAAAATGGGGAAGGGTAGAAAGACCAAAAGGTTGCCAAAGAGTGAGAAGAGAGGGGAAAATGTCTGCTCTTGATGAAAAATCATTGCATCTCTTAGAGATGGCAATGGTCATAAGCCTTCGCTGGAGCAGCTAGTAGCAACCCCCCATCACAAAAGCATACGAAGCATTAATTTTTACCAGACAAATTAAAGAGATCTGCCACTCTAGAGAACAGCAGTTCTTATTCTGAGCCACAAGTAGAGGTGACAGTCAGCAAGATGGGGGATGGAGAAAAGGGAAAAGTGAGGGAGAGAAAGGTGAGAGCAGAGCAGAACATGAGTCACGGATAAGGAACACGCAACATGTGCTACATTAATGACTATGCAATGTGTACTATAGGCATACATCGCAAACAGTATACTATGCACTAGTTAGTTTCTGGAAAAATTGTTCTATAAAACCTTTTCGATATTAAAACATCTTTGTTCTTCCTTGAGTTTTTGAAAATTTTCAAGTTTCTCAAAATGCATTTGGACAAAATCTTCTTTCATGTGTTTATATTTTTCTTGAAACCTGTGTGTAACTCGCATCAGATTGAAATCAGTTTGACGTGGTATCAGGTTTCTAAGTCTCTAAACAAAGAAAGCATTTCAAAAGATTCCATTATTAGAGAATAAAGAGTATACCATCATTATAAGCACATATAAAATTTGTCTTCAAAATAAAATTTCAATGAATTACTACTGTTGATGGTTAGAAAAATTCAAGCGCCATACTAATCACTCATATCCTTAACTAATGTAAGGACAATAAAAAAACACAATTTGAATTCCTCCTAACAAAATAGTCTTATATATACTTTCATAGCTAAATTTTTTGCTCTAAGTTTGATTTTCAGTGAATCATACCCGAATTACTGGAAATACATTTTCATAAAAATAATTTTATAAACCTAATTTCAACACACATGAGACAATATAAGAAGCCAGATTCTTTTAATTACTTAAGCCACTTCCTAATAAAGTGAAGAAACATTAAAACTTCCAGGCCACTGGAAATGAGAGTGCAACAGTACAAGAAAATGAACTCTCAAAGATGATTACAAAGTGGGACACAGAGCAATGCGGCTAATGTATTTAACTAAAACTTTTATATCCAAAAGTAATCTCCTTAGGAACTGAAGACTTACCAAAAACAAAAAGAAACAGTACTATTGCTCAAACCGTTTTTGGTCCTTCTCTTCTAACATGGCCTCAGTAGATACTGACTCTTACCTGGAAGAATTCTTAAGGACCCTTGAGCTGACTTTAATCCCTTACCCACCCTCCTGCTCTTCTCACTGTTAAAAATGGGTGGGCCTCCATCTTCACAGTGGCAAGGAAAATGTAAAGGCCTTGAACATGCCACCTCTCCACTTCAACACGTATCATCTATATCTTCAACTTAATTCTTATTTTCCCCCCAAACCCAAGAAATACCCACTGAGATATCATACAGCCCCCTGGTAAGTGTGTGGCTACTAGAGTCAGACTGCCTAGGTTTGAGTTTCAGCTCTCCCACCTACATGAAGTTGGGCAAGTTACCTAATCTCTCTGCACCTCAGTTTCACCATCTGTAAAACGGGAATCATAAAAGTACCTATCTCATTGGACTGTTGTAGACATCAAGCAAGATGATATATATATAAAGCACCTGGAACGGGGCTTGGCATCTCACTATGTATATTCAGTAAATTTTACTCATTATTTATATTATTGTATAATAGACACCTGTTTCTTCTTCCATCTGGAATCAAAAAATAAATCTTAAAGTATCTTAATTCTTTCCTAAGATATCTCCTCCTTCATCAGGACCATTGATTCATTCTCCCTCTTTTCTTTCCCAGACGATCTCCTTCTACTTGGTCCTCACACTAGTCATCTCCTGCCACTGATTCTTTTTCTCAGCTGACAAGTTGTCCTAGTCTCTGTGTCCATAAAACAAACAAATGATCTCATATTTCCCTTGAGCTTCTCTCCCACTGCTACTGTTCTTATTTTCTTTTCTCCTTTGCCTTCGCATTTCTTGAAAGAGTAATCTATGTTCCCCTCTTTGTCATCTTCAATTTACTCCTCAACTCACTGCAATCCACATCACTCTACCAAAATATTTTTCTCTCCCTAAAATGTAAGCTCTATGAGGGTTGGGGTTTTTCGTGTGTTGTTCATTGTGCAAGTGCCTGACATAAAGTATGACCCCAACAGATATTTGTCCAATGAATGAATGATTGACTCTGGAAGGTCACCCATGGCCAACGTCAAATCCAATGGCCTCTTGTTTGGCCTCATCTACATAGCTCTTACAGCACTTTTACCGTTGATAGTTTTATACTTTACAAAGAATTGTCTTGTATATTGTCTTCTTGAAACTACAAAAAAGCCTAGCTCTGAGACAGGCAGAGATAATCATCCTTGTTTTTACATTTGGGAAAATTGAGACTGAGACTGTTCCAGGGACTAGCCCAAAGTTAATCAGCTTGCAAGTAAAGGAGGCAAGATGCAATATACTAAGTTATTCAGCTTTAAGCCATATCTAATTTCTAGCTCTCCATGGATACTGAGTTCATTATGCTACCAGGATCATAATGATGTACATTAAGAACAGACAAATCTGAAAGCGGATATGGCATTCACATTTACTATGTCATTGTTGCTTCATAAATTAAATATACAATTTTAATTATTTCCATTGCTATTTAGTGTGTTGCATCAGTGCAGCACTCCCCATTATCCTGGAGGCTTGGAAAAGTTAATGTGCTTCACTTACCATAAGAAAATAGCACAGGAACTAGAGAGAACTGTCAACTAAAAAGTTGTATAAATCAATCAAAATACATTTAATAAGTATTTGTAATGTTCAAAGCATTGTATTAGGCATATTAGTTGAATTCGAGGAACCAAAAATCTTGTGAGGGCATATGACAAATAAATAATGAAAGTTAACCAACAGTATCGGCAGCAGGAGGTTAGTACCAGAGAATGAGAATTATCTGTGCCCTAGGAGTTCCAGAGGAAGGATCCATGTGTACTGCGAAGGTTGCAGAGAAGCAGATTGAGAAAAGTTTGAGGGAAGAGGAGAGATGAAAAGGGTGAGCTTGAGTGGGAGAGAAGGAAGAGCAGGAAAATACAAGTTCTACTCAAGGACAGGCTGCCAACCAATGGAGAAGAAAGACTTTATGCTGAGGACTGTGAAGAAATAAAGTTAGAAAGACAGGTTGAGACCAATTAATGAAAGATCTTGAATGTCAGTCTAAATTGGAGACAGGATGTATGTAAAACAGATAGTTTCTGAGCAGAAGAAGAACCCAGTGAAAGTGGAATTTGGGGACAATTCATCTAGCAGTTGACTAACCGCTAGGAGAAAGCCTGAAGATTGGGAGACATGTTAGTAGGTTGCTGAAATAGTTCATAAGGAGATCTGAGCAGATATCCTAGGGGTAGAAATGGAAAGAGCGAAGCAGGCATAAATAGCACTGAGAATTAGAAACAAATAGAATTCAATAAGCTATGGTAATGTGGATAGGATGGAGGGAGACACCAAAATGGATAAATCAATTGAAAATATTAATAGAAAATAAAACCCAAGTATGACCAATAACATACATAAGGGACATATATACCCAATAGGGCTTCTTTGAGAATGCAACACCAGTGTCATTTCTCTTTACCAAGTTTTACATTGTGACATGGTTGTATTTCTTTATGTACTCACATCTCGGAAAGCCTCACTTTTCATGTTTTGAAGTCTTATATTTGTCAGAGGTTGCATTGTTTGCATTTCCAATCCAGTGAGTCCACTTTTCCTCTTTTTCTGAAGAACAGTGTACAATTGATATAAAAGTTTCGTTGCTGCCCCAGGCTTTTCAGTGATGATGTTGTGGGCCACATTCTGGTCAAACTGCACACCCAAAAGGTGAAGTGTTGGCTCCAAGCGAGAAAAATTATTAAGTTTGGAACTCGAAACCCTAAGCATTAAAGTATTTTACATAATTAGACATTGGCATTGAATTAAAAACAAACAACAAATATCAGAGGTATTATCATGGTCTAATATTATGAATTATCTCATGTTCTTTCAAATATATCATTCCTCTCTAAAACTACTCAATCATGTAAATACATTGAGCTTTTCTATTGTCCTGAACTCCATGTATTTATTACTCTTGAATGGCTAAACTGAAACTCATTAATTTTACACACTTTTCTGTTTAAATAGACACTAGAATTTCTACAAGAAGCCAATACAAAAACAGATAACTAGATGTTTTCTTGTAAATGGAAAAACTTAGCTATGGTTTTGAAAAATATTTCACTCAGAAGGCAAAATTGAAATTTAAATGACCATTTCTTTAAATTATACTATTACTAGAATCTTAAAATAGCCCTAAATGTTGCATTGACAACTCTAACAATGATCCTCTTGGGCACTGTCAGAAATATTTAATTAAATAATATTAGCTGTTCTATCAAATTAGTTATTAATCTTTACTTTACAGTTTATATTACTACGTCAAGAATCAGTAAAGACTTTCTAATTGTAAGTTGTGTTTATTTTTGAATCACTTATTACCAAATTAGGCTCACACTTTAGAAGAAATTCATTAACTCATTCATTTATTAATATACTCTCTCAACTAACAAACATTTGTCAAATATGCATTATATACCAAAGATGTATTTATTTATTAAATTTAATAAATTTTAATAAATTCATTAAATTCTTACAAAGATAAACAAGATACAGTCCTTGCCCTTGAAGAGTTCATTGTGGGAAAAATAGATGAGTAAATGAACAGTGATAAATTGGAATAGAGGTCTCAAATGATCCAGGGCTGTTAATGAGCCTACGAATCCAACGACAGAAAGAAGACAAAGATGGTGGATGCATTTTCAACTATTGTGCCTCTCTGATCAAACGGAATGCAAACATCAGTTTTAACCACTGGTCTATTTTCCCCTTACTTTTAACTTCCGAAAATTCAGTGACATTCTTTAATAGAAAAATATACTGAATATACTTGAATACAAGTCAAAGTCCTAACCTCCCCTACCAATAAAAGGATATCTTAGAATAGAGATAGTTGCCATACATTTTGCAGAATTTCTAATATTATGGGGTTACTGACTCAATAACATCATTTTGGACTATAAAATTATTTGGGGGAAGATACAACGACCTTCAAGGACCCAAAATAAATTTTTAGCAGCTTATAGAGATCACTTAACACAAACTTTATATACTGTTCCTGGTACACTATTTCTGAAGAGATTGCTCTCAAGTAGTGGTTTTAAACCTTTTCTTTTTTTTTTTTTAAATCACGGATACCAGTGAGAATCTGATGAGAGTTATGGGAGTTTTTCCACAGGAAAGATAACACACATCCATGTGTATACACAAAATGTGTATACCATTTTTTGAGTGTTTGTGAACTTCCTGAAATCTAGCCTAAAAGTGCCTACTAACTGCAAGTTAAAAATCCATGCCTAAAAGGATGTGGGCCTGGGGAAATAAACAAATGATTTCTTCATATGAGTTTGAAGCCAGTATCGTGGGAAGGCCAATGAAAAAATAGTGATGCAATACCTTGAATTCCTTCTCCACTTAGGTGATGTAACTTACTATCCTATTTCCTTTATTTATTATTACTCTTTTAACTGAAATATTTGGTAAAGTATAGTTAGTATATCATACTACATCAATCAAACTTTGAATAAAATATTTTAAATTAATAAAAGAGAAACAGATCTTAGAAGGGAAGCGAAGAGATAATGAATGCTACAAAGAAATCTTATCAACAATAACAGTAAACACTGTTTTTAAGTCTTCTCATGTCCAGTTTTACAATTTGCTCCCCCAAAATGACTTTAAAGTTTGAGATAACAAACATTTGCCTAAAATGACTAGGGTAAAGCAGACCACGTTTTGAAGAGCATGACTGTGGAAGAAGATAGTCAGATCAATGACTTGTGCTTCCATTCCTTGGAAGGGCACCTGCCATCCCCTTCTGATCTTCCATCATGGCTACCCTTTCATGCCCTTCCTATCCTAGCAGTCTGTATGCCTAGTCCACTACACATATTTGGAAAGATATGCCCTGAAAGCCATTTGTCAGGGCTTCGGCCTGGGTCATAACCTTGGGCTGCAGAGATTAAGTAAAGATCATTCAGGAGGGAGAATCCAAAAACAAACACTACCCATTTCCAAATTTTATCAGAACTTAGCCTTGTACCCAATAAAAGTGAAGGGCACATCCCCTCCTCTTACTTGTATTATGTAGCCCCCAGAAGGCAGGGTAAGTCTGCTAATATCATGATTCTGTAACACAGTAGGCTTGAAAAGGGCTTTTATGGACTTGCTGAAGTATTCAGGTATAACAGTACTTCTCTCTGAAAGTTTTTAATACATACTTCAAATTTCCAACCAGTCAAAATGTGCGGAATATCACTGGTGTATAAATTGGTGGAAGTCCACTCTTGTTATAGCATATGCTCAATCAGTGTAACATGATAATCAACAGTTGTTTTTGAACACAGAGAAACCACTGGGACATCTTTGCTCTGGAGACAGAACATATGATGTAAATGATGACCCCAAGGGAATAAGGAATGTATTCTGGGAAAAGTCTTCTCCTTCTCTACTTGCAGTTCTTATTTGCCAAGGGATTACCTGACTCCTCGCCACCTTGCCATCTGGTAAGGGAATACATCTTACAAGGTCAGTAGAAGCTGCCGTCCCATGGATATCCATGCTCCTTTATTTTTTATTCTTTTAATTAATCTGCTCATTTTTCAGATCGACTAAAGATATTCTAAAACAAGGAATTCTTTCAGAGTTAGATGAGTTATTCTTAGGATTAAGTAATTTCCAAGGCAAATAACTCCAAGTTATTAGCAACATATATGCAGTTTGCTGTTTATATTTTAGACTAAAGAAGCTAAAAATATTAGACAAAATTCCCAAATCATGGGCTCTGGCACTAGACAGTTGCTTAAAAAATAGGCTTTAAGAAAGAAGGATCCTTTTCCAATCAAATACACTATTACCACGGTCATATCCACAGAGTGACTGGTCCTGCCTTCTTTAAAAGACCATGTGCCCTGGAAAAAATTGGGTTGTTCTAAGAACTAAAGATGGATAGGATTTGGTTGTGAGCATAAGTAGGTCCCTCTCCCCATGTTAAGGAATGCAGCAACTCTCAGTGGGAGAGAAAGTTAGTCCTTTGCAGTGGATGAAAAGCAGGGCTGTTACACGCAATGATACACACAGCACACACCTGTCTAAAGGTGGGACGAGGGTGTGAAATCTACCTATGCTCAGCTTGCCAAGTCCTATCCCTTGCATGGGGCTGCTTCATCCAGAAGGGGCTCAATTTTGTTTACACAAAGGCCTCTCTGTTCACTAAGACCTGTGTCTTCACCGTTGTGTCCATCCACTTGGGGTCTCTTTTTCCATTTCTCTCAAAGACCTTCTATGGTCCTGCTAACAAGATCCAATTTAGTACACTTGAAATACTGCATGCATGTTCTTGTCAGTATGATCCTTTAAGTTTTCTATGACTAAACAGGTGTACTTTCTGACATCATTCATGTATTCAATAGAGAAACACTGTGTATCTGCTACGGGCCAGGCACAATGCTTGGAGCACAAAGAATAAACACACTCTCCAACTTTCAGCAACTCTGCAATCTAGTTGAGGAGTAAACATTCATATATTCATTCATCAACCATTGTCTGGGCTCCTTCATGTGGCACGCACTCTGATAAGAACTGACATATAAATAAATAATTATAACAACGTGATAAGAAAAGGAAGGTCCCAACGGTTATTAGAACAAAGAGAAAAAGGGAACTAAATCTGCTAGGGAAGTCAAAGAAGAGTGTAGAGAAAGCATGGATTTTTAGCTGGATCTTAAGAATGAATAAGAGTTTCTCATGGTGGAAGTGAGGAAGAATATTAATATGTAAAGGTACAATGCATAACAAAAACACATGACATGTTTGTGGACCAGAGCAGCTTAGGTTAGGGCTCCAGGTTGGCAGAAAATGCAACTGGAAAGTTGGTTGAGGGCCACACTGGGAAGCTCTCTGTAAGACATGCCTTGAGAAAGACAGAGAAATTGGAATATCTGAAGTTTCTTAAGCTGATGGGGATACCACATCTAAAGATGTGGGTGTAGAGTTTTACCTTCCTACTGAGAAGTTTAAACAAAGTCTGTACATGTAGGATTTACCAGGATATGTAGCTATTCACTAACTCAAAAAAACACTTACAGAAAGCTAAATATGCATTAGGCCTGTGATAGCCCTAGAGATTCAAAGAAAAGCTCAATATCCCTGTCTCCAAGGTGTTTGAATGTGCAATATGAAATGTAAAAGAGACTCAAATAAAGAAACTGAAAATGAAGAGATCAGTGTTATAAGCAAATGTGCAAGATAAGTTTATAACTTTCATAAAGGAATAATCAACAACAACAAAGGACTGGAAATCTGGTCACACACAGGTCATCACAAATCGATCTGTGCATATGAAAACTCCGGAGAGCAAAAGGGAGGGCAGGGACCCTGATCGACCTACCCTGGAAATCTTATACTTTAGAGGTTGATACTAGCTTGTATTGGAGGGAAGGTAGGAAGTTCCCAAAGGGCTGGGAACTCAGGTGGAGGAGGCAGTTGGGGCTAAGCTGTGACGGAACTTACGGGCCTTGCCCTTGAGAAAGAGATGTGAGATTATGGGGTGTAGGGTATGAATTAGAATGTTATCCAGTACCCTAGAAGCTTAAGAAATTTTCTGAGATTAGCAAAAGAGGGGTTAAAATATAATTCCAATCCATGACTTATCTTGTCATACTATTATCACCTATACAACTAGCAAAATCTGGATTGTAAAAGAATTTCTCACCTCTAGGTTGGAAGTATCAAATTCTTTTGCCCAGAAGTCTTGCAACATAGGTACCACTTAATGGACGCCTACCATACCGGACAACCAAAACCTAAGGAATACTTGAGTAGGAAATATCAAATTAAAACATAGATGTAGAGCAGAACTTCAGAAATGGCAGAGTATGGACTTTCAAAAATCCATTCCTCCATAAAGACAATAAGAAAACCAATCAGGGGCTGGCCCTGTGGTCGAATGGTTAAGTTCACGTGCTCTGCTGCAGGCGGCCCAGTGTTTCATTGGTTCGAATCCTGGGCATGGACATGGCACTGCTCATCAAACCACGCTGAGGCAGTGTCCCACATGTCACAACTAGAAGGACCCACAACGAAGAATATACAACTATGTACTGGGGGGTTTTGGGGAGAAAAAGGGAAAAAAATAAAAATCCTTAAAAAGAAAAACCTTTGAAGAAAACCAATCAAAATTGTAAAATCAACTTTTTCATAACTCTAGAAATTAGCAAAAGGTTTGTAACAATCTAAGAAGCATTTATCCAGGAAAAAAACTTAATCTCAGTAAAAACAGAGAGCTTTTAGTCATTTTAACTTGCCCTATTTCCATTCCCTTCTCCATAGCTCCTCGGTAGCCTTCAAACCCAGCAGCTTTGCAACAGTAGAAGCTGTAAAACTAGCAGCTAGCAGCTATCTGAGAAGACAGACAGATTTAAAGCTCCTCAAAAAGTCCTATCCTCAGAACACTGTCACTATTTGACAAGTCTGGCAGCTCCATGAAAAATCCCCAATCACAGGGCTTGTCATTAATTTGACCAAAGGGCTCAATCACTAGAAAAAGCCCTATTCCCAGGTTGTTAGTAAAAAGCAATCAGTGACAACTGTTTAAGACCACAGATACCTTAGGCAGCTGGAGCAAAAAAAGAGCCTGCTCAAAAACTTAAAAGGAAGATCAAAGAATGAAATGTCCATTCAGGGTTTTGAAAAGCTCTGACATAGTCCTAGGGATCTAGAATGCAATATGTATGTGTAGGAATGTGTGGATGCCCAGGAAAGATGCAAGGAAGCCCAAATCTCTCACCTCTGGCTGACCTTGATCCTATATAAGCAGGAAGTAAAGGCTAAGGCAGAGCTGTAAACTGGAAAGCGTTGAAGCCATACTTCAACAAACTCACAGTCGCTCAGCAAAGAAAGACTTATTGGTTCAAGACATTTAAAAATACCTCTGTTCATTTGCTGGCCATTAAGCCAAGTAAGCAGAGACTTCAGTTGCTGTACACAACTGGGAATACAGAATTTCCAGAATTAGTCCAGGAAAGTCATTAAACAAACAAAAAGTAGCAGCAGCAGCAACAATAAAAACAAATAACAAACCTGGGAGAGGTGGGATAATCTGAGCTTCCTCATTATATTATTTTAAATGTCCATTTTCAACAATCATGAGACACACAGAGAAACAAAGAGGTACAATCCATACACAGGGGATAAAAAAGTCAACAGAAACTCTGAGGAAGCCCTGATGTTGGATTTATTAGATAAAGATCTTAAATCAACTATTATAAATATATTCAAGAAAACTTTAAAAATTCATTTTAAAAAATTAAAATAAAGTATGAAAACAATATCTCAACAAAAAGAAGATATCAACAAAGAAATAAAAATTATAAAAATAAGAATGAAGTGGAATTCTGGAGCTGAAAAGTACAACTGAAATTTAAAAATTCACTAGAATAGCTCAACAGCAGATTTGAGTTGGCAGAAGAAAGAATCAGCAAACTCAAAGATAGGTCAATTGAAACTATTCAGAGGAGGAACAGAAAGAAAAAAGAATGAAGAAAAATGAACAGTTTCTCAAAACACATAAATCCATTCTAAGCATCTGAAGAATTTAAGACAATTTCTAACTGAGGGACAATCTACAAAATACTTGACCAGTTTTTAATTCTTTAAAATTGTAGAGCTCACCAAAAACAAGGAAAGTCTGATAAATTATCACAGCCAAAAAGAGCCTTAGGAGAAATGACTATTAAATGTAATGTGGTGTCCTGGATGGGATACTGCAACAAAAAAGATATTAGGTAAAAATTGTAACAAATGTACCATACCAATATAAGATGTTAACAGTTGGGAGAACTGGATGTGGACAATATGAAAACTCTCTGTACTATCTTTGTAATTTTTCCGTAAATCTAAAACTATTCTAAAATAAAAAGTTTATTTTAAGAAATCAACAAAGCCTCAGAGCCTGGTGGGACACCATCAAATATACCAACATACACATAATAGGAGTCCCAGAGGGAGAGAGGAGAGAGAAAGGGGCAGAAAGAATATTTGGAGAAATGATGTCTGAAAATTTCACAAATTTGATAAAATACATGAATATACACATCCAGGAAGCTCACTGAACTTCAAATAGGTTAGACATCCACACCTAGAAATGTTATAGTGAAACTGTAGAAAGACAAAGACCAACAGAGAATCATAAAAGAGGCATGAGAAAAACAAGTCATCATATACAAAGGATTCTCAATAAAATAAGCAGCAGATTTCTTATCAGAAATTATGGAAGCCAGGGGCCGGCCTGGTGATGCAGCAGTTAAGTGCACACATTCTGCTTTGGTGGCCAGGGGTTCACCGGGTTTGGATCCCGGGTGTGAACATGGCACCTGCTTGGCAAGCCATGCTGTGGTAGGCGTCCCACATGTAAAGTAACGGAAGATGGGTACAGATGTTAGCTTAGGGCCAGTCTTCCTCAGCAAAAAAGAGAAGAATTGGCAGCAGTTACCTCAGAGCTAATCTTCCTCAAAAGAAAAAAAAAAGAAATTATCGAAGCCAAAAGCTGTGAGATGACATATTTAAAGTGCTGAAAGAAAAAAGTGCCAACCAAGGATTCTATATCTGGCAAAATTATCCATCAAAATTGAAGGAGAAATTAAGATATTTCCAGATAAACAAAAACTAAGAGAATTTCTTGTCAGAATACCTCCCCTAGAAGAAATACTAAAGGAAGTCTTTAAAGCTGAAACGAAAACACACTAAACAATAACTCAAATCCACATGAAGAAATAAACACCACCAGCAAAGATAATTACATAGGAAATATAAAAGACAGTATAAATATATTTTTGTTTGTAACTCTTTTATTCTCCTATTTAATTCGCATAAAGCAATAATTATAAAGCTAAACTAAGTGAAAAGTACAGACCATTATTACTTATGAACTTTTTTGAGGAAAAGTCCTCAACAAAACACTTGCAAACAAAATCCAGCAACACATACAAATGACTATATACCATGACCAAGTGTGATTTACCTCTGGAATGCAAGGTTGGTTTAACAACTGAAAATCAATCAATGTAACACAACATATTAATAGAATAAAATATAGAAACTATATGATCATATTGATTGATGCAGAAAAATCATTAGACAAAATCCAACACCCTTTCACGATAAGAACACTCAGACTACAAATAGAAGAAACTTCTCACATGATAAAGAACCTCTACAAAAAACTCAAAGCTACATCCTATTTAATGGTGAAAGACTAAATGTTTTTTCCCTTAAGATCTAGAACAAGCCAAGAATGTTTGCTCTTGCCATTTCTCTTCAACATTGTTCTGGAAGTTCTAGTGTGGGCAACTGGGAAAGCAACGAAATAAAAGGCTCAGATTGGAAAGTAAATTCAAATCCTTCATTTTTAAATTGAGTGATTTGTCTTTTTATTGATGGGTTGTGTTACTTATAAAATCTGGAGAAAAGTTCCTTAACAGATAAATGATTTGCAAATATTTTTCCCATTATGTGAGTTGCCTTTTTACTTTCTTAATGGTATCCTTTGAAGCACAAAAGTTTAAAATTTTGATTATTTCCTCTTTATCTATTTTCTGTACAGAAATAAAACTATAGTTGCAGATGACAAGATCTACATGTAGAAAATCCTAAAGAATTCTCAAGAAAAACTATTAAACCTAAAAAACAAGTCCAGCAAGATGGCAGAATATAAAAGTAATATACAAATTTAATTGTATTTTATACATTAGAAATGAATAAACTAAAACTGAAATTAAGAAAATCATTTACAATAGTATCAAAATGATAAAATACTTAGGAATAAATTTAACAAAAGAAGAGCAAGACTTACATAGAGAATACTATAAAACATTATTGAAGAACATTAAAGAAGATCCAAGAAAGTAAAGGCATCCTTTGTTCATGGATGAGAAGATGTGATATCATTAAGATGGCAATATTCCCCAAATTCTTCTGCAAATTCAATGTAATCCCTATAAAAATCCCAGCTCCATTTTTTGCAAAAATGATAAAATGATCATAAAATTCAACGGCTATGCACAAGGACCCAGGATAGCCAAAACAAACTTGAAAAAGAACAAAGTTAAAGTACTTACGTTTCCCAATCTTAAAATTTATTTCTAAACTACACTAATAAATACAGTGTGGTACTGGCATAATAATAGACATACAAATCAACAGAATAGAATTGAGAATCTAGAAATTAACCCTAACAATTTATGGTCATTTGATCTTTGATGAAGGTGCCAAGATCATTCAACGGGGAAAGAGGAGCCTTTTCAACAAATGGTGCTAATAAAACTGGATAGCCACGTGAAAATATTAAAGTTGGACTCTTACCTCACACATAGAAAAATTCAACACAAAGTGGATCATAGACCTAAATGTAAGAGCTAAAGTTATAAAACTTTGAGGGAACATATATACAGGAGTAAATCTTTGTGACCTTGAAGTGGGCAGTGTTTTCCCCGCATATACAGGCATACCTCTTTCTATGGCACTTTGCTTTATTGGGCTGTGCAGATATTGTGTTTTTTACAAGACTCTCCACCAGCAAAAGATTATGTCTCGCTGAAGGCTCAGATGATGATTAGCATTTTGTAGCAATAAAGTATTTTTTTAGTTAAAATATGCACATTGTTTTTCTAGACATAATGTTATTACACACTTAATAGACTATGGTACGGTGTAAACATAACTTTTATATACACTGGGAAATCAAAAAATTTGTGTGACTTGCTTTATTGTGATATTTGCTTTATTGTGGTGTTCTGGAACCAAACCCACCATCTCTCTGAGGCACGCCTGTAACACTAAAAGCACAAGGGACAAAAGCAAAAATACATTCAAGTCTTTAACACATTTTGAGTTTATTTTTGTGTATGACGTAAGATAATGCTTTATTTTCATTCTTTTGCATGTGGCTGTCCAGTCTTCCCAACACCATTTATTGAAGAGACTTTCCTTTCTCCATTGTATGTTCTTGGCTCCTCTGTCGAAAATTAGCTGTCCATAGATGTGTGAGTTTACCTCTGGGCTCTCAATTCTGTTCCACTGATATGTGTGTCTGTTTTTCTGCCAGTATCATGTTGTTCTGATTACTATAGCTTTTTAGCATATTTTGAATTCAGGGAGGGTGACGCCTCCATCTTTGCTCTTTTTTCTCAGGATTGCTTTGATTATTATTCAAGGTCTTTTCTAGTTCCATATAAAATTCAGGATGCTTTATTCTATTTCCATGAAAAATGTCATTAGGATTGCAATGAATCTGTAGATTGCTTTAGATAATATGGACAGTTTAACTATATTTATTCTTCCTATCCATGAGCACAGAATGTCTTTCCATTTCTTTATCTCTTCTACAATTCTTTCAATAATGTTTTATAGTTTTCAGTGTATAGGTCTTTCACTTCCTTGGTTAAATTTATTCCTAGATATTTTATTCTTTTTGTTGTGATTTAAATAGGACTGTATTCTTTTTTTTTTAAGGAAGATTAGCCCTGAGCTAACTACTGCTGCCAATCCTCCTCTTTTTGCTGAGGAAGACTGGCCCTAGCTAACATCCGTGCCCATCTTCCTCTACTTTATATGTGGGACACCTACCACAGCATGGTTTTTGCCAAGCAGTGCCATGTCCACACTGGGGATCTGAACCGGCAAACCCAGGCCTCTGAGAAGCAGAACATGCGAACTTAACCACTGTGCCACTGGGCCAGCCCCGGACTGTATTCTTGATTTCTCCTTCTGCTAGTTCATTGTTAGTGTATAGAAATGCAACTGATTTTTGTATGTTGATTTTGTACCCTGAAACTTTACTGTATTCATTAATTATTCCTAGTAGTTTTTGGTGGATTCTTTAGTGTTTTCCATGTATAGAATCATGTCATCTGCAAATAGTTACAGTTTTATTTATTCCTTTCCAATGTGAATCCCTTTTATTCCTTTTCTTGCCTAAGTTAACTCAAAATGGATTAAAGACTTGAATATAAGACTTGAAACCATAAAACTCCTAGAAGAGAACATATACAGAGCACTCTTTGATATTGGTCTTGGCAGTATCTTTTTGAATACCATGTCTCTTCAGGCAAGGGAAACAAAACAAAAAATTAAAAAATGGGACTACATCAAACTCAAAGGTTTCTGCATAGCAAAGGAAACCACTAACAAAATGAAAAGACAACCCATCAACAGGGAGAAAATATTTGCAAATCATATATCCAGTAAGAGGTTAATTTCCAGAATATATGAAGAATTCGTACAACTTAACAACAAAAAGGTGAACAACTCAATCAAAAAATGGGCAGAGGATACAAATAGACATTTTTCCAAAGAAGACATACAGATGTCCAACAGGCACATGAAAAGATGTCCAACGTCACTAATTATTAGGGAAATGTAAATAAAAACTACAATGAGATATCAGCTCACACCTGTCAGAATGGCTATTATTAAGACAAGAAATAACAAGTGTTGGAGAGGATGTGGAGAAAAGGAAATCCTTATATACTGCTGGTGGGAATGCAAACTGGTACAGCCACTATGGAAAATTGTATGGAGATTTCTCAAAAAATTAAAAATAGAAATATCGTATGATCCAGCTACTCTACATCTGGATATTTATCCAAAGAACATGAAAACACTAATTCAAAAAGATATATGCACCCCTATGTTCACTGCAGCATTATTCACAATAGCCAAGACTCAGAGGCAACCCAAGTGCCAACCAACACACGAATGGATAAAGAAGAGACATACACACACACACACACACACACACACACACACACAATGGAGTACTACTCAGCCATAAAAAGATGAAATCATGCCATTTGTGAAAACATGGATAGATCTTAAGGGTATTACGCTAAGGGAAATTAGTCAAATGGAGAAAGATAAATACCATATGATTTCACTCATATGTGGAAGATAAACAAACAGACACATAGATAAGGAGAACAGAATGGTGGTTATCAGAGGGGAAGGGGGTGGGGGAAGGGCAAAAGGGGTAAAGGGGCACACATGTATGGTGATGGATGGAAACTAGACTTTTGGTGGTGAACATGATGAAGTCTATACAGAGACTGAAATATATAATGATGTACACCTGAAATTTACACACTGTTATAAACCAATGTGACCTCAATAATTTAAAAAATATAAATAAATAAGAAAAGTAGATAAATCGGAATTCATAAAAATAGAAAACTTGTGCCTAAAGGATATCATTAAGAAAGTAAAAAGACAACCCATATAATGAGAAAAAATATTTGCAAATTATTTATCTGATACAGGACTTTTCACCAGAATATATAACATAACAATAAAAAGACAAATAATCCAATTTAAAAATAGGCAAAGAATCTTGTAATCCAGCAGTAGTGCTCCTTGGTATTTACCCAAAGGAGTTGAAAACATGTCCTCACAAAAACCTGCACATGGATGTTTATAGCAGCTTTTTCATAATTGTCAAAACGTGGAAGCAACCAACATGTCCTTCACAGGTAAATGGATAAATAAACTGTGGCACATCCAGACAATGGAATATTATTCATAACTATGAAGAAATGAGCTATCAAGCCATGAAAAACATAGAGGAACCTTAAATATATATTACTAAGTGAAAGAAACCAATCCCAAAAGGCTACATACCGTATGATTACAACTATATGACATTCCAGAAAAGGCAAAATTATGGAGACAGTGCAAAGATCAATGGTTGCCAAAGGTTGGGGTGAGGGAGGGATGAAAAGGTGGAGCACAGCCAGTTTGGGAGCAGTGAAAACACTGTGTATGATACCATAATGGTGGATGCATGTCATTTACACATTTGCCCAAATTCATAGAATGGACAACACCAAGAGTGAATTCTAATGTAAACTATTTACTTTGAGGAAGGATGATGTGTCAATATAGGTTCATCAGTTGTAACGAATGTACCACTCTGGTGGCAGATACTGATAATGAATGAGGCTCTGAATGTGTGGGGATAGGAAGTTAATGGGAAATCTCTGTACCTTCCTTTCAATTTTGCAATTTTGCTGTGAAGCAAAAACAGCTTTAAAAAAAATTTAAAGAAAATAGGCAAAGGATTTGAATAATATTTCATCAATGAAGCTATACAAATGACTAATAAGCACAG
This sequence comes from Equus caballus, assembly GCF_041296265.1. Classification (NCBI taxonomy): domain Eukaryota; kingdom Metazoa; phylum Chordata; class Mammalia; order Perissodactyla; family Equidae; genus Equus; species Equus caballus. The sequence continues at coordinate 44,481,676 of NC_091704.1, forward strand.
AAAAAGATGCATGACATCATTAGTTATTAGGGAAATGTAAATCCAAATCACATGAGATACTACTGCATACTCACTAGGATGGCTATAATCAAAAAGACAGGCAATAACAAGTGTTGACGAGGATGTGGAGAAATTGAAACCTTCACACATTACTAGTGTGAGTGTAAATGGTGCAGGCACTTTGAAAAACTGTTTGGATGTTCCTCAAAATGTAAACATAGACATACAATCCAGCAATTCCACTCCTAGGTATATACCCACGAAGAATTAAAACATTTCCATGTAAAAACACACACACGCAAAAGTGGAAACAACTAACACCCAGCAATTTATGAATTTATTAAAAAATATAGCATATCCAGTTGAAATTACTCAGCAAATAAATAGGAATGAAGAAGTACTTATGCATGCTACAATATAAATGAACCTTGAAAACATTATCTTAAGTGGAAGAAGCCAGTCACGAAATGCCACATACTGTAAAACTCCATTGATACGAAACGTGTCGAACAGCCCAATCCATAGAGATAGAAAATATATTAGTGGGTACTAGGCTGGGTGTTTAGATAAGGGTGATGGTTGTGAATATACTAAATACGTAAATATACTTAAGACCACTGAACTGTAAGCTTTAAAATGGTGAATTATGGTATGTGAATTACATCCCAGTAAAGCTACTAAAAACAAATATTATGGATTTTTTTTTTACTATTAGTTAAGTTTTATTTTATACTTTTAAAACACAAAGAAAAATATTAATTGACCAGGACACTGTATGCTGTTTCACTTCACTTAAAAGAAAGCAGAACCAATTAACAAAATAGGAAATAATCCGGCCTCAGACTGCAGGAATGTAGAAGATACTCAATGTGGCCCGTCTAAAATTGAGGGCTTGCTGCAACTGTACCTTTCTCTCTTTTGTACTCCTTGGGAGTTCAAACATGGAGTGCGTTGGAGTACATTGTCCTTGGACAATGTGAGGAAGCAACAATTTCCATACCAATGATGTGCTTGATTGGTTTCCGTTTGGAAGAGATCTTGTGATTCATGAGTCTTTAAAGTTAACTTGGGAGGCTAAAATCATCCAAATGTCAAAGGACTTGACCTTTGTTAACGTAAGGGATAATCTCACTGACCTGCTTTCTGTAAATTTTGAAAAATCATCCTGAAGTTCAAACTTGTGCAGAACTTCTCCAATTAGGTAGCCACTGGAAAATGCTTTTGCAAATGACTTGGGACCTGAATTTTAAAACACATAGATTAAAAAGTATATTAAGATTGAAAGATCAAAAGTATATAATGTTGCATATAGAGCTTACATATTTTCAATATGGACACATAGAGTAAAATTCCATAATTTAACTTGAACTCAATATGCCATGAAAATACTTCTGGAAAATCTTTTAACTAAATAAAAAGACTGAAGTTCAACATTAGATGTCTCACGAAGATCCCTGAATAAATATAAATCAATACTTGATGACGTACAAAATTTTGAAAGAAAAGACAGCTTCTGATCAAATTCAACAAAACACAACCAATAAAATTTATAACCTTAGATCTAAAAACAAACTTTCAATATATTTTATAAAATTACGCTCTAATACCTTAGTTATCAATACAACCTATGAATGATGATAGCATATTCTGGCCAAGTGATGTGCAATCTAACTTCTTTAAACATTAAGACTTAATTTTAACCTTTTTACGATGGAAATTTTACAAAAATCATCTGCACTTTCTTAAATAAAGCCTACTGTACATAGTCAAGCTCGTCCTTGGTGGTCAGGGGGGGTTACTCTGGTCTAGCTGTTATTCTGTGCAATGACGGAGATAGCCCAGAGGAAAACAGGCTTAGGAGCCAGAGACATCTATGTTGAAATCTTGACCCTGCCCCTTACCAGCTGTGTACTTCCTGAGTTTTTAATCTCTAGAACAGAGATAACTGTTATCTATATCTATCTTGGAGAGCCATTTTCAAGATTAGAGGTAATGTATGAGCATCACTTGGTACCATGCCTGCCACATAAGCACATAAGGATAAGTGCAGAAAAAAAATTTAAGCGTTAAATAGAATTTACTTTCTTTAAAAATGTCTTAGTTTTGGGTTACTTGCATTTTTCTTGTGAAGTGAAAAGTATAAGGTTACGTGGTACTCAAGGATGACATACAAAATTGACACATAAAACAAATTATATTATCATAGGACAAAGCTATCACATCTCAAATGATTTCAAAATCCTCCAGAAATCTGTGACATGTTTCTATTAGGGTCGTTTAGGCAACAGCAGTCAAAATATCATTTCAGTACCCCAAACTCATTCATACCAGATTGTCCGCTTTTATCTATTTGACTAAGAATAAGGTGGCTAATTGAATATGCAGAAATGCTGGATTTTTAGAACTGATACTTGGTGTGTGGTGGCAGGGAGGTGAGGCAAGTAGCTCCATAAAGCCCAGACCTTAAGACCTTACTCAGAAGACTACACATTACTATAAGAATAAGAATCTTGCATATCTGACGCAAGCCCACAATTTTGCCCAAAGCTCTCAATATTTGTTCACAAAATATTTTATATTCTTAATAATACCCCAATTCTTAGGTTGAATCAATATAATAATGAAGTAGTTTAAAAAGGCATCGATTATTCCCATTGATTCCTTTTACTCAGGATGAGCTCCTGAACTGTCTAGCATTAGAATCTATTGACTCTGTCTTCTGGCATCATGGAGTAGTTGTCTTGGAAGCAACTCAAACCCAAATGGCTCCTTCAGCCTCCAAAGGGCAGAAGTGTGCCATCTCCTCCTCCTGAGTCACTGCCGCTTTCTCCTTTCCTCAAAGACCCACGACTGCTGGCCACTAATGTTGTTCCCTGGGCTTGGCTGCCACCACTGTCCTCACTGTGCCATCTGGGCTGCTCTGGCTGTTTGTTGCTCCCTTCTTTCTGCTTTTTTCCCTTCTCTCTTCCTCAGCCCACCCCTATCTTCATCTTAGTTTCCTGAAGAGCCATTGGACATATAGCCATTGCCAGACTATGGATTTCTATTAAGCAGTCTAAAGACTACTGCTTTTTGTTCAGAAACTGTTTCTGTGTTGCCTCCAGGTAGTCTCATTCCCCCTCTTACTCCCTTGGGATTTCGCGCTATGCCTGTTGTTCATGTTGATCGAATGCCTGAAGCCTAGCCTGTGAATAACTGGGGAATAACTGTACCCTATCCCATCACGTTCAATGTAGCAAGCAAACGGTCTGTAGCAAACTGTTTGCTACAAAAGGTCACTAGAAAAATAAAATCATAATCCACTTCCTTTGAAATGGCAAGACATATTAATAAGGCAATTCTGATATGGATAAAATAGAGAGGTTTATGGATATAAAGGTCAAAGAAGAACAGTAAACACTTATTATTTCATTGTCAAGTAGTTCACTACAAATAATCAAGTACAAAATACCTGTCTGCAGTTTTGTATGTATAGGACACTTCAGACTTACTGTGTGCTGCATGAACAGAAAAGGGAATCATGAGTGAAGAACTACTGCAAATGACAAAAGTAACAAAGGGAAAAAGTGTAGAAAAAATAAAAGAGAAGAAAAAAGAATACATGCAAGAAATTAGGAGAGAAAAAGATGAAGAAAAAGTATACAAGCTAGGAAAATACAGATTTAAAAGTATGAAAAGAGATAAGAAGCCAGAGAGAGAGAGAATGAGAAAGAGAAAGCGAGATGGGTGGGAGAAGAGAAACAGTAAGAAAAAAAGAAAAAAAAAAAGGATGCTTTCCCCCCCTCTTTGGTTTATCATATTTTTCTTCTCACTAAATGTTCCTGAATAACCATGACTAATTTCGTGATGGCCACCTCTAAAGGTAAATTTGCGCTAACAATCAGAATTTCCTATGGGAAAGCAGAGAACAAGCTAACTCCAGGACAAGGAACAGGAAGAATATGAGAAATAAATGAAGCATGGCAGCCCAGTGATGATCTGTTCAATAACAACTCAACCATGCCTCCAATCTCCACGCCAACCAACTCCAACCAGACCTCCAAGCCACAGGTCTGATCCCTATCATTAAGGTTTCTTTTGCTGAAATCTTTGATGTGGGACTTTGTGAAAGGTCTATATTGGGCTGGGACAGCAGATGAAATGGTCCATGTGCTTCTCCACCAAATGGGCCTGAGCTAGCTGGAGAAAGCACATAAAGGAGATAAGCCTTCTATGTTCTAAAATGGTAATGAGGAGAACAAAGGCTCTGGAGAAAGATTCCCTGGGTTCGACTCCTTGACCATTTATAAGCCACTGGATTTTGGGCAATTATATAGTCTAAGTTTCTCATCTTTAAAAGAGGGAGAGTGATGGGTTCCACCTCATAAGAGTTGACTTGAGAATTAAATGAGATATTGCATGTAAAGTGGTTGGCAAAATTCCTGACATGTAGTAAGGGCTCAATGACAATTTTTATTGTTATTATTACTGCCTGGTAATTTAAGACAACAGGTCATATTAATTACACAATTCATAAGCTCAATAATAGATCCTCAACAACTATAGTACAAACATCCTTATTTAAAAGGTAATTCAACACTCGGCAGATATTTGACATTGTCCCTAAATTCAGATGCAAACCCACCCTTAGGCCCAGATAAGCTATGACACTCCCACCAGAAGCACGTGTAATAAAAGACAGTGGATTTCTACAGCAAAACATTTCAGTGGGAGAAATCAACACTAAACATAGCATCACAGCATTTCTGGTCAAGTTTTGCCACCAAATAAATACAGAGATATTTGGATTTTAGAATTATAGATAAGGGTCTGTAGGCTTATACATTCTATGCTCAGCGGCCTTTGCTCCTCCTTTACTGAAAGATCAAAGATCTAGCCTGCTTTAGGAACCACAATCAAAAATCCAAACAACCTTATTCTCATTTAAGAAAAAGGAAAAGCAGCTGCTGATGGCTGGGAACCGGCTTGGCCCCATCAGGCGTTGGGTTCCTCGGGGCTGGCCCAGAACTCACAGCTAGGCCTTGACATTCTCGGGCTGAACACAATCAATTTCACAGCACACCAAGATCAGACAAGGTCACTCTGTGACCCTGATGGATCAAGACAAAAACAACATCCCTCTGTAATCATGTCTGTACTCAGACAAAAACAATATTGTCCAAAACACAAAAATGACCAAACATCCCCCCATTCTGGCGAATATGAGTAGTTGCTGCTTTTTTACCAATCATGGCTTTGTCTTCTTTTATTCTCCCCTGCTTTCTAGATAAGATTTACTAAGATACCCAACCATAGAGTTGCCTATACTTCTTGACAGGATCCAATTCAGAGCAAAGCATCACTTCCTTGAACGCTCCTCAAAAAATACTTAACGTAAGCCCAAATGCTATAAGTCCTTTCTAACACCCTCTTACTGAAATGCCCCACAGTTCCCCCTGTGTTGCAACAAGTCAATAAACCCAACTTTGTCTAACTACAGGTGTTCCTGCGATCTTTGACTGGAGGACACTGATAATTTCTTTTCCTCCAGTATAAGAATAGGATGATCAGCCTTCACAATCTTCTCCTTTGAAGACTTAATCATAATTCTCAATATTTACTGTCTGAAACAAAATACCTATATTATTATTATAAATTCCTTTAATGATTAAAATATTGGGTGGCATTCTTTTCTTGGGACTTCATATCTTAAAATTTTGACACTGATGTACACAACAGCCTTCTGCTATTAGATTTGCTGTCTCAATTTCTAGCCAAGGGAAGCCAAGTTTTAATTTAGGAAAATGCTGCTGAACTAGCCAGAAAATATCAAAATCTCATTACATGAGAAGCAATATATTTCCTAATGACCCTGGGGGCTGAAGTATGAGAAAATGTGTGGTGTAATGACACCAGGTTAAAAGAGGAATGAAGTAAAAGTCAACATATCTGGCATGTACCGCTAACTGGCCACTGCCTAGTTGCATGACCCTAAACAAATCTCTAAACATATCTGATTTAGTTACTTCACATGCCAAAGAAGAATTAAATTATATCTAAGATTCTTTTTCATATCTAAAGTTATATGACTCTATGATATGGAAGGTCACAGCCAATTAAAGGTCACAGAATATATTACAAAATACTGCATATAAATAAATATTCAATAGGATATTTTGAGATCTCTATTCTTTTCTTAAAATAAAATTTGATACTTTTGAAAAGGTCTGGACATAAGACCTAATCAACAAAGTATAGTTAGTGCACAAGGGGACCCAAATAAAGAATGCTCCTAAAATTTGGGACAAATAGTGGAAAATAGCACTCTCTAAAACAAAACACTAAGCTTTACTATAAAAGGACAAAATTTGCCACCTGTGAAAACCTACTTATAAAAAAATTAACAAGGAGCATAGATATCTCTTAGAACTCACAATTTGTCTATTTGAATTTTTTACACATCATATAAACTCTAACCTTGGGATGTCCTAATTGACTTCATTCAGAGTAGAGATTTGCTGTAGTGAAAGAAGAACACACAAATCTTGTAATTTCAGAAGCTTTTGGAGCAGTGGTAATACTGGAAAATAACACTCAACAGTATGATTTACCCATACACTGGGGGAGCAGGAGGAGGGAAGCTGACTCTAACCTAATCTAACCCGTCACCACTATTTAGATAAAATATCTCTAGAGCAGATAAGTAAAACACACCAAATATTAGCTTGATTTGAGCGGTCTGTTGGTAATATGTAATTTTGGATTGTCAGTGAGCAATCTGAACTATAAATTTTGTCTTCTCCTGAGTACACCAGCCCATCAAGATGGTACATCATGTTCACTTCCCGGTATAGGCTATTCTGCTATCCTTTTCCTCATGATAAACTGGTACTCTGGCTTATAAAATCAGCCAAATGAAATTTCAGTTAGCATAAACTTATTCCTAAGAATTAGCTTAAAGTAATAAAACAGAGATTCTGACACCACCATTTGAGGATCAAAATACCAGAGTAACCTTCTAAAGATGACCAAATCCATTAGGCTCAGCCTAAAACAATATTTTACTTTTCTCTCACCCATATACTCTCATGTAATAAACTATTACTTACTAAGTGCCAATTATGTGACAGGCACTACTAAGCATTATTCTAAAGTGAGAGACAGAAACGCAGTTGAAATAATGTTGAGTACGCAGATCTAGTATAGACGTTAGGTGCTGTGGGTAAATGCCTTCCATTTGCAGTCTCATTTTGATACCCTCCCAAATGCAGAGCAATCATCATTATTACTTCTCAGGGCATAAAATTGGGGCCTGGGGACTACTATTTCTTCTTTGGATACTACAAAATTGACACCTAGAGATATTTAACTTTCTCAAACCCAGTTTTTTCTTTATTATATCTCTGTTACTATTGATAACAATTTTAAGACTATTGAAACAATTAAAATATACATAAAAAGGTATTTACAATTTTCAGTATAGCCATACTCAGAATCCAGAAGAACATGGACGGTCTTGTACATCCATCTTCGCAAATGATCTGATCTGTACAATAAATTCACAGAATCTGAAAGCTTCTAGTCATTTATGGAGAATGTTTTGTTATGATATTCTGATGTCAGTTTCTCCTTATGGGGAATTCATAAGTTTTGTAAAACAGAGGCAATTTTATTCTTGAAAATAACTGAGAATTCTTAAAGAATTTTACAGCAAATATTTCAGTAAAATCACTCTACATTGCTTATTTTTCATTATAAAAATAATTGCTTGAATTTCAGATGTAAGTTTGTGTTGAGCAACTTTTTGTATTAGAAGACATTTCATTAACATACACATCTGAGCATTATTCTACAGCCTAGTTTAGGACTAGTTAAATTTAACTCACTGAAGATCTTTAGCTTCGGTAACACAGATTTGCATCTTCTTATGTTGAGACTAATCAAGTCTCTGGTGACTCCCAGGAACCTCATTAACTGGAGGGAGACTACTCTCAGTGGAGGATCATTGGAGTTCATTTTCTTTACTGCTGATTTCAGGGCAGTCCAGGCAACACAAAATTCAATATAATATGCTTGATCCAAATTGACATCTGCCTTTCAGAATAATCCAGAAATCAATTGGCTTTAGCTGCCTCTCCAAAGAATGAATCATTTTCCAGCCTCATCAAGGCAGCAAATGCACTCACTTGGCATTCTCATCCTGTTTTCTTTGTCCCAGCAAGGAACATAGGGACTGAACCACTTCTAAACAAACGCTAATAAATCCTCTTTTGCCACTGAACCATCTAGCAATTGAGTTATGCCCTGTGACATCACAACATGCCTGGGTGGTGGAGTTTCTGTACTTCTTGTGACTTCAAATTGAACAATAATCCTTATAAAAGGAGTATATAAAATGAAAACATTTTGGAGAGTTGAGTTTTTAAAAATACAGTCCCTAAGTATAAACTCTGATATACAATATAGTGCCTACGAGCACAAGTCAAAGATCTGGCTTCAAATTCTACCTCTAGGACCTACTAGCTGAGTGACCCTGAAGACATTAGCAAGCCCTCTCAGCCTCTTCAACACATCTGTTCATCTGGGACAGTACCACTTAGGGTTCTCTTTTTAGGATTGAATAAGAAAACCGATGTAAAGGGCTTAGCACAGGGTCTGGTATAAGTACCTACGTGTTCAATAAGGGATAAATTTTATTATTATTACTCTTCAATCTATAAACTTCATTTGAGAAAATAACTCTTATGTAACCCCTCGCAATATTTTATAAGACGTTTACTATATTTCAACTAGATTGTTAAATCTCTTTTTCCCCTATTTTGTCAGGTGAAGTTAGATCTCCTTTTTTTATTTTTTTATTTGTTATGCCATATTGAATTTTCCTTTCAAATCACGAAGGCAATATAAGCAACAAATCAAATAACATGGATGTATAAAGAAAAGTTAGCAATCTTCTCCTTCCCCAGGGTAACCAACACCAATACACTGGTTTAAATCCTTTCATACTTTTCTCTGTGCTTACACAAACCGCAATATGAAGATTTCTGTACACGGCCACAGTCCAGTATATGTGTCTCCACACATTTCTTTATGCTCCTATAAACAAACATACCTATTCATATATGTATATGTTTGTGTGCATCTCTGTGTCTGTGTGTAGTTCCTAATTGGTACAAAAACGGAATTATACTAGCCACAAAAAGCTATAATTTTTTCACTTGACAAAAATACATGAATACCCTTTAGGACAAAAGTTATAGCACCTAGCTCCTTCCTTCTAATTGCATAACAATCCATAGCATGGATACAGATTCATCCAAGTATTCCACAGTTGAAGGAAATTCAGATTTCCTTCTTTTTCTTTTTGTCCCTACAAAAAGAAACTTTAGTCCCCCTTTTTCTTTTTGACCCTACAATACATGTAGCAATAAACCATCCTTATTCACACATCCTTAGGTACTGATTTCCTTTTTGTATGACAGTTTCTGAAAAGTGAAATTTAGCATTTACTATGTCACAAGTACTAGTCTAAATGCTTACAATGATTATCTCATTTAACCTTGACACAACTCAATGAAGTATTATTATTACTATTACCTTGAGTACGCGGAAATTTAGGTAATAACTTGCCCGAGGTCACTAGCTAGTGAGTGGTAGATAAGTGATTTCAACCCAGGCAGTCCAACTTCTAAGTCCTTGCTCTTAACACGCCCCTTATCCAGAAATCGCCAAATTACTTTCCCCAGAAGTTTCACCCATGTAAAAGTCCTTCCATGATAGTTTGTATAAATCATTCAAAGCTTTCCACTGTACACCACAGAATGAATGGCTTATCTAACAACGGGAATCAACAACTGGCAGTGTGCTCCCTTGGGTGTGCAGATCCTATCTTGTTTGTTTCCGAACACGGTTGAGTGTGTTTCCTAGAGTCTGAAAAGCCTTTTACAATATGGAATTTGGTTACCTCAGAGACTGTCTCTGTCTTTAGGCTCTTCTGAGCAGTTGGGATCAAGAAATGAGCATGTATTGCTAGTGAATGGGAGGTAGAGTACTGCAGCTGTCTCTTCTACAGCTTCCAGATTTACACTTCAGGGAAGCAGACTTCGGGAATTTTCCATTCATAGCTTATGTTGTTAAAGTTCTTACTTTAAAAGTCTCCAGTCTTTTAATCTTCATGGAATGAAGTAATTCTTCCTCCTCCTCTCAAAACCAAAATTCCAAAAACTGATTACAATTATAATGGCATACTATTGTTTTTAAGTTTCTTATTAATTTTATTTATTCTTCTCGAAAGTGTTTCAATATGCAGTAGAGGCCTGGGGACTTGGGCAAAGGGTTTGGTTTTTACTAATCAAGTAAATGACCTGAAGTAAACTCAGCAAGCTGTAACTGCTTTTCTTTGAAGAGTCTGACTTAAGGGCACGATATTGCATTTTGGCTCCTATGGTGAGAGGGGAACCAGAAAAGAAAACTGCTAAACATTGTCCTGAGATCGGCATCATATTTTAGGTGAGAAATAGTCAGAGATACAATGGGATGATCACAGAATCCTGGGAAAGAATTTATTGTTGTTCCCAGGGAGTGTGTGGGTGGTGGTTTGGTAAAGAAAGAATCCAGGGTTTATGCCTCAAGAAATGCAACTGGAGGTGCTCCAATGTTAAAGATCCTAAAGCTGATGATAAACACTTTGCCTCTGCAGAAACGCTACTAGTCTAGCAAGTTCTGTGGATGACCTAAGGTTGAGTTGGCACTATTACCCCACTGGTGGCAAGCTGGCATTATGCACGGGTGCTTCTGGGAAAACAGACTGAAATGATTTGGGCTGAAAACCTTTTGCCTTGTGCAAAATCCATACCAGCTGGAAAACGTACTCCTCTTGAAGAAACAACGGAAAGAAGTAGAGATGGAGTATAGCGCTGTGCTGGAATTACTGAGCTGTCATAGAAATTGCCAGCATGTCAAACTGCCTCTGTGGTTCTGGGATTTAGAAACTTTGGGTGGCAACTTCACGGCTGGAATAAAATTAGGTCAGTGAATAAGGTCAGCTGTGGGCAAGAGTCAACAGTGGTCAGAAATAGCTAATGTTTGTAAATTTTGAGCTAAAATAGCCAAAATTTGTAAATGTTAACAATTTTCTTCACTAACTCATTTCACATACACTCTCTCCTGCTAGGCTGTTAGGTATGGAAAGTATGATTGGATCTATTTTACATTGGAGGAAATACTCAGAGAAGGTGTTGTAACTTGTTCAGGGGCACACATCTAGTAGTAGCTGACTTAACGGTTTCATATTTCATTGGCTTGCCAGCACACCATGTTTCTGAGGATGTGAAGCGGGGTAATGTCGGGACCAGACTACAGAGTACAGCAAATTTCTCTCTCCATAGGAGCTAGGGAACCCTCCCTAAACCCTCTGGTTGCTTAGAACCACACAGTAGTTCAGAGACTGCGGGGGTGGGCCCACTGTGATGATGGTTAACCAGGGAGCGGCAGAGTGGGGATGCGAGAAGCCCTGCGACGGCTGGGGTGGAGCGGGGCACAGGACCGACCCGGGGCGCTGCCAGGCCCCGCAGGCACCCCACCTGCGCAGCCCGCGCCTTCCCCGCCACCTGGCATCAGCGCGCCGCATTCAGGGCTCCGCACCCGGCTCGCCCCTCGCCCCCGGCCGTGTCACTCACTCACGGTCTGGGACACCTTCACCTCCTGGTTGAGCCACTGGCACAGGATCTCCGACATGGTTTGGCCTGTGCCTCCGACCCCAAGCAGGTGCGAGGACTGCCCTGGAAACCTAGCCCGCCGGCCCGCGTCCTCCGGTTGCCAAGGGTAACCCTTTGCTAAGGAAGCGTAACCAGACCGGAGCTAGGAGAAAAGCCGGAAAAGAGGGGTGCCAGGGCCCGGCCGTGGACAACAGAAAATCCTGGCCTGCCCCCTGCTGGCGGGTAAGACCGACTGTGCGCAGGCGCAGTGGGCTCCGAAGGCGCGTGGGCTGCAGAGGGGCCCAGCAGATAGGACTGAGAAGTTCCTGTGAACTGGGGGTGCGGAGCGAGCGAGGCCGGGAAAGCTAGGGACTGAGCAGGGGGGTGTCGGAAGAGCAGAAGAAAAGAAGGGTCTTGATTGAAGGGGAATTTTTTTTTCTTCTTGTATTGTCTTTTAAAGAAACTATCAAGGCTCTTGCTCTATAATGGCATCATTTTTGTCATTGATTTAAGAATTGCCAGTTTCAATTGCTACATTGTATCAGGGACAGAATGTGTCTTATCCAACTTTTAGTCCCAGACCTGGTATAGGGCCTGACACACAGCAAGCATTCAATCATTTTTGTTGTTGGTGGTGGTAGATCTAACAGTTTGTATAGTTTATATCTCTGTGTTGTTTTGAGAGGGGAATATTTAATGAACTACTTTCTGGTCAGTTTTTCCTTACAAGTAATAATTATTTTAAATTGAATTTTGACCAAGACTCTCCTTCAGCAAACCTGAGTCAGGCTCCTCTGAGCCCACTTCTTCTGGAGGCCCCACCCATGAGTTCCATCCTAGGCCTCCTTAATCCAGTTTTAGGGAGAACTTGCTGGGTCAGTTTAGGGAAAATCGCCCCCTCACCCCCGACCCGGCCCCTCATCTGATCAAATTCCTCATCCCCTACCCTTGGCATCTGATCACCCTGGCCTGCCTGCAGCAAGAACCCTGTCAAGTCAGTTTAGCCAGTTTAATCCCCTTACCCTTCGTGTTTCCTTTTAGTAATTTTCCATCCACTGACACCACACTGCTCCTTGGCTATAAATGGAGTTGAGCCGGATCTCTCTCCTCTACTGCAAAACCCTATCGCAGTAGTACTTTCAGTCCCTTGAGGGTGTCTTCCCTTCCTTCTTTAACCAGTATCAGAAAAATTTTCCTTTAATAATTTCTAAAAGTTTAGCTGGAATAATAGAAAAAATAATACACATACATATTATGTATACATAATCTTATTTGTATAATAAATAATATAGATAATGATGTATATATGTATATCACAAAGATAAGGAATTTTCCGCTAAAAGACCTGGAGACACCAAATTAGGATTATTTTAAACTGTAGAAACAACAACAGTGATGTCCTACGAGAGCAAATGTCTCTTAAGATTGATCTGAAATAGATCTGTGAGTCCTGACTGGATAAAAGTTTAGTACCACTTCTGTGTTGGCTTTACTTATATTTTAAATCACCCACACCATGGGTTTCCTCACACCCAACAGAGCAGGCATGACTACGATGGGAATTTTAAGGGAGATTTGTTGCCCACAGAATTGGGGTCTGATACATTTGATATGTTTCACCTTAGAGTTATCCAAATTCAGAAGATTATATGATTCTTTATAGAATCATATACGATTATATAGTTGGGGGAATGTATCTTATGTGCCGTATCCATTGGAAACACACATCATCTCTGAAAATGCTTCTAAGAGATGGCCTCCGAGGTACTCCTGCTTCTTGCCATCCTGGTGGTATATTTAAATTGATGACTAGTGCTACATTTACTAAGAGGTTCCAAGCTTTAGTTTCAGTCTGTAGAACCTGAGGGACAGAAATCAATATCTGCTAGATTGCTGAGAAAATTGCTTTTGCGGAAGGATGTAGGTGATGGTGCATCAAACTCCAAAGCTGCCAGAAGAGAACACCTGAGCTTGACCCCCTGTGGATGGGGGCTCTTATTCCCACACCGAAGCAAAATATTTCTGTGCCTATCTGTAGCAACTGTCTGGTTGTCGTTTGCTGTTTGTTTCAAAGGGTTATTTGTAGTGTTTGTCTTTAGAACCCAGCTCCAAACAACATAATCTGCCAATGTAATATTTTGGAAAAGAAGTTTGTATATAGGATTTAGATAAATGAAGATACAGACACTTTAAGAAATATAGAAGGCAAAATCCTTCATTTCACAAAAAGGGCATGATAGTTTTTGCAGCTCCTAAAGCATCCAGCTTGAAAATGATCTGACATTAAAATATTAATGAAAATTTTGAGCTGTTACTGAAATATATGCATTTTACTATGTGTATTTTCTTGAAATTTCCAATTTAGTCATTTTTCCAAGTTTGGCATTAAATCTAGTGCCTTCCCTTTGAAATCCCAGCTCTGGCTAAGGTTTCTAGCTCTGCTTATGTTGGTATTTTACATTAAAATAATGTATGACTTGTTTATTTCCCCATGTGGAATCAGTTGGGAGAAAAGATGATTAAAGAAATGGACAGTTTCCCAGCTGTTCTTGAAATGGCTTTTTTATTGTTTTTTAATTAACATTTTTAGAATATTTGGCTCCTGCATCCAATTGTAACTACCACAGCAGTTTTAAAGTTAAATTTAAAAATTATTTTTTCAAGCATTATCTGTCATTAAATTGTAAATCTTTATTTCTCCTCTGTAAATACTCAAGGGTGGATTATGAAGAGTTATTATGAAACTACAAGTTGGTTTGAAAAGTGCTGTGTACTGAAATAGAATGCACTTTATTCTTTTAAAAAAAATTGTAACTTTTTTTTTTTGAGGAGGATTAGCCCTGAGCTAACATCCATGCCCGTCTTCCTCCACTTTATATGTGGGACGCCTGCCACAGCATGGCTTGCCAAGCGGTGCCGTGTCCGCACCCGGGATCTGAACCATCGAACCCCAGGCCACCAAAGCGGAACGTGCGCACTTAGCCACTGTGCCACCAGGCCGGCCCCTGTAAGTTTTTTTATAATTGGAATTTTGCGCTATCAATAAAGCCCAAGCTTTAGAACCAGAAACACCTGGGTCCAGATGTCAACTTTTGATCTGACTACCTCTTCGACTTTGGAAAAGCTGTTAACCTCTCTGAGCCTCAGTTTCCTCATCTGTAGAATAAGGACATCAATATTTATTAGACAGAGTTGTGAGGATTACATGAGAAACTGCACATATTAGTGCCTGCCTCGTAGTAGACATTAAACAAATCTTTCTTTCCTTTTCTCCTAAGGCCATATGAATTTTTCCATTGCATTACTAGTTGGCTTTTGAGTAGCTTAGATTTACTCATACTATTTCAAAAAGTTTTTGAGGCAATTTTTTCATGTAGCTTCTTTAATTTTATTTATGACTAATTCAATGTTTATACATACATAAATACATGTACAGATTTTTTTTAAAAATCGTATTTGTTCCTCCACATATGTCTTGCGTGCATTTCTTCATTTCCCCTCTCATCATCTTAGATCATTCTCTCATTCCCTCTCCTCAGCGTGTTTTGCAGTGACCTTGCTTACTCTACATTCATTAATTCAACAAGTGTTTCCCCTGGTGTCCACAATAACCACCCAAACTAGGTTTCCCTGTCTCTTCCCCTCTAGTTATCCTGTGCAACCTGTTCGGTTCTACTCCTAAAGCCCTTCTCTGTTCCTCAGCTCAGTCACTAGATTTCTAGATTAATTTCTAGATTAGTTTCTAGATTAATTTCACTAGAGCAGTGTTTGCCAGGTGGCTCTTGATCTCTTAAGAGAATATGTAATTCCTTTCATGTGTCATGCCAGAATTCTTTGTAAATGAAACAGTGAAGAATAAAATGGAATAGAAAATATCAGAGGACTTTTCATGTAAGAAGAGTAAAGATGTGGCGGGTTTTTTTGGAAACATTTTTGGAGCCACTGTCTTGAAAGATAAAGACCCCTTTGGAGGTCTTTTACAGTACAGCCTCAGTCCAGCCTTAACTGTAAGCCACAAATTCCCTTAACACAACTTGTTGACATTTCTTTACCAGGTCCCAATTTTCCCACCTCTACATCTGTCTTCCACCCTCCCTCTGCAAAAAAGGCAACTTCCTCTCTTGGCCTATCCTGCTTGACCTTCGGGGCCCAGCTCATCAGTCACTATCTTCACAAAGCCTCCTACTCCCTCCATCTTCCCAATCCCTTCTCTCTTCTGAAAGCTCAAAATAAGTACTTTCCTTTTAGCTCTCATCCCAGACACCTAACTCTTACCAACTACCCGCAGCTTGGCCAGCAACTCAGTTTTGCAATCTTCTAATGTCTTTCTTAACACATTTTCCAATGAGTGATGATTTACAGTCTCAGACAAGGAGACAGCTTCAACTCTTGTTACTTGGGGCAAATCACAAGAGTATTGTGAAAATTTAATTCTGTTTCAAAATTTTTGAAGTCTTTTGTATTGAAGCAAATATGACCCTTTCTTTTGTGTGTCTTATTTTCCAGGCCCACACGATTGATCTTATGTATGAATTGTGTCTTTCTCAGGGACACATTTAAATTTCCAGTCTTAGACAGCAGTCAGTTTTGAAACAAAATCAAGTTAAAAAACAAACCAAAAAACTTGGTACCATATGAGAAAAAGTGAGTCATATGTTCTGTAACTGAGAGAGATAAGCCAAAGTTCATTTATCAGAATTCTTGCTCTAATTTCTTATTTTTCCATACTGAAGTTTTCAGAGAAGCCAAACCAGACTTTAATATCTTAAAGTTAGAGCCCTAAGTTCATCTTACCTTTTCCTTCCCCAGAAAAAAGTTAAACGTTATCAGTAAACCCTCTCAGTTTTGCTGACTGTAATCAAATTATTCTTATAGCCACATTGTGCTTGTACAGATAGGCCCACATTCTTATCTCTCTCACAGATTATGCTTTACAGCAAACTGGCTCTCTATGTGTGTCAAGTTTTGCAACTAACTCCACTGTAGTTTCTCTCCAAAAAAAAATATTTTCCAGAGAATCAGGGTTTTGATGAATTAATTCCTAAAAGTCATTATCCTCTGTACTTCTACTCTTGATGGGCTCTTTATTGTGTTTCCAACATTCTGTATATAGAAAATGAACCATCCTGTATTTCTGAATACTAGTCTGGCAGACTAGTCTTCCTTCACGCTGTTCCTCATACCTTATAAAACTGCAGTGGTTTCTCATTTTCTATGAAGAGTGTATGCTAGGCTTTCTAGACACTCCATAATCTGGTTCTCTTCTACTTAGTGAATCGCTAATTCCACACATTCTATTATGAATAGCAATATACCATGCCAATTCCTTACTCTATTCTTTCTGACCAGTTGCACCCAAGCCTACTCTTTAATTCAAGTCAAATTTCTTTCCCAAAATTATCATTGACAAACCCTAATCAACAGCCTTTTCCTCTCAACTCCAATGACCCAAGATGCACTGCTGGAATCTTGGATATCTGAATACATAGATTGCTTTTTGTTTTCACAAATCCAGAACCTAGAACAAATTTTCGCATACCCAAACCTAGAAGTGTCAAAATGCTCACTCAGTAAATACTGTGGCACGAATGTGTGAATGCCAACAGGATTTTTAACATGTACTACTGATTTTAGCACCTATGTGTTATGTTGCATAATTTGTTGTTCTTTTGTATCATAGGCTGGGTCCCATTTCTCTGTACTTAGGATGATGATCACAAAGGGACATGTGAATATGAAAACTGCTTCCTCCCACATTCTGCTTCCAGTTATGGCCGTGATGCAATAGAGGATATCATCCTCCCATCCACTGTAATCAATCATAAAACTGGAAAAATACGTAAAGCAACTTTTCAAGTAGTGGACATATAGTGCACATTTGCCCCAGATTTTTTCCTGGGGAAATTTTCCTAACTGTGGCCTAAAGAAAGAGACACCAAACAGAGGGCAAAGGCTCACTGGATGAAATAAACAGTGATTGGAATTTGAGGCTGAAGAAGCAGCTAGAATTTGTGGGGTATGATAATGGAGAAGCAGCTATGTAGAGAAGGAGTTCTAGAAATTACCTTGATAACTCCTTGATTCTGGCCAAATATAAGGCTTCCCATGCACAGAGAAGTTGGAAGCTGATGCGATATTCTGGATGTTGTACATTTCTAGGAGTGATTGGAGTTCCAAGCAGCCAGACTGGAGAAACCTCACTGAAGACTCAGAGCAATCAGGTGAGAGCTCAGAAAGAAAACATATTTTTTATTGTTGGGCTACTTTAACTCTAGCATAAGGGCTAACAAAGCTAAAAAGAAACTCTAGTAAGATAAAACTGATCATCCAATAAATTTGCTATCTACCAGAAAAAAACTTAATCTTTAAAGGAAGACAACAAATTTTAGAGGCTCAACAATGTAGCATTCGTGATGTCAAATGTACAATCAAGAAGCAGGAAAATGTGACCCATAATCAGGAAAAAGTGAAATAGCCTAAAGAAAAAGACTCAGAGATGACACAGATGTAGGAATTAGCAGACAAAGAAAATAAACAGCTGTACAAAATATTATAAATATTTTAGGGATGTAAATGAAAATTTGGATTTAATGTGTGAACAGATGTGGAAGCCCAGCGGTGCAATGGAAGCTATTTTTAAATAAATAGATGGAAGATTTACATCTGAAAACTCTTTCATCTGAAATGTAAAATTCATTGTATAGACTTAACAGCAGATTGGAGATTGCACAAGAAAAGATAAATGAACTTGAAGTAGAACACTAGAGATTATCCAAACTAAGCATAAAGAGTATAAAGTCTGAAAAAAAATAGAGTCCCAGTGGCCTGTAGAACAATATCAAATAGTCTAACGTGTAATTAAAGTCCAAACGAAGAGGAAAATGATATCGGAGCAGAAAAAAAATTTTTGAACACACAATAGCCAAGCATTTCCTGAATTTGATGAAAAAAATATATATTTTGTTGTTGTTGTTGTTGAATTAAAAAAACAAACAGGAAACACACAGGAAAACTGTACATAGACTCATTGTCAAATTGTCAAATGTGAAATTGTTACATTGTCAAACGGCACAAAAATGAAGATTAAGAGAAAACTTTAAAAGTACATGGAGGAAAAACACGTTACATATAGGAGAGGAAAGCAGTGAGAATACTCACAACTGATGGTATAAGAAACAATGCACACCAAGAGACAATAGAATATCTTTAGAGTACTGAAGAAAATTTCCCTCTACAATGGAGGTAAAATAAAGACATTTTCAGGGGCTGGCCCCGTGGCCGAGTGGTTAAGTTCGCCCGCTCTGCTGCAGGTGGCCCAGTGTTTCATTGGTTCGAATCCTGGGCGCGGACATGGCACTGCTCATCAAACCACGCTGAGGCAGCATCCCACATGCCACAACTAGAAGGACCCACAACGAAGAATATACAACTATGTACTGGAGGGGCTTTGGGGAGAAAAAGGAAAAAATAAAATCTTTAAAAGAAATAATAATAAAAAGATAAATAAATAAATAAAGACATTTTCAGGTAACAAAGCCTGAGGAAATTTGATACCAGCAGACTTGATACTACACATTGTAAGCATGCCAAAGTAAACTCTTCAGGTTTAAGGAAAATGATACCAGATGGAAACTCATATCTATGTAAAGGAAAAAAGCATACCGGAAATTGGAAACATATGGGTTAATATCAAAGACTTTTTTCTTGTCTCCTGTGTTTTTTTAAAGGCAATCGATGAATGCATATATAATAATAATGCATTTTGGTGTTTATACATGCCAACAATAGCACAGTGAACAAGAGGGGAATAAGTAGAATTATATTGTTGTAAAGTTCTAACAGTACTTAATGTAGTATGTAATATTAATTCAAGGTATACATTAATTAAGTTCTGGTTACATATTTAAGCCCTAAATCAACCCACTAAAATTTTTTTAAATGACATAGCTAAAAAGCTGACAGAAGAAATTGTGGAAAACTAAGCAAATACTCAAGCCAACAGGATGCAGGAAAGGGAGACAAAAGGAACAAGAAGCAAGTGGGACAATTATAAAATAAGTAGCAATGTGATAGACTTAAACCCAACTGCATCAATAATTCCATTGTATATAAATTAACTAAACACTTCAATTAAAATGCATAGATTATCAAATTGGATTTTTTACAAAACAAGACCCAATTAATTGTTTAAAAGAAGTGGACTTTAAACACGAAGATGCAGATAAGTTAAAAGGAAAATTATATATCATGTAAACATCATTCATAAAAAAGCTAAAGTAGCAACATTAATTTCTGACAAAGTAGACTTCAAGACAGGAGTATTACTAAAGTTAAAGAGAGATGCCTCATAAAATTAAAAAAGTTAATTGATCAAGAATATATATCACAATCCTATTTGTCATATGTCTAAATAACAGAAGCAAAAACTGGAAGAGCTAAAACAAAATTGAAATGATATAAAATTAAAATTAAAAGTATATAAAATTATAGTTGGAGATTTTAACACTTTGCATTCAATAGTTGATAAAGTAGATAGAATTTTAAGGATATAGAAAACTTGAAAAACACTAAATCAACCAAATTAACGTAATTAATATTTATAAAACAATATACCCAATAATATATTCACTTCTCACTTTGAAAGGAAGCGGCCATTGAAAGCTATTGTTTAAGTAGACCGTAGTATAACTGCAGCTAGAGATAGTATAGAAGATTAGTTTGACTCTTTGATGACTTCAAAAATCATATGGAGGAAGTTACTTTTTATTTTTATTTCTACTATGAATCTGTATTGTCATCATGATGCATTAGGTTCTATTCAGTTGCGCACTCATTGATTTTTCGAATTTCATCTGTTCACGTTTTTTATTTTTTATTGGTGCCTTTTCAAATGTTATCAGAAATTACCGTTTCATAATCATTTCTCTGGATTACTGAAAAAGAGTTTATTGAATTACATATGTGATATTTTTATTTCAAGAAAAATCACAGTGCTAATTTTATAGGGAATATGTGATTAGAGGTAAAGAAATTTGATACCTTGTTAGCATTTCAGCCATATATATACTCCATGAAATAAGATATAACTATCCTGTGGTTACATTTTCTCTTGATTATTTATTTTTCAGCTTGTTTTTTGTTTGTTTGTTTTTGTTTTTTGGTGGATGAGGTGAAGTCAGCTTCTCTGAGTGGCCAGAGCAATGACAAAAAACTAAATTTCTATGGACTAGTTTATAAAACCAAAATGATAATTCCCTTTCATTCAGCAAGAATGAAGGGAATGTGTATACTTCACACTGGGTAGTGATTTCCAGACTCTTGGATTTTACCAGTTGGTAATATTCCAAAAGCAAATTTGAAAGCCAATGTAATGTTGTCAGTTTTCTTCTTGGTTTTTCAAGTAAGAACATGAAAACGAATACTACATCTTCTCTGATCGTCATTTCACATAAGAAAGAGCATTTTACATTGAAAGAAGTAGGAAGCACAAAATTGAGGATGAAGAACAGTACTTTAAACTGAAGAATGGGCTTTATGAAAAGCCCCCAGTGTGTCATAACGGTCTTGTGAATGTCTTTATAAATTAGACCTGTCGTTGCCATACTCTGTCCCAGAACCTGATACCTAGGCAGTACTGCTTGGGTATGGATCCCCTGTCTCCATGGTGTTTGCAATCCTCCCACATTGGAATGTTGGAGAATTGGAAGAGGTGTGTGTGTGTTTGTGTACATTTTGAGGCCAAAGCATTTGTGGGTGCCTTTTTTCAGCCTAAGCCCATTTCTTCCTTTAGGGTATCATCTTTCGATGCCCTCTTATGGAATAAGTATAGAGTCTGATTTGGGGGGAAATATTTTTAGGGCCTCCATGAAGATTACAAATTTTAATAGGATTTGAAGGGTGGCTTCTATAGAATCTATAGAATCCACAAGCACAAATTTCACCTGAGAATTCCACCGTATTGGAGAGGATTGCCCTTGATAAGTCAAATGTCCAAGAAGAAAAAAGTTCTCCTCCAGATTATATGACCTCTAGGAGATTGCTGAATCCTCATAGTATTAACCTGGATGCTTTAAATCACGTATCAGGAACTCAAATCCAAAGTAAGGTCTGTATTTGCTCTGACAATCAACAGTTTCCATACCATATTCTTACACATCTGATCTGGGCATATGAGTAAATTATCAAATCCTCTAAAAGTTTGAAAAGATTGGACTAAGTTGTACCAAAAAGAGATACAAACACTTAAATGAAGCATGAAGTTAACTTCAGTTTCTTACTTTGTTATCATTTGCTGTAGTTTACCAAGTTAACAGGACTTTGAAAGTTTTATTATTCTAAACCACTCAGGTGTGATAAAGGCAGTCCATGATGAATTTATAATAAAAAGATGCTTCTATATTTGTTAAGAACCTTGATTTTTTTATGCCTAATTAGTTTTCATAAAGTGGAAACCAGTGTTCAAGTATTATTAGTTTGATATATCTACCAGATGGATCTCTTTTTATATTAAGTTCCTGCTAATCTCACCAAATAATTCCTATTAAAAATACTTAGGGCATCTCCAAAGTCAAGGCAGGATTTTAACAGCTACCGGGAAATTAGTGATTGTAATATATGCTAAAATAGTGATATGATGATCAATAATTATATTAAATTCTATTACTTCAAAAGAAACTATTTCATTAGTCAAGGTGGAATTTTTATTCTGACAAAAGATTCATGGGGGCAAGTCTACTGGATATGAATTTAAATAATTCGTCAGTCAAATAATGGAAATATTCTGTATCAGAAAGTCGTATGCAAAGAAAGATTTCTATTTGCTTTTTCTTACTAACTACTATCAATTTCCATATGCATTCTTTGGTATGTGTATAAATACATATATACATAAACATATATTTATACATTTATATGTGTGTGTATAAAACATTGCATAAAAAGTAGAAGAATAGATAACTGTGTTTATTTCTAGTACAGGTTGAAAATGCATGAGTAGTTGGAAGCACAGTTGCTTGTAAACAGAATAAGCCACCATTATATGAGAAACCTCTTAAAGTATAAACCCAATTCCCATCATTTGACTCCAAAATCTGCTTTTCTTTGAGTCTTTAAAGTTTTTGGAAATCAGAGACCTCTATTAACATGAACACTGTTGGAGATTTAAGGGATCAGATCTTACATCTTATTCCACCTACACCATAGTTATCTGTTAATGTCTTAAAAGAGATCAGGAGGAATGGGGTGCAGGAAGCTGTAAATGAGCTGAGTGTATTGAGAGGGATAGCTATCCCAGAAATGGAAGGGGGACTGAGAAAGGGAAGGTGGGAGAGGACAGACAAACTTTTATTCCTTCCAAAATTTACGGAAGATTAAGTCTGACCTTTAGGATGAAATCTGGGAGCAAGAGGTATTACATAAGGGAAAAAAATCAAAGTTCTGTATAAGATATAAAATTAGGACTCCAAGAATTGATATCTGTTTTGAACTATCCTAAATGACTCCATGGGGTGTGGGGTGGGAAGAGGACCAAAAGACTGTCTGACAGGGAATGGGCAGAGAAACTCAATGATGAGTGATGTAATATACCTCTTTCTCCATTATAGCCACAAATACAAGAATGCAAGATGTGGTAAGAGAGGTACAAGTCAAGAACCAGGTGGAGAAAAAGCTGTTTGTTTTTTAAATATTCACCCAATTACAATATGATGTCGACTTGCTGTTTTCCTTAGATGCCTTACTGATATTATGGAAATAGCTAATGGGGGAAAAGACCAAAGATGGAAAATTTGCTATGAGTGATTTCCTTTTGGTAAAAACACCAGTCATGTAGTCATCATCAACAATAGAAAAGGCCAAGTGACTAAATTTCACTACGTATTATGAACCCTTGCAATTTCCCACTGTTTGTTAGCGAATACACCATCTGCCCATGCCTCCGCCTTCAAACCTCCCAGAGTAAATCCACTGGCACTTTACACCCGAAGATGACTGATCTGGTTTCCTTTCTGGGTTTAACCACATTTAGGCTTCTGAGTCTCAAAAGGAGAAGAGGAGGAGGAGAGAGAGAGAAAAGAAAAAGGAGAGAATGAGAGGAGGAAGAGGAGACAGAGGAGGAGGGAGGGAGGGGGGAAAGAGAGAAGAAGATCTCTGTGGTCCATAGCGTCTAGGCTTATGTGACCTTGAAGCTTAGCATGAGAGCTAACATATTACCCTTTGACAGTCCTAGATGTAGAATATTTCAAAAAGGAAGCTAATTTCCTAACGCTTACAAAAGAGTAGTAAAGAAAACTTTGCATTTTTTCCATTTGGATCTTGCAGTTAAAATATAGTTATAATAGAAATGACATTTCTATAGAATACTCCAGTATGACCCTTTTACTGATTTACCTATGATTTAATACTTTTACAGACATTGCACTATATATTTTCTTCCAATTAACTTGTATTTCAGGAGATCGCTAAAGAAAACATTTTAATTTCATACTTGATTTATCAACACTTTGAAGCACTAATACTGGAAAGGCTTTAGCTTTAAAGGTTTGTAAATTGAGTTTTAATACATACAACTCAATTGTGGTTAGCAATTTAATTGTTAGGATAAAACTGCAGATGGAACAAAACCTATAGGAAGGTACAGTAGAATTACTTGCTTAGCTGTTAAAAACCCGTTATAAATTGTTATTGAGTGAGTTAGGAAAGATTTAGATCTGAATTGCAAATAGGAACTATTGGAACCAAAAGATGTGTTGGAGTTAGATAATATCTCTTATAAATATAAATGCTTTAGCGTATTCCTTTGGTAATATACTACCTCAGAAGAGTGAGAACTTTAAGATATTAATTATCCTAAGAAAGGTCTGGGTGGTTCCATTTCCCTCTGCAGCAACTATTTTCTTCAGAATAAAACACCAGTGATGAAGAAGGGTTTTTGTGAACTTAAACCGATAGTCCTGTGCTGGTGTTCAAGTTCAAGTTGATGACTTTCTATCAAGTACCTAAACTAAATGGCTAAATGAATTATCTATCTCATGTAACGAGCAATGAAATTTGCCCTTTACTTGTTTCCCAAAATTATGATTTGATGTGACTGGTAAGTGCCTAGATTTATGGCTGAGGGTCATTTGGTAATGAGCGTACAGAAGACAGAGAAGTTGTGGAAAAATAGAAAAATGAAAATGCCTTTGAACTCAAGAAGAATAGGAGAGCAGAAATAACATGTTTCCCAGGTATGTTGGAGTTTTCCGTCCAATCTGGACTGAGAGCTGAGGCATTTGAAAACTGGATGAGCATAGACTTCCTAGGAAGGCAGATCCTGAGGAGATACAGGCTAAACGTGATGGTACAGATGGTTGAATTAGCAAATATAAAAAACTCTGAAGAATTCAGGTACTGTATAAAAATAGAGTTGGTATTTAACCCAGGAGTTTATATTTGCTCATCTGGGCATTGTCCCTAAGAATGTTACTATCCCTATTACCACTCACTTGACCTCTCTAGACCTCGGTTCCCTCATTTATATGTTGAATGAGTTTGACTGGATGACTTCTTATCTCTTTTCCAACTCTGTTCCTTTATGAATTCCTTAATTTTTATTGAATTCAAGATCACACTTGAAAATGTTTTGATTTCATGAGGGTTGTTATCAAGGAGGTATTGGAGATAAGCAGAGAGCTGGTAGTCATAACAACAGCAACACAAATGCCCCAAGACCTCAAGAAGGGGCGGAAAGGATGGAACTGCACTTCTTCCCTTAATGCAGGTGTGGAGGGTCATGGAGGACAATGTCACGCTTGACAATAGAAAAATAAGAAAGTATGTAATTGGGAATTTGTGACTCAGTACCTCATAGAGACTTGAGAGCTCTTGGAAGAGGAACCCAAATCTCTAACACAGTCCTGGTGGTTGAATTGTTGCCCATTATGTCACCTGCATCAAAATGAACTGTTTTCGAGGAAAACCACGCTGGAGAGGAACGTTCTCCTCTGCTTTCTTGAGTTTGCCAGGTGACCTTGCAAAATAGACTGACAACAGACGGATTTACAGGAGAAAAGGCATACAAATTTATTTGATATTAAAAGTTTTACAAGGCTTGGGAGAGCTTCATAGAGAGAAGAGAAAAGCCCCAAAGAAACTGCCGGGCTTGGAGACTTTTACATCATTTGGAGAAAGGAGGATAAATTTAAAGAAAAGTGACAAGACGAAGGAAAGGGCTTTGAGTTTCTAGGCGTGACAAATTGTAGGAAGGCAAATATATGGGAAATTAATGGTAAATAGGGCTAGTTAGTAAAGTTCGTTGTGTAGGCTCTTGCTCAGCCATCTCATCTCTATTGCTAAGGTTGTTTTTCCCTCCCTGGTAGGAGAAGGGGGTAAGGGGGACACCTTCACAAGGGGGCAATTTATGATCTGTTTTCTGGCAGACAGTGGGATGGCAGAGAGCTCATCTTGTGCTTACTTTCCTATTGCCTTCAGCTCAAAATAATCCTTATGCCAGAGTGGCGTACTTAGGGGTGGCGTATTCTGATCTCCTACAACCACTAGATTAAAGAACAACTTTAAGTAGATTGAAGTTCTCCTAGTGAACTGACCCATAATCACTTAAGTCCTAGAATTTTGGAAAAAAAAGGTAAGGGGCAGTGAACTTTATATAACATGCAGTAATCACTCCTTAGAGCAGTATTTCCTAATATTTTCTAAAGTGAGGTGCATGTACTCTGTGGAATATACATGGGGGTGTAGAAAATTTATAACTTATATTTACACCTTTTCATTTGCTACTTTAAATTTTTCTGTATTTTTGGGTATTTTCAAAAATCCGTTTTATTTATTTAGTAAACATAAATGATGTGGTAGTTTATATCTATCTTGTATAAATAGATAGGCGATCTCTGATTTTTTTTAAGTGATGAGGTGCCTGATCAGAAAATAAAAAAATTGGTAACTGCTAATATAGAGGATTCTCTTTCATTCATTCATTCAATAAATATTTATTGACCATCTCTTCTATGCAAGAAACAATGGTAGGCACCAGGGATACAACGATGGAACACTGACAGATTCCTTTAAGCTTAGGAACATTTCTTGGTTAATAGATGAGAAAGATTTCCTTCTATAGAATTCTGGTGGGCAGTGAAACCTTTTTGGAGGAAAAATTGTCTTGGGTTAAAGCAAGAAACTTGAGCAACATCTTCATAAACTGGAGAGACCTGGAGTAACAAACAAGGAGAAGTCTGTCTAAACAGTGAAAAAAAACAAGTAGACAATATAAATAAACATAATTAATATCAATTAAATAAAAATTGTCTCCAGAATATACAGTGATCTTCCAAGAACCCTGAAGTCAGGATGCTGTGAATTTTGAAAATCTTCCTTGTTTTATTGTCTAGATCTGAAGGAATTGTTAGTGCCGTGTTAAATAAAACCTGTTTTAATAGGCTCTTGGTCGAGGGAGTTCGCTCAAGAATTTTAGTTTGAAAATCCTCCTGCAAAGGTCATCCGTTGCTCAGATACTGTTCTGCTGAGAGCAGTTTGATGTCTTTCACTGCAATGATGGAGGTATTCTGTGCTGAATGACAAGTACGCGGGGAATTTTGCAGAATCAATTCCAAAAGCAGCTGCAACTTCCTTTTGAGTGTAAAAGAGAAAAACATAAAGGATAGAGATTTCTTATAGGAACAAATCTTGCCTTAATTTAGCAGTGATAATAATGGTGATGACTAAAAGAAACAGGAAATTTCTAAGCTTTTTAATGGCACTTGGTCTTGCTCATATCTGTTCTGCTGCCTAAGGATGGGGTTAATAAGTAATAAATATTATTGATTGAATAAATAGCATCTAATACAAAACTTAGGCTCTAATAGCCTAATTAGACTCTGAATGACAATGATTGAATGAGTAAAATCAGCAATGTGTAGAAATCGAAATAGAATCAGAATCATTCACAAACTAAATTTTCAGAAAACAAGGTAGTTAAAGGGTCAAGGTTAATAATTTCCTTATGATATATGGAAGACAGGAAATAACAGCAGACAGATTTCTTTCCCTTATCCATCATCTTTTCTTCAATGCCCTGTCTCTGTTACTGACTGCCCTATCCTCCCAATCAATCAATGGTGAGACTGCAGATTTATGCTTTGACTCCACCTTCTCCTCATAGCACTCATGCAGGCAATTGCCAAATGCTGTTGATTCTTCTCCCCCAATAAACTGTAAAGCCAACACTTCCTCTACAGCACTACTAACGCTACCCTCATTCAAACCGTTGGTACATCTCTTCTTAATTACTGCAGTAATCTCCAAAATGATATCCCAGTTTCTAAACTCAAACCCTCTAATCCATCTTCAAGAGTGCTACCAGAGTGAATTGCTTCAACATTTTAAATATTTTGCTTCACTCTCTTATGGTGAAACTAGCAGAGAGTTAGCCATTGATGAATAAGTAGCTAGGAACCAAGGTTTTTTCCTTTTTGCAATTACTGATTCTAGCTTTTAGCTGTTTAACCCACCCATCGTTAACTGTACTATTTAGGCAATATGCTGTCTGACTCCCACTGGGTTCCTATAGATAACATCTCCCTGGAGTCTGGATCACCAAGGTAATGGGTGGGTGAGCTGTTTTTTGGAATTAGAACTGCTTGTCCAGTTCAGGCTGGTTAAGACTGCCAGTTCGTCAACTGAGCCTACACAGATGTCCAACAGGCAACCTTTTGACGTCAAGAGGCTAAAAATTCCACCCTCAGATCATGCTAATGCTGCCAGTTTGTGAGCGTGGGTCCTATGAAGAGGCATGGAGTCTGACTACGCTTGCACAGATCAATGACCTCACCTCTCCTCACCACCAATCACCTCTCTCCACATTTCAGATCACCTTGCTCCCTATCCCATAAATATCCCTGAGTCCCTATTTTTGGGGAAGTGGATTTAAGACTTATGCTCTCGCTTTTTCACATGGCTGCCTTGTGGTTAAACCCTGCCTCTGCTGCAATCTCATCATCTCAGTGTTTGGCTTTCTGGGAGACAGGCAAAAATGAACCTGGCTCAGTAACACTGGCTTGTATGACTTCTCATGAGAGGTCTACTGGAGTTCTTACTCTTGTTCCCCTATAGTTAAGATGTTTTTTCCCCTCTAACTTCTTTCCAGATTTTCTCTTTGTCTTTGGTTTTCTGTAGTTTGAATATGATATGCCTAAGTGTAGGGGTTTTTTTTTCATATTTATCCTTTTTAATGTTCTCTGAGCTTTCTAGATCTGCAGTTTAGTGTCTGTCATCAATTTTGGAAAATCGATGGTTGTTATTACTTCAAATATTTCTTCTGCTTTGTTTTCTCTTTCTTCTCCCTCTGGTCCTCCACTTATGTATATGTTACACCTTTTGAAATTGTCCCACAGTTCTTGAATGTTCTGTCCTGTTTTTACATACCTATCTTCAAGCTCACTAATTCTTTCCTTGGCCATGTCCAGTCTATCGATGAGCCCATCAAAAGCCTTCTCCATTTCTATTACAGTGCTTTTGATTTCTAGCATTTCATTTTAATTCTTAGAGTTTCCATTTCTGTTTACATTGCCCATCTATTCTTCTATGTTGTCCACTTTTTCCATTAGAATCCTTAACATATTAATTGTTTTTATTTTTAAATTCCCTGTCTGATAATTCCAACGTCTCTATCATATCTGAGTCTTGTTCTTTGTTTACTTTGTCTCTTCAGTCAATTTTTTCTTGCCTATTAGCACGCCTTGAAAGTTTTTGTTGAAAACTAGACATGATGTATTGAGTAATAGGAACTAAAGTAAAAGGCCTTTAATGTAAAGTTTTATGTTAATCTGGCAAAGAGTTGAGGTATGTTTAGTGTTTGCTGAGGCTTCAGGTGCCCGAGGTTTCCAGTTCCTTTAGTGTCCTTGTTTTTGTGTCCTACTTAAAAAAGAGTCTGTGTCTTGCAGCTCTTTCAGCTATAATCTACTATTGTTATACTGGAACTCTGCTGATGTGGTGGTAGGGTGTGGGGGAGGGAAGCATTCTATGATTTAAGGTTAGATCTCATTCTTTTAGTGGACCTGTGTCCCTGGTCTATGACTTACACAAGTATTTCTTAACTTTTTAATTTTCCCTTAGGTAAGACAGGAGGTTAGAAGGGGCTGACGTCAGGTAAATACCCTTCCCTGTAGGTGAGGTAAAACTCTGTTAAAGTCTTTTTCCTGAAGAGTAGGCCTTTGTTAAGAATGCTTTGGCCAAAGCCATGAAAGAATCCTTGATAGCTCTTCACAGTGAACATGGTGAGGTTCTGGGAATAAAACCAACAACAGTGAGGACCGCTGCCCCTCTCCTCTCCAGTACTCCAGGCCCCAGCAGTTTTCTACTCTCCACTGGTTCACACTTACCCTCCAACAATTCCTCAAAGTTACCATTTAAATGTTTCTACCTGTTGATGGCTCCAGCAGCTTCTACTCCAGGCAAGCTGATCTTGGCTATGATTGTCTATATTTGCCTATTTCTCCAGGTATAGGGGTAATAGTTTGCACTGTGACATCAATTCTCTGATGGGTCCAAGGAAAGTCATTGATTTTCAGTTTGTTCAGATTTTTTTCTTATAAGAGTGGGAGTGATGATTTCCAAGCTCTTTACATGTCAGAAGTAAAACCAGAAGTCCCAGAGTGAATTTTTTTAAAAAGAGATCTGATCATGTCACTTACTTGCTTAAGCCTGGGACATTTGTTTTTCTACAAACAGCAGAATAGAAATCCAATTTTTTAAATATAGTATCCAAGACTTTACAAATCTGCCAAACCCAAATCTACTATTCATCTATGTCCACCACTACAATATTGTCCCTCACGTGTTCTGCCTTTATGTCTGTCATCTAGAGTGCTTTTCCCTACTTCCCTAATGAGCTATGATATTGAAATCTTGCTTATTTTTCAATGTCCAGATCAAATGTCAGCTCTCCTATAAACATTTCTCCTGCACCCGTCTTCACTCCACTCAGATTTAGTCCTACTCTCTTGTGCTCATATAGCATTTTATTTGTATGTCCATTTCAGCTTTTTAGTTTTCTTCCTCCAAAAAGGATTTTGAATCTTCTCAAGCATTCACACAAGTGCTTAATTGAGCCCCTAGGGTACAGTGCCTTATCAAATGGAAAAATTTTCCAATAACTTTTATTGATTCACTGCATCACCTATAAATAAACGTTCTAATTAGTATCCATGTAATTTATAGCATACATTAAAGGTAGGGTTAAAAACAGACATCTACAAAATATCCACTAGAGTGGCATTCAAGATGATCGGGGCTTAGGGACCTTTAAGCAGTATGGACCAAATGGTTTTACTGCATGGTTGGCTGGGGAACTGTGCCTGCTGCCCCTGTGTCTTACAGCTTCGGCCTCCTCTGCACCGTGAAGCCATCATCCGGTAGGAAAGAACCCACCTTGTTCACAGCAAATTCTTACCTTCTCAGCTTCTAATCCTTTTACTCATTCCTCCTTCACCACCTTTTCTAATCCAGCATTTTCCAAATCCTTTGTTCCTTAATTTATCTCTTTCACAGTAATCTTGCAAATCCCCTATCAATTTTACATTTTTTTTTCACTTAAAGAAGTGGTTTTAATGAAGAATTTTTTTATCATAGATTATCATGTTATTAAGAATTATGTTATACAATCCATATATATAAGTATATTAATTCATAAGATTATTTTCTACTTTATCTTTTATAATGTGTTTACTTATTTTCAATTAATATGCAATGAAAGGCAGATTTATCAATAATGTACTTCTTATTTTTCAGACTAAAAGATACCAATGTACAAATTGAACTGTTATGGTATAAAAATATATAAAAACTGTTTCTATGACCTCATGTATGGAATTCTTATATTGTATATTTGAAACAATCAACCAATTACTTTGCTTGTTACAACTTTTCTCTTTTATTTCCAAAAGAATGAGAAAAAGGGGAAAGTTTCAGCCTGCTATTTTCAAATATTCTTCCCAGGTTTCAAACTGCAGTTATGGAGAGCTTTATTCCCAATAAATAAAAGATGTATTAAATGTTATCATCGCTATATTCTCACCTTCTAACATTAGTGTTTGAAATATTCAGGAAATCACCAGATGTTATATAAGAATTTTAACCAGAAATTTTAGTATCTGCTATAAAAATCTTGATGCAACTTAATTAAATTTTACGGTCCTTATTAGCATGTCATATTTCAATGTCAGTTTTTCTTATGGCCCTTGTCTTTCAGCATTGGTGTATTATGTGTATACTTGAAAGAATATTTATTTGGTAGCATGGCAGACTGGGCTAATTAACCTCTCCCACAATAGACACAAGAGATGGTAGCAAAAATATAGCCATTTTAAAAAGATAATAAATAAACTCAAAGAAAGAAAGGGAAGTCTCTTATCATATACCTTATGCTAATACAAAGGAAGACCAGTTAAAATTAAAGACAGCTAAGACAGAGTAATAAAAGTGAGTTACTATGTCAGTGGCCCAAGGAGGGTGTTCAGATTAGACATAGGCCCTCGCAGCTGGGGAACAAGGTTCTGAAACTTCTGCAGAGTGGAAAACTGCAACTGAGTCCCTGCATAAAGCCGGTAATCTCAAAGTGCTCCCTCATGGGCTAAAAGACTCCACCCACCATCCCAGAGAAATATCAAGAAAACTTACACGTTTTTAATCTTTCAGAGAACTTGAGGTATGGGCAAAGTCATCCAAAAAACCCCCATGTTTTAGGACAATACTATACGTCTGATTTGAATTTATACAACCTGTATGGGTCTGGGAATGAAACATAGGAATTAACATAAAAACAAGTGAAGAGCACCAAAAACACTACATAATCCAACTCTGTGACCTTCTGGAAAAGGCAACACTATGGAGACAGTAAGAAGATGAGTGGTTACCAGGGATTAAGAGGGAGGAAAGGATGAGTAGCAAAGCACAGATGATTTTGGGGGTCAGTGAAACTACTCTGTATGATACTATGATAGTGGATGCATGACATTATGCATTTGTCAAAACCTGTAGAACATACAACAAGAGTGAACCCTGATGTGAACTATGGACTTGGGGTGATAAAACACAACTAAACGAACAAAAACACAGACAAAACAAATCCTTCCCCCACAAAGCACGAACTTGAAAATTAACCAGAAGCACGCATGTGAGCACGTGCACACACACACGTGCATACACACACGTGCACACACATGTGCACGCACTTCTATATAATCAATAAATCACGAAACTACAAAATATTTGGAACTGAGCCAAAGTTAAAGAACTACGTATAAAAATTTGTGGGATGTAACTAAAACAGTATTTATCAGAAAACTTATTGCCTTAAATGAATATACTAGCAAGTAAAACATTTGAAAATCAATAAGCTAAGTTCTTCCTCAAGAAATTAGAAATAAGCAGCAGAGTTTAAAAAAAAAGAGAAAAGAATGTGTTAGAATTGAAATTAATTATTTTTAAAAATGGAGCTGATCAAATTCAAAGAGTGCATGCCATAGGAAGGTCTCTGTGCCTATGAGCTATTATTGTAGATATTTAAATGTAGGGAGGTAATGAAAATATATTTTATTTACTTAAGGTCTGGAGATCTGTCTCCCAGTTCTTTTTCTTTAAATGACTAGATATTGTGTCACTTACGGCAAGTCACTTCACCCTTCCGGACTTAGATTACTTAGTATATAAAATGAGGAGTTTACATGAAAAGTCATGCCCAGCTCTATCTTTCTGGGCTTCTACTTCTCCAGGGCCCTGATGGAGGCAACCATTTGCCTGATATAGAATTCAACCTGTAGACTGCTGTTACCACATGGACCACTAGTGCCTGCTTGGGAACCTGGAAACTATAAAACATAGAGTAACATCTACACAGTGCATAAAATTGTGATGATGATGATTACCAGCAGTCATGATAGTTGTGTGAAATTTAGAGTAAAGTTGACTCTCTTACTATTACTATTTCCTTTAAGTGTGGTCACAATTAGTTCATGACTAAATTCTTAGCACTAAAACCAAAAACCTTTCCTCTCCATACAAAACTTTTTCTCAGGAAATTTTGTAACTCTCTTCGAAGGCATGTTATAGAAGTTGCAAGAAGCTGCTAAGTGTTCCTAGGGCAAAACAGACTGACAACCAGCTTGTTAAATCAATAGCATGTTCACTTACCCAAGGAAATTCTGGTCTGAGAGAAAAATAAGGCTGGCTCTTTCATTTCTCTTACAAGCAGAATAAAATAGTAAATCCCTTTCTTTTTTTAAAGTTAGAGGAAAAAAAGCCAAAGCACGTTTTTGCTGATAATATGGAAAAGTCTTCCTTAGCTTTCTCTTGATCTTTCCCTTCTACCACACTGTAAAAAGGATGAATGACAGCCGGGAACAGGATGTCAGAGGAACCACTTTTTCTCCCTTCTCTCCTAGCTGCTCTCTCTAAACCACTGGTTCTCAAGGTGTTATCAGAGCCTTCCATGGAGTCTGTAAAGTCAACACTATTTTCCTAATGATTCCAAGACATTATTTGCCTTTTTCACTCAAATGCTCTCCTGAGTGTACGGTGGAGTTTTCCAGAGGCTACACGGTGTGATATCATAGCAGCTTGAATTTGGAAGCAGATATGAGAATCCAGCTGTCAAAGGTTAAAGACACTTGCAAAAATGCAAAACAATGCCACTCTTCACACAAAATGTTCTTAGTTTTTAACGTATATTTTTCATAAAGGCATGTTATTTATGTTAATATGTCGTGGATTTACTACTATTATTTTTAAATGAATTAATAAGTGAATATTTTTAAAATTCTCTATTTTAATTTCAGATGTGATAAATATTGATAGGTGTTAGTCTACATGAATAAAAGTTCTTTATAATGTTTAAGAGGGTAAAGAGATCCTGAGATCACAAATTTGAGAACCACTGCTTTAAGTAGTTCCTTCTGTAGCTAAGAGGAAAAACTAGGAAATAGATGCACCTAAAATCCAGACAAAAGGACCAGAGGCACTTAAATGCTGAGCTAACCAAAAGAAGAGGATAAAGCACTTGGAAAATCTCTTCTGTAGAGATTTAGAGCAGAGATTTTGGAATCAGCCTGCCTGGGTTTTGAATCCTAGTTTCTCAAGTTACTTAATTTCCTTATCTATACAATGGAGTTGATAATAAGAGCAACTCTCCCATAGGGTTACTATGAAGATAAAATGAGTTAATGTTTGTTATTACTCGTGATAAATAAATGGCAAGCAATAAGATATACTGGAGTATATGAGGAAGCCACTTGGTGTAAAACCAATTCGGCCTGATCTTGTTTTTCTAAAAGGGCCTGACGTGGCCGTTGAACATACATCATATATCTGCTTTAAGCATTCACTAGGTCCCAAAGACAAGAACAGATGCCCTTATGATAAAGATGCAACTTCCCCCACATTGGCGTTTCCTTAAGGATAAGCACCTCTCCCTAGGCTAGGAACTGATTGCTGCGCCCACCCTGTGACCACCCAGCTCCAGACAGCGGACCTGCTACCTGCTGTGTGAATTCCTGTGCCAGCTAGGCAATATCATGACTGTTGTAAAGGGGACATTCCAATCATATGTGATACATGCTCTTTGACAGTACGTAACCACTCTGTACACCCCATTTCTTTGTTGCCCTCTAGGGAAGGAAGGCCCTGGGCTAGTCTTCAGATCTGTCTCGTAATAAACTCACTCCAATTTTGATTTCTAGATTGGTTATGGATTATTTTCGTCAACACTTGATAAACGCTTATCATAGTGCCTGGCTCATACTATGTGCCATATACATGTTTAATTAATAAGTAAAACCAAAGCTGCCCAGGTTAGATGCCATAAAAAAGCAAGAAACTGGGCTGTGAAGCAGACACAATATTGGGAGCAGACCAGAGTGAGTTACATAGGAAAAACAGAAACCAGCCTTTGGGGTTAGAATGAGTCCATAGAGGGGCTGGCCCCGTGGCCGAGTGGTTAAGTTAATGTGCTCCGCTGCAGGTGGCCCAGTGTTTCGTTGGTTTGAATCCTGGGTGAGGACATGGCACTGCTCATCAAACCACGCTGAGGCAGCGTCCCACATGTCACAACTAGAAGGACCCACAACGAAGAATATACAACTATGTACCGGGGGGCTTTGGGGAGAAAAAGGAAAAAAAAAATAATAAAATCTTTAGAATGAGTCCACAGACAGATCCCACATCCAGTTGTCAAAGCTCAATGGGCCCAAGAGCCTTTAAATTGAGAAGGGAATGGGGTGATCCAAATAAACTCGTATGAGAAAGTTTTCGCACAGATTGAGCTTCTTTTGTAGGTCTACAGGAGGCTTTGCCCTGCTCTCCAATTTCCTCAAGTGTGAAGGCACAACACTTTGACCCCAACATCTCCTCCTCCAGCTATAAAAAATTACCAGCACTGCTTGATGGCAGTACATTCAATAGCACATAACATGTAACTGATGAGGATTTTAGGCTGGTTACTTTTAAAAACTGCAGATGAGACGGAGGCTCTCAGTGGAATTTGCTTGCCCTTTGATGAGAGACTTTTGCATTTGTGAAGGAAGTCTCCATTTGTGGGGGGTGTCTTCCTCTCTGCACCAGGAGGAAGGCGGGATGGCCTTATCTTGGAATCTCTTAATGGGGAAGGCAGGGACTTAAGTTGTTTACTGTTTGGCAACCTCATGTAACTGACCCCCCCAACATCCTCCTTTGTCTTTAGCTGAAGATAATATTTAAGTGGTGGCTTCTGCCATTTACTTAATCCGGTTTGATTCTTATCTAAAAGTTATAGGACCAACCAATAACCAGACCCTACCATTTTAACAACTCTTTTTACGTATTCTTTCCTTTGTCTTGTAAAGAGATAACTCACATATCTATGCCTCAAATTTAGCCCTACTCTCCACCCATGTTTGCAGCAGCTCCTCCTGCCCGTGGGCCCTGTCCCCACGCTATTCCACACTATTCTCTAAATAAAAGAGCACTACTGCCAGACCTTGAGAGTCCAAGAAATCTTTCTTTTGACTCCTTGGCTCACCAACCCGGCATCATAACCATTTTATGTTGCTAGATCATTTCCCAATGCTGTCCTCATGCACTTAAAAAACGTATTCAAAATATTTTGAGATAGAAAGAAGGCAAATAATTTTTTTTAAAGTCACACCATATTTTTTTCCAGGGAAAATTTAATTAAATTTGAAAAAAGGAACTTTTATTTCCTCTGGCGTTTATATTAATCTATACTAATCCCATTAGGTGATCCAAATGCCTTTGAAATTACTTTTGTTGAGTGCTTTATAATAGCTAAATTTTAATTAAATACACTACTATTTATTTACTAATCTTACTGAAAAATAGGGCCTTGCTAACATTTGCTAAATTTATGATTCACAGTTTGGCATATGTGGTTGCATAATTTTTTTTTTTAAACAACAAAGACTTTAACCATTGTGTATTGTGAAGTAAATAATGGGTTTAGTATTTTAAAGTCAGACATAACTTAATTTCCTTTCATTAAATGTCACAATAGCTAAAGTTCAGAGTTGCAATGGAAGTTCCTTTGTTTTTATGAATCTTTAGATAGTTGAGGTAGGAGGAATTATTCTCTGAATGCAACGTGCCTTATTGTCTCTTCTGCCCAAATGCAAGATCAAGTCACCATCGTGAAGCTTATTATGTAACTCCAGAATTGCAGGAGTAAACTGTTGGAGAGAGATTCACTTTCTAGTCCTTGCATTTCACATAGCAGGAATCCAATAAATGTACAGACAATGGTTATAGTGGGTGCTTTTCTAGAAGGAAAGGAGCCCAGCCTTTCAAAAGTTCCAAATTCCTTCTCTGGTATTATATAAGGGGACCTTGATGCTATGTACTTGAGAGTGGCTTTTCTTCCTTCTGTTCCTCTTAAGAACAATGGGAAAATGTTAAATAGATATATCTGCTTTTGTTAATTTGAATTGAATACTTGTACTTTTAAAGTGACATCTCTGTTGAGAGGTTGTGAAGTATTTCATATATATAAATTTTGGGACAGTCTCTGGAATGAAACATGAGAAATACAAGGATTATAAAGGTTATGGACATGTCCCTCAATTCTTTCAAAAGAAAAGTTTTATAGAGATGAGATGTCTTACTAGCTGGAGGACTTATGAGGGAGGAATAAGGAACGCAAACAGGAGGGTCCCTGGACCCTGACCCACCTTCTTTTGCCTGGGGCTGAGTCCCTGTGTGCAAGTGAGGTAGATGATAAAACTTGTGCATAGGTTTGGGGATCTGCAGTCAGAGAGTACCTCGCTTCCTTTGTGAAGCCCAGAGAGATTAACACTTTTCAGAGTACCCAGCCCCCCACCTTCTGCTCCTCCCTGTTCCTTTCACATCCAAACATGAGTGCTGAAACAGCTATAGAGGAGAAATGGTAACATAATATGTTCAGGCAGAGAGGGCTGAGGGTTTCTCCCCACAACCTCACAACACACACAGTCCAGAAAAGTGCAAAAGAATGACGGAAAGTTCTCTCTAG
This sequence comes from Equus caballus, assembly GCF_041296265.1. Lineage (NCBI taxonomy): Eukaryota > Metazoa > Chordata > Mammalia > Perissodactyla > Equidae > Equus > Equus caballus. The sequence continues at coordinate 44,519,872 of NC_091704.1, forward strand.
CCCCTGTGAGTTGGGAGGAAGTGGCTGAGCATGGACCACAGGCCTGGAATGGCCTCCCATCAGTTTGAGGAGGATTCGGATCTTCACAGGCCAGTGCCTGGAGAGCAGAGAGGGATGGAGTTATCTCTGCATACGCATTGAGACTCAGTGGAGGAAACCAGCAAGGACAGAGGCCAATGACCATGCACCAGAAACCTCTCTCCCAATGATGATAGGACAATGCGGGAGCTAGAATTTAGGGGTCTTCCAGGGAGAGGAGGGGAAAGGGATTAAAGGAAGGCCTGAGTTCACTGAGTTCTTACCAGAAACAACTGAGACAAAATCTATTCACCCTGAATGGATCAGACTAGGTTTTCTGCTATCAGGTGAAATCTGATCTTAAGTAGGGATTAAGATTTCACTCCCTGAGCATGTGTCCTGAAATATCCAACTACTTCCATTATTTTACAATATTAATTATTTTTAGTGTTAATAAGCAGAGAAGCCATCCCACAGCTCTGTTTCTCTGATTCTATATTTTGTTTCCCAGCATCTAGAAGAATACCTCTGGTACTAATGTTCAGCTCTTTAATTTTGGGCATTCAGTGAACATCCTTTTGTTTGGCTGTAGTCTTCTTGTGTCTTCCTCATGATGATTCCCTTTGGGTATCATCTCACATTAACCAGAAGGAGACATGTGCCCTCTGGTCAAGGAGAATGAAAAATCCAATAATCTCACGAGTGTTATCTCACTGCACAACTCCAGGGGGTAACATTTACATTGAATTCATGTAAATGGTGCTTCCTTGAGTTGTGCAATGTGAAATTTCACCACTCACAAGCAGGCGCTCTTTAATGATCTGCGTATATTTCCTTCCACCCAGCATTTTTGTATGCATACTTTATGCTCTTTATAAACATTATTTTAATCCTTGCCTAATAGTTTCAATACATATGCCATAATTTACATAATAATTTCTTTGTTTTTTTAGACACAAATAGTATGTTTATAAGATTTTGCTATTAAAAATATAAATGGATAAATGTTCTCATGTACAATTATTTCTTCACATTTTGAGTTGTTACTTAGGATAAATTCTCAGAAACAGGCCAAAGGGTACACACATTCTCCAGGCTTTTAATACTCAGCTAAAACCTGTTTTCCAGGAATTTTGTTCTGATTTACTCTCCCATTAACTGTGTATGAGAGTGGTTTTTTCACAGCAACTTTGCCAGTATTGAGAAGTCTGCTTTATCAAATGGCAAATTGGCAGAGATTAAGATGAGTGAGCTGGAGGGAGTAAAATTTCGTACATTTCAGGGGGACAGTTTGTCATTGTCTTTCTGAAATGACATTAGTGTATGCAAGGCCCTTAGAATCTAGAATGGTGCACACCATTTGAACTAGTAAAGTCAATTACAAAAGTTTTTTGTAAGAAAAAATGGAGAGCATGTGCAAAAATGAGCATTTAAGAATGTTTATTACGGTGCTGCAAAACAGTGAAAACTAGAAGCAATTTAAATAAATAGAGATTATTGAATAAATTATAAAATACCTGCATAATAGAGCATTATAAAGCTATTAAAAATGTAGAAAAATATTTAACTTGGAAATGAGATATTATTGAGCAAAAAAAAAATCAACTAACATATCAGTAAAAAAAATTTTTGAATTTTTTTAAAACTATATGTTGATTAAAAAAAGAAAGTGTGAAAAGTGATACTAAAATGTTAACAGTGGCTTTTTGAGTGCTTTTGTTCGTTTTTCTCATTATGCTTTATTTTATAATATCTGATCATTGTAAAATAAATATTTTAAAGGAAGGACAAATGAAATCCTTATTTCTGTCTATAATACTATAATCATTGGTCCAGAAATTTGACAAAATCCATTATAATTAATATTAGCAATTTAATGCTTCCTTCAATATCAATAAAAGCCATTTATCATAATCAACTTTGTTTTTATTCTCAGGAAAACGGATTTTCTTCCTCAGCTATAGCAATGTGTTGATTTTTTTAAATCATGCAATTTACTGCAATTATGAGCAAATACAATGCTTTATATTTCCCATAATTTGTTTCAATAAAACTCATAAAATAAAACCTGATAGTATTTCCATATGTTTTACCATTGATAAAGATTGTTTTTTTAAAAATCAAAAACTTTAAGAGTTTTAAATATATGAAAATGTGTTACTCTTGGAAGTCCATCTAAACAGGTAGCAAACCTGCCAGTTCTCTTTCCCAGTGTCTCCCCTCCCCATCAAATGTAGTTATTGCTAAGTTAATGTACCCCTTTGTGGCTTAAAATGTGGTCTGTTAACCAGTGCCATCCACGTCTCCTGAGAACCTTTGAAAATGCAAAATCTCCAGCCCCATTCAAGACCTACTGAATGAGAATAGACAGGTTAAGTTCTCCGTAAGATTTATATGTACCTTAACATTTGAGCACTGGGTCAGGAGTGATGAGAATAAACACTTTAGATTTTCCTCTACTTTTGTTGTTTTTGATTTGTTGAACCCTATTTAAACCTGACCTTGAAGGTAAAAAACAACTATTGTAGTACTTTTCTGCCCAGCTTGAAACAATTTTTTTCTTTGACTGTCTGGGGGCAAATGCTGCTGCATGATTTCAAACGAAACAAATAAGGATAAGTTGAAGTTTTCCTGGAAAATTCAAAGGTGGAAAAAAATACTCAAACAGACAATTGCGCAAGCATACCTATCAAAACTAGATATATTGTTCAACTGATAAGATTCCTTCTTTCTATCCACTGACCATATCAAAAAAAAAAAAAACATAGATTCCTTTTCATAAGCAATTACTACATCACAGCTTCTGGATGACATTTTCTGCTGCCAAGACTTCTTTTCGGTGGGTTCTTTCAAAACTATACTTTAAGAACTATGAGTATCTGAACCAGAAAAATAATGTGACACTTTTTGACTACTTACACTAACCACATCTGGTGGAAAATAATATCCCTGGTTTAAAAGAGCAGATGGAAAATTTTCTCCTGGAAATCAGTGTTAATAAAACAATCTCTTCAATCCTTGTAAGAATTTACAGGCATACACCTATAAAAAGAGTAATAGAAAAAGAAAAGTTTATTATTTTTCCTATGAGCCCAGTGGAAATAATCGCTCTACTCACGTAACCTCTCAGGGAGGTAAAAGTCGAAATCAAGTTTTCCACTGATTGTTCTCTCTTTTCTGAGAAGCTGGATTTTAGGTAACTAATCAACCAACTTTTGGCAGATTAAGACGGTCATAAGTTCTTTGACATTCCTCCTTTCAAGAGATGTGGTCTAATGCCCCTCTCTTTGCAGCTGCCATGGCTTGGTAATCAACAGAATTCAGGGAAAGTGACACGTGTGACTTCCAGGGCTGGATCAGAGGAAACCAGGCAGCTCCACCTCACCTCTTGGAACCTGGGCTGTCTGGATGCTTCCCAGTGGGACTCCCTGCTCCTCAGGACCCAGCAGCATACTGCAAGAAGCCCAGGTTAAACGGGAGGCCATGTGCAATTGCCCTGGGTGGCAGCCAGAGCTGAGAACCTTATGAATGGGTCATTTTGACGTCCTTTGCAGTGGAGTCATCAGATGAGCTGAGCTCCAGCCAACCCCCAACTGCAATGCCACGAGAGGCCACAAGTGAGAGTCCCCAGAGGAGCTCTTCTCAAATTCCTGCCCACAAAATTACAGGCAGAAGAAAATGGTTGTTTTAAGATGCTAAATTTGGAGGTCATTTCTTTCACAGTAATAGATAAAACACCAAAAAATGCCACAATCCCTGTTGTAGAGACTGTGTTTTTCTTTCCCTTGCTCTGTATCTCCCATAGCATTGACTGTTTATTCAGCACTATAGTGTTGTCTGGTCACAAATAACTTGATGATCTCAGATTGCTAGACTGTCAATTGCCTAATTTCATTTTGTTTTTCAAAGCTTAATAACCTGGTTCAATTGAATGACACCAAAAAGGAATTTAGAAAGGATTTTTGCCATGGTTAGGATTGGATTCATGGAATGAAGACGATAGATTTGGGTACTTGACCCCATGAAAAAGCTAGGTACAGGCTAAGAAGATGATTACCTAAGAGGTAAACAAAAACTGATGAATGAGCGAATAAAAATATTGTTGACTACTTTTGCAGAAAGTTTTTCTAACTATGATATTGTCCCACAATTTGTTCCAGAGCAAAAGTATTTTCCCAAGATTTTTAATAAAAATTCATTTTTGTGAAGAAAGACCAACTATTTTCAAATACTAAATTGTGTTGATCTCTAATGCATGGATAAAGGAATTTCTAATTTGAGATTAAAGTTTGTTGCTTAAGCAGCAAGTTAGTTTCAGGCCACGGCTTGGAATTCTTCACTTAAACCATAACTGAATGAAATGTCAGAAGTAAAGACCTCTATCATTTTATGCCATTTTTAGCTAGAGTCCGTATTTATCTTTCCTGCCCCTGCAGGCTGGCTTTATCTGTCTACTCCGCTATCTAAATACAGGATATACTAAAGGCTTACAATGGAAAATTATTTCTTCTTTTAGTACTCACCCAGGCAACGTTTGGCATATTCAAACAGGGCATAGGAATGCAAGATATCAGCAATAGATATGTGTCTGTTTTGGAGCTGAGGAGTGACAGGGTGTCCAGGTGTTATGATGGCCATAAGATCCAGAAGAAGCTGATTTCTACTGTATGGTCTGATGTCCTCTTCTTTCCACGAAGGTCCTGTGGGATTTATGCACTCTATGGGACAATGACAAATTGGAAATCATATCATCACTCTACTCTTGGTAGATGAACCACTGCCTGTTACCATAATTTAAGAATCTCCCATAGAGTTGGAATATGCAATTTAGGCTTATGGCCCAAGCAGCCTTCTCTTTCCATCCCAAGCCTGCTGCCAATCCTAAAGCAATGCAAGCTCCCTAGGGCCCAAGTGATGTTTAAAAAGAGGAAAGAGGAAGCATGGTGACAAGGGCCTCAGGTTAACTTACCCGTCCTACTGCACATAAGCAAGAAAATTAAGGGAACCAGAGTGAGAGCAAGATTCAAATACATGCCAACTGATGTTATTCAAGCATGTAGAAGCTGGAAGTCAAAGGCCATGAGCTACTTCCGTATATTCACTCACAGTGGCCATGCCAACTGGTAAAAGGGGCTCAGTTGTACTAGTAACTCCACCCATATTATCACCTGAACTTCTCTGCAAGATGGCAGCAGACTAACAAGAAGAAAATGGGGAAAAAGAAGATTTCTGAGCTTTACCTGTGTTAGGAAAGTTTTTCTTCCTCCTAAATTTGTGAAGCAAGAACCAGGAAATTGATCCTCCTCATTATCTGATAAATGAAGGTAATAAAATCTGTATACCATAGTTGTGAAAATTAGCTTTGTTGGAGGAATTAATGTCTGTGACAACTTTAACTTCAGAGATAGTTCCTTTGATTAAAATATGACTCCAATGGCGAAATCAAATCATATTTTTTAAAAGCACATATTTAAGGAAGTGAGTAATTTTTATCATAGGTGATTAATTATACCAATCATATAAACATTAGCTGGCTGATGTTCCTAATAGGATATGATGTTCCACTGTCCCATGATCCATCTGTTTTCACTTGTTCCTTAACACCTCTGACTTTGCAACTAAGAATTACTTAATGTTCAATTTTGTCACTTTGGTTATTCCATTACTTTTTCTTTGACTAACTTTCATACTAGCATATAAAATCACAATAGGATAGGGATCAAAGAGGGTTTAGTCTCTTATAACTTTGACAGATATCTTCGATTTCATTTCAAAATTCCTTTTCCTGCTTTCTATGTTAACAAAACAAAGGGCAGGCTTCTTGGCCATCACTGTCTGTGTTGCTCGTCATGAAAATGAGGAATAAAAAGTTTATCAGTCCAAAATATTTATTTAAGAAATATTGTAATATTTTAAGTAGACCCTCTGCGACAGATCCAGTGTCAGGATGCTGAAAAGATGGCTAAATTTATCTTTGATTCCATGTTGCTGGCAAAGATCTGCAAACAGGACTATGCAGTTCTCAAAAGGCTACTCAAGGAAACGTAATAGAATACAAAATTTCTTCACTATGATATATTTTAATACAGATCTTCTTATGGTAAAGAATAGCTGTAATATTTTACAATTAGTATGCATTTATTTACCCACTTACCCATTCTACATATTAAAATAATTTAAAGTTGTTTAAAATAAAAATAAACATACAATAGGAGAATTAAAAATAAAACCAGAAAGACCACATTCCATGACAGGGTAAGGAATTCAGGTTTAGTTAAAAACTGAAGAAATCTCATTGAGCCTGGGTGAAACTGAATTATTGCTAGATAGAATCAACAAACCTTGATCCAAATATTTACAGTTCAGTCCATATCGTAATAGCCGATGACCTTGCTTTTTCATCTCACTGAGAAGACGGAAGCAATCAGAAGAGAAATTCCCTGTCCTCCCACACTGTTCATTCTATCTGGACCCAGACTCTCTGCTTTCCTTCGTGTCACGCTGGGCAATCGGCCCCTGCTCTGATCTACAGGCAATAACTCCACTTGTGCACTGGATTCCATATACTCCTTTCCTCTAGAGAAGGACTTTGTTTCTGCAATTATCATCTCTCTTCTGCATCTTCTATTGTTTGCCCCTTACCATTGGATCATCCTATTTCCTGCAAACACACTGTAACAGCCCCCGTTAGAAAATACCGAAACACCTTTCTTGACCACATTTTCCCTGTCATTCCACTGACATATTCCTTTACTACCTGTATAGCAAACGTTATTGAGAGTGATGTCTAGAATCTCTATTACGGCTTATGACTAGTAAATAATAACTTCTTTCCTGATCCAGTTGAAATCCAATTAAGAGAAAATCAGAGGACTTCAAGAAATTGAGCTTACTGACAAAATATAGAGGAGAACATAGTGTGAGTCTTCTAGCTCATAGGTTGTCTAATTTCTCTACCTAATTAGCTAGCCTGATACCCCCAGTCATTGGCACAACTGGACAAATGTAAGCCTCCCCCGCCTGGACAGGCCCCATTGACCTCAAGACAGCAGAGCAAAATGAGTATGCTCTGCACGTAGAAAGATTCAGAGAGGGAGGAGGGAAATGCGCCATACCACCTCAGTTCTGTCTCTCCAATTTAGCATCATATCAGTTCCCCCTCATTTTTTGGGAAGGAGTGATGAGGAGGCAGAGAGGGGCCAGGAATGTGATTCTAGTGGAGATCTGCTCAGAGAGACATGAAGCACAGGGAAGCAGGCTCCTCCCAAAACGCACTGTGTCCACTCCTTCCAATCTCTCTTGAGTCTAACCCAGCTAGGCTTTCACCATGCTTGTCCACCAATACTCTACTTATCAAGGTCCCCAATGAATGCCAGATTGCCAAGCCCCGGGTCCAATAGAAGCCCTCTGCCAATATAGGACAGCTGTAGTAACATAATAGTGATGTGGAATGTTTAGGCATGGGGAGGACCTGAGGCAACTCCCAACCTGGTTCCTGTGAGGTGTGGAATAGACCCACAAAATCCTTCTAGATTTTCTACAAAGTGGAAGGTAAACGAGGATGTAGAAAGTAACTCAGAATTGAAAGTCAGCAGGGTTAGAATGGCTCAGGGGAGGGAACCCTGTAATAAGGCTTTGGAGTGGCTGAGTCTCTGAGGTTCAAGGGAGGTGGGAGGGAAGCCCAGGCAACAGAGGGAGATAGCCATGTTCCCCAGAAGCAATCAACACACATCCTTACTCTTGCTGAGACACCAGAGCATGAGTCAAAGATACTTGAGCAACATCTCTAGCAGGGACAAAGGCCATTGCCCAAAGGCCAGCAAGAGACAGCAGAGAAGAGGAGCCTTCTGTGGAGCAGACACACAGTATACGTTTGTCTCTATACCCAGATACCATCCTGAAGAAAAGGTGGGGTGGTAACTTCTTGAGATAGGCAAAAATAGTCTTCACGAAGAGTCTGACCTTTGAATGGACTATTTACTTGAAAAAGATGACTTTACACTGGAAGACATTGAATTATCTCAGATTATCATATTAAATTTTATTCAACCATTGGAGAATAGTAAGTGCCCAAGAACAAGTCAGTTTATGTATCTGAAATCAAGTTACTCTTCTGTACATTTTGTAGAAATATATTCTAAGCCCTCTATAACTGTATACACCTCGTAAGTGGAGGGTGAGCTGAAATTATGCTCCTATTTGTGAAGTTTTGTTTCATGAAATAATACCATCATTTCCTAATCACACTGCTTCATTTCTATACCCAATATTGATAGCTAAGTTGTAGCATCTCTAACATAAATATGGGTTTAATTAACGATGAGAAGTCCAGGAAATACAACTTGCAGCAGAAAATGACTTACACATGAAAGTGTAGTACCCCTGAAATTGTTCCATAATGACATTTTTAGTCTCATAGCATCAGCTCTTTCTTCCGAAATCTGACAAGAGAACACGGGAATTCTGATAAGAATTTAGACAGGTCCTCATTATGATTAAGAGGATCAGACGTCTCCTATTAAGGGGGAGAGCTTTAATTCTGAACCTCTTTTTCCACATTGACAGGTATTCTGGATGTATGCTGCGTGGGAACAACTAATGAGTGCTCACCTCATCTCTGCTGTTTCGGGAAGAGTTTTGATTTTCTTACAAGAGATACCTGTTGCCCAGGAAACTCCTGCTGCTAGCCTTCCCAGGAGTGGCCCTGGGTCTAATTGGACTGTGTCCTGCCAGGGAAGGGCTAAAAGCAAAGGTATTGCCCTGTAGAGAATAGAACGAGGTAGAAGGCGAAGGACTCCCAGAATCATAACTTAAAGCAACGTGTTATAATTACTAATTACTGGGAAATTGCAGCACTTTTGAAAAAACAGGAAAGCGATTTACTCAATTAAGATGCCATCTTCATACAAGTGAGTCAGAGCTAGAGTTTCAAAGAGTAAACTCAAAATATTAGTGACAGGAATATTAAACGTGTAAAAAAACCTTTCCATTTACAGTTACCTTAAGTTCAGATGCTAACTTACTTGTTTTTGAATATGACTACCCACAAAACAAATAGGGAAAGAAATGCAAGAAGCAATGTAATAGAATGCTAAAACTATTCAATTGTCTAAATCTGTTTAGATTTCTTGAAATCCATAATATAAATAATAATCTCTAAACATCATATTTTATGTTGTCTATGTGCCTCCAACTTAAACTTCTTTGACATTTGATGAAGTAGTGGTGTCATGTTAAATGCAACAAACGCCCAAGGTAGCCGATAACCCACACTTTACAGAACCAAAATAATGCATTTTTCTTCCACTTTTAGGAAAACAAATATATTTGCCCTGCCTTTGATTACTCACAGGCTCACTTCAGCTTATAGGCTTAAATTGTTCATTTGATCTTGTCAACTTCTCTAACTATTCCTTGGAAACACTCTCTTTTGTGCTTTCGTTTTTCAATGCTTACTTATCGAATCTCTCTATTCTTCAATATGTCTGTGATTTGATCCTCCCTTTAGCATGTTCAAGGAATAAATATCTTTACCTGAAAGAGAAGAGGATTTGTTTTCAACAATCACATCATTCACATTTGTCGACATGGCTGCTTCTCGTGTTAATGAAGTTGTGAAGCGGTATCTTGATTCACAGAAGGTGTGCTGTGGAGAGTGATTTAAACACATCTCCTGGCTTCCTACCACAAATTAAAGGTGGTGGCATCATGTCCATTGAAGGTTGATGTACACTCACCCACAGAAAGGCGGAGGGCAAGGGAAGTACCGGCAGTGATGTTGCCTGTTCTTTCCAGTGCAAAGCTGGGGGTTGAGGTGGGAGAAGCCTGAGAGTCTAAAGAGATAAGACAAAGATAATTCAGTTCATCTGCGTTTCTGGTTTGTAGGGATTTACAAAATGTACCTTGCAAATGATTTTGACTTTCTGTACAATTTCTTATTTGGGAACAAGATACAATAGGATAGAGAAAGATTTCAGAAAGCATTAGAACGTGTGTTGTCAGACAGACCCGGGTTTAAGTCCTGCCTCTGCCAATCACTAGCTTTGACTCTGGGAAAAGCACTTGTGTTTTTGGCACTCTGTTTGCCCACGTGTCAGAATGCTCACCCATCAACCATGTCCCACTCCTAATTTTGTTCAACTATTTTCAAGCTATGTTCTTTAGGAGTGGCTGAGTCTCTCCTTTGCCCCAAAGATCAATCAGACTTGGTCTAAAGAGATCGTGGTAATTGGATGCCTCCTGCTGGAGATTGTTCTGAAGATGAACACATTACTTATTTCTGACCAATAAGACATGAAGAAGGTCAGCCTGGGAGGATTAGGAGGACATTTTCCTTGCTCTTGAACAGATCCATAGGCAGAAATAGCCCCTCCTGCCAGTGTTCATGACTGTAGGAGGATGTGAGTTTTTTAGAACTGTGGCAGCCATCTTGTGGGCAGAAGGGTCAAGCAAGAATAACCAAAGTCCACATGCTAAGGATGGCAGAAGGAAGTGGTGCCAATATGATGGACCCTGGGGACGTCCTTGAGTTAGTGCCTTAACAGAGCTTGAGACTTTTTACTATGGGTCATAATCAGTTCTTCTTACTGTATAAGTCAGTTGGATTAGGTCTCCTGTGGGGCCTGAAACCAAAAGCCTCTTAACAGATATACCAATTCTTTAAAATGGGAATTTGAATACCTATCCAGAGGATTTTGAGAAAAAAATATGAGATGTATGTGTAAGCATTTTGCACAGTACTTGCCGTTTTACATGTGCTGGTAAATGTTACTATTGTAATCACCAACAGCATTATTATTATTTTTATCTCCTAATGTTTCAAAGTAAGAAAGTTCAAACTAGAGAGGTTAAGTGACTTGCCCAAGGGCACACAGTGAACTAGTAGTAAGGCAGGGAACAGACTCAAATTTCTAGACTCCCACAAGACAATATGCTTTCCATCTCATTGGGAGACCTCCTGTGTTAGACAAGTATCACTGTTGAGATCCCATCACCTCCACAGGCCCTAAATTTTATACAGTTTCTTTTCCACTTTCTAAAATAATGGAACACAAGACAGTACTTTGATTTAACTGCTTCCTCCTTATGAGAAACTTGTTTTACTTTTCAAATACTTACATTCATCTTCATGTTTTCCCCTGAGGAAGCGATAAAGCAAAACAAATCCAAAAAATTCCATTTTAAGACATGGAAAGTTGAAAGCAAGCAAGAGTAAAGGCTATATATTTTGTTTTTACATATCATAAATACTATGCCTTCCTAGCTATCAACTCATTTCTTTTTTCATTTCATTGTATTTTCTTACGATGAGAAGAAAGCCAGGAAGTGTGGAGCTTCATCCCAAGGGTAGAGCTTGGACTGTGGTAAGGGGTAAGTCAAAGAACGTTAGAGAAGAAACTACCCATGTTGTCACCCATTTGCTCCAATTTCCTAACTTTTCCACAAATGGAAGCAGCAGATAATTTTATTGTTCCTAGCAATGACATAGATGTCTGGAAAAATTTATTTCACATGATTTTTGTTTGTAATAGACTGAGCCACTTTGATTTTTATATTTTGTCCTGACCTTATGATTTCTGGCCAAAACTGGTTGTTAAATTTCACAGCACTTCCTAGCGGATTTGTGCTCTGCAAAGAAATGAAGCTTTCTTTGTCAACTTAACTCTGTGTCATTGCACAATGGAAATCATGAAATGTGGTATTAGTCTTTTGTACAGTCATCTCTCAAAGAAGTAATGTTCTGCCATTAAAATTTTAAAAATTGCTTTAGAGACTTAGGGCATTGGAATTGCCTAAGAATTAGACAGACTGGAAAAATACTGTTTCTCTAAGTTTACCAAGAACTTATTCAGTTAAATACGTTCATGTGTCCTCACCACAGTTCCCTACAATTTCAGATTCAGGGTGATGAAACCAACACAGAAATTGACTTACCAGTGCCCCATGTCAAGTAAACCATGGAAAGAATAAAATCCTCCTATACAGCTGGTCACATCCTTTAATATTTGCAGCTATTTGAATGATTGATTCCTCCAAATCATTTCATCTCAGATATATAGTCTAAGGTAATATTGGCAAGGCCATTTCCCTGACCGGTGGGTGGTATAGGCGTGGATATGTGATGCAATTAAAGTAAATGAGGCAGAAGAAGTCCAGTGAGGGTGAGGAGAGGGAGTTCTGGATGAATGAAACATTATAGAGATTGTATTTCAGGCTGAGTTCTCTGAAGAAGAGCCTGAGAGGTGGACTCTTATGAAAGGTATTTATTGAGAGTGCATTCTCTGGAGAACAGGAGTGAGGGAAACAGAATAGGGCGTAGAAAAAAAGCTAAGCAAGAGTGTGTTCTCAGCTGGTGAATGGCTTCAGCCTGGTTCTATGGGAAAACTTGGAGCAAATATTTCACCATGGAGTTGTATCCATCTTAAGGCAAAAAACTGATTTTTTTTCTCCCATGTCATGTCACCTCCCCTTAAATCCATTCTTCCATCTGCAACAGAGGATTAATTTAATAGCTATATCTGGCCCATTTAAAACCTTCAATGGTTTCCTACTAACTACAGGATAACACCCAAGCTCTCTGGCTTGACAGTCACAGCCATCTGTGACCTGGCCCCTGTCTACCTCTCCAAGTTCATCTCCCTTCACCCTTTGCCTCTGAGGGGAGGTGCCCAGAGTCAGGTAGACACAGTCAAAAGACATTTTATCACCCAGGTTTGAACTGATGAGAGATTGAATCAGGACCTGGCATGAAGAGTAAAGAGAGAAAGGGATTTGAGAAATAGTTAAGAAAAACATGGTGATTGATTAAAGTGGAATTAAGTAAAAAAGAGGAATCGAGTAATATCCCAAATTTCCTAACCTGGTGACTGCTGTAGACACTGATGAGCCAATGGCCAATAACAGAAGGAAGCGACAAGCAAAGCTGGTAAATTCAATTTGGGACATCCTGAGTTTATGGTATCTGTGGGGCACTTAAGAATAAAAACACAGGAAACATTTCGCTATAGAAGTCTGAAGATCCGTGAGGATAAACTTGGGCTAAGTATGCATATGCAGTTGTCATCAGGATATTTACTGTAGGAGTTTCCCAGGAGAAGTTGTACGACTGTGGTAGAAAAATAACGAGCCTCCCTTCCCCCAAAGATGTTCGTGTCATAATCCCTGGAACTTGTGAATATGTTACCTTACATGACAAAAGAGATTTTGCAGAGATGATTAGGTTAAGGATCTTGAGATGGGGAGATTATTCTGGCTTATCCAGGTGATCCCAGTGTAATCACAAAGGTCCTTATAAGAGGAAGGTCAGAAGGCCAGAGTCAGTGAAGGTGATGTGATAACAGAGGTCAGAGAGAGAGAACAATTGGAAAATGCTACACTTCTGGCTTTGATGATGGAGTAAGGGGAAACCAGCCAAGGGAGGCAGGTGGTCACTAGAAACTGAACAAGGCAAGGAAACAAATTGTCCCTTCAGATGCTCCAGATGGAATCAACCCTGCCAACACCTTGATTTGAGTCCAGTGGGACCGATGTTGGACCTCTAGAACTTTAAGACAATAAATTTGTTTTGATTTAAGCCACTACATTTGTGGTAATTTATTACAGCAGCAATAGGAGACTAAGAAGTGACCTTGAGTTAGAAGTCACTTGACATCTACAGACTCCAGATAATTCTATCCTTCCAAAAATGTGTACCGAATAGCTACTCTGTGCCAATGCGTATCCTTTAGAAATCAACAGACTAGTGGAAGAAAAAAAAAAAAGAAATAATTGTAAAAACAGTGTAACAGTGTGAGAGGGGCTGAATAAATAGAGCTTTGTAAGGGAACCCTGGGGTCAGCAAAGGTGGAGGGGTCAATTCTCTTAAGGATAAGGGATAGAGAAGGATAGGATAGCAAGGTGGTGAGGCTTAGCTGAGTCCCAAGGTTACCTGCAAAAATTACTAGATGATCTCTGAGACTCCTCGAAAAGGCAAAATTCTGAGATCACTGAACTCTTTTTGAACGGAGTCACTAATTTCAAGGCACCTTGGCAAATAGGCAGCCATTATGGATTGAAGTAATTGATTTCCTCAGTTACTCATTCTGAACTTCTCTGATTAGCGTGATTCATACTTCTCTCCTCCCAATGATCCCTTTGGATGGCAATGTGTGATATAGCCTGTCATTCTTAACAACCCAAATAATTAGAATTGATTATACTTCCATCTTTAGTTTTTTTTTTAATTAATATATTAGTTTCTTACAAAAAACTAGATGGCTCAAAATAATAGTAATTCATTGTCTCACAATTCTGGAGTCCAGAAATCCAAAATCAAGGTGTTGGCAGGGCTGTCTTCCCTCTGAAGACTGGAGGGAAGAATCCTTCCTTGCCTCCTCTAGCTTCTGATGCTTACTGTCAGTCTTTGCTATTCCTTTGCTTGTAGACGCACCATTTCAGTCACATGGCCAACTTCTCTCTGTGTGTCTTTACATCGTCATCCCTCTGTGTGTCTGTCTCTGTGTCCAAATTTCCCCTTTTTATAAGGACACCAGTCACATTGGATTAGAGCCCACTCTAATGACCACGTTTTAACTTGAATTGCCTCTATAAAAATCCTGTCTCCAAATAAGGTCACATTCCCACATACTAGGGATTAGAATTCCAACACATTTTGGGGAGAGGGACCTAATTCAACCTATCACAATTGATGGGCCTCAATTCATTTATACTGACAAATGGATTCGAAAGAACTGGAATATTACAAAGTTACTTTGCCTTTTCTTATGCAGAGGAGAAAACTTAGGGTAGAAATTTGGCAAGAAATAGGGTAAGAACAAGAAGACAAAGTTTACAAAAAAATATGCAAGCAGTGACAACACAAATTTACTCTGTTTTTAAACCTATATTAAATTTTCCGTTTAAATATTTTTTTTAATTTTCATACTCTTTTAGAGAATAGTTTGTGATATTACCTGAGATTTTTGTAAATACAAATTATTTCATAAAGTAATCTGAATCTGAAATCAGACTAAAAGAAATAACTAATGGATGCAGAATTGTTTTTACATAAGGAGGTAAAAGTTGATTATGAGGTTGGGAGGTTGGAGGAGGAAAAGGAAGAGACTATCAGTAGCATCAGCATGTCTTGTTGCTCTTCTTCGCCTAGACTCTCCCACATGAAAGGGGAAGAAGGGATCAAGAATTCAGAAGAGGAGGAAGCTAAACTTCTGGGGAATGTATTCTTTTCAGGAGGAAGTTATTAAATAGACTGTTAATATGACACCATGCAGTAAATTGCCCAGCATTACAGCAGCAAGGAGCTCCAAGGGCCTGCCAAACTGGGCTACTGGTGAAGCCCTGGACTGCCCTAAAGGACCAGAGCATGGCCAGGAAGGGAGCAGCGACTCTGAGTATGTACAGAAAATAGAACAAGTTACAGGCACATGTCAGTCAAGAGTGCTTTAGAGAGGCGTTAAAACAAGATAAAAATAGCTAATAATTAGTGAAAAGACACAAGTTTTAATTTTCTTCCTCCAACATACTTTCCAGAAATAGGCATTTTCATTATTCAATGTGTACGCCTTCGTTTTGTTTTAAAATAGTGAAGGGAAATACAGAAACATGGAGTCAACTTGGAAAACTATCAGACTATTTAAAAGATAAGGTTATCACCAAGGCACCTTCTCTCTTCTTTTGATAGAATTATCAGTAAAGTAACTCATGGTTTCTTGAACGTTTATGAGTTTCCTGTGGCTGCTAGCATCCCTTGGCTTGTGGCCGCATCACTCCAATATCTGCCTTCATCTTCACATTCCCTCCTCCTCCTCTGTCTGTGTCTAATCCCCTTCTGCCTCCCTCTTATAAGGATACACATGATTGCATTTAAGACCTGATGTCCTTGGGGGACACAATTCAGGCTATTACAAATACAGAGTTTACAAAACTAAAAATATTATACAGTGGTAGTAAATATGCAAGGTAGTATTGAGTAGTGTGAAATCAAGTCAGCTCTAGAGTCTTCGAAACTTGGGTTCAAGTGCCTGCTCTGCATCTATTACCTGTGTGACTTTGAGCAGCAGATTCACCATTTCTGTACCTCATTGCCATCTGTAAAATGGGGCCAACATTTTACCACCTCCAGAAAAGGCGTGTGAGGAGGTATAAATGAGATAATTCACTTAAAACATTAGCATGTGATTTGCACATAGCAAGCTTTCAATGTTATCTATTGATAAGATTCGTTAGAACAGTGTGAACTTTCCAATATTACCATCAATTATACTCTTTTACATTTAAAATTACTTCCTCTTGAGTCACAGGAAAAAGTAGAGACCAGTCGAGTACTTTTACTCTAAGGACAAGACATCAAAATAACCTTTATAAAATAATGGAATCAATACACCAGGAGCAAGAGGTGCCATGGGCAGAATGACTGAATACAAGCCTCACAGCAATGCAAGACCAGAATCAACTTCCAAGAAAAATCACAAAAGCGAATAGCAAAATGCTTTTCAACCGGTAGACGTTAATTTCGTAAAGGATGACTAAAGGAGAAGCCATCATTTTCAATTAAACAGAATAACCTGGATATGATTGTTAGTCTAAGCAGCCCTTCTTAGTGCCCACAGTCATTATGTTTTTAAAAATGGTAAGAAATACTATCTCGGAGGAGAAAGATCCTGTAGAATTCTCTTGCTTCTTTAAGGGAACAGTTTGTGAAGCTACTTGGGATGGAGAATGTTCTTGTCAGCAGGCAGAAGTGGCGGAAATGATTTCCTGCCCATTCCTTTATTTTTAATTTAGAGTTGAAGAAAAATTTGAGAGAAAGACAGGAGTTCAAATCCAATTCACATCAACTGCAAATTTGATTTTGGAAAGGACAGTGTGGGTGAAGCTTAGGTGAACAAAAGAAAGACAATTTTAGGAGAATTCTCCAGCACTACAAAATAGGTACTCAGAGTGACTGAATCAGCTAAATCTCTTTCCTTATCACTTTTACATGCAGAATGGTTGCGTTCAAAAGGAAGTCCAGCTTTTTCCCCTGAAATTATGCGTGAAGGGCAATATTTCACTGGAGAACAGGACCTATACATGAAGCTTTATTTCCCCCTTGCTGTTATAGGAAAAAATACTTCAGCAATCCTATTGCTTTTTCAGTCTTATCTTTAGCAGTTCTCATCAGTTCCCTTATTATTTCCAGTCTACCACGATCGCTTCTCTGAAGTTCTAATGGATTTTTCCTATTGCTTCCCTGTAATTGAAATATTGAAAAGCCTCTTGTTGTAACCGTCAGCAAACCTTTTTATTAAAGTCAACATTATTATTCATCCTAACAGGGGAGGCCAGGTTGTGAGAAACCTTGGAATAACTTTCCATGTTGGGAGAGTCTGATTTCGTAGGTTTGGCACAAGACTCAGGAATCTGGACTTCTTTAAATCTCCCAGGTAGCATCATTTATAAGATATTTTCTGGTCATTAAGTAAATCAAGGTACAGGTTAGTATAAGAACCATCTCTCCAGAAGAGTGACATGTGCTACTCTTTAGGTGGACGCTATAATTTTGCTCCTTATGACTTCCAGTTCCCTGGGCATGGTAATATTTATACCTTGTGTGTATGTGTGTGTGTGTGTGTGTGTGTGTGCTCACACACATCTATGTGTTTTAGGGTGTATGTAATAATGCCTATTTACTTCCAAACATTTGGAGAATCTTGAGTTAAACTATGAGTGGAAATGAGAAAGCAAAAAGTAAGCCCCTTAATCATTCAAGACTTTAAAATTAATTGAGAATTGATTATAATTGCAGTGACAAAGATAGATAATTAAAGATACAATAAAATAACAAAGGAGTGATTAGTCTAGAATATCATAACTACCCATGTTCTTAATCTTTTTCACTTCCTTCTAATTATGACATTTTATGAATTGCATGTATCTTTCAAGCTCTTTTAAATCATTTTTTAGAGCAAAGTTGCCAGTAACTAACAACGATAACAAGACTAACAATATGAGAAACAGCTGACATTCATTTAACATCTATTAAGTTCCAGGCACTATGACAAGCACATTATGTCTAATTTATCTAAATTGACAACTACCTCATCAGAGGAATATTATTACTCTTTCTCTTTCACTGATGAGGAAACTGAGGTACCAAAAAGTTGTCACACAACTGAAAGTAGTTGGGCTAGGATGATCCCATGAAATCTGATTCCAAACCTTAACGCCTCTGTTAAATAAACAAAACTATTCATATTTAAAGAAATGACATTTTAAAGCACAAGTTTATTTGCAGTTTTGCAAAGTTTTGCCTCAGGACATAATGCCCTGAGACCACATTTTCATTACTTAATTCACTACTTGTACCATGTCTGCCTCCCGAAGGAAAGTAAGTTGGTTTACAAGAGCAGACACACGCTGGAGTGACTAAGAACCGGAATCTTTAATGACAGAAGGGAGCAGGAGTGGTCCCAGCAGAAGACCTAGTTGAAATGAAGCCACCGTGTTTCAAAACAAAATCTTGACAACTGAGCACGAAAGAGAGCAGCATGAGTTTGTAGACTAACTTTCTTTTCTGAGTGTAGTGGGAAGAGTTCTTGAGTTATTAATCTGGGAGATTTTTCATTTTTCCTGCTCTTTCGAATCTTTTCCTTGTTGGTCTGAGACACTCTCCCATGGCTTTGAGGGGAATTAGCTTGTTGCAGCATAAATGTAAAGAGAAAATCAAAATTATTTTCAATGATCATTTTAATTCCACATTGGACTTCTGAGAATCAAAGGGAAGTCTTGCAGAAGTTTTGCCATGGAAATGATTAAAAAGAGAAGAGAATTGTGCCCTACCTCTGGGAGATCCCACAAGGGCCTTTGTCATGAGGATGAATATCATGAACTGGGAGGAGATCATGAGTCTAAGGGAGAAGGTACTGTCCTGATGGAGCCTGGTGGAAGCCGGATGATTCCCTCTGCTCTTATACAAAGGAGTCAGGTCCACTTTCTTCAAAACCCTTTCGGGGGAGCCGGCCCCATGGCTGAGTGGTTAAGTTTGCACACTCCACTTCGGCGGCTTCACCGGTTCAGATCCTGGGCGAGGACATGGCACAGTTCGTCAGGCCACGTTGAGGCAGCGTCCCACATGCCACAACTAGAAGAACCTACAACTAAAATATACAACTATGTACTGGGGGATTTTGAGGAGAAAAAGCAGAAAGAAAAAAAAAAGAAAGAAAGAAGATTGGCAACAGTTGTTAGCTCAGGTGCCAATCTTTGGAAAAAAAAAACAAACAAAAAAACCCCCTTTTGGGGAAGGCCTTCCATCCACAGCTGCCTGCATGTCTCCTGTGGCCCATCCTGCAGAAGAACCCCTGCCTGTGCTGCTTGCCCCATGAGAACAGCAGCCTTGTCAACAGCCCAGGACACAAGGTGGGGTCCTCCATCCTTAGAAGGGGTGGGACTGGTGTGGGATAACAGTCTTAGCATAAGAACTAAGAGAAACCAACCCTGTGTTATCACTGACATAGGGGGAATTTAGTGCTTCCATACACACACACATACACACAGTGATAGTTTTTAAAGAAAGAGATTGAATATTGCTGTAAAAAATATATACTTTTATATTTGCACTTTCACTTACAAAATCACCTTCACATGGGGTATGAATAGTGTAATAGGAATTTCAAAAAAGGGTGCAGAAGCACGTTTCAATAAATAATTTCTTATTTTCTATTTTGAACTGTAGTCCACTAGAGGCCTTTGTATAATCAGTTAAATCAGTGCAGTCCAGATACGTTTCTTTCAGGCTACAGAACTGAATCAGAAATTATTATTTAGGCAGCAGTTGCACATCAGAATCTCCTGGAGGGCTTGTAAAAACACGGATGGCCAGGCCTCACCTCCAAATTCAGTAGGTCTGGGTGGGGCCTGAGAATTTACATTTCTAAGAAGTTCCCAGGTAATGCCACTGCTGCTGGTCCAGGACCACACTTTAAGAAGCCCTGACTTGGGGGATTTAGAAACTTGAATATTTAGCATATCCTTTAAGGTTTGTCTCAAATACCAATGGCCTCCCTTTGAGTGGGCATTTTACAAGGGCTGGGATTAAGCAATACAAGAAGTACTTCCTCTGGGTCAGGCAATGGCCCAGGTTATGCACTTAATCCTCACAACAGTCCTATCAAGTAGGTACTATTATTAGCCTCATTTTGCAGATTAGGAAACAGAGGCACAGAGAGGTTATATGACTTGCCCAAGGTCACACAGGTGGTAAGTGGCAGAACCAGGATTTGAACCCAGGTCATCTGTTTGTCCTTGTAAGGGCTATGATATATTGCAGATCACTGAAGTGTGTGAACAGTGCTGGAACTGCAAATATTTCATCTGAGTACTTTAGATGTGCACTGTATGTAGATGATAAATGGGCCTTCTGCTAGGATAAACTACTACAGCATTTAGGATGGGGATTAAGGGATGGGTACGCAACCTCTGCAAGGAGATGGGACCCCGAAGACTTGCAGGCAGGATCAAACTTTCTAAATTCCAGGATTCTACACCACTCCCTCTTGGGACTTGAAATCTCCAAGTCTTCTCTTCCGCTTGAACCATGATCCCACCCCTCCCTCATCCTAAATGGCCCTCCTCATCTGACTTCCCCAGGACCTCACTCCTCTCCCACCCCGTACCTGTCCCTCCTGTTGGCCCACAGACCTGTTCCTTCCCTGTTCCCTGCTCTGCTCCTGAGTTAGCTGCCTCTACCTAAGTTTTGCCCGTGGAAGGCACTGGCAGGAGAGGAAGGGAGGCACTAGGATACTCACCCTAATCTCTCTGACCTACCTGCTCCATGGCTCCTGCTCCTGTCAGACAAGTCCAGCTTCTGCTGAGTGGCCCCGGCACCCCCGCATCCTCCCTTAGCTCTCCTAGCCTGGAGCTGCTAATGTCTTCTTGCCACTTCTAATCTTCAGATTAGACAATTCCCTCTGGCTTCTTAGCTCTTCTACCACCCACGCAACCAATTCCAATATATTAATTTCCTCTATTTTAACTTCAGGAGTTTTTGTTTTCCCCATTGCACCATGACTGATACATCCTCATTTTATCTGCCCCAGCACCCTCAACCTCTTTTTTCCCCTGAAACACAGGTGAGTTCCTGCCCCAGGACATTGTTCTCTCTATGAAATATTCTTCTCCCAAATGGTCTCCTGGCTCACTCTCACATGCCGTTCCAGTCTTGGTACAAATGTCACCTCCTTGGAGAGCTTACCTGATCATCTTGTCTGAAGTAAACTCTCTGGTCTTCCTTCATCACATTTTTCTGTTTAATTTTCTCATAATACTCATCCCCAGCTAAAATCATCTTGCTTATTTATGTGTTTACTTATTTATTGCCCATCCTCCCACAGTAGGATGTAAACTCCATGAGAGTGGGTATCTTGGGTGTCTTGTTCACTACCGTGCTTTCATGGAATGGGTTAGAATGAGGTCTGACACTCAAGTATGTGATGATGGCAGACTGACTATCTGATGAACAAAGTGATTGAATGAATTAATGTAGCTTCAGAGTGATGACTCTAGGAGGGCAAATAGGTAATTCCTTGATTGCCAACTCCTGTCAATTAGTACTGTCTACAGAGACTATAAAACATCCTGGCCTCGAGGGTTTTCAGGGTAAAACTTAACAATGATATAATTGAACCTTCAAAGAATTTTAATTTGGTGCCTGAAGCAGGCTGGATTCTAACAAGTCTGTTACCACAGTAGACACACTGGTCTGCACTGGCCAGAAAATGTATCTCTAGATAGCTGAATGACTTAGTGACCTGAATCATTTAGCACTGTCCCTCTAAATGCTGGAGAATGTCTGCCTACCTCAAAATAATGGTTCTGGTTTTTCATATGGGATGTTGTGCTGCTCTTTCTGACAGTAATTGGTGATCAAAGTTCAACTGCTTCTTAAAGCAACTCATGAAACATAAGGAAGGTTATGCAGCTTTCTTTTTGCTGCTGAAGCAGAGAATGTACATGTTGTTTGTTCAAAAGTGATACATGTTTATGTCAGAAAAGTTAGAAAATGCATAAATCTCAGAAGAAAATCATCCAGAGGAAATCTCTCTTAATGATTTAGCACAAAACCTTCCAAGATCCTTTCATATGCACATATGCATTATTTTCACAAAAACTGGTTCTTTTATGCATACTGTTTTATAACTTTTTTTCACTGAAATATATTGTGTACATTTCCCCATGTTGCTGAATATTCTTCTAGCATACTGTCTTAAGAACTGTACCATTTTTCATCATTATATTATACATTATAATGGACAATTATTTTCCTATTGGTGGATTTACAGGCATTTTTATTTTTTTAACATAATATATAGATCTTTAAATGACATGCTTTTAGCTATATATTTGCACCACTACATATTTATTTCTTTGGAATATATTACTTCTGGGGCAATGGCTCTGTCTTCTCCTTTGTTAATAATTTTTGCAATTTCCATTGAGCTGTGCACCCATGTTAAAATAATACAGATTTTTAAAAAGTATTAGTTTTAGTGTTCTATGCCCTTCCTTTAAAAATGTTCTTCTTCATTGATGAGCTTGATTTCACTTTATTTCTGGATCATTAGATGTACGTCTTCAAGTTATTGAAGAATGGTGAATAAATGGGTGATACACTGTGTGAGTCCTTCCAAACATCATGTGAGTTTTAATTGCCTCTATACGTGATGTTCCATTTGGTCTGGGACAACGTGTTTGGTCACATCCCCCATCCCTACCCCAGAAATATGTAAATATTGCCCTAGAATTTTCTTGCATATGGTTCTGCAGAAGAAAAGTCTTGGCCCAACCTTTATGTTGGCTACTTATAGGTTATAGATAGAGATCTAAATATAAAAGTAGATATAGACTAGATATACATATAGACATAGATATAAAGATATATTTTTTGTCTAGAGGTTTTGCAGACCATTTTTTTAATCCTTGTAAAGAAAAATATTGTCGCGTGTATTTAGACGTAGATTCCTTTTCATCCATTTTGCCTAGAGGATGGATATCTGTTAAAAATGCATATGTAGAGTTTTTAGCTTTGGGAAAGTTTCTTATCAATGTGCCATAGTTTTTGCTCTTCTTTATGAATAATAATTTTCTTTTTCGTATATTTTCCTTCTCTCTGTTTCGTATCTATCCTCTTCCCTTCCTTTGCATTTCAGGATAGTACCTCAACCCTCTATTTCAGTTTTTCACAACATCATCTCTGCTCTTTATTCCCTACCATGTGGTTTTCAATTTTTTTAATTCTTTTTTTAGTTTCTTGGTAATCTTTCACTATCTTATTCTTCTCTTGTTTCATCTTGAACTGTGCCCTTTTAATTTTGGTCTGTTTTCTTCTTACACTTTTCTATTTCTGTTTCAAAGGTGTCATATCTACTTTTATTTCATAAAGGTGGCAAAATCCTAAAATTTTCTTCTCAGATTATTGGTTTATGATTTTCCACTGATGTGCTTTTCTTCTAAGTCTTCAGGATACTGTTTCTGTTCCTTTTTCTCCCCCATTGGACCAAGGATATGGATTTTTCTTGCTTTGTACCCTTTTGACTTTTATATTCGTCAAATTCCATCCTCACATTTGTACATAGAGGCCAAGATTTAAACAAGGTCCAGTCCAACTACCAATTTTTGGCAGATAATCACTTTTTTTCAAATTTTTCCTATTCTCTTTCTTTTCCCACTGTTGACACAAATAACTAATAACCGTTCTATAGATAAGAGAGATAAGCTCAGGATTTGCTTGAACCAAGCTGAGGACTAGTCTGGGAAGGTAGTCTCCACAAAGAAAGAAAGCACTCCAGAGAAGCATGATTTTCAGTATAGTTTTATGCCTTTTTAGAACAAAGAACATACGTCCAACACGCCCAGGATACATGTTCATCAAAGTTGCAAAGAGATACTTAGGTACAGATTAGCAGGTCAACATGATCCTGATGTCCAGGAAAGGAAGCTTATCTTCTAGAGTGCTGACACTGGTGGCATAGGAAAGGAAGCGTATATGCTTATCTTTGAAGAGTGCATTCTTTTACTTTGAGATAATGTCTAATGCATTCTTTACTCTAATGGTTAAAGCGGATGTACAATGTATGTTTAACAGGTCATAAGTCAAGCTTCTTTAGTTCAGGCCAAATCAGGTTTAAACCAGAATAGCTGACCCATATACCTCAATATGTGGAAATTTCTTGTCAGACACAAATGATTATTGGATAGTCTGAACAACCAAAATAGATGAAACACTATGTAGAGTTACTAAGTGTTCTTCCCATCTTTGTCCTAATGGATGCTCTTTGAAACCTAGAAACTATGCTGAATTTGGAGTTGCTGCATTTAAATAGACCCAGAATAAAGCAGGAGTGGAGGCAGGACACACTTCTCTCTCTGCCTTTTAAAAAGCAGAGACTTTTTGGAAGAGGAACCAACTCCACCAGAGTCATCTGCTTAAAACAGTCCAGAGTGGCCTAAGTCAAAGGGCACACAGTGGGAGAGGGTAAAAAGTTCTCACCCCTTTCCCCCAGGTAGCAAAGTCTGTACAGACTTTTCCCAACCAAAATCCATCTGCCTTACCATTACAGGTGACTTGACCATTTCTATTTTTAGGGTGTGCATTCAACAATATTCAGTAGGTATTCATCAAGTCTCTGCAACATGCCAGTGCTGTGCTGTTTGCTGGTTTTACAGTGGTGAGTAGATGAAAAATGGTCCTTGCCTTCCTACAGCTTTGACTCTCACATTTGTTCATCAGTCTTAATTTTTGTTACGAGGGTTTTTTTTTCTTTTTCTGTGTTTCCTTTGGCTTTTTAATGGAAAATTGTGAGATGCCAGGGGTAGAAGGGGGAAGGGGGTGGGAAATGTTGTTACTCGAAGAATAATTTGAACATGAAATTGCTTTTTATACAGTCCACATTGTCTTAAACCCCTTTGCCATTTCACATGTGGATTCCAGCATAACAATTTACAGAGATAATTACATACAAGGCAGTGGATGTTCACCAAAAGCCCCTGTATTGGTTTTCTATTGTTGCTATAAAAAATTACCACAAAGTGGCTTAAGACAACACAGATTTATTTTCTTACAGTTCTGGAGGTCAGAGGCCAAAATCAGCTTCACTGGGATAAAATCAAGACGTTGGCAGAAATTCATTCCTTCTGGAGGCTCTAGGGAAAAATCCATTCTTGTGCCTTTTCCAGCTTCTAGAGGCCACCAGAATTTCTTGCATCATGAGTCTTTCCTTCATCTCTAAAGCAAGTAAATCCTACCTCTCCTTCCATTGTCACTTCTCATTTTCTGACTCTGATCTTCTTGCCTGCATTTTATAACAACCCTAATGATTAGGCCCAAATGGATAATCCAAGATAATCTCCCCACGTTGAGAACCTTAACTTAATTCCACCTGCAGAATCCATTTTGCCATGTAAAGGAATATACTCATGGTTTCGAACATGGATGTCTCAGGGACCCATTTTTCTGTCTACCTCAATCACTTTGTCCTACTTTTCTAGGTAAAATCATGCATAGAATACCATGAAATATGCCCTTTGTCAACATCTCAATGTTGTTGGTACAACTCTATTAGCTATCCATCGCTGTATAACAAATTACCCTCGAATTTAGCAGCTTATGACAAATGTTTACCATCTCATAGTTTCTACGGATTGGACAACTGGGCATGGATTAGCAATGTGCCTCTGCCTCAAGGTCTTTCATAAAAGTAAAACCATCAGGGCTATAATCTCATCTGCAGGTTTGACTAAGGTGGAGTCCGCTTCCAAGCTCGCCTATATGTTGCTGGCAGGCTTTGGTCCCTTGCTTTGGGTCTCAGGGATGCCTCACAGGCATACCTCACAGCGTGACAGCTGGATTCTCCCAGATAAGCAATCCAAGAGAGAGCAAGAGAGAACATGCCCAAGATGGAAGCCACAGCCTTTTTCTAACCTAATCTTACAAGCGACATCACATCATTTTGCCATATTCTGTTCATTAGAAGTGAGTAGATACATCCACCCCACATTCAAGAGGAGCCGATAATATGTGAATACCAGGAAGTAGGAATCACTGAGGGACATCTTAGAGGCTGTCTACCACAGATACCCTTATACGTTGAACTGCACGGACTTTCAATGCCAAAATTACACAAATCTCCCTCTTCCTCTGTTTCCACTCTAACATTTCCTAATTTCAGATATTAAATAGTAATTCTAGAATACTTTAAAATTTCAAATAGAGGAATTTTTTTAACATTCTGTGCAATTATTTAATTGATTAGTGAAGAATAGGAAAAAACGTAATCATTATGAATTTTCAAACAGTTTTATTGTAAGTGTTTTTTTAATTTGACAGTAAAGACTGGAGAGGAAAATACAAGAATTAAAATTATTACCCCAAATCGAAATACTCTAGTACATATGTTCAGATAGTAGGTAAATAAAAGCCAAATTGGAGGGAAAGTCCTTAGCTACCCAAAAATCCTGTGTTAAAAAGACCCTTGCATTTCCATCCCACAGTTGAATGAACTACTTGATTATTCTAAACAGTGGGTGACACATAATGCATATTTCTCCTATCTCTTATTATTTTTCTCTCTCTTGTTTTGAATAATGTAATACAACATAGGGATAAATTTTATCATTACAGTAATGATCTTAATTTCAGCACACAATCTTTCTAATGGATTAATGAGAGTTCTGATTTGAAGAATTCCTGTGCCCATCCAACAAAGAAAATCTGTCAGTAATAATTAATGTTGTTTATTCAATGTTGGTTCTACCAAGTTGGTTCCTCATCTTATAAAATACAATCCTAGCATTTAAAGTCAGCACAGTATGTCTGTCATTTTTTTTCATTATTAAAGAAGTGATTAAAAGGTGCAATAAGAAAGAAACAGGTGTTGGGAGTTTGAAGCTAGAACACATAAAATGACAAGCATGCTCACCTGCTTGAAGTCAGGGGAGGAAATCCGGGGAGGTTAAATGGAATAAAGGCAACATAGTGATCGTAACCTTTCACGATCTAAATGTGAGGAAAATAAGTCTTATACTTGGAGGTTTTGGTTACAGGTATGAGGAGAGGAACGACATGCTTTAAATTTAAGAAAAAAACTGCTTTTAAATAGAGGCGTTTAAAATTGGTGAGAGAGGGTGCATGGGGAAAGGGTCACGATCTATGTTTCATGTTGAAGAACTCTTGCCAGTTTTTTTTTCTACCTGAAAGACCGTCTGTTTTTATATTCTGCCTGTTATTTGTGTATCTCCTTGAATCATTCGGGCCACACGTAAGCCCCTCCAGGCACAGGACACTCAGTACCTTAGGAGCAAGTGGCTGCGTAATAATACATTGCTTCTATATAGTCAAACATTTTACCCTGTAACTTCAACTGATCAGCTCCAGTTGCCCCATTGGGTCCTAAATACACATTTCTAAAGAATGGGCTCTTATGACGTAATTTTGAGTCAACTAATCCACTGTGGCCGTGTGTGTGTGTGTGTGAGGGTGGTCACACTATATTAACATGGGTGCCATCAACTACGTAAAGCAAGTGAGGAGGGGGAATGGGTAGAGGGTGATTTCCATAAAAAGGGGTCTCATAACCCAGAAAAAGAAGAGTGTGGAGTAAACAAAACCAAAATGTCCACTATAGCATAATATCCTTCAACATATCTGAAGATAATTATCAGGCTTCCTATGAGTCTTCCCTTTTCCAATTTTTACACCTTGAGATGATTTTTAACATTTTCATATGATTTTGAACCCCTTACCTTTTTTAATCTCTTCAAAATTTGTGAATATTCGATATAAGGTACAGTGTAAAATGACTAGCAGAATGTATAATTCTACACTCTCATTTTACCGCTACTCAGGGCAAGAAGCAGAATATTGCCCACACCCTCAGAGCCTCCAATATATCCTTTTACTTCTTTATCTTTTGCTTCTTTAATTTATTCTCTCTCTTGATGTAAGTCACTTCTTAACATAGAAGAACAGTATCTAGAGCAGAGTCTTGGAAAACATAACAGAAAATTTCCCTCAGGTTAATTCCTATCCACTACCCAACACTCTCTCAATCTGGCTAGTCAACCAGTGGCAAACGCATCCCTGTTATGTTATTAGCCAGAGGTTTCACTTTTATATGTCTAACTCACTGACTTCTGGCTGCTGTCCTTTCCATGTTCTTGTTGTAATATAGGTACCAAGAGCCATCTTATGTTTGTGTGTGTGTAAACTTTTCTTCTCAAGACTCAGATCATTCTGGGCTTTGACCATCCTGGGGTTTCTCTGTAGTACTGTAGCATCTGCTGACATTCCCCTTTGGTTGTATGCCCCTGTTTGTATCTTGTACACAAGTTCTTTAAAATTCGACCTCATCTGAGGAGGCCTGTGTAATTTCTCATATACCCTCTCCCCATGTTCTCACTTGTAATTATGAAACTACAATTAAATTTTCAAGAACTTCTAGACTCTGAAATTTTCTTTTCATGGTTTCATAGATTCACGTTATGGTCATGCCTATTTTTTCTCTGATTTTTTTTTTTTTCTTCTGCCTGTCTTTCTAAAGCCTAAGGCACACCTTTCACTGACTATCAGGTACCGTGAAACAAATGTTTTCTCCCAGGCCCTCAAATTTCTTCTTTGGCAAATGAATAAATTATTCCATTTTGACAGGACCAGCTACATGGACATGCAACTTGTGTAGTAGTTGCACAGAGTCCTGTGCTCAGAAGGGCTCCACACTTTTTCTAACACTCTGCTGTCACTGTCTTGAAATCCTTAATAAGCTTTGAAGAAAAGGCCTCACGCTTTCATTTTGTGTTGGGCTCTGAAAACTATGTAGCTGGTCCTGCTACTGGTCTGCATTCATAATAGGAAATCACCTGTCTGCTGTCTCTATTTCCTAGGAGATAAAGTGGATTACAAGGAAGTTAGGACATTTTCAGGGTTTTTTCATCCAGCAATACTTTCAGAGATAGTCACTCTGTTGAACAACTTACTCCTATAACCACAACTCAGAGGTTTTAATCACAATCCACTTCTAAAATATTTCCTTAAAAAAAATAGCACAGGTTAATTGCAAAAAAAAAAAAAAGGAAAATACAAAGAAGGCATTCTACAATCCATAAATAAATAGATTTAACATTTTATTAGATTTTCTAATGATCCAGCTTTTAACATAATTATGGTTATTCAGCATCTACCAAATTTTGTAAATTAATATTTTAAATGGTATTATTTTATTGTAAATGTACATATCTTAAGTTTAAAAAATTGAATCCTGAAAATCATAAAGAGCATATTTTTAAAAGTTGAAAAAAATTCCTAAGAATCCTCCGCTCAGAAATAGCAACTCTGATAATTTTGAAAATTTTTCCTGTAGTCGTTTTACCTCTGTAGACTTTTAATAGATGAAATCATACTGCATAACTTACTTTTAAGCAAATAAATATTAACAAATAATAAATCAAAAAACAACTGAAAGGAGCTCAGATATGGATTATACTCCTCCACAGAAATCTTACCCTTCAATATCCAGCTTCCTAATTGCCACTCCTATCCTCTTTGTTCCCTTACTTTCTCCTAACTCACCTTTTTGATCACATCCTATTGCTACTGACATCTAGTGGGTGAAGGCCAAGGATGTTGCTAAATATTCTACAGTGCACAGGAGTCTACTCCCCTCCCCCCACAATAAAGACCATTCAACCCAACATGTCAACAGTGCCGAAGCTGAAAACTCTGGTTTATTTAATTCTGGATATATTACTCAATATAATTAGGAAGGAGAAAGAAATGAAAAATATAAATGTTAGAAAAAAGACACACTTATTTTTGCAGATGATATGATTGTAGACTAGTCAACCCAAGGAAGCCATTACAAACACTAGTGACCGTCTACAGTATGTAATAGAAAAAGAAATTCTACTAAAAATAGCCCAGAAAAGTAATATGCATTACAGCTTGTGATATTTTAAGGTGTCAATAGCCAACCAAATATGTGTAAATAATGAGAAAATGTAAGCATTTATCTCTTTTTATAACTTGTTACTTTTTGCAATCACTTTAACTTCTAATCAAGTCTTTTTTTACGTTTGGAATTTAATGTAGATGTGGTTTGGAATTTCAGTTTTCTGTAGGAATATGCTGTCATGATGCAGCTGCAACGACAGGAAAACATTCCAAAGTAGTTACCCAGGATAGAAGCCGTGCTAGCATTTAAATAAACATATTTCTTCCTTCGTTGAGAAAGTCTTGCTATGGAAATTTGCAGCTGACCTAAATAGCGTGCTTACTGATGCAGTTAAAATTATGAATTACATAAAGGCTAATACATTAACTTTGATATTATTCTCTTTGTTCTATTAACCACATGAGTTGATCATAAACAACTTATTGCGTGCTGACATACAAGCGTAGTCAAGGGGAAAAATTCTGTTGAGAACATCTGAGTTATGGGAAAATCTCTTAGTAATTTGGTCCCAACATTTTAAAGATGCAAAACAGACATCTGGACTTACTTTTCCCTAACATCTTCTGCATTGTTAATAATATTAATACTTCCATGGAAGAAAAGAATGCAATATGTTTTTCAATGGCAGTTAAAATAAAAGGGCAGAACTGAAACTTAAAAGCTTGGAAGAATAGTTTCTGTGGGCCACTGTGCCATTTTCCATGATTCGACAATTATTAACCATGAGGTGATCATCTGAATATTGCATACTTGCAAAAATTAATCACTGAAAACTTTTCAAATTTGGTACAGTGTTTTGAATTTTATTATCTGCTCAAAGAAAATTCATTCTAGGAAATTCATTAGTTTTAATCCATTTCTTTCCTCAAAAGATATTGTAAATTTATAACTTTAAAGGATAGGTTGTTGGATCTGAGTACTGATGAAAAATTGAAGATGGATTTTTAAAATATAACTTCATTTTCTTCATTTTGGGAAAAAGTTATAAATTAATTTCAAGAACTTGATGAAATTGCTTTAACTTCTCATTTCCACTCTCATCAGTGTACTACTGAGAGATGAGTTTTTCTACTCTAAATGTCGTTAAAGCAGTTTAGACATATTTGTCCCTCTGTGGGTAGCATTATTGTCAATCCAACCTAGAGAAGATACAAGCAAAAAACAAGCCCATCGGTCACATTCAAAACTTTAAATATTGACATATATGGACTTCCTTCAAAGTATGTGTATAAATATTTAATGCAGGAAATAAACTGTGGTAAAGAACTCAATTTTTTATATTTATTTTTTGTTTTTATATGAAGCACTGATCTAAAAAGACCCAAAAAGAGGAAAAGACTAAGAAAGTTATTAAAGAGGCTTTCTTTCAAAATGTGCTAGGATCAAGTGGTTTTCAGATGAGTTCTTTTAAGCTTTTAAAGAACAGAAAACTGGTGTAATATTTAAACAGTTCCAGAGAACAGAGAGAAAGAAATCATCCCCATTCTTCTTATGAGATCATTATAACCCCGATAGGAAAACCTAACGGATAAGACAAAATAAAATATCATGTTTAAAAGACTTATTCAAAAAATCTCACATGATGTGGATGATAGGCACATCTTAAAACAACTCCAGAATGTAAGGATAATTCAATACTGATAAAACTATTAATATAAAGAATATAATTAATGTACCAGGTTAATAGGTCAAAGGAGAAAAAACCATAAGCATTATAATAGATGCCAAAAAGACAGTTGACAATGTTGAACATCCATTATTGATTTTAAAAAGTGAGAAAATAAGGATAAATGGATACTTTTTAATATACATGTATTAACAGAGAAGTCAGATGCACACACACACATCTCAAGTCAAAAGCCGGCACCATGCTGAATGATGAAATGCTAGAACTATACTCGTACACCAGGAACAAATCAAGATCTTCTATCACCATTATCGTTCAATGTTGCTTCCAATCTCTCGGAGATATTTGAGGATCTAATATGGATGCAATGTGGTAAATTGAGTAATGGGGCCCCAAAGATGTCCTTGCTCTAAGGCCTGGAAGCTGTGAAAATGTTACACTGTATGGCAGAAAGGAATTTGAGATGTGATTAAGTTTACAAAACTTAAATCAGGAGACTCTTCTGGATTATACACGTGGGCCCAATCTAATCACATGATCCCTTAAAACACAGAAAAAGTCAAAGAGATTTCAAGTGTGACAAGGACTTGATGCATTGTTGCTGGCTCTAAAATGAAGCGGCTCACATGCCAGGACCTGAGAGAGGCTTCTAGATGCTAAGGGGGGCCCCCAAATGATGGTCAGCAAGAAAACAGGGAACTACAACTGTAAGGAACTGGATTCTGCCAACAACCTAAAAAAGCTGAGAAGTAGATACTTCTAGAATCTCTGCATTAGAGCCCAGCAGGACGATACCACAACTTCACCTTTGTGAAATCTGGAGCAGAGAAACCAACCCAGACTTCTGAACCACAGAACTATGTGATCAGAAATCTGTGTTGCTTTAAGCCGCTGAATTTGTATGATTTGTTGTGGCAGTGTTATAGATTGAATTTGGTCTCCTCAATGCTCATATGTTGAAGCACTAACCCCCGGGGTGACTCTGTTTGGAAACAGGGCCTTTAAGGAGGTGATGAAGGTTAATCGTGGCCATAAGGGTGAGGCCCTATACTGATAGGACTAGCGAGTGTACCTATAAGAAGAGGAAGACACGCCAGACCTTGCTCTCTCTGTATGCGCACAGAGAAAAGACAAACAGCCGTATGAGGAAGAGTGAGAGGCGGTGGTCTGCAAACCAAGGAAAGAAGCCTCAGCAGGAATCAACTCTGCTGGCACCTTGATCTTGGATTTGCAGCTTTAAGAACTGCAAGAAAGTTAATTTGTTGTTTAAGCCACCCACTCTGTGGTATTCTGTTAGGGCAGCCAACTAATGCATAGTAATGGGCAGTGATAGGAAAACTCATACCATTGGTGAGAGCTATCAACAGGGGACTGACTCTCGCTGTGTGAGATATCTGGGTTTTATTGTTTATTTACACTTGGTTGATAGTCTATTTTTGAAAGTTTGAAATTTTACCTATGTGATCAAATTTGTCAATCGTTTCTTTTATGGCTTCTGGATTTTATATCTTGCTTAGAAAGGCCTTCAAATCTCTCCACACTATCGTTCTCTTACTCACTCTAGAGTACCTCTGGAATGCTGGGGTACTAAATGAGCATTCTTCCCCTGCCCAAACTTGCTTTGCTTTCAAAGCTCTCTTCTATTAACGTTCTCTTTCCTGCTTACCAGTGTCCCTGAATACCAAGAACAGCCCATGGTGTGTGACAGGCACAAAATAAACTTATCTTCACTAGACACAGTTATTTTTAAGAGATACTCTAAGTGCCCTGTCTCAATTTCTACTGGTTTCTTTGTGGGTTGTTTCTTCTCCCCCTTGATTGTTTGTTGCAGAGGAGAAGAAGGGAAATTCCATCATGTGCATATTTCCACTATAACTCATGTTTATTATATTGAGAGAATGTTAAAATTTACCTGTTGAGTAGACAGCTGAACCACTCATGTACCATGTACCATGTGGCTGATTAAAACAAAAAGGCACTCCTTGGACATTCCAATCCTGTTCAAAGCAATACCCAAGACATTTTTTCACTTCTCCTTACCTATGTCTATTATTTCAGATTTCCACTCTGCCTTTTTTTTTTTTAACTAGCACTCATGCATGGTCCTTTGAACGACTTTTCATGCAGTCCTGTAGCTACATCTTGTCTGAGCCCCCAGGCAGTGGCGTGTTGGAGCCGTCCTGCAGCAGCTAATTGTCTGATCTTTTCCCAACACTACGTTAAGTGAAGTCAAGTTGATCACTTGAAGTTAGTCTTTGTAGGGGTATTGAGACCAAAGAAATTGGCAAATGTTACAAATCAGATTCTTTTTTTCCCAGAAAGCACTGGATCTAGGATTTAAAACACAACGTTAGCTAGTCTTCTCCATTCCCTGACCAGTCATACGTGTTTCTGTGGGGACGTAGGACAAGAAGCCAAGACAATCTTCTTGCCATGTCATTAAATAAGGTTTACAAAGATCACTCAGAAGAAGACTTGGATGGCCCCTGGAAGTCCTTTTTCAATCTGTGGATTATTGTAATCTTATGTTTGATAAATTACTAGCAATTTTTTTTGGTAAAATAAAGATTAAAAAATGGCTTTTATTTGGTAAGATACAGAACTAAAAACTCTGAGTTTAAAATTTTATACAACATCATTTTAATCAACTAAATGCCTATTAATAGGGTGATGTTAAATAACTTATGTTCAGCCCCTAGTAAGGAATATTATACAGTGGTAATAAGTATATGAGTTCTTGGCATAAAAAATATTAAGTGGAAAAAGTGAATGGCAGGAAAATGTGTATGCTATGATTGGATTATGTACAAAAACTATATATAGATTGAGAGGGGACATTTGGGGACCTCTGAGGTGCTGATAATGTGTTATTTCTTGATTTGGGTGGTGGATATATTGGTGCATTCAGTTTGTAACAGTTATGTAAGCTCTAAAATTATGATATGCATACTTTTATATATGTGTGTTATACTTTAACTTAAAAGTTTACTTAAAAACAATATGTAAAGATATGTGCTTATGGATACACGTGTGTTGTAATTTCTTAGGAAAAAATCTAGAAATAATCATTTAATTATTAACAGTGGTTTCCTCTGGTGAGAGGACTGCATTAGGGGAATAATGAGGGGGACTGTTATTTTTTACTCTATATATTCTGTGTTGTTTGAATGCTTTACAATGAGTATATATTATTTTATAGGGATAAAAACTTCCACCCAAATATTAAAATATTTAAAAAATTAGCGACACATCTATTCACTTTCCCTTTAAGATGGATCTTTACTTTGACATTCCACTGTTTCTTGTGTTCTCCTTGGAGTTCCAGATGCTGAGAGGGCGACATCCTCCCCTGTCTTTTGCAAACACATTAACAAAGGTGACATACCTGAAATCTAAAATCTGCGTGACAACCAGCTTCAAAGAAGTCTCATTTGTCTTTGAAAACAATGTAAATTACCCAAATGAATACAGATTCCACTTTTTGAAATCTTCATTGAGAAGTGAATGACTAACTGATCGGGAGCCCACAAGCCTGCGTACCGGTCCTTATTTTCCTCCTGGGTGCACTTGGATAAATACTTTAGATTTAAAACATTCTTAGAAGTTAGTGTGAGAACGTATTT
Source organism: Equus caballus (assembly GCF_041296265.1). Lineage (NCBI taxonomy): Eukaryota > Metazoa > Chordata > Mammalia > Perissodactyla > Equidae > Equus > Equus caballus. Next base: position 44,555,121 of record NC_091704.1, read on the forward strand.
GGGGGCTGGAGACACAGTGTTTCAGTGACGTGTCGAAGGCTGGTCTTGATGAAGCCGTCCATGGAACTCAGGAAGAATTCTTCACAGAGCAAGCTGTACATGTTTCTTGAGACTCTAGACTGGGTTTCATCCACTTGGGAATAGGTTTTTAATCTATTTTAACCTAACTGGAGTTGCTGCTTGCAACTGTTCAACTGCGCTGAGGCCAAGGTGGTGAGGGGCTGCAGCCCAGCTTTTGCGCCCCCTACCTGCCGCTACATGGGCAGCCTCCACCCAGAGGAGTCACCATTTTCTGAATCACACAAAGCTGCTAGGTAGGCTGGTGGTGGCCCTGCCTGGACCTTCTTATAGAAAGCAAGACAATTTCTTTTCTTGGTCACTGGAATATCCTCTGGAACAAAATTCCTCTGAAGACATTACTTGCAACAACGTTGGATTAGGCTCATCTCTACTTCTGACAGCCAGCCCTGGTGGTCTAGTGGTTAAGATTCTGTACTCTCACTGCTGTGGCCCAGGTTCATTTCCCAGTGAGGAAACCATACCACCTGTCAGTCAGTTGTCATACTGTGGTGGCCGCCCATTACTGTGATGCTGAAAGCTATACCACCAGTATTTCAAATACTAGCAGTGTCAACCATGGTGGACAGGTCTCAGAGGAGCTTCCAGACTTTGACAGACTAGGAAGAAGGACCTGGCCACCCACTTCTGAAAAAATTGGCCATAAAAATCCTATAAATAGCAGTGGATCATTGTCTGATATAGTACTGGAAGGTGAGGGGATGGAGCAAAAAAACCAGGCAGGATTTCGCTCTGTTGTACGCAGGGTTGCTAGGAGTCAGAATCCACTGGATGGCACTAGCAATGATTCTGACACTTTTAGAGTCTTCCTAAGACTTTTGGTTACTTAGCTCAGCCTATAGCAAAAACATGGAAACATTCTTCTTTATTTCAGCATTGTTAATTCTTAAAGCTTTCCCAGGGATTGCCATTTTAAATCTTTGATGTCTGGACTGTCAAAAGAGATTTATTGTATATCATACTTCTTATCCCTTTAAGGTAAATCAATAAAGAATGCATTTTTATTAGACCAGACAGCACTGGGCTAGCAGTCTGAAATTTGCATTTTCGTTCTACCTGCCGGCCCTGACTTTAAGCTTGGAGAAAATCTTTACTCTCCGAATCCTGGATAATACAGCACTAACCTCTGGATATCTGGAACCTTCTGCCAAATAACCTCTTGGTCAAATCTGAATCTGTAAAGAGGATATCACTGAATTTATATTCAGTCCAAATTCTGCCTAAACTCCTAGGCTTACGCATGCAGAACAAGGAAGCAGATGGAAGCAGAGGCGCCCTATGGAATCCTCTTCAGCAGCAATTGAAGTTAGGGTTATCAAAATTTCAGAGTGAACTATTACCGATTAAACTCTGCTATGTCTCAGGATCCCTGAGAGAAGGCAAGGGGTGGCCAAAGCAACCCTCCCTTCTGGAGAGAAAGATGCAGAGTTCTGGTACTGCTTTAAGATTCAGAATGCAGACTATATTTCCCAGGCATGGAGGTAGAGTGGATCAAGAAAAACAAGAGCCCTCTGTGTCTCATCATTCTATCATCCTCCTTCAGGCTGAAAAACATGTTTTGAGGGTGTTTGGAGATCTAACAATTCTCATCTCCCTGTTTTTTCATGTGTAGCTGCAGAAAATCCCTGGACAACTGTCACGGACTAGAAAATTTGTGCCCCATTCAGAGAAGGCATGGGTTGCTGCTCCATCACTGAGCATGCTGCTGCATCTGCGCCTGGGCCACCCCAAGGCTCCCCCATCAGGGGCAAGGCACTGGGGCAAGGTAGGAGCCACAGGCAGATGGTCAACAGCATTGTATGGCAGGCGAGAAGGTGGGTATTCATGCTGCATTGACTATAGCTGCTGCTTCTCTCCACTCATTCCCATCGCTGGGCTGATGTTGACTCAACCTCTAGGCTGGGCCTAGGTCTCTAGATCTCTAGGTTACTTTATTTATGCCTTCCCCAACCTCCTATTTTTATTTCAGGCAACTTTTCCTCTGCTTTCCTTCTAACCCAGTTATAGCAAACCCCTTCCAATTTATTATACCACCAGTAACTTTAGTCCATCCCACCCTCCTGAAAATCTGTCCCACTTCCAGTTCATGCCAGCCAGCTCCCCTGAAGTTCAATCAAAAGATTCCACATAAGTTTCATACAGTTCTTTAAAGCTTTCACTGCAGTATCAAAAGTCTCAAATTTGAGGGTTTGAAAGTGAAAATTTAATAGTCAAGAATTCTAGTATTTCAATAAAACATGACAAAAATATACATTATAAATGTTTACATACAGTGCTCATGGATACTTTCTACTCCCGTGTTTTGTCTAATTGTTTTTAAAATGATAGCATTCTATAAAGATAATAGGGGCCGGCCCAGTGGCGCAGCGGTTAAGTGCGCACGTCCCGCTTTGGTGGCCTGGGGTTCGCCAGTTCGGATCCCGGGTGCGGACATGGCACTGCTTGGCACGCCATGCTGTGGTAGGTATCCCACATACAAAGTAGAGGAAGATGGGCACGGATGTTAGCTCAGGGCCAGTCTTCCTCAGAAAAAAGAGGAGGATTGGCAGTAGTTAGCTCAGGGCTAATCTTCCTCAAAAATAAAAAATAAAATAAAATAAAATAAAATAAAATAAAATAATAAAGATGATAAACTCTAAAGGAGTAAAAATCTGGTTTGAAACCCTGCTCTTCCCTTACTAATCCTGCTCAGTCAGGAGGGCTATTCACTGGGCTTAGAGTTTGTTTCCTTACACGTAAAATGAGATTGTAATACCTGCTTTAAAGATATGTTTTGAGGATCAAATGAAATAGCATTCATAAAATACCTGGCACACAGTAGATGCTCAGTAAATGTTAGTTCCCCTATTCTGACCTCCCCTCGAATAATATTCTTGTTTAAGTCACTGCCTAAGTGGAATAAATAGATAATGGGTGACTTTGCATATTTCTGAGTACCTCATCAATCTCTGACATTGCCATTTCTCTTTATCAGTGAATTGCCTTGCCCAAAGTTGGGCTTCAAACAGTGGTTAAGTTCATTGGAAGTTATTGTTTTATCTTCTTTTCTTGATCTAAGTTTAATAACTTTATTAGACATTAGTCCACCCGCATGCCCTGAAACTTCTTGCTTTACAGTAATCAAAGAGTTTCATTATGGGGCCGGCCTGGTGGCACAGGGGTTAAGTGCTCATATTCCCCTTCGGCGGTCCGGGGTTTGCTGGCTCAAATCCCAGGTGTGGACATGGCACCACTTGGCAAGCCATGCTGTGGTAGACGTCCCACATATAAAGTAGAGGAAGATGGGCACAGATGTTAGGTCAGGGCCAGTCTTCCTCAGCAAAAAGAGGAGGATTGGCAGCAGATGTTAGCTCAGGGCTAATCTTCCTTAAAAAAAAAAGTTTCATTCACTGCTCTTTAACAAAAAAAGTAAAGAGCATTTAGGAATCCTTCCAAAGGATACCGTCTTTTAGAACAAGAATTCTGTTAGAAACAGTCTAGTAAATAAATATACGAGAAGTAAAGACAATAGGTAGTCCTCAAAAGTGTACAGATCACCTATTGCCCAGATTTGCATCTGCTCAGGTCCAAGAGTGAGGCTGGTGGAGGTTAAGTGTTTGCATATTAATGTCTAATTGCTTTCCAGACGCTCCACCAGGAGAGGGCTTCAGCTGCCCTCTTTATTCTCTATATCCAAATGCCCTCCTTACCCCTCGAATTTAGAAACTGAACAGAAGCCAGCCAGCCTATCTCAAGATGCAACAGGACTCCTACCTTATAGCTGCTGCTCAGTACACGTCTGTTGAATGAATGAGTGAATGAATAAATGAATGCATTTTAAATGACAAGAGATTTTCACATATTGAGGTATACAGGGTAACTATTCAAGTTTGAAACTGATTCGGCTTGAACTAGAAAGCCTGACTTATGGGCTATCAAACACACATTGTACATCTGCTTATCCACTAAAGTAAGGAATCTCTCTTGAGATAAAGAATGCATACTTCGCCTCCTTCACCCTGTTTATAACAACACCCTGTTGGTAAGGCACTATTGGTAACGCCCAGATTAATCCCTTTCCTGGCACCATGGTCATGCTAACTTGTTAATTTGCAAGTGAATACCTCTTTGAAAATGTATCCTGGGTGTGTTTTATGTATCTCCTTTGTTCTAAAAAGATATAAGACTGTGCTGAAACTCATGCTTCTCTGGAACATCTTCTAAGGCCTTCCTGGGTTATAATCCTCACTTTGGCTCATAATAAACTCACCCCAATTTTGATTTGTAGGTTGGTTATGGATTATTTGCATTGACAAAAGTAACTTTATGATCTTACAAAGATCAGAGAGCAAATTTCCTCAATTTGTAATGAGAGGAGTTAAGGTTCCATCTCTCTACTTTTAAACTCTCTGATCTTTGATTGCATTTGTTAATTGTTCTCAGCCCCATGGAGAATGTTTGTGGAATCTCTGATCCACAAGGGCTTGTTTGTAGGGTGGATCTAGGTTGTGGGGACCTGGAAATGGCCACCCCAAGATATGTCTCTTTGGCACGAGGATTATTTGAGGCTGGTTTCTTTGCAGACAGGAAAGCAACTGAAAAGTAGAACTTACTTACCCTTTGTAAGAGACATTTACATTGTAAAGGAACTCTCCATCTGTAAAGATATCTCTAGAAACTCTTAATCAATGGGGAAGGCAAGGACTTAAACCTGCATTTGTTTATTGTGCTTGTCCGGTAACCTCCTGTAACTGACTCCCCCCACCCCCAACATCCTCCTTTGTCTTTAGGGATATGATATTTGAGGTGGTGGTTTCGGGCATTTTGGCGGGTTGCTCGGCTTGCCTGAGCAGCTCCCAGGTATACATTGACAAATAGAAATGGCAAGCAATAGGATATATTGGAGTACATGAGGAAGCCGTTTGGTGTAAACCTAATTCGGCCTGACCTTGTCTTTCCAGAAGGGCCTGACTGAGGCCGTTGAGCATGCATTAATATATCTGCTTTGGATATTCCCTATGGCAAGAACAAGGGCCCTTGAGATAAGGATGCAACTTCCCTCCCCCTCCCAACGTTGGCATTTCTTTAAGGATTAAGCATCTTTCCTTAGGCTAGGAACTGATTACTGAGCTCACCTGGGACCACCCAGCTCAAGACAATAGACTTGCCTCCTGCTACGCCCACCGAGATAGCAGACCCACTATCTGCTGTGTCCATCAAGCGCTGTGCTGTGCCTACAGGGCAATCTTGTGACTACTGTGGGAGGGACATTTCAATCATATGTGAAACAGCCTGTTTGGGGGTATATAACCACTCTGTGCACCCCACTTCTTTGGTGCCCTTTCTTCCTTTGAGAAGAAAGGCCCCGGGCCATGGTCCTCATAAAGCTTTGTTTAATTTTCTCTTGCTATTATGTCTCATGTGAATTTAATTCGTTCTCCGGCCAGACGAACCCACTTTGAATAGAGGAAATGTCTTCCTCCCCTACAAGGTTTTGTGAGACTGAAATTCATACAATTTTGGAGGCCTTCTCTGAGAAAAAGAAGGCCCCAATACAGTATTTGGTATTGTGGGGGACTGGAATTGGCCACCCCAAGATACATCTCTTTGGCATGAGGATTATTTTGGGCTAGTTACTTTTAAAAACTGCAGACATAGAGAAACTCTGAAAAGTAGAATTTACTTACTCTTTGTTAAGAGACATTTATGTTTGTAAAGGAAATCTCCATCTGTAAAGGTGTCTCCCTCTCTGTACCAGGAAGAAGGGGGGATGACCTTATCTCTAGAAACTCTTAACAATGAGGAAGGCAAGGACTTAAATCTGCATAATAACCTGACTCTTGTTTACTGTGCTTTTCTGGTAATCTCCCATAACGGACACCCTCCACCGCCAACATCCTCCTTTGCCTTTAGCTGAGGAGGGTATTTAAGATGAGAACCTCTGCCATTTTGGGGAGTTACTCAGTTTTTCAGGGCCTCTTCCATGTATACATGTTATAAAGCTTTGTTTGATTTTCTCCTGTTATTCTGTCTCATGTGCACTTAATTCACTGTCCAGCCAGAAGGATCCAGGGTGGGTAGAGGAAATGTCTTCCTCCCCTATAGTATATAATATAGATTTGTGTTTTTTTATTAATTGAATTGAAATATTTTACTTTTACAAATGTTAAGAAAACATATGACTATGTAATACATTGCTGTGATTGTTGGCTGCTAACTGACTCCTCCTCCGTGCTGCTGCCTGAGCTGGGACGACTTAAAGGTTAGGCTCAACTGGCACTGTCACCTGAAGAACATACATACTGTCTCTTCACAAATCCTAGGCTTCTGTACAGCATGGTGGCCTCAGGGTTGTCTGACTTCTTAACGGAAGCTCAGTACTTTAGAGTGATCATCTCTTTGAACAAGACAGAAGCTGCAGGATCTTTGACGACCTAGACAGTCACGGGGGGCCAATTAGAGACAAATCATACTAAGGGGCATGTGGATTGTAGAAAGCTTTTGTTGTTGTTTTTGTATGACCTGGTCTGAATCCTCATCACATAGCTCCTTGCAAATCTTCGTTCTCTGGGCAATAATCTTGAATTTACTGAGTCTACTTTCAAGATGCTGAAGTTGTTGCATGGTCATGAAACTGCATTGGGAATGCAGTAAATGAGAAATCATTAAAAGGTCTGACTCAGAACTCTGTGGACAAAGGTCAAGTCAATTTTTCTACAAGCAGTGCTGAAAGTATAATTGGCTAAACTATTGATGTCAAAGTGATCCATTCTTAATAACAATAGTACTAGTCTGTTAATAGATTCCCAAAATACAGACATTTGCCTCCCTGGAGAAGCAGAAATAGTTGCTACACTCAAACGTCCAGTCTGGTGGTTGAAGATTATTTGGGGTCGGAAGTGGTTCTAAAAAGCCAGTTTATGATTTTTGCTCCATTAAGATTTTTGAAGATAGATGTTAGAGAGAGAAGATATATATTATATCTGTATAGATCAATATATAAATCTGGATAGTGAGAGAGAGAAAGAAAGAGAGAGAGACTGTATACAGTATATGTACATACATGCATGTGCCAAAAGCATTCAAAGTAAATATTTAGCACCTACAAGAGTTTTTGTCTATTCCATTCATCCATTGATGGACTTTTAGGTTGCTTCCACCTTTTGGCTGTTGTGAATAATGCTGCAATGAACAGCAGTGTACAAATATCCCTTTGAGATCATATTTTCAATTCTTTTGGATATATAACCAGAAGTTGGATTACGGTCTCATATGGTAATTCTATTTTAATTTTTTGAGGAATCTCCATATTGTTTTCCATAGTAGTGACAAGAGATTTTCACATATTGAGGTATATGGGGTAGCTATTTGAGTTCAAAACTGATTCAGCTTGAACTAGAAAGCCTGACTTATGGTCTATCAAACATACATTGTACATCTGCTTATCCATTAAAGTAAGGAATCTCTCTTGAGATAAAGAATGCATACTTCCCCTTCTATGCACTATTGGTAACAACACCCTATTGGTAACGCCCTATTGGTAACACCCGGATTAGTCCCTTTCCTGGCATCTTGGTCATGTTGACCTGTTAATTTGCAACTGAATTCCCTTTGAAAATGTATCCTGAGTGTGTTTAATGTATCTTCTGTGTTTTACAAAGATATAAGACTGTACTGAAACTCATGCTTCTCTGGAACACCTTCTAAGGCCTTCCTGGGTTATAATCCTCACTTTGGCTCATAATAAACTCAACCCAATTTTGATTTATAAGTTGGTTATGGATTATTTGCATCAACACTTCTTGGTGTAGTCACAGCAGGATTTCAGAGAAACCAGCCAGAGACCACCTGGACTCTACACTGAACCAGCATTCGGTGCCAATAGGGGCCCACTGAGCCCCCTCCTGGATCACTGCATTCTTCAGGTGATCTTGGTGAGTTCTACTGAAACCCAGACCTCCTTATTTTAAGTTGACAGTCCAGAGTTTATATGAGCTGTTTCAAACCTTAAGACTAGGTGTCTTAAGAGGGTATACCAGTACATACCCTAGGTAAGAGGAACCCATGGGGGATTTCCTAGGCCAGGGGAGCCTAGGGGGAACTTTGGAGTGAATGGGGAAAGCTGATCTTTTTAATTTGGCTTTAAATTGTAAAGAGTTGTGTTTACATAAAGTCTGAACAAACTGCTTGATAGAGAAATGAGAGACTGATGTTCTGCTCCGAAGAAAAGAGACATTGCTCCTCCTGGCTGAAAGGCATTCTCCCTTAACAGGAGCATTGGAGGGTCAACTCCTCACGACATGTAGCGGTCCCATAGGGAGCTTCACTGTCATTCATGTTAATTAATTAAAGGCTTGTCCAGGAAAGCTTGTGAGGTTTGGTCACCCGAGCTCCAGGCCCCCATGGTGGTTTTAGGCTGCTGACGGGAGAAACTGAGGCACGTAAGAGAGTGTTTATGACCTTTCTTTAGGGAGTAACACTCACAAGCAGCACATTTCTGACCCACTCCACTGTCCCTAGGAATTGTTCAGACTTTATAGCAAAACAAAACTAAAAGAAAAGCAGGAAATTGAGCTTCTAAAAGCCAACTAGTTCCCGAATGGCCAGCCTAACCTCCAAATTCAGGCCGGCTTCATGCTGTGACTTGCAAGTGCTTAACGATATAAGGATAGCTGCTCATGGCTGGCAAGATAACCCAGGATCATTTGAAATTACAGTGGCCACGGTAGGGCTTCTTTTGAGGAGACAGGTAACAAAGAGATTTTTTACAAGGCAGAGCTCACCAACTTTCAGCACAATTGTTCAAAAACTAAAGGTTCTGGGAGCTGGGAATATTTACAAAGAACAAAAAAAAAAATATTTTACCAAGCTTGTTTCATGTCCTGAGGGCTTGGCTTAATAATGTCAATCTAGAGGTCCCGAAATATGGTCAGACAAAATGATGCACTGCACCCCATTTTGCAGTCAGAGACAGAGAGAAATGTGGGTTGTACTCTATTCAGGGCTAAGGGTCCTCCTAAGATGCTGCCAGCCTCAGGGGAATTGCATTGGTTATTAGAAGGAAGGTTCTGATTAGATAAGATCATTTAAAAAGCGCACTTAAAAAGCAAAAACTTCAACCTCCTGAAATAATCTTATTGAAAGTTGTGTTGCAAAAAGCTAATAGAAAATTGTTATAAATAGTAATTAAAGGAATATATTAGGCCATGACTTTACAGACACCCCCATAATCTACAAGTTAATGACACTCTGAGAGATTTTCTGGGAAACTGCTACACTAAAGATTCCTGGAACTGTTCAATACCGCCAGGTAGTTACTGTTCGTCCTGGCTGAAACCGACAAGGTATTCAAAAGGATCAGAAATTTGGCCAGACTGGAAGCTGATATTCAGAGTCTAATAGGAATTTTCTTTCCAGGCCTTCTTCCCTAAATTAAATTAAGCTAAGCTCCCAGAGGGGGACAAAAAGAGGAAATTAGGGTGATATGGTTGGACAGGTGTCCTCAATTTACAAATCCCTGTTAAGACTGGAAAACCAGCTCTAGAGGCAGTTCAGATGCCACCCAGTTCTTTTATCTTAAAAAGGATTATGGCCTCGCCTTTCTGGGAACTGTTATCTAGCTTATCACCAATTCCTAAAACTGAACAAAGAAAAGAAAAAAGCCCAGATAAACGACCATAAGAGCAGCCTCACCCCAAATCTAGCATCTTTAGTGTCTTCTCCACAAATACTACTAAAAAGGCTTAAAACAAAAACGTGGATTCATAACTAGGGAGGCTTGTACTTGATTCATGGCAGTAACTTTAAAACATTAGCTGTGCAGTCTCTGTGTATGTGTGTCTGTATGTGTGTTACATGTGTGTGATATTTTTACGTCTGGATGCTATGGCCCCAAATTAAGAGCTCTGTTTAGTTGGCTTAAAGTAAGCACTTACCAAAATTATTTCTAAACAGAAAAGAAAATAACCTAAATGTCTTTAAGTTAACACGATATAAAATTAATCTTTGGTAACTGAAAGCTTATTTAAGATTGTTGGTTTGATTGAAATATAAAACGTGTCCTCAGAATTATCAATATTTGGATATGATTCAAACATGTCTGGGTTTATTGGTCAAATAAGCTGATGTTATCTCTATTACAAAACCGGGTAGCAAAAACAATAGCAAAAGATGGCTAATTAGGTCTAAGGTCTCATGAAGTTTTATAGGCAATCTAAATAATTATTGGGAATGCGTAAACTAAATAAATGTGAAAAAGATAAAAGTCTTGGGTAAACTTTTTAAAATAATTGTCTTATGACACATATATTTAAAATAACTTCCAAAATCTTTCTGGTAACTTGAAACTTTGAAGTGTTGCTAGGTAAAATTGAATGATAAAAAACTCACTGAATATCTGGATCATTTTTCAAATAAGATGAAATACTGAAACATTATCCCTAGACATATCTAGATTTGTCTGATTTTGGCTTCTTATTACAAAGAAACTAAAAGGTATTTGGGTCTATTAGTAAACATGTCTTGTATTTTATTAAGATTGTACCATGAAGTAGCACGTTTCTGAAAATTATAAAAAGTATTTATAAATTTGCCAAGCCACAGTATGTTAATGTAAAAGACAGCTTGTAATTACTTAGTTTTTAGTTTTTTGGTTTGTTTTTTTTTTTCAGAAGATCAGCAACAAGTGTAGGTTCTCCATCTTTATTTCTCAATTCTCAAGATTGTTTTGGCTATGTGGGTTCTTTTGAGATTCCATATGAATTTTAGGATGTTTTCTTCTATTTCTGCAAAAAATACCATGGGTATTTTGATACACATTGCAGTGAATCTGTTGATTGCTTTGCGTAGTATGGACGTTTTAACAATACTAGGTCTTCCAATTGATGAACAAGGGGAGTCTTTCAATTAATTTGTGTCTTTAATTTCTCTCAGCAACGTTTTGTGGTTTTCAGAGTATAAGTCTTTTGCCTCCTTGGTTAAGTTTATTCCTATGCATTTTATTCTTTTTGATGGTATTGTAAATGGATTTGTTTTCCTAATTTCCTTTTTGGATTCTTCCTTGTTAGTGTATGGAAATGTAACTGAATTTTGTGTGTTGATTTGGTATTCTGCAACTTTGCTGAATTTGATTCTTAGTTCTAACAGTTTTTTTGTAAACTCTTTATGGTTTTCTACATATAACATCATTTTATCTGTGAACAGAGACAATTTTACTCCTTCCTGTCTGATTCAGATGCCTCATTGCTTTTTCTTGCCTAATTGCTCTGGATAGGACTTCCAGTATTATGTTGAATAGACGTAGCAAGAGGTCTTGCCTTGCCTTATAGGGAAAGTTTCCAGTTTTTCACCTTGTATATGATGTTAGCTATGGGCTTTTATATGTGGGCTTTATGATGTTAAGATAATTTCCTTCTTTTTTTTTTTCTGAAGAAGATTAGCCCTGAGCTAACATCTGCTAATCCTCCTCTTTTTTTTTTCTCCTGAGGAAGACTGGCCCTGAGCTAACATCCGTGCCCATCTTCCTCTACTTTATATGTGGGATGCCTACCACAGCATGGCTTGCCACACAGTGCCATATCCTCACCTGGGATCCAAACCGGTGAACCCCGGGCCGCCGAAGTGGAACGTGTGTGCTTAACCGCTGTGCCACCAGGCCGGCCCCAAGATAATTTCCTTCTATTTCCAGTTTGTTGAGTGTTTTAAACACTAAAAGGTGTTGAATTTGGTCAAATGTTTTTCTGCATCAACTGAGATGATTGTATGGTTTAGTTTTGATATTCATTCTGTTAGTGTGGTATATTACCTTAATTTCATATATTGAATCATTCTTTTATTCCAGGAATAAATCCAACTTGGTCATGATGTACAATCCTTTCAATGTGTTGTTCAATTCTGTTTGCTGATGTTTTGTTGAGGATTTTTACATCAATATTCATCAGGGGTATTGTTCTCTAATTTTCTTTTGTTATAGTATCTTTCTTTGTCTGATTTTCATATCAGGGTAATGCTGGCAACAAGTTTGGGAGTGTTCCCTCATCTTAAATTTTTGGAAGAGTTTTTAGAAGACTTTGTGTGAATTATTCTTTAAATGTTTAGTAGAATTCCTTAGTGAAGCCATCTAGTCTTGGGCTTTTCTTTTTGGGGAAGTTTTTGATTACTGATTCAATCTCCTTATTAGTTGTAGGTCTGTTCAAATTTTTTATTTCCTCCTAATTCAATCTTAGTAGGTTGTATGTTTCTAGGAATTTATCCATTTCTTCTAGGTTACCCAATTCATTGGCATATAATTGTCCATGGTAGTCTCTTATGATTCTTTATATTTCTGTGATGTCAGTTGTAATGTCTCTAATTTCTGATTTTATTTATTCGAACCTCTTTTTTTCTTAGTCTAGCTAAAGTTTTGCCAGTTTTGTTTATCTTTAAAAAAACCTCTTAGTTTTGTTAATTTTTATTATTCTTTTTCAATTCTCTCTTTCAAGTTTAAGGACTCCCGTTAGCAGTTCTTGTAAGGCAGCTCTAGTGGTGATGAACTTCCTCAGCTATTGTTTATCTAGGAAGGTCTTTATTTCGCCATCATTTGCAAGATATAGTATTTTTGGTTGGCAGTTTTCCCTTTCAGCACTTTGAATATATCACCCCACTTTTGGTGTGTGTATATATACCATTGTATATATATGCACGCACACACAGAGGGAGGGCGGGAGGGAGGTTTATTAGAAGGTAATGTCTCACACGATGTTGGAGGCTGAGAAGCCCTGAGATCTGCAGCTGGCAAGCTGGAGACCCGGGAGAGCCGATGTGTAGTTCTAGTCAGAATCTGAAGGCCTGAGAACCAGGAGAGCTGATGGTGTAATTTCCAGTCTGAAAGCCAGGAAGCTGGAGACCCAGAAAGAGCCAACACTTCAGTCTGAGCGGCAAGGCCAGAAAAGACCGATATCCTGCCTCAAGCAGTCAGGCAGGAGGAGTTCCCTCTTACTCAGCCTTTTTGTTCTGTTCAGATCTTAAGTTGATTGGATGAGGCCCCCCCAACATTAAGGAGAGAAATCTGCTTTACTCAGTCTGAGCGAGAAGACATAACAAATAAACTGACCAAAATTCAGGGAGTTTTTTTTTTTTTTAAAGATTTTATTTTTTCCCCAAAGCCCCCCGGTACATAGTTGTGTATTCTTCGTTGTGGGTTCTTCTAGTTGTGGCATGTGGGACGCTGCCTCAGCGTGGTCTGATGAGCAGTGCCATGTCCGGCCCAGGATTCGAACTAACGAAACACTGGGCCGCCTGCAGCAGAGCGCGCGAACTTAACCACTCGGCCACGGGGCCAGCCCCCAGGAAGTTTTTTAATCTTAAAAGACAGCCATTCCCAATTCACGGAAAAGGTTCATGGGGCAGTCTAACAATCCTTTAATGACAGTCATAACCAAGATGCCATCAGTCACCTTGCTCCTAACTCCTCTGGTCAGCAGATACTGTAGATTCCTGTTTATTAAAGTGTGAACAAAGGACCGTTGAATGGAACTCACCTGCGTGAATTAAAAACACAGGTTCTGGGACCTAACCCTAGACCAGCTGCGCTGGCATCTCCACGGGTGCTCTGAAGCAGGCTGAATTTCATAGGTATCTATGGCTTTTGAATATAAAAATAATTTATTTTTTGGACGTTTTCTTCATAAAATGGCTTCAAGGAAATAGGCAGAGGCTAAAGGCTCTGAACCAAATTCCCCCTGCTTGTTCCATGTGGAGAGTGATATCCATCTCACCCGGCATTGAACAAAGAGGAGCTAAAAGTGGGGACCCCCAAATCCTTGCTCCATCAATTGAATTCTGACTATCTTTTCAGTAAGTGGGTGTGCTAAATAAAATGGTTCATTTTTGCTTCTTGGCGTCTACTGAGTAGGCAGACTCATCCGTCTTTTGCGATGTTCTTACCTCTGGTTCTTAAAGTTCTGAGAAGAAAAAGAAAGGAAAAGAACTTAATATTTATTGATCTCCTAAAATATGCCAGGCTCTATATTACATACAATCGCATAGCTTATGGCTGACTTAATCCTCACAAAAGCCCTGTGGAATAAGATATTATTAAATCTCCATGAAACTCAGAGATTCACTTTGCTGGCCCAAAGCCACACAGGTAGCAAGTTAGAGAGTCATGAACTGAATCCAAGACTGTTTAACATAAGGCCCACGTTTTTTATGTATTGCATTTTGTTGTTCTCTTAGATTAGAGCACAAGATCATTTGGGGAACGTTTATGGAGAGATTTTATACAAAAGTATAGTTCTGTTCATGTAAAGAGAGCTCTCTGAACTGGTGAATGAATATATGTACTCCTGCGTATGGGTGGCGGAGGGATGTGTCATTTGGGCTACTTCTGGAGACTTCCCTGGTATTAGTTAATTCTCCTCTGTCTCTCAGGGTACTTGGGTGAAAGCCTGTGAGAAGCACTGTTCTAAACTATTCCCTGTGTTGTCACATAAAACCCAGACACCCTAAGAAAATATAGCAAGAACCCAGATGGGATTATTGAAATAGATTTCATGCCTCTGGATGTCCTCAGAAGTGCAAATAACTCGCTGAAACAACTGCATATGAGCTGGCTTATATCCACTGTTCTTCTCTAATTAAATGTGTACTTCCATTTAATGGAAGTCAGAAGGAAGGATTAATATTTGGCGAGATCTGCCCTCAGGAATAGAGCAGGCGGCAGAAGTTAAAGAGCATTGTCTAACTATCAACATGCAAGAAGTAAAAATAATAAACCATAGCTACAAGAATGTCGTAAAACACGTGAAGTGCTGTAACTTCTGACTCTATGGGAATTTGCTTTCCTTTAGCTATTTCTCCACAAAGATTAGTAAGAAAACTTATAACAGACAAAAGACCTCATAAAAGACAAAAGACTTGTATAACTTATACTATGGTAGCTTCAAAAAAATTCTGACCGTTACCGCCCTGAGCTGCTGCTCCAAGAGAATGTCTGTTGATGCTCTCCTTGGAAATGGCTCCCCTCCTGCTTTCTACCCAAGTTGCTCAAGATGGACCTCAAACCACTCTTTTTACACAAAGGAGGATAATTTTGAACAATTTCGTAGGCAGCCTAAGAACGTTTTGCTTGACATTACAAAGGCTCTGAGTAGGAACCAACATGCTGTTGAACGTTGGTGGGTATGGAGAATAGTGTAGGACCCAAAAGAAGACAAATGAAACTTGAAAAAACACCTGAACCAGAAAAGCCACAGGCATTTTCTTCGGGGTTGAGCATCTTCACCAATTTCTTATTTGAGAAAGAATTGGAAATTCATATCAAATGACCACTATATTGAATCTATGCTGAATATAATATTCAGCATAAGTTTACCTTAATAATAAAAAATATACAGAGTTCTATTTTTGTTGTCTTCAAAATGTCTTGAGTTGAAGCACCCCTTCAGGTATCATTGTGGATTATTTGACCTGCTTCTTATGCTTGTATAAAGAACAAAAGCTGAGAAGCAGCAATCCTTAAAAAGGTTGCTTTAAGAGGTTAATTTCTGCCTGCATATGCTGTACTTTTTTCAAGGTAGAGAGAAAATCAGGAGCTGCAGTAAGTGTGCCTACACCCAATATTCCAGAACAGAATTGGAGTTAGAATCCTAAGTGATGGAATCACCCAGGTCAGCATTAAAGAAGGTAGCAAAGCAGATTGTGTTCCTAGGGTAAGATTTCAGGGAGGAATATAAATCCTAAGAAGTTGTCCTGGATCTGAAAAGTGGTGGACCCAACACTAGACTGGTCAGTGGGGTTTCAGACACATTAATTCCAGCCAAATAAACATTGAAGGATTTTGAGGCAAATCTGCTTAAGTCAAATATTTTGATACTTTTTACAGTGCTGAAATATATGGAATATTCATGGATTCTTAGAGATCACCATAGGTAGATTCTCACCAATGAGTCCAGTTTTTCCTTTCATAGCCCTCTGATGAAAGGTGTGGGCAGAACAAAAATTCATTCACTCAACAAATATCGGCTAAGGAACTCGTTACCCAATTAGCTCAGCTTGAGTCAAGTGCCCATCCCTGAAGCAGTCAGTTGTAATCAGGAAAGTGAGGGTCACGATGTATGAGCTTGGCTTTGATCGTAACAATGAGAATGAGGGGAGAAGAGAGGCATTTGCTATGTGTTGCTAAGAAGGCCACTCCATAGGTGTCCAATATAACACATACGATAATTTTTTCAGATGTCTAGATGGTTGAATTTTCTCTCATTACTCTATCATCTTCATACATCTAGTCCCTAAGACAGTGCAAATAACCTAATAAATGCTCAGACAGTGTTTGTTGAATGAATTAACGAACGAGTCCTTCACTTTTTCCTGTGTCAATTTCAAAGATAACATGTGCTTCCTTTATCTGCCCTGGCATTTGTAGTAGATTCGCCAAAAAAACCAGCACTCTTCTTCTCTTCACACTTTGCTTCTCTGAACTATTTCATCTATTTCCGTGACTGCAAATATGTTGATAATTCCTACACTTTTATCTCTAGCAAAGATCACTTCCCTCGACATAAACTCATGATGAAAAGTATTTGAATAAAGGTGAGTGAGCAATGTGAAAAGAGAGGATTGGCAAAGGGCAAAGTTCTGGGGAAGAACATTTGGGGCAACTTATGCCAACTGGCAGTAGCCTTCCTCTACGTCACTGCAGTGTGAAGGATTCTGATTCCACATCCAGGCCCTGGGGGAAAGGGTGCCAGTTTCAGGGAGAAGGACAAGAGGTTAAGGTCAATTGTGCCACATGTTTGAGCCATTGTAAAAGCTGTACGGAGGGAGATAAGGCAGCAAAGGAGACTGAGATAGAATAACTAGGTAGGAAGAGAATTAGGATGCGGTTAAGTCAAGGGAAAACAAACTTACGGCAAGAATGGTAACTAATAATATGAAACACCTAAAATGGTCATGTATTATACTGTCAAAAGAGATGTCTCTTTGTATTGGTAAACAAGTCTTTAAGAATAGCTGTTTCAGTGGAGTTTTGGTTGTGCAAATGATATAAGTGGATTGAAAAGTGAATAGAAGGTGAGACATTGTGGACAAGAATTGTGGACTACTCCAGGAGCTGCCTATATATGAGAGGAGAAGGCAGTGTAGCCAGATTGGGCTACGGTGCCGGGAGAAAGTCACATTTTTTTACAGGACAGAAGTGAGCATGTTTGAAGCCTGTGCAGGAGAAAGAGTTCAAATGGAATATTGTTGGAAAGTCATTTTTGTGTCTTTTAAAGAGATTTCCCTTCTAGATTAGGGAAGAAAGTCTGGCTTTCCGAATGCCTTACTCCTTTTGAAAATGTGTGTCCTAAACCACTGAGCTTCTAGTTGTTTCAGCTCCTTTTGGAAAGGCTCAAGGAAGAAGTCGTCTTCAGTTGGTAGGACTGTACTGTTAGAGACAGTTGGCTGAGGTGGTGATATGAGGGTAAAAACACCCTTAGAAGCAAACATTCATAAAACATGTTCAAATTATGATTCGTTTGCTTGGATTTGAGAATGAATGTACAAAATTTGTGGGTGATAAGCTTGAAAATAACTAGGGAAGCTAAGTCAATGCAAGCTCACGGGCTCTGAGGGACTCACATAGTGCTCAATCTGGAATGTGCCCAAGTGTCTCTGCTCAGGACCAGTGACTCTTGAAGTTTCATGTGCCCACACGAGTAATAAACATAGGAAGATTGTGATAAAAAGCTAGGCGTAGGTAAAGTTGATTTCTAATCTGGATACATTGAATTTAAGGTAACCATGAGCCATCTAGTTAGGTATGTTAACAAAAGTTTGGGAATGAAAGACAGCTCATGAAAGGAATTAAGTTCTAGTATTAGAGAAAATGATACACAATCTAGGTGGTAAATGAAACTGAGGATCGATAAGTGATGTGATAATATAAGTAAGAGGGTGATTAGGACAGCATTGTCCAGATACATAGAACAGTGTAACGCTTCGTTCTTAGAGCTTAAGCCAAATGGATTCTGAGATTAGTCAGACAGTGGAATATAAGGAAGCTATTGGATATGGAAAGTTATCCATAATACATGAAGTAGCAAAAGCAAATTGCAGGATGTGCATGCTATGGTCATAGTTTTGTAAACACTCACACACAAACACAAACTGTGTTCATGTATGTTAGTATATGAATAAAAAACTAGAAAATACACTAACAATAATTCTCTTTCATTCAACATAATTATTAACCACCTATTGTGTGCCAGGCATTGTGCCACATGATGGGAGTGCAACGATAAATAAGACCAAGTCCCTGCTCTTGAGGAGCCTGTAATCTAGGCAGAGAGGAAGACTGCAAACAAGTAAACAAACAGATGAGCAGGTTATTAGACACTGTGATACTACCAGGCACTGAACTAAGCACCTCAAATTCATTATCTCCTTTACTCTGTTCAACAATTGTAAGAGTTACTATTAATAGTTTCATTTTATCCTTGAGGAATGGTTAAGTAACTCATTCAAAGCCATACTTCTCTAACTGTAGGAGATAAGCACCAATATAGCAGAATCACAGAGAGTGAAAAGACCAAAAATTGTGAAACTTTTATAGTAACTTTTGCTTTGGTGTCAAGATAAGTAATATAAACAGAAAGCCAATAAAAATATGAAAAGTTTCTCAACTTCATTTATAGTCATGAAAATGCAGATTTAAATTATAGTAAACTAGTACTTCACATCCAGTAGCTTGAAAATTCTTTCTTTAAATGAAAGAATCAAATGCTAGTAAGCATTGGAGCAGTGGGGACTTTCACGCACCACTTTGAGGAAATGCGGTTAGCATATCCCCTTGGAGACAATTGGCTCTATGTGATAAAGCTTAATACGCACATGGTCCAGAAATTCCATTCTTAGGCATAAACCCTAGAGAAACTTTCACATCTGCTAAAAGGGGAAGTGTACGAGAATTTTCATTGCAGTGTTATTTGTAATAACCAAAAAAAAAAATGGAAATGATCTAAATACCCGTGTTGTATGGTCATCCATACACACACATAGACACACATGGCTTAAGGTTGTGTTTTTAGCATCTATAGAACAATATTCTATAAAAAGTTATTGAATAAATGAAGTAATTATACTAAAAAATTAATATTTACTAATCTAAGTGATATTTATTATCTATCTCTACCAGTTAGACTATAACTCAATGAAGGAAGGGATTTTTGTCTGTTTTGTTCCCTGTGATATCCCTGCTACCTAGAACAGTGCCTGGCTCATAGCAGGTGCTCAATAAATATCTGTTAAGTGGCTAGTGTGAAAATAAATGAACCAGAGCTCTGCAGATGAATATAGATGAATTACAGACATATAATTGTGAATAGAAAGAATAAGTTTCAAAAGAAATATATAAATGATACCATTTATATAAAAGTTAAATTTTTGTAAAGCGGTACATATATTGTTTTGGGATATATGTATATATGCAAATATGTACATTCAGATACATACATACATGTATAGCTGTGTGGGTATATACATGCACATGTATATATGTACAGTCAATTTTCGTTATTTATAGTAGTTATGTTCTATAATGTTACCATGAACACTGAATTAGCAAATACTGAACCATTGTTTCGATGGGAAATTCAGGATTAGGTTCCTGTGAGGCTCTGTTCACAACTTTTTTGTCAACTAATCAATACATAACCTCATTTTATGAGTGTTTCCACTTAAAGACACCTTATTCATTATATATTATTGATTCATTACTTTGAACTCACAGTCAGCAAGACTATAAGTCATGGCTGAACGAAGCTTATTTAACACGTTTTCTCTGAAGGGCACATGCAGCCTTCTCGCTCATAGGACACCACACAGCACTTCTGCGCCAAACTTGGAGTCTCATTGTAAACAACAAAGACACCAGCAAAAAGCACAAAAATGCAAAAACGCCTGGCACTAAATAGACCACAAAAAGGACTCTTGTTCATAGTTTTAGAGCTGAAATGAGAAAGGATCATTGTCTTGCTTAGCATCAGCTGGGAACGTGTGAGTCAAGTGACTCAAAATATTTGGTGTTCTCTATGTGTGTCTATGAGAGAGCTGGGAATATTGATTTTGGGCTTACAAATAAATTTTAGCAAGTATGCAAATTTGCAAATATGACAAAACCTCAAATAATGAGGATCCACTATAAATTCATGTATTTTGCTAGTTTATTAATTACCCATCATTCATGTGTATATGTATATATATACACACATACATACATATACATATTTATGTTACATATTATATTGTTATATACTATTTATATATAATATAGTATGTACTTATATATGGTATAAATAAATGCATGAAAATGATGAAGACCAAATTTGGGCAAATGGGAGTAAACTGAACTATGGGAAAGACGAAGGGAAAGGGATATGATTATGGAAGTGGATTGATAACATTTTTTCTTAAGCTGGGTGGGAGAAATACAGTTATTCATTGTATCATATAAATCTTTTCTTCTCTTGTTTGAAATTTACAATAAATTTAAAAATTATTTTTTTAAATAAGTCAAGTATTGATAATTCTCGTAACAAAAGAAGCAGTAACCCACCTCCATCCCCACATGGAATCCTACTTCCTAGAGGCAATCATGTTCAATCCAGCCTTTTCTTTTAGAATTTTACTCCATTAAAATAAAAAGATGCCCAGTTCTTGATCCTGTATAGAATTTAGAATTGCGCACAATGAATGCATCACCATATCAAGAGTGTAGATCTCCTTCGGAGAAATAAGGTCCATTTCAAATGTAGAATTAACTAGTCCGGTTAAATTTCAGACCAACGTTAGCCCGGGGAAGCTAAATTGAATGGCATATGCAACAAATTGCTTACTAGATTTCAAAGATGTGGCTGTAAACTCCCTAGAGTGAGGAAGAAGGATCTGCAGATTTGACAGGGGTGGGAAGGATGGAGGGCAGGTTGATGTTTGAAAGGCACCAAAAGGAGTTGGACAGCAATGGTGATAAAGATGGTAACAGTGAAATACACATGAAAAGGTGGCCTTTAGAGCTTATTAACAAAATATGCTCCATGGATCTTGTCCGGCCCTACCTACTTAATGAAAACATGGGTTTGTCTGTTGTGTTCATTAATTCCTGATGCATAGTAGGCACTTAATAAATATTTGTTGAATTAGCAAATAAATGAATGCAACGTTAGATGGAGTGTGGCAAATGTAACAGAATAACATGTCACAATGCTGTCGGTAGTTTCCTCTGAAAAATTCCTTCGTGGATATAAATTGAAAATATTTCTCACCCAGGTTGGAGACCTAAAGAAGAATGAAATTTGTGCTTCCAGCACCTTCACGTTGCCGGAGTCTCGGTGGAAATCTGCTAGCCTGTGTCAACAGCATAGCTTCACTTCATCCAGGAAGTTACAGTGAGAACTCCTCATTTCCAAAAGTACTTATTGACGAGAATTCATTTAAAATCAGAGGGTGAGGGGGCTGCACTGGGGGAGAGTAGAGGTATTCTTTAGGGTACTTGTTTTTCAAAGCTGGAACTTAAACCTTCTATTTATGTCCTTTGATATTTGTTTTGTCTCTTTCCTTTCTCTGACTTTCTCACACACTTTGGCTGATATTTTCACACTTGAAACATTTTAATTATTTATGGAAGGACTTAAGGCTGAGGGGCTGGCTTATCTGCTCATGACTTTCATTAGTTTTAAGTTTTTTGTGTGTTATATCCTGGGAGTTCTCACCATATTTTGCAAGTTTATTTATCACCCATCATTCATTGTCAGGATTTGAATCAGCAAATGTATTCTTTTGTTTAATCTTGTTTTTTTCCTCTTCTTTCTCTGCGCTTAATTCTGAATAGCAAATACATCATAGTGCTTTATTCTTTTGGTTCTAATCCATTGGCAAAATACTGTAAAGACCCACGAATTCTTGCTCGTGCTTGTTTTGGTGATGGTCAATAGTCCCTTATTTGAGTACATGCCCCAGCATGTTGTGGAAAGAGTGAAGGTTGGAAGGTCTGATTTTTGTCCAGATTCTGCAATTTACCAGCTCTATGAGTTTAAGCTAATTACTCAGACCCTCTGTGCCTTAGTTTCTTTATCCATCCAGTGAGTATAAGATGACTGTGCTTACAGGATTGTTGTCAAATCAACTGAAACAAAAAGCTAGAAATGTGTTCTGGAAAGCACTTTTGATACCGACCCTGGTATCAGTTTCCCCACATTAAACCCAGCATATATGGGGTTAAAACCAAAACACTCATTTCCTGCTTACTCTCTGGCTTCCTGCCTCCAGAATCCGCTATCCTCCATCGAGACAGACACCGTCAAGGACAAGCACCTGGACCATCTCCTCCCCACAAAGAGATACGAGCTGGTGGGAAAGCTGCTGACCAGCAAGGTCACGAGCTCCCTCCTCTCTGCAAGTGTCTCAAGGCCAAAGACAGGCTGGTGGGAAAGCTCCGACCAGCAAGGCCATATGCTCCCCCTCCCCTACCTAAAGCCCCAAATAAAAACCCTTCCTTTTAGCTTTTCGGGGAGTTTGGGATTTGAGCATTAGCTGCCCTCTCTCCTTGCTCAGCGCTGTGCAAAAATAAAGTTCCTACTTTCTTCCACCACACCCGGTGTCAAAGCTTGGCTTGCTGTGCAACGGGTGAGTGAACTCACTTCAGGTTTGGTAACACTTTATCAATCTAAAACATTCTTGCCAGATGTCCCGTTAATGAGGTTGCCCTGATCACTGGTTTAGGTGTGCTGGCCCAGAATTATCTGTTCTTCAAGAGAGGCAGAATCATAGCCAAGCCCCTTGGTAGAGCTCAATTGTTCAGTCATTCTTAAAGATATTATTGAGCACTATGTGCCTGACACTTTTTGAGAAGTTGCAAATACACTGGTGAAATGATAGAGGTAAGTCTTTACTCCCCTGAGCTTGTATTCTAGTCAGCAGAAGATTATAGGAAAAGTATAATTTATATAGAATAGGAAATATATGTGCACAGGTATATTTATATTTATACTAAAGGAGTGATGGCATGTCATTAATGTTGCAAATTATACATATAAATAAGTTCTCAAAAAAAATCCCCATTCTTATTGCGTACGTGCATACCTTATAAAAACCATGGGCACTGAAAAGAAAGCCAAGGTGATGTTTAGGGTGGAGGTAGAGGGAATGCTCACTCCCTGAGCCAAGGCCAAGCCCTAGTAGGGGCCTTCATTAGCAACCCCATAGAAAGACCATTCTCTCTCTTTTCAAATATAGCCACCTTCTTTCCATTCTGACCCCTCTTGCTTGTTTCTTTTTTCAAGAGAAAAACACATTGCCTGTAACCCATGAAAGACTTTTTCCTCCACAATCTCCATGACCCAACTAAAATAAATGACTGCCATACTATAAACACCTTCCCTGTCACTCATCCCACCTTAGAGACTATATGTATATGCCCCCAAACAACCCCCTTTGGGTTTATTTAATCTTTTTGGCAGAAAGCAAAAGCTAGCTCATGCTTTGTCCTTATAATGTGGCATAGTGGCTGAGGACACGTGGGTGGAAGGCTCAGGTGCCAGATATACTGCTTAGCAATCGTGTGAGTTTGGGCAAGAGATTCAGTTCTTCTGTGCCTCAGTTTCTTCATTTGAAACACGAGATAACAAAATTACTCATCTCATGATGTTTTTGTAAGAGTTAAATGAATAGAATGATCACTCAAGCAATATTGATAGTATTGTTATTTCTTGATAGGGTAGTTAATCTTAGTTTTACCGTAATCTTCTAACAGAGAGCATGGTGGCTCTAAGAGAATGAATAAAGGTTTATTCAGTATATATAAACTCAGAATGAATCATCATTTTAACTGTAGGAAGCTATATAATAGATGTGATGTTTTGGATCTGGGATCTGTGACCCCAAATAATTTAATTTTTCTGAGGGATTATTTCTTTGCTTACTGATAATGAAAAAAAGTTAGCCTCTGTTCATTTCAAGTTCTAAAAATGATATGAGAAGGAAGAATTACAGAAAACAGAAAAACTATATTGAGGAATTAAAATTATTCAGAGGTGAGATGAATGAGAATCAAACGGAAAAGTTTTGAGTTCATGCAGGCAGGAAGAACAGAGAAGAGAAGTTCTTAGTCATATAAATTGATGTAGCCCAATGGCCTAAACAGAAAAAGCAGTTTGAAAGGCTTCTGGGTCATGGAAACAATGAAGAATAGAAAATTCACTCTTGGTGTCAATTTTCTGGATTGTTAAGTGGATGAAATGACAATTAATTTTAAAGTGTTTTGAAAAGAATAAAAGTGCTTTAAAAATGCGAGGCCATTTAGTGATGAGCAGATACACTCCTTCAATAATGGATACTTAAGACAGAAAAACAGGATCTTGGGTTGTGCTCATTTCATCAGCATCCTGTTGATTTTGGTTGATTCAGGGTATGGGGTGTAGAGTCAGCCATTCGTTGTTTAATGAAATTTAGTATCCAAAATAACTTATTTTGTTTACATAAATATTCGTCTTCTTTTAAACAGAATTTTTGGCCTTTGCTGTTGCTACAGAATTTAAAAAAAAAAAAAACAGTTTCAAAGCAACCTAGCGTATGACTACTGCTTACTCTCATGTCTTTCCATAGGTTTAGGAAAACTTGAACTTATACTTGAAATAAATCTCCATAGTGGTGCAAGGAGGGAGTTGGAGAGGGCAATGAAGACAAAAGTCACAGGATGCTGAAAAATCTAAGACACTTCAGTGGTTGAAAAGAATTTGATGAATATTTTGATAGGTGTGTATTTACAAATTATCCGTGTCAGATGCACTATCACATCTTTAAAAATGGATCCGAACATGGTTGACAGTGGTGTTCAGTGAGGATTGGTTATAACCAGAAAGTATCTGATTATGCTTGCAAGAGAAAATTCTTGATTCCTAGGATAACATCCACCCAGAAGCCCTATGCTTGGATCTTTAGCAGATGATAATAATTTTTCAAAATGTCTAAAGCTGCTTCTTGAAAATCATCCAGATACAGGAGGCCTTGATGGGAGATTTTCTCAAGATATGAGAGAAGACATCTAAAGAAAAAGCAAAAATCTTATTTTTGTCAAACTATTATAGTATTCCTTGATTTTTTTTATCTGCAATTATCCTTTGGATTACCCTTGCATGTCCCCTCATTGTGTCCTATTGCAGGCTGATACACATGGGATCAGCAACTTTGCCCTCCTCCTAAAGTAAGTTTATATAGATGTGGAGGGAACCAAGAAACAATGGAAGTTTCCTGGAACTTCTAAGTCATTTAGGGGGAAAAATTTAAAAGGATCATATGACTTAGACCCTGCTCTCAAGGAGCTAATAATCCAAATGGGGGAGAAGATTAGTACAAAACACTAAGTGTTCAATGGCATTGATGGTAGACAGCCTCCAAGAGGGCACCCAATGACTCCCCTCCTAGTATTCACACCCTTGTGTTGTCCCCTCCATGTCATAAAGGGGTTGTCTGTATAATCAATAGGATATGACAGGGGTGATGGTACATACATGACTTCCAAGATTGAGTTATAAGAGATAGTGTGGCTTGCATCTTAGTTGCTCACTCTCTCTTCCCTCTAGATAACTCCCTAGAAGAGAAGTCAGATGCCACGTTGTGAGCTGTCCTGTAGAGAGCCCACAGGTGAGACACTGAAGTCTTGGGCCAAAAGCTGGCAAGGCCCTGAGGCCTGCAGCCAATAGCCACATGGGTGAGCTTGGAAAAGAATCCCGCATACCAGTCGAACCTTCAGAAGACTGCAGCCTAGCCGGCATCTTGAGTGCAACCTCCTGAGATTCTCTGAGCCAGAACCACCCAGCTCTCAGAAACTGTGAGGTAACAAATGTTTATGGTTTTAAGCCCCTAAGTCGGGAGGTAATTTCTTGTGCAGCAGTATATAACTAACGCAGGGTTCTTCAGATAAAGTGCTCTTGGAATTAGGAGAAAGTGGAGGGAGCTCATATGGATAGGCAGCTTCGAGAAAGTGTGGCAATAGTTTCTGCGTTTCACACAGAGAGAGTAAATCTTCCTGCCTCTCACGCCCAGCCATGTAGTTCCTTTCTCCAGCAAAGTCACTGTTACTAGTTTCTTGTGTATCTTTCTGGCATATTCTGATGCTGATTTTGAACATCTTCAATCTACATAAAGACTAAGAATGAGAAAACTTGGTACCATGTTTTAAACCCACTTGCAACGTGGGTTCCTAAAAATCCTAATTTTGAAAATCTGTTGTCTGAACTTGCTTCCTTTTTATTCTGCTTTTCTATTTTGCTCAGATCCATAGAATAGACTATTCAAAGTTGCATATTTGGACTCGAGACTATTTCAAAATCACTTGAGAAATAAGCTTTTTTAGATGATCACTTCTTTTATGCAGCAGACTAGTTCGAATAGTTAATCTTTCCTTCTTTTCTGGAAATATTTAGCTTTCATTAATAATTCATTAGTGTTAACAGTGTGCTCAGCTGAGGGTCCCTGAATAATGAATTTACAGCCTTTCAGAATTGTGAGGATTTCTTGTCCTATAGGAAATTAACACATTAATTATTAGGGTTTTATTCTTGCTGATGAGCCTCACAAGCTTCTAAGACTTTCCATACACAGGCTGTCGGTGAAGTTATACTTTTCTTCTTGGGAACTTATTTGTATAACATGTCAGCATTTGGAATCATGTTAGGTACCTTCTGCTTCCTTTTCAAGTTTAACTTGTGAAAAAATGTAAAAGACCATCTGAATTAACATTTGAAGATTCAATGAAAACTTATTTCAGTCTCAGGTACACAAGAGAGTTCTTTATTTTCACTTACTAACCAATTTTTCTTCCACATGTG
This sequence comes from Equus caballus, assembly GCF_041296265.1. Classification (NCBI taxonomy): domain Eukaryota; kingdom Metazoa; phylum Chordata; class Mammalia; order Perissodactyla; family Equidae; genus Equus; species Equus caballus. The sequence goes on from NC_091704.1 coordinate 44,582,018, forward strand.
ATGTTTCCATGAATCTTTAGCCTTAGTTCTATGGTTGTGCTTCACGTCCTCTTTGTAGCCTCAGTTTACTTTTTAGCATGTGCTTCACATCATTTTGAAGTTGGCTACAAACTTTATTTATTTTTTGTTTATTTATTTTTTTAGGAAAATTATCCCTGAGCTAACATCCACTGCCAATCCTCCTCTTTTTTTCTGAGAGAGATTGGCCCTGAGCTAACATCTGTGTCCATCTTCCTCTATTTTATATGTGGGACGCCTGCCACAGCATGGCCTAATAAGTGGTGTGTAGGTCCACAGCAGGGATCTGAACCCGTGAACCCCGGGCCGCCAAAGCAGAGAGCGTGAACTTAACTGCCATGCCACTGGGCAGGCCCTATAAACTTTATTTTTAACCCCAGACCACAAAATATTCACATGATTTAAGACACACACGCACAATGATTAACATATTCTAAATGCCATAAAAACCATAGCAGTCATGCTGTTTTACTTGGTCAACAGAGTGTACTTGTTTTTATTTATTTCTTTGAAGGTTCATTTTTGCCCTTAGCCATGTGTTTCTGAAATTTTTTCCCCTGCTTTAGTTAATTTTTAACATGGCTTTGCAGAATATGCAATAAGTAATACAATTCACAGAAAGTTTCTCCAGCTTGACCTCATGTCCTTTGCAATGGTGTAAGAGTAAACATTTGCTCCTGGGCTCTCCTAATTTCCTCCATCCAAACTTAACTGACTTTATTTTTTATTCCTGGTCCCTGCCCTATGAGGCCAACTCATAACAGTCTACTGTATATGATTTTCCAGGTTTTCCAATTTTATTTTATCTGTCTTAACATTCATCACTGTTCAGTTTTGCTCCATCTACCTACTAACACACAATGCAAGTCTATCTTCTTCTGTGAAAACTTCCTGGATAGAACACATTTTGGGGCTTGATAAATTAATATATTTTTTTTAAAAAAAACAGTAAACAGCAAGAAAAGTCTAATGTTCTAATAAGGATATACTACATCAGTCCCACAAACTCATAGAAAGAGACCCTGTTCCTGGATTCTTGGAGCTTATGGCAAAGGTGGCAGCCCACTGAGAGAAAGCATACAGATTAGTAGTTCTCCAAGTTTAGGTACTTAAGCAAAACACCACCTGGGTTGCTTGTAAGAATTGAAGATTTCTAGGTCCCACTCCCAGAGATTCTGATTCAGTAAGTCTGAGGTGGGATCCAAAAATTTACCCTCTGCCAAGATTTCTATGGAATGAGATTTAGTCTCATGCTCTGAGGATCATTTTGATGAGAAACACAGAAAGTTCTTACAAGATCAGTATGTATATGTTCATAGTCTTTAAACAAGGAGAAAGGTGAATTAAGTGTCTATCATACATGGGAAATAACTATCCATCTTTCAGATTTTCTAGAAGATTCTTTAGCGAAAGCATAAAGGAAGCATTTAAGTAATTCAAGAGAAAAATATATTTATGGGAAATTGTCTTGTGAAGAGTTTAAGGAAACTATTGGAATTTGCTTTGAAACACGAAAAGATAGAAAAATCTAAAGGAAAGTAGGCATTGTTGACAAGGTGGAAAAATTTGAAATAGCTAAGATGGAGGCTAATTTAAACCTCACATTAATTCTAATAAGTCTGTCTGCATAATTAGAAGTTATGAACCTATAGCTGGTTCCCATTTAATCTAGAAAGACATTTGAGTTAGGTCTTTGCCTACAGAGCAGTGATTCTCATTCCTGGTTGCACAATAGAATTATCTGGAAGCGTTAATAAATATTTATGTCTGGATCCCACCTGCTACACATTGCATTTTAATAAGTCTCAGGCATGGCCTGTGCATTAGGATTGCTAAAACCTGTTCAGGTAATTTTAACGTGAAGACAAGGTTAATAACTACCGTTGTAGTTAACCTGGCAATACTGCAGGGCTGCAACTTGTCAAGTACTGGAGTTTGATAGAAATTAAATTATCTAAGGCAGACTGATAGTAGGCGAATTCACATACTATGCACAGTGCTTCGCAGTTCCTCATCCCTCTTTCTGTTTAGACTTACTACTGTCAAAGATAAAAAACTTGATAACCTGCACCGTCCAGGGGAGAGAGAGAAAGGCTGATTGATTGATTGCGTTTGGGAGAAAATAAACATCTGATCACTAGAGAAATCTTTCAGTCTCTGAGTTAGAGATGAGTCACCAGGCTCCACCATGAACTGGAGGACATTTTCTCAAGACTATCTCTAGACTCTTGGCTCTGGGTCCATAATCACTACTCATTTTTCTGACTGTAATTTGGAGTGCTCAGACGTAGTGTCACTACAGAGAGAGTGCACTGGCCGGAAAACTTGTGTATCCCAGTGCCCTCAACATTTATTTTCTTGTAAATTCATATGTTGACATGTGGCTTATAATTCTTTCTCTATTGAGTCCAGAGAGTATTGGTTGAGCCTCCCATCTCCAACAGCTCCTTTAATTATGGTGTCAGAATAATTTCTTGACTGTAAACTTGAGAGCTAAGACTCTGTGAGACTCAGCCTAATTGAGCAGCTGGACTCCTTCAATAAGATTTCTAGGTTGTTTCTTAACAACTATAAAATGTATTATAGACTTTTACAGCTGTTATGAGTCAGTATTTTATTTTATCAAGATTGAAACAGGCTCAGGGGCCAGCCCTGTGGCCTAGTGGTTCAGTTCACGTGCTCCGCTGCGGCAGCCAGGGTTTCACTGGTTCAGATCCTGGGCACAGACATGGCACCACTCATCAGGCCACGTTGAGGCGGCGTCCCATGTGCCACAACTAGAAGGACCTGCAACTAAGATATACAATTATGTACCAGGAGGGATTTGGGGAGATAAAGCAGGAAAAAAAAAAAAAAAGATTGGCAACAGTTGTTAGCTCAGGTGCCAATCTTAAAAAAAAAAAGAAACCGGCTCAAACAGGTGAAGTGACAAGCAAAGGACAGAGCAGGGACACGGATGGGTAGGGACACAAAACTTTTGAATCTAAGGACATTGCTCCCACAGCATTACAGTGTCTCTCACAAACACTGCTTGCCATAATGACTTTGTTTTCATCCACTTAGATGCCCCTGGCATTTAATGACAGTACGCCTTTGTTAGGAAGCAAATCTTTCCATGGATAAAACGACTTCATAATTATAGAAGCTCCACTTAAACAGCAATTTTTCCTGAGGCCTTATAGCTTCCAAAACCAATATGTGTTGACGCATGATGATACACTTCTTAAGCCTGGCATGAATTTCTTCCTTTCTTTTTAGTCATTCAAGAGTGCCTCTGCCTAAGCACACTAAAAATCGGGTAGAAGATGAAAAAAACTCCTTGGTTCAAAAATTTTATTTTTCTCACTTTGAAAAGAACACTTGAGCTTTGATAAAATGTTTATATTCTATTAGAAAAACACAGCCATGTGTTAAACTTCATTTTATATTTAAGAAACACAGCACCAAGAATTAAAGGCAAGGTCAGGATGCTCCATGGATGTGATTCACTTCCTTACGCATGTTTGAGCAGACCTCCTGCACACAGAGTTGCCTTCTAATGTACTAGCCATATAACATTTATTTTATCTGTTTCACTTCAAGTTTGTTATGCTGTCTTTGACCAGTGTTGACAGGGTGAACGAATAACAGAAACCAGACCAGAGATCATTATATTTTCTCTAGGCTGTAAATGTCACATGTCAGAACAATCACTGGATTCCCACTAGTCTGTTGATTGGATTCAGATTATGACCTCCCCATTCGTTCCACTTAAATTTCCCTGAAGGTCTGAGCTCAACCGTGCTCTGAAACGGTGTTGGCACATCCTGTGTAAACAGCCCATGCTCGGAACTCAGGAATGCCTCAGCAACAGCCTAAGAAAATCTCTATTACAAAACAACTTATAGGTTTGAGGTAAATCATGCTTTCAATCACTTTGGGAAAAGTACTTGCATGACGTACTTCAGTTTGTGTGAACTGGACAGAGAACACATGTCACAAGGGACTATCCAAAATGCTTTTAAACCAAGGGTTCTCTGAAACAGTGTGTTGGGATAAACAACTGTTAGGGACTCTGAAATGTAGGCTGTTCCTACTCCTTCCTTCCATGTCTGTTTTCCAGGTAGTTGCACAGCCCTCAGGCTAACAGCTTTCCTTTGTATAAGTGATATGACAATTTGTGTCTGTGTACCTGGCTTTTGCCTTCTCAGTAAAATATATTACGAGGGTCAAGGCCAGAGAGGAAAGAAGAAACTAACAGGAGAAGATGTTAGTACTACAGAAAATACAGAGCTTAGGATCCTACAAAAATGGTTCCCTTGGATTGCAAGATAGTAATTTCCTACCCTCAGATGGACAGAAAACCAGAGCACAGAAACGTTAATAACGTGATCACATTACACAATATCTACATGTTAGAAAATGTATGTGAAATCTGATTGAGGTGTGTGAATTGCAACAGTGCATCCCAACCCAAAATAAATGTGACCAGAAGTCTATTGTCCAAGTGGGGACCACCGACCCATGTAGGTCCTACACGAAACTGAATGGAATTCAGCCCAGAAAAAGCAAGTTCCTTGTTAAAGTCAGGAACAAATTAGTCTGCAAAGCAAATCAACACGTGTTCCAGAAATTTTAATTATTAAAAACAAGGATTGTACCTAGCGCCTACATCTTGGTTTCTAATAGCATTAAAAAAAAAAAAAGGAACCAGAGCTCCTTGGAGAAGTGGCTGATCCTAGGACTTGGGCAGAAAATAAACAAAATGAACCTGGAACATCTTTTAGTGTCAGAAAGCAAGAAAGCGTTCGAGAAAACCCAAAACATGTTGATGGGGATATGACAAAGGGCACAGGAGCCAACAGGAAGAGCTCCCACTGGCCAAATCTAGAAAAATTTGAACAAATAAAATAAACAAAGTAGTATTGGATTATAAGTCGAAATATAAAATAAATATCCATGAGTCCACACTGATATGAATATGAATCCCAAATGTTGTATGTTGACATTCCACCCTCAAGGAAGTGGATCACAACATTCCAGTCCTCAAGTGTGTGCTACACATAGTAACTTCCTCCTAAAGAGCATGTTACAGAAAAGTGTTGGAGAAGGGAGACATTTTACTCTGGAGAAATCTGACAAACACCTCTGCCAGGCGACCAAGGTTTACATCATCAGTGATAAATCATACTGACAGCATATACCCTTGATTTGATGTGATGTGATGAAAATGACACTTAACTTTGTGATCTTCCTCCCCCAAACCCACAATCATGAGAAAATGACAAGTTTTTTGAAATGCTTGATCAGTACTTCTCAAAACTTTCAAAGTCATCAAAACCAAAAAAAGTCTGAGAAACTGTCATAGCCAGGAGGAGCGTAAGGAGACATGACAATTAAGTGCCATATGGTATCCTGTAAGGGATCCTAGAACAGAAAAAGGACATTAAGTTAAAAAAAAGAAAAAGAAAAGCTAAGGATATCTGAATCAAGTATGGGATTCAGTTAATAATAATGTATCAATGTTGGTTCATTAATTGTGACAAAAATACCATGTTAATGTAAGAGGTTACTAATAGAGGAAGCTGGATGTGGGGCATAAGAGGACTCTCTGTATTATCTTCATAACTTTTCTGTAAATCTATGAATATTCTATAATTGAAAGCTTATTAAAAACGGTATTTAAAAAAACAGGGATAAGATGGTTGTGCAATGGGTAAGGAAAAGAAGACAGAAAAGGACATACCCAGGTAATGTGATTGAGTCTGTGGGAAGTTATAGAAAACTGGGGAATATTTCTTAGGGACCGTGCCTGTCCTGGGTGCGTGCTGCACACAGAAGGTCCACCTAGAGACATTTCCACAGGAGTGATGGTACAGGTTTGCATGTTAGAAGGCAACAAAGAAGAAGAGACGGATGTGAGAACCAGAATCTCTGCCCGGGAGCTCTAAGAGGGAAGAGCTGTGTTTACTCACGTTAAGGTTATGGGAGGAAGGTTTCTCTTGAATCCAGTTATAGGGGGTTTCAAGTCCACTAGTTCTCATTTCGCATTATAATTAAAAAACATAATTACACATAATTTATATATTTATTTATATAATATGTCTTGGTAAATATATAAATATATGTTTACATATTATTTATACATGTTACATTTCTGCATAATAATAATATAAGTATTATATAAATTATAATTCTAGGGCTGTGAGCCTGATTCTGGGAGAAAACTTCTAAGGGGTCCTTTTCATAATCAGTAAGTATCTGTTGAGCATCTGCTATGCATCAGGAATTAAAGATACAGAGATGAACAGGACAAGGTCTGAGGTCCTTGTTGTCAGGAATCTCATTAAATCATGGGGGCAGGTCCACTGGGTAGTATGAGAATCCCTAAAATAGAAGTAAACGTGAGGTGCCAAGGGGCCATAGAAAAGAAGCATCTAGATCAGACTTGGGGTCAGTGAAGACCTGAACTGAGTGTGGAAAGATAACTTAAAAATAAGCCAGGCGAAGGGCTGGCCTTGAAGCAAGCAAAGTCACAGAGGCATGAAGCAATATGCCTCATTTGAAGAAGCCCAGAGAGTCCGGCACAGCTGGAGGGAAGGCAGATGTGGGATGGTGGCAAGAAATGAGACCGAAGCATTAAAGAGTGTGTGGGATAACAAGGACTTGAGGAATGACTTAAGAACGTGAACTTTTTCTGGAATATTACAATCAGGCTCCTCACAGTCTCTCATATCCCACTTCTGGTATCCACTGGTGCTTTGTAATAACCTATCAAAAAGTCCTACAAGACAAATGGAGAGATGAACACAGTCGACTAATGTTGTCAGATGACGGACTGCAGACTCATGCTTCACTGTCGTTTTTATTCTTCTGTATGTTGCATTTCTATCATAAGGAATATATTTTAAAGGAAGTAAAAATGTATATGATGAAAGTGCAAAATTTCTGCCTCATGAAGATGATAAAAGAGTGTGCATGGGAGGGGAATTCCTACACCAGACGAATTGTGCCATAGCAAATTTTTAGAAATACTTACCTGACATTCTTGGGATGCAGATTTTGCTACTCATTTAACCATAGACTTAATTTTTCCATGGACTGTTCATATTCTTTGAGTGCCTTCAGGGTACAGAAAACTGCAAGTCAACCCCAGCAGGCCCTTAGCAAAAATGGAAGGGTTCTAAGAATTGGGAGGGTTCCCTTGGAGAAGAGGAGGCTCAGGGGCAATGTGTGAAGACCTGTTCCCAGGGTTGCTGTCATGAGTTAGCCAGGGGGAATATGAGGTTCAGGAAGGCTGAGCAAGAGCCCTGTCCATCTAGTCTACCCAGTATCCGCAGTGCCCAGCAGACGTCCTCGCAAGAGAAAGCTCTGAATGAGGACTGCCAGATGGCTGGGAGGATGGAGCGATGGAGGAAGGGGTTGTGGAAACATCTGGGAGTGATGCTGCCAACTGCACACAGCCGGCACCCTCAGGAAAAGGGGTGGAAGTCTGCTGCCGAGAGCCTCACTGGTATGTGGTGTGGGCTCCAAAACCAGGCTCTGTGGGGCCGCTTCCTGGCTCTGTCACTCTCCTGCCTGGTGAGCAAGAAACGTCATCTTCCTCTGCTGGGTTTCCTCATCAGTAAATGCAGGATATTAAAAGATATAATAATAATATTTATGGCATACGGTGGCTGTGAGGATTGTGATACACATCACTTAAAATACATGTGATCCGTCGATGGATTGAGCGATCTATCATCTATCTAAATTCAGCCTCTAACAGTTCTGACAGAAGCTGACACATGGAAATCATTAAAACACCATTTATCTATTCATTTTAAGGTGTCTTTCCTCTTTGGTACTTAGCCTCTTGAACACTAATAACGAGAAAAAAGGAGAGACAAGATAGGGAAATACTATACAATTTTCCATCTTATTTTACTCTCTCTTATTCTGAGTAAGGAGAAATTGAATGAGAACCATGAAAAAGTGATTATTGTGGAAGGAGGAAAATAACAAGTCAAAATGAACCCACAAAATTTTGAAAAGTGTGGTGTGATTAACATAATTAACTAACGAGATTTTCGGTTTGGTCAGATGGGTTGACCTAAAGTTGAATTTACATAGACAGAAAATGGAAGGAAGAGAAGAGGTGGCAGATTTTCGACACATACCAGGGTGAGAAAAATACTTTGCCACCTAAAAATGAATCTTTTCTCCTGCTTTAATCCTCGAAGAGAAAGGGGAAAAGAAACACCGAGGGCTGAACGCCCTGAGCAGGAGTTGATCTGTGCTTTACTCTTTGGCTGAATTCCTGACAGGCTTACTCATGCTGCTGCTGCTGTCCCTGCGTCACAGTGATTCCAGGAACTTCTCATGGTCACTAGTAAGGGAGCAAATTATCTGCTGCAGGTGGTGATCGTCTCCTCAATGACACTCGGCTCCAGACTATGAGAGAGGACTCTGCCTCCCTATCGCCATATCCCGCACTCCGAGTTCTCACCCACCGCCCATCACATCCGGCTAACAGCCTGTGCTGAAAGGCAGCCTCTCCTCTCAAGGCTGCAAGTAGAAGACTGTGACTCGGGCTTCATGACAAATCTCTGATTCTTGGAATTGTTTGGCAGGTGGATTTGCCGAACCACTAAGTTCGCGTAACTTGAAAATAAGATGAGAAAAGAGGAACAGCTGAGATGTCTGACGTTTCCTCGATTTTAAAAAAAGGCCCTACTCAGTGTGCCACTTGGAGTAGATGCTCCCGTGGGCAGCCATGACTGACCTTCAATGCATAGTAGGTCCCTCTAAGTAACTGCTGTGCCCATTGGCCTTGTCTCCTAAATATCCAGTCCATGCTCTTCCACTGGATATTCACATGCATTTGGGAGAATTGGGGAACTGACCCTAGTTTTAACAAAGGCCTGTTCAGTTATAAGGTTTTCTCATTCCCTTCACCAGTGACTGGTGTTGGAACGAATATATGACTCAACCTGGCACAGGAAGCATTTACTGGAGGCTGTGGCTTCGCCAGACATAAAAAAGTCACCTGTCCTATGACTTCGAGGGGAATCAGCTGAATGCTGTGGATGGTTGGATGGCAGAGGGGAAGCTGAGCCCACAATGGCATTGTTAAACTCCTGGAGTCAACCTGAAGTGGGTCCTGCCTTAGAATAACCTCCTGTGAGACCTAATTAAATGGCTTTGTTTTTTCAAACCATTTTAGTTTACTTACTTGCTGCTAAAGCATCCTAAAACTACCAAAATCTACTTAAAATACGGAATTTGTCTTTTAAATTACAACAATTTGATGTAAACAGATGAGATTAGCTTTTTAAGGAACACGGAGTTTCCTGATGAAGAAATGGACGAATGAATGAATGAATAAAAGCCTGTCTAATCACCAAGTTTTATTCATTAATTCTTCAAGCCTTAGTTGAGTGTTCACTTTGGGTCTAGCACTGTACTAGACAGTGAAGGTATGTGGATAAATAATACCTCGCCCTCAAATTGCTCATATCTGCTAGAAGATACGGATGCAGAAAAAGAACATGGAAGTACAATGTGGTAACTGTGATAATGGAGCTGTGCAAATATTCCTGGGTTCCAGAGAAGTGATGATGCCAGAGCTGTGATTTATAAGATAACTGGGAGCTAAACTAAGTCAGGTAGAAAGGAAGCAAATGAGCATCCCAGGCTTTGGAGACACTGTGAACAAAGGCAGGGCATCCATCACTCAGACTATAATGTGAATGATCACATTTAGAGTTGTCCAGTGTACAACCTAGCAACTGCAGGACGCAACCCTGAATAAAGGCACAGGAAAATAGAAAATAGTGTGAGAATTCACAGAACTACAAACTGTCACTCTTGCTGCAATGGCAGACAGGAGATGAGGTTAGAGAGGTGCTCAGAAATATGCATTCTTCTTGTAGAGTCACTTTATATAAGACGTTAAGGAAACTGAACTTTACCTCATAAGTTAGTATTTCTCATAAAGTATGTATATTAGATCACCTGGTGAACATTTTTCAAATGCAGACTTGCAGGCCCAACTCCCAGAGATTGATCTGGTAAATCTGGGGTGGGACCAGATTTAACCAAATCTCCAGTTGCTTCTTCTACCTCCTAGAATTGAAGAAAAAGTGGTGAAGGTGATGTGGTGTCACTGAAGGAGGTCAGTCAATGGGGTGACAGTCAAATTCGTTTCAGAAAAAGGCCATTTTTGCTGCTGTTGGAGGAATGGATTGGGAGCTGGCAGAGTGGAGGCAGTTGGGAAGATGTGCAGTAATTCAGATGAAACATGAGGAGACAAGGACAGTAGGGAGGGAGAGGGGGCCAAAGATTTATGTAGCTCCTTCGCCAGATCAGATGGCCTCCGGGCCAGAGGAGCACTGTGACCCTCACTTGTTTTCTGGATGGAGAGCCTTGTTTAGGAAACTCCTTGCAAGTGGGCAGAGAGTGCCAGAAGCCTGTGTGACGTCTCGTGAAATTGCTACAGCAACTGACTTCATGGTTCCTGCTGAGGAGACGCCTGTTCTAGGAATTGAGGCTGAGGGAGTCATTAAGCACTGTGGTCCCAGGCACCATAAGCCTTTCCTCCTATCCCCCTACCCCCTAGCCCCCCCCCCCCCCACCCAGGGGCCACAAACAGACAAACCTCACATACGACCCAAGATATTTGCAAAATGCCCCTTCAACTGCCAATTGGAATAGTACACACTGAGTAGTTAAGTGTTGTAAAGACTAGAGGCACCAAGAAAGGAAAGAAAGGAGGCTGGGAAGATAGAAAGAGTAATGAAACCCGCAGCTTTCATCAGACCTTCTTTTCCCCCCCCCGGCAGCTGGTGAACTGGTTGAGGAGATGAATGAACTCATTCAGTAATCCACAACCAAGTGTTTAAACACAGCTCCAAACAGCACTCTGCCACATGCTAACTGTATGACCTGAGGTGACTTATCTAATCTTTCTGTTCCTCAGTTTCCTTGTCTGTAAAATGAGAATAATAATTGTACCACCTCAGAGGGTAGCTATGTGTAATAAATGAGTTCATGTTTGTAAAGTTCTCAGAAGAGTGTAAGCACATTGTGTAACAGAGGTGCAACACTTTGCAAGCCCTTGGAAGTGCTTATTTAAATTTAAATACATTTAATAAATCATATTTAAGATAAATTAAATCCAAATTTGAATAAAATATGCTCATTATGTCTGTAATGACTGGCCAGAGCCTGTGTTGAGCCAGGGTCTCTGCTTTCGAGACTTCACTTCCCTGCTGGGACTTATGCAGTAGTTCATAGGGTCTAGTACCATATGGACAGCCATGACCATAGCCATAGAGAAATCTAGGCCCACATTCACAAGGCCATTTTTCAGCCTCTTACAGAGACTCCAGTGTCGTTATAGTTCTTATCTTGTTGAAAGCACCTGACTCTTTCATCTCCCCATGAGTTTCCAGTCTCTTGTATTTTAACCTGTGGTTTCCAGCCCTCTTTCCACTGATTAAATTTCTAAACATACAGGAAAAAATATTTATCAACACACCTATTATTCTAGCTCCAAAATGAGCTTTTCCATTCTCCCTTCCACAGTGATATTTCTACAAAAAACGATTATTTGTGTTTATGGTTCTACTCAAAGGATAACAGAATTTTGTTTATATATATGAGGCTCTGAGATACTGTCAGAAGAAAAAACTGCCTATAAACAAAAGGAAAGTCTTAAGTTAAAAGTTTAATTCTTGGAGGCCAGCCTGTTAAGTTCACATTCTCCACTTTGGCGGCCCAGGATTCACAGGTTCGGGTGTGGCCCTATGCATTACTCATCAAGCCATGCTGTGATGGCATCCCACATACAAAAAAATAGAGGAAGATTGGCACAGATGTTAGCTCAGCAACAATCTTCCTCAAGCAAAAAGTGGAAGATTGGCAACAGATGTTAGCTCAGGGCCAATCTTCCTCAAGCAAACAGAGGAAGATTGGCAACAGATGTTAGCTCAGGGACAGCCTTCCTCTCACACACACAAAAAAATTTAATTCTTAATTCCATTTCAAAGAACCGTGAGTGGGAGCAGAGTTAATTCTCTTATTTCTGAAGGAGAGTTAGATGTTCAGACACTGCCCACCAAGCTACACTTGACTTTGGGAATGTATTTTATTACAATAGGGAAACATTAACAAAACATCTAACCCCTTTTCAGGCTGAAAGACATTTGTCACACTAGGAGGGAGCATTCTACAGAACAAGTTTCTCAAAGTGTGGTCTTTGGACTGTGTATATCAGAAACTCCTAAAATATCGATTGAAATTTCCACGGCTCTACCTCAGGCCTGAGGAAGCAGTTCTCTGGGGTGGATCCAAGGCCCCCAATATCCAGGCTTACCGGCTAATTTTGTGCACACTGAAGTTGATTTATTTTTTTTAAAAGATTGGCCCTCAGCTAAGATCTTTTGCCAATCTTCTTTTTCTTCTTCTTGTTCTTCTCCCCAAAGCCCCCCAGTACATAGTGTATACTCTAGGTGTAGGTCCTTATAATTCTGCTATGTGGGACGCCACCTCAGTGTGGCTTGACGAGTGGCGCCATGTTCACGCCCAGGATCCAAACCCTCAAACCCTTGGCCACCGCCAGAGCAGAGCTTGAGAATTTAACCACTTGGCCGCAGGGTGGCCGCCACACTAAAGTTTTTGAACATGCCACTGAAGCCCTCGGTGGATGTTACCTCAATGGTTCTGATAGTTAAACTGAGCAAAGCAGTCCGTGAGGGCCAAAGTTTCAGAATTAGGGTAATCTTGGGAGAAGAAAGCCTCTATACTTAAGCATGATATTGTGATTTATAATAAGAAATATATATTTGGTCTTCATCCTTTCTGGCACAGAGCTCCTAAAACCCTTGGAATTTCCTAAATGATGAGTGTGATAAAGTTGTCTTTTGTTATGTTAATGAGGTAACTTTGGGAAAGCACCTAAGGATGGGGGCTGCTTGCCAGGGGAGCCAACTGAGTGATAAAGGAACTTTCAGGCCCACCCCTGACCTGGTGGGAGGGAAGAGAGCCTAGAGGTTGAATCAGTCGCCAGTGGCCAGTGATTTAATCAATCATGCCTACTTAATGATTGATTAATGATTTAATCAATGATGCCTACTTAACACCCAAAACCCCCAAAAGGACAGGGTCCAGAGAGCTTCTGGGCTGGTGAACACATGGAAATTCCTGGAGAGGATGGCACTCTGAGAGGGCATGGGAGCTCTGCGCCCTTTCCTCACACCCTGCCCTATGCATCCCTTCCCTCTGTCTGTTCATCTGTATCCTTTATCAGATCCTTTTATAATCAACCAGTAATCCAGTAAGTAAAACCTTCCTCTGAGTTCTGTGATCTGCTCTAGTAAACTAATTGAACCCAAAAAGGGGGTTGTGGGAACCTCTGAATTATAGCCATTCAGTCACAAGTAGATTAACAACCTGGACTTGCTACTGGCATCTTAAGTCCAAGGAGGGGGTCATTGGAACCTCCAGTCTGTAGCCAGTCAGTCAGAAGCACAGGTAACAATCTGGGCTTGCGACTGGTGTGTAAAGGCAGGAGCAAGGGCGGTCTTGTAGACCTGAACCCTTAACCCTTAGTGGGATGATGCTATCTCCAAGTAGACAGTGTCAGAATTGAGTTGACATCTTGGACACCTTGCTGGTGTCCAAGAACTGCTTGTTGGTGTGGGGAATCCCTCCCCCACCATGTTGGAATTGGGTCCAGGAACCCAAAAGACTAAGATACTTGTGTATAAATAAGTATTAAACTTAAGGCAATTATAATGCAAGAAAAGTGATACAGAAAATGAGTTAATTACTAGAAAATAGATCCATAACAAGTTATGGATAATTTGAAGGCTGAACCGTATAGCCTTTGAAGATCACATCTGCCACAAAATGTCCCTTGGAGATGCTGTCAGAAATAGACTCCCAGGATGCTCGTACTCGGTATTTTGAGGATATGGCAAACTTGATACCATGCTATTCATTCCCCCATTCGATTACAAATTCTCTGGGATAGAAACCACGCCTCTTGTATTCTTTGTGTCTCTGGGGACTGATCCAATGCCTGTTAATGATAGTAATAATAGACATCAGCTAAATGTTGAGCACATACTGACTGCTCAGTAAATGTTTCCCGAAATGAATTTGGGAAAAGGATCACTTTGTTGAGAAGAGTCCACTGTAAAGGAGAAAACCCAACATAGCTCAGTGAAACATTAAGGTGAATTTATAAAAGCACACACATTGTTGTTATTCAATGAATCCTTGACATTTCACTAAAAATGTCTGTCAACTTCTCACTTTTCCATTCCGTCATGCCAGGATTGCATGCAAGTTTGTTTACAAAGGTTTGTCACTGGCTCTCCCTGAGTCCTTGGTCTTGTCCCTCTATAGTACCCAGAATTTTGCTAACCTTCAACTCATTTAGTAATACAATATACTGAATTTTCACAATACTGAACTCTGTTTTATAAAGTACACTTTAAACTTCTTTCTTGATTTATTTTTATCTCTAGGGCTATGTCTTAGTTTATTTCAAAATGACTAGAGCTTAAAAATATTTCTTTAAAACAAGTTCTTCTTTCCATCAGCTCCACTGCAATATTAAAATACAAAAGAAGGTCTTCCATTGGTTAGAACAGCCCCTGGCATCTGGCAGGCTGACATATTTCGTAGGTAAAATGATACACAAAAGAGCACATGCTCTGTCCTCTAAAAATCACATGTGTTAATGAGAAGAGAAAACATATTTGGGCAAGTTTTATCTCCCATGGTGCCTGATGCCATTTGGGGAGTGAGTTTCACTATTTTTGCAAAATCTTTATTTCTGTTTCTAAAAGAGAAGTTTGTAAAAGCAGATTTTACACATTGAAAGAGCTTTTAACATTGTTATGAATTACGTGGTAATATGAGCTAAGGACAAATGAATGAAAAACACATAGATTAACAATCCTGTCGATTCTATATGTGTTTTAAAATTAAGAGAAAAAAATACATTGTGATACAACACATGGAGAGCTTTTACTGAACTAAAATTGTATTGGGGATGTAATTGACAGGGTTCAGGAGGCCCCTGGGATAAAGGCTTTTAGTACTTTTTTCCACAGCTGTAAATTTTAAACAATACAACGTGGGCCTCCTTGTTATATAAGCATGCAAAAAATGGTTATTTGTGTAGAAAGAATAATCTAAAGAAATCAACCTTACTTAGAGTCAGTTTATTGAGTAGGCCTATGAAAGGGAAATGGACAATGGGATCATAAAATGCCACATTAGAAAAGTCCCTAGAGATTATCCATAACCCTTTCATTCTGACTTGGGGCCAAAGATGATAAATTACTTGCCTGAGATTACACAAGAGATAAAAGTTAGAATTAGGTCTGGTTTGAAACTCATGATTTTAGTTCCCGATAGAAAAGAATTATTAGGCAATGAAATTGTCAGAAATGCTTGCTATTACTCAAAGTTTTCTCTCTGAACCAGAGAACTCTGCAGCAGCTACTTAACTAAATGACAATCTTCCCTCTATGCAAAGTAGCTATATGATGCAAATATTTTTTTTTAATTTACAATGTTATAAAATAGCTCTGAATAGTTACTATTTCAGCACTGGATCCTGGGTCAAAGGGAAATGAAAAGACTTGAATAAATTACACAAGACAGTCCAAAAAGATGATTTCTATTCTAAAAGAAGAACAAGGAGCATTTGGGAGCCGGGATGAGACAAGACCAGGCTGCCACCTCGTCTCAGTGTGACCTTGGGCAGGGTGTTGCTTTGAGGCTCAGATTTCTCATGCCACCTCCTAGGACTAAAATAATCCAGAAGAAACATTGAATGGGGAACCAATCTAAAAAGGATTTGGGTGATACAAATGTAGTACGAATGCTATTTTACACTAATTAGATATATATGTATTATACTAATTAATAGCATGTAGTAGTATAGTAGAATGCTAAATATTATTTATATTTATATTACACTAATACTGTTTTAAATGCTTGTACAGTCAATGTTTTTTGTTGTTATAAAGTCAATAGTAGTAGTAACTCTAAACAAAATCTTTGTAGAGACAGAGGTGTCATTTTTGAGGAATTCTAGAGGACTAATGAGATGACCGAAGGGTAGAAAATGGATGCTAGAGGTCTAGTCACAAGACAATTCCTCTATAGTTACAACACCTTGTGCTTCAATTCTTCCAAATATCTTCAGCATCTTTCCACTTACATGCCCCATTGTCCCAATCTCAATATGTACAAAACCACATTTCCTCTTGTTCTCTGAACCTCTATCTCCTGCGGTTATTAGTGATCTTATCAGTTACCTACTCTCAGCCTGGACACCTAATTGGTTTCATCTTCCACTTCATCTTGTCCTCTGCCCTTCTGTGTCTAGTGGATCAGCAAGTTCTATTGCTTTTTTGAGATTGAGGTGAGATTCACACAACATAAAGTTAGGAAGTTTAAAATTACAATTCAGTGGCATTTAGTCCATTCATAGCATTCTACCACCACCACCTTTATCAAGTTTCAAAACACTTTCATCGCTCCAAAGAGAATCCATATACTTTTAAGCCGTCAGTCCCTATTTCCCCTACCCCTAGTCCCTGGCAACCACCAGCTGCTTTGTGTCTTTATGGACCCACCTATTCTCGATATTTTCTATCAATGGAGTCTTACAATATGAGGCCTTCTGTGTCTGGCTTATTTCACTGAGCATAATGTTTCTGAGGTTTATCCATGTTGTAGAATCTATTAGTATTTCATTCCTTTTTATGGCTGAATAATATTGTATTTTATGGATTATCACATTTTGTTTATCCATTCATCTATTGATGGACACTTGGGCTGTTTCCTCCTTTTGGCTATAATGAATAGCCCTGCTAGGAACATTCATGCACAAGTATTTGTTTGAGTATCTATTTTCAATTTGTAGGGGAACAGAATTTGCCACCCCAAAATGTGTCTCTTTGGCTTGATTATTTTGGACTGATTATTTTTAAGAGCAAACAACACAGGTAAAAACTTTGACCTTCCCCTAAGAGAATTTAAGATAGAAGGCCTGCTCCAGGAAGGAGCTATCACCATAGATAACTACAGTATGATATGAACTAGATGTGATAGACAGGGAGGAACCTAGCAAGGCCCATTTGATCAATGTCCTCTCCATGACCCATTGTCTTTGCAAGGCGTAGCAAACATTTACTTACCAAACATTTGTTTTCCCTCTCCATGTGAATTGCCTTCCTCCCCTTTCAAGTCTCAAACCACTACTACCAATATCCTTCTTTGTTTTTAACTAAAGATGGCATTTAAGGTGGTGACTTTGGCCATTTTGGCAAGTTATTCAATTTCCCTGGTTTTCTCCCAGGTATCCATGTTATTAAACTTGGTTGATTTTCTCCTGTTATTCTGTCTCATGTCAATTTAATTCTTAGACCAGCCGGAAGAACCTAGAAGAGTAGAGGAATATTTCTTTCTCCCCTACAAATTATTTTGGGTATATACTCTTAGAGTTCTTCAGAGAAATAGAGCTAATAGTTTCCCTCTATGTGTAGACATATATATACAGAGAGGTTTATTTTAAGGAATTTGACTCACCTGATTGTGGGAATCGGTAAGTCCAAAATTTGTAGGGCAGGTCAGAGGTTGGAAGTTCAGATAAGAGTTGATATTGTAATTTTGAATTTAGATTTTGCAGGCCAGCAGGCTGGAAACTCAGGGAAGATTTGTTTCTATGTTGCATACTTGAGGAGAATTCTTTCTTCTCTGGGAATCCTGTCTTTGCTCTTAATGCCTTCAACTGATTGGATGAGGCCCACCCCCATTTTAGAGGGTAATCTGCTTTACTCAAAGTTTACTGATTTAAATGTTATTTATATCTGAAAAATACTGTCACAGCAACATCTAGATTGGTGTTTGGCCAAATAACTGGGCACCACTGCATGGCCAAGTTGATGTATAAAATTAACCATCACATAAACCTAGAAATAGAATTGCTGGGTCATATGGTAATTTTACATTTCACTTCTGAGGAATCGCCATACTGTTCTCCACAG
This sequence comes from Equus caballus, assembly GCF_041296265.1. Classification (NCBI taxonomy): domain Eukaryota; kingdom Metazoa; phylum Chordata; class Mammalia; order Perissodactyla; family Equidae; genus Equus; species Equus caballus. The sequence continues at coordinate 44,600,071 of NC_091704.1, forward strand.
CAGCTGCACCATTTTGCATCCCCACCAGCAATGCGCAAGGGTCCAATTTCTCCACATCCTCTCCAACACTTGTTATTTTCTGTAGTTTTTATTAAAGCCATCTTAATGCAGGGGAAGTGGCCTGATTACTTTTTATTATGCCTTTAGGATCACTAAATATTTGTTCTTGGAACTCCACTAAAAAGCTCCACCTTTGGATGACATAGGAGGTTCTGGGGCTGTGGACAAGATGAACTCTTTTAGTTGATAATCCAAGCATCCTCTGGTGAGGCTACATTTCAATAATTACTGCAGTGTACATTGTGAGCAGGGAAACACTTCTTCCTAACTTCTGGTGTTTCCCTCCATGTAAAGAAACTTAACATGGCTTAAAACTCATAGCCATTCTGCACCATCTTACACATAACTAATGCTTGAGCTTGATAGGAAGAAGGAAGTAGGAGTCACTGAGATTCTGCCTTTGTTTTTTTCTTAAGAGCTACTTGCCTGTGGAGAGTCAGTCTTGCCTCTGCTCCTCTAGCAAAGGGCCCATCCCTGCAGGTGGGGATTTCCCAGAATCTCCATGCCGATTCATATCTGCCTAACCTTGGGGTTCAGTGTGAGAAATCTCACATGTTTGCAGATGCATGCCAGATTTTCTAAGAGAATCTCTTTACCAAAGATGTTATTTCTCTGTCTGCTGATCCTTTTGTCTTATCTCAATCACTTTGGAACTTAGGTTGAGTAAACGGATGTTCTTTATTGTATCCATTACTTGAAGACATCTCTATAAAATAATTTATATCATTATCTTACTTTTATTCTATGACTAATCTGATCTTGCTATAGTATAAGAATATATGCATTTTTTGAATATATTTTATGAATGTGAGAGATTCACCTCATTGGTTGATACCACTGAATGAAGAATTGGTTCCTAGGTACTTAAGCTGTTGGGTTAATGCACCTAGTGTCACATTATCAAAAGATGGATCAAGTCTGAACTTCGTACAAGTATTATGGTTATTGTTGTTTAATTTTTTAAAATTATTTTTGTGGGATTGGCAAAATGGCCTGGTATGAGATTTTTCTTGTCTAAAATCAAAATGCTACTTTTCTGAAACAAAATAAAGAATATAGAAAATATTAAGAAAATGAAAGGGTTCACAAGATTTGTGGTCAAGGCAAGGAAATCTTAAGGGGAGAAGTGGCTTCGGTTAAGAAAATCTTTGATTTATTCAGTTTGAACTGATCCTTCATAGTGATAATTCTTAAAACTCTTGTAATTTTATAAGAACTGTTTCTTCACTCATTTCCTCATATCATTATTTTTTCTATCACCACTAATTATGCTTTTCTGGTCCTTTTGTGATGCTTCCAAGTTGATGAATAAGTGTGTATCTCTCCCCTTTGGCTATTTTCCTATGGTGATAAGGTCTTTGTTTAACTAAGATAATTAATTCTCCAGACAGACCATTAATGATGTGCATGGCAGTGTGTGCTTCAGAATACCCAGATGGTCAGGTATCTTACTGTGAATTTTCTTGCAAAACTTCAAGTTTAGGTTTCTAAACAGATAAACATTTCTCAGAGCCAGTCAGTCTGCATATTTGTGTCCTGTGTGTAAATACCTTCACACATTCCAGATTATTCTATTTCAAGGCCATTATAATTTTCACCATGAGTATCTGACGCATGAGATTACAAAAATTTTGTTCCAGGAACACTGCCAGCCTAAGAATTAATTATAGGCAAAACAAAACAACTTCACTGAGTTGTGTATGTATATTGAACCCAATCTATCGTTGTTAAAAGAGTATCTCAACTTGCTGTTAATCATTCCCTATTATCTATTTTGAGGTTTGAATTTTATTTTTATAATATTTTTAATTATTTTATTACTGTATTAAGCAATAATATTAGAACCAAGTTCCTAAGTTTATAGTAGGGATTTAATGAGTTAATACACAGAAAGTATTTAGAACATTGTTTAACTGTCATTGTTACTATTAGCCTTAACTTTGGGAGGTAGATTATATTATTGTATTTAATCTTGAGGTTAAAAGTGTGAGCCTGAGTTTTAACCCAGACTTACCAGCCACATGAGTGTATTGCTGAGCTTGGGTTGCCATAAACAAAATAGCCTGGGTGTCTTAAATAACAGACATTTATTTTCTCACTGTTCTGGAGGCTGGAGGTCCGAGGTCAGGGTCCAGCAGAGTCAGTTTCTGGTGAGACTGCTCTTCCTGGCTTACAGACAGCCAACTTTTCCTTAGGTGCTTGCATGATGTCTTCTTTGTAAGAGCCCCTTCAGGAGCAAAGCAAGCTCTGGTATTTCTTTTTATAAGGGCACTAATCTCATCACCAGAACCCCACCCTCATGAGGTCATCTAAACCTAAATATCTCCCCAAAGCCTACCTCCAAACATCATCATGTTGGGGTTAGTACTTCAATATATGAATTTTGTGGGGTATACAGTTCACTCCGCATCAATGACCCTGGACAATATTTATCCACTCTAAGCTGAGTTTCTCAAGTTGTGAAATGTGGGTTAGAACACAACAGAGTCATTGTGAAATTTAAATGATTATTTTTCTTCTGCTGCTTGTTTGTGTTGTTTTGTAAGGATTTTCCCTATACAGACATGTACTGTTTTCATTGTAAGAAAAAATAATTGAACCCAGCCCGGTGGTGTAGTGGTTAAGTTTGCACACTCTGCTTTGGCAGCCCAGGGTTTACAGATTGGATCCTGGGCATGGAAACATGCCACTCATCAAGCCATGCTGTGGCAGCATCCCACACACAAAATAGAGGAAGATTAGCACAGATATTAGCTCAGAGCCAATCTTCCTCACCAAAAAAAAGAAAGAAAAAAGAATAAAACACGAACTCTGAAGAGGAAAGGAATTCTCTCTCTTCTGTGCTTATTGGCTTTTTGTTCTGCCTGTCTTTTGCTTTTGAAATCCTTCCTGATGTAGTCTCAGCCTATCTTTTCAGCCATAATTCCCCTCTACTTCCCCCATGCAATGTATCTTCCAGGCAAATAAGACTACTCTTTGCCTCCATGTTCTATGTCTGCTTACCTAGAATATGCTATTTAACCAAATCTAGTTGATGAAATCTCACCTCTGTAAAACTTTTCTAAATCTCTCTCTAAAAAGAAAGTCTCTCCTTAGAGCACCAACAGCACTTTGGGCCATTCTTATAAACATTTTTCATCTGCTTTGTATTATAGTTAGTTCTGTGCATTCACAGCTTATGTCCCTATTGGGGAAAAGCAATTTGAGTGAAATACAAACCACATTATCTTGCACAGAATTTAGCACATAGTAACCATTTGCTTCGAAAATGAATTGAAACAAGTGCAAGGGCAGGTGCTGGAGTGAAATTTCCCTTTGTACTTTTAATGCAAAAAGAGATGGTCGTATTCATTACAAAGAAGATAAGACCATAAATGGAATGGCTTACTCAAGAGAAAAAAATGTTGAGTACTAAAGTAGCAGTAATTATACACACAATGATGTGTTAATTTAAATTATAGTCAAGTATTCATTAAAGTCCCTGAAGATCAGTATCAGGCAACTCTTCGTTCACTGAGGTTGCTATTGTACTTAAATATAATAAAAATACCTTTTACATTTGTCCAGCACTTAAGAGTTTACAAAGTGCTTTCATGTCTATGATCTCATTTGATCATCACATCAGTCCTGTGAGGTGGACAAAAGAACTATTTTTACAGCAGCTCTACAGAACAAAATTCAAGTTTGAAAGGATGTAATTTGTTCAAGGTCACAAGCTAACACACACTGAAACCAGGACTAAATCACGTTATTTTACTCCTGGTTTGCTCTCTATAAAACAACATGTTATCTCCCACCATACAGATTGTCTTAAAAACTGTTCCATAATCTCTATATATTTTAATAAATTAGATGTGTTCCTTCCGCTATCCTCCTCGCCTTAATCAGCATGTGAATTTTTGCTACACTCCAAGTCTTCATTGGATTAAGTCTTCAGTAGAACAGATTTTATTTGATTGCAAAATGCTCAGAGAAAATCCTAATATGATTAGGTCAATCCTTTTTTTCCAGACTGGTTTTCTATTACTTCAGTAAACTGCGGTACTGCATTTCCCAAGTGTATTTCATTTATGAAAACACATCATCTCCCTATTCATTCTCTATTTATTCAACAAAATCCTGAAATCCAGTTAAATAGCTTTAATTTTACAAAAATTCTGGCATTGCTTCCCTGCAGAACACATCTGTTAAAATGAACTTGAAGCATGACATAGCACATACTAGTTTGTGTCTTATTAGAATTTAACAATATCCAATCAAAGCATCTAAATTTCATACACTTTAAGCATTTCTTATTGGTTTATTTGCTATAATTGGCTTGTTTGGCTCTGGGTTATTGTGTCTTTTCGTATTTCCTTATAAAATGTTATCAAGCTTTGTAACCAAAATTACTGCTTGTTTGGTAAATAATACTAATTATAATTCCCACTGAGCGATAACTTTGGTTATATTTCCCTAAGGAAAACTCACTATTATTTAAGATTATTTTAGAATCCTTAAAGTACCCCAGTTAAATACACGCAGATGGAATTCGTTATGTGATTGCCTCTGGAAGACAATGTTTGGTTCATTTATGTTGTGTTGCAGTGAATGCTATGGTTGATTCCATTTCACGTGACTCTAAGTTTTCATGCGTATGGCCCTCTGCTGGGAAAGGCAGTGCGAGGCTTTTAGACTTTCCCCAGTACCAACAACCTCATCCCGGTGGTGAAGAGGCTTGCTCTGTGCTTAAAAGCCTTTGGCTTGGCTTCTCGCCATAACATCAATTAGGGCTTGTTTCTCCAGTGTTGGTGTCGTGTCAGGGTGCCAGTTTATGACAGGGAAAGAAAGCCCTTCAGATTATAAGTGCTACTTCATTTAGATTCCAAGATCATAGCTTTCCATTGAGTTTCCTGTGAAATTGTATCTGCTTTATTCTGGAGCCAAAGCTCTTAGTGACAGACTTCCAAGAGGCATTTTGCAAAAATAGTGTAATACTCTTTTAGGCGGTGAATGAAAATAGGTGTGGCCCAAGTTCGTGATGTTCGGAATGTTGTGTTGTGGCTGGGTTACTTTAAAGACACCAAGTTAACACCTTGTAAGAGCGGTACATGGTAGAAAGGCTGAAAACTTAGGTTCTAGTGATGTAGAGTAGTCAGCGTATCTGCGAAACCACGGTAGCAGCCCTGCAAACCTGGGGACAAGGTGGCAGGATGACACTGAGCTGGAGAAGCTGAATCTCAACCAGCATCTAATGCTACAACTACAAGGTACCATCCTTTCCCACTTGGCTCATTCCTCCCAAAGCCTGCACCTGAACCATACATGATGAAAAACTGTTACACTGAGTGTATCATTCTGGTGGGAGATGGAAAAGGTCCTTTGTAAACCAATGGTACCTAGAATATTATGGCCTTCGAAATTCCATATTTAACTAGAACACCATTCTAAACGGAAAATGAATTTGGGATTTTGATGAAATATAAACTCCATCCAATTGTTGGAGAGACTACACACAGACTGAAATTGATAACACACATCCAGATGTGCAATTGGAAATGCATGTTGTGTATACTATATCACATAAACAAACTAATTTTAACAAATTAAAAAACATGGACTGAATCACAGCTGCCATTTAAGTGACTTTCTTAGAATAGCAATCCATATTTATTTTTATAATGCTTTTTGAAAGAGAAAACTATTGTTAATCTTCAAAGATGTTGGAGATATTATTTTAAGATTGAACCACAAGCACGTGTAACAACTTCAAGGTTACATGACCAAAGCACGGGTCCTCTAGAAACTCTGTTACCCACATGGAAAAAAAGTAAATTGCAGTAACGTGGAGTTTGGTTAGACTTTGTATAGCCTCACAAGTCTTGGAAGGTAGTGGTGAAAGTTTAATTCTTTAAAAGTCATATTTAGATATTCCAGCATGATTTTCATTACCAAGATGTTTATTGATTACAAAATTATGTGTATATTTTACTGAAAACGTTGAAAACCATTAGACATGGTTAATGTCTACTCAAACCCAAAGATGACCTCTGAGACGGCCCCACGATGGCCTCCATTGAACTTCGCCTCTGGGTATTCTTGGATATTGTGAAAATGACAGTGTGTGACTTTCAAGGATAGGTCATTAAAGACATTGCAATATCTGCCTCACTGTCTTGTATTACTCTGGGGAAATCCAGGTGCCATGTTATGAGGACATTCAAGCAACCTTCCGGAGATGTCCACTTGGGGAGGAACTGAGGCCTTCTGCCAACAACCAGCATTAACTTGCTAGCCATGTGAGTTAGTCACCTTGGAAGTGGGTCCTCCAGCCCCAGTCACGTTCAGGTGACTCCCGTCCTGGTTGACTTCTTGACCACAAACTAAGAAGAGACTGTAAGCCAGTTCCACTTAGCAGAGCTGCTCCCTAATTCCTGGCTCACAGAGACTGTGTGAAATAATACACGTTTATTGTTTTAAGACACTAAGTTTTGGGATAAAAGTTCATGCAGCAAGAGATAACTAACACAGATGTGTAAAATATTGCTCTCCACACCCTAGTTTATCAAAAATTTCCTTCTGGCAGAGACTCTCCCAGACTTTTTTCAAAATACTAGATTCTAGGTAATAGAAGAGAACTAATGGTAAAAATGGGGACAATGAAGCACCGTTCCAACTCCACTTTAGTAACTTGGTTCTGGGGATTAGAGGAATCAGAAACGTCCTGCTGGTTACTCAGCTTTCCTCACTCTCTGTGGTTCTGAACACCATTTAAATGGCACCTGAATTGCAAGATTAGAAATTTTTGTTCTTCAATTAAATAAACAATGTATCCCAAACATTTTTTCTTGAGTGCCCTAAATTTCCAGCTAAATCATTGGATAATTCAGAAGTGAAAGGGCCAGTGAGGTGGTAAATATTTAACAACATTTCATTGAAAATGGCAGAGGAGAGCAATATAAGAAGGGTTTAGTCAGGGCCTAAGATTCAAGAAGACGGACCCATTTCAAGCTTACCTCAGAGCCCTTAGCCCTTACCTCACATGCTAGGCAGCACACTTGCAGAGTTGCAAGGCATGGTACAGGAGCTGGGCCAGGCCAGGCCGGGGCTGTAAGCACAGTGGGCCCTGTAGAAGGCACAGGGGATGTGCAGTGACAAATCAAAGAGAAGATACTGCAGAAGGAAACTTGAGAGCTGAGAAACACTTCTTTTTGGATTTGAATAGTCCATCGCTGAAAGAGGCCTAAACTTGAAGACTCTCAAGGAATTGCAGAATGTAGCCACTGCCTGGAACATGGCAAGATCATAACACGTGCAGTTGCGAGGAAGAAAGACTTTCAGAGTACGTGGACAGAAGAGGAGTACAAGCAGGATCCTGTGAAGAGGGGTGGCAGCAGGTGGGTGCCATGTACACACGGAGAACTTTAAAACATCTGAGAAGAGAGCACATGGAGGGAAGCTAGAGAAGACACTAGAAAACATCCCAAAACCAGCAGGCTCAGACCCTCACAGCACAATGCTCTTCATCCCCAAAGGAAAGGTTAGTCTTCTAGGGTAAGAATCCTGGTTTTAAGGAGTCCCGGACTGATTATCATTGAACGGCAGTTTTTCAATAGTCAAGCTTGTTAAATTGATTAAAGACACACAAAAAAACAGAAACACTCTTGATATATGAAGACAACAAATGATTGTTTCACATGGCTGAGAACTTCCTCAAGAAGAGAGCTTATCTGTGACATCTTTGGGTGCTCAGCTTCCTGGCATAATCCCTGGCATATAGTTGGTATTCAATAATATTTATTCAAACAGAAAAATGAAATTTTAATAATTTGGTTGGTCAAATGGCTCCATTCATCTTTTTCACTCCCCAGGAGTCTCAGCAGCTAACAAGGTTTTTTGCACCAGGCCTTGGGTTGGTTTCATCTGCTCTTGCCACAGTTGCTGGAAATGTTCCAGCTGGAATAAACAATGGTTTCTCCTCATCCCTCAGGGCCTTGGGTTGTTCCCATGGGACTGAGCGATCTCTCCAGTCCCGAGCAGCTCTGCTATTAGTTCTATGCCATTGCTTCATTTCGCAAATGGAAAATCTGAGGCTTTCCCTGGGGCACATAGCTAGAGAAAAGTGGAACTGGGTTTGAACACTGACTTCTTGGCTACAATCCACTCCTCTTACCATCTTACAACCTCATCCATAGACCCATGTCAGCCACGCTTCCAATTCTTGCCTCAAAATCAGCAGTAGGTGACCATGGGGCATGAATTCTTTGTGAAATAGCTGCCTGAGACATCAGTTTGTATTGTGCTTAGATCTGCTAAGTGGGGCAATGGTTGGGAGATTAGCTGACTTCCCTGGGAAATAGTACTTCACTTCCCACACAAACGTTGGCACTGTCGATTCTAGTCTCCTTGGCCATGCTTTTCACTGCCTATAGATATCTGACAAGCTGCTAAGAGGAAAATAAGAAAGGCCACTCTGCTGGCTAATCTGTTTGTCACTCCTCCAGCCACCCGCCATCCCTGCAGATCCACTGTAAGTAGTCTTAGCTCTTCTCCATCTTGCTTTGTGCCCTCTGGGGCAAGACCTCTGAGGCCTACAATCCATAGGCTTCTTTGTCCTCTGGCTTCTCTTCAGGTCTAGCAGGAGATCCGAGGGAAGAAGGAGAGATTGGGGTAGTTTTTCCCTTGTTCCCCTCCTGCTTCTGCACCAAGTTCTGGCAGTATCTGTGACCACAGCTCTGTCAAGTTGCCCTCTCTTCCATAGCTCCAGCTCTCAGCTGGCTCTCGAAATACTGTCTCTACGCACTTTATTCTTCGTGCCTGGGAGAGGTAACAGCTTTCTGCTATTGCTAAACCCTGGGAGCCTCCATATCACTTGCCAGTCTCCTTAAGCTGTACATATAGCTCTGTGAGTAGTCTCCTTATTAATTCACTTCTAAGATCCCAGCTGAATGAGCTTTGTGCTTCCCGCCACGACCCCTGCCTGAGATAGTCACTCCAAGAAAAACTCCCCCCAGAGCCTTAAAAAAGCATGGCTTTATAATCAGGATTTCTCAGCCTTAGCATCATTGGTATTTTGGGCTGGATAATCCTTTGTTGTGTGGGACCATCACACGTGTTGTAAGATGTTTAGCAGCATCCCTGGCCTTACCCACTACATGCCAGTAGTATTGTGACAAACAAAAATGTCTTCAGACATTGCCAAATGTCTCGTGAGTGGCAAAATCATCCCCAGTTAAGAACAACTGCTTTATGTTAGTCTTGCCTCTTATAGAGCTTCACCTCTTTATGTCTCAGTTCAAATCCACAGTTTATTTGTGTCACTCATTAATAATTATAATACCATTTACAATTCGGGTTTTACATATTAACTCATTTGCACTTCATAGAAGTCCTATAAATTAGGCTCAGCCTATGTTAGTGCTGTATGGGACCAAAGGTCAAAGAGGTTATGTGCTTTCTCCGAGAGCACTGGGCTCACAATCAGAGGAAGTTGGACTGAATCTTAACCTTTGGCCTACAGATCCCTAGCTATATCTGGGTGGCTCTCAACTGAGTGATTTGGCTTCTCAGGGTACATTTGGCAATGTCTAGAGACATTTTTAGTTGTCACAGGTGTGCAGGGCATGCCGCTGGTGTTTACCGGATCAAGGCCAGAAATACTGCTTAATATCCTGTAATGCACAAGACAGCCCCCCATGACAAAGACTTATCCTCCCCAAATGTGAATAGTGTTGTGGTTGAGAAACCCTGATCAATCCCCTCTGCTACGCTGCCTCCCTAACCAGCTCGTACTTTTCTCTCACTCTTTCCTACCCTTTGCGCTACCATGTTCTTTTGCATTTATAAAGATATCTTGAAGGCATAATTGATAGTAGTTCACATTTCAAGGAATCTAAATCATGCCAACTTTAATTTTTAAAATATAATATCCCTGCCTCTCTTCTCTATTTTCTTTAATGTACTTTCTTCTTCCTCATAGGCTATGTTGGCAAAAAAAAAAATGTAGAGAGAAATTTCTATTTTCTTAGTTAGATTTGGAAAGTAATTTTGGAACATGGGACTAACAAAAGGGAAAGAAAAATTGGTAAATACTTTGGAGTTTAAATACAATATTTATAACTTGATCATTGATGAACTATTTACAAAATATCTTACGGCAGGTATAAAAGTTTTAATATTTTTCAACCTTGACCTAGAAATATTGCAAACAGGCGGAATAAGAAAAAGAATATTTTCAGTGAGGTTCAAGGGAGGAAACAGGTGTAAGAGATGTGGTATGGAGTGTAGTGTGGTGCTATTCTTGTTTTAGCGTCCTTCATCGGCTCTAAACTCTGCTACTTCTATTTTTTATTTTATTTTTAAATTAATACATAGTAACAGACTATTTTGGTGTATTTTAACACATACACTTAATGCATTTTAACACATGCACAAATTTGTGTAAATATATCACAATGAGGGCACAGAAGAGTTGCATCACCCTAAAAATTCTCTCATGCTACCCCATAATAGTCATAGCCTCATCCACCCTTAACCCCCCTGGTAACCGCAAATCTGTTCTTCATCACTATGAAGAATTGAAACACAGAGTATATAACCTTTGAGACTCATTGCTTTCAGCAGCATAATGTCTTGGAGATTAATTTTGTTTATTGTGTGGATCAATAGTTTACTAATTGTTATTGCTGAGTAGCATTCCATTGTATGGATATATCACAGTTTGCTTATTTACCTGTTGAAAGATAGTGGGTTTCCAATTTTTTATTATTATAAACAGAGCTGCTATATATTTTAGTGTACAGGTTTTTGTATGAACATAAATCTTAATTTCTCTAAGGTAAATGCCTAGGAGTGAGATTGCTAGATCATGTGGTAAATGTGTGCTTACCGTTATAAGAAACTGCCAAACTGATTTCCAGAGTAGCTATAACACTCTTCATTTCCATCAGCAGTTGTTGAGTGTTCCAGTTGATCTGTATCTTCACTAGCACTTGGCATTGTCAGAAGTTTTTACTTTAGCCATTCTAGTAGGTATGTAGTGGAATCTCACTGTAGGTTTTATTAAATTTTTTTTTCAAAAGATGCTTCATTTTAAAATAGTTTTAGATATCCCATATACCCCACACCCAATTTCCCCAGTCGTTAATATCTTACATTAGTATGGTATATTTGTCATAATTAATGAACCAATATTGATACATTATTATTAACTAAAGTTCATATCTTATTCATTCAAGTTTCCTTAGTTTTTACCTACTGTCCTTGTCTGTTCCAGGATCTCACCCAGAATACCCCATTACATTTAGTCATCATGTCTACTTACACTCCTCTTGGCTTTGACAGTTGTCCAAACTTTCTTTGTTTTTGATGACCTTGAAAGTTTTAAGGAATACTGGTCAGATATTTTGTAGAATATTCCTTTATTGAGATTTTTCCTATATTTTCTCATAATTAGATTGGGGTTGTGAAATTTGGGAAGGAAGTCCACAGAGGTTAAATATCATTCTCATCTTATCATATCAAGAGTACATACTATTGAGCCAACCCTGATGGCCTAGTGGTTCAGGTTTGGCTCTCTCAGAGCTTCGGGCACCCCATTGCAGAACCACACCATCCGCCAGTTGCCATGCTGTGGCGGTGGTGCACATAGAAGAATTAGAAGAACTTACAACCCGGGTATACAACCATGCACTGGGGCTTTGGGAGGAAAAAACGAGGAAGATTGGCAACAGATGTAAGCTCAGGGCAAATCTTTCTCTGCAAAAATTAAAATCCTTAGTTTCAAAAAAAAGAGTACATACTATCCACATGACTTGTTACTGTTGATGTTGACCTTGATCATCTGACTTAGGTAGTGTTTGACAAAATTTTCCACTGTAGAATTTCTCTTTTTTTGCCCTTTCTGTAGTGTACTCTTTGGAAGGAATTCTCCATGTGTGGTGCATATTTAAGGAGTGAGGAGCTATGCTCCAATGCTTCCCCTCATTGTCAACCAAGCAGCTACATAAATTATTTGAATTCTTCTGCATGGGAGATTTGTCCATTCTCCCCTATTTATTTATTTATTCAATCATTTTTCTAAGTATAGACTCATCAATATTTATTTTATACTTTGGGTTAGAACTCAATACTAATTTATTTTTTTTTGCTCGAATTGTCCCAGCTTTGGCCATTGGGAGCTCTTTCAGTTGGCTCCTGTGTCATTGTCATTCTGGGTTGTGTTGTTTTGTTTTGTTTAGCACTTCCTTACTTTATGGTGCCACAAGATGTTCAAGGCTCATCTTGTATATTTCCTGCCCCAGTTCTAGAATCAGCAATTTCTTCAGGCAGACTTGGTTCCTTTTATTGGTGATGATATGAGAAACCAAGATCTAGATGCTAGGTGTGCTCGTTGTTACTAGGGCTTCATTGCTTTTGGGCCCTCTCAGCTGACAGAGTAAGGAAATATTTTTGTGTATACTAACCCATGCTTATATACATATTTATAAATAATTCTATATGTAACCATCTGCATCTTTATAAAGCTAAGCATGAGTTCATACTGATGTCTCTAGCTCTGATCCATTGCCATGTAAATCATTTGAGCTTTCTGCCCCCTACTTATAACCTCCCCACTCCAACAGTGAGAAACCTGTCTCCCAACATCTGCCATCCATTTACTTTTATTGTTTATTTCTAGTATACACGAATAGTGGTTTCAGAATTGTAAACCATGTGAAAGAACTTTATCAGCTAGAGCACAGGGCTTATGCACAGTTTAGTTGGCTTTTTGTCTTATATACTCCACCGATTTCTAAAACCACATAGGTTAGAACCTTTTTCCTCCACCCTCTTCAGGGAGGTTGTTTCATACATTTGTAATATAGTTAGATTTATTTAGGCACAGTTTGCATCCATTCTTGGATACCCCAACCTCCTAAACTTTTTTTATTTACATCATTTAAGATTCATTCTTTCTGCTGTAAGGTTCTATGGATTTTGACAAATGCATAGTCATGTATCCATCATCGTGGTATCACACAATGGTCTCATTGTCTTAGAAAATCCCCTGAGCCATTAACTTCCTCATCTCTAAACCCTGGCAACCACTGATCTGTTTACCATCTCTGCAGTTTTGCCTTTCCAGACTGTCATAGAAATGGAATCATAATACTACCTTATTTAATTTATCAATTAAGCATTAATCTTAAATTAGCACTTAAGATTCATGAGTAAAGCTACTATAAACATTCACCTGCAGGTTTTGTTTATACGTACATTTTCAAGTCAGTTGGGTAAATACCTAAGACAGGAATTGCTGGATTATATGATTAGGACTATATTTAGCTTTGTAAGGAACTGCCAAACTGTCTTCCAAATGGCTTCACCAGTTTGCATTCCCGCCAACAACAAATGAAGGTTCTTGTTGCTGCATATCTTCACCAGCAATTGGTATTGTTGGTATTTTGCATTTTGACCATTCTAACAGGTGTGTAGTATCCCTAATTTCTCTCTCTTATCCATTGTGACATTGTTGTCATTTTATTCATTTCACTTCTCCATATGCTTTAATCACACAATATACTGTTACTATTATTGCTTTCAACAAACAAATATCTTTTAGATCCATTAAAATTAAGAAAACTTAAGATTTTATTTTATCTTTATTTATTACTTCTCTGATGCTCTCTCTTTCTTTAAGTAGATCCAAGTTTCTGACCTATCTCAGTTTCCTTCTGCCTGGAGAACTTCTTTCAACATTTCTTGCAGGGAAGCTCTGCTGGTGATGAATTCCCTGTTTTTGTTTGTCTGATAAAGTCTTTATTTCTTCTTTACTTTTGAAGAAGAATTTTGCTAGACCAGAATTCTCAGTTGGTGGAGGTTTTTCTTTCAACACTTTAAATTTTTCACTCATTCTCTTCTTTCTTTCAGTTATATTTATCCCGCTTGGTATTATATAAGCTTCTTGGATTTGTGGTTTGGGATCTGTTGTTAATTTTGGGAAGTTCTTGGCCATTATTACTTTAAATATTTTTTTCTCCTCCATTCTTTCTTTCTCTTACTTCTGCTATTCCAATTGTGTGCATGTTATACCCTTAGAAATTGTTCCACAGTTCCTGGATGTTCTATCCTGTTTGTTATGTTTTTGTTTAGTTTTGATTTTTAATTTTTTTCTTTGTATTTCAGCTTGGGAAGTTTCTATTTTCCTGCCTTCACACGCACTGATTTTTTTCCCCATGGCCATGGCAAGTATATTGATGAGCCCATGAAGACATTCTTCATTTCTGTTACTGCATTTTTGCTTTCTAGCATTTTCTTTTGATTTTTTATCAGAGTGTACATCTCTCTGCTTACATTACCCATCTGTTCTTGTGTGTTGTCTACTTTTGCCACTGGGGCCCTTAACATATTAATCATAGTTATTTAAATTCTTTGTCTCATTATTCCAAAATCCATGTCATATCTGAGACTGGTTCTGATGATTTGCTTTCTCTCTTCAGACTGTGTTTTTCTTGCCTTTTAGCATGCCTTGTAATTTTTTTCTTGAAAGCTAATAAATCCTAATGCTTTTCAGCTTTGAGATCTTAGTTACTTCACCCAGCCACTCTGAACTCCAGGCACCTCATCTCTATAACAACAGGAATAATGCCTACTTATAAAATTGTTCTGAGGATCACTTAAAAACAAGGTCCTGTGCAAAGGATGAGACTTATGGCAGCCAAGGTGGGGTGCATGATTTGACTTTTCATGGAGGTCGCCAGGTTGATCTTAGGAAGTGGCAAATTTTCTCTTTTTCAGGTTTTTATGGCAACTCTCTCTGTTTGGGGGTTACAGAAATGGATAGAGTGCTGAGAATGGAGCACCAAGTCCTACGTACCTATGGAAAGTAACAACCTAATGATGACATATAAAGTATTCAGTCAGCCATCATTCCTAAGTATGGAAATCTGTTTTCTCACACTAAGTGCCAAGACATTTCTTAGAGTTGCCAAAATGCATTTATTTCTGAATAACCTGGGGTCTTCTGTACTAAAGACAAGTGGGATATGATGATAGCCGTGGTGGGGGATTTGGCGTCTGCTGAAAAGCAGATCAGATACCATCATCCAGTCCATGGTAATTAAAATCGGACCCCTCTGATGAAGAGTACCCCCACAGAGAACGATATTTTGTAAAAGAAAAGATTAAAAATAGCCTCTCAGAAAACACACACACCCCAATCATAGTAATTTTGATTTCAGATTCCTTAGTGTGAATTCAAGTAATTTTAAAACTCGGTTCTGTTCCTCTCTATTTCAGTGGAAAGGAAGCTAAGGAGTTACAGGTTTAAGGAAAGTCTATAGGAACAGTAGGTTATCTACTGTTAGAGATCACAGTGAGTGTACCTTGTGTGCCAACTTTTCTTAGTGTTTGAAAATAGTACCTGTGGTAGGCAGAATAATGGCTCCCCAAAGATGTCCATGTCTTCTGGATCCTGTGAATGTGTTACCTTACATAGCAAAAAGGACCTTGCAGGGGTGATTGACTTAAGGAAATTGAGATGGGAGATTATCCAGGATCCCCGGTGGGCCAAATCTAATCACATGGGTCCTTAAAAGCAGACACCCTTTCCTGGCTGTGGTCAGAGGGACATGTGACTACAGAAGGATAGTCAGAGAGACCCAATATTGCTGGTTTTTAAGATGGAGAAAGGAGGCCACGAGCCAAGGAATGTGGGTAGAAGCTGGAAAATGTACAGAAATGGATTCTCCTCTGGGATCTCCCTGGTGTCAGCCTGTTGACACCTTGATTTTAGCCCAGAGAGATCAGCGTCAGACTTCTAACCTACAGAATGGTAAGAATAAATTTATGTTGTTTCAAGCCACTAACTTGTAATTTGTTACAGCAGCAATAGAAAACTAATACAGCACCCATTTTAGGAACTCATTGTATTGTTTGCAATAATTCTACCCCTATGCTAAAGGGAAAGCTTTTGTAGAAGTTCTGCCTGTCAACAGCCAGATCACAGGACTATATTAGATAGCTTATCAACATGGCATTAGTGTCCTAGAAGTAAGACTGATCATATTTCAATTTTGAATATTAAAACTCCTTTTGAAAAATATCAATTCTGAACCTCATGAGAACTTGCCTATTCACAGCTTTAGCAATACCCATATAGTAGCTAAAGTGATTTCTAGTTTCCGGGAGACAAGACGAACAACGAAGACCTCAGAGTTGTAGAAATGTGTATGCTGTGCTCTAGCTGGCAATCTTTCATATGCTGTTCCTGCCTTACTGTGTGAGTCACTGCATTTGCACATCAATAAGTCTCGTGGTCCACTGAAAACATTACAAAGAGAACATGAGAGCAGCAGCGTACTTCCTAGAGCTGAAACCAAACAACAAACAAATGTGCCTGCTATCCTACTGATCACACCAGAGATCAGAGAGGGATAATATTTCAATGTAATTGAAAAACAGCACGTAACACTTTAAGGAAAATGAAATTCTAGGCCTTCATAGCAAATAAAAAGGAAACTACCCAGGATCTAGCAGTCCAAAGAACTAAAAGTTAGAGAGTAAGAGTCATCCAAACACTTCCTTACTTAGTTCTTGGGGGAGTAAGGGGGCGAGTTCAGTAAATCTGCTCCAGAGAAAACTCACAATTTAAATAAGAAATAAGCACATATGCCCACACATCGAATGGCAACTTCATTTGTCGTGAATCCCCAAGAAGTTAAGCTTTTGTGAAAATGTTTTTCTCCTTTGCAAAGATTTCTTCTAGAAGACAGTTACTGATGGAAGGACTCTTAGATTAGCACCGGAATTATGGTAACTGAATTTCTGCTGTAAAAGATATTCCTTAGAACAATTTGACATTGTGGATTCCTTAGTGTTGCCATTACCGTTATGGTAATTTAGCGATTTTTGCTTCAAAAATTAAATGAAACCATGTTTGAACTCAACAGGAAATGTGACAAAATAACCAGCAATTATTTTCCCCAAATGCAATAACTGAAAACACAAAAGCTTAAGTTTCTATAGCAAATGAAAAAAATTCTTTCTTTGTTGAGGATATACGAGTGGTTCACTCTCAATTTTGTATTGTATATTTTTGCAAATACACCTTTTCCTCTATGAATCTTTAGCCTGCTTTTGAGTCTGGATACATGCCATGTTTCTCAGTACTGTCAGCTATTTGTCTGTTAAATGGTCTGAATTCAGAGAGTCTAGGAAAGTCTCAGTCTTTTACTGGATAGTAAAGAGTGAAATAATTTAGAGAATCCATGTTAAAGAGAAATAGAATCCAGCAAATCTAATACTTTTTATTTAGTTCTTGCCACGTTGCTTGGCTTAATCCAAAATGAATTGTGTTAGCACACCTCCAAAGAGGTCAGATAGATGCCCATCAGAAATTAGATTATATGGCCTGTAGGGGGCAGCAGAGGAAGCTTGCTTGTCAACAATCACGCCAATTAGGAAGCTTCAAGCCATTCTATTCTCAATGTAATCATGTGATTGAGTCCAAATGTAAACATCAGATACTGACTGAAGTCACAATATCGCTAAGGAAAAACACTCCCCCTTCCCCTTGCCACCCATAGCAGCATACAGAGCTTTGCAGTTATATTTCTTTTCGAGAGTCTACAGTTGGGCTGCAGAGATGTATAGTTATTAACAATTGCACATATGTAAATGAAGGACAAATTCCAGAAAGCATTTTCTAACTGTAAAGTGAACACTCTTTTAGAGAAATGTAAACGCCTTCTTTCATGCCTGGCTAACACTAATTGAGCACTTATTATGTGCAAGACTGTGTTCTAAGCACTTTATAAATACTAACTCCTTATTGCTTACGACAGCACTGTGAGGTAACTATTCTTATCTCGTTTAGCAGATGAAGAAACTGTGGCTCAAAATTATTGCCACTTGCCCTAGGTCATGCAGCTCATGTATGGTAGAGCCAGTAGGTGTGACTAAATATTCTGTGTCTCAATTGCAACAGGAAACTGCCTTCATGAGATGGGGTGGAGGCGGGTGACTCCTTGGCCTTATATTAATGCTGTATCCATTTTTTCTCAGTCACGGGGCTGCAATAATATATTCACAGCCAGGAAACCCATGTTAAAGGTGAATTATGTGATATGTTGGTCTCAAAAAGCTCTTTCGCTCTTCATATTAACAAATCAACATGGAACTCCTGGGAGCTGAGTGAATGCATAGAGAGCCAAACTTTTTACACGCCCTATTTTCAATAGCCACTTAGTCACGAGCAATTCAAAGGAGAAATAAGTGGAGGCTTTTCATTTCCTTCCTTTCTTTTTTTTTTCTGCTTTATCTCCCCAAACCCCCCCTGTACACAGTTGTATATCCTAGTTGCCGGTCCTTCTAGTTGTGGGATGTGGGACGCCGCCTCAACGTGGCCTGACGAGTGGTGCCATGTCCGCGCCCAGGATCCGAACCCTGGGCCACCGCAGCTGAGCGTGAACTCAACCACTCGGCCGCGGAGCCTTTCCTTCCTTTCTTCATCTAATCATTCAATAAACACTTATAGAGCCTTCCTCTGGGCCAGGAAATGTTCTAGTTTCTGATGATCCAGTAGGGGCTGAGAAACATGTCCTGCCTTCAGAAAGCTCAAAATCTAGTGCGGAAGCCAGAGAAATGGGTAGTTTGCAGAGATGTAATATAATATGCTATATTAAAGCAGAATGCTAGGAGCACACATAAGAGGAATGCCTAACTCAGTCTGGGGGACAAGAAAGGTGTCTTAGATGAGACAAAATGATTTTAACTTCTGGAATTTTAAGGTCCTTAGTAAAAACAGGCAAAAATAGCAATGAATTAAAAAGCTCAATTAGATTTTTGGAGCAGATTGCTTATGTATGTTTCACAGGCATGGATAAAAACTTGAATTACTAAAATCAACAAATAGATAGAGCTCCATAAGCTCCTCAAGGGAAGGGACTGCATCTCAGACAAGTTCACGTTGTCCAGGCCTAACACAACACTGAGTACCCAGTAGGTCACAACAAATGGTAATTGATCTGAATCTGACAGAGACATGGAGTGGTCTCGTTTGAAGCACCACGTTTAAGAAAGAGCTGATCACTAGGGAAGATGCAAAGAATAGTAAAAGAATGACTGAAGTCTACACACCAAGTCTTGACCCTCAATTAAAATTTCTGAGTTTTTCTGCAGAGCTGCTTGACTGCAGGAACTAAAATCCCTGGGGAAATGGGCTTGTTCTTGAACCTGATCTTCATCAAAAGATCTCTTGGGGAATATTAAAAAACACCAGTTGTAAGGAACAACTGACTCAATCTTTTCTTCTCATTTCAGGTAAAGAAGGCTAATGTAGGATAAAAACCATCATAACTCTAAAAAGTGTTTATGGAGAAGAATCACTTGCCTCAAGTTCAATTTAAGAATGAAAACTTAAGCTAGACAGTAGAGTTGAACTTGAAGTGAATTAAAAAAAAATTGAAATGTGTCAAGGTTCCCACTCAGTCTCAGCTAAACCACAGCTGTCCCTTCTCCAATTTTTCTCCCATTAGGAGATTTGGGAGTGAAATGGAAGAATGGGAAAGAGGTCAAGTTTGAAAGGTGAGCATGTACCACAGGAGAAGTCTCTGCAGACTCATTGCAGAATTTAATTCCCACTACAGAACAGGAATATTAGAACATTGCCCTACACCTCCCACACCACCACCCGCCACCAACAGATATAAACAGCTACATGGAAGAAGAAAGCTCTGGACAGTCTGTTAAACGCCAGAACTCTAAAGACTGGGGACACTCTCTTGTTTTAAATTTTTACAGATAAGTTATTTCGGGAAGAAGAAACCAAACACTAGAAGTAGCTGTAGTGTTTTTCTGTCTGTTTTTCATACTGTGTATTATTTTCAAAATTACTCAACTTTTTGAGAAGTAAAAAAGTCAAAAACAATTGAATTTCATAAAAATAAATCCAGCTATGCTAAATTATTACAGGATTCTAGCCTCAGGGCCTGGAATAAATTGAGCCAAGCCCAACATGCTAGGGGAAACAAACATTTTTAATAAGGATTTAAATAACGTCCGCTAGCATCGTGCAGCTGAAGAGCCACCTCAAGTACCACTGTGGGGACACCGTGCTAAGTGGGAAATGTATCAGGGAAGACTTCGCAGGTTGGAAAGATGTTTCACAACAAAGTTTCCTTTAGACTGGGCTTGCATATGGCACGTACCTAATGCGGTACTGTTCATACATGTTAGATCTGCAGGTTAAGATTTTATAGGAGGATGTTACAGTTTCAAAGCTGGGCATAAACTTAGCAATCAGCTGGTGCCATGAACCATTTTTCAACAGATCTGCATCAACAGAAGTACAGAAATTAAGAGTATGCATTTAGAAATGTTTATAGCAATTTGATAGTTATTTTATATCTGTTGCATCTCATAATAAAAAGAACTGGGGATTAAATTATGTCTGTTTTTAACTTAATTTTCTGGTCATTCATTTTTATTTCATTTCACAAAATTATCAATCCTTGGAAAATTGGAATATTTTAAAAAATGGCCCTTCTACACACAGTTTGAGAACCGTCCTTGGGGTCATGCTAAGTACCCCTGGGTCAGCCTGGGGCATGTGAATGTAGAATGAGGGGCCAGCATGCCCAGCTGCTGGTTCTCCATCCCTTGCTTTGGAAAAGTAGCACACTATTAATCTGTTTTAAATGTTAGATGTCAGTAGGATGGATGATGGTGACAATGAAAATTACAATGATAATATTCATGTTGGGAAAGAGAAAAGAAAGTCATATGCCTGGTGTAGCTCTTTCTAAACAGAGGGAGAATTTATACTGCTTTTATACCTTCATACTTCTCTCTTTCCACCAATCTGTCTCCAGGGATGGGAGCTCAGCCTAAGGTACGTGATCATGTTGAAAGAGGATTTAGAAGTAATTTCAAAGTTTCTCTCTGTGTTTTGTGCTGTAGATGCACAAAGTAGTTGGTCCTTGCTTGTCAGAGCATCAGAGCTCAATTTGGGCTTGTTAGTGCCATCAAGTCGATTCTGACTCCTAGCATCCCTGTTTACAGCAGAACCCTGCTCGGTCCTTTTTGTGCCATCCTCTCACCCTCTAGTACTATTTCAGACAATGTTCTGCTGCTATTCATAGGGTTTTCATGGTCAATTTTTTCAGAAGCAGGTGGCCAGGTCCTTCTTCTTAGTCTGTATTAGTTGGAAGCTCTGCTGAAACCTGTCGACAATGGGTGACCCCGCTAGTATTTGAAATACCAGTGGCATAGCTTCCAGCATCACAGCAACACGCAGCTACCACAGTGTGACACCCATAGATGGGTGGTGTGGTTCCCTGACCAGGAAATGAACCTGGGCTGTAGTGTTGAGAGTGCTGAGTCTCAACTACTAGACCACTAGGGCCGGCTTCAACTGGGGTAGGGGTTAGAAAATGAAACTGATCTCCATGAGAAATGGTGGAAATCTGAGGGTTACTGAAGGCTAAGGTGGTAAGGGAGAGAAAGAAAGTTCTGAGAAAATGATCAGAGCCTAGGAGAAATTCTCAGTGGCAGAGAAAGGCTATGGATTTTAGAACTTCGGTGGTGTTTAAT
This sequence comes from Equus caballus, assembly GCF_041296265.1. Classification (NCBI taxonomy): domain Eukaryota; kingdom Metazoa; phylum Chordata; class Mammalia; order Perissodactyla; family Equidae; genus Equus; species Equus caballus. The sequence goes on from NC_091704.1 coordinate 44,621,683, forward strand.
ATTCCATTTTCAATTATTGCCCATGCTCTACTATTATATACAGTAATTTCCCTCCATTATCCCAAATCTTCAGGAAAAGTCAGCTTCATCCAATTCCTTTGCATTAATGGAACTCAGGGAAAGAGAAGAATGGAGTGTATCTGTATTACGTTTGTGTGCAGTTTCCATTTTCAGGCAAATTTACAAGCTCACAGGGCAGCAGGGGCAGAGGCAGAGATGCAGAAGAGAGATTGAGAATCCAACAGAATCAGAAAAGTAAACAAGAAATGTCCAGAGCGTCCATGCACTGCTCTGCCTCCCCCCTGACCAATAATCTGCAAAGATATTTTGTGGATAGGAACTGGGTTTCTCACTAAGCTTCAGATGGGAACTCAAAACATTCATTTAGAACGTGAGAGGAAATGGGAGATAATGCTAAGGGCACCGGGGAGAAGAAGGCAGACCTAATGGTCTTAACGTTATCAAACAATTCCTATGTGCCATGTACAAGATCTTTACACTTGTCATCGTGTTTATTCTTTAAAGACACCCCAGCAGCTGAATTCTATCAGTATCCCATTTTACGGGTTTTATTATAACAAATCTAAGAATGCAACAGCAACAAATTGAAAATCATCCTCCTTCATCTTTAGATGAGTAAACCGAGGTCCAAAGGTAATAAATTAACCCAATAGCACATGTTAAAAGGTGTCAGAGTCAAGTCTGAAGGAAGCTCAGAAGCATTGCTAGAGTTTACTTCTTCCAACAAGGGAGCAAAGAAGAGCTCAATACCATATTCCTAAAGGACTTAAAAATATACCTTGGATGTTGATATTAAGTGACAGCTTTCTTTCATGTCAACCTTATCAGAAAAGTCTCTCTTTTATCTGATTCACCAGGTTGGGTTTCTCCTTCTCCAACTCCTTCTTCTTTTGCTGTTGTAACCATAGAAGATGAAAGGTGTGCTCCTCTAGCAGATTATTTCTACAAGAACATTCTGTAATGGCAAAGTCTTAGCTGCAGGCAGCACTGGGTACGTGGATGAGCCTTATCTGACTACCTCAGTGTATACACTTATTAGACTCTCCAGTTTTGTGGCACATGCTGGGTCTATATCCTCCTACTTAGGGAGTTTGGGCTCTAGGTCTTAGAACTAACTGAGTTACATTTTGTGCTGCAAGTGAAGAACAAAGCTGGTTAGTAAACAATACCATGCATGAATTCAGTTGGGTAGGTACCAATCATGGGAAGGTCCCTCTCTTCAACAGGTGTTGAGCTTTCCTAGTTGGCACTCAATGCCACACCTGGCTTTCATTAAAGTATGAAGTGTTGTTCTGTCATCCTGGGGATTCTTGATCTCACCCAGGGAAAGACTCTCTTCTGGTATTTCATGAACCATAGTTTATTTACAAACATCCAGTTGACACATGACTTAAATAGTTCCCTAGACTCAGAAATGATGAGTTTGAGTCTTTATTTCTTCTAGTTCATATTTATTTTTTCTAAATTTATAATTGAGACCATAAAGATTATCTCATGACGTCTCTTTGATTACTCAGATGAGGAAACTGAGGCTTGGTATCTATCACATAGTAGGTGCCCAATAAATATTTATTGAAACACTTGACAGAACAAAACTGATGTGCTGGGTCACATGGCAGAGCTGTGATGAGAAACCCAGTCTTATAGCTTCTTGCCCAAGGCCCTTTCTGCTATATCACCATCTCCCCTTAGCCTAAACCCATGTTTACTAGCTGCTGCTGCAACTGCTTACAAACAGTGAAGTTCCAAGGAAAGAGATGAGCCAAAGGAGGAGCCTTGGTTCCTAAACAATTTACATCTGTGTGTATCTTCAGGCAATAGATGAAAACCATGTTTAAGAGAATGCTGAAGCAAGCAGAAGTAGAGGCAAGTGAGAACACTTTCTCTTTATGCCACACACACACACACACACACACACTTGTGCCTTTCTTTCCTGAGTAGGAAGCTAAGAGCTCCGGGTGGAAGGAAGTAGAGAGCAGCAGGAAGCAGAGCAGGTGGAAAGCAGTGCCTTGATGCAGTAACTCACTTACCAGCTTTGGCAATGGTTTCAAGAGACATGTTAAGCTTAATATAAGCAGGGGCCAAAGACAAGGTATGTTCTGCCTGATATTCTTATGAAGACTGGAAAGCATCACAGAAAATTGCAACTCTCCCAGGAAGGGAGACTATAAGAAAAGATTTTCCATTTTCATCCAAATCTGGGACACTGTGCCCAACCCTTGCATGTTTCCCTTCCACCTCTGCCCAAAAGGTTCCTGTCTATTCCAAAGAGAGGTGCTTATTGAGTGAGTCAAATATCAGCCAACTTCTTAAAAATAACAACCTTGTCTGCTGTATCCTTCTCTTCTTGGGAATTTCTTCAAATACAGCTGATTTTCTTAACTCTGTTATCATTTTCACCACTCTGGGCATTTTATCTGCCACCCTAGACAACATGGGTTTACTCATCTTCCTGTGGGCTTTCTAAAAAGAGAAATAACAATGTCAACCCTCTGTGCCTTAAACCAGAGGAGATTTATTGTTGACAACCAAAATTATATTAATTACAATAGTAATGCTACCTATTCTTGCCATCAGAGATAGGCCCTAGCTTCTGGTGGCTTGAAGCTGTCGGCATCCTTCTTCCTGAGTTTAGACACTATCAGTGGGTACAGTGTCTAGACGCAGGAAGATATTTGGGGAAAGTGATTTCAGAGGCTGATGGAAATGGGGTGTTAGGAACCATGGGCTCTAATGCTGATAAATCTAGTCGTTTCTTTGTTTGAATCATAATCGGTGTTTCTACAGAACAGAAAGGCCATCACTCAAAATGACCTGAAGATATGAATGTATTAGTGAGTCTATATATGTATGAGTCTAACATTTGTTCCTACAATTGCCAGCAAGAACGGAAGAGGTGGTAAATGTAGCTCCTGATACAATTTATACAGGTGGAAAAGTCTAAGACTGGCTGGTGCCAGAATTTTAAGGATATTTCCTGAGATCTCTTTACCTGGGAACAGGGACATTTCTCTGCTTATAAAGGTAAGTTGTATGTACCTTCTAGCAATAGGCTTTTGTGTCTATCCAAGCGAGCATAGGCTAAGTGTTTGAATCAAGTCTTGCAAACTCTTACAGAATTCTACCAAATCACGATCCGTAAGCATCAACATCATTCTGGTCTTGTTCAACAATGAATTCACAGCCCCTGGCATTCAGGCACTTAATAAACACTTATTTCACAAATGAATAAGTGAGAAGATCCATGACTGGAGCACCCTTTGAAGTGCTTGCTAGTCTTCTATGAGGAATGCCTTCTCAGGTCTTTGCAAGACTGGCTGCTTCTCATCATTCTGGATTCTTCTGATATTACCCTTTTAGAGAAGCTTTTCCTGAACCCTCATTTAAAGTCCCTTAATCCACCCTGGTCAACCTCTAGTTTTCACCCTGCTTTACTCTGTTTAGAGTTTGCAACATGATCTGATTACTTCTTTATGTGTTGAACAATTGACTTCTAAGATAAAAATTCCATGTGGGCAAGGAATTTGTCTTGTTCTTTGTGGGAATTCCAGTTCCTGGAATGGTAGTGCCTGGTGTATGGGTAGGTACCCAATAAATATGTGTTAAATAAATGAACATTTTAAAAATGAAAGAATATATTCCTCTGGTGCATCTGAGGGAAAGAGAAGTTTTCAGCAAAACCCTTTCTTTCTTCTCATCCGTTTGGGAGCTGGAAACACTTAATTCCTTTCCTGCCTTCTTTGTGTTAACCCTATTCCTCAAAACGTTTCTGTGGATTCTGATACCTAATTGCTTTTTGTCTCCCGCTATCAATTTTGTCCCTGTCCTTTCCTCTAACTGCCCACTTTGTTTTACTCCTTTGGTGTGAGTCTTACATGCTCTTGCCCACACTTTTAAGGGATCATCTTGGTGGGCGGTAGACATCAATATGTTTTGAATCACTCCATTAAAAGATTTCTCTGTTAAGGTCTCCACATCAATTCTTAGATTTGGTAGCCAGTTATAAATGCCTTATCTTTCTTGCTCTCCAGTGCACCGCCTAACACTCAAAAACTTTTCCCTAGCCCCTTTTCATCACCTCAGAGACCAAAATCTTCCTTACTTTTCTTGTAGGGTCTTTTGTTAATCAAGTTCAGTCTATCACTTGTCAAAGATGGAGGTCAACCTTCTTTTTTCTTGATTAAAGTCAAGTATTGATCAACAATTAAAGTATTTGGGGGCCTTAGTAGCAAAAATTCCTGTTGCAGTTCTTAATATATTTTCATATTTAAAGGGACTAGGAGGACTCTAGGATTCCCTTTAACAGTGACAGGATCAATCACATAAACCTTCTGTGACTCCTCATTTGCCCCAAGATTCTGGGAGGAGAAAGAGCTTGTCATTTCTTATGTCATTGCTTCTAACCATTAAAAATTCACTCAAAGTCCACCACTGTGAATATAGAGGACAAAAGCAGACAGATATACTCACCCCATTTCTTGAGCATCTCAAGGCAGTCTGTCTAAATCGGTTGCTATTCTGGGCTTTGTCTTTTCTTCACAAAGACCATATGTTTAAGGTCAAGATCTTCATGATTTTCTGTTCTCTACTGATCATATGATGGACATCAGCTCAGTGTTATACAAGGCATTACTGAACTAAAAATACTAATCTTGATATGACTGAATACTGTAACTTTCGGCTTTTTGTCCATCCCAACACACCTGAAACATAATATATTCCCATAGCAGTGACCCACTATGACAATGCTTCCTGTATGAGGGATAATTTGAAAATTCCATTCAATTGATTCTGGTTTTACACATACACACGCACATGCACACACCTATTGTATATAAAATTAAAATATAGAATGGATCTTCATTTCTGTAATATTTTTCAGTATTGCTGTTATTTAATATTCTGTCATTCCTCGCATGTATAGAACAAATACTTAAGTACCTTTACTTGAACAATTCTGTGAGTAAAAGCCACATAGTCTCTCGACTTTTTAATTTTTTTGGTGAGGAAGATTGGCCCTGAGCTAACATCCATTGCCAATCTTCCTCTTTTTTCTGAGGAAGATTGGCCCTCAGCTAACATCTGTGCCCATCTTCCTTTAGTTTGTACATGGGAAGCCACCACAGCATGGCTGGTGAGTGATACATAGTCCTCTGCCAAGAATCCAAACCTGCAAACCCCAGGCCTTAGAAGCAGAGTGCAAGAACTTCACCACCATGCCACCAAGCCAGCACCTAGAGAGAAATTTTAACAATTTTGTTCATAATTTTAACAAGCTGCTTTTAAGGGACAAGAAAGGTCGATGCTTTTGTAAGACCACAAGCTTAAATGATGCAAAAAAGAATTCAGAAGTGCACAGGTGGCAGCAAGTGCTTCACAGAATAGGTAATTATTAAAAACATAAATAAATAAAAGCAATAATTGCTTGAAATGAATCGTGAAATTCTGAGAATGATTTAGCTCATTTCACATCAGTGTTGTAAGGGGAAGGCACATATCAAAATCCTTCAGGGAACCTTTCCCTCAAACATACACCTTCTGCCTCCAGTTTAGCACGTGCCCATTTCCCCACCTCCACGCGCGTGCTGACGAACTCAAGTGATCAGGAGAGGATCACCCACTTCTACTCCTTCTTTTGTAGCAAACATTGTGAATTTAGTTGGAGTTAAGGCATTAAGTGATCAAGGCAGGGGAAGTAGAAAGCTGGGTGGTTACTTTGAGGGGATGTAGCATATAGAAGAAAAAGGTAGGCTCAGATTTAACGAAGTTGCAAATATAACAAAATAGCTAAAGTATGTTGAAGTTACTTATGTGCCCGGTAGCACACAGTAAGCACTATTTATGCACTGGTTTGTTCATTAATTTACTATTTATTCAATTCAACAAATATTTCTTAAGCGTCTACTCTGAGCTCTGTATACAATAATATCCCAGATACGTTTGCTCCCTAGCTTCATGGAGCTTACATGGTGGAGGGGGGAGATATCCATTCAACCAGGGAAAAAATATAGTTAAAAATTCTGATTTGTGGGGACCATCCCATGGCTGAGTGGTTAAAGTTCCACGCACTCCGCTTTGGCTACCCAGGGTTCACTGGTTCAGATCCAAGGTGCAGACCTACTCCACTCATCAGCCATCCTGTGGTGGCATCGCACATACAAACCAGAGGAAGTTTGGCACAGATGTTAGCTCAGGGCTAATCTTCCTCAAGCAAAAAAAGAGGAGCATTGGCAATGGATGTTAGCTCAGGACGAATCTTCCTTACAAAACAAAAAACAAAAAATAATTCCCATTTGTGTTATGCAAGAAAAGACTGAAGTAATAGGAAAGAAAACAACAGTTAGCAGAGCACATGGGGCCCTATTTATATGGGAAGTGTAGGAGGAACGATTTCTCTGAAGAAGGTACATTTAAGTCAAAGCCTCAAGGATAAACAACACTTAGCCACACATAGCACATCGGTGCCCTGTTCCTGTCGCCTCATGCTCAATTCCAGTGCCCGGGGCCTGGCTTCCAACTGCCAGCACCTGTACCTCTTTCCCTGCGGGCTTTCCCAGGTAGCCAGAGCCCATCGTGTCCCACAGAGCATCAGGCAAAAGTGCTGGGGAATTACCACCCCCCACAGGGTAGGGCTCAACTAACATCTAATGGAAGTCGATGTGTAAATACTCTAGCCTTCTCATCCCTGGGTGGCGTAATTCTGACATGTATGTTCTAAGCTGGGTTCCAGAATTCCCCACTTGGAGTAAGCTCCTGTTGTCCACATCAGTGTCCTGCTCATCAGTACACTCTTATTGGCTATTTGTCCTTCCTTGCCTCCATCTCTTAGTCCCCTACTTGTGTTTCCAGGGACAACCTCCCAAATAAATGACTTAAAGTTAAGAACTCATCTCAGGGTTTGCTTCTGGAATAGCCTGAACCAAAACACCAGGTAAAGTGCACTCCAAGCAGAGGGGATGGGAGGTGGGAAGGCACTGAGGCTGGCCGCAAAGAAGGTCAAGGTGAACAGAGAACAATGAGTGGGACAAGTCCCCAAGATAAACTAGAAGAGGGAGGCAGTAGCCAAATCATGCAGACTCCCATAAGCCCTTGAATAGTTTGCAATTGCCGTGGGAACAAAGCACCAAAAACTTAGTGGCTGAAAGCAACATAAAGTTATTATCTTACAGTTCCGGAGGTCAGAGATCCAAAATGAGTCTCATTGACTTAAAATTGAAGTATTGGCAGGGCTGTGTTCCTTTCTGAGGCTACGGAAGAGAATGTCTTTTCTGCCTGCATTCTTTAGTTCATGACTTCCTTCCATCTTTTCACATCTCATCAGTCTGACTTTCCCTTGTTCCCCTCTTCCACTTATAAGGATTAATCACATTGGGTACACCTGGATAATTTTCCCGTTTTAAGTTCAGCTGATTAGCAACCTTAATTCCATCTGCAACATCAATTCTCATTTCCCATGTGCCCTAATGCATTCACAGTTCTGGGGAGTAGAATTTAGACATCTTTGCAAGGGGGCATTATTCTGTCTACCACAGCCACATACAGGAGTTTGGGTTTTTCAAAGAGCTAGAGGCAAATGGAGAATTTTAAGCTGTAGAGTGATATAATAAGTGTTTTTAAAAGATATTGCTTGGCTGCTGTATGATGAAACAATTGGAGAGGGACAAAAAAGAAATAGGGAGATGAATCAAGAAACTATTGCAAAAGTTCAAGTAAGAAGCAGTGGTAGGGGGACCAAGGTGGTGGTATCAGAGATTTTTGTAAGTTCAACCAACAGGACTTGGTTAAGGATTGGATCCGGGGAAAAAGAGTAAGGAAGCTTTCAAAAATGATTCCCAGATATCTCGCTTCAGTATCTGGGTGAATGGAGCTGGCAGTTTACTAACGTAGGAAACATTGGTTTAGAGATGATAAGACATTCAGGTTTCGTCAAGCTAGTTTTCAGATGTGTGTGAAATATATAAAGGGATATAATCAACTGGATTTATGAGTCTGGAATTCAAAAGTGAGATCTGGATCAAGGATATAAATTTTTGAGCCACCACCATACAGATGGTATTTATAAGCATGGGAATTAGTACAGGAGAGAGAGAAAGAGGTGAAAAGAGAAGAGGGCAGCATCAAGCATTTAGGCAAAACGCCACCTACACCTGGAAATCATTAGTTCATTACGCTGCTCCTAGCTATCTTCTTCTTTCTATTTTTGCCCTCTAGGACTTGTGGTACTTATCAGATCTTCTTGTTCTATGCTAATGGCTCTGGACCTTTCATATTTTCCATTTGCTTCTTTTTATGCTGCATTCTGGGTAATCATCTCAAGTCTACCCAGTTGTATAATCATCTACTACTTAACACGATCGTTGAGTTGTGATTTTTAAAATTCAGTGACTATACTTTTATTTCCAGAATTTCTATTTGATTCTCTACACCGTCTGAATTTTCTTTCCCCATATTTTCTTCTTATTTGTTCTACTCCTTCCTTCATCTTATCAAACATTAAATTTTTTCCTAGAGCCTTGTAGAATGCTTAAGTGCTTAGTTCTTGGGGTGCCAATGCTCCCATTTTTTTCATCTGCTATTTATTCTTCAGAGGGCTGCGTTTCCTTGAGTGGTTTGTGATATTTGTGAGATCATCTCCCATGGAGCTTGTGTTTGGTGGGAAGTTCATGTGCCCTGGGCTGTAGACATTTCTCTCTACAATTACTTTGCTCTGCCTCACCTAGCTTCCAGGGGTGCACCAGTTACATATTAGTTTTTATGTGAAGAGCCCAAACTTACAAATTATTTTTCATGCTATTTTGCTATTTTTCTTCCAAAAGCTCCAAGCTGATAGCAAATTTCTTTGCCTCCCCCCAAGGCTGGGGTGAGGGGCCTTTTTCTAGTAATAGACCAGCCATTCAGAAAGTCAAGAATGGCTGGTTTCAGACTTGATAGTTCTCACATGCAAAGGATTGATGGTCAGACCCCTCCCCCAATGCCCCCCTAAGAGAGAGAATACCAGCCGCAACTGTAAAGGCTATAGTCTAACCGCTAGTCAATTCTTTTTAGATTTAGCTCCTACTAGTTATGCTTCCTTTGAGGTCCTTTTTTGTTTGAGGAATTCTCTTTCTTAGTTTACTGCTTGGCTATGTATCCAAGAATTCTAAAACTGGATTAATTAAAACTCTTTACTCACTCAGTTATAAGCATGGAATCATTTTAATTTTTTCAGTAACTGCTTGCCAGTTGTGTTCTATCCAGTCCTCTTTCCCACTGGGTATCTATCAGGAACCTTGACAACTCCTCAATCTGATGCCATCACTTTTCAATTAATAAAATGATCTCATTTTGGCTAATTCTGAATATTTTCCATTGTAGAATTACAATCTCATATTATACTAAAAGCTCTCACCAGCTTACAAGAGCCTATTGTATACATATCTTCCCAACTGAGAGTTCACTGATGTCCTGTTGAAGCTTGAAATTGGCCGAGATGGGAGTATTTACCCTACGGCAATCATCAAACACTATAAATCACACTTCCTCCCACCTCCCTGAGAACGAGTTATTAAACATTTCCCAGCACACCACTGCCCCTTCTCATCAAGGCTAACCATGTGGCTCTACTGTCATATAGTTTATATGTGGGAGTGGGGTTGCGGGTGGGGTGTGAGGGAGGGTGGGAAGGAAGGATCATGGTCTCCTGTTGCTCACCCCTGTCTGTCCTCTGGTCAATAGTCTGCTGGTGGTGTTGGGAAAGGCCTGTCCACTGCAAATTGACTATCCTCTTTTGTGCTTTGTGTCTTTTATGTGAACTCCCACGTTGGAAGTCATGAATTTACTCTCCCTTTTCTGTTGATCATCACTACTGACCTAAACCTTTGTCTAGATCTTAGGCAGTGAGGCCCAACAGGCCCTAGGGACAAGATACAATTCCAAATAGCTGCCCCCCAGAGACTGCTTGACTCTGAGGCTGGGTTACATATTCTGACTGATCCCCGATGACTGCATCATGCCTGCATTCCTCTACTACCCACTTCTCTTTGTCCTATGATGGAGAGACTCCAATAAGCACACAGCCATGATATTTATGTACCGTTTTCACCCCAGCCCTGGGGCTGCAGATATAAGTGGGAACTATCTTCTTTCCCTCTTAGTAACCAGGAACTTCAGGAAGGAGTCTTTATACACTGTTCTTCCCAGCCTTACCACTGTGCGCCTGAGTGATCTCCAACCATGAAGCAAGATTTCAAGTCCCCTTCTTGCTGATACCACAGGCATCATAAGCAAATCTTGTGTCTATTCACAAATACTGTTTCCTCCAAATAAAGACCCCATTCTTTTTCCCAGTTCTCTTATAACTCTCTTGGACAATAGCATCCTAATCTATTTGGTCTTTCTCATACCTGAGGGCAAGTCTCCAGTCTCATGCCAAGAATTAGATCTTCTTTAAAGAAATCCTTGAAGAAGGTTGACACTTTGTTTTCAACAGGGCACTAGCTCAGTATACCACATCTTATTTCAATATCTCTGTTACATGTAACCTAGCAGCTCACGTTTTTTGAGAAGGAGACATTGCACTCTACATCAACTCAGTCTCAGGAGAGGAAGTCAAATTTCACTTATACTTTGTTGAATTCTATATTGTTTGAATCTTTATACCAAACATTTTAAAATCTTACTTTTAGGATAGAAAAAGTAATGACGTATTCTTAAGGCACTCTGCTGACAGAGAGTAGAAGAAGGCAGCCGAGAAGTATTCTGCATTTGGAAAAGGAGATCTAACATTGTAATTTTTAAAACAAGATACTGTATATAATCAAATATTGATTGCAATAGCTTGGCCAATTAAGAAAGCCGGCAAATTTTTCCATCTAAAGTCATGTAGTAAATACTCTTGAGATTCCACATGAAAAAATTACTCTCCACACTTTAGTTACCCAATGCTAACATACTAATGAGAAAATAGACAATTTAATTATGTATAATAAATTTAAATTGTTCTGAGAAATTCTAAGAAAGAAATAGTGGTAATGGTGTTGAAGTAAATAATGACTAGGGAATCCAATAGGAATTTGGATCCAGGACATATCAAAGAGAGAGCATTGGTTTCATAAGCTTGGGTCAGTGGAATGAAATAATATACACGCTTCCCAGAAAGACAGTTTTAACATTAAGATACTATTGTGTTATTTACGATAATCCTAGTTTCTACGGCAAGTAAAGCCAGAAATGTATAGTGGCCTGAAAACAATAGAAACTTATTTCTTATGCATGTTTACTAGGTGGAGGAACGGAGGTTGGTGGATATTCTTCCATGCAATCATTCAGAGAAGCAGGATGATGGAAGCTGTGAAATCTTCAACAGGCAGTTTCCAAGGTCATCCTGAGGCTCTTCTCTCTGCCCTAACCAGAAGGAAGGGGAGAAGTATGGAGGTGCACTTACGGAAAGTTTATATGGTGCAGGTGTATGAGCGGTACTTATGTCCATCCAGGTTCCCTGGCTAAAGACCAGACACAAGGAAACACTTAACTGCCAGGGAAATTGGGAAGCATACTCTTGCCCAGGAAGAATAAGAGAACATGGATTTGATGAGCAGCTAGCATCAGTAAGTGTAAAATAGAATTACTTTCTCTGATGATTGTTCAAAACAGAATAGCTCTTCATCTGACTACAAGAGTATGTGTGTAGCGCTGCCTAAGACATAAGCATAGACTTCACCAAATGGTCTCAAAAGGACCCTTCAAGTCCTTTAATTTTTGAAAAAGTGCTTGTATTTTTGTTTAAGGAAAAAAAAGAACACAAGAGAAATATGTGTGTAAAGGGGTATGAATGGAACAATTGGGAAATTATGGTTTGGAGTTTTATGTTGACAGGGGATGTGGAAGGAGGAAAGTTGTAGGGGAAATTATAGCAAAAAAAGAGGGAGAGAGTAGGGAGAGAGGAAGGACATGGGGAGAGTGAAGGAGATTGCTCTTATTTTCCTGTGAAGTGCTGAAAAAAATGTCAAAACAAGAATGAACAGTGTTCCAAAAAGTTAGGAGCAAATATCACAGTCCGTTCAGTGCCGCTTATTCCTAAGTCTATAAACTTCATGCACAAAAAGAGTTGCAAATACAAACATGCACAGACTCACACTTGGGAAGCCACTACCGCCCTGGCCTCAGAGCTGGCTTGGGTGGCCAGTAAGTCAGAGCTGATGTGATTTTAACCCAATACTTACACTTGGCTAATATGTACAGAAATCACCTGCGTGTTGTGACAATTTGAAAGTCTTTTCTTAGTAACACTTTGATTTGATTTTGATTGCTTTTTTCCCTTGTTTCCCTCTTTCTCTGGAGCCCAGGTCAAATAAGGCATTCTGTAGTTGCTTTAAAAATATTAGCTCCCTTAAAGAATTTGAGATTTCTAACTTAAAAACAAAAAAATCACAAACCTTGTGGGTAGGAGCAGTCCAAATTTTGCGTAAGGCTTCTGGACCTGGCCATATCCTTATTTGTTTGGAACATTTAAATGATGACGCCAAAGCCGCACATGACCTCAATAACCAAGCTTGGGCGAAGAGGCTGATGCAAGTTTTTTAACTTCTCCTCAGCCCAGGTCTTCATCTGTCTACAGCTGCCCAGCTGGAGGAGTATTGCAACACTTTATCTGCTACTTTGTTTTTGTTAGGCCGACATCAAAATGATTATGTTCTAATGGGATCAGGATGAACCTTTAAAATGCATCATCAGTTAGAAGATTGTTCACCAGCATTTTGTAACCTTCCTTTTAATCATAGCAGCCAATGTCAACGGACAAAACTATAACTCATGGCTCAGACACCATCTGAGTCTCTGCAGGACCTGTGAAACTATTTGGATTCCTCCTGCAAGAAGAAAGCAAAATGTAGGTGGAAGATAGAAATTTCAGTATGACACTCCTTTTCATCTCCATTGCCTAACCTTTGCCTTTTATGTTTGGGACAATGGCAGCCACTGGAGCCAAAATTAATGTCTTAGTATCATGACTTCACTAGAATTCATATAACTTTTGCCCCAATTTTTTATAGTAATGGCTCCAGTTACCCTGTCCACTGAAGACATGCAATACAAAGGAAAGAACTATATGCTGTTAGCTATTGATGATTGAAGGATATTTCTCACAGAAGTTGGAAATAGATGGAGGAACTCCATTTAGACATAGACAATTTAATATTTATCAATCATTAATTTAGAGATCGTATAGAGACACACATGAGCAATGTCATCCACTATGTATGAATTGTTGTGTGTGCTCCATCTTATTTTTTAATAAATAATACTTGAAATAGCCATCTTCCAAGATGGGTCGTCAATGATTCTTATCTTACCTTCTTATAATATCTGTATGAATGAGCTTAGCAAAAGGTCTTTCCATTCCAGTAAAGTTTTCAGATGGCTACAGCTGTAGATGACATCTTGATTACAACCTCATAAGAGACTTGTGAGTCAGAAGAACCCAGCTAAGCCACTCTTTAATTCCTGACCCACAGAACCTATGAGATGATAAATGTCTGTCATTTTATGGCATTAAGTTTGGGATAATTTTTTATGCAAAAATAGATAATTAATCCACTATTGTTAGAAAATAGTATTTTATTCATTCAATTTCCATTGCATCCTGCCTAGCAATTAACCAAGTGCCCTGTGCTCCATCCACAATCCCCTAATATTAAATTAAATTGCTTTAAAGTATTAAGTAGTTTGTCTAAAAGCAAAGAGTTATGTCTATGGAAGCTGTTATGTACATCGTGCTAAGTGCGTTACTGCTATGAGGAATCTGAATAAGGGAAATTAGTACTTGTTCTCAAATCATAAGCTTTATTTCCAAACAGTATTTCACAAGTTATTTTATTTCTTCTTGTCCTATCAAATGGTAGGAAATGTAATAAAAGCTTGTTTTTTTATGTATTGTGAGTTTCTGAATATACAAATGTTTCTAATTTTAAGCTCAACTGGACATACTCTGCTATTGAGAGACTCTGATTAGTTTGCAGGACAGCAAATAAATACAATGTGAAAAAGAAAAGTAGAAATTAGCTTGAGTCATTATAACATAGATATGTTATAGCCTGGAGACTTTGGCAAGGGATATTATTGACATGTGGATATACCATGTGAAAAATCTCATCATCACCAAGGTTAGCTGTTCTTTTGAACCAAGATATAATTGGTCTTATAGATAAATGTATGGACTTATCCTCTTTTCTATATATTCCTAGTTTGTAAAGCCTAGCAAATGTCAATTGGGAAAACAAGCCATTTTTCTTTATCTTATGAATTCAAGGCTGTTCAGAGTTGCTTCTTTTGTTTTTTTAGTGTGCTTTCCGTGATGTTAGCATAAATTGCCAATAGAGGGTAATATGGTAGACAGAATAATGACCTCTCAAAGTTGTCCACGTCCTAATATTTGCAATCTATAAATATGTTAGGTTACATGGCAAAGAGGAATTAAGGACACAGACGGAATTATGGTTGCTAATAAACTGACCTTAAAATAGAGAGATTATCCCAGATCATTTGGATTATCCTGGATCGTCCCAATGTGATCACAGAGCTCCTTAAAAATGGAAGAGGGAGACAAAAAAGGAAGTTAAAATTTTTCCATATGAGAACTATTCAACCCACAAGTGCTGGCTCTGAAGACAGAGAAAGGAAGGCCATGACCCAAGAATGTAGGCCGCCTCTAGCAGCTGCCACAGGCTCCCTTAGAGCCTTCAGAGGGAATGTGGCCCTGCTGACATTTTATTTTAGCTCATTAAGACCAATGTGGGACTTCTGACCTGAAAAATAATAAATCTGTGATGTTTTAAGCCATTAAGGTTGAGATAATTTCTTATAGCAGCAATAGGAAACTACACAAATGCTATCAGGGTGTGATAGAATATCAATACTTGGGGGAAAGAAATAGGTTCTAGGCATAAGGTGGACTGAGGTAACACAGCTAAACTTCGTGCTACTCACTTTGAATTCTGCATAAAATATTACAAACCTTTAAAAATGTATATAACTAAGCTTTAATGAAAAGAAAATAAAATCCATTGGGGTAAGAAATAAAGAAAGAATTTAAAACCAGATGAAAAAACTCAGAACTGATGGGATTTTGAACCAGATACAATAATTCTATTGTAGCGGGAATAAAATATTCCAGGAGAAAAAGAAAGAGAGAAGTTAGTTATACCTTGAGGACGCAGGAGACACTTACATAGAGGTTGACATGTAAATTGGACCCAGAAAGGGGAGTGGAATTTCACCAGGTTAATGAGGGAAGGCAGAAGGGCAGTGTAGACAGAGACCAAAACCATTTGGCATGAGAGCAGAAGGTGCGTTCCAGAAACCAGAGTGTTCTCGGTGTGGGGTGACCTAGAAGATTAAAGGGAAAAGGAGATTGCGTCCAGGTTATGCAAAATCTTGGATGTCTTCCTAAAAAGTTTTGACTTTCTTTTAAGCCAAATGTCACAAACTGCAGGCCTGCAGATGTGTTTTAGTTGGTTCTCTGGGTATTTTTGTGTGTGTGTTAGAGGTTTTCTGTGTTTTCTTTTGTTTGTAATTTGAATTACAAAATTAAAAACATTTTAAAAATTGAGAGATCAGACATAAAATTCAAGACTTTCGGCTTCTCTTGGGAAAAAAAACCAAAAACAAAAAAGAAACAGATGATTTGACCGCATTGGGCCTCACTTGACCGCAATTGGCTAGAGCTGAGTAGCTACCCACCTTTTAGTCTAAGCATGTGCTCTCCAATCCTCCACAGTCTCCAAACTCCCTACCACTCCCTGTTGTATTATACCTGTCCACTACACCAATATCTGTACCTGCTGGACTACCATAGGTATTTGTGTTTGCAACCCCTGCTACAGGTAGGTAGTAAACAATAAAGGATTTTAAGTTCAATTCTG
This sequence comes from Equus caballus, assembly GCF_041296265.1. Lineage (NCBI taxonomy): Eukaryota > Metazoa > Chordata > Mammalia > Perissodactyla > Equidae > Equus > Equus caballus. The sequence goes on from NC_091704.1 coordinate 44,637,600, forward strand.
TGCTTTGGGAAGAAAACCCTGGCAGCAATTTTAAGATACCCTCGTATTCTTATGGCACGTTATATGTATTTCTGTCATTGCACTTACAACATTGGGTTAAAATGATCTATTTATGTGTTTGTCTTCACTGCTAGATAATGAAATCTTACAAAGGGTCAGAGATGTTTCTTATTCGCTTGTGATTCCCTGTTACCTAGTGTCATGTTTGGCAAGTGGCAGATGCTGAATGAAAGCGGAGTGTGGGTGAGACACCAGAGGCAGAGGGATGGGTAGGGAGACTATTGACTACATCCTAAGGAAATATGATAAGAGCCTGAATTAGGATGGGCCAATGATCATGGTAAGAAGGATATAGCTGTCAACAATATCTATAAAGTAGAATTAATTGGATTTGGCAACTGATTGACTATGGAGAGAGAAGGAAAAAATGGCTCTGAGATTATGATAACACACACCATGTGGTATTAGTTCTCATGACTGATTGTTCCCCAATCCAAAGAGAGTAATTATCCCATCCAAAAGTTGGCGCCTCTCCAATTCCATGAAGCATACAGTACAGTGTTCCTACTAAGAAGCCAGAGAAAAGCCCGAGGCTAAAAACTGGAAGATTTGGGTTGATCAAATCTCAGTTCCCACTCTTACTACAGGTGACCCTGGCGAACAACTTATATTCTCTGATGTTCAGGTTCCTCACCTGTGAAATGATAACTGCCTAATACCACACTAATCTATTGGTATGGCTGTGAGAGGATAAAGCTAGTTTATCTGAAAGCACATTGTAACCCATTTTATATTATTCAAATATGCATTAAGTGCCAAGCATTCTGCTAGTCACTAAGGATGCAGGGATGAATAAGACATAAATACTCAGTTTTAATGAGGTTGTGACTTTTAAAACATAGTTAAATAAAATGTAACGACATTTAGATGTGGGAATGAATACAAGGCTATTTAACCACGTTGTCATTCAACACTTTCTTGGAATTTTTCCTGGAAGAATAATTTTGCAGCTAACATTTTGCAGCCTAAGACCATGAATTGTAGGCTAATTAAGTTTCGTTGGCAGATGTTTATATTTCCCCATCTTTGGGTTACTGCTTTTTCTAAATTTATTTTTTATTTATTTTTTTCCTCCCCCAAACCCCAGTACATCATTGTATATCCTAGTTGTAGGTCATTCTAGTTCTTCTATGTGGGATGCCACCACAGCACGGCTTGATGAGCAGTGCTCGGTCTGCACCCAGGATGTGAACCAGTGAAACTCTGGGCTGCTGATGAGGAGCACACAAACTTAACTGCTTGACCACGGGGCTGGCCCCACTACTGCTTTGTCTATGTTAACTGAAGTATAAATTGCTGGAGATATTACTAGATGGTTGTATAAAGTAGTGATTTTTAAAGATGTTAAAGCAATAGAACAATGTTGAATAAATATAAACACATTTTAAGTCTGTCTTACCAAGACCCTTCTAACCACAAACAGATCCTCTCCTGTGACAGTTGCTGTGCTATGCATCTGGCAGTTCTGTGGTGCTGGAAAATTCCAGGAGAAAAAAGATTGAAATAAGCCATAATAATGATATCAAATACAATCAGAATAAATGTAGGTACTCAGATCACTTCCCTGGTCATCCCTCTGCCCTCTTCCCTGGATAATACACAAATACATTAAAATCCATTCAGTAAGAGAGCTTCTCTGATAATAATGTGTTATATTGCTTCAGCAATTATGTAAGGAGTAAGAGTAGCTTCATTTCAATTGACTGACCCATTTGAAGCTACAGATAAAGTGACATCAAGTGAAAGTGGAGTCACAGTGCTAACAGATCATGAGTATATCCACTCAGCTAAATGAACCAAATTATCTTTTGATTTATAATAGAAAAATAAGTTTTAGATCATTTAGCCACAGAGAAATTCACATTATTTGGGAACAAAATTGAAAACAAAGTGAGAAAAGTTTCCCTATCAGTCTTTGAATTTGCATACCCAGATTCAAATTGGAAAAATTAACTGGCCATTTCCCTAATATTAATATGCAGGATGGCTACATATCTATTAAATTTGAATGCATATCTTTAAAGTGGAACTTTTTAAAATTCTAGAGGCACTATAGAAATGGAATCTTTTGTAAAGGCACAGAAAATAGTCTTGGTTTGGGAATATAAAACACTTGGCATAATTATGGATGGGGGATGGCTACCAATTTAAAGTGACAGAAGTGACTAGGAACCTATTGGCTTATGATGTTTAACAAAACGTCTGGGAACACTGTCATACCAGAATACGGTGCCAGGGAAAGAAAAAGCTTTAATCAAAGTCTTAGGAGATGAATCCTTTTTTTCAGAATTAGTCCACTAACTACAAAGTATATTTCCTATTCAAGACACTTTTTGAAGGCATGCTAAATAAACATCCACTGGGCCTATGGAAGAAGCTACCATAAATACTGAAAAATGATAGATAACACACCAAAAACAATACCAGTGTCAAAGAGAACCCTGCCTGGTTCTTTCCTTGCTTCCTTCACTCCTTCCATTATCTATTCCCGCCCTCTTTGATTAATGAGAGGGCTTTTGTGTATAGACATGTGAGAGAGGATGGAGGGAAGAACAGAAAAGGAAGAAAGGTCCTCAGTTCACACAGTCTCATGCCAGGGACGACAGAGAAAGATATCAGAAGAAGGAAACTAGTCAAGTGTGTAAGATAATATGGTACAGAGTGAGGCAGATTTTGTTGTTGCTGTGAGATAACCCTTATTAGGCCAAGAGTCGCCCTGTATATCCATTTACAGAACTAATCCTCCCAGTGCACAGTCAGGGGGTGTGATCCAGGGGATATTTTCTGTAGGAATTGATTTAGGATTGAAGGTTCTAGAAGACATGATGGAGGGGACAACTTCTGTGATTATGTGGTGGTCCTACCAGGGCTGGTGGCATAATTTGCAGCACCTACTGCAGAATGAAGACGGGGACTCTTTGTTCAAAAAAGCAAGACAAAATGTATTTTTCTTCCACAGCCTCTTCCTCTCTCCATCTGTCATGGTGTCTTTTATTTGTTGTCAATGCACTTTCTCAGGCACAGGCTTATCCTGGGGTAGGTATAGACCCTCAAGCATCTGGGGCCTTGTTCTGTGACACAGCACACAAAGCACACGTGCCCAGCCCACCTTCCCTGAGCTGGAGCCCAGGATCCCAAGGCAGCAGGGAAAACAGTGGTCTCTGGGTGGGGTCTTGGAAGTGGTCAGCCAGAAACCATCCTGATATGATGGGAAGGCTATAAGAGGCAGGACCACGAGTGAGCTGAGGCTTCAAGCCGCTGGTGCGTGCTCCATTGGTCCATTGGACTTCACTTACAAAACACAGATTAAAGGATAAAAATCATTAAGAATTTCCAGACGGAATCTTAAACCCTACGCATGTGGTGCTTCTCAGCGCAGGGCCCAGTGCGACCACATGGTCACACCATGAAACCAGCCCTGTGGCAGATGAGCCAGTCTTGAAAGACCTCCTCCCAAATTCTCATTAAAATAGATGTAAAGATAACCATCCCCTCAAAAGGAATTACAGAATCAAGTGGGAAAGTGAGAGAGACAGGTAGAGCAGAAGCTCCCATGAACTTCGCTGTCCATGTAAAAAGCTTTTTTAAGATTAAAAAAGAAAAATAAAGGACCCACACAGTTCTATAAAAAGTGAATAGAAATAGAATCATACTTAAATGTATGCTGGAAATGTTTTCATTTTAAGGGTAAAGAAAAATCCTATAACTATCTAAATACAAAAATTTAAAAAATTTTTAAAGTTGCCACAAAGGAACAAAAATCATCCTGATCTTAAATGACCATTAACACCAGAAGATGGAAGATTATTCCAGAACATGGTTTATGGACATTTGTGGGGAAATGTGGGAGCTTTTATCCATGGTTAAATTGTTGCCTACCAAAGGAGGAGAAATCCTTTCAAATATCCTCAAGTAACAAAAACATATTCCCCGCATGTATTCTTAAGGGGGAGGACTGTTTTAAATGTACTCTATCTGGCTAAGAAATTAACCAAAATCAAGGTATCAAAAATGTGAAAATTGTTTTACTTAAAGTCTACCAGTGAGTATTGAAAGAAATTAAAAATACAGAGTTAAATATAAATAATTTTTCTAAATGTGTGATTAGATTAGAGTTCGCCCAGAAGACCTGAGGCAAGGGTTTGAGAGCAGCTATTTTACTGGGGATGTGAGGAAGCATGCGGAGGAATGAGAAAATGAAGGCAATGCGTACGGGGTGAGTTGTCAAGCCAGTTACTATGAGGGTGACTGGAGTTTAATCCCACACGGGAATTTTGACAAACAGTGCAAAATGCACCCCCAGAGTTACCGCACCTGTGGGGCAAGACAGCTGGCACATTTATACAGTGCCCACCAGTCATCGGTTGAGAGTTACAGGAAGTGGGTTATTCAGCCACACTTCCAGCCTCCAGGCCAGGCAGAGCTCCCTCAGGGCTCCGGGCATAGAGTGCAGCCCTGGAAGCTGGAGTCACCAGGAGCACACTGGGGAAGTTAAGGTTGGAGGGATGTGAATGGTGATGGACAGGATGCACAGCAGGCTGCCTAGGACAATGAATGCAAGAAGCCAAACCAATTCTTAAATAAAGAAAATTTTATGGTAAAATAAAAAAAAAAAGAAGCAGAGTGTAAACTGATTCACAACTCCAAATTAAACAAGTAATACTAGGAAGTGAAAAAGGTAGAAAAAGACAGAACAAGGTAAATCCATGCCAAACTCCTTATCACTTAGAGAGGCAAAATGAAAAGTTCCCACCTATTGAGAACTACAGAAATATAGGTTTGGTTTAACCTTGTATATGGCAAAATGAAGGGCAACTACCAAAGAATAAAATGCTAGTTATTTTCCATCCATATCACCACACAAAATGAAAGGAAACAAACATAGTAACACAAAGGAAAAGCAAAGAGAAGTGGAACAACACAGGTAACACCACGTTTCTATTGTAACTATAAGATATGGAAATAAACTGCTCTATAACAATGCACAAGTTGTCATTTATGTTTTAAAGATGCCTGTATACGAGGCCAGCCGGGTGGCCTAGTGGTTAAGTTCAGCATGCTCCGCTTCCTCGGCTTGGGTTTGGTTCCCCGATGTGAACCTACACCCCTCCTTGCAGCCAGGCTGTGGCAGTGACCCACATACAAAATAGAGGAAGATTGGCATAGATGTTAACTCAGGACAAATCTTCCTGAAGCAAAAAGAGGAAGATTGGCAACAGATGTTAGCTCAGGGCCAATCTGCCTCAGCAACAGCAACAACAAAAATCCTATGTATGCTGCTTTCAGGAAATAAGCTCAAGTCTAAGTAGCACAAAGTTTAAAAATAAGTAAGACACAATGCCTAATTGTCATGCCAAATCAAAGTGGAAATATTTTCCTCTCAGGAATATACTAAATAATGCAGAGGATACAATCATAAAGGAATCATTCACTGTGTTTGCTTATTTATTGGTAGGGTTTGCTAATTTGACATGAAATACTGTCTTGGATGAAGATAAACTCAATATGCTACTACAATGAGGACATTGACAAGAAACTGATTAATAAATGTCATCAATCCAGAGTATTAAGAAGAGTCGAATACAAAAGAAAACTTGAAACGCCCTGAAATTGTATAGCTCCTGTAACAGAGGCTTTCCCAAATTTGGCATTCACATCACATTACCAGTAAAATGTTGTGAAGATGACACAATAAAAAAACCAATTTTTGATCACTCATGCTAGAAGAGACTGAATTATCTTTCTTTTTTTTCATAGACAATATTTAAAAATCTATTCTTGCTAAAGAAGAATATTAAAGAAAGAAGTAAAGAATGTGAAAGAAAGAAAGTAGAGAAAAAGTAATAGAGTGTATCTGACAGCTCATGAATAAAAATATCGTGAACTTTTCAAGGTTTGTGATATTTGTAGTATTTACGAGCTTTGGAAAATGGATAAATTGCCCTATTTTATTTTCTCATTCTAAATAAACATTTACTATCATTCTTCATTTGTGTTTGTAATTTTGTGATGTATTTCCCTAAACAGGACTCCTGAAATGTGTAAGCTTCAGCCTCACAGAATCTGGACCCAATGCAATGCATGGGCATTGTGATTTCGACAGCCGTTGCCAGATTCCCCTCTACCGAGGACGTGCCAACTCAAATTTCCACCAGTAATTAAGAACGTGTTTGTTTCCTCAAAACAATTTTGAGAAAGAGTAACGATGAGGAGAGTCCTGTATTTCCAGATATTAAACGTTATTATGAAAGCGCTGTAACTAAAACACGAAGTTCCAGTAATAGATGAACACATCAGCGGCACTAGGCGGAAAGCCCAGAACGAGATTCCAGAATCTGTGTAAGGAATATAGCATATATTCTTTGGAGAGGCGCCTCAAATCAGTGGAGAAAAGAAAGTGATTCAATAAATTGTCTGGGAAAAAAAACCTTCTAGAAAACGGTGATGGTGAATGTGTACTTTATTGCAGGCACCAATTTCACACGGATTAGTAATAAAACGTTAAAAAATATTAAAAGCATAGATACATATTCATCTCATTTAGCAATGGGAATGCTTTACTAAACAAAAATATGCAAAAATAGTAAGCCACAAAGGAAAATATTATTAATTTAATTTAATTACATACAATTAACATCATAAAATGCCATAAAATTTGGAGAAAAAATATTCCATATGTATGGCAAACAGAATTTTTATAAATGGAAACAAGACAAATATTCTGATAGAAAAACAGGCAAGTAGGCAATTTAGGAAAGAAAAGTACAAATGGTCAATAAATATAATAAATATCCAACCTCATTAGTAATTAAGAATAAACAAATTAAATAACAATGTAAATAATGTCTTTGCTCTTCAAGCAGGTGAATGTTTTGCTGCTGTTGTTGCTGTTATTTGTAATAGTAACATTTAATATGGATGAATTTGTGGTGAAATAGAGCCTTTTATTCACCATTTCTAGGAATGTAAGGTATCTCCTGAAGACAAGTTGGCTAGATGGAAAAACCTTCAGAATGTGAATTATTGCTCCTGCTACTGTAAATTATGGCAAAGCAGTAAACAAAAACGTGCATAAAGATTTACAACCTAGGGGCCAGCCCGGTGGCACAGCGGTTAAGTTTGCACATTCCACTTCCGAGGCTCGGGGTTCGCCGGTTCGGATCTCAGGTGCAGACATGGCACCTCTTGGCAAGCCATGCTTTGATAGGCGTCCCACATATAAAATAGAGGAAGACGGGGACGGAAGTTAGCTCAGGGCCAGTCTTCCTCAGCAAAAAGAGGAGGATTGGCAGCAGTTAGCTCAGGGCTGATCTTCCTCAAAAAAAAAAAAAAGATTTATGACCTAGAATATTCCATGCAGTGTTATTTAAAATAGCAAACAGTTGGAAACAATCCAAATTTCTAAAGATTAAGAAAAAAAGAAATAAATGATGATACAGTCGTAGAATGAAACCCCACAAGACCACAAGAAAAGTGATGCTTTCCAGAGAATTCATCATGGAGGAAATATTCATGGGATGTGTTAAGTGAAACATCAGGATTCAAATCTCTCTTCTTTCGGGGACTTTCTACTGGCTATGCTTTCTCTTAGATACTCTTCTCCAAGATCTTCTCATGGCTTCCTCATTACCATTCAGATTTCACTGCAAATGCTCCTGGCTCGGGATGGCTTTTCCTGAGCCCTAGTAAAGGCAAAGCTCCACCCTCACCTCCACCACCAGGAGCCAGCACTTTATTTCATCTTCTTCACATCACTTGTTAATATCTAAAGCTTTCTTGCTTTTTAGAAATATTTATCATCTAGAGTTCTCCATGCTCCCCTCCCAATACATACACTATAATATACACACATTTAGCTGCTTTCGTCATTTCCAAATCCCTACCTCACAGAATAGTGTTGGTCAGCCAACAACCGATGAACAAATGCATGGAAAAAAGACTGGAAGAAAGTATACAAGCTTTTTTTTTGAGGAAGGTTAGCCCTGAGCTAACATCTGCTGCCAAACCTCCTCTTTTTGCTGAGGAAGACTGGCCCTGCACTAATATCCGTGCCCATCTTTCTCTATTTTATGTGGGACACTTACCACAGCATGGCCTGATAAGCAGTGCGTAGGTCCACACCCGGGATCAGAACTGGCGAACCCCAGGCCACCGAAGTGGAATGTGCAAACTTAACCGCTGTGCCACCAGACTGGCCCCTACACCAGCTTTTTTTTTAATGGCCACCTCTGAGTGGTGAGGTTATCGGTGGTTTTTAATCTCTGTTTTATGTTTGTTTGATTCTTCTGATTTTCAGTAGATAATCAGGAAAAACAATGTAAAATCCTCAATGTTCATAGTCCAGCTCAAGACTTCTTTTCCAAAAAACCCTCCCAAATTCCTTTGATAGTGAATTAATCATAAGTAACCAGTATTCATACAAGATTCTACACCTCCTTCGTATCACTCAACACATTCTGTCTCTACACAACACCCTCCCCAACAGATTGTAGACTTTTCTAGTACAAGGACTGGGCCTTAATATTTATCTGTCTATGCAGACACTAGCAGAGTGTTTGCAACATTGGGTCTTCTATAAATGTTTGTTGAAGGTATTTATCTTGAAATTAAATGTACGTACAAAAATGCATAGAACAATTTAACAAATGATTGTAAAACAAACACCCATGGACCCACCCGCTTCATCCACAAATAGAATATTGCCAGCGTCCCAGGAGCTTTCAGCATGTTCATTCCTAGTTACAACCTCTTGCTCCTTAAATATAAAGAATGTTCTGAATTATGTGGTAATCAGTCCCTTGCTTTTACCATCTTAAAATAATCCCTAAACACAATCCTTTAATACTGACTGTCATTGAACCGTATATAGTTGGAATCATACAGCTTCTCTCGGACAATATTATGTTTGTGATATTTATCCATGTGCTAATATGTAGCTATAGTGCATTCATTTTCAGTGCTGTATACTATACAATTATTCACTCATTCCGCAGTGCTGGACATTTGGTTGTGTTTTATTTTGGGCGACTACATATAATGCTAATAATACCTGTGTCTATTTTCATACAATGTTGGTGCATGTTTCTAGTGCGTATATAACTGGAGCGGAACTGCCACGTCCTGTGGTATGTGTAGGTCCAACTTTAATAGATATTGTCAAACTCCTTTCCAAAGTGATTGCAGCAAATTACACTTCCACCAGTCAGACATGAGAGTTGCCATTGCTCCATGACTTTGGTAGTTTCAGTCATTTTATTTGAAGATCAGTCATTCTGTTAGGGATATGATAGTATTCCCTGGTGTTAATTCACAATACCTTTATGACTCTTTCCACATGTATGTTAAACATTTGCATTTCTTGATGTGTGAGCTGCCTGTTTAAGCCTCTTGCAGAAACAATCTTCAATCTGGAAATATAAGAACTGTCTCATCAATCCTTGATCACGGAGAAATATTAACTAAAATTACAACATTTCTAGAAAATGATCAAATATATGGAAAACAAAACATTAGTATCAAGAAAAATACAGTCTTAAATACTTGTCAGTAAAAGAAGCAATTTAAAAAGAGTTAAGTTGTGACTAATATATTTTTTAAAAGAATAATAAAATACACTATAAAAAAAGTAAAAGGAAGGACTTTCAAAAATGAAAACAGAAATTAAGTTAGAAAACAGAAAAAATAGAACCAAAAAGCATACCTAAATACTGGTTCTTTGAGAAACTCAATAAAGTATATAATCATTAGCCACCTCAAAAAAAAAGAAAAAAGTACAACTGTACAAAATTAAAAATAAGGGTAAAACAAAAAAAATTTAAAGAATCAAAAGAAAACCTTTGTATAATTTCATACAAATAAGTTGAAAATCCAGATTAAATAAATAAGGTTCTAGAAAAATATAATTTAAAACTTACCCCAGATGAAATACACAATTTGAAAAGACAAATTTATGCAGAAAAAATAGAGAAATTTTTCAGAGAAGCAAACAACCTCATAGGCACCAGACCTAGGGAACTTGTACCAAATCCTGAAGTATTACAGTGCTATTAACTTATTCTGTAGGGTGGGGGGAGGAGAAATTGGAGGAAGGTCATCAAAAGGTACAAACTTCGTTATAAGATAAATAAGTACTAGGAATGTAATGTACAACGTGATGACTATGGCCAACACTGCTGTAAGATACAGAGGAAAATTAAGAGAGTAAATCGTATGAGTTCTCATCACAAGGAGAAAATTTTTAAAATTTTTTTCTCTCTTTTCTTTTCGTTGTATCTATATGAGAAGATGAATGTTAGCTGAACCTATTGTGATAATTATTTCACAATATATGTAAATTAAACCAACATGCTGCATGCCTTAAGCTTATACAGTGATGTATGTCAATTATTTCTCAATAAAACTGGAAAAAAAGATTTTTTAATTACTTAAAGAATTGGGGAAGGAAAAGTTCCAAAGTCTTTTATCGGTACTTGGGCTACTATGTGTAATATTAACAATACAATAATAATACAGGGAAAACAAAACTACAAAACAAAAATTCTAAATAAAATATTAGCGGTAAAAAAAAAAGTCCCACAGCAATTTAGAGGAATAAGACACAGTGATCAAATGCAGTTTAAGCCCAAGTATGCAATAATGGCCCAATATTAGGAAATTAATGAGTATATCATATTTATGAATACAAATCATATGATCATCTCCAAACAAACTAGAAAGGCATATGACAACATTCAACAATCATTCTTGATATATGAAAAAAGAAACAATAAAATAAAGGTAGATGGAGAATTAGTTTATGTAACAAACTATCCTATGTCAACCTCAGCATCATGATTAAGGAGAAAACACTAACGTTAGGAATTAGACAAGGAGCTCCACTACCACTGCTATGATTTAACATCTTATTGGAGATCAAGAGCTAAAGCAAATAAGCAACAGAAAGAAGTCAGAGGTACAAATTTGGAAAAGGGGAAATGAATCTATCCCCACTGCCATTGGTATTATCACATACGCAGAAAACCCACAAGAATCAGATGAAAAATATTTGAGTAATGTGAGGTTGCGTAAGTTTTGGGGGTTACAAAATCAATTCTTTTCATGTGCGTAAACAATAACCAGTTGAAAGATATATACATGACTATATATTTGTATATTTAATTATTATTAAATTATTTTAATCATAAAATAATTATTATAGTAAACAATTATAATTTATCTTGATTTTATAATTATAATAGAATAATACGTTATAATATTTATATATAATAACAATAATAGACTAGAACAATTATAATAGAATCAAGGTAAATTCTTAGAAATAAACTTAAAAACTAGTGCAAGATGCACATAAAGAAAACATTGAAGGTACAAAAGGTCACAAAAAAGACTTAAAATTTCAAAAAGATAAAATGATCAGTATCATAAAAATTTCGCTTCTCCCTATGTTAACATACAAATATAGTAGAATCCTAACAAAGACACTACTTATTTTTAAATGTATCTAGCTTTTTTTAATGTTTGTGTAAAAAGTAAAATCCCAAGAACAGCCATGAAAACTCTGGAAAAACAAAACAGTAGTGATGAGAATAGCTTAGCAGGTATTAAAATATACAATATAACCATGATAATTAAAACAATGCAATACCAGCGCATAAATAGATGGGCAGGACAATTGAACAGAAAATAATTTCAGGAAAAGACCCAAACACATGTAGAAATTTAGTATACAATTAGGTGACATTTCAAATCAGTAAGGAAAAGAGAGATGATTCAATAAATGGTGCTGAGGCAACCGGGTAGCCACCTTAAAAAATAATGAAGTTAAAACTATACCCCGCCATTCATAACAATAAATGCCAAATAGATCAGAGATGTAATTATAAGAAAAGAAAACCATAAAATACTAAAAAAAAAAACAAGGAGAAAATTCCTTTATAACTTTGAAGTAAGGATAGCCTTTCTGTGATTCAAAAACTATAAGCCATGAAGAAAAGATTGAGTTTGATTACATGAAAGTTTTTATTTGTTTTACAAAAATAAAATAAGTCAATATACTAATGATAAAGTGAGAAAAATATTTGAACCTTACAACGCGAAGGGCACATTGCCTTAATACATATATGTAATATATTTTCCATCATGAAGAAACTCAATAGAAAAAAATGGGTAAAAGAGATGAAGAGTTCTCAGAAAGGAAATCACAAAAAGTTCTTTATCAGGGGCTGGCCCCGTGGCCGAGTGGTTAGTACTCCATTGCAGGCAGCCCAGTGTTTCCTCGGTTCGAGTCCTGGGCATGGACATGGTACTGCTCATCAAGCCACAATGAGGTGGTGTCCCACATGCCACAACTAGAAGGACCCGCAACTAAGAATATACAACTGTGTGCTGGGGGGCTTTGGGGAGAGAAAGCAAAAAACAAAAAAAGTTCTTTATCAAAAAAAGCTCAACCTCACCCATTAAAAAGGGAAATAAAAAGTAAAACTCTACTAGCATTTCAAATTTCTTGATTTTTGCCAATTTGATGAGAGAAATGGTATCTCTTTGCAGGGCTGGGGGGAAAGATCCATTCTCATCAACATATCATGTCAACTGGCACAACCCTATAAGATGGTAATTTAGCAGTATCTGTCAAAATTAAAAATGTATATTCTCTTTTATCCAGCAATTGTACTTCTGAGAATATAACCTAACTATAAATTTGCACATTTATAAATAGCCTCGCTCACCACTGCATTGCAGCACTTTTTGTTCTAGTAAAAGATTACAAAAAAAAAAAAAAAGAAAGAACTCTCAAATATCCATCAACAGGGGAAGAATGAAATACATAGTGATGTATTCACAAAATTATGCAGCCTGAAGAAAAGAATGAGGAAGATCTTGATACTGATATGAAATCATCTCCAAAATATATTGTTGCCAGACAGTGTATAGTAGGCCTGGAGTGGCCAACCGTCCTGACTGCCCGGGGCTTACAAGTTTCCCCCAAGACACAGGGCTTTCAGTGCTCAAACTGTGAAAGTTCTGGACTAATAGGCCCTGGTTGTCTCCCTACATCTAGCCCTCTGTTTCTTTAAAAGATGTGGGAATTGGAATATAAATTCACAGTCTTTTGTTTATGCATAGAAAGCCTCCAGAAAGATACATAAGAGAATAATGATAATGCTTTCCTGTTTCATCCTTGGTGGGGTGGGGTGGGGAACTGGGTAGATAGAGGACTGAGACTGAAGAGAGTTACTTCATTCTATGGATATTTTTAAAATGTTGGCCTATATGGTTTGATTGCTATTAAAAATTAAACAAACGAGTCAGAAATGAAAAGGCAATCTGTTTTGTTGGGGAGAATATATGTTCTTTTTCTAAGTAGAGAGCAAAGTGTCTAGCTGATTTATACAGTTGAATGGCTTGGAAACTTTCTTGAAAAATATGTTTTTTTGTGACCTCTGCCAGCCAGCTGTGGGATAATGAATGTAATACAATGTACTGCTCTTCCAGAACAAAGAATTGCAGGCTGTCTTGCCCTGGTCAAAGAGAGCAAGTCTGAGATGCCCTTAAATTTCTGGATTGACTAGACAGTCTCAACACAAGCTCATAAACCTACTGTCTGAAAGAAAACAGATTGCACTCCAACCAAATCAGCCTGTGGGCAACTGCATATTTACCTCAATTTGAAAACGCAATCTGTATCACAGAGTTTTTCTTCTTTATACCATTCATGCTCATTGCAGTAAGACCCTGTAAAACATTCTGTGACTTAGAAAAATTCTTAAAACTTAGATTTATTTGCAGATTTGTATTTCTTGGGGCAGTAGAGAGAGAGGAAGATAGTAGAAACAATGGGAGTAGTTCCCAGGGCAATGCATGCATGAATGTGTGTGTGTAATTGTGTGCCTACATTCCTGCTGTTGAACCAGGGATGGCCAGAGTGTCAGTCCCAGTCTGAAGGCAAGAGAAGACCAATGTCCCACCTCAAATAGTCAGGCAAAGAGAGAGAGTGTGTGCAAATTCTCCCTTCCTTTGCCTTTTTGTTCTTTTCAGGCCCACAAGGTATCGGATGATGCCTACCCACAATGGGGAGGGCAATCTGCTTTGCTCAGTCTGTAGATTCAAATGCTAATCTCATCCAGAAGCACTCTCACAAACACACCCCCAAATAATGTTTAGCCAGATATCTAGGCACCCTGTGATCCAGTCAAGTTGACACATAAAATGGACCACCAGAGAGAAGATCAGGGATGTGTAGAAATGGGTAAGATAGAATCCCTGCCTGCAAGGAGAAGTCGTCATCATACACATGCAAAAAGAACTAGTGTCACAACCCTGGACATGGCTGGGCGTGCTTATAGTTAGATTGCCCAGATGGCACAGAATGGGAGTTGCCAGACTTGAAATTGGATGTCTAATCTGAGGCAGAGAAGGCTTTAGGCGGAAGGACTGTGTGGAGATGTTTTGAGGACATTCAATGGGATTCTTGGAGAAGAGGACACTGGATAATGGGGTTAGTGCAATATTGCACGTAGCAGCAAGAATATGTAACACGTCGCAGCAGGGTCTGCTGAGAGGCAGGCAGATAGAGTATGGACACAGGAATCAAGGAGCAGGCACTATCTGGAGATGGCAATCAGCCCCAGGAAATCTGCAAGTAGAATAGGCCCTGGGCAGGAACTTATGTCTAGAAATCTGTTCCCAAAATGGGATAGAGATGTGGATGCACGGGCCAAAGCAAGGTGGGTGCCAGTTCTAGAGGGACTGACATGCTAGGCAGATTTTCAAACTGGGACTCAGCCACAAGGCCAGACAGAAATTACTCCAAAACTTACTTCCCATAATACACAAAAATAATTCAAAGAGGACCATAGCCTAAAATACAACCTACAACTTCTAGAAAATAAATAGGAGAACATCTTCATGACCTTGAGTAAACAAAAAAAATTAGACAAGACACAAAAATTATTCACCATAAAAGAAAAAATTGATAAATTGGATTTCATTGTGACTTAAAAGTACTGCTCTTCAAAAAATATCATTAAGAAAATGAAATTGCAAGTCACAGTTCATAATACATGTATGTAAGAAATGAATTGCATTCAGAATATATAAAGAATTCTTAGAACTCAATAAGAAGACAAACAACTTGATAAAAAATTTGCAAAACTTAAACATAATAAATTAACAAAATTTATTGCAACATTGTTTGTGGTATAGAAAATAAATCAGAAAAATTCTGAATGTCTATTAGTAGATTAAAAAATTATGATGATTCTATGCCATAAAATCTCACTAAACTATTAAAAAGAGAGAGCTATATGAAACCATGGTCTATGTGACTGTTATATAAATCTTACCCTTGATTTTTCTCGGATAATTATTATTATTTACATTTAGATATATAATCCACTTGGAACTTTTTAAACTTCCATCATCCATTTATTGCACTTCGAGTTATGGCACCTGGATCTCATTTGAGGATCTTGCCACTCCACCTTAGTCCATGGGCTTCATGTGTGTCTCTACCTCCAAGACAGGATAGAGTATGCGACCTTGGCGGCAACATAATGAGCTCAAGAGCACAAAGTTAGTAAAATCAAATGTAATAAAATGTGTTTTCTGAGAATCCTAGGAGTGCTGGGGTTACAGAAGCTTAAGCAGTCTGTTTTCCGCGGGACTTGAACCTAAGGGGGTTGTGCAGCCTCCACTAGACACCATGATAAAGGCCACCCATGAGGGAGAGCGGAGCCAGGCTGAGAGATGAGATAAAACAATCCTGAAGAAAACAATCCTGTGAAGAAGTCTCGGTTCCCAAGGGAATGGAGTAAGAGACAGGTCTTGGTAGAGGTGTACAGTGAAGAAGTAGGCAGCGGCTCACTAGGGAGTCTGCACTTTATCCTGAGCTTGATGGGGAGCTGAAAGGTTTTGAGCAGTTCAGGGACAGCTAACTCTGGTGGTTGTGTGGAGAAGGAACCTGGGAAAAATAAAGCTAAATGTCCTTATATGGGGACCTGAAAATCTCTTCTCCTGGGATTTAATTCTCCTCTACTTTAATTCCAAAATGACAGAAGTGTAATTTTGAAACATTTCCATATGCCAGCAATCTATTTCTGCTGTGATTCAAAGATTCAAATCATTTAATGCTTTTATGTAAAAAAAAAAATGAGAGGTTTTTACACTAAAATGCTGTAAATTGTTGAAAGCATTTATGTCTACCTAAATGGAATTATGTTATTGATGTTGTTGATGCTTCCTGTCCTGTCCTCTCTCTCTCAGTTCACAAGAACAAAGATTATTAGGAAACAGAACTCCAAAAGCTACACAATTAAATTCCAGATCCTTTACATATTTATCAGTTGATCATGTATAGGTAATGTTGCCTCTATCCTTTGTAGTCCCAGCTACAAAATGGAGGCATTAATTTTTGATAAGACTATTTGATAAACATATAATACAACCCAGGTCTCTTAGGGTCCATAGTAGAAAATTTTCTTGGGAAACCAATATCTGGTTTTCCTCTCTTTTTAGACATTCAAAAAAATCACATTCCCCAGCTCTATTACATAGTTAGATGGGGCCATGTGACTGGTTGTTACCAATGGTCTAAAACAAGTGGAAATGACAGATGCCCCTCATAGGAAGAAACATAGAAGAGCAGGTATGAGAACTCCATCTGTCTTTTCCCTGCATACTAACTAAGAAGGCCATGATCCACATGATGCAGCCATAAGAGGGTAGAACATCTACTAGCTTGGACCCCTGAATGCTGTAGGAGATACAGAGCACCCGTTCCCACTCCTCCCCTTAATCAAACTGCACTGCACATATACTCATGAGCGAGAAACAAAACATTAGTATGCTAAGCTACTGATACCCCAGGTTTCATTTTTTACTGCAACATTCCTGGCTTGTCATGCCTAATAAAATTTCAAAGACTCCTCTGAGAATATGATGACTACTTATACACTCTCTCCTCAGCTAGCTGCATATTCAAACAACATTTTAAGTAAAGAATATGAACAAGCCTCTTCATGAATCTCCCACTACAAATGGGACATTAAATGTTAAAGAATGTTGAGGTGTCAAGATGGTGGCATAGGCGGACTCTGAACTCAACTCCTCCCATGGACACAACCAATTTGTAAGTACTCTGAGAACAATTACCCCTGAGAGAGAACTGAAACCTGGGTAAAAAGAACCCCTACAACAAGGGACAGTCTTGACTGAGGTGGAAGAGGAAGAAATTCCTTTCTAGAGAGAAAAAAAGCCACCTTCCCAAGCTGCGGTGCTTCACAGCTGGCCAGGAGCAATCCTAAGGCATGCAGCCTTCCCTGGAGGAGTTGAGGACCCGAGGGAGGAATATTACCACTATAAGCATCCTTTGGCCTCAGCACAATGGAGACAAGTCTCATAATACCTGTCTTTGCTAGCTAGTAACAACAAGGGGGAGTACCCCCAGAAAAGCTATCTGACATAAATGGGGAAAAAAACCAGCTTTTAAAGGGCCCACACACAAATTCACCCATTTTGGAAAGCAACCTAAATCCCCAGAAAGAAAGGTGCACAGCCCTTTGGTGAAAAGAGACTCACCTGATAGGCTCTGGGGGCATCTTGGTGAGACCTGAGACCTCTCCAGGGACTGAGACATTGGCAGCCACCATTGCTGTGACCTAGTACAGGCATGCTGACACAGATGCTGGCAGATGCCATTAGAGTTCTTCCCCTGGCCTGTTAGGCCAGGGTCTGTCCCACCCACTAGAATGCCAGCTAATCCAGCTCAGCCAGGGCAGGCAGCCCACCCTAGGGACTGACCCAACCCAATAGCAAGCCTGCATTGGCTTGGTGGCTGGATCCTATGCAGCTAGGCATGTGGGTCTGCCTCTGAGGGGCAAGGTCTGTGTGAGGAGTGGGTGGAGTGTGTAGGGCCTCTGCAGTGAGGCAACTGGGTATGCTTCAGGGGCTCAGGACGCATGCATGGGGCAGGACTATGTTGACGGTGTGTGTGGCCCTCTGGGTGGTGGGATTTGTCAGCTGCAGAAGACTTGTGCATCTCAAATAGTCACACAGGGGATTGGTCCCACCTTCCAAAGCCTGAAACAATTGGGTGCTCCTGTGCTTGGGGGCAGCCCCACTCAGCCGCAATCATGAGAGAGCTGACAAGAGCCTTGCAGGCCAGAGGCCTACAGCAATTGTAAACCCCTGAGCCTAGCAACAAGCCATGCTGGGGGCCTATTCACTTAACAGAAAAACTGCAACAGGAATGTGCTATTAAACCTTGAAGCCAACTGTGCTAGGGCTCCCACACCCAAAAAAGTGACTGAAGGGTCCAAAGCAGGCACATGCAGCTGAGCATCACAACCAGCTGGCCAGGGGGACAGCCTAGCCTCCCTGAGCACCTGCAGCAAGAGCAACCCTGCCACAACAGAAAGACACATATAGCCCAAACAGGGGTCACTCCTGTAACACTTGGAACTGGTGATGAGAGGGAAGTACACTGCTGGGTCTCAAAAGGCATCTCTTACATAAAGCCACCTCTCCAAGATCAGGAGACATAGGTGACCCACCTAATACATAGATATAAGCACAGAGAAAGAAGCAAAATGAGGAGGCAAAGGAATATGTTCTAAGCAAGGGAATAGCACAAAACCTCAGAAAAAGAACTAAATAAAATAGAAATAAACAATCTATCTGACAAAGAGTTCAAACAAAAAGTCATAAGGATGCTCACTGACCTTAGGAGAAAAATGGATGAGCTCAGTCAGAACGTCAACAAAGAATTGGAGAATATAAAAAGAGAACCAATCAGAAATGAAGAATACAATACTGGAAATGAAAAATTCACTAGATGGACTCAATAGCAGAGTAGATGATACAAAAGAACACATCAGTGAGCTGGACAAAAGACTAGAGGAAATCACCCAAGCTGAATAGATTAAAAAGAATTAGAAAGAACAAGAACAGTCTAAGGGACCTCTGGGACAACATCAAGTGCAATAACATTCACATTATAGGCGTCCCAGAAAGAGAAGAGAGAGACAAAAGGGAAGAGACTCTATCTGAAGAAATAATAGCTGAAAACTTTACTAACCTAAGGAAGGAAACAGACATCCAGGTACAGGAAGCACAGAGAGTACCAAACAAGATAAATCCAAAGAGGCCCACATCAAGACACATGATAATTAAAATGTCCAAAATTAAAGATAAAGAGAGAATCCTAAAAGCTGCAAGAGAAAAGCAACAAGTTACATACAAAGGAAAGCCCATAAGGCTATTAGCTGACTTCTCAGAAGAAACCTTATGGTCCAGGAGGGAGTCACGTGATATATTTAAAATGTTGAAGGGAAAAAACCTACAGCCAAGAATACTTTACCTGGGATGGTTATCATTCAGAATAAAAGGAGAGATACAGAATTACCCAGAGAAGCAAAAATTAAAGGAGTTTATCATCAAGAAACCAGTCTTACAAGAAATGTTAAAGGGAATTATTTAAGTGGGAAAGAGAAGACCACAAATGGGAATAAGAAAATTCTCAAAAAAAAAAAAAAAGGCAATAAAATCTCTGGTAAAGGCAAAAGTACAGTAAACATAGAAGATCAACCACCTACGAAGAGAATATGAAGGTCAAAAGACAAAAGTACTAAAATTACCTATTTCAATGATAAGAAGGTAATGGATACACAGGAAAAAACAGGTTACATATGATATCAAAAATGTAAAATGTGGGAAGAGGGTAGTAAAACAGTAGAGCTTATAGAAAGAGGTCAAACTAAAGAGACCATCAACTCAATATAGATTGCTATACACATAGGTTATTATATATGAACCTCGTGGTAATCACAAACCAGAAACCTATAATAAATTCACAAAAAATTAACAGAAAGGAACCCAAACATGATACTAAAGAAAGCCATCAAACCACAAGGGAAGAGAGCAAGAGCAGAAGAAAGGAACAGAGAAGAACTACTAAAACACCCAGCAAAAAGTAACAAAATGGCAATAAGTACATACTTATCAATAGCTACTTTAAACGTCAGTTGACTAAATGCTTCAATCAAAAGGCATAGAGTGGCTGATTGGACAAAGAAACAAGACCTGTATATATGTTGCATACAAGAGACACGCTTCAGACCTAAAGACACTCGCAAACTGAAAGTGAAGGGATGGAAGAAAATACTCCATCCAAATGGCATGAAAAGAAAGCTGGGGGGGAGGGGGCAATACTTATGTCAGACAAAATAAACTTTAAAACAAGAACTGTAACAAGAGACAAAGAAGGGTACCACATACCGATAAAGAGAGCAATCCAACAAGAAGATATAACACTTGTAAATATCTATGCACCCAACATAGGAGCACCTAAGTATATAAAGCAATTATTACAAGACATAAAAGGAGAAATAGACAGTAACACAATAATATTAGGGGACTTTAACATTCCACTTACACCAATGGATAGAGCATCCAAACAGAAAATCAGTAAGAAAACATTGGCCTTAAACAACACAGTAGATCAGATGGACTTATTAGAGTTATACAGAACATTCCAACCAAATGCCACAGAATACACATCCTTTTCAAATGCACATGGAACATTCTATAGTATTGATCACCTATTAGGCCACAAAACAAGTCTCAGTAAATTTAAGAAGATTTAAATAATACCAAGCATCTTTTCTGACCACAAAGGTATGAAACTAGAAATCAACTACAGGAAGAAAACCAGAAAAGCCACATATGTGGAGATTACACAAAATGCTACTGAACAACAATTGGGTCAGTGAAGAAGTCAAAGGAGAAATTAAAAAAATCTGGAGACAAATGAAAATATGACATGCCAAAATTTATGGGATATAACAAAAGCTGTTCTAAGAGGGAAGTTTATAACAATACAGGCCTATCTAAACAAACAGGAAAAATCTCAAATAAACAATCTAACAGTGCACCTAAAGGAACTAGAAAAAGAACAGCAAACAAAGCCCCAAATGAGTAGAAGGAAGGAAATAATAAAAATCAGAGCAGAAATAAATGAAATAGAGATTTAAAAAAATATTTTAAAAAATCAGTAAAACCAAGAACTGGTTCTTTGAAAAGATAAACAAAATTGACAAATCTTTAGCTAGACTCACCAAGAAAAAAAGAGAGAAGGCTCAAATAAATAAAACCAGAAATGAAAGAGAAGAAATACAAAAGATTATAAGAGAATTCTACAAAAAGCTATATGCCAACAAATTGGATAATCTAGAAGAAATGGATACATTCTTAGGATCATACAGCCTTCCAAAACTGAGTCAAGAAGAAACAGAGAATTTGAATAGACCAATCATCAGTAAAGAGATTGAAGCAGTAATAAAAAACCTCCCCCAAACAAAAGTACAGGACCAGACAGCTTCCCCAGGGAATTCTACCAAATATTCAATGAAAACTTAATACCTATCCTTCTCAAGCTCTTCCAAAAAATTCAAGAGGATAGAAAGCTTCCTAACTCAATCTACGAAGCCAACATTGCCCTGATACCAAAACCAGACAAGAATAACACCTACAAAGAAAATTACAGGCCAATATCACTGAAGAACATCTATGTAAAAATCCTCAGCAAATAATATCAAATTGAATACAGCAATAGATTAGAAAGATCATACACCATGATCACATGGGATTTATTCCAGGGATGCAGGTATGCCTCTACATCCACAAATCAACCAAGGTGATACACCACATTAACAAAATGAAGAATAAAAATCACATGACCATCTCAATAAATGCAAAGAAAGCATTTGACAAGATCCAGAATCCATTTATGATAAAAACTCTGAATAAAATGGGTATAGAAGGAAAATACTTCAACATAATAAAGGCCATATATGACAAACACACAGCTAATGTCATTCTCAATGGAGAAAAACTGAAAGCCATCACTCTAAGAACGGGAACCAGACAAGGACGCCCAGTTTCACCACTCTTATTTCACATGGTATTGGAAGTCCTAGCCAAGGAATCAGACAAGAAAAAGAAATAAAAGTGATCCAAATTGGCAAGGAAGAAGTGAAACTGTCACTATTGGCAGATGACATGATTTTATATATACAAAATCCTAAGGAATCCCCCCAAAACTTTTAGAAATAATATATGAATACGGTAAATTTAAGGGATATAAAAATCAACAAACAAAAATCAGTTGAGTTTCTATACACTAACAATGAAGTAGCAGAAAGAGAAATTAAGAATATGATCCCATTTACAATAGCAACAAAAAGAATAAAATACCTAGGAATAAACTTAACCAAAGAGGTGAAAGATCTGTACACTGAACACTGTAAAACATTGTTCAAAGAAATCGAAGACACAAAGAAATGGAAAGATATTTCATGCTCTTGGTTTGAAAGAAGTAACATAGTTAAAATGTCCATACTTCCTAAAGCAATCTACAGATTCACTGCAATCCCTATCAAAGTTCCAATAACATTTTTCACAGAAATAGAGCAAAGAATCCTAAAATTTATATGGAACGACAGAAGACCCCCAATAGCCAAAGGAACCCTGAGAAAAAAGAACAAAGCTGGAGGTATCACACTCCCTGATTTCAAAGTATACTACAAAGCTGTAGTAACCAAAACATCGTGGTACTGGCTCAAAAACAGACACAGAGATGAATGGAACAGAATTGAGTGCCCAGAAATAAACCCACACATCTATGGAAAGTTTATTTTCAACAAGGGAGCCAAGAACATACAATGGAGAAAGGAAAGTCTCTTCAATAAGTCAATTTTGGAAAACTGAACAATCACATGCAAAAGAATGAAAGTAGACCATTATCTTACACCATACACAAAAATTAACTCAACATGGATTAATCTAAAATCTAAGACCTGAAACCATGAAAATTCTAAAAGAAAACAGGCAGTACACTCTTCAACATCAGTTTTAGCAGCATATTTTCAAGTACCATGTCTGATGGGGCAAAGGAAACAATAGAAAAAATAAACAAATGGGACTACATCAAACTAAAAATCTTCTGCGCAGCAAAGGAAATCATTGACAAAATGAAAAGACAACCCACCAATTGGGAGAAGGTATTTGCAAACCATATATCAGATAAGGGGTAATTATCAAAAATATATAAAGAACTCATACACCTCAACAATAAAAAAAAACTAACAACTCAATTAAAAAGTGGGCAAAAGATCTGAACAGAAATTTCTCCAAAGAAGATATACAGATGGCCAACAGGCACATGAAATGATGTTTGACATCATTAACTATCAGAGAAATGCAAATCAAAACTACAATGAAATATCACCTCAGTCCTGTCAGAATGGCTATAATTAACAAGACAGGAAACAAGAAGTCTTGGAAAGGATATGGAGAGAAGAGAATTCTGGTACATTGCTGGTGGAAGTGCAAACTGGTGCAGCAATTATGGAAAAACAGTATGGAGATTCCTCAAAAAATTAAGAATAGAGCTACCATATGATCCAGCTATTCCAGTGCTGGCTATTTATCCAAAGAATTTGAAAACGCGAATGCATAAAGATACACGCACCCTATGTTCATTGCAGCATTATTCACAATAGCCAAGACTTGGAAGCAACCTAGATGCACATCAAGGGACAAATGGATAAAGAAGATGTAGTACGTATACGCAATGGAATACCACTCAGACATAACAAATGAAGAAATCCAGCCTTTTGTGACAACATGGATGGAGCTTGAGGGTATTATGCTGAGTGAAATAAGTCAGAGGGAGAAAGTCAGATACCAAATGATCTCACTCATAAATAGAAGATAAAAACAATAACAAACAAACACATAGAGACAGAGACTGGATTGGTGGTTACCAGAGGGGGAGGGGGAAGGGAAAAGGGAGAAAGAAGTGATTAGGTGTATGTGTGTGGAGATGGATTGTAATTAATCTTTAGCTGGTGAACATGACGTAATCTACACAAGAATCGAAATATAATAATGTGCACTTGAAATTTATATAATGTTTTAAACAAATGTCACCACACTAAAAAAAATTAAAGAATATTCAGTTCCTTCCTAGCATACAAAATGCTATTATGTGTGTGCATGTGTGTGTGTGTCGAAATATTATTGCTTTATGTCCTAGCAGTTTAGAGATTATCTAATTTTGCAACTAAACGTTGCTGAGTTGATATAGGAAAATCAGTTGAATAATTCCTAAATTGTTCCTCAAAACAAGACTCAGTCTGTCTCTAAGCACACCAGCCCTGATTAAATTAAGGAGTAGCTTGCTGCCCAGGGGCAAGAAGGAAAGAGCTGGGCATGTGCTCAATGGGCTTGCTTCGTACAGTAGAAGATAAAGAGTAATGAAGCTGTCTGCTTTACCTGTGGCTTGAAGTTGTGAACTGAAAGCAAGAACGCTCTAACATTCTGATTTGTTTACTTCAGAGAAAGTGAGTAACTTCCTGTTTCTCAGAAAGAAAGAAAAAAAGAAAGAAATGAAAAAGAAATACTCTCAAGAGTTGCATAGAAAGACCTCCTTAACATCAAAGGGCTCTTCTCAGAAACTGTGTTGGTGAGGGCAATAAAAAAGTATCAAAATCTTTCAAACAGATTAATACTGAGGAGTAGAAGGGTTTTGTTAGAGCCTTTTCAATTTGCCAAACTAAACCTCAAATATTTAAATGAGAGTTTTTCAAGTGTTCACTAAATAAATCAGTCACACATTAATTTTCCGTGTAACTATGAGCACTGAAGCTAGTTGCTGGCTGATATGGGAAGATAACATCTGTTTTCCGTGCCTGGCCTCATTTCGTTTTCTCTGTTTTGGCCCACACTATACCTTCCTTTCCAGCTTTGCCTTCTCTGCCCTATCTTTCTTTTACAGCTCCTGTTCACTATACTACCTGGTAGGGCATAGGCTTATCTTTGGCTAACCAGGGCTAATCAGAGCTTCGTACCTTCTACTATTCTTCCTGTCACTTACTGATTTTTTTTTTTTTTTTAGGAAGATTAGCCCTGAGCTAACATCGTGCCCATCTTCCCCTACTTTATATGTGGGACTCCTACCACAGCATGGCATGCCAAGTGGTGCCATGTCCACACCCAGGATCCGAACCGGTGAACTCTGGGCTGCCGAGAAGCAGAACGTGCGAACTTAACCGCTGTGCCACCGGGCTGGCCCCCTGTCACTTAGTGAAATATAACCACTATATAGTTTAATTTTTAGTTCTGCAAGGCTAGGCCATACGTACGTATCAGGGGTGATATCTTGCTGATTTAAGAAAATTGCAGTTTCTTAAATCAAGAACACAAGCACCTTGGAGGGATTTTGCATTCAATTGCAAAACATGTGCATTTATGCAATGTGCATTGTCCTAAGATGATCAGCATTGCAGATCCCATTCACCTTTCCTGCTAGCAAAGAAAGTGACAGAACAGAGGTAAAATGTGTCTCGGAGAACTGGAGAGATGAAATGAAGACGTTTAGTTTACAGATGAGACCACTCACAGGGGATAAACAGTTGTCTTTAGAAGGGGTTATATGTGGAAATCGAAACAGCTCTGTTTTCTGCAGTCTTGAAGGGCAGAACTAGAACAACAAATGGAAGGCATGCATGGAGACAGAAATTTTTAAATCAATACAAAAAAGATTTGTTCTCGTTGTTAAAATTAGTCAAAGATAAGAAATCCTTCTGAACTTAAATGTGAAGGAAATGAAATATCATTGCGTAAAACCATAAACTAGGACATCAAAAAGAAGAAATAACAAATAAGGAGGAATAAGAACAGTAGCCAGCATTTATTGAACATGTTACCATGTGTCCCACTCAAATGATTGAGTCTCATTTATATTAATTCAAACAAGACTCCCCAAATCCCAAATAATAGTAGATACCACTATGCTCTTCATTGTCATTTTACAGATGAGGATACCTAGGGTCAGGTCAGAAAGGTTAAGAGAAATGTCCATGGTCATCCAGTAGTTACTGGAGCTGGGATTTTGAAGCAAGGCAGTCTAGCTCCAGAGTCCATATTTTATTGACATTACTATTGAGAGAGAAAGAAATAGATTGAAATTTATAGGAGAAAACAAGTGGAAAGATGACTAAGAACAAGATAACTGGTCCATAAACAAAATATAGATAATAAAATAAAATACCAATATCAACAAAAAAGAGGCTCATAACTATCTCATAGACCTGATGGAATGAGATGATAACATGTCGCTGGAAGGGTATTTATTCCTCATTCCAAAGAAGCAGATTGAGCTGAAGGAGGGAAAGAATAGAAATAAAATATGCCTGCTCCTTAGATCTGCAAAGTGGAGAGGAAGTACACTAAGGCAAGTGTAAAAAGGCATAGCTGCAAGTCAGCTCGCCAGAAAAAAAAGATTTTAATGGTGCATACCATAGAGACAAACTATTAAAAAGATGATGAGTCAATGTCTAGACACCAGTCGGCAGTCTTGCTCTTCTAGGACTATGCACTTGACAAATTCTTGACTTGCTGGAAGTTAATTGCTTGAAGGTAGAGGAAATAATGAGATTTAGTCTACTCTGGTCTTAATTTTGGGCAAGGAAAACTTATTGAGGATATGAAAGTGGAAGGATCGTTGCAGGAAAGTAGCAATGTGGTGATGGAATTTGTAATATCAAAGGAAGTTAACACTGGGTATAGTCATCCATTATACTGGGCTTTAGGAAACAGTATTTCAGAGCTGATCTCGTGGGTTCTTGAAAATAATACAAAAAAATAAAAAATATTGTTTTACCACTTTCCTCAAAGGCTACAACCTTACAAAATTTTAAATCCACTTATCATCTTCCTATCTTTTGTGTTGTTATTTTTTTTTTTTTTTTTTTTTTTTTTTAAAACTTTGAGAACATTTTTTTTTTTTTAAAGATTTTATTTTTTCCTTTTTCTCCCCAAAGCCTCCCGGTACATAGTTGTGTATTCTTCGTTGTGGGTTCTTCTAGTTGTGGCATGTGGGACGCTGCCTCAGCGTGGTCTGATGAGCAGTGCCATGTCCGCGCCCAGGATTCGAACTAACGAAACACTGGGCCGCCTGCAGCGGAGCGCGTGAACTTAACCACTCGGCCACGGGGCCAGCCCCCTTTTGTGTTGTTATTTTCATGCATTTTAATACAATAGATATTTTAAACTCCATGACATATTTTGATATTGTTTGGTATGGTCAATTTCATTTGTATTTACCTATATATTTACTCTTTCTCATGTTCTTTCTTTTCACTGACATTTCTGTCTTCATCTAGGCTCATTTTCCTTTTGCCTATAGAACTTTCATTGTTCTTGTTTGTTTAGTCAGTTTATTGATGACAGAATAACTCAGAAGTCGGTAGAAGGAGGTTTTCTCTGGGTACAGAAATCAAGCTTGGCAATTATTTTCTTTCAACACTTTAAATATGTCACTCAATAGTCTTCTTTCAAATTATCACTTCTGATTGGAAGTCAACTGTCAGTATTACAGTGATCCCCCCTTATCTGTGGGGGATACATTCCAAGACTCCCAATGGATGCCTGAAACCACAGATAGTACCAAACCCTATATATACTATGTTTTTTCCTATACATACATACTATCTATGATAAAGCTTAATTTATAAACTGGGCACAGTAAGAGATTAATAACAAAAATTAATAATAAAATAAAACAATTATAACAATATAGTGTAATAAAAGTTATGGAATGTGGTCTCTCTCTCTCTCAAAATTTCTTAATGTACTGCACTCACCCTTCCGCTTCTTGTGATGAAGTCAGATGATACAACTCCTACATGATGAGATGAAGTGAGGCGAGTGATGTAGGCAGTGTGATGTAGAATTAGGTTACTACTGACCTTTTGACGACACGTCAGAAGGAGAATCACTGAGCCATGACAATGTCAATGACTGCATGTCAGGAGCTGAGGATGTCGATGATTGGTGATCCAACAAACGGATAAATCACGTCCCAGGCAGGCCAGGGTAGGATGGCGCGAGATTTCATCATGCTACTCAGAATGGCACACAATGTCAAACTTAAGAATTGCTTATTTCTGGAATTTTCCATTTAACATTTTCAGACTACGGTTGACCACGTGTAATTGAACCCACAGAAAGCAAAACCACAGGTAAGGGGGGACTACTGTATTGTGGTTTCTTTGAAGGTTAAGTGTCTTTTTTCTCTGTCACTTTTAAGATTTTCTCTGGGTCTTTGATTTGCAGCCAGTTTGACTATGATGTGCCTAGTAGGATTTTCTTTAAATTTTTGCTGCTTGGGGTTCTCTAAGCTTCTTGATTCTGTGGCTTGAGGTCTTCCATCAGTTATGAAAAATTCTCTACCATTATCTCTTCAAAAATTGCTTCTGTCTCAGTCTATATCTTTTTTTCCTTTTTTGAATCCAATTATACAAATATTAGAGTTTTTGAGCATGTCTCACATGATTCTTACATTTCTGGTCATTTTTCTTCTTTGTATTTTCTCCCTCTGTGTACTTCATTGAGTATTTTCTGTTAATCTATTATCAAGTTTACTAATCCAGTCTTCCAATGTATCCGATCTATTACCAAATGCATTTACTACATTCTTACTTTAAGATATGTTTTTTAGTTCTAGAATGTACATTTGGTTCTCTTTTATAGATTTCAATTCTGAGAAGTCTTTTATCTTTTCATATATTTTCTCCATTATTTTCTGTTTGTTTGAACATATTAATCATAGTTATTTTAAAGCTCATGTCTGCTCACCTCAGGTTCTGAATCACTTTCGAGTATACTTCTATTCTCTACTTTTCTTGTAGTAGTTATTAACCAAATGGTCTAGCCTCATCTCATGTCAAGTATTTTAATTTTATTGGGTACAAAAAAACTATAGAATTTTCAGAAGATATTGTCTTCCCCAGATAGAGTTCAACCTTTCCTCCAATAGGCAGATAAAGGAGATCATCCATCACAATAATCCAGTCTGGCACTAAGCTGGGTCACGGCTGGGTTGCAGTCTTTCTTTTTTTTTAAAGATTGGCACCTGGGCTAACAACTGCTGCCAATCTTTCTTTTTTTTTTTTTTAAAGACTGGCACCTGGGCTAACAACTGTTGCCAATCTTTTTTTTTTCTCTGCTTTATCTCCACAACCCCCCCCACCCCCCACCCCCACTCCCACCCCCACCCCCACCCCCACCCCCGTACATAGTTGTATATCTTAGTTGCAGGTCCTTCTAGTTGTGGGATGTGGGACGCTGCCTCAACGTTGCCTGAGGAGCGGTGCCATGTCCGCTCCCAGGATCCGAACCCTGGGCCCCAGCAGCGGAGCGCGCAAACTTAACCACTCAGCCACGGAGCCGGCCCCTGGTTATTTGTTTTTAACTTTTTTTTTTTTTTTGAGGAAGATTAGCCCTGAGCTAACATCTGCCACCAATCCTCCTCTGACTTTTCTAATTGTAGTCTGCTTTTTCCAACTATTCCTTAAATGTTCGTGTTTCTCTGGGTTTGGAATTCATATCTCTAGTACTTAGCACAGAACCTTTCACTTATGGCATTTAATATATGTCTATTTGATTGGGAAAATAATTTACATTTTTAAAAAGTGGAAAGAAGAATATAAAACTTTTAATGAGTATAAATGAGTGACACAACCCTGTGGTAAAAATAGAAACAGACAAGCTGACATTCAAACTACACTAGCTCTTTTTCAGAGGAAGAAAATGAACAAAGAAACATAGAATCAGTGTCCGGGGCAGATCCACAAACTAACTGATGGTATTTGATTTCTACCTTCTTCGGTTCTCTTCAATCAGTTAACAGTAATTATAATCAACGAGGGCTGGAAGTTC
Organism: Equus caballus; assembly: GCF_041296265.1. NCBI lineage: Eukaryota > Metazoa > Chordata > Mammalia > Perissodactyla > Equidae > Equus > Equus caballus. The sequence continues at coordinate 44,667,438 of NC_091704.1, forward strand.
CAGATGGGAGTATACAAGCGTCCATCATCTATGCACCAACGAAAAGCTTTTGCACAGAGTTTAAAAGTACGTAGTTGGAAAAGAAACATCCTTTAAATTTGTTTATTTCCGAATACTCCAAAACTTTTGATTAAAAAAGTCTCTTCTTGGGGCTGGCCCAGTGGTACAGCAATTAAGTTTACACGTTCCACTTTGGCAGCCCGGGGTTCACCAGTTCCTATCCCAGGTGCAGACCCTACACACTGCTTATCAAGCCATGCTGTGGCAGGCGTCCCACATATAAAGTAGAGGAAGATGGGAATGCATGTTAGCTCCGGGCCAGTCTTCCTCAGCGAAAAGAGGAGGATTGCCAATAGTTAGCTCAGGGCTAATCTTCCTCAAAAAAAAAAGCCTCTTCTTTTCATTAACATCCAGCATAGATACATATCATTGCTTTAAGGCCCTTCAAGATATAGTTAAAAAGGAAAGAAATCAGCTATATTGAAAATATTCACTGCTGAGTCTTGGTACCTTGGATACTACCACACTATACCAATATCAAATATTCCCTAAACATACATCAACCAAGGGAGGGGGTAATGCCCCAGAATTATACTCATTAGAAAAGGGAGTCCAGAAAAGACTGGAATTATACCATGGATAATCCAAAAAGAAAAAAAAAAGATGCCACATGGACAAGTGATAGTTGAGTATGCAGTTAATATTCTTTAAGATTATAAATCTCATGGATTATGCGTTATAATATCTAGCATTTAATGAGAAGCTACTATGTGCCAACGCTGCGCTAAGCATTTTACGTAAATTTTCTCACTTAAATCTCAACAGTCTTATGAGGTAGGTGTCACTGTAACTGTTTTAGAGAAGAAACTAAGGCTCAGAGACTATAATGTAAGAGCAAGGTCTAGGAACCAGACTGCCAGAGTTAGAATCCTGGCTATCCCACTTACTAGCTGTATGATCTTCGGCAAGTTACTTAACCTCTCTGCCTCAGTTTCCCATATGAAAAATTGGGATAATAATGCTACTTACTTCAAGGTAAAGTAGCTGGCACATAGTAGGTGTTCCTATGTGTATGTCATTGGGTAAATTACTCAATAATAACCTGCCCAAGGTCACACAACCAGTAGATGGCAGAGCCAGAATTTCTGTCTAGATTCCAAAGCTCAAATCTTAACTAAAATGTCCCAATGCTCCCTCAAATTAGATTGTAATCTTGCTGGTACATTTAGCTAACAATTAGTATGTATTTTACTCGATTTCACAAAACTCTGTAAAATAGTATTAATTGTTCCCCTTACTTACTGTTTAGTGAGTGTTTACGGCACAGAATCAGATGCTTAATGCAGACCTGACAACGCCCAGAAAAGAAGTGTCTGGAGCTATGCTTGTTGAGCATGAGTGGGCAATCACTGACCCACAGTCCCACAGGGGACAAGATTTTATAAGGAAGGACGTGTAAACTGGGAAACACAGCCTTCCTCCCTCTGCCCTCTCACCCCATTTACACTGTCATGTCTGACTCTGAGGTTCAGAGCAGCCGAAATTCTTTTTCTTTAAGAAGAACACAAGGGAAGCGATACTGGTGTTCCTTTAGTTCTGCTTTTGCTCCTCGTACAAAATGACACCTGTGCCCAAAGGAGGTTATGGATTTTTTAGGTTATTTCCTGGAGTTATTTTTAAATTAGTTTTTCTTGTTCCAGAGCAAATTGGCAGTCAATCCATGATAGCATGAGGAGAACTGAAAATTTCATCATCCTGTGTTGTCGGGTAACACTGACTGAATTCGTAAATCACATTATGAGAAATACTGGATCCTGAATGTTCTTATGACCAAATTCATGTTTATAAGCACCGATGGCTATGGCTCTGTAGAACTGATATTGTAATAGAGATAAACAAACATCCTGGGCCTGGCTGGGCTGCCCTCAGTTCCAAGTAGGAGCCATGTGAATATGCTCCAGGTTGACCTCGTCACACTCACTCAGAATCCTACACTGGCTCCCCATTTCCACTGAATCATAGATAAATGCTTCTGTAGTGCTTGGAAGATTCTAGAAAATACAACCCCAAACTTCTCTCCCACTATTTCATGTCATGAGCCCTATACTTGAGGCAAGCTGGACAACTTGTTCCTTCCCAAACAAGGTTCCCACTTTCTTTTAAGCCAATTAGCACATATTTATTGAGCATTGTTTCCGGCATTGTGTTGGGTGATGAAGCTGTAACAGACTTGCTGTTGCAGAGTCTGGAAGGAAAGACTGACATTAGTTACAAGTGTGTTGAGTTCTATGAAGGACAGAGTGTTCTAGGAGTATATAACACAAGGAAGCAATTTGGTATGGGTGTCAGGAAAGGTGTCCATGAAGAAATAACGTTGAAGCTGAAAACTGCAATTAGAATAGAAATGAGTTGTGGCTGGCCTAGTGGCATAGCAGTTAAGTTCACATGCTCTGTTTTGGCGGCCTGGGGTTCACTGGTTTGGATCCTGGGTGTGGACCTACACACCACTCCTCAAGCCAAGCTGTGGTGGCGTCCCACATATAAAGTAGAGGAAGGTGGGCATGGATGTTAGCTCAGGGACAATCTTCTTCAAGCAAAAAGAGGAGGATTGGCAACAGATGTTCGCTCAGGGCTAATCTTCCTCACCAAAAGAAAGAAAAAAAAGAATAGAAATGAGTTAAACTAAGGGGTAGCAATGAGTAGAGAACATTTCAGATAGAGAGAACTCCAAGTGTAAAGGCTCTAAGGAATGGAATGTTTAAGGACCCAGAAAAGTTTATTACAGCGGGAGTAGAGGGAGGAAGAAGAAGAGTGTTACAAGATGAGGATGAAGAGGTAGGCAAGAACCTATCGGCCCTGTGATAAGACTTAGGTGTTATACTAACAACAAAGGGAAGTCAGTTTATAAAGAATGGAAGTCAGAAATCAGGACACAATCAGCTCTGCAGAGTTAAAAGGTAACCCCAGCTGTAAGTTTAGAGACTGAATTCAAGGGAGACCAGAGGGATGTGGAGAACCTAGTCAGGAGGCTATTGCCGTGGTCCATCTTGTACTAGGCTGGAGTTTCCTCAACTCTTTGGACAAAGAAAGTTATTAGAAATTAGTATAAAGGCTTCAATTTTAATTTTTTAAGAAATCTAACTACATAAGTAGTTTGGGGTGGTATGGTATAACGGTAGCATCTCTATTAAAAAACAAGAAGATCTGGTCAGCAGTGATTCAGTATGAAGGCAGCAATACGTTTTACACACCTCCACAAAAAAAGTTTGTGTCCCTATGTTATATTATAAGAAGCAGGTTGTTTAGAGCGAAGGAGATGTTTGTTGGGAGATAATTCTCCATGGGTTTGTCTTGTTCCTGCACATCTTGCAAGCAGAGATACTGACTGCCTTTCTTCGGGACCACCTTTCCAAGGGTGTTTGTATAGCAAATTGTCTTGGAATACAGAAACAGTGTCTCCCCTGGGACAAAAGCCAGTCAGGCTTTACTACCCATTGTAACACATCAGATGGCCTCAGGTTGTAGTGTCTCTCCTATAACAGCTCACTGCAGGTGCACGTGTCACCTGAGCTTTTTTCACCCTGCCCTGTGGGACTGAGGCCCAGGAAACCAGGACAAATGCTCGTACTCTGGCTATGGCTATTGCAGTGAGTAATAAACTGTCTCTCATTTCTGACCTGGGAATCTCGTGTTTTCTGCTAGCATTCAAGAAACTGTGACCAGCTAAGTTGTTTGCTTGAAGTAAAGTAAAATTTTAGACCCTTCACAGTTCTGGGCAGCATTAGTCCCGTGGAGCCTCTCTACTTGCTCCAGTCATGCCCAGACCCGGTACCACATGCTGAACACCCAGGTTCAGTTCTGTCCGGGTCTCAGCCAATGAGGACAAAGCCTGGCTGCCTATCAGATCCCACCCACCAGCTGGGAGACAGGCTTCAGCTGAAGAAAATGAATGCATTTATAACATAGTTGTTTGCCCTAGGACATTGCAAGTTTCTGGTTAGCAGATGAGTTCTATCTGGTGACGTCACAACTGAGATTTAGGTAAAGGTTTAAGATGGTTCAAGCATCAGGGGTTGGATTAGAAGACCTTTAAGTCCCTTCCAGGTGCTCCACTGCAATCCTGTGCATCCTTTCATCGCTTTCAAGCTCTTTCAAGATCTATTTTATAGAAGTGAATATCCATAGTTCAGGCAACATTCCTGAGGTAGTACGTGATAACAGAGGAAGGAGCAAGCTTGGTATATCAGTCATGCTTAGATTCCAATGTCAGGTCAACCACTTACTATATGACTTTATGACCTTACTATGCTTAACTTCTCTAGTTCCTTATCTATAATATGGAAATAAGATTATCTACCTCATAGTAAGAGGATAAGTGATAAATGAAGTAATGAGTGTAAATGTTTAGCACACTATCTGCTAAAAATTAAAAACTCAAAATTATTCTCTTTCCTAACTTACCCTAACTCCACCCCTCCGAGTGAAGTACAAGTTCAATACCACTTGAAACCAACATTACACCTGGAGTAATGTACCCTCGGTGGGTGCTTGATATACAAGTTTCAAGAAGGGGAGAGAGTTGGATAAAGGGATATTGTGGTAAAACTATACAGCTCATCAAAAGTTGGAAGCCCTAGAAGGAATCTAACACTCTCCTTCTCTTTCTCTCATTCTAAGGGACTAGTATTCGTGAATATCTTTATATGACCTTAACAACCAAAGCCTACATTTAGTCTTGGCATAGACCCGTATTAATTGAGTATATATTCAAAGGAAAAGAAGTTAGTATCTTGAAGAGATATCTGCACTCCCATGTTTATTGCAGCATTATTCACAATAGCCAAGTGTCCAACCACAGATGTATGGATTTAAAAGCTGTAGCATATATATACAATATTATTCAGTCTTTAAAAAGAAAGAAATCCTGCCATTTGCAACAACATGGATGAACTTAGAGGACATTATGCCAAGTGAAATAAGCCAAAGAAGGAAAGACAAATGCTGTATGATCTCACTTATACGTGGAATCTAAAAAAGCCAAACTCATAAAAACAGAGAGTAGAAGCGTGGTTGCCAGGGGCTGGGGGGTGAGGGAAATGGAGGAATGTTGGTCAAAGAGCACAAACTTTCGGTTATAAGATGAATGAATTCTGAAGATCTAGTGTACAGCATGGTGACTATTGTTAATAATAATATATTGTACACTTGAATTTTGTTAAGAGAGTAGATTTTAAGTGTTCTCACTGCACACACAAACTTAAATGTATAAGCTGATGTACAGGTTAATTAGCTTGGTTGGAGGCATCATTGCACAGTAGATATGTATATCAAAACATCACACTGTGAACACTTTAAATACATACAATGATTATTTGTCAATCATACCTCAATAAGGCTGACATAAACAAACAAATAAAAAAGAATCGATACTAGTTATTCTAGAGGCAAGACTGTGGATGAGTTGCCCTTCTGGTGTATTCTGTGATTCTCTGCTTTCCTACTTTGTAACACTGCTGATCCATCTTACCAAACGAGTTGGCTGTTGTGGCTTGTCGATCTAAATGATCTACAGGTTTGTGTGAGGTTATTTAAAATTTTCCATACGTTTTAAATCTACATTTAGGAAATGGAAAGTAGAGCAGTATTTTAATACCAGTTGTGCGCAATTTTCTCCCTTCAACTCTGATTTAGTTCTCTGATGGGCTAACTGGAAGAAACAGATTTGTTTCCAATCCTTTATTCCCACTTTGAAGAACAGCTTTCTGTCTACATTGAAAGTATAGGAAACCTTGTTTATCTGGAATTATTTGGGCTCTGTACTACTATTCAGAGACTTCTTGAAAAAAACATAAAGTAATAGCTTTTGTGCTGGGTCACCCGGAAGCCTTGACATCAGATGAGGCTGTGGATGCTGTAGCAACTGCAGTTTTGTTGTCATGGTAACAGCCTTGCACTCCAGAGGCAAAACCAATGAGCTTTAAACATCACTACATTCTAGCTAAGCTTCTCTGACCTTATCAGGGAGCAACAAGATCCGTCTGTTCTTCCAAACGCACGTGCCCCTCAACAGGGAGGGAAAACTGGGCATAATGTACCTGATTTAAATACCATTATCAGATTATTCAAACAAGTGAATCCTTATTCTAGTTTGATAGATTAAATGACAAGGTTTTTTAAAACTAGATTGTTCATTTCAGTTACCCAGGAGCATTGTTACGAAAGCAGAGCATGTAACATACCTATCATGAATGTTTGATTACTAAATATTTCAGAGGAGTAAAATATGTAGATTTCCCTTCAATGACACAGACTGGAAACCCCAGGGGACCTGGAAAATAATTTGCATCTGTTTTGTTGAATGTTTTCCTCTCAGGCAGGATGGTAATAAGGAACAATATCATCTTTTGAATTAATGTCACACTAAGGTTGCAGCAGCAAGAAAGAAAGAATTCAATCTACACCCGGCCTTTGAAAGGCTTATGACTTCCGACCTTGTAATACTACTATAATATAATCTACTTCCTTCCTAAAACTGAGCTAGTGAACTATAGCCCTCAAAGCTGCATGTACAACTTTCTCCAGCTCAAAAGCATGAAACAGAGAGCCAGGGCTGAGCAACCTGTTCATAAAAAGAACATGAAGAATTCCTCTCTTAGTTAAGCTTTATCAGCTGTGCATGGATGTAATACGCTTGACTGCATAATCTCATTTGCAAATGTGTAATAACAAACCAAATGAGTTTCTCAGTTGTATTTATTTAACTCTTGTTTACCGGAACTGTTCCACGATTCCCAGCATATTTCATATCAAAAAAAGATATCTCCAAATGTTAAGCTTTTAATGCTGTTTGAATTACAGTTATTCCTTTTTTTCAAGTCTATTTTTCATTCATTCTCTTCTATGGATATTGCCCTTCTAGGCCAATAAACAAAAAAATCCCCAAGGAAAATTACCCTTTGTAAATCAGCTCTGGTTAGATAAATTTTTAATGCTTCTAATCTGTCCCAATTCACAAGAGTTGCTCTTTATGTCACGTATTCGACTAATGTATGATAAAACGCCTAGTTTTGTGTGAAATGCCATTGAAGACACAAACATGAAAGAGGAATGAATGAAAGAATGGCTCTTGCCCTCAAGAAACTTGCAAACTAGGCTTGACTGAAATGGATCGTCGTCTTTGGTGCTGTACAGTCCTCTTAAACAATAATTGAAAGCCACCGACGTCCTATATTCGTTTCCAAGAAAACGCAAGGAGATCTAGAGGTTGAATCCCCATTGACTTTCATGAGTTTATATGTTGTTTTGTTGCTTTTATTTTGCTAACTCTAAGATCTGAAGCTTTTCCTTTTATTTTTTAAAGCAAGCTAATACATTTGAGATATATTTTGTTACAGATATTTTGCAATCATGTATGTGCTATTGCTAAGAAATTATTCTCGTCACCAGTTCACAAAACAGTCTCTTAGATATTTTACTGGAATGGAAAGTTTTTTCTGTCAGAAGGATCACAGTTGTTTTCTTCATGGCGTCTTTGTACCAGATGAAGAAGGTGTCATTGGTGAATATGTTGGAACTGTCATAAAATAGGCAACAAAGAGAAAATTTTAAATGAAACTCAGATTTGGTGAACCAAACTTAAAAGAAGGCATTGTCCAAGAAATGACTTCACATCTAAATTTTGGGCTGGTCATATGAAAAATAAAAGCCAAATGGAGAACACTGAACTTATTATTTGGAAAACGATCAGATTTAGCACAGAGTCCTGATAATTTAGAATTATAAGCTTCATGTCATTTAATTTTATCCTCCTTTGGCCATCACAATTTTTGCTAATACCTGACAAGTAGAAAAATTTAAGAGAAGTTACTGTGTTACAGAATCACAAAAATAATGTGACTGGAATGGACATAAGATGCCTGTAATCCAACCCCATAATTTTCTAAATGAGGAAATTGATGTCTCTAAGTCAGGAAACGTCAGTTTAAATTTTCAGATTTAACTATTTCTGGACAAACCAACCAAAATGACTAAACGGTTGCCATTGGTGTGGACTGGCAGTCAAATAAGTTGACTGCTTTAAGTAGGATTCATTTGCTTCACTTGCTTTTATTTCTTTCTCACTCTATTTTTCTTCTTCAGTTCATTTTGTCTTAGCTTTTCCTAAGTCAAAGAATGGTCAAGTTCATGAAGAATTATTAAGAGAAGGCCATTAACCTGTACTCTCCGAGGTGAGAGAAACTTAAATTGCGCTGATTGGTATTGAGGTTAAATAAACATGGGGAAGAAATGGATAACAGTGACAACAGGATTTTAAGGAATATTTTGAGTTTTCTGAGTCTATGATTTCTTCTGCGTTTAAGATTTCCTTTGTCTCTATTATCTTGTTGTTAGTCTCCACATGCCTTCCTGTTTTTGGTTTATTTCCTCACTCCCTTATTCAATTCTCTTCTTAACCTCCTGTGAACACCCTTCTTCTCTTCATGAGTGTCTTAATGGTAGCCAAGCTGAGATGTTATTTATTTTCCAATATCTGAATCTGAATATAAACTCATTGTCCTGTGTGACTGTTCTGATTCTGAAGAGAAAATTTGTGTGAGAAACACACACCCATGCATGCACACACACGTGCACTCATGCTGTCTCTTAGGGACAAACAAATCTCTTCTATAGGCAAACTATAGTTTGAGAAAATTTGTCTTCAATGTCTCTTAATCAGCACCTTCATTTTGTTTGCATGTCCCTCTTGACCTCAGTGACCCATGGCACCATCTCTTTGTTGTTTCTTTGGCAACTCTGTGAAGGAGTTTCCTCGCCCACAGTGCACTACGTCCTCATGCTTTCCTTCTCCCCCTCCCCTAGGAAAACTTACTTCCTCTGGGTATTATGCTCTCCAGATCCTGGTCCCTAAGACTAGCTATAATCTCCTAGTTTTTTTTCTAAAGACATTAATGGAGGATAATGGCTTAATGTGCATCTTAAAAGGACTCTTCAGTGCTTTACCCTAAATGAGCTGGGAATTTCTAGTACTGTGGTGTGCTGGCTGGGGATATTTTAAGAATGCATACCTTGCTATGTATGCCATTTATTTCATTCAGTCGTTGCTCACCACCAGCTGTAAACCAGCCCTGTTTACCCAGCTTAGACACTTATATCTGGTGTCTCAATGGAAAAACTAACAACAATAACTCTCATCCATCAAGAGTCTGTTAGGTGCCTGAATTAGTTTGCTAGGACTGTTATAACAAAATACCATAGGCTGGGTGGCCTAAACAACAGAAATGTATTTTCTCACAGACCTGGAGACTAGAAGTCCAAGATCAAGGTGTCTGCAGGGTTGTTTTTTTCTGAGGCTCCCTCCTTTGCTTGCACATGGCTACCTTCTCACTGTGTCTTTACGTGGTCTTTCCTCTGCACGTGCTCATGTCTGTATCCTCACCTCTTCTTCTTATGGACACCAGTCATGCTGGATCAGAGTCTACCCATACGCCCTCATTTTACCTAAGTTATCTCTTTAGAGGCCCAGTCTCCGATACAGGCCCATTCTGAGGCCCTGCGAATTAGGGCTTCTACATATGAATTTGAGGAGGATACAATTTAGCCAATAACAGTTTCACATTATGTTAATCAATCTACATGCGTTATCTTCTATCATTAAAAAGATCTAGAGAGGTTCATTTTATTGTTCAAATTTCTCTGTTGAAAAAGTGAGGGTGTAGGAGGATGAGTATCTTATCCAAGTTCACATAACTGCTTGGTAGTGAAATTGGAAATTGAACTGAGCTTTACAGCTCCAAAGCCCTTTCTTCTCTGCTCTACCACTCTGCCTCCAGCTAAGCTAGATAGCCAGTCAGCCTGCTTTGAGGCACATTGATTATTCTTCCAGGAATTTTTTTACTCCATGGGAGACTGAGACTTAACCATTATGTGGGCAAAAATTCTCCTAGGGAGAATGTGTTCAAAAAAGAGAAAAATGGATTATTTTCCTATGGTCAGATTCTTTAACTTGTTGAACATTGAGGAAGATTTGGCTTTCTTTTTTTTTCAGTAACAAGGAAACCTTACAATTTGAGTTTTTTACCAGCCACAGTGATGTTTTAAGAAATATCTATAAAAATTTTAAAAAGCAACAAAATGACATTAATTAGCATGTATTTATCTAGTCTCCAACCACCAAGGTTGGAGGTGGGTGCAAGGCAAACTAACTTGGGATTTTCAATATTTTATGAGAAAGGCAAGCCACAAAATCCTCAAGTTTTTCTCAATTCAAACATGTTTTTCAAAAGAAAGAGATGTCTGAGTATAAACTAAGTCCAGACTTCTTTGCTAGTCTCCTTTTATATCACTGGAAATGTACACAAGATGCCTCCTTACTCTTTCAAATTGTTTATTTTGACCATTTTTCTGCTACAGCACACTGAAACGAGAGATTTCACAGTAAGATATTCTGTGACAAGTCAACTCTTTTTATTTTTTTGCGTCTTAGAAAGTTTACATGAAAAAAATTCATAACTTTAATCAAATGAGAAAATAATGACATTATTCCTAAGGAAGATAATAGAAAGTGAAATTCTTTGATATTAGCTTACAATTAAGAATTTTCCTTAAGCGTTCTAAAGAAAGGAGAAGAAATTAACCGGGTGGAAGAGAAGAATGAAAACTTTATATTTGGATATTAGGGTGGTAACCTTGGAGACGGGAAGTTGTTAAAATTATGATAAAAATCTTTCTTTCTAGTCCTATCTTTATCATACAAAAAGAAGAGAAGTATATCTCTTACTGTAAATGGTAACACTTGCGATAACCCTTTATCATGGTGTACTTATTACACTGAAATAAATGCACTGCTACTGAGAGATGATGAAAATATAACTCAGCAATAGAGGAAAAGAAAGGAATTGGATTTCTCAGCTCCAATAATTTAAAAATTAATAATTTACCAGAGGTCAAATATATAACTCTGGTTGTAAAATCTCCCACAGAAATATAGCATCCCTTCAAGGTTGTCAAGCCCTACCCTGGTTGTCTTGATGTCTGGGCCGGCAGGTAGCAGTAGTAGGCTAAACCTGTAGATTCTATTCAATGTGGCTTAGTTGGTCTCCCTCTAGGTCTTGGCCATTGACCTTACTTCTAAACCCAGTGAGACACCTTGCTCTAGGATGCTCTTAATCTACAGGTAACTTGATGAAATTGTGAATAAATGATAAATCCAATTTCATTCAAAGAAATAGTTAAACAATTGTTTCTAGCATCAGAATATGCGAACGATGGTCCATATGCAGGAACTCAGTAATGTGGTCTGCAATGCACCCACACCTCTAGAAGGGGGCACACAGGCATAAGACTTCTTAAGCTTTGTGGATAGGGGATGGTAGTGAGGAATATTTGGGATTGGTTACTTTTAGAGAAGAAAATTAAGTTTCTGCCTTATAGACTAGAAATTTAATTGACAGCTAACCTGAAGGAGACCACATGCAAAGGAGATCGTTTTATGAATCAAACAACAAACTGATTTGCAAGTCCCATCATCTTTCAATACACAGCACTGTGCCAGGAATGTGGGACATAGTAAAAATATTTACAAAGCACAGCATCCATCTAATAAACAGTTAATAAGCAAGATTGCAATTCACTAGTTTACATTGAGCAATAATGCTCAACCTATTTGGGGTCATGAATTCCTTTGGGAGTCTTTTGACATCATAAAGCCTTCTTTCCAGAAAACATCACGCACATGCATCCAACATTTTGTGGACAATATTAAAGTGTTCACAGAATCTTTAGCGACCATCCAAGGACACCAGTTTAAGAAGCTCTGACATAAAGAGGCATAAATTTCCAGTGACCAATATACTTGTATCATCAGTTAGGTCCTGACAGTTTAAGGAAAATAAAATAAACAGGGAGAAGTCTGTTGATGTGGCTATCACCAGAGAATTGAGAAATGAATGTTAGATTACTTCATTCAAAGCAAAGCAGATCCGTTTTTCTGCTCATTAAAGAAGGTTGCATGTTGGGAGTAAGTAACCTTGAATGCCCTTTAGTAAGGCATCTGTAGCAGATGCCAAGTCCAAAGTCAAATGCCCAGGGCAAAAAGGACATCCTGTTTTCTCTGCTCTAAATGGTTCAGCTCCAAGTATTTAGAATATCAATTCCTTTAAGACCATATCATACCTTTATGTCATGGCCTATTGTTCTCAAAATTTTTGTTTAAGATAAGCCTAGGCTCATATGGGCATATTGATTCTAAAATATCCACTCAACGAGTAATTTATACAGTAGACATAGAAATATCGTGATAAACAAACACACACTTTCATGATTTCATGGAGTTTACAGACTGGTGGGTTCACTAAAGATGGGCAAGCCCAATTTTTTAGAGCCATCAGCTTTTTCTTGAACTAAGTAGACAAAATAAAACAAAATCCAGCTAAGTCTCTTTGCAATGCTTTTCAAAATTACTAAATTTCCTCAAATTTAAATGAATAACTTTATTAAAACTCCTACTACATGTAAAGCATTGTCTATAAAGAAGGAATAAGATTGGTCCTTGTTCTTAATCAATTTATAATTTTACGAGGAAGATATTGTGGCTGCTAATAGTCGGGAGATCTGGTTTCAAATTCTAATTCTGAAAAGTTCTGCATGATTTTTCCTTGGACGAGCTCCTATCCTTTCTGATGCTTAGTTTCCTCATCTTAAAATAGTGAAAATTGCTATGTCATAGAATTGTTATGAAATTAAAAGAGGTAAAAGTTTTTGCTTTTGGGGTTTTTTTGCTGAGAAATATTAGCCCTGAGCTAACATCTGTGGCCAGTCCTCCTCCACTTTGTATGTGAGTTGCCACCACAGCATGGCTGACAAGTGGTTTAGGTCCGCACCCTGCAAGCCTGGGCCACTAAAGCAGAGTGTGCTAAACCCAACTACTACACCATGGGGCTAACCCCCAAAGAGGTAAAGTTTTAAAGGATCTTGGCACATAAGTGTTCAATAATAGCTATTACAATTACTAAAACAGATGTAATAAATTATATACAAATAATATCACATTGCAGACAATGACAGAGTATCAAATGATTAGTCTATGTAATAACAGATTCTGTTGAAAAGGATCAGCATCGATCAGGTACTCAGAAGCTTAAGGGGAAGATGGGACCTGAGCTCTATCTTAAAGTCTGAGTAGGATTTGGCAGAGGGAAGAGAAGATCATGACAGATGGGAAAGTGGTATAAGTGGTGAGTATGGAGGCTGAATTTATACATTTTGTTGGGTGACAGTGAGTAGATTAATCTGTCTTATTCAGAGGATTTATGAAGGTAACAATATAAGAAAACTTTAGAGACGTAGAGTTGGGAAAAATTGGGGAATGTCCTGAATCTCCATAAAGCAGCAAGAAATTGAAAAGCATTTCAGCCGAAAATGACATGTTTCAGAAAGGTTCATCACATCATCATGGTGTGGGGGATAGATTTTATTTTCAAGGAGGGATTTAAGATATGGTAAGATTGTTAACTGAGGCTATTAAAGAATATAAGCTGACACTGACATTATGAGATCTGTTTGAATAATGGCAGTTAGAATGGAGTGGAATAAACCAAGGCTAGAAATATAAAGAAAAAGGATTGGAGGTGCTTACTGGTTGATTGGAAAGAGGAGTTAGCTGAAGATGATAGATTCAGCAAGTACTTATTGAAGGCATCATGGTGAACCTGAGTGTCTTAGGGAAATGAGGACACAATGTATAAAGGAAAAAGGGAAGGAGATTTCTTTTGGCAGGCAGAAATGGGGAAGAGATCATTTTAAACTCTAAACAATATGCTTCTAGAAGTTACGAACCATGTTTCATTCATCTTGGAATCTTCAACAGTTAATTCAATACTGGAATATGATGGGTTCAAACCATGTGTTAGGAACAAATGAATGACATGTCATGGCTTACTTTGGACTTGGGTAGTATAAGTATGCAACTGTAATGCAAATCAAAATCAGACCTGGAAATAGAGATGTACATGGCTAGAGTATGAGGTTAGGTACATTATGAGGGAGAGAGGCACATGGCAGGTGTGATCCATGATTGAGGACTGGCAGATGCCTACCATTAATCTTAGCACTTAACTATTTGCATGCAGAAAACCAACTTCCAACTGAAGCATCCACAACTCTTTGTTTGAAGACTTCTTTTCTCCACCAGAACCCCTTCAACCTACATGTGAGGAAAATAAGAAGCGCTGAAGAATTATCACCCTTAGGAATAGCCCTCAAATAATGTCAGAAAGGTGCTGATGGATAAATATCCTGGGTCCTTTGGGGGGATAACTCTGTGGTTTTATACTGTCTCCCAAAGTTCCCTAGTAAAATCCAGCTGCAGTTGCCCACACTGGTAATTTGCTTGATGGCTCACCTTTTTTTAGCTTCCTCCCCTTCCTCTATTACTTCCCATTGCTGTCATCTCCCAATGATTTTTTTCTTGGTAGTACCTCAAAAATATCCTGTTTCAGAGTCTGCCTCTTGGAAGCTACATGAAGACAATGAGAATGACATAATATTAGCAAAGGCAATGAACCAGGTGAACCCAACTTTAGTGGGGAGCTCCAATGGGTCAGGGCATGTCAGAGGGCATAATGGATGGCGATGGAGCATACAGGCAAGACAGCCAAGCCCAGACCCAGGTCCTATGGAGAAAAAGAGGCAGGAGTGTGCTCCAGATTCCAAGGGCCAAGCTGAAAATCCAGGTGTCAATTACAAGGGGAGTTAATAGGTTGTACGTGGAGTCCAATTAATTTAACTAGGTTGGTGTTCTGAAAAACTTATCAAAAAGCAGAAATGGAAGATACGGAAATGGACTGAATTCAAACCTGGTAAAGGAAGTCAAGAGAGGGAAGGGTTTATACTGCTAAATTCTAAAAGCTAACCAAGCAAGTAGGTGGTCCTAGAAGCCAGCAGAATGGAGAGATTTGACTAGGTGATTGGTAAAGAGTTAATGGAAGAGTCTGTTTGCTTAGTTCTGTCATTAGAGGTAATTGTCACATACTTTCAACATGAATTGTCTGTCTGCAAGTTGGCAGGTATCTGCAATGGGCTGTATCCTTTACCATTCCTTCAACCTTTGCTCTCTTCTCCCCTTTCCCTCAAGATGATGTTGTTGGAATCTTCCCAGCACAGGCTCACCGTTTGTTTTTGCATGCTTCTGTGCTCTTTGGGAGGAGCATGACTCTGGAAAGCAAGAGAATCAGGTCACATCTGTCTGGTTGAGTGACTCAGCAATTACTCTGCCTGGTATCCTCTGCTCTTGCTCTCTTCCATTTCCTTGAACTCAATGCCACCCTACTGCTCATCAAACTGAGCCAGGATGTAGTATGCACCTCCTGCCTGCAGCACCACCAATCACCACTTGCGCTCCGTTGAGCCAGTTGACCAGAGTCTTTGCCACCAGATCTACTCTATATGGTTATTTCCTGTCTTTCACCCTAGGTTACAGGGACTTTTTTTCATTTTCAGGGTTGGAGACTGCGTGTTTGATAGTCTACTTTGGAGGCCACTATAACACACGCTTCTGCTGGATAGTATCTAAGGAGATAGACCTTTGAAGACAGCACCAAGAAATGGCAAAAATTGTGTTGCTGCTGCTGTTGCTGCTGCTGATACCACAATAGCCTCACTTCTCTGTGACAACTGCCACTCACTTTATGATACAGGTTCTTGACTCCTTGATGATATTTCCAACATTAGACAGAAACAATGAGTGAAAGGAGCAAGAGACAAGTGTCATGGTGCCAAATGAAGCTGTTTGTTTGTCGAATGTGAAATCTTTGCCTCTTCATATTTCACTCTCTTCCTTCAAAATATTCTGCACCCAGGTGCCATGGGAAATGGCAAAGATTCTTAATTCAATCCCCAGGCATGTGCAGCTTGCTAGGTGAGGTGATTCTAAAGAGCCTTGAATAGTTTCTTGTTGGTTGTAGTAACTGTCAAAACTATTATAAGCCATCTTAGAAAATAATGTTGTTGGAAGGGAACTAGATTTGAAGTTTAGGTATTCCTGGTTCATTCAAAAACCACCAGACACAATCATATGGCATTTAGTGACAACATTCTAATGAGGTCTCAGTGGGTTACACTCATGAGTTGAAAGATCCTATAAAAACATCTGTTAGAGAGCTGACTGTCCAACTAAATTTAGAGTGACTCTAGAGTAATCCTTCTGCCTACAACACTTGGAGTGAAAAAGAATATACTAACCACAAAATACTCAACTGGGAATACTTGATGAAGTGCACAGTTTTGTTCTAAACGTTTTCAGATGAGATCACTTCTGATGATGAAAAAGACAAGAAAGAATCCAGCCAAGGAAATAGCCCATATAAAGTTAGAGTTAGATAAATATGCTGGTTCACATTAAGTGTGTACATGTGTGTATGTGTGTGTTAAATTATTTATAGTTTAAAATAGAGTTATGCTTACCAATCATGTTACCATTTGGCAGCCGTTGGCTTGAGTCAGAAAAATTCTGATGTAACTTTAAAGCAGGTTAATCTGGAAAATTCTTGTTTAAAAAAGGGGTTAATTACAGGTACCCTTTTCCTATTTGACTTGCTAAAAGGCCTTTGTAGTAATTGACACTATCATGTAAAGAAACTAGAAGAAACTGGGTGGATTGGTGGGAGGCAGGGAGGAAGATATCCTGGATATCTTAAAATCCTTAGTATTCCTGAAATCAAAAATATATCTGAGCTTACAACAAAGCCATCATATTGTACAATACTGATAAGTTCCCTAGTGTGTTTATTTACTGTGTAATACATAAACACATACATCTGTGCAGAGCTAAGGAATATTGGTGCTTACTTTTTAAGAATGTTATGGACAGACTATATTTGTATTTTCAGGGAGAATTCTTCACAACATTCAGATCAAGTAAGGTAAGTAAGCTATTAGTTTCTAATTGGATGTTCTTGAGGGAGTTATCTAACCATAAACACAATGTTATAATCCATATTTATTTTTTCAAAAAACTAATAAAAATAGACAGTAAAAGATCACAAAATTCATCAGCAAAGAAAACCTTTCAAAGTTCAGCCCCTGCAATCTTGAAATCTAAAGTGAATAGTCAGTGATAAGGGCCTCTGGTAGAGCCAATGCTGGACAGTACAGTGATATAGCTGAATTTCTGTAGTTTTCTTAAAAATAATTGGTGCATAGAAGGAAGATGTGCTAGATACTGTGACAAAATAAGCAAAATAAGCATGATTTCCTTTAATCTTTACAACTGTAAAAGACAAGAACTATAATTACCCTCATTTTACAAAGGAAGTGACTAAGTCTGAGATTAGGTAAGTGACATGATTAAGATCACCCAAACTAATAAGAAGTGGAACTGTGGTTCAAACCCAGATATCTAACTCAAGAGCCTGTGCTCTTGAACAGTGTGCTGTATTGACCCCTGGGATGTTCATTCAAGATAAGTTTGCTGCCGACTCCGGTGCCAGTGATGGACCCAAAGCTATGACTTCCACAGTCTCCTTTGTTTGTTCAATGGCCATGTCCTTCTTTCCTTAAGCTAAGGCACAAGGGGAAACAGATCATCTTAGAGAGGAGGAACAGGGAGAGAGCAGAAGAGTACCCTTCACTTGGGCATTGATATAAATGAAATTTGGAGTTCAAGCAACTTACCAACTCTCTTTAGGCAAAGGCTGTCATACAAGTCCACATGCCTAGAGCAGTGCCGGCTATATGATACGAAATCAATAAATGTCTATACATTAGTCAAGAATGCCTAATTTTCCTGTATATTTTGTGATGTGTGTGTGTGTACACATGCATGTGTGGTGTGCATAACCTACCCTATCAGCACCAAATTACAGCATCAGATTACATCTGGTCTAGCCTGATGTGTTCAAGCTTATGTATAGTTGACCATGAGTGAACAAGAAAATCCTAGACATGGTTAAGAAGACTATTTTTCTAGAACACAAGGAAACTGTACATGAGTATTGGTTTGTGGATTAATATATTACTGGTATATGTTTAGGAAAAGAGCATTCAGGGTACATTAGCTCTGTGGGAATATATGATTTCCAGTGTGGATTTGTGATGTGGCCATAGTCCATAAATAATTGAAAACTTCTTTCAACAGTCTGGAATTGGATCTCTATCATTGATTCCAACTCATGAGATCAATAATAAAAGATATATCAATTCTAAGAGAGGGTCAACACTGGGCAAATTGTCAAGGCATCAGCCCCTCTCAGAAACATTTGCAAACAGTGTATAGGATTATAACTCTCAACGTCTCCTAAAAAAAATACCCATCTAGTGCCTAGTACCAAAACCTCCAACAAATGCTGAACTAATGTTCATCATTTCAATATACTTGTGACTGAAAAGAATTTTAAAATCTTTTACTTTAGTCTGTAAATATACATCTACAATTTTACAGGCATTCGTAGTCCCAATATACTGCCTAAACAAATATTAACATTTATTCAATAGGTAAATAGCCTACCTAACTCTGTATTAGGTTGGCATTCTTTAGCTGTGCTATGAATGGTGATGAAAAAGAAATTGGTCTGCATAGATGAGCACTGTCCAATAGAAATATAATGTGAACCACATACACAATTTAATATTTTTTTGATAGCCACATTAAAAAGGAAAAAAGTGGGTAGAATTAATTTTAAAATAATTCAATATATCCTAAATCTGATTTCAAGTGTGGCACTATCCATAGTTCAAGTGCTCAGTAGCCCAGTGTAGCTAGTGGCTGCTGTATTGGACAGCACACTTCTAGATCCTAACTCCTTGCCTAATTTTCAAATCACCAGCTTGTCTATATTTCAAATTTGCCAGACGACTCTTGACAAAGGGCTGTCAAAAGAAAATGATGATTATTTAAACATATTTTTATGAATCTAAAAGAAATCCAACCAATAAATATACAAAATCTTGAATGGCTGGAAACAACAGGAAGAAACATACAAATGGGAGATGTCTGTGACACAATGGAGAAGAAGGCTGAGGAGGAGGAGGAAGAAGAAGAAAAGAAAGACACTCCATAATAGGTGGTTATAAGCAAGAGCTAAAGCTCATTCGAACACATGGAATTTCAACTAGGTGGCTTCATGACTAAGCTGCAGAAAAGATAAGTTTCTGGGTAAACAGAGACAATTGTAAACATCCATAAATACATTTGATAAAATGAATGAAAAGGGGGTTTGCTGTTTTGCTAGGATGTTATGACTAACATCATTTGGCCTTGTGTTGCGTCTTTAATGAAGCTTGACTAAAAATACTGCTGCTGATTTAATCAGCTGTTGTTATGCTAGTAGGACCCGTTATTCTCCTGTAGGTAAAGAGGAAACCTAAATGAGGAGGTGGAAAAATGAAAGAGAGTTGATGAGTGATCAAGGAGTCCATGAGCATGAGGATAGAGGCAAATTGGCCAAAGATGGCATGTCTGCAATTTCCATACAGGCCACAGAGTCTCACAAATAAGGCTTTCTATCCCCAACTCAACTTTTCACCCTCTTCTGCCTACCATCTGTACCTTGAATTTTGACAGGAAGAACTTTTGCCATCCTGCCATACCTCATCAGTTCTCCATTGTCAGATAGGAACCAGAGTTCCCTAACCTCCTAAACTTTAAGCAAAGGATAGTAGGCTATTTGGGGCTGTATCTCACATGCCTTGCATAAGCCAGGTACAAAAAATACTTTGTTGAATGGTGCTATTGATCATTCTCATTGACTGGAGTTTTGGGGCTTGGTTGACTTCAGACTTCCATTGTATCCTTCAAATAATTTGAAGAGATCATTTAAAGAGACACCTCCAGCCACTAGAGCCATTAATTCCTAACTGTGAGAATCTGGATTAGTTACTGCCTCAGTTTTCTCATCTATAAAATTAGGATGATAATAGTACCTATTGCATAGATTTGTTATGAGGATTAAAGAAGATAATCACTTAGGGTGGCGTCAGCAACATGGCAGAGTAAGTGGCTCCCTTTGTCTCTCTTCGCTTGAACTAATGGACATTCATTGATCAATGGGGGATACTCACACAGCAGCTCAGGACACCTGAGAGACCCACACTGCTAAACATTGGAAGATGGATGGACTGCCCCCAGGGAGGAGGTGGAGATAGGTGAGGACTCTCTGACCCCTAGACAGCCCAGTACCCATGACCAACTGCTTTCCTGGCTGAAGTGCTTATAGCACCACTGTGGCCCTGGGGGTGGGAGTGCACCTTGGAGCAACTGTGGAAACAGGTGACTAAAGCCCTGAGCCTCCTGTGATTGCTCTTTGGTACAGTGGGAAAATCCACAGTTCCACTCTGGCCCCAGGGAGAGACTTGGCTCGCCCTAGTAGAGAGGCCCACCCACTATGCACAAAGGCTGGTGCCACTTAGGAGCAGATGCCACTTGGCTGCAAGTCTGGGTGAACAAACCCTTAGCTGCCCTAAACACTCATAGCTTTGTTGTGGCCACCAAGGGGCATGTGAGATCCAGCACGGCCATGGGAGCAGGCAGTGACAACCCTGAGCCCTAGCGTGATTGCTCCTAGGTCCAGTTGGAAAGGCCACAGTCCCACTGCAGCCCCAGGGAATGACTTGAGCTCTGTTCCAGTGGGGAGGCTCTGCCCACCAAGCTCAAAGGCTGGTGTGACCTAGAAATAGATGGCAGTATATCTGTAGCCTGGGTGAAAGTGCCCCCAGCTACCACAAACGTCCATAGTATCACAGCAGCCCAAAATGAACAGTGTGACTGACAGACCTGTGGGAGCAAGTGACAGCAGCTCTGGGCCCCTGTGTGATCACTCTCTCAACCAGTAGGAGAGTCCACAATCCCACCACAGTCCCAGGGAGTGGCACAGGCTCAGATCCAGTGAGGAGGCCCCACCCACCAAGCACAACAGTTGGTACAACCTAGGACCAGATGGCAGTGGAGCTGTGAGTCTGGGTAACTAAGCTCCCAGCTGCCTTGAAAGCCCACAACACCACTGCAGTACCTAAGGGGGGACCACATCTAGGCAGGTCTGTGGGAGCAGGTGGCAGCAACCCAGAGCCCTCGTGTGATTGTTCCCACAGTTGGTGGGAGACCCCACAAGGCCACTGTGATCTCAAGGAGTGGCCCAGGCTTAGTCAGGAACAGCTGATGGGGATCCTAGTGGGTGGAGATTACACAGCTCCTGCCCCCTCCCCCAAGTGGTAGCAAGTGGAAACTGTAACCAAATTGTATCTCTATGTGGAGTCACAGGTCCATGACATCAAGCAGTATGAAAAAAATATTAAATCTCCAGAACAGAATGAAAATGACAGGTACCCAGAAATCAATCCTAAAGACACAGAAATCTATAACCTAAATGACAAAGAATTCAAAGTAGCTGTCACTAAAAAACTCAATGAGTTAAAAGAGAATATAGATAGACAACTCAACAAGTTGAAGAGCTACATCACAAAAGAGCTTGAAACTATAAAGAAGAATCAATCAGAAATGTTGGAGATGAAAAACAGAATGGATGAGATAAAGAAAAATCTGAACTCCTTAAACAGTAGGGCTGATAATATGGAGCACAGAATTAGCAGTCTGGAGGACAGGAATATAGAAATGCTTCAGATAGAGGAGGAAAGAGAACTAAGATTAAAAAAGAAATGAAGAAACTTCCTGAGAAATATTCGACTCAATTAGGAAATGCAATAAAAGGATTGTAAGTATCCCAGAGGGAGAAGAGAAGGATAATGGAGCAGAAAGTTTGTTCAAAGAAATAATAGCTGAGAACTTCCCAAACCAGGGGAGGGAGCTGGAAATCCATGTGACAGAAGCCAATAGATCTCCAAACTTTATCAATGTAAAAAGACCAACTCCAAGGCATATAGTAAGAAAGCTGGCAAAAATCAATGACAAAGAAATAGTATTAAGGGCAGCAAGGCAGGAGAAAATAGCTTACAAAAGAACCCCTATCAGGCTGTCAGCAGATTTCTCAGCAGAAACCTATACAGGTTAGGAGATAGTGGAATGATATATTCAAAATTCTGAAAGACAAAAGCTTTCAGCCAAGAATAATCTATCCAGTGAAAATATCCTTTAAATATGATGGAGAAATAAAAATTTTCTCAGATAAACAAAAGTTAAGGGAGTTCAACACCACAAGACATTCCCTACAAGAAATCCTCAGGAAGGCCCTCATACCTGAAAAAAAAAAAAAAAAATACCCTGAGCAAGGAGATAAGTAGATAGACAAAATCAGAAAATTGCAAAATCAGAAAATTCTCCATCAGAACAGGTTAGCAAATGTTTAATTATAATGTTAAAGAAAAAGGGAAGGAAAACACCAAGAATAAATATAATCTTGTCATTTCAACCACAAACTCACAACACAAGATTAAATAAGATGTGACAATAACCGCTCAAAAGGGGAAGAGGAAAGGGATGGAACCAGCTTAGTCTAAGGAAATGAGAGGCTATCAGAAAATGGACTACTCATCTAAGAGATTTTTTATACAAATACATGGTAACCACTAAACAAATAATTAGAAGAGAGACGCAAATTATAAACAAGGAGAAAACTAAGAACACCAGCATAGAAAATTACCTAACTGAACTGATAGTCCTAAATACATGAGAAACAAAGGAAATGCAGGAGAACCAAAAACAAGTGATAAAATGGCAGCACTAGGCCTTCACATATCAATAATTACTCTAACTGTAAATGGATTGAATTCTCCAATCAAAAGGCACAGACTGGCAGGATGGATTAAAAAACAAGACCCAACAATAGTCTGCCTCCAGGAAACACATCTCGGGCCCAAAGACAAACACAGACTCAGAGTGAAGGGATGGAATACAGTCCTCCAAGCTAACGGTAAACAAAAGAAAGCAGATGTTGCCATATTTATATCAAAGTAGATTTCAAGACAAAACAGGTGAAGAGACACAAAGAGGGGCAGTATATAATGATAAAAGGGACAGTCCACCAAGAAGACATAACACTTATAAACATATATGCACCCAACACAGGAGCGCCAAAGTACATAAAGCAACTATTAACAAACCTAAGAAGAGATACTAACAACAATACAATAATAGTAGGGGACCTCAACACCCCACTTACACCAATGGACAGATCATCCAGACAGAAAGTCAACAAGGAAATGGTAGAATTAAATGAAAAACTAGATCAGATGGACTTAATAGATATATAGAGAACTCTCCACCCTAAAACAGCAGGTTACACATTCTTCTCAAGTGCACATGGAACATTCTCAAGGAGAGACCATATGTTGAGAAACAAAGCAAGTCTCAATAAATTTAAGAGGATTGAAATAATATCAAGCATCTTTTCTGACCATAATGCTATGAAACTAGGAATCAATTATAAGAAAAAGTCTGGGAAAGAGGCAAAGATGTGATTAAACAACATGCTACTGAAGGACCAACGGGTCACTGAAGAAATCAAAGGGGAAATCAAATATTATCTGGTGACAAATGAAAATGAAAACACACCATACCAACTCATTTGGGATGCAGCAAAAGTGGTCCTAAGAGGGAAATTCATTGCAATACAGGCTTACCTCAACAAAAAAGAAAAATATCAAATAAGCAATCTCAACCTACACCTAACAGAATTAGAAAAAGAAGAACAAACAAAGCCCAAAGTCAGTAGAAGGAGGGAAATAAAATTAGAGCAGAAATAAATGAAATTGAAACCAAAAAGACAGTAGAAGTGATCAATGAAACAAAGAGCTGGTTATTTGAGAAAAATAAACAAAATGGACAAACCCTTAGATGGGTTCACTAAGAAAAAAAGAGAGAAGATTCAAATAAATAAAATTAGACATGAAAGAGGAGAAATTACAATGGATACCACAGAAATACAAAAGATTATAAGAGAATACTATGAAAAACTATATGCCAACAAACTGGACAACCTAGAACAAATGCATAAATTCTCAGACTCTTACAACCAAAACTGAATCAAGAAGAAATAGTGAATATGAATAAACCAATCACAAGTAAAGAGATTGAAACAGTAATCAAAAACCTCCCCAAAAATAAAAGCCCAGGACCAGACGGCTTCTCTGGAGAATTCTGTCAAACAATCAAAGATTTAATACTTATCCCTCTCAAACTATTCCATAAAATTGAGGAAGACGGAACACTTCCTAACACATTCTACAAGGCCAACATTACCCTGATACCAAATCCAGACAAGGACAACACAAAGGAGGAAAATTACAGGCCAATATTGCTGATGAACACAGATGCAAAAATCCTCAGCAAAATATTGGCAAACTGAATACAACAATACATTAAAAAGATCATACAGCATGATCAAGTGGGATTTATACTAGGGACACAGGGATGGTTCAACATCCACAAGTCAATCAACGTGATACACCACATTAACAAAATGAAGAAGAAAAACCACATGATCATCTCAATAGATGCAGAGAAAGCATCTGACAAGATCCAAATCCATTTATGATAAAAAGAAAATGCTCAATAAAATGGGTATAGAAGGAAAGTACTTCCACATAATAAAGGCCATATACGACAAACCCACAGCCAACATCTTACTCAATGGGGAAAAACTGAAAGCCATCCCTCTGAGAACAGGAACAAGACAAGGGTGCCCACTCTCACCACTCTTATTCAACATAGGACTGGAGGTTTTGGCCAGAGAAATTAGGCAAGAAAAAGAAATAAAAGGAATCCAAACAGGCAATGAAGAAGTGAAACTCTCACTGTTTGTAGACAACATGATTTTATATATACAAAATCCTAAAAGAATCCATCAGAAACTACTAGAAATAATCAACAATTGCAGCAAATTTTCAAGGTACAAAATCAACTTACATAAATCAGTTGCATTTCTATACTTTGATAATGAACTAACAGAAAGAGAGCTCAAGGACAAAATCCCATTCACAATCATAACAAAAAGAATAAAATATCTTGGAATAAATTTAACCGAGGAAGTGAAAGACCTATACAATGAAAACTACAAGACTTTTCTGAAAGAAATTGATGATGACATAAAGAAATGGAAAGATACTCCATGCACATGTATTGGAAGAATAGCCATAGTTAAAATGTTCATACTACCTAAGGCAATCTACAGATTCAATGCAATCCCAATCAGAATCCCAAAGACATTCTTCACAGAAATAGACCAAAGAATCCTAAAATTCATAGTGGGCAACAAAAGACCCCAAATTGCTAAAGCAATCCTGAGAAAAAAGAACAAAGCTGGAGACATCACAATCCCTGACTTCAAAATATACTACAAAGCTATAGTAATCAAAACAGCATGGTACTGGTACAAAAACAGGCACATAGATCAATAGAATAGAATTGAAAGCCCAGATATAAAGCCATACATCTATGGACAGCTAATCTTCAACAAAGAAGCTGAGAACATACAATGGGGAAGAGAAAGTCTCTTCAATAAATGGTGTTGGGAAAACTGGACACCCACATGTAAAACAATGAAAGTAGACCATTCTCTTATGCCATCCAAAAAAATAATCTCAAAATTGATCAAAGACTTGAAGGTAAGACCTGAAACCATAAAACTTCTAGAAGAAAATAGAGGCAGTACACTCTTTGACATTGGTCTTAAAAGGATCTTTTCAGACACCATGTCTTCTCAGACAAGGGAGACAAAAGAAAAAATGAACAAGTGGGACTTCATGAGACTAAAGAGCTTCTACAAGTCAAAGGAAAGCAGGATTGAAATGAAAAGACAACCCACCAACTGGGAAAAAAAGTTTTGCAAATCATATATCTGAAAGAGGGTCAATCTCCATAATATATAAAGAACTCACAAAACTCAACATCAAAAAATCAAAAAACCTGATCGAAAAATGGGCAGAGGATATGAACAGACATTTCTCCAAATAAGGTGTACAGATGGCCAATAGGCACATGAAAAGATGCTCAACATCACTGATCATCAGGGAAATGCAAATCAAAACTATACTAAGACATCACCTTACACCTGTTAAAATGGCTATAATAAACAAGACCAAAAATAAATGTTGGAGAGGTTGTGGAGAAAAGGGAACCCTCATACACTGCTGGTGAGAATGCAAACTTGTTCAGCCACTATGTAAACAGTATGGAGATTCCTCAACAAACTAAAAATAGAAATACCATATGACCCAGCCATCCCACTACTGGGTATCTAGGCAAAGAACTTGAAATCAGCAATTCAAAGAGACTTATGCACCCCTATGTTCACTGCAGCTCTATTCACAACAGCCAAGAAGAGGAAGCAACCTAAGTGAACATAAATTGATGAATGGATAAAGATGTGGTGGGTATATATACAATGGAATACTACTCAGCCATAAAAAACGACAAAATCATCCCATTCACAACAACTTGGATGGACCTTGAGGGTATTACGTTAAGCAAAATAAGCCAAACAGAGAAAGACAAACACCATATGATTTCACTCATTTGTGGAAGATAAACAGACACATGGACAAAGAGAACTATTTAGTGGTTACCAGGGGGAAGGGGGCAGGGAGTGGGCACAAAGGGTGAAGGGGCACACCTATAAGATGACTGACAAGTAATAACGTACAACTGAAATTTCACAGTGTTGTAAACTATCATAACCTCAATAAAAAAAAAAAAGAAGATAATCTCTTAAAATACTTCACACAGAGTAAGCATTCAGCAAATAACGTCTTGTATCCATTTTGTTTTATGTTATAACTCCAAAGTTAAGAATAACTCCTAGCACATGCTAGGTACTCTCTATTTGTTGAATCAGTGAATAAATAACCCTATTTCACATCAGGTACCAAAGCTAGATTTTGTTGCTAAGGTTGAATCCTTTGATCACAAAGAAAAGACGAGGAAAGAAGGTTAGCAAGGGATAGGGCCTGAAGATAGCATACAAACCTACAGAGCAGTAGTTCCTAATCTTTTGTGGTCAATGGTTACTTTGAGAATTCAATGCAAGCTGTGGATAGTCTATCAACAACATTTTAGATAGTTGCATACACAGATATCAGGGGATCTGAAAGTCTATCCATGACCCTCATGTTAAGAACTCCTGCTCAGGAATTTAGGAAGATCAAAGAGAATGAAAGGAGAGAAAGGCATTAGAAAGACCTCAAGAAGCTGGATCCTTTTTCCTTCCCTCCCCCTACACACGCATAATTTAAACCAGACCTTTTTAAACCAGGGACCCTAGAGAGAGTTCCAGAGATTTGGGTTGATGGAAAGACTGTAAAAAAAAATGAATGAATGAAGAGCTACAAGTCATTTTCATAAAAAAGACACAGAAACTCAGGTTTTGTATGAAGGAGTTCCAGAACTGGGAAATTGGCTCACCTTGTGCCCAGGCTGTATTATTAGGATGAGCACCTAGAAGAAAAATTAACCTCATGCCTGGGAGAGCCTGAAGGATTCCAGCCACAAATGAGGTACTGCTGCTCCTTGTGCTAGTATTTTAAACCACGGGTTCCAGGCGCAGACTCATCCAGGGGTTGAAGTTACGGATGCCGGACATAATCTAAGTCCTCACTGCAGGGTTCATGCCCTGCCCTCACTCTCTCTGAGACTCTGCTCAGCTAAGAGTCAGAAGAGCTTATTCTTTTCTGCAAGTCACAGAGGAGGGAAATTGTCAATATCTGCCTTCACCCCCCCAGGCTTGGGAAGGCTCAGGCCCCACCTCAGGTGAGCCAAGATCCCTCAGGGTTTGTTGGCTTGTTTTCCATTGTGGTTTACTGAGGAAATTTTTTTTAATTAATGTTTATAATCAAAGTGAGCTTCAAACCCACCCCCCAGTTCCATGAAGAATAAACCCAACTATCCTTAATAATTTTCCCATGTTTAAAGGTAAGGTTTTTATAATTTTTAAAAGTTATTCATTAACAACTATTTGGGGGGATAAAAAAAAAAATCTGAAGACGCAGTCCTTGCCTTCAGATTAACAACAATTCAAAAAATGTTTTTGAAGCAACTGCTGTGCAGCAGGCCCAAAGGGAGACCATGGTTCTCGGGATACAATGGTGCACAGTGGATAGATTAGACTGATGCCATGAAAAGAGTTCCTGGCCCAGGAGGGAAACAGAAAAACAGTGGCAAGTGTGTTGAGGGCTACTGTGGAAAAGCACCATCATACCAGGTGTGAGAAGAACACATAATTTGGGGGCCTAACCTGAATTGGAGGTGGAAAGTGTAATTGTGAAAGGAACTTCAAGAAACTTGAGTTCACTTGAAGAAACGAAGCAATCACACCTGGAGCAGTATTTAACTCTCTGGGTAGGGCTACAGTGAAGAACTAAATTGTGTGGGAAATGGGGCCAAAAGAGATGTAAGAGCTAGAGGGACCAGGAAGGAAGGCAGGACTTGAGTTTGTCTTTGAAGGAGAGTAAATGGAGACAAAAGGGCTGAATTTTTCTGGAAACAAAATGATCTAAGATATAACATAAGAAAGAAGTTTAATGTATTTATAGAAAAAGCAGATGCCAGGCCTTCCTAGTTTATAGAATTCCAAGCTGAGGAGAAGTGATAAATGCAACAGAGATGTTGTACACATGGATATAATGGAGATTCTTGAAAGCAATACAGAGAACTAAGACTTAATGGGATGGGAAATAGGGAGCCACTGAAGGTTGTAGGGAATAACATGATGAGATGAAGATTTTAAATAAGAGGAGGTAAATTTGATTGACAGATGATGAAACTGGACTAAAGGAATCTGTCTGAAGCCTTCGTGTGTGAGGGCATGAGGATCTAAATTATGGAAATGGAAATAGAGAGATTAAACTAAGGGAAAAAAAGGAAGTTTCATGATTGACTTGATTGTGTATAAGCCAGGAAGCTCATCTTGAGACTTCAAACACCCTGGCCAGTTAGAAGTGTGGACTGCATGGAAGAGCCAGATTTGGAGGAGGGAGTGAGGAGGGAATGACAAATTTAGTTTCGGACGTTTGAGTTTGAAGCTTACTATTATCCACTTCTTCTTAGTTACAACCCTCTGCTGATTATTCTTTGTTTGACTTTCTAATGACAACTTCCCCAAGGCACACTCTAAGTTGTAGGGTAGGGGAGAGATCTCTTTCGTGTACTATGAATGATGCTGTAATTCCTCCCAAAGGAAAACAAAGATTGAAAAAATTCTCTGAATATTCAGAGTCTCTTTCACAGTATAATTGAGTTGATCTCATACTAGATGTGAAATAATTTTAGTGAATTTAATTTAATCAATATTTATTGAGCACAGATGGGGTACATAGACTGAGATTATTTTTGTTTGACACATGGCAATTCTTTGAATGCAAAAGAGACCAGTGTTTTCATTTGGTGGTTTCATCACCTTCTAATTTTGTTTTTGTGATGATCAATCACTGAGATGTCTTTTTTCTTAGTGAAAAAAGAAACCTGAATTTAGACCTAATCTGAATTTTTGGTGTAAATTACTGAGGTCTGGATGAATAATTCATTTCTTCTTCAAAAAAAAAATCTCAAATGCAAACCAGAATTTACATATAAACCAGACTTTTTAAGACTGAGATAAAAGAAATCTATTTGAAGAATTATCCTGAAGCCTGCCTCCTGTAGGACAACTGTGTACAGAATTCACAAATGGATCATTACAGATGGGTTGCTGGACCATAAAACACAGTATTTAGGTCACATGATGGGTGTTCTCTTCTCTTATCTTCTCACATTTATATCTGCCTTGGCTTCCTTTAACAGCTTTAATCTTTGTAGATATCACTTTGTTTGACTGATATGCTTTTTGTTTTCCTCTTTCTGTCATGGAGATAGACACCTTTCACTGCGCCAGGCTCACCTCCCTGTTGCATTAACTTCCTGTGCTCTTCTCTCGCTTAAAGGCCATATGGAGTCACTCTAGGATGGCTGGAGGACCCAGCAGCTCCATGCTCTCTACCTTTAATCCAAATTTCTCAGCACATAAGTCGACTCTGGGAAGCATAGTTCTTTCATTCGGAAAGCTCTTCTCTTGAGAAATCTTTGAGGAAAATTTCTGATGAGGAAATTTTTATTCTTTATATTTTATCTCATACCCTCATACACACTATCATTTCTTTAAGTTAGATGTCTAAAGACTTCTGCTAAGTGACAGTACTGGCCTAGTTAGAATATTCTCTCTTTAGGGTAAAAATTTTAAACTTCATGAAAAAAATACATACAAAATTTAATTGAGGCTCTTCACTAATAAAATAAGTTTTCCCAAATTAATAAATTAATGAAGTTTACTCTCTTTCTAGAAAGGATATGGTATTTAATTAATATCCTCTTGTATTGGAAAATTTTTTTAAAATAAAGCATAAGCATAATTAAATTAAAACATTGTATAAGTAGTGGGCCTGGGGCAAAATAGATGATCAGAATTATTGGACCTAGAGAAGTAAACGGTAATGTAATTTAGCTCATTGCTTTTACATTTCTGTTTGAGATAACCATTGAGGAATTAAGAATTAGAAAAATAGTCATTCGGTAAATACTACATACATTTAAAACATACTGCAATTGCTTGTGAATTGCCACTGGGTTAAGATGAAAAACAGGAAGGACAAAAGTCACTGGGAAAAGATTGACAGACGGAAGATGGGCGAGGGTAAGGAAAATGGAGTGGAGAGATACTGCACGGAGGAGGGGAGGGAGACGTACGAAGAGAATTAAAGAGAAGTGGGATAAAAGGGAGAT
Source organism: Equus caballus (assembly GCF_041296265.1). Taxonomy (NCBI): domain Eukaryota; kingdom Metazoa; phylum Chordata; class Mammalia; order Perissodactyla; family Equidae; genus Equus; species Equus caballus. Next base: position 44,698,126 of record NC_091704.1, read on the forward strand.
GACTGAGCAATTTCTTGTGTGTTACTAAACTTTCACTAAACCCTGCTCTTCACTTGGGTTGTAACTTTAGAAAATGTTTTACTCTTTCTTTTCTTTCCTTTTTTTTTTTTCGAGGAAGATTAGTGCTGAGCTAACATCTGCTGCCAATCCTCCTCTTTTTTGCTGAGGAAGATTGGCCCTGAGCTAACATCTGTGCCCATCTTCCTCTACTTTATATGTGGGACACCTGCCACAGCCTGGCTTGATAAGCCGTGCATAGGTCCATGCCCAGGATCCAAACCAGTGTACCCTGGGCTGCCGGACCAGAGTGCATGAACTTAACTACTGTGCCACCGGGCCAGCTCCTACCCTTTATTTTCTGTGATTTAAAATAAGCAATATAATCATTGTTCTCAGTTCTCTAACTGCTTTGTAGCCCTAACACTTCAGATGCTCTATTCTTAATGATTTAATCATTACGTTTGGGGAAATTATTTGATATGTCCAAAAACAATGAGCAAGATAATATTATCCCTTGGATTAGATTTTAGAACAGCTCACTGGATATATCAAGTCCAAGAAAGATCTATCCAGTAGGCTAATGATTTTCCACCTCTGCCTTAGTTCAGTAAACTATAACAGAGAACACAGTGGCTGACATGATAACCGTGCTATTGATTGTAATGCAATGCGTGTGCACACATACACAACTACACACATACACAACCAAAGATGCCTTTCTTCTGGCAAACCTAGTGGTGTACAGGTGACTGATGCCAAGCTAGCTATATCCTTCCATAGCTCAGGATGTGTTCTCATACTTCGTGCCAAGGACCAGGCTGAAATTTTGGAGTGGCCCCAAGAAACTATGGAGAACAAATATAAAGAAAAAATATTTTTATATTTAAAGGCTTAGCTCAAGTGTATAGAGACAGGATTAAGATTGTCTATTTGAGAAGACATATTTAAATATATCTTTGTGGTTCCTGCAATATTGATAGTACAAAGAGCTAACATATGTTGATGCCTACCATGTGTGAGGCACTGTGCTTGGCAGTTCACAAGTCTAATTTTCTGTGAGGCAAATAAGGAACACAAGTATTTGCAAACTTCAAGTATAGTTTTTAAAATAGCTCTTGTCTGTAATATGTGTTTCAAGTCTTGAGTATTGCAGGTTCTGTGAAAAGAGGCAGTATTGTAAAGTGGAAAGACATGGTTTCCTATTGCTGCAAAATTTAGTGACTTAAAACAACCATTTCATCATGACTATGATTTTGTGGATGGATTTCAGAATGAGCTTAACTGTACAGTTCTTGGCTTGGCACCTGTAGTGGATTGAACAGTGTTCCCCTAAGTCACGTCTGCCTAGAAGATTAGTATGTCATCTTATTGGAAATAGTGTATTCGCAGATGTAATTAGTTAAGGTTCCCAAGATGAAATCATCCTGGATTTAGAGTGGGCCCTAAATCCAATGACTGGTGTCCTTATAAAGACTGGAGAGGACACAGGGAGACACACAGAGGGAAGACCATGTGAAGATAGAGGTAGGCAGAGATTGGAGTTATGCTGCCACAAGCTAAGGAATACCTGGAACTACCAAAAGTTTGAAAAGGCCGGGAGGGATTCTTCTCTAGAGCCTTCCAAGGGAGCACGGCCCCTTTGACACCTTGATTTCAAACCCTTAGGCTCAAGAACTGTGAAAGAATAAATTTTGTGGTTTTTTAAGCCACCCAGTTTGTTGTACTTTGCTTCAGCAGCCCTGGGAAACCAACAGAGAGTCTCTCGCGCGATTGCAACCAGATATCAACTGGAGCTCAATCACCTGAAGGCTCAGCGGGGCTAGGAGTTGTTGAGGATGAATTAATAACATTACTGGCAAGTTGGTGCTGGCCGTTGGCTGGGAGCTCAACCAAGACTATCAGCAATTAATTTCCATGTGAGTCTCTCCACGGGGCCACTTGAGCTTTCTCAAAGCAAGTGGCTGGCTTCCAAGAGGGAGTGTCCTGAGAGGGCATTTCCTGAAAGCAAGGTTTCCCAGAGGCCCCAGCACAAGCTGCAAAGCATTTTTTGACAAAGCCTCAGCAATTCCAGAACATAAATTCCACTGCGTTCTATTCATCAAGAAAGTCACGAAGGATGATAGCCTAGATTCAAGGAAGGGAAATTAGACTCCACCTCTCAATGGAAGAAGTAGAGAAGATTTTGTGGTTGTCTTTAATCAGTCCCACAGACTTAGGTTCAAGTTGCAAGTCTACCATTTGCCAGCTGAGAGCGAATTACTAACCTCTCTTAGACTATTTTCCTATTTACAAAATGGAGGTGACAGCATCAAGGATAGGTGGTTATTGGGATAATTAAATTAAACAAAATTAAATAATACCATTTCAGTTCTTGAAAATTACATGATGTACATCTACACAAATATAGATAATGTGTATATGTGCAAGTGATGAATATAAGGATAACACTGGGAAGATGTTAGCTAGATAGAAACAAAATGCTAGTTTCAGAGATGACATTTTGGGAATCCCCTACTCCTGTATCTGTTGCAGTTTCTAAATCTAGAACTCGAATGAGAATCGTGCCTAGCTTTGTTGTGACGTGGAAGTTGGGAGGAAAGTGTAGCAGAGGTTTACATTATGGCTCTCAAGTACCCATGGAGAATCCCAGTACCACTCTGAGGATTCAGCATCCAGTGCCCCCACCTCACCCCACCAGAAGGCAAAAGGATTGACAAAACCTTAGATTTGCCTGCCCTTCAGCTAAGGTTCAACTTTATGTTTGTAGAGTATTTTACCACCTCTGATTCTCCCAGTCTGCTCCTGACTGTCAGGATGAACTCCCACTACACTTTTATAGTAAGTGTTGTACAGTTAAAGCTTTCCCTCCAGCGCATTGAACTTTATCAAGAAGAAAGGAAGCTTTGTTTCTTAATATCTGGGCAAATAAATATTCAGAGCACAATAGGATGCAAGAAACCTTGCGTTCACATGCTCATATTCCTCTGCTGCCAAGCCCTCCTTTACCTGGTCCACCTCAAGCATCTCCTTATTCCTCGGCTTCAGATTCATGGTATATTCTTGGAAAGTGGACTTAAAACAGCAATTCTCCATCCCTTCCCATGATAAGTTGTAAGTATCAGTCAGTTTGGACATGTACAGTCATAAAATACCTTTCCCCTCAGAGAGTTCGACATAGAAACTACTTCTGTCAGTGCTCAATAGAAACTTGCCTTTCTAGAATCAGGATGCTCCACAATTCCAGGAGTTGGATTTGGGTTTTTTCCCACATAATCCAGCATTATCCATAACGGAGGCTACTAGTTGTGAAAATCCCAGACTCTGAAGCCAGACACCCTGGATTCATAACTTTAGCTTTGCCATTGACCAGCTCTGTGTTCTCATGCAAATTACCAAAACTCTTTGTGCCTCAGTTTCCTCATCTTTAAATGGGAATAATACAAATACCTACTTATAGTGGTGTTAGGAGAATTAAGTGGTTGATATATGCAAAGTGTTTTAAAGGGTACCTGGCACTTAGTAACTTCTTGATAAATATTTGCTGTTCACAAAATAATGTTAGATGGTGTACAGATTAATATTTTTTATAATTTTGTGTTTATTTTATTGAATACCTGGAAAATATAACTTACATATCAAACCTATGGTCTCAGGTTTTATTGCTTAGGCTAAACAAAATGAGTGAGTCTACTGAAAAAAGTCTATTAAGTAAACTAGGCTGGGTGATATATTGATAAGACAAGAATTACAAAGATGGGTAGGTGAATGACTGAAATTTGGGAAACATTTCCCTAGTTAGAAAAGGAGTAGAAACTAGCCCAGTAAGTAGACCCACCCTTTCTTCATACACCCATAAGTCACTCATAGAGTATGCTCTTAACTTCGATCCAGGGCATTTTTTTGTAATGGGTCTCTGCAACCAGCCCAATGTACAGGTTTCTTGCACTAGCTTTTGGCAATGAAGCAGTTCTAAAACCTAGATATGATTGTTCTAAAAACTGGACTTACGTGAAATCCGAACAACTGTTATATTGCTGTTAGTTACATTCAAGTAATATGATGACACAGACGAGGAGCAAGCCGATTTGGTTTCTAATTCTCATTTTTGCCTTTTTTCAGCTGTGTAACCTCAGGCAAAAGACTGACTCTTTCTGGCTTTGTGTTTTCTTTATCTGTGAAACAGACTCTGGCAACAGCTCTGCTTCTTTATGGAGATGTTATATCAAATAACATACGGTGTGTGAAACTTCTTGGCAAACACCAGGAAGAGCTATGCACACAGACGTAAATATTGAGCACGGTATTGGACTGTGAAAAACTGTTGCTAATGGCACTTTTAGGAGAAAATAGACAATGCTCAAGATTCTTAAAAGGGAGCACAGTGTAGTGGTCTGGCAGACAGACTCTAGAGCCAGACTATGAGGCTTCACTCCAAGCTATGCCCCTAACTGCTCATGTGAGCTGTGTGCCTCAAGTTTCTCACCTGTAAAATGGCGATGATAATAATGCCCACCTCACGGGAGTTTATGAATACTTAATGTATTAACGTAGGTGAAGTGCTTGGGACTATGGCTTATTCTCAGTATATGTTGAATAAGTTAACTGTTAGCATCAAACTGCTATATTCAGACACCACCAGTGAGAATGCTGAGCTCTTACTAGGATATTCTTGTTGAAACATGAAATCTGGATTCTTTCTTGCTGTGCACTTTCATTTAAATATAGCCTCTAAATGGGTTGAGGAAAAAGATTTTAGAGGGCCCACTATGTATTCTTTCTCTTGTATTTAACGTATATGATTTATCCTAGTGAGTATTAATTCTGAATGTTTAGATTTGATTTTATAACATCTGGTGGTTACATTTTTCCCCAAGGCCAGTGGAATTAGAGAAGAGTGATCAAGCTGTGGTGTCTGGAATTGGGCTGCCTGGGTTTGAATCTCAGTCCTATTACCTCCTAAATATTTTTACTACCTTGGACAAATTATTTAAGCTCCCAAAACATCAGTAACCTCAAGTATAAACTGGAAATAATAAATGCTTATCTCACGGGGTTGTTGAGGGATTTATAGGAGAGAAGAGAAGAGAGTGTTAAGTAAATGTGTGTTACTGTTATTATTGAATCAATTTACTCTAGAATCTACAGAACTACCTTTCAAGTTGCTCACATGGTGGAATTAGGTACAAGGTTCAAGTTTGGTGACAGAAATATATATTTCAGTAACGACACTATGACCAGGTTTCTGCCTCTCATTACGCCTCCATTGTTGGGCTATCTCTATTGGGAAAGGTACTTTATGGGCAGGAGGAAACTTGAATGGACATGGCCCACATTCTTCTTTTCCTACTGGAAGATTCTTTTAACCTCGTTCCTTCAATAAGATGCCAGGGACTCTGTGCCTTCCTTGTCTTTACTTGTCAACTGATCATCTTGCTAATTTTTCGTGTTCCTACATAGCACCTTGTTTAGGTTGCCAACTTCTGAAGAGGCAGATGTTCATCTTAGGAATTTTTCTAGATTTCTCCCTCAAAGGATGCAAAATGCTTGACAGCTGTGATGACTGAGTCTTGGTTTGTTAAAACTCGGAGTTGAGAATTATTTAATAGTAGATTCCCCAGGCTTAACACATTCAGGGGGTTACCCTTGCAGAAGCCCTCAGCGCTTTACGCCTTGTGGAATTTGCCATCTGCCTTTCATTTCAGACTCCATTCAAATCAATGATTTTAAGCAAAAACCACAGTTATGCGTTACACAACCATGGTTGTAAGAGCAGTGCAGACATTTCAAAGCCTTGGTCCTAGAGGGTCATTGAGATGAAAATACATTCATATTAAGCAAGCCATGTGTTTGGATCCATGCCCTGAAAATCAGGGTAGACTGTATTATCCACCTAGGGACTTTCCTGCACTGTGGGCTGGAGGAATTTTACGGAGTACAAACACTGCTGGAACCTTGTAAAACTAACTGATGGCAAGTGTTTCAAAATCTTCTCCTTTTGATATAAATCACGCGCTTGTACCTTGCTTGTGTAACATGTGACACATTCAGAGAAAAGACTCACAAGGACAAATTTCTATAAGAGGGATGGGGAGAGATGTGGCTAATAAAATATTAGCCACAATAAAGCTTGGCCACTATGATAAGCTCTTTACTTAAATTATCTTATTTAATTATCGTATAATATGAACTAAGTGTTAATCAAGACCCTAAAATACATAAAATTATAAATCTTCAAAGAATGTCATATGGGTCTTTAGTCTCTCTTTACAAAAAAAACTGTTGACAACCACAGCAGTGAAAAAAATAGTTCTGGAATAATCCAGTCTATTCTTGCTCACTCTGGGCATCTGTATCTCAACTCCCTCAGGGATGGCTGGCCCACACAATCCACGTGTCTCTTTTCCCCCATGACGAATCTATCCTGACTAATAATAGTGTATCAGCCATTGGCATGAAATCAGGAGGGGCAACGTACTTGACAGCTTTGCTGCCACCAGTGGGGCAACTCACAACAGGTTCTAAGTTACCAATAAGTTACTAAATCCATGGGGGCTGGATGCTCAGAAAGACGAATGCAACAGGACATACTACAGAGAGCTCTGTATCCTTCAGTTAATAAGAGCTCTGCCACGGTGTCCATATGGTTCAAAAGAAGCCCAGTCTTCAGCACCAAATCCAAACTCCTCAGTCTGGCACCTCAGGTCTCGCACAATCTTGGTTTCTCCCACTTCTCCTTCCTTTGGCATTATCCTATCACAGATCTATTCGACATCCTCTCCTACCGTTTCCTTTCCGTTTATTTATTGTTACATTGAGTATTGAGGAATTTTTATTAACACAAAATAACTAACACAAATTAACACCCTCAAATATTTATTAAAAGAAACACACACATCTAGAACATTGATAAAAAGACTAAAAGGACTTGCTGCTTATGACTGAATCCATAGTTTAAAACTAACATATCTATTTGTTCAAGGTTATTGAAAAGTTAAATCATATTTCTGATAAAATATAAAATGAATGCATTAATTAATAAGGATTAAATGTCACAACCTATTCAAAGTGGAACCCGAAGAGCAGACACACAAATATATAGGCAGTTCGAAATGCTGAGATGAGTTCCTTAACAGATGCACAGTATCAGTGGGGTATTAATCAATTGCTCCTCCACCAGACAAAGCTCACCTCATTTCTATGGGCAAGGATAATTTGCGTTACTACAGTTTTCTAAAATTTACACAGCTGTAAAATAGCTCAAAGACAATGAATGTCTTGCATAATCCGGGAGGGTAAATTAGATAGGACATCTGGTATTTTTTTTTTCTTTATTTTTGCCATTTCAAGATTTTCCACGATTCTTCCTGATATATACCATACAAGGTTGTATATAATAAAATAATAGCCACAGTAAGTATTTGCCACTGTGATAAGCTAACTTAAATTATTTTATTTAATTTTCACATTATGAAGTAGCTGTTAATCAAGGCCTTAAGATACATAAAATTATAAATCTTGAAAGAATGTAATATGGGTCTTTAATTCCTCCTCACCAGGGAACAGATGACCTGGGAAGCTAAGGAGATAGTTCCGACATAGATAAGGCTTTCTTAAAGATTTGATGTTTCCCCGGCCTTGGAAAGTCTGGTTGGCAGACATGAGATCTTGGCTTCTTCTTATTTTTTTTTTAACTGGTTACTGAAAGGTCTTAATATTTTATCATCAACTCCCAAAATGGCCACACAGTGCTGGGACCCTATAGTCTGGCCCCTCTCTGTCTAATCTGGGTGTTCTGTCTGGTTGGACTGGCCTCCCTCTGTGTACACTGTCAAAGGATGGGGATTTGGGCCCCTTTGGATGAGCAGAATCTTACTTGCTTGCTTGGAAAGCTGAAAATGGACACTTCTTTGAATAGAAACTTATTCTTCAAGCTGCTGCCTGTGAAATTCTGTCAATTCCTGAACCCCTGCCCTAATCTCATTATAACTCTTAATATCCCAGTTTGATAATTTCACACTAATATAGAATATATTCACATGTCCATTCATTCATTGGACAAATATTCATGAACTACCTCCTCTGTGCTAGACATGGCCCTTGGTCCAAAGGAAACCAGCAGTGAACAAACCAGACAAAATTCCCTGCCCCCCTGGAACTTAAACAGACAATTTTTAAAAAGAAGTGGAACATTTGGCATGTTATGTGATACTAAGTACTATGGAAAAAATAAAGCAGGTGAGGGGGGTAGGAAGTTAATGAAAATGTGGCATGAGTTGAGGAAGCATGGAAATGTTTAAACTGCTTGGTCAAGGAGTGTTTCACAACCTAAAGGTGAGAGGGTGAGCTGTGGGGATATGCATGAAGAGCATGCACATTTTGCAAGTGCAAAGACCCTGAGGTGGAAGCATGCCTGGAGTTTTAAGGAACACCGAGGAGGCCAGTGTGAATCATGAGAAAGAGTATATTTTTCCTCTTCTTGGACATTGAAGACATCTTAATGCAGGGACTTGGTATATCTCCAACCCTTTTGGGAACATGACGAGAGTAGAAAGATAGATTGACTGACTGAATGAACGAATGGATCCCAATGGGCTTCTTTCACTATAGTTCACATGTATTAGAATCACAGGCCTATGGAGTTTATTTTTCTTCCTCTGAAATTCATAAGGAGTTAACAATTTTTAAAATAAGAAAACCTTTCATTTTATTGTCTTTCGACTAACTTGTTCCTTCTTACTTTTTAGATGGCTTATTTTAGAGAAAATTAAATCCTTTCTTCTCTATTCTTTTACATGTAAATATTAAAATTAATGTAATGAAAATGTTAGTTGATGTTAGAGAGTGTGTATTAGCTCTTAAAAGTAGCCCTTTAAAAGCCTGATGGAGGTGCTTTGCCAAGAATAAGAATTTTCAACAAATGTTCAGTTTCAGATAGAGATCAAAGGCAACGTTTTCCCCTACCTTTAGAATATGACCAAACATTAACAAAATCATACACACTTCCTTTTTTTCTTTTTCCATTTTTCACTTGGCCAAATTATTTGCCCTCCCTTGTTCCAAAAAACTGTTATTTCAGGGCACTGCAGCTCAGATGGGATACTTAAAGCTTTTGACATCATTATATGTTTACTATTTATATAGCAGTTAATGACTTACAAAGTGCTTTCTAGATCTTCTCCGTTTATTCCTCACTGAGCCATGTGTCATGTTAATTTTTTCAAGGAGACTGAAACACTTTAGAAGTGAAAATATTAACTGAGAAGGGGACAACATTCTTAAGAGCCAGAAATGTCTATCTTGGTCTTGTCACATAATTTATCAATGTTCTTGTCCTCTGTTTCCTGTTGCTTCTCTTTCTCTTTTTATCTCCTTTTCTTCATTTCTATGACAGATTTTAAGAATGTAAGGAAAGGATATCTATATTTGCGTGTGTGTGCGTGTGTGACATTGAATATCTCATCATCACCATCTAAGTTTTCAATACAGAGCATTGAACAACTTTTATTGTTGAGTGTGTTTTCAATCATTAGAGAGAAGTGAGAAGAAGGTGTCACTTTTGACTTCCTTTCTCATTGTCTCACAAATACCGGCTCTGGTGGGCTCATGTCATTGATTGTGCTCCATTTGTAGGATGGACTTTCAGTCCTCACATCACATCTTTCATAAATGCATAGTACCATTTTCTTTTACCTATATCCCCTCCTTAACTCCCTCAAATTTGGCAGGTTTTGCAAAATTTCAAGATGTATTTTTAAATATTAGTCCATAAGCACTTGCTTCGTAAAATAAAGCTTGCTGTCTTCTCTGTCCTTTTTCCCTCATAAATGCGCTCACCCTTGGTTCTTGGGTTGCTCTTATTTTTCCAGTCCCCAGAAGTTGTACTTAGTATAACTTAAAAGTTACACTAAGACAAAACTTAGATTAGACGGGGGCCAGGATACAAGAAACAAAGTCAGGACTGTGACATATTTGAGATTTTTCATGTTGAGTTTATCTGCATAGCTTGTCAGCAGTTTGGAAAAAACAGTTTAAGGGTTTTAGAATCTAGAACCCTTGATTCAAATATTGAATTTAACATTTGCCACCTCTGCATCCTTTGGCAAATTAATTAGCTTCTCTGAATCTTGGTTCTCCTTTTGTAAAATGGGGGTGGTATTTTAGTACTGAACTCCAGAAGCTCTTATAGGAATAAAAATAGATAAAGGATACAAGTTCTCGTCTTTAACGACATCCCTATGAGACCATTTTTGTCCCAATTTTACAGAGAAGACAACTGAGCATTGACCATAGTCACAGAGCTAGTATTCCTTCCTTCATTCAACAAATATGTATGGAGAGCCAGTTAGGTGCCCTCATGAAGCCTTCCCTTCTGGTGGAGAGAGATGACAATAAACATGTAGCAAATAAATGAGAATTTGAGAAATAATAACTGCAATGAGAAGAAAAAACAGGTAACAAAGAGAGAGTGGTGGACAAAGAGACAAGGCTTGTTCAGAGAGGCCCCTAAGGAAGTGAGCTGAGACCAGAATGATAAAGAAGAGCTACAGAAGAGCAGAACAAGTAGAGGGAATAGCAGAAGCAAATTCAAGGACATTGGCTGTACATTCGTGGTGCACATCAAGAAGTTGGTAGACTTAATAGCTTAAAAGAGAGCTCATCCCTCTGAGCAAATCTCTTGTAGCTTCAGGGTTAATCATAGAATGGATGACTCTGTGGCACTTAGCAGCCTCTAGGATTAAAATATCCCTAGTCGTCAATGTGTTTGTATAGAGTTAATAAAATGTTGTGTTTCATATGTGTGTCATTCTGTAATTCCAAGCTGTTGAGAGGGCAGGAGGCATCAAAAAGTGAATATGCCTGTGGTGTTTCTTGCCATGTGGTAACTTCAAAGGAAGCTCCCTCTCTATGAAGTTTCACCGGAGAGGAAAAGAGAGAAACAATATTTCAATGCATAAAACAAACCAAATCATTCCTTGGCTGCTGGGATACCACACTTTGCAATTTGCTCAGCAATTTGGAACTCAGCCTGACTGGCCTCACAACAGAGCAGGAACAAAGCTACATCGAACAGATGTACCTTGATCTGTGCTAGTTTCTGCTGCCATGTTTCACATCCTCTTTTGGCTCTGATTACACCATGTCAAGATATCATATATTTTGAGAAGTGTTAGAATTTGGAAGGATTTTTTAACCAGATTTGTGACCAAGGCTCAAACCAATTCATTAGTAATCCTCTATGGTTAATCTGTCATTTGCATGTTGTGGTGTGATACGTGGGGTATGCTCTCAGATGGGAGCGGAATTTATTCACATTTGGGTATAGAAAAGGGAGGACCTGAAGCTCCAGGAAGACTCAGGTAGAACAATAATATAAAATCATAGCGATTCAACATGGCTGCGGTGCTTACCACATAGCATAGAACAGCATTCAGATAGGTTCCCAAGTGAAAAGATGCATAGTCATTACATGGAAGAAAGCCCTCTGAATTGCTGGCCCCTGTAAGAATGTGAAAGAGATGTAAATTGCATACCACCTTATGCTAACTGTATTCGTTTCCTAAGACTGCGATAAAAAAGTACCCAAAACTGGTGGCTTAAAACAATAGAAATTTATTATCTCACAATTCTGGAGGCTAGACATCTGAAATCACGGTGTCAGCAGGGCCATCCTCCCTTTAAAGGCTCCAGGGGAGAATTCTTCCTTGCTTCTTCTAGCATCTGGTATTTGATGGCAGTCCTTGTTTCTTGGCTTGTAGATGCTTCACTCCAGGCACATGGTCATCTTTTTCCTGTGTGACTTCACATGGTCTTCCCTCTGTGCATGTTTGTCTCTGTGTCCAAATGTCCCCTTTTTATAAGGACACAAGTCATACTGGTTTAGGGCCCATGCCAATGACCTCATTTTAACTTGATTACCTCTATAAAGACTCTGCTTCCAAAAAGGTCACTTTCTGAGGTAATGGGGGTTAGAAGTTCAACATGTCTTCTTAGGGGGACACAATTCAACCCATAAGAGTAGAATACACTGCAAGTTGTTGGCAGCATCAGATTTTTAACCAGAGGAGGAAACAGGATAGGATTGCCAAATTTAGCAGGCAAAATGTAGGCTGTCCAGTTAAATTTGAATCGCAGATCAACAATGCATAATTGTTTAGTGTAAGTATGCCCCAAATATTTTATAAGACATACTTATGTTTAAAAAATGTATTGGTTATTTATATGAAGCTCAGATTTGACAGAATGTTCTGTATTTTATCTGGCAACCCTAAAACAGGCCCCGGTGAGCCTGCCTTCTTCTGTAGCTTCTACGTTCATTCGGTTCCACACCATCAAGATGCCAGAAGCAATGGCTATACTGCAAAGAACACCACTACCCTAGAAGTTCCAAGCCTTGGATTCCAGCACCCCACGTACTGTAGGTGTTTGATTTGATCAAAGCACTTAACATCTCTAAGACTCAGTTTCTTCATCAGTTCAAATAGAAATAAGAATGTCTTTCCTACCTACCTTAAATTATTGTTGTGATGCTCAAACAAAATAAATGAAATGAAAGTCCTTCCAAAACATGCAATTGCTATCATAGTGGGAAGTTATTTGTATAATGTTGAATTTCGAAGCTTGGAGTTGTGCCTTCTTCCTTGCTCTGAGAGCCAATTCAGATCAGCAGATAGAGTGTAGGCACCTCTGTTCCTTACCTTTAGTAAATTAACGGCCTCATTCAAGAGCCATTGCTATGGCTTCACTGCTTCACAATAAAGGACTAAAGAATTGGAATAAGAAGTGTTGGCCTAAAAGTGACCCCCTGAGTCAATGACCAGGACATTCTGCTTTCAGACCTCTGCCTTGAAACATAAAAATATTTTTCTCTGTTGAAATCATTTACCACTTTAATCCATTTAAACATTTCACCACTTTAATACATCTCTTCTTCCGGAGATGGAATTAGTGTTTGTGTACCAATAGGTGAAAAATCGCTTTCTAAATTGAGAGGAAAGTCTCATCAAAAAAAGTAATAATAATAGGGAGGAAAAAGGGCCCCTGAAATGCTGAGTATTGAGATCATACCCTTTCGTGAACAATATGCAACCAGTTCTGGAGAAAATTTTCAAATAAGAACTGGAATAATTACCTACATTTGCTAAATAAACACTCAATGTGGTTGCTATCAAAATGAAAATCATCATTTCGATTTTGACTCTAAGGGCCCATAATTAAGTAGGCTTGGCAGCTGTTTTAAATCCACACACCTAAGGAGGAAAATTACATGCTTCATCTAGTAAGGAGATTGTGGTTTGTATTTTAAATTTCATTTCAGGGGAACTTTTTCCCAGAAGGTGAAAGATTTTTCTTCACTTGTTTGAAGCAAAGTGCTCTCATCAGAGTTTACAAAAAGTATCATAAAGTGAGAACGAATTTTAGTAGACTGCTGTAGCTTATGTAGCATTTCAAGATATTTACCATTTTAGTTATTTTCCTCAAATGTGCTATAATTAGTATATAATTGTACTATATAAGTACATCAAGGTAGTGTCATTGCTTCAATTGGACATTTAAGTGAGTTACTTTCGAGTGTTAAATCAATTAGTTTTTTCTGTTTTTACGAAACATTTTATTTTACAACCATCTTCTGCTTCCTGTGAGATGATGTGTACTATTAGCAATGTGCATAGTCTACACCTGTATTTGTAGACTATGCAAAGAACAAATTCCATGAAATTAATTGTCAAGGAGAACAGTGTTAAAATATTTATGTTGTCCAGAAGAGCTAATACTTCTTGTTTTAACTGGAACTTTTATTTCTAATTAAGATTTTCCTTTTTAATCTTGTGTTTAATTTAGAACATGGCCTCAGGACAGTATTTTATAATGGTCAGTGTCTTTATAATAACCAGTGACTGTTTTTTTCCTAAGGTACACATCACTGAAAAGTACTGCTAAGGAGATGGGGAGTCAGTCAGTCTGTCTTGCTGAAAGGACTTTCAAGTGGAAAAAATAGGCCTGTACAATTCTGGCTATCCCCCCTGGGCACAGAGCTTCCCAGGAGAAAGAATGACTCAAAGGGTGAGAGGACATCTGCCGCGTGGACCCACCATGCGAACGCATCCCTTGACAGGCCTGACAAATGTCGATCATCTGAGAGCTCCATGTAGCTTGTGCCCAGCCACAGGTTCTTAGACATTGATCAGGGGATGCTGTACATGATCTTGAGTGCCCTTCAGAGTAGTCTGAACCTGGATATACCCCAATGTGGGGATATCTAGAGATTTTTAAGGTTTAGAGGGCCATTTTTTCGAGGTTTGCAGGTCTTTTGACAGATGACTGTGTATTGGGCCTTAACAGGACTAAGCTTTAGGAACAAGCAGAGATTGGTTACTACTAGGCAATTCATCACCTTCCTAGAAGTGAATCATTACTATCTATTTTTACTTTGCCATGCTTTCCCTTATTAACTATCCCTTACCTTTGTTTAAAAGCAAAACAAAACATAAACTTTACAAAGCACTTTCACACTCATTATCTCAAATCCCTTATCCCATTTTATAACTGAGGGATGTGCATCTCAAAGAGATGGAGTGATTTTCCCAGAATCCCACAATGGGTAAATCTTCGTCTCTAAACTACCATGATTCAATTATTCATTCCCTGAAAACTATTTATAAGAACCTGCTACGTGCCAGGCAATATGGTAGGTGCTGGGATCAATTGGTGATCAGTCAAGAGATGAGACATACATGGTCCTGACCCTCCAAGAGCCTACAGTCTGTGAAGGGAAACAGTTAAGTGAGCAAGGGCAGCCCTGCGTGATGAGTGCTTTGATTAAGTGAAACATAGGATACTGCTGAGAGGTCATTGAAGGGCCCTACATCATCACCATCTCTAGTGACATTTATGGAGCCCTCACTGAGTGCCAGGCACTGTGTCATTGTTTTGCAAATATCATCTTTCTTAATACTCACCTGGGCTTAGGCAGTCAATAGATGAGATAAGTGTGATATGGACAGGTTAACTAACCCATTAAGTCACAAAGAAAAGTGGATCCCGAATTCACCCAGGCAATCTGGTTCCAGTCCACAAGGCTGACTTCCACCCAGACCAATTGTAACCTCCCCAAAGAAAAGATTCAGATATTTTGGTTAGTAAACTCAGTTAGTAACTCAGAGTTTTGTCCAGTAAGGCAGAAAGGGATAGATTTATGACGGGTTTGAAATAAAATCTATTGCAATTTCTAAATAGAGTATCTTTCAAAACTGAAATAGATCGCACAAGAAACTTAACAAAGTTAAGTTTCTATGGCCAGGGCACAGAAATTATTATAATGTTCCAATGGACCCCACAGTTGAATCAAAGGATTTGGCTGTTATGCTCATCTCTAGGGTTTTCATCTTCTGTAAGTCAATCAGGAGGGTAGAAGTCACTGAATGGTATCATTATGACCACAGAGTACTTAATAGATGCAGGCTTTGAATCTTGTTGCTGAAAAAACACCTAACTTCAACCATATTAAAATGTCCCCTCTAGCAGACTGATCCAGGGCCAAGCTCGTAATGGCACACAGAGTATGACATTTCCTCATTTTTTTCTAGCTTCTCTTCATTTTTCGCAATCTTTTTTTGTTGAAACTTCCATCCAGGGACATTTAACAACTTCCCATCCCCATTAGTTATAATGCTTTTATGGCAGACAAAACCATTTAATTTTTGATTTAGTGGCTTATTTTCTTTTATCTGGATACTAATTAAGAATCTAAAATATTGCTAGTGATTGAGAATTAAAGACTGGTGGTAAAAGTGCTTCGGCAATAGTGGCACCATTTTGTTTTGTTTTGCTTTGCAGTTTGGAAAAGGAAATTGCATTGCTTTTGAAAATAAATGTGGTGAAATTGTAAATCATTCCATTTCTATTCTGGTCGTCAATTGAAACTGTGTTTGTGACAGAGAGTACACACAAAGTCCTGCCTTTAATCAGCCTCAAGAGATCTGTTTTTTGGGTTTTTTCCCCAAAGATTTACACTTTTGGGTTTTTTTTCAAGATTTAAACTTTTAAGGACTTAAGAAATATTCTATAAACTCTAAAAATGTCAAAAGAAGGCTAAAATAGATTTTTACAATGGTCACAGTGTTTAATAAAGTATATAGCTCCTTTAACACAACCATTATAACATACAGCTTTGGTGGGGGAGAGTGTAAATGTGAGTTTTTTAATAATGTCTTAAAATCATATGCTTTGTCTGTCCCATTGAGGAGGTAAAGGACCTCTTAGAAAAGCAGCTTGTCCCCAGTTATGTCAGGTCTATAAGAGAGGGTAACCACAGAGGGAGCATTCCAAGAAGAATGGAAAACTGAGTGACAAGAGATAGCAAGAGTTTATCAAATGAGCGTAGGATAAAAATAGAACCATTGGCAGAACAAGAGAAAGATAAGAAAACAAATGGAATAATAATAAGGAAAAAATAGCTATCCTTTAGGGAGTGCTTATTATATGTCAGGCATTATTCTCAAGTGTTTACATGTTTTAACTCATTTACTCATTATACCAACCTATGAAGATCAGAAAGCTACTCAGTTTAAGCTACAAGTGGAGAAGATGCTGAAATACCAAGAAGGAAGTGAGAACTAGAGACAGACACAACCAAGAAGCAAAGGTGAACGTAGGCGAGACAATGGACACAGAGGGAAGTGGAGAACAGAGGGAGGATGACGGAGAGGCTGTTAGTGACAGAAAATGACTGAAAAGAAGAAAGTCGGAGAATTCGTCCTTGAGAAAATGGAGAGGAAACCTCTAGAAGACTGAAGCATTAGAAACACAACTTCCAGGCAAAGGTGTGAGTGTCCCTTTATTTTGTTGAATTATACTACAAGGTCTTTCCCTGTCCTGTCCCACATGCCAGGCCACGGACAGTGGTGAGCCTGGCCCCTGTGTCCAGGGTGCAGGCCCAACTCTCGGAGGCACGGAGCTTCAGAGGTGGAAGTGGCAGGAGACAGGCCACACAAGGCCAGTGCTGTCAGAGGTTAGGAGGCCAGACAGGTTGGCCCATCAGAAATGTCCCCTCCTAGCCTAAGTCCTGTACCTCCACCTTCTGTCCTGAAAGAGTTGGAGTTAAGTGGTAAATTTACTATAATTCATCAAGTCAAGCAAGGGCACAAGGGGGAAACAAGCAGAAGATTCAAAATTAAAAGAACTGGGTTTTAGCCCCAGTTCTAAAATCTGGGTGGCCTTGGGCAAATCATTTATCCTCTCTGATGGTCCTTTATTTGTTCACGTGAAACTGTGGGCATTGGAACATTCACTGAGGTCCTTTCCAGCTCTAATGTGATATGTTTTCTAAGGCATTTTGACATAATGGATGTAAGCCTGCTTTTAACAAATATAAGTTGTTATTATTGACTCATTTGATAATAAAATTCCAGGTTTTCAATCCGTCCCAGTGTAGCTTGAACTCTGATGGAGTAAACTATGTGCAATGGACAGATTACTCACCCCAAACAGGGGGTTTGGGTGTTTCCAAGCAGGGACAGACAGGCTTATCTGAGTCATCCCAGTCACCCGCAGCCTAACTTACAAAGGACAGATTCTCGCTGCAGTCAGAGGCTCCCAGATCAGCATATTCTAACAATTAGCCACAGCAAAACCATTTGTCTTAACTTAAAATTTGTCAGCTGAGGCCTAATTGAACATTAGCATTTGCTTGGAAAAACAATTTAAAAAGTCATTCCATAATACCATCTTGTCAATGCAGAAAGCTTTAATAAACAGGACTTGCAAAGTATGGAAAATGTTTTCCTCAAGTGTGTGTTGCCTTCAGAAATAGCTAGGATGCTCTCCTACAATAACACCTTGCTGAGGGTCTTTGATGAGACAGCTCTTCTCTCAGTGCAGCTTTGAGGATTAGCGGCTGTCAGGTGTTTTCCTACACTTACGAGTGACAAACGGAAAGCAATGGGATATACTGGAGTATATGAGGATGCCATTTGGCTTAAAACTAATTCAGCCTGAACTTGTTTTTCCATAAGGGCCTGATATGGCCTGTTGAGCATGCATTGTACATCTGCTTTAAACCTTTACAATGTCCCAAAGACAAGAATGATGCCCCTAAAGATAGGGATATAGCTTCCCCCCACATCAGCATTTCCTTAAGGATAAGTATCTCTTCCTGGAAGCCAAGGATTAATTACTCACCTGCTGTGCTCACCTTGTGACCACTCACCTGCTGACCACCAACCTGCTGTGCCAGCTAAGCATCTCGTGACTGCAGTAAAAGGGACATTCCTATCATATGTGATGTGTGCTCTTTGTAACAAGATAGTATATAAACACTCTGTACACCCCACTTCTTTGGTGTCCTTCCTTTGGGGAAAGAAGCCCCCAGGCTATAGTCCTCAGATCTGGCTCATAATAAACTCACCCCAAATTTTAATTTACAGATTGATTATGGATTATTTGCATCGACAGGAGTAAGAAATGATTAATAATAATAAAAGCAAACTTTGTTCATCACTGTAGCTGGAGGATGTATGGAAAATATCCAAACCACATAATTACAAACATAAACCAAACATCCCCAATTACTTCTGTATCTTCGCTTCAATTCTATAGGCCTTTCTCTTACTTTTAGGCATTTGGTGGGGTTTTCTGATCTATCAGTTTCCTGATCCAAGTTATTTATGGTACATTAGTGGTGCTGAAAAATTCAAAATTGTCCCGCTTGTGGTTTGGTGCTTACGATTCTGAAAATAAACTGATATGACCAGCATCAGCCTGGGGCTTTCCAAGAATGGCCTAGAAAGACTTGTCAGGTGAATTCTCAGTTCCTCTTTTCAGGTTATGCTTATACATCTCTGGACTTCAGTAAGTTTTCGAAGGTATTCACTGTTTTGAGCTGTGGTTATAGGAGTTTCAACTTGAAGATGATTCTTCAGTAAATAGGAAAGTAAAATCACTGTTCTCTAGGCAAAGTCGTGATTGGTGGGTAACCTGCCTTCTCTAAAAAGTATTTCAGTGGTTTAGCTCACTGTCTTCCTTGTGGTTCCATGGAACCAGGGTAAACTGGCTCTTCCAACTTCTTTTTCCTCAGTTCCTCACTTGCTTAAATGAAAATAGAAACATCTCTTTGTTCCCCAAATGGACAGAGACATTAGATTTGGCATATTGAATGTGTTCCCAGTGAAAGTCTTCCATTCAGCAGCTGCCACTCCTGGGTGTAGGGTAGTTCTCTCAGAAAGTATATGAAAGCTAAAGAAAGTGGAGGGGCCCATGCAAATTCTCAGGAAGGCTGACTTAAACATAGGGAAAAGGAGGGTGTTCTGAGGGGTAGAGTAGGACTCAGGTCTGGTTTGATATCCTGCAATCACTGGTCGATCATATCTAGACCGCATGGAAAAACCTGCTGTATTGAGACAGAAAGAGTCCCTGAAGCTGTGTTAGATGTAGATCTCGGGAACTCTTGCTTGATGCATCCACGACAATGTGGAATAAGATAGAAGATGAGGAAATACGTTCCCATGCACTCGTGAGAGGAGAAAATTCAAGATAAACTACCCTGAGTTAGTCTTTGATGGATTTGTATTTTTGTTTTGTTTTTCCTATACAATTGATTGTTTGGAATTTAAGTCCACTTAATTCTTCAGCTTGGGGAATTATAAGAATGGTTCTAGACACTTATAAATTAGTTGACATAACTCTTCTCTTGGAGCAAGACCAAGTCTTCCCTGTTTTGTACAGTTCACCGCCATCCCCACCCTGTGTGAATTTTCAGAAAGAACTCTAAGGGCTACATAATAAGTCAGTCTTCTCAATCCATGGGGCTATGGAAGTACTCAAGCACTCGATCCTCAAAGGACTTGTAAAGAAAAAGTCATTCAAAGTGAAGCAAATACCCAACCTTCTAATTAGGACATGGCTGATAGCCAGCACATGCCAAGTCATGAGAGATACCTGAACTTTCTTAACACGTAGATTTTTAAGAGGAAAATTGTAAAATATCTCCCTTCTGCATCACACCAACATATACTGGTACGACTCTCTCTTACAACATCATTCCTATGAGGTAGGGGACCAGAATGATAACATTTACAAATCTATTGGTTTAGGTACAAGGAAATTTTCAATCCTTGAATATGTTCACTGGGAATATGAAAACAAAATGAAAAATTGACTCAATTTCTTAAGTCACAGTCCTATAGCCAAATCTTTTGGACCACCCCACATCTATCAAAATCAAGTTTGCCACTTCTCTAGACCCCTCCCTCTGTGATAGCCAGTCTCCATCAAGGCCCAGTGATCCTCACATCTGGTATTCACACTCTTGTCTGTTTCCCTTCCATGTTTTACCAGAGTTGGCTGATGTGACAATAGGATATGGCAAGAGTGATGGTATGTTACTTCTGAGGATAGACCCTAAAAGACCTTGTGACTGCTGCCTCATGCTCTTTCTCTTGGGTTGCTCGTTCAGGGAGAAGCTAGCTACCACTTTGTGAGGACACTCAAACTTCCTTCTGGAGAGGCCCATGTGTGAAGATCAACTGAGGCCAACAGCCAGTGAGGAATTGAGGAGTCCTGGCAACAGCCACAAGAACAAGCTTGGAAGCAGATTCTCTCACCCAGTCAAGACTTGGATGACTGCAGTCTTGGCCAATATCTCAGTCATAGTCTCATGAGAGACCTTGAACAAGAACCAACCAACTGAGCTTGTCCCCAATGCCTGACTCATAGAAACTGTAAGATAATAAATATGCATTGTTTTCAGCCAGTAGATTCTGGGGAAACTTGTTATACAGTGACAGATAAACTAATAGACTCTTCTTCCTGGTGTTACGTGATTTAATGTTGATGTTTTATCATTTATTTCCCTAAACCTACATACTCTAAAGTAACTTCTTATGTCGTCTAAAAGTGCAAGCTCAGGAATTTCTCTAACCAACTCAAATAAAATATAAAATTTTATTCTGGATATATGCTGGAAAAGACTTCAGTCTTGTTAGTTATAGAGATTGTCCCACAAGCTTTTCTTTGAGGATTGAGTCGCACACAGACACAAATATATGACTGTAAATCATTGTTATTTGTTGATATAAATTTTATCAAGATGCTAAACCGGGATTAAGATAAAAATAAGACAGAAGAAATCACTTTAAATGTATCATCCAATAAAATGAATTTCTACAAGAAATTCCTCTTAATGCTTTAATTATTTAAAGCAGAAAAATCTCTGTATCTTATCCTACACAGATTATTAGCACCTAAAAAAACTAAGTGTCTGAAGCATTTTTCACTGCCAGTGTTGCCCTTATCTAAGGGGCAAACACAGTTGAGCATGACTCATTTAGGGCCACTCTCCCTCGTAAATCCTCACTGACTCTCAGGAAAGGTCTTGTGGTTGAAAATCTGCTCCCGAATCTTGCGATATTTTCCTAACCTGCTGGCAAAGCCAGGTTCTCATTGACTTAAGGTACTGCCAGATAAGAAGCATGGTCCCGGGCCTCTCATTTTTGATCCTCTGAGCTGAGATTTAGCTTGAAATCCTCTACTCAACCAAGTCAAGTTTACCACCTCTACAGTCCAAGCAGCTGTCATCCAGAGGCCAATAACTTGAGGAGTCTCCCCGTGGCAACTTTCGGTGCTTCTAGGCTGTTTATTGACAAGAAAATGGGATATGCTTAAATGATCATTGCTGAGATTTTTTGTGACTTTGTGAAACAATTTTCTAATGAAAGCAGATGGCTGTATCACGAATAAGAGGATAAGAAAAAAGGCAACTTATTCTCATGCTTCTGTTTTTGTTAATTAAAATACCAGTAACCATCAGTTATACAATTTGTGCTCCACAGCACTTCTTTTTTCAGTTTTCTTCTTGCTAAATGAAATAGTCAATGATGGAAAGAGGAAGGCAGGACACGAATCTGAGCTGACCTGTCAGCCTCTAAGGAGAAAAGAGACCTGTCCAATGTGCATTAATGACCTCCATATGCAATGCCAGCACATACTGTGACCAAATGAAGAAGAAAAAGCACTGCTTATGTCCTTTAACAGGCCCTAAGTTCCGTAATTCAAGGGGATGGCCATCAATGGGTTCATCCTACAGAGCTTCAATTATTTAAAATTTAGGGGTTTTTTAAATCTTAATTATATGCTAGGTACTTTTTACAACTTTTCCCCTAGAACTTATTTATTTATCTTTTTGCATAATGTATGAGCATAGGTCATCTGATTCAGGGTTTTGATAGCTTGGTTATTAAAAAGTTCACTGCCCTTATAGTCTTCAAAAATGCATGCACTGCTGATGAAGATCTCACCAAAGATCCACACATTTTTAAGAATAAGACTCTAACTCTAAAACGTGCTCAGATGTCATGTGGCCGAAAAACTAGACTCACAGCACTGTCCAACAGAGTCACATAGAATGACAGAAATGTTCTGTATCTGCACCGCCCAGTACAGTAGCCACTAACCACATGTGATTGAGCATTTGAAATGAGATTAGTGTGACTGAAGAACTTAATCTGTAATTTTGTGTAAATTTAATTAATTTAAATTTGGCTACCACATTGGACTGCACAGAAGGAGTCTTATGAATTAGCCCATTCAGCCTTTTGAACCAGAGGCATTTTGAAGCTGACAGTGTCACAGGAGGGCTACGAGGAATAAGACTCCATTTATCAATCATCTGTTTTGAGCCATAAGCTGTGGGGAAAAGCGTCCTAACATCTATGTCAACTGCACAGATCTGTTTGATTGGTTCTTAGCGGTGTGGCTGCCCCATGCCTTTTGAATGATGTTTTTCTATGTGCGATTTAGGACCCCGTCTCACAGGTTCTATGGAGGGCTTGAGAGTACAGAGATCTGGGCTAGTACTGAATCATGCATGCTTTGATGCTGCTGAAATTGGCTCTTATCTAAACCACTTTCCCCCTTGAATTATGGCTTTCCTTCCCTCGCTTTACTAGTTAGGAAATAGATGCCCACAACATTTGTGAGCCCTCCATTGTGAAAAAGGCACTGTGATTTTTCGTGTAAAACACTTTCCCTTTCTCAATCACTAGAAAATCCTGGAGCATTTTTTTTTCAGCCTCTGCTGGAGTTACCCAGGAGGGCACCAGAGAGCAAGCTCAGATGCCATCAGCAAAGAACAAGCACAATTTTTGAGTGTTCCCAAAGGTTTTGAGTATTTCCAAAGATATGTATTATAAAGACATGTGCCTTCATATTTCAATACTCTGGTCTTTTGCACGTTAAATATTTTAAATGGTGCCTATAGAACTAAATGATCTTAGCGAGCACACTTTGACCAGTAATACTACAACAGATATGTGAGTGTATAAATTTACAAATTAGATCATATTAGGGTACCATTCCTTTTACAAGAGATTTCTTACTTTTGAAGGGATCCATATTTACTCCTTTAAATGGTGATATATATATATATATATATATATACACACATATATATATATATATAAAAGGTACGTATAAGAGCATATCAAACCTAATTTACTCTTTCTATACTCTGTGTTTCTGGGTAACTTAAAATTTATTTAATTGCCTCATCTGCCTACTAAGAACAACCCAAAGGAGAGACAAAGGAGTCCCCAAATTATAATATATTACTGAAAACAACTCTGATTAAAATCGTAGAGATTCACACATCTTTATAAAAATGTAACTTTTTTTAGAATGACAAACCCTTGATTTTACCAAATGTTTAACTAGCAGATAAATTTTCAAAACACACTATTTTATTTTATTTTTGCTGAGGAAAATTAGCTCTGAGCTAACATCTGTGCTAATCTTATTTTTTATTTTGGTTTTTCTTTCTTTATTTGTTTCCTGAGGAGGATTGGCCCTGAGCTAACATCTGTGCCATTCTTCCTCTAGTTTGTATGTGAGATGCCCCCACAGCATGACTTGATAAACAATGTGTAGGCCTGCACGAGGGATCAGAACCCATGAACTTCAGGCTGACGAAGCAGAGCACACAAACTTAACCACTATGCCACTAGGCCAGCCCTTATGATTTATTTTTTTATGGGGACCACCCACTTCCATTCCCACTTCAGAGGTGAATTTAGTTTCTAAGGATAGAGCAGAGTATCAGAAAGGAATTCTTCCTTCCATAGCTGTTGGGAACCACCTCCGGTCCCACCTCCACTCCTCTTCTCTTGTCTCCTGTAGGGTCAGGCCCACAGGCCCACCAAGATCCATTCAAGCAAATGGGGCCCAGGTCTTACAACAGCCTGGTGGGCTTCATTCAAGCAACTGCTGTTGCCTGCCTACTGCCCCAGCCCTTGCCTAGACCTCAGCCTCGGTTCCCACATTCTTTGGCTTGATTTTATTTCTAGCTGAGATCCTCAGTCTGGATTCCAATACCTTTGTACTTTAGTTTCCCAAGTTCTGGCACATTGTCTTATCAGATGTAAACTGCTTCCTGCCTGGATTATTTTTCTACCTGTTCCTTCCTGCTTTAAATGAAGTTCATGAATGTGACTCTTTTGCCATCTTAAGTTGTGTTTCTACACTTAACTCTCCTGCCTTATTCGTTGTTGTTTTCTGCACTTGAGTTATGAAACTTAAATGCAAAAGAAAACTGAGGCTCAGAGAGATGAAGTGATTTCCCTAAGGTCACACAGCAAGGAAAAGACAGTCACCGGGTTTATGATCTCATCTACCTCCCACCATGCTTTCTGCCCCTGAGACCTGGTAAGGCCCAGTGCTGAGGGCCACATTCTGTACCAATAATGGGACACAGCTTCCCCTGACTGGCAGCCCAAAGATGTATGTTTCTGTGTTATTCTCATGTGAGTAAAGACACAAAATGTGAAAAAGCAGAAAGCTGTAAACCCAGGGACTACCTGAAAAATGCAAAACATAATGAAAAAAATCAGCTTGGATTTACAGGTCCTTGGGCTGGACAAACCCTCCACATTGATTTACGCCTTGTTAAGTAGTGAGATTGTTATCCAGAGGGGTGTTTCCAAACATTGCTAGTAACATAAAATACTTTTATAATTGACGAAAGAGTTCCACTTCAACATCTCATGATCTAATGATTTAATTGAAACAAATGTAGTGACTGACTAATTTTTTACCTGACAATAAATATTGTCATCCAACTGAGTCACCAAAATTTATTATTAACTAATATACTTTAGCTTTGACATTCCCAGGACAAGTTGTTTTTTAAGAGTGGGTCAAACCTGATGACGTATGTCCCTTAGAAAGGTGACTAGGTTATCTAAACATTCTACCACTCTCTCTGTGGATATTTGAATTTGCCAATCTGGAGGAAATACTCCCTTTTACCTAATCTGACAAGCCACATACACAAGAGAACCTATTCTAGGGGCAATGCCTTGAATCTTTAAGTCTCTCTTTTTATAGAATTATGTTAAACAGAGTCATAATATTCAGGTTGGGATAATAAACCAAAATACTCCAAATGAGCTCATGCATTCATTAGAAATATCCCTAAATAGTATTGAGCTAAGCTAATAGCTGACTTCATCTTACTAAATGGTGTCTAAATAACAGGCATAGGGAGGGAGGGTGAGTGGCTATTAAAGAGATTTTCCAGAAGTCAATGGATGAAATGAAAAAGATTCCAAATATATTTGAGGGAAATAGATGTTCAAAATGGATTTCACAGCAAAATATGTGTTGAGCCTTTCTGAGTTCACAGCTGCATCATGCACCAGAGACAGAAGGACAATGTGACAGGAGTTTTTGCTTTCTGAGGGGGTGGTTGAGTAATATAAACAAGACAGTCACTTTATGCTGGGCTCCACTCAATCCGCAATCTGCCGCAGTATACAAGTAAACATCAAAAAGCACATGCTTCACAACTGCTATTTTTGGCTACTTTCATTATCAGAGTGCCAAGTTGGTGTAAGCCGAGATGATCAGCAGATGGGCAGAGCAGCATATCCAAGGCACCCAAGTCCTCTACACGCTATTTAGAAAAAAAGAAATCACGTAGGGAAAAGGCTGTCATTGGGCATTGTTCCAACTCATTATGTCTAGAAAAGGAGAAGAGCTCCTTTTAAGGGTCTCAGCCTTGGCAACGTGGCCACAGAAGCTGTTACCTCTGGCACTGCTGTGAAATCAATCTAACCGGAAGTGGAGAGAGTCCGGCAGTGCCATGGCAACCACAGTTGCTACAGGAGGGAAGCAAGGAGGAGACTGGAAGGGTGCACCCTGGTTAAGGGGGCCCTCAGGAGCTACTTCTGGCCCTAATCCATCAGGATTCCTCTTGAGCCGGTCACTTTTCCCTGGTGGGAACTTCCATTAGGGAAGACAGGTACCCCTTCCCTTAGGAAAACAGGTCATAATTGCAACTGCAAGGTGCACAGAGCCCAGGGTGAAAGGGCAAGGGAGTGCATTTGTGGTCCCTTCTTCAAGGAAGAGCAACTTTTCTTACTGCCCCTTCACATGACGGTTCACCCTAAGATGTCAGAGACAGAACCACAAGCGATGCTGCTGTGAGACAGACAGTAACACCAACATGTTGCACCTCTCTTTTTCTTACGATGAAAAGTTCATATATTTTCTCTTAACTATTCACATCCACCCGCTATCTCCCTTCTCTCTTTTCTATCACCACGTTCCCACTTATCTCTCTTCTCACCAAGCTTATGGTGGTAACAATGCTATATAAGTACCACTGAATGTAATAGAATAGTATAGTGGGATGATACCAAGAAAGACAGTTTAGCTCAGGAAGGCCAAAGGAGCAAGGACAAATGGTTGACTGGACTCTTTCTTCATCTACAGCAGTGTCGCTTTGTGGTCAATGAGATTTGTCTTATATGAAATTAAAGTCTCTTTGGCCTTCATTTTAGTCCTTCTCTATCCCACTTTTCAAACTCCAGCGGTCATAAGGAATCACCGCCTTCATCTATATCTTGCATCTCTTCATGAATTTCCCCATCTGTCTGAGAAGGTTGCTGACCTATAATTATTGTAAAGTTATATGTGCTGTATCAGCAAGTAACTTATGGCAGAATACATCTCCTTAAGTAAGACAGAGGCTGCTAGTTTTCCCTTAACATCAATTCTTCCCTTCTTTCTCAGAGTAGTAGAACTTCCAATTTCTAGTTGGGCACAAGGCCACCTAGAATAAAGACCACTTACCTCATCTTCCTGTGTAGCTAAGTATACCCCTGTTACTAAAATCTGGCCAAAGGAATGTGAGGAGAAATTATGGAAGTAACTTCCAAGTTGCATCCTTAAAAGATAAGCCATTCCCATTTCCTCTCCCTGTTTCTGTGGAAATAATCCTGGTGCTCAGCCATGTGGGCAAAGTCAATACCCTAGTGATGACAGAGAAACAGAAAAGTTTGTGACACTTTCATAGAGCACAACCACCATACCAGCCTGAATCATACATTTCTGGATGTCACACAAGAAAGAAAGAAACTTCTATCTTCTTTAAGCCATGGCTATTTTGGTTTCAAGGCTTCCAAGCTGTCAAATCTAACAAAGATGATTATCTACATTTATCTCCTGTGTTGTATCAACCTGGCCAGAAAACTTGGATGATCTACATCAATGTAGGTTTTATGGAAATTGGTCAGAGACTGGCTCAGGGTGCAAGGAATCTGACACAAGAGGCCACAAATAAGCAAGAGTGGAGGTTGTAACGCAAGATAGTAGGATTAAAGCCAAAAAAAGTAGGGAATCAAGATAAGGCATGTCAAATCCGGCAGAGTCTCACACAGTAGCAAGCCCCAACAAAAGGACACTCATGTTGTCAGACATATGGGAAGTCCAGCAGCAGCCTGAATAGGTAGAATCGGGAGGCTGGGAAGAGGAGCTGTGAAAGCTGCAAAGACCATAGCTCCAAAGTGAATTATGGGAACACTTACTCTCCCCTCTGGCTACAGGTTTCTGACACCTTGCCCACTAAGTGGTTCAGGCTTACTGGCTCAGCTGCATCTCATGGTTCTCTAGTCTTGAAGGCACTTTGCCTCCATCTAAGCAGGAAACTCATTGCTTACATCAGACGGGCAAGTTGTACCCTCACAGTAAGTTGGAGATCTCCTTGGTGGAGGAAAATCTAGGCCATCAGGATTCCTCTTGAGCCAGTGGGAGAGAAAATCTTTAGCTCAGGGTTTAGATTGCACTGTCTAATATGGTAGCCATCGGCCACATATGTCTACTGAACCCTTGAAATGTGGCTAGTCAGAATTGAGGCTGGGACCGGCCCCATGGCCAGTGGTTAAGTTCACGCACTTCACTTCAGTGGCCCAGGGTTTCCCCAGTTCGGATTCTGGGTGTGGACCTAGCACCATTTGTCAGGCCAAGCTGAGGTGATGTGCCACATAGCAGAACCAGAAGGACCTACAACTAGAATATACACTATGTACTGGGGGGCTTCAGGAAGAAGAAACAAACAAACAAAAGAATTGAGGTAAATGTAAAATAGACAATGGATTTTGAAGACAGAGCAAACAAACATAAGAGTGTAAATATCTCATTAATATTTTATATTGATTACATGTTGAAATGATGTTTTAAATATATTGGATTAAGTAAAATATATTATTAAAATTAATTTCTCCCCTTTCTTTTTACTTTATTTTATATTGGGTTTCTAGCAAATGTAGTTACATATGTAACTCACGTTATATTTCTATTGAACAGCACTGGTCTAGACCCTGGGTTTCTAATACCTGGAAGGAACTTTTGTTTTCCCAGGTGAGAGAAGGTTGAGACTGCAGACACCTGATATCCGAGTTGCACCCCATCAAAATAGTAGCATATAGCCAATTTGACACTAGAGATTTCCTTCCTTTTCTTGTTTGATAAGCCCAAATATTTTAGGTTACTGGAAACACCCAGACCTGGTAATGGGATTCTGTGCACTGCCCCCCATGGGGACATCATTGTTGACCAAATTCTTGATCTCCTGCAGTTGTTGAGAAGCAGTTATAACCATTAAAAGTTTTAAAATTTACATTCTATGAAGCCAACATTATCCTGATGCCAAAACCAGACAAGGACAACACAAAAAAAGAAAATTACAGGCCAATGTCACTAATGAACATTGATGCAAAAATCCTCAACAAAATGCTAGCAAATTGAATACAATAATACATTAAAAAGATCATACATCATGATCAAGTGGGTTTTATTCCAGGGATGCAGGGATGGTTCAACATCCACAAATCAATCAATGTGATACACCACATTAACAAAATGAGAAATAAAAATCGCACGATCATCTCAATAGATGCAGAGAAAGCATTTGACAAGACACAGCATCCCTTTACGATAAAAACTCTAAATAAAGTGGGTACATAAGCAAAATACCTCAACATAATAAAGGCCATTTATGACAAACACACAGCTAATATCATTCTCAATGGAGAAAAATGAAAGCTATCCCTCTAAGAACAGGAACCAGACAAGGATGCCCACTTTCACCACTCTTATTTAACATAGTATTGGAAGTCCTAGCTGGAGCAATCAGGCAAGAAAAAGAAATAAAAGGGATCCAAATTGAAAAAGAAGAAGTGAAACTGTCACTTTTTGTGGATGATATGATTGTATATATAGAAAACCCTAAGGAATCCACCAGAAAACTTTTAGAAATAATAAATGAATACAGTCAAGTCACAGGATGCCAAATCAACATACAAAAATCATTTGTGTTTCTATACACTAACAATGAAGTAGCAGAAAGAGAAATTAAGAATACAATCCCATTTACAATTGCAACAAAAAGAATAAAATACCTAGGAATAAACTTAACCAAAGAGGTGAAAAATATGTACACCAAAATCTATAAAATATTGTTGAAAGAAATTGAAGAAGACACAAAGAAATGGAAAGATATTCTGTGCTCTGGGATTAGAAGAGTTAACTTAGTTAAAATGTCCATGCCTCCTAAAGCAATCTACAGATTCAATTCACTCCCTATCAAAGCTCCAACAACATTTTTCACAGGAAATCCTAACAAACACAGAAAACAAAGAATCCTAAAATTTATACGGAACAACAAAAGACCCCAAATAGCCAAAGGAATCCTGAGGAAAAAGAACAAAGCAGGAGGTATCACACTCCCTGATTTCAAAATATACTACAAAGCCATAGTAACCAAAACAGCATGGTACTGGCACAAAAATAGACACACAGACAATGGAACAGAATTTAGAGCCCAGAAATAAACCCACACATGTATATGAACAGCTAATTTTTGACAAGGGAGCTAAGAGCATACAACGGAGAAAAGAGAGTCTCTTCAATATATGGTGATGGGAAAAGTGGACAGCCACATGCAAAAGAATGAAAGTAGACCATTACCTTACACCATGCACAAAAATCAACTCAAAATGGATTAAAGACTTGAATGTAAGACCTGAAACCAGAAACTGCTAGAAGAAAACAGTCAGCATGCTCTTTGATATCAGTCTTAGCAGCATATTTTCAAGTACCATGTCTGACCAGGCAAGGGAAACAAAAGAAAAAATAAACAAATGGGACTACATCAAACTAAAAAGTTTCTGCACAGCAAAGGAAAACATAAACAAAAGGAAAAGACAATCTAACAACTGGGAGAAGATATTTGCAAACCGTATATTGGATAAGGGGTTAATATCCAAAATATACAAAGAACTCATACGTCTCAACAACAAAAAAGCTAACAACACAATTAAAAAATGGGCAAAAGATCTGAACAGAGATTTCTCCAAAGAAGATATATGGATGGCCAACACATACTTGAAAACATGTTCAACATCATTAATTATGAGGGAAATGCAAATCAAAACTGCAATGAGATATCACCTCACTCCTGTCAGAATGGCTGTAATTAACAAGACAGGAAACAACAAGTGTTGGAAAGGATGTGGGAAGAAGGGAACCCTCGTACACTGCTGTTGGGAGTGCAAACTGGTGCAACCACTATGGAAAACAGTATGGAGTTTCCTCGGAAAATTAAGAATAGATCTACCATATGATCCAGCTAAGCCACTGCTGGGTGTTTATCCAAAGACCTTGAAAACACAAATGTGTAAGGACACATACACCCCTATGTTCATCACAGCTTTATTCACAATAGCCAAGACTTGGAAGCAACCTGGGTGCCCATCAAAGGATGAATGGATAAAGAAGATGTGGTATATATACACAATGGAATACTACTCAGCCATAAAAAAGGATGAAATCCAGCCATTTGTGACAACATGGATGGACCTTGAAATTACTATGCTAAGTGAAATAAGTCAGAGGGAGAAAGTCAAATGCCATGTGATCTCACTCTTAAGTAGAAGATAAAAAAATGACAAACACATAGCACAGAGGTTGGATTGTTGCTTACCCACAGGGGAAGGGGGGAAGGAAGCAGGTGATTAGGCTCACATGTGTGGTGATGGATTACAATTAGTCTTTGAGTGGTGAACTTGATGTAATATACAAAGAATTCAAAATATATTATGATGTACATGTGAAACTTATATAATGTTATAATCCGATGTTGCTGCTATAAAAACAAAAATTAAAATTAAAAAAATCAATTTAGAGGGACTGGAAAAATAATAGGAGACACTTTTTATATTGGTTTTTCTCATTGACCCAACTAAATATTTATTGTAGTCTGTCCTAAAGCTATACCTCCTGTTGGTACAAAGAAGGATTTGTTCTTACAGCTGATATGATAGAGTAAAGCGTACAGAAAAAATTTAAAGTATAACCCTTTTTTAAAGAGGGAAATTCTCTTTTCCTTTTTTTCCCCCATCCCTAAAGCACAAAGTAGGCCTTTAAAAAATGTATTGGGGTCCCCTTAATGAGCCATGGCTCATCTTCAGATTGGCAAACAACTGAATATTTGGTAGAAAATTTGGAAACAGGTAAAAGAAGTTCAGGTGGGTGGATTTCCTGGACTCTATGTACATGATAGAGTTGATAGGTTTTCGTAAAGCTGTATTATTTACAGAAAACTGGCAAAGATTGTTACTGTACTCTGCTGTTGGGTTAGAAGACTTAATAGGCTGTCTCTTACCCTTGGGTCTCATCTAAACATCCTTTTGGTTTCAGAAGAGAACTCTCTCATCCAAGTCTACAATGGCCACCCATTTCCACATCAAGTGCCCAATACTCCTGAAGAAAAGTCCTTCCTTTTGACTAAACAATATATTGCATTTAATGCATTTAAGCAATGCATTAAGCAACACAGGCTGCAGGCAAGCCTGTTTTCTTATGGTTTTCCTTTTCCCTGGGCTCCTTTAAATTTTTCTGCATAGATCTTGTTCTTTTAACTGCTGCTTTTCTTAGATTTTCTTAGATTTATAGAAAAAAGTAAGACACATTTGGATTAAATTAAAGTAATTAAATTAAATTAAAGTAATTCATCCATGGAAGGACCTAGAGGGCATTACGGTAAATGAATGCTTGACGAGTCCCCTTCATCCCCCTGCATGTAAAATAAAGTCTTTGGGGAACAAGAGAGTTGATCAAGGTTCAGTGCAGTTGATGCGGTCTGGCAACTGCGTTATCTCCTTGTCCCTGGGGCGGCAAAGAGTCTCACTTCCCACCTTTGGGATGACTCAGCAGCTGCTCTCCCCACTCCCCCTGCTGCTCCAGACCAGATGCCTTCACCTTCCCTGCTTTTCCATTTCTCAGCGTCAGGACAAAATATCTCCCACGTGCAGCCGCGGACTCTCAAGAAGAGCCCAGGACTCTCCCTCCTGTTTTAGTTCTCAGACCCCTTCGTTGTTATCCTTAATTCTGTGCACTGCATTAGGAATTGTTTTAATCATTTGTCTATTTGCGATGAAAACTATTAAACACAGTTAAATAAAAATAGTCTAGATTTTAACAGTAAAGTTTAACAAATTGATCTTTACAAAGACAGTAACCATGGTTACAGATACATATGGTTTAACGTGCTTTAAATCGGTTAAGAGAAATATGTGATTTATTGACAAATTCATTTTAAAGGATATTATATTTCATTTTGATATTAAGTATAAAAATGTAGATGTAAGTTTAGTTGTTTTGTTTCATTGAAATTGAGGGGAAAAAATGCTACTATAACCTTGAATCATTTTGTTTTGTTTATCAAAAAAACTAACTGGCGTGTTTTTATATATCTATGTTTTATTTCAAATTACTTGAAATAAAAGGCAAGATAAAAGCCTTATCAATTTTAACCACTTTTCTGTAAATAACTCATTAAAGATATAGATAATATTTGATACTATTGAATGAAAATTCACATCAGATTTACTTATATTTTCTCTCTTTAATGTACATTCTTGAAATATTAGAGATGATTTTTCATCTATATACTAATTGACCAAATGAATACCATTTATAAAGCTATTAAAAGTCATCTGGAAGTGAAGTGGCAGATATATGATCTTTCATATTTCTCATTAAGTTTTATTTCAAGTTTAAAACACCTGAATCTTTCTGACTTTATGAGCCATTACAGATATAAATCAAATAGTATATGATTAAGAATATACTAAATAATTTAAAGTTCTGTAGTAGACTCTCGTTTCCAGTAATACAGCAGATTAAATACCTTGAGTGACCCTCTTGATGGAAACAACTGAAATGCTGAGGAAAATTAAAAACATCATTTTAAATGCATTATTGAGCTCCAAGGAATCTTATAGCAAGAATCTTAAGTAAGGAATCTGCTGATCTCATAAAGCAAAGAGGAAGCAAGACTCCTGGTGGGTAAGTGGATAAGGCAAAATCAGCTTTGCCCTGAGGATTTCTACCAAACCATGAAGATTTGGGGCTTCCATTCAGGCCTGGTTGCCTA
The DNA here is from genome assembly GCF_041296265.1 of Equus caballus. Lineage (NCBI taxonomy): Eukaryota > Metazoa > Chordata > Mammalia > Perissodactyla > Equidae > Equus > Equus caballus. Next base: position 44,731,889 of record NC_091704.1, read on the forward strand.
CACATGGTACAGGGTACAGGAGATAGGCGATCACTAGGTGAATCAAATAGGAGAGCGCCATATAAACTTTAAACCTCAAAAAATGACACTCTCAGTGTTAAATTAAATAAGAAGAAAGGTTGACATGCAAAAAGGGGCAGCATGAGAACATGCTCATCTCAACCTGGGTAACAGACAAAGGAAAAATCTCCCATAAGAATTTTTCCAAGCTGGCTTTCACACAAATTTTGTTTTGGATTTACCTTTTGTGATTCAAAAATTTTAAGTGGAGAATTTAAGTCAAATGTTACTGGATTAAGTTGTGGCAGAGACAGTGGTGTTCACCCAATATTCCAAGGGCTTCCTCACATTTTCCAGCTCCCTTGCTATTGGGCAGGGTCACATGAATAATTTTGACCAGTTGACCATGAGTAGATGAGACACAAGTTACTTCTGGGCAGAAGAAAAACACAGCTGTTGAGACATGCTCCAGCTCTCTCTTCCCCAGCAATGTTGACTAAGGAGGATGTGTCCCAGATAAAGCATCTATAAGATGGTAGAAACTCAATTGGCCTGGATGGAGATCACAAGCCCTGGAGAGTTCCCTGAATTTGCAACAGACTTCATAGGAACAGGAAATCAAGCTTTGTTGTGTCAAGCAACTGAGATTTGGGGTATGTTTGTTATATCACCAAATTGAGCTTAGCCTGACTGATGGAGTACAGCTGCCAGAGTGATTGATAGAAGCAAATGCAAATAATCTCAGAAGGAACTCAATTTACACCAGAACTCAAAGAAATACCATAGTTAAAAACTCCAAGACCATGAACAGTCCACAGTCAAAATTCCTGAAACACAGGGCGCTGGCCCAGTGGTGCAGTGGTTAAGTTCGCATGTTCCACTTCTCGGCGGCCCAGTGTTCAAGGTTCGGATCCTGGATGCAGACATGGCACCGCTTGGCAAAAAAGCCATGCTGTGGTAGGTGTCCCACATATAAAGTAGAGGAAGATGGGCACCGATGTTAGCTCAGGGACAGTCTTCCTCAGTAAAAAGAGGAAGATTGGAAGTAGTTAATGCTCAGGGTTAATCTTCCTCCAAAAAAAAAAAAAAAAAATTCCTGAAACATAAAAAAGACACAATGATTGAAATCCAAATGAAACAGCCCTCAAAAACGTCAAATATTGGAAATATCAAGCACAAAACATAAAATGATGTTATATTTAAAGAAAAAAAGAATTGTTTGAAAATGCAAGCAGAGAACAAGAAAGTATAAACACTATGAAGATTAGAAATGAATTAAACTGAATTTAAGATTTAATGTGAAAGAAAAAACTACAGACTATTATAATTAAAAATAGAAGGATATATTTTTTTACTTAGGGTAGGAAAGAATTCTTATTAAAACACAAAAAGCCCAAACTATAAAGGATATTATTGATAAATTTGACTATATTAAAATTTAGAACTTCAAATTGTCAAAAGGCACCACAAAAAAAAGGTAAAAAGACAAGCCAACTATTCGAGGAAGTTATTTGACAGCTATACAACCAAAATAAAACTAATATTAAAAACTCCAATGAATCAATAAGAAAAACACAAGTAATTTGGCCCTTCCCCCAAAAAGACAAATGGTGTCATTATACATAAGAAGAGGTACAAATGGCTCACAACAAAAATAAAAATGCTTACCTACCCTTTTTATCAGAGAAATGAAAATCAAAACCATAATGAGATAGCATTCCATACCTGACTGGAAAACAAATTAAAAGTTGGACAATTTCAAGTGCAGGTGAATATATGGAGAAATGTGAACTCTCTTCCATACCGTTGAGAGGAAAAATTATTACAGCCAATTTTGAAAACAGTACTGCGCTGCCCTATGGAGTTGCATATGTGGCCATCCTATGACCAGCTATTCTCCTCCCAAATAAATAACTGAGGGAAGTACTTGCATATATACACCAGGAGCCAGGCACAAGGATGTTTATACAGAAAGCAAACACATGTCCATCAGCAATAAAATGTATAAATAAATCATAATCTATTCATATACTGGAATACCAATGAAAACAAATAAGCCATTTCAGCATAAACACGGCTGAATCCCAAAACATCATATTAGGTAAAAGAAGGAAACAGGCAAGTTATCAGAGAATATGTGAAGTGTGGCTCCATTTTTAGAGCATTCAAAAATAGACAAACTAAATAACATTAAGAGTGTATACATATACGTATATACATAATCCAAATTTTATATATATATATATATGTGTGTGTGTGTGTGTGTGTGTATATATACACTCAGGTATATTTATATAAGCATATTCTTGAATATACTCTCAGCATATGTATACTCAAATATTCAGGTTGTCTATATATGTGTATACGTATATATAACATCAGTATGTATACGTGGATATGTATGTATAAATGTGTGCTAAAATTGTTTAAATTATTTTTAATCAAAAGGAATAATTTACATCAAACTTAGAATAGTGGTTACCTCTGGTAAGGCAGATAGCAAAGGAGATGTGATTGCAGAGGGACACACTTGGCTCTTAAAAAATATTAATGTTCTATTTCTTAACTTCGGTGGCAGTCAGTCTTGTTCATTTAAAATTATTTGATAACAAACAATAATGCCTTTTATACACTCGTTTGTTTATATGAAAATCAAAACTATAGACACGGTAGACTTGCTGCCTTTTGTCCAGGTGCGCAGCTCTGGCCTTATCAGCTGGAGCCAGAGAGGCAGGATCCCCAGGTTCAAAGTCTAGACATCTCTGTTGGAGGAATCATCTAGAGCTGAGTCCCTCAGGAGGGGCTGTAGATGGACGCAGTATATCTATCTATCTACCTATCTATCCATCTATATGTAATATGTAGATATATACATGTAGATATATAGAGAGATATGTATATGTTACAGGATCTTTTTGACTTTTATAATTGATAGCCAGCCATTCCTTCAGATATTAATAATACTTTGGAATGATTTTTTTTTTAGGTAATTGATAATACCAGAGAGAGATACCAAATTTTGCCACAGTTCTGAGAGATGAGAGAAATGGCTTTTAAAATTCAACTTTATCGTTATCACACACACACACACACAAGACATAAAAATGGTAAACATTTATGCATATATTAAGTATATGAAATATGCATAAACAGGAAATGTATAGACTGTGAAATGCATACAGCTATATAAACTCTTGTGAACCTGGAAACGATACACACAGATACAGAACACATTTTTATCTTTCAACTTACTTTACAGAGAAGCGCTCGACTATTCTCTTCCCCTTCTCATCCATTCTCAACACTACCGCTAGTTAACATTTTCCCTTTAACTTTATCCTCTGATTAAAAACGTCAGTGGCTTCTCATTGTAAAAAAGATAAATTATTGGGACTCCTTAACTTGGCATTCAGTGTCGTTCACAGTTTGTTTCCATGTCACTCTGCTCCATGCCTCTACACTCTGATCACATTGACCTTCTTAATACTGCTTAACCCTCTAAAACTCTATGCATTTATTGGAATTATTCCTAGATCATTCTTACATTTTGTATCATTAGGATATATTAAGTTAAAGTGCAGAAGCAAAGAATCCAAAAATCTCAGCAGCTTGAAAGAAACCCAGGTTTATTTCTCAGTCATGTCATAAGTGGATAGAGCAGGTACCATTTGGGGCGTTGTTGAAGGAACAAGGAGAAAAAATATCATAGCAAATCTCACTACGTACTAAAGCTTCCACCAGGAGTTGGCCAAAGCAAGTCACACAACCACTTCGAATCAACGGAGAAGAGAAGGATGATCTACCCTTGGGGAGGGGCGTGTACATTGCTGAAGAGCCTGTCTATTTCTTTTCCACCTACTTTTCCTTCAGGACCAGGTCAAATATTTCTGATTCCTAAAAGCTCCCCATACTTTCCTATAGTCAGTCTTCCCATTTATTGTGCCCTCAGATCACTTTTTATCTACCTCTGAATGTTATTTATAATGATGGGTATCTTGTTTTTTTTTTATTATTCAGTTTTATTGGTCAGCCTTATTAAAGTGTAACATAAAAATTATAAAATTTACTGATTTGGGGCATAAAATTTGATGAGTTTGACAATAATAAACAGGCACACATCAACCAAAACAATCAAGATAAAGAATATTTCTATCACCCAAAAAATAGCCCTCATGCCCGTTTGCAGTCAACCTCCTCCTCCCAGCCCCCAACAGCCACTGACCTGCTCTCTGTGACGCAGCTGTGCCTTCTCTGAATTTCATTTAAACGGAATCGTACAGTATATAGCTGTAGTGATTTGAATGATGATCCCACAAAAGATATGCCCATGCCCTAATCTCCAGAACCTGTAAATGTGATCCTTTTTTAAGGGTCTATGTAGATATACTTAAGTAAAGAATCTTGAGACGAAATCATCCTAGATTATCCAGGCGGGCCCTAAGCCAACGACAAGTGTTCTCATAAGTCACAGGAGAGAAAGACATGTGAAGACAGAGGCAGAGATTGGAGTTATGCCACCACAAACCAAGAACACTTGGAGTCACCAGAAGCTGGAAGAGACAAGGAAGCATTCTCCCCTAGAACCTTTGGAAGGAGCACGGCACTGCTGATAGTTTGATTTCAGACTCCTAGACCCTAGAACTGGGAGAAAATAAATTTCTGTGATTTTAAGTCGCCAAGTTTGTGGTAATTTGTTATGGCCTTAGCAAACTAGTATGTGGTTGCTATGTCTGGCTTCTTTTATTTACCATAATAGTTCCGAGATTCATCACAATCATTGAAAAAAGATATTCTTTAATATATCTTGCAGTGTTTTGTTGATTTTTCCATACCTTTTGCTAAATTTATCCCTAGGTATTTTATATTTTTGATGCTATTATAAGTGGATATTTCAGATTACTCATTATCATATAGAAATAAAATTGATTTTCTGTATTGACCTTGTATCTGATAATCGTACTAAACCCAATTATTAGTTCTAGTAACTTCTTTCCAGATTCCCTAGGGTTTTATACTTAAATGACCATGTTGACTATGAGTAAAGACAGTTTTCCTTTCCAATTGTGTTTTATTTCTTTTCTCGTGTTATTGCACCATTAGGACCTCCGGGTCAATGTTGAAGAGAAACAGTGAGAATGAACATCTTTGCCTGTTCTTGATGTTAGGAGGAAAGAATTTATTCTTTTGCCATTTAATAGAATGTTAGCTGTAGGTTTTTCATGGATGCCCTTCATCAGGTTGAGGAAGTTCCTTTCTATTTCTAGTTTGCTAAGACTTTTTATCCTGAATGTATATTGGATTATGTGAAGTGCTTTTTCTGCATCTGCTGATATGATCTTATGTCTTTTCTTCTTTAGTCTCTTGATATGGCAAATTACATTGATTGATTTTCAAATGTTAAACCAACCTTATGTTCCTCAGATAAATTTGGTTCTAATGTGTTATCCTTTTTATATTTTGTTGCATTTGATTTGCTAAAATTTTGTAAGAAATTTGCATTTAATATGATTATTGATATGATTGGGTTTAAGCCAAATGTCTTTCTATTTATCTTCTACATGTTATCTCTGTTATTTGCTTTATTTTTCCTCTTTTTCTGCGTTCGTTTAAATTAATTGAATATTCTTTATTATTCCATCTTATCTCCTTACGTGTTTTAACTAGTTGCTTTAGGGTTTGTAGTATATCTTTAACTTATCACAATCTATCTTCAAAGAATGTAATACCACTTAAAATTTAGTATAAGAATCTTACAGCAGTATACTTCTACTAAGCCTCCCAACCTTTATGATATGACCAAATATTTTACTTCTACATGTTTAATAAAACCAATTATGCATTGCTATCAGTTTTAGTTGAAGTAGTCAATTATCTTCTGAGACATTTTCGAAATTAGAAAAAGAAAGATCTTCTATATTATCTACGTTTTACACTTCATGTCTTTGGGTAGATGCAAATTTCTATCCTGTATCTTTTTCCTTCTGCCTGAAGAACTTCTTTAACATATCTTATTGTGTAGATCTGTTGTTAATGAACTCTTCAGCTTTTTTGTGTCTGAAAGATATCTTCTTTTTGCCTTCATTTTTGAAATATATATTTACTAAGCACAAAATTTTAGATTGAAAATATTTTAGTACTTCAAAGATGTGCCACTGTTTTCTTAATTGTATTGCTCTTATAAGAGACCTTCTGTTAATCTTACATTTATGTCTCTGAATGTGAGGTATCTTATTCCCCTACTGCTTGTAAGATTTTCTCTTTGACACTGGTTTTCAGCAATTTACTTACCACGTGCTTTGGTGTGGTTTGCTTCACATTCCTTTTGCTTGGGGTAAGTAGACATTGCGGGATCTGAGTTTACAGAATTCATGAAATTTGGAAATATTTTTAGCCGTTATATCCTCATATCACACACACACACATACGCACACACACTCTTCTCTCCTTCTGGGACTCCATTTAAAAATATGTTAGATTGTTTTATATTGTCCGGGTCACTGAAATACTAATGCTTAATTTTTATTTTCAGTCTTTTAGTTTGGACAGTTTCTATAATGCTCTCTTCAAGGTTGCTAATCTTTTCTTTTGCAGCATCTAATTCCCTGTGAGTCCCATTTAGTGTAATTTTTATCTCATATTGTGTATTTTATCTCTACACATTCAGTTTAGGTGTTTTCTATATCGTTCATTTTTTTCCTTCATAATATCCATGTCTTCTTTCACCTTTTGTACATATGACTTATTTATAGTAGCCATTTTAACATCCTTGCTTGTGAATGCTATCATCTGTGTCATTTCTGAGTCTGTTTATATTGATCATATATGGTTTTTCTCCTGCTTATGGGTTATATTCTCTTGCTTCTTTGTTTGCTGGGTAATGTTTGATTGGATACCAGACACTAGGTATTGTGAATTTTAAACTTTTAAAATTTTGTTGTATTCATTTAAAATATCTTGATACTTTGCTCTTACATGCAATTTATTTACTTGGAAATTGTTTTGTCCTTTCAAGGCTTGCCTTTGAACTTTGATAGATGGGCCAAAACACTTTTAATCTTGGATTAATTTGATCCCACTACCGAAGCAATATCTTCTTCAGGGTGTTACCTGGTGCCTTGTGTATTAGGAGGTCTTTTCACTTTGGTTACTGGGAACACAAAATATTCTCAGCCCTGTCTGAGCTACAGTGATTATTCCAGTTATTCCTCCTGCTCCTTTTCTGTGGTTCTTTCCTTTCTTGGTAGTTTCCTCACACGCAGGCATTGAGTAATACTCACCTAAAGACTTGAGTGGAACCCTCACCTCAGAATAGTGCTTCTCTCTCTCTCCTTCCTCCACATCTCCTCTTCTTGAAGCTCTCCTCTCTCTCTCACTTTGCCTGGAAATTCTAGCTATATTGGTTTCCCTGAATTCACAGCCTTTCTCCCCAACTTGGGGAGATGGCTGGACTCTCTCTGAGTTCCGCACTGTGGCCTGGAAACTCTCTCTAGGTAGTAAACTGGGATGATCATAAGCTTCACCTCATTTGTTTCCCTTCTCTCAGGAATGACTGTCATGCCCTGCCTGTTGTCCAATGTCTACTACCCTCTACCCTACAATTTATTTCTGTTATTATCCAATAACATGACTAAAAAGACTGTCCTATATATGCTTTCAAAAAATAATTAAGCAGGCATAGCCCCTGCCCTGAAGAATTTGAAGTCTAATGTGTCCAGAATTGAACAAATGCCGTAGATTAAGCTGGCTAAATTCATCCATCTCCAAATTCCTACAAAGAGTTTTTAGAAGTAGAAGTTCATGTAATCTCTGCTGCCAAGTAAAAGAGCAGTCATGGGTCGTCTTGTCCTGTCCTGCAGACAAATGCAACAGATACTGAGGTAAAAATGACAGAGTGACTTGCCCAAACGCACAGGAGTTAATTAGTAGAAAAAGTGAGTCTAAATTCCAGGTCTCATGACTCTCAGTCCATTACTCTTTTTTCTTCACTATTTTTCCCCCTTGATAAAGACAACTGCGTGTGCAGATCTCTCACTTGTAAATCTGGGGGATAATGAAATGTCCTTCCCTCAACCATAAAATCAAGGAGATGATGATTCAGTTGGATGCTGAGAAAATATTGGTATGGAATTATTGCTAACAATTGCCCCACTCTTAAGCAGGACTTGACCTAGGATACTGGATGGTTACCTCTGCCTTCTCCACAGCCTTCTAGAGCTTTCCCTGGGGTGTATAGGCAGTATAAATAGTGGCAAAGTGTACAGAGTCTGTGCTAGGCAGACCTAACTTTGTTTTCCTTCTCTGCCTCTTCTAGACTCGGTTTCCTCATATGTAAAATGAGGATAATAAAAGTACCCCATCATGGACATGTTGTAAGGTTTAATTGGCTCAGTACATTGAGGTGCTTAGCATTTACTCTGAATCTTAGTGAGAAATCAATAACCGTTCATCATTATCATTGTTTTGTTAATATCGTGACAGTATTTCCCTAGAACATCTTTATCTTTGACAGCAGAAGCTGAGAGTGGTCTCTCCTTGAAAGTCAAAAACAGGGGCCGGCTCCGTGGCTGAGTGGTTAAGTTCGCACGCTCCGCTGTGGCGTCCCAGGATTCGGATCCTGGGCACGGACATGGCGCCACTCTTCAGGCTACATTGAGGCGGCGTCCCACATCCCACAACTAGAAGGACCTGCGACTAAGATATACAACTGTGTACAGGGTGGGTATGGGGAGATAAAGCAGAAAAAAAAAAAATTGGCAACAGTTGTTAGCCCAGGTGCCAATCTTTAAAAAAAAAAAAAAGAAAGTCAAAAACAGCCCATTATTGTGTTTATTTCCATTTACTTTTGCTTAGGCAAGCCTCTGTGTGGTTTGGTATAAAGTCAAATACTTTTTGTTCCACTTAGAATGATTCAAACCCTCATTATGCCTGGATACCTGTGGGTACACCATAGGGATGTAACACCCTTTCAATTAAACATTATAAAATCTGTAGAAATCTTGAAAGAAATGCAGAAAACAATGTGAAACTCACAGTGAGAAGCAACAAATAGATCAATTGTAGGCTGAATAAATTTTCGCTCTTGATGGCACTAATTTAGTAGGGTTTCGATAAACTTCTTTTTGCCATCTGCTGTAGCTTTAAATTAAATAAGCCAGCCAATTTTCTTACCCAGATGAAAAATCAGGCAAAGACAATGAACGCAGACGTCCTCTGTTGCCTTCAATACAAGTTGAATGCTTGGGTTATTGGCTATTCAATTATACACATGAAACTGCCTGGCAACTTCAAACTGATTCAGCGTTTCACCGAGGCCCACTTCACATCGTTGTCCTTGAATAGCGATTTTGACTGTTCTTTTGAGTCATGCCTGGCAGTGGCTGCCAACAATCTTTTCAAACTCTGCATTGCCGCCAGGTATTTGTATAAAACAGGAATATGCTGGATAAAAATATTGTGCTATTTGGCATAGTCTTAACACCATTAACTTAGAATGCCCTGACCAACCGCTGACCAGTTCTTGCTGTTAAAGGGAACGAAGGAGGGAGGCAATTTGTTAGGGCAAAGCAACCACCCTCTACTTCAACCCTTTTCCCAGCCACTTTAGTGGAAGCACGTGGACTATAAAGGTTTCTAAATCTCTAACATAACTTGACTTTATATTTGGCAGAGAGAGAAGAAGATAAAAATATAGACATGGTTTCGATGAAAACTGATGAAGACTAGACTTTTGATGGTGAACATGCTATAGTGTATACAGAAGTCAAATTGTAACGATGTACACCTGAAATCTATATAATGTTATAAACCATTGTTATGTCAATTAAAAAAAAAATGACTGACCCATACTCAATTATTACAGGGGCAAAGAAAAGATTTTACCAGCAGGCATTAGCATGGGTAAAAAGCCAAGAGACAGCCTGATGAATGTGAAACACCTCCATTCTAATTGCAACTGAAATTGCCACCAAGTTTTCTTGATACCAATGGCGTAGCCTTTTACGAGTTATGCGAGTGATGTAATGTGCTCTGGAAAATGTTTTATTACTGCTAACACAACCAGGATATGAATCCTAGAGTTGAATTCTCTTATATCCTTTTTTTATGTCATTAGTTCGGCATGAGAGAAAATCACTGTAAATGAAAAATATATATTAAGGGAATAAAAATGCTTTTTTCGCAAATTAACCAGAGACTATTCAAAGGCAGAAACTTTCTCTTCAAAATGAAAAAAAAACACAAGCAGTTCATTATCTTTATATTTATCTTAATGGGTCATTAGAATAAGGTAATGCAATCAGCTGAATGTTAGGAGAAGAAAAATGATCCCTTCTTCTTTCAAAACCAATTTCACACTGTTTTCATTCTGACCTGTATTTTCTTTTCCAAGTCTGCTGTTTTTTAAAAGCTGGATTATAGCTTTTGTGTCCACGCATAAGAGTGCACACAAACACACGTGTGTGAGGCGTGACCGTGAATAATCATCACAAACATTTGTTGAGCACTCACTGTTTGCTAGGCTTTATGTGCGTTGTCTCATTTGGTTTCCACATTACTCGTACAAAGTGTGGACTATTTTCCACATTTATTTTACAAATGAGAAAAGAGGAGAGGAAGCTTGTTGCAACATGTAGCTCTTTCACTCATAAGCATGCTAGACTAACACAGAATTTCATAACAGTGTTTCTTACCTGGTTTTGTCCCAACTGGCCACCATAATCTCCTCTGAAAAGTTGGGAAGGAAGCACACAGTTTATGTGTCCTTCCATTTAAGCAGGATCTTAACAGATTTGTGAGAACGTCTGGAGCACAATTTCTATTGAGACCTACACTTATAAATGACAATTTATAAAGATTTAAAGGAGTTTTATATCAATTTATGCTTCTTTCCCCTAAGAATTTAGCAATGCCCCTTATCCTCTGTGTCAAAGAAAGGAATCTGTCCCGGCCACTGTCAACTCTCTCCTAGGCCTCCCAGGCCAACTTGTGGGGGCATCCACTTCTTGCTTCAGGCACCTTCAAATCACCCACAGTTCTTCAACTTTGTGCATTCAGAGAGCCCATCAATATTTCCTGCAGAAAGTTTGGCTTTCCTCTAGTTCATTCTGGAAAAAACTGGCTGTGCCTCTGCTAGTTAACAGAAAAGTTCATGTGATACTGCAGCTCTCTGCCTCTCTCTAGCCTAAATGTGGTCTACCTGTGCCCTCTGTGATGGCATGTTCCCTTCGGTGGTCCATTTTCTTTGGTTTCTCCTCTCCTCTGGGGAACTCCACTTATAAGGGGTCCCTTCCTCTTTGGAACCTGAACTGAGAACATCAGCCAGCACAAATACCTGCCCTTGAAGAACATGATTAACATGCGACAGCAGCAGTCAAGGTTATTACTGATAAATCACTTTGTGCTCAGGTAGCAGGTGGGCAACAGTTTCATCCTTGATTCCACATTACAATCCTACTATTACCCAAATTACAAATTAAAAGGCTTGAATTTTGATCATCACTACACTAACACTGTAGGTCTACACTAAGATGTCCTGAATGCTTTTTTTTTTTTTTTTGTATTCCACTGTTAATTATCCCCACATAAGAATCCAAGTGCCTTAGGTATGCCTAAGAATGGTCTGGACAATACAATGCACTCCCTCCGCAACTCCAAAGGAGTGTGCTGTTGCATCATACAAAAGTGGAGGAAAAAGGTAAATCCTCTCTGGTGATTTTAGAACAAATCAGTTCAAAAAGAAGAGGCCATTCTTTAATGTTTGAATTCAGGGAATTGTAAAAGAAAAAATTTATAGCCATGGAGAAAATCCGGAAGAGGAAATCTGGGGATGTGTCAGTTATGCTAAGCATTTGTCTCCCTTTCTTTGAAGTTCAAGTTTCTTCACACGGAAAGATATTTTTCTGTGGTATTGCCAGGCTTTTAGCCATGGTTAGATTAAGCAATACAAATGCTTTGTTTTTGTAGAGTACCTTTCATCTGGGCTCTTTGCGAGACTTAAAACACACACATGTTAATCCTCACAGTGTTTTATTGTATATGTATACTTCTATATTCCTTGACAGGAATTCAACAGACAACGTCATATAAGTGTTGATCTTCCTCTTATGCGAGCAGAATCTTAGTTTCCTGACCATTTTCTAGTATAACCAATTTTTCTGTTTTTTTCCTCTTTGCTTTAGTTATCCTCAAAGCATTTCACCACATGCTTTTACTTTCAATTTATTTAACTGTGTATCTTTCTGGATACTTATTTTGCCAATCTGAATTATATAGCTTTGCCATAATGCTTGAGTTATTTTAAAGCCATTTTCCTCAAAATGAATTTCCAAACTCTGGTTTGAACAAAAGTCCCAAGGGAACCATCGTAGCCTCCACCCGCAATTTGTCTGGAAGTTTTATTGAATGTGGATGGCTGCCTTTGTTCTGGCTCATATTTTCAGCTATGTTTCTAATAGGTCCTTTTCTTCCTCTCAACAGTTTTGAATGTTTTCAAAAAGAACTTAGGTTTTTCAAGAAATAAAGGTGGGTAATTTTATTTTATTATTCTGTATAGTCTTTCTGGGTTTTATAGCCAGCAAGTGCTTAGAAAGTGCTATTCCTTTCCTGCACCTTCTTAAACACAGAGATCACCATCATACTCATACATGTTGGTCCTTAGCTTTGTTCTAGGCAAACTGATGTCTGGTTTAAAATGAAAAGTCTGGCACTCGGTACTAAAGGTCAGCAGACTGTGAGAGAAGACTTCTATAGAGAAGAGAAGAACAGATCTACACGGATTGGAGGCGGATATAATCCTACTTTCTCTATGTAATTTGAAGCCTGATGCCTGAATGTAACTTATGTGACCATTGCACAGGGAAAGTGGCAGCTTTTAAAGCAACTTGGATCCACATGGTTTGACTCTTTTCACAGCTGTCTACATCTCTGCGGCACTCAGAAACAAACTCAGTAAAGAACTGGGTCAACACACTGTTTGTGTGACTTGAGCCAATCACTAATGGAGCCCAGACTCTGTGTCCACCTGGGTATCAGGATGAGTCCCAAAGCAGCTCCCCATACAATGTAATATAGAAGGTCCTAGGGGGAGTCATAATCTGAAATCTTTACAGATGAGAAGAGACTCCAAGAGGAGAACATTGATGGCTCATTATATACATGACTATTGCCCATCAATGAGCAGAATGGACAGGTATCCAGGTAAATTCTTGTCCTACTGTCACATTTTTCTTGAGTGGCCTCAATCACTCTCAGAGTTTTAATAATCACTTTTTTGCTGATGATTCCCAGTTCTGCATCTTCAATTATGATCTCTCTTCTCATTTTCAGAACCACATAACCAACTGTCTCCTAGTCACTTTGACTCTAATTTCTCACTAAATTGAATTCATGATCTCTACTACACCTACTCCTCCTCCTGTGTTCTGTATCTTAGGCATCATCATATCATCATGGTTGTAAAAACCAGAAATTCAATAGTCAAGCTTGAGTCTCTCTCCACAGCCCCACCACACACACATACACCCACACACACACTCTTCAAAGCCACCTATTGATTCTGCCTTTCAAACATCTTTGAAAATCAATTACTATTCTCCATCCCCACTGCCACCACTGTAGTTGAAGTTCATATCATCTCTAGCTTGGATAACTCTTAATACCTTCTAATCAGTTAGTCTTCTGGCCTCCATTCTTGCTCTTCCATTGCCATCTCTCCAGACTAGCCTCTTAATGGTACCTAAGCTTTTACAATTCCTTAAAGATTGTATTCTTTCCCAAGACTGCGTTCACACAAGCTGTACCCTCCAGGTGGAAGACTCTTCTGTCCTCTTTGGCTGGCAACTGCTACTGATCCCTCAGATCTCAGCTTACATGTCACTGCCCTGCCCTCCAAGTCTGAATAAGGCTTCTCTCCTTTGTGGTCCCTGGATTGTACTGGATTTTCCTGCTTGCTTGTTTGTACTCCCAGTGGACTGTAACATCCATCAGGCCTAGAACCTAGGCTGCCTTGTTCACCACTGTGTTGCTAACATGTAGCACAAGGTTGGGACACAAATGGTGTTTGGTAAATGTTTATGAGCTCAGAAGAGGAAGAGAAGAAGGAAAATAGGAGAAGGAGGAAGATGAGGCATAACCCAATCCACTTTGTAAATATGTAAATAAGTATGTAAATGTGAATAAATGCATAAGTAAGTAAATCCTTAAAATCAATGTTTTTTCTTGTGATTTGCTTCCGTTATAAAAGTAGACTATAGATAAAGAAAACAGCTTAATTTAAAGCCCTAATTAGCTGGTTTCTGGTAAATCAATTTTTAAACTATAGATTTATTCTGAAAGTCTAATTTTTTTTTTCTGAGGAAGATTTGACATGAGCTGGCATCTGTGCCAATTTTCCTCTGTTCTGTAGTATGTGGGCTACCGGCCTAGCATGGCCGCCAACAGAGTGGCATAGGTCCCCGCCCGGGAAATGAACCCAGGCCGCCAATGCAGAGCGTTCTGAACTTAACCACTAGGCCACCAGGGCTGGCCATGAGTAATATTTTTAACACATAAGAGGAGACTTATGTTTAATAGAACAATATAGTGGAGGCATTTGTAAAGTATATAATCTTCTCTATTTACGTTTTTTTAAAAGTCCAGATTTCATAAATAGCATCTGCTTTGAGTGAGGTGTATCAGAATAACCTAAAGTGGTCAGCTCCTTTAAGAGTTTTCTGGAATACTCTTAGACTCATCACCTTAATAGAAAAAAACAGTCACGACAGGAAGAGTGTGGGGTCCATATTTAAGCCTGAATTTTTTTTAAAAGATTAGATTTTAACAAAAGTATGATTTTTCTTACTTCTCATTTTAAATCCATTTCAATGACCACACCAGTGCACCTTTGAGGGTCAATTAAAATCCCTCTAAATATAAATCCACAGATGACTTAGTGACCAAAATATGCTGAGTGTATGGTATGAATGCTATCTTCTTCATGCTCTAACTTCCAACCCCATTAAGCCTGGAAGATGCAAACCAATTTTAATAAAATATTGTTACATTCATTTTTCAAAGTCAAAGTGCAATTTCAGGGGTCCAAACAACAATTCGTCCATTGTCTTTTCTTTACTCCAGATTATTCCTAATTCCTGTGGTCGCTGGCACCACTTCTCCCTCATCAAAAAAATAAATAAAAGGAGAACAGAGACCAAGCACAATAGAGCTCATGAGCACGCTTGTCAATAGATATATCCTGCTCTTGAGAAGGAGATCCTGGGCTGTACATTTAGGACAAAGTTAGCAGTTGAAATGTTCTTTCTCAAGCACAAAGAAGTAATAAAGCACTTAACATTGCTGTAATCAAAAGAGTAATTCCCTTCTGCCTGATTATTGGATAAAGACTTAATTAGCTTTCCCATTGCGGATGCCAACAAATCTATTGTTCAGACAGAGAGGCCAAGAGCCATGAGGTCTGCTGAATCTCTCTCAGTTTCCTATTTGGATAGGAAAAGAGATTTGCAGAGGCTCAGTGCACAAACTACTGGGCAAGACCAGGCATGCTGGACTGTTGTCGTCAGTCTTCGGACAGTCAGGAACAAAACGACACTTGTGCCAGCAAGTAATTATGCATTTTAATTGGACTTTTTCCTTCTTAATATACACAGTGTTAGAATTGGGTATTTTTCTATTCTTAAGTAGGCAGGATCATGGCAGGATCCACTGGAACTAGCTCTCCCATGCAGGGTAGAGTGCGATGCAGAACTTGAGAGAGAGTTTCCACAGGGATCCTTTGAGTGTATCGCTTGTTCTCTTTATATTCAAAACCTTTACACAAGGTTTAATTGTTGAAATTGTTAACAATCATTTAATTATTTTAAAAACGAGTTATGTATTTGACTTAATTGTAAACAATCCAGTGTTTTTTTCTCTCACCACCAAACCGCTGTTCATGATCAGGATGAAAATTTATTTTCATACTTGTCTCACTTCACAGAGATCGGTTAAGATTTACAACTACTTTTGTTGCTTCTCATTTCTACTATGTCCTTTATTTACTTAGTTTGGGGTACTTCAGGTTACTATTACCCATAGCTATCTTACAGCTAATAAATTTTTTTAAATTCTCTTTTCTGCTGAGGAACAAATATAACCAAAATTATTTTTTCATAAACATGTGGGCTTTTGCTTTGATTTTTAGTATCTGTGGGCTTGGGCATAATTTTATTTCCCTTATCAGCATGCCATCTGCTTTAAAAAAAATTTTCACTAATTATTTACACTCTTTATTCCTTGCTAAGATTCCAAGACACTTTATCTGTATTAGTCTTAATATGTTTTATGATAGAGTCAGGACTTTGTTTTTAATCTTTATATTGCCAACACCTGACATAGAAAATAGCTTATAGTTAGAATTCAATAGAAATTTGTAAATAAATGCTGATTGAAAGAATATATTATATTACATTATACTAGTTACATATTTTTCCTTCCCTTGAGTCATTTTTGTGTCCCACAAACTATAAGTTCAATAAAAGATGATCAATGACAAATTAGGTAGTAAAGTGGGCATGCAAAGAAGCAAAAGTTTGCCCAGGTTCAGGGACCTTTGTCCCTATGTCTTTCCAACTCTTTTTGTTTCCCCTGAGAAAATGATGATGACTCTTCGCCCCTTCTTGAATTCATGAGACCCACTTACAGGAGGGAGCAAGTGAAGCCAGTGGGCAGCAGAATTCATTAATAGGCGAGTTTGGGCAAAGGGCAGAGCTTAGTGAATGGATAGCAAAGGTCACCAGACTGTTTGCCCCAACCGTAGTAGATGTGTAGTGTGTTACGTAGGTTTGCATAAGTGTGGATATTTCGATGGTAGCCAAAACATGCTAATAATTAAAGTATGATATTTATATTCTTTCTCAAATGGTCATAACTTGACTCATTATGTCTGCTCTTTTGAAGGAAAGGCATTTAAGATCCCTGTGGAGTAGGAAAGCTTTTCCTGTTAATTAAATCACTTAATGTCAGCACAGATGTAAACTCACAACTAATAATAGGCATTATTTGCAGCAAAGAGGGAAAAAAATTCTTCCTCCCATTTTCCAACTTCCCATTCCTTCCTGGCTTATGACTGGAAAGAGTAAAAGAGAAGAGTAGAAGAATATCCCAGATCAGATATGATTTGGAGCCCATCTGTGCATCCACAGTCTTAGCCTTCCTAATACGATTCGGTTGAGCCTAAGAACTGAATTCCATCATAGGTGGCCAAATGTGTGCATATGTTGAGGAAAGAGAAGTTGGAAAACAAATGTTTTATTATGTGTTAGTCAATATATTTTAAAAACTAGGAAGATTTTTTAATGAATATCCCGCCAGGAAAGAAAGGGTTGATTTGCTGTTTTAAACTTTCAAACACCTAAATAGAAAATCAAACGAACAGTAGAACCATATTTACCTAGTTAACTTTGTCACTGAGAGCATTAATGATTTCTCTCTGTGAGGTTTTCAGTTCTTGACGTGACCAAATTAAAGTTTTTCTCAATGTGTGTTGGGGGAGGGGTCACTTTATTTTGTACATAGCTGGCATCCAGGAAGTACGGAATGATTAACCAAGAGGAATCCATGAGACTTCCCAGCAATATTTGCTACACTCTATTATTATTTCTTAGCTCACAGAGAGGGTAAAAAACACAAGTAAATGATTTGATGGGAAGGTAGTCACATAACCTTAGGCAAGTCCAGTGCCGCTGTACTCTGAGATGGGGCGGTGAAGACGGGAGGCCTGTTCACATAAGCCTGGAATGGACTTTGTTGAAAGTTTCAAGGAAGAAACACGAGATACTGCCCATATGGCTCTTTGGCAAATCAGAGCAGGAGAGGATTATTTCCTTTGACGCAGTACCCAGACCCTCTCCATCTATGGGGCTGTTCCCTAGTCCATAGCAGGGTAGGACAAAAGGGAAGAGGGCACTTCAGGTCATGAACCTTTGTTCTTCAGATTCTAAAACCGCCTGGGTCAGCTTGGGGATTACTATGGCTCAGTAAACAGCAATAGTGAAGAGAATAAACTTGTCTGTCTTGTTCAGAATTTTATCTATCTCCATTAGCTGGTATATGCACCAGCATTTGTTGAAAGAATAAATGATTATGAGGCTCACAATAAGACTTGATTCCACTTATTGAGCACTTATTCAGTGCTTGAACCTGTGCTAAGCACTGAATTTAATCCATTATTTAATCCTTGTGTATTCCACAGGGAACAGTTTCCTGGAGTTCATTTTATTTTCACTATAATAGCTTCTCTGAAAAGTGGTGGTCAGAATGCTTTATGGCAAAATTAAGTGAATTAAAATTTAATATTGGGAAGTTTCTTCACTAACAAAATTCTTTTAATAGTCATGAAAAACAAAGGCTATAAAAGTTTAAAAAAATCTTTGTGTGAATTTATAAATTCTCAAGATTATAGAGAAGGGATTTTTGAGGTCATCTGGTCCAGTTCCCTAATTTTTTGGAGGAAATGAGGCACAGATTAAATTAGACCCATTGTCACAAAGTTAGCTGGTGAGAGGTGGAAATAGACCCCCTAGACGTACAGGTCCCAGTGTGCTTATTCTGTGATGTTCTTTTACTGCTCCCTTCAAGACTATTAGAGTTAATAAGTACATAGTGATTACTAGAACCACAGTTCACTACATCACCCCAAGACTCTGGGATACCTACAAAGAGATAAATACTGTCACGAATGCTGATGTATTGCTTAGTGAAGATTCCCAAGAAAGTGACTGTGACCCAGATCAGTGGAAGGGAGAGGAATTAACTAATAGCTACACTACACCTCAAATTTCCCATGAACTCTTATCTGTGCTATTGCCAGTTAAAAATAAATTAATGGTGAGTCCTCATGGAAGGTTGTCCTGCATCTGACTTTCATTTCATCCATTGGTTGGATCTCCCCAGCAAACATTTTAAGAACCCCAGTCTTGTGTCCCCAGGGAAAATTGCTTCTTTGGCCAAATCACTGTGTGAGAAGGAGGAAGCTGTGGCTGGAGCCTGAGGCCAGAAGTCAGAGTTTTGTAGCCTTGCAGAGGTACCACGGGCAATGCTCCTTCCAAGAGGCTGAGCTCCTGTTCCTCCAGCTGTGAATGGGGGAGCAGCCCAGCATATGCTGCCAGCCCAGTGTTACAAGATTGGTTATAAAACACTTGCAAGCATGCTCATGGTTTAACTGTAGCATTACCTAAGCTTGGTTATCTGGTGATAGGGACCTTTGGACAACCCAGAACACAACTGGAAAGCGGCAATCAGTTTTTGGAGAAAGAGAAAAACCACAGGGATGATGACATATTCTTATAAGTGCAGCAAGGCTGATCACTCTTCATATGGTCTTTATCAAGTCATATTCTGAATGAAGTTTCAAGTGCTTCCCTCTACCTCCAGATAGGACCATATTGTAACCTTTTCCATTTATTGAGAACCTATCCTGGTGTTTGTTTTTGCTTTTAAGGTTTTTAAAGCCCAACTTGCCAATCTTCCCAACACTCAGTTCACACACAAGAAGTTTACTCCATTCCCAGCTCCAAGACTGCTTTAGCTTGAAAGGATGCATTTGAAAACCAAACAACTCAACTCCACGTTGCCTTTATGGAGGTGGAACATTAAGACAATATCAAGTCATTTTTCAGTTGAATGATTGATTTTTTAACAAGATGCACTTCAGGATGGACCACTCCCCAGTGAGGAAATGAGAAGACACAATTGTCTTTGGCTCTGATGAAGAAGCCTTAATTTCAGAAGTATCCATAATTCTGATCTTTAAATTTCTTTTAGCAATAAGGACTCACAGGTAGTGTGAGTATGTCTAGTGTGTCAGATAACATTCCTTCTGCAGTAGCATGGTGGATCCAGCCCTGATTTTAGCTTTATTTTTTTCCTTAGGTCAAGTAACGTCAGCTTCTCCTGTTTATTGAGGCTTACCTTAGGCATGAATTTTTAAAAACAAAATTCAAGCCTACTCAACAGAAAATCTCTTGTATTTCATAAGGTCTGCATCAGGCAGTTTTGATTTAGCACCTGTTGTCTCTCTTCAAAGGAGTGATTCAGACTCATGTGGCCAAAGGCTTTCCTGGTGTCAGACTCGTGACTAGTTCCTAAGCTTTCAGTGTACATTTATGAAGGTAGAACTCTGCCAGCTGAAATATTTCACTACAAAGGTTTGCTCCTTAGTCTCATTATGTAGCTATAGAAAATCAAAACAAGAGGCATTTGGGGCATTTGGCAGCCAATTGTATGAATGTCCAGGCAGAGGGTTGTGGTAGGTGGCATAAATCTTTCAGAGAGGGGCTTTCTCCTTACATTACTGACTAAATTGTATGACAATTCGGAATTTATGAAAAACTAGTTTAAATGTCAAAATGAGGTCAAATCAGGATGAGAATATTGTAACCAGGTATAAGATTAGAGAGTAAGCTGAAGAAGGTAGCAGAAAACCATTTATCAGTTTGAAGCTATTACCTCTTTTGCTGTCGTAATCAGATTAACATTCAAGTATTATAACCCCAGCTTCAAACAAAATTGGTTTAATTCTCTCAAATACTTCAAACTAGCTATCATTTTTTAATGGAAAAAAGCAAAATTTCACTTCTTGATAGAGAGAATTAGTCTTACCTAATGATTTTATAATCTTTATTTGCTTCTTCAATCACCAAATATTTATCGAATATCGAGCATATGTGCAGCACTGGGCTGGGCCCAGGCAGAAGACCCCTAAGGAATGTGCCAAAAGGAAAGCTAAAAGGAATAGCTATGAACATTTGATAGGAATACTCCAAACTTTAAAACAAGTTCACCTTGATATCCCCACCTCTCAGCACATTGCCTGTGTCCT
The DNA here is from genome assembly GCF_041296265.1 of Equus caballus. Classification (NCBI taxonomy): domain Eukaryota; kingdom Metazoa; phylum Chordata; class Mammalia; order Perissodactyla; family Equidae; genus Equus; species Equus caballus. Next base: position 44,752,740 of record NC_091704.1, read on the forward strand.
TGAAAGTAGATGCCCAGTAAACCACCACAGAATGGCTAAAAAATGAAAGCAAAGGGAGAAACATTGTGTGTTCCTGTATTCCAGAAGACTTGCAACAGAAAACTTCACAGGATGGCTGGATATATGGAAGCAGAGGGCGTTTGAACTGAGAGGAAGAGTGAAGACAGAAGCCTGATGTCTACCACTGAGAATGACCCAGATGTGTTTGGGTTTGGTGAGTGGGCAGGCCTGGCTAGAGAGGATGACAAGGTCCAGAAATATGATGGATCACAGATGTGTTGAATAGAACAATACGGGATATTTTCACTCATTCTTTTACACTTTAAAGTCACTTACATTTTCGGATCAGGGAACTGATTCAACTAACACGTTAGTTCAGGGAGCTGGATTTGAAAAGAACATATAAGGCGGCTTACAGAAGGTAGAGAAAAGGATGATTTAATGGCTTTAAAACGTATCTGTGAAATTATCGGCAATCCTTCCTCCAAAAAGTGGAGCCTAATTTCCTTCCACTTGAATGTAGGCCAAGTTAAGTGACTCACTTCTAACAAATCGAATGTGGCAAAAAGAATCGTGTGTGACTTCTGAGGCTAGGTTACCAAAAGCCTAGTTTCTTCCTGACAGTCTCTCTTGGATCCCTCACTTTGGGGAAGCCAGCCCCTATGTCATGTGGACACTCAAGCTGCCTTATAGGAGGCCCATGTGGGGAGGACAATGAGACCTTTCACCAACAACCAGTATCAGCTTGCCAGCCACATAAATGAGCCACTGTGGAAGGACATCTTCCAGCCCATCAGGCCTTCAGATGACAGCATCTCTAGGGTTATCTTGACTGCAACTTAACTGGAGAGATCCTGAGCCAGACCTCTCAGTGAACCTATGCCTGAATTTCTGAGATATAAAAATTGTGAAGATAATAAATTTGGGGATGATTTGTTACACAGCATTAGATAACTACTGCAGATGGTAAGCTTAGCTTAAAAAAAAAGGTCGTTCTAACAACCTAGGACCTGGAATGTGATCTTGGCCATGAGAACAGTAAGGAATAAATAAACACAAAACATTGTAATGGACAAGACTTAGTGGCTTGTTGAACAAAGGAGGTGAGGAAAATAAATAAACCAAGATCGTTCTGAGAAAGTATGAGAACAGTAGTACCCAGGAAAGAAATATCAGTAGGGAGTGGATGGGCAAAATGGCTTTAGGGGAAATCACCTCTTAACCTTGTAACTGTAAATAGCTATACTGCATCAGAAGCTATCGTGAGAACGATAGAATGTTGAATTTGGAAGATTGCTTAGAGATTGGTTAGTTAACAATTGCCCCATTTCACATTTTACAGATGAAGCCAAGGCAGTCGCTCAGGACCCTGTGTTTAGAAGGACCCCATGCTTCTTGGTTTAATGCTCTGCTCTTGCCCTCTTGAAATTCTTAATAATTTTTGAACAGAGACCCTGCATTTCACTTTTCACTAGGCCGGTAAGTTAAGTAGCTCCTCTTGTGTCCCCTCCAGCCTTTGCCAGTTAATTCTGGAGGAATTACTTGATGAGTGTGGGATTATCTGTTCCTCATATAATTCAGCTTTGGAGATGAGAGAGAATGGTTTGGGTTTTACACTATTTCATCATTTGTCACTAGTCTTAATGTGTTTCCATGAGTAGCCATTTTCCAGGTGGTGAATCATCACGATGACAATTGATCTGAGATATAGATCTCCTTTAAATTGCTAACAAGTGACATGCCTGATTCTTAAACGTGGATTTACCTTGAGAGGAGATGTGGGGTTCCATTGTGGAGATGCTGTCACACCGGTGAAGACTGAATTTGCTACCTGTAGTAATGCATGATACTGTATGGTGTGTCTTAAATCAACACACGTCATACACATTTGCTGAGACTGATATAACCTTGGATGAAATAGTGAGGATATGACATTTTTTTCCTCAAGGAGTTCTAGTTCATGATAACTAACCTAGACATATTTTTCCAGAACTAATATTATTGAGCAAGAAAAAAATCTCATGCAGAAAGAAATGTAGTCCTTTTGCTAGGTGGCAAAGAGTATGAGAAGTAGAATATAGGTACTTAGTCTTGAAACACAGACTCCAACATTAAACTTGTAAGAATAATAGTTCTACATTGAAATGCATCTCTTAATCTCAGCATCTACCTACTTCATTCTTTTATTAATAGTCAATGAGTGTTACATAGAGGCATTTAAAACACTATAACTTTATAAAATATAAAGTATTGGTAACCATATTTTATTTCTAGAATATTGTGATTTAATTATTAATGCTTGTAGTTTCATTTATTCAGGAGTATGAATAAAAACACACAGGGCACGTCTGGTAGCAAGAAATGGCAGCCAGCAACCATCTTTAAGCGGAACCACAATCATTGCTTTGAAACACAAAATTAAACATTCGGAAGCAAAGAATGGTGAAAGGAAATGGAGCATGTCCACAGGGGTGTTTTGTGTTTGAGGAATTCGTTTTTATAATTAAGTAATTTGGGTGGCAGAAGGGTTTTTCTCCTGACTACTGAGCATTGTGTGCTTCTTCCCACACTATTAGCAAAAAAGGGATCCTGTTTTGTTCAACTAGCATACAATACTGCAATTTCATAAGCACTAGAGTAGGCTTCAGGTCTGTGGACTCCCAGAAGGTTCGTGGGACTGTAGAAAGTTGATAACCTCTCCTGAAGTTTGATGTAAAACATGATGGGATGTAGGTATATAGGGTACTTCTCTGCCTGGAATGTGGGCCTCCTCTCTGCCTGTCTCATTCCTACTTGACTCTGAAGGCCCAAATCAAATCCCACCTCTTCCTAGGAGCCTTCTCCCAGCCACAGTGCTCTCCTGCCTCTCCCTGCTCTTGGAAAGCTCTCCTCCCTTTAGCCTCCTGAGGCTTTTCTCATCTACATCATTCATCTGTCCTTTGGCACATTTTGATCTATTTCCCCAATATATTGACATCCCAGAGGGCAGGTATCATTTGTGTCTTGTTGCCTTTGTATTTCCAACATAATATACTGGTATTGGGAGGCCTTCCGTGAGTATTCGGTGATGCTGTTGCTGTTGAGAATGTCTCTGTCTTAAAGGCTCTCCCCTGGCACGCTCCACAGGATCTGAAAAACTGCCCCAAATCTCCACCTGTTCAGCATGCTCCCACCTTCAGGTTGACCTCATTAGATTCCACCCATACTTCAGGTTTCATTGAATGTTTCACATTCATGAATCGTGTTTATAACATGTATTTATCTCCTCTGTGTAGACAAGGAGTGCTCAGATCTGGATTTGGGGAACAATATTTCTAAACGACCATAAGATTGTATGGTAAAATTTGTCTGAGGTTTTAAACTGTTATTTCTCTACTGTCATTGAATAATAAATAAATCTCCTGAATACGCTTTAATCTACCCTAAAAATGCAAGTATTCACAGAAAAAGGTGCCTCCCTTTCCTTCAATGAAACTATGACACAAGGACTGGAGATACATAATGTGATGAACAGGACTTGCTTTAGAAATGTGCAATCCACTCAGTGTACGTGTGCACGAGATTGTGTGCATGTTTCGTATGTTTATGTTCTTTGTGAGATGGTTTTTCTTCACCTCCATTGTAGCACATACATCAGAATCTTCTTTGTATTAAAGTTGTTTACACATTTATTTGTCCTCCTCCACTGAGTTGTAAATTCCAAGGGATGGGGGCCAGCTCTTTTTTTTTTTGGAGCCTTCCACCAGGTCAAGCAAGCACACACAGTGGTTTGCATATAGAAGGTTCCCAATAAATTTTAGCTTAATTTGAAAGAAGGCATTCATAATAATACGAACATTTAAGGGGATACTTATTCAAGCACGGCAAGTTTTGGCAAGAAAGCCACATCAGGCACATGCTTACTTAAACTGCTCCTTCCAGATGATCAGGGAGGTTGCAATTGCCTATCAACAGAAACAGCGTTTCCTCCTGCTGGGAAACATAGCCGACATTACCAAATTGGACAGTTCTAAAGCAAAGAAGATGCCGAGTCCAGTTGGCTGGCACTTGCTTTCCTTGATTAATGCACAGTCAAGTTCTTCCCAATGAGTCCTTAAAACAGTGTGTGTCTCTAAACTGTCATGGGCAGATTTTCTTTTAGACTAAAGGCCAGAACTATGCTTTCTGATCCAGCTCTGTGCTTCAATCAGTTTTAACGCATTTAGGTAGCATATCCCCTGCCCCAGGGCCAACTCCAAGTGCTCTGCAGCTGCTTGCAACATCTGTGAATCAGTTAGAGTACCGCTTGGGGTAGTTTCATTTTCTGTCAAGCACCCAGAAACCAATGCCCCAACGCAAATAGGACCAGAAAGTATCTACAAGAAGCATAGACTTCTGACTGAAGTGCCTTGACGTGGGCTCTGAGAACCCATTTCTTCTATCCTCAACCCCACCTTTTCTCTACATTGTGGGAGGCCTAAGTTAAATGCCTAAATTAAATTCAGTTTGCTGGAACTTTCAAAAGACTGTTGTGGTTATGTGAAACTTTCATCCAAATAAAGAATGGACTTCTTTTAAGTTTATCTAATCACTGAAACCTTTTTATTTAGATGGTCTCTGACAAATATAGCAGGGGAAAGACTCTGGAATTGAGTATGTAGTACTGTCTTTTTTCTAACTTTAGGGTAACAGTTATCCCAAAGCTCTTTACAAAACACTGAGAACGAAAGTCCAGCCATTTTTAAACTAAAGATACTAGCCAAGTACTGCGGAATAACTAACCTTTTCTATTTCCTTTAAAAGGTTTATATATAAAAGCATATTAAATAGCTTTTATTTTCCTTTTGGAAGAAGAAAGGTTAAAAAAATCCTGCAAGATTCAAATATCCATTCCTCCTTAAACTCTGCCCTTCTTCTGGTTCTGCCCACTCCTCTATCCTGTCCCATTCATGAACAACTGCACAGGATGTCTACAAGATGTCTACTTGCTGGTCAATTATCCTCTAATATGATTCACTTTCTAGGTTCATGCACATAAACTAAATCCCCAATGGACTTTCCCTTACCTCCCACAGATCTATGGGATGCTCTATATTTTGAAGTGCCTAGCAAATTACTATCAACTTAACATCCAGCTACATTATATTTATCTTAAGTTTACTATAGAAATTGAGAAAATAATACATCTGATTAGAGTAACTACTTAAGGGAATTAAGATGTGGGTGTCTCTCAACATATGCTTAGCTTGGAGAAAAACGAAACTAATTATCTAGATGCTCTTAGTAACTACCAAAAGATAAAATCTCCCAAGGAAATTACAATACGTGCCTTCATTCTGCTAATCTCTTCTGTCAGACAATCTTACTGTGTTTTGAAATTATTTACGCATTTAGTCACCTACTTCTCTCCCATCCCCAACTCCTCGCTACAAGTTGTAAAGATCATTAGTTGTAAAGATCAGAAGAGTGATATACTTGGTAGATCTACTTGGTGAATCTCCACAGAATTCACGGTTCACTTACAACCATGTAAAAAGGCAAATAAATAGATAGTGACTTGAAATACAAATTAGGTGAAACGTAAGTTTATATCCCTTCCTCCAAAAGTCCTTCTACCAAAATATAATATTTGGCAAAAACTAGGAAAATTTTTCTTGAGCTTCGACTTTGCTAGGTCAGTGATGCTCATACTTCAACCAGAATCGTGTGGCTAGCTTGCAAACATCCAGGCCCCTGGGTCTGTTTCAGAGGTTCTGATTCTGTAGCTCTGGCTACATACAGGTATAGCACTCCCCCCAACCCCCTACCTCAAGGTGATTCTGATGCAGGTGAGACCTCTCTTTAATGAAACATACTCTAGGCCAGTGGTTCTCAAACTTTAGTAGGCATTAGAGTCTTAAGAAGAAATTATCAAGACACAGATTGCTCGGTGCCCCAAGTTTCTGAATCAATAGGTCTTGATGGGGCCTGAGAATTTGTATTTTTAAGTTCTGGGTGATGCTGATGCTGCTGGCTCAGGGACCACACTTAGAACCACTGCTCTAGGCTCAATTAGTATATCTGCTCAATGCGACGCAGAAAACCTATGTATTCCCAAAAGCTTCAGCATCCCCTCAAACCAGCCCCCACCTACCTTTCCAGTTTGATAAGAACACCTACTCTGACGCACCCTATCATCCAGCCAACCCAGGCTCCTTGCCATTCCCTAAGGGTTCATATACTTACATATGTATATGGGCTAATGCCTCTGCTTGTAACATGGAAATCCCAGCTGTTTGCAAGACCCAGCACAAATGATCTTTTTGAGAAGGCTTCCCCAACCTCCCCAAGACAAAAGAAGTACTCCCTCCTGGGCATCCACAGTACCCAGGGTTAAGCATGGTTTTTACCTAGTTCAGTGGAGGTCTGTTTTCTCCACCAGCTTATTAGCTCCCCAAGATTAGGTTTCAGACAATTGAGCGTTCTCCCTGAAGCCTAGCAGAAAGCATGCCAGCAGAATTAAAACTGAATTGACCCATAGTCTTTAACACAGTGATTCTCAACGTGAGCTCCACAAACCACTGGGGTTACTTAAGATCCTGTCAGAGCTGGCACTACAAGGTCACAACCATTTTCTTTCTTTTTTTTTTTTAAAGAATTTATTTTTTCATTTTTCTCCCCAAAGCCCCCCGGTACATAGTCGTATACTCTTCATTGTGGGTCCCTCTAGTTGTGGTACGCGTGACGCTGCCTCTGCGTGGTTTGATGAGCAGCGCCATGTCCGCGCCCGGGACGCGAACCAACAAAGCACTGGGCCGCCTGCAGCGGAGCCCGCGAACCCAACCACTAGGCCACGGGGCCAGCCCCTCACAACCATTTTCTTAATAATAGTAGCTTAATAGTAATAGTGATTTCCTTTTTCACTGTGTTGATATCTGCACTGATACAAGCCATAGTGGGTAAAACTGCTGACATTTTAGCATAAATCAAGACAGGGCCCACACCGTGCTAGCAGTCTTGGTATTCCTCACAGATTCATATTCACAGGGGAAAATCGAAACAGCCAGTTTCACCTAAGAACATCCTTAATGAAGCAGTAAAACATATTAATTTTAGAAAATCACAAATGTTGAGTACAAATCTTTTATACTGTGTGATGAAATGGAAAGTTCACATAAACACTTTTCCTCATATTCCAAGTACAGTGGTTGTGACAGAAAAAGCACAAGTGTGATTGTTCGACTTGCAAGTTCGATCAGCTGCTTCTCTCTTTATTTTTTTGGAGAACGTCAGTCTTACTTGAAAGAAAGAATGACACACTCTAGCTACTCAGACTTGGGTATTTGACAGATATCATCTCAGAAATGAATGAACTAAGCCTGTCATGTCAAGGAAAACAACTGACAGCATTTGTTGTCAATGATAAAATTTGAGCTTTCCAGAAAAACTTAGAAATTTAGAAAATTCATCACTGTGAGCTTGACAGTACCCAATACTTAAAGATAATGGTATTAACAAATGTGATTTTTTTTTTGATATTGTATAATGATGTGTGTCACCATTTGGAAGACTGTGTTAATTCAGTGAACAAATATTTTCAAAATGACCGAATCATTCATGTGTAAAAGACCCACTTGAAGCCCAATGTCAGATGATGGATGTTAATGCAACAGATTCCCCAAAGTTCACTGATGTGGTTTCAGATTCCACATTGCAACTGACTTGGAAAGAGCTACTGCTTGTTGAGTTTCAATGCGGTATCAAAGAAGAATGTTCATAGTTATCTGAATAGGCTATTAAAATATTAAAATACCCTTTCCAACTATATGTTTGCATGAAGCTGGCTTTTCTTCATATACTTCAATCAAAGTAACATATCACTACAGATTGAATGCAAAGGATGATACGAAAATCTAGCTGTTTTCTATTAAGCCAGATTTAAAAGACATTTACAAAATGTAAAATAATGTCACTTCTCACACAATGGTCTTGCTTTGGAATTAACTTTTTTATAAATTATTTTTATTAAAAATTTTTAATGTTGGAAGCAACCTAGGTGCCCATCAAGAGACGAATGGATAAAGAAGATGGGGTATATATACGCAATGGAATACTACTCAGCCACAAGAAATGATGAAATCTGGCCATTTGTGACAACATGGATGGATCTTAAGAGTATTATGCTGAGTGAAATAAGTCAGAGGGAGAAAGTCAAATACCATATGATCTCACTCATAAGTAGAAGATAAAAACAACAACAAACAAACACGTAGCGACAGAGTTTAGATGGGTAGTTACCAGAGGGGAATGGGGGAGGGAGGAGGATGAAAGGGCGTGGTTAGGCATATGTGTGTGGTGATGGATGGTAACTAGTCTTTAGGTGGTGAACAAGATGTAATCTACACAGAAATCGAAATATACAACAATGTACACCTGAAATTTATATAATGTTATAAATCAATGTTAATGCAATAAAAAAAATTATAATTTTTTTATAAAAACACATTATGAATGTTAACATGTAATATGTTTTTATTGTTCTAGATGAATTAATATGTATTTTTTATTTTTCTGCTTTTTTATTTTTTATTATTTTTATTTTTATTTATTTTATTTATTATTATTATTATTATTATTTCTAATATAGTAAAAACTTTTGGGGGTTCTCAATAATTGTAAGAGTATGAAAAGGTTCTGAGACTTAAATATTTGAAAACCACTACTTTAACCTCTCCACATACAAAACTTTGCAAAAACATACATTTGCCTTCTCGGGCATATCTGACAAGGAGGCTTTCAACGGGATCATGACAGCAGCACAGTGGCTTCTGTCTTTGTTGTTCTGGTGCTGCGTGAGGAGGGGAGGTGTCCTCAGCTCTTTCCCTGGGCAGCCTCTCACACACTCAGGAATTTTATGCCTGTTTTCTGTTGAAAACTGCAATATTTAAGTTGTTTTCCCATTAGCAAAGGAGTTGGCACTGTATGTTTCTGTCTCACTGAGGAACAAAAGGTCATATTTTCTAATAAAGACTGAGCTCCAGCTAACTTGTGAGGGAGAGAGAGTTTTCTGAAGACCCTGCCATTGCCATGTAGAAAAGGAGATACTTCCTTTGCCTAAGTGCACATGAAGCCCTTGTGCCAAGGTCAGAGACACATGTGAGACACAGATGCAGTATGTCCCAAGCTACTAGGGGGAATGGATGGCATCTTTATTAAAAAGTCTCTAAAAATATTTCCCTGGGGGCTGGCCTGGTGGTGTAGTGGTTAAGTTCATGTGCTCTGCTTCAGTGGCCTGGGGTTCTCAGATTCAGATCCTGGGCACAGGCCTACACACCACTTGTCAAGCCATGCTGTGGTTGCATCCCACATACAAAATAGAGGAAGATTGCCACAGATGTTTGCTCAGAGACAATCTTCCTCAAGCAAAAAGAGGAAGATTGGCAACAGATATTAGCTAAGGGCCAATCTTCCTCACCAAAAAAATATATATATTTCCCTGGACCTGGTCATAACTTATACACCTAGCATTGCATTATATACCCAAGCGAGAGGAAAAGGAAAAAGGAAAGTTGTGGAAGATGAAAGGACAGAAAAAAATTCAGGGAGGGAAGGAAGGAAGGAGGGAGGGAGGAAGTGGGGAAGAAAGGAAGGAAGGAAGGAGGCAGGGGAGAGGGAAGAGGAGGGAAAGAAGGAGAGAGGGAGGGAAGGAGAGATGGAAGGAGGGAAGGAAGAAAAAGAGAGGAGAACAGGAGGAAGGGAGGGAGGGAGGCAGCGTTAATTGAGCAGTGACTATATTTTAGGCACTGCGTTATATGCTCTCTCTCGAAAAAAGAAATTAGGGTGCAAAAATGTTAGGTTATTTTGTACTACATACCTAACAGGGGTGGTGCCAGCTTCTCTCTCTCCAAAGCACACATTCTTTCCACAATGCTGTGCCACCTCTCCTCAAAATGTTTACCAAGTTTTTATTAATGGTGATAAAATAAAACGACTTCTACAAGTTAATTCGAATCTTCAAATATTTTTACCCTCTGGGATACAGATTTATGTATCATCTAGAGAGAGTCCATACACTTACATACGACAGAGATGGAATGGTCTAGCTAATATTAAGTAAAATTAAGTCAAAATTAAGGCTAGGGCTATTATCAAATCACTGATGTTCAATAATTTTTAGCAATTTCATTAAGTGTTACTACCATCTATGGAAAGCAAGTTAATGAGAGAATTTTCATTAGTTCTAAGGAAGCTTTCACACTCATACTTCAATAGCAAGCCTTTTAAAGGGCATGCCAGGTGCCAAGGGCAGGAACATGGAGTTCTACAAGCATGTCTCTGAGATAGTCATTATTATCCCCATTTACCAAGTGAGGATATGACCATTCCGAGAGATAAGCGATTTGCTCAGCCAAACAACTCCTGAAGGGCCAAGCTGGGTGGCGAATCAAGATATTTTTATCCCAAACCCACACAGTTAATCTCTATGTATACGATTAGCCAGTGTCATAATTAGCCATATAATGTTGGCATGATCTTAAATCTGGGCCGCTGGATATGGTAATAAGAAACTACAGAATTTTATCTTGAGAAGTCAGTATATGCTGCTATGATTATTGTTATTTGAAATTGAAAATTAATTATTTTCAAGTCATTTGCAACTGAAGCGTATCAGGAATCATATGAAACTCTCCCAGCTGCTGTAAGATTGAATTAGAGTGTATTTTCTAATAATAACAAAAACAACAGCCACCCACTAGTGTGTGCCTGTATCATTCTGAATATTCATGTAACTATTAGACCCATTTTATTTTATTTTAAAGATGGGCTCTGAGCTAACATCTGTTGCCTATCTTCCTCTTTTTTTTTGATTCTGTTTCTCCCCAAAGCCCCAATATATAGTTGTATATTCTAGTTGTAGGTCCTTCTGGTTGTGCTATGTGGGATGCCGCCCCAGCATGGCCTGATGAGTGGTGCCCTGTCCACGCCCAGGTGGACTGGTGAAACTCTGGCCTGCGGAAGTGGAGCATGAGAACTTAACCAATCGGCCACAGGACTGGCCCCTGTTACAATCATTTTATACCATTGTTTAGATGCAGCTGAGGCACAGAGAAGTTAAGTAGCTTTCCTAAGATCCCAAAGCTAGTAAATCTACCGGTGCTTCCAACTGAGGCCATCTGGCTTCAGAGCCTGTGCTCTTAAACAGTGAGCTCTCTCTATTAGTGCAAGCGAATCACACATACACATATGTAAGTTAAAAAATACAGGAAGACACAAGACCGCTGGTATGGACTCATCAGCAATGTCAATGTCATGGAAGGCAAGGTAACTATTCTAGAATAAAGATTAAAGAGACACGACAATCAAATGCAAAACATGATCCTTAAATGAATCCTGGTCTAGGAAAATCATATACACGGTTAGAAGGAACATTTGGGGGCAATTCTGGAAACTTGAGCATGAACTGTATATTATATAATAGTGTTGTCTTAATGTTAAATTTCTTGGATACCATTATGCTATTGTGGCTACATAGGAGAATGACTGTCTTCTTAGATGCTGCACACTAGAGCGTTTACAAATATAGTCTTATGCTATCTGCAACTGTCTATCAAATGTTTCTGAGAAAAAAAGTATATGTGTATATATATATATATATATACACACACAGAGGGAAGGAGATATGCGTATATGTTTATATATATATATATGTTTATATACACACACACATGCACACATATATGTACACATACAGAGTGAAAGATAAAGAAAATATGGCAAAATTTAAATAACTGTGTGTGGGTGTGTGTGCGTGTGTGAAGATTTCTTTCTTTCCCTAAAATCCAAGAAGCATCCCCCTCCTAGCTATTGACTTCTCAGTCTTTCCCTGGCCCCTGTTTCACTCATGTGCCAACTTGAATATAAATTCTTACAAAATAACTCTCATTTTAAATCCTGAACAGATTAGCTCCTTCCTTGAGGTTCTAAGGTCTCTCCTTTCCTGACACCCTGATCTCCACAGTTCGTTTTCTTAAATAGCTTATCTCTGTTAAAAAACAAATTTTCCCATGACTCATTCTGGGTGAATAACATCATCTTTCTGACACAGAAGGGGTTTGCCTAAGTTTGACATGCTTTGCTCATTGAGGAGCTGTTTGCTGGGATGAGGGGCACAACGGGGTTATAGGGCCCTGGGATGCACTACAGGGGGTGGTCTGCAGTCCCACAGGGATTTATAAAATTCTCCTGGAACTTTACAGATGTTGATGAAACACTCAAGGAAAGATTCGCCTTTTTCACTATCATCACATCTGCATTCTAATCTCTCGTCTTCTGTTGGCTTTTTACTAACGAGAAGAAAGCTACTTTCTGAATTTGATATATCATGCCTCTGTTTTGGAAACTGTCTTCTGCTTCAAAGCATTTTCCTAAAATCTCTAATCAGAATCTTTTGCAGAAGTGAAGGGTATTCACAGTCACCATCTTCGGTATTCTTACGGAATCTTATATGAGGATCCCCAAAAAAATTAATGCAAATTATACTCATATGTGATGAAAAGTAAAACTATGTCCTTTATGAGAACTGACGGTAATTTTTCAAAATGTAGCCACTTTGTTTCTCCACACTGTCAGCAATAAGGAAAAAATGCACATCTCCTATTATCTCTAAATTTTATTTTCGCCCCTTGCTGATGACCATGGAGAATTTTAATTCTTACCTTTCATCAGTCGGTCTGATTTTCTTGAATCATTTGACATTAGTTTCTTTCAGGCATTATGAAAGGAATGAGATAGAGAAGTGGAGGTAAGATAGAGGACAAGCAATAGCCAGTGAGCTGGCTTTTCAAAATGTGTGGAGAAAGTGTTGGAAATGGGATACACCAGGGATGGCAATCACAAATGTGCACAGCAGCCAGAAGGCACCGTGAAAGAGTGAAGCAAGTCTGGGTATAAAAACTGCTCTTCCCTTTAACAATTGGAATCCTTCCAGGTGTTCCCCTAGAAACATGGGGCTCTTTCAGTTGAACTTTTTTTTCTCACTTTTGCTGGCAACATGGGCACAGAAAAATATTTTTCTAGTCTAAGGAAAACAACAATGCAAGTGAAATAATAAATAACAAATGACAGGAGGCTTCAGGGTCAGCGAGATAACAGGGAGCCACGTGAGAGGAAACCACTGCTGGGTGAAAGCGGATTATTGGCAGGTGGGAACTTGAACCCCATGGGGACAGACCATGATTTTTAAGAAAAGCCAAATACAGATTTTAGGGTATAGTCTAGCAATTTTTGAAAAAAGTCTATAAGCTGCATTCAATTTCAATGCTAAGGCTGCCATTGATGGCCCCTATTTTATATATAAGTGAAGTGACATTGTATCAGACATTGAAACATGAACTATGCTATTGGCTTAAACTGTAGTAACAGTATTAGAGATTTAACATTGCAAAAAGTATTATTTCCTGGAAGATTTGTGTAGATGATGGAGATGGTTGTTGTCTCCTTTTTAAGAATGCTGTTTGTGAGAAGAGTATACATCAGGACAATTTTGAGAGCAGTCTCACTTCGCAGTAAGAGTGTAAAACCCCATGACAATCAAGGTCCTGTGGCCATTTTAATTCAGGAAGAGAATAAACCAACCGACTCAAGCAAAGGAGTAATTTCCACTTGGTCTGAGAGCATTCACCAACTTACACCAGTTTAAATACTGCATGATAGAAGGCAGGTGGCACAGCTACAGAAAAACAAATCACTTTATCCCAAGTACAGCACAAGATAAGTGCCATGAATTTCCAAGGACAATGCTAAGAGTTGCCTTGTCATAGAAACAATGAATGATACTATTTGCCTTTCCCTCTGAGTGGAGCATGATGTGTTTGCTTTGGCAGCCACATCCGGCACATGCAAGGAGTCCTGACACATAGGATTTCTGTGAATCGCCTGCCCTTCCGTTGCACTAGTCAACAGGAGGCAGGAGACAGGGTGAAGAGGGCAAGTGAGAAGCCACTCTGTCATCTACCCAACTGATCTCTTTCTCTAGCTGTAAATCCTGAGGTAGAAATTGGCCTATGCTCCCCCTATTCCTCAAATATGGAGCACGAGTTGGTTTCACGACATCTTCTGACAAAGGAACCCCACAGGTGTGGGAGAGGGCCTGAGGAGGGCTGGGAGAAGCTGATGGCCACGATTTCTTGGCAGGAACTTGTGAAGCCCCTAGTCTACTGCCAAGTGTCCCAGCTATGGCTCAGCTCCTCTCAGCCTCCTGGTGGCTTTTCTCATTCCACAAGGAAGCAGCTCATTCAATGAACCATATGATGGACAGAGAGAATCTACCTCCCCTTTAAAATTAAAAAGAAGAGAAAACAACAGTAGATAAAATGATAATTTCCTAGCTTTTGTCTCTTCTCTCACTTTCTAGCTAAGTGGCCAGTGATGCTGATGATTTATTCAGAGTGTGAGGGACAGGATTTCGGTGCCTCTGAAACCACTTCTACTCCCCCTTCTGTCTCTGCTTCCACCGCCCCACCACCCACCCCAAGGACTTGCCTCAGGACAGAAGAAAACAAACTCCATTTGGATGGATGGCTATAAAAAATAAGCAAGACTGAGAGCTCATGTATCTCGCAAAGAGGATCCGTATCTCCAGCCTGAAAAAGGCCAGCAGTAAAGGACCAAGGCAGCCGGCCGGCAGTTAAGTAAGACAAATGAATGCATTTGTTCTCTTTTTCCCCTCTCCTCTTCTTTCCTCCCCTCCCCTGCCCTCCTTTTCCCTCTTCTCTCCTCCCTTCCTTTCCCTCTCTTCTCTCTCTCATTATCTCTCTCTATCACTATCTCTATCTTCCTGTCCCTCTTTCTCTCTCTCTCTCTCCTCTCCCTACCCAAGAACACTGAAGATTAATGTGTTTATCATATCCGAAAGAAAACAGCATTTGGGCAGTCTATTCTCACTTCACCAATGGTCCATCCTGACCAATCTGGTACCTGCAAACTGGTGGGGATTTTTGTTTTTCTTAAATCAGGCCCTACCTTTAGCCACAGATCACCTTGAGATTCCATGTACTGGAGGTCCACTGAGCCTGTGGGCCCAGCTGGGATCATATTTCATAAAACTCCCAAATATTTCTTTGCGACATGAGGTTCAAGAAAGGCAGCATGAGCAGAGCCCTGGTGTGACTGCTCAGCCATTTGTGATCATCTCCAGCAACTCTTTGTCTGGTTCTAGCCAGAAACTTCAGGTTATAGAGGAAATCTTCATAGCACTTTCTCAAGGACAATAATTGGAAGCATTGTTCTTTTAGAAGCATAATGATATATATGATATATCTCAACAAACTATATGGATGCCAGATGGTATTGCAAATATTATTGGTGTTCCACCCATATCCCCGGATATCATACCATATCCTGATTTTGGTGTGCTCCCTCCTATTTCAGGGGCCAAGATCTGCATCTCTTTGCTTTGAGGCTTTTTCCAAAGTCACAGAAGGCTTATCTGCCCAGCTTGAGTAGAAGCAGGACATTAGATGCCACCCCCAAGCAGCCTACAACCAATGACTAATGGAAGTTGGTGTAAAAATACCCTAGCTTCCACTCCACTCAGGAGGGGTAACTATGAAACATCTTCCCAAGAAACCACTTACACTTGAATTCCTGGTACAAAGTCTATTTCGGGGGTAAATCCAACCATGAAAGAAGATGATAAATGCTATGTTAAAAAATAAATAGGAAGAGAGGATGGAGAGGGCCATGGGAGGTAATTTTAAATGAGGAGATCGGGGAAGGCCTCACCGATAAGACATAAGTGATATTTGAGGAAAGGCCTGAAGGATGTAGGAGAGAAAGATATGTAGATATGGAAGTGGGGATGTTCTGGATAAAAGCAACAGCAAGGGTAAAGGCCAAGAAGCTAGTAAGTAGAGCAGTGCCATGGGCTGAATGTTCGTGTCCCCCAAATTCATATGTTGAAGCCCTAATCCCCAGTGGGATGGTATTTGGAAGTGGGCCTTTGGGAGATAATTAGGTTTAAATGAGATCATGACACTGAAGTCCTCTTGATGGTATTAGTGCCCTTATAAGGAGATAAAGGGAACCAGAGTGTTCTCTGCCGTGTGGCGATACAGCTAGAAGGCAGCCACCTATGAACCAGGAGGAGAGCCCTCACCCAAACCCGACCATGCTGGTACCCTGATCTTGGACTTTCAGCCTCCAGAACCAGGAGAAATAAATGTTGGTTGTTTAAGCCACCCAGCCTATGGTATTCTGTTATAGCAGCCCAAACTGACTAAGACAACTGGTCATACAAGCAGGGAAAGACAGGAGATCAGTGGGGGAGGACATAAGAGATGTACTAGGCACATCTAAGTGGACACTTTCAACTCCACCATTTTATATTATGACCACACGTTAGTGATTGTGGGTTCTAACATCTAAACCTGATTCCAAAGTATACCCTGTTACTTAAAGTCAGGAAATGGGGTAACAGCAAGCAGAGAAGCTGACAGCAGTGGCAAGGGCTGTGTGTGAACATTTCAGGATCTCCGCAAACACTCATCTGTGGTTTTTGTAAAGTAAACTTTCTATATTGACTTGCATGCTTTCCTATTGTTAATTACATCTTATTGCTAGGCTTCAGGGGTGCTCTGGGAGCATTCACGTTCCCAATCATCAACTGATTTGAACCCTTTAACTTGCTCTTTCTGGTCCAATGCAATTATCTTTTGGCATCAGTTTCCTTGTCTGAAAAATGGACCCACCAGCCTTGACCACCACTGACACCAGCATGCCTGTTTGGAAAACACTCAGCCATTCCCTTAGGTGAGGTCAAAAGAACAGAAAGAGTATGAAGGGGGTTGAGGATATAACTTTTAGATTGTTATGGGGAGAAGAGACTCCTCCTACTTTTCTAAAGCCACATGTCAGAGAAGGGAATTCCTTCTATGCTAATCCAACCAAAAAGCCCATCTTTGCATGAATTCTTTCAATGATGGAGACCTCACTGCTTTGCAAAATGGTCATTCCAGTTCTCATGCCCGATTGATTATATTAAAAGTTCTCCATTATTTTGAATTAAACTCCAAAGAACTTTCTAAGCAACTCAGAAGAAGCATCTCTTTCATGTGACAATCCTTTACATGATTGAAGAAAAACAACCTACCTGCCTTCTTTTCCCTCTGCCAAACATTGGGTGAAGTCTATAGAATGTTCCACATATGATGTGATTGCCAGCTCTTGGACATAACTTAGATGATTGACTTGTCAACAACAATATTAACTGTAAAGGTTACTGCACACTTGACGCTCTTCTAAGTGCTTTTACTTCAATTATCTCATCTAATACTCAAGTAGTCCTCTGTGGTAGGTACAATTATTATTTCCATTTTGTAGATGAGGACAATATGAAATATAGAAGCTAAACAATTTGCCCAAGACATATAACCAGTAACTAGTGGAGCCAGACACTCAAACTTGCTAGTCTGACTCCAGGGCTCATACTATTCTCTATCACTCTGCTCTACCACCTTTCCACTAACAAAACCACGACTAGCAAGTATGAGTCCAGACTAAGCCTCAGACCTTCTGCCTCCCAGTCCAAAGCTCTTTCCACCATGTCACATCATCCTGACTGCTGATGGAATGCCCTTGGGAGAAAGTAGGGGGCCTTGGGGAGGCAGAACTAGGGTATAGAATTCCCAAATACAAATCCCCAGGGGAACTGGATATCTATAGAGCTTTTACTTCTGTTGCCACAAGTAATCTTCCCCATTTCTAAATTTAGTCAGGAAAATTAACATTGGCAAAGACAGAAAGGCAGCCTTGCTCTAGAAAAGACTCCAAGATTCTCCCTAATTCCCACACCTTAGGCACCAGTGAAGACAAAGCTCAGGGAAGTCCTCACTTTGAACCAGGAAGGAAGCAATGGCCTCCTGCCACAGGTCCTTGTCACCTGAGGCTATTGAGATGGTGAAAATTCAGAGGTGAAAGCTTCCTTTGTGTAGTGTTTTCCTTCTTGTTGAGAGGTGGAGTAAGGAGAAAGGGATGGCCTCAGCTTTCAAAGCTGAATCTGAAAGATTTCATCAAGAAAGTGAACTTTCAGGAAGGGCTCATGAGGAAAAATCTCAGAGAAAAGAACCAAGGAGGGAGACAGAGATGACAATTGTCAATGGTATTATTCCACGGCAGCAGGCAGGGTGATTCATCTGATGAAAGTCAGCTCATGTCACTCTGCTCAACACTCTAACAGCTTCTCTCTTCCTTCCCAGGAGGTTATTCCAGAAAGGTGCTTCATAGTCCTTATTCAAGATTCTGCTCAAGTTATATTATGAAAGAAGCCCATCCTCACCCTCTGACCCAGTTTAACCCCCCTCCATCCCCTTTCTCTGCTTTATTTTACTTACTAGTGTATATCACCACCTGATGTATGGTTCATTTATTTTTTTGTTTTTTGTCTCTCCTCCTCCCAACCCCAGAATATAACACCATGGAAGAGATCTCAGACTCAGTCTAATTTTTATCCTTCTGTAGCCCAGCACCTAAAACTGAGCCTGGTATATGCTGACAGATGAACGAGTGAAACAATAAATGAATAAAACTAGGAGGAAAAGAGGAAGCAGATGGGTAAAGATAATAGCAAAAGGATGAATGATTCCAATAGCAAGGAGACCTGAAATCTGAGATTTGTAACCTGAACATGGATAGGAAGATGGGACAAGGTGAGAGGAACTGATAAGTCTTTAATGGTTTAAAAAATAGAAACATTCATCTTGTCTTCAAACCTATTGAGGGCCTATTTTAATACTCTTTCTCTCTGATCTCACACACAAAAAGATGATTCCAATAGCTTCTATTTATTGAGCCAGACACATGATCTGCAGTAGCTCCAGTCTTCACATGACCCTGAGAGCAATAAATTATTATCCCCACTCTGCAGATGAGGAAAATGGGGCCAAAAGTTAAGCAATTTATTCACAATAGCCAAAAGTTGAAAACAATCCAAATGTCCATCAATGGATGAATGGATAAACAAAATGTGATATATCCACAAAACAGAATATTATTTAGCCACAAAAAGGGATGAAGTAATGATGCATGCTACCACATGGATAAACCTAAAAACCAGGAGGCTATGTGAAAGAAACCAGACACAAAAAGTCACATATTGTATGATTCCATTAATATGGAATAACCAGAATAAGTAAATCCATAGAAACAGAAAGCAGATTGGTTGTTGCCAGGAGCTAGAAGGAGAAGGATGGCGAATGACTGCTTAACAGGTGTATATGAGGTCTTCTTTGGGGGTGAAGAGAATGTTTGGGAACTAGATAGAGGTTATGGTTGGACAACACTGTGAATGTACTAAATGCCATTGTATTATATACTTTAAAATGGTTGATGTTACACTCACCTCAATAAATTAAATTAAATTAAATTGAAAGGTTAGCAACGTGTATGATGTTAAAGTGAGTTCTTCAAGTTGAAAGAATGCTAAACAGTAATAAGAAATTATATGAAAGTATAAAATTCACTGGTAAAAGTAAATATATAGACAAATACAGAATACTGTAATACTGTAATGGTGGTGTGTAAATCACTTTTGATTTTAATACGAAAGTTTAGAGATAAAAGAATTAAGAATAACAATAACTACAAATATTTGATAATGGATTCACAATATTAAAAAAAATGTAAATTGTCACATCAATACCACAAAGTGTGGAGGGGGAAGAAGTCAAAGTATAGAGCTTTTATACATGATAGAAGTAAAGTTATCAGCTTAACATAGACTCATAAATGTAAGATATTTTATATAAGCCTCATGGTAACCACAAAGGAAATACCTATAGAAGATAAACAGAGAGAAAGAAATCGAAGAATATTACTACAAAAAATCAACAATATGAAAAAGGAAGAAAGCAAGAGAAGAAAAGAGGAGCAAAACAGAAGACAATTAACAAAATGTCAATAGTAAATACTTTCCTATGAATAATTACTTTAAACATAAATATGTTAAACTCCCCAATCAAAAGAATAGCTGAATACATTCAAAAAAACAAGAACAAATTATAGGCTATCTACAACAGACTCACTTCAGATTTAAGGACAAACATAGGCTACAAGTGAAGAGAGGAAAAAGATATTCCATATAAATGGTAAAAAAAAAAAAAAAAGGAAGGAGAAATCACTGTACTTATATCAGACAAAATAAACTTTAAGTCAAAAACTGTTATTAGAGGCAAAGAAGAACATTACATAATGATAAAAGAATCGATTCATCAAGAAGATATAACAATTCTAAATATATATCTACCCAACAACAGAGAACCTGTTGACAGATCTGAAGGGAGAAATAGATAGTAACACAATAATACTAAAAGACATCAATAACCCACTTTCAACAATGGATAGAACATCCAGACAGAAGACCAACATGGAAATGGAAGACTAGACAATATCATAGACCAAACAGACCTAACACACATATACAGAACATTCCACTCAACAGCATTAAAATGCACATTCTTCTCAAGCACACATGGAACGTTCTCCAGGAAAGAGCACGTGTTAAGTCATAAAACTAGTCTTAACAATTTTAAGAGGATTTAAATCATACCAAGTATCTTTTCCAAAGCACAATGGAATAAAACTAGCAATCAGTAATAGAAAACTAGAAAATTCACAAATATGTGGAAATTAAACAACACGCTCTTGAATAACCATTGGGTCAAAGAAGACATCAGAAGAGAAATCAGAAAATTACTTGAGACAAATGAAAATGAAAATACAACATAACAAAATCTTATGGGATGCAGCAAAAGCAGTACTAAGAAGGAAGTTTATAGTGATAAAACCTACATTAAAAAAGAAGAAAGATCAGGGCTGGCCCCGTGGCTGAGTGGTTAAGTTCTCGCACTCCACTGCAGGTGGCCCAGTGTTTCGTTGGTTCGAATCCTGGGCGCGAACATGGCACTGCTCATCAAACCACGCTGAGGCGTCCCACGTGCCACAACTAGAAGGACCCACAACGAAGAATATACAACTATGTACAGGGGGGCTTTGGGGAGAAAAAGGAAAAAAATTTTTAAAAAGTCTTAAAAAAAGAAGAAAGATCTTTAAAAAAAACCTAACCCTAAACCTCAAAAAACTAGAAAAGAAAGAAAAACTTGGCCCAAGGTTAGCAGAAGGAAGGAAATAATAGAGATTAAAGCAGAAGTAAACAACATGGAGAATGAAAAAATCAACAAAATTAAGAGTTGGGTTTTTAAAAAAGATGAACAAAATTGAAAACCCTTTAGCTAGACTAAGAAAAAAAGAGAGAAGACTCAAATAAATGATATCAGAAGTGAAAGAGGAAATATTACATCTGTTACCATAGAAATAAAAAGGATCATAAGAGACTACACAAGAGAACCCTTGTGTGCTGTTGGCAAGAATGTAAAATGGTGTAGCCATTATGGAAAACAGTAGTAAGCTTCCTCAAAAAATTAAATACAGGGCTAATATACAATCCAGCAATCCCACTTCTGGATGTATATCCAAAAATTTGATATGAGGATCTCAAAGCGATATCTGCACTCCCATGTTCATTGCAGCATTAATCACAATACCAAGATATGGTAACAACGTAAGTATCCAAAAGTGGATGAATGGATAAAGAAAATGTGGTATATACACACAATGGAATATTATTCAGCCTTAAGAAAAAGGAAATCCTTCCATATGAGACAACTTGGATGAACCTGGAGGACACGATGGTGACATAAACCAGTCACAGAAAGACAAATACAGCATGATCCCACTTATGTGAGGCACCTAAAATAGTCAAACTCATAGAAGCAGAGAGCAGAATTGTAGTTGCCAAGGGCTGGGGGCAGGAAGAAATAGGGAGTAGTTGTTAACAGGCATAAAGTTTCAGTTATGCAACATGAGTAAGTTCTAGAGATCTGCTGTACCACATTGTGCCTATAGTTAACAGTACTGTATTGTACACTTAAAACTTTGTTAAGAGGGGCCAGATCTCATGTTAAGTGTTCTAACTACAATTTAAAATAAAATAAAATGAATATTCACCATGTATCAGAAACCTAATTGGAAATTTACCTGATAGCATGTTTCCAATCATATGATTTCTCAGTTTTACAATCTGGGAGGTGGAATTCATAACATCAGCCTGTGCTTATATCCCACCCCCAAACCCCACCCACCACGCACACACAGACATACACACAAGATAGAGATGGAGAAAGCACATAAGTCGGAATCAATTTTTCCCCTAGTGCCAATTGGGCACTTCATGAGGAACATTCACTTTACTGTCACTTAGGGTTTATAAACTTTAGCACTGGAGCAGAGAACCTTGTTAAAATACAAAATCAGATTCAGAAGATGGAGGTGTGGTCTGAGATTTGCATTTCTCATAAGCTCCCAAGTGATGCTAATGCAGCTGGTCCAAAGACCACATTTTGAGTAGCATAGCCTGAAGAAACCCATGTAGATATTGTAGAGACTAACAGCCATTGCATTTTATCAAGCATGCTCAGCTCTCTCTCTTTGGGTTTAGGAGACATGGATCCTTATCAGTCAACAGTCCTCTCCCAGCATCTTCCTACTGCATGTTCACATGGAGAAAATTATTCCCATTCCCATGTTCATAAAAGCTGGCTAGCCTAGCTGCTTATCCACTAGTGTGGGCTTCTTTGGAAAGAAAGAAACATCGTCTCACACTAGGAATGCCTTATATTTACACATGGTTTCTAATTTACCAAATGCACTCACACATGTCAACGCCTATCAGCCTCACAATGATCCTCAGAGGTAGAACACAGGGGTGTACTATAAACCCATTTGACAGAAGCGAGCAAAACACACTTCAGAGTTGGAGTGATCAGGAAAGGCTTTTAGAAGAAAGTGATATTGAATATGAAGATCAAGAATGGATAGAGATTCGAGTAGACAAGGAGTGGGGGAAATAGCATTCCAAGAAGGGAAGATGAGATTCAAACATGTCGTAAACATATATTTAGCCACTACTCTAAAACTCAGTATAATCAGCAGGACCAAAGATGTTTTAATTATTCTGTGGGAAGTAGGCACCATTAAAGAATTTTAATTCAGAGCGTGATGTTGTCAGATTCACTGTGGAAGCATTTGAGTTTCACATAGGCAAGGCTGGTGAAAGCAAAGCCATCCGGGGGATGTTGAAGGGGAAGAAGTGAAAAATGATGAAGGCATGAACTGAGGCACTAACAGTGGAAAGGGAAAAAAGATATTTACAGGATTTTCTGTGTGATTAGATGCAGGATGTGACAGAGGGAACATTAATAGTTGAAGCCATCAAAAAGATATGCCTTTATATCTGAAGTGCCATAAAAATGTGCATACCCTTTGACCTAACTATGTCTCACTGGGATTTCAGGCTAAGGAAATAAATCTTCCAAAGGCAAAATCTCTTTATACAAATATGTTCATTGCAGCATTATTTATAAGAATAAAACTTTGGAAACAACCTAAATGCTCATAACACGGTATGATTAAATAAATTATTGTGCAATAAGATTATAATGACATTATAAGATTAAAAAAATTATTTGAAGGATAGTTTTAAAAGACCTAAATAAACAAATATATGTCTCTATTTCCTGGGTGGGAAGAATTAATGCCTTAAAGATATCAGTTTTTCTCAAATTAATAGATAAATGTAATTTGGACAAATTGATTCTAAAATTTTATGGAAAAATAAATATATCATATTTATCAAGAAAATTTTACAAGGAAAGACTGAAAGACTTGCACTAACAGGTATTATAATATACTATTTTTACAATACAGTTGTCAAAATTTTGCATTATTGGCACATAAATAGGCATTCCAACCAAAACAAAGTAGTGTCCAGAATACATGTAAATGTATGTGGAAATGTAATGTATGATATATGATACTAGAAATCAGTGGAGAAACCATGGATTTTTCAGTCAAGGGTAATGGTATAACTGACTATGCATTCAGAAGAAAATAAATTTAATTCTCTAGCTCATATAATATTTAAAAACTATTCCTAGGATAATTAAAGATTTATTTTTAAACAGAGAACTTAACAATATTAGAAGCAAAGAAGAAATCCAGAAATCACAGGGCCTTAATAGAATATGCTTCACAACTTTGAGTAGGTAAAAACTAAAACATTTTGTGCAGTAAAACAGCCCATAAACAAAATCAAGAGAAACTCAACAGACAAAGCAAAATGTTTACAACATATTTAACAAAGTGTTAATATGTCTAATAGTAAGGAGACCTCAAAGATTAATTTTTAAAAAGATAAACATGCTAGAAGAAAAATAAGCATAGAATTGAACAATCAGAGCATTAGAGAAAAAAATCAAATAATAATAAATATGAACTCAAGAGACCGTGAATTAGAACAGTAAGACACCATAGTTTGCTTATCAGACTGGCAAAAATTAGATTGATAAAATCCACTGCTGGCAAGGATATGAGAAAACATCTTTGGTAGAAATGTATATTGGTAGGAGTCTATATTACTAAATATTTTGGGAAGAATTTGGATGTATATATGAAAATTTAAAATGTTCCTACCCTATAACTCGGTAATCTCACTTCTAGGACATTGTTCTGTAACATTTTTGGAGAGCAATTTGGCAGTGATCTATAAGAATTTTAGTTCTCATTCCCTTTCACCCAACAATGCCATTTTTAAGAATCTATCCTAAGGTACATGCAAAAATAATCACGGCAACACTTTTTACAATAAAAAGTTGAAATTACTAAAGACCTAACAATGGAAGAATGCTAGAATAAACTGCAAACTAGGCAGCCATTAAAAAGAATGATTTAAGTCTACAGCTAGTAACCTAGAATATATAATTTCATTAAGCTTAAAAAAGACAAGTAACAGAAACTATTCCATTATTAGTTTAAAAAAATATATGCATGTGTATATAGAGACATGACTATATACATGTAGGAAAAAGGATAGATATGCCCCCATATGTTAATGGTGGTCACCTCCGGAGATGAGATTGGATGAAAGAAAGAGGGTGTGTGATTTGGGAGGATTATATTTTACCTTATAAATAGAGATTTCTTTTAACAGTGCTGGGATTGTGCGTGATTTTGGACTGTTTGGTATTTTTAGCATTTTCTTTAAGAAAGGAATGTAGTCTTCAAAGAAAAAAGATGAAGGACCAAAGAGAAAACTGTTCCCATTTGGGAAGGAAGAGAAAGAAGAGGAGCCGGGCCGTAGGAAAAGCCGACACAACAATGTCACAGACTGCGGGCAGCTGAGGGAGGGCAGGACCGAAAGCCCAGGAATGGGAGCCTCCAGAGGAGGGAGTGAAGGGGCACACAACGCGCAGAGAAGCTGGGATGATGCAGCTAAGAGGGTAGATGATGAGGATGAGTAGTAGTGGTGGAAGCTGGGGTGTACAAGGGATTAAGGCAGTCATTTTCCACTCTGCCTGTGCATCTTGGTAGAAACAGAGAAATCAGGGGCCCACCCCAAACCTCGTGAATTAGAAGCTCTCAAGCGACACCCAGACACAGTGCATTTGAAACACTCCTTGGATGATCGTGGTGTGCACTCAAGGTCGAGAACCACTGAGCGAAGGCATTGAGAGCGCAGTGAGTCAGGGAAGCTGAGGACTGCAGGTCATTCTTTCACTAAGTCTGACAGATGAAGAAAGGAGGGAATTCAGTTGTACGGCCACCAAAAAGGTTAGCAGCTTCAAGGAAGATGTGAGGATATTGTAGGCTGATGAAGAAGCCCATGGGGCAGAAAAGATTAAATATGAGAGGAAAGTGGGGGGAAGAGGAAGGGAAAAAAAGGAACAATGTTTCTAGACTTTGTTATTTGTCAGGTATTTTACATATGCTATCACCATTATTATTCTTTTTACTGGTGATTAATAATCACCATTATTATTATTTTTGAGGCATATATTACTGCATTCGATTCACCATGCAGCAAGTGAAGCTTAAGGAAGCCAAATGAATGGCAAGGACAAAACCCATGCCAATAGCTGGGCTCCTTCCTCTGCATTGGGCTGTGGAACACCATCTTGGAGGCAGTGGGCAGGGATGGGGTCCCCGACTCAGCTGGAGGAGTAGCTTGGATAAAAGGAGGAACACATCCACTGAGACAGAGATGAGACACAGTTGAGCAAAAAGGGAACACTCATAAAGGGTCAGAGCATGTTAGTGTGTAGAGAAGGAAGCAGTGGCAAAAATTGTGGGGCAAAGCAGAAGCTGAGGTTCACCTCTTCCTTCATCATCTCTGTAAAGCTGGGGCGAATGCTAGTGGCTTAGGGACAGTGCCTGCATGATGCACAGCAGAGGAGAAAGCCAGCCTTGCCCTTCTCTGCCAGTGAGACGTGCATTAGTCACTCAACAACCAATTTGTCACCTGCTGGAAGCCATAAGCACAGAGGAGCTGAGCTGCCCGCAGCTGACTGGAAACCACAAGGAGGAAAAGCAAGGTCCCCACCTTCCAAGAGCTGTCAGTCTACAGTTACCCAGAGTGATGTTTTTTTCACCAGCTGTTAAAATTGCCTCATTAGAACAACTCCACAAACCTCAGAGATCCTTTGCTTTGTAAAGGTCATATAGAAATAGTCTACCATTGACGATCCCTGGTCAGCCAGTGGTTTGGAAAATAATTAGGGGTTGCATACCCTCCTGGCCACCCATGAGCAAAAGTAACTACACCCGGATGACCACAGGAAGCATTTGAAGGCTGTGCATGAAAGACACATCTCCCCTGAGCTAAGAGACACAGACGGAGTCTACGGCTTAATTGCGCAGACCCATGCTATTGAACAGGAAGCAGCAGGTGATTATGCTTATGCAGGTGCCTCTGGACTTCGAATCCAAAAGGCTCGCCAAAGCATCCTGGGATTTCCAATGTCTTCCTGGGGCCTGGACAGTGGTTGCTGCTGAATGTCGTTTGCCAGTTCTTCCAGAATGGCTATCAATCAAAGGGGGAAAGCTCAACATTCTAGTAACATTTATTTTTTGTTGAAACTCAATAGTCTTTGTTTAAAATATCTTCTTGGTGCCCCTCTGGGTAATAAAACAATCAGATGCGATGTTAATTAATGGCATCAAACTGACACTAGCAGCTTACTCATTGAGGGATAACTATTTGATTCAGGCAGCTACCACTATTCGTTTCGGTACTTTGCAAGAGAGAAGGTGGCAGTGGTGCAGGGTTTTGCTATTAACAACAACAAAAAAGCCAGAACCACATACAGCCCTATTAGAAAAGATAAATTGTATATTTGTGGAAAACCACAAAAGGGTGGATTATTTAGGCACGACTAATGTTCCTGTGTAATACTTAGATGGCAGAGAATAACCACAGCACCCTGCAAGTTTCCGCTTTGGAGTTTCAAAAAAGAAAGCAAAACCTGCTTGGGTCACGGACTGTTTATTTTCTTTCGCCCCTATCACGCTGACCCCTCCTTCTTCTCACGGAAGGTGAGACTGAAATCTCTGGAGCCCCCCTCCAACGTGGCCCCGCTGCCGTTCAACGCTATTCAGAAATAAGGAAAGAAATTTGACAGGGAGACACTCCACATCTTGGTTGCCAGGAGAGATACCATCTTTGAGGTCATTCAATTTATTAAGACATTTTTATTATTGTTTCGTCTGTTTATTTTTTGGTACCGTCTCAATGGAAGACGTGGGGCCCTGATCATGCAAAACCAACCAGGGGGGAATCAGTTCTTTCTTCTCCACGTCTTTGCGGCGTTCTGGCTCCACCGACTCCCTCCCTCACCTGGTAAAACTGGCAGGCTCTGGACATTTTGCATGCTGAAGAAAATCACTGTTTTGCCTCCAGCAAGGAACATAACTGTTGCAACACTGACTCCTCCTCTACTGAAGAAAGAGTGAACAAGTGCACTGAGTTGAGCTTCTTCTCACAGAGCCAAAGGGCTGGGGACGTGGAGCCGAGACACCCATCTGGGCTGGGCTTTCCCCCTCCTTTGCTTTCTGTCTTACTCGCTCCTCTTCCCTCCTTCTGGATTTTACCGGCTGTTCATGAAACATCTTTACGCACAATGGACCTCCTCGTCCTTTTGCAGGAAGTGCTCACGGGCTGATATGGCAGACTTTGCTTCCCGGCAAAAGTGAGTAGCCACGACGGGCTGAGCCCGGGCGGACGCCGAGGGGCTGGGGACCGCGCGGACCGCGCGCGGGCGGCGGGGCTGCGGGTTCGAGGCCGGGAGCGAGGGCAGCCGCGGGCGCGAGCTGCGCAAGAAAACCCCAGAAATCCGGCAGAGCCGGCAGAGGGGCTGCCCGGCCGCGGCAACCTGTGGGAAAGCCGGGCTCTGACCGCACTGATGTCCCTTCTCACAGGAACTAGAAATACTAGCCCCCATGCCAGCTTTTACAACTGCACACATTAGTATTTTTATAAGGCATCTTCAGATGCACCCTGGAGAATGAGTTTCGGCGTAATTGTGGGATTTTCAGAATGTAAATGATTTATGTCAAATTAGAAAGAAAAATATCGGGGAGGGAGAAGAGGCTCAGACAGGTGAGGACTTGACAAAGGACTTGAGGATTCTCCCAGCAGCAGCCGCAGCAGCAGCCTCTGGGGTATCCGGTGGGGAAAGTTTAGCGCTACCTGTGCTGACCCGAAAGGCGCAGCTCCCCCCAAAAGGCAATGGGGGTAGTGGCAGGTAAGCAGCCTCCTAGTTGTACCTCGTTAGCAGAGCAAGAGACAGGCCGATTGACCTCAGCAGAGCAAAGCAAGTCGGAGAGGAGCCTGGAGGGAGCGGCGAGGAGGCGAGAGGAGGAGGCAGGTCAGGCAAACTCAGCTTGCTGGGGAGTCTGCGTCGGAGGGGAAAAGCGGGGCTGCAGTTCTAGCTCTTTGGGTAGGAACATACGTTTTAGTGACCTCTACCTGTATCCTGGGGAAGAAGCCCACGTTGCCCTAAAAACAAGCAATTTAGGATTTTCTATGACTGGACTTGAGAATGGTTGCAAAACGTTATTAATCTTGAGGGATTAGTTTGTCTTTATTCATCAAGTTGGCTGGCAAAGATTTCCCACCTGAGTCTCATGCTTCTTGGTCAGTGGAGTGCTGCTAATTCTAGCCCTGTCTCTGGCTGTGAAAACTTGGGTGGGACACCTGTCCTCTCTGAGCCTCAGTTTTCTTTGCAACATTTAGGGAAATTAATTATTCCATACATACCCCATTAAACATTTTACTTGTGCTATATGTGTGTGTGTATATGTGTATACACATTATATGTATATATATACATTATTATATAGTATATATATAATGGGGTAAAAGTGCTTAATAGTGTAAAGAAGAAATGAAAATTTTAATTTTAGAGGTTCTTAGAAATTAGGTATCATGGGTTCTTTTGAGAATTAGCTCTGAGTCTTCTCGCAAGGGAAAAAAGATTTTATTATGGAATGTACAAGTTTTGCAAGCAATCCCTGAGCGTTTGTGGACACCCCGTGAAGACCTTGCCTGAACCCCAGGTGAACATCCCTTGCCTTCCTTTTGAGGACCTGCATCAAGACCATCCAGCCAAACCTCTGCTGGTAGCTGGGCTGGCTATGGGAGTCACCTACAGCCTTCCCTGGGGTCTAGGGTCAGCCATGCTGCTGTAGGAGAAAGCCCTCCTCTCATGTGTGAGCCACCAGGACCCTGTTTCCCAAGGGCTCCACCAGTTTCTGCCCCCTGGGGAACTCTCCTCACAAACTCTTTTAATGACTTTCCTAAGGTGATGGTCCTCACCCGTGGAGTTTTCAGTCCTACAAACAGCACTGGAAAGCCACCTGCAGAGCATCGCTGTCTGTCTCAAAGAGAGCTCTTCAGATCCCCTGCTGGATGTTAGACAGTGGGGCCAAGACTGTTTTGAACGTGCCATTTGCTCCCCAGTGTATAGTAGGACTAGTAATGGTGTGCTTTCGGACCTCTGCACTTTTCCTTTAAGGTACTAGGGACTTGTGCCTTGTGGGACCTGGGTCTTCCATTGGCAGTGTCTGTCAGGTGTAGCAGAGGACACACGGAGCTTGGAGCCTAATAGTCTGGGCTTCAAATCTTCGCTCCCACACTTTGGCAAGTCACTGAATTTCTCTGAGCCTCCTTTTTCCTGCTGTAAAACGGGAAACAATACTGCCTTTCTTGCATGGCTGTTAGGAAAATGAAAAATGGAAATACCTGGTCAATATCCAATGATAAGCTGCTATTGTTTATATCAATGTGGAGTTACAGGTAAGTGTTAACTAGTCTCATGCTTTTTTAGAGCAGCGTACTCTCTCTCCTATGGGGCTTACACCAGCAGCAGAATGAGTAAAACCAGTTCTGGTCTAATTATTCTCACATGTGAGTAGTGGGTTCCGAATAAGAGCCCAGTCTAGTGCTTCGCCTCCGTCCAGCAGAGCACTCTGTGTTGCCAGCGAGTAAAATGTGTCCAGACTAACATGATTCTCAACCCTGTCTCTCAATTCTCTTTTGCCCCATAATCTTGAGTACAAAACAGCTAAATCTGTGCCTGTAGTTACAAACATCTTGGCATGGAAACTGGAGAGAGCTCATGGCTGCATCCATCTCCAGATGCACCAGAAACTGGCTCTGTGAAGAGAAGGGTCTCCACTGTCATTGTTCACAGCATGGCACAGATTTAGCCAATTCAGCTTATTCTTTCTCTGTCTGTTTCTCTCTTTGTCTCTCTCCCTCTTTGCAGTCCTGACCCCTAAGGTGCAAGAAGTTGGATATGTAGAAATGTAGGACAGAAATATCAGAACCTTAAAAAGAAATTGGATGTCCTCAAAGTAGCCATTCAAAAGATCGATCAGGCATTCTGGCAAGGCATTCTTGGATTCAAAAATGACAGTATAGATACTTACTATTCATTAAGCCTTCAAGATGTACTAAGCACTTTCTTACATTACATCAATTAATTTTCATAGCAACACTACAGGATATGAATTATCATTTAAAGCTTTACAGATAAGGAAACTGAGGCTTATAGAAGTTTGCCCAATCTGCATAGCTGATAAAAGGCAGAAGGGGGCTCAGGTCTGTCTGATTTTGAAACACACTCTTTTTCCACTACCCTGAGCTGCCGAGCTTCCTCATCAGAAAGTTGCACCGTGCCAACTGAGCCCCAACCTAGTTCTTCTTCTAAAGGGCAAGAATAACCAAATATTCTGGATGATTTTAAGTGACGTGAACATATACTTTGCATGTGATATGTGTTCATAGGCAGCAATGATGAAATCACCTATGGAGAACAATTTTCACAACCCCTCCCACGTCCAGCTGTGAGGTTCGAGATAGGCAGTACCAAACCTCGGCAGGTGAGACTGGCTCTGGGCCACTGACTTCCTGTTGGATTCTTTTAAGTTAAAAAGAGACTGGAATTTCCATTCTCTACTACCTTTAGAATCAGGACACCATTTACATTTGCCTCTTTGTGTTAAGCATTCATTCATCCATTCAACAAATACTTGCAGAGCTCTGAATAAGACAGACAAGTCCTGGCTCTCATGGAGCTTCTATGCTAGAGATGGTGACAGATAAGAGGCAAGTAAACAAATATATAAATAAGATAATTTCAGATATTGATAAATGCTATGAATAAAGAGAGCCTGATAACCAAAGAGTAACAGGGCTTGGGGCATTAAAATAGGGCAGCCACAGAAGATTTCCATGGGAATGTCACCCTTGAATTTATACTGGCATAATAAGAGGGAGTCAGCCCGATGAAGGTGTGGGCAAAGGGCTGCCTTAGCAGAAGAAACCTCAAGGGAAAGATCCAGAAGTAGACTAAATGAAGCAGGAGAGTCTCAGATAAAATGAGATGGCCCCTTAGAAATCAATTTGGGTTTTATGTAGGGGAAATTATTGTTTGAATGCCTATTATACTATTCTAGGCTGTGTGGTGTTCTTTATACCAATTTTGTTTAATCTTTCCAACAACCTGGGGAGTTATCGATCTTATTTAATCTTCCCAACAATCTACTTTTGTCTTGATTTGATGTTGAAGAAACCCAGACTCATAGAGGGTAGCAGCTAGTCCAAGGTTACAAAGCTGGTATTTGAACCCCCTTCAAAGCCCAAAACTTTTTGCTAACACAGCATGTTTCTTCTGGGAGATAACGAAAGAACTAGCAGAAGGGAAATATCAAAAGTATATTAGGTATCTGAATGCTGACAATAATTTCTATCTGATGTCCCAAATTCCAGCTAGTGCATCTAAACTTGCACTGTGCAATACAGTAGCGCTAGCCCCGTGTGGCTATTGGGTACTTGAAGTGTGACTAGTCCAAATTAAGATGTACCATAAGTCTAAAATACACCCGAGATGTCAAAGACCTAATAACGAAAAAAAATAAAATATCTCATTAATTTTCATATTGATTATATGTTAGAATGATAATATTTTGGATGTATTGGTTTAGATGAAAATTAATTAATTTCATCTGTTTCCTTTTAATTTATTTTATTGTGGTTAATAGAAAATTTTAAATCACATGTGCTACTCGCATTATGTTTCCGTTGAACAGCTGGTCTAGACTAATAAGTTGACAAAGGGATGATAGGAAATTTTTCTCCTTTCTTCCTAACGTAACTTTTTCCTCTATTCTTGGCTCAGACCTCTCAAGTCTGTCCCCAAATTCAGTTATTCAGTGAAGCAGGAAACAAGAGAAAAGGAGGTCCCTCTGCGTCCTCCCCCACTGTCATTCTTCTGCTGAGCTGGTGATAATTTGAAGCCCCCTACATCGTATCACTATTGGATTTGATGAAATAGACTTAGCGCTTACATTCATCACCACTCATCCTCTCATTCAGGCAAATCAAGAAGCTTTCAAACATCCTGTGACCAAAGGGTCATTTTGAATCTGGATTTGCAGTTTTACCTTTAAATCACTTCCCAATGTCTTTGTCATTCCCAGCACTTTGTAAAATCCGACGAGGACACAGCCAGGGCACCATGTTTGTGTGCAAAACTCATTAAATAAATCATTTCATTGTGGTAATAACTGTTTCTCCCTCTCTGTCCTTTTAGTTAAAATAGCTTGAACAAGGTGTAGTCCAGGTTTCCAGAGGCCTGCTCCAAGGACATCACAGAAGGCCATTTTGGTTTCTTTTGTCCACTAGCTAAAGCGGCCCTTGAATAACAACAACATAAATATATGACAACAACAAAATAAAGATATGATTTGTTCCTGAAGGAAAGTTTCATTTCTTCCAAAGGGAAGAGCAGTCAGATTCCGGTATTGTTAGCGATAGCCTCTGACCTGGGATACCAGAGGCCCAGATTCCACTTTTCTGTACTGGTTTGTGTGTTACCATCACCCGCCTTCCCTCGCAGTTCTGTAGTAAGTTCAGAGTTGATGAGATAATGCCACATAAAATGCTAGTGGAGAAACGTACCATAGAGATTTTTTTTTTTTTAAAGATGCTGTCTTTTTTTTTTTTTTTTTTTAAAGATTTTATTTTTTCCTTTTTCTCCCCAAAGCCCCCCGGTACATAGTTGTATATTCTTTGTTGTGGGTTCTTCTAGTTGTGGCATGTGGGACGCTGCCTCAGCGTGGTTCGACGAGCAGTGTCATGTCCGCGCCCAGGATTCGAACCAACGAAACACTGGGCCGCCTGCAGCGGAGCGCGCGAACTTAACTGCTCGGCCACGGGGCCAGCCCCCGTACCGTACAGATTTTGGCCATGATTATCATAGATAACCTGAGAACCTATGGCTTTACTTCTGTAGATGCATGCCTGATGGGGAGTGTTTCCATTATAAACACTATACAAGATGCTCTTTGAAATACACAAATAGCATTTGTTCATTTCCACCTGAAATCTAAATCTTGGAGGAAGTGGCAGTAAAGAAGCTGACATGTGGGGCTGGCCCTGTGGCCGAGTGGTTAAGTTCATGCACTCCACTTCAGCGGCCCAGGGTTTCACTGGTTCGGATCCTGGGCGCGGACGTGGCACCACTCATCAGGCCATGCTGAGGCCGTTGTCCCACATGCCACAACTAGAGTGACCCACAACTAAAATATGCAGCTATGTACCAGGGGGATTTGGGGAGAAAAAGCAGAAAAAAAAAAAAAAGAAGAAGATTGGCAACAGTTGTTAGCTCAGGTGCCAATCTTTAAAAAAAAAATAAAAGAAGGTGACATGAGTGAACTTTAGTGTGTCTACAGTAACAGCAACAAATTTTTCAGCATATTCTAATCCAGGAGGTCTGTACCAGACTCCACAGGGGAAATAAAAGAGGAATAAACACGGGGGAAATAAAAGAGGAATAAAGCAAGGCCCTTGCTCTGGAAGAGCATATCATCTGGTTGGGAAGATGGGCATAAACATAAAACACCAGTAGCAATTAAGATAGAATTCTCTATGTGTTACATGAATGGTACAATTTGAGTTTGGGGATTGCAGAAGACAGTGTGTCCCTAAGCCCTAAAGAATATTGAGAAAGACCAGGTTAGAGACAGGCATTGAAGGATGGGAGGCTAGGCGAAAGACAGAGATGGAGAGGGCACACCAAGTAAGGAAAAATGCACAGGTGCACAGCAATGAGATTGTGCGTGGAGTGTTTGCTGATGTGAAAAAGAACAGTTGGATCACCAGGGAAGCTTTTGAAAAATGCTGGTACCTCAACCCCATCTCCAGAGTTTTTGTTTCATCAGTTTAGGAATGGGGCCTGGGTATCGCTGTTGTTGTTGGTTTTACTTCCCCAGAATATTCTAATGTGAAGCCATAGTTGAAAATCACTGAGCAAAAACACAAGGTCTTTATGTCATAATTATGAGAAATAAAATTAAAAGAGTAGTATATTAAAAGGGATTAAATGGACCATCAAGATATGTGATCTTTACTTGGTAGAAATTTTTTATCCTCATTTATTTATATGTAGTCTTTTTAATTCGTGGATGATTGTTGTTGATGGTGATTCTAACTACTTGGATGGTGTGGCTAAAAAGTGTAACCAGCTGCCCATTCCCGTGCACTGTGCTTTAGGAGTGCCCTGTAGTCAACCCTAGCCAAGTCTGGAGCAATTGGTATCTCACAGCTGGTTGTATTCACCAGGTATGGTGTAATCATTGCAAAGGGCTTTATTATCATGCCCATTCGTGCCCACAGCAGCTGTTTTATAACTATTTATATTCTTCTCTTACCTCTCCAACTTTACAAATTGGGAAATGGAGACTAATTACTTGCCTTGGGCCTTCAGGCTAGCTGGTGACAGAGGGGAAATGAGAATTATCAGCCACTGAATTTTCCATATCTTATTTGGCTCCCAGAGTAAGTCAGCCCAGTCTCATGTTGGCGTTAGAATACTCTGTACCTAACAATGTTATTTCTTTAATGAATGAATTAGCATCACAGATCAGTAGGTGAAAGATGCGTGCCTGAGCTCCGATGCTGTGATCATGAGTGTCAGCAGCCTGTGGGCAGCCACAGCCATCCCAGGATCCCCATTCCTACTGTCTTGGAGTTTCCAGCCAAGCGAAAGCTTGGGTGTGCATCCACTCTTACCTCTAGAAAGGGAAGGCTTCCTGATCCAGAGCTTTAAGGCTGTTCTGACTTCTCTTCTCTGAAGCTCCTGTTCACTGAAAGTATATCGATTTTTGTTACACACCTGAGGGAGAAGAAAGCACAGCATTTTTTAGAGCTGAATTTTTAAAGAATTCCTTATAGGTATTGGGAACTTCTGGGTTTGTTGTCAATGGTGAGGCTTGGAGGTCTTTAGGAAGGGTAGCGGAATAAGGCTAGAGTCCTACCACTACAGCTTCTTTAAGAGAAGAAGATCGGTCCATTTTGTGCCATCTCCAAATGGTTATTTTCTTTTACTCTGTCCTCAAATCTGTGACTGATTTAAGAACAATTTCCAAAATCTTTATCGATAGCAAAAAGCAAGCCTGTAAAACAGCAGTTCTCGACACTGATTGCACATGAGAATCATCTTGGGAGCTTTAAAAAATATAGATACCCAGGCCCCACCCATAAACACGTTGAATCAAGATTCTGGGAATGGAGCCTAGGCATCCACATGTGCTTACAGTTCTCCAGGTGATTATAATGTGCATCAGTAAGAGCTGATCTTACTGCTCAGCCAAGATCTAAATTTTAAGTACTTACTTCTTTTTCTTCTTTTGCCTTGTTTTAGGTCACACAACCCCAAAAAACCATCCAAACCATATTTGTGCTGGGTAGCAACTTCATCATTCTACTCTTTGGGAAGCATGATTTCTAGCATAATATTAACTTTTCCATCTATATAAACTGACTCCATATTCAGAGTGGCCCTGCACAGCCTCATGACTAAAATTCCTGTATGTGCAATTTGGAAATCAGGTTGCCAGAAGCTTAATAATTATGAGATTGAAAGATAAAGGTTAAGCTTCACTACCACGCATGTATTAAATTGCCCAATTGCTATGTTGCTCTTTAGTTAACCAACTCTTCCTTTCCTATCTCAGCCCTTTTAAAGCCAATTAACTTCATTGCTGTTAACACCCTTATTAAAAATATAATTGCAGCAGTATTCTCCAGGGGCTGTGATTGGGTAGACTTTACTAGGTGAATTGGTCAAGAACTAACTAGGTTGTGTAAATCCCTCTTGGTCCTGGGAAATCATCTGGATCACAGAGGCTACTAGCATCAGACTGGGCTAGGGGAGTCATGAACTTTGGTTTGGAAAGAGCCAATTACAAGTCACCCTAAATATGGAAGAATCTAAGATATGGAAAGTGATTCTAGAATCAATCTGAGAATGATTATCCAGAGTCTAGTTAAGTCCAGAGACTTCAACCCTTTTCAGAAGGTTTTATTAATGCCAAAAAGCAACCAGGTTTTTGTACTAGATTTGATGGGGAGGGAAATGACGTACCCTTGCACTTTTCTGGAGCGTTAAGATTGCAGGATTAGGAGAAGATAAGAAATTGTTAAGGAGATTGCTGGGAGAAGATAGGCAAAGTCCTGCTGTTAGCCAAGCATCATGGGCATCAGCAATTTTGATTCACTTAACTTTTATGGAGGGTCCCCCATGTACCAGGGACTGCTGTAGGAGCTGGGGACAGAGTGATGAAGTTCTTGCCCTCGTGAAGTGTGTATTCCAGTGAAAGGAAACAGATATCCGCATTAAGAAACAAATAATAAAATCAAATAAGTTAGTGGTGTGAAGAAAACTAGTGAGGTAAAAGGAATAGAGTCTGATGAGGGCTGCTTTAAATAGGCTTGTAAGAGTTGCTCTCTCTCAAGACGTGGCATTTGAGCTAGAACATCAATGTTAAAGAGAAAGTCACAGAGATCAGGGAGAAAGAAGACCAGGCAGAGGGAACAGCAAGAGCAAAAACCTTGAGGTTGGGAAAGGTTTGACATGTTCAGGAAACAGAAAGGAGACCACTGTGGCTGGACCTTGGGAGGAAGGGATAGAAAAGCAGGCAGGAAAACAGATCAGAAGGCCGAAGTCATGGGATGAAGTCAGGATTTTAAGTGCTTTAAGGAAATCATTGGGAGGTTTTAAGTAGGGAAGTACCATGGCTTACATTGCATCTTAGAGCTCTCTCAGGCTTCTGTGTGGAGAATGGATTGTACACTGGAAGCAGAGGGAGGACCTGGAGGCCATTGAGGAGCACAGCAAGAGGTGAGGATGAATCTGCTAAGGTGGCAGCAGTGGGTCGAAGAAAGATTGGGTTCAGGAGCGAATTTGGAGGTAGGGCCAGCCTGGCTTTCAGAGGGATAGGGCCAGTACGAATAATATTGGACCTTATCCTGTCTCATAATTGCTCCTTCCCTATCCTGCCTTGGACCACTGGTTTTGAACCAAAATGGAATAACATCTAGTGCTACTTGGAAACATTCGGGATTTTGTCCTTAGCTTATTTAAGCAGGATAAAAACAAATTTCTATCCAAGGAGAAATTTCTGTTTTCTGCTTTCTACCTCCTGACCACAAAAATTTCATTCTGTCTCATAAGACCATTCTGATGGGTTTTGTTGTTTTGATTACTGTGCTTCTCAAAAGTACTGAAAATGTCACGTTCATGTTGTTGATTTACATTGTTGATTTATCTCTTTTCTGAGTATTTTGACACTTCGGCTGAATTTACCAAGTCCTTCATGCTGTCAGACCCTTACACATGGCTTTTGCAGTTTGTCACTTTCTCCATATAAATGGTAACATCCTAAAAGCAAGCATTTAATGAGCACTTAACCGTATTCAAGGCCTTGTTTTAAGACTTTCATATGTTTTAACTCATTTAGTCCTCCCAACCACCCTTGAAGAAACTGAGGCAAAAAATGAGGTTAAGCCATTTGCCCAAGATCACACAGCTGGTAAGCAGCAAAGCCAGGTTTTGAACTGAGTTTGGCTGCAGAACTCCAGGTTCTTAGTCACTAAGCTGTGCCACTTTTTACCTGGCTCCTTTTCACTCTTTCTTACGTAACTGAAGCTGCTACCTTCAGAAGTAGACTTGTTTCTCCTGCAATAACCCCAAGGTACCATTAGGAGGCACTTCAGCTGGTCAGGGCTTCCAGGAGTGGGGCTGGAGGGGAAATGGCATAATTGAGAAGCTGGACAATTCAACTCTCTAGGAGGGCTTCACATCTAAACCACCTGCCATCTGCCAAGGGGAAGAGAAACCCTGACCCAGGATCCTGGCTGGACAAAGTTGTCAACACCAGAGAACTCTCCGTGATAGGCTCCCTCTTTTCCCCTCTTCTGCCCACCACTCTTGCTTCCTGTTGTTCCCACCTACCTCTCCCTTCTCAAAGGGCTGAAGAAATCAAAGTTACTCAAGCTTTGCAGCAAATTCTAGTTGCCCTCCAGGGTCATCTGAGGCTAGTTTTTAGAAACTAACAGAAAAAACAGTCATTAATTTACTTATCACATTTTTGCTTTAAAAATATTGAAGATACTCTCCAGAGTTTTATTATTAGAAGTGAAACAAGCCTGGGGAACACAATAGAGAAGAATACAATTCTTCTCTACCTTCCACTGCATATCGACTTCCAGAAAATTCTTCTCTCAAGTTACTTGGTTTTCCAATAATCAGTGTGAAAGCAATAGACCTTCCCCCCTTCCTAATGGTAGTAAGACTATGAATTGAACAGAATTGAGATTTACACGAAGAAATTCATTAAGGTTTCTTAAACTCCATTAATGTATTCTTCTGCAATGATTATAAAGGCAGTAATTGTGATGATTCATCTATGCTCTAAGTTTTAACTTGTTATGTATTTCAATTAAATAGAAGGCATTTTCTTTTTTGTTCCGATTGCCAAGGGTAATTTTCCATAGAGATTGACATGTATTCATGGGAAGTGAAAATTTACGTAATCAAATCATCAATCTGTGTATTCAACTGTTTGATTTTCAATAAGAGTGTTATTTTAAAATGTTATACAATACATGTCAGAGATTTTCTATGGTTATATTAACTGGCAAATTCAAAA
The DNA here is from genome assembly GCF_041296265.1 of Equus caballus. NCBI lineage: Eukaryota > Metazoa > Chordata > Mammalia > Perissodactyla > Equidae > Equus > Equus caballus. Next base: position 44,792,139 of record NC_091704.1, read on the forward strand.
CTACAGAGGAAAAAAAGAACTATAGTTATAGTTTAGACTTATCACCTTATTTACATTAGAAAGCTTGCAGTGGAACATCGATTAATTAAATAAAGTTTGAAAGCCATTTTGAGTCTGAATATCCTCCAGATAGCTTAGAATCCTACAAATAACTTAATTTTTAAAAATTCATTTTCAAACCAATAATGCAAAGTCCTCTTTTACTGGATGATTTTGATTAAATATGCAACAGAAAGTAAGGTTGAATGAAATTGGATATGTCCTAAGCTAAAACCTAGTGTTTCAGAGATTAGAGCTATCATCGGAGCAGTGTGATGGCAGCTATGTGATCATAGAGGAGTGATCCCATCGCTTCATTCAGGGTTTAACTAGAAGAGTTTTATTTTTCTTTTAGCAAAGTTTTCCGATTTTGCTTTTCAAAAGACATCACTGAAACCATAACACTGTTCAGATCTGTGACTTTTTAAATTTTATTTATTTTTGTACATGGCTTAAAATTCAAGGTACAAAAGAATATTCCATGAAAAATATGTCTTCCCTCTCCTGTCCCACAGCTACCCCTTGCCCCCCTGGGCAATCACTCTTACTAAATTATTATCAAAAATATCCCATGCATTTACAAAAATGCACCATGTATATGAATATGAGATAGATGTTCTTTTTGGTTATTTCACATCTGAGATGCTATGACTGTGTGAAACCAGAGCCTGCAGTCTGTTGCTGACCTCCCAGTGCTACTAGCACTGATTCTTTATTGGTCCTGGAGCTTCTTCTCTAAACTCAAGTATATTATGCAGTGTAGCTGTTAGAGGATGAACAGCAGTATTTTCAGAGAAGGGTTCATCTTGCCACGTATAGAAAAGGAGATGAAATTACATGAGATGCCCACCTCTGGGCATTGGTGAGGATATGCATTCAGTGGTGATTTTACAAATAATCCAGATAGAGTTGTTAAGTGTCAGGCTGAGAGCCCTGGGATAGAAGCCTACTTGAGCTCAGTCTTCTGTAGGGACTTGGGAATGTTGGGGTTCACTTAGGCCCCCAATGTGCCACATATACCTACTTTCAGGAGGGTAGAGGTACAAGCTCCTCCCTGCAATCACCAAGCCTCAGTGACGTCACGGGTCTCAGAAGTGGATATGCTTTGCATGAGTTGGATGTCTAGAAGGATGGGTGGAGTTAAAAATCAGTCAATGGAGCGAGTCGTTTGTTAAGATTTGGAAGGAGTATGAGGGAAGGCAAAACCTGTGACCCGAAGGAAAATTTTAGAATGCACTCATTCTATCCATGGTCTTACCCCCTTCACCTTCATTTACCACCCTGTGTTAGATAGTCATATGCTTGTTATTAGTGACACCTGAGGGTAGGACGATGACTAATTCCCCTTTACATACCCTGCCTCAGAGCCTAACAAATGTCTTTCAAGTTTCAATATTCAATATAAGGGAGAAACTTATCAGAAGTGGACTTTTCAAATCATCACAGATTACAATGGTTAGAAATCAAATCCTTGTCAGTTCATATCAGTTCTAACTAAATTGCTGTTTGTGTGACCTAAAGAAATGGGAATGTGGTAATTACCTGTATAGGTCTGGACTCCAAAGCTGTAGGTAGCAAACTATCTTTTGTGTTGACAAACGTCACAGGTTGTCCATGGTCTTCACACACTAGTGACCAGGTACATGCATATTTCCTCTAGGGGATCACACAGGGTGGTCTGTAAGGCTTAAGAAATAAGTTCACCAACTTATTTCAATTCTCCTCCACTATCGTCCTACTCTGTTCCAGAAATAATTCTCTTTTGCTTCCACTTACCATACTAAGATGCCCCACATAAGGCCCCAAATCCTTTTTTGTCCCCACTCCCACTGTATTGTCTGTTTTCCTCTGTCAAACGCTTTCTCCTCTGAACTGACTGTTCCTAAGAATGTGTTAGAGAATTTGATAAACCATAGTTCAAGAAATGAACACTTCCAGCACTTGCATTTTAGTAGCAGTGATTCAACCTGAAGTCTGTACTACTGGTAGAAACTTCACTAGCAGCTAGGTGAGGGAAACGGATTTGGGTCAGGTGAAGACCTCCAATCATACTTGTAGTAACTTCTTCTGCTGTCTACATGTGGTATACAATTTCCAGAATCCTTTTTGGTATCCAGCTGAGTTCAAAGTAAGCCCTCTATTCCAGAGCCCTTACCTCTATTTCTAAACGTCAATAGATTAGGGTCTTCCCAGGACCCAGAACTTGTCCTCAGAGTGGGAGTCTTTTGTGTGTCTTGCAAATGAGAGCATTCACTGGAATGAGATGGACTCAGCACTAATCTCAGCTCTGACTGATTGGGTGAAGACGTGGAGCAAGTTAGTTACCTCTCTGCCTTTCTTTCTCATCTGTACAATGCGGATGCTGAAACATACATTCCAGGATTGCTGGGAGAATAAGACAAGATAAAGTACGTAAAACACTTGACCCCAAGGAAGCACTCAACTCATGGGAGCCATAATTTCATCTTCATCAGAGAATTCATGACTTAGTGGAGAGACCAATGAACATATAATAAACAAAACAAAATTCTAAGGGCACGGAGCAAGTGTTGAGTCTGAGTTGAGCATGAACTAATGTGTCTCTAAGGCCCTCAAAAATCCTCGTATGAACAACTCAGTTCAACTGTTTCCCTTCCTTCTTGCACTTTACCAGGAGGCCAAATTGGCATTTCTCTGGATACAAAAGAAGCTTATTCCTTGTTTCTGCCAAATCTGCTTCAAGGCTGTGCCACTAGGAAGGTATGTGACCCATGGAAAGTTTGCTAGACTTCTCTTGAGATTCAGTCTCCTTATCTATAAAAATGGAGATGATGATGCCTACATTCTGGGACGATTTTGAGGATGGAATGAGATAACGGATGAGAAGCATCTGAGAGTTGGCTTTCAAAATAAGCTTGCTCCCCTCCCCTCGCAATCCTGTGTATTTGGATGGTTTGAGCAGTGTGTTACACATGGAGGAACGGCTCTGGAATGATAACCACAGTTTGTTGATTTGGTGCTTTGTATACCCAGCCACGAATGGCACACGTTTGAGGCCCTTATTCTTGCCAAATACTGGAGAGCTAAGTTATGAGCCTTTGGAACCCAAATGTGATAAGTAATCAAGAAAACTCTGCACGACAGATGAAGCTAGGAGATTAGCTGAATATACCTTCGCTGTTTGCCCTATATTTGATGCCAGCAGGCAAATCAGAGCCAGATGGTCAGTGTGCAATTCTGAGAAATGAGAGGGCAGAAGCACCTTTTTTCCTCTAGTAAAGCCAAGGCAAATGGAAAAGCCCAGAAATATATCAGCACCAATGGCAAGCACAATGGGGAAGGCCAGAAGTGTGCTGCAAAAAATCACATTGCTGGTGAAAACACTGCTCCCCACTGGTGGTAGAGAGCCTATCAGACGGGCCTCAGACTGGACAAAGGCCTGAACAGCCAGGGTTTGGGCTTTGCAGGAACTGAGGATTGAAAACCATACTAACAAAGCATGTCTGTTCCCATTTGTGAGGGATGAAATGATAGGGGTTTTGCCACTCATTAACCCACCTGGAAGCCCGAAAAATTACAAAAGCAAAATGCCTTGCTTCCTTTGGCCACATGGAGGGGGCCTCAGACCTGCGTAGCTGTGTGCCACTAGTCCTGTTGACTATACCAGAAGGAACTGTCAGGTTTAGATGCTTGTTATTATCCTCTATTTAATTTTGGCTCTGTTTATTTCTTTCTAATTCCTTAAACATGCTTGTGATTAGTGGTATATAAAGGAAACTTTTATTTGTGAACAAAGTGTGTAATAAAAATCCAATAAAGAATGTCTACAAGAGAGACAAATGGGTATAGGAAGAGCAGTAACGTGGGCTCCAAACATCCTATGTTGTGTTGCTAAGATGAGAATCAATAACGTACAGGGAGTACTTTGAAATCTAAGGCACGAGCAAAGTGTAATAACTTAAAAGGTTGTGAATTTCTTTTAAAATAAAATCACACGTGGCTTAGGGAAATCTTCAATTGGAGCATAAGCCATGCTTATAGATTCTCATCAGCATTATCAGGAGACTGAGTATGTAAGAATTTAACAAATACACGTTCAAATGTAAAACAGCTTCTCCCCACAGAGGTATTTCACCTTTTCACTGGGACCTTTGGAACTGATATCCCTTTGGAAGCAGACAATGAACTTCAGATAGGATATGATTGTTATACAATGTGATAGGTAGCTCTGATTATCCAAGCAGCTGGGACATTATTCGGTAGCAAAGCATTAAGCTTCTCCAGGAATCCATCTTCTGTGCAGGTAGATCGCTGCTGTCAAGACTTCCTTTTCTGTGGGTGACCTTGCCCACAAAATGGCAAAATTCAGTAGGAGAGGGAGAAAGACACTGATTGTGATTGATGACAGTTGAAAGTGAAATACCTTAATGAATCTCACACTTGGACTTGGTGACTAAGTCACAGCCCTGTACTTGAAGAGCTTAATCATGGTGTCTCAAAATTTAGATCTTGATCACTAACTGCTGTGGCTTTTTTCCCCTGTGTTTTGACAGAAAATTTAAATTCTCTAGGGGATTCAATGTTTTAGAAAATATGAAGGTATCTTAATAGTGTCAACCCCAAAATAGCAACTTCCTGCCTTCTAATTGATATCATTTTGTCGAATATGAATTAGATTCAACTGTGAACTCCACTTTTAACAATGGTCTATATATTTTGAGCACTGCTATCAAAGGAGGGATCCAGGTATTTGCCCATGAGTGAAAATTCGTCCGAGAATATGTTTCATTATGCAAAGGGGCAACAAAAAAGCCCAAACAATGGAATCGTTTTCCTAAATTGTTCTTTCATATAACCTTTTAGGCAGTATAACTGTTGTGATTACCAAAGTCATGTCATAATACGTGTACACAAATTGATTTCATACCAGAGAACTTCACTGGGAAAAAAATGTCACTATTTCTGAAGACTACAAATTTGGTTTCTTTGTGGGTAAAAACACTGCTAATATATTTGGTGTACAGGAAAGTGTAGTATTTTGATCTAAAAGTCAGAAGCCCTAATTTTAGTTCCAGCTAGCCTTATGACATCACTTCATATTTCTGAGTTTCATTTCCCAACAATTCCATGGTTCTTTGTAGATGGGGAGCCAAGAATTGAAAAGCATCAAAAACAGCTGAAAACAGTCAGAAGCCTGTCTTCTCAGGATCTTCCTGAAATTCAGTAGGCGTCCTTAACTTGATTACCAAACCTCCAAAGATAGATGATCAGATGACTGGTAAACTTGCATTTTTTCAGGCTTTCATATGATCATCAGAAAATGCTGCCCTAGTCAAAATTCTGCACCTACCAAGGGATGTTATCTGAAAGAACTTAGTTCATCCTGCTTAATGTGGACCTCAAATATTGGCACGTTCTTAATATGTCCTAGACTGGAAGCTGCAAACTTTTTCTGTAAAAAGCCAAATAGTAAATATTTTAGGATTTGTGAGCCATACAGCCTTTGTCACAATTACTCCACTCTGCTCTTGTCACACAAAAACAGCTGCAGCCGATGCATAAATGAGCGAATGTGGCTATGTTCCAACAAAACTTTGTTATCAACAATAGTCAATGAGCCAGAGTTGACCCATGGGCTATATTTTGCTTATTTCCATTCTAGACTCTCTTAATGCCACAGTATCCATCTGCTGTCATAACATAGATTTAATTTATCCTAAATTCTATTTAACCTATTAATATTTTATCTGCTGTCATACTATACATGAATTTATCTAAACATTTGCTTGATCTATTAATATTTAGACATTATTAATATCACCTCATGAGTCTGTTGTCATGCCATATATGAATTTTTAAAAATTTTCGTTTATTCTATCAATATATGTAGTCAATAACAAACACACCTTGAGATAACAAGTATCTTAAGTTAATTATCTATCAGATAATGTAGCAAATCCTCTCCCTCTTCCTTAACTCTTTCTGATGCAAAGGGGTTTTACATAATTATAGCATTGCGAATAAATCTATTTATCCTATTCCTATTTTTCTTGATATTAACCGTATCCTGTGACAGTTTATTTTTGCAGCCTGAACAGTTATGATCTTCATGATTTGTCCTCAGACAACCCCCTCTCCCTCGTCTCCTTGATTATTTTGTGCCTCCATCACTGAGTCTCTTTGGGCTTTGTGAGTCCTTGAAGTGTAGCGACTAGACTGGAACACAGTGTTCCACATCGGTCACATCATCTCTTCCTAATGATGCCCAGTCACACCTTTTGACTGCAGCAAGCAATAAACAAAGTAAAAAGTGTGAAAGTAGGGAAGAAATTGAGAATGTCCAGAGGATTTTTGGAAGAGCAAAATGGACTACATGAAAAGAAAACATTGACTCTTGCAAAACACTCTGAGCTGGCTTCTAATGCATTCCCTAATCTGTTTAAATCCTGGTTGTGCCCACAATTAAGCTTTTGGGGGAGTTGAAAAGAGTAAGAACAAAACCAACATCCTGCTTTGCCTAGGAATGATCCTGTAGTAATTCAGAGGGAAGAGCTCTGGAAAGAATTGTCTCTGATGGATAGCAACCATGCAAAGTTTACACAAACTAAACTTCTTCTGTGGGATGAGAATATCTGGGACATAATTAAGCACATGGGCTAAATAATTCTGGAATGAGCTCTGCTGCCCAGAAAGGACCACACTACTAACCTGGGAAGATCCACTTGTGCGTTGAATTCCTTCTTCTGCCCTCCTGACCCAGTGGGAAAAGTTAACCTGAATTTAGTGAGATCAGTTATAGAGGGACTGTGTTGTCATTGAGAGTCCTGTGCAAAAATTCAAATTAAAATTTATCATAATCATCATTGGGAGTGATCCTGCAAAATTCACTCAACAAACATTTACCAAACCCTTTAGACACTGTGCTAAGTGCTAGGGAAATAACAGTGGGCAAAATGGTCTCTGCCCATGCAGAGCTTATAATATAATGAGGAAGCAGGTGTCAATCAAATTCATGCACATTTGTAAGTATGGTCAGGTCAAGAAAGGAGAAGCATATTCTCTACCAGAGCAACCCTGAGAAATTGACGATTGACCTAAGATCAAAATGAAAAGGTAGAGTTTTCTCAGGAAAAAGAACAACCCATGGGAAGACACTGAGGCGGGAGAGAGCATGCCAAATGTGGGAGAATAGAAGAAATACAGTGTGACTAAACCAAGTTGAAACAAAATATGAGAAAAAGTTGGAGAATGAGAGACAGGCCAGGCCACGCAGGATCTCCAGGCACAATAGGACCTCAAGGAGCCATAGAAATCCTTTAGAGTGTTTAAAGAAGAGGGATAGCATGATCCAATTGGAATTTTTAAAAAGAACCTGCTCTGTGGAGGATATTGTGGGAGGGGAGAGTAAATGCCTGTGGACTTACTCAGAGGTTAAGGCAGTTGGTAAGAAAGCTGCAGCCTGCCTACTACGATTGTTAAATTATAAACTGGAAGGTGGCCCAAGCCCATGTACCATCACACAGTTAAGATGTTTTCCTTCAGGAATATGTGGAAATAAATGTTGTGCCACACAGCTTGATTGACACTCTCCAGTGAGTTTCAATGGTTTGGGATCCCAGACACATACTTCAGAGGATGAAAAGGAGGTTTAATTAACCTTTGTTAAAGAACTCCACAGACGTGACTTTCCTTAGTGTCTGCTTGGTATTTCCATCTGCATGAATTATTTCCAGCAATAAGACAACTAATTGGTTTATCTACCAAGTCTGGTCAATTCTGAACAGTGAGTCTTAAGTACCCCAACAGGAGGTTTTTGAGGTTCTTTGAGGGTTTATTTTTTTATTTGCCTACCTCTCTGCACTCATATTGATCCAAGAGAAGAATCTTTTTTCAAGCAATGGAGTCTAAGAAAGTTTGATTTTATTTGGCACTTTGAGGAGATGGAAAAAAGTAATTTTGCATAAGAATATAAATGCTCGCTGTTCAGCATATTATAGAGTGGGTTTCTGAAGTTGGTGAAAGGTAAAACAGATTTTTATATAGCTTTAAAATTTTTATAACCTTTTTCTTGTATTATAGAATGGAACAAGGAAAACTGATATCACCCGTAATTCTAACACCTAGAAAAAAACTCACTGTTTATATATGGTGAAATTTTTTCCTCTCTCATTCTTTAAAAAATTGTGGATGTATTGTATACACATTTTTTAAAATCTCTTTTTTAAACTTAATGTTATATGATAGTCTGTTTTATATACATCTATATCAATAAATAGTTTCTGAAAACACGGTTTTTAACCCTACGTACATTCTATTATATGAATGTACTGATTTTGCCAATTTAATGTCTAAAATAGTATTAATTTTAACTTCTTTGATCACCAGGTATAATTAATTTTTTCATACATTTACTACTCTCCATATTTCTTCTTTTATGAGTTACCTTTTCATGTCAATTTATCAAAATTTGTATTTGGCTCTCAATATTTTCTTAATTTTTCTTAACATTCTGAATTTTTTAAAAATTAACTCTTTATGTTTTGGGGATATCAATCTATTTTCTATAATGTTTGTTATAAATATTTTTCCCAATTTGGCGATCGTCTTTTAATTCTGCTTAAAATGTTTTTGACAAACAAATCTGTAAATTCTTGTGGCTTGAAGTCTATCAATTTCTTCCTTTGTGATTACTTTTTAGCTGTTCATTCAACAAATACAGTCCGCTCTGTATCTGCGGGTTCCACATGGGCGGATTCAACCAACTACAGATCCAAGGGGCTAAGGTGGTTGCATCTGTACTGAACATCCACAGACTTCTTTTTCTTGTCAGTACATATTCCCTGAATAATGCACTATCACAACAATTTACATTGTATTAGGTGTTATAAGTAATCTAGAGGTGATTTAAAGTATAGGGTAGGGTGTGCATAGGCTATATGCAGATATTACACCATTATATACTATAAGGGACTTGAGTATCAGGATTTTGGTATGGGGGAGTGTTGTTGTCCTGTAACCAATCCCCCGTTGATACCAAGGCACAACGGTACTTATTGAGTGTTATGTGTTAGGCACTAAGCAAGATACTAGGAGCAAAACAGGAAACAAGACAGACGGCTTTGCCTTCTCAGAGCTTACAGTCTGAGGAGAGAGACAGATTAACAAAACCCAGGCCATTATAGCATATCGTAAACTATGCCAAAGGAAGTACAGGATGGCAAGAGTCATCTAGTCTGGACTTTGGGGATAACGGAAGTCTTCTGGAAGAAAGCAACTTCCTTGCTGAGAATGAAGAGACAAGGGCACTGGGAATTGGGGCAGAAGAAACAGTATGTGTGAAGGTTCCTGTTCAGTGAGCTAAATGCCAAATGTCCTCTGTGACCAGAACAGGGAGTGTGTGTACGTGCGAGGGGGTGAGGGGAGCTGTGGTCAAGAGTACAGGAAGGAGAGCACTGGGGAGGCTGTAGGGTAGTCCACCGGAGAGGTGAGGACGGTGGGCAGGGAACAAGTACACCCATCCCTTTTCACCGGGTAAGTGATGCTTCACTTATATATTAAGTTCTTACGCAAACCACACTGTCTATTGCAGAATAATTTACTTATTTACTTTTATTTTTATGTCAATTTTTGGGTTAGCATCAGCCTGCTTTTAAGTTTTAAGAAACATTTAAACTGGTAAGGCATGTTCTGTGTCATCACTTCTTATTTTCAAAATTGATTTATCTACTCTTGCTAACGTGTTCTCCTAAATAAACTATAAAATGGGTTTGAAAAATTAGAAAAGTATATGCATATATATAAATGTGCGTGTACATGTGTACATGTATATACACACATAAATCTCCCATTGGTAATTTGTTGGGAATGTGTTAAGCCTATAGATCGGTTGTGGAAGAAATAGCTTTTTTTCTTTTTAATATTGAATCAGCCCATCAAGAAACATTGAACATCTCCCCACCTATTTGAATTTCCTTTTATATTTCTTGTTAAAACGTTAGAGTTTTATTCATAGAGGTTCTGCACATTTCTTGTTAGAGCTATTCTTATATATTTTATAATTTTAGTTTTTCATTATAAATGGATCTTTTCCTTCGTATCTTCCTCTCTGATATTGCTAGAATATAGGAAAAATACTAATGTATGTATATTTTCTTTCTATCTGACTGTCATAATTAATTATAAAAGTTTCAGTTGATTGTAAGAGTTTGTAATCATGACTACAATGTCTGTAAATAATGATAATATTCCACCTTCCAATGGTTGCATCTAATTATATTTGATGTCTTACAGCATTGATTATAACTTCTATTAAATAATAATAATAGTGAGCATCCTGTCTTAGTATCAATTTTAAGAATGCCTCTTTGTTTAACATTTGTCAGAATATATGCTGTAAGAGCTAATAAAATAAACTTGAGAAATGCTACAAATGAAATTCTCCCTCCCAGGGATTCTTAATTCCTATTAATATATTAAGAGACTGAGATCTGCAATAAAGAAACTAGTTAAACTGAGTTTAACCCAGCATTTTTGAAATACGTTTGACCACAGAAGTATTTTTTCTCTCATTTGGAAATTTACACCATTTATGAGCATCAAAATTGTATTAACTTGGGGCCAGCCCTGTGGCATGGTGGTTATGTTTGCACACTCCCCTTCAGCAGCCCAGGTTCTCAGGTTTGGATCCTGGGTGCAGACCTACATGACTTGTCAGCCATGCTGTGGGAGTGACCCACATGTAAAATGGAGGACTACTGGCACAGATGTTAGCTCAGGGCTAATCTCCCTCAGAAAAACAAAAAGAAAAGAAAAAAATTATATGAATGATCTTAATTAATACTTTTTAATTAGTTAATTTTAATTAATACTTACTTTTTTGATATTTTGTGCATCTTTCTCTCTTTTGCCCTATGGACTATGATTTGGTTTTGCTTTTTTTTTTCCTGAGGAAGATTAGCCCTGAGCTAACATCTGTGCCAGTCTTCCTCCACTTTGTGTGTGCATCACTGCCACAGCATGGCTAATGAGTGGTGTTTGTCCTCGCCTGGGATCCAAACCCGTGAACCCAGGCCACCAAAGCAGAGTGTGTGAACTTAACCACTACGTCCGCCACAGGGCTGGCCCTTTTGCTATTACTTTTTCCAGTAATTTGGAAGACAGTCATCTTTTTTATTTCTACAAGAGATTGCCCTAAGATTTTTCAAAACATTTCTGCCCATATTTTATGCTTACCAAAGACAAAGACACCGCCATCCACTTTCCTGGTTAAGTTCAGGATGAAATGATATGTTTGAACAAGCCCATCGCAGATGAGAAATATAAGCCATTTTTACTTCCTTCCAAGCCTTTTCTCAGTATTTGTAAGAATAACTTAACATTTTTAATCAGATTACCATCAGTAAATATTTTATATCACATGACTTCTCTTTCATGAATTATTTTCTCTATTCAGCAATGTAATCATGTTTACAACACACCCCTTGGCAGTTCTATGATTATCTCATTTCTGTGTCCAGCATATTGTCCTTTTACACCATAAATTTCTTATTTTTGACTCCTATTTTAATTCATCTTTCAGGCAACTAAAGGTACCTTCAAGAATTAATCTCAATTATGGCAAGTAGGTCATAGATGTTTTTAAATCTCTTGGTTAGCTTAAACAAATTTCTGTTAGCTTTCAACATAAGGACTGATTTGTCTGGCTATAAAATTCTTGTCTCACCATCTTTCTTGCCTCTCATTTTAGTCATGTGGTGGAAAAATCTGAGATCACCCGTATTTTTGTTTCTTAGTAATCTGTTGTTTTCCTGGATTTTGATAGGTTTTACTTTATAATTCAAATATTTTATAATAATGTATCTAGGTTTGGGCTCTTTTTGCTGATTTTGCATAGTACTTGTTGAATCATTTCCATTTCCAGAGTCAGATCCTTCATTAGCACTGGGAAACTTTCTCTTTTCTAAAATTTCTTTTATAATTTTGAGTATTTCTCTGGTTATAGTTTCCTTATTCTTTTTTTAATACATATTTTTTAATTTGAATGATGTTTATAGAAGTATAATTTATATCCAATGGCATACCGAGACTCTAAGTGCATAGTTTGATCAGTTTTGCCAACTGTGTATAGTTACCCACATCCTTATTAAGATATAGAACATTTCCGTCACTCCAGAAAGTTTCCCCACGCCCCTTCCCAGGCAATCCCAATACCAGAAGTAACCACTGATCTGATTTCTATCACCTCTGATTAGTTTTGCTCTTCTGAATGTCATGTAAATGGAATAATACAATATTACGCATAAGACTTCTTTTACTTCTCATGTTTTTTGAGATTTGTCCATATTGTTGCTTGTATCAGTAATTCATTTCGTGTATTGCTGAGTAGTATTCTGTTATATGACTAAACTACAATTTTTTTGTTGATTTTCCGATTTGTGGATTCCTGGGCTATTTCCAGTTTGGGGCTATTATGAATAAAGTTCCTATTAACATTCTTGTTAGGTTTGTTGTGGACGTATTTTTCCTTTCTTTTGGATAATGACCTAGGGGTGGAATTTTGAGGTCAAAGAGTGGGAATACATTGAATTGTTAAGAAACTGCCAACAGTTTTCCAGTTTTTGTGCCATTTTACACCCCTACCAGCAATGTAATTTATGAGTTCCGATTGCTCTGTATGCCCCACCAACATTTTATGTTGTCACTCTTTCATTTCAGCTATCCTAGTGAGTGTGTACTGCTGTCTCATTATGATCACTGGTCTCTTTCTCATGAGTACAAATTAACACTATTTTGCTTCTGTTTCCCATTTTATTTATCTACCATCTCCTGTCTCATCTATTCCTCTTAGGGAGTACAATGTAGGGCTTCTATATTTTAGAGAGTTCTGATTTTGTTTCCTATAGTGTCAGTTTTACCTCTTACTGCCTTAGGTGGACATATTAATACTATTATTAATATTATTCCTTTTTGGTTTCCCTACAATCCCTCCTTATCTCACCCAGCACCTGTTTCCTTCCATCCTGTTATCTCATCACGCCTACCTGTCCTTTTTCACAGTGTCCTTTTTCTACATCCGTTGAGGATAAGAAACAGTTTTCTCAAGTTGTTTTTGAGATGATGTTTCAGTTACCTTGTTGTATACTTTTTCCACGGTCTATGCTATTTATTTTTCAGGCTTACTCATCCAGGAATGAAAATTAATTCACTTAGGACCAATATTTGTGAACATATAGTATATGCAATGTGTTCCTGAATCTGCTCATTATGTGCTAGTCTGTAAGTTTTCTGGTCCACAGCTGGAGGGCAGAATGACATGTCCTAGTTCAATATTGGCTTCTGACAGGAATGCTGCTGATGTAGCTTTGTGCATTGAGGATAGGATCTTCTCTTCCCCTACTGCCTATTCTCTTACACTCAAAGTGGAGAACACAAAAATTAACCATTTGGGGGATACCCTTCTTCCAGGGCTCCTCTTTTCTCCTCCAGTAGCCTTTTCTTGTTGGATGTATGCTCCAGCATTCAATGTGCCGCTACTCAGTCTTGTAACATCCAACTTCATTGTTTTCTGGGGGTTGAGATTTTTATACGAATATAGAACAGATGCTCTGCTGGGTTGAAGATGGTTCCATCCAGCAGAGCTGAACAGTTTTCAAGAAAGAAATGAACTGTCTCCCTACCTTCTTTGAAGCCAATAGTTTGGTTTTGTTTCCAGGAGCAAATCATATGTTGGTTAATAATTATGATTCTCAATTCAATACCATGGGTAATGATAATCCTGACATTTCTTTCAAGTTTCTGGCTATGGATTGACTGTAGGTCTTGGGTTTTGGTATTGTCTAGACCTTTCTTTCTCTCCCCTCATCCACTCCAAGTCTTCATCAGTAGTCAAAAGTAGAGACTTCTTTCCAGAAAAAAATGTCTTCTTTGGGGCTGACCCAGTGGTATAGTGGTTAAGTTCACACACTCCATTTGGGTAGCCTAGGGTTCACAGGTTTGGATCCCAGGCACAGACCTAGCACCACTTGTCAAGCCACACTGTCCCACATACAAAATAGAAGAAGATTGGCAACAGTTGTTAGCTCAGGGGCAGTCTTCCTCACACACACACACACACACGCACAAAGTCTCGTTAAATCCTTTCCAGTTTTAAGATTTTATCATTCTATACATTTCCCCCGTGAATCTTGGCTAAACTCCTCACTTAATCAAGTCCAAGTTTGTATGTACAACTAACGTGTTTCTCTATTTTACATATATAAATAAATTCAAATATATAATGAACTCTCTAGCAGTCTTTAGTATTTTGAAGTGTTGTCTTACCAAGAAAACCCTTTTACAGTTGACCAAATGTCCTGGGGGAGAAGGGTGGCAGGAAGCTAGTTAATCACATTATAGTTACTTTCTTAAAAGGGTGATAGGCATATGTTTCAAAAGATGTGGCATTATCATCTCTGAGTGGCACCTGAATCCAAATCTACTAATCTTTATTGAGGTCCTGTGATGTATCAAGCACTGTAATAGAAAGTAGACATATAGAGATGTGTAAGACATGGTCTTTTGCATTGGGTAATTCAAGGTCTTCCTCCAACTTCTACCACTGTTATGCGTGGAACTGGTGAGTCCAGTCTTTGGAATTTGTGAAGTCTCCCATATTGTTTAAAAGTCTTTTGACTCTCATACAAATGCATTTTATTATCTCTTAGGATTACATCCTTTATGTCTCCAAGGAACTCTTTTGACTCTGAAGTTATATTGCACTGTTCTATGGGGGTAATAAGATTGGTGAGTGAGAGTCTTTGAAGAATAACACTAAATAGCCCAGAAACTAAGACAGAGCCTTCAGCGCAGCTCTTGAGGCATCCTATAGGTAACCTCTGCTATGTAAAATGAGAATCTCAAATCCTGTTCCCTCAGGAAATACACCTGCTCTAGTCATAAGATTCAAAACATAATTAGACATTTCATCAACACATATGCATATATTATATTCTCTCAGGATACTTTTCCAATCCAGAAGTAAGATGATGAAGTTAAATTTCACTCTTCTTTGAGAGAAAAGTTTCACACAATTAGCCTTTGAAATACCTGTTCCCTAAAGTACCACAAAAACATTATCCCATGAAACAATGTTTCTAAGAAACACATATGTCCCTCCTCTTGATGATTTTTCTTATCACCACCAATAAAAATAAGAGCCATGTTGTTCTCTTCATGACCCACAAAGAAAAATCAATCTTGACTTTCTCAATCTTGGCTTGCAACACCAAGGATACCAAACAAAGGTAAAGTTCAAGGAGAGAAAGATCAACTACCTGCCCAAAATATTTAGTATAGCAATTCTGAGCTTTGGGTAAAAATTCAAATTCTCATGTTTGTTCACTAGAAGAAAAGAGGAGCTTTGTTATCAGGAAGCCATATCCAAGAAGTAAGTTGGTCCCACTAATACTTTGTTTGCTCCATATGAATTATTGTTCTCTTTACACAGATATTTGACAAGTTATTAGCAAAGCTGTGTTAGACTAGCACAGAGCCACATCAGATCTGTATTAACAGCCCCTGGACCATAATTTAGTAAGATTATGCCCCGCTCTGTGCCATGAGTGGTGGACAATATTTCATACCACAAATGGTCAGAATGATGTTGGATCCAAAGTTTTGGCATGACAGGATGCTGTCTGCCTCATTGTGATGATTTCAGACACAACATGTTGATTCCTGGCCATGGTAGGAGCTCAAGAAATCTTCTGTTCTCTTCCATTCAGGGGGTCTTGCTAGTTACACACTCAGCAAAATGCCCTGCTGAGCAAGGCATCACCTCTGGCATAACCCCATATTTGATACCTAAGGGATTTTTTTAACCATATTTTTCCAAGAGCCCAACTTTTATAGCACGAGAATCCATTCAGTTTTCTACTGCCTGTAGAAGAGGACAGCTCAGTCTTTCTGAAAGGATCATTCTCAAACAGGGGAGAGTTTGAGGCAACATGTCAGCAAGGTGGATTGGTAATTGGTGCTCCTTCCAGAGCCAGATAAAAGATGCAGTTGATTCAGATTCTGTCCTGTCCCTAGTACCATTTGGGAGCAGGATATACCCAGAACACAGCAGACAATGAGAAGTCATCAGAGATTTAGAACATGTTTAAGAACAAGGTCAAGAATTGGGTCATTACACAACATCCCCCCTTTGATTGTTAGAGGACAGATGCTCCATTAACAGAGGAATTTCCATTGACATTTTCAGGGACACATAAAATAATTGCCACCTGAATGTTCCAGGCTTTCAAAGGAGTATAAGTAAGGCCTAGGGCTATATTCCATTCATGTCTTTAGTGACAGCTTCATTGTTAGTATATCTTGTATTATTAGTTTATTTTCAAACGGACACCTGCATATATTTTTCTAAAGTAGAAAGGAGCCATATTATGATCACCATTCTTAAGAGACTCACCTAAAATGTGTTCATTTAATCTCTCAATTACTTATAAACAGCTGTGGCCCACCCACCAAGTGCTGGATACTATGCTAGGCACCATTATGAAAGGTGACCATTCTCCACCCTCAAGAAGCACACAGTCTAGTGGACGAGAGAGCTGTAATACAGTCATGGATGAGAGTGGGGCAGTTACTGAACAAGCAGGAAGAGAGAAAGGAGGACATTCTATAAAAGAAACAGCACACACAAACTTACAGTGATTTACATGTCCCTGATATTTTGGGCAATTGCCAAGAATTGCAAAGAAAAGCACACAAAGAAGAAGGAGGAAGTGACAGCAAGTGTAGCTGAAAAAGGTAGATTGGAGTCAGATTGTAAAGAGCTTTGAACACTGTGCTAAGTGGTTTGATCTGTGATTCGGAGGAGTCACTGTTAGCAGGAAGCTTGAAGTCAAGTCTCTTGATTCATAAGCATGGTTTTCTCTGCTAGATTACATTCATCCCTCCAAATGCTAGTGACCACTACACTGCATTTGACTAAAGATCACTCAATGGAGATATATAAATTGCCTGTTAGAAGTGATTGGTGAGTTCTCTTATTATTATCTCCCTCTTACAGATGAGGAAACTGAAGCATAAAGTAGTTAAGTCACCAATCCTAGGTCACACAACTAGTTGGGTGATCCCAGGCACTCTGGCTTCAGAGTCTTTAGTCTCAACAGCAGCACATACCCTCTCTTGACCTAGAGATCTTAACATGTTTGTCTGTGGTCTACTGATGCTATGTCAGTAAGTAAAGGCTACCTTCCAGAATAGATTTGATAACTGGCCAAGTTTGAAACTGAACGGATTAATGTCTATGATAACACAGGTCTTGGGGTCAAGGAATGAAGGATGTTCCCTTGTCATGTCTCCAAATATCTTTTTCTTTATCCTTTCATGGCTCTCTAAAACCAGGTATCTGAACTGGGCAGCCTTGCCCTGTTAAGGGTAAAGAGTACTAGAAGGATCTTAAAAGAATGTTGACAGATTTGATGAGACCTCTGAGATACTACAAATATTGCAATTGTGTTTACTACCCAAGACATTGAACATTAAAGGTTGAAAATCTAAGAGAGATATTATGTACCTGATAAATTTTGGTTGTTTTGTTTCGTTTAAACATTCATGAATAGAATGGAAAAGACATAGCAATGTAAGTTGAAGTCAAAGCAGGATAGACAGGTTCTTCAAGTGTTTCTCTTTATGCATTGATACTAATAACGTCCAAACAGGCCCCAGGGCTGTCTTCTGACTTTGTACTTACCAAAGAAGCAGAGTATCATTTTCCTTGGAAGCCCAAATATTAAATATACTCTTATAATGTGACTCAAATATTGTGGTTTTATAAATCATCTACTGTGTTTTGAATATCTGTGGCTCTTCAGTACCTTATTAGGAATCAATATTCACTGGAAGTTCAACATCAAGACTTGTTGTGTGGGAGAAAGAAGAGGTACTCCAAAGGCTGGAAGCACAGTGGGAATTGTTACAGCAGGACATATCTAACGACATAAAGAAAAACTCAATTAACTGGTACTGGGATACACTGCAACTGCTGTGTGATGCACTCATATCCCTTTCCTTAGCAGTGTTTGAGCAGAGACTGAATAACTATTGAGGGTGCTCCTAAGGTGGAATAAGAGTATGATATCTGAGGCTGGACTAGAACGGCCTCTGGAGGTGCCTCGAGCTCTAAAGTATTATGAAATAATTTACAAGCACCGGCCTGCACAAAGATCTTAGTATTCTTTTTTATCATACTCATTTATTCCATATGAAAAAAGATATTCGGTCCACTTTTAGGAAGTAGTCTCTTCAGGTTCATTTTTATACCTCTGATATTTTAATATATGTTGAATATATAGATCTATAGGTATTATATATCTAGATATAGAGATTTATTTATTCATGTGTGTGTATATGGCAAACACCTTTACAGCATTTCATTATTCCTCTGACCATATTTACAAGGTAGAACATGGAGATGTATTTCTATGATTATATTGTAGATGAAAAAACCGGGGCCCAAGATCTTCCCACATTCTCCTGTCTCTGATGCTTGTTGGTAATGGCCCTTTGAATAGAGTACTTTATTATATATGTGGACATTTTGTTCGGTTTTAATTACAATGAAAACTCCTTAAGGGGAGGGGCCATGGAACATACAGATAACTTTTTATGGAGAGTCTTTATCTTTTGTTTTGTTACTATAGAATGCATTGCTATTGGTCAAGCTACCCCTTTCCCGCACATAGCTAATATTTGAGAAGTACATGTCAAATTGACTTGTCCTATTTGGACTTTCCCAGTCTCTTGGGTCCGATCGAAAGGAGACTATGCACAACTTACAGCTGATGAAGCAGTTGTAAGTCAAAGTGTCCCAATAGCAGGGCACTTTTCAGACACCCTGGTACTACCAGTCGTAACGAGATAGAAATAACAAGATAAGTGTGTGTAGGTGACTATATAGGACTTCCCTCCATAAATCAGCTCTTGCCTGGGTCATACAATAAATTCTCAGAAGCATTTGCAAAACTGGGTCTTGCTTTCGTTGCCTTAAGGTGGCTGCATAAAGCAGAGATGACTGCTAGATTGAAAGGAAAATTGGTTTGTTTTCCTGTTGCAATGCTGAGAGGCTGTGATAATGGTTTGGTTAGACCCTGCTAAAGAGCCTAAAAGAAGATTTGAAGTCTACTTGGAAATGAGCTTGATTGAGGAGTCAAGTTCCTTCTGCTTTGGCTTTCCTTGTACAAGAAATCTCACCCAAGGATCAGCTATATATTTTTCAGGGTCATGGTTTTGCAAAAGACTGGGCCATTTTCTCCAAGTCACTGATTTCCCTAAGAACTGAGTGTCTTCTTAGAACTGCTCAAGTTCCCAAGGCACCTTGGTAGACATTAAATCAAGTAAACTCACTCCCAAGGGCCTGTCTGTGTTCCTAGCCAGCACAGGGTTTATCTCTTGCCGTAAAGATTCATTTACAGTACCCATCGGTCATTCTCTAGGCTATTAATTAGACAAGCACACATCAGTGCCAGCTGCCCTTCTCTTTCACTGCTGAGCGACCAAAAAAATTGGCCTGTGCCAACTCTGGTGAAAATTCCACCTTTTTTTTCAGCTAAGTATCACTTCCTCCCTTGCTCCAAAGCAATGCTTGGTATGCTGATGCCAATGTTGCTATGGATTCTCAAGATGGCACCAGGAAAGTGAGTGATTGAACTCATATCTCTGTTTGATGCAGCTTCCCTGAGTGTCAAAAGATGGATCCAAGTTTTCAGGCACTCCTGTGAGACAGAAGTTTCTTCAGCAATATACTTCATTGTTAAAACATGGGAGAAGAGGTAGAGAAGGTTTGCAGTAGGTGGATTTCTGCTCACTCCTACATACTGCCTTTCCTTGGCGGAGTACTTCTGGGGATTGTATTTTTCAATCATTCATTCACAGCAACTCCAGGAGCTTCTATGATTAACCTTATTTTTCAGAGATGAAGAGACTAGGTCAAAACAGTGAAGTGTCATGCCCATGACCAGATGGCTGAGAAGAATCCAGGCCAAGGCTTAGACTCTGGTCTTCCAATCGATGTCATGTCTAACGCTCTGTCTTCTACTCCATGGCTGCCTTCTCAGTTCCACGAAGGGAATCAAAGCCTGGAAGGATAAATACCAACAATGAGAGTAAAATTAATAATTGATTTTTAAGCACTTGCTATGGGCCAGATACTGTACTAACAACTTGATATGTCCTATTGCTTCTATTCTTCACAATTTTGGAGGGCTATCATTATGTCCATTTAAAGAAGAAACTGGGTTTCAGAGAGCACAAGTGACTTCCTCAAAGTTACACCGATTGGTAGAGACTGAATCCATCTCCAGACCTAGGTGTTGAGCCATAGAATTTGCTGGTGCCATACAGCTAAAAGCTGGGAGAAAAATCAGGGCGTTGTGAAGGATAAAAGATCTGAGTTGGAGTTCTCACTCTGCTGCTATTCATCTGTGTGATCTCGGGCAGTCCATTAACCCTTCAGACTCTTGGCTTCTTATTATAAAATGGGGCTGGTACTATTTGGCCTGATATCTCACAGAGAAGGATACGTCAGGCAAGACATGCGTAGGGTCTCTCTAAACTGGAGAGCACCATCCAAAGGCAAGGTACCACTCTTAGTGTTAGAATTGGGACTACAGCTAGTGTCCTGACCCCTCACAGCACTGCCCAGAAAGTCTGGGTGCTTCCCTCAGTCCCATACTCCCTCCACAGCTGCCAGACCAGCTTGGTTTAAAAAAGCTTGGTTCTTAGCGAATGTGTCCATAAGAGTATCTCCCTTTTCTTACAGTATAAAAACTCGTTAAGCTTCCCTTTACAAAGAGTGTATTTTCAAGCTCCCTCTCATTGGCTGCTGGGCAAAGCAATTGTCAGTCAACAAACCAGGTGGATAGAGTCACTGCTCTGAGGGTTTTATATTTTGAGAATGACTTGCAACTTTCTTTGCCCTGGAGTAAACAGGACTTTCACAGGGAAGGTCTTGGGGCAGCTTGTGGCCAAGACAGAATGAATTTGCTCTTGTGTTCAAGGTCATCAACGATCATAAGAGCTGCCATTTACCAAGTGCCCCCTATGGGACAGGTGGATTAAGAATATTATTTATAAACCTCAGATAGCCCTGTGAAGTATTTTTATTCCCATTTACAAAGGAAGAAAGTGAGGCTCTGGGAGAATTGCTCAGGACCTCAGAGCTAGTAAGTTTCCCACTGGTCTTCCTGCCAAGTCAGTCATTCTGCATCATCCAAACAACTAGCCAGTTTCAAGGTGTCGCCCCTCATCCAGTGCCTCCGCTCCCTTCTTGCCGATCATGAGACCCGCTCAGGGCCTGGAGGGCTGCACCAACAGGAAAGAAATCCTGCCTTTGCTAAAACTCACACCCACACTTGGGCTGGAGCTGAGCTCTCACCAGCCTCTCCCTCTACTTTCTTTTTTTGACAGTTTATCAAAGCCTTTGCTTCTTTCATATTCATTCACTCCCGGGTTTCTATTTAGTTGTGATGATAGATAAAATATTTTCTGAAAGGTTGATGCCTTGGAGTATAAATGAGGAATTTATGGGAAATAAAGACGCCACAGGGACTGGCCCGGTGGCGCAGTGGTTAAGTGCGCACGTTCCGCTTCTCAGCCGCCCGGGATTCGCTGGTTCAGATCCCGGGTGTGGACGTGGCACTACTTGGCACGCCATGCTGTGGTAGGCATCCCACAAATAAAGTAGAGGAAGATGGGCACGGATGTTAGCTCAGGGCCAGCCTTCCTCAGCAAAAAGAGGAGGATTGGCAGATGTTAGCTCAGGGCTAATCTTCCTGGAAAAAAAAAAAAAGAAGCTCCAAAATGTTGGAGGAATTGAAATATACAAAATATTAATTTTCAGTCTCATTTACAGGTCTCCCATCACCTTATTTTGGAATATCAAGATAGGTCATTTGGCTATGGAATTGTTCAGTAATAACCAGAATCTATTTAGAGAGCTCGAAAGGGTAAAATGCACAGAGGAAGAATATATTTTCAATAACTTGTTTTCTTTTCAATTTTCAATTTTTGAAGGAAAGTTTTTAGAAGTTTTTTTTTAATTTCTCTAAATTTCATCCCCGTTAAGGTAAATTTCTAACAATAAAAATGACACCTTGAAATCTTTCTTTCCAGTCCAGCCACGTGGTGTAATGGTTAAATTTGGCACCTTCCTCTTTGGCGGCCCAAGTTCATGGATTCAGTTCCTGGGTGTGGACTTACACCACTCAACAATGGCTATACTGTGGCAGTGACCCATATACAAAATAGAGGAGGATTGGCACAGATATTAGCTCAGGGCAAATCTTCCTCAGGAAAAAAAAAAAAAAAAAAAACCTTTCTTTCATAACTTTAATCACAGGAGATTAGTGGGAATTATTATTATTCCTAGCCTTATAGAACCACATAGTAAATCATAGCTCTTCCTTTCCAAAATAACGTTTATCAATGAGATACGTTGTCTATCTCATAATCATAACCACATTCACATCTGAGATAGCTTAAATGCAAATGTCTGCAAATGACACAGCCTGACTCAGAAAGAGAATAGAGTCCACATGACATTCTGTGAATCCTTTTTGTCGATGGATTTGGCATTTCTCTTGTAGCATTTCTTTATAGTTAAGAACAGTCGATTGACTTGCAAACTGTATGAGCCTCTGTAACCTTTGGTGAGGTAAGGGGGCTTAGAGCTCCACTTCCATGTGTTTTGCATTATTTTTCCTGCTTCGGAGGAAAGAAGCTCTATTCCCATGCTGGAGCTTCCTGCCCAGGGACCCTGCTTTCTCTGTGGCCAGCTCTGGAGAGCTGGAAATCCAGCCGGGCCGAGACAACCAACAGCAGAGACATGGGACACATCCTCAGCTCTTTGGAACTTCACTGTTGTTGTTATGGTGATGGTTCTTATTTAGGAACAAAGACTTCAAGGGGGACGGATCAGCTGGCTGCAAGGAGGATTTTAGGCTTCTTGTCATAAGCAAATCATCAGGCTAACAGGTTACCTGTAGAGAGTGTGTGCCGTTCACTGAGGACACCTCTGTCAGAGCTGCTGTAAACACAGTCCCAGCGATTGATTTTATAATCCAAACGAGGTAGGCATTACATAATTTTTGGTGGGGAAGAAGGAGTGGGGAAGAAAGAGAGAACAAAGAATTTAGTGATACAAACAAAGCAGGAAGCCAAAGAAAACATCTTTCAGCAGCCAAAATAGTTTCCTATTTAGAGAACTGGTGTCTCCTAATTAACCACAAATAACAAAAAATAAAGTAAGACTAAATGGCCAGGTACCCAAATAGCAGGGGCAGGGAAATTAGGGCCAGGAATTCACACTCTGCAATTTGAGAAAGGAGAGAGGCAAACAGAAGTTGGAAATGCCAATGTCTGTTTGAGGAAATAAAAGGAAGAGATTTCTGTAAGCATCCCACAGAAACGAACATTTCTGTGCAATGCTGAGGACACTCATTGAAGGTTATCAACTTTGCAATTTCTCTAGGAACTGGAGGAATGCTCCATGGAGTCAAGAGCAGCATATAATGAAGCATTCCATTTGTTTACTTTGGTGGGTGTAAGTTGACTTACCAAGCAATGCTCTGATTGGGCTAGAGGCCAGCACTGTTTCAGCAGGAACAGGGACTCTTCCCCTGGGGCAAGCCTTTCTCAACCTTCTTGCTCTCAGAGAGGTCCTGAGATGTCTGTAGGAGAAGTATAAAATTTGTCAGCATCGTTGGCAAATTCCTGAAGTAGAGCTGGGCTACCTAGAATACTGCCCTGTCTTTGGGGATCTGAAAGGAGCCTGAAGGATGTTGTAAGAGAGATTAAAGGGCTCGTTAGAGAAGAGATCCCATCAGCACGTACAGTGCAACATCCCCAGACTGCTCCGCCATTGTCAGGGCAGGTATCAGAGGCTGATTTCCCCTCTTGCCAGGACGAGCATTGTTCCTTTGGCTTGCCAGTCTCGGTCCTCATGCCATTGCATGCCCAGGAAGCACCCTCTAGGGTTGATGCAGATCCAAGGTGTCAAACCCAAGTGGTAAGGGAACCCTAAACCTCGCCTTCTGGGAGCTGTGCTGTGGTCCACAGATTGGCTGAGGATGCTTGCTCTGAGTGCCACCCACTGGTGACGGAGGCTTCCTGAAGGAAGTGGGTCTCAGCCACAGGCCCTTGAGCGCTCTCAGGGATGGTGCCAGGTTAGTCAGCTGACTTATCTTCAGCCTCCACCCACATTTATGCCCAGCAGGTCCTTCTCTCCCGCCTCGAAAACTGAATGGGCGTGATGAGGGGCCTGGCAATTGCGGTCATGAGTGACAGATACAAGTTGAGTTGATGAGTGGCGGCACATATGCAAACTCAGCCAGAGTGACATTCAGCTGAGTCTTAGGCATTCACCTGAGCCCTGACTGAGTCAGTCACTCCCAGATCTGAGCAATGAGAGAACCCTCCCATGGGGAAGCCCGGCAGCTGGATCAACCTGGGAAGCAGCCAGAAAGAGAAGAGTGGCCCTGTGACTGATTAATGTTCAAAGACAGAAAAAAGAAACACAAAAAATGATTGCAGCTTCACTTCCAATGAGCCAGTGAATCCCTTCAGGTCTCATAGCAAAGCGTACAGGTGGAGCTGGACTCACCCGCTTTCTTTCCCATTTGTGACTTTTTATTTCCCCTCATTGCTGAATTTCTTGGCAAACTGACTGACCTCAGATGAAAAAAAAAAAAAAAAAAAAAAAAAAACCCTTGAGGTCAGAAGAAAGTGGTTGGAAAAGAACCTACACACCCCTACTCCTGAGACCCATTTCCTGGGGGGAGGTCACTATGCCTTCACTTAGTCTGTTTGCAAACACACTGGATTGCTCTGCCACTGGTTTGGGGCTGCTGCCCAGCCTCCCAGGCAGGAGTCCCATGCCTCCCTCCTGCACAGCAATCCTCACATGGTAGCCTGGGAGACTGAGGAAGGTTATTTCAGCAGAAACAATTCTCCCGAGGAGGCAAGTCCTACCAGCTAGGAGTTTTGTTCAGCTTTTGCTTGCTGAGGTCCCAGCCTACTCCCCACCCTATATTCACTTTCCTTCTGACCCCTTGGCGGATAGTATTGCTTTCTCCCATGCAAGACTCCTTCACCTTCAGGCAAAATAGGCCAAGACCAAACCAGTTTCACATTTTAGAGTGTGATTTTGTAAGAACTTCCAACTAGGGCAGCCATGGGCAACCTCTTCAAAGGAACAGGAGGAGTTGTCTTCTCCCAAATGCCATTGCAATGGCTTCCTTTGGTGGCCAGATCTATGGACAGTCAGAACACATTGGGTATCTCTACTCTGATGAGCAAAACCCAGCTCACTTCTTTGCTTTCCTGTTTTTCCCTTGAGGGTCCAGGGAATTGCTAAATATGTCACACAATCCTGCCATGTCTCCTTCAGAAAACTTGGAGCCATCTCCCAGGGGAGCAACAGTTCACTGTTCCATGAGCATCCTCTCATGCTATGGAAGGAGGTAGAAGAGAAAGCTATGCCTTTCATACTGCCAGTTCCATACCCAGCCTTTCCTGGGCATGATAATGCTCAATGCAGCCAGAGGAGGAGACTCTGTGATGTCCAAGGAGAGAACGGTTGGCACAGGCTATTTGAAGGAGATTATCCTGAAGCTGTAGTTCAAATGTAATACAACCATTTATTCAGCAAGTGTTTATTGAGTATCTATCATATGCCAGGGTCCTAGAGCTATGGAAGCTATGGAACTACTACTGCAAAACCTGGGAAGTTAAGAGTCAAAGGCAAGACACTCAAGACCAGTGAAGGTTCTATGCTCAGGGCAGACGTCCCTTGGCCCCAGCCAGCTCCTGCTGTGGGGGACTGCTCCCCTTTCTGGCTTCTCCCAGTGGGAGGAAGAGACAAGGTATGAGGAGCAAGGGTGCAAGAAGTTTCTTCTCCTCAGGGAGGTCAGGCTTTGGAGAATTCCTTCAAAAGTCTCAGTTGGCCTTAAATGTCCCCAAATGTGCTTGCTCTTGTATAAGCCCCCTTTCTCTATGCATGTTCAGTCTCTGAGCAGACAGATGGCCTGCAAATAAGAATCTTTAAGAAAGTAGGGCTGTTCTTTCATTTCCCTTGTTTTTTCTCTATTTAATTTCCTCTCTTCACTTCCTTCCCTTTTATCCTGCCACACTCTTGTCACCTCCCAGGAAACTTAGTGCTCCTCCCTGCCTACGGGATGGAGCTCAAACTTCTCAGCCTGGCCTTCCACGAAGCGCAGGCTCAGTGTAGGACTGTGGAATACGGTGTCAAAATGAACCCTTGTGTTAGTCTTTTTCTGTGCCTATATTGCATAGGAGTTGATGGACTGCTTTTTCTGGAAACTTGAGGATTAGTATTTTCCTTCAAAATCAAGTTTTACTTTTTGCTTAGAGCCTGCTGAAGACTAAGGTCCTCTTCCCCACCCCTAAACCCAGGCAAACCCAATAGGCACATGTGAGCAGGCCTTCTCCTGAGTCCAGGCTCTGACCCTCGGAACCAGATGAAACAGTGTGCTCTCATGTTTCTCAGCGAGGGCTGTCTTCCCTGCCCTCTTCTCGTAACTGCACAATGATAACGATCCTCCATACTTTAATATGCAGATAAATTATTAACAGTGGGTTGTACCTTTTCCCAGGCTGTAAAAAGATGATTGGTTAGAGTCCCAACGTTCTCCTCATCACTGTAGAAATGTAGAGGAGGATGTCATCTCAGGCCACTTGCCTCTGAGACTCATAACAAAGATGTGTCAGGCTCCAGCCAGGAGCATAAGTGGGGTGACAGATGGCAGGAAGCCCACAGGTAAGAGACTTTAGTCACTTTCACCTTTCTTCATCAGTTTTGATTCTTTCCTTTCATCTTTCTTTTCTGGGACTGGAAATGGGCAGGGGGCGAGGGTATGATTAGGATGTCAGTGGTTGCACAAAGGTCTTAGGGAAAGCTCAGTGTTTTAATAAGTGAGGGGCAAGGAAGCAGTGTGTTAACATACAGACCAACATGAAGCTCCACGCCACTCTAGACCTCAGTGTTCCGGAGAGAAAGTGTGGACCTGGTGTGCGAGCAAAGGTCAAAAGGCCAGCAACGATAACACAGTGGCATGGTCACGTGACAGCCCAGTCCTGGGGAGGTGGGGAGGGGAAGCTGGGAGGGAATGAAAGATGCTGGAGTCAGGATGCATTGCACTGATATGGACTGGGGACATTGCCAGATCTCACTGGAAGGCAGAGAGGTAGACAGAGGCCAGCCAATGAACTGTGAAGGGCCACAGGAGCCCATGCCAGGATGAAGTCTGGGTGATTCGGCTGAGTTTTTTTTTTTAATTTTTTTTATTTTAACAGACCTCATTTTTAAAAGCAGTCAGGTTTTGTAGAAAAATTGAACAGAAATGACAGACAGTTTTCATATCCTCTTCTCCTCTACATACAGATTCCTCTATTATTAATGTCTTGCATTAGTGCGGTCCATTTATTACAATGATGAACCAATGTGGATACATCAGTACTGACTTTAGTAGTTTACATTAAGCTTCACTCTTTGCGTTGCAGAATCCTATGGGTTTTGACAAATGGATAATGTCGTGTATACACCATTACAGTATCGTACAGAATAGTTTCACCGCCCTAAAAACCCCACGTGCCCCACCTATTCATCCCTCTCTCCTTTTCCCCTAAACCCCTGGCAACCGCTGATCCTTTTACTCTCTCTCTAGTTTTACCTTTTTCACCGTGTCATATAGTAGGACTCATACAGAATATAGCCTTTTCAGATTGGCTTCTTTCACTTAGCAGTATGGTTTTAAAGCTCCTCCACGTCTTTTCATTACTTGAGAGCTCATTTCTTTTTAGTGCTGATCAAGATCTTATTGTATGGATGTACCAAGGTTTATTTATCCATTTGAGCAGACTTGTCAGTGAAATAAAAGGCAGAAGCAATGGGAGGGGTGGATGAAGAGAAAGCAGCAAGGGCTACAGAACATGATAGAAGCAAGAAGGAGGAAGGTTTGGAGAAGTAGAAAAATAAACACGGATGCAGAGGCCTGAACTGGCCCAAGGCAGGGTTCTGGAGACCAGTGCTCTGTGGAAGAGGCCAGCTCCTCACTGATCCCCACCAGGCCTTTCCTGCTCCTATAGACAAAACCTCAAGAAGGCAGAAACCATGTCAGTTTCATCCTGAGAGCCGAACACATTGCAGACATCCGATACATATTTATTGAGCCAACTAAACCTCCAATGCCTTTTCTAAAGAGCAAGTTTGCCCAGAGACCAGAAGATATGAAGCCCCTGAGATTGGCCAGGCATCTCAGACGGGTCTCAACTGCTCCCTCAGCTGAGCCCCTCCATGCCATGGGGTCAGGCAGAGCTTGCCTGGAACATTTACCTCCTCAACCAAGAACGCATCTCTCTTGCCACCATTTGTACCTGCCTTGTGAGATATTCTGTGGATAGAACCACAGCCAAACTATAGAGAGGCAGGCAAAACAAGGGAGATTAGGTCAAACTAACATACCAGATAAAAAGGAATTCTCACCACGGATTTGGAATCCAGCTCTCCATGAGCTCATTTTTCAACTCAATTACAAGGCAGCAGAACTAGCCCAAACAACCTTCATGGAATGGGAAGAGCTAACAGGGTGATTCAGCTAAGAAAGAGCTGTAAGAGGAAGATGAGCCAGGCCCTCCACATGCTCACACTGGGGAGGAAAGAAAGTCTGTGTCACAACAGTAGCA
The DNA here is from genome assembly GCF_041296265.1 of Equus caballus. NCBI lineage: Eukaryota > Metazoa > Chordata > Mammalia > Perissodactyla > Equidae > Equus > Equus caballus. The sequence goes on from NC_091704.1 coordinate 44,820,900, forward strand.
GTCCACATGTGGGAGCTGCTGGAGCCCAGCCGGAGGGGGGCAGCTAACAGTCTGGTAGAAGTGGATAGCTCTCCAGGGGAGCTAGTAAGTCAGCTCAAAATTTGCAGGACCAATAGAAATTCACCAGTTGGAATTCACTAACTCAGTGCTGCTCCCTGGGCAAAAGAGTTTATCACCCAGACTTGTGTGTTGGTGGAAGGTCACTGCGTAAAATCAGGTCCTCTCCCAGAGTATGATACTGGCATTCCTTGTACCCCTATCACTTTCTCTTGGTGTGATGAAAAGGATGAAAGAGCCCAATAAGATGATGAGGGTATTTTGCTTTGGGTCCGTTCGTATCCTACCCATGTTCGTGTTCATAGGACTTAAACAGCCAGCACAGGGCGGAGAGCTCTTGAGAATTTCTTTCTAAGGGAAAAGGACTGGTGGCTGCTTGGCCTGAAGGCTGTTTTGAACGATGGGGCTCATCCAGAGACACACATTTCGCTCCTTGTCCCCACTGTTGTATAACTAGAGGAGTGGAGAGAAGTGTGGACAGTTAATTAGATGCAGAGGGTAGAGGTGGGGGCATTGGGTGGGGCAAGGAGTAACTGCCTTCCCACCTTGAAGCCCCCTAAATGGCAAACCCTGAGGAAGGAAGACATATCCATGGGGGGGCGAGGGGTGGTGGGGGAGGCCAGTGTTGATTCTGTGTGTTCCCAAGGCACTGGCCTCAGAGCTTCTTCAACCAGAGGGGCAGCAGAGGTGGCCCAAACACCTCCATGTAACCAGAAACGCAAGCAGGGGAGAATCAGGCTCAAATGGCAGCATAGCATCTGCCTTGAGGACAGCTGGCCTCTCCTACCACACCAGTACCTGGCCATGTCTGCTGCACCGGCCAGTCTCCAGGGTATTTCTTGCACAGATGGGACCCCAGAGAACTACCACTAAGTTCTCTGTATCCAAATATTTCTTTGAGAAAGATAGTGTCTGTGTCTCCGCACAATCTGTCCGTTTTCTTGGGGCATCTGCTATTTGGGTGCTCCCCAGCACAGAATTTTCATCTTAATTACTTGCTCTTTTGCATTTGTCTCCATGTGGGAGGACTGCTTGTGGAAATTCAGGACAAAGTCCAACGTTTGGTCATAGTGGAGAGAAAAAGAAGGGGCAATGCTAAGCTTGGTTACTCTCTCCTGGGAATGGGCAGCACTCACCACACACATCTTCTCCCTCTCTCCTCCTCCCATTCACACTTTGTCTCCCTGGCTTTCCAGAACACTCTAGACTTACCTCCTTTTTTCATCTTAGTCTACACCCTTCCTTCCCACCCACCCTGTTTCTTAGCCACAGACGTTGAAGTACATCTAAATATCCACCCATAAGGAAGGTAAAACCTCAGTGAGGGGCCCCAGGGAACTAGGAAACTAGGAGCTGGGGGAGAGAGGAGGACACAGAACTGAGAATGCAGAGGTTGGCACCAGCTCTTTCACAAGGAGCCCTGAATTTCGAGGGAGATTATAGGACTGATACTCATGACAGACCCCAGAGCCATGCCCCGACTGTTTATAATATTAAAATGGTGAATCATTTATTCATGTATTCTCTCCACAAACGTCGATGAGGCACCAATTATATGATGGAGTAGGCCTTGACAACACACAGATAAGTGACATAAAGTCCTTGTCCCCAAAAAGCTTGTGGGTGACACTAGCACATGGACTAATAATGGCAATAATGTGTGTGATGAAGTCTATGGTCCTGAAAGACACTAAGGGAATGGTCTGCAAGAGAAAGCCCAGAACCCCAATGGGCTGATCTAGAAGAATTCATAAGGACTTCATGCCTGATCTGAGTTTCGAAGGTAACGTAGGGAGGAAGGCACTGGATGGTATGTTCCCGGCAGGAGGAGCCTGAGTATAAGCAAAGGCTTGGAGAAAGAGGGGTGGGATTGGGGAACCAGGGTGTAAAGTGGCTGGACCCCTGCGTGTGCAGGCTGGGGAGACGTGAGACCTGAGAAGGCAGAGCCACCTCAGATGGACTTTGAGGCCAGAAAGGAGGCTGAGGTTAGGGAAAACTATGGAAGGCCTGTGGACAGGAGAGACATACAATCAGATTTGCACCTACAGGAGAAAAGTCCTGGCTGCAGTGTGGAGAACAGCTGGAGTGAACGAGACAGGAGACACGGAGAGCGCTTAGGAGGCTGTTACAACAAAATCAGCTAGAATGACGTTCCTTGGAAGCCCCTTTCTCCACACCTGTCCTCCTCAGACTTCCTGAAAGACGAGAAGGCAAGCCAGTGAAAAAGGCTTTCAGGAAAATAACTCATTCTTCAATTGCGTCGTTTTTGTGCTGTCAGTGACTATAATGGCTTTGTTTTACAGTCACTGTCGTGTAAATATTTCCTTCTGATAAAAGCGAGCTGTTTGTCCAATAACCATGCCTGCTTCTGCCCAGTATTTGCCCATCGCCAGGCTCAGGGTCCCAGCTGCCTGGCACACCCTCACAGCCTCTGTCGGGAGGAAGTTTCCTCTGTGATGAGAAGCACAGAAATTCAACTGTGCTTCTAGGCTGGTTCTAACACAGGGTGGCAGAAAAAGATGAGCTAGGCTATGGCCTCACGAGGGAGACATCATGGACCACCAAGGAATTCATGTATTCATTTCTCTTTACCCCAGGACTGTGCTCAAATTAGCTTATGTCAAAGAAAAAACATTCAATTGTTTAGACCAAAACAGAATTATTTTTAAACACTGTATTTAAGAAGACAGGTTCTGAAACAAACTTCCTACCACATGTTAGCTGTGTGGCATTGGGAAAGCACTTAATCTCTCTGTGCCTCAGTTTCCATATGTAATATAGGATAATTATATTGCCCACCTGTAGCAGTTTGCTGGGGCCACCACAACAAAGGACCAGAGACTACGTGGCTTAAGCAACAGAAATGTATTGTTTCACAGTTCTGGAGGCTAGTGATCCAAGATCAAGGTGTCGGCAGGGTTGGTTCCTTCTGAGGGCGGGTAGCTGCCTCTCACCTAGCTTCCGGTGGTCTGCTGACAGTCTTTGGTGTTCCTCAGCTTGTGGATGGATCACTTGATCTCTGCCGTCATCTTCCCAGGGCGTTCTCCCCATATGCATGTTTACGTCCAAATTTCCCTTTTTTGTAAGGACACCAGTAATATTGGATTAGAGTCCATCTAAGGACCTCATTTTGACTTGATTACCACTGTAAAGACCCTATCTCCAAGTGAGGTCACATTCTGAGGTACTGGGGGTTAGGACTCCAACATGTGAATTTCGAGGGGACACATTTCAACCCATAATACCACCTAATGAGAATTTTCAATGAGAATTAATTAAATGAATTAAATCTTGTAAAATAATGCCTGGCACTTAGAAGCTCCCAATAATGTTAGATCATGCTGGGTGTAAATTAAAAGCTCCCAGGTTAGTGGATGTCAGGGTTGAAATTGAGCTGATTTGCACCAGTATGGCCTGACCAGTTATTTGCGGCTTGTGTCTTTTTTTATTGGTCAGGGCTTATAACCATACCAGGTAAATATTTTGAATAACACACCTAGCTAAAAGGTGCAAGATGAGAAGGGGTCAACCCAATGAGGGCTGCGATTTTTCTTCCCCATTCTCCAGGCCGTGTATACCGCACAATGCAAGTAGCCCCAGAGGGAACAAAACCGCTGTCATTTCTATGAGAGAGGAACCAGTGAAGGCCCTGTCTTCCTGATGAGCCCACAAAAGCCAGCTTCTCCCTGTGGGTAGCTCGCTCACCTGGGAAGGTGGGGGCCCCACGCTGGGCCTTGGAGATGAAGTCAGCTGAATTGTGTCCTGGATGCACTGACCCCAGGCTGCTGGGGGAGCAGCTGACGTGAATAGAAGTGTTTGCTCACCTCAGTTCACTTCAGAATCAGCCCTTTAAAAAATAAATAAGGTGTGTTGATCTTTTGTGAGGATGGTTAAACAAATCAGGTGGCCCAAACTGAATTCCAGGTAAAGAGGAAACCTCAGGAGGCGAGCTGCTGAAGTCAGCAAGAGCTGCACTGGGGGACCCGGTGGCCTCTTGTAGAGCTTTCTGGGCACAGCAAGGTTCTTCTTCTTAGTGAGCCCCCTGACAGCTCTTGGTGGCTGCCCCAGATGACTGCAGTGGCAGGGGATTAAGGAAAAAGCATGTGCCTGGGAGAGGAGGTAGCTAACACAGTAAGCCAAAATTAAGCTGAGCTGCCAAGGGAAAAATGATTGGGGATATATAGTTTCAACTGAGGAAGGTACCAGAAAGGATGTCGCCCACAGAGAGGCTTTGAGGGGGTGGGCTTTGCCAGTGACTGACCTCCTATAACCCTCATCCCAGAAACACTGACTTCCTGACCTCCAAGGCCAAGGCAAGGTCACTCTCTCTCATGCCCCTTGAAGTCCTGTGTCTGCCTTCACCAGGTAAACAGGAAGGCTTCTGTGCTTCAGTAGGAAAACCGTAGACTGGGAGGCAGGATATCTGCTCTGATTCTGCTCTCCCAAAGCTGTGTGACCTCGGACAAGTAGTTTAACCTTTCTGGGCTCAGTTTTCTCATCTATTATTTGAGGCGCTTGGCATCATGGACTCTTCACGCTGAAAGGGATCTTAGGAATCCCGTCCAGTCCATTTGGCGGATAAACCAAAAGCTGAGGAGTTAAGTGAGTTGTTCACAGTCATGTGTTAATGAGGGGACAGGTACCTAGGACTCAGGTGTCCAGACTGCCACCTGGGACCCATTCCATTAACAGTAATGATCCCTCATCTGTTTATAGTGCCAGAGTGCTTACATCCACCCCTCGTAACAACCTTCTGAAGTAGTTATTATTATACCCGTTTTACAGATAAGGAAACTGGCTTGCCCAAGGTCCCCAGCTACTGAGTAGAAGAACCAGGACTTTGATTGCTAGTTTGGTGCTCTTCCTGCACACCAGCTAACTCGTTATCCTCAGCCACACACCACCTTGGGTGCCCCATTTTAAGCTGGCACAACCTCAGCAGGAACAAGTGTCTAATTATTGAGAGCAGATGGGCTCATCACAGGGGTGGGAGCAGGCAAGCAAGAGCACTCACTCTAAACAGCTGCAGAAAAGTGGTATTCGTCTTCCCAGTGTGAACTAGTTTTCAATAGATAAATGAGTTTTTAAGTAAGACAACTCTACATATCTGACGTTAGAAATAAACAGTTTAATCAAGGGAGGAGCAAAATGAGTTAGCCAGGTGCCCTAGGGTAGGTGGGGTGGCAGCTGCCTCTTTGCTCCACAGTGAGGTTTTTTACTGGCTCTCCTGCCCTCTCCCTCTCCCCGTCATCCCTGACTTAAAGGACCTGGCGTGTCCTGAGTAGTGCCAACACCTCTCAGGTTCTTAAGGAAGAGCCGCTTCCTCAGGATAAACTGGGACCTCAGCTGAGACGTCAGTGCCTCCTCTGGGTGAAGAAGAGACAGCCTCTAAGATCTCTAAGATCTCTCCAGAGTGATTCTAGATTAAGTTCTAATCTAGACGTTGGGCTGCACCAGCCAGCAATACAGCAAGTCTTAATGACCATCAGGTCTATGTCACACTGGGGGAGACACCTGAGGTAAGGTTGTTTGTGCTTGTCACACTACCGTGCCCAGTAGAAATATAATGCACTAATGTAGTTGGGAAAACTTTCGTCCCAATCCCTGAACAGAAAGAGATTCTGAGCAAAAAGAGATGCAGCAAAATACAATCCTGAGTCCTCTCCTCCCCGACCCAGCCTCTCACCACAAGGATCAACAGGCTAGTCTTAGAGGCCCAAAGACACCACGTCAAATTGGAGACAACTGCCCTCACTCCACGATGAGCCTCCACCTCTAGTTCTCAGCAGTGAGTATGTGTGATAGAATTTTTGCCTTCCGCCAGTGTGGCTGCCCCTGCTAGGAGCTCCAAGGTTAATTATTAACAACTAAACAAATTCACAGTGAGCCAGGACTAGCTCTTGCTCTAAGGCTCATGTATTTTCTGGAAGTACGTTTCCATGAGGACTTCGCCCCGTTGGATTCCTCCTCAGGGCCCAGGACAGAGAGACAAACATTGGGCCTGTAGTTTCAGTTAGAAGAGACCCAAGTCAAGAAACCTCAGAGAACTCACTTGGAAGATTTTTCTAGGAAAGTGGAGTTTCCTGTTTGACCTCTCGACCAGACAGGTTTTGGGGAGAATAAAATCACATCACCTTAGAAGGAAGTGGAGTAGTCTGACCTGACTTGGGGAGTATTTAAAGAGAACTTCATTCATTGTGCAAAATAGCTCTAAATGATGGCAAGCTCTTAGAAGATTCAATTTACTGGCTACATGTACCACCATGAAATTAACACATCCTGGAATTTAGATCGGAACGGACGTGGGAATTCATTTTGTCCCTTCTCAGTGTGAGTGGGGCGTCTGAAGTTAAAGGAAGGCCCAGTCTAGAGAGCAAAACTAACGACTCCTAAGTCAGTTTGCTTGCTTCCCAAAGAGATCTGAGAGCCAAGGGTGCTTCATAAGGTCCTATAACAGTTGTTTCTCTAGAGTCCTTCAAACAGTTCTCTGAAGGTTTTTATGCAAAACAAAACTTTCCTTTAATGATATAACACAATGGTGGACCTTGGCCTAAATCATGCCAAAATATCACCTAATCTAAACTAATAATGACACCTACATTTGCTGAGCATTTACTATACATGTGGCACTCTGCTAAACTGAAAATTAGCAGTCAGATGACTTACCTCCTAGGTGCCTCATGGGTACTTGTGTTATCTGGAAGATTGAATAAATACCTACAAAGTGCTTAGAACTCCCATTTCACCCATAGCCTCAGTGAGGCCCTGCTTTGGCTAAGTAGAACCAGGCCCTGCGAGGAAGGAAAAGAGGTCAGGTGCGGGCAGGGTTGACCTTATAGGTAGACACAATAGGTGAGTGTCTATGTGGTGCAATGGCCCCCGTGCCCATGTCTATTCATTCTAGTCCACCAGGTTCTTTTTTTTTTTTTCGTCTTGAAAGTTTAAGTGTGCCTCACTTAAAAGCAAATACTCTTCTGAGGGATAACCTTTTAATCAGCCAACCATCTTCAGGAATTCTTTTACATCTTCCCAGGAATCTAAAAGAGTGAGGTCATACAGGAAGGACACAAGAAAAAGCCAACCTTCTGTGGTTGCCTCAGATGGAATGCCTGAGAATTCAGGCCATAAGTAGAGATGGTCGCTTGACTTCTAGTCTAATCTACTCCAGTGAGATTTTTCCTGTAAGAATAAATTGAAGTCTTCTTGGGTTGCCTTCTTTCAGGTGGGAAAAATATTTCGAAAACTCTTATACCCTGAATGAGTGACTTGGCAAAAGAAGATTGTGGGGTCCTTCAAATACCATGCCTGTTTGTTGTTTTTCTGAGAGACTTATGTCTATAAACCTGAGGTTTCAACACTTCACTCAGTTCTAGGCTTTCTGTCTAAATCAAAACGATCACATGGCCACATGTTTATCTACAGCTGACCACAGACAAACCAATGCAGGACCAGGATTTCACTTGAGCTCTGTGGCCTTTATGTGTGAAATGAAGACAAAAACACATGGAGCCTAAGAGACCCCATTTTTTGTGTCCTGGAGACCCTTGGCCTCGATTAAATTAAATGAAGCCAATGTGATGGGATCCTTGGGAGAAAGACTCAGGACCTGGGATCAGACCACACTTTCTGGCCATGGACGGCACGCTGTGGGCCTGCCAGCTTTATTGAAGAACCTGAGGCTTAAAGCCAGGACTTCATGGGAGAGTCCTGTACCCAATTTTATAATGTACTTTTGACAAAGCGCATGGGCAACTCACAATGTGTCCGGGGAGGTGGCGGGGAGGAGGACAGAGAAAAACACTGATGAGACCAGAGAAATGTGGGGAGGAATTACTTTTGCTTCCTGTGGAAGAGAAAGCCCCAGAGGAATGTGATGTCTGCCTGCTCTTTAAAGGACTGTCATGTGGAAGAGGTAGAGGAGTATTCTGCTTTGTTCCAAATGATAAAACTAGGACCAGTGGGAGGAGACTGAAGGACAGCCAGGTTTTTCTAGCACTCCGAGCAGTCTGCAGTGCACAGGCACTGTGCAGGTTGGTTTCTTGACACTCCATGTGTTCATTTGGTGGCTGAGAAAGGGACACCAGGAGGGCAGGTTGAAGGGAATGCCTTCCCTTGGGTGGGAGATTGGACTAGATTACTCAGGTTGTTACTAACTATAAAGAATATGGTTTTATGACTTTTTTTTTTAGGTGAGCAATAAAGGTAGCTTTATGGTCTCCGTACTACACAAACTATAATTTCCCACATTAAATATTTCATGCTTGGAAACCCTGAGAAACAGGAAAGCTAAGAAGTTTGCAGGGTAATTTAAAAATACTTTCTGGTGCTGCAACTAGAAAGACCCACAATTAAAATATACAACCATGTACTGGGGGGATTTGGGGAGAAAAAAGAAAAGAAGAAGATTGGCAACAGTTGTTAGCTCAGGTGCCAATCTTTAGAAAGAAAAATACTTTCTGGGAGACCATTAAATCACAAAAGGCAGTGCATGGTGTGGGTAAGAGCAGGGCTGTGGAGGCAGAGCCCCCAGGGGATCAAATCCTGGCTCTGCCCTTATCAAGCTCCGTGAACTTGGATGGGTTACCTAACTTACTTATGCCTTCACTTTTGCTGCTGTAAGATGGAAATGGTAACACCCACTTCCCACTCTTGTTGTGAGCCTGACATCAGTTAATGCACCTAAAACATTACAACTATGCCTGGCACATGGTGTTAGTGATGATTGTTCTAGGAGGAGAAATCATCATTATTTCTTATGTCCATGAGAGAATTAAACAGCATGGCATCAGCTTGCAATAAAAAGCTTGTGTGTTTCTTTTGATTTGTGATATAATGAAATGGAAAAATTAAATAGGGCTGCTTTTTTTTTGTAATAAGGAACATTTTTAGGGGCCAATTCAAGAGTGATAAATCCTGTAAACAGAGTGAATGACAGCTGAATCCCATCAAGCAGTAGAAAAAATAGAGTCCAGTGATTTGGGGGTAGTGAAACGCAAAGAGAATGGAAGAGGAGCTGGGCCCCGGGGATTTGCACTGTTTCCTGTGGCAGTGTCCTGGCCTCTTCCCCAAGAGAAATAAAAATCAAAGCTTCATCCAGATGTCTCATCTGCCCCAGTGCTGACAATTCAATAACATCTGGTTGACAACCTAATTCTATCTCTTCTAAATTTTTTTCTAACTATAAAAGCACATGTACAACCAAAGGAAAAGAGGAGGAAAAGATGCAAAAGGGCTTAGTTTTTCATCTTGATAATTGCCTGATAATTTGCACTGAGAGGACTTGGGGGTCCAGGAGCCATTCATCCCTCATTTGGTCCTTAGAGTTTCTCAGGCTCTAATGACTTTAATGACTTTACTAAGTGGGCAGCTAATGAAAGAAAGAGGAGAAAGATCCCAAATGTCCCTCTCAGGACATATTACGCAGCTCTTGAAATTCTGCCTGTTCATTTGTCCCAATGAAATAGATAGCTGGGGAAATGGCAGAGGTCTCTTGCTGTTGAGCAAAATGTTCTCCAGTTCTGGGAGGATCAATTTGTTTCCATATGAAATAAGGCAACTCTATCTTAACACCAAGTGATCAATTGCGTATGACAGGATGAGCTTATTTTTCATGCTTGCAATAAATACAATGACACTGCAGATAACTCTGGATGGTCTCTTTGGAAACTGGATGGTACCAAAAACCAGCATTTAAATTGGTTTCTTTCTCCTTGGATTGTCTATAACACCAGCATTATTTTAAAAATGCTCAGAACTATTAGGCTTCATTAGTGTGCTCTGGGGCACGATTCACGACATGGATAATATGCGCTCATCATTCACATATGCCCATCTCCTAGGACTCCTCCAACTGGTATGTTCGTGCCTATCCTCGAATTTTGAGGGAAGATGAAACACAAGCTAGAGTCAAGTGTGAGATGGAAGTTGTTTCTCCTGATTGACTTATTCTTTATTATTCCTTTTTCTTTTATTGTTTATGACACTAGCAGTAAAACCTACCAGCATGGAAATCTATCCACTATATAGAACATTACATAACTTAATTTACAGAGGGAAAAATATTTCTGGCAGCAGTGGCACTTAACTCGAAGAGGCACTATTTGGCCAACTAACTATGGGACTTAGACTGAGGCAGAATCAGTGCTTCAGTTTCTCTAGGTCAGTTATGAGTCATTCTTTATTGAACTAGTTCATATGTAGATAATGGTTCGACTCAGCAAAATTTTCTTCACATTTTCATTTGTCTGGAAGATTCTATATATTAATCTTTAAAGAATGCCCACAAAACCCTTTGGCATGAGATCATGGACCAGCATGTTAGGTTCATTCTCCCAGGTAGAAAATATGCCACCAAAAAAATTCAGTGGATGATGGTAGAACTTGGGTCTGATATAGTGCAACATCCTCAAAGTCCGCTCTTTCCCACATATGATAGCTTGTCAATTCTACTCAACAACATTTGAAGACCTTAAAACAGCTATCAGCTTCCATGGACGATCTCCAGAAAGAACCTGGAGAAACATTAAATGTGTGTGGACAAAGGAAGAGAATGACACAAACAACTTCTACATTCTATTTGCACACACAGAACCTGGATAGTTGCCATGGGTCTCTTTCACTCCTAAGAGCCTTTCTGCTTAAGAAGCCTTTAGGATCTATTCCCTTTAATCATCAAAAAGAAATTTAATGGGTTGGATTATTTTAGCTTCCATTTTATTCCTTACTTCATAAAGAATTGCACTTAATCTGTAAATGAGTTCTGATGTTATGAGAATTAGATACTGCAAATTGGTGTTATTAAACTTATTAAGAGAAGGAGAAGGACTCTTTTAGAAGACTAACACAGGCTGAGTGGCATCTCTCACTTAATAAGCATCTGCCTAGAAATGTATCTGAACTTAATAGATACATTAAATAATTCAAAATTAATATAAGTGCACAGCACCTCTCCCATACAACCTTACTGAAATTAAGGATGCCAAATCCTTCTTCCTTCTTCTCTCACTGTTACTTCACCAGCTGGAAGTTATGACTTCCCATTCTATTAGATTAACTAATAGCTAGACTCTAATGCCTGACTAATTAAGGTACAACCATGCCAGGTTTATTAAGAGTGACTTTGGTAAATTTTAGCCCTTAATGAGATCACTTTTGGTTAAATAAATAGAATGACCAGTGGAATTCCAATGTAAAAATTGTTGGCAGAGGTTAGCTGGTTGTTGGACGTTCAACTATATATCTCAGTAAATGTGTTAGAACAAATTTTCATTCCTATGGAACCTCAAGAATTGGACATTTTAGGACTTAACTGAATGTACTGCTCAATACTTTTGCCCGAGGACATACTAACCAATGATATATTTTTAAATACCCATTATATGCCACTACTTTTAAAAACGCTTTCAATCTTGAATTGAGGAGGTAGGAGATACATACCTTCATTAAAAATTAAATCACTGTACCAAACAATATGCAATAAATGTCAAAATGAGGAGCATAGAGGAGTTCTGTATGAAATCGCTATGTGACTCACCCAGGATAACACAGGCACTCCCTGAGCACTTGCAATGATAGTTATTTACCTGCTCCCTTGCTTGTTACTGTCCCACCACACTGGACTGGAAGCTTCATGAGGGCAGGGCCTATATCTTAGCTACCATCACAGCTATCTTATTCACTTGGCCTATAACTAGCAATCAATTAAAGATTATAGCATGGATGAAACCACACAGAGAAAGCAAATATTGAAGCATGGGCAAAATCTTAACAGACAGGGATGTTTAATGACAGGATGAACAGATGAGCCAAGACATGAAGCAAGGATTAGCATAGCAAATATATCCTTTCATTTTCTCAGCAAACGTTTGCAGGTGCCTCACCACGGGCTTGGTACTGTGTGGGCACTATGGGTACAAAGGTGAAGAAACACCATTCCTGTGGAGAGGAGAGATTTTGAGAGCAGCCTAGATGATGTGAGGTGGAAGGGGGCCGGCTGGGATCTGAAATGGTCAGGATTGGTGTGCTGTGAGGAATACAATTCCTTAGGTATGAAAAGCCTTCAGACTTTTGTCCCGAGATCAGTGAAAACCAGCAAAAGAATTCAAATTAGGGAAGGCGAAAGAGTCAGAAAGGTCTCAGAAGTTCCTATGACATCCTTGTCAGGAGACGGTTCATCACTGATGAAAACCTCAGCAAGGTGGCACACGCTTTAAGAACTCATATCTCAAAACTTAGAAAATGAGATATGTTTCCACACAGTCAGAATTTCCAGGGATGGATTATATTTTCACTTTTATTGTTTAATTTTTACTTAATTGGTATATTAATATTATCAACGGTGCTTTGTAATTTTTTCATAAATATCCTTTGTTTCTTTACATATGATAATGCTAAGAAGCTTTGGTGAGTTGTTGAAATGTGGTTTTAACATATTCATAAACAAAAATCTTTTCTAGCAAACTACACTTACATCTCATAATACAGTTCAATGGTATAATGGGACTTAGTCATGCTAAATTGATCATAGAGCAAACTTGGCTAGAATTCATCTGCTCCATTACATTTATGTAAAGTCAGACATTTTAATAACTAACATCAGTGACTAAACCACCCCGTCCCTATAATGTTTCCTATGGAACATACGGTGAACATTTTGCATTTATATATACAGCCGGATTTTAACAATGTGTATTCTGGTTGCAAGATAGTTCCTTCATAGGCCATAAAACTATCTTCAGGCACCATGAATCATGCAAACTAGAGCTAATGGCACAGATGGTTGACTCTTGATATGAGGTGTTTATGACACATAAGAGCCAAACATATTCGGCTTCTAAGGGCAAATGAGAAGTCAAAGAAGATCTGAGTGCTTCTTAATATCAACTTTCCTAAAGGCTTAGTTTGCGACTGAGAGGCAAAAATCTGGTTTCAAAAACGTTAAACTTGGAATAGTAAAAAGACAAATAACTCAATTAAAAAATAGGCAAAGATCTGAGTAGGCCTTTCTCCAAAAAAGATATCCAAATGGCCAAAAAGCACTTGAAGAGATGCTTGACATCATTATTCACTAGAGAAATACAAATCAAAGTCACAGTGAGATGCTGCTTTTTACCCACTAGAATGGCTATAATTGAAATGACTGGCAATAGCTTGTGTTGGTGAAGATGTGAAGAATTTAGAACCTTCATACTCTGCTGATGGACATAAAATGGTGCAGCCACTTCGGAAAACAGTTTGGCAGCTCCTGAAAAAGTTAAACGTAACAGTATCATATGACCCAGGATTCTCATACGAAATATAAATCCCCAAATACTGAAAACAGATACTCAGACAAATACTTGTACATGAATGTTCATAGCAGCACTATTCACAATAGCCAAAAGGAGGAACCAGCCCAAAAGTCCATTGATGGACAAATGATGAGGGTTTTTTTGAAGCAGATTGGTATAGTGAAATCAGTCATTGATTTCAGGGAAAGGTATGAAAAAAAAATTGTAACTGAGAAAAGTTATAAGCAAAGAGATGGATGAGTCAAAGAAGACTGGGAGAGAATTAGATGATAAAAGCACACACAGTGTGTGTGTGTGTTTGTAATATATGTGTGTACATATATAATATTATACCTTATATATTATAATACATTATCTATAAATATATATTCACGTGAGAAAAATTCTCAAAGAATATCCAACAGATCTTAACAATAGTTGTCCCTTTTAGTGGGATTTCAAGGTGATTTAAATACTTTTCTTCCTTTTGCTTCTCAGTATTCTCTTACTTTCTGTTCAATGATGATACAATAGTTGAATAACAACAAGAAAGTGAGTGTGGAAGGAGTTGCTTGGGAAAATGTACTCTGAACAGACAGAGAAATTAGGGGCAGTTTTTGAAGTCTTACAAATAATATCCTACTTGAGGAGACTTGTCTTCACATTGGGAGAAAAATGACAAGGAGTAAGGGAGGCCTCACTTGCAGAAAAAGTTAGCATGGCACAGCCTCGGAAATGCTAATGCTTAGAAGACTTATTCTTAGAAACTCTGAAGGCAAAGCATACAAAAGGCCTTTTCTCCTTGCTTAAAAGATCCTTCCTCAGGTTAAGGCATCCACATGTACACTCTACATAAGTCACTAGGTACTGGACCCATCACAGATCGATCTATTCATCATCTCTCTATCTATCTATCTATCTATCTATCTATCTATCTATCTGTCTGTCTGCCATCTATCTGTCTAACCATCATTTCTCTATCTATTTTTAATCAGGATATGTCAACAAGGCAGTTGACACCTAAAAGTAATGAAAATTCATTTTCAAAGTCACAAAATAACTATAAAATCACTGTTAATATTACACGATGTGCCAGGCCCTGAACCAGAGCTGAGCATGGATCATTGACTAAGTCAGACCCCACCTTGCGTCTCTGAGCTTGAAGTCTAGTCAGGCAGGAGCCAGGAAGGAACTAGTCCTACAGGCTGGGGCTCTTAGCCATAATTTCTAGTCTGAAGCTGGAGGGTGGAGACTAGAGTCCCATCCTGGAGGAGTTCCAAGGGTGAAGTCAAGATGGCAGGTCCCAAAACAGGTCATGGAAACAAAGATCTGGCCATACAATAGGAGCCAAGACATGGAGTCCCAGCAGAGTGGCTTGGTTGTGGGGTGGAGAAGAGAGATTCACTAGAAAACTAGGCAGAAAAAAGGAGTGATAGTGGAGGGGGCAAAATGGCGACATCACTGCACTTGTGCCTGGCATTGGGCAAGAGAATGTTCACAGCAGCAGTGTTTGTAAGAGAAAAATGTGGGAAAAAGTTATTCATCAACAGGAATGAACAAGATAATTACGGGTTTTCAAATAAAATTTTCAGCAGAGAAAATTGATAAACTGGAGAAGCATGTGTTGACATAGAAAATAAAGAACAATGACACAAACCTACCCTTTAAAGGAATGCATATTAGCAATAACTTCTTTCTTCATTATTTCTTTCACAATTTGTTTGCTGAAGCATCGGTTGGAGTTTCTTTCCATTGAATATGGTGTGTCTTTTTTGAAGGGGAAAGAGGCAGAAAAGTTTCAGTTGCTAAAAATAAAAGAGAAACTGGGAAGAATTTAACTTCTGAACTGGAAGATGGCTATCGCCAGAGGCCTTTGAGGAACGCAAGGTTCTGCATTTTGTTTTCCAATTTTTGCCCCTTAAATAAAGGGCCACAGACTTCAGGCCAGTCTTGCCACTTAAAGTCCTAAACTATTCTGCCAAATCCTTTAGAACTGAGCTGTGTAGGGTCCAACCAACCTACTTTGGCTGCTTCTCCTTCATGGGAATGACTTTCCCTGGGGCACAAGATCAGGGCTGAGGAAGACAGAAAGCAGATGATGAATGGATTCTAAGTCTCAAGTAATAACTCCATTTTCTCTGCCTGCCATTCCACCATCCCAGGGAAGGATTTCTAGATTGTAAAAGACTCTCATAAAAATGAAACCCTTCCCTCCGAAAGGTATTGAATTTTAGCAGCCAATATCTACGTGGACGTCCCTGGAGAAGAGGACCTTGATAAATTAAACCACAGAAAGGATGGGAGGAGTGGGAACAGAGGAGTTAGAGAAAGTTAGAATAAGGCCAAAAGGGTTGAAAATTTTGGGGGCAAATGGGAGATAAGACATGTTTCGCCAACCAGACAAGTTTTTTCAAGGCTCCATTTTCTGGAGACCACCTTAAGAACAATCGCAACAACAAACCAAACCACAAACCAAAAAAGATTCAAAAGAAATTCCAAACCCCACAGCATAAATATCAGAAACTTTTTTCTGATCCACAAGGTTAGAGCAAAAATCAATTTATTACATTTTTCACAGAACCATTTCCTGAGCCAGAACTCATTTCTGCTTAAATAAAAATATTAACACTTTCTTCTGAGCAAATCAAGCCCAATCTATCACCCTAGAAGAGAAAGTGCATCTGGCAGTAAAAACAGACAATAAGTCTCCACTGCTCATCCAAGGTAGCGGGATCCATCCCGTGTGTGTGCAGAGAGAGACCTCCCGCTGCTTCAGGAGCTGAGGAGGATGGAGTGTCTCCACAGCACAGGGGCCCTCCAGGGAACAGGGCAATTTGAGAAGGACTTGGTAATGAAACTCTTTAAAAGGTGTGAGTAGAGGATTCAAAACCACAGGAGAATTCAGTTTCAGGACTAGCAACTGCAGGAGCACCCTACGCTGAAGGGGCAAGGGTGGGAACAGTTACCTCAACTCCAGAAGGCGAGTTGTGTAGATAAGGCCACCTTCAGGGAGGCAGTGACCTTCAGTCAGCCCAAGGAGACCTCATAGTAAGGCAGCAGGGGGATAAAAGCCCCAACAGCCCTCTTTCCCTCCCTCCAGTCTCTTACCAAGTCTATCTGTGGGCCAAATTCACCCTGGAAGTCAGAAGGCAAGAGAGCCACGGATGCAATCCATATAGTTCAGAGCAGGAAGCAGGGGGGTCGGGGGAGTGGGAAGCGGCAGCGGGAAGACATTCAGCACAGCAGGTCTCCGAGCTCTCAGCCCTCTCACGATTGCCAGCCCAGTCATGATTGCCGTCCTTGTAGTAGAGACTGAACATGCACTGTGTCCTGCTTTGAGCATTTAAGTCGCCTCCAAGGTAAAGAGCCTTCCTTGAGTCTGGAGGGGCACGCACACGCTTTCTGAAGCTGTAAGGTTGGTGCTGTCACCTCCCTATGGGTTTAGATATTTTAGGGGCTCGCTCCTCAAAGCCACCTCAGCTCCTCAGCTCCTCATGCTAACCTGATTGCTGTGGTTGGGGAAAAAGAATTAGTTTGCTTTCAATATTGACATAACTTATTGAATATATGAGTCCTTTGTTGTTGACCGTCATCTGCTCCTGACTGTCCACCTGCATAAGCCCAGGCCTCCTGGTGGACCCCTTCACTGGATGCATTTGATGAATAATGCTTCAAGTATAGTCTCACCAGCATGATCAGTTATTCTCCTCAGATTCAAATTTTTCAATCAAAATCCACAGCATACACTCTGCTACTTACATTGCAGCACGCTCGCATCTATCCTGCCATTTCAATTTGGGTGATTTCTTAAATGATGAATTATGGAATCACGATTACATATTCTCAATGGAACCTCCATGAAACAGCTTTCCTTAGTGAGATTCTGTAACACCACGCCATAGGAAATTAGGTGGCAGCATCCAGAAGAATACTCGCCCCATCACAGAAACCAAGCCTAGTACCAAAATGGTAGGCAGCACACAGGAAACTCATGCTAGAGATGAATTCAGAGAAGTGCCTCAGTTGTTTCCGTTTAAGAATGGTAAATGCGGACTATGCAAGCAAAACGGCCACCTCAAGAGATCGTGACGTATAGAAGTGGAGAGAATTCCATGCCATCTGATGATTTTGGTCATTCAGTGAATATTCAGTGATGTCTAAGAGTTGTGTGATAATTCAGAAAGTCTTGGGTAAGAAACAAGGTGGAAGCTAATTCTAGTAGGTGGTGGTAAATCAATAATCGGTTAGAGTTCTTCTACAATATTTCCTCATAAGGATCAGTGCTAAAGTTGTTGCAGTGACATATAGCCCTCCAAGATTGCAATGGTCAGATAAGATAGACTATCAATGCCATGGGGGGATGTGAAACATGGGCCCTTGGTGGTCAAGCTCTTCGTAGCGATCCGTTTCACACTATCATGAATTCATGTCTTCACTATTAGTTTACATCATTAGAACACTCTCTGCTCCAAAGGCATTTTCTTGAGATTTCCTGGACCATTCTAAGGAACCAAAAGCTGGTGTGCAGAAATTAATTTTTTTTCCCAAGGAAGATTAGCCCTGAGGTAACACCTACCAATCTTCCTCTTTTTCCTGAGGAAGACTGGCCCTGAGCTAACATCCATGCCCATCTTCCTCTACTTTATATGTGGGACACCTACCACAGCATGGCGTGCCAAGCGGTGCCATGTCCGCACCTGGGATCCGAACCAGCGAACCCCAGGCCACCAAGAAGTGGAACGTGCGAACTTAACCGCTGCACCACTGGGCCGGCCCCAGAAATTAATATTTTTATCTTGACCCAACTACCACACTAAGATACTCATAAGCATGAACTATGTTTTTGCCTTACTCATAAATTAATAAAGAAGGCCTTGAATATCTAATAAAATAAGACCTCCCCACAAGCTACACACACTTAGATTACGGATAATAGAGGTAAATGGTCAGGTAGAGACTCTGATACACTATCAATCTACTTTGACAAGCATTCATGTCCTGTCTTGGATCATTCAATTCCTTGTTGTTTTGGCTGAAAGGAAAGTCTGTACAAAACTTAGCATTACTCAAACTAATAAGAAACTGACTAGCTACAGTCACTGCAAAAAAAATCAGCCTAATTAGGAGACCGCTAATCAATTATTGATTTACCACCACTCGCTAGAATTGGTTTCTTAATCATCACTCAATGAACGGTTCTCAGTCAAGCACTTTAGAAAGAGAATTTATTCTGCCCTGCAATCATCCAGAGCTTTGTGAAGATCCTGCTTTCCAGGATTTGAGGTGTAGGATCCTGGTTCACTGACAGTCTAATCAGGATGTGAACAGAGGATGAACTTGTGGGCTTATATTAAAGCCCTATATCAACAATATTTATTAAGTGAATAAAGGGAAACGTAAAATTGGACCTTGTAGCATCATTTCATCAAATCTGCAGTATGTACAATCCATGATGTAGCCACCCCACAAATCAAACAAGATCTTCATACTCTCAGGGATACTTAATTGCTCCATATTTTTCTTTCACAAAGGACAACCATTGCTTAGCCTTTTCATTGCTTCCCTTGGGATGAAATATTTTCATTATAATTCAGTTCAAATATTTCTAATATCCATTGTGATTTCTTCGTAGACCTACGGTTTTTTTGTTTGTTTGTTTTTGGTTTTTTGAGAAAGATTAGCCCTGAGCTAACATCCACGTCAATCCTCCTCTTTTTCCTGAGGAAGATAGGCCCTGAGCTAACATCTATGCACATCTTCTTCTACTTTATATGTGGAACACCTGCCACAGCATGGCTTGACAAGTGATGCGTAGGTCTGCACCCAGGATCTGAAACAGCGAACCCTGGGACACCAAAGCAGAATGTGCAAACTTAACCACTGTGCCACCAGGCCGGCCCCTATGGGTTTATCAAATGTACATGTATTGCTTAATTTACAGACATTTGGGGATTTTCTAGTTACCTCTCTGATATTGATTCCTAATTTAATTCTACTGTGGTCAGAAAGCATCCTCTGTATGATTTCAACCCTTTGAGATTTCCTGAAATTTGTTTTACGGCCTCGAACACAGTCTATCTCACTGAATATTTCAAGCGCACCTGAAAAGAACAAGCATTCTACATTGTTGGCTATACTGTTCTATACATGTCAATGAAGTCAAGCTTTTTAATCATGTTATACAAACCATCTATATCTTTACTAATTTTTATTTGCGTTTTTAATCTGGTATGAAAATGATATGCTCTCTCCTATTATTATGTATTTGTCCATTTCTCCTTTAAGTTCTGGAAGTTTTTGCCTTATACATTTTGGAGCTATGTATAGATTTTTATTTCCCTGCTGAATGGAGCCTTTTACCATTATGAAATGTCACTCTTTATATCTAATAATACTTCTTGCATTAAATTCTACTTTGCCTGATGTTAGTTATAGCTACACCAACTTTCTTCTGACAAGTGTTTTGATGGTCTATCTTTTTCCATACTTTTATTTTCAACCTTTCTGTGTCCTTATTATCTTATAATTAAAGTATTTAATTCATTTACATTTAGTGTTATTACTGAGTTTATGTAACTCTGCTATCTTTATATTTGTTTTCTTTTGTCCCATCTACTCTTTGTTCCTTTTTTAATCTCTTCTTGCCTTTTTAAAAATTTTTATCAACAATTTCTTATTATTATTCCATTTGTTCTTTTTCTTACCTTGTTAATTAGGCCTCTGTTTTAATTCTTTTAGCGGCTACCCAAAGATTATAGCATGCATCTTTCACTTATTACAGTCTACTTTGTTAGTATTTTTATTCCTTCCTAGATAATCCAAGTAGCTTACAACAACTTAATGCTATTTATGACTCCTTCAACACAGTGTGTTATTGGTATGCATTTTGATTCGATATATATTGTTAAAACCATGACGTTATTATTGTTGATGTTATTGTTTTAAACAGTCAATGTTTATTTAGATTTACCCAATATTTGCCCTTTATACTTACCTTTCTTCCTTCCAACATTACATGCTTCCACCTGTGATTGTGTTCTTTCTGGCTATAGAACTCCTATTAGTATTTCTTTTAGTTCAGAGCTTCTGGCTATGTATTTTCGCAGTTTTAGTTTGGGTTTACTTCTCTGTGGTTCCCTCACTCCTAGATTATTGCCTTTCAAGACTCAGTCACCTTGGCAGCCCCAACCCAGTAAGACTGCCTCAGATCCCAGTGCATTTTATTTTATTTCACATCTATTCTCACTCCAAAAATTGCCAAATGTCTCACAGAGGCCAATATGAGAATCACCTCAGTGTACTTCCCTTCTCTCTGGGATCTTGGGTCCCTCTGATTGACTGCAATACCTTTAAAGAATCGGTGATTATCTATAGGTATACATAGAGATATGGATATAGAATACCACAAATAGTATATATATATATATATATTTGTAGTTGTTCTTAGCAGCATTTTAGTGTGAAATAAGCTACTCCATCTCAGCTAGAGGTGAAGTAGAACTTCTCTTCTTAGGGAAAATGATTTTATAACCTTGCATTTGCCATCATAAAGACATTCTTGAAGTCAGGTTATATGGATTCACAAGATTCTCTAGCATACACAAAAGACAGAAACCAGTATTTCTTATCATATGCTTAATGGAGTATGATGGGAGCCAAGCTTAGCCACAAACTGCCAGATGATACTGAGATAACAATGATTACTACTCAAAAACAATATAACAAAAACAACACAATCCACAGGAGAAAACAAACACAGGCAATTAATAAAGAGGTTTCTACTCTTATTGCAGGGATTGTAAGAGTTGTATAATATCGCCGTTATATTTGTGCCTTGCAAGTTATATTCCTTGAAGGCCTCTTGTGAGAATCTTTATGCAGGAATAAGTCTACCCTCATTTCTTATGCCGGTACACACAAAGTATCAGAGCTTTGTCTCGTACTTCTCTTCAAGATTGAAGGGAGAACTTTAACTGCTAATGCTCTGAACATCTGCAGTAACATATCCCAGGATCTTAGCTAAATCAACCCAAAGACTCGCCCATGCAAGTT
This sequence comes from Equus caballus, assembly GCF_041296265.1. NCBI lineage: Eukaryota > Metazoa > Chordata > Mammalia > Perissodactyla > Equidae > Equus > Equus caballus. The sequence continues at coordinate 44,842,277 of NC_091704.1, forward strand.
GATTAAATCCCCTGGTTAACTCTGTGGACTACCAAATCTAAGATAGTGTGGGAGAGGAAGAAAGTTGAGAAAAATCAAGACTATGCTGTTGAGAAAGCAAAATATTCCCCCATTATTATCATGAATTATTTTCCCCGAGTGTCTTTTATGAATATACAGACCATGCTATCCAAAACAGAGCTGAATGGGGCTGGAAAATGATTCCAAAATTGAAAAGACTCGAGAAAACTGTAGCACATGCCAGACTATCTAGAATTATCCACCATGAGACATGACCATGAAGCCTTGGACAGTAATTCATATTCATTGTGAAGAACTATTCCAAGACAAATACAGAAGAAATGATTGTGGAGGGCTCCATCTTAAAGTGTCCCAAGCATATCGTGTTCCATTTGAACAATCAGAACTCTGGATTATTATTTACAACACGTGAATGCTAATCGGTATCATTTCCTACCATGGACCTACATGTATTGAAGCTGTGTTTAAGAAATGTGTGGATAGAAATCATTACCATCAAGCAAATGGTCATATTGGAAATGTTGTCCTGGTGGAGCTTGGCCAAGGAGACTGACCATTAACAAGTTCCAGGTTTCTCCTCTCCCAGAACGTGACTCCATTCCGTGTTCACCAGCAGGATTCAGTTCTGCTGAAATACTCATGAAGCAGCACTGTCTTAATTTGTCTTAGCCATTTCCCACCAAAGTTTCGTACAGATTAATCAGAGGGCCAATCTTATGAAGCCGCATGGGTTGGTGATTTTACCCCTTTTGAGATTTTGTTACTTTTTTCCCCCTAATAGGATGCTGCAGTGATTTGGGCGGGGGCAAGGTGGTGGTTGGAGGAAGAGAGGAACGCATGGAGAAAGTCATCCCAGAATAGTTTTTGCCCCATTAAAAGACTGTGACTAAAGTCTCTTTGAATCTCTAAGTCCTCACACTGACTAAGTCAGGAAATGTGGGGTTTATGAAAGTTTGACAGGTCACCAATTAACAAACATTTCAAACATAACGTACAAAGTAGACTCCTTATTTCTATTTCCCTAGTACGTGAACCACCCTCAATCCAGAGACTCAAACCAGAAATTTCGGAATCATCCTTGATCACTGTCTTTCCCACCCCCTATATCTATTCCATCAGCAAGTCTTATCATCTTCATCCCTAAATATCTCAAATCCCACCTCTCCTCACCAGTTCTGCTGCTACTGCTATCATCACGGCATCCTCTCTCTGAGCTGGACTTGGTCCTCCAGTAGTTTCCTCCAGGAGCCTGGTCCCACTGCTTCCGTCATTCTTTCTACCCTCTCTCTCCACTCCATCTTACACACAGTTGCCAAAATGATCTGTAAAAAAAAAAAAAAAAATACAAGAAAGAAACTATATTATTAATTAAAACCTTTGTGGCTTCTCAATGTACTTTGAGTGCAAGCACTTTTCCAGTTCAGGGCGTTTTACACTTGCTGTTTCCTCTGCCTAGAATGCTTTTTTTCTAGCTCTCAAGCAGTTGACTCTTTTCCATTCTGATGTATCAGCTTACATAGTTCAAACTCACACAGCCCTTCCCTGGCCTCCCATTAGTAAACTGTCCTTGGCTTCATTGGGTGCCACAATACCACATTTACTTTCTCCTTGGAACTTACCATTGTCTATCATTGTTGTTTCATCAGTAGGTTTATTTGTTTTTTGTCTGTGTCCCACACTAGAACGTAGGCCCCACGTATCAGTTAACTGGCTGTGTAAGTTTCCATTCTGTGGTTTATATGTTCTTTGAGTACTAATCATGTCCTTAGTAAACCCAATAAGGGAGGCAGCCAAGGAGATTGGACAGTAATTCATGTCCATTTTGAAGAGTTATTCCAAGGCAAAAATGTCCTAGCTCCAGATAAAAATGGCTCAAAATATATCTAGCTTCATCTCAAACCTCAGTTTCAATAAACAGAGCTTCCAGCCAGATATTTGCAGCATATGAATTGCCAGAGCTTCGTAACAAGTGGAAACACAGCGCGTCTACATTTACCTGGGTTGCATTTGAGCAACGACCAAGTCTGTCCATTCATCACAATGTCCCTAGTACAATGCTTCCATATAGTAAGCAATCAGTAAATAGTTGATGCAGGCATGAATGAACTTCTCAGGAACGCTAGAGCCGGAGAAACTAGAAGTTTAAAAAGTTAGGAAACTTTGGCAGTTGAAGAGCATTAGTAAATTATTACAAACATTCTTTCATATTATAATAGAAATTTGTGGTTCGATTTACATGTAAGATTTTAGGAATACATATGCTTCATGTAGTCAAATACATCCCCAGGTAGCATTTACCGTGTCTCTGGCCTTTGCCTTACAAATTTGACTCTGACAGTGCCAACCTTGAACAAAACCAAAAGGAAGCACAACCCGCACTCCTTCAGGGCATGTTCATCTTCATATAATCCCTTCTTTTATGTAGCCTCAAAGCACAGTTCACTTCATCATCATCTCAAATCCTGGCTCCTCCTCAGGAAGTGGTGTTCATCATGATACACTGGGTCCCAGTGTTCAGGTAAAACAAATCCCACACCATTCTGGCAGGCTTGCCAGAAGGCTCAGGGCTTTGCTTGTTGGGCATTGCCAATAAGACCAGAAGACTCCAAATTGCAGAGGAAAGTCTGATCCAACAAGACCCACTGGTATACGGCATATAGGCATATAGGAACATATATGGTATATAGGCATGTTCACTCCGGGTGCCCACTGGAATATATCAATGTACTCTCTTCCCATTCACATGGCAATAATTCCTAAGCATAGTTAATCATTTCCGTTACAAACTGTCAAAATGGAGATCGGGTAGAGGAAACTGCCTGGTGGAAGCAGAGACCTGGCGTATGGAGAGGGAGAGTCTGAATCCAGTCCTACAACTGGTGTGCGGCTCACCGTGGGAAGGTCACTCCCCTTCCTGGGCTCCCTTTCTTCATCTGGAATATGAAGCTACTGGACAAGCTCATCTCTGAGATCCTCCTCAACTCTGACCCTCTTTGATTCGAGAAGCGTATTCTGAGACTGCAGTCCTGAGCAACAATCTCCTCAAAGGGTTGGGTGTGTAATTATATACTTAGGATTCTCGCAACGTTTCATAAGGTAGGAATCCAGTGAAATTCATTTTTATGCTACTTTTGTATTCCTACTTATTTTGAAGGGAAAAATCCTTGTATGCACTTCTTCAAAACATGATGAAAAATATGAAAAATGCACCCTAAAGGTCAACAACCTCCTTTGGTTAAAGACAAGGTTGGGTAAAATGAATTTGGGCTATTCCAGCTTTGTGGTTTGTTTTTGGAGCTAATCTTGAATTTAAGATCTTTTGTAATCTATCAGAAAGGTAAAATGAAATTAAAGCTTACAAAATAGTGATGCTAAGATAGATATACTTTATTTTGTGCCACACTTAAGTAGTAACCAGAACTTTTTCCACTACAATCATTAGCAAGCCTGTTGTTACTGGGGAGGATAAAAGATTGGCAGTTTTTGTGACAAATGTTAGAATTAAATGCCCAGAACTTTTCGTTATGCACAACACTCATTGGGTAAGTGACAGCTGTTTATTGTTACTGCGTATGGCATCCACAGAAGAATATGATAAGGTGCTAACCACAGCAGCTCAAGGTTTTTAAGGCCTTAAAAAATTGGCTTTAGAAAGTATCACCTTTGCTAAGTGAAATAAGTCAGAGGGAGAAAGTCAAATGCCATATGATCTGACTCATAAGTAGAAGATAAAAACAACGACAAACAAACACATAGCAATGGAGATTGGATTGGTGGTTACCAGAGGGGAAGGGAGACAGGGAAGGACAAAAGGGGTGATTAGGTTCACATGTGAGGGGATGGACTATAATTAGTTTTTGGGTGGTGAACATGATGCAATCTACACAGAATTCGCAATATATTATGATGTACATCTGAAAGCTATATAATGTTATAACCCAATATTACTGCAATAAAATAAAATAAAATAAATAAAAAGTATCACCTGGCAAACTTTAAGCTTTCCCTTTCTCACGAGACTTTTAGAACAGGAATAGAGTCAACAGCGTTCTAAGGATCACAAGGAAAAGATTCTATCACTTGCAAAATTATCCTCTGTGCAAGTTTGATTTTCCATCATGGATATGGGCTGCCAAGTGTGTTGGCTCTGGCCAGATTTTCATTAGCCAAGTCAAGAGGACAGTCGAGGCATTAATCCAGATGATCCCAAGTCAGCACAACCCCCATCAGAAAACAAAAAGAAGCTTGCCTGATGAAGCGAGGAGCCTCACCTATTAGACAGGGTTAATGCATCTTCTATGACTTACACCATAATCAGATATTTTCAGGACAAAACATTTGGCAAGCTGGATACCATTCAGCCAGTTTCTTGGATTTTCTACTTCACTTTGCTTCTGTAAATATTCCCACTATTTTGACAATAAAGTCCTGTAGATAGAGTTGTGATTTTGGGGATCAGAATGCCTCTTAAGGGTGTAGTACTGTATTCTTTTGTGGAACGATGATCCTGCAGGGTCCCTTCCCCATCATTAAGCTGTGGTCATGATGAAGGGCCATCCAAACCATCTGGCCCATGCTTTTGAACCAGCATCAAGCCTTTGTGAGATCAAATCATTTTAGAGCTGGAATCAGCTCTATAATAAGGGACAAGAGGAAAGAAACAGGGCCCTAAGGAGTTAAATCACTTTCTAGATCTAAACAGGTAGTGGGGCATGAAGCCAGGATGAGAACGCAAGGTGCTCCTTCATTGTATCATTATGCCCCTCTGATGGCTGGCGAGCGATAGCAATATAAGTCACAGCCTTGGAAGAAAGATCTTTGTAGAGTAGGCATAAGCAAACTATTTTTGTCATGGGACAGATAGTAAATATTTTTGGCTTTGTAGGCCATGTGGTCTCTGCCACAACTACCCAACTCTGTCATTGTCATGTAACAGCAGCCACAGACTGTATGTAAGAGAATAGGCATGGCTGTGTTCCAATAAAACTTGTTGAATGAATACTGAAATATGAATTTCACATAGTTTTCAAATGTCACAAAATAGTATTCCGTTTTGGATTTTTTTCAATTATTTAAAAATGTGAAAACCATTCCTAGCTCATGGTGGACTAGATTTGCCTACCCCTATTGTAGAGTCACATATCTTAGCCCCTGAGGGAATTGATTCTGTGTCCTGGGTAATGTCCATCCTCTCCGGCTCCATTCCATACCCCAGAACCTCAAATCTCGCTTTTCCTCAGTAGAGGGGCTGTCTTATTAGACTATGAAATTAGGTCACTTTTACATTTTATCTCTGAAGTGCTTTATTTAATAAAAGTCATCCTAGGTATGACTAAAGTCACAAGTTCACTTAGAAAAGGATCAAAGGGAAGAATTCCTTCTGACAAACAGAGACCCAACTACAAATGCCAGTTCTGTTGTTGGTGAGCGTTGATGTCTTGGATTGCACTTAATAACAGAGGGCAAAAAGAGAGTATGAATGTGCTTGTTAACATGGCCTTAGTGGAAAATACAGAAAATGCCCAAAACTCCTTGCTAAGATCCTTAACTACACATTCGTGGTGAAAGGAAATACTTGGGTTTGTGTGTAAACAACTGCCTCAAGGAATTTGCCACATTCCTGGGGTCAGTGGAGTTCTAGTGACCCATTCCTTGGACAGATCTCATTGGTTTGCTAACTTAACATAACAGCCAAGCATTCCCTTGAAATTCAAGGACCTTCTCTCCTGCTGACACTGTTTATTTCTATCAGTTGGGTGGACGGCCCTCTGGGAAAACTTTCTAGTTTTTTTCTGGGTTGAGAATAAGCAGATGCAGCCTGTGGTTTTTCTTTTCTTTTTTTTTAAATTATTGTATTGAGGTCATAATGGCTTATAACATTGCGTAAATTTCAGGTGTACATTATTCTACATCAGTTTCTGTAGAGACTGCTCTGTGTTCACCCCCAATAGTCTAGTTTTTGTCCATCACCATACATATGTGCCCCTTTACCCCTTTTGCCCTCTTCCCACCCCTATTCTTCTCTGGCAACCACTAATCTGTTCTCTTTTTCATGTGTTTGTTTATCTTCCACATCTGGGTGAAATCATACAGTGTTTGTCTTTCTCTGTCTGGCTTATTTTGCTTAGCATAATACCCTCAAGTTCCATCCATGTTGTCGCAAATGGCATGATTTTGGGTTTTTTTAATGGCTGAGTCATATTCCATTGTATATATATTCTGCCTATTTTTTACCCACTCTTCCATTGATGGGCATTTGGCTTGTTTCCACGTCTTGGCTATTGTGGATACTGTTCCATACTGTTTTCCATGGTGGCTGCATCAGTTTGCATTCCCATCAAACAAAATTGACAAACCCTCAGCCAGACTCACTAAGGAAAAAAGAGAGAAGACTCAAATAAATAAAATCAGAGATGAAAGAGGAGAAATTACAATGGATACCACAGAAATAAAAAGGATTATAAAAGAATACTATGAAAAACTGTAAGCCAACAAATTGGATAACCTGGAAGAAATGGTTACATTTTTAGAATCATACAACCTCCCAAAACTGAATCAAAAAGAAATAGAGAATCTGAATAGACAGATCACAAGTAAAGAGATTGAGACAGTAATAAAAAATGTCTATAGTTTTTCTGACTTGGATGAAGGCAATAGGTCTGAGATAAGGGAAAAGGGCTTTTTACTCTTTTTCCTTTCTTGACCGGAGTATCCTCAGAAGAAAAGAGTGGGCCATGAAGTTTTTCTGGAAGCCAAGACAAGGCTGAAGGATGCTAAAACAATTAGTTGTCCCACTCATGAATTTTGGTGGAACTACCACAGAATGAAGGGCTATAGGTGACCATTAGAATTAGAATCCAGACCCCTATAGGGAGTACAAGGCCCCAAGGGCCACCAACTCATATTGCTCTTGCACTGTTGTCAAACATGATACCTCACTAGAATCACTTATATTGGTATAAAGTTGCCAACTATAATATTTATAGTTATAAAGACTTTTTGGTTGCAAATGATGGAACCCAACTCAAACTGATCCAAACAAAAATAAATACATTAAAAAATAAATACCATTAGCTCAAAAGTCTGAGCAAACTATTGGTTGATCTTCAGACATAATTGCATCCAGGATTCGAGCATCATCATCTCTCCTTCCCTTTCTCTTATCTCTGCTTTAGCCTGTGCTGGCTTTGTGCTCCGTCAAGTTTTCTCCATGTAGAAGGAAAGATGTGCTCTAGCCTTTCCAGGCTCATAGGGTCCTCCCAGCTCACAATCTCAAAAGGAAAGAGCTTCTCTCCCAGCATCTATTTCTGTCTCTGTAAAAGGACCCCAAATGTAACTCTGTAAATGGACTCTGTAAATGGACCTGCTTGAGTCGTGCCCACCCTTGGACTTATCAGTGAGTTCAGAGGGATAGAATGCTCTGACTGGCTAGCAGGGGCCTGATGTTCACCTGTTTCCTCTCACTAGAATCACATGGAGTGAGCGAAGGAAGTTCTGAAAATGAAAGAACGTGGGGCAGACACAAACTAAAAGCTGTGCACTACGCTAGTAAATTATTCATTTGTGTTTAGTAACAATGTGGTTTTCATAAACAGTAGCCACTCAGAAGCCACCTAGTGAGTCATCAATTATCTCTACGCATTGCTTTATCTTTCTTAATTCCCTGGGCTTCTGTTTTCCTTCCTTTCTCTGGGTTATGAGCTGAAGTAATACAAATGAAAAAGACTCTAGCTTGCTTTCAATACTCTCATGGTTTAGTTCAGGAGGGCAGCACATAAGCAGCCTGCATACAATGATTGCATTAGACCGTGATAATTGCTCTAGGTCGTGGAGATCCATTGTCCCGTGGCTCAAAGACGACAGAGATAAGAGAGTTCATCTTCCTCTGCTGTTGTGACCATTTAGACAGTGCAAAGACTTTGATGCCAGTACTAATATCACTGCTTTACAGAAGTCAGCCCTAATTCAGACAAAAGGGCCATCACTTTCAGCACAACCCACAGGTTCTCTGAATACCCAAAGTATGAAGCTAGCAAATATCTGGCTCACAGAGAGACCTTAATAGCATAGCAAGAACATAATAACAAAGTAATGAATTTTTATTTAATGTTTTACTGGAAAATTAATCAGTAGATTCCTCAGCTGAGAAGGAGGTATTAGGTAGAACACACACAAAAAAGTATTTTTCAAGGTGCACTTTAAAGACTACCAAAACTCATCCAGAGTAATGTTAAAATACGAAGACAGATGACTTTTTAAGAAGGGAAATTACTATCTCTAGGGAAAAAGGGAATAAAATCATCAAGATGTCATTCCTTTGGTTCTTCCCTCATCTTCTTCAGGCTTTCCAGTGGCTTTCAAGAGATAAGGCTGTGTGTGTGTACTCTAAATAGAAGCCTGAGGGTTTTGGAACCTCAGACACACTAAAATGAGGTGTCTGCATGAATGAGGGCCCTCAGTCCCGTCCAGAGTGAACGTGCTGTGATCCTGTGCCCACCTTCCTGATTTATGGGCTTACATCGGATGCGGCATAAACAGCCCCTAAGAGCCAGCAAGCTCTGTTCTGTTAAGGGAGAGGGCAAGTCTTCTCCTGGATGAGACATCTCATCACCCAGGAAGTGGTTAGTCAGGCTGGATATGGCGGTGTCTGCACCGCAGCCCCCCTGAAGCATCCGTGAGGCCCCCAAAAGATCCATGCCTTGCATAGACAGTCAAGAAGATATTGTCCTGATACAAATTTGGACTGCCAGTGAGTTCTACCACAAGACCTGGTAAGAAGTGCATATTTCAGACCCAAGATATTGCCCTCAGCCCAGCTACATAAAGTTCCATTCACAGACGGATGAAGGATTCAATATTTTTGACATTTTGAGGAAAGCTGAGTCTAAGCACCTTAGATATCATTTCTTTTACACCAAAAAGCTCAATCAATATAACACTATTCCTGGATAACTATTTTATTTTTTTTCCACGTTATGTCTGTCTGGAAAGACTGTGAAGGTGGTGACTACATTTTATTTCAGGTTTTCATTCCAGCTGGAGCACACAGCAGGCTCTCAGTACATATGTGTAGAATGAACGAATGTTATTCATGGAACTCAAGCAGGAAGGCAAAGTTTAAAAAAATGGTAGGGAAGATTGGTATTGCTATATAGTATAACAAACAAATCTGGCATGGAAGGACTCGACAGCTTCTGAGATAAAATAAGGTCTCCTTGGAATCTGGAGAAGATTTATGATTTCCAAAGTTTAGCTCAAAGGGCTGTGATTCAATAGGAAAGCTTTGAAGGACAGTCTACAGGAGAGGGGCAGCCTGGTGTTGATGTATCCAGGGACAGGACCCTCAGACAGGACATTTCCGGGACTATTTCTTGGAACCTCATTGGCTTTGAATTGGAAGCTAGACTGGGGATGTAATGAGACATCCTGGGAGAAAGAAGGCAGTTACCAGACCTGAGGAAGCTTTGGTGAGAAGCAACCTCAGCTAGGCATCTGTAGTTCCGTGATAGCTCAGCCCGCAGTCCACATGGCCCCCTAAGAATGAAGTGTTCATGGTCCTAACCAAAAAGAAACAGTTATGAATAAACCTAATATTGGGCAGCTGTCAGCCAGTAAAGTCCTGTTTTTCCCCCATTTTCTGCCTCTGTTCCAAAGTGCAGGTTACTTTATGAACCACTGAAAATTGCCCCACCCCCACCTTGAATCACTGTGTAGGTAGCCTGTCTTGAACACATCTGACTAGTAGAAAATATTTATTCTCCTTCCAAATATTTTCAGTCCAAGCACCACGTTTATAAGAACTTCCCCAACTAGTATACACTTTATTGCCATCTCTACCTATCCAGGCTAAATGAAATGAAATGAAATAAATAAATTCCAATTGCTGAAAGAAAATTTTTACCATTCTTTAAAGTCTCTAGTCAATTCATGGCTCTTGTGAGTTTAAGGAAAGAGTCAGCCAACCAGGCAAATGAAATAGAAATGCTTGCATCATAAATCTTCTAAATCTAATATTTGGATCTTTGCCGATCCAAAAGCAATAAGGCAGAGATACCATGGGCTTTGGAGGTGGAGAGATCTATGAACAAATTCTAGCTCTCATACTTGGAGGCTGTGTGACCTCAGGGAAGTTATTTCAACTGTCTGAGACTACACTGTAACATGGAAATAATAATAGTGTTTATTATAGTAGACTAATATGATTAGTTAGAAGTTAAATGGCATAACACATGTAAAATAGTAGGTACTCATTAGAAGATAACCACTGGCCATTCGTTCATTCAACAAATGTTTATTGAGTGTCTGCTATGTGCTAGGGGCTATTCTTAGTGCAAGGGAAACAGCAATGAACAAAACAGAAAATAACTCCTGCCCTCAATGGAGCTTATGTTCTCTGTGTAGGAGGTAAACTAAACAAATATTATGTCACAGGGTGATAAGTGCTAATAAAATAAATAAAAAGAAAGGAGGAGTGATATGGAGTGTCCATGGGAATGGATGCAATTACAAATAGAAGGGTCACAGAAGACTAGACATGCTTCTTATATTTGCAGGGCTTGGGGGAAAAGTACAAACGAAGGACTGCATGCTCTGTGGCTAAATATTTGATAAACCGTGAAATCAAATATGGACCATGGTCCGACCTTGACAATATGCCAGTTACGTCTTGGAAGGCCATGCTCATATTTGGAATTCTCACATCCTTCAGACTTCTGTACTAGAATGTGAAAGGTTCTGACCCCAACCAGTGTCCCTCTCCACTGCCACTTATTCTCTTCGTGCCTCCAGCGAGATCCTATACCATGTGAGCTCTCAAACACGTGCATGTGGACATCCAACCCGTAAGTACAGGTTCCATCCAGGCACCCCATAAACAGCTGCTTCTTGGCCCTCCTCTCAAGGCCTAGGAGTGGCCCAGTGGAAGAACTGTCTCAGAAATGGGCTCAGGGCCATTGGGGCAGGGAACTCTGGGTACTCAAAATGTTCTCTAGAAGTGGGAAGAGGAGAGTGGGCTCTAAGCAGGCACCTCTCCTTGGCCCTGCACACTCCTTGCCCCATTGGAAAGGGATGATGAGAGCAGGGCCCTCTAAAGGGGGAGATCCGGGACAGATGCCCTTCTTGCCTGTGTCAGAGGGCAGAACTGGTGAAGAACCTACTGACATGGTAATTTTGAGCAAAGACCCAAAGGAGTTGAGAGAGCAATCCATGGAGGATATTTGAGGAAAGCATGTTGGAGAAATCAGGAATGGCAAGTGCAAAAGCCCTGAAGTTGAAACGTGCTTGATATGTTCCAGGAGCATCACAGAGAGCAGAGTAGCTGGAGTGGAACAGTGAGGGGGCTGGTGAACAGTATGAGGTGATTTCAGAGATGCCTGGAGGTCAGATTCTGAAGAGTCTTGTAGGTGATTATAGTAACTTTGACTCTCACTTTGAGTAAGATGGGAAGCCACTGGCAGGTTTTAAATAGAGAAGTGATAGCATCTAACTTAGTTTTTAAAAGAATCATACTGCCTGGTGTTGGAAATAGACTGCATAAGGCAAGGAGAAGGACAAAGAGACCAGTCAGGGGACTAATGCAATCACCCAGGCAAATGGTGACCTGCTTAGACCAAGGTGGTGGCTGTGAAGAAACTGAGAGGAGGTTGCATTTTTAAATCTCCTTTAAAAGTAGAGTCAACAGAATTTGCCAATGGATTGGATGCGAAGTAAGAGAGAGGAAGACGAGTAAAGGATGACTCAAGGCTTTTTAGCTTGAACAGCTGGAGAGATGAAGTCAATATTTTTATTTACTTTGCTTTTCAGTACATAAATATAAACTATATTACTGTTGACATTAAAAAAACAAGCATCTGGATGATTTGCAGCACAGTAAAAACAAAAGTTTCCAAATAAGAAGAGAGATGAACTTGTACTGTTCTGCCTACGTAAGCAACGTGTAAAACTGTGTGCACGTGTGTATTTTTGGGCACACTAATATTCACAGCTGGAAAGAGGTTTGCAAAATCGTGAATTCTCTTTTGTTTGAACTTCATTTTGTGCCTTTAATCCAAAGGTCAGCACGTAAAATTACTATGGTACAGTGGATTGAGCCCTTGGTCCTGGCTTCAAGTCCTGGAAGTAGCCCTTATTTGGGATCTCCAGCAAGTCCTTTAATCCTTTTAAGCCTCAATTCCCACATCTTAAGAATTCGGATGATGGTTGCCCATTTCATCAACTCTGAAACAGCGTCCAAATCCCAGGTGTCATTAACTACTAATGGCCTCCATTTAAACAGAAGTTTAGTTAAACAAATATTTGGTCTTGCCCGTATTATAGTTTATACTCTTGTTCATTGTTCTTCCTTGCTATGAACAGCTGATGATTTTTTTTTAGCTGTGGTTTATGTGAGCAAAGAGGTGAAACCAGTTAGCTCAATTGGTTATATTCTGAAATTAATGAGGTGTTCTTTTTGTGTGTGTTCACAAATTAGCCTCACTCTGTTTCTTGGCCACACTTCTTACCTCAGCTTCACAAATGAGTGGAAGTTATTGCAACATGAATCAGGCAAGAGAGTGTAAATCCATCACTGTTATTGAGAAAACAGTTCAAAAAACAAGCACTCCTGCTGGGAGTCAGCAATATTTTCTTCGTATTTGAAGGGCATAACCTTGAATCCTTTGTGATGATGGCAAAGAATAAATAAACACATAAATAAATAAGTAAAATATGGGAAGGACAGTGTGAGATGAAATACCTCTAAAGTTAAAAATGTGTCATGAAGTATTTAGCACTAAAATGGTTGAGACATGATTTTCATAGCCTCCAAGACTTTCTACACCTTAGGTTATTTGAGCTTCCACTGCTGGCTCTCAGAATCTTTTCTTCCTCAAATGTAAGCCAAGAAGTTAGACCCCTTTACTTCCAAGAGGTCTCCCAGCTTAAGAGATCTGTTATTCCATGAGTCTTCTACCGGAAAACCGTTCCTCCCATTTGGTTGTAGGAAATATATTCACATATATTTTAATTAATCCTAAACTTTAGAATCCAATTTTGGTGAACTTCAGTTATCCAAAGGTGTCAACAAATCCTCTGGGATCTGAGAAAATTATTATCAAAACCAATTAAAGGAACCATCAACTCTGTGTGATTAATTTTGAAATCTGTCAGCAGGGCTCTCTCTGGAGGCAGGGAACCTCATCATCAACAGGCTTTGTTGTAAGTGAAGCAGCCTGAATTTGGATACTGTTTCAGACTTAACCAAATGGGCAACCATTATCTTTGGGTCCAAGGACTGCATGGGGACAAGGCAGCTGGCTTCCCATAGCCTTGCGGAACTAATAACAGTTTTTCTTGTGTGTGTATAAGTGTGTGTAACAGGGTAAAAAGATGTAGGCAGCAGGCAGAGAGATGAGGAATGAATGGGAAGAAAAAAGATAATCACAAAAGCAGCAACCCCCCTGAGCAAATCAAAGAATTTCTTAGAATGCAACACTGCCTGTGTATGCGAATAACTGGCTTGCACATCAGTTCCTTTGTTTGCCTGTTATATAATAACAATCATTTTAGTGTCATTGATGAAAGCCCAGAAGGGAATTCCAGCTTACTGATCAATTTTGCTTACGGCTTTTGTGTGGAATAAGGCTTCAGACATGATGGTCTAAATCTCTGGCCCACAAACCTAAACAGGCAGATTTGAGACTAGTCATTACATATCTTTTGATATGAGAAGAAGTCCCAAATAGGCCTCAGGAGCAAAATGAAAGGGCAAAACAAGGGGGCTGGCCCTGCGGCCGAGTGGTTAAGTTCACGCACTCTGCTTCAGCGGCCCAGGGTTTCCCTGGTTCAGATCCTGGGTGTGGACATGGCACTGCTCATCAGGCCATGCTGAGGTGGCGTCTCACACAGCACAACCAGAAGGACCTACAACTAGAATATACAACTATGTACTAGAGGGCTTCGGTGAGAAGAAGGAAAAAAAGATAATTGGCAACAGATGTTAGCTAAGGTGCCAATCTTTAAAAAAAAAAAAAAGGGCAAAACAAGAGGACAATCCAAAGCCTTTGCTTAGATCCAGATTGCAGCTTTCTCAGCAAATTACCAAGAAGCAAACTGATGGCTAGAGTTTGTAATCCAAGTTAATGTGTATAGCTTCGTGTTGGAAACATTGCTACTATTACCTTTCTTATTAAAATATGATAATGACAAGCACACTTTAGGAAGTGCTCACAATATACCAGGCATTTTATACACAATTTCCCCTCCTCAAAATAACCCTGCACGTTGGATGTTATTATCCCCATGTTAAAGATAAGGAAACTGAGACAGAAAAGTTGTTTGCTGAAGGTCAAACAGCAAGTTAACAGAGGAGTGCGATTTAACTCCAGCTCTTGCCAACAGCAAGTGCCATGACCTTTCGCGTACCCCAGCTTGCCTTTGTTAAATTGTGGGGCTCTTAGCAAGCGTGCACATCACCCTAGTGTGGGGGCCCTTATGTACTTCTCTCCAGTCTGCCTGTCTTGTCGCTGTGAGTGAGATATGAATGACATGGAATCATCATATGTATCATTGTCTTCAGTATATAGTTGGTTCCTTGCTCCTTTGTTGGAATATTTATTTTGCCTTCTCTGCAAACTAACAATATACCATTTTATATTTACTCTGGGATACATATCTCCCAACGCGTTATGAATAATGAAAATTGGCCCACAAAGTTTAATTAAGAAGCTGGGAGACCTTACTCAGACAATATTTGCACTAATGTGGATTCGTGGTATCCATTTGTCCCTAGGGCTGTAGAACTTTAAAATTAAGCTAATTAATCAGTATTATTGTTGTGTGCAATGTTGGCAATTGTCTTCTACGCTTTTCCATTCCTAGCATCCAGGATTCTAAACATAATGTGATGTGAACTCCTAAGTTGTTCTAGTGGTTTTGTTAAAAATTTTTTGTACTAATAATTTGAAGGGGAGGAGGAACATTTACTGAGAAGTCTCCCAATTTACATGGCAACGTCTGAAACTTACATCTAACATAGTAATGGCTTCAATGCAGGCTATTTCTGAAACATCAACCAATCATCCCACAATTTGAGCTTCCCCGTTTTCTTCGTAGCATGTTATCATGTAAATATCACGTAAATATTTTTTAATGTACCATTTGTTTCCTTGAGGCACAGAAGGATACAGTTATTTGCAAAATAAATCTTGCCTGGATGAAACAATAAAAATTGCTGTGCAATAGTAAATTCAGTTTATTAAACCTTGCATATATGAATGAGGTACTAGGAATGTGGTTTATAGTTAAGGAGAATGGGTCACACAGATTAAGCCTGTAATAACTTCCCCATTATGGTGGTACCATACAAGGCACTACTATCAAAAACCTGAAAATACTATTTTCACCTTACTTTGTTATTTACTGTTTCTGACTGTCCAAAAGAACACCTTTGTATTAGGATGGGCTTAATTATGGTATGGTAAAAACAAATTTCATCAATATATTCCAATTACCAGTTGCTTGATAACAAACCTCCCCAACTTAGTGATGTAAAATAATCATATTGTTATGCTCATAAATTCCGTTGGTCAGGAAATTAGATACAACACAGTGGTGATTTCTTGTATCTGCCGTGTAATGTCTGGGGTCTCAGTTGGGAACACTCAAATGGCTTGGGGGCCGAAATCATCTGGAAGCTTCTTCACTCACATGTTTGGTGCCTGGCTGAGATGACTCAGGTTAGCTGGGACTCTTGACAAGAGCACCTACATGTGAATTCTCTGTGAGACTTGGTCTCTATGGTGGCTGGATTCTGAGAGGGAGCATGCAGAGAGCAAGCGTTCCAAAAGAGTGGATGCTCCCAAAGAAGCTTCTTAACTTTTTCTGACCTAGTCTTGGCAGTTACTCAGCATTACTTTTGCCACCCAGGTCAAAGGGGAGGGGAAATAGAGTCCACCTCTTGATGAGGGAGTGGCAAATTCACACTGAAGAAGACCGTGTTGGATGGGAGATATTATGGGCCATCTTGATCATCTTTGGAATATACCATCTGCCATGCATTGGCTTTCAACAACAAAGGTTTATTCCTTGTTAAAACAAAGTCTGCTGTGAATCCAGGCAATTCTGCAGAGCAGATGTCCTCCTGTTGGCTTAGAAATACAAGCTGCTGCTTCCGTCTTTCAGCTTCTCCATATCAACTCACGATTCCACAACCATTGCTGCAAGGGAAGAGCAGCGTGGAAGATCACACACCAACTGTCAGATACCACCAGCTGTGAGGGGCATAAGTCACTTCTCACATTTCATCGCTCACATAGTTATGCCTAAATTCAGTGGAACAAGCAAATGTGGCCTTCCTGAGTGCCCCAAAAGAAAAGAGAGCTAGAAATGTTGGCAAATAGCAATAATGTTTATCACAGCCTCAGAGATATTGGCTTCATGGTGAAACCCTGTAATTCCCTTCAGTGCTGACTTTTGTACTTTGCCAAATCAGTTCATTCATTCTTTCATCCATCTAACAAATATGTTTTAGATGCCTATTACATACAATACATCATAGCTAGTTCCTGGAAGCAATTCAG
The DNA here is from genome assembly GCF_041296265.1 of Equus caballus. Lineage (NCBI taxonomy): Eukaryota > Metazoa > Chordata > Mammalia > Perissodactyla > Equidae > Equus > Equus caballus. The sequence goes on from NC_091704.1 coordinate 44,858,854, forward strand.
CTGCCCCCAAAAGGCATGTAATTTTACTCCAAAAAACCAACTGAAACTTCAATTGCTTTGTCACCAGCTCCTGTTGGGGGAGAAGACGTCGCTCTCAGATTCTGCACCCTCGTATTCCCTCCAAGGCTCATGAAATAAGACTTTTTTCTATCCTTACCTCCCATAGTCATTTGATTTTATCATTTTCATACACTTTTTCTTTCAATATTCATCATCTCTCTTCCACTTTGAAGGCCTTAATTTCATGACAGACTACTGAAAATGTAACTGTATTTCCAGAAAATGCAGATGGTGATTATTAATCGGACACTGCCATGGCAATCAACTATATGATAGATTAAATGGCTTTAATCCAGTTTAGAGTTATTATGCATCATTAGTCTGACAGCATGGTTCCCTTTGTTATTGTTTTAAAGGAAATTTAGACATCAAGCCTGCAAACAGTGGCTAAGTCTGGCCAGAAAGCTCCTATTTTCCAAAAGCAGAGTTCATAGACACATTTCAAGAATGAAAGAAACAAAAACCAGCAGGAGCTCTGTTTGGGGCCAGTTTGTTTTTTGGTTTTCAATTAGAAAGTTGTGTTTCTAACGGAAAACCATAGAACAATCCTCACTCCCTGGTGAGAGAGAATGAAGAGGAAGAAATTAACTCCATGATAGACTGAAACAGGATATTGTGGTTTTGGCTGGGAAGTTACCTTCCTGAGTAAGTTTGGGTATGTAAAAAATCACTCTTACTCTTGGTTTATCCATGCACTAAATCATACTATGGAATTTCCCTCTGAAATTTTCTAAATTATTGAGCACTTGGGGGAGTTCTTAGTTAAAGGTAAATAATAGGAAATATAAACAATGGAAATCATTGGAGGTACACACTAAAAATAAAAAAAATCTTAGGGGCTAGCCTGGTAGCATAGCGGTTAAGTTCATGTCCTCCACTTCGGTGGCCCGGTATTCGCAGGTTTGGATCCCCAGTGCTGACCTAGCACCACTTATCAAGCCATGCTGTGGTGGCATCCCACATAAAATAGGAGAATATTGGCACAGATGTTAGCTCAGCGACAATCTTTCTCACACACACACGCACAAAAATATCTTCAAGATGTGTTTAAATAAATGTGTGGCTGAAAAAACCATAAATCAGGATTGCTAATGCTCTTCAGCAGAGACCCCTAACTTTTGATGTTCACCCACCATGACAAGAACCCTTGTCAGAAATTGTATAAGAAACTTAGTTGTCTCTAGTCTATTCCAGTTTCATATGTGTGAGCTGGGTGAAAACTGGCTATTTATAAGATTATTGACATAGGTTTTAATTTGCTAAAACTGTAGGGCTTCCTTAGGTCTTTCAAACCAGGTCAACCACTTACCCCCTCGATCTGGCATACCACATGTGGCTGAGCCAAAAGGAACAAACAGATGTTATCAAAACCATAAGCAAAACTGACAATAGGCATTCTGATGATAACTTTATCTTTTAATGAAATCTGAGGTCTTTCAAGGTCAGGCAGATGTAAACTAAACTGGATGATGATTATGCTAAAAAGACAGTTACTAAGAAGCTCAGCATTTTGAATTCCAAGAATTTTAGATGTATCGTGGTAGATAAAGGGCACCAACTTCACTTATTTGGTCCTTTGGCATCCAAAGCATTCTTTTTGTGGTCGGAAGCTGAACTTTTCAAGGTCATCTTCTTGCATTCTTCTAAAACTTTTGAAGGCTCACCAGTCATAAGAAATTAAAGAAACTCTGGATGCATGTATATTTTTATGTACATATCTTGCATCTTTAAAAGCCTACATGGATATATACTTTTTGTATGTGTGTATGTGTGTGAGGAAGATTGGCCCTGAGCTAAAATCTGTTGCCAATCCTCCTCTTTTTTACTTAAGGAAGATTGTTGCTGAGCTAACACCTGTGCTAATCTTCTTCTACTTTATGTGGGATGCTGTCACAGAGTGGCTTGCCAAGCAGTGCTAGATCCACACCCAGAATCTGAACCTGCAAACCCCAGGCCGCCAAAGCAGAGCACATGAACTTAACCACTACTGGGCCAGCCCCTGTAGATATACTTCTAAAATCCCCAAACATACATGCTACCTGCAATTTATTTCTTTTCTATGCTTAAGTACAAATAATGACACTTTTAAATTTGAAACTAGGAATTCCCTCATTGGCAATATCAAATTCCTGTAAAATGCTAATTTAAAAAATTGTCTGTTTTAAAATCAAGGTTTGAACTAAATGGCTTCTAAGATCTCCTCTTTCTCTGAGAAAAGGGAAGGAATTACTATTTATTGGGCATGTACTGTGTGCCCTGTGCTCACCTACAGGATCTTATTTAATTCTCACAACAACCCTATCTGGTAAATTCTTCTCTTAGAAATGAAAAACCCAAACCTCCTAAAGATTAAAATTTATGCAAGTTTGAAACATTTGAGAGTTGTAAAATTATCCACCTTAAGTTAGTGCTGTATATTTAGCTAATTTAGCAAAAACACCTTTCCAAGTTTATTCCTTTAAAAATGAGTGGAAAAATTAAACCTATGATTAATTCTCTGTTGTTTCCCTATCTGTATTGTAAGGGAAACATAAAGTAAAAACACAAGTATATTTTACATATCATTCTCATAAAGCTTTAAAAAGCAATTTTCTTCCAATTCTACCATGGAAAATTCATTGACATGTCCCATCTGTGATAATCTTTTTATCCAGTTGGTTTCATGAGAAGTGCCATATGTATTTGACAAAACCTTGTTTTTTGGTTTTTTTCCTTTTTGCCACATTTCATTGTCTGTTCTTTTTTGAGCATTAAAATATATTTGTCCAAGTATAAACCAAGATTGCTCTTCAGGAAGTCAATACTGATTTGAGAGGTCGGCTCCGTGGCCGAGTGGTTAAGTTCGCGCACTCCGCTGCTGCGACCCAGGGTTCAGATCCTGGGCGCGGACATGGCACCGCTCATCAGGCCACGTTGAGGCAGCGTCCCATATCCCACAACTAGAAGGACATGCAAATAAGATATACAACCGTGTACATGGGGGGGTTTGGGGAGATAAAGCAGAAAAAAAAAAAAATAAGATTGGCAACATTTGTTAGCCCAGGTGCCAATCTTTAAAAAAAAAAAAAAAAATAGTGATTAGAATTTCTTCCATATTCTGATTCTTTTAAATTTTGGTTGTTTTAAGTTTGCCTTTCCTGATTTGGAATTCATCCTTTATTTTTGGTCCTGATTTTTGCAAAAGCGTTTTTCTCAACTAACCCTGAGCGCATCGTACAATCACAGCTTCTAGCTATCATGAGTCCCATTATCATTCAGTCCCCTCTTTAACTCTGTCTCCAAGACATAAAATTCTCTGATTGTCAGCACCTACTTTGAGTGAAAAATGGTTGAACTGTCTCTGTATTTCATTTCAGCACGGGAAAGAAATCTGCTTTTTATAACTGTGGTTTCATAATTCCTGAAATGGGAATGATAGCAGATTCCTGTGAACCTGAGACAGCATCTTATGCTTCCAGAAATGAGGGAAGAAATGAAGTAATGATGTCGCGTGGGCACAGGTGGAAGCAGTGCTACTGAAGCAAGCAGTAAATCTCAGCAAAAGCTGAGAGAGACGGCAACTGGCAGCAGAAGAGTGGGTCTCCTGGGAGCAGGCAGAGTCACAAACCAGACCAATCATTTTCCCATCTGTGGCTGTCCAGCCCCTATGATTGCATTAAATCTTTGCTTTACTTTCTAGCTGGGTTGATATAAGAAATTGTGAGACAAAAACTATACCAAGAATCAGGGACCTATGATGAGAAAGAAGGGACTGACTTTTAATGGCTTGGCAGATGGAGTAGTGTTGGAAGGAGGGGCCAGAGCTCACTTTAGCATCCTACTCTACTCCCCAACATCCATTCCCATCCCAGAAGTTTAGGGACTGGAGTAGGGGGTGTGTGTGTGTATGTAGTGTGTGTGTGTGTGTGTGTGTGTGTGTGGTGAGGTGGTTGGAGGTTCTTTTCTGTTCCCAGGCCAATTGGATGTCTCTACTTCCCTCTTATCTTCATCTTCAACTCTTTTCCAAAAGAATGAAAGACGTCTTGCTTCAGAAAGGTTTAGGGGGATTGAATAAGTGCATAACTTGCATTTGCTAAAAAAGCTGACTTGATTGCCCTGGTTAATTAAACAGTTGCTCTGGCAGAAGCACTACTCTCAGAGAATCACTGAGGCTGTCTTTCATCACTCTAAGCCTATTCTGAGGCCTCCATCCTCTCCTGCGGAGAGAGAAATAAAATTGCCGCATTTCTAATCCATTGACAGCATGTGTGGTGCCCTGCCCAGGGCAAGTGCGCCAGATTTCGTATTCTCAGGAGTTATAATGATGTCACACACATGGGGGAGACGTTGAGGTGTTCCCCAACCTTCAATTAGGAAATAGGTCACCAGCCATAAACTGAATACAATGGTGTTTAAGAAAGAGCTCTGTTAAAGTGTGTCTCTTCTTAGGAATGTAAAGGCCTTTCTGGGAGGAACGTAGTCTCTGATTTAATAAAACAATGTGCACATTGCAAGGAGATGTGTGTTAGGAAGAAAATAGCTATACTCGAAAGCTGACAAGCCTGTATTGCAATTAATTTGCTTACTTGTCTGTTTCCCACTACACTGTAGGCACCTGGAAGGCAAACATCACATTTATTACATCTGTATACGATCCCTATTATGTCCTCCACCCAGCAGCTAGTGTAGTCCCTTCTAAATATTTGGTACTAAATGTGTCATATAGAATGCCTACATTGACTAATTGGTTGGTTGATAGAACCACCTCTGTCAGTGACTGGGCAAGTCTGGCTTTGGAAGAATACCGTCAACTTAGATTTGAAGATGGCGGTGAAGGATTTGTGAAGATTCTCGGTCAATGAGTTCACACAATAGCTTAAGGAAATTTTATGCACTCTGTGTGAACAGCCATGCTTAAAGCAACTAGTAGCTTAAGCAACCTAATTAATTTGGAGGAAAATCTTTCACCACTCAACAACATTAAAATACCATCTGCATTGCCTGTATTTTGAAAAATATTTCAGTATGAAACCCAGCCCTTCTAACTCTCACTGAGCATGCTGGTTTGTTCATGATTCTTCCTCCTCCAGGCTTCTCCTCATGATTATTTTTATTAGGAAATGTTTAGTCAACATGTGTGGTACTTAGGACTAATTAGAGTTGGGAAAAGTGAGTGAGGAAGTAACCAGCCCAGCGCAGCTACTGTTTCCTTCTGCTTTTAGTTGTTTTATTTCACTGATGAATGTTTCCCTCAACCATCCAAAAAGTCAACCAGATTCCAAAGTGATTTAGAACTCACCAACAGCCTTGGCTACAAAACTATCCCGTATGCTATCTGGGCTCTCTAGCTCCCTTAATGAGGAGTCAACTGCACGAGGCATTGAATATGACCAAACTTGCTCTCGAAATTGAAATGACTTTAGGAATGTAAAGGCCTTCGTGGGAGAAACTTAATCTCTAGTGTAATAAAACCATGTGCACATTGCAAGAATATGTATGTCATTAAGAAAATAACTATACTCAAAAACACTATGAGCACTATGAGGCCGATGCTCACTAATGCTTTTTTTCTCTTAAGTTGATGAGTCAGAAATAAACAAACCTTAAACTAATAAGGTAGAACCAAAAGAAAGCTCAGATTTATTATATTACTGTAGCCAAAGAAAGGCTAAGAGCAGTTAAAAGCTAACCTAGTATTCCAAGACTTTCATTCCATGTGAGTTACAGGGACATTATCTGATTTGGGAACATGAAAGTCCACATAAATAACAAGTATGCTGTAAGAGGGAAGTTTTTTGCAATCAATGCCTGCATTAAAAAAAAAAGAAATCTCAAATGAACAACCTCATTTACACTTTAAGGATCGGAAAAAAGGAGGACAAACTATGCCCAAACTTAGAAGAAGGAAGCAAATAATAAAGATTAGAGCAGAAATACAGGAAATAGAAAATAGAAAAACAATAGAAAAAAATCAGTGAAACTAAGGGTTGGTTTTGGAAATATAAACAAAATTGACAAACCAATACCCAGACTAATTAAGAAAAAAAAGAGAGAAGACTTAAACAAATAAAATAGGAAATGAGAGAGGAGCATTACGACTGATAACTACAGAAATATGAAGGCTCATAAGAGACTAGTATGAGCAGTTATACACTAAACTACTGGATAATCTAGAAGAAACTGATAAATTCCTAGAAACACACAACCTGCGAAGACGAAATCGTGAAGAAATAGAAAGTCTGAATACACATACAACTAGCATGGAGATTGAATCAATAATCAAAACCACCCAACAACAAAAATTGCAGGGCCCGATGGCCTCACTGGTGAATTCTACCAAACATTGAAAGAAGAATTAATACCAATTCTTCTCACACTCTTCTAAAAAACTGAAAAAAAAGAATGCTTTCAAACTCATGTATGAGGCCAGCATTGCCCTAATACCAGACACCACAAGAAACGAATGCTACAAGCCAATATCCCTGATGAATATAGATGTAAAAATCCTCAACAAAATATTAGCAAACTAAATCCAACAGCACATTTAAAGGATCATATCCCACAAACAAGTGGGATTTATCACTGAGACGCAAGGATAGTTCAATATATGCAAATCAATTAATGTGATACGCCACTTTAACAAAATAAAGGATAAAAATTGCTTGATTGTCTCAGTAGATGCAGAAAAAATGTTTGACAAAATTCAGCATTCTCCCCTGATAAAAACTCTCAACAAGCAGAACAGAAGGAAAGGACCTCAACATAACAAAAACCATTATGACAAGCCCACAGCTAACATCGTACTCAAACGTGAAAACCTGAAAGCTTTTCCTCTAAGATCAGGAAAAAGGCAAGGATGCCCACTCTCACCATTTCTATTCAATATAGTACTAGAAGTCCTAGGCAGAGCATTCAGGCAAGAAAAAGTAATGAAAAGGAATCTAAATTTGGAAGGAAGAAGTAAAATTGTCCCTGTTTGCAGATGACGTGATTTTACATATAGAAAACCCTAAAAACTCCATGAAAATATTGTTAGAACTAATATATGAATTCACTACAGTTGCAGGATACGAAATCAATATACAAAAATCAGTTGCATTTCTATACAACAAACGAAAAACTATCTGAAAAGGAATTTAGGAAAACAATCTCATTTACAAGAGCACGTCAAAAAGAAGAAAATACTTATAGGGGTAAACTTAACCACGGAGATAAAGCGCTTGTACACTGAAAACTACAAAACCTTGATGAAAGAAATTAGAGAACACAAAAACAAATGGAAAGATAGCCCATGTTCATGGATTGAAAGATTTAATAGTGTTAAAATGTCCACACTACCAGAGCAATCTACAGATTCAACACAATCCATACCAGAATTCCAATGGCATTTTTTAGAGAAGTATAAAAAACAGTTCCATAATTTGTATAGAACCACAAAAGACTGTGAATAGCCAAACCAATCTTGAGAAAGAAGAACAAAGCTGAAGGCATCACACTTCCTGATCTCAAAATATATTACAAAGCTACAGTAATCAATATGGTACTGGCATAAAGACAGACATAGAGCAGAGGGACTGAATAGAGAGTCCAGGAACAAATCCATGCATATATGGTCAACCGATCTTCAACAAAGTTTCCAAGGATACACAATGGGGAAGAGAGAGTCTCTTCAACAAATGGTCCTGGGAAAATTGAATGTCCACATGCAGAAAAATGAAACTGGACCCTCATCCTTACAGCATACACGAAACTCAACTCAAAATTTATTAAAGACTTAAATGTAAGACCTGAAACTGTAAAACTCCTAGAAGAACACATAGGGGGAAAACTTCACATTGTTGGTCTTGTCAGTAATTGTTTGGATATGACACCAAAAGCACAGGCAACAAAAATAAACAAGTGGGACTACATCAATCTAAACACTTCTGCACAACAAAGGAAAAAGCAGTACGAAAGAGCAACGTATGGAATGGGATAAAATATTTGCAAATCATATATCTGATAAGGGATTAATATCCAAAATTTGGAATGAACTCCTACAACTCAACAGCCGAAAATAATAATAATAATGATAACCTGATTAAAAATTGGACTAAGGATTTGACTAGACATTTCTCCAAAGAAGACATACAAGCTACCAAAAGGTATGTGAAAAATGCTCAACATCACAGGTCCACAGGGAAATGTAAATCAAAACCACAATGAGGTATCACCTCAGACCTGTCAGCATGGCTATTATCAAAAAAAGAAAAAGAAAAAAAAGACAACAAGTGTTGTCAAGAATGTGGAAAAGTTGGGACCATTGCACACTGTTGGTGGGAATGCAAAGTGGTGCAGTTACTAGGGAAAGCAGTATGGAGGGTCCTCAAAAAGTTAAAAATAGAACTACCATATGATCTAGCAATCCCATTTCTGGGTATATATCCAAAAGAATGTAAATCAAAATCTTGAAGAGGTATTAGCACTTCCATGTTTACTGAAGCACTGTTCACAATAGCCAAGATGTACAGACAACCTAAATGTCCATCAGCAGATGAAATAATGAAGAACTGTAGTATCTACATATAATGGAATACTATTCAGCCCTTAAAAAGAAAGCAATCTTGCAATATGTGACAACCTTGATAAACCTTGAGGACATTATGCTAAATGAAATAAGCTAGTCACAGAAAGACAAATACTGCATGATTCCACTTATAAGAGGCATCTAAAATAGTCAAATTCATAGAATGAAAAAGTGGAATGGGGGCCAACCCTGTAGCCAAGTGGTTAAGTTCACGCACTCCTCTTCTGTGGTCCAGGGTTTCGCCGGTTCGGATCCTAGGCGCAGACATGGCACCGCTCATCAGGCCGTGCTGAGGCGGCATCCCACATGCCACAATTAGAAGGACCCACAACCAAAAAACATATATACAACTATGTACCAGGTGGCTTTGGGGAGAAAAAGGAAAAATAAAATCTTTAAAAAAAAAGAAAGTGGAATGATGGTTGCCAGGATCTGGGGGGAGGAGGTACTAATCAATGGGCATAAAGTTTCAGTTAGGCAAGATTAGTAAGTTCTGGAGATCTGCTGTACCGTGTTGTACCTATCGTCAACAACAACGTACACTTAAAAAAATTTTAAGAGGGTAGATCTCATGTTAAGTGTTCTTACACAATAAAATAAATGTTTTTTGGAAAATGAGTAAGCTCTAGTGGGTGCTTAACTGTTTATTTTCCTATCTCAACTCCTTTTGCATTAGTCATTGATAATAAGAAATGTAGGCTATTTCTATTATTTTTTACACAGTTTTGTAAAGTGAAGTTTCTAAGCAAAGACAAATGAATTTTGTTTTGAAGTATTAAGCTTTTAGGTATTGTTTCATTCAGTCCGCAACATTTGTTGTGAGTTGGCCATGAGCCAGGCACTCAGCAATGTTTTGGAGATACACAGGTGAAGTAAGACTCCTATCTTCAAGATGCTCATATTGGGCAAGGCAAACACCATTTTTTTTTTCTGAGTTGCAACAATGGAACAATAATAGTGTGTACAAAGTGGAGTAGATGCATAGAGGAAGCAATGAAAATGCTCAAGCAGAGTCCAAATTACCCTCTAATATGTGCTCTACCACAAAGGGGCTCTTACAGGGTGAATTTTGTGGGAATAGGCAACTTCTGAAGATTCATCCAACCTTAAGGTTCTAAGAGCTTTGTAGAGTGGGGACTGCTGCCCTTAACCACAAAGGAAGGCAGTCATTTAGTGTGCGGTTGACATAAATTAGGTGTTGTCCACTTTTTCTTGTGGTGATTCTATCAAACAGAAGAGCAGACGCTGAAGAGCATTTCTCTTCTAGCCTTTGTTTTTTTCATTAAATCACCTTCAGGCCAACTGGATGCTCCAGCAACAGGTGTCAGAAAAAAACAGGTAGGTGTTTCCGTGTAGTCAGAGAGAGGCTGCACTCTGTTACCAGCTTAACATTTATGAAATCAATTTTCTGTACCTGCCAGATCAGGTGAATATGAGAACTAGGTTTCCACAGCCCATCATATTTGCTCCTGGGTAATTTGACAGGGCAGATATTTTCTCACGAGTATAGAGCGGAAAAGCACTCTTCTCCTAATATATTCATTCCTTGCCTCATCATGCTGGTAAATAATATGCATATGGTAATTTGAGAAACACAGTGTTCCCACGGCTCTTTTTTTTATTCCTGGAACTCTGTCTTTTGTAAATGCTGCAAAAATCAAAGGCAAAATTACCTCAAAATTTCATTTTTCCTCCTATTCTCACTTTTTGATGCCCACACAACACATATAGCACATACTTCTCTGTTTTGACCAGTGTTTTTAGACAGTATAGCCCCTTCTGTTCAGACTGGTAGTGGAGAATGTTCTAGAATAACTCAATGAAGACTCATTCATTTGTTGATTTACAAATATGTATTAAGCACCTACTGTGTGCCTGGCACTATGCTGAATCTTAAACATAGAACAATGAGAAAGATGGAAGCATCTGATTCAGGGGTCTGTTTTTATTTTTACTTTTTCAAACTTTTCCAAAATCTGTGGCATCATACAAAGACAAAAGAGAACATGAGATGGATGCCTTAAATAGAAATGGATTAATAGTGAATGAGAGAACTCAAAAGCTCTCCAGAACACATGACTTCGATCATCAGCCGTGAGTAAACTGATAAGCTGGGAAAAGAGCATGATTGGGCCCATGGATTTGGGGAGGAAGGCCCCATTTATAGACTTGGCATATTGTAAGCAGACACATAGATCAGTTTTCTTAGAAATAAGTGAATGTGTTTTACTGAGAAATGTGTTTTACTGAGAGTAGCACTTAATTTATGTGTATTTAAACTGTCAGAATGTTTTGTCCTTTGTGGTCAGTAATTGTTTCATTAATTCATTTAACAAATATTTATTGACTTACCACTGTGGATCAGTCAGCTGTTGTCACAGGCATTGGGAATTAAGGGTTCTACCCTCCTTGAGTTTACATTCAGATGAGAGGACAAGGAAAACCAATAAAGAGACAAAAAAAAATATACCAGATATTAGAACTTGTGATATGTGCTATGAAGAAAATAAGCGATGTGGATGCATGTGTGTGTGTATGTGTGTGTGTAAAAGGACACTTTACATAAGATGATGGAGTGGAGCCAATTACGCAAATAAAGCAGGAAAACAATTTCAGGCAGAAAACAGAATATTTACCTATTGTTTCCAAAAGATAGCTCTGCGTAGACAAAAGCACTATACAATTATCCAAACCAGGAGATGACAAATCCTGCTGACCATGTGTTTTTATAAATAAAATTTTAGTTCTGTTTTTGTAAATAGAGTATTTCGGAACACAGTCATGCCTACTCTTTTACTTATTGTCTGTGGCTGTTTTCAAACTACAACAGCACAGCTTCATTGTTGCAACAAAGACGCTATGCCCTGCAAAGCTGAAAATATTTACTATCTGGCTCTTTACAGAAAAAGTTTACCAACCTCTGATCTAAATCACCAATAATCACTACATTCGTTGTCTTTCTTATTCTGTTGTCTTTAGCCCTGTGAGTTCAAACCAAGGGTTTATGGAAACTCTGTTAAAATGCACTTAGTGGGGCCAGCCCAGTGGTGTAGTGGGTAAATTCTCACACTCTGCTTTGGTGGCTCATGGTTCGCAGGTTTGGATCCCGGGTGTGGACTTACATACCGCTCATCAAGCTATGCTGCGGCAGCATCCCACGTACAAAATAGAGGAAGACTGGCACACATGTTAGCTCAGAGACAATCTTCCTCACCAAAAAAGAAAGAAAAAGCACTTAGTGAGGATAGCCAATGTTATTGAGTGAAGTTGTCCCAGGCACTCTTTTAAGCACTTTACATGAGTTGCATTACACTTAATGCTCACAACAGCCCTATGCAATGGGCTATTATCTATTATCCCTCCAGCTTACAGATAAGGAAACTGAGACACAGAGAGGTTAAGTAACTCATTTGATGTCATATGGCAAGCAAGTGGTGGTGTCAAGATTCAAAACCAGACGGCCTGATCATAAACACTATCCTAAACTGCCTTGATGATTTTAACATTCTGCAACTCCACCACCATAACAGACCCCATTGCTTAAAACTGCCTATCTACTCCTAATTTGCACGAGTAAACAAACATCTTGCTCCAAAGAATTCACAACTTGCTTTGCAGCCAGATTTTACAATTCTTCCTTGCTCAGTATTCAGAATATAAAGAAAGCTTTCAAGAAATGATATAATGATATGAGGTGGACATGATCCCTGTCCTCATGGAATGGTGGGGATAGGAACCAGTAAAGAGAAAATGAACATACAGCATAGTGAGTGTTATTGTGAATAAAGTGCAGGATGATAGAGTAATCCAGAGCCATGACACTAAGTGGGGGTGGAGAGCAAGGTCAAGGAAGGCTCCCTAAAGGACAGATTTAGAAGGTAAACTTTATTGGACTTGGAGTATGGGGAGGGAGAGGATTGGAAATTAAGGAGTCAAGGATGACACCTGGTTTCATCACTAACATTTTGTTGAATTATTAGCCTTTTCTCAGTATACATTTCTGTACACATCTGAAACTGATACCCATCCATTCCAATTAAGACACATTCTGTAACTTTTCATGGATGCTATTGTGTTTCAAGATAGCAAGAGAATCAATCCAGCCTCACTTTGCTGTTAACCAGCTGGGGGATTTTGGAAAAATTACTGAACTTTGCTCAGCCTCAGTCTGTTTGTCTTCATAAGGATATTGAACAAAATGAGTTTTGTGGTTTCTTCCACCTCTAAAATTCTACCTTTTTAAATCCTATCCTTTTTATAATGGTTTCCTAATTTCCATGGCTTCATGTGGAATTTCCCAGTTTTGAACCTTAAGATGGTATATCTGTTAAAATTGTATTACACTGTGTGTCACACCAAATCTGACTGACGAGGAATGGAAGCAAAGTAGGGCTTTTCTTTTTCTCAGACATCCAGGATCCCAAGTCAGCTGTTCCATCTCCAGCTTTGAGTCTGGGATCCCAGCAAGAAGAAGGGATATATCAAAAAGGGCAAAAGTCAGGGGCTAGCTGAATTGACTTTCTTTGAAAGAGCTTTCCCAGAAATTCTTAGTGGCATTTGCTGAAATCTCATTGAGCAGAACTGTGTCCCATGGCCACCCTAGGTGTAGGGGAGGCTGGGAAATACTCTTTCCTTCAGTTGGGTACACTGATGCGCTAAACAAAATGAGGATTGTTTGGGTAAGGAAGAAAGGGAGAAGAGATGTTGGCTAGGCAACTTGCATCATTTGCTGAAGGTTAGTTAGATGTAATATTCAAAATATTTAAAAACAGGTCTAGCATAGCCACTCACCAATCAGAACAGATGCTGCTCAGCACCCTGTAGCTGTACATACCAGCTGAATGGCAGCCCTCACGTTTTTCTGCTTGGCATTACAGATACGCATCGCTTAACAACAGGGCTCCAATCTGAGATGTGCATTGTTAGGTGATTTTGTCCTTCTGTGAACATCATAGAGAGTACTTACACAAACTTAGATGGTATAGCCTGCTACACACCTAGGCTGTATGGTACTAATCTTACGGGACCACTATTGTGTATGCGGTCCGATGTCATTATTTTATTATGCAGGACGGTATAGTCATTGCATATAGTTGTCATCCCTCCTCCTCCCAAATAATGAGGCCTAAGTCCATCAAGGACAGGGCTATCTTTTGCATATATTCTTCCCATTTCCCCAGAAAGTGACATTTACGTACAGTAAGTGTTCGCATTTGTTGAAAGGAGTTGAATTATTCATATTATAATCCAAGGACGAGATAACCAGGCAAAGAAGTGTTCAAGTTATTACCTATTCTGTTTCCTTGGACATGAGTGACTCCTAAGAAAGGTGTCTGTACAATCCTAAATGCCACAGTACAATTGATGGTAACACTAGCAGATGGATATGGACTTTGAAGGTTGTTCGATTTCTTACAACTATTCAAAGTATTGTCATAGATTTAGAAAAGTAAAAAGAAGTCTTTCTGAAATGAAAAGCTTCAGGCATAATAGAGGTTCAGAAAACTTTCTCTTCATTTCCTAGGTTGAATAGAACTAATAAGGAGTCCCCCCCCCCCAACCCTGTTAATATAAAGAATCAAATAAAATCGGTTACTTAAAGAGTTGCGTCTGGTTCTTCCAGCCTGTAATAAACTCAAATCTTGAGTAACCATAATGCTCAAAGACTGGGATGGAGCATTTTACTTAATTTAGTTTTCTTATAAATTTGACATTAACTCAAAAAATTCATGTATCAATCCTTATTCTTTTAAAAAGAAGTTGTATGTTTTATGTTCATGGTTTAATTTTCACCAGTTAAATTTTTTCAAGTGCTTTTATTTTTTCTGCTTTACTCATTTTTAAAGGATGTTTCAGTTTCTACTGCATTTTTTCATTTGCTCTAATTCTCCAGTTTATTCTCCATTTCATGTGTTTCTTGGAATGAAGTGCAAGGACATCCAAAATTATTTGGAAAATTAATGGGCTACCAAGAAAAAAAAGATATATGTAATATCCAATTTCCAAATTGGGTTTGGCAAGACCTATCTTCGAATCATCATTTCCATTAAAACACCTCTCAAATGCAAATTATTCATTCTATGGCATAATAAAGGTTAGACTATCATGGATGCTGTGTTTCATTACTTCATCTTTAACCTCTTGCTTTGGCTCCTTTAAAATTCGAGGTATGTACTTACATCTGTGGTCCTCTAGGGAAATCTCTATTTTTATGTTCCCACCTGGCTAACTTTCCTTATTAATAAAGTATGATGGGTTATCTTCTTTGTAATGTACACTTTCAATTCTAAGACGAACATTTTTATTTTTACACATTTTATTGTCTTCGAAATTGGGATACATCTTTAAATCTGGGGCATATTATAATTTAATTGGAAGATTTTTTTTCTTGGCAGTAAATAAAATAACAGTAGCAAATAAAACAATTGATAGCTTCTCAGATGCGTTGAAATAATCTCCAACAGTAACAGTGTACTTTTAAGAATTTCTGAATGATCCAGGCGCTTACTCTGAACTGTACAATTGTTCCTGACTGGTGTCATATTATATCTTAACCAGAATGAGGTTTAAATCTTTGAAAATAGGAAATAATAAGTGTATAGACATTCTCCCTTTTGATTCCCTACACAGAATCGTTTTTCTCAACTACAATTTTTGAATCTCGTTGACTTATGTCTTGCAAATAACTAACAAAACCAAAATATACATCCGTTTTAAAGCATGTCCTGTTTTCCAAAAATTTCCAATTCTCCTTTCACTCCTCCTTCACCAAAACAGCAAACAGATCACTAAGCAGCTTCCTGGCTGCCCATCTACTCAACAAGAATGTCATATTACGGTGATAACTTCTCTTTTTAAAATTGTGATAAAATATACGTAGCAAAATTTACCATCTTAAGCATTTTTAAGTGCCCAGTTCAGTAGCGTTAAGTACTTTCACATCGTTGTGCAACCAATCTCCAGAACTCTTTTCATCTTGCAAAACTGAAACTACTGTGAGATCTTTTAAAAGACACTTCTCTAGTCTCCAGCTTTTAACTACACTGCCCTTACCATTTTCATCAGAACAGTTGCAAATACTTCCAAGCCTCAAACAAGAGGTTTTAGTCCTAGCCCACTCCAGATTAAATCATTAAAATTTTAAATATTTTTTTCAAACTTTATTCTCTTTAAATATGTGTGCGTGCAAGTGTAAATGGCTGTTTTAGTCTATAAAATTGGATTAAACATTTTGCTATTTTAGCACTTTAATATTTCAAATGTTTCCTACTGGTTGGCTCCTACTGAAAAGGAATGCGTCTTTCCCTTAAACGAGCTGACACATTACGGTAATTGTTTCCACATCTCATATCTTGTCTCCACATCTCATATCTTGTCTTGCCTAGTTATTTAATGATGCTAGGTTTCTTTGAAGTCAGAGAATGGCCTTTCACGGTACACATTCAAATGTGGAAATGAATCAGATAACTGTATCCTTGTTGAAGGAGATTGTTTTAAAACACATGAACCAATAGGAAGACAGAATGGTGGGAGACGATGGTTTTCTTACTGGATTTCTAGGAGCCCTAGACCTCTGTGCTGGTGCCCCCCAGAGGGGACGCAAGGTTCAAACAGGAGGCCAAATGTATGAGACTGTTGCATGTTCTTTCTTGTCCCCTTTCAACTACTCTTATCTGTTTTATATTTTGAGATCTCACATAGATTTTTCCATAAAAAAAAGAAAGCTATGCTGTTTTTAAAAAGTTTTGAAAAGTGGAGAAAGTTCAGACTTTTTATTTAAACAGATGTGGGATCAAATGATAACCTTAAAACTTGTGTAGTCTTTAGACCAATCACTAACCTCCAAGCTTCATTTTCTTTGAGTAGAATGAGGACAGTGAAAGCTATTATCTTTAAGTCACTGTAAGGATTAAAAAATAGTCATGCACCACATAATGATGTTTCGGTCAACGATGGGTCGCATACATGCAGTGGTCGCGTAAGATTAGTACCATGTCGCCTAGGTATGTAGCAGGCTATACCATCTAGGCTTGTGTAAGTACACTCTGTGATGTTCGCACGACAATGAAATGGCCTAAGGACACATTTCTCAGAACATGTTCCCGTCATTAGGCGACACATGGCCGTAGAGTGTTACATATGCCTCGCGTTCAATTCACATCCTCAATAACTTGGTTGAAGTATCCTGTGTCAGACGTCACAGGGTACTAGACGTCACTGATCCACAGTCATTGATGCGATGTCAGCTTTTCTCTTCTGTCTGTCTCCTACCCATCTGCCTCTACTATAAGAGCCTAACGAAGAGTTTTAGGTAGGTGCCTTTTTTTTTTCCTGTGAGGCAGTAGTTCTCAAAGTGTGGACCTCAGACCAGCAGCATCAGCATCAGCTGAGAATGTATTAGAAATGTAAAATCTCTGGTCTCACCCAAACCTATGAATCAGAAACTCTGGGAGTGGAGTTTAGCCATCTGTGTTTACCTTTCAGGTGATTCTGATACACACTGAAGTTTGAGAACCACTGTAAAGAATAGACTCACATGGACTGACCCCCTACAGTGGGAGCAGGTGAGGTATGGGGTAGGCCAGTCAGCAGCAGAGACAGGAGTCTAATAAGAACTGGGTCTCTCAAACACTGGAAACCAGATCCAAGGTCAGTTCCACGGACCTCAGCAGCTGGCGTGGATAGGTCTTCACCCTGCTGCCACCTTCCCCATGAATCAGCCAACTTCTGGAGCAGCAGTTCTCAACCAGGGGCAATATTGCCTCCCAGGGCATTTGGCAATATTTGGAGACCTTTTTTACTGTCATGACTGGAGAGTTAGTACTGGCATCTAGGGAGTGGAGTCCATGGATGCTGCTAAACATCCTACAATGCACAGGACAGCCCACAACAAAAACTATCCAGTCCCAAATGTCAGTAGTGTTGAGGTTGAGAAGCCCTGCCCTAGAGATCTTCCTCCTGATCGACTTGCCTCTCTTCCCACAACTGACTAACTTCTTTACCTCGTACTCTACAAGCTCTTAGACTGGCCTCTGTGAACCCTAAGGAGGTCCGTGGATGGGCCTCAAGGAGGCCATAAATTCCCGAAAATGCTTGCAAAACATTGTCATTGTGTGCGCGTGTATATTTATTTATTTACTTATTTATTTATTTATCTCGTGTGTGTGTGTGTGTGTGTGTGTGTCTGTGTGTGTGTCTGTGTGTGTGTGTGTGTATGGTAAGGTTTGGGAAAGGGGCAGTGTATGGATTTCATCAAACTCTCAAGAGGTTTTTCTATGCGAATTCTATGTGTTATTTCTCTACCTCAGAGTTCTATTCATTCGCCACTTCAGTTGGCTAGTGCTTTCAACCTACCCTGGAATCATGGCCAGGCTGCTGCCTTTCTACTCCATAACTTCTCGGCTTCTGCTCTTACTGCTGCTTTCTTTTTCTTGTTACATTTCCCAGTTCAAATTCCCAAGACAAGGAGTCTGAGTATCATGGCTTTCCCATCTTTGGACAGAGCTTGTCACATGGGATTCCTTCATGAGCCCCTGACAATCATATACAATAGCTGCTTGGGATCCTGGGCAGATCCACAGCAAGATGAAAAAGGCCAGTGGGGAGCAATGGCACTCGGGACAAAATATAGATGTCAAGGCAGGCTCCCTCAGAATGAGCACTGGTTGGGGCACGCACCACAGTCACTATGTCTAACAAAGATGGTGAGATAATCCAGAGGTTGGATTCCGGCTAGAGAAGCCACAAGGTCATCTGGAAAAGCAAGAAGGGCATGGGGTCAATTTTAAATAGAATGCAGAGGGCGGCAAGGACAAGCAGAGGTCCAGAAGCTGGTGAGGAGGGGTCATGGAGGCGAGTGAGAAAGGTAGGTCTGGTCACAAGGAAGAAGGGTCAGGGCCCAAGTGGTCAACATAATGAAGACAGAATAAGCGCAGAGGCAGAAGCAGAAATGGATCAATAAAATCAAACAGATCAGCAACGTTGAGGCCATTGTGTCTCCCTGTTGCTGACTTACCAGAGGCCTTTCTTTCTCACCAGAAGCCAATCCACGTAAAAACTCGGTCAAGAGGCTTGTAGGACAAGACAGCCAGAAATGTTGGATGCGCTGAGGAAGCCGAGGACAAGACAGGAAACAGCTCTGAGGGATTTGTCTTGTCCTTTGGGCCACTCGTCCTCTATGTGCATTCCTTCTCTCTCTGTCCCTCTCTCTTTCCCTTTGCTTTTCCCATAGATGGTTTCACGAGCACAGAATTATTTTGTTTTTCTGACTGAGTAGTAAAGAAGTTTGTTTCCTAATTCCTAATTTTAAAAGAAACAGAATAGAACTCTCTAAGAAAAAAGAACACAAAACTCTAAATCACTTTAAATTATATTTTTATTCATGTAGCCTTAAATGGATTATTCTTCTTTGGGTCAGTATATTCACAGAAAAAAAATGGTCCTTGACTCAATCTTTTACAGATGGCTTGGGTAACTGGGATGCATTATGGCATCCCCAAGAAGTACCTTAGAACAATGATTCTCAAACTTTGTCACACATTAGCATCCTGATGTTCAGGTGGTGGCACCCCACACCATTAAATCAGTGTGTTTGGTGGCAGGGGAGCCAGGAATCAATACATGTTAAGGTTTCCTGGTGATTATAATGTGCAGAAGATTTGGGGAACCACTGCCTTAGAGGTTGTTTTAATAAAGCCCCCATATTGACTTGCTAGCTTGCCACTTAACATTTTACCAAAAAAGTAGATTGTGACAGAAAGCACTTTTCTTATTCAGTTAATTGAAGTAAATTGAACCTGTGTTCTAATTTATTGCCAGGAGGCGACCAGCTGTGTTGTTGCTTACTTCAGACAAAACACTGGTGGGACTAGCATTTTTGGCATCCTGTAGTCCAAACAATTGATTTACCAACTGATTTTTGGTTGTTAGTTTAATCTTGAAGTTTGTAACTTGGTATTTTAATTTATTCAGACCCGATTTTGGAGCCTGGGGATTTTCTAATTTATTCACCACCTGTTCGCCAGAGTCATTAGAGAACAATGAGGGCTCCCCTGTGCCAGACCTTTGTGTGATAATCTAAGGAAAAAGTAGCCATCAGAACCCCTCAAGCAACACCTCCCCATCTCAGTGAACATTTCAAGAGCTCACCCCATTCTAACACTGTCTCAGCTTCCTGGTTTCTTTTCCTCTTCATATGTGAAGAGTTTTGTTATTCGTTTTTTAATAAACAATTGGAAAGACAATAGGGCCTGTTTCTAAGTGCATTCTATTGTGATGGCATGTTCTCACGACCACCAGGCAAAAAAGAGAATGTGTGACCTTTTCTGTGCTCCTAGTGACTGTGTCCTTTGCTAGCTCATCGCTCCTCATCTGCTAGTATACAGCCTTTAAGGAGAGAAAGCAAACCCTGTGAGGAAAGGATTGGACTTAGGGCAGCCCAATGTCATAGGAAAAACCTAACACACAACTTAATGGTCTCTGAGAGCATGACAGATTAGTAGAAAGAAAATTTAGGCTAGTTGGTCTCTATTTCCACAGAGGACACAAGCTTAAAGCACAGTTAATTGGGAATTTAGTGAGCCAGAGACAATAACTTGGGAATTAAATAATAGATTTGACTACTAAGGAAGCCTGTGGCATCTCCATTCCTCAAGAGACAGTCTGCTGTGGAATGGGGATCAGAGGGATGGGTCACAATCCTACCTTGGCCTCTAACTTGCCGCATGATCATGCATGTTACATGACTTTTCAGGGCCTCAGTGGCCCCATCTGTCCAGTAAGAAGTTGAGCTGAGTGATTGCCAAAGTCCCTCATTACGCACTACTGCACTATAATATTTAAAAACAGGGCCAGTGGGCCAGCCCCAGAGGCCTAGTGATTACGTTCAGTGCACTGCACTTCGGCAGCCCACGTTCAGTTCCCAGGTGTGGACCTACATCATTTGTCTGTTAGTGGCCCTGCTGTGGTGGTGGCTCACATACAAAAAGAAGATTGGAGATGGATATCAGCTCAGGGGAATCTTCCTTAGCAAAACCAAACAAACAAAAACAAAAAACAGGACCTGTGGCTTTCTGTCCTGAGTAGGTATTAATAGAAGCTGATTATCTGAGGTCCCTTCCAGCTCAAGAATTTACACACTAATTCACCAATTTGTTTTCTATTTTCAATGACAAAAATATAATGAGATTCATTAGATGACACCAAAGAATTATTAATAATTCCATTAGATATGAAAATAACACTATAGTTATGTAAGAATATGGTCATAATTGCTACATATCAGACTGAAATAGGTAGGGACAAAATAGCTTGATGTCTGGAGTTTGCTTTTTAAAAAATAATAAAATAGGGGCCAGCCCAGTGGCACAGCAGTTAAGTTTGTGTGTTCCGCTTCGGCAGCCAGGTTTCGCTGGTTCAGATTCCCATTTGTGGACATATGCACTGCTTGTCAAGCCATGCTGCAGCAGGTGTCCCCTGTATAAAGTAGAGGGAGATGGACATGGAAGTTAGCTCAGGGCCAGTCTTCCTCAGCAAAAAGAGGAGGATTGGTGGCAGATGTTAGCTCAGGCTAATCTTCCTCAAAAAATAATAATAATAATAAAATAAAATAATATATCCGGATCTCACAAGGTGCCTTTTGGGCTGGCAGCCTTTCTCAATATGAACTCTATGTTCTAGAAAAGGAGTCAGGAACCTGCAGATGTTGATGGTCTGAGTGTTCTAGACACAAGGCCAAGAGACTAGATGCTTTAGAGGGCACAAAAATCTTTTCCTGAAGATCTGGGATGTGGAGGTTGAATTAATTTACCTTTTCCTTCTTCCATATTATACAGATAGGTTGGTAGATGAAAGCAATTTCCCCTGAAGATAATGAAAGCCCTGAGAGGTTTTAGTGACTTTGCTGGGGACACATACTACTGGCAACATCAAAGCCAGAATGAGGATTGAAGGGTGACTACCTCTCTTCCATACCTCCTTCCACTCCTGCTGGGGAGTATCACAAGTATAAATATGCTTTTGGCACCATTTGTCCTGTGGAATTTTTGCATCTGTCCAGTACTCAATCCAGTATACCATCTAGTAGCCAGCTTTGGTGGTCTAGTGGTTCAGATTCGGCACTCCCACCACCACAGCCGGGGTTCATTTCCTGGTCAGGGAAACACGCCACCCATCTATTGGTTGTCATACTGTGGTGGCTGTGAGTTACTGTGATGCTGAAATCTATATGAATGATGTTTCAATGCCAGCAGAGTCACCCATGGTGGACAGGTTTCAGTAGAGCTTCCAGACTGACAGACTAGGAAGAAGGACTTGGCTGCCCACTTCTGAAAACATTGGCCACGAAAACCCTGTGAACAGGAGGAGAGCATTGTCTGATAGAGTGCCAGAAGGTGAGGGAATGATACAAAAAGATCGGGCAGGGTTCCACTCTGCCGTACACAGGGTCGCTAGGAGTTGGAATCAACTTGATGGCACTAACAACAACCAGTATCCAAGTCTCCTTAATCATTTTTAAATCTCCCTCTAGTGGTTGGAGCTGTCCTTTAAATAAAAATTAACAAGACCTCACAGCAGTGAACTCAGAGCACCATCACTGGCGTCTTACAGGACATTAGCAACTTTCCCACTGGAAGGGGCATGGACACTGCACCAGACTAGGACATGTGCTGTGTCCACATTAGTCAGGCTGACCAAACCCTTTACATTCCAACTATTTTCACTGATTAAAAAATGCTATCAAATTTTAAATTGCTTCATAAAAATGTATGAATTGGTCACAGTAAAAGTGTTTGTATAAGCCCACTCAAATACAAACCATCTGACATGGTGAGAAGGTTTCCAGTTGTGTCCTCTGTTGTGGCTAAGCTCCTGACTTTACACAGTGTTAGAGCTAAAAATCCACTTCTGTCTGGAAAGTGATTTTTGCCAAGGATTGAGAGAACAGCCCAAGCTCTGTGCCTAGTGCCAGCCCCTTCAGAAACACATGTCCCATCCTGTGTGACATGCTCCACAGAACCCAAGTGATTAGATGCTGCCAAGGCAGTGATGGCAGAGCAGCCTCAAGCTTGCAGTGGGAAGGGCTGCTCAGGATTCCTGACATCCCCCAGGGCTGGCCCTGACTCTGTTGGCTCTTCCCCCTCTCAGCTCTTGCCCCTCTGCCAGCCTCATTCTCTGCTCTGCCAAGAAACCACATTTGCTTTGAATCTAGCCATTTTGATGTTGCAGGTGATCTGAAACCAAATCAAGCTAAACCAAACAAATCCAACCAACCACCATAGCAAGCAAGTTATCCAATTATTGGTTTTTGCAATGGGGGAGGGGCCATAAGGGCCATGCATATCACAAGACAAACATTAAGCTGCCTGAAGAGTTAGTTTGCTGAGGGGTAACCGGCAAACAGGTTGGTGCTCATCAGAGCTGCACAGACTGGTCACTGAGGATGTTGGGAGCCGGTTAACCCTACCGGGCACCCCTGGTAAATCCAGCAAGCTCTGTGCTTTCGCCCTCTGCATTCTGAAGCAAGCATCCAAACTTTGCCTGGCTTGTGGCATGCCCAGGGTAAGTCACCGGGCTTCTTGGATTCTAGGTGGATTTTCTGGGGCCACAAACTCTCTTCTGTCTCAAGTGTGTTAAGGATCAGGTCCTCTGGGGAGTGGGGGGACAGTGAAAGTAGGTTTGCAGAACGCAAGCCCCATAGCCCATCTCACCCCACTGCTTGGCACTTTCCCTGCCTTCTAGGGTTGGGAAAGGGAAAGTGGAAAGGAGTTCAAATACTCTGTCACTGACAGAGGATAGAAGGTGAAGGGAAGAGGAAGAAAAGAGAAGGGGAAATAGGTGTCAAAGGGAAAAAAATTAATAGTGAGTAAAATTACGTTATACGATATAATGATCTCTGAATAATAGAGGGAGTAGAGTTAGCCAAGATACTGGAATATTTGCAGATTTCAGGGCCTCCTCCTATCTTAAAACCAGCTGACCCCCAACTCCACATTTGCCATGCTTGATCCCTTGACATTTGTGTAAATCCTCGCTACCCCTCTTGGCCCAGAGACGCGGAATGTAGAGTAAGGGTTCTGCTAGACTTGCACAAGTCCATGATGGCTTATCTCCTGGCAGCGCATTCAAGCATGCAGGAAAGCTGAGTGGAGAACAGGACTCTCTCAATATTTAGAAACCGGATTAGGATTTCTGACAAAGGATACGATTTTGCCGTTGACTTAGTTGCTTGTACAGTAAATGAAGCAAATCAAAGATACTAAGGAGAGAACTTTTTTCTCTTGATGCCTAAATGTCAATCCTAGTTTTTCAGAGTTCTTGCAGTTGGCATTCCGGCTCCAGTCTAACTCCTGCTGTAGTGCAACCTTATTGAAATAAAAGCTGCCTACATTTCTGTCCATCACGTTCTGTATTTATTAACAAGTCCTGTTCCCTTTGCAATCTGGAGCCACAGAGGCCCTGTTCTGAATCAGCTGTAATTTGGAACGGTGGGTCCTCGGCAGCAAGGTTTTAGAAGGGAAAGAAAGAGAATTCAGGGAAGGGGCCAGACGTGGAATCAGATTTGGTTTCCTGAGAGTTGTACTTAATAAATGGATTGCCGATTATCTCTGGAACTCAGACTTTCCAGGAGTCAAATACTTGAGGGACAGGTTAAAAGTGAGGACAAGATTAATTATCAAGGCTCTTGGGAGCTGGGGGCAGGGAAGAGGGGGGATGAATGCTTTCATCACTTTATTCCAAAAGAGTGTTGCTGGTAATGAGGGCTGCTGAACGTGAAAGAATATCTATTGTCATTTTCCCAAGTAAGCAGAGGAAATAACACGCTAGTATTTCTTTTAAACAGCTTTACTGTGATATAATTTACATACCATAAAGTTTACCTGTCAAAGTATACCACTCAGTGGTTTTTAGTACATTTACAGAGTTGTGCAACCATCATCATAATCTAATTTTAAAACATATCATCACCCCAAGAAGGAACCCAGCGCACCTTAGCAGTCGCTCCGCAGTCCCCCTTCTCCCCGGCCCCCAGCCCCTGGAAACCACTGATCTATTTTCTGTCTCTGTTGATTTGCCTTTTCTGGACAATTCGTGTAAATGAAATCATTCTATATGTGCTCTTTTGTGACTGGTTCCCTCCACTTAGGATAATGTTTTCGAGGTTTGTCCATGTTGTAACATATATTAGCACTTCATTCTCTTTTATTGCCAAACAAGGTTCTGTTATAAGGATATACCACATTTTGTTTATCCATTCATCAGTTGATATAGAACACACTAGTATTTTAATTCAATGAGCAAATTGCCGTGATCTCTGTAATCGGAGTTGAATACCTTTTTAGCTGTAAGTATGAGTTAATAAAACAGTTAGTGATCTTCATATGTTGGATTTAAGGGAATTTAGTATTGATGCAAAAATAATTTCTATTTAAGTTTGTGGAGAATGGATGTTTGCAGGATGACCTAATGATAATAGCGTAATAAGGTCATGATATTTATATTTGTGTTTTTCAGTTATCTTAGCACCATGGATCTGTGTTTAACAGTGTTCACTCCTCCCCTCTAACAAAACAAGTTTAGAATGTATGACTCTTTGTAATGACATGCACATGGAATATAGCACTTGCCTTTGTGTTCAGCCAAGTTCACAGCTGAGTTTGAGGCCAAGCTCCACAGCTGGTCTGCTAGGGGTCTGCTTCCTGTCCTGTTTGTTGTGTCAGTTTCTGTCTTTACCTGCTTCCGGCTCAGGTACAAATGAGGAGGCATGGAAAAGAGGAGGGATAGGGAGAAACGAAGGTTTCACAGGTCTTAGACATTGCCCAGGGATCCCTGCTCAAGCACGTCTCACTCAAGTTGGCAAACCCTTGGTGCCCATTCTTCTTATATGGGGAGCAGTGGCCAGACTGAGGGCTCTGGACTCCTGGGATGGCCATTTCCTATCTTTGGGATGTTGGACAAGTACTTGATCTGTCTCTTTATTGTTCTCATCATCAAAGTGAAGATACTAATGGTCCTTATTTCCTAGATATGCTTTGAGGGTTCCCATAATTCCTGGCACATAACAAATGTGCAATTAGTGTTAAATGTTAATATTATTAGCATGTATTAATTACTTGCTATTTCCTGGATACTGTGCATACTGGATACTGATCCTCACAACAATCCAAAAAGGTAGCTAAAGGTGTTCCCACTGTACAGATGAAGAAAGTGAGATTCAAGGAATTTATATGTAATCCTCAAGGTCACATGGCTAGGAAGTGGCACAAGTCATGTTTATACTGCTTTTGGTCTGGTTCAAAATACGCACATCCATTGGACTGTGGTGCATATATGCAACGAATCAGGCTAGCCAATATGTTGTATACTGCGATATGGCCATAATAACACACACAAATTTGTTTTAATAAAAATGAATGATTAATGCAGTTGGGCCTCTATTACATCACCGAAACTCACAAGAAGGAAACAGAAATAAGAGCCTGGGATGAAGCTGTTGGAACAAATAGAAAGCTTTAAAAAACTCAAAGTAAAGCAAATCATCTGGCTAGATGCTATGTCCTCCCAGCTCTGGGGAGCCAGACCCAATGGTTTGTGGAGACTAAAAGAAACTGTACATGGCACTCTCAAGCTAAAAATGGTATGTTGACTCATTCCCATAGGCTAGGGAATTAGTCTGTGGTGCCCATGTTGATACTCCAGTTCTGAACTTAATCATTTAAGGTGTTCCCATTACCATCACTACTCACCCACCAACAGCACTTTTAAATTAGTCTTAAGGACAAAAAAGTAAACAGAAGCATAGTTTATCATTCAACTACCCCTAAAAAAAGCAACATCTGATAGTCAAGCAACTGGACTTAAAAACAGAAGTGTCAAAGTTGACATATGCTAATTATTTGCTGCTGCATGAGGGTCATTAGCTGTGTTGCCCAAAGAGCGAGGGAGAAAACAGTTCAAGATCCAGAGACAAATAGCATTTAGATGGTCCCCAACTGGCTGAAGGGAGAGGAAAACTAAAACAGATTTTCCCCCTAACATTTCCCTCTAAATAGTCTGCCTGATTATACAGCGTGAAATAGGAACAATTTTGGCTACTAATCCTAAATAATCCTAAACCTTGGATACTAAAACCAGGAAATATTTGTTCTCTTATATTCGTAGGTAAAATGCTATTCTCCATTTAGATTACCACAATCTTAACAATCTGCTATTTTAATTAAAAGAGTGTGTTCTTTCCCCACTTACAATATTACTGGCTTTAAACATATAAAGAATCTTTTCATAAACCCTTCATGAGGATTTAGAGATCAAGACAAAGTAACATTTTAAGAATGTTCTTAATATTGCAATCAATTGGGGATTATTTTTTTAAATCAATTCCTTGAGAATTCTGGACAATCTTTTCATCACTTGGAGGTTGTTTTGTATTATCCTTTTAATTCAGAGTGTAACCCTAGCTTTCAATGCTCTGAGCTTCTCTGGGAAGGTGGATTTCCACTTGTGGTCTCTGAGCTAAAATAAACAGAAAGCCATTTCATTCAGGTCCACCGCTGGTGGCCACTTCATCCCCATGTCCAACCCATGTTCACCCCAGTCAAGATGACTGTTGGCCAATTTGTGCGGACTCCCATTCATGCCATGGCTATTCCCTGGACTGGAACAATCCCTCTGCTTTTGAGCAAACCTGATTTGGTGCTGTTGTCCTTGTAAGATCCAGCTCTAAACTCTACCCTTCTCTGTCAGTCAATCAAGAATACCTGGACTCTGGTTCTTTTAAAATTATCAGTAGTCCTCTTTATTCATTTTATACTCATGCCCAAGATTTGAAGTAACCTGCTTTAGATATGGCTCTGCTGTACTGTGACCTTGGGCAGGTTATAACAATAATAAAACTAACCTGTCACAGTGTTTCTCTGTATACCATATACCTTCACTTATTAAAGTTATTACCCTCAGAGAATATCAATTGACCTCGATGCTTCTGATAAAGCTAGCAGGTGGAAAACACCTTGGAAAATAAAAGCAGTGGACAACTGCAAGGGTAGCCCTGTTAATCTGTGGACTAGTAGGACTAGAGTTTCCATGTGTTGGTCTAACTTTGGTTTCAACTCTGGCCTCCAGAGAGGTTCCCATCCTGGATATTTGTCAAGAATGAGAGGTCAGAAATGCCAAGACCAGGAGGTCAGGGTGAGTATTCTGCCAAGGATCCTCATAAGGAACTTCTTGGAAAGAAATGAATTTAGGAATTTGGCCTGAATATCAGTAGCTGGAAAAGGTCCTTGAATTTTCCCAGCAGATATCTAAACCCTGAAGTAGGGATTATAGACTACAGCTTAAATTTTAAGCCTCTGGTCTCCGAGAATCATGGCATTTTAGAGTTGAAAGTCCCCTTACTGGTCTTCCAGCCTGATCCAATTTGCTAATCCCCCTAGGATTTCATATAGTCTCTGCTTAGGCATCCACAGTGATGAGGAGCATGTCTCCTACCAGAGTGGTCCATTTCATCCTTGGGGCATAATAATCATTGAAAAGTTATTCTTCCTCTTGAGTCCAGGCTTTCTGGATTATTACATAACCCATTTGTTGTAGTTCTGCTCAGTAATGGGCAAATGGAATGTCCAGCAAGGCACTTCACTATCCTTTTATTGAACCCAAATCTGCCTCCATGTAATTTCTATCAGTTAGAGGATCTCTCATCTTGTGCCTTTGGATATATTTTCTTAGTGACCATAGCAGCCTTGAATGGTCTCAGAGACAACACACAAAACCCCTAAGAGTTGGCACATCTTCCTTCCTACTCTTCTATATCTCCTCTGTCTCTTCCTTTTCCTCTGACATCATCACTCAGCTCTCTTATAATTCTTCTGTAAACTAAGCATGAACTTATACACGGAATGTAGAGGATTCCAATTGAAAGAGCAGAGGAACTTGGTTCAAGCCCTGACAAATTTCTCTAAAGCCTCATGATGATAAATATTAATATTCACCTGGTGGGGGAGGAAGAGTATAATGCTAGAATATAAGTGAATATTCTTTATAAATTGAAATGTACTGTAAAGTCTAGAAGACCTCAAGCATCGTGTAGTCCTAGCTCCTTGTTTTATACTACAAGACATTAAACAGAGAAGAGATGTGACATGTCCAAGGGCCACAGGACCACTTAGAGGCAGAGCTAGAAATGGAACCCAGATTTTCCAATGCACAATCCATTTCTTCCTCTACTGCCTCTCTGTTAAACAACAAAATCAATAAAATCATCCATGCACAGACCCTAAGGCGTACCCAATGCATATTAGATGCTCAATAATTATTTGTTGAAGAAATATGTTGAGTAAAAGAATGCATGAATGACTAGTACTTTTTTTCAATGATGACATTTTATAGGGTCCCTACAAATGTCACTTGTGTTTTTAATCATTTTTTAATTAGCTCTCCATTAAGAAGCTTTATTCTCAAAATGTATTTGTGAAGATTAAGTGAGACAATGCATTAAAGTGCTTAAAAACAGTACCTGGCAGTCAACAAATGTTAACTAATTATCTCTGTTTTCTAGCCATTTTTCTAAATAAGACCCAGCTGATGCTGCAAGCACTCACGCATCTGAAAAGGACTTTGCAATCTACTAACAAAAGGAATTCTGAAATTGCAAAAGTATTACTACTATTTGTCAGTTCCTACCTTGTGCCTTTTACTAAGCCACCCACCCCCACTCCTGGTACCTGGCACCCAAAAGGACACAAACAAAGTCCTGGATTCTTTCACTTCCTCCTCCGGGCTTGTGTTTACTCAGCCCCTGACCTTTGGGCTCTGTCTCCTCTTCCCAGTCAGCACTTGCCTATTGGATCTGACAATTTATTTGGCTTTACCTTGTTTGACCCTTAACTGTCTTGCTCCCTCTGTCAATCTCCATCTCAATCTCAGTCAAGGTTTTGGAATTTCCCTTTGGTTTCCTCCACTCCCAGGCATCCCGGTAGCTCTACTCTTGCTAAACAAGACCCCTTCCCTTGACCCAAGTTGGTAAGTTTGCCTCTGCCTTGTAGGGGGTCAGAAACTCTCCATATTGTAGCATTTGTTATAAATATTGATTTTTTGATATTTGGGGCTGGGCAATAGAACTTAGGCTCTTCATGGTTCTATTTTTCAGGAAAGGGAAAAAATGGAGTGTTGCCAAGAGTTATTTTTTCTTCTTTATTATTGTGTTAACTGAACTGGCTCTTTCCACCCCTTTCCATCTGCTGCCCCTGGTCTCCCAGTTTGATGAGCTCAGATTCAACCTGCCCATGAAAAGTGATTCCTGAGTGCTTTATTGGGTTATTTTCCCTTCAAGGGCTTCACACAGGTATCCTCAAATCACCATGGTGATCTGTATCCGTTGCCAGAATGCTCAGAGCTTCCTTCTGAATCTCTGGGCATATCTGACAATTTATCAAGACTAAAGACTAAACTTGGGCTAATGTTAGTAAGTAAACAAGAAAGAGCTTGGGTAAATTCATCAATTAGGATTATACCCAAAGTTCTGGTGTGGACAAGAAATATTGGCTATCTTTTTAATTTCTGTGTCTTGTGATGGATTACCATTTAATATCTTCCCATTTGTTAAGGGTATATCTACCCCCACTATATCCAACCCTGAATGTTAAGTTCCTCCAGAGCATGGGCTTGATCTGTTTATATTCACAGCTCTATCCTCAGCACCTAAAATAGTGCTTGGCCAATAGCAGGCAACCAATTAGTGTTTGTTGAATACTGAAGAAACAAATGAATAAATGATTGAGAAGCAGGATAGAGTTGTGGTCAGACCACAGCATTTGGCATCAAAGAGATTCCAATTCAAATTTTGGTGATGCCACTTCCCAGCTATGAGAGTTCTCTGAGTTTGAATTTCAATCTCTTCATCAATAAAATGGGGGTGATAATAATACCTACCTCATATGTTTTAGGGGAGAATTAAACAAAATAATGCATGTAAAGTTCTGAGCACAGTACCTGGCATATTTTCAGAACTTGATAAACGTTGACTATGTCTATTCTTTGCAGTGAAAATCCTCAAATGTTGAAGCTTATTAGAGGTAATTGAACTAATTTAACATGCCTAGTAGTGATGAGTGTACTAAAGACATATTAGTCTAATTAATCGGTCAGCAAGATTTTACTTGAGGAGCCAAGTTGATGAAATATGTATTGGTCACACCCACCGTGTTTAAAGCACTACGCTAGGCTTTCAAGAATGGCAGGGTGCAAAGATAGATATGATATAGTCCCTTCTTCCTAGGAACATAAATCTAGAAGACTGTCTATGTGTGCAGTATTATGCTGAGTATACATTAATATGAGTCATCGTTACCTCCCACATCATCTGATTTACTCTTTGTGCTCTGCAGAATAATATTCTACAGCACTCAGCCTCTCCTTTGAATTCTTACAATGACAAGAAACCCACTGCCTCATAAGCAACTCTTTCTTTTGGGAAGAGTAATCACCTTTAGAAAGATCTTTCCTAAAATGAGCACAAATCTACCTCCCTATGGTTTTTACACATTGATCCAACTTCTGCCTTCTGGACACACCCAGAATAAATCCATTTTTTCCCTTTATAACAGAGGTCAGCAAAGTAGGACCTGCAGGCCATTTCCTGCTCTCCATTTATTTTTGTAAATAAAGTTTTATTGGAACACAGCCAAACCTATTTATTTACATATTGTCTATGGCTGCTTTTGCACAATAGCAGCGTAGTTACAACACAGAATTTATGGCCCTCAAAGCTGAAAATATTTACTATCTAGCCCTTGAAGCAAAAGTTTTTTGACCTCTGCTCTATATGACAGATCTTCAAACACTTAAAAGACAACTAATCTGTCTCCTCTTAAAATAGGAAGCCCAGAGCTGAGCCTAGAACTCTAAGTGGGAGCTAATGGAAACCCAATGAAGTAGCACTATCACCTCCCTTGTTCTGGCCACCATACTTCCAATTATGTGGCCAGAAATCAGGTCAGTCTTTGACTGACACACACAATACTGGAGTATATAAAGGACTAAATCTCTGAGATTTTTTTCCCCAGGAGCTTCTGTTATGTCTCCTCACCTTGCATTGGTGTAGCCTAGTGTTGGAAACTATATACAGAACTTTACATCTTTCCAGCCTGTCCACAGCAATCAGAAAACAATTCAGCATATATTTGAGGGCCATATCAGTCAGGGTCAGACAGGACAAAGATCACATACTCAGCTGGGATTTTTAAGAGAATATAATGAAGAGACAATTTCCATACTTGTGGGCAGGGTTAAGAGAACTGACAAGGGAATGTGTCACTCCCCTCTCTGCATAAAGGGGAATGGAGAGGGAGGGATTTTGCTGGGGCCCTGTGATAGCTGGAGCCATGGAAGAGGGGCTGCCCAGCTGGAGCCGTATAGTGGAGACACAGTCACTGCTAGAACCAAGTCAACAGGAAGGCAAGGAAGGAGGGAAATAGATACGCTGACGTCCTCTTCTCCTATCCTCTGGCTGCCATCATGGAACCCATCCTGAAGCTGGAGGGCAACAGAGCCACAGAAGTCAGCCCACAGGGCACAGAGCAACGTCAAGAGTAGGTGTGGGAGTTGGGGCAGAGAATGACAAGGGCTAAATGGTGCACCAGGCATTTTGTAAATGCTGACTGAATAAACAGATGAAGGAATGAAGAAGTCCTGGCACTCAATAAATGTTTGTTGAACTGAAGAAATGAGAGAAAGGACCATGATCTCCTTTAGGTCCCCCTGCCCCAGAGCCCTCACTACTGCTGTTCATTGTACCAGGCTTTCCACCCACCATGCAGCACTGCTCCTGTGTGCCACCCTCTCCGCCCCCTTTTCTAGCCTCTGCTGACCCCTCTGGGTTTCCTGCAAAAGTGTAAAAACAGTGGATTTTATTTGCGATATAACAGAGCAGAACTAGGGTTGCTCTAAACAGAGCTGGGACATTATCAAAGAGAGGGCTTTAAGTCCTGAAATGATTCCCAGAATCTAAAATGCCTTCTAAAACGTTCAGAGTTTTCAAAATGAAAAATTCAGCATCCCTGCACTGTATGGAAAAAAAGTGGGGACTTCTGAGAAAGCAGCCCTAGACATTGGAGTTACAAGCTCTGGACTCACTAGACACCTCATTACTGACTGCCTTGGGGGCTGGCCTTTTTAAGGCTCAAATGACCCTTATCACATCATCAGCTTTTATTGCAAAGATGTCTGGGCTCTCCATTCATTATGTCAGTAGTGGTAATGTTGAGAAAGTGGGGTGTGGGAGAGAGAAATTCTCAATGGCATGAAGCCACTGGTAGCTATCCACAGCTTTCTTGTCACTTCCTCCTCCATCAGTTGAGTCAGCATGGAGAATATTCAGCGCTCAGTTCTTCAAGGGATAATTCCTAGGATTCTGGATTTTGAAGACATAGAAATTATTTGAAAGCATTGTTTGGTCTGCTACTCTAGATTGTTTGTTTTTGCATGGAATGTGCAAGACCAAATTGAGCACTAAATTCGGAATTGTTGTCCACACATTAAAGCAAATTTTAAAAAGTAACTGCAGACCTATATGAGCCTATTTTGTCTTCAAGTCCTGAAATCACTTTTGTTCTAACTCAGATCCAAACTATTAGAAATTGTCGCCTCATGCCTCACAGACCCAAGTCAGTCAGTCCCCAGAGTTTAAAATATCTTATACAAAACCTGGTGTCAGATATATTGGAAGGAGCAAGATTGGAACCGCAATTCCTGCTGGGCACAGCCCAACTGATGTAAACCCATACCTAACAGCCCACGGAACAACCTCATCCTCCCGGAAAGTTATTCACACTTTGAAAAGCATTCTTCTGCCAGTGCTCATGTGAACCCATGAGAAACAATTGAACTCGAGCTTCGAGTTGGAGTGGTCAAATTCAGCCATGGCTATGACAGCATTTGTCATTAAATTTTATTCAAAGTCTCCAGCACCAAATTTCAGAAAATCTAATGCCAGTTAGGATGACTGACAACATTTGAGTAAGATCTGTAGATTATATGATGGTACTGTATCAACATTAATTTTCAGATTTTAATCACTACACTATAAGAGAAAGGGCTTGTTCTTAAGGAAACACACTGAAATTTTAAGGTGAAGGGGCATCATGACTGCCACTTACTCTCAAATGATTCAGATAAGAAAATTTTTGGTTACAGGAAAGAAAGAGAATGATAAACCACATGAGATAAAATATTAACAATTAGGATATCTGGGTGAAAGCTCTTTGTAATTTTTTTTTTACTATTTTTGAAACTTTTCTATAAATTTGAAATTACTTCATAATAAACTTGCTAGAAAATTAATTCCAAAAAACTACAGCTGTCTTATGCTGGTCCCCGAAGCGCAGTGATGTCAGCCATGCCAGTGCTGCCGCATGAATCAGAAATGGCATCTCCTGTTTTATTATCTTTGAGCTAAAATGAGTCATTTCCTCTTTCAGCTAAAGAACTCTTCTACTCATGGAGGCGAACACTAGGATGCTTTCCACATGAACCCTAAAGGTAAGGGGAACTTGACCACGTGTCCCTCTGTCACACTGCCCAACTGTCCTACTGTCCATTTCATCCAGGCAAGGGGCAGGGACTCACCTACCTGGCTCACAGACGGAATAACTCCAAACCAGTCAATGTCTGCATTGTCTCGTTCTGCTGTGCTCAAAAACTTTTCAATCTTCCCAGCCTGCCCTGCTCAGAAAACCCTTCTCTGTTTTTTTCAAAGAAAATACAAAAACTCTTAATAGCTGCTATTTTCTAGTAGTGCAATTATGGGAGATTTTCATTTTCTCCTTATATTTTTCTACACTTGAGAGAATTTCAACAATGACTGTGTTACTTTTAAAATCAGAAAAATAAACATTGTATTTGCTTTTATTTCTCCAAGCAGCTCTACGTAAATTCTTGCCATAGCTCTCTGTGCCCCCTGCAGCCCCCTAATGTTGTCACTGCTGCGTGTGCCCTCCCTCGCAACCCATTGACAGAGTTTATGAAAAGACTCATATATGACAGGCTCTGGATCTTCCCTGTCTACCATCATCAAGGAAAATCACTTCATGGCTCCATGGGCCCCTGACCCCCAGGCACAATCTGCGGGCTTGGATCTCACAAGCTGTTGGTTGACTCTCCCCACCTAGAATGTCCTATTTCTATTTTGGAATTGGAGTTGGACAAAAGTGCTTAACTCACATTTACTCCCTTCATGCCAACTCAGATACCATGCCCCTATTCTATCTCCCTAGGATGCCAGGTGACAAATAGATCATAGGAAGGGCTACACTCCATTTTACAGATGGAGAAACCAAGCCTTATGGCTTGCCTCTATATATGCTACAGTAAAATGGGATCTACACTCACTGAGACCAACTTGACATGTGTAACCCTTAGGATGAACTCTCTCTTTGAGAGGAAATTAAGGACTCATGAAGATATGAAACTGACTGGATCATTGGTAGAAGAAAATTCTAACCAAAATTATCCTAAGATTTCCTGAGGCCATCCCAGGGTATTTACCAGTCTTTCAACATTGAAAAATGATAGCCCTTTGAGGGCCGTACAGCTCTTCAGTGTCAAGAACCAAGCCCAAGCTTTCCCTCTGGGCCAGAGGTTCTCAACTTCAGCACTGTGGACATTCTGGGCCGGATCATTCTCTGTCGTGGAGGCTGCTCTGTGCATCCCTGAGATCTTAGCAGCATCCCCGGTCTCTACCCACTAAACGCCAGTGGGACACACCCCACCCAACTTATGACAACCAACAGTGTCTTCAGACATAGCTTAAGGTTCCAGGGAAGACAAAATTGCCCCCTAGTAGTGATAGTAAAATGTTTCCAGACATTGCCAATTGTCCCCTGGGTGGGGGCCGAATCACCCCCACGGAGAACCACCCCTCTAAGTTACCTCAGCCCAGCAAGAACATTTGTTTTCATGCAAAGGGACTGAAATGTATGTGATCAGAGTAAACATTTGCAGGAAATGCAGAAGGGATACTGTAAGCTGCCAAAATGCTTTGGCATAAGAAGACCCTGTGGCGTAACAGCCCTGCCCAGGAGTATTTGGTAACATTGCGACTGGTGAATCAACTCAGCCAGATGACCAGCTTCTCTGAGTTTCTTTCTCTTTTCTGGGCTTCCACCTCTTGATGCAAAAAGCCTCATAAGATGTGTTTGAATGGAAGGCAAACCAAGGAGAACAGGGTAAGGGTGAATGCTGCAAGTAGTCCTTCCCATCATGAGG
Source organism: Equus caballus (assembly GCF_041296265.1). Classification (NCBI taxonomy): domain Eukaryota; kingdom Metazoa; phylum Chordata; class Mammalia; order Perissodactyla; family Equidae; genus Equus; species Equus caballus. Next base: position 44,894,714 of record NC_091704.1, read on the forward strand.
TCAAAGAGATCCAGAGTTCATGTAGTCTGAACTGTGCTGGAAAGCACCAGGGGCATTTGGCTGCTATTCTTATTTGTGTACGTACTTGTTTATAGACCACATTATCCCATGAAAGATGTGAGACTTAGTCTCCAATTTACTTCATAACATGTGATGTGTTTTAAACAAATAGGACTGCACTCTGGGCAATGACTTAACTAGAAATCCCTTTTCTCCATTCCTCAAAGAGTGTAGAGCAGATGAGGTGGTGGTAGCAGGTTTACCTAAGGTACCACTTGGCGAACCAAGGCCTCAAGAGTAAATCCCAGAGCGCTAACTAAGGTTGGTATATGCTCTTCCTGCTCAAGCACGCCTCTTATTGCCCAGGTTTATCTCCTTTCCCTGCAGCCACCACCTCCCCAGTTATCCTCCACCCTTTACCCAACCTAGTGTTTGGTTTGAAAGGCTGCTTCCGATGCCAGTGGGTACCTGTGAAAACATAGGGAAGAACTTGAGAGCAATTATGTGGTCGTCCAAGAGAAACAGAAACTCAGCTCAGTTTCAAGATGAAAAGAACATCCAGAAAGCAAGGTTCATAAAAGAATTCAGAAGAAAAAGATCGCGACAAAATTAGAGGAGATTAGACTTAAGGGGAGAATTGCAATTCCTGTCGGAGACTCTGCCAAAAGTGCCACTGTCCATTTTGTGGCCTATAATCTGGTTTTTGGTCTCTTTGAGTTAACTGTTTACCTTTAATCCTGTCCCAATGGTAGTGATCACTTCCTAACCATCTCTCCCTGGCACCTCCTCCGCAGGGTGGAACAGAACGCCACTCTGGCTGGTATGCCAGGTTCTTTTGCAAGAGCTTGGCATCCTGTCAGCTCTGCCGATTCCAACCCTCCCACCTCCAGCCCTTTCCCAGGCTCCCATATGCCCAGCTCTGACCTTAGTTCTCTCTAGATTCCAAGAGGCTAGGAGGAACTTAGAAAAAGCTCAGGGCACTGGAGAGGATGTGTTCCTCCATAGAGTGTGCTTTGAAGTGAGTCTAAAATTCTATGCCCATAATGTTTTCACCCACCATGCTTGCCTGCCAGAGACCAAATTCCTACCATTTGAGCCTCTGCTTTGGATAAAGCATGGAATTGCTCAAAACCTATGCACTTATCTAAGAGAGCTAAGACCTTAATTTATAGATAGGGATTTGTTATTAGATTAGCTTGTTTGCACTCCTCTAAGAAGATGGCTCTGGAATTGGGACACAGAACACATTAATTGTGATTGCAGTGGAGAGACTGAAATGATCGAGGTATTGAGCTCCAGACCTGCACTGTCCAATACACTAGCCACAGGCCACATGTGACAATTTTAATATAAATTTGTTGAACTTAATATTAAAAATTCAGTTCTTCAGTCACACTGGCCACATTTCAAATGTTCATAGCCCCATGTGACTAGTAGCTACCATATTGGGCACAATATTGGCCACATTTCAACTGTTCATAGCCCCATGTGACTAGTAGCTACCATATTGGGCACAATATTGGCCACATTTCAACTGTTCATAGCCCCATGTGACTAGTAGCTACCATATTGGACACAGATGCAGAACATTTCTATCATCATAGGAAGTTCTCTTGGGAGCCCTCTTCTAGGCTGTGGGTGGTACTGGCAATTGGGAGTTCTGGAAAACAGAGGGAGCCTAAAACCACTAGCTCTGTAGGGAGGGATGGAGAAGAGTAGGAAAAGGAGCAGAATTCCAAAGGGAAAGTGAAGGGGGACCAAAAGCAAACTTTGTATGCTTTGCCTTGGGCCCAGCCCTGAGCAAACTTGCATCAACCCCACCATAAAGCTCTTTATGTGGACACCAGCGAGTAAAGGAGCGTCCGGGGTTGGCTCTGGGACCCATTTCCTCCATTGTATGGCCCCTAGGATCTGTGAGCTCCTTGTGAAGCGCCTTGGCAGCATAAGGCAGCCCATCAGTATCCAAGTCCACTTAGAGCTGGGAGCTCCCAAATCAAAAGACATTCAGGGGAAAGGAGCACCTTCTCCTTCTGGAGTTAGACCTGCCTTCAGAGAATCTGAGGGATGTGGGGGGTCTGAGGAGCAATTGTTCTTCCTTACTGATAAAAGCGATACAGTCGCATGGAGCATTTTCACAATATTAATTCCTCTCATCCTCACAATAATTGGCTGTGGAAAACAGGCCAGATGTGACCCTCTCAACACTTTCTATTAGAGGAAATTCAAAACCAGAAAGAGGAAGAGACTGACAAAGTCAATTTGACTGGTAAATGGCAGAACCAGCACTAAAGCCACCCTCCTATCTGCAGCTCGCATTCCCTCTCTCAGGGGATGAGGGTTACTTTGTACCTGTCCACATCCCTAAGTGTGTCAACCCCAAAGGGTGCGACCTACCCTCTGATGATATTGCGACTTCAGTTCACATTCAACCCCAAGCCAGTGATGAAGCCCCTGACAGTCTCGTGGACTCTTCATTACCAAATGACCCATGTGAGCTGCCAAAAGAGAGGACAAAGTGGATTCACGGCTAGAGAACAAGGGCATTGATGTGACTTTTCCTGGAAGACCCCTCCTAGACAAATGCTGATATGCAGAAAAGGGTGAAGAGGAAATGGTGCTTGTGGCAGCTGTGCGCCAGACTTGCTGAATCCATTTTCCTGTGCACAAGATACAGGAAGATACTGCTTTCCTGGCTCCCAAAACTCTGAATCTGCAGTGGGAGACCCTGGAACATGCCAGTGGCTTTTGCTTGCTAGAAAAGGATCCAGAACACTGGATCAGATTAATCCATTTATAGGCCTTTCAAGAGTTTGTAGCTAAATATTTATGACATTCTCAAATTTGAAAGAATCTCTCACTATATGGGAGCCATTTACATACATGGCTGAATAGCAGATCAGATTCCATATTTTCCTTTGACATAGCATGCACATACATGAACAGATCTGCAGAGTGATTACTGGACTTTCACGTCTAGTGAGCTCTAATACCAAATCAGCCATTGTCCAGAGAACTGGAAAGAAAAAATCAAAAGGATACTCAAATAGAAAAAGCAACAGTGAGGATAGCGACAAAAATGAAATGATTACTTTAAATGTTCCCAAGAAAGCAATACCCCTTAGCAACATACCACTTTGTTCCGTTTACAGCAACATCCTGATACTTGTTAATGTCCACATTTCTGTACCTCTAATCCACTAGAGTTGAAAACTCCCATTTCATCAATTAGACCACTGAGCTGTCCATGCCAGACTTTGGTGAAATCTCCCTAAGGCCAGATGCCCGGCTAAAAGTCATTTAAAGAGTAGTCATGTGATACTCACCGAAGAAGTCCCGAAGTTCCAGGTTTGGTTTAGCAGTTCACAATATCGCCCCAGTTGCAGACTCTTTCCATTTAGGGAAAGCTTCTTCTCCATCTCTCTTTTTTAAAAATTTTTTTTTATTTTTCCTTTTTTCTCCCAAAGCCCCTCAGGTACATAGTTGTGTATTTTTAGTTGTGGGTCCTTCTAGTTGTGGCATGCGGGAGGCTGCCTCAGCATGGCTTGACGATTGGTGCCATGTCCGTGCCCAGGATTCGAACCAGCGAAACGCTGGGCCGCCAAAGCAGAGCACGCGAACATAACCACTCCACCACGGGGCTGGCCCCCCGTCTCTCTTTTTAACAGGGAAAAAAATCTTTCCCAGCAGATCTCAGAAGACTTCTGCTAAGTCTCGGTGGCCAGAACTGGGTGGGATAGCCACTCCTAAACCAGTCACAGACAGACGGGAAATGAGATTACCACCATTACCTTAGACTGAAAGCTCCTCATCCCCTGGGACTGGACAGTGGACAGCTGACAGAACTGGGCTCTGTGAGCAAAAACAAACAGGGAAATGGTTGCTGGAGAATCAACCAGCAGTGTCTGCCATACTCAGTTATATGAAAGGACGGTGCACAGAGAAAGAAGAGGGGCTTTCTACTCCTCGTCCCTGAGGCAGCCTCCCCAGGGACGCCCCCTGTCTCCTTGATCAGGTCAAATCTGGCACATGCTCTGCCATGTACACTGACTAACACATTTCTATATTCCACCCCAGTGGGGACCTTTTCCACATATTTACACCATTAAGTGCCAGGTTTTCTTTTCTTTTTTTTTTTTTTAAAGATTGGCACCTGGGCTAACAACTGTTGCCAATCTTCCTTTTTTTAAGGATTGGCACCTGGGCTAACTGTTGGCCAATCTTTTTTTTTTTTTTTCTGCTTTATCTCCCCAAAGCCCCACTGTACACAGTTGTATATCTTAGTTGCAGGTCCTTCTAGTTGTGGGATGTGGGACACCACCTCAACGTGGCCTGACGAGCGGTAACGTGGCCTGACGAGCGGTGCCGTGTCCGCGCCGAGGATCCAAACCCTGGGCCGCTGCAGCAGAGCGTGAGAACTTAACCACTCGGTCACAGAGCCGGCCCCAAGTGCCAGGTTTTCATCAGGAGATTGTTTTGTGGTGTCAAAATTTTAGTGGGGACATTTCCCCCTCAACTACAAAAGTAATAACTTTTTATTTTATTTAGGTATTTTAGCAGTATTTTATTTTATTGCAAAAGTAATCATTTGTTATTTTAGAATTGTCCTTCAGGGATAACCACTGCTAATATATTGGTGTATATATCTCTCTCCAGTCTTTCTTCTGTGCACATGTGGAGATTCATATATTAGAACTGAGGTCAAATACAACTACTTTCTGTACCCAGTTTTCTTTTTCCTTTTCACATCTTTCCATATCATTAAAATTTTTATCACATTATTTTAAAGATTAAAGAATATTTTTTGTATGCCTAAACCAGGATCCAGTTAAATAAGCCTTTACAATTTGATATTTCGATTTTTTGCAATATTCTCTTTTTATAAACAGCACTAGGGGGATTCTTTCTGTGTGGAATTGTTTTTGCACACCTCTGTTCATTTAGGATAAATTTCTAGAAGTGTATTTTCCGATTCACATTGTATCTACATTCTTAAGGCTTTTAATATGTATTACCAGAAAGTTTGCCCCAATTTACACTCAAAAAGGCAAGGCACCAGTTCCACCTCTACCGTTGAACAGCCAAAAGTTTTTGAAAACTGAGTGATACCATCCTGAAATCTCACAGGGTTGGAAAAAGAATATAACAAAATATTTTGTATGAAAATACTTCAAAAACTGAAAGTATTATTAAAACACACATTGCCGTTATTATCCATTTTTAAACCACCCAAGAAAGACAAGGCTTTACCTCTCTCAACCACGTATTCCAATGATTAGCAGCTCTTCAGAGAATAAAATCCTTACCAACTGCCCTCTAATTGCAACTGACATCCAATAAATTTCACTTATTCCAAACCACTTATTGAGCACCTGCTGTGTACTGAGTTTTGCATTAAGGATGAGGAATGTAGAGGGAAAATATCAATACAGTTCTTTACATCAATGAGCTACTAACCTGAGTGGGAGTGGGGAGAAAAAAAGATAAATCAGGATTCATTATCCATTCTATAATAGGGTCAGGTCCTGGGTACTCTGTAGACAGGGCATCCCCCACTGTTGGGAGACCCAAGGAAGACCCTGCCTAAAGGAAGGAAAGCTGAAACTGAGGATGAGAAGGCAGCTGGGCTTTGCTTCGGTGGCCGTATGCCAATCCTTATTGCTACTGAAGCAGTAGGGAGAAATCACATTTTTCTTGCAGCTATATTCCTGTATAGAAAGGGAACCATTTCTATGGGCAAAGACTTTAACAAGCCAACTGGTGAGACGACTAAGACTCCCATGGAGCATACTTTGAGGAACACTCGATGGTTATAATTTCTCGAGGAATCGGCCTGGCATGCTTCGTCAGTGAGACATGCAAGCTGAGGCCGAGAGCAGGATTGCTTGCGACTATGGAGGGGATTTTAGAGAGATGTAGAAGGAAGATAAAGGGCAAGATAAGGCAACTGACAGAGAGAGAAACTTTGGAGGGAAGACAGAGATGCCTAATAAGGAATTTAGTCAAGTGTCTGCTGTGAAATGTGGTACCTGTCTACCCACAAAATCCTTGCTCTTGTTCACTGATGAAGTGATATAGGGCTAAATGTGGCCTCCAGATGGGTGGGGAGCGGAAGGTGGAAAACTAAGGCTGCCTGTTGGAAGCTCTCACATCTGATTTACTAATCCTACATTCTGTAAGCTTATAAGTGCTACTGTGTGCTCAGAAGACTTCCCTTAGGCAGGAAACCTCTCTTCGGAACTGCACAGGATATTAAAGTAAATGTTATCTACTGCTCTTCCCATATTGACCCACTGGGCCCATTTGGGCTCCATCTGCCTGGCATATGCACAGAGCTTTTAAGAAAAGGCAGGGATTATAATGGGGTCTTTCAGGCAATCAAGGACATTTAGAAATGCATTGCAGAAGTCCAGGTGTAGCTCAGTCCCCTTGCTTAGGCACACCCAGGAAAAGCATCCCAAGCCATTTCTATTTTGACTTGTAAATAAATTGGCAATCAACAGAACTGCGGGTACCAGCAAAGCAGCAAATTTTACTTCCAAATTATATTGTTGTGGAAATATTAAAATTAATTTCTGTCTCTGAAGCTGAATTGAGAAGCGTGGGAATATGACAATAGGATGTCTACCAGACCAAGGATGAAATCATTATGGATAATCTTCCAAGAAGAGTGTTTACAAATATAAGGAGAAATTGACTACCCTTTTGGATATTTTTTCTTCCCTTGGTCATTTCAGAGAAGGCTGTCTGTAAGACACACCATCGATTATATGTTATGCAAAGAGGTGATGTTATTATTGTAAAGTGAGTCAAGAATGATCTACTGGGTTCTGCCAGGCCAATGTCATGGTAGCCAGATGTGCAGCCATTTGCATACACCCACTCTATTTTAAATTCTGTTGCAAATACGTTGGCACAGGAAGCCTAGCAACCAATTGGTAGTTAGGCCTACAGTTTGTTGATGTACACTAAGGGGAGGGTGGACTTATTAAGAAATATATAAAAGGATCCTTTTATAACTGACAATAGCACTCACCTTTTAAGATGTTAAGCATTTTATATCATATTTTTTTAAGTGGAGTTGTCTTACTTTAGGATACAGAAATGCATCATTATTCAAAGCTCACTTTATCCAGCAACCACATCTCAGTCGGCTTTGTCACCCATGTGTCCTCAAGTTCAAATTAATGCACATAAATAGTCTTTTTGGAGGAATGTATAGGGTTTCAGAACATATCCCTCAATAATATGGAGGGCCTATTGATTAATGAGAAGAACGTGTCATAGAACTCAAGGTCAAGTGCTCTTTGAATGATCTGTGAATCAGAATAATATATTACATATGGCCTTATAAAAATATTGAGTCAGTCAGTCAGTCATCCAACAAGTGTTGTTGAACACCTGTGGACATATATAAATGTGACAGTGTGTAAGGGCTGAAAATGTAGAGGAAGCAAGACACAGGTTTCTCTGAGACTTGATGATGTCATTTGAGATGGAACAGTGGCAGTAGGCCAGACGTCAGAGATTTCCTTCTTATTCACAGTTCTTCTATTTGGCTAAATATAAAAGTTACCATCTAAACTAAGCCGTACTGATTGTCTCTGGATTATCCCTGGATTGGTCATGCTAAGTAAGGCTAGCCATTATAACGCCCAACCTCTCTATATCTCAGAAGCTTCACAACCGAAGGTTCATTTCTCACCCATGTCACAGTCCAGTGGCATCAGCAGGGGATGCAGGCTCCTTCCATCTATTGGCTGTATTAGGCCCTTAGTACCTTGAAGTCCTCAACTTCATCTTCCTCTTGCTAATAATGGACCATAAAGAGAGAGAGAGAGAATGAGAATGTGTGAAAAGTTTTAAAGACCAAGATTAGACTAGAAGTATATCATTTCTGCTCACTTTCAGAGGCCACAGCTCAATCACCTGACCATACCTAACTGCAGAGGAGTCAATGAGCTACACTTCAACTGTGTGCCCAGAAAGAAAAGAAGAACCAAATTCTGATGGAAACCAGAAGCCTTTACTACTCCTGTGAATGGTCTCCCAGGGTTCTAACCAAGGCTGTAGGAAAAAGCAGGAATTAAAGAGAGGAAAAATGCTTTTGACACATTCTTGAGAATTTCTTCTTAGATGTGTCAACTTTCTCAGATGTGCACACAACCTGCTTTCAATGCTCTAAAGATTTTCCCATTAGGCACTTGGCCATGGCACTTCATCTATCCAGGCCTCAGTTGCCCCAAATGTAAAAGTGAGAGGTTGGATCAGAGCCTTTCAAGTCTTTTGGCTCCTTAAATATCCAAAATGCCATAATTCTCAAACTCCTGCTGTTCATTTCCTCCTGAGACAAATAAACAGAGAGCCAGAGAGGCAATAAAATAATTCAATCTTTTATTTTAATTTTAACTTCACATCTCACTTCCCAAGCCCAAGTTTTTAGAAATTGAAATATGCATAATAGACAAGGCTGTCACCAATAAAATAGTGATTATTTTTATGGCAAAGTAAAATTGTTTTGTGCTTGGATAAACAGCACGTTCATACACACATATATAACACACACAGAGATCCCGCTGTGAAAAAATAATCTTGTTTGAACTGTCTTGCAAAACATATGTTCTCCTCCTACTCCTCTTGCCCTGTATTCATCAATTTTGCAGTGGTAACAAACGATGCTTTCTCACTGACTTACAGCAACATTTCCTCTTTGCTCCTTTACATAAGGACAGTGGATCAGCTGCAGGTTGGTGTGGCTCTGCTAGAATTGGCTAGACTTACCGTGGGCTCCTCTGAATTCTACCTGCCTTCTCATTCTGTGACCCAAACTGAGAGAGTAGCCATTTTCTAGGACATTCTGAGGGCATGTGGAGAACAAAGCAAGAAGCCCTAAGCCAAACCATGTAATGGTATTTAAGGCTTCGGTTTGGACACAGCAAAACAATTGCCACCACTCCATTGACTAGAGCTTTTCACAAGATCAAGTCCAAAGTCATTGAGATAGGATGCGCACTCCTCCCACAGGATGCATGAGTATGTCCATGACAATTGATAGGATATGTAATCCTATGGCTGGGAGGAAGCAAATAGTTGGGGACTATAATCCAGTCTGCTCACTCCCCCATTGCCTCCATCAAAGTTCTAAATGTAGATCTTAGTCCTTCTGCTGTGGAAAGTTTTTGGCTTGGAGAAAGTTAGGAGGGAGAAGCAGTCAGCAATGAGGGAATGGAGAGATCGTAGCAAACATTTACATAGTCTTCACTAGGACTGGTCACTGTTTTAAGCTCATTGCAAATACCAACTCTTTAATCCTCATTATAGCTCTAAGAGGTTGGTCCTAGCATTAGTCCCATTTTACAGATGAGGAAACTAAGGGACAGAAAAGTTAAGTAAGTTACCTGTGATCACACATCTAGTCAGTAGTGGAAACAGGGTTCCAACTCAGATAACCTGGCTCCAAAATCCCTATTCTTAAATACTGTGAGGGGAAGAAAAATGAGAGGATTCCAGCTCCTATTTTAGGAGAACAAGGAAACCAGTACCCTCTAGAAGGGGCAGACATTATTTCAGTAAGACACAAGTATTTTTTTCAGAACATACGTACAACTGAACATTCTGAGATCATTGGGGTATAGGCCACTATGCTAGGCACCATCCTGCGTGATCTCTTCCCTCATGGAACTTACAATCTGCTGGAGGGAGACACACCATCAAGAAATAACTAGGAAAAAATACCGTAGGTCATATGACGGCAAATCTGAGGAGAACAGTAAAGTGGGACAAGGGGATGAGGAATGTGGAGCAGTGGTGGAGATGGATTGCAATTTGAAGACAATGGTCAACAAATGCCTTGCTGATAAGGTGACATTTGAGCAAGGGCCTGAAAGAGATGAGGAAGATAAATATTTGATGAATGAATGAACAAATGAATGAATGAGCACCCAAGCATATTTAGCTATCCCAGTGTGACATCAAAAAAAAAAAAAAGAGTGCTTATTATTCATTACTTCTATCCAGCCCAGGCCACCCTCTCCCCTAGTGCGATTCAAGCTGATCCTCTGACTGAGTCCTGCCCCTCTTCCTCTCTCACTTGGTTGCTGCCACTTCCAATGCCACAATGAGTTGCCCTCAAGATGGAAGGGGGCACAACCATGATCTTCTCTTTAAATGTCTGAGGAATGATTTCTGATGAGTATGCAGGGGTCAGGTGGTGGCAGTTGTTCACATTGTTCTGGGGTGCAGGGTGGGAAGAAAGGGGTTGATTTGGGCTGTTATTATGATATGTCTGCATGCACATGTGCATAAGAGGAGGCTGAGCGTATTTGCTCAGCAGGGAAGTAAGCCAGATGTGAAAACAGGGAGAGCTAGTAGAATTACGGAGCAATGAGTAAATGAGAAAGTGTGAAACTTTGGGTGGTGTGCAGAGGTTAAATGTGGTTGATATTGAGAATGCAGAGAGGGGAAGAGAGGGTCTGCTTTCCCGTTCTCTGAGAATGAGAAGGATCAGATCAGAAGGAGCTACAACCTGGAAACCAGTCATTCGTCCCAAGAAGAGCAGGAGAGTGGAGAATGAGAGGGATGGCCCTGGACGGAAGAAGGCTAGGCGACAAGCTGAGCTGCAAGGAGACGGTATCAAAGCATTCAGAAAGAATCTGCCAGGAATTCAGAAGGATGATCCAGCCATGCCATAGGAGTACAGGAGCCAGCAGATGTGGGGATGCAAGCCAACCCAAGGAGTCAGCTGCTGATCTGGGCACTGGGCAGACATCCAGGGTCTGATGTGCCTGGTTGTGGCAGAACTAGGGTCTTGACAGTTGACAGGGCAGGATCACATACCAGGGAACAGGGCAGAACTCAATGCAAAGCTTCCCTGGTCTTCTCTCACTGGACAGACATTCGTCCCAGAGCCTACAGGTAGGGCTCGAGTGGCCCCACTCATGGAAACCCGTGGGCGAGGAAGCCATGGAAACCTGTGGGCGAGGAAGCCAGGCAGGTCAGGGCACTCTCCAGGTTGTGTAAGATGCACACTGAAAATGTTCTATCACAGAAGCCCCAGGCTACAGTAGGAGGCGCACTTACGAGAGTCAAGGTGGACAGAGTTTTTTCATTTCTTTAGGTTATGGTTAGGTTTTTTTTGTTTGCTTCTTTTTATTTTGGTTTTGTGTACGATATTAGAAAGCTGATTAGTTAAGCCATTGGGGCCCCACTGACCTCTGATGCAGTTGTCAGAAAGGAGCAAAATAATACCCTGCAGCACCAACATGCAGAGGCAGCAACTGGTGGGCCTGACCAGACCCCCTGGGAGGGCCAGGTTAAGTCAGCACAGGAGAGGGGTGCAGAAGTGGAATAAAGAAGACCATCTCCATGAGACAAAAAAGAGGGAGGAAAGGAGTCTGGGCTCACAGGGTCTCCCCTGGTCAAGGAGAGCTACCTGCAACCCTGCATTAAGCCGGCCAGAAAGTTTCAACTACCCCCACATCCTCCTCTTACATGTGGGAACATCAAGCCCAGAGAGGTGGACTTAGGGGTGTGCTGGCAAATGTTTGACAACTGCTCTCTGAGAAAAAGAAAAGAAGAAAGAAATCCGGATGTGCTGCATTTGCCAATTCCCGTGGTATAAATATTCCCACTATGACTGATTTCAAGCCACCAACAAGAAGCCAAGTGGCTTACAACATTCCTGAAAATTGAACAATTGCTTCCAATATGAGCCTGCTCCAGTGCAGCCCTGATGAGAGGTCTCTTGGCCTCACAGCTCCTGCCATACTGAGCCCTCCTCACAAGAAATGCCCAGCCCAGGTCTTTCCTCTTAGGAAAATGCCCTTTCTAGGCCCAGACGGTGAAGGAGAAGCCAATTCTACCACGTGCACAGTGTCTTCCTTCCCTGCTGCTTCCCGCTAGAGCTGGGCTTTCAAACTTCAGCTTGCACAAGAATCGCCTAAGTCCTTGTTCATAGAGCCCTTTCCAGTACAAACTTGCAACTAGTCGATAAACAAGTCCTGGAGATCTAATGCACAGCATAGTGATTATAGACAACCAAACTGATTTATAAACTTCAGTCTTGCTAAGAGACTAGATCTTAATTGTTCCCATCAAAAAAAAAGATAATTATGTAATGTGATAAAGGCGTTAGCCAACGCTACAGTGATAATCATATTGCAATTCAGAAATGTATCAAATCAACGCGATGCATACCTTAAACTGATACAATGTTATATGTCAATTATAGCTCAATAAAACTTTTAAAAAAATTTTTTTAAATATCCCTTCCTAGGCCCCACCCTCCAAAACTTTTGATCCATTATATCTGGGATGGGTGGTGGTGCCTAGAACTGACTCTAGAAACAGTGCCCCAGGAATATTCATTGCGATCAAAGGACCTTCCCTGGATCCCCAGAGCACCCCGCATCAGAACCGTCTTTGGGTAGGGAAGCGTGCTGGGGGAGGCCTTTATCAGGCAGAGGGCTGCCTTAGAGGTCTCAGAACCCAGGTCCCCAAGGTCCTCTGACCTTTCACCCCAGCCATGGCCAGGTTGGCTTTGTGCATCTGGAGCTCCTGGAAGGTAAAGGCCATTGCTCTTCCATAGCCATCAAAAGCACAAAGTGTGGTGGTTAACGACACAGATCCCAACTGTTGAGTTGGATTTTGTGCATCTGGAGCTCCTACGGGGTAAGGTCCATTGTTCCTTTGAAGCCTTCAAAAAAGCAGAACACTTGGCAGTTAACAACAAGGAGCCCAACTGCTGAGTTCCTTTCCCTCCATACACTGCTTACGTGCCGTGTGACCTTAGACAACTCACAGAGCCCCTCGGGGTCCCAGGGTCCTCATCTGTAAAATGGGCATATGAATAGTCCCTACATCTCAGGCTCGTTGGGAGGGTGAAGTGAGTTAACAGAGCAGCGCCTGGCATGTAGTGTGTCCTATCCCAGGGTTTGCTGGTCTGATCACCACACAGTTCTGAGCCCCCTGGAGGCTCCTAGGTGAGGTTGTTGGTTTAAAACCACTTGCCCCTTTGAGCTTCAGTTTCCTCATCTTTGAAATGAAAGCAATGATAAAGTTGTAGAAATAATTGTAATAATTATTATTACTATAACAATAATGGCTTACCTGTCCACTGCACAGGATTATTGTAAGAAAAAAATGTGAAACAAGATGTGAAAGTACTTTATAAACTACAGATCACCATGTAAATAAAAGTTTGGTCATTGTATCTCTGAAATTGTTGCTAATTTGAGGCAGAACTTAGAATCTAAAGACTGGATTCCAATTTCTGCTGTGCTGCCTGCACTGTGTGATGGTGGACAGAGCTGTTTACTTCTCTGAGCCTCAGTTTCCCTTTCTGTCAAATGAAGCCTCCTAGCAGAGGCGTTGTCTCTATTAGGCAACATCATGCCAGTCAGTGGTTCCCAAACCTGGCTTTCCATTGGACTTATCTGGGGGGATTTTTTAAAATGCCTGTGTGCCAGTGGGCGCAAACCTGAAGCCATAAATCTAAATCTCTAAGGACAAGGCATAGGAATTGGTACTTTTAAGAAGTTCCCTGCATGGTTCTAATGTGAATGTGGAATTGAAAACTGCTGATGTCTGTGGAGCAGCTTTGTAAACTGTAAAACATGATGTACCATTTATGGGTGTTTTTAAATGGTATTAACTGGTTTATGATCTTATGAGGGACTAGATCCTCTGAAAATCAGGCCAACGGGTATTTGCCACCATCTGTCTGAAGAGTGGCCTGGCCGGGGAGAGTTGAAACTCACCCAGCTCCTATTCTTGCCTCTTGCCTTCAAGCCAAGAAGGCTGAGGGACAACAAGCCTCCCTTAGCTCAAAGATGCTGCTGGGAGGCTGTGGGAGTGAGTGGAGTTGGTGTAATCGGATTTGGAAGTGACACCTCCAATCAAGGGGATGCGTTCAGCATTCTGTTTTATTAAAGTGACTCCAGTGCAAAGGGGCATACATCACAGTGTGATGATTTACTCCACTTAGGTTGGGAACCAGGAGGTTTTCCCATTGAAGTCCCCATATGAGGGACCAATCCTGAGTCAGCTCCAATCTGGACAAACGCTGTCTCTGCTAAGTGTCAACCTCCTCTAGCACACGGCCATCATCATGCACAGCACACTCCCTCCTCTTGGAGGAGTCTTCACAGAGCACAGAGTCTTCAAGAAGTTCCCCCCTCAGTGGAACCATTTTATATCATTTTATATCAGCCTGTAAACTATTTCTAATAACTTTCACACAGCCATGATGTTCTGACTAAACTACTGGGCTCTGATGTGATGGACATTTTACATAGAAGTAATTCCCTTGTGGAAAGTTCCAGATGTTTCCCATCAAAAGGTATCTCAAAACAGGGACTAAGATAGAAACCTGTTTGAGAAGCAATAAAATATAAATTTGATAATGGCAGTGATAAAAAATAATAATGGATTGTCATGTGAACAAGGGTCCTGCTGGGAAAGTTGACAGACAAATGTGTAAGTATGTTGTCTGGGCTGTCATTGCTGTGGGCATGTGTTTGCATGCAGCACAGGAAGACCAGAACCTTCATCCCCCCACCCTCAGGCCAGGGCTCTCTTAGCACTACGTCCTCAACTTTCATTGTCTGCGTTAAAGAGCAGCTGCCATGTTTCCTTAAAACCTCTTAAGATTCCCCTGTCAAGACAGAAAACTAAGCTGGCTCCAAGTCAAGTGTTTGATAATACTAGCATAGGCCCAGTTCTTCAGTGTGCAGAGTTTCATCCCATACCTTAGAGTCTTGTTCTGCTTTTCACCTTTAAGCCTTCATTGATTCACTTGTCCATCATTGACCACTGACTTGTTTAATGGCCTTAATCTTGAGCCTGGTGTGAAATATCTAATCCTTCCTGCTGCTCTCCCCACCCTGAGCAGATTGTGTCCTCTGTTTCCTGAACTAAATGTTGGCATTCTACATTGGAAAGACAAACCAGACTCCTGGAAATCAAAGAATACATGTGAGGTTCTCTCCCTGTTATTTTAGCCTCAGGCCATCTAACCCAGGTGGAGCAGCAGGTAAGGAGAGCCAGCAAGTAGAGCACCTCAGCCTGGCAGACCCCAAAGGAAGCACCTAACACAGTTCCTAACATTTAAAACAATGGGTGACTTTATTTAAAATTTGCTTGCAAGAAATGAGAGTTTTTGAGTGTTTAGGACAAGAAAAGCATTTGAAATTTAATTTGCATTCATAATCAGGAGATATGGCAGGCAAGGTCCTATCCATTTAGGGTAGAGAAATGAAGCTGGGGAGGAGCGCAAAGTGGCTGTGAAGTGTGCAGGGCTTCCCTCCCATCTGAGTCTTGATCAGTCTTAGCAAAATCCAAAGTTTGCCAAAAACTGGAAATAACTCAAATGTCCATCGAGTAGAATTAATAAATAAATTATGGTCTTTCGTGCAGTGTAATATGGATGAAGATGAGTGAGGCGAATTGAAAATGAATTTTGTACAACAACATGTAACAAGGATGAATCACACAACAACGTGGAATGAACAAAGTTGGACGCACACTCAAAAAATGCATATTGTATGATTCTGTTTCTGTAAAGTCTAAAAGTAGGCAAAACTAATCTGTAGTGTTAGAAGTCAGAAGAGTGGTTCCCACTAGGAAGGGGTAGGTAGAGATTGGGAAGAACACTAGGGATATTTCTCGGGTGCTATTAGTGTTCTATTTCTTGACCTGGTTGTAACATGGGCATATTCACTTTGTGATGATTCATTGAGCAGAATACCTATGATTTGTGCATGTCATTTGTGTGACAGTCTATAAAGAAACCAAAATCTTAGATTGGGCCTTCTTGTCCTTTGGGAATTGGGCTTGCAAGAGCTAGGTAGGTGCTAGGTCCATTTCTAGAGTCAGGGGAACTGAGTCAAAAATCTCGGTGGAACATTGGAGCAACAGTGACAGAGGAGGTAGGATGGGTGGATGGAACTCACTTCGAGGATCCTCTGATACCAGGTCTTGGGAGTAAATCCCGCAAAATGGTAGAACTGAGATTGTCAGCATTCAGAATTGTCTCAGGGGTTGGGTGGGCCAAAATATGCAGATAGAGACTACCAGTGGGTAGACGGTGGGGAGTGGTGTGTTGGGAGTTCAGATCTGTTATTTTTAACTCTCAGGAGGCCACACTGACTCCTCTCCTATGGCATGCTCTTTCTCTGTGGATAGTGTGATTGGCCCATGCCATGAGAGTGTGGCCCTGATTTCCCATCTGGGGAGAGTGGCTCTTGTTTCTCAGAAAAGCAAGCTGCCAGGGCATAAATTGCCAGACATCTTTCTCAACTGTTGGCCTGTGTAGAAGAGACTTGGCTTAATGGAAGAAGGTGATAAAGGGAAGCTTCTGGAAAGAGAGAATCTGAACAGGATCAGCATTGATGCAGAGAAAATGAGGAGGAAGAGGGTTTTTGTGGAGGTCACACCACAGTGGGAGAGAACATGGTGGGAAGGTATATTTGAATACGATAATGGAGGGAGCACAAAGATAGGAGAGTCTTTGAGGATTCAGAAGCCAGGAAGCCAAGGCAGCTCGTCCTGGGCAAAGCATGGGGGCTGCTGACTTGCTACAACCCTGCTCTTCAGTTCCATGTCTTGCATTTTTAAACCACAGTCACACCCAGGGAGCTAGTGAGGAGTGAAGCCAAGATAATTGTCCTCAGGCAGAGGTGTGGGGCTGATTTTTTCCTAATTGGACTCCAAATATTTGGAGCCATTTGCCACTAGAACCATCAATAAAAGTAGGCTGTGGGCCTTCTTTGGGTGTTCCAGTCCCAACTTGGGTGGATAAGGGGGGCCCGTGATCAAGATCCTGCTGGCAATGGGGAAGTGGACTCAGAGAGACAAATACCAAATTTATCTCCAGCCTAATGTCCACCAGCCATGAAAAAAAGGTCAGTGGACAGTGGGAGGTGTGCCTAGTGCGGGAAGAACCATAAGGTGTGATCAGGGTTAACGTTCAGCATAGCTCCCTTAGGAGTGTGCAGTTGTAATTGTAAAGGCTTACTTACCTCACTGCATTTGCCCTGCTGGGCAGTAAGATACGGGATGAGCTGGGAAATCATTATTAAACTCAGCACCGACCCCACCGTGAGTCCCTCCAATTCCCTGGTGCAGGCGTTTCAAGGCATCAGAAAGTGCATGGGAGCTAGCAACCAAATTCCAGGATCTCTTAGGCAATCCCAGAGGAAATGGGTTTATTTTTAGTCCATAAAATACTTCCTGAAAGAGTTTTTATAAGAAAACTTTGTTTAGAAGAGTTTCTTGAAGCCTGGACCGGCACACCAGGAAGTATAGCGATGACAAAATCAGCTCCTGCCTGCCCCCAGCCTGCTCCATCCAGACGTTTCTTCTGCAAAACATGTGAAGCCCTGATTTGGAAGAGATGTCTGGATAGCATCTGACCTCGCCCCAAAGGTGTGATTTATAGCACGCTGATCTCAAGCATTTTGATGCAATGTCCAAAAGAGCAGAGAAGTCTCATTAAAAGGATGTTATAGAACTTCTTCAGCCAGTGGGTGGAATTTCCATCCCGCAGCCAGGATGACATTACCAGACGCTCAGGACAAAGACCTCTTCCAGAGTTATATGTATCTAAGGAAGCTGGGTTAGTGAGAGCAAAGCCTTTGAGATCCTCGGCATAAATGGGGCGAGTGGTGGAGGTGACCTCCTTGGGCCCTGACTCCTGGCTCTTCTGACTGCATGCCTGCTCAAGGCTTGGCATGCTGCTCACTTCGGGTCACTTGCTGTTGTCACCACTGTCTCCCCCATGGAAGGAGGAATAATTGACCCATCCATCACAGAATGCTCACATATCAGGATGATTTCTCAGATGCTCTAAGGTTTGCCACATTTCTCTCTCCCAATGGCGTGGCTGACAATTTACTAAATCTCTCTGTACTCCAACATCCTCCTCTGTTAAAAGGGAATGGTAACAGCTTGTGCTTCTCACGGGGCTGTTGTGGGGGCTGAATGAAATTTCAATGATCGGGATACTGAACGCAGTGCCTGGCCCATAGTAAAATCATGCTGGATATGACTTTAAACCCACTAGGAGCCTTTAACAATTTGATTTAAATTAGATGGTCCAAGGGGTTATATGGAGCAAGTGGTTTAGAACGTGTGACCTGGGGATGGGGAGGGGTGGGCGTTTGGAAGGAATCCTGGAAGAGCAACTGGAAGATCCCCGAAGAGCAACATCCTGGCTTCCTCACAGGAGACATTACTGAAGCAGGAGCCTCATTATAAGAGAGTCCTTGATGGCAACTGTGAGTCCCAACCTCCGTTGTCATTAAAGTTTCTAGTCTGTCTCAGAGGGAATAGGAGCAAGTAGAGAAAGCCTTCAAGAAGTTGTCCATTAGATGGTGTCCAGATGGCAGATGGAGAACTGCCCTCTGGCCAGGAGGAATAGGCAAAGGTTGGTCTTTTTGGGTGTCATCAAACAACACTCATCATTTCAAACATCCCAAGATGGGCAGCCTTGCTCCCTGATGTCCTTCCCTTGATTTAAAAAAAAAAAAAAAAACGTAAAATTTAAAGGGAAATGTAAGCATGTGTTTCCAAGAATTTTCACTTAGTTCATCAAATCTATTGTTTTCTGAGAGTTTGGATTCCAACAAGACTAATGAGCCTTTTTCAAATGTCTTTTAAAATCCTTCTTTCTTAGAAGGATATTTAGAGGCTTTGAAAGTGATTCCAAGGGTGAAAATAATGTTAATAATAAATTGCTCAAAACTCTAAACCCCAGCAGGTTCAAAATGTACTTAACATTCCAAACCCAAGGGACTTGAATTATTACTGGAGTTTGTCATTTCTTGTTTATGGGGCCTTTCTAAAGGGAAGGAACAAACCACAAAGAGGTTCACTAGAGTTCACTGTGTGGTTCATGGCCATCTCCATAGCCCAGAAGGCTTCCAGAAACTTCTCAGCCTGAACCTCCTGAGGAAGCCCCCCTAACTTAGTAGCATCAAAGAGGCCAGATTGGAGTCACACTGAGTGTACTAACTTTTCAGCCTGGCTTATTTGCGGCTGGTGGATGAAAGGCCCCTGAGAACAGTTCTCTTGTAGGACATACAATCTATGTCACAGAAAATGGGTGATATATTGTTTGTTGACTGCAAGGTGGAAAGAAAACAATTCTTCTTTGGGGTGTGTGCAAAGGAGACCACTGCTGCAAGGCTGACCTCGAACGTTGTCATCTGATGACCTCTGGTGGTGGAATTTTTCCCAGCATGTGCGCATCGATGCTTCTGAGCCAAGCCATCCAACCATGTTACATTTTCCTACATTCCTTTCCCCCTGTTTTGTCATTCACATTAAGCAAGGAGCAAGAATCAGTTGCAAACACCCAGAATAAAGTGGTGCATGTACCTGACTGGATAGTCATTTCAAAAAAGTTGCCTGATGCCTTCTTTTTCAGTGAATCTCTGATAACTTTCCTGTAGAAAGAGAAGGAAGCCAACATGAAGGAAAATGTGGCATCCACAGTTGTTTTCATTTTGCTGCTTTTTCTCAACATCAATCTTCTGAATGGTAAGTAAGAGATCGTCCTGCTGTCTTTAATTTTCTGGGGTGTTTTTCAAGAGGGTGGAGAGTCCATCACAGTCCTCTTGCAATGCAGTTATGAGACATGAAAATGTCCATGTCGTTTGCTGCTTTTAAATTATTTGCATTTTTTAACATTAAAATTAATGCAAAAGAATTAAGACAATGAATGCAAAATCTTGTCACTGTGCTCTGACTTCCATCCTCATTCTGGGAGTGCTGTGGAACAGCTCTACAAATGACAGGACCAGAGTTTCAGTCCAGGTTCGGTTGGTTGCTACCTGTGTAACCTTGAGCCACTTATCTAATCTCTCTGAGTTTCCACATTTTCAAAGTGAGGATAGCGATGTTTCCTTCACCACAATAAATGATGTCTGTGAAAAATCTTTGCAAAACCTTAAAGAGAAATAGGGGCTTGCTGTTACATGGTAGGAAACTGGTACAGCCCATTCTGTTATCTGTGTTCATAGAGGAAGTGAGGTTCACAACTAAACTAGAGGGTGGGTACTAATGTGTACTTCTATACATATGCATCTGTGTATGGTTCTGTGTGTGTGTGTATATGTCATGTGGGCTCTATGTGGACACGTGTGTATGCCTATGTGTATGGTGCCTATGTGATTGTCCCTCTGTTTGTGTGCATTTTATGAGCTAGAGACAGTCCATTAATTTTAACTGTCTCCTCTCAAGTGGGCCAAGGAAACAGTTGACTAATTGTAATTTCCCAGCTTTACCCTCCTCTCCTGACATTCCTAGATGTACTACTAATAACCAGTGAAATGTGAAAGAGATGAGCTTTCAGAGAGACAGAAAGGAAAGCAGAGATCAGGATAATCCACAGGGAAACGTTAAGTACTGGAATCATCAGCAATCACCTTAATTGGCTTCTGAGTGTGCTTATTATTGAGCCATAGGGGTTGGAGGGTTTTTTGGACAAACTTTTCTTTCTACTTCATGCAGTCCTCCCCAGCCACAACAAAAAACAAAAACAAACAAAAAAATTGCTTCGATCTGTGAAATTATCCTGAAGAAATTTTCCCTAGAGGACAAGTAATGTTCCAAATCTTAGCAGAGCTAGCCCCAGGCCGGCCGGCATGGAGCTTTAAGGTTGTCTATAATTCTTTAATTTCAGGGGGCTGGGAGCAGGAGGGTAGCTCGGCTCCAGCTGACATTATCAGCCTGGTGTCCTTGGCCCCAGCACGTGAATCACATCATACCATTCCATTAAATGATGTTTTTCTGGCTGGTTTTGCCTGATGCCCCCCTTCCCATCCATGTTCTCCTCCAAACTTGCTCTTTCTGATCTGGTGCTCAGCTGGAAGTTCTGGCCTAGGGGCGAGCATGAGGGGTCAAGAGTCAAGTGTGGGAGAAAACAGAGTCAACCCCCTAAGTTGCTGAGACCGACACCTGGAAGCTCTCCTCTCTGCTCCTGACATCCTGAACTAAGCGCTGGGGCATCCAGTTCAGCCAAATGAATGATCGACTGGAGTTAAGTGGATGGAGGTGTTGGGGCTCCCCAGGGCAAACTCCCAGGGCCACTCTTTCCCTCTTTGGACCTGACAGAGAAGGGAGAGAAGAGGGGGCCAGCTCTTCAAAAGCTTTGGGGATTGGACAACTAATAAATTTGATCCCCTTGATGTTGTATTTTCCACATGTACCCCATTCAGACCTTCTAGCTTCCAGCTGGGATTGGATACAGCTCTTAGATAATAATGGTAGCTCATAAGCAGGAGAGAAGCTACCCACTCCCTCGCCTCTTACCATGCCTCTCACCCCAAAAAGAGCCACAAAATTACAAGGAAGCCCTCTGCCACCTCACCACATTAGAGGCCCAAGGAGAGAGGGGGAGATATAAAAGAAAAGAAACTGAAAACCAAGATTCAGAGATGTGGGTGGGAGAATGGGGAGGTAGCGGTAAGACTGGATCACAGGTCAAAGCTGAATGGAATCAAGGAAAAGGGAAAAGAAAATGGAAGAAAAGGCGAGAGAAGGGGTGAGGGGCAGGAAGCAGCTGAGGGAGGAGCATCAGTGATACAATGAAAGAACAAAAGATCAGAGATTGAGTTCACTGTGTGGGAATGGCAGAAAGATGGAGATTAGCGAACAGAGTGGAGAAGGGCCAGAGAACATTGTATTAGCAAAGCATCCTCAGGATGACACTTGTACCCAGGGGAGAATTCGTTTTATGGTCACCCTTATGCTGTGGGAGGGTGTCAGCTTTATAGACTCTGTGGGATGACAGAGGGGCCACATATTCTTCAATCCATAGTATCCATCTCACTCTTGATGCTCACTCTTTGTTGAAATTTTACAATTAGTCACTGATCCTAGGTTGCTGGGATCTGCATCTCACATTACACAAGCACACACACACACATGCACACACACAACACCACAAAGCTCTCTCTCTGAGTCCTCCATTATAAGGGCAGCCCACAGAGGTGTGGGGCTGATGCTGACACTCTGGCATTTCTGAGCACCTCACCTTCAGCCTACTCACCCTGAGACCTCGTTGCTGGCCTGGTCTCACCAACCTGCTTCTGTCACCAGCAGAATGGTCAAATGGTGGAATGCACCTTAATATTGACTCCAGCGGCTTCTGGCTTTTTTCTAGGACAGTCACCTCCTGGTAAACCTGAGATCATTAAATGTCGTTCTCCAGAAAAGGAAACATTCACCTGCTGGTGGAAGCCTGGGGCCGATGGAGGACTTCCTACCAGTTACACGCTGACTTACCACAAGGAAGGGTAAAAAGTTCTCTTCTTTCCTCTCAAGCTTCACAAGAGTGTTCTCACTCTTCAGGCCAAAAGAACCCTGGTTCCAAGTTAGAATTATCACACTTCCCCGGATTAACACTACTAAGGTTCATACCACTGGGGAAAGGGACTCGAACACCATGCTCACATTTTCCTGTTAATGTCCTCGAGGCACTCTCTCAGGGTGAGTAAGCTCATGGGCCACAGCAGCAATACAATATAGCAATGTTCCCATAGCCTGTCGCAAGCTTCAGTTGCAGTCCAAGGTCGCATATAAGGGTTTCCTAAGTGCCAGTTAATTTTAGATACTCATCTCTAAACCTTCTGTCATTTATAAATTTTTTTTTTAGTAATCATTACCTTTGCACATAAGAGGACTATCATGTAATTCTTGACACCATGGTACATTAGCTTTTCAAACTTGTTTCATGTCCAAGAAAATAAAGAGCCCTATTAGGAAAACAAATTGCTGATCCAGGGTCCATGACCTCCCAGAGGGCATATTTGGAGCTACAGTTGCAGTGCAGACTAAACGAGGTCATCTCTGGGCGAGGACTTTGTTATATTCACAATGAGGCCTGGGAGTCCCAGGAGAGCTGTCTCCTTCCCCAGTGATGAAAATATTTTCTGGTAGCAACAGCTGGCCCAGTTCCCAATGAATGCCCTTTGTTGTACACAAAGCTGTCATCCCTTCTGGCACCTAAAGGGGCGTTATATAAACAGATTTCAGGAACTCAAACGGGTAACCAAAATGGAACAAGCCTCCACACCAGTGTGGTGTGTCTGGCGTTGAGGCCCCTCAGCCTAAATGTCAGCAGCCTAATGAGGCACTTGGGCCTGAAATATCTCCTGTCACAATCACTTCATTCTGTTGCTGACTCAGTGCGATCTGAAATATGCTAACATCAGTTTTTATCCCCTTTAATCTTTTTTTCAATGAAATACAATTCAAAACATTTGTGTAATAAATGCTGTATTGTGCATGGCCTCCCAGTGTACATGTGCAGGAGAAAGTCCCGTTTTCTGAGATGACCCAGTGACAGTTCCCTGGGTATGGTGGCGCCTTGACCATTGGAAGCTCAAGTGTTTCTTGGCAGGGGGCATATATCACAAAGCCCACAGAAACCTATAGATGGGAAGGGCCGATGAGAGGCAGAGTCTCTGAGGCCCTAAAGTGACTCTTCCACCCCTTTCTCCAGCACTCTCTTCTCTGTCTCCCTCCCAGCTGCCATCAGCAGCTTGGGGCCGACATGGTACAGAATCTTGGGGCGCTGTTCTTCAGCTCTGGTTTTCTGCCTTTGGAATCCTCCATAGCCAACCATATAGATCTATTAAAAAAAAAAACAAAACTAGACTCTTTTTATACTTTCTTACTCATTGTTACATAGTATATTACCCGTTGCAGAGAGACACTCACCCATGAATGTCCGGACTACAAAACCGGTGGCCCTAACTCCTGTTACTTTAACAAGAAGCACACCTCCATATGGACAATATACATCATCACGATAAATGCCACGAACCAGATGGGAAGCTGTTCCTCGGATCCGCGTTACGTGGACGTGACATATATAGGTAAGGGGAAGGGCGGTAGGTGAGGAGTTTGTTACTCCGTTATGGATTTACCAGTAGTCAAACTCAGTTGAGTCTGCTTGGCTTTTGGATGGATTCCCAAAGAGAAAGATGAGAAAATTCACGATATCCTTGTCAAGTGAGTATGTTACACCAATTTTTATCAAGTCATTCATGACAGTAGGACTGGCACTTGGGGTCCTTGTGTTTCTGTGCTTTCCCTTGATCCTTCTTCTCATCCTCTTGCACCCAGAAAGAATGTTCTATTTATACTTCCCTTAACAATCCTTCCCTCTAGCCCTCCCCCTGCAACCAATGTCCCTTCTCCCTTGGCAAGCTGGGATTTCTTCTCTCTCCCCGTGGAAGACAGCTGCTCCATGGAGTAGCAACTCTTAGAAGGAGTTCAACTGCTTCTACACCCACAGGAATTGTTCCAACTGCTTTGCCCCAAATTCAATTCTCCGAATACATAGCCTTCTTAGCAACTGAAGCTATTATTTAAAAATAAAGAATTTGGGGAGTAAATACTGCTGCTTGAGCAGCAGGCTAAAGGCCAAGACCACAAATACAATGTTTGGAGAAGTCATTAGCAAAGTAGAATAAAGTCAGCCTGAGAGCTCTTCCTTGCTTCTCCTGTTCAACATTGACCTGGAGGGCAGTCAGGCATAATTTTAGTGGCCTGTATGGCTTAGTTGGGATGACAAAGAGAATCTTACGACAAGAGACTGGGTTCAGGCCTCATCTTGTATAATAATCTAGGGTGTAGCTAATTAGCTTCAAAGTCACCCACGTCTTCCTGATTTACGTACACCACCCAACAAGGAAAATCAGGCTAGGACCATCAAGTATTCACTTGTATATCATCTCATTGGCATGTTATCAGTAGTTGATCCTTAAAAACTAGAAAAGCTTCCAACACCACCTGGTACCCAATTGGATATTTTCTCCCACCAGCAATTCAGTGCAATGAGCATGAGGGTGGAAACTGAATTGGATCTTAGTTTAAGAAAATCAAAAAGGTAACCCCACTGACAAGTCAGAATAAACTCCAGTCATATAAATTTACTTAAGATATGAAGCCTTTAAGATGCTAAATGCCAAACAATTCCTTTTTCATGGGCTCTTTCTTGAGTTGCCTTGCCCTCAAATGTTAAAGTATTTAGTATTTGAGGGCAATACAGTGAATGCAAGAGAAGTTTCTGAAATGAGCAACTGCTATAATGAATGTGACTCACAAAATATGGGCGCCCTGAAGACCAGCTGGGTTTAAAAAGTGAAATCAATGAGTGATCACACTCACGTTGACTCTGGAAGTAAAGTCTCTGGTGAAAGAATGTGTTGGACCATATTTTCAAAATAATAAAGGAAGCGTTCGTGGAACGCACATATAACCCTGCAGCATACAGTGTTGGTGACAGGCCATGGAAGTTCATTTAAAAATCGATGTGAACTGCAATACACTTTCTATCCACTTGACTCTCAACCAGTGATAACCTCCAGTACAGAATGACAACATTGGCAGATAATCTCTCAGAAATAGATTCCAGCATTGTTGCCATTGAGCAATACTGAGCTATACTGAAGACACTTGAAAGCAGTGATTCTCAGCTGGGGGCCCTGTTGCCTCCCACGGGACCTTTGGCAATGGTAGGAGAGACTTTTTTTTTTTTTTGCAAGGAAGATCTGCCCTGAGCTAACATCTGTGCCAGTCTTCCTCTACTTTGTATGTGGGATGCCTCCACAGCATGGCTGATGAGTGGAGCAGGTCCGCGCCCAGGCTCCAAACCCACGAACCAGGGCCGCAGAAGCAGAGTGCACAGAACTTTAACCACTAGGCCCTGAGGCCAGCCAGCCCCTGCAGGAGACACTTTTGATTATCACAACCCAGGGAGGAGGGTAGGGGTATAACTGGCATCTAATGGGTAGAGGCCTAAGATGCCACTGAGCATCTTACAATGCATAAGACAGCTCCCATGACAAAGAATTATTTGGCCCAAAATACAAGTAATGCTGAGGTTGAGAAACTTTACTTTAACGGATTCATCCCAAATGTTTTACTTGCCGTTTTGTACAAATCTTTTTTGATCAGAGGCATTCCTCAGTATTATGTTTAACTTAAAACTTATATTAAATAACTGATGTTTGTTTAGTAAGTACATGTAAAATAATCTTTCATAGGTATTTACTTGGTAACATATAAGCATTAGGATTAGTGGCAAATTTTCCAAAGTTCGTTTTTAGGCAGCCATAGATAATAATGCCAAGTTCACTGTAGTTACACTTACTTGTGTCCCACCTGGTGTGGAGCCTGATTTTAGGAGGTAATAAATGAAGAGAGACAATATCACTGCTCCAGTCAGGTAATTACTCCAGTCAGAGAGTAAGTAAATAAGACTGACTTACTGGAGTAAGGCAAGCCAGCGCCCTAGACATCTCATTCTTAAGGAGGTACTCACAGACCTATGCTTGAAGGAACCTGAGAGCAAGTGTCTCCTGAATATTTTTTTATTATGGTAAAATACACATAGCATAAAATTCACCATTTTAGCTGTTTTAAAGTTGTGCGATTCAGTGGTATGAGTTCATTCACAATGTTATGCAACCATCACCACTATCTAGTTCCAGAACACTTTTATCACTCCAAATGGAAACTTCATACCCATTAAGCAGTTCCTCAGAATTCTCCCCCTTACCCCAGCCCCAAAGCAGCCCCTAATCTGTTTTCTGTCTCCATAGATTTGCCCATTCTGGATATTTCATATATATGAAATCATATAGTATGTGGTCTTTCGTGTCTGGCTTCTTTCACTTAGGATAATGTTCTCAAGATTCATCCATGTTGTAGCATGTATCATGTACATGTAGCAAGTACTCCTTCCTTTTTATGGCTGAATAATCTTTCATTATACGGATATTGTTTATCTGTTCGTCAGTCAATGGATATTTGGGTTGTTATCACCTATTGACTATTATGAATAGTCTTGCCATGAATATTCATGTGTCTCTGTTTGAACACTTCCTTTCAGTTTCGGAGGGTATACACCTAGGAATGAAATTGATGTGTGACATGATAATTCATGGTTTAACTTTTTGAATAACTTCCAAACTTTTGTCCATAGCACCTGCACCATTTTACATTCCCACCAGCAATGTATGAGGGTTCCAATTTCTCTAGCATTCTCACCAACATTCTTTATTTTTCCTTTTTTGAATTCTAGCCATCCTAGCTGGTGTGAAATGGTATCTCACTGTGGTTTTGATTTGCATTTCCCAAGTGACTAAGGGCATTGAGCACCTTTCATGTGCTTGTTGGCCATTTGTACCTCCTTAAATTTTGCACCCTAGGCATCTCACTTGCTTCAGCCTAATCCAGACTCAATTGATCAACCAGATCAAATGCAAATAATCAAGTGCAAAGTGTCCTATAACCATGGGGGAGTGAACTGGTAGAGAGAGCTGCCTCTGAGTCATCCAGTTCTGTGTTCAAAGACCACTTTTACTAAATATGGAGTTTCTTTCACATCTGCAGTTGAACCAGACCCTCCTGTGAATCTGACTTTGGAATTAAAACAGCCAGAAGACAAAAAACCCTATCTGTGGATGAGATGGTTTCCACCCACCCTGGTTGATGTAAGATCCGGTTGGCTCACACTCCAGTATGAAATTCGATTAAAACCTGAGAAATCAGCTGAGTGGGAGGTGAGTCAACTAGAAGCTTTTGTAAAGAACCATGTCCCTTGGCAAAGATGAAGCCCTCACAACGAAGAACAAGTCATTCCTCCTAATTATTGGGTCACCATGTTGCCCTCCTGATGCTGATGTGGCCCACCCAGATGTGGAAGGGAATTCTCCCCTCTCTTGGGATTGATGGGGGCTCATCTTCACAGCTCTCCAAGGGCTGGTTAGTTCCTTGGACTGAACAGCCTCTTTCACCGGATTTCCAACCCACCTCCCTCAAAGTGTCTTAGATCTAGACACTATGAGAATACTTAACCGGTAGTAAGTGGGAGGAAAAAATCTCAGTGTAACCAGGCCACAGTCAATGGCATTTTTATTTGCTTTGAAATACTTGAATGTAAAGAAATAATACAGTAAATTATAGGCATTATGATATTCTACTCTTAAGTACTTTAGTACAGGTCTCTTTTAAAAAGAGAACACTTCCAAACACAACCAAAATAATATGATCACACATAGAAAATTAATTAAAATTCCTTAGTATCATTTAATAGACAGTTTATACTTTCATTCCAACAATTGCTTCAAAAGATATCTTTAACAGCTAATTTGTCCAAAGGAGAATCCACTCCAGGACCACACATTGTGGCTAGTAGTTATATTCCTTTGGTCTCAACATACTCAAGAGACTACGCCGCTTGTCCCATAGAATGTCCCACCTTCTGTATTTGTCTGATTAGTTCTTTGTGAGGTCATTTAGCTAGTTTCTCTGCCCTTTTATTTCCTATAACCAGGCATTGGATATAAAGACTAGATTAAATTCAGGCTGAACAATTTTTGGCAAGAATACTTCAGAGGTGATATATCCTTCATATTGCATCATATCAGGAGACACAAACCATCTGGTTGACCTACCATACATGATGCTAAAACTGACCCCTGAATTATGGCGATCACAACCTGATCCCTTGATTGTAAAACCATGTTTCATTTGTGCACTGTTGTTTCAACATACATGAATGCCCAGTTCTCTTCCACCTAGGGGCTTTATACCAATGAATAATCCTTTTATCAATTACTGCGTTAGGGTTTACAGAATAGCCATTTTCCAATTTTATTAACTAGTTTCCTTCTATGAAATAGAATTTTAAAAGTGAGAGGTGGGAAACAGAATATTTGTCTTTCTGAAACAGAGTTCCAAATGGATAGATAGGAAATTGGTTAATTCTTATGTGAGCAATGTTTATAAGGAGGAGCGGATGGGCTGAGAGGGTGGAATGGTATCTACTAAGTCTGATTGTCTAGCCTCACTTCTCCCATAATTTATGATCTAAGGGAAAAGTCTCTTTCTTTATAATACAAATTAGAATTACTTCTGTCTTCCTTGTTCCTCCTTAGATTCATTTCGCTGGGCAGCAGACTCAGTTTAAGATTCTCAGCTTATATCCAGGACAGAAATACCTTGTCCAGGTTCGCTGTAAGCCAGATCATGGATTCTGGAGTGAGTGGAGCCCAGAGAGCTCCATCCAGATACCTAATGGTGAGTGTCTCAGCTACCTTTTGCTTATATTCCTAAATATTTTTAAAACAGAATGAATTCAGTAAATCTGCATGTAGTACTACTAACAGAGAAACTATTTTGGCCCTTAGCCAGAAGAATGAGTAGAGGTGGGTTTATCATCGCTCCACCCAACACAAAGACATTTGGAAGCATAGCATTGCTCCCTGGGTCACTGTCAGTGGGGACCAGTTCCTAGGATAAGGCTGCAGACGTGGGCTTGGCATGTCTCAAAGGGTTGTAGGGTTGGTGATTCTGCCCTCCCCATCTACCCCTTCTTATCATTTAGTCAAGGTCATCATCTCGTTCTCCCAGAATTTGTAAGGTGGTATCCCATCTCAAAGACACAAACTGATTTTCAGTCTCTGATGTCAATTACGTGTTGGTCTCTTAGTCAAGGCACAGTACATAAGAGGCGCTCAGTTCTAACTAAGTGCCATTAAACATGGCAGCTTACAAGAGAATGATTCATCTTGCGTTTCTAAAGTACTTGACGGTTTACAAAGTCTTTACTTTGTTTGGTCCTCCCAACCCTCTCAGATATTGAAAGAGAATATAATTACCATTAGAAATTAAAAGTGAAGAAACTGAAGCTCAGTGAAGTTAGGGGTCTTGCCCAGAACCACACGGTGATGCCTAGCTCTTCTGACACCCTGCCTGGCCAAAGTATCAGGGCTTTTACTGGACTGGCATACTGGAAAGAGCCCTGAACTGTGGGCCATAAGACTTATACATGTATCTAGTCCAGCCCTGGCTCTTACTAAATAAAAGCAGAGTCTAGAGGCAGAAGACCTGGGTTCAAATCCCAGACTACAATTTTATAGTTCCGTGCCCATGGGTAAATCACTCTTTGAGCTTCAATTTCCTCATCCTTACATACAAGGCAACGTATGTAAAAGCTTAACACCATTGATGGCTTTTAGTAAGAACTTAATAAATGTTAGTTTTTATTATTACTGCAACTGACCACGTGGTCTTGGACTTCCTTTTTAAGGATTAAATAAAATAATATGTAAAAGGATTTTGAAACTTTTAGATTTTGAAATTTGTAAAATACATGCAACATGTTCAAATTTAATAATATTGGAAAAAATTAAACCTGTCATTCATGCTACTCTTTTTGGATTACTGTTCAAATCAAAGGAGGTGTAGGTAGGGGGGAAAACTCTTGTTCAAAAGTTTCGTTCATTAGTTATGTTTCTTTTTAATGATGGTGTATGCGATTAAAGCTTTCTGGCTGTTTGCTTTTTAGATTTCACCATGAAAGATAGCACCGTGTGGATCTTTGTGGCCGTTCTTTCTGCTGTCTTCTGTCTGATTATGGTCTGGGCAGTGGCTTTGAAGGGCTATAGGTACTTCACTGTCTATCAACCCTCCTCCCAATATTCATGGTTCTCAGGAATAAGGGTAAAAAAAGACACTACAAAGATGATGGAAACATTCAGATAATTCAAGCACCTCATTTTAGCCATCAGCTGCCATGTGTTGACCCATAAAAAATCTTTTATAGTGCTGGCAAAAGTAGCAGAATGGATTCATCTGAAGCTGGTGCTCTTTTCATCCAACTGAGGCTCACAGTTATGAAATAGTAAAAATCTATCAAGAGCAGCCAAAAAGCAAGGGAAGCAAATAGTTCAAATAATCCACTCATTTCAGAATTAGCCTCCTCGATTAGCCAGGGCTCATTTTGATGTAGGCCTCTATAATTATTAATTGTTGTCATCATTGATTGTTAGTGTCACGTAAGCCCAGAATTCTAAGTCATATCTACCCATAGTCCATGTAGTAGCTACTTGGAGATAATACTAATCTTTCAAAAATTACAAAGTGAGAAGATGAGCCATTTATTCTATCTCACAAATTATTTTATAGCATGGTATCCTGCATCCTTCCCCCAGTTCCTGGTCCAAAAATAAAAGGATTTGATACTCATCTGCTGGAGGTAAGTGCCAGAGGTGGAGAATGTAGTATGACTCACTGCTTTGTAATAATTAATTTTACACATGTGCACACAATCCCCAACAATTCAGCCTAGCCGGCTCAGTCATCTTGTGCAGCTGTCGCTCCTGTTTAGCATGTGTGTTTACAGAAAGATTGGGAGGCATGAAGGTACTTACCATCAGGGACCAGATGTCAGAGGGTAAGGAGAGAAAGCCAAGAAAACATGAAAACACATAATAATACTTACTAGATTTACCAAATCTGTTCACAATCATAGAGATAAACATTTTGTGCAAATAATCAATTTAGAAAGAGGGAAAATATTTGAATAATACAAAACACGGACCCACCACTACCTCCTCTATCATACTTTGGTAAAAGTTTCTACTTGAATATTCCTTACAGAAGGCCATAGTAACAGAACATTCTATTGCAATTGTTTCTCATTTTGAGCACTCAGCTGAGACTGGATGAGTACAGTAAGGCTGGTGTTTGCCAGGGCCCACTTAGTCTGATTCAAGAGGGAATTAAATTTAAGTGTTTTGAATGAAAGGAGGGGTTAGAATATTTTAAATTTCTCTCCAGGTTGAAATAGATAATTTCAATTTGACCTTAAGCTTACCACTGATGTATATAAAAACAGTGACCTGCACATTAACCCAGCCACTGTGAGGCCAACAGCTCAAGAATGTGAAAAGTGAGCCCCACAGAACTTAGCTTGACTGTGTTCACTTTGATTGCAAATATCAGTGCAGGGAGTACAGCCCCAGAATTTGGGCTCCTGGTCCAGTGCTCTTAGCTCACCATCCAGTCTCTAGCACTGATCTTTAAAGAACCAGCATGAACAATTCTACTAAGTAAATTAACTACTCTCCAGCTCGAAATCCAACCTTGTAGCCGCAGAGCCTTAATGTTAAAATAACTGCTCTGTGTCAAAAAATTTTTTTTTGTATTCTTAATCACATAACCTCTAATCTTCAAAAGAACTCTCCTGGATGGGTCCTATTATTCCCGTTTCACAAATAGAGAAACTGAGGATCATAGAGCAACTTGCCCAAAGTCAATACCCTTTAATAAGTGATAGAGTCAAGATTTAGGCACTGGTAGCTGACCCAAGTCAGAGGATCAGGAAGAAGAGTGGAGAATAAGAGAAGGCGGGAGGAAGAGGAGGGGGAGTGGGGGAAAAACGGAGAGGAGGAGGAGGAGGAAGAGGAGTAGGAGGAGAGGGAGACAACATGGAATTTCAGGGAGAGAGGGGGAGGAAGAAGAGGAAGTAGAGTTGAAGGAGAGGAAAAAGTAGCATAGGAGGAAAAGGAAGGGGAAGCGAAGGGAGAAGCAGGAAGAGGAGGAGGGAGAGGAGAAGGAAGAAACAAGAATCGAGTTACCACCACCAGACCCTAGAAGGTGGTGGAGGAGGTTGGGAAGCCAGCAACCACATCGCAGAGCCAGTGAGTCCCAAAGTGGCACATGCATGCATGAGCACTGTGGTTCTAGATGTTTCACAAAGTTTTGTTGTTGAATAGTTATTACATGTGCTATACTACTTGCCCGTTGAACTCATTATTGCTAGAGAAACTAAGTTAAATGGTGAATTGACTTAAAGAAAAATATTAGATGAACAGTAGTCCAGGAGATGGTTATTGATGGCCTGGTACACAAACGTCTAAAGTTTGGGAAACTCTGCAAGGCTGTTACCACTTCCTGCTGGCCCGTAGTCACGAACTCGGGCTTGGCCGTGATGCTGATTTGGAATGCTATGAAACTAACAGCCATCTCTCCTTGTGTCTACGTTTTAACAGAAGGGCAAGTCTGAAGAACTACTGAGTGCCCTGGGGTGCCAAGAATTCCCTCCCACTTCTGACTGTGAGGACTTGCTGGTGGAGTTCTTAGAAGTAGATGACAGTGAGGACCAGCAGCTGATGCCAGCCCATTCAAAAGAACACCCGGGTCAGGGTATGAAGCCCACCCACCTGGATCCTGACAGTGACTCTGGCCGGGGCAGCTGTGACAGCCCTTCCCTTTTGTCGGAAAAGTGTGAGGAACCCCGGGCAAATCCCTCCACATTCCAGACCCCTGAGGGCATTGAGAAGCCGGAGAATCCCCCAAAAAATGTCACCCATACCTGGGACCCCCAGAGCACAAGCTTGGAAGGCAAAATCCCCTATTTCCACGTCGACGGATCCAAATCTTCAACATGGCCTTTGCCACAGCCCCCCAACCAGCACAATTTCAGATCTTCTTACCACAACATTGCTGACATATGTCAGCTGGCCACTGGTGCAGCAGGTGCATCAGCCACTTTGTTGGACAAAACAGACAAACATGCTTTCAAATCCTCAAAAACCATTGAGACTGGAGCGGAGGGAAAGGCAGCCGAGCAGAGAGAGGTGGAAAGCTTTCCTTCCAAGACTGACCAAGACAGAGCATGGCTGCCGCCCCAGGAGAAAACTCCGTTTCTCTCTGTTAAAGCCTTGGATTACGTGGAGATTCACAAAGTCAACAAAGATGGAGCACTGTCACTGCTCCCGAAACAGAAAGAGAACAGCGACCAGACAGAGAAGCCCAGCACTCCTGAAACCAGTAAGGAGTACGCTAAGGTGTCCCAGGTGACGGATAACAACATCCTGGTGTTAACGCAGGATCCGCGAGCTCCAAACCTGGCTTTGTTCGAAGAACAAGCCAAGGAGGCTCCACCATCCCTTCCACAGAATCAAGCTCAGATAGACCTCGCCTCCTTCACAGCACCACCAGGCAACTGCAGACTCCAGCTGGGCGGGTTGGATTACTTGGATCCCGCAGGTTTTATGCACTCCTTTCAGTGACAGCTTGATTAAGAAAAGGATTGGTTAAAATGTGATTTTTCTTCAGGTAACACTACAGAGTATATGAAATGCAATCTGCTAGAGAATGCGCGAGAAGCTGTTTAGAATGACACTACTAAAACTCACAATTCGCTCCTTTTCATGCTCCATTTTCAACCAGTTGCCTCTTTCTCCAACAGCTGATTCCAGAACAAATCATTTTGTTTCCTCACTGTGATTTGTAGATTTAGTCCTTGCTATTAGTTATAAAATGGTGTATTCAATGAAATAAAAGCACATTGCCTAGTATTCTTGAGGGACAGTGCCAATAGGTATATCCTCTGGAAAAGGCTTTCATGGTTTGGTACGCAACAGAAGGAAATGAAATAGTCAAAATTGTTTACCACAGGAAGATGATAGATATGAGAAAAATATCATGGAAACCTCTTTTGAAAACCAATTTCTTAAGCTTTGTACTCCTCTTCATTTTATTAGAATGAACCAATAACAACACAGTTAAAGAAAGAATACATTCTAGAACACCCAACAAATTGTTTACATCAGTTCTTAATACCTTAGTGATGCATTGCTGATATGCAAATGACAATGATGCCTCCAATTTTTTCTGAAAATAGTTTGAACTTGTTAAACACGGATTTTCTCCCCTAAATTGTATTTCATTCTAAAGCCTCTTGAGAATATAGTTTCAGAAAGTAAAATTTTCTTACGTGAGAGGCAAATAAGATTCATGTGGTAAATCCTTCTAAAATGCTTTTCTGATTTATTTCAACATGATAGATAATTTATTATACACCCTAGTCTTTTCTTAGTGGAAAAGAAATCCCAAAAGACTAACTTTAATTTAAAAGATAATCACAGCAGGATGCTAATGGAATACTGCCTTACTGTACATACAAATTCCACTTTAATATAAACCCATAAGTTTAACAATGTATTTTTGAAGACTATTTTTCTATCACTTAGGTAAAATAAAAGACTATTTTCTATCTTCCCAGTACAGCTGTTTACGTATTCAGCGGGTCCCCGGGATTTTATGCTGTGACGTTATAATGAATATTTACAGTAAATAGTAGTATATGCAGTCCCTGTTTGTGGAGTAAAATGCCATACCAACCCAAAGCCCATGGGGGAATAGGAAGCGGATGACACTATTCAATTTCTAACACAGTGTAGTATAGTTTATCTGATTCTTTTTATCTCCAGGTTGCTTTAAGCAACAACCGCCAACCTAGAGTTTTAGGGCTCTCCACAGATCAGAAATTTCTTCTCCTATGAGCTTTGGGCTACTCTGGGGCTTCTGCTCTTCTCTGGGTGAATCTTCATATAGCAACGATGAAAACGAAGAGTGACAACACCTAACATGCTGTTTCAGAGACAGAGTTTTTGTTTTGTCTTGTTTTTCTGAGCAATCTTGAGCAGCAAAGAAATTTTAAGCAAAGCCAGAAGTTAGTTTCTGTCTGGAGTAGATCCATTGGCAAAATCTTGGCAGAAGCAGAGACAGCACTCATGTCAGAAGTGTCCAAATAAAAGTTCTAAGAAACCAGATGTCTGTGGAGTGTTGGGAACCGCTACAAAGGCCAGGGTATGAGAGCAAGATTCTCCAAGTTGGTTGCAAAGGTAGGCTCCTGAGCACACGCAAAAACCTGGATCTACATTTTAAAGAAAGCATCCGTGACTCATTGAACTGCCTCCCTCTGTTTTTGATTTTGCCTAATGCCGAATCCGTTCTCTACGTCCATTCCCATGGAGAACTTGAGCTCATCTCTGTGAGTTAACTATTCCACCCCAACAAACCAACATTGATAGAAACTGGACTCAGAGGTGGCCTGATGTTTGAAAGTGAACACTTTCAGAATTCCAAAAGTAACTGATCTGAGGCTCTGTTCTCCCAATATATAAACATCTTAGGAAGGAGGGGAACATTTGGGAAAGTTGTCCAAATTCATTCAATTCCCTAGATGCTTGGTACCAAAATATGGTCTGAGGACAATCTACATCAGCATCACCTGGGCACTGCTGGGAAATGCAGTCTCGACCCCCTTGCCCCGGACCCAAAGAATCAGAACCCACATTTTACTGAAATCCTCAGATGACTCATGTACACACTGAAGTTTGAGAAGCACTGCCCTAGATAACCATTTCCACTAAAGGTTATTTTAGTGCATGAAAACAATCCTCTCTTGGAAAGTACAGGTCAAGTCTGTTTGACTTCACTAAACAGCCCTGTTTGTAAGGAGAAGGCATAATTTTTAGAAAATCTATTAGTGGTTTAAGATTCACATAATGGTAGAGAATGACCTGCAAACAGACACACAACTTTCAAGAGGGCCAGGGAATATATTCCACTCTAAGAGGCAGTGACGAAAACCTCTGTTCAAAGCTAATACAGAGTAAACCTTTCCCCAAATACTCTATTCTCCTCCAAGATGTATATCAATCACTCTGATAGTTTGCAAACCTATAAAATCTGCTTTTGAGATATAATTAAGCATATATAAAAAACGTTTTGGCTAAAGACTTAGTTTGAACTAAATCCCTAAAAATCACCAATTAGCCACTCATTAAGTCAAGTCAAGACTATAAATCTATGGTCAATTAGCACTCTTTATCTAGATTAAGGGGTTTTTTTATGGTCTACCATATTTCCTATCAAGAAGAGCGCTAGTCAAATGGAAGGATGCAGACTGGGGGTCAAGAGACCTGGGTTCCAGTCCTAACCGTGTTTTCTTAGATCAATTCCCTTCTCTGGGCCTCAGTTTCCCCTAAAGGAAATTTTGGACCAAATAATCTCTAATGTCCTTTTAAACTCCAAGTGCTTGATTCTATGACTATTGAGTATTTTCCAGCCAAGATAATTTGAACCAATGCCTTGTATCTTAATTAAGCTATCAAATAATTGCCCTTCGTCATAGAAATACAAGTACTCTTCAGTTATGTGCTCATTTTATTACACTTTTAAATCATGAGTTCCAGTTGGTTTTAACATACTGCACATGCATTTTATACATTATGTAGGTAAGGAATCATAGTCTAAGATTATATGCAAATAGGTATGTAGAGAGAAGAAGATGCATGAGATTTTTTTTAAAAGACATATTGAATGAGCCTCTAATTTTTAGAAAAAATGATCTTTTACTGAGTCAAGCCATGCTCATTCCTTGCTGAGTCCAACAACTCCAAAACTCTTTTTTTTTATATCTGGCTATTGATTCTGCTTTGGTTTTTTCTCTCATCGTGGATTATGAACCACCATTACACAGTTGGTTTTTATGATCCTTATGCTCCGAGTTATAAAAAGTCATATTTTTATAAACAAACAGCTAAATATTCAAGTTACAAAGCACATGGAAACTGGTGGTGG
Source organism: Equus caballus (assembly GCF_041296265.1). NCBI lineage: Eukaryota > Metazoa > Chordata > Mammalia > Perissodactyla > Equidae > Equus > Equus caballus. The sequence goes on from NC_091704.1 coordinate 44,931,950, forward strand.
CCAATGGGTGATTTATGGAAGCTTACGACCCAAACTGCAAAATGTTCTCTAGTCAGTTTTAACAAATGGGTATAAGGCACCCCAAGATGAGCACAAGTCATTACCAGCCACGTTATTTAACAGACTTTCCATTCTCCCAAGTGCCTAAGACCAATCCTGGTCGGTGGTTATGTACCAAAAACTTGCTTTCACTGGTTTGGTCCAAAGGGGGTCAATCCCTTACCACCTGTAGAAGATCAAGGAATTCAACTCCTTGTCCTGTCGGGACCCAACTGAATCAGACAATCCTGTGAGTTAATGAAAAACCAAGGCACCTGAGCTCCAGGGAGCAGTTTGGCTGTGGAGGAAATCCGGCCAGCCGTTTCTTGAAGCCGCACACTGCTGCCCATCACTTGCAGAAAAACTAGGCCCTGCCTGTAGTAACTTCCCTATCTCCTTCGAGTAGACAGGAAAGAAACAGATTTGTGCACATCATACAAAGTGCCTTTCTTTACTTTTATTTTTTTTTAAGTTTTCTTTTTTTGCAGGAAAACTGTATCAATTGGAAGGTAAATTTCACCTTTTTTATGTAAATGAATATAGAAGCCAGAAAGGGAGTGACAAAATGGTCTAAGATGCAGCTAGCAACAGTTCAGCAGACTTTTGAATGTATTGCTTAATTGAATTACCACAGAGCTGACGTGGAGAGTGTACTCACTTTGTCTGATAAGAAATCGGTTCTGGCTAGGATTTGGGGATAAGACTACCACCCCGCCCTTCAAGCCTCTCAAGTTAAAAACATACCAACACACTTTTGAATGTCTTTGAATTGAATGCCTGGGCCTGAAAAGGACATTGCATGCACAAGGGAACTTTGCACACACACAGGAAAATGTCAATGACTGAATTATCGTCCCCAGTGTTGCTAACGTAGATTTGCCATTGATGAAAGCTTCATGCGAACTTCAGGGGGAACAAATTTCCTTTTCTACCTTTTCAGCTCAAGCACAATAGTGTCATTGCTAGGGTAGTGGTCTGGGCACTCAGTTTCCAGGTCTGGGCCACATTGCTGCCACTAAACAGGCCGTGTGGCCCTCTGCATGTCCTTTAAATTCTAGCCACCAGTCTCCTCACCTGTTAAATAAGTGGGTTGCCCTAAAATGGCCGCTTCCAGCTCTAACTATCTTTGATTCTCATGATCTAGGTGGCATCCAGGGTTTCAGGTCAAAGGCCTAGGTGCAGTCAGGAGAGCATTGCTGACATGCCTGTAACTGGAAGAAGTGACCAGTGTGGCTGTGACAAGGCTTAAGAGAAAAACAGAGATCCATTCCTCCAAGTCAGATTGATTTGATTTAACATCCTTGCCTCTCCCCTTCTTCTTAGCTGTCCATACTTGTGGGCTTTTTACCCTCTCACTCCAGTGCCTATATTTTTCTTAAGAGTTAATTATGTGCAGTAGCAACCATAGGATCTGCAAGAAACTAAATTATTCATAAACAATGACTTTGACCCGGCAAAGGACTGAGTCAAATGTTAAATCTGTCACACAGATATCAAGGCCCAGGTTGAATGTCACGAGTTACCTTATTTAGAGATTTGCATGCTTAGAGATTCTAGCTCAATTCATTAATTACTTAATTAATTCAAAAGTCATTAATAAATCCAGGCTATGTAGATGACTTGGTCCTGGAGGTCTGAAGCAGAAATGTAAAAATACACAGTGATTGCTTGAGAACTTATGATCTAACCAGAAGTTCTATTTATAGTTACGGCCTGCACTTATTCCAGGATTAGCAGATACATCATCTACAAATCAAATCAAAGTTCGCTCCCTAAACTTGTGTTTTTCAGGAAGGTGATTTTTGGTCTGAGACCATCATGGTGTCTATTTCAAGGAAAGGAAAAAGAAAATAGGATGTTTCCAGAGGTTTGGGCATCTCAGGATTCCACAAAATGCCGAGAGTAGCCCGCTAAACCAAAATTTCATCAGACATGGTGAATCTATTACGCATTCAGTTTATGGCTAAGAGATGTACGTGACTTACAACATCACGTGCCTGCACCGCTTTATCCACATCAATTCCTTGATTATGCTCTGATTTCAAGTCAGGAAGCATTGAGCCGGGTAAAATGGAAAAACATATCCTGTTTTATGTGGTTGTGGTCAACGACTAGAGAGACCCCTAGATAATCTTAGTCTATTAGTTGACTTTTTACCTGCTGCTGATTAAAAAGAAAAAAGCAATTAACTCTAAAAACTTTGACTACTGACATAGTAATATCAAAAATAACCTTTAATAGTTAAGGTCAAATTATGCTTCACTTGGATAAACTTCAAAATACAATCTGAGTTTTTCTATGCAAATTTCACAAATCCTGGGCAAAAGAAAATCTTTTCCTTATGTTACCTGAGATTGAAAAACTATATGGCAAAGATACTTCTGAAAAAATGATTTGTCTTATAAAATTCCCAATAAAGTGATTTTGAATTTTCAAAAGTAACTACCTCCCCTTCTTGTCCTAATGTCCTTCCTTCAAAGCTGCTTATTGTTTAGAAACGAAAGATGTCATGTCTCATTCTTTCACTGGTGTATTTGACGTATTTGCCATGTGACACTCCGGACTTTAAGTAACCGTTATGTTATTTTATATCGCTTTATGTAGTTCAAAACTGTATGATACATTGAAATATATAATTCTCATCATGTAATACGAATGAAAATAAGTATTTAATGACTTACAATCTATCCATATGTAGTTTCAATATGATAGTGTCTATGTAAAACAAAACTGAAAAAATATGTAATCATGTACTTCTGTAAAGCGTGAATGTACTAATTTTTTCTTAATCGTTTGTCTAGAAGTAGTATAATATGCCATTGTACAGCTGATCTGGGGTGTGAAGTGTTTAAAGTACAATCCAAATTTGTGTAAATGTCAACCCTTCAGCTTCGCTTCATGTGACCTCTGAAACTTCCTGAGTGTTATTTGCTTCAATAAGGCTTGCTTTTGTGCTTGATCATTCATTTTAAACAATTTAAGGGTCTCATGGGGAAACCAAAGCAATCTAGAACCAGCCTGTTGGGTGATCTCTGTCTCCTGTTAAGCCATATTGAAGTGAAGATGATGTAATAACATGAGGTTTCATATTTTCAAAGCTACCACTACCTCTGATTTTTCTCTTTGCCTAGAAAATGCCAAGCAAAATTCTTCAAAATTAAGTAGGAAATTAGAAGTGATTGTTACAATAAATTGTTGAATGGCTTTTTGTGTGTGTGTGTGTGAGGAAGATTGGCCCTGAGCTAATATCTGTGCCCATCTTCCTCTGTTTTGTACGTGTGGGAAGCCACCACAGCATGGCTTGATGAGCAGTGTTTAGGTCCGCACCAGGATCCGGGCCTGCAAACCCCAGGCCACCAAAGCGGAGCATGTGGACCCAACCGCTAAGACACTGTGCTGGCCCCTTGACTGGCTTTTTTACATAAGAACCCACCTTCTAATTCACCACTTTGCAGGTTTATGCTAGGTTTTCTCAATAACCATTTTTACATTTTATAAAAACTGAATGACAAATAAGGACCAGAAATAATACATAGTACGTCATCAGATGCAAAGCCAACAAAATCATAGAATGCAGATTTTTTCCTAACTATAAGTCACCTCAAGGTGGTTGTCCAAAGCCATGATAATGATATCTCTCACAATTTGATTTCCCTAGCCCCCTAGAAATAAATCTTTTCCTTATTTGATTTTAGCCATCAAATATATTATGATATGGGAAAAATCAGCCATATATCAGAAATAATCTTATTTCAATTTTAAATTTCATTTTTATGTATACTTATAGTAATGCCTATTTTTTTTCTTTTTAAGCCTTAAAGAATTATAGAAGACTATAGTCATCTGATTTATCTCGCGTTCTTAATTCTGTAAATCTTTGGTTATTGCACATTGTGCTTTCTGGTTTTCATGGATTTATTCATTTGTCTCTTTCCATTTTGAGGAGACAACATGGACAGTTCAATCTTTGTCAGTAGTATGGGAAATTATGCTAACTGCATTATAACATCTTCATTTTTACTGCACGCCAAAAACAATGCTTGCCAAACAAAATCTTATACATCCTAGTAAAATATGGTCACTATATTTCTATTCATGTTATTGAAAATATCCAGCTCAGTGCCTGGCTCAATAAATGTGTTTTTCCCTTGCCTACCCTTCCTCTATTTTTTTTTATTTGACGTGGAAATGAGAAGAGTAATATGTGTGTGGTTGAAGCAATTTTCTTGAAGACTTTTTGCTGCTAAAGGATCTATAATCCTAAAACTGTTTATGTTAGATCAAAACAATTTTCTTCCTTTATCTTCACCACTCCATATGATTGCAAAATATAATTTCCCTCCTTTATCCCGTTCCTTTCACTTGAGAAGCTGTGAAAAATAAAGCGAGATGGACCCAGGTACATGGGGATCAAATTAGAGAAGTTCGTTTAAATATTGTGAAATAAAGGAAAAACCAAACCGTTTAAAAAAAACGTGGGGGGAATCCTTTCAAATGATATGATTCATCCATATTACTAACAACATCTTTTCTGACAAAATCCGTTGGATTAAGTGTAAATGAATAACCTCTTACTTTTAATGGGTTTAGATCTAGAAATTTTCACCTACCTTTCATGCTTATGTTACAGAATTATGAAATGATGTGAGAGTTTGCTTTACAAATTCTTCCCTGCCTCCTAACTCTCTAACATCATGCCTTACAGCGGAATGAGAAATTTCTCAGGTGAGTAGCACACTCTAAAACTTGGCTTCAGTCAAAGAAATACAGATTAGCACATGCTTATATTGGTGTCATCTGCCTTTAATTCTTGGACACATTTTTACTTTTAAGCTGCAAAATTTAGTGTCCGTCACCAGGCACAGCATTCATATAATTAATGATGAGCTGGAAAAGTAATATGTACCTAATTTTCCAAAAGTATTGCATGTTCTCTCTCCTAAAAGAAAACAAATTATATATTGCCACAACTTGCCAGGATCTCATCTGAAACCTCAATGCCACCAGACTTCCTACAACTTACTAACCAAGCTTTATACATTCTAAACCACCCCCCCCCCCCCCCCCCCGTTTTTAGAGACTGGGAGATATAACTTCAGTAGAAACCTTGAAATCTTGGGGGTGGGAGGTAGGGTGGGACTGGGGAGGAGTATGGAAAATAGTCATTAAAAAGTCCTCAACAGGGACCTTACTTGTTGGATTTACCACTGAGAATCTCTCCAAACCCAGCAGGTGAAACTGAACCTGTTCTCAATATTGTAAAATATATTCTAAACTGGAATTCTATCTACACGCTCCTCCACCCACCCTGCCCCTCCATGCCTGCTGCCCAGGTTAAGGCCCTCTTAATCATTTTGCTCTTGCTATGATCAGGTTCACATTAAAACTTATGCTTACAAGCTGACTGGAAGCACAGATATTTTTTTGAATGCAATATTTTTAAGAAAAGGCTAGAGGACATCAGTCAAACCAAACACCATATGGATGTTGGTTGGCAAACACTGGTATAAGAAAAGGGAACTCAGGAATATTTATCACTGTGTTTAGGAATGTGTTTGAAAGAATTTGTAAATGTCACAGGCACACTTTCAAGGTGACACACACTCACCCCATAAGTTATTAAAAATTGCAAGATGAGCTTAAATGACATTTGCCGGTAGCTTTACTTCACGTGATCAACATGGATATTGTTACTAAACTATGGAAACTCATGATGTGTTTTTCAATCCTTTTTCAGAGCAACCGCTTTTGCAGTGGTAGCAATGTTTAGTTTAAATGGAATCAATAAATTATTTCCTAAGCAATGACTTTTGGAGGATCTTTATATATATAGATATATGAAACATATTTTATGAATAAGGTAAGTTTGAGAAGTTTTCTCTTTGCTTGAATGAATTTCAAGACATTTTTTAAAAGATGGCTTAGAATTAAGCCTCTCTGGAAATAAAATACGCAGACACACGCCAAAATATTTGTCTTAGAATACTAATTCAAGGCATATTTTTTTCAGGCACACATTTTTGTGCCTGTCTTTCCACAACTTCTCTGATTTCATTTTCCTACTAATTCTAAATCAAAACTGACATCTTGCTTTCAACCCAGCTAAATTCTACATCTTTTCTCTCCACTGCCCTCACGTCCCCCAGTCTGTATCCATTTGCCAGACCCAAACCTTAAAGTACAAACATGCTTGGAAGCCCCCAGAAGTTTCTTCGGCCTGCTGAGAACAACCAAGAACAATCAAAAGGAGTTTCCAAATCCACAATATACGATCAACTTTCCCAAATGAAGCTTAAGCCACAAACCTCAGTGCCAGGGATTCACATTTTTTTTGCTTCTTGCTCACTAGAATTATCTTACGTCTTCACTTAAAATTCCAGCTGTGATTTAATCTTCCATTTATGATATTTTATTTGTTGCATAAAATATTTCATATGCACTTGAAAATTACAGAGGATGACATAACAAAGATCAATTTACCAATAACCAAATTTCACAAATATTAACATTTTACCATATCTGTTCCATGCCTTTTTTTTAAATAAATGAAACATCACAGATGCAGTAATTTATATCTCTCAATAACAAAATTCACTATCTCCCTCTCCTGTTATGGTAGCCAAAATCCTGTAGTTGTTATATATCCTTACTGGTCGTTTAAAAAATGCATTTACATCATATATATGTATCCATAAACAACATACATAATTATTTTGGTTGTTTAAGAATTTTACATAGATAACGGAATATATTATTATGCACCTTGATTTTTTTCATTCAGCATTGAGTTTTTGAGATCCAAATAGCTCCAGTTAATTGATTCTATCTACTGTATGCAGGTACATACAAAAATACGATTATTTATTAATGTCTCTATTGATCAACTTTCCACTACCACTATTGTAAATGATTCTGCAACAAACATTCTCATGCAAGTCTCACTTTGAGTATTTGCAAGACTTTCTGCAGGATATGCATCTGTCTAGAGGTGGAATTGTTGAGTCGTATGGAACACACATCTTAACATTTCCTCAATATTGATAAATTTTTTTCCAAAGCAGCTGTACCCAATCAGCAGTATAGGGGTTTCCATTCTCTCCTTAATCATTACCTGGTATTGTCAGATGTTTTAATTTTTGACGATTTGATGAGCATAAAATGATGCATTGTTGCTGTTTTCTTGTTTCCCTGTCCTACTGAATCCATTCTGTATCTGAGTAACTCTTCCTTTACCTGCCGATCTACTGTGCATCTTCGTCATCTTCCCAGTCTCTACATATGCCTGAGTCCTAAGTCTGGACTTCCATTACAGTTCCTTGGCCTATTTATGAATCCCTGTCCCCATCTTCCACTGTATTATTACCCAAGTTTTATGCAGTCTTGTATCTGGTAAATTAATTCCTATACCTCCATACCTTCTTCAAAATTATTCTGACTCTTGTTGGCCATTTATTCATCACACAAATTTTGAGACAAGCCTATCAAGTTTCCTAAAAAGTTGTGCTGGGAATTATATTATTGTTAATTGAATTTATGTATTAATTCTGGAGAAGTTACATCTTTACAATATTGTGTCGTCCTAATATTCAACATGGTATATCACTTCATTTACTTTAGTCTTTAATAAAGCTTTATGCTATCGTTCATAAATATCTGCATGTGTTTTCTTAGATTCATTCCTAGACACTGTATAATTTTTGTTGCTATTGTAAATGGCATCTTTTAAAAAATTATCTTATTCTAAGTGGCTGTCGCCCTTATGCAGAAACCACTGATTTTTTCATATCGATCCCGTATCCTGAAATTTTAATGAACTCTAATTATTAGTTCTTGTAATTTGTAAGTTTTCTTGGGTTTTCCATTTTTATAATTATATTATCAGAAAGTAACAACTTTGTTTCTTCTTTTCCAGTACTTATACCTCTATTTCTTTTTCTTGATCTATTTCTTGGGGTTGGATTTCCAGTACAATATTGAATATAAACAGAATAGTGGACATTCTTTCTTGTTCCTTACTTTAAGGAGAATTCCACTAAAAGCTCACCATTAAATATAGTGTTTCCTGTAGGCTTTTGCAGATACCATCAGTTATGTTAAGGAAATTCCTTTCTATTTCTAGTTTGCTAGTAATTTTTTTGTCTTGAATTGGTGTAAAACACTCTCATTATTTTTTTCTACATCTTTTGATATGGTAATGTGGCTTTTCTCTGTTATTCAGTTAACATATAAATTATTACAGATAATTAATTTAGAGAAAAAACTCTAATGTTAAATTACCCTCACATTCTTGGGATAAATTCTACTTGGTCATGATGTAGTTTTGCAAACTTTGCTATATTCAATTTGCTAAAATTTTATTTAAGATTTTTGCATTTATGAGATTCATCTATTTTGCTGCTTAAAACATTTTTCTGAGGTGACTTGTAAGTAAGTTAAAATCTTCTGGGATTATGGAAATTTCTCTTTCTCCTTGTAATTCTGTCAATTTTTGCTTTGTATATTTTGAGGGTATATTATTAGGTGTACATAAATTTAAATACTTAATCTTCCTAATGAATTATCCCTTTCTTTATTAAATATGATCCCCTTTATCCTTAATAGTTTTCTTTGTCTTAAAACTTTTTTTTTCTGACACTAATATTGCTACACTAGCTTTCTTTCTGGTAGTAATTCTCTGGTAAGTCTCTTTCCATTCCTTTACTTTCCATTGTTTTACATCATCGTGTTTTAAGTATGCCTCTCATAAACAGCACATAGCTAGATTTCATTTTCTCATTCTATTGGAGAATTTTTTCCTTTAGGTGATAAATCCTTCTCCTTTTTCTCATCTAGTGCTCCCTTTCTTCTTTTTTTTCCATCTGAATCTACTTGCAATTTGCAATTTAAATCAACCAACTCTGTAATAAGCATTATAGTAACAGGATATAAATAAAGGTCCTAGTCAGGTAATTTACTATATCTGAGGGCTCAAGTTTAGGGGCAGCTCTTCTCCCAGACAGGAACAACCCAGGTCACAGTGAGCCAGAGTCTGATGAATCACATGCTGCTGTCATTGGAAGAAACAGTGTGCTTTGGTTGGGAAGTTCAAGGGAAGGAATAATTGGAAAAGTCCAACTGCTGAGAGAAGGGCCAAAGCAAAAAAATATTTCTGCCATATATTCTACCAAAAAGAGATTGATTTGGACTTTCCTTTTAAACACAAGTCTTCCTCAGTGAAGCTATCTGTCAGTCATTTGACCATATCCATTATTGAACCACGCTTGATGCACATTATGTACCAGGCACGGGGCTAGGATACAGAAGCATCATGGACGTGCTCTCTGCCCTACTGGAGATTATAGTCTAGTGAGAAGGCTGTGGTAACCCGTGTGTCCCCAGGTCTCACCAGACTGACTTTTTAAAAATATTATGTCCAAAAAAATTTTTTAAAAAAAGGGCTGACCCCATGGCCAAGTGGTTAAGTTCCCTCGCTCTGCTTCGGCAGCCCAGGGTTTCGCCAGCTCAAATCCTGGGTGCGGACATGGCACCACTCGTCAAGCCATGCTGAGGCGGCATCCCACATGCCACAACTAGAAAGACCCACAACTAAAAATACACAACTGTGTGCTGGGGGGCTTTGGGAGAAAAAGGAAAAATAAAATCTTCAAGAAAAAAAAATTATGTCCAATAATTCCAGATAAGCCTTATTCAAAAAGAGTTAGTGCTAATAAATAAATGGAAGGACTTTGCACCCTTTTTCAAGAAAATCAGTACTGCATGAAACCCTAAGGGTTCTAGTATCTGAGCCACATCTCCACACAGTTATTCTCTTCTAACACTCCTGCCACCCCTGCATCTCAGTCTGACCACCCTGCACACATCATCCTTCATAGTCCACTCGCTGTGAATGGAATACCTGTAATATGAGGTTTATGTAAATTAGGTTTTATCCGAAATCCTTCCACATTTTTTCCCTTTCCTTCAATTCCACAACTTCTCAATGAGTTAGGAAAGGAAAAGGATTCCTTTGGAAAAGCTGTTATTTTCCCTCAGTAACTCTGATGGGACTCTGCTCTATCGTTGGCAGAAGGACTAAGGGCAAAGAGCTAAGTCCAGTTACACTCAGGACTTAACTGATAAATCATTAACAAATGTGTCTACAAAAAGACCCTCCCCTTACAATTATTAACATGACAACAGTCTTCCCAGGTTTCCTCATTTGCCAGTTATCTTTTTCAAGGAGAAACTCCAATATTTTTCTATCTGATGAAATACATTCTGTACCTTCAAAGTAATTCATTATCTAGGAAATAGAGATAGCAAGAGACTGACATCTTACCCTCTTATTTACCAGTCCTGTAATCTGCGGTATGTCCTCATCTTCTCTGGTCTTATGTAAAATGGAGAAAATTATACCTGACCTGCTTGATGGAGAGAGAAGAAAAAGACACAGAGCAGAAGTCTCGTAAAGTCCCTTATGACTGAGAGATAAAATCTGTTTAATAAGGATGATATCTGTGAACCTAGGGTAAGATCTTGGAGTGATAGTTCAAGTGACTCCTAGATTGAGGATGAAGATCTGGAGGGAATCTAAATGTCCTCTTCAGTCAGTTTTCAGACTGAGTGGATATCATGGTAATTCCAAAAAGATCAAAAGACCCAACATCTTGGAAAACAATTTTCTGCAATGTTAGTTGACTCATAAATCGATAACATCTTACAGGAGTGCATTTAAAACATACATACATTTTGACTTAGAAATCTTTCTTCAAAGAGTTTATCCAAAGAAAAACATAATTAATGTAGTGCACAAACTTCTATGTCCTAGGATGTTGGAGAAAATATAGCTGTCCATCAACACGGACTTGGTAAATAAAATATATGGAGACTACCAGCTTCATCTCCAACACGCAAAAAGCTTGGAAGTTATCATTCCCATTCTTACAATAAGAGGAAGCTGGACAAACTGAAAACCAATGATTTTTCTTGAATCCTTCAGAGAAGTGAGGTCACAGAGTGAATTGTTACTCTAAAATCTAGAAACATAGACAAACCCTAGAGTCACAGCAGAGACCTGCTTAACTTCCAGAAGCCACTGAAGCCGTAACTGGTAAGAACACTTAAGCCGTAATTTTGACAAACTGCTGGAGGTTGAGTGGGGACTAGTGTGAGAATGAGAAACTCCCTGGTTGCCACAGTCTTAGGAGGACCCTAAACCCTGAGAGGCCCTACCTACACAAACATCACCAGGTTTTCAAAGTGAAGATCCCTTCATTGCTATGGCTGGGGAAGGCAAAGGGGAAAAGTAATCATTGTGAAACACGCTTAGAGCCTTCACTTTTAACAAAGATCTATTCTCCAGGGAAGATGACTTTGCCAGAGTCCTACATCAGCTGTGGGAAGGACGTTCCCCCTATCCCAGCCCCCTCTATCCTTCCAGTCTCATCTAAGGGGAAACAAAAAAAGAACATAGTCAATAGGGAGAAGGGCTTCAAGGAAATAGATTGGAAAAACTGAAGCCAAAGAAGGGAGGAGAGGATGGGAATTTTTTTAAGTTACGCTACTGGAGAAACACTTGTGAAGACGACAGTCCAAAGACAGAGGCCCACTAAAAGACTGAGATCTAATCATAAGATTTTAGAGCTCTAGTAAAATAAATAGAATTACAGCTGAAAGAGCTGCCAGACCCTGACTCTATTTAAAGAGAATTTCTTAGGGAAGCCCTAAGACAATGGGGGACACTAAAACAAGGACACTAGAGGAATTTGAATTTGAATCCTCCAGCACCTACACCTACAGCAAACATTAAACACATCCCACCTCCTAACCAGATTAACATAAAACCTCACCCCAAAGGCTTAACTACCTCAGATCCTATTACCCAATGCATCATGGCAGTTGTCATCAAAAGGTTGCAAGGCATGCTAAAATGATAGGAAAAAAACACAATCTGAAGAGACAAAGCCAGCATCAGACATGAACTCAGATATTGGAATCACCAGACAATTTAAAATAACTATGATTAATGTTAAGGACTCTAATGGAAAAATACCAAACTGGTATTGTAAGCAGAGAAATGGAAACTCTAAGAAAGAATCCAAAGGAAATGCTAGAAATCAAAAGCACTATAATAGAAATGAAGAATGTCTTTAGCTATCGTGAATAATGCTGCAATGAATGTAGGAGTACATATATCTTTTTGAATTAATGTTTTCATGTTCTGCAGATAAACACCCAGAAGTAGAATAGCTGGATCATATGATATTTTTATTTTTAATTTTGAAGAAACCCAAGTGCCCATCAACAGATGAATGCATAAAGATGATATAATATAAATATAGTATATACAGTGGAAAACTACTCAGCCATAAAAAAGACAAAATCATGTCATTTGTGACAACATGGATGGACCTTGAGGGTATTATGCAAAGTGAAATAAGTCAGATATGGAATGACAAATACTGTATGATTTCACTTATATGTGGAAGATAAACAAACAAACACATAGATAAGGAGAACAGATTGGTGGTTACCAGACGTGAAGCAGGTGGGGGGAGGCTGAAACGGGTAAAGGGGCACGTGTGTATAGTGATGGATGGAAACTAGACTCTTAGTGGTGAACCCGATGTAGTCTATACAGAAGCCAAAATATAATGACATTCCCCAGAAATTTACACAATGTCATAAACCAATGTTACTTCAATAAATTAATTTTTAAAAAAAGAATGTCTTTGACGGACACATCATTAGACTGGACACAGCTGAGGAAAGAATCAGTGAGCTTGAGGATAGGTAGTAGAAACTTCCCAAACTAAAATGCAACGAAAAAAAAGCATGAGGAAAAACACATAACACAGCCTCTAAGAGCTGTAATCTTAAGAGGTGTAATATATGGGCAATCAAAATACTAGAAGGAGGAGAAAAAACAGAGAAGAAGAAATATTTGAAGTAATGGTCACAAACTTTCCAAAATTAAGTAAAATACAAAATGGAATATTATGAAAGAATTAGGAAAGATGACTCGGATCTATGTGGGGTGTTTTTACACAAAAAGCTATGTTTTTGCGTGACAAGCTATATTATTGACTATAGGTATTTTTTAATGGCATGCACAGACACAAATATACATGTAAAAAAAGATTTATGAAAGAGCTTTTACTAAAATATAATGGTCAGATTTGTTGTGATTTTTTTTCTTCCTTATGCTTTTCTAGGCTTGAGTTTGTTTGTTTTAACAAAAAGCATGTATCGTATGATGCTAATCAGAATAAATGTTTTTGCTTTAAAATAACGGAGACACAGCTTCTCACTTTGAAGTTATTCAAAATGCAGTGTTTTGCTTCCCCACTCCAGGCAGCCCCTGATGTTGTTGGGTGCCTCTCACCATAATGATCTCTAAACTGATAGCCCAAGAACAATCTCAAGTCAAGGGAGCTTGCAGCCTGTAGTATTCACAACGCCAAAATTGATCACCGCCCCGTGGAGTTGAAGAACATATGCCAGATTTCAGGAACTCAACGTTTTCTCACTTTGTTCAACAGAGTGAGAAATTGGGCACCCCAGGGAGAGGCTATGTTGCCACTGTCCTTGTTGACATGGGTCATTCCCATAGCAACTGACCAGCCACATCACATGACTGTTGCCTACAGTCCGTAAAGCAGAAAGGGCTGTGAGCTGGGATCCAACAAAAAAGGGGACAATTGACATCAAATTTAAAACGCTCTCTGTGCTTACCTGGTGCTCTTGCCTCCTGTGGGCATTTGGGGTAAAAGGTTGTTTCCCAGATGTTGGTAGAGGATGTGACCAAACCAATTGTCCTCCCTGCATGGTGATACAAGAAGGTCACCTTGTATGCTGTTCACCCGTCCCCACCCCCTTACTCTGCAGCTCCAAATGCCTTTGTCACTGTCCCCCTTAGGTACTACCATGCAAAGGTACATTGACTCCCACTCTGCAGTACTCATAGCAGCCTGGATGGATGTTAAAAACATGACTCTAACCCAAAAAAAAGGACATATATTTACATAAATTAAAAATACATTCACCCCAAACAATATATATTTTACAAGAATACATACTAACAAAAAGATACATATTAAACACACCAAAGAGTTACCCATTGGTGATTAGGGGTGGGAGGACGCAGGAGTGACAAATGACAATTCAGGAAATTAAAGTGTAATAAAAATAAAGCACCCTAACTCCTCAGCTCTCAACTTCTTGCCCTATTCGGACACCTAAAGGGATGCACTGTTATCCAGAGCCTTCTCTAGCTATTTGATGCCCCTTCTCCTTCCGTGTGGAGCACCCGCTTCCCCATTAGTCCCCCTTCTCTTCCTCTGAGACCCCCAATACCAGTACCAATTTCTTTATCCATTCACTCCACGCATATCCTCTCTCTCTCTCTCTCTCTCTCTCTTACTCACACCCCTCGTTTCTCAACCTCTGCCCTTCAACTATGTCTTGACCCTCCCCCACACCCATCACCTCCCTCCTGCAGAGAGAATCTCACCCTGATGAGACCCTGATGAACACAAAACTAATAAAACTAGTCCAGAAGATCTTTGTTTTGCCTGACCACCTTCTTTCTCTTTTCCCTCTCCCTCTCTCCTCCTTCCTTCCCCCCTCCCTGTGTCTTTTACTCCCCTTAGGCACTATTGCCAGCCCTGGAAGCTCTGGGCTTGGTAGAAGTGGTGGCAGTAATCACTCCAAGACTCCCCTCTAGAGCTCCTCCCCTTCTATTCTAATCTCAAAGTCCAGCCTTTTGGTGATCAGTTGGAGCCCTTCCTCTGACCTGCTCCCCCAGGGGTTGCTTCCTGCCTTGCAGAGATGACTCTGGCCTGGAGACATTTGCAGAGAGCTTTGCGCCTGGAGATCTCCTCACCCAGGATCCCCAAGATGTGCCCTTCCTTGAGCCGTGAGTGGAAACCAGGGGGATGTGGGTCAGCAGAGGGTCAGCAAGAGGGGAAGGGCTGAGCTCCGGAGCCTGTTGCCTGGAATTCTGGAATGTTTGACCTAGATGGGTCTTAGAGACCCGTCATCCAACACAGGTTCTCACTCTGTCAAATCCAATGCCCTCTTCTCATGTCCAATATTTCCTAATGCACCCTTTTGTCCTGCAATGAAATTCATAGATAATAAAACCTGACTATATACAATTTAAAAAAAACTGTATGATATCTTAGCTGTAATATAAAAAATAAATAAAAGAAGAGCAATTCAAAAAATAAAGTATTAACTTCAATATAGAGATGCTCAAGGACGACTACCTTAAAAGACATGCAGCATCCTTACAAATTTACACCATGACCCAAGGAGGGGGTACCATCCCTTCAATTACCAACAAGGAAACTGAGACTCAGAGAAGTGCAGTCATTTACCCAGAGACACCCAAGAAGCCAGGACTAGACCCTGAGCCCTCTTCTTCCACTCAGATTCTCCTCTCTCTACAGCAGGAAAAGAAAATGCAAGGAGACCCAGGGTAGTCAGCCAACGGTGGCTTCACATATTATATTTGAGGTGCCTGTGATTTTCACATGTATCTTGTTTCACTAGAACTCACCTCCTCACCAATTTTCCTCATGCAAACATGAGAATAAGCAGCCATCTGCACGTTTATGTGCCATAGTGAGACCCTGTGCCCCACAGGCCCTAATCAGGTATAGGAAACCCTTTTCCATTGCCCATTATGATTAATTTTGTCTTCACTTCCTCTTCATCTTTCTTTTTCTTCTCTCCTTCCTTCATATCCTATTTGCTTTTTATCCCCCTGACAATTGAAATTCTTTGAAACTTAACACATGTCTGATGCTTTAAAAGATTATCTCCTTTCCTCTTCAACTGAACTTGTTAGTGAGTACTGTTACTCCATTTCACAGATGAGGAGACAGAAGAATAAAGAATAATTAAGAAATTTGGTCAAAGGCAGAAACACAGAAGCAACAACTTGGGATTCAAAGCCAGGTGTGTCTCACTTCGAAGTCAGAGTGATTCCACCAGGCCCTCTCTTACCCACTCTTCTTCCAATCCTGTTCGATTTCTCTTTCCCTCAGTGATGGGTCTTTTGCCAGATGCCACTTAAACCAACAGGTTCTGAGAAGGAGCTAGAATTATACCCATGGTCTTAGGCTCAGTACGGAAGACACTATACTGAAAGTACTAGTTGTTGACAGAACAAGAGAAAATACCCTCTCTGCCACCCGCTTCTGCTTTCCCACCCTAACCCCTGAGGGTCGTGGAGCTGGGCAGATGGTAGCAGGTGTCCTAGAAATGGTAGGTGAGGCTTGGTGCCTAGAGATCTTGATCAACTCACTGGGGACTCCTTAAAGTAACTCCGCCAAGGGCTACAGAGGAGAAGTAATCTTGCAAACCCATGCCATGTAGACACGAGTGTCATACTCTTGATCTAGCCTTTCAAAAGCCTTTGGGGCTTTATTTCTACTTTCTCACCTACTGTACCTAGATATATGCCTGCTTGTGCTTGTTCATCCAAACACACCCTCATTGAACATACCCTTCTTAAGAACCCATTGTGTGCAAAATATACATTCAATCAGAAGTATTTGAGCAGCTACTATGCACCTGGACCATAGACAGAGCCACGGGGAGCAAAACAAAACCACTGCCCTTATGTATCCCAGTGGGGAAGACCAGGCATGAACAGATAAACAAGTAAATATGTAAAAAACATTCAGTAGAGATCCATGCCATGAATAAAACCAAACCAGGGTGAGGAGATAGAAAAATAAAATGAAAGGAGGGGGCAGCAGAGTCTGTGTTAGATAGGGAGATCACTAGGTGTTAAGTGTTATCAGATATACAAAAATAAATACGTCTCAATCCTTGTATATCACCTACATATATACTGGATGATATATGTGTGCATAAAGGATTCAGTCTTGCCTCTGTTTGACATACTCAATCCCTTTAGGGCTAAATATATACTCAAAGTTATAGAAGCAATTTGTTTTTGGTATAAAAGATTGGAGAAAATATCTCAACGGTGCCTTCCTTCTTACTAATTAGCTAACAATTGTTAAAGGTGTAACATTTCCTGAGAGGTGGGGTATATGCTCAAAGGTACCATTTTCCAGTCATCTGCCTTTGCTCCCACAAGTATGGCAAATGGATGGTAAATAATGCTCATTTCCAGCTGAGAAACTTCCCAAGACTCGAGCAACGCCTTTCCTCAGAAAAACATCAAAATTAGCCCTAATGGATGGTCTCCGGCCTGCACCACCAGCAGTGCTCACTGGAGACTGAAGAACTGATATAACCCTGCAAAGGGCCAGGAGGGGTGGCCTCAGGGAAGGCCTGCTCCTAAAAGGGAAGAAGGATTCACCAGCCCCAGAATTAGGCAGAGCTCTCGTTTGTGAACCACAGCAACTGGCCCCGCTTTACTTAAGCAAAAGAGTATGTATTGGAAGATTATGGAGGAAGGGAAGGGGCTGAAAGAATCAACAAGAGAGAAAGGAGGTGGGCAGGAGTAGGCAGGAAGAGAAGCCAAGGAAGGTCCAGCAGGAATAGCAGTAACTCACAGCAGGAACAGCCTTATAAGCGTGTCATGGGTCTGATGAGAGCGTCCAGCCATTCTCTCCATCCAGGTCATTGGCTCAAGACTTCCAGGCCTAAAGAGAGGACATCTCATTCACCCATCAGAGATCTCACACCCATCCCTTGATTTCCCCTTTGGAAGGCAGGCATCTGGTATTGTTATCCTGTCACTGAGAGCACACGATTTTGCAGAGGTGGTTCCCCACAGAGAGACTAGGGTGCTATTGATCATGGTAAGGGGACTGGATGATACTGAACAGCAATGACGAGCCTCCTTCATAACTTCCAGTAGACCATGGCACAGGTTAGGAAGGGAGAAGGATCTTCTCTCAGGTCCGAGAGCTGGTAGCTCCAGCTCAATGAGGAGCAGATGAGAAAAAATTTCTCCCCAACCAACCACTGCCTCTCATTTATCCAGACCGCAACTTAGTCTCAACAGGCCTCCATGGGAGGCAGCATCTCAAGCCCTTGACCCTATGGGAGGCCCTCAAAATTCCAAATGCCCCACATTTAATCCTCATTGACTTGGCTCTAAGATAAATGATAAAATCTTCCTTTCCTAACTCATTGGGTATCTGAAGTATCAAAAGAGATACTCAAAGTGACAAGTCTTTTTAAGCTAACTAAAATACTATGCAGAAATAAGACGTAATTAGCATTTTAATAA
Organism: Equus caballus; assembly: GCF_041296265.1. NCBI lineage: Eukaryota > Metazoa > Chordata > Mammalia > Perissodactyla > Equidae > Equus > Equus caballus. Next base: position 44,950,188 of record NC_091704.1, read on the forward strand.
ATCACCTTAATATTCTACCGACTGACTTCATTACGTATTTTCAAATATTTTATAACCTTTTTTTTAACTTGAAAGAGTAACGAAGCCCTTGATAAATACCTTCTCTGTGCCGAAAGCTAGTTATGCACATTAGAAAAATCTTGAATGTTACAGAGAATTTCCCCTGGAATTTTTAAACGCCCACAAAAATTTATTTTTCTCACTTACCTTTCCCAACAGTTTTTCACTTTTTGATATTATGATTTTGGGGGAAGAAAACAAAGTTAAGGTGACTGGTCTGCTATAAAACTCTATGAGAATTAGGCAGCTGGAAAATCAAACTCCATTACCCACCTGGCATTTGTTATACAAGGGGGTGGTGTTCTCCAAACTGAATGCCATCTTTAAATGTCTTGAGTTTTCCAGGTGAATTGAAGTGGAAATTGGTGAATTGGATGAAAATCATTAGCTGTCATCTGTGTTTGGCATCAGGCCTAAAAAGGCAACACCAGACCAGTTGAAATGATAAAAAGAAAGAAAAAAATGCCCTTTTAGAAATATTCCTGGGGTTCAGTTCTATTAGTTCATATTCCAGTTACCCCTTCCCCCACCCCTCTTGGCTCTATCTTCCTCCCATACACATATAGCCCCCGTGCATGCACACACAAACAGGCATGTGTGCACACACAATTCCCAAGAACCCAAGAGAAGCTTTATTAACCCCCAACTCTTATGTTGTCCTCAAAACATAAGCTATTTTGAATAAAGAATGCAAGCAATCATCTAGATATTTAGATTTTAATTTTTTTCTGGTAAATAATGAAAACCATGGCACTTCTGTTTCTTTTTGTCCATAAATTATTATTATTACTATTATTTTTTGAGTTTGGGTTGTTTAGTCAGAGAGGAGCTATGAAAGGAAATAGACTTTGAAAAGCTATCTAGATTTATTTTTCACTTATTGACTAAGTATTTTTCCTACTTGCTTGCTTGCTATCCATCTTTATTCTTTTCTTCCTTCCTGAGGACAAGACTTTTTGTCTCTCATTTGGGGCCCTCATTGCACCATCATATTCCTATCAGTTTGATGAATGAATGAATGAATGAATGAGTAAACCTGCCTCAACTGTTTAAAATTCAGGCTTTTCTTTATGAAATCTTTCTCTCCAACTCTCTTCCCCCTCCAGCCTACTTTCGTAATTCCTATAACCTTGAAGTCAAGAGACCTTACAGCCTCCTCAACGGGCAACTCCAATTTTGCAGATGTGAAAATGAGACTGAAGGAATAAAGGGAATTTGAATTCTTAGAAACACTCAGAATTTTTTCCCCATCTCAGAAGAGTAGCTAATGTAGAGAGACACAATGAAAAGCCTTTCAAAAGGTGAAATTCTCAGAAAACTTAAGCTATCATTTTTTGGTCATTTCTATGCATAGATAGCCAAAACTCACTTGCTTTTAAAGTAAGAGCATATTAATGACATTAGTGATTATTTAGAGCAGAAAAGTGAAAGAGATCTCTTTGAAAGAAAACATATTCAGAGCTGTTACTTTCCAGCTTCATTTAAAAACAATTTTTCATTGTGTTTCTCGGGACTCTGACTTCATAGCCACACAAAACACCAGCATTTCATCCAGGGATTCAAACCCTCGTGCTGAACAGGAGACATCATTTCCTCAGCTCTCTCCACTTGTACAATTAGCATGACACTGACCTTGAATCTTCAAAATCAGCAGCATTCTTTTCTGAGAGTACTTATAAGGTGTCTAGACGTCTCTTCCAGCTCTGATATTCTTTGGTTCCATTATTAATCCCACTGCTATGAAAAGGTCAAAATCAGTGCTGGAAGGGGAGGACGAAGGTGGCCAATGAATATGTGAAAGACTAGGCTGGGAGTCAGAAGCTCGGACTATTCGTCTTGTTCTGCAGCTAACTAGCTTGGTAACCTTGCACAAATTAATTTACCACTTTAGGCTGGTTTCCCCATCTATAAAATGAGCATTTTAACACACATACACACACAAAAAAATCTTAGGTCCCTTCTAACTCCAAATAATGATCCCTCTGGCTCAGCTAATCTTTGCCTTATCATGGTCTTGTGTTGCCAGGGTCTTTGTGTTGCCGTGTTTTGGAGGAAGGTTTCGTCTTCCAGATCGATTTACATGTATTTGTTAACACCGTACATTGCCTAGTACCCATCTCTCCTCATTCCCTGTAAGAATAGTCAACAGCTATTCATTCCTTGTTCATTGAGAGCCAACCCAGTACCAGGACCTGGGATAGGCACTGGGACTCAAGCTCTAGACAGCTCAAAACCAGAAAGCACCTCTATAAACAAAGAGGATGTATTCCAGCAACACACTGCACCAGCAGAGGTTTGGCCAACGGAAAAGAGAATTGTTGTTGACACGAGGCATGGTGGAAGAGCTTCCCAAGCTTGTAAGAGACTTTGGTGTGAGAAACAATGACTTCCCCCAACATCCTCCATGCCTTTCTTGACTAGATTCAACAGGAACTATCTTTTTTTCCTCCAGAAAATTTATTATTGAGATACTTCAGCTTTTAAATCCAAACCAAAGGCTGATTTAAATGATTTTTTTTAAACTAAGAAATAAAATTGCCTAAGGACCTTGATTCAGGTTAACTATAGGTGATTCATACAAATGTGCCTGTGTGAGGGTTAGCTGAGGATTCTAACTCACTTCATTTTTCATAGGAGCTTTCTGGACATCTGTAACCAAGCTTGGTGTTCACACAAAACCCAGAATGCCTCCGTGTGACTTCATCCCTGAAAAATACCAGGTAAGAATCAGAACTTCAGGAAAACTCAAAAGAGGTGGTTCTTCTTGAAAGGGCTAAATTGTTTCCTCAGGAAGGACCCACCTGGCCCTGCCTGCCGTTGAGCCATCCCATCCCAGATATTTTATCACTTAAGTCATTGGGACCATCTGAACCCTCTTACTCCATTCAACACTATTGTATGAATTGTGTGTTTATGTGTGAAAGATACAGAGGCAGAGGCAGAGACGAGACAGAGACAGAGAGAGAGAGAGTACAAGAAGGAGACTATCCATCACCATATATGTATCACAGTGATATAAATATAGATATATACACACACACAAACACATATATCACAAGTGGGATGGCACACATCTGCTTTTAAAAATGTTATTCTGGGGCCAGCCCAGTGGCATAGTGGTTGAGTTCACACACTCCACTTTGGCGGCCCTGGTTTCACAGGTTCGGATCCTGGGTGTGGACCTACACACTGCTTGTCAAGCCATGCAGTGGTGGCATCCCACATAGGAAATAGAGGAAGATTGGTACAGATGTTAGTTCAGTGACAATCTTCCTCACCAAAAAAAAAAAAAAAAAAAAACAGTTCTGCTTTTGACTGTCTCATATGGCAATGCATGATCTGACCTTCCTGAGTCTTTCATCAAAAACTATAAAGTTGAGGGCCAGCCCCATGGCCGAGTGGTTAAGTTCGCGTACTCTGCTGCAGCAGCCCAGGGTTTCACTGGTTCGAATCCTGGGCACAGACATGGCATCGCTCACCAAGCCATCAGGCGGCATCCCACACGCCACAACTAGAAGGACTCACCACTAAGAATATACAACTATGTACCGGCGGGCTTTGGGGAGAAAAAGGAAAAAAAAAAATCTTTAAAAATATATATATATAAAAAGTTATCATTTTGCTCTCAGGCCAGTAGATTGTGTTCTCTCCCTCTGTCTCTCTCTTCCTTTCTCTCTCTCCAACTCCTTTATTCTACATAATACACATAGGTTAGAAATTACGAAATCAATAGATAGTCAGGAAGGACCTACAAAGAAGGGAAGTATAGGAGAGAGGTTTGATAATTAAAGACATGAACATCACCAGCACTTCATTTTTTTATTCTAAAAAAGAAAAAAAGACATTATTTCAGACATTTACTTCCAAAGTCTTTTTTTTTTTCCACAGCTAAAATCAACTCAAAGCCAAGGCTTTTCATTGAGAGAGAGAAAATTTCAGCCCATTTCTTTATACTTGATCTAGAAAGAGATTAAAGGCCCACATTAATAACTTCCCCTACTTGAGAGAAAGGGCCTTGGTGTCCCGCAAGGAGGACATTGGACAAACACTCCCACTGTGAGCACAGGCAGCAGCCCTATGGTCAGTCAGTAGGGAGGTGGGGCACAGCAATACCTACTTGCTGTCGATCTTGTAAGAAACGTGGAGGGGCTGGCCTGGTGGCACAGCGGTTAAGTTCGCACATTCCGCTTGTCGGCGGCCCAGGGTTCACCCATTCGGATCCCAGGTGCAGACATGGCACCGCTTGGCACACCATGCTGTGGTAGGTGTCCCACATATAAAGTGGAGGAAGATGGGCATGGATGTTAGCTCAGGGCCAGGCTTCCTCAGCAAAAAAACAGGAGGATTGGCAGTAGTTAGCTCAGGGCTAACCTTCCTCAAAAAAGAAAAAGTGGAGATGGGGAAAAGGAAGACTGTAAATACTTAAATCTTGCCTATCTACAGTCCCTTGCCTATCAGCGTGTTCTGGAGATCAACAATCGACATCTCTATCCCCCGCGGACGGCGTATTTTGCAGAGCCTTTGTTGCTCCATCAGGGTCACATGGAGTGGCTATTTGATCATGAGGGAAACAGATACCTGGACTTCTTTTCTGGGATTGTCACTGTCGGTGTTGGTCACTGCCACCCGTAAGTATCCTTAAAATTCTGGGGTTTTCACTCCAGAAGAATATGTGGGAAACAGGTCAATGATCATGTTAGTGATTCAGACCCCTGGTTAAAAGCTCTCTCTCTTTAGGCATACCCCAGTTTATGGCTGGCATGCTCTCTACTATTTCCTGGGTAACAAAAAAATCTTAACATTGCACTTTTTCTCCGCTTGACAATACAAGGTTTAGTCATTCTCATTGCACATGCAATGTGGCATGAACCACGTGATTGGAGTGTTGCTGTGTGTGTGTTTCTCCCCACCAGGAACAGCTTTCCAAAGAGAGGGAAAGCACTGGGAAAAGGCAGAAGGAAGAGAAAGGCAGGCGGTTCTCAGAGATCACGGGGGCAGGCGTTTGAGTGCAGGATGATGAGAGATGAGAAATCACTTCTGCCCTGAGGGTCTTCATCAACTCTGAACGACGGATGAGGAAAGAAAGAATGATAAGACAAAGATGTAACCATAGCCAGAAATTTACATTGGAAGTGTACGGCTCCATTAATCTTGAGATTCTCTGTGACCTTAATCACCAATCCACACACACAAATAGCCTCGGCAGGTCCTGCTGTGGTCCTTTTGCTTTCTGTGCAGCCATGTCATTTTACTGTCTATTCTAGCTTGCCTTTAATAATCTGGTCAATAAAATTCACATTAAGTGGGACAGAAATAAAGCAGCAAGCCTAAATAAATCGAATAGGTTTGGGCCCTTCTGTCAACATAGGAGCAAAAGGTCTTTTCTGCAAGCAGCTGTCAGGTGGTGAGGAGTGAGTTTTCCCTCGGGGTCCAGCCTTCACTCTCTGCCACCACAGCCTTCTTCCCGTTTCTGTCCTCAGGAGGCACCAGTCCCATGCGAGGTCCCAAGGAGCACGCAAATAAACTTCACGTGAAATTTAAAACATAGGAGAAACGCACATGAAAGAAGTAAAGAAAAATGAAGTCGAGAAAAATTTTAAGCATTTTCGTTGAATCCTCCCAATAATATTCAACGTTGTCCCTGTTAACGAACCGCTCTCACTGGCTTTCATGACCTTTGTGCTTCTCCTGACCTCCCTCTGGCCCCTCAACTTGCCCCTCTGACCCGCTAACCCTGGGTGTCTCAGGCTCTTTCCTTAACCCTCTGCTCTCTCTCTCTACTCCCTTCACCTCTATTAATCCCCCCCCCAAATCGGTCCCACCCCATGTCCCCACCTCTGGTCATTAGTTGTTACGTTTTCAGAAGCCTTACCCAACTCTGTTTTTTCAGCCTTGGCCCCTCACCAAGCTGTGATAATAACTCTAATAAACCCTGAGTGTGCATTAAAATGCCCCAAATTTCCCACAGCCTCCAGAACATCCCCCGCCACCCTGTGATATTCCACCACCAGCTGAAATTCAGCATTACCAAGACCAAATCTATCATGCTTTCCAAATTCTGTTTCTGCTCACGTATCCATTTATTCAGGGAGCCGTTATGAGCCACCTACTCTGCGAAAGTCCTCTTCTAGGAGCCGGATAGCTAAACAACTGGCTGTGTTTCTCAACCAATCCTGGGATTTCCCCACCGTTACAGGCAAGAGTGTTGCAGCCATCTTTGACTCTTCCCTGCCTTTCCTTCCTTATAACCAACCTGATACCAAGATCTAGCTTTCCCTCCACTGAAATGCCTCCTCTTCCAGCCCCTGTCACTAATTCCCACCAACGCCAGTCTCCTAGGAGCTGCTTCTCCTCCCACACCTGGAAGGCTACCCTCCCCTTCTAGCTGGCCTCACCGTTACCGGTCTTCTCTGCTCCATTCTACCCTTCCGTATGGCTCTCAGATTTACTTTGCTAAACAATGTTCTTGTCAAGGGTCTCTTCTGTTTGGGTTTATTGATACTCCACAATTTTCTAAAGTGAGTTCCATGGAACGCTGATCACAGGAGAGGTTCATTGGTTAAGGCTCCCATAAGAAAATAAGGTTGGGAAACACTTTAAGCTATATCTCCCTCCTGGGGAGAAACATTGCATGTTAACCTCTTAAAGGTACTGACAAGTCCTACAGTAAAGAAATCTGTTTGATCTGCTATTTCTCAAAACCATTTAACCAGTGAACTGATTTTTTTGGTGTGACAGTTATTAACGACAAACAGAACCAGTATGTAACAAACTTTAGCAATTGCTGTCTTTTAGGTCAAGTTCAAACACTTGGGCCTGTCTTTTCAAGGCATTCCAAGTCAGGTTCCACATTTCTATCTACTCTTAGCTTCCACAATCCCTCATGAAGCCTCTAATACTTCACAGAATGTGGTTTCATAGTTACAAAATGTTCATGAACACCGACCGCTAGTAAGACCCAGTTATTGGAATCTCCTTTGAAGGAAAAACTGTTCGTCTGTATACGGGTACTTGATGGATCTGTAATTCTTTAGAAGAATAAAATGAGAAGACACTCAGACTTCCATCAAGTCATCTCTATTTTCCAGTCTGTTTAAAGGGTAGTTAATGAGAAAATCTAGTTAGAAGAGATTCTAAGTTCAAACTCGCTTCTAAACCAGTAATTTCTTTTCTGAAATCTCTAACAGACAATTATTTAGTCTTCTTTTGAACACTTCTCTTCGTGAGGAATTCATTCCCTTTGGAGGCGACACATCCCACTGCCAGAGTCCTCCGGTGGTTAGAGAAGCTCTTTCTTGTGTGTGGATGAAATCAGCCTCTTGAAACTCTTTGAGAAACAGCCGTGTATTCAAGTTCAATGTCCAGCACGTGTGTTGGGAGGGACATGCCCACTGGCAGTGTGGGTCACTCTGCTCTCCTGTTTATCTAGGAAGGTAAACGCAGTGGCACAAAAGCAGCTTGGCCGTCTGTGGCATACAAGTCCCATCTTCTTCAACCTTCCGATCCATGAATACGCAGAGAAGCTTTCCGCGATTCTTCCTGAGCCTCTGAAGGTACGATGCTCCCAGCTCAAAGAGACTCGCCATCCCAGGCGAGTTGCCATAGGAAGCGGGAATGTAGGCAGGGAATTTGGCATGTGTAGTGAACATTTGAAATTAGTGAGCTAATAGCCACATCTGAAAGCAATCAAGGAGAAAAATGGAATTTACGAATTGCTGGTGAAAGCAGACAATGTTCACTTCATCAGCTCCAAGTCTCTGCCTCTCTTGGGTCGCTCTCCTCACTACCACATCTCTGCAGAAATCACTTAGCAGGAGCGCCAGCCCTCCTGACACTCCTCTATGTTCCTCAAGGGGTTTTCATCTCTTTGCTCCACAGCCCCTCTGCAAAGTCATCCGCACTTCTTCTTTCACAAAGAGTGAAGCCATTGTTTTATAAAATTAATATACCACTAAGCTCCTTTGGTCTAAGATGCACTTAGATATTTTTGCTAAATGAGTTATTTTTTGCACCTGAAATTACTGAATTTTTTAACTGAATTGAGATGTTAAAATGTTGGCCAAGGTTTGCATTTCAGGATTCAATGAGTTAATACATATGTAGCACTCAGAACAGTGCTAGGTACCTGGTATTAGCTATTATTACTACTTTATTATCTAGAAGAGATGAATAAAGTTAGGATAGCTGCACCTTAAGGTCAACCCAGGCATGTTCTTGGAAGAGCAGAAGCGAGGAAGTCAGCAAGGACACAGCACATGCCTCCCAGTCCCCGAGCCTGGAGGAACCAGTACCTTTTAGTTCTCCCCTTTCTTTTGGCCAGGATGAGCTTCATTTTTTGTTTGCTTGCTTGTTTTTTCAACATACACACACTGAACAGACAGGCTGGGATATCCTCTGGGGCTGCAGGATCAGGGAGCCCACATTGTCCCAAGCCTCCAGAATCAGGTGGGGTGGTTTAAGTTAAGGAGCCAAGAGACCCAGTCATTGAATCCACTCAGCCACTAAGCACTGTGCCCTCCTCAGCAAGTCTCCCCATCTTATCATTTTGCAGAGCATCAGGTAAAGCCAATGAAAGTCCAGAATGTTTCACAACTGGGACAATCCATTAGGCATCTTTGTATCTCTAGCACTTAGCAGCTGCTCAATGAAGAGCTGCAGAATTAATGTTAAACGATGGGACTCCTGATCTGAAGGAAGCTCTCCCTCATAAGCAGAGGCTGGAAAACGCAGTCTTTACCAATTCTGAATTAATTGGGTAAAAAAGGAAATAAAGTATGAGGCCACGTGTCTTCCTTTTCCCTCCAGGTCATTTTCTTTACGAACAGTGGCTCAGAAGCCAACGACCTAGCCATGCTGATGGCCAGAGCACACTCAACTAACATAGACATCATTTCTTTCAGGTAATCACACCTTGGAATAGTCCACTTTAATAACATTGACTCACCTCAATACTAAATGCTTATTTAAAATATAGCATGGAGGGGGACAGGGACTTTCCCAGGAGTATTTTTCTAATTTTAGGTTTCAGGGCAGGATCAGTCAAATGAATTTTATGACTGGACAACATCATCCAAATTATCCTGATCCAAGGTAGGAGCTCCCTGTCTAGGGTAACAAACAGGTTGGAGTCCTAGTTATGTCATAGATCCTCCTATGGAATTAAAGAGAAGGTCATATGACAGCTTTTATCTTTGAAGACATGATATTGACTACATGGTATTGACTACAACATATGCGAAGCGGTGAATGACTGGTCGACACCCATAGAAGATCATGACCTTACCGTGTCACACTGGGCCCATTTTAATCTCTGCTTATGATAAAGAGCCATATAGTTATTTCATAGTGCCAGCTGCACCAGTTTTTCATCTTTTATTCTTTTGAGGTTCAGAGGATGTATATCTAACCCAGTATATTTTTGCTCCTTTAGGTAACTTTTGAGAATCGATAATTTAATAGATTAATTATAAACATTTGATGGCTATATTAGCATTAAAAATAAGAGAAAACTAAGAATTTTGCTTACAGTTGCCTCCTTGGGTAATTTTATATAACACATTTAAACAGACTCTTACAATAAGGTTTGTATAAAAGACAGGAGTGACATAGAGTAAAAGTTGATGGAATGAAGAAATAGTCTCATTCTTTCACCTGTCTGGCCATAATTTATGTCTAAATTCAAAAGAAGATTTGATTTCCACAAGATCTGTTGACCACAGCACATCCAATACTACACAGCCTTATAAAACGCACATGCAGGGACTACAGGCATGAGCAAGCATTTGCTATCAAGAAAATATGGCAAGAAAGAATTGTGATTGACGTTTCACCTGAATAAATATGGCAGAATGTGTATGTCCAGATAAGTACTGATCTATTCAAAGCAGTCATGGTGCTACTAGAGGTCAACAAGTGTTTGTGTCTCTTCTTTCAAGATATATGACCATCCATTTGCAGTCTTAATATCCTAAATCATCTTTTAACAGTGATTTTGACTTGGGAAATTATCAAAATTCATTTGAAGCCACAACTGGTGGTTAGAATGATTTATTACTAAACATAACCCTTTCCGGTTCAAAAAGAAACAAAACGTGTTTCTTATATGCCCAATAAGGTAGCTTATGAGGCTCTTAGAGAGGAGTCCCCAAAGATGCTGAGAAACAGCTGCATCACAAGAACAAATATTTGGCTTCTCAAGGTGGTTACTTTGAAGGCCAGTGCTCTGAACATTGAATAGATGATTTCCAGCATGTTGCTAAAAGATAAGTCTCACTACTTTAGAGTAACAGGATAGGGCAGGTGCTAAGGTCAGAGTTCTTGGTCAGATGGTCTCCAAAATTCCTTTTATAATTTCAAATCTATGATTCCAGTATAAAAGATAAATAAGTAAATTCACCTGACATAGGCTTAGATTTCTTAGAAATCATTGGAGTTGAATATTAACGGTGTTCTATTTCATCTCCATACACTTCAAGGATTTTCTCTTTTGTCCTACTCACTATTCCACAGGCCGGTGACCAAAATTAACTGAATCCTATCCCCCTACTGTTTTTTCCCTGCAGAGGAGCCTACCATGGAGGCAGCCCTTACATACTTGGCTTGACAAATGTAGGGTACTTCAAGATGGAACTCCCCGGTGCAGCAGGCTGTGAATCAGTGAGTTTTGAGGGTTTTGTCTTATTTCTCTAAAGGCTTCTGGGTATGTGGAATAATTGATCAGATTTTCCAGGTATTATGATTAGATACTAATATAAAGCCTATAATTAATCAGGGGCTCAATTTGACAATTAAATTGAAGACCATTTGGGGGAAATGTTTCTTAGAAAGGCCTTCGGAGTCTGAGTAATAATTAATGATAGGGTTTTTTTATTTGTTGTGCTTTTAAATAAAATCAAGCAAACTGCAAATAAATACAGTGAAATTAGTTCTCAGAGTCTTGAATGCATAAAATTTCTAGACTCATCTTTGTACCCACCTTTTCAGCATCAGAATAAGATACCTAATTATTCTTATTCTTTCAGATTCCCTTACCCACCAAACTCTTGAGCAAGTTGTTTCCAGGCTGACATTGAAATCAGTTTCCTTTGTAGTGTGCCCACATAACTGATTTCTAAGAAAAAAATTATCTCTTCAAAGAAGAATATTAGGTTTTCATCCTAAGTCGGGGAGGAGTAAGGGAGGACTCAATATCAAATTAAGAAGCCCCCTTCCCTTGATTGGTACCATATCCTCCCCCAAACGGACTATCTCGTGTTCACCTTTTGCCAAACTCCTTCTTTTGTCCTTTGTAGACAATGTGCCCAGATGTTTTCCGCGGCCCTTGGGGAGGAAGCCACTGTCGAGATTCTCCAGTGCAAACCATTAGGAAATGCAGCTGTGCACCAGGTCCAGCTGGGCAGGGAGGGAGGAACATGGTGGAAGGTCAGGACGGGTAAGGAACACGGAGAAAGGCTGAACCATTCCTCAGTGAGCAGATCTGAAAAAACAGGAAAGGAAAAGTCCAAAGGAAACAAAACTAGAAAGTAACCCCTCACTGAATCAACATTTCTCAGGCCTGCTACCGCTGTACTATCAGAGCGTCCTTCTGGCTGTGAGGAAAAGCATCTCATGCTCTCAGAACTAAGATGAAAACAGCCCATCACCTGGTACTTAATTAAAGGAGCTCTATTAGCAACAGCTCTGCTATCAATTTTAAAATAAAACGAGTTTGGTGGGATTATTTACCAATCTCAGTGGAAGAAGCAGGGAAGGAAAAGATTACTTCTCGAAATCTCAAAACTCCAGTCAAGAAGCTCCCCCAGGGACTCAGAATGCCAACCAAAATGAGAGCATCTGTCAAAACAGAAGGCCAGTCCTGAAGGCTGCTGATATCTCTTGCAAAAGTTTTAAGGGCAGTCTCACACGGAAAGCATCGAGTTATCAATCCCATTTTTATTTGCATTCTTTACCTGTTCTGGAGGGAGAGGAGGCGTGGAAAAAGCATCTGTTCTTTGCTAATCAGCAAGCCCCCCTCATCCGTGTCATCACAGTGCAGGACCTTTTCAATAACTGCTCCTAAGTAGTTCTGATGAAAAGAACTAAATGCTCTGGCCACAAGAGCTTTAATGGAATAGTATGAGTCACGGGGTTGAGAGGAAGAATGAAAATGGAAATCTTAAAAATCAGCTCTGAAAGGAAGGAAATTCACAGTCATCTTAAAATTCAGATGGGATAATGGCAAAATGAGGTAGGAGGATGAAAGAATGAGCCTTGGAACAAGATGTCCTGGTTACAGAACTTAAAACTCTAAGGAAGTTTAAAGTTGTAATTCAAACTCTCCATTTTAAAGATGAAAAAAAACAAGGTCCACCCCTAGAAGGCAGGAGAGCTAAGACTTGACCCCAAGTCTTCTGACTCCAAAGCCAGTGCTCCCAAACAGTGACCTTCCTTGTTCATATTAATGTGCCAGTGGGATGAACCCAGGCTTAGAAAGAACTCTTGTTCTGCTGGCCAGGATTGAGGAGACACATGAAGTCAGGAAACCTGGATTCGACTCTCGGCTCTACCATGATTCAGCTATGAGCAAAAGCTTCATCTTCTACCTCAGTTTTCTCATTTATAAAATGCAGAGAACAATAGCCTCGTGCCCCCTTATCACAGGGCTTCACGAGATGAAGGGAAGAGAGCTTTTTGTAGAGGAAGGCAGACAATAGCAGTGGCAAACACAGCCATACCTATACATCTTATCTTTATTGCATCAAGAACTAGAATCAGTTAGATGCACCTCACAGACCTCAATCTGACTGCCAACGACCATCATGGAACCTAGTAGGCAGAAGCACTCATGAGATGGCCATTCCTTCCATCCCTCCTCAGCGTCTGTCTCTCTCTGCATCTTCTTGCCTCCTCCCTCTTTGAGGCCTTCTCCTCTGCCTTAGGCCAACTTGAAAATACTAGAACCCCGTGGTCATCTCTCTAGTGGCATCTGGAGGCTAAATGATAGTGACAGACATCCATTTCTGCTTCTCTAAACTGTTGTCCTTGGCATAGATGAAGTCAGCTCTTTTCTTAACTCATATCTTTAAGAGACAAGAGAGATACCATATCTTTAAATTGACCTGGAAGACAAAAAGGGACTTCAGCCTCCTCTAGCATTTTTAGGGCCTAAGAAGTGTTTGGTCTTTGTTGTAAAACAGTATATTCAGGGGCCGACCCCACGGCCTAGTGGTTAAGTTCAGTGTATTCCACTTTAGCAGCCCAGGTTCAGTTCCCAGGCACAGACCTATACCACCCGTCAGTAGTCATGCTGTATGTGGGCAGGGACCCACAAACAAAATGGAGGAAGATTGCCACAGATGTTAGCTCAGGGTGAATCTTCCTCAAGCAAGAAGATTGGCAACAGATAGGTGCTCCAGTCCTCAGTTCCTCTTAGGGTTCATTCACTGAGCACAGACAGGTGCCAACATTTGTAGAAGATTTTTCACCTCCAAATTATGTCATCACTTCCTGCATAAGCAGAAGAGGGCTCCATTTTGTGAGCCTAATAGAGATGTTTCTATGGTAGATTTCATTACCTTCCTCCACCTCCTCCTCAGGAATTCCAGGCCATGAATTTCAGGTGTAACCTGTGAAGAAATTCACCTCTCAATATCCACTGCCCCCACAATGTCCCAAACCTGGTGCTGATCATGTCGTTCTTTTCTTCCTTTTGCAAGACATTTCCTTTTCCTTAAAAATGGTTCTTTCTTGGTTCCTCACTCTGCTTAACTCTTTCTATCTCACCAGCTAAAATTAAAATGTCTCCATATCTACTCCGTTCCTTGGATAGCATGCAGCAGAGCATCCACTCCTTTCCGGCTTGATGTTGTCATGGTAACACCAAGCACCAAGTCTCTCCTCAGAGCCAACCTGACCTGGAATTAGAGCAATGAGCCAATGAAGTAAACGCCAAGTGAATTAAAAAGCTGATTAGGGTCAATGAGCTCTCTCATCACTGAACTTGTGGGCAGTAGGGGAAAAAAAAATCATGAAAGATTAAAAATGAAAAAAAATCATGAAAAATCAGGTTCAAGCAAAACCTTCTCTTGGTTTGGTTTTGCCCAAATTTAAGCCATTGGGGTTGATTTTGCTTTACCATTTGATTTCTCTAGCTACAAATGGGCATCCTAAATTTCCAAATTATATCTTTTGAACATATATCTATTCCATCCTTCAGGGTCATTCTAGGCTGTTTTCTCTTCATCTCTTAATAAAAATAGGAAATTTCAATCTCTAGAGGAATAGATTTATTTGTCCACTATATCCTGCCCATCAAACAACATGTGCTTTCTAGGTTTGATATCCTTTTCATTACTTCCTTCCACATACACTCAACCCCCAATTCCAACTAACCAAAGATATCAGGTACCACTGTCAAGTAAGCTTTCCCAAATATCACGTTTAGCTCAAACGTATATTTGGGGCCAGGTTGTGTTTTCCCCACTTTTTGATGAAGAGCCAAAGTATACAATATATTTATGCTTCAGTGTTGATGGTGATGACTGAAGGTTTCTATTCCTTATCTCTGGCCTTCAGGAAACAAGGCTGCCTCCACGCCTCTAAGAAAGTGGTAGGATGATAGGTGGCTTCCCAGACTGCTTTCACTGTTGCTGGGGCTGGGGGCTTCCATCACATCCACGTCTCCTTCTGCATCCCTTCTGCCATCCATGGATATGGGTTTAAGTTCAGAGACTGTGTGGTGCTATTTAGAACCAAAATACAGGTGCAGATAAGAATTCTGAAGGTTCAGTCACGTCTGGAGGCAGTCGATCTAGGACCAGAGGAGAAGCCTTCCTCTCCCTGGCTGCAATGGATGAAAGTTATCTAGCTCTAGCACATTCCTCTTTAGACTGAATTCTAATTATTCTGTAAAGGTATTTACTAACTCTAAAGACTCAGACACTTCGTGGCTTTAAAATTGTACATCAGATTAAGTGGCAATACAAGGTAAATAGAGTTATTTTCAAATAGATTACATCCACACCCAAGTTATATTTGAATTAAATCTACCCAGTAGAGAGGATGGGTATCCCTAGGTGAAATAGATATCTATACCAGACTCAGTGACAGTTCAGTCATTCCTTCCCCAGACAGAAAAGACTAAAGTGGTTTCTTTATGACTCCATGGCTATCCTACTCTCAATGCTGGACCCGAAGCACAGTCGTTCTGAGAGAACGTTCCCCCTCCAGAAATCGTACCTTCATATCCTGGTCTACTGTGTTCTGAGGGACTCTAGTCAATTTACTCATCCTGTTTTCTTTTTTCTGTGTTTTTCCTTGTTCTTCTGGATGCTATTCTCACGTCTTCAAATTGTTTGTTCGTTTCTTGCAGACTGCTGCCAAGCGAAAGACCAGTACATCGAACAGTTCAAAGATACTCTGAGCACTGCTGTGGCCAAATCAATTGCTGGATTTTTTGTAGAGCCGATTCAAGTGGGTATATTAACCTTAGACACTAACTGAGCTCAGTTTTAAATTATCAGAGAGTTTTAACTCATACCTTCTAGAGAATTCCAAATTATTTAAGTGACCATTGCTGTGTCTGTCTCCAAATTCAATTCATTGCCTTGATCCCCTTGGGAAAAAAGGGCCCCTGACTTTGAATTGAATTTTAAAAAACTATCTCCTGCATCCCCAGACTGAACAGCTAGAGAGATGAAACTACTGAATTCCTAAAATTCTAAAGAAAAGGAAACCCCAGCAATTTTTAGTTGCTTAATACCCACACTGTCATGGGGAGACTTTCTTCAATCTTATCAAGTCCTCTTTTGTTGTGAGTGTTGTCTCATAGTGACCCCACATACAGCAGAGCAGAACCCTGCCCGGTCTTTTTGCACCATCCTCTCACCTTCCGGCATAATATCACACAATGCTCCAGTGCTATTCACAAGGTTTTCATGGCCAATTTTTTTTGGAAGTGGGTGGTTGGGCCTCCTTCCTAGTCTGTCTTAGTCTAGAAGCTCCACTAAAACCTGTCCACTATGAGTGACCCTGCTGGTATTTGAAAATACCCATGGCATAGCTTTCAGCATCACAGCAACATGCAGCCACCACAGTGTGACAGCTGACAGATGGGTGGTGTGGTTCCCTAACCGGGAAACAAACCGGGGCCATGGTGATGAGAACACCAAATCTTAACCACCAGGACTGACTACCAAGTCCCCTTAACGTACTTTTTTCTAATCTCAGAAAAGAATAAGCATTTGCTTCCTTTTCCCAAAAGGTATGGCATCAGAGTAACACCCTTCTTTTCACCCATAATTGAAACAGTTCTAGAGACCATTTTAAAAATTGCTAGTATTACTAATGCTAACGAGGATAATTTTTTGTAGCAGTTTCACAGGGCTGTTATTATAGGTCTTCTTGGTTTGGTGCTTTTCAGGGGGTGAGTGGAATTGTTCAGTACCCGAAGGGGTTTCTAAAGGAAGCCTTCAAGCTGGTGCGAGAGCGGGGAGGCGTGTGCATCTCGGATGAAGTGAGTGACCCTGGGAGAGGTGCGTTGTAGTGCGGCAGGGACAGGCAAGGCAAGGGAGAAAACTTTTAACTCTCCTCTGATGTCCAGGCAGAAAGCAGCTAGTGTGGGAACTCCAAGATAGGAGTATAAGTCAATGAAGCTTTTGCTGGTTAGCTCATTGGTTTGTTAATGGATTAGTTGGTTCATTTAACAAGTATACCAGAACTTAAACATCCAAATTAAAGTCTACCAAATAAGTTGCTAACGGGCATAGATGATGCTGCCATCGCTCAAAACACTTTTAAAATTTCTATCTGGGGATTGCATCAGGGGCAGCTTAAAAATCACATGGGAAACTTAATCCCATAACAAAGTTTTCATCTCAATTTTTGCCAAAATAGTATTAACCAGCCTGACAGCATTCATCTTACCTTAATAAAAAAACTTGTTTGGAAATGATATTTAAAAAGAAAACACATCCAGACTCTAAGTTAGAAGAGGGCCACCATATAGATACCCAAAAACTGGTTCCAAAAAAATTCTAAAATAGCTTGAGTTAAGGCAGTGTTGTTGGAATAAACACAGTGCAGTGCCTCCAATGGGACACTTTGAAGAGAATAAAAGTCATTGGCTCTGTGAGGCGCTGGCCTGTGTCTTTTTTAAAGGGATCATTTTACTTATAATTGCACCTCATATTAGAGTGTATCAAAGAAAGCAGTCTTTTGCTTACTGAGAATAACATGTGGAACAAAAGACCAGAGGATGCCCACCAGGGCCACAGAAGCGCTCCCGGCTGATCCCTGGGTGGCCCATCATGATTCTACTAATAAGTGATCAGACCCACCAAGAGCAGGTGGAGAACTTGTGAGTATGTTTCACATCTGTTTCAGTCCTGCCATCTGCCTGAACAGTTTTCCTCAGCTAAACCTAGAGTGGACTTGGGGCTGCCCCCTTGGCGGCAGTCTTTTGCAATTTCTTCATGCACAGCCAGGTCTCTGTTATCCCCAAGTGGACCGGACCCCCAGCTGTACTACACAGGGAGGCGTGGGCCAGCTCCTCCTGCCATGTCCATCCTCCCTTTCCCCACCCGCCAACACAAGTTTAGGGAACGTGAACTAATCAAAGTCCTAAGCAAAGTCTACCTGCTATTAAAAAGGAAGAAGAAACGTAAATTCGGTCAGTTTACAGTTAGATACATCAGTGACGAGAATAAGCTTTAACCTTCAAAATCATTACACAGTGAAGCTGCCACAGTTGGACTAATTAGAGGAAGGGAGACTGAATTCAAAGAAAATATGAATTTCAGAATTTTCTGAGATATGTGGTTTTATCACTTACAAGAACGTAATTGGAAACTATGTAACACGGGGTGACCTTAAGAAAGACTGTCTTAATGACTAGCTAAAGATAACAATAGCTAGAACTTTCTGAGTGCTTACTACATTATCAGACACTGTTCATAATGCTTGCATGTATTAACTCAGTTAATACTCATAACAATTCTATAAGGTGTGTCCCATTGTTATTATTCTCATTTTATAGATAAGGAAATTTAAGTCCAAGATGGGTAAGTCACCTGTCAAGTTAATGCAATTATTGGGGACGGAGCCAGAACCCAAACCCAGGCTCCAAGACAAACCAATCACTGGGCCCAGCTGCCTCTCAATGACAGCATGGTGGGGTAGAAAGGCAAAGGATGGAGAAAAACAGGGGGCAAGGGTAGAAAACCTGAATGCAGGGCCAGTGCTGCCACCATGTGATCTCACACGTCATCTTAATTAGCTAGCCTTGGTTTTCTCCTCTTTAAAATGAGGAATTTGGAATCGAAGATAGAAAATTGGCCACCTCTGAGGCCAGTTGGACAGCCAGTCTTTGCTGGTCTGACGTGAACTAGATTTAGATTTGAAATTGACTGTTTTTAGGCAAGGCATGACCCCCAGAGTCCCCATCCCTGCCCATTGTCGTAGACCCAGCCTGCTTCTGTCACTAGTATAAGCCCCTCACTCGTGAAAACATTTGAGTTTATGAACCTTAGAATGAATCATCTCTGTTCTACTGAAAGATTCTATGAAACTGATACTTCCTAGGTGACCAAACATGGTTTACAGTCCTATACAATTTCATGCGTTATCCAAGCATTCTGATTTTTCACCATTTATTTATGGTACTTAGATAGGTGGAGTGAAAAACAAAGACAGGCAGAAAGATAAAATGGATGGATTTTCCATGAGCTTCCTAAATTATCTTATTTGGGAAAATTCATCAGTTTTCCCAGAGGCCCATCATTAGGAAGTAGGAGACCCAGGACTCGAGCCTGGGTCTGTCTTTTTCCCGTAACTAAGCCCTTCTCCTACATTGTTTGCCAGCATCTAAATCTAACCCTGAAATCTGACTTTGCAGCAGCACCTAGAGAGAGCAGGGAAAATGAGAAGGAAGGTTGAGAAGAAAGCTTCCTCTTTCAAGTGCATTTCAGAATCCACTTCAAGTGTCCACACCTCTATCCCCGACCTGCACTGTGGGTGTGTGTAGAGAGACAGACACAGACAGACCAAGAGACTGAGAGCCAGAAAGAGATCAAGGAACCTTTCCCAGAAAGCCTTTGGCAGAAATTTGCATGGAAATGTTTGGCTGTGCGGCTTTATTCAGTTAGGCACTTCTGCCGCTTCTCCATTCGTTCTACGAACACTAAGTATCTACTTTTATCGGGCACTTTGCTAGGTGTTGTGGATAAAGAGGTATAGGATACAGTCTCTGTCAACAGCACATCCACTGGTGATAAGAGTCCAGGGTGAGAGGTTCTGATGGCAGCATGCTCAGGGGCCCAGACTGGGAGTCGTACTGGGACTCAGGAAAACCTTCCTGGACCAAATGATTATGAAGCTGTGCTTTGAAAGACAAGAGGAGTTCGTGAGGTGAAGAAGTAAGGAGAGGGGCTTCTAGAAAGAGGGAACAGCATGCAAAAAACAACTAAGGGCAACTTAGTTCAATCCTGAGTTAACTGGCTCAGCTGGGTCCTCCCCATGATATCATTCTCAGGAGGAAAAGGAGATCACAGGGAAGAGGATGACCGGCCTGTCTGGGCCAGTTGGCAGGCGCCCTGCCCAATCCACTTACTCTATGTACCTGCTTCGTCCAACCTGGGGCGGATGTAGCTTCTCCGCTCACCTCCTCTGCTGCCTGATACATGGCAGATCCTTATTAAGGATTGCTAATCATGCATTATTTATACTACCTTCACAGCAGCCCTGTGATGTATCGCTATAAGTATTTCTACTTAGAGTTAACACAAGTTCAGACTTAAAAAACATATCCAGAATCACACAAAGCTAGGTAAACAGCTTTAGGTGCCTAAAAGCTCAGGCACAGATTAAGTGCTTTGTCCATAACAGTATGAGGATGGTGATGATGACGGCTAGTGATGATTATGCTGAGGAGGAGGAGGAGAGGGAGAAGAGAGAGGAGGAAAGGGAAGCGATCAGAGAGTCAGAAAAACCAGCATTTCTTTAAGGTTTCCAGTGTCTTTGTATCTGTTTCCATCAGGTGCAAACAGGATTTGGAAGGCTGGGCTCTCACTATTGGGGCTTCCAAACCCACGACGTTGTGCCGGACATTGTCACTCTGGCTAAAGGGATTGGGAATGGCTTTCCCATGGGAGCAGTTGTGACAACCCCAGGTAGGACCTACGAGTTCGTGTTTGCTTCTGGGCCTCCTGCCTCAGTGATGGTAGGAAACGTATGTTGGAACTTGTGTGGGTTGGAGACAGTGAGGGGAACTAGGCATGCATTTCCTAAGCAATGAAAAAGAGACACAGTCCGTCTGCCAGATTGAGGAACAGATGGAAGAAAGCCAGCCCTTTCTGCTCTTGCTGAACGGAAGACTAATTCTCCCACTCCCACAATGAAATGTAGGGTTCTACCACACTGACAAGATAGTGGAAAATGCCCCACAAAAACAAAACCAACACAAGAGATCCTTGTTAGCCAACCAGAAACCAATCCTGAAATTTCTAAGGGAATCATATTATGGAAAAGCTTGTTACTTGGTCTGGCCAAACCAATAAGCTATGAAATCAAGGTCCACTGCTGATGTCTCATCAACAAAACAGCCAAACATCCTACAGTCTCACTTAGCCAGAACATTAGAGTTAACTGTATTTTCCATTTTAGTGAAGTTTTACAGAAAATGTTTTTTTTTTTTTTTTGAGGAAGATTAGCCCTGAGCTAACTGCTGCCAATCCTCCTATTTTTGCTGAGGAAGGCTGGCCCTGAGCTAACATCTGCTGCCAATCCTCCTCTTTCTGCTGAGGAAGACTGCCTTTGAGCTCACATCCATGCCCATCTTCCTCTACTTTATATGTGGGACACCTGCCACAGCATGGCTTGTCAAGCGGTGCCATGTCCGCACCTGGGATCTGAACTGGCAAACCCTGGGCTGCTGAAGTGGAAAGTGTGCACTTAACCACTGCGCCACCGGGCCAGCCCCAGAAAAAGATTCTTATGAACCACTTATTGTTGAAAATCTTAAAATTATCTCGTTTGTTTTTCCCACTAATAGTAAGCCCATTTCAGAGGTACTAAAGGATAATTAAGTGCCTTGTGATAGCTCAGTGGTTTTATTGAATGAATTAAGGTACTAAAATGTGGACATAGAAGGTAAAGTACAATGAACCAAATATATACTCACCCTGAAACAATCCGCAAATTATCTACTAAATCTTTGATGTGAGATTTTTTTCTTTGAAATTTCTTTCTTAGTCCCAAGAGTGGAATACAGAAAAAAGGTTTTGCTAATGAAAGGTCTATGTAAATTCCCATAAATGAAGTTTTAAGGTACTTTTTAATTCACACAACACATTAAAGATTTTGGTGTCAAAGTTCTCATTGAGTAAAATAAGCAATTTTTCCTTATCCATTGCGTTAGTCAGCGAGGGCCACCATAACAAGATCCCACAGGGTGGGGGCTTAAACAACAGACATTTATTTCTCAGAGTTCTGGAGGCTGGGCGTCCAAGATCAGGGTGCCAGCAGAGCTAGTTTCTGGTGACAGCTCTCTTACAGACGGCCACCTTCAGGCTATGTCCTCACATGTCCTGTTCCTTGGAGAGAGAGTGCTGGTGTCTCTTCTTCTTCTTATGAGGACATCAGTCCTATTGGATTAGGGCCCCCTCTTTAAGACTTCATTTAACTTAATTACCCCCCTAAAGACCCTATCTCCAAATATAGTCACACTGGGCTTCCACATATGAATTGGTGGGAGGGACATAATTCCGTCCACAACATCCACTGTCTGGTGAGTAAAGAAAGAACTGGATATGATGCCATGAAAAATGCTAGACATACATACACACACCATGAAAGTAAATATAATCCAAATAATGTGTTGAGAGATTATAGATAGGAATGTGTCACTCTTTGCTCACTTTTTACTTTCTCCCCCTAGAGATTGCCAAGTCTTTAGCTAAACGCAGGTTTTGCTTCAGCACCTTCGGAGGGAACCCCTTGGCCTGTGCCATTGGATCAGCGGTGCTTGAGGTGTGTTCCAGCAGCCACATTAGCATCACTCATTTCACAAAATGGCGACTTCAAAACCACACACACATTGTCAGAACTCTATCACATGATATTACTAATGTGAAGAGGTGATTGCTTGTCTATGAATTTAAGTTAGATTTTATTATTCTGCCCCTCCCCCTTTTTCTAAGATCTATTTTGGGTACTTGAAGTATTGGATACAAAATTGTATATACTAAACCTCAGATGCACAGGAAATAAAAGAATTCCCCCTAGCCAGCTGGTAGCACTGAAATTCATTATTTGAGTGGTATTTTATGGATAGCTACCAACAGTTATCCTTGACTTCCATTTAATTTTGGCCCCGTCTTGTATATTCTTCCTTCCCTTTGAGGTGCTGTCATAAATTAAAAGACTAACGAGAACTTGAGTTCTCTGTGATTACAACCAGGCAATTCAGCTGTTGTTCAACCCCACCCCAGTGATTTTTGTCTGGGGTCTCATCTGTTGAAAAAGATTTTTTAAAGGCCCTTGCTAATATGCATAATGGCGTTTGCTTAAATAAGTACAATGCATTTCTGGAAGAATGTCCAAAAAGTTAAGAACAGCGGTTGTTTGTGGGGAAGGAAACTTGGTGGCTGGGGGACAGGGATCAGTGAGGGTCATTCTACCATATACTCATATACTTTCTGATTTTTGAAGTAGACATATGATTCACTTATTCAAAAAATTAAATTTCAAAGCATTTTTAAATAAAAAGTCAGTCAAAGCTGCCTTGCTAATTAAAAAGCATCTTCAAACATGATTAAATCGTGAAATGAAAAAGCATGAATAGGAACATGTCGTTTCATTTCGTAGACACTGCCTACTTTTTTTTTAAGTGCTGTTTCACTTCAACTAATTTAGAAGACACAGAAGATTTAGGTGAACAAATAGGATTTAAAAACATCAAGGTGTTCCCAGAGTCATGCAATTATTATCAGCTAAAGATAAATGTAGTATATTGCATGTATCTTGTCAAGAAGCACAGGTCTCTGCTGTGAGTGGAAGGAAGTGAAAATCCTTGTATACCTTCAGTGCCCTGGCTCTGAGCCCACACAGGGCTCCGCCCAGCTCCGGAGGCCAGGGCGCTGCAGTGGGGCCCTTGGACAATAACATCCTATGTCCAGCTGAGGGCTGCTGGACAAAGATCGACAAGCTCCCAGTAGAGCGAGCATCTGTGACATTTCTCTCCTCAGAGCATTTGTCTTATTCACCACTGTATCCCAGTTCTCAGAGATGCCTGGCAACAATGAACCTCAGGATTATGGACTCTGTCTTACAAATTGCATTGAGATGTGTCT
This sequence comes from Equus caballus, assembly GCF_041296265.1. Classification (NCBI taxonomy): domain Eukaryota; kingdom Metazoa; phylum Chordata; class Mammalia; order Perissodactyla; family Equidae; genus Equus; species Equus caballus. The sequence continues at coordinate 44,973,572 of NC_091704.1, forward strand.
TTTATTCTTTCCCAAATTCTTACCACTTCTGAAGATGAGGAAGTTATGGGGGAAGTCTCCCACCTATGAAGACTTTTTTTCTCCTTGAAGTAAATGTTTCTGTAGTATGTGGTACGGCCATACTAGACTTTGGGTTCCATTTGTCTGGTCAAGTTCCTGTAAAGAGAGTCATATACATTTACCTCTCCTTAAATGTACCTTTCTCAGTCAATTTTAGAACTTTTTTTTAATGCAAGGTCATTTGTGGCTTTCTCTCAACAGGTGATTAAAGAAGAAAATCTACAGGAAAACAGTCAAGAAGTTGGCACTTACATGTTACTGGAGTTAGCTAAGCTGCGAGATGAATTTGAAATCGTTGGGGACGTCCGAGGCAAAGGCCTCATGATAGGAATAGAAATGGTGAAGGATAAGGTAGGTTCTGATCTGCTGCTCTCTCTCTGGCTTCTTGGGGGCAGCGAGAGGTAAAGGGAGACGCCTCAGCTGCAGGTGCTTCATTCTTTCTCAGGGAGAGAGCACAGAGGACAGCAAGACTCAGCAAAGCCCGTTAGAGACGAGCAGGGAGTGTTGAGGATAAACAAAACGTTAGCGGGTCATCAAGAGTTCTAGACGGGTGAGGGAGGGCATTTGGAAAAGGAATTGATATTATTCTTGCCAGACTAGGCAAAGAGCACTGGTGATGACTGAATAGTTAGAAATATGGGGAAGGGACAAAATTGTTTAAGCAGAAAGAGCCAGGAGAAGGTTGTGGTGATGGTTTAGGGTGAGAATGATAAAGATCTATAGGGTTTTGTATTTGCTTGTTTGTTTGTGAATGGATTTCAATCTCTCAAGGAACCAGGGAGGAATGTGACTTTCTGATGACATTCCCCACTCTGACCCCAGACACAGTATGAAAACTGAAAGTAGCATTTTCCTCCAAACCAGTTATTCCTCCCAAATTCACTGTTTGTGTTTCTCCACTATTATCCACTTCACTATTCTCTGAATTACACAGCCTCAATTCCACAAAATAATCTGTGCCTCCTTCTCTCCCCTTATTTCTCGTGTCAAGGCCTGTGGATTCTTTCTTTACTGTGTCTCACATCCTTCCCTTTGTTTCTACTGTTGCCCCTACAGTCCATGTCAATAGGAAATTGTCTCTTTCCTCCATAAAAGCAAAGCCTAGATCCTCTGAGGAGAGCAACAGTAGGAGAATCTTGGCTCAAGGAGGAACAGTCAGACTAATCCTTGGCCCTAACTCTTGTCCATGGGGATCCAGCTCTCCCTTGGGTGACTTCTTGCTACTTGATCTTACTACACCATGCTTGCTTAGGAGTGTTGATGCTCAGTTCCTTCAACATTCAGACAAGACCGTGGCTATAAGACACTTCCATTAATACTGCACAGCAGAGGTAGTACAAGCTGGAATGCTTCAACAAGATTTTAAAACTAAAGGAAGACAACAAGAAAATAAGAGTAATATGAAACATGGCCTCTGGCTCACAAGCTGTAACATACTTATCTCTACTTGTGGACCAGTCAAGGGTTGTTCTCAGGTTCAGAAGAGTCCATGCTAGTCTCCAGCTCAGGTGCTCCCTCAAAGATAGCCAGACTCCTAGAAGGCTAGACTCCACAGAAGAAAGCCCCACGAAAGAGGAAGGGTTCCATCCCTTTCCCACTATTCCAAACCCAACTTGTGCATGCTCAAGGACACATGAGCAATGACGCTTGTCAGAACTGGATCTGTCAGGATGAAACATCAGAAGCCTCCCAGATGGCCTTAGATACAGAACAAGCTAAATTCTGGTACATTCATTCTACAATGGCATAGATATATATGTGACATGGCAAGATGTGCAAACTGTACTAGGGAAAAAGCAAAACAGCCTGTATAGTAGTATCTATATGATGAGCTCTCTTTCTCTTCCCTCTGCCATTTGGTAGTTGTAAGCTTGGGCTCTGGAGGCAGACTACCCAGGTTTAATTCCTGGCTCCTGCGTTCCCTACTTCTAATCATTGTCCCCTCAATGCCATTCACTTTCCTAACCCAAATGTCCCTCAGACTTTTCTCCAAGCATGGAATACAGCACTCTCCTCTCTATCTCTACCTACCTAAGGAAATCCCAGCCTTTCCCGAGATCCAAATCTTTATCACGTCTCCACCTCTTAAGGCCTTTGTTCCTCCCCCAATCCCGGGGCTCCAGCCATCAGAGAGTCTCTCTAGCACTCACTAGCTAAGAGTTCTTCTCAAAAGATCTTTCAAACCAGGTATTTGTTGACTCAGTTTTCACATGTAAATACCTTATTTTCCTAAATAAGTTGTACATTTTTGAGGCCAGGAAACATACAGATGGTAGGTGCTTTATAAGGGCTTGTTGATGGATTTCAGGCCCCTGCAACGCCTCAGACCACATTCATGTAATTATAACAGCTCAAAACTGTCCAGCATAACCCCAAATCGAAACTCCCATACACTGCAAGGATGTAAGTTGGAACAGCCCTTTGAACAGCAATTTGTCTGTCTCTGTCAAAATTCTAAATTTCTTTTGACCAAGCAATTCCACTTCTAAAAATGTGTCCTAAAGAAATGCTCACAGAAGTGTGTAAAGATATACATAAGCAGGGATGTTTGCAGCATTGTTTATAATCATGACAAATTGCAAACAACATAAATGCCCAACAACAGGAAATTGAACGCATTACCAACAAACAATTAAATACTAGGTAACCTTTAAGAAGACTGGGTCCAAATACACTGACATGGAAAAACGTCCAAGGGATATTGGAAATTGTTAAGAGCAAATTGAAAAACATTATAAAGTATGACTTTTTAAAAATATGCATATAGATGTATTTGTGTGCATAGAAAAAATGGTTCACATCAAATTACCAGCAGGCAGTGTCCCTAGGAGTAGGATTGGGGGAAGGGAAACTTGCCATTTTTACTTAATGCACTTTCATATTGCTTTAGGGTTTTTTTTTCCCAATAACCATGGATTACTTTTATAATTATTTAAATGCAGATTTGCCTCCTAAAAGGGCAAAAAAAACCCCAAAAAGTAAAAAAGATAAACGTGAAGCTACATTATACACCCAACGAGAGGTCAGTCACTAACATGCCCAGTTGGTTATCAGGCATTTGGGATGTAGGCCTGAGCACAGGGCCTGGGCAGGCTGTCCTGTGGCTGTGCCTTGTGAGAGCTTCCCACTCTGCTTTTCTCTGTGGAATGCATACAAGACGTTTGATTAGTCATAGCAGCTGAGGCCAGGGGGTGATAAAACGGGCAAGGGAGCAGGGAAGGCATTGGCCCAGACCAGGATGAAACCAAAAAAACTCTACCTCCCAGATCTTTAATATCCACCAAGGCCCCACCAACCCAACTTCCCATCATGAAACCTTTCCAGAGGGTGTCGGGCCCCCTCTCACCTCTCATCCCCTAAACCATATCGAACCTCTTTCCAGTTCTCCCAGTTTAGTCCTAAACTATTTTGTAGTGTTTGTCTCCCCTGTCTAGTAGCGGAGAACTTCATGGGCAAGCAGGAGTGCGTGATGACATTTTAGGATAGCTGAGAAGACCTGGTCTTTTCCCCCATCTCACGTCCTCCGTTATCAAGGAGTCTAAAAGTTTGAATGTTATTTTCCTTATCCTAATGCTTTAGGACAGACAAAAACTGCAAACATCTCCGGGAGGTCCAGTCTTATTCTGTGCTCCGACACTGCCACTTAACCAGCAATAACAGATTTGGGGAGCGAGTTGGATCAGGGATTGTGGGGGGAAGGGAATGGATAGTAAAGCCTAGAGGGCGGGTGGGTAGGAAGCCCACAGGAGAAGAATGAAGCTGGGAGCACCAGAGGGAGCCCTCCTCTACTGCACCATGGTCGCAGGGGCTCGCTCACGAGCCAGGACCAGGCCAGATGCATCTGAAACCAGAGAGCCAGACCCAGTGCTGATGATCACAACGGCAATGCTACAGAAAAATGAGATACCAGCGGCGGCACGGCACTCAGCACTCAAGATAGGAGCACTGCAGCAGAGTCCTCAGCCCAGGCACCCAGGAGCACTTTACAAATACAGATGCCTAGGCCTGCCCCAAATATTCTAATTCGAGAGGCCCAGCGTGAGGCCCAAACAGCGGGAGTTTGAAAAGCTTTCCAGGTAATGCAGACACACAGGCCTGAAATGACTAAGTTCGAGGGGGGCGTTTGTAACTCACGGACTCGGAAGACAGGAGACACACAGAAAGGGCACCAGTCCCCAGCCCAGGGTCACCAAAGGGGTACTGGCACATCTGCATCCACAGGGAGGAGCCAACTTCAGATGCCTAGTGACCTGAAACAGCCCCTTGGCTCTCAAAATGCTTACCTTTCCTAAAGCTGAAGGATTAAGTTTTGGGGGAAAAACAACAAATCCACAAGCGGGGAAGATAAGGACAAACAGCCCCACCCCAGCTGCCCAGTCCATGCTGTGGCCCAGGGAAAGGCTGGACTGGTTCTGAGCCATTTCCTGGACTTTGAAATGAGCTCTTTACATGGGCAAAACAAAGTGAAGAGCTGAGCAGAATTTCCACGTAAATAAAGCAGACTGCAAATTCAGCTGTTAAAGAACCACGCTCCCAGAGTCGCCATTAGCAGAGCCAAGATTCATTCGACTTTATTGTATCTTTGGAAATTTAGGATGAGCTGAGATAAAATATATATATATATATATATATTTTTTTAATAACTCCCAAAAAATCCGGTACAGCAATTAACAGCTTTATTCAATTACAGGAGGAGAGAGAGATGGGGAGGGAGAGAGGAGCATTGACTGCTTGCGTTTCTTTCTTTTTCTCTTGGGAATAACGTCTTTAACAATTCAAACACCAAACAGAAAATATTTTTTAAACATATTTACAGATGAGCCGCCAGCCTCTTCCCCCGGAAGAAGTCAGTCAAATTCACGAGGACTGCAAACACATGGGGCTTCTAGTTGGCAAATCCGGCATTTTTTCTCAGGTAAGAGAAAGGCTGGTCTTTACCTATCACTTTAGATAGGCCTCTCTGTGATGTCCCAATACTGGTCACTTTTCTTCACGACTATTCTAGGGGACCCAGTCTCATCTCCTCTAGGCACAGGTGCTCAGGTATTTTCCAAAGAAAGGGGCAGTGCGGCCTTCCGACCACCAGGAGGCGCTGTGTGAAATGGTTTGGTTATAGCGGTTCCGTGCAGAACAGATACAGAGGACACTGTGACAGGACAGCAACGAGATGCACAGACAAACCAGAGGATTTACAGTATAGGTCATAATAGAATCATAACAGTCATGCAATGGATAGCATGTCTTATGTATGAATTCGTTCTAACCCCTGTAAGAGCAACCCTAGGCGTTCTTGACTCAGCCTTGGGCTCTGACTTTGGGAACCCTATACTTGCTAAACCTTGGTGGCTGCTATGGCCAGGAGCAACCTAACAGTGTTGGCAGGCCCAGGTGACCCTGCAGGAGAGGTGGGGGACCACCCTGGTCGGGTCTCTAATGTGGAACTCAAAATCGGCCAGCCAGCCCCTCAGGCTGGGAGCTGCAGAGACCAAGCTCTCCCTGCCCCCTTCCTGGAAAAGCCGGGTCTGGCTGCACAGTCAGGACCCCGGGTGGGCCTGCCCGGTGGGCATGGGCTGCTGCTGCTGTCAGCAAAGCGATCTACCCTAAATCCCTCACAGCAGCAGGACCCTCCCCAGCGGCTGGCTCTGGGGCAGAGATTTAAGATTTGGGTAACTTGTGCTCCTCGCCTATTATTGTTCTTATCCTTTGTCATCTTTCTTTCCCATTTTAAACGTCCTCGTCCTTAGTCATTCATCCCAGTTTCCCTGCTCCATTCCTGCCTGTCACTCTGTCTCGGTGAACGCTTTTGCCTCGTACCTCTCAGAGAAAATTGAAGCTATTAGGCAAGATCTCTATAGAAATCATCTGTCCCCACATCCATTCCTTACCTCGTTTCCTGAAGGTTCAGAGAATGGGGTGTCTCTCCTGTTCAGACCCAGGTCTCCATGTGTGCTCTTGAGCTCAACGCTCCCTCCACCTGGCTCAAGGAAACATGTTTGTGTTCTCTTGTATCTGCAGCTTCCCCTCGACTTCTCCTCTGACGGTAAACAAACCGGTTCAAAGCACTCCAAGCCCAAACCAAACCCCCTCAAGCAAAACCAGGATAAGCACTTTTGCTGGACATGCTCGGGGAGTTTTTTCTAGTCCTGGTCCTAAGTATTTTTCTGTACAAATCAGGAGGAGTAATTTAATGATTAAAAATCCTAAGATGCACAACTTATGAAGACATGAAAGAATTAATTATCCACTGGCTTAGTTATTATTTCGTTATCTAGCAAACATTTAAATGTTAAGCAGGAGTTGCTATGCTGGGTGCTAAAGCTACAACGATACGGAAGATCTGGTCCCTCCCGTCGTGGTGCCGGCGAGAGAGAAAGACACAAAAACAGCAAATTACATTACGATGTAGCACGCTCATAGATAGCTATAAAAAGGGGTAGTAAAGGAGGAAAAAGAAAAGACCCCTAGGCCAGCCTTTCTGACTAAGCTGAGCCTTAAACAATGAGATAAACACTCAAAGCACATGTACAACTGTGGCAGAGTGCAAAGAGCTGCATGCACACTGCTGCGGCTGGAGCATAAGCCTTGAGGCAGTGGGGGGTAAGAATAAAAAACACCTCACTACTTGTCAGGCACTGTTCTAAACAACTTGTCTATATGAATTCATTTAATGCTCTCAGTAAGCCCATAAAATAAGTACTACTAGGGGCCGACCCGGTGGCGCAGCGGTTAAGTTCGCACGTTCCGCTTCTCTGCTGCCCGGGGTTCGCTGGTTCGGATTCTGGGTGCGGCCATGGCGCTGCTTGGCAGCCATGCTGTGGTAGGCGTCCCACGTATAAACTAGGGGAAGATGGGCACGGATGTTGGCTCGGAGCCAGGCTTCCTCAGCAAAGAGAGGAGGACTGGCAGTAGTTAGCTGAGGGCTAATCTTCCTCCAAAAAAAAAAAAATAAGTACTACTATTATCCTTATTTTACAGATGAAGAAAAAAAGAGCGGTTAAGTAAATTGCCCAAATCACACAGCCAGTAAGTGGCAGAACCAAGACCCAGACTCAGGCAGTCTGATTTCTGAATCCATCCTCTGAGGAGGATAAACCTGAGGGGACGAGACTGGAGTCAGGGAGTCAAGGTGGCGGCTCATGATGCTGTTTGAACTTGAGCCGTAGTAGTAGGGAGAGAGGAGACATTCAGAGGACAATTCTGGAATTGGAAATGCACAGGACTTGGATGTGAAGAACAAGGAAGAGGCAAGGATGAGTCCCTCACATCTACCTTGGTTTAGGGAGTGCGAGGATGAGCTCAGCTTTCAACAGGCTCCATGTGAGGTGTTTATGGACATCCGTTTCTTTAGAAAAGTCTGTAGCTCAGAGGAAAGAACTGAGGTGAAGATCATGATTTGGGATTTGGGAGTCATCAGCATATAATTGGAAAGATGAGAAATTCTCCTGGGAAGTGTGTCTAGATGAAAAGTGCAGTGAGATGAAGATAGAAACCCAGGTAGCATCAACATATAAAGGGCAAGTGGAAGAAAAAGTGCCTAGGCAGAGACAAAAAAAAAAGGGTGGAGACACGTGAGAAGAGGTAGGAGAGTGCTGAGTCATGGAAGCAAGAGATTGGAGAGGTCCGGGAAGAGGAAGGGACCCAAGTGCCAGATGCAGCAGACAAGGTCAGGAAGGATGCTCATTGGATTCTGCACTTAGCAGGTCACTGGCAACATGAACTAGAGTGGTGTCAGAATGTTTATAGGGGCAGAAACCAGCTTGCAGTGGGCTGAGATGTGAACAAGGAGGGCAGAGTGAAAAATAATGGCCAAGAAGCATCAACCAGTCTGTTTAGTAAATTTGGATAAAAGGAGAGGACAGCGCTTGTACAGTAGCTAGAAGGGATCCAGGGAGTCAACACACTTTTATTTGGTATGGTTTGAATTCGGGTTACAAGAGCTCAAAGCCTGTTAGTTTATAGGCTGAGGGGAAGTTGAAGATGCAAGAGAACATGGGGATGTTTCTGGGAGTGAAGGTGATGGCAGGATCAAAGACCAAGGGCACAGGTGGAAAATTTCAAGTTGAACGGTAGAGACAGCTTGTTCTCTGAACCTTCAGGCAGGGCTGTAAGAATGGATGTGGGAGCAAACAAGTTTATAGAAAGATCTTGCCTGACAGCTTCTGAAAAGCATGAGGCAAGATTGTCTATGAAATAGACAGAGGCGTGGGAGTTGAGCAAGGAAATTGAGAAGAATGATAAAGGTTTAGAATGGGAAAGGAAGCTGACGGAGGACAAGAAAAACTGGGGGGACCAGCAGAAATTAGAGACCCTGCATATCTAGTGGTGTCAGACTGCCCAGCGTGTGATCTTCTCTAATACTTCTCAGCTATCTATGTTGAGGCAAAACAGTTCAATTAGAGCTTTGATCAGGGCTGGGACCTTGCCACGTGGGTGCAGCAGCAGAAGGGTAGAAGTGCAAGCAACATACGGGGGCAGGTGAGAGAGCAGTTCAGACCATTCACCGTGTGCTCCAAGCTGGGTAGGAAAGGAAGGAGGACATCTGAGTCAGGCGATAGACCTGCAGATAATGGAGGAATGAGGAGACTGACACTTTCATGAGAAAGGCAGATGGAATGCGAATCAGAAATTGAGTTATTCCGGGTGAGGAGGAGGCTCATGGCGCTGGCCTTGGGTGTGAATGGATGCAAAGGAACAGAGATGAAGGTTCTGGGAGTTGTCACAAGAAACTGAGAAGCGAGTTTGTTGGGTTGTACACACGAACATGGAAGTCACCCTGGGTGATAGCAGAAATGGAGTGTAGATAAGTACCTAAGACCTCAGTGAAGGTGATAGAAGGACCAGGAGGTGAGAAGATGACAAAAAGGAAAAGAAGCAGAGCCAGATGGCACCAGAGTTTTACAAGGACTGGAGGATGAATGGCTTGGGTACAGCACTGGGGAGAAGGGGGGAGTCCAACCCACGGGGAAAAAATGTAAGAAATGTCGTAAAAACAAGATTTGGGATTCTCAGTTTAATGCATTTCCTCAAAGTCAGATTTGACTCTATGATGATCCACTGCTCTATTTCCCTTTGTCTCCTCAGACATTCCGCATTGCACCCCCAATGTGCATCACTAAACCAGAAGTTGATTTTGCAGTGGAAGTATTTCGTTCTGCCTTAATCCAACACATGGAAAGAAAAGCCAAATGAAATTTTTAAAAATAAAAAACCACAAGCCTCAAGAACTTCCCACTTATGTTCAAGGGTTAATTTGAGGAATTCCAGAACCACTAGTCTAAGGTGGTTGACTGCCTACCAGCCATATTTCTTAACAGAGCCTCTATTCTCTCGAGAAGTCCATCCTTCAGGAAGGGGCCTCTGTCCCTAGCCCAGAGAATAAATACCAATTAGTCTAGGTAAGTTATGGTAATTTGATTCCCCTTTGCAGTGATTGGTTTATGCATGATATGTGACATATTTTTGGACAATTAATCTTGAAGGAAAATCTTTTGGTGGAGGTGCCTTCAGGGAAAGATTTCTCTATTCTTCACTCTTCATCCCCATCTTTGGAAGAGATGTCTACTTCTTACACAGAAGCATCAAATGTCATGATGAGACTGCTGGAACTATGTCAGCCATTTTGGAGCCATGAGGACAAAGGTTTTTTGCTAAGGTTGGAAGGTGGAAGGAAGCTGAGTCCTTAGTGATGTCGATGAGCCACTGACTTAAGCAATCTGGGAGCCACCTTACTTTGAGGCTCCTGGTTAGATGAGATAATAAATTTGCTGTATTGCACAAGCCTTTTTGGTTGAGGTTTTCTATTATTGAAGCCATAAGCATCCTGAGAAATGCTGTAGAAAGTACCCCAGGTAGATAACTGTGCTGCTCTCCTTTAACTCCCTTAAAATGTGTATCAGAGCCTCCTCCATTCCCATTGCCCTCATCCTGCCCTGGACTATACCCTCATTACTCCTATTGCAACAGTCTTCAAGACCAAAATTTCCCAAATGTTAGTCATTAAAATACATGTTCATAGTGCTTTTTTCTCATATGTGTATACCACCTGTCTTAGGATTGACTTAATATTTTTCCTTAATTTGACTTTTTTTGTTTAGATATACAGTCAGCCCTCAGATCAAAGGCCTATGAGGATTACATCTGTACTGAACATGTACAGACTTCTTTTTCTTTATTTGCTAAACAATATAACAGCTATTTACATAGCATTTACGTTGTATTAGGTAGGATAAGTAATCTAAAGGTGATTTAAAGTATCCAGGAGGATGTGCATAGGTTATATGCAAATATCACACCTTTTTCTATGAGGGACTTAAACATCCATGGATTTTGATATCTTCAGGGGGTCCTGGAACCAATCCTCCGTGGACCCTGAGGGACCACTGTATTTGATAATAACCTTTCTATAGTTATAACAAATGAGAAATCAGTACTACTTGTCCTAACTGGAAAATAATCATAAAAATAGGGTGAATACAAAGCAATGTAAATCAGTTCTAGCGAGACACTAGGCAAATGATCTCAGCCTGAGGCTGTTCTCTCTTTGTTCAAGAAGATAAGAGAGTCTCTGAGGGGTGTTAGAAGAGACTAGCAAACTGAGATCCTCTTCTTAACACAAACAGAACAGGACCCACAGAACTGAAAGGGAAATAACTTTCCCAGCATGCAATTTGATGTTTATTTTAACTGTGTTCCACTTTGAAGCCATGTCTTAATGATCTCCCCCCTGAGGTGTCTGTTCCACTAACACAGCCTATACCTCACTGCCAGATTTGTCTCCCTCAAGCGTTGACCTACACAGGCATTCCCTTACACAAGCCTTCCAGTTGCTCCCCAGTGTCTCCCGGATAAGATCAAACCCCCTTAACAAGGAGCTGAATGCCATCCAGTATCCAATATCCAAAGAGAGCAAACACTTTAGAAAGGCTCTGTTTGGGCACAGTGGAAAGATTATTGGATTAAGAGTCAACTGACCTGAATTCCAAACTCAGTCCTTCTACTTACTTGCTACAGACGCCTTGGAGAAGACTTTTAACCTCTTTTTAACCTCATTTTGTTCCCAAGCATATCAATACTTGCCCTTGCTACCTCATGAGATGGGAACCAAATGAGGTAATGGATGTAAATGTGCTTTGCGAACTAATGAAGTATGCAAATAGAAACTACTTCCCTTCAAGCAACATTGCTCTTCTTCCCTTCACTACAAAATCTCCCACGAGCAGTTTTTGTGCTCCAATTATCCTCCCTGCCTCTCCTCCATGCCTCAACCACTAGGATCTCATTCCTGCCTCTCATTCCTTGGAAACTGCCTTCTCCAAAGGCCACTAGTGGTTTCCTTATGGCCCAAACTTAGTGTTTCCTTTGTTCTTTCTAAACAACTGCTCCTTCTTGAATAAGATTTCCTTGGCTTCAGGGCTGGCCCCGTGGCTGAGTGGTTAAGTTCAGTGCTCCACTGCAGGCGGCCCAGTGTTTCGTTCGTTCAAATCCTGGGTGCGGACATGGCACTGCTCATCAAACCACGCTGAGGCAGCGTCCCACATGCCACAACTAGAAGGACCCACAATGAAGAATATACAACTATGTACCAGGGGGCTTTGGGGAGAAAAATGAAAAAAATAAAATCTTTAAACAAAAAAAAAGATTTCCTTGGCTTCTGCACTGTGGTCCTTCTATCTCAGATTGCTCCTTCTCAGTCTCTTTCCTGGCAGCTCCTCAACTACAAGGTTCTGTCCCGGACCACCTCTTCTTCCATGCTCTGCTCTCTGCCTATGGGTAACCTCATCCACTGTGGAAATGTCACCTATCTTGACTATGCTGATGACTTCCAAATACTCATCTCAGTCTCAACCTTTTTTCTGAGCCTCAACCCCAGAATTCTAGCTGTCTGTGGCTTCATTTGGATGTCACAAGGACACTTCAAATTCAACATATCTAACATAAAACACACTAAATCTCTCTCTTCCGATGAATCCCTTCTTGATTAATGGTACCCCTTTTGTCTCAGACTCACAATTTAGGGCATTATTTTCCTTGAAGTTATCTTTTTTGTCCTTCAAATAACTAAGTCTCATGAATACTGTCTCCAACATAATTTTTCCAATATGATCCCTTTATACCAAGACTGCCTTAATTTGAGCCATCATCACTCTCCTAAACTAAACTGCCTCCTAACTGATATTCTGGACTCCCTCCCAATCCATTCTTTACACTGATACCAAAGTCACTTAAGTAGAGGATAAATATGATCACATTTCTCATCTCTTGAAGCCTTTGAGGGTTCCCACTGCCCATGGAACAAAGTCCAAACTCCAGCTATTATGGCCTTCAAGAGCCTTCACAGTTTGTCCCAAACCACCTGTTTTCTCGGCTGCTCTTTCCATGTCATGCACATTGTTTCTTTGCTCCTATACTTCACTCTCCCTGGAGTTTCCTTCCTCTCTTCTTTCTCAGTGGAAATTATGAGGTGAGGAGGATGGGACAAGAAAACTGACACTTACTTCCTAGTTATTCTTCAAAGCCTTCCCGCTTTCAATATTCCTTTTATTTTAAGATAAAGGAAAAGGGAAGACCAATGTAAGTAAAGTTTATGATAACCATTTAGGAATTTAGAAAAATAGTAAGAGGAAACAATACAACACAAATTTAAAATAAAACAAAAACAAAAATATTTTCATGCTCAGGCCAAGGTTCTTGCTGGTGCCAGGACCTCCTCTCCTGGAGGAAGGGGGCTGAAGGATTTAGCTGTTCAGATAAATCTATAGAACATATTTCTATGGCTTCTTGGGTCCTCCAGGATCTTGCGTTTACCTACCAGTACACTCTGTTAGTCTCCCACCTCCAGGGACATGAAGAATAAAGGCCAGCAACAGGATTCCCGAAGGTAGCCAGGTCCTGGGCCTCATTTCTTGACTATGAGGCTTGCACGGTTCTATCCCAGTGCCTGTTGATCAGGATTAACCACTCCTCGTCCTCGAAGAGCAGCTGGGGATTGAAGATGGGTAAGCCATCAGAGGCATGGAGCAGAAAGGGCAATAACTGTGGCCTTAGAGTGTTGATGGTCACTCACTTCTTTCACAAGTTTCTAATCATGATGGAGTCCTCGTCTTTCCATTTGGAGCCGTGGGCAGGACCATTCCATTCCATTCCATTTTCTGCTCTACCCACAGGAGGTGGGATGTAAGCCAGCTTACATAAGGCAAGGAGGCCACATTCTTGCCAAGCTCTCTTTTATTTCCTGTCTTGTTAAAACTCTCTGAAGTGAAGATAATGAACACTTAGCTCAAGTAAACTTTTTTCCACACAAGGAACATATTGACAGTTAATCATGTGATTAGAATATAACATTGAAATCTTGGCAATTGTTTAAAAGCCCTTGAAATGCCAATCTACTCAGAAGGGAGTAATTTAAAAAAACTCACATCAAGCTTTAGTTATACCATAATAATAATAATATAAAGAGATGTAAAATACATAAATTGGTGATACAGTATTAAACTATGGCTCTTATTTGTGTTATAAAGCTGCATCTTTTATATCAGTGTAGTTTTTAATTTGCCAGTAATTTGAGCTAACCTCAAAAGGTATTTCTACACTATGGAAGGACTTAATTCTTCTTCCGTCTTTAAATCTTACTTAAATCTCACTTTTCTTACAAAGAACAACAAAAGAATCCCAGAAAACATCACAATCTTTGCCACTTCATCATTAGAGTTAATGCTAGAGCATCACAGTTGTTGTTTGAAGCAGGGTGCAGGCTGCCGGACCCTGCATCAGCAGCTTGCTCTGGCTTAACAAAAGCTGAAACCTCACTTGCAAGTGAGGTACAGAGAGTAAAAATGGCACACCTTTGCCCCATTAAAAACGGGAATAGTAGAATACGACACCACAAAGTATCTCAACACGGACAAGAGGACCACCTAACTTAGTAAGAGTGAAGACACAGAAATGAAAGCTTAATTATACCAACCCCTTTAGGTGTAGTTAAGATCAAGTCGCTACCCCTGGGTCAGCTTGGTGGCAGATGTAGGGAGTGTTTGGTAGAACTGAAGGCGTTGTGCTAGTAATCCATGATGGAGGAGAGACGTCAAGAACACAACTTAATACAATTTAATCAAGAACTGGTTAAGGAGGGTCATTGCAAACAGCAACTAATGAAAACAGAAACTTTTAATTCAATGGGACGACAAGACGCAATGGAGGGAGCCTGCACAAGCTCTCCACTGGACTGGTTTTGGGCAAGTTAACCTCTCTGAGCTGAAGCTTCTTTGGGTCCAAAAAGAAAATAATATAACCCTATAGAACCCTTGTGAGGATTTAAATAAGAAAATATACTGGCGGCTGCTCAGTTAAAATTAACTCTTTCCTTAGCATTGCTTTCCTTTGGACCCAGAACTTCCTTAGTTGGCACTTGGCTCTCACCATCTTGGACTAGTGTTTATTCTTGTGTGTGTATCTTATCTCCCTAAGCAGACTCTGCACTGCTGGCGGGGTGACCTTGTCTTCTCCATCCTCATGTACTTAAGACCTAAAGCAGTGCTCCTCGCAGAAAGGCAAACACTAACTCCTAGTGGTGCTGTGTGCATTTTAGCCATAGATGCTACAATGTCACCAACAGTTTAAGGCAGCAATGAGCCCATCTGAAATAAGCAACAGCCAGTTGATATGGGTTTTTATATGTGTGTGTGTGTATTCATGAACACATATTATATATATATTTAGAAACATATATGATATGTAAAGAAATATGTATTTAGAAATACCAAAATAGAATTTTGGTAATAAAGTACCAGAGATTATTTTAGAAGAAAAGGAAACCACCTTGGATGAAATGCGAGAAGGACATAATAACACAGGAGGAATCGAGAGGGTTTCCAGACGATTTTTATTCATTCTCCAAGGGGGTCTTACAATTCTTTGCACTTTCTTCAGGGCCCCAGTTCACACCTCTGCCCTTCTCACTCTCAGTAAGTGACTTGGCATTTAATTTATCAGAAAAACATTGAAACCATCCAGCAAAAATTTTGATCCTTATCACTCTCCTGCTGAATACGCTCTAATGCCTTCCTACTTGTCTGTCCCTTGCTTCCCCCGAGCCTGGTGCCCCTGTGCCTTTCCCTGGCTTTCCGCTCTCTGGTCAGGCTAGTCTCCCCATCTACCTCAGGGCTTCTGCACACCATCTTCTCTCACCTGCAGTCCTACCCGCCCCAAGCCCCCAGGTGTCACCTGTTACCACTTCCTCATCCTTCAGAGAACCCATATCCACATTCACAGTCAGGTCATTATTTCACATGAATCTTCACCTTTCCCCCCAGCATATTCTCCAAGATCTTGCTGCATAAATTGTTCATTCTCTGCTGGATTTTCAGCTTCTACATTCTTCTTCCTTTTTTCCCCTCAGCCTGTTGCCATACTTGTCTCTCTCATTTAAAAAAAAAAAAAAACTTCCTTCAAACATATATCCTCTTCCTAAAAGCGATGCTACTGGGAAAAAAACTGTAGGCTCCCATGAACCTACTCTCGCAAAAGTGACCAATAACCTCTGTGATGGTTAATTTTATGTGGCAACCTGACTGGGCCGTGGGACGCCCAGATATCTTATTAAACATTGTTTCTGGGTATATCTGTGAGGGCGTTTCTGGAAAGGATGAGCATTTGGTTAGGTGGATTGAGTAAAGCAGATGGCCCTCCCCAATGTGAGTGGGCATCATACAGTTTGTTGAAGACTTAAGTAGAACAGAAAAGTAGAGGAAGATTGGATTCGCCCTCTCTGCCTGACCACTTGAGCTGGGAGATCCATCTCCTCCTGCCCTCAGCATTCGTGATTCTCAGGTCTTCAGTCCCAGACTGAATCTACACCATTGACGACTCTGGCTCTCAGGCCTTCGCATCACACAATTGGCTTTTCTGGGTCTCCAGCTTACAGACAATAGGTTGTGGGACTTCTCAGCCTCTGTAATCATTTGAGCCAATCCTTATAATAGATCTCTTTCTAGATATATAGATAGATATCTATCTACATTTTATATGTATAGATAATATATAGATAATACATAGGTCCTATTGGTTCTGTTTCTCTGGAAACCCTGACTAACACAACACCCTACTTGCCAAATTCAACAGAAAAGCTTCAGCTCTCACCTTACTTGGCATCTCTGTGGCAGCTGCAACTATTGGTCATCTTCTTCCTCTAAAAATTCTCTCCCTCTCTGTTTGGTTTTATGGCTCCACAGTCTTCCATTCTCTTACTACCTCTTGAGTCTTTTGCGTTCTCAAACATTGGTTTTTGTTGAGTTTGCTCCTCAATGCTGGGTACTCCAGGGATTTTTACTGCACCTCCTTTTTTTCCTCTTTGTATACTTTATCTGGGTGATTTCATCCATTACCCTTGGTGGCTTTATTATCTAGATGCTGAGGATTCACAAACATATCTCCAGTGCAACTTCCCCGCGGCTTACAGACTCACGTTGTCAGCAACTCCTGGAACATTTTCCCCTGGGTACCCCAAGCACTCTCTTCCTCCACCCTGGAGCACATATGCTTTCCTGGGCTCAGGAGACATTGACTGAGCCAACTCCCTTCTTGCTGTAAGTGCCTTGTGCAAGCAATGTCCCCACCCACCCAAGCCAGTCTTAACCAAACTTCTGAGTCTTGCCTCCCTGCCATCCCCTTGTGCAGCCCCTGTAACCGCTGATTACAGCTTTCTTGCCTCTTGTGCCGGCCCCAGCCCTGGCTGTCACGGCTGATTGGGAGTTTCCTCGCTAGCCCTTGACACACTTTGGACCGTCTTCATTCTGCTCATTGCTCTGTTCCCTCCCTTGTCACATTGCCCAGGTTGACAGTCAACACCTCATCCTCACCCATGCAAGAATTAAACAGTGGTTGTTCCTGTTATCTAACTCTCTCTCTGCTCTAACTAAAAGCCCCAACTTGCAGGCATCATTGATTGCCAGTTGAAGCAAATTTTTTAAAAAGCAAGGAGGTAGGAGGAGAGAGTGGAAACTGTGCCAGAAATAAAATATTTTTAGGATTTTTTTTCTTCCTGTGATGGTACTGGGGGTGAGGAACGTCAAAATAGTAAGTGAACTTTAGCAGAGGTGTCATTAAAAACCACTGTTCCAGCTGAACTGGTCTCCAGCTAATTCCATTTAGCACTGCTACCCACTAGGACCTGGCACAGGGGACTGACCCATGCTCCTTGGATGGTCCTGTGTCAGTTCCATCAACCCAGGCAGGAGAGCCCTCTTTATTCTTGGTAATATCCCTGGAGTCAACTCCTAGTCCCTGGGAGCCATCTCCAGTAACCTGCCTGCTTTCTTTTTTTTTAGCAACATCCCACCTTCCTTCCTCTTTTTAGCAGGGAGCTCCTTCCCTTCCCAGGAGCATTGCCTTCCTCTACCTGTCTATCTCTTCTCATACTTCTTCAAGCACAATCCTTACCCCCAGAATCAACTCCTCCCCTACCCTTCTAATCCTTCCAGACGATTGTGGAACAAGTCAGTGGGTTTTGGTACAAGGAAGCAAGATGCATTTTCATTCAATCCTTTCAGTGTAGCAAAGAAAGGGAAAATAGGTTTCTGTATTAAACTTTAAAAGATTCAGATTTTGCCACTCTTGAAAATATCTTTCAGAAATCCATGCTGTTTGGTTGCACAAATTTAAAAGAATATATCTGGAAAAGAAGAACAAAGTTGGAGGAATTACATTTTCTGATTTCAAAACTTACTACAAAGCTACAGTAATCAAAACAGTGTGGTACTAGCATAAGAACAGAAATATAGACCAATAGAATAGAATAGAGAGCCAAGAAATAAATCCTCATGTATATGGTCAATTAATTTTTGACACGGGTTCCGAGACCATTCAATGGAGAAAGGATAATCTTTTCAACAAGTTGTGTTGGGCAAACTGGATAACTACATGCAAAAGAATGAAATTGGAACCTTCCCTTAAAACATATACAGAAATTAACCCAAAATGGATTAAAGATTTAAATATAAGAGCTAAAAACTATAAAACTCTCAGAAGAAAACATACATAAAAATCTTCATGACATTGGAGTTTGGCAATGATTTCTTGGATATGGCAACAAAAGAAAAAATAGACAAATTGGGCCTATTCAAAATTAAAAACTCTTGTGCATGAAAGGGTATTATCAGGAGAGTGAAATGACAGCCCACAGAATGGGATAATATATTTGCAAATCATATAGCTGATAAGGACTAAATATCCAGAATATATAAAGAACTCCTACAACTCAACAACAACACAACCCAATTCAAAAAAGGGCAAAGGACTTGAATAGACATTTCTCCAGAGATGATATACAAATGGCCAATAAGCACATGAAAAAATGCTCAGCATCACTAGTCATTAGGGAAAGGCAAAGGCAAAACCGCAATGAGAAGTAACTTATAAACCATTAGGGTGGCTATTATTAAAAAGAAAAAAACCCACGAGAATATAAGTGTTGGTGAGGATATGTAGAAATTGGCACCCTTGTGCATTGCTGGTGGGAATGTTTTCCGCTATGGAAAACAGTATGGCAGTTACCCAAAAAGTTAAACATATGATCCAGCAATTTCACTTATGGATATATATCAAAAAGAATTAAAAGCAGGAATTCAAACAGGTATTTGTACAACCATGTTCATAGCAGCATAATTCAGAATAGCTAAAAGTGGAAACAACTCAAATGCTATCATTGGATAAATGGATAAACAAAATGTGGTATATACATAAAATGGAACAGCATTCAGTCTTAAAAAGGAAGGAAATTCTGACTCATGCTACACCATGGATGAACCTTGAAAACATTATTCTAAGTGAAATAAGCCAGCCACAAAAGGACAAATATTGTATGGTTCCACTTCTATGAGGTACCTAGAGTAAGCTAAATTCAGAGAGACAGAAAGTATAAGAGAGGTTACCAAGAACTGGGAAGGGAAGAGAATGGGTAATTACTGTTTAATAGGTATGGAGTGTCTGTTTGGGATGATGAAAAAGTTCTGAAAATGGATAGTGGTGACTGTGCAACTTTGTGAATGTGCTTAATGCCACTGAATTGTACACTTAAAAATGATTCAAATGGTAAATTTTTCAACAATTTTTAAAATTTTTGAAAAGAATATATTCATGTGTAGGGCATGTTTCTTCCAGCAAGGATAGAGTGAAGGATTAACAGAGAGATTTAGACTACATAAATACGTGGAATGACAGAGCGATTTAGTCGCTTTATAGCAAATAGGTCTCACTTCTCCATTTCTAGGTGAAAAAAAATGTTCACTGTAGCACAGAGAACTCATGTCTTTTCTTCATGCGTGGGTTTCTTAATATCAGACGTTTGGTCTCAAATCATTCCTGGAACAAGTAAACGCACCAATACATGTATAAATAAATGTCAGTCCAAGCAGTGGTGCCCGATTCACTGTCCACGGAGCGCCATCACCAAAGCAGGGGAGAATCTTTTCCTCAAGCAACTTCTCTCATTTGTAAAATGAGCAGGTTGAACTAGATAAACGCAAAGGTCCGTACCAGCTCTAGCATTTTGCTACTCTCTGAAATGTTAAAGCAGCAGCAGGACACAGCAAGAGGGCTTTGATAAAGTCCTTCCTGGAAACAGAAGTAAGTGAGTTCTTGAAGTGATGAGTCCTGAGGCTTTGGGCATCGCAGACTTGTTCAGGTCTGAGGTCTAAGATCTCCCGGCAAACAGACACGTTCCTAAGGGCTGTAAGGATGCCAGAGTGGTGCTACTGATGCGGGAAATTGGAAAGCGAGTCTCGCAGACCTGGGGATATGGAAGACTTTCTTTCCTTGAAGGCATCGATAAATGTCTGAGGCTTTTCTTGAATGCTCCAGACCAGGCATAGGCTTGGCTCAGAGCAAGCCTCAGGAAATCTGTCCTGATTACGGTTGCTCGGCATTCTGCCAGCCAATCTGCTCTCAGGTTACATTGTTTCTCATCCTGTGGTGAAGCGCTTATGGCACGAAGTCCCAGGCACAACTAATAAATGATTAAGATGAAGGGGAAATTAGCTTAATAAGGTTACTATGCATTAAAAATAAATAAATCAAGCTTTAGATGTTAAAGCTTCCACAAAAGTAATGAATCAATTCCAAAAATTCCAAAATATACTAATTTTAAAAGGTATAATGACATTATTAGGGGCCCCCAAAAAGGGCGATAACTTTGGGGGAGGGCATTACTACATTCTCTACTGAGGTTGGCTGTGCTGATACTGGTAGGATGACAAAGAATTAAACTTGAGGTTATATTACATTTTTAGAAAAATAAGACCTGGTCCTAAGAACCCGAAGTTTCCATTTGAAAATGGATCATGGGGTCAAAGCAGACCCAGGCCTTCCCTAAGTATTTCTGCTTGCCTCTTGCCCTCCAGTGCAGAGTGGTTTCACAGCTCCTGCGTAGTAACGAATAGAGTGTATCCTTCCAGAAGTTCCACTGTTTTGCTCTTGAGGCAGGATACAGTAAGTGTCAAATGGAGGAAGATTTCAGAGGAAGAAAAACTGACTCTGACTGAGGAGGTATTCGGAAAGCTGCGTGGGAAAGGAGTTACTTAAGCAATATTGCTCTAAACCTCAGTTAACAGGGGCCCCTGCCCTCGACCCTCAGCCTTAGAGGGGTCCCATTCTGGCCTTCCTTTGGCCATACCCCTCCCTAGAGATCAAGGAATCAACAAGGCCGTGAGGTCTAAGATCATAATCTAGACACCCAGGACCCCAGAATTCCAGAATCCCCTGCCCAAATGGTTCCACGCTCACTTGCAGGGTCCACATGGGGTTCTTCCTTGGGGGTCCACTCCTGGGGCAGCTGGTTGCAAAGGTTTAGATGGAGCTTGGACCTGAGAGCTGGGATATCTACACAGACACACACAAAGCAGGATGGAGGTGAGAGTGAGAAGACAGGCGGGGTGAGAGATCAGGGGTCAGGTCTTCCCATGCCACCACTTTCTGGTAGGAAATGTAAGGAATCTGAGAACTCAAAATCATTTGGGTCCTTATAAATTTATAATTGCCAAGATAGGAGGAGAAAGCATATTTAACTTAATAGTTTGTTAGCTTGATTTATAACTTTGAAACATTTCAACATATGGTATGTGGGTCTCCATGTGTTCTCCTCCTCCAGATCCCATAAATTCTAGGGGCATGCCTACACTTAAAGGATGACTCGAAGGAAGGGTAGGATTTGGAAAAGCAGAGAGGAGAAGGAGAGGTTTCAGATGGGTGGCATGCAGTGAACAAAACAATGGACTCCTTGTTTGGCTCCCTTGGAATGCCATTTCTCCAGCTAAATATTGCTAAGTATCTTTAATTAATTTCCATTATACTCTGGATTCGGAGTTCCTGAATGTTTCAAATATTACTGACGTTACCACTTTCAAGGCCCCTGTCCAATGTGCCCTCCTTTAAGAGCAGCACCCAGAACCGAACACACAGTGGAGGAACCCCACCTCCCCTGTTCTGGACCCTGTCTGGCTATTAACACATCCTAAGGGCAACGGACATTCCTTGCACTCAGACTCACGGTCATATTGTCATCAACTCTAATCCCCACTTCATTTCCATGTCTTATGGTTAAGTCATGTTTTCCCCATTCTGTTTTATTCTAGGTATATTTTTAATGCAAGTCATCTATGTTTTGATTACCTGCTCTTATTTTTTTCTAGAACTCATCTGCAAGCACTTTTGGATCCTGAGTCCAACATCCCAAGCCTTTCTCATCACCTGGGTGGAAGCCCTGGTTTGGCATCTTCCCAGGGAGGGAGTGCGATGGTAAAGAACTTGGGGTTTGGGACCACACAGCCCTGGGTTCAAAGCCCAGTTCTGCCACTTTCTAGTTGTATGACCTTGAACAAGTTACCTGACCTCTCTGAGCCTCTGTTTCCTCCTCTATTCAAGGAGGCTAACAGTACCTTCCTCAAAGGAACAGAGAGGATACTGTGTGTGAAGCACACGGTGCATAGCAGACATTAGATAAATATTAGTGAGATGCCTTTCATCTTTTTTGTTACCACAAAATTTCTATAACTTGCAGTAAAGAAGGTACTAGTTTTCTATTGCTGCAAATAAATTTCCACAAACTTTGTGGCTTTAAACAGTGTCCATTCCACAAACTTAGTGGCTTTCAATAGTGTCCATTAATTTGTTCAGGGTTCTGTTGGTCAGAATTCCATGTAGGTCAGCTGGGTTCTCTGCTTAGGGTCACACAAGGCCTTGGCTCATATCTGGAGGCTATAGAGAAGAATCAACTTCCAGGCTTATTCAGGTTGTTGGTGGAATTCAGTTCCTTGTGGCTGTAGGACTGAGGTCCCTGTTTCCTTGCTGGCTGTCAGCCAAGAAACCCTCTTAGCTGTGTAAGGCCACCTACATTCTATGGCACATGGCCTCCTTCACCTTCACGACCAGCAAGGGGCATCAAATCGTTCTCATACACTGAAATCTCTCTGACTTCCTCTTCTGCCACCAGCTGGAGAAAATTCTGCATTTCTATGGGCTTATGTGATCGAATTTGACCCACCCAGAGAATTCCTTATTTTAAGGAGAACTGTGCCATATAACATAACAACTACAGAAGTGATATCTCATCATATTCACAGGTTCTGGGGATTAAGGCAAGGACTCTTAGGGGGCCATTTTTAAAATTTTCTCCACCACAAGAATAAAATTCAGGAAATAAACAACATGTGCTGCTGGGATGAAATTCCAAAAGTACAAAAAGGTGAAAAGAAACTCTCCAGCCCCTACCTCTTCTCCCATTGCCTGGCTCACCTCATCAGGGTAGCCGCTGTTAACACCCTTCAGCCACCATAGATCACCCAGGCATTGTGCTTTTTTTAACTTAACAGTATATCTTGCAGACCATTTTGTAGCTTGTACAGTAATTTATTGGCTCTTAATGGATATTTAGGCTATTTAGAATATTTTGCTTTTACAAAAATGGCTGCAATTAAAACCTTTCTACACAGTGTGAATATATCTTCAAGATACATTTCCAGAGTGATCATTTTTGAGTCAAAGATTATATACATTTGTAATTTTTATGGCTTGCCTGTTCTTCTGCACCCTCTCAACAGAATGTTTTCAAACATCTTGAATTTTGCAACTTGATAAGTGAAAAATGGTATCTTCCTGCCTGCGTATTTTTTTTTAAGATTGGCACCTGAGCTAACAACTGTCGCCAATCTTTCTTTTTTTCCCTGCGTTTTTTTCTCCCCAAATCCCCCCAGTCCATAGTTGTATATTTAGTTGGGGGTCCTCCTAGTTGTGGCATGTGGGATGCCGCCTCAGCATGGCTTGGTGAGTGGTGCCATGTCCTCGCCAAAGATCCGAACGGGGGGGGGACCCTGGGCAGCCGAAGCGGAGCGTGAACTCAGCCACTCGGCCATGGGCGGCCCCTTGCCTGCATATTTTGATTTCCCTTACTTGAGTGAGCCTGAGCACCCTTTCTGAAAGTAAGTAATTCGAATTTCTATGACTTCCTGCTCCCGGGGCCCGTGAGCTGCTGTTCTGGTTGCAGTCTTTGTTCTAGTTGTTGTTGCTTACAGTAACCAAAGTTAGTTTTTATTACTTGTGGTAAAAGCGCTTCACTTTTACAAATTATAATTGCAAAACGCCTCAGACTGCTGAGCCTTGAGGGGCCCACGATCTAGCACTCTTCTTCCCGCCTGGGTTCTAAAACAATCGAGAGGCAATGGACTAAAGCAGACGGGCATCTAAATACCAGCCGTGTTACCCAACGTGTGTGGCAACAATGGCTTCCCATCGCTAAACCCCAGGGGGAGACGGAGACCACCCAATCACGGCAGCACTGCACCGCCACGGGCCTCGCAGCCGCGCCACCCTCCCCCTGCCGGCCACCCCATCAAAGGGCAGAGTCTTTACTGCTTTACTCACTGTGGTCCTGGATCAGACCAGAGCAATCCCACTCTACAGGCGCACAGGCCAGGCGAAGGAAGGAGAAACGCGGTGGGGCGGGAAACAGGCCGAGCTACTCATGCCCACTTCCTCTCCCAAGCCCACCAATCCGATAACCACACGTTCTCCTCTAAGGCCAGACGAGTACAGGGACAGGGAGGCTGGACAGCTAACGTTCAGCAGGACGGGGAGATGAGTGGGTCACCTCCACAACTTGCACTAGTATAATGCTGCTTTGAGTCTGTCTCCTATAAAGTATGGGAGGGTTTGAAAAAATATTAGGAAGCTGGTGAATTTCAAATTTCCTTTTCAAAAACAAATGAACTGGATGCTTCCCTCACCCCAAAGCTACACGATTTCACTTTAGAAGGGCCCTGTCGATACTGAGGGAGGAAGTTGTGCTCAATCCAGAGCCTGATGGAGAACACTAGGTGAGGGCAAAACTCATGGTTTGAATATTCAGGAGGTTTTAAGGGTTCAACCTCTCATCAAGTGTGTATAGAGCCAGTGAGGGTGTGTCTGCTGTTGATGGAGAGCTGCGCTCTCTCATTAGATGACTTCGTGTTGGGTAAACACAGCCAGGACTTGGCTGTACCAAGTGGGAGAGCCTACTGGAACGGCCCCATCAGCGCAGCTGCAAGTGGAACCACACTAGGATTCAGCATTTAAAATACCCAACAAAGGATTTGCTAATCCCATTTATTTTCCACAGAACAGCACACAATGAGTGGCCAGAGAGCTCTAATCAGTCTGCTTTCTCTGTGTGTGCTCTGAATTCGGCTTGGAATTCAGTTCAGGGAGTATTTCCTAAGCACCTCCTGTGGTTCCAGCACGTTGCAGAAGATAGAAAAGGAGGACAGAACCCCTCCCTGCCCTTAAGGAGTTTACAGTCTAGTTGAACCCCAGACTCATCAACAGAGCAGCTGTGCCCCAGGCCCAGTACTTGTGTTTCACAGGCATTATCACTTGGTCCTGGCAACAACCCTTTGCACTAGGTGCCTGTCGGGGGCAGCCTAATGCACCTCCTGCCCCGAAGATGTCTACATTCTAATCCCTGAAACCTCTGCCTGCTTCCTCACAGGGCAAAGAGGACTGTGCAGAGGTGATTGAGGGTCGTAGATGGGAAGGTTATCCGGGATTATCCAGGTGGGCCCAGTATAATCACAAGCGTCTTTCTAAGCAGGAGGTCAAAGTCACAGGAGATGTGACAACTAACCATTGCTGTCTCTGAAAATGGTAGGGGGCCACAAGTCAAGGAATGCAGGCGGCCTCTAGAAACTGGAAAAGGCAGGGAAAGGGACTCCCCCCAGAGCTTCCAGAAGGGACGAGCCCAGCCACCTGACACCTTGACTTTTCCCCGGTGAGACCCATCTCAGACTTCCGACCTCCAGAACTGTAAGGAATAAATTTGTGTTGTTTCAAGTCACCAGGTTTGTGGGCATTGGTTACAGCAGCAATGGAAAACTAACACAATATGGTGACACTCCTTTTCTCAGTGAGGTTAACTAATTTGCTTAAGGGAAAACAGCTGGGGAGCAGCAGAGCTGGGCTTCAAACCCAGGTCCGTTGACTTGCAAAACCCAAACTCTTTTTTCAGAAGTACACAGTCCTCCATCGCATAGAGAACATTCCAGTGAATTACAGGACAACACAGGCAGCCTAACAAGAGGGTTACAACAAAATAGACACTTCTTGGCTTTTAAATATGTCTGTTCTTGACCGAGGATCCCAGGGAGTTGGTGACATGTCCAAAGCAAAAAGACTTCCAGGTCTCCAATAGGAGCAGAAGGGCCCCGTTTTTACACGTTTCTGTCCTGCTCAGCCCCTTCCATTTCCCTTCTCTGGGGGCCACTGAGGAAGCTGACTTGGGGTTCCGGGGACAGGAAGTGGCCATAACGGCCCCTTGCAGTGGCCCCATGACAAGAGAACTCATGGAATCAAGGAAGGTCACCTTTCTGGCTCCTTATAAAATGGTGAAGAAATTGAGATCCAGAGAACAAAACACCCTGTACAGGGATTTCTGGGTAAAGATTGATTGGTAATTAAATCCTTGTTCCTCAGAACACGTGAAAGGAAAAGGAATTGGAATGGAATGGGAACTAGGATTTAATAGGCATTTGTGTGCCAAGAGCTCCACTAGGCTATTTGTGTATTTCATGTGATTTTTAACTGCTAACCTATGAAATAGATAGTATCGTCTCCATTTTACTTTAAAGGAAACAGGCTGGAAGCTTTGACGTGATATGCCATGCTTAACAAAACTTGTAAATTCAGGAGCTGGGATTTGAACCCATGTGGACCTAACTTCTAGACCCTTTCTCTCTCCACTCCGACCTTTGTAGAAGTGGAGGAAATACTTTTCTCTGCCTTTGGGCTCTGAGGTGTCTCAAAAGGCTCCTTGCATACCTACCATCAGACCGTCACCAGCTCTGATGACTTACTCATTGTTATCCAGGACGTGAGGAGGCAGGCTCCTCGGGCTGCAGGACCAGGAAGGACCCAGGTGGGGGCTGCTGGGATGACGGAGTGGGGACTGGATCCTGGGCCCTGTCTGGGCCCACCTCCAGCCACCTGAGGGTATTGGACGCTGGAAGCCAAGGGGGCCTGAGTTAAAGGTATCACCAGAGGGCGGAGAGTAGAGAAGATGTCTCTGTCAGGCTGAACAACTTTCTCTCAGGGTGACCCAGATTGTAGGACACACATCTCAGCTAACAAGCGGCTGCAGACAGGCCTGCCTGCTCTGGAGAAGGGAATTTCTCCTCAGAACTCCTAGTGGGGATTTGCCATCTGCCTTGGTGCTACGCTTTCAAGTTTGGAGAGAAGGCATATGCACGCAGTACCAATTTTTTAAAAAGATGTTCAGTGAATGAGGACTTTGTCTCCGATTACCCACCTCCCCTCCCCGCAGTGGGCATCTCCAGCTCCTTTGGCAGGGAAGTTCCCGGAGAAGCGGAATGGCTCCATCTAACACGGACTGCTCACGGGCCCTCAAGAGACGTTGACAATGTTGGCTGCCGCTGACTTTGTTGCTTTTTGTTCAGTGAAGTTACCAAGAAGGACCAAAAATAAACACAGCTTGAAATGATTAAAAGAGTTCATCATCTGTGGTAATAAAATAGTCTGGAATTACATTAAATGCCTAAATATTTGGTCAATCGTGGATAATGTGAAAATGGTGTGAGGCTCCCAGGCTGACTGTCACAGGTTGCCAGACGGGATGTGTCACCCAGCCTGTCCTTGACCAAAGGCCTACTGCAGCTGCTGTCAAGAGAGCATCTCGATGTCACTCGCAGATAAGGACAAGCCTATCTGTTGTTCAGAAGAAAATGGTGTCACTCAAAACTATTTTCAATTCTTTCAAGTTTAAACTTCAGTTTAAATTTATGTTTCTTTATGATGTGTTGTAGACAATTTTATGGTTTGGCCTTGCCATATTGGCACAAGTTATTCTCTCTGTGAATAGAACATAAGCAGATACACTTTTTTGGGAGGGCGTTCTGGCATGCAGATTAACATTTACATGGGTAATCCCTTTGAGTCAACACTTCCCATTTTAGGAATTTATCCTAAGGGGGAAGAACAAAATACAAGCAGCATAAAGGTAAGTGTAAGGATATCCATCGGAATGTCATGGTGGAAAATCAGAAAACTGTATCATGCAGCCTTTAAAATGATGTTGATACGTAATAGTTGACATAGGACATGTGCATATTAAGTGGCAAAGCAAGTTTCGAAACAGTATCTGGAAAACAAGTTCAGTTTTTTAAAAAAGTATCTCTGCCTAGAAATAGTCTTGGGATTACACATTAAAATGTTGAGGGGCCGGCCCTGTGGCCGAGTGGTTAAGTTTGCACACTCCACTTCGGCGGCTCAGGGTTTCGCTGGTCTGGATCCTGGGCGCGGACATGGCACCGCTCATCAGGGCACGCTTCAGCGGCATCCCACACAGCAGAGCCAGAGACACCTACAACCAGGATATACAACTAGGTACTGGGGGGCTTTGTGGAGAAGACAAGAAGAAGAAGATTGGCGACAGTTGTTAGCTCAGGTGCCAGTCTTCAAAAAAATAAATAAAATGTTGATATGTGTGAGATTCCAGGTTATGTTTGTCTTCTTTATATTATTCTGAACGTTTTGCAAAGAACATCTTATAATTCCATTATTAAAACACACGTGCATGATTTTCAAAACAACATGAAATCAGTTTTTGAAAAGCTGTTGCTCCTTTCTAAAAAAGATTGAATTCCAAAACAGAAATATGACAAATTGTCCCTGACTGTCTTGCCTGCAACACAAGAGCCTGACTTCTAAGATCTTCAAAAAGTACTTCGCAATCGGTCACTCTGGCAAATTAGAACAAAAGTATCATTGCAGGAATTCAGAACAATGAAATGAGTGCAAACAGGTGTGTCCTAAACACAAGGTTGCCAACAGAACAGAGCTTCAAAGTAAGCCCGCGTGGCTGGGACGGGGGGACTGGCATGAGCTTGTTTGCCAGGAGGCGGCCTTGGCGACAAGCTGTTGGGCTTCTCTGGAGCTGCAGGGAGAATCCAGCCCAGGAGCCTGCTGTCCCTCAGGGACTCCCCTGGCAGGGGCAGGCATCCTTCCCTGCATTTCTGACGGAGAACCCGGACTGTCCACTCGCGGGCACAGAGAGCACACCACTTCCTAAGGGATGAATTCCACTGTTGGACGGAACTGCTGGAAATTCTGCTTCATCAGATGCTGAGACTACTGTCACCTTTGGACTCATAAAAGTATGAGTTCTTATCAAATTTGAAAATAAGAAAAGTACCTGAAGAGAGATATAAACTCTATACCATTTTATCTAAGAGATACTATGACCTTTTCATTTTTGGAAATTGTTAGAAACTTTCTCTAAGTGACATTCAAATGATTTGTAGTGCAAAGGATAATCTGAGCCTTTTCTATTTTCAGAAGGCACCTCGTTATCTGAAAGGGCATCAGTGATGTTGGGGCCCTGACTGGTTTTAATGGCAAAGTAATTATCTGTACAAATTCACAGAGCTGCTAACATAATTAGGATCACTGATCTTCAAGACAGTTTCTATTGGTGTCCCACAACACATGGAATAGCGTATTTTTAGCTCTAGCCTGTAAGAATTTTGTTCCATTTGGGCCCAAAAGAATTTCAACATATACAGTAGTACTTTTTTAATACACTACATGATCAATATAATCACAGATTTCTCTCCAAATTACCACTTCATTGTTTGGATTATTTCAGAACCCAAAGTTAACAGTTAAATACAGCAAGAAAATTATAAGCAGAAGAGATTATTGAAAATAAGTAAAAGCTAACACTTACTGAAGGCCTACTCTGTGCCAGACACGGTGCTCACACTTAAAGGCTTTAATCTTTAAAATTGTGCAAGGTTGGTCTCACCCCTATCTGTAAAAAAAGTAAAAGGCTTGAAGAGTGTAAAGGACTTGTCCAAGATCATACAGTTAATGCTGGTGCTGGAATTTGACTTAATACCTCCCAGAGTAAAGAGCCCACATCCTTGCCAGTGTCTCAGCTGTACCTCTCATTTAGGTAACCATATACCTGCCAACATGGGAATCAATCAGGATTTGAATTACCTGCAACAGAAAGCACAGAACAGCAGAGGCCTCGGCAGTGTAGGAGTTCATTTCTCTTGAGTGCAGAGGCAGGGAGTCTGGGGCTCACAGGGTCCCTCTGAGGTGTTAAGGCCTAAAGCTCCTGTGCTCTTTTTTGCTCTGTACTGTGAGGATTCATGGTCCCAGACAGAGGCTAGAGCTCCAGCCCTTGTGTCTTCGTCTAAGCCAGCAGGAGGAAAGAATAAGGACATCCCACATCTTTAAGGACATGCCAAAAGTTGCTCAGATCACTGCCCAGAACTTACTGACAGCTAGCTGCAAAGGAGGCTGGGAAGGTCACCTTTATATTCTAGGTTGCTTTGTGCCCAACGAAGAATCAGAATTAGAAGGAAGAAGGGAAGATGAATATTGAGAGACAAGTAATGGCCTCTGCCACACTGTGCTTACAGAATATGCCAAGAAGAAAATGTAGATGCTAAACCCTTTATATCCCTGTCATGCAGAAGTATTTCTGCTAAGAAGTGGACCATCAATTTGTATTTTTCTGGATGTTTGAAGTATTTCATGAAAACCAGAGTAACAAACTCTCATTACCCACCATCCATAATTAATAGATGCTAACATTTTCCTTCAGAGCTTTAAAAAAATTGACTCATGGGCCAGCCCCATGCCCTGGTGGTTAAATTCGGTATGCTCCACGTTGGCAGACTGGGTTCACTTCCCAGGCTGGACCTACACCATTCATTGGTGGCCAGGCTGTGGCAGTGACCCACCTACAAAATAGAGGAAGATGCACACAGATGTTAGCTCAGAGCAAATCTTCCTCAGCAAAAAAAGAAAAAAGGAAAAAAAATTGACTCAGATGAGGTCCCTTCTGCTGCCACACCCCAGCACCATTCTTTTCCCTCCCTTTCCAGAAGCCATTACTTTTCTGAATGATGTAATTCCCATGAGCGTCTCTATATTTCCTCTCTATAAATAACAATAGTGGTATTTTGAGAAACTGCATAAATGGCATACATTTCATCTTCTCACAGCTCACTTTCATTCAATACTTTTTCCAAGGGCTATCCACTGATACTACAGATCAAGGTCACTCATTTTAACTGTTCAGTTGTTTACCATCTTAGAAAGGCCACAACATAGCCATTTCTTGTTCATGGACTTTTAGGGTATTTCCTGTTGTTCCTAGACACAAACAGTTCAGCTGTGCACATGCATGTAACTCTCCTTGCATACATGTGCACAGGTTCTCTAGAGCATTGCTTCTCAAGCTTTAAGGAGCAGATGAAGGGCCAGCCCTGTGGCCGAGTGGTTAAGTTCATGGGCTCCACTGCAGCGGCCGACTTTCGCCGCTTCGGCTCCTGGGCGTGGACATGACACTGCTCATCAAGCCATGCTGAGGCGGCATCCCACATGCCACAACCAGAAGGACCCACAACTAAAATATACAACTATGTACCCAGGGGGCTTTGGGGAGAAAAAGGAAAAATAAAATCTTTAAGGAGCATGTGAATCGCCTAAGAAATCTTGACTGCAGATTCTCACTCAGCAGGGCCAGTGGGACCAAGAGCTGCCTTGCTGACAGAGCTCCCAGGTGAAGCCCAGGCTGCCGCTCTCTGGATGCTTCCAGCAGTGAGCCTCCAGGGTCATACCTAGAGTTGTGGGGTCACAGGGTGGACACATCCTCAACTGTCACAGGCAGCATCAAATTGAATCAATTTTACTCCAAAAGAAGTGCATGTGTTCTTATCTCTCCATCCTCACCAATACCTGATCTCATGAGACTTTTTGCCTTCTGCCAATCTGAAAGCATGAAACAATTAAAAGTCTATTTCCCTGATTATCAGTGACAATGACCGTCTTCTTATATTGACTAGTCAAGCTTTTTCTGTTCATATATTTTACCCATTTTTCTAATGCAGCAGTTCTAAGTATGGTCTGAGGACCCTGGGGGAGCCAGGAGGGTCCATGGTCCTTCCTTGTCCAATTTCCTATCTGTGTGAGGCTTGACTGTTTTCATATACTTTAACCAAACACAGAGCAGCAGGCTGACTGTAGAAGCAGCTATGAGAATCTGGCTGTCTTCTATTAAGTTAATACAGAGAGCTGCAAAAATGTAAAACAATGCCTCTCTTCTCATTAAACTTTTGTTTTGAAAAAGTTATTTTCCATAATTTAACGTATTATTTTTAATAAATTAACACTTTTAAAATTCCTATCTTAATTTCTAATATAGTAAATACCAACAGATATAATGTATACACACAAAAATTCTTTTCTTTTTTTTTTTTTTTTTTTGCTGAGGAAGATTTGCCCTGAGCTCCCATCTGTGCCAATCTTCCTCTATTTTATATGTGGGTTGCCATCACAGCATGGCCACTGACAGGTGGTATAGGTGTACACCTGGGATATGAACCTGGGCTGCCGAAGTGGAGCACACCAAACTTAACCACTAGGCCACGGGGCTGGCCTTGCAGAGTTCTCAATTTTTAAAAGTGTAAAGGTGTCTTGAGACCAAGAAGTTTGCGAACTGCTGTATTAAAACATGGCTGCCCTTTGCTCCTTGAATTGCAGGAGGTTCTTTCGTTTGTTCATGTATTCTGGATACCAACCCTTTGTCAGTTGTATGTATCACAAACATTTTCTCCAGTCTGAGGCCTGTCTTTTCACTTATGGTGCCTACTGTTCTTAGAAGCTTTCATTTTGATGCCATCCTAGTTCCCTACAGGGTTGTGCTTTCGCTAAGGATACTGCTCCTATTTTGAAATAGGGAACGTCTCACTGGGCTCTACAGAGAACTCCAGCTTTGGCATCACTGAATGAACTATGGAGAGAAAATGGGATTCCCCCGACCCTCTCCTCCCAGAATCACATGCTATGCATCTGCCATATCTGAACTAACTTCAATAGAGGTGGGAGTTACCACTGGCCTTTAATGATTAGATCAATGTAAAAGACGTGCTCATATATTATAGAATATTCTGTTTTGCCTCAAATGAAATCAAATGTCTGTGATTCACCAAAAATAATATTCTGCCCTTGGCATACTATATGTTTCTGTTTTCCTCTTCATAGTTAGGAAGGAAATTCCTATAAAACTTGACACACACTTAATTTAACATGTACACTGCAGTCTGCAAATATTTTAACTGAAAAAGATTTAACTCATTTCAATTCAACCTTTTTTACAAAGCTTTTGTTTTTAAAAAGCGGTTTCATATACACTATTTTACTTTACCATCACAATAATCCTGTATGATAATATCAAACAATTGCAAAATAAAGATCTTTTAACAAAACAGACATCTAAGAAGACAGGCTCAACAAAGGCAACCATTCTTCAAAGTCGAGTCCCATTAACTGACACCCTCACTTTTAAGAGTCCTGAGACACTCAG
Source organism: Equus caballus (assembly GCF_041296265.1). Classification (NCBI taxonomy): domain Eukaryota; kingdom Metazoa; phylum Chordata; class Mammalia; order Perissodactyla; family Equidae; genus Equus; species Equus caballus. The sequence goes on from NC_091704.1 coordinate 45,006,540, forward strand.
AAGTAACCCAATCGACCCTCCCATGAAGCAGAAACAAGGCAAATGCCCACACAGTGGGGACGGTGGACAGGAGGATATTCTCTGCCTTTCAAGATGACTTCAGATTTTTTACCGTAGAGTAACAGATGACTAATATGCCCTCCTGTTCATTAATATTCCTATTCATAATTATGGCCAATTCATCTATTTCAAATTAGAGGAAGGTGGGGGGTATCAGATGAAGCCTGGGAGGAAGAGACCGAAGATAGGAAACTGGCCAGTACTTCCCCCGAAGAGACCAAGAAAGGGGCAAAAACAATTTGGAGGAAGTAGAATAGAGTGAGACAGAAATAGAAAGGGAAGAAGGTAAAGAGAACATACATATCTCTAAATGAAAAAGAAAAAAATTGAAAACGAAGGTATAAATGCCTATTTCCAGGAAATTACACAGAATGACCCACATCACCAATACCATCCATGCAGCTTTCAGAAAAGACCTAGCTATCAGGGACTCTTGTGTTTTAGAGTTTATAGATAACTGAAGATTCCTTCATTCGAAGATTCAAGGATATAAGGATAGAGAAATAACTTCACTGAAGAGAAAATACGTATTTCAAGATAGTGAGTTCAAAGTCACTTTCAAGACCAATTAAAAGAACTGCCTATTTAATCCGTCCTAAAAACTGCACTCATCACTGACCCATATACTTGACCGCACTCACTTATAATGATCCTCTGTATTTCTTTTAATATTCATCTTTGCTACAAAATAGATGGTATAAATATCAGCCCTATTCAGAAATCTTTCATGAAAAACTTTCTGGGGCGGGCCCCACGGCCAAGTGGTTAAGTTTGCACCCTGCGCCTTGGCGGCCCGGGGTTTCACCAGTTCAGATCCTGGGCGCGGACATGGCACCGCTCCTCAAGCCACACTGAAGCGGCGTCCCACATGCCACAACTAGAAGGACCCACAACTAAAAATAAAATACACAACTATGTACCGGGGAGCTTTGGGAGAAAAAAATAAAATAAAGTCTTAAAAAAAAAAAAGCGTTTTTCTTGGGGCTGGCCCGGTAGTGTAGTGGTTGCGTTCACATGCTCCACTTCAGCGGCCCAGAGTTTGCAGGTTTGGATCCCAGGCGCAGACCTATGCACCACTTGTCAAGCCATGCTGTGGCAGACATCCCACATATACAGTAGAGGAAGATGGGCACGGATGTTAGCTGAAGGTCAATCTTCCTCAAAAAAAGTTTTCCTCCATTGAAAGATGGAAAAACAAAACAAAAAATTTCTGAAAATAGTGAAGAAAAGAAACCCAAGGCAAAATATCCCTCATTAAAAAGTCAGTATAGGGGCCGGCCGGTGGCGCAGCGGTTAAGTTAGCACCTTCTGCTTTGGTGGCCTGGGGTTCACCGGTTGGCATCCTGGGTGCGGACATGACACCCCTTGGCAAAGCCATGCTGTTGCAAGCGTCCCACATAAAAAGTAGAGGAAGATGGGCACAGATGTTAGCTCAGGGCCAGTCTTCCTAAGCAAAAAGAGGAGGATTGGTGACAGATGTTAGCTAGGGATAATCTTCCTCAAAAAAAAAAAAATGTCAGTATAAATTCTGAACCATCTGCTACCTTCATCCATCACGCTTTACAGCTGTCACCATGCCTAAGGAGGGAGCGCCATATAAATTAATTTGCTTCCACTTCCACAATTCAAATCAGAACAAAAAACCAAAAGATGTATCTTGTTGATAATTGCCAGTAAAATCTCACATTAATTCAACATAGTTATACCTTAAAGAGATATTATTCTTGAAACACACCCATACCTGTTCAATTAGTTTCTACCTCTCCTTGTCATTGAGGGGAAAAAAATACAGTAATCAACAATATGTTCTTTAGAAATAATTTTAAAATCAGAACCAGTGTCATGGTATCAGGTGGAAAAAATTCAGGGGCCAGTCTGGTGGTGCAGTGGTTAAGTTCGTGCACTACACTGCGGCAGCCCAGGGTTCGCAGGTTCAGATCCTGGGTGCTGATCTAGCACTGCTTGTCAAGCCATGCTGTGGCGGCATCCCACATAAAATAGGGGAAGATGGGCACAGATGTTGGCTCAGCAACAATCTTCCTAAAGCAAAAAGAGGAAGATTGGCAACAGATGTTAGTTCCGGGCCAATCTTCCTCACAAAAAAGAAAAGAAGAAAAACATCTATGACAAATTTAAAACAATCTGAGTCTTTGACAGATCATTAAGCGTAACAAAATACAAAAAAATTGAATCAAATAAAAATAATGTGAAATTAACAAAATAAAACAGAAAGGGGCACTTGTATGTGTTAAAATAATTTAATTCTCCCTGTACATTTCTGTCCATGTGAACCAACAGAAATCAAGAATGCATACTTTACAATATTTACCTGTTTTGAGACATTCAAGTCAATTCAGATGGCAAAAGTAGAATTCAATCACTAATGAAATGTTTAAAAAATATATATTAAACAAAAAAATGTTTTTACAAGATAAAAAATAATCTTCCACAATGCAATAAATTGCAGATCACTGAAATTTTAACTCTTTCGATGATTTCAGTTCAGTTTTTGGTTTCAAAATCTAAAGACAATCAAAAAGAATAGGCATTGGCACAATTTCTATCTGTTTTTACGTTTCTCTTTCTTGCTTCGACTACTAGTTACACTGTTTAAAGAAGATGATGAAGGTGCTCTGGCATGACCTGTGGCCTTGAGATGGTCAAAAAGTTTATTCCGGGATGGAAATTCACTATGGCAGGTTGTACAGCTGATAATAACATCATTCTGAAAAGGGAAAAAAGCATAAATAAAAGCAAGTGTTATTATCTGAGAGCAGCATTTTATATTTTCACGTCGAGATCAGATATCGAACAATTGCAAAATAAGATCTTTTAACAAAATGGACAGCTACCAAGACAGGCTCGACAGAGGCAGCCTTTCTTCGAAGGTAAGTCCCATTAACCAACACCATCAACTTTAAGAGTCCTGAGACAGTCAACAGCACGCACTACAGGGACTAGAGCAAGGCTGTAGATTTCAGAGTAATGCAAAACAGGACAGTAACTGTTCTGGCACAGTCTGGTATTTCCAATGTGATTTTTAGTTTAAAGGAAAAATAATGACAGTAGCACATACATAAATTCTCTGTTCGTCAAGGAAGACTACTGATGGACGCACACCTATGAGCAGGTGCAGAAGAGCTCACCAAATACATACTCACATCTTCAGAATTAGAATTAAAAATCTAAATTCTACCGCTTAAACAGCAAGGTCCGCTGAAGAGATGTCAACGTGGTTGCCACCTACCATTGTCTGTGGTTCAGCAGGTACTTTGACAGATTTTTTTGTGTCTTTGGCTTTCTTTCCTTTGGGTTTAGGAACACTGGAAAATAAATAAAAGAATTCAGCATAATCCAATGATAATGTGCCTCTGTTAATCGTCATCTTGCTCCCAAGAAGACTCAGAAGAGTGGCATGCACTTTAAAGGCTAATTCACTAATTTTAACGGCCAAGTTAATTAATTTTCACATCTCAAATGTGAACAACTCGACAGATCACATCAGATATCAAATTTGACACAAAAATTAAGGAATTTACTTAAAGCAGTTGAAACACAAGCTAAAACAAGACCCCCAAAATATCTCTGAACTTTTATACAGCATGTTTTTGCCAAAAAGGAAAGCATGTAATACTCCATTTACTGAAACAAACCACCTTCACAGCCAACCAGTGGTATTCACAAATATCTATGACATTGTGTTTCCCCAAAAACACAACTTCTTCAAACCTGACTCAGTCTACGACAAACATTTCAACAGTTCCACAGGGAAATGAGAAAAGTAAAGATATCGTACTGCATTTTACATAAAATTAGATTTGTTCAACGTAAAAAAATTTTCTTTTATTAAGCCATGCTGAGGCAGCATCCCACACAGCACAACCAGAAGGACCTGCAACTAGAATATAAAACTATGCACTGGGGGCTTTGGGGAGAGGACAAAGAAGGCAAAAAAAATGAAGAATATTGGCAACTGATGTTAGCTCAGGTGCCAACCCTTAAAAAAAAAAGATTATATGTCCTTTCTGCTGAGCTGATGGGTTTTCCCCCTGTATCCTTTAACCTAGAAACTGCCAGCTAGTGTAGTCAGCTTCTTCCTATTTAACTCCTGAACATTCCTCTACTCAATCTTCCATATGAGTTTTAATTTTCCTTACTCATTTCCTACTTGCCCTCATTTGCGCTAACCAAATTCTTAGGGTAAAATCTGAGTGCAACTGTAGCTACAGAACAGACAGGATGGATTAGAATGAATAAATTATGATAACGCTGCCCAACATATCATGAGTACACTATTCTTTGAGCAGAAAAGAAGAGTCTGTAGTAAGTTAAATGGCTTATGCATTTAAAAGATGCTGATTAGAAGTGGAACACGTTACACAGTTTTCAGCCAGCTTTGAAAGCATCAAGAAAAGGACACGATGGCGGAGAAGGCAACAGATTAACATTTACTAATTTACAAAATATCATCACAGAGATGCCACAAATATATCCAAGGAAACTTAGGATAATATTCCTAGAGAACAAGTTCTAATATTATGAAAGACAGTAGCTACATCTCTGAAGCTAATATTTAAGATCTTTATTTTAAAAAGTACTTTAGACACACACAATTTTTTTTTTCCCAAGGAAGATTAGCCCTGAGCTAACATCTGCCAATCCTCCTCTTTTTTCTGAGGAAGACTGGCCCTGAGCTCACATCTGTGTCCATCTTCCTCTGCTTTGTATGTGGGATGCCTACCACAGCATGGCTTGCCAAGCAGTGCCACGTCCGCACCCGGGATCCAAACTGGCGAACCCCAGGCCACTGAGAAGTGGAACATGCGAACTTAACCACTGCACCACCGGGCCAGCCCCCACACACGCGTTTTTAATGAAGAACTTCTCCCTGGGCAGCCGGTGTCAGTGCACTGGAGAGAAGGAGCAGAGGGGCCTGCAGAAAGGCACTGGGCATCAGGACACCCACGGAGCCAGCATCTATCCCAGCCCTGCCGCTCCTCAGCAGTGAAGAAGTTACTTGAATTCTCTGAATCCTTTACTCACATCAATAAAATGAGTGGTTTTATTTTCCCGATGGTTGCCAAAAACTGACTTTTAATAATGAAACCCTTTTCCCTCCCCAAATGAATTCCCATGTAGAGGTAATATGAAAAACAAATGAAAATTTTAGCGGTAGATGAAAGCGGTGGTCAGGGGCCTAGAGCCCAGCCTGTTGGCCCACCCTCATGCCCACCCAACAGCCCCCAAGGGACCTTACAGGAAACTTAGGCCCCACAGAGCTAGCTGATCTGGGTGCACTGATCTCCAAGGGTCAGGCAGACAGGGATTAAATGCCAGCTTCTCCACGTACAAGCTTCTGTCCTCCAGCAAGTCACTAACCTGAGACAGCGTCCTCATTTGTAAAATGGGAACAAACACCTTGCATCAGAGTAGTGTGTACTTTCCTCTCCCGGGACCCCTCTCTCCAGGTTCTTCTAAGCCCCCACATCACCGCGCTGTGCAGCTCCTCGTCTTCCTCTGCCTGCAGCTACAGCCCTGCTCTAGGCTCCCATCACATCTTTCCCTCACTTACGCCACCCAAATTCCCTAACCCTGAGGACAGTCCACTGCCCCTTCACCACTGCTCCAGTGTTAAGCATTTTCACTCAGGCTCCCACTCTGTCATTTGAACTCTCTGTCACGGTCCTATGTTCAAGAACCTGATGCTAATTACTGCTCAGATCTTTCCTCAAGGAATAAGAAATTATTCTGCTCTACAGCAACAGAGGAGGGAGACAAGAAGGTCAGACAAGGAGAGGAAGGAGAGGAAAAGGAATGCAATCTCCCTGAGCAAGACCTTCCTTCAGCCAATGACAACGGCCTGGAGCAGCACCGGGAGCCCAGGCTCCTTCAGAGAAGGCCCCAAGCTGTGGACGCACATCCTCATGACCCGCACTGTGGGGCTGCACACACGATACCCATCATGAGCTTCGAAACTCGGTCAGTGATGCTCCAGGCGAGTGGGGCAGGGCCTGAGCAGTAGCCTTGTTCCATGTGAGTATCAAAGATTACTGATGCAGGACAAAATAAAAACTCGGCAGGGTAAGAGAAACAAAAACTGGATCAAAGTGACTGCTTTCTGATTTTGGCTGTGCTGCTGAAATGTCTGTGAGCACATTCCTCTAGAATTATCTTTCCAGCACGCTTCATCTGTACACATATGTATATAGGTCTGGAGAGATATATATATCTCTCTCTAAGTCACAGATACATCTAACTCACGTCATCAATCAGGGGAAAAGAGATTTTATTTGATATATAAAAAGATATCCTAACTACCAATATTAAGTAACTGGAAACAACACGCAACTCTGACTCACCTTTTAGCTTCACTTTTTGGGTCATCACACAGGTCGACAGTCTCCGAGACACTGACATTTTCTTGGGGGCTATCTTCTAATTCTTTGGCACTGTCTTGATTTAAGTTGGTATCTTCTGGATCAACCTTTACTCCTTCTCCAGTTCCATTTTCATTGAAATTATCATCATAGTTCTAGGTAATAAAACATGTAGACCTTTACAAAATAAATCATAACACTGGCTTCTTATGTTGCCAAATAGTTATCATAAACAATGATAATGTCCTGTACACTCTGGTAGGAGTATACCTTCAGGAAATAAAAAGGAGAAGCAAATGATAATTTAAGAATATGAATGCTCATTACAGAAATATTAAATTGGGAAAAATTAGAAACAATCCAAATATTCAATAAGTGAACAACAGAATGTCAGTGAAGGAAAATTATGAAGCTCTTAAAAATCATGTTTCCAAAGATATTGACTCAATTATGCAGAAAAATACGACATATTATCAAAAATAGAAGAGAGAGGGGCTGGCCCCATGGCATAGCGAATAAATTTGGCACGCTCAGGTTCGGCAGCCCAGGTTCACAGGTTCAGATCCCAGGGGCAGACCTACACCACTCATAATCCGTGCTGTGGCAGCGACCCACATACAAAATAGAGGAAGATTGGCACAGATGCTAGCTCAGAGCGAATCTTCCTCAGCCAAAAAAAAAAAAGTAGAGATAAAATTATATACATTGTCTCATTACAATTTCATTCAACATTAATTAATATCCATAGGCAAAATTAGGGATGATATTTATACTTTTCTATATTTTCCAAATGACCTGCAATGAGCACCTGTAACTTTCATAGTCAGGAAAAAAAGAAAAAACTACAGCAACAAACAGGCATTATAAAAGAAGCCTGGCAAACACATCTTCACTATGTGCAACTGTTTTGGTTTTGTTTTTGTTTTGGGTAACATGGTGCCACAGTTGCTTTCTCCCCCTCCCTCCCTTGTTCTCTCTCTGCTCACCCATGCCTTTCCCCCCTGAACTAAGAAGGTCAGCTGCAGCCAGAGATCACGACACTTCACCATGTATCTCCTAAGAACAAAAACACTCTCCTCCATCTCCACAATACCCTCCTCCTACTCAAGAGTTTACACTGATATTATCTGTTACACAATCCACATTCACATTCCAATAATGTCCTTTTTGTGTAACCTGATAGTGGATATAATCAACGATCACATTGCATTTAGTACTCATCTCTGTTTAATTTCCTTTATTCCAGAATAGCATCCATACATTTTTTCATCTTTCCTGATATTGACAATCTGATAACTGTTTTGTAGAATGTCCCACACTTTGGCTTTATCTGCCAGTTTCTTCATGATTACATTCAGGTTATACATTTCTAGTAAGGATACTGTAAAGATAATGCTGTGTCCTTCTCAGTATATTATATCAGGAGGCAAAACGACCATCTGTCCCATTTTTTACTGATTAAAGTCTGATCATTTGGTTATGGTGGTACTGCCAGATTTTTCTACTATAAAGTACCTTTCTCCTTTTTAAACTACTAAGTAATGTACAGAATGTTACTTTGAGACTGTGTGAATATCCCATTCCATAATAACTATCCACCAATGGATCTGGCATCTACCAATGATGCTTGTATGGACCATTTATTATATTGGTGGATGCAGAACAGTGATTTTCCTACTTTTATTACTCCTGCCACTTGCATTTGTATTAATTCATATTCTTCTGGAATGAAGCTTTCTTGTCTGTCTCCTTTCCCCAATTCTTTTTTTAGGCTCAATAAAGATACATGATTTTTTTTTTCTTAAAATCAATATGTACAAATCTATCAATGTTATTCCTCTTGATGACTCAAATTTTCACAAATTTGGCAGGCGCTAAGCTGGCTCCTGGGTTCTTCTTACATATCCCCATCAATTTCTGAACGCTTTCTTAGTTTCCAGGATAAGATGATCCAGGCTCACCTCATACTTTGGCCATCCCAGCCCTGAAATCAGCCATTTCTCTGAGGACCAGGCCCTGATTCCTTTCATGGTGAAGAGGATTTAGAAAGCAAGACGTGTGTACCAGGTACGCTCGCTGCTAGTGGGTGTTGCTGCGTCTAGGCCCTCACAGTGTACACTGCTGATGCACTTATTTAATCTTTTACATCATGAGCTCACAGCGATATCTCCAATTGCAATCCAGCACTACAGTGCTCTGCCTCTCGCTCCCTCGATCTGTGTCTGTATTTCCCTTCTCCCATAAGAGAATCTGGTTCCCAGTAAGATTAATATATTTACTCATTTGCTCTATCCTACAATACACACAAAATAGTTTCAGAAATACCACACCAACACCACCAAAATATCTACTGAGTAAAGTTCAAGATTTATTTTTTTGCAGTTAATTTTGTCTTTAGAGTATGTCCCGTCGAGGGTGTTCAGAGTACTGTGTTCAAGGGTTGTTTGGATTAATTCTTACTTTCTGTCAGCCAGGGTCATTTGTTTGTTTACATTCAATTTCAGTTTTCTGTGTTTTCTTTTACAATCTTTGTTGGCTTATGCAAATTTTCTTTTGACCGTACAGAAACCTCTCCCAATCTGAAGCTTCACCATTCTCGGTGTTTGCTGCTTCCTGCCCTTTAACCGACCAGTACATGTCTCCATGCTACCTTCCTCTTCAAAAAGAACTCAGAAAATATCAGAAAAAGTGATACACAAAATGAGGTCTGAGTGGGGCTTTCTCCTTGATATAACCAGAAATCATACACAAGAGGCAATATAAAGGAATATTGCTTTGGGGGGAAAAACAGGGTGGTAAACTGAAGCATTTCGTTGGTCAGAAATGACGAACACACGTGTTTATTATTGCAGTCATAGGACCTATCCTTCGTGACTCAAGGTGAGACAGGCTTGGGTTGGGTATAAGTCCCTCTCCATTTCATTTTGCCCTTATTCTAGTGGTTCTGGCATACACAAAGGAGAGAAAAGTGTTCTAGTGATTACAGAGTCTTTGGGTGGAAGACGGTATGAGTCATTTTATAAAAGGAACATAAAATTTGCTATGTGATTTCACAATTGAAGCAAAAAGTTCCAAGTCACAATTTTAACAGTGATTAACTCAAGTGTCATGTATCATTTTTGGAATATGAAATAGATAAAAATTATCAAGTATATCATAACCATTTGGATAAATAAGCCAAATCTAAGATTTTACGAAAAATTATTAGTTTACATCTAAATTTTCTTAAAAACATTTTCAGTTTTTAAAAAGAATTATAATATCTAACACTTAATATAAGCTAATATAATTAGATTATAGTACAATGGCACAGAAATCAATTCCATTCTCTTTAAAACCACCTAATATCCTTAGTAAAATGGACAAGCTCAATTTGTTTCTATAGGTTCAAAAACATCCACGGGATTGTATTACACATATATAGCAACACAATACTCTTTTATTTAAAAATAATTCTTAAGGCAGAGACTGAATTTGGACCCCAAGTGTGAAATATTTAAACTACTTAAATTTCTGAGTAATATTAACATTTTTTTCAAGAATCACAATCATTACAAGTTTCTAACCAAATGCTCGTTTTGCAAAATTTCATTTATGTTGTTGGCAAAACAAACTTAGATATACAATGACCAACCCCTAGATCTTCATATTTTTCTGATTTTAATTATATTGACTTAAAAACTGCCATCACATGTGTCCAGATTTTTTTTTAAGATTTTATTTTTCCTTTTTCTCTCCAAAGCCCCCAGGTACATAGTTGTATATTTTTAGTTGTGGGTCCTTCTAGCTGTGGTATGTGGGGCACCACCTCAGCATGGCATGATGAGCAGCGCCATGTCTGCACCCAGGATCAGAACCAGCAAAACCCTGGGCCGCCAAAGCAGAGCGCACAAACCCAATTGCTCAGTCACGGGGCTGGCCGCCAGATATTTTTTTTAATATGGTCACTCGGCTAATTAGTATTGGGGGAATTCCACATGCACAATTTTTAAACACACCACCAATCACAATTAGGTAAATTAGCTACATATATATAGCAGGGGGAAAGGGCTGAAAAAAGAAAATGTTTTTAACTCCCTTTAATCCATTTTACACTACATATACAATTGCAGAGTCAAAGTCCCTCTCCTTAATACAGACTATCCTGAATAAAGCACTCCAAATTTATAGTTGACATTTAATGTTAATGAAACTTTTTCAACATACCTGTGCTGGTTTCTGTTTCTTTTTCTTCTGTTTTTTAGAAAGCCTAAGAACAAATATAAATCAAAATGTCAATTACTTAGCTTTGTGAAGACTTACTAAATGAAAATAAAAAATACTGAAACACTAGTGATACAGAAAAAGTAAAACATTAAAAATACTTGAGAAGACATTAAAAGGAAAAGAAAAATACATCATCATTTTAGAAAATTCTACCAGTGGTTCAATTGATAGTAATTAGCATATCCATTGTCTAGGTATAAAACTGCTTTTAATATAGTCATAACATATTCTGTAAAAATTACGTTTGACATCATATCTTTACCCATTTCAATATTAGAAAGTTCCCTTAACTAGAAGAAATGCAGAAAATATTAGTATAACAGAATAACTTCTTTGCGATCAAACAGCATTTAAATGCAACCTGTAAATGTGTTAGGTACGATGTGACATTTTTACAAGTACTTTAGTTTTGGTGCATCCTCCACTTCTTCCTCAGAATTGACATTCAACAAATTTTCATCAGTTTGAGGTCCTGAAAAATTTTCTTCCTCTTCCTCCAACTGTTGTTTCAACAAGGCCACCATTTCCCGGTGCTTCTTGGATTTTTCGTGATTCCTCATGCTGAAAGAGCAATCTGACGTGAGTAACTGCGATAGGATCACTTCATATGTGCCCAAATATGTTGCTGGATGAGCACAACCAAGTTAAAACTTACTTTTTCCCCCATTAAGTAAGCAAAATGTTAGTGATGCGACAAAGAGAAACAGAACCCTGTCAGGATCTCCTAGGCATTACGTACGCTGGAAGCCCGTGACCACCTTCTTTCTTCCTGTATCCCAGCTCTCCAGCATGCTCTCCTCCCTCTCTCCTCTTCTCTACATATTTTCTTTCTATTTTGGTGGGGCAAATTCTCTATTATTTTTATTTTCTAATTCTTAAAATTCAAGCCTTCTCCACAGTTTCCTCTTTATTTTTTTCTGCTTTTTCTCCCCAAATCCCCCCAGTGCATAGTTGTATATTTTAGTTATGGGTCCTTCTAGTTGTGGCATGTGGGACGCAGCCTCAGCATGGCCTGATGGGCAGTGCCATGTCCGCACCCAGGATCCAAACCGGCGAAACCCTGGGCCACTGAAGTGGAGCACGCGAACTTAACCTTCGGCCACGGGGCCGACCCCTCCATGGTTTCCCATAATCATCAAGTATTTGCTAAGTGCTTACACGTTCCAGGTCATGCTGTGGGCTTCAAGGGATCACTGGGAAATTACAGGACAACAGTCCAATGTTAGAACAAAGACCCCCTTGGATTTGAGAAATGATGACGGGAGGGCTTGAAGTACCAGAGTAGTTTACTTCCTTTTGCTTTTTCAACAGCTGTCTTTGACCTTCTCAGGAAGGATCTCCCTTCTCACTGCCACCACATAAATGTGAGTTCAGACACATGTCTTCCCCTCTGTCTAAAACTGCACGGTCAGTGTCTACTTCAGTGCATCTACAGGCAACCAAGTAACACTTCACAAAACAGGGCTGACAATGCTAAAGCTACAGTTTATAAACAAAGTAGGCAACTGTGTTCCTGTCACCTTCACTCAGCTGCTCAGACCTGGGTTTTCTAGTTTGCATTGCTACGCTTCCTTCCCACTAAAATTCTCCTTCAGATCAAGGTTCCTTGGAGAAACTGGAACATCTTGTGTCAGTAGGTAAATACCCCAAAAAACAAATGGGACATGTCAAAAATGCATATGAGCTAGCTTGAAAGAACTCTCACTAACCACATCTGGAAAAATTTGAATGTGAAAAGGGCAGTTATGAATTATGAAACACTGAAAGAAATTCATAAAGTCATACTACAATAGACAGATCAGTGGGGGGAAAGAAGGGCTCTAAGGCCAAATGATGGGAAATAATGTAGAAGGAGCACTGGCACCCAAAAAGCCTCATTTGGGGACCACTACAGTGAAGATGGGTACAAGCTGAAATCATCAATGGATGCTAAATCTGAGAAGGAAATTATGATGAGAAGCAAAATATTTGCATAGTTTTAAAGTGTCTCTCCACAGATTAAACATGCTATAAAGTAAAATTTGTTGCAAGGGAAAGAATACTAACTCTACAGCGGAAAAACTGGACAATGCCTTGATTGGGTGATCAAAATTATCACCACCCATGAGGGGAAGATGGACGTTGTGTGCCTCCAGGTATGAGACTGAGAGCAACACAACATGTTATGTAGTATTCCAGCTGGGGAATGCATAACTTGAAGCTAATCATGAGGAAATGGACAAACCAAAATGATAGTCGATTAAAAAAATATTTGAAAGGGCCAGTATTCTGGAATATCAATGGCATAGACAAGGGAACTGGTTCAGATTAAACGAGACTAAATAAATAAATGAAATACATGACCCTAGAATGGAAAGAAGCTCTACAGGACATTAATAAAGGATGAACTGACACAAGTGAAATATGAGCAGTAAATGAGAGAAAAGTACTATCAGTGTTATCAATTTCCTAAAGTCGACAGCTGTACTGTGATCGCGGAAGAGGACGTCCTTGTTCTTAAGGAATATACACTGAAGCATTTAGAGGTAAAGGGGCATCATGTATGTAACTTACTCTCAACTTAGGAAAAAACTGTGTGTGCGCGTGCGTGCACACGCGCAGAGCACACACAAACAGCAAAATGTGAGCCACAGGTGAGTTGGGTGCTCTAAATTCTGTTCTTGCAACTTGTCTGTAACTTTGACATCATTTCCAAATAAAAAATAAGTTTTTCAATCTCCTCCAGTGTTACTTCTGTTTTCTAGCTTGTTTCTAACCGTTCTGCCTCTCTTACTCTATTATTCTTCCCTCGGGGGCTACACAGTAACACCACCTGACTCCCACGGCCTCACTTTCATCCTTGGACCTCGTCCTTTCCTGCAGGTGTTGTGCCTCTTTCTCCTTTGCTGAGTCCTCTCACTTTCTCCCATATTCTTTCCCCCTCTTTATAACAGTATCCTCTTTAATACCTCTCTCTTTGTCATTGTTCCCATACGATAAAGTCCTTCCACTTGAGCAAATACACTTCAGGTGGTATTCCCACAGTTCCTAGGTTAGCAGGGACAGCCTGCCCGAGAGTGTGATGGCAGGAGGTGAGTGTGCCACCGACAACAGAGACAGATGATTAGCTTTGGTCTAGTCTCTCTGCCTGTGTGACTACGCCTTCTTTGCCAGAAGAAGCAACATTTCTTCCTAGAGACAGTGCACAAATCAGTTCAAAAATCAGCTGTTATGTGGGAATACTGGCACAAACAATCATCAGCACAACAGACTTAACTGCTGGTACCGATCCTTCTTCCTCCCTGACTGGACAGCAATTCCCCAAGACAACATGTGAGGGCCAGTGATCACCTGCTACAAGCATTTTCTTTCTAGGTCTTTCAAAGTGTTACACTCTGCCTCAGAAGAAACGGTGAGTTCAAAGATACTAAACTTACGCCTTTTCCGTCTTGAAAGATTTGTCACACGCTGGGCAGTAAAGGCCATCATACAGCTCAGCATCCTCGGCCTCATCACTATCTTTACCTACAACAGGGAAGCCCATAGTGAGAATCCTGTGTGACCAGAACACAAACCTAAAACATGTTAACAAACTGAATCTCTTTAATAATGATCTAACATTATGCCCACAAGTTAGAAACTCAAATGTTTGTATTTCCTTTAAAAAACAAACAACATTATGAGGATTTGAGCTGTCCTTTTTTTGGACGAAGATTAGCCCTGAGCTAACATCTGCTGCCAATCCTCCACTTTTTGCTGAGGAAGACTGACCCTGAGCTCACATCTGTGCCGATCTTCCTCTACTTTATACGTGGGACGCCTACCACAGCATGGCTTGCCAAGCAGTGCCACGTCCGCACCCGGGATCCTAAATGGCGAACCCCAGGCTGCCGAAGCGGAACGTGTGAACTTAACCACTGAGCCACTGGGCTGGCCCCTGAGTTGTCCTTTTAAAAAGCAGCCCTGAATTATAAGGGAAGGCTTCCAAATAAATCACTTTCTCTTCAAGTTCTTTTCATAAGTCTACCCAGAAGAAGATTCAAAATATTCTCAGTCCTGAGTGTGACCAAGTTCAGAAAATCAAATATCACTTTCATAGTTCTACCACAAAGCAGTTTTTTCAACAAAGGTGTTTTAGTTTACCTCTTGAGCAAGCTTTGGTTCAAACACATTTATAACTGTAATCTATTCCTAAAGGCTTAAATAAACTTAGTTTATGCCATTTCATCATTATTAGGTGATAAAATAGCATCTTACATGTAAAGTTTAATATTGTCTTTATGGACTTTTTTTTACAAGCTTGAAGCTGTATTACAACAAAATAATCACTATCAATATGGTCCATAAAATCTAAGCAACTAAAAAGCTCAACTGAAAGTCTTTGCACAATCTCACATTCTATATCTTTATACAAAATGAACAAGTAAATGGACTGCCATTTGGGATTTCCTATGGGATCAATAAAGATCCCAAGATATCTTTTCTATATTTTACATTTTGTTCTTTATAATAAGCGATGTTAATATGATTCTGAAGGACATTTTCATTGAAATCATAAATGATCAAAACACATCCAATATTTAGTATATTGTATTATTTTCCAATTGTGTGTACACTTTCAATATATCTTATACAAGAATGCCAGATTCGAAGTCAAAATCTGGATCTAAAACTGGTCACATGTTCTCAGGCATATCTTATAGCTTCTCAGAGTCTTAGTGTGCGCATCAGTAAAATGGAGAAAATTCTATGAGCAAAACTCTAAGGGGTATTGTGTGAGGATCAAGCAAGATCTTGTAAGTGAAAGCATTTTATAAATTATAAAACTCTACATAATTATGCCCCCTCACATTTTTAGAGTTCTTTATAATTTTCAAAACACTTTCACACATACTACTTCTGATTCATTAACAGAACATTTCATTTCCTAATCATTTTGTTTTTTAAAGATTTTTTATTTTTATAATCATTTTGAATAAACAAAAGTCTGTCATTTTATTATTTGGGCCATGAGTTTGAAAAACCCACATTTGTAGATACGGTAAAACTGATTCAACTACGTTTAAATCATTCACTTTGGTTTCCCAGAGAATAGTTAGAGACAGTGGGGACAATCACGTCTACCGCTATTCTCGACAACACCTAATCCGCCTTCTAACGTAGTCACGTGCCTGTGCTCTTGTGACAGGCAGTGAAAGGACACATTTCAGCACACCCAGGGGAGCCCCTCTACAAAGTCAGAAATGAGAGGAAGACTTTATATACAACGCATGGACTCCTTCCTTCACAATATCAGCTTTTCTGGAAAGAGTTGCTATTGAAACTTGACCTACTGCTTAATTGTGTTTTTTTAAATAACCAGTCAGTCCTACTTGTCAACATGCCCGCTTGTCAATATATTTATGCAGCCAGAAGCATAAATTGTTTAAGATATGGTCAGAAAGGAGTTTCTTAATCAAATTACTGGAATTAGACTACTTCAATAGACAATCTTTGCTTGGCTTATACAATATTGTTTTTCATTTTAATTATCTGCCACATTTAAAAATTGGAAGTCACATAAAAATCCAGATTTCCAGCTTCACTTAAAAAACAAACAAAAAACAAACACGAAAAACTCTGGTAACCCTGGCAACACTCGGCAGGAACTCAGGTATTCTCCTGGTTTTCTGCTCTCCCATTCCCGTTGTCTTACACGGAGCCCTTCCAGTGACACCTGTAAGCATCACGAGTGCACAACCTCTGGGCATAAAAACATCGATTTTCTAAAGTTCCTTAAGGAATGGAGGAAGTTACCATCCTGCTCGTCTTTGAGCTCGTGTTCCTCCAGCTCATCTTCATCTGATCCGTCTCCAAACTCCTTTTCATAACGTGCCTCCATCTCCTGGAGCTCCTTCTCCAAGTCAGCCACTGTCATCCAGCTCTGTTCTTTGTACTGCTCTGCCAGTCTGGACACAAACAGCACAGTGTCACTGACACCGAGAAGCACGTCTCGACACTGGTTTTACTTACTCTTTAGACTTAAAACCCATCCCCTAGAGATCTAGCCTCCTCCTCCACACTGTCAGTGTTTACAAACTTCAAACCTGTGCTTAGTCAGAAGGGGAGCAAAGTCACTTAAATCTGTTATCTATTATGTGGTTGATTTTAATTGCTCTCCTAGAGAATGGGTTTGAAACATAATTCTTAGCTTCTTATTAAAAGTCTTTAGATGTTTTTAAATCAAAGTGTCAAGTAAAGTGCTAATTTTCAAAAGACGACGGGCGAGGTGGGGAGAATTTTTAAGAAGTGAATAATTTTTTAAAAGAATGCTATAATGCTCTGGATACAATGCTTTCACACTAACTCAGAATAACAAAATTTAAAGGCATTAAAATGACCCAAATATCTAAGAGCAGACTGACAGAGAGGCAGTACTGCGAGGTGGGTAAAGCAAGGCCACTGAACTGACTTCTGGAGTCCAATTCCCACCTCCACGATGCACCAGCTATGTGATTTTGGGCCAGGCTGTCTTGTTTCCTCAAAAAAAAGAGGATAAAAACCAGAACTGTCTTCAGAGAACTGTTGTGAGAAAAGCACTTAGAACAGAGCCTTGTACAGAGTAAGAATTCAATTAACGTTAGTTGTTATTAAATTCTACAAGAGTCTGTAAAGGATCTCAAATATAAAGGGCCTCTGAAAGAAAACACCCAATTCAAAAGAAAAAACATTTTGCAGTAGATGAAAAAACATCATCCAACACCAGTATTAAAAAAGAGAAGGGATGAAGCCAGGATGATTTAACCCAACGTGAAAGCACCACGTCAGGGGTCCAGTGGTTTCCTCGGACCCCCAGCCCTGTATTTAGAAAGGAGGCAGGCACCACGCACTTCGCCTGCTTCAGCTTCTGCTGCCGCCTCATCTCTTCGGCCTTCCTCGCCTTCTCCGCGTTCTGCTCTTCCACAAGTTTCCGATGAGCCTGCACTCTTTTATCTCTTTTCCGAATGAAAGCTACCAGCTGACGTACAAGCTCGTTCTTCTCTTTCCTCGCTTTGTCTCGAATCTTTCTGTTTTCTTTTTCCATGGCTCGTTTCTCCCAGCGGTTTGAAGCTTGTCGTGTATCATACTCCTCCTTCCAAGCGAAGTTCTTTTGAGTGCAGAAACTCTGCCAATAAGCGTAGAAAGGGTGGACTACCTAGTGACACAGAAAATAAGTAAAAGGGTAGTTTTTTATTTATATATTTTTTTTTAGCAAGGCAGCAAATATTAGTGATGAAAAATGTCTTCTAACCTTCTTTTTTCATCTATATATAACATTGCTATTAATCAATGGAAAAGACAATCCTTTTAAGATTTTATGGAATAAATCACTCTTCACAATAAATTTAATGAGGAAGTTAATGGGATGGGACCACGGTCAATAAATAGGGAAAAGTAAAGCAGGGAGGCCACCAGGGAGGAAGAGAGTCATAGGATGGAACTGAGAACTAGAATCTATCTTTTTAAAATAAAGAAATGGGGAAAAGACACACTGATCAATGCTGATTATAAAACGGGAACACGTTCTGCTTTTACCGTATCATAGTCACTCTGGGAATCTCCAAAAGTTGGGAAATCCTCAACATCCTCTTCTAACACCGATTCCAGCTCTTCCTTTGCAATCATTTCAAAAACATTACGATACACTGTATAAAAGCCCTAAAACACAGTAACGGAAACACAAAATTCTTAATACTTTTGTAGTTTAATCACAGAATAAGATTTTAAAATGTAACACGAAAAACTTCAAAGTTAAACCAGGCCCAAGCTCTGGCCCTACAAGGACATTTAGGTTTCAGTTGGAGGTTTTTTGTTTTTTTTTTTTTAAAGATTTTATTTTTTCCTTTTTCTCCCCAAAGCCCCCTGGTACATAGTTGTGTATTCTTCGTTGTGGGTTCTTCTAGTTGTGGCATGTGGGACGCTGCCTCAGGGTGGTCTGATGAGCAGTGCCATGTCCGCGCCCAGGATTCGAACTAACA
The DNA here is from genome assembly GCF_041296265.1 of Equus caballus. Taxonomy (NCBI): domain Eukaryota; kingdom Metazoa; phylum Chordata; class Mammalia; order Perissodactyla; family Equidae; genus Equus; species Equus caballus. The sequence continues at coordinate 45,025,219 of NC_091704.1, forward strand.
AAACACTGGGCCGCCTGCAGCGGAGCGCGCGAACTTAACCACTCGGCCACGGGGCCAGCCCCTCAGTTGGAGGTTTTTATATGATGACAGTTTAAATATGAAGGCAATGCTTTCACAGTTTTCAAAATGAACACTGTTTCAACTTTCTATTATAGAATAATTTAAAAAATTCTTCTTGTGTTTGAAAGTCTTGTGCTTGATAAGGAATTAAGAGTAAGCTGATTTATCTTACCTTTTCATCATCTCCATAACCAGAGTAACAGGTAACAGTGAAATAGTGAAGCAAGTCTAAGCTGTCGTCCTGATATTCTCCATCAAGCCCACCTTTAAGCAGAGCCTCTCTATGATTATCATACCTGAACAAAATGAAATTAGCATCATCAGTTAAAGCTGAATAAATAAGAATTCAAAAGGACTCCTTACTCTGAAAGAGCCAAAATATTATTATTCTACATTTTAATGTGTCAAATCCACAATCAAAACATTTTAAGAAAAATATCAACATGAAAAGACTTTAAATAATCTTTTGCACAACGGCCGATTAAAACTATGACTGCAACTTCTAATACATTACAGGCATTATGCAGTCCTAGCCCATAAGAACAGGAGACTTATTAAAGCCAGGGAATTTCCATGACTCTCCCAGAAAGGTGGCTGCATTTTCACAGGAAGTAGGACAGTACAGGACGTGATCTGGTCCACAGACTAATTATACATTTGTGATCTGGGCATTTACCAACATATACCAGAGTAAGACTCTTCCTATGTTTATGTAAACAACCTAGGAGCTTCCCACACACGAAATTACTCCTCATAACAACTCTATAAAGCTAGTTATTATCCCCAAAGATACAACAGGAAACTGAAGCTCAGTGATATTAAATAACCTGTTGCCATAATCATAAAGCCAAAAGGCAGCCAAGCTAGAATTCAAAACCAGGTCTCCTGCACCAGTAGGACCATGCTCCTACCCACTGTACAGTACTGCCTCCAGCTAACAGGGGGGTTAACAGCAAGAGCTTTGAACAAAATGACAGGGAATCCTTGGGACAGGAAAAACACCAAAGATCTAGAGAAGAGTCTAGAGCAAAAGGAAGTCAGGAAAGAACGTCAAACTTCTCAAAGGAAGGCAAAAGTGTCTCTAAGGCCAGATCTCCAAATTCCTTGGGAGGAGAGAGAATTTAGGATTCTCTGGCTTTCATATAAAAGACAATTTGACGAGAATTTCCTTTACAGTCTTTCTCTCTTAACAGCCAGCCAGGCTGAACACCATTTAACACACAGAAGACTTGAGCAACAGCACTGACTACCCAGCTGCTCTTGCAACAGCAGGACCTTGCACAGTTATGTCAGGACTTAAACCCACTCCTCTGCAGCAAAAAGTTCATCTAGAATCTGAAAACTTAGAACTTCAAACAGAAATTTTTGTTTGGAAACGGTATTCAATTACTAGGCTATCATTAGTAAAACTATCTGTCATAGATATAGAAGCTTAACTCAATTTCTTCACATAAAGTAGTTCTTTGGAAAATATTACAATTCTTGTACTAAAACATTATATTTGTTCTTTAAGGACAAGTCAACATTCTTCCTTGTCTGACATCAGTAAATTTGTCGTACACCAAAGGGACCCCATTTAATGAGAAGTCGCTTTATAAGTATTAAAGTTAAAACTAACATGCCACAACTAGAGGGAGGACCCACAACTTAGAATATACAACTATGTACCGGGGGGCTTTGGGGAGAAAAAGGAAAAAAATAAAATCTTAAAAAAAAAAAAATAGTAGAGGAAGATAGGCATGGATGTTAGCTCAGGGCCAGTCTTCCTCAGCAAAAAGAGGAAGATTGGCAGTAGTTAGCTCAGGGCTAATCTTCCTCAAAAAAAAAAATCATAAATAAATAAAATTTTTTTAAAAAACCCTCTATTGACAATTGTTCCCAACAAAATACACTGGGACAGAAGGGATAGTGTGATGCTCACCACGCTCTTTCCTGAGGGTCACTCAACACATCATACGCCGCTTGAATTAGTTTAAATTGTTCAGCTGCTTCTGCGGCATTGTCCAGATTTTTATCTGTTGAAATAAAATCACAGAAATTTAGTCATCATAAAAGTAGAAGACAGAATCTAAAAGGGACCTCTCCATCACAAATGCCATAAATAGATGAGCAGTGTACAAACCAAAGAAAAACAACTAGGGAAAAGCAAAGAGACATCCAAAACAGATGATAATCAGAATCTAAGTATCTACTTGAGTAGAAATTCCATCTTTTTCTAGAAACCTCAGGGTATCATGAGTACTCAATCTTGATGTCCACAAATGGAAAGTCCGGAATAGCACACATTTAAGAAGGAGCAAAATAAATACATAAAATCAGTTATAGAAAGACTATTATTTAGTGATGGATCATGTTTATTGTTCACACTGCCTTTAAGTTTTTCTTTCTTATCAACACATACCAAAATAAATCTCATAAAGTTTTAAAAATATAAACTAATCAAACTATGTACTAATTATTCTCCCTTTAGCTGTGTTTCCTTAGCCATGGAATTCAGAAAGCATCTCTGCCTCAGGGTGGTAGCCAGCTTATAAAATGGCCCCCGATGATCCCCACCTCCTGGCATTCACACCCTTGTGTAGGCCCCTCCCAGGTTACCAGGTCTGTGTAACCACCTGCAAGCAGCAGAAACCATGATGGCACAGTATGTTACTTCTGAGATTACATTATATTATAAACGACGGCAGTTTCCATCTTGACATGCTCTCTCTCAATCTCTCTTGGACTAGCCAGCTGCCAGAGCATGAAGACACTTAGGTGTCCTATGGAGAAGCCCACCGGTGAAGAATGGAGGCCTCCGGCCCACAACCAGCAAGAAACTGAGGCCTGCCAATACCATGTGAGTGAGCTTCAAAATGGGTTTTCCCAAACAGATACAACAACGTGGGAAACCTTACGCCAAAAAGCTTTGGCTTTTTGTTCCCAGCTAAGCTGTTCCCAGATTCTGATCCTCAGAAACTGTGTCAGTCCATATAATGAATATGTTTGCTGTGTTTGTTAAGCCTTAAGTTTTTGGTAACTTGTTGCACAGCAATAAATGACTAATACACTCAGAAAGGAAAATATCTGGGGGCCAGCCTGGTGGCACAGTATTTAAGTTCGCATGTTCTGCTTTGGCAGCCCAGGGTTTGCTGGTTCGGATCCCGAGTGTGGACATGGCACCACTTGTCAAGCCATGCTGTGGCAGGCATCCCACATATAAAGTCGAGGAAGATGGGCACGAATATTAGCTCAGGGCCAGTCTTCCTCAGCAAAAAGAGGAGGATTGGCAGCAGATGTTAACTTACGGCTAATCTTCCTCAAAAAAAAACAGGAAAGTAAAATATTTTGAATCTACTATGGAGCACACCAAAGTTCTTTAAGCTCCAACTCAATACCTGCCCTCTAAGCAGAAAACATGACAGAAATGTATTCCCTACAAATAGTCTTGCAGCCTTAGCACAAGGCCCTCGAGGACTTCTTGCCTCCTCTTCTCAGGTACCATCACATGGGTCCAAAATCCTTCAGGCAGTCTCAGCTCAACAACTAACACTGACAATACTTTCTCAAGTACAGCAATTTGCCATAGCTCTTTTTGCTAAGATGCTTTAACATAAAAAGCTTTCAATCTTATTTTAGAATCATGGTCCCTTGAAATTGAAAGAAGTAAAAAAAACCTCCATCCCTGTAGCCTAGTTGTATGTGAGAAGTAGTATAGTGCAAGTCTAAATTGCCTTTCACAGCGCAGCCCATCTGAAGACAGCCAATGGGGCATCTCCTAGTCCACCTCTTCTCTCTGCTAAAGACGCCCAGTGTTTATGGCACATCACAATCCTCTACTTCAAATGCAGTCAAAGACAGGCACCAATAATCAAGAAGCCATTCATTACTTCCTTTTCTTAACACTCTACTCTTACCCACTATAGCTAATTACATTAGCTTTTAGCAACATCATCACACTACATCATTCTGAATTCACAGCTGACAAAGTTTCAAGTATTTTTCATATGACTGGCAAGCCAAGGGATAAGCGTATAATGGGAATTTTTTTTAACTGAACATAGCACTTAATCCATTCTGCGGCAGACACTAAAGGTTAGATTAGCCAACACTTTTCCCCCTTTTCTCTTGCATCCTTGATTATGGACGCTGGATAAGCTAAAATACTTGCTGCAAGCAATGGCCATGTGACATGGTTCTGACCAATGAGATGACAGCAGAAGTCTATTAGCATATTTTCTTTCTTTCCTCTTTCTTCTTGCCTTGTATGTGGACACGATGCCTGGAGCCTCAGCAGCTATCTTGAGACCATGGAGGAAAAGCCAAGAGATTCACAGTAACATCAGTGAACCACGGACACAATGCCAGCGGGCACCTACCTCCGTGCCTTCTGCTGCTGGAAAAACGGTTTAATGGCTTAATTCATTTAAGCCATTGTCATCAGGTTTTCTATTATTTCCAACTAACACCAAATTTCATCTTGTTCTGGCCCTGTTGCAGTCGAGTTCTAGGTAGTATGGGTCATTCAGTGCCCTGCTGTAATTCAGATTTTGATTACTACTTAGTGACAAACTACAAGTTGCCTCCTCAATATCTGTTCTCTTCTTCCTAACAGAACCCTGATTTTCTTCACAGTGGTAATGTACTCAGCTAAAAACTTCACCTCCCCAGACTCTCTTGAAGTTGGGGATATCAGGTGACCCAGTTTTAGCCAAACAGATATAAACGCCTGTCTACTAAATGAAGCTCCCAAGGAAAGACTTTGTTTTCCAGATGAAACGGATGGGCTTTGGTGGCGCTCACCTTATGCTCCTAACCCATCCCATGCCTGCCCAAGGCCAGAGTACAACACCTGAAGGAGGAGCACGAGGACTGAGGCAGAGACTGCTAGTTCATCTCCTCCTTCTAGCAACAAGCGGACCCTGATTTTATGGTGAATGCCTGGTCCCGGAATAAAGACTCCACTCCCCAGTCTCCTTGAAGCGTAGGTGTGACCACATGACTCAGCTCTGATCAATAACATCTGTAAAAGTCTAGGACAGCTTTAAGAATCTTCCTTAAAAGGCAGCTAGCACACACTCTGTCCCTGCTTTATCCTTTCCTCCTCCATTCTGCTGCCTGGCATCCCCAGCTGCCACCTTGGACGACGAGTGAGGGCCCATCTGAGGACGGTGAGCAGAAAATCCAAGGACCTCGTGGAGGAGAACTGTTATACGGGGCTCCCTCCTACCTCTGCACCTCTAAATGAGAGGGCCACAAACTTCTATCTGTGAGGCTTAACTGCTAACACTTGCTGTATGGACTCAAGCCTGACGGTCAGGGTGATGGAGCAGGTCTTTGATGGTTTCATCAAGCAGCTGGAGCTCCCAAGATGGGCCACCTCTGGATGTCGTTATGTAGGAAAAAAGAAAATGACTATTTAGTTTAGCTACCATAGCCAGCTTCTTGTCACATGCAGCTGAACACAATCCTATGACATCTTCAAGGTGAGAATCCAGCTAAAAAGAGTGACAATTTCCACACCTTCATCAAATCATTAATAAAATTTTTGTCAGATAAATAAAAAAGCAGAGTTCAAATTAAAGCGGAATGGCAGGAAATGTCAGCAAATAAATATTCACACATAAAACAAAAAAGGTGAGGTTTGGGGTGGTAGGTGGGTGGTTCTTCTTCAACCTTTAATCAGTACTGCACTCTGTTGTCCTGTTTCTTCCCACTCCTCCTTTCCTACCCCAAGGAAGTTTGGAGAAAGTTAAAAATTTTAAACACATAAAACACATCAACGTATCATCTGAAAATAAGATCTACTCTTTTGTTTTTTGAGGAAGATTAGCCCTGAGCTAACTACTGCCAATCCTCCTCTTTTTGCTGAGGCAGACTGGCCCTGAGCTAACATCCGTGCCCATCTTCCTCTACTTTATATGTGGGATGCCTACCACAGCATGGCTTGCCAAGTGGTGCCATGTCTGCACCCGGGATGCGAACCAGCAAACCCCGGGCCGTCAAAGCAGAACGTGCGAACTTAACCACTGCGCCACCAGGCCGGCCCTAAGATCTACTCTCCTACTGAAGCTTCTTTCTTTTTTTTTTTTTTTTAAAGATTTTATTTTTCCCTTTTTCTCCCCAAAGCCCCCCGGTACATAGTTGTATATTCTTCGTTGTGGGTCCCGCTAGTTGTGGTATGTGGGATGCTGCCTCAGCGTGGTTTGATGAGCAATGCCATGTTCGCGCCCAGGATTCAAACCAATGAAACACTGGGCCGCCTGCAGCGCAGAGTACGAACCTAACCACTCAGCCACGGGGCCAGCCCCTGAAGCTTCTTTCTTAAATAATTTTTCCAATCTGTCATACGGCTTTTTATTTCACTTAAATATATCTGAACTGGTTGACTATAAGGTTGAACTGAGATCTAGAAGCATGAGTGCAATAAGTTAAAATAAGCAATGATAAAAAACATGGAAAGCCCACATTTATTAGCCAAATGCAAAAGCCACAAGCTTCTCACATTGCAAATCCAGTCATCAAAGTTTAAAAGGCATTCTCACACTGTTCTTTGTGCTTTTCTCTTGATCCACTCACGCCCTTTTCCACTCCCTCCAAACCTTTTTCCAGTGCCTTCTGCAAAATTTCATGGATATCTTTTAAGCCCCGCCTTCAGTGATGCCAGGCTCCCTGAGAACGTGGTTCCCTCCAGCCACAGCCCTCATCCGGCAGGTCTGGTGCTGGAGCTGGCATCCTCCTGGTCACTGATCCTTTACTCACCCCCCGACGACAAACCAGCAATCCTTCCAGACCATTTGGCAATCCCATCTTCTTCTCCTCCTTCTCTCTGTCTATTCACCGCCCAGCTACTCCTCTTTACTCACACTGAGAATTCTGGCACTTGGCTCAGTTTCCATCCCCAGGTCCTATCATCATTCTGGGTGACTTCAATGTACCTTGACCTCCTGGGCTCCCTACCTCCGGTCTCACCTGCTCCAATCCATTCTCCCCACCACAGCCAGAGAGATTTGCAAAAAACACAAACCTATCATTTCCCCTGCTTCTAACTCTTCAATGGCTTCTCAATGCCCTTAGGTTAAAATCCACCCTACCTAATCCAGGTTACCACACCTTCAAGACCCGGCCCCTGCTGATCTGGCCATGCTCACCTCTTTCCCCTTCCTGGACTCTACCATGCTTTCTCCTGCCTCCCTCCACATGTATTCCCTGCGTTCCTGCTTTAGGTCTGGATCCAGACATCACTTCTTTAGGGACACACATCTATCCCACCCACACATACACACAGTCCAAGCTAGATGCATGTGCCCATAAGCACCTTGTATTTGCCCTCATACCGGAGTTCACCGGATTGAAATTGCCTGTTTTCCCCTCTGTCTCCCCAAAGACTGTACGTGCCAGCAGAGGAGGGACCAATCCTGTCTCATTCACACAGGGAAGAGCTCAGGGAATATTCATCAGATGAATTATTGAAAGCCTGCCCTTCACAAGGAGTGATCGCACTAGGCAGTACTGTTGGCCCTACTGAAAATACGCTCATTTCCTCAACAAAAGAAAGGTCATTCCCTTTTTTTTTTTTTAACAATGAAACAGGCAGCCTTTCTATTTGAGGTATGTATTATTCTTTGAAGCAAAGCCCATATGTTAACCTCAGAAACATCTAACACAGTACCTTGCACGTAGAGGGAAATTAAACATTTGTTTAATGAAAGACTTAAATTACAGAGCCAGCAAAGCCCATCAAAACCATGTCTCTCCTGGGAAAGTATTTATCCCTTAAATGTATAGGCATTTTCAAACCAAAAGATAATTAGGAAGCTACAAATTATAATGACATTCGGTGAAGATATTAACAATCAGTTCCTAACAGGTTTGGTTTCAAAGTAGTTAACTGATGTTTTAGTATCATTTGCATAGTTCTTCCTTTCTTCCTTGCACTGATTTCCAATTAATCACCAAATCCACTCATTTTTCCTTTGCAACACCTCTTCAATCCAGCCTTACCCCTCCCACTGACCCCAAGCCTGGCTTACCTTCCCTGGTGAACTCTACCTGACTTCTGTCTCCGCACCTTTTGAAACCAGTCAGTTGCCTTCATAGTATCTTCCCCCAATAATAAAGCCAGCCTCAACTCTCCACTACGGAAAAAACAAATTTCACAGTCCTTAGCCTAACCTTCAAGGCCCTTTACAATCTAATCTCAAAGCTACTACTCAAAAACTTGTTAGTATTGTCATCAAAATTACGCATCCATTTGGTCACAAGCACTAATCCTCTTCCTCACACTTTTCCACCCAGAGTCAACAAATTCCCAACTTCCTTCTAATTCCTAACTCGATTTCTAATGGTAACCCCTCTTACTCTAAGAATATGCTTCTAACTATTTTTGGATTAATTTTGGATATAGCTACTGACTTCCTGCTGAGATGAACCTTTAGCTCCCTGTACCTCTTCCCTTCCAAGGTACATCAGATTTTCCTAGTTCCTCTGTTGGCAATCATTATAACTTTGTAAGTAACAAACCCAGGCCTCTACTTCTTGTTCCATCAACTGCAGACATCACCTTCTGACTTTGGGTCCCAGGCATTTCCTCCAGCTCTTCTCCCAATCCCTATTTCCAGACTTCCAATAAACACTGTCTTCAGCTAAACCATCCCCTAACCACCTCTTGTCCATCACAGTGCTCACCCCATATTGTTAAGTTCACTCTTCCCAATGCCATTCCTCTAGAATCCAGCTAAAGTCCAGGCTGGCTACTCTGTCAAGGGGAAGCCTCAATACCTCTCAGCACACATGAAAATTCCTTCCCCTGAACTCCTGGGGCATTTATTACTTGTTCTATTAATCCAACTACCAATTACATATGTATACTATTTTGTTTGCACTTGTATTTAACTTTTCACATCTGTACAACGTGGTTTCTCAGCAAGACTCTGAGCTCTCTGTCCTAGCATTTCAAAATCTAACAGAGTAGTGACTTGCACGTACTCGAGACCCTACAAAGCGCATATGGATCAGTTCTAATGCGAAAGCCTTTTATAAACCTCAAAAAGCTGAGACTCAACTACTGTCTTAGTTTTCCAGTCTGGAAGATCAGGTTCCATCAGAGAAGTCACACAGGCCTGGGCCACAACCAAAGAAAACATCCAAAGGAAGCACCGCTCTAAGTAAACATAGAAACTTCACTGGAGAAGACACCCAATTAAAACTCTTCATCTGCGGAAAATCCGAAGTACAGGGTCTGCTCAAACAGTCTATTAAAAGAAAAAAAAAGGCACAGCTATTTAAAAGACATTTTACTAACTCCTTTGTCGTAATCTCAATAAGGAAGGAGCCATAAATTACACCTAAGTAGCTGGGATTCCGTGATGAAGTTAAGGGCAGCAGAGGAAACACCCAGAGAAGCGGAGCGGCAGGGGACCCAAGCCAGGGACAAGCCTGAGGAAGAACTGGGTTGAGAGCTCAACTCCTCCCCAATCGGTAGTGTGCGCGAAGGGGTGGGAGGAGCAGGTGAAGTCGCTAGAATGCTGTCTTTCCCCATCAAGTGGCAATGCGGGAAGCAAGGGGCGGGGTAGGGGGTCAGGGAAGGGATGGGTGCTCGGAGCTAGCGCGAAGCCTTGGGGTGGAGGGCTGCGTCCACCGCGGCGGAGAGAGGACGCTCATCGGGAGGGCTGCGCAGGGGCCACCTGGCCGGGGACCGGGGGCCGGGCGTGGTTTCCAGGGCGAGGGGAGTTACAGGGCAGGGAGGTCGAGGCACAGCCAGGTTCCCGGAGTTATTCCGGGGAGACAGGTGGAAAGGGTGGCGAGGCCGGGCTTTGGAGAGGGGCCGCGGAGGTTACGGAGTAGTTACCCGGGTGCCATTTCAGGGCCAGCTTCCGATAGGCCTTCTTGAGCTCCTCCTCGCTGGCGTCGCGCCGCACCCCCAGCGCCTCGTAGTGACACTTCATCGCCCGGCCGGGCAGGGGGCAGGAGCCCGGGGCGGGGCCGGGGCCCGGGCCCGGGCCAAAGTGGTGGTGGCGGCGCTGGTGGTCCTCCCCTGCGGCGGGAGCCCGGCGCCCGCACCGGGCCAGCCAGCGAGCGCGGCGGTGGCGGCGGCGGCGGCGGCGCGGGGCAGCGGAGGCGCGCGGCGGGGACCGGCGGCGAGGGCTGCGGCACGCGGACGCGCGGAGGGGGCGGGGCCAGCGGCCGCGGCTCCGCATGGGCGAGGGGAGGGCCTGTTCCGGAGAAGCCGCGCGGGAGGGAGGCGGGGCCGCGGCGGGCGGGAGGCGGGGCCTCGGCAGGGAGGAGGCGGGGCCACGGCAGCGGCAGGCGGGCCCCCTTTGAGGGTCATTGTGAGGGACACAGAGTGGCGTCAGAGTGCGTGGCACGAGCTGGGCAGGCAACATGAGGGCGGAGATAGGAGTCTGATGAGAGAAGACTGTGGAAAACAGCTTGTGGTTTTGATGATAATTTCTCAATTCCAGCCCCGTTTTTACAGATGAGGCAACGCAGCCTCGAAGTAGTGAAGTGGTTTGCTCGAGCCCCCCCAACTAGCCAATGGCAGGATGCGATTGGACCGAACAACAGGTTTTTAAACTATTTTCAATTCTCTTCAGCTGCCGCTTAACGAGATCTCTAATATTGCTCGTCTTGACCAATATGCATGAGAAATAACAGTAAATAAGATGACTTAAACTGAAACGACTTGAGGGAACACACATTTTAAAATAACATACTAAATGTTTTACCACCAATGTGGATGAAACTGTGCTGACCCATTCATCCAGCACACTTTAATTCTAACTTTCTGGCCTCTAATCCTACATTTCTAGGACTAGTTTAGGTTAAGAATGCAGTTAAGGGATAATATTTAACCAGTAGTTTTCTTCTGATCTGATACACTGTATTACAGGATGGAAGATCTGTAAAACTGTTCCACCAAATTTGATAAGGTATCAAAACATATCCTAATTGTCATTAAAATGCATCAATATACCAATATATTTCATTGTAATGTGGAATGTTTATATACGTCGGTTGTTAGGTGTAGGTGCTATTTGTCAACCATGTATGGTTCAAGAGAGAAAGTTTGGCTCCGTTGCTGACAAACATCTATTGTACGGGGTCCGAGTACTCAGTTTAGGAAGGCTGTCCCTCTCTTCCCTAATATCCTGCCCCCTGCACAATCAAACCCATTCTAAACCTCATCAAGTTTCTCCACACACCACGGTCCAACCAACCCGCTCCTCAAAATTCATACACCTGCCTTTTTTCCGAAGAAGGAAGATGCTATCTGGCCCTAGTTCATTTGTAAATTGGTAACGAATAGGGACTGAGAAGTTTGAGTACAGAAAAAAATGGGACCTTTCCCCATCTGAGAATGGATGGGGGAGGACAGACAAAAAGTGACAAAAGGACGTTTTTCTTCCCCCAACTACATCTGGTTTTGCTTACAACCTCTGAGAGTCACTTGCCTCTTTTTCCTCCCGAGGGAAGAGGGATTTATTTTTGCCTGTAACATTGTATAGAAATTTATAGACAATTACACTGGATATAAATTTGTCTAAAGGAACATCTTTTCAACAGATGGACTTCTAAATGAACGTGGACTTGGGAAATGAGGAATTCTCAAATGAAGTGTCCATATAAATGACTACGAAAGGGAAGTAATTTGGGATAGGAAAATGTCTGTACATGGAAACTGATAATCAAAATTGTTAAATGGAAATTCCACTAAAACTCTACGCACACATCAAAAAGTATAAAAGTTTAGTTCTTCACTCAAACTCACAACTTGTTGATCCAGTTTATGTTTATAACCTATAATTAACCTCTTGAGATGTGGGTGTTTAAAAACAAATCCTGAATACAGCTGTCTTGTTTTTGTCCAAGGTTATATTCAATTGCCCAAATAAATAATGCCCCCCCCACCCCCCGCCGCTTAACCAGATTTGGCTTTCATCAGCCACATACAAGTATTTCAAGTGAACCTCTGACCTGAATTACCTGCGTAATGTAGATGATTTCAAGGTAAGTAGCCTAATTTAGACTCTTTCAAGATAAAGTAGCCTAATTATACACTCAAGGGCTTTCTTAGCAGAAAACTAAGGAAAAAATGAAATATAATATTCATCCTGTCTACACAGGTTTAAAATAAAGCCATAAAAGGCAAGTGGTAACTAGGAAAGACATCTAGAATAACCTTTCTATATAAAAGAGCTCTTACAAATTAGTAAAAGATATCTACTACACAAAAGCATCAGTCACAAAAGAAAAACCAATACCTAGCCAAGAGTACTCATTTTTGTTCCTATCAAAATGACATATTTCACCATTGACAGGGGCACAAGGAAATGAACACTGTAACCTCTAATGAGGTACAATATTTAGAGGAACAATCAAAATGTCTTAATGTTAATAATTTTGGACCTGAGTTCCACTTATAGGAAACCACAAGTGTTGTACAAAGTAATTTACATAACATTTGCTGCAAGCACCTATACCAGAAAAAGATACAACTGAAAATATCCAACACTAAGGGACTGATTATACAGCTATGGTATAGAGTGGAATACTGTGCAGTTAATCATGTTATATATATAACAAAGACATTCGAAAATGATTAATGTGAAATAAAATGGTGACAAATCACCACATCCATGATCCAATTTTATTAGTTACTAACATGTATGGCATATCTATCTGCCCATCTCCTCAGCAGCCGCCCACCTGTTCAAGGCCACTGGCACCCAGAATCTTGTCTTTCCCTGTTACTAATCCACTCCCAGGACCTTAAGCTCAGTGTTCTTTGCTTCAAACAAAGTTCTTTCGTAAGGGGAGAAATTCAAATATTCTAGTGCTAACAACTGTCGCACTTTTCTTCCTTTTACTCTTAATTTAATAGTTTATACCCACTGTTTCTAAATTAAATTTATAACCTACAAAATGCTTTCAACACATGTATTAACTCATTTGATTCTCAAAACCTAAGAATTTTTACTGTATTCTTTTTCCAGGTGAGAAAACAAAATCAGAGATTTGCTTTTCCGAGAGGCCTCATTAATTGGTGACTCAAAGACCCAAACTTCAGTAAGATGTTTTCCTTGCATCCAGTCTACCCGCACTTTACCATCCAAAACTATGCTCTACAAGCAAAGGGCCTGATGCTATGTCTTACAATAATGACCCAATACACGTGTTTAAATTTCAGTTTTGCTAAGCCCAAAATTTTAATGAGAGAGCAAGCCTAAACTTTAAATGTGCTACATTTTTAGTAATACCATACAAGCTTTAAAACGACAGACAGAAGTTAACTGATGAGTTCTGGTGATATTTGAAAAAACACAGACACCACTGAAGCCACAAGATTTTAATTTTCCTTTCTTTTAAATGCCACACTAATTAAAAATAAGACAGTCCTGGATAATAAAAGTATTTACACATGGAATACAAAATAAATATAAAATAACTGAAAACAAATTATCCATTAATTCATTTTGTATTTCCACTGTTCATCTTCTGTTTCATTTTTCTTTGCCTTTTGTAAATCCTTTTCTTTCTTGCTTTCAAATCAACTTTTGGCTCTGGTTTTACCCACTGTATTTCTACTGGTTTTTCCTCAGCTGGTGTAACAAAAACATCTGCAGTGGGATCATGTGGAAGAATAGTCTTTGGTTCTTTCTTTCTCAGCTTCTGCACATCTTTCACTTGCTGTTTCTCTTTGTATTTTGCAGCTGTGATGGATCTTATGATACGCCGATGCTAGAAACAAACATGTTTTTGAAATAAAAGTAAAGACTATATATGCCAATGATATTCACTTATGAACGCTATTTCCCTTCTCCCTGTGTCATTTAAAAAATAGTAATTTACAAGACTGTATGCAGCAAAACCAAATTCAGTTTCACAGTTAACAGAACAATAATTACTTGACATTTGGGCCAGAATTCTGGGACATTGAGGACCACTGAACAACAAAAACAGCTTACCATGTTTGGTGACTGGTAGTGAGGATTTTCATATAAAGTTGGTCCTCCAAAACTTCCCTGGAAAATCTTTATGAGATTTAAGACAAAACGAGGTCCTATTTCTACAAGAGCAGCATCTTCTTCTATGATCTTTAATAAAAAAACAATTCATTTTGGTTTGGATATACTATTCCTGAAAGGTATACTGGCTATAACTTCATTACAAATGTGCCTAAAAGAACTCATAATAAAATTAAGGTGGAATTGAAACTTGGCAAGCATCAAATCATCAATATTTTCTGAAATATATTACTAGTTACAGGTAGTTGTCATAGGAAAATATAAATATTTTCAGTGTGTTCTTTTAAAATTGAATAATTTTGGGGCCAGCCTCGATGGCCTAGTGGTTAAGTTCAACATACTCTGGCCTGGGGTTGGTTTCCAGGAGAGGACCTACACCACTAGTCGTCAGTAGTCATGCTGTGGTGGCAGCTTTTATACAAAAAAGAGGAAGACTGGCAACAGATATTAGCTCAGGGAGAATCTTCCTCAGCAAAAAAAATAAAATTGAGTAAGTCCAATTTAGTCCATATCCTGTTTCTCACAATGCAAATATTGTGGTTAAATGAATTTTTTAAACTTCGACCACTATAACAAATTGTATTAAAGCACCCTACAGGGATCCTTTTAAAATTTAAATCAACCCCTAAATTGTTTTTGTAAATCTAATTCAAATTTAAAAGGTATATAAAAGGATACATGGCCAAATTAATTTTTGAATAGGTACTGATTGTGGCACTTCTGAACTACAAATAATGTGTTGATTCAGCTATATCTGCCCTCAGAGGTTAAGAAGGTTATATTTAAGTCACATTGCCAGGTACCCAAAATAACACAGAAAGGAGCCCAGTTTACTTTATATGCTGTCTGAAATTTTATCTTGCTGTTCTCTTCCACCTCTCCACTTTTGTGCAGACTTATTATTCTGCCAAACTTCTGCTTCAAGATTTCCAGAATCATCTCTCCTCCTGAATGAGTCACTGTATGACTCACCTAATAGTTCTCACTGAATGCCTTCTACAGGGGTTATGTTTTTCTAAGTCTTAACCTCCCCTCGCCACCAAGAGATTCTAACCCCTTGGGAGAGAACCTTATGTTTTACTGAATATATAGTGACTTGTTAGAAAACTCACACTGCATTATCAACTGATAGCCATGAAAAGAAGTAGGTAGAGATCACTCAAGATATGAGACAGTAGTTATTTGCTGCTACTCTGTGGGGAAAAGAAAGATATTTAAAACAAAAGGAGTTACTATTCTGTGTCTATAAATGCTGTGTCCTAATTTATTTCAAAGCATAATCAAAAATTAATTAAAGCTAACCTGAAAGTTCCGAAACCATATCCTATTATCCAAAATGGCGAAAGTAAACACATGGTCCACAAATGGTTGGCTTTTGGGATGATACCGTGGTGTACTAAAGATCTGGTTTAAAAAAAAGACATGTTAGTTCCTTATTCTATGGCATATCACGTGTTTTAGGTAGCTAAGTTAACAAAAAGTCCAAAGGAAGACACCCATTTATAACATATTACTAAAAATACTTTCCAGAAAAGATATTTACCTGAATTAAGAGTTCTTTTAACAAAGCATAATGTGGTAATTCATCAAAAGCCTATAAAAATAAAGTGAACATATTAACAACAGCGACTGTTTTGTCTAAAATTGTGCTTGTTGTTTTTAACGTTAACTAAATTGAATTATATAACTATATCCACTAAAAAACCACCATGCAGAGTAAGAAAGTTAGATCTCACACACTAAGTGAGAAACTTACAGGGTCAAAGGACAAAAGGGGTCGAGAACCTCTCAGACAGTTTCCAGTCATCTTCAGTTCAGCTAGGGTATGAACTAGGAAAAGTATAACAACAAAAATAATTATAACTGGCACAATTATCCCAAAAGATTACTTCAATTTTCTCATAAAAAATTTTAAATCGAGTCAACTTACTATTTTGAACAAGGAATTTAGCAGATGGTCCATGAGGTGAATTTGACAGCCTGAAAAATATGAAGGAAGCTTTCTCAACTAATTAGAACTTAGAATGTCGTAAATGCTTACTACCTTTTCAGTTTAAAAGACACCATTATATGCTCGTAATAGTCATATATTTAATTTTCTTTAAAGGTTCCAACTTTTGTGAACTCAAATGAGTTTGCTTCATTCCCTGGCCCCATCTTTTTACATAAAGACTGAAAGGAGCCTATAACTTAAGAGGTACAAAGAATAAATCCATTTTAAAAAACAAGTTCCACCAAGTCTTAATTAATACATTCTCTTACCACATATAGAGATCCTGTTTTTTCTTAGCTTCAAAATAAATACATTTATTGCAGTTTTTCATTTCACAAACCTAAATGGGGCAAAGTATAGAAAAACGAAATAGTGAACAAAAATGACTATAACAATATGCAATCAATATCTAGATTTTGCCAAAAATACTTAAGCAGGTTAATAAGCTACAAAGGTCTAAATCTAAATAAATTTATTTATTCACAGAAAAAAATGCTTCAAGCTCCTCTTAGGTATTCTGCCCAAGGTAAAGTAGATGTTCTGTCCAGCTCTTTGGTAGAAGCATGGATTCTTTTTGGCCTAGCATTTTAAAGTAACTGGCCTCACTTCTCATTACTGGGAGCCTCTTCTTCTGACTACAGTCCCATGCACAAACTACAAATTACAAGGCCGACAACAAACGCCCTAGGGAAACAGTACTCTACAATTAGCCTCACCAATCTTAAGAAAATATAGTCCTTAGAGAACCAAAGCCATCCTTTAGTAATAGGTATGATTTTTAACTCCTCAGCTTTTCTTTCTGAGGAAGATTAGCTCTGAGCTAACTACTGCCAGTCCTCCTCTTTTTGCTGAGGAAGCCTGGCCCTGAGCTAACATCTGTGCCCATCTTCCTCTACTTTATATGTGGGATGCCTACCACAGCATGGCTTGCCAAGCGGTGCCATGTCTGCACCCAGGATCTGAACCGGCAAACCCGGGCCGCCGAGAAGCAGAACGTGCAAACTTAACCGCTGTGCCACCGGGCCAGCCCCATGCTTTTTGATTTTAACCTTAAGAAATTTAAGTCTTTTCTTCCTCATCTGTATTATCACTTCTGTGACTTGCTTCTATAAAATCACTAAGGGACTGATGAAAGGCAGAAGCATACAAAACTTATTTCCAGCTGAATTAAACTTCAGCATCTTGAAAGCTTACACAGTCACACTTGAGAAATATATAAAAGCAATACAGGAATGAAGTCTTGAATTGGTGTAACATTCATACACTATCTAATATAGTGTCCACAAACTCTAAACTACTTGAGACTTCAAACCTAATAACTTAAAAGATTCTTAGATACAATGTTTTATTTCTCACTTGTCTTAGAATAAACACAACACTAAGTTGGTTGTTTTCCAGTTGAGCCTCAGTTGCTGGAAACCCATACCCTGTTTTATTTCTCCTACCTTCACTTGAAATTACAATACTTGTTTATGGCCTGTCTCCCCCATTAGAACGTAAACTCCATGATAATGGGGCGTTGTTTTGTTAAACATGTTTCCACAGCATGCATAATAATGCCATCATATAGCTGAAGTTCAAAAATTTGTGCTAAATGAATAAAAGAAACCTTTCATATACAGCTAAAGAGAATTATCTTAAAACAATTCTAAGTTTTTAAAAATTTACTTTAAGATGTAAGTTTACTATCTTCAACAATACTTTGAAAATTTAACCTATTTCTAGTTTGTAACACCTCAAGAGCAAACACCACATACATCACTTTTAATACTGGCAAAATATTTTTACAATGTGGCTTTTTGGGAATATTTAATAGGTCTTTTAATTTTGTTTTATATATGATAGTTTTTTATGAGTACCTACTATGAATTTAGTACTGTACTAGACATAATGAGAAAAAAAAGAATGAAATATAATCCTTGTCCTCAGGAAATTTCAATATGCTTGTTGAGACAAATATAAGAATGATCACGAAATAATATATACTGAAGCACTAAACTATGAGATATAGACAGTGAGTACTATATAAATTTAGAAGGCAGATTATTGAAGTTAACATTTTTATAAGTATCTTTTACAAAACAATTTAGAAGTCATTGAATAACTGACCTATTTTTTATATGAACTATCTTTAGTGTTCCAAAATATTGTTTCTAAATAACAGTGTTCCTAGAATATTTTACTTTTATTACTTTCTGAAATTACCTCGTTAATCACAAATAACTTATCTTTACGATCCATTTTAGTATCTATAAAAAGAAAAAAAGAAAAAGCAAGTAAATAAAAGATTTCAAAGCTACTTCAATCCAATCACACAAGCTTTCTAGAAAATTATTCTAAGTGTTTTTATAATCTTCAGTTTAAATAAGATTTTATTAATTTCAAAATGATTAGATCTGAAAACACATGACCTCTTTAAAAATCTTCTTTGTAAGTGTAAAAATGAGTGATTAAAAAACAGTCCTCAAGAATTATATACTATGTTCTAAGCAGTGTTTCTCAGACTTTCTGTATTCCATGAATTCCTTTCAAAAATGGAAACATTGTCACAAACCAAGGGCTATGTTCTAGGACTCCAGTTTAAGGAACACTCATTGAAAAAAATAAAATTTGAATGGAAGAATATTTCTTAAAATTTTGAATCATAGTTGCCAAAGAAAACAGATAAAAACTAGTTTTACATTATCATAGAAAAAATTTATATAAATTCAGATTTCTCTTATTAGTTTCAGAAATCTAAAGATATTAACAGCAGACCCCAGTTTGAGAAACACTAGTCTAAAGAACTAAGGGATTACCTAGAATTAAAACCAAAAGCACCTCCCAATACAGGCACAAAAACAGCTGCATGACAGCAATGCCTCAGTTCTACCCTAAAAACTAGATGTTCTTCACTCGCCTGCAAGACACCCCATTCCTAAAAAGAATAGCTTGGCCTTTAGAAGTAGGCTGAGCCCAACTTAAAGGTCCTTCAAATCATACTCCAGGTCCATTAATTTTTTAATAAGAACAGTTTTTTAAAAAGATGCAGAAAGCAATAGAAGGCAGTCCTGAATCATTTAGAAAGACAAACCAGCTCATGACCTCCGAGAGCATTATAATGAAGGCATTCCTGGACCTTCAAGAAATGTTTTGATAATATTATGATATCTGTTTAAGGAAGTGAAGAGAATTTTAATGAATTTTGCAAAGAATTTCTAACAAAATGTTAATTGGAAAAATCTTGGCACTGAAAAGATAAACTTCTGAGGCATTGTGGTTCTTTACCTGACAAGGCTGAACAAATGAAGTGTGATTTGAAGTAGAAATATATAAATAGGTAAGTTTATAAAAGTAAATGTTTACAGTATATGATACAAAGGCACCTGCTTTAGAATGAGGCATCAGCATTCTCAAGTCTTGCATTAAATGTCTTGTCCTGAAATTTATTCCTCTGGAAGAAAAGATGAGAATCCGTTCCTTATTTTTCCACTTGCCCTAAAGAAAAAGAAAATGTTAAAAGATTTTAAAATCTCACACTGAACCTATCTCGTTCTTTTAAAGATAGTTTTAAAAGTATCCAGCTTTTTAAATACCCTACCATCCTCTAGTTTATCAAGACTATAGCCATAACTCCACCTCTCTCCCTGTATGTGTAATTCAGGGAACTGAGATGTTTCACTATACACAAAATCTTTCCACTCTTGAAATCAGAATGGACTCCTCGTTCCATATTTCTTGCACAAGAGCACTTTAATATTAATTCACTACTTACTAAGTTCCTACCAGGAGCCAGGCACTGTTCTTATGTGGGAAGATGGTCAACAAAGAAGCAAATCAATAAAGGCAGGGAGGCATGAATAGCATGAAACCCTTAGACAACCACAACATGTCTGTCACATAGGCCATAAGTGGCAAAACACCATGTGATGAAGCAAGAAAGGAAACCTTTACAAGTCCCCATTTTGGCTTATGTTATAGACAAAAATTAGATTCCTTATCTAAAGCAGCAGCAAGCTAAAGACAGCACTTAGTTCTAATGAAATAACACTGCCAATGGAAAATTTAACTCCTTATATATAAGGTAAATAGAGAGACACAATAATATTCATAAAAAGCCTCCAGGTAGCAAGGCAAACAATCCTGACCCCTTTAATTCAATCTCTCAGCAGCATTCACTGGCCACAGCTGCCACCCAGAAATGCTCTCCCTGACTTCTTTTTGGTTTTTCTTCTTCCATGTCTCCAATTCCTCCTCTTGACTCTAAAGATTCTTTCTTAGCCTTCTTTTGTTTCTGTTCTCTCCAGGACTGAGTTCTCATAATCATTCCCATAGCTTCGACTGTCAACTCTACAGAAAGGTAAGGAACTCTCTGGAGCACTAATAATCCAAGTATTTGACTCAACACTTCAAATCCAACTCTAGAATACTAAACCTTAAATCCAGTAACTTTCCTATTTGTTTTTCTGATGATGCCACCCCTCATTTCAGTCCCCTAGGCGTTGAACATTCCATTTGCCCTTATTCTCCCATATCATAAACACTACTAAATCTGTCAACTTGTCTTTGCAATAACTCTTAATCCTTTCTTATTCACAGTGCCCTCGTTCAGATCCTTATAATCTTAAATCTCCTAAATGGCTAGTGTTCCCAAACAGAAGCTCCTCCGATAGTTATGGCAAGACTAGCACCAGCTTAACCTTTTTAAAGCACTGCTCCAATCACATCCTTAACCTCCTAGGATTTTCTAAACAAACTCCAAAATGACATAACTTTGACATTGGATTTTAAAATACATTTATGTTTTTACCTCACTATTGCCCAAATCAACCCTACACTTTAGCCAACCTGGCTCTATTTTTTAGATTTTCAGCATTTCTTCCACTTCAACACATCTGATCAGTTTTTTCCCCTCTCCCTGGTCTTGTTCTCTCTCATTTTTGAATATCAAAATCCTGCCCTTCCTTTGAGATCCAGTTCCAAGGCTAAATTATTCATGATCCCTTACCTGATTACCTTCAGGTAAAAGTGATCTTATCTTCTACACTTCCATTGAATTTCTCATATTATGACTAAGACCATAGAGACTGTGGGGGATTGGAATTGGCCACCCCAAGATATGTCTCTTCAGCATGAGGATTATTTGGGGCTGGTTACATTTAAAAAACTGCAGACAGGAAAGAAACTCTGAAAAGTAGAATTTACTGACCCTTTGTTAAGAGACATTTACATTGTAAAGGAAATCTTCCTCTGTAAAGGTGTCTCCCTCTCTATACCAGGAAGGAGGGATGATCATATCTCTAGAAACTCTCATCAACGTGGAAGGCAAGGACTCAAATCTGCATAATAATCTTACTCTTGTTTGCTGTACTTGTCTGGTAACCTCCTGAAACTGACTCCCCCCACCCCCAACATCCTCCTTTGTCTTTAGCTGAAGATGATATTTAAGGTGTTGACTTCAGCCATTTTGGCGAGTTGCTCAGGTTGCCTGAGCCTCTCCCATGTGTACATGTTATAAAGCTTTGTTTAATTTTCTCCTGTTATTCGGTCTCACGTGAATTTAATTCATTTCTCCGGCCAGAAGAACCCAGAGCGGGTAGAGGAAATGTCTTCTTCCCCTACAATACTAACATATTTCTTTCTAGTTCCTTAAGTGAAGAGTGAGAGCACTAACATTTATGGAAAGTTTACTACAAGTCCAGCTTATTCTTCACAAAAAGTAAATCACATTTTCTTCCTCCTAATTTGCAGATGAGAAAAGAGCTCGAAATGTGCCTGTCAGTTAACAGCAGGGCTGGAATTTAAACTCATCTTTACTCCTCGGAGCTAATTCCTTTCCTAGTGCTTGCCACCACATCACACAGGGTCACTGATTTTTCCTATATGCTAGAGTATTGCCAAGCGCGGGGGAAATTAATAAGTCAAAGGCCATCCTTGTCTCTACAGTATTCGATGTAGCTTTTACTTAAGGAGCTTTCAGCTGAATTAAAGTTAGGTACAATAACTTGTGTTCACCTTCTTTTGAACAAAAACCATTCACTTTTATGTGAATTCTTAGTTCCTTCTAAACTCCGACATCTCAGGAGGAAGGGGTCACGTTCTAGTTTTGCAATCCCAAAGCCAAAGATAACCTAACTTCATATAGTGCCTGGCACGTTAAAAGTCTGTCGAATACAAAAAGAGCTCATGCTATCTAGTCTAGCTTTCATTATCTCTTGAGTTAAAGACCTGATCAAACAAATCAAGGCACTGTTCCAAGGACAGCAACTTTTTAAAGAACCGCATAACAAGGGTCAGGTGCCCTGACAGTAGCTGACTACGGCAGGACATGAAAATACCAATCACTGGGAGAGAGATGCTCGATAGCGAGAAATAACTTCAGGAAAAATAATGCCCTCTAAAAAAAATGATAACGGAGTAACTAGAAGACAGAACACTAGAACTGAGGACTCCGTTAAGTCCTTTCCCTGCGAACGGGGTAAGTGCTCTGAAGTCGGCCCCGTTGTTCAGCCGGCCGCCTCCGAGAGGGCGGCCATGTGCACAAGGGTTAGACGTAAACGTGGTGGCCAATCTGACCCAGAGGAGAACTGAGACCGAGCTCCCGTAACACCGGGCAACTCTGAAAACAGCAGAGCGGTCGTCAGGCAGGCAGCCCCAGGCAAGGCGCGTGCAGCCGCGACCGCAGGTGTCACCCGGTGGTAGCCCTCTCTACCTTGCAAACGGGGCCTGGGATACGGTCTCTGTCTTCCTCCTCCGCCTCCTCTGCCATGTCGCGCCGCTTAGCTGTCGGCGTAGCATCTTTTTCGTTTCTTTTTGGTTTCTTCGCCTGAACCGCCAAGCCTCCACGCCGTTTCCTCTTGATCGCCGCCATCTTGCCTTGCCGCCTTCGCTCTCGGCCTTCCTTCCGGCTCAGCCGCTCGCTCCCCTTTCCGATCTCTATGGTAGCGTGCGCCGGCTCTGTGGTCATCCTTCAGCTCTATGGTGCCTCTTTCCGGTCTCTGTGGTAGTGTACGCTCGGCTCTCTAGGCCTCGGGAGCTTTGTGGTGACGGTGGCCGAGGTGGCTTGCTGGTCCGAAAAGAGTGGCGGGAGCCGCTCCACTTCCTCCTGGTTTTCCCGGGAGCTCGCTTTCCCGGTGACCTGGCTGAGAAGGGCTTTCAGGCGTCCGGACTCCGCCGCAAAGGTAGGGTCTCCGCGTCAGTCAACGTGCTGCCCCGCGGCGGGCCAGTGAGCGGAGTTGTCTGAGACTCCTGGAGGATCCTCCGAGGGACCGGGGCGCGCCTCCGATCGCGTATTGTGTTAGAGGCGAGATTGGGGGCGCCGGACAGCTCAAAACCGACTTTGGGGGGATGCGTAGCCCCTGTTTGGCCTGGCGAAACTGGCCCCAAGGAGAACTACCGAGTTAGGTGTCTATTTTAATTGTTCGCAACTTTTCATGTGTTACTGTCCCCTTACTAATGACAAGGAAACTTGTCATTAGTAAGATAGATAAGATAGAAAGATAAATAACTTCTCCCAAAGTTACAGGGACAGTTAAGTGGCAGAAGTGGGGTTCTATCCTGGTCGACCGAGTTCATCGCCCCGGCCTCTCCCACTTGCCTCAGGGCGGGTTGAGATCGTGGGCCTCGCCAGCACTGATGGGGAGTTTTATGGTCGAATCTCATCAGGTGTTTCGTGATCCCCGGGAGCAGGTGCTGGCACCAGGAGCATCCCTCGGGGCCGAATGTGCCGTGGACGATGCCCCTCCTAACCCAACAGATCCAAGATGAGAATGACTACAGCTTAGTGGCCAGCCTTGACAACGTTAGGAATCTCTCCACTGTCTTGAAGGCTATTCATTTCCGGGAACATGCCACTTGTTTCGCCACTAAAAATGGAATCAAGGTTACAGTGGAAAATGCAAAGTGTGTGCAAGCAAATGCTTTTATTCAGGTATGGAAGGAGGCACCTTTAAGCCTGTGACATATGATATTCTTCACCCAGTTTAATGAATTCCTAAGGTCTTAATACACATCATTTAAGTTAGAGAACAGTGTATCGTTATTTGAATCTTTTTCCCTCCGGGTAACAAATTCTTTTCCCATCTTGTTTTAGAGATAATGGTTAATAAGAATGTCTAAAATATATTAAGCTAAACTGTAGGGCAAGCACTCTGCTGAGTGTTTCTATGTTTAACTCATTTCATCTTCAGTAATAATCCTATAAGGTAGGTTCTCTTATTATTCCCATTTTACATGTGGAAACTGAGGCACAGATTAAATGATTTGCAAACAGTCTCACAGCTGGGAAGTGGCTGAGTTGGGAAGAGAACCCAGAACATTTGTTTCCAGAGTACATGCTCTTTACCTCTACCTCCCTATTATTAAAAAAATACTTTTTTCTTTTATTGTTTATAATAGAATCTTTTATTACAAAGTAAGATTTGTATGGTTCAGATAGGATTTCAGATTTAATTTAGCATTTATGTGAACACTTAAGTGCACAGTATGACCTCAGGTATAGAGGGATAAATAAGACATGGTTCCTGTCCTTAAAAGAAATTGAAAACTAATATCACTCACGCATTATCAGGTTATTTGGCAATTTTTCCAAGTGACCTTAGCCATCCTGATGGGCACAAAAAGGAGACGAGGGAGACTCATGTGAGAGAGAGTATAGATCCAAGAAGCTAGATGAAGGACCCCTCATAAAGTTTTCCATGGGACCTAAATCACTGTTGCACATTTAACTATTGAGTAGGAGTACGTATTCTAATGGATAATAACGGAAAAAGCTTATGATGTTTTGATTAGTATTCAGAAATGATTTTCATGGGGTCAGCACAATGTTGTTATTTTTTAAACATATAAAATGAAATCTAGAACCTTATGTGAGTTTTCATTCTTTGATATACATAATTACGTTTTCATCTTTACTTTTTTTCACAGGCTGGAATATTTCAAGAGTTTACAGTTCAGGAAGAGTCTGTTACTTTTCGAATTAATTTAACTGTCCTTTTAGACTGTTTATCTATTTTTGGATCAAGTCCTATGCCAGGTGAACCATTTTGTTATCATTATAATGACATAAAAGCATTATACAGAATGGTCAGAAAAATACAGGAAAAGTTATTAGAATATAAGTAATATAAACATTTCTTTAGAAAGTTAATTGCCAATTCATTTTTCATTGTTCACAATCATGGATTCTGAATTTTCACAATAAAATAGAAAGTGTGCTTATCATTCTTCCCATGTTCGCAAAAATATTTACATTCATCTTTTAATTTACAAAGCTTTTGGGATTTTAAATTTGAACTGACCAAAAGAAGACTTTGAACATGTCTTAAGTATCTTTAACATTGTGAAATAAGTTTTAATTGCTTCTTTTTCCTAACTTGTCCAGAATTACAGTTAGTGGCAGAGAAAAATTGAAACCAATTCTCCTGACTTATGGTTTACTGTGTTCAAAATTTGTTTCCTTTTTTTCTTTATGCCCTGTTTGTAAGTTATGACTAGTTTCCTAAATGCTTTCCTTTAAAATATACATATTTTTTATTTGTTTAGGGAATAGGAATGTTTTTTAGAATAGTGAATTCAGTTGCTATTGATATAAAAATAAAACTACAAGGAACCCCCAGAAGAATGGTTTTATTTCATAGGAAAGAAATGTGCAAATTAGCTAGGGAAAATTCAGTTGTTGTTCTCTAGAAAATATGTTTTAATTTTGTACTGACAATTCCATTATTATTAATTTTACATTTTCTAATGCCGTGTTCCCCAGGTGGTTTTTCATAAAAGCATCTTCTTTCCCCCATTCCTCACTGTGGCTCTCCATCCAGTAAGGGAAAGGAGCTAGACTAGCCTGTCATATTCCTCCTTCTCTCTAGTGGTTTGCAGTGTCAAAACCCACACCACCATTAATCACCCTCTCTTTTTCTCCTAATTTGATCTTAAAATTTGAGGAAATGTAAAGAATATCTTCCAATGGAAGAGGTTAGAAGGGTCTTTATCATAGTGAATATACTGACATTATAGTACAGACAATGTCAAAGCACTCCACTGTTGCACAAAGTGAACCTTCAAGAAATAGCATGACCTGTTCTGCAACAATTCCATTACTTGGAGTAATGGTCCATGTAGATTCTCCATCCTGAAACTGTATATATATAAAATCAATAAGCTATTTCTGAGGTGTTTTTGGCAAAATGGAAAATGATTTCAAAGAGTTAGATTACATCTTGTTCTGGTTCCCAATTTTCTTGCAGTTATTTTTGGAATTATCTACACACAGTTGTCATTACGGAAGAAGTAATCCCTTCTTATAAGGAGATACATACCTATATGCTAGAAATTGGGCAGAATAAAGTATTCTTGCGGCGTTTTCTGTATCAGTTGAGGAGAAGCTGACCCCAGAGCTGTAAAGCTAAGCCCAGAGTGTGATTTGTTTCTATTGCAGGCACTTTAACTGCACTTCGGATGTGTTACCAAGGGTATGGTTACCCTTTGATGCTGTTTCTGGAAGAAGGAGGAGTGGTGACAGTCTGTAAAATCAATACTCAGGAGCCCGAGGAAACTCTGGATTTTGATTTCTGCAGCACTAATGTTGTTAATAAAGTTATTCTGCAGTCAGAGGGGCTCCGTGAAGCGTTTTCCGAATTGGATATGACGAGTGAGGTCCTGCAGATCACCATGTCTCCTGACAAGCCTTATTTCAGGTACTTGAACACAGCGCAGTGATGGTGAATGTTCTACTTCCACCTCTGCTTAGGATGCAGAACTTTTATTATCCAGCTTCTGAGAATTTCCAGAACTTTAGAGAGCTTTTACTCTTACCGCATACTTTTACAGATCAGGAAGCTTAAGACCCAGGAAGATTAGCTCACTAAAGCTTCATCATTATGTAGTGTTGTTTCTAGATGAGTAGTGCAACTCCTAATTCAGAAACTAGTGGTCTTTGCATTGTTGTATTGCTTACTGCTTAGATCAAGTTACGTCCTGAGGAAAACTGGGCTTAAACTTTTGGAAAAGGTGTTTGTATTATATGGTACATCTCTTTTTTTTCCTTTCAGGTTAGTACAGGATGGAAAAGAAAGATGTTTTCTATACACAGTTCATTCACTAGTATCTATTGGTCACCTGCTATGTGCATAGCTACCTTATTAAGCACAACAGGAACAGCTTAAAATCAAGGTGAAGAGGAGTTATGTGAAACAGCGTAGAAAGAACAAAATTGCACGCACTTAAGTACCAAATAGTATATATAAATACTTAAGGAACCAGTAGATGAGTACTTAGGGAGAATTGGTCATGGTAAGCTTCCTAAGAGAGGGCAATTTTTGGCAGGAATCCAATGTCAAAAACCATCAATCTGCTCCTGATATTCTGACCCACCAAGTTATGAGGTGGCAAGTCTTTTCAAGATTAGAATCAGTTTGGAGAGAGGATTTAAATATTCTCTTTTGAAATATTTCAGAAGATTAAAGAGTAAATGAGCTAAATACATATGGAAGAGGTATAAGTTGTTCTCTATATATCTACTTTAGAAGAACTGCAGGCCCTTCTCATAGCATTAGGCAGTTAAAAATTTGGCTCAGGATTGGTTAAAATGTTAACCAAAATGGAAGCCAGTGGAACCCTACTTAGGCAGTGATATGAATTAAAATTCTGGGCATTTTAACAGAGTATTTCAGAGGGTCCTCATTTAAATGATCTTTCTCAGCATGGCTAATTAGATGGATCATGGTATGTTTCATCTCAGTATGGGAAATGATTTGGTGGTCGGGAACTGAGAGTAAATTTTTCTGAGTAAAATTTGAGGTGCCTGTGATGCTGGGGAGCAGTTGGATGTATGGCTAGAGAGCTCAGGAGATAAGCCTAGACTAGAAATTTAGGTTTGGGAGCCCTCATGGTGGCTGGACATGGATGAGATGGCTCAGAGAAAGAGGTCATGTTAGAAGAGAAAAGATGAATCCTCAGGAAAACCAGCACCTAGTCTTCTCTCACTGTGCTCATATAGTACTCATCAATGTGCTAACCCTGTATCAAATGATCGATGAGTTCTTGCAGATTAAGTAAGCATATAAACATTTGTAAGCTGTCGACACACAAACTGCTGATATTACCAAGCAAGGAAAACCATATAACAGCCTGAAGAGCAGCCTAAGATACAGAAAAGCCGTAACTGCTTGTGGTAGTAAAGGACTCCAGGCTTGTAGCTGATGTAGATCGGGGTCTTCCATCACTCCTCAACTCTGTCCTCTGTTATATAGTTCTGATTTAAGGATGAGGAAAGGTCAGTATCACAGTAGGATTAAGGTAATGAAATTGAGGCAAACACTCCTGGATTCCTTTGCAACTGATTTTTTTTCAAAGCTGTTTATTAGTTGTTAGTTCCCTGGTACTCCTCCAGCATCCCATGGGAATCTTTATTATGGTAATTGTAGTGTATTGTCAACATTTTTTACATATCTGTTTCATTCACCAGAATGAGCTTCTTAGGAAAGTTTTTTTTATTTGGATCCCAAAGCAGCTTATTGTTGGACAAATGAATAAATGAGTTGCTCATTTTCTACTGTAGGTTATCTACTTTTGGAAATGCAGGAAGCTCCCACCTTGACTATCCCAAAGATTCTGATTTGATGGAATCATTTCATTGTAATCAGACTCAGGTCAACAGGTCAGTTCTTAATATAGAGGTTGCCACTGATGATGAAGGTGAGGCTAAATACCAAATTTCTAATAAATAATTTTTTTTAAAAAAAAACTTTGAATCTCTTGATGAAAATGTAGCATTTAAAAATCCACAGTAGGTTGCTGGGTTTACTTGGGGATTTGGGGTTCTAATAGTGAATTAAATTTTAAAAATGAAGAGAAAATATTGGCAAATTGGACAAGTAGTTGATTTTATTCTTATATTTGCTCCTTGGTAGTTCTTGGCTAATTTTCATTCTTTACTTGGAGTATGAGCACTGCTTTAAGTTGTCCAAATAACAGCTTTTTTTTCCTCTTCTACAGATACAAGATTTCTTTACTGAAACCCTCTACAAAGGCATTAGTCCTGTCTTGTAAGGTATCTATTCGGACAGATAACCGAGGATTCCTCTCATTACAATATATGATTAGAAATGAAGATGGGCAAATATGTTTTGTGGAATATTACTGCTGCCCTGACGAAGAAGTTCCTGAATCTGAGTCTTAAGTATGACAGTTCACTGTGATATTTCTGGATACATTTGTGATAGGTCATGTTCTCATTCTGGGTATAGTCCACTTCATTGTTTCTTACTGGATTTCCTAAAGGGAAGAAGTGTGGTGGAGATGGAAGCAAGGTCCCTGTAGCCTACTAGTTGCTGTGTGTTTTGTAAGTAAATGTTTTCATGTAGTCATAGGTTATCCGGTACTGGACTATCCTGTGGTTCTGTCTTTTGAACGCATGGGAATCATCATAAGCCAAGATGAATAAATCATATGCTCTATTCTATTTAAGTAGGACATTTCAAGAGTCTAAAAATTTAAAGTTTGATGAAGCCATATCTGAGATGTTCTATTATTTATTTACTATTAGAAAAAGCAAAGGCAAATGGTCATTGCTTATTTGTTGGAATTCCGGAGACTACATCTTAAAGCAGTAATTCTCCAAGTGTCGTAGCCAGATCAGCAGCATGAGCGTCACCTGGGAACTTGTCAGAAGCTCTGAGGTGGCCCAGAGATCAGGAGTTTAAAAAGCTTCCCTCCAGGAAATTCTGATGCATGCTAAAGTTTGAGAACCACTGTTCTAAGGGATACTTTTTTAAAAATAGCATTTAATTGCATTGAAGTAATTGCTTTACATCTCATTTCCTCACAAACCTTCTGAAGTTTAGCCATCACCAAACAAGTTTGAATAATTATATGATTTATTTTTAAATTATGCATTTTGAAGAAGACTATGAACAAGATATAAAGTAGTCTTCAGAGATACAGATTTTCTTTTTGTTCTCAAAACTGTTGAGTGCAGTAAGTACTTGTTGGATACCATCTCTTTGCCTTTAAGAGTTTCTCAACCAAACCAAGGTGTAGAAAACCAGTTATTAAGTGATTTTGCACTTTCTTGGGTAATTTCCAATGAAATAATTTTTGTGGCATGTAGATATTGAATAAAGTGTAATACTAAAATTGTCTGACTTATTTTTCAGTAGAAAAAAAATCTAACTTAAATGAAGTTTCTGTATGAGGTAGCAATAGCTCAGTGTCTCTAGGTAGGCAGGCACTTTGGGCCTTGTGAGTGGGACAGTTCTTCATGGGAAGAAACTGCCAGCCCATTGCAGGATTCATTTAGCCCCCTGGCCCTTAACCACTAATGCCAATCATTGTGACCACCCCCTCCACCAAATAAAAGCACCCCCGTACTATTGATAGTTGAGAACCGTTGAATGATAGTCACCAAAATTTGCAGGTGTATTTGGACCGCCCTGCCTTAAAATAGGCCACATAGCATCAGAGGAAATTGGTTTGGGGGTTATTGCAGCCAAGCACTTCAGAGAAACGCTCCCCCAGAACAGCGGCAGGCGCTAGTCATAGGCCCTTGTGCAATTCTGGGTATCTGGCCAGGGTGAGTACCTGATAACTCATAAGTCTCCCCAGCAATCTCAGGATGCCAGCTGGTACGAAGTAAGTTGGAGTTTTGTAAAGTACGGTATATGTTCAAGAAGGAAATGAATGGATCTACTAAATGTCCAAAAATATTTTGTTTAAACACAAAGAACAGAACAGATCTAAAACGTAATTATGAAACTATTTAACCAGTCAACATTTCAAGGACTACTGTTTTCCTTTAAATTTAACAGTGCAGGGGCCGGCCCGGTGGCGCAGCGGTTAAGTTCGCACGTTCCGCTTCTCGGCGGCCCGGGGTTCGCTGGTTCGGATCCCGGGTGCGGACATGGCACTGCTTGGCAGCCATGCTGTGGTAGGTGTCCCACGTATAAACTAGAGGAAGATGGGCACGGATGTTAGCTCAGAGCCAGGCTTCCTCAGCAAAAAGAGGATGACTGGCAGTAGTTAGCTGAGGGCTAATCTTCCTCCAAAAAAAAAAAACAACAAAAACAAAAAACAAACAAACAGACAAAAAACAGTGCAGTTATTTTGGGGTTTTGTTCACTGGTGTGTATAGCACCTAGAACCATGCCCAGTATATGCTAGGCATTCAATAAATATTTATTAGATGAAAGAACATCCACTTTCAGATTATCTTCTAGCATCTTATTAGTCACTATTTAAGTCTAGTCATTTAGCTCTGAATTTATTTTGATCTAATGTATTTTTTAGAAGTTGAACCTGGAAAGAATTTGAAATAGATATGGATTTAATAAGCCTGACATTTTTGCACATTTAAGACTTTCATTTTAGCTGCACATGTCTTTAACTATTTACAATTCAGAAGCTAATGAGTTTAATTCTTTTGAAATCACCCTAACATCAAGGTACTGATTTAATAATTTCCTCTTTGTGTGTGTTCAATTTGACCTAGGAATTTACTAGTTCAACTTTGTTCTAGTTCCTACAAAAGACCACTAGGGGGCACGCTTCCTCAGGCAGAGCCCGTGCTTTGGGGACTACAAATTCATTTCCTATGTTGCATGTTGAAGAATATAATCTTATTTTTAAGACCTTTAGTTTTGCTTTTTGATTTTCTCATTTTCTTTTCAGTAAAATTGTGCTCACCATGAATGGGTAGGAATCTCTTTCCATTTTTAATTTGTTTATTCCCTGTTTGATGATGATGTACTTCCCTAGAATTGATGAAATGATTCAAAATAATTTTTAAAAATGATTTGTTAAATTCTACTTTTCTCATGAAAATAAGTCTTGTAACACAGTGATTTTATTGGAAACCACAGAATTTCTGTGGTGTTGTCAAGCAGTCCTAGTAAGAATTAGTTAGAATTGCTAAAAAGGTGGCATGTGTCATTCTCAACAGTTTAGGGTGGGGAATTTTTCAGAGAAGTGTAGACTCCCTCTCTCCTTCCCTGCCTTCACACTGCCTGCTCCTTGCCACACCTGAAACAAAATCTATTGAGTTCTGAGAAATCGGGGAAATTGTGCAGTATTTTTTCTTTTCCCAAGTATTTATTAGGTAGAGTTTTTAGACACGTGTCAGGTTACATGCATGCCAGCAGCAGTTGGCAGCTTTCCTGTGGATTTCCGAGTCCACAAGTGGACAGCTAATGCTCTAATCAGAAATGCCACTGGCAACTGTTACAGGTGCCTCTGGCATCCATATCTTAGTCACCACCAGGGTGGTTTTTTTTTTCCTTTTTCTCCCCAAAGCCCCCCGGTACATAGTTGTATATTCTTCGTTGTGGGTCCTTCTAGTTGTGGCACATGGGACGCTGCCTCAGCGTGGCTTGATGAGCAGTGCCATGTCCGCGCCCAGGATTCGAACCAATGAAACACTGGGCCGCCTGCAGCGGAGCGCGCGAACTTAACCACTTGGCCACGGGGCCAGCCCCACCACCAGGGGTTTTGATAATTGGCAGAGTGAATGTTTGAAGTAGCCTTTCTTTTTGAAATAAGTAGTTTGTTGATCAATATAGTAGATATTAGTAGTGGTTCTCTCTGGTAAAGCTAGAGGTATTCAGCATATGTGAACTAAATTATTTCATAGTAGTTCCCCATCCTTGCGTGAAAATGCTGTAAGAATCTACTGAGGCCTGTAGTCTGTACCCTTTGGCCTGGTGCCTGAGGCTTGACCCCTAAATGGTCTGGCTTCCTGCCATTTTGTCCAAGGATTTCTGTTTGCCTGTTGCTGCATTAGGACAGTCCCACTCTGCAATATTAAGTTCACCTCAAGTGGACCTTTCATAGAAAGCAGTGGATGAACTACCGGAACAAGTGGGGCTTCATTGACCTTACAGAACAGGCTGCATAAATTTTTTTGCATGCTTGCTAATAAATGTTTATTAAAACCTGTATATAAATACATTCTTTTAATTTGTTGACTTTCATCATAGTTTACAAACTTTTTTTTAAAAACCAAGATTTGTAATTTATCCTATCAAATCTCAGTTTCTTTCTTTATTATTTCTCAGGTTGACATGTCTTGCTTGGGAAATCCTTTCCTACAGCATAACTAAAATAAGCCTTTATATTCTATTACATTTATCGTCTGTTAGATATTATATTTTGATCTATCTGGAATTTTTTATGTGAAGTGTGTAAAGTAAATACACAACTTTTTTATCAGTTTTATAGCTGTGTAGTTGATTTGAAATAATATTCTTATCATATATTAAATTCTCTATTATTTACCCCCAAAAAAACCCCCAAAACCTGTATATAGGATAGTTTGATCTGGGCTTGAATGTTTTTTTCTAACTTGGTACAGAGATTGTAGGAAAATAGCCAACCCTCATCCACCTCCAGAATTTCAGTGTCTGTTAGCTAATTAAAAAGAATGTAAGGGGACTGGTCCGCTGGCTAGTGGTTGAGTTCGCACGTTCCACTTCAGCCCGGGTTTCGCTGGTTCAGATCCCAGGTGTGGAGTTAGTACAGCTCGTTAAGTCACGCTATGGTGGAATCCCACATAAAGTAGAGGAAGATTGGCACAGATGTCAGCAACAATCTTCCTCAAGCATAAAGAGGAAGATTGGCAACAGGTGTTGGCTCAGGGCCAGTCTTACACACACACACACACACACACACACACACACACACACACACACACAGTTGTGTATGCCCATATTGGCTGTTACAAACATCCGGATCATCCAGATTGCTACACACACACACACACACACACACACACACAGTTGTGTATGCCCATATTGGCTGTTACAAACATCCGGATCATCCAGATTGCTACACACACACACACACACACACACACACACACACAGTTGTGTATGCCCATATTGGCTGTTACAAACATCCGGATCATCCAGATTGCTGGTTCTCACCTACAGTTTTCCAAGTGAGAATGCAACTTTGTATTAGGTAGTGTTGTGCTGAACATTCTAATGTTGACTTTCTTAAAATTTGGTAATTTTACAAAATAGTTAAGTTTTAAAACTTTTGGGAACAACATAGGTGCCAATTTAGTATCTTGTCATGTATGAGGCTATGAAAACTATACCATTCGTTATCACCACCATTTCACAAAATATTTTAACATCAGAATTTCAGAAAATGGACTGTTAGCAACTCTACGCTAACAATAAAGAAAAGCAAAATATTAAAAAGAAAAACAAAATGTTAAAAACAAATTTCAAATGCAAGAACAGCGTCACACCATAAAATTTTATTTGACAGTGTTACACTTCATGCTATTGTTTTATTGATACAGGTTTGTCAGTTTGGAGACCTCACTTTGGGTTCTCACAAAACAGTAAAATTTTAAAAACTTTAGTGCCACCCAAAATGGAGCCTGAATGGCCACTTCTTTCTAGTACTTTGTTTTTATCACAGACACTTAAAAATCCATTTTCAACTGGATATATGAAAATGGAAGCAACTCTTCCAGGGCAGCTTTAGTCAGTTCAGCATGTTCTGGGTAAGAACAGCAGTCCCATCTCCAGACAGGGCTAAAATTAACAGTGACAGGCTGGATGACCAGTTAATAAGCACTGCAGAGAAGGTCAATGGAATATAGCTGCCTTCAGCCAGGGCTGCAACCTGAGACCTTGGTGCTGAGTGCCAAGCCTAAAGCCTTCTGGGAATTAGCTAAGGGAGAGCGGCAGCTGCCAGGAGAAAGCCGACCAGTCTAGGGCCAAGCCATTGGATTAATTAGTGTATATATACTGCTGCAGTAGAACACTGCTTACTACTATACCTCAGGTACTGGTTGATTATTAGGTCTTACAGACTGAACAAGTGACTGAAATGAAGCAATTTCTTGAATGAAGAACGAAAATGTGGTTCCATAAGCACTGAGTGACAGAGATGTTGATAGACACATGGATCCCCAAAGACACAGGGTCTTTGAGCTCCATTAAATCAGCTCAGGTAACAGAAACAGTGAAAAAGGAAAAAGTTTTTTATAGTGAAGACTCAAATGAATCTGATTTCTCCTTTGTCCCTGAATGCACAAAGAAGAAAGAAATAGAATTCGAGATTGCCACTTTCTTTTCCTGGATACACAGTGGTTCAGGGGCTAAGGATTTTTTTTTGAACCACCTCGGTGAGCATTCCTTTCCTAACACACGCCTTTTTAATCCAGTTTGGTGGGGGTAGCATAGGAGGATGGAAAGAGAATGATCATGTGTGATGCAGGAAGTCTGCCTTATAATTACCACACTGACCTTGAACAAATCACTCTCTGTTGTCCCTAGTTTCTTCATTTATAACAATCAAAAAACCCTTTCTGGCTCTAACACGGTATGACTGTAGTACATCAGATCAGGGCAACTGTTTCAGAGGGTCAAACATTTTCTCACAAAGCACTCTTAGTGACCTCAAACAAGTTATGATTAAAACTACTTCCAAATGGCATATTCAAGTGTTCAACAGTAAACTACTTAGGTATTGTGGGATTTTTTAAAAAATCAGAATTGAAAAGAATGAAATTAAGAGTTAGAAAAAGGGAAATGGAAGGTAATGGAGTCCCAGAAACGGAAGAAACTAACTTAAATGAAGCAGGTGTTTAAAAAAAGCTTTCTTGCCCCCAGGTTAGTGATCAGGATCCTGGTTTCTAGTGGCTCTTGGGTATTTTACCTGTGATGCTGCTGCTGAGTGGACCTTTTTCCCCCGGGGTCCTTAGTTGTTCTGCTTTTGATCCACCACTCTTATGCGTTGATGAATATATTTTGTGGTCCAGAATTTTTGTCAACAAAGTTGGCTTTATTGTTGGCTATCTTGTATAGAGGTTTTCTCTTTACTCATAACAGAAGACCTAGAGGGAAAGACAAGACCATTTGTGCATTGTTCTTGGTTCTCGCCTTCTCTTCTTCCCAGCACGAGGTCAGTGCCTTCTTGAGCTCGAAGGCTGAGCTCAGTTTGAGGCAACTGACAATTTCTCCATGTGACCAGAGCCCAGAATGCTGACTCTTGTAATAGGGCCTCCAAAAGGGTACTAGTCTTGGGTTTTCTCCTTAAAGCGTAGGGAGCTCTTCCCTTGATTCAGATGGCAAACCACCGATATCTAAGATACTGGAATTGCTTTTAATCACAGCTTAAAAAACTTACCTAATTTAGGGCCTTTTATATAGTTCATGAGTTTTTAGGTGATCTCTTCTCAAGAGCCCAGAGATTCAGAGCCCAGAGGCCCTATAAGCGCTAAAAAGAGGATCTGTCTTCCCCATTTCCAGCCATAAAGATTTCCAATCTCTGATTTCTTAAGACTGGAGGAGTTGGGCTGGAGTTAGAAGTAATCTGGTCCAAAGGACTGTGATCCAGAAACACGGTTTCTATTAAGTGTTCTTCAGTCACCTCCTATTTAGACATCAAGCCTGCAAAATGTGTGGTTTTCATAGCCCCCATTGGGCTGAAAAAAAAAAGTGTTTCCACAGAAATATGAGAGAGAAAATTTTATGAGCAACTTGAGAGTTTTTTATTTGCAAATCCCACTAACGACTCTGATTCATTCTTGTCTAATGATGACTGTGTAAACTACAGAAAGCTATCTGGCACTTTAACTTCCTTCTCAGTAAACCAAGAGAGAGGGTGATTCCAAATTTGGAGAAGAAATCGGCACAAATTAAGTCAGTTGCCCAGGGGTCTCATAAAATCAGAGGTGGGCAAAGATCGGACAGGGGTCTCTGCTGGGACAGCACCTGGACATCAGCCTCAGCCTTCAACTCTCCCACCACAAGGTGGCAGCGTTCCGCTTGCCTCAGCTCCTCAGTCGCTGAAAGGACGCTGATGTCCAGGGTGTGTATATTCTCTTCTTTGGATGTAAGGAGTTGTGTCAGACTGTCTTGTCTACGATATTATCTATGTTTCCAGGGGCTGATAAGCTCTAGCTCACTTTTAAGATGTTAGCCAGCAAAATGTTTTCCACACCAGCTTGGTGGGAGCTTTTCACAGTTACTAACCCTTAATCTTCTTTCGCGTCATGCACCAGTGGCGTAACTAGAGAGTATTAAGTCACAGCCTAGCTTTCAGTAAGAATAAAAATAGCTGTTAGTTGTTATTTATCACATGATTACTATGGGGTCAGGCACCCCAATAACTACTTTATATACATTATCTCATTTATTCTCACAGCAACACTGAGAAATGGGTACTATTCTCATCCCCATTCTGCAGATGAGGGAACCAAGATTACACATAGCCAGAAAGTGGTGGTTCTGGGGTTTGAGCCCAGGCTTGTCTGTCTCCAGAACTAGAGCTCATAACCACCATGAATCATAAAGAAAAATTAGTTCACAGGGATGAAGTTGAAGGATGTGCTGAAGTCATGTTTGTATGATCAGACAAAATAGTTTGTTGGTGAGATAGTCATTGTTCATAAAGACCTTATTATATCCTGAAGTGAGGCCCAAATCTTTACCAAACTACAAAAGCATTCCTGTACCTTCAGTTCAAGCATGTGCTACACTCCTTGCTTTAAATAAAAACCAAACCGTAGACAGTTTTCTCATTTGATTTAAAGATAGTGTAAGGTTTTATTTGCTGAAACCTAAATCATTGACCATTTCAAAAAGAATTCAAGTATATATAAATACAGTGGCTTTTTAAAAATTAATTTGGTCCCAACGTGCCAGTAGGGAAGTTTAATATCTTAAAAGTTCAGAGAAGTCCTTCAGGAAATGAACTTGTGTCACTGTATAACCCAGTTTGGCTTTTTCCTGAACTGATTTCTGCCACAGAGGCTTTCTCCCTCCTCCATCCCTTGGAATCAGCATTCCTTGCAGTGCCCTTTAGGAAATGCTGTCTGGTACAACAGCCATAAAGCACTTACCATTCCTTCGATACACTGCCCTCGGTCATGCCTCTATACCTTTGCATATAGAGTTCCTTCTTCCTGGAACGGCTTCTCTTCTCCATCTGGACGAACTGTTACTCACCCTTCAAAAAACAGCTCAAATGTAACCCTCTTTATGAGGTCTTCCGGCCTGCTTAGATTGTCTCTCCTTTCTGCTTTCATTGCCCTGAGACTTCGACTACAGAACTTATACTTTTCTTTATTTCTCATTTATTTATGTTTATCTCTTCCACTCTTGTGCTTCCTTACGAGTAATGATCATGTTTTATTTGTCTGTATTACCCACTGCAGCTCTAACTGCTCCTAGCGCTTAGTAGTGCTCATCAGATGTTTCTTGAAGGAATAAATACAGATGAGGAAACTGAGGCTCAGAATGTTTAAGTGACTTAAGGTCACTTAGCTATTTCAGAGCAGAGTTGGGATTCATACACAAGGTGCCTTGCTCTTTTTGCTAAGCCTAGATAGCAGATTCGTGGCAGAAGTTCAGCTATTGCCCCACCCATACCCCACGGCAGACAATACTAATAAATCAAGCTCCACCAGACCCAAACTTTTGCTCTGGAGCTTCAAGCATCACTCTAGGAAACCACTAACAGAGTGCGCCCATGAGATGACATATATTTGCCCTCCTTGCCTGATTCCACGCTATACCCACCTATGTATTTTTGTGAGCATAGCAGAGTTGCTGTTGATTCTAAGTGCTCCCCCCACTGCCCTGCTAAAGACAAGGTACCCTGTGCTGGTTCTTGGTGGCTCAGTAGCCTCTGTTCCCCTTCAGGGAGTCCCTAAGGTAGGGAGCCAAATCTTCCTAAACTTTCATTTCTCTATCTGCCCCAAGGCCTCCAGCTATTCCTAAAATCCTGATTTGGAAAAGCTGCTGCCCTCTTGGCACCCGGATGCTAGAGCAGATGGTGCTTCCCACCCATTCATACACCAAGGTTGGCCCAAATATTTTCCCCCCTTAATTTTGTAGAGGCAGCGTTGGAATAATTACTAGTAAATGATAGGAAACGAATACCAATACAGCAGCCTGGAAACAGTCCAGCTTATGGAGCAAGAATTTCATCACTAAAGTCTTGCCCAAGAATGTTTTGGCAAACACAAAACTTACTGAGCATATCACCTATTCTCCTACCTGCTGCAGTTATCTCCAGAGATAATCACCCCGAATCCTTGATTTCCACCCTACTTTTCTGGGGCTTTGCCTCCCCAGCCCCTCAGCCCAGAGGAGGCTGTTCCATTTGTTCACATGACCAAGAGGAAAGTAGGTCACTCCTAGATTAATGGGCACTGAAGCACCTGCCCTCTTGCCCCTCCTGTAAAGAAAAGATGGTTTTCCTTGCTCCTGTTGGCTTCTACAGCTCAGGAGCCATCAAAAGTTATACCAAAATAACTCTGTGGCATGCAGCTGTCCCAGAGCTGTCTAACGAGGACAAAGATGAAGTTGATGCCCCATGCTCTCACACTTGCAATAAGTTTGGATGACTAGCTAGAGTGGTAAAAATAGCTAATATTTGTTGAGCACTTACTATAGACTAGATGCCGTGTAAGGGCTTTATGTGAATAGTCTCATTTACTCTTCATTATGTTTGATATTCTAGAGACTATTCTAATCCTCATTAGAGAAAACTGAAGCTTAGGATAATTTGCCCAATGATACACAGAAAGTGGCAGAGTCTGGATTCAAACACGGGTCTATCTGACTCTCAAGTCCATGACCTTGAGTACTATATTCTTCTAACAATTAGAACTGTCCAGTAATTGAAGGGGCCACTTTGATAGGTAATGAGTGAATCCCTGGTTTGGGAGGTATTTCATCAGGTACTGGACAAACAGTAATCTCAAAACTCTGCTCCACCAATATAGCCCACTCTGATGTCAGTGGCGATTTTCGATTTGCCAATATAATGGCTTCTTATTAGTCATCATCCTCTTCACATCACCACCAGCATTTCTAATTAGCACATACCATGTGTCAGGCATCTTCTGAGCAGTTTTACTTACATTAACTCATTTACTCACAACAACCCTATGAAGTAGGTATTATCGCCATTTTATAGATGAGGAAACTGAGAAGTAAAGTGACTTGTCCAAGGAAACATAGCTAATAAATAACAGAGCTGGGACTATAATCCAGGCATCTGGCTTTAACCCATTCTCTTAACAATACATTGTACTGTCTCTTGATATTTGATACATATGCCATACTTTTTTTAAAAATGTATCTTTTATTATCACAGATATATAGGCATACCTCAGAGATATTGGGGGTTTGGTTCCAGGCCACCACCATAAAGCAAATGTCACAATAAAGAGAGTCACACAAATGTTTTGGTTTCCCAGTGCGTATAAAAGTTATGTTTACACTATACTGTAGTCTATTAAGTGTGCGATAGCATTATGTCTAAAAAAAAAAACAATATATACCTTAATTAAAAAGTACAAGCTAAAAAATACTAACCATCATCTGAGCCTTAAGTGAGTAGTAATCTTTTTGCTGGTGGAGGGTCTTGTAAAAAACTCAATATCTGCAAAGTGCAATAAAGCAAAGGGCGATAAAACAAGGTATGCCTGTAATATATATTTGTTGTTTTAAAAAAGTCATATAATATAGAAATATATAAAAGTTGAAAGTTCCCCATAGTCCTGTGAACCAGAGATAACCACTGTTACCTTCACTAACTACGTATTTACATATATTTATGGGTTAGACTATTTTTAATGCTCACTAATATGTACTTTTTCATGTTTTTACCCCATCAATATATCTGTGATATTTTCCTGTGACTCTCCAAAGCTCTACTTTATGCTTTTGAATGACCATATTATATGGTCATAAACATGGACTAGTGTTTCTACTGGTGGACATTTAAGTGTTTTCTACTGCTTTGCTATTATAAGTAAATCTTCAAGTAAGGGGTGTGTGTGTGTGTGTGTGTATGCATTTGTGCAAGTATTTAAAAAGATTCCCAGAAATGCTATTTCAGAGTCAAAGGATACGTGCATGTAAACATTCTATTAACTTTGCTAAAATGTCCACCAAAAAGGTGGTACCAACCAACAGTCCATCGACAGAGCAGTGAGAGGGCTGATCTCCCCACCCCTCTGACAGAACTGGGTTTGTATTACTTGTATTTTTCATTACCACAAATAGTATGGGTTAAAAATGGCATTTCATGTTTTGAATTGGTTAATTCTGTGTAAGATTGGAAATTCTGCTTTGTGTTTATTGACCGTTTGCACCACTTCTTTGAACTCCCCTGCGTGTCTTTTATGATAGTGACATTGACTCCTTCTGCTCTGAAACTTCCTCCTCCTATGAGTTCCTTTCTGTTCTTTCCTGACCCTCCTAATTCTCTAAA
Organism: Equus caballus; assembly: GCF_041296265.1. Classification (NCBI taxonomy): domain Eukaryota; kingdom Metazoa; phylum Chordata; class Mammalia; order Perissodactyla; family Equidae; genus Equus; species Equus caballus. Next base: position 45,066,496 of record NC_091704.1, read on the forward strand.
GACTCTTTCTGAGTCTCCCTCCCAGTTCCTTCTCCTGCATGACCCCCAGGTAATACGATAATAATAATTACAATAATTAACATTTCACAGAGGCTTACTATGTGCCATATGTTAAGTAAAGCACTGAAAATAGAGTGCTCTTATTATTCACATTTTTTTAGATGAAGAAAGGAAAACTTAGGAAGTCACACTTTAAGTGGGAAAGCTCAAATTCGAGCCCTATCTGTTTTGATTCCAAATCACCACATATATGCTCTCCAAAATAAGTATGTGTCCTCCAAAGTTCTGTTCTAAGCCTTCTCATTTCACTTATACATATTCCATGGGTTTCTTATCCATTCCCTTAATTTCAGAATCTATCTCCTTTAGCTTCTGGTCCATAACTATTAGCCTATTAGACATTCCCAAGTGGATGTGTTGTGGGTACCTCAGACTTAACACATCCCAAATGGAAATCATTATCTTCCTCAGACTTCCTAGGCCTCATCTCCAGCATGTTCCTATTTATGTTCCTTAAATTACAACCACTCAAGGCCACTTGCTTTTCCTCAGAAATATCAAGTATCTCCATGCCACTGTGCTTTTGTTCTTGCTACTTGAAACGCCCTCCTCTAGTTTCTTTCCTACCTGCTGATATTTTACTTTCCTTTGAAGACCCATCACCTGCCCTCAGCATGCGCAATTCTGCACGCAGGTTTCCAGCCTCACAAGTTCTTACTTGTCCTCTATGTTTACATTTCTATTAGAGCTTTACTACAGACTAACTTGTAATCTGCTCATGTGTGTCTGTTTTCCTGAGAGGACTATATCTTATATTTGTATTTCTAGTCCTTAGAAGGAGCTTGATATGTAAATGATTAAAACTGAAGTACATTTGTGATTTAAGGAAAAGACTAAACAACCTCAAAGTTTACTTCCAAATCTGAAATTGTCTGTGCCTTTTCTATACGCTAAAATCTTATTTGAGGCCCTTGCAACTATCATTTAACCTTGGAATTAACTCCTATTTCAAGGGACCAGTTCTGCTTTCACTTCTTTGCAGAGGCTTCAAAAGCCAAGAATTTGGGCTCCTGGCAATGAAAGTCCAGTGAGTGTTGTCACTGGGTTTCCGGAGGACGTGGGGTGAAAAGCACAAGAGCACACTGGAAAACTAGCAGAGTTCCAGGACATCTGGGATGGATTATTCCAGCGAGATGCTCGAGCAAAGAGAACAATTCTTGTCCTGGTTTTTTTTTTTAGATCTGGGCTTTGGCAGCTTCTCCTGTAGCTTTGCTCAGCAGTTCTTGCAGAATGAGATACAGGCTTGTTTCAGGGAAAGAAAAACCTTTATCGACGCAACTTCTTCTACAGGAAAGTCCTTCAAAAGACATTTCTTTTCCCCTTATATGGACTTTCTTGGTCTCTTTGTCATTCACAGAGAGAATCAGTCTCCAAGCACCTAAAGAAACTCAAACTACCTGGGGTCTGAATTAGGTTATACCAATGCCTCCTAATTTCTCCTCCTCCTACGATTCTTTTCAAATCACAGACAAGGAACGAGGAACAGTAAAAGACTGGAAGGAAAAGCAACTTCAGGCTACTGAGGAAATAGATTCACTCCAGCTCTTCCGAAGTTTCTCTTGTTAAATACAAGCTGAGGAGAACTTTAGCTCCAGCTTTGAGGAAACATCACGCATTTTTTTCCTCTGAAATTACAGGTTTTGTCCTTTCAGTTTCATTGTTATTACTTTCAAAGCACAAAATGTACTTTAGATATGTTCAGAGATTCAAATACTCAAATATATGACATATGTTAATACTGCTTAAGAATTATCCCTGATTTCAGATATTCTGACCTGTTGCCCTGGAAGCAAAAGGCAGCATAGTGCAGAGAAGAGGGAGAGAAGGGTGCTTTGCTGACATTTATTGAACACATACTCTGCCAGGCACTTTTCCTATGCATGTTATGTACATTATTTTATTTAAAACTCACAACAACTCTATGTGGTATACTATTATCTGCATTTTAGTGATGGAGAAACCAAAGCTCACGGAGGTTGAGTGATTTGCCCAAGGTCACGTACTTGGTAACTGATGGAGGCAGCTTGAGACGACAGGGCTGACTCCAGTAACGCCTGTTCTTTACCCATTACTCTTCGTACAAAATAACAATAGTTGGAGTGATCTACGGAAGTTTCCTATTTAACATTCTGACATATCTCCAGCATCTCAGAAAGATTATTATTGTTATGATTTTATTATTATGCCAACATTCACTGAGTATTTAAGACCTGCCAGGCCCTGATCTAAGTGCAGTATTATATACGATCTTTTTAACTCTCAGAAAACCTACTTTTGAGGAAGGTACTTTTATTTCATTGATGAATAAATAGAGGATGAGAGAGGTTAAGTAACTTCAACTAGGTCAGAGAGCCAAGTGTTGGAGCCTGAGTGTTCAATCCAGACAGTGTGCCTTCAGACTGTAAGCTACACTGCCTACAAAGAGCACATTCTGGAGTCAGACCTCGGTTCAAATCCCAGCTCTGCGTCTTCCTGGGTAAATTCACTTGAACATGTCAGTCCTCAGTTTCCCCACATGTAAAATGGTGCTCTGGAGACTTACCTGCTGACCAGGTGTGTCCAAATATATTCTCAAATTCATCCAAGTCAGAATCCCTATTACATAGTGAAAGGAAGTGCATTTTTGAAATATGGTAGATCTGGGTTCAAGTCTTACTACACTTACCAGCTAGGTGAATTTAAATAAGATACCCAAACTCTGAGTCTCAGTTTCATCACCTGAACATGAGAGAGAAAAATCCTTACCTAATAGGGTTATTTATGGATCAGAAATAGTATTTGTATTTTACAATGCCAGGGAATTAGAAAGAATTCAACATTATAGTTATTATTAATATTGTTATGGTTATTGATTAAGAAAATACTTTTATTAACACCAGCAGGCAGGGGGCAGAGTTCTCCCGTATGCCCTCCTAACTTGGGCATTACTGAGAGAGGCTGGAGACCCTCCTCCCCTGGATAATGACAAGGTGAGGACAGTCTTCTGTTGGTCCTACTGCAGGTGTGGCTGTGAGGTGGATGGGGATAGGAGGGTCTGAATGTATTCTCTGTGCTCATCTTGTCCCCTACCTGTCCAGCCGGGTGAGAAAGGTACCGTTTGTGAGCCAGCTCCAGTGAACTGCGATCAGGGCCCTAACTCTCACCCCATAAGGATGCCCTCTCTGTCAGAGGGCTCTAGGGGAAAGCACATGGCCCTTAGAGTCACACTTGCTTGGGGCCAAACCTCCAAGACTAAGTGAATTTAGGCAAGTTCCTTTACAGAACACTGGCCCTTCTGTCAAATAAGAACTATCATATTGAGTATTCGTAAGGATTAAATACTTTATGAATAGGACCTAGCTCAGTGTTAGGAATTTAGTATACACTCACCAAATTTTAATCCTCTTCTTTTTTAAAAGAGAATAGTTCAAGGCTAACATCATTCTGAGATGAAAACAAACAGCAAGGATAAAGAAGGGAGCAAGTCTACACAAAACACTCTCCTTGGCTTAAATTCTAAACATTTTTAAAAAGAATCTGAAGAGGTTCTTTTATTACTAACACTATATCCCAAAAAAAACTTGCCTTATGTTTAGGGACCTAGATTTTGAATATTTAGGAAGAAAAATAACTCATTTAATGTATTCATTTACTTTGTATAAATGCATGTTGTACCTATCACAGGCTGTCAGCTGAGACACTGTCTTGTAGGATTTGGTTATTATGCTGAGCATGGAAAGAAATATTATAAATATTAAATATTACTGCAGCAGACCCCTATAATATTAGGTTCTGAGAGACCACCAGAAATCCACTAGTTACCTCCTATATAGGATTTGTCCAAATCCATAGTACAGGTTGGCATTTTGCCTTACTGGCAAGAATAATAGAACTGAAGCACCCCTAAATGAATGAATCTGGGAGAGGCCATTCTATCCACATATCCACACTGATGACCTGGTTGATGGCCAGGGCCAGAACTCACCTCTGCAATAGAGTAAGGAGGTTTTTTGTGTCTCTGCTTTTACTATGCTCACTTCCATATAAAAGGATTTGAATCATCAGACACTGTAGGTGAATTGAGAAACATAAGAGGTTAAAGAGAATCAGGTAGTAAGCACCTTAATTATAAACCAGACACAGGAGAGCAGCAGTGGAACTGAGGTGTCACAAGTTTGCATTTCAAATGCCTGCACTACATTTCCTCCTGGTTTCCCACCAAAGAGGAAAAGGAGTCTGAATTGAAGGCTCTGTACCCCTCACACTGTATGTGTATATTATACTTCACTGCACCTACCACTGCCATATGTGGCTGTGGATAACCAAAGTCACAGGGCTGAAAGCTGACAGCATCCCTATTTAAAACATGGTGCATTAGTGGTTTCCATCAGGGTTTCCCAAATAGCTGTAACCAAATGGATGGATAGAAATGAAACCTGTGTATGTGTCCCAAATTTGCCTTGCATTCTCATGCTACATCATTTTATTAGGCAGTTTTCCATTTAAAATTTTATTGCTGACCTCTCTTTCCAATCAAGATGGAATTAGAGGGACCAGATTTACCCTCCCCTTGAAACAAACAAAAAAGTTAAAAGTAGACAAAATATATGAAATTATCTTCAAGACACTGAACATCAGGCAGAAAAGGACAGTGATTCCGAGAGAGAGAAAATAAGTGAGATAAACCCTATGATTGCCCCAGAGTTACTCCTTTGAGAGTGTTTCCAGGCCATGATGCAGGGAAGGGGACAATATGGAGCTCAGCAGACTCCCTGAATTGAAGCTGTGGAGCTGAGGAGATTCACAGGGCAGAGTAACAGGAGGCAGCTGCACAGGAATATCTGCAGTGCATCCCCCTCAAGTATTCAGCAGAGTACTGATTAAAACATACATGTGTGAAAAGTGCCCAAGGCTGGGGAGAGAATCATCTGAAGGATGGAGGGATACAGTGCCTGGCATTTACACAGGGCCAGGTATACTGCCTGTTCCCACCAGTCAAATGGGAAAGCCTCATTGTTCATGGAGCCTTGGGTGGGGTACTCAGAAGGCTTTTGCCTCAGTAATGGGGCATAATTAGCCCTTGACTAAATGATGCTCTAGTCCCATCTAACAAATCTTAAAAGCAAGACCTAAAAGGACCAAACTGTAATTTTGGAACTGAGTTCCAGAACAAAGTTCAAGAATACTTATAAGAATACAAAAATACTCAACACCAAACAAGGTATCCAAACAAAGATTATAAAGCATGCAAAGAAGCAGAAAAGTGCGGTCCATAAAGAGAAAAATCAGTCAATCAAAACAAATACAGAATTGACACAGATGTTAGAATTAGCAGAGAAGTATGTTAAAACTGTTATTGTAATTTTATTCCATGTGTTACAAAAGTTAAATGGGGACACAGAAAATATAGTTTTTAAAAAGACCGAAATCAAACTTCTGGAGATGAAAATCACAATGTCTGATAGGAAAAATACACTGAATGAGATTAACAACCAGTTTGACATTGAAGAAGAAAAAATGAATGAACTTGAAGACACAGTAATAGGAACTATCCATGAGGAAAAGTCACAGGTTATCTCACTAGGTACAGAAAAAGATTTTCATAATATGAAACATCCAATTTTTAAAAATCCAACATCCATTACTGATAAAATTTTTTTAAAAACTCTCAGAAAACCAGGGGTAGAAGATAACTTTATCAAGCTGATGAAGAGTATCTATGAAAAAGCCACAGCTAATATCAAACCTAATTATAAAAGACTAAATTCTTTTCCCCTGAAATCAGGAATTAGACAAGGATGGCTGTTCTCGTCACTTCTCGTCAGCATCTTACTAGCTGTTCTAGTGAGTGCAACAAGGCAAGAAAAAGAAATAAAAGGTATCCAAATTGGAATGAAAGAAGCAAAACTGTTTATTCACAGATGACACGATAATCTATGTAGAAAATACAATGGGATCTACAAAACAGCTACTAGAACTAACAAGTGAGTTTAGCAAGGTCATGGGATACAAGATCAGTATATTAATAAATAAAGTTGTATTTCTATATACTAGCAACAATCAGTCAGAAATTGAAATTCAAAAATAATACATTCAAAATAGCATTAAAATATGAAAAATTTAAGGATAAATCTAAGAAAAGATGCACAAGACCTGTCCATTGAAAAGTACAAAATATTACTGGGATAAATTAAAGAAGATCTACACAAATAGAGTGACACAATGTGTTCATGAGTGAGAAGACTCAATATGGTTAAGACGTCAATTCTCCCCAAACTAATCTATCTATTCAATGCAACGTCAATCAAAATCCCAGCAAATTTTTTTGTAGAAATTGATATAGTGATTCTAAATTCCTATGGAAATGCAAAGAACCTAGAATACTCAGAACAACTTTGAAAAAGAACAAAGTCTAAGGAGTCACACAACCTGATTTCAAGACTTGTTTTAAAGATACAATAGCCAAGACAGCATAGTATTGGCATAAAGATAGACAAACAGATAAATGGAACAGAAGAGAGTCCAGAAATAAATCCACATACACACACACACAAACTGATTTTTGACAAAGGTGCACAGATAATTCAGTAGAAAAACGAATGTTTTTTTCAATAAAAATGGTTCTGGAAAAACTGGATATCCATATGCAAAAACAATAAACTAAGATCCATTCCTCGTACCATATAGGAAAACTGACTCAATGGATCCTATACCTAAATATGTTTTAAACCTAAAATTACAAAAAAATCTAGAAGAAAACATAAGAGAAAAATCTTTGCCACTTGGGTTAGGCAAAGATTTCTACGATAAAACACCAAAAGCACAATCCATAAACGAACAAATTGATAAATTGGACTTAATTAAATTTTAAAACTTCTGCTCTTCAAAAGACACTGTTAATAAAATGCAAGGACAACTTACAGACTGGGAGAAAATATTTGCAAATCATATATCTGATAAAGAAATTGTATCTAGAATATAAAAAGAACTTTTAATAGTCCATCATAAGAAAACAAACAACTAATAATAAATGGGCATAAGATTTAGACAGACATTTCAACAAACAAGATACACAGATGAAAAATAAGTACATGAAAAGACATCCAAGGAAAACACAAAACCACGATGAGATACCACTAGATACCTAAAATGAAAAACACTGACCATGCTAAATATTGGTAAGGAAGTGGAGGAACTGGAATTCTCAAACCTGCTGGTGGGATTCTATAACATAACACAACTATTTTGGAAAACTTTGGCAGTTTCTTATAAAGGTAAACATAAACCTATCATATGATTTCACTCCCAAGTATTCACCCAAGACAGAAAAAAGCATGTATCCATACAAAGACTTATGCATGAACATTCATAGCAGTTTTATCTGTGATGAACCTAAACTGGAAACAGCCAAACGTCCATCATCAGGTGAATGGATAAACAAATTGTTGTGTTCATACAATGTAATACTCAGCAACAAAAAGGAATGAACCACTGATACACAATAACATGGATGAATCTCGAAATAATTATGCTGAGTGAAAGAACCATTATAACCGTGTAACTATATGATTCTACTTATATAAAATTCTAGAAAATGCAAATTTATCTATAATGACAAAAGCAGATCAGTTTTGGCCTGGGGGTAAGGTTGGGGGAGGGGATGGAATTAATTAATTACAAAGGGGCACGAGGAAACTTTTGGGGGTGACTCATGTATTCATTATCTTGATTGTGGTAATGGTTTCACAGGTAAGTAGAGATGTCAAAACTGATCAAATTGTACACTTCAAAATGTGTGTAGTTTACTCTATGCCAATAAAAATTATTCCATCACAAGATTATCACTGTTTAATGTTTGTCTTTTCTATATCTTCTCACTCCCACCCCACTACATTTAACTTTGATTCTTTTTACGTGAAACCTGAACTGACCAAGAAAAAAAGCCAAAAGTGTCACTAGGGTTATGCATGCATGACCTTCTTTATGCTGTATTCTGTCTGCCAAAGGAGTTTCCTCTCAACATCAACTTTTTCTTAAGTCTATTACTTTCTTTTTAATTCCATGAGCAGTTTCCAACCCCTAGAACGGCATCCATTCACATAGTCTATTTCAGAAACTTCATCATCAGCATCCCATTGCTGGTGGATATCCAGCATGAGGATGGTTTTCAAACCTCGAAACAACAGCCCTACTGTCAGAATGCCTTTCTATTCCTCTGCTCCTTTCTGGGCTGGGACACTGGAGTAGGGCAATGTCTGAAGCCCCAAGGATAAAAGCTCATGACAAAGATGCAGCCCTTCCCTACCCTTGCAGTGTCCTAAATCTCTAAGTTGAATCCCTATTCCAAACGGAGAATGTAGCCATGCCATCAAATGTTCATTGCTAGATAAAATCTAGATAGGGCTCTCCTTTCATTGATTTTGAGGAAACTCTTACAATGTATATGCTGCGGTCTTTTTTCATTTCAGAAAAGCTGTGTTCAATGATCTCTTTGATTACTGTTTCTACTCCAAGTATTATAGTTCCTCTTCAGAGATACACACAATTCTTTGGCTGAATCTCTACTCTGTCATCCAAGTCAACTACTTTCTCACTGTAACCCTCCTCTCTCCTTTTCCTTTGCATTCTAGGAGAGCTTTCCAAGTTTGCCATATAAATCATTGGTTCTTAAAACTGGCAGGATACTACACCTCTAGAAGTATTAAAAATTCAGATTCTGGACACAACTCATAGGACTTCTGATTTGATGATCTGGGGTAGGGCTCAGGAATCTATTTTGTTGGCTTTATTTTTGTTTTTTTACTGACTTGCAATTCTAGATTTGGGAAATATTGCTCAACCTCACTATGACATTTTTAAGCCTCTCCTCACTATTTTCAACGTGGATTTGAGTTTTATTAGATTTGTGGTTTCCCTGAAATTCCTTCTTATTTCACTCTTAGCATTTTAATCTCATCTTTTGATCTCAGATTGTCATCCTTTCCTTTTAAAGTTTTCTCTCCTTATAAGTTTCTGATCCTATTACACAGATACTGTGCATATGTTCATGCTTCCCTTTAAAAAGCTATTCTGATCCCTATCCAGTCGTGTACTGCATAACGACCTTTCAGTCAACGACAGACCACATATAAGATTAGTACCAGATAGCCTAGGTGTGTAGTAGGCTATACCATCTAGGTTTGTGTAAGTACACTATACGATGCTCACACAATGACAAAATCGCCTAACGACACATTTCTCAGAATGAATGCCCGTTGTTAAGTGACGCATGACTGTACCTTATTTTCATAAGATTTTCTTTTTCTCTGAATCTGCAAAATGAATCCCCTTTCTCCTGTTATTTACTATTTTCATACTTATTTTCTGATTACATTTAGCTAACCTGAAATGAGATAAAATCTCTTCTTAGACCTGATATTTGCCAATGCACGTGTGGATTGCTTTTGACTCTGTTCACTTGAAGACTGGTTGATCTTTATGAACTTTGCCTCTGATATTGAGCAAACCTGGGTTTTACGCAGAGACATCACTACCGATCTTATCAAGTCTTTAGCTGTGGTCTGTCAGGATAGTGACTGGTTGAACAACTGTTCGGGCACACCTCTTGCCACATGCTGCTACTAGGAAATAAACTTCCAGGGTTCTCTGAGCTCCCTGGAAGGGGAATCAGTACTTGGGTAAGGATGGCTATATATGGTGTTCCTGATTCCATCCAAACTTAGGTGCTTTCACAAGATTCTGCCACTGCCATACCTAGATTCCAAGATGAAAGTGTTACTCTTTTAAGATACTGGTTCAGGCATGGACACAACAAAAGTTTCTATATCATGTTCTCCCTCAGCACATCTAAGAAAGCAAAGAATTTTCAAAACAGAACACTTTACTTTAAAAAAAGAAAAGAAAAAGAGAAAGAAGGAAGGAAAGAGAGAGAAGGGAAGGGAAGGGAAAACACACACACACATACGTACTGTACATACATACATACATCACTCCTCACATTGTGCTTATAGGCCCGGGAGAAAATGTAACAAAACCAGCCAGTATTCACCTTCCTTAGCAGCTGAATTGCCTTTCTGAGCTCTCCTTTGGCAAAGCAGATCCTGCCCATATTATAAAAAGTTTCAGCCATTCTTTCACTACAGTCACCATAGCTGATCATCTGAGACTTCAATGAAGCCTTTAGGAGTCTGTAAGCTTCCTAGGGAATTAAAAAAAAAAAATCATCTTGGCAATTCTGAAAGAGCATGCTGGTGTTATTCCATGAGCTCTATGTAGGAGGCACCCTACGGCACACTGACATAACCCACCAGGATCAGTCAGTTGTGATGGGTTGCCTAAGTAATTTGTTTCTATGAGGAGTTCAAGTTCCCAGATTATAATTAATGGTAATAGTTAATTCATATGTATAATAGTACTTAACTTTATGGCTACCCCATGAGACAGGAACTATTATTATACTCTTTTTATAGATGAAGGGATGGAGACTAATAAAAACTAAGGATCTGGCCCAAGATCACACAGCCTATAGTTGGCAGTGACAGGATTCAAACCAGACAGTCTGAATTCCACAGCCCTTGCTCTTTTTTTTTTTTAACTACTCTTTATTTTTAAAAACTTCAAACTTTCAGAGAAACTAAAATAGAAGAGAGAATACCCCTATTTTCACCTAGATTCACCAATGGCTATCATTTTTCCACATTTGCATTGCTGCATTCTTCTCTTTAAAAAATTATATATATCTATCACTATATTATGTAAATAATATTTTATATATACCTACATGTAAATACATAGATATATATTTTTTAGTTGAAAATAAGTTATAAAGATACTTCATCCCTAAATAATTAAGCATATATCTTCTTAGAACAAGAACATTCTCCTACATAACTACAATAACATTAGCACTCTCAATAAATTTACAATGATATAACACTACTAACTAATAAATGTTCCACATTAAAATTTCCCAATTGTCCCAATAATGTTCTTTATAACTTTTAAAAATCTAATATCCAATCAAGGATCACATATTGCATTTACTTTTGATGATTGTTTAGTCTTTAATCTGTAACAGTCCTGCCATTTCTTTCACAATACTGACATTTTTTATTTTATTTAATTTTTTGCTGAGCAAGATTCGCCCTGAGCTAACATCTGTTGCCAATCTCCCTCTTTTGTTGCTTGAGGAAGATTAGCCCTAAGCTAACATCTGTGCCAGTCTTCCTCTGTTTTGTATGTGGGTCACTGCCATGACATGGCTGACAAGCAGTGTCAGCTCGCTCCCAGGATCCGAACCCACGAACCTGGGCCACTGAAGCGGAGTTTGCCAAATTTAACCACTATGCCGTGGGGCTGGCCCCCAACACTGACATTTGTTAAAAGTCCAGGCTGCTTGTCTTTTAGCCCAGTTCTCACTCTTAACTACTTACTATACAGCATATGATTTAGACAAAAGTTAGGGATACATTGGAAGTTATCCATAGAACAACATTGCTTATAGTGATTTGACTTCCCAATGTGCTTTCTTTAGAGGGAGTGAAGCAATGGAGTTATTGCTGGCATCATCAAGAACTGCACGTCACCTTCTGCCTGTATTCTCTCTGTTGACATTTATAAACAGAGCATTTCTCTGGAACTGGGTTGAACACGTAACCATCATCCTTCACATGTGGCATGTCAGAACAAACAAAGATGTCAATTGCTGCTGCTTTTCAGGAAACATTGCCAATGATTCAGGAATCTCAAGGCTCTATATTATCTTTGGGTTTTTCAGAGTACGAAAATGTGCATATAATTAGATTACTTTCCTGTTTATTTTTTCAGTGCACAAGTCTTTTGCCTCCTTGGTTAAGTTTATTCTTAAGTATTTTACTCTTTTTGATGATATTATAAATGGAAGTGTTTTCTTAATTTCCTTTTCAGATTGTTCATTGTTAGTGTACACAAATGCAACTGCTTTTTGTATGTTGATTTGGTATCCCGCAATTTGGCTGAATTTGTTCATTAGTTCTAACAGATTTAGGGGGAATCTTGTAGGGTTTTCTACATGTTCATTAGTTCTAACAGATTTTTGGGGAACATGTAGGGTTTTCTACATGTAAGATCATGTAATCTGCAAACAGAAGCAATTTTACTTCTTCCTTTCCAATTTGGATGCCTTTTCTCTCTTTTTCTGGCCTAATTGCTCTGGCTAGTACTTCCAGTACTATGTTGAATAGAAGTGGCAAGAGTAGGCACCCCTGTCTGGTTCTTGATCTCAGAGAAAAAGCTTTCAGTTTGTCACCACTGAGTCTGATGCTAGCTGTGGGTTTTTCATATACAGCCTTTATTATTCTTAGTTTGTTAAGTGTTTTTATCATGAAAAGGTATTGAATTTTTTCAAATGCTTTTTCTGCATCTTTGCAATGATCATGTGATTTTTATCCTTCATTCTGTTAATATAGTGTATCACATTGATTGTTTTTCATAAGTTGAACCATTCTTGCATCCTAGGGATAAACCCCACTCGGTCATGGTGTATGATCCTTTTAATGCACTGTTGAATTCAGTTTGCTAATATTTTGTTGAGAATTTTTGCATCTATATTCATCAGGGATATTGCTTTGTAGTTTCCTTGTAGTCTTTTTCTAGCTTTGGTGTCCAGGTAATGCTGGCCTCATGAAATGAGTTTGGAACTGTTTCTTCCTCTCCAATTTTTTGGAAGAATTTGAGGAGGATTAGAGCTAATTCTTCTTTAAATATTTGGCAGAGTTCACCAGTGAAGCCATTGATCCTGAGGTGTTCTTTTTTTTTTTAAAGATTGGCACCTGAGCTAACCACTGTTGCCAATCTTCTCTTTTTTTTTTTTCTGCTTTTTCTCCCCAAGTCCCCCCAGTACATAGTTGTATATTTTAGTTGTGGGTTCTTCTAGTTCTGGCATGTGGGACGCCGCCTCAGCGTGGCCTGACGATCAGTGCCATGTTTGTGCCCAGGATCCGAACCAGCAAAATGCCGGATCGCCAAAGCGGAGCACGCAAACTTAACCACTCAACCACAGGGCTGGCCCGGCCCTGAGAGCGCCAAACTTTAACCATTAGGCCAGCAGGGCTGGCTCAACAATTATGTTTTTGAATTGATCATATTTACCCGTTTTTCCCCATTTTGGACAAGCCATTTGCAAAATTCTTCAATTGTCGTCAGTGTTTCACAATCCTCTGGGCCCAATGTTGTTTGATATGCACTGATACTTTTTATAAAATATATTTCAACAGCATCTACAAAAAGAGAGAAACAATTATTGAAGGCAAGCTATTAACCTTTACAAGCGTCTAATTTCAGCTTTGGCTCAATTAATTAGACATTTTCATGCTTAAAGTCCATGCCTGTCCTCATCTCAGGTCTCATAAGGAGCCTCAAAACGTCTGAGATATGGTTTGATGTGTTCTGATTTTATTCTCTTGAGGAAATGCATAGCTTTTCTGTAGGAAAAGAAAGTTTATGCCTGAACAGTCTTATCCTAAGACTCAAAATAACCACCATATTAAACTCCCAGGTGCAGTGCAAAACTATATTTTTAGCTAAATCAAAGTCTGATAGAGATTGCTGTTTACTGGGGTCCGTTTGGTGTATGTGTGTTGGGGGGGGGCGGTGCAGAGAGTGTGAGTTTTGGTTTTAAAACTATTTCAAATATTTAGTTGTTATTGTTTAAAAATTTCCTTTTAATGTTGTCTTTTATTCCAAACATGTAATCAATCTGCAAAATGCAGAGAAGCAAAAATAAAATGAAAATTGTTATCCATACACATCACTCAGGAACAGGCACTGTTCACATTTTTTTTTTTTTTTACCACCGTATTAAGGTATAATTTATTCACATTCACCCATTGTCATTGTACAACTTGGTGAAGTTTTAGCAAATTCATATATAGTTATGTAATCATGATCAAAATCCAGTTAGAACATTTCCATCATCCCCACAATGTCTCTTCATGGCTGGTTGCAGTCAATGCCTGCTCTCATCCCCCATCTTAAGCAATCTCTGATCTTCTTTCTTTCTCTCTGTATTTGACTTTTCTAGAAATTTCACATAAACGGATTCATACAATATGTTATCTTTTGAGGCTAGATTCTTTCATGTAGCATACTGTTTTGGGGGTTCATCCATATTGTTTCATGAATCAGTACTTCACTCCTTTTTATTGCTGAGGAATTTGCTATTTTATGTATATACCACATTCTGTTCACCCATTCACAAGTGATGAATATCTGTGTATGTGTATATAGTCTATTATATTTATCCACATACTTATCAGTTCCACTTCTCTTCATTCCTTTCTGTGGATTCGAGTTACCATCTGCTGTCATTTTCTTTCAGCCTAAGGGCTTCCTTTAGTATTTCTTTAGGGTAAGAATGCTACCCACAAATCCTCTCTGGTTTTGTTTATCAGGAAATGTCTTTATCTCACCTTCATTTTTGAAGTATAGTTTTGCTGGATATATTATTCTTCATTGAATTTTTATTTCAATACTTTTTGAATATATTATTCCATCACCTTCTAGCTTCCATTATTCTGATGAAAAATCAGCCATTATTCATATTGTACCGAGTTGTTTTTCCACTGCTGCTTTTAAGATTTTCTCTTTGTCATTCAGCAGTTTGATTGTGTGTCTAGCTGTGGTTCTCTTTGTGCTTACCTTCCTTGGCATTATTTCGTGATCTGCAGATAACATTTTCATCAAATTTAGGGAGTTTGGGCCATTATTTCTTTAGATAATTTTCTGTCTCATTCTGTCTCCTCTCCTGGAGCTCCCATTACATGAGCATGGGTAGACGTGCTATTGTCCCACAGATCTCTCATGCTCTGTTCATCTTTCTTCAGTATCTCTTCTCTCTGTTCTTTGGGTTGGATCATTTCTAGTGACCTACCTTTGAGCTATTTCATTCTCTTTTCTTTTTTGCCATCTCATATCTGATGTTGAGATCATTAATAAGCTTTTCATTCAGTTACTATATTTTACAACTCTAAAATTTCCACTTAGCTGGTTTTTAATAATAGTTTATATTTTGCTATTGAGACTTCCTATTTGCTAAGTAATTTTCAACATATTTTAATTCTTTGAACAGTTTGCTTTAATTCTTTGAACATGTTTATGATAACTGCTTTGAAGTCTTGCTAAATCCAACATCTAGCCCACTTAGAGTCAATTTCTATTGACTGCTCTTTTTTTTTGAGTATAAGCCATAGGTTCTTGTTTCTTTGTATTTTTGTCTCTTTTTTGTTGAAAACTCTTTTTTGTTGAAAATGTTTTAGATAATATATAGGAGCAACCACAGATTCTGATATATTTTTGTGGGGTTTGGTTTTGTTTTTTCCAGTAAATTGCCTAGACTTAAACTGTAGAATCTACATCCCCCATGGTGTTTGGATGTTAATGTTTTTGCTCTGTTGTTGTTGTTTTTAATAGACTTTATTTTATTTTATTTTGAGGAAGATTAGCCCTGTGCTAACATCCACCACCAATCCTCCTCTTTTGCTGAGGAAGATTGGCCCTGAGCTAACATCCATGCCCATCTTCCTCTACTTTATATATGGGACACCGGCCACAGCATGGCTTGATAAGTGGTGCATAGGTCCATGCCCAGGATCCAAACCAGAGAATCCCGGGCTGCCAAAGCAGAGTGCATGATCTTAACCACTATGCCACTGGGCTGGCCCCAATAGACTTTATTTTTTAAGCAGTTTTACAATCACAGCCAAATTGAGTAGAAGGTACAGAGATTTTCCATATAACCCTGACCCCATATATACACTTGTGATGGTTAATTTTATTTGTCAACTTGACTGGGCTAAGGGATGCCCAGATAGCTGGTAAAACATAATTTCTGGGTGTGTCTGTGAAGGTGTTTCTGGAAGAGATTAGCATTTGAATCAGTAGACTGAGTAAAGAATATCTGCTCTCACTAACATGGGCAGGAATCATCCAATCTGTCCAGGGCCTGAATAGAATGAAAAAAAAGGTGAAGGAATGGTGAATCCTCTCTCTCTCTTCTTGAGCTTGGAAATTCATCTTCTCCCGCCCTCAGACAATGGAGCTCCTGGTAATTGGGCCTTATGACTCCGAGACTTAACACCAGTGGCCCCCTCATCCTCCAGTTCTCAGGCCTTTGGCTTTGGACTGGGACTTACACCATTGGTTCCCCTTGTTCTCAGGCCTTGGACTCAGACTAAATTATACCACCAGCTTTCATGGTTCTTCAGCTTGCAGATGGTAGATCATGGTCCTTCCTGTCCTCCATAACCACGTGAGCCAATTTCTATAATGAATCTCCTCTTATATCTATCTATCTATGTATCCTATTGGTTATGTTTCTCCAGGGAACACTGACTAATACAGATTTTGGTACCAGGAGTGAGCTCAACACCGTGGACTGCTACTTACCAAGGCCAACCTGGTAATGGCCACCTCTGAGTGCCCAATCTGCCAGCAACAGGGATAAACACTGAGCTACCAATATGGCACCATTCCCTAGGGGATCAGCCATCTACCTGGTAGCAGGTTGATTACATCGGACCACTTCCATCATGGAAGGGACAGCATTTTGTCCTTACAGGAATAGATACCTACTCTGGACACAGATTTGCCTTCCCTGCACTCAATGCTTCTGTCAAAACTACCATCCATGGACTTACAGAATGCCTTATCCACCATCATGGTATTCCATACAGCATTGCTTGTAATCAAGGAATTCACTTTGCAGGCAAAGAAGTGTGGCAGTGGGCCCATGCTTATGAAATTCACTGGTCTTACATGTTCCCCACCTCCCCAAAGCAACTGGATTGATACAACAGTGGAATGGCCTCTTGAAGACTCAGTTACAGTGCCAGTTAGGTGACAGCACTTTGCATGGCTGGGTCAAGGTTCTCTTGAAGGCTGAATATACTCTGAATCAGCACCCAGTATATGGTGCTGTTTCTCCAATAGTCAGGATTCATGGGTGTAGGAATCAAGGGATGGAAATGTGAGTAGCACCACTCATTATTACCTGTAGTGACCCACTAGCAAAATTTTTGCTTTCTGTTCCCACAACACTATATTCTGCTGGCCTAGAGGTCTTAGTTCCAGATGGAGGAATATTTCCACCAGGAGACACAACAATAATTCCATTGAACTGGAAGTTAAGACTGTCACCTGGCCACTTTGGGCTCCTCATGCCTCTGAATCAACAGACAAGGAAAGGAGTTACTGTGCTAGCAGGGGGGACTGATCCTGACTACTAAGGGGAAATTGGACTACTACTCCACAGTGGAGGTAAGGAAGAGTATGTCTAGAACATAGGTTATCCTTTAGGGCTTCTCTTAGTATTACTATGTTCTGTGATTAAGGTCAATGGAAAACTACAACCCAATCCAGTCAAGATTAGTAACGGCCCAGAACCTTCAGGAATGAAGGTTTGGGTTAGCCCACCAGGTAAAGAACAATTACCAGCTGAGGTGCTTATTGAAGGCAAAGGGAATACAGAATGGGTAGTAGAAGAAGGTAGTTATAAATACCAGCTGTGACCACTTATAGAAATGAGAACTGTAACTGTCATAAGTATTTCCTTCTTATTTTGTTAGGAATACATTTGTATATGTATATACACATATTAAGCAAATATCTTTGTTTTCTTTTCTCTTTTATTCCTTTACTATGTATCATAAGATGTATTGACTTTATATCAGTATTTAATTATCATTAACTTTACATCATAGTTTTCAAGTGATAGGATATCAGAAGAGTAAACATCATTGAAGGACTTTATCTCCTCTTCTGGGGAATGGATTAGTGCATTTTCAGTTGTACCTAGGATAGTTGTTTTATATTGGGCAGAATTATGACCTTGTTATTGTCTTTACTTGGAGATTAAGTATGTTTAAGGAGATGCATATAGGTATCAAGTTGACAAGGAGTAGATTTGTGGTAGTTAATTTTGTGTCATTAATTTAGTTAATTTGTGTCAGCTTGACTGGGCTAAGGGGTGTCCAGATATCTTGTAAAACATTATTTATGAGTGTGATTGTGAGGGGGTGTCTTCAGGAGAGATTAGCATCTGAATCAGTAGACTGAATAAAGAAGATCCACCCTCAATAATGTTGGTTGGCATCATTCACTCCATTGAGGGCCCAAATAGAACCTCAAAAAAGGCAGAAGAAGAGTGAATTCCCTCTCTTCTTGAGCTGGGAAATCCATCTCCTGCCATTGGATATCACATAGTTGTTTTAAATTCCCAGTCTGATAATTCCAACATCCCTGCCATATCTGAGGATGGTTCTGATGCTTGCTCCGTCTCTTCAAACTGTGATTTTGTCTTTTAGTATGCCTTGTAATTTTTTTCTTGATACTGGACATTATGTACTGGGTAAAAGGAACTGCTCTGCACAGGCCTTAGGTAACATGGTGGTAAGGTGTGGGGGAAGGGAAGCATTCTACAGTTCTATGATTAGGTCTCAGCCTTTAGTGAGCCTATGCCTCTAGGCTGTGAACTTCACAAGTGCTTCTCGGTCCCCCTCTGCCTTAGTTAGGACAGGATGGAGAGGGCTTGAGTTGGGTATTTCCCTACCCAACCCCAAGAGTTAGGGTCTGGTAAAATAGTTTCTCTTGAGGACAGGCCTTGTGAAGCAGAATGCTCTGGCATATTTTAAAATGGTTACTTTTCCCTTCTCCCTGCTGGGAGCAAGGGGGAATTTTTCTCCAATATTCACTTTGAGAACCTGGTCAACCTCCTGGAGGTGAAACTCACGAAAGTGTGGGCCCCCACCCCTCCCCCCACCCTGACTGGGTACCCTTGGAATCTTTAACTCTCAGACTTGTCCACAATGAGCTTCCAGAAATTCAGTTCAGATTTTCCTACCCCAGTACTGGCTCCTGTGGAGACTGGTAAATTGTGATTCTCTGTATTCTCCTGTCTCTCCAATTTTGGGGGCATCAGTTTGCCCTGTGACCTCATTTCTCTGACAGATATAAGAAGAGCTGTTGATTTCTCAGTTTGTTCAGCTTTTTACTTGTTGTTAGAATGAAGTGATGACTTCCAAGCTCTTACATGCCAGAACAGAGACCAAAAGTCTTTGCTCGGGTTTTCATGCTTCTTTTTATTTTTAGTCTGGATTTCTGGGGGTGACCCCTGTGTTTCCATAGCTTAGTGTTGACCCACTGACTTGGGAAGAGGTTGTGCTCAAATACCTTTAGATTGTCCATCTTTCATCCTCTGTTGATTGATCTGTATGTAGATTGGGGAGTGCATTCTCAGCTCTGCCACATTTCAAGTCTCCTTTGGTCATTACTTCCCACTGGACTCTCCAATCTCCCCTGCATTGTGGATGCAGTCTCCCAGTTGGCCAGGGATGTTGGGAGAGCTTATCTAGCCTTTCTATGGCTCCCTCATTTCCAGGTCCTTTGGGTTAAAATCTCTGACTGGCCAGCCACTCAGACCAACCAAAACAGCAACTTCAGGCTAGAAAATATGCAGGCTTTCCCCAGTTCATTTCCTACTGAGTTCACCACTTTCATCTGATAAATCAATGGGTTTTTGCTCCTTTCTCCAATCTGAGTCAGCATCCTCTGCCAGCAAAGCTGATGGTTCTCCTGGCTAGCCCCATGCTGATAATATTGCTATTCTCAGGGACGGAGCTGGGGCAGTGGATGGACGGCAGTAGCCCCAGGCAAGAAGCCCAAGAAGACTCTTTACCCAAAGTCTAACAGTTTTTTGAGAATAATTTGCAATTTGCTGTCTGCTTATCTATTTCCAGTGCCCTCACATGGTTGGTTTGACCATTTTACTTAGCGTGTGTGTGTGTGTGTGTGTGTGTGTGTGTGTGTGTGTGTGAAGAGGCCTCACAGACCTCTTCACAAAGCCATAGTCAGAAGGCTCTACCTTTGTTTACATTCTGATGTACATTTTGGTGCAATTTTACTTACTTTGCAGTTCATTCTTCATGTTTACATATATGACTATAAATGATAGTATTTTTTGTGTCTAAAAATGCAAATTATTTTTTCCTTAATACTGTTTTTTAAATTAACCTTTTTATTTATAAAATCTAGTCCTTTTAAAGACTATAGAATTCCATCTAGTTAATATACCAAATTTCCTTTTCATTTATTGATGACATTCAGGTTGTTTCCAATTTTTTACAAACAATGCCACAGTGAACTTTCCTTATATGTGTATCCTTTCCAGTTTTACTAGATATTATCAAATTGGTGTCCAAATTTCATATCAGTTTACACTGTCACTCTCACCAGCTATGAATAAGCAGACCTGTTTACCCACAATCTGGCAAATGCTAGATATTTTCACATTTTCAAAATTTTCATATAGATGAGTGAAAACTTATCTCACTGTAGTTTTAAAATATATATAGTTTCAAGATGTGTGACCTTCTGCCAAATTGCCCTTCAGAGAGTTTGTATCAGATTGCTCTCATCAATCCTACATGTTATCATTTTTTAAAATTTTGACAATTTGATAGGAGAAAACTGGTATCTTTGCTGTTTTATATTTCTTGGTTATTACTATGATTGAAACTTTTTTCCATATGATTTGGCCATTTGTATTCTCTATGCAATGCTTGGTTGTTTTTTTGGCCTATTTTTCTATTGAAAAGTAAATGTAAATTTTAGCTCTTACGTTTAGGACAATGATCCATTTCGAGTTAATGTTTGTATACAGTATGGCAGTGTATTATTATTATTATTTCTTTGGCACATAGACACCATTTGTTCCAATTCCATTGGTTGAAAAGACTATTCTTTTCACATTGAATTGCTTTTGTACCTTTGTCAAAAATTCATTGTCAGGGGCCAGCCCGGTGGCACAGTGGTTAAGTTCGCACGTTCCGCTTTGGCGGCCTGGGGTTTGCCAGTTCGGATCCCGGGTGCGGACATGGCACTGCTTGGCAAGCCGTGTTGTGGTAGGTGTCCCACATATAAAGTAGAGGAAGATGGGCACGGATGTGAGCTCAGGGCCAGTCTTCCTCAGCAAAAAGAGGAGGATTGGCAGCAGTTAGCTCAGGGCTAATCTTCCTCAAAAAAAAAAAAATTCATTGGCCATATTTATATGGGTCTATTTCTGGACTCTCCATTGTGTTCCAATGATTCTGTTCTCTGTCTGTCCCTTCACCAACACCAAACTCTCTTGATTACTGTTGCTTTATAGTAAATCTTAAAATCACGTAGTATGATTTCTCCAACTGTGCTATTTTTCAAAATTGTTTTAGCTATTCTAGTTTTTTTTGCTTTTCCATATAAATTTTAGAGTCAGCTTGCCTATATTTACAAGAATTCCTACTGGGATTTTGATGTAATTGTGTTAAATCCATGGATTGATTTTGGAAGAACTGACATCTTTATTATACTGAGGCTTCCAATCCATGAATACAGTATGTCTCCATTTATTTGGTCATCTCTGATGGCTTTGATCAGGGTTTTGTAGTTTTCAGAACACAGATCCTGTACATATGTTGTTAGATTTACACCTAAGTGTTTCATTTGGGATGAGGGGACTATTCTAAGTGGTATTTTTAAAAATTTCAGTTTCCAGTTGTGCATTGCTAACATATAGAAATATGCCTAGTTTTTGTGTGTTGACCTTGTATCCTGTGACCTTGCTAAGCTTAAACTCACTCAGTAGTTCTAGAGGTTTGTGGATTCCTTGGGGTTTTCTACAGAGACAGTCGTGTTGTCTGCAAATAGGGACCATTTTATTTCTTCTAACCTATGTGTCTTTTTCTTGCCTATTGCACCGACTAGGATTTCTAGTGCTATGGTGAATAAGAGAGTGAGAGTGAAAATCTTGCCCTGTTGTTGATCTTAAGAGGCAAGCATTCAGTCTTTCACCATTAAGCACGATGTTAGCTGTAGGGTTTTTGTTCACGCCTTTTGTCAAATTGAGGAAGCTCCCCGTCCATCATGAATGGATGTTGAATTTTGTCACATGCTTTTTTTCCATCAATTGATTAGATTATGTGCTTTTCATCTTCGGATTGTTAATACGGTAGAGCACATTGATTCAGGTTTGAATACCGAATCAGCTTGACATCCTTTTTTCCCCTTAGCTTTATTGAGGTATACTTAATATACCAAAAAAATCATATTTGATGTATCCATTTTGATGAATTTGGACGTATACATATACTCATGATACCATCACCACAATCAAAGTAGTAACATAGTTGTCACCTCCAAAGGATTTCTGGTGTCCCTTTGCTTTTTTTTTTTTTTTTTGGCAAGAGCACTTAACATGGTATCTACTCTCTTAACAGGTTTCTAAGTGCACAATACTGTAATGTTTTGACTTTTTGACATCAGTTTTAGGGACAGTAAAATGTTTCAAGGTCACGTCTCTCTTTTTTTTCCCTTCTCCCTAAAGCCCCCTACTCCATAGTTGTATATTCTAGTTGTGAGTGCTTCCGGTTGTGCTACGTGGGACACCACCTCAGCATGGCCTGATGAGCAGTGCCATGTCTGCACTCAGGATCCGAACCAGTGAAACCCTGGGCCACCGAAGCAGAGCGCATGAACTTAACCACTCAGCCATGGGGCCAGCCCCAGCTCATGTCTCATTGTGGTTTTTTTTTAAATTGAGATCATGTTGGTTTATAATTTTACATACATTTCAATTGTACATCATTATATTTTGACTTCTGTATAGACTGCATTGTGTTCACCACCAAAAATCTTGTTGCCCCAGCCCGACATTCTCAAGAAAAAAACCCTCACTTGATCATGGTGTATTATTCTTTTTACATATTGCTATATATTTTGTTGGAGATTTTTTATGTCTATGCTCATGAAAGGTATTGGTCTATAGTTGTTTCGTTGTTTTGTTTTTTTCTTGCAATGTCTTTGCGTGGTTTGGTATCAGGGTAATGCTGGCCTCGTAAAATGAGTTGGGAAGTGTTCTTTCCTCTTCAATTTCCTGGAAAAGATTACGTAGGATGGGTGTTGTTCCTTCTTAAAATGTTAAGTAGAATTACCCAGTGAAATCATCTGGGCTTGGAGATTTCTTTCTTAGAAGGTTAACTAAAAAAACTTTTTTTTAATACTTAGGATCTATTCAGGTTATCTGTTCATCTTTTGAGTTGTTTTTAATTTTACTTATGGTATTTTGTGGCAGCCACAAGTTTTAGATCTTTTTATAATTAAACCTATCAATCTCTTCTTTTCTGGTATATCTTTGTGTACTCAAAGAGTTCTTCTTTCTCCAATTTTTAATTTTAGTACTTTCTATTCCTGTACTATGTTCTCTTTGGGGTAATTTATACTGTTCAGTTTTGATGTAAAAAAAATGTTAATCCATTTGGAATTTGGTGAATGACAGGAGGTGAGGATCCAGATTCTTTTTAAGTTAAAAAATTAGTATGCAAGAAAAGAATAAGGCAGCTTGGGAATCTCCCAACTCAATAATCATAAACTTTTTCTTGCTTAAAAAAATTTCCAGGGGATTGGCCACATGACTGAGAGGTTAAAGTTCCACGCCATCTGCTTCAGCAGCCTGGGGTTCACAGGTTTGGAGCCCAGGTGCAGACCTACTCCATTCGTCAGCCATGCTGTGGAGGCGTCCCACATACAACGTAGAGGAAGGATGGCATAGATGTTAGCTCATGGGGAATCTTCGTCACACACACACACAATTTACATATTCACAAATAGATTATATTTCTTAGTAACTATGAAGACTATTTAAAAAACAACCAATATATAGATGGAGTACAAATACTGTGAGTATACATGAGGAAATTTTTTAAAGGAGCAGGATAATTAACTAGAAAACACAGAATAAAGAAGTGTTTTCAATGAATATTTATGCTAAAGAAAACAATAATTAAAATATCAAAATAACTTTGAAAACTAAAAATGAATATTTATTCAATGACATGGGGAAATACAAGAATGGAAAAAAGTAGGATGCAAAACTTTCTCTACAACTCTTTCTCTCTCTCTCTCACTCTTTCTCACATATGACTGGAAAATAATGTATACCAAAATGGATTACTTTTATAAGCAGAGAAAAATCAACATTTTAAAAATATTTAAATTACATCTTCACAAATCCCAAATTCCTCCCGATGGGCCATTGAATTCCTTAGTGTCCATTAGTCTGATCAAGCCAGCTGAGCATGGGATACTGTCCTCCTTCACCAGTTCCTTGGTGTCTTTCCCAAATCCCCACTTGCAAAAGGACGACCTTCCCTGAGAAAGAACTACTGTTGAAGGATGAATTCATCACTTGGCTTTCCTCTAGACCCCAAGTACCTCACTTCTGAAAAGAGGTCAAGAAAATTCTAGCTGCTACAAACATTCCCTCTTATAAGCCAGAGGAAAAGTGTCAAGGAGACTGAGAGTGGAGGAGGATGAGAGGAGGAGCCAGCATTTTTCTCTTTTATCACTGGATTTCCTCATCAACAGATACAGCACAGGCCACATTCATAGCGTGTATAATCTCCACTCTTTATGCAGGTGAATTTTGCTGAGACTCTAAGAGAATAAAGGAAATAGAAATCAGAAGCTCTTATTGGTTTTGATGTTCCAACTAATTTGGGAGGCTACTGTGCCTAAATTCATATGTAAATCCTTTTGTACAAAATGGTGTCTGGCCTTATCTTTCCATCACAGGCATGAACAGCTAATTATAATTTGTCTATATTGATAGATAGACCAATCCCCAGTGTTCTTCCCTCCCATGACTGGGAAATAATGATAAGTGCAAGGCCACCTCTTCCACCTACCCTTGTGTTGGATCTCTCCAGACATGGCATAAGCCTTGGCTAGTAATGCACTTGCCTCTGCGGTTTGGGGGCTGACTTCAGTGAACAAAGAAACACAGATAGAATGGGCCTGGAATAGAGAAAAATCACAAGGTAAGTACTCAAATGATGGTGTTTCACTGTGGATTTTCTAGTAGTTTTCATGGAATTGCTAGTTGATTGAGAGCTGATATATATCTAATCGTGGAGTTACATGAGAGATGAGTTTGAGTTCCGGCTCTGCTACTTCCTAGCTGTGAGTCTTGAGCAAGTAATTTCACCTTCATATGTAGAAAGAATATATAGTTCCCATTGATTAGGGTTTGGGCAAGAGTAAATGAGATGATGCATGCAAAGCACTGGGCTTAGTACCCATCATATGGTAAGTTCTCAATAATGTTAGCTATTATTATTTTTTATTAGGTTTCATGGCAAAAATAAAATCATAACTTTAGCTCAGCCTCTCAAAGTATCAAAGGAAGTCTAATAAATCTTGGATCCTAGAGCCATACTGCCTGAGTTCCTGTCCTTGCTCAGCCACTTACTGTGACATAAGGCAAGCCACTGACCTCTTCAAATACAAAACAGGGATGACAAAAGTAGTATTTGTCAAAGACGGCTGTTGTAAAGATTAAATGAATTAATAGATGTAAAGTATTTAGAATACCACCTGGAATATAGTAAGCATCAGAGGAGTGTAGATTTTACTATTGTTATTATTTGTATTAAAATGGAAGGAGTAACACTTTGGAAAGAGAAAGAAGAGAGAAGACATCCAGTCCACACCCACCAGCAAGAAAAGAACCACCTGTGCTTCATATTTCACAGGTCAAACACCGTGAGGTGTTTCAAGAAGCTCCAGAGATCATCAACCAGACTCTGGAGCTAAGACACAGGGAAGAGTTGTTATGAGTACAGGTCTGGGGTCGAGTTTTCTGAGTTTGATCAAATCCCTGCTCCCCAACGGGTTAGCTACACAACTTCAGTTGAATTCGCTGTAACTCTCTGGGCTTCAGTTTCCTCATCCTTAAAATGAGATAAAGTAATAATGGTGCCAACTTCCTAGGGTTGTTGCATAGATTATATGAATTAATATATCCTCAAGGGCACACAGTAGAAGTGCTCCATAAATTTGAACTATTGTTTTTCATTGTTGTTGGGAAACACTGATTATTTGCTGTTTTATACATTTTGATCTGACCACTGCTTTAAAAATGTCTTGGACACAAATGCCAGATTGGCTTTCTCTGTAAGCAGTGGGCTCCCTGCATTCCCTAACATCTCTCCGTTGCATGATGTGAGTAACCTGGATTTTCGGATTGTCTGCAATGCCTTTTCTCCAGTATCAGTTTTCACAGATACTGCTGGATTACATTGCCCCTTTTCTATGATACAGGAAATCCAATATTTGATCCACTTTTGGCTATGGGAGATATGTGAAGCCACAAGCAGGGTTCTCATTTGAAGAGAGAAAAGGTGAATTTAAGTAGCAGTTTCAAGGGAACTTTCAAGGGCACTGTTTTCATTATGGCAGACTCAACATTCCTTCTTATGTTTTGGTTTCCCCTGGACATTTGTCAAATTAGTTACCTCCAAGTGAAATACTCTTTGTTAGTTTAACCTTAGACTTGCAAATACAACCAGCTAGACTAGCTTAAAGGACAAATGACAACATTACACGAAAACATCACGATTTTTCACTTAAAAAGCCCTTTGAGTTTGCTGAAGACTTCAGTTCAGCTGCTGCTGTGGCTTTTTTCCTTGGAGTAGACTCACTCAGCTGCCTCTTCCTAGCACCCACAGAGATGAGGGGAAGCCTGGGAGGGGAAATGCTGTCCTCAAATCAGGTCGCACAGCAGATACACCTGCCCTGAGTCAGGGTTCTCTGTCCAGGTTATTTAAGGTTGAGGAAGGGCTCTTGTGTGGATGTGGAGAGAAATCAATCCCACCCCTTGTTCTTCTAAGAAGCCCAAGTTTCCCTGGGTCTGGGGCCAAACAAGGCTATCCTGGTGGGGTTCCAGTCAACCCACCAACCTGTTGCAAGTACTGGATGGCCTGGTCGTGGTTCCTCCGCAGCTGCTCCATCTGAGCAATTTCCTGGTACAGACTGACCAGATCCAACGTCCTATCCCCCTTAGCAGCAATAACGTTGCCAATTGCCTTTTCAAAGTATGCCAGAGCTAGGTTCAACCTATGGATGGCCAAGGAAGCTCTACAAGAAAAGGGACAAAGACGGAAAGTCACAGAGAGGCCACTTACTTTGCAGACACAAAAGGAACTGATTCTAAGAACTAAAGAATTTGGCCTTCACAGACCAATCATCTGAGTGGTTGGCTCAAAATCCAGCCTTGCTGTAAACAAATTCCTACCAAGCTGCATTTTACCTACCAGATTCCATGGACTACCATTCATCAAACGCATTAATATATCATGCTACCGTCTAATTTTATAAAAAAGCAAATGGAAAAAATGGCTTCCCACATCATTTACCCATAAACATAGACTTTCTAAAATCAAAATCAAAATCAAACTTTAGCACCTCTGGCTCCCTCTCTTTCAGGCCAAAGCAAAGTTTTGCTTTGTTTTGTTTGACTTATTTTAGTTTATTCCTCCTCAGTTAAAAATGACAGAGGATAGAGAAAACAATGTAAAGATTCCCCTAAAAGGAGGTTAAATAAATTATGGCACATCATACAATACTTCAGACATTAAAAATTATGTTTTCTTTTTAGACTAACTACATGGGGAGAAATTCAAAATGTCGTAAGTTAGAAAAAAGTTATAAAATCGTACTTAAAATATGATCCTGACATACATAGATAAACAGGTAGATAGATATAACTAAAATGTTCAGAGCAATTATGTGTGGGTGGTGATATTACAATTTCATTTTCTTCTTCATATCTATCTGTATTTTCAAATTTTCCAAAACAAAATGGGGAATATAATTTTTTTAAATGATAATAAAACAGTATTTCATTAAGGTTTCTCTTTCTAGAGATAGCAAGACACAAAGAGAAGGAGACGGGTAGTTCAAAGCTGGTGCCCAGTTATTAGCTATATGGTCAAACTCCAGGCGCTCATATTTCCTTCCAAGTAAAACAAGGTTAAGAGTACCTAAGTTACAAGGTTGTTGTGAAGATTAGATCAAAAATTATATGTAAAAACGCCTAACATATAGTAGATACACAATCAACATGACTTCCCCCTCACCCCTTGCCCCCATCTTTGTATTCCCAAGTTGAATGGAAAATATATGTGTATGTATAAAATTATTTTATATAAGGCATTCTGCAACAGTTACAATTTATTTTAAGATGGAAGTTTTATCCTTCCTTTAAAGATTAGGATTAATGATCAAAAGAGCACTGGCATGTTATCTGATAATTCTTTACAAAAAAATTGTTTTGATCAATCAGACCACTATTTCCCTCGACCACAAGGACAGAAGTTATAGAATGATAATGGCCCTCATCAAGAGCTTGTAGGGAGACATTAGCCAAGCTGTCTCGCCTGAACAATCTTGCCTTATTTTCCCCACCTTTAAAATGGGAAAAGGGATTTGCCGTTCTAGATATTTGGTCAATATCAAACACAACTCAGTGTTGTACAGACGATGAGCTATGGATTCAGATGATCCAGTTGACCACGTGATCCAGTGACAATGCTGGCTCTTCTACCTGTTAGCTCTGTCACCTAGATTCACTTAATCTTTCTGTGCCTTAATTTTCTTATCTGTAAAATGAAAATAAAAATACCTACCTCATAGGCCTGTGGTAGAGGACTGAATGAAATAAATTATGTAAAGCACTTAGAGCAGCGTCTAGGGTGTAGTTATTCTTAGTAAACTTGCCAACACTTAGAACAGCGCATGCACAATAAATATTGTACTCAATAAATATTGTGGAATAAATGAATGAAATGTGCATTAGAATTTATTATGAAAAAGGAACAAGGCTATCTTTCCTATAAGGCACAAAAACCTTTGCCACTACCCCATGTGACAGCAGTAAACATTCCCTAGACTCTAATTTATGGCCCTGTGGACTTAATAGTCTGATTTAGCTCTGGACATTCGGACATCTCCCCAACATTTCCCAATGACTTCTAGACTCATCTTGTTTAGAGGATACAGGCATGACTCATGTATTTCACTTACTTACCACTCAGTCATCTGCCCTCCTGTACCAAATGCTTAGAGTTTTGGAAACAGATTGTTTTCAAGGACATGAAGATATCTGAAAAATCTAGGGAACAGTAAACTTTTTATTATTCTCTTTTTCTTGTGATAATCTGATGGGCCCACTCTCATATCTAAATATTCTGATTCTCAGAGGATCCCTAACTCAACGGCAAAACAGTTCAGGCTTGTTCAGGCTTGAACAAATTCCATGAACTTTGTTTCTATACAGAAAAGAACTTTCCTTAAAATGCATGTGTTGTGCATAGCTTTCATGGGCCTCCAACAAATTATCTTCATTAAGAGTTCCTTCCTCATCTTTTAAGATGTCATACTTAATGACAAAAGTAGGTGGCAATTCAGAAAAAAAGGTAATTTTAGAATAAGTGTGAGAGGCAGTGTCAGGATGGGCTAAGAGTCTGTGGGGTCAGATCAAAGATCCAACTCTTAAAGCTCGTCACCTTGGACAGTCTGTTTCACCTCAGTCCGTCTCCTTGCCCTCTCTCTAATGACATAATAATTGCACCAACTACCCCAGTGGTGGCTGTGAGGGTTAGATGGACACTGCTCATCAAGCTTGGACCATGGTGTACGTGTTTGGTAAATACAAGCCTCTTTTATTATCATTTGAGGCTCTGAGAGTTTTGCTCTGAATATTTTCCTCCCTTTATATAGACAGTACAGAATAATCATGTGATTCCAGGCCTCAGTCATAAAGCCTAGGCTTCTCTAAGCTCAGATCTTACCTGCCCAAAGCAATTGTTAGGTCTTTCTCTGAGACTTGTAATCCACAAACGCCTCTCCGATATAATTCTTTCAGCTCCATCATGTTTCTCTCTGCCTTCTGCAGGTTGAAATAGGCCTCTCTGCCAGTGAAACAGTCAAGGAAAATGCCAGGCACACAAAGTGCCCCCACTGCCCAGGGACCACAGTTAATAAACAAACAAAAGGGCCCCTTGGGGGACCAGCCCCATGGCTGAGTGGTTGGGTTTGCGCGCTCTGCTTTGGCGGCCCAGGGTTTTGACAGTTTGAATCCTGGGCATGGACATGGCGCCGCTCATCAAGCCATGCTGAGGCGGCATCCTATGTGCCACAACTAGAGGGACCCACAACTAAAAATACACAACTATGTACCGGGGGGCTTTGGAGAGAAAAAGGAAAAATAAAATCTTTAAAAAGAAAAAAAAAAGGGTCCCTTGGGAAAACAAAGGCATATTTGAAAATGGGCACTTCACTATGCTCTCTATTTTCCGTATGTATATGTCGTCAAGGGAGAATTCTTTAGAAAAGGAACAGGGCCTTGGGTTTCCTGTGGTGGGTGCCTGAAGCCAGGGCTGGGGTGGGTAGTGAGCATTTGGAGGAATGAACAGAAACCGTCAATTACACTAGATTTCCTTTAGCAGCATCCACTGTGTGACAACAGTTACTCATTTTTCCCAAATTGCTTCCTGTGAATGGTAAAAGAGAGGAATTAATTTTGCTGAAAGGGACTTTCTGGGTCATTTAGAAAGTCCAAGCAAAGCAGGTTTTTGGCGAGAGGCAAATAGCAGGAAAGAAAATCCCCTTAATTCCCAAATATCCTTCTATTTCCCACATTTTCAATAACCCCCTGTTAAGGGCATAACAGAGGAAGGCCACATATCAGATTCTGCAAGTTGAGTATCAAGACCAACAAAGTAGAGAGGGGGTCGTGTAGAGAGGAGAGGCTGGGGGACACACGGGCTCAAAGTAGGCTCATGATTACTCATAAGCATGAAATACCCTTCACAGTTTTCACATGGGGATGGCACCCAAAAGGCTGTCAACATCACAAGCTTTTTGAGGAGAGGCCTATATAAAAGTTCCCCTCTGGGGATGCAGAGAACTATTTCTTTTGTTTATTTTGGTTGGCCTCCAGCTTCATGGGCAGTATTCTTAATAGCATTTCCGAAAAACTAAAATGATCAGGAGTCCATTAAATCAGAGGTTTTTGGCTACATGTTACAATCACCTGGGGCGCTTTGAAAACTCTCAGATGCACCCCAGACCCACTAAATCAAAACCTCTAGGGGGACCCAAACAGCAGTAATTCTTAAAGCTCCCCAGGGGATTACAACATGCAGCCTGGTTTGACAAACAGTGCCTTAAATCACCACCCATTCTCCTCCTTCTACACCACCACCACCACTACCACCCATGTCCTCATTGCTAATACTGATTTTCTTGAGCACTCAATGAAGAGCAGGACAAACTCCAAAGACTTTCAACGGGCTAAGGGATATATCCCCAGTGAGATCCCTCCCATGGCTCCACTCAGAGCTTATATGAATAGACAACAGGAGGAGCATTCATACCTTACTAGATGGAGATAAGAGGCTGGTGGAGGGCCTGGATGTTGGAATAGAGCTACAAGGCCTTGGTTCCATCTCCCACCCTCCTGTGCGAGAGGATCCATCTGGCACGTGTGGCACTTGGCCCTGACCACCAGACCCAGCTGGGAAGAGAAGGATATTGGTTCTGCAGGAGCCAGGCCACCCCCAGGGTGTAGTAGAGCATGACCAGAGCTTCCAGGATTTCCTTTCTTTCCTTGTCTGAGGTCGTTTTTCCCTTCCAGGTCAGCAGTGTGTTCTTGGCAGACTCAGCATGTTTCTTGGCCTGAGCTGGGAGGCCTGGGGGGTTTCAGGGTAGGTGGCAAGAAGAAAAACATTAAAAAGGTGTGTTCAGTCAAAGATATTCCTGAGAGGGGAGAGGTGGGCAATGTGGTTGTTGTATGGTCTATAGTATTGGTTCCCAAAACTGGTGGGGCATCAGAGTTATCTGGAATGCTTGTAAAGAATACAAAGTCCTGGGGCTGGCCTTGTGGCATAGTGGTTAAGTTGACACATTTTGCTTTGGTGGCCTGGGGTTCATGGGTTCAGATCACAGGTGCAGACCTATGCACTGCTCGTCAAGCTCAAGCAAAATGAGGAAGATTGGCAATAGATGTTAGCTCAGGGCCAGTCTTCCTTACCAAAAAAAAAGAAAGAAAAAAGAATACAGTTTCCTGGGCCCTAAGACCTACTGAGTAGAGTCTCTAGAGGAATGGGGTCCAGGAATCTATATTTTTAATTAACTCCACAAGTGCATCTCATGTAGCCACCCTGGTGTTAGTCTGTGGACCTCTGTTTGGAAATCACTGATGGAGAGAGGAGTGGAAGCTGAGGATCCCATTCCCAATTCTGCTGCTAATGCCACGTGACCTCTTCAACCCACAAAGCTTCTCCATCATCCTCCAAATGCAGAATGACAACAATAATTATAGAAGCTGCCCCTTTACCAAACACATGGAGATGGGCCAGGAACAAACTAGGTTATGCCACAGAGTGCTATGCTTTGAGCTTTCTGGCAGAGGCATTCTATAAATAAAAGGACCTATAAATACAATTACTTCCATCTGGGGATTTTTCCAACCCAGGATGAAGCTGGTGATATTAATTGGTCACACACAGACACGCACAAAGAATCAAATTTCTAAACACAGTGAGGCTCCTCACCAAGAAACTAGATAGGACCTGGTGTGTCTCCCCTTTCTTCTAATTAAAGGCTAGTGCTCCAAGGCACGCACTTGAACTGCTGTTCATTCAGTTAACAGAGGCAGACTTGGGAAGATTCAGTTACAGAACTATTTCCTCATCTTCCAGCCTGGCTCATGTCCAGTGATCCCTGATGGGAAAGGGGAAGCCCTGGAGAAAAGAGAAAGGCCAGCAGAAAACATTATCCTAGTTCTCCACTCTGACGAAGACAGTCATGGCCGGCGTTCACTTTCAGCTCTCCTCTCTGAAGCACCTAGGGTCTGGGGAACACATTCACCCCGGCCCAGTAGGCCCGCTGTGCCTCTCATTCTCACTTCACATTCCCAGTCCTCAGCGTGCTGTCCCTTTGGCCCCGAGAGCCTGGTTTCACAGTGTGCGTGTAGTCAACAGCATTGGGATGGTTTGAAAGGACTTGCAATTGATGCCTGCAGCCCTCCTATGGGCCAGATGTGCAGGACCTCCTCAGTGAGTTGCAACAATGAGAACAAAGCTTCTCTGGAAGAGCCCTAACAGTGAGCCTAAAGCCAAGAAGTCTTTGCAGAACACTCAGAAGATGCCTGTTCTATAGGTTTCAACCAAAGAGAAAAATGGACTCTGTGGTGGGCTGTGTCTTAAGTTACCAGATAACAGTGGTCCTCAAACTGCACTGTGCACCGTAAGCACCCTGTTAAAATGCAGATTCCTGGGCCTTACTGCCAGTAGTTATGGTTCACAAGTTCTAAGGTGAGAACCAGGGATTCACATTTATAACAACCATCCTAGGAGATACTGACGCAGGCGATCTGAAGACCACACTTGGAGAAACACTGAGTTAATAAAATCTTTATAGAGGAAGTGGGACTCATCTCCTTTTTGAAGAGTAGGTAGGATTTTGACTGATGAAGAATGAGAAGAGGTTTCTACTTGGAGTAAACAGCCTGAGGCCAAAAAGAAAGAATAAGCCAGTGTGTGTGTGTATTTGTGCATGCACACACGGATGGGGTGGATTTGGGGGTATGTAGGAGTGTCAGAGAAGGCAGAAAGTTGACCAGTCTGACCGAAGGGGAGGTTTAAATTTAAAAACATTTAAGGTGTGAATTGGACAGGTAACGTGGAGTCTTGGATGCCAAGATGAGGAGGCTGGATTTGATCTGTTAGTAACAGGGAATCTTTCTGTGTATTGAAGAAGATAGCGGCAACAGAAAACTGTTGGGGACATCAGACCAAGACACTAAAGTAGGAAACTGAGAGAGTCTTTCTATCAAACAGGTTCTTTTCCACAGCCAGGTGAGCCCTTGGGCATGTGTCAATAAGGAATGCAGGAGCCAAATTTAGAAGCTCTCCTGGGTTTGTAGGAAGGAGAAAAGTGAAACTGGATGAGCTATTGAAAACCACCCCCAAGTCAGCACAATACTCCTTCTGGGCTCCTGAACAGAAAACAAATAAGACAGCTGCTCTGAGGCTTTGCCAGTCTGCGCCTCCCCGCCCCAGAGTGCCCAGCGCTGGTCGTGAAATCTCCCGAGGACTGCTTTTCTTCTAAGCTCAGCAGCTGATTAATTACAGAGTTCCTTGTCTCCACTTGACCATGCTCCACACTGTGGTCCTTCTGATGAAAAAGCTGAGCTGGTGACCAACGGGGCTTAAGCAAACTGAACTAGGATCCTGATTTAAAACAGCCCATTAAACTTTAAGCCCCAAAGGGGAAAATCACTCCTTTCACCCTCCCAGAATCCACTCGGGTCTCCACAGTGGGGTGCATGTACCCCTACAGGTGTGCAAGATGCCACAAGGGTGGAGGGGAGAAAACCAAAACTCCTCTGCTACGTTTTCATCTTATCTTTTTTGTTTTCTATTTTGATGAATATTTATAACATTACATAATATATTAGTACCATTGTATGTAATTTATAATAAATACACATATACAGAGAGTGTTTGCTCAAATTTTTTCTAGTAATAAGGGAGCTAATTCTCAAGAGTTTGGAAACCACTGCTTTAGACAAATGTTTTCCAACATTTTCAAGTATGAAAAAACTCTTTTTTTATGTTTACAAAAAAATCTCACTTGGTGATATTTTTATAGCATTTCCTACGTGAGAAAATTCATGATGACAAAAGTACCATGAATCAGCATCAGTAAAACTTTGAAATGAATAGGCTTTTTATTAATTTCAAGAACACCTTCTTTTATGTAAAAATAACACTCTGCATATATGTATATGTATAAGACGTATTTTCTCTCTCTGGGGAGGATGCTCACAGATTCATGCTCTCATTCTGTAACTCCAAGCCCCATCTCCTCAATTCCAATATCCGCTCTGAGATGGAATCATTTTCCTTTACTTGCCCTCCCAAGCCAAGGACACCACCCCTCTCCCTGCACCAAGAGTGCAGTAATTACAGAAGTAAAAGTCAGCATGGCAGCAAGATCTGCTCCTGGCGTCGAATTCAGAAATTACAAGGACATATTGATGAACTGGAAAAGAGGTCCAGAGATTGTCCACTAGACAGGTCAATCGCTTGCTTTCCTTTGGGATGAGACTCCACCACTGACGTCTGTTACTGTGACTCAGGCCAGAGAGAATCTGCTCAGAGCTACCCAGTCTGAGGAGGTTGCTGTTGTCACCTTAGATCATCATCTGTATTTAAGTTAGCGTGGCTCAGTGATTAAGAGAGCAGGGTCTAGAGGCAGCCTTCCCAGGGACAGATCCTGGCTTAGCCACTTCCTACTATCCATGTGGCCTTGAACAAGTTACTCAATCTATCTGTGCCTAAGTTTATTGACCTATAAAATGGTAAAGAAAATACCTTCTACCTTGTAGGGTTGTTGCAAGGATTAATTTAATTAATTCATGAAAAAGGATTAAATAGTGCCTGGCACATAAGAATGAAATGAGTTTGAATAAATATTAGCCATTATTTATTATTACCAGGGTCCGTTCCTCTTAAGCAGTTTATTATATTTGTCCTTTGGACACTTTTCATAGAGCTGCTTATAGAATCTTTATAAAAGGCTGCATTCTCAAATGCGAGCTCCCTTCAGCCAGGTACTAGGCTGCCTGCAGGTCAGATCACCTGGCTTTTATCATTCCCTGTTGTTCCTGGACCAGTTTTGTTTTGTTTTGTTTTTTACCAACTAGGCAGAGAAGGTAGCGCTCAAGACTTACGCTTCTTTTTCTGCAGTTTGCAACAATTATAATAGAGCCCCAGATACCTGGAAGGTTTCCAGTAAGAACAGGCTGACTATTTGTTTATTATTAATAATTAATTAATTAATAATCAATTAATTGCTTCATTAATAAGCAAAATATCAGGACACTGCTTGTCCACGTTACTGTATTCTCCTTCCTGAACTCTTGAAAACAGTTCACCGCTAGGTGACCCACCACGCTGTTCTCTGATGCCCTTTTCTCAGCCGCTGAAACACTAGGCCCATTAGGATTACCACCAGGTCAGCTGGCAAGGGACTTCCACTTCCACTGTGCCTCACTCTATTTCACCAACCAACAGCCTTTTATACTCTCTGCTTTGCAAAGACCCCTCACTGTCCCATGTTATTGAGTCCTGAACCCCATTCCATCAACTGCTCCATCTTTTAAAACCTGAATACTCTCTCTAACGGGCTCCTTTCTCACTGCCTAAAATCTTCCTGGGTCTCCTTCTAAAATGATCTTCACGGGATTTTTCCGCCTTCTCTAGTTACCTCCTACTTTCCCTCATTCTTTTCAATATGTAGTATGTAGCATACATAGCCTAGTCTGCTGGCCCTGGTTTCTTCCCCTCATCCCTGGGATCTGACTTCTGCTCCACCCATTCTGTGGAAGATGTTCTCGTGAGGCCCCCAAAGACCTCCTACTAAATAAATCCAGTCACATTTCTCAGTCCCCATCTTGCAGCAGCCTCAGACACCCTTGGTGACTTGGCTTCTCCTCCTGGCTCCCAAAGCACTAAACCAACCTGGTTTTCCTTTATAAACCTTCTCTAACTGGTTCTTTGCTAACTCTTTACGAGGATCCTTTATTCCTTCCACTAATGTGTCCATTCTCCAAGGGTGTGTCCTTCAGTTTCTTCCTTTTCTCCTCTCTTTCTCTCTCTGAAGTTTTATCAACTCCTATAACTTCAACTATGGCCTCTATGCTTATAATTTTCCGTTTCCCCTCCCTAGTTCTGGTCTCAAACATTCCTCCATGTTTATGATCCTCCTTCTCTCCTCCCAAGTTCTGGTCCCAAATTTCCAGCATCAAGTAAAAATGTACTAGTGGATTCCTCTATTGCAATTCAAAATCAATACATCAAAAATTGAACTCACCATTCCTCTCCCTCCATCCACTTCCCTTTCTGACCTATTTATCTCTGTAAACAGCACCTTCAGGGGCCTGAAACTTCATGGTCATCTGTGGGTCTCAATTTTCCTCAACCCCAAATGGAACACCAATTCTTCCTTCACAGTCTCCTTTTTTTAATGATAATTTTTGAATAAGTGATACATTTCCATGGTTTAAAAGTTAAAATTATATAAAAAAGTAAATCTTGAGAGTTCTCACATCCAACCCTGTTCACAGCAAGCACCCTCTAAGTAACTTGTTTTTGTTTCTTTCTTGCGTATCCTTCAGTGTTTCTTTACGTAAATATAAGCATACGCTCTCACATCTCTCCCTCTCTCTGTCACACAGAACCAGCATACTGCATTGTGCATCCTCCTTTGCCTAATAATGTATCCAGGAGCTCTTTCTCTGGTAGTATACAGAGCTTCCTCATGCGCTTTTAAAAGGAGCATATATCCCATCATGTGTATTGGTCCTCTGGAAGTGGGTACACATAGTTTCCAACCTTCTACATTCATAAACAATGCTGCAAAGAATAATCTCATCCATATGGTATTTTCTAAGTGTGTATTTAGGAAAGAGTCCCAGAAGTGGGATTTCTGGTTTAAAAGGTAAATGCATCTGCCCTTCATAGACTCTTAAATCCTTACCCTCTCACTCACTCCCCCTGTCACCAGCCTGGTTTTACACCTAGATGACTGAGATGGCTTCCATTCTAGCTATCAGTGCTGGATTGACCTGTCCAAAAGCACGCTTTGATTTATTCATCCCCCTGCTGGAAAATCTCCAGTAGTCCTCCTGGCCTACCAAATAAATTACAAATTCCTTAGTCTGTATTTAAAACCCACCACGGTCTGCCCGACGTCCCCTCCTTTCCAGGTTCAGCTTCCCGTCCTCACCTCACCTGGACAGGGCTGTGACTGCTCTCTAAGCACCTATGCTTTCCTACCTCCAGGCCTTTGCCCAGGCCTTGTTCTTCATCAGAAATGCCCACCTCTTCTTCTGCCTACCCAAACCCCACTCATTTTTTAAGGGCTTTCTTAAATGGCACCTCCTCCTCAATCTATCACTTGCCACCCTCAGCCAGAAATGATTTCACCCAACTTCCCCAACATCCTGTACTTAAGTCAATGACATGGCACTTGCCTTATGGCACCTTCTATCGTAGTTACGTCTGTCTGGAGCTCATCTTTCGCATGAGGTTGTACATTCTTTCAAAGCAAAGACTGTGCCTTCTGTACCTTAGATTTCCCAAAGTGCTCATCACGGGATTTCGCACACACGAGTCTCTCACTAAATACTCACTAGTAGATGGTTTATTGAGAGAAATCAGCCTTTTGGCTTGACCCCCCTTCCCCAAGCCTGGAAAAGGCTCACAGGGAAATGAGGCAAGCAGGTCTGATGGCTATAAAATACGCACGTGTGCAGTGAGGCATGAACGCAGATGCAGACACCCCGCCCACATGGAAGGCTGGCTCATAAATTCTGTCCATTTTAGAGCAGTTGTAGGATTAATGACAACAAAATTAAGTGGAACTCAGCAAGCCCTCCATCCCTCTTGAGGGTTTGCTATTTTTCAAGCTGTTTTAGTCCATGGACCACAAACTTTAAAAAAGTTACAGCGAAGGGACTTGGTAAGGACTACAACTGAAATAAGAGGCACTGGGCTCTTCTCAAGAAAAGGTCAAGATCATAATCTATTCTAGAAAAACTCCAGACTAGGCTTCAGAAAGTGTGGGTTCAAGGCTGAGTCCTCTTATATTATGTGGGTACTTCATCTAATCAGGAAGCTGTTTTTCCCATCTAGAGAAAACAAACACACACAAAAACCTTCCTTTACAGGAAAACTATTTTTGTTAGTTTTTTGAGGAAGATCAGCCCTGAGCTAACATCTAACAGCCAATCCTCCTCTTTTTGCTGAGGAAGACTGGCCCTGAGCTCACATCCATGCCCATCTTCCTCTACTTCATATGTGGGACACCTGCCACAGCATGGCGTGCCAAGCGGTGCCACGTCTGCACCCGGGATCTGAACCGGTGGACCCCAGGCCCCCGAAGCAGAACATGCGCACTTAACCACTGCACCACCAGGCCGGCTCCTACAGGAAAACTTTTTTCCCCCTCCAACCTACTATCCAAATGTGGTTCTCCATTCACGTGGCAGGAAGAACTGAATTAGGGAAAAAACGATGGTGTTCCCACCATCTTTTGTGATATGACCTGTTTACCTACCTTGACTCAGCCTGGAAGCTAACTGGGAAAGTAAAACTCAGTCAGTTTGTGGCTATTCATGGAAATGGTTAATTTCAGAGGATGAGGGCCAACCTCCCTCTACAGATGTACCATAGTTATCTCCCCAAAGGGAGGTAGCATCTGGCCTGCCCCAGGTTCAGACAAATGTCCCCCTCAAACGCTTCTGGTACCTTCCTCTCTGGTTCAAGCTGCCATCATCTCAAGTCTGAATTTCAGCAAAAGTCTCCTAGACAGTGTTCCTGAATCTGGGCTCTCCCAGGGCCAAGGAGTGTACTTGTCCATACCAAACCGAGTGCCAATGACTTGCCAATTGCCGATTCCATGGGTCTCTCTTCAGCCTTCACCTCACTTCTACATTTGACCTCTCTTCTACCATTTGAAACTGTTATAAGCACACTGTAATTCTTTTTGAGACCCTTTCTCCTCCCTTGGCTTCCATCACATGGCCCCTCCTGATTCTTCTATTTCCTTTGCTGGCTCGGCTTCCGCTACCCATTCCTAATGCCCTCATACTGCAATCTGTCATCTGCCCTCTTTCCCTCTTTTTCCACATACTTTTTCTGATCAAGCTCATCCACTCCTACAGCCTCAACTTGCTCCTATGTGCTAATCCCTCCAAAACTGACATCTTTCCCAAGCTCTAGATCCACTTCTCAACTGTTTACTGAACATCTCTCCATGGATGTTCCACAGGTACCTCACCTCAGCCATGATCCAGCCTGTCTGAAACCCAACTCAGCAGCTTCTTCCCCCTTCCCCTGTCAACCTGTGCTTCCTCTTTAGTTCTCTATTTCAGCTAATTGTCCAGGTCATGCCCTATTCAACTTCAGCTCTTCCCTCAGCTTCTGACCCCATATGTAACTGTCCGCTAAATGTCACCAGTCCCACATACTATTTCTTCTGCATTCCAATTGCCGTGGCCAATGCCCTCATTGACTCTCAGCTGGGCAGGATAATGGCCTTCCTCTTTGTTTTCTCTATCAGTTCAACCCATCCTCCAGAGTTTCTCACTCCACAATATAAGTTTGATTATGTCACCACCTCACTTAAAACCTTTTAATAACTTCCCAAACTCCTTAATACCTGGGCCCAAATTAACTTTCCAGTCCCATTACTAGTCATGACCTGTCTGTCCTAAGATGTCTTCTGTTCTTCCCTCTTAGGTCCAGAGAGAAACTACAATGTTCTGTATAAGGAGTTTCATAGAGAATGCCCTCACCTCACCTCCCACTCCTCAGATCAACACATATGGAAGGCCAACTTTGTGCTCTCTACCACTCTCCTCAAAATCTCCATAGTAAATCTGTACTCATCCTTCAAAGGCAAGACAAATGTCACCTTCTCTCTGTAGCCTTCCTTGACCTCCTGTCCCAGTGGCAGAACCACTGATTTCCCTCATTTGTGTCCCCCAGAATTTTGTTCCTGCCTTTATTATGGTGCCTATCATAAGACCCCTGTATGCTCCCAGAAGGCAGGAACCACTAGTAGTCATTTATGTATCCCCGGTGCCTAGTACGGTGCCACCAGGCTTATAACAGAAACTCTGTAAGTGTTAAAGTAGCACATTGCTAAATTTGCCTCTTATCATGAAGGCGGCAAGTTTCTGAGGAGATCAGCCTGACTGGAGTAGAGAGATCCCACATGAGAGATGACGTAGCTCCGTTAGGGGAAGAGTTTGTTTTGCTGAGGGCCTTCCTATGTCCCTTGAACATCACAGACAGGTGGCTGCCTGCTCTGCTGGTAAGGAAGGACTCCCGCCTCTACTTAGCCATGTCACGTCAGCCTTCTCTCAGAACACAACAGATGTGGCCTTAAGTCCTGAAAGGGCCTCCCTGTGACCTCACTGTGACTCACAGCATCACTGTCCCCAATGTCAACCCCTCATAGTGTTGCCACATCAACAGTCCACGAATCTAAAGTTACATTCAAAACAAGCTCAAAAGGGCCCAAGGAGCCCTAAGAAGGAATATACTTAAGTTCTAAGCTTAATAAGTGAGGATTGAATTCAATTTTAACTTTTTCAAAAGTTCTGATTTCTGATATCTAGACTCATTATGACCCAGGTACATTGGTTCCCTTCCCCCATAGCCCTCAAATCTCCTAAGCCCTTAAATCATTTCTCTCGTACTGTAAGTTAGGCCCCGCCTCAGGACTCAGGTCCAAGGGGCACTTAAAAAAGCCCCAGGCCAGTGGCTTAGTTCTATCAAGCAGCAACTTGGCTGATCCATACTGTGTACCAGGGACCGTGCCAGGTCAAAGGAGACCTTGTCTCTGCCCTTAGAGAGCTTCTACTTCAGAGGCAGAGGCATTAAAACAAAGCCCCTGTGAGTCTAATAAGTACAATGAGTTCCATGGTAGAAGTGTATGCAGTCCATGCAGGCGTACATGGTTGGATGATGGCCAGAGAGCCTTGAGGTGGCTGTGTCTTTGGTTCCAGAAATGTGTTGTTGCCTCCTTCAGTCTGTCAACAAACATTTATTGAGCCTCTACTGCCAAGTTCCTGCCCTTGTGGAACTTACACTTGGGTTTCAGTTTTAGCAAATGGATTCCTATCTTCTTCTGTACCAGAGTACCTTCCAGAAGCACCAGTTCTCTAGAATGAGAGCTCTGCCTTTCCCTCAGCCAGACCTTCCCGGAACTTGAGTTCTCATCTTGGAATTCAAGTCATATTACTGAGTCTGCCTCCCCAGTGCTGAGTGTACATACCTGTCCATCTTCCCCGTTTTGGCCTGTAGCTGGAACCTCTGATACTGTCCTTTGCCCACCGCGCCTCAGTGTCCTCATCTGTAAACTATGGATAAC
Organism: Equus caballus; assembly: GCF_041296265.1. Lineage (NCBI taxonomy): Eukaryota > Metazoa > Chordata > Mammalia > Perissodactyla > Equidae > Equus > Equus caballus. Next base: position 45,108,391 of record NC_091704.1, read on the forward strand.
AATAGTATCTCCCTCCAAGGGATATTATGAGGACTAAATGAGACTCGCTTGGCAAATGCTACGTACTTAATAAATTAACTATCATGACCATGGTTATCATCTTTACTTCTAAGATCCTTGCCACACTGCCTGCCTCATCAATGGACCTTCCCTCCTCTTGACGAGGTGTGAGTTGGGGACAGGAAGGGCCCTCCCCCCAGTCATCCCCACCCCCACCATGGTTGTGCGTGGGCTCAGTTTGGCCGTCACAGGCTGGCCCACCCAGACCCAGCCAGGGAAACTGAGTACCTCTCAGTGTCAGATAGCCATAAGCCAGGCAGGCCAAAGCCTGTGCACATTTCCAGTGTTCTTCCCCAAAAATAATCCGAGAAAGGATAGCGCAGCGAATCAGCTCCTTGTTTGCTTGGGTATTCTGCAGAGAGCAAAGAAGTTATTATGCTTTTTGGAAAGGAGTAAAAGTTCCCGCCCACGCTCTTAGCACTGGAAGGTGGGACTGAATTCACCTGTCACCTTTTTCTCTTCTCTTTCCCTCCATCCCACATCTAATCCATCAAGTCCTGTTGGCTCCACTTTTTCCTAAGTCCTAAAACTAAGCTCTTCTCCTCATTTCTGCCATGACTACCTACTTCAAGCCATGCTCATCTCTCACCTGGCTGACCACCAGCCCGTCCTGGGCTGTTCCACTCCTGCCTCCCATGGTCTACTTTCTACATCATGGCCAGGTGACTTCTTTTAACCTTGTATTGTGAAAAACTTTAATGATATACACAAGTAGTATGGAGAACAACTCACTCAACTTCATCAGGTATCTCCTCCTGCTCTATCTTTTTCACATCTATGCTCCTCATCCACCTACCCTCTCCCTCTATTATTTTCAAGCAAATCAAGATATTAAGTCATTTCCTATTTCATAAGTATTTCCAAAAGATATGAACTTAGAAATATAATCACAAAATTATCTCACTAAAATATTAACAATAATTCCTTAATATCAAATATCTAGTCTTATAAATCTAAAAGTCACCTTATAAATCTAATATTTCTTTTACAGTTTGACTGTCCCTACATTGACATGTCTCCTGAGTCTCTTTTCATCTACAGGTTACACCTCCAACTCTGATTCTTTTTATTGCAAGTCATTTGTTGAAGAAACTGGGTCATTTGGTCTAAGGTGTTTCCCAAAGATGTAAAGTTTGTTGATTGCATGCTTATGGTGTCATTCGATGTGTCCCTCCATTCTGCTGACAGCCTAATTCTATCATTCCTTCTGCATATGTTAGCTGGAATAATTCTACAAAGAGAAATCTCCACTCATCTACTTTCTGGCTACCAAGAGTAAAGTTCAGATCAGAAGGACAGGATACGTGATTTATTCTCTTTATTTATCAGCTTGCAAAATAATGAGTTTGTTCACTAGCATCCGCCAATGGTGACCAAATAGCTTGTTTTTTATTTTATTATAATAATATTATAATATTTTTATCTTATTATATTTTATTATTATATTTATTATGGATTTTTAAAACATATTTGATGTTCCTGAAGATAGCAAACTAATTTCTAAATCAGTGTTTCTGCTCCCACCATTCCCTCTGCTGGGGACACTTTTCTATGTCGTTCAATCTCTCATTTCATTTTCATTTTGTTCGCCTCGGAGAGGCCTTGCCTGCCCACTCACCCCATCACTGTCTATGGATTTACCTGTTTTATTTTTTTCTTCCTGACACTTACCTCTCTCTGATATAACACTATTATTTTTTTGTTTGCTTGTCTATTATCTGTCTCCCCAAATAGAAGATAAGTTCCTCGAGGACAGAAGTTTGTCCCTCGCGGTCACTACTGTATGCCCAGTGCACAGAGAATATACTCACTCAACACTTGCTGCATGATCCTCTCTCTATTAGCAAGGATAAGGATGGGGTGAGGAGAGAGCTCCCTGCCCCTGTAGAACTGAGGGGCAGAGCTCTCTAAGAAATCACGGAATTGCACCTTCAAGTTAAAGATTTCAGCGACTTTACAAACACAGTCACCTATATTAGCTGCACTAATTGACAAAGTCAGGCATTTATTTCCTGGTGAGGTGAAAACAGCACTTCAAGGACTCGAAGACCCTGGAGTTTCCCTGGTTCTGATGTTTACTGATTGTGATGTGTTTGTTAGGCAAGATCACCCCGAGGCCCAGCTTTCTTTTCTACTTGGAAACCTATACCACCTACCTCATGGGGTTATTGTCAGGAAAATGAGTCAGCATCCAAGTGATCCAGGTTTGTTAAGAGCTATCTAAATGTAACCCACTACAGTAAGACACAGGTACGGGAGTCCACCGACTGCTCCCTCCTGACCCAGCTCCTCCCTAGCCCATTGCTTCACCTGCTCCCAGCTCACATACACGCATGCAAACACTGTCAGACGGACATTGCTCTCGTGCTTTAAAAACATCCATTCAGTCAGAATTTTTGCGAGTTCTCCATGGGCTGACCACAGTAAATACTAAGTTCTATTTTGAGGAAAAGCGTAATAGCATGAAAAGCCACTGGGATGGGAGTCCAAACCCTTGAGGTCTGTCCTGCTCCAGACATTCTGTATTCATCCATCCCCAGACTTCCTGCCCTGGAGAAACCAAGACAAGCAATACGGGCTCTGGAGGCCAGCCCTGCCCTGCTGCGGCTGCTGCCCATCCTCCTGCCCATCAGGGCTGTGAGCACCAGCTGGGCTAGATTGAACCCCTAAATCTAAATCTTTGTCATGATTCACACTGGTCAAGGAGTTGTCAGGCCTTCAAAGCCCACACCTGCACTCCATGGCAGATGCTACTTGTCTGTGTCTAGAGGTGACTGTGAAATACCAATGAGCCCAGGCTAGGATGACTGTCCTTTGCAAGTTCTCTGGGTGATGGACAGAGGTAAATTTACAGATCTATCCTTCTAGGGGGTGTCAGCTTCTATCATCCGCCTCTGAGGTGCCTCTCAGCCTTTCCTGAGACTCTGCAGACCTTTTTTTCACACATGTCCTTTAAGTTCATTTTTTCCTTGGCCAGGAATGGCCACAAAGTCAGTGTGTGAACTCCCCTGTGGATAAATGATGCTCTGGGAGCAGGCCAGTGCCTGCGTTCTAATAATGAGGGTCACTGTCATCCTATCTCAGGTTCCTGGATTTTGACTCTCGCTAAATATTTGCTCTGAGCTCCTAGTTCCCAAGTCCTTGCCTCGCTCTTAGAAATGTCCACCTGGCCTCTCCGACCTCTGCTGCTACCTCCCGTCTCTTGGGTTTGGGTTTGCTTATGATTCCACTGGGACCACTAGCACCTTTCCCAGATCCTTGCCAGGCCTGAGCCTAGACCTCTGACCCACTACCCTTGTTCTCAGCCTCCTGCCTCACTATCCTGGCCTTCTTGTTACCCCACAGATATCATCCTGAAACCTTTCAGGAGAAATCAAAACAATGTTTTTTAATTAAAGGTAATCAAACAGCAACAGGAAGAACCAAATATTAATTTTAGTTTAAAGCTCGGGGCACAAATATTCCAAGGAGGAATGCACAGCAGCCCAGGTGTGGAACCCAAAGCGAGGCTGGCTACCCAACTATGCTCTGCTTCGTTCTCCCCCACTTACAAAGAAATAAGGTACCCTCCTCTGCTTCGTGTGCTCCACTGTGCAGTTAAGTCAGAGCTTCTGTAATCATGGACATACTATTAAATGAAAGCTAACACCTAGCAAGTTTTTTGTTTTACCATTTTCCCTTTAATCAGCTGAGCGATTTTCTTCTGCGACTGGGCCAGTCTCTCTTTGGGAGGAGACATGCAGTCTGTGGTCTTCTCCTCCTTGGCCTTAGTGTCTTCTTCACTCTCTCCAGACCCAGTCGCCGGATACAACTCATCCGTCTGCTGGTGTGCTAGGATCCTGGTTTGCTGTGAGCTGTGGATACCAGAGAGGGACATGGAGTCATATCTCAAACAAGGTAAAACTGAAGGATAGAGCCCTCCCAACTGGGGACTAGAGATATGCTTTCTAACATAAACTGGAAGGAATAAAGGTGATAAACTCATGTCACCTTCAAAGCCCAGCACAGAGACAGCAATGTAGGGGTTCAAATGAAACAGATTTGGTAAACCACCGACCTACATCAGAGTTGTAGTTCTGCTGCTTACTAACCATATGACACTAAGCAAGTTAGGACTTAATTTACTTCTCTGTAAAGGGAGGTCAATATGCATACATATCTGATGAGGTTATTGGATTAAATGAGATAATATGCATACATCATGTATCATAGTGCCTGTTTTTTAGTAAGTGCTCTTTTAACCTTAGCTATTATTATTTTTAATAGCTCCATGACTCAGTTTCTTCATTTACAAAATGAGAGTGTTGTATTGGAAGATTTCAAAGATCCTTCATGTTCTAAAATTCTGATCCAAACCAGGAAACAAAATGGATACAATGAAATAATGGAAAGGGAACTAACAGTTTGAGGCTAGACCTCACCTGTCCTCTTTCATATTTCTTAAAAGCTTCAACATGTAGTGGCCAACTAACTATAGACGATGTGGGCCCAGCAAGGAGAGACGAGGGAACCTCACCCTGGGTCAGGAGCAGATTCAGAGGAGAAATGGCCTTCTCAGTTGCGTTAGAAGTAAATGTGTTGAGAAAGAACTGAGTAGGTTGAAAATATGCCCCCTTTCCCTCACCTGCCTCTCTCTCTCACACACACACAATGTACATCTCTGACTTCAATGCTGAACATAATCATGAATGGGTAATTAGAATGGTAAAGATAAAAGTCAAAGAGTTAATCTCACATTACAAAAGAGATAAGTATATCCTAACATCACCAGAAAAATCAATAAAGTGATCCAGAAGAAACAGAATTCTGAGATCTTGAGAACAAGAACCATTTATAATTAATTATAAATAAGTCCCCCAAAGGAATCACCTTTATATTCGCAATAGTTTTTAAAAGTTCAACCATTGCATAGTTTGTTTTTTTTTAAAGATTTTATTTTTCCTTTTTCTCTCCAAAGCCTCCTGGTACACAGTTGTATATTTTTAGTTGTGGGTCCTTCTAGTTGTAGTATGTGGGATGCCACCTCAGCATGGCTTGATGAGCAGTGCCATGTCTGCTCCCAGGATCTGAAGTGGCAAAACCCTGGGCCGCTGAAGCAGAGCGCATGAACTTAACCACTCTGCCATGCGGCCGGCCCCCTTGCATAGTTTTTAATACAAAATTTACCTTCCTTTCCCACTGATTAGATAAGTAATGAATGTTCACTGTACAAAAAAAAGGAGGGGACGGCAGCCAGCCCCATGGTGTAATGAAGTTTGGCATGCTCCACTTTGGTGGCATGGGTTCGTGGGTTCCGATCCTGGGCACAGACCTACACCACTTGTCAGCAATGCTGTGGTGGCAACCCACATACAAAACAGAGGAAGACTGGCATGGATGTTAGCTCAGGGCTAATCTTCCTCAAGCAAAAGAAAAAAGGGAAGATTCAGAAAGGAAAATAAATGTCAAGTATAATCTTTTATGCCAGGTTTGAAAAATGACATGTTAATATCCATACAGAGTCCTGTTCTCAATAACCTATCCAGAAGCATGTGGGCAAAACAGGTCATGTGGATAGGAGAGCAACGTTTCTTCAGGATCGTCTACTGCCCACATCAGAAGTGTGCTTTCAGAAGACATGCAAACTCATTTAAAAAGCCAGGGAAGGCTGGCACTGCAATCCGATCAGAAGACGGTTGCTAAATTTGCCTCTTCCTTCCCTGGTGAATTCTGTATTCCTCCTTCAAGACCCAACTCAGATGTCACCTCAGCTAGAATTCTCGCACTAGAGTAGCAGTAGATACCCCCTCAGGGCTTGCGAAAATTTCCTCCAAACCTCTTCTATGGTGTGAATCACATTATAGTCTCATTTTCAAATTTTATTTGCTTTGTGTCTGAGTCTTCTGTGCTTTCTAGCAAGTAAACTCCAATAGGGCCAGGTCTGAGTTTCATTTGTTCCTGAAACCCTGATACCTGGCTCAGGTAAAACAAATGATGGCTTGTTACATGACGAACAAAGGAGTGAAAAAAAGAAAGTGCAAAGTCTTTAGGATGCTTCAAAAATACTGCGGGTAGGCAAAATCTGTGGCAAGAGATCATAACTGAAAAAAACGAACAGAAAGAAAATTTAGTCCCTCAATAGAAGATTTTGCTTAGGCTGCATATTTCACAGACCTGGAGCGGAAGTTAAATCTACTGGGGTCCCCGAAGAGATAGCTAATTACGGAGATTAAAAATGATTAAGTCCTAAATATTTTAAATTCAGCCTTGAATGAAATTAAGCTGAGACCAAGGCAGCAAGCTTTAGCGGCAGGGACCTCAAAGGAAGAAGAACCATCAAAGTCTTGATAAATGACTTCACAACGTAGAACCCTGAACTAGCTTTGAACATCTTGTTATGAAACAGAAGAAAGATAAATGGAGACTATTGACCTGTCAGATACTGCAAAGGACAGTCAGAATAAAGAGAACAGGCAGGTTGAATGAGAGGCCTGCCTTGCCAGGTTTCTAACTTATTGTATATGTTGCCATCATAACTATAAATTCTGACCAGTAATATTAAATATGAATTATCTGACTATTTCCAAGACACTCTACTGTGAACTCCACATTTATAACTTCAACTTTTATAGTTATATAACCCTTAACCTCAAGATTTTTTACAAGGTAGTACAGAATTAAATTATCCAGTACAGGAACCACTAGCCACATGTGGCTATTAAATACACACAATGGGGCCAGTGTGAATTGAGATGCGCTGTAAGTGTAAAATACAAACTGAATTTTGAAGACTTAGTATGAAGAAAAAATACAAAATGTTTCATTAATTATTTTATATAACATTTGGATATATTGACATAAATATACTATTAAAATTATATTCACCCGTTTCTTTTTATGTTTTAATATGGCTACTAGAAAATTTAACATGACACATGTGGTTCGCATTTGTGGCTTGCATTATGGTCCTATTCGATAGCATTGGTACAGAGCAATGGTTCTCAACTACGGGTGAGTTTGCCCGGGGGACATTTGGCAGTGTTTGGAGACATTTTTGCTTGTCACAGTTGGAGCACTGCTACTGGCATCTAGTGGGTAGAGACCCGGGATGCTGATAAACATCCTGTGATGCACAGAACAGTGCCCTACAACAGAATTATCCAACCCAAAATGTCAAGAATGCTCAGCTTGACAAACCCTGGGATAGAGGAATGGTTAAAGAATGGACTCCAGTCAGACTCCTCCATCTGAATACCACTTATGAGCTGTGTGACTTTGGGCAAATTGCCTGATCTCTCTTTGATTCATATTTCTTATCTATAAAAAAGGGTAATAACAGTACCTCCTTCACAGGGTTGCTGAGGGAATTAAATGAGTTAATAGGTGTAAAGTACTTAGAACAGGGCCTGGCACATAGTATTTGCTCAATAAGTATTAGCTATTATATTGTGAAATTTTTTATTTATTGTCTCTTCTTGACTTTTTATTTCATGCAACAATTTTAACTTACTCACTTTGTTATATTTAATTCCCTATGACTTCACCAATCTTGTTATAATTAACCTATCTTCATAAAAAAAATTAAAATTCCCCTTAAGTTTGGAAAAAACAATTATTTCCCATCTTGCACAAGTACAAGTGGATATTACAGCAGAATTGTTATTAAAACACATCACAGGGCCAGCTATGGTGGCCTAGTGGTTAAGTTTTGGCAGCCCAGGTTCGGTTCCCAGGCATGGACCTACAGTACTGTGTTAGCGGCCATGCTGTGGCAGCCCACATACTAGAAAATAGAGGAAGATTGGCATGATGTTAGCTCAGGGTGAATCTCCCTCAGCAAAAAAAAAAAAAAAAAAAAAAGCACTAACAACAAAAAAACACATCACAGAAGCTCAACCTTTTCTTCTGTGTAATATGCATGCAAAGCTCCTCACCCAGATTTGCCTTAAGTGGGAGATCCCAGTGATTCAGGTCAGTGAGTGAGTGTAACGTCAAGGTTCCGTGGTACTTACAGATGGAAGCAGAAGTCCCAGTCGGTGTCATTGCTGACAGTTGGGATGCGGATGGGGCCGGCTTGCATCTTCTTCCTTCAAGAATGACATGTGAGGTCAGCTTTGGAAGAAAAGGCTTAGAAGGCTGTTCTATTTTCCCTCTGATAGACGCTATTAACATGAAACTGAAACTGCCCAAAGATATAACCCATCCTAATTCCACAAACCACCTATGCACACTCATGAATGGAGACCCCCGGAAAGCAGAAATTAAAGACATTTGCTAATTAAATCCCTGAATTAACTTTCTTTCCTCTAATTTGTATGCCATATTACCTCCAAAATCCCTGCCTCTTTTTCACTCCTTAAGCCAGCAGATTTACAGCTCCTGAATCATGAAACTATGGTTTCCTACTCAAGTCAGATATTGTTTTTGCAGGTAGGACAGCAAGATGGATCCAGGCAAAGCAACCAGCCCTCAATACTAAATGAAATATGGCCAATGTATTAGTTAATGCTCTTTGTCCCTAACGCCATCCTACTATTTAATAGGTGGTCCTAGTTAAGGAGCTAAAACATATGTGTCTATTTTGGTTGCTATTGTAGGGGAGGAAGACTTTTCCTCTACCTAATGTGGGTTCATCTGGCCAGAGAACGAATTAAATTCACATGAGACAGAATAGCAAGAGAAAATTAAACAAAGCTTTATGAGGACCATGGCCCAGGGCCTTTCTTCCCGTAGGAAGAAAGGGCAATGAAGAAGTGGGGTGCACAGAGTGGTTATATACCCCCAAACAGGTGCTTCACATATGATTAAAATGTCCCTCCCACAATAGTCACAAGATTGCCCTGTCGGCACAGCACTTGATGGACACGGCAGGAGGCAAGTCTATTGTCTTGAGCTGGGTGGTCACAGGTGAGAGCAGCAATCACTTCCTAGCCTAAGGAAAGATGCTTAATTCTTAAGGAAATGCCAACATTGGGAGGGGGAGTTGATCATAGGAGATTACCACACAAGTACAGTAAACAAAATGCAGATTTAAGTCCTTGCCTTTGGCATTGATTAAGACTTTCTAGAGAGAAGGTCATCCCGTTTCTTCTTCCTGGCACAGAGGGGGATATCTTTACAGATGGAGCTTTCCTTTACAATGTAAATGTCTCCTAACAAAGGGCAAGCAAGTTCCACTCCTCAGAGCCTCCTTCCCTGTCCCAGTTTATCAAAAGCAATCAGCCTCAAATAATCCTCATGCCAAAGAGACATATCTTGGGGTGGACAATTCCAGTCCCTACACTATCATTAGCTGAGGGAGGAAATGGTTGAAACTCAGGGCAAAAAATCTGATTTATAATTATTTGTAAAATTCAACCCTCATAGCTATCCCTATCACTTAAAACCAAATCGAATGCATTTATCTCTTGAACATTAATACCCACCAAGTCGCTCCTCATCTCACCCTGCAGAATGTCACTCCTTCCCACCTGAGCCCTGACTAGCTCTCTCTAACTCAGGCTCCAAAACATCCACAATCCAAAACCCAGAAGGGAAGATTCACTAATTTCTCTTTCTAATCTCTACTACCAAAACTATGGCCAGGGAGAGGGGTTTGACTTCTCAAACTCCTAAACTCTGCTCCTGTGAAGTTCCACACGGCCCTGAACGCTAATACCACACTTCGGAACCTCTCTCAAGCGCAAATCGCTTCCTTCTTTTCGGCAGTGGTTTCGGCGGAGCGTCGTAAACCCTGAACCCGACATCCCGAGCATCGTCTGAGCTTCCCAGGCTTCTTTCCTGCGGGCGGCGCCCGGCCGCAGAGGCTCTGGCCCGAGAAGCGGGCGAGGGCGGCCGCGTACCTGGCCGCGGGCAGAGAAGCCACGCCCCGGAATAGCCTCCCCGGCTCCCTCGGCCGGCAGCTCGGCTTCCTCGGGCGGCGTCAGCGCCTTGGCCTCGGCGGACCTCGTGCAGGGCGCCGCAAGGGTGTCTTGCGGAAGCGAGGCGCTCAGCGAGGTCTGCCTTTCCCGCCGCCGCCAGGGCTCTGGCTCGGGAAACAATGGGGTTGCCATGGGAACGGGACGCTGCAGGCCGAGCCCCGAGCGGCGGCTCCTGTAGCCATGGTGACGCGGAGCACTTCCGGACCTGCGGAATCTCCGGGCGGCTCAGGCCAACCACAGCTCCCGCCGCGCCCTCTGCTTCCCGGTTCCCGCGGGCGTGAAGCCCGGGGCCTGAGGCTCGTCCCCAAACTTCCCTCTGCTGCGGCGGAATCCTCCACTACTGTTCTTAAAGGGACTTCACCTCTCGGAGTTGAAGACGCAAGAAGAGGAGATAAATCCCATCAAGGGGTGGAAAAGAGCGCCGGGCTCCACGACTCTCCCTATTTAAAGCTACGACTTAGCGGGCTGTATCTGGCGACACCCAGCGCCCTCCGCGCGCCCCTTCGCGTACTCTGCACCCCTCAGCTCCCTGTGTGTTCTGGCTCTGCGGCCAGGGAGGAAAGGCTCAGTTATAAGTATTGACGGTGCTGGCACTGTCTGTGTTCCCTCTCCCGGTGTGATGTGAGCTATGCATGGTTAGGAAAGTGGAGTGCAGGAAGGGGAGTAGCTTAAGAAATGGACCACTAGTTCTACCAATGGTTAGCAGTTCAGAGAATATTTTCGAGCGGGGTGGGCACATTTGGCAAACACCACATAGCTAAGTTGTGCAGCCCTATGTTATTATACTACCCCTCTTCAGTGGTCCGAAATACATACAGTGGTGACGATAACTCAGATCTGACTGGAGCCAGGGCAATTGTGGCCAATACCCAAATGAACAGCACCGGCTCCGGCAGCCTCTTGTTTGAGAGTGTTATCATGAACCCTACAATGAACTGAGGGCCTGTCAAGTCAGACCTGGGATGTCCCTCTCGTTTTCAAAAAAGAGCAGGCTCGGTAGAGAAAGGAGGAAAATATTTACTAAGAACTTGAAAGCTGGTGTTTACATTTAGTGTTCTTTTCAGTTCTGAGGTTGAAGTTTCATTGCTATTGATCCAAGACTGCCAAGATAGCCTTTCTGGATTTAGGTTGGAGGAGCTATTTAAATGAGTTTGCTTAAAAAGCTCTTTAGTAAAACCTGGTAGGCCTGTTAGCTCAAGGTTTAAATCTGTACCCTCAAGCTCCTAAGGCAAAACTTTAGAAAGATCCCACTCCTTTTATGCTCTGTTTTCTAAGGAAACTCTCAGAAGGAAACAATGATGAGAGCAATGAGCTTGGCTTCAAGAAGTTGAGGTTCTTGGGGCCGACTGGTGGCGCCCCGGTTAAGTGCGCACCTTCCGCTTCCACCGCCCAGGTTTGCTGGTTCGGATCCAGGGTACAGTCATGGCACCGCTTGGCAAGCCATGCTGTGGTAGGCGTCCAACATGTAAAATAAAGGAAGATGGGCATGCATGTTAGCTCAGGGCCAGGCTTCCTAAGCGAAAAGAGGAAGATTGGCAGCAGTTAGCTCAGGGCTAATCTTCCTCTAATTAATTAAAATATAAAAGTCAAGGTTCTGGTTTTGACTCTGTGTGGCCCAGGGCAAGTCACAGTCCAGGGGACCAAATTTTTTTGCCTATGCACGGACAGTATTTGTACCACTTACTTTCTAAAACCCTGTTCAGTTTCGAGATTCCATGAGGGTAAACTGCAGATTTTTGTGACTCTGTGAACAATAATTAACATGTATGGTGATGAAAAGGAAGAACCAGTTTCCTGTCCTCCAACACTTATTTCCCTTACCCGCGTTAAGTTGATCATCAAGCTGAAAAGTTGTAGTTTTCTCTCATTCTAGGAGATGGCTATGAGGTTGTTTCTAAGCATGTTAAACATGGCTTCTCTTTCCTCAACACTAGCTTTTGCTGATCACTATAAAGGGAAGTATGGGACCAGAACAGGCGCTGAAGTCCGGTTCCCAAAGCCAACACACTGATTCCACCAACGTCTAATTAGCTCCGGCCAGAAGCATGTTGCTCTGATCTGTAAAGATTAGAAATCAAATTAAAGGAACTTTAAAGACTCTTAGCATTCCAAACCCCTGTGCTGTTTTTTCCTTCCCTCGCCATCTTAACCTGGCCTCAAAAGTAAGCTTGGTTAGAGTCGATGTGCATGAGGTTCGTTCACAGACTCTGGGTTAGAATCCTCGTAATCTAGGTGGATGGTGCTTTCACGACGTGCTCACTCACATTCCCTCCCTTGATCCTGAGATTGAAGACCCCAGCATTACTGTTGCAGAAATCTCACAGAGGAAGCACGTGGAGAGGTACTTCTAGACTCTTCCAATCCAGGTCAAATGTGATTATCGCCAGATTATTCCAACTCCAGGAACTGTGAAACTTAAAAACAAGGAAAGCCAAGTAACCTTTCTCTTGGACTGTGTAATTTCTTGAAACAGATTTTCTGGCCTCTCAAGACAGGGTTATATGCCTTCATTCTGAGCTCCCACGGTATCCTGTCTACAGTGTCATCATGACACTTTCCACACTATATTGGTCCTCTCTGTTTACTTTCAAGTTCTCACTCCATGCATCTTTCCATCCACCCAGACAGAAATGCCTATTGAATACCTACTATGTGCCTGATACTGTTCTAAACATTTGGGAAGCAATGGTTGACAAGTAGATAAAGATTTTGCTCTCCTGGAGCTTCTCTTCTACTGGGTGAAGAAAAACAGAGGGCTGCTAGTAAACAATATGACATCTCTGCAAGTTAGAAAAAGGCACATGGCTTAGTGAATAGGCAGCAATGTCGTGTGAATTAGGAAAAAGTGTCTTCTCCTAGCCAGACTCGGGCCCCTGCCAACGGCGAAAGCTTTGGGAACAGAGGACGGGCTGGATTTCAAGACTCACTCCCTCCCTCCTTCAGCTGGATGAACCACCTTACATGGAAGTGATAAATGATATGGAGAAAAATAAAGCCAAGAAAGGGATCTAGAAAGTGATGTGAACCTGTGGGGAGGCTGTGCTAGGTTATATAGTGTAGTTAAGGAGGGCCTCTGAAAAAGGTGGCATTGCACAGAGAACTCAAGGAAATAAGGGAGCAAATCATGCAAATGTCCAGAAGAGCATTCTAAGATGCTAACAGCTAGTGCAAAGGCCCTGAGGCAGGAGCAAGTTTAATGGATTCAAGGAAGAGCAAAAGGGCAATTAAGAATGAGAGACAGGAGAATGGGTCAGTGGAAGAGCAGGGCATCAGGTCATGCAGGGCCTTATCAGCAATCTATACATGTAAATATCCATCCACCCACACACCAGTGAATATTGAATACCTACTAGGTGGCAGGCCCTGTTTGATGAGCTGTGAGTTCCTTGTGTGCAGGAGCTATGTTCACCATGGAGCCCTTAGCATTCAGCACAGTTCCTGGCATATTATCAATGTTCAGTAACATTTCATAAACTGAGTCATCTTCATGAACTTCCCGTTAGTAGAGATTTTGGCCTCTCAATGTGAATGTTTCCTACTGCTGCTGTTAACAAGTCACCGCAAACTTAGTGGCTTAAAATGACACAAATTTATCTCATAGTTCTGGAGGTCAGAAATCTGCAGTGGGCCACAGATAAGGTACCAGCAAGGCTGGTCTTTTCTAGGGGTTCTCCGGGAGAATTTTGTTTTCTTTCTTCTCAGTTTCTAGAGACCACCTGCATTCTGTGGTGTGTGGCCTCTTCCTCTATCTTCAGAGCCAGCAGTGTAGCATCTTTAAATCTCTGACTCTGACTCCTGCTTCCACATTCAAAGACCCTTTGGATTATATTGGACCCAGCCAGACAACCCAGGATAATCTCCTTATTTTAAGGTCAGCTGATAAGCAAACTTAATTCGATCTGCAAACTTAATTTCCCTTTGCCATAGAACAGAAAATGTTCACAGATTCTGGGGAGTAGGACGTGGACCTTTTGGGGTGGGTGGGGCATTATCCTGCCTACCAGAGTGTGTTTAACCTGACTTAAACGCATCGGTTTAAAAACATCGGGAGGTGACCCATAGGCAACACTTAGTACCTACCTCTCCTCCTGTTAAAAACTTACATTATTTGATTGTGTCCTGCTCCTTTTTCTCCTCTACACGTCCTCCATTTATGATCTGGCAGATCTAGTCACAGTTCTTGAATATCCCGTTTCTTCCCATTTTAGGGCCTGGTTTATAATGAACGTGCAGGAATGTCTCTTTTCTTCTCTTCCACTCACCTCCATCTCTTGAGGATTTACTCCTTAGGGGAGCCTTTCCATCTGCTGGAACCCACACTTACTGCTTCCTCAACCAGCTCCTACGGCCCACTTATGGCGACCATCATAGATGAGCTCTTATCCTTTGTTTCACTAATATGCCACACATCCCCATAATGCTTGACAGTGCTCTGCCCTGAGCCGGTGGACCGAAATTGCAACTCTGTGAACGCCTTGGTTTGTTGCTTTTTCCAGCTCACCCTTTGCCTTGCAGTCTGCCTTTAACTTTGCTCAAAACATCACCCCCATCTTTGCTGGATAGTGTTTCTGCTGCTGTCAGCACCCAGCATCCCACAGTTATGCCACATTGCAAAAGGCTGTGCTTCAACACGTTCTGGGAGCATTTCCCCGCCACAGCATATCATGTGTTTATCTTAAGATGGGTGGGTTTAATTATTAAAGGCTTTGGAGTCTGTCTGAAAGTTTATGCAAGGAAAACAAATTGATGACTCTTATTCAACCAATGTGAAGAAAAGGTCATTCTTGCTCACTCACTCTGATGAAGCATACAATATTCTACTCTTTTCTCTACATTCCTGTATAACACGATGGAAGCTAGTGTGAAAATGGGCAATTTGAAAACTATCCAAACAATTCTCACACATAGGCATAGACATTTAAATAGGATAGCCATGGGATCATTTTTAGGGCTATAAAATCCTGGAAGCAGATTAAATGCCCATTGATGAGGAGGGAGTTAAATATAGCACAGTCATCCTAGGAAATATGACACAGCAGTTGAAAAGAATGAGATGCGTGTGCTGGCAGAGAACTATCTCTCTGATATTTTAAGTGGAAAAAGTATGGTCCGGAAGAGTGCATACAGTATACCTCTGTATTTAAAGGGGAAAGTAAAAAGGCCTACATGTACCTACAGACATAGAATGTCTCAGGGCATCCAAGAAACGTATTGCCTTTGGGGAGTTGAACTAAGGATTGGGGGCAAGATCAGATTATTTCATTTGTCCTCCAGTTATAGCCCAATATCTAATCATTGAGGTATGAATTTCTTTCATCCATAGAATTTGACATGTGAGGCTTTTCTTTCCATCTAAGGTGACTGGTTTGCATTTTTCTAGTTTTCATGCCCAGCTGAGTCCCCATGAAATCATCTTCTGAGCTTCTGGTTGGCCTCTGTTGACCTTCTCCTCTCACAGTGCATGCACTTGATAATTTAAAATGGCAATAACCTCATACACCATTTGCATTATTTTCAGTGATGTCTTTTGTCCTTTTTTGGGGGGGAGATGACATTAAAGTCACTGTCGTAAGTATGTGTGGTATGTCATGGCAACGAGAGCTGAAGTTGAGGCAGCAGAATTGTGTTGTGAGTGAAGAGAGGTGGCCTTGTTATGTTGCATTATGATAAATAACATTAGCTACTTAAATAATTGCACCCATTTCATTGTCATCTGTTTTAATTATGATTTCAACCTGCAAGAATTTACCCTACATTTTTCTCAGGAATGAATTATCTTTGTAACATGATAGGAGAATGTACTTTTTTTTTTTTAACCATGTGTATGAATTACCTTTTCAAAAAAGAAAAGAGAAAAAAATCTCATAGGCTTTTAAATAGTTAAAAAGACTACAGATCAACTGAGAGGCAATTTGAATGAAAGAACTGTGACGCAACAGCCCAAAAGTGGCTGATCCTGGGGGCAGAATTCAAGATGAACCCAGGACCTAGGAGATGGAAATGATGCGACACATCGTGTGAGAGACTGCGGGCCACTGCTGCCCGTGGAACATAATGCAGGGTGTAAAAACCATCAGGCCCAAATGCTATTGACCTGATCTTCGAAAGCCATACAGCTATGCTGATAAATGCACCAAAAATCAACAACAGAGATGCAAAATGAAACAAAACTTTATTTTCTGCAATACCTTCTGTAAATTACAAAGGCAAAATGCTAAACTACAGCATATAACTTTTCAATATTTAACCAGAGTACTTGTAATAAATATGCATCCTGAAACAAGATAAAAGGCTACACTTCATCAGGGAGCCTACAAAATGTCTCAAGTCTTATACTCGGCAGCATTTCTGTGCGGGGCCGGCAAGGGGGTTGTTTTGTGTTTTCTTAAGAGCTGCGACAAAAAGTCCTTTCACATTTCTTTGGAGCATTTTCAAAATTGCTTAACTATGAACAACTTAAGAAAAGTAACACCAAGCATGAGGGTCATTTTCGCTTTGCTGTCGTTGGTCCTCATCCAGTACACATGAACACGTCATCCAACACAGCCAGGCGCCCTCTGAGCCCAGGCAGCCCTGTGGTACGTGGGCCCTGTCAGAGCAGGACGTCACTTTTAGCGATCTACTTTGGAGATTTCTGTATTCAGTTTGCATCCCTCAGTAAGATTGCTGTAAGGGAGGCTGCAAGCAAGTTAGAAACATTTTTAACCTGAAAGTAAAGTGAACAGAGATATCTTCCCCCAAGACCTCGGCTATGCACCATAATGTTTACCATATCAGGATTTTGAGTTTCAAAGTTGAAAAAACCAATTAGTACTAACAGTCCTTCCAGAGATAATTCATGGGTGCTGGTGGAGCTGGGACATTCAAAATATTCAATGGGTAACAAAAAGTATTTACTATATTGAGAAATGTGCTACAGTTCTGAGGACACAAAGGCAGAAAGTCTAGGGGTACTGGTGGCAGCTCATATTGAGTTTGGAATACATAACTACCCTTTGCTATAGCTGAAAACTTTGAGGAAAAAGTTGTATTTTTAAAAAGTCTTAAGCATGGTTACCTACAAAATATTTTGTTAATATAGTCTAATGTGAATTTCACTTATTTAGGGGTTTAGATATGAAAACATCTTTAAGAGCCAATAAAAATACTGTAGAGAAAAAAACACTTTTAAAAAACTGAGGTTAAGAACTATGAGGCATTTCTTTTGGCTGTAAACACCCAGTTTACTGTCCCTTGTTTGAAAAACAAATGTTTGGAATTCCTGAGCTTCGTGAATAACAGCAGGAGGCAAGTTTGCATAGAAAATTTGCAATACAAACAATTTACCTAAAAAGGACTTTTAAGGACAATTTGCTTTTGTTTTTAAGCTTCATATTTTAGTTAATGGTACTCATCAAACTGTGAGACTGACGAGCAGAGTGATGAGATACATAAGGCAGATGGGGAAAAAAGATGGAATTCGAGTTTTTAAATCCACAGGATATCAGGATAAAGGGTCCTAGCATGCACCACATAGCTGGTGCCGTAGTAATTTGGTTAGAAATTAAATCATGTTTTGGGATTGGAAACCAAAGGCAAAAAGAGCCCCCTGTGCTGGAAAGCATGGCCTGAGCG
Organism: Equus caballus; assembly: GCF_041296265.1. Lineage (NCBI taxonomy): Eukaryota > Metazoa > Chordata > Mammalia > Perissodactyla > Equidae > Equus > Equus caballus. The sequence continues at coordinate 45,125,964 of NC_091704.1, forward strand.
CAGGAGCTGAGGCAGCATTCACTGCGTGGAGGCATCAACATATCACTCAATGAGGATGAAGCCACTTGGCTGGTCAGGTACCGAGGAGGGTGCCCACCCGCCAGCACCAGGACCAGACTCCTGCGCATGGCTGATCCCAGCTCATGAATCCGAAGGGATGACAGGGCCTTTCACGTCCGCTGCTTCGAAGTCTCTAAGCAGTTCTGAGGAGGACAGTCTTCTGGGACCAGCCCTCACAAAGAAGCCTTTGGAAAGGGAAGAAGCTAAGCTAGGTCATGGTGCATACCATGAACGAGAACAATGGCAGTGGCCGCCACCAACTCTGGATCTAACACACAGATGGACAGGAAGGGGGCAGTGTCCTGCCAAGGAATCCACTTTACTTCTTCTGAGACTGGTTTTTGCACATGGTAAGGATTTGCTTCAGTACTTTCTGGACATCTTCATCCATCTGACCCTAGGAAATTCAAACAAAAGACACTCACTAGAACCTAGGTTCAGTCCTGGCACTGTCTCCTCTAGGGAATGAGATGGCTGGCTGGGATGAAGCCCTTGGCTTTTTCCCTCTGATCTTCCAAAGGAAGATTAGCCCGATCAATTCCCACATTTCTATGAGGAATTGAGTCAAAGGGGAGCCCTGCTTCTCCTCGGGAGGATGATGAGGCTGGGTCTGCCAGAGCCCCCAGCAAAGGGTTTCTGGGGTCTCAGTGGCAAAGGTGAGCCCAGCTAGCCCAACCACCAACAGTCACAGGGGCGAGACAGTGCTGCTGGCTCCGAGAATATGGGCATGCCTGGAAAATAAAGCCCGGGCTCCTCCTTCTGATGGGGGGTAGCAACCACATCCTCCTTCATGTCTCAACAAATGATGAGGCTGCTCTGGGGATCAGGGCACGGGGTTCCTTACACAGAACCCAAAGCAAAGCAAAAGGCATTTTAAAGCTTTCCAATGTAAAGGATTCTCCTCGAATTCTTGTTTGTTCTACCAGTTTATGATCTACTAGTTTTGGGGCAACCTCTGCTGCAGTATTTTAGGATACCCAGATACTTTGGGGGCTCTTACCATACCTGTACAGCATACAGAAGATGCATTCTGTAAACCGATATGACCTCCTGGTGTTGCTTCTTGCATTCCTAGGAAGAGACAGTCTGACATTGTTAAAGAGCTTAGGAGACCTTTAAAAAACAAAAACAAACTATAAGAAAGCTGTGGTCAAACACTACTCAAGTGATTCCCTCCACCTTATGCTAGCATATGAGGCTTTCAATATTGTTGTAGGTTCACTGGGTTGTATGTTTCTGAACACAGTATTCTTAAGGAAAAAAAAATCTGCCCATTTCCTGTCTTGGTATGTCAACTCTAGAAGAAAATTCATGTAAAAAGTAGTTATTATAATCCCAAATTTGTTGCAAAAAAATATATGTACACATTCTTACACAAATACATGGAGACATTCACACAAAGTAAATAACGCAAGGAAATATATCCAATGAAAAAAGTGATTGTCTCTGAGTGGTTGAATTACGGATAATTTTTATTTATAGGAACTTTTTCAGAGTTTTCTGTATTTTCCAACTTTTCTACAATGACCGAATATTTACGAATTTAATTAAAAGTATACTCTTGCAAAGAGAGTTATTGATCACCCACTATACAGACAGTGTTGCATAATCCCCAGGGAGTTCAATTATTCAGCTGTCAGTGTAGCAAGCAGCGAACAGAACCCTGGCACCAATTTCAAATGGTTCCTCATGGGCCAGCCCAGTGGCGCAGCAGTTAAGTTTGCATGTTCCGCTTCTCGGTGGCCCGGGGTTCACTGGTTTCGATCCCGGGTGCGGACATGGCACCGCTTAGCAAGTGTCATGCTGTGGTGGGCGTCCCACATATAAAGTAGAGGAAGATGGGCATGCATGTTAGCTCAGGGCCAGGCTTCCTCAGCAAAAAAAAAGAGGAGGACTGGCAGTAGTTAGCTCAGGGCTAATCTTCCTCAAAAACACAAAAAACAAACAAACAAAAATGGTTCCTCAGTACAGCTGTTGATGCTTCTATTTCTCCTTGTTGAACTATTATTCTAATTCTTCTCGGAGACTATGTCAAGATCTTAACTCTGGCTCTGAACTCTTCCAAGAGGAGGACTTCCCTCCTACTTCATGAAGAAAATTGAGACTATCGTATACGGATCACTTCAAAAGCCCATCAGTACCCATTCTCACCTCCTTCCTATCAGTGTCACAATATGAGGTGTCTTTCCTATCAAGGACAACCTTTGCAACCTCAGTCCTTTGGAGTTCACACATTAGAAGGTGTGCTTGGTACCTCTCTCTGTGTTGTTTCCTCTCACCTTTGGGTTACCCTCACTCAATCATTTATCTTTATCTCCTGATTGCTGTCTTCCTTTCCGCCCCTGCTTCTGTCATCATTTGGTTGACTTCAATATCCAAGTAGATGAGCCACCTAACACCCTGGCCATTTGGTTCAACCTCAGCTTCAATGATTTGCTCCTCTTTCTAGCCACTCACTCTCATGGTCATTGCCCTGCCTCTGTCCTTATTCTGAAATCTCAACTGAAGGGCTCCCAGCCTCTGCTATCCCACCGTCTCCTATCTTTCCAGCAAACCTGCTTTAGGCTTCCCCTGCCTCAGCTGTGATTCTTCAGTCCCATCAGATACTTAGCTACTTATTCACTTCTCTAGCAATCAGCCTACTGCAGTCCAGATTCCACCCTGCCATTCCACTGGGATTGTTCTCACCAAGGATACCAAGGGCCATCTAAATGCCACATCCCAGTCCGTGCTGCTTCCTACTCATCCCTTCGAGACTCAGCACAAGCATCACCTCCTGCAGGAAGCCTTTCAAGACTCACCCAGATTGGGTAATCACATTTCCCCTGTACGCCCACAGCATGCTGGACATCTATCAACGGACACTTACCACACTGAGTAGCTGGTAAGCCATCATATTGAGCATAAATTCCATGAGGGCAAGGACTGTGTCTCATTCATTTTTATCCCATCAACACCTTGTATAGTATTGATACATAAGAGCTTATTAAATGCATGTTGAATAGCTGTAAGAATGACTATATAAACTATTGGCACTTTAAGTCGGTAATAACCATTTTTTCAGAAAAATGATCTGCATAACACAGTAAGGAGCATCTTCTCCTCCTGATTATTCCAACCGTGCTAGAGCTGGTAACACAGAGGAACTGGTATTGCTTTGTGGCCAGCAAGGCTAAGAACTGCAGAAACCTGCATTCACCAATATCAAGTCCGTACTGAAGAAATCAAAAGATCCAGGTCCTGTTTATAAATGGAAGCTAGAGACAGTCCAGGACACATGGACCCTTGATTTCACATGGAAAATGTAACATCCCCTTGTCAACCAAAACCTTAACAGATATTGTGGTAGGCTAAGCAATGGCCCTCCAAAGATGTCCACATCCTATCCCCAGAGCCTGTGAATGTTACCTATACAGCAAAAGGGACCTTGCAGATGTGATGAAGTTAAGGATCTTAAGATGGAGAGAAAGATTATCCTGATAACATGAGTGGACCATAAAGGCAACACAAGGGTCCTTATAAGAGGGAGGCAAGAAGGTCATAGGGGAGGAGGAGACAGAAGGACAGAACCAGAGGTCAGAGCATGTGTACTGAAGATGGAGGTAGGGGCCATGCGCCAAGGAATTTAGGGGCCTCCAAAAGCTAGCCAAGGCAAGGGAATGGATTCTCCCCTAGGGCGTCAAGAGGGAACCAGCCCTGCTGACACCTTGACCTTAGTCTAGTGAAAGTGACTTTAGATTTATGATCTCCAGAACTGTGGATGATAAATTTTTGTTGTTTTAAACCAAGTTTGTGTTGATCTGTTACAATAGCCAAAGGAAACTCATACAGATATGAGCAGACTTTTCTGGGTGAAATAAGGAGAAGGCAGCTTCAGATATGTCAATACGCAACTACCAGCGATCCTGGCGCCTAATAAGAAAAAGCTCTTGCCACTGCCAGAGACGGTAATGACTATCGCAAAAAAAAATGGAGAAGGGGTGAAAAGTCAGAGTGGATGAGTGAACAAGAAGCTCACTCCCCTGTCCTGCCAATTCCTCCTTTCTCAGAGATACACCTGACTGACTTCATTGCAGATAACCACTGGAAATTCCACCAGTTCCTTCCTTTGCTCTCACCAAGGAAGTATGCAGTCAGTTGCTCACTGAGGTACAACACTCCTTTCGGCTGGGAATCTTTTTGTTCACTCCAACCTGCCTAACAGCTGAGTTCGTACGTGACCTGCCTCCCCCTCCATCCCCAACCAGGCCCGGGAAACAAACAAGCCCACTCACAGCCAGCTGGTTCTGGAGCTGTTTGACCTGCTGCTGCAGAGCGTCCAGCTGCTGACTCTGCCTCTTGGAGGAGCTCGCTGAGTAGGAGAGCTGCGAGAGGCTGTTCAGGGCCTCCTTCAACTTGGCGACTTCCTTCGACATCTCATTTATCTAGTGAGAAAGGAAAACTGTATCAATAGTCAACAACGTGCCTGCAGAAGCAAAATTTCAGATATTTCCAAGCCTCGAATATAGCTTTTATTAGCCTCTGGGACTTGAGACTTTGGAATAATTCCTTTATTTTTTAAAGAAAACTCATAAAGTGAAACAGATAACAATAACAACATGAGGCAAACCAACAAAGCCGTTGAAGGCCATCACATGCAAATAAGGGCCGTGGATTAAATATTGTGTTTCGGTGCATGAAGATAACAGAAGATAGGACGGTGACTTCCTTCTTTTACCTTTAAGAGGAGTACTGTTGAAAAAATAAATCAGAACAGGGTTTCAGGTGTCTTTATTTGGAGACCGCTTTGTTTTGTTCAACATTGCTGACATGAGCAATCAGGAATAAGTTCTAGAACCCCTGATACCCCTGGACATCTTACTTTAAAGTGAACGTAACTCGCCCTCCACCTCCCAACTCCCGGCCCCCATGGCTTGGAAGCTCTTTCTGAAACACTCACTACACAATAATAGAAGAGAAATAGTGCTCTAATGAACGCCATTCAGAGCATCTGTCTCAGGGCACTAGGGGTGTAGAGCAGATTCAGGCGTGGAACCATCCTCCACTTCCCTCTCTGCTTTCCTCCTTCCTCTAAAGCAATTCCAGCACCATCTCTAATTGCCTGCCCCCCACATTCCTCCCTTCCTCTCCTATTCCTCTCAGAAAGGGAGGGCCCAGGAGGACAGCTTCTGTACTGACTCAAGGGAAAGCCCATGGAGCTTCGGGAAGCAGGATCAAGTCTGGGAGTATTTGGGTTTCTGTATGATGGAGGAATCTGTCTGGATTCCAAAAGAGTCGAAGTTCAAGATGGGTCACAAATGCTTTTCAGTTTGTGGGTTCACTTCTGATCCCTGACATTTGGCAGAGCTTCTGTAAAATCATTTTTAAAGGGAAAACATGCATCACATATGTGAAAACGCTTTAGTCTAAGGGAAGTGGTAGAAGATCAGTGTTTTTAAAAAATAAATGTCCAACCTACTATTCTTAATGTGGCTTTGGGGACAGATAGAGACATGTGCGGAGCTCCTGAGCGTTCACAACAGGTTACTGCTGACAAATGCTAAAAAATGTTAAATGTTAACTGTAGTAAAAGGCTGAAGGCCCCAGGGCTTACTAGCAAGAACCCAACAGCAATAGAATCTCACCGACCTTCTTATCTTTATCCTCCTCCAGTTTTGAAGAGCTCTCAGAATATCTCTTCATTTCTGCAAGCTCTTCCTGGGCATGCTGGAATTTTTGCAGAAGTTCATTTACTTCCTGCTCTTTGGATTTCAAGACAGTCTGAATATTTTCCTTTTCCCTTTTCATTTGTGAGACCTCACTTCTAATCTGGGTAACCTCTGAATGGGCCTTCTCTTTCTCCTTTACTGAATCCTTTAATTTCGATGCCAACACACTCATTTCACTTTCTAACGACGACTGGAGCTTTTCATAGGCAGACCTGGGCACCATGGCGTCCGTCATCACAGCCTTCTCGTCTAGGAGCTGTTTCTCCAGTTTTGCCACCTCCGCTTCCTTGCTGGCAAGGTGCTCTTTAAGACCGCTTATTTTTTCCTCCATCTCTTTTGCAGTAGTCCGCAGCGTGGTGATCACTTGCAAATGTTCTGTGATGGAGACAGAGTTCTCTTTCTGCGCATCGACCAGCTGTTTGAGCTGAGTCAACTCATTTAACACTTTTGAATACTGAGACTTCATTTCGGACAGTGCCTCTTCCGCCTTAGCCCTGGATACGGTCGTCACTTGCATCAGTTTCTCGTGCTCTGCTTTATGGATATATTCAGCTGTTATGTCTTCTAGAGATTTCCTCTTCCTGTAATCCTCCAGCTCGGCCTGGGCTTCTTTGTACAGCTGTGACAGCTCACTCACCTGTTTGTTGAGTTCATCTATCATCCTGTTCATGGCCTCCTTCATGTCCCCAGCCTCATCACTGGCTTCCTGTGTCATCTGACTTTTCAGTGTATCTTTTAATTTCATGATTTCTTCTTGGGCCTCTTGGTATTTCTCAAACAAAAATGCTTTCTCTTTATTCATATTCTCAATAACAGAGCAATATGAACTTTTCATTTCTTCGAACTCTTCCACAGGCTGCTGAACCACTACACCTTTCTCCCTCTCTACGAGTTTCTCCTCTAACTCTCTCACTTTCTCTTTATTTCTTTCACTTTCTTCTAACGCCTTCTGGAGATCCTGCTTTAGCACCTCTATCTCCTCCTCGGTGATGCTGAGCTCACGGAGATGCGAGTAACTATCTGCGCTCTCAGGTGAGACGAGGCCCAGTTTCATCTGCTTCTGCACACGAAGGACTTCTTTCATAGCCTCCTCGTACTTGCTCTGAGTTTCTTTAAGTTTCTGGCTGAGGTCGGAGCCGTTCTCTGAAATCTCTGCATTATTCAAGCGCATCAGTTCTGTCCTTCTGGACTGGAGCTCGGCCTGCAGCTGTTTCCTCTCGGCTTCAGAGCTCTCCAACCTCTTCTGCAAGTCTTGCAAAATCTCTTGTAGTTGCTGAATCCTGGCATCGCTGTCAACAGTGGATTTACTCGAGGAATGTGCTAAGACAGATGGAGAGGAGTTGGAGTCTGGGGGAGAGCTTTCATTAGCTTTGCCCAGGGCTGGGGCCAAGTCAGTTTGAGTGGAATGGTAAGAGTCAAAACTGAGGTCTGCTTCTGCCTCCTTGGGAATTTTGGCCTGGGAAAAAGGCAAGAAGGAAATGGCAGCAAAGGTGTGGTTAGGTGAGCAAGAACGAGAGGACAATCCAGAACTTACACAGGGGAGAGCAGCATGAGCATCCTGCTTGGGTCCTCTCGACCCATAAAAAATACGATCTGGGACATGAGAGTCGGATTAATGACTCTAAGCTTATTCTGTGCTCTGTTAAGACAGATTATTGGTGCCACTTTAAAAACACTGGAAGTGTTTTGGCTGTAAAGCCTCTGACTCAAATTTTTCCTTTGTTTCTCATATTATTCTAGTCGCCAAGAGGGGTAAAGGACTTAGTATAGCTATTTCTTCTCAAGTTCTTAAATCTGCTAAATGATCCACTTTACTAAATGAACGGCTAATCACATATATATTTTTCATATTATAAATATCATACTATGTATAGAATTACATATAATTTAGCAATTTACAGAAATAGAGTTAACAAATAACTCAAGAAGCAAATAATTTGGAACTATAAGATGATTAAGGCTAACTATTAAAAAAGAAGAAGAAACTTAATGTAGATGTTTAAAACAAAGTATCATCTGACTAACCCTGAAAAACCCAATAGCTTGACCCTACAGAATAGTCGGTGGTAGCAATCTGTTTACCTACCTGTAATTTATCTTGTAATTCCTTATTGTGTAAGGTAAGAGAGGCAACTTTTGCTTGCAAAAGGACAAGAAGATCTTGTTGGTCAGCTTCAGAACTTATATCCAATAAGCTATCAGCACCTAGAAAAGAGAAAAGCAATTTAAAATAATATTTAAAAAATTAAACGGTTATTTCTCTGACCTCTGACAGACTCACTTTCTACCCAATCAAGTTCTTCTTCCTCATCCTATGAACTGCCCCCCGCCCACCAGCAGGACAGATGAACAATTCTTAGGTACTAAAGTTTCCTTACTGGGGTGTTCCTAGCACAGTACTAGATGCCTGGATGCATACATGCTGATCTGAAAACTGATGGATTTGCTCATACATTTTCCATTCACTGGATTAAGTGTTATACCTTGGTTGTTTATTGTTCCTCCCACGCCTAACAAGTTCCATTTCTGTGAATCCTTTTAGAAATAGCTCTGGAATCTGGTTCACTTTTTATCCCCACCACCATTACTCTAGTTCAAACTTTATCACCAAACTTGGAAACTCTGCCAACAGCTTCCTACCAAATCTCTCTCTCCTCTCCCTAGTAAAAATGTAGCTTGCACAACACTGTTTGACTAATCTTCCTAAAACACACTGTGGGAGGGCCATTTCTTTGGTTCAAGTGCTTTAATTGCTCTTTCTCCAAAAATAATTTCCAAATTCCTTTATCTGGATTAAAGCCTCTGAGATTTGGCCTCAATCTACTCTTTCAGGTTTATGACTCATGACTTCTTTCTCTAGATTTTCATTTTCCTCAGATTCAAGGTTTCCATCATACCTTCTATATTCTCAACATGGCTGACTCTTGCATTATTTATCCATACGACTGCCCTTGCAGCCTATCTCTGGCCAGATGACTCTTAGGCATCCTTCAAGACTCATGTCAGGCTGTGCCTCCTCCTTAAAGCATTCGCTGACCACCCCAGCATGAAATGGTTTTCTCTTCTCTGAATCCCACAGCAAACACGGTTGCTAAACCACCACTTTTTGACATCGTACTGGTTACCAAGCTGAATTAGCCCCTAAAGCAATGCTACTCAAAGTGCTCACTGAGGCACGACAGGAGCTTGCTCCAGAATTTTATTCAATGTTCCGCTTCCTTCATCCAGAAAGTCTTCCTATGAAAAACAAAATGTCAGCTGGACAAAACAGTGCGCTTAGTGATGTAGCTGGATGACTTTCTGGTGCAAACTCCTTATTTACTGTAGACTGGCAACAGTTTACAGACCATACTCTGAATAGCACAGATCTAATGTTTTTACTGTTACGTTTTTTATTTTGTCACAGCCATTTAACGTAAAGATGAAAACATTAATCTGAACTTGGAATGATGCAAAATGACATTTCTTCATAGAAAAGCTTACTTCTGACGTTTGGTGCCTAGCCACAGCTTCATGAGTCCCCTTGATAGGAAGGCTGGTGAGTTCGGAATGAACCGGGGGTTGGGGAGCGTGACTGTAATTCTAAGCCATAGGAATTATTTCTAAGACACAGTGGATGGTTTTTAAAGTATCCAATCTAACAATTGTTCAGTTATGTTAACATTGCTCTCTGCCAGGAATTAGAAAATTTAATATTTCTAAATTCTGTAAGTTGAAAGCTCGAAACACATATGAAATGCATAACAGACTAAGAAACTGGATGCTGGAACAAAAAGGGGCCTTTGAAATAATCTACCCTACATTATAAATTGATTCTGAAGGTACCGTACTACATTCTTAGAGAGTAAGCCACAGGATAGACTCATCAGACAAGGAATTAAACCCTGTCTTGATGAAGACAATGTGACGTGTATGATTTCATTAACACTCTATCTTTGCAGGTGTCTACTTAAAATCCAAAGTAGAAATGTTACACTGTGGCAGCCCTTGAGATCCTCAGTTGACTCTCCCATCAGGAAATAACCTGCAGCTCAGCTGAAAGGAGTGCTGCCTGCTGACAGCCTGCAGCCGGCGGAGCTCATCCCCAGATAATGTTTTCAAATGTGTAAAACAGAATGCACAGGCTACAGTAATTTAAGAGCTTATTTTGTAATATACCAAATAACAAGATCCGGCAGCAGGTCTAATAACTGCCATAATTTTTAGTAGAAATACTGTAAATGACATTTCAAGATATCTGTAGTAACATTAAGGTGACCTGACATTCTCCGTGAATTCTCTTGGTGTCAAAGTCACTGGTTTGCTAATACCACCGGGGGTTATTGCCTATATTCATAACTGAAGGAAGTGCTAACATTTGGTTAGGGACAAATGAACACAGAGATACATTATTTCACACCCCAGCTCGGAGACTCCTGAAAATCCTGGGGAAGGTTCCGTGAAGCACAGAGAGCTTCAGCCTGTGCAGTATCGGCAGGCCTGGGGTGACACGACAGGGTTCTTGACCTCCCTACACAGAGGAGCCCCCCTTGGCCTTTGCTGTCATTAAATGGACATGTAATAGAGACCGGTCAAAGGAACAAAAACAGACACTCCTTCATCTTACCTGTAGTGCTGTCACTTAGTCTGTCTTTGTTTTCCCGTATAGAACTGATCTCAGCCTGCTGGGACACAAAAATGACTGAAAAGAATGTTCCTCAAGGTAACATTCCACAAAAGAATCAAGCAAATTTTCCTCCTTGAGTTTACATAGAACAGAGTTGGTGTTATCCTACTAGAAAAAGAGCTAGAAAATCTCAAGGAAAGAAGATGATACTTGGGGCTGGCCCCGTGGCCAAGTCGTTAAAATTCCAAGTGCTCCGCTTTGGCGGCCTGGGTTTGCAGGTTTGGATCCTGGGTGTGGACCTACTCCGCTCGCTGGCCATGCTGTGGAGGCATCCCACATACAAAAAATAGAGCACAGATGTTAGCGCAGGCTAATCTTCCTCAAGGAAAAACAGAGGAAGATTTGCAACAGATGTTAGCGCAGGGCAAATCTTCCTTTCCAAAAAAAAAATTAAAATATAAGTAAATTAAAATGACAATTATTTACTAAAATATAATTTCTAAAACATTAGATGCTCCAGAGGGTACATTATCAAAATATTTTTCAGAAATTTTATCTAGTAAGTACAATACAAATATTGTTTAAGATTATAATAATTTTATGTAATAGCTACCTTAGAGGGCTATGTTGTAAAACTTGAGATGGTAAATACTACTTTCATAATTAAGTCCAAAGAAATTTTATCTATCTGGGTAATACATTGATTAAAATACATTAAAAGTACTTTCTAGCTTTATCATTTTATAAATTATCTGCTATTATCATGTTGTTATTAATATTTCTAAGAGAAATGGTAGTAAATGAGAACTGCCAGGGAAAAGTAATTTTATAAGGGAATAAAAATTTTTTATAATCTTGGGTTGACAATTGATCCTCTCAAGATTTCCTCTAACCCTTTGTCCCTGAATATCTATTAATATATTGCAAAAATTCTTATAACTTCAAAGCCAGACTCTCATTTCAAAACAAAATACACTGCCTTGCCAGAAATTACTAGGTTTCATCTAGGTGAGCCACAGACCACGATAAGAGAATTTTTCAGCAAAGGAACTTTTGTAAAGACCCACATGCTAAAAATAAAGTGGCTTACTTTTGGCAAGTGCTTATCTTTATGAAAAGCTTTTTTTTTCACTTAAAAAATATATACTTATTTTTATTTTTTCAATTATATTAAGGTACAATGCATCCATTTAAAGTTTACAATTTGAGGAGTTTTGACAGATATAGACCCATGGAACCACCCAGCTATACAAGCATCATCAAGATACAGAATATTTCTATCACCTCGAACAGTTTCCTCATGCGTCATCAGAGCCAGTCTTGCCCACCCCATTCTCAGGCAACCGCTACTCTCCTTTTGGCATCTTCAAGACCTTCTATAAATGGAATGTCATAGGATATTAATTTCTTTGTGTCTGGCTTCTTTGACTCAGCATGATGATTTTCAGACCCATCTATGATGCTGCTTATACAGAACTTCATTCTTTTTTATGGCTGAGTAATATTCCATTGTATGGATATATCTCATTATCTTTATCCATTCACTTGTTGATGGACATATGGATTGTTTCCAGTTTGGGGATATTGTAAATAAAGCTGCTATAAATATTTCTGTGTAAGTTTTTTTGCGACATATATTTTAATTTCTCTTGGGTAAACACCTATGAGCGGATATCTAGATCATAAGTTAGGTGTATGTTTAACAAACTATCAGTTTTCCACAGTAGTTGTGCCATTTTACATTCTAGTAACAGAATATCAGAGTTCTAGTCCCTCCACATCCTCACAAACAATTGGTATTTTGAATCTTTTGAAACCTTAGCCATTCCAAACAGTGTCACTTTTTATCTTTTAACGTTTTTATTTTTGTTTCTTAAGAAATGAAAATCTTTTTTTGAGGAAGATTAGCTCTGAGCTAACTGCTGCCAATCCTCCTCTTTTTGCTGAGGAAGCCTGGCCCTGAGCTAACATCAATGTGCCCATCTTCCTCTACTTTATATGGGGGACGCCTACCACAGCATGGCTTGCCAAGCAGTGCCATGTCCGCACCCGGGATCCGAACCAGTGAACCCCGGGCCGCCGAAGCAGAACGTGTGCACTTAACCACTTTGCCACCAGGCCGGCCCCTGAAAGCCTCTTTATAATCTATTTCTGAAAATCATAATTTCTGATATTATTCTTAGAAGATTTTAGGGTACTAACTCTAAGAACATAACTTCCTTCCCCTGCCTTGCCTTGAATAGATATTCATCCTAAGAGCTGACTAATAAAATCTGGTGAAAGTGAGAGAAACGATAGGTTGATAGAATCTTCGCAGATCAATGTGCATCCAAGTTAAAAGAAAATTTATCTTTAGTAATTCTTATATGGGGGAAATAAATATATAATATACCACTGGAATTTCATTTTAATAATTATAAATTTTACTTTCTTTCCAAATATAATTCCCTAGTGATTGTTAGGTAAACAGATATTGAATTGAAATATGCCCCTATTCCTTAAAATACTTTCCAACCACAAATCTACAGAATCAGGCGGAATAAGACCTAATGGATTTTCTAAAATTTCTAAAATAAATACATATTACCTTTATAATCAGGAAAAAGTTTAATTAAAAAAATACACTTACTTCTCAGTAAAACATCAGAGAATAACAAAAATTTCTTTCTTTTTAAATGAAGGAAATGAATTATTACTTAATGAATATGGTTTATTCATCCTACCGTTTTTCATTTTTTAAATTTTTTTGTGAGGAAGATTCACCCTGAGCTAACATCTGTTGCCAATCCTCCTCTTTTTTTTGCTTGAGGAAGATTAGTCCTGAGCTAACAGCCGTGCCATTCTTCCTCTACTTCATATGTGGGATGCCTCCACAGCACGGCCAGTGAGTGAAGTAGGTCTGCACCCAGGATCCAAAACTGAAAACCCCAGCTGGCGAAACAGAGTGTGCACAGCCTTAACCACTCAGCTACGGGGCCAGCCCCTCATCCTACTCTTCTTTGTATGGAGTCCATGCCAGGAAAAATAATCAAGATGTGCTTCATGATGAGAAGGTTGTGAACCTATCACTGAGAAGTATATTCTGTTTCACCCAGTGTTATAGCACTTAAATCAAGTCTATTATGTATCATAAAATTCAATAGCAAAATTGAACACAAAAGGAAATACCTTGAAGGGTGCTTCTGCAAAAAATATTGATTCCTTTCCCGAAAGTGGTGTTGAAGTTATTGATCTTGGGGAAGACATATCACTCAACTAAAAAAACAAAATGAAAACCAGTGATAAAGAATGTTTCCTCAAAGTCTTTTCTTCTCCAGTGCTGAAGAATTAACCTATCTATCTAACCAATGCAAATTAAGTCAAGGGTAATCTATTTTCAAAGTAATTCAGCTACCTCAAATACTTTTTCCAAGTTTGCAGACTATAACTAAGTAACTTCACTCCTATATTTACTAGAATCAATTTCATAAATCCATGAAACGTTTATTGTAGGTTACAAATATTCTTAATGAATATGCTAACATATTTAAAATTACTCATCAGATGAGATATTCCTGTTAACTTTTTGAATATGGATTATTCTTTTTATGGCCTATGATTCTTTTAATAACAAGCCCCAGCCTGTTTTTATTGCCATTTCATAGATATCCATGCTTCCTCCACTATGCTGTAGTCACTGTAAGCTCAGATATGAAAGCTGCTTTTAATATTAGCCAAACTTAAATGTAATTAGAAAGGCAAATATATTTTAACAATGTTTTTAAAAACCAAGTAAACTTCATTTTCAACTGCCTCACCAGCTATCCATTCTCCCCCACTTTACGAGAACTGTTAATATGAAGAACTAAAAATAGATTGAGCTTATTATCTTAAGGAAAAAGCATCTGTCATAAGATTTTGAGACATTTTTCTTTGAGGCTTTCTAAAAAGATACTGTTCCATTCTTCAGTTTTGAAATAAATAAGAACCAACATTATTTCCACACTAATAATCAAAATCCTTCATACCACAAATTGAAATTTAAAACCACTGAAGACAATTATAAATCTGCATTTAAGGGTCAGTTCTAAACCATTTCTTTTTGGCCTAAAGACAAAAAGACAAAATTATGGCTTGGTTGTTGTATGCTTGCTCATTGTTGGTTTGCTCATTTTTACCTGGGTAGGACTGACAGGAGGTGGTGGAGCTTTGCGTTTTTTTGGAGTTCCACTTCTTTCTGAGCTTATTTTAGAGACTTGATCATGCTGAAAGTTATCACAGTCCAAAGAATGGAGGTGGGTTAGTTAGGTTAGTAAAGTCTGGGCAAACAGCTTCACCAAACAATGAGAAAAACCTCAACAGTTCATGCGTTTCTTACTTTATCCAGATCTGAAATCTGCTACCAACATAAAAATAAGTAATATGCATGCTCCAAGTTTTCTTCCAGCAGCCCATGCTTTAATAGCAAGAAAATAAAAAACACAAGACAAAACCAAATTAAGTTGGTGTGGAGAACTGGGAAAGTAGAGGATGAGGAGTTGTGTACCACAATTTAGAACTCAGAATACATTCATAGTCTAGCTTTCATCTTAATGCAAAGCAGTGATATTTCCCCCATCTTGGCATTACTTCCATTCCTTTTCTTAAAGAGTGTAAGTATGCAGGGGAGGGGGGAATGTCATCTCTGACAAATAAGTAACCCAGTTAGTACATAATAAATTCAGTATTGAGTATTTGCTGTGTATAACTTTTTCAAGAACCTTGATGTATAAACAAATAAAACAGCCAAACATACATCTTGTTAATAAAGTAAACAATAGCGACTATGTTTTTAGAAAAAACTCCAAAATAACAGGGCAAACTTCTCAATTTCTATCTGTGTAACACTAATGACATTTTAGAAAAGCCCCAATCAAAATAAAAGGAAAAGCTAAATCTCTTATTTTCATTAAATATGTAACATTGCCATGGATGTAGGTCTCCAATCCATGAGCTATTACATGCACTTGAAATATTACAAGTATTTAAAAGACTGTTATTCATTCTCAGAGTTTAAACCACAAACACTTTCACACCAATTGGAAATATTAGTACATTTCAGAAAAAGATGAATCTATAAGTAGCAAGTTTAAAGTTACATGCTTTAGCAAAAGGGTAAACCATTTAGTAAATATTTACCACTTTATAACAAGGAATCATTTATTCTAAAGATATTTCACTCAAGTGTTTTCAACATAGTCTTTATCATTTTTCTAGTGGACCACAGAGTGGTTTAATCAGAACATTTTCAAATTCCCACAAGGAGAGATGAAAAAAAATCACCTCCCCCAAAGATAAATACCTGCTTTGGTTTTGTTGGTGTCTTTAAATCTATAGAAGGAAAAGTGAAAAAAAGAAAACTATAAGAATCATAATGACTCATATCCACTTTGGGTGGCAGGATTCACTCACACTCACTCACACACACACACCCACCCACCCCATACACAACATTTAACACTTCATTTTTCTTCAAGAATATGTTTAAAAGAATAATAAAACATATCATACTGTACAAATTCCTTTATCCTTTAGGGAAAATGGAGGGGATGAACTTAAAACAACACTGGTTATTTTCTTTCACATACCAGCATCCTGAGAGATTTTTGATAACAGAAGGCTTTGAATTCCTGCCTTTTCTGAGAGTTTGGAATAATGTAAGGCATTGTGTCCAAGAGAATCTGCAAGATTTAGGTCTGCACCCTTTTTAATTAAGGCTTCCACGATGTTAGAGCTGCCGATCTCACAAGCCAGCATGAGAGCAGTTCTAGAGAAAAAAAGAGGCACTAAATTAGTACTAACAAATGTGAACACTCTTTCCTGGGAAATCATTTCATCTTCCAAACAGGGACAAGAAGATTAAGTGCCTTTAAACCTGTACTATACTTAATCTTCTAGGGAATTCAAAATGGAATGCTATCAAGGTGAAATTAAGTAGTTTCTTTAAAAACTTCAGATTAAATCAAAACATTAAACCATATTAGGTCCAATAACATAGACATAATCTTCTGAATATGATGGAATTTAATATTGGCACAAATCTTGTCTTCTCACCTCAAGCATTTGAAAGTACCCATACATTTTATTAGGACTACTTTTAAAAAGCAACCAATATGTTTACTTTTATTCAATTTTGCATGAAAAGTCATAGGAAATGGCCCATTCACTTTAGTATTTAATAATCTCATCACTGATTCAATGATGTTCTCAGAGGTCTGGGGAAAAAATTTTAAGTGGAAACAGATCCTTGATTATCAAAAAAGGCAGAAAATAAAAAAGTAAAGAAGTTAAAACCACTTTATAACAAATGATCTAAAATACAGCTGTGATATTTTGAAAGACTCTCCAGACGTGGGTATTACTGAAATCAGATGATTTCTAATTCTATGGTACCTTCCATTTTTGTCCCGGGAATTTACATCCGCTCCATGATCCAGGAGAAAGTGGCAGACCTCACTGTGGCCATTTTGTACTGCAAGAAGCAGTGGTCTATTCCCATCCTAGGAGACAAATTCAGATTAAGACTTGAACTCAGACACCAAATGCCAGAATGGTAAAGGTCTTCGTTGTTTCTACATTCATTCCTGAATTGTCCTGCTGGTCTTATATTTGACTCACCATGAGAGGCTGTGCCCCAATAGGGCCGCCATTACATCTTAGCACAACTCTTTCTGTGGAATTCCACTGACTGTTAGCTTTTCCTCAGGAGCCTCAGCCATCGGGCTGCTTGCTCCCTTGGCTATCACTCAGTCTGGTGATGATGTGAGTGAGAGTGGAACACAAAGTATGTAAAGGCTCAAGGCATGTGTACCACATCTACTGAGGGATGGTTTTGGAGAAATGCAGGACTGGTTTCGTACGGCATCGGTCATTCCCACTGTCCCCTAAGCAGCTTCTTCTGAGTGAACTACAGGTATCCCACCATGCCACTACTGTCTTCTCGGAAAGCATACCCTTTCATAATCTTACTAGGTATCAAAACAGAACACAAATTAGTTTGTCTTTTACTGACACATGACTAGATAAAGAGATCGATGGAAAGAATGATTTGTTTCATATATTACAATATGACAACTGGCAATTCCTTTGGAACAAAAGAATACTAGAGCCCCATCTCATATACCAACTACATAAGGTGGATTAAGAATCAAAATATTACAATATAAAACAAATGAAAAAATACTAGAGGAATACAGAGGTGACTATTTCCATAATCCTAGGGTGAAGGGGCCTAGCTCAAATGACACAAACCATAAAGAGAAGCTTTTATTCTGCTCTTTCCTTGAACAAACCCTAAAAATGGGGTCAACAGTAATTTTTAAGGTAGATGTATTCAAAAGGCAAAGGAAAAAAGTAAGCCATTATTTTAATATACAATTGCTGCTTAAGGATTATTAAGGCTCCTCTTAAAGTAGAATTTCAGACATTAAAACCTTATCTCTGTAAAGTTATCCTTTTTGGTTATAAAGTGCTGACATTCAGGGAGTGTGAATTTATTTACAGATTCATATGCTCACTTCACAATATCTCCATCAGGTATAAGTGTATGCTTAGCAATTCCCACGTTACAGCAAGAAATTTAACCCTGGAACTAGGAGGAACAAGCATGTAAATTTATTCTCACAATAGCCCAGCAAGGTTAAAACAGGCTAGAAGCGGTCTTCAAAGCTGGGAAACCCTAACCAGGAGTACCCAAGGAGGTACACACGGTGCAGGATGAAAACAATAACTTCCACTTAGATTTTTTAGTTTAAAAAATCAAGAAATTAAGCCTAATTAATCTTTAAGTTGATGGTAGACTACATATATATCCTTAGATACAAATACACATATAAAGAATTTGCATGGGGCAAAATGTTTTATTAACAACTTAGGGACCAAAGATGGATAATACTTAATTCCATTTTGCAGAAGAGGATGTAGGTTGAAAAGCAATAGAATTGTGCCACATACTTAGGTCTCTAAAGTCTTAAGCACACAGTGCTCGAAAAACCAGTGTTCATCTCCACCTCTAGTGGCCACCTGGTACTTACCAAATCCTTGAGGTTTATGGGGCTTTTGTGCTCACAAAGAACCTGCACAGCTTGAAGGCAGCCCTGTGCCGCTGAGGGGAGGAAAATACAATACCACAGCTGATCACAAAGCTACTCTCACAACGGGGTCATCAAACACTTCCGGGATGGAAAATGTCGTGTTCTACCCAGTTTGCACGCATTCCCTCCAGTTGCATTGGAGAGAGATGCTGTCAGGAAGGTTAAGTAAGAGGTGTTTCAAATTACTGTTTAATTTTAGTGTTATTCGGCAACTGCCCGTTGCCTTTAGGCAAACGTTTGATCCCGCTTTTCATAGGACTTACCTTCTCCACAACTAGCGCTAAAAGAAATTTGTAAATCTAATCATCCCAGAGTTCAGTTGTCAACGTTTTGTCACTTGAAGCTGTGTGACAGTTAGTAAGACAAAACGAGAAATAAAACTGATTGATGTTCTTTATGATCCTCAAGTCAAAAAATCTGTACCACACATTACTGGTAATCTACAAAGGTTTATGAATATCTCCTATATAAGAACCTTTAATTAATTAAAATATAATAGCCATGACAATTTTTACTAGTTGTTTGGTGGGCAATTGATGAATTCTAGATGTATTCCTTGGAAAAACTCTAGACACTTTGCAAACTGAGTAAAATAAGAATGTGTAGGAATGATGACAGATAGTAGCAGCAGGAGTAATATGGTAAGCTTAGCGGCTTGAATAAGGAAAATGAAAAGTTAGTGTTTCTTATGGCAGGAGAAGACAAGGAAAAGAATGAAAGTTACCTGCATAATGTAAAGCTGTTTTCCCAGAGCTGTCAATACTTTCAGCGGGGCATTTAGACTACAAGACAAAAATAAACAAATACATGCAATAAAATTCAGTTCATCTTTTTCCTTCAAGGTGTGACGCGACTTATTAGGAAGAGTAGAAACATGAATGAGTCTCAGTTACCACACTCCAGGGGACTACAGTCCCTGATGGGGAGGGAGACCCATCTCCAAGTAATCATGACACAGGCAAACTGTCACCCTTTGTTGCTTTGACGGTCCCTCCTCTCACTTACGTCGTCACTACATCACCACTGTGTCATCCCCACCAGCTAACAAACACGCTCTAGGATTTCTCAGTTTGATCCCACCTTTGATTCTCCCCTTTCACAGAGCCAACTGCTTGTTAAGAATTGCCCACACACGGTCCATCCTTCCTCACCTCCCATTCATTCCTGAACCCACTGCAGTTGGGCGTCTGCCTTCAAGACTCCACAGAGATGGCCTTAGCCAAAGTCACCAACAATCTTCATGTTTCCAATGACAACAAACACATTTATCCTCCCCTTACAACCCCTCACCTGTCATCCACTCCTCCCCCTTTCCAGTACCCCATCCTCAGCTCCCAAAGCACTGCCTGGCCCATCCTATCTTGGCTTTCCTCCCACTGCTCTGGCCACTCCTTCTCCTTTAGCCAAACATAACACTTGGGGGTTCCTCGGTGCCCTCTCTCTAAACTCTCTTCCTTGGTAATCTCACCTACACCCATAGCTTGAAATACTATCTAGAAGCTAATGACTCCCAAATGTATATCTTAACAATAATAACAAAAATATTGCATAAGTATTAACTATTATGTGCCAGACGCTGTTCAAAGAATTGTTTTCAGGCTCCTAAAACCCTAGTTAGATACTATTATTTAGCCCAATTTTCAGATGAGAAAACTCAGGTACAAAGAAGTTAATAATTTTCTCAGGT
The DNA here is from genome assembly GCF_041296265.1 of Equus caballus. Taxonomy (NCBI): domain Eukaryota; kingdom Metazoa; phylum Chordata; class Mammalia; order Perissodactyla; family Equidae; genus Equus; species Equus caballus. The sequence continues at coordinate 45,146,136 of NC_091704.1, forward strand.
CACATTAAGTGGCAGAGCCAGGATTCAAACGCAGACAGACTGGGCTAGAGCCTGTGTTCTTATCTGTGGACGACAGGGCTTATCTCAGAGCACCAGGCTGGATAACCCACTGCCTACTTCACATTTCCGTTCTGAGTCTCACGAGCACCTCAGATGCAGCACAGCCAGAACTTGTGCCTGCCCTCCCCGACGCCCGGCCTGATGCTCCGAGACCCCTCCCCATCTCTGTCAACAGCACCACATCCATCTAGTCAATTAGCCAGAAACCAGAGTCGGTCATCTTTGATTTCTTCTCCTCCTCCTCCCACATCTAATTTACTATGTCCTGTCAGTTCTGTCTCCAAACACAGCCCGGGTCTACTCTCTTCTGTTTCTCCACTACCAGGACCTGGTCTAGCCAGCACCTTCTCACCTAGCCAGCTACGAGAGCCTCCCAGTGGGTCTCCACAGTTCCGCCTTTTCCCCCTTTAATCAATTCTCTGTACAACCAGAGTGATCTTTTAAAACTGTGAACGTCACTGTTTACTTACAAGCTCTTTGCAGTTCCACACTGTACGTAGAAGAATTACAGTCTGCCCATCATGACACACGAGGCCTCTACCCTCTACCCTTCTTTCTCTTCCTCACTGCCTTTGCCCTAGGCCCACTCACTGGCTTTCTTTCTTCCATGACTAGTGCCTTTCCTACCTTAGGCCTTTTGGACTTGCTGTTCTGTCTACTTGGAATGCTTTTCCTTTGGCTCTTTTCATTGTTGAGTTCTCAGCTTAAATAGCACCTCCTCCGGGAGGCCTTCCCTGAACATCCACCTCTCCCTTCTCTCTCACGGTACACTGTTAATTTTTTCTTAGTGTTGTGCAATTTGTAACATGTATTTGTATAATTGTTTACCAGATTGCAAGCTCCACCAAGACAGGCGCTGCTCAGTTCATGCCTGACACAGTGCCCATGCCCAGGGAACACTTGCTAGAAGAAAGAGTGAGGGGAATAGTGGGTTCTCAGGGGAGGGAGAGAGTTCATTTGATTTTAAAGGCTCTCAGGAGGCTCTGTGTGCCTTGTCTTGAGGAGACAGAACTTTGAGAAGTATCTCCTGCAGACACATAGTAAGAACAAAGGCCTAGAGAGGCCAGAGAGAGGAGAAAATGCAGAGGGTGCAGTGGTGAGGTGGCAGGAGATAACAGGGGTCCCCTCACAGAGGGCACAGGTTGCCAAGATGAGAGATGGAGAACTGATGAGAGAGACAGAGGACATGGAAGCCCCAGGTTTAAACAACTATCCCGAAAGAAGAACAGCATTCAGACAACTTGGAAGCGAAGGGAGGCAAGAACAGGCCACACTGGAGTGGAATGTCTGTGCGCCCTTCAGTGGTGAGAAGAATGGAGATCAAGTTACGACTCACCACGCTGTGGCCTAATTTTAGAACAGCACGAGGAACAGTTTAAAGGCTTCAAAGATTCCAGAGAAAAACCAATCCATTTGCATAACCAGATATAAAATTACATGAGAGGCTAGAATATCTGGTCCTTGCCCATGAGGATTTCCAGCTCATCAAGTTCATTCTTCCTTAAAATCAGAGCCAGATGCAAAGTCTGGATGGCTAAGCCAGGATGGGAATGGAGATTTAAAACACGAGTAAGTTTAAAAAATGGAGGTAAGACCAAGAGTGTGGAGGCAGGGGACTTGGGTCAGTCAACGATTGTCATTTATCCAGAGTGCCCAGTCCCAGAGGATGCAGATAAGAAAAGTTCTATTTTAATTGGTTTCAGGAAGAAGCCTCATAATAAAAATAATAATCAGAGATGTCGATCTATTTTTCTTGAATTTCGCTTCAGACCTGTTAAGGTTAAGCATTCCCGGCATTGGCGGTAGCTTGCATCATGTAACACAAGACAAGAAGCCGTGTGATCGACAGAGCAGGACCAGTTGAAGAATGTGACCACATTTCTGTATTAGAATTGCAAAGCCAAACTAAAGCAAGACACCGGGTCGTAGCCAGTGCTCCGAAGGCTGAGACAACAGCTCGACAGAACAGACAGTACTCCAAACAGATATTTTATTGCTCTCTGCTGTTCTTGAAAACAGCCAGCTTGCATTTTGACTGGAAACAGCTGGATGTTACTGAACAGACTGCTATTGGGATTTCATTAAATATTCATCTTTAAAGATGAACGGAAGTCATCACCCGAAGTAATCATTATAAACTTCCTGGCAAGGTTATCAAACCAGGGAGTTGGCTTAAAATTATAAAGAAGAATAAAACCAAGAACTTAAAAACCAAGAACTAAAAGCTCATCAAGTTATATTCAAGGCAATAATGGTTGAAATTCTGCTTCTCAAGGAGAGTTGCATTCTACTAATGATTGAAAGAATACCAGGATATTGGAGAGCCTATATCGTAAGGATCTCCAACAGCCCGGAAAAAATTAAGAACTATTTGAAGGGCATACGTCCTTCTGAAAAGAAAAGGGGCTGAAGAAAGGGGAGAAAAAGGCTGGATCCAAGGAAGACACTCCAAATTTTGACTAGGATGCTCTTCCCTACCAGTGTAATTGCTATGGAAATAATCTTCTCCTTGGCTATCATTTCAATAATGAAGTGCTTCACAGGAAACCCAGCTTCTGAGATAGTGTTTAAGGAGTGTGTGAGTGTGTGTTTGTCCTTTCACAGATAAGGTTGTTTTTAAATTTTAAAAGTGACACATTTCTAATTTTAAGCTGTTGCCATTTTACCTGAAGAAGCTTCTTGATGCATTCATGGTGGCTGTTCTTGGCTGCGAGATGCAAAGCACTGTGTCCTAAATGGATTTAAAAAAGAAAATTGGAAAAAGAGGCCACACATTTTAAATCTTTCTTATCTCTGTAACGAAGTCAACTACGAGGAAACAAATTGTTCTCCAACAAAGACAGAATTGTTCTTCTTGCGAGTAAGGCCTCAACTGCTTATCTGTAAAGTTCATTGTGACACAGGTGGGGAGAACACAGAGCATCCTGCCCACTGGGTAACATTCAGGGTCCACTCCAACTGCCGTTCTCTTGGGGTACAATTAAGCTCCAGGCTAGAAGCTTGCGGTGGACTCAGGACATGCAGCTTGAAAGCTCTGCCTTCAGCTGTCAATATGGATGCCAAATACCCTGTGTCCACAACAGTCAGACCAGGCTACGACAACCACAGGCCTAGGACCCCAGTAAAGGCAGCCTGCAAGCCAGCAGAGAACACACCAAACACCCACACACCTCAGTCCCCACTGTGACCTCTCATTCCTCTCTCCTCCAAAGACACTCCAGCCGTGAATGGAGATTACCTGGAGTTCTCAGATGGTCAAAGCTCTTATGGAGAAGAAGGAAAAGAGTTATAAAAACACCACCATCCTATTAAAGTAGCATTTACTTTACGTCCCCTTCATAGAACAGGACTCCAACATGAGGCTCTCTGATGTTTCTGCAGTCAAATAACATTAGGAAATCCTAATGCTATACCCAACTCCCTCCACCGCTTAATGGGCCTATACAATTCCTCTGGAAGAGGGCTTAGGGGCAGGCTTGGTATGGCTACCAGACCAGCAGGCTCCCACCCTAGAGCCTGTCCAAATTGTTCTTTGCTTAGCCTAGATTCTCTTCCTCAAAACCACCCAGCTGGCTCTCTCCCCTCTCCCGGATGCCACCGCTGAAATCCCGCCTTCCGAATAAGGCCTTTCCTGACCTCCCCATTTAAATTCCCATTCCCCCTCAACCCTTTTTATCTCTACACTCTGCTTCATTCTTCATCTTCATAGCACCAAGCACCTTCCAACACTCCCTTCCCACCGCCCCCCACTTCTCTCTCTCTCTCTCTCTCTCTCTAGACACACACACACATTTACGTAGTTAATTGTTCTTCTTTTCCCACTAAAATATAAACTCAGTGAGGACAGGAATTTTTGTCTGTCTTATTCCCTGCTATATCCCTAGTGCCTACAACACTGCTAGCACACAGTAGGCCCTCAGTATATACGTGTCCATTTGAATTAGAGGGTATATTCATTACAAATGTCTGGGGAGGGGATTTGGGGGAGGCAACCAAAGTTACCACTGCCAGCCAACCCAATATACCTAGTAAACTCTTAAATCCTGCGATTCCTGAAGTATTTATCCAAGATACCCTCAATGTAACACCTGTAAACAATCCACACTTTGGAACTTAAAGCTTGGTTTCTCAGCCTCAGCGCTACTGACACTTTAAGCTGTGAGGGCTTGTCTTGTGCATTGTAGCATTTTAAGCAGCATCTATGGCCTCTACCCACAAGACGTCCAGTTGGGACAGTCAGAAATGTCTCGAGACATGGCCAAATATCCCCTGAGGGGCAAAATCACCCCTCACTGAGCACCACTGGCTTAGAGGAACAATTTCTTTTATTTGGTGGTCCAGTTTCCAAATACCATTTCTCCTTTCTGACTTAGTCTTCACTCTCTTAACACTGACCGGAAATCCACTAAGTATTAGAGAATCCTATGACTAGGAATTACCGTATTTAAAAATTAGAGGGTTTTAGGACCACAGTGAGCTGCACAAAAGCATGTACAAGGTCAAAAGGTCGGATTCTTTGTTTTCTGAGATCGGCTGTACTGAGAGGTTTTAAGGGCATGTGAAGGGGGCAGTTTTTTAGTGGGGGTGGGACGCTGAGAGGCAGGAATCCCTCCGCCCTCTCCCAAACGGATGAGCAACATTAGGAAATGAGGAAAACGAGACCCTTGGAAGTAAGAAGACAAAGATCTTTTCTTCCCCTTCCTCCTCCAACTGCATGAGACCCCTCCTCTCAGGATACACAATGCATAATAGTGTGAGTTCACTTACATTATGCATTACAGAGGCTTTGGGGGGTTAGCCTGGCCCCCAAACATCACTTACACCAGTGTTTCTAAGGACAAGCATATTCTCAGTTTTAAACAAATGCCTTACAGATGAACTTTTGGAACCTATCCTGATTGTAAGTACAAGACTGTTTATGTCGTGTACGCGATGCATTAACTTTTGTCTACACCGTGGACAAAAGCTGTTCTACATAAACAGTGCCCACTGGAGAAAGGCACGGCTCTCCAAAGACAAGATGGCAGGGAGATTTAAACAACCCATCATAAAATAAATTACAGATTTTCATTTCACGCCAAGTGTTCTATTCATACCTGGAAGTAAGTACTGTGTTTCTAGAGAAACAAAATTCTTTTATTCCCTGGCCCGGTGATGTGTTTTCCTAATCAGGAGCACAGAAGTATTTTTCACTTAAAAATCTGAACGAGGCATCATTCCCTGGACGACGTTACACTGACGGGAGATGCCTCTCACCACTACCATTAAAACACAATTCTCTTTCCAAATGCAAAATTTCCTGGAGGGAATATATCGTATTAGTGACAGAATGTCACTATAACGAGACAGTGCATAAGTCTGGCCCCCATTCCACTGCGGATCTGTCTGGAATATCAGGAAGCAATTTCCCTACGAGCAAGGAACAGGGCGGCCCTAATTCAAGTGCACTCCAGCAGAACTTTGCCTGTAAGTAAAAAGACCAGCACTATTTGTAAGTCAAGAGTCATGGGCTAGTACAGGTGGTTTCAGAAGCCTATTATTAAAGACAGACCAAGAAGTCTAAGCCATTCTAGCCACACACCACCTTCCCCCAAACTACCTCAGACCATAACCATTTATTCGGTTATTTAAGATCACTGGAGAAAACAGAGAAGAATTAACTAACATAAGAGAGGAATTACTGATGGGACTGAAAACATACCCTTCGAGAGCACATGAAAAATTTTAAAACCAATGAAGTCATAGGATACAAAGATACGGCTAACAAATACCAGAAGACCAAAGTTTGAGAAACCATAATTTCAGATCATAATACAGAAACATTTAGAAAAACAAAGACAATTAAGTGACTCAACTAGGTAAGAAGGTTTAAAATATTTTCTTAAAAACCAGAGTTTCAGAATGCTGAATATATTTAAACAATAAAAATATACATTTATTGGGGCCAGCCTGGTGGCGCAGCAGTTAAGTGCACACATTCCGCTTCCGCGGCCCCGGATTCGCCAGTTCAGATCCCAGGTGCGGACATGGCACCGCTTGGAAAGCCATGCTGTGGTAGGCGTGCCACATATAAAGTAGAGGAAGATGGGCACAGATGTTAGCTCAGGGCTAATCCTCCTCAAAAAATAAATAAATATGTTTATTTGATTCTTATGTATAATTTTAAATATATTTAAACATTATTCTTAGAAATCCTCAGCTTTACATCAAATTTTTATCCCTGAAGCACAAGTCCATTCACCTTGTTATATTCCCAGGAGAAAGACGATCAGAGCATAAAAGATTTATTTACTATAACCATTCTTACTATTAAATAGAGATATGAAATTATCCCTTAGTCTCCCCAATACAGACTTGCATAATGTTTTATATAGAATCAAAAGATTTTTTCATGTGTGCATGTATATCCTTTGAAACATTTTCATGGGCAGGTTATGCTGATGGTTGTAAAGGGATGGCCCTTCTGACCTCCTATACATGTGAGTTAACTGCAAGTACTATCAATGATACGACCGTTTTTGGTTTTCCATTATTGAAAATTAAAATACGAGATACACTTATGGGCTATAATTTGCAGTTACATTTTAAATGGCCCATTCTCTAAAGTGCCTGAGTTTCAAGATGAAGATTATCTTTTGTGTTTTCGCATGGTGTCAAATTTGAGTGGGATTAGGGATATAATGGAATAGAAGGCCACCCAGAAATCAAAACAAAAGCTAACCTGCACCCAGAGACCCTAGGGAAGAGCAGGGGTTCTCAAGCTCTCCCCCTTCTGAGGACTCTGTGCATTATGGTACTGCCATACCTCACCTCCCTCTTTCCGAAGTCTCTCTTCTATGAGAAAAAAAAGTTTACTATGAAAGTCATATGTGCAAAGGGATCAGAGAAAATTTAAGATATGGAGAGTGACAGAAACTTTCCATCATCCTTCAAACTCTGTTTCTACCTCTTTCTAAAGCAAAACCTTGCCTATTTTTAACTGGAGGAATTGCTGCCCAGAATTTTCCAGCTTCCCATAAAGCCGGGTGTGGCCACATGAGATCTGTCCAGTGAGACTTGACTGTGTGCCTCTTGTGGGCTCTGCTTGCCCTTCTGCTTGCTGCTGCTAGGTTGCAGACTCAGGGGGAGCCATCTTGGGCCATTAGAACAATCATGACACCCTGAAGGGTGGGGCAACAGGAGGAATCTTGGTCCCTCACGGTGCGGAGCTGAGCTCCCTTACCAATTTGGGACTTTGAACTCAGAGAGAGAAAACTCTATCTTGTTTAAGCCACCTTGTCACATTGCATGACATGTACACACTCGCTAATACAGGGAGTCTGAAAGCTGATGCTTCAGAGAAGCATCGAAAACAAACAGAAGATTCTGTGGTCTTCAATCTTCTGTTAATGTTTCTGTTTAATCCTATCTCACACCCACGGTGCTAAATGCAGTCATCCAGGGAGTCAATGTTACTATTTGTCCAGGAGAAGTGTTCTTTCTCTAAGGAAACAGACAGAAATGTCAGTTCTTAACTCAGTGAAGAACAAGGGCAGACAAATCAATGACAGGGGCTGGACAATCACGTAGGTGCAGTCCAGAGACGGCGTGGTGAGCCTAGGAGCTGACTTTCCCGCCGACCGCTACGTGCCTGTGGTGCCGTTTGGTGACTAGGCAATTATGAAATGGAGGAAAAACCCTCAAACCAAAAACATAAGTCATGAGCTTCTGCAAGTCTTTGCGTTTTCTTTTTCTCATTTATACAATGAGAGCAGTCGGCATGATGATTGTCAAAACTTTTTTTTTTTCCTTAAAGATGTGAAACCTTTTCAAAAGCCTCACGTGTAAAAGAGAAGAAAGATGATCTGGGGGCAGGAGCAATAACTATGATAATAGAGGACCCGGATGCAGTGAGCCTCACTGTGTGCTGGGCGCTGCTAACACGCCCACACTACCATCTCATCTAAGCCTCGAAGGCCATCTAAAATGATAAGATTGTGGATAGCGCATTGTAACTACACCCAAGGCATTATCTTCTGACAAGCTCCTAAGATTGTAAAGGATCCACGAAAATTCTCTGCTCAGACTTCCAAGCATTTCAAATGGAAGGACAGCGGTTAAAAAATAGACGCTAAAAACTCTTTGCTTCTCCAACTTTAAAAAGAAACGGAACCAGTTTGACCATCTCATAGACTTTGTGGCTACAAAGAATAAAAAGGGTCAGTGTGATATATCGTGAAAGCAAGCTTTTTCCGAAGCTGTACGGAGCAGAAGGATTTATGGTAACAGGTTTTTGGACCAGTTCTCAGAGGGTGTTGGGGTTGAAGATGACTGTATCTCAGTAACAATATGGCAATTCTTAAGGTAGTTTTACTGAAAAGATACCACCTTTAAGAGCTGAGCCATTTAATTCATCCCTTAACCACCATAAAAAGTGTTTTGGACCAATGATGACTACTAAGGCCCGGTGACTAATGTCTTTGTCCTTCCCTTGGCTTCTGACACGCTTTCTTGAGAGGAGAGATAAGCGGTGGGTGTTACAGCCAACAGGAAGGACATAGGCACGGGCAGTAAAAGCCCTCACATTTATCTTGTTTGTTGTGACAGAAAAAAGTTTGAGAAGTGTTCCAGATAACAGAACAGACATTTCCATACAGCTTTTTCCTTCTCTTGTTCCTGTGTTCTCTTGGCGTGTTCTGAAGAAATCGGGAGAAGTTAGTGCCTCATTCAGACCAAAGTGCCGACCTCATGACTGAAAATGGTAGGTGAGGGGGAAGTGACTGGCAGCTCTGAGAGAGTTTTGACTCATGGAATGCCTGGACAATGTTCTGGGGCCATAAAGTGCGGTGGATTCCACCAATTTCAATCAGAGTTGGAAAAAAAACGGACGGTGGCAGTTCCCACTGACCAGCCCAGAGAAGCATCGTGGATGGGTGCGCAGTGTCCCCTCTCCTGTTGCTTCTTGGAAGGCAGTGTCATCCGGTCAGCAAGGAAGCGGGCACCGTGCTGGGAAGTCCAGGTCTCACTGCCAAACACGTCACCAGGCTCTTCAAAACTGAATGAGGGATCTGGTAGCAAACACAAACTCTACCCACACAGTGTTATATAGCCACAAAAACTACGCTGCTTAAGAGCTTTTAGTGTGGGAAATGATACTGGTAGAACAGTTAAGGAAAAAGAAAAAAGGCAGGATGTAGAGTTTATTATACAATGTGATTTCAACTATGAAAAAATATACCAGGGAAAATCTAGAAGGAAATATAGCAACATAGTAAATATTTTTTCTTGGTAGGAGTAGAAGCTTTGGTTATCTTCCTTATAGTTTTCTCTATTTCCCCAATTTTCTACAATGAGCATGTATTAGAGAAACATATTTTTCACTATAATAAAATGATAAGGGAGAGGAGATGCTTGGTTATGACGGAAATAACTAGACTCCTGTCTAAAATCTATTTCTTTTCTTTCTTTTTTTTTTTTTTGAGGAAGATTAGCCCTGAGCTAACTGCTGCCAATCCTCCTCTTTTCACGGAGGAAGAGTGGCCCTGAGCTAACATCCATGCCCGTCTTCCTCTACTTTATATGTGGGATGCCTGCCACAGCATGTGCCAAGCAGTGCCATGTCCACACCCGAGATCTGAACCAGCAAACCCCAGGCCACCAAAGCAGAACGTGCGCACTTAACCACTGCGCCACCAGGCCAGCCCCTAAAATCTATTTCTTAATATCAAGTGCAGTGAAACAAAACTATATTTCTCCAATTTATTCATTCCAAGCTAATCCGTTTACATTATGATTTTCTTAGGAAATTCTATCTTCTTAAGAGGACACACATCTCATCAAGGGTACTTTAGCCAACCATACTGCTCTATGTGTATGTGGTATGACTGTAAAAGCACTAAAAATAAACTTTAAAAACAAAGAAAATAACTGGGTCTTGGGATTAACGACGACTTTAATTAGTGCAACATAAATTAGCATTTCCCTCAAGGTAGTCACTTAGGGAAACCATTCATTCTTCTACTGGTATTGCCATTTCTCAAAATATTTTTGGAGCTCCTTGTGGCACTACTCAAGAAAAAATTTCTGTTACTGCAATCATTCCCTATTTTTAACCAAAAATCGTTCTACCAGTTTGACGCCTCATTCACCTGATTTGACTTCAAGTGGCTGTTGCCCTGTCCTAAAAAAAAATCTATTCTCAAAGAATAAAGATTCCCAACCACTGAGAATATTAAATTTTTATTTATTTATTTTTTTTGGTGAGGAAGATTGGCCTTGAGCTAACATCTATTGCCAATCTTTCTCTTTTTTATTTCTTTTTTTTTTCCTCCCCAAAGGAGATAGTTGTATATCCTAGTTGTAAGTCCTTCTAGTTCTTCTATGTGGGATGCCGCCACAGCATGGCTTGACGAGCAGTGCTAGGTCTGCGCCCAGGATCTGAACCAGAGAACCCTGGGCCACTGAAGTGGGGCACGTGAACTTAACCACTACATCACCAATAGGCCCCTGAGAATATTTAAATTAAAAAAAAAAAGTGTGGGGCCAGCCCGGTGGCACAGCGGTTAAGTTCGCATGCTCCGCTTCGGCAGCGTGGGGTTCGCCAGTTTGGATCCCAGGTGTGGACTGCTTGTCCAGCCATGCTGTGGCAGGCGTGCCACATATAAAGTAGAGGAAGATGGGCACGGATGTTAGCTCAGGGCCAGTCTTCCTCAGCAAAAAGAGGAGGATTGGTAGCAGATGTTAGCTCAGGGCTAATCTTCCTCAGAAAAAGGAGAAAAAAACAGTGCTAGACTTTTTGAAAACAATTCTGAAACACAAGTTTTCCAATTATATTTTGAGTAATAAGAGCATTCTTGCAATACCTGATTGACAACCCTCCGCCCCCCCCAAGATGACTACTCTGAGGTGGCCAGTGTTTTTTGGGGGAGGGAAAGAGATCTGTCATGGATTAATGAAAAGCCTAGATAAAGACTACAGAGTTAGGCTGATTTCATATTCTAATCAAAACTAACAAAAGCCTATTAGGAGGCAAAGATTTTCAAGTGCACTAGAGAAATAAAAAGCCATCTGTAGTTGCTTTGGTCCATCGGTGTGGCCAGCAGGAGGAGAACCCCAGGCTGGAGATCCCTGGGGCTTCTTCTCACAGACAATGTTCATAAAAGATGAAATTACACTACCTTTTCTCTCTACTTTCCTTGTTCATCATTTGTCAACACTGGCTTCACATAAGAATCACCTGGGGAGCTTTATAAAAATACTAGCTGCTGGCAACCTCCGGACAATGGAATTTGAATCCCAGAGCATAGAGACTGAGTATATATATATATGTATGTGTGTGTGTACGTGTACACTGTTTATTCTTTTTTCCCCTTCTTTCCCCCTTTTCCTCTTTCCCTTCTTCCTCTCTTCCTCCCTTCCAGTTTCCAGGTAATTTCCATACACTGAAACACAGGATGGAGTGGGAACCATGGCAACTGGTCCAGATGAGGATCATGGCTTCGGTCCACAGAGCTCATCTCAGCTAGCTGACAAAATGAGCTCCTAAACAACTCACTCCATTTACCACTTCAAACCACGATTCATAAAAACAAAAACAGGGAATACTGCCCAGTCCATACACATAGTCTTAGAAAATAATATTTTTAAAAAGGGAGAATAAGAAGCATACAGTCTCCAGCTGACTAAGCACATATGAGATGAAAACACATTTGTAAAGGCACAAACGATGAGACCACGTCAGAGCCTAGTTACTGGAGGTGAGGCTATGCTCTTCTTTTGGCTCATCTGTAGATTGTAAAATTTCCACAATGAATATGCATCACCTTTTGACACCTACTCTTGTGCTGGTCTGTTGACTTAAGAAATAAAGACCACATACCGGCAGTATCTTGGGCTGTTACATCCACGCCATGTGTAACCATGACCCTGAGGCATTCCACGTGTCCTTTCGTGGCAGCAAGATGAAAACTGGAAAAAAGATAACACAACCTCCTTAAGATTTCCTCCTTAGAGTTCCTCTCTGACAACGTTTTTTGCCTCTTCATGTACACTGACTTTCTCTCACTTGAGCTCTACAACTACCCAGAGGGTGGGTATTACTATCAACCTCATTTTACAGATGAGGAAACTGAGGCTCAAAGGGGTCCGATAATTCGCTCACTGATACTTTTTATTAAGTAATGGAGCAGGAGCTGGATCTTAGGTCTTCTAACCTAAATACTAGGCCTGAAAAAAGTAAGATTCAACTACATTGTCTCTTTAAGAAACAAGAGTCAGAGTCCCTACAAGATTCAATTCCTAAATAAGGACTTTATCAACTTTTTCTGTTGTCTAGTGCCTTCATCAAAGCTGGGGTTTTTTTTTTTTTTTTTTTTTTTGAGGAAGATTAGCCCTGAGCTAACATCCGCTGTCAGTCCTCTTTTTGCTGAGGAAGACTAGCCCTGAGCTAACATACGTGCCCATCTTCCTCTACTTTATACGTGGGATGCCTACCACAGCATGGCATGCCAAACGGTGCCATGTCTGCACCCGGGATCCGAACCGGCGCACCCTGGGCCACTGAAGCAGACCGTGCAAACTTAACCGCTGCGCCACCGGGCCGGCCCCAAAGCTGTTATTTTTAAGTAATATACTCTGTAAAGAGAAACCTAAGTCAAATAATAGTCAAGGTTCTTGGACAACATCAATGTCAAATCCACAGCCGTGACGTAGCTGAATAACAATAGTTACATACAACTTTCGTTAAGTGGCTAATGTGTGCCAAGCATCTTACTACTCACTGTTATGCATTCTCTCTCTCTCCATTCGCATAACAGCCTTTTGAGGTGAGTCCTATTACTAGCTCTACAGGTGGCCAGGTGTCTACACTGCATCAGGGGCAAACAGCATTAAAGAAGGCCCACAGTTATGCTCCAGAACTCAGTGCCACTTGGGAGTCCGAACCATGCTCAGCATGTTTAGACTTGCCATTGAAAGAAGGCATAACATCCAAATGCCATGCCAATCATCCCCGCAGGTCCCAAGGGTGAAGGGCACTCCTACAGGCAGAAGGAAAGCACAGTTCCACTGGGCATTCGGGCCCAGAGGCTGAGAAGGCCAAAACCCTTGGGAAGGTCCCCCGCTGGAGGGCTTCCCTCTTCTCAGTGTCCCCGTACAGCGAGAAGTTATGGAGCCCTCTGCTCCTTCCGCTGCCTCAGTTCTGTTTAGGGAGGTACCTTCTCAGGATACGTGCCGTGCAGCACCTTAGTGTCTGTACCTCCGAATTAACACCCAGGCGATATGTTTTCACAGGACAGGACCTGTCACTGGGGCCCAGGTCATACCCGACTAGCAAATCTAAGAACAAAACCAATTCAAACCTAAGCCCGCTTGTCTCCACGCCTCTGCTCCAGAGAACTAGGCTGAGGGAGGGTGCGCAGATCAGCGATGGGGAGACTTCAGTTCTGACTCAAAGCAGCCCTCGTCAGCTAGGAAGCTTTGGGAAGTCAGTTTCACCTCTCTGAGCCTCGATTTCCTCCACTGTATAGTTTGGGGATTGAATCAGATGATTTCCTCTGTTCCATCCAGCTCTAACATTCTGTTATTTTAGCAGCCCTGGCTCTGATCACACTAACTCTTTCTGCATTTGTCAGCAATTTATGTGTAATGTTTCTTTACAGTCAAAATCCACTTTGTAGGTGACCTCACTTACTGTGCAACTTTGATCCTCTAGAATGACTTGGGAACACGGTGACTTGTTTCAATGGAATTCCTGATTAAATTCAGCTTAACCAAAAGAACCTCCCCAAAGCCAGTCCAATACTACCTCTGTTTTCAGCATTGTTGGGGTAGCTTAATTTCACAATAAGTGAAGTTCACTTTTACGCAGCTAATCATTTATTTTATAACACATCTTGGTGGAAGGTTTCTAAAATTTCTCCAGCCTTAGTTACATAATTTAATTGCTCTTGAAGACTTAAGTCACCACTAAAAACCTTAACCATTGAACGATGCTTTCCAGGCTATTAATCTAAATGTCCCAGATCATTAAACCCTGATATTTATTAATATTTATCTTCTTTTCTTAATGTCTGTGCGTTTGCTTCTAAGCCGTTCACTCTGCTATCTCCTATGACCAGGGGAGAAATCAAAACTCCCTGGACAAGAGGGTAGCCACATTCTCTGCTAAGGCTAAGAGTACTAGGATGAATGATAAGCACGTATACACACACACACACACACACACACAGAGCATGTGTGTAGATATAACTTTTTTTGGATATATAACTTTTGACGGAAGGATAACATATGTAAAGAAAACTACACGTATCACAACTGTACAGCCTGCTAAATTTTCGCAAATGGAACATGCCCATTTTACTCCCATACTAATAGAGAAACAGAACGTGGCCAGAGATCCAAAAGCCCTCTTCCTATCTCTGGCTAGCACCCCACAAGCTCTCCATGTGCCCCTTCTCGTTACTAACGCCCCTCCCCATATGATATTTATATTTTTTCTAGTCTGAGGCTTCTGGGATGACCTCTGGATTGTACCCTATATTTATAGGGGGTTGGAATTGCAGACACGTGACAATGAAGCATTATTGACACCACTTCTGTACATTGATAAATGTCTGATGAATGTGATGTGCTATTCGATGATGATTTGGGAGTTGTAGGGCATTAGGATCATTATTTGGAAGGTCCATAATCATTACAAAGCAGAAGTGAGGTGTTAGGAAGCTGGGCTCAATATCGAATCCTATGAAGACACTGTCTTAGACGTTGCTTTTTATTCTTTTTATATTTATTTATTTAGTTAAGATTTTATTTTTCCTTTTTCTCACAAAGCCACCCAGTACACAGTTGCATATTTTCAGTTGTGGGTCCTTCCAGCTGTGGCATGTGGGACGCTGCCTCAGCATGGTCTGTGCCCAGGATTTGAACCGGCAAAACCCTGGGCTGCCGAAGCAGAGCGCGTGAACCTAACCACTCGGCCATAGGGCCTGCCCCAATTTTTTCTTTCTTTTAGATTTTATTTTTCCTTCTTCTCCCCAAAGCCCCCTGTACATAGTTGTATATATTTTCAGTTGTGGGTCCTTCTAGTTGCAGTATGTGGGACACCGCCTCAGCGTGGCCTGATGAGCGGTGCTAGGTCTGCGCCCAAGATCCGAACCTGGAAACCGTGGGCTGCCGAAGCAGAGAGCAAGAACTCAACCACTCGGCCGTGGGGCCAGCCCCCAAGACATTGCTTTTTAAAATGAAATCCCTGATATCAACCTAAATCAACCCACCTTTGATGGCTGTAACATATTTTATTGAGGGATCCAGTTAATTAAGGTTTCACTGCATATGATTAAGTAAATTGTGTGTGTGTACGTGAGAGAGATTTTGCTTTGCTCTGCCTCTCACATTAGAGTTTAGATTAGAAAGTGACTTTTTCCTCTATTCTGGGAATTCTCCAACTATACTCCTACAGAATATTGCATCCTGCTGAGAAAACACGATAATGAAAGTCTTTTTCAAATTCATAATTTTCTCCTCATATATTTTACCTAAAACTTCAGCTGTCACTGGTCTTACAGATAAAACGAACAAAGTACAAACAAATATAATTAGAAATAGCTAATTATATAAGGCTCTCTGTATTTGTAATTTTACACCATATAATCTAATGTATTTTTAGCTAGTAAAATCATTCTCAGTTGATGTGATTCAATTAAATATGTCATTATTTCAGGTGTCTCTCAGAGAAGACATTTCCAGATGTTTATTGTGTTCTGACATCACATAAACGTTGCTGCTCTACTTTCTAAGATACACAGGCATGGGGATAAGCATGAAAGGGAAGACTTGAGCATTTTAGCCAGAAGTTTCTGATGCATTTTCGAGACAGACAAGGAACTCCACTATATATCATCATTCCTTCTCGCTGATTGGCATTTCTGGGAAATGGGAGCAAAGCCAGGAAACACTATGTCTAAGCCTGGTCTTGGGGAATATTCACTAATGCTGTGCATCCTCTGTTTGTCCCTCCAGATCTGCCCGCCACCTTCAACCCCTGGGTCTGTGGCCCAGGAAGCAGACCTCTAATGAACTACATCCAATGGGCTGCGTTGCCCTTTGGCTTTTGGTTGGGTCCGGCCAATGGAAGACACTTACAAGAGCCAGGAGGTTGAGAGAATGGAGTTCAGGGTCCTATCCCCTCCACTCCCTCCCTGCCAGGCCGTGCATTGGCAGTGGCTATCTTCCTCTATGGAGTTCACTGCTCTGCGGGCCAGCTCTCCTAAAGCGACAGCTGCAGCTCCCTCTGGATTTTGGCAACTGCTGTCTCTCCCTGCCTCCCTCTTCAGGTCAGGAGCACAGACGGATTCCCACTGTTAGTAGCCCAGGGCTACTTTCCCAACCTTGCTGGTGTAATCAATCCAGTCACAAATTTGTAAATAGTTCCTTTCTTAAACTTCCATCAATTATCCTATTTGAGGGTGCTACCCGTTTCCTGTGGAGGCCTTGAATGACACCAACGTTGGGTATTTTGTGTGTGATCATCCACAGGATGAACTCTTAGGTTCCTGTGAATATTATTTGACTAAATATTTAAAAGGGCAAATTCAGGCTTTAAAAAGAAAAAGTTTCGACTCTGCATATAATTGAGTTGACTATTTAAGATACTTGGGCATTTTGGCTAAAATGATTTGAGAGAAGAATGTGCCATATGACTTTAATTGTACAGAATATGACAACTGACTTTAAGAGTCTTCTCATATAGTCTTAGGGGAAAGCAGGAACTAGTTTAAAAGATTCAAGAATACACCTCTCCAAGGATAAGAAAAACAACTGACTTTAGTAAGAGCCAGTATTCAGTCTAGAATGCCCCATAGGCAATAAAGAAAAGCTAAAATTCAGATTTTAAACTGTGGATTCGGTCTTGAAAGAATAACCAATACCCTACCCACAACACCTTTGGGCTCACACAGTTGTACACGCTACAACTGTGTTCTACAATTGGGAAAGTGTTTCTAAGTTCCACGGGCATGTCCTGTGCAATAACAAGAGTTGTTCAGTAATGAATTAGAAGTAAAAGAAGGTTTAGTAAAATCTTCAGTACCATATACTATAGTCTGTACTCTTTCTCTCTATATAGACACATATCTATATAGATACATATATAGATATTGTACATACTATATACTACTCTATACAATATATACTATATATGCTACTCTACACTATATTCTACTATTAAAAAAAGTCTGTGGGAGCCAGCCCTGATGACTTAGTGGTTAAAGTTCAGTGCTCTCACTGCTTCAGAAGCCCAAATTCGGTTCACAGAACCACACCACTCATCTGTCAATTGCCATGCTATGGCAGCAGCTCACACAGAAGACTAGAAAGGACTTACAACTACAATATACAACAATGCATTGGGGGTCCTTGGGGAGGGAAAAAAAAAAAGAGGAAGATTGGCAACAGATGTTAGCTCAGGACAAATCTTCTTCTGCAAAAAAAAAAAAAAAGGGTGAGCATGGGGCTCACCCATGCTTTAAAAAAAAAACGCTAAAAGAAAATCTGAGGGCCAGACTTCAAAAGAGAAAATATAAAAACAGGAAAGAATAACTATCAAAACATATAGTTATTTTGATATCTATTGATTATTGATTAATTCCTTAAAAATATCCTATCTTTTTATCTAATAATCTATCATTGCCATAGGATTTTAGTCAGGCAATCATTCTACTACCTAACTTAGGACATAGTGTCTATAACCTGAGTTTGCTAAATCAATTACCACATAAAAGAAAACCAAAATGGTCGGTGCACTGATGGAGTTTCGTCTTGTTTTCATGAAAGGTGTGCAAATACAAAAGAAATAAGGCACAAATTCAACAACGAAATGACTCTGTCAGCAACTCCCTAAGAACCCCTCGTCCTTTATGTTACAGTAGCATTTATACGTTCAATCTAGACATCTTCCATTTGAACAGCAACCAACTACCAACAAACAGAGCTGGGCCGTTCTGTTAATTCTCCTCAGAGAGAATCCTGCTGGACGACAGCAGCTGCTGTCTTCTTTCTCGTTCATCCCCCAACCCCTGTGCCTAGAAGCAGCTCGTCACCAGGAGTGGTATACATTGTACTGTAAATGCCATTGCACAGAAGGACAACACGGGAAAATTAAATTGTTATTTCTTTTGTGTATTTAATTTGGATATCTAGTCATTTTAAGGTTTTAACTTCAGGAAATCTGGTCCTTATTCCTAATATCCATGATTTTGAAAAATTAAAACTTCCAACATAGCTTTGTTAAAGCTTAGAGGAAGGACATACACATATAATCAGATGAGGGTGCATACTGGGGAGGTAATACATGTAATCTGGAAGGGCTCAGACAAGCTGGGGGGTTCTGCACTTTGCCACTTATAAGGGTGTGATCTTAGACAAGAGCTCTCTGTATCTTGGTTTCCACATCTGTAAAATGGGCTGTGAGGAATGAATGAGTCATATGTAAAAGCAATTAGCAAAACGTGAAGCATGTAGTGAACACTCAAAACAATGCCACCAATTATTACAGCCTCACCAACACAAGGCAAGACACAGAGTCGGGGACATGTTGCACTTTTTCCCAATGTTCAGAAAAAACAGGCTAGCAGAAGTTAAATCAGAACCACCATTGCTTAAGAAATGAAGAAAGAAGGAAGAGAGAAAGAAAGGAAAGAAAAGTAGGAGGCAGAAAGAGGAGAGAGAGAGAGAATGACAACAAGAAAGCTATGTGCATTTCCACCGAACGGAAACTCAGGAACAAAGCTGTAGACAGTCGCGGATGACAAAAAACCATCCAAGCCTGTGTGAAGCTCACACTTGAGCTGCTCACATTCTGGCACCTTTCACAGAAGTGATAATCCCCAAAGCAGGGTTTGGCAGCAGCAAGTCATTAGCATTCAAGCTCTGAATGTGAACAAGAACACAGCCAACTTTTACTAAGACGCTCCAGTGGAACGTAGGGCTTGGTTGGGTGGAAAAACGTGATTAGCCAGTGACAGAACCTGGATTCGTAGATGACAGTGCATAGGCTTCCTTTCTTAGGCAGTGACTGATAAAGGGAGGCATCCTTTGTGGTGGCAGTCCAGGTGACTGATAGGTTGGGGGCCACCCCCTATCTAGATGGCAGGAGGGCATCTGCGGGGTTACCTCAGGCTCAGGGAGCAGATGGTGCCCCAGGTCAGCATACGACTAATTTAGGTGGGTGCTCTCTAACGGCCTGTGTCCTGGATAGCTGGTAAAAGAGCACACCTCTAGATAAAGAGTTTGCAGACTTCGGGGAGGTGGGAGAAAGTCAACAGTATGTTGATTACACCCCCCCACCCCCGCACCCAATATAGACCATATTCTTGACAATGTTAATTCTAGGGCATTGGAACAATCCAAGTATGGGAGAGTTTTGATATTTCTATAGTTGTATATTTTTATAAGTGCTGCTACTGCAATAGCCAAATATATTCACTGACTCAGATATTCACTACCATACTAGAGTGTTTATGTGCCAGACACTGTTCTAAGCACTCAGAAAGGTGGTGAATGAAACAAAGTTGGACCTCAGCTTTTAGCAGGAAAACTAAAGATAAGCTAGTGCTTCTTAACTGGGGGTGATTTTGTACCACCCAGGGGACATGCGGCAATGTCTGGAGATATTTTTGATTCTTGATGGGGGCGGAGGGAGCAGAGTCTACTGACATTTAATGTGTAGAGGCCAGAGATACTTCTAAACATCCTACAACGCACAAGACAGCTCCCCACAACGCACAAGCATCCATCTAGTCCACAATGTCAACAGTACCCAGGTTCAGAAACTCTGTGATTATCCATAAAACAAATGGACAATGCTGAAATACAATTCTGTTCAAACAAATTAAACAAAGACTGAGGAAACAACATGATATTTTAACCTTTTTATTGAGAGATAATTCACACACCATAAAATTTACCATTTTAAAATGTCCACTTCAGTTGTTTTTAGTATATTCCAAGTTGTGCAACCAAAATCACTATCTAATTCCAGAACATTTTCATCGACCTAAAAAAATCCCTGTACCCATTAGCAGTCACTCCCTATTCCCATGCCCCACCAGCCCCAAACACTCATCTCCTTTCTTTCTCTGTGGATTTGCTTATTCTATACATTTCATAAAGATGGAATCATACAATGGGTGGTCTTTTGTGTCTGGCTTCTTTCATTTGGAATGTTTTCAAGGTTCATCCATGTTGTAACGTGGATCACTACTCCCTTAAAAATATTCCATTGTAGGGGGCTGGCCCCATGGCCGAGCGGTTAAGTTGGCGCGCTCCGCTGCAGGTGGCCCAGTGTTTCGTTGGTTCGAATCCTGGGCGCGGACGTGGCACTGCTCGTCAAACCACGCTGAGGCAGCGTCCCACATGCCACAACTAGAAGGACCCACAACCAAGAATATACAACTATGTACTGGGGGGCTTTGGGAGAAAAAGGAAAAAAATAATAAAATCTTTAAAAAAAAAAATTTCCATTGTATGACCAAATGTAATATTACATTTTATTTATCTACTCATTGGTTATGGACATTTGGGTTGTTCTCTACTTTTTGATTATTATGAATAACACCGCTAAAACATTCATGTACGACTGTTTGTGTGGAGATGTTTTCAATTCTAGTGGGTATACACTAGGAGTGGAATCGCTGACCTATACGGTAACCATGTTGAACTCTGAGGAACCACTAAACTGTTTCCTAAAGTCGCCGTGCCATTTTACATCCCCAGCCACAACATATGAGGTTCCAATTTCCCCACATCCCCGCCAAGACTTTCTATCATCTGGCAAATTTTAGTTTAAGAGATGAGAATTTTAATTACAACCTAAAATTTCCAGAGGAGAAACAATTAAGTCTTTCTTAATGAACCCTTTGAAGTAGTTATTTCAGTTAATTATCAGCTGAAATTTCCCCCTAAAGGAATATAAAAGAGTAAAATGCAAAACAAATTAGGAACATGGCTCGGCTTTTGTCTCTATCTAGGCTTTTACTTCTTATTAAAAAATGTGGCCTTCCTTTTTAAAGACAAGAAATACCACTCAAGAGTCTCTACAGTAATAGATTTTATGAGAGATCTTGTTGGTTTGTTTTTCTCTTCCTTTGATAAGTCAAGAATTCAGTGGAGGAGGGAGGGGTATAGAAACCTTTTATCCACTCCACTAACGCCATGCCCAGTGACAGGGACACTTGTCACTGCCTAGGGATAGCAGGGCAGCTTCTCCAGATTCTAGTGTAGCTGAAGTGACAGCACTTCAATAGCCTACGTCTTGGCTGCCCCAAGAGCGGTCTGTGGACCAGGAGCCTGTTAGAAACGCAGGCTCTCAGTTCCCACCCCACATCTACTGAATCAAAAGCTGCACTTCACAAGTTCCCCAGCTGATTCACGCGCATATTAACGTTTGAGAAGCCCTGCTCTAAGTGGGGAACAAGAACCTCAAACCGTCATTTTTACCAAGGCACCCATTGTTTCGAAGTTCTTTTGAAAACATAATCCCCTTCGGCTTAAAAGCATTCTCATGGGTATGTTCAACAAAAACACAAAAAATCTATGCTGTTTTAAGTTTCATTATAATAGGGAATGTTGAGCTTTGCTTATAAAAGCTCAGATGGGCCCTTCCACAGAGATGTAACTAAAAGGCAGAAATAGAGCAGCCTGAAGATTTACATACTAAGACTTTGATCCTTTGCTGTTTATTGATATTTGGAATTTCTCTGCTTTTGTCACTTGGAAAGTTCCCAAGGTTTCTGTGCTTCAGAGTTTTGTGACTCCCCATCTCTCCCCCTCCCTATCTCCCTCTGCCCCCAAGAGAAGGTCAACCCACTGTGTCCCCAGGAACCTCAAACGGCAGCTGGATGGCAGCCTGAAGGTGCAGTGGAAGCAGCAGGAGGGGCAGAGAGAGTGGCCTAGGAGGCCAGGGTACCACGGCTGGGTTTGCCGCCTTGTTGCCGTGTCATCCTGACCGAGGTACTTAACTTCAGTTCCCTCACCTCTACACCAAGTTTAAGGCAATTAAATAACAACATCATCAACAATAATAGCAGCTTATCTATTGAACCACAATGTACCAGTTACGTTTAACTATTACATCCCCCAACAAGCCTAGGGGAAGGGTAACTATTATCCTCATTTTACGGAGGCACAGAGAAATTTAGTAACTTGCCCAGAGTCCCAGAATGACTAAGTAGAGGCTGGATACTAACCTGGGCATCCTGCCTTCAAAGTCGGCCCTTCACTCCACGCTGAGAAAGGGCGATGTTGGTTAAATCACTCTGTACACTGTGAAACGCTATAGAATATAAGTTATGGGCTGTGCTGCTCTTTAAAAAACAAAATTTAAACTAAAAAAATGGAAGTACTTGGCCAAAAAGCAAACGCGGGCTTTTCACTGGGGCAGATTAGGGTTGCTAGGTGCTCTCAAAAAGACGGGAATGTACCCCAAGTGCTGCAGCAAACAGGGTCTGCAACAGGGGTTTTGTTTCCTACAAAACCACTCAGCACGTTGTGCAAAACTTCCAGAAATAAATACCTCAGGACGAGGCTGGGCTATTTCTCAAGGCTCTTAACCCAAAGGGAATTTGACCTGTTGCTATTCAAAAGCCCATGAGGGATGGCCTAGAAAGTTCCTTCTATCGTTCAGAGTAATAAACACAATTCTTCTGGTTTCTGAGCACCAGCTGAGACATAGATTTGGAGGAGATATAAACTCACAAGGCTACTTTTAGAAGACTGATTTTTTTTAGGCATATTCATTCACAGAAAATTTCACTCAAACCAAACTCTTTCTTGTCTCCTTCAATACTACACCAGCTCCTGACACCAAGAGAGCTAGCAGAATGAGGTCAAGGATGTGACAGGCTGGCTACCATGATTGGGTCTCCAATTTCTCCTCTGCCTCTGCAACTGATTTTCACCGCCCGAATCAAGCAAACCAACACCCACACAGAGAAATGAGCATCCACCAAACACTACCAGCCCTGGCCAAGCCTAGAATTTCCAGTGCCTTAGAAGGTTCTAGAAGGATAAACTGGTCCAACATCCTCATTTCATAGATGAAGACACTGAGGCTCAGAGAAGTTAGGAAATGCTTCAGGACTTGAATTCACTGGCCTGACTTTAAGAGCAATTTCTTCTAAATATAACCCCATCTCCCTCCTTTCCTTTTAAAGTCCTTTCTTTTTTTTTTCTTTGAGGAAGATTAGCCCTGAGCTACCATCTGCCGCCAACCCTCTTTTTGCTGAGGAAGACTGGCCCTGAGCCAACATCTGTGCCCATCTTCCTCTACTTTATACGTGGGTTGCCTGCCACAGCATGGCTTTTGCCAAGCGGTGCCACGTCTGCACCCGGGATTGAATGGACGAACCCTGGATCGCTGAGAAGCGGAACGTGCGGACTTAACTGCTGCGCCACGGGGCCGGCCCCTAAAGCCCTTTATTTCTAAGAGAGGGGTCACCACTGTCAGCGAGACTCAGGAATACTTCAAGATAAAAACCAGCTTTCCATAATCCTTGAGAGTTTCAGCATTTCCCTACCACCTAAAATCGCCTGTATTTTTATTGCATTCCTTTTATAAGACATCCTTCTGGAGAGAAAAAAAAAATATTAAATCACATTAAAACAAAGCAGGGAAATTATTTAGATTTAGTATTTAATCCAAAGTCCTTTCCATGGCTCACCAGGCTCTACATGAGGAGGTCCGGGCTCCCTCTTTGACCTCAGTTTCTAGCTCTCTCCATTCACTTGGCACATCAAGCACCCTCCCACCTCAGGGACTTTGCCTTGTTGTTCCCTCCACCAGGAGAACAGTTCCAGAAAAGTGCATGGCTCGGTCCTTCATTCCATTCAGGGATCTGCTCAAATGAAGATGTCTGCTCTGAGAGGCCTTCCTTTCCCAGGTTTATTGAAAGTGGCCCCTGGCCTCTTCATTTTCTTCAATGCACCTGACGTTACATCAAAGAGGCATATGTTATTGTCTGTCTGCATGAGGGCGAAGACTTTGTATTGCCTATTGCAATTGTCCTAGCACAGAGAAGCAATTTTTTTTTTTTTAGGTAATGCAAATCTTTAGTTTTGAATTTGCTTCTTAAGCGTGAAGTTTCTATTTAGAGTTTCCTTAAACTAAAGCACACCCAATAAACTAGCATAACCATTATTCTCAGGTTGTAATGTAAGCTTTTAAGAGAGACGCTGTGTCCTTTATGGTATGTTATTATAAGCTTGATTTTGCTTCCCAACATCATGTTGTACAGTGATTCTTAAAGTGTGATCCCCAGGCCAGTAACATCACTATTAACAGGAAACTTGTTAGAAATGCAAATTCTTAGGATCCTGCCCAGACTTGAGGGTGGAGTCCAGCAATGTTTTAATAAGCCCCCCCAGGTGATTCTGATGCACGTTTAATTTTTCGGATCACTCACATAGTTGAAAGTAGTATGAACGAAAAGTCAGTATTCGGTTTAGGTCTCAGCTCTGCCGTCCCCAAGTATGGGACAATAAAGTCACTCAAATTCACCAGCCTCAGTTTACACATCTGGTCCATATGATCACCGAAGCCCTTTTTAGCTTTAAAAGTCTATGATTCCAACCCAGCACTTATTTGCTGCAACATCTAAATTCTAACGAGGTCACTGAGCTCAAATGAGGCTTAGCCCACACCAAATATTTCAGTGGGACAATCCTAACAATAGGATTAAAAGATCTGGATTCCCATTTCAGATTATAATCTGAAGGTAAGGAAAGCAGTACTGTCTAATAGCTTCTAGTTATGAAAGCCTTGAAAAACTAAATTCTCCTCTGCCAGTGGGCATCAACCCTGTCGGCCCAGAGAGAAACCCCCTGGCTTTCAGCTATTGCAAAGGCAGTGCCAACAGGGACTCTGATCACTGCTTCCGGTAGGAACCACATGGCAGAAAGTTTGAGAAATGGAAACACTGGCTGCCTTTTCCTGTTAAATGTGTCAGATAGATATAATAAAAGATGACTGGCATAAAAAAAATAAAGGCTGTAAAAATAGGATTACTGTCCTTGAAAGGCTCATGATGTGCTAATACAATCAGCAGTGCTACTTCTGGGGACAGGAGGCAGGAGACACTGAGAGGAAAGACCACACTTAAGCCGAGCGTCAGCTCTATTTCTTCGTTTCATAAATGCGGTCTGGAAATTGCACTTGGGGAATTATGAAATCTCCATAGGGCAAATGATTTGTTTCTTGTATTCATGATAGACCCTCAGACTCTAGTATCGAGAGCCTAGAGTGGGGGATTCACACTAATTCCAGAAGAGATGTCACCCACTTTGGAAATCAGAAAAGGTTTCATGAAAGAGATGGCAAATTGGGCCTTGAATGATACCCAAGACTCGGTGGGACGGGGTGGTGGTGGCGGCATTTTGGAAGATGTGAATTTCAGGGATCCAGTGGGGAGGCAAGAGAGTCTCTAAATGAGAAGCACGTGCTAAGTGATCCTGCGTGCCTCCACCCGGGAAGCGTCTGGTCGCTGTCAGCGTGAGAGCCTCTGCTCCAGGTGCCCTCTCTCATGGGGTTAGACTGAGGGGAGGTCGCTGCTGTGTGGGCCGAGATCCACGCCCGTCTGCCCCTGCTCTGCTCTCTATCACAGAGAGCTCCATTTCCCAGGCTCTCCTGACCTCCGCATGCAGCGGTAGGTCCAGCCACTGGAGGGCACGGCCCACAGACAGGAGGGAGGAGCAAAGCCAGACGGCTTCCACCCTGAGCAACAATGACATATCCAAGCGTCTAAGAGCCTTCTTTCTCAACATACTAATCCAACTTTGAAAACAGTTTCAAAATGAAAAATCCCGTGATCCCATCAATATTTTATCAATGTACTTCTTAATTTCAAGATCTATTCTCATCAATTTGCACCACTTCTGTGGTACAAGTCTTCCTTTTGCAACAAGATCTGTTCAGTTTTAATATATAACACTATTTCCCTTTAAAAACCTTGTGAATCATACTACTTTAATATAACTCACTTTAAGCCAAAAATTACCTTTCATTTTATTTTGTGCACTATATATATATATATATATATATATGCACATATCTGTATGTATGTGTATGCTAGAAAAAATTTCTCCTGGACTCCCTGGGCCTTCCTCAGGCCACCTGTAACCTATGGGCTTGGGGCACCTGGGGTCTCACGTGGAGTGTCTAGCGCAGTGGTTCCCAGTTTAGACTGATCATTCAAATCACCTGTGGTGCTTTAAAACCCCCATGCCCAGACTGCACCCCACACCAATTAAATACGAATTTCTGGGGGTGGCGCCCAGCATTTTTTCCAAAGCTGCCCAGGTAATTCTAATGGGAGCCAAGTTAACTGCTGATCTAGTTAGTGTCAAGTGGAGTCCTGAACTTGAACTGCTTTGATAAGCCCTTGAAGGGAAAGAAGCAATGGCCATGGTGTCACTGTTTGTCTTTCCCATTTGGGATGGCCTCTATTCATGCTGTTACCAACACCTACACTGTCCTCTTCCCCTGTGCCTGCCCAAATCGTCCTGATCCATTCTTCAAGGCACACCTCACATCACACCTCAGGCAGGAAGCATTTCTTAGCTACCCCAGTGTGTGATCCTCTCTCCCCCCCTTAAATCCTTTAGAGTTGGTATTTTACCGCTTAGCACTTAATTATTCTCCAGGACTTTTGTTGGTCTTGTCTTCTCAGCTAGATGCTGTGCATCTTGTATGCAAGAATCATATTTTCTCCTTCTTATGGATGTGCTTACAACAGAGTTTTGAACATTTTAGACTCAGGGAGTACCTGTGCCTGTCGATTAATGAAACAAACATTTGGGCCTATTTGCAAGGGATGAACAGAGGTTGTATCACCTTCAAAAATCTATGTGACCAAAAGCAGAGAGGATATGCTAAAGAGCAATTATATCCTTCAGTTTATCCCACTGTCAATATCAACAGGTCTTAGGAAAGGCAGAGCGTGATTTTGCCTAGAAGATGATTTCGTAGGGAGGAGACCACAATTACACACAAAATACGTAGTGTAGTGGTTTTAGGGAAATTAGTTTCACAGCTGTATGTGAGAAGAACTGGAGAAGGCTGACGGGTGGTATGACTTGATTTCCAAGACTGAACTGCTGGTATGAAATATCTAATACATCTCAACTCTGAGAAAACAGAGGGACAAAAGTGCAGCAACCCACCAGCCAGAGAAGTCCCTTAACACACTGATTTGCAGAACTCAAGGACTACTTTCCCTATTTTATATTTAAGCTCCACAGAGGTATCTAAAAATACTTGCACAAGTTCTTGCTTTCAAAGTGAAAAAAAATCAGGTTTCTGAAATGTGGGATATATGTACATATCCTAATATATGTGTGTGTGTGTGTGTGTGTGTGTGTGTGTGTGTGTGTGTATACATATATATATGTTAGGTCTATACACACATGCCTGGGTGGTATTTCTTCAAACACTACAGTCCCAGCAGTGATTTTATTTAGTCTGGTTGTTCCTAAGACAAACACACACAACTTTAATTAAATGCACATCCAAATATAGGGGAAACCATCTTGAAACAATTAGACCGTTCTACGGTAAGGTTTTCCGGCAATGGCAGCCTCCCACTTCCTTACCTCCACGTGGAGAGAGAACAGATGGGCTGAGGGAAGCCAAGCCTGACTCCATAAACACAGCCTGCGGCTATAACTCTGCCCTGTTTTGTTTTGTTCTCTTCTGACCCAAGACACCACCCTTCTTTTACTCTTTCCTAAATGAATTCCAGTCATACAATTGGTTTCACTTTTTTTAACCCCTCTTTGATCAGTTTGAGAGAGAGAAAACTTTCAGGCAAGGTTTCTTATCTATCCTAAAGGAAATATTCCAGCATGAAACTGAAAAGTCTCAAGAATTACCAAACCACCCATCTGGTTATTGACCTCGGGTTATGGAGGCTTCTGGAGAATGTCTGCCGACATGGCTGCCTCCACTGCCTCATTCTTGGGACTTTCTGGGTCATCTGGTTCTCTAGGTAGGAAAGGCTGAGTATTTAAATTGCTCTGGAAGCTGGGAGAGTAGAAGTGTCACATTGTGATGTTCACCAGGACAGCTCTTTTCCTCTCGAACCCCAAGTTAATTCCCTCCTAATTAATTTATCCATGAGATTTTTAACAGCAAAGAGAGAATGTTTTCTCCTTAAGAACCGTGCTCAAAATTCACTTCCCACAAATACCAACTGAATGCTTCTTCTGTGCCTGGAACAGTGGAAAAGACCAACACAACACCACCAATCATAGAATCCTTGTCCTCAGGGGGCTTACGGTGTTGTAAGGGATGCAAGTCTTTCAGAAAACAAAGATGTTTCTTAAGCCATAGAGATGTTTCTGTTGTTCTTGTTCTTTCAATGCAATAAAATACATCAAGTTCTAAATCAAGATTCCAGTATTTCAAAGAGAAGAAAAATCAAAAAAGGACTGAGGAGATGAGGGAGGAAGTCATTCTGGACTGGACATAGAAGCTGGGCCAACATCTGGACACTCCCACACGAGGGGAGGGCAGACAGCAGACAGCCTCCCCTCCAGTAGAAGGCAAGCTTGAGAGAATGTTTAGCTAAGGGTGGGGCCAGTGGGAGGACAGTGAAAGCCACCATCAGGACTCTAGGCTGTCAGGCAACCGGGAAACATTGCATATTACTGAGCAAAAAGACAAAATGGGTTATCACAAAGCCTAGCTAGAAAACAGGCCTCCAGCTTGATTTTGACATGGAGGTGTATAAATTGAAGGGCGAATCCTCATGAGCAGGCACAGAATGAGGCCAAGTGCTGCCAAGGACCTAACTTTCAAGTGGATGATCCAGTCTCGCCCTTTAGAGACAAATGCAAAACATTCCTTACACGCCCACAAACACACGCTGGCCCTGCAAGCTCCATGCGGCTGGTGGAGCCAAGAGGGTCAGCAAAGGTGACACACCATGTTGGTCTGTCATGAAATCAGAACCACTCCTAGGAAGTTACCAGTCCACATGCTACCAAACCAAATGCATATGGAAAGAACAGGAACTACAATGAAAAAGTCTCCATAACTTGAGAAACATTTTCGAGTGTGAGGGAGACACCTGTGTGCTCAGGCAAGAATGCTGAGATTAGACCAACCCAAATACAGCAGAGCAGGATTCCAAAAGTGAGACAGCTGAAGCCGAGAGAACAATGCTGCTTGGGGCTCACTGTTAAAACAGATCTCTTGGCCTTGCGTTGTTACCTGACACCAAAGACATATGAGATATTTTCCAGCCCCACAGCTCTTTCCCCTCCAATTCTGAATACTAAGACCATTAGATTTGAATGAAAATACGAAGCCAGATGGATTTAATTCCACGGTGCCTTTGAAAATTAAACTCTTATAGTTATCAGTTAATAACTTTAATCATCAAAAGGAATATTCCAAGCAGAAAAATTAAATGTTAACAGATGATTACTTACGGAAAATCTTGCACTGAAAAAAATCATTTGCTCCTCTTCCTTTTTCATATAGTTCCTCTAACTTTCTAGGTAAGTGCCATCGAAGAAAAAAATGGTGGACTTGCAAGTGCAAAGGTAGAGCTGTTAGAACGGGTTCTAGAGTTAATTCAGGGATTGCTGTATTATCTGAGCCTTAGTTTTATCATCTGCAAAACAGGGGTAGTGATTTTTGTATAATTGCTGTGTGCATTTCTACTGTTAAAAGAGAATAGAATCAAGTACTGATTCACGCTTCAAGGATGAACCTTAAAAACACTATGTTAAGTGAAAGAAGCCAGACACAAAGGGCACCATATAGTATGATTCCACTTATATAAAATATCCAAAATAGGCAAATTCACAGAGATAGAAAGCAGACTAATGGTGTCACCGCTTAATGGGTACAAGGTTTCCTTTTGGGGTGATGAAAAATTTCTGGAACTAGATAATGATGGTTGCACCACATTATGAATACACTTAATGCCACTGAAATGTAAACTTCAAAGCAGTTGAAATGATAAATTTTATGTATATTATACCACAATTAAAAACAAGAGAGAAAGAAGAGAAAATAACATTCTGGCCATCTCCTCTTTACATAATAAATATCTCATCGACAAAAAGTCTAAATTTATTACTGTGGTTACAGTTGTGGCTAAGCTGCTAATCTAAATTTGCTGTCTTCTTTTCAGTAAGTACTGTCCTGGACAAAACTACCAGGAACAGTTATCTGCCCTTTCTCCGGGATGGCTATGGAAGGATGTCTTGTGCAGATACCTGCAAAGCTGAACTAGGAGGAGCAGGAGGCAGGAAAGCTGACTCTATCAAGGAAATTACAAGCTGGAGGGCAAGAGGTTTAAGAACTAAAACTTACATAAGGTTGAGTAAGCAAGTGACTCAACAAAATATTAGCCAACAACCAAAGCCCGCCTACTACCAGGAGTCCTGACTACCAAGTCAGAGTCCACCAGGACATGGCCCTGTGCCCCAGACCTGAGAGACAGGCCTCTGCAAAGGTGGAAGGTCGAACCAAAACTGAGGGGGAGCTCAACCTGGGGCTTTGGCAGAGAGGACAAGCCCAGCTCTTAGAGGACGCAATACTGATCTAAACAAGAACACTTTCCTCTTCCCTTTCTGTACCAACTAGCCTGGTCCCCAGATAAAACTCAGACCCTTAGGCTATCTTGTGGCTCCCCAAACATTAGGGTTGGTGTCTTTGCTATGGGTGAAATCCAGTGGGTGCTAGGAAGAGGGTTTAATTGGCAAAATTTGCTAACGTGTGATGCTCAATCTTCTCCTCACATTCTGCCTTTTATTCTCACGATCTATCCCTCCATCTAGAGTCAACCTAGTTTCTAGATGATGATTCTCTCTGCTTGAACCTACATGGGACACTTTAAAAGCTATTGAGTCCTGGGCCTCTCCACAGAACAAGTGATTCAGAACATGGGGTGGGCACTTTTTTAAAAGCTCCCCAGGTGATTCTAATGCAGGAGCTGCCAGCATTGAGGACTGCTCATCTAGGAGAGGAAGGGAAGGGAGGTGGCTTTATGAAGTGCCTACTGTGGGCTGGGGACTGTGCTAGTTCCTTATGTATAGTATCTATAGCTGTAGGTGCTCCTCCTATATCCTCTTGGACTTGTTCTGGCCATGAGCATTATGGCCTCCCTGGAGGGAGAGATCATCAGCGATAGATGCCCTAGTTTCCTTACCCCTTGGGTGGGATAATCCTGAGGCATACTTTAAACCTGGGATAAGCAAACCAGTTCCATAAGAAGCCACACAGTTAGTGTGTTAGGCTCTGTGGGCCATAGAATCTTTGTCTTGACTACTCAAACCTACCTTTGCAGTGCAGAAGCAGCCATGGACAATGCTAAATGAATGGATTAGGCTGCATTCCAATAAAACTTTATTCACAAAGATAAATAGTGGGCTATAGTTGCCCAACCCCTGCTCTAAGTCTAAACAGATTTCCAGAGGTCCCCAGCAGGAATGGGTTCCAGTTGTCTAAAGCAGTAACCTGCCAATAACATGCTACATGGGCTTCAATCTCTTACCATGCACTTCCTGGGATCACTGGCTATAGAAACTACTTGCACTCAAATCCTTGTCTCAGAGCCCACTTCTGGGGGTATCCAACCAAGGTCAGCATCTTGTTTTACACTCATAACCACGCTAGTGGTTGAATACTATCATCTCCATTAGACAGTGAATAAATTAAGATTTAAGGACTACACAACTCCTAAGTGATAGAGTCCAGATTAGAAGTGTATTTAGCTCCAAAGTCAATGATCTCTCTACAATATGACAGAGTGAGGATGAATACAACAAATAAATACACAGACATACATACACAAATACTTAATCAAATACCATATGGTTTAATTATGGTGGGCAAGAGCACCACATATGGCAAATCATAAAGCAAAATTCATACCACTCATGTAATTACTGATCTATGTTAAGGAGGGGGTTTTAAAAGAAATAATATGAATAGTAGGGTTTGAAGTTTACGGAAAAAAATCACTCTTTTATGCTGTTTCTAATCTAGGATAGAATTCATTTCCCACCTACCAGTTGGTTGCAATCCTGGTGCTGCTACTTCTCTGATGAAAGCTGTGATTATACCTGGGAACAACATAGCCGTTCCACATAAAGCCTAATGTATAATTTGGAACTTGAAGAGAAAAGAACTGCGCAGATTAAAAAATACTCTTACACATTCGAACATGGGAGGCTGGGGGACAGCAGTTTCACAAAGTCCTCTGAAAGGCACTTGTGAAGTTCCCCTATGGATCCTAAGGATTCCAGAGAACAGTTTGAGAACCCAGAACTGGCACAGTGAGAAACCAATCTTTTCAGCTTACGCGGTCTTGCCCTCGCTGTCATGTTTGGTGGCGCTGGCCCCCTTCTTGCCCAGCAGGGAAGCCACCTTCTCCGCGTCTCCATTCTCCACAGCCTGCAGCAGCCGGTCATCATTCTTGTTCCACTCATTGGTCTGTGGAGCAAAGGGGAGACGCAGAGCTGGTGAACAACGACAGTGGCCACAGCCGTACTGACCAGCAGCACCTCGGTCCTCCCCGTCGCCCACCCTCCTGTCACTCAAATCACAAACTGCCCCCAAATGGGCAACTTAGAAATACCTTCCCCTTCACCATGGAGACACCCAAGAAGGCTGGTTTCCCAAAAGAAAACATCAACAGTTCAATGAAATAGCGGCCAGTCAGCAAACTCTGAAATAAAGTAACTGCTTTTAACTGACGTTGGGAAGACGAGGCAACTTAAAAAGACCTCGTGGCCAGTTTACACATTAGCTTATTTCTAGCTAAACTTGACAGCTGACTCCTCAGAACACTGCCCTTTGACCTGGTCCACCGCTCACTGGGCCCGCGGTGTTACAGAACCAAACCGGCCAACAGCTCGGGGTTACCGCAGAGTGCATAGACACGCCATTTTTCATCTGCTTTTATTGCCACTCTTTCTGGCTTGCTTACTGGGCCCTGATTTTTGAGTTGCATATTGCTTTTAAATAGTTGTCAAAGCTACCAACTCAACAAAGTGTCACCAGAAATGAAACTTCTTCCTGATCAAGCTACAAACATCAAATAGCTTTAAGGAAAGCCTTTACACCCCTTAACGCCCAACCCCAACAATAACATAACTATGCAATACCACAGTAACAGTAAAGCTTTCATGTGTACAAAAACTAGGGTTTACTCTTAAGAAGGAAAGAAAAGATCTCTCTATAAGAGCAATGGACCTTGAGTATAAGACTATGAAGTTTCAAACAAGAAATGGCAGCAGCGGGGTGCTGAATGGTTAAGTTCATGCACTCTGCTTCAGTGGCCCGGGGCCTCACTGGTTTGGATCCTGGGCGCAGACATGGCATCGCTCATCAAGCCACGCTGAGGTGGCATGCCACATGCCACAACTAGAAGAACCTACAGCTAGAATATACAACTATGTACCGGGGGCTTTGGGGAGAAGAAGAAGAAGAAAAAAAGAAGATCGGCAACAGATGTTAGCTCAGGTGCCAATCTTAAGGAAAAAAAAAAAAGAAAGAAATGGCAGCAGTGAGCCATTGAAGGTTTTGGAGCAGAGGAGTGAGAGACTAAAATCAGTGACTGAAGAAGAGTCATTGGGAGGTTTATGAGGAGTATAGGATTACTAATGGGAGAAAAGATCCCGGGGGCACATTAAAGCCCCTGGGTCACTTTGCAGGCCCAGCCTGCCCACCAGACGTTCCCCAGCTAGGCCCACTTTCTGGCCCCTCCAGCTGTGGATACCAACACCCTGGGAAGGACAACTCCTCCCTCCCCAAAACTTTCTACAGACAGGTCTCCAGGGCTCTCTGCTTCCTTGTGACCTCTGAAGATAAGAACCTCCTGGCATGTCATATTAAAGGCTTTGCCATAGACCACAGGGAAGTACACCAAGGAGACGCTGGAGATTTAAAAGCTAACAGGAGGGAATTTTACGGGACCACAGTCTTCCGTGGTCCCAGTGTGTTCCCAATCTCTCTGCCCTGATGGAACTGGGAAGCCCAATAGGACTCTGCCTTCTCATAGAGCAAGGGAGGGCCCACCAGACATCCCAGCACCCCTCCAACCCCAGCCTAGAGCCAGGGCCTTTAGAGAAAGCCACAGGCCATGGAGGAGTAACATAGGTGGACCAGTCCCATTTCTTGGGACTCCCTCTTCCCCCGTGGCCATCGCTGAGTGCAAGAACACAGGGAGAATGAGGTAGGTTTGAATGAAAATCAGAAGTTGGTCCCCTAGGCTGCACGAACTTGAAGTCCAGAAATCTAGATTGGCACTTACACGTTAACACACCTTAAGTCACCCAAAGCATCTCTGTGCCTCAGTTTCCCAAGGCTTTAGACCAGAAGACCATTGTGATTCCTCTAATGCTCGAAAGGCTTAATCTATAAAATGCCCCAAACCAAACTTTGCTAGGGACTATCCTAGAGCAGTCCTGCCTGTGGTAATGGAAATGTTCTATACCTGCACTGTCCAAATCTGTAGCCACTAGGCCAGGAATTCTCGCCCAGGGGATTTTGCCCCTCAGGGGACATCTGGCAATCTCTGCAGACCATTTTTGATTGTCATGACTAGGAAATGCTAATGGCATCTAGCAGTTGGAGGCCCAAGGTGCTGCTAAGCATGCTAAAATGTACAAGCCAGCCGCCTCCCCCCAACAAAGAATGATCTGGCCCCAAATATCAATACTGCATTAGTCACCTGTGGCTACTGAGCACTGGATATGTGGCTAGTGCAACTGAGGAGCTGAATTTTTCACTTTAATGTTAGACTTCAAGTGCCAGCGGTTGGTGGCTACCATACAGAACAGTGCTGCTTTACACGACGGCTCTCTAAATATTTTTAACGTAGTAAGAATGTGTTTGGGCCAATGTCATCCACACTTCTCCTACAACAATCAAATCAGGTTTCCTATTGGAGGAACGCAATAAATCTATTGCCCCAGGCACAGGCATTTGTTAGCAGAATGGGAAGCTTTACTTAACAACAAAATGGAGCAAACACCAAGAAACAGATTGCAGCTTATTTCCCCCAGACTGCATTTTACAAGCCAAAACAAAGCAAAAAAGGTTTATGGAAGTACATTTAGGATCACTGATTCCTACCTTCATCATTCCGATGCTACATTATTAGTGTTGTCTTTTAAAATCCTCCCCAAACTTAAACTGATCAAATTAAAACTGGATTTGGAAGATCAAAAGGATATTAAATCTCAGACAACATGACTGAAAGTACTGATGCAAAGAAAGACCACATGAAAGGATTCTCCTTCTCAGCGTCACTAAGGCACTCAACTCTCGAGTAGAGAAAAATCTGATTACAGGGGTTCCCTAAAATTAGTTACAGGTGGATCTTTAGGGAGTTCAATTTCTATAGGACACAATAAGAAAGATCCACCCTCCCCTACTCTGGGGAAGACAAGGTCAATGGCACATCCCTTGAGGTCTGAAGTTCTTTTCTCTAGAGTCTCTCCCCAGTGCAGGCCAGAAGTTACTTTTCTCTCAGAGCAGATGAGGCAAAGAGAACATGGCTACCCACACACAAATATTTAATAAATTTAATTGAATTATAAATTAACTTCTTAATCCTAAACCTGTCCATGGAGATATTCTCTACATCTTCTCCTATATAACTATTCCATCCGGTGCCATATCCTGTACCAAACATTCTGAAACCGGGTTTCACTCAGTTAGTTGTCTGTTTTCAAAAGTAGTTAGACATGCATTACTAAAGCCCACCCTATGGACAACATCTCTGACGCTTGGGTCACCATGGCAACAGATGCTTAAGCTGTTTTTCAGTAACTCAGAGTCAACTCCTTGTTCAGTCCAGGCTGGTTAAGACCAAAAACTCATCAACTGGGCCTGCGTGAATGCCGATAGATGACCCTTTGACATCAGGGCCAAAAACTCAACCTTCAGATCATGCTAATGCCATTATTTTGGGAACATGCATCCTATGAAGAGCCATGAAGCTTGACTACACTTGCACAGATCATCTACTACCGCACTTATCCTTACCTCCAATCATCTATTCCCACGCTTCAGACCACTCTGCCCCTGTATCCCATAAATATCCCTAATCCCCATTTTCAGGGAGGCAGATTTGAGACTTGTTCTCCCCTTTCTTCGCTTGTCTGCCTTGTGAATAAACTCTTTCTCTGCTGCAAACTCGTCATCTCGGTGATCAGCACACAGCGTGTCTGGCAAAACGCACCGGGTTCCGTAACAATTCCATGGCCAAACACAAAATGAGACAAAATATGTGTTTAATGTATACTTTTAATGTCAGTGCTCCTGGGAATCCTGAAGTAAATTCCTCCCCCATCTCCATTCCTCTGCTCAGTGGTACCAAACTGAAATCAAGCATGAAAATGAATCTTAAAAAGTAATCTTAGTCAATCCACTGTCCAAAATTAGAGTTGGTCAGATAAATAGGTTGTGATATAATAAAAAATATATATTTGGTCTTTGTCCCAGTTCCTAGCACTAGAGCTTCTAAAACCAATGGAATTTTCTGAGTGATAGGGGTGAGAGGAACATCTTTTGTTATTCCTTATGAGGCCCTTTCAGCCTTACCTGCGTTTACATTAATGAGATGACTGGTGGTGAGAAGCCCTTAGAGAGCTTCAGGATTTGGGCTGGTTGCCAAAGGAGCCAACCAAGTAATTAGAGGGTTAGAACTTTTAGCTCCCCACCCCCCACCTCCAGGGAGTGAGTCAATCACCAACGGCCAATGATTTAATCAAGCATGCCTGCATAATAGAACCTCCAAAAAAACCCTAACCATGAGGTCTGGAGAGCTTCCAGGTCGGTGAACACATCAAGGTGCTGGGAGAGTGGAGCTAGGAAGGCACGGAAGCTTTGCGCACACACATGTCCATACCTTGCCCTGTGCATTTCTTCCACTTGGCTGTTCCTGAATTGTATCCTTTATAATAAACTGGTAATAGTAATGAAAATGCCTTCCTGATCTGTGAGCCATTCTAGCAAATTACCGAACCTGAGCGGAGGGTTGTGGGAACCCCTCGACTTTATAGCTGGTTGGTCACAATCGCAGTTGGCCCAGGATTTGTGATTGGCATCTGAAGCAGGAGCAGTCTTGTGGGACTGAGCCTTAACCTGTGGGGTCTGACGCTAACTCCGGGTTGTGTCGGAACCGCATCAAATTATTGGACATCCAGTTAGTGTCGGGAGAGTTGGAGAATCAGTTGTTGATGTGAAGAAAAATCCCACACGTTTGGTGTCAGAAGTGTTTTGTGAAAGAAGCAGATTTTAGGAGAGGTGAAGTTTGAAATTTTGCTATAACACCCCAAAGTAATTCACTCATACTCTGGAATCAGGGAAGGCCTGTGGAAACCACCATCATATCTGCAATATCCCCTCACCACCTGCGATGGAAATCCCCTCCTGTAGTTGGCATTCCCTCACAGGGCAGGCAAAGCTCTGCCTCCACACTGGGCTCCTAGTTCCCTCAGAATGGTGTTTTCAACCTATTAGTGGGTTAATCCAACATTTACAAAAAATTAAATAGAAAAAAATTAAAAGCATCATAGATGTATATACCATATTTAATAAGGTTAAACGCTTTATAAAACTTTTGCTTCTTATGTATGTGTGTCCTGGTGGTGATATAAAATATATTTCTTTTACTGAGGAATGACAATCAAAAACTTTGCACGCCACTGCTTTAGAAAGGTCTGTCATCCCATCCGTCTAGGGAAAGGCTTCCTTCCGAAGCCTAGCTCACACCCTGCAGGCACTTCAAAAGCCTTTCCTGGTGACCTCGCTCTGCTTCTCTCCTCCATCACGTCCCGGGGGACCCGCCTACTCATCTCCACTGAAGCCCACAGTCTAGACTTGATGAAATATTGCGTCCTGGCTTTTGTGTGCTCCTTTTGTCTCCCTGTCTTGAGCTCCCTCAAGGCACTGACAGCAGCCTTTATTTCTTACCCCCGTGGTGCCTAGCAATTGCTCAGTATCTGTTGCTGATTTTAGCAGGAATTTCTTCCCCTTGCTTAACCTAAATCTCTCCTGGCTTAGCAAACATTTGTTTTTTCATTTCTAAAACTCTTTCATTCTTTTGCAAACAATTATTTAATTATGTTATAGGTTTTATTTTTAATTTTACAGGCTCAATAAATCCAACTTAGCTTTTCTAAGACCCATTTCCCAACATTTTAATCATAGGTACACTTTCTCCGAATCTCTTCCCAACTAAGCAACCAAGCCTTATCAGTTCATTAGGGAGAAGCCTGTCTCCCAGATGTGAAAACCACTGGGCTATTTGTTAAATATTCAGACTCCCAGGCCCTGGAGCATCTGATTCAGGTGATCTGGGGTGGGGTCCTGGACTCACTCAGGTTCAACAAGTGCTCTCTGATTCTTACTGCAAGTTTGGGGGAATCAGAACCTATGCTAAGGCTAATCAGAGAATTTACTTGAAAGGATTTTCTTCCTCCGTGAAGCGTATTAAGGGAGAGGGTGGGAGAAGGGAAGAATTCTTCACTTTTCCTTGCAGAACTAGGTAGGTATTTTGTCCCCCACAAAAGCTGAATACATATAGGCTTTCCCTAGGAGTTGCATGTGCAACCTGTGTACAAGACGTATATAAAAATGTTAATGAAAGCATTGCTCATAATAGGCAAAAATGACAAATAATCATATGTCCAATAACAGAAAATGGATAAATTATAATCAAGCACCAAATTACCACATGGCAATAAAAATGAACAAACAACTACAAGCAACAATATGGATGGATGCTAAAAACAATATTGGCGAAAGAAGCAAGAGGCAAGAGTACACAATAGTTTGATTGCATGTGTATAAAGATGAAGACAGGAAAAATGGATCCATATTGTTTAGGGATGTATATGCAGATGGCAAAATTATAAAGAAAAGCAAGGACAAGGTTACAAACAATCGAGGATAGTGGTTAGGGGTGAGGGTGTGACATTTGATCAGGAAGGGACACCTGGGAGCATTCTGGGGTCTGTGTTCTATTTCATGACCTGGTTAGTGGCTCTACAGAGGTTTACTTGTTAAACGTTACATTCTTGTTTCGTGCACTTTTCTCTCTATGTGATTTATTTCACCCAGAATTTAGAAAGAAGTCTTGTGGTTCGCTTTCTGGTCAAATCAATACCGCACCATGTGCCCTTGGGCCGTTTGTATTCTCACTTGCTGTTTCCTCATCTCTAAAATGCAGGCAGCCTGGTATGAAATCTGTCTCTTAGGAGGCCTTACCAACCCAGGTGAGAATCTGATAAAAGTTACGATCCTTCCTCAGAATAATGCACATACACACAGAAGCTTGTGTACAATTGCAGAGGGTTCTCTATCTTAAACCCCAACCCCCAGCCCATCCATAAACCCAAGTTAAGAATGCCTGATGTAGAAAAAAGAGGCAGACTTCAAGTTTAGTGCTTTGGAGTTGAAATCCCAGCTCTACCACCTCCCATTTAGGTGGTCTCAAGCAGGTCATCAATGTCTGAGTCTCCATTTCCTTATCTGTAAAAGGTGGGGGGGATCACACCTACTTACAAATTATCCCAAGAATTAAATGTAATGTATACGACGGGCCTGGCACATATTAGGCACTCAAAAAAGAGTGATTATCATTATGACTGAGTTACATGATCTGTACTCTTCCTTCATGATTCATGCTCTATGAATCTTTTAATATTTACAGTTTAGGACCGATAGTCCACTACCCTTTCAGAGGCAGATAACGCCCTAATGCAAATTTAGATTCACAAATTTTCTACTATGCTCCTTAAAAATCACCTTTTAAAGGGCTCTAGAGAAAGCATTCACAGACACAAAATTAACCATTTTATTGAATAGGGCTCACTTTTCCAGCAGACTGTTTAAACAGACGCTATTTCAACAGAGCACATTAAGCCACATTTGCAAGTTCAGGAAGCCATATGTTACGTGCCGGAGACATGTGTAATGTGTCAGCTATGAAGGGCAGCATGTGGGAAAGGCGGACCTTACCTTCAATGTGGGCTCCAAACAGTCCTGCTAATACATCACCAGTGAGATTTTCAATGGCTGGCCTGTAAGTTTCCTATTCATCAAATCATTTCCAAATGACACCCACTTGCTTTTAAGAGTTTTCCCTGCCTTTTGAAAACCCTGCCTGCCTGCCTCCCTCGAGGGTAGCAGACACCATGTCAACCGTGTGATGAACGCCGGGGCTTTGGCAACTGACAACGTCTGCCCTTGGCCAGACATGGCATCACCTTCTTTTATTTTGGTTTAATCACTGGCAACTGAAAAACCAGTGGAAACTCAGTGGTCACAGACATCTGGCTAGTGGGCAGGTTTGACTTTTGGAATCTATCAACCCAACCAAAATAATCCAGTGGCACAGAGCAATCTAAGAAGAGAAAGAGTTTCTTTGACTTTCTTTAGGAAAGATGTTAAAACCCTAACCACCACAAATTAGGAGAGCTCCCGTTGTCTGGATCTGCTGGAGCAGCCGCTGGGAGGAGTGTATTTGAGAGATTATTTTTGGAAACGCCACATTTCTCCCTCTAGTTTACGGAGAGCAGACTATTTTGCCAATATAATCAGTAAGGCTAAGATGAAAGTTAGACAAAGTAGACAGTGTTTTCCCTGGGAAGATTTCAGATTCATACCATCCAGAAAAAAGAGCACACACCTCATATTTTAAGACAGAGGACAAGACACAGGCAAGCTTCTGGACCAGATGATATTTTCCCCTGTGTACTGTACCAGACAGTACTTATTAGATGTCCATCTACTAGGGACA
This sequence comes from Equus caballus, assembly GCF_041296265.1. Lineage (NCBI taxonomy): Eukaryota > Metazoa > Chordata > Mammalia > Perissodactyla > Equidae > Equus > Equus caballus. The sequence goes on from NC_091704.1 coordinate 45,186,995, forward strand.
AAAGTAATATAGAAAATTCTATAGATGCTGCATTCATTCATTCATTCAACAAATATTTACTCAGTACCTTCTATATAGCCGGCATTCACTTATTCAACAAATATTTACTTAGTACCTTTTATACAGCCGGCATAGTCTTTATTGAATTTTCTATATAGTTGTGGAGATAAAATACAGCCAAATGAGAAATATGCCAACAATACAAAACAGGGTATTAGAGTGGTAAAGTGAGCAAAATGGTGAATTGACTAGAAGGGAGGGACAACTTTTAGCTGGCAGGCAGGGAAGCTTTTTTGACTAGATAATGAACTAGACCTTGCAATGAGTAATATTTAGATTAATGGAAAGAAGACGAGACACAACGACTGAAAAATGCAAGATGCTTTTAGTAAATAGTGAGTTGATCCAAGTGAGGCCTTACAAGACTGCCCTCCTTAGTGTCTATGGAAAACCCAGAAAATTACCAATACATCATGACATAAACATTTGACAATTCTCCCAGTTTTAACAAGCCCAGCGGTTTCATACAGACCTTTCCATTTAATGTTAGTTACTTCAGACCAATACATGATAAGCTCATCCAAAATGAGTTTCCTCTCTCCTACGTTTTTATTTCAGATTACTCACACATGTAGGTTACTGTGTCCCTGCTATTCACCCTGAAATCCACCACCCTCCCTTTAGTAGACTATGTTGGTGATTCCATATAAATGCAGAATTGTGTGTCATGGACATAATACATAAATACCTCCATTCCGAAACAGACTGGACACTCTACCCCACCCCCTTCATCAAGCTACCCTACTCATTGCCTGCCTCCCCAGTCAGCCGAACCAGTTACTTCCCCTAGTTTGGCTCTCTCGTGCTTCTCTTCCACAGCTTTTGGCACAATTGTAACTCAATAGTATTTCTAAAGTATCTTTAAAGGTCTGTCAACCTCCCACTGGACTTGGAATTCCAGGGCGTGGCCAATGGCCAGCATCTGTCTTGTTCACCACTAAACCCCTGGCTGCTTGCCTACTGCCTGCCAGATGGTAAGGGCTCTGCTCAATTCAGCGCTGCTCATTGAACAGCTTCGTTTTTCTTCCTTCTACCTTGGGAGCCACTACTGATTAACTCCTTCTCCGCTGATGCCTTTGTTTCAGGCTACAAATGTACTTAAAGTCTCCAAAATCCTACCAAATTCTTTCCTTGACTCTGTTGACCAATATTAAAACATTACTCTATATTTAAAAACCATGTCACATGAGGTAAAAGCAGTCTCATGGAGAGAGAGATAAGTCTTGGAATGGGTCAAGCCAACTTTTACCCTCCAGGGAGAAAAATGGTTCTACCCAATTCAAATGGCTTCAAGCACTCATTTATTTAGTATCTCTATATATCAGGTACTGTGCAATGTCCTAGGGATAAAAAGATGTATATGACATAATCTTGGTCCTTCAGGAGTTCACAGACTTCTAAGAATAGAAACATACCCAATAATTACTTACAATATTGTTTGCTTATTTTTTTTTTTTGAGGAAGACTAGCCCTGAGCTAACTACTGCCAATCCTCCGCTTTTTGCTGAGGAAGACCAGCCCTGAACTAACATCCATACCCATCTTCCTCTGAAAGATACAGTTTTAAGGTTTTGTTTTGGTTTGTTTTTTGTTTTTTATTTTACTTACAATATTGTTTGTTGTGCTAGGCCAGTGCTGTGAATGAAGTACGTCCTATCAAAGCCCCGAGTGGACACTTTAAAGAGTAGAAAGCTAAAGCAGTTCAACTTAAAGGAAAATGAAGGCACTCTTTAGGATGAGCAAGATTTAAGTGTGTTTATAGACTGAGGAGAGCAAAGGAGTCAGTGGAGAAAGACAGAATGAAAAATATAAGGGGGGAAGATGGCATTGAGGCTTCAACCCAGGCGGAAGGCTGATCTTTGTAAATTAGAGTCATGTTCTGCCTCTGAGAGAGTAAAGACGGAGAGGAGGGTGAGCAGAGATGCGGTAGTAGAGAGGAAGTCAGTTTGTGTTTTACAGCTTCTGTTTTCTTAGGGAAGCAGGAGGCAAAGTACGTAAGGTCAGTGGTGGGCTAAGTTTGATAAATGTTCCAATAGCTAATGTTCCCAATAGCTCCTGGGGGAAATGAGAAAGGAAACCCACTTAAAATGAGTAAAGGGGTTTTCAAGCAGCCCTGAAGGTCCAGCTGAGAGTAGGAATTATAACTCCATAAAGAAACCATTTGGTAATGTCATGTGATTTTTCACTGGAAGCACCGGGTAGGATGGGAGCAAAGGGTGGTTAGCTTGATCCATGACTGGAGACTAGAAAGACAGGTAAAGCAGAGATTTCAGGGTCAAAAGAATAGGAGATGCCAGCAAGCGGGTATTTGAAATGATCATGGGATCAGGGACGGATAAGGATAAGGTCTAGAGCATAGTCCTCTAGATCAGAGGCAGATTGTTGGACCGGTCACTTATATGAATGTTAAGAGTTCCCAGGATGGCAGAAAGGAAAAATGGGAGTTGGGAGCCAAAATCCTGGAGAAATATCAAGCAACATACAAGTCCCAAAAAGATAATGAAGAAAGCGAGATGAGAGTGGCCCAGCATAACCAAAGAGCAGTGACTGACAACTGAGAAAGGAGTGATGACGTTGTAGGGCAAGTAGGTGAAGCCCTCCTATGAAGAAGTGGCTTCTTGTGCTCTGCTGAGCTTCTACTATGTCCTAGTCCCTTCTGGGTGTCCTAAAGAACTGATTTCATTTAAGTCACCATAACCACCTGTACTGGGATGAATAGTGTCTCCACAAAATTCACGGCTTCCCTGAATTTCAGAATGTGACTTTATTTTGGAATAGGGTCTTTGCACATGTAATCAAGTTAAGACGAGGTCACAGTGGATTAGAGTGGGCCCCAAGTCCAATGACTGGTGTTCTTGTAAGGAAAGAGGGAAGACACCGAAGAGACAGAGAAGAAGGCCATGTGAGACAGAGGCAGACAGTGGGGTTATGCTCCCATTAACCAAGGAATGCCAAGGATGGCTGGCAAACACCAGAAGCTATAAGAGGCAAACAATGATTCTTCCCTAATGCCTTTGGAGGGAGTATGGTCCTGCGACACCCTGATTTTGGCTTTTGGCTTCCAAATCTGTAAGAATACAGTTCTCACAATTATATTAAGCCACACAGTTTGTGGTAATTTGTTACAATAGCCCTAGGAAATTAATACACCACCCTACGAAGTAGGTATTATTATCCTTATTTAACTGATGAGGAAACTGAGGCTCAGAACATGAGTACCTTGTTCAAAGTTACAAGACCAGAAAATGGAAGAGTGGGGATTCAAACCCCAGACCTTCGGTGCCCTTTGCACTGCACAGTCCCGCCCCCTACATAGGCCCATCACACTGAGAAAACCAGGCTGAACACACATCTTGGCGTGGTGGGCCATGTGAGGCGGAGGGAGAGACCTCAAGTCTGGTGGTAGTGAGACTGGAAACTCAGAGTTCTAAGTCCCTTTTAAATGCAGGAACCACACCTAAAGCAAACTCAATTGTCAGTAGACAAAAGCATTTAAAGCCTGATTATCTACTTTACAAGCATGTTCACAGTAAGGCCTTTGAATAGTAAGCTTAGATATACATTTATGTAAATGGGATTTGATTTACTCAAAGAAATACTCATTGCTTAAAAGGAGGTACAAGTGTAACAGTAAATAACTTAAGGCCTGAGAGAGGCTTTCCTTGCACACAGACAGATACTTGGAGACACGTCTGGCTATAATCCAAGCACACACTAAAAGTATTTTTGGCATGTATTTGAGCATAATAAGCAGCTACAACCCCTGAGCTTTGCTCTTTACCCAAGTGGCACAATAGAGGTTTCACATGAAATATCCAGACAAAATGATTTCATCCACAAAGTCTTAAGTCAAATGCTTAAGTGCACTTTAAGCATCTAAATGGTCAGAGTGGAGGATCAGGGTGGTCTCTTATTCTGATCATGCCTGGGCATCATGCCCAGGCATCATGCCCTTTATAGATGTTAAATGATTACCAAGGGACAAAATGATACCTAAAGAAATTTACAAGCAAAGGAAACAGTCCTTGAAGACATAAAGTCTATGTGAGATCTGATTGCTCTGTATTTTCTACTACACCACTCCTTCCTGCACCCAAACCTACACCACACACACACACACACAAACACACCCTCTTCTGGAACCAGTTAATTCAACAGGTGAAAGCTAGGATCTTCAATGGGGTAGGGGTCAACCCCAGGCCCAGGGCATCTCAATTGCCTATGACTTGTTTTCTTGTTTGAGGACTAAAAGAACATTTGAGGACCACAAGGTTAGGGTAGGAGGCCAAGGCAGCTCCCCATATTTGACGTCCCCTAACCCTAGCCAAGTATAAGTCATTAGCGACTACAGTCGGTTGAATGGTGTCCCCCAATCATTCACGTCCACCTGGAACCTTAGAATGTGACTTTAACTGGAAACAGGATCTTAAGACGAAATTATCCTGGACTTAGGATGAGCCCCAAATCCAACAACTGGTATCCTTATAAGAAGTGAGAACAGAGATGGAGGAAGAAATCAGCATGAAGATAGAGGCAGAGATTAGAGTGATGTGTCTACAAGCCTGGAATCACTGGCAGCCACCAGCAGTTATGAAAGAGGAATGGGACAGCTTCTCCTTCAGAAACTCCGGAATGAACCAACCCTGCTTATGCCTTGACTTTGGACTTCTGGCCTCCTACTCTGTGAGAGAGAAATTTCTGTTGTTTTACGCCACCCAGTTTGTGGTAGCCCTCGGAATCTAATCCAGTGACACGTGGAAAGAGGGTTGCTCAACCAGCACAGAATGCCACACACACACACACCAGCCCATACTCCATCCCCACTGACTGCAGGTCGACAGCAAACTTCTGCAGGAACCACAGATGACACTGATTTGTTTCTTGCTTGTTCACAGACAGTCACCAGGCAGTGTCTTGGGCACAGACACTGAAATGGTGAACCTGGCATAAGGTGGCTGTGTCTAGCATTTATCTCAAGGCTGGTGGGACTGCCAAACTTTTAAAAATTTAATTCTCTATGTTTTTCAAATTTTTTTAAAGGAAAAAAAAATTATGCTAAAAAAATCAAGTGACTGTTGAACATAGTGTTTCTCAAAGAGCATGGCTACACGGCTGCCCGTTAGAATCACCTAAGTCTTTCTGAAAAAATACAGATGCTAAATTTTAAACATTCTCTATGCGATTCTATTGTCAGCCAGAATTATTCTTCCCCTGACAACAATGAAGATGGCAAGTTAGCCTGAAATTAACCACGTTTGTATCTGTTAAAACGCTGAACTAGACAAGAGGGTGAATCTCAGCATCCATGCCTTTTGGCACATAAAGATGGAAGCAGCAGCAGCAGCAGCCCATCAAGATGCCCATCAGAGAGAAGAGTCTGAACCAAGCTCACTGCACCTTCCTTCAGAGAAGCCCCTCATCTTGATGTCCCTACCTTGGTTAGTGGTGCAGTCACCCAAGACAGAGACCCCAGCTCTGTTCCTCTCCCGCCATGTCCCCAGCCAATTACTCACCAATGACTGTCTATCAATGCTGCCTCTCCAGTTCCTTCCTTCGGCCAATGTCTTTGTTTAATCCAGTTTAGTTCAACAAACACCTTTATGGTCCTTACTTTTGCCAGGCATCATGCTAGACTCTTTAGATGGGGCCTTCCTCTTTGCTAAGTTCCTGGGGCACAGTGACAGGTATAGATACTTAGAGAACCAGGGAAGAGGTTCTGGCACAGATAACTGTTTATCTGGGACATTTTGATAGCCTCTTAACTGGGCTTTCCACTTCCAGCTTCCCCCTTCCTTCCTCCAGGCCACCTTCCATGGTGGTTAATATTCTTGCCTACTGTTCTGGCTCACTTTCCTACACAAAATCATCCATGGCTATCTATGGCCAAGAGATCTCATACTCTTTAGCACCTGTCCACACACACAACTGAAGGCTTTTCTTAATCCAGTTTTAAACCTTAAATTCCACTCTGCTCTCCCTCTGGTCCAAGCCCCCCGCCCCACCCCCACCCCATCCGGAGCTTGGCTCCAAGATCCAAGTTATTCTTTCCTCTTCCTCATTGTAACTACTCAAGTAACTTTCCCATTTCTCATTTTTATCTTGTCATCTCTCTGCCAAGAAGGCACAAAGTTGTTCCCTGCCTTCCATTTTAACAAATTTTTACACTAGCATTCGAATTAAATGGTTTTCCCATTTCACATCTTCTTACAGAGAGACAACATAGTGTAGGGCTAAGAGCTTGGATTCTGGGTTCCAAATCCTTGCTCTACAACTCACTAGCTGTGTGACCCTGGAAAAGTCATTTAATTTTGTATGTCTCAGTTTCCTCATTTGTAAAACAGGAGATAACAGCACATTTAAAAATATTTGACTTCCCAAACAGATTGCACTTGATGGTAGAAACCTTCCTATCCTTCCATAGTGACCCTCCTACCATAGATAACTTGATATTTTCTAACAAATCAATACATTAAAAATAAGTTTTCTCCAGGGCCAGCCCAGTGGCATAGTGGTTAAGTTCGCGTGCTCCACTTTGGTGGCCCAGGGTTCACAGGTTCGGATTCTGGGCACAGACCTCCACACTGTTCATCAAGCCATGCTGTGGCAGTGTCCCACACACAAAATAGAGGAAGATTGGCACAGATGTTAGCTCAGGGCCAATCTTCTTCACAAAAAACCCCCAAAAAACAAAAACAAAAAAACCACCTTTCTCCAGCTTGGAAGAAACATTCCAGTATTCCAACTCATCACTACCATTCCAAATGTCCATCTACGCTACAACTGAATTTGGAAGCCTCAAAAAAACCGGAAAGTGACTTAAATATCAAAATACTACATACATATAACCACAATGTTTAATGTTATCAGAGGTTAATTTTAAATAGTCTAAATTTTTAATATATTTGAGGAAAGAGATACCACTGATTTATTTATAACAAATCTCTTATCATTCTCTAGAAAGGGCATATCTATTATAGCCTTTCCACACTCCAATAATAGCAAACCCAAAATAAACTCCAATATCCACCCACAAGGGAAAAAATCTGGCTCCAAGAAATTATTTCTGCCTGACATCTAAAGGCAGAGGGGCAGCGTTTTTAAGAGCACAAGACAGGGGCCATGATGTTTATCAGTCTGATCTTTCTGAGGCTTCCCATGAGCCTGCGCACAGATAGCCCTTTTGCAGTCCTCTCCTCAGTCCCCAACAAAAGCCCAAGAAGGCTTAACCCTGTAACTGCACATTTCTTAACAAAAGAACAGAGACACTGGCAGATATGGAGAACTTTGGAAAACTCATCGAGGATCCCATATGTGAGGCCTCATTCATTATCCTTTTAGAGCCCACAAGGGATTCCAAAAAATGTTGTCTTAGAGTTTTATGATTCTGCTAGACACCAAGTGCCAAGTAAACACACAGAAAAATCGCCAAAAGGGGTAAAATTCTAGTCAAGCAATGTTGGAACTCTAATGTGTGGTCTTGGGCTATGGATTTTGACCTAAATCTAATATAGATGTCAGGAATCTGCAGACTGAACACATACACTGCAAATGAATGAGTCTATTTATTGTTAAAATGGTGAAATAATAACAAAAACACGGATGCTTTTGAAATTCTGAAACTCCGTTTTCCAGGGCATGCTACACACAAGTTATTATCTCGTAGAGACAATTTATACTCAAAGTCACTTGGTGTACAGCTAGTGGTGTCCCACAGACTGTAAGTTCAAGGGCAGGGGCTATGGCTTTTTCAATCTGTACCCAGGCACCTGGAACAAGGGCTGACACATGACCAGTGATGAATAAATGTTTGTTAAGTGAACAAATGTTTGCCTCAGTAAAAGATTCAGCAAAGCACTGGGCTTTTTTAAAGATAATGTTGCTCCTAAAAATCCCAAGATAGTCTTTCCTCTTCTCCTCTGCAACTATTCGAATGTTATTATCCCAACATTTTCATCTTGACACCTCCCTGCGCTATTTGGGCATCAACTGACTCCTTCTGTCTATTCTAACAAATGCAAACTCTTTACATGATCAGGTCCGCAATCTCATTCCCTCTTATTGAAACACAGTATAATAGAGTGCTTTAAAGTGTGGACTCAGAAGCCAGACTGCCTGGGTTCAGAGCCCAGTTCCACCACTCTGACCTTGGGCAAGTTACTCACCTCCTGTGCGCCTCAATTGTAAAATAAGAGATAATGAGAGTAACCTCTACCATAGAGTTGTAAGAATTAAATGAATCAAATATTTGCAAAACATTTAGAGCAGTGTCTGCACATAGTAAGCATTCGGTACATGTTAACTAACATGGTTATTATTCACACTCTTAAGGGAATGCCTATTCTGTTATTTTGAATGACGGTTCTTTTCCTCTAGGATTGACTGATGTTCACATTCACAACACAATCCCTTGGCCAAACCCAGATTTACTGACTTGCTATAGCATAGATGAGATACACCACAGACTATGTGCAAGTCCAGAAGCTCCAGCTGCAACCATACTCTAAGCTAAGCTACTAAAGTGATTTGGACCGCAGGAGAATTCATCAATGTCTTAAACATCTTGAACGATTTATCACTGTCCCATTCAAATGAAATGCAAAATATAAAATTACGGGAAAACTTGGATCTGCATAAGAAACTATGGAAAGATGATATCCACAAGTCAGAAACTTCAGGGAATTTCTTACAGTTTTAGGTCAGATGGGACAAGTTTGAAGAAAGGCCAGTTGGACCAACAATGATGTCAAGCTGCCCTCTTGACTGCCAGGAAAATGCCCGAAACAGATCCCAACAAAACTCCATTCATGGTGCCTAATTCAGAGGGATAAAGGGTGATGGTCAGTGTGGGTCACGTCCACCTGGCTCCCACTCGATGTCACCATGAAGTGTACCACATGTCAAGAGGACACTGAAAAAACACGGAAGACCAATAATACAGGCATGTGTGGCCAGTGCCTATGGAAGTCGACTGTGCCTGGACAGGAAGGGAGCACTGCCCCAAGGAATTCCAGGCTGTCACTGACACCAAATTCTGGCATAGACAGGAGCTTCTTGCTATATTAGGCCTTCGGGCTGCTGGACTTCTGAAATGGCAAAGTGCAGGAAAACAACTATAGATTTCCCTTCTTCTTTTTTTGGGGGGCCGGGGGGGGAGGGCTGAAATATTTGAACAGGAATTTTATAATATCTGATAGAACCCACCTCTTTTCTCAATTCCAGATAAGCATAGCCCTCCCTCTATAAATATCAGCTGACAGAAACAGCACAGGTCCTAAGAAAAGCTTCAGCAGTCCAAAGAAGAGAATTTCTTTGAGGAATCAGAGCACATTTGTTCCTATGAAACAGAATTACCCTTTAAGAAACAAGAGAAGTTTCTTAATGTGTGCTTTCAACTAGATTCAGGAGAAAAATATGTCTATGAAACTGCTCTATAGAACAATCTGGAATCAAAGCAGACAGCATGGAGACACCAAATTTAAAACGTGCTGGAAACAGTGAAGAGCAGACTGAGGAATCTAGGAAATTTGGAGTTAAAGACAAGTTTAACTCAAAGGAAAAGAAAAAAAAAACCAGTAAAATGGAAAGGAACAAAAAGAATCCAGACAATATAATTTATGATGTAGGAATCTAAGCAAAATTAAAAAATAAAACTATCCTGAGCTTAAAAAACGTTTGTCTATAAAATTAAATGACTCTCCAAGAAGTAGCTAGAATTAGTGAGAGGGGAAGGCAGAGAAGAAGTGACCAGTATCTTGAGACATATTTTGCTGAAATTTTTGAAATTTGAAGGATAAATTAAAAACTCTGTTGGTATCCAGGTACGAAACAGGTTATTTTCAAAGGCTCCCCAAATAGGGCAAGGTCAGATTTCTCCAAAACGGTCAACCCCAGAAGACAGTGGACCATCACCAACAGAGTTTTGAGAGGAAATCAGGCATCATGCAGTAATTCTATCTGAAAAATAGTCCTTCAGATGCACAGAAAACAGAAACGTTCTCAGACACACAGAGACTGAGAAGGTGCTTACCTAAATGCCTCTTTACAAACTTTCAAAGGCATGGCCAAGAAATGAATCAAAATAAGAGCCCCAAAATCTAGAAATTTCGGTTAATATAGATGTTGTATGGCAAAAGAAGGAAAATTGTCATTAATATGGCTATAAACCAATGAAGATGTAAAATAAACTTGGAACTTGAAAACAAGGATGCAATGTTGACGGCCATCACTCTGTACTAAACAGTTAGACTTGATTCGAAATTTAAGACACCATATTTTCCTCCAAAACACCATCCTTGCATAAAGAACATCCTGCTGGAAGGTGGGGATCTTCTTGGAATGTATGACAGGTACTAACTCAGATAACCCCATGATCCCCATAGGATTTTTGAAAATCAAACCATTCTCAAGATCTGCTTCCAAAGTTTTATGCTAGTATGACTTTCCTTAAGTTGTCAAAAATCCTTCAAGCTCAGCTTAAATGCCACCCCTTTACTGCCAGCGCATCGTGTACCATATTAGAATTATTTGTGTGCTTATCTCACTTATCTCTGAATCGTTCTATTTAATACCCTGATTGTACCAATTACAGTATCCAGAACATAAAAAGGATTCTACAGATTTTAGACAATAAAGTAAAATGTGGCAAACATTAAAAAGATCATTCTTTTAGCAAAAGTTTTTCATGTAACACTAAGGAATTTTTGTGCCTTCTCTCACTATCATCTCAATTTATTCAAACACACATGGTACACAGACTTTTATGAAAATGCTTCAATTTAACCTGAATTTCAATCTACTTAATCAAAAGCCTTTCCAAAATGTGGCCATAACTATAGAATTTTAGGTCGAGTTGGCACAAAAAATACTTGCATTTTTCTCGTACACTAGTATACATATTTCAGCTCTGCCCCTTCCTTCACAAAAGGTTAAAAACCACCTAGCTCGGGAGCTGTTGGGAAGATTAAACAAGATAATGCATGAAAACCACACAGGAATGTGCCTTGCATATGTGAAGTGCCGAGTAAATGTTGGCTATGATCAAGACCAGCTGTATCACATACCTTGCATTGTGTGATGCCTCGGGATGCCACAGGAAATGAGCCCTATGGCCAGGTTTCTACCCCTCAGGGCCTACAGGCTGATATTCAACTCGTATCCTCGAAGAGATGCAGACCTCTGGTACCATTTCCCTGCATGCTATACTCCATCCTGATTTATTAAGCTCTGGGCACTTAAATAATCCCTGTAGAATTAATTTTCCTAAAACACTTCAGTGATTCCAATAAATTACAAAATAGTCAGGATATAAGACAAATAGCCTTTGGAGGCTCTTTCTAAAGTTCACATTTTCTAGTCTTCAAAATGAAGGCTACAATATGATTTTTAAAGTTACTTGGAAGATTTATATTGTAATAAAGGCATTTTTCCAAATTACCACATGCATTTACAAATGCCAAATGATATTCAGGATATCCAGTTGTTGAAATATAAGCCAGATTGTGGGATGAAGTCATAGTTATTAGGCTAAGTAAGAGAAAAAACTGACTCAAAGCCTTAATGTTCAGAGATTATGAGAAACGTAAAAAATATTCAGTAATTGAGGATGTAGGACGCATAGAAGACAAAAGAGTTATACAAGTAAATACTCTAGCTTTTCATTAAGTTAACAGTATAATTCTTTAAAAATATATTTACATAAGAAAACAAGATTCATTGTACAAAAGTTCAAAAACTACAGAGAATTAAAAAGACTGAAATTAATAGAATCACTTTCAATCCTATCATTCAAGAATAATAATAACCCTGTTAATTCTTTTGTACCAGTTCCTATTTTTTCTATGCATAAAGCGAATATTTTCTTTTCTACCTGCTATCCTCACCAGGTAATATATACTAAATATTTTCCCATGTCAAGAAAGAGCTACATCCAAAGTTCTTACTGCTAAAATGGTAATGAACATCTAGGTGGCTGCCAGGTTTTCACGATCAGAAACAGCTCTGCCTTGAATATCTCTGAACATCATGTCCGTATAGCAGTGTGCTTTCAGGAATAAATGAGATACGGTACAAGTGCTGCTGGAATCTTCCCAGTCCGCCAGCTAATGCTTCAATTCATAAGTTTACAATATTTTTAACCTTTCAGACCCCTACTGACATCACTCAACATAAATGCTTTTCCTTCTACCAAAACACCTTTGGCGCCTAGAGTCTATGATGGAATATCAGTATGATTTTTCCTTTTGCATCAGCATTAGAGACAAAGCCCACTGCCAAGGACAGAAAACTACTAAGTGACTCAACTTCTAAAAAAACTGGGGTTGGGGGCTGGCCTGGTGGTGCAGCAGTTAAGTTCACACGTTCCCCTTTGATGGCCTGGGGTTATCTGGTTTGGATTCCAGGTGTGGACATGGCACTGATTGGGCAAGCCATGCTGTGGTAGGCATCTCACATATAAACTAGAGGAAGATGGGCACAGATATTAGCTCAGGGCCAGTCTTCCTCAGGAAAATGAGGAGGATTGGCGGCAGATGTCAGAGCTCAGGGCTAATCTTCCTCAAACAAACAAACAAACAAACAAACAAAAAATCCTTCCTCCAGAAGTTACTAAAAGGTAACACAGCCAGCCCTGTTAATATTAGCTTCTTAGTCTCTACCAGAATACTGAAGAGAAGGGAGAGTAAGAGTCCCTTAAGGAGAGGGTGTGCTCAAGCTTCCAGGTACCCCACCTCACTCCCTGCCCCCCACCAAGTGGTGGGCGTATAACAGAATCACGCAGAGATTGGGGGTGTCTGCAAGAAAGAAAAACCAACATCCCTTTCACTGGTTGCCAATCTACTTAGGCAGTGGATTGGCTGATTTCCCTGTGTCCTTCTGAGCAGGAGAGAACTGGAGAGAAGGGGCTCTGGGGGGGAAAAGGAGGGAGGCAGCACCAAGGAAGCAACTGACACACCCACAGTTTGGAGAGGCAAGGACCAGTGAGTTTCCTGGGAGTCAAATGGACACCATGGAATGAAGCCTGACTTGAGCCATCTTGCTCGTACCCTAACCAAGATGGCTGCCCCAGGGTAAGAGGACCCCCGCAGTGAGGGGCGTTAGCAAAAGTCTAGCTGGAGGCAGACCCCCTGAATCAGGGAGCTGAGACCTGGGATGTACACTGAGCCAGCTGTTGGCCAGAGAAAGAGCCTTGACCAGCCAGAAAAGGACAGCACCTGCACCCAGCTAAGCGTAGAGATGTCCACCTTCCCTGCTCACCTCCATGCTTCCTCTGTCCCCAACCTCTGGGGGGGCCAGATCCCAAATGAGCAAGGGGCAGAAGGAGTGACAGGGCAGAATATCCCAGGTCTCCCTCAATTCAAGTCCTTTGAGACAGATTCAAGCTGCACTGGAGGAAAGAGAGATTTAAATCAAGTTTGAGATAGATTTTTCAAACTGGATTAATCTCTGGAAGCTTATGGAAGTTGACTGGTGTGAAGGGACAGGAAAGGAAGATCCTGTTTGGTGTGGTTGAAGGCAACGACTGAAGAGAGATAAAGACCCTTTCAAAATTACCCCTATAAGATCGGGACAGTTCAATAGAACAATACATCCTGAATATGGTTAAATACACGTGTTCAATAGGGGCATTGCAGCACTGACCTAGACCTGGGCTCAGATCCTGGCTGGGCCTATTCATTCCTTCATTTACTCATTCAGCAGATATTTACTGAGCCCTTCTGTGCACCAGACAGAGCTCTGAAGACCAACAAAGGCCCTGGGCTGTGGAAGGTTAAATTCCAGGAGCATGTGTGATTCCGGGGAACTTCCTTAAACTTCCTGGGCCTCGGATTCCTTCGAGAATCTTGTTCTCACGTATCCTCCCTAATTAAGAATCCTGGAAATTAAGTATAATAAAATAATCTGGGAACTGAGATGAACAGCTTGTGTTTCAGAAACACAAGCCACATGGAGGCTTCTAAACATAGAGAAGTTACTCCAGGCTCTCAGAATAGAGCGGGGGCAAGTGGCTGCGAGAGGAAGGCAGTAATGGTTTGCTTTGTGTGTCAATTACAGCCTCATTATCATTGTTTCTAGATATAAGGGGGGAAAATCCTCTAAGTATCAAAAAAAAAATCTATATTAGTGACTTTAAATATCAAGCAGGATGAATATTTTAAAAATTAAGGTAAGTGCTAGTCCTTTGTAAGGTAAGAGAGACTCAGAGGAACTGTCTTGGTAAAATTAGTGAGGGTAATTCAACACACCCAATACTACTGCTATATCAATATACACTATCAAATCCATGGGCCACATTTTTCCGGCACTTGTAGAGAGAAAGGCCCTCCCGGGCCCTGGTCCATGGACTGCAGCTCAGTATCAGTGCAGAGTAGAAATGCCACACGCCTCAAACACCACTTTCCCTGGCAGCAAGGAAGCCCCAGTGAGCTGACCTCAAGGCCACAGCCCTCTTGGGCAATCTCTAGAAGGCTGCTGTCCCTGAACACAGCCATGCTGGACCTGTGCCTCTGCTTTTTCTTACTAAGCCATCTCCAGAGGTCACTCCACTTCAGGCCCTGTGATTCTCGCCTTGCCATGGCTTTAGGAGACGGAAAGCAGACAGCAGGAGGGGAAGGCCATCGCTTCCCCCTCCCTCCACCTTCGCTCCCTTAGGACAACATGCCACCCTGGCCATGTCTGGACTTCCGGAGGGTCAGGACATTCGTCACTCGGGTTAATCCTCAACTTCCCTGCTTTGAATCTGTGTGAACTTCCCCCGGCTGCTGCAGTCTCAGCATTTTCAACTGTCTTCTATCAAAACAGGAGCTGAGATGGCAAAGTTTACCAAAAAACTTGACCAGAGGATCAGCCTCTTAACTAGTTGTGTCCTTAAGTTATTCTTTCCCAAACTATTTATAAGAAGCCACTTGCTATTTCTTTTTTTTTTCTTTCCTTTTTCTTTTTGCTTCTGCAAAAGGGAAGCACTTAGGTAGCTGAGGGCCAAGAAACTGGAAAATGGAAAAGCGATATGTAAGACAACTCTGCCAACAGCCTCCACGTGTCCAGGTCCGAAAATGCAAAACCCCCCACAGGTCAAAAGTACTAAAGCTATTCTCTTGCTTATTCTAAAATAAATAAGTAAATGTATAAATATACAAATTAATAAATGTCTTATAGATGAGTTTATCTAGGGTATATAAGTGCAAAAGAATTTCCCATTTACTTAAAATATAAACACCCAAGATGTACTTTGTTAAATAAAGTATCTCCGTTCTAGGTAAAGATAAATAATGTAGTTTAAATATATGTATGTGAGCATATTTTCTCAATTCACAACATTGCACATTTTTATCTGTTTATCTTAAGGTTTTAAAAACAAAATATAACCACATAACAGAAAATTATAAAAAGAGAGACAAGAGGAACATCCACACCCATAATTTGATACTCTGCTAAAAACAAAGTTCAACATTTAGCTTTCATTCCTTTTAGTCAATCTTCCTTAGTGTCTCTTTTCTAGCACAACTGACTTTTGTCTTGCTGTCTGTCACTCTAATATATAAAAAGCAACCTTATAGGGCAATAAATTTTTATTTTATAGGATACACAAAATTCCATAAATTATTTTTAAAAACTTAATTAGCACTCCTCTGTTGTTCAGTATTTAGGTTATTTTCAGAATGTGATACAAAGAACACAGACAGAAACATATCTGTGCATACAGTTTTCAAAAATATCTTAGATAAAATTGCTTTCCATACAGAAGACCAGCAAAGTATGAGGGTACTGGGTATCATCATTGTAGAAAATATTTACAATGACACAACAATGGGCAAAACTTGATAATTGTTTTATTATGGAAATATTTAAACACATCCAAGAGTAAAGAAAATAACTTAGCATCTTCTTCGATGACTGTCAGCTGGCGTCTGTCTCATTTCAGTTATACTCCCATTGTAAATACTTCCCTCGCCAGATCATCGGAAGTAAACCCCAGACTACAGAGCATAGCATCAATAAATATTTCAGTATGTGTCTTGAAACGATAAGAACTCATTTTTTAAAAACACAACCACAATACCATATCACATCTTAAAAAAAAAATCACACTAATGCCTTCAATACAGCAAATATCCAGTCAGTATCCAAATTTTCCCAATTGTCTCATAAATTTTTCCTGGTTTGTTGCAATCAGGATACAAATAAAGGTCCTTACATTGTAAATGGCAGTTCCATCTCTTCAGCCTCCTTAATCCATAGGGCCCCTCCCTTCCCACTCGTCTTTTTCTTTAATTTACTTGAAGAAATAAGGTCAATTGTCCTATACAGTTTAAATCCACTGCATCTCATAAAGACATTTAACATGTTCCTCTATCTACTTACTTCCTATAAATTGGTAGTAGAATCTAAAGGCTTGATCAGATTCAAGTTCAATTTTTTTGGCAACAATAAGTACTTCATAGGAGGTGCTGTGTAACTCCACCAGAAGGTACAAAAGGTCTGGTTGCCTTTTTTTTTTAAGTAGGGTCTTTGGGTTCAAAATTAATTTTTTTCTCTTTTTTTTTGGTGAGGAAGATTGGCCTAAAGCCAACATCTGTTGCCGATCCTCCTCTTTTTGCTTGAGTTAGATTGTCTCTGAGCTAAAATCCGCGCCAGCCTTCCTCTATTTTGTAAGTGGGACGCTGCTACAGTACGGCTTGATGAGCAGTGTGTAGGTCTGTGCCCAGGATACAAACCTGCAAACCCAAAGCCGCCGAAGCAGAGCATGCAAAGTTAACCACTACACAACCAGGCCAGCCTTGAGTTTAATATTTTTAACATTTTATTATAAAAAATGCCAAGTGTTTTATTATAAAAAAAATTCAAACAAGAGGAGAGAAAAGAATATAATGAATCGCCATGTATCCATCACCCAGCTTTAACAAATGTCAACTCACTTCCTTCACATTTCATCCATGCCCTCATTCACTTCTCTCTTCCTAACCTAGACTATTTTGAAGCACATCCCAGACATCATATAATTTCATCTCTCACTATTTCAGTGTATATCTCTAAGAGACAGGGATTTTTTTTTAATAGCATTATAACGTCTAAGACTTTTAAGAATAATTCCTTAATATCATCAAATCTCTAATTAGTATTCATATTTCCTCAATTGTAGTGTAAGATATTTTTGGAATTTGATTTTAATTTGCAGTGTCTGATTAATGGTGAGGGAGAACATGTTGAGTTTCTGGCAGTGAATTATCTTCTGGTGTCCTCTGCTTGTTTTGAATTGAGTTGATGGGCTGACAATAATAAAGACTGATGACCACTTTTGCTACAAATATTTTCTCAGTCCGTTATCTGCCTGATGGGAGGTGTACCGAGGCAGTCTGCCCTCATGTCTATGTACTACCTGGGGAATGTAAGCTTTCTAATTCAAATGCACTTTGTGATTCCTTCTACTGCTTCTAAGCTCAGAATGCCTTCCTTCCTTCAAAGATACAATAAGTATTCAGTCCTGGTTTTTTCTAGTTTCTCTAACTAATCTGCATTAAGTACATTCAGGTCTTACATACTTAGAAAGCTATTTGGGTTGCATAAACCTCAGAATTTATTTCCATGACCCCTAAGTCACAGACATTGAAAGAAAACCAAGAGTTTCTAATAGTGGTCTATTTCTAACTGATTTGAATCCTTTTGCAGACTACCCATAAATATATTTCCCCTTGCTCTCAAGAAAAATTCCAGTCCCTTCTAGAGAAAGGGGGCCCTGTCCCCTGGTTTAAAGCACTCTAAATAATGAGGATGTTAATTAGTTCTATGCAAGAGTGAAATGTAGGGATTAATTTAAATCACAATAAAGTTGGTGGTGGGGGGTTGAATGGTTTCTTCTTTAACAGTTACCAACACATTTTAAATAGACCCAGGCCCTTTTAAAAGGCGGGCATTTATGCTGCACAACCTTGGTTACCTAGGAGACCCCACCTCTCCATTCCACCAGAGCCTGTCACCTCAGAAAAGCAGCTTCAGTTTAATAGACGGCTACTTTTCTAAGCCTCAATCAAATGGACAGTAGGAGTAACAGAAGAAAAGTAAAATTCAAATATTACCTCAGCTACAGCCCTAGTATTTTTTTTTTAAGCAGGAATTCCCACGGTAGCAAAGCAGGATTCTCGTGGAAAGTCACAAGGGAAACTATGCTACAGCTCTCATCAGTTTTCTATATTCTGCTTCAGACACCAAGGCAAAAAAGCATACACCAAATGACTTATGAAATAAGTGTAGCAAGAGTGTTGAAATTTTGAAGCATTGTGTAAATACCAGTCCACGGTCTACATCACACTTAATGCTTGGATCATCAACAGAAATTTAGCAGTGAGTACATTATGATTGAATGTGTGGTCAACTCATTCATGGATTAAAACAAAAGGCCCGTTGACAGGATCAAATGAGGTAACACATGTAAAAGCACATCATTATTAATAATACCACCGGAAAGTTAGCTTTTATTAACTCAGCTTCTGAAATCCCACTTTTCTTATAAAGTGAGCTGAGACTACCACTTCCGCATTTCCACCACGTGATGGCTAATTTTATGTGTCAGCCCCACTAGGCCACGGTGCCCAGTGGTTTGGTGAAACACTGGTCTAGAAAAATACTGCGAAGGTATTTTTTAGATGTGATCGACACTGAAATCAGTAGACTTTGAACAAGGCAGATCATCTCCATGACGTAAGTGGGCCTCATCCAAACAGTTGAAGATCATAAAAGACAAGACTGAGATCCCCAAAAACTAAATGCTGTCTCAGATTTAGAACTACAGTATCAATTCTTCTCTGGGTCTCCAGCCTGCCCTGCAGATTTCGGACTTGCCTGCCCCACAACGGTGTGAGCCAATTCCTTAGAATATCTAGATAGGCAGGCAGGCAGGTAGACAGATAGATAGATAATGGATAGATAGACAGGCAGACAGACAGATCGATCTATCTATAGAGAGATAGATATAGATATATAAATCTATATATTCTGGTTCTGGTTCTTTGGAGAACCCTGACTAATACACATCGCCATCACTCTATAGCTGATCTATAAAAGTTAAATTAAGTTTGTAGTTATCTGGTTGTTTCCACATTAACAAGCTTTATAAGTTTCCACTAAAATTAGAGGACATGTTGGTGTGCTAGGGCTGCCATAACAGAATACGATAGACTGGGGGCTTAAACAACGGTGAAACCTTTTCGCACAGTTCTGGAGGCTGGAAGACAAGGTCAAGGTGTAGGCAGATTTGGTTTCTCCTGAGACTTCTCTCCTTGGCTTGCAGATGGCCAGCTTCTCGCCATGTCCTCACAGTCTCTCCTCGGTGCACGTGGCTCCCCAGTGTCTCTAAATTTCTGACACCAGTTAGATTGGGTTAGGGCCCACCCTAATGGCCTCATTTTAATTTAGTCACCTGTTTAAAGGCCCTTTCTTCAAATAGTTTGACATTCCTAGGCACTGGGGCTTAGGGCTTCAACACATAAATGGGGGAAGGGGATGGCAGACAATTTAGCCCACACCATAGGGTGTATTTGGAAAAGTCTGACTTAAAATATAAGCTGCACGACATACACGAAACTCACTTCTGGGGGGAGGCACCTAAGGGATAACTTTCCTCTAGACGAGTCAAAAGTGTCCAAATATGCAAATACATTTAGACATTGGTTGGCAGAGAAAACAAGAGATGATTTTAAATAAGAGCCTCAAAGCCACGGCATCAAGGCAGACACTCTGGATTTGAGGCACTGACTTGTCACACAGACAATATTTCATGTCTTGCTCAGGTGTAGAAAGAAGCAGGGACTTACTCATTTGAGTCTTGCTGTGATTCTCCCCACAGGCTAGATGGCAATAATAGAATCAGTTGCCAAATCCCTCTTAACCCTGGGGCTGGGTATGATAGGAAATCCTTGTAAATATATATTAAAGACATAGTTTCGACCACAAGCTGTTCAGTGCCTGATCTGACAGGCAATATCTGTAGGCATCAATGGGAGACTGGAGGCCTTAGAGAAGGCCAGAGAGAGGAAAAGGACAGTAGGAAGAGAAAAAAGGAAACAGAAAAGAGTTAAGAGAGGGGATGGAAGACGAAAGCAGAAAAAGCCAAGGAATAGGAAGGGAAAAGCCTGGGAAGGCAGGTCTTCGTCCCTCCTTTCTGTCATTGCACTTTCCGGAGTTCCACCTCTGACTGTTAACAAAAAAACGCCAGAACTTCACAGGCGAAAAGCATATGTACATTTCCAAAGATTTTCCACCTCTGTGATCCCTCCTGTACCCCAAACAGCCCAGTGAGACCTCATGCAAGTACTAGTATTTTATCTGACAGATTAAAAACAAACTGAAACAGTCATTACAGTGACTTGTAGAGTCTGGAAGCAACTGAACGTTCTACAGACGAACTCTACTCCACAGAAAACATAAACAACTACAATATTTTTTTCACCCCATCGTCCTTCCCTTAAACATTTTGGTTAATACATAATCAAGCTGTGTGATATATGCATTTTTAAAATGCTGTGTTCACTCCTTCTCTACAAAATTTCTTTTTGGCTCAACACCCTTAAGAATTTAGATTTGTTTAGCTTTAAAGATACCTTACTCGCAAACAAGCTCTGAGAGAAAAGTGATAGAAAAATGATTATTTACTAAGGAAAACGAGAGTGATTATATTAGAAGGAAGAACTCTTATCCAAGAGTAGAATTCTCCTCCAGAGGTGACCTTCCAAACATTACAACTTTTCTAGAACAGTCTAAGTGAGTTAAAAATAAACCTCAGGAAAAAATACAATTGATGAACTTTTATTAATGGGGGCACGGTAACACGGCTCTTGTCATGAAGTAAAATAAGGTTATGGCACCCGAAGAAGGAAAGAGTCAGTCCTTGGCTTCCCATGTGTGTCTTATACCTCGGAGTTTGGTTGACAACCAGACTTTTCAGTGGCATTTAGATGAAAACCCAGGCTCAAATTCAAAGCTGGAAGGTGATACTTGTCCTGGGACAGAGTTCAAAGTCCTGTATTCCAGGCCCTTCTGTTAAGGTCTTGGCTTTTGGCAAATGCACCTGCTGGTGTGCTACTGCATTACCCCAAGGAACACCAGTGCCAGAACATTCTGGGAGCTCCTCTGCCTATAAACTTATAAACTGCTCATATACTGTGGCAGATTACAGTTTCCAAAAATGGCACAGCAAGATTTCTGATCCTATATGCTCTTCCAGAACCTTGCCGCCTGCACCAAGAGGCAGAGTCTATTTCTCCTCCCCTTGAACCTGGGCAGGACTTTGTGGTATTTTCAACTAAAAGAATGTGGCAGAAGTGGTACCACGTAACTTCAGGGCTAAGTCATAAAGGGTGATGTGGTTTCTGTCTGGTTCTCTCTCAGGATGCTTTTTTGGAACCCAGCTACCACACTGTGAGGAAGTCCAGGTGACATGGAAGGGACATAAATGTTTTGGTCAAAAGCCTCAGCTAAGGTCTTAGGTGAGAGCCAGATCAACCACCAGACAATGAGTGAATGAGTCACCAGGTGATTCTCACCCCCAGCCCTTGAGTTTCCCCAGCTGAGGTCCCACATCATGGATCAGAGACAAGTTGTCCCCATTGTACTCTGCCCAGAGAATTTGTGAGTGTCATGTTTGTTTTATGCCACTAAATTTAGTAGTCATTTGTTAAAACAGCCCTAGAAGATGAGACATACATTACAGCTCAAGCTAATAGCCAGAGGCAGAAAGAATCAACTGATTAATTTTGATTTTATACATTTCTGACCTTGGGTCTGTCTTGGAAGTAGGGAAGAGTAGGCAGGAAGCAGAAACACAAACACTTAAGTGCCACCTTCCCTGTGCCAGGCACCATGTGAGGTATGAGAAGGCTTCCAAAATCCCTATGAGGTTTCAGTGCACTCTCCATTTAAAGATGATGAAGCAGAAGCACAAGAAGGTTTTGTACCCTACCCAGGATCACACAGCAAGTGGTAGAGTTGAAGTCAGATCCTATATCTACCCAAGTCTAAAATTCACAATCTTTTTACTCTCCCAGTAGAGACCAACCTGGGAGCTTTAGCCCTACCTTGGGATGGAGGAATACAGGAAGGGTCTCAATCTGATGGGGAGCGAGAAAATTCCATTAATCCATGAGCACTAGTCATTGTGTATAATAAGCCCCCTGCCACACACACAAAACTTCAAATACAATAAATTCCATAATAATTACAATTCAAATTCATTTCATACCTTATTAATCTTGGTTTTGATTATGTATCTTCTCAACCAACACATGATAATAGAATACCTACATTAAGTTAAAGACCCATGAATTTTCCAGAAGTGTATTAGAACAGGGTTTTCATGCTGAAAGACATTGGGAACCACCAACTATCCTCCTCGTGTGTAATTAAGATTTATGCCTGGTAAGTTGGACAAGTGTGCTGCCACACCAAAACACAAGTTGCAAATGACCAACATTCCGCCTGTGTTTATTTAATAAAGGTGGTTACCAAGGGATCGCTCTTAAATGGCGGACTCTGAGAGGTACCCTGAGCCACAATGCATTAATTTGCTAATTTTCTTCCCATTGAGCACTGGCCAGCATTCTGTCTTTAGCTAATGGTGACATAGGTGCCTTCCCACTTTCCATAAATGGCAGCAAGCGACAGGGATGGCAGGCAGAGAAGAATGAGCCTTTCTCTCTCCTCTCCTCGCCTTCCCTGGTCCGTCAGGATACCCTGCGGAGCGGGATAGAAGGAGGTGGTGGTGGTGATAGATTGGATAACAACTTCATTACCCATCAGGAATGTAGAGCAAGTTCACTGCCTTTCGAGAAATGGGAGCAGGCTCTGTTCAGATCTGTGCTAAAGAGCAAGAATGCTGGGACTTAATGGCCGCCTTTCAAAAGAATGACAACTTCACCAGAGTCCTTTGCTTTCACATGCACATGGGATGCTGAGTAAAATGCACAGGGCCGCCTCCAGCCTGCAACAAGTGGGCATGCCTGGGGTGGGAAGGTACACTCTCTCTTCCCAGGGCTCTTTTCTTTAGCTGCAGTAATCAGCATTCATACCCTTAAGAACCGAGGCAAGTCCTACCATGTGACCACCCCTAGGCTACTCTCGCTGCTGCTGGTAAACTCTTAAATCACTGCATTCCACAAGGATTTTTTTCTTCTCAAATGGGGGAGAGAAAGGAGGGAATTACAATATCTAAGGAAGTTGGTTTGTGCCAAAACAACTAAGAAATTCCAATTCATAAAACCAGATTTTATTAAAATTGTACAGTGATTACTTTAAAAGTCTATGTGGCTATATACCAAAACCCATAATTTCTACTTGCGAGCTGTTCAGCTCTGGTTAAATGGAGAAAGAAGAAAATGAGAAAATGTGCTTTCAAAGATCTTGAGTCCTATCATCATTAACTGTAGGCATGTGAACAATTTAAAGATATTTTTTGTGGTAACTCTTTAAAATAAACAGCCTTAAAAATGAACCACCAAGACCGGCCAGGTGGCGCAGCAGTTAGGTTTGCATGTTCCACTTCAGCGGTCCAGGGTTCCCCGGTTCAGACCCTGGGTGCAGACCTATGCACTGCTTGTCAAGCCATGCTGTGGAGGAAAACGGGCACGGATGTTAGCTCAGGGCCAGTCTTCCACAGCAAAAAGAGGAGGATCGGCAGCAGATGTTAGCTCAGGGCTAATCTTGCTCAAAAAAAAAGAGAAGCTTAATTCACAAATGAAGGAAGTGCGCATCCTTCATCTTATTAAGTGCACAACTGGGATCAATCACACACTCTCTCTCTCTCTCTCTAAATGTACAACTTGAAGATTCACACATTGGCCACTAGCAGTCAGAGAACATTTCTCCCAACCATGCAGAGGAAGTATTTCACCCATTACAAAAAAATACATGGCTGGCACGGGAGCAGGATGAAGCTTTAGCTTGAAGGGTCCTCCGTTCTTCCCCAGAACCCCACCAATCTGGCAACCATGGTTGGAAGGCAGAAGAGGACAATTCTCATGGAGAGATACAAGAAACAGAAACTGGAAAGCAGGAGGAGGAAGTGGAAGGGTGGAAGAAGTGGGAGAGAAGATATTTTTAGAAATTAACCCCAAATTCATAATTAGCTAGCCACAAGACAAAAGCAATGACCTTCCTGACCTCCGCCAGTGTATTCTCTGAATGGAGACAGAACTACTGACCCAGGAGGTACACGGAAATGGCCTCAATGGAACTGGGCATATCCCAGGAACCTCTGCCTCACCTGGACTGTCATATCCCAATTCCCACTTATCTCAAAAGATGGGGGCATGCAAACCCACCCACACTTATCCTTTAAAACCTAAGCCTTTCCTATGACACAGAATATTTGCCTATTTGCCTCATCGTTTGCCACAAACAACTCCAGATGTATTTTATCAGGCATTTCCAACGTCAGAGATCCTTACGGACTTCAAATTCCTAGAGTACAGGAAATATGGTTGTTTTTCTTGCTGTCTACTGCAATTACCCAAATACTGCACACAAATACATAACTGTCTGCCAGAAAATCCTTTTTCGTAAAAGCCTCATTTCCTTTAAAGTGTCTGGCCTTATAAGGATTCTGGGAAGACTGATGATAACATCCTTAATTTATAACTGAGGTAACCGTGACTCTCTCATCCATCTCTATTCCTTCATCCAACAAAGATTTAGCGAGGACCTCTTCTGTCCTGGGCTGGGGATTCAGCAGTGAACTAGTCAAAGCCTACGTCCCCACAGGGCTGCTGCTCTAGGGGACAAAACAGGTCGTAGCCAAAGAAATATATCACAAATAAAGAAGTATTATGCCAAGGGTGATAAAAATTTAAAAAGTTGAAGTGAGGACAGGAAGTGACAGGAGTGTAGGATTTTATATGGGGTGGGGGGCATCAGGGAAGACCTCTCTAGATGATATTTGAGCAGAGACTTGAAGGAAGGGAGCCCTGCAGATACCCAGAGACGAGTTCTTAAAGGCTCTGAGGCTTAGGTGGGTTGGGGAGGGGTGGGCGTCCAGGAACTCCGAGTGAGCCTGGAGCAGAGGACTGTGAGGTCAGAGCGGGGCTGTGCACACGGGGCTTACAGACCCGATAAGGACTTTGCTTTTACTGAATGGGATGGGAAGCCACTAAAGGACTCTGAGCACAAGAGTGCCAAAAGGATCACTCTAGTTGCCGGGGAGTAAGAGCAGAAGCAAGAAGACCAGTTCTGATAAGACATGGCTGCTGCCTGGACCAAGTGGTGGCAGTCAGGACAATGACAGAAAGTCAATCTGAGGACCTATTCTGAACATAAAACTATTATGCTTTGCTGATGTGACACAGAGATTAGGGCATCTGAATTAGACAGGCTTGGAGTCAAATTCCAGTTCTGCCACCCTACTGACCTTGGTATCAAGTTTAGACTTCTCTGAGCCTGATTGTTCTGTAAAATGGGGATAATACCACCTTCACTGCAAAAGTAGAAATACTATATACAAGTGCTCGTTACAATACCTGGATGCTACTTTTTTAAAAAAAATCCTCTTTCATCTTTGGTTAACCCAAATACTCCTGACCCCTAACAAAACAACATTCTTGCAGGGAGGTGTCAGGAGAATTTTCATGGTGCTAAGGTCCTGTTCTCTGACCCATCCTTTCTTTGATGGCTGGAGTTGACTTTCATCACAGGTTTATCCTCTCAGCATAGCTGCTGTTTTCAAGGTTGGGTTATTGCAGCTCTAATCTTAATAGAATCAACAAATGCTATCCACGCTCCTTATCAGAGAGATGGACACAAACAGTAAATGAAAAACAGAATCCTGGGGCTAAGAATTTCTGACAACGCCAGGAGGATATTTGGACATAGTATTTCTAATTGTATATTAAACACTCCTGCTCTTATACTCAACAAAAGAGGGTTAATTATTGTATGTTACTAGATTTTTAAACCTGGGAGTTCTTGCCTCCTTTCCTGTCCAATAATTACAGTTAGGCCAATATTTCTTTCTTACGGCAATGTATGATCAAGATCATATGACCTTGAATCCAGCAAGAAGTGAAACCGCTCAGCCCTGAAGATCAAATAGAAAATCACTCTCTGTCTTCTTGGCTGGAATGCCCAGCAGAAGATACATGAACTTAATTGTGGTTCTTTCACTTCCCCATCCCCATTTAACCCAATGCCACATTTACATGGTCTCCTCTCTAAAAATTTGAAATTATTTTACAAAATCTCATTTGTGCTTAATATGACTTTTAAAAGCTATTCTAAAGAACAATGGGTTGAGGAATAGAAACTATCAAAGTAGAGGTCTAAAATGACCTTTTTTTTTTTCCTTTCTTTTTTTTTCCTCCATGAAGCCCCAGTACATAGCTGTATATTCTAGTTGTAAGTCCTTCTAGTTCTTCTATGTGAGCCACAGCCACAGCATGGCTACTGACAGATGAGTGGCATGGTTCCAAGCCAGAAACTGAACCTGGACCCCCAAAGCGGGCATGCTAAACTTTAATCACTAGGCCATCAGGGCTGGCTCTAAAAGACTTATTAATGGACACTTAGAAGTGATAGAGAAATCTAGCAATAGAGGCTTTAGAGTTGAAACTTAGAAATCTACTTGAAGGATATAAACACAGTTTTAATAGAACTATAACTCACTATGCAAAAAGAAAATAAAATTCAAACAGAGCAATAGATCAGCATAGTAGGATTATCTCAGGAAATTACACCCAGAGAAGATGAAAACATCTAAAATTTCCAATTAAACAGATCCTCAGTGAAAAGAAGAGTCAAGCCTGAGAGTCTTCCTTTTGAAAAGTTTTGTTTTTTTAACTCCAGTATTAGAAAGTATTTCTTTGCAGTATCTTTGCATATGTTTTTGTTATTTTCAAAATATAACACATTCTCACTATTATTAACAGAAACAGTAGCAGCAGCAGTAGTCCAGAGTTCATAAGCACCAAAATCCATGCATCATCTCCGTTAACTCTCCTGATGACCCACGAATCAGACACAGCTGTTAAGTCACAAAGCCAAGTTTACTGCAGAGCTAGTAGCCAAAACCCATGAGCCCCAACTGCTATACTTCACTGCCCCTTCCTTAAGGCATGAACCACGGCCAAACCCTATTTTGCCATCTCTTACTAACCAAAGGAATCAATTGTTCCTCCTCCTGACTCTTAGTATCATTTGTCCCCATCTCCTGGAATGGAATTATCAGTTATCTTTTCTCTCTTCCTCTCTCACCTGCGCATCCAAAGAGTTTTCAAGTCTACTTCCAACATGCCACTTGAATCTACACCCTCCTTTTTGTCCATGCTTGACCTCTTTTTCCTTGGGCCCTTTATCCCTTCTCACCTCAATAACCACCTGCTTAACCCATTCTCCCTACTGCCAGACCTAATACCCTCCAAGTCACCCTACGTACAGCCCTTCCACATTCAATTTCCTAAAGTGAAGCACTCGGGCAGGTTACTTACTCGAAAGCCTTTAATGACTCCCCAGTGCTTAAGAAATTAAGCACGATCATTTCATCCCAGGAGTCATGGACCTAAATGCCCCAAATCAGTTTTCTCCCCTTCAATTTTCCCAAAAGTCCACCTCACTACAGTGGAGTGGACCACATGGGAACACCTATGCATTCCACCTCCACAACCTCGTGAAGTCCAGAGCTGACTCTGTCAAGAATGCTGTCTCTTGGAATTCTACTCATCTTTCAAGATCCTTCCTTTACTGAGTCTTCCCTTCCCCTCCCTAACCCTCCTTTGGGCATGACAGCTTTCTTCTCTGAACCTCCTCACCACTGACTGTTCTTTTCCAATTTCACTCCATGTTATCATTTCCCTCATCCTGACCTACCACCATCATCACAGGCTCTGGAAAGTCAGGGATCGGGTCCTGCTCACCTTAGCATCTTCTGGAGCACTCACTGAAGGTGCTCAGAAAATGCTTATTCAATTTATCTTAAAATCCACTCCGTAGAGATTGTACTTTCTTCTGAACCTTTAAAGCATGTATTTTACATCATTTATGCAGCAGTCAGATTCTGTCCTGAATACTAACTCTTCCACATGCAAATGTCCTGCCCCCACCCCCCAATGACAAGTGCGGGTTCTCTCAAGGCAAGGACCATGTCTCCTATGTTATGGATGGATCCACGACCTTGTATAGTAGGTACTAATTATGCATTCTTACGTATTTACATGATTTCCCTTATAAAGCTGCATTTCTCCAAGTTTGTTCTGCTCCTTAAGATGGATACCCAAAGGTTGTGTAATAAAAAATATTACCATGTGGCACTACCTCCCCGCAACAGACAACCTTTCCCTTTCTTAGATATCTACAATGAATATTAACATCTTAAAAGCACTGAGCAGTCCTGTAACAAAGAAATCTATTTATTTTGCTGAACAGTACATTTTTCAAACTTATTTGTCAACAAGCAAACTTCTTGTGTGTAATACCCGTTAATATCCAGCAGTGCCACTTGGGGAAACTGTCCTAAAGTGTCCAAAACAACATCCTATATATCACTAAGTGCTCGGTAATAACACATATAAGACATTTTACAGTTCACAAACACTTTCAACACATTATTACAACTGAACTCCCTTAACAGACAGACTTGTAAAGTAGGAAATTAGAAAGAAGGGAAAAATCTCACTGTCTTGCTTTCTCCCACACCTCTACTTCTCAGTCAACTTTCCTTCCTTCACGTGTCCATCAACTGAAAACTCCTTGAGCCACTGTGAGACATTAAGGATACTATGTGAATCAACTCGTTCTTCCCATCAAGGGACTTGTTCCAGCCTCATGGAACTGAAAGAGTCTCCAGATATAAACTCTAAACTGTTCCCTTTACTCTTGGGGAAAAGGTGGTAGGTTTTAGGTTCAGGAAATCTACCTTGAAGTCACACAGAAATTAGGTACTTGATGAGTAATAGGACTTTAGCTTGAAGGAAACTCATGAAGTTCCAAATTTAGAGATATATCAATAAAGATTAGGTTCAACTGTCTATAAAAGGAAATGCAAAATAACAGTGGCTTAAACAAGATAGAAGTCTCTACACATTAAGAGAGTCTGAGAGTAATCAGTAGAGAGCTGACACGATAGCCCCAAAGACATTTGAGATTGGGGCTGTCTCTATCCGTTCCACCAACTTAATATACAGCCTGCATCTTTTTTTCTTTCCTGCTTTATCTCCCCAAACCCCCATGTACACAGTTGTATATCTTAGTTGCAGGTTGTTCTAGTTGTGGGATGTGGGACGCCGCCTCAACGTGGCCTGATGAGCGGTGCCATGTCCACGCCCGGGATCCGAACCCTGGGCCGCCTCAGCGGAGCGCGCGAACGTAACCACTCGGCCACGGAGCCGGCCCCCTGCAGCCTCCATCTTTAACATCACCTCAGGGCCCAAAATGGCAGTTGGAATGCTAACCATCTAGTTCTCATCCCAGTCCCTTTTTTTTTTTTTTGAAAAATAAAAAAAAAAGATGATGATGAAATAGGCAAAAAATATGTAGTTTTCAACAGAGTGATAAGGTTCCTTTATGGACCCTTTCCCCAGTCCCCCATGTCACTTCTCATGGACTAGGACCTGGTCACAAAGCCAAACCAGCTCAAAGAAGGCTGGGAAATATGGTCTTGTAGCTGAGTACACTGCACCCCAAATTTTAAAAACAGAGTTGTATTACTAAGAAAGAATGGATACTGGGTAGTCTACTTAGCAATCTCTGCCACCAGGAAAAAGATGGTAGAATCCTACTATCTTAGAATGCTGGTCAAAAGTCATTTAGTCCGCTGTTTCTCAAGCTCATTCACTGATAAGAATCACCTGCACCGGGTGGGTGGCGGAGGGAGGGGAGAGGGGATCCTCATTGAAATATGGATTCCCAGGCTCCACCCAGACCTAGTGAACCAGAATCTCCAGGGAGAGGAGCCGGGGATCCCTGCTTTTAACAAGCACCCTACGTGATTCTTATCATCAAGCAAGTTAGGGAAACACTGAAATCTAATCTTCTACCCAACTTGGCAGCCTCAGTAAATTCCTGAGCCTTGGGGCCTCAGAGGTAGTCAATCCCCCCTGAACAGCAAGAGATCCGTTCTTTCTCATACTGAGGCAACCTCTGTCGGAGAGCCTACCCCACGGGAAGAGACCAAGGGGGGCTCACCATAAAGGAATTACGAGAGTAACTATGAGTCGAGCAACTAAGTACTTTAACCAGCCAGCTCTGTGACATGAACAAATATGATCATAGAAAAGTCGATTTCCTTATGGAAAACTTTAGAAGGATTGTCTGCTAACTTTTTCAATCTTACTTTACCAACCAGGACATAAGTTTGACAAGTGTCGAGTCTGCTCCTTAGCCCCCCGTGGTGAGTCAGGGAGCACCCCAGTAAGGTTGCCTGAAGTTGGCTGAAGGCCTTAGCCTGTGGGTGGATGGGTTTCTCTTTGAGAATTAAAGTAAAGCAACGGATGGGAAGATGGAGAGAACTCTGGAACATTTAGAAGCCGGCTGTTACGGATTTGTACTCCTGTTTCCCTGTCCACTGCAACATTTATTTCCTACCATCTTAGCAGTTCTAGAACAAAGGGGGTCCTAAGGTCAAGCTTGTGATAAATGAACTCTAGGACCAATGGGGGATTCAGATTTCATTTGCTTTCTCACCCAAGCTAAAACTGAGAAAATCTAGTGATGTTGATGGTACAGGGGGAGCCTCAATTATATAATAGTCCCCCATTATATGAGGGGGCTATGTTCCAAGACCCCCAGTAGATGCCTGAAACCACAGATAGTACTGAGCCCTAATATACCCTATGATTTTTTGTATACATTCATACCTATTATAAAATTCAATTTATAAATTAGGCTCAGTAAAAGAGTAACAACAATAATAATAAAATAGAACAATTATAGCAATATAATGTAATAAAAATTATGTGAATGTGGTCTCTCTCTCTCTCAAAATATGTTGTTGTATTGTACTCACCCTTCTTCTTGTGATGATGTGAGATGATAAAATGCCTATGTGATGAGGTGAGGTGAGGTGAGGCGAATGACGTAGGCATTGCGACATAGTCTGACTACATCAGGAGGATCATCTGCTTCTGGACCCTGGTTGACCGCGAGTAACCGAAACCTTGGAGAGTGAAAGCGTGGATAAAGGGGGACTACTGCACCAGAAACTGCTTATATCTGGCATGACCTTTCCACAGAGCAAAATGATTCCAACTTATATTTAGTTTGATGTTTCTTCATATATGAAGAATCAAACCCTCAGAATGTAATGAATAAAAGAATGAAATAAACACATTAAGGGGAATTCTTTTTCATGTATTGGTGTTACCTAATTCCAATGGACTGGTGTCCTTATAAAAAAGGAAAATTTGGACACACACACAGAGGGAAGACAGCCATATGAAGACAGAAGATTGGAGTGTTGTATCTACAAGCTAAAGACTGCTGAAGATTGCCAATGAACCACCAGAAGCTAGGAAGAAGCAAGGAAGAGAGGTTTCAGAGGGAACGTGGCCCTGCCAACACCTTGATCTCAGACTCCTAGCCTCCTGAACCGTGAGACAGTAAGTTTCTGTTGTTCTAAGTCACTCAGTTCATGGTGCTTTGTGATGGCAGCCCTAGCAAATGAATACAACTGGTTAGTGAGGATGTATTTCCTCACCAAGGTCAAATTCAATGTCCCTGGTCTAAGACTGAAGTTATTTGCCTGCACAACTCAGTTGAGTGCAGAACAAAGAAACTGCAAAAGACTGCCTGAAAATCATTTAGGCCAAAAGTTGCATTTGCTTTCTCCAGGATGGTTTGAAAACCAGGTTTTTCTACTTGTTATCAATGCAGGGGTGGGGAGGGGAGGCGTAAAAATGGGGAGACTCACTCTGACGCCTCTCAGATCAGGCATATCTACAACTCTGCTTCCTTGCTACATGACGCCTTATTATCATGGATCAGTGGTTCTAAACACCTTCTGCTAAGGACAATCCCCAAGGAGCCTTAAAAACAGCCGGAGCAGGCTCCTCTCCAGAAATTTCTATTCAGTTGGTTATGGGGGAGGGTGGAGTAAGGAGCAGAAGCAGTTTTGTTTTCTTTTAAGCTCCCCAGGTAATTGTAATGTGCTGTGGGAGTAAACAACAACTCCCAAGATTATATGGGTGATGATTTTTTTTTTCAAACATCAATAGGGAGAGGGAAAAAACCTCCAAAACTCAGAAATCCTAGGAAAACCCATCCTGTGTGAAATTGACACTAAATACCCATAGATTCTGAAAGTTGACTTTAGAAACCAAAATCCCATATGAATAATCGTATTTTCACTAAATGGCTCCAGAAAGACTCTGAGGCACCTAATTTTGTCTGCGGCATAACGGTCGTTTATATTCATTCAATCCCACCCTCCATAGCTTTAATAGAAAGCAAAATTTTATCTTAGCTTAAAAAAACAGCTACTGGAGCCGGCCCGGTGGCACAGCTGTTAAGTTCGCACATTCCGCTTTGGTGGCCTGGTGTTCACCGATTCGGATCCCGAGTGCAGACACGGCACCACTTGGCACACCATGCTGTGGTAGGCATCTCACATATAAAGTGGAGGAAGATGGGCACGGATGTTAGCTCAGGGCCAGTCTTCCTCAGCAAAAAGAGGAGGATTGGCAGAAGTTAGCTCAGGGGTAATCTTCCTCAAAAAAAAAAAAAAAAAAAAGCTACTGATATTTTCACTATTGCAACTTGGCAAAATACCCAAATATCTAAATCCAAAGATACCCACCAAGGAAATATGTTCTAAATAAATTTAAGAAAAGTTTTTCGTTTTGTTTTGGTGAAACAGCAAGGTACTTACTTGACAACTGTTTAACAGCTCATACGTGACTACAGCCAGAACTCTGCAGACTTCTTAAAAACATTTAAATTTCCTTCTGCTTAGCTGTTTTATTACTTTGAATACGGTTCTAAAGATTATACTAAACTATATCTTCAATGATATGTAGATAGAACTCAGGGGCAGCTTAGCTTTTATATCACCTAATTTCTTGACAAGATAACCTTTCCTTCCTCCACTTTAGACAAAACAAATTCATAACTACAGTAGACGTATAAGATATAAAGAGCCTTTTTCTCCCTTCCTTTCTTTCTCTCTCTCTTCCTGCCCCATCTCAATCTCTCCTCTTTTGCCATTTTTTCAAAGCTCTGATTTTCCCTTTGGAGAGAAGGTCAGAGACTCAGAGATTTCCTGTCCACAGTTCTGCTTTGTGGTTAAGGAAACAGGAAGAAAGACCTGCATATTTCAAAGGAAGGTCAGTCATTATAATCACTATATACAATAACATCACAGTCTTTCCTCTGCGTTTGTTCTTAATTAGTAAAGATTACAAGAAATATCATGGGCAAGAGGAAGAGGAGGATGCATTCTGACCAGGTACTGGAGGGTGGGGGGACCTCAAGGCACTTCAATTAAGATGTGTATTCTTTTCTCCAGATGCCCATGGGACTTTGGACAACTTTAGCAACAATAAATGTACTGCTTTCAGACTCTCTTACAGAGGCAATGACCAGCGGACGCAGAGATGGATGGGAACAGAGGGGGTTGGAAAGAGACCTGAATGGGAACTACAGAACTTTAAAGCTTAACGAGGCTTCCGAGAGCATCTTATTTTACCCAAGTGGAAAGCCAGCGAGGTGAGCTGACTTGCAGGAGTCACACACAGAATTGGCAGAGCTAAGAGCAGTAGATGCAGCCCGCCGTTCTGTCCAGAAAATTGTCTGCCAAGTCTTGACGCCATCCAGAAGAAACAGTAAAACACTGAGCCAGCCACTTTGCCTCTCCGGCCTCATGTTTTACATACTTATCATCTCTTAATATGCTATAATTGATGGAGGGGTGAGAGCTGGAGGTCTTGATTGAGTTACTGCCTCTTGTACAGAGGATGAAAAGGTGTTCTGGAGTGGAAAGAAGATTTTTCTTCTTTCTCTGTTTTTTAAGGAAGATTAGCCCTGAGCTAACATCTGCTGCCAATCCTCCTCTTTTTGCTGAGGAAGACCAGCCCTGAGCTAACATCCGTGCCCATCCTCCTCTACTTTCTATGTGGGACGCCTACCACAGCTTGACTTGGCAAGTGGTTGCCATGTCTGCATCCGGGATCCGAACCAGCGAATCCCAGGCCACCGAAGCAGAACATGCGCACGTAACCACTGAGCCACCAGGCTGGCCCCATAAAGAAGATATTTCTCATGAAATGCAATCACAGTACAAAGTTCAAGATAAAGAACTACGTGTGGCATATCCAGGGGGACACAAGCATTACTTCCGCGCCCATAAGATGGCACGGATAACCTGGCCTTCCAAACTGAGAAAAACACTCCTGCTATAACAGGAGCCAGCAACAGACAACCCCCAACAGATCAGGAACAAAAAGCCTGCAGCACGCTGTGATACAGCATAATCATACAGGACGCCCAGCACCGCCGCAATGACGTTCTGAAATAAAAATTTCGGCCCCAAGTCCAGAACTCCACGCCTCAAGTACCATCTTTAAAATGTCAACATAAATGTCTAAATATCAGCCTTAAATCCATTACTCAGCCTAAGATATTTTGAGTAAGAGCCCACCAAATTCGGGAAAAAACCATATAAAGGCAGAAAATAATCCTTAAGTGACATTATATTTATGTTTACCTTATCAGAAATCTTCATTGTGCTCAGTTTAATGAGTACCTTTGAATATGAGATGACATACACATTCCATGGGTCATACAAAGCCGAGGTTGCTGAAGTGGGTGATTTAACATTTCAAGGAAAAGTATGAATTATGTGAAGGTCAAGTCCCTTTTTTAAAGTATATTAGGAGGCATTACAAAAATAAGGAAGCGGTTATAAATCTGAATTCCAAGAATGGTAACTCCCTTGTATGGACAGAGAAAAACAGTGGGGCAGAACAATTACATTCCTATGCTACGAGAACACTTAAGAGAAAAAAACACACAAGGCCAAAATCACAGCATTAAAAAATGCATTTCACTGAGATGCTCACATTGAAATTAGTATTGTTAAACCAGCAGCTACGGCTCAAATTCCCCTTAAGTTCAGAGGGCAAAAGGTAGGATACCACTTACTCAAATACAAAGGTGGTTTGCATACATCAAAAGAAAAAAGGGCAGTGGCTACAAATTGGTCCCACAAAGGTGAACTGAAGTGGGTTGCCAGCTCCCAAGCATGACGACTCAGACCTGACAGCACTAATGTAAGAGATAACTTAGGTGACCACTTCAGTATCTTTCCACTTTCAGACATACAGGGGTGAGGTTTGCTTTTTCATTTTTTTTTTGTTTTCTTGTTAGGGTCTAACAGTGCTATCCAGGAAAAATATCATGAAAGCCACATTTTATACTTTTTGATAGCCACATTAAAAAAAAACAAAGGAAACACAGGGGCCACCCCCATGGCTGAGTTGTTAAGTTTGCGTGCTCCGCTTCAGCAGCCCAGGGTTTCACCAGTTTGGATCCTGGGCGCAGACACTGCACTGCTCATCAGGCCATGCTGAGGCGGCGTCCCACATGCCACACCAGAGGCACTCACAACTAGAAGATACAACTATGGACTGGGGGGCTTGAGGAGAAGAATAAGGAAAAAAAAAAAAAGATTGACAACAGATGTTAGCTCAGATGACAATCTTTAAAAAAAAAAGTAATTTATTATCCAAAACCTTTATGAAATTCAGCTTATGGAATACAGAAATGGAAGTAATACTGTTTTTCAAAAAACTAGATTTGATAGATGAGGTCTGTAACAGGTGATAGAATTAGAAAGTATTTGGAAAAGGGGTGTGAATATCTTCAGCATTTTTATCTTATTTAATCTTCAGAATATCCTAGGAGGGAGGTACTTTTCTAAAATTCCCATTTTACCAAATAGGAAACAAGAAGCTCAGAGAGGTTAGAGACAGTAAGCGAAGCACACGGAAGTTGCGCTTAACTACCGCATGAAACCAACTTTTAGGAGACACTTTCTGGATTCTGTGCACAAAACAATGCCCAGCCAGTCAAGTGATTATGGACACTGATTCCCTCATAGAGTTTAAGAGAGCCAGAAAAGACAAGACACACTGACGGAAGTGTTCGTCTGTACAGCTCTCCATTTTTTTTTTTTTTTTTTAAGATTGGCACCTGAGCTAACAACTGTTGCCAATCTTTTTTTTTTTTTTGCTTTATCTCTCCAAATCCCCCCTGTACATAGTTGTATATCTTAGTTGTGAGTCCTTCTAGTTGTGGCATGTGGGACGCTGCCTCAACGTGGCCTGACGAGCGATGCCATGTCTGTGCCCAGGATCAGAACCGGCGAAACCCTGGGCCACTGCAGCGGAGCGCACGAACTTAACCACTCGGCCATGGGGCCAGCCCCCAGCTCTCCATTTTTATTGAAAGCGCCATATGCTACAAATCCTTCTTTCGAAGTGGACACAACATTCTCTCTCACCAGACAAAAAATCTCTGGGGGTGGACCCTAGTAATCAGCAGTTGCAAAAGCTTTCCCGGTGATTATCATGCATAGTGAGGGTTGACAACTATGGAGCCAGATTAGACCTCCAACTTCAATTTGCACCAGAAAATTGCCTAGGGTAGGAGGCTGGCTGGGCCCCACTCCCAGAATTTCCAGTTAGGTGGATCTGGGGTGGGCCCAAGAATCTGCATTTCTAACAAGTTCCCAGGGACACTGATGCTAATGATCCAGGCATCACCTTTGGAGAACGACTGAACCAGAAGAAAGATAAACATAGTTAAATGAGGTAAAGAAAAGAACCACAAAAAATTCTCCTAAGAACCTTGTTTGTTAGGGCAATTGACTAGACTTGGCATTGCACCAGTGGAGGGCCGGTAGGTAACTCCTGGGATCTGAGATGTGCTGGGTGCCAAGCTTGGAGCCTTCTACTTTCAGGCCAGAAGATGCAGAAATGCAGACCCAGACCTCAGAGGCCATTTACCCAGAAGCTACCGAAGCTTAAACCTCAGGGCCCCCTCACTTGCGTGCGTCCCTGCCAGGACCTAGCAATATGCTCACATAGTATATGTTTTGTTTTATTTTCTGTAAAATTTGTAAAGTAAAATCTGGTGGTATTTTTTAAAAGAAGAACTCCCATATATCTTTGTATAAACCTCAGGCTCCACAAAACTTGGACCTGCCCCTGGAGACCTCTTACCCCGTTCATAACTTCGAGATTTTTTTCTAAGAAGAGAAAAAACACTAAAAATTTTTAAGCATTACAAGTATGTTTAGAACTTGCTTTTATCTCTTAATAATAATATACGAAGCAGCTTTCTTTAATCGATTCCTGCAACATTTTTAATGGCTTTGTAATATGCACTTAAATATACTCAGCCAATTTTTTTTACTATAATACCTAAGTGGTTTCTAGTTTTTATATATTTAAAAGTATCACCATGGTGAATATCCTTAAAGCTAAATATTTTTTCCATCCTTATTTCCTCAGTATTCCTCTAAGAAGTGTTGATATGTACCATATGCATTTGTTTTTCATTTGCTGTAATTATAATGTAATAGAATTTTGTAACTTGAATCTCTTTCCACTTAATTTATCATATGCACTTTCCCAGTTGCATAATTTTTTAAGCTTAACATTTTTAATGACTCTTGAACATTCCTCTCTATGGATGTAACATAATTTATTTGCCTAATCCTCCAAAATACGGGTTACTCTCCACTTTTCATTAATATAAATGCCACAAAAAACTCCATTTTTAGATTATTTCCTTCACATAACTTCCCTTAAGTGGGCCAAAAAAATTATACAGTGGCTAACCAGATAGTACTGTTCATAAAACAAAGCTTTGTGGTAGACAAATGAAATGCATGAGCTGGGTTCCCAATGGACCTGAAAGTGTCAGAGCCTTGAAGATAAGGAACCTTCACTACATTATACCCGGGGCCATGAACTGAGACTTGTGTCTGTCTTGAGGGCTTCCTTGACCATTCTGGAGAATTCTTCCCCAGCTAGGAGCAAGTTACCAAGAATCTTTTTGATAAACTGGCTAAATGACTCACCTATGTATAAATATTGAATAATAATAATTATTACAGCATCTTTAAATGAGATTGAAACAGCTGCCCCACCACAACCAGGACCTAAGCACTGTTTTGTTTCCAGTAATAGGCGGCCATGTTCTTAATCAATAACACTTAGGCTCTCTTGTGACCAAAGAGACACAGATGTCAGTTAGTAAACTGGGTCTAAACGTAGATCACCTCTGCCTGTGGAACATTGGCTAATTAGCTACACCAGGTCTAAGTTCATGACTGGTCTCATTAGTGCCATTCTCCAAACAAGCTAATGAGCTATAGATACAAAACAATTTCACAGTCTCAGTACAAAGCAAGTACGCAGGTGGGTTGTACATAACAAGCCTTTAATGACACTCGTTAACATCACATAATGCAAACAAAAGTGGCCAAGAGGACATTCAGGCTATCCTAAAGGGAACCACCCAGAAAACCCCTCTGCCCTTTTGTTTCCACTCAAGATATAAGCAGAGTAGCAAATATCAAGCAAAGAGAGGCCAGAGGAATGAGGGGGCCATAAGGAACGATGATGAGCTGTCAGGACTTTCCTGTTGCTCTTAGTCATTCATTCATTCAACACACAGCCTGGTGCCTGGAGCTGGGCTGGATGCTGCAGATAGAACGGGGACAATGATCTCATCCTACCTACCATGAGCCAGCTGCCACCTGAATCCACATGTTCACTGCGGGGGCAGGGCCCAGGTGGCTTGCCAAACACACTTGAAAAGGCAGGAATCTACAGTACCAGACTCCCACGACTACGGGACTTATTCTCTGAACGCTCACCAGAGCTTTCAGAAATGCCCACCTCTAGCTATTCGTGGGGCATGGCCAGTGCCCCAAGACCTGTCCCCAAGCCAGGAGACAACTGTGCCCCAAACCTTCACAAGCACAACTGACCTAGTCTAAGTGGCACCCTTTGTTATTTTAAAAACAGAAAGCAATACAAACATTCCTTAAGTCTCAGGTCCCAATTTGCATTTTAGGTCCTCCTCTCCAGCGCCCGAGCCCTCCCTAACCCTCGCGAAAACAGGTCTAACCACTTTTCTTTCCATAGTCTCCGCCCCACTCTTATCTCTGGCACCAAAGGCTTTCAACCCCATCACTGGGGCTCTGGCTGGAAGGCTTCACTGAAGCACATATTGGCCAAAGTTTACCCATGATTATCATCTGTCAGTTGCCACTGGAAATTGGAAAGGAGAATTTTGAAATCGAATTCCAGACCTTTCCTTGGTTGGCTGGAATCATATTTTGTATCTCTGACAGCAAATACCTGTGCACATCAGCCATCAAAGGCATTGTGAAGGTGTGGCTTCTGGAGCCAGAGTCCCCAGGCACAGGTCCTGGTTCTTACTGCACCTTTGTGATGGCAACAAGTATTACGGGTTGAATTGTGTCCTCCCATAATTCATATGTTGAAATCCTAACCCCCAGTACCTCAGATTGGGACCTTATTTAGAAACAGGCTTGTAGCACATACAATTAGTTAAGATGAAGTCATTCTAGAAAAAGATGGACCCCTAATCCAGTAGGACTGGAGTCCTTATAAAAAGGGGAAACTCAGACAGAGAGATCTAGACAGGGAGAACGCCACGCAAAGATGAAGGCAGAGGTGGGGCAGATGAACCTATAAGCCAAGAAATGAACGCCAAAGATTGCCAGCACCCACCAGAAGCAAGGAGAGGGGCACGGAGCAGAGGCTTCCTCACAGCCCTCAGACCTGCTCACCCCTCAGTCTCGGACTTCTATCCTCCGGAACTGTGAAACAATACATTTCTGTTGTTTAAGCCGCCCCGTTGGTACCACTTTGTAAAGGCAGTGCTGGTAAGCTAACACAGCAAGTTATGATGTCGCCTTTTTCTCATCTGTAACACAGGGATAAGAATGGTCCTCCTCTAATAGAAAGGGACAAATACATTACGATTTGTTAAGCTGTTTAGAATAATGCCTGGCACAGAAGTGCATTTGAATGATAAATAGTCTCCACACATTCTTTTGGCATCAAATAGATTGTCACTTTTTTTTTTCTCTTAAGTTTCCTAACGTCTGTTCCCACCAAGCTGCTTCGTGAAAGGTATGTGCAGGAATAAGCCCACATCAGATTTCCCAGGAGATGAGGGGCACTTACACTTGCCTGGCATGCCCAGAGCAGGGTGTGGCCTCTGTGTAGCAACAGGAATCTAGATTTCCTCCCGGCTCTTCATCCCACACCCACTCAAAGCCCCACATCCCTTCCCTTCCCACAGCAGCCACCACCCCAGCCTCAGCCCTAGTCCTGGTTAGTTTCTCAAAACCCCCGAATCATCCTACTACTGACCCAAATGCAATCATCTTTTAACCTCATTCTTCAGTGTCACCCACCCCACCACACCCGGATTTCAATGCTGTGCAGAAGTCCATCCCTCCTGTCTGACTTTATTTTCTATGACTCATCCCTGTGCATCTCCCTCTTCACGTATAGTCTCCTCCCCACCTCTACTCCCGACATTCCCTCACCAGGACGGAGTTCCTGTTAACCCTCACCTACCCAGTCAAGAAGGCCCAGCCCCAACGCCATCTTTTCTGTGAAGCCCTCTCTATGCCCGTACAGTATTTAACACCTGCACTCCAGATTCCATTTTAAACGCCACCAGCCTTGGACTGCTGTAACCGCTTCCTGCACATCAATCACAGTATCTCAACCAGACAGCAAACTTTTGAGACCATTCATTCATCACACACTACTGACGACCTACTAACGCTAGGCACCGTGTGAGGCGACAGGTAACAGATATCATTAGCTGGCATTTACTGAGCACTTACTGTGTGCCAGATTTTATCCTAATCCTCGTGATGAGGCTCCAGGGGAGGTGCTGGCATCCCCCTGGTTCACAGATGAGAAAACCAAAGATGAGAGAGATTATGGAACTTGGCCAATATCACGTAGATAGTGAGGGATAAAACTAGACAAGATAGAAACAAGGGCTGACAAACAGTATAATGGGCCAGCTATAACCAGAATGTGGATAAAGGCACTGTCCATTTGGAAGGACGTCAATAATTATCACACATATGATATGATATATATATATATGACAATGCCATATATAAAAATATATATTTTTTATTTATATATATAAAACATATATATAAAATAACATTGATATCCTTCCAAATGGGCAATGCCTTAATCCACATCCTTTGGGTCTGTTTATATATATTTATCTGAAGGCAGAGCTGTTCAATACATTCATTAATGACTTAGGTTAAACAGGCATGCCTACCAAGTTTGTGGATGACTCAACGTGATTATAAGACTCAGAATTTAAAATGATGCAAAAACCAGAGTAAAGCCAACCCTGGTTGGCCTACTGGTTAAATTCAGTGTGCTCCACTTTGGTGGCCCGGGTTAGGTTCCTGCGCACGGACCGACACCACTCGTCTGTCAGTAGCTATGCTGTTGTGGCGGCTCACATACAAAAAGAGGAAGATTGGCAACAGATGTTAGCTCAGGACAAATCTTCCTCAGCAAAAAAAGAAGGGAAAAAAAACCCCAGAGCACTAGATTTATTGAACAAAATGAAATTTGACAAGTTCAACAAAATAAAATTTAACTGGGATAAATATAGTGTCCTGCATTTGGGTTTAAACATCCTACAGCACAAGCACATGCAAAGAAAGACAGGGCTTTGCAAGCAATAGTGGTAGAAAAGAATCAACAATAAACCCAATACGAATCAAGAGGGGAATGCAGCTACAGAAAAAATTAGTTTGATCTTAGGTTGTAGTAATAAAGCTACATGTCAGGGAAGTGGAAATGCCACTATTTTAAGTTCTTTTGCAACAAATCTAATGTTTTAGTCAGAATTCTAAGTCCTGCAATTTGAGAGTCAAACTGGCATATATGTTCAAATGAAATTAACTGATATAATCAAGAAGCCTAATATTTCACAATTTCGTAAATTACATGCTGACTGAATACATGCACTTGGTATAATCTAAAACTAAATTTATAATGTATAATTGCAGGCTGACATCATTCTAAAACTTTCCTATGAAGGTGTGGGATCAGGTCATGACAGTTCTTATTTGTGTAACAATCCCAAAATGATGACTGTAAATGGTGTACTTAACACAGGCCCTGTTAATCCCACATCTTATCAAATCAGGTCACCTAACATATTTCTGAACTAGAAGGAAACGCCTGATTGATAACCTAATGTCACTGGCTGGTGACACCCAGGAGCAGTTTCCATTTCTAACATGGAAAAGGCATTTAACCTCACCTGAAACAGCACGCTGCAACAAGCTTCCACCAAGAGAACAATGCGGAATTGGGCAAATAGCAACCCATATTCACTTGTGGGGTAAAAGTAAACAAAACTAAAAACATTTGGCACAGCTTTGTCATCCAACTCTCAGATGAGACTCACTGTGGAAATTGCCTGTAGCTGAGGATACTCATTTCTTAGGACTGCTGCAATAAAGGACCAATAACTGAGGGGCTTAAACAACAGAACTTTATCGTCTCATAGTTTCGGAGCTGGAAGCTCAAGATCAAGGTGTCAGCAGGGTTGGCTCCTTCTGAGGGCTGTGAGGGAGAATCTGCTCCATGCCTCTCACCTCCCTTCTGGGGGTTGGCTGACAATCTTTGGCATTCCTTGGTTTAATAGAGGCATCATCCAGATCTCTGCCTTCATCTTCACATGGCATTCTCCCTGTGTCTCTTCATGGTGTTTTCCCTCTGTGCATGTCTTTCTGTGTGTCCAAATTTCCCCTTCTTACAAGGATACCAGTATATTAGATTAGAGCCCACCCTAATGACCTCATTTTAACTTGATTATCTTTGTAAAGACCCTATTTCCAAATAAGGTCACATTCTGAGGTACTAGGGGTCGGAATTTCAATCTATCTTTTGTGCGGGGGAGGGAACAGCAATTCAACCCATAACTGAGTTAATCTTCTCTGGTGTCCATTCTTCCTGCCCCTTGAGATTTAGCTGGTTTCATGGGTGCCAGCTAGAGAAAATGCTTTCCCACCTCCCTGCCTCCCTTGTAGCTAGGCAGGGGCATGTGACCAAGCTCCTCCAGTCAGTTCCACGTGAGGACAATAAGCTGTGCACCTTCCAGGTCACATCCTTTAAAAAGGAAGATGCTTGTGTTTCCTTTTTCTGGCTCCTTAAGACTTGAATGCCAAACATGCAACATGAACAACCCCTAGACCAGTGTATCAAAAAGAATTATAATGCAAGACTTAAGTCATTTGAAAGTTTCCAGTAGCCACATTAAAATAAAAAGAAACAGGTGAAATGAATTTTAATATATTTAGTTAATCCAATATATCCAGAATATTAGCACTTCAATGTGTAATTATAAGATATTGTACATTCTTTTTTTAGTACTAACTCTTTGAAATCTGGTGTGTATTTCACACTCACAGAACATCTTAATTTGGACTGGCCACATTTTAAGCGCTCCAGAGGCGACTGGCTACTACAATTCACAGCACAGCTCTGGATGGCAGCAGGACATCACAGAAAGATCTGGATCCCTGGGTTGATCTATGGGGCAGAGCTGTCCTGCTGGCCCTGGAAGCCTTGAAATTTCTACTTGAGAAGAAAACAACTTCTGTCTTATTTGATTTCAGGGTATTTTGTTACAACAGCTTATCCTAAATGACAATAAATATATCTATTAGGACCTCACAGAAGGACCCTGTGGCTTCTCAATTATGAAACAACCCTTCAAAGAGTGAGCAGCTTCATGAATTCACTCTGACTGCCATGAAAAAACCCTCCAAAAACATAGACCAAGTTTGAAAAATTGCCATAGAAACATTCTCAGCAGTGGGAAATACATCTCAGAATGAACTCATCCAAGGAGAACATGCAGTTCCTCTGACTTTTTCTTGTTCTATTCCCACATTATAAATCTCTACACGTCCAAGCCAGCTAGCCCACTGGACAGCCCAGGAGGATGGAGGGAGGTAGAGACTATCAAGCATTTTCCCTCTTGAGAAAATAAAAAATGAAATCTTTTCAGGCAGTGCTTCACCAAAATGAACATATTTTTCACTAATGTGATAAAAATGAATAATTGGAGGCCCAGCTCCAGTGGCCTAGTGGTTTAATTTCAGCACATTTTACTTCGGTGGCCCAGATCGAATTCCAGGCACAGATCTACACCACTCTGTCAGCAGCCATGCTGTGCTGGTGACCCACATACTAAAAAAGAGAGGAAGATTGGCACAGATGTTAGCTCTGGGCAAATCTTCCTAAGCAACAACAAACAAACAAAAAACCTAATAACTGGATAATCAAATTGATCAGAACACACTGACTTTCCTTGTTTAAAAGGAGGTAGGGATTCAAACAAAAGGAAAGTCAAGGCTAGTCACTAACGTCATCTTTATAGACATACTGGACCTTTGGCTAATGGTGCTATCTTTTGCCATTTAAATGAAAATAATCACTTCTATACAGCAAAGATCTTTGGGTGCAAACTCAACTGAAAATCTCTACAGAATGAATTTAGAAGCAATTCCTATTTCACTCCCCAAAGAGAAGTTACATACAAGAATTTGTCAAACAAAAAACATGGAGGTCAGTGATAGTTCAAAATGATTAGGTAATTAATTCAGAATAAAGAGATAAGAGGTA
Source organism: Equus caballus (assembly GCF_041296265.1). NCBI lineage: Eukaryota > Metazoa > Chordata > Mammalia > Perissodactyla > Equidae > Equus > Equus caballus. Next base: position 45,231,748 of record NC_091704.1, read on the forward strand.
ATAACCCAGATGCTTCACTGCCTGTGTAAACTATCAGATTTCCCAGGTTCTGAGTTTCATATTGGTCTTCCGCTACAGCTGGAATGATATCAGGTTTAACCAAGAATTCCTGGAATTGCGGTCAGGGGTAACTAGAATGAAGCTGTGATCCTGTTAGCCAGAAAGGAGGCTCCAGTTAGAAATAGACATTTTATCAGCTCCAGTGGAAGAGCAGAAGTAGCATCTGTTCTCTCTTGCTGTAAAAGTTATGTGTGAAGTGCATTTGCCTCTCAGAAAACAAACCACCCAGGATTTCCCCAGATCTTCCCCTAGCATGGGGAATGACACTAATATTGGTGAGCTTTGCCACTATGGGTAGCACTCACAATGATGCAAAATCATTGTATGGGTCTTTATGCTCAGGGCAATAGAGCAGAATTTATCTCATGCAATTTGAAGCCTTGGAATTTAGGGGTCTGAATGCCCTGTGTCAGCAAGTGTGTGCAGCAGTCGACAGTCCAAGCTCTGGTGTCAAGAATAACTAGGGTTCAGATCGCTCTGACATTCATCAAGTGTGTGACTTTGGCCAATTTACTTAACTTCCCTCAACCTTAATTTCTTCCTCTGTAAAATGCTTTTATAACAATGGTCTTTACTGGATAGAATTCTGTAAACACTACATGATAAAGAGCACATAAAGGAGTTGGTACAATGACTGGCAGAGAGTAAGCATTCAATAAATGAGAACTCTTCCTCTTATTTCTGTTGTAGTAGGTCAGCGATCAATACATGTGGACCCTTGCTATTAATATTACACATTAGGCAGTGACATCCACCAAAAAGTTGTGATACTCTGGCCTCACTCTATTGGACACTGAAAAGAGTCCAAAAGATGCAGGAACTGTGGAGCTAAGGTCTCTGAGTGAGCAGGTACGCTCAACGAGGGGGTGCCAGGGCTTTGGAGAAATGGCTCTAGGATGGAAAGGCACGGAGGTATGTTTTGGGTTGAATTGAGTACCTCCTCAAAATTGATAAGTTGAAGTCTTAAGTGCCTCAGCATACAACCTGATCCAGAGATAGGATTGCCTTTACAAAGGTAACCAAGTTAAAATGAGGCCATTTGTGTGCACCCTAAACCAATACGACTGGTTTCCTTATAAAAAGGGGGAAATTTGAAGACAGACGTGCAGACAGGGAGAACACCATGTGAAGATGAAGGCAGAGATCGGGGTGATGCAACTCCAAGCCAATGACTGCCAACAAACCATCAGAAGCTAGGAGACCCACGGAACAGATTCTCCTCCACAGCCCTCACAGCAAACCAATCGCGCCAACACCTTCGTCTCAGACCTCCAGCTTCCAGAACTGACACTGTAAATTTCTGCTGTTTAAGCCACCCAGTTTCTGTTTACAGCAGTCCTAGGGAACTAAGACAAGGTGAACACAGGCAGCAAACAGATTTCTCATTTAGGAAGGCTGACAAGACCTGGAAAATATGTAGCAAACCTGGCTGCGTTTCTCTCCAGAAGTTTACAAGTCTCATACCTCCACCCAAAAACGGCATCTCCGATGTATTTTAAAATTATGTCCAGGAACAAAAGAGCCTTAGTTTACAATAGATTTGGAGAAGAGTCCTTTCAACCGAGAGACTTGGATTTTAAATATTCCCATTTTTGTGTGTGTGTGGTGGGGGAGGGAGGCCTGGGCATCTGTAAAAACTTAACTATAAACGACTAAAAACGCCTTAAAAAAATACCTTGGCTGAGATACCAATTATTGATCTTCATGAGAGCTATTCTCAACAGGCCACAAATTCAAACTCCTGTCTGAGCAGGATGTGTCTGGTTCTTCAAGATTCACGGGGTGCGTGCACTTCTTTGGCTGAAAGCTACAATTGTTAGTAGCTGCTACGTAAAGAAACACCATCAATTTACTCTCTTGTGGAGCCAGCCATTTTGAATTGGCCGCTTTGATTTTTTTTATGCAATATCCGCTGCTTCTCTATTACAATGAAAACATAATTGGGAACAAATCTTTCATAAAATTTGACACACCCACAAAGTAAACTCTGAAGGGCTCAATCATGTTTGAGAGGCATTTCTCACGATTTGTTACAAAGATCTTTCAATCCCATTTCCCATCCCTCAGCCTCCACCCATTCCACTCAAGGCACTAAAAATTGGCATTTACAAAGAAATTCCAGAAGCCTGAGCATTTTATTAGCAAAGGGAAATCCCAACCTTCTTGGCCTCATTTCTCATGATGACAGCTCATTTTTCCATGTGGAACCACGTACTAGTTGCTGCAAATATTTAAAGAGGTAACGAAGCCATTTCAAACTATAGTCATAAAAGACATAAATAAAAATGATTTAGAACTCTGTGCTTATTTTATAAGCATAAAAGTTAAAGAATATCCGTTTTTAAAACTAGAATGAAAAATTTACAGTGTTCTTATTAAAAGCCTCAGAGTGATGGCAAGGGTACTCTCCAGGGCTCTTGAAGTATTACTACGTTGCATGTCAAAGGCAATTTTTTGAGACAGAGACGACCTACTGTGCTACACAGCTGGCTCCTCTGCATTACCCTCTCCTCCTCTCCCAATCATCCCTCCAAATTCTACCCCTCCTCAAGGCCTGGAAGAAGCACCATCTCTGTAAAGCTCCCCCAAATTCTCCCTCTTCCAGGGATTCATCCCTGTCTGAATATCTATAGCATTTATCATCCAGACCCCACAATTCAACAACTGGTTAGACCATCTCAAACGTCCCCTTATTATCTATAATCTATACTATTTGTATTTTGCCTTAGTTATTTCCCGCGTGTAATTTTTCTCCTCCCACCTCAGTTTATGAGCTTCTTAAAGACAAGAACCATACTTCATATTTCTTCCGTATCTTCTCTAGTATCCAACTCAAGCTCAAGGATGCCCAAAATAAAGCTATAAATTTGAACTGAAAAATGTCATCCACCATAGAAGGAAAAGTGTTTAGCTCCACAGCTGTCTTTGGCCTCTGCGGGTTATCTGCAGGGTCTCAAATATGTTCAGGGGTGAAAGCAACTAGACAATGACGTTATCTAACCACAGCACACAGAACTGGGCTCATTCCCCTTTTCCACACACATAAACCTGCCTTGACTTGGTAGCCATCTGAGTCAAGTGTTCTAGAAAAGACACTCAGATTAAATCTACCCGCATGATGGTCCCGGAGTAGCAATGGGGCCTTAAGGCCAACCATGGGGGGCTCCTTTGGGCCACTCTTGTCCTTTTTCACTCCTGGGTTTTGCTCTGAACTGCCACAAACTGATCTGGCTGCAGACCTCCCAGAAACAGGCTGGCTGAAATGCGATCGCACCAACGGGTCACCTGCCTTCTCTTTATGAAAGCGCGAACATGATCTGTGGTCCCTCATCTTCCTACCCCCCAGAAACACAAAGAACCCTTTCTTCCCCCTTCTCCTTTCAGCCTCACACAAAGACAAGCAGGAAAATTTGGTGGCGGATGGTTTAGGATCATTCTTTGAGAGAGACCCCTCACTTTAAGTAAGGAAGATTTAGTATGGCTCATTTAACTGAATGTAAATAGTTTAAAACTTGTTTTTCTTGTAACAAGTGATGCATGTCTGTGCATATACACACACACAAAAATTCAAACCGAAAGGCATGCACTGAAAATCAAGCTTCCAGAAGCAGCAGCTGTTCCCAGATTATTCTGCCCTCCAGACCATAGACGCTTTCAAACCACTTTTTATCATGGGTTTCTGATTAAGAGAAAGGAGTAAATATTTACCAAGTATCTCCAGGGCGCTAGGCTCTAAGATGTGTTACATACATTAGCACGTTTAACCTTCATGACAAATTTATACGGTTAATATTATCTTCCCCACTTTTCAGGTGAGAAAGCTGAGGTTCACAAAAGGTAAAAGACTTGCCCAAGGCCACAACCCTATGTCCAAAGTCACTTTTCCAAGCAACCCCCTAGATTATACAGTTTCATAAAATCGAAGCTCCATCCAAAATTCCTCTTTCAGGAAACCTGGGCTCTGGAATTGGGCTACTTTGGCACAACTGGTTGTACGACTTAAGAGTTCTAAGAACCCAGAGAAGTTACTGTACCTCCCTGGGTCTCAGTTTCTTCATCTGTAAAATGAGCCCAACAATAATACCTACCACATAAGGTTGGTGGCGAGATTGAACGATTTCACATAAAGAGCTGGGCAGCACCTGACATATAGTAAATACTCCATACCGGTTCGTTATTATTATCACATGGCTGATGAACAAACTGGAGTTTGAACTTGTTTTCTTTTTCTTCCTTTTTAAAGATTGGCACCTGAGCTAACAACTTTTGCCAATCTTCTTTTTTTTTTTTTCCTGGTTTTCTCCCCACATCCCCCAAGTCCATAGTTGTGTAGTTTTTAGTTGTGGGTCCTTCCAGTTGTGGCATGTAGGACACTGCCTCAGCGTGGCCTGATGAGCAGTGCAATGTCCAGGATTTGAACCGGTGAAACCCTGGGCCACAGAAGTAGAGGGCGCGAACTTAACCACTCGGCCATGGGGCCAGCCCCTCTTTTTTGTTTTTATTCCCTCCATTTGGCTATAGAGTGGTGTGACTCTGGGAAGCAATTTGGGACAAATTTGGGGAGCCATTTGATATCATTTGGTCCCGTTATACCAATTTCCTTTGCTCCCCTCCTCCAAGCTTTCTCCTCTAACATTTCGTCTCTTAGCACTGCCAAAATCACAGCCTTTCTGCTGCCAAATCCCAGAAGCTTTTAATAGCATTATTACTGTGATTTTTTTTATCATGGAAATATTTGTTTTTATTTAAAAACTAGACTCCGGCAACACCCTTTTTAATGCCACCAGTTCTTAATTTTTAAACCAAAAGTTTATGTGCCTATCACTTCCCCCTGCCCCCATGATAGCTGATGGAATTCTAGACTGATTAAACTTTGTTAAAACAATCTCAACTTGTATAAACGGAAGCTACCCAAATTCCCTTGGAATGGAAAAGACATTTGTTAACCTGGTCACACAATTTACAAACCCATATCTGCTCAACTGGGCAACATTTTCCATTTAATTGCCTTTTCCTTCTTAACTGAAAGCTAAATGAGATCTGTAGGCCGGAGCATCACACGGTGGCAGACAGAGGAGGAAGCTGAATGGGGTTTCCCAGAGGAATGGCAGGGACAAGGGGCTAAGGAAGTCAGATGACCAAGCCTCTCTCTGGCTAAGGCTAGTTGGATGACTTTGGCCAAGTGACTTCGCGTTCTCTGAGTTCCAGTTAACTAACCTGAAGAATGAGAAGGTGAGACCAACTTTTTCCTAAAAACCCTTTCTTGTTCTAACCATCTTTAAGCAAGACAACATTTTTAAATCATCCCACAAGCATCTCGCATGGTCTGGGCCTTATCAGGGCAGTAACTTACATGTCACGATGCAGCCTCAGGAGATAAGCTTCAGCCAAAAGGAGGTATGCGTGTGACATGTTAGCCATAAAAGATGCAGCCTCCATTTATTGCAAAAAATGCAATTGTGCCAAGCTGTCATATAATTCATGGCAAAGCAATAAAATCCAGGTTCACCTTTAATTATCTAATTTTAAATGAGAACCGAGCAAGCCCATTATGAGGGTGACATATCTCAGCTTCCATCTAATACTCTTCCGTGAATTTCGCCCCTTCAATAATTCTGCTCCAAGCATCTGGATCACAGCTAGTACAAGGCTGGAATCCCAGCAGGGTTTATGAGGTGACCTTTTGTTAAAATAGCGTTGTGTATAATCCCGCTGCTATGTTATTTTCTCCACTGGGAGACTTTGTTTCATAATTCTGACATCATAGCTTGTTCCTCCAATCCAATCTTTTATGATGGATAACGAGTAAGAACCCCAGGAATTCAGGGGGAGTAAAGGTGCGGGGAGCAATAGATATTGTTGTTTTACCACAAAAGCCTTAACAGAGAGCTAAAAAGTTTCCAAAAGCCAAAGACAAACCGTGTGAATACACTCCTGAGACCAGCTTCCTCTACAAATGACATTCTGAGTCAGACTGGGGGGACTTTAGAAATGCTGAGGTTTTTACCGATTATTTTCTTTAAGATGTTTAATTTGACTGTTTCTCTACAAGGCACAGACCCCAGGTATTAAGAAATGTCATTTTTGAAGGCTAGACAATAGAAACAGCAAGGAACCTGGAGCACGCCATTCACGAAAGCCACCTTAAGCACCCAGAGCACGTCTGGCTTCCATGGTTGATTAACCCAGCGCCTTATCAAGGCAGGGGTGGAGGACTCTCCAGCTCCAGGAGCACGGGTGGAGCAGCCACACCATGAGTCACGGGGTACTTACGTCGCTCTTCCTGAACTTCGCTTTCAAGCTCTTCATGTTGAGATCATTCAGCCTTCCAAAGCTCTAGAGGAGACTTTTCAACACCTAAGCAGAGAAAGAAAGAAACTAACTACTAGGTTTCCAAATAAACACTCCAGATATTCCTTCCTGATTGGATTATAACTTTGGGCCATGGGCGGGAGGTTGGTGTGGGGTTAGGAAGGTGGTCACAGATAAGAGCTAAGACGTGGTAAAGAATAGGTTCTTTCCACCCATGACACACTTCCTAGAACCTTCTGACTTTTCAAGTTAACCAAAACTTTACATTGTATCCCAACTTCCCAAACATTAAAAGTAGAACAAGTTTAAGTAAGTGCTTAGCTGTCATTGTACAAAATACAGTATCTGTATGCTGAACTAATTCCTCTGTACATCCTTCACGTTACAATTATTCCATCTGCCTCCTTTGGAAGGGCCACAATAGCGAAGTATGATAAGGAAAGCAATTCATATTCCAGATGCCATTCATTCCCTATTTACTTTTCTCAGTGTGGTTTCTTTTTTTTCCCCTCCTAAATGCCCAGGGCAGTTAGTGAAAAATGCCAGGAACAACAAACCTCCCTCATCAGATACCTCATTCTTCAAGAGGCCACTTTAAACAGTGAAAGACTCCTCAGGTCCTTGGGGGACCCAGCAATCCTAAGTTGGAGGTGGAAAAGCCGTCAGAAATCACCTTATTTAGGAGGAGCCTATGGTCCCCTGGAAAGTGAATGTAATTTTCTTAAGTATGTGTACTTTTTTAAGGGAAGAAAGTTCCTACATTTCATCAGATTCTGCAAGGGGGGGAGGGGGAGTGTCACTCTTCAAAAGTTAACACTATTAATCCCGTCTAAACCCCTCATTTTCCCCGAGGTAGAAATGGAGCCCCTCAGAGAAGTTAGGAAACTGGCCTGCAGTCACAAATCCTCTTTATGATAGAATTCAGAACCAGACCCCAAAGTCTAACTGGGAGCTGAATGCTTTTCCCACTGCCCTACAGCTTTAAAACTAAAACCAGAAAGTGGAATCCTGTGCTAAAATACGAGACAAACTTTATCTTTTTCTTCCTTAAACCTGGAAAATGTACAAAGTGTGCAACTTCTGCATTTATGACAAAAAGGCAAGAAAAGCTATGTGCACGTTCCCATTATATATGATCATAAGTGCTCAATAAATATAACTTTAAGCCTCACCTGACAGAAAGTGACAACAGGTGAAATTTAACCATACTACCCACTTGAGCACTAAGAAATAGTGGTCAGATGGTTACCATATTTTTCAGAAGCCTTTCAAGGTCATCTCATGTTTTGCCATTATCCTTATCACTCTGGACTTAATTGATCTGAGCAACTAGAGAAGGAAAAAGGGCAAGCAACTGAATGGCTGTGCTCATCCCTCCTGATGTCCTTGTCACCGCCTCCAGAAGTTGTCCAGTGACTCTCTGACTTCTAATGTGTTTACTTTCATTATTGCTGCTGCCATTAAGCAGGACCCCTGGATGAATGGCATTAAAACCTGGTCATCATAAAGCACTTTGATGACCCTAACCTGGAGTCTGCAGTAGCATTGTGCACCCAGCCTAGGCAGGAGTGACAGAATGTGTAATTACAGTGTGTCGTTAATTGCCAAGGATTTAACCACAGAGAAAGCTGGACTGGTACCTGAACAGCAAAGTACAAACTCTGGGACAGTGTTTCTCAAAGTCGACCCCTAGTTAATCTGCATCAGAAGGACTTGTGGACAATTTGTCAAATGCAAAATCCTAGTGTACACCCCATGAAAATTGAATCTCAGGGGACAGGACCCAGGAATCTCCCTGGTGGAATCTTTTGCAAACTGAAGTTTGAGAACCTAGAATTGAGGTGGATGGAATAAGGGAATACACTTGCCAAAGTTGGGCTGGTACATAAAACAGTCCTTTTTCATGTCAAAACAAACTACCTTTTGATGAATCCAAGTAGAAATAATGATAATCAGACATTCCCAACTGCCATAGGCTCATGGTTCTCCACCAACTGTAGCTAGAAAATGGAAATCATCCTTTGAGTTCAATTCCTTCCACCCTCTGGGGGAAGTGCTAATAACCAAGAAAAGAGGCCAAACCCATGCAACTGGAAAGGGAGAAGAGAGAAGTCAAAGCTTGGATAATACACAAACTGTGGAGCCCACCAAGATGTAAACATGCAAAGCATTCCTTCCGTCATAGAACACGTCTTAGGTGAGGTGAGTAAGATTTTTATTTGAGGTCATGAGCATTGTACTAGTTCTTTGTGTTTGTCTTTGCCTTTTTTTTTTTGTGATGAAGATTGGCCCTGAGTTAACATCTGTGCCAATCTTCCTCTATTTAATGTGAGATGCCACCACAGCGTGGCTTGATGAGTGTTGTGTAGGTCTGCACGTGAGATCCGAACCTGTGAACCCCAGGCTATGGAAGTGGAGCACACAAACTTAACCAGTACACCACTGAGCTGGCCCCTCTTTTTTCTTTTAATTACGGCAATGAGAAGTATGCAACCTCCTATCTGAAGAGGATTAAATAAACAAAGCAATGAATTCCAAAAATTCCCAGGGGAAGGTATTAGCTGTGAAATGAAGGTCTTCCTGGAGTCACGGCTCTGGGTGTGTCATAGCTGGGTGGTCCATGGGTGTGACTCCAGGAGGACAGAGATAGAGGTCAAGGGTAAAGAAGTTCTGGAAACCTTCAGAATAGTAACTTCAGAAAGAAGAACTACAGCTGGGGGTAATCAAAATTAGTAACAGAGCACTGCTTTCCTGTATTTGTCAAAGGATCTAAAACCTGGAAACCATGACCTGTGGTAAGTAACTTGCCCCTGAGATGATACTGGGCTCCCCGTGTCCCAGCATCTCCTCTTCCCCAAGGTGAGCCACAAGTAAATCAGGGACTTGCCCTCCTTGGGTCAGCTGGAATCTTACAGCTCCAATTTCCAAACCCAAACTTTCAACGCCCAGACTGGACTACAGGCTATCTTGAGTAAAGTGACATCTATCAACATAGCGAGGTTACACTAATAGCAATCCTTGGAAAAGTCACTTAATCAAGATACTTAAGTCAAAAGAGCTGCAGCGCAGCTCAATTAACTGCACAGTAGCCTCATCTGGATAGTACAATAAGAAGATGAAACGTTACACATTGATGGGAAAAGTTGTTTGAACTAAGTTCTCCCATTTCAAGCAGAATAAAGTGTATTTACCCCTGGAGCAGAAATATTAGTCAGTGTACTCCCTGCTCAATCCAAAAGAAGTCACTGAACCATGGCTTCCATCACTGGTCACCAAGCATCATGTGACATCAAGTCAATCAGTGAGGATGAGAAGGTGCAGAGATGCAGTCCTGCTGCCCGCTCACCTGAAAGACCAGACCCAACAAACAGGGTTTATGGATCCAGTTTCCCTTTAAAAAGAATATAACTCTGAATCAAACCTTAACATACGATACTCTTATCTGACATAATTCTAGCCAGAATCAAAAAACCTTGATATTAGCCTATAGAGCTTTATTATGAATGTTAGATTTCTTTGAGTATTAAAAATAACCTATAATGGATATAAGGTTTCCTTTCAGGGTGATAAAAATGTTCTATATTTATTGTCATGATGGCTGCACAACCTGTGAACATTCAAAAAACCATTCAATTGTATGCTTCAAGTGGGTGAATTGAATAGGATGGGAATTATATCTTGACAAAGCTGTTTTATTTTTAAAAACAGATTATTAAATCTCCATTACCTTCTCCAATTCTTAGTTGGGAAAATTCCAGATTAGAAACCTCTGGACTGATTGAAAAAGAACTTCAAAGGAACAAAGGTTAACAAGCAATGCCCTTAATGCTAAAATGTTGTTGCTCCTAGATTTTCTTTATTTAGCTATTTCTCTACCACAACCCACCCCCGATTGAAGTGGTTAGAAAAAAAATCCCTCTCTTCTTCTCTCCTGTTTTCAAACTACTCCTGCGCCTACCCACTCCCATCCCCTCCTATGGCCCAAGGATTATTTCATAAGGCAGTGGTGCCAATTATGTCAGCACATGAGGGTCCCCTTGGAGCCCCAGCCAGGTATTCTGATTCTGTAATCAGAAAAGAGGCTCAGAAACCTGTAATTTTTTTCTTTGACTCCTCAGGTTATTTGGAGGCTCAACCAGATTGGGGAACCACAGTTCTAGACTCAATGATACCATACCTATAATTGACACTTTCATTAAAAATAATCTAGAGACAAGGGAAACAATAGAAAGAATAAAGAAATGGGACTTCATCAGACTAAAGAGCTCTTTCAAGGCAAGGGAAAACAGGATTGAAACAAAAAAATAACCCACTAATTGGTAAAAAATATTTACAAGTTATTTATCTGACAAAGGATTAATCTCCATAATATATAAAGAACACACACAGCTTAACAACAAAAAATCAAACAACCTGATCAAAAAATGGGCAGGGGACATGAACAGACATTTCTCCAAAGATGATATACAGATGGGCAATAGACACATGAAAAGATGCTCACCATCACTAATCATCAGGGAAATGCAAATCAAAACTGCACTAAGATATCACCTTACACCTGTTAGAAAGGCAAAAATATCCAAAACAAAAAATGACAAATGTTGGAGAGGTTGTGGAGAAAAAGGAACCCTCATACCCTGTTGGTGGGAATGCAAACTGGTGCAGCCACTATGGAAAACAGTATGGAGATTTCTCAAAAAATTAAAAATAGAAATACCTTATGACCCAGCCATCCCACTACTGGGTATCTATCCAAAGAACTTGAAATCAGCAATTCCAAAAGTCCCATGTACCCCTGTGTTCATTGCAGCATTATTTACAATAGCCAAAATGTAGAAGCAACCTAAATGCCCATCAATTGATGATTGGATAAAGAAGATATGTTATATATATACAATGGAATACTACTAGGCCATAAAAAACGATAAAATCGTCCTATTCACAACAACATGGATGGACCTTGAAGGTATTATGTTAAGTGAAATAAGCCAGACACAGAAAGACGAACTCTGTATGACTCCACTCATAGGTGGAAGTTAAACATAGAGACAAAGAGAACTGATTGGTGGTTGCCAGGGGAAAGGGGGGGTGGGGGGAGGGCACAAAGGGTGAAGTGGTGTACCTACAACATGAGTAACAATAATGTACAACCGAAATTTCACAAGGTTGTAAACTATCATAATCTTAATAAAAAATTAAAAAAATAATCTAGAGATGTTGTACAGTAGATATGATTGATCAAAATTTTTGAGCACTGACTATGTTTGAATCTTTCAAAATATTGTGGAGGGTGAGAGGGCAACCCTCTACACTCTAAATCCTAGGAGAGCAACTAGCTGGTTACTTACGACCACTAAGGAACATTAACTCGCAAAGACACACGGTAGCTGTACACACAGGTACATTTGCCTGAATCACAAGAATACATCAGAATCTAAGACAGCATACCACAGGATTCAAGGGCAGTGGTTTAAAATAATTCCATCTGAATCACCACAGCATTAGAGGAGCAGAGTAAACAATGTCCTCTCGCTCACTAATCCTTCCATCACTGAACGTGGAAATACTTCTATGGAATCCTCAGCAACACCAGAGCACTAACGCACGCCCCAGTTAGGCTTCAGAATTTCTTCTTCCAAGTCAAAAAGAGTATCAGACGTAAAATCCAGAACACTGAAGAAGGCATTGAACAAATGTGAGCAACTAAAAATACTTCTTGCCAGTATCTACCTCTTGTCCCTGAAGTACTTGATCATTTCCTCCGAGAATAATGGCTCTGCAACAAACATGGAATTTTAACCAAAAGCTGTGTAAACACGCAGTTCTCTCAATCTGGCAAAACAAATACACTCTGTAAAAGGTCTCTCCAGATCAACCTTCCCAATAAAGGTTCCCTGACAACAGAGCACCTCGCGCCATCTGAACTCCTCCCAGGGGAAGAAGCTGGTCCAAGTCTGTCCCTCTCGGATAGGGCTGCGCCTACGACTTACGTCACTGCTTCTGGAATAAAGAATAGAAAATTGGGAAGCAGAAGCCAGGGAGTACCGTTCCCCCTCACCCAAATTACTTTATCCACAGAAGATTTGTTCTCGTCTTAGTAAGACAGAATTTTAAACACATACAGACGTTTAGGTTATGGGAACTCTGGGCAGGCACTACTGGAGGATCGAAACTGACCTAGGGTGGGAGTAGAGAATGATCTCAAACCACCTAATAATTAGGTGTCAAATACTGTAGGAATTCAAAGAATGGGAATCTTTGAGGGCTGAGAAAAATCAGAGAAGTCTTCATAATAGGGGTAAGGGTCTAACTGGCCTTTAAGGAAACTCATGATTTGGGCAAGCTGAAAAGGAAAGACATCTTGTCAGTGTTCTCCCACAAGACGGGACATGCCCATCTTAGATTTTCCAGGCAAGGGTCAGATGCCTGTCCAATCTCTCTCTTTTTTTTTTTAAGGAAGATTAGCCCTGAGCTAACTACTTCCAGTCCTCCTCTTTTTGCTGAGGAAGCCTGGCCCTGAGCTAACATCCGTGCCCATCTTCCTCTACTTTCTATGTGGGATGCCTACCACACCATGGCGTGCCAAGCGGTGCCATGTCTGTACTCAAGATCCGAACCGGCGAACCCGGGGCCACTGAGAAGCGGCACGTGCGCACTTAACTGCTGTACCACCAGGCTGGCCCCTGTCCAATCTCTTTAAGTGATTCTATAGGCCTCTCTCGTGAGGTTGAGTAGACGCGGTGGGAATCATTGCCTAGTTCTCTCTCCAAAGAAAGATCCTCCCCCCCCAGTCCCCACACACTCTGACCCTTTCAGACCCTGAATGCGAGGGAGGGGAGTTCAAGAATCCTGTTACCAGTTTTCAGCAAATTTGAAAATGTGCACCTCAGACTGCCTGCTTACTTTGGAATGGCAGACTTTCAGGGTAGGATTTTCATCTTGCATATACTTGGGCATTGGCATATAATCCATAAATGTTTCATGAATGAATCTGTAGGACAAAGATATGGGTTAGGCACCGGGATAGCCTTTACACTTCACCTTTGACCTCAGTATGGTTCTCCCTGGTCCCAAGTGCACTGAGGAAGGTGAGCACCCTGACATGGTTAGCTGCACTGGGATTTCAGTAAATGCAGCACAATGATTAGGTTTCGCCATGTACATATGAAAGCACAAAGTTCTTAAAGAAAAAAACAAAACCCAACACATTCGGCCTACGAAGTCTTAACAGGTTGCCCCTCCTTTTTCCCCTCCTGCCTGCCCTCTTCTCTCATTGCTATGCTCCTCATGCAGCATCTCCCCAGGAACATGCTGAGCTTAGTCAAGGGAGCTGACCATTTTGAATAATGGAATGCCAGAGTCAACAGAGAGCAAAGATCATCAAATAGAACCCTGGGGGCAGGTTCACAGGATAGTTATCAGCCTGATACTGGAGAGGGCTGTGGGGCAGGCCAAGCATTCCCCCAAATCAACGTGCCTGTTCCGTGATTTTGCATGAGATTCTGGGAGCTTCTTTGTTTCCTTCTTTTTTTTCTTCTTTTCCCCAAAGCCCCCCAGCACAGAGCTGTATATTCTAGTTGTAGGTCCTTCTAGCTCTGCTGTGGGGTGCCACCTGAGCATGGCTTGACGAGCAGTGCTAAGTCCACGCCCAGGATCCAAACCAACGAAACCCTGGGCCACCAACGCGGAGCACATGAGCTTAACCACTTGGCCATGGGGCCTGTCCCCTGGGAGCTTCTTAATAAGGAAAAAGTCCATCCTAATGGGCCCGAGGCTTCACCTCTAACCTCAGCAAGACTCTCTCCATAGTCAACACTCAGTGAAAGTTCACTACAGCGGAATAAATGAATGCATGAGCACTAAGTGTTAAATTGGAAGCACAAAGATACAACAGATGTTTCATTACAAAGTAAGTGGCCAGTCCAAGATGCAAATCTTCAAAAGATTTAGTTGAAAACTTATAACAAGATTCTTGAACCCCTCACTCACATCCAGGGTTTAAAGGGTCAGAGTGTGTCGAGACCAGGAGAGGATCTTTCTTTGGAGAGAAAGATGCAATGATTCCCACCACGTGTACTCAACCTCATGAGAGGCTTCCAGGACCACTTAGAGAGAGTGGAACAGGTGTCTGATCCTCGCCTGGAAAATCTAACAGGTGGGAGAGAAAGCGGCCTATGCTGTGAGGATGGGAATGAAGGAGAGGTTGCTGCTGGGTTACGATTAGCTTGCATGCTGGAGTTTGAGCATAGACGTATGTTTTCTGTAGACAACTCACAACAGAGGGTAGTAAGTTGTCTCAGATCCTGTCTAATAGAGTAGATTAGAAGGACGAAGAGGGCTGAGAGAAGCTGAGTCCCAGATGGAGAAGCAACAAACCAGAGGTGAGTACATCACCTGCATCAAGGGAATTGCAGGGGAGAGGCCCCCAGTGATGGTCCAGGAGTGGAGCGAGGAGGGGAGAGGGCTCTCCAAAGGCCCCTTGTACTAGTTTGCTGGGGCTGCCATAACATGTATCACAGCCTGGTGGCTTACATGACAGAAACGTATATCCTTCACTGTTCTGGAGGCTAGAAGTCCAGATCAGGGTGACAGCAGGGTGGATCTTATTCTGAGGCCTCTTTTCTTGGCTGTGGATGGCTGTCTTCTCCCTTTTTTCACATGGCCTTCCTCTGTGTGTGACCTAATCTCTCTTAGAAGGACACCAGTCACACTGGACTAGGGCCCATCCACATGACCTTGTTTTACCTTAATTACCTCTTTAATGGCCCTATCTCCCAACTAGGGATGAGGACTTCAATATTTGAATTTTAGGAACACACACTTCAGGCCATAACACCCCATGAAAGAGCCCAAGAGCAAGAGTCAACTCAAAACACCTGTCAGGCTCAGAGAGCACAGCACTACCTCCCAAAGTACCAGCCAGGCGAGAACTTCCTTATCTGTCTTCTCTCTCATCTCACCCATCCCACCCCTAGTCTTACCACTGCAACCCTGGAGGGAACATAAACCCTGACAGCTAGATGGAGGCAACAGGACAGCATGGGAAAGACTGGAAAAGAAAGACATTCTATCTTATATCAAATTTTAGCTTTTTATTGTTATCTGAAATTGGACATTCTAAGTTCTAAATTAAGAGTATGTAGCTGGGAGAGGGCAGGGGGGGTGAAATGGGTGAAGGGAGTCAAAAGGTACTAACTTCCAGTTATAAAATAAATCGTCCTGGGATATAATGTACAGCCTGGTGACTATAGTTAATAATACTGTATTGCATATTTGAAAGCTGCTGAGAGTAGATCTTCAAAGTTCTCATCACAAGAAAAATAATTTTGTAACTCTGTATGGTGATGGATGTTAACTAGACTCATCGTGGTGATTATTTCTCAATACGTATAAATATCAAATCGTTATGCTGTACACTTGAAACTAATGTTACATGTCTATTGCACTTCAATTAAAAAGAGTATTTAGCAATTGAAGTTGATTGTAGAATTTTTTTAAATTGAACAATAATCAGAAAAGTCATAGATTTCATCTGGAGGCAAGGGATATACTAACTTGACTGAATAAATTTTCAAGATACCGTGGGACATAAAGCCGCTTTATGATTACATCCTGGTGAGGCTTATTTATTCAGCAAACCAGATACATATGAACGAATTAATGAATGAGTAAACAAACAAGCAAATTTGCGGGGCATTCATTATGGGCTGGGTGCTTTCATACATATCATCGTTTTTATGAATTAACTACGGTGCAGGTTGGTTAAAAGATGGCCCAGATGATAAAGAAGGGAAAAGTTTAGGGAGGAAAAAAGACATAAGCAATAGTTTCATTTTGGCAATGAATCCTTTCTAAAATGCTCCAATATCTCACTTTTTTCTTCCAAAGAAAATAAATGACCACATTCTTTTTAAACCGTAAATGTCATTCAGATATGGTATCATAATAATCATGCAGTAAAACTCTCTTGAGAACATTAATCTCCTTCCCTATATTCACAACTTGCCTTTATCCAGGGATGACATTTCTCTTGAGAAACAAGTACATCATTCTTCTTTAAAATAAAACCTGCCATCAACCGGGACCGACCTTGGTCCATGAATCAGTCAGAGCCAGCAGCACTGATACAAAATTGGCCAGAGCTCTGGCAACATCACTGTCTGGTCTGTCAAATCTGCTCCTCACATGCTCCAATGAGCCTACCAGAGTAAAGCCCCAAGGTTACCTCATGTCCTAAATCTATCCAATTTAAAAAGCACGGGCTTAATCAAAACACGCTACCTTTGGAACACAGAAGTCATTCTAGAAGTAAGAAACTCCATGAGATTCTCTCTCGTGTTGAGGTTATATTTAAGATACCTCTAAAATGCTCTTCCTATTCTATGTGTCCAAATCCTGGATGTTGATGTCAACAGCACCGTCTAAACAACCCACTGTGTTCATCTCTTTAAACAGAGCTGCCCTGCACATCTAGTAATCAACTCCAATGGCAACACATATGTGCCATGCACCTTAGTGGCTTCTTCCCAAGTCCATTCCTCAGGTTTCATCCATCTTGAAATCCAAGAGAATCAACCACATTTAACAACACAGGTCTAATCCTCAAACATCACTGGTGACAACATAAAATGTGGAAAGCAAAAAGTCACTGTGGAAAGAAAGCAGTTTGGCAGTTTCTTACAAAGTTAAATATAAATTTACCATACAACCCGTAATTCCACTCCTATGTATCTTGCCAAGAGAAACAAAAACATGTCCACATGTTTATGGCAGAATTCATAATTGAGAAAAAGTGGAAACTACTGAAACATCCATCAACTAGGTTAACAAGATGTGGCATTCCCACACAATGGAATACTATCCAGCACTAAAAAGGAACGAAATACTGACGCATGCTGCAACAGGGGTGAAGCTCAAAACCATCGTGCTAAGTGAAGGTTGACATAAAAGACCTTATACCGTAAGATTCCATGTGTATGACAGGTCTGGAACAGGCACATTTACAGGCAGAAAGCAGATTAGTGATTGTCTAGGGCTGGGAATGGTAAGAAAGCGTGATTGCAAATGGGCATGAGGGATCTTTTTGGGGTAATGGAAATATTCTAAAACTGGATGTGGTGATGATGACACAGTTCTATACATTTACTAAAAATTATTGAAGAGTATACTAAAATTGGTGAAGTTTATGGAATGTAAATCATATCTCAGCGAAGCTGTTTTTAAAAAGATCAAATAACAAAAAGTGAACAGGGAGATACATACACAAAGCTGTTAGGTAGTGAAAAATATCTTTAGAGGGAGGGAGAGTGTAGGCTCCATGTATGGTTGTATTTAATTCTTGTTTTTACTCTAGGAAGATTTAATTGCCAAATGTTGGCTTACTGCATATTTCATCAGTTCTTTGACTCGGTTTCAAAATGGGAATAACTTGGACTCTCCAAATTCTGGAATGTTGGAAATGTCATTTACATTGATCACAATAGTTCTGTCTGGCCTACTGAATCTCTGCCCAGTCATCTAGTGTCTCAAATACATTTCAGAATAAGGAGGAAATTAAGTTAATAAAACAGATTCTGTGAACTCTGATGCCCTAGGAGCAGGAGTGAAGAAGTGAATGGAGAGCACAGAAATTATTTCTGCTGCCCCGACAGCAGAATACATGTCATTTGAACAGCATATATTCAAAACAGCATGTTTCTCATCCCCAGTCCAACAGAGAGGGGATGCTTGCTCACTTGAAGGCAGGTTGCTTCATCTCCTTTAGCACAACAATGTTACCCTGCATGCTAGGGCAGACCTACCATGTCTGGTTTGGTCCTGAGTGCCAGACCTTCTCCTGCTAATGGCTCTCGTCTTCTTTTAGAAAAACTGTCTCTCCCACGCCCACCCCCACACCAACCGCGTTGTATGCTGGCTGTAGCTGTTCCCCAGAGATGGGAGTGTGTCCTCAGCAAGGCTATTCAGACTCTCCCTGGGATTTCCAGAGTTGGATGAGGGAAGGCACAGGTGGAGGGAAGCAAAGGAAGAGGGGAAGGGAAGACAAGAGCTTCCTCTCTGGTGGAGAAGCTAGAACAGTATGGACCCGGCAGCTTGAACCAAGACCCGATTCTAGCCCTGGGCAGAAAGCTGGTTTGAGAGAGGGAACTAGGGGGCCCCTGAGTCCAGGGATTCAGGCCCTGCTATAGCCACGTCCTTTTAGCACAGGATTTGGGGTCACATAAGCCAAGACACTCCCCTTCTGCCCTAAGCTAATTCAAGTTGGGTTTCTGTCACTTGCAACCTAACAGTACTGACAAATCCTTTGGTGCCTTCTCATCTACTCGATCTTGCTCAGGCTGTCATCTCACACCCATAGCAAAAGAGGGGCCTAGAAGTTCGACAGCACGGTTGCAGTTTGCATTTCTGACTGTTGAGTACATTTCTGCAGTCAGTAGCTAAATTCACTTCATGAACCTACAGAAGTGAAATAAATACTCTCTGGAGTTTAATTGGGCTAAATATATCAGGATGACCTACAGTGACCCCTTTGAACTTGCAGGTCAGGGAGGGCATACTTATCCCTCATTTCTTTGGCTATTAGCTGCTCCCTGATAACACACACCCTTTCCCAGCCCTACGCCAACCACTGCATTCACTATTTACCTCTATCATTCCAGTCACTGCAGAAGACCTGCCAGCAAGCCCAGTGTGGGTCTTCTGGCCTATTTCCATTCTGAACGTATGTACTGCTCGTTGGCTCTCCTGCAGGAACCAGCCAACAATAAAAACAATTGCAATTAACTGGAAATGAATAGCATTAGACTATTTTAAAACACTCATGGAATAAAAAACCACTGTAACAGCTGGGTCCAGGCTGCCCACGGGGTGGACCTTACCTCCTCTGCTCCCCAAGCAACTTGGTTCCACAGAGCTGAGGGGGACAAGGGAGGGACACAAGGAAGCTGCTCGTGGAGCTGAAACTAAGGATGAATAAGGAAAACCCTCAGGATAGGAAAGCACTAGGAGAGAGGGTCAGACAGTGGGGAAGCTGCCCTGGGGTGTGTGGTGGGGTGCTGGGGTTCAGCTGGACCAGGAGGCCACAAGGCCCAGGGATAATCCTTGAGTAGTGCTGAAGACATGATATGCAAAGACAATGTCACCCCCACTAATTTATTCCAAACAAGAGAACTGGAAGAGGAGCATGACACGGCGGCTCAATCAAGGCCTCACTTCCTGGGGGCTATGCCAGCCTAGATCTGCTACACTGTTGCCCTGGCAGCGCAAATGGAAAAGCCTTTCAGATCTTTTTCCATTAGAAGCTCGAGGCTGTCCCGTGTCTGTGCTATATGGGGGCCCTACACCTGTCTGCCCAGTGAGAACAAACTCCTGTTAACTGAATTTCATACCCTGGACCTACCATCTTTCAATTTGCAACCACTTTCCACATTTAGGGATAAGAAGCAAACAGCATTAACACAAAGGCTTGAGAATGTTCCAATAACAATAACAAAGATTTAATATACCACCCCCCCACCGTGCCCCACACACGTCCACAAATCCACACACCTTGCACCTGAGGCCAGTAGGGTTTACAGATTAAAAAGAGCATGGCTACTTCAGAACTTGCAATTTAAGAGACAAAATAAGAAACCCATACTGTTTCATTTACTCATACACACTGAATACCACTATGGGCCAAGTACACGGGGGATGTAGAAATGTCGACCACCCACAACCCCTGCCTACAAAAATCAGTCTTAGTGTTTAAAAAAAGAAAAGAAAGTCCATGTAGAAATGCACCTGTACAAAAGCAGAGAGACACAGATTTGTAAACCAAAAGTACAAATGTCCACTATATCAGGTGTACTCAGTTTGTGATGAAACTACTGCATTTCTCTAAAAGAATGCTTAAAGCTAAGGGCAAAATCCCAGATAACGGGGCAAAGACACAGGGAAGCTTAATCAAACATGCATTTACTGAGGGCATTCTAGGTGTCAGGTGGTGCTGAGATTCCAGGACCTTCACGATGACATATTACTTAGATCAGTGCTGTCCAATACCGTAGCCATTAGCCACATGGGCTACTGAGCATTTGAAATGAGACTAGTGCAAATCGACATGCACTGTAAGTGGAAAATACACAATGGATTTCAAAGACTTACTATGAAAAAATAATGTCAACTATATCATTAATAAGTTTTATATTGAATACATGATAATACTTTGGATATACTAGGTAAAATAAAATATATTACAATTAATTTCTTTTTCCTTTTTTTATGGCTACTAGAAAATTTAAAATGACCTATGTGGCTTGTATTTGTGGCTTGCTTCTATTTCCATTAGACCGTGATGATTTAGATTTTCCCTTCAAAGACTGTGATGATAGCATCCATTTAGCAATAACAGTATCTTATTATTACCAACAAAGCAGGCAGAAAATATGCTATCATGTTACCATGTTTAAAAATCACTTACTCTCATAAAATCATAAAACTCAGATCTAGTAAATACCACAAGTTAATGACAATGAAAGTTAAATTTTAAAAGATTCACTCTGCCACATGCAGAAGAAGGAATGATTAGCCAACAATTTTATTTCACTCAAGACTGATGAACTTGTAGGCAAACTCAACTATTACTCTGTTGTGTATGGTTCAAAAAACATGTCTATATTATTCTCTGTTGACAATTGGACAATTCCAAAGGACTCAATAGGGAATTTACATCCCTTCTCACATCATTCTAAGTACCACCATCTTCATCTTAACCACGATTCACTGTTCTGTACCTAGATTAAGAATGAAACAAGTCTGGCGAGACTGAGGAAGTTGGGAACGCAATTTGGAATAAGACTGTCACTACTAAAGGAAATATGTCTTTACACTGTCCACATTACCTAATGCTATAATGATAGAAGGATCAAAGAGAGGAGTGAGAATACAGGGAAAATAGTTGTGAACTGCACAGAAGACACAAGGCGGATGCGTTGCAATGACATATGGGGGGCAATCCCTCTTTACTGCTCTGGATTATAACGGCAAGCATAATCATTGGCCAATATATCAGTTCTTTAAGGTAGATTGATAAAGAACATGATAACATTGATAATAATAACAGCCACAATAACCATCATTTACTTAAATCATGACTTCGCAAAAGTTTTACTTTGCAAAATTTTATTTTTTAAATATTTTGTTATAAATAAGTATTATCGCATTTAGTGCTCACACTACTTCGGAATTAGATGCTATTGCTATTATTCCTAGTTTTCAGATTGGGAAAGTGGAAGTTTATTGGGCCAAAGCGGCACAGTTTATAAAGGGAAGAGACTGGATTTCACTCAGCTTCAGTTTCAGAGACCAAAACACAACAATAGGCTACATTTAAGAAAATATTAATAATAATAAAGTCTGGCCAGCAGACCAACATTTTTACTACTTAAAAGAAAAAAATTAGTTGCTTTTAATGATGGAACAGTCCTCAGATCTGCTGCTGGCACATAACAGAGCTCCTCTAGGAAGTCTGAATGGACCAACTTGGAAGAGACATTCCTTCTGGCTGTTCGCCCTCACTCACACACTCCTGCCTCATTCCAGGGAGGGTAGCATTTTTATTTCTTTGTCCTTTTCAAATGCGGAGCATATGCTTAATGAATAAATATATTGAACTCACAAGTCAAAAAATCCTTTTCCATATAGCTCGCTAAGGATACCAAATCAATAACGGAGAAAATGTAAAGACAATTACAAACAAGCGAAGTGGCTATTTATATTCAGCGGAGCTGGTAAACTACAGATTGGGGTGGAGGCGTCCATGTTTTGGCAACAATTTGGAAAAGCAGAACTTCTAGATACTTAGATGCTTCTCTGTCATCAGGACATTTCCGTTCCTTAGGAAATTATTCTAATATCCTGTATAACAACTCTTTCCAAGCTGTAAAAAAGGAAATACTGCAATTCTTCAGGACAATTAAAAGCACTGATATTATAATGAAAGTGGAATTGTAAAACACATCACCCAATGAGGAGGAATGGGGCAAGGGAGTGCAGGTGACTTTGTTCCAGAAGCCACACACAGAAGCACCCACGGCCAGCAGGCTGCCACCTAACCCTGTGGCAGATCTCAACAGGATAGAGGCAGCAGCTCTGTTTCTTTTGCCACCCTGAATATAAACATCCACTTGCAATGTAGTGAGAATCAAACGTGCTTTGTTCCAAGGGGTATGCACTTAAAATAATGAGCGGTTGTTTCAGAGAAGAAGCAAGCGAGCCTGGTGCCAAACAGTAACACAGCCCTCAACAGATTGGCCAGGAGGCAGGCTGGGATGGGAGGCATTTTGAGGAAATCTCTTTCTGGCTTATAGAGACTCTAGAGGAAAAGCAATAGAACAAATAAACAAACAGCACACCTGACATGGTTTAAAGGACAGCACAGAAAGAATCCAATTACCGAGGAGCTGATCAAGATTGCTGACCGGATGTACACACACAGTTGGTGGCAGAAATGAATTCTTCCTTTAAAAAAACTCCTAGGAAACCCCAGATGGAATACAGATATTGGTTATAGTTTCTAGGCCTATATTTTGAACAGTTTTTTCCAATTTAAAAAAAAGCTCACAGGAAAGAAACGTGAAAAACGTTTTTCTCAAAAGAGAGAAATGATACAGCACCCCCACCCACCAAAAAATCTAAGGTTTTTTGTTTTAAAAACAAAGAGCCAAGAAGGTTCATGAGAGAATTCGAGTCACTTGCACCCATGAGGAAAGTGGATTGAGCCTGAAACGAGACTGACCTGGAGAGAGAATGGATGGCAAACTACTCAGCATCCATCCCCGGGTGAGGACCCCTTGATGTGGTTCCATGCAGGACCTCAGGGCCACAGATATGTTTGTGGCTGGGTCCTAGCTTGTATTTTCCTTCTGGCCGCCTTTTGTAAGAAAGCAAAATGCAACCCACTGTCCACGAGCCTTTTGGACGGCTTCGCCCAGCAGTAAAATGACTGTGGGTCATAATTGTCCACAAGTTAGTACCCCCTTTCATTCATGAAAAATGATTAATCACCAACGTGTCGACTTTCATAGGAGATTTTCTAATTATGTGCGCATTCTTGTCAAATTAAGAGAATCAGCACAGAAGTTTTTTTTTTTTTTTTGAGGAAGATTAGCCCTGCGCTAACTACTGCCAATCCTCCTCTTTTTGCTGAGGAAGACTGGCCCTGAGCTAACATCCATGTCCATCTTCCTCTATATGTGGGACACCTACCACAGCATGGCTTGACAAGAGGTCCCATGTCCGCACCGGGGATCCGAACTGGCAAACCCCGGGCCACCAAAGCAGAACGTGTGAACTTAACAGCTGTGCCACCAGGCAGGCCCCAACACAGAAGTTCTTAGCTGACAAAACTTGACCAATAGTCTTATCTGGTTCTGGCTCAGCAGGATGCTAAGGGCCTGGATTCCAGATCCTTTTCCGGACCTTCATGTGGCTGCTCAATGCCCTCTGCCTCACCTGGGACTCCCCACTAGTCTCGAGGCAGCTTGTCCAAGTCTCTCCAGCCTTCTTCACTGATAACTACTGTAACCAGCTACATCTAGGACTCCCAAGGTGACTGTCTACATCTGAGAGAAAGAGAAAAGTACATTTAGGGGTTGTACGCTAGGAGCAGCCAGAACTAAGGGGCATGTCTAGCTCTGCCTCCTACTGAGGGTGTCACTTTCCAAGGGGTCATTTCACTTCCCTAGGCCTGGATCTCAGCTGTAAAATGAGTTCCCACCCCACCCCATTCCAACCACTAATAGTCCGCCTTGCGCTATAGTGGAATGGGAACATGCTAACTTGGCTAAAACTCTAAACTCCACGAAAGGCAGGCATTGCCATTCATCCATGGATCATCTAACACTCAATGACTGCATCAACATGTATTGTTCATAGGAAATCCGACAATAAGTAAGAGCAGCCTGGACCTCCCAAAGCTGACAGTCTAGCAGCAAAATGCCTGGTGCAAAGAAGGTGTTCAATTCAAATAAAATGACTTGTTGAAAGAGCTTACATCATTCACCCTCCATTACAAGCAGGTCTGCATCGCTTTCCGCCCAATTTTTTTTTTTTTTTTTTTTGAGCAAGATTAGCCCTGAGCTAACATCTGCTGCCAATCCTCCTCCTTTTGCTCAGGAAGACTGGCCCTGAGCTAACATCCATGCCCATCTTCCTCTACTTTCTATGTGGGACGCCTACCACAGCATGACTTGCCAAGCGGTGCCATGTCCGCACCCGGGATCCGAACCAGCAAACCCCGGGCCGCTGAGAAGCAGGACATGTGCACTTAACCACTGCACCACCGGGCCGACCCCTGTGCCCAATTTTTGACTGAAGAGACAAGATGTCGCCCAAGGTGGACTAATAGACAAGCTCCCTGAGCGTGGCTAACAATGGCAGTATCTTCTGCTAGTGTTGGCTGCTTCCCATGGAAGAATGATTTCCCCTGGAGGAGCAGACTTCCAGCTGAGGGTGAGCTCCCCAACCAGGAAATGTGGCCTGGTCTTCCTCAGGTCCCCAGGGAGGCAGCCCCATCAGGCTGGGAAGCCACAATGGGAAGGGCAGAACAGAGAGAAGTTGGGGATATTTCTCCCACGGGGGGAGCAGTCAAAGATCTACCCCATTCGCTTAGGGGTGTTGTTAGGTGGGGCCCAGGGACATCTCAGTTCCCTCCGGCAACAGCAAAGCGAGAAAACTACTGCCACGTGGAAAGCAGAAGACAGTGCGAGCCCTACAGTACACCAAGAAATACGCTGCCCTGGTGGTGGGCAACTCCAGCCCCATTAGCATCATCAGATCTCTGTGAAGTAACTATACTACAGATCCACTTTTTATTACTTCTAAATAGCATTTTATTGCATCCAATAAAAGTAGTTGCTAAAAATGGTCAGTGGTTTGTAGACTGGTTGACATAGCAACCAGTGACTGGTTTTCCAATTGAGGGTATAAAACCCACAATTATTTTTGACTCATGTATGACAGGGTATCAGGTCTGAGGCACATAATAGAAAATAGACCCCTTCCGACTACACTCTTGACCCTTAAGAGGTGGCTGTTAAAGGTAAACAGGAGATAGGCAATGAGTTTTTCTAGGTCATTCAACAGACCTTGGATTTTGAACCTGGGGATTCCAAAGCTAACACCTGTGCCCATCTTCCTCCACTTTATATGTAGGACGCCTACCACAGCATGGCTTGCCAAGCAGTGCCATGTCCACACCTGGGATTCCAACTGGTGAACCCCGGGCCCCCAAAGTGGAACATGCGAACTTAACCGATGTGCCACGGGGCCGGCCCCGAAAAGGTGTTTCTTAACTATAAGAAAGAAAAATGAGGCTTAGTGAGGTGAAGCAACTTGTCGAAGGAGAAGAGAACTACATCTTCTGAACCTCAACCTGCATTTTGCTGCTAACTACCTCCACACCTCTGTCTTATGATCATTGTTTAAATTCTCCTCCAGACTAGTCAGCTCAACATCAGGTGACTACCATAAGGGGCTTTATGACCCCTGAGTATGTGTGTGTTGGCGGTATAGTTCAATAAATATTGGTCACCTACTATGTGACAGATACTCTACTGGACACACAGGACATCAAATTGAAGAATGAGGCATACTTCCCTCAATCAAACAGAAGACTGTTTTGTTTTAAAACACATGGTTAAATCACTCAGAAAAGTTACTTATTAAAATATTGACTAAATTCACTGATACCCATCAGTGAGTCTGATGTCAAGGACTAGACTAGTTTTTTGTTCACTGTAAATGGCTGGAGTTGGGAAAGTGACGTTTGATTAACAATCTTTTTTATTAAACCACCTGTACTTTTCAGCTCCTGGGTAGCAATAAACCAAAAAGAAGAAATCTCTTTAAATCATGCAGCATCTTAACACGAATCATATAATTCTATGCTTACGGTTTTCAGCTTGAAGTTTAATCTGATCTGGATCCATAATAAACTGATTTCTTTCTATCATTTTATTACAGAGGATACAATGGTTGTACTTCAATACACTAGTGACTTTTTTTAAAGGATACCATCAGTATCATATACCTATATAAATAGTTAACTGGAAAAAAAAATCTAGACTCCTTTTCCACATCGCATATTTAAAATATACCCAAGAGGCCTTTGATGGGTTTAGCTTTGCTTTGTCAACTCCTATATTCATCATGCAAGGTAGAGAAAATTCAGTTGGCTTCTAGCGAAATAATGCACAGCACCATAACAGTGAACGTTTTCAGTACCACGAGTTAAGGATTTTACGATGTGACAGTTTTTAAAGTATTTCTAGATACTCTACTACATACTGGCTGCTCCTGGATCTTCACATTAACGTCATCATCCCCTGTCCCCTCCGGAAAAAAAAAAGGAGGGGCTGGCCCGTGGCCTAGTGGTTAAGTTCCCACGCTCCACTTCAGCGGCCAGGGTTTCCCAGAGTTTCGCCGGTTCGGATCCTGGGTGAGGACACGGCACTGCTCATCAGGCCACAATGAGGCGGCATCCCACATGCCACAACTAGAAGGACCCACAACTAGAAATATACAACTATGTACTGGGGGGATTTGGGGAGAAAAAAAAAAAGATTGGCAACAGTTAGCTCAGGTGCCAACCTTTAAATAAAACCAACATGAATGCAAAGTCAGAGGAATAAGGCTATACCCTCTGCAACAACTCAGAGAAATACACTTTCTATTCTTAGAAATTCAGTGTGGTTGACAGACCATTGCTGGCCTGTCTGTAGGGATGCTGTGTGAAAGAGAAAGTCAGCTTCCTTGGTGGTCATGCCTCTTCCACATTTAAAATGTTGGGAAGCTAAGTTATCAAAGAAAGATGGGTGTGCTTCCTAGCACCATGTTACTTATGGATTCCTCTGAATTCACGTTTAGGCAAATGTTGGCAGCAAAAATCCGAAGACACTAGAGCTTTGTGGAATGAATCACACAGATTTAAATAGAATGCTTTCTTTATAAGATGTATGTTTTTATCCTGATGGAACCTGTAAATATGACATCTGGGGCACTCCATTACAGCTGTGGCAACAACTGGCACCACTTAGCATATCTAATATGTGCTAACGGAGAAATTCTAAGTAGAAAACTACAAGAAAAAGCATTATATCATTAATTCAACAAAGATGTCAGTACCTACTGTAGGTCAACACTGTTCTAGGCACTAAACTCCCATCTTCAAGGAGTTTATATTGTACTGTGGAAAGACAGGCTACTAATATACATTGAAACACACAGCAAGTTAGAAGGTGACAAATGCCATGGAAGAAAATAAAGCAGAGAAGGGGGGCAGGGCGTGCTGAAGGCGGGTGGCCAGGGAAGGTGTGCTGAGAAGGTGACGTCTGAGGAAAGACCTGAGGGGTTGCGGGGCTCAGCCAGGGAGACACCTAGGGAAAGAGCGGTCCAGAGTTCAGACAGCGAGAACAAGCTCTGAGGCAGGAATGCGCCTGGCAATTTGAAGGACTAATGAGGAAGCCAATGTATTTAAATGTCTTAAACTGATTCCAGATGAAGGGGTTACAATTAGGGGCAAAACATCATTAACAGCCATATTTTCATAAACGCTTAGAGCAAGAACGTGCCTTTGTAAATGCTTAATAAATCCCTTCATCCTACCAGGCTTGAAGAAATGAGGAAGAGAGGGGTGAGGGAGTAACTGAAGGTCACACCAGCAGTGACAGCCAAGAAAAGGCTTGAGCACAAGTCTCCCAAACTCAGCACCGCGGTTTTGTCTCATGCTCCAACTTTATAAGAGGCACTTTCATTTAAGGGGGAAAAAAAAATTGAAAAAACAAAAGAATCCAGCCAACTAGCGATCTTCTTAGAGCTAAAAAATTGATTAATTTCACTTTTTCATTCAACAAATAACCAAGAGAGACCCTACAGGCACCCTAAATATTTGTTTTGGAATGAAAGAGATAATAAAGGCAGCCTTACCTAGACTCCGCTACCCACCAATTAATTGTATAGGTGTGTAACAGAAACTTGTACACAAGGAAACACAATTCGGCTGTTTATTGTAGCACTATTTGTTATAGTAAAAAAGTGGAAACAGATCAACTGTCCTTGGCAACAAAAGTGTCTGTAATAACAGTGAAAAACTGGAAACACTCTAATTTTCTCTTGGCAAGGGAATGAGTACAATTTATTCATACCCTGAAATTCTCTCTAGCAGGGAAAGTTAGACCAACATGTACCTCAAAACAACAAATTTAAAAATGCAAGTCGTACGTATATAGAACTATGCCATTATGTAAAATGTTAAACACACAAGCTTACAGATATTGTTTGTAGATACATACTATACAGAAGTACCAACATGTTGGGGAACTCTGCAGACTAACTTCACATTAGTGGTGACCTGAGGATGGAGGCGGAGGAGGGGGGATGGGTAAAATATTTCCATTGCAGTTTATTTTCAACAGGAGGATAAGAAGCAAATATGGAAAGATTAGCAACTCTTAAACATAGGTAGTGGAAAATGGAAGCCTTACTCTATCCTCTTTTCATGTATGTCTGAAAGATTTCATGCTTATTTTTATTTTGAAAGAAAGAAAGGGAGAGAGAAAACTCCTCCAAAACATTCCATTAACTCCAATGCACAGTTGCCCTTAACCTCCAAACCTCGGTTTCCTCACCTTTAAAACATGGGTGAAAATTTCACAAGATTGTAACCTATCATTAACTCAATAAAAAATAAATAAATAAAATAAAATAAAACGTGGGTGATACTAGGTGTACCTGTCTCAAAGATGTTTCGAGAAGTGGCAGTCTGGAGAAATTCATTGTCAGGTGGGCAGGGACACTGTATCATTCCCCTAATTCAATCTCCAGGGCCCAGCATGCATTCTTTTTATTCAATTTCACTGATAAGAGTAATGAGATTTTTCAACAGGGTTATAACCACGCCCCCCCCCACGCCAAAAAAAGCCAAAAAACAAATCTAAGGGGTATAAATGATACAATAAATGAAGCATCTCAATAAATAGATGAAAAAC
This sequence comes from Equus caballus, assembly GCF_041296265.1. Classification (NCBI taxonomy): domain Eukaryota; kingdom Metazoa; phylum Chordata; class Mammalia; order Perissodactyla; family Equidae; genus Equus; species Equus caballus. Next base: position 45,261,144 of record NC_091704.1, read on the forward strand.
CTGCAACAGCCCAACATGGGACCACCTCTCCCAATCCATCTTAGGCAAGCACTGGTTAAAAATTATAAAAACTGGATAAATTTCCTCACATAAAATCTATCTTCCAAAACCCAAGAGAAGAAAAAGGAGACACTGGTAGGTATCATTAGGAAAAGATGATCAGATTACATCTATCAGTAACAAAACTCCCAGCCACACCTGGAACCGGGCGGGCCCTGCACGCTGGGGACAGAGAATCAAAATCCAGTCTCTATGAGGCACTCTCGCTTCTCCAACTTTTTCAGACCTCAAGGAGGTGAGGCTCTCCTCTCTGGAAAACCAGTTCCTCCCTCTGCCGGGCCCTTGCTGTCTTGAGATCACATTCTCCAGAGAACTGGCTACGTTTCCCCATTCCAGGGCGCTTGCTATTGTCCTATCCTGTAAGGAAAACGGAGACCCAGCCAAATCACCTGTGAGCCTGCGGCCAAAGGAAGCCTCCTCTGGTCCAGGTGAACAGCGTTGAGTCAGCAGATTTGCCCCAATGTTTGCAAATAAAGTTGCGCTGGGCTGGGCTCCCTGGAGAAGCGCAAGCTTGGATATATTGGCCAGGCCCAGTCCCTAGGGGGTTACTTGTAACTCTTCCACTTACACTAGGCTCCATCTGCCCAGTCTGCCGCCTCTCCAGGCTCTGAGGCCCCATTCACATTAGGCGGGTGAGAGGTCCAAACGCAAAGGAGAAAGTGAGCCAAGGGTTCACAGATGAACCCTGCCAACTGCTGAAACTAAACCGCAGACACAAACCTGCTCAAGCCCACAGCGAAGGAAACGTGGATTAGAGAGGGTACCCACCCTCCTGGGCGGAGGTTGGGATAAATGGCGGGCGGGAGCGCGCCTCTCTTGCGGCTTCACATCCTCCCTCCTCCCGAAGTCCCGTCTGCCCCAACTCGAGCATCCCTCCTGGGAGCTACGGCGGCGAAGAGGACAAGAAGGGCGGGAGTCAGTCGCAGGCCCGGAGTGGCCTCGCCTGCACCCTCGGGCGAGCCGAAGGGCTCCTGGAGTCAGAAAGCAAACAATAGCGGACCCTCGGTTGCCCCAGCCATCCGGAGTCTCCCGCTCGCGCCTTCTTCCCCAGCTTCTCCAAGTTCAGCGCCGAGACGGGTCGAGCCCAGATGCGGGGACCTGGGGGGAGCGGGGCGCCGGGCGGACCAGGCAGGTGGGACAGGATGCTGACTCGGCACACCCAGAACGCCCTGCCGGGGTCTGGTCATTCATTCCCACCTGCGCCTCCTCCACAGCAACCCCGCGCCCTGCCCCAGCCGGCCTGCGAGTCGCGAAGGACCGGGAAGAAGCCCTGCTCCTAACTTGGCCAGGTCCTCCCCCTCTAATCTAATCCCCACCATCCTCCTCTTCCTCGAACCCCAAATCTGCCCTCTGCAGACAGTTGGCGGCCGGCGGCGGACAAGGGAGCGCTGGCGGGACCCTCGCGGCCACCCCGCGAAGCAGCTCCGCCTGGCGCGCGGTCCCCGGCTCCTCGCAACCTCCCTCGCCCGAGCCCCAGACACAAAGGCGGGTGCGCGAGCCGGGGACCCCGCTCCGGGGAGCCTCCCAACTCTCGGCGCCGAGCACTCACCCCATCGAGGCGGCGGCGGCAGCGGCTCCCCGGGCCCCGCTGGCTGCGCCACCCCGCCCGCCGCTTCCCCAGGAAAACGCGGCCGCCGGGCTCGCTTCCTGCTCGGCTTCCTGCGCCTCGGTCCCTCCTCCTCCCCCGCTGCGGGGGTCAGTGGGCGCCGCCGCTCCCGGGCTGGGCCGGCGGGGCGGGGGCAGCGGCAGCACCACCACGTGGCCGCCCGGCGCCGGCCCCCGCCGACCCGGATCCCGCGGGAGCGGGAAGGGAGGTGCTAACCATTCCCCTCCCCTCCACCCCGCGCGGGCCCAAATTCCGCGAGTCAGGTGACCCGGCCCCGCGCTCCGCCGCCCGGGACCTGCGGGAGGTGCTCCCGGCCCGGCAGCTGCCCATCCCGCGGGCCCGTGCGCCCTGGGCGTCCACGGCTTGCTTTAGGGTTTTCCACGGATCGTGGGACCCTTCCCCGCGGATCTGTTTCATCATCATCACCTGAAGTTCGTGGAAACCACCGGTACTCTGACCCCTGGGTTTAGGTCGCGTGAGATACCGAATACTGTTCATTTCTGGTCAACTTCCAAAGTCGTTTGTGGTCGTGGGGGTGTTTTCAAAGTCACTGATCCAAGCGCCTTCTAACCAGAATCAAATCGGTTATATTTTCCAAATTATTGAACAGAAAGTAAACGAGAACGTGCACATAGTCTCTGGAATGAACCAATTGGAGTGACTGTTTCTTAACACTCATCAGGTGGCAGGAGAAAACTAGCAGCGTTAAGTGTCTAACTCTGCTCAGGAGTCAGAAAGGAGAAATCTACAGCCTGAACTGGGAGGCAGGAATGGGGAACACCCTCAAAGCAGTGTCTGGGCTGCCAAGGGGGCCACCCTCGCTCCGCAGGACCCCTAAGGTTTCCCTCCCTTCCCCAGCCCCCTAAGACCAGCGTTTGAATCATAATAGACTCCTCCTTTAATTCCAAGGGTTTCAAAGCTCTCCACCTACTCGTTTCATTTGGGACGCGTTTTCCATTCATTCTAGTCACGCTAACCAGCTAGGGCTTAGAAAGTTTTATTCACCAAAGCTGCTCTGTTCTCCGGTTTAGCTCTGCGTCCTTTGCGCAGGGCAGGAAGCTTTCTAGAATAAATTAGTGGGATGAGTGCTTTTTGTTGGAATCCACTCCAAATCGATTGAACTTAAAAAAAAAAAATTCCAACCAGTGAAATTCATCCTAATAGAGTTAAATTTGTAACGTCTTGGCCAGATCTTGACGTCTACACGGCAGACTTTATCTGTGTCTCTACCCACCCCACCCGCAAGCCAAGTGTACAATCTGTCTTAGGTTTAACAGGTGCCATCAAACAGGGAGCAAAAGCTGTGTACCTAGCTGCGTGGTCTTCACTTCCTAAGTCCTACATCAGAGATTCCTTTAAGAAGCGGTGAACAGCCAGTTCAAAGCAAGATGTGTACACTCCTCTTCCTGTCCTTTATCCCCTCAAATAAAATCATGGTCTAAAAGAAATGCGAACTGGCAGACTTCTTTCTGGTTGAGTGCTGGCGATTTCTACAATCCAGTTTCATTGCGGTGTGCTGTAGGGTATTTAGGGGGAACAATACCACCCCATGAGTTTTCTGTTCTGCTCTTAGCACGTCCATCTCCTTCAAGCAGGAGTAGCTGGGAAGGTGAGGTTTTGCCTTGGAAAGTTAACATTTACATGTTTGGTTGCTGAAAGAGTTGAAATACCAAACGTTAAACAATCATTGTGTAAGGCAGGGTCATCAGCCTTTTATTCACAGAAGCCCTGTCTCTCTTCCTTTTTTGCTTTTACACTGTGGCACGCCGTCCAAGCCACCTGCTTATGAGCCTACCTGCCTTTGTCAGCTCGGTGGCTCTCATAGGTGGCTTATATGCTTACTCTCCTTCGTTTCTAATCCCACCTCTAACGTCAGCAAGTCCAATTCTGGTTGAAGGACTGTAGTGGAGGGAGGAACTCTTATAGTTAGTCCCATGTGCCAAGGTCCTTTTCTAGATCCCTTCTCCCCTGAAACTGAAGCCAACTGCTTCAGACCATAGCTGAAGTTCTGCCACCTGCAGGAGGATTGTGGTCAAGTATGGGATTGAAGAGTGTCTTCTCATTGGGTTTTTTTTGCCCAGGCCTTTTAGAAATGCTAGGTGGGTTCAGGATACATCAACCACCACCCTTCCATGGACACCACGCCCAGGTGAAAGAGTTTGAGAGAAGGAAGCAAGGATAAAATGACCATCTAAGCTGCATAAAATTAGTAGCAGGTTTTGGGAGGAGCCGCGTGTTGTATGTCAATAGGGGAATTGCCCCAAATTCAAGGTGACTGTAGTGTGATAGGTAGTACTAGGAGTAATAAGAGCAAGGGGACCAGGTTTCTGGGCCCCAGCTGAACTTCACCAAGTGTTTGAACCTCTCCTGGTCCTAAACTCCTAAGATATTGCCATCCAGGACTTAGCAGGATCCAATATCTTGACGGTATGACAGGACTGACGTGCTGAAACAATTAGAGGATGATGCTTTGCCATAACATGTAAGGACAATATTCCCTGAGAAGGCTCTTCGAACTAGCAGAATGGGCTTAGGATGTTAGAGCTGAAAAAGTTCTCAGAGGCCATGTAGTTCGATCTTGTCTTTTACTGATTTCATTTATGGATCCTGCTAAGTCCTGGATGGCAATATCTTATTGATTGGTAGGGCTCAATTTTCATTTTTGAAATTAAATGATATCCCTTCCTTCTTGCCCCATCTCTCACCAACATCGGTTCTCCCCAGATTAGGAACTTAAGTCTGAAGAACCAAAGCTAAGACTTGTTGGGGTAACAAGAAACCGTCCCTGAAGGAGGAAATAGAGATCAGTATCATGGAGCCAAAAAGTAACCCTCCGCTTTGTTTGGTGTTTCGTCAGGATCTGACTGCACTTCTGGGTCTGGTTAGAGGCAGCGTGATTGAGAGGAATGCAGTGATCTTGGACCCCGTCCAGAGAGTGGAACAAAAACACAGTCAGAAGGTTGGAGGGAGATCGTCTATAGAAAAAAGCCCAAATATTCACAGAAAAGCCACTTTCTGTATTTTCTTGGGGATGTTTCCAAATTGGAAGAAACTGTGACATGGGAGAAATTAATAACATAACTTTAGCGTTGCTTTTCAGAGTTAATAAGACCATAATCATAAAGTAGCCTGCAAACACTGACTGGCCCACGGTTGTTCCCCTTGCCAGGAAGCCAGCCGAGATTTCTCCAAGGGTAGGTTACTACCCTTTCCTTCTCAGTGACCTTGGGCACCTGCTTGGGAGGCAAGGCTAAGATGCTTGGTAATCCTACATTCCAAAGCCCTGCATTGAGCCGGCTTGTAGGGGTGTGGCAGAGAAGCTACGCATCTCACCCTTGACCTTACAGACCTGAGAAGGTCTGGAGACTGGCCCATCACCTCATATGAGGAATGGAAAGTCAGCAGAACTTTGCTGTCCAGTACGGTGGCCACTAGCCATGCATGAGCACTTGAAATGTCGCTAGTCCAAACTGAGATGTGCTGTAAATGCGAAACAGACGCCAGATTTCAAAGACTTAGGTTGAAAAAAAAGAATGAAAAGTATCTCACTAATAATTTTTATATTGGTTCCATATTGAAATGCTAACATTTTAGATATATTAGGTTAAATGTATCAACACTAATTTCATTTATTTCTTTTTACTTTTTTTTTTTTTGAGGAAGATTAGCCCTGAGCTAACTTCTACTGCCAATCCTCCTCTTTTTGCTGAGGAAGGCTGGCCCTGAGCTAACATCCATGCCCATCTTCCTCTACTTTATATGTGGGACGCCTACCACAGCATGGCTTGCCAAGCAATCCCATGTTCGCATCCAGGATCCAAGCCCGTGAACCCTGGACTGCCGAAGCAGAAAGTGCGAACTTAACCGCTGCACCACTGGGCCGGCCCCATCTTTTTACTTTTTAAAATATGGTTAAATAGAAAATTAAACATTGTAACTATGTGGCTTACATTTTGTTCCTATTGGGTACCTCTGCTATAGGGGTTAATATTAGCAACTAACACACATTTCGCATCTACTCTATACCAGGCATTTTTCTAAGTGATATATTCATTAACTACAGTGGCCATATACTTAATTATCCAATCTAGGACACCTTTGATGCTTTTGAAAGTGAAACAGGGCAGGCAAATTCTAGACCAGTCACGATACTAGGACAAAAGACATAAACTGGAATTGTCCTGAGCAAACTGAGATGTCAGGCCACCCTACTGTTAAGTCATTTAATCCTTACATCAACCCTATAAGTACCGTTATTATCACCTTTGGGCTCATGAGGGAACTGGAGCACAGAGAGATTAAGAAACTGGCCTAAAGTCACACAGCTAGGAAGTGGCAATGTTGGGATTCAAACTATGGCAATCTGGCCCTAGAGGCTTCGCTCTTAACTGCTGTGCAAGATTGTCTGCTTAAGAGCTCATATGGATTGAGAATTTAATACATGCCAGGTTTTTCTTAATCTGCACAGGAACTTGGATGGAATATTATCCTGTTTTTACAGATGCAGAAGCTGAACTTCAAATAGATGCAGCAACTTGCCCAAATCACAGAGCCAGAAAGAGTGGAGCCAAAAATCCACGCTTAGGATGCCCAACTCGAGGGGTCCTCTTAACCACTATTCCCCATTGCCTCAGGCCACTCTTGTATTGATCTTATTACTTCTCTCAGTTCTGGCAGAGGCCTGGGTAACAGAGGACTAGAACCAGGTGGCACCAATCTTGCAACAGGCAACCAGCACCAAAAGTTCAATCTTGATAGCTTCTTCTTTGTCAGAAGGAGCATTTTAAGATAATTCAAATCACCGTCCGTTCTGCTACGTTGCTTGTTCCACTGCGCATGTCAGAAATTTCAGAAAATATTCTCCCCACCGAGACCGTGGAGGAGGGGACTATGAGGAGCTCACAAACGTCAAGAAGGCAGTGACCTGACTATAGGAAGGCTAAGAGAAGAGGTTTTCCCAGAGCTCCACAGTCAGAAGCAATAACATGGCTTGGAGATCCATGAGTGTGCCGGTGGCAGCTTTTCGTGGCTTCTCTGCAGTGGGTCACAATCTTGGCAGCCCATGAGAATCACCCGCCTTTAAAAGTTGCCGATTGCCTCAGCCCCATACCCTTTACTGATTAAAGTGGGCTGGTGTGGGGTCCAGGCTTCGGTATTTTATATTCTCTCCCTAGATTATCTTAAAGTGGCACCATACTTTTTTGGCTGTCCCAGCCATGCCTGGAGCACCTGGTTTTTGACTTATTGCAAGCAAAACAAGATTAGGTGAGAAGGGTGGATGATCCTTACAACGGGCCTTACAATAGTCGATGCCGTAGAACGATTTCTTGATAGAGTGATTCTAAACCAAGCCACTATTTTTGTTGGCCTGGTACACTTATTTTCTCTTATGGCATTAAACCTGAGCTCCCAGATTCTTGTCTTCTTCATTGAGATTAACTTCTGCCTAGGAGACGTTTTAATTTGTGGTCCTTCCTTTTCCGAATAATTCCCCGGTAATACATCTATGTCCTACTCTTGCTGATGAGTTATTCCACATCTGTTATGTCTCCTTGCTAATATTTTTCAAAGGTTTTGTAGCCATGTAGTTTCTGTTATTCATTTTCGCTTTTCTATTTTTATTTGCTCTCTTTAAAATCCTTAGTAGACTGCATGAAGCAGATTGCTTGTTGTTTTCAAAACTGGTCTTTCAACGATGTGAGTGAACACATTTTTAAGAGACATTTTCCCCAGCAGACTGTTAGTGCTGAAGATTTATGACTGCACTACTGTGAAGATGTTTAACAAAATTCCACAAGTCCTTTGTTTGTTTTGCCTTAAAACAAATTCCTCAACCATGCAACTATGAGCCGTAAGCAGGTTTCTCACATTAGGGATGGAGGTTCTCCTGAGGTGAAGTTACCTTTCTTCCTTTGCTTTCTCTTTAAAAGACAGTTCTGTAATTTATTGTTCTAGACTTCCTGTTTGAATTTCAGAATAAGATGAAGCCCGTGAAGATGTTTCTGACACTCCCGTGACATGCCAGAAGAGAGGAGAGGGGCAGAATCGGGGGAGCCAGAAAGATCACTGTGGGAATATTCCTTCAACGGAGCCGAAGTGGGACAGAGAAAGTCCACAGAAGCCAGTAGAAGCAGGAAGAGAGGCTGATGACTTCCTCCCATGGGTTCCTAGAACCCTTAGAACACAGATGCCAAGAAGACAAATTGGCTTCACAATAATAGACCAATAAAAGGGAAGAGGGCAGGGTTCTGGTGTTAAGGATATTGAGGTCACTGTGGCCAACCAGAGGGGAGTTTGTCCTTTGGAATTATGTAACAGGGAAGGGAATTTGGGAGGCCATTTGAGAGAACCAGAAAACTTAGTTGGCACTGAGTTTCTGGGAAATTTGACACCAGAAGACCCAGGGCTCAGGGACAAAGAGAGGGAGGTGGAGGTCTGAGTGGGTCTCATATTTGCTTTGTGGGCTTCTGGGAAGTATTTTAAAATGTTTTTATTTAAACTGTGTGCCTTAAGTGGACTCTCCATTTACATCCAACATAACATGCTTATACTGAGAAATACACATTATGAGAAAATTCAGAGTGTTCCCTTTCCTGATGCTCCCTCCCTGACTGCGCTGCCTTCTGCTCCAGGTCCGGGCATTCTCACTTGTATGTTCAGTTCAAAGGGATGGGAAATGACTCAAGGTTAGAGGAGCATCTTGGAGAAATTTGAGAAAAGTGTGTGAGAGGCTGGGTCTGCAGAAGACCAGTGGGAACAGAGAGGCTATATCCAAGCTGGGGTCCGCCCAGCGTGACCTGGAAAGCGGGCCTCTCCAGCCGAAGCCGGTGTCAGCTGTGGGGCTGCAATCATGATTGAACTCTCTTTTATTTTCTCTTTGTTTTTAAACATGGAGTAAAGATGAGAAATGAAAGAATTTTGAAAAACAGAGAAGAAATACTCTGTCAAGTAGTGGGTTTGAACCCTGGCTTCTCCACTAACTAGCTGTGCAATTTGGGGCAGATCAGTTAACTTCACTTGGCCTCAGTTTCTTCATCTGCAAAATGAAATTAATATTAATACCTGCCTCTTGGGTTATTTTTGAGATTAAATAATTAATATGTATGAAGCATGTACAATAGTGCCTGGCACCGAGTAAGAGCTAAATAAATAAAATATATTTATTTAGCTATATCTATTTATATAATTATATATCTATTTAATTCAATAAATAATTTAATTAAATAAATACAAGTATTTATTGAAATAAAATGTGTCTAATTAAAATATATCTAGTTAAATAAATGTATCTCTTTAACATCTATTTAGCTATAATTACTAGAATTATTACTACTACAGAGAAGCATAAGGGATTCATAGCATCTGGGGTAAAATAAAATAGTGGTATATATCAAAATCAATTCAACTGTTATTATGTCATAGGCTATAAGTTTAAACATTTCTAGGGTACTGTTTACTGAGTCTTACCTGAGAGCTATATCAACTAATATATAAAGTACAGCATTGAACACACATAGAAACAAGAAATATGAGGTGTTCGTGACCTTCAAGGAGCTTCCAACCTATTTGGAGAGAGAACCTACAGACACACATGGACAAAGAGTCATCAAAAGAAGACAGCAATGACTTCAGGTTGCTTTCGAGTTCTTTACCTCTATTCCGTGGCTTTGCCAAGACACATTGCCTGACAAGCTGTGCCCTTGAAAAGTGAGGCATACTATTCTGTTGAAATATTTTGAAGTCGTGTGCTGTGGGAACCAAAATATAAGTAAACTCATCCCCGCCCACAGAGATTCCTGCCCCAGTGTGCAGCCTGGCTCGAGAATGACTGTACCATGCAGCTTCCGTGCTAGTAAATAATGTGCTCGAAACATCATCGGTGTCGGGATCAGCTGCTTGTTGCAATGATAACAGTGGCTGTTAAGACATAACAATGGTTTTGACAAAATAGGGGCTTTTGTCCTCTTGTTTTGAAAAGTTGCTTGCTTTGGATCAGTGGCTTAAGGTTATCAGGTCTGAGGTCATTGTGATTCTCTACATTTTTCCCTCATTGTTAGAAGACAGCTCACCCACCTACAGCATCAATTCTTTATTCCAGGCAAGAAGAAGGGAGAAAGTGGGTAGCCAGGATAGTCTGCCCCCTTAAGGAGATTTTCTGCAAGCCCCACCCAACATCTTAATTTTATTGATCAAAGTTTTGTTACTTGGGCATCCCCATCTGAAAGGAAGAGAAGGAAATATAGATTTTTAGCTGGGTACATGGTACACCAAATAAAATTGAGGTTCTATTAATAGGAAACTGGGGAGAATGGATATTGAATTTATCTGTTGCTGTAAAACAACCAAGCTCAAAACTTAGTGGCATAAAATAACAACAAAATAATATAATTTATTATTCTCATGATTCTGTGTATTGACCAGGTGGTTTCTCTGTTTCCTGTGGTGTATGCTGGGATACTGGGATGGCCAAAAGATCTGAAATGGCCTCACTCCTAGAGCCGATAGTTAGTGTGGTCCCTGGCTGGAGTTCAGCTAGGGATTGTTGGCTGAGATCTCACTTCTCCTTCACACAGTTTCTCGGGCTTCCTCAAGGACTGGTGACTGGGTTCTAAGAAGGAGTGTTCCAAGAGGATGAGCCTCAATGCACAAGTTCTTATCAAGCCTCCACTTACATAGTGCTCACGATGGCCCCATTGGCCAAAGCCAGTCACATGGCCAAGTGCAGAGTCAAAGTGGGAAGGAACTAGACAAAGCCATGAGTGCCGGGACCACCAAAGTACCAGTCCACCATAGGTAGGCATCTAGCCATCTCTGCCAAAGCATCCCAATAATATGTTAAAACTTATCAACACGTATTTTGCAGCAAAAGTAGAGTGGAATACTTTGCAATTGTGAACTCTGAAAATTCTCACAACAACCTTATGGGATAGATACTCTTATTATTTCCATTTAGAGATGAGGAAATAGATTAGAAAAGGTTAAGAAACGTGCCTAAGTTCACATAGTAAGAAAATACCAGGGCTAGAACTTGAACCCAACCTGAATCAGCTTGGGCAGAGTTTGTGAGCACATTCTGGTTGCAGGGAGATAGGAGGAAATCAATTCACAGGGATCCAAGAAAAAAGCCATTTAAAAAAGTCTTGCTCCATGTTTTTAATACCATTCTCTTTCTTCCTTCAGCTGGTATATAGAGAAAAATGATATTCCTGTCTGTCAGCATCATGGCAGAAGGACTATATTGAGAGGGTGCTCATTCGCTTCCTTGTCAGGTGATCTAATGCATGCTGGGACCATCTTCACAAAGTGTACACAGCCAGAAGGCAGAGGTTAAGAACGCATTAGGCAGTTATAGTTGGGATGGGTACCATTGGCCTTGGCCAAACCTGAGGAAGAAGTTTGAACATCTAGGAGCCTTGTCTAAGGAGTCCTTTGAGGGGGTTTCTGAAAGGGAAAAAAATGAAATTTATTGAACTTATTCTCTGACAAGTGTGTGGAAAGTGAATCTCCCTAACATGCTAAAAACGCCTTCAATTTATGTAAAGTTCAGTAATGACATTATACTTTTTCTGTTTAAAAGTATGTTTCTCAAGTGTGTCTACAGAAATACTGACATGGGATCTCCAGTGGGTGGGTCAGAATATCTGCACGTTTAAGGGACATCCAAGTGTCTCTTATACACAATAAATGTGCAAATTACTGGTTTAAAAATGTCCTTTTAGTATGATGATTTTTAAAACAGTGCTTTTCAAACTTTAATGTGCATATGAATCCCCCGGGATCCTTGAAAAAGCAGATTCTGATTCAGTAGGTCTGAAGAAAGGCTTGAGATTCTGCATTTGTAGCAAGTTCCCAGGGATGCTGCTGGTCTGAGGAGCCACGTGAGTAGCAAAGCTTTAAAACGTTGGAGGAAAAAACAAACTCTTTTGGGTTGTAAAATACAGTTGCAGACATAAACAACGTGAGTGGAGGTGGGGGTGGCCACTGCACATCCACACAAGAAGACAGAATGTCACTGCCCTTTCCAAAGGGACAGGCCCCTCATAGAAGACACAGACCTAGCAGCAAAGGCGGGAGCTTCAAGATGTTCAGAGTGGGCTCCCCTGGTCAAGGTGAGATAGATGGGCAGGTACAACAGGAAACAGTCATGAGGGTGTTTTTCTAATGAATCTGGCCTGAGGAGCTCAGATGGTGTAAAAAGGGCTTAAGAAACTCAAAGAGTGAGATAGGGCAAAATAAATGAAACTGAATGAACACGAATCTTTAGATAGGCTGAAGTCCTGAGGTGTAAGAATACACAATTTGTATTTAAGAGTTTGTTTTCTTCCAATCCTTGCTTTTTGCTGTAGTGTTGTGTTGTTTATAAGCAGAAGGAAGATACTGGTACTATACACTATACACGAGTTTACTAAAAGAATATATTTTTAATCTTTGCAAATCAATCTGGACACCCTAATTAGGCAGATGCCACCCCAGGAGCAGGTGTATTAGAGCCCAGTGCGTCCTCCTTCAGAACGTGAGCTTGATACTGTCCTTTAGTTCAGTCACAGAGTGGCTTGCATTCCTCTCTCTCTTTAGCATTCACAGAGGACTTTTATACCCACTTGTCACATTTGACCCTCCCAATTGTAAAAAATAAATAAAGCAATAATTTCTATCCCATTTTGCAGATTAAAAAACAACAACAACTAGGTTATGGAGACTTTTAGGGATTTGAATAAGGGGGCAGAGTCAAAACTAGTGCCCCAGCTTTCTGAGTCCCAGCCCTGGTATCTGTTTACTACAATTGTTTGTAGCAAATGATGCAATATTTCCATGGATTATTGGAATCTGTCTCAGAGACACACAAAGGAAAGAAGGCACTCTGTCCCACTAAATGGAAGCAAGAGCACGATTGGTTCAGGCACAGCTGAAGAAGGACTAAGTGGTTGCAGAAGCTCCAGCCTTGAGAGCCTGGGGGGACTTCTGCCCCCAGGAACGTACCTGACTGGATTCTGAAAAAATTTCCCTCACAAACACATAAAAACACTGGATAATAAAAGCCAAACATTTGGTTAAAAGCACAGGTAAATTTAAAAGAAAGCAAGTGAAATTCACAGGAGGCAAGAAAAAAACTTGAAACCAGAGTGGTCAGCTTTGGGCTCGTCTGCCCATCCTGGGAGCTGGGTTCTCTGTGGAGGAACCAGAGTGAAGGCCTGTGGGAATGAGAACTGAGATTCTGGAAAAAGCTAGGGTCTCAAACACCTATACTCTCAAGTCAAAAGTTGAGTTAGGAAAAAATAATCCATCCTCTGGCAATAAGAAACCAACAAGAAAATGTGTTTCTCTCAGGCCTTGGTCAAAGGAATGAAAAATGAAAACCAAAAAGAGTGTTTCCCGAGAATTGATAATCCCACCCCTGTCCTCTTGAAGGTCCAGTGTTTACTTGCATGGTCTGGGAAACTCCAGGTGGAAAAATTATTTTAAAGGTACTTCTAGTTCATAATATCCCAAGGCACCTGGTATATGGAGGGAGGCACCTTCAACCTAGACTCATCAGGATTCCTACATTTAAGAGGAGCCTTATAGGAACCAAAAATAAAAAATTAGAGACACATGAGAAAATAAGCCACCATAAATTGGGCTCAGCACAAATGATACAGGACAGAATAAGACTGCAAGAACTTTGGGTATAGTATTATCTAATACAGAATGTAACATAAGTATGTTTAAAATATTTATGAAAAAACAGAGGGAATTGTAAACATGAGAAACGAACAAAAGACCATTAAGAGAAATAGGCAGTTTTGAAAAGAACAATAAATAGAATTTCTAGAAATGTAAAATATAATAATTGAGATTTAAAATGTAATGGATGGATTAAGTGGCAGGTAAACCACAGCGAAAGAGAGAATTAGTGAATAGGAAGAAAGGGCTGAAGAAACACCTCATAATGCTGTACAGAGAGATCAAGATATGAAAACTATGAAATTGCGGCTAAGAGACATGGAGGAAAAGACAGACATTCAAAATATATCTAATTGGATTTCCAGAAGGAGAGAATGGACAGAAGGAAGTTAAGGCAATATTCAAAGCAAAAATAAAAAACATAAATTGGTGAAAGACATGACTTCTCAGATTGAAGAAGTACATCAAGTTTCAAGCAAGATAAATAAAAATAAGTCCATTACTTCAAACATTATAATGAAACTTCAGAAAACTAGTGACAAAAAGATCATTAAAAACCAGAGAGAAAGGAGAGAACCTACCCTAAAAAGGAACAGCAATTGTATACTAGTCTTCTCAACAGCAATGAGAGAATCCAGAGAAATAATTCAAAGTGTGGAGAGAAAATAAGTCACCTTGGAATTGTATACCCTGCTAAACTATCACCAAAGACGAGGGACAAAATAAAGGCATTTTCAGAAGAATGTTGGAGGATATCCTCATTCTCTGGGAACTCCTAAGCCTCTTCAGGGGATCCTCTGTGTCTCTGTCTAAATCACACAAGTCTCTGTGGTCAAAAATATTACCTACACTGCTGCGCCTGTATTTTATCACATTGGTAGCTTTTTTTGTTTTTTGCTGAGAAAGATTCGCCCTGAGCTAACATCCATTGCCAATCCTTCTTTCTTTCTTTCTTTTTTTTTGGTGAGGAAGATTGGTCCTGAGCTAACATCTGTTGCCAATCTTCTTCTATTTTGTATGTGGGATGCCATCACAGCATGGCTTGATGAGCAGTGCATAGGTTTGTGCCCAGGATCTGAACACGCAAACCCTGGGCCATTGAAGCAGAGCCCACATACTTAACAACTATGCTACTGGGCCATCCTCAATACTCCTATTTTTTTGCCTGAGCTAACATTCGTGCCAATCCGCCTCTATTTTTTTGTATGTGGGACACCTCCACAACGTGGCTGGTGAGCAGTGTGTAGGGCCACGCCCAGGATCCGAACCTGCAAACCCAGGCTGCCGAAGTGGATCATGTGGAACTCTAACCACTCGACCACCAGGCCGGGGCCTCACATTGGTAGCATTTTAAAAATTATTCATGGTGGGCCGGCCCGGTGGTGCAGCGGTTAAGTTTGCACGTTCCACTTCTCGGCAGCCTGGGATTCACCAGTTCGGATCCCAGGTGTGGACATGGCACCACTTGGCAAAAGCCATGCTGTGGTAGGTCTCCCACATATAAAGCAGAGGAAGATGGGCATGGATGTTAACTCAGGGCCAGGCTTCCTCAGCAAAAAGAGGAGGATTGGCAGCAGTTAGTTCAGGGCTAATCTTCCTCAAAAAAAAAAAAAAATTATTCATGGTGATGGGTCCCCAAAAAGGAAAAGCTGAGTTAGATGACTCTGTGTGCTTATCTCTAGATTCTAGCCATGCATGTTGTGCTCCCCTCTTTTTTTGACAATATATCAAAGCTGCACGTGTGCACAGACACACACACACAGTGTTGGAAAGGGTCTGAGATGAGATTTTGTGAAGGGCAGGAAGTTCAGAGCAGTCATACTCAAGAACCGTTGTTGATGTGAGCACAGTGAGGATTTCAGGTATTTTTAATATGTGCTAAGAGTCCATGTTATGGGTTGAATTGTGTCTCCCCTAAATTCATATATCGAAGCCCTAAGCTCCTAGTACCTCAAAATATGACTGGTTTTGGAGATAGGAACTTCAAAGAGGTAATTAAGTTAAAATGAGGCCATTAGGGTGGGCCTTAGTCCAATATGCCTGGTGTCCTTATAAGAAGAAGAGATTAGGACACAGAGAAACGCCAGGGGTGTGCATATACAGATGGACACGCACGTGAAGAGGCACCGAGAAGGCAACTATCTGCGTGCTAAGGAGAGAGACCTCAGGAAACCAATCCTGCCAACACCTTGATCTTGGACTTCCAGCCTCCAGAACTGCAAGAAAGTAAATTTCTTTCTCTAAGCCGCCCAGTCTATGGTATTTTGTTATGACAGCCCTAGTAAAGAAAAGACAGCCCACTTTTCTTCTTTCACTTTTCCAGGTCAAAATTCATCTTCTGGATAACTGGCATAAAATGGTCCAAACAGGCTGATGTACTCCCTTCTGATCCTCTAGGATGCCCGTGTGCTGCTTTGCACCAGCAACTGGTCAATCACATTGGCTGGCTGACCATAACCAAGTTCAGTCCTGGGCCTGAGTGAGATCATTAAAGAAGGTCTTCCCCTCTCTTTCCCTAGCATTCCTCCTTGTGCTCTTTTTCTCACCCAAGACTCCCTAAGAGCAGAAGATTGATTTTTCCCAGCTGTTCCATGACCCCAGCTCCCTGCACCATCCATTCCCCAGATGCTCACTTTTTTTGGCTCTAGAGCTTGCGTTGATTCCTAGGAGTGAGATGAACAAGATGTTGAAAGCCCAGGCTAGACAGTTCTCCACCCCAGATATGGGAACTTTGTGAGACAAACATTTCTTAGGCTGTGCACCGGGGGCCTGCTGCAGTGTGTGAAGGAATGCAAAGCACTCCCATGCAGCTAGACATGGGGAGAGCTTTTTCAGCCTTGAGAGCTACAGACATATATAACGCAACTCAAAAAGTTCTAAATTCCTGAGTATTGTTTTGATATTATTTGCTAGACTATTTGGGTCTCAGTAGAGTTTTAAATGTTACAGTTTGTAACATATCTAATAGAATATGGCAGCTTATCTCCAATTCCAGTGTTTTTCTTGAACATGGTACTTGGAGCCTGTGGTTTCTCAAGGTACCTCAGGGGGCGGGACTCAGGAGAGGGGCCCTTCATTCTGACTTTAATTGCCATGGATCCAATTCTACCTAGGTTTAGAATACAAGGTTCTGATTCTAGTCCACTGCTTTTCTTCCTAACTCAGGCACTTAGAGAATAATTACAGATAATCATAAAATCCCCACAAACATTCAGTGCCTGCTCCTGTGGGATGATTATACGTCTTTACCCTGACGAACTGAGATGTGTCCATAAGTCTTGCTTTGGGTAATGAAATGTGAACGGAATTGACATGTGTCACTTTCAGGTAGAAACTTTGAAATCTTGTGATTCACTATGGTCTTCCCCCATTTTGGAAATGGTAGAAGGAGAGTGGAGATGGGCCTCCGTTAACCTTCCGTTTTTGAGTGACAACAACGCGAAGAGCCCCGGCCAACCCACATGGGAAATAATAATGTGAGCAAGACATGAACTTGGCTCTTTTAAGCTGTCGAGATTCTCAGGTGGTTGTTACTACAGCACAGCGTAGGCTATCTTGATACAATAAATAGGTTGTCTTTAAGTCATTAAACTTTTAAAACATTTAAGTAAAAAAGATTTTTGATTCAAAATTGTATTCTGAAAGATAGTATGTATTAATGAAGGGGGACAAATATTTTTTAATGAGGAAGAGGCAACATCTTCCAACATCTCCAAGAGGCAACACCTCCAACAGCTCACAAATTGGGCCTATAAGGGTTTCGGTTCAACTCTCGTGGGGCCAGTCTAGGTAAGGGTCTGCAAACATTCTCTAAAAGGGCCAGTTTGTACGTATTTTTAGATTGCAGACCATATGATATCTGTTGCAACTACTCAACTCTCCCATTGGAGCTCAAAACTGGCCGTAGGTAATGAGTAAACTCACGGATGTGGCTGTGTTTCAATAAAACTTCATTTATTGAAACAGTAGGCTGACCTATCATTTTCTTATTTCTGGTCTAGGGCATCAAGACCAACATGTGACCCTTCAGATTGCCAAACTCTTGCCAACCACTCTTTTTTTTTTTTTTTCCAGGGTTATTGAGATATAATTGACATACAGCATTGTGTAAGCATAAGCTGTGGAACATGTTGATTTGATACACTTATATATTGCAAACTGATTACCACTGTAGCATCAGCTAAAACCTCCATCACGTCACGTAATTACCATTTCCTTTTTGTGGTGAAAACATTTAAGACCTACTGTCTTAGCAACTTTCAAATATATAACACAGTTTTGTTAACCATAATCACCATGCTGTACATTAGTGCCCCAGAATTTATTCATCTTGTAACTTGTGTCCCTTGACCAACACCTTCTCTTTTCCCCCACCCCTCAGCCCCTAGAAGCGACCATTCCACTCTGTTCCTATGAGTTTGAGTTTTTTAGATTCTACATATAAGTGAGATTATACAATATTTGTCTTTCCCTGTCTGGATCATCTTGCTTAGCATAATGCCCTCAAGTTTCATCCGTGTTGCAGCAAATGGTGAGATTTCCTTCTTTCTCATGCCTGAACAGTATTCCACTGTACACACCATATCTCCTTTATCCATTCATCTGTTGATGGACACTTAGGTTGTTTCCATATCTTGGCTATTGTAAATAATGCTACAATGAACATTGGAGTGCAGACATCTTTTCCAGATGCTGTTTTCATTTCTTTTGGATATATACCCAGAAGTGGGGTTGCTGGATCACATGGTGGTTCTATTTTTAATCAATTAATTGATTAATTATTTTGTTGAGGTAACTGGTTTATAACATTACATAAATTTTAGGTGTACATCATTGTATTTCAATTTCCGGGCATTTTTAATTTTTTGAGATATCACCAGACTGTTTTCCCTAGTGGCTGCACCAATTTACATTCCTACCAACCGTGCACAAGGATTTCCTTTTCTCCACATCCTCGCCAACGCTTATTATCTCTTATCTTTTTGATAATAGCCATTCTAACAAATGTGAGGTGATATCTCATTGTGGCTTTGATTTGCGTTTCTCTGATGATTAATGATGTTGAGCATTTTTTTATACACCTGTTGGCCATTTGTACGTCTTCTTTTTTTTTAATTGTGGTATAATTGACATATAATGGTAAATTAGTTTCAGGTGTGCAACATAATGATTTGATATTTGTATATTGTATGTCTGTATGTCTTCTTTGGAAAATGTCTATTCAGTTCCCCTGCCCATTTTTAAATCAGATTGTTTGCTTTTTTGCTATAGAGTCCTATGAGTTCTTTATGTATTTTGGATATTAACCCCTTATCAGATATGTGGTTTGCAAATATTTTCTCCCATTTGGTAGGTTGTCTTTTAGTTTTGTTGATTGTTTCTTTTGCCATGCAGAAGTTTTTAATTTTTATCCATTTATTTTTAAAACAATTCTTTTATTGCGGTCATATTGGCTTATAACATCGTGTAAATTTCAGGTGTACATTATTATATACCAGTTTCTGTATAGACTGCATCATGTTCACCACCAATAGTCTAGTTTTTATGTGTCACCATACATATGTGCCCCTTTACCCCTTTCACACTGCCCCTGCCCTCTTCCCCTCTGGTAACCACTAACCTGCTCTCCTTATCCATGTGTTTATCTATCTTCCACATATGAGTGAAATCATAAGGTGTGTGTCTTTCTCTGTCTGTCTTATTTTACTTAGCATAATACCCTGAAGGTCCATCCATGTTGTCACAAATGGCAAAATTTTGTCTTTTTTTTTTTCTTGATTTTTTTTTTTTTAAGATTTTATTTTATTTTCCTTTTTCTCCCCAAAGCCCCCTGGTACATAGTTGTATATTCTTTATTGTGGGTCCTTCTAGTTGTGGCATGTGGGACGCTGCCTCAGCGCGGTTTGATGAGCAGTGCCATGTCCGCACCCAGGATTCGAACCAATGAAACACTGGGCCGCCTGCAGCGGAGCATGCGAACTTAACCACTCGGCCACGGGGCCAGCCCCAAAATTTTGTCTTCTTTATGACTGAGTAGTATTCCATCATATATATACACACACACCCCAAATCTTCTTTATCCATTCATCCATTGATGGGCATCTGAGTTGCTTCCACATCTTGGCTATTGTGAATAATACTGCAATGAACATAGGGAGGTGTAAATCTCTGAATTGTTAATTTCACGTTCTTTGGATAAATACCCAGTAGTGGGATAACTGGATCATATGGTATTTCTATTTTTAATTTTTTGAGAAATCTCCATACTGTTTTCCCTAGTGGCTGCACCAGTTTGCATTCCCACCAGCCATGTACGAGAGTTCCCTTTTCTCCACATCCTCGCCAATATTTGTTGTTTCTTCTCTTGTTAATTATAGCCAGTCTGATGGGTACAAAGTGACATCTCTGTAGTTTTGATTTGCATTTCCCTAATAATTAGTGATGTTGAGCATCTTTTCATGTGCCTGTTGGCCATCTGTATATCTTCTTTGGGAAAATATCTGTGCATATCCTCTGCCCATTTTTTGATCAGGTTGTTTGTTTTTTGGTTGTTGAGTTGTATGAATTCTTTATATATTTTGGAAATTAACCCCTTGTCAGATATATGATTTGCAAATATTTTCTCCCAGTTGGTGGGTTATCTTTTCATTTTGTTCATAGTTTCCTTTGTCTTGCAGAAGCTTTTTAGTCTAATGTATTCCCATTTGTTTATTTTTTCTTTTGTTTCCCTTGCCTGAGTGGACATGGTGTTGAAAAACATATTGGTAAGATTAATGTCAAACAGTGTACTGCCTATGTTTTGTTCTAGGAGTTTCATGGTTTCAGGTCTTACATTCAAGTCTTTAATCCATTTTGAGTTAATTTTTGTGTATGGTGTAAGATAATGGTCTACGTTCATTCTTTTGCATGTGGCTGTCCAGTGTTTTCCCAACACCATTTATTGAAGAGACTTTCCTTTCTCCATTGTATGTTCTTGGCTACTTTGTGGAAGATTAGCTGTCCATAGATGTGTGAGTTTATTTCTGTGCTCTCGATTCTGTTCCATTGATCCGTGTGTCTGTTTTTGTACTAGTACCATGCTGTTTATTTTTTTTTTATTTTAATTTTTTTTTTTTTTGAGGAAGATTAGCCCTGAGCTAACTACTGCCAGTCCTCCTCTTTTGGCTGAGGAAGCCTGGCCCTGAGCTAACATCTTGCCCATCTTCTTCTACTTTATATGTGGGACGCCTAACACAGCATGGCGTGCCAAGCAGTGCCATGTCCGCACCCGGGATCTGAACGGGCGAACCCCGGGCCAACGAGAAGTGGATCATGCGAACTTAAGCGTTGCGCCACTAGGCCGGCCCCTAGTATGCTGTTTAGATTACTATAGCTTTGTAGTATACTCTGAAGTCAGAGATTGTGATACCTCCAGCTTTGTTCTTTTTTCTCAAGATTGCTTTGTCTATTTGGGTCTTTTGTTGTTCCATATAAATTTTAGGATGCTTTGTTCTGTTTCTGTGAAGAATGTCATTGGGATTCTGACTGGGACTGCGTTGAATCTGTAGATTGCTTTAGATAATATTGACATTTTAACTATGTTTATTCTTCCAATCTACGAACATGGAGTATCTTTCCATTTCTTTATGTCTTCTTCGATTTCTTCCAATAATGGCCTTTAGTTTTCAGTGTATAGGTCTTTCACCTCCTTGGTTAAATTTATTCCTAGACATTTTATTCTTTTTGTTGTGATTGTAAATGGGACTGTATTCTTGACTTTTCTTTCTGCTAGTTCACTGTTAGTTTATACAAATGCAACTGACATGCAGAAGCTTTTTAGCATGATGTAGTCCTACTTATTGATTTTTGCTTTTGACTTTCGTTTGTGCTTTTGGTACCATATCCAAAAAATTGTTACCAAGACCAATATCAAGGAGTTTTTTCTCTATGTTTTCTTTTAGGCGTTTTACAGTTTCAGGTCTTACATTTAAGTCTTTAATCTATTTCAGTTAATTTTTGTGTGTGGTATAAGATACGGATCCAATTTCATTCTTCTTCATGTGCTTATCCAGTTTTCCTTGCATTTATTTAATTGAGGAAACTATCCTTTCTTCATTGAGTATTCTTGGCTCCCTTGTCAAAGATTAGTTAACTGTATGTGTCCTACCAACCACTCTTGAGGAGCTAAATTAGGTGGTCAGATATTTTCACTCACTCACTCATTCACTCACTCAACAATGATACTGTGAAAACCTTCTATGTTCTGGCCAGTGGGTTAGACCCTGGGGACAGAGTAGAAAACAAAACTGACACCATCTCTGCTCCCACAGTGCTCAGAGAAAAGTGCCCGGGAACATACAATCAAGAAATAAACAAGATAATTTATGATAACGATTAAGTGCTATGAATAAAATAAAACAGCCTAGTGTAATGGGGGACCAACACTGTGTCCAGTGTCACAGAAGGGCTCTATGAAGAGGTGACATTTGAGCTGACTTTCAGGGCCAGCTGGATAAGTGAGCCTGAAGTGATTCTAGGCTCCCCTTCTTCCTCCTCAAATCTGCTTCGTGGTATCTGAAACTCCTTTTCCACCAACAAAAGAAACAGACTTAAAATGCAAAAGCATGGTAGCAGTCACATCTTAATGTGAATGAGCTTTGTTTGAACTGTAATTGGCCAATCCGTTCATCCGCGTGAATGACTAGTTACCAAGCTCTGTTTTGACTAGGGAGGTGGGGGGAGGAGGAGCGTGATAGGACTTGGGCAAATACTCCGTAGCTCGTTAGTGGGGTCTGGTTCCTCTTTGCAGTCCCTGCTCCTAGCCAGGGAGCAGGGAGCAAATAGTCTGTTGAGTGAAGGAGAAAGTGGAGAGAATTTGAGAGAGGGTATTTCTGTCTTGAGGAGGAAAGGACCCCCGAAGACTTGGCAAGAGAGGAACAGCATCACAATTCTCTGTCTCTTTAATGTTTTTTCCTGTCCTGAAGCAACTTTGCTTGCACAGTTTATAGAGAAATTTTGTTTGCTTCTTTGTTTTTACAATGTCTAGTTCCCAGGGATCTGTTAATTAAGATCTTTCTGCTCTTACTCTCTATCCCACGCACCTAGGCACTTAGTAAATACTCAGTGCTCTTGATCGCTCTCCTGGGTAATTACGTTCTAGAAATAGAATTATTTTACTGAGCTGCATTATTATTTTTCTCCCCACATTGAGCTTTTGTGCCTCACAAACGTTTATGCTTAACCAAGGAAAAGAAGAATCGAATGTAATTTTTGCTTTTCTCTAAGGGTATTTTTTAAAATCTGTTTAAATGCGTGTGAAAAAGATATTTGATGGAAGGATTTTGCTTGGAAAATGAGGAAGGAATCTTTTCTGTGGCGTCTCATTCATTTTCCACGAGATTTACTACTCTGAACTATGGAAAGAGCGAGCTACAGTGGTGGCTTCAGGCAAGTGCTAGGAAGAGGCCAGATTTTAGATGGAAAATTCCTGCCTTCTCTCCAAATCCTCACCAGCTAAGATAAGAAGGCCTACTATGTATTTATGGGACAAAAGGCATTTTGAAAGTCTGAGCCTTTCCTGAGACCTGATGCCTCTGGTGTTTTAGGCTGGCCATGTGTGAAAACATGGGCCGTTTGTATGTGCTGAGAAGGACGTTGAACATACAACCCATTCTTAACTGCTGTAAATCAGGTATCACTGGGCCTCTATTTCTAATGAGATCCTTTCCCAACCACCCCTCAATACATGTCATGAGGTTATCTTTTCCTATGGAAAAGCTGTTTTTAGGAAATCATGGTATGTAGTTAGAGGCAAGTTAGCACAGGTGATAACAAGGATGAAGTCTGGAATCAGGCTCTGTGGCTTTGAATCCAAGCGCCACTACTTGCTGGCTGTGGGACCCTGAGTAAGTCCACTAGCCTCCCTGAGCCTTGGTTTCTCATCCATATAATGGGACCAACAAGAGTGCCTGCCTTATTAGAGATTTTGTGAGGATTAAATGAGAAGATGAAAATAAAGTGCTCAGTCCAGTACCTGACACATAGGGAGGCATCTGTGAGTGTCAGCAATGGTTCCAATCTATTATTGGTCATTAACTACACCGCCTTTGATGATATATTTCTAGGAAGAGGATTATGTTTCCTCTTTCCTTTCTAAAACACAAGAGAATTACTAAACAACACTGTGGCTGAAGGACAATTTAGGAATGAAAATATCTAGTTAGATCTCATCATTCTAAACCTCTAGTTTATCCACAGTTTTCTATAACCACTGTTAAACCATTTGGTGTTTCGGCTGTAGCATGATACACAAATTTTTAAAAGCAGAGAGGTTACATGTGGGATTAGGCTACATATTTACATGTAATATACAGAAAGAAACTCTATTCTTTTTCGGGGTTTGGTTCTATTCCTGGTTTATAAGTCAATTTCCCCTTCCTATTCAAACCCAAACAATTCACATTCCTACGTAACTTTATGGTTATTGCTGTTTCTGTGGACACAACCACCTAGGAAGTGGTATTTCCCAGGCTAAGAGCTTCACATTAAGTGCTCTTGGCAAGATGAGAGAAGGCTGTTTCAGGTCCATTAAACCCATAATTCTAGCATGATCGTCAGATAATAAAGATAATAATAGAGTTGTAGAACTTTAGAACTAGAAGACTATCAGATCCCATCTAGGCAAACCCCCTCATTTTGCAGATGAGTAAATACCTTATGCTTGAACCATGTTTTGTAGTCCTAAAAGGGTTTTCACATAGATTATGTCATTTGCCTTCCCAACAACGCTTTGAGATAGTCAGAGGGTAGATATTATTTATCTCCACTTTGTAGATGAAGAAACTGAGGCTTTGGGAGGATAAGGGATTTGCCCAAACTACGGAAGGAATCAGTCAATGGACCACGTATCACTCAAGCTTCCACCTGCCTTGTCAGCACTGTTCCCACTGCAGCCTGGTGCCTCCCAGGACTTTCTATGCCTACGGGAACCATCTAGACTTCAGTTCTCCCAGGCTTGACACTTTGGGCCTTTGAAACCCTATCATGTGCAAATCGAAATCCAAGCCCCGGAATGTGGTACATGAGGCCCTCCTCCCAGGCCTTTGTGCATCTCTTCAGTCTCATCTCCTACCATGCCTGGTTTCTACTTTTTCTCTAGCAACTCTAAATACAGTTACCTGTGCTTGGAACACCCTTCCATCTTACAGTTGGTTTTTTACCCAGCCAACTTCTTTAAGGATGAGCCTGAGATGCTCTTCATTTTTCTCCTCCTCCTACATCTCCTTCTTGAGAAACTCCTTTAGCCATAGTTCTAGAAAAGGCAGGTCTAGGGCCAGCCCGATGGCACAGCGGTTAAGTTCGCACGTTCCACTTATCTGCAGCCGGGGTTCACTGGTTTGGATCCTGGGTGTGGACATGGCACCGCTTGGCATGCCATGCTGTGGTAGGCATCCCATGTATAAAGTAGAGGAAGATGGGCATGGATGTTAGCTCAGGGCCAGTCTTCCTCAACAAAAAGAGGAGGAGTGGCAGTAGTTAGCTCAGGGCTAATCTTCCTCAAAAGAAAAGGCAGGTCTACACCCTATATGGCTTTATCTGAACCTGATTGTACCAGAGGTAGCCATGAAGTCCGGAGAGAGAGAATGAAGAGATGTGTAGACCTAAGAAAAGATAAGAGGGCTCGTGGCTCTGGAGAGACTGAGGAAGACAGGAGAGATGTTGTCTTTGTTCTTGATAACTTTGCATTACCTGGTTCCAAACCCTTGCAGGGCTTCCATGAGATACTCCTGGTTAATCCACAAATTCCCCCTTTGGCAGTGGTGGGCTGCTAAGCCAGCTCTTAAAAAACAAACAGCAAAGCCTGATTTGTAGTGTTTGCCAATTTCCAAGGTGTAAATACTCCCATCATGGCCTATTTCAGGCTACCCTGATGTCCCTGAATGCAGAGCGAGGGAGATCTGCACATACTTCTGCCTTTCGTGAGCTTGTATGAACTAGCTCTAGCTCCCTGCTGCCCTGGGCTTAGAGTGGGTTCTGGTTTCTTACAGCCAAATACTGTATTATATCAAATTAAGACACCATTGATTGACTAGTGTATTTATCATCAATAAGGAAAAACACACTCTGCTTTTTATTTTTTTCTAGGGGGGGCCCTGAGCTAACATCTGTTGCCAATCTTCTCTTTTCTTCCTCTTCTCCACAAAGCCCCCCAGTACATAGTTGTCTATTCTAGTTGTAGGTCATTCTGGTTCTGCTATGCGGGACACTGCCTCAGCATGGCTTGATGAGCCGTGCTAGGTCCACGCCCAGAATCCAAACTGGCGAAACACCAGGCCAGCAAAATCCAAGGCCAGCGATGCAGAGTGTGTGAACTTAACCACTCAGCCAGGGGCTGGCCCCCTCTGCTTTTTAAACCATGCCATCATGCTTTAAGGACAGTCTGTGCCACGCATGAATCTGTACCACTACTCTTTGTTCCTCTGACACTTTCTTGTGTCTGTTCCTCTGGGTTTACAACTTATCCTGCCTTCAGCCATGTTGCTAAGTGTGTGATAGGCAATTCTTGTTTTGGTATCTTAGTAACACAGCTTCATTTACTTGCTGGTATCTTCTTTTCTTTAGTCTGGTAAAACATTGTCATTTCGTGAGAAAATACAGAACTGTGGTCATTCCTCAGATGATAAATATCTGCTTTCTTAATGTCCAGTGTATGATCTTTCATTCTGTTCCCACGCTTTTCTATGTAGACAATAACCTTTTTGCTTTAACACCAAATAATGTAATTTCTTGAAGATATTTTAAATGGCAATTAAACTTAACACTCAACATTGCAAATAACTCAAATGAACTGATGACAAAATGACCAAGTTTGCTCCTGTGCAGGTAATGACAATTATGTCCTGACAGCTTGCCTGGCTCATAGCTACTGTCTCCATCAATTATAAGACAAATCCCAGTTTTAGAGCTGTTGCAATGTGGAAAAGAGTGCATCTTAGAATTGGTGAAATATGGTAATCTCTACTACAGGGAGTAACTTGGCTCGGCTATCACCACCTCCAGGAAGCCTTTCCTCCCCATCTTCCACCTCTCCCTTCGAGCTGGGCTAAGTGCCTCTCCCTGTGTTCCCATAGCACCTTGTGCATCTCTCTGTTCTCACACTTACCTGGCTATCAGGATGTCACTGAATATAGTGTTGGGAAGATGTGCGGTGTCCTAATTATCTGTCTACCTGAGGAATGTATCTTTGATAACCCTTTGGATCCGCAGTACCTAGTACTGTGTCTGGCACATAGTAGGTCCTCAGTAAATGCTTAATGATTGATTTTTAAATCCTAGGAGAGAGGGCTTGTCTTTCAAACCAGCAGTTTGCAAAGTTCTGAGTAGGACAGTCTCTGTCTCTCCCAGGTCCTCTCCTACAGCAAACCACTCTCTGACTATCCCTACTAGTCAGATCAAAATGTCACCATCCTTCTTGTTTAACCTCTCCCCCATGCCCTTGATGTGTGAAATTAAGTCATACTAAAATTTTAATTTTATTAAAATTTTTTTTTGTTAAATTTTAAATTTACTATAAAGTTCGTTTTGTATTGTGTTTACTCCTCTGATAGTTCACGACCTATCGTAAGGAAGTTAGAATGAGCTAACTCACAGAAGAGCGTCTTGGTAAGAATTTCAGGCTGATGTGAGGAGATTTTTGAGCCAGATTGCTTATGAGAGTCCCTAATATCATATCACTTAAATGCTTGCCTGAGTTCACTTTACCCCCCTAATTTTGGGCCATGATGTACTCATTCAAATTATGAGGAAAGCCTGTATCATTTTTGGGTTCCAATCTCTCCCGCTGAGACTCTTTTCTTCTATTTTATGAGATTGGGCTGGGCAAAGGACCAGCACGGCTGATCCACCCTAACCTGTAAGTGAGGCCGTGGGTGGAAGCCAAGTTTTCTTTTCTCAGCAGCACGACATACTTGCTCTGTAATAACCCAACAGTGCTTTATGATCTCTCAGCCAAGAGTCATGAATCCCAACTCCAGTCATGATGATACCTTGTTTCCTTGAGAATAGTCTTTTCTAGATCTTAATTCTTCCTCCTTCTTAAGCGTATCTCATTTCTGTCCTCTATTTATTTTCAAAACTCCCAAAATTAAAAGTTACTTCTGGTATTCGGTTTGCTCACAAGGCTCTTTCCTACACACATTTCTTTACCTGCCATGGTCAAACGTAAACTAGGAAAGTTGAAGAAGGAAATGCTAGTTACAGGAATCAATTAAATAAACAAAGAGCAGCAATTCAGTAAATTGCAACCCAGTTTTCCCGGTTTTGGTGTCTTGCGCACTGGAACATTGGAAGGACTATCAGAGGATTGGAAAGTGGGGCCCAGTCCAACTTCTAGGGCCTATGATTTAATGTGCAGACAGGTGGGCGGAGGGGGCCGCTCCCCTGCTTTGCAAAGGCAGAAAGAAGCCTCTGGTAACTCTTCTCGCACAGCGAGGCTCTGAGAATAAGATACCTCAAGAATGAAACACTTATTATAACCAAACATGGAGCGAACAAAGGAACGAGGCCCACGTTAGACTGCTTTGTGTGAATCCTGCGTACGAAGGGAGCCAGCTTCTTCCAAATTTTGTAAAACATCAGCGACAAGCTGGAATTTTTCATCTCTGGGCGCAGTGAGAAGTTGAATTTAAAAAACCATCCTCATTTACGTTTGAAAAGAAAATAGGTTCCGACTCACCACCCTGTTGAGCTCTGAGGCTGCTGAATGTTCTTGGAGCTTTTGGACAGACATAATTTCACGACTGGGGAAAAATATTTCAGTCATTTCCCTAATCCTAATAGTTTCCATCCATAACCTCAAAAAGGAAGATAAAACATAATGAATGGGTGTATGAGAGTGTTGCTCCTGAGTCTTTGTCAGCATCGAGGAGTGCCAACGCCAGGGAGATGTGGAAGGGTTCCTGTCCACTCATCCTCTCTCACCCGGAATCTCTCTTGTGTAACTGCGTGTGTATATCAAGACTTGATACAATCTGCGGATATAGAAAAGAGGTTTCTTTTCTTCTTTCTAATAGGCTATCTATTTCATGTGAGAAAGAAACCTGTGTCCTTGGCCCTATAATTATAACACTGAGATTTATCAAGTGTCTAGCAGGAGGCAGACACTTTACAACTATTATTCATAATCCTTTCCACCCCCATGACATGGATGTGGACACTGAGACTAAGGGAGTTCAAATGACTTGACCAAGACAATAGACAGAGAATACGGCTGAGCCAGTCTTTGAACAAATTCTTCTCTGGCTCAAAAACTTGCATTCTTTCCATTATATTATGCTGCCAAGTAAACTCGCCAGCTTATGTTGGAATAAGGCCTTAGAAAAGTATATGCAAAATACAGAAAGGAATGAGAATTTTATCAGGCAAAATTTACTATAGTGTCTCTGGAGAGTCTACAAACCACTAAAAATACATTTGAGTTAATAATAAAAGAAAACTGAAGGTATCATTAGTGGTGTGGTCACTTCCAAATGCATTCAAATCACCTCTCTCTATAGATCCTGCCATTGTCCCCACCCACCTACCCACCCAACACTGACCCCCTACCTCAGAATACTGTGCAGAGGCCTGTTATGTTGACTCTGGCCTACACGTTGACCTCAGAACCCCATAATGTGAATCTCCAGTCAGGGGACCCCGCCGTGCTCCACTCTGTGACCGCTTGGGCTTCTAGAATTTTCCAGCTTGGAGAGGTGCTCACACTGTAGCTGCACCTTGTCCATTATTCCCATTAATGGCTTCTCTTAACAATCACCAGTCAGCCTCTTCCAGGTGCATGTTGCCAACATGATACAATTTGGGGGAAATTATCGGAAAAAGGTTGAGCATTTCTGCAGAGGAGTCTTTGGGTCACAGACTGGGAAGCCAGTAGAGAGAGCACGGTACGTTCAAAGAGGTTAACAACTTCAGCCCAGAGCAGATTTCAATGGCCATGTGGCTGGCTCCTAAAGAAGTCTACTCCTCATTCCCATTCTCATTTGGGCTAAGGCAGTAACTTTCCACCAATCTCTTTGCTTCTCCTCTTCCCTGGGCTCACCTCTCCAGTCCAACCACCAAAGCCAAAGTAATCTTCGAATGCCATATATCAATTTCCTGCTTCAAATATTTCAGGGGCTTCCCGTTATGCTCAGAATCAAACCCAAACTCTTTATCTCAGCCTGCAAGGCCCTGTGAGATCTGGCTGCTCACTGCCCCTTCCACCTTATCTCACACACGTCTCTTCTTTGTTCCAGCCAGAGTTATCTTCTCTCTCTTCCCTGAACATGCCAAGCTCTTCCCTTCTCAGGGCCTTGGCACATGCTGTTCTCTCTGCCTGGAATGGCATTCCACAGGTCTTCATTATTTTCATCCTTCAGGTCTCAGCCCTCCTCAGGTAGCCCTTCCCAGGCACTCCCATTGGATGTGGCAAATCCCTCCGCAGTTGCTTTCTACCATGTTCCCTGATCATTTCCTTGTAGCACTTACCACTAATGGCGATCCTCTCATTTATTTATTTATCTATCCTGGTTTATTGTTCTATCTCCTTCAGTAGAATGTAAGGTCATGAGCATGGGGACTTTATTTTGATCAGAACTGTGTCCTTAGCAATAAATATTGGTTGAGCAACCGAGTCTCTTAAATTGTTGGTCCCATTGTTGTTGGGGACTTGGAAAAGCCTGCTCCCTCTCCTTTAGGACCTCACTCTAAATCTGTGCTTCTGGGAAAGCCCTCCCACTTCCAGCCCCATTATTCATAAATCCTTTCTGTGAATTTGCACCAGCTTTCTTGAGAAGAGTGTGTTCTAAACAGGGTCTAACACATTATGAGAACCTCCAGGTGTCAAAGGATGAATGTGAAACTCTGGAAAATTTTATTGCTAGGGAGGGTTGCTTTTTGTAAGTCCAATTGTGACATCCATATGTGACTGTTCAGCCAGGTCACCAGCAGCAACACATATTTTGGATCTCCCTTCAAAATTTTTTTGTGTTTTTTTTAGATGACTGACTCCAAGAGTGGCTCAAGTTCACTGTTCTTTCTCTGGCTTCTCTTTTGCTTAAGACAGGATGTTACATAAACCTAGAATTCCAAAATATGTCCCTCTGATATTTATTGCTAGAAACACTAAGTTTTAAAACTATAGTTCAGCGGAATTAAATTCCTTACGAGGAATTTACATTGCTTTTACTCAGATGATGCTATTTCAGTCATCACATATGAGACTCTTTTCTTTCCTCCTCTGCTCTACATACCTATATTTACAGTTTACAAAACGCATCTGCATTACTGATCTCATTTAATCTTCACAACCTGAGGATCTGTCAAAGAAGAAATGGCCCCTATTTTGCAGAGGAGGAAAGAAGCTCAGAGTGGTTGGGAATCCAGAACTGTGTTCCAATTGACCATCCTCAGGTCTTTGGGATGAATCCTTACCTCATCACTCTTGTGAAGTGGTTTTCATAGTGAAATTGAGTACCCCTTTAAAACGATCATCAATAGGGCTGATTAAATCCAGTGGCGTATATATGAGTACAGTTCACAAGCTCCTGAAGAGTTCAGTTCTTCTCATCTAGAACAGTGGTTTCTGAGGTTTCCCTGACAAAGATCCCTCTTTTATTTTTTTCCGGTGCAGATTCTCCAGACACAGAGGGTCCAACAGCCAATCAGTTTTTGATCCTCTTTAGATAGCTAGCATTTTCTGTGGAGTTCATGAGATTCGAGGCGAAAGCAGCGGGTCATCATGTTCCGCGCCGTCTGTGTAGCCCCATCACAGTCAGATTTAGTTGTTTCCCCCCACAAATTTCAAAATGTTGGCAATAGCACAAAGCTCCTCCCTTAATCCCACCTCAGAGGACCCTCAATGACTCAGGGATAATTTGTGAATAGGGTCTGAGTGTGTGATATCAAGGTCCACACTTGGGAAATGCACCTGTGAAAATCGGGTGAAAGATAAGTTAAGTCATATTTCAAGGGCTGTCTGAAGTCTTCTGTTGCAATGCAGCTTGAAGTACAGAACATTCCTTGAAATAAATGACCTACAACTACTGGCAAGCACTCTTTCCCCAATCCAAGCTTTATTGTAATGATCCTTAAAGTGGAAGGGTTATTTGGCTTGTCCAATTTCCAGAACAAAAGTCAGCCATCTACCTTTGGCTCAAGGACACCAGGGATGATATTTTCCTTTTTTAAGAAACATTTTGTACAGAGGTATGCTGTGAACCTAGACGTAGGAAAGCAAACTATTTCCTTCTAAAACAAAATAGGATATATGTTTAGTACCTGATCATTTCCCTTTTGTTGCATATCCCAATGCATATCATTTAGGTCAATAACTCACTAATAATTGTGATATATGTATAGGCTTTTTTTTTGGAGGAAGATTAGCTCTGAGCTAACATCTTTGCTGAGGAAGACTGGCCCTAACCTAGCGTCCATGCCCACCTTCCTCTATTTTATATGTGGGATGCCTACCACAGCATGGCTTGCCAAGCAGTGCCAGGTCCACAGCTGGGATCCAGGTCGGCCCCTGTATAAGCTTTTGAAAAAAAGTTTACAAAGTTCTTTATATTATTTTATTCTCCCAACTGTATGAGTATAGTTGTCTTTGCTTACAATGGAGGAGAGCTAGACACGGAACAATTAAGTGGCTTGTCCTAGACCACGCAGCGCATTCGTAATGGAGGAAGAACTCAAACTGTGCTTCCAGACTGGCAACGGCTGCTTCCCACCACTGCCTCACACTGGCAGCAGCTGGAGCTTTCTGTGTAGGCTGGGCCACGTGTCGTGAGATCCCTTTGGTAGAGTTTTCTGAACCATTCAAGATGGAGAGAGAGAAAGTGCTAATCACATAATACCACTTTGAACCTTAAGCACCGCAAACTTCCTGGTAACAGATGTCTAAGTGCCCTGGTGTTAATGAATTGGCTAAGATAATCCTATTGGATGATAAGCTGCTAAATAATTAGAAGTTAGTTGCTTTTATGTTAAGTGTGTGTGAAACCTATGCCTGGCCATTCTAGCGGGAGAAGGAAGGTGACATGATAATTGTGAGTTTTCCTTGCCCCTGCTCCCCTTCCATTTGGACACAGACCACTCTGGAACAGTGTGGCCATTATTACAACGTGATGATACCGAATCTGGTCCTTGGATGTTAGAAGATAAATCAGGTTAGCTTCACAGTTGTCCTGGCCCTGTTTAAACTGCCTCTCTTTCTGGGGTCACATTTGCAGGGTCAAGAACAAACTAACTTGCCCACACTTTACAGTTGAACAGACTTGACAGGAAATAAGGAGGCCGGTGCCAGGGCAGCTTCATGGGTGTGCAGTCACACAGCATCCCGGCCTTCAGCAGGCCTAATATGCTCAAGGCTCTGCTGTCTCCATCTTGAAATTCTTAAGTTTTGGACAAGGAGACCTTCATTTTCATTTTATATTGAGTCCTGCAAATTATGCAGCCGGTCCTGCTTGGTGTCTCAGGAGATTAGCCTCAGAGACAGTGATCTGGCCAGGTCAGAGCACTGCCAAGATTTTAAATCTCCCCAAAAAGCTTAAGGATAGGCCAATATACTGAGGACAGATGCAAAAGTGTGTGCGGTCCAGACTGCCAGGGGCACAGAGACCTCAGTTTCTCAGCGAGGACAGAGGGCACTGGCAGAAGGTTTCAGCTTGTTGAAGCCAATGAGATGGAGGCCTGGTGCCCCACTCCAAATGCCAGGAAGATATAGAGTGCCCCCAAGGATAATACTAGTCTCTTGTCTGGGGCTCTTTTCCCACATACCTACTTAACCTACTGAACAGAGTGTCAGGCACGGGCAGATGGGAAATATATCCAAAAGGCTACAAGCTTTTGGATTTTTTTTACCTTTTTATTTTAGAAAGCATTATTATTTTTTTAAATTTTAACCTTTTTACTTACTATAGAGTAATATTCACTGAGAAACAGAACATTTCATTACTGATGAGCAGAAAAAATTTAAAAAATCACCCATAGTCTCACTCCTTAGAGATGATCATTATTAACACATGTATAAATATACACATAGTATATATACAGTATAATCCCATTATGGTTTTTAAAAGTATATATATATATATATATATATATATAAATCTACCACATGATTTTAATCAAATTTATAGTTTATTGAACTAAACTTTATGATTTGGTATTTAAATTGATTCTCATTTCTTGCTATTTTAAACAGTACTGTGGTGAACAGGCGTGTAGCTAAATTTTTGCAATCATCCATGCTACTGCTTTAGAATAATTTTCTAGAAGTGAATTTTCTTTTTTTTTAGAAGAATGACCCTGAGCTAACATCTGTTGCCCATTTTCTTCTCTTTTTTTTTTTTCTCCCCAAAGCCCAAGTTCCTAGTTGTATATCCTAGTTGTGAGTCCTTCTAGTTCTTCTATGCGGGATGCCACCACAGCATGGCTTGATGAGCGGTATGTAGGTCCTTGCCCAGGATCTGAACTGGCAAACCCCAGACTGCCGAAGTAGAGCCCACGAGCTTAACCGCTACACCACTGGGCTGGCTCCTAAAAGTGAGTTTTCTAAGTGAAAGACGTGAACATCCTGAGAGATACTTGTCCAGTTGCCTCACAGAACAGCAGAACCGATCTCCGTTCCCATCAGCACCGCATACGAGTCTGGGAAGTGTTCTTCCAGTCCTACAGAGACTGTTTTGTGGGCGGGTAGGAGGTTGTGATTCACACCTAGAAGGGGCTCCTTCGGGACTCTCATGGAATTTCTAGAGTTGCAAGGGGTCAATAGGTTAGGGGTGTAAATGGCGGTAGTTTTTGTGATTTGTAGTCTAGGCAACTAGTGTGGAGCGAAAATTATACTAAAGAGATTACTGCCAAGGGGTTGCCCAAATATTCTATTTGCCTATAATTGCAAGTCCTAGTTACACATCACAATGTGATCACATGGTGCTGAGTCAAGGATTTATAAAACTTACCCTAAACCCATGTCCTGTAATTTGAAAAAACGCAACAAAACAAGCCTTCGGGTTTTTTTGCTCCTTATTCAGTCAATAGTCATTGTAAGTTGTTTGGCTTCCCAGCCCCTCTCCCCTTCCAGCTGCCCTAAAGATTTTTTTTGTCACCCAGAGAAGCAGAGGTCGTATACTGTGACCTTTCAGAAGTGATTTCCTTAAACTTTAGCTTCCTTTGAAAATAAAAATTTCGGCTCAAATCTTTTCCATGTTTATAAACACCAAGCCTTGTAATCCATGAGTCCCATTTCATATCTGATTTCTCTTTAGGGGATCCATACATAATCCTTTTCACAAGGCAGGCCTGCATCTGGGCTTCTGGAAAAAATCAATAAGAGGGAAACAAGAGTAAATCTGCCAGAAGCGCTGAAGGAATTTAGAGGCTCAGTCGATCACAGGGGCCTTCATGCTTACTTTTTTAATCAACAAAAATTTTACTATGGTACCATAATGGTGATAGATATAGGATAGAATCAGAATTCTTAAAAATTACTGTAGATCACGCAGAGGTTTTCTGGTAAGTGGATGTGTGATGTACAACATCCTTTGAAGATAAATCTCCCCCGTGGGTTACGGATGCTACTCCAGGACTGCACTCTAATATCACGAAGACCCATTACCCCTCAATATGCGGGCAGTCATTTTCAGTGATTAGTGGTTTGGGTCTGTGGTTTGTTTATTTTCCTACACAAAAATGCAATGGATTATGCAACCTCTGCAGTGGGCAGTCTTAGAATTCCCATGGTACAATGGTGTATTCTTTTAAAAATGCATTAAATATGAATTAACCACTTATCATTACTAATGGTCTACATTATTTCCTTGCTCCCGTCTCTTCTGTTTCTCTTCCACATATTCCTGTTTGCTGTTTCCAGCTTCTTGCCTACATTAATTTTCTTTGCTTTTAGAGCTTACTCACACATCTCTTTTTAGTTTCCTTTGTAACGGCTCCAACACATTTCCTCTTACATTTGTGATTTTTGCTTAGCTTTTCTCCCTTGCTTTTTCCACCAAACTTTGTTTATTTTCGTTTTTCTCCCAATGGTCTAATTTTTCTCCATGCCTGTCACATTTAATTGAGGTTTGCTGCATGATTAAGATGAAGAAAGTCTTTTTTTCTCATGCTTAAAAAGGAAACTGCTGCCCTACAGTTTCAGCTTATCCTAGATTACTGCCTTTCTTGAATAGGATCCCCAGCTCTTTCTTTTATAAACCCAATCAAAGAACAGCTTTATGTTCTGTATAGAACACACCAGGCACACATGGGTTCAAGGTTTGCTCTTCTGAATTCTCAATGTTGCTTTCTTAAACATTGTGTAGCATCTGTGTCTCGAGTTTCACCCCTTTCTCTCGCTGCTTCTGCTATTTATGGATGTTTCAGGCTGGATTCACCCTTCTTGTCAAAGGGGAAATTGGGAACCCTAAGCTTACTAATCGGAACCTAAAAGATGTTTAATGAGAGGTTTAAACTCAAATTATCACCCTGAGAGGCTCTCTCATTTGTAGAACAGGAAGAACTTGAAGGGTCCTTGAAAAAGAATTCTGGAACAGTGAGTGAATAGTCATGAGATGTGGTTTGCGTGGGGAAGAATTCACACTGCCCTGTGTGTCTTTATCACCGGACATGTGTCTTTGTTTTGGAGACTCTCTGGAACATAGATACTGCACATAAGAGGAACATCTTATACATTTTTGAGGTCTTGCTCAAGTCCTTTCTTAAATGAGTGTGGGGGGGGGGCGGGGGGGGGGCGCAGATAACATGAATCCTAAAATGTAGAGTATCTCAGACTCTCCACTGAGTCATTTCCTTATTTTTATTAATTGGCTTAGACCCAACTACAGAATGGAAGGCTATTTTTATGCATTTGCTCACAACTGAGAGATCTAACACAAGATTTAAGCAACACAATCTGTCAGTTTCAAAAAGAGAAAAAATGCCTTACTCTATTCCATTAAATTAGGCTGACCATATATTTCACATTCTGAAATCATCTTTGCCTTCTAGAACATGCATAGATAGTTAAGAATAACCTTTGGGGAATATAGCAGTGCTTGGAGATCAAGTTGCTAGCCTATGATTTTCCCTCTATTGTGGATTCCATGGGATATTTTTTCTTTGTGCCCGGCTTCTTCATGGTCTGATGGGTTGAAGCTCTATCAGACACAAGAGCTCTGTAATATAATGTGACTCACCCCTCCTCTCCGCTGTAAAAGTCATAAAGGCAGTAACTCAAGTGTGTGGTTGACTCAGTAATTGCCCAGCATCATTTTTATTGAAATTATCCTGCAATCTAGAAGTTAGAAGTGAAATAACCCATGAAGTCATCCTGACCCAGCTATTCTGGGCCAAGATAAAAGTCTTTTCTGGGGTATTTTTCTATTACTATTTCAATTTGGTTTTATAATCATCAGTCAGGCAAGAACTCTAATCATTAGTTTGGCAAATTTCTATCCTCTTTCTCTCTCTCTCTTTTTTTTTTTTTTTTGAGGAAGAATAGCCCTGAGCTAACATCTGCCACAAACCCTCCTTTTTTTTGCTGAGGAAGACTGGCCCTGAGCTAACTAACATCTGTGCCCATCTTCCTCTACTTTATATGAGGGACACCTGCCACAGCATGGCTTGACAAGCGATGCGTAGGTCCACACCCAGGATCTGAACTGGCAAACCCCAGGTCACCGAAGTGGAACATCCAAACTTAATTGCTGTGCCACTGGGCTGGCTCCAAATTTCTATCCTAACTAGCTGCAAAACTATGGAACACATCACTAAGACGCATAGCACATCTCCTGAGATGAAGTAACATTTACCTTTCAAAGAAATGACAGATTGGAGGCCAGTTCATAAAACTCAGGAAAACCTACAGGAAGGTTAAGGAGGTTATTAATGAAGTCTGAACTTATCAGTGTCGAGGCAGTGGAGTTACAAGGTTTATCAAGGGTTGGAATTTGTTCAGACCTGGGGCAGTGGAGAAAGGTCTCTATGTCTGAGGGAAAGGACTGCCTACTGAGCTATCTTCTCCGTTCTAGCTGTTAGTGCTGGGCAGAGGAGTTCTGGAAGCAGACACGAAAAGGATCCTGGTTAGGTGAATTGAGTAGAGCAGACAGTGCAGTGGATTCAAGTGGGCATCAGTTGTAAAAATGCAGGTCTGATGGCGGCTCCCCATCCCCTACAGATAATCCCCAAAGCTCTTAGTATAGAAAAAATATGGCCATCAAGGTTCCACTCAACCTCAGTGTTTGTTTCATTCCT
The DNA here is from genome assembly GCF_041296265.1 of Equus caballus. Classification (NCBI taxonomy): domain Eukaryota; kingdom Metazoa; phylum Chordata; class Mammalia; order Perissodactyla; family Equidae; genus Equus; species Equus caballus. The sequence goes on from NC_091704.1 coordinate 45,298,732, forward strand.
CATTACTTGACCATTCCGTTCCCTGTCTCTGGAATACCCTACTCCTATGTCTACCTGGAATATTTGGATTTTTTTTTTTTTTGAGGAAGATTAACCCTGCACTACATCTGCTGCAAATCCTCCTCTTTTTGCTGAGGAAGACTGGCCCTGAGCTAACATCCATGCTCATCTTCCTCTACTTCATATGTGGGATGCCTACCACAGCATGGCTTGACAAACAGTGCCATGTCCGCACCTGGGATCCGAACCAGCAAACCCTGGGCCACCGAAGCGGAACGTGCGAACTTAACTGCTGCACCACAGGGCCGGCCCCTGGATTTGTTTTTATAAAACTCAGTTTAGCTCTCATTTTCTTTAGGAAGTTTCACTGACCCCAGAGGTAGAGTCCATAACTTTCTCTCTACCAAATGCACACTTCTATTGTTCTACTTATCCAAAGCAGTGTAATTTATTTATGTACTCGATTTTTTTGTCTGCTTCCTCTAATGGACTATGAGCTCCCCAAGGGCAAACCTGTGTCATTATTCATGTTTGTGTCTGCTGTGCCTAGCACAAAACTAGCACATAGTAGGAGCTCACCATACTTATGTAGAGTGAATGAATGAATGACTGAATGAATGAAAGAAGAGCTTCATTTTTGCTATTATGAATCCAGGAAGCAGAGCATCCAGAGATGCCACAAAGAGTGTATCTATATCAGAGGGGAGCTTGGATTAAATATTTTCTAAGAAAATGCCATGAATCAAATAGCTTTCCTGGTTTTTAAGGGATCATGGATTCAGCATGAAGTAAAATTAGACATCTTCCAGTCCAACATCCCACTTCAAGAGAGAAGCACCTTCTAGGGCGTTACTGACAGATGAGCAGCTGGCTTGTATTTGAATACCCCAGAGGCAGTAACTGACCAGGGGGCCCATCCTGGTCCCAGATGGCTATGTTTGTCTTTCATGATGAGGTATAATTTGCCTCTTTGAAGCTTTCATCTGAGTAATCTCTTAGTAAAATTTAGCTATTATTATTGTTATTGTCTTTCTTCGTCATGAAAAATATCTAAAGGTACTTGCAAAGCTTCCTATCTCTTTTCAAGGCTAATTTCCCTGACTGCTTAAACCCATGACTTGTTCCCAGAGCCCTGACCATCCTGGCCCCTCTCCTCTCACTTGCCACGTGGCTCACCAGCCACCAGAGCAGGGACCAGTGCTTCTTGTGATCCACTCCCTTTGACATTTCCTGGCTCAATTCATCCCAGAGAAAGGCCCCTTTCATCCCTCTGCTCTGTGCTTGTCAGAGACAAATGCCCAAAGCAGAAGGCTAAAGTTGTGATTGTTTGATATGGGTGAAGAGTATACACGGGCACGTACATCAGAATCAAATCGAGTGTACCGTTCATTTGCAGACGGAGAGCTGGAGTAAGGAAAGTGAGATTAAATAGCTGATCGGAAACACAGCAAGCTCATATTTAGAAAAAGAATTTGGTAATATTTAACAGAAATTATAGAGGAAAGAAAGCTTTCTGTATTATTTTTTCACACATCGCTGCTTGCTCATCAAAAAGCAAAACAAATTGACCTTTATTTCTTGGAAGCAAAGCTATTTCCAGTTCAAATAAATAAATTGAATTGTAAGAGAATAAGAGACTCACGGAAGATAAAAAATAGACTGTGGGTTTTTCATTGCATATATTAGATTCTTAAGTTCTTCTTGGAGCATTTTGGGGGAAAAACAGAGCAGAGGAATCTTCTTTTAAAAAAATTACACGAAATTATGATATTTTTTAATATTAGCCACCATAAATAAACACATTTTAATATCACAAATATTTATAGATATAGTAATAACCTATTTTAATGTTTAATAAAATACAATGTTTTATTTCTTTTTATTTTTTTTACAATTTTGAATTTTTTATTGACCTGTATTTGATAAATAACATTGTATAAATTTAACATGTACAACATGTTAATTTGATCCGTTTGCATATTGTAGTATGATTCCCATTATAGCAATAATTAGCACCTCTACTACATTACATAATTATTATTTTTTTTAGTGGTCGGAGTAAGTAAGTTCTAGTCTCTTAGCAAGTTTGATGATTATAACACAGATTAGACGGACAGATGGAGAGATGCATGTGCAAATAGAAGGTGGCCATGTGCAAGCCATGCAGAGCGGCCTCAGGAGAAACCAAACCTCTGACACCTTGATCGCTGACTTCCAGCCTCCAGAACTCAGAGAAAATCAATTTCTGTTGTTTAAGCTCCCCATCTGTGTATTCTGTTACAACAGCTCTTGCAAACTAATGCACTGCCCTAACTTCAGCCTTCTTGATATATAAAGACATAAAACTTTTAGTTTGTTTGTTTAAGTCACTTGGGTGGGGTTTTCTGTTCTATGTTAATAGAGCTGTTAAAGACACAAACAAGTTATTGTCACAACATTATTCTATTACAAGTGGAAGCAAGTCTAAGGATAGGAGATGTAGCTATAACATCTAGCACTGAAGGCCAGAACACCATAAAGGACCCTCCTGAGTAATACTGTCATAAACACAGGGAGTAGCAGGTCACCTAGTGACCAGGAGGAAGCTGAAGATGGAGGAGGAGTGGTAGCATTTTATTTTTTTTCCAAACAGCATGGGGCTTTGGTCTCGGCTCTCCCAACCCTCCCATAGCTGGACCTGATGATGAAGCCTCATGAGGATATGGTTTCTGGCTGTGGGACAGAGAGAAGCTGACTGTCCCATGTGTGGGCTCAAACCAATGACTATGACCTCAGCTAACCAATCGAATCAACTAGCAACAGATGAAGAACAAATTTTGACTAGCTTCAGGGAATGAGAATCTGTAGTCCTAGGTAGTAGTTAGAGGAGGACAGCATGGAACCTACTTCACTTTATGGGTTTCCCCCTGCTAATTTAGGTTATCTCAAGTTCTAATTTCAAAGCACGATGTTGGGCAACCACTGTATGAAGTGAGATCAAGTGCCAAAGTTTAAGTAGCATATATATATTATCAAATAACTCAGGCTTCGCCATGAGATATGAAATAAGAAGTGTTCTTTCATGACTAAACACAAAGTTATATTTGGTGAACCAAGTATATTTTTCCAGAGACTAATGGTCAGGTTGACTATAGCCACATTATTTCAGGCTTTCAATGTTTAGATTCAAATAGCTCCTCTTTGGTCTTCCTGCCTCCAGAATCTTCCCTTTTAACCCATTCTACTCCCCAGTGAGTAAAGCTCCCTAAGGTTACTTCTGCTATTTCTTCCCCTACCTCCAAAATATTTGTTTGGCTTTAAAACTAGGGAAGACATCTTTTAGCGCATCTGCCCAGGCTGCAGTCCCATATTCCTTCTCTGAGGACTAAATCGTCCTGGAGGTGGGTCCCAGAAGCTGTGTTTATTCAATATAACATCACTTCTATTATTGCACTAGGAATAGACAATCAGATTCTCTTTCATGCAAATCTGAATTGGAAGATGCTGGTAGCCTCTGTTGGTCATTTGAACTGAGAAGACGTAAACACGTGAATTGTGAAATGGATTGTCTTATGTCTTGTTCATGGAGAAGGGAAAAATTTATGTGCAGAGTGGAAAGGATGAGGCAGAAAAAAGCTGAAGTGAGAAAGTATGTGACTGGGAGCGGAGTTGAGGGATCAAGTTAGGGAACTTGCTGTACCAGCTCTTGACAGCTTTTCATTTCTGGTTGGAGGCCTTGCCGAGACTCAGCTGCCCATTCTGCCCTTGAGTTCCTCCAAATCCCTTTCTTTTTAAGTTACCTCACTCCCTTTGGCTTATACTGGTTTGAATGGCTTTCTCTTATTTGTATCCAAAACCACCTTGGCCAAGACAAAGGTGAAGTTCAAACCCTTGGCTTGGTATTCAACACCATCCCCAGTTTGGCCGTCACATATTGTTCTCATCTTCATATCCCTCTGCTATTCTATATGGAGCTTCATTCATATCAGTCCACTTTCTTTTCTCCTCTCACGATTTATACGTTTCTGGCTTATTCCTTGTCTCACATAGTTTTCTCTACCTGAAACGCTCTCTCTCCTCTTCTTGCCCTACTTGAACCCTATGAGTTTTTTAAGGTCATCTCAAGTTTGCCCTTGTATGTAAAGTCTTCTACAAGCTTCCCAGCCCACAACAATTTCTCCTGCTTCTAAACTTCTATAGTGCTTGTTGTTTCTGTTAACAACTGTTTTAATTAGCAATAGCTTAAACTAATGGAGAGCAATAAGTTGGTTTCAGAGAAACACCTTGATGACAGAAACTCTAATACCAAGAGTTTGGAAATAATATGAGACACTAAGGAATGTATCCCAGGATGTCAGAACAGGAGGGTGGTGGCAAAAATATATTCAAATATTACCATTAATAAAATAATATCCAATCTGTTGGGAAAAGTGAAATGTGCGTATTTATATGACTTTTACTATTTAGCTTAATCAACAGCACCTACATTGAGTTTGATAAAACAATTAGATGAGAAGACACAGAGATGGAATAACAGAGGATATAAAGGAGAAGATGGACACTGAGTGATACTGAGCTCTTAATCTCCAGTTTGTGTCCCCATAAGCAGTAAGCCAAACACTGAAACATAGGTGCTTGGACATGGAGAAAGGATTAGTCAATTGGCCAAGATGAGGAGGTGGGAGCAGGGGTTCTCTCAAATCTGCCTTAACAAGAGAAGAAAGCAGGGGGTTTTATAGAGCTAAGGGGTGTGGCAGGAGAAATAAAGCGGTAATTGTGTTTCTTTCATTCCCGATAAGCCCCTGGGCAATCTGACTTCTGGGCATCAGTGGCAGCTGGGGGCTGGTTATCTGGTGATCCTTGAAGGCATTCTTTTTTTTCTGTAAAACAAGGTCATATATCCTTGTGACCCTTGAGTTACCCCTCAGGTTAAACAGGAAAACAGCAAATTGACAACACTAACTTCTTTCCATAGCAAGGTGGAAAGGTAATCTTATTGAATATTTATAGTAACCCTCAGGCACCTGGCTTCATGAGGTGTTAGAGAAGATGGAGATTGTGGGGATGGAAGTTGACAGGACAAAGAGGATGAAAAAGAGATGAAGAGAAGGCGGTGGGTCCTTCTTCCTTCTCTTCACCTTTCAGGTAAAATAAACTTTAATGCTGAGTCTCTGGCACTACTTCTTCTCTCAGGGAGAAGATGGGATAGGAGAAGTCATGAGGGTAAAATAAATAAAGACAGTAAAGTGAGAACGAGGACAAGGACAGCTGCTTCTCCCCGGCAAAGTAGACTTAGAATCTCTAGCCTCTGACCCAAAGTGGGATACTCTGGTCTCTAGGACAAGAATTAACCTGTAGTGCAGAGTAATATTTTTAATAATGAACATTTGAATCTTTTATAGCCCTGTCTATGCAACAACATTCACTCAACAAGTATTTATTGCCATCTCTATTATCAGATGGTTGATTAACATACGAAGTGGTCACACCCATCTCTCTTTGTTTATTACAGAAACTCACAAACAAAGTCTGGCAATACTAGCAGTGAACTTCACTCCATATGCATTTTGATGAGGCTGCCTCTTGACTCACCATTGACCTTTGATTTATGAGAGCTTCCCACCCCTGTCTGCCTCTGGGGTTTTCCAAGGCTGACGCTCCATGATTTGTAGCTGGGCTTGGGTCTTTTTTTCTTTCAGTAGCTGCTCCGAAAAGTTGTTTAAGATAACCAAGAGCATCAGCTTACTTAGGCATATCCCATGGTTGCCATCTAGAGACAACACACCAAAGAGTGCGAAGCCCAGAATATATCACACTTTGTGTTTATTTCCTCTCCTCAAACATCTTAATTCAGTTGCATCAGACTATCAAAGACAATCTGAAGGGGAAAAGAAGTTATATACTAGTTTCAGCCCTATTGATGGGAAGTCAAAAGTTGAAAAGATCATTGCATTTCATTTGTCCTTTCTTTCAGTCTAAACCTGTATGAAGACCAACTGTATACCAGGCCTTGACCTTGAGTAGCCCACAGCCTAATGGGAAAACAACCTGGGGAACTTATAAATCATATAAGTGAACACTAGTCTCTTCGTTTTTAGACCCACTTATACAAATAGAGAGCTACCTGCTCTATAAGATCCCTATTTCCCACCACCCATATCTATTCTAATTCTCTTACTTCATTGTATCTTAGAGATGGCATTAACCAGTGTTGTAAAGGTGGGAATATTGGCTCTGTGTGTGTGTATATGTCTGTCTGTCTGTTAATATGTAAAGAAGAGAGAAGGGCTCTGATTTAATGGTTTGTTTTTAAGAAAGCCTATTTCCTACCACAAAGGTAAGCTCCTAGATTTTGCTCTATTTAATTCATTTAGATTCCAGCCAAACGTAAGATCTACTTCTTCACCTTTCCTCTTCCGTCTGAGAAATCAGCACGTGCTGACTGATACCTTCGCTGCCTGCTGTTTGGAAGGCATCTTTCATTCAGGATGTACCTCTGCGTGTGGAATGAGCAAGAAGCTTTTCCAAGGATTGCACATATTATTAGGCTACTGTCAGGATGTGTTGGAAGCAGACCTGCTCTCCAGAGGCCTGGCAGAGTCATTTTTTCCTTAAATGGACAAATCTATGTTCTGTTTTTGCGCCTTCACCTTCCGTCAAGGTCACAGCACACCTAGTGGGTATAAGCTGTTACATTGAGGAGGTGATAGTTCTGGGTGCTTCTTTGTATTTTCGATTTTGTAAATTTGGGATCCTGGAAAAGCTAAGCATCATCCTTCAAGTCATACCAAATTTGGTATGGTGTTCCTGGACTTTAAAAGCCTTTAATTGGAGGATTTTGGCTGCCAGTTCATCTAATTGAGTTTATATGATTCATCGTCCAAATCCAAGTCACAGTTGTCTGATGAAACAAGAAACTAATTTTTTCCCAAGATTCAGATACCGCAGATAGGCCTGAAAGGTTCACAGCGAGGTCAGCTGGAATCCTGTCACATGTTGATCAAATCAGCCAGGAACTGCAAAGCAGGAAATTTTAGGTTCAAAGAGATATTGGCACAGTAATTAACATATACCAGCTCTTTGGCAGATATTGGTTAATTAATTAATACAGTCTTAATACCAGATGCCATCTTTTAAGAGTCTCATTTTCCTTTAGATAGATGTTGATGAACCGACGTTTGATACAAAAAGAAATTGTCAATTACAGAATAACACCAGTAATTTGAATGAAAAAAAAAGGTGAACCCCCTCTGCTGGACTGGCTACCCAAATTGTAGAGCTCAGGACAAAATGAAGATGCAGGACTCCTTGTTCAAAAATTATTAAGAATTTCAAGGTGGCAATTGCAGAGCATTAAACCAAGGGTGGGGCCCCTACTACGTATAGATCACACATCTGTGAAGCTGGCCCTAGGCCCCCCCCATTTGATTAACATGCATGAGTGCCTACAACTTATCAGGCATTGTGCCTGTCTTTGTCATATACAGCATCTTCTATCATTCTCACGACAACTATATGAGTCCGGGAGAGTTCTTAACTTACTCAAGATCATACAGGAAAGACTATACAGTACACAATGCGAGTTTTTTCCCAATAGACAGAATGTATGTCAATTCTGAACAATGCATTTTAGCGTATGCTCGTCTTATACAATTTTTCCTCATCTAGTTACGTAGATAGTAATCATTAACATGAATTGAGAACTGACAAGGTGTCAGGCAATGTTCTAATTACTTTACATGTATTCACTCATTTAATGTCCATGGTGTATTTATGCTGCTTTGGTCAGGATTTGGCAAAAAGCAGAAAGCACAATGCAGAGAATTAACTGAAGAGACTTTGGTGAAGAGACTGCTTTCAGAGGTGTGGATAAGATTAAGGTGCTGTTTAAGGAATATGGATATATCTGGAACTAACAAGAACAGGAAACTGTTAGCATCCCAGGCTGGAAGGAGCAAGGGAAGGGGACAGGGTTACCAGATGGGGTGACACCTTTAGCCATAGCAGACAGGCTGCTTGTTAGATGCTGTGGTCATGGTCAAGGAAGACAGCCACTGCCAAAATCCTGGCAAAGAGGGAGGGCGTGGAAGGCAAATGCTCTAACTTCCTTTTTTGTTGTCCTTGGATCTGCTCAGGGTCTCCCTGTGGCCCAACCTAAGGGCGCCCAGGGCTGCAGTCTCTGGAGCTCAGCTTCCTGGAACACAGAGCAGAGATTGTCAAAGGCAACTGGAGAAAAAACCAAAATAATTGTTATCCCCGTTTTACATATGATGAAATGGAGACACTGAGAGGCTAAGCAACTTGCTCCAAATTGCACAGGTAACAAGTAGCAAAGCCAGGATTCCAGCTCAAGAAGTCTCAGCAGAAATGGAGCCTCAACACTATATTCTACGACACGTCCTTAAATGGTTCAGAAGCCGCCATGTGGAAATAGATTATCGGCTACCAAACTCATTGGTGTGGAATGTTGTAATCAGGGAAAGCCATCCTGAACAAATAAAACGGAATCTTAATTATTATAAATGTGTGCAATTGGTGCACCCCTTCTTCAAGATGAAGAAGAGAAAGGACTAGGATTGCAAAGCATTGCCTAGGAGACGGTTTAGAGGCAGTTGGTTTTAAGAAAGGAGTGGTTTGCAGTTGGCTTCATTAATTTCGAAGCAAATGAGTGAATCTGAAACAGTGTCAAGAGCACTTGAAAAGTTTAATTTTTTAAATAGAGTACGTATTCTTCTCAGATTTATCTTTTTGGTAGCTTGTTTAGATCACGCATTAATTCCATGTCTATGTGTTAAGAGCCTCCTACTTTGTCCAGTATTGCTCTAGGTGCTGGGGTATAGCTGTAGACACAGCAGATAAAATCTCTCCTCTTGATGCACTTAAACCCTAGTGGCAGGAGATGGGCAATGAACAAGTAATGAATAAATACATAGTAGCACTATGAAGAAAAATAAAGAGGACAGAGAGTGACGAGGGGAGGAAGAGAGATGTTTTTAAACAAGAATTATGAAGAAAGCTCTCTTTGAGGAGACATCTGAGCAGAGAACTGAAGGAAACTTCTGTTCACTGATGATGCAAAAGTGAACCATAGCCCAGTTACGTTGAAGAGGCTTTTCGAACTGGAAGGGACCACAGAGATGCTCTCATTCTCTACATGAAGAAACTGAGGCCTGGGAGTTAAGTCCTTTAGCTGGAACCATATTGTGAATAGTAATCAATGAAGCTTAAGATAAAAATCACGTATTGGGACACTTATTTTTGTCATTCAACAAATGTTATTGGGTCCCCATTATGTGCCAGGCACCATCATGCTTTTTACCCTGGATCCTATTGTTGACTGATTCAGAATCAATTTCAAATTAATGAGTTTTCACTGTGATTTAAGTTTGAGCACCCTCAGGTGTGGGTTCCCTTTGTGTGGTGTGTCAAGATGCCTTGGAAGATAAATGAAGCCCAGCAGTGGCTGACGGAATGTGACTTACAAACTATACCCTACCCCTTCTTTCAATTGAATTATTTTCTTTTTTGTAACTTGAAAATTAGACTCTGGTGGTTCACATGAACTGGTTAAAAATCATATTCTCTCCCTCAGATCTTTGATTTATGTTTATAAAAAATATATAACAGCAGAGTTATTGTCCTAATGTGGGAGGTGGGACAGAGGGGAGAAGAATTCAGGCAGGAACAGAGCCAGAATACTCAAGCTCACATTAGATGGCAAAGTTGGACCCGAGAGAGAGAGAGCGAGAGAGTGTCGGAACATGACTGAAGATATTCCCAGGGTGTTACACCAAATGCAGGGTACAAACATAGGACAGGGTCAGTGGCCAGAGTAAGGGGATAGAGATCTGGACAGAGCCCGGGGAGATAGCTGAGAGTGAGAAGGAAGACAAGAGGTTGGCCAGGCCAGGTGTCAGGGATCAGAGTAAAAGCGAGAGGCTAGGGCCAGAGACGATTCTTGCAGAAGCATTTCTCCAAAAGCTGCATTCAAAGGCCCAGGTTCCACCTCTTGCAGGGTTGACAATTATTTTTATTATTATTACTTTTTAAAGATTTTATTTTTTCCTTTTTCTCCCCAAAGCCCCCCGGTACATAGTTGTATATTCTTCGTTGTGGGTCCTTCTAGTTGTGGCATGTGAGACACTGCCTCAGTGTGGTCTGATGAGCAGTGCCGTGTCCGCGCCCAGGATTCGAACCAACGAAACACTGGACCGCCTGCAGCGGAGTGCGCGAACTTAACCACTCGGCCACGGGGCCAGCCCCGACAATTATTTTTAATATAAACTCATTTTAAATAACATTTTTTTACTGAAAAAACCCTCACACATACACACCATCTTATTTAATCAGTAAGGTAATAGATGAGGTATTTTATCCATATTTTATGGACGACAGAATTGAGATCTAGAGAGGTTGAGAAATGGACCTAATATCTGGTGATGAGTTGATGACAAAGCAGGGACTAGAACTTAAGTGTGTGACCTCCATCTCTCATACAGCTTTGACCCAGTCTACACGGCGGTGTGGTGAGAAGATGGGAAGGAACTAACATCAGTGGCAAGACTGGAAACTTTACACAAAAGTCGTGGCACCTGTCCCACATGAGAATTCATATGTCTTGACAAACAGTAATTAGCTTATGTAATTTTCTCTTCTTTTCTGCGAGGCCAGTCACCTTAGTTGCAAAGGAAGACAACCTCTTGGTGTTGGTCCTTAACTTGAAGCATTCAGCCCAATTGAACTTGAAAAGTGCCAAGGGTTGTCTTACGTTGGGCTCCATCATGTGAAATCCCCCATTAGTTTTTATGGTCTGAATGTAGATCCTAAAGGAGAACATCCACCAACATCAACAACAATAACAGCTCTCATTTATTGACTGCTCACTGTGTTAGGTGCTATTCTATACACTTTAGAACTTGCCAGTTAGTCTTCAATATGACCCTATGTGGTAGATACTATTATTATCCTTAGATAAGGGAACTGAGGCACTGGGATGATAAGGAACCTGACAAAAGTCAGACAGATCATTGCTGCCCCAGCCTTAGACCGTCAGCTCTCACAGTTCCCATACGTGACAGCAGCTTCCCACTGGAAGCTCCTGGGACTCTCTACCTGAGGGCTTTCTCTGGATACAGGAGGATGTCCTGTCCAAGCACAGGGAAGGTTGGAAGTTCCAGGAATTAATGCCCCTGGGTACAGACCTGAACCAATGAAACTGGTGGATAAATACGCCAGCATCCTTTTCCCTTGAGTGGGACATTTCTGTAGCATGTTCTATATGGTCTCCCAGAAGTCCCCATTGGGACTCAGCCCCATTTGCCCACATTGTTAAAATGCTCCTTAACACACCTTGTATTTGCTGCCTTTCCTTCCATTTATTACTCTCTAACCAATGCTTCCTGGTGTTGTCTCCCAAATAAAACATATTTCCACCCAAATCCTTGTCTCAGGATCTGTTTCTGGAGACTCAAACCAAAGACAGTTGGATGAACTGGAAGTATTTCTAGAAAACAGACCCATAAGTGGGATTTGGATCTGGATAGTTCACTGGCCAGAAGGTAACAAGCATCAATTTGTTGGAAGTAAGGGAGGTAGTGAAAACCCTGGGTATCCTGGAGCATTACAGTTACTAAGACTTTCATCTATGGGGGATTGGGATGGAGTATGGCTAGAAAGGGATGCCCCAGCTTATGCGATAGCTCTAGCGCTTGAAAGATTTGGGGACAATGGTAACTACAAAGATTGGGGACTTGGTAGTCTGTTGTGAACTGCAGTAGTAACTCTGAAGAAAGAAAATAACAGGTTCACGTCAATGAAGAAGGAGAAGGTAAAGAGTCCTCGATGCCAGCATATAAAGAGGCTCATATCTCCTGCAGCTGGAGGGCAGACTGCTGAAAACAAGGCTTACAATTTGATGGTAAGAGTGACAGAGATGGAGGCAACAGCATGGGATCCCTCTTATAAAGGCTGATCTAGCTACTAATGCATCTAAATGCTTGACCTGTTAACAGTGGAGAGTGATGCTGAGTTCTTAGTTTGACTGTCCCTCAAGGAGCCAACCCACCACTTGGAGGAAAGTTGATTATATTGGACCCTTTCCACTTTGAAGGAGATTCATGCTTTCTGGGGTTGATAAACTTTCTGGCAATGGATTTACCTTCTCTGCCCCTAGTGCCTCTGCCAGCACCTTTATTTAAGGAGCATGCAACCACTCTTTATCTAAGAGTGTCTAGTTTGCCAACATTGGAATCCGTATAACATCACCTTAGAACAAAGGAGCCACTTCACAGTGAAGAAGTCAAGACAATGATCATGTGACCACAGGATCTACTGATCCTACTACACACCACACCATCTGAAAGCTGCTGGCTTGGTAGAATTTTGGAATGGCCTGGTGAAGGCTTAGCTAAGATGCCAGCTGGGGATGATACACCACGGGATTGGGACGCCAGTCTTCAAAATGCAGTATATGCATCAAATCACTTCCCATGCTTGTGTCCCTGGTAGGTAGAATACACAGATCCAGGAAATAAAGTCACAATCATTCCTAGTGACCTACTTGGGGAATTCATGTTTCCTGTTTCTGCAACTTTGGTTTCTACTAAAGATCCAGGTTCCTGAAGTGAATGGGGGGTGGGGGAAGGGTGCGAGGAATGTCTATACAAAGGAACATAGTCAGGATCTCAGTAAATCTAAAGTTACGTCTGTTACCGGGTCATTTTAAACTCCCTGGCTCAGTAGTCTAGCAAGCCAAGGAAAAGAGTTTCGATACTGGCAGGGATAACTGACCCTGATTGTCCCAAGGAAGCAGGCTTCCTTCTACAGATTGGGAACAGGAAGAAGTATGTCTGGCACTCAGGGGACATCTTGGGTCCCCTCTTGATGAATCTAGATGTGAATGGACAATTGCGGCAACCACAGCCTGATGAGGACATGGAAACGAAAGGTTCAGATTCCTAAGGGATGAAGATCTAGCTTATCCCACTGGGCATATAACCTAGACCAGCAGAACGACTGGCTGAGGGTCAGGAGAATCTAGGGTGGTGGGTAGAGGAGCCAGAGGATGAATAGCGGAGTTACAGCCTCAGGACTAACGGCAGTGGAAGGGAACACAGCTTGTCTCACTAACATGCCTGTTACAAAGTTTTTCCCCCCTTGGAAATTGTGACCAGCCACCTTGAAAACTCAATGACAAGAAAGATGCTGAGAGGATCTGAGTGATAACGAGGGTGAACTGTAGAAGATGCGGTTGGTCCTCCACTCACATATTCTTGGCTCTCACTGGTCCCATGCAGGCAAGTAGGTCCCCGCTCTTACCCCAGGGCTTCTCTGTCCACTGGAGCAAGCCTGGCTTGCAAAGATACAGGCCAGAAATCCCAGGGAGTTCGCATCCTGGGGGTAGCCCTCAACCACTGAAAGATGGGAGTTGGTTAATAAATGCCCAGCTTCCTCACTCCTTGGGTGGAATGTCTCTGAAGAATGTTCTCTACAGTTTCCCAGAGAATGTGCATAGGATAGAACCCCAGACACCTCTGGGTTGCTTGCTCCTTAATCACTCTGTGTTGTCCATCTTCCCTTTCTGGCATCATTCCCTCACTTCCTTACTGGTGCTTCCTGGAGTTACCTCTCAAATAACCCACTTGCACCCAAATCCTTATCTCAGGTTCAGCTTCTGGGTGAACCCAAACTCAGAGAGTGGCTGAGCCAGGACATGAGCCCAGGTAGTTTGGTCTCAGAGTGCATGCCTTTAACCACTACATGTGAATTAAAGAATTATCCCATAAATATAAAGGATCCCAAATAGGAGAAAAAGGATCCAAATATCTTCAAAGATAGCCTCAAAATGAAATTATTCCAACTTTACAAGCCCTTATGGCCAAGTGTTAATTTTTTACAGAATAGTACTTCATTTGGTATCAATCTCTGTAGGAGAGTTATTGGACACTCAACTGGATGTCTCTTTTCTTTTCTTTTCCAGTACGATGTGAATCCATCCATTTAACATCTTATTTATTTTTTTCACATTTGAGAAAAATGTGATTATGTGATAATCAAAGAGGAGCTTCCTACCCCTCAAAGAGAAAAAGATGGCAGGCATGGGACGCAAAATCATGTATGTTCTTTCCAAGTTAAACATTGCTCCAGACACAGAGCAAAGGCCTTGGCTTCCTCCACATCCAAAGCTTCATTAAGGTCTTGTGAATTATCCTGATCCTCAGAGGGAGGAAAGGAGATTATGGAGCAGCAGGAAAGGATTGCATTCCATATCTCTTTCAATAGGCCTGGAGAGGCCATGGCATTCTTCCTCTCTGGCTACCCTCTGTCCTCTGTCCACCTCTTTCTGAAGCCTTGCAATCCAATTCGGAGTCTGAACTGGGGTAAACAAAAACCACTCTGAATAGACAATGGCCTAGGAAGGGGTTTACACTTTTCTCGGAAGGAGGCATTCTCCATCCAGAATCTGAGCCTAGTGGCCTGGGCTAATGAGACCTGGCCAGACCGATTTGTGGAGGTAGCCTGGTAGGGTATAAAAGCACAAAGCTACAATCATGAGTCTTTCTCTGGGTGACATCTTGATTGTCCCCATAAGCTACGTTGGCAGTAAAATGTAGAACCCAGCTCTGGAATCAGGTTGCCTGGGTGCCTGATTTGAGACCCAGCTCCACCACTTACTTGGTATTACTTAACCTCTCTGGGGTTCAGTGCCATTATCTGTAAAAGAGGGACAATAGTTATATCAGTCGGGTGCCAGCAAGAGACAAATATATTCTCAAATTGAGAAGAGTTTAATATAGAGACTACTTACCAAAATGGGCAGGATTGGGGAAATCAACAAGGGACAGTGAAGCACCCCAGAGCTGGCAACATCAGGGAGCCAATACTGGCCCTAGACCATGAGGTGTTACCAGAGTGGAGAGTAACTACAGATTCACCTGTAGGAGGGGGCTGTGAACAGGAGCTTTCAGTGGAGGGATATTGCCACTACCATCACACAGCCTGATGTTATTATTCCCATTCCTGGATGTTGGTACCTCCTGCTGGAGCCCCAGTGGCTGACCCTAACTGGAATCCAGAAGGCAAGGGAGCCAGGCTGAGGCCACCCATAAAAGCTAGCCTCTCAGGGACAGAATGGAGTGCAGAAGGGCAGAGAATAGATCTGGAGGGGTAGACAGAGAATATCCAGCTCAATAATAGTAGCTATCTCAGGGTTACTGTGAAGATTAGATAAATTACTGCACATAAATTCTTAGAGCAGTGCAGGCACATGGTAAGCACTCTACAAGAGTCCGTTACTGTTGTTATATCCCTCATATTTCTCTGTGACGGTCAGCATGTGGGTTGCTGCAGGGTTGATTGAGGCGTTCCTTACATGTCTAGCACCAGCCTAGCTCCTGTTGCCTGGAGAATCTCTCTGCCAAGGCCAAATGTCTGCTTCTCATCCCTGGGATGAGATGCTCTTGCATGACAGTGTTGACCTCTACAGCTGGGCTCTGCATTATCTCCGAGACAAGGAGCTTTTGAGTTGGGCTCAGGGAATGAGCCTCTGGTATGCTGGTCCCATCTTGATGGCCTTTGCTTCTCACCTTATAAAGTAAACCTCCTCCAGACAGTTAAACACAAGTTGACTGCATCTGGACTGAGCAGAGAGGAAAGCTGCACTTGCTTCCCCTCTCCCTATCACTTGGAGATTAAGGGTCTCTACAGTGAGTGCCACTCACTTCCAGAACAGAATCTTGCCACCTACCTCCTCCAGAGTTCAATAAAGAGAAATTGCTACCATCTATTGGGCATCTAACTATGGGCCAAAGAGTATGTGAGAAGCTTTACATATTTTATGACATTTCATACTTACAGCAACACTGCCAAATATTAGTGTCCCCACTTTACAGGTGAGGAAACTGAGACTCAGAAGTTTCACCTACAAAGCAAGAGGTGGCAGAGTTGAGATTAGTCTGTCTGCCTTTCCACCACACAATGATGTCAATGGATCCAACTTGAATCATGCATTCTCTTCTAAACTTTTTCTCCAGTCACAAAATACACGTCAGCAGAAGAAATGGACTTTTTGTCCTTGAAAAGCTTGTCATATTGGTGGAAGACAAGATTCACACAAGTGGAGCAGTCTGAAAATGATCTATAAATGTCTTGGGTCAGGTGCTCAACTGAGCACCACAAGCTTTCCTTGTTGGAGGAGCTTTGAGAAAAGGGAAGAACATGAGGAAAAGTAATTGAGGGAGGCTGCATGAGAAGCTGACTTTGATGGGGAGGCATGCTCTGCAGAGAGAGGTAAGGAACACCCATGGAGGGAAAAATCGATGGAGAAAGAGAAGGAAGACAGAAACAAGCCCAGTCAGTGGAAGAGGAAACTCTAACTATAGGAGGGAGGGCTAGGGATTGGCAGCTAATGAGGAGGTTGAGGAAGAAGGAAGAAATCCTTGAAAACTGTGAAGAAGAATTTAGACTCAATGTGGAAGCAAAAGGAATTCAGGGTAGTTGTGGAGGGGTAGTGTCAAATGAAAGAAGAGTGTTAGAAAGATTTAGACTTTAGGAATAAAGAAAGGGAAATAAGAGAGAGAAAGTTGGAGCCACCCTTCAGAAGAAGAACAGTTTGGACTTGGTAAGTAAATAGACCAGACGAGACAAGGATGACTCCATTTGTTTCCATTATGCTCAATAACGGGGACAGGGGAACGGATAGACGGCCATCGATGAATCCAGTCCACTTAAACAGCTTGATCGGAGGCTTCCCCAAAAGGAAATGCAAACTACCTCTCTGATCAGAGAAGCAAAATTTATCTTTTTTTGTTTTCTGGGGAAAAAGTATACCTAGTTTTACCAAAAGCTGCTTGATCTCCCCTTCTGATAGTTTAGAGAAGGCTTTGAATAAATACCTCTCAACTTAGAGGCCCCCTCTGTCTGTCCTGAGCTGTGTATGACTTCAGGGTTGCAGGGCTCAGAGCCTGGGAACCGGCAGAAGGAGGGTCCGTTCCCCTCCTCCCAGCTGGGGAGGTGTGTCAAAGTGTTCTTGCTGGTCCAAAGGGAAAATCTAAACAAGTTCAATTTGTTGTCTTGTTAAATCTCGAGGAATTCAAAATACGTCCTTATTAACCAACAAGTCACAGACTATTTACTTATTGAGCAAAATCCTGATTTCCTTGGACTCTGAAAAGTTTTTATACTTACGGCTTCCCTTGGCCCAGGTTCATTAAAATACACACTTTTATTTTTGTTACGATGTCTAAGGAATTGTTTCCAATAAACTGTTGTCACCAGTAAATTGTGAACTCCATTTTCTTTCCATGAAGATCTTGCATTTCCTTGACATCTAGCCCTTTGTGTAAATTGAGGTGTTTCTCTGCAAAATTAATTAATTAATTAATTAAATTAAAAAGTAAACTTGGCTTCTCTGATCAGAGGAGCCGTTTTCATTTCCTTTTGGGGAAGCCACAATTCAAGTTGTTAAATGCACTTGATTTGTAGATGGCTCTTCTCCCTATCTGGCCCCCTCTTCCCCATTTATTGAGCACCAAACAAGGGCTAGATTTATTTATCCTTATTAGCCTTTTAAATACTTCTATTTCATATAAATTAAGGGGAACTGTTATTTTGAATGTTTGTGTGTTTGTGTGTGTTGGAGGTGTGGGTGGGGGAGTAGGAGTGGGGCAGGGGAAGAGAAGGCAGATGGAAAGTTTTCTCAGAACTCAATGGTGGTGGATGTGCTCTTTGAGGAGATAAGAAGTACTCACTTTAAAATGATTGCTCCCATCTAGCCTTTATCAAACTTTTGAAGAGGCTTTATGAGACCAGACATAAAAAGGCATTTCCTGGTAAGCTGTCAGGAATACTATGTGTCTACAGACATGAATCACATCCCGTTTGTACATTCCATTTCACAACAGGAACATGAGACATACCCGCCCAGTCCTTACCAGCTTCGTGAATAAGGGGGATGTTGGCCTCCTGTGGGATGCTGGCCTGAACACTGTGCTCATATGGGCTGAGACAGAGCCCCTCACCAAAGCAAGTGAAGACTAGCATCTGATTGGTTTCTTGGTGTAGATAGCCCAGTCAAGAAACTCAGCTCCATTGTGAAAGAGGAAATAAAAGAGAGAGCTGTGGGTGGATTTGCCCCATGGACTAGGGCTTTTGAAAGCCCCTGAGTCATTTGACTCTAGGAAAGTGCCCAGTACTCTAACTTTTCTGTCAGAACTAGCCATCTCTACTTCCCTTCACTCTTTTTCCAACCAGATGCCACTATTTGCTTTTCTTACTTTGCATGATGGGCAGTAGAGCAGCTTCCTGTTTCAGCAGGAAATGAATAAAGAGCTCCTAGCAGGACTGGAAACTTACCTCAGTTTCATGTTCACTTAATGCTTCCTTCATTTGTATAGCCTTGCACTGTGTTCCATCCAGATTTCTGATCCTTTGCTTCCTAGCAACAAGTAGCTATTGTGTATGCCTTTACCCCTGACTTACTGGTTGGGATTCCTGACCCACCATTTTGGGAGGGTCTCTGGGACACGTGCCTCCTACTACCACTTGCCTATCCATCCCTCTTTCCTCTCCTCCCTCTTTCCTCTCAGGCCTTTTATTCCTTCCTTTCTTCTTCACATATATTTTTATCGAGCATGTAGCAGGTACATGCTGTGAACAAGTGCTGGGAACCCACAGCCTTAGCAAAGAAGATGGACAGAGAAAAGCAATTATAATAAAGTAAAATTTATCATAGCAGAAACTGAGGATGATGAAGTTAAAATTTCCCTGGATTAGGGTGAAACTATGCCTTGTACCCAGAAGGTTAATGTGGGAAACAAAATAACCAAAGTTTCTGAGCCTGCCTTGCAGAACAGCAGGAGGCCCGTTGATAAGAGAGGAACTGACAGTGCCCTTGTAACTAAGCATCTTGCAGGAACATTAAGAAGCTAAAATGACTGATTATAAACCTAAGACGTCAAAGACTAAAAGTCCACCGTGTGCAACACATAGAACAGACGGTCACGCCTGTGCAGAGGACTGTTAGAACTTCCACCCTCAAGGCCACATGCTTCCCCTCCTCTACCTGAAACCTCCAATAAAAACCCTTGCTTGTAGCTTTTCAGGGAGTTTGGGATTGTGATGTTAGCTGCCCGTTCTCCGTGCTCAGCCCTTTGCAATAAAATTCCTAATTCTTCCACTACACCCAGTGTCAGAGATTGGCTTGCAGCTCAACAGGTGAGCGAACTCACTTCAGGTTCGATATCATAGGGAGCAATGAAAGACTAACTGAAAGTTCTTTAGGGCTGGGGTGTCGGTGTGAGACAAAGAGAGGGAGGGATGAGGCTGGAAAGGAAGACAGGGGCCAGATTTTGAAGTCGTATTACAGAGGATGATCTTTATCCCAAAGACCACCAAAAACTCTGAGGAGAAAAATAATGGTTAGTATCTTTTGAGCAGTTACTACATACACTACGCGCATGTTTCATAATTAATATTCTCACAATATCCTTTGGTGATAAATATTATTTATTACCTTTGTTCTACAGATGAGGAAACTGAGGCTTAGAGAATGTATCAGTCAGGGTCCAAACAGGACAACAGAATCCCTCTACGTATTTGAAACAAAGGAAATTTAATCCAGGGAATTGGTTACACAGGTGACAGAAGAGGTGAGAACCCAAGTAGCAGTGGTGAACAACTAAGAGATCAGCAGCAGCAAGAAGCAAAAGGGAAAAGGTGGTGTTGAAGCTCAGAGGCCAGTCCCTGGGAAGAAGCTGGAACCACAGGGGGCACCCTTGAAAGCAGAGAAGGACATACACTGGCAAGTTCCTGCCCTCCACCCTCCAATATTCCCCAGTGTCCTTGTTGGCGGAAACCGCTGGGAAGCCGGAGGGCCCCAGGGAATGCAGTCTTCTGTGATACAGAGAAAAACAGGAGAAGTACATTGTGTTAGTGTGGGTCCCACAGGAATCAGATGGCACATGAAAAGTAGGATAATTTGAGGAGGGCTTATTTACTAAGGGCTTAATTACAAAAGTATGTATGTGGAATGGGAGACCCATGAGGGGTGGTGCCAAGGATCCTGGGGCTAGCAGCAGCAGAGCTGTGAGCATCCCTTGGACCAAAGGGACAGAAGAAGGAGAAGTTACTGGAACCTGAAAGGACAGGGAGTATTGTAGAGCAGGCCACCTAGAGAAGAGTAGTGATGTTTTGTTGGGGGACACAGCCACAACCCCACAAGGTGGGAAGAGATCTTATTCTCTTCCCTTCTTCTCATGAGCTGGTGCTCCCATTGGCCAAACCCAATTTGGCTTGAGGGCACAGGATCCCTGTCAAGGTAGTAGCGTTTACAATTTCCATTTTAGAGACAAGAAACCAAAGCTCGGACTCTTCAAGTGACTTTTTCAAGGTCATACACCCAACTTACAAAGCTGGAAATTGAATCTAGATACATGTGACTCCAAACCTATATTTGGTAACCATTATACGAGACTCTTTGTCTATGAGATAGTTTCTTGTTTTAACCTTCAAGTCTGGTATTTTAACTTTTCCCACCTACTTCATTACAGAGTCCAATTTGCATAGAACCTCAGAACCTTCTACATCCATGACTACTTCCCATTGTCTGGATCCTGCCCCCAATATTCCCTTAGTTCTGCTTGTCTTAGTAACTGAACATCTGTTCACCATTTAACACCACTTGTGTTACTAACATTTCCTGTGGAAACTGGGCAATTCTTTTTGGAATCAAGGGTGTGGTACACACAAGTCATAGTGTTCCCAAGTGTCCAACAAAATGCCATAATATAAAAGTGTTGTCCTGCCAGATGCTACATGTATGCTGGCTAAAACAACAAGTAGAAGGATTAACCTTAAAGAGGAATTCCAAAGATGAAAACTTCATATTTGAAGATGCTGGTTGTTGTATTTTTTTATAATGGTGAGTTATTAGAAGAAGTGCAAGTGTCCAGCAACAGGGGAATTGCTAGCATGAAGGACGTTCATCAAATACTGGACGGGGAGAGCTTTAAGCTTACCCTTGCCCATTTCTGCATCTGATAGACGTTTAGGACATATTCTCGATGCATTTTTGGTAAGACGGAACAAAGAGTTAAAAACTCTTGCTCATACTTTTGGCCTTGGGTAGGCG
Source organism: Equus caballus (assembly GCF_041296265.1). Classification (NCBI taxonomy): domain Eukaryota; kingdom Metazoa; phylum Chordata; class Mammalia; order Perissodactyla; family Equidae; genus Equus; species Equus caballus. The sequence continues at coordinate 45,319,838 of NC_091704.1, forward strand.
CGAATCAGGCAAGCTGGAGATGTCCTCTCTTTGGAGGATTCCTGTCCTGGGAAAGCCTAGCCAGACGCAAGGACGGCCTTGGGGAAGGAGTAAGTGGTTTGGGGCAACTCTGCTGCGGGTCTAAACGACAAGGTCTTTTTGGGTTGTCTTTAGATGTTTCTTTTCACCACAAAATTGGTAAGGCCTGGAGGATTGAGAAAAAGGATGTGACCTAGGAAAAAGTGGCCAAGGACCCTTGGTTTTCTTTTAGTATAGCCTAAGAACTCAAAAGGCTCAAAAGAGTCCTTACTACTCACACACGTCCAGCTCAGCTCACCCCAGGTAGGGGTCTGAGGCCAAAACCACAGTAATAAGTATTCCTTAGCCCAGAGTGGCTCATCTCCGTGCTTTCCTAGAGCAGCAGTTCTCAGGGTGTGGTCCACAGACCCCTGGTGGGCTCTGGGATCTTTCAGAAGGTTTGCCAGGTCAAACCTTCTTTGTAAGAATACTAAGGCATTATTTGCATTTTTTACTGAATGGTACAAAAGCAATAGTGAATTAGGTGGCTGGCGCCATAACGTGAATTAAAGCACGGGCTTCAGAAGGCTTATTACAGTTTGGTATTAAAACTACATTTTGTATTTTTTTACCACTGCACACTCACAAATGAAAAAAAGAGTCCATCACATAAGAACGTCTTTTTAATATTCTGTGTGATGAATGGCGAGTATACATAGAGCATTTCTGTGCAAACCTGAGTAGGCTGGCTGTCATAAGGAAAAGCACTCGTGCAATTATTTGAGTTACAGGCTGAACCAACTTCATCTTTCATGGAACACCTTGTTTCTTGACAGAATGACTGACAAACTATGGCTATTCAAATTCAAGTACCTGGCAGACATTTTTTCAAAAGTGAATAAAATAAGTCTGTTAGTTCAAGGAAAACAACTGATACCATATGTTGCTAATGATAAAATTCAACCTTTTAAGCAAAAAAAAATAGATTTGTGGCAAACTTGTGTTTGCACAATGAGCTTGAGAGCTTCGCAATACTTAGAGACTTTTCTGATGAGCTCTGTGGTGATATGAACAAATGTGATTTTTTAATACTTTGTAATAAAATGTGTAAACATTAGGAAGCTCTGTATAACTCAGTAAACCCATATCTTCCCGATGAACAATGCATGATGTTTCAAAATCATGCATTTGTAAAAGATCCATTCCAAGTTCAAGAGAGATAATAAATTTTAATGTTACAGATATGAAAAGTTCATTGATATTGTTTCAGATTCCACATTAAAACTAATCTTTAATAAATTTCCACTTAAGTTTTGGATAGTAAGAAAGAAGAATACCCACAATTATTTGAAAAAGCTATTAAAATATTCCTCCCTTTTCCAATCACACATCTGTATGAGGCTGGATTTTCTTCACATACTTCAACCAAAACAGTGTATCATAACAGATAGAATGTGGAAGCAGTTAAGAGAGTCCAGATGTCTTCTACGAAACTAGACTTTAAAGAAATTTGCAAAAATGCAAAACAAGGCCAGTTTTGTCATTAAGATTTTCCTTTGCTGTGGAAAGTGTAATTACTTTTTCATAAAAATATGTTCTTTATGGTAACAGGTAGTGGAATTATTATTTTTAATGAATATGTAAATAAGTAATTTTTGTTTCACAGTTTTAATTTCTACTCCAGTAAATATTGATACATGTAACCCACACAAATATAAGTGCTTTGAGGTCCTCAATAATTTTTGAGAGTGTGAAGACATCATGAAACCAAAGGTTTGAGAACTGCTGAGCTAGAGCATGTGATGAGCGCAGAGTGGTGACGGCAGCAAGGGATGGCTGGTTGACATTTTAGGATTCCCCCCTGTCCTCTCTCACTCCTTATTCTTTCAAGAGTATAATACAGGCGTTAATAACTAGCCTTTGAAGATTTAAAAATTATTCCTTCATAAAGAATAAATATTCAAATATAGAAGGCAAACCCGTGTGTAGAATATGAGTGTAATGGTGTGATAATATGCATACGTGCGGGCAAGGATTAGAGGAGACAGAAAAATGAGAGCTATGTAAGGACGTGTGATTATGACTGATGAAGTTTCTTTGATGTTTTTGTAATAATATTTTAATAAAATAAATAAAAGTCAAATTAAAACACTCATATACACAACGCCACCACTTTTCTAGGAGATTCAAAAGTAAGAATTCTCTAGGATTTCCCCTAGTTGGTTGTAAAATCAAACTGTCTGTTAACTTGATCGGGCCAGGAAAGTCCCCAAGTTGTTTTGCAAGAAGGAAATTTTCAGCTCTTGGATTGTCCTGAGCGCGATGGCTACAGGGACTGTATTTCTCTCCCATGTCTCTTGAAGGAGCTGTACGGATCGCACAGCAAACTCTTGGGGCCGAGGGTTGAAGTAAGTCTCTGAACACAGCTACTGGGCAGGAAGCAGTTAGCACCTGGCTTTGTTTACAGTTCCCTGACCCCTGTTCCACCATGGCCAGGAGGAGAGCTCGACTACTTCCACCAATGGCGGTGAGCAAAGTTACCCGAAGCTGGCTGCGAGTGACATTTCCAGGGGCTGCAGGCCTCTGTACACACAAGAGTAAAGAACAGGAAGAGCAGATAACACCGCAGGCCCCCAAGCAAATGGCTGCCCTCTGGCAATAATACCCTCTGGGGACACGGCTGTGAGATAGCAAAAACACCTTTTCCCAAGCTGGTAGGAACACACGAACCACAGGAGTGTCAGCATCCTGTCTGGGTTAGGATAAGCATTTGGCTATGATGTATGCTTATAAAAATGACATACCTTTTCTTTCAGTTCAACTATATCATTCCTTCATTCAACAAATTGAGTGCTTACTATCAGTTGTCTGTTCTAGGGTCTAGGAAAATAGGAGTGAACAAAACAGAATAATCTTGCCCTCATGGAGTTTGCATTCTAGAGGAGAGACACAAAATCAGTAAAATAGCTGAGTAGAATGTATAGTACGTTGGATGGTGATAAGTGCTATGGAGAAAGAGAAAGCAGGGGTGGGAGAGGGTGAGTGTGTGGGGGTCCCAGCGCAGCCTCACTGAGAAGGTGAAATCAAAGCAAAGACCTCTTTCAGGTTACTGTAGAAACTTAAGAAGAAAATTGATATAAATTCAAGAAAAAGTTACAACAGAAGGCACTCATTTTCCCATTTAATACTAATGTTTCATTGGTATCCCTTACCCCATTTTTTTTTTTTTTTAAAGATTTTTTTATTTTTTCCTTTTTCTCCCCAAAGCCCCCCGGTACATAGTTGTGTATTCTTCGTTGTGGGTTCTTCTAGTTGTGGTATGCGGGACGCTGCCTCAGGGTGGTCTGACGAGCAGTGCCATGTCTGCGTCCAGGACCCGAACCAACGAAACACTGGGCCGCCTGCAGCGGAGCGCGCGAACTTAACCACTCGGCCACGGGGCCAGCCCCCCTTACCCCATTTTTTACACATGTATGAACACATACTATTTTTTCAAAGATAGATGTATACTTACACATAACTGCTTGGAGGTCTTATTTCTCACTTTGCAGTGCATCCTGAGCAGCTTTCCATGTTTGTTACTAGATCTGCACCGTTGCTCAACTGGCCCCAGAGCATGGGGAAGGGGTATACCATAATGCAGCCTGGGGTCTCCCCCCAACTCAGCTACTTAGGTAAGCTCTCTGGGTCCCAATTTCTTCATCAGTAAGATAAAGATATAGGATTTAACTCCTAGGGTCGTTTGGGAGGAATGAGATGATATAAAACACACAAAGCACTTGGAAGAATGCCTGGCACATAGTAAATGCCTGATAGAAATGGGTACACTCATGCCATTCAGGGGTAGCATTCGTGTACCGTGGGATACCACCAAGTACGGAGCAAGACTGGGCAGGTCAAGGAGGGTCTGTGGCCCTGGGAAAGAGTCTGGATCACATTCGGATGCTGAAGGAAGCCACCAGAGGGCTTTAAGACGGGAAGTGGCTGGTTATGATTCATGCAGCTGTGTGGAGAACCGATGAGGTGAGAATGCTCGTAGGGAGGACATCAAGAGGCTATTTTCATAACCTGGACAAGAGATGGCAGCTTAAACTAGAAGGGTGGCAGAGAATGTATTCAGGATAGATTTTGAAAATGGAGCTGGCGGTGTCTAACTACAGGGCTCTCAGCAAAAGAGAGAAGAATGAGGGCGACTCTAGGGTATGGGGATGGTGGGACCGTTATTTGGGTGGGGAAGGCCAGGAGCACACATTGAAGGTGGTGGGTGGATGGATCACTGTCTTTTGGCCATGTTGACTCTATTATCATTGCCTGTTATTCTTGTTGCCATCACCTCAGTTTAGGTCTCATCTCTTCAGGACCAGACTATGGCAATAACGTGGGCTCCGCAGATCTCCCTGATTCCCGTCCCTTCCTTTCAGCGCACGGGCCTTCTTGCTAATTCTCTCCTGTGGCTTTCCCCCTTCTTCCTTGAATCCTCCCATCCCCCACCCCATCCTCTGTTTGCCTAAGTCTGGCTCATCTTTCAAGGCCAAATCCAAGTGCTACCTCTCTCACAAAGCTCTTTCCCTTCTGAAATTTGACACGAATTAGGTCCATCAGCTCATTTGATTTTTAGTCTGTCATTCACTAAAAAAAAAAAAAAAAATTGTTAATTCTCCTCCACTATGCCCTGAACCCTGCCTGACAGACCCTAAAGATGGGGACCACATAGGGCACAGCAGGCTGTGTGTTTGGGGGGTTGAATGGGGCAGAGTGGCGCTTGGGAAGGGCTCTTAGGGGACACGAAGTTCCAAGAGAAAAACTCCTCACGGGAGCTCAGGGCTGGCTCTGCACAGCACCTGCCTTATGCCAAATTCCACTGAGAGTGCCAGGCCTGTTTCCAAGGGACTAACATCATCTGGGATTTTTATTGCTGGTGAATAATTTGAGACCATTGTCTCTGGTACGTAAACTATCCCAGTTGGAGACGGCCAGGCAGCAGGCCTGGGATAATAGCAACCTGTCCTCATTTCCCACCTGCCCTGTTCTGTCCTCAGTTACAGCCCGTGGCTGAACAGAAGCAGACCCATCTCTGCCATCCCTCTGCTCTCTTTAATTGCTTCTGGTGGCTTGTCCCTGCTTATTGGTAAATTGATATTGATTACCCTCCAGGGCCTAACCAAAGTTGTCCTCCTCATGGGCCTCTCCAGAGCCTGAAATTATTGTATTTGGGTCAAACTAAGTATTAAGATTATGTATACTGGGGCTGGCCCTGCGGCCAAGTGGTTAAGTTTGCATGTTCTGCTTCAGTGGCCTGGGGTTTGCCGGTTCAGATCCTGGGCACGGACCTACGCACCGCTCATCAAGCCATGCTGTGGTGGTGTCCCACATAGAGAAACTAGAATGACCTACAACTAGGATATACAACTATGTACTGGGGATTTGGGGAGGAGAAAAAGGAAGATCGGCAACAGATGTTAGCTCAGGGCTAATCTTCCACACACACACACAGACACAAAAAGACCATGCATACCGTCATTATAGGTGATTGACGTCTCCACTCAAATCAATTTATCATATTAACCAGCTTCGCACAGAGCAAGGTCCTGGGGGCCCTCTCCCCTCCCTCCTCTTTCCCTTCTCTAAATGTCCGTTTACAGGTCCATCTTGCTGGAGGTGGGAAGGGCTGCCTCAGAGGTGTGGGTCGGCTGCCAGGCCCTCTGGAATTCAGCGGGGAGCTGCAGGGAGGGAGGCCCTAGGGCAGCCTGGGGCATTAGGAAGAGCCCTGGCTTCTGGCAGAGGACCCGCTTTCACAATAGCCCTGTGATAGCCTGACTACTGGCTCCCAGATAGCCACGTTTGAATCCCCGGACTTGTGAATGTTACTTTATATGGCAAAAGGGACTTTGCAGATGTGATTAAACTCAGGATCTTGAGATGGAGAGATTATTCTGGATTCTCCAGGTGGGCCCTAAACGTAATCATTAGTGTCTTTGTAAGAGGGAGGCAGAGGGAAATTTAATACAGAAGAGAGGGAGACAGTGTGACCACAGAGACAGAGTGGGGGTCACTGAGGCCACAGGGTGAGCCAGGGGTCACCAGTAGACACCAGGAGTTGGGAGAGGCGACAATCAAATCCTCTCCTGGGGCCTCCAGAGACCTTGATGTTAGCCCCGTAAGCCTGAGGTCAGACTCCTGGGATCCAGAACTGTAGGAGAACAAATTTATGTTGTTTTAAGCTCCCCCTTCGATTTGTGGTGAGTTGTCATAGCAGCTAGAGGAAATGAATACAACTAACTCTTCAGCCCATCCTAATTCTGTCTTCTAAGGAGACTCCTGTTACCCAGGGTTCCAAAGTCATTCGAGATGTGGCCTGGGGAGTGCTTGGACTCAGCATGGACACCCCAGGCCCGACAATGATCTTTGCTCCAGGACAGATTTCCTCTTCCGGAGGAGGCCCAGCCAGTTCAAAATGGAAACTGGAGGGTGAGACTGGAGCCTGATTTGCCCCAGGCAGGCTTTGGCTTGTGGCCTGACATCTGAGATGGCCAAATTCTCCCCAGAGCTCCTTCCTTGTTCTCTGAGAATGCAAGGAGGAACTTCTCAGAAAATCACCAGCTGGACAGAGCCAGCTGCATAGTTTGTGGGGTCCAGTACCAAGTGATAATGCAGAGCCCCTTCTTCCAAACTCATTAAGAATTTCAAGACGGTGACAGTAGAGCATTAACCAAGCTGGAGGCCTTCTGAGCGCGGCCCTGTGCGGCCCATGAAGGGGCCTCCTGCCTTTGGCCTCTGTTCTAGGCTTAGGTGAACTTCCACCTCCAACGCCATTTTTCTTTCGGAAGTACACGCAACTTGTTTAGAAAAGCTGTTTCTTTTTGGCTCCTTCTTTCTTTCATGGAATAGGTTCTGTTCTCCAAGTTGCCAGGCCAGAAAGAGGACCTGCTTAAAGAGTGAAATGCATCTCTTCCAGGATCCTGCTGATAACTCCAATGTTTTCAAAACAAACGAGGACAGCTATAAAGATAGTTTATGGGCTCATTAAAAATCCCCAACCACAGCATAAGCCATGGGACAGAGAGCGTCATTTTGGAGAAATTTTGTAATGCACAAGGGTGAACCTACCCTCTGCAGCTCCATGGTGGCCCCGGGGCCTCAGACAGGGCTGGGATGCTTCCCAGAGTGAGCAAGCGAACGGGTGATCCCCAAAGCTTCTTATGGACAAAGGGGACACGTTGGGTCCTGTGTAAGCACAGGACATATAATTTTAAATGGGTTTTGAGGGAAAAATAATTCTGTAATGGCTGGTCTTGAGCCTACCTCCCAGCCCTTCCTCCCCAAATCTTATGCTGCCTCACTGGTAGATGGAGAGAAAAGCAAAGCAGGCCCCAGCCTGAGACACTGTTCTTCAGGAGAACTTTCCAGATCAAAGTGACTTGTATCTTCCTGGTCCTCTGTGTCCTGATGCCTGAGCCCCCATGGGCTCAGGACTCTATTACATAGCACTTGCCTTTAGATAAGTTTTTCTACATCCCTGATTCCGGCATCCCAAACAGACAGTGAATGCCTGATGGGCTGGAAGGTGAACTTTTGGTTCTTTTTTGGTAAAATTCACCTGTCAGTAGAGGAGCCACTCAAAATCTGTTAACCAATTGGCTGATCAATAGCCCCACATGGGACAACTGCTTAGAAGTAACAGCTTAATTGGCCAATTTTCCTTTTAGCTGTGATGGGAGGTGACCTGCAATGACCCAGAGATTGTAAGGTAAGCCTAACTAGCTTACCTTAAGAAAGTCAATGGTTCCTAGAATATTATAGTGGAAAGGGCCTCTTTTTCTGATGAGCAAAGGGTTCTAGATGGCAGCAAGGTTTTTCCTGGACCGGGGAGGTTGTTCCACCTGATGGCCTCTCCTCTGGACTTTATCCCTCTGTGAGGCTGTGAAGTCAGCCCCAGAGCCCACACTCACCTGTGCCAGGCCCAGAAATGCCTTTTCTAAGAAAGCCCAGTTTCCATTACAGCAAACGGGGCACCAGTCTTCTCTGAGTTACGGGCTGTCCCTACTCTGAACGTATGAGCTGTTAGAGAAGCCAGAAATTCTGGGAGAGAAAGGGAAGAAGTGATGACAGGCAGGATGAGGTCAGGGGCAGCACCTTGTGGAGGAAGGCCCAGGCCAGGAAGCCTGCCAAGAACACGCTCCCCTGTGACTCAGTGAGGTCATGCAGCATGAGATTTCATCAATTGCAGATCCATTGTGCAAACCTGGATTCTCTTTTGAAAGTACAAAGTCTTCCGGGAGGAGGTAAATGTCTCCATCAGTCCTAGGTGGGAGGCAAGGGGATTGAGCTCATTTTCCTCTGTTGGGATGAGCTGCTCCTGGAGAAGGGGAGTTCTGAAGCGGGGTAGGGAGCAAGTTTGTACATGGGAATCTTTTACGGGGTAGGACTCATGTGGATGGGTGTCTCATTGAAGGTCTTAGGATGGCAGGAGTGTGCTCGATACCCTGAGGCTCAGAGGCTGGGAGATGAATGGGTACAAAATAAAAATATTCATCTACTTCAAAAGTTTATCTTTGCTGGCTGAGCTCTCAGGCAAGGAAGAGGAACTCCTTGTAGCAGGAGTATTGTGATCACTATTTAACCACTCAGACTGCAATTTCTTGTCCCTTCAATTCAGCCTGGTCAATCCTGCCAATTTTACTCTCTTAAATGGTACTTCAAGTCACTCCCTTGCTCAAGAACATACCATGGCTCCCTTTTACCAGTTGGACCAAGTTCATAATCCTGCCTAGGTTTTAAAATAGTCTGACTCTGACTTACCTTAATTTTGAAACTCTATTGGTAGAATCTAAAAGTCAAGGTAAATTTCATCTAACAATTTCTTTCCACATTATAAGGGTGGCAACCCTGAGGAGGGATTCACGTTCCTAAGAAATGTATCATAATCTTTGTGTGCCTTAAAACCTTTACTGCTTATAGGTGAATCATTTAAAAATCCTGCAGACCACTGGTTTTTAGAATGAGTTTGCCAAACATGAAGAATGTATTTTTCAAAATATAATAAAAAGGTAGTCCATTTGAGCAGAAAAATTCTACTTTTCTGGGTATTTTCTTTTTGACCTCCATTGTTTCTTTACAGCCTCAGAGTAACCTGGATAGTCTCCTGTTTTGTAAATGAGGCTGAGGCCTCCCAGTGTACAGGGACAGGGAGCGGAGGGGATCCAATTCTCTACACAGTCATGCGCTGCTTAACGATGGGGACACATTCTGAGAAATGGGTCGTTAGGCGATTTCCTCATTGTGTGAATGTCATAGAGTGCACTCACACAAACCTCGTGGTATAGCCTACTACACCCCTAGGCTCTAGGGGACTAATCTTATGGGAACACGGTGGTATATGCAGTCCGTTGTTGACCAAAATGTCTTTATATGGTGCATGACCACACTCTGATCAATGTTCTTTCCACGCTTTATACAAGCACACAACAGTTGACAGTTTCTGACCAGCACTGTCTGTCTGTCCCTACAAAGTCCTGTTCTGTCATGAAAATGTGAGATGAAGAACTCAGATCTGCCGGTCTTCAGGCAACAGCTCACTTCTGCCAAAGGCAACACCTCTCTGGGGCACAGAAGGATCCCACCATGCGGGGTCTCACCCTCATAAATGGTTTAGAGGGCCGGTATCAGCCCTAAGCACTACCAGACACATCGCCTCAAAGCCCCCAGAGCACGGGATTGCTTTTGTTGCATTTTACGTCCCTGGGCTTTTTGTCAAATTCTTCCTTCACCAACCCACAAAGTCCAGGCCTTCACCTGCCCGCTAAACTCATTTTTTAAATGAAACAGAGAATGAACCCCATTGAAGGCAACTCTTTCAAGGAAGTCCCTAAACCGTAACCTTAGAGAGACCCAGTGAAGGATGTGGGGAAAAGGGAGAGAGAGTAGGAAAAGAGAAAGGCAAATCGGGAAGCAAAGTCTTGGAACTTAATTCTAACGCCAAGGAGTCTCTTAAAGAATTATAGCCCTATGAGCAGTGACATCTTTTTGTTGAGTCAGCCATTCTTTGACAACAAAGGCAATATATTTTTGTGCGTTAACTTTTTTAATTTGCTAAGGTGTCATTTACAAAATCAATGGTCCAGTGAACTCATGCTGAAAGTTAATTGAAAGGCCTCCCCCAAGTGCTTAATTCCAGGATGGTACATCTGTGTGGCAGTTAAGGCGTGCCGCTTGCTGAGGAACTCTGTGGCTGACTTAAGTAGACGTAGGCCTCCCGGGTTAGTGAGGGAGCTCTGGAGGAGCATACAAAGGAGCAGCTGGCCACTGCCCTCAACTGAAGCTCACGGCTGCTATTCCACCAGCACACCTTCATTCTTTTGTACATAGAACGCATGTCTGGTACTTTAGAGCTACGAATTAACATTCTGGCAACTCTATGAGGGCCCGCATTTTACATGCATATTAAGCAATGCCTATAGTTGCAGTTTATATTTTAGGAAGGGTGATTAGGTATGGAGCCCAAGGTAGTGCATGGGGGTGGGGAAGAAGTCAGGGCAAAGAAGAGAAGGATAAAAAGAAGCTGCTGAGCCAGGCCTGGTTGCCTAGTGATTAAAGTTCAGCATGCTCCTCTTTGGCAGCCTGGGTTCGGTTACTGGGCACAGAACCACACCACTCATCTGTCAGTAGCCATGCTGTGGCGGTGGCTCACATAGAAGAACTAGAAGAATTTACAACTATACACAACTACGTGCTGGGGCTTTGGGGGGGAAAAGGAAGAAAAAGGAGGAATATTGGCAACAGATGATAGCTTAGGGCAAATCTTCCCCTGCAAAAAAAGAAAAAGACAATATTTAAAAAAAAAGAAGTTTCCCATAAGGATGAGAGAAGAAAGGTGTGTTATTGACAGACAGGAGGACCAGGAACGAGGCCTCACTGGGAGGTCCTGCTATGGAGTCCTTAACTTTATTTGTGCCATGGAACCCCTGGCAACCTAGTGAAGCCTATGGACTCTTTCTCAAAATAATATTTTTAAATGCATAAAATAAAATTCATAGCATTACAAAGCAGACCATAATTATGTTGAAATACAGCTATCAAAGTACTTAAAAGATAAATTTGTGATATAATAATATATGTGCTTTTTTGCTAATGCATTAAATAAGATCTAGTGACAGGTCTGTTAATTATCTTATTTCAGAGGTAGTGATGTTAGTAAATGCCATTTCAAGATCTGTAACAACTATCGCTTGATATGAAAATATCTTTGATTTTTTCTGTAAAAAACTTGCAGGGACTTCTATGAGTACTGTGGTTTGTTACCAACTTTTATAATTGAAGAAAATGTTAAATATCCATCTGAAGTTAGTGAAAATAAAGTTGTGATTTTTTCCACCCAACTTCAAGAGTATGCTGAATTCTAACTATGGGACATGTGTGGTTCTGTCGGCCCCCAGGTGAAGAAACTCTGCAGAGGTTCAAAGTTACTTGGGCAAACCCAGGTGGGAGAGAAAGGATTAGCTCTTTAGACCATGTAAATCACCCAGGAACTGAGCCACTATTTGCTAATTGCTGTAGATGAAAAGCTGCGGCAGAGGTTCCTCATTGAATTTCTTACGCTGGTTTTATAAAAATCACTATTTAAAGTTCATTAAAATGTGCCCATGAATTGCACACAGCTGAATTCACTAAAAGGACGGTTCGCTAAGAAGCTGCCAAAGAAGAGGAGTGAGGGTGGTCGGTGGAACTTCTGCACGAGGTTCAGGAGAAGAGCTCCTTGAGTGGGTCTCAGCCAGGTCACCTCCAGCCACCCTGGAGAAGGATGTTTGGATGTGTGGATGTTGGCAGCCTTCCGAGGATGCTTCATCAAGATGTTGCTTCCCTGTGGATGCGGAGGGAGGTTGAAGCCAAACAACCTTAGAAGGCAAAAGTCTTGTCTTGGGGCAGTTTTCTTCTCAGTTTGCTTTTGCTCCCTTGTTTTGGGTTCTTCCAATGCTTTAAATAAGTAATTCCTCAAGTCAGCCCTGCAAACCGCCTGACTCCACATGCCTCTAAGTGGAACCCGGGAGGGTATGGAGCCAGGCAGAGTTCTGCTGGGTGCAGAAGTCCCCAAGTTGACAACCAATGCTCCAAAGTTGCCTAGGCGACTTCCTCCTGCCGACAACACCGGTGGCAGCGAAGGGAATGGAGAGAGGAGATACATTGCCTCCCTTTAAGAAACTCCAGAAGCTCTTGAGTTGTATGATTTCCTTATAGATTTTGGATATTAACCCCTTGTTGGATATGTGGTTTGCAAATATTTTCTCCCATTCCATAGATTACCTTTTCATTTTGTTGATCAGTCCCTTTGCTGTGCGCAAGCTTGTTAGTTTGATGTGGTCCCACTTCACGATTTTTGCTTTTGCTGCTTGGGCTTTAGTTGTCATATCCAAAAAATCATTGTTAAGACCAAGGTCAAGAAGCTTTTTCACTGGGCGCTGGATTTGAGGCCTGGATCTGCTGAGTGCCTTGGGGAAATCACTTAGCAATGTTTTCTTCTAGGAATTTTATGGTTTCGAGTCTGACATTAAGTCTTTAAACCATTTCGAGCTAACTTTTGTGAGTGCTGTGAGATGGGGGTCTAGTTTCATTCTCGTGCATCTGGCTGTCTAGTTTTCCCAGCACCAATTGTTGAAGAGACTGTCTTTCCTCCATTGAGTATTCTTGGCTCCCTCATCAAGTGTTAGTTGACCATGTCTGCCAGGATTTATTTCCGGGCTCTCAATCCTGTTCCACTAATCTATTTGCCTGTTTTTATGGCAGTACCAAACTGTTTCAATCACTGTGGCTTTGTAATACAGTTTGAAATCAGGACGTGTGATGCCTCCAGCTTTGTTTTTTCCCAGGATTGCTTTGACTGTTTGGAGGCTTTTGTGGTTCCATGACTACCATTTCCATGACCTATAATAAAATCTAACATTTGATTGACCACTCATAAAAGGTCAAGCAGTGTTCTAAGTCTTTATATATTACCTTATTTAATCCTTTATTTAATATCTAACAAGTAGATATTGTTATTCCTAATTTATAGATAAAGGAAAATGTGCATAATTGCCAATGAGAAGGAGATGGAACTTGAACCTAGGTAGGCTGGGTTAGTGTGTTATGGAAGGATTCTTATATTTATACAACAATCCTCCCTTCTTTACGTAAAGAGCAGTGTCCCTTGTACTCTTTTTTTGTTTTTTGTTTTTTGTTTTTTTTGAGGAAGACTGGCCCTGAGCTAACATCCGTGCCCATCTTCCTCTATTTTATGTGGGATGCCTAGCACAGCATGGCTTGATAAGCAGTGTGCAGGTCTGTGCCCGGGATCTGAACTGGTGAACCCAGAGCCGCTGAAGCGGAGTATGTGAACCCAACCACTATGCCACTGGCTGGCTCGAAAGTTAAAATTTTAAGAAGAATTGATCCTCAAACCTGAAGGAAGTTTCTTGAGAAGGCAATGTGATGTTTAAACTCATTTGCATTTGACTTTTCAAGCAAAACCCCATTAAATTTACCCCAGGTAAAGTGATTAACAATCCCTTCTCCCACTGCCAAGATGAAAGGAGCATTAAACGCTTTATTTAATAAAACAGCCACTTTTTATTCAATAACAGGATGAGCAGCCAAGTTCACTTTGAAACCTGTTAAGTTTTCTCAGCGATTCTTTTTTGTGTGTGTGGAAGATTAGCCCTGAACTAACTACTGCCAATCCTCCTCTTTTTGCTGAGGAGGACTGGCCCTGAGCTAACATCCATGCCTATCTTCCTCTACTTTATACGTGGGATGCCTACCACAGCATGGCTTGCCATGCTGTGCCATGTCCATACCAGGGATTGGAACCAGCTAACCCCGAGCCACTGAGAAGCAGAACGTGTACACTTAACTTCTTCGCCACTGGGCCAGCCCCCTTCTCAGTGATTCTTAAACCACTTTTAAAAATCCCAGAGCAGACAAACTGAGGCACAACATCATCTTTGTCATCTTTGTACTCATTGTCATTATCGAGAGATGCAATGTTCCTGAAGTTCCATGACATCCCCTTCTTCTCTGTGGCTGTTTGGTTACTTGGCCCAGGGCCTGACCAGCTAGGTGGTCTGTTGCATCTGGCAAAGAGCTCTGGATTTGAGACCTGGATCTGCTAAGCGACCTTGGGGTAGCCACTTAGCAACCTCTTTGACTCTCATTTTTCTCCAGTTGTAAAGTGAAACCAGCACCTCCTGTGTCACAAGGTCTTTGTGAAGATGGCTTGAGACGATCAGTGGGGAAGCACTTGTCTTTGCACGAATGTCCTATTTTATTGAATATCCTGGTGAGGCCTTCAGAGCTTGGCTCCTTGTAGAAAGAGCTTCCGTGAATTCTGTGCCCAGAGGGGGCACACCACAGGCTGCCAAGACACGGGCTGTCTTCTTTCTCTTACCAGCAGAGCCACTCAGCACTCAGCATTAGCATATAGAGATTCGTATTATTTATCCTGTTAAAATCTCCACTATTAGATGGCAAGTACCTTTGGGGGCAGAAGCTTGGCCTAAGTCATTTTTTGTCCCTAGTGCCTCCAATGCTCCTGTAAGCAAAAAGCACTCAGAAAATATAGGCAGCTGGTAACATTTATTGAGCACAGACCGTGTGCCAGGAACCATTCCAAGCCCTCCACACTGATCATGATCTTCACAACAAACCTTTGTAGTAAGGACTATTATTCTCCCCATTTTATAGATGAGGAGACAGAAGCAAAGAAATGGAAGAATCTCTCAGAAGGTGAGGGCAGGGCTGACCTGAGCACACAGATGCTGTGACTGAGAGCCTGGAGTCTGAACCACGCTGCTGTGTTGCTTTTTAAAGGTACGTTTGAGATGAGTACCAGCAGGTGAGAAAGAGAAGGCTTCTGCAGTCCCCAAGCATGCCCACACCCTCTTCCCTTCTGGACTGGGTTGAAAAGTATCCCCCTGCACCCCTCAGCCAGATTCACATCCACCCAGAACCTCAGGATGGAAGAGGGGTCTATTTGCAAATAGGGTCTTTGCAGACGTAATTAGTTAAGGTGAGGTCATACTGGGTTAGGTTGGGCCCAAATCCAGTACGACTTGTGTCCTCATAAGAAGAGAGCAATCTTGGACATAGGCACAGGGAGAGGAGGCCACAGGTAGACAGGGGCAGAGATTGGAGTGAAGCCCTACAAGTCCAGGAATGCCAGGGATTGCCAGCAAATCCCCAGGAGCTGGGAGAGAGGCATGGACCAGATTCTCCCTCACAGCCCGCAGAAGGAGTCAACCTTGCTGATATCTTGATTTTGCACTTCTGGCCTCTGGAACTGGAAGAATAAATTTCTGGGTTTTTTGGGGGGTTTTCTTCAGGAAAATTAGCTAATTACTGCTAATTACTTCAGGAAATGAGCTAATTACTGCTAATCCTCTTTTTGCTGAGGAAGACTGGCCCTGAGCTAACATCCATGCCCATCTTCCTCCATTTTATATGTGGGACGCCTACCAGAGCATGGGTTTTTTTTTTTGCCAGGCAGTGCCATGTCTGCACCCGGGATCCGAACCAGCGAACCCCGGGCTGCAGAGAAGCGGAACAGGCCAACTTGACCGCTGCGCCACCGGGCCAGCCCCTAAATTTTTGTTGTTTTAAGCCACCCAGTCTGTGGTACTTTGTTACTGCAGCCCTAGGGAACCAACACACCTTCTCTCTCCCTGTTCTCTGCTTTCCAGTGAGGTGAAGGAAAGTATTGCACAGATGACTCAAAAACCTAAGAATCTGAGGCTTTGGGGGGTTTGGTTTTGCATTAGCTCATTTCCTTTTTCTCTGATTAAACCTCATAGAAAAACCAGCCCACTCAGATTAAGAAAGAACGAGATTGTCCCCTGGGCCATTATCTGTTGGTATGTAAAACCAGTCCCCACAGGTAGGCTGCTTGAACAGCACGTCCTCATTAATCAGCCAGTAATGCCGAAAAGTGCAAAGGTCACTTCCTTCAGCCTCTTTTTTCGGGGAGGAGGGGGCCTGGTCATCCCAGCCTAAGAACTTGAATTGGAGTGTGAAAAATAGAGACCTGTAATTTCAAACGTCTGCTCTGAAGCTTAGGGGTGGAGTCCTGGATCAGATGGCCTGTTCAGCAAAGCGATTGAATGACTGTTAGCAAAGTTATGTGCTGGAGTCCAGGCTTAGGAAGAGGCTGGAGGTTGCTCCATTTCGTTGCACTACTGAGAATAAGAAATTTTGCTTAGAGGCTGCCGAGGGGCAGGTAAAGAGCAGTGCCGTGAGGTGGGGAGATCCAGACTCTACCCTGAGAGGCCACCCTGCAGAAGGCTTTGGTTGGTGGGCTTGACCAAGGGTCTTTTAAGAAGGGGTGTGGTTGATACTCAGGTTTAAGTTGTGCTGTGTGAGATTATGATGTAACTGCCCACTCTGGTTGCATCAAACTTTCAGAAAAAGTTTCCCAAGTACACAGCCCTGTATTAATTGTCCTTTGGGGGAAAGAAGGAAGTGTCCTCAGAGATACAATGGGAGATTTTAGACAGAAAAGAGATGCGCAGGAGGGGAAACACGGAAGAGAGAACAGCATTCAGAGGAACCAGAAACCGCAAGCCTTTCCTACCACCCACATACCTCCATGTGTTCCCACTGTTTGTGAGCTTGGGGTTTAAGTTCATCTTAAATAAATCCTAAAGGGCGCTGAAGCCAGCAAGCTAGGGGACTTGGAAAACCACCATCAGGCTGCTGACATCTGGGTCTCAGCTGTCCTGAGGGCCAACTATGGAAAAGATGTCCCAGCATCACAAAGCCTTATAGGACCTAACCCTGTCCTTAAAGAGCTTGTAATACTGGGAGTCAAAACCAAGACCAACTATAATAGGAACGCCTTCAAAGGAGAACAAACAAGGAGCTTCATAGTTTCAGAAAGAGGAAAGAAAAAGGAAGAGAAGCAAAAGAGTGCTTCTGGCCAGAGTGATCAAGGAAGCAAAGTGAGATACATAAGCCAAAATTCCAACGGGTAGAATAGAGGGGTGTGTGTGTGTGTGTGTGTGGTGTTTTCCAGGCATGCCACTGTTCACACAGGCTGTAATGTGAATGGTACCCCATGGAGCTATGACATGGGCCACTTTCTGCCAGGTATAGCTCATAGTACTAATCAAAAGGTGTGGAGCCCCCTGGTAGCTCACGTCTTACTCCCTCGGTAAAGCCGTGATGGAGTAGTGCAGTCGTGAGCAGGTAACTTGAAGAGCATGGGAAGTATTTGTGAGACAAAGATGGGGACGGGAAAACCAAAAGCCAATATAAAGCCACCCAGAATGTGGGGGATGCAGGAGGACCTCTGACAGACCTGCAGTGGAGAATAAAGGATTAGGACTTGAGCGTTACCTAGAGGAGTCCTTAGGGTCTGTACTAACTTCCCATGACTACTCTAACAAACTACCACAAACTTAGTGGCTTAAGCCACCGAAATTTATTCTTTCACTGTTCTGGAGGCAGAAGTCCAAAATCCATTTCAATGGGCCAAAATCGATGTATCGGCAAGGTCATGCTCCCTCCAGAAGCTTTAAGGGGGAATCCACTCCTTGCCTCTTATGACTTCTGGTGGATGCCAGCATTCCTTGGCTTGGGGCCACATCGCTTCCGTCTCCGCCTCCATGGTCACATTGCCTCCTCCTCTTCTGTCTGTGTGTGGTAAAATCTCCCTCGGTGTCCCTCCTGGAAGGATACTTGTGATTGCATTTAAGGCCCACGCATTCAATCCAGAATAACGTCCCCAGCTCAACATCCTTAACTTAATCACATCTGTGAAGATTCTTTGTTTGTCATGTATGTTAACACTCACAGGTTCCAGGGATTGGGACCTGATATCTTTGGGGGCCATTATTAAGGTAATTACAGGTCTTTTAAGGCAGGGAAAAGAGGAAAGTGAAAGCTACAGAAAGGAGCTAGTAAGGGCTCTTGGACTTGGGAGCTGGGCGGATAGGAATCCACTGAAAACAAAACCATCACAAAGAGGGCAGGTAGGCGATGCTGCACAGATCAGCCTCCTGGGCACCTGGAATTGTGGTCCTCCTACCTTTTCCAAATTCCTAGAAGAGCCATTTTCTTTAAATTCCTTGTCAGTTTCACAAGGTACGCTTATGCAAAATGCAGAGGAAGATGCAGAAAAGGCAGCCCTCTTTGGTCTGGAATTTGAAAGGCTTAGCCACAAATGTAGTGTGAAATTGTCTGAAATTCCTGGCAGCAGCCATGACTCACATATTACTGTCTGACATTTACAGAACTTTCTGCACAGCAGTTTCTAGACTTTGTTAAGAGAGATACGGAATTTGTTGGATGACAGAATCGGCATCCAAAGACCTTTTTGTTAGAGCAATGGGTCAAATCCAAGAAGAGGAAATGTTATAGGCATAAACTAAAGGCCTTCTACTTGGCCTACAGAGTCAACTGAACAAATTCTAAGAGAAGGGGGAGACTTGGTTGAGTAGCAGCACACAAAAATACTTGTTGTTAGTCATAAGCTCATACTGAACCAAGAAAATGTGGTGAGGGGACATTAAAAAATGTGGTGCCGAAAAAGCCAATGTGAGCTTGAGCTTCGTTAATAGAAAAATAGAATCTAAAACCAAGAAGATAATTCCAAAATTGCCAAAGGGAGAACAAATTAATTGAGTAAACAAATCCATGCTTTTGGAGAATGTTCCCAAATCTGAGGTGAACACTGTTTCTGGAAACAAATATGCAATCTTATATTGGCTTCAGGCAGCTGGCTTTGAAGAGGAATAATATTGGCGGGAAGCTGAGACTGAAGTGGAAGAGATGGGTAGATTCAGGGTGGACTGGGGAAGAAGATAGTTTACTATCTTATAGTGATCTTCGAAACTCACCAGAATTGTTAAAATATTTTGACAGTAAATTTATACTACTTTTGTAGCTAAAACTAGATTAACTTAAATTAAAACAAAAGAGTCAATAGTTGGGTTCTATGCTACACTGGTCAAACCATACTGGAAACATCAACTTAGCGTGTGCCAAGCAGAAAAACTGGAGGACATTTGTAGACGAATGGCTAACGTTGTGCACATTTTCAAAACCATATGATGAAGACTGGAAAGGTTGGGGTATGTTTAACTTGGGGAAGAAAGCTTTGCTATTAGTGGAATGGCCACTTTTTGGAAGAGAAAGTTCATTTATTCTGGATGACCCAAGCAACACGGAGAACTTTAGAATTAAATTATAAAGAATAATTTAAAGAGTAAACTTTCTAATAGTCTCTTGGAAAATAGCGTCCCCATTTATTTAAGTAGAGCATTGAAACTTTGATCATTGGAAAGGTGGTTAGGTTACATTAATTTTAAACTGACTCTGTATTCGAAGGGACTGCAGCAAATACTGTTGAGTGTCTACCCACGGCCATACTCCCTTCTTCTTTAGACAGCTTATTCATGGAAGAAAGGCCCTTCTCCCAACTCAGGGCGTGGGGGATGGGAGGAGGATACATCCTAATTGGTCTCAGTCAAGTATGTAATCCTAATTCTCTTTACCAGTGATTGGTTTAGTGTCGGGTGACTAGTTGTGGCCAATAAGACCTATGGGGAAGTCAGCTGGAGTAATTTCTGAGAAGGATTTTGCTCCCTGATAAAGAGAGGGTGGATAAGGAAGCTTGCCTCTTTTGGATGCCTGTAATGTGATTATGCAAAAAGAGACCACTTAGGAGTACACCAGCTGTCTCAACACCACACAAACCAAGGCCAGCATCTGTGACGACATTGCTGAGCCCCTCATCAAACCCAAATCACCATTCTCTGATGATTTTGTGAGATAACGAAAGATCTTTATTTCTTAAGCCACTGTCAGTTGGGCATTCTGTCCTGGCAGCCAGATGCTAACCCAAGCAAACCCTACGAGTCTAAGAAAACCACTGAATTTGGGGTGGCATGATAAATTTAAGATAACAAACATCTTCCTGAAAAGATAGATGTAAATTAGGTTGCTGTAAGTCGAATATAGTTTTAAATGTGCAAATGGAATTATTACTCAGACAGCATCTTCAGTATTGAATTCCATTCTAGGCCCTACATTTAAAGAGGAAGCTGGAAGTTTCCAGGAGGAAAACAACCAGGATGCTGGGGAATCTGGAACCTACGTCAAAAAAGGACTAGGAAAGCTTAGCCTGAAAGAGAAACCTGGTGCTCGGTGGTTGGTGGGGGAAAGGGTGTGATATTTGAAGGTTTTTCTTATAGAGCAAAGCTTAAATGTATTTAAACGCCTAAGGTAGAACTAGGTCCAGTGGTAGAAAGTACAGGGAGGCAAATTCCAGTCTGTTATAAGGAAGAACTTTCTAAGAACTAGAGCACCCATCAATAAACTGGGAGGACTTGTGAAATGGTAGGGTCCCAGGGAGTGGTCAAGCAGAAGCCGGCCGCCATGTTGTTCAAGGGGAATTCCTGCCTTCAGTAGGCATTGAACTAGAAGATTCTGAAAAGTGCTTAGGAATAGAGTGTTCTTCATTAGAACTATTCTACGAATGAGGAAACTAAGCCTTAGTGAGGAGAGGTGTCCAGGCTCTCACAGCCAGTCAGAAGCCAAAATGGGGCTGGGAAGTGGGTGAGGTGCAGGGCTGGAATGATGTCATAAACCTTTGTGGATGCAGGCCAGGCTCTTTGAGTACACCAGGGACTTTGGAGTTTGGACTTTGCAGGACTTTGCAATTTGTTTCAGAAACCAGAGATAGCCAGACTCCTGAACTCTGTAGACTTGTGACGGGAATTCAGGAAGATGCCCCCAAAAGGCTTCAGGCAGTCATACAGAAAGATACTTAAGGGGCCAGCCTGGTGGCGTAGTGGTTAAGTTTGCGCCCTCCACTTCACCGGCCTGGAGTTCATGGGTTGGGATCCCAGGTGTGGACCTATACACTACTCATCAAGCCATGCCGTGGTGGCGTCCCACATACAAAACAGAGGAGGATAGACACAGATGTTAGCTCAGTCACAATCTTCCTCAAGCAAAAAGAGGAAAATTGGCAACAGATGTTAGCTCAGGGGAAATCTTCCTCATAAAAAAAAAAGAGAGAGAAGAAGAAAGATACTTAAGCATTAAGAAATGGGGTGATGTCAAAACATGACACCAGTGACATTGATCAATCAGAAGGAACTCTGGCCTGTACATTACGCTGAATGGGGGGCAGGTGGGGAGGCCCAGCACCTGAATCAGCCCTGCCAATGTATTCTGGACCCAGAAGTAGAGAAAGGTCCTTCTGGTGCCTCTCATGGGACACTACCTCCTCCTCACTTGAGTCAAGCCTAGCTGCAGAGGGGGTTCAGAGAGGCTCCGGGCAACCATGCTGGTGCGGGTCAGAGTCTCCAAGAAATGGATCCTGAGCGTCTGAACTTTGCCGGCGGGTGTATTGGAGAGTGCTTCGGGAACAGCTTCTGCTGGGGGGTGAGGGGAACCAGATTGGGCAAAGGGAGACGTTGAGCTGTGATGCAGTCACAACAGAGGCCTCAGCTGGTCCTACAGGGTGCTCTGGAGCTGGCGTGGCCCTGCAGAGCTGTCCCAGCTGAGGCTGGGGATTGAGGCTTCACATCCCATATCGAACAGTCAGTGGATGCAGGCTGTCGCCAGAGGAGAGACCGCATCCTTTGGCAGAAGGCAATTCCTGAAAAGGGTCTTGGCCGTGAGCTGTCAGGAACCGACACTCCCTGTGGCTGGGGCATTAAGTGCACGGGTGCTGAAGGAGGCAGCTGGGTGGCACATGGTGATGTTGCCAAAGAGAACCACTCCCCCCTTCCAGCTGAATGCTGTGGCAGGCTGCCATGCAAAACACTACTATTTCCTCTGGGGGGAACACTTCTGGCATATAATGAGGTCCCTAAATTAATGCTCCAAAGCACGAAGTCTATCCGGGGAAGGAAGAGGAGATACAAGCGAGCATCTAGCAGGACTAGTTTCTTTCCCCACACTCTGAACGTCTCTGCTGGTGCTCAGGCAGATTCCCGCCAAGGAGGTGAATGCAAACACTTTGTCCAAGCTATCCACCATGGGACCTCAAAGGAGCACCAGGCCAGCGGTCGCAGCTGTGAGAGGGGGACACTGTCAAAAGGAAACACCCATGTGTTATCAAAGCTGGTCAAGATTTGAGTCATGGATTTTGAAAATTTGGTGATCCCCAGCCAAAAGATGTGAGTCAGATCTAGTGACCCGACACACCCAGGATCAGCATCCTCTGGGAAAGAAGGAACTCGAATTAGGATGTTCTTCGTTTCCTTGACTAGGTGGGATGCGTCAGGGCCAGGATATGGCCTCAAGGCTGCTTCAGGCTTCATGGAGCCTCTCTCTCAGCTGACTCCAGTTGGCCTGACGCAATTTAGCACTGATGGCACATGCCCTGTATTGTCTCTTAACTGTATCGTTGGAATTGTGTCCATTCTCATCTGTAAACTCCAAGCTACCCAAGGTGAACCTCCCGCTTCTTTGCATCTTCCCAGCACCTAACACCACCTAGAGGACTGATTTCAAACTCTATTAGGATACTCTCTGTTTTCATATCCCCTCCCTCCCACACACAGCGGCTATTATTAGTTGTAAGGAAACAGATTTTGTTTTCTTTAAGTAGAGTGATGGGAAAATAAGCACAAGATTCCCCCAAATCTTTTCTGAGGACAAGCTGCTAGAACCGAGGGGAAATGGAGGGTCCTGTCATCGAGGCCTATGACTTTTTTACAGAGGGAGAGGCTGTGCTTTGTCAGCATTTCACATTCCCCTGGGCCTTGGGGACCAGGGCAGGGTAAGGACCAGAGGCACTCACCTGGCTACATAAACCCAGGCGTTTCTTGGTGTTTGTTGTGGCACCTCTCAGCTCTGTGAGGCAGGGACTATCGGTATGTTCATTTTTTGGATGAATAAAGTAAGAGGCACAGAGGACTTGAGGTTATGCAGGTGGTGAGGCTGGAGCTGGGGTTGGCACATGGCCCCCAACCCGTGCCCAGAGCCACTGTCCTGTGCTGCGGGTCAGGACAACTTGCAAGTGACCTGATGGGGTAAGGGGTGGAGTTGCTTGGCTGTTGGCAGAACTACCAGCAGAGAGGCAGCAAGGGCAGTGGGAAAGAAGGCGCCGGACAGCCACAGGACTTATTCCTTGGAGTAAGTGAAACCAGTCTGTGAAATGAGCACAATTTGAAAGGGAACAAGGAAAAGCAACTTAATTCTTTCTTACCCTCTTCAGGAAACTTGAGTAGTGTTCCCTACCCCTGGAGGAAATTGCAGGCAGCACTCATTGCTTTTCCAGAAAGTTTTAGGTAAACAAAGAGTGAAATCCAGTGTGGTATCTAAACGACAAATTTCACCTACTTTGGAATGCCCTGTCTTCCCCCGATGCATCAGTGTTCCATGGCTGCTGTAAGAAACCGCCAAAAATTTGGTGGCTTAAAACAACTGAAATGTATTTTCTCACAGTTCTGGAGGCAAGAAGCCTGAGGTCAAGCTGTCAGCACGGTCACGCTCTCTTTGAAGGCTCCAGGGAGGCTCTTCCCTTCCCTCTTCCAGCTTCCTGTGGCTCCAGACGTTCCTTGGCTTGTGGCTCCATGGCTCCAATCTCTGTCTCCATCTTCACGTGGCCTTCTCTTCTCCTCCCTGTGTCTCTCCTCTGTGTGCCTCTTATAAGGGCACTTATCATTGGATTTAGAGCCCACTCAGTTGATCCAGGAGCCTAATTCCATCTGCAAAGATGCCTTTTCCAAGTAAGGTCACATACATGGGTTCTGGGGGTCAAGATGTGGACATGTAGATCTGGGGGCCACCATTCAACCCATTACACCCAGCTCGGGCCTACTTTTAGTCTGGGAAGGCTGTTGTAGAAGGGATCTGCATGTGTGTGTGTGTTTGGGGTGAATTTCATCTTTCTTTATGCTCCCTGCCTCTCTGCTATTTGTCAGTCCCAGCTCACAGCTCCTGCACAGATTGGCACTGGAGGAGGGTGGAGAGAAAGGGA
The DNA here is from genome assembly GCF_041296265.1 of Equus caballus. Classification (NCBI taxonomy): domain Eukaryota; kingdom Metazoa; phylum Chordata; class Mammalia; order Perissodactyla; family Equidae; genus Equus; species Equus caballus. The sequence goes on from NC_091704.1 coordinate 45,343,797, forward strand.
GCGGGCAGGCTGAGATGGACCTGACCAGGGCCTGTGCCTTTTGAAGCCTCTGCCTTGGCACACGGCAGTTGTTGGAGGTTGACTTTTCTTACACAGAACACTTTTGGGGATTATTACCCTCTCTACCCAACTCCACAGGTTCAACAGCTGGCCTGTGGGAAATACACACGCATCTTTGGTCCACATCATTCTGGAAGTGCTGGTATTCCCAGTGTAGCCACCAGCTGTGCCCACTGGCAGGAATGCCACCATACACAACTTGTAGATGATTCTCCAGGTAACAATCAGATTTCGGTGCCCATGCCCTTCAAACACCAAGGGACAGCTGACAAGGCTCCATGAGGGGTTCTCCCGGAGCTCTGGAGAACCTGGCTTCAGGTATGCTGGCATGTCCCTCTCCTCCTCCACGGGGGAGGGAAACATACGGCTTACCAACAGCTTCGGTCAAAGTCCCCTCTACCGGCTCTTCATCTTCTGAGGGAAGTCTTTGCTGTCTCTCTTATGGCCTGGAAATGGCTGTGGGGTGTCATGATGCTGGCCGATTTGGCCTCATATTTGTTCAATGTGTCCTGCATAGATTGTCCAACAGCTCCCTTTGAGATGTGGGCATACTTGGTACCTGGTTTATTGTTCTCAGCTTTTGGAACCACTGTCCTGAAATCTCAGGCATCAGAAAGATCTTAGTTCCACATTATGTTCTATAAGTTAGCGGGGGCTATTTCCAATTTTCTCATATTGAATTTACACAAAGGATAAAGAGTATGATAAATCATTTAGATACAACAGAGAGGCACATTTATTTCTGCCTTGGCTACTATATTAATCAGCTTGGGCTTCTAGAACAAAATACCATAGGCTGGGTGGCTTAAACCACAGACATTTATTTCTTACCATTCTGGAGGCTAGAAATCCCCGATCAAGGATCAGATTCTGCTCCTGGTGAGGCCCTCTTTCTGGCTTACAGACCTTCTTACTGTGTCTCACATGGCAGAGAGAAAGAGAGCGAGCTTTGGCCTCTCTTCCTCTTCCTTTAAAAGGCATTAATCCCATCCTGGGGGTCCCAACCTCATGACTTGATCCGAACCTAATCACCTCCCAAGGGTCCCATCTCCAAATACCATCACATTGGGGGTTAAGGCTTCAGCATACGAGTTTGGATGGACACAAACATTCAGTCCATAACAGTAACCTTATATTATAAGATCGTTACTGACAAATGTGAGAACAACAGCAACACTAGGAATGGAGATTTATTCAACAAACATCTAGGGGCCAGCCCGGTGGCACAGCAGTTAAGTGTGCACGTTCTGCTTTGGCTGCCCGGGGTTCACCAGTTCGGATCCCGGGTGCCGACATGATACTGCTTGGCACGCCATGCTGTGGTAGGCATCCCACATATAAAAAAAATGTAGAGGAAGATGGGCATGGATGTTCGCTCAGGGCCAGTCTTCTTCAGCAAAAAGAGGATGATTGGCAACAGTTAGCTCTGGGCTAGTCTTCCTCAAAAAAAGAAACAAAACAAACGTCTATTGTCTGCCTACAGGTGCAGAGGATGGGAGGCTGGTGGTGGACTTGAGGAGAAAGGATACAATGATGAATGAGATGCTGTTGCTGTATCCAAGGCTTTCCTGCCCCTCTTCCGTCATTTCTGAAAACCCCCTGTTAGAGGTTTGCTCTGACATCAAAGCTTTGTTGTGGCCCGTGTTAAAGAGCCCATATCCCAGGAGAGGTCCCTTATTGAGGCCTGATTAGCACGGCTTGGTTTCCCAGGTTAGCGAACCCTCCAACAGGGCTCCACAGGAAGGTACATTTAAACGTCAGCTCCATGCCCATCCCTCTCCCTCTGCGAGCTGAGTTTCGTGCCTTCATCATCTTCAGCAGGGATGACTGAAAAAAAGACCTAACCAACCCTCCCAATTGCCATCTCACACGCTGGCAACCTTAGCTTTGCAGTCGGAACAATCTGTTGGTATCTGTGAGGGTCCCAGCAGAAAGCAGAATTCCACTCCACTGGATCAATGGAAGGTCTTTTGTTGTTGTTGTTGTTTCTGAGGAAGATTAGCCCTGAGCTAACTACTGCCAGTCCTCCTCTTTTTTGCTGAGGAAGCCTGGCCCTGAGCTAACATCCATGTGCCCATCTTCCTCTACTTTATATGTGGGGTGCCTACCACAGCATGGCGTGCCAAGTGGTGCCACATCTGCACTGGGATCTGAACTGGCGAACCCTGGGTCGCCAAGAAGTAGCACGTGCAAACTTAACCTCTACGCCACCGGGCCGGCCCCCAATGAAAGGTCTTTAATGAAGGAAATATTTATGGAAGTGGAGTCAGGGCCCAGGGCATGGACAGCGGTTGTGGGCACAGAGATTAGCGAGGAAAGGAAATGTCTTCCAGGCCTAAAGGGAAAAAACCGAAGAAGGGAGGCCCTGAACTGTAGAGAAGAGCAGCCCAGCAGGAACTGTGTCTGACGTGTATAGCGAATGCTTTTGTGTCCCTGTCACCTCCCCCCAGCCTCCCTAGGATTTCAGCTGTAGCTGCCGCCTCACCCTGACAGCTTTCCACCGGAAGGGAGGCAAGTGTCCTTCTCAGTTATTTCTAAGGGCCTTCTCTGAAGCTGCATCTGCTTGGCTTGCTTGAAAATGCAGCTGGAAAGCATGGAGGAGCTGATGCCCTGGGGGCACCCAGTAACCCTGTGGGGCACAGGATCTGGTGGCTAAAAGCCGAAGGCTCTGCCTCTGACAGAAGTCCCTAGAGGGCTCTGTACCCTTCTCAGAGGTCCCTGCGGAGGCAGACGGCAGTTGCTCACAGGATGATCTCAGTCACACTCTCAGTTCTTCCCCTCTCCTGTCTGACCCTCCCTGCTCCTTCAGTCCTGGAGTCGCCTTCCAGATAAATCTCCAGAACCCAAGTCTTTGCCTCAGCCTCTGCTCGCAGAGGCGCTCATCCAAGACGTGGAGAGTCACAGCCGAGGCCAGAACAGCTCCCCTGGACCACGGAGAGCTGCGGGAAGAAATACCCCAACCTCTCTGTTCTCTAGCTCTGCAAACTCCTCCATGTGCCTCCTGTTGGCTCAATCAGCAAGAAGCCAGGGGAAGGGAGCCTGGGGGTGCAGTCTTTGGGGGTTATCTCCCCAGGACAGAGCAGGGCGGGGAAAGTAACTTGGTGGGGCAAGTGGGGAATAACCAGCAGATTTTCTAAAACACAAAGCCTACCAAGTCACTCTTTTAATAATAATAACAATAATGCTAATGAATGGCATTGCTTAAGCCCTCATGTGCTATAGACTTTGCGTTGATGGTCTCATTCAATCTACACAACTACCCTATGAGGTAGATATATCATAATTCTCATTTCACAATGGGGAAATTGATACATGGTGAAGTTAAGCTGTTCATCTAAGGCCATGCTCCTGGGATGGGGCAGTCTGATTTGACTCTACGACCTTCACAGTTAGGTTTAAATTCCTTAGTGTTGTACTTGGGGCTCTGCCTTTAGCCTTACGACTTATCTTCTCCCAGACTCCTACATTCAGACCAATCCTTTGCCACCCCAAATGACTTGACATTTCCTAAGTGTGACCTGGATCACCTGTCTCCCTCATTAGCCTGCTTCCACGGGCCTTCAAGTCTTAGCTCGAGTACCACCTCCTGCTGGATCCTTCCAACCCCTGCCCTGCCCCAACCTCTGATCTCTGCATCCATCAGCCTTCTCTGTGCTTCCATAGCTTTCAAGACCTGGCCCAGGCAGCATTCCTGGGACTGAACAGAGATATGATTTGCTGCTTTGTTTCTCTCACCACTGTGAGCTCTTGAAACCATTGCATCTGGATTTGTCCTTATTTCTATCCTCAGTGCCTAGCATAGTGCCTGGCATGTTGTAAGTATTCAGTAAACATTGGCAAAGAGGGCAAAGAAGAGGGCCAGGCCTGGAACATGGAGCACGGCCATCAAGACAGCCTGATTCGGCAATCCAAATTTTGGGCAGTTGGGAGCAGCATCGGGAAAAGCCAAGGTGGCTACAAGCACTAAAGTCCCATTTCCTTTTCACAGACTGTCAGGGTCTTGACCCACATGCTGTGTTCATACACTGGGATCGTGTCCTGCAGGGCAGTGAGGTTGTAGTGGACACAGGGCTCGGGTTTGGTTTCTGATCTGGACGGTAGTGTAGGCTGTAAAGCCTCTCTTGGAGGGTCGACATGAAGTTCAATGAAGACAGGCGGGTGAACATTTTCTGGGCAGTCTAAAGCACTCACGGCTTTCAAGCTGTAAGTACTGTGGAGTACTGTGGAGGGAGGGTGTGCAGGGTGCATCTCCTTCCTAGGAGCCATATAGGAATTTAAATATATATACAATTCAAGACTTCATAGGGATTCCCTTGAAGATGCAGTTCCCTATCACAGTTTCTTTGCTTTCATCACCCCGTACTTGCTTATTTTTAGTTTAAAGTTAAAGGTGAATTAACATTCATTTTCTTACAAAGTCTTAAAAGTGCTCCATGCCCTACGTCATTCTTGAGACGCCCCCGGGGGTGTAAAATCAGATCTTGCACACTTGGTTGCAGTCCTTGTTGACTGTCATTGGGCATTCACGTAAAGCATTGTGCTAACTTTCCTCTGGTGTTCGTTTGGAAGAAATGAGGAACCGGTTTCCCACGGTACCTTTGAGTGAGGTGCAAACCCCTCCTTCAGGTCACCAAGAAATCAAAGTAGTGTGTTATTGCTCCTGCCTCTCCTTGGATTACTATCCAGCTGTGACAAATTGATGGATTTGCCTACTACCTCGGGAATCATCTGGTGCGTTTTTCTCTCTCTTCATTTGACTTTGAAAGATCAGATAGCCAGAGAGGGTAAGAAAGTTGCCCAAGGTCCTATAACGAGTAAATAACCATGCTAGGGCTGGAATGCAGGTCTTTTTTCTTTTTTTTAAGGTATGCTTTTCTTTTTTTGGTGAGGAAGATTGGCCCCAAGCTAACATTTGTTGCCAATCTTCCTCGTTTTTTTTTTCTCCCCGAAGCCTCAGCACATAGTTGCTTGTCCTAGTTATAGATCCTTCTAGATGAGTGGTGCTAGGTCCATGCCCAGGATCCAAACTGGCCAACCTCAGGCCACCGAAGCGGTCTGTGTGAACTTAACCACTATGCCACTGGGCTGGCCCCAAGCTACCTCTCATAATGCCTCATCTAGTTGCTTCTGCCATTCCTCACTTAATTTCTCATTCCATTATGCTGTCACCCGCAAGACCTCCAATGACCAATGATTCCTATTATGAGCTGAATTGTGTTCCCCTCAAATTCATATGTTGACATTCTAATCGTTAATACCTCAGAGTATGACTGTATTTGGAGGCAGAGTCTTGAAAGAGGTAATTCCGTTAAAATAAGGTCATTAGAATGGGCCCTAATACAAGATGACTGATGTCCTTACGAGGAAATTAGGACACAGACACATACACAGAGGGAAGACCACGTGAAGACACAGGGAGAAGATGGCCATCTGCATCTCAGGAGAAATGAACCCTGCTCATATCTTGATCTTGGACTTCTAGCTTCCAGAACTGTGAGAAAATAGTTTCCCCGGAGATTAAGCCAGCCAACCTGTGGTACTTCGTTAAGGCATCTCTAGCAAACTAATACAATTCTTTGTAAAAATTGAGGAAAAACAAAAACAAAGGAAAAAATCTTCAACTCTTCCAGCTTATATTATTAGGGCCACCCATTGAGCTAACAAAGAAATGAAATAAAAATGATACGTTTCTTTGATTTCAAAGCAAAGTTCTTCCATGTGTGAAACAGGTATATCCGGATGTGGAAAGGGAATGGAAATTTGGTACAGTGAATACTTGTTTTTAACTTGCAGTGGGGAGGGAGGAAATGAACAGCTAATCATTTTCAGCATTCCTAACTTTAGATATTTTTTGATTAGTGTCGGCATCTGACTTACTTCTCTAATGAGAAATACCCTTTTATTAACTACCATGTAGGAAACTGCCTTGTTATCCCAGAAACACTCACTCCCTGCTTCTTAAAAATGTGAGCTTCAGGCAACTGATAATTTTCCAAAATCTTTTCTAACTGTCCTCGCCCTGACTTCTTTGGAAGAAAACCCAAAAGATTCTTCTCAAAAGAACCAGAAAAGAAAAGCATGCTGTTGTTGTTAACGCAAAAAGGAAGATGAAGTTTATTGGGAAATCTTTCCTCCCAGGGATGGGAAGTTTCTGGGCGAGCACCCAAGCACAGCAGTGCCTCTAGCCAGTATTGTTTTATGTTCAAAGCTATCGCAAGTCAGAATTTCCATATTTGCAATGCATTCTTTGTCTTCATTACCTTTATTACAGTTTATTCCAACAGGTGAGAGGGCTCCAGTGACTGCTAAGGAGAGAAGGGCAATTTAAGATCAATGACAACCAATTCACATAAAGCATTTGGAGTGGAAGATGACATCACTGAGCTGTCAGCATGACAAGGTTACAAAATCCTGAAAATGCCCTTGAGCCCAAAAGAAAAAAAAGAGTGCAATCCGCAAGTAATTGCTACTTCTCTTTTTCCACCTTCTCCTTTTTTCCTTCTCTCTCTTCTCCTCCTCCTCTCTTGACTTCTAGGAAAAGCGCGGGTGACCCAGAAAAGGACACCTAACATTTGAATGAGAGACACTGGGTCTGAAGTACTGGATTCACTGGCCAAGGCTGATGGGAGGCTGGGCAACTCTGAAGGAAGGAGGGAAGAGGCTGGGATGGTTTGGAGCTCACTGAGCACTAGAAGTTCCCTGTCACTGGCAGGCCAGGAGCTGGGATAGTGTGGAAGGTGGACGCCTCTCCCTCCAATGCCCTAGAGGCTGCCTCGGGCCTCATGTCTGGCTGAGACTTAGCAGGTCTTGAGTCCTGGCTTTTGCTTTCTGGGGCTACGGGTCTCCTGAGAGAAAAGCTGTGTTGGTGGTAAGAAACAGTTGCTGAGGTTGGGGCTGGCCCAGAGGTGTAGTGCTTAAGTTTGCATGCTCTGCTTCTGAGGCCCAGGGTTTGCAGGTTCAGATCCCAGGTGCAAAAAAAGACCTAGTTGCTGAGGTAGACAGACGTGTGGACACAGTGTGCATGAGTAGAGTGGATGACCCACAGAATCACTTGCGTTTGTCTTTTTTCCCTCAACTTCCCTTGCTTTTTTTTCTTTTTGCTAAGGAAGATTAACCCTGAGCTAACATCTGTGCCAATCTACATTATATGTGGGTCCCCACCACAGCATGGCTGAGGAGTGGCATAGGTCCCTGCCCGAGATCCAAATCCTCAAACCCAGGCTGCTGAAGCAGAGTGGGCCAAACTCAACCACTATGCCACAGGGCCAGCATCCCCACCCCTTTTTTTTCTTGTTCTGGTCTCTCAGGGGCAACACTGACCCTGGAGTCCAGCCAGAGTCTGTGTCTAGTCTCAGCTCTGAGACTTCCTGGCTGAGGGACTAGGGGCCTCTCTCTGAGCCCTAACGTCATAGCCTGTAAAGGGAGATAACCATACCTTGACTGCCTCATCAGGCTTTTTAAGGAATAGACTGAGATAACATATTTGAATGAGGTAGTATGTTTTTATATGCTTCGTAAGCTGAAAAGTACTGTAGAGGTTTAGCTACCGCATTTGAATCCTCCTCAAATCAGCGTTAGCCTGGTCCAGCCTTTAGGATTTGGTTCTTCGATCTAGCACTTACAGACTTCCCAAGATAGGGGCCAGTGTGTCTCAGTCTACATGGAGACCGCCCAACGCCTGGGGTGCCATCACGAGCATCACAGCTTTGAGAGTAAGGTAGTGCTTCTCAAAACAGTCCTAGGGGAAAGCTTTTCTTGAGGGTGGGGTGGAGGATTATCAGGAGAAATTCTTCCACAGTGCACATAATTTGTTTAGCTGTTTTATGAAGTTACACAAGTTTCTTTTTCTCTGGGACTCCTCAGAACCATGAACAGGCCAAATTGCACCACCCAGGGAGGGAGATTCAGTCCTCAGTCTTTCTCAAAATTATTTGACCAGAGAACCCATTAATACCTTTTGCAGTTAGGAACACCTTTAAAACTCCTATTGGGTGAAACACAAGCTTTGGCATTTGTTGTTTCTTTATTGGTTTATTAGGTAATTTCTAAAGTAATAGCAAGCTGAGAACACTAACCCAAGGTATGAGCACAGATGGACCATATTTGATCAAAGGGAAGGTTTGTTGATGGAGTGATGAGCTGGTGAGTCCCGGCTGGGCCTCACGGGTTCTGGGAAGGTCCTGGGGCCCTTGGGGCTGGAGAAGGGCTCTGTGGAACTAGACTGGAGTTGGGGAGCAAAGAGAAGGCACCAGGAGTGGTGATGCCCTCATACTGTTTCATTTGATCTTCTCAACACCTTTCTGAAGAAGACACTATTACAGTCATATTTTCAATAGGGAAGCGGAAGTTCAAAGGGATTGTATTAGCTGCCCATGGTTACACAGTTAGTCAGTGGTGGAACTGGATTTGAATCCAGGTCATCCTGCTCCGAAGCCCGTTCTCCTTCCAGAATAAGATCCAGCTCCTCCAAGAAGTCAGGAGGTGACGAAGACGAGTTTTGCTTACCTTCCAAATATGCCGTAATAATGGTGCAGAGGAGGTGCTTGTGGTCACTGAATGCCATGGTCAGGTTCAGGAAATCCGGGTCTCCAAGTTCCTCTTGGCAAAAAAAATCCTCTTACTCTGGGTGCGCAGTCTAGACTCAGGGGAAGCTGGCAGGGGTCTGGGTGGAGTTGGGCTCCATAAAAAATCACTACCTTCTGGTTAAAGATTTATTAAGTGACCACAATGTGCTGCGCATATAAATAGACTTGACCTTTGCCCTTAGGGAATCCAGAGTAAACACACAAGATTTACGGCCAGAGTGTTTCATGGCAGACTAAATGTTTTACAACCATACACATGCCAGGATCCTACCCAGCAGAATTAAGAAAGCGGGCCTGGAAGGAAGTTTGAAATGAAGGAAGTCGTTTAAGCCTGGGCTCCTTTACTTGTGACAGCTGTGTGAGTTAGGCCAAGTTTCTTGACTTCTCTGAGCCTCAGCTTCCTTTGCTACCGAATGAGAATGATGATACCTGCCTCATAGGATTAATAGGAATGGTAAATTAAAGAACTTGTGTAAAATGCCAGGGTCATAGTAGGTGCTAAATAAATGATGCTAGTTATTATCATTTGGTTATTAAAGTTTCCCAATTGTCCACAGGATAATATCCAAGCTCTACCCCCTAGTATTTAGGGCTTGCCATAGTTTAGCACTACTTACGTCTCCAGTCTTTGTTTTCGCTCTCTTTGCCTCACTCACTGGCTAACATCCATGGGCATTCATTTCATGATGACTTGTCAAAGTCTTCCCTTCCTTCAAGGTTTAGAGCAGTTCTCAACGTTATGTCTATGACTCCTGGGGGGTCCCTAAGACTCTTTCATTATAATGCTAAGATGTTGTTCGTCTCTTTCACTGTTTTAACATTTGAGCTGATGGTGCAAATGCCCTGGTGAGTATGAGTAAAAGTACCAGTGACCGTTGTATTTATCACCACTACCCACTTGAGGAAAAAAAAATACCGGTTTCATATAAGAATGCTCTTAACTAAACAAAAGTTATTAATTTTATTAAATCTTGAACTTTTATTACGTGTCTTTTTAACATTCTGTGTGATGAAATGAGAAACGTGCGTAAAGCATTTCTGGGGCATATTGATATTCAATTGTTGTCTAGAAGAAAAGCATTTGTGCAATTGAACCAACAGCCACTTTTTTCGTGGAACACTATTTTTCTTTGAAAGAATAACTAGTGGCCAAATTTTAGTTATTCAAATTTAGATATTTGGCTAAAATTTTCTCAAAAATGAACTGAATCTGTCACTTCAAGGGAAACAACTGACACCGTTTGTGGCCCATGATAAAATTTGGGCTTTCCAGCAAAAATTAGACTTTTGGAAAACTTGTATCCGCTACTGTGAGCTTTACAGCCTCCCAATAGTTGAAGACGCTTTTGATGAGATTTACAGTAATATTAACGCGTGATTTTTTGATATTTTATAATAAGACGTGTCAACATTTTGCAGATCAAAATTTTCCAAATGACCAGTGCATGATGTTACAAAATCACGCATGGGTAAAAGATCCATTCAAAGTACGTGTAGACTAGTGGATTTTAACATCACAGAGGGCAAACGTCCATTGATGTGGCTTCAGATTCCACATTGCAACTAACCTTTAAGAAATTACTAGTTGTTGAGGGGCCGGCCCAGTGGCGCAGTGGTTAAATTCACATGTTCCACTTTGGTGGCTCGGGGTTCGCTGGTTCGGATCCCAGGTGCGAACCTACTTACCACTTGTCAAGCCATGTTGTGGCAGGCGTCCCACTTTATATAAAGTAGAGGAAGACAGCGTGGATGTTAGCTCAGGGCCAGTCTTCCTCAACAAAAAAAGGGGAGGATTGGTGGCAGACGTTAGCTCAGGGCTAATCTTCCTCAAAAAAAAAAAGAAATTACTAGTTGTTGAGATTTGGTGTCTTATCAGAGGAAAAAAAATACCCATAATCATCTGAAAAAGGCCATACTTCTCCTTTTTCCAACTCATATCTACATGAGGGTTGATTTTATTCATATACTTCAACCCAAACAACAAGTCCCAACAGATCAAATACAGAACCAGATATGAGAGTCCAGTGGCCTGTTATTCAACCAGTCATTAAAGAAATTTGCAAGATGTAAAACAATACTATTCTTCTCACTAATTTTTCTTTTGTTTTAGAAAATATAGTTATTTTTCATAAAATATGTTATTTATGTTATGATGTAATTGGGTTTTATATTGCTATTTTTAAATGATTTTATAAACAAATATTTTTAAAATTTGTTTTAGTTTCTAATTGGATAAAAAACTGTATATATAACCCACACAAGTAAAAGCTCTTTGATGCCTTCAATAATTCTCAAGAGTATGAAGAAGTCCTGAGGCTAAAAAGTAGGAACCACTGGCTTAGAGTAGAAGTTCCACTACCTTCTGGAAAATGGTCCAACCACCCGATTGGGGTGAGCAACGTTTTCTAGAATTCCTGTTGACTTTGGCTATGTACTGCTCGTCTGTCATTTGGCATTACCTTATCCCGACATTCTCTGTTTTGAAATCCATTTGTAGAAATCCATAATATCCCCCGCAAGCTTCTCGTGAGCCAGCATTCTATCTCGTCATATTTGGGGTAGAGTGTGCAGGATGTTCACATTGTATGCCTGTTGTTGATAGCAGATGGTGAAGCTTCCTATTTCACTAGTATCATTGTCTTGACATGCTATTGCCAATCTGGCAGAACCTCAGTAACTTACAATTACTACTGGAGCAGTAGTCTGAATTAGTGAAAAGTCAGAATTCCAAACATATTTATATATTTTAACTGATATTTATACATTTTATGTTGTTTTTGTTTTTTGGTGAGGAAAATTGGCCCTGAGCTAAAGTCTGTTGCCAATCTCCCTCTTCTTTTTTCCTGCTTGAGAAAGATTGTCCCTGAGTGAACGTCTGTGCCAGTCTTCCTCCATTTAGTATGTGGGACACCGCCACAGCATGGCTTGATCAGCAGAGTGTAGGTCCACACCCGTGATCCAAACCCATGAGCACCAGGCTGCTGAAGCAGAGCTGCGAACTCAACCACTACACCACTGGGCTGGCCCCTATATTTTATGTTTTTAATATCTTTCCTTAAGGTAAGACTAAAACATACTTGTTGCATAAACTTTGTAAATTATACAAAGTTAACAAAATAAAATGCATCTGCAAAATAAATAGTACTTAGTTGTTTTCTAGCCTTTAAAAATTTTAAAGTACCTGTAATCTCACAATGTAGAGATAATGGCAATCAATATTTGATCAATCACCTTCAAGGACATATATCATCCATATAAAGTGAGAGTTTCTTGGAAAATTTGGATCCTACTTTATGTAAAGTTTTGTACCCTTCTCATGACCTTAACTGCTCTTTGAAAACATTATTTTTAGTAGCTCTGCTGTGTTTCAATGATGCATATTTAGGTTGCTTCTGATTTATTATTTTCATCAACAATACTGTGAGGAGCATCCTTAGAGTGAAACAATCGCTGATTTGTTCAGGATAGATTCCTAGAAATGGGATCACTGGATCAACAGGAATTCCAAAATGCAGTTTGATTAATTTAAAATGATGTAACTTGAAAAATGTTGATTGTATTATAGCCAACCAACAGTGACAGCATGGAAAGTGGAAGGCCAACTAGAGCTTTCCGTTGTGGAGGGCCAGCTTCCCAAGCATGTTAGATCGCCAGCACTTGGGTGCTCACAGGTGTTTGCAATGGTGATGCTGTAGACTCGACTGAGTGCATGTACCTGTCAGGGAGCTTAGTACCGGCCGCAGAAACCAAACCTGGCTAATTTAAGCAGAAAGAAATGTATTAAAGTATTGGGTAACTCTCTAAATTTCCAGAAGCACCAGAGAGCTAGGACTACAGGCCCAAATCACAGCAGCTCTGGACCTCAGAAGACTCCACTGCTTGCACCACTTTGCCACCGTGACTGTCCCTGGAGTTCACCATCGCGGCTGCCCCCACAAGGACTAGGGTGGATGCCGGGGCTGATACTCTGGCTCCTGTGTCACTACCCAGCATGGATACTGTGATTGGCAGAGCCTAGTAATTGCCCTCATTCAAGCTGCAAGGGAGGTTAGGAGATTGCAACTTGGGCCTTGAGGAGTGGTGTCTGCTTCCCACCAAGACATACAAAGAGGGGCAGCTCCTAATATGAAGAACAGTTCAGAAGATGAGCTGCCAAAAAAGAGTAACAAATGCTTACCGCAGACAGTAACAATGATTGTCAAGCACCTAGGAACCTAGGACCAATTCTAGGGGGAGGAAGACTTTTCTGTTTATTAGAGAGGAGCATCCAGGTCTGATTTGTCCCTATTGTCTAGTGCGCAGGACAGAGTAGGTATGCAATAAAAATTTCTTGAATGAATGAATGAATGAGTATTTAGATACTGCTGGTGGAAATGGATGCTTTCCACTATGGAGGATGCTGACACTGTATTCCATTCCATTTCAGTGGATACTGTCACTGGGAGTGGAATGTAGAGTGTCAGCTGGAGACACTCATTGTCCCACGGTCTTCACCTTCCCTCCTATGCATTTTTGGGGGGTGTTAAAAGATAAACTGAGGCATATGAAAATTTTTACAGAAGTTTATTTGGGGAAACATCTACTCCTATCGGCAGTGCCAAACCAGAAGTGGTTAGGAGCTCTCCACCACAGGACTTAGGGGTAAGGCTTTTATAGAGAAGACTCAGGAAGCAAAGCAAGGAAATCGTTTGATTGGCTGTAGCATAAGCAGTTGCCTTATCAGGGAAAGCCCAGTTGGCTGTTTGTGATGGGTTATCCTTAGGTTTTTTTTTTTTTTTTAAAGATTGGCACCTGAGCTAACAACTGTTGCCAATCTTTTCTTTTCTTCTTCTTCTCTCCAAAACCCCCGAGTACATAGTTGTGTATTCTAGTTGTAATGTGCCTCTAGTTGTGCTGTGTGGGACGCCGCCTCAGCATGGCCTGATGAGCAGTGCCATGTCCGTGCCCCAGATCAAAACTGGTGAAACCCTGGGCCGCCGAAGCAGAGCACATGAACTTAACCACTAGGCCACAGGGTCGGCCCCTTGTCCATAGGTTTTGATTTCTTCATCTTGAGGCATTGACAAGCTTAGGTTTTGGTTTGCTAACGTACGCTGCTAAGGCATTCCAGCCAGCTCTGTCTAATGGTTTCCTCGTTTAATTAATTTACTAGGGGAAATTATCCAGGCTACACTCTCTCTGTCTTTTTGATTCTCCAAAAGAATAGAGAGCATTGGTTTTTAAGTGCATTCTCTCACAAGATGAGAAACAATAATTTCCAGATTAAAAAAAAAAAAAAACCTTAACAGATCTGAACATCTAGGACACCTGTGTAGAAACGTGGGGCTTTTATAAAGGATGCTGTTCAGGCAGAGAGAGTTACACGCGACAGGTATTCTGGTATTTATGTTTCGGGCTATATTATCCTTTCCCCCTTTTTATGCCACTTCACTACTGCACATCTTTAAAAAGAAAATAAATTTTAAGGTTGAAGAGCTGCTTGTATAAGTTTGTAGGTAGGGGAGAGGGATCGAATAAGTAGCTGATTCTGAGTGACTGTGATTTTCCGCGTCTGATTTCCATTATTAGAGAAGGGCACGGGTAACAGACGACGTCATCTATTGGACCCACAGAAGCATGAGGACAGTAGAAACCCTACATTGCTTCATTCCTGCGTTTGCCAAGCGTTGAAGTGGAACTGCGGAGATGGATGGCTTGGGATAATTTTTTGGCAAGGCACCTGAATGTCAGGGCTTGTTTTCCAGGACCCTGAAGGCAATTCTCTTTAAAGACACCCAGGTCTCTAGCTTATTCTGTATCTGGTTTTTTTTTTTCTTTCCTAAGTAGATCACTTCTAGCTGTAGATATCATAAATACAAATTACAGTCCATTCACACATCTGAGGTGCCATATGCTCACTCACAGCAATACTTGGAGTAAAAAAAGCAGGGAAGTAAAAAACTTCCTTCTCTGGCTCACTAGGACGCCCACCAACTCTCACTGAGCAGGACTGTTTAGGACGGAGAACAGCTTGTCAAATACGGATGCATCTCCAAACCCATATGGAGTTGACATTTTCTCACAGTGTGTCATTCTCTGACTACTCTGCGATATTAACCACTGTGCCTTCCCCCAGATTTTTCAAGTAATTGGCTGCTCGCTGCCAGCAAGCCCAGCCACTTCTGAGGTACAACATGCGTCCTCCTCCTAGTGAATCCTGTAGTGTTTGAGCTGCCGCCAATTCCACTCCTCCTGGGAGCTGGCAGATGGTCACGTCTCTGTCGGCTGATGAAGATGTAGGTGCTCATAGCTCAGAGTTAAAAATCCAAGAAATAACAAAGTTGGACAAGATCTCCTAGGTCCCTTCCAGCCCTAATTTCCCTGTATTCCCCAAGGTTCTAGCACATAGCCCCTGCCACAGAGAGCACGTAGCAAGAATTCATCACTGCACGTGTTGGCAGGTTTGAATGGATGGAAACACAGGGTAACTATGGCAAACTGTTGCTGAGTGCTTCCAGGTGCCGGGCACCATCCTAATTAGCACCTTAAATGGGTGATCTCTTGGTTCTCACAGCCACATCACGAGTTAGGTAATATTATGATTCCTATGTTAGAGATGGGGAAATTGAGGCACAAACTGGATTAAGTAACTCGCCAATGGTTACAGTTAGTAAGAGGCAGAGCTGCAATATGAACAATGGCTGTCCCACTTCAAAGCCTGTGTTCCTCAAAATAATAGTGACAACAGCAATAATAAAACAACAAACACTTTTATAGAACGCCAGACACTAGTCTGACGATTCTATGTCAATCAACTCCTATAATTTTCACAAGGATAGGAGGAAAGTACTAACATTAATCCACCTTTTATTAATGAGGAAACTGAAACACAGAGACATTAAGGAAGTTGCTCAACGTCACACAGCTCATAAGTGGCAGAGCTGGGGTTTGAACCTAGGCTTGAAAGTATATACTTTGAACTACATGTTGTTTGGGAGCACTTCCTTGGCTTTAGCTACAGATTATGATAGCGCTACACGCCCTCACCCACAGCGGGAGGAAGAACGCAGCTTCCTTTGAGGAGTTCTTTTGGTCTGATTCTGCGCTCCGCTCCGTGATTCTGGGTAATGTTATCAGCACCTACATGGACATTTCTGTTCTTCCTACACACAGATGGTCTTCATGGGTGGTCCAAATGGTCTACACCATTTCTTGCGTATTTCTGAGAAAGTAAGAAACGTGTGGTTTGTCTTGAAGTGAAGGTACTTCCACAGGGGAAAATCAGTGGTCCCAGGTCTGAGAGTCCTGCTGGGGAGAGCGCATGGGTCCTCGAGTCTACAGTGCCAGAGTGTCTAGTTGATAGAGGATGAGTTCTCTGGGATTGGAGCTCAGAGGTGATGTTCTTGCCCAGCGCCTACCCCCTCTCTTCTTAGGCTAGCACTGCTCTCCCTGATGACCACACAGGTGAGTGTGACCCGGCTGGACCAACTGGAATCCTCCCCAGAGATTTTCCTGGCTACGGCTGAGTTTTTCATGTCTGGAAATCCAGAGCTGTTAGGAGTGGCCTGGGGCCACACTCCCTGCACGTGAGTAGAAGAGAATGATGCCGGCAGCAGAGAAAGGGCATGGAGAGAGGCTCCTGGAGGCCTCGGGCCCAAGCTCTCATCCTCCCCAGCTCCTTCCCTGTCCCTCCTGGCTGTGGGAGACAGTAACTCGCTCTTTCTTCAAGTTCCTTGAAGTTGGGTTTGCCACTTGCAACTGACTGGAAAAAGGACTGACTAATTTAATCTTTCAAAAGATGCTGTAGCTTTGAATTTTTACCTTTTCCCACCCATGTGCCAGCTTGATGGCACGCGCTTACTATGAGGAAAGCTTTGTAGTGATGTTCTAGGGGCCTCGCTTAAGTAACCACACATCTATGGCCACTCCTGCGGTGTGCCACTGATTTGCCATTTACTAGGTGTTCTAGTTTCTAGGGTGCTGTAACAAAGGACTACAAACTGGGTGGCTGAAAAAACAGGAATTTATTCTCACAGCTCTGGAGGCTAGAAGTCCCAGATCCAGGTGTTGGCACGGTTGGTTCCCTCCGAGGGCTGTGAGGGTGAATCTGTTCCATGCCTCCCTCCTAGCTTCTGCTGGTCTGCCGGCATCTTTGGTGTTCTTTGGCCTGTAGATGCATCATCCCCATCTCTGCTTTCACCTTCACATGGTGTTCCCCTTGTGTGCGAGTCTGTCTCTGTGTCCAAATTTCCCCTTTTTATAAGGACACAATCACCCTGGATTAGAACCCACCCTAATGACCACATCTTAACTGATTACATCTGCAGAGACCCTGTTTCTAAATAAGGTCACATTCTGAGGTACTGGGGGTTAGGACGTCAACACATGAATTTGGGGGGAAGTAACAACCCATAACACTAGGAAATCAAGTGGGGAGGCTAAAGAACAAGGAGCTGCTCATGTTTCCCCAGCTGGGGGCTGTGGGAAGTAGACACTTTGGGAAGGATGTGCTGACCATGAATTTGAATTTCACCTTTTTTTTTTTTTTTTGAGGAAGATTAGCCCTGAGCTAACTGCTGCCAATCTTCCTCTTTTTTTCTAAGGAAGACTGGCCCTGAGCTAACATCCGTGCCCATCTTCCTCTACTTTTTTTTTATACGTGGGATGCCTACCACATCATGGCTTGATGAGCGGTGCCATGTCTGCACCCAGGATCTGAGCCCTCAAACCCCGGGCTGCCAAAGCAGAACATATGCACTTAACCACTGCGCCACCGGGCCAGCCCCTGAATTTCACCATTGAGTTGCTCTAGCTTAGCGGCCCCGGGCAGGTCATTAACCTTTATGATTTTGAAAGATGAGCAGGCTGGGCTAGATTGGTGGTTTTCAAAACACATCCAGGAGCCACTTGTTTTGGTTGGGGGGTCAGGGGAAAAGTTGGCAGATTCCCGACAACCCACACTCACTTCACCCAGTGGTGTGCCGGGTGGTCCACTTTGGCAGACGGAAGAATTCTATCGCTGACGTTGTTTAGAATTGTCAGTGCGCAGCGATAACACAAAGCAGACCAACAATTGGTTTTATTGTTGTTTTTCAATTCTCTAAAAGTATTGTACTCCCCCATTGCATGTCCCCTGGGCGAACAATCCAGGCAGACTGATCCCATTGATTCCCACCTTTGTACGCACTGCTTCGCCCAATGTGTCCATTTTATGTGTTTTATGTATAAGGATTCCAAACAATTTTGTTTGAATAGAGGGTTCTGCTAGAAAAATATTTTTAGTTCAGAAAACAGCGAAAGGATCTCTCAGTTTCCTTCCAGTTCTAAGATTCCATGTGACTCTATAAAAATAGTTTTAATCTTCTTTACAATTTTCATTCTCTACCTTTCAGAAAGTTAATTTTATGAACTATTTGGGAAGCATCGCACTGAAGATGGCTTAGGGTCTGGCAAACGTTTTCGGTTTTCCCTGAGACAGGGCTCCAGATGGAAGAATCGTGAGCGGCAGGGTGGACGGTGCATCGTAGTGGAGGTGAGACAGGAGCGTGGTGGTCTCCGTGGGAGGGGAATTTAATACGGAGAAATGTCTTTTCTCTTAACTCTCTCATTTAAGTAACCTGGAATATCTTACATCTCTGATTTCTGCTGGGCAGGAAGATCTTTTCGATCTGCCTGTACCCTTAGTGCTCGTTCCTATCAGCCAGAAAACACACCAAGCCGTATGTATCATGGAGTCCTGTGCAGCTGTGGTACCAAACCTGGTTTGTGGTGGGCTGGTGGGCCTGCGCCTGGCACCCCTTCCCCAAAGGCTCCCCGCATTGAGTCTGGTAGTAATCCTCTTTCCTCCTCACGCCCTAGCACCCCCAGGTTGCCCCTTCCTACAGTGTAGAACCACGGCCCTGCTGAGGTTTTCTCTCACCTACTGTTGTTCTCATTTTAGGAAAGAATAGAGGATATCTTGATACATAATAATAATTGCCAGTGCTTATTAAGCATTTACTTTGTGCTAGGTTCTGTTCCAAGAGGTTTACATGTATTAACCTGTCTAGTTCTCCTAAGAACCCTGTGAGGGAAGCACTGTCATCTCTACCATTTACCAATGAGGAAACAGGCACAGAGAAGTTAAGTAACTGACTTACGTGAGCAGGTGGCACAGCTAGGATCTGAATCCAGACAGCCTGTGCTGTTAACCACCACGAGATGTGCAGGCTACGTTTTACATGTGCCTTTGGAAGACAGCTATTTGAATTGCTTACCTTTTCTTGCCATTGAGGCAATCCCAACAGGGCTAGAAAGAAGCATAATGGCATTTAGAAAGCAATGAAATAGTGCATGGCTAGTGATCTAGAACAGAACTACTATTTCTCCCACTGGTCTTCTGGGGAACAGGAGTTAAAATTCAGCATGCCAGTGACACTGTTCGGCTCCTGCAATGTGGGGGCGAACATGCCCTCCATTCCCTCTTGCCCCTGTGGGGGAAGAGGAATTTCCCTGCTTTCTCTCCCATGGCAGTGGGGACAGGTCCAGAAACAAGGGAATAGGCATCCTCAGTGAAGTGGGGGTTTCTAGGGCAGAGATGCAGCCATGGACAGGAGGGAACAATTGCTTTGATAATTACTGTTTTTATTTTGCAACTTCTATGACCAATCAAGTTATCTCAATTTACATAAAGCTTTTTTTTCAGTTGAGAGAGCAGCATTTTTGTTCAGTTTCATATAAATAGAAATGATCTGTGTTGTAGAACATTCTAGAAAGCATGGGTCACACCATTCTCCTTTTTATTCCTTTGGTCACTACCATAGTTGAAGGCCGATATTGCATTAATTCTATAGCCCATTTCCTCACCTCCAGTAACTCCCCTCTGAGTCATTCTCTGTGCTGTTGCCTGGATTATTGTCTAAAAACATGAATCTGATTGTTTTCGTCATACACAAAACCCCACATCATCTTCCCCTTGTCTAGGGAACAACCCTGGAAGCCAACCTATCCTTCCAGCTGTACACGTCATGTCCTGCACATCTTAGGTCTTTTCTTCATTTTCCTGCCCCTCAAAATCCTTCCCGTTCTCTAAGACCTCTATCATATGCGACCTTGACTTTAAAGCATCTCCCGATGCCCCAAATGCAAGGAACTTCCTCCTCCAGCTCCTTCCCGATGTCTCCATCTCTCCATTGCTCCACATCTGGCAAGAGCAGCAGCCCAGGATGTTTTGGAGACCATACAGAATTCTTCGAGTTACAATTTCAAGTTCATTCTGCTCACGGCCTCTGAGCACCTGGACCCAGGTATATGATTAAAAGAAAAAAATCTCCTTCCTTCATACTTCCCTCCTGATGCTTTTTCAGCTTTGTCTCCCCTTCATCTCTAGATGCCACTTTAGAAACAGCAATCTACTACATAGCGACATTCTATTCATGTAGCTGGACATGTTACAACATGGTCAGATGGTTCTCAGATGATTTTAAGTTCTTTTGAGGCATTTAATTATGACCACATGGATGCAGGTTCAATGTGAGGGTAGGCTGATTTTTTTCCTGGAACAGAGAGCTAAAATCTAGTGCTATTTTTTAGAACACAGTCTCAAAAACTTTACAAATTTGTAAAACAAACAACAAAACAAAAAAAACACTGCAATTACCAAACGCCAATCTCTTTTCCTTAGAGAAGCCAAGACACTTCAGTGTCATTGAAAAGTTTTCTTTTGTTTGTTTTGTTTGAGCAGGATCAAATACTGGGGCTAATTTACCAGCTGCTTCTCTGGAGTTCATCAAAATTTGCATAACTCTCCCCCCCGCCCCCCCAAAATTTACTTTGGTTTTTAAAATGATTGAGTTTAATCTTTCTTGTAGTGGTTGCTAACTTTGTATGATAGCTTTCTTAAGTGGCATGAGGGTAAAAGATAATATACATTTGTTACTGCCCAAGTGGGCTCGTCTGCCCGCTGCAAGACATGCCAATAGGTGGTAGGTGAGAGAGGTGGTAGGAGAGAAAAGACTTTATCACAGCTTGCTAGCAAGAGGGAAGATGGCCGACTCATGTCCAAAAGAACCATCTCCCAGAACAAAGACTACAGGCCAGTTATACATGGGGCTGGTCTCCCGGTGGGGAAGGTGACTGATCTCTGGGTGGGGCAGACATCTGGTCCCAGTTCCTGATAGTCCTTTGTTTTGCTGGATATGCATCAGAGAATAGAGGAACACCTGTACTCTGATCGTTCCCTTGTCATTGATGATGGCTATCTGCATAGGCTCTCTGCCCGGGGAGTCATCACATTCCTAAGGAACTCATGAGAACAAAAGCTATCATCTTAAAGCAGCTGGGAGGGGCCACAAAATCTACAGAGCATATCTGGGCTAGTTAATCAGGTCATTTAAAGTTACAATATGGTTCATTTTCTACAATATGGCTTCCCTTATGTCAATTTTGTGTTGAGCCAGTATCACATTGTTATTCTATCTGTTCCAGAAGATTTCTGATTATGTCATCAGGATAGAGATTAAACGGTATCATTTAAATGTTTTTACATGGATCATTTATATAATTAGTTTAATAGGTTATTTTCATTGTGGAAAAAATAAAAAGAGAAACAGCCCTTACTCTTCCCAAACAAAAACGGTCAAGAGATAAACAGAAGCTGTGGGATTAAAAATCATTGTTGCTTTCCTCTGCCAATAAAAGGCGCAGAAGGACCCGCATTTCCAATTCTGATAGTGGGGTCATGGTTAAGCTGCCCATTGACATTGAAAATTATATCTGGGGAGTGTTCTGCACACACTTGGTAGCGACCGCTGGACTCATCAAGTTACATGACCAACTTTGATTTTGATAAAGGCTACTGACTAGAAACCTATTAAGAGCAGCTGATACGTGGTTAATTTTTTAAAGAAAACATCAGTCTCCTTTCAGGAGTAAGTACTAAGAATTCATTTTTGTGCCTCTCCCTTTCCCACTTGAGTTTTTGCCCCTAAGAAAGTGGAAATGGATGATGTGTACGACATTAGAGTTTTACACTTTGGCAAAGCAAAAAATTGTGACAACCTCCCTTTTAAACCTACCATGCATGTTCAAGGCTATAGGAGAGTGCCAGAACCTTCGGGCTAAAACCCGCCAGCTCCCCACACATCTCGAGTCCATTCCCATACGATTTCCCTCTTTGAATCCCTCCATGACCACCTCACTTTCCCTCCTTGTCTGCTCCCCTCCAACAGAGTCAATTCTTTCATCCTCTGGGTTCCCATGGCACTTTAGAGAAATCCCTCTCACAGGATTATCACATAGTATTGCAATTCTTCTTGGTTTGTTCATTTACGCCCTCAGGCTAGTCTGCGGGGGGTCTGGGGAAGGCGATTGTGTTTGTATCTGTCTCCAAGACTAGACCCTGAATCAGCAGAGCTCATCCTGTTCGTCCCTCTCTCACCACCACCATTGGTACATATTCCTCCCTCTCTCACCATACCAAGCTGTAAAGGCTTAATAGATGAATAAATAATGAGTGTCTGGGAAAAATATCCTCCAGAATTAGTCACCCCAAATAGGCTGAGTCTATCTGGACCCGTCTATGGCTGATCACTGCTTTCAGCCCAAAAAAATAGAGTGGTCCCTGCCAGATGCCGGCAGGCTAATTTCCAAGCCCTGCTGCTATGTTTTGATCAGGTAATATGAATGGTCTTGTGTTAGTTTGCTTGGGCTACTGTGACAAAGTACCACAAACTGGATGGCTTACACAATAGCCATCACAGTCCTGGCGGCCAGAAGCCCCTGGTCAAGGTGTTGGCAGGTTTTGTTTCTCCTGGGACCTCTCTCCTCGGCTTGCCGATGACTGCCTTCCTGCTATGTGTTTATGTGGACTTTTCTGTGTGCACATCCCTGGTGTCCCTCCATCTTATGAAAACACCAGTCAGATTGGGTTTGGACCCCACCCTAAAGGTTTCACTTTAACTTACCTCTTTGTAGACCCTATCTCCAAATATGGTTGCATTCTGAGGTACTGGGGGTTGGGAGTTCAATATATGAACCCTGGTGGGGGACATAGCCCATAAGCCCATGTGTCAGCCCATAAGAGGCCCTGACACAAGTTATCCAGTTTACTATCAATAGGTGGATTTACAAAGATCCCACTGCCAGATAAATAGAGAGAGCTATTTGCCTTTGGAATCAGTCTGAGGCCCATCTAAGGGACACTTCCGGATGTCTCACAATTCACATATTGAGATTCATGAGTGCAGAACCCCAAGGGCATTTCAGGAGGGCCAGAGTTTGGGCTGCCGTGGTAGGTGGGATGGTTGGGAGGGAGGATCTGTTGGGGTGAAGAATGTAGAGAAAACTTTGTGCTTCATTGGAAAACTATGATTTGTTTTCTAGAGCAGGGGTTGGCAAACTTTTGCTGTAAAAAGCCAGACAATAAATATTTTATCTTTGCTGGCCATATAGTCTCTGTCGCTACTACTCAAGAAAGCCATTGGAGCTGAAAAGTAGCCATAGGCAATGCCTAAATAAATGGGTGAGGCTGTGTTCCAATAAAACTTTATTTACAAAAACAGATGGCTGGCTGGATTGGGCCTGAAGCCTCAGGTTGTCTAGAGCACACCCTTCCTGAGTTATCTGATTCTGATTTTGTCACTGACCGACTGCCCGACTGCCCGGAGTAACTCAAAGGAGGTTTCAGAAACACTTAATTGTTTCTCAAAGGTGTTTTTTAGTTATGTTAAGAGATGCAGGGGCCTGGTCTAGTGGCATAGTGGTTAAATTTGTGCATTCCACTTTGGCAGCCTGGGGCTTGACAGTTCGATCCTGGGCATGGATCTAGCACTGCTTATCAGGCCATGCTGTGGTGGCACCCCACATAGAAGAATTAGAATGACCTACAACTAGGATATACAACTATGTACTGGGGCTTTGGGGAGAAAACAAAAGATGGAAGACTGGCAACAGATGTTAGCTCGTGGCCAATCTTCCTCACCAAAAAAAAAAAGGCATAAAAAAAGAGATGCAATCACCAACTACCCTGAAACAGTCCTAACCCCCTGTATGAGTGACGCCTGCACAGATGGGCTGAGAAGCGTCCAAGAGTCACCTTTGCTTCATTTTAATGTAAAGATCTCCAGCCCAGGAGAAGCTTAGGCCTTATTAGTGTAACGTGATATATGTGGATGCATATTTTCAGACTGTGCGTGTGAGAGTGAACACCCACCTCTACATATGATGACAGAAATTCCCTTTTTTAAAAAAGTTTATTTTCTTTTTACATTTTTTTTTGAGGAAGACTGGCCCTAAGCTAACATCCATGCCCATCTTCCTCTACTTTATATGTGGGACAACTGCCACAGCATGGCTTGATAAGCCATGTATAGATCTGCGCCTGGGATTTGAACCAGCAAACCCCAGGCCGCTGAAGCAAAGTGCACAAACTTAACTGCTGTGCCATCGGGCTGGCCCCCAGAAATTCCCTTTTGAATATTCATTCCCCATCTGAAATAAAAGGTACCCATTTTTCCTTGCTTGGGGCCCACAGCTTTGGAAGTGATTCCCCGCTATCTCTTTATTTGCTGCAAATAAATTTTACTTTGTGTGACAACTACTTCTGGAGAAGGCTTTGATTTCAATTCACCAAGAAGCAGACCCACTTTGGTTCACTAACAATTTTATGTGGATTCTGAGCCCATCATTTGAGCTATTTTACAACTCAGTTAAGTTATAGACAAACAAGAACAATGAAAAATAATTCTTGACTCTAGAGATGTAAATTTTTGACTCTAAGAGATTCAGTTGACTTCCTTCCCCTCCTATGGAAGAAGCTAGTGTTGCCTGAATTTGCACATTTCTTTCAATATTCCTGATCTACAAATATGTTTATTCTTTGGATTCTCCAGTTCTATTTCCTCATTAATAATGAGGTAACTAAAATCTTCAACACACATTCATTTTATATCTATATAAGAGTCATGATTTTGTTTTTTTTTCTTGGAAAATTATGCTTTAACAAACTGGACACTGTTTGCAAAGGGCTTGGAAGCTGTGCAAAAAGCATTGGGGTTTTGCCCTCTGGGACAACGGTCTTTAAACTTTTTGGTCTCACAACTTTGTCAGCAAATATTTCTTAGCCACTGTCCCTTGATATATGAATATAATATACTGTAGACAGACTAACATATATAAACATACACAAAAACAGAATTGGAGAAATACAGAATTTCTAATAGTTTCTTTGCATATTGTAATGGATTCTCTTCTTAAGACCTTTGGTTTCCTTTCTTGTTGGGAGACTAATTTTCTGGACAATAGAGAACCAAAAATAGTAACCAACTGAAAAAAAAAAAGAGAGAGAGATTGAGTTAAGCCCAATAATACACCAAAAAAGCAGGTTGTTGTAAAAAGTAACTGTAGTTTGAGTTGACTAGCCTAAGGGGATGGCAGAATTCTTCTTAAGCAGAGAACTGCCCCTTGGTTCTAGAAAATAAATTCATGGAACTGATAGGTTATAAAAGGTGAGCCCAGGTGGCCATAGTCTAGAAGGAAGCAGCTTCAAGAGGAAGAGTTAAATTGTTTGTCTAATAAACATGAGAATTTTGGTTTTGTCTGCTAGAGCTAGGGATGGGGGCATTTGGGACTCTGGCAGAGAAGTTAGGAAGAGTCTGCTCTGAAGAGGTAATGTCCTGAATAACATGGCAGAGTGAGAGGTCATGGCTTCAAGTGGATCATGGCCTGTGAGACAGAAAATGCCCAATAAATATCTTTAAACAATGTTGTTGATGATCCTTTCCTTCTGCTATCATTATGCTCTCTTACATCCAGGGGGTCAGTAAAAATCTGTTGTGCTTAACAGATTGGAACATGAAACAAAGAGATGGTAATTCCAAAATTCCTTAAGGTGACCAGAGGCAAAGAGAGCCAAGATCTGAGGCTGAGCTGGGAGTGAGCTGAGGAGCCAGGTTGGGGGAAGAAGCAGAGAAGGGGCTGGTTGCAAGATGAACGAACTCAGGGTGCAGACTACAAGACTGGGAACCTTCAAAGTGTGATGGGGGAAACTATGTCCAGCAGTACAGTAAGGTGTGCCTGAACAATGCCATTCATGTTTAAGGAAAGATGACGCTCAACACTGGAGTACTTGGAGAATTTCCAGAAGCAGACTGCTTGGTTACCTGTTTTGAAAAACGTTGTGGTAATAGAGTACAGAGAAAAGATGTTAGAAATGGGAAACTAGTTAAGAGATTGCTGGAACGAAGGTGATAAGAACAGAATGAGGGAAGAGGGAGTGCTGACTCTAGAGGTAGTTTAGAGGTAGAGTCAACAAGACTGTAGGATGATTCACTATAGGAGGTGAGAAAAGAGGAGAGTCAATGAGAAATAACATTTACATAGGTTGGGCAATTGTGTGGTTGGTGACGTGCCGTTCACTGAATTTAGGAAACATGCAAGGAACAGATTTTCAAAAAAGACAGCGAGTTCACTGTGGGATACACTGAATTTGAGATGCCAACAAAACATCCTGGTGGAGGGGCGTCTGTACAGGCACAGTGGTTAAGTTTGTACCTCCCGCTTGGGGTGGCCTGGAGTTTGCCTGTTCAGATCCCTCATGCGGACCTATGCAGCACTTGTCAAGCCATTGTGTGGCAGCCATCCCACATAAAATAGAGGAAGATGGGCATGGATGTTAGCTCAGGACTAATCTTTCTCAAAAAAAAAAAAGATATTCCTGATTGGAAGATTAAAAAAAAAGTCCTGGTGGGGATGGCCCATAAAGAGTTGAGAATACAGATTGGCTTAAGGAGTCTCAGGAGACAGCTCAGGGCCAAAGACATCTCTCTGGGAATTGTCCTCTAAGAGGTGTCGTGATTTTTGTTTCTTGCCCTTTGATAAATATTAGGAAAGCAATGCTCTTTTACTTTATTTACTCATGCATTCAAAAGTATTTCATGAGTGGACAAACCACATGGTAGACTCTAGGGACAAATGATGAATAAGATCCTTTAGAAACTCATAGTTTTAGCAGAGAATTTGGCCACAGACTAAAAGCAGAGATGGGGACCGACTTGCAACCCCAGCGTTGGTATAAAGATTATTTTAAGCTGGAGACATTTGAGATTCAACAGATGCAGAAAGAAGCCCTCTCAGAAGCTTTCCTTATCTGCCTAAAAGCAGAAACTTCTGAGAAATGAGGCTTGCCTTAAATTCCCTCTTCGGGGCGGATCTGTCCCCAGGAGAGAGCAAGAGTAAACCTACCATAAATCCCCTCTGGGAGGAGGTTTTTTGGCCCTAAAGAAGCTGGAAAGACTACTCATACCCGTACAAACAAACATTATCACAAACTTTCTTATCTCCTATTTGTTCTCCTAAAAAATCCATTTGTCTTTTCTAAAGAAACCTATTTGTTCTTACCATAAGAACCTTTTTTGCTCCCTCCCTTTCCCCTATTAAGTTAGGTACATAAGCCCCAAATTCTAGTCATCCCTTTGAGTTACTCATCACCGGGCACTCCCACATGTATGTGCATTGTACACATAAATAAACATTTTCTTCTGTTGATTTGTCTTTTTTTTCAGTTTAATTCACAGGCTCTAGCCATTGAACATAAGAGAGTTGAAGAAAAGTTTTTCCTCTTCTACACAAGGAAGAGAGAAACTTCCATTCTGAATGGCTGGGCTAATGAAAGTGGCATTAAATAAAATGGGCAACATAGAAAGATGACCAGGTTTGGAAGAAAATGGCAGAGGCAATTCAATTTTGGACTTTTTAATGTACACAGAGTAGTGAAGGAGTAAATTTATCTTACGATTTATATCCACCCAGGCTTCTCATACATTGTTCACCCATCACCACTAGTGTTTTCTTCTTTCTCTTCCTAGACTCACATACTCTTCCTGACACTATCTCCTCCAAGTACAGACAGAAAAGATAAAGTGGCTGAGACATGGGACTTGACACCCTTCCATGGCTTATTACCCATACGGGCTTCCCCTCCAACTTTTCCACTGGGTTTCCAGTCTGCTCATCTTGGGGTTTTTCCAGGCCTTAGTACAGCTCAAATCCATCCAGGAAATGGGTATTGAATTTCTTCTTCTTTCCAGCTTGGCTATTTCCCAAACTCCCCTTGAGACGAGTTATATTTAGATTTAGCTCTTTTCAGAGCAAAGTCGCCTATATCAGCCTTGGATCAGAAAACTCCCAAAACCCTACACAAACATCAAGGACTGTTTCAAGGACTTGGCTCCAATGAATACCTTTCACATGTTCAACTTTCCTGTTCTTTCTATTGTTGACTGTCTAGAAGTTTCAATGGCTGCAACGTGCCTCAGGGTATTGTCACTTGCTTTGCTCTCTAATTATCTCAGGTGTTTAATAGTTTTCTGTCTTACTCTTCAAGAAAAGAAATAATTTGATACAGTTCCATAGTATTTCTTCAACTTAATTCAGCACTGGGAGCATAATAGGACTCAGTTAATAATACTTGTTTGAATGAAATTAGATGGAGTTATGTGGACTTTTAAATTTGATCAAACTGGTTTTTTAAATTCAAACTACAAACCCAAAGTTGCCATCTTCATGACTTTCTTTTGTGTACGTGTGTATGTATTTTGATAAACTTTTTCATAGTCTCTGCTCAGAGAGAACCCATGGATACACGAGAAAGAATGGAGGCTCTTATGCCACAATGTGATTTTTGTTGTTGGCTATGACTTTGGAAATCAAGAATGTTCGGTCAATACACATTCCAGAATTCCAGGCCTACACATTCTGGCTTGGTTTCAGCATGTTGACTCTATTAACGGAACTTGAAAATATACGCCATTTTCCACTCTTTATGCAATTGTCTTAGGGTGGAATTTTCTTTTCTCCTCCCACCAGAATCTCAGCATTGCTTCAGCTCCCAATGTGTGCTTACACAATACTTTGTAAAACTGAGGGCTCTAGGATTTCCAGAGCACTGACATTTGACTTCTCCAGGACTGAGTTCCTTTGGGCCTTTTCCTTCACTGAGAGGGCAGGCGTAAAGGCTGAGGAGAGGAAGAGCAAGGTGGAAGGTTTTAGTGTTTAAAAAGAGAGAAAGATTTGGACCATATAATACATTTAAGTATACATATGTGAGGGCACCTGGAAGAAACTCTGGCTTTCAGTTTTCAGTGCAAACTGTGAGACTTTGCTCAGTTTATCCTGAGGTTTTAAAGCCTGTCCAGGAAGCTGGGGACTAGCTGATGACTTCATAGTGAAATCATGCAAAACCCATGAGCTCATGAGCTAGAAGATGAAACCGGACGAGACAAAAATGGCTTTGAGTGAAACTGCAGTAAGTCTGCACAAGATCATTCAAACCTGAAGAGGTAAAGTGGAGAAAACTGGGCCCCTGGAATTTGAAGACTTTCTTGCAGGGACTTGTAGTAAAGTGAAACTCCTTGGTTTCACCCAAGCCCTTGAAAGACTCTCAGAGAAACTGTAGGAGAACTTGAAAGCCAAGGAACACTTCCTGTTTGCTTTGTGCTATCTCTGATTTCAGTGAGTGCTATTCTCGGTGCTTAACGGGGTCACCAAGGTCAAGCCTTTTTTCCTCATCCTTCGTGCTCTCTCTTCATGTGCACTCTCTTTGTGTACAATCCCAGCGACCGTCATCAAATGCGTCTCACGGAGCTGTGCTGCACTGAGTCTAGACATACCTTTATCTAACATTTTGTCTGATACAGCAGGCCGTGTAATGCTGCTGGACCTGGCTCAGGCTCCCAGAAGCCCAGGCTGGTTTAGGGTGGCATTGGGATTGGCCCCCTGGCTATGACGACACCGAGGAGGACCTCAGAGACAATGATCAGGAACTACACCCATCCAAGTCAGGCTGATGGAGGAGGCATAGGTGTGGATCCGAAGGCAGAATCAGAGAGGTTGAATCCAGGTACAGGACCAAAGCTGAGAAAACCTTACCCAATGGAACTAGTTCAATGGAGCATGGAGGCCCCAGGATGTAGCCAAAGGTGCTTTTCCTAGGATACTAGAATCTTGGGCATGGAGGGGAGGCTGTTAAGTGCCTTGTATAGGTCAGTTGCTCAGAACAGGATCCATTCCAGTTTTACGCAGAAAGGATTTATTTCGGGGACTTACATGGTTTATAGTATCATTCAGAGGGCTGAAGAAGTGCACTCCAAATTAAAATTTTAGGAACAACTCCCTAAGTGACACCAAAGAACCAAGCCACCAAAGAACCCATAGTTTCTTCTGCGTTTGGAGGCTGTCTTCTCAATGAGGAAGCTGGCTCCAGGGCCCCCAACCATTGCCAAGATCAGGAGGCAGCTCTGATCAGGGTGCTTCTGCCACTCTCACCCTTGCTGGGCCTGCTACAGTCAACACTGCTAAATGAATGCCCAGCACATGTCTGACACTCAGGAATCCAGTGATGGAAGGCTGGGGCCTCTGCTACTGCCACAACAGGACAACAGATGCCCCTATAAGTGGCCTGCCCACAAAAGCAGCAAAAACAGCAGAAGCAGGGGAGGTCATTTTCACTAGACCTACCCCTAACAAACACGGGGTGCTAAAGTACAAAGAGAGGCCCTCCTACTGTATATCTTAAGTTCTGAGAGCTACAAATCAAGCTACAGATAGGTTCTACCCTCCTAGCTTGACAAATACACCTTCATCACAATGTGGGCATTCAGAGTCAAATTTAGATCCTTGAAATCTTCTGAAGAATGTGCCAGAATGTGGCAGTGTGGGAGAGCTGACCCCTGGCCTCAGTCTGTTTGCACCATTGGCTTGTCTTACTCTGCCAAGGGCTTTGTGCCCACGCGTGTGGATGCTCCAGGTCACACATCCAAGCTCTGTTGAAAGTCCAAACTCCTCTCCCCTGATGCAAACGATGCCCATTAGCCACCCATTGTGGAGCATGCTTGGCTCGAAAATTTTACCCTCAGCATCTACTCCTCTCATTGTTTTCTTCTCTATCCAAGCAGTTGATTTCAAAGGTTTGGGGAAGTAAGAAATACTTTTCCTTACAAAGAATTGAAAGCCTGTTGGTCTACAGTCTAAGAGAAAATTTGGCAAAGAAGAGAGATGCGTGGGTGTTGGCAGTATCAGGTTCCAATGGGCAAGTTTCCCAAGTTCTCAAAGCTTCAGTCTCTTCATCTCTGAAATGGGAATAATAGGGCTGTTTTTTAGGAAAATGCATGCAAAGTGCTTAATATAGTGCCTCAGCTCACTAATAATAAGTGCTCAAAAAGAATATCAGCTATTATTACTGTCATTGTGGTTACAGATTATTAGGTAAACTTGACTACATGGGAAAAGTCAAATTGTGAAGACCGTCTTGGGCCTACAACCAGATTGCTAATCAGATGAATTCTTGCACCCTGCACTCAGTTTCTATGCCTTGAGTTAGTTATAGTCACTGCTTAGAGCAAGCTGGAAAATAGTCTTCGTCTTGCTTGCCGGTTTTGGCTGATAATGGCTGTGTGGAGAGCTGTGTTGAGGAGGAGCCTGAAGCCAAATCTGGCAATGCTGTGATCAATTAATGTCTGCCTGGGTGTGGGAGTAGATAGGTCTGTGTGTGTGCCAGATACCTCCCATCCCTGGACTAGACTCCATTCCTAAATGGTAAGAAGAAGATTCCTAAGCAGTAGGAAAGTAGGAAACACTGGGTTTGAGGCCCACTTCTCCCACCCCCTGGCTCTGTGACCAGAGGCCAGGCATTTAACCCACCTTTGCTTAGAGGCTTCTTCTGTAAAATGAGGATAGCCAGGTTTACCTCGCCTTATAGGGCTGTTTGTGAGGATCAAATGACATAACGCTTGTTAAAACACTGGGTCAACTCCCAGTGTTGAGGTGTTGCTTAAATGCAAGGTGTTTGTTACAGTGTGTGGTATTTGGCCAGTTTGTACTTGACAAGGAAGATGAGCCAAGTCAGTGATAGTTTTGGTTGGCCTCTGCCTGCATCGTCTTGGTCTGACTCTGCATCCTCCCTTAGTTTCTGAGTGCTGGTCCATTGGGAGAGAGCCTGGTAGGGCAGAAAGACCTTGTATTTAAAGCCAGATGCTGCCTCACTTATGTGAATGTATGATTTAGGTCATTTCCTAGCCTCTCTGAGCCTCAGTTTCTTCATCTGGAATGTGAAAAGTGGCTAAAGATAATAATGGCATCCATCTCAACTGTCTCCCGGGCCAGGGAAACTCAAAGTGGTTATGATCCTTTACTATGATCTGAGCCAAATGAATCTTCACCCTGCAAACCCTCTCGCCTGCTACTCCCTCCTCCCCTCCAGGATCCCTAAGCAGCCTCCAACATTCTCATCCTATCATTGGTTTAAATTGAGGCACAGCCTCCGTGAACTCTTGGTATCAATGCTAGAGTGCCAAGGCAAAGTCAGGATTGGGCCAGAAATTGGAGGTGAGGAGAACATGAAATGGAAGCTAAAACTTAGTTTTCAAAACAGGTGGAGTGGGAGTGTGGCCTGGGTTGAGTAGAGGAAGTGCTGGGGAGGTCCAAGGTCAGACCCCAAACCCACAAGGAGAAAAGGGAGGGTTGCAAAGATTCAGTGGAGCAAATTTGGGATCAGAGTCAGCCAGTGTTGATGAACAGGTTGGCCCCGAAGCATCAGTCCAAGGCAGTTCCCCAGCCTCTGCTTCCTACTCCTCAAAAAGTTCTGGGCCTTTGAACTAAGAACTAAGCGTGTTAGAGGCCCAGTGTTCTGAGGCTGCTATGAAACACACATACCCACTTGCACCCAAATTTGTTTCCTCTCTCCACTCTCCATATATTCCTTCTTTATACTTAAGCAAAGAGAATTAACAGTTTGATCAAGGCTTTCTGCGTTAGTTTCCTAGGACTGCCTAACAAAGTACCACAGACTGTGTGGCTGAAACAACAGAAATTTATTATCTCACACTTCTGGAGGCTGGATGTCTGAGATCAAGGTGTTAGCAGGGTTGGTTCCCTCTGAGGGCTGTGAAGGAAAATCTGTTCCATGCCTCTCTCCTAGCTTCTGGTGGTCTGCTGACAGTGTTTGGCATTCCTTGGCTTGTAGATGCATCACCCTGATCCCTGCCTTCATCTTCACACGGCATTCTCCCTGTGTGTGTCTCTGTGAGCAAATTTCCCCTTTTTATAAAGACCCAATCATGTTGGATTAGGGGCCCACCCTAATGGCCTCATCTTAACTTGATCATCTGCAAAGACCCAATTTCCAAATAAGGTCACTTTCTGGGGATTAAGACTTTAACATATGAATTTTGGGGGGACACAATTCAACCCATAGCAGTCTCCTTGCTTCTTTTCAAACCAGGGTGGTTGAATGAAGATGAGGAATGAGGTAAAACAAAACACTAGGGTAACACAGAATCTGTTTTTGTTCACTTAGCAACTAGAGGAGCAGTGATGCTGTGTAGACTGTTTCCTCTTATTCTGCTGGGACAGGGGAAAAGGACTTTCAATACTGTAATTTCAGAGCTTAGAACAGTCCTGGTATGGAGTAGATATTCAACTAATAATTGCTCAATTACTAATGAATGAAGGAAACTCAGCCCATACTAGCAGCCATTGATGGTTTACACTCTGGTACCCAAGTCTTGCCTGGCCTGGAGAAAGGACACATGAAATGGTGGTTGAATTTCCCATCAGTTTCTCCCATAGAGTAGGCACGGCCTTATCATTAGGAGCTGAGCCTTACCAGGAGTGGAATGAAGAGCTTCAGGTGGTAAGTCTCCGAGGGCTGGGCTCTTTCTTAGCCTGTGTCCCTTGCTGCTCTTCAGTGATCTCAGCCCACTCCCTGTCACCTTGGGGCCCCATTCTATAGTCAATCTTGAGACCTGAACTAAGCTTTATATTTCTAAGCAGTCACAAAATCCCTTCCCTTACCAAAGCTTACTGATCCTGCATCTCACTCATTATCAGCATTATAGGGTTGGAAGAGCCTCAGTGATGATCAGGTTCCACCTTTTAATCTATAAATGAGGGGCTGAGGTTACATAATGAAGTGATTTGCCTAAGGTCACACAGCCAGGCCTCCTGACTCCTGGCCTATGGCTCTTCCTTTATCCTTAATCCTGTTGTCTGTTGGCTGACTATTGGTAAAGAATTTATCAAATATAGGAATCCTTTTGAATGTGTTAGATAGGAAAATGCTGTAATCTAGTTCGAATACTCAGGTGTCCCCAGAGTGTGAGGACATTGGTGGAGACTTGGGGCATTTGGCTCGTTGCAAAGAGGCACTGGGTCAGGCCCTTCACACTTTCAGCCTACAAGCTCTATTTGATTCACCTACAGGGAAAGCTAACTTTCGATCCTGGATTCCCTTGCATCAACTCTCCCACCATCCAGAGACAAGAGAGTCCTTGTGGAAAGCCAGGCCATGGCCCAATCTTGACCTTGCACTGGGCTGCCCTTTCTTGTTTCCCAGCTGTTCCTTGGCCCAGCCAGTTTCACTGAGATTGAACAATGGCTCCAGTCTATAGG
Organism: Equus caballus; assembly: GCF_041296265.1. NCBI lineage: Eukaryota > Metazoa > Chordata > Mammalia > Perissodactyla > Equidae > Equus > Equus caballus. Next base: position 45,377,843 of record NC_091704.1, read on the forward strand.
TAGTGAGCTCATTGCCTGTTGCACATGCTTCTTTTGTACAATGGCCAGGCCAAATGAAGGACAAGATGTGGCCCTAACCATCACTCTTAGAGCTCGTTACAGTTTACAGTGTCCTGAGAGATGACTGATGGGGGCCCTAGCAGCCATCTTGTGCTCCCCCAGCACCCAGCCAGCCCCACCAATGCTGTTGAGATGGCTTCTCATTGTTTATTGTAGGCCAGGCTTACTTGCAGTGCCTGCCTTATCTGAAAGGCTCAGCACGGATTTGTAAAACCTAAACTGCCATTAAGTAGCTGACTTTAATAAGTAAAAACCAACCAACCAACTGAACTGGAGAAGGAGGGTGAAAGTTCCCATTAGAGTTACCAGATTTGACAAATAAAAACACAGGATGCCCAGTTAAATTTAAATTTCAGGTAAACAATGAATAGTTTTTTTATTATAGTATATCCTGTGCAATATTTGAGACATAGTCATACTAAAAATTATTTGTTGTTCATCTGTATCTGATATTCACTTTGAACTGGGTGTCCTGTGTTTAGCTGACAACCCTAGTTCCTGTGGAGTTCCATGGTCAGGATTTCCTGTGAAACACACCTTGACTCTTGACTGTTGGAACGAAGTCTGGGACTCTTCCAGTCTTGACATTAGCAGCTCTGCTTGATTGTTACTGTTCACGAGCACCTGACCAGGGGCTTCGGGGAGTTCCACAGGAAGGCTCGTGGATGGTCCCTGCCGCTGGGAATTCCCGGCAACAAGAGGTTCAGAGCCAGCTCTTGGAAAATGCAAATGTAACTGAAGTCAGTCAGTCCATTTTTATGTAGGCACTCTAAGTACAAAGGGCTTCCATGTACCTTCTCATTTGATTCCTCAACATCCCTGAATAGGATCAGGCATGTGTTATCACCTCTGGTTAAGATGAGAAAACACTCGGGAAATATTGGCCAAGTCAGTGCCTGGAAAGTAAAGACTCAAAAGCCATCCTGGCTGTCAGGGGTTAAGACCACCTTTCCTTTGTTATTGGAACGTACTGCTTTATTATGATAGTCGAATATATTTCTCCAAAAACCATTGCATTTTTCTCTCTATAAAAGTAATATTTGATTTTTGAAGCACACTTGGAAACAGATAAAGAAGAAAGGAAGGCAAATCAGCAAGGAAAGCAATTCCACAATTACATGATAACTACTGTTTACAGGTAGGTGTAGGGTCTTTCATTGTGTCCTCTTTATATATATTAACATATTACATCTTAGTCAGCTAGGGCTGCTAAAACAAAATAGCACAGACTGCATGGCTTAAACAACAGACGTTTATTCCTCACAGCTCTGGAGGCTGGAAGTCCAAGATCAAGTTGCCAGCTGATTGGGTCTTGGTGAGAGCTCTCTTCCCGGCTTGCAGACAGCCACTTTCTCCCTGTGTCCCCACATGGTACAGAGAGGAAGCTCTGGTGTCTCTTCCTCTTCTTGTAAAGCTCTACTCCCATCTTCAGGGCTCCATCCTCATGACCTCATCTAAATCGAATTACCTCCCAAAGGCCCCACCTCCTAATGCCTTCACATTGGGGGTTAGGACATCAACATATAAATATTGGAGATAAACAAACACTCAGTTCATAATATATTATTAGTTTTAAATAAAAAAGGCAAAGTCCTCTTATGCAGATGCATTCACATGAGTGATGTAAATATAGATGAGTGATTAGTTATGCATGTGAAGATAATCATATGTATATATGCACAAATATATCTATATGTAATATGTACTTCAATGATTTTGAAATTAGATGATTCATTTTTGGCATTAACCAGTACTCAGGACTAAGCCCAGAAAGAGGGTAGAAAGTAGCAGATAAACTTCCAATAAAGAACAAAAAGTGGGCAGTGATGGATGCAGGGCAACATTCTACCACCATGAAGGTGAAGCTGTTTCCACAAGGAAGTATTCCTAGTCAAGAATGAGTGTGTGGTGGGTGAGGAGGTATAGCTAAAAAGGTCTATCCCTCATGCTTTCGCATTAAAATATTGACTTATGCTGACTACTATTCCCCAACAGTTGGTTTCCCCTTTGGACAGAGGCGCTGGTAAAACCTAATTCAGAGTTGATGTCATTGTGACTTTAGAGGCACTAAGGACTCAGTTGTAACATGTCTGTAATCAATATATTTATAAATAACTCATGCTCATATATGATCTCAGGACAACTTATTGTTTCAGGGTTAGAGGCCATTCTTCATTTAGGAAGGTCAATACTATAAAACTGGGAACCTTTTTATCCTATGGCCGCTAAAAGGCTTGGTTTTGTAGACAGTCACCAGACACTTAGGACAACACAGTCTGATGATGGCCTGGGGCCAGAATCAGAGATGTCTGTTGAGAGAGATTCTCCCGGGGTCTCTGGGCCAAGAGTGACCCACACCCAACATTCAGTTCACTTACCCTACTGCAGGCTCTGTCACCTAAAATAGCAGCTTATCATGTTTTTCCATCATATGATGTGCTAGGTCTCAGAGAAACTTCTTTTCCCCCAAAAATGGACCTTAAACACCCAGCTCCCCATGTAAGTGCAGCTCTTCAGAGCTTTGCAATCCACTCTCTAGCATGGCAGCAGATTCTGCAGGAAACTACAGGAGCGACCTTGGGGGCTGAAGATGATTCACCACCTCGTTCAAAGAGTCCGTCTGACCCTCTGGGTCTCCACTGGGTGGCCTTGCCTAGTAAGAAACACTGGTATAAGCCCTCAAGTAATACATGGCTGTGAAAATCGAGATCAATGCTGGCACCATTATATTCAGTTATTTTTAGTTGTACACTTATATATACATATGCATAGTGTTCTTTGTCTTCAGAGCAAACTTTTTATAAAGATATTCTTATATCTCTTGCTGGGCAAACTCAGAATCTTAAATGTATATTAAGTAGAATGAGCACCTACAAATGAAGCATCTATTAAAACATATCAGCATCTTACACCATTGTGATGCAGTATGGTTTGTTCAAGGTTAATCTTGCTTGGAAAGGAAAACGTTGGAAAGCTTTGTTTAAACCTACCAAACAGGAGAAGCAAATCAATACGAAACAAAACCCCAACCGGCCAATTGTTTCAGACCCGAGAGCGTGTTCTACTCATTTTTTTTTTGTTGGAAACATTTGCCTGGGACGTCATTTGTAATCACTTTTGAGGCAGAAATAGCATCAAGCTCCTAAGGAGAAGAAAATAGGAGCTCTAAGTGTAAATTCCTGAACCATGGAGGGAAAACCACACGCCAATGACTTCAACAACAGTAACTGCTTAGGCCCATGATTTTGAGCAATCATAATGAGCGCTGACAAATTGCATGGAATATTAAAACGCACCTAAAGCAGAATTTGAAATTCGAGTTCACTAATGCTACGTAGACTGATGAAACTCGTTAGTAAGGCTAAAGACTCAGTGCTGGGATGTCCTCGGTTATTCTAGACGTGCGAGTGCCACCTACTGGTAAACCTTACCTTTACTTAGAGGGTTGAGGAATTCTGCAATTCACCTTGCCCAAAGTCAAGGAAAACAGCACCATTCTCTGCTAGTGCTGACCCCAATTCAAATTCTTTTCCCTTTTCTCTTTTATTGTACCTTCCCTTAGTTATGGTTTTTTTTTTTTTTTTTTTTGGAAGATTAGCCCTGAGTTAACTACTGCCAATCTTCCTCTTTTTGCTGAGGAAGACTGGCCCTGAGCTAACATCCATGCCCATCTTCCTCTGTTTTATACGTGTGATGCCTACCACAGCATGGTTTTTTGCCAAGCGGTGCCATGTCTGCACCCGGCATCCAAACCCGTGAACCCCAGGCCACGGAGAAGCAGAATGTGTGAACTTAATCACTGCACCACCTGGCCGGCCCCGGTTCTGTTTTCTAATTAATGCAAAGTCACCCATTTACTTTCTCTAATATCAAACATTTCCCTTCTCTTCTCCATGCCACTAGTCCAGGAGAGCCCAAGAACCCAGCTGCAAAACCCCTTCCACATTCCAGCTACTTCTACTCGACCCCTTTCTATTTCATGGCATGGGGTACAAGGGTTCCTTCAGAGAAAAGCCTCTGAAAGACAGCTTGGAAGGGCAGCAGAAGAGCTGAGAACAGTCGCACACCCATTACTTAATTAAGGAATTAATTAAGTAACATGTTTACTATTATCACGACTTCCAAGCTCAAAAATAATAATGCTGCTCATAGCAGCTGTCGTGGTGAAAATATATGGGAAAGATCTCATGTGGTTTTCTTTCGTATTTTCCGTTAAGGATGGATACGTATATGTATATTCTTATGCTATGGGGGGAAACAAATAAGTCAGCATATAGTTGAATTGATACAAAACAAATATAAGGACACAAAATGACAAGGTAGTAATGAAGGGAGGTGGCATATATCAAAATAAGAATTGCTCATCGAAGACTTTTTTTTGTTGAGGAAGATTAGCCCTGAGCTAACATCTACTGCCAATCCTTCCCTTTTGCTGAGGAAGCCTGGCCCTGAGCTCACATCCGTGCCCATCTTCCTCTACTTTATACGTGGGACGCCTACCACAGCATGGCTTCCCAAGCCTTGCCATGTCCACACCCAGGATCCGAACCGGTGAACCCCGGGCCTCCTAAGTGGAAGGTGGAAACTTAACCACTGTGCCACCGGGCCAGCCCTGCTCATCAAAGATTTTGAAAGATTGTGCCAATGTTCACTCCCTCCAGCAATTCATGTGACTGCGTCTTGTAACACTCATCAGCATTGACCATTAACAGATTTTTGAGTCTTGATATGTGAAAGATGGCAACTCTGATAACAGGCATTTATTTCACTACTATTAAGGGTAACCATTTTTTATATGTTTATTTTCGTATGTAATTTATCTTACATGCAAATTGTTCACGTCTTTTTCCCATTTATCAATTGGATTAAAATCTTTTTTTCTTATAGGTATTCATAGACAGCTATTAGAGGAAGAATATTAATCCTTAATGTTACATACATGAATTAGCATTGTTCTAGGAATCTTATCCTTTAATTTCATTTGTGATATGTTTGATGCGTAGAAATTCTACATTTTTATATGGTCTGGAAAATTTACTCTTTGAGATTTCTCCCATTGTTAGATAGTTCTCCATTCTAAGACAAATGTTCACTCATATCTTGTTTGTGTATGTGTGTGGCTTGCTTTTTAAATATGCGGTTCTTCACTCAATCTCTGATTTATTGTGGCATATGGTAATGGGTAATGATCTAATTATTATTTTTTTAAATAGCTATCCAGTTGTCCTATTAACATTACAGAAATATTTAGGTCCCTGTATACATCAGGGTTGTTTTCTGGGCTGTCTATTTTGCATTATTGACTTCCTGCCTATTCCTTGTCTCTATATCCTATTTATTGTGCACCTACTATGTGCTAGGCATCGTGCTAGATACTGGGGAATTAAATGATGAACAAAACACTGAGCCACCCTGGGGGAGGTGACAGGGTAGGAGACATGACAGACATTCATCTAGTAATGACTCAAATATGTAATATTCGACTGTGATATGAAAGGAACTGTGAGAACACAGTTTTGGACCCGATCTTTATTTTTTGGGTGGGGAGAGATGATTCCTAAGAAAATAGTCATAAATTTAAAAAATTAAAAATGCTTTTTTATGAGGAAATTCATCAGGAAGGCATTTGTAGTAGAAAACAATTAGGAGAGAATTAGAATACCAAACTATAGAGTATTGAAAAAACACTTAAAAATATAAATTATGAGTATGTTGTACAAGGTAAATGTTTGAAAGAGTGAAAAATGTTAGAAACAGGATAGTATATGCAGTTTATGGTATGCATTTGAAACAAACATACTTAGAAAAATATCTCAATACAACATATCAAGATGTCAGAGTGTGTTATTGGGGTGGGGAGGTTTGGGTGATGTTTCCCCCTGATTTCCCTTATTTTCTGAATTTTCTTTACTGAGGATTGCTTTTAAATGAATATGTTCTTCTCCTCCTTCCTCCTTCCAGACCAGCTCATGAAAATAAAAAATAAACATACTGCTATTGTGGATTAGCTTCTTAATTAAAGGCAATCTGCAAGCTAGGAGAACTTTTTAAAAGTCTATTACTGGGGCCACCCCGGTAGCGCAGCAGTTAAGTGTGCATGTTCTGCTTCTCAGCAGCCCAGGGTTCGCTGGTTTGGATCCCGGGTGCAGACATGGCACCACTTGGCAAGCCATGCTGTGGTAGGTGTCCCACATATAAAGTAGAGGAAGATGGGCACGGATGTGAGCTCAGGGCCAGGCCTCTTCAGCAAAATGAGGCGGATTGGCAACAGATGTTAGCTCAGGGCTGATCTTCCTCAAAAAAAAAAAAGTCTATCACTGTTTATAAATATTCATAAATCTATAGACCTTGAATGGAGCTTAAGTATTATAAAGCATCAATAATCTCCAAATGTAGATATTAATTTGCATTTCAGAAACTCCAAAATCCTGGCACTGTACAGAAGTAGGCAGAGATGCCCTGGGATAATTCTAGGAAAATCAGTGATGAAAAATGACATTCTAGAAATTCAATCACTGCAGTAGACTGACATATTTGTCCTTGACTTTATTACTAACTGAGACCTCCCTGGGCTCAAGGCCTTAAAACCTCTGGAAATTTCCCTTGCCTGGGTCCCTGGCTGTCTAGCCTAGCAGCACAGCTTCTGAGACCTTGCTCCTCATGGGGTCCTGTGTGTGCCCCTGAAGGCAGGAGTCCAGGCACACATGAGAAGGAGCTGCACAAAAGTGGGAAGTTGGAATTGCAAAGATTGGAAGACATGCAAAAATTCAAGCTCTAAATTGTTAATATACTTTGTAATTTTTTTGATGAGGAAAACTGTCCCTGAGCTAACATCTGTTGTCAATCTTCCTCTTTTTGCTTGAGGAAGATTGTCACTGAGCTAACATCTGTGCCAATCTTCCTTTATTTTGTATGTGGGATGCTGCCACAGCATGGCTTGGAGAGTGGTGTGTAGGTCTGCTGCTGGGGTCCAAAACTGTTAATCCCGGGCCACTGAAGTGGAGCACGCAAACTTAAGCACTATGCCACCAGACCAGCCCATTAGTACACTTAAATAGTTAAAATGATCCATCAGGCTCCTGTCTGCTTCTCTCTGTGTGCATTTTTTTAAAAAGTTTCAAGGTTTATAAATCTCGTTAAAGCTAGTTTGGATCTGCAAGTCCCTTCTTAAAGGTGAAACACCACTTACCTGACAAGAGGTTTTCACATATTGAGGTATATGGGGTAACTATTCAGATTCAAAACCAATTCAGCTTGAATGAGAAAGCATGACTTATGGCCTATCAAACATACATTGTACATCTGCTTTAACCATTAAAGTAAAGAATGCTCTCTCTTAACATAAGAATGCAGACTTCCCCTATTGGTAATGCCCCATTGGTAACACCCATATTAGTCCCTTTCCCAGACATCAGGGAAATTTGCAACTGAACACCTCTTTGAAACTTTGATGAATATGTACCTGGGCGTGTTTTATGTGTGATTCTTCTAAAAAGGTATAAGACTGTACTGAAAACCATGTTTCTCCAGAATGCTTCTTCCCTTTCCGAGTTATAATTCTCAGTTTGGCTCAAGTAAAACTCACCTTATCTCTCTTATCTATAGAATGGTTATTGGTTATTTTGTGTCGGCATACCCCATCCATGAAAAAAAATATATTCATCAAAATAAAGAAGAAGGACGGCGTCATTTTGCTGGAACACTTACGAGAACAAAAAAAAAACTCCCAAACAATTCCTAGTTGCAGAAATTAGATAGTGTCTTTATAAACAAGACTGGGAGAAGTGGATCAACTATAAATGCTAAGATGTTCAAGAGCCATGCATTGAGCATCCTTACCCAGATCAGTGCTGGATTCGGCTACCATATCAGTTGACGTCCTAGCAGGATTTTGTCACCAAATACTTGCCCCAAGGAACTCAAGGGTGGGTTTGGAAGCATTTAACTGTTTTTCAAATTGTTTTCCTTCTTTTATTATGTTAAGGAGATGCAATCACCAACTACCCTAAGCCTTACCACAACAGCTAGCCTATGACCTTTGCCTTATTTTTAATGCTAGGATCTCTCCAGGAGGAGCTTAGGCCTTATTACATAACCTGCAGTGTATGTGGAACATGTTTTCCAACTGAGCCTGTGCAAGCGAATACCCATCTCTCCCTTTTGAATATTCATCCTCCATCTGAAATAAAAGGTCCCTGCTTTCCTTTGCTCGGGGACACCATGACTCTGGAAATGATTCCTCATGGTCTCCTATTTGCTGCAAAGATACTTTACTTTGTGAGACAACTGCTTCTGGAGGACAGTCTGGTCTAACTCACCAGGAGGGAATTCACTTTGGTTTCGGTAACAATATCACTGGCACATTCAGACTGGGCATTTTGAAAAAGGTTTTATGAAAGGACAACAGAGTAGTGTGATGGTGATGGGGTTCAGGACAGGCCGCCCCAAGATGCAACACTGGTATGCAGACTATTTCAAGCTGAAGACAATAAAGGCTCAGACACAGCAAGAACATTTGACCTTTCCCCCGTAACTGCCTAAAAGAAATGTAAACTAAAGGCCTGTCCCCAGCACAGGCCATCATCATAGATAACTTTGGGTTCCGGTAGACTGGGAGGATCCTTGCTAAGTGGGCTTAGTAAATTCTATTTACCAAAGATTTGCTTTTCCATTTCCATGTGGGTTGCCTTCCTCCCCTTTGAAGACCCAAACCACTACCCAAAAAGTCCTCCTTTTCTGTAGCTGAAGATACTGAAAGAGGCAGCCTCGGCCAGTTGGCTCAGTTGCTCAGTTTGCCTGAGCCTCTCCCATGTAGACATGTTATAAAGCTTTGTTTAATTTTCTCCTGTTATTCTGTCTCATGTGAATTTAATTCGTTTTCTGGCCAGAAGGACCCAGAGCAGGTAGAAGAAATGTCTTCCTCCTCTACAATGGTCACTTTACCATCTCTAAGCCTGAACGGAGGAGAAAAGAGAGCAATTACCAAGAAAGAGAGAGAGAGAGAGAGAACAAGAACTGTGTGGAGAGGAGCTGGGACCTCGAGTGAAGGGATGCAGCCAATCCAAGGTGACACAGCAGGAAGGGAGCGAGGGGAGGGCAACGTATACCCCCATCCCTCTTTCTGATCTCCCAGCAGTGTTTCCCATTGTCAGAACCTATCGAGGAAGCCAGAGAGCCAGGGGCCTGTTGGGGCAGAGTAAGGGGTCCTTCTCTTGGGGCACAGAGAAGAGCAGAGAAGGGTGGAGAGTGGGTTTGGTGGAGAGCCAGAAGATAAACAGGTCAACTGCTTTTCAGAAATAAAGGACAGAAATAACATGGGCTCTGTCTTCTGAGAAGTAATGACTACTAAAGCATGACTTTGAAAAAGTAGGAACGGAGGAAAGACTCTGCTTAAATGTGGAAATTAAAGTGAAAATTGTGTTTGTCTATAAAGTCTACATTTTTCTGCAGACACACACACACTCATACAAACACACACCACACACAGACAGCTCGTCTACATGAGTGTTCTGACTAGAGAATCTCGGGGAACAGTGATTGATACACACAGGAAACAGGCTATGAGAAAATGGATGGCTGCATCTGGGCCCATTTCCTGCCCCTGAGACATTTTGACGATAACCCAAGAACTTTTGGCAAACACAAAGGACAATTTTCACTTTAATAATTTATCATCAGCTGCCTTGGAAAATATGCTCCAAATAGTGTGACCCAAACTGGCTCTGAACCCTGTTCTCTAATCCAGCGTCACTGGAGATATAGGGGTCCCTTGTAAAAGCACTCAATCCAGACACCTTAAGACACCAATTGTACCTTGTCCGGCAATGGCAACACCAGCCATGTAAAATCCTTGATATCACCTTGCATGCATTTAGCACTTTACAGTTTCCGAAGAGATTTAAGAGGACTTGGGTACCCAATTGTACTGCTTTGCTATTTTAGCAGGCAGGGACACTATTGTCAAATTTATTTCTCTAACCCATTGCTTAACAAACACAAAGTGCCCAGTTTATAGCTGAGTAAATGTTTGCTGAGATCAAGTGAACTGAAAAACTGGCAGAAAAAGGGAGGCTGGTAAGCTGAGCCCGAGAAGCTTTGATTTCTTCTTCATGGTGAAATAGCTTTAAAAAGAGAAGTGAGGACTATTCGCTTCCTGAACCAGACGTATAGAGGGAAAGTCTGCAAGAACTGACCTCTGATTCAGTGGAGCACAGCACAGTGGGCTCTGGGATAATGATCAGCCTTGAGGTGGGGGTAATGACTAGAGGGTTGACAGTGGGATTCTTCTGGGTTCTGATCTCGTTCTTTTCTTCTTCTGGGTGCTGGTTTTATGGGTGTGTTCAGTTTGTGAAAACTTATAGGGTTGTACACTTATGTGCACTTTTCTGTATGTGTATTTTTTTGTTAGTGCCATTGAGTCGATTCTGACTCCTAGAGACCCTGTGTATAACAGAGGGAAACCCTTTTTGTGCCATCCTCTCACCTTCTGGCTCTGTATCAGACAATGCTCTGCTGCTATTCACAGGATTTTCGTGGCCAGTTTTTTCGGAAGTGGGTGGCCAAGTCCTTCTTCCTAGTCTGTCTAGTCTGGAAGCTCCGCTGAAACTTGTCCACCATGGGTGGCCCTGCTGGTATTTGACACACCAGTGACATAGCTTTCAGCATCACAGCAACACACAGCCACCACAGTCTGACAACTGACAGTTGGGTGGTGTGGTTCCCTGACTGGGAAACAAACCCAGGTCGCGGTGGTGAGAGCGTTGAATCTTAACCACTAGACCACCAGGGCTGGCCATATGTGTGTTAGACATCAATTAAGTTTATATAATAGCAATCCTTTATAGACAATCCAACTTCAAATAATAAAACCTCTGAAGCAAATAACCTGAAGTTGTGTTTACTCTTGAACATTAATTAATTAATTGAGAGTCTGGGCTTCCAACCAGATGGCCTGCCTTGGAATCCTGGCCCTGCCACTCACTAGCTGGGTGAGTTACAAGTTATGTAATATTTCTAAGATTCTGTTTTCTCATCCATAAAGTAGGCAAATAATAATACCAGTGTAACTGAGATGTCGAGAAGACCAAGTGAGATACTCGTGCACAGGATCTGGCACATAGTCAGCTCTCAACAAATGACTGCTAGTCCTCTTATAATTGTAGTGCACACAAATCTCAGTTGCCAAATTCACGTGTGCGAGAAATTCAATTCTCTTTCTGCTCCTATATCTGGTCTTATTATTCTTTTTTTAAATAAATCCTTATTCCTTTGGGTAGCAGAGACTTAATCTCTGTCATTTCAGATTATCTACCCTGGCCCTGGGATGATATGTAATGTTCAAGTGGCTCATATACATTTCTCCACACTGTATCTACTCAACTGTTCTTCCTCTCGTCTGATGTTGGCAGGCAGTCCACACAGGGCAAATATGTCATTTTTGGTGGCTGAGCAGCTTTCACTACTTGCTCCCTTCTCTCAGAAAGTTCAGGGCGCAAGGATCTTCTTGCAGTTCGAGTCATCTCAGTCTCTCGTTACTCCAGGCAAAAAGGGCTTTTGTCACTAGGCTAAAAACCTTTGTGGTTTTGTTGTGGGTTTTGGAATGCATAGGGTTTTTCATATTTGATTCCATTCCATTCCATGTGCCGAAAGTCACACCCAGAATTCTTTCAAGCTGTCTCCAGACGTCATTAACTGCTAATTTGAGCATACCAGGCTGTTGTGGGAACATGTCCTTAAGCTTCCCAGGATCGTTTGCCTAGCAGTGTGAATTGTGTAGGTGGGCATCCTGCTTGAAGGCAGAGGGTGAACTTTTGACCTCTCAAGTTCTCTGGAGCCTGTCAAGAGGCTGCTTTCTGTCGTCTGATCTGCTCTCCCGCCCTAGGTATAGACACAGAGTCGACAGCGATCATTTAGACAGAGCAGCTTGAGAAGCCCAGGCAGGGTCCTGGTACTTGCCGGCCATCAACGCCATTAACCATAATCCTTTGTCACAGGATAAAGCCTCCCAGCCAGGCGCTGCCTTTTCCTTCACTCTCTCTTCCAGGCTGTCACTTGCATTTCGAAAATCTTGCCAATTGGCCTGGGAACCAAAGCCTGTGGGAGACCCCAGGGAGAAGATGCCTGTCACCAGCACTTGGCTTAATTACTATTGTCACCTGAAAACAGCCGTAAGAACTAAAGCAAGTGTGTGAATGCAGGAGAGCATGAAAAGCTGTGTCAGACCATCTGGTGCCAGGAGTTCCTGGGTTCTCTGGGTCAAAGACCCCCAGCGACTGTCCCTCATCGTGTAAATCTGCCTAGTATCTGCCACATACGTGTCAAAAGCACTGGTTTTCAGGGGCAGCCAGTGCTGGCAGGCCATTCAGGATATCCGACGGCTCTTTCCAACTGGGAATGGCAAAGACTTCCACAGCTCCCTTCAGGCTGATCTCCTCTAACTGGGTCTACTAGAGATACGTCTGTCATAAAGTGCGGGTTAAAAGTACGAGGTTAACTCTGGGGATAGATTACTCTTTCTAAGTACCATACTTATGCTTTGGATAGTTGTTACTTGGTGAATGCTAATATATATCTACCTCTTTTAGAGTGATTTAGACTTTGGTTGTCAACCAGGCTGAATAGCATTTTAAAATGATAGATTGCCAGACGCAGTGCTGGAAGATTCTGATCTTGTAGGTTTGGGATGGAGTCTAGTAACATGTATTTCAAAAAGCTCTTTGGTCATAATAGTTAGGTACAATCAGTTGCTGTAAGAAACACTGCCCATATTTTATTGGCCTTGTACAACTGGAGTGTCCTTTTTTTTTTGGAGGAAGATTAGCCCTGAGCTAACATCTGACGCCAATCCTCCTCTTTTTGCTGATGAAGGCTGGCCCTGAGCTAACATCTGTGCCCATCTTCTTCTACTTTATGTGTGGGATGCCTACCACAGCATGGCTTGATGAGTGGTGTGTAGGTCCACACCCAGGATCTGAACCGGTGAACCCCGGGTCGCCAAAGCAGAATGTGAACTTAACCGCTGCTCCACCGGGCCAGCCCCTCGAGTATCTTTTTGCTCAACCAGCAGCCTGGTGAAGGTGTTCTTGGTGGGTGTTAGCTTTCCTCCATCTGGTGATTCAGGGACCCAGGCTCCTTTCATCTGTGCCAAAAAGAGCACAATGTAATCATGGCAACAACAACTGGAGGAAGACTCCATTTCCCGTAGGGCTGGGGAAACCAAGGAGAGGTTGAAATTATTAAAACTTAGGAGGGGTCCCACGGAGCAGAAACTCAAACATCTGAGAAGGAGCTGCCTCTCAGCTGCTGTTGTCATCTTTAAGCTTAGAGGAAGGTTCTGTTAAGAAACAGAAATAACAGGCCCGAAACAGAGTCATTTTGCCCCACGACAGCAAAACCAAGACTTAATTACAGTTTCAACCCCTCCCAGGAAGGTGACCATTAAATAGTTAATCTGAAATTTCCTGACAAGCACCAGTGAGGGAACCCGCATGATAACCTCCCAGCCTTCCCTTCTGCCCGAAAGGAGATGTCCCGGCCTGAGACAATCCTTCCTTTTCCTTTGCTAATACCTTCTTGCCCGACCCTTTTTCTGCCTATAAAAACCTTCTGTACGACTCCTTGGAGTGCTCTTCGTGTCCTTGGATAGGATGCTGCCCAATTCATGAATCGCCTAATAAAGCCAATTAGATCTTCAAATTTTCTCAGCTGAGATTTTTTTTTTTTTTTTTGCAGGGGAAGATTCACCTTGAACTAACATCTATTACCAGTCTTCCTCACTTTCTTTTTCTTTTTAATTTTCTCCCCAAAGTCCCAGTACATAGTTATATATCCTAGGTGTAGGTCATTGTAGTTCTACGTCAGCCGCTGCCACAGCATGGCAACCGACAGACGGGTGGTGTGGTTCTGCGAGCAGGAAGTGAACCTGGGCTGCTGAAGTGGTGAGTGCCGAACTTTTACCAGTAGGCCGTAAGGGCTGGCTCTGAATTTCATTTTTTCTCTTTTGTTTTGTTTTGTTTTGTATTTTTGTGATGAAGATTCGCCCTGAGCTAACATCCATTGCTAATCCTCCTCTTTTTTTCTTTTTTTTTGCTTGAGGAAGATTACTCCTGAGCTGACATCTGTGCCAGTCTTCCTCTACTTTGTATGTGGGACGCCTCCACAGCATGGCTGATGAGTGGAGTAGGTCTGCACCTGGGATCCAAACCTGCAGACCTGGGCCACTGAAGCAGAACGTGCAGAACCTTAACCACTTGGCCACGGGGCCAGCCAACTAGTTTTGTAACAGTTCCCACAGGGCTGGGACTCAGACCTCTGAGGAGGGGGTGCTAGCCAGCTGGTGTTGGTGTCTCCAAGACAGCACAATGAAGCTTGTTCTGTCTGTGTTAGAAAAACTGCCAGCTGGAGTCTACTGTTGCTACTGGAATGAACGTCTCTGCTGGGCTGAAGATCAAGGCTGGGTGATACTGGCAGGAACTGGAGGCAAACAGGAAATCCAGAGAAAGCAAACAGGAAGGAGGCAGTCTCTTCTTCCTTCCCGGACTCTGAGTTTTCCTCTAGAGCTCCTATGGGCAGAACCTAAGAGGGAGCCGTTTGGCAAAGCAGAAGCCCCAGCCTCAGCCCCAGTATTACAGAGCAGAGAGCAGCAGAGCGGGGTTGAAGCTAGAAGCAATAACTCAATAACTGGCTCTGTGAAGTGTCCCGGGGTTAGGGATAGTGAGCAGCCATTACCACCCTTTGCCCCTTCCCAGTGCCCCTTCTGATCTATTCTCCACCCTTCTCCATCTGCTTGGTGGCCTAGGCTGTTGATCTGTGTGATATACAACAGGCTGTCTGGCTTTCCAACTGCTGGTGGTGAGCACCCATAAAAGATGGGAAGAAAGGAGGAGAAGGAGGTTGAGACATTTATTCATCTGACTCCCTGGCTATGCGTTTGCTGTGTCCTTCCTTGGAGCTCCCTCTCCTTGCCTCTTCAGGCCATGGGGTGGCAACATAGCTTTACTGGTTTCAGTTCCAGAATACTGCGCTATCTTTAGTGGGTTCCCAATAGCTTGCTCCCATCTTTGTGAAGAGTTTCTTTGTTAGACTCTCCTCACGTGGTCCTACTTTGAGGGTGCCACTATTTTTCTGGGACCATGACTGATAGTCTAAGCATGAGAGGAAAAGGAATGGGCATAATTACGGGAACCAGAGAAGGGCGGCTGTGGAGAGACAGTCACCTAATGGAGCTGTGCCCTTCTGCAGAGCGATGCAGTCAACCGGGTGACCTGGTAGAGAGGCAGACAGTGAACAAACAACCCAACGTCATTCTCCCCTCTCCTTCTGATTTCCTGACTTCCTCTGACAGCTCCCCATTGCCCAAACCCAACAGGAAACCAGAAGGGAGGTTACTGTTAATGTGGTCCTCACAGGACAACATCCTTGGTCACAGAACAGGATGAAGAAGGCGGGAAAGTAGAACTGGCTGGGGGACGGGGGAAAGCGTGGTGAGCAGAGGAGATCCAACTCACAGTGCACCTGGGATATTTGACACACAGATCAGATCGCATATAACACTGCCCTCTTCTATATGACAAATTTATTTTCAATATTCATCACAAATAATTATTTTATTCTTGAATCATTATTTAGTTTTAAAACAATTCACGATTTAGAAAGAACACATTTCAGTGTAGAGATATTATTTAAATTCAGTAAAATATTACCCAAATGAATTTAATTTTGCACTTACCACATAAAAATATTACACTTCACAGTCTTAGATTTTAAACACCAATTAAAAACTCCCAGAGGACATGTGCAATGGCAGAAGTGAAGTAACTCAGGTTGTGTTTCTTCTTCTTTACAAATGTTGCGCAGTCATGGTCTATTTTGAACCTACTATTGAGATGCAGACATATGTCACACTTCAGGGTTTTGAAGAAACAAGCTATACACTAAGAGAACTTCAACAGTTCTAAACTGTGCAACATGTACCCTTGAAATGAATCTGGGTCGCTGAATCCATTTGTGTTAGGACTGACTGCTAACGGAAGTTCTCTGAATTAACTTCCATGTAGAATACAGTGTTTCTTAAAGGATAAGTTATGAAAAGCATGCTAATTTGAAGCTTATACATATTATTAAGACTCAGTAATAACCACAGCAATAGTTTGGCACTTAGCCCAACAAAAGATTTCTTTACTGATATTACTTAGATTTCCCAGGGCATGGTGATAATCAAAGCAGATCAATTAGGAGTGGGTTTCATGAACACTTTTCAGCTCTCTCCAGGTGATGACTGCACCTGGGCTGGATGCTCCCACTGCCCTGTTCTTGGCCCACCACTGCATCTTGGTCCACCATGTGCACAGAGTGTCCTCCATACTTTATATGTGTTTCTTTTTCATCGTAGCTTCTGCTTCCTCATAATTGTAGCTTACACGAGATCCTTCTAGCTGTTCTCACTGTCCTGTTCAACTCCATTGTTTCCTTTCTCAATCTCCCAGTACTACCTAGCTCAAATCCCTACAAGAGAGATCTTATTTGGCCAACCCATCTTTTTTTTTTTTTTTTTTTTGAGGAAGATTAGCTCTGAGCTAACTGCTGCCAATCTTCCTCTTTTCGCTGAGGAAGACTGGCCCTGAGCTAACATCCGTGCCCATCTTCCTCCATTTTATATGTGGGACGCCTACCACAGCATGGTGTGCCAAGCAGTGCCATGTCCACACCCAGGATCCGAACTGGCGAGCCCTGGGCTGCCGAAGTGGAACGTGCACGCTTAACCACTGTGCCACTGGGCCACCCCAGGCCAATCCATCTTTTCTGGAGCAGACCATGACATGGTTTTTGGCTAGTCTGGGCATTGATACTATTGGGTCAGGGACTTACTTCTGGTAACTAGAAGAGGGTGGGGTCACCTGACTCAGATCATGGCTGCCTAGAAAGGGCTCTGGGCAGTGCAGAATGAGAGGTTGGCAAGTGTAATGCCAAGAAAGGTGAAACACACATGGAGATTCCTAAAGACAAAATAAGAATTCTTTCACAGTATAGTAGGAGGAGCATTGGGCACAGAGTTATGTGAATCTGGGTTTAAATCTCCTTTCTGGTTTTTAAGTAAGTAAGGACATTTCCTCATCCTCAGTTTGCTTAGAGTGTGATAGGTGTGTTATTTAGGAACAGAATACAAGTAATAGAACTGTCAGTAACAGAAATGGTTGAAATAAGTAAGAGCTTATCCCCCTACCTCCCATAGCAAGTCTGGCTGTGGGCAGCCACTGGCACTCGTTCAGGGCCAGCTCCTCAGAGCATCTTGGCTTTTCTCCTTTGCTTGTTGCATCACAGTTGCCCAATGGCTCTTGCAGCAGTAGATATCCTGTCCCTTTAAAGGTAGGGAGGAAGAGAAAGGGGTAATGGCCCCAAGTTCATGCCTCTTATTGTAAAGTAAAAGGCTTCCCAGAACCCCCAGAAGATTTCCATCAGTGTCTCATTGGCCAGGAGAGTGTACATGGCTATCCCTGGCCAAGGGGTAGGCTAGGACAGGGGGTGTTTGCATGGGACTGGACACAGGCTTTTTAGAACAGAATTGAGACTCTGCTAGCAGAAACAGAGGCGAGGGAATGGGTATCAGGGAGGTGCGGGGTGGAGTGGTCACACAGGTGTCAATGTTATCTATCTGTTTCCTTCCAGGGTAGCTGAGAGGATCAAATATACGTGAAATGTGCAATGGGGCCCTTTTCAGAATGAAAACATGCAACTTCTCTGTCTGAGCATTGTGTTTTATATGCCTGTTTTCTCAAAGACAGACCCTTTTTTTCCTACTTTACCTTGAGAACTACCACACAAAACTGAATATAGCCTGACTCTGCCTACCTGCCAACCTCTTCTCTCCCCACTGTCCCCATGCTGCTCACCACCTCCCTCTGACAGCACCAACCTCCTTCCAAGGTCCGTGAATTCACCAAGACTTTTCTCAGGCAAAGGCCTTTGCTTTTGCAGTTTTCCTTGCTTGTAGCAGACTTCCGCCTCTCTGCTACCTCTTCAGAGAAGTCCACCCTGATTGCCAACCTACATGAAAAATCCCCCAGTTGTTCTTTCTGAGCACCGAGCACAGTCTTCATTCCAGTATAGTCTGTCAATTTGCGTTTATCTGCTTAAGAGGCAGCCAGGTGCAATGTTCAAGGGCATGAGCGCTAGAGCCAGACTGCCTGCATTTAAGCCCTTCCAAGCTGTGTGGTCCTGGGCAGGTTATTTTGATGTCTTGATGCCTCTGTTTCTTCATCTGTAAAATGGGGATGTTGATATGTAGGAGAGGAAGAAATTTTCCTCTATTCTATTCTAGACCTTTCCAGCTGATCTAAGAATTAAATTGACATGAGACAGAGTAACATGAGAAAATCAAACAAGGTTAGTAACATGTGTACACAGAAGAAACCCACAAAAACTGAATAACTCACCAAAATGGCTGAAGCCATCACCTTAAATACCATTTTCAGCTAAAGACAAAGGAGGATGTGGGGGTTAGTGGTTTGGGACTTGAAAAGGGAGGAAGGCAATTCACATGAAGATGGAAAAGCAAACATTTGGTAAATAAATGTTTGCCATGCCTTGCAAAGACAATGAGACATGGGGAAGTCTTGATCAAATGGGCCTTGTCAGGTTCCTCCCTGTCTACCACACCTAGTTCGTACTATACTATTTTTATCTACGGTGGTAGCTCCTTCCTGGAACAGGCCTTCCATCTTGGATTCTTTTAGGCAGTTAAGGAGGAGGTCAAAGTTTCTTCCTGAGTCTTTTGTTCTTAGAAATAAGCAAGCCGAAGAGACACATTTTGCAGTGGCAAATTCTACTCCCTTACAAATATTACCTACCTCAGGAGATTGTGAGGAAGATTAAAAGTGTTAATATCTGTAAAGTGTTTAGAACAGTGCCCTGTGCATAGCAGGGACTATGTGAGTGTTACATAAATTTAAAAAATGACATATGTTTCCTCCACCATACTGTATGCTTTATGCATATGGTGACCATAGCCATTCTTACACTGCAGTGGTCAGCACAACGCCAGCCCATGTCATCATTGTTGTTGTCATTACTGTTGTTTTTCACCTAACGGGTATTAAATATTTGTTCAATGAATGAATATGTAAATGAATAACCAAGTGATGTTCTAATTGGGGGAGGGGAGGAACAGGAGAATCTGGCTACCAAAACGAGCACGGTGCCACAGCATGAGTTTGTAGGGTCTGTTAGAACTGAATCCTCCAGGACAAAGCGTGGGACCTGCATGGACCATCCTCCAGAATTGTCCTCCTCTTACTTACCAGCTAACAAATTCAGTTGCCAAATTATTTAAACAAGGAGGCCACTAGACTGAGGTGGCTCTTATGCTTGACAGCCTACGTAAGCAAACAGAGATCTAAGCCTGTAAATGCCTTAAAGTTATGAAACCAAAACGTTAAGGATAATCAATGAGAAACAGGCAGCTAGGCTTCAAGCTGCAGCCAGTCGAATAATTACCTTTCCTTGCTGGGGCACTTTCTCTATATAAGTCCCCTGGGTTCTTGTCAGTGGAGCACTCATAACACTTCTGGTTTGGTGCTGCCCAATTGGCATCAACTTTTACCCAAATAAACTCTTACAATTTTTAGTATGCCTCAGTTTATCTTTTACCTCAGTAATTGCCTTCTCAGAGTACCGCTAGATCTCAGGATGCCCAGGAAATGGAAGTGAGCCTCTGCGTGGGACCAAGGCACACAATCCCCCTATTTGGAAGGCCAAAGCGTTGATTAGGCATCTTGCTTGCTGACCTTGCCACTCAGGTGACAGCTGCTTCCCCGGTCAGCCTGAGCTCTGACCCCGGTCAGGACCCGGGGCTGTCCTGACTCTCCCTGAAGAGGATTTTCCAGACCCCAAATGACGGCAGCTTTATGGGCCAGCTGCACTGTGTTCCCTTTCAGAGGCAACCAAGGCTCTTAAATCATATGGAAAGTACATCCAAGTTGTGCCGTGGGGACTCAGTCAGGCAACCGACTGCTCTGCTAATTCTTGTCCAACACTGGGTCTCAGAGGAGCTGTTAGAAATCCAGTATAATAGACATCAGTCACCCTGGCTGGCTTCCAGAGCCTCATATTCGCCTACATCTGAAGCCTTTGCAGAACCCTGACCATTTCCTGTGCCCTCCCGGCTGCCCAGCAAACAGGTTAATGTTCAGCCTCCCTGTCTGCTGAGCACGACTTGTTTTTCTGTTTCTGTTTGGTGAATGGCCTCAGGGTTTCTGCTCTCCTGCTCTGGCCCAGTTGGAAGTCTCTTTATTAACAGTTTGTTTGCAAGCTCATGGTGGTCCACGAACTTGTCTGAAATTTCCTGGAGAATCCGGAACTGCAGTTCCAGAGGAACATTCTGTCAGTCTCTCCTCATCCTATCTGGTTATCCACCCCTCCTTCACCCTGCCCACCACGCACCTTGAAAACATTCCCATACTCCAATAAAAACCTTCCAGAGGTCCTGACAAGGGAGAAAACACTTCTACCCCTAAAAAAGGGGAAATAGGCAGTGGTACCTCTTATGTGGGGGCTGCTGTCTTCCATGAGGCTCTTTAAGGATAGTGTGAGGAAAAGTTCTAGGTCAGCCTTTAGGAAGCTACTTGCTGTTTGTCTAGTTATTTATTATTATTTTTTAAGATTGGCACCTGAGCTAACAACTCTTGCCAATCTTTTTTTTTTTCTTTCTTTTTCTCCCCACTCCTCCACCCCAGCCCCCAGTACATAGTTGTATATTTTAGTTGTGGGTCCTTCTAGTTGTGGCTCTCGAGTTATTAAGGGACGTCTCCAGCCGCACTGAGGTCTGGTTGTGAGAACCAAGCCATTAGCTGAGGAGGAGGGAGAAGAGCGACAAGGACAAAGATTTGCTTTGGCACAGATGCCCCCAGTGGAACCTATTCCTGTCTATCAGGCTGGCAGTCACTCTGAACGCTTCCCCTGAGGCCACACCAGAAGCCAGCAGCCAGCTCCTGGGATTCATTCCCTATTCAGCTTTTTTGGTCCCCTCTCTGCCCTCAGCAGTAGCATCCATGTCCCATGGCAGGCCTGTCCTGAGAGAGAAGGAGCCAAGGCTGGCTTGCTGTCTCCATGGTGGGTCTTGGCTAGGAGGCATGGGTGCTAACACTCCCTACTTTCAGCCAAACCCCACATAAATTTTCTACATGTCCTTACATTTTCTTAAGGCTAATATGATGAAACAACATTAAGATGCTAATAGCTTTTTGACTTGGAAGGAAATGAAATGATCCAGTTCACTGGTGTTCAGGCATTCTTTAGCCACGGCAAACTCCCCCACTAGCGAAATCTTACTGAGAAACCCACGGGGCTGCCTGTGGAGTGGAGAGAGGTCTAGACCCCACAAACTCCCTTCCTCATCCTCTCAGTAGTCCCTGAGGCTCTTACTGCGAATGCCTAGGACTCTCTGGAGCCCACTTTGAAAGTCACTCTACCATGGAGGATGGCCTGCCCAAGGTAACAGTCACTTAAAGGCCTGGGCACCACTGGAGTTTAGGTCTCTCAAAGCTGGATTTATACACTTGCAAATATTCTACCATATTTGTTTAGACTTAGCCCTAGGATAAAACGATTCAATGCTTATCCCATATCTTTTTTCATTAATATCAGTAATTTCTCTTGGTTGGTATATTAGTTTGCTGGAGCTGCCATCACAAAGGACCACAGACTGGGTTTCCTGTTGTTTAAGGGTGGCTTAAACAACAGAAATTTATTTTCTTACAGTCCTGGAGGCTAGCAGTCCAAGATCAAGGTGTCTGCAGGGTTGGTTTCTTCTGAGGCCTCTCTCCTTGGCTTGTAGATGGCCATTTTCTCCATGTGTCTTCATGTGGTCCTCTCTCTGTGCATATCTGTGCCCAAATTTCCTCTTTTTTTTAAATTTAATTTTTATTGAGTCAATGATAGGTTACAACCTTGTGAAATTTCAGTTGTACATTATTGTCTGTCAGTCGTGTCATAAGTGCACCCCTTCACGCTTTGTGCCCACCTCCCACACCCTCTTTCCCCTGGTAGCCACTAACCTGTTCTCTTTGTCTACATGTTTAAATTCCTCATATGAGTGGAGTCATGCAAAGATTGTCCTTCTCTATCTGGCTTATTTTACTTAACATAATTCCCTCAAGGTCCATCCATATTGTTGCAAATAGGACGATTTTGTTCTGTTTTGCAGCTGAGTAGTATTCCATTGTATATATGTACCACATCTTCTTTATCCATTCATCTGTTGATAGGCACTTAGGTTGCTTCCACGTCTTGGCTATTGTAAATAATGCTGCAATGAACATAGGGGTGCATGGGACTTTTGGAATTGCTGACTTCAAGCTCTTTGGATAGATACCCAGTAGTGGGATGGCTGGATCATATGGTAGTTCTGTATTTAATTTTTTGATGAATCTCCATACTGTTTTCCATGTGGCTGCACTAGTTTGCATTCCCACCAGCAGTGTATGAGGATTCCTTTTTCTCCACAACCTCTTCAACATTTGTTACTATTTGTTTTGGTTATTTTTGTCATTCTAATGGGTGTAAGGTGATATCTTAGTGTAGTTTTGATTTGCATTTCCCTGATGATCAGCAATGATGAACATCTTTTCATGTGCTTATTGGCCATCCATATATCTTCTTTGGAGAAATGTCTGGTCATGTCTCCTGTCCATTTTTTGATCAGGTTGTTTGATTTTTTGTTGTTGAGTTGTGAGAGTTCTTTATATATTATGGATATTAAGCCTTTGTCAGATATATGACTTGCAAATATTTTTTCCCAGTTAGTGGGTTGTTTTTTTGTTTCAATCCTGTTTTCCTTTGCCTTGAAGAAGGTCTTTAGTCTGATGAAGTCCCATTTGTTTATTCTTTCTATTGTTTCTCTTGTCTGAGAAGACATGGTGTGCAAAAAGATCCTTTTAATACTGATGTCAAAGAGTGTACTGCCTACATTTTCTTCTAGAAGCCTTATGGTTTCAGGTCTCACCTTTAGGTCTTTGATCCATTTTGAGTTTATTTTTGTGAATGGTGAAAAAGAATGGTCAATTTTCATTCTTTTACATGTGGCTTTCCAGATTTCCCAGCACCATTTGTTGAAAAGCCTTTCTTTGCTCCATTGTATGCCCTCAGCTCCTTTGTCAAAGATAGGCTGACCATAGATGTGTGGTTTTATTTCTGGGCTTTCAATTCTGTTCCATTGATCTGTGCACCTGTTTTTATACCAGTACCATGCTGTTTTGATTACTGTAGCTTTGCAGTATGTTTTGAAGTCAGGGATTGTGATGCCTCCAGCCGCATTCTTTTTTCTCAGGATTGCTTTAGCAATTTGGGGTCTTTTGTTGCCCCATATGAATTTTAGGATTCTTTGTTCTATTTCTGTAAAGAATGTCATTGGGATTCTGATTGGGATGGCATTGAATCTGTAGATTGCTTTAGGTAGAATGGACATTTTAACTATGTTTATTCTTCCAATCCACGTACATGGAATGTCTTTCCATCTCTTTGCGTCGTCATCCATTTCTTTCAGAAAAGCCTTATAATTTTCGTTGTACAGGTCTTTCACTTCCTTAGTTAAATTCACCCAAAGGTATTTTATTATTTTTGTTGCGATTGTGAATGGTATTGTGTTCTTGAGTTCTTTTTCTGTTAGTTCGTTATTAGAGTATAGAAATGCTACTGATTTATGTAAATTGATTTTATACCCTGTAACTTTGCTGTAGTTGTTGATTACTTCTAAAAGTCTTCCAATGGATTCTTTGCGGTTTTCTATATATAAGATCATGTTGTCTGCAAACAGCAAGAGTTTCACTTCTTCCCTCCCTATTTGGATTCCTTTTTCTTGCCTAATTGATCTGGCCAAAACCTCCAGTACTATGTTAAATAAGAGTGGTGATAGAGGGCATCCTTGTCTCATTCCTGTTTTCAGGGGGATGGCGCTCAGTTTTTGCCCATTGAGTATGACATTGGCTGTGGGTTTGTCATATATAGCCTTTATTATGTTGAGGTAGTTCCCTTCTATCCCCATTTTGTTCAGAGTTTTTATCATAAATGGCTGTTGGATCTTGTCAAATGCTTTCTCTGCAGCTATTGAAATGATCATGTGGTTTTTATTCCTCAGTTTGTTGATGTGGTGTATCATGTTGATTGATTTGCAGATGTTGAACCATCCCTATGTCCCTGGTATGAATCCCACTTGATCATGACATATGATCCTTTTGATGAATTGCTGAATTCGAGTTGCCAAAATTTTGTTTAGAATTTTTGCATCTATGTTCATCAGGAGTATTGGCCTGTAGTTCTCTTTTTTCGTGGTGTCCTAGTCAGGCTTTGGTATCAGCGTGATGTTGGCCTCATAGAATGTGTTAGGAAGTGTTCCATCTTCCCTAATTTTTTGGAATAGCTTGAAAAGGATAGGTATTAAATCCTCTCTGAAAGTTTAGTAGAATTCTCCAGGAAAGCCATCTGGTCCTGGAGTTTTATTCTTTTGGATGCTTTTGATCGCTGTTTCAATCTCTTTCCTTGTGATTGGTCTGTTCAAATTGTCTGCTTCTTCTTGACTAAGCTTTGGGAGATTGCAGGAGTCCAAGAATTTATCCATTTCCTCTAGGTTATCCATTTTGTTGGCATATAGTTTTCCATAGTATTCTCTTATAATCCGTTGTATTTCTGCAGAGTCTGTTGTTATTTCTCCTCTTTTATTTCTGATTTTGTTTATTTGAGCTTTCTCTCTTTTTTTCTTTGTAAGTCTGGCTAGGGGTTTGTCAATTTTATTTATCTTCTCAAAGAACCAGCTCTTTGTTTCATTGATCCTTTCTACTGCCTTTTTTGTTTCAATAGCATTTGTTTCTGTTCTGATTTTTATTATTTCTCTCCTTCTGCTGACTTTGGACTTCGTTTGTTCTTCTTTCTCTAATTCAATTACGTGTAGTTTAAGATTGCTTATTTGGGATTTTTCTTGTTTGTTAAGATGTGTCTGTATTGTGATGAATTTTCCTCTTAATACAGCTTTTGCTGTATCCCATATGAGTTGGTATGGCATGTTATCATTTTCATTTGTCTCCAGGTATTTTTTGATTTCTTCTTTAATTTCTTCAATGGTCCATTGCTTGTTCAGCAGTGTGTTGTTTAGTCTCCACATCTTTGTGCCTTTCTCAGCTTTTTTCTTGTAATTAATTTCTAGCCTTATAGCATTATGATCAGAGAAGATGTTTGTTATTATTTCAATTTTTTTAAATTTGTAGAGGCTTGCCTTGTTTCCCAACATATGGTGTATCCTTGAGAATGTTCCATGCATACTTGAGAAGAATGTGTATTCTGCTGTTTTTGGATGAAGTGTTCTATGTATGTCTATTAAGTCCAACTGTTTTAGCTTTTTGTTTAGCTCCACTGTTTCCTTGTTGATTTTCTGTCTGGATGATCTGTCAACTGACGTGAGTGGGGTGTTGAAATCTCCTACTATTATTGTGTTATTTTTGATATCTTCTTTTAGGTTTGTTAATAGTTGCTTTATGAACTTTGGTGCTCCTGTGTTGGGTGCATAGATATTTATAAGCATTTTTCTTCTTGATGAAGTGTCCCTTTGATCATTATATATTGGCCCTCTATGTCTCTCTTTACCTGCCTTATCTTGAAATCTGTTTTGTCTGATATAAGTATTGCAACACCTGCTTTTGTTTGTTTGCTATTAGCTTGGAGTATTGTCTTCCACCCCTTTACTCTGAGCCTGTGTTTGTCCTTGGAGCTGAGGTGTGTTTCCTGGAGGCAACAAATTGTCAGATCTTGTTCTTTAATCCATTTTGCCACTCTGTGTCTTTTTGTTGGAGAGTTCAATCCATTTACATTGAGGGTGATTATTGATGCATGAGGACTTAATCCCGTCATTCTGTTGCTCGTTTTCCAATTTTCCTGTGTTTCCTTTGTTTCTTGTCCTGTGTGTTTTAGCCTACCCATTGACTTCCGCCTTTTCTTCTGCTGGGTTTCTTACATTTTTCCTTATTTATGTTTTTTAGTTTAGAAGCTACCCTGAAGTTTGTATTCAGAATTTCATGTATAACATAGTCCATTTTCTGGTGGTCTCTTACTTCCTTAGGCTGGACTGATTCAGTCCCTTTCCTCCTCCCCTCCTAAATTATTATTTTCATCTCTTATTCCAACTTGTGTTGTGAGTTTGTGGTTAGAGTGATAAGATTGTCTTTGCTTTGGTGGTTTCCTTCCCTTTATCCTAATGCTATAGTTGTATATTTGCTATCCTATTCTGATTCTATGTATTTGTCTCCCTACTCTATGTTTTGTGGCCCCTTTCACCCTTTTTTTCTTTTTTCAGGTATCAGAGCCTTCTTGAGGATTTCTTGCAGTGGCAGTCTTGTGGCTACAAAGTCCCTTAGCTTTTGTTTGTCTGGAAAAGATTTAATTTCTCCCTCATATCTGAAGGACATTTTTGCTGGATAGAGTATTCTGGGCTGAAGATTTTTATCCTTTAAAGTTTTGAATATGTCATTCCAATCTCTCCTAGCTTGTAAGCTTTCTGTAGAGAAATCTGCTGAAAGTCTGATAGGGGTTCTTTTGTAGGTTATTTTCTTCTGCCTTGATGCCCTGAGTATTCTTTCTTTGTCATTCATTTTTGCCATTTTTACTACTATATGCCTGCAGTAGGTCTTTTTACATTGACAAATCTAGGAGATCTGAAAGCTTCCTCCACACACATTTCCCTCTCAATCTGTTGGGTTGGGAAGTTCTCTTCTATTATTTCACTAAGCACACTTTCTGTTCCATTTTCCTTTTCCACGCCCTCATGATTTCCAATAATTCTTAAGTTGCATTTTCTCATTGAGTCAGCTAATTCTTGGAGATTTTCTTCAGTTTTTTAAATTCTTAGTTCTCTTTCTTCCTCTGTCTGGAGCCATTCAGCCTGTCTATGTTCGATTATGCTAATTTGCTCCTCTATGTTGTCTACACGGGCATTCAGGTAATTCATATTCTGTTTTATCTTATCCATTGTAACTTTCATCTCTAGTATTTCTGATTGATTCTTCTTTATAGTTTCCATCCCTTTTGTGAAGTAACTCCACAACTCGTTGACTTGTATCTCTATATTTCCCTTTACCTCCCTTTACCTCATTGAGTTTTTTGATGTTAGCTACTCTGAACTCATCGTCACCTAGTTTACCTATTTCCAAGTCCTCAGGACATAATTCTGTGTTTTTATTATTTTTCTTTTGGTCTGGAGCTTTTATAAATTGCTGGATGGTAGAGGAGCGGTCTATGCACATAATGCTATTATTTTGTTGCAGTTAGAGCCTGTCGCCACTAGACGGGAGTCGAGAGCCACACGTTCTGAGCTCTCTGGCACAGCGTGGGCTGGGGGAGGAGGGGCACTTTCTCTCATGTGCAGACCTGGATTCTGTTCAGCTCTCTCTCTCTGGTTTCCTGGGGCCCTGGCTTGATGGGGTACCCCACACAAAAGCTTTCCCCCGTTATTAGGTTTCCAATGCATGGGTTTGTGGGAATCCTGGACGATCCCGTGGATGCACGACCCCTACCCCACTCCTTCCCTCCCCCATGGCAGCGATCCCAGTCTCTAGCGGAGGGAGCAAAGTTCTCTCTTACCTGCTTCCAGCTCCTCCGAGGGTGGCTCCAGCCTCTCCGCCCTCCGTCGTTTGGCTGCTGTGGGTCTCTGATGATTTCTGTTATTAGGATTTTTTTTTTTTTGGTTGGAAAGCAGTTGGTCCCTTTGGTTGTGGTTTGGAGGAGAGAGAGTCCCGGGTGAGCTCGCTCTGCCATGTAGCTGAGGTCACCTTAAACTCTCAAATTTCCTCTTTTAAGAACACCAGTCGTACTGGATTAGGGCCCACCCTAATGATCTCATTTCAACTTTATCTCTTTAAATACCCTAAATACAGAGGTATTGGGGATTAGGAATTCAACATATGAATAGTTGGCAGTGAGGAGGCACAATTCAGCCCATAACAGTTGGCTAAACTTCACCTTTTAGACTTAAACTTAAAGTCAAAAACAGCATATGGAAGCTATATTCCCTGAATTATGGTACATTTAATAACATATTTCTGTAGCCTTATTTTAAGGCCACTTTTTTTCTCTTGAAACTTGGAAGGCATTTCTCTCTTGGCTTCTAGTCTTGCAAGTTGTTATGGAGAAAGTTTGAGGCAAGCCGAATTTCTTTTTCTAGCTCCAGGTGCTGGACACATGAAGGAGGCCCTCTTGGACCAGCCCCAGTCAAACCACAGGAAGACCTCTGCCTCATGAACGACCCCAGGCAAGACCACCTGAGGAACTGCTGACCCCCCAGGATCGTTAGCAAATACAACAGTTGTTCTTTCAAGCTACTGTGTTGGGGGTTGTTATTACCTGGCAACTGACGGCTGACATACATCTAACAGGGGTTCTCCCTGGATCACAGTGCAGTTTTCTACAACCCAAGGTTACTGGCGGGGTGAGTGGGTAGCCTTTGTTCCTCCACAGCTGGCAGAGATCAGCAGCTTCAGGGCTCCTGGGATGTGGGGACTCTAGCTTCCATGCTGGCTCACCAACAGATTGCTTCCTACAAATATGGGGAGTCTGAGTGAATCCTCGCTCACCACCACATTCTCAGCTTCTTCTTTTTCCCTCAATGTTATGCAGAGGCCAAACCTGGCTCTGCTGATTCTGGGGCCCACCATCTCTCTGATCATCTCCCTGCACCCCTGATTGAATTTAGTGCCTTTGGCAGCCTTTCTTCAGGTACTGGACCTGGGATAAGCTGGGATCACAGATACTGCCTAGTTTTTATGACAGATGGAATTGCCTTTCTGTTTCTCCATTTTTGTGGAGGGTGGTGGTGATTTCCTATAGGAGCTGGAGGCAATCACGTATTTGCTCTGCCATTTAAAAATGTTAGAATAATAAAAATTTTAAAACAAATATGGGGGTTGGGGCCAGCCCTGTCGCTGAGTGGTTAAGTTCGCAGGCTCTACTTTGGCAGCCCGGGGTTCACTGGTTCGGATCCCGGGCACAGATCTACACACCACTCGTCAAGCCATGCAGTGGTGGCATCCCCCATAGAAGAGCTAGAATGACTTAGAACTAGGATATACAACTATGTACTGGGGCTCTGGGGAGGAAAAAAAAAGAGAGGAAGATTGGCAACAAATGTTAGCTTAAGGCCAATCTTCCTCACCAAAACAAAACAAAACAAAACAAAACAAAGCAAAAAAACAAATATGGGGAACTAACATAGGTAGGATTGTCAACTTTTTATTTTATCACACAAGGATGTTAAAAAAGAGCAGCTATTCATCCTTTCAAAAAAAGAAAGTCATTGTAAGACCCCATTAACTGCAAAGTACATAAACTCAGAAAAAAAAAATCCTTCTTTAGAGAGAATTAATATATGATGTATATCTTAATATTCATGTTTAGGGGAAATATAAATCTTTGGAGACACAGAAAAATTGGAACTTAAAGTTAGATTTCATGCAATTTTTCTTTAAGTGTCCTGTCAAGAAAGTGAGCCTACACACAGCAAAGGAACATCAATCTTTAGGTTTACGAAGACACTCATCTCTCTCTCCTCCCACACAAAATGATTATTTTTACCTTATGGTAATGAGAATTATTTTGGTGCTACATCAGGTTTCACACTTCCTTATTTTATTTATTTATTTACTTATTTATTTATTTATTTATTTATCTATCTATCTATTTTTCGAGGAAGATTAGCCCTGAGCTAACTGCTGCCAATCCTCCTCTTTTTGCTGAGGAAGACTGGTCCTGAGCTAACATCTGTGCCCATCTTCCTCTACTTTATATGTGGGATGCCTGCCACAGGATGGCTTGACAAGCAGTGCGGTGTCTGTAGCCAGGATCCCAACCAGCGAACCCTGGACCGCCCAAGGGGAACGTGAGACCCTAACCACTGCGCCACTGGCTGGCCGCCAACCTTATTTTAAAATAATGAACTTCATAATCCCCTCTGGCTCAATCCACATCCGACTTTAAGCTCTATTGGCACGTTGGACAAACTCTGTTGTTTATGTATATTGGGGCGTCCAACAGCCTCGGGGGCATTTTGAAGGCAGGGAAAGGCCTTTGCAGTAGAATGAAGTTACATAGCTGCCCCCCGAGGGTGGCTGCCCCGTCTGCAGCGGCTGTGGGGACATATGGTGCAGGCCCAGATTTTCAAAGCTTTGCTCACCTGTAGCTGTGGGGATCCCTCACATCCTTCCCTAGCACTTAGTAGCTCCCGAGTAAACGTTTGTGGAATAAGAAATGAACGGCTCATTGCAGGGCCCGCTTACGTCTCCCTGGGGCCAGGGGCTGAGACGCAGGGCTGTGGCCCCTGGCTTGCCTGCATCCCACACACGGTCTGGCTTTCTAAAGGCCAGCTCTGCAGGTGTGGTTCAGGGATCTGCTGAGGACACACAGAGTTCCCAGAGGGTAGACACCGATGTGAGTGCAATTAAGGATACTTTCGTCTTCTTTTCAGAGAAAAGGAATGAAGAGTCCTTTAGAAACCCAAGGAGAAGGTTTGGGAGGGGCCGGTGATGCTGGAGGCCTGCCCCTGTCAAAGACTCTGCAGTTTTATGTGACCCCTGGGGACTCCACTGTATCCTGGGTGTGACGGGATCTCCCCTCCCTGCCACGCCACACAAAGTCCAGAGAAGGGCAAACTCTGCCCTCCTGGGTGGGCCCTATGCTGACCCTCTGCCCAGTGGCCCAGAAGGAAGGCACAAATAGACTAAAGAACATGGAAGGGAACTCTCCTATGGGAAAAACAAGCCAGGCTCTCTGGAGCTCCTCCAAGAAGCCCAGCGTGGGCTCAGCAGAGCCGGCCCACCCAGCTGACCTGTTCTTGCTGCCCCTTTTGTTTCTGGCTCCATTCACTTGCCACTGCTTTTCCCACTGGAAACCAGACCCCGGGGAGATTGTTGTCAAATCCCATGGACCCAGTGCTTACAACAGGGACACTGAAAAGTGGGCTTTGAAGGCTGGCTTCAGCGCTGCCCCTGCCTCTCGCTGACTGTGTAATGATGGGCAAGCCACTGAAGGTCATTGAATATTAAGTTGCTTCATCTGTAAAAAGCAACTGATGCTGGTGCCTGGGTTCCATCCTGCAAGGTGACCGTGGCCCAAATGAGTCAACATGACTAAGGAATCACAATTAGCAATGGGGGTACCTAGGATGCTAATTGCACCTCTTCTCCTCGCACCTGGACTCACATTAACTACCAGCAATCAAAAAGGGAGGCTCAGGGAGGGAGAGAGGAGAAGAGAAAGAATAAAGCAGGGGAGCGAAAGACCATGCAGGGTACTTTACAAAGTTTCAACTGCTATGAAAAACTGCTGTACAATTTCAACTACTGTACAAATGACATAGCAACAGAAAACACTAGAAGAAAATATAAGATATTAGGCAGCGAGAGTTATTCCCAAGTGAGAGGATTATCATTTTTATGTTCTTATATAATAAAAACACATTCTAAGATGGTCCCCTCCCCCAGTTCTCCTCCCATCCCCCCCGTTCTCCCAGTGCCAGGCAGGCTGCTGTACTTAATTCACAGCATGACAGGGCACGTGGGCCAGGGTAGGAGGTGTCCTGGGGCCTCGATTCCATAGCAGGCAGGGAAGGAGGAGAAAATGCAATGAGAAGGGCAAAGGCTGGGGAGGTGGTGGCAATGAAATGGCAGGGTCTGGCGGGGTCTGGAGGGGAGCACTGACGAGGGGTGTCTCCCAGTGGCCGGCCTATTGGCTCCGCGTGATCCTGTGCAGCTGGGTAGGGAGTGAAAGGGGACGGGATAAAGTAGTCACTGGCGTTACCTGAGTGAGGTGACAGGACACCAGCCAAAGAGGCTGGGGCCCCAAGGCCAAACCTAGCATGGAAGTAGAGTGATAGTGCTAGGGAAACTGAGGCAAAGTTCAATTCTGTGAGGAGCAACAGCAGAAACCCTTTGACTTAAATCTCCATGACATATAGCGTTCATTCCCAGCACACAAAATCCTACAGCCAGCCTGTGCTATAATTTCAGGTCCCACTAGGTCTGAGGCTCTGACGCTGATGTTCCTTCTGCTATTCCCATGATAAACTCAGAAAATGGGCAAGGCTGAGCCTGCAGGTAGAGGACCCCAATGACAGGGTGTTTCTCCTCCATCTCAGCCTACCCATCATGATGCTATTGGCTAGGAATGCCTGGGACACTCATCTGGCCCCACATTACTTGTGGCGCACCCCCACAGGCACTTCCCTGACTGGAGCCCATGTGGTGGCCAGACCAGCCCTTGTGGTTCTTGTGATGCAAGATGCATCTCAGCCACAATCATCACAGAACTTTGAAAAAACAAGGTTTACTACTCAGCGGTCTTGACGGGTGCACAGGGCCTGGGGCCACACAGCGAGGTCAAAGGCAAAGAGAGAGAGAGAGAGTGGGCACATGGACCTGGGGTTCTGCCTTTATTGGGGTCGACGGTGTGGGCCTAGGGTTTTGCAGGTTCACTCTTTATTGGCAAATTTAAAACGTAAAAGCAGGAAATCTAGTGTGGGAAGGGAAAAGAGTGGTCACTCAAGCCATTAGTTACCTGGGTCACATAGGGCTTTCCAAGAGGGGACCTTCATGAGTGGGGTGGCCTGGCTCTTTAACTAGTTGTGCAGCTGGCAATATGTTTATTCTAGACGAATGTCTTTGAAATGGAGCTCAGTAATCAAAAGCTCCATGTCAGACACTTATATTACAATCAAAAAAGCTTGTTGTCAGACTCTTACACTACCCAGGGACTCTGAGGAGCTGCCCCAAGATGTCCTACTGTAGGATGGTGCCCATTTGATAGATAGGGGGTGCTCCAGAGCCTTCCTTCCCAGACGGTCCCAAGACAGCAGACCAGCTCAACAGGAAGTCCCAATTATCACACTAGGGGGTGGTTCCACTGCAAGAGAGCCTGAGGGGGACGGAGCGAAGGAAACCTCATGCCTCGTGACAGTTTAAAAGAATAAAAGTTCCTCAGATGTAAAAAAGCAAAGAATCTACCAACAGTCAAGAGTCAAGAATGATTACGAAATAAATTTTCCTTTAAGAAGGCTTCGTATGGAAGAACATGCTCATTATAAAAGTGAAAAAATACATAGAAAATTACAATGAAGAAAATAGCATCAAGAAAACGTCATCAGACAGAGATAAGGCCCTATTAACATTTTGGTGTATTGCTTTCAGTTTATTTTCTGTTAAAAAAAAAGAAAAGAAAAAAATCAAAACATTATTGAGAACATGTTTCCGCTAAATTTATATAAATTATGTATGTATTACACAATACATATTTTCCCGTACCTTGAAGAAGTCTTTGTAAATAATGTTTTTATTGGTGGCAAAAATATTTCATTGAATGAATATATCAAAATTAGTTTAAGCATTCCCTTACTGTTGGATAGCAAAGTGTTTCTGGTGTTTTTTACATTTATAAATAATGAGAAAAATCTAAGTATTCAAGTCTGTGTTTATAACTCTGCTAATTTCTGTATGATGAATTCCTAGAAGTGTTATTACTACGTCTCTTACACGTTTTCTACATTTTTCTGGGTAGCTCAGTGATTCTATTATCTCACTCTCCTACCAAACTCAGTTTCTTAAAACAAAACTTTTGCTAAATTAATAGCCCAAATAGTATTGCTATAACTTTCTCCTGTAATGTGTGTAATGTGTTCTAGCCTGTTGGCTAGAAACTCGGATGTTTCAAATGAAATTTCTCAGGATAATGATCTGGCATTAAAGTCACCAGATCCACAAGACGGAGAAGCAACTTAATAACAGCAGAGAAGAGTAATGTGAATCAAAAAAAGCTTGCCATTTTAGGTCATAATAACAGAAGTATAGAGTCCAGAATCGGGGGGTGATAGTACTCCACGCTGGGTGGTCAGACCCTCAGCACTTGGCCCTGCACTGTAAAGGGAACGTTAACAAATGGTTCATGTTCTGAGGAGAGGTCAGAAGTAAGAAGCTAGAACCTGTGCTTTCTCACTTCTCTGTGTTGGACTCAGCAGTCATGTCTACGTTATGTGACACAGGCCCCCTACCCAGGGCTGACTGATCCAGGAATGGGCCTCTGATCCCAGGTGGATCTTCAGAATCTCTACAGGAAGATGAAATTTGGCACTGAGAGAGGAAGAGACTCGAGGCACCGATGTGAGTCGTGAGAGCGGCAGGGCAATAGTCAGAGGACCATGGACGCCTGCCCTGAATTCCCAGCAACTAACTGCCTTCTGAAGTCGTAGATATTTTACTCTTCTCTGGTTCTAGGAGACATCTCAGGTGAGCTAACCAGGGCTGTTTCCATAACTTGGAACTGAACAAAAAGGACCTTAAGTACTATAGTATGAAACATGTTGAAACTCCACAGTGTTTATTCTGGAGGAGAAAAGCCTCTGAGGGAACGTGAGAGCTGTAGGCAAATATTTGAAGGTCCGGCCTTGGAGAAGCCAGATCAGACTTGTTCCATGAGGCCTCAAATGGCAGAACTAGAAGATGGGGAGGGCAGCTTTGGGAGAAAGTCAGTTCTCAGTCAGTGCAAACGTCCACAGGTTTTTGTGCAACCGGTGATAGGATTGACGTAGAGGCGTTCAAGTACCGGACATTACTAATTTCAGAGCGTTGCTCTGATCTGGACAACCCACCTTGTTCCTCCCTTTCCCCTGGTTAAAACCATCCATGGCTGTTGGAAGGCAGTTCCTAGGACTTTGGTGCCCCCTGGTGGATGAGAACAAAAACTTAACATACTCTCCTCCGAAGGCGCTTCAGGAAGATAGCAAGCCATTTATTAAATAGTTCTAACCATTCTGTCATTCTCGATTAAATTAAATTCAGTACAGGATATTTTAAAACTTCAAAGAAATAAGCTGAATGGTTTCATGAATTTTGGAGTAGTTCGTTTTGCCTGCTTCGTGCTTTGATTCTCTTCTGAAGTGTCAGGAGAGTCGATAAAATTATTTGCTTTACCCTCCATCCCCCCTTTCCAATAATTGTATCTAGCTCATCCTCTTACATACTCATTCCAAGCAGATGAATTTGTTCTCAGCAGCATATATGAATTGCATCTAATGGCGGGACAGTGCTACACCAGCTCCAGGGTCTGTTGTGCTCACTGAAAAAGCGCAAACAATATGTGTCCATGTGCATTGATGCATATATATTGGACAAGGACTCTCACGCTTGTCTATTCTACTTTCTTGTTCCTGTTCTTGGGGGCACAACCTCTTTGTTAAAAAAGACACATCATAGAACCCAAAGGACAGAATCTGAATGCTCACTGACATTCTCCAAGAGTCTAGAGAATTAAATATTCTGTCTTCAGCTGCGTGGGACTTCTGAGTGTTGTTTCTAAAAGGACAGAAGGCTTAAAAAAACACAAATTTCTTTGACAATACACTATTCTCTAGGGTTATAAAGGCCATCCTTCCATTGGTCAGTCTTTGGGGGCATTTTGAGAGAACTCAGTTTTTCTGAATAAGGCATTGTATTTAAAAAAAACCACACACACTACAATCTCATTTAGAGCATCTTGAAGAAGCACAAAATGGATCCAAAGTCAGTGGCTTATTTTAACTCATATGCTTCCCAAAACTCCAGGAAGAAAGATTGGGTCTGGTTGGGAATCTTGCTTGACTAAAGGGCTACTCCCTGAGTTTAGCCAACAGACGGGCAAGAAGAGGTACAAACAGGCCTCTTATCATCAGCAGTTGCCTGCTAGCAGGTTGATGGAGTATCCATCATTTTCTATAACCTAGGAACTGGTAACTCACCGAGTGGAAAACTCAGTCACTTAGAAAAGAACAGGCTGTGTCTGATACAGCATACACTATAACTGTTTCAAAGCTATAAACAAAACACCTGCGAGTATGAGGGTAAAGTTCTTGTGCAGGGTTTGTGCACACATTTGGGGAGATTTTCTCAAGTGTCCCAAGGGTCTCGAACTATGCCTGATTCACAGTAGTGTAGGGGAGGAAGGCATATTTCTCCACCTCTGGGTTCTTCTGGCTGGTCTAAGAATTAAATTGACATGAGACAGAATAACAGGAGAAAATCAAACAAGTTTAATAACATGGGAGAAACCCAGGAAAACTGAGCAACTCCCAAAATGGCTGAAGCCATTACCTTAAATACCATCTTCAGCTAAAGACAAAGGAGTGTGTTGAGGGTTGTGGTTTGGGACTTCAAAGGAGAGGAAGGCAATTTACATGGAGATGGAAAAACAAATGTTTGGTAAACAAATGTTTTCCATGCCTTGCAAAGACAATGGGACACGGGGAGGACTTTGATCAAATGGGCTTGCTGGGTTTCTCCCTGTCTACCACACCTAGTTTATTTTATATTATAGTCATCTATAATGGTAGAAGGCAATTGTAAATTCTTTCAGGCAGTTTGGGGAAGGTCGAAGTCTCTTCCTGAGTCTTTTGTTTTTAAAAATAATCAAGTCAAAAAGACACATAGTCGAGTGGCAACTTCTGATCTCCCACAGCAGAAACTCAATAAACGTTCACAGAGAGAATAAAGGAGGAGAGATGGGGGTCAGGTTTTGGGGAGAGGCAGGGATCAGAGGCTCTAAGACTATAAGACACTTGAGAGAACATGTAGTTTAGGAGATTTCAGAGTGCTCTGTGAACCCAGGGGGTTCTTTAAGGGCTATTCAAATGTTTGATTCCAATTTCATTTTCAAAACACATTTTAACTTGTCATAAAAAGTGCTGTTAGAAATGTTGACACAAATAACCAATAATCATTCCATAGATAGGAGACATAAGGTGAATTTTGCTTAAGCCAAGCTGGGGACCAAAACCTGGGAAGGCAGTCTGCGTAAAGGATGAAAACGTTCTAGAGAAGTATGGTTTTAGTATAGTTTTATACTTTTTAAATTTTTTATGCTATTTTTTATTTATTTATTTATTTTTGAGGAAGATTAGCCCTGAGCTAACTGCTGCCAATCCTCCTCTTTTCGCTGAGGAATACTGGCCCTGAGCTAACATCCATGCCCATCTTCCTCCACTTTATATGTGGGACGCCTACCACAACATGGCGTGCCAAGTGGTGCCATGTCCGCACCCGGGATCTGAACCAGCGAACCCCGGGCCACCGAAGCAGAATGTGCGCACTTAACCACTGTGCCACAAGCCGGCCCCAGTTTGATACTTTTTTAGAACAAAGAACATACATAAAGCATGCCCAGATACATATTCATTCAAAGTTTCAAAGAGATATTCAGTTGCAGATTGGCAGGTCAACAAGACCCTGATGTCAGGAAATCTATGGTAAGGAGTCCTGATACTGATGTTACCCATCCTGGCATCATAAGAAAGGAAGTACACATCCTTATCTTCAAAAAGTGCATTCTTTTACTATGAGATCATGTTTAATGCGTTCTTTACTCTAATGGTTAAAGCAGATGTACAACGTATGTTTGTACATCTTATAGAATGTACATCTTATAGACCATAAGTCAGGTTTCTTTAGTTCAGGCTGAATCATGTTTAAACCACGAGAGCTACCCCAGAAACCCCAATATGTGAAAGTTTCTTGTCAAAAAGCATACTCAAAATTATTGATACACTCAAATGCATTAACTTATGCTGCCTGGTTTCCCAGTTTTTTGAAAACCTGCTCTGCCCCAGGAAAGGAGTGTCCTGAGTTGGCAAAGTAATTATTGAAAACAAACAAGCAAAACAAGACAAAAATGAGCAAACAAAAAAATTAAGAAAAAGACCTAGTATTGGCAAGCACTTACTTGTATCAATCAGGATGTTACTGCATGGGATTCTCTTGCCCAATGTGAATAAACAGCCAGTTCATTACAGCATCAGAGTTTGGGAAAAGAGATCAGCTTTATTCTGTGAGATCAACCTGCAGGGAGACAGGGGGCATGAGCCCTTAGATCCATCTCTCCAATTCAGAATTTGGGGTGAAATTTAAGAGATTAGGGAGAACAGGCTGGCACCCAAAAACGCTGGTGGGACAGGCTTTGATTGGGGGCCTCAGGCATTTATAGTAAGGTTTTAAACATTTATGACAGGGTTCTAAGCACTTATGATGAGGTTCTAAACTTTCATGATGGGGTTCTATCCACTTTTGATGAAGTGGGGAAGGAATTTTAACAGCACATCTTCCTGAATAAGGGAGCCCTCCATTCTGATAAGAGTCTGACTTTCAAGTTCTGATCATGTGCTGGTCCTTTGGTTCTAGATCTTTGCTTCTGCAGATATTTCAAGTCAAGATTTCTTCTGTGCGTGCTCTGGCTATGTGACTTTGCACATTTTCTGAACAATTGTTAATCACTCTGTTGATAAGAGGTGGGATCAGTTGAACTGGTCCTGGAGGTCCCACTGTTACAAGGATCTTTGAGATATAGTGCAACCAAAATAAATACACAGATAGGCTTGATTCACTACTTTGTAATAATCCAATATGTGTTTGAAGTTGTTTACAAACATGAATTTATACTGTATATTTACATCTTTTTTTATATATATTAGAGTTCTGGGAGCACAATTGGGTGTTGCTAACAAATAACTATAAAAGCCCTCAGGTCAACCCCCTCATCTTGCAGAAGAAGAAACTGAGTCACAGGGTGGTAATGAACCCCCTTGATCACTCACTACCATCAGTAGCAAAGCCCAGAACTTGAGCCTAAGTTTTACTTCTCTTTTCATGCAAATCATCCTGATTTTTTAAAAAATTAAATGTAGTTTAGATTTGTGTGGGTCTGCTTGCTGATGTAGAGGAGGAAGACATTTCCTCTACCCACTCTAGGTCCTTCCGGCCAGGCTGTGAATTAAATTCACATGAGACAGAATAACAGGAGAAAATTAAACAAAGCTTTGTAACATGTGCACATGGGAGAGGCTCAGGCAACCTGAACAACTCGCCAAAATCGCAGAGGCTCTCACCTTAAATACCATCTTCAGCTACAAAGGAAGATGTTGGGGGTGGGGGGAGTCAGTTATGGGAGATTACCAGAAAAGCACAGTAAACAAGAGTCAGGTTATTATGCAGATTTAAGTCCTTGCCTTCCTCATTGATAAGAGTTTCTAGAGATAAGGTCATCCGCCTTCTTCCTGGCACAGAGAGGGAGACACCTTTGCAGATGGAGATTTCCCTTACAAACGTAAACGTCTCTTACAAAGGGTAACTTCTACTTTTCAGAGTTTCTCTCCTGTCTGCAGTTTTTAAAAGTAACCAGCCCAAAATAATCCTCATGCCAAAGAGACATATATTGGGGTGGCCAATTCCAATCTCCCATATTGGCAAATAAATTCAACTATCTAACATGAATTCCCTTTTGTTTGAGGCAGGAAAAATGTTACCAAACAGCCTTAAGTGTTTTTTCGTGTTAACCTGCAGAGGCTCAAAGGACAACAGCTGTGCACACAAAGCCACTGACTCATCACAAAGTTGAGAAAGAAGTTTACAGCTGCAGTAAAATCACAGGTCTATTGTCTGGCCTCAGAGCCATGCAGAGAGAAAGCTTCCCCAGGGGTCGCACTGAGACCCTTTCGTGCTTTTTGAGGTGAATCATGTCAGTTTTGTTTGTTGTCCGATGGGCACTAGGCAGGGTCATTTGATGGATGCTGCAAGAACGTGTACTTAACCCCCCCTTCCCTCCCCACCCCCAACTCGCTAGCCTACCCAGGTGCCTGCTCTTTCCTTCTTTCAGAATCACCCCTAGGCAATATCACAGAGGGGGAAACTGAGGCTGTGAAAGGAGAGGTGATTTCCCCAGCTCACAGAGGCAGCAGTGGGCAAGACAGGGCTGAGGGGCAGAAGTCTGGACTTCTCCAGTAGCCTTTCTATCATCAAATGGGCTCTCAACAAATGATCCAATGTGGCTTCTCAGAAATAAGGTAAACTGAGCTCAGCCTGTGGGAGTCTTATTAGGTCCCAAATGGGCTACAGTGGTTTCTGTAGGAACAGAACAGTGTTTCTGGTGGAGGTGGCAGCAAGCTGGACTTTCCTTTGTGTTCTGCCCTATTCATTCTGTGGCCAGTCATTTTGACCCAGCCGCCCCATCTATCCCTTCCTTTTTCTCCTCAACCCTCTCTAACCCCTAAACCCTATTGCTTTCCCCTTCTCAGTCCTGTGTCAGATCTTGTTCTCACCCAGGTTTTTCTTCCTCTTCCCCTCGGGATTCAGTCCTTCCTCCTCTCTCACGTGACTTACTGCACTGAGCCCTACTGGTCTTACCAACTTCAGCTGGTCCCATCTGTGTGTCACTGGCCGTGATCCTCAGTGGTCACTATGTCACTTAGCAGCCTATGTAAGCAAACCAAAATCTAAGCCTGTAAATGCTTCAAGATCAGAAACTGCAACCTAAACACAACCAATCACAGCCAACTGGGCTTTCCCAGATAAGGCAACATGTATACATGGTTACTGCTTATGCTATAGCCAATCAAATAACTTCCTTGCTTTGCCTTCTGCATCTTCTCTAGAAAAGTCTTGCTCCTAGTTGGTGGAGCACTCTTAACCACTTCCGGCTTGGCACTGCGGAATTCTAATTGATATTTGTTCAAATAAACTCTTAAACAAATTTCAATATGTCTCAGTTTACCTTTTAACGGTTCCTTCAGCTTGGAA
Source organism: Equus caballus (assembly GCF_041296265.1). Classification (NCBI taxonomy): domain Eukaryota; kingdom Metazoa; phylum Chordata; class Mammalia; order Perissodactyla; family Equidae; genus Equus; species Equus caballus. Next base: position 45,418,510 of record NC_091704.1, read on the forward strand.
AGTTTTCTTCCTTGTATCTGGTTGTCAAAATCCTTCTGTACTTCCAGGCTCAGTGAATCCTCACTTTTTGCAAAGAGCTTGCTCCTGTTGGCCCCAGATGGAGTTAACCTTACCTTCCCTCATCTGTCCACTGTGTGGAGTCCGTGCAGCTGACTTTGAGGGTCAGACTGCCCATGTCCTGACACTGAGCTCTCACCAACTCGAGAACCTGGGCAAAACGGGGGACAGCCTGTGTGTCAGCTTCCTGATGTGTGAGATGAGGAGCTTCATGTGTGAGGGGAAGAGGAATTAATCCACATAAAGGGCTTAGCGGAGTGGCTGGCGATTAGAAAGCACTTCGTAAACATTAGTTGAACGCTTTCAATAAGTAGGCTGGATGGGTGAGAGCAGAGAAGAAAGCACTGTACTTACTTCTCGACCTGCCTCTACAAAGCCACTCTTGTAGACCTGTGCTTCTCTGCCCTCTGAGGAGGTCCCAGGTGCTCTCATAATACTTCCGGTTACTCTGAGATAAGTCCAGTCTGCTCTAATAATCACATAACTCTAGGACAATCGGCACAATTGTCAAAATCCTAAATGCTCGCCAACTTGAAGGGTCCCCTTGTCCTATCTTTCTTTTGATGGGCGACCTGCTATGGGGAAGGAACAAGCCTGGTTTCCCCGTTTTACTATCGTTCATCTCACCAGAGTGTGCGCCCGGGCAGTGGGTCAGTCCGCTGGGCTGCCTTAACAAAGTATCCGATTGAGTGGCTTAAACAGCAGAAATTGATTTTCTCCCAGTTCTGGAGGGTAAAAGTCTGAGATCAAGGTGTCAGAGGTGTGGTTTCTCCTGAGACCTCTCTCCTTGGCTTGCAGATGGCTGCCTTCTCTCTGTCCTCACACGGTCTTTCCTCTGTGCCCATGCACCCCTGGTATCTCTTTGTGTGTCCACATCTCCTCGTCTCAAAAGGACACCGGTGAGATTGGATTGGGGCCCACCGTAATGGCTTCATTGTAACTTAATTACCCCCTTAAAGCTCCTATCTCCAAATGCAGTCCCATTCTGAGCTACCAGGGGTTAGTGATGCAACACATGAATTTGGGGAGTGATGCGGGGTCGGTGAGCCGAGGAGTCGAAAGAAAGATTTCTTAGACTCTCAAGATCTGGCAGTAGTGCTCTTTTATTTAGAGAGTAGAATAGCATGGGGACAGGACCCATGGGCAGTCAGAGTTTCTGCTGCCGCCGCTTCTGCTGCCCCCGCTGGCATGGGGACAGAGCCCATGGGCAGGCAGAGCCGCTGCTGTTGCCCCCGCTGGCATGGGGACAGGACCCATGGGCAGGCAGAGCTGGTGCGTGGGGACAGGACCCACGGGCAGTCAGAGCTCCTGCTGCTGCCCCGAGTTGAGGGTTAGGGCTAATTTTATAAGGCATAGGTATATGATTCATCTCTTTACAAGACAAAGGAAAGAACATGAAAAAAAAGTTAAAATGGTATCAGTGCGGGTGGGGTCTGGTCATTGGGTGATCCCATGACTTTTAGACAAGAATCAAATCGGATTAAGTAAAGGTTAGAAAGGTTAGACGCCACCACCCTAAACCAGTTACATGAGATTGCCAGACAGCAACCAACTTAAGTTCTTGCCTTACCCATTAAGAGCTTCTAGAGATAAGACCATTCCCCCTTCTTCCTGGCACAGAGAGGGAGGCATCTTCACAGATAGAGGTTTCCCTTAGAAATGTAAATGTTTCCCAATAAAGGGGCAAAACAAATTCCACTCCTTGGAGCCTGAATCTCATCTGTAGTTTTAAAACTAACCAGCCTAAAAATCCTCATCATAAGCCATTTTAAAATTAAGCAGCCTAAAAATCCTCATCAGGGAGGACACAATTCAGCCCATAACAGGCAGACCGAGACAAGAAAGGTCTTCTTTGGATGGACAGTTGTGCCTGGCTGTGGTGCCCCCTGGGCATGGCAGATGTCCAGGCCGGACTCTCGCTCTCATGGGCAGTCAGGTGAGACCCTCGTGGATCCCCTCACAGGACCTTCCGCTAGAGATCCTCTGAAGCAGCCATGCCTCTCCCCTGGCTGGCTGCTCCTGGCTCCCCCTCAGTCCCGGGGCTTTGCTTGTCTGTCCCTCTACTGGGATCCTGCGCCCTCCCCGAGGCAGGCTTTTTGGAGAAGCTGCGTTACAGTGTTCCGTTTGATCCCCCAGGAAGCTCACATTTGTCCTCTCACTGATGGATGTGCGGCTCGCTCCCATTGCATTCATTTCTCTCTCTTCTGCACGCTCCAACCAGACCCTAAAGACAGATGTCTCAGATGGGTGTGGCGGTCATTCCTATTGTCTTCTAAACCTCCAAGGACAAACGCCAGGGACAAATTCTCCAGGGACTTTCTCTCTTAATCCTCCACATAAATATCCACTCTAGACCTCATTGACCTCAACCCTTTTATGCTTTTGTGGTGAGTGATAAGATAATGCTGTGTATTAGTCAGCTAGAATTGTTAGAATAAAATACTGCAGACATTTATTTCTCACAGTCCTGGAGGCTGGAAGTCCAAGATCAAGGTGCCGACATATTCAGTTTCTGGTATGGCTCTAGTCTTTCCCCTGAGTGTGCATTGGGTGTGCGAGGAGCTGGGGGGACAGAGTGGGAGAGAGAGAACAGGAGAGCGAGCTCTCTGGCGTCTTCTCTTATAAGGACACTAATTCTATCAGATCAGGGTTCCATCCCGGTGATCTCATTTAACCTTAATTACGTCCTAAAGTCCTTGTCTGCAATACAGTCATATGAAAGGTTATGGCGTCAACGTGTGGATTTGGGGGAGACAAAATTCAGTCCATAGCATCTGTCAAAACCAGTTTGGTGCTACCTTGTGGTCAAGTCCCGGGTGAATGTCCTCAGCCTCAGTTTAGACTTGGCACCTGCTGTTCTGTTTCACTCTCAGAGGCCCCTGCTGAGACACCGAGACGACAGGACCCTTCACACACCTTCCTCTAATGGAAGCTATCATTGTGGAGCTGCAGAGCCTGGACCGTAGCCCTTCCCACAACCCGGGATGTGAATCTCATTCTTCCCCTGAGCCCACAGGCTCCCGTAGGTGGGGTGTAAATCCTACAACAGTGAACACAGGGGTCACTTTTTGTCCTACATCTGCAAAAGCTCTGTGGATGAATTGACGCTCAGGGTGTGAAAAGTTTTACTCTGCTGTCTCTGTGCACGAGCGGGGCCGCCTGGGATCAGTTACTTTGTGACAAATCTGGTCTGCAGAGTTGACACCTGTCATCCTTACTGAGGTTTATCATGGAGACGGTATACAGAGAGAAGGCATCAAAGGAAGGCATTTTCTAGTAAGTGGTAGCTTTTAGGATCTTGATTTTGCATTGGAAATTACGTTACAGAGGCCTATATTATCAGCTGGTTACAGAGGTGGGCTTAACTGTGTGGCAGGATACTTATTTAAGAGTTTTAACTTTTTGTTTTATTTCTTCTATAGGGAATCGCAGGCGGTGCTTCCTTGCTTTAAGGAAGGTTCATAGCAGGTTGAAAGCAAGCGTTGCCTGCAAGCCGTCTTCTCTTAGATTTGTTTCCAAATTCCAGTCACTTGAAGAGAATGGGAGTGAGGGTGAAGGAGCCTCTGAGGGGAGCCTGGGGCGGGGGTGTGGGGGGGGGAGAGGGGGGAGTGGGGGGGGAGCGCAATTCAAGCCCAGCCTAGGGCAATGGGAGGTCCTGGGGTCCTACAGAGAGGATATCCATGCTATGATCCCTGACAGTGCCCTGAGGATGTGAAAGGCATGCAGAGGGATGGGCCCTGTGGGGCATCAGAGAGACTCACCCTAGGTTCCTGGGAGCCCATCCTCTCAATTGTGGCACTAATACAAGACAGCTGTGGGCCAGACAGGGTGATGGGAGCTGGAACAAAGGGCGTCTCAGTGATCCTCAGTGTGGACGGATGACCAATGCTGGCAGGGCCCCCTCAGTGTGTTGGTAGAACCCCAAACCTTGGTACCTTTGCCTTTTCCTGGGGTTGAGTGGAGGAAGGAGTGGCCCCACGAATGACTGAAGTTTGATTTTCCTTGGATCTTGTAGTACATAAGCTGATTTATAAAAAATAAAGACTCTTAGTATTTCTCACACTCTAGAGTCCGGAGACTGAGATTCATTTCCATTGCGTGTTTTCAGAAAGAGATTTGGTACTGAACTTTTCCCCAAGATACTCAGCTTGGTCAAGAGAATAAAGGATGAGTTCCAGCAGCCTGGACATGATCGCCATCTAGAGGTTATATAGGGTAACAGCATTTGCATACTGACCTAAGAGAGGTTCAGTATTCTGTATTTTGCTCTTCTCTGAAGAAATTCAAAATAGCAGAAATACACTACATAAGATAAGAAAGATGTTAAAAATTCTCTATTCCACAAACAGAGTTTCTAAAAAGGGCTGGAACCAGGGACATGAAGCAATAGGGTAGCATTATAATTCTGAGGTCTCTCAGCCCCTCTTGAAATCAGAAGTACTTAAGTTAATGTGTAAGCAGGCTTGGAGTAAGGATTCTTCTTCTTATTTTTAAACAAATCATCACAATTACAGTGGAAGTGGGCAGTGAGGGCTTGTGTAATAAACATTGTGTCAAGAGTCCATGCTAATGTTCTGGCGTCCTGCAGTATCCATTCTCCACTTCTTTAGAAATATATCTCTTAATTTTTAGCTGTGGTGATGCAAAATAACCAATAACCATTCTATAGGTAAGAGAGATAAAGTGAGTTTCACTTGAGCCAAACTGAGGATTATATCCCGGGAAGGACTTTTCCAGAAAGGAAGAAAGCCTTCTGGAGAAGCATGGTTTTCAGTACAGTCTTATACCTTTTTAGAACAAAGAACATACATTAAACACACCCAGGATAGAGTGTCATCAAACTTTCAAAGAGGTATTCAGTTGCAAATTATCAGGTCAACATGACCCTGATGTCAGGAAAGGAACTAATACCAGTGTTACCAATAGGGCATAGGAGGCGAATGCATTCTTATCTGAAGAGAGTGCATTCTTTACTTTAATGTTTAAGGCAGAGGTACAGTGTATGTTTGATGGGCCATACATCAGGCTTTTTAGCTCAAGCTGAATCCAGTTTCGAACCTGAACAGTTACCCTGTATACCTCAATATGTGAAAATCTCTTGTCAGCTATCACCTGGAATCCCAGAATAAAGATCTAATTTCCCAGCCTCCCTTGCTGGTAGGATCCTATGACTCAGGACTGCTCTTATTTGTAACTTCTGACTAGCTGGAATGTGAGCATGATGACCAGAGCTCAAGGAACCATTTTGAACCAAGAGGTGGAAGAATTTGTTGAAGTTGATGGAGCATCAAGACAGAAGTTTCCTGGGTCCTTGATAATTGGTGAGCTGCCATGCCAACCCTAGGCTGTTTATCTCCAAACTTACTTTATATAAAAGAGAAATAAATTTACGTCTTGTTTTATACAGCATCTGAACCTGGATGCTGATATCAGATATCTGATACCTGGCTTTTTGCATGTCACAGAAAGTAAATTATTAGTAATGATCCATTGGAAGTGGTAAACAAGAGGGCAGTGAGGGCTCAGATACTGCAGACTGAAAGCGTGGGGATCTTTGTTATGCAGCAGCAAAATATTTAAACTATCACCTGCTGCAGTCTGAAAGGTTGTAGAGCAAACTGGATTTCTAGCATCTTCCGTTAAGAATTCTCTGCCAGAACATGAAGCCAGCCCACTGTCAGAAATCAGCTGAAGGAAGCTATCTTTCTACCCAAGCATCTGGTTTCAGAGGGTATCAAGTAGCCCTCCATTCAGTTAAGCCATTTGAGCTGGTTTCAGAGTACAGAATCCAGCAAGTCAAAGGTCAGAGTCCTTAGGCTTTAAAACTCAGTCTACATGAGTTTTGTTAGGCCTCACGGTAATGGTAGCCACTTGAGTTTGGATCTCTCCACATATCCTACTCCCAAGCCGTAAAGTCAACATGTAGCCTGGATAAAATCACACATGACCGAAACCTGCAGCATTAGTAGGATCCAGGGTCTATCACAAACCTCAGGTTGTAAAAAGAGAAATAAATGCCTAATTTCAACAGAGATACTGCAGCACCTGCAGCTGCCACATGAGTGTGTGTGTGAGGAGAGCTGGGCAGGGAAATCCTAGGGCTGTGGGGAAAAGAGGCTGGGAAACGAGGGTGGAGATGAAGCCCAGACAACATCAGCAGCAACAGGGGAAATGCCACCACTAACGGCTGATGTACTGAATGCCTGCCTGGAACTTGGCGGTTTTACAACATCAGCCACTGGGAGAGGCTGTGCAAGTGAGAGGACCAGAGGCAGCAGCCCCAGAGAAGATGCTCCTGAGGAGAAAGAGATAAAAAAAGAAATGCCAGAGAAGGGAAGGAAAACAACCAGAGGCATGAGAATCGGAAAAGAAGTAAAACTATTGTGGGGGATCAGAATCTGCCATCCCAAAATGTGTCTGTTTGGCTTGATTATTTTTGAGAAAGAAAGACTCAGAAGGAAACTTTGACCTTCCCCCTAACTGCCTAAAAGAATTTAAGATAGAAGGCCTGTTCCAGGAAGAGTTGTCGCCGTAGATAACTATAGTATAATATGAACTAGATGTGTAGACAGGGAGGAACCTAGCAAGGCCCATTTGATCAAAGTCCTCTCCATGTCCCATTGTCTTTGCAAGGTGTGGCAAACATTTGTTTATCAAACATTTGCTTTTCCATCTCCATGTGAATTGCCTTCCCCCCCCTTTGAAGTTGCAAACCACTACCCCCAACATCCTCCTTTGTCTTTAGCTGAAGATGGTATTTAAGGTGATGCCTTTGGCCATTTTGGTGAATTACTCAGTTTTCCTTGGCTTCTCCTATGTCTAAATGTTATTAAACTTGTTTGATTTTCTCCTGTTATTCTGTCTCATGTGAATTTAATTCTTAGATGAGACAGAAGAACCTAGAGTCTAGAGGAATATTTCTTCCTCCCCTACACTATCCATTTTTTTTTTAAAGATTGGCACCTGAACTAACATCTGTTGTCAATCTTATTTTTTTTTCTTCTCCCCAAAGCCCCCCAGTACATAGTTATATATTCTAGTTGTAGGTCCTTCTGGTTGTGCTATGTGGGATGCCGCCTGGGCATGGCTTGATGAGCAGTGCCATGTCTGCGCCCAGGATCTGAACAAGCAAAACCCTGGGCTGCCAAAGTGGAGTGCACAAACTTAACCACTTGGCCACAGGGCCGGCCCCATACACTCTCCTTTTTCAGTAGCTGACATGACAATATGACTGGAAACACTAAATAACCAATGATAATACTAATGCAAACATTGAAAGAATTCAGTAATGTAGTGGGATGTAAAATTAGCATCTGCAAAACCCATCACCTTGGAGAGCAGACCACCTCTGTGACATTCTTTTCCCAAACCTACAACCTCAGGCTAGTTGAGAGTAAAACATCAGACAAACCCAAATTGAGGGACATTTTGCAAAATGTATGACTAGTACTCCCCCAAATTGTCATGGTCATGAAAAATAAGGACAGATTGTGACAAGAGGTTTTTCTCATATTGAGGTATATGGGGTAACTATTCGGGTTCAAAACCAATTTGGCTAAACTGAAACTAAACTGAACTAAAGAAGCCTGATGTATGGTCTATCAAACAAACATTGCACATCTGCTTTAACCATTAAAGAATGCATTCTCTTAGATAAGAATGCAGACTGCCCCTCCTACGCCCTATTGGTAACACCCATATTAGTCCCTTTCCCACACAGCAGGGTCATGTTGACTTGCTATTTTACAACTAAATACCCCTTTGAAACTTTGAAAATGTATCCTGGGTGTGTTTAGCATGTGTTCTTTGTTCTAAAAAGACATAAGACTGTACAGAAAACCATGCTCGGAAATGGCTCAGAAAACCATTCTCTCAGGCCTTCCTGGGTTATAATCCTCACTTTGGCTCAAGTAAAACTCACCTTATTTCTCTCATGTATAGAATGGTTACTGGTTATTTTGCATCAACAGTTGAAAAACCATCACAGACCAGAAGAGACTGAGGAAACATTGCCACTAAATGTAATGTGGGATTCGGGTGGGATCCTGGACCAGAAAAAGGATATTAGTGGAAAAATGAGTGGCATTGAAAGAAAATCTGGATTTCTTTTTTTTTTTTTTTAGATTGGCACCTGAGCTAACAACTGTTGCCAATTTTCTTTTCTTTTTCTTTCTGTTTTTTCTCCCCAAATCCCCCCTGTATATAGTTGTATATTTTAGTTGTGGGCCCTTCTAGTTGTGGCATGTGGGACACCGCCTCAACGTGGCCTGATGAGTGATGCCATGTCTGACCCAAACCGGAGAAACCCTGGGCTGCTGTAGCAGAGCATGCGAACTTAACCACTCGGCCACAGGGCCAGCCCTGGGTTTCTTTCTTTCTTTCTTTCTTTTTTTTTTTTTTTTTTGAGTTAATGATAGGCTACAATCTTGTGAAATTTCAGTTGTACATTAATGTTTGTCATTCATGTTGTAGGTGCACCACTTCACCCTTTGTGCCCACCCCCACCCCACCTTTCCCCTGGTATCCACTAAACTATTCTCTTAGTCCACATTTTTAAATTCCTCATATGAGTGGAGTCATACAGAGATTATCCTTCTCTAGCTGGCTTATTTCACTTCACATAATTCCCTCAAGGTCCATCCATGTTATTGCAAATGGAATGATTTTGTTCTGTTTTGCAGCTGAGTAGTATTCCACTGTATATATGTACCACATCTTCTTTATCCATTCGTCTGTTGATGGGCACTTAGGTTGCTTCCATGTCTTGGCTATTGTAAATAATGCTGCAATGAACATTGGGGTACATAGGACTTTTGGGATTGCTGACTTCAAGCTCTTTGGATAAATATCCAGTAGCAGGATGGCTGGATCGTATGGTAGTTCTATTTTTAGTTTTTTGAGGAATCTCCATACTGTTTTCCATGGTGGCTGCACCTGTTTGCATTCCCACCAGCAGTGTATGAGGGTTCCTTTTTCTCCACAACTTCTCCAACATTTGTTATTATTAGTTTTAGATATTTTTGTCATTCTAATGGGTGTAAGGTGATATCTTAGTGTAGTTTTGATTTGCATTTCCCTGATGATCAGTGACGATGAGCATCTTTTCATGTGCCTATTGGCCATCCATATATCTTCTTTGGAGAAATGTCTGTTCATGTCTCCAGCCCATTTTTTGATTGGGTTGTTTGATTTTTTGTTGTTGAGTTGTGAGAGTTCTTTATATATTATGGATATTAAGCCTTTGTCAGATATATGACTTGCAAATATTTTTTCCCAGTTAGTGGGTTGTTTTTTTGTTTCAATCCTGTTTTCATTTGCCTTGAAGAAGCTCTTTAGTCTGATGAAGTCCCATTTGTTTATTCTTTCTATTGTTTCCCTTCTCTGAGAAGGCATGGTGTCTGAAAAGATCCTTTTAATACTGATGTCAAAGAGTGTACTGCCTACGTTTTCTTCTAGAAGCCTTATGGTTTCAGGTCTCAGATTTAGGTCTTTGATCCATTTTGAGTTTATTTTTGTGAATGGTGAAAAAGAATGGTCAATTTTCATTCTTTTACATGTGGCTTTTCAGTTTTCCCAGCACCATTGTTGAAAAGACTTTCTTTTCTCCATTGTATGCCCTCAGCTCCTTTGTCAAAGATAAGCTGTCCATAGATGTGTGGTTTTATTTCTGGGCTTTCAATTCTGTTCCATTGATCTGTGCACCTGTTTTTGTACCAGTACCAAGCTGTTTTGATTACTGTAGCTTTGTAGTATGTTTTGAAGTCAGGGATTGTGATGCCTCCCGTTTTGTTCTTTTTCCTCAGGATTGCTTTAGCAATTCGGGGTCTTTTGTTGCCCCATATGAATTTTAGGATTCTTTGTTCTAATTCTGTAAAGAATGTCATTGGAATTCTCGGATTGGGATGGCATTGAATCTGTAGATTGCTTTAGGTAGAATGGACACTTTAACTATGTTTATTCTTCCAATCCATGTACATGGAATGTCTTTCCATCTCCTTATGTTGTCATCCAATTCTCTCAGAAAGGCCTTGTAATTTTCATTATATAGGTCCTTCACTTCCTTAGTTAAATTTACCCCAAGGTATTTTATTCTTTTTGTTGTGATTGTGGATGGTATTGTGTTCTTGAGTTCTTTTTCTGTTAGTTCATTATTAGAGTATAGAAATGCTACTGATTTATGCAAATTGACTCTGTACCCAGCAACTTTGCTGTAGTTGTTGATTACTTCTAAGAGTTTTCCAATGGATTCTTTGGGGTTTTCTATATATAAGATCATGTCGTCTACAAACAGTGAGAGTTTCACTTCTTCCCTCCCTATTTGGATTCCTTTTATTCCTTTTTCTTGCCTGATTGCTCTGGCCAGGACCTCCGGTACTATATTAAATAAGAGTGGTGATAGAGGGCATCCTTGTGTCGTTCCCGTTTTCCGGGGGATGGAGTTTCAGTTTTTGTCCATTGAGTATGATGTTGGCTATGGTTTTGTCATATATGGCCTTTATTATGTTGAGGTAGTTTCCTTCTATGCCCATTTTGTTCAGAGTTTTTATCATAAATGGCTGTTGGATCTTGTCAAATGCCTTCTCTGCATCTATTGAGATGATCATGTGGTTTTTATTCCTCAGTTTGTTGATGTGGTGTATCATGTTAATTGATTTGCGGATGTTGAAACATCCCTGTGTCCCTGGTATGAATCCCACCTGATCACGATGTATGATCCTTTTGATGAATTGCTGAATTCTGGTTGCCAAAATTTTGTTTAGAATTTTTGCATCTATGTTCATCAGCAGTATTGGCCTGTAGTTCTCTTTTTTCGTGGTGTCCTTGTCAGGTTTTGGTATCAGCGTGATGTTGGCCTCATAGAATGTGTTAGGAAGTGTTCCATCTTCCCTAATTTTTTGGAATAGCTTGAAAAGGATAGGTATTAAATCCTCTCTGAAAGTTTGGTAGAATTCCCCAGGAAAGCCATCTGGTCCTGGGGTTTTATTCTTTGGAATGTTTTTGATTGCTGTTTCAATCTCTTTCCTTGTGATTGGTCTGTTCAAATTGTCTGCCTCTTCTTGAGTGAGTTCTGGGAGATTGTAGGAGTCCAAGAATTTATCCATTTCCTCTAGGTTATCCATTCTGTTGGCATATAGTTTTTCATAGTATTCTCTTATAATCCGTTGTATTTCTGCAGAGTCTGTTGTTATTTCTCCTCTTTTATTTCTGATTTTGTTTATTTGAGCTTTCTTCCTTTTTTTCTTTGTAAGTCTGGCTAGGGGTTTGTCAATTTTATTTATCTTCCCAAAAAACCAGCTCTTTGTTTCATTGATCTTTTCTACTGCCTTTTTTGTTTCAATAGTATTTATTTCTGCTCTTATTTTTATTATTTCTCTCCTTCTGCTGACTTTGGGCTTCATTTGTTCTTCTTTCTCTAGTTCAGTTAGGCATAGTTTAAGATTGCTTATTTGGGATTTTTCTTGTTTGTTAAGATGTGTCTGTATTGTGATGAATTTTCCTCTTAATACAGCTTTTGCTGTATCCCATATGAGTTGGTATGGCATGCTATCATTTTCATTTGTTTCCAGGTATTTTTTGATTTCTTCTTTAATTTCTTCAATGATCCATTGCTTGTTCAGTAGTGTGTTGTTTAGTCTCCACATCTTTGTGCCTTTCTCAGCTTTTTTCTTGTAATTAATTTCTAGCCTTATAGCATTATGATCAGAGAAGATGTTTGTTATTATTTCAATTTTTTTAAATTTGTAGAGGCTTGCCTTGTTTCCCAACATATGGTCTATCCTTGAGAATGTTCCATGTGCACTTGAGAAGAATGTGTATTCAGCTCTTTCAGGGTGGAGTGATCTATATATGTCTATTAAGTCCAATTGTTTTAGTTTTTCATTTAGCTCCACTATTTCCTTGTTGATTTTCTGTCTGGATGATCTGTCCATTGATGTGAGTGGGGTGTTGAGGTCCCCTACTATTATTGTGTTGTTTTTAACACCTTCCTTTAGGTCTGTCAATAGTTGCTTTATGAATCTTGGTGCTCCTGTGTTGGGTGCATAGATATTTATAAGCGTTATTTCTTCTTGATGAAGTGTCCCTTTGATCATTATATATTGTCCCTCTGTGTCTCTCTTTACCTGTCTTATTTTGAAATCCACTTTGTCTGATATAAGAATTGCAACACCTGCCTTTTTTTGCTTGCTATTAGCTTGAAGTATTGTCCTCCACCCCTTCACCCTGAGTCTGTGTTTGTCCTTGGGGCTGAGGTGTGTTTCCTGGAGGCAACAAATTGTTGGATCTTGTTCTTTAATCCATTTTGCCACTCTGTGTCTTTTTGTTGGAGAGTTCAATCTGTTTACATTGAGAGTGATTATTGATGCATGAGGACTTAATGCTGTCAATCTGTCACTCATTATCTTGTTTTCCTGTGTTTCTTTTCCTTTGTGCTTTAGCCTACCCATTTAATACTGCAATTTCTTATGCTGGGTTTCTTAGATTTTTCCTTATTTATGATTTGTGACTCTGTTCTGTATTTTATTTTAGTGTCTACCCTGGAGTTTGTATTTAGAATCTCGTGTATAATATAGTCTATTCTCTGGTGGTCTCTTACTTACTTGGCCAATACTGATTTAGATCCTTTGCTCTTCCCCTCCTAAATAATTATTGTCATTTCTTATTCCAACTCGTGTTATGAATTTGTAGTTAGAGTGATAAGATCATCCTTGCTTTGGTAGTTTCCTTACCTTTACCCTAATGCTATAGTTGAATATTTGCTATCCTGTTCTGGTTCTATCCATCAGTCTCCCTAGTCTGTGGATTGAGATCCCTTTCTCCCTTTTTTCCTTTTTTCAGGTATGAGAGCCTTCTTGAGGATTTCTTGTAGTGGAGGGCTTTTAGTTACAAATTCCCTTAACTTTTGTTTGTCTGGAAAAGATTTAATTTCTCCCTCATATCTGAAGGAAATTCTTGCTGGATAGAGTATTCTTGGCTGAAGATTTTTATCTTTTAATGCTTTCAATATGTCACTCCATTCTCTCCTAGCTTGTAAGGTTTCTGTAGAGAAATCCACTGAAAGTCTGATAGGAGCTCCTTTGTAGGTTATTCTCTTCTTTTTTCTTACTTCGTTGAGTATTCTTTCTTTATCTTTCCTTCTTGCCAATTGTACTACTATGTGCCTTGCAGTAGGTCTTTTTACACTGACAAATCTAGGAGATCTGAAAGCTTCCTCTACACACATTTCTCCGTCAATCCCTAGATTTGGGAAGTTCTCTTCAATAATTTCGTTAAGCACACTTTCTGCTCCATTTTCGTTTTCCACGTTCTCGGGAATTCCTATGATCCTTAAGTTCTTACTCCTCATTGAATCCACTATCTCTCGGAGGTTTTCCTCATTTTTTTAAATTCTTAGTTCTCTTTCTTCCTCTGTCTGGAGCCATTCAGCCTGTCTATCTTCGTTTATGTTAATTTGCTCTTCTATGGTGTCTACATGGGCATTCAGGAAATCAGTATTCTGTTTTATCTGGTCCATTGTGTTTTTCATCTCTAGTATTTCTGTTTGATTCTTCTTTATAATTTCAATCTCTTTTGTGAAGTAACTCCAGAACTCATTGGCTTGTTTCTCTATCTTTCTCTCTACCTCATTGAGTTTTTTGATTATAGCTGCTCTGAACTCATTATCACTTAGTTTACCTAATTCCAAGTCCTCAGGACTTAATTCTATGTTTTTATTGTTTTCCTTCTGGTCTGGGGCTTTTATAAATTGCTGGATGGTAGAGGAGCGGTTTTTTCTCATGGTAGTAGAATTCAGTTGCAGTTACAGCCTGTCGCCACTAGATGGGGGTCAAGAGTCGTGTGTTCTGAGCTCTCCGCCTTCGGGCAAGATGGCGGCGCCCAGTGTGCTTTTCCATGAGGCAGGGGCTGCTAGTCTCACTGGGGTGGGGATCTGGATTCAGATCAGTTCTGTTCTCTGGTCTCCCGAGGCCCTGGGTTTATGGGGTCCCCGCGGACGGAAGCTTTCCCCCGTCAGGGGGTTTCCACCGAACCAGCGGCAGGAGTCCTGGAGGATTCCCTGGTCGTGCGGCCCCTCCCCCGCTCCTTCCCAACCGGCACAGCAGCCATGGCAGACTCTAGGGGAGGGAGCGACCTTCTCTCCTACCCATTCCAGCACCTCTGAGGCCATCAGCAAGGTTTATGTTCTCTGCATTCTTGGTATTGTAGGTCTCTAATGTGTTGGCATTAGATTTATTCTCTGAAATTCAGTTTTTCCAATCCTTTGTTGTATTTTGGAGGGGAGAGAATCCCGGGTCAGCTCACCCCGCCATTTTGCTCCACCCCTCTCCCTGGGTTTCTTTTTTAAGGTATGCTTTTTTCTTTTCTGTGAGGAAGATTAGCCCTGAGCTAACATCTGTTGCCAATCCTCTTCCTTTTTTTCCTCCCCAAAGCCCCAGTACATAGGTGTACATCCTAGTTGAAGGTCATCCTAGTTCTTCTATATGAGATGCCACCACAGCATGGCTTGATGAGTGTTGTGTAGGTCCACACCCAGGATCTGAACTGGTGAACCCCAGGCTGCCGAAGTGGAGCACAAGAACTTAACCACTCAGCCACGGGGCTGGCCCAGAAAGTCTGGATTTTGACAGTAATGTATAGATGTTAGTTTCTTAGTTTAGACAAGTGTAATGTGGTAATGTGAGATGTTCACCTTAGAGGAACTAGGTGAGGAGTGTATGAGCTATTTTGCAACTTTTCTGTAATTCTAAAACATTTCTAATTAAAAATTGTATTAAAAAGCATAAATTGCCATCATCTACATGAATAATAACCAGTTAGAGGAGAACCCAAGGACAACAGCTACAAAAAATATCAAATACTTAGGAAAAAAATCAGAAATGTGCAAGAGTCTAAACAAATAAAATAATGAACCCTCTGTAAGACACAAAATGAGCCTTAAACACATGGAAAGGTATCCTTTGTTCTTGAATAAAAGGATTCAACATTATCATGATGCCATTTCCCCACAAGTAAATTTATAAATTTATCTTAATGCCAAAAGAAAATATAGCAGGCTTCTGTTATGAAATATAATGATGAGTTGATGTTGAAGTTCGCTTGGAAAAATAAATGTGCAAGAATAGCCAGAAAACACTGCAAAAGAAAAGCTATGGGGGTTGTCTACCAGACATTAAAACATCTAGCACAGCTTCTGCACCTAAAGCCATGTGGAACTAGTAGACAGACAGACCAATGAGATGGGATAGGAGGCTCAGAAACAGACCCAAAGACATGTAGAAATTGAGTAAGTGATAAAGATGGCACCTAAAATCACTGGAGCAAAGACGGAACTTTGACAGTCTTCTTGAAAAAGTTGCTTTGCCCTGATTGGCCTTAATCTGTAAAGCAGGTGAGATAGCATTGTTTAACGGCAAGAGAACCAGATGCGTGGCATTGTGACTTCGCCTTCTACCAATTTCAAGTAGGCTCCTTAACTCTCTGATTCTCCCTCCCATCAGCTGTGAACTGGGACTAATAATAATGTCCAATCCACTTCCTGGGGTATTGCTGGTATCCAGTGGGAAAATATTTGTGAGAGTGAGAAGAACTGTAGAAAAATAAAAGATTATTAGGCAAGTTCAACTCAGCAGAAATTCGAATGTGTTGGTTTCTATTCTAGGACTTGAGTGACATCACCCAAACTACTCTGGGTTGGAATTTGCTGGGTAAGTGGGAAATGGAGGAGAAAAATCTCAGGTGAATGTTAACGAGTCTGAAAAAAAGGTGTTAACATTTTCCTACCGGTCCTCCCTTATCTATTCATTTTTAAAAATTAGAGTTCAGGTCCCTTGGGCCACAGAAAGACTGGAAACCATCTCCCATTCATGGACCTCACGTGAGGATGCTGAAGGTCAGCTTTGGAGTAACTCAACTGGGAAGAGTTGTGGCGTTATGGGTGGAGGCACAGTCTGCAATGTTTTGGCAGGGCTGTGGCTTCTGTGCTTGCTTTGGTCTTCACGCATCCCCAGCAAGGAGACATCTGCACAGCATCCTCTGTCGATGAAGGTGAGCTGTTGATCTCTAGCAGCACAGGGCCTGAGGAATCTTGAGGTTAAAAGGAAATTTTTACAAGCAAGTCCTTAGTCTTTTAAAGCTTCATCTTCTAATTCAGGCAAGGCGCTCGCTCATTACAGCAGAAGTTTGGCTGAGCAATGAAGTGGAGAAAGATTGCGCTCAGTAAAAGGGAATTTGGTGAGGCCAGCTTCACGAAGTTCACGAAGATGTATTATGATATCATGATGATATATTAAGTATGAACCCTCCAGGAGCAGCTCCATGGAAGTTTATGAAAGAAGAGTCTCTGACTCTTAACAAGATGTTTTTCTGGAATTTTCATGCCCCATCAGTATAAAGTCATTGCTACTCACAGTTGTCATTTGAGGAAAACTTCTAGAATTGCTTCCTCATTGAGTCTATGATGTATGATACCTCTCTCCCTTCTTCCTGGCCTGAAATCTCTTTCCTACTCAGAGCCTCTAGCCAGACAACAAAGACTGGGTCATTGGCTCAAGACGTTGCCCGTTAGTGTCTTTGGACTGACAATGGGGTTGTGGGGGAAGGCTCTTTAGTCTTTCTTATATCCATTTGTCCCTTAGTGCAATGACCTTACAGAAGCCCAACGCCTTGGACCACCATCCTGAGAAGATAAGGGGCAGGTAGTTGCTAAAGGGAGAGAGGTAGCAATATGCATGGAAGGACGAGAGGGAAGCAGCCCTGGTTTCGAGCTCTGAGCAGCCAGAAAACAGTCTTGGGAAAGCAGGCTCTGAGTGATGTCACAGGTGTTGGGTAAATAAAAGAGCACTCTGGGGACAAATGCCCTGACAATACCTCAAAACAACCTATGGCATTTTCCCACCAGGACCTTAGTACTGACTATGTATAGCTCTCTACCAACAAGCAGCTCTCAATGAAAACGCTGACTGTTTTCCTTAAAGCAGCCAACAGAGGGCGGTGTCGCACAGCAAAAACTACATTCAAGTCCCACAAAGCCGTTTTCTGATTGGGTAAATGGCCCACTCCTGCTCCAGTCTGTGGAAATTCATCTTTTTGAGCTACCTCAGACTGAATTTTTTGTTTTGTTTCCTGCTCAGCTGTGGTGAGTTGTTTGTTTGCAAGAGGATCTCTTCTGAACATACGCTGTATGGACTGTGTAATTCAAAATCCTGGTTGAGCCCAAAGAAACACATGATGGCTTGGGCAGCATTATTTTGTTGCACACAGAATGCACAAGGTTCTTATGTCTGAGAGGCCAAATATACAAACACTTCAAGGATGCAAAGGGAACCTGGATAGTGGAAGAAGTAGAACAGTGAGGGCTGTACATCTTAGGGAAAGGAAGGGAGTTCACACACACACATACACACACATACACAAACACATGGGATTTTTCAGCTGATCAAAAGGGAGAAGGACCTTGGTCTGCCACTGCTTCACCAGGACCTGGCATCTGTGCCTGCCACATAGTAGGTGCCTATAGATGTCTTCAAATCATAACTGATATATTCAATATCAAAATTTTATAAATTATAAATTATAAAATTAGTTTACGCAGCACTAAGTAATTTTTAACTGTTTTAACTGACTTTTTTTTTTTTTTAGGAAGATTAGCCCTGAGCTAACATCTGCCACCAATCCTCCCCTTTTTGCTGAGGCCCTGAGCTAACATCCGTGCCCATCTTCCTCTACTTTATATGTGGGACGCCTACCACAGCATGGCTTGCCAAGCGGTGCCGGGTCCACACCCAGCATCCAAACCAGTGAACCCCGGGCCACCAAAGCGGAACATGGGAACATAACCGCTGCGCCACTGGGCCGGCCCCAACTGACTATTCTTTTAAGTCCACTAACTGAATTGGTTCTTCATTTGAAGATCACATAAATATGGGGATAAAGTCAATAAATATATTGACTGAACACTGTTCGTTTCCCCTCAGCTTTCCTGAATTTCCTAAGTGTTCTTCTTACTTGACATTCTTCCTTCCGGGTACCTCGCTGTGGCTGAGACCAAAGCCAGCACTTCCCCCTAAGTTCAGGGGCTGGGGGATGTGGACACAGGGCTCAGAACTTCAAAAGTGACCGTGGGCACATGTCTTAGCCCATCTGGACCTGGTTTCCTCGTCGGGCACAGGAGATCCAATTCCAGGAACTCTGTGCTGCTTTCATTTCCGGCTTTCTTTGCTTCCAAGATCCACACACCCTGGGGGGGATCAGGAGACAGCCATCACACCCTTAGTGTGGGGCAGTGGTACTCAAAGCATGGCCTTGACTCAGGGAAGCATTTCCAGGACTTGGTAGAAATGCAGATACTCTGCCCCTCCCTAGACCTTTGGGATCTGATGCCCCCCACCTCTGAGCAGCCCCCATGGGATGCTGACACCTGCAAAATGGAACCACTGGTGTCATGTATTTGTATAGTGGGGAGGGAGGGGTCAAGAGACAGAGGAGTGGGGTCAGGGAGCAGCTGGAGGGTGGGAAACAAGAAACACATGGGATTCCTGGGGCGAGGGAAGAGGCAGGGTGGGTGGTGAGGGCAACAGGGCGGTGGCTGGTGGCTAAGAGCACAGGCTCTCATCTGAATGCTTAAATCCGGGCTCTGCCACCTGTCGTGTGTGTGACCTGGGCCAGAGGCTTAGCTCTGTGTGCCTCTGTTTCCTTGTCTCTAAAAATCTAAGGGAGCCAGTAGGAGGATTGTTGCAGGCACTGCCAGCATGGGCCCCTGTGCCCTGCCTAATCCCTCCAGGACACTCCTCCCCGACTTCTTTGCTCAGGGCTCTTTCTGGATCTTGATGCCTGCTTGGCCAGTCTAACTGCCCTGCCCGCACCCCTAACGCTACAGTGGCCCCCAAACAATGACTGCTTGGACGGGTGTATCAAAACCCCAGCTCTCTTGCCCCTTTGTGAACAAATCAGAGGTGTGTGTGTTCTGCACTGGTTCCCGAGGGTCCTCAGCAGGACACTCTCGAGGGTGGTAAGTGGCACCATTTATCAGCTGCCCTCTCTTCCCTGTCTCAGGTCCTCACACCCCTCGGCCTCCTTTCTGAAACCACTTTCCAAATACTCGACTTGCCCTTGGGTCCTCCTCTCAAGGTCTTCTTTTTGTCACCGACTAGTTGCCCTGAGGAAATCAAGGGAGGTTTCAGAAGCATTTAACTGTTTCTCCAAATTGTTTTTTCTTTTTAGTTATGTTAAGGGATGCTATCTCCAACCACCCTGAACAGGCCCAAACCCCACTGCAAAAGCGAAGCCTGTGCCGATGGGCTGAAAAGTGCCCAAGAGATGACCTTCGCTTCACTTTAATGCCAAGATCTCCATCCCAGGAGGAGCTTATGCCTTATTACCATAACATGTGATGTACGTGCAAGCATACTTTTTCCCACTGAGCCTGAGCAAACGAATACCCACTTCTCTTTTGAATATTCACTCCACATCTGAAATAAAAGGCCCCTGCCGTCCCACGCTTGGGGAAGCTGCGGCTTTGGGAAATAATTTCGCCTTGGGCTCCTTATTTGCAACACATAAATTTTACTTTGTGTGACAACTACTTCCGGGGAAGGCTCTGATTTCAACTCACCAAGAAGAGGACCTACTTTGGTTTGGTAATGTTTTGGGGAACCCAAGCTGATCCGAGAACTTACCTTCTAGGGCTGGTGTGGGGACTCATGGAGCCTGTGCTGAGAGTTGTGCTTGTACGTGGTGCGTGCTCAGTGAATGATCTCCATTGTTCTGAGTGCCTGAGCACTGAGTTTGGAGTCAGGACATGTGATTCCAGTCTTGCTTGGCAGCCTACCAGCGATGGGACCCCAAGGAAGTCAGTCAACCTCCCTAAGTGCCAGTTTCAGCCCTTTCAGGGCTGTTTTGGGAACAAAACAGGAGAAGAGCTCTGTAAGGATATGGAAACTGTGAAGGGTTATACCAAAGTGAGAGAAGAACTGAAGACTGAGAAACAAGCAAGATAAGCTCCATCTACTCCTGAGCTAGGAGCTGGGACCACCTCAGACCCAGAAAGAACCCCCCTGAACCAACCACCCTTGATGAGACAGCTACCTGGCCACAGTGCCCAACTGACCCGGGAGGGTGGGGATTTCTCACCTTTGACAAATAGAAATGGCAAACAATAGGATATATTGGAGTATATGAGGAAGCCATTTGGTGTAAACCTAAATCAGCCTGACCTTGTTTTTCCAAAAGGGCCTGACATGGCTGTTGAGCACACATCGTACATCTGCTTTAAGCATTTGCTATGTCCCAGGCAAGAACAGCTGCCCTTAAGATAAAGGTGCAACTTCCCCCACATTGGCATTTCCTTAAGGGTAAGCATCTTTCCTTAGGCTAGGAACTGATTGCTGTGCTCACTTGTGACCACCCAGCTTGAGACAACAGACTTGCCACCCTGCTGTGTCCACTGAGACGTCCGACCTACTACCTGCTGTTTCCGTCAATCGCTGTGCCAACAGAGCAGTCTCGTGACTATTGTAAAAGGGACATTTCAATCATATGTGAAACATCCTCTTTGGGGGTATATAACCACTCTGTACACCCCACTTCTTTGGTGCTCTTCCTTCCTTAGGGAAGAAAGGCCCCGGGCTATGGTCTTCATATTTTGGCTCTGAATAAACTCACTCAAATTTTCATTTATAAATTGGCTATGGATTATTTTTGTTGACACCTTGTTAGTTTGACACAACAGCACTGAGCAGTGCCAAAAATCAGCTTTTATCCATCCAGCACTGAGCACTTGGGGCAGAGTATCTTATAAGTCATGAGGCTTTCATTTGGAGGTATTTAAACACAGGTATTTTAGAAATGCCAAAATGGGATTACAAATACAGTGCTACAATTCAGTATTTCCCTTTTATGAATTAAAAGCTTATAACATGAAAAGTGCAAGGCAACATAATTGTGCCATTACCATCATATAATTGAACTATTCACAAACCATTATTAATTCACAGAGCAGAGCAGGCAGAGTGGTCCAAGGCAAATTTCATAGGAATCTTCTCACCAGA
This sequence comes from Equus caballus, assembly GCF_041296265.1. Classification (NCBI taxonomy): domain Eukaryota; kingdom Metazoa; phylum Chordata; class Mammalia; order Perissodactyla; family Equidae; genus Equus; species Equus caballus. The sequence goes on from NC_091704.1 coordinate 45,439,608, forward strand.
ACTCAGGGCGTTTTGTCAAGGAACGAGCAACCTCCATTGGCCCTGATTTCAGAGGTCTAATGCCTTGGCTTTTTGTCCTCCACTTGAGTAGGGAAGGCTGTTTTGAAAGTGCAGGTGTCAGAAGGGCCTTCTGGGGACTGTGTGGAATGTGGATTGCAGTGGAGAGAGACGGGGACAGGAAATTTATTTGGAGACCACGGTGACCATCTGGACTGAGGCCGTGAGGTCTCAAGTAAAGCTGCAGAAATGGTGATGAAGAGGTGAAAGGGACCAACGGGGATATTTTGAGCGGGAATCTCCTGTTTTTTGTTGTTTCACCTATGTAAAATCATAGAAACACAAAGAGAATTAATACAGGGCCATTTTTTTTTTTAAATGAGCAAAAAGAATTAATCTACAGCTTCCAGAAGCTTCCGGTAACTGATGACTTCCCTCAGCCTACTGCTTCCCTCTCCTCAGGAAAAGAAAGATTTTTACTCAAGCAGGCAGCTTGCCAGTGACTATTCCTCCAGTTATGCACATTTATATATTTTTTCCCCTGCTACACATTCTTCCTCATGATGTCCAAGTGGGAGCCGTGGGAGACAGTGTGTCCCAGTGTAGCCAATGTTGCTGACAAATGTCATTTCTTTTCCTCTGTCCATTTAGATTACATTCTGGATGTGGAAAGATGTTGGAAAGACTCTGTGAGGTGTAGCAGCTGCAATATTTTCCACCATTCTGTGTTGTACAGGAAGGGGGATTTGTCTGCAAAAGGAAGAGAGAGTACACTTCTGCTCTTCAAGTTTGAAGGTCACATGGTGGGAGGGGTGGAGTCCTGGTAGGGTAAAAGTTAGGGCTGGCCAAGGCAGCTCCTCTCAGCCGTAGAGCCTTGCTCAGCACCAGGGCCAGGCTGCTTAAATCTCATCTCCTGCCAGCTACTTAACTTCAGGAACCTCAGCGTCACCAGCTGAAAAAGTAAAAATAACATGGCAGGCTCCTCGATGTAGATTTAGATTTTTGTGTGGGTGTGTTTTGATTTGTTTCTGTGCTTGCTTTGTAAGAGATGAGACACTAAGAGGTGTGTTTTCCCCACCCCCATCCTAAGAGAGTAGTCAAGCCTTCATCTTCGGAGTTCTAGACCCCCAGCTGTTCCATGACAGTCTTGATGTCTTAGAACTGAATTCTGGGCATCAGGGAACAGCTCACAGTCAGACTTTTGTTTGAAGGGAGCAGCTCATTAAGGAGGAGAGGAGAGAGGCGGATGCTGGGAGTAGAGAAGCAAGTACCCCAGGGGAGTGAAGACAGGCCTCCCAGCGATCAAAGAGGGCTCTTGGCTTTGGACAGTGGGGTATTGTGATTTATAAGAAATATATACCTGGTCATTTAGATGGCCAAAATATATTTCTCATATATATTTGATCTTCATCCACAGTTCCTGGCTCACAGCTCCCAAAACCCTTGGAATTTCCTAGGATATCTTTTGTTATGTTAATGAGGCAACTTTTATGCCCTGGCCAAGGTTGGGGGTGTGGATCTCCATGGCCAGGAGAGCCAGCCATGTGAGCAGAGGATTGGAACTTTCAGTCCCACCCTCTGATTTCAGGGAAGGGAAGAGGGGCTTGAGGTTGGATCAACTGCCAATGGCCAATGACTTAGTCAATTATGATTATGTAATGAAGCCTCCATCAAAACCCAAAAGGACAGCTCATTGGCCTTTTTTTCGAAGAACTTCCATGTGCCACTGTGCTGGGCCCCAAGCTTGTTTGTTCTGCCCTATGTATCCCTTCATCTGGCTGTTGATTCATATCCTTTAATATCCTTTGTAATAAATTGATAATCTGGTAAGTAAAAGGTTTCTGAGTTCAGTGAGCCATTCCAGCAAATTAATCCAACCCAAGGAGAGGGTCATGGGAACTTCCGATTTATAGTCGGAAGTGCAGCTATCAACCTGGACTTGTGACTGATGTCTGAAGTGGAGGGCGGTCTTGTGGAACTAAGCCCCTTACATGTGGAAACTGATTCTATCTCCGGGTAGATAGTGTCAGAATGGAGTTGAATTCTTGGACACCCTGCTGGCATCCGAGAACTGCTTGTTGGTGTGAAGAAGCCTCACAAGTCTAGGAACCCTTTCTTGGGGGTTCAAGAAGTGGTGGATGCCTGTGACCTGTTACCAGCTTGCTAAGACAAGTGTGGGATTTCTGAAGGGGTCACATATGGAAGCAGGAGAAAAAAACTAAGAGCGATGGACTTGGAGACTGAGGCAAAACATTCCTACTTCTTTGCTTAGGTCAGAGGAAATAAAGCTATATGATTCTCCTCACTTCAACTGGGTCACAGCCCAGTGGTGACCAGGAAGGAATCACATCTAGAGTTCCCATTTTCCAGATGTAAGCCCGTTGGATCCTTGCATGACCCTAGAAAGGGGAAGAGATCCCCCTAATATGACTGGTGTTGCATTTCCCACTGCCTTTAAACAAATAAAGTAACATGATACTGAATTTTACCTTTATGTTGTGGGACTAAATTCACACCTGAAGTATTCACAACACAGAACTCCAGGTTCTATGGAGTCTGAAGCTTGAGAAACTTGGAGAACCTTCTTTAAGAATACAAGGCTATGAATACACAAGGAGGCATGGAAGTGATTATTTACTCTGAAGAAGAACAGAAATCACAAAATTTTAAAAGCTGACTATATTAGATTCCTGTGGCTGCCACAACATATTGCCACAAACTTGGTGGCTTGAAACAACAGAAATTTATTCTCTCACAGTTCTGGAGGCCAGGAGTCTGAAGTCAAGTTGCTGGCAGGGCTGTACTCCTTCCAGGGGCTCTGGGGGAGACGATCCTTCCCTGGCCTCTTCCAGCCTCTGGTGGCTTCCCCAGCATGCCTTGGTCTTCCTCAGCTTGTGGCTGCATCCGTCCAATCTCTGCCTCCATGTTCACATCGCCTCCTCCTCTTCTGTCTGTCACCTCTGTGTGTTGTAGGGGAGCTTCAAAGAAGTAGGTTTTTCGGGATGGTCTAAGAATTAAATTGACATGAGACAGAGTAACTGGTAAAAATCAAACAAGTTTAATAACATGTAAAATGGGAGAAACCCAGGAAAACTGAGTAACTCACTAAAATGGCTGAAGCCATCACTTTAAATACCATCTTCAGCTAAAGACAAAGGAGGACATTGGTGGGTAGTGGCTTTGGACTTCAAAGGGGAGGAAGGCAATTCATATGGAGACAGAAAAGCAAATGTTTGGTAAGTGAATGTTTTCCATGCTTTGCAAAGACAATGAGACATGGGGAGGACTTTGATCAAAGAGACCTTCTAGTTTCCTCTCTGTCCACCACACCTAGTTCACATTATACTACAGTTCTCTATGGCGATAGCTCCTTGCTGGAACAGGCCTTCTGTCTTATGTTCTTTTAGGCAGTTAAGGGGAAGGTCAAAGTTTCTTCCTGAGTCTTTTGTCCTTAAAAATAATCAAGCAAAAGAGACACATATTGAGGTGGCAAATTCTGATCCCTTACAATGTCTCTTATAAGGACACTTGTTATTGGATTTGGGGCCTACCTGGATAATCCAGGATGATTTCATCCCAAGATTCTTAACTTAATTACATCTGCAAAGATCCCTTTTCCAAAAAAGGTAACATTCATGGGCTCTGGGGATTAAGATGTGGACATATTTTTTTGGACATATCTTAACATTGTATTTTTAATAAATAATTGTCTGACATACTTCCTAATACTTTTTTCCTAAAATTTTTGGCTGTATACTCTTTAATAGCCTCTCCATAGAACAAAAACTTTGTAATTTCATATTCTATAGACAATACAAAGAAATTCAATGTTTACTCCATCATGATCGATTTAAATCTGCATGTTATGATTGACAGTTGGGATGCAAAGAATATGTAATTCCATACATTTACTGTTTCTAGTACTGCTACAGATTTGTGCCCTACATACTAAAAATTCTGAGAAATTCTATGTCATGTGGTTCTTATCAAAAAGTGACAAGAAATGTTTACATATTGAGGTATATGGGGTAGCTATTCCGGTTTAAAACTAATTTGGCTTGAACTAAAGAAGCTTGACTTATGGCCTATCAAACATACATTGCACATCTGCTTTAATCACTAAAGTGAAGAATGCATTATCTCAAAGTAAAAGATGCATAAACATTATCTCAAAGTAAAAGAACTCACTCTTTGAAAATAAGAATGCACACTTCCTGTCCAATGACACCAGTATCAGTACTCTTGAAAGTAAGTTTCCTTTCCTGGACATCAGGGTCATGTTGACCTGCTAATTTGGAGCTGAATACTTCTTTAAAACTTTGATGAATATGTATCCTGGGTGTGTTTAACATGTGTTCTTTTTCTGAAAGGTATAAGACTGTACTGAAAACCATGCTTCTCCAGAATGCTTTCTTCCTTTGTGGAGACTGCCTTCCCGGGTTATAATCCTCACTCTGGCTCAAGTAAAAGTCACCTCATCTCTCTTATCTATAGAATGGTTATTGATTATTTGCATTGACAAAAGGAAAAGAAAAAGTAGGATGTTGTATCAGTTTCCTGGGGCTGATATAACAAAGCTCTACAAAGTGAGTGACCTCAAACAACTGTATTCTCTCACAGTGTTGGCAGGGCCATGCTCCCTCTGAGACTCTGAACAGAATCCTGCTTCACCTCTTTGTAGCCTCTGGTGGTGGTGTCAATCCTTGGCATTCCTTGGCTTGCAGCTGCATCACTCTCATCTCAGCCTCTGTTGTCACATGGTGTTCTCCAGGTGTGTCTGTGTCCAAATGTCCCTCTTTTTATAAGGCCATCCATCATTGGATTGGGGCCTGCCCTACTCCAATGGGAGTAAGTAGGTGAGTGTGACCTCATCTTAACTTACATTTTAATTATATCTGCAAAGACTCTATTTTCAAATAAGGTCACATTCACAGGTAGAGGGGTTAGGACTTCAACACGTCTTTGGAGGGGCCACAATTCAGGTGCATTTATAATTGTATATGAGGCATTGTGCAGTCTATATCAGGAGAGAGCCTTCATTTTGGACTATGCACCAATGAGAACCAAATTCTCTACTTAGAGTTTTTCCCATCTGATGACAGCGATAGTTTTCCACAGACTGGCTTCTGTCTCTGGACACTTCAAACCTGGTCTATTACAACTGTTGTAATTTTCTGGAGGGATGGACATGTAAAACAAAATTCAGAAATCCCAAATGAAAACCCCCCTGAGAAGGACCAAAGAAGAAGGCTGTGATGTAGGAATGAATGTCTTAGGTGGACTAATGCTGCCTCTCAATGGAGGATGAAGAGTGGGTCCTTTATCCTTGAAGATGTGAAGGGACGTGATCTTAATCATCTTCCGAACTTGCTATCTGTTTCAGGGTTTTACAACGCTTTCAGTCTGGGAGTTCTGCAGATCCCACATCTCTCCCGCCTTTCTGTGTTTGGGGGTGTCAGAACAGACACTGACTGCCCAGCGTGCTCGCCCTTAAGTCCTACCATCTGCCAAGATGGGCCCTGGCCCAGACAGCCTGGTCTCTGAGCCCAGCGTCTGGCTGCAGGGGCTCCAGCTGCAGAATGACTTCATTTACATTGCTATTCAGAAGCAAATGGCCCAGCTCAATGGAAAGTCTTTCATTTCCAACAAGCAAGCCAGTATGTGGCATTTTTCTTTTCCTGACTCTGCAGGGTAAAATGAACCTTGCAGATGTTCCTATATTACGAAGAGAATAAGGTTCACAGATGAGCTACTGAGAGTGGCTTGGCTTCCGACTGGGTTAGCCAGTTGCTATGTGGCCTGTGGTCAAGTCAGAGGGAGCAGCTGGGAATTGCATTTGGGAACTGATTTCACGACTGTGGTCGGAAAGCCCGTTTGTCTAGCGCCTTCTCTCACAAACTGCCGTGAGTGCTTCCATCTGACGATAAGGCCTGCGACAAAGGGGCTTGGATAAGAGCCTCTCTTTGTCCTAATTAAGTTGTGGGAGCTTGACTTTCTCTGATCCTGGTGGTGATGACTGGGCAGTGGTGGTGCTCAGTGCCAGGAATCTCTGGGCACTTCAAACCTGGTCTATTACGCTGAGCCAAGTTCTGTCGGGGAGGGGAAAATCTCCTTTCTACCCTTCTTGTGTGCTTATAGATGGATTAAGAATAAAACTGACAAAAGACCAGATTAATAGGAGAAAAACTCAGTTTAATACGTATGTACTGGAGATAGAGAAAGGATGCTCAGAGAATGAACAAAGCAGGCAGTATATATATCTTTTACACAAAGAAACAATAAATTTCTGAGGAGTGACAGGACAAAGAAGCTTAGATTTGGGGTATGTAATTAGTGAGGAATTTAAGCAGAGTTTAGGCTGAAGGTTAATTTATTAGTGACATTTGTTTATGGAGGCTTCTTGCCCCGAATTCCCCAGCTGTGGTGATCAGGATGCAGGGAGAGTATCTTCACACGGCAGATTATTTCCTGCTTTCAGGGGGAACAGAGACAGGAGGGGCAGAAAGCCCTTTTTGCTTCTCAAGTCACTTTAATTCAAAATAATCAGTGTTACTGTGGGATATTTTGGGGTGGCTTGCCCTGGGCCCCAACAGTTCTGAGAGATGAAGAAGGCACAGCCCTACCTGCAAGGACTCACCCAGGGGCACTCAGACAAATGAAAAAGCCATTATACAAAAATCGGCTCATGATGATTCTGGGAATAGATATTACCTTGATAAGTACAAACAGACAGATGCTGGGGTTGTATATTTTGTGGCAGACCCATTTTACCAGACCATTGTCAAAGAAGCTTTAAACCAATCCATCAGGGGCTATGTGTCTCCACAGCAGTGTGGTCAGATTGACCCCCGGCTCCAGGCCCCACAGAGGCCAAAAGCTCTACTAACACCAACAGTACAAATTTTAGGACAGTAATTCCCACGGTCAAATGTCAGAGTCTCTTCAGGAAAGAGTCCACTGTGCAAATAATTGTTTGCTTTCTACACAGCAAGTTCACCCTTGTTAAACTGTAGGGGAAGAAAAAAAAAGCACCCTCTTCTTCTACACTCTTAGGTTCTGCAGTGGGGCCCTGAAAATTAAACTGACAAAAGACAGATTGCAGGAGAAAAGGCATGCAGATTTTATTTATTAAATTTTTATGTGTCCGTGAGGCCTTCATATAAAAGAAATGAAGATCCAAAGGAGTGGTTAGGCCTGAGAGCTTACGTACCATTTTTCCGAGTGATAAATTGTGGAGAGACAGCAGATAAAGGAAAAGGAGTCAGAGCTTCTAGAGGCAGTAAATTGTGGGAAGTTAGGTATTTGGGGGAACTAATGGAAGATAAGGGCTGTTTAAGAGATTTGTCATGCAGATTCCTTTCCTTCTGTCTCTGGACTGATAAGAGTCCACAGTCATCTCTGGCGATTAACAGTGACAGAGTCGTTCTGTCTTTCCCACGTGAGGTGGAGGGGGCGCCTCTGCAGAGGGAAATTTATGCCCTGCTTTTGGGCAACTGGGGGAAGCAAATAGAAGGTTTTTCTGTCTTGTTAAAGCTAGACTGTAGTTAAAGTGGTAAAAATAGGTTTTATTCTGGACTATTGCAATAGGGGAAAAGAGACTTCAGTATAGAACTCAGCTGAATTCCAAATACAGCACAGGCCAGTGGGAATTATCGCCGAGGAGCAGGGTGGGAGTCAGTGGATGGAAATTTACTAAGAGGAAACATCAGCCATCCCAGGGGATTCGGACTAAACCGACCAAGAGGTGATCAGACACCGCCTGGTGATGATGGAGGGTGAGGAACCTCGATTAGATATTGAGAGTGATCAGATATGGAAGGCAGGGATTCTGCTTAAACTCACTTAGCAGGGTTCTTGCTACAAGCAGACAACGTAAAGACGAACACGGAAGTACAAAAGTCAAGGCCTAGTGGAGCGGAGGGCTCCGATTTGCTAACTAAAGTTTGGTCAAGGAGAGAGAGAGACTGTCAGTCTGCTGTTTCTCAATTACCTTCAGTTCAAAAGAATCCTTATGCCAAAGCGGCAAATTTGGAGCTCCGTATCCTGATCCCCTCCATCGCTAGCATGGAACCCAGCCATGTACCAGCACCTTACAGGCTGGCAGCGCAAGACAGCCGATGTCTGGGCTGTGCAGTAGACACCATTGAAATAATTTCCACAGCCACAGAGGCCTTTGCCGGTCATCATTGCCAGAGCTCTTAATTATAGAGACAAAAACCCACTACAATTTAAAGAGTTCGATTAAAAAAGTATAGAAAGTGACTAACACATGACCCCAAATATCTTAAAAACGTGTATGCATACACACATGCATATATGAATATATTTGCAACTGTACATTTGTTGATGATTAATATGTGTTTCCCACTGACGTGTAAACTCCTTGAGAGCAGGGATAATGTCAGCTGGAGCCTGGAAAATGGGAATGACTTTTTGACCAAATGAACAAATGAAGAATTGCCAACAACCAAATATATTATGTTTCCATCTCCTTACGGTGCCTTAGCTATAAATGGCTTTCCCCAAAACTCTTGACCTCTCTTTCCATCCGGATGACCGAATGCTTTGGAAGTATTTTGGATCTTGTTATTTATCTCATAAGTGACCCGCACCCCAGCTGCTGTGCTTAGAAATCCATCATTGGGTTCCCATGGAGACCAGTCTTTCCGAGGGAGGAGGGAACGTGGCAGGCTCGTTTCTGGGATGGATGGCTTGTTCGAGGACTCCCCATCCGCCTTGCCCAATTTCCCTAGAGCTGTACTGCAGTCTCAAACTCTTCCACCTTCCAACCTTCCTTCCTTCCCTCGCTCTTTCTGAAAGCAGAGAGGCCCCCTGTCTGACTCCCAGGGTGAAGCATGGAAGCAGCAAGAGAAGAACCAGCGGTAGAAAAAGAAACGGCTGCCAGGCATGTCCTGGCAGCAGAGTCTAACCGAAAACCCAAATTGTTTTCTCTACCCCCTAAAGGCATATGTCAGCTCCAGCCTCCAGGTACAAGCTTTCTCCCAAGAACTCAGTTGCCACCCGGGGCGAAAAGATGGGGGAAGGCAGCCTCCTGAAACTGAACATTTTCATGCATGAAAGAATTGAATTATTACCAAATTAATCAAATATGTCTTGAACTGGCAATATTGCTTTGAGTTCCAAGGGGAATCGCAGCTCAAGATGCAAATTTAGTTCGGGCTTGGAACAAATGGAAAAAGTGAGGTTTTGCAGATTAGTTTAGTGAGTTTGAGAAATTTTACACTGTAGACATGTGCTTGCTTATTATACAAGCGCTTTTTTCAGTGAACACCTCTTAACACTTCTATTCTGAGCATTTTTCCATGTCAATAAAAGTGCTTCTCATTATTAATGGTCATGTAGTGTTTGTTGAACGGCTGTACTGTCATTTACTCAACCGCTCCTTCTCTTTGCTGGCTGTCAGCTGGGAATCTCTCTCAGCTGGGAGCCGTTCTCAGTAAGTAAGTCTGCCTGCATTTCTTGGTGCACTGCCCCCTCCATCTTCAAACCAGCAAGGGCATGTCGAGTCCTTCTCACCCTTGGAATTTCTCTGACTTCCCCTTCTGCTGCATCTCTTCTGCCTCCACCCAACTTAAAGGTCTTCCCTATCCTCTGTCCATAATCTAAATGACATCTGCAGAGGACCTTTTCCAGAGTGTAGCATCTTCTCAGGTTCTGAGGATTATGGCATGGACATCTTCAGGGGCCGTTCTGCCTGCCACAGAGCTTTGTATCACGTGAGCACATATGTCCTTTATGATGTTATTTGCCTTGGTGTTTCAGGCCTTCAGGTTCACGTTGCTCTGACATTAGCTGTAGGTAACATTACAGTAAATCTGTTTGTTTTGTTCTACCTGGCTCACATATCACATGTTCCAGGTTTCCTCCATCCTGGAGTCAACCCTTGAGGAAAGAACAAAGGGCACAGCTGTAATCTCAGTTTGAAAATGGCAATTACTTCTCTCTGTGCACAAGAATGTAGAGTTGAGGGCCAAGGAGAATAATGTATCTGCAAAAATCTTGTGCCAGTTAGGATTAGGTTCAGCTCCAGGTGACAAGAAAGTTAATCTTTAAAGAGGCAAAGGACCTTAAACAGGATTGACGTTTGCTTTTCTCATTATAAATGAAGTCCAGAATTACTCAAGAATGGGTATGTTAGCTCCATAATAGTCATGGACCCAGCCTCTTTTTATTTAATTGCCTCACTTTCCCCATATGGCTTTCACCTCATGGTACAAAATAGCTGCTTGAGCTCCAGGTATTACATCCACATTCCAGTCAGCAAGAAGGAGGAAGAGGAAGACATCACACATAAGAATCCTTCTTATATCCCATTGGCCAACAGGGCTACCCGTAACCACAAGGGAACCTAGGAAATGTAGTCTCTATTCTAAGTGGTGGCCATTATGTCCTGTATGTGTTCTTATCACCAAGGAAGTAGGGAAGACAGATACTGGGGGAAAACTAGCAGTCTGCTGGAGATCTAAATCTAAAATTAGTTTCTGATTTTCCTCTGAATCCTCCTACCTGCTGGCTGACAAAAGTGGTCACAGGTAAGCTGCATATATGCCAGGGAAGGTGCGAAAGATCTCCAGAGGGACATTATTATCCAGATGTTCATTGTTTAAGCCCCGAACAGGGAACTAAAGGTCACTAATGAACTGACTGTGTGTAAGACTCATCCCCTCCTGCTTCCCCTCCTCACTTAACGCCAGTGTCTGTCACTGCCCATCTCCCCACAGCTCTGTTCTGCAGCCTCTCCCAGAGCGTTAGCTTAGGCAACAGAAGGCAAATGCCACACAAAGTGACACTGTGGATATTACAACCGCTCCGGGGTTTTGTGAAGTCCATGAAATGATGTTGGGGAACTTCTTGTTTCACAGCAAAACCAATGACAGATGAGGCCTCTGACGAGCGAGACTAATTAGCAATTAAAGAAGGGAAAATTGTTAAGGCACTTAAGGAGGGATTTATGTGAATATTTAAGGATTAGGAAAAGCACTCGATGAAATTTATGAAAATCACCCCTTCTGGATTGTTCGGTGAAAATATGAAGTGAAGGACGCTGTATTTGCAGGTTGTTTTTTTCTTTTTTCAGAAAAACATACCCAGGGTTAAAACCTCAGCCTTAATAATTCTTTGTTCATTTAAAGGATAACGCATGGTCACAGTTACAACCTAAATTTAGGTAAACAGGAGACAGTATAAACCTCTTTATAATTTTATATTACATTTTCAAGAGAAAATCATAATCAAATCTTTTAATACTTTTTTACCATGAAAATTTGGTCTCAGTTTTAAGTGGATTTGTTTTCACTGGCATTTTCCCTGGATGACTAGCTAATTAATATTCCGCTTTTGCCCTAAATATTTGCTATTTTTTTTTAATTTTTCTTTTTTCTCCCAAAGCCCCCTGTACATAGTTGTGTATTTTTAGTTGTGGGTCCTTCTAGTTGTGTCATGTAGGATGCTGCCTCAGCATGGCCCGATGAGAGGTGCCATGTCCGCGCCCAGGATTTGAACCGTCAAAACCCTGGGCTGCTGAAGCAGAGTGCACAAACTTAACCACTTGGCCGCAGGGCCAGCCCCAATATTTGCTATTTTTAAGGCACAAAGAGAAAGGAGTTTCATTGGTCACTTGCCCCTTGGCCTGCAATGGTAAGTCCCTGGACTGGAGAGAAGAGAGTGTGAGAGGTAGAAGAACCGGAAAGACGGGGTCTACCCAACCCCAATGTGGGTGAGGAGCCACAGTGTCTGGGCTGGTTTCCCGGATTTGAGGGGGACACATGAGTGCTTTCTCTGGTTGGAGACTGCACTGGGAGCAGCAGAGGACACAGACAGAGGCGTAGGGTCTATCTGGTGAGGGAAACACATGGATGCACAAATTCCTACGTAATGTGGTGAAGGTGGGGCTCATGCTAGATGTAAGCTCCCTGGGAAGGGGGCTCAGCCTTCTGTTGACTTCGGTGTCCCCAGTGCCTGGAACAGTGCTTGGTGTATTGGAGGCGCTCAGTAAGTACTGGTCACTGAACTGGTGGAAGGGGCGGACGCTGCACAGAGCGGGAATTGCTGGCGGGTCAGCCTAACTAGAATGTTAGATGAGAGGTGGAGGTGGTGAACGTGGAGGCTGAACCGCAGGCAGTCAACAGTTGAGGACATTTTCACTTTGAAGGGGGGGAGCCTGAAGGCATGGACGCTGGGAAGAGACCGGATCAAGCTGAGCTTTTAGAACTGTGGATCCCTCTGGCACTGAGGAGGGTGATAGCCATCGGACTGGGCGCAGGGAACAGCGTTTAGAGGCCATAGTCATAGTCACGGTAACAGATCAGGCAAGAGTGTAGTCCATCATCCAGCAACTATCTATTGAATGTTTCCTGTGTGTTAGGCATTCATGGATGAAATTTCATCACAGCCACGTATTCTTTCCAGTTAAATGTCGCCCTGTCCTTTCCTCTTTAAAGATGTAACCTTCGTGGGAAGGTTAATGCCTCAGAGCCTGGGTTGCGCACCAACACAGTGGTCCTCTCCTCTCAGACAGAGGAAGAGACTTCGTCGAGACACCAGACCTTTGTGAGGAAGAGGAAAGAAGGGTCTACTGGAGGCTGGGGCAAATGCGAAGAAGTCCTTTGTCCACTCTATAACGCTCCTCAAGGTCAGCCCTACAAAGCCAGACAGTGATGTCATTTAAATGAGGAAATACTTGCATGAGAGGCCTCTGTGGAAAGCTAGTATAGTTACATTCTACACGCTAATCATGTCTTTAGAAGGGTATTATTTAATGACGTAACCAACTCTCCAATCGGGCACTGAAGAAGGTGGCCACTCCCCATCATGTAATAATAGCCCTCGGAAGCCCTGGGGGAGGTGGAGGACCAGAGCCCAGGGGTTGTGGTAGTTGTGGTGGACTCTGCACATGTTACAGGCGGGGATGCCGGGGCCTGAGGTGTGGTCCAGGCTCCTCGTGAGCCATAGCTCTCAGTATGGGCTGAACTATGTTCCCCCAAAGTTTATATGTTGAAGCTCTAACCCCCAGTGTTCCAAATGTGACTGTATTTGGAGAAAGGGCCTTTAAAGAGGGAATTAAATTACACTGGGGCCTCTAGCATGGGCCCGAATCCAACCTGACTGATGTCCTTTTAAGAAGAGGACGTTTGCGTGCTCTCAGACGACCGTGTAAGAACATGTTAACAAAGTGGCCATCCACAAGCCAAGGAGCGAGGCCTCAGGAGTAACCAAACCTGCTGACACCTTGGTCTTGGACTTCCAGTCTCCAGAACTGTGAGAAAATAAATTTCTGCTGTCTAAGCCACCCAGCCAGCGGTACCTTGTTATGGCGACCTGAGCAGACTAATACCGGGCTATTAAGAGGGGCGACCTGCTTGGCGTCTCCAGCTTCCCCTCCGCTCTGCAGCACCACCTCTAACCTTCACCATAACTGTCACGTGGCCGTAATTCTTTGTCCCCCGCCAGCCTCCTCCTCTTCACCGCGAGTCCCTTGAGAGGAGGGACTATGATTTGGTCAACTCATATTTTCATCGCCTAGCACTTTGATTCCTTTGTGAAGGTCTCGGGGCAGTATCTCTGGGGACCTTTGTGGCCATCTTTCTGAAGATATGATCACTCATTCATTTATTCAGTTCCTCAAGCTATATTTATTGAAAGCCTGCTTTGTGCTAATAATTATTTGTGCATTTAAAAAATAACACACAGTCACTATTATAATCTAAATTATAGTGAGAGGCTAGATTCTAGGGAAACAAAATACACAGCATGGAGTTCAGCACCTAAATGAACTTGTGAGTTCAGAATAGTAAATACACGTGTATTGCAACGTAATATAATAACGCTATTATGGATAGAACAAACTGCTGTGACCAGTAGGTAAGGAGAGGAAATTGTGCCCCTCTTCCACCCAGAAGAGAGTGAGAGAGGATTCCTATGTGTGCCGAAGGGTCTTCTCTCAGATTTACTGGTAGAAACAGACAGGACAGTTGACCGTCTCTCATGCAGAATGGCAGACTGCCTGTTAGGACACATGTGATTCCAACAGTGGGCTTTGAAAGTCTACTTTCTACAGCTTAACATGTCGCCTAAGCCTTTGAACTGGATCAACTCCCAGTAAAAGGGGAAAACTCAGAGCTAGCTTGCTGGGGGACATTCCCATCTTCTCCTTGTGCCGGCATGTGCTGAGAGTCAGCCAAACCTCTCTTGCCAGCCCATCATTTGTCGTACTTAGGCTTTTGTCTGAGTTGAAGGTTCTCATATCCTGATGAAAATGACATTTCTCTGAGACCCCCTGGGGTGTTTGAAAGTGTACGGAGCAGCTGACCAACGAGCCATGGAAGCAAGGTGTGGTTCAGAGTATAGACTTTGGCAGGAAAACAGGAGCTCCTTGCTCCTTCCTCTCTCTCGTTCTCTCCCACTCCTTTGCTCTACCCCAACCCTCCACTCCAAATCAGCAACTTTCCATTGATGGTGACAGAATCAGAATTCAAGAAGAGCGCATGGTCATTACAGAACTTCAGGGAAGATGGACAAAGGTAACCAGGTGGGGGATGGAATCAGGTCTGAAAGGAAGAGAAGCCACACATGATATCGACAGAGGAGAGGTAAATATCATGGGAAAATAAATCCCGCTGACACTTCCCTGAGGAAATTCCTCTCCCTGACACTCTTCTTTGTGCTGGAAACTCGCAGACACACCCTTGAGAAGACTGACCGCTTAGAGGACGAGGCTGGGGTCGTCTTCCCTCTCACCAAGGACAGTCCAGGCTGGAGCTTGGGCAGCTGAGCAGCCGAGGGAGGAAGGCCTCCCGCCCAGAAAAACAACTGAGGGCTTCACCCGAAGGCCGTTTACTGAAAGCAGCCATTAACACGGGCATGTTTACAAAGGGAAGAAAAGTGTTTACCTGGCTTTGCTTGAGGAAATGTGGACTCTAGGAACTTGAGGTACCTCCTGGCTCGCTTCACAGACAGGGTCACCTCATTACCCCTGAATATAGCTGGCCAATGTGAAGTGTATGCCACTGGCTCCCAGCCTCCCTCACTGCTGTGAAGACGGTTTCCTGGATCCAGAGAAACTTGCCCTAGTCATCGAAAAGTGCCATCTAACAAAGGATTGATGCCAGAAGAAACAGAAAGCCCATTTATATATATTCTAGAATTGCTGAAGGGCACATCTTCCTGGAGAATGGGAAAGAGGAACACAGGGAAGTTCTGTTGATTGGCAAAAGTAAGCTGGGAAGAAATGGCACAGGGACCAGCTGCACATTTTGGTCCTCATGGCATGTAATATGAAGATGAACGCTCCCAGGCATGGTCTGTCCCCAGATGCAAACTATTTCCTGAAGAACAAGGTGCAGCCACATCTAAAACTCTTATACAAGTTCATAATCACCTTTCTCCCTGGCTGGACTCAGTTTCACACATTCATCCTCAGTGATTGTATCAGGGTTCTCCAGAGAAACAGAACCAATGTTTGGAGCGAGAGAGAGAGATTTATTTTAAGAAATTGGCTCATGCAATTGTAGAGGTGGGCACATCTAAAATCTGTACAGTAGGCTGTCAGGCTGGAGGCCCAGGGAAGAGCCAATGTTGTGGTTCAAGTCCAAAGGCCGTCTGCTGGCAGAATTCCTTCTTGCTTGGGGGAGGTCAGTCTTTGTTCTATTAAGGCCTTCAACTGATTGTATGAGGCCCATCCGGATTATGGAGAGCAACTTGCTTTACTCAAAGTCCACTGATTTCAATGTTAATCTGATCAAAAAAAATGCACTCATAGATACATCGAGAATAATGTTTGGCAAATATCTGAACACCGTGGCCCAGACAAGTTGACACATAAAATTAGCCACTCACACAGCCCACAACCGTCAACATTGCTGAGATGATTCTCATACTTCCTTTCAACCAAAAAGTCAGTGATTCTAGAGTTCTAAAGATCTCCATGCCACTTGCTCTACTTATCACTTGACATGGAGGCTGAGTACTTAGTGTGATCTTTGGACCATTGCTTGTTTTATGTCAATCAGATGGTTAACAGGTGGTATGACAGTTTCAGAAGAAAATAAGTTGGTATCCATAAATTTCACAAATTTTGAAATGTAAAATGAAGTTTTATGCCAGAAATACCACAGCATTCTTGATAAGTGTTGTACTTTTTAAGAGAACCCAGGTCTATATTGGTCCAACTGGCTCTGCTCATACCCAGTTAAGGATGTGGTTGGAGTCTACCAATGGCATTTGTAGGTTATTGCTCATGCTTGTTAAATTTGCCTTTTTTTATTGTCACTTTTTTTTCTGTCTGCGTTATCCCAATTCATAAAAATGCATTAACTACCTGGACTGGTTCATTAGAATACAAAAGTTACAATAAAAATTAATCAATAAAATTCTACAACCTAGGAGCATGTCAAAAATTAAAAAAAGAGGAACCAGAACTCCAGTACAAGTATTGGATATAAATATGTGTGTTCTGGGGCAGATAAAATTATGAGTGTGAGAAATATGCACAAGCAACTGTAAGAGAAAGTGCAGAGAGGATGTGTCGTGATGAATACCTAAAATTGCACTTTATTGATTCTATATTCATTCATTCTCCCTATTGTCCCCCTTCCCAGTGTGTTGTCTGTTGTGAAACCATTAAATAATGGCTTGGAACTCATCAAAGCCTTGCATAATTTTCAATCAAAACAGAGGACCTTTTCTGGAAAACTAATTACATTTTTCTGGAACGAGTGTAAAATCATGCATTTCAGGGTAAAATTGATGGATGCCGCTCCTAATTTGGAGAAGAGAGGTCCTTGATATTCTAGTGACAATGACCAGGTTAGGTGATAACATCCCAGAGTAGCTTGTTACCTAGACCTACAACTATTTGAACAGAATGACCAGATTATGAGGGGTGGATGTCGGGGGCAATGACCTTTGTTATCCCAAGGCTGAGCAGCTGTCCCCCAGCTGCTGTGTGTTTCAGAACTGAAGACAGATGTATGCCGATTTCCCACTGCATATTTGAAAATAGGAGATTTGCATGAGCATAACTGCCAGAGCACTGCGTCTGTCTCTGGAGCTTCGGTTTATTGGTAAAGTCCTCATGGACTTAGAAAACAGATGCGGTCACTCAGCAGAAACAGGGCTATAAATCCATGTCAGTGGTGAATCTGCAGCTTTGTGCTCCCTGCTGCGAATTGAAAATCCTTCTACAGCCGGGGAATGTGAGTCTGATTATGTTCACAATCCACACCTCCCTCTCACAGTTGAGCCCGTAGTCAGAACTCATGTAACAAGGGTCAGTTCAGAATCCACCCATGGTATGTTAATCCTCAGATGTGAATTGTATGTTTCACACAGGGGCCAACTTTGGCCTTAAATTCCTCATCTGTGCCAATTGACTTTTCATCATATTGGCTGTCCAATGTCTCTATCCCGTCCTTATGGAGAGAATTCGCCATTGTGTGCAGTGCTGGTGGGACTCAATGCCCTTCTGTCCACCACAGGACTTGAGTATGGAGATTTCCTCATCTCCCTACCCTCTGCTGGCCACGGCACAGTGTGTGGTTTCAAATCAGGCAATCGGATACTCCTACCCAGGACTGGAATTTGGAATAAGTGACAAAGAACAAAGGATCAGTTAAAATTTGGTCTCGTGGCTCCAGGGGTGTCCAGGAATATGCAGGATCTGACTCCAGACAGTGTCATTGCAGCCTGATGGTTCCTGCTGCAAGATAATTGATTAATTTCCTGCGTGGGACTCTCTTACTGCCTTTCCTGCATGTTTTCTGACTCTGGTCCTCCAGCTGCCAGTCAATTCACTGAGCACCTCACGATTTTCCAATGCAAGCCTCTTCTGCCTAAGAATCCTGCGATGGTTTCTCTTGCTTACATCCACATTCCCTAATTGATACACGTGCTTTTGGGTCTGCGTGTGGTGGGGAACAGTGGTGGCAGTGATCAAAAAGAAGGAGGAGGAGGTAGAGGAGAAGGCAGAGGAGATGATAAAAATATCATAAAGATACAGACAAAAACAAAAAGAAGACAAGCAGGAAGCTTATGAAGTAGATGAAAAATTCGTATTCCCACAGCTCTTCTAGAAGCATCACCTGTTGACCTTTTTTACTATATCTTTCTGTGTGCTGAAAATAGTCCTTAAAATTACATAGCACCAGTGACTTCCTGACAATCTCTTCCTTAATTTGGTCAAGAAGACCCTGGAGAGACCTGGCTTAGAATAGACCGGGGGTCTGTGAACTAAGGGCCGCCACCTGTTTTTATAAATAGTTTTCTTGGAACACAGCCATGCTCATTCATTCCCATATTTTCTATGGCTGCTTTTGAGCTGCAATGGCAGAGTAGTTGAGATAGAGATTGTATGACCAATAAAGCCTAGAATATTTACTCTATGGCCCTTTACATAGAAGATTGCTGACCCCTAGAATAGAGGATCTGAATCTCTGGGAACTGAGATACAGAAATATATTTTCCTCTCGTTTTCACCCCTCACCTAGATGCTCTCCCTTCCCAGCTAAACTTTCCCCAAGTCGAGGGTTAACACAAGGGGCCTGCACTCTTTCGGAGGGCTGGGATCCAATCCCCCAGAGGATTGGAGCAAACTAGGGAGAGAAGATGCAAGCAGCTCAACTCTCTCTCCTCCCTGCCTGGGGCCTTTCTCTGGGGGACTCGGAGCTCCACTTCTGCAAGTGAAGAGCTCAAGCCCACATGGCTAGTTAGGAAAGGAGAGCTGAGACCCTCAGCCAGGTCTTCCTATACTACACGTGATACTCTCGCCACTGTCACTGTACCTCATCGGGGAAGTCTTAATGGAGGTGTTGGGATTTAAGTCTACTTTAGAAGCCTATATGAGATACAGCCAAGCAGAGACCATTGATTAATCTCTCTACAGGACCTAAACACTGAAAAGCAGCATTTCATGGTACTAGATACATAATATATCATCCATCATGAAGCATGAAGATCACTGGTCTAGAAGTCAGCAACCTGTATTTTAATTCTAGTGTTGCCACTATCTAGCTGCATTACCTTGGGCATGTTATTTCTCCTTTCTGGGCCATTATTTGCTCAAACATAACAAGGCAAAGGAATTAGATTAATGGGCTGCAGCTGGCACAGCTTTCTTAAAATCCTGTTGTGCTCCTGTTGCTCATAAATCGTGTGACCTCTCCACTGATACGCATCCCAGCGAGGTGCACAAAAACTGGCTGATCGTGCACCAAAATCCACCCTAAATGGGGCCAGCCAAGAGTGGAGTCATGGAGCTTGAGTGTTTGACTGGATTTGTGGGAAGGCATGCCGACAAATGAGGCAAATAGCTCTGAAAGATGAGAGCCCCATGTCACACCAGCAGACAGGAACCAATGGGATGAGTGAACTCATTGGGGGACACGGCTGAGCAGATTCTTGGTTTGGAATCCAAGAACGCTTTTCCTTTACGGCCTAGTTTAAGGCTTGGAATAAAGAAATGTATTTGTGATGCCAGCCCCAGATCTGTTCCCTCTGTGGTTCGGGTGGAGTGTCTGGAATCAGCATTACTCATGTGGAAACATTTTGCTCTTTAATACCTCCAGAAGATCCTGGAACAGGCTGTGGCAAACCATGAAAGCAGGCAAGACAGAGCTGCCCTATTATTTACTGAATCAAACGATTAATTTCCAAGGTGGATTAGAAGTTTTTGAGTTATTCATAGATCTATAAAGCTTTACTCCTTCAGGAGGTTTGTCTCTGTTTCTGCATAGAAAAGAAATCTATCCTTATTTTCCCAAATGCTTCTCTGGGAAATAAAAGAACTTAATGAAATATCTTTTAAAATTACGCAAGGCTCCAAAACTATTTACTGAACACCCAAACCCTGTAGTACTAGAAGTTGAATTCAATGGAGGAAAAATTTCTCCCAGCACTTAAAAAGAGAAACTGATTATTTTTACTGATCTCAAATCTTTTAGTAGGTTTAGTGACTCAAATGCTATTTTTCAATTGCTTAGTCACTAGCAGGAAATATAATAAAGTTTATATTGAGATATTTTCTTTCTAATAAATTCCTCCAGCTCCACCTGTTTTTTCTATCCCTGAGCTATGAGGATAGTGGTTACCAGACACAGAGCAGGGAAGAGAGTGCCTTACTACAGAACCATCTCTTCTAATCTTCACAACAACCTTGTGAGACAGATATCATTAGGCTCATTTTACCAATGAGGAAACTGAAGCTTAGATTGGTTAAGGTAACACAGAAAGTTGGGAACTGGGACTCAAACTCAGGTTGCGTATGAAGCCAAAGCCAATATTCATCTGTCCATCCTTCCATCCATCATCCATCCATCTGCTATCCATCTATCCATCCATCCATCATCCAACCAGCCATTCATCCATTCATCATCTAGCCATCCATCCATCCATCCATCCATCCATTCACTCATCCATCTGTCCATCATTGACAAATGTTTGTTGGTACTTATCACATTCCTGGCACTATGTTAGGTATTAGATATACAATAGTGAGAAAACAAAAGATCTCATCATGGAATACACAGTCCAGTGAAGAGAACAACATTTAAAAAGGAATATATAAGATAAACACAAATTTTAATGCAGAAAGTACTACAAGGAAGAGATTTTAGTGCTCTAAGAACATATGAAGGAGGGAACTGGTCTGGTTAAGGATGTATATTAGGTGGGGTAGGATATAGACTACCTGTAGGAACAAATTAATCCTGAAGGCACAGTGGTTTAATACAATAAAGTTTATTACTAACTTAGAGTACATGTTTTATAAGGGTCAGCAGGGTTTTTCTCCACCCAGTCACTCAGGGATCCAGGCTGACAGAGGCTCTGCCACCACAGCTCCCATCTGGAGCACAGGGCCTCCAAAGTCAGTGTGAGTGGAGAAGAAAAGTAGGATGATCTCTCTGGATGTTTTCAAGGCAAAGCTCAGAAGTGGCTCACCTCACTCATGTCCATTGACCAGAATCCAGTCACTGGGCCCCAGATGAACTGCAAAGTAGGCTGGGAAATGTCTGGGAAGAGAATACTGCCATGGAATTACAGGGCACTGTGGCTGCCCTGAGAAGGCATGGAAGGCTTCCTTGGGGATGGCGTGACTGACATGGAGGAAGTATACTGCCTCCTCAGGAAGGGTTGGGGAACACCCAGCTCGGGGGAGGACTTCCAGCTCTGTAATTCCCTCAGCTCCTCAGTCTGTACTTATTCTATTAACTTGGTTAATATTTTCCATTTGCTTATTCTACTAATGAAAGGCATTTATGAAATGTTTACTATGTGAAAGTGGCAGAAAAAGGCTCTGCTCAATAATAAACACTTCATTGTTATTTCCCTAAAGGATCTTCAAAGTACCTGAAAAGATAAGACAAATATGTAGAGAGTATTAAGTAATAACACAATAAAGACAGTATTGTTTATCAAAGGCATAAACAATACAAAATGTATTATCTCACATAGCAGGGCGGTTGAGTGGTTTGAAGATTAGGTAATCAATGGCTCATGGATGTCATAGAGGGCCAGGTTCTTCACATCTGTTCTGTTGTCCTCAGGGTTGGCCGTATTGTCCACTTCATACGTAAACATGACAATATTAAGTGGAAGAAGAGACAGAAAAGGTACATTTCCTTTGCATATGCCCCTTTTTAAGAGCAAGGAGCCCTTCCCCCAAGAACCTCAGCAGATTCCTTCACACCATGTTCTGTCAACGTCCATACCCAGAATAATCACTGGCAAAAAGATGACATCAATCTTGATTTACTCCCTGTGGTTGGGACATGCATTCTCGGAAAGAAGAACAAAATCGAGATTTTGTTACAAGGAAAAAAGAGAATAATAATTCTTGAGCAGCAAGCAAACAGTATCTGCCACGGAGATGACACTAAGCATTAAATGAATGGTTCAGATGTGTATTGTAACAGCAAGAGAACCCATTGTGGTGTTATCTGAATAAGCTTGGAAAAATTTCATGAAGAAAGACTCTAGCATCAGAGAGGGCTTTTCAGCAAGGAGACAGTGACCAGGAGAGACAAACGTGTAAAGACTGATGGACAACTAAAGAAACTGTCCGACTGAAGCAGAGGAGTCCATGGAAGGCTAAGGAAGGCTGAGTTTAAGGGCCCTGGGGGTACGGATAGTGAGGTGATCTCCACAGGCCCATCTCAAAGTGCTTATCCCATCCTCCCTGGAATACTTCAGGATGAGAAAATTACCTCCCAGAGTCTCAAGTATTGTTGAATTATTCTTTCTGGTTATCAAGTGTACCCAGCTCTCCTGGGATATCTATTTACTTTTCACAATGGTACTTGTGACAGTTACTTTTATGTGTCGGCTTGGCTAGGCTCTGGTGCCCAGTTGTTTGGCAAAACCAGTCTAGATGTTGCTGTGAAGGTATTTTTTTTTACATGTGATTAATGTTTAAGTCAGTAGACTTTGAGTAAAGTAGGTCACCCTCCATCATGTGGGTGGGCCTCATGCAATCAGTTGAAGACCTTAAGAGAAAAGACTGAGGTCCTCCAAGAGGAAAGAATTCTTCCTCCACATGGCCCTCGGATTCAAGACTGCAACATTGCCTCTTGCTGGAATTTCCAGCCTGCTGGCTTGCCTTGTGGGTTTCAGACTTGCTAGCGTCCACAATCGCCTGGGGCAATTCCTTAAAGCGAATCTCTCTCTCTGTGCATCCTACTGGTTCTGCTTCTCTGGAGAACCTTGGCTAATATAGCACCTCTGATGACAACAATTTCCCATTGTGAGGATGAGCTTGGATTTTAGGATTTTGCTTTAGCTTAGCAAGATTTTTGCGAAAACAACACTTGTCTTGCCTTCATTATTAAACACAGTTTGCCTTGTCAAATGACTAGGAGGCCAGCATGGCATGGCCCTGTTGGGAATTGGAGTTCCTGAGTGTCAGAGCTGCTTCTGCCTCAAGCTTTCTCAGAGTCTGGATCAAGCTTGTTTGGCCTCCATCGGCAGAAGTGAACTTCAGTTTCTGAATGAGGAAAACGGAGTTGGGTAGACTAGTCCTGGGGAAGGTCATTATGTTAGTGCCCAATATGTATTTAGTAAGTCACCTGAAAGAGAAAGACTCAAAAGGTTGTCTGTGAATACTCTGAATCCAATCCAGGCCTTCAGGGTGCAATTTCTCAGGGAAATAAGAAATCTTTCATATAGGAAATTGCATTGTCCTCTGTCTAAAGAAAGAAATTATTAGGAAAAATGGAGATGATCTGAATAAAATTTACAAAAGGAGATTCAGACCGTCCTGGGTGATGTGTCTCAAGGGCTGCCCCAGGAGCTTGAGTATCTGTTCCCTGTGGCAGGAACACTCCTAGAGAGGAGATTGGTGTAGCCAATTGTTAAAGCTAGGCAGTGTCTCTCAGCTCCAACCCAGCCTTCAAAACACTGCCATGGGATGCTGGCACTGGGACTCTGCAAGTCACTTTTCTCCTTTGTCAATCAGTACGGGGTGCTGGGAGAAGTTGCTAGAAGGTAGGAGAATCCCAGAGGACACTTGCTCTTCCCTTTTGTTTGCTGTTTTTGTGTCATTTGAACAATGGCCCTTCACCCAGAGAGCTGTAGTGGGTTCCAGGCAAGTATCTTTCTATAGTCCCGGAATTAGCCTCATTGCACCCTGAAAAAGTTGCTAGCTTTACTTGGGGAGTGACTTCTCCTCAGACATCTAAGTCCCAGCTCTTCAGGGCCCCTTCTTCCAGCTTCTGAATTCTGGTAACACCAACCTCTTCCCTTTTGTCCTCCTAACCTTTGGAGATGGCTTCCGCAGTTACTGTCTGTGTGTTTAACCCATTCTTTATATTAAATTCTCTCTGTTGAAATAACTGGTGTGGTTTCTGTTTTTCTGTTTGAACCTTGACAGACACAAATGTTTGATGATACCAGCCATTAATATTATCCAACAAATTCTCTTTTGCACACACACACACACACAGAAAATTTCATGCTTATCACACCTCTCTCTGATTAGAATTTGGCTTCTCATATAGATTTCCTACAGAGAGGATTTTTTGTCCAGCAAACATGTACAACATGTATATTCCACTTGAGTGTTAGATGTTTCATTATGAGCAAAAACATTTGAATGCTGGATTTTAAACATCAGTCTCTAACAGCCTTTTTTTGGCCACGGAGACCCGACCATTCCCAAGACACTGGCAATGAGTTTCCTGTGCTTTCTTAAGGAAGGTCAGACCTTAAACCGCGTAATTCCACCAAGGTGGTGACACCCTGACCAGTTGACCAACTCCTCCTGTGTTCCTCCCCTGATTTTGCCTCATCTTGGTACTCAGCACAAACGTGTTTTTCTTCAAATGGCGATAGCTAATATTGAATGACAGGATCCCCTTTCTGAATACACTATATCCCGTCCTTTTAATTCTCCTCCAGATAAAAATTCTCCGGAAGGATCTGAAAAAGCCTTAAACATCAAGATATAAATGACCAATGCAGCTAACCTATCTCATCTCGAGGAGTATTTTAATTTTATTTGCATTTTAATACAGCTCTCATTGGTTTAAATCAAAGGGATTGGGCCTTGATTTTAGCATCTTAAAATTCACTGAGCCGAGTGTGAGGAGTGTTTTTCAGTGGGAAGGGGTAGGAGAGAGGTGGGTCACACACCAACTGCTCCTGGAAATCATGCAAACAGACGCCTTCTTTAGCTACCCTCTAAGCTGGCGCTGATATAAAGACATGTTCAATCCCACACAGTTCTTAACGGTCGCTTGCCAGACCAGAGCTGATCTCCTTTTGGCCAAGGCCACAGTGGAGTGCCCTGGGGGAGGCCACAGGGCACCTCCACATCTCATAATAACCTACTTTGTAAAACTAAACAAATATTTGCCTCCTGCTTGCAGAGTTGATTCACGGAGCTCAGTTTTCACACGTACTCGTGTATCGGCACCTCCACTACTCACAGTGGTGGCTGTTCCAACATCCTGTCTGGACCCTTGGTGCCGGCTGGACAAGCAAGATGCAGTGGCAATCCCAGTGCGTCTTAGCAGCTAGATGTCCCCAGGGATCCCCTGTGAGCTCTTACAGCCAGAGAGAGCTGTGCAGAACTGGGACTCCGACTCCTCCTGGGTTTGCCTGGGGCAGATTCTAGATGTTTTCAATACTCAACCCACAGGCAAGATACTGCGGCCAACTCAAACTCACCTTTTTGAAAACTGAATACAAGGGTTGTGTATGTCAGAGCACGTATAAAATGTTAGCACATGTCTGAAATGATAACCCCAAGTAGGATTTAATTATAGGCCAAGGTTTAAAATGCATTTAATGGAAGGTACTGGAGGGAAGTGAAGGGGACCTGTTCTGAGGGTCTGGGATTCTTCCCTGGACCAGGTTTACTGCTTTCCATCCTTGAACTCAAGCAATTAGCTAAATCTTTTCAGACTGCCATCTCCTAGACTGCAATATGACGGGGTCTGGAGCTTTCTAAAGCTTCCCCGTATGCTCTCTGTATTGCTTCGCTGGGACTGCCGTAACAAGGTGTCACAACTCGGTGGCTTGAACAAACGAATTTATTGTCTCACAGTTCTGGAGGCGAGAAGTCTGAGATTGAGGCATCAGCAAGGTTAGTTCCTTCTGAGGGCTGTGAGGGGAATCTGTTCCAGGCCTTTCTCCTAGCATCTGGTGGTTTGCTGACAATCTTTGGCATTCCTTGACTTGTAAACGCATCAGCCCATCTCTGCCTTTATCATCACACAGCATTCTTCCTGTGTGCATGTCTGTCTCTCTGTCCAAATGTTTCCTCTTTATAAGGACACAGTCATATGTGGGTAGGGCCCACCCTAATGACCTCATCTTAACTTTATCATCTACAAAGTCTTTATTTCCAAATAAAGTCATACTCACAGTTTCTGGGGGTAAAACCTTCAACATATTTTTGGGTGATACAATTCAACTTATAACTCTCTGACCCCAGATTCTTGTGGGCAGGCCTCCTGGCAGCTATGGAGCTGGCCTTCTCTCTGCAGTCGGCCTGTCTTTTGTTTCCTCCTGCTTCTCTGTAGAAAAGTAAAGAACAGACAGAGATTTATCCTAATGACGTTTTTCCAACTGTATTAACACCAGGCAAGTCGCTTTACCTCTCTGAGCCTGTTTCCTCATCTACAAGATGGGGATAATAGGTTTGCTGAGAGAACTCAGTGAGCTAAAGCAAAGAGTTGCTTGGCTGACACATGGCAAGTGCTCAAGAAATTATAGATATTATTATTTATTCCTGTTGACTCAGGAGAGGATGCATCAGTGATTCCCAACCCTGGGAGCACATTACAATCATCTCGGTGAACTTTGTAATAACTATTGGTGCCCAGGCCCCACTAGAGATTCTGACTCAATTGGTCTGGGATGGGATCCAGGCACTGATATATTTAGAAGCTCCCTGACTTATTTTATTATGCAGCCATGATTGAGAACCACTAGAACAGATGAAAAAAGTGAAAACACCAATGGAAATTCTCAATGCAATTGAAAGGCAGAAGATGTTGACTTGTAGCCACTTAAGCCAGATGGTTCAGGTTATAGGAGTTGCCAGAGACGGCTCTTCGAAAACTTGTGAACTGGGTGACCTAGATTTCAGAGCCATTTCTTGCTTTGTGGTCTCCATGTAAAATTGTTTCCAGGCTTTCCTGATGAGGGAGTGCCCCCATTGAGACACTGCCCAGGGCCTTCCCTCCCACAGCAATATTCCATCTACTCACTCACCCACGGACCCAGGTGGTATCCTTCCCAAGTCTCCAGGTCCAGGTGTGCTAAAAAATCCTTAGTAGGAGTTAATGCCAGATAACAGCTTGATGTGCTCCCCTTCCCAGGGATGTTTACCTAAGAGCGCTCATCACAGAACTCAAAGAATCCTCCAGGGAGGAAAGTTTGGACACAAAGGGTAGACTTATGGAATGGGGATGGCAGAGCTTCTTATGCCCGCTATACCCTGCACATCCCAGACAAGTGGGAACTGTGTGCTTTGAATAGCATGACTCCCAAGACCCCTACATTTGTGTAGTGGAGAGCTTCTATTTTACAGAATAACTCTGGCTCTCTCACTCCATCCCCAGCACCTATGTCTAAGTGTGGGCTCTAGAGGCAGCTGTTCCGGCAGTTGCAGGAGTGATGTATAACTCGCATCAGGAGACGGCTCTCGGTTCTCAGGCCCCTTTGCTGAGTGAGGAGGGCAGCCGTGAGCAGCCCCCTCGCCTCTTCCCTCTCTCCAGCTGCTCCGTCACTTCAGCATCAGGTCTGGCTTCCCTGAGCTTTGGCCTTCTTACAGTGTCCCCTTTGTTCACGCAGCATCAGACACTTGCCATCCATCCCCTTTAAATCCCAGGGTATCTTCTCTCCTCATGGGCGAGGGCCAGTGACTTTTTATTTTGGGACTTGATGAGTAATAGTAAATGAAACGATATGTAAATAGAAGCAATTTTTAATGACAAAGCCATGTAAATTCTCTTAATTTATTATCACGAAACCATTAGGAATGTCCATCTGCTCTTTGGCCGAATTAACAAAAATGTAGCAAATAAAATTAAGGAAATGATAATTCTCTCCATCCTGATCTGTTTAGAGTATTGTGTTTGGTTTGGCGCTTTCCATTTCTTCTATTTTAATCAAGAATATGCCAGAAGGAAGAGCAGCCAGGGACAAACTTCTTTTAACACAAAGCAGGATGTATTTTCATCTGGAAATAAGCAACTTGGTTAACTCTGATTTAACTTTGGCTTTTGGAAACGCAAGAGAAAAGGAAATTAAACTTCGGACGGGGAAATGCTTTTGCTGAACCCAGAGACTCTGCACCTGAATCCAGCTCAGTGTTCTGGAGTCCCCCAATTGCCTTCTGCTGCTAGTGTCTGGGAAGGGAAATGAGTTTCTTTAAGCGGGCCACCCGGGGGAAATATTAACTGTACAACCAGAGTGCAAGAGCTCCCTTGATTGCCCTGAAAGGGTTCCCACTGTCATTTCAGTCGGAATTGCTGCAGTTAAGCCTGAATTTCCTGGCAAGCCCTAGAGGAGGTTTTTCCAACAGGCGTCTTAGATGGCGAAGGCACAGCCTTTCCATGTCTAATCGCGAAAGCAAACCGCTGGACACATGCTCCCTGTTTCCAGCTGGTTGTGTGCATGTTTTCTTCACACTTTAACAAGAACGTGCCAAGGTGTGACATTTTTGAATCCCACCAACTGGGAGCTGTGCACACAAATCCGTTTCGCCTGTGGTGTGGGAAAGTGATGAATGGGGGCTGTTCTGCCTGGGGAGGCGGACTGCTTTCCCTCTGGCGTGTCTGCAGCCTTATTTATTACACACCGGAGTATAAAACCGCCCGGCCGGCAGCAGCTCTCATCTCCAGCCCTGGCACTTGCGTGAGGAGACAACGCGCCTGGAGCGGCAGTGTTCTCCAGGAGGCTCTGTGGCTCTGTTGAGAATCATGCTCAGGAGGCAACTCGTCTATTGGCACCTGCTGGCTTTGCTTTTCCTCCCATTTTGCCTGTGTCAAGATGAATACATGGAGGTGAGCAGAAGAGCTAATAAAGTGGTGGCGAGAATAGTGCAAAGCCACCAGCAGACTGTCCATAGCGGCTCCAGAAGGGAGAAAGTGAGAGAGCGGAGCCATCCTAAAACTGGGACTGTGGATAATAACACTTCTACAGACCTAAAATCCCTGAGACCAGATGAGCTACCGCACCCCGAGGTAGATGACCTAGCCCAGATCACCCCATTCTGGGGCCAGGTACTTAGAATTCTCTTTTAAGGATTACTGGGAAAGCTTGATGAGTTTTGTTGCTCTTGCTCTTCTTTTGGCTGGGATTACTAGGATCGACGCTTTCGAGAAGTTGGCTGCGCTGCTTGGGGGTCTCTTTCTGGGGGGCTCTGGGATGCTTGGGGGACTGTGGGTGTCTGTCAGAAAATCAGCAGAAGTCGCACTGATGTGTTGGGATATAGAGGGGCCACAACGTCGCTCCCTGAGAAAGGAGAGCACAGCAGCCAGCTCCCTGCCGTGCTGCGCCTTGGTTTCTTTCCTGCTCTGCTGGTGTGGAAAGGAGTGCTGACCTTTGTAGACAGACAGACCTCCACCGGCAGATCATAAGAAAGTTAGACTTTCTTAATTTTTTTCTTAATTTTTCCCAGCAGGGAGCAGCTGCCCTTTGATTCGTGAGTTTACTATGACATTTCATGCCAGGCTTTTTTATTTGATTTATGGCATTCTAGGTTGCTAAGCCTCTATGTTCACCTTGTTTCAAAAAGGACCAAAGAGTTAAAACAAACGAAAAAGACTGTGTGTTTTTGAAGCCACCCTTATTGTATGATTGAATGCCTGATAATCACAGAGGATTTGATTTATTTCTCGGAGTATAAACTCGGCACCTAAGGAAACATCTTTAACTCTTTTAGGGTAGAATGGGAGTGAGTTAAGGTGTCAGTGTAGTGAAAGGCAAATTCGTGAAATTCAGTTTAATTTAAAACATTAAGAACAGGAAGAAATAGATTGTTTTTACATGCCTTTATTTTTTTAATTATGTAAAAAAAATTTTTAAATAGAGGTATAATTGAGAACATTAAGAACAGGAAGAAAGAGATTGTTTTTATATGACTTTATCTTTTTAACTATGTAAAAAATTCTTTTAAATGGAGGTATAATTGACATATAACATGATGTTAGTTTCAGGTGTGCAACATAAGGAAGAAATAGATTTTAATTTACCTTCTAGGTATCAAGCACGCTGAAATCAGATGAAGGGGGCAAGGAGAATTACCTTGAAGTGTATTTGATCTCTGAACAAATAGGTTTTACTACAAGAATTGACTGCTCGCATGCATTAAGGAGACCCTGAAGAAGTTCATGCAGTAGAAACCTAAACCCCTCCTACCACAGACTCAGAAGTGGGTTGAAACCGGTTATGTGATCAGACCAAGATCACACACACAATCAGCTGTAGATCTGGAACTAACCTGGGGCTTCTAACTCAACCACACGATGGAGTTGCCCAAACCATTCTGTGGGGCTGTGTCAAGAAAAATTGCTTCTTTGGAGAGCCACGGAAGAAATTATAACCCCTAAATACAATCCTATTAAAATAGGATTTATAAATAAAATCCTATTAAATAAATAAAATCCCATTAAAATACGAAAGCCGTTTTTAGAGATTGTCCTTTCATCTGGCAATCTTTTGGCTGAAGAATGATTAAGGCTAATTTGTGTTTTCCTTAGTGGCAAAGATATTTATTTTCAGTTTTGTCCAAGCCTTGATCTGGACTTTCCATTTCAATAGATGGGATCTTTGCTGAGTCCTTCCTGGCCATGGCAATATGAGCCCCCAGAGGCAGAAGAAGGCAGATGTAGGCTGTCATTGGTCAATACTTCTTGGCAACCAACACCCAGCAGGCCACTGAAATCCAAATTACATTTCTCCCCCACCCCTCCTTCTAGTCCCCCTGGCATCTAGCATGTTGAATCAGATGAGGGGGTCAAGAAGAGAACTTCTGGCTTTTGTGAAGCCAGACTTTTTGGAGCCAGGGGGAGTTTCAAAGTCCCCTGGGTTCCTGAAGTATTTCCAAACAAACCACTAAGAGAAGATACGGAGGAGACTTAGTCACTGATAGTCCAAAGGTTTTCAATACAACTCTTCCACCACTGGCTACGGAGACCCACACTGAATTCAGGATTGTCCAGTGTTCTTCCTTCTTTCCTCATTTCCCCCAACCCTCTTCTTTCATTTTAATTCTCCTTTTTGCTCACTCATTCTTTGACCAATCATTTCCTGTGCTTCTACTATGTGTCAAGCTTTAGGATGGGAATAACTAGGCCCAAGCTCCCATCTTAAAACAGTTCTGAAGGGCTCTGGGGATGAATGAACAAATAAATAAATACCACATGATGAACAAAGTCAGTGCACAAAAGGCAAGTGGGGAAAAAGTGTCAGAGGGGTGGTGGCCACTAAGTTGGATCTCAAAAGATGAGACAATAAGGATGGCTATCCAAGGAAGAAATACAATTTAAAAATGTGTGCTACAGCCAAGAGACCTGAGAGAGGGCGTGAGGAGCAGCTGTGGCTGGAGCTCCTGAGCTGCGGGAGGAAGGCATCGAATGATCTTAGTGCCAGGCTGGAGGATTCTGGTGGCCCGTTACTCTGCCAGCAAAAGTTTTATTTGTTTGTTTGTTTACTCATAGCAAGGCAGTGGAGTGATCAGGTTTGTGTTCTAGAAAGACGACTCTGGCCATAGGGTTCGTGGCGGATTAGAGTGTGCAGAGATGGGGGTGAGCAGACCTGGACTCCCTTTTCCTGCTATTTCTTCTCTGCAGCTCTTCGTCATTCACCTTTGTCAATCTCTCCTCCTCCTCCTGAACAATTTTCTCTCTCTCTTCCCACACCCCTTCTCCTTTCTCATTCCTCTTCCTTGAGTTAAAGAAGGAACTGTGGACTCTCTTTCCTAGAAGTCACCTACTAATAGCAGAGCTCAATTGTGCAATAGCTGCCTCTATGCCTCCATCTACAGAACGGACCAAACTGGTCTTTAAGACACCTCCCTCCTCCTGTGCTGCCCTTTTGCATGCTTTTGGTGTTCAAATTCAACCTGATTATGGAAAGGGTTTGATAAACTCAGGGGGGTGATATATAGTAACTACCTAGTACGTCATTCTCCTCTACCTGGGGGAAAACTTCTGAATTAACGCATCCTGTCCAACTTGTTCTGAGTCCATCAAAAGGCTCATAAGCATTGCTCCATTTGACTGAACTTTGAAAGGCCAGGCCCAAGGGAGGAACCTGCTGTGAAATGTTGCAGGAGAGTTCTCAGGAGGTGCCTGGCAAGTAGCAACCAGAAGTCTCTTCCTGTTTTGATGGCAGCTCTACGCTCTCAAAGTGCCCCCAAGTGGCTTGGGCATGCACTGCAGTCCTAGTTAGCTCTGGTACAGATCAACCTTATCTCCTGGAGCTAACTTCTCATGCCCAGATACTAGACTTTAAAAACGAAATCTTTCTAAGTCATTATCTGAGGCTTTGGAAAAGACTTTAATATCCTTTTGTGTTTTAGAGCTGGAAAGAAAATTCATGACCATCTTACCCAATCCTGTAATTTAGTAGACGAGAAAAATGATGTCTGGAGGAAAGTCACACAGAACTGAGATAGGAGTTCTGGTTCTAGTCCAGGCATCTTCGTGATATTCTTAGCATTTCAGTATTTCAATTCTATTCTTAAACAAACGGCTCCGTTTCAGGATTTTCCCTCCTTCTCCTCCCTTCTTCTTCCCTAAAATCCATTATTGGCAGAGTTTTGGATTTCTTGGAGCTTAAAGAGCTGTATTTCACATTAGCAAAATCATACCAGGAAATTATGGAATACTTATTCTCTGATTGCATTTTTGGATTAGAAGGTGGGGCTTGGCCATGGTGTCTGATTTTCCAAGTGTCTGGAATTCCTTGTCTCAAACCAACTGGTTTGGCTGATTTTCTTTTCCTCCACCAGTTTTTCATAGACTCCCATTCCTGTCTAGGGTTGGGTCTGGTGGACTGAAGACTAGACTAGGATTTTGCTCCAAATCGTAGCATCTAATCACTCAAGACTTGGACTCTGAGCTCTTCTTTTTATGTGTGTGTGACGAAGATTGCCCCTGAGCTAACGTCTGTACCAATCTTCCTCTATTTTATGTGGGATGCTGCCACAGTGTGGCTTGATGAGCAGTGCTAGGTCTGTGCCCGGGATCTGAATCTGTGAACCGTGGGCCACCGAAGCAGAGTGCACGAACTTAACCACTATGCCACTTGGCCAGCCCCTAGACTTGGACTCTTAGCTCTTGCAGGAGAATCTTGGACCACAGATACTGTCCTGCATTTCCCCAGAATAGTCTGGTAGAAACTTTTAGAAAAAAAGGAATGAGAGAGTAAGGAAATAGTCCAAGTCCATTTTTTATTTAAAAAAATGTCTAAATGTGCAGCAATATGATCCACTTTTCTGCTTGGATTTCTAGTGATAGAGAAATATTGAATTTTAAATTCTTTTTTCCTCTCTCTCTCCCTCCCCCTTTCTCTTTCTCTTCCTCTCCTCTTTCCTCCTTCTCCCCCATCTTCCTTTTTTAAATGAACACCTTAGCAACAATATGCTGTTTTCAAAAACCATTGAATTATAATTCCTGTCTAGGAATGTTTCCACAAGTATTTTTGGGGGGGGGGGGGTGAAAAGATTGGCCCTGAGCTAACATCTGTTGCCAATTTTCCTCTCTTTCTCCCCGCCCCCGCCCCAAAGCGCAAGTACATAGTTGTATATCCCAGTTGTAGGTCATTCTAGTTCATCTATGTGGGATGTTGCCACAGCATGGCCTGATGAGCAGTGTGTAGGTCCACGCCTAGGATCTGAACCTGTCAACCCTGGGCCACTGAAGCGGAGCACGGGAACTTAACCAGTCCGCCATGGGGCCAGCTCCATCCACAAGTATTTTGCATGATATAATTAAAGGCAAGTTGCCAATTTAGATGAGATTCCAAATTTTATAAGCAACTCTAACTCTTCTGTCAATCAGCTTCTTCTAGATCTCTAGCTCCTTGACAGAAAGCACAAATTTTAGAAATTTATCTTTGAATAAATAAGCATTTAATTCAGTGTCATATTTGAATACATTTAGACCCAGTGAGTACTCATTAAATATTGGTTCGAACAATGAGATAATCACTTTAAATTTTGAAGCAGAATGCAAAGAAACAAATCATGTTAAATACTTAATAAGGGGAAGTTAAAGTTGTTTCAAGATGTAGATAATTAATAAAAATTTCTTGGATTAACAAACACTTTATTTCCTTAATTTTCTAAGGCAATTTAAGTGTGTTGTGGCTGTTTAAAAAACTAGTGTTACAATGCAGAATTTCTAAGAACTCTTAGCACAGTATCATGAATACGGTCATACTATGTTTGAAGCTGATAGTTCTTATCATTTGAGGGTCATCTGAGCTACTGGTAGTTGGGAAAGAGAGGGACTGCTTCCCAGTCCACTTCTAAAAGAGTTTCCCCCTTTGCTGTCATCAGTAGCAGCAGGAAAGTACATCCTAGATATACATGCCCACTCCCCACCCCGACTCACTCTCCTTTCCAAACAGCACTTTCTTCTGTTAACTCTCCCCTTTCCTTTTCTTTTTGACCATCAGCTCACCTTAGCTACTCCTTGACTTCGCCATTGACATCCCAACCCCATCCCATCTTTTCTGACATTGTTGGTCTTTTGGTGTGAAACTTACCTAGGGACCAAGACCAGAGCAAATTCAAAAGTCCTAATTACTCACAAGTACCTTTCTCTGAAGCTTCTCTTTGTATCTTTTTATAGTCTCCACAAACTGGAGGACTGCCCCCAGACTGCAGCAAGTGTTGCCATGGAGACTACAGCTTCCGAGGCTACCAAGGCCCCCCTGGACCTCCTGGCCCCCCTGGCATTCCAGGTAAAGATGAGAGAGATGTGTTGTTGCCTGTCTAATTGCAGATGGGGCCAAAATAGGAGGCAAGGGTGAACCTAAATAATCTGAGATCACTTGTGTGTGATCCAAAGTGTACACATGGAAAAATCCAAGACAGTTGCGTAGACTGGGTTCATAGAGTCAGTTTGGGTGGAACAGTCTAAACTCTATAGTATTTATTATCTAAATCATTCATGGAATCCCACAGGTGTTAGGCACCCTGGGCACCAGATTCACAGAATGGGAGTCTCTTCACCAGCATCGAGTATGGAAATATGGGATCTTAGTTGGGACATACTCTTGTTTCAGGGTTTCTGCCACAGCATGGTTCATATGATTCACTATATCTATCCTCAAGGAATTTAGGAAGTCAGGGAGGGGAGGAGAGGAGAGCTTACTGGTCTGGGTTATAGGCATCTCCATGGTGCCATTCACTGAGCTACACATCCTTCTGTCAGATTCTTGGTCCAGCTAAGTTTTTCTTCTCCTAGCCTCAGGGTCTTTCCGTGTTCAACTGTCTCTCAGTTGACTTTCGTGCCTCTCTCCGGCTCATGGCAACATTTTTGGACTCCAGCTCCCTGTGGTGGCATGGGAATGCTGTAGAGCTCCACTGTGCCCCTCTAGAACCACCATTCAGCCATCTCTACTCTACTGAATGGTGCCCCAGGCATGGCAGGTTTGGGGAACTTGCTGGTATCCTGGGTCAGCCAAGGAAAGGGCAGCCCAAGTCCCCTCTACCCTAGGACTTCCATATCTATCTGGAGGAGTAATGTCTTCCTTCTATGCAGATCAATTCCCTGGATAGGAGCTTTTCTCAGGGTTTGACAAAAGTTCACTTGCTGTTCTCTGACTTACCCCCACTGATGTTACTATTTACCAAATGAGGCTTAATTAATTTTTTTAATAATAATTTTTCCCTTTTTATTATTTTTATTGTTTTTCTTTCCCCTTCTTCTCCCCAAAGCCCCCCAGTACATAGTTGTATATTCTAGTTGTGAATGCCTCTGGCTGTGCTATGTGGGACGCCGCCTCAGCATGGCCTGATAAGCAGTGCCATGTCTGCACCCGGGATCTGAACCAGCAAAACCCCGGGCCACCAAAGTGGAGCAGGCTAACTTAACACTTGGCCACGGGGCCAGCCCCGAGGCTTAATTTTTTTTTTTTAATACTTTTGAGTGACTTCTCAAATGAAACAAAATTTAAAATAAGAAAACACTCTGTTAGACTTTAAACTATGATTGTTGGCTTGGAATCGATGTCACCGAACATCAAGGGCACCAGGCAGCAGGTGCAGTGGTTAGGGACAGGGGATGTTCAGACCCTTGTAAAATCTTCTCAGGTTTAAACTCTTCTGAGGTTACAGGACAGGCTGGCCCTGGCTGAATGTTCCCCATAGTGGACAGTTTCGTCATTAGCACATTAACCTGTAAACATAGTCAAAGTTCATCCACTTGGAGGGATCGATTGCAAGACAGACCAAATGTAGCATGCAAAATAAACATGAAAGGGCCTGAAATTCAACAAACATAAGAATAAAAGAAGCGGTGCAAAAATGGTCTTTTAGTGGCAAAGTGAAGAGTTGAAATCATTATCAAAGTCTTGCTTTCGAAATTATTGTTATAGTTTTTATCAGTGATTTTACTTTTCCCTCAGTTATGAAAGTGGTTCACGTCCCTTGTAGAAAACTTCAAAAAGACAGAAAAGTATATACAATGACACCAAAATCACTCATGTTTCATCCATTCAGAAAAAAAAAAAACCCACTGGAAATATTTTTATGTAATTTGTTCTAGTCCCTTTTCGTCTTTGGATACACACACAGTATCATGCGATCCCTATTGATTCACAACCCTTTTATCTGAAAGTGTCATGTATATTATTAACTATTTTCTTCAGCATTTCTTTTCTGTGACTATATAACATCATTTACTAGGAGGTACGTTTTGGTTTTTTTCTTTAGCCCCGTCCAGTATTGGTGGACGTTTAGGTGGTTTCTGACCTTTGCTATTATAAATGAGCCTTTGATAATCGGTCTTCTACGCAATTTTTCATCCAAGTCTTGCTTCATAGGAAAAACAGGCTTTGGAGCCTTAAGGGCATCTAAGGCTGTTTTCAGTGTCCCATTTAAGAGAGATCCCTCTTGAGATGCTCTCATGGCTATATTTGGGGTTATTTCAAATGGTCTGCTTTTACAATTGACTTTAGACATTTTTGAAGAAAGAGGCTACATTTATATAAAAATAGATGGTGAGTATGAGTGAATGGGCTTTCTCACATGATGGTATCTTGTTGTTTAAGGAAACCATGGAAACAATGGCAATAATGGAGCCACTGGCCATGAAGGGGCCAAAGGTGAGAAAGGAGACAAAGGTGACCTGGGGCCACGAGGGGAACGGGGGCAGCATGGCCCCAAAGGAGAGAAGGGCCACCCAGGGATCCCACCAGAACTGCAGGTAAATCATCCTCGGCAGATCTCCAGGTGAATTCTAAACTGTCCTGACCATCCGGTTCCAGGAATCGGGAGTGCTTGTGTTCAGTAAACCTGAGTCTCGGTTTGTTCATCTCCACACAGAATGTTTGCAAAAGGCCTATGCTGTTCAGAGTGTGTTGAAATCATTCTTTGGAAAAGAGAAATTTATGAAGGATGAAATTCAACTTCTTCATTAAACCCAATACAGGGCAACCCTGCATATCAGCTCATCTCCCATTTTCCAAATGAGAAGATCTGTTAAATCAAAAGGTTTTTGGCAATCAAATATATAAACTTTTAGGTATATACATGGAACGGTCAAATGTCTACATATAATATTTTATTTATTAATTTTGTTATATTTACATATTTAAATCACGTACATGAACCCTAATATATAAATATTGTTTTCTATCAACTCAGATTTTGTGGCGCAATTTTTAGTTAAACTTTTCTCGTCAGTATCTTCTTTATTACTAGAGACATTTCATTTCTGAGTCATCCACCCACAGATTGCCTGACCAGATCATATTCGTTTTAGCTTAAAGTTTTGTTTTTTTTCTTTTAAAGATTGGCACCTGGGCTAACGACTGTTGCCAATCTCTTTTTTTTTTTTTCTGTTTTTATCTCCCCACCCCCCCACCCCCCCACCGCCGTACACAGTTGTATATTAGTTGCACGTCCTTCTAGTTGTGGGATGTGGGACACCGCCTCAACGTGGCCTGATGAGTGGTGCCATGTCCGCGCCCAGGATCCAAACCCTGGGCTGCCGCAGCGGAGCGAGTGAACTTAACCACTCGGCCACGGAGCCGGCCCCTTAAAGTTTTTTTAATCCATTTGTGAGACTATAATTGGATATTTTAGACCAAGCTCAAGTACCCATTTATTCATTCTTTATTCCTTTTTTAAGTGATCTTCAAAATTCTTGTTGCCAATAATACCTAAAACTTGCAAACATTGCCAATAATGTCTAAAACTTGCAAATTACTAAGTCTTGGTTATTTATTTATTTATTTGGTTAATATTTATAAAGTTGATTCTTCCAAGGGACTCGTATCAACATCGAGACCTAGCATTTTTTATTAGCATTGTTTCCAGCTAGGATGTCTTCCTATAAAGTAACCTGTGGTTAAAATAGAGTAATTGAGAGAACATACTGTAACATGAGAGACTTAAAGAGCTAGAATACAAAGCGACTTTTGTCTCAAAGATCAATTGGGGAAAACTTTGCCTTTTATTTGGGATTATACGGCAGTTGTTTGACCACTGATGAATTCCATCATTTTTCTGGGCCTTGGGTTTTATGTAAACTAAGAGGTCCTGTCGGTTACGCCAACTGCTTTTGCCATCTTGTAACTTTTTAGTGAATGTTGTTTAAATAATTTTAGCAATCTGGGATCCATATGCCAGTGTAAATTTTCCAAAAAAGGAGACAGAGACAGATGCCACTTGGCCAGGTTAAACGTTTCTAATAAGGTTGATTATAAACATTCTCAAAGCTGGAAACCCTAACCACAAACCTGTGAATGGTTATACCATGGCTAGGAGACCCAGGTATAGCTGGTTTAATGGAAAACACCCTGAGCAACTACTAAATTTGCTCCATTAGCTTATTCTACCCTACAGCTACAATAGAATCAACCATTTGGGAGAACTGCTTTCCCATGTTTAAAGGACGCATTACAGAAGAAAGAAGGCTGGTCTCAGGCAGATCATGAAGTAGGGCAACTTCCAGGCCCCTTCATTCCCATTTCTAAATCTCTCGTCTGGTGTCACCCCTTCTCCATCCTTCTGCATCTAATACCCTCCACTGTCTTTATGACTGTCCAAATCCTTTCTGTCTTCCAGGACTTCAAGTCATTTGATCTCTCTCCTCTCCCACCCCGCTCCCTTAAAACGCCTTTCATTGAAGACAGACAATCCTAGCAAGTTAAAGAATTTATTGATCTAATTCACTTAGTCTCAAAGCCTCGTTTAAACAGAGGATTGGCATTGACTTTCAAATGTGAGTCTCCAGTGGTGGTACAATTCCAATGTGTGGGTTTTTCCCCACCACCAAGCAATTCTCTGACAGCAACTGGGTGTCCTGCAATTCAACTCAATTCTGATGCTATCTGTCTGGAGATAGCATAAGATCCCACAGGTTAAGATCTCTTTAGACCCTTAAGACACCGATTTAGACACCAGTTGCAAGTCCCGGTGTATCTGACCAACCGGCTATAGATTGGGAGTTCCAATGACCCCCTCCTTGAGTTTGATTAATGTGCTAGAGTGGCTCACTGGCTTATTATAAAAGGATATAATTCGGGGACAGCCAGATGGAAGAGATGTGTAGGGCAAGATATGGAGAAAGGGCACGGAATTGTCACATCTTCTTGGAGCTCTCCTCTGTCCCCAAATCTCCACGTGTTCACCAACCTGGAAGCTCTCTAGACCTTGTCCTTAGGGGTTTTTATGGAGGTTTCATTACGTGGCATGATTGATCAAATCATTGACCATTGGTGATTGAACTCAATCTCCAGCCCTTCTCCCCTCCCCAGACATGTGTAGAGGGGTGGGACTGACAGTTGATGTCTTTTGGGGGGAAAATAATACAGTATTAACAAAATTAAAAAGTTCTTTGGCTGCAGGGCTTCTCAGATCCTTTAATATGCCATGTGCATTTAATAGCTATAAGCAGAAGATTTCATCCAAATTTTCCCAGTATTACTTGATAATAAAATTTTAATATTTCATAAAGCATTTTAAAGTCTAATGTTCCTTGCAACACATGTTCAGAAATGTTGATGTACATTATCATTTTAATGGCTACGTAGCATAAAAATGTTAGAAATTACCACGATTCACTAATTCTTTCTCTATAGATTAGTGTTTAAGTTATTTCCAATCTTGTTGTTACAAAAATTTGAAATAAACTTGCCTGTATAAACACTTTATTTCTTTAAGAAAACTTGCCTATTAATTTATTGCTGACTCTTTCCTTAGATTGCATTCATGGCTTCCCTGGCAACTCACTTCACCAATCAGAATAGTGGGATCATCTTCAGCAGTGTTGAGACCAACATCGGAAACTTCTTTGATGTCATGACTGGTAGATTTGGGGCCCCAGTATCAGGTGAGATGTGAAAATAAATGAATCAGTCTAGCAAAATGAATGACTAAATGAATCGGTCTAGCAATCAAGAAAGAGAAAGAAGGAGGGAAGGCAGGAAAGAAGAGAGGGAGGGAAAAAGGAAGGAAGAAAGGAAAAAGAAAGGATGAAGGGAGTGGGAACAAAGAAAGGAAGACACTAAAGGAATTAAGAAGTCTTTCTGATTCCAGTTAAAACAAGCAGGTCAATGTATAGATTTCTGTTGAATTTCAAAGTAGATGAATTAGAATCTGAAAGGACAAAAACACTTAAAAAAGTGGTGGCCATGGTTACTAAGATTATTGACTCTGATTTGAACTGAACCAAATAATCCCTGAGGGATTAGTTACCTCTGACTTTAAAAGTTCTTAGGTCACAACCCTCACAGTTTGAATGTCTCCTAACTGTGTCCTCCCCTTGCCATCCCCAAGAAGGCTTGATCCTATTTTTTTAATTTTAAAAAATTGAGTAGATAATATATTTACATATTTTAAAAGTGATACAGTTTCCTTATGCAAAGGTGTGCAAATATATTTTGTCTCCTTGTTTTTACATAAAAGCTAGCTTACTCCACATTCTGACTGTACTTTACTTATTTTAAACTAACAGTATATGTTAGAGATCTTTCCATATCATTGCTTCATTCTTTTTTGTTGTTGTTGCTGAGGAAGATTCACCCAGAGCTAACATCCATTGCCAATCTTCCTCTTTTTTTTTCTTTTTATGTGAGCTTCTGCTGCAGCATGGCCGCTAACAGTTGAATGGTGTAGGTCCGAACCTGGGATCCGAACCTGGGCTGCTGAAGCAGAGTGCACTGGACTTAACCACTAGGCCACCGGGGCTGGCCCCATTCATTCTTTTTTACAGCTAGGTGTACCAAAGTATATTCAATCATTCCCTTGTTGCTGAACATTTGAGTTGTTTCCATTTTTTTGTTGTAAAAACAATGCTGCAATGGATAACTTTGAATATACTATTTGTAACTGAGCACTTACAGGTCTATCTGCAGGCTAAAATACCAGAAATAAGATTGCTCCATCAAAGGGTACACATATCTGTACATTTGATAAGTTTTGGTAAATTACTTTCCTAGGGTTGTACCAATATACTGCTATTGACGAGGTGTGAACATACTTGTCTCCTGATAGCCTCATCAACAAATTGTGCTTTCAAATGTCTGGACATTTGATAGATAAAAAATGCTATTTTTTAAAAAAAACTTCTTACTTTGAAATAATTTTCAACATACAGGTGAGTTACAAAGATATTACAAAATTCTCATATCCCCTTTAAACAGCTTCCCTTAATGTTAACACTTCATACAACCAAATTACAATGAATAAAATGAATAAACGAAACTCTAGATATAATACTACTGACTAAACCACAGACTTTATTCAGATTTCACCAGGGTTTGCACTTATGTCCTTGTCTTGTTCTAGGAACCAATCTGAGATCTGACCTTATGTTTAGCTGTCATGTCGTCCTCATCTCTTCTTATCTGGGACAGATCCTGAGACTTTTCTCATCTTTCATGACCTTGGCAGTCTTGAAAAGTACTGGCATTTTGCAGAATACCTCTCATTTGAGGTTTGTCTGATGTTTTCTCGTGATTAGGTTGACATTATGACTTTTGAGAAGAATAATACGGAGGTGATGTACTCTTCTCTATGCGTCATATTGGGGGTGTTGATGCTGATAAATCTTATTACTGGCAGTGTTCACCTTGATCACTTGATTAAGGTAGTGTCTGCCAGGTTTCTCCACTAAAGCCCCCCATTTTCCATTGTAATTAATACGTATTTTTAGGGAGATACTTTGAGGCTATGAAAATACCCTCTTTGTCTTCAAACTTTCAGCCACCAATTGTTTTTCACCATTAGTGAATTTTGCTTACAGCAATTATAATTGTGATGTTCTATTGGTGATTTTCTATTTCATTCCTTTCTTCTATATTTATTAATCAGAATTATTCTGTAAGGGAGGGTTGTTCCTTCTCCCCTTTTTATTTATTTATGCAATCATTTATTTCTATCAGTATAGACTCATGTCCACTTATTGTCTCCTTTGGATTATAACATTCCATACTATCATCATTTATTACGTTGCTCACATTGTTCCAGCTTTGGCTATTGGGAGCACTTTCAACTTGGCTCCCGTGTCCTTTACATGCCCCAATCCTTTATTTTTTGAGCACTTCTATATTTGTTTCCTATTGCTGCTGTAACAAACTACCACAATCTACGGGGCTTAAAAGAACACAGATTTATTCTCTTACAGTTCTAGGGTTCAGACGTCCAAAATCAGACCAATCGGGCTAAAGTCAAGGCAGAGGCAGCGCTGGTTCCTCTGGAAGCTCTAGGGGCGTGCCTCTGCCAACTCTTAGAGGGAATGCTGTTCCCTGTCTCACAGCTACATCACTTCAATCTCTACTTCCATTGTCGTATCACGTTCTCCTCTCAGATTCTGACTTCTCCCGTGGCTCTGTTATGACAGTGTGATTACCGTGGGCCCACCCAGATAATCCAGGATAATCTCCCCATCTCAAGATCCTGAACTTCATCACACCTGCAAAGTCTCTTTTGCCATATAAGGTAACATTCACAGGCCTTGAGGATTTTAGACATGGGCATATCTGGGGGCCATTGTTCAGCCCCCCACAATTTCCTAACTTTATAGCACCATAAGCTGCTTCAGGCTCATCTTGCATTTTTCCCTGTCCCGGCTCTGGAAATATCCACTTTTCCAAGGAGCACTGGTTCCTTTTATTGGAGCTTGGTATTTAGAAACCAAGATCTGGGTGCCAGATGTACTCCTTGCCACTGGGATGTCACCGTTTCTAAGTCCTGTTAATGGACAGAGCTGAGGAATATATGTCTGTGTACTAACACATACACAGACACATATCTCTATCTCTATGTATCTATATAGATATTGTGTGTTGAGAAACAAACAAATAAACAAACATGAGTTCATTATGATACATCTGTCTCCAATCCAGCACCACTGAGTTCATTCCAGCATTCGCTTTATTTGTAACTTCTTTCTTTGATAGTGAGAAACTTGGCTCTCATAATCTATAATATATTTACTTACTTGTTGAACCTTAGTATAAAAATAAAATAGTTACAAAATTTCTAACCCGTATCCCATGAGAAACAAATTTACCAACTAGGGTATAATATTTCTTTACAATTCTTTTTATCTTTACAGTATTCAGTCAAAACACTGTCACATCCTTTCTTCCCCATGCCCTTCAGCTTGGTTACTTCATTCATTTGTAACACAGCTAATTTATTTGTCACAGTCTCATCTTGAGTTTCCCTGACATTCCAA
Source organism: Equus caballus (assembly GCF_041296265.1). Lineage (NCBI taxonomy): Eukaryota > Metazoa > Chordata > Mammalia > Perissodactyla > Equidae > Equus > Equus caballus. The sequence continues at coordinate 45,482,990 of NC_091704.1, forward strand.
TTGAATTTTTAAAATTCTGCCTACAGCAAAATTCATGTTTTGTGGTGTATAGTTCTATGGGTTTTGACAAGCGCATAGAGATGAGTCTCCACTGCCACGATATCAGGTGGAATTATCCATCATCCCCAAAATTCCCTTTTGCTATCCCTTGGTAGTCAACCCCTGCAAACCTCAACCCTGACAACTACTAATCTGTTTTCCATCCTTATAATTCCAGAATGTCATATAAATGGAATTGTACAATATACAGTCTTTTGGGTCTGCCTTCTTTCACTTAGCAAAATATGTTTAAGATTCATCCATGTCCATGTGTGAACCAATAGTTTGTTTCTTTTTCTTTCTATGTAGTATTCCATTGAATGGATGTATTACAGTTTGTTTATCCATTCATGAGTTAAAAGACACTTAGATTGTTACGGAATTGACCTTTCATCATGATGTAATGTTTCTCTTTATCCTTGATAATATTTCTGAAGTCTACTTTGTTTAATATATTATAGCTACTCCAGCTTTCTTTTCGATACTCTTTGCACCGTGTATTTTTCCATCCTTTTATTTTAAACCAATCTCTATATATTCAAAGTGGTTTTCTTGTAGACAACATACAGTTATCTTGATTATTTTTACCTAATCTGAAAATCTCTGTACTTTAACTGGAGTGTTTAGATCATTTGCATTTAATGTAATTATTGATATGTTTGGGTCAATTATCATTATTGATATGCTGTTTTCTATTTGCCCTACCTGTTGTTTCTATTTTCTCTTTTCCCCATCTCTTTGGTGAATTGGGCACATTTTTTCTTCTATTTTATCTCTGTTGACTTATTGTTTAAACCTCTTTCCTAAATTATTTTTTAGTTGTTGCCCTAGGGTTTACGGTATTAACCGGTAATTAGTCAGAATCTACCTTCAAATAATACCAGAATGCTTAAAGTGTAGTATAATGACCTTGCAGAAATATGTTTTTAATTCTTCCCTCTCATCCTTTGCATTCTTGTTGCTGCACATTTTAATGTTTTACATGCTGTAAGCACACAATAAATTGCTACCATTTTGGCTTTAGACAGTCAGTTATCGTTTAGAGTAGTGCTTCTCAACCCGGGGTGACTGGTTTAGACTTATTCTGCAGTTTAACATATTCAATGTTCCCCATTAGTCATTTTAGCAAAGTTCCCTGGGCATCTTTAACTAAATTTTATCCTCTGGTTATTTTCTGAAGAAGGCTTATGACATCAATATTCCTTGAGACTTTACATGCTCTAAATCTAAACTCTTCGTTGTAAACTTGGCTGCATATAAAAACCTTGAGGGGGCTGGCCCCGTGGCCGAGCGGTTAAGTTCGCGCGCTCCGTTGCAGGCGGCCCAGTGTTTCGTTGGTTCGAATCCTGGGCGCAGACATGGCACTGCTCATCAAACCGCGCTGAGGCGGCATCCCACATGCCACAACTAGAAGAACCCACAATGAAAAATATACAACTATGTACGGGGGGCTTTGGGGAGAAAAAGGAAAAAAAATCTTTCAAAAACCCCCCAAAAAACCTCGAATGACATTCTTTTTCTTTTTTTGCCCAGTCTTCTGGGATTGGGCCTGGAGAATTCCAAAATAAGTCTGAGTTTTTCCTCTTATAAGTAGTTTAATTTTTTGCTTGACTTCTCAAAGAATTCTTTCTTTAACTTCAAAGTTCAATGATTTTTCTAGGATAAGTGTTGATTGTCCTGGGTTAACTTTTCCTGCTATGCAGTATGTCCTTTTGCTATGTGGGTATAAGCCTTCTTTCTGTCCAGGAAGGTTTTTTAAATTATATTTGTAAATATAAATACTGTTTTTTCTTCTCATTGTTTTATTAAGATGGGGTGGCAGTGGGAACAGTGTGACTTGTGTTAGGATATTAGGTAATAAGAGGGTGCATTGTCTATAGAATATTTTAAAACTATAATAAAACCAGTTAAAAGTCAGCTAGATTTTAGTTGTCATAGACCAGCAATTCTAAACAATATCAGTGATAAAACACTCCTCCCCTGTGAGTGGACTACTCACAAGCAGCCCCCCAGCTCCTCCTGCCATCCTTCACCCCTCCCTCTGCACCTTAGTACACCATTGGTTAACTTCTTTGAGGAATCTGATTATGCTTTGTTTGTTTTTAACTTTTCTTAGTCTGTCTTCTATATCTTATTTTCTCTAATCTTTTGGTGTTCTTTATTTCCATTTCATTTTGTTTGCTTTTTCTATTTCCATCTTGTGTATCCTTAATTGTCTTTTCTGAGGGTTAATTCTCCTTTTTGTTTCTTCTGTCTTCTTTCTATGATGCTTCTTCTTTTGACTTTTTCTATGATGTACCAGTTTTCAGCTACTCCTCTTCTCTGGCCATTTCTACCATGAGTTCTTGCATTCCGTTTCATAATATTCTTTCAGAGAGATACTTGCTTCATTAATATATTTTAAACTCACAATGGAACATTTGGTTACATTTTTCTTCTGCTACATGACAGCATTTCCTCTTGGTCTTCATCTATTGGTAATTTTTGCTGTTATTTTCTACTTTCTGAAATTAACTGATGGTTGAATGAGTTGGATTTTCCAGCTATACACAGTAGTTTCTTGGAGAGAAGGAGGGATGCTGGCAGCCTTCCAGGCTTGGTAATTCAAAGGCTCTCTTCCCTGCTGCCAGGGGCCTCACTGATTCTTTTAAGTACGGCTCCTCTGTTTTCTCTGTATGGCCACACTTCCTCTGCCTCCCCAGACTGCACTGGGTCGAGGAAAACTTCTGAAACCATCCTTGAACTTGCCAGTTCCCATGCCTTTAGGAGCCTTATTTTTGCTGGCAGATTCTGAGATCTGCCACTGCAGGACCACTTTCTACCCTTTCTGTACTTTATCTAGCAACTTTCTCCCAAAACGTAACTTTCGCTTCATCCCAGCCCTGTTCACAGGAGCTTCTTTTCAGCATCTCTACTCCAGAGTGGCCCTTCTCCATCAGGAAGTGTATTTTTCCTGGCACTGTTTGAGATCTGCGGCCATGTGGCCTCCTCAGAACTCCCTGCCCAGCCCCCATGTTGCCTCCATGCAACTCTGCCTACTCTCTGTTACATTTGATAGGACTTACAGGTATTTTAAGTTTATTGATTTTTTTTCAATCTCCTTATTTTGCAGAACACGGATACTTTTTTGGTGTTTGTTTTCAATTCTCCTTGTTTCTCTATATGATATCCAAAAGGAAAAGGAAGAAAATTCTGATGGATGCAGTGGTCATGGTAGAATTCTTGCAAATGCTTTAATGTGTGCTTTGATTTATTTTTCTACCCAGCTAAAGTCAGAAATGAACTGACATGTGACGTGATAGAAGCAATCTTTCATGACACTTCAATCAGCTTTAAACATTCTTATGTGATTTTCTGCTCTACGGATTTATGTTGTAATTTCCCTATAAATACTTTGTTAAATACTGTGTATGCCACAGATTACGTAAGTAACCGGATCTTCCCTGTCAATAGCTCCATTGCTTACAATGGCTTTATAACTGAGGACTTCGTGGCGGGGAAAATCCCTTTTTTTCTCTTCTTGTGTTCTTGTGGCTGGACTAGATTAACAGGAGAAAAACCCAGTTTAATATGTTTGTATTGGAGATCATAGAGAAATGGTGCTTAGAGAGTGAACAAAGCAGGCAGTATATATACCTTTTACACAAAGAAACAATAAATTTGTGAAGAATTGACAGGAGAAAATAACTTTGGTTTGGGGCATATAAATAGTGAGGAATTTAAGCAGAGTTTAGGCTTGAGGCAGTAAATTAGTAAAGTTTGTTGATGCAGGCTTCTCTCCCCGAATTCCCCAGCTCTGGTAATCAGGATGCATGGAGAGCATCTTCACACGTGAGATTATTTCCTGCTTTCAGGGGGAACAGAGACAGGAGGGGCAGAAAACCCTTTTTGCTTCTCAAGTCACTTTAATTCAAAATAATTAATATGATATTGTGGGATATTTTGGGGTGGCCTGCCCTGGGCCCCAACAAGGCCCAAGGATTTAGTAGTTTGTTAGAATTCTCTTGGGCTGGACAGCATTCTGACAATAACAATCACTATTTGACTCCCACTTTACTGTGTAAACCTCATCCAATAGATTGCAAAATGACTATTTTTTACTTTTCAACTTTGGCAGTACTGAGACAGAAAAGGCTGACTGTTGCAGTTAGAGTAACACAAAGATCTTAAAACCATAGTGTGTGTTGCTTCTGTTTTCATTACCTTCTCTTGCAAAGAAAAGTCATGTGTGGATATAATATGTATTTACTTCTGAATTTCCAATTCTAAGCATTTCATTTATTCACGATTGAGTTTCTTAGTGTGCTCTTTCTGAAAGGTTTCTGCAATCTCTTTTTCAGAGTAGTCATCTTTTTTTTCAGGAAGACTAATATCTTTTCCCGTCATTTTGATTCCAGCTTTATCTTCCTGAGGCATTGAAAATTGTCGTGTGTGAGTGTGTGTGTATCTAGTGTGAAGTTTTGGAAAACATAAAAAATTTAAATACATATAAACTGCTTTCTTTGAGTCCTCTAATTTTTATCTGCTTGTTCTTTTTCATTTGTGAGCAAATCTCTAGGCATATGAATGTGCATGACTGATTTTTGTACCATTTCTTTTATTCCAAGCACATTGAATATGCATGGTTGGAACTAAATAAAGCATAATCATACTTCTTTATTTGGTTACACTTGACTCAGAAACAGATGGATCAACATGGTACCCTTTGTCGGTGTCGCAATCCAATGTACACATCAGGATAGATGCAGAGAGGGCTGATGGCCACTCTGAGTTTATTATAACCAGCGTTTCAATATATACATATCTTACATCTGTTAAACATACACAGGTGTTCTGGATGAAGTAATTAGCAGATGCCAAGAATTCTTAGTGATTTCTCAAGGAGCCCTCCCTCGGCCTCTGTTTTGATATTATCATGTTTTTGCTGTGCTCATATATTTTTATCTCAGAGCAGGCAAGGCCTCCTAGGCAACGGCTCCTCCTGCTCCCGATATCGATATCGTTTATCCATGTGTGCCCCCGGGCGACTGATGCCTGGCTTAGGTTGCCTCCCCCTGGAGGTCTTACCCATCATGGGCTAACCGGCCTTCTCACCTCCGGGTCACCGTTTGTTGGCAAGCCTTTTCCAGTGATTATAAACCCTCCCTGCGTCAGGGGCGGCTACACCGTTACAGCTTCTATCTTACTTGTTTACACTTTTGGAAAAGAACATAGGTGCCTTTTTTTTTTTTAAAGATGTTCCTGGCTTTTTCTCTTAGAAGGCCTACTATGGTCTGAATGTTAATGTTTCTGTCTCCCCAAAATTCAACCACTGAAACTTAATTCTCAAGGTGATGGTATCAGGAGGTGGGGTCTTTGGGAGGTGATTAGGTCATGAGAGGGGAGCTTTTATAAATGGGATTAGTGCCCTTATGAAAGAGGCCCCACAGAGCACCCTAGCCCCTTCTGCCATGTGAGGATACAGTGAGAAGTCGGTAACCTGGAAGAGGGTCCTCACTTAACCATGCTGGCATCCTGATCTTGAATTTCCAGCCTCCAGAATTGTGAGGCAAATTTCTGTTGTTTATAAGCTACCCAGTCCATGGTATTTTGTTATAGCAACTCCAACAGACTAAGACGAGGCCATTAGTTTAAAGATGTAGCATGGATATCAATAAGACCTGGCTGTTGTATATTCACTCATCTTTCCAAAATACACCCTCAAATCCAAGCTCATTTGGAGCTGGGAAGATTTTCCTTTTCTCTCCTCTCTCTGCTATTGGATTCTTCTTAATCATTCAGTGAAGATATTTTCTACACTGGCACTTATAGTGGATCAGGTCATATTCAATTGCTTTCAATTAGGAGCCCTTGAATCTTAGAAGAAAACTTACATCTTTTAAAGTATGTTGGTCTTTTTCAAATGAGAAGGATTCAGATTCTGGTCACAAGGTCTTGTTGCTGAATCAAAATTGAATCTTTGTGTTTATTGTATGTAATTTCACTGACTTACACTAGTAACATGAGAGATCGCTGAAGTATTTCCTTAGAACGGATAAGCATTTAGTCTGTGCTCCAGCACTTCCTTATCTTTGGTTAATATCTGTGCTGAGTGCACTCATCCGTTGCAATGTTATACGTGGCTCATTTCACTAGGCTACAGAGGGCCATGTGCTGGTCCATGCAGGGCTCTGTGTCTTGTCAATATGAGTCCTGTGGTGGATGCTGATGACAGATAATCTATACTACACCAAGGAACAGCGTGTACTTCACTCTAAGCACTTCATCAGGGGCAAGTGGAGGCAGTGAGATACACCCAAAATGAGGTAGACGCCTTCCCTTAAAGACTTTGTAATCTTACTAGGGATACACGGTGTACATATTGAGAAAGTCTCAAAAAAATTTGAAAGCAGGTGTTTGAAGGTGAAAGAGACACTCATACAAATCAAGACCCAGAGGAAAGCATATGCCCCATAGAATAGCAACAAAATAAGGGTGAATTCATGTACCTTATCTCCGGGTTCTCAGTGTACAATATGTTAATATAAACATGGACAAATACCTGCCTTTTTCAGGTGTGTATTTCTTCACCTTCAGCATGATGAAGCACGAGGATGTTGAGGAAGTGTATGTGTACCTCATGCACAATGGCAATACAGTCTTCAGCATGTACAGGTGGGTGATCTTTTCTCTCATAAGTATCATCCACACCTCCATCGTTTGCTCAAAGGATGGCCAATGCCAGGGAAGCATATAGGAATCAACAGAACCTGACCTGGACTCCATCCTCACTGAGAACTCCCATATACCAACATATGCCCAGCTTAAAATAACTATTTGGGAAGAAGTCAATCTCATGAACTTGAGCATCAGCAGGTTGATAAGAGGCCTTAAGCCAATTACTATACTCCCTATAATTAATCATTTGTATTCTTTTCTTGACTCATTATTTGTTTCCATCTTCCTCTACCTTTTCTCCTGCCCACTTTGTCTAGAGTTTAGCCCCCGATGGCCTCCTCTCCCATCTTGGTGGGCTGACTGGTTGAGAGTTGGGAGTAGGTCCCTCTCTGCAGGCTGTGCTGTTGCTCTGATATTTATCCTAGTAACCTGGCCCTAAGGATCCTTGGAAAAAAACTCTAAAAAGAAATATTGAAGCTTGCTCTGATGTAAGCTTTGGATGTGGGAGAGAGGCAGAGAGCCAACGTCTTTCCCTTTCTCATAATTAGATGGGCAATGATTTATCTATGAAAAACTTTGTGGCTATTATCTTTTCCCTGTTACTTGTGAAGACTTGTGAGGATTGCCATATTTTCTTCTGGAGCCTGGCCTCCAGTGGGAGGATGTATTTGAAATACCAGAAGAGAAAAAGATAACTGGGTGAAGCTGCGGCAACAAAGAGATCCAGAATATATCAGCTGGAATGAACCAGAACTCTGTTTTTCTTGACCTGTTCCAGGTTGGAGGAGGACAAGGGGCAGCAGAAAGGGTGGAGAAGGGATTGTGGGGAGGTTGAAAGGGAGTTTGCTCTGCCTGGTTTTTTGAGGGACACAAGACAATGAAAGCAGCTCTGCCATCTATAAAACTGACTTCCAAATTCTCGCTGGATCATTGACATGGCGAGAGCCAGATGGGGTAGAGGGCAACAAACTTGTAGGGCTTTTTAGGCATCAGCTATCTATTCAGAGAATTTAGTCACGTTGTTCTCCACCCTTAACTCCACCCAACCAATTCAGGTGCTGCAAGGAAATGTAGAGCCCCTCTGTGGAAGAGGAGAAATGGGGTCTGGTGACTAGCTAGCCTTCTCTGCCCCTGTGGCTAGCAAATATCTGTTGAACCCTTCTTCCTACATACAGAATAATTTTCTCTCCATCTCTGCCCTCATGGGAGATAGCCTAAACTGAGATAATGCATCCAGCTTAAAGCCCAGAATCTTGGGTGATGAGCACTTCTTTCCAGCAAGGCAGCACGTTGACTGTTTTTCTCTTTCATTTGGCTTCCGTCTCTGGGAGGGTCTTCCTTGTTTATTTTTCTCCATGGCCACATCTAAAAGGTAGGTAGGTTCTCCTTGGGGGTCTTCACAGCCCACTCTCTGCTGGTACAAATTAGAGGGCTAAGAACAGTATTTAGTCGAAAGTCCCCTTTAGGCCAGGTTTGGGTTGTAGGGTAATACTGTTTCCACAGAAACTAGCAGGCTTTTGCTGTGTTTGCTACCAGTTAGTTATATATGTTAGCAAACCACATCTAACGTTCTTTCTTGACAGTTTTTCAGCCTATTTCCTTGATTCCTTGTCCTCATGCCCTTCTCTCTCTACTCAGTGATGGCTATCAGGAAGCCTTCTAAAACAATAGATTTAGGTAGCAAGGCAATATTTTTAATCCTTCAGGTTGTGTCACAGGCTGTGTCTATTTGAAAGAATGAGAAATCTTAATGGCAAGACATCAACTTTATCGCTGCCCTTTCTTGTGTAAAACCACTTGGCTTTTCCAACCCTATTAGACCCCAACATTCTAGACTCTCTCTTTCCACTTCCTTTTCTTCAATCAGTTCTTGTCTGAGCTCATCTTTTCTAGAAACATCTTTCTAAAAGCAGCAAAGAGTATTTCGGCTTTTTCCAATCACTTCCTTTCTTAGTGTACAGGATTGGTAGGCATTAGGTCTACCTTCCAAGTTATCGCGTTTTCTCAAGTGTTTTGCCATAGCATAAGGTGGATCTCCAGCTTCCCAGCCCACAATATTTGTTTCCTCACTGCTCTCTGCCTGACCAATGCAACATATTTTAGTTTGGGTTATGGCAACACCTTCCTTCAGTACCAAATTCTAGATTAGTTAGGGTAGACTAAATTGCTGTAACATTGACTCCATGTAATGGCTTGAACATAATCGAAATTCTTTTTCTTCTCATGGAACAGTTTAGAGTGGTTGTCCCAGGTTGGGGCAGGAGAAAGAGAGTTCTCCTCTACAGTCTTCAAGAACTCAGGCTTCAACATATGGATTCCAAGGTCATTCTGGTCCTCTCATTAGCATTCCAGACAGTCACAGTAAGGAAGGAGCAAAAAGGGGTGTTTGTGAGAGTTGTATGGGCCAGTCCTACAAGTGGCACATGTTATTTCTGTTCATATGCTATTTAGAGAACTTAATCACAGGACTACACCTAAATGCATGGGAGTCTGGGAGAGAAGGGAATGATGGGTTTTGGTAAAGAGCTGGCTTTCTACTGCAAAGATTAAGTAGTTGGTGCCTTTTTTATTTTCCAGCTATGAAACAAAGGGGAAATCAGATACATCCAGTAACCATGCAGTGCTGAAGCTGGCCAAAGGGGATGAAGTTTGGCTAAGAATGGGCAATGGCGCTCTTCATGGGGACCACCAGCGCTTCTCCACCTTTGCAGGCTTCCTGCTCTTTGAAACTAAGTAAATATATGAACAGACCAGCTCCACTTTGGGGAAGACTTGTAGCTGAGCTGGTATTGTTATGATCTTAGGGACATTAGAGTTCATAGGTCTACATGCTATATTTAAAAAAATTTTTTTTAATTTTATTGTTACATTGCTAACCATGCTACAGGTGCACCAATAATGTTGGACGACTCAGGGGCTCAGAAGAATAAACCACAAGACAGTCTTCCCAAGTGACCTTGACTAATATACGCAGCATCTTCATCACTCTTCCTTAGGCACCTAAAAGAGAATTCCCCTCTTGATACAGGTTGGAAATAATTGTTCCCATCAGAGAAGTCATTTACAAAGAGGTTGGCTGCTCTATCTTTAATTTAATAGCACCTTTAAGGAACCGCTCAGGTTTTGGGTTCATCATTCTTTATAACGTTTTAGCGAATAGGGTGCAGTGATTATGATGGGACCAAGGCTAGAACAGGAGCACTTGCTAGGACATAGGTACCAAAAACATTTAAACACAGCAAAGCCTAGACTGGGAAGTAACACTTTGATCCAGTGGGTCAATATTCATGAATAGAGAATATATATATATTTTAGTAATTTCAGATAGCTTTTAGATAGCCAAAGTATTTACAATGCCCACAAATAATTGACTCCTCCTTTTTTATAAGGATACTGATATAATTAAATCTTGACTTCTAATGGCTTGTAACTTTTGAAATAGACTTTTCTCATAATCCAGAATTGGATTTATCTTACCTGGCTTTATCAGATTGACTCTTTTCCATTGTGTTTCTTAGACCGGAAAAGAAATTGTTGACTCTGGCTCGCAGAACCTGCTGAGCTGAGCTTAGGTCCACCTAGTACAGATATAATCACTTTTTCTCTCAATTTGGAAATTACCATAATAAACTTTACACACACTGACATGTCATATAGCAGGTGCTGTAAACTCAGTCAAAGACAGTCAAACTAATGGATACAAAATATAAGGGTATTCCACCTAGGAGACATATAAGAAAATCTCTTAACCTGTTTTAAATAAAAAATGATAAAACTTCTCTACTTACCATATTTAGTCAATATCCACAGAGCAGCTATGCCACTTGACTTTTACAATCTATTCTCAAAGGATTAAATTTGCTACCAAAACAATATGCTTGAGAATGTGCCATAAATTCTGAAGATAGTATTCAGAATTAGTTTATTCTAAGCAAAGAAACCATCATTGGGATATATGTTTAGCCTGATGTTGAGTCATATTTAAAACACACTAGAGAGATGCCTATCTGACAAATATCGTATGATGAATTCCCTTAGAAGTAATGAGCTCTTAATTTATTTTCTGTTACAATTTGAATTCCCACTAAGGCTTTTTAACTATGGATTTACTTGTACTGATGACTTCCTACAGCTAGAAGTGGAGAGGACTAATTAGGGCTGCCCCATTGGCTAACTTACCATGTTCCATGCTCAGTTTGACCCTTTACTTTTGATCCTCAAATATTTTAAACTCTTCCTGAATCCACATGCAATGCTACTTTAAAGTGAATGGATATTAGCGAGAATGTGCTCGACTGGCAATGTTTTCGTGATTTAGTCTACGTCTCCCACCTCCTCTCTGGGGCTGTGGGGTCGTGGGGTTGAGGTTTCCTAGTAGTGAATGTCATAAATATTTCATAGAAGTGCATTGCCAATAGATATTTGAATGTTGCATGTTGCTCAAAGGGATTTCATATCTAAAGAACGTATGCTACTAACAAAGTGCCTTAGAGGAAAATGTCAGCCTGGTTTTAGATAAAACTAAGGCGAGAAAAATGTAACGAGCATTAGATGGAAATAAACACACCTTTGTTAAATGTACTGTTTTATAATGTTTTTAATAAAGTTTAATAGTCATACAATTGTAAGTTACTACAGTTTGTTAATGCATAGTTAAAATATTTTCATGCAGATGATGTAAGCAGCCATATAATTGATGATGTGGGTACAGAGCAGGGTCACTTGTCTACAAAAAACTCTACTTTTCAGTCATTCCATTGTTTTAACTTCAATCCTCTGAGTCTTCAAGACGACTTGATGTTTAGAGGGTCCTTTAGTGAAACCTGAACGTCTCTGATGGGGAGGGCTCTTCATCACTCACCTGAAGTCTTTCTGTGTTGATGCCAAAATTCCAGCTTTCACCTTAGTAGATTTGGTTGCAGGCAGGCGCAGAGCCCATCGGACTTGCAAATAAGTCCCAGGTGTGAAGAAGAGTGATCAGTAAGGGAAGTGGCGAGGCCATGATAATGATCAATGTTTCACCATTTTACCTAGGGCCAGAAGTATATCCGGAAGACTGACTTTACAAGTTTTCCTAAAACCGAGGCTTTAAAAAGGAGGTCGTAGGTAGGCGTCAGGGGAAATCTAAAAGTATCATCTAAGCAACCGACTTTTAAATTCTAAACCCCAAATGAAGACTAACTCCACAAATGAAGCACGTGGGTTTCAGCTTGTTGCCAAAACGCAATACAGTGTAGAGGCGCTTCACGCAACGATCAGGTTGGCTGATTTTCCGGTGTAGAAAAGGCTACATTTGAACTTTGGACAACAAAGAGACTATATTGAAGGAATTATATCAAGCATATTGTGAATAAAAGCTGAAATCAAGGCTATTTGAACAGAAGATCGAATACTCAAATGTAAACTCCAAAGGGCATGGCTAGAATTGATAAACACCTACTTTGTGCAAAGATACTGTGCTATTCCAGGAGCTACTCAGATTTAAAGTACAATTCTTACCTTCCATGAGTTTTGAAGCTAATAGAGGAAGATGGGTAAAAGGGAGGAAGTGCGTGGATAACATAATGGAAAACAGAATGTTTTAATAGCCACAGAAGGCAGAGGGCTAGGGATTCACAGGCAAGAGAAACAAACCCCGCTCAGAGCCTGAGAACATCTGTGGAAAAGATAGCATTTGATGGCTAGAGACAGTTTCTTGCTTTGTCATGTTTGGAGTGCTATTCTCAAAAATATATTGTTCTTTTCTGATTATAAAAACTTATTTTAGAAAATTTGTAAAATCCATAAAAGTATTTAGTATAAAAATTAATCATCCCACCAAACATTAAATAACATTAGCATTTTGAAGTATTTATTTCAATCTTTTTCTGTCTATATTTACGGTTTTTTGTTAAAAAGAAAGTAGAAATGAAACAAACCATTTGACATTACACTTTTACTTTTTATGTACTTTTTATCCTGCTGTGGTTTGCCCTAATATATTAAGAGCACTCTCAAATGCTATTAAGGGTTATCTGAAAACATAATTTTAATGACAGAATAATTTATTTAACCTTTTCCATTTGGGGAACTATTTTTGCTGTTTCCAATTGCTTTTTTTTTCCTATTACAAATAATGTCATGAACATTCTTTTAAAAAACTGTGTTCATATAATTATTTCCTTTCATTTTTTTTTTTTTTTTTTTGGTAAGGAAGATTGTCACTGAGCTAACATCTGTGGCAATCTTCCTCTGTTTTGCATGTGGGATGCTGCCATGGCATGGCTGTGACAAGCAGTGAGTAGGTCTGCACGCGGGATCTGAACCTGTGAAACCCTGGGCCACCTAAGCAGAGCACACGAACTTAATCACTAGGCCACCAGGTCAACCCCTTGATTATGTTTTTAAAGTGGCATTATTTGGTCTAAAGGTCTAAACATTTTTAAAGCTATTAGTAGTGTAAACTAAAAGACAAACTTGGACCCAGGTAATGATAAAATTTATTTAAAGCATTATTGCATAAGGATTGAAGGATTATTGCAATAGGGAGAAGGCTCTGGCTATGAGATCTGCATCTCAAAGATCAGGCAGAAACTGGCTTTCTTTTATAGGGAGGAATAAACAAGGCTAGAAAGTACCAGGTGTCAGGATTGAGATAAGTGAGTGTCCTGATGGGACAGTAAACCAGGGACTGTTTTTCCATAAGGTCAGCCAATTCTTTGGAGGAGCCATGAAGGAGAGGTTGTTCCACATTCTAGTGCTCAAAGTGGGCCAAAGTTGAGGGGCCTTGGAGAAGGAGAGAAGCTTGACCAAAGTTTAGTCAAGCTAGTTACCAGATTGATCAGTAGGGACAAACAGTTCAGCTAATCATTTATGAAACGAAAAACAGGAAGTTGGAGAGCCTGTTTCTGGCCTTGTCATGAGTGAAAAAGGAGGTCATCCAGAAATCTAATCTAATCTAAGGTGTAAGGGGAAGTAAGCCATTTTCCAAAACACAAAAGGGGTGGGGGAATTAACTCCAGAAATCAAATCTAATCTAATCTAATCTAAGGTGTAAGGGGAAGTAAGCCATTTTCCAAAACACAAAAGGGGTGGGGGAATTAACTGTGGCTGTTTTACGGGAGCACAGGGCTTAGGTAAGGTTCAACATTGTCATTAAATATTGCTGAGTTGCCTTCCAAAAATGTCTATACTCCTACTGGCAGTGTTTGAGAATGCCAAAAATACTTTAGATAGGTAGGATTTTGACTGATGGGGGTGGGGGACAAAGTATTCCATGCAAGGAAAAATAGTATGGACAAAGATGTAGGGGAGGAAGACATTTCCTCTTCCCAAATGTGGGTTAGTCTGGCTGGAGAACGAATTAAATTCACATGAGACAGAATAGCAAGAGAAAATTAAACAAAGCTTTATGAGGAACCATGGCCTGGGGCCTTTCTTCCCGAAGGAAGAAAGGGCACCGAAGAAGTGGGGTGCACAGAGTGGTTATATACCCCCAAACAGGGTGTTTCACATATGATTGAAGTGTCCCTGTTACAACAGTCACGAGGCTGCTCTGTCAGCACAGCTCTTGATGGAAACGGCAGATAGGTCTCCTGTCTCAGTGAATGCTGCGGGGTGGCAGGTGTGTGGCCTTGGGCTGGGGGGTCACAGATGAGCACTGCAATCGGTTCCCAGCCTAAAGAAAGATGCTTAATCTTTAAGGAGATGCCAACGTTGGGAGGGGGAGGGAAGTCAGTTACAGGAGGTTACCAGAGAAGCACAATAAAATGCAGATTTAAGTCCTTGCCTTTGGTATTGATTAAGAGTTTCTAGAGAGAAGGTCATCTCCTTTCTTCTTCCTGGTACAGAGAGGGAGGCACCTTTTACAGATAGAGATTTACCTTACAAATGTAAGTGCCCTAACAAAGGGCAAGTTCCATTCCTCAGAGCCTCCTTCCCTGTCCCAGTTTATCAAAAGCAATCAGCCTCAAATAATCCTGATGCCAAAGAGGCATATCTTGGGGTGGCCAATTTCAGGTCCCTACAAAGACACAGAGGCAGGGAAAATGCAAACTGTGGAAAATAGTATAATGTGCAGTTTGACTAAAATAGCTCAGTGAAGTAACCCTCAACAGGCAGGTAGGGCTAGAAGGGTGGGTAGGAGAAATACCCCAGGCTTTCAATGCTAAGGTGAGAAATGCACTTAAATTAGCAGCTAAAGAGACACTGTTAACAATTTGTGTTCAATGGTTTGATATAATCAGAGCTATGTTTCAGGAAAACCAATCTGTTGAGTAACAGGGGGTTTCAAGGAGTTAAAATTTTCCTACTTTTGGAGACAAGCATTGGTTAGCCAATGCTGACCATACATCCCCCATTTCTTCTCAAAATGTTTATAGTACCAATGCAAAGTAAAGAGACACAGTTCTCGATTGGATGGTAAGTGTTAATCCGGTGAAATGGACATAGCAACATGCTCCATTTGTATAATGTCTTAAAACTGCCTCCTACCCTCATTTCCCCTTTAAAACCCCACAAAATCACACCCACACTCCCTGTCAATCTTTTGGACTATTTAGTGTCACAGCAATATTGTGGAGTAGGGAAAAAGACCCTCTTCTACTGGTGGGTTACTTTAGGCAAGTTACTTAAGGTCTATGCCTTAGTTTCCTCATTTGTAAAACTGGGTTGTCTATTAGTGTGTACCTCAAGGGTTATTGTGAGGATTAAATTAATTACTGCGTGTATTAGTTATCTATATTGATGCATAACAAATAAACAAATTAGTGGTTTAAAATAACACGCATTCATTACTTCACAGTGTTGGTGGATCAGGAGTCTGGGGACAGCTTAGCTGGGGCCTTTGCTTCAGGATATCTCACAGGGCTACAAGCAAGGTGTTGACCAGGCCTGGGCCAGCTCGACTGGGGAAGAATCTGCCTCCAAGATCACTTGGATTGTTGGCAGAATTCAGTTCCTCGAGGTTTCCTGGACTGAGGGTCTGTATTCCTTGCTGGCTATTGCCTGGGGGCTGCCCTCAGCTTCCTGCCATGTGGGCCTCTCCACATAACTGCTTACTTCATCAAAGCATGCCAGCTGAGAAGGCAGTCAAGTCAGCTAGCAAGGCAAAGCTTCCAATCTCTTGTAAACTGTTCATGAGATAACATCCTACCACATTTGTGGTATTCTATTGGTTAAAGGCAAGTCACTAGGTCAGCCCACACTCAAAGGTAGAGGAATTACAAAGGGCACGAAAGCCAAGAGGTATCATTTGGAGCCATCTTAGAGTCCAGTTGCCACAGTGTGCCCTTTGGCTCCTAGTAATTCATGCCTCTCTGTGAAATAATAAGAAATATATAGATTGGTCCCTGTCCCCAGTTCCTGACACAGAGTTCATAGTAGAGGTGCTCAGGAGAATCTTTTGTTCTAATATTTAGTTTTTGACTCCAGTTCCCGACACAGGGGTCCTGAAGCTTTCGTAATTTCCTAAGTTACAAGAGCACTAGGAGCATCTTTTCTTCTAGTATTTGGTCTTTGACCCTAGTTCCTGACACAGAGCGTCTAAATCCCTTGGAGTTTTCTGAGTGATAGCAGTGTTTTTCATTTTAATGAGGTGACTCTTGGTAGGCTCAGGAATAGGGGCTGGTCACAAGAAAGACTAAGCAAGCCATGATCAGAGGCTTGGGATTTTCAGTCTCATCCCAATCCGTCATTCTCCATAGAGGGGAGGGGAGTTAGAAGTGGACTCAACGCCTGTGCGATGAAGCCTTCATAAAACCCCCAAAGTACAGGCTTCAGAGAGCTTCTGGGTTGACAAACAATCTACATGCTGGAAGGGTGGCATATCCCAACTCCATGAGAACAGAAGCTTCTGTGCTTGGGACCCACACAGACCCCACTCTATGTCTTTCTTTGTCTGGCTGTCCATCTGTGTCCTTTCTCATGTTCTTCATTATATAATAAACTGGTAAACATAAGTAAATGTTTCGCTAAGTTCTATGAGCTGCTCTAGCAAATAATTTAACCTAAGGAGGTGGGCGGAGGGTAACAGGAATCTCTGATTTGCAGCCAAGCCAGACAGAACTTGTGGGTAACCTTCTCGAAGAAAATAATCCATAACCAATCTATAAATGAAAATTTGGGATGAGTTTATTCTGAGCTAAAATGTGAGGACCATGGTCCAGGGCCTTTCTTCTCAAAGGAAGAAAGGACACCAAAGAAGTGGGGTGCACAGAGTGGTTATATATCCCCAAAAAGGATGTTTCACATATGATTGAAATGTCCCTTTCACAATAATCGCGAGACTGCTCTGTCCGCACAGCGATTGATGGAAACAGCAAGTAGGTCTGCTGTCTCAGCGAACACAGCAGGGTGGCAGGTCTGTTGTCTCCAGCTGGGTGGTCACAGGTGAGCTGGGTGGTCAAAGGTGAGCTGGGTGGTCAAAAGTGAGTGCAGCAATCAGTTCCTAGCTTAAGGAAAGATGCTTATCCCTAAGGAAATGCCAATGTGGGACGAAACTGCGCCTTTATCTTAAGGGCATTTGTTCTTGCCATAGCAAATGTTTAAAGCAGATATACAATGTGTGCTCAACAGCCACGGTCAGGCCCTTTTGGAAAAAAACAAAGTCAGGCCAAATTAGGTTTACACCAAATGGCTTCTTCATATACTCCAATATATCCTATTGCTTGCCATTTCTATTTGTCAACCTGGGGACCTATTACTTGCTATTGGTATCTGAAGTTGGGGCAGAGGCAGTCTCCTGGGACTGAGCCTTTAACCTGTGGGGTCGGTGCTAATTCCAGTTAGTGTTTGAATCGAATGGAATTGTAAGACACCCAGCTGGTGTCATAGGAAATTGCTTGGTGTGGGAAAAAAAAGAACCCACACATCTGGTGTCAGAAGTGCTGTGAGTGTGGAGTGTAAGAGTAAAGAAGAAACATAGAGGAGAAGTGAGTTTTTCCTACTCACCCTTCCACATGCAAAATGCATTCACCCTCTTGCAAGGTCCCCAGAGTTCTCATCCCATTATAGCGCTAGCTCAAAGTCTAGGATCTCATCTTTGACATCAGAGCCAGATGTGGATCAGGATTCTTGAATATACAGTGGCCCTCCACATCTGCAGGTTCTGCATCCACAGATTCAACCAACTACAGATCAAAAGGCCTATGATGGTTGTGTCTGTACTGAACGGTACAGACTTTTTTTCCTTGCCATTTCTCCCTAAACAATACAGTAAAACAACTATTTACATAGACTTTACCTCGTATTAGGTATTATGAGTAATCTAGACATGATTTAAAGTATACGGGGGGAGGGGAGTGAATAAGCTATATGCAAATACTATGACATCTTATATCAGGGACTTGAGCATCCATGGATTTCAGTATGGGGGAGAAATCCTGGAAACAATCCTCCTTGGAAACTGTGGGACAACTATAGTTCTTTGGTTCAGCTCTTTGGCTATATTCCTTTTGATCTGCTGATCTATGAAATGAAAGAAACAAGGTATTGCCTTCCCACCCACCACCCAAAACAATGGTGGGGCAGAGAAAGGATAACACGTATAGACATTCCTATTCAAAAAGAGGGAATTGGGAGGGACAGAGGAGTCCCTGGTCCAGGGCAATTCCAGAATCCAGCTGCCCAGAAATTAGAAATTTCTTGATTAGCTTTCAAGGCCTATAAACACTTCAGTATATATCTCAGAGAAATGAGTTTTAAAAAAAATTACAACCACAGTAATATTTTCACAAAAAGAAAATAATAATTCCTTGATATCTAACATCCAGTGTTTTAAAATATCCTCAATTGCCTCGTAAATATCTTTCTACAGTCTATTTGTTTGAATCACGATTCAAAACAAGATTTCTATCTCACATTTGATTGACATATCTAAGTCTGAAAATCTGCAACAATGTCCTATTTATTTATTTATCATTTGCTTTCCAACATTGTGGATTTTGCGGATTATATTCTTCGGTGTTACATGGCATCGTCCTCTACCTGTTGCATTCACTGCAAACAGACAATGTGCTTGACTAGATGTAGGTTTAATCTTTTTGCAGGAAGACATCATGGGTGGTATCGTCTATTGCCTCATAGCAAGAGGTCCATAATGTCATATTATCTCTTTTAATGATATTAAAATTGATCTGTGGCTTCAGGGTATCTCAGCCAGATCCGCATAATATAAAATTCCCCCATTAGCTTTTTGCCTAAAGTTTTTAGCAGCTATTGATGATTATGGCTTAAATCCACTATTTCATTAGCAGTTGCAAAACAGTGACTTCTTTTTTTTTTTGAGGAAGTTTAGCCCTGAGCTAACTACTCCCAGTCCTCCTCTTTTTGCTGAGGAAGCCTGGCCCTGAGCTAACATCCGTGCCCATCTTCCTCTACTTTATATGTGGGACGCCTACCACAGCATGGTGTGCCAAGCAGTGCCATGTCCGCACCCAGGATCCGAACCGGCAAAGCCCCGGCCGCTGAGAAGCGGAACGTGAGAACTTAACCGCTGTGCCACTGGGCCGGCCCCAATAGTGACATTTTTAAAGAAAGAAATGTTTTCACTAGCTATTTGGTTATCCTGAAATACTGTTCATATGTAAGACAAGATAACTGCTTGATTTTTTTACTTTACTTACTGATTTTTAGAATAATGAGTTGGTGCCCTAGCAACCTCCAAAGGTGATTAATGAGGTCTTTTAAAAAGGATTTTTATTAACTCATGATTTTTCATATATTTGATGTGTTTCAGCAGTCATTATTCGAATTTAATGGTCCCATCTTAATTGTCAGTGGGCGGCCCTTCAAGTTAGTACTTAGATCCTTTTGACTCAGGCTCAGGCTTGCAAATCTCTCTCAGCAGGGCAAAGGTGATTTGAGACTGTGCAGACATGTATCCTATCTAGACCTTCATGCTGTGACCTTGAAGGTGACTCCAGCAATCCTGAGTCCTGCCAATTGCCTGCATTCAGCTTTCTCAGGCAATTGTGTGAGCTACTTGCTATCTTTCTAATGAATTCTTTTATATTTAAGCCAAGAATTCTGATTGATCTAAGAGGAAGAAGTGAAAAAGAGGACAGCAGTTAACGTAAGATAGAGTGCAAAATCAACTTCAGGACAGTTAGTGCCACGTAACATCATTTACGTAAATTAAAACCACAAATAATACATTTTGTTTAGTCAAACAATATCAAAATCATGGGAGTGCTTGTGTCTTGAATAGTGGGGGTGGGGGGCAAAGAAATGTAACTGTGGGTGGTAGGTAGAGGAGGCTTTAGCTGTGGAAGGAGTTAAAAGCCGGTACCTATTGATGTAGATCAAGACTACCCCAGGTAGAGAAGCCCAAGGTGACCTGGCCTACATGCCAATCTATATGACCCAATGGATTTTATGGTGTGGATTAGGGCTGCCCCAGGGAGAGAAGCCCAGGGCATCCTGGCCTACATGCTGATCTATAGGACCAGATTCATATCTAAAGTTATATGACCACACAATAACCAGACCCCATCGGCACTGAAACCATTTAATGACTTTTTACATCATCTTTTCTTTGTCTAGTAAAAATAAGTCACGTACCCATGCCTTATAAATTTAGCCCTAACCCTCAACACATTGCAGCAGCTCTTTACTGCCCATGGGTCCTGTCCCCATGCTATTCCATACTATTCTCTAAATAAAAGAGCACTACTGCCAGACCTTGAGAGCCCAAGAAATCTTTCTTTCGACTCTTCAGCTCGCCGACCCCGCATCACCTATGATCTATTTACTCCTTTTAGTACAGAGATGTACTAGAGGGATGAAGAAAAAGGTGAGTGACTCTCCTTGTCAGTTGGACCTTGGATACATAGACGAATGGCATTTGCTAGGAGGAAGAGAATTTATCTACTGAATGCACTTAGGATATCCCTGGCCATGGGATTACTTATGCTAAATAAACCGAGAATCTAGGAAGCATGGTTCCACAGCTAAATAATTCTTGGGATATAAACTGAAGTCTGTTAGGTGATTCGAGAACCTCATTAAAGACTTCATCTATAATTGTGGGTCAGAGGGTGTATTAGCTTGCTAGGCCTGCCACAATACAATACCGCAGACAGGGTAGTTTAAACAAGAGAACTTTGTTTTCTCACAGTTCTGGAGTCTGACAGTCCAAAATGAAGGTGTCAGCAGTTTTGGTTTCTTCTGAGGCCTGGCTCCTTGGCTTACAGATAGCCATGTTCTGCTGTGTCCTCACATGGTTGTCTTTCATCTGTGTTGTTCTTGTCCTAATCTTCTTTTCTTATAAGGCCACCAGTCTTATGGGATTGGGACCCACCCATATGACCTCACTTTATCTTAATTACCTCCTTACAGGCCCTATCTCCAAGCACAGTCACATCTTCGGGTACCAGGGCTTAGGATTTCAATATATGAATTTTAAAGGGACACAACTCAACTTGTAACAGGGGGTATTGTGTCCAACGCAGGAAGGAAGGACCTGTAAAGTTAGGTGAGATTTCTCAGACCTCTGCTTTGTCTGAGCCTCTCCATGACCCATATCTCTGAATTCATTAGTAAGGCTTGATGCTGGGTAAGATCCCTGATTTCATGTCAACCTGATCCTGGGTGTTAGCTCAAGCGATATCTGTACTGTTTATTTTTTAGAAAAACAGACTGGAAGCAAATATGAAAAAATACTAACGTGTCAGTCTGGATGTCTGCTATAGCATTCTTTGTAATCTTCTTTTTCTGTTTTAGTTTCTCAAAATAAAAATAAAACAAGAGGAGTGGTAAGGAATCTTCTGCCTGAACAAAGGTAGGAACATGGGATAGAGAGCAACAAGGTGGTGTTAAACAAACAGGCCATTAAACTGATGTGGCTCTAACCCCTTGGCAGCCTACCCAAACAATCCAAACTCTAATCTTGTAAATGTCTCAAGGTTACAAACCAGACCCTAAGAAAACCAATCACAAACAGCCAAGGCCTGACGGTACAGCCAATTTCCTTGCTTCGCTTCCTGCCTTTTCTCTATAACTCTCTTCCCAGCTCCTTTTGGCAGAGCACCCCTGAGCACCTCCTGTTTGGCTCAAGTAGTGGGGCTATTTGTGATTATATTGCACTTAAAAAAAAAAAAAAAAGATTGTGCATTAAAATTAAAAACTAGAAACCCTAATAATCCATAGAAATGTCAGGTGACAAATCAAAAGTATTTGTAAAGTTTCTCATTCGGCTCTGATGAGCACCGCCCGCTCTTTTGTTCTTCTAATATTACACATTCCTTAGTGCAGCTTGAACTTTTTCTTAAAGGCATGTAATCCACAAAGTTTTTAACTCAAAATTGAGCGCATCTAGAAGGACTCGCAAGCTACTTGTGGATGAAATCATCGGGTGGCTACGAAGTAGGGGCGCTGAAGGAGGCACCCTGTAGCCTACGGAAGAAAATAGCATTGTTTCTAAATATCTACGTACTTTTTATTTCTCCGGGCCCGGGCTCGCGTAGGGACTGAAATGGCACAACGGTGGAAATAAAAGCGTCCTGAGAGGGCGGCCACAGGCCTGAGCTCGACAGGCCAAGCTCTGGGGACAGCTCAGGACTTGGCAGCAAGAAGAGTAAACCCTTGACGTGCGGCGCCGGGCGGGAGGACACACCACTGCGCAGACTCCGCGGCGGCGCGCAGGCGCACATAGGGGCAGTGCGCGCTCGGGGCCGTGCGCCAGGCTTGGGTGGCCCTGGTGGCAGTCGCTCCGTATTCTCCTGCGGGTGGAGAGGCGGCGCGCCATGGCGCTGCGGGGCGTCCGGGTTCTGGAGCTGGCCGGCCTGGTGCCCGGCCCGTTCTGCGGTATGGTCCTGGCGGACTTCGGGGCGCAAGTGGTGCGTGTGGACCGGACCGGCGTCCGCGGCGGCACAAGCTACCTGGCCCGGGGCAAGCGCTCGCTGGCCCTGGACCTGAAGCGGCCGCGGGGAGCGGCGGTGCTGCGGCGCCTGTGCACGCGGGCGGACGTGGTGCTGGATCCTTTCCGCGCCGGTGAGCCCAGCCTGCGAAGGGAGGGGGCCGGACTGTTCGGACTGAGGCTGTGCCCGCCGCTCCTTTGCCCTGTTGCCACGTGAACCCATCCCGTCCCTGCCTTTCTAGACTTTGTGTTGCATTTGATACTGTTGATCATTCGCCCCTCGGGACGATCTTCCTACTTGGGATCCGAGATACCGCGGATGCCCTTGTTCGCGTTATAACTCTCGACTCTTTCCAAGTGCCTCTTTTTTCCTCACCTCCTATTTATATTTGCCTTTCTTGATTATTTGACGGTTAGGAACCCTGTGAGAATAATGAAAGACGTAAATTCTCTCCTGGGAAAATTGCATATAGGATTTAGTCATTTTGCTACAGTTTTGGGGTTCTGTGTACCCTCGAAAGCCATCCACGGACCCAGCACTCCCTGTCTTAAATGCTGGTATTCCCAAGTTCCCCTTCAGCTCAGTTTCGTTTACTCTACACTCTGTTTCCTGGAGCCGCCTTATCCATTCCCACTGTTTTCACCTTTTATAGACAGATGATGCCCGAATCCGTAAGTGTACCCCCCGTGTTAGTGCCTCAGACCGCTGGGATCCCCAGGTCCTGCACATTTCTATCTGGCTGTCCTCCAGCCACTGCAGCTTCCAGAAATCCCAAACCAAGCCCGTCACCTTTCTTCCTAAGGTGATATCGCCTCCTTCTGAATTATTTATCTCAGGGAATGGAAGCCGTAGCCACCCAATTGCCTGAATCAGAAACTTGCGCTTCCTCTGTGACTCCAAATCTTTCTCTCCACTTGCTTTCAGTTATCACGAATCCGTTCATTCTTCTTCCTTTCTATAACTAAGCATCCCTTCTCTCCATACCTGCTGCAGCTTCCTTGATAGTGTCGTGACAACCTTTTTCAAAGATGATGTTTGGATCTAACACTGCTCGGATCCATTCTCAGACAGCTGCCAGAGTTATCTGCAAGCACACATCCCAAGCTTTGCCTGGTACATAACAGGAAATCAGTAAATGTTTGGTGAATGAATTGAATGTCTCTGGGGCACCAGGTGTGTTTAAATGTGACCCCATTTACCCTTACAGCTAGATTTGAGGATTGTAGTAATAATAATTTAACAATTAGGATTATATCGTAGTTTAACCGTGTCCCATTTGAAGATGAAGGAGAGTCAACATGGTTAGATAATTTGTTCAAAGTCTTACGATTAGGAGGAAAATACCACTGTGGATACAGGTGTAGCTGCCAGGTGAGGGATTATGGCTGGTGTTTAGGAAGAGGACTAGAGGACCGTTGTAGTATATCATAACGTTAGGAAGAAAGACAGTGAATTTAGTATGTAATCTTTATTGCTTTTAATCCCAGGAGACTAGGTGTCAGTTGCTTAGATTTTGTGCAATGAATATGGTACTTGCTGAGACCTTAAGAGATCTTAGGTGCCTTCGTAGCTAACCTTTCCATGGATATTTACTGAGCCTTTCTGTGAGGGTTTTGATGCTGGGTTCTTTAGAGGCTTGTGGAAACAGATCAAGCATGAATTCCACCAGAGTCGCTCCTGAGCTGATAGGGAAGATGGAATATATACATACATAAGTACAGCATGAGGTAGAAGGTGGTAGGCACTAATGCGGGCGTAGAAGCAAAGGTCCTAAAAGGAAGAGCAGTGTTCAAAAGTGAATTTTTGACCAAATAAAGACCCCGGGTAACTATTGCAGGAGAACAAACCATTTCTAATTACTAAGGAGAGGGTTTTATAAAGGGACAGACTAAAGGGATGAAATGCCCACTATGGGGCTTGAAGAAGCTTGGATGTGACTGAAGGGAAACAGGCAAGTGCTGGAAGGAAATAGCCTTCTGAGGCAGAAGCCACACATTCCAGAAATGGTGGCCTTGCTCTTTGGGTCCTTAATTACTGGAAACACGCTACAAACCTGCAACAAACATTAGTATTACTTGTATGAGTGCTGTTTTATGTTTGCCAGAGAGAAGGGATTATACCCATCCTCAATTCATGCTTGCTTAACAAAAAATTGTTACTTTTCTCTTAAGGTGTCATGGAAAAACTCCAGCTGGGCCCGGAGATTCTGCAGAGGGAGAATCCAAGTCTTATCTATGCCAGGTTGAGTGGATTTGGCCAGTTGGGGAGGTTCTCTAGGTTAGCAGGCCATGATATCAACTATTTGGCTTTGTCGGGTATGTTAAAAAAATAATTTCTCTATACTTTTTATTTTGTTCCCAGTCAAGATCTACAGTTCTACTAAGGAAAAAGAATTTTTAAGGGGGAAGATTGAAATATTTATCAGAATCAATAAGGAGAGTATGGTTGTTTAAAACGGATGAGTTTGTCTCGGAACAATCATTGTCAACCCTTTTCCCCCTGTCTTAACACATTTGATGGATAATATACTCTCACTAGTCACATTTACTTACTACATTTGTGGAGTCAATTCTCAGGCAAGCCCCTGCTACAAATAAGAGAGTTGGTGGTAATAATGATGGTGGCTCTAGAGTTTGAAAATGCTGATATAATTTGATTCTGACCCCACTCTTCACGCCGTCTTTGTGAATCATTGCCTGAGTTACCATTTTAGACTTGTATGAATACTAGAAAAAGCCTGTTTTTCAGGTTGTGATCTCACTTTATTGAAGTGTTGGCCTGTAAGAACATGTGTTAGAATGGCCTGATTCTAGAATTCTACAGACTGTATGTTGTTGAGTAAAGAAAGTCTCTAATTTTGTGTGAATATACATTGAAAGGTTGAGGAAAAGAGTGAGTATAGAATTGGATTTTTTCATCTATTTTAAAATTTAATTGCTTTTCTTTCTTGTATTTGATTATTTTCTTGCATCTCTTTCTAATAAGCATGGAGGTGCATTATACTGTTGTTAAACCATAAGCTAAGTTGATAACAAATCATTTTTTCCCAAAACTCAGTGAGTATAAACTTAGCAGTAAAATTCTGAAAATGTTAGTTGGAATAAAGTTTTAGAGAAGGAAAAAAACAAAACAAGGAGCCTTGTTGGAGGGAAATCCTGTTTATAAATATGCCGAATAGGTTTAGATTTGGAAAAGCATTAGGTACTAGTGTTCACTTATGTCAGCAACTAGAGTGATTGGTTACTCCTCTAAGATGTTCATGTATTTATTTAAAAGAGACGTTAAATTTACAGTTAACTTTCCCCGATTTTTTTAAATGGTGTAGGTGTTCTGTCAAAACTTGGCAAAAGTGGTGACAAGCCATGTGCTCCGCTGAATCTACTGGCTGACTTTGGTGGTGGTGGCCTCATGTGTGCGCTGGGCATCATGATGGCTCTTTTTGAACGTACACGC
This sequence comes from Equus caballus, assembly GCF_041296265.1. Taxonomy (NCBI): domain Eukaryota; kingdom Metazoa; phylum Chordata; class Mammalia; order Perissodactyla; family Equidae; genus Equus; species Equus caballus. The sequence goes on from NC_091704.1 coordinate 45,508,975, forward strand.
TCTGGCAAAGGTCAAGTCATTGACGCAAACATGGTAAGTGATATTTGGGGGAAATGATAAGCCCACCCGTTCTTCTTAAGTACAGTAGATCCCCCCTTATTCTCAGGGGATGTGTTCCAAGACCCCCCGCCCCCCCATAGATGCCTGCAACGACGGATAGTACTGAACCTTATATATGCCATGTTTTTTCCTGTACATACATACCTATCATAAAGTTTAATTTATAAATTAGGCACAGAAAGAGATTAAAACAATAACTAATAATAAAATGGAACAATTATACAAATATACTGTAATAAAAGTTACTGTAGATCTTAGCAACCTCAGCATGCGATTTTTTTTCTTTCCTTATTAACTCAACAACTTTCACTTTTTCACTTCAAGAAAGTCCTTCCTGGCTTCTCATGGGCATCTCCGAATTGCCAGCATCATTACTCGGGATTTGGAGCCGTTATTAAGTAAAATAAGGGTTATTTGAACACCAGCAGTGTAATACTGCAACAGTTGATCTGATCACCCAGACACTACTAAGTGACTAACAGGCAGGTTGTGTATACAGCGTGGATGTCCTGGACAAAGGGACAATTCACGTCCCAGGCGGGATAGAGTGGGGCGATGGGAGATTCCATAATGCTATGCAGAACGACTCACAATTTAAAACTTAGGAATTGTTTATTTCTGGAATTTTCCATTTAATATTTTCAGACCATGGTTGACCTCAGGTAACCAAAGTTGCGGAAAGCAAAACTGTGTATAAGGGGGGGGCTACTGTACCGTAGATGGCTGCCTCAGATCTTTTTCTGAACACTTCAAGAGATAAGTGAGATTTGAAGATTGAATCCAAGTTACCAGGGATATCCTTTTCTTTAAAATAGCCTCATCTCCTAATTTACATGTGTCAGAATGTCAAATTTTGATCATCTGTTTGTGGAGTCAGTTTTCTAAACTTTTCCTGACTCACCTGATTCCTGTGTTGTGTTTTAGCAATTTTCTGCACACTCTCCCTTGTGCTTAGAATATACTTTTCAAGCAATCCTCATTCAAAACAGGGCTCAGGAAGCCTCCCATAGCAGATAGAGAAGGTCACCCCTTAAGGGTGCCGAAGTCAAACGGGCCAGTCCAGACGTCCTTCCTTCTGCATTGTGTAGGGGAGACTATGACCTCATCATGCTTCGGTTTCTTCACTGTCACACGCTGAGCGTGTGCCTCATGTTATCCTGAGCTCCTTCCCTGTGTGATTTCTCCTAATCCTCAAAACAACAATTTCACCTGGAATACGTTATTATTTTAAAGAGGAGGAAACTGAATCCTAGAAATTTGCCTGAGTTCTCACAACTAGTTGGTAAGAGTTCAATCCAGCACAACGACACATTTGCCTTGGACAGATCTTTGGAGGTGGCATGGAGACAAGACTGGAGGCCGAGGGACAGTTACCGGGTTATTGCTGTGAGCTAAGGGCAAGTGCCAAAGTCAGTAATGGTAGAATGGGTCTGGATTGAGTGATAGTTGAGATGTACAATTTCTGAGATTTGGTGATGCGTTGGCAATGAGGGGAGAGGGAGGAATCATGGATGGCTCCCCTATTTCTGGCTTGGACTACCTGGTGGATGGTGTCAGTGGCACCTTGGGGGAAGACCATTGAAGGAAGAAGCAGTGTGGCACAATGGTCAAGAGCACCGACTGGCAGCTGACTTCCTCCACCTCAGCTCTGCCACTTCATAGCTCTGTGATCTTGGGAAAGTTACTTAATCTCCCTGTGCCTTAGTTTCCTTCTTTGTAGAATGGAGATAATAATGGTATCTACTTCATAGCATTGTTAGAGAATTAAATGAGTTCATCCATTGTTCAGTGTCTGGCATAGAGGAGGCACTCCATAGGAGTTTGGTTTTGTTATTATTATTAGAAGAAAGGCATTCAGTTTTGGTCATTTCAAGTTTGAAGTGCCTTTCAGATATCCAATGGAATACGTAAAGTTAGGGACTAGAAACAGATTTCAGAGGCATTTGGGAGCCATGTGGTCTGCTAGGGAAGGGGATAGAACACCGGCGTTTGAGGAGTGAGAGGGCAGAAGAGGAGAAGCCAGGGCTAAGGAGAGGGACGTGGAGAGCCACAGGGAGCGTTGTCATGAAAGGGAAGGAAAGAGAAAGTCCGAAGAGGGTCAGAAGTTGATGGAGACCTCGAGAGTTTAAAACCAAACGGTGTAGATTGGGTTTGTCATTGGTGACCTTTGCAAAGGCCATTTCCGACCAGAGTCCCTCATCTCGGGGCCTTGGTTTGTGCTTCCGTCTCCTCGAGGCCTAATCCCTTGCTGCCCTGTCCTGTTTCTGTGTCCTGTGAGCCTGTCATCAGGGTACAGTCACATTGTCCTTGCGTCCATCTCCGACGTGACTTCAGCAGGAGCGGAGTGTGACTGGTGTTTTCATCGGCGGCTCCTGGCCAGTCCCGGCCCAGGCCCAGCTCGCACCGGAGCGGCAGCAGCACCTGCTGTCAACTTACCGTGCGCCGAGGGCGAGGCTCAGTGCTTCACGTCATCTCCCCTCCTTTGATCCACGCGACCACCCGAAGGAGGCGTCCTCCCGGAAGGCTCTCAGGCTTCTGAAGGCCTGTGAAGACTTTCCGCCGTGGAGAGGCCCACAGCCTTCTCCTGAAGCAGGTGGCTGCAAAGGGTCCGAATCTCTGCACCCGGGCAGTTTGACACTTTCGTGGGCATGAAAGCCATGCTTTCGGCCACTGCACTCGGCTGCCCTGTGGGCACGCTCCCTGTGGTGCCAAAGGAATGCACTGAGAACAACCATGAGGCCTTGAGAGTTTTAAGAAGTTAGGATTAACTACTGCATATTTAGTAATAATCTGAATAATTTACTAATGACATGTAATTGCTTTTTTATAGTCAAATTTAAATAAAGGATAATTACTGCTTTCATCAGATTGTCTAATCAGAATTACATGACAATTAGGAAGATATTCAGGTATTAGTGTATGTGAATACACTGTAAACTTTATGCAAGGTTCATGTTTGTGTTAGGGTATTGTGGTGTTGGCTAATTCCTCCAGACCCGATGGATCATAAAGCATTGTGTTCATTACTTCCCCATCTCTGGGAACCCTTGTGATTCACATACTTGTAGAAGCTGATCAGGGGGAGCAGATACCTTATTCTTCTAGGCCAGTAGTTTCAGATGTTTTTAGCAGCAGAATCCTTGACTCATGCCTGCCTGTGATGACCTGGAGTCGTCTCTTCATAGTAGTGTTTCCTTGGAAAGTGTAGAGTGAAGATAACTTTGGAACGCGGGGTCTGTTTTGCCTTGTTTACTCCTGGTCTGGGGGAGTGCGCCTGACCTGGGGGCTAGGGCTGCATGTTGGCATGCAGGTCGTGGGTCTATAAGGTGAGAACCATCTAGAAGGTTGGGAAATGGAGGCTGCAGTTTCCCTGTCTCAAGGGGCTCTCCTCTGTGGCAGCATTCCCTACATGTGGGTGAGGGGGCCAGAGAAGGCGTGTGCCTCAGTGGCCTTGTGATGAGATGAGGATTGTAACTGCTATATTCCTTATCCTGTATCCTCCTGTGGCACTAAATAAAGTAGGATTAGATTAGAGCCTGTTTGTGTCCTGAGGGGGTCAAACTAGACTCTGAACTCTGTCGGTGCATCTTTTTTCAGCAAACTCGTGAGTACATCCATTACATAAAAGACATTATATGTGTATATATATGTGTGTGTGTGTGTGTGTGTGTGTGTATCATTATATGTATTTGTGTAGGTGTATGTATAGGTATAAATGTGGGGACTCTCTAAAATCTACATAACCCAGTTTCAAAAAAAAGCACCACCATAGGCCACTTATACAAACTCCACTATTTGGTAATGACAAATGTCCAAACCCTGAATTCAGGTGTACATGAGAATTCAAGTTAAAAGGGAAATTTGGGATGTATTGAAGATATATTTTGCATTTGTTTCATAGCCAGTAACTGTGGGAAATTGCGTGCTCACTGTTGGAATGTGGCCTCTCTATTGGCAACCTCAGAGACAAGGATGCTTTGATGGTCTTCTCCCTGGGGTGCTGGAATCATTAGGATCAGAAAGCTACAAGGACAGGGAAGTGGTTGTCTTTAGATAGCGCAGTGCATCCAGCCTTGTGATACTCATCCCTGAAGATGCGAATCCATTCCTGTTCTCACTCCTGGACTCAGCGAGAAGTTGGCATTCCCAAACTAGTTTATCTGGACTCACAAAACCCATATACCTGCCACCCATATTGTTATGTTCATTTTGTAATTTCCTAGTGATATTAAAGTTAAAATATATTAAATACTCAATTATAATTTTCTTGGGCTTAGACTCCAACTACAGTAAGTTAAATTTAATTGTAGTGTGATTTACCTTTAAAATGTGATATGCTTCATATGTCTGTGTATATATGTTTATAGGAATTGAGATCAGACAGTGGATTTTTAAAAACCTTTTTGCTTTATTTTTAACTTTTTGTCCTGAGAATTTTTAACATATATGTAAGTAAAGAGAATATAGAATGAACTTCCATATACCCTTACCTAGCTTCAAAAATTATCAACATTTTGCCAATCTTATTTGAAAGGAAGAACAAAAATAGCTGCTTCTGAGTCTTTTCTGAACAGTGTTTTCTGAACTCGATAGTGCAGGAACTCCCTCTGCCATAAACCTACTCTGCTGGCTTTCTCGAAATCCCAAAGAAGTTGTATAATTGGATATAATCTTCCTATACATTTTTATTCAATATTTAAAAAAAAAACCCAAGTAGAAAGGAATGAAGCTTTTATAGTTTAATTATATGGATTCGTATTGTGTTGTGTCTTCAAAGGTGGAAGGAACAGCATATCTAAGTACTTTCCTGTGGCAAACACAGGAAATGGGCCTGTGGGAACAGCCTCGAGGACAGAACATGTTAGATGGTGGAGCTCCTTTCTACACAACATATAGGACAGCAGACGAGGAATTCATGGCTGTTGGAGCAATAGAGCCCCAGTTCTATGAGTTGCTGATCAAAGATAAGTAATTTCACGTACTTTCCCCACCCTCCTTGTCCTGTGGATGTTCTTTAGCCTCTATTTTGGGGCCTTTTGAAATTTGTGATATCTTTTATTATACATCCATTTTATAATTAACCCAATTAGAGCCATCATTATATCGTGGGGCATTTCCCCTATTTTTTAAATTGACGGGTGATTTTACAAGTCTCTGAAATAGCTCAGGGTTTTAAAACAATAGTAATCCCTTTTGTGGGAGTTCCATGTTTTCGTTACATTTCATGCTCAGTAGTAGTCCTCAGACTGGGTAAACTCGGCTTGCCTCTTTTCAGGTTCGTTGATTCTTTCTCCTGCAGTTCATGTCTGCTGTTGAGGCCCTTTCATGGTTTTCATTTGTTACCATACTTTGCAACTCCAGAATTTCTATTTGATTCCTTTTTTCAATAATTTTTGTCTCTTTATTGATATTCTCTATTTGATGAAACATTGTTCTCATACCTTCCTTTAATTCTTTAGAAATGGTTTCCTTCAGTGCTTTGGACATATTTAAAATAGCTGACTTAAAATTTTTTTCTAGGAAGTCCAACATCTGGCTTCCTCAGGGATAGTTTCTATTGATTACTTTTTTTTCTGTGTATGGGCCATACTTTTCTTTTTCTTTGCATGCTTCACAATTTTTTGTTGAAATAGGTTATTTTAAAAAATGAAATGTGGCAATCTGGAAATAAGATCTCCTCTTCTCTTCGTCCTGGATTTGTTGTTGCTGCTGTTTGTTTATTCAGTGACTTTCCAGGACTGGATCTGTTTTCTTTGGCGTGTGCAGCCACTGCTGTGTGCTCAGTTAGCTTGATGGTCAGCTAATATTTGAACAGCAGTGTCTTCAAGTGCTTTGAACCAGTATGTCTCCCATGCTTTTCTGAGGCGCTCTGTGCCTTCACTTCATGCTGGTGCAGAGCCTCACGGTCAGCCAGAGATGAAAGATGAGGACCTTCTCAGATCTCTTCTGCGCATGCCTGCCGCCCTGGACCTGTGCATGTGCATGGTCTTTTAAACTCTCAGGAGTATGTTGGAACTTTTCAATACCCTTATGGACATCCTATTCCTTGCTTTTTTCTTTTAAGTTTTTTGGTCAGCTCCTTGTTAGTCCCAGCAGGTAGTGCCATCTCTGATAGCTGCAATTTTAAACCGTTGCCACTAATTTTTTTTTTTTTTTGACATGTGCTGGGAATAGGGCACTGTGAACTCTGAGTCAGATCACATAAAGGCAAGCCCTGAGAATGAGCCTTTCAGGGAGTTGCCAGACAGGCCAAGTAGTGGCAGTTTTCCGGGGGTAGGATTTTTGAGGAGCTCCGAACTCATTCTCCCCCCGCCAATGGCTGTTATCCTGCTGGTTTTCAAGCTACCATAGTTGGGAACCTGTTGATTTTAAAGACTATCACAGAGCTGGGGAGAAAGGGGTGAAATTAGCGCAGGTGATAACACCATAAAGTCCTACTGAGATTCATTCATTTTTCTTGAATAAATGCTCTTTGGATGGTTGCAAGCTTTCAGTTAATTTCCAGAGTTTTGAAAAAGTTGATTCTGACAATTTGTGCCAGTGTTGTTGTTGCTTTTATGCAGGAGCGAATTGTTGAAGGTTCTTGCTCTGCCATTCCAGAAGTTAACTCCCCTTCTTGGCGTATCTTGTTATTTTAAAACATATATGTTTGGAATAATTATTTCTAATATCCACACTCCACCTCAATAAATGAGCCTTTCTGGGACATTTTTCTATAAGGCCCTTCAGCCCCTCAGCTTCTAATCTTCTCCTGGCTGTTCTCTTTCTGAGTCTAAACTATCACACCCTATGATTTTTTTTGCAGCCCCCTCTCTTTGCATCCAAGCCTTTTCTAGTATCCTTAACCTTCTCTTTCCCTTCAGGGATCCTTAGCTGGGCTTCAGGCAGACTTAGCGTGTTAAATCAGATTTTGCTTAATCTACATAGGCTGTGCCAAAATGCCTTAGCATTTTCTTTCTTTTACAATATTTATTTTTCAAAATAGTACTTTTACTAATCACATATATGTTATTTCTCTCTCAGGCCCAACTAGACAAACTCCCACATCTATAATGATATTTTGAGGTAGTATTAATTATATGCTTCATTTATTTCACCGTGTATTTTTAGATCTTTGAGACCCTACCTTAATTTAGCTCTTCAGGATCTGAACATAAATACACAAGGTTTTTGTAAGAGGCGAACGCCACTGTGCTGTGTCCCTGCTGCTTTCCAGGGTAAAGAAATCTGAAAAGACTGAGAATTTCATGACATTGAGAGATGGCAGGACTCTTGTAGTATAACCAGATAAGCAATAGAGAGTTTTTAAAAGTTGTTTTAAAATTTCAAAATATTATTAAAAGAAAACCTGAAATAATGAGTGTTGACAAGGATGTGGAGAAACTGGAACCCTGTACATTACTGGAGGAATGTAAAATTGTGCAAGCACTGTGGAAAATGGTATGTTGGTTCCTCAAAGAATTAAACATAGAAATACCATATGATCCAGCAGTTCCACTGCTGGGTTTATACCCAAAAGAATCGAAAGCAGGGACTCAAACAGGTATTTGTACATCCGTGTTCATAGCAGCATTATTTACAATAACTAAAAGATGGAAGCAACCCAAGTGTCTCTCAGCAGATGAAAGGATAAGCAAAATGGGCATATACATACAATGGAATGTTATTCAACCTTAAAAAGAAAAGAAATTCTGACTTCTGCTATAATGTGGATGAACTTTGAAGGCATTATGCTGAGTGAAATAAACCAGTCACAAAAGGACAGATACTGTTTGATTCTGCTTATATGAGGTGCCTAGAGTTGTCAGGTTCATAGAGACAGAAAGTAGAATGGTGGTTGCCAGGGGCTGGGGGAGGGGAGAATGTGGAGATAGTGTTTAATGGATACAGAGTTTCAGTTTGGGAAGAGGAAAAGTTCTGGAGAGAGATGGTGGTGATGGTTCCAGAACAGTATACAGTTGGCCATCCAGATCCACGGATTGAAAGCCCTACAGTGTTTGCATTTATACTGAACAGGTATTGTACAGACTTTTTTTTCTTGTCGTTATTCCCTGAACCATGCAGTATAACAACTATTTATATAGCATTTTCTTTGTATTAGGTATTATAAGTAATTTAGAGACAATTTAAAGTATATGGGAAAATGTGTGTAGGTTATATGCAAATACTAAATCATTTTATATAAGGGACTTGAACATGTGTGGATTTTAGTATCCGGGGGGGTCCTAGAACCAATCCGCCAGAGGGAAAACTGTAAATATACTTAACACCACAGTACTGTACACCTAAAAATAACTAAAATGGTAAATTTTACCCATATTTTACCACAATGTTAAAAAATGAAAAAAAGTCAAAAATATTTAAACAACACAGAATTTGTCAAATAAGAAGTAAAAATTCTCCCTTGTCCTTTCATTTTGGGAAAATTTGGGATGTCTCCCCAGAATTTTTTCTATGCACATGCAAACACACATTTTATTTTTTACAATTTGTTATTTATATATATTATGTACAGTTACAAACATTTATCATTAATAGCTATCTCTTTTTATTCAACAATATAACAAGACATTCTTGTCAATAAAAAAAGAGCTTTACCCTCACCTTTTTTTTATAGTAGCCATATGATATGGTGTGCCTGTCCTAAAATTTACTTAACCATTTCTTTATTCAAATTCATCTGCATTTTTTCAAGTTTTTCATTATAAGAATGTTTATTAATCTATTAACATTAATCTTTGTACATATATCATTGCATACTTAGAAATAAATTTTTGAGTGCTTAATATATTCCTAATATTGTGTTACAGAGCAGAAAAGTATTATGTGTACTTAAAACAATAATATTTTGTGTGTGTGTGTGTATGAATATCTGTACAAGTATGTGTGCGGTAGTTTTTTGGAAATCAAAACATACTTTCCCAAGTTTTAAATGGTGTCTGAGTCCCCAGGCCAGTCCCTGAAAGTGTTTGACTTATAATACCACAAATTTAGTATTGATTAGACTGTAGAAACTAGCCACAATCTCTAATTGCATTTCTATGGGAGATCGGATTCAGAGCTCCGTAGAGGGATGTGAAGAGCACAGGAAACAGCCCACCCGAGACCACTGGTAGTTCATCCTGTGGCCTCGATCAGGGTCTTGGGCAGGATGGGGAATTGTGGGCTGAGAAAGGATGACGAGACGGTGGAGCAGCTGGGTGGCAGACTTAGGGGTAGAACTTGGGGTCCTTTGATTTCTACTATTTTCCCATATACACACTATGACCTGTGTGATCTCAAGTATGATTTTTGTTACAGAGAGGACAAATTGTTGCTAGTTTTATTTAGTTTTATGATTCTGATCACTTTCTAATTTAAAAAACTGTTTAAAAAGGATGCAAAGATGTTTCCAATAGTAGCTACCATCTACATCACTACTTTGGCTAACTGCTCATTTTTTGTGTTTTTTAATCACAGAGTTTGGGGCAATCAGGAAAGAGAAAGCAAAGTCAAAGGTATCCTTAGGAACATTTCTTTGTAGATTTACAGTGATAGACCTGAAACTATAACTCCAGATCTTTTCTGGTATTTAAGTGGGACAAGTGACTATAGAGAAAAATTTACTTATAAATCCCACAGGTGTCTTTTCACCACAATCCAGAACTCTGTGAGTTCTCCTTGTTTCCCTATATCCCTCAAAACCCTAAGGAGAGCCTGCGGTGTTCATGACTTCTTACCTTTTCAGAGCAGCCTACACTTAGTCATTGTTCTTCAGTGTAGTAGGGAAAGAAAGGATGATAAAAGTGAAAATTATTTGATTAGCTTGGCTAAACTTACACAAAATGTTATGCATAATTTCAAACATTTAGAAAACCTCTTACATGAGGGAAAAAAATGGCATTTACGCCAAACCCCAGTAAAGTGGCCCTTTGGGTATAATTTAATCAGTACAGAGTTCAGGTGTATCTGTAGGGGTAGGTGCTTGTCAATAAAGGAAGCGCAGATCAGGTCATGGGCCAAAGAAGCCCTCCTTCCTGTTAAATCGCCAGCTGGATGCTTTCATCCTCTTTGCACTGTGTGTTGAGGGGCCCTTCAGGGCCCTTCACGCTGGAGAGAAAGGTCTGCATGCCCCGTTGGTGACTGGCTGGCTGATGACTTTCTGCCCTGTTTGCTGTAGGAACGATTTGCAAGAGTCTTTGGTTACTTTACAAGTCCTTTGTTCCTTAGTGAGTCAAATATCACTAGAGCTCTTTTCTTTGACCAAAATACAAAGAAATGAATATCATTTATAAAACTGCAATTTTGAATTTAATTGTTTGTCTTTAGGCTTCTTCCTTGAAAACTGAGATAGTCATGTAAAGTTGTTTAGATTTTATCTTTCATAGAGTTTAGGAGCATTATATAAAATATGGGGTTATTTTAATTCAATACGACAGATGATAACATCAGGAGGAAATTTCTTTTTGCAAACCTACTCAGAGGGAAGAGATCGATTTCTGGAACCTAGACCATTAAAAATAGACTACTTTTTTTTTTTTTTAACATTTTATTGAAATGATAGTTTACAGCCTTGTGAAATTTCGGTTGTACCTTATTGTTTGTCAGTCGTGTTGTAGGTTCACCACTTCACCCTTTGTACCCACCACCCAGCTCCCCTTTCCCCTGGTAGCCACTAATCTGTTCTCTTTGTCTACATGTTTAACTTCCACATATGACTGGAGTCATACAGAGATTGTCTTTCTCTATCTGGCTTATTTCACTTAACATAATACCTTAGAGGTCCATCCGTGTTGTTGTGAATGGGATGATTTTATCCTTTTTTATGGCTGAGTAGTATTCCATTGTATGTATATACCATATCTTCTTTATCTAGTCATCAGTTTATGGGCACTTAGGTTGCTTCCACGTCTTGGCTATTGTAAATAATGCAGCAATGAACATAGGGGTGCATGGGACTTTCCGGATTGCTGATTTCAAGTTCTTTGGGTAGATACCCCGTAGTGGGATGGCTGGATCATATGGTATTTCTATTTTTAATTTTTTGAGAAATCTCCATACTGTTTTCCATAGTGGCTGCACCAGTTTGCATTCCCACCAGCAGTGTATGAGGGTTCCTTTTTCTCCACAACCTCTCCAACATTTGTTACTTTTTGTTTTGGTTATTTTTGCCAAAAAATAGGCTAATTTTGATGCAATTAAATAATAAGATCTTGGTAATGGAGAGTCTGTTTTGAGTCCTGCTACCCTTACTACCTCTGCTCTCTCAAGCCATTGGCTCCAACTTCAAGATGAGTTTGAATTTCTTCTTTTGACCCATTTGAGAAACCCTTAACGACCATCCTATTTGGGACAGTGTGGTGAGCTCCAAACTCATCTTCACTGATTATAATCACTCCACACAAAGCATAATAATTTAAGAAATTGTGTTTTTCTCTCAGGACTTGGACTCAAGTCTGAAGAACTTCCCAATCAGATGAGCATAACTGATTGGCCAGAAATGAAGAAGAAATTTGCAGATATATTTGCAAAGAAGACAAAGGCAGAGTGGTGTCGGATCTTTGATGGCACAGATGCGTGCGTGACTCCAGTTCTGTCTTTAGAAGAGGCTGTCCAGCACGGTCATAACAAAGAACGAGGCTCCTTTATCACTCACGGGGAGCAGGGTGTGAGTCCCCGCCCTGCACCTCTGCTGTCAAACACCCCAGCTATCCCTTCTTCCAAAAGGGATCCTTTTGTAGGAGAACACACTGAAGAGATACTTAGAGAATTTGGGTTCAGCCAGGAAGAAATTGATCAGCTTAACTCAGATAAAATTATTGAAAGTAGTAAACCAAGAGCTAATCTGTAAGTTTCCAGCCTCGCAGCTCAAGTGAATTTGAATACTGCATCTATGGTATGGAATAATACCCAAAATTGTAGGTGTGGACACGTGATCCATCACAGTGGTCCCATCGAATTTTTCTAAGTAAGAAATAAGACTGATTATACAGTAATGATTGAATTGTGAAAATGGTTAATCATGGCTTTTGATTTAGGAATGTTTTTAGTTTACCTATACTAATCCGTGGCAGTTTTTCTGTCTTCCAGTTTACTTGATAATTATATTTGTTGATATTGAAATACTTAAAGATTTATAATATACTTTAAATGAGTTAACATCATGCTTTTTATTAAATAAAGCTTTTTTTTCCCCTAAAGTTTACTCATGCTTCTAAGTTTGTGAAAAGCTTTCAAGAAAGCCCTTTAAATAGCACTTAAATAACATTTTGAGACTCACTGAAATATTTTTGGCTCTAATATTTACCAAAATGAATGTCCTTAGATAGAAAATCCTGATCCTTTGAATTTGATAAGGAAATCAAAGACCAGTGTCTTTGAATTGGAATTTTAGAAAATGTTCTTGAGGTTTCCTTCAGATAACTTCCACTGCTCCCTCTAGACCACTCTGCTGCGAGCCTGACTTGTCTGTGTAGCTTCCTGTTAGCATCACCCAAATGTGTCTCTTTCTCAGGACATTGTAGCATCATCCGTTTGAAAGTCCTACTAGGCTCTTCCTCCCCTTACCAGTCTCTGGCTTCCACTCCCATCATGTCTCCCCCAGCCCCCAATAGGCCCACAGCTTACCTCTCACTTCATTTAGGCCGTTGCCCAAAGGAGAGTCCTTTCCTGACCCGTAACTAAACTAGCAGCCACCTCAGCACTCAGTCTCCCCTCCCCTGTTCTGTTTTTCTTCGCACACTGTGTCACTACTGATATTACATTGATTGACCCCAGTCCTCACTCCCTCTTAACTAGTGCACGCTAGAATGGAAGCTTTATGAAACTGTGTAGGTTTTTTTCATTGCTAAATCCCCAGTTGCTGGAATAGTGACTGGCCCATGGTGGAAACTGTGAATTTTATTAAAGGAGTGAATAGCTCCTGTATCCATCCCTTTGCCCATCTCTCATTGCAGCTTTCATTCAGGACCCTGTTACCTCTTACCTGGACTACTACTCAGCTTTCCTACCTGACTTTGACCTCTAGTATCACTGCCTTCATTTTTTTTTTTCCCATTGTGTTACACTACCAGTAATCTTTTTGACACCAAACTGGTCGTTTCAGTCCTGTAAAATTCTTCAGTGGTCCTCTTTTTTTCGTATAGAATAAAATATAAACTCATTTACATAGCATGTGAACTATTTATTTATAATAAGACTTCCACCTAGCTGTCCAATGCCATCCCTACCCAACTGCTCCTCACACTTTATATTGGACGGCCTGAAGTTTCTAAATATGCTGTGGTTTCTTGCTTCCATGCCTTTCCATATGCTGCAACATTTTTCAGGATTAACAATACTCTCGACCCCTTATGCTCCAGCTTGTTGATCTAGCAAACTGAGAGTTGGCTCAAACTCTCTTTGGGTCTTCTTTGTGAAGCATCCCGTGTTTCTCAGTCCTAGGGCGGTTTTGCACAGTGATTATGAATTTTGGAGTCAGAAAGGCCTTGTGTTCAAATCTCATTCTATCATTGTGATGTCTAAGACAATGCCTGTGACGTGCCTGGAACATCCTAGGTGCCCAGTAATTGTTAGCTCCTATTCTTAGGGGTCCTTCCTATGGTCCCATTGCATTTTGTACATATCTCCAAGGATAGCAATTGCTTTTAGTTCACTAGGCCATAAGCTCCTAGGGTAGTTACTCCAGCACGCAAAGAATCATCTGGAGACAGTGTTAAAACAGATTCCTAGGCCCACCTCTAAGGATTCTAATGTGGGTCTAGGGTGGGACCCATGAATTTACATTTCTACCAGGCTTTCAGGTGATTATGATGCTTCTGGTTCAAAGACCACACTTTGAGTAGCAGTGTCCTAATGGATATGAACCAAGCCTTTTCCCCTTGGTTACTGTCATAGTAGGTGCTCAAAAAAGTGTCTGTTGAATGGATTGTGAGGGAAAGGATAAAAGGGGGTTGGCAAAAATCTGTAAATCAACAGATGGAATAGCTTAGAATATTGATTTCTGTGATTAATTGACTTTATACAAAATATTTGAATGAAAGATTGGTTTTGGTAGAGCGTGAACTTTTAAAGAATAAATGTATGTAAATAAGGCTAGTAGCTTTTGTTAGTGACCCATACTTTTCTTTTGAAGAGTCTAAGACTAAGACCCTGTGCAGAAAATGCTACGCTTCCTCTTTTTTTTTAAGCTATCCTTTGACCAACTGTAGATTTAGAAGTAGGCAAGGGGCAGGTAAGGAGAAAATAGGAAGTTTTCAGGAGGATGGAAGAGAGGCAGGCAATTGAAGATGGTCCATTCTAGTGAAAGAGGAATACATAGTTCTTGAATGCATAGTTCAATACACATTTATTTACACTCTCTTTTGACCCTACAATGTAAGAAGTGATGAGATGCTACAAACTGGATGGTGATAAATAAAACAAGTTATGTAGAACAAGGTGACTGGTTGCGTCCAGGCCTCTCATCTCTATGTTCATGTCATCCCTCTAAGCACGTTTTAGGCTTCAGTCACAATTACATTGCACTGTATAATTTGCAAAATACTTTTACCTATATAAAATCAGGCTGCCTTCAACTGCAAGTAAGAATATCCAAAACAAGAAGGAAGTGTCTGGGCTCACATACCCAGAGGCTGGAAGGATGTTAAGTTTCAGGGTTACTGAGTCCAGTTACTCAGACCCTGTTTTCCTGCATTCTTCTGGCTCTGCCAACTTCCCATCCTCCATGTGTTTGCTTTATCCTCAGCCTGATACCAAGTTTTGGATCTCATATCCACACACAGCAACATCCAGAAGAAGATGGGGTCTCAGAAGTCTTCAGCCAACCTTGTCTTGGGTCTCCTGGGGCCGAGTTAAGTCACAAGCCAAGCCTACACCAGTCTTTGGCAGAGAAGGTAGGATCATCCTCAGATAAAGCTCCCCTGGACTCAGCTTCCTGGAAGCACATGGTTGTGTGAGGGAGGGGTGGATTCTGGAATCTAATCCAGGTTCCATCAGGATGGGGGGAGCGGAGAATGGATATTGAGTAGGCAGCCAATAAGACCCATTACATACAGTATCTCAGTTGCTCTTCAACAATCACAGGGGGAAGGAAAGTAGGCCAGGCTTCTTCATTTTACGGATGAGAACACAAGGCTCAGATGGTCCCAAACCTTTAGTTCCCATCTCCCTTAGTTTCTCAGTAATTTTTTTGTGGTGCCCCTAGGCCAAAAGAAATATATAACCATTCCATTTATGTATATCAGGTCCCAACAACTTAAGTATTTATGTCCTAACAACTTACTAGCTATTTGAAAAATATAATACACATATAAATTGAAGACATATTTTTATTTTTATTTCATTCTTAACCACAATTACTAATGGATCATATGCACCCGCTGGACACTGCACTGGACAAGGCTTTCTCATGCCTTGGAATCAAATTGGACACCACTACTCTCATTTTCTGTTCCACATTGATTTTCATACAATACTTGCTTTTTATCATGTCTGTGGAAGTCCCAGCCTCACAAAAATATGAAATCATTGAAAGGATTGTAGTGCAATCTTATGTTGAAAGTGTGAACTACTTCACCAGTGGTTCATGTGGTGTCTGACAGCTGTTGAGTTTCACTCTGTTTACTGTCTTCACATTTTTAAATATCCTGAGATACCCATGTGAGTTCACTGTGGTGTACGGGGGCACCTTGGCACACAGTTTTGGAAACACCAGTTTAAGTGATTTGCACAGGGAAATACAACTAGGAAGAGGTAGAACCAGAATTTAAACTTCAATATTCTAACCTAAAGTCTTGCTCTGTAACCAATTTTAGGGGCCTTTCTAAAGATCATGTTTCCCCTGCTTCTCAGACTTTTCATTTGAACTCAGGGTCCAACAAGGCAAATAAAACCCACTCCAAGTCTTTAAAACAGAGCAAATTTAATATAGAGAATTACACCGGTGATACAAGAGCTGAGAAGCCCAGAAGATAGTGAGGCAACCCAGATATGAGCAACAACATGAAGCCAGGACCACTCCCATGGCTGCAGGGATGATGGAAAAGATAGTATTATCAGGACCCAGAAGCCAAGGTTGCCTGGCAGAAGCTGGACTCACAGTGGAGATGCAGCCACTGCCAGAGATGTTTCAGAAAGGAGAGAGAGTGTATGTGTGTCGGGGAAAGGAATGCTCTGATTTCTTCCCTTCTCCCACCCCTAGTCTCCCCACCAGTGCCTCCCATTGGCCAAATCTACCTAGTAACCAGAAAGCAAGAGAACCTGGGAAATGTAGTCTCTTCTGATACAGAGCAGCAGAGGAGGAGCAGAGGATGGCTCAGAGCAAACAGGCAGTTGACTGGCAGTACTAATGTAGTGTATATACTTCATTCATTCAAGAATTCCTTTAGCAAATATTTATTGAGGAACTACTAGGTGCCAGGTATCATTCTAGTTGCTGGGGATACCACAATGAGTAAAACAGACCTAATCATGGCTCTGAAGGGGATCAGAGACTAGTTAACATAGGAGAAACAGAATAAACACAGACCCATCTAATTTAAAGCGTGTTAAGTGCAATGAAGGCAAATATAACAGTGCTATGAGACAGCTAGTGATTTAAAGGAAGGGTGCAACCGCCCACCATTTTAAGTCTAGTTAATTGACTCTTGAGGTGCGTGTGTAGACAGCTTGTGTTCAGGCAACTTGTTCTGGGCCGGCCCCGTGGCCCAGTGGTTAAGTTCACATGCTCTGCTTCAGTGGCCCAGGGTTTCGCCCATTTGGATCCTGGGCACGGACGTGGCACCACTCATCATGCCATGCTGAGGCGGCATCCCACATGCCACAACTAGAAGGACTCACAACTAAAAACTATACAACTACATACTGGGGGGATTTGGGGAGAAAAAGCAGAAAAAGAAAAAAAAGAAGATTGGCAAGAGTTGTTAGCTCAGGTGCCAATCTTTAAAACAAAACAAAACAAAAAACACTTGTCCTTACAGAATATTTGTATCTAGAAAAAAGTTTATAGAAAGATATCAACTCATTCATGTTTTAACTTAATACCTGCATAATAGGGTTTTATTGTTCCAAAGCTGGCTGTGTGATCATGTGGAATAGTGGGTGTGTGTAAGAGAGAGACAGAGAGACAGAGAAGGAGAGAGGGAGAGTGAGAGTGAGAACTGCACAAAGGAAGATTCCTTAGGAAAAACATTCTAAGGAACCAGAGGGCTTACAGCAGCTAATCTCTGTTGTGCTGCCCAGGCCCCACCCCCCTTCCCTCTCATCATAACTTGTGATCTTAGAGCCATGAAAGAATTTGAGCCCCTCCCCCAGCCTGATCATCTCTGTTGGCTGCTCAGCCAGGCTCTATGTCAAATCCAGCTTGAGGCACAAACCCGAGGGCCACCCGGGTGGCGGTGGGCTTGCAGGCAGGTTCCTCACCCAGTGGCCATGGGTGGCAACAGTGGGCAGCCTGGCGTTCCCACCTATAAGTCCCTAGCTGAGGATGGCCCCTTTGGCTCCGTGGAGCTGCCCAAAAGATCCACGGGCAGGCTCGTCATGCACAGCATGGCCATGTTCGGCCGGGAATTTTGCTACGCGGTGGAGGCGGCCTACGTGACCCCAGTCCTGCTCAGCGTGGGCCTGCCCAAGCGTCTGTACAGCGTGGTGTGGCTGCTCAGTCCCGTCCTGGGATTCCTGCTGCAACCTGTGGTGGGATCGGCCAGCGACCACTGCCGGGCCAGGTGGGGCCGGCGGAGACCCTACATTCTGGCCCTGAGCGTCATAATGCTCCTGGGTATGGCTCTGTACCTCAACGGGGACGCTGTCATATCAGGTCAGTGGACTGCATGAGGTGGGCAGGCGGGGAAAAGGGTCCCATCATGTAACTCCATAGAAGGAGAGTGCGAATTTCTTTATGTGACTTTGAACTTGGTTTGAACAGATTCTCTCTCCTAGGTTACAATGAACTTCAGCTTTGGAATGACTCAAATTCTGAGACTGGGGAGCCTTTACTTTTAGAAACATCAGCATGCATTGCTTTTTTATTCTGAGGATTTTAAGATAGGATGAAATTTTTATCTCTTTTATCAAATTAAATATTTTTACCTATTTATCAATTGTGGTGTTTTTTGAGCTCATTATGCTTTCTTTATTCAGTACTTTGTCAAATTAACCAGCTGCCAAATGGCTCCATAAATATTTACAATAAATTACCTGTGTGTCTAAATCAGAGTTAATTCTGTTGATAGGTTTATGTAGAGCCTTTTAATGGGTTAGGCATCAATGGGGTGTCAACCTGTCATCTCAAGGGGACATTTTTGCATTGCAAATTCTGGGCAAAAACAAACCTGATAGTGAGCACTTTTTCTAGTCATTAATCAGCCACCAATTAATTGGTAATAGGTGGTAGTAGATAAAAAGTTACATCAAAAAAGGGATTGTTAAACTTAAAAATAGCACACATTTTTAGATCATTAGCTCTCAGGCTAGCAGAATGGATGATAATGAGGCAGGATAATCAGTTATCATTTGTATATATTGAAAAGAGGGCATTAATACATAAATGTAGGCTATTTCTGGAAGAATTCACAAAAAACCTGATAAGAATAGTGGCTTCTAGGAAGGGGTACTAAAAGACTGGAAGTGAAAAATGGAGAGTAGGCTTATTTTTCACTTATTTTTATACTATAATCTTAAAACATGTGCACATATTACGCTTTATTCTTAAGTGAAACTGAAAGCAAGGGAAAACTTTTTTTTCTCCAATAGGAGATTGGGTGAATGAGTTGTGGCACATCCATAGAATGAGAATTATTTGTTAAAATTGTGAAGTCGTTCTTCCTTAATTGGAACGCAAAGAAATGAAGAGAGTTGGTTATAAATGAGCAGGGACAACATGATCCCACTATCAGTGTGCCTCAAAGCGTGGTCCTCTGACCTGCAGCACTGGCGTCACTGGGAGCTGTTAGAGATGCAAATCCCCAGGTCCCACTTCAGACCTAGTGAGGAATCACGGGAGAATCTTGGAGAATCATAGGAGACGGAGCCCAACAGTCTGTTTTAACAAATCGTGCAAGTGATGGTTAAGCATGCTAAAGTTTGCGAAGCACTGCATTGGGGCGCAAAAATCCACCCCTATCTGGATATGTGCAGGTGCGTGAAGGGATGTCTGAAGGATGACCATCACTGGGGCTGGGACTTGAAGCATTTCCCTCAGCTTTTCTGCTTCGTTGGAATGGTTTCCAATAAGCATGCATAAGTTTTTAAGTGGCTTTTTAAAAAAGAGAGAGATGATTCACATACCATAAAAATCACCATTTAAAACTCAGTGCTTTTTAGTTTATTCTCAAGGTTGGTCAACCATCACCGCTATCTAATTCCACGACATTTTCATCACACCAAAAAGAAACCCAGTGACTGTGAGTAGTCACTCCTCACTTCCTCCTCCTCGCCAGCCCTAGGTAACCGCTCAATCAACTTTCTGTCTCTCTAGATTTGCCTTTTCTGGACATTCACAGGCGTAATTTTTAAAACCTGAAAATATAATGAAGCTATTTTTATTTGGAAAAACAAAGCAAAATGAAAGCAAAGGGAGAGAGCTTGATGACAGGAAGTTTTGGTGGAAATAAAAAACGTGGGTCATTCTAAACCAGGATTGATGTGAGGTATGTTTATTTCTGTTTTAGCTTTGATTGCTGACCGAAGGAAGAAGCTGACCTGGGCCATAACCATCACCATGATAGGTGTGGTTCTCTTTGATTTTGCTGCTGACTTCATTGATGGGCCCATCAAAGCCTACTTATTTGATGTCTGCTCCCATCAGGACAAGGAGAGGGGCCTCCACCACCACGCTCTCTTCACAGGTAGGGAATATTCCGGAAAGTCTCTCCTTTAGCTCCCCAGACAGGGAGGTTCTTACACTGAAGCCATCCAGTGTCTCTGCATGTCAAAGTTTTTGAATGAATGGATCAGCTGATGGAATGCTCTCATCACGCGGGCTCAGTCTCCCAGTGCATTTCTCTAAATAAAGTCAACTTGTGACCAGGCTGAAGGGTTTTGCAAAGGAAGTTTACGTAAGAGCTTTCTGAAGAACTATTTGTGGAGACATTTGCAAGTGAAATGAAAAGAGGCATGGTGTACTTTTGGGGTGATTTTTTCTTTTTAAATCAGCAATGTGTTTTTTTTAAGACAGCAATGTAGCATCGGTATTATTTAGGAGCTTGTTAAAAATGCAGTTCCATTGGGCCGGCCCAGTGGCGCAGTGGTTAAGTGCATACGTGTTGCTTCGGTGGCCCCAGGGTTCACCAGCCTGGATCCTGGGTACAGACGTGGCACCGCTTGGCAAGCCATGCTGCGGCAGGCATCCCACATATAAAATAGAGGAAGATGGGCACGGATGTGAGCTCAGGGCCAGTCGTCCTCAGCAAAAAGAGGACGATTGGCAGCAGATGTTAGCTCAGGGCTAATCTTCCTCAAAAAAAAAAAAATGCAGTTCTGTGGGCCCCTCCTCCAGTTATTTTAATTCAGTGGGTTGAGAGTGGGGCCCAGGAATTTGTATTTTTAATAAGTACCCCGCATGATTCTGTGGCAAGAACCACATTGAAAAAGAGAAATCGAAACAAACCAAGCAAGTGAAAAAACCCACGTGCCTTAGAGCTTTCTTAGTTATATCAACAGTTGACATTTCCTGAACTTCCTGGTTTGAAAAAAGCCATGCCAGAAGGACGATGAGGGGTTCTCTTCACCTTTTGGGGCTGTTGCCAGCCTCCTTTGGTTGCCGTTGGGTGAGCCACTTAGAGCAATGCTGCTAGTGTTCAACATGCATTTATAGGGCACCAGTTAGGACTGTTCCAGGACTGTGGGGTTATATGTGGGGCTACTGAGTGATCCTGGCCCTTGAGGATTTTTATATCTAGTTGGGGGCACTCGATCAGTCCACCTTATTTGGTTGTCTTCATAGTCCAGTCAATGTACTTATTTTGCGCTTTGATTTACGATATTCTGTCTCCTCCCAAGGCCAGGTAGGTCTCATGAGAAGCAGGATCTCCAGTTTTGTGGTTAATACCTCCATAGCCAAGAGCAGCGCCTACATACGGAGGCTGCTGGGGCAGTCCCTGTTGTTTGAGCAAATATTTGGTGAATGCTGAGTAATGGTGAACATGGAAAGAATGGGGCTGCCCAGCAGAGAGAAGTTCCTCCTCGCTTTAGAAAAGGTGGAGGAGCAGGAGACCAGTCCATCTGTCACTGGCCCCTGACCACCCTGTTTACAGGTAGAAGGTCTCAGAATAGAGATTCAAACTGCATTCTCCTATCTTAGATCCCCTAATTCCTTCTGCTGTATCATAATTTGCTGCAGTTAATTACGCAAGGTCATGGGAGACTTTTTGGCTTATAAACATGATACGTTGAGAGTTTTGCTTTGGGCAATGTGGCCACTCCCACACTTAAAAGCTTATACACCCCCCCCCCCAGCTTAATTAAGTCAGTGTTAGTTTTGGCTGAATGATCTCTGATTTGCTGCCTGTGAGATTAGAAGATTGAACTCTGTATTTTGGAAACTTTTCCAAGGCTAACAGGTGATAGCATTTCTAATGCTAAACAGGGGCCCGCCCCATGGCTGAGTGGTTAAAATTCCACATGCTCTACTTTGGTGGCCTGGGTTCACAGGTTCAGATCCTGGGCGCAGACCTACTCTACTGATCAGCCATGCTGTGGAGCCATGCTCTAGGGTTTGAGAAAATACTTGGAGGTTTTCTATTGATGTTAGCATAAGATTTGGTCCCACCAAACACATATAAATTTGATATTACCTTGATTCAGGCTATATCTCGTCTGAGTTTTAGTACTTATTCCTTTACTGTTTATCCAGTCTATAATTTCTTCCTATTTCAACTGATCCAACACACAGCTTCCAAATTCATATTCTTAAAAGACATCTGTGACCAGGGCAGTCTCCTGCTCAATGACCTGCAGTGGCTCCCCATTTGCCTATTGGATGAAGAACAAATTTCTAGACAGGGTTCAAAGCTCCCCACAGTCTGTTCCCATCCTACTTTTTGTTGTTGTTTTTGTTTTTTTTGTGAAGAAGATTCACTCTGAGCTAACATCTGCTGCCAATCCTCCTCTTTTTTTTGGCTGAGGAAGACTGGCCCTGAGCTAATGTCTGTGCCCATCTTCCTCTATTTTGTATGTGGGATGCCTCCACAGCATGGCTGATGAGTAGAGTAGGTCTGCGCCCAGGATCTGAACCTGTGAACCCAGGCCACCAAAGTAGAGCACGTGGAATTTTAACCACTCAGCCATGGGGCCGGCCCCTGTTTCCATCTACTCTTCGTTTTACTTCCCATCACTCCCTGCACACTCTCTGTGCTCTGGACAATCTCCCAACATGTTCTTAGGGGCAGAGGCCAGGCCTGTTTTACTCACTGCGTCTGTCGGACCTCCTGCACTGCCTGGCACATCACAGGTGCTCAAAATAAATATTAATGGAACAAACGAAGGAGGCTGCCCTTTCCTTCGCAGCTTCTGGGTGTTTACTCACACTGGAACTCCCTTCCCGCTTTCTGCCTGTGGAAATCAAAGCAACTTGGACACTTTCACCCACTTCCAAGGGAGAAGGCTACTCTCTTCTAAATTTCAGGCAAACAATTAATTTCTACGTTGGTCAGGGACTCCATCCACAAAATAACCAAAGCACAAAAGTTTATCAAGTGGACGAACATAAAGATGTCAATGAGGCGGGGAACTCCAGCAGGAAGAGATGGTGGAGGTTGGAGCTCACCACATGCCTGCCTGAATTTCACTCCTGTTGGGGCCTGTGGGGTCTGTTCAGGCTGCTGTAACAGAAACCACAGACCAGGTGGCTCAGACAACAGAAATCATGTCCTCACAGTTCTGGAGACTGGAAGTCCAAGATCTAGGTGCCTGCAGGGTTGGTTTCTTAGCTCGCAGCTGGCCACCTTCTTGCTGTGTCCTCACATGGTCTTTCTTCTATGTGTATCCACTCCTATCGTCTCTCTCTTCTTCTTTTTTTTTTTTTTTGAGGAAGATTAGCCCTGAGCTAGCTAGTGCCAATCCTCCAAGCCTCATCTTTTTGCTGAGGAAGACTGGCCCTGAGCTAAGATCCATGCCCATTTCCTCTACTTTATCTGTGGGACGCCTACCACAGCATGGCTTTTGCCAAGCGGTGCCATGTCTGCACCCAGGATCCAAACTGATGAACCCTGGGCCGCTGAGAAGCGGAACGTGCGCACTTTGCTGTGCCACCGGGCCAGCCCCTGTCTCTCTCTTCTTATAAGGACACCAATTCTATTGGACTAGGCCCCACTCTATGCCCTCATTAACCTTAATTACCTCCTTAAAGGCCCTATCTCTAAATAAGTCACAATGGGGCTTAGGGCTTCAACATATCGGTTTAGGGAGGGACATGATTCAGTCCATAATTGGGCCCTTTCACTTTTTTTTTTTTTGAGGAAGATTAGCCCTGAGCTAACATCTGTTGCCAATCATCCTCTTTTTACTGAGGAAGACTGGCCCTGAGCTAACATCCCTGCCCATCTTCCTCTGTTCTACGTGGGACGCCTGCCACAGCATGGCTTAACAAGTAGTGCATAAGTCTGCACCCGGGATCCAAACCAGCTGACCCCGGGCCGCCAGAGTGGAGTGTGTAAACGTAACCACTGCGCCGCCGGGCTGGCCCCATTGTTCCCTTTCACTTTTACCCTGTGCCCCTTGAGCCCAGCTCCTGAAGGTTGAGACAGGTGAGATACGGTGAGAGTATATCCACTTTTCTCTGTTTTCCCTCCTCCCTCAGGTCCCTTTCCTTTTCCTTCTTAGCATATTGGAGATATTCTAGAATTTTCAAATAAACAGCAAAAACACGAAAGTTCTTTTTATGTTCATAAGAACAGCTGAAGAGAGCCAGCAAGTTGTTTCCTCTCCCAGAAAAAAAAACAACTGAAAACATCTTCCTCTAATAAAATAGAGTGAAGGCTTACTTTGTTTAAGGCTTAGATTCTGAAGTCCCCACCTAAGTGATAATCACTGAGAGTCCACGTGATTTGTAGACATCTCTCTGCTCACCCATAAAAGATGACATGCCTTGTTTTGTGTGTACAGCCTTGCATAGTGATGGATACATATAAATCTATGTGCAGGGTCATCTCCAGTGTTTACTCCTGGATATGGGCTCAATGAAGGGAATAGCAGATAGGATCACCCGTGCTATTTAAAATGTTGTTCTTGTCTTTCTTGCTCACTCTCTCCCTCTTCTCAAACTGTGAATAGTTGAATTCTGTCGAGTTAAATGTGGATGTGTGACCCCACCATAGCGTCCTTGCTCTTAATGAAGACCACATTAAAAGATGGGGTGAAAAACAACAAGCAGTGTGTTATCACTCCACCCTGTCTTTGCATACCTGCCAGACCTCCTGAATTTACACGTACTTGGCGGAGAGATGACTAGGGCATTCCACTTGAAACAAGCATTTGATGATGAAGGCGTGTTCTGTGTCATGCCCATTTTGATTTCCGTCAACAGCAAGATATTGTTCACCCAAGGAGTCCAATCATCTGAGTAAATTGAAATTCTTTTATTTATTTCAGAGCTGTAGTCCAGGCCCAGCAATTTCAAATTCTTTGCAAATAAGTGTCAAAGGGTTCATTGCCAAAATATTTCCCAGCGTATTTCTGACTTTCCTTTTTTTTTAGAGAATAGACTCTACTGCCTCCTAGGGGGATATTTTATCCTCCAGCTTCTTCCATCTCTTGTGTTTAAAGGTTACTCTACCTGCCCTCCATCCCTGGGGTATGTGGTAGCCACGGGGTGTTTGGTGGATCCACCCACATCCTCTCACCCCGTGCCTTCACCTTTGGGTGCTCCTGGCGCTGTGGAACCCACGATCTTTGGTAGGAAATTCCTCCTTTGTGTTGAAAAGCTTCTAACGGAGCATATTTCTGCTAAATGGAACCCAAGGCCTTGCTATCCTTAGCAGTGGGCTCTCCCCCGCAGCAGGAGGCTGGAGTGAGGCATGACAGGAAAGGCCATACTGCTTCAAATCCTGCCTCCTCTTCTTAACTACCTCATGGTCTTAGTATTTCTGAACATTTGTTTTCTCACAAGGTTGTGAATCTTTACAGGATGTCAGTTATTAATATCCTGGCAAATGTTCCCAGGCCCAGAGCAAGAGACCATTTAAAAGGATTCAACACCAAATCTTCATAGTTACTTGATTTCCTCCATCCCCACAGGGCTTGCCAAAGATTTATTTGTAATGATTTAATGAGGAACTTGCCCCTTGTACATCTTTGGAAGAAGAGTGGGTGACTTGTTAGACTCAGCCTCTTTTAACTTTTGTTTTCTCAAAACTTCAAAGTATGCATAAAAATGCTAATGTAACACATGCTCTGATTAGAAATCATTAAGAACTAAGAAGAGTCTTAAAAATGAGATTTAGACATGGGCTACTTTGACCAAACCTTTTACACAAGTGGAAAGAACCTGCATTTCATGTTAGAGTCGATTGTAACCTTTTCTCCTTCATGAATAACTGCTGTGTGAGTGGTTTTCTTTCATCAGCTGGGTTCCCTTTGAAGTTTCCACCCCTGGTGAACTTTCGTGTCTCCTCATCTGGGCAGCTTGGAAAGGATGTGGCCAGAGCAGAAACCAAGGATACAGGAATTTCAGCTATGTGGCTGCCATGGATGACAGAGGGCCAAACAGTTAACATCTCCAAACTGCCATTTCTTTTCCATTCAAGCGTGATCAACATGCCTCTCAAAGGATCTCAAAGGCAGGTTAGAGAGGGGGCATCTGAGGGGATTTTTCCCTCGCTCTGTCCTCTGCTTGAAAGCTGTTTCCCTAGATACCAAAACAGCTTGGTCTGCTTCTTTACTTTGTGACAATCTCTGTTACAAAGCCCCTCCTCAGTGATGTGTTCATCACTGCCTGAGGATAGAGTATCTATTCGTTCCTTTGTTGCTTCTTTGTGCCTCTCTAACCAACATATAAGCTCCCTGAGGGCAGGAACATTATCTTTCCTTTTTGTTGCTGTATCCCCAGTGCTTTGAATAGTTCCTGGAATATGCTCAAGAAATATTGGTGGGACGAATATTCTATTTTAACATCCTCATTTTGCCTATGAGGAAGCCATGATGCTAAGAGGAATGTGACTAACCCAAGGTCCCACAGCTGGGGAATGGTAGACTAGGCTGGGGCAAAAACCAACCAACCTTTCAGCCAACCAACCAACCGACCAACCAGCCAGCCAAAGACATGGTTCATGTTTTTGTGTGGATTCCCGTAAAAGCTGAGCCCCAGAGAAAGTTTGTATGCAGACAGTTTATTTAGGAAAGGATTCCAGAGACCGAGAGAGAGGAAATGGCGGAGTGGAACAGGCCAGTACAAGAAGCATTACAGAGCTGACCTTTGCTCTAGGTGGCTGCCCTCCATCTTGCCAGGGCCTTCTGAGGAGCCTAATGAAGTGCATCTCAGAACTCTCCATCTGGAGGATCAAGAGGGGGGATTAATCCACCGACTCCCATCTCCACTGGCCAACGGGGGATCCCAGGGTTGTTAACGTCACTGTGTGAGCGCTGAACCCCACCTGGTGGACTCGCTCAGGCAAGTCTCTGTCTGGATGCACCTGAGCAAAGATGGCCAAAACTGGCTTAGAACTGGTCAGCTCAGCAGCTGCTGGCAAAGAGATGGGGCCACTGAGAGGACCTGCAGTGTCACCAAGGGCTGTCCGACTCAGTTCATGACTTCTAGTCCTGAGCCTTTTCCCTCTAATGCAGGTGCTCGGTGCTACTTGGTCACAATTAGGAGGAGTTAAACATTTTGTAAAGTACATTGAGAATCGTTTACATTATAGTGAAACGAACTGTTGCAACTCGGAGCTAAAGATATTTGTTCTGTCAACTTAAAGCAACTCAAGGTAGTCACAAATGGCTCCAAAACTAGGCCAACAAATGACTAGATCTTGTAGTCATTTCTAAGCCTTAAGAAAAAAAAAGGTCAGATTTAATGTGTCGTGTCAGAAAATGAGAAGTTTCAAGAATCTTATCTGAACTAAGGTAGCACTAGTCATTCGTATATTCAAATGGAGAAACTTGCTTTTGGAAAAATGATGGGATAATTAAAGTGAATGCTTTTGTCTGAACCATTGTTGCCTTAGACACAGTAGCACATGTTAGCAGCTTTCAGCAGCAACACAAATTGTGGTCTGAGTGCATTTGCCCTCTCTGGCAAGCACACACCCCAATTCTCAGCATCTCTTTGTTTAATTAAGGAGAAGGATATGATTTCAGCATTGCTTTCCTGCAAATTTTCTAGCCTGCAGCATAGCTAAAGCTCATCATAGAAAATGCTGGTTGAATCTTTTGTCTGAACAGGTGTGGATCCCAAACCCCAAACTTAAATTAATGTAATTGCTTCTGTGTTGAGCCCCATTACCACAGCATGATGGAAACTTAGTCTCAGTCAGTTTGGGATGTGCTACCTCTTTCCGCCAGGGTGACATCCAAGTTCTGGGGGCTTAGAGTGCAAGAGCTTGGGGGAGGGAGGATCTGGGTTTGAGTGGCCTCTAGTCACACTGGCATTTACTAGGATGTCCATCATCCTACCGCATATCATTGGTCAGGCTGAACTGGTCACAGTTGAATTCTCTCTCATTTTCGTCCACAAAGCCCCATTCAGAACCATAGGATTCTTGGGGACCCTATGCCACTCTGCTCTTCCCATATGATGCCAGTGTGAGTTGAACTCCACAGCTGCAAACTTTCTGTGCTTTGGTTTCCTTGTCTCCAAAATAGAGATAAAAATATAGTTGATCCTCATTATTCACGGATTCTGTATTTGCGAATTCACCTACTCACCAAAATTTCTTTGTAACACCAAAATCAATACCTGCAGCTCATTTGCAATCATTTGTGGACATGTGCGGGGGAGGAAGGGTGGCGGCAGTGGGGGCATTTGAGTTACCCAATATACTCACTCCCCGCTGTGGTAGATCAAGGTGACACTCTGCCTTCTTCTTCTTGTGGTTCTCAACTGCAAACGTGTCCTTTTTGTTGTACATTGAGGTCCAATTTTTTTTGCATTTTTATTCTTTTTTGATGATTTCACTGTTTAAAGTGGCCCCAAATGGACTGCTGAAGTGCTGTCTAGGGTCCATAAGTGCAAAAATGTTGTGTTGTGACTTATGGAGAAAATATGTGTATTAAATAAGCTTTGTTCAGGTATAAGTTATAGCGCTGCTGGCCGTGGCTTCACTGTTAATAAATCAACAGTGTATATTAAATAAAGTATCTTTAAACAGAAACACACGTAAGGTTATGTGTTGATCAATTGATGGAAATGTGACTAGAGGCTTCCAGGAATTAACTCTGTCTTTCCCCTCAGAGCGGTAGTTTACTATTCATGGATTCAGTGTTTGTGGAGACTTTCCAGAACATAACTACCACTACTAATAAGAATCGACTGTCGTACCTTCTTGAAACGGTTATTGTGAGGATTGGATGAGTCAATATATGTCAAGCATTAGTAGAACATAGCTCGACATGGCTCATCTATCAAGAACCACTGCACGGCCATTTCTTCTTCGAGGTCTTATTGCCCTACTGGCATCTGCCCAGGAAATGAGACATTGGTCCCTTCTGCTGTTGGATCCCCCAAGCCATCTGCTGGAGGTTCTGCTCCCCACCTCCCACCCTCCAACCCTGGCTGGGCCCAAAGAACAAGGAACAAAACCACCTCTTAGGGATTCACCAATATATGTGCACCCATCACACATGCTCTGCCTAGTCTGGGAAACTTGGCTCTTAAATCACATTTTCTACCGAATCTATCTTCTATGCCTTTGGAGCCTAAGGGCTTTTGACACTCAGAAGCAAGGAGACACATTCTTGTTTCTCTGCTTTCCACTTTCATGTCCTTCCCCTAAAGCGATGCAAAATCTTGGCTCAGCTTGAATATGAAGGAAGGGCCCAAGGGACAAGGAAAGACCAGGGGCAGTGGTGGGCAGATGGAAACAGTGGTCAATACTTGAAACATCTCACCGTCTTTTAAGAGACAAGTTGCCTTGTAAATCTAAAGAAATGTCTGGTCTCCTTGTGTCTTATCTCTTTGACCGGAGCATATGTGTAATTTTGACTGATTTTCCTTGTACTCTCAGCCTCCAAGAGGGCAGGTCACATCTGTCTTGTTAGTTGTTGTGTCCCCCGTGCCTAGCACAGTTCTTGGTGAGAGTAGGTGCTCCATCAGTGTCTACCGATAAACAAATGGGGTCAAGGACACACACACACACACACACATTCATACATACCCAGTAACTGGTACTTATGTTAACTCTCCAGGGTTCAGTGTGTATGTATTTGGCATAGGTAGGGACCTCATCTGACATTTCATTGCTATTTTTTCAACACACAAAAAAGAGTCAGAATTACTCTCTCATGAACTTCATGGGAACATGGGGGATCTTTAATGTGTCCTCCTACTGAGGTGAAGCAGCCAGTGGCACAGTGTTAGCTTTCTTGACTTGAGCTATTCCACCATTGGTGTTGAGATTGTTGAGCCATGCCTCTGAAGCAGAGAGGAACAGGCACACGGTAGGTGCAGAGTTTGACGCATATAGACTCTTTAGATTCTTTCTTCCTGAAACTCCCCTAATTTCCCATTTTATCTATTATAGTTGTGAACTGAAGAAAAAAATAATACATGTTTCTATATACTTGGACTTCTTCCAGGATGAACCATTGTTCAAGTTGTGTCATTAATTATGAAAGATAGCATCTGTCTCCCAAGCCATTCATTCTCATGAGGTTGGCTCTGGTCTGACTTTGACAACATGGCCCGGCTCTGTAAAGAAGGAGCCAGCTGGACCACTTGTGGGCCCTTCTTTGTAAAGGCTTGTTATCTAATATGGCAGCAGATGGCCTTTGGATGCTCCAGCTTATGATTTGGCCAATAGCCTGGTGATTGATTCCAGGATTCTCAATGAGGTTGATGTTGGCAGTAGAGATAAATGCAGTCTGGTTGTAGACGTGGGAGTTGGTGTTAGCCTTTGTTGCAGCTAAGATGACTAGGCTTTATTTAGGAGACTATCTTTGAAGATAAAATCCTTAGCTTAAGCCGAGGAAGCAAAAAGGGAAGCATTTAATGAAGTCCTACAGCCCTCTACTGGCCCTTATCATATCTGAAGGTGTGAATAGATGAAATGTTTCCATCCAGAGTTTCAATGTGGTATCTCTTAGAAGAATTTCCCTAAATGGCTCACTATTCCTTCAGGGCATGTTCTATTGTAATTTTTAGCTAATCTCATAGTAGCTTTGGGACAAACAAAACAGTTTTGTCTGTTTTGGTCTTTTTCCTCCCTCCCTAAGAGAAGAGAGTATTGGAAATTCTCTAAGTTACTTGTAGCATGCGTTAAGGTTTTACTTAACTGATTAATGATGGAACTGATGGGGAAGACGTAGATTAACCTTCTATAAGGCAGTAAAACTATAACTCTTCTGTAATAGTTTTGGGTTAATTTCTCTACCAGACTACAATAACATATTACAAATTATAGAACCCTATTAATGTCTGCAGATTAACCTTAATTTTACAGGACTGCACATCGCCGTGCTTTATCAGACGTGGATTGTTGGTCAATATCCTGTGACAACAAAGCCCCATTCCCCAAGAATGTCAGATGAGAGTAACGCAGGTTGATTGGAAACCGCTCTATCACCTGGCTACTCAAAAAGTGATATTTGGACTAGCAGCATTGGTGTCACTGGGGAGCTTGAAAGGAATGCAGAATCTCAGGCCCCACCCTAGATGTCCAGAATCAGAACCTGTGCTATAGAGATCGAATGTTCATATCCCTCCAAAATGCAGATGTTGAGAATCTAATGCCCAATGTGGTGGTATTAGGAGGTGGGGCCTGGAGGAGATGATTCAATGGAATCAATGCTCTTATAAATGGGGCCCTAGAAAGCTCCCTTTCCTCTTTGGCCATTGTTATGCTGAGAAGATGGCGGTCAATGAAGAAGCAGGTCCTCACCAGGCTCCAGATCAGCCAGTGCCATGATCTTGAACTTCTCAGCCTCCAAAACCATGAGAAATAAATGTTTGTTGTTTATAAGCTGCCAAGTTTATGGTATTTTTGTTATAGCAGCCTGAATGGACTAAGAAAATGTGCACTTTAACGAGACATCCATATAATTCGTGTGCGCATTGAAGTTTAGGAAGCACTGCTTTGCAATGATATTTTAAAAATCAAGCACTTAGAATTTTCACTCTTTCCGGTTTGAGATAAATTTTTCTTCTGTAGTACTTGCCACACACCACACTAGATGAGTGGTAAGCCCAGGTCTCGGGCCTCAGAAAGAGTCCTAGATCCTAATCACTGGGCCTAAAACGACGAAGTCCTTTCAACCAACTCCAGGCAGCTCGTCACCCTCAATGCGGTAGTTGTCTTCTCCTGCTTCTGGGTGAGGCTTTGGAATTAGGTTTTCTGTAGGAAACCAGCAGGGTTTCCTCGTTTTGGGCCCTGGTTCTGCCAATGTATGTGCTGGTGCTTTTCATGTATTGTCATGTTAACCCTCAGGAAACTCAGATGAGGAAGCGTCACCACCCCCAGTTCTCAGAGAAGTGCCCAAGATCACATGACTGGAAAGCACATGGATGGGAATCAAAATCAGGCAAAATTCCAGCCGCCTTCTTTCCATGCTGTCTCCTGTCACCTAATCACTGTAGCCCGTGGCTGTCTAGTCTAATTCAACTAGACACGCTCCAAACATCCTTCTACCTCTGAAAATTTTTGGATTCATTGATATGTTCATTGCTAATTAAGAGGAATCCTATAAAATTATTAATAACCAACATCATCTTGATATCATTAACTAAGCACCAGCAATAAATACACTCTTCAGGACTCCTCTGTATTCTTCGTGTATCTCACTTTAGTTCTAACTTATCATTTGTTACAGTTTTTTGAAAGTAGCTGTTGACTCATCTGCTTCTCCCACTTGGAATTGCCTTCTGGAGAGGAGGGGATGGTGTGCTATGTCTTATGTAGATTTATATTGCCAGAAGCTGGTAGAGTCCTTTACACATGTTTAGTACGCAATAAATATTTATCGAAGTACGCCAAACCAGTCAACATAAAACTGGACTAGGAAACCCTCCAATTATAGGACTCAATTGATATACTATAAACCCATCATTATGTGAATATCTATGTATTTATATTCATAAAATAAAACCACCATTCCATTGCACAGTGGAGGATTTATTTCACGTATCAATTCCTTCAAATGGACAGGGGTCTTCTGTTCTATGTTTTTTCTGCTCAGTGAAACAATAAGTTTGAAGGAAAGTGGCATAAATGATAAGAGAATTAAATGGCAGTATGACAACCATTGATCTGGTTACAAAGGATAAATAGTTTCAAAAAAAGGTTGCATAAGTTTGTCATAGGGTAAATTTAGGTCAGGAGTTCTCAGCTGGGGCCTAGTTTGCTCCCGAGGGGACGTTAGGCAATGTCTGAGACATTTTTGGTTGCCATAACTGCTGGTGGGGATGGAGAGGTTCTTCCTGGCATTTAGTGGGAAGAGGCCAGAAATGCTGCTAGACATCCTACAATGCACAGAACAGATCTCCAGGACAGAGAATGATCCAGCCCAAAATGTCAGTAGTGCCAAGATCGAGAAACCCCGATTTAGATGGACCCCCGGATAGTGCTAGACCTATAGTGTGTTCTTATTGGTTGATTGCTTGGCTCAGCACATGGCCTCTGACACCCTCAGCATCTCCACAATTGCGTAAAGAGAGTCATTGTCTAATGGAGATCCAGAGGCACCACAAGCCCCAGAACTGCCCTCTAAATCAGCGACAGAATGCAGCTGCCTCAAGGACATCCCCTTCCTCTCAGATCCTAGGACCCACCCTCCATGACAAGCCACCATATCTGCCATTTACCTGTTCATCTATACACCCATCACCTGTAACTGGACCTTATATTTTTGTTGGCACAGAAGGTGTGTTTTACTTCATTGCACCCCATTGGCCACCATTTCCCATAATTCTGCCTTCCAATGCTTTGGCACTCATGGCAGGATAATTTTATTTACTTTTGGGTTCAATGGTTAAACAGTTGTTCATCTGTAAATATCTTCTATGGTAAATTGCAACTAACCAGGAGGTGAAGTGACGAGAATCGCCCATTCTGCATAAATTAGGATTCATGGTACTTGGCATTCAGATTTGTGACCCTGGGGTCAGGGTTCATGTAAGTTTAGGTATTTAGGGTTAGAGAGAGAGAATTCCGTGAGTTCTCTTTTCTTCCTTGATTCTCTGGTTTGTGAGGATGTTGTCTTTATGTGGGAAATAAAATGGAGACTTCATTCACACAAGCAAAACAAAAACAGAAACAAGCTGTTGTGTCTGGGTGAATATTTGTGTTTGATGAGGCGTGATGGAGGCTAACATGTAAATGTATGTGACAGGAGTGTCAGCCTTACACAAGCTCTTGACTCAGGTAGAATATGTGTTTGGCATCCATCTCCTTACTTCTCCAGACCTTCTCCCACCCCATGGTCTGGCCCCTTCAGCCTGGTACTCTCAGAAGTCACTGATGCCCGCCACCAGGAGGAACATCTGAGGAGCACTTACTCCTTTGGTGCTGAGTAGTGAAATGCCTTGTCCATACCAAGAGCACTTGCATTTTAACTCAGGAACCCCAAAGAATGAATCACCAATAATAAGATTTCAAACATTAGGCCATTAGGGTGGGATCGATTTTGAGGAGTCCTTCCTCAGTGTCCCTCAAGTCATACTGTCTTTAAGCAAAAGTAGGTAAAACAAACACCAGAAAGACTTCAGATCAGAGTCCTGTGAGATAATAATAATGTTTTTAAAAATTCATGTTTAAATTTTTGCTCTTATTTTTTTCCTGTGGCTATCAACTAGAAACAAGCACCTTTAGCTTCTAACAAAGGAAAGAAGACAGGTTCCAAGGCTGTTTGATCTTTGCAAACTTTTGTCATCCTAGGAAACTTATTAATAGATAAATGACAAAACGCATCATTGTATTTTGTTGCATTCAGAAATTGGTTTTCTTTATGGTCAGGAATTTTAGTTCTAAAGGTGTGTAAAGAGTACAGTTTAGCACGGCCACAGGACTTCTGATGGTGGCAATATTTACTAAGCATTTACCGTGTATCTGGCACTGTTCCGTTTTCCAGTCATGACCCTACTTGTAGGTTACTCTTTTGTCATCATCCCCATATTATGAGTGACGAAGTCCAAGGTCACAGCACGTACATGCCAGAGCCGGGTCTTGAACCCATGCTTCCTGGCTGCAGGTTTCTTAGCCTCTTGCTGTGTGTTACCTCTCCAGTCAAAACCAGGCGCCTCTGCTGTCCTCAGGGAGCTTTCCCACTGACGGGATGGGCCTGCACATGATGAAAGGGAGAGAGTCCTTCTAAATATGCTAATGCAGCTCTTTCTTACTTTTCAGGTCTCGGAGGTGCCCTGGGCTACATTTTGGGCGCCATTGACTGGGCGCATCTGAAACTGGGAAGAATGCTGGGCACAGAATTCCAGGTCATGTTCTTCTTCTCCGCCTTGATGCTTACTTTGTGTGTTGTTATTCATCTGTGCAGTATTCCTGAAGCCCCACTTAGAGATGTTGCAAAGGATATACCCCCCCAGCAAGACTCCCAAGACCCTCTCTTGTCATCAGACAGAATGTATGAGTATGGGTCTATCGAGAAAGTTAAAAACGGTTATATAAACCCAGAGATGGTGCTGCAGGGAGAGAAAACAACAAATACCCAACAGGTAAGGATGCAAATTCTTTTTTCTTTACTTGGGAAAAATATTCTTGTTCTTACCCTTTCTTCTTATTATTATTTGTCGTCGTCTTTTTTATTATCCTTTGTCTTTGTTTTGTTTGCTTATTTGATGTGTGGAGTTTTGTGAAGTCTAAGTGAATCCTCAAATCCCCAGTAGCTATTATCCCTTGGAATTAAAACTTTGCACCCAAAAGGAAACATGTATGTCTTTTCCTCTGGTTCTCTTGTCTCTTACTCTTTTCAGGGCATTGAACCAGGGAAGATGAAGCCAGTTGGAAAATGTTAGACCATAAGAGAAGCCTGGAACCATCCTCAGGCCACAAGAAATATCTTCACTTCTTAGATTAGTATTACAAATTTGTTCCTCCAAATGACAGCATCCTCGGTTTGGATAAACTAAGAGGTTATTGGGATGAAGCCTTCATTTTATCTTGATCACACAGCAAATAGAGAAAATGTGAGAATCTACATCTCCGGAGGCCAGGCTAGACCACCTTTCCCTGCACCAGGCTGCCTCAGGAGAGCACCCAACCCCCTGCCCATCCCAGTTAGCCTGGATCTGCCTTGTCGTACAGTTCTGCAAGGCAACCCATGCCATCATTAAAAGATGTGTGTGTTTTTGAAGATTTATTTGACATAATATTCAGATAAAACACGCAGACACATACAAAATGATCTCCTTTTTGGGCAAAGCTACACATATACAGGGAAAAAAAGAAAGGATATATATCCCAATGTTAGTTGAAGTTATTTTCTCTGGGTGATGGGGTAACAAGTGTTTTAATTTTCTTTTCAAAACCCTTCAGTATATCCAACATTTCTATGATGGGCAAGTATTACTTTGAAAATAAAGAAAAAATAATGTCATGGTTTAAGGAACAAAACAAGGCAGGGTTCTACTACAGGTAAGTAGACATTACCCTGAGAGATTATCCCGGCCTCTTTGCCCCATTGATAGATTATGACTTCCTGCCAAAGAGTTACCCAACAGAGGCTGTTTCACTCCATTCGCAACTCATGTTGTGAGGAGCATATGAAATCAAGTGTGTAGAAGTCTTATGGAAGGCCTAAAACCCTCCACACTCATAAGAAAATAAATGCATCAAATACAATTAACTTTCTAGTATGTGCCACATACATACACACTATAGGCTGTGAATGATTTTATTTGATTTAAAAACAAAATAAAACAACTTGAGAATAAAAAATAGAGTAACATATCTTAGGCTCAAAGCCAAGCAACTAGCTCTTCTATTCCAAATGTGCATCTGGGGAGCGTCCCGCTGAGCAATGGGAGTCTACCCGACATCAGGGCCGGGACGCTGGCCGTCATTGCTTGTCAAAGTCATTACTTTCCAAAATGAAGGTGGTTGCACAATTTGAGAACTGGAAATTTTTTTTTTTAATGGCAAGAAACCTGAATTATTTCAGGGTTCAAACCAGATCCCACAAAATCCATCTGCAGTTTCTCACATCACCATTGCTCAGTTCAACCTTTCAGTAGGCTTCTTTTGAGTGTACTTTTGCAAAGTTCTCTTCCCTCCCAATGGCTCTGTGCCTTTTCACTTATGAATCCATCACCACCCAATCTCCAGTTGATGAAGGCACACAATACATGCAGTAAAACTCCCGGAGGCTCTGAACCAACAAGAGGCCTTTACCAAGGGAATTGATGAGTCAGGGAATAA
Organism: Equus caballus; assembly: GCF_041296265.1. Taxonomy (NCBI): domain Eukaryota; kingdom Metazoa; phylum Chordata; class Mammalia; order Perissodactyla; family Equidae; genus Equus; species Equus caballus. The sequence goes on from NC_091704.1 coordinate 45,545,523, forward strand.
GATGCCAGCTGAATTTTCATTCTGAGTTAAAATACCCAAAGGGGCTTTGGATATTTACATTCTCAGCTTTTACAGAAATACTGGGCACAATATGAAAGCTCATATTTATTTTTGGTTGAAAGGAAAAATTAGGTTAACAATAAAAGCAGGGTGAAAATTATGTATAAGGCAGCATAAATTAATATTTGGAATGAGGCTGAGCTCTTGCTGGCCAGATTAACTTTTTAAAATTTTGCATTTTTGGAAAGAAGGGAAGAAAAGTGAAGATAAATCATTTAGTCTCAGGCGTGAAAATCAGGCTGTTGTTTCTCCATCTGTACCTTTCGCTGCTTCTTCCTGTGGTTGAGTAAAAAGTAATAATTCTACATTGAGTTTCTGTTACAGTCGCCATTTATTTTGACAGGTACCATATTTTACATGCAGAAAACAGTTATTTTTCCCAACTCCAAGGGAATGTCTATACTTTTTAATACTGAGATTAAGTAAAAGAAAACTGGTTCAGTCGTGGTCAGTAGGTTGAATACTACAAAACTGATGAATTAAAAAATCAACTTACACCACAAACCTACAATGAGTAAATATAATTTTACACAATAAAGAAGTAAAAAGCATAATTATGTAAGGTTAAGAATTTTAAAATAATATACTGTTATAGTTAAAAAAGAAAAGCTCAGGAGACTGTCTTGTAAATGAACCAGCCAGGATTCAATTTCATTATGTCAAGATTCAGAATAAATAAAAATCTGACAAGAAAGACCTGTTAACCAGCCATGTTGATGTTTACAGTCTCAGTGTCTTCAAGGCAGCCGACTGCTTAATATTTCCAAGGTTTCTTTCTTCTCTTATACGACAAGGTGTTAAAGGTTGTTTCATTCTTTGTATTTCAAAACAGTGTCTCAATAGTTCAAAACTTCTCATTCTCTCAAGGCTCCTGATACCAAAAAGTTGTAGCCTCCAGTTTTAACATAATTTAAGCCTAAATTAAAAAATTTGGGGCACATGTGCTCATTTTGTGTGTGTGTGTGTGTGAGGGGGTGTGTGTGTGTGTGTGTGCGTGTGTTCTAAGTGTTCTCAATTCTGACTCAACATAGAGCTCATTTACATGTGTTGGCTGGTGGCAGGATCCAAGGAAATAAACTAGAAGGAGGTACCTGGCCAAGAGCAGAGAGCTGATTGGCTCTCTGTATTTGTTTTCTATTGCTACATAACACATCACCACAAATTTAGCAGCTTAAAACCACATCCATTCATTATCTCATAGTTCTATAGGTCAGAAGTCTGGATGGGCTCAGCTGGGTTCTCTGCTCAGGGTCTCACAAGGCTGAAATCAAAGTGTCAATGGAGGTACATTCTCATCTGGAGGCTCAACCGGGGAAGAATCTGCTTCTGAGCTCATTCAGGTAGAATCTAGTTCCTTACAATTGTAGGACTGAGGTCTCTGTTTTCTTGCTGGCTGTTGGCCAGGAGTCACTCTCATCTCCTAGAGGCCACTCTCAGTTCCTTTCCACATGGCCCACTCCACCTTCAAAGCCAGCAATCCTTGTGTTTTGAAACTCTTTGACTTCCCCTTCTATTCTCAGCAGGAGAAAACTCTCTGCTTTTTAAAGGGCTCATGTGATTTGATTAGGGTTACCCAGATAATCTCCCTTTTGATTTAACTCAAAGTCAACTGATTTGTAACCTTAATTATATCTGCAAAATTCCTTTGCTGTATAACATAATATAATCATGAGGTAACACCAGGGGATGGAGATCATGGAGCCATCTCAGAATTCAGCCTACCACACTTTGAGTCAAGAAATCTAAGAATTATAATCATCTGAGGGCTAGCTTAGATCTGTGAGCTTTGTCCTCATGCAGTGGTTCTGTCTTTCAAAGATAGGACGCTAAATGTCTCTTACATCTTGGCCCAAAGAAATCTCCCTTTCCAGTCCCTTCACCCTTAGGTCCCCAAAGCCCCATTATGGGCCTGAAACTGCTAAGTATCCACACTTAACAGAACACCTCCTATGAGACATCTTCATGGAAACCGTGGTGCCATGCCCACAAAGTGTGACCCTGTGTGATGATCGACTGACAGATACGTAACATGGCTGTGTGCTCTGTCTCCCACAGCTAGTTTGCATGTCTGCTCTGAAGGTCACACCTGTCTCATGTTTTATTCCAGACTCGGAGGACAATGACCATGAAGTCACTGCTGAGGGCACTGGTGAGTATGCCTCCCCACTACCGCTACCTTTGCATCAGCCACCTCCTTGGATGGACCGCCTTCCTGTCCAACATGCTCTTCTTCACAGATTTCATGGGCCAGGTAATGAACATGTCTTTGCACACACACAATCATTGACTTGCACATCAATCCCTCATTCAGCACCTGTCAAGTTTCTACTGGGCTGACCTCTAGGATGGGCACGGTAAAAATGTAGAAAGGAGTACCTTCAAGGAGCTGGCTTACAGACAGTTTCTAGAGGCAAGTCACTACACCCTAGACAATGAGAGGACACTATGGGACCAGTACTTGATTAAATACAACAAATAGGGAAAAATTGATGTGAGCTATAGTGGTCATAACAGGCTTAATAAAAGAGGTGCAGCATGATCCGGGCCTTGAAGGGTAGGAGTTAGAAAGAGAGAGGAGAGGGAGGAAACATTCCGAGCAGGAACAAGAATGGCATGCTTGGAGATGAGTCAGAAGCCTGTTGTCTGTACCAGAAGATGGGTTGCCTAAATTGGGTTGGGCCAGATGTTAGGCGAAAGGAGGAGTGTTAATGATCCAGGGAGAGGATAGGATTTGTTAAGGCTTGATGTAGTAAGCCTTAGGACTTCCTTAGGTCCTTGAGTAGAGGTGTGAAAGAATGAAAGGGGTGACATGGTCATGGGAGAATGAGGTCTGTGCCCTAGGAAAAGCTCCTCATGGGTGGAGAGCAGGGTATATGAGAAGGGGCATATGTGAGGGGCAGAGTATATGAGAAGGGGCATATATGAGCAGAGTATATGATAAGGATCACACTGCATTTGTAGCTCAACAACCCCAAATCTCTCTTTCAGATTGTGTACCATGGGGATCCCTATAGTGCACACAACTCCACAGAGTTTCTCATCTACCAAAGAGGGGTCGAGGTTGGATGTTGGGGTTTGTGCATCAACTCCGTGTTTTCCTCACTTTATTCTTGTAAGTCTCCTCTTTCTAGGAGTGTCTTCTAAAGAGCTCTGGTCTAGCAGAATCTTGCATTTTATATTTCTATATTTATTATTTGCTCTTTAAAATACTAGATTCTTGATAAATATATGGAGGTCAGGTAACAAGATGGTGAAGTGTTGGACGGACGAAGGATGGAGTTCCAGCTGGAAGTGGTGATCGGCAGCAAGTCTCTGTTCTGCTGGAGTTGGATCATTGGCGGAGTTTCATGGATATGCTTATCTGATTTGTGGATGACACAAAACAGCAGGGATGGTTAATATGCTAGGTGACAAAATTAACATGTAAAATGATCTTCGCTCAGATGGGCAGGGTGGTATGTTACAGGAGCACTGTTCCAGGATTGAGAGTAATGGCTTTCTTTCTTAGGTACCAGCTTTCCATGGGGTCTGGAGCCTGTTAACCCCCACTTAGCTAAATTTCAGCTGTGAGGACACTGTAAACAAAGGGATTTCTTCGATTGGTTTTAAATAAGTCCAAACTGATGTTACTTCAACTCCAGGGCATCACATAGACTCATTTTGTGCTTGCTAATGTGGTTGGAAATCTCCAAGCCCTGTATACATTGAATCAAGTGAAAAGTCTGGCCTATAAAATGTATGCAGTTTCCCTATTTGGAGTGGAAATTGGGCTCCTGATAATGGGAGCTCCTCCAGGATTGTGGGGAGAATAACTGGTCCCTGACTTGGAGCTCTAGGCTTTGGACAGGCCCAGGGGACGGCAGTGGGATGGCCCAGGTGGGGCAGGGGGAGGTGATGTAGGACATTCCCCGTTACCATTCTCAGAGGCATCATTCTATCATTGACGTGTGCTTCTTATGGGGCAAGAGGGTGACATATACAATGACCCCTGGTTTGGTGTTTAGCCTTCCACCTAGCCATAGCACGGCAGGAAATCTGCTTCAAGATCAAGAAAATCTCTTCAAAATATAGCACAATTGGGAAAAGGGACCTAATATAAACATACAAGGAATTAGTGAGCCAAATAATCATAAAACCATAACATTCATTATTTTTAAATTTATGACAACCAAATAGTGGTGGCTTAAATCTTACATTTCCTTAGCAAAATTCTCCCTTTTGCTCTTAGAGTATATGAACTAAGAAAATTCCAGGAGGAAAACTTCAAGTATTTAAAATAGAATTAGGGAGCATTAGACTAAAACGATCTAATAAATTATCCATCTTAGTCCCTTTGTGCTTTCAAGAGGTGGGAGGACTATTTACTATGACTTTTATTCTTGTAAGAGGAACACATTTTTCCACAAATAATCAGCATTTTAATTTTGTGTCAATTTTAGCTTTTTTCCCCCTCAAAGAATCCCTACTAAGTACTATTCCATTAGTCTAGTTTGAGTTCCTGTATGAGTTTCATGGCATTTGAAAATTAAAAAGCATGTTATTTTTAGGCCCTTCCTAGTTAAAAGCCCTATGTACAAAATAAACTATAATTTGAATCGTGTTCCAAAGTTATACTCACATACAAATCTTTGGGATCCCTATCATTGTGAATTAGAACTAGAATTTTATTTATAAAATACCAGCCAACCCTGCTTAAGGATCTTCAGGGGCTCTCATGCCCATAGGATAAAGTCAAAGTCCTGAGCTTGGAATTCTAGGATTTTCCATTTGGTCTGGTTCAAACTTTGACCTCTCTCACTTCCACACAGATTAACTATCCCTGATGACCCACTACACGGACTTTCTCATCTCTGTATATTTGCTGCTGCTTTTGTTGTCTTCTTCTATCTGAGTTGCTCTTTCTACTTCCCCACTAGACAACTCCTAGTCATGCTTTTAGACCCAGCTCAAATATTACCTCCTCTGTGAAATCTTTCAGTTCTTTCCCCCTGCACCCCAACCCACCCTGGGCAGAATCAATCATTTCCTTAAATTCCAGAGCACACTATATAACCTTCTCTTTTGTACTCATCACATAACATCAGGTGCAGATCTCAAATTTCTATCCAGATGGAGCTTGACAGGGCAATCTGGCTGCTGGGGTGGCAGGTGGGGTATGGTGATAAAGGACTTGTTTTCAAGTTCCTTTTGCATGGCAGGCACACTTAGATCAATGAGAATAGCAACACTGAGTACTGAAATATAGCCAATTGTTCATATCATACGCTACTATTCATAACTCGTACTTAAATTTCCCTCCAGTCCTAACGAGAGGCACAGTGTAAGGATAAGACCACTACTGGGTATCAGACTCAGCAGAGGGTAAGTCAGCTTGGCCCTTAAATTTACTGATTTCTCTTCATGGATAAAGCATTCTTTGCCAGACTTTCAGTCTTTGTACCGAAGTTATCTATGTTTCCAAATAGCTCTTTATCGTTCTTTGTTTTCTCCTTGGCTGGCGTACACACTTGCATGAGAGCATTTCCCTAATGAATATTGATGATATCTTTTAGGTATTGAGACATGTTAGATTGCATTTACTGCATAAACAAAATCACTAAGCAAACAGAAACTGACCTGGCTTTATACTGCCTTCATTCTCAACCTTGACAACAGCCTTCCAAGGTGAATTTAATAGAGGAAGCAATGTTGCTCACTTATCATTTTCAGAACAGTCTTCCATCAGATGACCTGAGACAGTGTTTAGTCTCATAATTGATTCAAATGTAATACAGGTTAGGTTTCTTGTCTATGTGGTGTAAGTCCAATAACTATTTGGATAGATATGGGAAATTTCATTCCTGAATAGGCACATTTCACGTATCTATTGTTTATCCCCTGGGTTCGTGTGTTTCAGTAGAATGGAGCAGGGGAAAGATAAGGAATGTATGGGTTAAAAACAACTGATTAAAAAAGGAAGATTTTTTTGAAAGCAATTTTTCCTGCCATGGTGTAAAACATTTTAAGGCAGAATTTTCAAAATTTTAAAGTGAGCTCTACCACCGTACTTTTGTGAGCAAGCCAAATTTACCTGATGGGAGGGGACCCAAGTTCAAAGGGAACCATCTTCAGCCCAGCCTGTATTGGTTGAAGTAATGACAGCCACCACTACCTGGATGTCTCCTATGTTCTCAGCATTGGGCTGAGTGATTTCACAGACATTTAATCTCATTTGATCCTGACTACCAACCCAAAGAAGGGTTTTATTAGTCCCATTTTTCAGATGAGGAAGCTGAGGTTTTGAGAAGTTGAGGAGGCTGTACGTAGAGGGTGAGGGAGCCAGCAATGGGGAGGTGCCAGGTGCAGTGGGAGCCCCTTACCAGCCTGGGAAGGGTTGGAAGCCAGAAAAAGTGTCTGCACATAATGCACATCCTTGACTTCCTTCTCAGGTGTGCAGACAGCATTCAGCTGCGGGGCAAAGAAGAGGATTTGGCTCATTCTGTAAAATCTGGTTGTTTTCATTTCCTCCAACCTGGCTGTGGGCCATGGGGCCAAGATAAGCCTGGGTTGTTGTTTGGTCCCATTAGCCTAGATCCCAGTGAATCAGAATGACCCCCACTTTTCGTCCATGTCTTGCAGCCCCAGGGCCCCACAGCCAAGGCTGGCTTTCCCACCACCCCTGTTGCATGCTGTTGCTATCCAGCTGCCTGCTACACAGTGCCTGGTCCTCCTTCCCTGTGGAAAAGAAAATCAACCTAGCAAGGCGATTTCCAGCTCTCCTTTATGCAAAGGGTTTAAAACGGATTCCAAAAGCCAGCTGTTTTCAAGCACAGATAGGGAAGTTCTTTTGTTCCTGACTCAGTATCAAAGGAAGGCTTCTAAAAAAAGTGAATCCTCAAAAGAAGGGATTATCTGAAATTATTAAATGTGGTGAGACACAGTCAGCTGTAATTTCTCCCTCTCTTCTCCCCACAGACTTTCAGAAAGTTTTGGTATCCTATGTTGGATTAAAGGGTCTTTACTTCATGGGGTATTTGCTGTTTGGCCTGGGGACAGGATTCATCGGGCTCTTCCCCAACATCTACTCCACCCTGGTCCTGTGCACCTCGTTCGGCGTGATGTCCAGCACCCTGTACACCGTGCCCTTTAACCTCATTGCCGAGTACCACCGCGAGGAGCAGGAGAAGCAGGTGCGTCATTGACCCTCTGTGCTGGGTAACATCTGGACTCCTCTGAAGCTGGGGGAGTTGGTACGAAAGTGTAGAGCAGAGCTTGAAACAGCAGCCCTGAAGTGCCCAGCCACATGTAATGATGGTCCGGCCAAGGCACGATCAGCTTTCCCAGCCCACCCCTCTCCTCCTTACTCTGAAGCCCTGTGCACCTGGGAGCATCAGGGCAGTACCGTTAACCACATTTGTCTGATTAGGAAAAGAGGGCTCAGGAATGCTGAGAACCAGCCTACACTCATATAGGGTCAAAGAAAGGGGAACCCAGGGATTCTGACAACTGCCCCAATGTCCAGCACACCTGCAGCATTTCCGGGTCCCCCCGACCCCCAGCACTGCAGAGGTGCATAGTGGGATTTCTGGGAGTTATTGGTTGAGGGTAAGAAATTCTTAGGCAATGTTTTCCTTGGAGTCCCGATTTCAGTAAGTCAGACCCCATGTGCAGGGAAGAAGGTTGGGGTTGCAGGGGGTCACCCCCACCAGCTGCCTCAAGGGAGGCCCATCTCCACCTTGGAGCTCTGGCTAGAGGGCCAGGCAATAAAGCCCTAAAAGAACACTAGGTTGGGTATTTCTGCTCTAAAATTACCTCCTTTTCTTATCAATATATGCCACTTTTTCCCCATGAAAATAGGCTTACATTTCTTTACCTGGAGCAGTGATGTAAAAGCTAAAGAGATACCTTCGAGTTTAATCCACCACAGCATGAAACTGCCAAAACACTGAACACGTGCACATGACTGCAATGCCGGCTTTCTTTTCCATCATTTAATCCAGCAAACGCAGCAGGGTGGAATTGCACCACGAGTTCAAACCGTTCAAACAAGAGTTGTGGCAGTCCTTATCCCCTGGCAAACGTTGTCACTAATGTTTCAACGCGTGACAGGGGTTTGCTGTTAAAAAGACAGCTATCAAAAAGAACGGTCCCCCCAAAGAGAGAGTTGGATGGGACTAGGGCAAAAGCACGTAAGCTTTGAAACCTGGATTCAAATCCTGCCTCCCCCACTTGGCAGCTGTGGGACACTGGGGATGTTATTCATTTATTTATTAAATATCACTTAAAATGAGTTCATTTTTAGATGGAGTAATATATTCTCATGGTTCAACAATCACAACGATATGCAGCTATACTCTGAGAAGTGGCTCTCATCCACCCTTCCCTCTACTCTTTTGGGTTTTTTATCTTTCCAGCATTTTTTCATGAAAATCAAGCGAATAAGAATCTGTTTTCTTGTTTCCCGTTTCTTGTTCAAAGGATCATAGGCATTTTTCTGCACAATGATTTTGTTTTACTTAATAGCATAGGAATGATCATTCAAACTCTGAGCCTCAGTTTCCTAATCAATCAAATGAGAACAATATATGCACCTTATAGAGTTATCAGAAAATTAAATTAAACAAAAAGCACAGGTAATGATCTTATCACGTTGCCTACCTCACACCTGGCAGAGACTCAAAACATGGTAGTTAGTATTATTGTTATCATGATAATAATGTGGGCATCTGGGGAGGTGGTGATGATGAAATGAAGTAACATATGTGAAAGAACCTTGCACAAGGCCTAGCACGTAAAAGACATCCAATAACTGGCAACGCTATGAACAAATTCAGACAAAATATCAACTATAATCAATATTAATATATTAACCAAATATCAAACATGTTTTGAAAGGGTGAATTGCTTTTTTATGTTGCTTCTCCTATGTATATCAGTGATTCAACATCCTTCTAAAAATGTTTGAATTTTTAACACTAAGGGAAGGAAAGAAATGGGCTATTGATTGAGTTTCTACTACGTTGAATTTACTGACTTCTTAGGAAGAGATAATTTTGCATGTATTAACCATTTAACCCTCATAGGTGTTAACAGTGGAGTTGAAGACTTTGAAGCAAGTAGGGAAGGCAGCCTCAGGCAGGAGAGTGGAGCCTCCTGGTGGCCTTAAATCAGGGGCTGGCAAACCATGGCCCACTCGCCAAATGTGGCTTGCCACCTGCTTTTGTACAGTCTGTGAACTAAGAATTCTTTTGACATTTTTAAATGATTTTTTTTAAATCAATAGAAGCATAATATTTTGTGACGAGTGAAAATGACATGAAATTCAAATACCAATGTCCATAAAGTTATATTGGAACACCAGATGGCTTGTGTATTATAGCTGCTTCTGCACTACAATGGGAGTCGTGTATTGCAACCAAGACCATGTGACCTCCAAAGTTGAAAATACTTATTATCTGGCTCTTGACAGAGAAACGTTGCTGACTTCTGCCCCCGAGGATAGTTCGTCTAGATCAAATGCTGTTCCTGTGTTTCCCTTGCAGAGGCGGCAGGCCCAGGGAGGGGACGTGGACAGCAGTGGGCGAGGACAGGGCCTGGACTGTGCTGCCCTCACCTGCATGGTGCAGCTGGCTCAGATCCTGGTCGGAGGTGGCCTGGGCTTCCTGGTGAACATAGCAGGGAGTGTTGTCGTCGTGGTGATCACGGCCTCCGTGGTGGCGCTGATCGGCTGTTGCTTTGTGGTTCTCTTTGTTAGATATGTGGCGTAGGTCAATAAAGAGACATTGTCTCCAATCTCAGTGGAGCATATGGAAGAAAATCAATCTTTTCTTTAGCTTTGCCCTTTGGATGCCCATGTTATGATTTTAGGGGCGGTAATCTGTCTGCCTCTCTTTCAGCCAGCCCTCTGCACAACAGTCACCATATTTCAGAGATCGTTTGTCTTAGGAAAGACTGGGCTATGCCTCTGTTCACTGGTGGCAATGGGTAAGTGTGGGTTAGAGTGCCTACATGTGCTTTTCTCAGTGCCGGGGCGTGGAGGAGCGGGGTCTCTTTTCCACCGGGCATTTCAGGCCTTGACGTTTTGCAGACCGTTCTACATGTGATGCTTGGATTGATTCTATGATGTGTTTTTTTTTTTTTCTTAACCAGGGATCCATATATAGTTGGGAGGGTCACATTTTTCATCAAATTCACCAATACTCAAAATAGTGCTGGTGATTTATTTTATGATATTAATTTACTCATATTTAACTTGCTCGTAATTCATTCATGTTAATTTATGATATCCCTGACAAGTCTGCTTGAACGTCTCGTGCTGGAGGATTTACCACTTTAACACAGCTCATTTCATTGACACAGTAAAAATATTTCTCTCTAGCCTGCACGTCTGTTCCATATGAACCCCTCTGGGGTCCATATTGAAAGTCTTTGGAAAACAGCCTCCTGTTTGTCCTATGATCGTCTCTTCTCCACTCGAAGTGTCTCTCTTCTCTCCTCCAGCCATATCCTCCAAGCGCATCTTCCGTGATAGTTTTCAGCAGCCTTGAGAGGCAGCATGGTTTAAGAGAAAGACCACGAGCTTTGGAGCCGGGCTTGTTTTGAATCCTAGCTTTGCTGCTCATCAGCAAACTACTGAGCCTTCTCAAGCCACATTTGCTTGTCTATATATTTCAGGTAACAATTCCTACCTCGGAGAACTGTGATGATTAATAATACCTATGTCTTATAGGTAATGATACCTAAGTTACTGAGTGCTTACCACTGTTCTAAATGTTTTCCATGTATTAACACAGCAGTCTTGGGGGTGGATGCTATTACTGATCTCCATTTGGTAGACGAGGAAGCTCAGGCAGTGAGGTATCATGTAGCTCACTTGAAGCTACTCACCTCGTAAGTGGCAGAGCTGGGACTTGAACCCAGGCTTTCCGACTCTGCTGTTTCTCAGGAGAACAGCACATAGCATGGAGGCTGGCAATTGGTCTGCGCTCCATGAATGACGACTATTGTCACTATTGTTAAAGGCTCATCATCCTGTTCCCCCATGCCTAGATCTGCCCCGGTCCTTCTGGGGTGTTTGTCTACACAACTCCAGATGTGCCTGAGCAGTGCAGAATGGAGATTTGCCCACATGTTTTTACAAGTTAAAAATGTATGTGGTTCCTTCTCCCACCTCATCTTAGAGTCTGGTAGTGTAGTCATCGCCTCAGATGAATTTCTAACTTACCAAAACCTTTGATCCTGGAAGGGGTTTTGGAGAAAGGAAATGAGCTGCCTTTGAGAACAGGGACATTAAGATTTGGGCTGCCGCTTTGGTTGACTTCATGCATAGTAGAATGGATGGGTTCAGTAGCATGGCCAGGCCCCTGCAGTGTTGGCTCCTTTAGGGTAGCGGTGCTGAGAAGAGGAAACATGCTCTGGTTGTTCTTTGGAAGGCTTTGGGTCCTCTTTCACACAACTGCTGGGTCTGTAAGGGGTACAGGCCCACTGCTAACTTTTGCAGGGCCCCGGCCAAGAAGGTCTGCAGCCCATCCCACTTCCCTCCTCCTCCCACTCTTAGTTCTGTCCAGCACTGAGAGCGCCCTGGTGTGCACTTTCCACTGGCACATCCATAGCCTCCCCAACCCCTTACCCACTACCACACCTCAGCCACCCCTCACACCCACCAGTGCAGACTCAGTGGTGTGGTACGCCCTCTGGAGGATGGACCCAAGAAAGGATCCATGAAGGCCTTGTAAACGGACTCAGGGCCATTTAGATGGGAATTCTGAGGTCTCACGTACTGGAGCATAATCTAGAAGGTAAGGGGGGCTGGGCACAGGCTCCAGGCGACTCTGTGGATTCCTTGCCGTGTGGGGAGTGGTGCAGCTGGGAGGAGAAGGCTGAGCAAAGCCCTCTAATAAACAAACCCAGGGCAGGGGCCCTGGCAAGCCAAGTCTAGGGGCAGTACTGAAGAGTACCAGCCTGAGAGCGTAGCCAGAGAGCAGATCCAGTGTCACTGTGTTGCAGCCTCCCTCTCTTTCCCAATTCTCCGATGGTCTCAAACTGGATCTCTGTTGTCTCACACTCTCTCTCCCCTTGCCATGCATCAGCTCACAGGTTGCTGCTGCAATTCTCTTGATTGCCTCCTTTTCGTTTTAAGAGCCCACTCTGTGCTGCTACTGGGTTATCACACCTGTGACCGGGCAGTGCCAGCGTGTTGGGGTATGTCTGGAGCACCCGGTGGATCTGGCCACTTCTACTTTGTGTGTGTATGTGGAGAGGGAGGGGGAGGACAGGGGACTTACACTGAAGTGGTCACTCCCTCCTGCCCACTGCTCAACTGCCACCTGCAGAACACACAGCTTCCTTATCCGGCACCAGGCACTCCAGGCTCCCACAGCTTATCCCATGTTTTCCAGATCCCCGATTCTTTCCAGACCTGGCTGGGCTGTCTTCTCAGGCCTGAGTGTGCTGTTGTTTCACTCTGAGCCTTGCTCTAAGCCTCTCCTCATGGTGCGTCTCATTTTTTGCCCCCACTCAGGTCCCCCTGAATTATATTGGTATATTTATTCCCAAATGAAGTCATCTCATTCTTTTGGGGAGGTCAGATGCGAAACAACTGCATCTTCCCCTGGCTTCCTTTCTCCCTCTCTCCTTCACATCATCAGTTCCAGAGAAGCAAGGTCATGACTGACCTAGAGGAACGATCAAGGCAAACTCCCAGTGCCACAATGTGGATGATGGTGAGCAAGTGCTCAGAGGACCCAAGGGGACACAGCACCAGCATTAGGAAAGAAACAGCACCGAGCCACCTCTCTTGCTTTGCCCACCCATCTTTGGTCTCTGCAAAGCTTAGAAATGGAATCATTTGCAGAGTTCAGTGTTTATTTCATGATCACTTCTCCAAGGATTGTTCTGGTGATTAAAGATTTAGAAATGAAGGAGTAGGTGATCTGGAAGTGTCACCTGAAGCTGAAGGCCTTCTAATCTGGACCCTCGAGAAGGCAAAAGTAGTCATCTGTGGCCAGCCACAGCACGGTCTTTATTATAAGTGAAACTCTTTTCAGATGGAGCCCTGGATCAGCTAGTGGGATAAGGAAAGGAGCTAGAGCATGCATATTTCCCCCCACCACACACGCTCAAATATTCAAATACTTTACTCATTTAACTTAACTCCACCGAGGTTTGAATGAGCGGAGAGAATCCAACTTAAAAAGGCTTTAACTACCTTTGGGAACCCAAGTGCTTGTTCTCTGTATACCAATGACATGTTCTCTCTGGGACAAAATGTCCCATTCCCAAATAAAACAACTGCAGGGACACCTAAAACTTAATAGAAATCCTGCAGGAGAAAGGGAAGCCACTCAGCTTTGCTTCCTCCCTCCCTCCACCCCATGCACCTGACATTCTAACCTCAAAGCCTTTTTGATCACTGCATTTCCTCAGCTTCCAATCTCCTCTCTACATCCCCACTCCCTGTCTAAATTGACATTTCTGCCTGTCTAAATTGTACCCATATTTCTAGGTCCATCTCAGATACCACTTTGACCAGGAGGTCTCTGATCCCCCAGCAGAAACAAGCTTTCCATCACCTGTATTCCCACAGCATCTTCTTTTAGTCCTTACCATGACATTGAACTCATTGTTCCATGACTTACTTGCCTCGTGCACATGGCTGTATCTCCTTTGAGTGTAGAAGTCAGGAATGTGTCTGGTTCATGTATGTGATCCTAACACCCGGTATGCGGCTTGGCACACAATAGGCATTCAAAAAATAAATTGTTGATTTCAACTGATTTGATCACTTCCTTGTTGATTCTTTTGTTCTTGTGGTAGACAGAAGTCATGGTCTTTGCTTCCTCAAGTCATGATCTCAGAAGCCCTCAGGTTTGGATGGGGACAAGTTGACCCTTTTTGTGGAGTTCTTTCATGAAGGGCTTGTCTCTGGACCCTTCTGTTTTTCTAGTGCCCATCGTAGCAGAAGCACATACTTCAACACACTTTCCTAAGAATCCTGAGCTACCCACACATTATTATTATTGTTATTATTTTTGAGGAAGATTGGCCCTGAGCTAACATCTGTGCCAGTCTTCCTCTATTTTACGTGGGATGCTGCCACAGCATGGCTTGACAAGCGATGCTAGGTCCACGCCCAAGATCCGAACCTGTGAACCCTGGGCTGCCAAAGCAGAGCACGAGAACTTAACCACTATGCCACCAGGCAGGCTCCACATTATTTTATTGTCACAATTGAAATGGCAAATTGCTTGAATAAAGAGAATCTCTCAGTAGGAGTCTAATATCAGCGTTATACAGGAATACACTGCCATGCTACTCCTTGTTCTTTCTAGGTGTTTACTTGTTCATTTATTTTGTATTTTGGGGACCTGGGGGATTACGTTCCAATCTTTATGAACACAATTGCTGTTCTATATCAATCAGTTTTCTTCCCAAAGGGCAAAGAGAGACTAATTTGCCTACTTTAAAACAAAAGCATTATTCTGTTTTCTAAGAAAGCTAACTTCTCAAGACTGCTCAGGATTGAGCAGGTCAGGCAGCTTTTGTTTTTGTGGCCAAGCACGAGCATTTGTAATTGCACTGTGTTGTGTTACAGAGAGTGCGATAAGGAATGCCGGGGACATAGATCTCACCTTTTGAGCCAGAAATCTCAGACCCAACAGGAAATTTCCAACAAAATTACAAAACAGTTTACAGTTCAAGAGGCTATTTAAGCAGACATATTTGTAAAATGATTATTTATTGCATTAAAATAATTCACACCAGTAGGTGCCCACATGGCCTTTTTTGTACTCCAAACTAGGTTGCCAAAGAGAACAGGAGCACCTCTGTCAAAGCTGGCAGATCGATGGGTAGTCTGATGTTTGGTTCCAGTTCTCTGAGCAGCCTCAAAAAAGGACTAAACTGCTGTGACCAGAACAGAGCTGTCATGAGAAATGTATCACTCTCCAGAGATGGTCTCATAGACTGTCTGGGGGTTAAGGAAGAATTCATCATGCATGCTCAATGTGCAGAGCACTCTGTAGGATGAGTGGAACTTGGCTAAGGTAGTGTCCTATGGGGATTCCCCTCAGAACAGGCTCTCGGTGAATACTCTGTTCCCTTTAGGACAGATTTTACTTGAGTCTTGCATCCCCTTTCCCACTCCACACCTCCTCTTGAGAGATTAGACTCCAGCTTCTGGGAATTTGGTTTTCAGTACCCCCTGCACATTTCCACAGCACTTCTTAACCTTCTAGCTAAGCCTACAAAAAACGTGGCGTAGCCATCCCTCTCTGTACTCACTGGTCCAGAGCCTCAATCAAATGGGCACCCCGATATCCAAAGAGTGAGAGGGGAGAGGCTGCGGAAAAGTCCCCACTCACCGTAGCGTTTCTACTCAGACATTTTCAAGTTGCCCCTGGGTACAGCTCACCTGCAGCGCGCAGACCGGAGCGCGCAGCGTCTCCACGCACGCACATACTCTCTGGTCAACCGGGGCGTGCAGGCTTCCAGCGCATGGTGCACACACTTCCTGCTGGGTTACCAAGTGAGCACGTGAGCTCCTTTTCCGCTTTAGGGGCAGTAGCCTGAGGAGGTCTCTCTATTCAGCTTCTCTAATCTCGTTGCATCCGCTCCCTCCCGCAGTAACGCCCCTCCCCAGCGAATCACTCTTGCTCGCAGGAGACAAGTATTTTACTCCCGGTCACATCTGGGGGCAAAGGCCGTGCACAGTCGAGGTAGGGCTCCCCGTGTGCCCACTCGCACAGCCTGGGACGATAAACCATACAATGGCTTCATGGGAGGTGCCTCTCTAGCGGTGCATTTTTCTCCTAGGGGTGGACCAAGATTGTCACTCCCTTCTCCGAACTGGGAAAAAGTTTCTTCCTCCCAAACTCTAGGCTTCTGGCGCAGACAGGCAGCAAGGCAGACCTTCGCTTCGCGGCAGAATCGCGGGCCAGGGCACAAAGGAAATGTTCTGTGGGTGGCTCTCCCGGCTGGATGCACCCTGGGGACCCTTTCAAGGGCTCCATAAAAGTCGCTGGAATAAATGGGCTCAATTGTCTGCGCACCGTTTGGCTGAGCCCCACTTCCTCGCGCCCCAATTTATTTACATTCCTGATGCCTCTCCGCGCTTCTGGGCGCCCCCACACTGCCCAGAGTTAACAGAGTCAAGAGAGGGAGAGTGTGTGAAGGGAAGTGGGACAGAGGCCGGTGGCCTGGCCCTCTGACGCTGATCTCCACCTGGTTTTGCAGCCTCTCCTCTCCTGAGAGGGTCCCCCAGCCTTATCACAGGCTGCTCCTTTGCTCTTCTCCCCATTCTCGTCACTCCTGCCCCTTGATGGGGGTGGGGGTGGGGGCTAGCATCCCCTAATGCACTCTCCTCTTTTCCCTCCCAGAGAAGGCCACGTTGCAGTGTCTGCACACCCTGGGCCTCCGCCTGCGTCAGTAGGCGGAGCTACTGGGCAGCAGGTCATAGCGTCCCCCACTATAGACCACCACGCCAGGCGGGTAGTAGAGGTCGGGCTCCGCGGCCGGGTGGAGAGGCGCCAGGGCCTGCAGCCCCTGATCCTCGGGCTCTGGCTTAGTGGTGGCGGTGAAGGGGCGCATGCTGGTGAGCGAAGGCGACGCGATGCACCAAAGCAAGTTCTTGAGCGCCTTGCGGAACTCTCGGCGCACGAGGCAGTAGAGGATGGGGTTGAGGCAGCTGTTGGAGTGAGCCAGGCACACGCTCACGGGGAACGCGTATACCTGGCACAGGAAGTACTCTTGGCTGAAGGGCACTGCGTTGAACTTGATGAGGATGCTCCAGGTGGTGAGCGCCTGGTTGGGCAGCCAACACAGGAAGAAGGACAGGACCACGATGGTCACTGATTTGGTGACTTTAGACCGCCTCCGGGCGCTGGCTCCAGCCAAGCCTCCTCCAGCCGCTGGGGCGCCTCCTTCGGTCCCTGCCACGCGGTGGTCGGAGATGAAGCGTACCAGCAGCAGATAGCACAGGCTAATGATGCCCAGCGGCAGCACGAAGCCTAGCAGCACTTTCTGCAAGTGGTAGAGGCCCAGCCAGAACTGCCTGTCGCCGCCCAGCAACTTGTCGGGGAAGCGCACCAGGCACAGCTCCTCGCCCATCACCTTGATCGTGGTGGAGAAGATGGCATTGGGCAGGGAGGCCAGCACGGCCGAGGCCCAGATCAGCACGCACAGTGCCTTGGCCGAGAAGCAGCAGCTGTCCTCCAGGCTCTGACCGCAGCAGTCGCCCCGGCTGTGCCCTCGGGTCCGGTGGCTCTTAAGAGCTGAAGCCACCGAGTGGTATCGCGCCACGCTCATGGCGGTGAGGAAGAAGACGCTGGCGTACATGTTTATGGACGTCACTATGGATACGATCTTACACATGGCCTTGCCGAAGGGCCATTTGAAGTCGAGAGCGTTCTCTACTGCCCAGAAGGGCAGGGTGAGCACAAACTGAAAGTCCGTTAGCGCCAGGTTGGTGACGAAGAGGTTGATGTAGGACTTGCGCCAGCCTTGCTTGCTCTTCATCAGGTAGAGCACCAGCAGGTTGCCCGCCAGCCCCAACGCGCAAACCACCCAGTACACCACGCTGATGAGGATCCGAACCCGGGCCTCGGTGTCCGCGCTCTCCGCCCCGCCGCTACCCGGGGGATGCCCTGGCGCGGCGCCGTCGGGCAACTCTAGCCCCAGCTCCCACCACAAGTCCTGGAGCTGCAGCGACGTGTTGCCACTGCTGTTGGCAGCCTGCAGAAGGTCCGGGATGAGACGGAAGAGTTCTGCGAGCTCGTCCCCGCCAGCCGCCTTATTCATGGTGGCTATCGTGGCTCGAACGCCCACCTGCATGCTCAGGTGCCTCTAGGTCATGTTCCAGGGACAAGACCTAAGAGAGTCCAGCTCCCACAGGGGTCTTTCCCGGGACGAGGGCGCAGGGCATGAGTGGGAGCTTTCAAAGCAGCCGCTGAAGATAGAGCCTAGGAATTGGGCGCCAAGCGCGTCCCGGGCGCCCAGGAGTTGCGCTCAGTTGGCTCTGGAGGGGAGTTGAGCAGAGCTCAGCTCCCAAGGCGAACAGTCAGCGTCCAGGTGTTCTCTCGCCAAGGTCAGAGTCTCAGGGTCTCTACTGTACGACTCAGACTTTCACCCCTGCGTTTCCCGTTGTCACTTGGCACTAGCGTATAACCCACCCGGCCTCTCAGGACCGCTATTGCGCGCCCGCGCCTTCTCTTTCAAATACCTTTGTCGCTTCCTCTGCTGCTGCTTGGACGAGGTTTCTGTCCTTTGAAAGAAAAAGATAGGAGAGTTCCGTCTACCTCGCTCTGACTCTCTGGAGGTCTTTCGATGTCGTTGTCGCTGTCTCACGTTTCGTCTCTCCGCTGTTGTCGACTCCCAGTGAGTTGCCAGCTCCGCTCACCCGAGTTAAATTCTCAAGACGTTCGCGGAGTTACACCCGCAAAGCCGAGGCTGCGGGCTCCCAAAGAGCATGCGTAAACCCCTCGCAGAGAGTGGGGGCGCTTTCCGAGGTGCTGAACTTCGCCGCGCCCTCCGCGGGGGAGGAAGGAGAGGCGGGCAGTAGGCAGAGCCCATTGGTCAACTCCCCTTTTCCTCTTCAAAGTTTCAAAAGAAAATAGTCGTAACCCTTTACTTGCTGGAGAAATTCTGCTTTTACTTGAGATCCCTTTTCCTTTCTTTATTCCTGAACATAACTATTGGATTTTTTTCTCTTCATTACTCCCACTTTATTTTTGAAATTATCCCATTTGCTGAAGGATGGTTCTAAAAATACACAATCTCTTGCCCATTTTTCTTTTTAAAAGCAATAATAGTGTCCTCTCTCCATGCCCAGATCCTAAATCAGATGATGGGCTTTGTGAATACACAAACTCAAGTTCCACTTGCCTTTCTTTAATTAGCTGACTACTTTAATTGGTGCCTGTGATTGCCAGGATTTTCAAAGGGTTTTCACCTAGCAGAACTTGGGGGTGGGGAGTGGGCAGAACTCTGCAAGTTCTCTGCTTTGGTATATTCTGAGAACTGAAGCTAAGCCGAACATATAATTGGTGAGCCGAATTCACAGACATTAGGTACCACCTGTCTAGCTCTCAGCTCAAATCTCTTCAACAAATTGTTTACTCACATAAACCCGTATTCTCTTTACCTTGATGCAGTTGGAATAGAAGATCCCAGAGGGTTGTTTTGGGACCACCAGTTCCCGATTTCCATCACTCTTATAATCAGAACTCTTTACCAGGTTTAAAGACCGATGGAAGTAAATTCTAAGGAAACTTCTATGTTCCTTTGGGCAAGGGGATCCAGTGTAAACCATTTGAATTACATCTTAAATTGCAGTTTATTTAAATGACAGCACAACTTCTCTAGTATAAATTACACTTTTTACGGTGGGCTTAAGAGATTTGAAATGTTTTCCTTACTGCCTGGGACTAAACTGAAATAAAAGTATCTTTAAACCTATTTGTCCTCAGTCCTGGGGTAATGCAGAACTTGCGACTTTACTTGTAGAGATAAGGAGGATACGACTTTAAAGCAGAGGAGATAGAAAAAATTTAGTGAAAAAACAAACACGGTACCCAAAATATATGAAGGGAAACAAACAATCTTGATTCCAAAGCGAAAACACAGTTCCAGAGAACACACTTCATCGTAAACGCTGGACTGCTCAGCCTGCCCGGTAGAGGGCGCCAGGGCTCTGGTAAAACCAAAAAGCAAACCAAGCCACCTCTTTGGAACAGCTCCAATATGGAGAAGCCCGGCCAGCCCTGAAATTCCTCCCAATCCACAGGCTGCTTCCGTGCATACCTCTTACCCCTATTTTAGTAGCCTCACCTTCAGGCTCAGTGTTCACTTTATTTTTTACTAGTTTTTTCTCCATTAAATTTTAATCTCTCCTTTATTAAAAAAATTTTTTAAAAAATATTTCAAGGTGCTGTTGAAAAACAAGGAAGCCTAGGGCATACCCTGAAAGCTCTTTGCCTCAGTTTTCTCTGTTGTATATAGAAGGAATTGTGGTTTTCAAATATTCTGAGGATAGGTCTGAGCGGGTGACATCAGAGTCAGCAGGGGAGCTTGCTGAAAACGTAGGCTGCAGCCCTCCTCCAGCCCCGGCTGGCCCCGGAGATTCTGACTCTCAGTGGAGTTGGAAAGGGGCCCAAGAATCTACATTTTAAACGCGTTCTTCCAGGTGATACAAATTTTTCCCCAAGTTTGGGAACATCTGGATTTTTATTCCTTTTCTAACTCTTCGCGTAAAAAAATTTAAGCGCCAAAAAAGAAATAATGTCCACTGATGGCTTATCACACACTGAGATGGGAAGTGAAGGAAGAGAAGAGGGTTTTGCCAAGTTTCCCTAAAATCGCACTTAGGCCTGACAGCGACCTTTCTTCACCATTGGTCTGGGAGGGCCATGCGCTCCTGAGGAATACCAGGCCTTGAGTACTAGCCAGCACCGCTCAGATTGAGCCCTCAGGAAAGGCTGTTCCCAAGTATGACTCTCAGAGAGTGCTGCCCAGATGCAGAAATCACAGATCTTTTACATTACCGTAATTGTGAACAGAGTTCCTACTATATACGCAAAACAATGCATTAGGTGTTTGGACATATAACATCAGTGATACAATACGAATAATAGAAGCAATGATCACCACTCACATTACATGTTTATTTGGATACTATTATTTTCCTAGGGTTGCTGTAACAAATTATTACAAACTAGGTGGTTTAAAACAACAGAAATTTATTCTCTCAATGTACTGGAGGCTAGAAGTCAGAAGTCAATGTGTTGGGAGAGTTGATTCCTTCTGGAAGTCCTGAGGAAGAAACCATCCATGCCTCTCTCCTAGCTTCTAATGGTTCTAAGGTAATTCCTTGGCTTGTAGCTACATCTCTCCCTTCTCTGTCTCTGTCTTCAGATGACATTCTCCCCTCTCTGTGTATGTGGGTGTCTGTTTTCTCTCCTTATAAGGACATTAGTCATTGAATTAGGGTCCATTTTAATCCAGTATGACTTCATCTTAACTAACTACATCTGCAAAGACCCTGTTTACAAACAAGGTCACATTCGCAGGTACTGGGGGCTAGGACTTGAATATATCTTTTTGAGGGACACAGTTCTACCCACTACAGATAATAACTGTGTTCACTGTGCATAGAATTTTATCTGCATCATTTCACGTAATGCTCACAACCAGTGAGCTTGATACTATTATTACCCCAAATCTGATTTCTAGCAAATCTGATTTGCTACTTGACATTTCCACATGGTTACTGATTTTTCCTTTAAATTTCTCAATCTTAGTAAATGGCATTACTATTCACTTAACTGTTCAAGCTAAAAACCTAAGAGTAATTCTTTATTTCTTATTTTCCCTCATACCCATTCTAAGTAGGTCCTGTTAGCATGTTCTCAAGAACAGAAACAAAAATTCCCCAAACCAAAAAATTCCTGAATCCATCTACTTCTCTCCATTTCTCTCTGTATTAGTTATCTCTTGCTGAATAACAATTTATGCTAAAACTATATGGCTTAAAACAACAAACATTATCTCACAGTTTCTGCAAGTCAGAAATCCAGGTGCAGCATAAAGTCATTGGCTCAAGGTCTCTCAAGAGGTTGCAGTCAAACTATCGGTTGGGGCTGTGGTTTCATCTGAAGGCTTATGTGGTAGGAAGAAGAGTCTGCCTCTAAGCTTACTCACCTGGTTGCTGGCCGACCTTGATCTTTCACCATGTGGGATTCTCCACATGGCTGCTTCACAGTATGGCAGCTGGTTTCCACCAGCGTGAGTGATGAGAGAGAGAGAACTGGGCATGAAAACTATAGTCTTTTTATAATCTAATATCAGATGTGACACTCCCACCACTTCTGCCATGTTTTATTTTTTAGAGGTGAGTTGGTAAGTCAAGTCCACAGTCAAGGAGAGGGGAGTTATACAATAACATGCTTACTAGGAGGCAGGGATCATTGGGACCATCTTAAAGGCTGACTACCACTGCAGGGCAGGTTGTTACAACATCCAGCAGAAAACAGGGGTTGAAGGTCTACTCAACCGAGCAATATTTCCCCAGCTACACAGTGCTAGGGCAACAGAGATTGAAGTTCAAGCCTAGTAAAGTGGAGGGGAATAAGTAAATAGTCCAGGCTTTCAGTCAAAACCCCAGAAAAGGCACACCCTAAGGGTAAGTTCTACACTCTATTCTCAACAATCAGAAAATACACTCTTTCTTCAAGTCTGCATAGAACATTCACCAAAATAAGCCACAGGCTGGGCCAAAATCAAGTTTCAACAAATTTCAAAGGGTTGAAATCACACAGACATGTATTTTGAGCACAGTGGAATTAAACTAGAAATCAACAAAAGGTTGATAACTACAAGTCCTCAAATGTGTCGAAATTAAGCAGCATTTTAACCAACCCATGAGTTAAAGAACTAACATTTATAAGATGTTATAAAATAAATTATAAAATATTTTATAGTAAATCATAATAAAATATGACATCAAAATTTGTGGGATGCAACTAAAGCAGGGCTTAGAGGGAAATTTATAGCTATATATGCATCTTTTTAAAAAGAAGAAAGGTCAAACATCAACGATCTAGGCTTCCAACTCAAGATACTCGAGGAAGAAAAATAAATTAATTCCAAAAGAAGAAGTATGGAAATATTAAAGAGAAGAGCAGAAATACATGAAGGGCCCTCGCTATGTCAGGGATAAACCTTCTAGTTGCTAGGTCATAGAGAGGTGAGGGGAGGGGGCTCTCAAGGGAGGACCAGAGCAGCCCAGAGGTGGTTACTCAGAGGGCTTGGGGCAGAGGTCAACCAGTAGGTATGGAGATGTATAAACACTTTTTAAAATCTCTGCTGCTATGCTCACTCATACCAGCTGAATATGAATATGAGGTCTCCTCAATATGATGCCACCATCTATTGAACCATTCTTGTCAACTTAACTCCACCAGATACAACATCCTTGACACTGAATTGCACTGACACTACCCCACTAGTCATTCCCCATATTTTGATAAGCAATCTCCCTCTCTCTTAGTTTACTGTGTTCTTTTTGCCTAAATGGACATTTCTCTCCTATCCCTTTTGCCTGACTGGTGAATTACTGATTGTTCTTCAAGGTTAAACTCACACAATTATTTCCTCTTTGGAAGATTTTATTATTCCTAATATTTTCTAGAGAGAATTAGTCACTCTTTCTGTGCTCCCAAAGGACTTTATATGAACATTTATTACAGCGCTTATTACTGTCTCAGACAGACAATAACAAACAACTACCCCTCCTTCAAACTGAATACCTCTTGAGAACTATATTCCATGTTTAATCTCTTTGTATCCTCAATTCCTGACATAGTGCCTGGAAAATTATATGCAGCTTGAACCCATGAATGAGTCATTAATTCCATTTCTTACTAACCACTAACATTCATTCAACAATAAGAAAGAAATTCCCAGTTGGAAGACCCTGCAATCATCTGCAAACTCTGTTTCAAGTGCTTTTCCAGTCCTCCTCCCCATGTTCCACACACTCAGAACTTGGCAACTGCCATTCTCAATGCACTGGAAGCAATATTCTCCCTGACTTTTGCCTTAGTTAGGAGGGTCTCTGTAATCAGGGAAACAATCATGGGTCCCAGTTAAATAGTTAGTTGGGACTTGTTTCATAAAAAGATATTAAAATGAGTCTGGATTACTTTACAGCATTCTGAAAGCAAAAAATGTCACATTTCATTATTTTTCTAAATCAAATTAAACCCGGCTTAAAGCTCCCCTTATTAAGTTGGAGAGAAATCAAGACCAGCCAACTTTGGTGACTTCCTGTTCTTCAACGGGGCTATTCCCCAGGCTCATGCAGTCTGGAGAAGAGAAGGAGGGCCCTGGTCCTCACGCCAAGCTGGCACACTGCTGCTGTCTTTAACTCTCGAGGACTGAGTGGCCCCCCAAATTGGGCAGCTCCACTGGCAGCTTCATTTATCATACTGAGATCTGCTCTGGAGTCCTCTGTTGAGTGTCTCAACATCATGGCCCTAATGTGTAAGACATCTGTATGGTCATCCTCACTCTGGGATGCTGCATTGAGGTAGGCTCTGAACCCATTCTGGAATCTCCAACCCTCTTCCTATCCCAGTTCCTAAGGCTCACCATCTTCTGGTGTTGAATACCTCCTTTTTTAATTATTGAAACTCCATTTCTTTCACCATTGAGAAAAAACTCAACCTAATCACCTCATGCCCTCTAAAATAGTGATTCTTAAAATGCAGTCCCAGCCAGGAGCATTAGCATCACCTGGGAGCTTGTTAGACATATAAATTTACAGGCTCCACCCAATACCTACAGAATCATAAACCCTGGAGTCAGGCCCAGCAATCTAGGGTTTAACAAGCCCTCCAGGTGATTTTGATGTATTAAAGTTTGAGAACAACTGTTCTAAAACAAAGAAGTAGCTTTCCCCCCAACTCCTACTCTGAAACACACACAGAGACAAAACTGTTAGCCACTCTTCCCCTTAAGGAAAGCCCAGACACCAGGACAACAGGATGTGATAGGAGGGAGGGCATGTGGGTATGGAGACTGATTACTTTTCCTTTCTAAGGTTATGAATGCCCATCAGAGAAAGAAACAAAACACAGGAAAATTTCTGTGGCAGGATGACTTATTGATGTACTGTTTCTTTGCTGTCTTAGAATCTCTTGAGGACCTTAAAAGCATTCCAATCCCTGGGTTTCTCCCCCCAGGAATTCTGAATTAATAAGTCTGGAGTGAGTCCAGATGTTACTTTTCCAAAGTTCCCCACATTATTCTAATGCACGGCCAAGGGTAAAGTCCATTGCCCTTGATCCCCTGTTGCTTATTTGAAGATGACCCAGGTCAACTAACTCACCATTAACTTGTAGGCTTGCTTGTGACTCAGTGAAGGATGGAATGGGAGCATCCAGTCCTAGGTTCTACCAGTTGCCTCATATTCAGTCAAGAGTTGACATTTCTATTATTTTCCTTGCTTACTCACTCATGATCAGAGGAGCAGTTATAGCCTTCACACACAGGTCTAACAATTGCAAAGTCACTTAGGAATGCTTTTGAATATCAGTTTCTATACTCTTCCTATTTCTGTCATTGCAAACTAGCTGAGGCTGATTTTTCTTGTGTAGCTTTCAAGTTCCTTTTGTTAAAAATCAGTAGTCACCCATAGTAGAGGTGCATAAGGGATGATCTCGGTCCCCTCTCTACCACCTCTTTACCAGGTTTCAAAGAAGCATAGCTCATAACAAGTTCTGCCACTTACATTTATTTGTAAGCAGAAACAAAAGAATCATACAACCCATTCTGTAGGCTCAATGAATCTAGCGAGCATCTAGCATAAAGGGTTCTCGTGCTTGGGACTGATTGAACTTCTTGAATATATGAGTTTATAGTCTTCATCAAATTTGGAAAAATTTTGGCCATTATTTCTTCAAATAGTTTTTGATTCCCCTCAACCCTTTTGTAAACTTCAATTATGTGCATATTATGCTGTTTGAAGTGTTCCACGGCTCCCTGATGCAGTGTGGGGTTTATTTTCCAGTCTTTTTATCTATGTGTTTCATTTTGGATAGTTTCTATGACTTCAAGTTCACTAATATTTTCTTTTGTAGCATCCAATCAGCTAGTAATACTATGTAGTGTAGTTTCCATCTCAGACATTGTTTTTTTAATCCCTGGAAGTTCAACTTGGATCTTTTTTATATCTCTCCTCAACATGCTCGTGATTTCTTCTATCTTCTTAAACCTATAAAATGTAATTATTATACCTTTAAAAATACCCTCATCTACTCATTCTATCAGAAGTGTCATTTCTGGGGCTGTTTCTATCGATTGACTTTTCTCCTCATTTTGAACTGCATTTCCCTGCATCTTTGCATTCCTGATCATTTTTGACACACAGGGTGGATTTTACTTTGTTGCTTGCTTGATATTTTTGTATTCTTTAAATAGTCTTGCATCACATTTAAGTTACTTGTAAAGAATTTGGTCCTCTGAAGGCTTGCTTTTATGTTTTGTTAGGTGAGACCGGGACAATCTTTATTCTAGGTCTAATTTTGTCCCAATTCTGAGGCAATATTCTCTGATGCCTTGTGTATTACAAGGTTTTTTCTAATTTGACTGGTAGGAAAGCAAACTATTCCTGGCCCGGTGTCATTGTTGGAATTGGTTCACCTGAAGCTTTCCAGTGTTTTCTTTTTTTTCCTGCCTCAGTTTATTCTCATGCATGGACTGAGCAGTACCTAGTTAAAGGCTTGTGGGGAATCCTTTACACATCTCTGGAACTTTGTGTATATACAGCTCTCTCCTCTCTGTGCAAGTCTCTCCTCTTCCACAGTCTGTCCTGCAAACTCTTAGCTACTTTGACTTCCTCAAATTCTTAACTTCCTCCTCAATTCAGAGACCGTTGAGCTGTTTGGGGTCCCCTGCCCGCATTGCAGCCTGAAACTCTCTCCACGCAGTAATCTGGGTAATTGTAGGACTCACATTACCTGTTTGCCTCCTCTCAGGGGTCATTGTCCTGTGCTGCTTGTTGCCCAATGTCTGAAAACCATTGTTTCATATATTTTACCCACTCTTTTTTTAGTTAAATTGAAAGGGCAAATCACATGCCTGTTACTGCATCATGGTTGAAAATGGAAATCCGTTTTTACTAGATATTTATATCCTGTATATACAAGATTGGGGAGTGTCTCTACAATATCTTAATCAAGTCACATATCTTCAATATTTTAGTTAAGAGACATCTGGTGTTTATCAGAGATAAAGATAGTTGTAGTACTTTTAGTTGCTGACTTGTAGTGTGAACTTCTGATTAAATAATACCTGACCATTCTCAACGTTCATATTCTTTTTTCCACTATGTAAATTAAAAGTAACACATACTAATATCATCGACAATGAAATTTTTACAAGTAAATTATAGATGTTGTACCCCATCCCTTCCAATAAAACTGCGTGCAGACCTGGGATTTAGGTCTCACTTGCCAAATCCTCACCAGCAGAGTGCGAACTGTTGGTTCCTCTTTCATGTCTGGATTCCAAGATTAGATGCTAGAACCAGAACCGTGTGCAGAAATGACAGAGAGGGGTGCTCAGAACACTGCCATCGACCCCCGAGCAGTGGCCAGTGCCCTACCTTCTGCTGAGGTACACACAGTGTTTGTGTTGTAACAAGTGTCAATGTTAACAAACCTCTCTTTGCTGCAGTGACTGGTGATTTAAATAGTTACATTTGTTTTCAGCAAATCCACAAAGGAGAATATTTATTCTTCAGGGCAAAGAGAGAAGGGAATATCTAATACTAAACAGAATCTGTTTCCCAAGGTCAGGTGGAAGTTGGAAGAGGAAGCCGACTCGTTAATAGAGGGGTGTCTCCATGGGCCTCTGAGCAGTTCACTCCCCAAAACATTCCTCACTAAGTCTCCCACCCAAACCCATCCTCAGATTAAATATTCATTTACCATTTTTCCTTTGAGAGAAATGCAGAAAAGAATGAAACACATCCCCTGTACTAACAGTTTATAATCAAGCGCAGAATCATTCACAACAAATCACAAGATTCATTAACTCGAATTTCACTGCATGAAATGCAGCTCAGTTGCCCACTTTCTGATTCACTGCTTGACAACATCACCTCTTTCTATGAGTCTTTCACAGACTTCTCTCTGGTTTACATCCTGATCCATGCATTTCATAAACATATCCTGTGTTCCTAATTTTCTCACTCTGGGTTTCAAAGACTTCATCAGCCTATCCATACGCATATCACCCCTCTCTCCTACAAAAGATGAATGACAACACCTTAATCTGATTAAGGCCACTGCTTTACTGCAGGAAACAGTGATTGAATCAATACAGCCATTTGCTCTTGGAGACCTCTCAGGAGACTTGGTGTGGGTTTAGCAGGACAGAGAAACATGTAACTAACAGTATGAGTCAGTGTTATCTGCAACACTCAGAGGGGCTATGAAGCAACAAAGGAGGCCTCTTCATTGCCAATGAGGTGATCCTGGCAGGCACCATTTGGCGAGTGTGGCTGAGGTGGATAAAGGTGTTAGCAGAGTCACCCAGCCCTCAGCCAGCTGTCCCCTGGGCCTCATGAAAGGGTCTCTGAGAGTGCAGAGTCTGGCTTTCTGTGCCCTGAAGACTCCTAGTGCTGCAAATACTCATCTTGTGGCCGTGGAGATAAACTAACCTCTATTTGGCAGTGTGGGCAAGTTCTGTGGAGACTCTATAAAATCATAAAGAGGTCTTTTATCTTAACCCAGGGTTAATTTTAAAGCCCATTTTGATGTGCATCTTTTAAAGTAATTTTATCCTGAGGAGAAATATACCTTGTTCATTGAAATGAAATCGTTGGAGCACTTAGGGGCATTGCTTCATCACCCTCAGGGAAAATCTTTAACGTGAATTAGTGGTATTGCATGCATCTGCCTGATTTTAGGTGAGGTGTCTGTGACTAGGTTTTCCCTTCATCATTTTTCCAATGGTCAACAGAAAAATCAGTGACAAGGTGAATGCATGGATCAATTGTGGTAGATCCATACAATGAATACTATGTGGAAATAAAAAGGAGTACAGTATTAGCACACAAAACATCCCTGAATCTCAAATAATTTTGCAGAATGAAAGAAGGCAGACAAAAGTGAGTCCATACTACATGACACCATTTATATAAAATTCTAGAAAATGCTAATAATGTCCAGTGATGGAAGGCAAGACAGTGGCTACCTGTGGTTGGAGGCAATGCAAGTAGGGACAGGAGAAAGGGATTACAAAGGGGCAGGAGGAAACTTCTGGTTTGACATACACACACACATGCACACACATGCACATATATACATATGTCAAATTTATTGTGGTGATGATTTCACAGATGTGTCTATACCGGCGTCAACACAAAATTGTACACTTTAAACAGGTGTAGTTTATGGTATATTTCAATAAAGCAAAAAAATGGTGGCTATTATTATGGTACATCCTTATTACTACTTCAAAGTTTCTTGAGGGCGCAGCTGATGTCCTGCCCTCCTTGATCTCAGGAGGTTACCAAAGAGCACTGGTAAATAGAGGAGCGGCCCTCTGAGACCAAGCAGGACCCCTGACACTCAGCTAGTCTCTGCCTCTGAGGAGGAGAACCCCAGCCCAAGCTGCTCACACGCTTTGGTTGAGCCCAATGGGTTAAGAGCATAGAAAGAGTGGAGCGAACTAGTCTCATAGACATTTCCTGGCACTTCCATCCTTTCCTGACATCACTCTCCATGAGAGAATTTCTAATCTGGTCAGATTTCAAGGACATTGGTTGAACTGCCTTTACTGGTGGGTGGAGTTATTTCTTAACTGGAAAAACTCAATCTTTGGTGTCTCTCTTCCATGTTTTTCTTCCATGTAGCTGAGTATGTGGAGCCAGGACTCTCCTCGCATCCTTTGCCCAGTTTGAACTAGTGAATCAGTCCTCCTTAAAGACTTTCTTCCCTTGATTTCAAATATACCGTGCTCTCTTGATTCTCCTCTTATTTTGCTGGCCAATCCTCAGTCTTCATTGCTGATTCTTGTTTATTTCCCAGAATTCCAAATATTGCAGTACCCTCAGTGTCTTAATTCGTTCAGTCTGCTATAACAAAAATACCATAGACCAGGTGTCTTATAAACAACAGAAATTTATTTCTCAGTGTTCTGGAGGCTGGGAAGTCCAAGATCAAGGTGCTGGCAGATTCAGTGTCTGGTGAGACCTGCTTCCTGGTTCATAAACAGCCATCTTCTTGCTCTGTCCTCACAGGGCAGAAGAGTTGAAGGAGCTCTCTGGGCTTTCCTTTATAAATGCACTAATTCCATGATGAGGGCTCTACTCTCATGACCTAATCGCCTCCCAAAGGCCTCACTCCTAATGACGTCACATTTGTGGTTAGGATTTCACATATGGTTCTGGGGGGGTGGGGGTGCAGCACATGCTATCAGTTTAGAGTGCCCAAACTTCAGTCCTCGTGTCTCTTTTTCTTCTCTGCCCCGTTTACTCAATAGGTAACCTTGTTTCATTTCATGGCTCTTAATATCTTCCATATACCTATGATGGCTTCCAAATGTTTCTGCTAAGGCAGTAGCACACAAAGGCTCCCTGACGCATTCCATCCCTAACTTCTTCCTTTTTTAGGTAGAATGAAATAAAGGGGCTGGTGCTTATGTGGTTCAGGACCAACAAGGACCAGCCCAATCATGATAACATCCACAGCTGCCAGCGTGGGTGTTTTTGTCCCAGATGAACAGAGGCCACCATACAACTTCTCCTTATTAGGCTTCTCTAATTTCCAATTCTATAGTGTCCCCACCATGTGTTAAGTTATTTTAAAGAATGAGAATGGACTGTTACATTTTATGTTTTGTATTTAGAAGCAATCTCAAACTTCCAGAAAAGTTGGAAGTGAAGTTAAAAAAAAATTTTGTGTTCTGAGTCATTTGAGAGTAAATTGTCAAGCAGATACCCCATCACCTCCAAATACTTTCATGTGTATCCCTAACAACCAAGGACATTCTTCTACATAACTACAATCTTCACAATCGGGAAATTGACAGTGGCACAATACCACCACCAGTCCTCGGTCCCCTTTCAAGTTTCACTAATTGTTCCAACAGTGTCTTTTGAAACAAAAGGACCCTATTCAGAATCGTGTGTTGCATTTAGTTGGCATATCTCTTTGGTCTCTGGAACAGTCTTTCAGTTTTTCTTTGGCTTTTATGGCCTTTTGAAGCGAAAAAGCCAGTTATTTTGTAGAATGTCCCTCGATTTTGGTTTGTCTGATGTTTCCTCATTATTACATTCAGGCTCTGTGTCTTTGGCAGAGACTTCACAGAAATGATGCTGTTCTCATTGAAGGCTATCAGATTTTGATTCTCCACATGACTGATTTTGTTTACTTTGTTAACTTGATTAAGGTGATATCTGCTAGGCTTCTCCACTCTAAAGTATTCTTTCGGACTTTATAATTAATAAGTATTTGGGAGGAGGTAATTTAAAGTTATATAAAGTTCATATTCCTCATCAACTTTCTACTCATTTATCTGCTTGTCTCAGTATGGATTTATAGATTCTTATTTTATAATATGACTAATAATTCATTACTGACAATATACATTTTTTTTGCTTAAACTTTCCTAGATTTGGCCAGTGGGAGCCCTTTCATGCTAGCTCTTCTCTCCTTTGGACATGCTCTCATCTTTCTTGGAGTTGTTCCTTTGTTTGTTTTGAGCAACAAAATGTTTCAGGCTCATCTTCTATTTTCCAAGCCTTAGTTCTGGAATCAGTCATTTCTCTAAGGAATCTTAGTTTCTTCTTTTTTAAAGATTGGCACCTGAGCTAACATCTGTTGCCAATCTTCTTCTTTTCTTTTCTTCTTCTCCCCAAAGCCCCCCAGTACATAGTTGTATATTGTAGTTGTGGTCCTGCTGATTGTGCTATGTGGGACACCGCCTCAGCATGGCCTGATGAGCAGTGCCATGTCTGCGCCCAGGATATGAACCAGTGAAACCCTGGGCTACCAAGTGGAGCACGTGAACTTAACCACTTGGACATCGGCTGGCCCCGGAGTCCTAGTTTCTTTTTTGGGATAACGGTATTAGAATCTGAGATTTGAGTGTCAGGTGTACTTATTGCTTTTGAGGGGTCCTTTCTCCAACATCCTCGAGTGGACTGACCTAGGGGATATATGTATGTACACACACATATACATAATATTTGTGCACAGTTGTATCTTTATTTCTGAATGCTTCTATATATATATCACTAACTCTAGGTTCATACCAATACCTTCAGTTTCAATTCCACACCGCAGGGTTCATTCTACTTTTCTCTCTTTTCATGTTAGTACTTCTTTTTACTGGCAGTGCGAAATTTGACTCCCCTTATCCTTGCTATGTTTACTTATTTGATCAATCTCCCCCTGTAATGTAACCAGTCTCCAATCGCCACCATCAGTTGCCACCATAAGCCCACCCCTTCTCACCCTACCAGTGTTTCAACATCCTGTCAGGACATCGCCTCTCAGGCGGATGCCCTCCTCACTCTGCTCGGTCTCTGATACCACACATTGGGCAGCTGTGCTACACAGACATCTTTTCATTGCTGCGGCTCTGACACCTTGCAACTGCCCACTCCCTGTTCCCCCTCACCCCACGTGGGCTCCCTCTGGCAGACCTCCCACGTGAATCTTCCCCCTACCAACTCAGTAAAGACTTGTTACATTTCATTCTGATTAGGCTTAAGACGATCTACAAACTGAAGTTAGTTTTAATTTACTGCAACATTTTGATCTCTTGCGAAGCATTTTCTCAGAGGTATGCTGTTTTCTTTCACCCGATAGTGTGTTTCATTAATCAAGAATCCATAGGCTTTTCAGGCAAGGCTTTCAAAGGGGCATTGTCATGACATCTTTCTTTAATTAAACTGATACAATGTCAGAAAAATGGTCCATAAGGCATCAACTTAATACAAAGCCAAGGAACTTTACAAAACCTGCAATAAATAGATTCCAGGGTCCTCAAGCTGAGCCCGGAAGGGAAACTCTCTGGGGCCTGGGGATGTACAGAGTGGGCAGTGCTGGTGACTGATCCAGTTACACAGTGAATACAATTGGGTGGAAGAATAAAAGTGCACCGACACTCCTGAGGGTTACAGATACTTACCCCCATCCTCCTTAAAGGACTGTGGAGAAGTTTAAAAGAAAATAGGACAAGCAGCAACGATATTTAAATACATGATTTTTGAAGATTATTCTTTTGACTTCCTGGTGGATTGCAGGTCTAACTACGCTTGAAAACCTCAGATGAAGACTTTTTCTCCTTTTCATCCTCTGACTTTGCTTAGGGAAACACCTTGCAAACTGTGAAATGTGATACAAGGATTTTTACTGTGAGGTGGTGCTTGTGGTATTCAGGCGGCGTGAACAGATGTGAAGTCTCCTTTTGTGGCATATTGATTTGTGATTCTTGGGGCTAACTCAGGGTTGTTACTTTTTTGGTTGCTGTCAGTTTCTTTTGTCTTTCCAGTGTTCGTGACAGCTCTGAAAAATACATTGAGCTATTTTTCCTTGAACTTCAGCCATCTCTTGTGCTTCTAAGAGTTTATTAGGAAAGTATGAATTTTTTAATGCCTTATTAGCCCATGAAACATAGGGAGCTCTTTGTGAGGCTTCTTAGATCTTTTGTTACAATTTGGATTTTTACGTGGAAAATACTTTATCGTAACGAACTAAACCACTATCCAAGACACTGTGATGATGTGGCTACATCAGTATTCTTGTCCCCTCCACTCTGTGGATGAGGATATAACAAGGAGTCTTAGGTAACACAGACCTATATTTGAATCTACTTAGTGGCTTGGTTAAGTTTCTTAACTTCTCTGAACTTCACTGCTTCATCCTGGGTTTCCCCTTCATAGTGATGTGATCCTAGGCAAGCAATGTAATCTTTCAGGGTCTGTTTCCCCATCTATAAAACAAGGATGATAGTAATCCTGACCAAATAGAGTTTTTGCGAAGATTAAGTAATGCAAGTAGAGTGTTTAGCACAGTGCCCAGTACACAGTCAGTGTGTAACACATGTTTGCTGTTCTCAGCTGGTATTCAACGCTGAGGTTTTACATGTTTTGTAGTCTTTCTTCAATGGCAGCGTATTTGGATCAGCTCTGGGATATTTGGAGACTATGGGGTGATTCACATTTCTGCTCTCTGTAGTGGACATATCAGGAAAGGTAGTTGGCTTTTTTTATTGCTACCAACCTTGGTCATCAAGAGGATTTTTTAAATCTTTTCCCAAGGTACCAGGTATAAAGATTTGAAAGGGCTGACAAAATACAAAGTTTCGGTGGGATTTTATAATTTTAATATTTCAGCCTCGGATGACCTCTGGGTGACAGATATTCCTGGTTTGGTCTCGAGAGTAGGTCAGGGAGAGAGGGTAAGCAGAATGCCATTAGAGTTGAAGAGGTTAAGAAACTGAGAGTCCAGAGTGTCCTGTGGATCATCTCTGATCCCCCTGATATTGTTGGGAGTCTGCAGTTTCCAGAGTTCGTTGGGCTCCTGTCTGCGAGACAGCTCTTCTCCAGGGCATGGATGCCAGGAGTGATCTCACCCTTCAGGTGAGACCTTGCTTCCTTTTAAAAGGAGAAAAAGAAAAAGAAGGAGGAAGAAGAGGAGGAGAAGGGCAAGCGAGAGGGGAAGAGGAAGAAAGGAAAAGAAACACAAAGAGTTCTAGCTCATAGTGGTTCTTCAATGCACTTGCAATTGCTTTTTTGTTGGGTCTTCATAACATTTCACCAGACGTATCTGTCTTATCTGAGTCTCTTTTGGACTCAACATGTGTTCCTCCTACCTAATCTTTATGTAACTAGAAAAGAGGCTCAGAGCAGTTCTATGTCCAGCCCATGATGGCCTAACATAAATGGTATGTTACCTGGCAAGGAGGACAAAGGTTGACGATGAATTAAGGTTGCTAATCAGCTGACTATAAAATAAAGAGATTATCCTGGATGATTTGCCTGGGCCCAATGTAATCACAAAGGTCCTTATAAATGGAAAAGGGACGAAAAAGGGATAGTGTCAGGATGATGTGATATGAGAGACTCAAGAGGCCTTTGCTAGCTTTGAAAATGGGGGAAGAGGGCCACGAGCCAAGGAATGTGGGCGGCTTCCAGAAGGTGGAAAATGCAAGAAAATGGATTTTCCCCTAGAGCCTCCAGAAAAGAATGCAGCTGTGCTAACACCTCCTTGATTGTGGCCAAGTGAGACCCATCTCAGACTTCTGACCTCCAGAACTGTAAGGTAATAAATCTGCGTTGTTCTAAGTTGCCAAGTGTATGGGAATTTGTAATGGCAACAGTAGAAAACTAATACAAGCCCCTTGAAATGCTGTGGTGTGTAGTTATCCAGCCTGAAGTCCTTCAGACTGCCCACCCAGACCTTTGAGGACCACCTGGCACTGTGGTCACTGCTTTGACTTGGCTGCCCCAGCCCTGCACAAGGTTGGATGAGTGGGCATCCCCAACCTCTCACTGAACACATACGGTTGGTTGGAAGCCATGGAGAACTAACATGGGGCCAAATTCCTCCTGAATGGAGTAAGGAGGCCTGTTTCAGCCCAGAGGTGCAAAATCTTGGCTGGATTATCCCAGCAGATGGTCGTCAGGATGCCTGGCAAGCTCCCTGCCTTGTGGCATTCCCTCAGTGTTATAAAGCTTGAGCTTTACATGGACGCCCCCTCCGTGGGCAGCCTGTGCTGGTGAACTGGAGAGACACTTGGACATCTTCTTGGGCTGACTTCCTTCTCCACTCTGCTGGTTTCCTTTCGGGTGAGTGGAGGTGGGCTAAGAAGAGTGGGGTTATGAAAGTAGAAAAGCACCGGAGAGACCTGAAGACCCAGAGTGGCTCTCAAGCGTTTGCTCTCCTCTCTTCTTTGTACAGACAAGGGACCGGTCCAGGGATGAACTAGAAGATTAGCTGAGCCCATTTCCCTTTGTGTGACTTGGCAAAGAGAAAAACTGCCTATTACTCTTTCAAATGGAAGTCCTAGCCTGTCCTGGAAGAGAATCCCAGAGACGTCTGGCTGGCTGAGGAGTGTTGGAAGAGCAATGTTAGGAAAAGTTCGGGAACTGGGAGGCGAACGGCAGGCAAGGGGGCAGCACTGAGCCGGGGAGGCTGAGGGAGCAGGGTCCCCTCTGCCCCATCTCTTGCTCAACGTTTTCCGCTTGTGTTTCGGCCGGTGAGGGGCTGGCCTGGGGGCCTCTTACTTGGAGTCCCGCCCAGGGTGGCTCTCCCGGGGCTCCCCTATTTGGCTTGCGTGGCCGGGCTCTGGGCGGGGCGGAGGAGCGCGGGGGTGTGCGTCCGGAGGAGGAAGATGCGCGGAGCTGGCTGCGAGGCCGGGCGAGGAAGGCAGAGGGGTGGGGATCTGGGGTGGGCTGCGCCCTCCCGCTCTGACCCGTTCCACACCCCGCGGAAAGCGGACTCTGTCAGCTGAATCACTCCCCCTTCAGGAGGCGGGAGGGGAAATAAAGGTAACTAGCCCCTTTCTGCTGAAAAAAAGCAAAGGGAGACCGTGGGTAGCTTTGCAGCCGCTCCCTCCCCACTCCTGGATCATGCACTCCTGCATCTTCCTCGGCCATAGGCGAGGACTTGATTTCTTGAGCTGAGAGCTAAACTTGTTGACTTTTCTTCTCCCCAACAACTGAATCATGCCATGTGCCCAGAGGAGCTGGCTTGCAAACCTCTCTGTTGTGGCTCAGCTTCTGAACTTTGGGGCTCTTTGCTATGGGAGACAACCTCTGCCGGGCCCGGTGCACTTCCCCGACAGGAGGCAAGGTTAGTGGCTTTTCTTTATTTCTTTTGAAAACCGTAGGGGTAAGAAGTGAGAGAAGTTAGTTGCTCCCTTTTCCCTTCCCCCACTCGCTGAACTGTGCAAAGCCGTTGGCCCAGTCGTAAGGAAATCTGGGCTGGGATCTCAGTAATATAGAATTCAGTGTTTAAGGTGATGGTTCTTCATTTCTTACCGCAAGGCGAGGATCCTGGTCTGTTTTACACCGATGATGCTGCAGAGGTAGCTGGTAACCACCCACTACCTCTCTCTTTTGTCTCCTCTGAATGCTGCACAGTTTTAGTCTCCTATTTTTGAGATGCTGATCACGGAAAAGGATTCTTTTTTAAAGTTCTAACTGGCCACTGGCAGTCACCGGGTGTTTCTAGTTAGTTTTAAACTTCTGCTCAGCGAAGGGGAAATATGATTCTGCCCTCCTGCTGAGGGAGCTTGGCTGTGTTTTGGTTTCCTGGAAAGATTTAGGGCTGTGTTTTAAAAATAACAATCCTTTTGGGGGAAAATTTACCCCCATAGGGGCTCGCCTTTCCTTGTCCTGCTTTGCTGATCACAGCTGGCTGCGTCTTTTTCTGGATTTCATGAAACTCATAAGCCGATAGAAAGCCCCGGAGGAGTTGCCATGGACAATTCGCTATTATTATTATCGTTATTTTTAAGCCTAACACCCTGAGCAGGGTGGTGCTGTTGCCTCTGCTTTTTTACTGGCCGTGCAAGGGTCAGAGACACTTGCCTGTTTGGTGAGTAGTTCATTGTGCCTCTGGGAGAAAATAGTCAGAGCAGCAGGAATGCTCTGTGTGGCTGGAGAATGTTCTATGTGCCAAGACTTCCAAGGCACTGTGTGTGTGTCAGCCCATGACAACAGCTCCTGGGGTGCAGGGACTATTGTTACTGTCCCTGTTTTACAAATGGGGAAGCTGAAGCTTGGGGAATTTACGGGCCTAGCTAATGTTGGAGCCAGGTTTCCATACCAGGTAGCCTGACCCCACAGGCCTGGCTTCTTATAATCAAGCAGCATTGCCTTATAGCAATAATGGGAACAACAAACACACACATACACACACACACACACACACACACACACGCATGCACGCGGAGCATTAGTTAGCATCAATTAAGTCTTGAGTTTGCTGATTGTGCTCAAGTCTTGGGAATCTTCCATAGTTTTCTGACCTCCTTTAATCCCCAAGACCATTTGGGTGTCAGACACCACCAGCTTGTCCTTGTTGAGGATTTCCATGCAGGGTTTTCTGCCTACGTTGCAGTTCAAATACTGCTGGAGAGATCACTTCGAGAGCTAGCAGAAGCGAGAGCTTGCTTTCCTTGGAAGCTGGAGCCTGCAAACACTGGGGTTAGATGTCAGTCAGTCAGCACTCACTTGTGTAAACGGTCCAGATATGATCTCCCACCCCCAAGTTTAAAATAGCCACGTTTGTTGTTCTTTGAAAAACAGCCCCTTTGTGAAAAGTCTCTTCTGCGGCAGCACAAACAAAGCCTGCGAGCACTTCCCAGGGCGTTTGGAGAAGATTTGGTTCAAAGACACACATTCTCCTGGGTTGGTTTTCAGCTCTGCTTGCTCCACATCTTTGTAAGGGAATTCAGCTTACTGTGAAGCCGACCGCGGGGCCTTGCTTTCTCCTCTCTGGACAGGGGGAGATGATTGTTCTGTGTGGGTACCTTCAGGGTTATGTGCTGACAGTAGTTGACATTGAACAATAGCTGTAAAGTGCTCTGAACTTATTAGTGATGCATAGATGTTTAGTTTTTTTTTTAATTAAGATTTTAAAAAGTTTTTCACCAAAATATTTGTTCTTAATCAGCTCACCAATGGATGTACAAGTAATCAACATTTCCTGCAAAGGAGAAATTTCTGAGCAGACTTCCATTTAGTAAACCAAGTTGAGAGAGATAGATAGAGGAGGGATGAGGTCAAACTAGTGAGGGAAGGAAATTCTAAGGCTTCCTGGGAATAGGATGACCTAGGTTTTTCCTCAAAATGACTTTCCTGCCGCTTCACAGTTAATCACTCTCCCTAGACTTCCATTTCCACTCCCACAACATTTTTGAATTGTACACAAATTCTGAACATTTAAACTTGCGTATTACTTCAGATATCATCTCTCCTATCCTTCTGATTTTTGATGAGGAATGGGAGACATAGATGATTAGTCTGTTAGTCAACATGTATTTATTGAGCACCAACTACATGCTACTTCACCAGAGGGGTGAAAGGACTTGCACAGGGCCCCACAGTTGGGCACACGTTCAGATCATAAGTAGCCATTAAGGTTCATTCTAGTTCTAATTGTCAGGAAGGAGCATGGAGATAAATCGAGTCCTTTCTGGGACTAGAAACAGTCATATTTGACAATCTCTGCCCAGTATTCTTTCCCCATCACTCACTTGGGATATATATGAATGTGAATGACTTCCACAAGGTTCCCAACCAAGTGATCAGAACAATGGGGAATATTAATCTTGCACACAACATAGGGCCTCTCTTCTACGGCCAATGATATCGTCTTAGGTTCCTTATTCTCTCTCCTGTTTATAAGTCACCAGTCACTTCTATGATCTCTTTTGCTCTTGACAACACCATAAAATCAATAGGGCAGGCACGGTGTCCCATGTTAGAGTTGTTCTCTGGGCTGTACAGGCTTGTGCAAGAATAGAAAGAATGTTGCAGTGTGTTTCAAGACAAATGTTATCATCATGTATTTATGCCATTTGCAAAAAATAACTTCAGCAAGGAGGAATTGATTTCAGATATTTTCTTAATGTCAGAAGAGACTTCACAGTTTTGATATTTTATTGTGTTAATTATAATAAGCAGTTATGGTCTGCAGTTAGTTATCATAGGGTTGGTGAGCAAATCCATCCTCTTGTGTTGTATCTTACGACTTCAGGGTGATCAACACAATTCTCCACATATGTAGTTTTCCATAATAAAAATACACTTGAAAGGTTATAACAACCTTGTGGAATAGAATTATGAAAATAAGCTTCTCACTATTACTGGAATTTCGTTGCCTTTTTTAGTAAGGAGTCAATTGTGTTCTAAGCTAGAAATAAATATAAAGAATAAGTATAGATTTAACCTAAACTTTATGAAACTGGCAGCTAAATATCTTCTCAGCTCTCTCCTTTCTTTCTAAGCGGAGAGTAGAAGATCACTTGGTGTTTTGTATTTTCAAAATTGCTGGTGCCAACAGAGTTCACTTGAAGTTTTTCATGAAGTATCATTGAAGTTTGTGGCTAAGGATTTCAAATCTAATTTTGAACAAGGCAAATCAAAAATATTTGGGGCCTATAACGTATTTCCATAAGCCCTAGTGCGGATTGTGATGTGATAATGTGTCTCAGCCCCTCCTCACAGCCTTGTTGACGCCCCACCTTGACCTCTGGTTCTCAGCGGTAGACCATCGAGAAGCAATGAGGGCAGAGGTTAGAAGGATGGGGTCAGGTTGCCCCAGCATGAATCTTTGCCCCTCTTTATCGTCTTTTTATAGAGGTGGGAGTGAAGGGTAAGATGAGGGACACTGTTAACAATACCTGCCCCGGACAACTGTGAGGGTTAGACCAGACCAAGTTGGTACACTCTATGCTTGACCATAGAAATGTACTTGTTGATATAATGCTGTGCTTGACCATAGAAATGGTAAACATTAGGAGCTATTATTATTTCCTGAAGTCTTAATTCTCCATCCCTGTCCTATTGCCTCTGAGCTCTACTTTCCATCGGTCAAGATTATAACTAGCTAATCTTTGGACTAATCACCTACTGAGGGAAGCGAAGGTGAATGCTGGCTTCTCCCCTGTCTCTGCTTGGGGGTTGCACATGTGCCTGGCCAAGGGATCCTGGTAGCCAAGTTTCTCTTTCTAATGCCCACGGAGGCTAGTGTTTGGGTAGTGAGCGCTGTTTGTCAACACTGTGCTAAATCTATGACGTATATTAATACATTGGATCCTCACAACCACCCTAGGAGGCAGATACTATTATCATTACACCCATTATATAGGTGAAGCAACTGCAGGTGGGCCGCCCACATAAACCACATTCAGCAAGTGGCCTTCTGCTTCTCTCCACTCCCGTAGGCTGACACGGCTTGGCTGTCTCCTTTGCAATCAAATCAAGAGAGAATACTGGTCGTCTCTCCCGTTGCTCTGCCTGATAAAGAGGCAATTATTATCTCTATTGACTGCTGAGCGAATTGAGGTCCCTTAATAAGTCAAGAGTTCTTTCCTTGTCAGATCATCCTCCCCAGGGGCAGTGCTAAGGCCTCTCCTCTGTTACACTCTCTGCCAAGTGCAACTGCTTATGTGTGTGAAGTGTGGTGGCTAAGAACATGCTTTTGAAATAGGAAGCACAGGACTTTAATCCAAGGAAATGTTGCATATTGGCTCTGTGACCTCTCTTAGACTTAGTATCTTTGTCTATGAAATGATGATAATAACAGAATCTATATCATGGGGTCATTGTGAGTATTGAATGAGAGGACACTTATGGTACCTGGCTCAGAGCAAGTGCTCAGTAGATGGCTACATGATTATTTTCATTATATATACATACATATATATATATATATATATATATATGTATATATAAATATTTTTTTTTGAAGAGGAAAACTGGCCCTGAGCTAATATTTGTTACCAATCTTCCTCTTTTTTGCTTGAGGAAGATTGTCCCTGAGCTAACATCTGTGCCAGTTTTCCTGCATTTTGTATGTGGGGCACCACCACAATGTGGCTTGATAAGCAGTGTATAGGTCTGTGCCCAGGATCTGAACCTGCAAACCCCAGGCAACCAAAGTGGAGCATGTGAACTTAACCACAAAGCCACCAGGCTGGCCCGTATCATTATATTGTTATACATCTGGCTTATGCTGCTTTCTTAACAACTCTTTAGATCAAAAGCAATGGGGTCAAAAGCTGTAAATTTATTTATAGAATTTATTTATAAAATATTTTATTCTTTGGGCAATAAGTGCTGGGACTTAGGCAAGCTTTTGTCTCGTTTTATATTTTCAAAAATCGTGTTTAGTTCTTTGAGATGAATCTTCAGAGAGAGGCCCTCTAAAGGGTGTAAGAGCTTCTCTTATAGGAGTCAGCATCTGGACATTGACTGCACACGGGGGTGGCAAGATGATGGCCCTACTGAGTGGAATAAGACTTTTTCTGCCCCTAACTTTCCTCCACTGCTCCAACCCTGGAGAAGCCAGAGACATTATTGTGAATAGTAGAAGGAAGAGCAACATGGGAGAAATTCTGTAGAAGCCAACCCCCTCTGCCCCACCCAACCTGGCCATTCCTCTTCTGAGGTCTGAACTTGGAAGGGCAGTACAGCTCTGGTACTACGTAGGCCCAGAGATTCCTTGGGGAGTGGGCAGTACAGAGGACTCAGTCAATTTGACTCCTAGTTCATGGCACACTAGCATCATTAATTTGTGCAAAACCCCTTTCTTATATTATTTATTTATCCATTTTTGTCCCTATACCCCACTCCCATTCCTCCTCACAGAAAACCATTTTGATGGGTTCCATATGTATTTTTTGTTCAAGTATGTTCTGGCAAACTTTGTATTATTGTTTTTGTGTGCATGTATTTCCCATTAATGTAAAAGGCTCTGTATTAACTTGTTGTGTTCTTTATTTCTCATTGAGCACTGTTTTGAAGATTTGTCCTCAAACATCAAAATGAGGAGGCAGTGGTGGGGATTTAAATTTAAGTCAGAAGGTGCATGCGTTCTGGTGTGTGGAAGGAACAAGTGTTCCTATCTTGCTTTTTTTTGGTTTGTTTTTTAGGAAAAGTAGCACTGAGCTAACATCTGCCACCAATCCTCATCTTTTTTTGCTGAGGGAGAGTGGCCCCAAGGTAGCATTTGTGCCCATCTTCCTCTATTTTATATATGGGATGTCTGCCACAGCATGGCTTGATCAGCTATGTGTAGGTCCACGCCTGGGATCTGAACTGGCAAACCCCCCAGCCGCCAAAGCGGAGCACAAACTTAACCACTATGCCATCAGGCCAGCCCATCTTGCATTTTTAAATTCAAGGCCCTGCCAGAATACTAAATAAATGGCCGTTTTCATATTTTGAGCCCATGCCTCGGATCCTAATGCGTTTGCTTACCATTTTATTTTGTATATATTGTAAAGATAGAAAAGAATCACCCAAGCGCCTTTAAGCATTCTTTCCTACATTATGGAACACTTATGCTGTAATTGGTTCGAGGTTTGTCACAGTGTATATGATGAGTTTGCTGTGTTTTTGCATTTTTGCTCCAACCTGATTTAACAGGAAGTTTCTAAGGCGTTTAATCTCCTTATGATAAACAGTGAAATTCTGTGATTTGTATTAATGAATTCTGGACTGGAAATGCCCTTTTTCATCATACTGACTTTGCCCTTTCCTAACAGTATTCCTCGTGAATTAATTCTCATCTTAATTTGTCTTTGGTAAAACATCTGACATCCAGAGTTGTGCCTTAGTGTCAACTCACACTGCCATGTCTCATCAAGGAGGGAGCCACATGTCAAATCGAGTTGAGGGAGTTTAATGTTGCCAGTATTTGTGTGGTGGGCAGGGTCTAAACTTCAAGGCAACAGTGGGGTTTTGCAATCAAGAAGCTAAAATCTAAGTTCCAAACGGGAGTGCATTTGCCTTGCTACAGACTCGGCAGAGATCTCTCTCAGTTTTATTCTGTGTCTCCTTTTCTTTCAGAGCATTTTATCAAGGCCCTGCCAGAATACCACGTGGTGGCTCCTGTCCGAGTAGATGCGAGTGGGCATTTTCTATCCTATGGGTTGCACCATCCTATCAGCAGCAGCAGGAGGAAGAGAGATCTGGGTGGCCCAGAGGACCAGGTGTACTACAGAATTTCACATGAGGAGAAGGACCTGTTTTTTAACTTGACGGTCAATCAGGGATTTCTTTCCAAAAGCTACATCGTAGAGAGGAGATATGGGAACCTCTCCCATGTTAAGATGGTGGCTTCCTCGGGCCCGCCCTGCCATCTCAGGGGCACGGTTCTGCAGCAGGGCACCAGAATCGGGACAGCTGCCCTCAGTGCCTGCCATGGACTGGTGAGTGCCTGGGTCCATCACGTTCCTCCTCTGCGCCCCGGCCCCTACTGTCTTGGACTGCACACTCACTGCCAACGGGTTCACAGACACATTCAACACATGCAAATTAAGCACTTGTGATGTGCCTGGTTCTGGCCTCCAAATGGGCTGGGGAGAAAGTGCATAAAACAAAATTCGATCGATCTGGGAGGTACAGAGTAAGGGCACTGAGGGCTCAGAGCAGGGAGAACTTCAACCAGGAACACTGGGGGAGGAGGAGGGGAATTGAGTCTTCAACCTCTGAGCTAGCTCTGAGGGTGTTGGTGCCTGACTGGCTGGCCAGCCCCTTTCGAGTTGGGAAAATCTGGATTTGGACTGAGTGAGAGGCTTACTAGTAATGATAGTGGCGTCAGC
Organism: Equus caballus; assembly: GCF_041296265.1. Classification (NCBI taxonomy): domain Eukaryota; kingdom Metazoa; phylum Chordata; class Mammalia; order Perissodactyla; family Equidae; genus Equus; species Equus caballus. The sequence continues at coordinate 45,589,416 of NC_091704.1, forward strand.
AATGGCTATGATATAATAGTTGACAATGTATACTTCATAGTCAGACTTCATGTGGGACCTTGGGCTGTCAGTTGATCCCTTTGTACCTCTGTTTTCTCATCTGTAAAATGGAGATAATGGTAGTACCCATCTCAGAGAGCAGGGGTTGGCAAACTGTGGCCCACGGGCCAAATCTGGACTGCCTCTTGTTTTTATAACTAAAGTTTTATTCATACGCAGATATGCCCACGTGTTTATTGTCTATGGCCACTTTCACTTTCAAACTACAACAGCAGAGCTGAGTAGTTGTGTTAAGAACCGTATGGCCCATGAGGCACAAAAGATTGCTACCTGGCCTTTACAGAAAAAGTTTGCTGATCTCTTTAATAGAGTATGGTGAGAATTAAATGGATTAATGTATATAAAAATCTTAGAAGAGTGTTTAGTAAATAATAGACACTCAATGAATGTCTCTTCATATTCAATAATAATGGCAGCTGTTATTATTATTTTCCATGTTTCTAATATGCCAGGCACTGGATTGTGTGGTTTATGATGTGGTTTATGTGCATTGTTTTCTTTTCCTCTCCCCCTCCATTTTTGTTATTTTTTAGTAGATGAGGAAGCTTGGAGATGTTGAATAACTTTACTGCACAGCTGATTTGAGCCCGAGTCTTTCCACTATCACGTGCTACATCTCAAAATGTGACCAAGCTTATTTTTCAAAATTTAAACCAGTGTTGAAAATAAAAGAGATCCCTTTGTTCCCTCTTCTTTCTAGCACCAAGAACAGTGACAGCCCCACTGGCAACTGCGTGGCAAACAATGCTTAGGAATTATGCTGAGGTTTTGTCTTGCTCGAGTAGGGGGCAGGCACCAGCGCTAAGAGAGTGTGCTTAGAGAGTGACTGCAGTTGGAGACATTCCAGAGTCCTGGGGGCAGTGAGGGCGGAGCCTGGGGTATTGGCCTTGGCGCCCGTGCCAGGGCTGGTTTGCTGAGCAAAACCACTCAGTAGAGTTCGCATTCCTACAGATGGCCCTCGTCCCGAATCCTCCATCGTTACTGCCAGTTAGATGAGAATCCTGCTCTTCCTGATTTAGGATTCTGTTTATCTTCTACTTGTATAGTTTGTCTCTGTTAGAACATGTAGGACAATTAGTGTAAAACATTGTACAACAGTTTAAATGTAGCAAGAAAGTTCAATTTTCTGAAGGACCTCTGGGATGTCTCATTTTGTACAATACAATAGTCCCCCCTTATCCATGGGGGATATATTCCAAAACCCCCAGTGGATGCCTGAAGCCATGGATAGTACCAAACCCTATATATACTATGCTTTTTCCAAACATACAAAGATATGAGAAAGTTTAACTTAGACATTAGGCTCAGTAAGAGATTAACAACAATAAGTAACAGTAAAATAGAACAATTATAATAACGTACTGTAATAATTTTTTCTTTCCTTATTAAATGGAGAACTTTCACCTTTTCACTTGAGGGAAGCACTTTCCAGCTTCTCTTTGGAATCCTCAAATTGCCAGCATCACTGCTCTTGTGCTTTGGTACCATTATTAAGTAAAGTAAGAGTGACTTGAACACAAGCACCGTGATACCGTGACAATTGACCTGATAACCTGGACGACTACCAAGTAACTAGTGGGTGGGTAGCATATACAATGTTGATACACGCTGGACAAAGGTATGATTCTTGTCCTGGGTGGGACAGAGTGGGATGGTGAGAGATTTCATTATACTACTCAAATGGTGGGCAATTTAAAGCTTATGAATTGTTTATTTCTGGAATTTTCCTTTTAGCATTTTTGGACCACAGGTAACTGAAACTGCAGAAAGGGAAACTGAGGATAAGGGAGGACTACTGTAACAGAAAGTCTTGCCTTGCCTTTTTCTGTAAATGTGGATTTTCATATGTAGGTATTTATCATTTCCCCCTTGTTGGATCATAAAGGACACAAAATCAAGGGTGATGCCCTATTTCTTTCTTCTTCTCCCCACGCCTCATGCGGTGCTTTGTTGTACCGGGGAATGCCTCTTGTCTCCATGGTCCTCATCCTCTGGGCTTGCTCTGGGTTCATGTCACATTTTCCCTTTGCAATCCTTGCCTTGTTTCTATGAGACAACCCTGGAAGCATCAGTGGCACCTGATCCTCTATGACCAGGGAGCAGAAGATGGAGCCCTTTTTCTGCAAGGACAGGCACATAGGCATGAAGTGACCCATTAGACAAACATACAAGGCCACACTATTCCATAGAACAGTAACGTGGGAACCCACGTCTACTCATTAACGTGCAAACCATCATCATGCTTATAAAATCCCAGAAAGTTTAAACACTGGTGCCTTTCTGTGGGCTAGGACCCACAGAGGGTGTGGCCTGGACCCCATAGAATCAACATCCCCTGGGAGCTCACTAAAAAGGCAAATTCATGGGCTCTGCTCCAGACCTAGTGCATCAGAATCTCTGGGGGTGGGCAGAAACCTACTGAGTGGGTTTTAACAGCTTCAATGAGATATAATTCACTTACATACAGCTTACCCACTTAAAGTGTCTAATTCAATGGCTTTAAATATATTCCAGAGTTGTGCAACCATCCCCACAATACATTTTAGAACATTCTCATTAGCTCCAGAAGAACCCCCTTGGCAGTCACCCTCCAATGCCCCCATCTCTGCTAGTCTTTGGAACCACTTGTCTACTTTCGGTCTCTACTATGTGCCTATCTGAAGCCTTGGTTTTATTAGGCTTTCCAGGAGATTCTGATGCTCACTGAAGTTTGAGAAGTGCTGGACTAGAGTAGTCATTCTTAAGCCTGGCTGAACATTAGGATCAACTCAGGAGCTTTAAAAAAGTACCCATGCCCTGACCCCACCTCCTAGATGTTCTGATTTAACTGGTCTGAGGGTGGAGCCCAGGCATCAGTATTTTTAAAGCTCCCTAAGAGATTCTAATGTGCAGTAGGTGTTGCCAGCCACTGGGTCAGCGTGTATTATTAAGTGGCAGTATTAGTCAATGTTACTCTAAAGTAGCAGCTCTTTCCAGGGGATTCTAGAGTGTAGCCCATGCTGAGAACTGCTGCTCAATTGCTCCCTACTTTCATCTTCTGTTTTCTAGGGGATATTGCCTCCTGTGTAGCATTAGTCCAGGCTTGGGAATAGAATAGTGGGAGCTTTTCAATTTCAAATGGCCCCAGGGAGCAGCAAGAACCACCACGTGGCATTTTCAGGTAGAGATTTCAGATTTATACTAAGTAGAGGAGCTCAAAGGAGCCAGTAATGGATTCGTGTGGTAGCCAAGATTATGGAAAAGTTTTAGATCCAAATCATTGAATAAATTTGCCGGAAGAACCAGTCCGCTGGAATTATTTTGGAGCCCTTTACACGTAATTGGACAGTTAATGGATGGTTATAAAATAAGGTGCCAAAAGCCCAATGAATTTCTTTTCTTTCTGTGAGCACACAAGCTGGCTGGCTTCAAGTTCATTTGCTTACCTACAGTGGTCTTAGTCAAAAGGACAGTGGTTGGACTCGTGTCTGATTTCTCCTGATCACTTGTCTGGGGTCTGACCTCCAGGATATTTACTTTTCCTTTCACCCAGGGATGACCCCACACTTGGATTCAGAGGATGGCTGGGTTAGGGGATATTGGCTCTAAGCCTCCCACCACTCCTAGGGACAGAGGTGGCATTTGGGAAGGCTTTCTGAGGAAGGAAATGCTCTCATGTGGAGCAGGACATCTGCTTCTCATTCCTGTGGCTCAGGGCTGGCATATACTTTGCTTCACATGTGGTCATCCTAATGTTGGGGCCTGTGTCCTCTTGGAGTTGTCTATAATTTGAGGTTCATTTATTCTCCCTAGGAGCAGACTCAGATGGTTGCAAACCGAAAACCCAAGAAAGGTCACCTATGGCAAGGTGTGATAACCTCCTTCCTCCGTTTAATATCCTCTCACACAACTCTGGTGCTCCCTTCTTGGAGGCTGCTTTCAGACTGAGTCAGCCCATGTCCCTGGCTCAGCAGCTCCTTCTCTGTCGTCTCCATTTTCACCACCCTTTTCCCCTCAATGCTTTTTTTTGAGGAATATTAGCCCTGAGCTAACATCTGCTGCCAATCCTCCTCTTTTTGCTGAGGAAGGCTGGCTCTGAGCCAACATCCATGCCAATCTTCCTCTACTTTATATGTGGGACGCCTACCACAGCATGGCGTGTCAAGCGGTGCCATGTCCGCACTCGGAATCTGAACCGGCGAACCCCGGGCTGCCGAGAAGCGGAATGTGTGAACTTAACCTCTGTGCCACTGGGCCAGCCCCACCTCAATGCTTTTATAGCTTTGAAGCTATGGAATTTGTTTCTTTTGAACAATGTAGTTGATTTGTTCCATTCTAAGTTCTTTGATGGAGAAACTGTGTTCTTTAATCAATCAGACTCCGAATGCATCCTCAGTGGGAGTTGTTACCTGTGAGAATCCCGTTGGGGTGGTTTTGGACTGCTGTTGCCAGAGGCCCTACAGGATTTGTTCCAGGCTAATTTGTTGTTAGTAGTTCCATTTAAATTTCTGCACTGGGAGGATAGTGCAAAATGTTAGACTTCACACCTCTGCATGATACAGGGGTTCTGATTCTTCATGGGGTACCCTACTTCCAAAGGGCTTGGTCTAAGTGCCCATCACCTGGACTGTGTACCTGAGTCAGTAAACAAATATTTTAAATTCTTGTTCACAGTCAGGGACAGTATTTCTCAGCTCAGACTTTATTAAAATGAATCTGGTTCTTGTCTCCATCCTAAACCCTAGCCTCATTTCCAGCCCCTGCTGGGGAATTAAATCCTTAAATTTAATCTGAGTAGCTGTCATGGCTCTCTGAGGGCCATTCAGCTTCAAATCGCCCTCAATTCTCTTTTCCTTTCCCTTTTGGCACATTGAGATTTCCTTTCTTGCTTTGAGCTCAACTATGGGTTAAAATTTTGAAAGAGATATTATTTTTAGGAGTTTTTTTTGTTTAGCTTCTTATTTTGAGATAGTTGTAGATTCATGTGTAGTTGTAAGAAATAATACAGAAAGGTTCCACGTACCCTTTACCCAGTTCCCTCCCAATGGTAACATCTTGCAAAATTACTTGCAAAATATCATAGCCAAGATTTTTACATTTCCATCACAAGACCCCTGGCATTTCCATCACAACAGTTCCTTATGTTGTCCTTTTATAGCCACACCCATTTCTTTCCTGCCCCCATCCCCTCATGTTTATATTTTATGTTTAAGTTCATGATCCATTTTGAGTTAACTTTTATATAAAGTGGGAGACTTAGGCAAAGGTTCATTCCCTTTCTTTCTTTCTTTTTCTTTCTTTGTTTTGCCTATGGATGTCCAATTGCTCCAATACCATTTTTTTTAAAAAGCTACTTTTCCTCTATTGAATTGCTTCTGCACTTGTCAAAAATCGGTTGGACATGTTTTTGTGAGTCTGTTTCTGAATTTTACGTTCTATTCCCCCAATGAAATCTTAATTGCTATAGCTATATAATTAGTTTTGAAATCAGGTAGACTGACTCCTCCCATTTTATCCTTCTTTTGCAAAGTTGTTTTAATAAGTCTAGTTTGTTTGCCTTTCCAAATAAATTTTAGCATAATCTGATTACAAAAAACTTCCTGGGATTTTGATAAGAATTGTATTAAACCTATATATTAGTTTGGGAGAATTGACAATTGCTATGTTTAGTCTTCCAATCCATGAACATGGTAGGTCCCTTCCAGTTCTGCCCACGAGACCTATCTAGGTTGACTGGTGGAACTGAAAGGTCCTTGATGCTTGGTCCTCCCTCCTTCCAAAGGAGAGAATTATATGCCTCCTTGGGAGGAATTCTAAATGCCACTCTAATGGCAATTCTCACTGGAAATCTCTCAGCCCATTACCCTCATATGTATCACCCCATGGGTGGGCTGTCCTTGTGGGCTGGCAGGCCTATCCCACCTATGGGGTTGTTGTGGTGAAAAGAGAATGAGGCACTTAAGTAGACTCCAATAATAGCCTTGTATTTTTTTTTTTTTTTCATTCTCTGTGTCAGAGGATTTATTTGGGGAAAAATTAGTGAAACTATTTTTCAAATTTGTTCCCTTGGTTTATTCATGCATGTTTATTCTTGAAATATTCTGTTTTGGAGAGTTTTCTGTTTCTAAATTAGTCTGGTAGAATGAGAACAATTGCTTCTATGCTGAGCCTCACTGTTGCCCCCATTGCTGAAAGAGGGGCACTGGTGGGATGACCACGTTTTATTAACCGGGGAGATTTGGCCCATTGATTCAGGGCATGTATAAGAAGAGTCTGCTCTGGCATAACCTACATTTCTGAGCCTCATTAGTATGATCTATGATTTCTTTTCAGTCTGAAGAACTTCAGTGCTCTTTTCATCTGACTCTCTTTTTGTAGGCTTTTAAGTGTGCGACCTGCCTGGAAAGTTGTAGCAAGAACCTTCTTTTTAGTGACTGCCTTAACCCTGATGTGCCCCTTGCAAACTATTCCTACTTGGAAAATATGGATAATCACATTAGTCAGCCCTGCTTACCTTGCACCACTGTTGGAGATAATAGCTTTAAAATACTTTAGAAGAGTATTCCAGTTCTCTTGGTGGGTTAGTAAGAGTAGCTGAATCCCTTCACCCACATTGTTGGGACACCTCATTAAAGCTGCTCTTGTCAAGTCATCAGTGAACTTCCTGTTGTCAGTGGGTGCCTCTCGTTTTTCATGGTGCTTGATGTCTCAGCCATTTGGCACAATTAATTATTCCTGTTTTTAAGTATTTTTTTCTCTTGGCTTAAGTGACACCACATTACTATGGTTTTTCTCCTACCTACCGTGCTGATAGTTGTGTCTCAAGTTCTTTGCTCATTTCCCTATATTTGACTACTAATGCGTCCTGGGTCTTTGTCTGTGGATCCCTGTTCTCTAAATTCGCACTCTTATTAGGTGATCTTGACCAGTCCTAAATGCTATCTACTTATCTATCTGTTAGTTTGTCTGTCCGTCCATCCGTCTGTCCATCCATCTGTCCATTCATCATCTATCTTTCATCATCATCTAATTATCTATCTAATCATTTGTCTACCTGTTATCTGTGTCATCTACCTCTATCTCTGTATATGTATGTGAATAAGTGCTAAATATATATATCTAACTCTAACATTTCCTTGGAACTTCAGCTGTCTATTTTCCATTTCCACAGGTATGCCTAACAAGAGTCTCAAATTTAACGTGTTCAGAGCAACAGTCTTGATTCTCTCCTCCTGAAGTCTTACCCGTTGCTGTACATGTCGAGTCCATTCTCCCAGTTGCCCAGGTCAAAACGCATGGAATTATTCTGTCATTAACTCCCCTCTTTCTCTCACACTCTGTATCTCTTCTTAGCAGCAAATTGTCAGCTTTTCCTTCAAAATATGTTCAGGATCTACCAATCTTGTCACTTCCACAGCTAATACCCTACTCCAGTTATTCTCGACAGGGGTAGCTTTGCCCTCCAGGGGACATGTGGCAACGACTGGAGACATTTTTGGTTGTCACAACTGGGGAAGGGGGAATAGCTTCTGGCATGTAGTGAGTAGAGGTCAAGGATGCTACTAAACTTCCTACGGTGCACAGAACAGCCCTGTACAACAAAGGGGTATGTGGTCCAAAATGTCAGTAGTTCTGAGGTTGAGAAGCCCTGCCCTGGTCCTGGTCCCAATCCTCTCTCCTCTGGACCATTCCATTGACTTCTCAAGTGGTTCCTCTGCTTTCTCTCTGAATTCACGGCAAGCTCTTTCTCACGTAGTGGCCAGGCTGGTCTTCCAAATACACTTATAGAGCAGTGCGCTCTTCTACTTAAAATCTCCTACTGGTTTCCCTTTACAGTAGAATAAAATCCAAATGCCTTGCCCCGGCTTCCAAGACTTGCTCTGATCTGGTCACTGCCCACCTCCCAGCCCTCCTCTCCCACCACCTTGCCCTTCTGCATAGTGCTCCAGCCACACCGCACTTCTCTCTGTTTTTCAAGTGTACCAAGCACACTCTGGCCTCATTGCCTTTGCATGCATTGTTCCCTCTGCCTAGAACACTCTCCCCAGATCTCTGCATAGCTGCTCCTCCTTGTCTTTCAGATCCCAGCTTATGATCTTCCCTGACTGCTCAATCTAAAGTAAACTTCTCCAGTGCTCTATCGCATTGACCATTTTATTTTTAAAAAGAACCTGCAGTACCTGATATTTTCTTTTCTTTTTCACTTAACTTTTCTTTTCCTCACCCCATCTTGTTCACACACGTGCAGCTCTGTTCTCCAATAAACACTCAGTGAATGTTGGTTGGATGGATCAGTGTGTTTACTCCAGTATTTAGTCCTTGTACTGCTCCAAGTTCCTGTAGGCCCTCCCAGCCTGTGACGTCACAATGAGATTATATGTCCTCAACTACCCAAACGATGCCTTGAACACCACCTACTAAATTCCAGAATGTGGTCTGCTTAAATGGTCTCTGAGCCCCTTCTGAGGGGTTCCCAGGCGTTGGCTCCTTATCATGGCAGTGTGATGTTGCCCCTGCTATATGGCCCTCCTGGATTCATCACTCTAAGAACACCGTGACTGCCACCATCATGTTGCCTTTGGAAGGGGACACTGCTATCAACTTCACTTTTCTCTTCTGAGCCTGGTTCAGGCCTTTTCTTAGTTCTGCAAAGAACACCAGAGTCCAAACTATAATTTTCAGTAGGCCGTTTTTAAAGGTTTGCATAGAAAAGGAAGGGAAGTACAACACAAATAATAACCTGAAACTTCTACTTCCTTTGGCTGTGCTCAGAGTCTAGGCTGAGCTTCAAGAGGGTCTCTAACCAAGCGTTTGGTCTTTGGATATGTAGCAAGGATCACCCTGCCAGCAATCTCCCCACTAAGGGATGTGCTGAAACATATTTCTTTCCTGAGTGTTGGGCCCAATCATGAGGCCTCTGAGAAAGGAGGACAATTTCCCCAGCCAGTCTCAGGCTCGTCTTTGTTTCCAGTTCTTTCCAGGTACTTCTTATAAGGAATATCTACTCACTGCTGGAGAAACCACAACCTAAAGCTGCGGAGTCCCACTGGGCAGTTTGTGCTTTGCAAACTCTACAAAGGTTCCTCATTAAGGGGACCAGTGGGGGCTGACATCCAGCTCAGGCTCTGCCAGCTGAACCAAGTTCTGGCTCCAAGAGGAATAGGGGCCTTTTCATGAGCCCTTTGCCCAAAATGGTGCATCTTTTTGTAATTTATCTGCCCAGACAGGGTGCCTTTCTCAATTTATATGTCTGGAGGGGGCACCTTTTAAAATTTTATCTGCCTCCCCTGCACACCTTCTTGCAATTTGCACTAACGTGTTACTACAGTAGCTGTGGAGCCGCCTACCCACATGATTTGGCCTGGCTCTGTGGTCCCCAGACGACAATCACATAAGAACACAACAATCCATCACTAGCACGTTTCTCAAAGCCTGAGATGTTCAGTTTCAGACAGCAGTGTGGAGAGGTGGGGTGTGTGTGTAATAATAGCAGATTCTTTTCCATTGAGCGACAGAAAGTCCTAACCATCTCTCTTTCCCAGTCTCCCCTTTGATCCAAGGTGAAGAGCAAGTCTGCGTCAATTTCCTGAAACTATTGGGGTCTTTGCTTCTGATCTGCAGTGAACAACTGCTTGAGCTAGAACACAAGGGAGGAGGCCTTCTCAAGAAGAGACAATTACATAAAGCCTCAGCTCCTATAAATCTGTATAAAGAAAAAAACCATTTCTCCCATACAAACACCCAAACCTTCAGCGAAACATTTCTGCTGAAATACATACCCAATAGCCATGTTTGAAGGCATCCTTTCGTTTCCTTGTCTAGCCATCTTTCCATTGAGGAGAAGAGAGTTTTAATTTTTTCCACTAGAACAAATGGAAGGTATGCTCCAAAAAGAAATTTAATCTTTGGATGCAGGACACTGTGAAGCTTTGGAAAAGTTTCCTATCTTCTAACCAGCAAGGTATCAGCTTTTGCTAGGGTATGCTGTTACAATAATTTTAACTCTTTAAACTTTGTTAGGTTCTAATTTCCAAAAATGCAAGAATTAGATGTTCTCTGCATTTTGCCTGGTGAATGCTACAAATGAGATTAGTGACATTTAAAAATCTATGCTAAAAAACCCCAAAATCTGCTATATGATAGTGCCTCCGCTGAGAGAGGGATGTGCTTTGTAATACATTGCTCCTTCAAGTGCAGTTCAGTTCTTGGCCCAGATGGAAAGTCCTGCTAATTCCTTTTCCATCCAATCAAAGAATGTAACCGTTTCTGCCCTCTTGTTCTTGAACTCCAGCAGAAGCCTGGGGTGATATAGTAGAGGAATGAAATCTGCTGGCAGAGCTGTGTGGGAAAACTTTCCCATGTGGCTTCTTGCCTTTGCTTCCTCATCTGGAACTTGGTGGCTCATTTGTAGAAAACACTCATTTGAGTTGCGGGATGCCTGTGTGTCAGGGTTTGTTGCTCCTCATCAGGGGGAAGGAAAGAAATGCTCTGTATATCCCCTAACTCTGCTCCCAGGCTGAGAAGTTCTCCATGGCCCCTGACCTTTGGGGGTTGCCTGTAAAGACCTGTGCTTACTCAGACAGGAGACTTTGGAGCAGGGGTCTCTGGCTGCTGGGTGATTCCTCTCCTCACTATCAATGCTTTGTGTTACAGGCTCATAAACATCAGCTTCCCTTTTTTTTTTTGTCTTTCTGCTTACTTTTCAATTCGTCAGGTTCATTTTGTGAGTTCCCAGCATGATGAATTGGAGGTGGGAGAGAGAGAACTGAAGAACCTGTATTTCAAGAAAGAGCATTGCTTTCTTTCTTTTGCTGGATCTTGAATTAGGGACCTTCCTTCTGGTTCAGGGAGGGACCCTCAACCTTTATGGGAGATAAAGGGTCAGTTGTTCTGTTTATCGTTGAGTTGGTTACGTGGCTTTACGGGTCCACACAAATGCAGCACAGAGATGTTACTCTCTCCTCCTGTATCTCTCTTGTCTGGAAACTTGACTTTGAATCTCATTTCTGTTTTTCATTACCAAGACTGAAGATTAGATGTCCAGAGTTTCCCACTAGATGTTCATGTGTTAATAATTCTCTTCTTTTTTGATCCAGCATGAATCATAGGTTCAGGGAGCTTAAATATTAGCTTTCAGAAACATCTATTTCCTTTCAAAAATGTCTCCAATGACTGACAGATATTAATAAGGACTTTGAAAAAGTGAGAAAACAGGATGCCTGGATTTTAGGTTTTGTAATTGAAAAATGTTTTACTTGGTTGTTGGAGATGATTTTTCGGTGTAACATGACTGGTTTACTTTTAACCAGACAACCTATGTCAGAGAGCCATAGCCAGGTCTGTGAGACGTGGCATCTTTTTCATACAGAGCAATCCCACTGGCTTTGGGAGTCAGAGTTGCTGAATTCAAGTCCTAGCTCAATACTTACTAATGATGGGGCCTTAAATGAGATCCTTTGCCTCTTTGGGCCTGTTATATGAGTGGACTGGGCCCTTGCTACTAAATGTATTGCCTATGGACCAGAGGAATGGGCATCACCTGGGAGCTCATTAGAACTATAGATTCTCAGATCCTACTCCAGATCCGCTGAATCAGAACATAAAATTTAACAAGATCTCCAGGTGAATTGTATGTGCGTTAAATTTGACATGCGCTGGCCCATCAAACCCATAAACACTAATTCCATTTGAGTTCGCCCTTTTACATACTGCATCCCTTTGGCGAATTATTTGCCTGAATACCTAGTGATGCGGAGCAACAGTAGGGGGGAATGCTGCTGTTCTAATCACTGTTGATGGGTGAAAGGGTAGAAGAGGAACCTTAGATAATGTGATTCAGAAAAAGACTGAAAAGACACATGGGACCTTGGGAGCCATATAAGATGGGTAATAGTGGCCAGATGTACCCGTTGCCATCCTTTGCTGTTCTTCTGTCCTCTGCAGTGTTTTGTTATGTTAGAAGCCGTGTCCTTGGCAAGGACAGCCCTTACCAGGACAACTTCCAGTTATTCTCAGGTCCTTTAATTCTCATCTCTCTGGTGAGTGTGCTAAGTAACAGTCTCTTGTTTTGGTGTTTTCATCTAAACTGTTGAGAAGAGACAGGCTTTCTGGGTCCCGGGAAGGCTGGGACAGACGATAACAACTGACACTGTTTAGACTTTCATTCCCACCCACAAGGGGATGGAGCCTTGTTGATGCTAAGTTTGGGTTAAGAATGAGGAGACCTTGATGTTTGTAAATATTCCCTTAAGAGATTGTAAGTGTGGCGTTTTTGGGGATGTTAATGAGAGTCTAGGTATAAAAGGGCAATGGTAAAGCAAGAATGAGGCTTCCTACTCAGCTCTGGGAGGACACTATCCATGCAGAGAGGGCCACTTATGGCAGTGCATCGTATAGACGACAGGGCCAGGAGACACTGTCTCTGCTCCTGGACTGGGGCCAACTTACTTCTGTTAAGCTCTACGTCCTTGACTAAATACATTGGGGATTTAGAGAAGGTGTGCCTGTGTTTCTCTTTCCACTTCTCCATAAACCATTTGTTACCCCTGCAGTTGTCCTGTCTGCCTTCTCCATTGATTAGACACGGTTATTTGCTTTTAGGCTTTTCAAATAGTCAAACACTGAAAATCTTCCTCTAAACAAACACGTTAAAAAAACACGGGCTTCTGATATTTCCCAATGGAGTATGTTCTTGGATTTGCTTATTTCCCGCCTTGAGATATTTCAGGCGTTCATTTAGGAAGAGTAACTTTCATCCACCAGGGTTTCCTACCAGACCCAGCTTCTCTAATTTTCAGACTGTGCATTCCATCTTATACCCTTATTCCGACTTATATATTCCTCCATGGTTCTGCAGTGCAATTGGCTGCGAGGACAGTAAGCTATTCTGAGAAACAGATTTATCGTATTTATAACATTTCACACTAACTGATCCCACTTGATGCCATCGATCCCTCTCCTTCACCAAGCCAATCTCTCTTCTCCACCCACCACCCTGTTTACAGATTTTTCTCCGGAAATTTTTTCCTCACTTGACTTCTATTTTGGCCCTAAGGAGTGAGTCACACAATTTTAAAATGCGCAGCTTCCACAGTCTCTGACTGGGTCATCGGCTATCACTGCCTTTCTTCCAGGCAGGCTTCCTTTCTTCTAGCCAGTGTTTTTTTTTTTTTTTTTTTTAGTTTGTAACCGAATTTCTTTCTTTCCGATCCTCCAACATTCTCAGTTTATTTCTAAGGACTCTTTTTTTCCTTGCCTGATTGTGTGTTTTCTGGGCTTTCTTTTTGGCTTTCCTTTCTCTTTCTTGCTCTTGCTGTGTTTTAGTTATTTTTACTATTCTTTGTTTTTTAGCACATCTGCAGAAGGAACATATGAGGTTGAGCTGTTAGCTAAATAAAGCTCACTTAGGGGCCGGCGCCGTGGCCGAGTGGTTAAGTTCTCACACTCTGCTGTGGTGGCCTGGGGTTGCGCCAGTTCGGATCCTGGGCGCGGACATATGGCACCTCTCGTCAGGCCACGTTGAGGTGGCGTCCCACATGCCACAACTAGAAGGACCTGCAACTAAGATATACAACTATGTATGGGTGGGTTTGGGGAGATAGAGCATAAAAAAAAAAGCTTATTTAACTTAAATAAATGTTAACGTATATAACTAATATATATTTAACTTATTTTACATATCTTGTAATATATATTTATATATATTTTATAAATATGTATTTAACTTATAAGTTATTTAACATATAACTTATATAAGTTTCTTATCTCTATTCCAACCTCTGTGTAGCTTGATAGGGAAAGAACATTGGAAGTGGGCTGCTCATAGCAGAGCTACCAGACAAATCAGAGTTTATTGCAGGTAGAGGAGCAGACTGCGTGTGTGTGTGTGTGTGTGTGTGTGTGTGTGTATGAGGAGTGTGGGGAGGGAGATAACTAATACAGAGTAAGTCCACAGACAGAAAGGGATTTTTATCTAAAGCCATGATCCAGAAGAAATGGATGAAATCACTTACAGTTAAAGATGTAAAAACCACCTTGACTGTCATTTGTTTGAAATTGCATTGGTGCAGAGGGCGCATCTGAGGTTGGAGGATGGATGGCAGGCAAGCATCCAATTTCCCATCTGAGTGCATATTCTTTTCTATCTGGAAGGTCGTGATGGCAGTTGCCTTGGCAAGGGACCAGAAAAGGATTTGAGATCTACTGATAAATGCTTTACATCCGTCCTCTGGAAAGGATTCGCTCTTTTACGAGTTAATTCTGTTTACATTAAACTATTTTAATAAAAAGATGCAAGTTTGATAAGCAGGCTTTTCTTCCCTTTTACTTCAATCTCTAGCCCAGTCCGCTGTGACTTAGGCTTTTTTAAATCAAAAGCTTTGGACCGGAGTTGAGAGACCTGTGCTTTACGTCTGACTGCTCCTCGTTAGTGGGAGCTCTAAGGCAAGTCCCTTAACACCTTGAAATCCCGGCTCCCTCATCTGTGACACGAAGGCTGAGTAATTTCTACCATCTCATCAAACTCAGGAACTCTGACACTGTGACCATCTGCAGCCGAAGCACATACCATCATGTGGTGATGTGTGCTAAAACAGGGTTTAAAAAAAATTCGTGGGTGAGTAAAACCTCTTTTTGAAAATTGAATCTGAAAAACTAAAAAGTCAAAAAATATTAGAGTGAGAAATAGGGTTCCAGCCCTAGCTGTACAGGGGTGGGTATTTACATTTTCTATTCTGTGGAGTTGGATGAGTGGCAGAAGGATGATGCTGATTGCAGAGCTTTTCTTTTGATGATTTACCCTGGAAGTTTCCCAAGGTCACCTTGATGAGCAGTATATAGCGTTTGGAGCCTGGTGGGCTCTTAAGTTAGACAAATTTCAGTCACTAGCTCTGTAACTTTGGGCAAATTATCTCTGAGATTGTAAAAGATGGCTAATCTAATAATACCTATTTTATTGGTTGGTTATGAGGATTAAATAAAATATTGAATATGTAGCACTGTCTCTTGCACAGAGTAAATGTTCTAGAAACTGTAGCCATTATTATCATTGTTGCTATTATCATCATTATTATTAATATTACTGCTATAATTGCAGAATAACTAGAAAGTTCAGGGTGCTGCAGAAAATAAGTCTTGCAATGTTTAAGTAAGTACCTTTATTTATTCACGTTTATTTGCAGTGCCCTAGAATTAACATATACTTTATTTTTCATTACTTGGTCTTTTGGACAAAATAAATTAAAATTTTCAATTATTTTTTTCATAATTAAAACCTTTTTCTATCTTAAGCTTGGCCATTTAAAATTTTCACGCCTTTTTTTGCCCATCTTCTCCTTTATCACTGATCCAGGATAAGAAAAAATAACCTAGAGCACAAATCACCGAAGGAGAGGAGTCTAGATTTTTTCTCTCCATTTATAATAATATTTTTTAGCTGGTAATGCATTCACATGATGCAACATTTAAAAGATACAATGAAGGTTTATGGTGCAACGTCTGCTCTCCCAGCCACCTCTGTCTTCCAGAGCTCTCAGCTCACCTTCTTGGAACAATTTTTTTGCCTATCCTTCAAGATACATATATATACATCTCTCTCTCTCTCTCTTACATTTTTGCATGTCATAAAGTATATATAACAAAAACTTAAAAACTAACCATTTTAACCATTTTTAAGTGTAAAGTTCCATGGCATGAAGTACACTCACATTCTTGTGCAACCATCACCACTCTCCATCTCCAGAACTTTTTCAACTTCCCAAATTCTGTACCCAGTTATCAATAACTCCTCATTCCTCCTGTCTCTTCAGCCCCTCGTAACCTTCATTCTACTTTCTGTCTCCATGAACTTGACTACTCTAGGTACCTCATATAAGTGGAATCATACAACATTTGTCCTTTTGTAACTGGCTTATTTCACTTAGCATAATGTCTTCAAGGTTCATCCATGTTGTAGCATGTATCAGAATTTCCCTCTCCCCCGTCCCCAGTTTTATTGAGGTGTAATTGGTATACAGAAAACTGCATGTAATTAATGTGTCCCACTTGATGAGTTTAGAGATATGTGTACACTCATGTTACCGTCACCACAATCCAGGCAATAAACACATCCATCACCTCCAAAAGTTTCCTTTTGTCCCTTTTTCCTTCCTTCTTTTCTTTTTCTTTTTTTGTAGTAAGAACACTTGACATGAGGTCTACCCTCTTAACAAATTTTTAAGTGCACAACACCTTACTGTTAACTACAGGCACAATGTGTAGAGCAGGTCTCTGGAATTTACTCCTCTTGTGTAACTGTAATTTTATACTCATTGAACAACTCCCCATATCCTCCTCCCCCATCTCCTGGTAACCACCATTCTACTGTCCCCTTCTACACCTTTGACTCTTTTAGGTGCCTCTGATAAAAGGAGTCAAGCAGTACTTGTCCTTCTGTGACTGACTTATTCCACTTAGCATAGTGTTTTCCAGGTCCATCCATGTTGTGGTAAATGTTAGGATTTCCTTCTTTTTTTAAGGCTGAATAATATTCTGTGGTATATACCACATTTGCTTTATTCATTCATCCGTTGATGGACATTTGGGTTATTTCCATGTCTTCGCTTTTGTGAATAACATTGTAATGAACGTGGGAGTTCAGGTTTCCCTTTGAGATCCTGATTTCAGTTCTTTTGGATGTATACCCAGAAGTGGGATTGCCGGATGATATGCTAGTTCTATTCATAGTTTTTTGAGGGACCTCCATATTGTTTTCCAAAGCAGCTGTACCATTTTATATTCCCTCCAACAATGTATATGGATTCCGATTTCTCCACATCCTCCCCAAAATTTGTTAGCTTTTTTTTTTTTTGAAAATAACCACCTTAACAGGTATGAAGTGAAATCTCATTGTGGTTTTGATTTGCATTTCCCTGAGGACTAACGACGTTGAACACCTTTCCGTATATCTGTTGGGCATTTGTATCCTTCCTTTTTAAGGCTGAATAATAGGTCACTCAGCCTTAAAAAGGAAGGAAATTCTTCTGTAGACTTTTAAAATCTCAGTGTCTGAGTGGAGAACAGAAGTGGTGTTTATACATTTGGCACTGTGGACTTCCCAGACTAGAGCTGTAGGCCGGTGCCACAGTAGGGCCGAGCTTGGAACTTGGAGCCAGAAGGTCTGCATTCTAAGCCCTCCTGGGACTGTAGCTTGCTTCAGGGAGTTGGCTTTGACTGCTAAGTGCAAGAGAGGACCCTTTGACTGTTCTCCATAGGTTCTCTGTGCATTTTGTTGATGTCCACCTTGGGAGGATTCCACGGCAAATGCTTACTTGAGAGGTGCAAATCCCAGCATCTTACTGCTACCGTCAATAAATGTCCACCATGTAAGAATGATGTCGTTGTGCCGAGCTCTCAGTGTTAGATATGAGATAACTGCAAACATACAGTTGGGATGTTGATAAGTACTGTCAATGCGATAGGAGCATCTAAAAGAGGGACTCAGTGAGGTTTGGGATTTGGGAGAGGGCTGTTTTGAGAAGATAATTTTTGATTTGAGTTTCAAGGACGAATAGGAGAAAAGGCTGGAAGAGAGCATTTCTGGCACATGTGTAGAGGCCCTGAAGCAGGAAGGAGCAAAGGAAGCCCCTTGGAGGAATTGCAAGAAGGTGGTGTAACTGGAGAGCAGAGAACAAGGTAGTCTTTTACCTCTTTCTAAGTAATAAATATTTAGGGGAAAAGACTTTGAAAATATCTAAGCGTTCTCTTACTCAGACTTTCAATTTATTTACTCATTCATTTATTTATATTAGTAGAAACTTGTGTCCATACTAATACATCATTATTTATTGTGATATATCATTATTTATCATGATGCTCAATTTGGCCAGTGGCAGTCCTTCAGTCTGGCTTCTGTGTCCCTTTGACTTGTCCCATCATTACTGGAGCACTCTGTTATTTTCAGGTACAATAAGATGTTCTAAGCTCATCCTGTTCTTTCCCAGCCCTAGAATCAATGGTTTCTTCAGTGAACTTTTCCCCCTCTTCCCAAGAGTGGTATTTAGAAGCAAAGATCTGGGCACTAAATGTGCTCCTTGTTATTGGGTGTTGCTGTTCTGAGTCCTCTCAATGGACGATGTGTGCATACGTGCATGTAAATCAAAACACACAACTACATCTATAGTTATTAGTCTATCTATATAGGAAATTATGAATTTATACCAATACATTCAATTCCAGTCCGACACCACAGGATTCATCATAGTTTTCTCTCTTTCCACATTTGTGAAAGTATCTTCTCTGACAATGACAAAACTGGCTCCCATTATTCTTAGCTATTTACTCGTTTGATCAACTCTCCTGTTTATAACAAATATCCCACTGCTGTCATTGTGACAACCACCTCCTCTCTTGCATGGATGCCCTTCCTACCTCAGTTGGGTTCCTACATTCCATGCTGGCTACCCCTACATGCCTCAAGTGAATGCCCTCCTCACCCTCTTTGGGCTCTGCCCCTCATGCCAGCCCACTGGGCTTTGATTCCCTAGATAGGTTGTTGCCCTTTGGGGTTGCCAGAGCTCAGGCTCTGAAACCCAGCACTGTACCACTTCCCCGTCAACACGGATGCCTTTCTCAGCTTGTTTGGGTTCTGGGTTCTGTTACCCTGCATCATGCCTCCCTCCTATGCAGATGTCTTTTTCACTCTGCTCAGGCCCTGACTTTCTGCTCTGCTCCACCTCAGCTCTCCCTGCACCGTGATTTCCCTTCCCCAACCCATATAGATGCCTACTTTGCTCTGCCTTATTTAAGGGCGTTAGAACTGCATTGTTCAGGAAAAGAAGAGGAGAGAAAAAGTGGGCAGAGGGAGGGGCACCTTTCTGTAATTTGACCATGTTTGTCCAGGTGATCACCTAATGCCTGTCCAGTTGAGATCGTCTGCGACCCCATGCTGAGTTGGTGACAGATTTCCAGCTCTATTGTTATTTCTCATGTGCCCACCAAGTCTAGCTCTGCTTTTGGGAGCTATCTTTGCCTTTGCTTCCTGTCTTTGTGTTCACACCTCACTGTTACTCTGGTACTTTCTGTGATGCCCACTGTCCTGGTGGCCTGGGGTCTTCTGTCCCTATGTATGTCAACTGCAGGGCCTCTGCACCAACTGTTAGAGGGCTTAGCTGCAGAGGCTGCCCCGTGCCTGGCATCATGCCCGCTTCCTTTCCCTGTGTTTTTCCAGCTGCCCCTGGAGCTTCCTCAACAGTTCTTTATGGAGCACTGTGGCTAGTAAGTAAATTTTAAGCTAGTTTCAGCGTGAAAAGGTCTGTGTAAAGTTGCAGTGTGGACAGCTCCTGTTTTAAATTCTTTTTGGTTTAAAAAGCTTTTATGAGATAGAGATACATACTTTTGTTAGCCCCCAACCTTGTAAGTGTACTTATAGGGGAGCCATCTCCAATGAAAATTCTATTTTGCCATCAACTCAGCTGTATGATTTGAAATATAGCTCCAAGTAAAGCACCTTTTAAATTTATGTAGGCATTAGAATGGAAGAAAGGGGATCATAAAGAGATGGAGGCATGATTGAAAGGCACAAGGAGAGCACACTTCATTTCTCTGCATAGGATTATTAAATATTTTCTCTCTCTTGCAAGTTACAGATGAACATTTCCAATGACCTCCTGGGCCTATGTACCTAGATGTCCTCATAAAGTAAAATCATAATTCTTTTATTCTGGAGATTGAGAAGGCACTGCTGAGAGATGGTTAAGGAGGCCTGACTTGGCTTATCTGATGGCTGAGTATTGTTAGTTCTGTTCAGCTGGTATCCAGGTGTGCAAGAACATCATGGCGTCAGAAGGGGGATGGTGTGAGAGGAAACTGAAGAGGTGCTGGGGTCTGGAATGTCACGTGCATGAAGAACAGTGGTGTGAGGCGGGCAGAAACCACAGTGTATTACAGTATATTACATGCAAGAGTGAACAGGAGGAAATTAAGCTCCAAACGTAGGCAGCTGTTTTTGAAGGAAAGAAAAATACAGGTCCGTGGATAGAGAGATACAAAGGGTCGGTTATGTGGAGCTGACCTTTTCTTTTTGGAAGTTGGAAGAGACTTGAGGAAGCCACAGGGAACCAGAGGTTACCCATACAGAGAGGTGATAGCTGATGAAACAAGGACCCTGAAGAGGCAAGAGGGTCAAAGATCCGGAGCACAGTGAGAAGACTTAGCCTTGGATGGGATTTTTTTTTTTAAAGTATGACTTTTATGAAGACTTGGGTGTCCGTGCTTTTGTACATTTTCTAGTGGAAAGCAATGCTGGGGTGTCTGGCATGAATCCGTGGGTGTCTAATGTGAACCTGGGAGCGTCTGGAGTGGATAAAGTGCACACGGTGTAGAGAAAGGGTGTCCCGCCTGGGCCCAGGTTACTCCAGGTCCCTGTGCCTCCTGGACGCCTCTTGCAGCCAAACCAGATGTCGCTCCTGCCCCACATTGGCCATGCGCCACCAGGCCGGCCGCGTCCATCTGGGGGCATGTCCGCCGCACTCGGAGCTGCGGCTTTCCTGAGGACCACAAGACCGAAGTCCCTCTCGGGCTGCTCCTCCAGGGCCGCTCTCTCCTGGACGCGCCCCAGCAGGTTTCTTTCAGTAATGAATTCTTAACAGCCTTCTGATTGTAGGAAGTGTTTACTGAGTGATGCTGTGATTGAGGGCAGATGTCCACTGTCATTGACCTGTCTCCTTGGTTATGGTATTATCGTATTTCACACATTCTTTTAAACTTTCTTTTATAAAATAATCATTCCTTTCAAGAAGTACCAAGCAGAAAAGCCACTGCGGGTTCTGGGGAGGTGATGGGAAACGCTTTACCTAAGTGCAGGAATCCATTCAGCTGGAAACAAAGGCGTTCCCTGTCCTGCAGGGTCAGATTCCTGCAAGAAGTGGATGCTTCTCAAGAATTTACTGGTGGACCTAAGGTGGTCGATTGTCAAAAGGAATTTGTGTATTCGTGTGGGTGTGGTGAGCAGAGCTCTTATGGTGACTTCCTTGTAACACGTATTTGGCCTAATGCAGGGGCAATGTGATCTCCCCTCCCCTTGTCCACTGCCTCTTCTAGGTCCATCCATAGTCCTGTTGATTCTGTCTCCAAGGTTGAGTTCAAGTCCTTCTCATCTCCCCATGTCTGCTCTCTCACTCTAGTCCAGGCACCCCATCTCTTACCTGGTCTCATTTCTTTTTCTCCTGCCTCTATATGATTCATTTTACCTGAAACTGCTAGAGTGACCTTTTAAGGACATAAATTGGATTTTGTCTGGTGCACTTAAGCCCCTCCAGTGGTGACCCATTGTTCTTAGGCTGAAATGCAGACTGCTGCAGAGGCGGGGTGTAACCCCTCTCTGCAGGCTCTGGTCTTCCCATTCTACCTGATGCTCCTCAAGGCTCCGGCCACTCTGGCCTGCTTTTGATGTTTTGACTGCCTCAAGCTTGTTCCCACCTCAGTCCTATGCACATGCTTCTGTTTTTGACCAGAACATTCTTTACCTGCATCTGGTTCATTCTTGTCCTTCAGTTCTTTGCTTGCTTATCACCTCCTCTGAGAGTCAGCCAAGCTCTCCAAGTCAGTGTCTGCCCCACTTCATTATTCTCCAGTCCATTGCCCCATTTCTTTCCTCCTAGTGCTTTCTGTAATTTATGCTTCCTTGTTGCCTTAAACCCGTTGTCTGCCTCCTCCACTAGAATGGAAGTTCCCTGAAGGGCAGAGGACTCCCTGTCTTGTTTACTCTTGTTCTCCGTTATATCCTTAATATCTAGTGAATGTTAAATAAAGATTTGTTGAATGAATTTGTTTCCAGTCTCCCAGGTTGTCCAGCTGATTTTTATCCTCCCCTCCAAGACATTGAATGTGCTACCCTTATTTGGGTATTTGCATTTTAAAAGAGGACGTTTGGAGAGGGCTGGCACCAACACTGAGAGTGAATCACCTGTTGGAGGATGTTGGGCGTTTGGGGAGGGATGTTTTCTGCTGGTGGAGGGGCTGCCCATCTGCTTTCAAGCCATTCCAAATGGGCACTGTTCACTCCTTTAGGCTGAGGGAGTCTTCTGTGACTGATGAACGCTCTTCTCCCTTCACCCAACCAAACCACAATTGCTGTGGCTGCATGGTTTCCAGATTCTGTGCTCACATTCACTTGGCTTTCTCACCTGGGAGAATGCTTTGTGATAGGTTAATGTACTGAGGATGTAGACATCAAGAAAACAAAAACAAAACCAGGGATATTTATATTTGTACTGAGCTCCTGCAGTACATATCTCTCGTTTGAGTCTCTGTATGCACTGCCTAGATAGATAGATAAGTAGATAGACAGATAGATAGATTGGTAGGTAGGTTGATAATGCATGGATGTTATTCTCAATTGGATTACAAATTTTATACAGGGAAAATATTATACTGTTCTTTATTTTCCAATCCTGAGAATGTTGCATGTATTTAATTTCTCTAAGTCTCAGTTATCTCACCTCTAAGATGGGGGTAATACCGCTTTTGCAAAGTTAGTGTAGGGACTAGGGATAATGCTTGACAGTCCTTGGCTGGCACTGTAGGTTTTCAGTAAATGAGGCCAATTTTGAGGTAGGCTGTATGGTCTTCTTGCATTATTCAACGAACAGTTGTCGCGGACCCCTCTGGGGATATAGTACATTAGACATGGCCCTGCCTTTGTGGAGGTTATGGTCCTGGGTGCTTATGGATGGGGCTCTGGAGATAGGCTTGCGCTCCAATCCTGGCTCAGCCACTTGTTAATTGTGCAGCCTTGGACAAGTAAGTCCTCTGAGTCCCAGTCTCCTCATTTGTGAAAAATAGAATAGATTTCATAGGTCGTCCTGAGGATTAAAGGGCTAGCATTTGAAAAATGTTTAGCAGTATTCGTGGGTTATGGAGAGTGCTGAAGAGATAATGCTGGAGTTTATATTCCACTGATGTTACTGTGGCGGGTGTTGCCACAGGGTCATGTGATTTTTCTGCTTCTTTCTTGTCCCTTCCCCCACAAATGCCACCTGGGACTTAACTGTTCCCAAAGTTATTAGGTTGGAATCAGTCTGGTCTTCCTGCATATCACTAAGGCCTCAACGTTTTACTTGTGACCTAAATTTGTATTTTTAAGCAGCCATCTGCAAGAAGTATTCTTGGCCCGCCGCAGCATGTGTGTATGCACAGTCGGAACATAGTGTCCCAGTCCTCCAGGGAACGGGTGACATCTGTCCTAAATTCCTATCTGCCTAGGGAACTTGGGTGAAACGTTTCTGTGTGTGGGTGGTTAAGAGGGGTCCTTCTGACTTGGGTGGATGGGCTTACCCCTTCTGACTCCTCCAGTGGGGCTTTGTGGGGAAGGGCAGGCGCCGAGCCTTCTGGAATGCAAGCCAAGGGTTCATAACCGGTCAGGGGTTCCTGAGTGAGGAGTAAGTCTTGGCCTGACACATACCTGGCAGTTAGCTCGTTGTTAAGTATGCGGCTTTGCAGGAAAGCCTTTCTGTGTTTCTCAAGAATGTTAAGAAGCTGTTTTAAAAATAACCTTTGTTGTTTTTTCTAAATATAAAAGTAACACATTTTATTGTAGAACATTCGAAACATTCATAAAAATACTAAAGAGAAAAATGAAGTTCACCCCTCATCCTACCGCTTTTGAGCTTAAATCCGATGAAGCCAATTTGTGTAGCAACTTAAGAACTAAAAAAGCAAGTACTGCTATGAAGTCTGAGGTGTACTTGGAACTTACTAGAACAAGGTTTTTTAGAACAGAAATTGTATTTCCTCTCCTTCCCCACTAACCCCTGCCCTAGTCATGCATCTTCATTGTCTCACACTAATTTCGGTGTGCCTCTATAAAATGATGGGGGCAATGACTCACGTCTTTCACTTTTATTCGTGGTGACCTATTCATAGCTATTGTACTCCTAGAAATCTATTATTAGAGAGAAACAAGTGTGTTCCTGGAATCCGTGCTCATAAGAGGACTATATTGACTGAATTAAAAACTAGAAAGAAGAAAAGGTTCACCAAAGGATGGAGAAATAAGCAAGTAGCCTTTCTTTCCCTTCACTTTTAAAAAATTGAGATATAATTAGCACATAACATTATATTAATTTCAGATGTACAAGATAATGATTTGATATTTGTATGTGTTGTGAAATGATCACCGCAATAATTCTAGTTAACTTCATCAGGTACACATAAGTACAAGTTTTTCTTTGTTTTTTTCTTGTAATGAGAAATTTTAAGATCTGTTCTCTTAGCAACTTTCAAATATACAATTCAATATTATTATTATAGTTACCAAGCAGTACATTACATGCCTAGGACTTATTTATTTTGTTTTGTAACTGGAAGTTTGTACCTCCCTTCACTTTTTGAGGTCAGGCCAACTTTTCAGTCTGGTCTTTGCCTCCCACGGTTGTCTCTGGTACATGTGTGAGAGGCAGAAGGAGTGAGCCTTATATTTATATTGATATAAACGGAGGCAAAGTATGGGTTATATTTAAAGAAGGGGAAAGCCAGCTCTTTTCTAAACCATCATTTCAAATAAGCCAACGTTGTGTCATTGTCCCCAAATCAAAATATAGCAAAGGAAAGCACCACTTTCTCATCAATGCTGAGTGGAAATTTTCTTTCTGAGCGTGTGCCATACCAAGTGGTAGAAACTGTGCACGTTATGTGTGTTGCAAACTTTTTAATGCAAACCACATTTGCCTGCATATCAGTGGAGTGGAACACAATTTAGACAAGGAATGGAAACTCTATTTTGTGGTTGAGAAAATTCCAAATGCATTGATCATTTTCAGCTTTCATGTTATAAATTTAAATAGATGTACAGTGCCCATGCCCATAGGTTTTTTTCTTTTTCTCACAAGGTCTTCATTTATTTATTAGGTCCCTCTCTTTGCAAAATACCTAGTCAGGTAGGAACTTGTTGTATAGTGCCAACAAGGAAGCTGAGGCATGGTAAGCTTCTGGGTTTTGATGGAGCTCACACAATGGATCAGGGGCAAACTTAGGAATGAATAAAAGATCCTGTTACCTATTTAATTACTTCTACCACCAGCCTGCATGCCCTCCCACAGAGTCTCAGATTTTGCCTTTAGAAAGCAAACTGCAGATACTGCTTCCCCTTCTCCCTCTGAATGTTTCAGGATAATTTCAGCAACAGGTCACAGATGGCAGTCCTGGTAATCACCTGAGCTATCCACCTGAAACTGTCAGAAAATGCTGTATTCTTCAGAGCGGAGCACTGTGCTTAGCCAGCTGTCCTTCAGTGATCCTGTGAACCCCTGTCTCCTTATAGGGAATGTTTCTTGCTTTATCATTCCCAGCAGGACTCTCCCTGGGTGTCAGGAGGTACTTGAGAGGACCTGCCTACTTCTGGTTCCTGCAGTGGCCTTGGTTATGGGGCAGGACTTTCATGACTGTCTCTGCCACCTGGAGTTTTCATCTTGGGGAGTGAATCTTTGCCATGGCAATATATTTTGTTCTCTGTGAAGGCAGGCGGGATAGTAATTGTGAAAAGTAGCCAGAATAAAAGGAGATAATGAAGAGGCTGACTTAATTTACACCTATCATTCTGTCACTAAGTAAGCAGCACAGTAAATGGGATCGAGGTAATCTCTTGGCTTGGGAGAATCTCTTCCCTGTGTTTGGGAGGTGAGAAGTCATCCAGGATGAGGACCAACCAGAAGATGGAACCAATGATGTGCCTTTGATGGGAACCAATGATGTGCCTCTTGCTATTAGTTACTTAAAATGCAAGATGTCAAGCAAAATATTTGCCTTTAGCAGCTTGACTGCTGTTTGGGCTAATTAGTGAGGAATCTTTCACAGGAAAGCTTGACTTAGGTCACTATTTTTTTTTGCTGGGCAGATAAATCCCCATCATTTAAGAGGCAGTGGAGCAGAGTGGTTTTAGTGATTGATTCTGGAACCAGAGTGTATGGATTGGAATCCCAGTTCTGTCCCCTTCTCATTGGATGATCTTGGACGAGGTATTTAATCTCTATATGCCTCAAAGACTTCACCTCTAATATGGGCTATAAATAGTAGCTATTTCATAGGATATGGAATCAATGAATTAATATATGCTATGTGCTTAAGAGATTGTCTGAAAGATAATAAGTATTATCTATTGTTTTCTCCTATTATCCTTGCAATTATTTCTTTTTCCACTCTGCTTTTGGGTGTATCCTAGCTGAGTTATGTGTGTGCGTGCATGTGCATGTGTGTGTACTCCCTAAGGGAAGAGTCTGTTTGTAGTATAGCAATGATGGAAATTGTTTTGAAATTGGGATTAAATTAGGAACCAGAGGTGTCAAATCAGTAACTGCTAACAGTTGTTATATGGGCTTTTTTTGCAGAAGCTGAAAAAAGGCAGAATTCTTTAACAAGTGGCTTTAAAGTTATTAGGACCCTTCCCCCTCCACCAGCGTCTAGACCGTTTTCTGTTTTATATCAACCAGCAGGTTTCTTGGTGGGCTGACCATTTTCTGATTATCTTCTCTTTTGAAAATAAATCTACTCACGTAAGTGGGCTGGTCTTACATCAAACTGTGATATGGGTCGCATTTGCATTCCAGTTGTCCTAGCCCTGTTTGGCCACTCATCTGTTCGCATCACTCCTTCTTTCTACCCTCCGAGGGGCTCAGAGTTGCACTGTGCCTCTCAGGAGCCCTGGTGGGGCCATTTTCTTAAGGTCTGCTTTTCTTATAGATCTTTCATCTTCATCACAAAATTGTTCTACCCTTTTCTCTCCTCTAATCCATCAAAAAGCACCATTCCCATAGGGTGGCTAGAAATGGCTGCTTCCTCCTCTTCCTGATTTCGATTTATGTCCAGCGACCCTGGCCTCTCTTCCAGTCGGGGATGTCCTGCCTACCTTCCTTCATATGTCAGGGTTCAGGACTCTAACATTCTATTGCATCAGAGGTATAGGCTGACCAAGGAGGTTATAGAGAGGGCTGTCTAAAAGGCACTGAGGAGACTTGAGGCTCCTATCCCTTCCTGGAAGGGCCTGGGCTTTCCATCACTGGTGCCAAATGGATTCCGGAGTAAAGCGAGTCTGAATTCTTTGAGAATTGAGGAAAGCTGGTTGACATTAGAGCAGGACTGGAAAAGGCCATTCTTAAGGGAGGCTTTGCACTGGCTGACTGGAGTTGCTTAGTTCAGTGGAATCTGCTCACAGCTGTATAGGGGAATTGTTTCCAGGGAATGAATTCAAGGGAACAGAGAGGCTGCGGGAGGAATTAATTATTAAGGCCCATGGGGGTTAAAGAAGGCAGGGGCAGCCCGAAGGCCAGGGGTCAGATCCTCCTTCCATGCAGTTCCTGGGAATCACTTCTGAACTTCCAGGCTGAGTTAGAAGTTGAGGGCAGTGGACATAGCAGCAATTGTGTACTGCTTTGGAAAGGTGGAGAGCGAAGGTCCTGGCCGAGTGAGAAGAGGAGAGAAATGGAATATTTTCCTTTAAGGCATTAAAAAAAGAGCAGATAGTTTAAAGTATACAACGAAAGGTTGTATCTGGCCAAGGTGTTGTTAACCAGGCAAGTGAGGGCACCCGATCTCTGAGACCAAGTCCTACAGTGGGCCCAAGGGTCATCCCTCTGGTTATGTTTGGGGCATGCCAGCTTGGAGAGGCATAGGTCACGAGTGTTGTCCTTTTAATGGGTTCTTTTTCCATCACTGGCCTAAGGAACTGTACCATTTGTTTATCTCATTGGACTTCATCAATTTTTCTGGCAAAAAAGATTTTAAGATGGAATGGGTACGTGCTGGAATGGAACACATCCGGAGTAGCATGGTTAATGCCAGGAGATGGTGTAGCCAAGGCTCATATGGTATATGTCAGCATGACCCTTTCTCTACTACCCCCCAAGAGGAGATGAGCTTCAGTTTTCAAAAGAAGCAGATAAATCAGAGATTAGTAATTATAACACATGGGCCAAAGAGGATGATCAGGACAGTGTCTACTGAGACAAGTCTTTTCTTTTACCTCTTCCCACCACCAGCATCTTGAGTCACTGCATCGTGCCTTCCTCCAGAAGATGATGGGAACACTTTGGCTTCCCAGTCCAACCCACATCCATGTTTCTCATCTTATCTCTATCCAGGGTGGACCGTTGAGCAGCTGGTGTTAAGAAAACTGGATTAAAATATGGAGAAAAATAAAGCTAGAGAGTCTTATACAAATCTGGACCCAAGGTGGGTTAAGGACTGGGATATGAAAGGTAAAAATATGAAGCCAATAGAAGAAAATATTGGATAATATTTTAGTGACTTAATAGTGGGAAATATTTCTTAATAAAGATCCCAGTTATACAAATTTTAAAGCAAAACGTTGATGAATATGGTTATATAAAATTAGGATTTCTGAGTAAACAGGAGAATAGCAGAAGAGTCTGGTATCCAAAAGATACAAGGACTTTTTAGAAACAATATCAAATCAAATCTAGAAAAAGATAGGAAATGTAGTAGAAAAATTGGCAAATTCACAAAAGGGGAAATCCCAATGGTTAATAGGTATATGAAATAACACTCAAAGTCATTGATTCAGAGAAATGCAAATTAAAGGAACTAGGTAACCTAGGAGATTGACAAAGATTAAGAAATTGGTAATGTCAGATCATGGAAGAGATAGACATAGGAACCCTTGCACTGCCAGGGGAGTAGCCTGGTGTGACCATTTGAGAGAGTAATCTGATAGCACATAGTTAAATTGAATATTCACTATCCTCTGATCCGTCCATCCTATTCCTGGGTATATACTTGAAGGAGTTCTTAGACAGGACCATGAGGAAACATCTATGAGAGATGCTTATCACAGTGCTGATTTTGGTACCAGGGAATTGAAGGCCAACTTAGAAAAATGCATATATAAAAATGTAGCAGATACATACTATGGAATACTTAGCAGGAGTTAGAAGGAACTCACTAGGTATACCCACAACAAATGGATAGGTCTGAACAAGATAAATATGAGTTTAAAAAAATCAATAAATAGCATGGCATATATGGTATGATACTATAGATGTAAATTAAACTGCATACATAAGTCAAGAACATATATTTTTTCAGGACCATATATAAATTCAAGTTTACACGTCAATTACAAACAGAGCAGTTTGCTGATGGGTGGAGGGAATAAGAGAGAGGAGTGAGGATAAAAAGAAATTTGCCAAGGTATTAGTTTTCTGTTGCTAAAGCAAATTGCCACCAACTTAGTGACTTTGGAACAACATCCGTGTATGAGCTCACAGTTTTGTAGGTGAGAAAGGTGGCACAGCATGGCTGGATTCTCTGCTGAGAGGAGCATGTGGCTGAAATCAAGGTGTTAGGTTGGCTGAGTTCTTGTCTGGAGACTCCGGGGGAAAGTCTGTCCCTAGCTCAGTTCCTTGTGGTTACAGGACTGAGGTCCCTGTTTCCTTGCTGGCTGTAGGCCAGGGACACTGCCAGCTCCTAAAAGCTACCTGCATTCCTTGTTACCCGGCCCTTCTGTCTTCAAGCAAGCGATGACACATCAGGTTCTCTCATGCTTCCAGTGTCTTCTTCCCCTGTGACAGGCTAGAAGAAACCTTCTGCTTTTAAAGGACTCATGTGATTAGATCATGGCCACTGTGATCATCTCCATATTTTAAGGTCAGCTGATTTGGGACCTTAATTACATCAGCAAAACCCCTTCACAGCAGTACCTAGATCAGTGTTCCATTGAATAACTGGGAGGAGCTGTGCTTACAATAGGGCCTGGGGCCCTCTTTGAAGTGTGCCTACTACAGTGATCTAAGGATCAGATATTTTTTCTTTTAGAGTCCTCGGTCTCCAGGAAAGGATTTCAGATTTGTTTGTTCATTAGTTTGTCCATTTAGTAATTCCTAGTCTGCAAAGACCTCATCCTCTTCTTAAATCTTGACTTAGTCTGGGAATAAATCTATCATAGAATGCACCATGAGAAACCCGATCTTGGCAGGAATGTAATGAGCTGTATGTGGTCTTGCTATACAGGAAGCCAGTTTAGGCTTATGTGGCTGAAGTTAGTGTTCCAAACACCACAAAAACACCATGTTCTTGTGAGTGACTTGACTTTGTGAGGCTGCCTCATCTGTTCCCAGCAGCCTGCCAAGTATAGCAGGTGCGTTCTCCCAAGAGGAGGTTGACGTCGTTCACTACTGGCTTTGAAGAATAGCTTTTCAGTTACCTTTTCCAGGTCCTCCTAGCCTGGAGCAGTTTTCCTGGCCTCTAGGTATCCAGCCTTCTTCTGCATCATCTTCTAGTGCTTGCTTGGCTTGACATCAGAAATGCTCCTGACTGTGCAGAAGAAAGATCCGGCCTGAGTTGTCAAGGTTTTCCTCTTGAGTCCACTCTTAAGAATTGTCAAGGAAGCATAACATGTTCCCATCTCTTTTTCTGCAAAGTTGTTCCTTTGGAAATGCATAGGTTAGAAAATATGAGGTAAAGAAAAGACTTTATGTAGCCAGAGTGATTTCAGAATGCCTCTGTTTGTTTCCATTTGTTCCAGGAGGGCTATCAGGGATTTAGTTACCTTACGCTATTGCTTTAATTGCTTTCGTGCCTTTCTGGAGTAATAGATTAGAAATAAAATGCACATGAAAATCAATGAAAAAGTCCTCTGGCATTCAGATTTTGGACTTCATGCTTTCCATGCATTTCTACAGATTTTGAAGGAACACGTACATAATTATGTGTGTACGAAATAGTATTTTTTTAGGCCCCCCACTGTGGCTTCAATCAGAGCAGCTTTGTTTTTAACTATTTTATATGTTTATATGTCTGAGTGACTTTTCCGTGAAACCAAGTGATCTGAAGACCTGGTGCCAGAATCTAATTTTCATTTTTAACTCTTCTCTTCTGCTTCATAGCTCCTATGTTAATTTTTGGTCAGTAGCAAAATACGGAACTCTAAACAGAAAGCAATAGCTAATTGTTTATATGCCAGGTTGTGCAAAATGATGTATATGGGTTATACCAGGGGAGGGCAGGTTTTTTTGTAATGGGTCAGATAGTAAATATTTTGATCTTTGTGGGCCGTATGATCTCTATCATAGCTCCTCAACTCTCCTGTTACAGTGTGAAAGCAGCCAGACACAGTGCATGAATGAGTGGGCATCACCGTGTCCCAATAAAACTTTATATACAAAAGCAAGTGGGCTCGTGTTTTGGGTTTGCCAACACCTGAATTAAATAATTTAATCCTCATAAGAACCCTATAGGCGGAAACTATTCTTATTACTCCCATTTTACAGATGAGGAAACTGGAGTCCAGAAGAGTTAACTAATTTGTCTAATGTCACACAGCTAAGAAGCAGAAAGCCTAGAATTGGCTTTTCCACTGTGGCTCCAGAACTCGGCTCGTATTTCTTGAGCTGTAAATTCTTCTGACTACTGCTAAAGAGATAATTCAGTGAAAAAACTTTTGGGTCTCATGTTCTATTATTAAGGATTGCCTAGAAAATATGATCTTCCTGAGCTACAGGTACGAAGTTCTAGCTGTATCTTTTCATCCATTTCTTCCACATAAGTGAGACTGACCCTCCTCTGCTCCTACTTCCCTATGAGAATGGATCCTTTTGATGGAGGTCAAGGTTGGGTTCTCATCAGGGGTGATTTTGAAAGTGCTGCCCCAGGCCTGCTTGTCAGTCTTGAGCAGCCTCCTAATGGGCTGAGAAAGGGGCCAGGTCTTTATGAGGGGAGTGATGCCTACAGTGTCTTAGACTTTAATTTTTGTGGATGAATGAGAGCTGTTTAATAGCAGCCAATTATATCAGTTGTTAAGGATTATGACATTTTAGTATTCATAAAGTAAAGTTAGTGCATTACCGGAGCTTATGATGGACTCTCATTCAGCATTTTACTGAAACCCAGTTGCCCTATAATGCTTGGGAACATAGCAGAGGGCCCACTGCCCTGCAAACCCATGGATGGCTGCGGTTCTGCAGATTTTGGACAGAAGCTTCTTATGGGTGATCATCAGGGTGGTACTTAGCTGTTTGTGTCATTCTTGCGTTTTAATTACAAATTGCACTTATTATTATTAATTTTGTCTGTTATTTGTTATAGTTAACCAAATAATGTGTAGTGGTACACACATTTTCATCAGGAATATATATATATATATTTTAAAGATTGGCACCTGAGTTAACAACTGTTGCCAATCTTCTTTTCTTCCCCCCTGCTTTTTTCTCCCCAAATTCCCCAAGTACATAGTTGTATATTTCAGTTGTGGGTCCTTCTAGTTGTGGCATGTGGAATGCCACCTCAGCGTGGCCTGATGAGCAGTGCCATGTCCGTGTCCAGGATCAGAACCAGCGAAACTCTGGGCTGCCGAAGCAGAGCGCGCAAACTTAACCACTTGGCCACAGGGCCGGCCCCTAATCAGAAACATTTTTGACATATGCTTTCAAACAGACTATAAGACTTACATATATGGCTTATATATGTATATATATGTAGGTATTGAGGTGCGAATTGAACTACCTATACCCTATTGCTCAAACCTTTGTATATAATCTGCC
Organism: Equus caballus; assembly: GCF_041296265.1. NCBI lineage: Eukaryota > Metazoa > Chordata > Mammalia > Perissodactyla > Equidae > Equus > Equus caballus. The sequence continues at coordinate 45,621,977 of NC_091704.1, forward strand.
CCAAATTTGCTGGTACTATCTCAATGTTTTCCATTAAAATTTAAAAAAAAAAAAATGAGTGAGCTGGGTGAACTGTGAATCTTTTGCTGTGACGAGCAGACTGCCATTAAAAAAGAAAAGTTTCAGTTCCATGGCTGAAGAAGAAAAGCCTTTCTTTTCCAAGCACACGATTGTGGACCTTATCAAGAGGCATAAATTGAATATAAACTTTTAGAAGAGGAAAATTAGAAAACCAATTTCTTTCTTGACTTCCCTTGGAAATGTCTCTAACTCTTATCACCAAGAAATGATCTAGGAATATACAGGCGGAAATACCATGTGTATTCATCTTCCTTGCTCTTAAGTGGGGGCTTGTTTTTTTTTAAACACCCCTCCAACTGAGATCAGATAACTGGGCCAAATGATATGCTCAGCCCATTCAGCTGTGGCAAGGGAGGAATCTGTTCCAGTGTGACATTTTCTAAATCCAATTTGCAGAAATGACTTAGCTCAACCACAACCTGTAGACCAAGCCTGATTCTAGTTTGGAGCACACTCTCCAGGTCGCATAACTGAGGACCTGCATGACAGAAGTGCTGCTGGTGATTTCTCCATGGGAAGAGGTGAGCAAAGGCTCATATGGGGAAGAATTGCTTGTAGTTTGGTCCAACTTTCTCCCACTTCCAAAGAATTTTTATATGATCAATTATTGCTTCTTCCTCAATCATAATTTGCTGTACATTTTAGAATTATCCATAAAATCATCTGAGCTTTCTTGGCAAAAACAAAAACAATTCTGATCACATAAAAATTTTAAGCTCTACATCTTGATCAAATAGTGCTAAACAACTAGCTTAAGAGCCTTTTATGTTTTAAAAAAAAATACTTTTGGTTTTGTGTGACATTTGAAATACAAATCCTGGGTGTGCAAACTTCTTTCTTAGTGGGAATGTCTGCCACATTCATTGCTGTGACTTTCTATCAGCGGAAAGTCATCAAAGTTTGGCCACTAGCTCTAACTTCTGTCCAATGAAATGATTTATCCTGCCTGGTTTCACTCCTTGAAGAGTTTGGGCCCACAGTGCATCCATAGGTATCACTAGCCTCCTGGCCACCTCCTGGTTTCTTTCAGGTACTCTGTGTGCGGCTACGAGGGTTTCTCTTGAATTTCAGTGGGTGACTTGACTCTTCACACAGATAAGGAGATTTTTAGCAGGTTTGATGGGGTCATCTCTGGCGACCTCCTCAAAACTAAGCTTTTTGATTATTCGAAGGGCAGAAAAGGTTTTACAAACTGGATCTTTGGTTAGGCATAGAGGAAACCACTCTAGTTTTCCTGGGAAATCTGTTAGCATTTGCTTGCTAACTACTTTAATACATAGCTCCCAAATCTTGCTGGCCAATCCCATAAATTTTGTTTCTCATTCACCTCATAGCCTACTCTGGGTCAGCATCTCTTCTGGATGACTCTGCTCCAAGGGATGATGCCCCTTCCAGTGGTACATCAGGAATCCAGGCTCCTTCATCATGTGGCTCTGCCGTATTGGAACCATTCACTTCCTACCCTGCTAACAGTTCTCAAGTTGTGAAATTCTAAGGATCTCCTAGGGGATTTTCAGGGCTAGGTCAGCAAGTGTCAACCTAGCCACGACTGTATAACTTTATGGAGCAAGGGATGCAGAAAGTGAGGTTGTCTTATGTGCGCAGAAAGCGGAAATGGGATTGGTGAACATCTAGGCAGACTCAACCACAAACACCATTGGAGGGCCTTTCTTCCTCATTTTACTCCTCAACTGATGGCCCGCCCCTAGACAGCCATTGTTAGGAGTGTTAAAAGGTAAACTGAGGCACATTAAAATTTGGAAGAATTTATTTGAACGAAAATCATTTGGAATCAAGCAGCGCCAAACCAGAACTGGTTAGGAGTGCTCTGCCGACAGGAGCCAGGGAAAGGCTTATATAGAGAAAGCGTGGAAGCAAAGAAAAGGAGTTATTTGCTTGGTTACAGCTTAAAGTCCAGCTGGCTGTTTGTGATTGGTTGTGATTTTGTAACCTTGAGGCTTAGATTTTGGTTTGCTTATGTAGGCCACCATGGCGTTACGGTCATCTCAGTCTAATGGCCTCCTTGTTTAAGTAATTTAACGAGAGCTGACTGACTGGCTCCCATCCTTAGGCAATGAGCAGGGCCCTCTCCCTCCTGTTTTATCTCTGCTGAGTTTCTTAGAGTGGGGGAATCTGTTTTTTCGGGCATGATTATAATATTATTGTTCATTTATTTTTTTATTTTTATGTGGACTAAATTGCCCCATTGAAGCTTGCAAAAATGTAAATTTGGGGGCTGTTTCCTCCATTAAAGTAAACTGACAAATGATCTTTTACTGTAAAAAGGAGGCTATCTTCAAGGGCAGTTGAGCCCCCTAGCTCTTCACTGGAGACCCACACGTCATGTCACTCTGCTCTTTTCCTCTGGCAAGGGCCTTCACAAGGTAGAACATAGAGGGTAAGAGCATGGTCTTGGGTTTGGGTCCCGAGTCAGACAACTGAAGCTGCGTGATCTTGAGAGTTAAGTGAAATTCACCATATAAAGCCCCAGCACAGTATCCGGAATATGTTTCTCAGTATGTCTTAGTTCTTGTTACTATTATCCATTATTATTGAGAAGGAAGAAGTTCTCTGCAGTGGGTGAGTTGGCTCATGACCATGCTCTGCTTTGGAATGCTTAATAATTCCAAACTTTAGAGGCCAGTTTTCTTCATGCTCCTCTCTTTCTGCCCCAATTCATCCTCACTTTTTGATTCTAAAATGACACCTTTTTCTCCTCAGATGATTCCTTCTCATTTTTTTTCAACAAGGTAGGGCCCAAACTGACAGCACAAAGGCATATAAAATATTTTATTTGGCTCACATAATACTGTGAGTAAACCAGAGCTGGCAGGTAAAACATCAGTTTCTACCTAAAAATATGAAGTTCCTGTTTCTCAAAAAGGCAGAAGATCATACAGCAACAGGCTCACATGCCTCTGAGGCCAGAGTCAATGCGGCTGAGTCTTCCTCTCTCCCCACCTGGCCAGGTGAGCCCTGTTGAGCTCACTGAAGCCTCCACCACTTCCTGTATTTTAGCTGACATGAAGGCTGAGATGGGGCAGTCACCATTTATCACTGTTTGTACCTTTGTTTTCTAATTGTTGAGAAATATTTTTTTTCCATAGATAATGATATAAAAATGAGAGAGAAGCTAAAGATAGACTCATGGAGTTAAATGTATCGGGAAAATGGGAGAAAGCATAATTCTTTGTGAAACTGAAGATCATTCCTGTGTCTAAGTATAAAGCATGTGCCAATTTTGAAAGAATAAAAGCCAGTGTACTTCACTCATTTATATTACCAGTTTGGCTCCTAAAGGCAATTGAGCTTGCTACCTGCGGAGAAAAGCTCTTAATTGAATATAATGAAGTGCCAGAATAGATAGTTCAGTACATATTATGGGCAGTCTGAAGGAGGGCTTTGTATGTTTTTTTTTTGATTGAGTTTAATTGCTCTGCAGCGACATTTCTTAATTATTGATGTCTAGAAATTTCCTTTTCATTGGGAACTTAGGAGTTTTTGGAGAAGATTGTAGAGATGAAAGGGGTCTTACAGAGAATCTAACCCAATTCCCTCATTTTCAGATGAGGGAAACTGAGGCCCAGAGAAAAAGTGAATAAGACCACACAACCAAAGCTGGGACTGAAATCTACCTCCTAGGGGTAGATATGGAGCATCATGTGGCTTTTCATTTTCCAGGCATTAAATTGAAAAAAATCAAGGTTTAAGGCATTTCCCCAGCATGCCATGAAAGACAGAAGTGGGAGGTCTGTAATTGTGGATGATGGAATATACCATGTTGATAAGTGTAAATTCCAAAAATAGAGAGAGGCCCAGGGATGAAGGAAAAATAGAATAGTTTTCCTAAACAATATCACAGAGAAACACTTGTAAAAACAAAATGGAACGTGACTTGAAGACTCCTAAATGTTGATCAAACACATTTGGAATAATAAGTTTTACTATCTTAGTCTAGATAGAGAAAAGCCAGTTTTAGCAAATCTAAAATTCAGCAATTCTAAACAAAGAACTGGAATTTAGTAACCAGTGACTTGGTTGGCAGAGATCCATTATTATATTGAAAACTCTTCAATAAACGGATTGAAGGGGTGAAGTTGGGTAATTCAAATCTGCAGAGCAAGTTCAGAGCTAGAGAGAGGAAGGAGGTACTTTGATGGGTTTGATAAAAATATGACTTGGAGGAGCTAGGCCCCAAGGATGAGTTTTTCTTTTTTATTTAAAATTTTGAGTAAAATATATTTATTGCCTATCAGGTTTCAATTACTTTAAAGTTAATGAGTATTGACAGTGGTAAAGGCAAGGGCCTACTCACGTACTGCTGGTTGGAATGGATTATGGCACAAGTGTTCAGAGGGCAAGTGTGTTAATACAGATCAAAAAAAACTTGTATGACTTATGACCTAATGATTCCATTTCTAGGATTTTATTTCTAGTATATCTTCTAAAATTCAGCTACCAGGATATGTACAAAAGCATGGTCATAATAACAAAAAGCATAAATTGAAAACAAACCAAATGCCCAACAATAGGGAAATACTCAAACAATCAGAGTGTCATCATATAATAGAAAATTTTGTAGACATTCTCAGTATCTTGGAAGATTATTTGATGATAAAGAAAATAACTCATGATATTGTTAAATCTGAAAAATAGCACGAGTGAAAATTTTAAATAATAAAGATTATAGATATTAGTAAAGCTGTAAGAATGTCATCAGTGGTCATTACTGGTGTTTCAACTATCTTATTATATAATCATGTTATTTTCCTAATCTGTATTTTCCAAATTTTCTTTATACTTTAGCAATAAAAATTTATAGTTTAGTAATAAAAAACTCAACCCTGAGTCAAACTGAAATTTCCTCTCTCAGCTGAAACTGGCTTCAGTTCTGCTGGCTACAGAACAGTTTATTGTCTCTCTGCCCGTTAACTATTTTGCAGTGGTCTTAAGATCTTGTGCAAATGACCCACATTCTTTACTAGACATGTGTTTAAAGCTTTGTGTAAAGTCTTTCTCTAAGATGTCCAGGACAGGCCACACACAAAGCATTTTTAGAAGTGAACAATCCATGTGGCTCGCTCTTTTTTTTTTTTTCTTTCTGATTTTTCTCCCCAAATCCTCCCAGTACATGGTTATATGTTTTAGTTGTGGGTCCTTCTAGTTGTGGCACATGGAATGCCGCCTCAGCATGGCCTGATGAACGGTGCCATGTCTGCGCCGAGGATCTGAACCGCCGAAACCCTGGGCCACCAAAGCAAAGTGTGCAAACTTAACCACTTGGCCACAGGGCCAGCCCCTGTGGTGCTTTCTATATATTCCAATATGATAACAGTTGGATTTTTGTTAGCAGTCCGCTTTATGCAAAGAGCAAAGCCCTGACTTTTTCACTTTAAACATCCTCAAATAATTCTGGTGATTTCAGTTTTTTTAAAAAAGAAAACATAGAATGTTACCATTTGGAAGAACATTTGAGATTACAGAACCTAGTCTGAAAATTTACAGACGATACCTCTGAGACCCAGAGAAATAAAGTGATTTCCCCAAAGTCACAGTTAATCATTGCCTAAATAGAGATGCCTAAATAAATGTCAGCCTGCTATGCCCAACAACATCTCGAGGGGCCTGACTATGTAGTCCACTAACAGAAAGGAAGTGGAATTACTGCAAGATAATCCCAAATACAAAATGGCGGCTGGAGAAGGGTGACTACTCTTTTTCCCTTTTCAGCTGGTTAACTTTTAGCTCTATTCAGATACCCAGCGCTTCTCTCTCTGGTCTCCCTTCCCCTTCTCTTTTCTGTCCCTCTACTCTTCTCAACCAGGTCAAGAATAGAAAGTATATCACTGATGACTCCATTATAGGATGGCTCTTTGGTACTTAGCATGGAAAATGTTTGGGTCTCTCAAATTCTTCGGAGTGGAGCATCTACAAGATGAGTAAATCCTTCCCTGGCTAATAAGGCTTTCTTTCCACATAGGAAAGCCTCATGCTTTATTATTTAAAAAGCTCTTTTAAATATCCCTATATAGTACTAAGGAATGATTTCCATGAAGTGATGTTAAATGAAAAAAAGCAAGGGGGAGAAATAGTTGTATGTTTAAAAAAATAATGAGACAATCAAGAATATCTGAACACTGACTGAATATTTGATAAAACTAAAGAATTATGGTGATAATAATGTTGTAGTTATATTTTTTTAAAAAGAATCCATATTTCTGGAGATTCATACTGAAATATTTACTGATGAAATTATCTGATGTCTAGGATTTGCTGCAAAATATTCTAGGGCATGGAGTGCGGGAATGGGTGGAGTGTAGATTAAAGGAAATTGTCCATGAATTGATAGTTGTTGAAAGTGAGTGATGAGTACATGAAGATATGTTTTCTGTTCTACTTTTATAGTGTTTGTTATTTTCCATAATAAAATGTTAAAGAACTCCTATTAGGATATTTAATAGAAAAAGCAGGAACTCAAGCTCCTTGAGTTCTCAGGGCTTAGGAGGAGTGTAGACGGGGAGGGGAATCCCATTCTGTGGTATCATAAATATTTTTTGACTGACTAAATGATACATGGCAGGTATGAATGAATTAGTAAGCAGACATAGTTCTTTTGACTCCAGTGCAGAACAGTTTCCAGTGAAGGTCGGTGAGTGCCTCCTGTAAAACATGGACTGATTACCACCTGTAGGTTTCCAGATTGGGTTTCCAACTTGTTTATTCAACACTGTGCTTGGTAGTCCAGGTTCTCTCCTGAGTTCTGCATGCTTTGAACCTGCTCTGTGACTTGCCTTTCTGTCTGTCTTTTTTTAAGTTTGTATCTTTTGACGACCTTCACCCATTTTGCTCACCCCCCTTACCCAAACCTCTTGCATCCACCAGTCTGTTCTCTGTATCTATGCATTTTTTTTTAATATTCCACTTATAAGTGAGATCATACAGTATTTGCCTTTCTCTGTTGACTTACTTCACTTAACATAATGCCTTCAAGATCTATCTATGTTGGCACAAATGGCAGGATTTCCTGCTTTTTATAGCTGAATAATATTCCACTGTATATGTATACCACAACGTCTTTATCCATTCATCCATTGATGGACACTTAGGTTTTTTCCATGTCTTGGCTATTGTAATAATGCTGCAGTGAACATGGGGGTGCAGATATCATTTTGAGATAGTGATTTTGTTTCCTTCAGATAATACCCAAAAGTGGAATTTCTGGATCATATGGTAGTTCTATTTTTAATTTTTGAGGAACCTCCATGCTTTTTTCCATAGTGGCTGCACCAGTTTTCATTCCCATGGCCATTCTGAAATAATAGAATTGGATCCTTCCTTTTGTCCTCCAAGGAACTGTTTTCTGTAGAAGTCTAACTGGAGCTTTTTAAGACTACCACTTGAGTTGGCTAACACAGCTCATACTGTGATTAGTTCATAGACTTAGTGGCTGCTTCTTTCTCATTCTTGACTCTAGAACCCCAAGTAGGGAGCACTAACCACCACATAGACACTTACTGAGGAGAGCAGTACGTTTATGTCAGAAACTCTACCTCCCATCTTAAAGACTTAGGAATTAGAGAATGTCTGTATGGAAAGAGTTCAGTATTAACAGAGACTAGTACATAAGGGGCTAGAGTTGTACGTATCCGAGGCAAAGAAGTAGAAGTAAGCAACTAAGCTAAAACCTGGTTCAGACTAATCCTACTCACTCTGCTAAATAAACTCCTCTTCTGCTATTCAATTCCTCATCCTCATGCAAAGTGCCCCAGAAATCCCTGTGCCTCCTTCATTGTAGCGTTCCCACTAGTTTTTAATTTTTAAAAATTTTATCAGAATCCTCCTAGTAGCCTATAGTTTATCTACTTTGCTTCATGTAATCTCAGCACTTAGCACAGCACTAAGCATGTAAGTGTTTAGTAGTCATTTTTTGATTGGATACTTTAGGTAAAATGTCCCTGGAGGTAAATAGGATGTTGTAATCAAAGATGAGGAAAGTAGAAGACAAGAATGGACCCTAGGGCAGTGTCTGTTTTTCACCTAAGGAGACTGAAACTCAGGGAGGTCCACAGACTTGCTCAAAGCTACAAGTGGTAGAAGCAGACCGGAACTCAGACCTGGGTGCCCATGGTCTTTCTATAGTATCCTACTACTCATTAGGTAAGGGTTTGCAAGTTGGTGATGAGTTTGCAAATTGAGGTGAGGATCTATGCGAGGGTACTGGGTGTTTGCCACTTTATGTCCTGTTGGTATAGGAAGTGGGGGTACTGGTCCACAGCAGCTGTAAAAGGAGAGAGAAGAGGGGTCTTCAGTAACATCGTAAGAACTTTAGATGAATTCTTTATGGATACATAGAGGAGATTGGAATTAGACTCATCCTGGAAACATTTGTGATCTGGATAAAACTTACCTTTCCTACCTTTCAGGACCATCCCTTCCCCTCTCCTCCATTTCCCAAGGCCCCAGGATGTCTGCTCCCCTCATTGTGCAAGGTCTTCAACTTTAATGTCCCACCTACGCGGGTTTCCTGTGATCCTCTAAAACTTCCCTGACCTGTGTGCTAGTCTTCCCAGGACTCCAAGGCCACAAAGAAAGAGATGCCAGCCTCCAAAAGTAATGGATCCTGATGTATGATGGCAAATTATCTCTCTCATTAATTTCTCCTTCATCGTACCATTTTGCTATTATTACTTCCCTCTTTAAGAACAATAAGAAAAACTCCCTCTTTTGACAAGCTCAACTCTTTCAGTTAGCAACCCATTTCTCTGCTCCTCATTGACAATAAAACCTTTTTTACAACGTTTAAAATAAAACTCACTGTTTCTACTTAGCCTTTTCCCGTTCTTTCCTAAATTCTTGCAAGGATTTGCCTCCATACACTCCTCCTTTCAAGGAGTGTCTTGTCACTTCCTGTGGTCAAGGTCACAATGGTCTGCACATTGATAAAGCCAATAGTAAATTCTCAGTCCTGATTTTACTTGACTTATCAGCATCGTTGACAGAGTTGATTATTTTGTCCTCCTGGAAGAACTCTCTTCACTTTGCCTTTTGTATTCTTCCCTCTCCATTTTGCTGGTTATTCATCTTCTTTCAAGCATCTTAATGTTGAAGATGTTCAGTCCTTGGACCTCTACTTTCTCTATACTTATATTCCCTTGGTGATTTCATCCAGTTTCATGGCTTTAAAGAAAACCCACACACATATTATCCCCAAATTTGTGTCTCCATCCTGAACCTCCCCTTTGGATTTCAGATTCATATATCTAACTTCACATATCCACTTGGTGATCTAATAGAAAACTTAAATTTAACTTGTACAATTGGAACAGAAGAGAAAGTCCAGAAGCAGACTCTCACATATGCAATGACTTGATTTAGGACAAAGGTGATACTGCAATGCAGGAAAGGGATTGCTCTTTCAATAACTGGTGCTGGTGAAGTGGATGTCTATATGGAAAAAAAATGAGTTTCAATCCATATCTCACACCATAACAAAAATCAGTTTGTTCCAGATGAATTTTAGATTTCAATATGAAAGGTAAAACCATCAAACTTCTAGAACATAACACAAGAATATATTCATAATGTTGGGGTAAAGAATGAGTCCTTTAATAGAACACTAAAAGCACTAAGTTAAGGGGATAGATTTATAAATTGCACTTCATTATAATTAAGAACTTCTGTTCATCTAAAGACAGCATTAAGAAAAGGAAAGAGCAAGCCACAGACTTTAAAAAGATATTTGTGGAACACACAGACAACAAAAGACTCATATATAGTATATGTAACAATTTCCTAAAAAGGAAATTAATAAGAAAAGACAGAATGCTGTTTTGCTTATTGATTGCTACATAGCAAATCACCCAAAATATTAGTGGCTTAAAAAATAATCATTTACTCACAATTCTACAATTTGGACAGGGTGCAGTGGAGACAGCACATCTCTGCTCCACAAGGCATCAGGTGAGATGGCTTGACTGGGGCTGGAGGATCCACTTACAAAATAGGTCACTTGCAGGCCTGTAAGTTGTGTTGGCTGTTACTTGAGTATTCAGCAGGGGCTGTTTTCTAGGGACTTTAATTTTCCTCCATATGGCCCTTTCTGCATAGCTTCTTGGGCTTCCTCACAGGGTGGTGGCTAGGTTCCAAGTGAGAGGACACAGTAGCTGTCAGTCCTCTTCAAGGCTAGGCCCAGAACTGGCACTATATTCTATTGATCGAAGCAGTCAATGGGCAGCCCAGACTCAAGAGGGTGAAGAAATATACTCCATCTCTCATTGTGGACGATGGGTACAACAAATTTTGGCCATCTTTAATCTGCTACAGCAATCGAATTAAAAGATTAGCAAAAGACTTGAACAAGGACTTTTCAAAGAAGGGATATTCAAATTACCAGTGGGCTTGAAAATGTGCTCAATAACACTCCTTATCAGAGACATTCAAGTTGAAATTGCAAGATATCACTACACATCAATCCACATGTCTAGAATGAAAAAACACACACTTGACCGTACAGCCGTTGGTGAGCATGTACAGCAATATGAACTCTTAACTGTTCCTGGTGGGAACTTAAATTAATGCACAACATTGGAAATCTGTTTGCTATGATCCTTAGGCCACTCATGTGGCCTGCAAGTTGGTGCTGGCTATCCCTTGGGAGTCCAACAGGGACTGTTGGCTAGGGGCTTCAATTCTCCTCCACATCAATCTTTCCATGTGGCTTCTTGGGCTCCCTCATAGCGTGGTGGCTGGGTTCAAAGTGAGAGGAAGCAGCATATATATGTACTTATGTACACACTGATACGTACCCAAGAGAAATGCATATATATGTGCAAGAAAAGATATGTACAAGAATGCTCACAGCAGCAGTGTCAGCAACAGCCCCAAACTAGAAACCTAATATCCATCAGCAATGAATGGATATATAAATTGTGGTGTATTCAAACAATGGAATAATATACAACCGTTGCTATACTTAACAGTGTGTATGCCTCTCACAAAATTAATATTGAATGAAAAAATCCAGGCATAAGAGTTCATATTATATGATTCCATTTACGTGAAGTTCAAAAACAAGCAAAACTGATCTATGGTCATGGCTATCGGAATAACAGTTACCTTTGGGGTGACTGGTGACTAGGAGGGATATGAAGAAGGCCTCTGTGTTGGCAAAAATATTCTATTTTTTGATCTTGGTGGTGAGTACCCTGGTATGTTCTTTATGTGCAGATTCATTGAGCTGTCCACTTAAGATGTGTGCATTTTTCTGTATGTTCACTTGAGCTAAGAAACTAGCTTGTCTAAAGATGAACTTCTCATTCTCCTACCAAAACCTGCTCCACTCACCGTCTTCGCATCTGAGCTAATGGCTTCCCTGTCCTTTGAGTCATCTCTGACTTCACTCTCTCTTCCTCTCATACCCCAAATTCATCTGCAAATCTGGTTGGCTCTGCCTTCAGCATAGCTCAGCTTCCAATCACTCTCTCCTCCTCCATTGGAACCATCTTGTCCAAGATACCTTATCTGCTCCCCTGGGTTATTGCCATGGCCTCCTGACTGGTCCTTCAGTTTCCACCCTCATCCTTGCTACATGTTATTCTCAGCACTGCAGCCTGATGATCCATTCAAAATACAAGTCACCTCATGGCACTCCTCTAGTGGCCCCCATCTCACTCAGAGTAAAAGCCAGAATCCTTAATGCAGCTTACAGGGTCCAGAGAGTGTGGCCCCCTTTCCTCACTGTTTTTCTTGCATCCTTTCACCTCCAGCCACTCTGGTCTCCTTACTGTTCCTTGAACACAGCCTGCAAAGCCTCCTCATGTGGTTTTTGCCCTTCCTGTTCTCTTTTCCTGATCATTTTCCCCCCAAGAAAGCTGCATGATCACTTCTTTTAAGTGATGGTCACTTTTTTTTTAGACACCACCTCCTTCTCAATGAGATTTCCTCTGACTATCCTGATGAAAATTATTCTTCCCTTGCACTCCACTGCTATACTTTGAATTTTCACCTTTGTACTTATTACCTTCTAACAAACTATGTATTTTCCTTATTTATTATTCATATTATCTGTCTTTCCCCCTTTATACAAACTCCCTGGGGGATTTTTGAAGCAATGTAAAGTTTGGGAAGCTCTGGTTATGCTCTTCCCAGTTGCAAAGTGCTTTTACATCTCCTTATTGAGTTTGATTTTACCCTGTGAGTTGGCAGGGTATTAGCCCACAATCTTTTGTCGTGGTTGTTTAACAGATATGAAAACTAACGCTTAGAGAACAAGGTCGTGGTGCTAGAAAATGGCAGGTCCAAGATCTGTACTTTGGTCTTCAAGGAGTTGACTCCAAGGCTAGTGTTCTTTCTACCATAACACGTCATCCTGTACAGCAAACAGCTGTAACTAAATGGCAGATGAGATATTGGAGAGAGCCCAGCAAAGAGGTGGGCCAAAGAGCAGAGGGAGTGCTGGGACTTAATTTAGTTAGGAAGCAAGATGGGGGGAAGTGAGGGATGTGTGGCCATAAAAAGGACAGAGCCTGGCTAAGAGATAAGCAGCCCGTTGTCCCCGGGGCCTGTGGTGGAGTCAAGTAAGGACAGTCCTGGCTTGATTCTATGTCCAGAGTCCGGAAGAGGAGGAGGAGAAAGGCAGATCCTTTAGTGACCAAATTCCTCAATTTCAGGGCAAAGTTTCTGGATTGTGGTGTTGTACTCCTTGTTTTGCTGGTACCCAGAGACTTGTTAGGGGTCCCAGATATTCCAAGGGATTCACGTGAGAATCAGGGCTGAATTTCTAAAGATTATTTCACTTACCCATTTTTTATGCTCTTTTCCTCCAACTTCCCTTCTAAGCAGATTTGAGATAGCTTACAATTTAATGGGACCAATAGCATAAACATAAAAGAGAAATAACATATGTGGGGGCAGGGGGATGTAACTATCCAAAAGAAGTTTGCTAGTGAATTTACTGTGATTAGAACATTTGGTTTTGATCATTCTCAAAGCTGGAGAGAAAATGAAAAGTAGCCGTTTGCTTAAAATTACCTGATTAAAACATGCTGAACATTTGGTTATGGGGACACAGGATTTTTAGGGGGGTGCAATCTAAGAGGAGCCCATGATGCAAATTCTATGTAAGGGATGTTGAATTCATTAGTGGCTTTTTGTGGTTTTTTTCTGCTATGAGTTGAGTGTTCTACTTACCCAAGAGCATTCTTTAGAGCTTACAGAGCAGACTGCTTGGGTAGGGGGTTGGGGGAGGCGAGATTTGCATTGTAAGGATCACACATGTGCGTCTCCTCTTGCTGTGCTCTTAGCACTCCATAATTTCACATTTGTCATTACGTCACTGTCTTCAGTGCTTCCAACTAGATTTTCCCAGTTAAATTTAAACTTCTTGAAGATTGAAATGTCTTTCGTTTCTGAAGTCCTCTCTCAGTGCCAGGTCCAAATATTTTAGAAGCTACAAAGTCTTTAGCCATCTCTCAACTGAATTTGACTGCAGAGTCAGATCAATAACAGGATTTGACTTTGAGTTCTCATCTAGGATTATACTGGTTGAGAGACCTAGACCCAACAAGCCTTGGTCTGAGTCCCGGCTCCAACACTTATAAATCGTGAACTTCAGTTTCCTCTTTTGTAGCACGGGGTGTTTAAGGACCCACTTCTTGTATGACCTTCACTGTGATACATTTGGTAGTCAGTTCTCAGTTTCAGTCTTATTGAACTGAGCAGCAAGACACAAATGATCCCTTTCTCCTTTCTGATATGCTGTATTCACATAGTTTCCAGGGCACCAAACTCTCCTGGATTCCTTCCTATGTGATTGGTCACTCCTTCTTGGTTTTGTTCACTGGTTCCTTCTTGACCTCTTAAAGTAGGTGTGCCCTAAGGCTCATCCGTTACCCAACTTCCCCGCCCAACCCCCGTCTATGTTTACTCATTTCCTTGGTGATTTCAGCCAATCACAAACATAGGTTGATATATGCTAACTCCCAAATTAATATTAGCAGTCCACATTTCTCTTTCTCGGACTTCAGACTCAGGTTCATCAAATTGATTATTCTACATCTCCAGTTGGATATCGACTAGACATCTCAAATTTAACACATCCAAGACTGAACTCTGGATCTCCCCCCTCCTCACTCCCTAAACTTGCTGCATCTGCAGCTTGCCCCGTGGCAGCTGATGGCTACTTTATCCTTTTGGTTGCCCAAGCCAAAAATCTTGGAGTCATCCATGACTCCTCTCTCTCACTCTCGAAAACAAACCACCGGGAATCCTGTTGCCTCTAGTTGGCTCTACTATGCAAGAAGACTGCTGATAGTTGGAACATCCCGACTTCAACTTCAATTATTTTTCACCAGTTTCACAGCTGGTACCATTGTTACACCTCATGCCAACACCAATGTGTAATCACCTTCAAGGATTATTGAAAAAAGACTTTTTTACTTGCCTCCTTGCTTCTAAAAGAAGCTCCCCTACATGGCAGTCAGAGTGATCCTTTGAAAATATATCAGCTTAGTCACTTTCTGCTTAAAACTCTGAAGTAGCTCCTTACCTCATCCCAAGCAGAAGCCCAAGTCCTCCTACATTGGTCTACAAAGGTAGGACCTACATGACCTCCCACTCGCAAACCATTTCCACTAGCGGATTTGTCTTGGCTGTTCCCTCTGCCTGGGGCACCCTCCCCCCAACATCCTCCACATCTTCATTAAAATGGAGCTGACCCAGACCATCATATTTGAAATTGCACCCCATCACACACCAAATAACACCTTTTTCTTTTTCCTATAGCACCTATCACCTCTTAAGTTACCATTTTACTTATTTATGTATATTTCTTATTGTGTGTCTCCTTCTGCTAGAATATAAGATCCATAAGGCCATATTGGAATGAGCAATGACTGATAATTTTCCAGAATTGATGAGAGACTCAATCCTTAGACTGAAGAAGCATCCCAAGTCTCAAGTAGGATAAATAAACATAAATCTAGCTGCATCATAACAAAACTGGAGCACACCAAAGACAAAGAGAAAACGTTTTAAAGTAAACAAAGGGAATGAGAGGTTTCTTTAAAACAAATATTAGACTGCTATAGAATTTCTCATTTGCAACAGTAGAGGTCAGAAGACAATACAGTATCTTCAGAGCACTGGGGGGAAATAACTGTCAACACAGAATTCTGAATCTGCTAAACCCTTGCTGCTCAAAGTGTGTTCCAAGGACCAGCAGCACCAGATGACCTGGGAGCAAGTGAACAATGCAGAATCCACCCTAGACCTCTTGAATCATAGTCAACGGTTTTGCAAGATCCCCAGGGGTTTTATATGCTTGTTATAGTTTGAGAATCCCTGAGCTAAATTATCATTCAAAGTGAGACCAATAAAAAAACATTTTACACAAAGAATAAGAGAGCCTTGCTAAAAAATTACTTCAGTAAGAAGGAAATAGAACCCATAGGAAAGAAGAGAGATGTAGGAAGCAAAAAAATTGACAAATGTGGGTAAACCTAAGGGATTGAAGATATAATCCTCACCCTCAGGGAACTTACGCTTGTGCTGAGAAGGGGAAATCAACACATGCAGAAAACAGTTAGAGGATCATTAGATACCTTGGAATTAGTTGTCAGGAAAACTAGATTCTAGTCTGGAATTCACTGTCATTTGTATGTGTGTATGTGAATTAAGGAAGCCTTTTCATCTATCTGGGCCTTAATTTTCTCATCTGTGAAAGGAGTTTATTTGGATCACTGGTTTTCAAATTTTTTTGAGCTTGACCCACAGTAAGAAGTACATTTTCCATCTTGACCTGGTTCATTTATGTGAACTTATACAGTTGAACAAATGTTTATCAGAATTATACTTTCCGTTTCTATGTGCAATGCACTCAGATAATTTTTATTCTCTTTCCTATGTAAATGTCATCGTGTGCTGTTGGTTTGAAAAAGACAGACCTAAAGACTCTCTAAAGTTCTTTTTTGCCTCTGACCGTATAATTCGCAATCACATGTCTCTAGATAACTCGTTCTCAAACTTGACCATACCTTAGAATCTCTTGGGTTCCTGTTGTTTTTTCCTAATTACTGATGTTTGTGTCCGCCTCAGAGATACTGATTTAATTGGTATTGGGTGTAACCTGAAGTCAGCATTTTTAAAAGCTGCTCAGGGAGTCCACAGGCTAGCTGAGTTTGAGAACCACTGCTGACAGAGACTGCGCTGTGCTTAGAACATCTGTGCAGCTGGAAATAACTTTTCCCCGCCTCTGCTTTGTGGGGGCTCCTTGCAGCCATTGCAGAAAATTGCACTAGTGTACGTAATGATGTACGTTTTCCTAATTCCTTTTGGTTACACAGGAAGAGTCCTTCCTCCTGTCTGAAGTTTATGCTCACCCTCCTCCTAAGCTCTGGATCCTGTCATCTTCACTTCCTTGGGAACTTTGTAGAATCAGTTGTCACCTTTCTGTCCTGCACTTCACTTTGCTCTCTCTACTACTGGCTCCGACCCACCGTCCCATGGATATTTAAACATGCCCTAATTACCTGAGAAAAAATACTCTCCATCTCACCTCTCTTCTCACGTTCAGAGTGAAACTTCCTGAGTGAACAGCGGTGTCCACTACTCCTTTCCCAACAGCGACCCCTCATCAACCAACTACCCTCTGCCTTTCACAGCTGCCCCTCTTATCAAAACTGCTTTTGTCAAGGTCACCAGTGCCTCCTAGACTGTAAAATTCAGTGGACACATTTCAGTGTTTAACCTGCTTGAACTCTCAACAGCATTTGATGCTGTCAACTGTAGCTTTCTCCTCAAAGCTCTTCCTTTGGCTTCCTAATAACTTCACGCTTTCTTAATTTGCTTCCTAATACTCAGATGACTTCATTTCTCTCTCTCTCTCTCACTGGTTTCACGCTTGCTCAGAGCTTAGTTCCATATCTTTTATCATTTTTTAATACCGTGCTCCCTACCTCATCTTCCCCCATTTCCACCCATATGAAACAACTTGTAAATTTCTATTTTTGCCCCAAATCTTTGTCTTGAATTCCAAGTGCTTCCTGATAATCTCCATGCGGATGTCATGTAAATTCAGTTTTTCCAAGACTGAGTTCATTTTCCTTTTCAGCCCTCTTTCTCTGTCAGCGTCCCTGTCCCAGTAAACGGCATCAGCGTCACCCCGAGGCACAAGCCGGAATCCAGCACATCCTCCTGACTCCTTCCTCTGTTATCTCCCACAGCCAGTGACTCATCGCATCCTGTTGATTTCCCCTTTTACATTTCTCGTCACTATCACTGTCATCCATCCGTTACAATCTGCCCCGTGCAGTCTAGCACACAGTGACTGCAGATTCCAGATTGCTCCCTGCCTGCCCTCTAACCCTTGCAATCCACTGTGCACTTCACTGTCTCTGATATTTTGACAGTGCACACCTACTCATGTCGTTCCCTGATTTGAAACCTATTAATGGCTCACCCTGCCCTCAGACCGAAGTCTGAACTCATTCACACAGCTTATAAGGCCTTTTCTCCTCTGGCCCCTTTGTGTGTCTCCGATTGTTGTTCTCCTTTCTCCTGTTTCAAGAATATTGGTTGCAACAATCTTATCTCCTCCAAAGTTCTGCATTCCCCTCTGCCGTTGGGCCTTTGTGCTTTCTGCTTTTTGTCTCTTTTTACCTGAAACAGTCATTTGACAGATAAGAAAATTGAAGTTCAGAAAAAGGAAGTGACTTACCCATGGCATTTCATCTGTTTGTTCATTGAGGAAGCATCTAGATTCTCACGGTACAACAGAGAAAGATAATAGCATGGCCCAGAACCAGAAACAATTATCTTCGACTTGTAGCCCCATCATTTACTAACTGTGTGACCTTAGTCAAATAACTTAACTCTTCTGTAATTCTTGTTTTCCTCATTTATAAAATGGGGATAATGAAAGAACCTTTATCTTTGGATACCTATGAGAATGAAATGAGATAAATATAAAATTCTTATTACAAAGATTGGCACAAAATAAGCATTAAATAAAAATCCAGCGTTGTGTTGATTTAATTATCATTATCATCATCATCATCAGTTGGCTTGATTCTTTGGATTTAAATCTAATGCAGTCATAAAAATGATGACATAATTAGTTCATCCACTTCAAAAATGAACAGTAAATTACTTACATCCTGTGAAAGATCAGTAAATATAGGCCAGGGCAAGGGCAAATAGAAAATTTTATGGAATTCAAAGAAAGCCCTCGTGAGCAACAGTTATCCATATTGAGTTGGCTAAAAATAGCCTGTAGCTTTCTTTAACCACTTTATTCTTAGGGAATATTTGTTGTGGAAAGAATAATAGGCACAGGCTAGGTCAGCTTCTTCTTTTATTGGATTTTGAGACTCAGAGGTCAGAGAAATTGAGCACTTATTAGGGTCACCTCATTTTAAAGGACATAGTTGAAATGCAGGGGTGTACCTGGGACTGGAGCCAGGTTACCAGACCCCAGCAGCATTCTCTCCACAGTGTGGCCCAGTCGCAAAGCCTGTCAGCTCCCATCGTGCAAAGGGAAGCTCCGAGTTGTGTTATGATGTGACTTGCCCAGGATCACCCAGATGGTGCTTCTTCCTGTAGGAGTGTGACCTGAATAAATAGGATACATTAGAAATCTGTGACTTGAGACTGATCATTTTTTGAAAGAAGTGTAAACTTTTTCTTCCCTAAATTCTGTAGTTACGAACACATTTAGAGGATCTAGAATTTAGATTCTACACTAAAAACTAAGTTTCTTTAAAATTGGTCCCCAGGTGAAAAGTTCCTCCAGGCTTTTGCCTCAGTAATGTGTTTTTACACATCAAAATTGCTCACGCAGAGCTTGAAATGTACTCTTGGCAGGAGCCATGGAGAAGGGGAGTTTTAGCCTCAGCCCCATCACTGGACTAGACCTGGGGTTTGTTGCTTGTATTTCAATGAACAATTTTTAAAAGGTAAAAGATTGGCATGAGGTTGTTTGTTGATGTTTTTAGTTTTCCATGTGAGGATATTAAAAAATTACAACCACTTCCAGCTATAACTGGCCAGCACCATTCCATTGCAGAGAACAGCACTGAGAGAGTACTTAACTAGGCTGCCATCATGAATGGTCTTTCCATCCTTAAGAGACTGTGCTTCCGTTAATTATATCTTTGTGCATATACTGATTGCATTTCTATGTTCTTCAATGACTTCTATATATTGGGAGTGAGAGGGGAGAGAGGGAACTAACACTTTTTGAATGTGCACAGTGCTTTTTCTGTTTTCATGATCTTCTGTTCTGAACACTCTTAGCACTCTACAATTATTGTAATGCATTATCCCATGCAGTACAACACTCTTTCAAGGTAGATACAATCTTGGTACTACAAATGAGAAAGCTAAGTTCACATCAGATCTGTAGTTTTAGATGGAAGAATGAGGATTTATATGACTCTAAAGCATTCATTATTTTAATGTTTAGTCATCTTATTTAGAATTGTAAAAAAACCTAATTTTACACATCTATACTTATTGACCAGTTAGACTGTTGTGTCCTCTAATTAGAAATAATTATATTTAATTTTATATTTAAGTATTCTGTAATTTACATTCTTTACAAAGTCACTTTTCCAAGTTAAAAAAAGCTTTTTTTCTTTTACGGTGTAGTCATCATAACCTCCTTTTTTTTTTATTGCACATACAGACATTAATTAGACAGATGTTCTTTAACAAGGCAGGTACAAAATAGTGCATAGATCTGTTCTGTAAGCTGGATGAAACCCGCCCCTCTCTCCTCCTAGGTGCTCTGTCTTCCTCTCTGTATGAAACAGCTCATCTGAGGCAGACATGGCTATTGCAAGGCACGATGCTGTGCAAACAGCAATCTTCCTGATCCGATCGCAGGGTGTGGGTCTGACTGAGGATTAAGGCTCAAGTGTCCTGTACAGGTTTTTAACTTTGCTGCATTCTTATATCTTGTTCATGCAGGAACAGAGAGTGTTGTTCAGCTGTCTTAGCAGTTTATATATCCTGAACATCTTTGATTTCTTCAGTGAGATCGTATTTCTAATATTCAATATACTAATTAACAAGACCTGACTTTCACCAATAATTTTGTTGGTATTCATTATGCTAATTAGCAAGATGTAGGCTGTTGATGTTGACTCCAATAGTAGGATTGGTGGGAGCCACTCAGGAGTGTGGCTTTTTTTATTTAATGCTAGGGGACCACCCCTGGGCTGTGCATCAAACACGTCTGTTAACTTGGCCAGTCTTAGAATTTGAACTGAAACTAACTGTTTCGTATATATATATATATATATATATATATATGTACTGAAATATTTTGCAGTAAATTACAGATTTCATAACACCTGTTCTTGAGAGTATACTAGCGCAAGTCAAACATTGTTTGTGTGGTTGAGGAGACAGAGTGCCTGTAATGAATGGGAACTTCATCTTTGTTGTGCCAATTCCCATTGGCTTCCAAATATTTCTCTCTTCTGTAGCCCATGGTGTTCTTCATATGACTTACTGCAGTGCAATGCTCTGTCCCCTCCCCTCCTCACTCCTAGGCTGGTAAATCTCACAGGATTGGGGGCAGTGGGGATGCCGAGCAGGTTGGGTGTGTGTAGTTTGAGATTTCCAAGTGATTCTGATACTCTCCCTCCCCCACCCCCACTGCCTTAAGCCAGTTCCTCCTTTTGGCCAAACATTCTTTTTTTCACTTCTGAATTGCATTGCAGATATTTTATCAAAATGGTTTCTAGAGTGCTGTCAATTTCCCAGGACCTCTTAGTCTGAGGGGGAAAGTGAAAACTCAGTGGCTTAACAATCATTTCTTCTTGCTCATGCATCTGCAGGTCAGTTGGGAGTTGGCGGGGTTTGGCTGCCCTTGCAGGGTTGAGCTCAGGGCTGCTCCACGTATGATCCTGCTGAGGCCATCTGCTCTTGGGGGAAGCTCTTCCCAGGGTAAGGGCAGAGGGGCAGAAGGTGCGTGCCACTGTGCAAGCTTTGTTTACGCATTACATCGCACTGGGTCTGCTAACATCCCTTTCATCAAAAGAGGTCATGTGGACGAGCCCAAAGTCAAGGAGCAGAGAACTGTCCTCTCCTGGAGATGGAGGAAGCAGGAGAGAATATGTTTGAATAACCTAATCTACCACAGACTATGAATGAAAATGATGAACATTTTGGAGCAGTTTTTAGTTTTCAAGGACTTGTTTTCCACACATGTTATCCCATTGAATCTTTATAATAGTCCCATGAGGTACCTTATTGTATCTGTCTCCATTTTTAATGAGCAATTAGGTTTAGAGAGGTTAAAGGCATTTGAATAAAGGGGGACATCCAATAGGTGACATAGCTGAGCTACTCTCTTCTTCTCCTATGTTGTTTCTCCTATGAACCATTGAGACCTTTGCACTCTGGGCTGCCATTGGAGAACATGAAAGTGGCTGTGGGTATTTCTCAGTATTATTTGTGATGGCCTCCTAAGGAGGAGTACCCAAACCTGAGTGGTGCAGGCCAGCGCATTGTGAACTTCATTGCACATAAGAGTGAACTTGTTTGTTCCCCTTTGGTCTTTTCCATGTTTAACGCATTGACCACTTTAGATTACATATGGCAGATACTCACTAGTCTGTCTCTAAATATAAGCTTCTCATCGACAGGCTTATGTCCTGTTCCCAGTAATGTTTCTGATGCTGTCAGTTGTTTGTCATTAGTACTCTTCTTTTGGGGTTTGTAGTAGTTTTGTCTTTGGGTTTTTTGTTTGGTTATCCTAATTTGTCTCTTTTTATGGGGAATATGGGGGAGATTCAAAAGCAATACCATCAGTGCCTCCATATTCCGAGAATCTCTACACCTGCTCATTTATGGAGCCTTTCCTGGCCCTCTAGTGTGACTGACCACCATTTCCTCTGGACCTCACTGTACCCTGGTTATCCTTATTTCATAACACAAGTGACACTTGCTGATGATGGGTGAGTCTCCTACTGAGAACAGGAGCTGCTTTTTACTGTCTTTGGGTCTCCAATACCTAGTTCAGTGCCTGCCATATAGAGTCTCTCAATAAGCATTTCTTAAATGAAAGAATAGACAAAATTTTTCTCCAGATAGGTCTCACACCTGGAGGAGTAAACTTGTTACTCTGTGTAAACTGCCTAATATGAGCAAATATATTATCTGTCCCATAACAGACAAGTCATGGGATACTTACTGTGCCTGGCTATTGCCAACATCTGTAGCTTGAAAGAATGTCCAAGGAGTTTTCTTGCAGGGGAGGACAGAGGATTTAGAGATGTAGTGTGTTGAAAAGTGAAGACTAGATTGTTTTCTATTAGCTACCCTTGGATGTTAGCTTCAGATGCCACCGGAGGAAGTTGCTGAAATCTTCTTAAAACTTTAAGCAGAGCACTCAGTGAGGACGTTTGTGAGGAGTAACGGGGAAAGACGCAGAGAGTAGGGACCCAGGTGGTCATTCAAGCCGTGGTTTGCATGTTGCTGTTGCCATAGCATCGGTGGAGCAGAGGCATCTTTGGTGATGAGCACCACTCCCACAGAGACACCATGGGTGGCATCCTTTTGTTTAACAAATGCTACCTGCCTGTGGTTAGGACCCAATTTTGTGCTTGGCCCAGTTTCGCTTTACCAGGAGAAAGTGGTTTGGGCATCTGTTCAACAAAGAAAAATCTTTCCATCTTTCAGAGAAAGCTCTTTGGTTAGTCTGCGAAAAATTCTCCTGCTGAGAGCTCCACACTTCAGTGACAAAATACTTCAAGGCTTGGGCACTAGCATCTGAAAGAGTGCAAATCATGGAGATGGGGAACACCTCAGTGATCACCCTTGACTTTTACCTCATGCTGGCATTTTTTTGTCATTTAGCTATCTGATGTCTCAAGGAGTGTCCCTTCCCCAATGACAGACATCACACCTTGCTCATCTTTGTACTTTCAGCACTGTTTCTGGTACAAAGTAGGTGCTCAGCAAATGCTTCTAGAGTGAATGAGTTTGTTCTGAGGCTCTTATTTTTTCAGGACAGAAAACACAGAGAAAAGTAAAGACATCTGTGTAAGGGCAGATGGAATCTCTTTGGGGAAGACTCAGAATAAGGAATCTGGTCACAAGTTAAGTGCATTTTCCATTGTGTCACGTATCACATCACATCATATCACAGTACATCCCGTCACATCACGCTGTGCAATGACATTCTCTAGTTGTTTATTTAGGGCTGAACTACTGAGTTATAACGTAAACACATCAGCTCTCTGAAACTAGAATCCATTATTTGTAGCATTTGCCAATTTCTGTGGTGTGAATAGTCCACAATGGCTGATTTCAAGCTACCCATCCAAATTCATTTCCTATGGCTGCTGCAACAAATTGCCACAAACTTGGTGGTTTAAATCAACAAAAACTTATTCTCTCACAGTTCTGGGGGCCAGTAGCCTGAGATCACTTTCACTGGGCTGAAATCAAGGTGTCAGCAGGACCACGCTCCCTCGGGAAGCTCCAGGGAAGAAGCCGTTTCTTGCCTCTTCTAGTTTCTGGCGGCTGCTGTCACGGCCTGGCTTGTGGCCACATCACTCTAGTTTCTGCAGTCGTATTGCCTTCTCCTCTTCTGTGTGTGTCAAATCTCCTTTTGCACTTCTCTCATAAGTATACAGATGATTGCATTTAGGGCCCCCCTGGATAATCAAGCCCCCCATCTCAAGATACTTAACTTAATCGCATCTGCAAAGCCTTTTTTTTTCTTCCTTTTTTTTGTCATATGAATTAACATTCACAGGCTCTAGGAATTAGGACACGGTATCTTTTGGAGGGCCATTATTCAAGCAGCCACACCTCTGTTTAGTGACCAGCTCACAAGATTCCTGAATATTTAGCAAATGGTTCTTCCAAGCATGTCCAAGGGGGCACAGCACACTGCCAAATGTAAGCTTCTCGTGGGAAGAGATTGAGGCTCCTTCTTAATATGTCTCCTCTACAATCTTTAGTCTGGTACAAGCCAGTATGAGCTAGTGTTTAAAAAACCCTGGCTATAAGAGACCTTAGTGACAAGCCAAAAGCTAGTTAATGTAAAACCACTGTGGTTGTTTATTTCTAGGAAAAACCTTCAGACTGTGAGAACTGTAGAGGAAACATAGTCAAAGGCTCAGGGACATGATCAAAACTCACAGCTGTGTGAGAGAATCCAGTGGGTCGTGGCTAAAGTTTGCACAGTATTGAGCTCCTCGGAAAACCCACATAGCTGCAATGACTCAGTTTCTGAAAGAAACCCTCAGGTCAAATTTTCCAGTCCTGGGTTAGTTTTGGTTTGGGGTTTTTTTTCCCTCTTGTCCTTCGTCTCATCTGCCTCACTACACTAAGCTCTTGGGGCAGGGATTGTGTGTTAAGCTCCTCATTACCCTTGACCTCAATCCTGCAATGCTAGTACAGTGCCTTCAATTTAATAAAGACTCAATAATTATTTTACGTACTGACTGACTGAGCCACTCACCAAATTGAAGTGTGTGTCTGTGTGTAAGCCCACTGAAGGAGTGAAAACTAGAACAGGCCTTGCATTTTTCTAAAGGTATCAAACCTTGTATTACACTGCTATCTCCTTTGGTTCCAGCGCCTGGTTGGCACAGCTTGTGTTGCCTGGGCCCTTACAGGAGGCCACAGTCCTGGTGCCAGGAGCATTTTCAAGAATGTGGGTCACCCATCTCTCCAGCCCCAGAATGTATTCTGGCCTTCTGCTTTCTGTACTCCTTCATTTAGTGACCTCACCCCAGTTCCCCTTTACCTGGATTGAGGGGAAGATGGTGCATGTACCATGTGAGCGTATCCACTGTAGGTATGTACCATAATTTATTGTCCTAACGATGTCCTTATTGATGGGACATTTAGATGTTACAAACAGTGCTGTAGGCAACATCATCGTACATATGTCTCTAGGCACTTGTGCAAGTTTTTCTTTTGCACCAATAGCGGGGAATTATTTGTGAATCCTGATGGTTCTTCATGTGCCCAGAAAGATTCTATTTATCCTAACGGAAGTATGCCAGTGGCTCTCTCTATAGTGGGGCTCTCCAAGTGGAATTTCTAGGTGTTTTCCTGGACTTTGTTGTTGTTATTCCTCAGTGTTTACTCCAGCATTTAATTGCTGTTGAGGCAACTAGCCTAGGTACTCGGTTGCCTTGTTCTCTTCAGCCTTTAGTTCCATTGGTGGGGGAAACAGTGGCCAATTTTCAGAACCCTCCATATTTGGGCTAAGGTGGCTCTTACTGAATATTGTGCATCCCCTCTGGACCCCCCACACCCCAGTTCCCCTGTTCCTCTACACTGGAAACGTCAGTGAGGAGCTTTAGGAGTTTGTCCACGCAGCGCTGCTCCTCTGCATAGCTTAGCTCCTGGAGTCCCCTTTCATTTTGTTCCAAAAGGTGCTTCTGGATAACATTTCTCAAAACATTTGGTATGAGACAGACTATTTCCTAGTTTCAGTGCTGTGTGTGAGTGGATTTTTTCCCACATTAAATTATTCATTTCATTTGGTTTAGGGGCTCTGGCGTTCTGTAATTTTTTTTGTTTTGGCTCCCTCTTTCCTGATGCCTCTCATGTCTTTAAGTGTACTCCATCGTGGGGCATTTGATGGGGGCAACACCTTTTTTTGTCTCCACAGAATGTTGTATTAGGGTTGGTGTATTATAACATATTGGGATATTTCAAATCAATGAGCTTGCCAGCCTAATGATCCTCTCCTCTTTACTCCTCAGGCAGTGTCATTTTGTGAGCACACTGAGTGCCAGGGCAGATATTTACAGATGGGAATTACTGGAATCTTTCAGTCCATGGGTCCTGTGATGCTTGCTTTAGGGCCAGAAAAACAGAGAAAATTCTTCCCAGCTTTCCTCTGCTATGCATTTAAAGTTTCCAAATAAAACCCAGACTTTGCTGTACGCGAAAGTCTGCTATTGTGACCAGCTGCTTGAAAGTAACAAACTTTTCAAGTGTCTTTTCCAAACATTTAGAACTTAATAATTACTCAAAGAACGCAAATAACGATGTCTCTGGGAGGAAAAGTTCATCGTCAGAGAGCTGTCCTTTAAAGAATATTTCAAGCTGCCAGTGAAGTTATTTCTGGAGCTGAACTGCTTACAGGTGACAGCTCGAGATGTGATTCCCAGAGTTGGAAAGTGCACTGCCTCCTTGCTCTTCCCTCAAGTTCCGGAGTCTGATATTCCTCCCCTGGCCCCTTGCAGACTCTGAGGAGAATACTCAGGTGTGTGCCCCAGACGCCTGCCACACCGGAGGCTGCTGAAACACAGTCACATCTGTTACGGAAGCTGCTGCTCCCTCTGCTACTGATGGGCCACCCACCGCGGCAGGTCTGAAGGAATGCAGAGTGTCGGAAGGCCATCAGCTAGGCTGTGGTCACACCACTTCCTACCTGCATGGCTGTCTCCAATGCCAAGGGACATCACACATTGGATTTACTTCACTGAATGGCTGTGCTATAAAGGGAGAGGACAGTACAGCAGGATGAGAATCAGCTCATGCACCGGGCTGGATCCAAAGAAAGAGGAATATTTCCATGCTTTTCCTCCCTCACCAGGCTGGCACTGTGTCACCTGCTTGAGCACCCTCACCTCTACTCTTTTTAAATAATGAGAGTGCTCCAAGAGACAGCCAAGTCTCTTGTCCTCCTTGGAATTCTTCCTTGACTCTTCTGAAAACGTTTATCTGTCCTTTCTTGAAACTTTTGAGTCTGTGACGGATTCTGACAGTCATTTATATCTGTATTCTCTTGTTCCCCTCATGTTTCATACTTTAGTCGCATCTCCTCAAGCAGAGGTATGCTCGGAGGAAGAGAAAATGTGTCATACATTGAGCGTGAGAATCACTGCGCCTAGCTGAAAGATCATCTGGTCAACCTTGTTTCATAATTATTGGTATTGGTTTTATTTAAGACAACCAAGGCTGATTATATATTAGCCTCCACTTTTCCTTCCACACTAGTCTTTCACTCCTTCTGACGGCCTCTTATGCTCCAGTCGAGCCTGGATATTTATTCTGTCCTGCCATTTCTTTCTCTGGGTCTTCAATTCAATTGTTCCTCCTGTCTTACATTCTCCTTTCCCAGCATCTTTTAAAATTGTATCCTCCCTTCAAGGCTCCTGCTGGGGTTCACCCACCCACCCCCCAAGAGGCCTACATTGCTGATTTTGCCTCATATTAACATTCAATCATGTATAATATAGTAACGCTATATTATGTAATATAGCACTACCTAGGACTTGGTGACAATGGCTCTTGGTCTGTTTTTACATGTGTCTTGTCTCTCCACTGGTCTAAGAGGTCAGAATTATATCTACTACCTCTATATTATTTTAGAGCCCAGGATCATGCAATAAATAATTATTGCTGGTACTTTCTTGCTAATAATACCAGACTTTGAGATTCATTTAGAAAAGAGCCCCGTTTGACAAACAATATTATCCAGGAGTCTCAAAGTGAAAATACAATAATAACTTGAGTTGCAGATATCAAATTCAATATGAAGATATCATACTGAGTTTCATGTGGAAATGTATTAAATGAACAAGAAAAAAATGGATAAAATAACCCAATCTCTCATTTTGAAAAATCTCAAATTCAATTTTTTCTTTT
The DNA here is from genome assembly GCF_041296265.1 of Equus caballus. NCBI lineage: Eukaryota > Metazoa > Chordata > Mammalia > Perissodactyla > Equidae > Equus > Equus caballus. Next base: position 45,649,688 of record NC_091704.1, read on the forward strand.
TAAAGATTGGCCCCTGAGCTAACAACTGTTGCCAATCTTCTTTTTAAAATATTTTTTCCTGCTTTTTCTCCCCAAATCCCCCCAGTACATAGTTGTATATTTTAGTTGTGGGTCCTTCTAGTTGTGGCACGTGGGATGCCGCCTCAGCATGGCCTGACGAACGGTGCCATGTCCGCGCCCAGGATCCGAACCAGCGAAACCCTGGGCCGCCAAAGCGGAGCGCGCAAACTTAACCACTTGGCCACGGGGCCGGCCCCTCAAATTCACTTTTTAAAAGCTTGATTAGATAGACTTCCATTTATATCAATGCATAGTCCATCCAGATTTTAAGAAATTTAACCCTTTAAAACATCTGTTCCTGGATGCTCATCAAATTCCTCAGGATTTTAAACTGTTCAAAAGATTATTCTTAAGAAGTGAGAAAAACCTAAAGTTGATTCTATACAAGTTTAATTCCTCATTAAAACAAATAGGAACATTTGACATCTTGCTTTAAAATTTTGAACCCATTCTCATTGTGTGGGAGTGGGCATAGAGTGCTGGCCTTGACCTATGATTTAAAATGCTCAGCCCTGTTATGCACAAGGCCTTTCTGTCTCTGGTCCCAAACAGTCATAGCTCATTTTTCTTGCTTATATTTGAGAACAGAAGTCCGTAGTAAGGAGTGAAATCAGATTAGTCTTCATTTAAGACATATTAGAGATATACGAGTAGCCATAATGGAGGAAAAAAGAGATTGATTCCTTCATTGGAGATTTATCCAGTTAACTACTAAGTGGCAGGCAGAGCTCTAGAGACAGTAGAGAGCCAACATAAAAATTCCTACTCTCCTAGAGCTTCTGTATTGGAAAGGATAGCCAGGAAATCAAAATGGTAAAGGAATCAAATATCTACTTTGTTTGATAGTGATCGGTATGAAGAAGATCAACCCAGCAGACAAGGAGGAAAAGAGTCACGGGGATGATGCAGTAGATAGGGTGGCCAGGGAAGGCCTCAATAAGAAGGCGACATTTGAGTACAGACCCATGGAGGTAAGGGAGCAAGCCATGAAGGTATCTGGGGAAAGAATTCTTTTGACTGAAGGAACAGTGTATGCAAAGGCCCTGAGGCAGAAATATGCCTGGTTTTGAAGGCACAGCAAAGAGGCCAGTGTAGTTGGACCTGAGTGAATGGGGTGCTGAGTAGCAGGGGGTATAGCTATGGGGGTGGTGGAGATCACCTAGGGCATTGTGGCCATTGTCAGGACTTTGCCTTGACCCTGAGGGAGCTGGGGAATCCATGGCAATGGGGGGGGGGCAGATTGAGGAGTGCAGTGACATGATCTGACTTATAATTCACCTACTGTGATGAGAATAGACTGAAGTGGGGTAAGGCAGAGAGGAGAGACCAGTCAGGAGACCACAGGATGGAATTAGTGGACCCTTTGAACTGGAAGGTATTGGCGGCTGAGTTTTGACACCAAAGAGTGGATAAGATGCAAGTGGGGGTTGCAGGAGGAAGGGGGCACTATTATTGATTGAGCACACAACAGACAACGTGGAGGTCCTCTTCATAGGTTACATCATTAATTCTTGCAAAAATCCAGAAAAAGAGAGTGGGAGTGAGAGTAAGATCCAGGGAGGGAGAAAGGGAGGGAGGGAAAGAGGGAGAGAGAGAGGAGAGATTGATCTCCGCCTTTTACTGACAGGCTCCAAGAGACTAGGGAACTGCCCAAATTCATACAGTGACTGCAGTGTCTGGTGGGAGTGAGGACTGGGAGAGAGGTGCTGATGAGGTGAGGCCTTGGGACACCTGAGGGCATGTGGCACTTTGTCTTAACCAGGTGCATGCATGCAGAGTGATGCCTGAATTCCTGTATCTCCAGGAAGTGGAGCTCATGTGTATTCTTGGTGGGAACACATCCTTTTGACTCTACCCTGCCATCCTCCCCAGGATTCTGTCCAGGAGCAGCCACCCTCCAGACCAGCCTGCCTTGTCCCTGCAGTGGCGATTCCTCAGAGGAACCTGGGAAGGCCCTTCACACACACACACACACACACACACACACACACACTACTGCAGCCTCTGTTCACCATTTGCTGCTTGTCTGTGAAGGTAGAGAGCACAGGGACACAAGTATATCTTTTGGAGAGATAAAAAGGAGTCTGAACACTTGGCCTCTGCCCTCAATAACTTTTTAGTGTTGGGGGAAGATGGAACACCAAAAATAACCCAATAGAGAAACAGGAATCTGGCTTTTGCCTGGGTGCCTGAGAAAGGAGAGCCTGGGGCCAAGGTTTATGTACCACTCTGTTATTAAGGAATGCAATCCCAGGGGGCAGGAGTGAGGGAAACAGAGAGTGAGGCAGGGATGGAGGGGAGCACCCCAAAGAAGGGTGGACTGCCAAGCCGGCAGCCCTTCGGTATGAAGATAACTGATGGCTTCTTCTGAGAAACAATACGGAGGACTGCTTCTCAGTGCAGTCTGGTTAGGGGAGGAAGGGGAGAAATGTTTTTGCTGGCCGCATCTTCCCTTCTTCAAAGATTCTCCCCATGAGACCTTAATTCCCTGGCACTTCCAGGGTGTGCATGGTTGGGTGTCAGGAGGGCACTGTGGCATCTCGCCTCGGAGTCAACAGAGAAGCCACAGGACGGGAAGTGAGAAGCACATGAAACGGTTATCAGGTGCTGTCTGGACGTGCCTGTGTGGAGTTCATCAGACTCCAGGCACTTGTCCATCACACTGGGGGCTGGGGCTGGAACAAGTAAGTGGCCAAAAGCACCCAGATGGTGAAACTCAGATGACTGGAGAGGTGTCTGATGCCCCTGAGTGAGGGTGGATTCACGGCACTAAGCCTGGTGCCCAGTGCCCAGAGTCTGCTGTTGTGCTTGGTGTTTAGGAAGTGCCTGGGAAAGAGGCAACGGAGGGCTCAGGCTGAGTCCTGGAAGGCTGCCTCGAGAGGCTGCATTTCGGGTCAGTTCAGGGGTGCCATGACAAGACCTTATTTGGTTGCTCAGATTGTACACTGGGCAAAGACATCAGACAAAGGACAAGTCGGGGTTGGAATCCAGCTCATACTCTGCTCACCAAGTTGACTCCCGTGTGGAGCACTGCAAGGACAGAGAGGAAAGGGGTCGTTTTAAATTTATGTAAGGGAAGCCCTGAGGCTATGACTAGCTTTTCAATGGCACTGTTCTTCTTAGCTTTGCTCCGTCCTTGTGGCATCAGCATGGTAACCAAATGCCAGTCTGTCTTGAGTGGCTGTGTGCCCTGGGGTGAACCTCTGACTCTTCTTATTGTTCTGCAGCAGCCTCAGGACAGGTCACACGGGCTCACAGATACCTCAGACGTTCTATAGACTTGTCACTCTTCCTCCCTACACCAACCACTGATCGCTGCACACAGGATCAGGAGCAGCTGCGATGGCAGGGGCACTGAGTCAGTATGCATCTGCTGTGCATTTCCTGGGTGCCCAGCACTGTGCAAGGCTCTTTGGGGGATAGAAAGAAGTACTGTAAATCCTCACCTTGGAGTGCATTTTAAATCCTGTAAAATGTGGAGTTGTGTTGTTACAAGGTCAATGAAAACCAGTACTTTCAGACAATAACAATTTTTATCCAACCTCATTTGAGAATGGGGAATGGGTGGAGGATGGGAACCAGCTGCATGAAATACACATTCCTGATATCTAGGGGATTTAGTCTATAGAATAAGGTCCCTTTGTTCCCAATCTAGTGGTCTAATAAAGTCGGGAAGCTTGTGGGAATTAAGTACAGGTGTGATAACAAGAGATGTTGTGGGGGAATCATTCAGGTAATTAGTGCCATAACATGGACAGAGAGACATCGCTGTGGCTGATGTAGCCCAAGACTCTTCGAGGAGCGTCGGGATCTGAGCTGGGCCTTGGAGGATGGGTGATATATTGGCAAAAATTATTTTGGCGACAAACAAGAGAAACCAATGTGGCTGTCCTAAGCCAAAAACAAGCCGGGGCGGGTGGGTGGAATTTATTGGGAGGTTCAGAAGGATAGCTGGAGTAGCTCAGGGAATCACATGGATCGAACGCTAAGGCTGAGAAATTTCAGGAACCAAAGCAACAAGAGTTTGTGGACATTTTCTCGAGAGAATTTCTGTCAAAGTGGCTCAGCTGCCCACTGGATACACTTTACAACGAAGGGAATCACAATCACCAATTAACCCTCTCATCCATGTTAGCATCACTAAATGTGGGAGAACCAAACGTTAGAGATACCTCATGTGTGATGCAACAGGAAGAACACAGCACTGCCTATGAAGTATTGTTGGTTATATCTATCTTGCCTATATATATATAGAAGCAGCTGATATCCACTATGAGATGTATATGCAGTAGTCCCCCCTTATCCTAGGTTTCACTTTCCTGGATTTCAGTTACTTGTGGTAGACTGTGGTTCAAAACTATTAAATGGAAAATTCTAGAAATAAGCAATTCACACATTTTAAATTGTGTGTCATTCTAAGTGGCATGATGAAATCTTGTGCCATATTACCCAGGACGTGAATCATCCCTTTGTCCAGTGTATCCATCCTGTATACGTTACCTGCCCATGAGTCACTTAGTAGCTGTCTCGGTTATCAGATCGACTGTTGTTATCACAGTGCTTGTGTTCAGGAAACCCTTATTTTACTTAATAATGGTCCCCAAATGCAAGAGTACTGATGCTGGCAATTCGGATATGCCAAAGAGAAGCCGTAAAGTGCTTCCTTTCAGTGAAAAAAATGAAAGTTCTCGACTTAATAAGGAAAGAAAAATATCATAAGCTGAGGTGTGGTAACTTTTGTTACAGTATGTTGTTATAATTATTCTACTTTATTCTTAGTTATTGTTGTTAATTTCTTACTGTGCCTAATTTATAAATTAAAAAGACAGTATATATAGAGTTTGGTACTATCTGTGGTTTCAGGCATCCTCTGAGGGTCTTGGAGCATATCCCTGTGGATAGGAGGGACTATAGTATATACATATATGTATACATCATATATATCTCTCTCTATATATATATGTATGTAAGTATATTGAGCTGGAAGCACACACACAAATGTGTATAGACACACATGCACCATGCATCTGAATCTAAAGCTTCTAGCTCAAGTTACTAGTTTATAGGAAAACAGGGTTAAAGGAAACCACAAAGAAGCGAACAGATGAATCCAGAATGTGGGATATTCTATAGGACAATTGACCTGGTTTCTACAACCAGTCAATGGTGGGGTGGTGGGGGGGCTGGCAGGAGTGGGTAGGTGGGCCTGTTCTAGAATAAATTGGACATAAGACACAAAACAACCAAATGCCAAGTGTGGACTTTGCACCTTATTTGAGCAGATGAACTGTAAGGAGACTTTTTTTAGAAAACTGCAAAATCTGATTATTTATAACACAGAAATTATTTGTTAACCTTGTCAGGTATGATAATGGCATAGTGGTTATGTTTGAAATGTCCATAATTTTAAGAGATTCATAGTGAAGCATTGGGGTGAAATGACATGATGTGTGGGATTTGCTTAAAAATACTTCAACAACCAACGTGGACCTATTCTCAGCCAAAGAGGAGGCATGAGGGGCAGACCAAGATGCCCGCTTACAAGGAGGAGGCACAGAGCTAGCTGACCTTCCGCTCTGAGAGCCAACTTGAGAGCACTGGAGGGAAAACGTACTTTCCCAAATTGATCAATTTGTCAGGAACATCAGAGTAATTTCAAAATTAAGGAAAGCATACCATAGCTCTGAAATGCCAGTGACAGGCTGTCAGGAGCCTTGTCTCTGTGTTATTATCAAACCATCACTGTTGCTACCACGTTCATCATTTCTTTTCAAACCTGCTGGGAAGGCAGCTGCTGTGCTCCCCTAGCCACCAGCAGTTTCCCTCCTCGGGGACTGGCTTAGTAGTTTCTGCTTTCCTGCCTGAGAGACTGATGGGGAAGCCACAGAAACCTCCCCTGGATGCCTCTGAGAGGATAAAGAGATCTCGAGAGCGTGCTGTTTAAAGGGGCCTGGGTAAGGAAGCTGGTACATCCTGATCTCTCCTCGGGTGTGGTCCACTCAGCCTGCGGGACAGAATGAGTGAGCAGTGCCTGCTGGTGTCTGGATGACAAATGTGTCCGTGTCCATATTTCACAACGCCCATGGTGGGGCAGCAGCTGGTTCTCTGGGGATCTGAGGCTCCAGGCCCGAGACATGGCAGCTGTCGGGCTGTCCCCTTGCTGAGCATGTGTGTCTTGTGCGGAATTCACACAATGTCCACAACTTATTAAACCTCCTGTGTTCCCACGGATGCTGATCATTACTCATGAAGCAAAACTACCCTTGATTTACAGGATCCGGGTGATCTTAAGTGTGTGTGTGTGAGTCAGATTTCTGTGGCCTGAATCATATTTTCAGCGAGCTGGGACCTTACTCTGAGAGACTGGAGTTTGTAGGCTCCTGAGGGGGTGAAGAACCTCCTGCGGAGAGCCATCCAAACAGTCAGTGTACAAAAGAGGGTGGTGAGATCTGCCAGCCTCTCAACAGAGTTATTGGGAGAACAAGGGAGAATGTGTGCTGACGTGCTTTAGAAGCCGGAAAGCGTTCTACAAATGTTAAGTGGGGGGTTGCTTATAGTGAGTCACTTTCTCCTCTTAAATAGCCCTTCTCTTTCTCTAAGGCTGTAATCCAAGGATCCTCTCACAGCCCAAGGAATTCAAAATGGCTGCCTGGTGCACCTACTTCTGGTTTTTCTCTTAATCATGCCCCATTCCTTTCCCCATCAACTCACCTGGATTCCCTGCAACATGAAATCCCATGGACTATCAAGAAGAGAAAGACAAATATTTGCTTTTTTTGTTTACCTCTACCTGGTGTATTTTAGTAATCCTTTTCTTCCTTCCTCCCTCCCTTCCTCCTCTCTCTCTACCTCCCTGTTCCTCCCTTCTTTTCTCCCTTCTGGGTACATTTTCATACCATTTCAGTGAGTCATTATCAAATTTAATTAAATTTCTCACCTTGGACATGTACTTATTTATTGGATAGGCAAAAAAGAAAAAAAAGAGAGAGAGATCCAGACCTCTCCCAAAGTTGCTTGTTTGTTTCAGTTAGAGGAAGTACTTTATTCCAGGGTCTGCTAAGTGACGGGAACCACTGTTGGCTGTTCAGAAGGAGCCATCTGTGGGCAGGTGTCTGTGTTCCAGAACAGACTGCAGTGCGAGAGCCTGAGCGTGCTCCACAACCATTAGCTGGTGATCCAGGCAGGGACAGGGTGCCCATCTCCTCTGGAATTAATTGGCCTCCTTGTGAGATCATCTCAAGTGGAGGAGACTAAGAGTCGCCTGTTCCCTCCCTTTGAGTGAGGCTGGGAGCTCCTTGGTGGCAGGAACCGTCTTATGTTTGTCTTCAGTTGTCTCTCGCTGGAACACTCCCTCACACATGGTAGGCGCTTGGTAAGTGCCTGGTTAATTTGTGTGGAAGAGTCATAAGAAAACAGCTCCATTTCCTATCCTGCTTCCCTGTCTCTCTGCAAAACCTTTTTAAAAAAATATCATTCCCTTTTCTCTACAGGAGACTCTTCTGTAACCCCACACAGTGATGTATTAACGATTTCTAGAAGCGGTCATGCCTGAGGGTCCCCCAGGGACGTGGGGAGAGGGGGATGTGGGCAGCTGGCGTGGAAACCAGGAAACAGGCCTTCCTAATGATGGACCAGAAGAGAGGGGATCCTGTCCACTTGATGCCATTCAATTCCCGAAGTGTTTGTGCATGGTTCTGATTACTAACGTCACTGCCAAACCACCTTTGTATTTGGTGGTGCCTGTAGTTGCTTTCTTCTCTGCAGAGATGTGTTCTCGTTATGAACCAGGCTTCATGGGGATGCTTAATTCAAGTTTTGTCTACAAATGCTGACCATGGTAGGAATTTCAGACAATTTGCCAGACAGGTTTAGGAACCTTGTTGACATGTGTTGAGCCGGCAGTCACCGTTCGATGGACAGTCACTTTAATTGTGTTGAAGTTCCCGTGTTCTCTCCCCTCCAAAGCTGTCTTTTTTCTAAAGACAGTAGGAATCTTCAGTCTTTATCTCTAGCAACCTGATTATTTTTGGCAAACTTGACAATCAGTAAAATAAAGCAATAGGAGGTAACTACAAATGCTATTTTTTAATGTTTCCTACATTCTTTCAAGAATGGGAAACTCCTGCTGACTAAGGAATGACAAAATGCTTCAAAGGAAAAGACTTTACAGTACTTCTAAAAAGGGGAAGTATGGTCTTATAATCGCTGACTTGGAAATACCTGTAGTATTTTTCACCAGTGGAGGACCACACCGAGGCGCAAATGTAGCAGGTTATTTCATGGCTAATATGTGTAACGAGCATGATTAGGTCATAACCATAATGAAGTAGTTGGTCCTTTTGGAATTGAGCTCAGAGGGATCCCTTTCAAAGGACCAGAATCCCCACCGAAGGTGGAGAAATTGGGTGACTTTTTGGTGGAGGGGGCATTTTTAATTGTTGGTTTAATTAATTAGGATCACGTAGGTGTTTGCTGTCCTTGGTGTCTGGCACTGGAGATGGACTGGGTAGATGTGATTAAAAGAGGGTTAGAGGGGCCGGCCTGGTGGCACAGCAGTTAAGTTTGCACGTTCTGCTTCGGGGGCCTGGGGTTCGCCAGTTCGGATCCTGGGTGGGGACCTATGCACTGCTTGCCAAGCCACACTGTGGCAGGCATCCTACATATAAAGTAGAGGAAAATGGGCACAGGTGTTAGCTCAGGGCCAGTCTTCCTCAGCAAAAAGAGGAGGATTGGTAGCATATGTTAGCTTAGGGCTAATCTTCCTCAAAAGAAAAAAAAAAAAAAGAGGGTCAGCAAAATGGTCTTCCCAGAGTAATATTTATCCCCCTGTGTCCTGCCACAATACTGAAGGTTCTTAGCATTGTAGAATATGGGCAATGTTTCTTAAACTTTTCTGATCACAAGAATCACCCGTTTTGCTTATTGAAAACATAGACTCCTAGGACCCAATCCGATCAAGAGGAGATTTTCCTGGGCATCTGTATGTGGGGTAATGCATATCAGAATCATTTGGGGGAGTATTTGTAAACGATATACAGCCTCCCCATAACAGATGAAGATGTTCTTTGAATTCCAATGTTATACTGTAGGGAGGAGCAAACATATGTGTGTTAAAAAAAACTTCTTAGATGATTCTAATATGCAGCCTCCTGTGTTCCTCTCTGTCCCCACCCCCATCTGCCCTCCTTGGAGACCATAGCCCAGAAGAAAAGAAATTATTTTTTTTAGGAAATGTTTTTCAATAGCTTTATTGAGGTATTATTTACATACCATAAAATTCACCCACTATAAGTGTACAGTTCCAAGATTTTTAATACATTTATGCAGTTGTGGAATCAGCCCCACAATACATTTTTAGAATACTTCTGTCACCCCCAAAGATTCAATCATGCCTATTTGTAGTCACTTCCCATTCCAGCCCCAGGCAAATACCGTCCTCTTCTTTGTCTCTCAAGATTTACATTTTAAAGAAATTTCATGTAAAGGAATCATACAAGATGTGGTCTTCTGTGTCTGACTTCTTTCGCTTTCCATAATATTTTGAGGTTAATACATGTTGCCCTTATAAGTAGTTCGTTCTTTTTATTGCCGAACAGTATTCTGTTGTCTTGGTGTTCCGTAGTTCCCCAGGTGATGGACATTTGGATTGTTTCCAGTTTCGGGCTGTTGTGAATAATGCTGCTATAAAAATTTGCATACAAATTCTTGTGTGAACATGTACTTTCATTTCTCTTGGGTAGATACCTAGGAGTGAAATTGCTTGGTTATATGAAGGGTATACATTTAGTCTTTTGAGAAACTGCCAAACTAAATTGGTCCAAAATAATTGTACCATTTTACGTTTCCACCAGCAATATATGAGGGTTTTAGTTTCTACAAATCCTAGCCAACGCTTGGCATTGCTGATCTTTTAGATTATGACAATTCAAACGGGTATGCAGTGGATTATAATTATGGTTTTAATTTACACTTCCCTAATAATTAATGATGTTGAACATCTTTTCATGAGCTTAGTAGCAACTTATATTTTTAGTGAAGTGTCTGTTGAAATCTTTTGCCCATTTTGTAATTGGTTTGTCTTCTTACTGAATATATATAGTATACTTATATATGCTAAATACAAGTCTTTTATTAGGTATATGTTTTGCAAATATTTTCTCCCTGTCTGTGTCATGCCTTTTTGGTTTCTAAAACATATCTTTTGAGGAGAAAAATCTTTAATTTTGTTGAAGTTAAGTTTATCAATTTTTTCTCTTATGGGTTATGCTTTTGTATCATTTAAAATAAGTTTTTTGGCCTTATCCAAGACCACAATGATTTTCTTCTCATAGATTTCATAGCTTTAGCTCTTACATTTAGGACTATGATCCATTTTGAGTTAATTTTTGTATATGGTATTAGGTAAGTGTCCATCTTCATCCTTTTCCATGTGGATGTCCAGTTGTCTCAGCCCCATTTCATTTCCAATTACCCCTATCCTGTCCCTATTAAATTGCCTTGGCAACTTCATTAAAAATTAATTGACCTAAGAGTAAGGGTTAATTTTTGATCTCTCTATTTTCTTCCATTGATCTATATATCTTTCCTTACACCAGTACCACACTGTCTTGATTATTATAGCTTCACAGTAAGTTTTGAAATTAGGCAGTGAATTTCCAACTTTGTTCTTCTTTATAAAAGTTATTTTGGCTTTTCTAGGTATTTTGCACTTCAATACAAATTTTAGGACCATCTTATTAATGTCTACTGAAAAAAGCCACCTGGAATCTTGATAAGAATTGTATTGAATCTGTGGATCAATTCGGGGAGAATTTCCTAAAACTGTCTTTAATTCTTGAACATGGTATGTCTCTCCAACTATTTAGAGATTCTTTATTTTCTCTCAGTGATATTTTATATGTTTCAGGGTATAAATCTTGCACATCTATTTAAAAATTGATTTGCAATTATTCTATTCTTTTTGATGATACTGGGAATAGAATTGTTTTCTTAGTTTCATTTTTTGGATTGTTTCTGGTATAGAAAGACAATGAATTTTTCTGTATTGATCATGTGTCCTGTAACTTGCTAAATTCACTTACTATTTCTAGTAAGTTTTTAAAAGTTTTCTTAGGATTTTCTAAATACAGGTTTATGTTGTCTGCAAAAGAATATAGTTTTACTTCTTTGTTTCCAATTTGTATGTCTTTAGTTTCTTTTTCTTGTCTTATTACACTGGAGAGAACCACCAGTGCAATGTTTAATGAAAATGGTGAGAGGGGACATCTTTGCTTGCTTTCAGTCTTAGGGGGAAAGCATTTTGTCTTTCACCGTAACTATGAGTTTAGCTGTAGGGAGTTTTTTCACATACTTGTTATCAGGTTGAGGAATTTCCCTTATATTTCTAGTTTATTGAGAGTTTTTGTTATGTATGGGTGATTGATTTTTGTCAAGGGCTTTTTCTACATCTATTGAGGTGATCATATGGTTTTCATCCTTTATTTGATTAATTTGCTATTTTACAATAATTGATTTTTGGATGCTAAATGAACCTTGCATTCATGGGATAAATTCTACTTAGTCATGGTTATTCTCCTTTTCCTGTATTGCTGAATTTGGTCTGTTAATATTTTTTTGAAGATTTTTACTTCTATGTTCATGAGGGACATTGCTCTGTAGTTTTCCTGTGATGTCTCCTTGATGTCTTTGTTAACTTTGATGTCATGGTAATACTGGCTTCAGAAAAAGCTGGGAAGTTTTGCCTTCTGTTCTATTTTCTGAAAGAGCTTGTATAGGATTGGCCTTATATTTTCCTTAAATATGTGATAGAATTTACTGGTGAAGCCATTGGGCCTGGGCTTTTCATTGTGGGAAGATTTTTAATTAGTGATTCAGGTTTAAAAACAAATTTCATCTGTTACATATATGAATTGAGACCGTCTGTCTTGTAGCCTTAGACAACAACTCTGAGAAACTAAATGCTCCCAAGAACCCATGGCTGTAGCTGTGCTGTTCACTTCATCCCAGAAAACATTTGCTGTTCCTAATGCATTATTGCAGCCAGTCTTATATATCTACCAGCACAGTATTCTTGGTGAAAGTAACAAAGACTAGAAGAAGAAAAGAAAAGAAGGCATTTGTCAGTTTTTACCTGGAACTTCAAGTCTTACTTGGAAACTTCTGCCATCCCATCACTGAGATTCTCTGATGATATTACTCCTGCTGCGTGACTTCCAGTAACTTCTGAAATGTTGCTGGCAGTGAGAAAGGGAAAGACAACTTCATGTTTATTGGACTCATCTCAGGAGAGAGCTATAAAAGGAAAGAATTCATCAAGGCAGCAAAGGGTGCTGACCCAGGGGGATGAAGTTGGCCGTTCACCTCTTGAAGCAATGTGATTTAGAAAGCAGCTTGAGTATAATGTTAGCCTGATGAAGTCCTGAGTACTGATGAAGAATCAGTATTTGGTGGTATAAATGAAAGTTGAGGCTCTTTTGTAGAACTCCCCAACCCTGTTCCTTTCACGTCAATCGATCTGAATCACCTTAGCTTACTCTTCTTTCAACTCTTCCAATCCCTACCACCATGTCATCTTAATGAGACACCCTAAATTTTTATTGAGAAGTGGCAAAAAGCACCACATAAAGATGACTTGTGCTTTTTGTCTGTCAACATACAATTGAATCCACTATCTTTTAAGTATCTCACTGTATCCTTTATGAATATGTCAGATTTCTGGTGTCAGAAGTCATCTTTCATTACTGAAAATTTTGTGTGCTTTTTCTTTCAGAGAACAAGCATGATATCATGCAAATCATCTGGTCTCTTTCTAACTTTGGCTGACAGGAAGCTGAGGGCAAATTCAATTTTCAATTGCAGTAATGCTCAATTTCAGACTTTGTGGTTAAGGTACTTAAATTTTACACTTATTCATGGATTTAATTTTCTATCTCTATCTTAAACTTCTTGTGTGTATTTTTGATTAGAAGTAAACTTGCATACTTTTGGTATGTATAAACTGATGGCACATATCTTGAAATTTATTTATTTCTAAAAGTAGTCATGCTCTGTTCAGGGCTGGAAGAAAAATATGTGATGATGATGATGATGATGATGATGATGATAATGGTGTTCAACACCCCCCCCCACCCGCTATTCCCATTCTGAGCTTTTATTCTCTCCTCTTCCTGGGCCCTTTATTTGCCTCAGAATTCGTATTCTCACATATTCTTCACTTTACTGCCCTGTCCCTCCACAACCCCAAAGTGTAAATGACTGATAATAGCTTTCGTTATTGTTCTTTAAGAGGGGGTTATATTTTCCAGGGCTCAAAGCCCTGAGATAAAGAGATGAGGCTCTGTTGATGAGATGTCAGCTTGTGCCAAAGAAGATTTCTCTGGGCATTGGAACAGTCTTGGCATTTTTCCTCCAGTGGTTCCCAAACACTGTCACACTGCCTATCAGCATCAGAGTCATCTGGAGAGCTTTTAGAAAAGACAAGATTCCCAGACTCTGATACCCAGAGAGTCTGACTCAATAGGTTTGAGCTAGAGACTCAGAATCTGGATTTTTACAACATTCTTCCCTTCCCCCGCTAGATGATTTTCACTGTCATAGTACCATTTTCAAAAAGTTGAAAACAGGATTTTCTACAAACATATATATAAAAGTTTAATTAATTCATTAAAGAGGGAACCAGCAGCATAATAAAGCTGATCAAAGAAGGACATGAGTGACAGTTACTGAAAGAGAATGCTGGGATAAAAATGCCAGGTCAGATACAAAACAGGTTAATGTTATACAGGGCAATACAAATTAGCCTTCAGGGTTATCTTTTCTGCTGGACCGTAACCATTTGCATTTGTATAGGGCAAAAATCACTTTCAACTTTTCAGTCTTCCACAAGTTAATTCTAACTTCACAGTCGGGACTCTCTTCAAAGGTAAATAGTAACTCAAATAGGAGTACATTCCTCCTGAGGATTAGACAACCTTTTAGTGGGTCTGTGAGACAGTGTGCCAGTATGAAATCAAAAGGACGTGATGTCATCCTTTTGCATTATTTCAAAGTTTTTGAGAATTTTTCATAGCATGATATACAACTATGTTTGGAAAAGACTAGCAAGTTCACCCACGTCTAAGCAACTCCAACACATGTTATTTGGTGCAAAATTAACTTAAATGTCAATTCCTCTGTGAATGTTTTGTAGAATGACTGGGTTCTTATGTGCTTTTATAGAATCCTACACTTTCCTTTTCGGAACTTTTGTTATGATATATTTTAATTGTTTAATTCTCTGTGTTCTCCACTGGACTGTAAACTCCATGAGGGCAGGAATGTCTAGTCTGTTCATTGTTGTATTCTCAGGGCTCTGAGTGAGAAGCTGGAATACAGGAAGCTCTTAATAGATGCTTCTTGACTGAGTAGATGAAAGTGGTGATCTCAGACCAGGCTGGTGTGAAGTTAAACAAAAGCGCAATATAGTGGATTCAGAGGAAACCCAGCCAGCTGCTTTCCTAAGGCAATGCTTGATGCTTAGCTGCTTCTTAATGGTGTTTCTCTTCATGAAGGGCCAATTCGGCCCTTTTCCCCCTTCAACATAAGGGATTGAAGGTCATATGTGCATCTTTAAAAAAATGCAGTCATCATCAACATCCTATTTTTTCAGGAGCTCAGTGTGTTTGGTGCTGGGCTAGGCTCTTGGAAACAAAGCATTCAACATCAGAAAGACCTACTTGGGGTTAGGCAGGGTACAAAGTGTAGGGTATACAAAGAAACCTGATATACATGATCTTTCTTCTTCCCAGTTTTATGCACATGCTTAGGTCTATGCTACTACTTGGAATCAGGCTAATTCTGAGTCCAGTTACTAAGAATTCGCATAGAAAACTAGATCCCAGTTTATCATCCTGACAGCTGCATTGGTGGGGCTGTGACAAGCCATGAAGGAGATGACACACATGTACACCAGAGCACACACCAGGACGTAAACAGTTTAGCAGCAGATTTTCATTTTATACAGAGCATGGTTCACCCGTCAGCAGCCAGTTCGTGCTTTGAACTCCCCAAGTGCAAAGAATGAAACTAAAGGGAGCATGGTTCTTAAAGCCGTGAGAACTTATCTGCCTGATATCTACCAAACTGCAACCAAAATATCAAGAACACAACCTTTCTTAATGTCAAGTAGACTGATCATTGAGAAGATAGCCAAAGAGTTATTGAGTTGAGCCTGAATTTAAGAAGAGACAAGCCCTGGAGACCAAAATGTCATTGAACAAAAAAGATAAGCAGCAAATGCTGTTCTTACAAAGAAGAATTGGAACAGAAGATTCAATCAAGAACAGCTCACATGTTCTGGAATCCCAGTTATGCCCTGTACTGTCCATATCTGGGCTTTGTGCAAACTCTTCTCAGCGGTCTAAAAGATTCAGTTCCCAAACTGTAAAGTACTATTGCTTTTCCAAGGCCCCAATCACAGACACCTCCTTTATGAAACTCTTCCGGATGGAATTAATTTCTTTCTCTTTGGTACATCCTCAGCGTGGGATCTGTTCCTTCTCACTGCCCACTTTGTATTCAAGTTATTCATGCCTGTATCTAGAAGGCAAAATATCAACCTCATTCATATATACCTAGCATGTGGTGCTGCTTATCTTAATGCACTTCAAATAGTAGGTGCTCAGAATAAACTGAATCCAGTGAAAACTTATCCATTACTAGCTTGGTTCTTAAAAGTAATGCAGGCCTGTCTTTAAGTCACTCTTTATGCAAAGGCGTGAAGCACAGCCTAGCGGCTCCTTCCCAGGAACCCTGGAAAAAAAGATCTCATCTTTCCTTCATGCATACACATTATTATGTATGCATGAAAGCACATATGGGAACTGTCTCCAGCTCTTTTTCTAGCATATATATTTTTTAATTCTGCCATTATTTTTGCTCAATCGCCTGACTTCCCATGTGTTTTCCAGATGAGTAATGGAACACCTCAGGAGGAGTTATGTCAAGATCACAATGGTAAATAAGCTGCATCTGACATTTTCAAGTTTGATTAGTTGATAGAGGATGCCTGGGCTGCTTATTGAGAGGGTCTGTAAGGTGGGTGAAAGATGTGGATAGTGTGCCAAGAATGATGGTAGTGTCTGCTGTGAACACAGTAGAGGGCCACATAGGTGAGGCAGGCAGCAGTGTGTGGACCGTGTTTTTGCCATCTCTTGTCTAGAAGGGTTATGGTAGCTTTAGTGCAAGGAAATGGCTGCTGAGAGTCAAGAATTACAACTACACAGAATTTATTTATTGAAAGGGACCACGATGCTATTTAGTCTACAACATAATTTTACTTGACAGTGTTATTTTAAAGACAGTGGGTATATCTTTTCTCCTTTTTTTGTGTTTTTTTTTTTATTGTGGTAAAATACACATAATATAAAATTTACTGTCTTAACCATTTTTATGTGTACAGTTCTGTGGCATTAAATACATTCACACTGTGGATGGAATGCATCCATCCACAGAATTCTTTTCATCTTGCAAAACTGAAAATCTGTACCTATTAAACAAACTCTGTACCTGTTTTTTTTACAATTTCATTTTTTTAAGAACAGTTTTAGGTTCACAACAAAATTAAGAGAAAGGTACAGAGATTTCCCATGTACCCCCTGTCCCCACACATCCATAGCCTCCCCCATTATCAACATCCCCTACCAGAGTGGTACATTTATTACAATTGATGAACCTATATGGACACATCATAATCACCCAAAGTCCATGGTTTACCTTAGGGTTCAATCTTGCTGTTGTATATTCTGTGGATTTGCACAAATGTGTAATGACATGTGTCCATCAAAATATTATCATACAGAATATTACCACTGCCCTAAAAATTCTCTGTACTTCACCTATTCATCCCTTTCCCCACCTCCAATCCCTGGTAACCACTGATTTTATTCTCGTCTCATAGTTTTTCCTTTTCCAGAATGTCATACAGTTGGAATCATACAGTATGTAGCCCTTTCCAGTTGGTTTCTTTCACTTAGTAATATGCATTTAAGTTTACTCCATGTCTATTCGGGGCTTGATAGCTCATTATTTTTTCGTGCTGAACAATATTTCATTATTTGCATAGATCACAGTTTATTTATCCATTCACCTACTGAAGGACATTTTGTTGCTTCCAAGTTTTGGCAATTATGAATAAAGCTGCTATAAACATCCAAGTGCAGATTTTTATGTGGATGTAAGTTTTCATGACTGCTTTGGGCAAATACCAACTAGCATGATTGCTGGATTGTATGGTAAAAGCATGTTTAATTTTGTAAGAAACTGACTAACTGTCTTCCCAAGTGGCTGCATCATTTGGCATTCCTACCAGCAGTGAATGAGAGTTCCTCTTGTTCCACATCCTCACTGGCATTTGATGTTGTCAGTGTTCCAGGTTTTGGCTGTTCTAATAGGTGTGTAGTGGTGTCTCATTGTTGTTTTAAGTTGCGTTTCCCTAGTGACATAGGATGCAGAGCATCTTTTCATATGCTTATTTGACATGTGTAGATCTTCTTTGGTGAGGTATCTGTTAAGGTCTTTGGCCCATTTTTCAATCGAAGTATTTGTTTTGTTGTTGAGTGTTAAGAGTTCTTTGTGTATTTTGGATAGCAATCATTTATCAAATAAGTCTTTTGCAAATATTTTCTCCCAGTTTGTGGCTTTTCTTTTCATTTTCTTGACATTGTCTTTTGCAGAGCAGAATTTGTTAATTTTAATCAAGTCCAGCTTATCAATTATTTTTTTGCATGGATCATGCCTTTGTGTTGTATCTAAAAGGTCATTGCCATACTCAGGGTAACCTGGGGGCCGGCCCGGTGGTGCAGTGGTTAAGTTCGCACGTTCCGCTTTGGCAGCCCGGGATTCGCTGATTTGGATCCCAGATGCAAACCTGTTCACCACTTGTCAAGCCATGCTGTGACAGATGTCTCACATAAAATAGAGGAAGATGGACACAGATGTTAGCTCAGGGCCAATATTCCTTAGCAAAAAAGAGGAGGATTGGTGGCAGATGTTAGCTCAGAGCTAATATTCCTCAAAAAAAAAAGGTAATTTAAGCTTTCTCCTGTGTTATCGTCTAAGAGTGTTACAGTTTTACATTTTACGATTAGGTCTTTGATCCATTTTGAGTCCATTTTTGTGAAGGGTGTAAGGTCTGTGTCTAGCAGCAGCATTTGTTGAAATGATTATATTTACTCCCTTATATTACCTTTGCTCCTTTGGCAAAGATCGTGAGTCTGTTTCTGGGCTCTCCATTTTGTTCTATTAATGTGTTTGTCTGTTCTTTTGCCAATATCATGCTGTCTTGATTACTGTAGCTTTATAGTAAATCTTGAAGTTGGGTAGTGTCAGTCCTCCAACTTTGTTCTTCTCCTTCAATGCTGTGTTGGCTATTCTGGGGTCTTTTGCCTCTCCACAGAAACTTTAGAATCAGTTTGTTGGTATCCACAGAATGGCTTGCTGTGATTATTATTGGGATTGCATTGAATCTATAGGTCAAGTTAGGAAGAACAGACATCTTGACAATATTGAGTCTTCCCATCCATGAACATGGAATATCTCTCCCTTTATTTATTTCTTCTGGGGTTTTGTTCATCAGAGTTTTGTAGTTTTCCTCATAGATCTTGTACATATTTTGTTAGATTTATACCTAAATATTTCATTTTGGGGGATACTAATGTAAGTGGTGTTGCATTTTTAACTTCAAATTCTACTTGTTCATTACATAAGAATGTTCTAAAAGTGTTTCCACAAGTGATTAGGGGCCAGCCCTGTGGCCAAGTGGTTAAGTTTGTGTGCTCTGCTTTGGTGGCCCAGGGTTTTGCTGGTTCTGATCCTGGGCATGGACATGGCACTGTTCATCAAGCCATGCTGAAGTGGCATCCTACATAGTACAACAAGAAGGACCTACAACTAGAATATACAACAATGTACTGGGGGGCTTTGGGGAGAAGACGAAAGAACAAAAACAAAAGAAGATTGGCAACAGATGTTAGCTGAGGTGCCAATCTTAAAAAAAAAAAGTGATCGACTTTTGTATAGTAACCTGTATCCTGTAACCTTGCTATAATTGCTTATTAGTTCCAGGAATTTTGTTGTTGATTTTTTTGGATTTTCTACATGGATGATCATATAATCTCCAAACAAAGATAGTTTTCTTTCTTCCTTGTTAACCTGTGTACCTTTTATTTCTTTTTTTTTTTTTTTGGTCTTTTTTGCGTTAGCTAGAACTTCCAACATGATGTTGAAAAGGAGTGATGAGAAAGGATATATTTGCTTTGTACCAGATTTTAGTTGGAAAGCTTCAGATTTCTCATTAAGTATTCAAATTTCAAATTAAGTACTATGTTAGCTATAGATTTTTTATGGATAGTCTTCATCAAGTGTTTTTTGATATGCTGAAGTATAGTTTTTTTGGCATTTATTCTGCCTGGTGTTCTCTGAGCTTCCTGAATTTGTGTTTGGTGTCTGACATTAATTTCGGGAAATTCTCAGTCATTATTGTTTCAAATATTTCTCCTGTTCCTTTCTCTCTTTCTTCTCCTTCTGGTATTCCCATTATGTGTATGTTATACCTTCTGTAGTTGTCCCAACAGTTCTTGAATATTTTTTTTTTCAGTTAGTGTTTTTGATCTCTAGCATTTCTTTTTGGTTCTTTCTTAGGATTTCCATCTCTCTGCTTGCGTTGTCCATCTATTCTTGCATGCTCTCTACATTTTCTATTAGAGCTCTTAGCATATTAATCATAGTTGTTTAAAATTCCTGGTCTGGTAATTCCAACTTCCCTCCCATGTCTGGTTCTGATGCTTGCTCTGTCTCATTAAATTGTACCATTAAATTTTTTGCCTTTTGGTATGCCTTGTAATTTTTTTAAAGAAAAATTGTATATGTTTATGATATACAACATGATGTTTTGATATAGGGAAAAGATTACTACTGTCAAGATAATTAATATGTCCATCTTGTCATGTAGCTACTAATTTTTTGGGTAAGCTTTTCTTAATAGGTGGGCATTATGTACTGGGTAAAAGAAAGAAGCTGCAGTTTGCTCTGTGACCTTCCCTCTCTTATGGATCCAAGAAGAGTTATTGATTTGTCAGTCTATTCAGATTTTTGTATGTTGTTGGGATGGAATGGTGACTTCCATACTCCTTAAATGCAGAACCAGAAACCAGAAGCCTTTTATGTACCTATTTTTGCTGGCTGGATGGTTTTTTTTAGTTAAAAATTTTAATAATAGAAAGTCATCACTTTAGGAGATTTAGAATATCCAAGAAGATAAGAAAGAGGAATAATATCATTAGAATGGGACTATTAATATCTTGGTGAATGCCTCTCCACTTGGTCACTGAGGCTCTGACTTCGTTTTTCTCTGATTTATCAAGATCTGCTCCCAGAAAAAGACCAAGACCTGCTCATTCATGCAGATTGAAAAACTTACTGAGATACTTCTTCCAAAGTCATTTAATTATTTTTCAGGAAACAGATTCCTTATTTACTTTAAGGCAAAGGAATAAAGGTCTAATTATGGATTTTAAGCATTAATCATTCAACATTCATTCCTGAACAAATATATGTGGGGCCTACCACATGTCGGGCTGTATTCTAGGCAATATAGCATTAAACAAAATAGATAAAAACTCCTCCCATCATGCAACTGATGTTGTATTGTGAAGAATGACATTAGATAAAATTAATCTGGTAAATGTATGCCTATATATGTATGTAGTAAGTGCTATAAAGAAAAACAAAGGAGGCAAGGAGGATAGGGAGTGCCAGAGTGGGAGCTGTTTACCTTTTTGTTTGCATGGTCAGGGAAGGACTTTCTAGAAGACATGAGAAGTGTACAAGTATCTAGGGGAGGATAAGGGTAGAATTTGAGAGCAGAGACCCTGAAATAACATCATTTAAATCATCCCCTCTCTGGGCCTCCTGCAAAGCTCACTCTCTGCTTAGACCCCTGAATTTTTCTGAGTGTGTATTTCAGACAGGTTTGGAAACACTTTTAGAACATTCTTATATTGCCACAAACCCCCAGATAAAGCTGTGGACATATAATCAATGACAGCTGGACTTATTTGGAGTTCTTAATATGTCCTGGGAGTAGTAGAATCAGAGACAGTTGAAAACTCCTCTTTCCCCCAAACAGAGTACAAGTTACAAATTGATAAATAGTGAGAAAGGATCCAGAAATGTCCCCACAATTTCCCAGTAGGCTCCAGGAAGGCTGAATCTTGATCTGAATGGGATCTCTTGCTCCCCACAGATTTCAAATCTTCCTACGCTCAGTTGATAGTTGGAAACAACCAGGACCCGGCACACAAGGCCATTTCCTCCTTAATACCCTTGGGGTCAAACAGACTGTTCTGGGAAGGTCTCTTTGGAACCTCTGGAATGAAGACATGTTTAAAACCATGAGCTCATGCTTTCCGTGGATGAGACTTTGTCAGATGGACTGTCACATTATATAAAAAAGCGGCTACCCATTGTCCCCAGGGATAAGTTTACTTAAAAGAAAACTATTAGTAAAAACTAGTTGTGATTTGCAGCAAAATAAATGATTGTGATTATCAAGCTGAAAATGATAGAGGGATATACGTATGAATTACTTGCAGATTCATGTGTATATTTTAATTTGCCTTTCACTATATCTGTGTGAAGAAGGCAGGGCAGGTATTATAATTTTCGTTTTTCCGCTGCAAAACCTGAGACTCAAGAGATTCAGTGACTGTATAAGACCGCATACTGGGGTAAGACTCTGCATCTCCTAATTGTAGGACTGGTTTCCTTTAAGTCATTCCTTTTCACCCCTTGCATTCCACCTCAGAGTCCCAAATCATATGTTAAGAGTTCTAGAAAGACAACTCACTATCTTAATGCCATTTCTCGTTTTTCTTCCCAGTAGAAAGAAAATTTCATTTCAACCGTTATGAATTTGACATTTTCTTTGTGCGGATTTGACAAAAACTTGGGGAGCTGAGATGAACTCACAACATCACTGTAATTGATTTAAGGTGAACGCCATGGCCTTGTTTTTAGTTCTTTCAAACACTTTAGTCAGGACCAAGTGGCTAAGTTAGCCTTTTCCATCAACCTCAGGGCTACATACCAGCTTTCCTTTAGTTTAGGTCGTCTTCTTTTATTTAGAGCGAGCACCCAAGTTCCAGCTGGCAGCGTCTCTCCTTTTGCACTTTATGTACGCAACCATGTTGTATTAGTTTCCTATTGCTGCTTTAACAAATTACCATAAGCTGTGTGGTTTAACACACAGATTTATTTAAAACACAGATTTATTATCTCACAGTTCTGGAGTTCAGTAGTTTGAAATGGGTCTCAGTGAGCCAAAATCAAGGTGTTCCAGTGCTGCGATCCTTCTGGAGGCTTGAGGATAAATCGTTTCCTTGATTCTTCCAGCTTCTAAAGGTCACTTACATTCTGTGGTTTATGGCCCCATTTCTGCATCTTCAAAGCCAGCAACATGGGGCCAAGTCTTCCTCACGTTGCCGTCTCTCTAGTTCTCTCTACCTCCCTCTTCTACTTGTAATAATCCTGTGCATTACGTCAGGCCCACCTGGATAATCCAGGCTAATCTCCCCATCTCAAGATCAGCTGATTAGCAACCTTATTCACAGTTTCTGAGAATTAGGACATAGACATCTCTGGGGGACCATTATTTTGCCTACCACTCATATTTTGTTTTGTTTTGTAGTTGTCTCCTTTAAACGATGGGCATTTTAGTATATAGTAATTTGGGTAGTTTCTTATCTTGCCTCTAAATGTTCCTGAACATGGTAATAGGTCGGACCCTATTTTCCCATAAGGAACGTTTGAATTAAATAAATTATAGCTGAAACCAACAGTATGCTATAAAATAAAAGTCATGGACATTAAAAACCTTTTAAATTAGTTGGAATAGTAATATTAAACCATAAACTCTATAAAACAAAGACGAATGTATTCTGTACAATAATTACATGTTGCATTTTCATGTCCCTAAAATTATAAAGCTTGCCAAGTACAACTCTACTGCATCATTCAAATATGATTGAAAACGAATATCCTGGCAAGTCAAACATCCATACAATTGGTAGTTAATAAGAATTTCCCTTTCTTCGTGGTTCAGAAGAGCTTTTGAAATAATGATTTTGATCACCCTGAAGCCTCCGAAAGCTTAATGGTGGTATTATTTCCCTGTGGCTAGCACTTGTATTCAAAATCACCCCTGTGGCTTTAGTGATCTCCCCTTTTCAAAATGGTCTACACTTCTCCCTCTTTTGCTGTGAAGTAATAAACAAGTGAATGAGTGAAAAAAGAAGCGAAGGTGGATGAGGAAGCCTGGAGCAGCCTCAATGAGCAGTACACTTCAACAGCGTGGAGATGGCCTGTGTGTCTCCTTACGCACAGCGCCCTTGTCTACGACTGGCGTAGGCGGGAATGGTTGCCTCCCCAGGATGTTCTCTTACAGCTTGAAAACATTTTTTAACAAAATAAGGGCCTGATGTAATCTTGTTGGTCTATCTACTGATTAAGAACATCTCTCACCCTGTGTTAATGCCTATTAGTGAGTTTATTGCATGTAATTTCCCATTTCCTACTCATAGATTTTTGTTTTGCACTTCTCATACCTTCTTTATTTCCCTTCACAAAACTCCCAAAGTTCTAAACAAAATGCAAAACCTTCCCAGAGAAATCCAGAATATAAGTTAGTGCTAAAAGTCTTTGTCATCAAGGGTTCACCAAATTCTGAGCGCCGTCTCTTACAGGGCCTCAAATTGCTTTTCTTTTTTTTTTTTTTTTAATTTTTTATTATTGTTTTTTAATTGCAGTAACACTGGATTATAACAATATATAGCTTTCAGATGTGCATCGTAATATATTTCGAATTCTGTGTAGGTTACATCATGTTCACCACCCAAAAACTAATTCTAGTCCATCCCCTCACAGGTGAGCCTAATCACCCCTCTTGCCCTCCCCCCCTTCCCCTATGGTAACCACCAATCCAATCTCCATTGCTATGTGTTTGTTTGTCGTCGTTTTTATCTTCTACTTAAATGAGATCATACGGTATTTGAAGTTCTCCCTCTGACTTATTTCGCTCAGTGTAATACCCTCAAGGACCATCCATGTTGTCACAAATAGCTGGCTTTCATCATTTCTTATGACTGAGTAGTATTCCATTGTGTGTATATACCACATCTTCTTTATTCATTCGTCCCTTGATGGGCACCTAGGTTGCTTCCAAGTCTTGGCTGTTGTGTATGATGCTGCAACGAATATAGGGGTGCATGTATGCCTTTGCATTTTCAAGTTCTTTGGATAAATACCCAGAAGTGGAATAGCTGGATCATATGGTAGATCTATTCTTAATTTTTCTGAGGATACTCCATACTGCTTTCCATAGTGGCTGCATCAGTTTGCATTCCCACCAGCAATGCAAACGTCCTCTCCAACACTTGTTGTTTCCTGTCTTGTTAATTATAGCCATTCTGACTGGAGTGAGGTGATACCTCATTGTAGTTTTGATTTGCATTTCCCTGATAGCTAATGATGTTGAGCATCTTTTCATATGCCTGTTGGCCATCTGTATATCTTCTTTGGAGAAATCTCTGTTCAGATCTTTTGCCCATTTTTTAACTGGCTGTTGGTTTTTTTGTTGTTGAGATGTATGAGTTCTTTGTATATTTTGGATATTAACCCTTTATCTGATATATGGTTTGCAAATATCTTCTCCCAATTGTTAGGTTGTCTTTTCGTTTTGTTGATGGTTTCCTTTGCTGTGCAGAAGCTTTTTAGTTTGATGTAGTCCCATTTGTTCACTTTTTCTTTTGTTTCCCTTGCCCCGTCAGACATGGTACTTGAAAATACACTGCTAAGACTGATGTCAAAGAGCGTACTGCCTTTGTTTTCTTCTAGAAGTTTCATGGTTTTGGGTCTTATATTCAAGTCTTTAATCCATTTTGAGTTGATTTTTGTGCATGGTGTAAGGGAATGGTCTACTTTTATTCTTTTGCATGTGGCTGTCCAGTTCTCCGAACACCATTTACTGGAGACTCTCCTTTCTCCATTGTATACTCTTGGCTCACTTGTTGAATATTAGCTGTCCATAACTACTCACAGATTTGAGAGCAGTACGTGCTTTGCTCTTCCTTTCTTGCCTTTTTTTCCTTGCTCTGGTTCCATCTTTTCCGCTCTTTCCTTTTCCACTGTTTCTGTTATTCTTTTTTCCCTTCTCTTCTTTTCCCATGCATTTGCTGTTTCTCCCTTCTCTCTGTCTTCCTCTGCCTACGTGTTCCCCATATCTGCTCCTCCTCTTCCCTGGTCTCAACCATTTCACCTGTGGACCTCTAATTAACAATGTAATTGGACAAACCGATGACTGGATATCAGGAACAGAATGTATTTTCAAAGCACTTCAATTAAAATCATGCTTCCTAAATATCCTCCAAACATCACACTGTTTCTCTGTATATTACTTAGTATCCTTAATTTTTTTTCTAGGTAATATATGTATTACCACTCAAACCATTAAATTCACAGAAGTATAATAAAGCATTTTATACATCCTATATGGTTTTAAAAGTATCACAAGCTAATATAGAGGTTTGAAAAACTCAGAGAGGCACAAAGAGGAAAATAAAAATTAGGTGTACTCTAATCACGCAAAGAAAGGCACTAGCAAATGTTTTGAAGATAACTTTATTTTTATTATAAAAGAAATATATATCCAATATGGCAAATTCAGGAATTTTAACAAAAGTATGAAAGAGAAAATAACCATTTTCCAACTATTCAGGGATGACTATGATTAATATTAATAGATATATTTTTCCTGTATTTTCTCTATATTTCTACATAATTAGAATCATGCTGAGCATACAATTTTATATTCTTTCATATAATCTCATGTAATGAACGTTTTCCCATATCATTAAAAACTTAGCATATTTTTTATTTGCTGCCTGACATCCCAAGGTGTAGATGTTCCACAGTTTATTTCCCAGTCCTCTGTTGTTGGTTATTGAGCTTGTTTCCTGTTATTCATCATCATGAACAACGCAGTGATGGGTATCTTTGTGCACAAACTATTTTCCTTATTTTGGATCAGTTCTTTTGGAAGTAACTTTACAAGTGGAATTTTGTGGTCAAAAGTGTGCATTTATGAGGCTATCGGTGCATATTGTCCTCAAAGGCAGAAACAGTCCTTTCTCACTTCCCCTGAGGTGTGTGAGAGTCTGCCTGACCATAATATTATGATGTGTCACAGATGAATTGCACAATTTTACTGTGGAAACATTTTTAATTTCCATTCCCAGGTTTTGATTGGGCTCAACCTTCCATCAATTTTAATACTAATAAAAAAAGAAAGGATGAGTTGTTTGTAATTTTTTAAAGTATGCTTTTTATTGTAGAGAAGTTTTAGATTTACAGAAGAGTTGGATAGTACATATAGGTACATATAGTTTTTATATACCTGGCACTTGGTTTTTCTTATCGTTAACATCTAACAATCTTACGGCATATTTGTCATAACTAAGGAGTCAACATTGGTGTATTACTATTAACTAAATTACCCAGTTTACTGAGGGTTCACTAGTCTTTCCCTGATCTCAGTCTTCTGATCCAAGATCCCATCCGACTCCACATTACATTTAGTCATCATATCTTTGTAGCCTCCCCAGGGCTGTGACAGTTTCTCAGACTTTCCTTGTTTTTGATGACCTTGACAATCTGAGGAATACTGGTCAGATATTTTGTAGAATGTCCCTAAGTTTGGGTTTTTCTCATAATTTGATGTTTTTCTCCTGGTTAGACTGGGGCCATGGGTTTGGGGGAAGAACCTGGCAGAGGTAAAGTGCCCTTCTCATGATGTCATGTCAAGGGCACATGCTATCAATATGACATCACTGATGAGGGCTCACCCTGATCACCTGGCTGCAGTAGCATCTGCCATGTTTCTCCATTGTAATGGCACTTTGTTCCTTCCCTTTCAATAGTCCTATCTATGGAACCAAGTCACTGAACACAACTCACACTCAAGGCAGGGTTAGGGTGGGGGGAGTTAAGTTCTAACACCTGGAGGGACAAATATTTATATAAATTATCTGTAATTCTTTACAGTAGAATAAGTTCGTATTTTAATCTTATTAAAATAAGCATGTCACGTAGAGAGCCACTGGCAAAGTTTTTAGAATAATTTTTTTTGTTTACAGAAAAATCTGTATCAAATGTATGTATATATATGTATATGTGTGTGTATACATACATACATTATATATATCAAGTATTTATCAAATGTAGCAAATTTGGGAGTTATATAAAAAGAATAAAAGAGAAACTAACCTTTATCTTCATGTTTTTGCTGTGATAGGAAATTCTTGATTATACTTCAGTGCTTTGCTTAACAATTACTATTCAATAGTAATTTGGGAGGTCACAAATTAAGTGTCAAACAGGTTCACATTTGCATCAGCCCAGCTCATCTTCAAGAACGTTGCCCTCATCAGGGTTAAGGTCATGAAAAGGTCGCAAATGGTGGGTAAACTTCAGCTGTCATTCACGTGCTTTAGAAAGTTCTGTAGCATTCGCCACATATTTTTGAGAATTGAGTAAATTATTTGTACTATTTAGATTTTGACAAGAATGCTATGTTGTTTTAGCATATAATTATTCTATCACTAGAGATTTTTTAATGTTTTGTGTCATTTATCGTTTCTCTTATGAATTTTTGGGGGCACAAACAGTTTTAAATGGCGAATTAACATAGAAGTAAACATTTTCTGAGTGTAAAAAAGGGTCAATTTAGTGTTATAATCTCTTTGGTGTTGGTGTGGAGGCTTAACTCTTGTCTGTTTAAATCTGTTAAAAGTGTGTCTAATTAATCTAATTATTTTTAGTTTCAATGTTCCTGAAACCATCATAAGGTTTTCAGAGATGACAGGTGGAAAAATAGGTTTCTTCTCCTTCCTAACAATAACAGAAAATAAGAGAGGAGCCATCACAGGATATGAGATTTTGGCAAAATTCTAGATGCTGGAAAGTGAGGCAAGTAGTAACCAATGTTTCATGGCCAAGTGAGCCATACCTCAGAATGTGCACACTGGTGGGATATAGACAAGCAGAAAGTGGATTTGACCCAGGAACCCCAGAAAGGTTTGGGACTTAGAGGGCAAGTGTGATGTGATGGAGGGCCCAGCGGATGGAGGCATGGAGCTGAAAGTAGAATGGTTGTCCGCTTCCACTACCTCGGGGAGAATTACTGCAGCCAGGTGTCTATCGCATAAGCAGCAGACTAGAATTTTCTTCTCTGCAGAAATTAAAAAAAAAAGACCTTTACGTTCTGGTATTTAGGCAGTCCTCCAGCCATACAGCCTCTTGAACAGTCAGAAGCCCTCCATGCCTACACAGAGTATCTCACCAACTTTTCAGAACCCCTCATAAATAAGGACGGATAATCAAGGATGTCAAGACATTTGAGGCAAACCTCCAATGGGAAAGAGGTAGAACAAGGTAAATAAACAGGAAAAATTAACTTTGGAGAAATGAGATGATGCAGGAAGCAGAAAAGAATGCAGCAAACAAATAAACAAATCTCAAACCTTTAATTAGTGTCCTTAGAAATATTCAAGAATAGATTATGGCCATAAAGCAAGAAGAAGATGCGGTGAAAAGGAACAATTAGAGGCCAAGAAAGAGCTCTGGGGAAAAAGATTGATGAAATTTAAAAAGAATCAATAGAAATGTTGGAAGATGAAGCCAAGAGAATCTCTCAAAAAGTAGATAAAGGAGACTAAGAGTTGGAAAATATGAGAGAAGAAATAAGGAAAATGGCGGAGCAATCCAGGCAGGCCAAAATTGAAGCGTATTTTTCATAACTGAAGGACTGAGAAACCAGTATCTAGACTGAGCAGGTCCACTGAGTGTCCAGTACAATGGATGAAAGAAGATGCACTCAAAGGCACGTAACTGTGAAATTTCCAAATAGCCTGGGTAAAGAGAAGATCCTAAACCTTTTTGGGGGAGAAGTAGAGGCCGTACAGAAAAGACTGAGATTTCAGAAAAACATATCACACATCTCAATTTAAAAAGTGGATGCTGGAACAGACAGAGATACAGATGTGAGAGCTGGAAATCAGTAGATCTGACCTAGAGGTGCTGCCAAGAGAAATCCCCAGATGATAGCCAGGGGCTGGTCTGTGAGCCACTTGCTAGTCCAATTTGGAGCAGGGAGATGGAGAGCTCCAGGGGTTGTCTCTAAGGATAAAAAGGAATCCCACAGAATAGTGCCTCATATATTAGTGATATAAAAAGAATGGATTGTAATAAAAGGATGGCAATGCAATAAGAAAAGATAGATAAGTAGAAATTCCAAGAAAAGTAAAAAGCTGTACAAGAAAGGAAGTACTGGTAACCTATGTGGCATGGAGACTAACTTATTAGAGTAGGTAACGGCCAGTAAGTTGTATCAGTACGTACTGGCTGAGTATCAGGTTTGCCTTCACATTGTTCTAATAATGCAAATACACTTGTCTATACTGGTTTGATGGAAGTAATGATATTGGGAAAATGGCTGAGGCATTGTGTAAGGGAGCAAATCCTCATCTATTATAGCAGGCACAGAACTTCGGATAATGTCTAGAACTGATTTAAAAAAGTAACAGCATGCTATTTAGAAATATGAAGTTAACTTCCAGAAGAATAAGGTCAAAAAAATCAAAAGTCACTACCTCTGGCCATTGGGAGGGATAGAACAAAAGATTATTGTTTTTCATGACAGGGTTTTAAGAAATATTCCACTTTTAAAACCATGTGCTTGAAGTATATATGAAATTATTTTTAAAAAGTAATTTATTAAATAACAATCAAATGCATTGTTTTAAACTTGATTAGATTCTGGATTACAATCAAGAAAGAAACAATGAATAGCTCTAAAAGACATTTTGGGGACAATATGGAAAATTTGAACATGGAATGAAAATTAGGTTATGTTATGGAATTATTACTAATTTTTTTAGTTGTATAGGAGGATATCTGCTTCTTTAAGGCTGAATTGCCATGATGTCTGCAAATTACCTTCAAATAGTGCAGCATATCCATTTCAAAGGTGGCAAAATATTAATATTTGTTGAATCTGGGTGGCATATGAGTGTTTATTATACTATTCTTTGAATTTTCTGTACTTTTGAAATAAGACATTGAGAAAAGAAAAGAAAGTCATTCCTATGTACTCTTTAAATCAATCTTTCCCCAGCAGTTTAACATCTAGACACTGCCTGCCCAGTTTGCAAAGAGATTGGAGCCATTTGCAGAGGGCTAGTTTTGGTGTGGTCTGTTCATATCCCAAACAGCACTACCATAAACTGTGTACAGGCTGTCTCTGCTTGGAAGCTGAGAGCGTGGTCAGAAAGACAGGGAAATCGAGCTCTAATGAAGATGTCTAGTCAATTCAGGGCCTTGTTTAAGAAAAAAATCATTAAACCTCAGGGAGTGCTGAGACATTCTGTCTTCAATGTTGTCACTATATATGTTCCTCAGTTCTGAAACTCATCTTCTGGACTCCATATAAAATCATGGAGAAAATAGATCTTTTGGTTAAGCCCTAGTAAAAGAAGCAAGTACTTATTAGACGAAATTTTTGCCTTACCAATTTCTTCCCTGAAGAATTTGATTATTGTGAAGGAAAAAAATATATGTACTTTTCCTACTATTTCATTTCTCTAAAGTTGATGGAGATGGAGTGCTGGACTTTGAATGCCCAATTTTGGTGTCATTTTGAGAAAGATATTGACAAGCTGCAGTATGGTTCAAGGGAGATTAATCAGTGATGAGTACAATAGGAAACAAAAAATGGTAGGAGGAAATGGAAATATTTAGCCTGAAAAGAGAAGGCTTAGTGGCACATGATAAATGTCATTCAGTATATTTAAGCAGATATTATGTATAAAAGATATTAGACATATTCTGGTATAGCTCCAGAAGGCAGAACTAAGATGATGAGCGGAAGTTATAGGGACACTGATTTTTAAAGCCATAAAGGGAAGAGATTTATAATAATTAAAATATTTTAGCAATACAGGATGCTGTGAGAAATGGTCTCTCCTCACTAGAAGTGCATTTGTGGTGGGGATGAGTGTAGTTGAAGAGGCAGTTCCAGGATCAGCTGAAAAGTTGAACCCTTGAAAAGTCCTACGGTGCTAGACCTCTCTGATTTTATAAGAAGCCAGTACTGTTTCTGAATTAATGCTACATTCTAGCCATGGTGTTAGGTGCTTCCTCCTAATATTTCATTTATTCTTCTTGAGAGCTTTATTAAGTAGGCATTCCCCATTTCTCATAGGAAGAGCCTGAGACTCATCAATAGACCAATTTGGCCAACATCACACAAGAAAACAGCATAGAATCGGGATAAGAACTCAGATCCAGATTTAGCAGTAAAGTCCAAGCTCTCCCCGCCACATCAGTGTTTTTGAATCTGCAGGTTGTAATCCATTTCATGGATGTGAAATCAACTTAGTGTGTTGGAACCAGAATTTAAGTTAAATGAAATAGAATAACACAGAATGGAATATATCAGAATGCCTCCTAGGGAAAGAAGGAAGCATTGCTTCCTGAAATGTTTGTTGGTAGTGTCCTGGGGTCACAATGTTAGATATATTTTTTACTGTGGGTCAGGGCCAACACCTTAACCTCATGGACCCTCAACCTTGACTTCCCTTCCCTGGACTTCTCTAATTGGGTTACTTTGGTGACCCAGTCCTATGACCACTCCCCAGGTGTCTGAGTTTCCTGGGCTGCAGTAACAAATTGCCACAGACATGGTGGCTTAAAACCACACAAATTTATTCTCTTATAGTTCTGGAGGTAAAAAAAAAAAAAAGTAAAAAATCAAGTTTCATTAGGACTACATTCCTTCTGGAGGCTTCAGAGGAGAATCTGTTTTCTTGCCTTTTTCAACTTCTAGAGGCCACCTGTATTCCTTGGCTTGTGGCCCATTCCTTACCTCACTCCAACCTCTTGCTTCTGTCATTACCTCTCCTACTGCTCCCTCTGATCCTCTCTCCTCCTTCTTGTAGGGACCCTTCTGATTACAAGCTCCCCATCTCTAGATCCTTAACTTCATCACACCTGCAAAGTCCTTTTTACTGTGTAAAGTAGCATATTCACAGGTTCACAGGAATTAGGATGAGGGCATCTTTCGGGGGCCATATTCAGCCTACCACACCAGGCTTGCCTTACAAATTGAATGCTTAAACTTTCATATTCCCCTTTCTGACCACAACCTTTTCTGTGTTTGCCTTGTTTGTCATTTCCTTTGACTTGCTTTTCCATGGCTCACAATCTCAGCTGAGCCTTCCACCGGGCTGCAGAAAAGCTTGGTGCCCTCTGCCTTTCCTCAGAGCAGTTTCCCAGATGCCTTTCCTCCTTGCTGTAAGCAGAGGCTCTTACCCTCTGCTTGAAAAGAAAAAGAATTTCCTCACGTGTATTGCCTCAGCGATCCTCCTCTCTTTTTCTCCCTGTGTCGTCTTCAAAGGAGGGCACAGCACTTCCTGTCACACCAAAGTATCAGAGAACAATGTTTATTTTACTGAATGTTTCATAGATGAAAAAGATAAAGGAGTTTACATGATACATTTATCATCATGCTCCAAGCAAAAATCCCCATTTTCTTTTTTTAAATGTTTCACTGGCCACCAGTTGGTGCAGCCTCCTCTCCGGATCCTTTCCCTTCCAGCCTCTCCGTCTCCAGGTGCTGCTTTGTCTACACCTGGCTTATTTCCGGGACTCCCAATTTCTCTCTTTCTTAGACAGTTATTTAGGACTTTCTCAGCTGCTGTTTCCCTTCCCCCTACCGCTTTAACGTCTTCAAAGATGTGAAAATCTGTTCTACTGAGTAGGAAGATTTTGTTTGCCCTTGGCCAAAAAATACTAGTTTCCCAGGCCTATTCTCAGTACGGGATAGTGGGGGATTACAAATAACTAAACTAAATTTGTTCCATTGTAGTTGTGACATTAGTGGGGCATAGAAAGTGGAGACAGCGAGAACAGACTTATTCTTTAATTAAAGAGCCCTTGGGAAGGCAAATCTTTCCTTTTGTTTTTGTTTTAGAGATGTGTGACGATATGAATATTTACTAATGTCCACATTCATGTCTTTAATATCTCACATTAGACCTCCTCTTCATTATTTTTACCGTTTCTCTGCAGTGGCCCTTGGTGAAGGTAGCGTGCTATCAAATTCCCTTCTGGTTCGCCGATTCTCATCACTAAGCCACCAGAGAAGGCATTCCCCTTTGACCCTAAGCCATTGTTAGACATCCCTGGAATGCTGTGTTTCAGGCCAAAATCGCCTTGGTGGCCATGGCAACGGTCTTGATTGGCTGCTATGATCTTCCCTCCAAGGATGGGAGCTCTTACCCATTAAGGATTGCCACCCATCAGGATGGGAGAAACAGGAATAGGGCCATGTTCTCCATAGCCCGTGAGGGGCTTTTTGCATCCTTACAGTGGAGGATGGCATCTGGTTTGAGAATGACGAGCTGGGGCATCATGAAAAAATAGTAGTGTGTCTTGGCTAAATCCACTATTATGGTTTTCTGACCCCTATGAGAGAAAGTGCTTTCACTTCTGTGAAGCTGGTTCTCTCCCATTGTTCTCCCTACTAACATATTTCCTGGGCTTCCAATTTTGGGGCTAGCAATTTTTTCCCCTTCCTTTTAGTTGGACTCCTCATTTTCTGGTGATGACAAACATGGATTGCTGCTTAGAGGGACCAAAAATCAAAAGCAGAAATAGAGAAATTCTGAGAAACAGAAATTTTTTTTTTTTTAAAGATTGGCACCTGGGGCTGGCCTGGTGGCACAGTGGTTAAGTGCGCACGTTCCACTTCAGCGGCCCGGGGTTCGCCAGTTCAGATCCCGGGTACGGACATAGCACCACTTGGCATGCCATGCTGTGGTAGGCGTCCCACATATAAAGTAGAGGAAGATGGGCCCGGATGTTAGGTCAGGGCCAGTCTTCCTCGGCGAAAAGAGAAGGATTGGCAGCAGTTAGCTCAGGGCTAAATTCCTCAAAAAAAAAAAGTTTGGCACCTGAGCTAACATCTGTTGCCAATCTTCTTTTGTTTTTTCCTTCTTCTTCTCCCCAAAGCCCCCCAGCACATAGCTGTATATTCTAGTTGTGGGTCCTTCTGGTTGTGCTTTGTGGGACACTGCCTCAGCCTGACTTGATGACCGGTGCTAGGTCTGCGCCCAGGATCTGAACCGACGAAGCCCTGGGCTGCTGACACAGGGCGTGTGAACTTAACCACTCAGCCATGGGGCTGGCCCAGCAAATTTTTTTCTGGTAGAAGATTACTGGGAGAAGGAGAAGTATTCAGAAATGACTTTAAATCTCTGACATCCCTCTTTTTGCTCAGGGCCAGAGAGACTATCTTGTAAGGCACTGTCATCTGTGAGGCTCCCACCTCATCCCTGAAGACAGTGTGAGAGAGAAAGTCTGAGGAGTTTTTGGTTGCTACCTTGTCTCTTAGCTGATGCTCCTTAATTTTGTTGGCTTATCTAGGAACACATGGTTTTGAGATGCAGTGAAAATTCGTTTTTCAATTTTTGAGAATAATAGGTTTGGAACGTTTCTTCAGCATTTGTGCCAGGCTAGCTTCTTTCAGACTGCCAATTTCTTCTGGATGTGAAATGATTTCACATTTATTTCACATTTCAAATCCAGAACATTTATTCAACTAGAGTATCTACTTCCTAGAATGTTTTAAACTTTTTTTGTGGCATCTTTTAATTGCCCTGATCTGCCAAGATGTTATGGGCATTCTTTGCAAACCTCAGATTCAGGGGAATATTCTTCACAAACTGCAATCAGCAACTGTTACAGCTGAAACTTGATTGAGATGAAAGCATTTAATTGGGGTCATTGCTAATATTTCCCCATGTCCTTAGTGTTATGCTGGTTTGACAGTGGGAGAAGATAAAAACGATCAAGCACCACCTAAGGGAATAGTGTAGTGTTTTTCAAAGTATGATACGTGATTATCGACATCAGAAACCCCAGGGTGCTTGCTAAAATGCATATTCCTGGGTATCGCTTTAGACTTACTCATCAGAATCTCTGGGCAAGGCTCCTGAGTCTATGCATTTTTTATAGGCTTTCCAGATGATTCTTTTATACACTAAAATTAAAGATAAGATGCCTTGTTCTCTTTGGTGGTTATGTTTTTAATTTCTAAACATCCACATTATTGAGCCAAGTGACTGTCCTTCGATCAGGGACTTTTTCTTCCATGAGAACAATCGTTAAAGAATCTGTGGGAACCGCTTTTGGGGTTATAATTGAATAAATGCACTCAGTTCCAAGTGCTATCAAGTGAGAAACAAAGATAACTAATTAAATGACAACTTTGCTACCCTTATGAGAGCAGAAGATTTTCTTTTGGAATTAAAAACTGAGTACTTCCAAAAATAATCAACTATGTTAATCCTGCTGCAAGATGAGGAAATGGTTGATTTAGGCACAGGGAAGGGTCCAACGACCGTCGTCTTGAGGAAATCCATAGAGATGGCAACATTTACTGAAGGCCAGGCACTGTTGGGGTCATTTTTATGTATTACCTTATTCAGTTTTTGCCAGAACTCCTCAGCAGAGAACATGTTGTCATTACCATTTTACAGATGAGGAAACTGAGGCTCAGAGAGACCGAATTACTTGTGCAAAGCTACACTGCTTGTTAGTGCTGGAGTTGAGTGTTGAACTCAGCCCTCTCTCCAAAGTCTGGCTTTTTCCACAAGAGGAAAACCAACTGCGCTGTACATTCTGTTTCCAGTAGGAAAAAGAAGAGGTCAGAATTTGGCATCCATGGTCGCCCTATAGACTTGGAAATTAAGTTTATTGACAATTTCAGCCTTAATTTATTTGAATAAATCCCATTTTTGGATTGGGCTTGATTCTTCTTGAGAGAGGCCCTGAAAACCAACCTCCAAGATGGAGGCAATGACTTCGATGTGTTAGAGGTTAGATTGGAAGGCCTCCACCATCACGTCTAGCTCTAAGACTGTCAAAAGGAGGAAAGAGAAATCTATTAATTCTGTCTCCTCTCAGATTTTTCCAGGCAACTCAGTGTACACCCAGTCACCACTGATTCTCCCCTAATGTAACACACACACACACCTACACACAGAGATTTACTGTGAAGAATTGGCTCACACGATTATGGAGGCTGAGAAGTCCCACGATCTGGTATCTGCAGGCTGGAGACCCGGGAAAGCCATAGTGGAATTTAATCTGAGTCTAAAGGCCTGAGAACCAGGGGAGCGGATGGCGTCAATCCCAGTCTGAGAGCAGGAAAAGATCTGGTCCTCAAATGACTGGATGCTGCCCACTCACATTGAGGAGGGCAGGCTGCTTTACTGAATACACTTATTCCCATGCTGACATCATCTGGAAACACCCTCACAGGCAAACCCAGACATAATGAATTAACAAGTTACTATCACTATTCATATTTTTCAGAAGAGGAAACTGAGGCCCAGAGCAGTTAAGTTACTTACAGCTAAGAGATGAACAAAGCAGTTGGACTCGAAATTACTTGCTTTCAAACACCACTTTATATTGTGTTCACTGTGGATGATGCTATGATAAAATGAGCTACTGTGCATTTACTGAGTATCTGCCATATGCCAAGCCTTCTGCTAGGCTTTTTACACACAGCATCACTGATAGTTACAACCCTGTAAATTAAGATAGATTTTGCTCTATTTTACAAATCGGAAAACTGGGACTCGAGCCAGCCCTGATGTCCTAGCGGTTAAAGTTTGGCACACTCCACTTGGGCGACCTGGGTTCAGTTCCCAGGAGTGGAACCATACCACTCATCTGTCTGTAGCCATGCTGTGGTGGCAGCTCACATAGAAGAGCTAGAAGGACTTACAACTAGATTATACAACTACGTACTGGGGCTTTGGGGAGGAAAAAAAAAGAGAGGAAGATTTGCAACAGATGTTAGCTCAGGGTGAATCTTTCCCAGCCAAAATTTAAAAGAAAAGAAAACTGGGGCTCAATATATTAACTAATTTGACCAAGATCACACAGCTCATGCTATTTTTATTAAACCCTGTCATAACTTTTTGATCTTATATTTTTTTGGAATCCATTTCATCAGTTTTTCAATGAAAGGATATTTTTTTCTACTACATATACTCTGAACTGCCAGCCAGCAGGTGGGATGTGGTCTTGTGTATATTAGGATTGTGGCAGGCTCCTCCGAAGAGCATCGACGAGGTTTGAGGGCATGCAGCTTGATGTTCCAGGGCTCTCAGGGGGATGACTCCTTCTAGAAGTGGAGCCTGGCTTCCACTTCTGTATGATCCCAATCCCAGTCCCAAGCTCCTGCTGGGACATCCACACCCCTTCCATTCTGGCCTCAGGACAATGACAGCCTACTCACACAGCCCTGTCACACCAAATTTGCTCCTGATGACTCATTTTAATTTGGGCAAATGTTGCCCTTTTTATACCTAGTCACCTCTTTCAATTCTCCGAAGTCTGTTTGCAGTACATGGGTGTTTCCAAGCTGCCTCTTGATTTGCTTGCTCACAAAAAACAAACTGTTATAGTGAAATGTCCTATTTTTGCAGTTTGTTTTTCTTCTAAGGCATATCCTCAAATTTGCCTTTGATTACAGCAGTCATCATTGTATGATGACATGCTTATAGGTGTCTCTCCTTCACACATCAGCCAGTCTCTAGAAATATGCAGTCCATTACGGTAGCCATTAACCACCTGTGGCTGTTTAAGTTTAAGATAATAAAGTTAAATGAAGTTAAAAATTCACTTTGTCTGTTGCATTAGCTACATCTCAAGTGCTCGGTAGCTGCATGTGGCTAGTGGCTATCAAATTGGACAGTGCACATATAGAACATCTCTGTCGTCACAGGAAGTTCTGTTAGACAGCACCATTGTAGGAGGTAGGGACCAGGTCTTCCATATATTATAACACCTGCCTGGTACATCGCAACTACCAGTGGATGCACCAGAGAATGTCCTGTTGGCTTAGGCTTTATCTGCTTAAACCTCATGCGTTACTAGTTACACGAGTTACTAGTCACTTTCCCCTTTGGCTCCATGGACATCACAGCAGAGGGTGGGGTATTCCTGGAGGCACCTTCCCAGTGGTCTCACAGTTCTGCATTCCGAGGCTTCTATCATCCCGTGACTTCTGACTTAAGATCCTTGCTATGTATTAAATGAGAAAAAGTTGTTCTGTCTTTTGAAAACCAGTGACAAGAAAGTTAATAATTCTGGGAGGCTGTCATGGCTTTAGGACTGTGCCAAGTGCTTTAGAGACTGTAGAAGTTCAATCTTCTGTCTTTGCCCTCTAAAAGTATCCACCTTTACTGGCTTCTGTCTCCCCTGAGCCACGGCACTGGAATCTGTCACACCTAGGGAGGGACCACCCCTCACCTCCCGCAAGGGTGCTGTGTGTGGTGAGGAGGGGTCTGTGATGTAGGAATCCAGGTTTGGGCTCCGGGCCCAGTGCCTCCAGGGGCTGTGGACTGGTCTCTCAGGCTGTGTGAGTACTAAGCCTCTTTAAACACAAAAATGCTAGGGCTTTGCCATCCACTTTCTACTGTTACATGGATATCAGTCTTGTCTTCTTGGCTGGGTTGTAAACCTTGAGGGCAGGGGTCACTACCCCTCTTAGATTTCTTAGCACAGGGCTGGCCATGTGATCGTTTTAGATTGATTCTCCGTAAGGATGATTTTGGGGTGGGATTTTTTCCTTTTTCTTGTGTATGTAATGGGGAAAGGTCGTGTATTTTCCGTTGATCCATGTGCTAAAATTGAGTATCTTGGGTACCTCTTTATCCCAAACCAATTTGTTTCTCTTCTTGATTTCAGAAAATGTTGATCATGTTGTTTTCATGACCATGGGAAAAAAACAAATTGGTCTGATAACTTCTGAAACTTTCAAATGGGAAGAAGGAATTTCTTTCCAGGGCAGGTTGATGAGTTTGGCAGCGCTATTGCACTGTACAACTACAGGGGGCACCGTTCACAGTTTTTTCTATATGAACAGCAGCCCCTTGAGTTGTGCAATGTAGGGCCCTCAGTGTTGGAATCGACTTGATAATTCCCTCCTGTCTTTTATAGTACCGTTGGTTTTTACTCTTCAGTCGGCTAGGTTTTACCTGGGGTCCTCATGAAGGAACGACAACATAGATTAGATGGCTCTTCAAGGTCTCCAGGCCTTGTGATTCTAAAATACTCTATTGACAAATTCCTTGTAAGATACTGCCAGTGTCCACTGAACCCCAAATCACTGCATTGACTGAAGTGTAACGTCAAGTCCATCAAGATGACTGACACAGATGGGAGTTGAGGAGAAAGAGGAGAGGTTGTAAGGCAACCATTCTCAATCTAAGACTAGGAAAAATAAATTGGTTCTAAAAAGTCTTTGAAAGTCTTTCTCCACCTTTCCTTATCAGAGAGCAGTAGAGGTTCACTGCCAGCTGACTCCCACCAAGGTACCTCAGCCTTTGTCGCATCCCCACCAGCTGGGCTTACCTTATGGGTAGGAAGAGTCCCATCTAATGGACCTTAAGAAATCCACCTGCCTTAAAATCTTTTCCATTGGTTGGTCCCTAACACTTGAAATGAACTAGGAGACATTTTTTTCTTTTGTGTCAAGAAATGCTTCCCATAAAGAATTAAGAAAAGGCTTAAAA
This sequence comes from Equus caballus, assembly GCF_041296265.1. Taxonomy (NCBI): domain Eukaryota; kingdom Metazoa; phylum Chordata; class Mammalia; order Perissodactyla; family Equidae; genus Equus; species Equus caballus. The sequence continues at coordinate 45,689,488 of NC_091704.1, forward strand.
CTAGTTTATTAGTGTTAGAAATAAGAATGACATTTACCCTTGAGGGATGGTATTGGCTAGGAGGAGAACAGGGAATTTCTCACCTACTGGGAATGTTCTGTTTCTCCATCTAGGGGTTCCCTCTATGAAAGATTTACGGGACTTTATAGTTATGATTTGTATATCTTTCTGTATGTTTATAATGCTGCAAAATAAAATTTATTTAAAACAATTCTTAGAAGATAGCCTTGGGAAGCATTCACAGATATTTATAACTTAGTTAAAACAAGGAGATGAGTTTATTTCTAAAATAGAGTGAGCAGGATGCTGAGATACTAGGATACTAGGAGGAGCAAGAGTAGGTGACAGAGGAGGTGAAAGGTCAAATTTGTCTTCCTGAGCTTCTGCCTGGGGCTCATTCCTTCCTGGAGACAGAGTACAAGCCCCCAGAGAACTGGACACTTTTTCCTTAAGTCCATTCCCATTTTCCTTCAAAGATACAAGAGAGGTGAGCAGGTTGTGGAGAAGATTGGAATGAAGAGTGCCTTCTTTGGTTCAAATCCAGAACTGGTTATAGACGAAGGTGATTCTCTTGGGCAGTTAGCTTCAGGGAAAGCGTAGAGCCAGTCCTTCTTTTGGAAAGCGAACCATAGGTGATTTCTTCCAGCATGACTTGGCTCCAATTAAATGAGAAGAGACCAATAGACTGTGGACCCCTGGGTACGAGGTGTACAAATCTCTGTGTTTATGTTAGGAGAGAGGGGATATGTAGAGCTCAGCTGGGAAATCTTTTCACCTCCCCAAACCAGCAGATGTTTCCTCATCTCCCCTCCAGCCGGTTCCCATCTCTGTGTCACACACACAGGGTCCTGGGGCCAGCAGCCCTACTTGCCTGTGAGCAAGTGTCCTGCTTTCCTCCAGCTAATGATTCATCCAGCTCTCCGAGGTCTCCATCAAGCTTCTGAGAAATATTTAGGCTGAAGAGGTGATTTCTGGGTGCATTGCTGGCAAAGCTGGCTTTGTGGAGGAATGCAAGTAGAAGTTACCCTTTAGGAAGATACTTGTTTGGCTTTTAGGTGTTCTCACTCCTGTTTCCCGTAAAACAGTTATTTTATTCTCAACTGGAGTCCTATCGGTTTCTTCTGCACCACCTGAGTCCAAAATTTGAGGTTGAAGAAATACCAATAATTCCTCCTTGAGGGTGATGTGTTTTTACTTCTCCCTAAAGACATCAGCATTAGGTTGACAGCAGTTGTGCAAAGGGACCCCACACCAGCCATCCCTGAGGAGTCTTTGATTTCTACTTTGTTTCCATGGAACAAATGAGCTTCATTAGCAACAGGCCCACATTCTCCTCATGTCGCTGGTCTTTGTCTCAAAGTAGATATAGAATCAAATCTTAGCACTGCATGGAGTGTGTTTCCAGCTCTTTTATTGCAGTCTGGGCCTTGTCAGTTCTTCCTGTCCAAGAGGTTTTTCCTCAGAGAAAGATACTGAGAAAAGATGTTATGTCTCCCAAGAAATATCAGCAAATTTGAAGTCAGATATAGCCGCGACTGGAGTTGGCAGTTAAAATATTACCACTCTGTGTTAGTAAAGCAGTTTGCATGGCACGTGTCCAAGCTTCAGCTCACTTGATTGTCCTAACAACCCAATAAGGTAGCAGGCATTACCTCCATTTTACAAGGTCACACCTCTTTTTTTCTGACTGCCAGTAAAATGTTCCTTTTTTTTTCTATTCTCCTTGTTATTAAAGATATCTTAAAGTCAGTAATCAACATAGGAAGCCAATTATGAGGTTTATGTTAAGATCTGGTTATATCACTGGCTACAGTGAAGCAAACATTTTGGAAAGACACCCAAGCCAAGGGCTGTGCAATGGAGAACATCCTCCTTTCAAGGAGCCGCTCTTGCCTCCTGACTGCAGGGGCTGCACAGCTGGGCTTCAGACACATCTGCAGAGCAGAGCAGCCAAGCTTTTCACAGTTTCCCTAAGTCCCCCATGTTTCTAGGTTTATTTTACAAGCTTAATGTTTATTGAAATGCTGTTTTGACTCTGGAGACCCTAATACAATGAGATGGCATAAAGTCTGAGATCCGGAAAGAACCTAATGATAGATAAGACTATAAGCCATGGCTTTTTCTAAGAGCTTTGCATATATAAACTCATTTAATCTTCACAGCAGCTCTTGATTATCCCCATTCTTCAGTTGAGAACACTGAAACTGAGCAAGTCCTTTGTCCAAGGTCACAGAGCTAATAAGTGGAGGACCTGGCATTTGAACCCAGTTTAATTCCTCAGTCTAGGCTCCTGATCACCTCAATGTGATGCCTTAGGCAGGTCATCTAGGGCAAGACCTTTCCATTGATGTAGAATTCAGATCCTGAGAGTTCAGTCCATCCTAGGAGATCACTGGCAAAGAAGTTTTCTAAGCCCCTCGAATGACACTAAGAAATTTTCCTCAAGAGAAAAGAGAGTTGTAGGATATACCACTTCTAGACATGACCTCCAAAAAGCTACTCGTCGCATTCTCCAGAATATCCAGATTCCCATATCTGTGAAATGAGAGTGCCCTCTTCCCCCTGGAAACTGACAGAGGGCTTTCCACTATAGACTCCTGGAAACTCAGCATCAGATCAAGGACTTAGTGTTATATGTCTTCATTTTCTTGAGAGAGAGTAGCGTTAAACACTTCAAGTCAAATAGCTGTGTGAACATGTACTGGGCTACCCACATACAGGTAAATGTTCTGAGAAATTGTCAGTGGATGTGGAGTATAGGTACCAACTCCATAATAAGCAACTGGGAAACACTGGCTCTTAATTTAAAATTCATAGACATCCAACGATGGGTTTTAGGGGGGATCCATGAACCGCAAAGTTGTGTGCTTTGTGCACTATTTTCATTATAGTCTCAAAGGGATCCATGACCCCACACATTTAATAACTGTGACTGTAAAGACATTTTCGTAAATTGTTTATGTGTAGCTCTTCTGTGAGATCAAATGACAGACTATGAAAGCAGTGGTTTTAAGAGTTTTAGGGATCATCATGATGGATGTAATTTTCACTTTACTAATTTTCTTTGCATAGATAAAGAATTGACTCAAATAAATCTTCGTACTGAATATTTTTACAGACTGGACTTTTCCATCTACCACATGGAGACTTTTTCATTGAGCCTATCAAAAAGCATCCACTGGCTGAAGGAGGGTACCACCCACACATCATTTACAGGAGGCAGAGGCGGAGAGTTCCAGAGATGAAGGAGCCAACCTGCGGATTAAAGGGTATTGTGACTTAAATTTCCTCACCACATTGAGAAGTTTGTTCTGTTCTTTTATTGTTTTATTACAACATGACCTGTTCTTATTCAAATGTGCTAACTCCTCCCCATTCTGTTGCCAGAAAGTCTATACCTTTATATAAATCATTTCGCTTCTCTGTACTCAAGTCTTTATATTCTTAATGGGAAGGGAAAAAAGTATCTCCTACATCTTTGCCACATTAGTTGATGATACTCATATGATATTCACAATGATGAATTGATTTTTTAAAAAAAACTTCTGACTCCCTTAGAGGAAGATAGTTTAAAGACAGCGATTTTCAGTATCAGCAGTGTTATAATACACTAGCGTGGAATATTGCTAGATAGCTTGTCATATCTGCATGTGTAGGCAGATTTAAATGTTTGATGATGCTGATAATGATGTGTGAAGAGAAACTGAAAAAAAATAGCAGCGTGTTATCAGATGATGAATTCAGCTAGGCTTCTTTTGGCTGCATTTGTTTATAGTTCACTGAATATCATCCTTCTCCCTATGCCCTGGGAGTGATCTGAACTGCTCCTCTCTGCCTTGTACTCAACAGTTTCAGGTGGTTTTCATAGATAAACTGACCCAAGTTAATTCCTTGTAACTCACACATTCTCTTTAATGGGTAGGAGGTAATAGTCTATGCATAAAGGGCCACCAGAAATTGGGACATCTTAAATATTGTATAATTTCTCCTTTCCTCGGAGTAAAAAATAATGGGTCAGGGGGACAGTTAACAAAAGGAATCCATAATATTATGTATATGTCTTAAGGGTTTGGAAACCATGGACCTTAAGGGGAAAACAGACAGATGATGAAGGAATTAAGGAAGATGGATTCTCATAAGGATTTGAAGGGACTCAGAAGAAGGAAAGGAGAATGAAAGGAAAGGACAAAGGGACAAGTAATTTCTCTACAGACTTCACCCAGACCCTATAATAGATGGTAACTTTCCTGGGAGTTCCTTCTATAATCAGCAGAGTAAGATTAAACAGAGTAAGGAATAAGAAATAATGTTTTCCATACACAAAAATGGACAGCAACTTAAATTCCTTAATGTCAATAAGCTATTGCAACTTTATCCTAAATTATGTAACTTGCTGTCTCAATCTCCTAGCAAGTACCAAGAGAAGGAAAGAGACACATTATCTGGCTGGTTTGATAGATTATGGTACCAATCTAGACAACTTAGTCTCAGTGTGGATTTTCAGGACCGTGTTTGTCACCAATCCAATCACCTGAATAATTGCCAAATTCCTATTACACATTGGATGATGGATGACACTTTGTAGGTGTGATTCGATGTTTTTTAGATCACTAGGGCATCACTATGGTAGAGAGTTACTAGGGCAGTGAGTGAATTTGGCTGGATAATTGCTCCTGTGGGCAGAGTTGCTCTGTGAAGTGAGCTGGGCTATTCCTCATCCACCCACCTTGAACACCTTCTCTTCCTTATAACTCCCCTGTTGAGATAGAGCTGATTAATGAGTGGAGAATGGCACGTATTTAGTCATAAAGGCAGAAGGGATGGATAGGAAAAGAATGAGGTTGATAAATGTCGTGTGCTACCATGAAAACTTCTCTCAATTAACTCCACCTTGCAACAGTTTTTGCATGGTGAATTTCTCCAGATACACCTTCTACAAAATACTCTCTTATACTTGCTTAAAACCTCACAGTGTCAGAATTGAACAGCTTTGTTGGAAGGACCTTTGAGAGTGCCTAATGCAGCCTCTTTCTTTCACCAAAGAAGTAATTGTGGCTCACAGAAGGGAGTGAATTTTCAAAAGCATCACGTAGTTGGTGTTTAGAATACAACCAAACTCAGAAATCATGGTTCTGTTATATTTTGGGCTCTGTACTCCCTCTTGCTTACCCTTTAAGTCTTCCTAGAATATAAACCTTGTTTCATCGACTACCTCGAAAGCCCCATTAGAGTAGGAACCCCCTCCCTACACAGTATGTGACATAGTGTTAGGTGCAAAGTAGAAATGTAGTGAATCAGGGCTGCCAGGTGGTGTAGTGGTTAAGTTCACCTGCTCCCCTTCCACAGCCCTGAGCTCGCCTGTTTGAATCCTGGGAGTGGACCTACACACCACTCATCAAGCCATGCTGTGGTGGCATCCCACATAGAAGAACTAGAAGGAGTTACAACTAGGATATACCACTATGTACTGGGGCTTTGGGGAGAGAAAAAAGAGGAAGATTGGCAACAGATGTTAGCTCAGGTCCAATCTTCCTCATAAGGAAAAAAGAAGGATGAAGGCTGACACAGTTACACTTGAAGCAGGTTGAATAAAAATTGCCTTCACACCTTTAAGTGCCCCTGATTACAAGCAGATGCTTAAAAAAAAACAGAAAGAAATGCAGTGAATCATTGAAATGAAACTGAGTGATTCATAGCTAAGTAGATGAAACTAGAGTATACTAGCCTCTAGTCTACATAACATTGATAGAAAGAAAAAAAATGTACATTTCCTAGATGTTGAAGAAATGTGTCAGTTGTTTGTTTGTGATCACCACCTTTCCTAAGACAATAAATGTATTCAATACTTAAATGATAGCTAGAGATTCAGGAATAATCTAATATGCTGTGAATATTCTTAAAGTATAGATAACATTTGGAATTTAAAACTCTTGGTATATTGAAAGGTACTTGGTCTTGCTGAGCCAGGCAATTGCAGTGTTCTGATACCACATAACCCTGCAGAGATGAAGGAATTAGCTCACACTAGCCATGTCATTAGCCAACATTAAGGTACACTCCAAGCTTAGGTCAGTTGGTGTTGCGAGATTGAATTACTGTGATTATATCATGAAAGATCACCTTGATTTGTGTAAAGCATTCTGTCTTTATAATGCTCAAAGCAGGAACACTCTTGTTATTGAAAAAAGATGTAATTTAAAAGTACTTCAGGACTGAAAATGTATCAATTATTTTCCCCTAAAATGTGTCCCTTCACTTTTCTTTATTTCCCCATAGAAAGGTGCCCAGGAATTTCACAATAAGTCCCTTATCAATATGGCCCAATGTAATTAAGTCCTTTTTTTTCAGGTCTTCAGTGTGATGCTATTTTGTTATTGATTTGATCAGTTTGAACTGCAATTTCTTAACCTGTTTGCTAGTTTTGTTTGCTTTTCTTAGGCGTATGTTTGCTGAGCCTGCCAAAGTTCTTGTTTTCTCCAACTTTCTGAAATCCATGTTAAATGGCAGGAAAATACAGCTTGCCTGCATTAAGTCTAGAGCAGATTTAAAAACCCCATTTTATTGACAATGAGAAGCTTCTTTCTTTTATGTTTTTTTGGGTGAGTGTATCACACTGGGACTTGAGTGGCTGTTAGATAGAAGAATCTGAGGGAACAATAGTTTTAGGAAGCTGGAGAAGGGGAGTTAACACTAGTCAGATAGATCAGGTGACAGTAGCTACAAGGTCATCTATGACAGAAAGAGGTCCAGGCAGGTAAGGTCAGAGGTTGGGATTCCATGCATCAGGACTCTAGGGCAGAAACAGAGGATCTGGTTCCTGGCATGCTTTTTTGTGTTCCGAATTTATTCATTCACTCAATAAATATCTATTGGATATGTTCTTTATGCCTGGTGCTCTCCTAGGATCTGTGGGTGCAGTTGTGAGTAGGATATAGTTCTTGCTCTGAAGAGCTGACAGCCTTGGATTTAGGACATTAGTAGGGATCCAATCTTGGTTTTATCTTTATAATGCATGGTAAAAATGGAATCTTAATGCATCTGTTCAGCTTTATGTTACTCCGCATTATCTTTGTGCCAGGACATGTAGCTATAATTCATTCATTTTCTCTGCCGTACAGTACTCTGTTATATGAATCTTCCACTCGATCCAGTCTCCTCTGAGTGGATATGACTTGCTTCCAGTTTAGGGCTCTCATACATGATGTTGCAAAGATCATTCTTGTATATGTTTCTTAGAACATAGGTTCATAAGATTTTCAAGAGTATATACATAGTATGTGGAATGAAATTGATATCTCATAGGATACATACATCTATGACTTTATGAGATCATGCACAGTTGCTTTCCAAAGTTGATGGTAAGAACAGTGAATGAGAGTTCCCATTGTTCCATATTTTATCTAATACTTGGTATTCTCACTTACAAATTTTGCCAGTCTGGTGGATATGAAGTATTATCCCTCTATGCTTAGTGTTGAAGTTACAACATTCTGTTGTGAATTTAAACTCCAAATCTATGGCTTGTGGCTATAGATTCTCCATGAATAGTTTTCTCCTGTGTACCCAGAGTCGAAGCCCAGAGAGACAAGTTTAGGTTGGCTTATTTGTTTGTTTGCTGGTTCACTTTTTCACTTAGTCTCTAATCTGATTTTTTTCCCTAGGAAGATTCACCTTGAGCTAACATCTGTTGTGAATCCTCTTCTTATTCTTCCTTTTCTATGTGAGCCGCTACCACAGCATGGCCACTGACAGATGAGTGGTGTGGTCCTGCATCCAGGAATCAAACCCAGGCTGCCAAAGTGAAGTGTGCTGAACTTTAACCACAAGGCCATTAGGGCTAGCTCACTAATCTGATTTTTTTACCTCTGTAGGTCCTAAACTTGCCTCTTTTCTCCAGAGCAAAAGTAGGGAGCAGCAGATGCCCCAGGACAGCAGCTAGCTCCATGTATCAATCAGGGTTCAGCTGAGAAGCAGAACCAGTAGGAAATATGTATCAAGACATTTATTGCAAGAAACTGGTTTATACCGTAGTAGGGGCTGGCTAGGCAAATCCAGAATCCACGGGCAGGCTGTCAAGAAGGGCAGGCTGCAAGTCTCAGGCATAGGCTGAAGGAGCTCTCCATGGGCAGAATTTCTTCTTCCAGGAACCCTCAGCTCTGCTATTAAAGTCTTTCATTTGATTGAATCAGGCCTACCAAATTATCAAGAATAATCTTTACTTGGAGTCAACTGATTATAGACTTTAATTACATATACCAAGAACCTCACAGCAACACCAAGGTTAGTGTTTGATTGACTAACTGGGGACTGCACCTGAGCCTAGTGGACCCATAAGAAAGGTCATCACACTGCATCTTTTGCTTTTCTCTCTGCTTACTTGTTTTACTTTTTCTTTCTGGCCTCTGAGGATTTTCCCTTTTTTTATGCTTTAAGCATTGTCAGAGGCTAAATACTGGGAGAGTTTTTCAGAATACCTAGTCCACCACATTGCAAGAAATCCAAGTCTTGAGTGGATTTCTTATCTAAGCCCTTTTGAAATTTTTGAGTTGCTCTTTAAATGGCATGTGCAGACATTATTAAATATTAACAAGTGTTACATATTATAATCACATGAACAATAGCTCATTAGAATGAATTAGCATATCAGATCACTAATCTGGTGTAGTGTGTATGGGGCTTGTTTATAGTTCTGTTCTGATTTCATGGAAATTCAGTTGGTTAAAGATTCTAAATGACCACCATACTCCATATTGCATCCAAAATGGACTATTCGTTTTCCTTGGCAAACAGCGAGCTTTCTTGGTACAGCCTGCCTGAACTTGTCTTGAATTTCTTGATTACCTGATTACCTTACGATTATAGCCACTCCGCAGTGATCCGTGCTTTGCATTGCTGTGAGGTAGGTACCATTTTAATTGTTGTTCTATACTTTTTCATTTTTCTTTTAGTGAGGTGGCATATTGTTTTTAATAATATACTTTCAGAACTGGTTGGGAGGATTGGGAATGTGCTTCAAGCATTTACCAGTGAGAGGGATGAGAAGATCATTGGAGACAATTTGGGGAAATACTTAATGTGTGAATGTATGGGAAGATAAAATGGTAACCCAGTTAGTTTTGTTTGCTTAATAAAATCCAAGATCAAGACTATGGGAACTCAAGGCACCAGACCCCTCAGCATAGTTGCTTTGTAGCTCTGTGATCCTCATTGATCCAGTCAAAAAAGCCTTTATTCATTAACCTCACCATAGTAATTCTTTTCTTTGCATTTCTTGGCACTTTACGGTTCTGTACCATGTTTCTTCATCATTTCAGGCATATAGGTTCCCACCTCCCAGACAGGAAACAGCTTCCCTAGGAAACATGGCACCTGCCTGTTGGCCCTCCTCCAGGATGCTCTGTGCTGAGCACATGCTGTCAGAGTGGCCAGGGCTGCACTGAAGTGCAGATAAAATTTGGAAGGACAGAGGACACCGGGGAGCGGATCCTGAGCTGGGAAGGGCATTTGGATCAATATTAGCAAAGGATCAGTTTCCACCAAAAGATGCTTCTCTTGTAGGACAGCAAGTCCTAATTCTGAAGAAGTGTTGTTTGAGATGTTCGCTATGAAGCTCTTCCCACTGCTCTAGAGGGAAATGTACAAGGCATCTCTATGAGTAGTAGCTCCCGACTTTGCCCTTGCTTGTTCCTGTGCTCCCACGTGCCTTGCGTGGGACAGGAGGAGGCTTATTCTATTGTGACCAACCTTCTGGCTTCCTCCTGCTGCCTGAGAGACCTGAAATAGCGGCCTGATCTTTCCATCTTACTCTGGTCTGCTCACCATTGGAGCCATCAATAGCCCTAACAAGACAGTGATATTGCCCCTAAAAATTGAACGACTCAACTTCTAGCTTCAAAGCTCTGTGTGTCAAACGAACACCTGGTGTGGTTTTTCTTCTTTCATCTGTGTCTTCAATCAAGCCACGTTACCAAGTCCTGTCATTTCTGCCTCTTAAATAGTTTTCTAAATGGTCTGCCTTTCCCCAGTGCATTCATGTGCTTCAGCATCATAGCCTCTCACTTGGATTACTGCAGAGCCCCTTAACTAGTCTCCCTACCCTGGCTCTCTCCCATTAGAAGTCAGAGAAGTATTTCCAGAACATAAATCAGATCATTTCTCTCCCATGCCAAAAGCCTGTTAACACACCCGCAGTATAAAGACCCAGCTCTTTAATACATTTTAGGAGCTCCTTCTCTGCATGACTTTTGCCTGTTTCTCCAGTTACATCTCTTATCACTCAAAATATAGCCTGTGCCATCCTGAACTAGTCTTTGTTCATCAAGGAAGGCTTGCTTTTCATTGCCTCTTGCCTTTGCACTTAGAGTCCTTCTGCCTGAAACTTGTTCTCCTCAAATGCTTTACTGAGTTCCTTCTGTTCATCTTTAGGACTCATGCTTGGCTTCCTCTAGAAAACCCTCTTGATTGCCCCTCAGGCTGCATTAGATGCTTCTCCTGTGACTCTTAACATCAGCCACTTCCCCCACCACAGGCTTTGTCATATGATGGATATCCGTCTGTGTCCTTCTCTAGGCAATAAGCTCAATGAGGACAAGAATCATGTCTGCTTATTCACAGGTGTGTCCACAAGATCTGGCAGAATTCCTGGCCAGAGTAGGAATAAAAATATTGAACTTATAAGTATTGAGCTTACTGACCATCTATGATGCCTTTGGCATCTTATTGGCTACTTGTATTTTACCTATATGGATCAGTTTAATCCCTGAGCATACCCACACTTTCCAGAAGAAATTTAGTGTATACTTGGATGTGTCGCTGTTGAAGAGGAATATGCAAGAGACAAAATGTGGCAATGGATGGGACTTGTGGCCTGAGGTTGTAGCTGAAAGTGGCTTCTTCAAATTCTGATTTTAGAAAAAGAAGAGGATGGATGGATGGTTGGATGAATGGATGGTCAGACAGATGGATAAGAGAAGGCAAGTGACATTCATTTTCTCAACAGGCTCTTACCCTATGCCAGGACTGCTCTAGGAACTAGGAATGGAATGGCGAACCTAGAATTGACCCAGGCAGCGATGTAGAGCTGGAGGCGTGAGAGGGCCATCAGGTAGGGAGGAGCAGGGTGCTCTCTAGGCAGACAAAGAAGAGCAGAGGCCTTGGAAGATGAGCAGGCTGAGTCAGTCGGCCACAGCCACACTAGCACACCGAGTGCTGGTCTCTGAACCTAGAGCACAAATAGTTTCCAGCTTTCTGTGGGGAGTGGGAGGACACATTCTCAGTCAGTCCACTGGGCAAATTTCTGGCATCCTGTCAGTCTCATTTCAGGTGCTGCTCCTTGTAAGTTCCCCTCCCCGACGTGGACTGCTCTAGGAGGACTGAGCGCCCCTTGCCTGAGCTCACTGTGCATCTTAATGTGGCCCCTGGTTGCCTTCTAACCTTTCCTCTTACCACTCTCTCCCTCCTTCCCTGCTTTCTAATGTTCCTTGAAGTGGGCTCACCTCCGGCCTTTGCACTCACTGTTCTCTCTGCCTGAAACACCCCTACCCCAGATTTCTTCATGGATCATCCTCTCACACTATTCAGGTCTCTGCTCAAAATCACACAATCAGAAAAGCCTTCCCTGACCACTCTCTAACTTAGCTTTCCTTTGGTCACTTTGTAAACCATTTATCCTGCTCTATTTTTGTTTTTAGAGTTTTTTTTTTCCTTTTTCTCCCCAAGGCCCCCTGGTACATAGTTGTGTATTTTTAGTTGTGGATCCTTCTAGTTGTGGCATTTGGGACGCTGCCTCAGCATGGCCCGATGAACGGCACTATGTCCGCACCCAGGATTTGAACTGGCTAAACCCTGGACCACCAAAGTGGAGCGCACAAACTTAGCTACTACAGCCATGGGGCTGGCCCCTATCCTGCTCTGTTTTTTTTCACAACACTTGTCATCATCTGATGTTATTTTATCTATTTATTGGTTTATTTTCTATCTTCTCCTAACTAGAATGTAAACTCCTTGAGAGCAAACACTTCCTCGCTTTTGTTCTCTGCTGTATCCCCACTGTCTAGGACAGAACCTGCCATAGTGAGCATCCCGTAAATGTTGAATGAAGGAATGAGGAAATAAATGAATGAATCTCAGCTTCATCAGTGATTATCCTGTTGACCTTGTATTCTGTTTCCACCACTAGACTCATCTTTGTATCATAAGTGTCAGGGACACTTGTATCCTAAGTATCAACCCCAATGTCTGATGCATAATAATTGTTTGTTTGGTAAGTGTCTGTTCACTGACTGAGTGAGTGATGTTTGTTTGCAGTGGGATCCTGCCCTTGTGAGTAGACACCCATCTCACCTGGGCTGGGGTCGAAGCATTCCAAGAGTGCTCTGAGTCACTAAGACATAGCAAATGTGTTCTTTTGGCAGCAATGTTCATTTATGTATTTGTCCCACAGCTTGATTAATGCCAGTGTTTGGGAAAACAAATATTCCCACCCCTACACAGTCCCATTTCTGTGCAGCAGCTGGAAATCTCATAAATAACCATAAAATGGTTTCTTTATGGGGAAGGAAGTTTACTTGTTAGATTTGAAATCAAATATTTGAGGAAATTATCAATGCACTTTGTGCTCTGGATTCTCTCCTCCAAAGACAGAAAGCAGCTCCCTGGAGTACTTTCGGAGCCAATAAGCCAAAGATTAGAAAGTTCCAAAATTTTTTTACATTGGTTTATGTGTCGTTGATTGACCTTCCTTCCTTCATGAAAAGTTTGGTACTTTCTATGGGCCAGATACTAAGGGACACAGCTCTGAACATGCCAAGTTGGACCTTGTCCTCGCAGACTTACAATCTAGTGGGAGGAGACCTTAAACAATAATTATAAAAATAGTATATATGAGCATTGTGACGAATGCTGTAAGAGTGTACAGCAGAGGAACTTGATGTGATCAGGAGGGTTGGAGAAGGCCGTCCCGGGATAAGCCATAGATCGGGTATAGATCTTAGGGAGCCATTTACCCTGAGATCACTTCTGCAGACTATCCAGCATTTGAGGAATGGTATCTGTTATGGATTGAATCGTGTCCCCCACAAATTCGTATGTTGAAGTCCTAACCCTCAGTACCTCAGAATGTGACTATATTTGGAAATAGGATCTTTAAAGAGGTAGTTAAGTTAAAATAAGGTCATCAGGGTGGGTCCTAGTCCAATATGACTGGTTTTCTTAAAAGAAGAGGAAATTTGGACATATTCGTGCACAGAAGGAAGACCATATGAAGACACAGAGAGGATGGCCATTTACAAACCAAGGAGAGACGCCTAGAACAGACCCTTCCCTCACAGTCCTCAAAGGAACCAACCCTGCCTACATCTTGATCTCAGACTTCTACCCTCTAGAACTGTGAGAAAATAAATTTCTGTTGTTTAAGCTACTCAGCCAGTGGTACTTTGTTATGGTGGCCGTAGCACATTAATATGGCATCCAGTCGTTAGCCTACCTGCACCGTGATCCTCTAGCTCTTTCAAGCTATGAGCGGTTAGTTATTGCTGTGTGAGCAACAAAAGATCGTACACACATCAATAAGATCTAGTCAGGGCTGGCTTCATGGCGTGTGACGAGTGCAGAGGCACAGGGCCATACTCAGAAGAGTTCTCTGCTTAGTGTTTAGTGCTCTCTGGTAGCCACCTTGAAATTCTTAATGATTTTTTCTCTGACTTGTGCTTTGTAAGTGAAGTCTGTTGGGATGACGGAGCATGTGCCAGGGGCCTAGAACCTTAGTCCACACATGGTGTCGCCTCTTACCACCTCCTTGCCTTCCAAGGATAGGGTCTCTGCTACTTTCTCCCTAGCCCCTTGGTGCCCTGGTCCCACCTGGCCTCGTACTTTCCATGCTGACCCCACTATCACTGTGACTCTGTCTGGCGCAGTTACCAGGTCACACCAGTGAGGAAAGGCCTGGGTTCCTCGGCTGTGCTCCACCCCTGGGGGATCCCAGGCACACACATGGGGAGGTTCAGGATTGGGTGCATGTCCCACAGTGACTTGGGTTGAGGCATGGCAGTGGTCCTCCCCATCCCAAGCTGGCGTTTGGCAGGCAAGTTGGAGGGGGACTGCTCATCCTCCTCCCATTTAGGTACCAGACATATCCTAGCATGGTGTTTGCAATTCCTTGGGGGTTGCCCATCTGCTCTAGGTTTGGGTGGTGGGCTGTGGGAAGGAAAGATTGACTTCCCTGCCCCTGGCCAGGGTCTTGCCTTTTCATTTTGCACTGCACTCTGAAAATCATGTAGCTGGCCATCGGTTTAGAATTGCTTTGCCTGCAAAAAATTAAAGTGACTTTGACACATATTAATGACACGCCTGAGATTGCTGTATAATTAACCATAGATGGAAAGCAATTATTATTAATCATTGTTTTTAGTTTTGCTCATATATAGGCAAATGAGTTTTACATTTTTCTTTTTCCATGGTGGAGTTTAGAGAAAATTGGACTGGAAATCGGGAGAACCGTGTTCTGTGCCACCTCTGTCATTCTCTGACTTGGTCAAGTTACATGAACCACAGCCTCCGTTTCCTCATCAGTAAGATGAAGGGGTTGGGAAACCTTTGTGGATTCTTTTAGCTCTCATGAGTCTGTTTCTGTTTTTATTCTGCCGTATCTAGAAACAAGGCAGTGTTGACATTCTTCATTCATACCAGTGTGGTTTAAGACCTGTCAAGTGTGTTTGTACACACCGGCATTTCACACTTAAAAGGCGAAGATCTTGGCCCGTCTCTCCTGTATCCCCGGGGCCTGGCTCCCGAGTGCTGTCTCCTTCTGAGCCTTCTGCCTCCTTTGCATCCTCGCCCCATCCCAAACTGCCGTACCTAAAGCTTAGAAGCACAGGCCGGTGCTCCCTTCACCCGACTCCTGACCCAGAAGGGCCAGCCAAGACTGGTATTTCAGGGGCCGCTAAGCTGAGGTGCAGAACTTCAGAGTCTTCAGTTAGTGCAAGTGTCTGGTCTGTCATCACGAGTCGTAGCGTGGAAGGGAAGAAGTGGCAGTCCAGAAACTGAGTCTGGACCCGAGATCCCAAATACCTGGGGAGGGATAGAGATGAGTGTGATGTTGTAGCAAGATTAGAGGGCCTACTTATCCAGACATGGCTTCATGCTCACACACACACGTGCACACACACACACATTTCTCTGGAAATTTAGTGCTAGTTAAAAAGACTGCATATATATTTGAGTGATGTCAAATACAGTGGGGCTATTATTCAAGTTCAGGACCTCATGTTTTAGCTAAATTCAGCTGGAATGGGGTACGTGTGTATGTGTGTATATGTCTATGTGTAGGGTGTGTGTGTTTATGTGGTGTATGTGTGGGTGGTGTGTGAATGTTTGTGTGTTTATGTGGTGTGTACGTGTTTAAACACACACATCACACCCTGTAGGCTCCAGGAGGTAAAGACAGCTTGCTCAGCTGTGATGACTCAGGATTTTCTGGAAGTTCTTTCCATTCTTGTGAAATATACCATGTTGCAAGCCCAGCGTACTCTCTCCGTCGACAGAGGAGTTCTTTGTTTAATTTAACCGAGAGGCGAGAATCCAAGCCGCGGGGAAGAAAAGGCTTTCCCTTGCTGAGAAGGTGTGCTGAGGATAGAGCCAGTGTCACCCCTGCCAGCAGCCGCCTGTGCTTTGAGGGACTCGCTGCTGCTGCATTTACCCAGGAAGGGGCAGAGGCTCATTTTCTCTGAAGCCACCTCCTCCCCCACTCCACCCCCTCAGAAAACAATTTAGTTGGGAGTCAGCCCTCTCACTGGCTCCACAGGAACCCCAAACCTTTGCCCCTTAGCGCTGTCTCCCAGTAGGAGCAGCGAGCGCTGAGGTGCTGAGGACTGGCGCCGTCCTTCTTTGACCATTTCAACGCCATGATGTGAAAACTGACCGACAGTGACTTTCCCATGGTGCTAAGGTTGATGGGCAGCTGTTAATGCAAGTCTGGTGTGAAGATTGATTGGTACGATATGTGTATCTAACCAAAGGACAGGGCAGCTGACCTCAGACAGGAGAGATGAGAGCCAAAAGCTTTTTCCTCGTTCACTGTTAGACTTCGGATCTCTTTTGGCCTCGTTTCTCCTGGGAATATGCAGGAGACATATCAGGTTGAGAGAATCAAAGACACTTTTAATTTGCATGCCTTCCATCTCTTGGGAACATGCCCAATCGAAAGCAGACTATTAGTGTTGGGAGAAGGGGAGTGAAGGCCACTGATTGGACGTTCTGTACTTTAGGCCTGAGTAACAAAAGGTCAAAGGACAGTCCCTCTAGGGACGGAGCAGTGGTTTATCGTGATTCTGGCTCAGAGAGTGACATGAATCAGGTGCTGGTGAGAGAACAGATCATGGCCTTCCAAGGGGGAGAGCCATCATCAAAACCCCCAAATGGCTCCATCTCACACACCTTCCACCAGCACCCATACTGGAATGAATTCTCTGGGATTCTTTCTTTGAATTTCAAGGGACTTCTTTAGGATTCTGTTGTTTGTTGATCATGTCTGTGTCCATGGTAGACTAGGGTCAAGGCGAAGTCTCAGCAGGGAACCAGGCAGGTTTGAATCCCACTAGCTGTCTGACCTTGGGCAAGTGACTACTGTATTTTCCTTTTCCTGTTATATCCTGTTTCTATTTTCTCCTCTGTAAACTGTGGAGAATGAAAATTTCCTATCAGGTGGGGTGGGGAGGGGTCAGTGGGAGCTACAGGCTCACAGTTCCTGAACTGCAAGTCCGAATTCCAGAGACCCGTAAAAACCAAATGTGTTTTAGTGTTCAGCAAACTCATTTGGTGGCAAAATGTGACCTGAATTGCTCTGAGGCTGTTTATGATTTTTGTTTATCCTGGTTAACGAGACTAATTGTACATTCTATTGTAGAAGTGTCTACGTGTGTGATTTCAGGGTACTACCCTGGACTCCACTAAGGGTGTTCAGTAATGTAGAGTATGTGATCCAAATTGCTTTTTTAAAAATTGTGGCAAAATACACATCATGTAAAATTTACCATCCTAACCACTTTTAAGTGTCCGGTTCAGTAGTGTTATGTACGTTCACATTGTTGTGCAACCAACCTCCAGAACTCTTCATCTTGCAAAACTGGAACATTACCCCCATTAAACAACAACTCCATACTCCCTCTCCTAAGCCCCTGGCAACCACCATTCTACTTTTCAAATTACCTTTATAATTGCAAAAACTCTGAATTCCAACACACATCCCCCCAAAGGTGTTGGATGAGGGATTGTGGACCTTGATGAAGGAAGAGGAATGGCCAGCCTTTGACGGAGAGTCACCACCTTGTGAGACAGTCCTTGAGAGCCCAGTTCCTCCGATCGTACAGGGATTTTCCACTACAACACTCTGCTTCCCACCGTCAGGTGCCCATTTGTAAAAGATTGTAAAACACTGAGAACAAACGCCACTGGATTCTGACTCACAGCAAAGAGAGCGTAGGGACTGGAATGGAGTGCTTAACAGACTCTCCTTTTCTGCCATTCTCTTCATCTCATTTTTTCAGGAAGTAAAGGGGCACGTATTGGTAGCAGCTTGTGGCATCAGGTTTTTAGTGCCACCCCATAGAGCATGATGTGGGATGCTTTCACAGCATTCAAAAAAAAAGCATTCAAACCTTCATGCAGACTGAACTTGTGGGGAAGATGCTGACAGCCCATATAGACCTTGCTGGAGACCTTTGAAGCTGGATTGATCCATTTTGCAGAACTCTCCAGGCACGTCATGTAAAGAAGTAACTCTTACCCTCTTAGTCCCCAGCAGATAACAGCATAGAGACCGGCTCTGAGTCACGTTCTCTGTCACTGGACAGAGTCAGGGAACTCTTTACACATCTCTGATCGTGTGGGAGTGGAAGGACAACTCAAGCTTTTCGCTGGAAAACCCAACAGTGGTTGAGCATCATTACTGGAATGTCTTCCTCACACCACCCATTTTGTGAATATCCTGGGGGGAAATGGAGAGGTTGTTCTCTGCAGAGGGCTTATGCTTTCTTTCCAAGTTTGTAATCACTGGGGACAAAAATGGATGGTTGAAAAATTGGAAGCCCGTGACCACAAAAATTCAGTAATCCATCCTTTCATGGATAACTCCTGATAAATATCGAATAACCTTAGTACCAGATCTTCCGCTATGGGGTTATCTAAAATAGGCAAAGAATTATATGCTTTCAAAGCAGATTACTTTGGGTATCTCTATTATCATCATTACTATTTTTAAAAAGCTATAAGAATCCTCTATTCCCAAAGAAAACAACACTAGAGAACATTTAATGTTATCTGGCCCTGGAAAAATCACACAAATGATCAGTTTCCAAACATCAACATGGAACATTCCAAAACCGTAGTGGCCCTGAGCTCCAGCCATTTGGGGTCAGTGACAGAAGAGGTTTCCTTTCCTTAGTGGCATTTCTACCACCATCACTGCCACTCTGTGGCCTGTGCTGGATCCCTGCTGACCTCTCAGCAGCTTGAAGCTAAGGTGCATTTTTCTGACTAGGCCATTAGGCAGCCAGGACCTTAAGAAGAACAAGAAAACAGGTGCGGGGTGGGGGACACAGAGGGACCGAGACTAGGGATTGGTCTAGAGTCTAGACCACACGTCACATTTGGCCTGCCACCTGTTTTGTATGGCCTGAGAGCTAAGAACAGCTTTTACAATTTTAAATGGTTACATTTAAAATACTTATATGAGTACCTGTATAATATCCTTGATTTTGCCTCTTGATCCACAGAGCCTAAAACATTTCCCACCTGGAGCTTTCATGAAGACATTGCTGACCCCTCCTCTAGGCCATTGGGTCTCAAAGTGTGGTCCCTGGACCAGCAGCATCAGCATCACCTGGAACTTGTTAGAGATTCAGATCCTCAGGTCCCACCTCAGCTTTACGGAATCAGAAACTCTGGAAGTGGGGCCCAGTATCTGTGTTTTGACTGGCCCTCAGACGATTCTCATGCAGGTCAAAGTTTTGAGAACCACTGATCTGGACTGTTAGTGCAGTCGTTCATTAGTTATTCATTTATTTCTTAAAAAAAGAGGACCCGGGGCAAGTGACTTAACCTCTTTCTGCCTGGGTTTCCTCATCAGTAAGGGTTGCTGTGAGGCTTGAAAGAGCTAAAACATGTACGGCATATTAAAATAAATGCTCAACGTGTGTTCGTTGTTATCATTTCAAGTTTATTATTGTTATTAAAAATATCTTATTAGATCGTAGGTCAGTTAAGAATCAAGAGGACCTACCAGGGGCTGGCCCAGTGGCACAGCAGTTGAGTTTGCACCCTCCACTTTGGCAACCTGGGATTTGCTGGTTCAGATCTGGCACGGACCTCTGCACTGCTTGGCAAGCCATGCTGTGGTTGGCATCCCAAAGATAAGGTGGAGGAAGATGGTCACAGTTGTTAGCTCAGGGCCAGTCTTCCTCAGCAAAGAGAGGAGGATTGATGGTGGATGTTAGCTCAGGGCTAATCTTCCTTACCAAGGAAAAAAAAAAAAAGAACCTACCAGAGACCTGAGATTTTAGCAGAAATCATTGGGGTATCTTGCAGCAAGGTATGCCCTGGTGGAAATCCGACCTGCTTGTCTAGAAATTGGATGCCGAGGGCTACAGATGCTGTCAGGGTGACCCATGGGTCCTCCTCCAGCTGCGGGCTGGGGTGTTTCTCCAGCTCTGACCAGATACCCCAGATGTCTTTCTTCCAAGGACATGCCCTCCCAGCCCACTGTCCCCGCTTTTGGGATCAGTGCCCTTCCTGTCAGGCCTCCGGGGACGTTCATCCTCTGCGGCAGCAGCCCACTTCCTCGCCGACCCTGAACATACTGTATGCACGAATCACTATTGGGAAATCGGGTCATAGAAATCACTCTCAGGGGATAAGGTTGTTGTAAGGGATTAAAAAAGCTACACACATTTCAGCACAGTAAATCGAATGTGTGATACATGTTAGCTGCTACATTACAATTTTGAAAATTTGTAATTCTTACTCAAAAATATACAGTGACTAAGTCTCAAGCTGGTAAAAGTCAAGAGAAGCTGAGAGTTCCCTTGTCAGCCAAGATTTCTGGCTGATGCTCCTGCTCCCTTCAGAGGCTTTGTGTCTCTCCCCTCTGCTGCAATTCCTGAGGACCAGCTTTGCAGGACTGTGTCCTCTCCTCAGACCCGGAAGCACTTTGAGCAGTTTAGGCAGAGCCTGAGGGGTCCCTCTTTGTCTGAGGGGACAGGTTTCACTCAGGAGCACCTGGAGTGACAGGGTGATGGCTGTGTCACTTGAGGGACAAAGGGGTGTTGGTCTCCAGTTGCTGGCAGCAGAGGTAGGGAACACATCCCTTGGTTATAGAGTGGAGGAGAGAAAGGAGGAAACCGGGGTCTCTCTGTTCCCTCTGATGGCTCAGCTGCTGCTTGGGGGCTGAGTAGCTCCCTGACTGCTCAGCCGTCCTCTGGTGGTATCCTGATGCTAAGAGGTGCGTGTGAGTGTCAGTGAGTGTGTGTGTGTATGTATGTATGTGTGTGTGTTGATGGTTGTGGGAGAGTCAAGGCTTTAACATCACATGGATCTAGCTGTGCATCATGCTACCAAGCCGCTCTGTGACCTTGGGCGAGTTTCTGAAGCTCTCTGAACCTCATTGTAGTTATCTGTGAAATGCACGTGGTCCTTGCTTGGCTAATTTCTGTGTGTATTGGAGAGGATGAAGGTCTCAGTGAGCTCTGGCCTCTATTATGGGGTTTGGTAGCAGATTTTTCTTGCTGATGAGTCTTCTTGGCTGTGTGTGAAGTGATGGTTTATGAAATGGCATTGATAATGATTCTCAGGAAACTTCCGCTCTCGTGGATTCTTTTGGTCAACCACAAAGCCAGCAGGACTTGCTCAAAGCACAGCCATGTTGACATTCATTTGGAATGTAAGGACCCAGGGGTGCCACAGCCACTTTTACTGGCTGAGACCAATCCATCCAAAGCTGATTGCCAGTTGCCCTTGGACTAGCTAGTGAGCAGTGTTTAAGCACCTCCTGTGTGCCAGGTGCAATACGAAGCACTCGAGAGGCTCTCTTACTTCAGACTCACAGCTGTCTTATGAGTAGGCACTCTTATTATTCCCGTTTCACAGACAAGAAAACTGAGGCTTAGAGAGGTTAGGTGACTTGCCTGAAGTCGCATTGTTAAAAGTGACAAAGGTCTGTATGACTATAGAACTTGTATTCTGGCCCACAATGCTCTAGACTCTTTTTCTATGATTAGTTTGCTCGAAAAAAAATTCACGTGACAGTTTTAAATTTTTTTCTAATTAAGAGAAATAGTGGCAGGGGCAGCCCAGTGGTGTAGCGAAGTTCGTGTGCTCTGCTTCAGCAGCCTCGGGTTCATGAGTTTGGATCCTGGGCACGGACCTACACATCACTCACCAAGCCATGCTGTGACAGTGTCCCACATATAAAGTAGAGGAAGATTAGCATGGATTTTAGCTCAGAGATGATCTTCCTCAAGCAAAAAGAGGAAGACTGGCAACAGATGTTAGCTCAGGGCCAACCTTCCTCACCAAAAAAAAGAAAGAATAAATATATATTATTTTTTACTGGGAAAATATAGAATAATATAATGTAGAAAATAAAAATTACTCAGAATCACACAACCAAAAATAACCACCATTTGTGGATAATTTATTTATTTCCTATATTCTAACATGACAATATAATTTAACTTAATATTGGATAAAAATATAATATACTATAATATATAATGAAACACACAATTGGGGTGTGCAAGGTTTTTTCATGCAGATTATGTTGTGAACGTTTCCCCAAGTTATTAAAAACTATTTCAAAACAATTTTAAGAATTTCTTGAAGCTTCTCTGTTGGATAGATCAAATTTTATTGAACTGTTCCTGTAGTTTGGAAATTTAGATTTTTTCCCAAAATTTTGTTATGATAAAACTCTGTATTCTTGTGTTGCAAATTTTGCCCACATTTAAAAATGTTACCTTAGATTAGATTCCTATAAAAGAATTACTGGAAATATTTCCAAGTCTTTCCAAAAAGGCAATTTATATTCCTAAAGCAACATATGAAAGTATTCACTTATATTCTTATCAGCATTGAGCAATATATATTTTGTAATCTTCTCTAATTTTATGTGGAAAATATGTTATCTCATGAGTGCTCTATTATTTCTTTGAATATGAGTATGCACATTTGTAACCTAAGCGTTTCAGTCACTTAAAATTCTTTCTTAAGAATCAAGTCTCCATATTCTTCTGTCATTTTTCCATTGGATCATTAGCATTTTTCTTAGTAATTCATAGGAGAGTTTCATATATGAATATAAAATACCTTTTTCATATTTGTGAAAAAATACTTTACTTGCATTTTAAATTTTTAGTATCTTTTGATACTGAGATATTTTGGAAATTTGTTTAGGTGTTTTTCTTGACGATTTCTTGTATGCTTACAAAGTTCTTTCCCATCCTATTATCAGATAAGTATTCGCCTTTCTTTTTTGTTTTTCTGGCTTACAACTGGATTTTGAATGAGAAGAGAAATGGTGAGTCTATGGCACATGCATTGCTGCTTCTGGCTCCTGGTGTCTGGGCAGACATCACTAATCTATCACAGTACTGTATCCTGCTCAGCTTGAATGCAGCCCTAGAATATTTCTCAGTGTAGCTGCAGCTCTAGCCGCCACCAGCTGGTAAGAGTTGGAGCATGAGATTGTACCTTTTCGCCATCTCTACTGAAGAACGAATTCTTTGATATTGACAAGAAGGATAAATAGTTTTAAAATCCTAGGTATCCGATATGTCTTGTGTATTTGTGGAATAATTTCTAGTCTTGTTTATAATAGCACACAGTCTAATAAAATGCAATCTTAATGTGTCTCGGTCAGGGTCACAAGCCATGTGCAGCCTTCTGACATCTTTCTACTGGACCGCCTCTGCTAGGACAGAGCATCTTATTCCTGTCCCTAGTGCCATCTTTCCACCCAGCCTCAGTTCTGGATCCATCAGCACAGTCCTTGAGAAGGAGCTTGCTCTTTTCTGCCTTACCTGATCTCTTAGGACTTGACCCCTCATCTTAATGGACATTACTGTCCCGTCTTTTGGATCTGGGTTCCATGTCCACCCTCACCAGGCTGTCCCCCCCTCTTTATTGCTGATACCTTTTCAAGGCATTGGATAAGAACCAGATCTGAGCGTTTCTGAGTGAAGCTTAGGATTGCCTGACAAGGTGGCAGGAGCTCCTGTATGTATGCCTGTTGTCTTCAGTACTCGCTGTACTGAGGAGGAAAAGAAAGGTAACAAGAAATTGCCATTTATTGTATGCATGACATACGATCTACAAATATCATGCATTTAATTCTCATAATAATACTCTGAGGCCATTTTTAATATCCTTGTTTACAGATGAGAAAACCGAGGCAGGTCGGGGATCTTCCGACTAGTAAGTGTGGAGCTGGGATTTGTATCCAGGTCTGTTGGGCTAAGCCTTTCCACTATCTCTGCTATCTTTCCATTGCTGAAATGCTTCAGAAAAATAATTAAGTTAAGCTAAATGAGCAAAGATCAAGGATCACGCAAAGGGTTGCCTGTCTTTCATGGCTCCAGTTTGGAATTTGTTAAAACATATCAATGGAGTTAATGACATCATACCAGTGTGGAAAACACTATATGAAGTGGGGGCTCCCAATGAAACAATCCCTGCTGTGTAATTAGGTGGAAGAAGGACCTATCTATCTTTTGACACTTGCTTCCTGTAGATCAGGGGTGGGAACCGGCCTTTGGAAGACCACTGACTGATTTCAGTATATTTTCCTTGTATTAAAAAAATAATAAAATTATAGATTTTTATCCATCCCCTTAGAGATTACAATAATGAATCAAAATTCTATATGAAAAATAAAAATAGGCATTTACCTTCTATATTTTAACCACATATAGGAACAAGTACAAGAGCAGGAGGAGACGTAGGGAAGGAGATGGAGGAAAAAGACAGATTCTGTGATGCTTCTCATCTTCCACCTTTCCATCCATTCACCACTTCCAAAAAGGATTAACTCTTCCCAGACAGACAGACAGAGACAGAGACACAGACACACACACACACGCACACACACACCCCTCACAAACTTTGATAGCATAATGATGCCATCTTGTGGCCTTGTGCAATATTGATACTTATAGAATGTCACGGATACATACTATTTTTGCAACTATTGGCATAAACTGTGTATAATCCCATTTCACATGGAAAGATTCAGATTGCCGTCTGCTAGGAGGTCCTTCCTTCTAGCCCTGGTGGGTGGTGAAGGACATCGTTAAGAGCATCAGAGTAGAAGAAAAGAGTCTATTACTCTGTGACTTTTGCTTGGAGTTCCAGAATTGAACTTTTGCCCATAGACACACCCTTAATTATTATGTATTTAGAAAAGTTGGGTATTTAATAAGTACTGTTTGGAAAGCTACACAGTGAACCAGTGATTTATAACATACACACACACACAAACGCACAGATTTCCAACCCTCTTGCTCTAGTGCCTGAAACTGGTGGTTATGAATCTCACCACTGCCAGTGTCTCTTCTTCTCATTTGGAGGGAAACTTTGGGAGACTCTGCCGCTTGCTAACAAGCAGGATCTGCATGATGTGCCAGTTGCCCAAATCCCGGATGTTCCTTTGGGCGATGCCTCTGATTCTTCAGAGTACTTAAGAGCTTGACCCCGCTGGATCTCATATCTACCTGTGCACTTGGTGGGCTAGAAATTATTTTCCCATGAAACTCTTTTTCTGATTGTGTGAGTTTTGTCTGCATAATATAACATTTGGAAATTTCATACAAGTATACAGAATATAAAATATCAGTATACTCTTGTAGGAGAGGAAGACAATTCCCTTACACACGAGGTGCTTCTGGCTGGTTTAAGAATTAAATTGACAGGAGACAGAATAACAGGAGAAAATCAAACAAAGTTGAATAACACATATACATGGGATAAACCCAGGAAAACTGAGTAACTCAGCCAGAATGGCCAAAGCCACCACCTTAAATTCCATTTTCCGCTGAAGACAAAGGAGGGTGTTAGGAGTAGTGGTGTGGGACATAAAAGGGCAGGAAGGCAGTTCACATGGAAATGGAAAGGCAAATGTTTGGTAGACAGAACTTTGATAAGAGTGGGCTTAGCAAGGATCCTCACAGTCTACTGATATCCAGAGTTGTCTGTGGCGATGGCCTGTCCTGGGGACAGGCCTTCTATCTTAAATTCTTTTAGGCAGTTAGGGGGAAGGTCAAAGTTTCTTTCAGAGTCTCTTGTCCTTAACCAAAGAGACACATTTTCGGGTGGCCAATTCTGCTCTCCCACACTCTCATCACATAGAGCTAATGTTAACATTTCATATTTTGTGCACATCAGTTTTCCTCTGCATACATACATATATACATGCACATATGTATGTACACACATATGTATGTCCACGTATATATACAAACACACACATATACACATGGCACCTTATTCTGTAATGAGGTTCTTTATAAACGAGATCATCACAACTGAGAGGTTAAATGACTTGTTCAGCCATACCTTACATTCCTAGGTAGTCATTTGATCCTTTCTCTGGATCCCTGTTCTGATTGGCCTTCTCTCTACCACCCCCTGTGCCAGCTCTCCACAGCGGTAGGTGATGTTTCTCAGCCTGGGGTGATATCAGGTTGTGTGGAAGACCTGTGGCAGCCTGAGACCTGAACCCATGCCAGCAGGGACACCGTTCTTCCCTCAGTAAGGAGAAGTGAGGCGTGAAGAGCAAATGGCCTCGGAAAGAAGGTCCAGGGCCAGGCTGATCCCACCAAATGCTGGTGACCAGGCCACATGCTGAGAGGATATGAGGGCCACCAGGCAGAGGGGTTACAAGTCTAAAGGTCATAACTCCGTGAAGGGAAAGAGGCAGCATTGGGAGGTTGTGGACACTGAAAGCATTCTGTCCCCCTCACAGTCTGTGGCTGACTCTCACAGATGGGGATCAGTAGGCCCATCTGCTACCTGGGGCCTGGAGTGTGAGTCTCTCATCCTGCAGCAGACAGTGCCTGGGCGGGCAGGAAACTGGCTCTCTCCCCAGCTTTCTTCAGAGGGTCCTTTTCATAGTCAGTGCTTGGCTCTGCTCTTCTCCTCTCCCCTTCTTCTCTTTTAGCCTGTGGATTTTCAGCTAAAATATATTATTTCAGTAAACATCCTGAGTGCGGTAACTTCCTCCAGCTTCAGGGAATCCAGCGGCATACAGAGTGCTGGGGCCTCCTTCTGGGGGAGGAGGATGGTCTCTGGGCTGCCCTGGGAGGAAGACAGGATGGCCAAAGCTCACTTAACAGCCACCTGAGCATTTCACAGACGCACTGGGACTTTGAGTGAATTTTTGTTAAATTTCTTTGTTCTTTTCTTTAGAAAATATGAGAGGTTGCAGTCTTTGTGTTTTCCCTCAGTCTGCAGGTATATATTGAATGCCTGCATTCTAGATACCAAGGGTAGAGTGTGAATGTAACAGGCAGCATGCCCTCAGGGAGCCCACTGTCTCATAGGAAGGCTGATAAAGAACCAGATAAACATTAAAAATAAACAAGCAAAAATAAATGCAAACCAATAACTACCAGACGTGGAAGTAGCAATGTCAATGAAAATAATCCATAAGCAATCTATAAATGAAAATTTGGGAGAGTTTATTCTGAGCTAAAATCTGAGGACCATGGCCCAGGGCCTTTCTTCCCGAAGGAAGAAAGGGCACCAAAGAAGTGGGGTGTACAGAGTGGTTATATACCCCCAAACAGGATGTTTCACATATGATTGAAATGTCCCTTTTACAATAGTCGCAAGACTGCTCTGGCGGCACAGCGATTGATGGAAACAGCAGGTAGGTCTGCCGTCTTGGTGAACACAGCAGAGTGGCAGGTCTGCTGTCTCGAGCTAGGTGGTCACAGGTGAGCTGGGTGGTCAACGGTGAGTGCAGCACTCAGTTCCTAGCCTAAGGAAAGATGCTTATCCCTAAGGAAATGCCATTGTGGGGGGAAGTTGCACCTTTATCTTAAGGCCATTTGTTCTTACCATAGTAAATGTTTTAAAGCAGATATACAATGCATGCTCAATGGGCACAGTCAAGCTCTTTTGGAAAAATCAAAGTCAGGCCGAATTAGGTTGATACCAAATGGTCCTTATATACTCCAATATATTCTATTGCTTGCCATTTCAATTTGTCAGCAACATGAAGCAACAGAGGACAAAGAGAATGAGAGGACGGTCTGTAGGACTTTTAGGCTGAGACTGGAAGGAGGAGAAGGAGCCACTCACTCAAAATCCAGGAAAAAGTGTGTTCCAGGAACAAAATGCACAAAGGCCTGGAGCACAGACACTTGGCATGTCTTTGGAATTGAAAGGAGGCTAGTGTGGCCAGAGAGACAATGAAGGCAAAGAGCTTAGAGGGAGCCAGGAACCCCCAGAATAAACCCTGTGCTGACAGTCAAGTATGCATAATAATTGAAGGCTTTGGAAAGTCTGGAAAGTGGAAAAGTCCAAGAAACTGAGACCTCGAGACAATTTGTAAAGATAACGTTTGATTTGCTTTGGGTTTGCTCTCTCTTCAAAGCAGAGTTGCTCATAGTCAGAAAACTGCTCTTGGCTTCCTCGTCCAGCCCAGAGAGGCAGCTGCGGAGCTGCGAAATGCCCCCAGAGAGAAAGAAGAGAGCACAAGCCTGAATGACGTGCTCTTGGAGAACTGAGAGTCCATTCGGAAACGCAGGGACACGTATGTGTGTACACGGACCTGACCTTGATTCGACTTACAGGACCAGGGTGGCCCTGAGTCATGACGCGCAGCCCAACCCTGTCTTGCTTCCCTGCTTCGCAGCCTTGTTCCGCCAGCAGGTGAGGTGGAAACAGCACTCCAGGGGAGGCGAGGAGAGAGGAATCTTTGTGGGAGCCTCTGCTCAGGGGATGGGGAGCTGACTTGATTAGAGCTGGGAGCTTCCCCAGGAGCCAGAAGGAGACAGCAGCTGGCGAAGATCAAAGTCAAGCTAGTGCTGCCTTGACAGGCAGATTTCTGGACCTGGCCTTCCAAAGGGGTGAACTCGTGTGGCTTTGGAGCATGAAGGCACTCCATAAAGTGCAGATCACCAAACAAACTTCAGGGATGAGTTTTGGTAAGGTACTAAAGACAAATTGATGATTTCTAGGTGATCAACTGGCTGGAGACTTGAAGCTCAGACACTGAATTTCTTTAGGAGCCTACCTCTGCAGCCCTCCACCCAGGCCTCCTCAGACAAGCCTACCCTGAGAGAAATCAGTGTACTCGCCAAGAAAAGGGCCTTCAAGATTAGTCCCCTGGACTCTCCCCTTCCGACCAGATTCCTGCCTGAAGCCCCTTGCCTATAGACCTTTTCTGGTGACTACTGTACTGAGTCTGTTTGTTGGCTATTACTTACGCGATGTAGTGGGAGATGACCTAGTTCTGGGCACAGAAGGCCTCGGTTCTCAGCCTGGCCCTGGTGCCAATGAGCTGTGTGGTCTGGAGCAAGTGACTCAGCCTCTCTGGGCCTCTGTTTTGTTTCCTCAGCTGCAAAATACAAGAGTCAGGAATGTATTTTCTAAGATAGCAGATTTTCTAAGATGGTTTCTTGAACTTGATCGTGCATCAGAATTCCCTGGAGGGCTTGTTAAGACAGATTGCTGCCAACCCCCGCCCCCCCCCCCCGCTGGCCCCCCCCAAGGCCTTGAGTTTCTGCGTCAACAGGTCTTGAGTGAAGCTCAAGAATTTGCATTTCTAACAAGTTCCCAGGGGATGCTGTTGCTGCTGGTCCTAGGAGTCTCCTTTGAGAAAGAGATATTTCTAAAGTGTCTTCAAGCCGAGTTGAGTTGTAGCTATGATCGCAAACTTCACACAGTGAGGGCTTCCTCCCCGACCTGACTGGCAAGGTCACTCACAGCTACAGTTCCTGTGCCTCTTTCCTTAGGGGCTCTAAATGGTACCCAACTCCTGATGCTGTTTTTTTGGTTGACGTGATCTACTTTCAGATGCTTCATCTCAGCCCCCCTTTTCTCCCTCCGCTAACTTGGCAAGCTTGTACAGAGCTTTAAATATTTCAGGGAGTTTCGCGCTCTGGGATGGCAACAGAGTTTGATATTGTTAGCGGGGAAAGTTCTGGGTGATGCAAACGCTCACTGTTTAGGGCTGGATGAGATGATAAGGCAGGGAAGGAAGGGCTGGCTCTTGTGCCAAATGCCTTCCCTTAATATTTGGTCTTACACGATCAGATAAAGAAAAGCTGTCTAGAGAGCCAGGCAACCTTGGAGGACGCACTGGGAGGAAATCAGGGCTGAAATTTAAAGCAGAATGTTAAAGCTGGTCAGACTTCAGAGATCGTTCAACCCAGTGGTTTTTAAAAACCAGTGTTTCTGCAGAACTGTATCGGGGCCTGTTTCAGGGGTTCCGACTGTCCCCTCCTCAAAGGCCCCCAGAAACTCCTGTTGAGCAAACAAAACTAGCTTGATTCGACATGCTGCAGCATCGGAGAGCTCACCATAATGGGGAGTCAGAGCAGGGCACTTATAAGACTTTCCGGCCTGGGGTAAGTGATTTCAAGGCAGGTCTTATAATGGAGGAGATGGTTGGGATTGGGAAGAGTCTATGACATAATAGCTTTGGATTAGTGGGCTCAGCAAGATGAGCATCTTGAAGTGGCTCTTGATAAGCAAGCCATTGGTCTTGCTAACTAAGCTGTTAACAAGATTCACAGCCTTTTTCTCCAGGAAAAGGAATGTCCAGACACACAGCTAGTGTATTGTAACTTGGTTTCAGAATTGTTTAAGATAGAAACAGAAAAGTATGTCTGTTTCCAGTATTCTTTAGCATAAAGAAATACAGGGATTGTGTTGGCTTCAGTTCTCAGGGACGAGGGAAGGGGTTGACTGTGTGAGTCCTTGCTCCTCCACTGCCCTCTCAATCAACTAGAGCATCTCCACAGTTTTTCTATTTTCTGTTTTGGATCTTTACATCAGATTTCATTGGAAGAAAGGGCTTTATGTTTTGAAAAGGGTTCAAAATCCAGAACTATATAAAAACCTCCATTTAGAAAGGAAGTCTGGAGAGGTGATGCAACTTGCCCGCAGTCACACTGTTGGTTCATAGTATAGAAGAGGACCAGGGTCTGGTGCACGGCCCGCTCCAGCTCTCCAGCTCCACCTTGTGCCACACCCCTGGGGCAGTCAGGAGTGTGATGCTGGGCCCAGCCACAAGTCATCACCAAAATATCAGTGGTTTTACCCAGTAAAGGTGTCTCCCCCCCATACCACATCTGAAGGGGTCAGGCAACTTTTCTGCAGCTTCCATCTTTACCACCTGAAACACGTGGTCTCCAAGGTGCTGTGGAGCAAGAGAGGGAAGGAGCTGGTACACTGACTCTGAACTGCCAGAGCAGTTGAAAACACACATCACATCCGTGCACGGACCATGGGGCCAGCCTGACTGTAGGGAGGCTGGGAAATGTAGGGGAGCTCACAAAGCACTTGGTAAGCACTGACTATGTCTGCCTTGCCCCAGATTTGGGGGTGCACATGTGCTCCATCCTCTGCTGTTTTATCCCCCAGTTTCTAGAGAAGAAAAGTCAAGAGCAGTGAGGGTAAGCGACTTGGCCAATGCCATACTGGTTGTAATTGATGTGGCCAGCACTTGAACCCAGATCTGATGTCAGATTAGTGCCCTTGTCTCTGTTACGGAAAGAGAACTGTGTGGAGGACAATGAGGCTAAAGCCAGATTGCTGTGACGTAGGAGAGAGCCGTGCACAAGAAGAGGCAGAGAGGCAGGAACAGGTGGACAAGGAGAGGTTGAAGTGTAGAGGGCTGAAAGGAAGATTGATAAGACCTTAGGGAGAAAATAGGATTAAACGCACAGACAAAATGTTAGCAACCAGACAGAGATGGGATTATTTCTCTCCCTCTTAAGGAAGATTCCTATTCCTATTCCTCTTCCTTCAAAAGGAAGAATAACAGAGTAGTTTATAGACAGTGAATATAAGGATAAATGGAGTTCACCTTCCAAAGCCTGTACTGTATTCCTCTCTTATCCACAGGGAATACCTTCCAAGACCCCTGTGGATGCCTAAAATCCCCAAGTACTGAACCCTACATATACTATGGTTTTTTTCTATACATATATACCTATGATAAAGTTTAATTTATAAATTAGGTACAGTAAGAGATTAATGGCTCTTTGAGGCCATTATTAAGTAAGGATTACTTGAACACAGGCACTGTGATACCGTGACAGTTGATCTAATAACCAAGATGGCTATGAAGTCTCTAAGGGGTGAGTAGTGTATACAGTGTGGATACTTTGGACAAAGGGATGATTCACGTCCCGGGCAGGATGGAGCAGAACAGCATGAGATTTCATCACGCTGCTTAGAACAGTGTGCAATTTAAAACTTAGGAATTGTTTATTTCTAGAATTTTCCATTTAATATTTTCCGAACATGATGGATGGTGGGTCATTGAAACCACGGAAAGTGAAACTGCTATATACAAAACTTGAGATTATGATGACAAATGACAGTAAAAAGGGGAGAGGATAGGAAAAGAGCAAGGTATTTAGATGATCCAAACTATGCATGACAGGAGAGGCTGAGCTTTTAAAAAAGCAGTTATTGTGGCTGCAGCAGCGTCCTGACTTGGATTCTGTGATTCTGAACTCCCTCTGTCACCTTGCCCCTCCTTGTCACAACTCTCTCTGGCTTTTCTCTGGCTCCCATGATCTGCTCTCCATCCCCTCTGGCTCCTGCAGTTGCCTCTTGGGCACTTCCCCTTTGCTCACAACCCTGCCCTGCCTCAGTGTAGGCCAATTTAATCGGATCTCGGTGGTCACTTCCTGGACTATCGTCCTGACTTAGTGACCCCTCGGTTGCCTGCTTTTGATTCACCTGCTTCCAGAATCACTCCTGATGAATTCCTCTACCCCTTTGGCTTGTTGATAGAATAGTGGTCCCCTCTATAACTTTTCATCCTTCTAGCTAGCGATGGTCTTCGTATCTGCATAGCTAAAAAGCACTTAAGGGAATGAAGCTCATTTTGATATTTGGTCTACGAAAAAACTAGGAAGATCTAGCCTTCTTAGGAGAGGCAGTGAGGCTGCCTGAGCTCCCATCCCAACACCACTCCTGACCATTTCTGAGACTTTACACAGGTGACTCAATCTCACTGGGCCCCACTCATTAACTGTAAAACAGGGATAGTAGTAGTTTCTACCTCATAGGGCGTTTCTGAGCATTAAAATTTGTTAATATATGCAAACCACTTAGAACAGTGGTAAGAATAATATATCTGCTTACCAGCATCATTGTTGTTACTAAATACACAAGTAACACAATACGGGGTCAGTTGTGATAATGATTTTATTATTTTTCCGTTGTAAAGATCTAAAGCACTGTGTTGCTTTATTCTAATAGCCAATAATTACTGGTGGACCATATTACTGTTTGGGTTATAATAGCATTTCATTAGGTTCAAATATAAAAATATGTCTTCTGAGTTTGATGGAAATGTGGTTGCAGTGTTGGTCATATTGCAGTTTCATACTCTTGCCAGGGGAAATATTGTGACTATAGGAGTGCTTTTATCTCAAGTTATGAGGGAAAGTTTT
This sequence comes from Equus caballus, assembly GCF_041296265.1. Taxonomy (NCBI): domain Eukaryota; kingdom Metazoa; phylum Chordata; class Mammalia; order Perissodactyla; family Equidae; genus Equus; species Equus caballus. The sequence continues at coordinate 45,722,172 of NC_091704.1, forward strand.
TACTGAAGCCAGGATGAGGGGGAGATCTTGTCACATTGCCATCAGAATGAAAAAGAAAAGTTCACGTGCTGCTCCTGCTGCTTGTTTGTATAAAGAAAGCTCAGCCTCAGATCACTGGGAGCAGAGAGCACCGCCTTGGGGAGTAGCCCTTTGGAGGCCCAGAGGACGATTGAAAGAAAGGCAGTCTAATTTAGTAAGATGGTGGGCTGAGCTGCCGAGTTCCACTCTCAGCAAAGGCTTCTGCTTGAAAACAAACAAAGGAAGATGCAGGTGGCGAAGGGGGAAGCTGTGGAATAGACCCAGGAAAGCTGAGCTAAATCCAACTCAGGATGCAGAATTAAAATATTTACTCTGGCGTGGACAGGAATGGCTGGGTTGAGTGTTTGCTCTGCAATCTCAGCGGTATCTTCTCTCCCGGACACTTCTCTGTCACTACCAGGCTTGAAGCCTTTAAAATGCCAGCGCTTCATTTTTCAGGCAGAAATCCAGATTTAAGGAGAAGGAGCCCCCCATATCAGGAGATCATGGAGCCCTTTGCTCCAGCCACGTTGGAGCTATAGAGAAGAGAAAAGGCAAGGATCCCTCTCGTGATTCACCCTGTCCTCTGACCTGAACTCCTATTCCAACTGATTGACTGGATATGGAATTTTTAAACTATTTTATCCATTCAATTAAAAAAGTTATTGAATACAAGTGCATGTATCATCAGTGCACAGTTTATAACTTTCACAAACTAAACACACCCATGTAACAAACACCCAGATCAAGAAACAACATGCCCAGCCCCCTAGAGGCCCTCCTGTGCCTCTGTCTTCTACCCTGACTTCTAACAGAATAGATTACTTTCGCCTTTTTGGTACATCATATAAATGGAATCATTCAGCCTGTACTCTTTTGTACCTGGCTTTTTTCCCTCGACATTACATTGATGAGATTCATCCATAATGTTACATTTGGTTAGAGGTCGTCTTTGCTATGGAGATTCTATCATATGAATACTGTTGATGGGCATTTGGTAGTTTCCATTCGGGCTGTATAACTAGCGTTGCTGTGAACATTCTAGTACATGTCTTTTGGCGAACACATTTTGGGGCATATATATATGTGTGTATTTGGGATACACATACACACACAAACATATATACTCCCTTCATACCTGGCAGTGGAATTGCTGGGTCTTACAATATGCATATATTCAGCTTTAGGTTGATACAGACAGTTTTACAAAATGGTTGTACCAATTTAGTGTATGGGGGTTCCATCTGCTCTCCATCCAACTTTTGTCTCCCTAGATTCTAACTTAGCATTCTTTTCAAAGTAGAGCTAATATTGTTGCTGCTCACCTCGGCTGCTCTCTGTCTGACTGATGAGATTTGTCCTTGAGCCATCAAGTCCCTAGTGATACAAACACAGATCATATCCTTGGTCTGGTTTTCCTTTGACCCTTGAGAATCCTATTGAGCATCTGTTGTCCGATGGTTGCAATTAAATGACTGAATCTCCTTGACCTGTTTATGACAAGGAGGGTGGAAAGACTTGGAATGCTTTTTCCTGATTCTGGAAAAAATGTTGGAGTTGGAAAATAAAGCCACTTTTTGGAATTGACAATCATTTTGGAGCTATTAAAAGGTTATTTAAGAAGCTTAATATGTTGATGCCAGAAATCTTTTTCATTCTCACCAAAGAATTCATTTTAATCCCATTGTTCAGTTGGATAAGAGTTGTTCCAATTTTAGAAGTCTCTGGATAGCTTCCATTGTGGATGTTTGGATGTTTTTACAAGCAGTGTATTTTCTTGTGGAATGTTTGGCAAACATTTGTAATAAAGATTTTGTATTTGAGGTTGTGGATCATCATCCAAATCAACCAAGTAATATTTAAATATTTAAATTAGATAGAAATGAGTGCTTTGATACCTCCCTTCCTTCCCCACCCCCCAAGTATTTCTCTTTAGCTTCCATCTTTCAGTAATTGCTTAGCAGTTTTCTCTTTTTATTGGGTTTTGGGCAAAAGATTTTTTTTTTTAAATATAACATCCATCTATCATAGTAACTTCTCCACTTTTAAGAGAACTAGTAAAATCACTGCTTTCTATGCTTCCTTTTACTTATAAATTAAGTTCTTGCAAGTAAGGATGACAAAAGCCGGTGGCTAGGAGTTGAAGAGGGCTTGTCCTGTGGGCTAGATAATTGGCCTGAAGGGAATTTAAATGCTGCTTTGCATGATGAATCCCCTTAAGATTCCTAGAAGTTGATGGTGCTGTGGAAACCACTGTAGTTAATGGACACTCAGTGGACAGCTGAGCCACCTGACCATTTATCACTCCCTGATCAGAAGAGCAAGTTAATCACTAATGCAGCTATTCTGGACCTAAGTGTCTGGAAATGGAATTGCTAGGTGAAAGGTTAAGTACATTTAAACATGTTAGAGATATTGCCAAATTGTGACCCAGAAAGTTTGCATTGCTTTTCACTCAATCCAGAGTGTACAAGAATGTCTGTTTTTCTCATCACCTTTTTAAAAACCTGTCACAAAAAGAAATACCTCTTGGCTTCCCTTGAGAGCCCTCCTTTCACAATTCCACTTTGCATTTCCTTAGCATCTATTTTTTTTTTCCCTATGGCTCATATTTTACACATTTTCACAGCTTGCTTATTTATCTACCTACTTCATCCAACCACTCAACCCATCTGCGTTCCTACCTAAGAATTAAAACCCAAGTGGATTGGAAGAATTGTTAAGCTCTCATTGGTGGATTTTGGCTTATTTACATTTTCAATTTCACAATAATTTAGGAAATAGACAAATTGGGTAAATTGAGGAATACCTGTATAATGATAAAGATATCAAGATTAGGACCATTAAATTATTCACAGTGATCAAGGTCTTTTCCTTGGCACAGGATGGTTGCGGGGAGGAGAGTATGAGGCTATGAGGGACAGTGCAGTGGTTAAAAGCCAAATTGCTTGTGTTTAAATCGCTGCTGTGCCGCTTACTCTCTATATGACATTTAGTAAGGAACCTGGGTCATCTGTAAAATGGAGCAAATAGTTGTCCTTACCTCATGGAGTTATTGTGTAGAATAAATGACTTAATATATGCAAAGTGCTTCTGATAAAATCTCACACAGGGCCATTATTATTAGTTCCGGGCTATTTTTATTAGTCTATTGCTTTCTTTTCTTTAATGCACTTAACTATTTCCTTAGACAAGAAGATGAAAAGTCTGCTCTGAGTTCCCTTCATGAGACTAGCTGAAACTTGGATGCTTAGGGAAGTGGTTTCCTTGAAAGGACTGAGATTTCCTGACTGAAAAATAGGCAAAATTGGTGTTAAAAGAAAGTGGCAAGGGAGGGATGCAAATTTTGTTTTATCTATTTAAAAATATTCTCTGCATGAGCCTCGGTCTTTCACCTATTTGATGGACACAGCGGCTAGCAGAAAATGGGTGCCTCTTTCTTCCTCCTCCAGCTCATCTGGCAAGCCTTCAGCAAGGAAATACAAGCCAGGCAAAGCCCCCGATGCCGGGATAGGACAGCCTTCTTTTGCAGCCTTCCCTGGCCAACGGCACCTCTTTTCTGTGACACTCACAAAAAAGAGCCAAAAAACTTGGAGTTTCTTTCTTAATCAATCTCTGCTTACACTCGGCTTTTCAGCCTCTAACTCCATAGAGTTTCCTTAACTCTACAGTGGGATCAAAATTGTCATTGTATCCGTGTCCCTAGATTTTTCCCTCCTCAAACCAATAAAATAAGGATTCCGCTTTGTCAAGCTCAGTGGCTCTCCCCCTAGGCTCTGCGGAGACTTTAGTTGTGCTAGACCAGTTCTTTTATAATGTACAGGCAGGAGGAAGGTGAAAGGGGAGAAGAATCCGAAGCCCCTGGGCTTGGGCTGGGGGAGGAGATTTTTGGAGGAATTTTGGAGAGATGCTGTGAGTTTAAGAGATTGATCCTCTGATCCTCATCATGATGAGTCATCATTGCACGTCACTTACTTGAGTTATTTTAAATTTATGTTGTTAGTGGCTGAACTGTGTTCCTTTGTTCATATCAAAATATAATTTTCAATGAATAAAAAAGCATAATTCTGGTAAAAATTATGGTGAACATGTGCCAGGTTTTAATTACCACAGTAATGAGGGAACCAGCAGGATGGGACAAAGCTGATTCAGAGGAGGACAGGAGAAACTCATGCGTTATGTGGCCAGTACAGAAAAAACAAAAAAGAACACTGCAATAAAGAAGAAACTGCAAGATTGCTAAATTAGATACACAACTGGTTCATTTCCTACAGGTCAATAAAACTGTAACTTTTGGGGTTATCTTGTCTATTGTACAAAAAGCATTTGTAGTTTATAAGTTTTCTACAAATTAACATCTATCTTTACAGAGTTGTCAAATGCCTGGGCCTTTATCAATGGTAAATAGTAAGTCAAACAAAGTTGTATCCCGAGCCCAGAGAGTCAGATGAACCTTGGGTGGTCTTGTTAGACAGCTCCCTGCATGATAACAAAGATTACCCAGTTATCTTTTTGCTTTTCTTCCCAGTTCTGGATAATTTTTCTTAATTGTCCTTTGTGTGGTCATAAACAGTCTTCCAGGATTATTTTTGATCACAAAAGAAAGCTGGTTTCACGTGTTTTGTATTCTTTGGCTGCTTCATTTACAGAGGAGCAGTGTATAACACATACCACCATTCTTGTACAGCCAACGCATCTACAGCCGTGAGAAGCCACACAACGACAGAAGCCAGAGAACTGGTTTTGGTCTGGAGAGTTTGTAAAGAATCTAGGCTTGCATCTCAGTAATCTCTATTATTCCAAAGATCACCTCCCCAAGTGTTTGTTTCTTTTAATCATCTTATATGCTTATTTATTCTGAAGCTAGAGAAAAAAAATTAAGAAATTCGTCTCCATCCTGGTTTTACCTACAATGCCTACAGCTGCATGTGAATTATTCTCTTCCTGAGGTCCCTCCAAATTGAGACTTTAGCCAGGAAGTGATCCTCCTTGCTGCCTGTAAGTCTAGAACCCTGTAAGCCACAGAGTAGATACATACCAATTTCCCAGGACAGTTTCACACACATTGGTTCCACATATGGAGCTCAACTTTTGTTGCTTAATAGTGGGCTTGTCGTACCAGATGAAATGAGACCTCACTCAGGTATGACACTCCAGGTATGGCTTCAGTTTTGTAATCAGTTTGTTCAGTTATCTCTCTGTAAAAAAGAGAACAGATTTTTAATAAATCTATTCAAATAACTCTCTTTCCACGAGAGGATCGTGGTACTGACGTCAAGATGAAAAAGTAAGTTGTTGGCTTTTTCGCCGTATAGTAAGTGCCATAGATGATTTGTTTCTTACAAATACCTTGGCAATAACATTTTTTCTCAATTTAGGGTTTAATTTTGAAAAGGTGACATCAAAAAGAGCCATCAAAGGAGAGTAGATAGTTTATTCAATCAGAAACCTACTTGCCAAACAGCAAGGAAAGGCTTTGCTTTGCTACCTATTTATCAGAATGATAATCCAATATTTAAAAATAAATATGTCAAAAATAACATAATTGTCAGGAACTTTAGCCCTTTCAGCACTCTGTTCTTTGTTTTTGAAAAGTCAAGGACATACAAAGTCAGCACAAACCACAAAAAGTACTCTGGGGAGAAGCAAAATCTGTTATCTGGATGAATTACACAGAAGATAAAGAATAAATTTTACTACCTCTTGTTACGAGCGGACTGAATATTCCAAGACTAATTTATCATTTTAATGGAAAGAAAACCACATTCTAATTTTGCATTAATAGAATATTTGGCAGTAAGGAATTCATGAGGATTTTTTAAATGAAAATTGAACCAGCTTTGTCAACGTTTTTAAGAAATTTCTTCTTTTCAGTCTTAAGTTTGCCGGTTTTATAAATTAAGGCAAATAAACTTGCTTTTTCTTCCAACCCTCTACATCCTGTTTCCATGCAGGTTTTGGCTTTTGCTATCTTTTTTCACAATCTAGCACAACCAGATATTTTATACTTTATATTTTCATTGATAAACAAAAACACATCCCACTATATTGCATACATATATTACATATTTATTTGGTACTATTGTGCTCAGTGCAGCCTCAATCACTCATCTTATTTACATCTTTTAACTCAAGTATCTAATTTCTGTTTCATGGTGAAAACTGGGAGGTAATATTTAAGAACCGTTTGTTATATTGAAGCCCCACAACAGACTAGCAAAGTTCATGAACACAAATGACACAACCTACTTTAGCCATATGCATCTCTTTGACACACGCACACCCTGGGAGCCTGCAGCATCACTTCTACAACTAGGCTAAACGCAGATACAGACACAGATATGCATTCAAACCAACCAATAAGCTCATATCTAGAGTGAAAAAAAAAAGAACCCCTGCAAGTCAACAGACCCTGAGAATAATTACTCAGTCTACATTTTTAGGGGGTTTTCCTATCCTTCAGCCATGACATATAAACAGCCATGGACCATTACTTTATCAGACATTCAGATACAGACAAGTGGCGTTACAACCAAATCCCACACCTAGTTTCTGGTCTCTCCCTGGGGGCCGGGTGTCCACCCAAGTTGACCACATTCTCAGCTGGAAAGGAAATCGTTGTCCAACTAGATCTTTAAGACTCTCACTCTGCAGGATGATACCAGAATAACTAGGCTTTAATTTTTTTTTTTCAGAAAAATAGCCCTTAATTATTTTTTGCAGACATAGTTTTGCTTCTATTGCCCAGTGCATTTTTGTTAGATTGACAGTCTGACTTGAATAACCAATGGTATTTCCCTTTCTCAGTAATGGCTGAACCATAGCCAAGTTGGTGGACCAAGCAAAGCAAGTAAAGACGGAAGACAGTAACCAATTTTTTAATGTCTCATTATTTTTCACTCATTTCATCTTCTTTTTCTAATTTTTCTTTCCTTCTTGTTGTTTTCTAATTTAAGTTATATGGCCATAGTGTCTATATTTGGGAGCCTTTAACACACTAACTCCCAAACACATTAAAACTCCTTTGTGACATAAAGCAGGGTATATAGAGAGATAAATCAAACTCCCATACTGGTCCATTTACACATTCCTATTTACAATGCCCTTATAGTTTTGAGGATCAGAAGTACTTTAGAACAAACAAGAAAAAATTGCTCTAGCTTTAAATCTATATTTTCAAAAGCTCTTGGGAGAACTAATAAGGACATTATTTTACATGGTGGTGCTTTCTACTTACTTAGTTCTGTTTTGCTTGCCCAGAACTTAAGATTTCCTCAGCAGTGAGCAAATAGCGCTCGCGGCTGCTGCTGACTGGACACATCCATATACAATAAATCTTGATAAAACAATGTGCGCTGAGGACTGCAAGTATAGCTCCCTGATTGGCCCTTTTGATAATGCTGATTGTTTCCTTTGTTGCATTTCACACTGTGAATCAAACTCCTGTGTAGGAAGCATCTCCTTAGTTTCAGAAACGTCAATTCAGAGCTTTAAGGCCCCCATTACAGGCCTTCCACAATTACAAATCCAGTGTGGATTTTGGGGTATTTGACTAGTATTTGTTTAAAATCAAGATGTGAATCCCTACCAAGTCCTAAATTTATCTTAAAATGAGGCCAAGCTACATGGAGTCTAGCCAGATCCTTGTGTTCCGCCATGACCTGAATTGCTGTTGGGTCCAAGCCATGACCCAGCCAGTGGTCCACAGGCAACTTGGTGATCCCAGCCAGATGTTGGGTTGAGTGAGCCAAAGTTCCAGTGTCCAGCGGGAGGACATTGTATTAGCTTATCTCATCTGGATCCACTTCTTTGCATAACAGGGAGTCAATAAGCTCAAGGGGAGTGAGGTTTGAGTGGAGAGACCAAACTAGTTCATCTTTGCCAGTTTATTACATGAATAATCACAGCTTCTCACCTACTTCAGTGACCTTGGACTTGGCCTGTTTCCATCCTTTACCTTGTCAAACATCATGAACTCTTTCCCCCAAATCTGGCACCCCTAAAACCATTGGTGACTTCACTCACACTCACACGCAACTAAATCCATGCAGTTAATGCTGCAAACTCATCCCACGCCTGCAAGAGGCCAATCTGCTGTAAAGATGAGGATTTCATGACTTTCTTTTCACAAACTGCTTTCTCCCCTCTGTGCAATTCTTTTCCATCCCTGAGCTTTATCCTCATCTATATTTGAAACCTACCTTTGAAGAGCATTTGAAAACTTTCTAACTCTCTGGGGTAGTATGTGTTTTTGATGGATGTGTTGAGACCTGCTCTTATCATCTAGAGCCCTGAGGCTGCCTTTGCTGTTAACTGACAGTGTGTCTTTTAGGTTTTCCAGTCAGATTTATTTATTGGATCAATTACTAATAGTAATAGATAACATTAATTAAATGTTTACGTTGTGCCAGCTGCTGCTATAGGTGTTATATGCATCACCTCATTTAATGCTTACAATAATTCCATAAGATAAATTATGCTATGTTCCCAATTTACAGATGAGGAAACTGAGCCAGAGAGAAGTCAAATAAATTATCCAGAGTCACTCAGGAGTTACTAAGAATTAGTGCTAATTTGGCTTTGAAACTCTGCAAGTAAGCATTATTTTATACTCAAAACTAAGATTGAGATACTGGTCTCTGTTTTCATATGTCCTCAGGGTCACTCCATCTCTCCAGGGTCCATTGTATTCTCTGTGTTTAACTGGTAATTGTACCTCTGAATTTGGAAAGATAGTAAATTCTATAATTCCAGCTCTGTAGACATTCTCAGAGAGGAGGCCAGAAGAACAGTGAGGGAGGCACTGATGATGCTCACTTATCGGCATTAATTTTACCTTTTGCTTCTATGGAAGGACATTGCTTGTGTACCTGTTGACATAATTCCACTCTTTCAGAGAGTGGCGGTAAGAAGTGGTGCTTGGAGCATGCAGTGTGTTTGGAAGGGCACGAAGTCTGTTTGTGTAGCATGGACCCCAGGTTCTGGAGGCCTCGCTGGGCCAGCTGCAACTCGGCAAGGGCTTTAATTTAGAATTTCTTGAGCCACTTGTGGATCCAAAGTATGTCATATGTGTTTCAAAATAATAATGGAAAAGGAAGCACAAACAGTGAGTCAGCTGTAAAAATTGTATGATATCTAACAATGGGGCCAAGTTACCAATGGTTGTCACCCCTGAGGGTAATCAGTGACAAAGTGCCTTGGAAAGTTCTGTGTTGATTTGGATGGGAGGGTGGGGTGGGGCTGGAGGAGGGGGAAGGTTTGGAGTCCTGGGAATGATTTGAGTGAGGGAAATCAGTTACTAACCTGGCTGCGATTTGGATATGAAGAGCAATGTCTGGATCCTGAGCTGGGAATAAAGCCAGCTGAGGAGGCAGAACATGGTGTTTGGAAATAGTGGGGGTGAAAGTTTTTATTGGGCCATTCTGTGCAAGAGAGAAGAGGCAAAAATGATCACATCATTTCTAATGTGCCTCCTGGGTTGCCATCTCTCAAGGCCTGCCTAACTGTTCACGATAGTCTCTTCTGCCACTTGCCTCACATTCACTATGTCCCAGCCAATCTTTCTAATAATTTCTAGTACCCCCTAAGCTTGTTCCTGTCACAGGAACTCACACTTACTCTTTTTTTTATGTCTAGAATATTCTCCCTCTGTGCCTGCACATGAGCCTTTCATCATCTAAGTCTCAACTTAAATGTCACTTCTTTGAAGTGTCTTTTTCCTGATCACTTTATCTAAAATACGTTCTTCCCTTACACTGCTGTTTATCGCAGCAGCCTACCTGTGTCTTTCCTGGTGCACGTTACAACCTCTAACTTTTGATCAGTTTGATTGTCTCCCTTGTTTGTGGTGATTCTTCATCATTAGATTCCAATCTCCATGTGGCCAGTGCCCGTGTCAATATTGTTCACAGCTTTCTCCTCAGTTTCTAGTACAGTGACTAGCTCATGACAGATGCTTAATAAATGTTTGTTTCAAAGGGAGGAAGACTTGGAGATTTGGGGTTAGGAAAAGGAGGCACGGTGAGCCTCTGGAATGGTTTGTGGTAGGATTCATCCTTCGGCCTCAGCTCCTTGGCTCCACGCTCCAGAAAGTTGATCTGACCAATGATTTAACAGGCTACTTAAGCCTTCCAGAGTTGTTTTTTTTTTTTTTTTTAATGCAAATCTTTAAGAATAATTCTGAAGTAATATCAGTTACTAATTTCTAATATGTACACAGAATGTTTTATAGAATGGTCATACGTATTATATCCTTGGATTATCATCATAGCCCTTGGAATTGACAAGGACACATGATTTTAATCCCATTTCAGAGATGAGGAATTAGCCTCAGAGAGTTTGAGACTTTCCCAGTGTCAAGTGGCTGAGTAGAATACAGGATGCTTGGTTTGTATGGATTGCTTTTTCCATTACATCTTTTTCAGACAATATTTGTTTCATTTATTTTTATATATTATTTTCATGGTAGATTGATTGCACTTACGGTCCCAAATTTTGATCTCTTTCTTTATCTACATCTTTGGCTACATGACCCTGAAGTCTCTCTCACTTTCTCCTCTGGGTATGGCTTTGTGTATAATTCTGACTTTTAAAACCATAGATATATTTCACATTTTCAGAAAAATGAAGAAAGAACTAAAATCATCCAGGATGTGTGTGTGGGGAGAATCAAAATGGAATACAACCAGTAGCAAATAAACCTAACTGTATTATAAATGAGTAATACAACCACAGTGAAGTGTGCAGAGAAGAAAAGAACCGACTTAACATAAGAAAGTCGTGCTTTGACTATGTCATAAAGCTAAAGGCTAAAAAAAAAAAAAGTACACAACTACTGCTCTCTAGTTAGTAAATTTGTTTTTCACACGGGTATAGATTAGCACTTCTGAAACTCTTTTACATGTATTGGAGGACAGAGAAAATAAGTAAATATATTGTGGATAATAAGAATCAGGTTTCTCAATGGTGGAGAAAGAAGTTATAAACAAAACAAGAGGAAGGCTAAATAAACCCTATGATGTTGGATACCCAGAGGTATCAGTATGAACCTAGGTTTTTAAGAGATGGATGGATGGATGGACAGATGAATAGACAGATAGATAGATAGATAGATAGATAAACAGACAGACAAATATAGAAGTTGATATTGATGTGTGTATAACTATGTGTGCACACATGTATTTCCCAGCTCTGTCTTTTGAGAGAGCCTAAAAGCAGTGACATCCCAGGAACGACAAGCACATCTAGCACCCAGATCTTGGTTTCTAATACCATTCTACAATAAAATGAACCTGGGTTTGTTGATGAAGCAGTTGATTCCATGTCTAGGGCAGGGAAAATACAAGATGAACATGGACCATCTTATGATGCCAGAAAACAGAGAAGTGGTAAAAAATGTTGGACATGTTGAAAGTACCCAGAGCCAACTTGAAGGAACTCCCAATGGCCAAAGCTGCAACAATTTAATTAACAAAATAAAGGCTGACAGTACTGGATTGTAACCTGTAGAATAAAATAAATATTCACAAGTCTAAACTGTTATAAATAAATCATTGAAAAGGAGGTGAGAGACAAGCTTTTCCTTACATTAAAATTCCAGTTAATAAATGTAAAAGGAATGATGGAAATAGATAATCACTATTTCTTAGAGCAATAATTGTTGCAGGCAAGCTTCACCAGTGTTTGCTAACATTAGTGGGTAAAAATATGATGAGTAACAAGATATTTTTGTAATTTCAAAGTATCTCCCTACAAAATACTTATTAATTACCAAGGGACAAATAGGAACTTCACAGTAGAGAAATCTGGCAGATACCACCCTAATCAATTGATAAAAGTTAGCCTCATCAATAATGAGATGTAGTGACATCATCTACCTCTTGATGTAATGCACTGGAAAGGGCATGGCATCATGTCTGTGGTATTTTTGCCCAAAATGCATAATCTGATTTAATCCTGAAGAAACCAGACAAACCCAAATTGAGGGTTATTATGGTATGAAATAACTGGCCAGATCTCTTCACAAGTGTCATGTTCATGAAAGACAAAGAAAAACTGAAGAACTGTGCCAGATTTGAGACACTAAGGAAACAACGTGACAACTAAACACAATGTGGGATTCTGTATCAGAGCCTACATGGATGGAGAACATTAATTGGACTTGTAGGAACTTGATAAGGTTACAGGTTAGATAACACTGTTTTATGTCAGTGTTAATTTCCTGGCTTTGACGGTTGTATTATAATCAGGTAAAATGTTAACATATGGGGAAGCTGAGTGAAGGGTATACAGTAACTTGTACTATTTTTGCAGATGTGTTATAAATTTTAAATTACTTCAAAATGAAAAGTTAAAAAAAACAATAAACAGATGCAGTCGCTACCCTCAAATGTGGTCCCTGCCTTCAATGCGCTTACAGCCTAGGGCTGGAGATTGACATCAACGTAAAAACACTCAAATAAACGTAAATTTACCAGTGGGATAAGTCCTCCAAAATGGAGTACCTAGTGGGATGAGAACATGTTTACAGGGGATTTATTCTAGTTAGGGAGGTTGGGGAATGGCCCGCAAGGAAGGGACATTTGAGCTGAGAGCTGAAGGAAGCCTGGGAGTAAATGAGATGAAAGAGGAAGGAAAGAGAGTTCCAGGCAGAACGAACAGCATATATAAAGGCCCTATCATGGGAAAGAGCAGACGCATTCAAGAAATCAAACAATATAAATAAAAAAAAATAAAGCTAGTGGGGATGGAGTTCAGAGAATGAGGAACAGAGGAAGGAGATGGGCTGGAGAATTAGGTAGGCAGGAGAAAAGACAGACTGGGGTGGTTTCAAGAGGAGGATGTGGTGTTCAGGGAAGGTAGAGTTACCATTTATTTAGCATTTATTATATGCTAGACACAGCCCTGAAGTAGATACCTTACAGATGGAAAACTGGTCATATGCAAGCATCATTGAGAAACTACAGATTCCAGCGCTCTGGTTCTGCTGAAGCAGCACCAATACCACGAAGTTCTCCAAATCTCAAGAGCACCATGAGAAGGTCCTAGGGAAACTCTGATTTCAAAAGAAATGCGTTGTTGATTCATAAAAGAAAACAGCTCTCATCTAGGAGGGTTAGTGGTGGCGGAGATGAAAAATAGATTCAGTGCCATTTGCCACTCACTTGTCCTTTTAGCCCTGCTTTTGTATTGGATGAGTCAGCTCACTTGAAGCTCGTTGTTAAGTAGACTCTTCTTTATCCAGAATTATTAGCTGATGAAGGGTTCAGGGAAATTGCTCCTCCTGTTTGCCTTACACTGTTGTCTATGCCACCAGGCATCCTCAATGTTTAAAACCACACAAGATGATAGAAAGTATTCAACAGGAGAACTCAGGTGGGCACAAGGGTTTCTTTGATGATTGAGAAGGCATGCGTAGATCTTCACAGACTCATGATCACCATCAATGCCATATAATACTGTAGCAAAAGAAAGAATATTCTATAGTGAAGCTGGACTTATTCTAGAACAAATTCTGGAAGTTGCTTTATATAAATTATTGATATCCTTGCCTTTATTATTCGGTCAATTCTCTTTCTCTTGTGAAAGAGTGTCTAAGGCGAGAATGATGTCCTGGTTGTCTATCGGATTGAACTTTGTGCTTGTTAAGTTTCCGTGAACACAGTCATTTAGTGTCGTGTTAATAACACTTCTGTGGGATGGGTTATGCAAGACTTTAGTCTGTCTGTTGTAAGCCATCTGTGAATACCTAGAAAATCGATTTCATCCAGTGCATGCCCTACAAAAATCCTTTAAAGGTTGCTGTTGGTGGTTGTCACTCTCCTTTAATTTGGTATTAACAGGAAACCTGACAAAGGAAAATGGCAGGGATGTTTTGGGTTTCGTGGCTGTGGGGGATTTTCCATCTTCATTTCAAAGGGCTTAATGCAGACTGTGGGAAAGGTACTGTGCTGACAGTTATGTGGTTCGTACCTTCAAATTTTATCCCCACATGTTAAGTCTCCAGTTGGCAAAGGACCTGGAAGACTAGAGTCCCTGTCCCAATTGCCAGTTCTGAGTGTGGTTATTTGGAAGGTCAAAGCTGTGGGCTGGCTCCCACTTTGTATGGCAATCTCAAAGCACCTTTGCTGTGGCCTGGATGAGCTTTGTAATTTTATCTAATTTTATTTTATATTTTCAGCATATAAAATCTGAGGAGAGCTTCTCAGTAATTCTAGATGTCCAGATCTAGGTAACTTTTTACTGATTCAGACCTGCTGTCAGGGGCTATGCTGGGACAGGTGGGGTGGCTGTCAGTGCCACTCCTTTTTGAGCTTCAAGGGAAGCTGGAAAGAAGGAAGTGAACACTAGTCTGTATGGTCCATGATGGATGCGGTTGGAGCTCATTGGATCACACTCAATAGAAGGAGTAGCCAGGCAGCCACAGGCCCAGCTAGGAAGGAGGGAAGAAAGAACAGAGTGTGGATGACAGAAGTAAGTAGCTTTGCCTTACCAGGGAAACCGAAAGAGGATGAAGGATCTAAGCGTGGTCGAATGTTGGGAAGCAGAACCTGGAGAAATTCCCCCAGCAGGTGACAGCCCAGCTAGGCCTTGTTATAGGTAATTGTATTTGACTTACCTTATCTCATTTGTTTTTATTTATTTATGCACACATCTCTGATTTCCATGCCTGGGATTATATCATGCAAGCTATTGTTGTTATAGCCACTTGCCCTTTCCCTTCCCCACTTTCTCTCCTCAGAGGCTGCTCTTCTTGGTGCTAAGTCCACTCAAGCAGGAAACAGACCCGGAGCTCAGAAGGGCGTCTGAGCCAGAGGAGTTGTGAGTCACTGACTCTGGACCAGGAGTTCAGAGAATTAGATTTAGTTTTTGCTTTTGTTCCTACTGTGTGAGCTTGGACAAACACTTTCTTTATTTTAATAACATTTTTATTGAGATAATTGTAGATTCACATACAGTTGTAAGATATAATAGAAAGTGATCCCTTGTACCCTTCACCCAGTTTCCCCCAGTGGTAAATCTTGCAAAACAGTAGTACAATATCACAATAAGTGTGTTGACATTGACATAATCTACTGAGTTTACTCAGATTTCTCCAGTTTTACTTGTACTCATGTGTATGTGTAATTTGTTCTACACAATTTCATCACACGTGTAGTCTCATGCATTCACCAACACAGTCAGGATACTGAATAGTTCCATCCCCACAGGATCCCTCATGTTGCTTTTTTATAACCACACCCACCTCCCTCCCATGCTCCCCATCCCTCATTCCTACTCTCTGGCAACCACTAATCTGTTCTAAAATGTTTTCATTTCAAAATGTTATATAAATGGAATCACACAGTGTGTAACCTTTCAGGATTGGCTTTTTTCACTCAGCATAATTCCCTAGACATTCATCCAAGTTGTTGTGGGTATCAGTAGTTTGATCTTTTTTACTGCTGTGTAGTATTCCATGGTATGTATGTACCATAGTTTAATTGTTTACCTGTTGAAGGACACCTGGGCTGTATCTAGTTATTGGTTATTAAAAGTAAAGTTGCTATGAATGTTTGTGTACTGATTTTTGGATGAACTTAAGTCATTTCTCTAGGATAAATGCCCAAGAGTACAATTGCTGGGACGTGTGGTAATTTCACATGTAGTTTTATAAGAAACTGCCAAACTGTTTTCCAGAGTGTCTGTACCATTTTACGTGCCCACTAGCAGTGTATGAGTGATTCCATTGTTCCACATCCAATATCACAATAGTAATATTGTCACTATTTTTCATTTTAGCCATTCTGATAGGTATGTAGTGATGTCTCATTGGGGTTTTCTTTCTTTTTCTTTTTTTGTGAGGAAGATTGGCCCTGCACTAACATCTGCACCAGTCTTCATTTATTTTGTTTGTGGGTCACCACAGCATAGCCACTGACGAGTGGTGTAGGTCTGCACCCAGAAACTGAACCCAGGCCACCAAAGTGGAGCACTCTGAACTTAACCATTAGGCCACATGGTTGGCCCCTCCTGTGCCTTTTTGACATCTGTATATCTTTTTTGGTGAAATGTTTGTTTCTGTCTCATTTGCTCATTTTTAATTTGATTTTTTTTGGTTACTGTTGAGTTTTGAGAATTCTTTATATATTCTTGACACTAGTCTTTTGTTAGATATGTTGTTACAAATATCTTCTTCTAGTCTGTAGCTTGTCTTCACATCCTCTTCACATAGCTTTTTAAAAATAACAGCTTTGTTGAGCTGTGATTCACATAAATGTAACTCACCCATGTAAAGTGCGCGATTCAGTGGCTTTTGGTGTATGCACTGAGTGGTCAAGCCGTCACCACAGTCAACCTTAGAACATTTTCATCGTCCCAAATTGAAGCTCTGTACTTTACATTGGCTTTTGCGGAGCAAAAGTTTTTGATTTTGATGAGGTCCAATTTATCCATTTTTTTTCTTTTATGAATGATCTAAATCTAAGAACACTTTGCCTAGTCTTAGATCTCAAAGATTTTCTCCTATTTTTTCTAATAATTTCATAGTTTTACATTTTATGATTAAGTCCATACATTTTGAAGTAATTTTTATATAAGAAGTAAGATTTAGGTCAAAGCTCTTGTTGTTTGCCTGTCTGTCTTGCCTATGGATGTCCAATTGCTCCAGCATCTCCTCCATTGAATTGCTTTGCGCCTTTGTCAAAACTCGGCTAGGCATCTTCCTATGGGTCCATTTCTGGACTCTCCATTCTGTTCCATTGATCTTTTTGTCTATGCCTCCTAATTTAAGCTTTTTAAAATGCAGTTGACGTATCTGGAAAACAGGGTTAGTGATATCTACTCTCCTCCTCCCAGGTTGTTAAGAGAAGCAACTCTGATTGTGTAAAGATACATGCTCTGATTGGGAAGAGCAAGCTTCAGTCATCCCCTTTCAATTCTTTTAGCCTATCTGTTTGACATTGTTCGATATTCATATTTGTATGCTGGGAACCATGATGAGTTCCCACTCTGTATGGACGTGGAGATGTCCGCTTTATGGAGTCTTTGCCGCAGAATCAGAATTCCCGCCCAGCTTCCATCTGCAGCCCTTTTCTCCTCTCTGAATTCCTCCCATCATCCCAATTTGTGTAGGTTCAGAAATTCAAGCTCATTTTAATAAGCAAAGTGTAATGTAATTATAAAGGAGAGCTGATGTCCCCTAATCACTCGGCAAATGAAAATAGTTTAGGATTAGGCAGTTTGGAATTATCCAGGCCATTCTGAGTTCTCAAAAGCTACAGGATCCATCCTCCTCTCCTCACCTTTGCTCATCCTGCTTGCCCCATCTGTTCTCCTTTCTCCTCTGTCTGGTTACATTCTACCCACGTTGAAAGACCCACTTACCACCTTGAGAAGTAGGGCTGTTCCATCTGCTAACGGGACAGAGCACCTCCGTGAAAGTAAAGTTGACTTTATTCATCTCTGTCATTTCAGGGCTGGCATGGTGACTGGAAACTACCAGGTGCTCATTGAATCCAACTTTCCTGCATCTCTTTTCCCTCAAAACTGATATCACCACTTAGCAACATTTAATCACTTATTGTTTTTATGATTGTTTCTTCCTGTTGGTTTTTTTCTTCTCCAATAAATGAGATAATATCTTGAGGTTAAAAAATATAGTTTATACTTTATTTGTTCCCAGAGAGGCTAGTGCAGGCCTGTTAGGTTCTGAATACACGCACAATATCTTATGCCTAATGAAATATCACAGTTTAAGTGTATGGAATTCCTACCCCATTTTTGAGAAGAGAAAATTCCAGAACCTCTATCTCTAAAGCCAGGAGACTCGAAGCGACATCTCAGAGAGGAGTTATGTGGGGTAGATGTGTGATGAGAGCTGCCCTCTTGGGCTAACAAATGAGGAGTTAGGTGGAAGATTAGAATGCAACAGTTAGACACTTGCTCTGTAAAGTGCAAAAAAGCAAACAGACCTACAGAGGACAGTATCTCAGGTTGACAATATTAAGCCAAAAAGAGCTACCCAAGAAACTCTAATGGGCTCAAGAGGGCAGAAGTGGGCAGAGGCATAGAGGGTGAGCCAGGACTGGTTCATCAGCATCGATGGATGGATTGTAACCCCCAGACAGGAGGATCAAGTCACAGAGGGCAGGACCAGCCAAGCTGCAGTCCAGGGTCAAGGAGAGATCCAGGGAAATAACTAATTAATGTTATTGTCATACATACTTTGTTTCACTGGAATGTTTTGGAAATGAAATTTCTGGCTAATTAAAATGTTAACTGAAGCTTATTTAGAAAAGTCTTACTTTGATAACCCCACCACTGAAATGTTAACGCCTTCATAAGCGACTGTGAAACAGTGGTGGTGATGAGTCTCTTTGAGAACCTAAAGGTCACAGTGGGACTTATTGATGTAGCAATAGAAAGTGCAGGAGAATAGTTCATCTGTATTCAATTCAACATCCACAATCTACCATGGAAGTTCCTTTTTTTAAAATTCATTTTTTAAATTGTGGTAAAATCCATATAACATAAAATGTGCCATTTAAGCTAATTTGTGTACATTTCAGTGGCCTTAAATACATCCACATTGTTGTGTAACCATCACCACTATCTATTATCTCCAGAACTTTTTTCATCTTCCCAGACTGAAACTCTGTACCAATGAAACAATAACTTCTCATGATTTCCCTCCCCTGCCAGCCCTTGGCAACTACCATTCTGTTATCTGTCTCTGTGAATTTGAGTACTCTAGGTGCTTCGTATTAGTGGAATCTTACAGTTTTGTCCTCTTGTGACTGACTATCTCACTTAGCATAATGTCCTTAAGTTTCATTCATGTTGTAGCACATTTGAGAATGCCCTTCCTTTTTTAAGGCTGATCTCTCTCTTTCTCTCCTCCCTAAAAAAAGAATATGGAAAAACAATAGGCAAAAATTATTTGCTTCTGAATGCTGCTTTCTTGTCGCTTTATACTAGTGGGTGAGGAACTGAGATATTTTACAAGGCAAGGACAGGGATGAGGCAGCCACGCTGGCCAAAGTCATGCCTCTCCCCAGTCAGTGGAATTAAATAAACTAACTGAAAATAAGTGGAAGTAGTGTTTTGACCTATCATGAACATCATATCTTTAATTGCAGATAAGAGTGAGGAAAACAAAATAACATTTATTGTGACTGTGGTATGTGGCAGTTATTGTGTTTGACCTTCATCTCACATTCTAATTTACTCCTTCCTTATGGCAGTTCTAAGTCAGACATTAGACAAAACAGCAAGTAATCAGGAGACCCTGGATTAATAGCCATGTGCCTTGAGCTCCAAACAAGTGCCATGCAATAAAAATACTATGTGAGCCACGAATGCAAGTCACATATGTAATTCTCAGTTTTCTAGCAGCCAAGAAAAAAGAGAAAAATAAAAAGAAATAAGTGAAATTAATTTTAGTAATTTACTTAACCCAAAATATCCAGAAGATTATTGCAATATATAATCAATCTAGATTGTTTATGTGATTGTTTACATTCTTTTTTTTTCATACCAACTCTTTGAAATCCAGGGTGCATTTTGCATCTACAGCACATTTCAGTTTTGACTTGGCACATTTCATGTGCTCAATCGCCACATGTGGCTTGCCGCCTGTGTATTGTTCTGTCTTCTCTGGACCATAGTGTTCTTTCTATTGCCCCAGGAAGTGTGTTTATCTGGCCAAGTTCATTGTCTCTCTTTATACTTCATGTATCTCTAGTTCATTAATGGAAATGCTGGCTCTTATTTTCAAAGCTCTTTACCAGCCGCAAACCTTCATAGAAGAATGGCTGGCTTATTACTTAGAGAGAATAATTCCGTTTCTTCTCCTTAATTTTTGCATTCCCCTGCAGGTCTATTTCTCTACCTCTGGAGAACCAGGAAATGGATGAATAGACAAATTGGGTAGATTTATATTTCTCAATAATTATGTAGGTTACTATGTGATTGCTGTTGCTAGGGGAGCATTTAGGTGGTTGGAGAAAATAGCTTTTGGTTACTCAGTTAAAAGGCTGGACATTAACAAGAGAATTAATTAGAGAAGAAACTCAGAAAAATGCTGCTATTAAATTATAGAATTGTGGTGAAGAAAATAAAAATAGAGTCTTCACCATATTTTAAAGTTTATTTTTCCAACTATAAAAGTGATATAGAAAATGCAATAAAGTGGATAAGAGAAAAAATTACCCACAACCTCACTTTCTCTAATGAGCTTCCAAGAAATTTCAGAGCTGAAATGGGAATGTCTTGTTATTTTGTGGGTTCCCTTGTCCCTTAGAGGCAGGAGAGCACCTTACTCCATAATAGAGTTTGCTTTAGGAAACAAAATTTGCCCAATTTTGACATGTGTGTACTTTTGTTGTTAGCATTCTACTTTGGGGGTTAGGGGTTGGAGTTGGGTAACTGGGCTGAGAAAAGTGTAGAGGTTGTGAAGGAGAAAGAAATGACTAAGTTAACATGATGGCTCATTAAGCCTTAATGTTGGATGACATGTTCCTTGCATAGATGGAGGGGGCCCTAAAGGGAAGTTGGGAAAGGATGAGTTCAGTATTTGTGGGATTCAGATGTCTCATCAGAGCCGGTCCATGACCATCAGCTGTGGCCTTGGGTGTCTTGGGTTGTGGCCCTGACCCTACATAATTGGAGTCTAGTCCTTTCTGTGAGGGACTTTCTCTTGCCCCAAGATAACTTCTGGAACTTTTCCAGATAATTGTTCTTCTTCTGGTCATTGCCACCTTCAGCATTTGAAATACTCACTCTCGTTCTGGTAGGTAACTCCTCCCCAGAGTGAGGAGGAGAGACAATATGGAGGGGGACTCAGGGGCCTGCCTGATCCTTATGTGGCCCTTCGCCAGTGTCTGCTTCTCAGCCTGGCCTATCCTATGTGAGGGAGGCCCAGGGTGACTTTGGAACCTGTCATCAGCCCTGTGAAGGACCTAGCGTCCTGTCACCCTTGATGTTGCCTTTGTCTTCAGCTATTTGAGACCAGTTCAGCACCAGCAAATTAATAGATCCTGCCCAAATGAGCCCTGTGAGTGGCTTATCTACTTCCAGCTTCTCTAGAGTGCTCATCTTTGTTACTGGCCTAAAGTCATGCCCAAAGGGGCTCATGTTTGATGAATGAATGATACAATTCAGATTAGGTTCACTAGAAATATGTAAATACCACTTTTTTCTCTTTTGTTTACTGCTCTGTATACCACCCCAACCCCACAAATAAACATTAAGTGAATGAACCCATATACTCATTAAGCAAATAATTATTGAACATTAAAAGACGCCGGGCGCAATGCTGAGTCTTGAGTTACACAGATGACTGAGACAGTGATCCAGTTCTCTCTTGAAAAGAAAGTTGTCCTTCTCAGGAAGATGCTGTCCAAAACAGCAGGCTGACCCAGGCACAGGAAAATTAAACAAAACACAGAGCTTTGAGCTAAGAGATTACAGTGGCAAATTCATTTTATTTGCTACATTTCGTAATAGATAAAATCCTGCCTTTGGTTCATAACAAGAATTATATCATTCTGACCTTTACTAGAAAAAAGCAAATTGCAGAATCTCTCTTTTTGGCACTTGTCACAAGAGCAAAGCGATCCATGATTGCAGGTGATAAAATGTCCCTGAGGATTATAATTTATGTCTCCTGAGTTCCCCCTGTTCTGAATTCCTTTGTCAGTCTGTGATGTCCCAGAGGGCAAAGAAAAAACTGCGTTCAGTGCCTCTAGACTATTTAGAAAAGAGATTCCTATAACACATTGGGAAACTCTATACTGTATAGCATTTCCTACTCAACGAAAACATTTTGTAAAGTAAATATATTATTTTGTAAATATAGTGTGGCTGATCATGAAAAGTGACACAAACATATTGTAGATTAGAAACCCCTAACCCTTACCTCCAGTATGGGAAACAAAAATTCTGGATAAAGAGCTTTAAAAAATATTTCTTTTCCTTAAATGCAGATAGTGGAGTGGGCATGAACATGAGTGAGGTTCTCAGAGGCAAAAAGAAAAAAAGAAAAAAGATGAGAATGCAGACACCAGAGGTTAACCAAATGCTGAAGATGATGGCTTCCCTGGAGTTCTGAACTCTGCCTTTTAAGAGCCCACGTGTAGGGTACTGAGGACAAGTTTCTGAGCTCATAAAAGGTAGAGAACATCTTCTCATGAGCCTGTTGGCCATCTGTATACCTTCTTTGAAAAAATGTCTGTTCATATCCTCTGCTCATTTTTTGATCAGGTTTGTTGTTGTTGTTGTTGTTCTTGTTGTTGAGTTGTATGAGTTCTTCATATATTTTGGATATTAACCCCTTGTTGGATATATGATTTGCAAATATTTTCTCCCAGTGGGTAGGTTGTCTTTTGGTTTTGTTGATGGTTTCCTTTGCTGTGCAGGAGCTTTTTAGTCTAATGTAATCCCATTTGTTTATTTCTTTTGTTTTCCTTGTCTGAGGAGACATGATATTCAAAAAGATACTGCTAAGACTGATGTCAAAGAGCATACTGCCTTATGTTTTCTTCTAGGAGTTTTATGGTTTCAGGTCTTACATTCAAGAATTTAATCCATTTTGAGTTAATTTTTGTGTATAGTGTAAGAGAATGATCTACTTTCATTCTTTTGCAGTCTATGCAGAAGTCTAAATATAATGATGCACACCTGAAATTTATTTAATGATATAAACCAAGGTGACCTCAATTAAAAAAAAAAATGAAGAGCTGGAAGGAGACACTGCATAAAGCTGAAACTGAAAAAGTACTAGAAACCAGAGCAAACCAATTACCTGACAAAAAATGCCCCACAGAGGGAAACTTCAAG
Organism: Equus caballus; assembly: GCF_041296265.1. Taxonomy (NCBI): domain Eukaryota; kingdom Metazoa; phylum Chordata; class Mammalia; order Perissodactyla; family Equidae; genus Equus; species Equus caballus. The sequence continues at coordinate 45,745,008 of NC_091704.1, forward strand.
CACTTGTATCTATTTTGGCCTAGGATCTGGGTAGAGGCGGGCTATGTATGCTAGGAGGAAAACAGAACATTTTGAAACCTGTATAAGTACAAATATTATGCTTGGAATAAATTGGTGTGTAAGAAGTTATATTGTTGTGAAACTAAGCATTAAGTAAAGGGAAAGAACTGTGAACATGTGTGTGTGTGTGTGTGTGTGTGTGTGTGTAATATGCACATTTGTACGTAAATATGGTCTCTTTCACTTTCTTTAAAAATGATCTCTTTAGGGTGGAATTGTTCTGTTGCTGTCTGTTCGAAGCTGGGGTAGATGGTTTCTCAAGGTCTGTGTGATGTCTCTCTCTGATTAGTGTGCTCAAAGATTGCTTTACCCTTGACTTTCAGCTAGACTGTTGCTCTCTTGCCAAGTTGACATTTATTACTCAGGATGTTCATTTTCTGAGAGGCTCTGGGAGCACAGGAAGAGCTTAGACCTTTTATGCCCTGAAGTTAAGTTGGTGAAATGAAATATCACACAGTTATGTGTGATCTGGCGGTCGCAGAAGTGGAAGTAGCTGCCTGTTAGGTTTCTTGCTAACAGACATGCTGAGCCTCTGATGCCAGTGGGCAGTGTTAATAAATGAGCAGCTCAGGAGGTATCACCCAGAATTTTCTTGCTTCATTTAAACGTGCATACGAATTGAGGTTCTCAAGCATGAATAGTGTTTTCTTCTCCTCTCCACGGAACCTTGGTGCCTTCACATCTGTTAAGACAACCATAGATAGGACTCATGGGATTGTTTTCTCCAGAACAAGAGTGGATGTGTAGCCTTCTGAGTATACTGTTTCTGGAAGGCATTGGGGGATCAGTCTTATTCCTGCTACTGACAGAGTGGAGGTATGGAAAGAGAACCCACTGTGTACTCATTGAACTTGCTGAGCCGAGGGGATGGACTTGGAGATGAGAGCAACCCACCCCCTGCGGGTTATGGATGAAAAGAGATAGTGCTTCCAAACATGGAGGGAGTGGTTAAGTCATCATATCATTCAGGATTGTATGTGTTTATGCGTAACAGAAAACCTCAAATAAGACTTATTTATTTGAAATACTATTATTGAGTGCAAGGAACTATTCTAAATGCTGGGGATGAAGGAGTGAACAAAATAGACAAAATAGCCCTCTTCCATTCTAGTTGAAAAATAGACTTAGTTCTTTCTCACTTAAATGAAATTCGGAGATAAAATGTCCAAGGCTGGCCTGGAACTCTACCATCATCAGGAACTCAGGCTCCTTCTGTTGTCTGTCTTCTAAATTGTCATTCTATCTTCTTTGACATCTGGCTTCCACTTCCTTGTCTAGACCATCCACATTCAGGCTAGGAAGGAGGAAGAGGAAAAGAAGTACCCATGCCCTCCCTTTAAGTTCTGAAAGTTACATGCAGCACTTCCCCTTGTGTCTCATTGGTCAGAATTTAGCTGCAAGGGAGGCTGGGGAATTTAGTCTTCAATCTAGGAGGCCATGTGCCAAGCAGAAAATCAAGGAGGAAGGACAAATATTGTATAACTGAGTTATACAAATATTGGGGACAACTGGTGGTCTGATACAGTCATCATGAAGGCAGGCACAAATTGCCTTAGGCACATTCAGTATTTGACATGGAAGTTTTAAGGCCTTAATATAAACAACTGAGAGGGGATCTAGGCAGATGGGGAAGGGACACCGAGAGGTTACCTAGCTTAGGTTTCCTGCCACGATTGGCTTAGATCTATTTGGATAGCACTGATTTATTTTACCTTCTTTTGTCAACAGTTGGCTGTAGGTCCGTGTGAGCATTAAGAAAAGACCGTTAGTTTGCACCATATTTATTGAGCACATGCTGTGTTTGGAGAACTCGGTATTCTTTGAAAGCACTGTCAGAATGTGTGGGGAAGTAGATATGGAGTTCTGCAGTGGGCCTTTCCTTGGAAGGTCCTGCTGAAGCTCAGGACCGGCCTAGGTAAATGTGAGATGCTGGTCCATCACTCATCTCCCCACAGATGGAAGAGGGGGCGTAGGCTCTTGCTGGTTCACTTGTTTCTCTTCAATGACAGCTATTTTCACTTTAATAGTGGCCAGTTTTTGAAAAATGGATAGTCTGTTTCCTAAGTGTAAAAATATTTTTGTTTCATGGTGAATGAGGTAAACTTTTTTTTTTTTAATGAAAACGAGCTGAGGTGGGGGCCGTCCCGGTGGCGCAGTGGGTTAGTGCACACGTTCCGCTTCGGCAGCCCAGGGTTCGCTGGTTCAGGTCCTGAGTGTGGACATGGCATCGCTTGGCAAAAGCCATGCTGTGGTAGGCGTCCCACATATAAAGTAGAGGAAGATAGGCATGAATGTGAGCTCAGGGCCAGTCTTCCTCAGCAAAAAGAGGATTGGCAGCAGATGTTAGCTCAGGGCTAATTTCCCTCGAGAAAAAAGAAAATGAGCTGAGGCATTTCAAATCTACCCAAAGCCAGCCTGAAGAGATGGACGCCTCTGGCAGCTCAGCCATTATTGCTAATAGATATGAGCATTAGCACTGACATTCAACTCTGTTGGAAAAGGCCCCAGTGTTCTGCCAAGAAGGGAGTCTGGTTGCAAGTGTGTGATAGCAGCAAACTGCTGATAATTATGCATGAGCAGTGGAAGGATGTATTGCTCAACTCAAAGAACACCACAGTTGAAAGGACCCTTAGAGATGGTGTCATCTGGTGGTTTAAAGCCACGCCATGTGCAGTCCCCCTTGAGGGCCATCTGCCACATCCCAGTGATCACAGCAGCTTTGGGATTCTTTCTTTCGTTTGCTTTCTGCATAACCTTTATTTGAAGAAAAGTTTCCGTGACTAAAATAAGTATTAAAAGTAGGAGTTGAGTTCAGTTTCCTCATTACATGATGGGGAAGGGGTGTGGGAACACTTGTCCAAGGTCGTGGGGCTTGCAAGTGGCTCAATGCAGAAGTGATTCAGGCCAGGCCCACTGCGATGGGGAGTGAGCAGTTCAACAGCGGGCCTGGACAGAAGCTATTCGAGACCTGTCAGCCTGAAGCTGTTATGTTCTCCTTCTTTTTTCCTAATGCCATCTCTTTGGCCACCAACTCTGGGTCCAGGACATCTTCTCTGAGTAGCATTTGTCTGGGTTATATCAGAGAAGCAAGACATTGTCTCCAGAAAGCCGGCATTAAAAGGTCACACATTACCTACTAAGCTTCTCCTACACAAATTTCCTTCAAGCATTGTTCACAATTAGTGGGGACTCAGAGCTCTGGGGTCAGCTGGATTTTGATCTAACTTCTCCCCTAGATGATCTTTTTGAATTGATTCTGTCCACTCCCCACACTGAAGTTTCCAGGCAGGTGGTGGAACCCCACCCCCATCTCCACACCATCAGACTCGGACCAACTCATCTAAGATGCTTGTCTGTTGGCTGTGAGGCTTTCAACAAATTTTGTAACCTTTCTGAATCTCATTTTTCCCATTTTAAAATAGCAATAATAAGACTTACCCCATGTAGTTATTTAGAATTAAAGAACAACAAAAATATGTTTATCAGAGGTCAGGCTTTTGATAGGCACTCCATCAGAGGTGGCTGTTAGTGTTTGTGTTGTTGCTGAGTTGTGGTGTTTTGGAAACCTCAGTCACAAGGTGGGAGGAAGGTTGGAGGAAGGGTACTGGGTCACACTATTCTGGAAGCTGTCGAGTGTGGCCTGGAGAAGATTAACTTGAGAAGATCTTCTTGAAAGAAGCTTGGCCTCAAACCTGACAGTAGGTACAGTTAATGGCCAATTTCCAATTAGTGGTCAATCTTTACAGGCTAGGCAGAAGTACTTCTTCTCTTTGAGAAATCTGGGTGTGAGGCAGCAGAAGAGAATCCAGATTAGGGAAGAGTTGAGTGAGGGTAGGAGGCAAGCCTTGAGCACTTCCCTAAGCATAAGAGATGGCTTCATTGCCCAAGCCAGAAGCTACTGGAATTCTAAGAAGCACCCCTTAAAGGACAGGAAGCTTTGTGATTTCCAGAATCTTCCATTGTCTGTATTCACCTTCTTCCTCCCTGGTGCAACTTGAGCCTCCTCCATGCAGCTTCCTCAAGGCATGATCCCTGCCCGTCTGCACATGGCCCTGAGTCTGAGAGACAGGCGGCAGCTAACGGCTCTGCTACCTGAGAAAGCTCTAAACGAGCGTGGGCTTTTGAAGAGCTGCCTAAAGCATCTTGGGAAGGAAAAAATACTCAATTATTTATATTTCCCAGGGATCTCTGGGACCTCTGCTGTGTAAGCACACGGGGTGTCCTGGACATCTCAGTAGACACTGACAGATGGCTGGACTTCCTTAGCTTCGAGTTTAGGAAAGTCAGTCCTATGTTGGGATTGGAAATTGTCTTTACTTAAACTGCTCATTTGGCTGGATTTCTCCCCTTAAAACAAACCCTTCACAGTCTCAGTGTGGAGAATTCTCTAATTGAAACAACTCCTCTCACGGGGAAGAGGACAACTTTCATAGTTCTCCCTTATTTGTGATTCACAAATTGCTTCCCATTCATCATCAGTTTTTCCTTCACCAACACACCAAACATTTATTGGGTACCACTATTTGCCAAACATGGTACAGGCATACCTGGTTTTATTGTGCTTAGCTTTTTGTGTGTGTGGTTTTTTTTTTTTGGTGAGGAAGATTGGTCCTGAGCTAACATCTGTTGCCAATCTTCCTCTTTCTTTTTTTTCCTCCCAAAAGCCCCAGTACATAGTTGTATACCCTAGTTGTAGGTCATTCTAGTTCTTCTGTGTGGGACACCACCACAGCATGGCCTGACGAGCAGTGCTAGGTCAGCACCCAGGATCTGAACCAGTGAACCCTGGGCCGCCAAAACAGAGCGTGCAAACTTAACTACTGGGCCACAGGGCCAGCCCCTATTATGTTTAGCTTTATTACAGTACATAGACACTGCATTTTTTATAAGACCCTCCACCAGCAAAAAGATTATAAATTGCTGAAGGCTCAGATGATGGTTAGCATTTTTTAGCAAAATGGGATTTTTAAATTAAAGTATGTACATTGTTTTTCTAGACATAATGCTATTGCACACTTAATAGACTACAGTATAGTGTAAACATAACTTTTATATGCACTGGGAAACCAAAAAATTCGTGTGACTCACTTTATTGAGATATTTGCTTTATTGCAATGGTCTGGAACCCAACCAGCAATGTGTCTGAGGTATGCCTGTGTTGAACGCTGGGTACAAAGCTAAAAGAGATACCCTTCTTGCCCTTTAGGTACTTAAAGCTTAAGTGGACAGCTCCCCAAATAACAGGAAATTACAGCAGTGTGGAAAGTGCTCAGATGGAGGCCTGCCCAGAAACTAGGCCAGCCCAGAAGAGGGACCTCTCAACAGAGTGTGTATGGTGCGGACTGAATTATGTGCCCCCAGATTTCCCATGTTGAAACTCTGACCCCAATGTGATTGTATTTGGATGTAGGGCTTTTAGAAGGTAACTGAGGTTAAATGAGGTCATAAGGTGGGGGACCTAATCCAGGAGGATTGGTGGCTTATAAGAATAGAAAGCGAAAGAGATCTGTCTCTCTCCACGTGCACACATCAGAGAAAGACCATGTCAGCACACAGTAGGAAGGCAACTGTCTGCAAGGCAAGAAGGGAGCCCTCACCAGAGCCCGACCATGCTGGCATCTTGATCTTGGCTTCCAGCTTCCAGAACTGTGAGAAAACAAATCTCTGTTGTTTAAGCCACTGTCTATGATATTTTCTTATGGCAGCCTGAGCAGACTAAGACAATATGTGTGTATGTGGTGGGGAGTGTCCCAGAATCATCAGCAGCTCACTTGCTCCTAAAGAACTAGCTGGCTTGGTCATCAGGCCTTGAAGATAAATGTGTAGGGCTGGCTTCCTGAACTTTCCAAAATTTCTAAGCAGAAACATGTCTTCTGTCAAGTCTGGGATGACTTCATCAGGACTCAGCAAAGTCGGCCCAGATATGTACAGTTCTCTCTCCCAGCTCAGTCCCGTCAGGGCCCAGTTCACCTCCCACCCCTTCCGCTAACTTCTGACACTATCCATCATAGAACTGATCTCTCTCCTTGGGAATTTTTTTTTTAAAGACTTTATTTTTCCTTTTTTCCCCCAAAGCTCCCTGGTACATAGTTGTGTATTTTTTTTCATTGCAGGTCCTTCTAGTTGTAGCATGTAGGATGCCACCTCAGCATGGCTTGATGAGCGGTGCCATGTCCCTGCCCAGGACTCGAACTGGCGAAACCCTGGGCCGCCGCAGTGGAGCGCGCGAACTTAACCACTCAGCCATGGGGCCGGCCCTCTCCTTGGGAATTTTTGAACGCTGATAATGACGTTTTCATATATTTATTTTGTATTACCCAAAATCAAACTGGCTGTTGTCTAAGTGTCAGGATCATGTCACTTACTTCTTTGCCTCTGTTTATAAGAAGGTAGAGCAGGGCCTGCCCATAGAGCTTAGTCCGTAAACTGTTGTTGCTGCAGTGGAATGTGACAGACTGCTGGATCCAGGCTCTTTCATTTACTATGTGACTTTAGGAAAATTACCTGATCTCTTTGAGCCTCAGTTTCCTCATCTATATAATGGTGATAATAGGATTTATCTTCGGGATTTGCTGGCACAATTAAATGAGGTATCGTGCATGGAGCTCTTAGCACAGGGTCTGGCCTTTAGCAAGCATTTAGTGTAGGTCTTGCTGAAAATGTTAAAATAGGGGGCCCGCCCTGTGGCCGAGTGGTTGAGTTTGCACGCTCCGCTTTGGTGGTCCAGGGTTTCACCAGTTCGGATCTTGGGCATAGACCTAGCACCATTCATCAAGCCATGCTGAGGCAGCGTCCCACGTGGCAGAGCCAGAAGGACCTACAGCTAGAATATACAACTATGTAATGGGGGCTTTGGGGATAAGAAGGAAAAAAAAAAAAGAAAAAGAAGATTGGTTACAGATGTCAGCTCAGGCACCAATCACTGAAAAAAAAATTTTAAGTAGGCATATGTCTTTACCAGGACCCCTGTCTCCTTTCCACGTTTCCTCCTACGTGACCATCGGCTGAGTGACTCGCCTGACTATTTGCTGGAAAAGTGAAAATAACTTGTTAGGCTTTAAAGATAGCATCTTTTTTCCCCCTTTAAACTCTCTTTCTCAACGTTGAGGAGATAAAAGGTAGGGGAGGGGGATACAGAAGGAGAAGTGAGAAAAGAAAGAAAGGACTGAGAAAAGCAGAGAAATCAACTTTTGTTCTGCCGGCTTCTTAGCTGTGCCAGCCCCCTGCCAGCTCCTAACCTTAGCTACCTGAGGGCTGGGAGGAGAGGGGAAGCGCAGCCAGCCAGGGACCCAAGGCTGTAGCCTGGCGCACAGGTCCTGCTTTTAGGAAGGGCCTGCATATTGCATGGTCTCTGCCAACTGCAGTGAGCTGAAGCCTATACAAAGGGACCAGCGCCGAGGAAAGGGACTCTGAGCCTGTGGGGCCAAGTGAGAGGAAGGGACCAAGTTATCAAGGGCTTTGTGAGAGCACTGGGTGAAGCAGGATTATCTGCTGGTGGCCCAAGTACATACGCTCATGGAGAGCACTGAGCATCCTTGCAACTTGGAGGAGATTCGACCCCACACAGCAAAGACAGGAGGGGATTCAGAGAAGGAGATGACACCTAACTCGAGTTATAGGATTCCTCATCATGGCCCAGTCTGCTAACACCCCTTCCAGAAACTCAGGCCCACATTGGCTCAGGTGTGGTTTGCCCCCTCGCTTACAGACAGAGATTTGGGAACAGACTGTAGTTTGAAGACGTTCCCTTGGGTTCAAAAAGGGGTGAGAAGGTGATAGACGGGGGGATAGGTGGGATGCAGAGTTAGAAACCATCAATAAAATCTGTGGAGATTTCCGAGGGAAGTCAGACTTGTCCATGCAAAGCAAGTGGAGAAGGAAAATGGGAAGTTGTTCCATCACAGATGAGGGGTTGACCATCTCCCTTTTTATGAACATTCACAGGACTTCCCTCCAAAAGATTCCATAATCCTGGATGATTTTTCAAAAATCTTACATCAAAATACAGCTTTATTATTTTCAACTAAAACTCACAATAATAGAATCTGAATTTATATAGACCTATGATGTATCTCATTTCTTTTGTAAATATTACTCAGTGCATTCTAACTTCACATAGACAGTGAAACCGAGGAACTGGAAGGATCACATAGCAAATCAGTGTGATCAACTCTACAACCCCTAGAGCACCATTGGGAGAGAGGCGGGATATGGTTTCAGTTGTCCCAATTCCATGTCTGAGGCAGAACCTCAGGAGAGGACCTTGTTCTAGATTCTTTGAAGAACAGGAGCAGACTAATCGGTAGAAATTACAGGGAGGAGGTTTCAGCTCAGTGCAGGACAGAACTGCCTGAGAGAACAAGATGACCTGTGAGTGACTGAGTGCCCTGCCACGGGAAGTATTCACCCTGAGGCTGGATGGCCATCACCAGGCATTAGGAGGTGGATGTGAGGTTTGCTACTCTGCTCCTGTGTTCCGCCCCGGCCAGGGGTCCTGGGTGCCAATGAGTGGTAGGTGGTGTGTGGCTGCCTTCCTGATAGAAATCTTCAAAGACTGGGACTCTGCTCCTGCAACAGCCCAGGCTTCTTTCCTTATTTGCCTTCCTGGTAAGTTCATCTTTTGTCAACTCTCTAACCCGCTCTGAGCTTATTGAAGTTTTTCAGACTTGACCACCACTTGGGTTAAACTTCCTGATGTGAGGAGTACACTTTGTTCCATTTGGTTTTAAATAGACCTCTTTCAAGTTTCAGGGGAGTGCTCCCTAGTTATACTACTCCGGGATTTTTGAGATTGATTCCAGTTTTCTTCATGATTCTATAGCCTTTCCTAGGTTTTGCCTTCCAAACTATGATCCTCATATAGTCAATCTTCTTCACAATGAAACTTATTGGTCACTTGGTAATTTCACTGTCCTGTGCTGGATCTCTCCAGCTCTTTCTATACCTTCTTGAAGTGGGATGTCCTGAACCACATGCAGCTTTTCCAGTTTACGTGTTCCCCAGTTTTATGCATGTTTACTCTCCAGGAGACAGTGTAGCGTATATGAAAATGTGTGATTTTAGAGAAGAAAATCCTGGATCTCCCACTGAATTTATGCACTGTGTGACTTTGGGGAAGTTGTTTAACCAGCCACTTTGAACATCAATTTCCACATTTGCAAAATGAAGATAGCAGTATGTACCTCAGATGTTCATGAGGATAAACAACTTGGCATTTTAAAGCCTAGTATGCTGCCTTGAATGCAGTAGGCACTAAATAATTTAGCGGAAGAGAAGGAGAAGAAAAGGTTCCCATTCTTGATTATAACATCTTTTTAATAGTGAGGGGTCTGTTTAATGACATAGGAAATAACTATTTCAAAGAAGTGCTTTTGAACTTTCCTGTAAGAATTAAATTTCAGTTGTTTTGGTCCTATTCGTTTCAATTGGTCCTTTCTTCTGCTTCAGTCATGTATATAAGAGCATCGCGTTTGTACATTTTTAAACGTAAATTAAACTTACGGCCTTGCATCTTTACAAACATCAGCGAGTAATAGATGAGAGATATATAGAATTAGCCCACTATCTTCCGTTTAATGTTTAGACAGCCTTGGCACCTCCCAGAAGCTAGAACTGCAGCGAGAGAAGTGGGAGAGGAAGAACTTGCGAAGCAGAGGCCTCTCTCGGCGCTCCATCAGCAAAGAGAGATGGGTGGAGACGCTGGTGGTGGCCGACACGAAGATGATTGAGTACCATGGGAGTGAGAATGTGGAGTCCTATATCCTCACCATCATGAACATGGTATGTTGGACTGTATGGGGGAAGGGCAGCGGGTGAACAGAAGTCATTAGAAATGCTCCACCCTCCAAAAATAGGAGAGACCTTTTTTTTGTCTTTTTAACACATGTATATGAATGCATTCCCTGCTGAAGTGATTAAGGATGGAAATTCAGGACAGATTAGTCTTTCTCTTAAAAATGTGTATCCTAGGAAAATTTGTAATTTATCACTTACATTTTCTATTAGGTATCTATCAAGTGACTTCATCCTTTCAGTCTGACTTTATCTCACTGATTTTTGTTTGTGCACTAATGAGTAAACTGAAGCAAAGAACTAGAACATGACGTCCTCCAGATAGTTAGAGCTAGAATTGGAACAAAGTTAATGACTCCTCATTTCAAGCTTCCCTTTTGCATTGTTGATGTTTTCTGCCTTTGCAGAGAGTATTAGTCCTATTGAGATGGGGGAAGGTATTTGCCTGAGTAACTGATAGTAAAAGAGAGGAAGACCCTGGGTCAGGGAAAGGGTCAGAGAGAAGAAGGGCGCTAATCCCTCAAGCACACAGCCAATCCGTCACCTTGGGAAGGTTGTCTTTGAGCATCATACTGTGGATTGGGCCAGGGGCATATCTCACTCTTCTTTGCACTCCACCAAAAATTCCTGACTTGTAAAATAACATTTATCTTAAGGGCATCACAATGCTGTTTTTCCCTCCTCTGGCATTTATCTACTGTCTATTCATATGGGCTAATGGTTTTCCATTTCTGACTCTAGGTCACTGGGTTGTTCCATAACCCAAGCATTGGCAATGCAATCCACATTGTTGTCGTCCGGCTCATTCTACTTGAAGAAGAGGAGGTAAGGAACAGCTTCCCTTCCACTCTTCTGGCCTGTATCCTTGTGCTCCCTACCTCCTTTCTTCAGGAGAGCTCTTGATGGACAAGAAAGAGGGCACCAGAAAGGTGTTTAGAAGCCCATTGAGAAGGAAAATAATATTTCTGTATTATTTTCTTGGGAATTCAGCGATGTCAAGTGGGAGATGGAGAACATTTCTGAGATGTACCTAGTTCACCTGACAGTCATTGCATCTAATAACACACAAATCAGATTTACAGCAGTGACTAAGAATGTCCCACAGTGGAAAAAAACTAAATCATGCTATGGTTGGGTGATTTCAATAAAAGTTAGGAGGGACATGGAAATGTTGAACCTTTTATACTGTTTATTTACCTCTTGCATATTAATACATGTCTCTCAGATCTGGGCCCTCTTGTCTGTCTGCACTTTTACCCTTGGGAATTTCATCTGTTCTCCGAGACTTACGTATCTTCCACATGCTGAGACTCTCAACTGATACTTCAAGCCCAGACCTCTTACCTGAGCTCCAGACTCCTATCCACTTGCTTACTTGACATCTCAACCTGAATATGTCACAGTCTGCTCAAACTTGGAAAGTTACTAAGTCCAAAATGGAGTTCTTGATTACTTCTTGCCCAAATCATCTCAATTCTTTCTCCTCCTGTACCCCAACCTCCATCTTACCCATCTCAGTAAATAGTACTTCTATACACCATTGCATAAATCTAGGAGTCATTCTTGATTCCTCCTTTTCTTATCTTCCACATTCAACAGCAAGGCCTACAGTGCTCCTGCCTTCACAACACATCTCAAACCATCCTCTGTTCATCATCTCTACAGTCATTGTTTGGTTTAGGCCTTCTCATGCCTTGCTTGGGCTACCACAGTAAACTCCCAAATTGTCTTCCTATTTTAAGCCTTGCCCCCCATAATCCATTCTTTATGCAGCAGTTAGAATGATAATTGGAAATACAAATTGAGTTGCTCCACTACAGAAAACTATTTAATGACTTTCTCTTGTTTTTAGAACAAAATCAAAATTTCTTATTATGTCCTGCAGGGACTTTCATATCTTGTCTCCAGCCCCCTTGCCAGTCTTTCCCTTATGTCACTCTCTGCCTTGCTTCCCACCCTCACACTCACTGGACATTGCATATGTTCTGGAACACACGGGGTACATTTCAGCCTCATGATCTGTGGACTTGAGATTTCCACTACCTGAAACACCCCTGCCCTGGCTCTGCTCATGGCTGGTACCTTCTCACCTTTCAGGCCTCTGTTTAAATGCTGCCTCTTCAGAGAAGTCCCAATGATCAACCTGCTCAAGGCCGGCCACTTACTGTTTTCTACCGTGGAATGCAGTTTACTTCCTTTATTGATACCACTCTCATAATTCATTAATAGTCCATGGATTTTCTTACTCTTTTCGTGCTTATCTCAGCCACCATCAGAATGGAAATTCCACGAGGGCAGAAACTGTGTTTCTGTATTCTTGGTTCTATCCCTAGCACCTAGCACAGTGCCTGGGACATGAATGAATGAATGAAGTGAAATTTAATAAATGAATGAATCAGCCAACCTGATGAAATGCCTTTGCAGTTTATAGAGCTTAACCAGCAGCTGAAACAGTTGAAGAAGGGCATTGTTCCAATCTCCATTAGCAAGAGACTTGAGGTCAAAATGCTCAAGGCAGGATTTATAGTTTTCTGGATGGGGGAAGCCTCCACAATCAGTTAGAAGATTTTCAAAAAATAGTCTTTGGAGCCTGAATTCATTTTCCTTCTTCTTCTGTCCCCTACCACTCCCACTTCCCTCAGTTGCTCAAGATGTACTTTGGGTATCTTGGAATACCAGTGGATCTATTATTTCCCTTCCTGCGAACCTTTTGTTAAGAAAGTTTATCCAAAACTTAGAAACCAGGTAAAACAAAGCCTATATATCCTTTCAGTGTCTAACATGACCTGTCTGACTCTATGGGAATGTAACTTTGCTTGTTATTTACCATTGATTAGGCCCTAGACACGGTAAAGTTTGGTGTTAACATGCAGAAAACCGAGAGGGAACAAATGGTTTATGTCCAGTAGTGATGAAAATGATCTGTGTCCAGCAGAGATGGTAACTCTGAAGATGATGGTTTTATTGTTCTGTGGAACATTAACTAATTTTGTATCTAGTTTAGCAATCTCATTCCAGCATTCATTCTTTTTTCGCTAACTGTAGTTGCGTCAGTTTTATTTATCTGCCTTTGAACCAGCTTTGTCATCTTACCTGTCTCCTTATTAATGAGTTAAATACATCTTTAACATGTGCTCACTATATATTTTTATGAGAATTATGTTTTAACTTTTTGAAAATTATAGTTTGATACCTTGGAGGACAAATTTTCACTGTTGTCTAATGGTCTAGCATATATGCATGCTTAGCCACATAGTGTACAGAAATTTAGGGTTTTCAGACCCAAAAAAAAGCAGGTTCTTCTGGTATGAAAGGGACAAGCCATTACCCTCTGCAGACGCAGCAGTAGCACTAGTAGGTCCTCAAAGTGTGGCTTCCATACATCAGGCCCTTTATAACTCGGCAACTCTTCATTCCCAGGAAACAGTGCCACCAAATTCTTGCCTCCAGTGGAGTCCTTTGAAAGAATTTGGCGGCTGCTACCTCTCTGACTCCATCACAATTACATTGTTTTTCTTCTTCCCATCCTCATTTTGCAAGTGCACAGAGACACAAATTATTCGCTGCAGAAAGGCCGGAGCTTCCTTTCTCCATATGCCAAATATCCTCCTCATTCAAGCTTTTATAGAATCTCTAAGTGCTACAAGGTTTGTTACCGAACCAAAGTGGGTTCACTTCCTGGCAAGTTAAAATCAGACCCTCCACTAGAAGTAGTTGTCACACAAAGTGGAACTTATTTGCGGCAAATAGGAGGCCACGTGGAATAATTTCCAAAGTTGTGGCTGTCCTGAGCCCAGGAAAGCAGGGGCCTTTTATTTCGGATGTGGAACAAATATTCAAAAGGGAGAGGTGGGTATTTGCTTGCACAGGCTCAGTTGGCATCTCTCAGCTCAGCTGCATGAGTGTTGCTTTTGTGGTGGGACTCAGTCTGGTTCAGAGTTGGTGATTGCATCTCACCATAGCAAAAAAAAAAAACTAATTTGGTGAAAGAGTTAAATGCTTCTGAAAGCTCCCTTGAGTTCCTCGGGGTAATTAGTTGATGACAGGTTCATGATTTGACAACAGAATTCCCAGCTCATTGGAGAGTTGCAATTCACATTTCTCATTTTCTTGATTCCCAGAAAATGGCTCAAGGTATTCTTCACACCTTTGACTAATGAGAAGCCCCAACAAAAGCACACAGTGATTGCAGCCCTTAACTAACATCAGGGTGGCAGCCACAGGCAGAAAGTACAGTGTGAGGTATTGGGAGGTGACTGCCCCTTTGAGCAAGGAGACCAGCGTTCTAGTCCTGACTCTTTCATCATCCGGTAGTAACTCTGAGAAAGTCACAGCATTGCTCCGTCCTCTGTTTTTCTTCATCTGTAGATGAGAAGAGAGCTGTGGGGCATCAACTGTATATCAAATGCTGTGCTAGCCACTGAGGGTACAAATTTGAATGTAAAGTCCCATTTCCTGATTCTGAGGAGCCCAGAGTCTATGGTACAAAAGCACAAAATAGAAAATTTCAAATTGAGATTGTTGTGAGTGTAAAAAAGAGGGAAAGAGTACCTGGGATAGCAAAGGATCTTGGGTGTCTAAGCTGGGTTTCAGAAGATGAGAGGGAGTTAACCAGTAAGGGGGGCATTCCGGGTAGAGGGAACTGCATGGGTCATAGCTTTAGTGCTTAAACGAGCACTTTCCATGTGAGGGGCTGTGAACATGTCATTGATAATGAACCAAAAAATGGGAGGCTGAGGAACCTGGTGAAGAAAGGGAACAATGTGATTGTGCTGGAGGCAGGAGAGAAAATAGCCAAGCAGAACCTGCCCACCTCCATTCACACCTGGTATTGTTCCAGCATTGCCTGTCTCTGTGCCTGACATCATCATCCCTTCAGTTGTAGAAACCAGAGATCCAAGACACATCCATGACACCCCCTTCTCCCCGTCCCCATATCTAGTCCATCATCAGGTACTGCCAATTTTGTCTGTCTATCTCTATTTACTTCACTTTAAATCAAGATATACCTATCTCTTTCCTGTGTTATAGCTGTGTATACTTTCTGGTCCACCTGGATTCCTTTTGATCTTGTGTTCTCAGTGCAACCAGGATGATCTCAAAATGGTAATCTGATCATTCCCATCCTCCTGATACCCCTTCTCCAACCCACACCTCTGTCTAGTGGTTTTCTGATTCTCTCTCTTATCTGTTATCATGCCCCCCTTGCTCTTGGGGTAGAGCAGTAGTCTTCTACTTTGCCTGCTTTCTCCTGCCCCTGGTCTTGTTGTTGCCTGGGCCGTCTTCCTTCTTCTCTTCACTTAGTTAACACCTTAATCCCTCAGATCTCAGCTCAAGTGTCACTTTGCTGGAGAAGGCTTCCCTGACCTCCGTGTCCAGTAAGATTCTATTATATACTCCCACAGCACCGGGCATTTCTCCTTCAAAGTGCATATCGTGGTTGTAATTTTACATCTATTTCATGATGCACGTTCTTCATTAGTATGTAAGACTTAAGGGCAGAGGCTGGGTCTGGTGTTGCTCACCATTTAGCCCTACTGATACATAATGGATAATGGAAAGAGTGAAGGAGTGAGGCCACCGTCAGGGGGGAAGATGAGGGTCAGCACTGGCCAAGTCGTGACAAGACTTGTGGCCATATAAAGGGATTTGGATTTAATCCTATGGGAGCTTCTGTATGATTCCACACTGAGAGATGAAGTGGAGAGAAAGGCATTAGAGAGATGCTTCTGGGGTTCTACGGAAAGTGGCCTGAGGTGGGGAAAACTGAGGCAGGGTCCCTGAGGTAGACCTCCTCTATCAGTGGCTTTCTTTCACTCTCGTCTTCCTTATTCTAATCACTTCTGACAGCTAACACCATTTTGGACTTCATTTTCTCTGGTGGGTTTAAGAGACTTTGTGGTTAATCTACATACATGAAGTGCAGTTTCTGTTTGTCATTTACTGCCGTGTAAAAACCACTATGGATTTTCTTCACATTTTGAGAATAAATTAGGGTAGTCTGACATCATGCTCACTTTGGAGCATCCTAGAGCTTTTCTCAAAGACTAGGGGTCATATTTTAGAATCAAAGAGTAGCTTCATATATGAACCAGCTTGCTCTCACTCCTCTCTTGGCTCCATTCAGCCCTGAATCAAGTTCCCCTTTTCATTTTGTGACCCTAATCCTATCCTTTGAACTTTCCATTCTCCCTCAAGAACTTGGACACAAACTTGACGTCTTCCCCTTTCCACCTTAGACAAATTTATTCGATGGCATCCCCACTCCCCTTTTAGGCTGGAGGTTTGGGATAACATTATTCTCTTCCCTCCAATGCCTGTGAGCAGTTGATTTGGTGGAGAGTACGAGATTTAGAGTAGGTCCGACCCCTTTCTAGCTGTATACTCTGTATTCTTGCCTGTGCCTCCATTTCTTCATTTAGTAAAATGAGGAATCATAATATCTACTTCCTAGGGTTGCTGTGAGAATCAAATGTGTTCATTCATGTAATAGTTAGCATAGCACCTCACTTGTAGAAACCACTCCATAAATGTTACTTGTTAGTATCATTCTTATTATTCTTATCGTTATCATCCTTTAGGTCCCTCAACAAACTTATAAACTTGTTATTATTAAGCTCATTTCACAGTTGAGGAAACTGTATCCAAGTCCTTGATGGAAAATAAAAGAGCTGAAGGACAAGATTAGGATCATGAGAGGATGGAGACTTCTTTTAAGAACAGGATAGAGACAAAACTGGGATGGGAGTGAGTTGGGATGCAGCCAGCTGGGCCCCAGGTCACAGTGCATCCAGGGTGGGGCCTGAGGGTGTCCGGCTGTCTTGAAGGAGCAGCAGTGAGGCTGACGGGCAGAAAGGAGATGGCTGTTTTCACAGAGAATTTCCCTTTTGGTCTCAGGGTGATTTAGTGTTGGGGTCACCCTTGTGAGACTCTGGTATTAACTTTGGAAATTCAGGCTGTTGATTTCCCCTGCCTCCAGGGTGGTTTGTCGGTCTGTAATAACCTGTGTAATTGCTGTTCTTTCAGGATAAATATAAAAAATATTCGCAAAGAATTTGTACTCCCATCACTTTTTTTTTAAATCAAGCTTTTCCTCTCATAGTCAGATAAGTTATTCCTAGGCACATGAGAAATTTTCAGATTAAATTTTTTACTGCTTTTTTCCTCTCTGCCTTTTCTTTTTCTTCCAGGAACCTGAGCCTGGCTAGCAGAGCATGATTGGGTTGTACATTGAATCACAAGCTGCCCCCAGGAATTCCCAAGGAAATTAATACAAGATCTTTTTTCATTACAGAGAGAGCTTACAAAGAGACACAACAATTTATAACAAAAGCCATGTTATTGCAAAATCATTTCCTAACTCCCATTTGAGGCTATTTCTGTGAGCTGTGGCTGATTCTCTGTAGGTCATCTCCCTGTCCTATGAGGTCATGTACTCAGATGAATAGGAAAGGGGAAGTGGGAAGTGAGTTGGACTCGCTTAAGAAAATGAGGTGAGAAAAAATAATGAAAGAACAAAAAGGGAAGTCTATTTCTGTTTACAAAGGAAATGGGGAAAAAATTAGTGTAGGCAGGGGTTTGTTTTGACAAGCTCAAATAATTATGGGGATGCTTTATGGAAAATGTTTAGCACAAATCTCCCCATATTCATTGTGAGCCAGCACAATCTCTCTGAAGTTTTTTGGCATCTTATGCATGCTTAGGGCTGCATAGTTTTGAGTCATAACTAATTACTTTTCCCGTGGTTCCTGTGATCAAATGCATTCAAGAAACGAAACGATTGTTTCTTGGACTTAACGTCTTATGGAACTTGGAGATTAAGAGGCTGAGGGGACTGAGAAAAATTGCACTGAATTAAAACCTTCTGGAAGAGTCATGACATTTGGTGAAAAAAGCAGTAAGTTATCCTGAAGACCTTGTCACTGAACTTGTGTAAAATGCCACATATTGTAGATGAAAGTTCTACACAGGGGCAAGGTACCCAGCTGCAAACATCAGCAACTCAGTTAATTGTGCCTTTGCTTTGTCTGTAAGAGGAACTGACAAAAGCAATAGGAAGAAAGCAAGCAAGACTTTGAGGGTAGACTTCAGGCCCTAACACGTTTTTCTTCTCATCAGTTATTCCAGAATTGCTCTTCTAAGAGCAGTGGGATGTAAGGACAATCCCCTCTGTTGACATCTCTTTACTTTTTAGGCCCTTTTCCTTTCCTTTACTCCCTCCTCAATATTTCTGCTGCTGGAAAATCTCAACAACCATGCAGATGCAGCCCATATGTTTAGATGGTTCAACCTCAACCTAGTTCTCACTACTGCTTGATCACCTATTCTCCATTCTCCTTCTCATTCCTGTCAAGAACTATGAAGGGTCTTAGAGTTTACTTTCCTTGCAAGCTAACACATTATCCTGCCATACTTTCATGGATGTGATGCTGGGAGAAGGCATGAGACTTCTGGGTCAGAGACAAAGGACTTTATTACCCACAGCACAACATGTAGCATGAGCTTCATGTTTGCATCTGTCCTTTTTGTCCTCTAAGTCCCAAAGGTATTATTTGGGAAGCCTAGCTGGATGCTGTTTACACAGTGGGTTTTATCATAGCTGAGGAGCCCCAAGTAAGAAAACTCCAGTTCTTTAAAGAGGGTGGTAAGTAAACTTGTCAACTTTTGCCCCAGAAGAGCCATTATTTTTATTATTCTTGTCCTCCTCCATGGAGAGAGACACTATCTCTATCTTCCAAGCCTGTTTGCTACACAACATCCTTGAGAAGACACAAAAGCTGTCAGTGGCTTGGCTCAGATGATATGAAGAAACATGGGACCCATGTAGAATTCTCTCCCAACAATTCCTATTATAGGCACCAGAATTATTTTAAAGATTTTTCTTCTTTATTCTCAAACTTCTGACCCCTTACCTTCCTCTTCTCTTGTTAACAGAAGATCTTGTCTCTTTACTGACTCACCACAAACCTCTTGTATAATCTTCACTTTTGTCTGGTTCAGGAGATATATTCTTTACCTTTTTCTCCATTCCTTGAGGTGTGGTGTGTGTCCTGAGTGTTGTCGGTATACCTGCTGTTTACCAGGCTGCGTGCAGTGCCTGAGAATAGGAGAGGAATAAGCCTCAGTCCTTGTTCTGGAGGAGCAAAGGAGGAAAACAGGCACGCAGTTTGATCACTTTTAACCTAGCACAGCAAGTGCTGTGAGCCAAGCACGCACAAGATGTATTTGAGGGAAGCTAATCCAGACTGGAGGCAGGCAAGCCTTCCTGGAAATTCCCCAGTTGAGTCTTAGAGAATAAATTGATGTTGAATAGGTTAAAGGTGGTAAGAGAGAGGAGAGAAAGGCATTCTAGGTAGAGGAAGCAGCTTGAAGAAAGCAAAGTGAAAAATAACAAGTATGTGAGGGGTGGGGGAAATGGTAGTGCAAGCAGTTTTAATGTTGCTGGAGCATAAACTGTGAGGTTGCAACTGAAGGGAGGGCTTCCTGGAGGCGAGACTTTGAAGGGTCTTGGGCCACGCTTTGTGATATGGGCAGACTTTGGTTTTGACTAGATCAACCTGACAACAGCAAGGAGGATGGCTTTAAAGAGGATGACGAAGAAAAAAGGAGAACAATTAGGAGATCATTTAGCTGGAAGCATATATCCAAGCATAAGATGATGAGTTCTGAGCTAGGGCAGTCAGGAGTAAAGGTGGAGAGGAGGATCAAATTAGCAGCACATGATGACAGATTGGGACACAGGATATGGAGGGAGAGGAGACCAATAAGAGGACACTGATGTTTCTAGATTAGACAGCTGAGTGGATGGTGGCTCCTGTAACTAAGAGAGAAGACACAAGAAGAACAGCAGGTTAAGGTGAGGGGAAAGGATTTCAGGGATGCTGAGTTGGGGGTACCTGTGATGCCATGCAGAAGGAGGTGTCCATCAAGAGATTTGGGTACATGAGTTTGAACTCCGGGAGAGATTTGGAATGAGCTATAGATTTGAGAGTTAACAGCATATTGGTGGTTTCCCAAAATATGACTGCGATTGAGAGTGAACTAAGCCATGAGCCGAAAGAAGGGCAGAAGAGCCCAGAGAGGAGCCTGAGGAGTGGTCGAGAGTAAGAGGAGGACAGAGAGTGGGGGATCTCTGTAGTAGAGGATCTCTGCCTGTGTTTGTCTCCTCACCGGGGGTGGGAGTGTGAGGTAGGGAGGGGAAAAAAGTGGTAATCATCCATTGGGAAATTACTAAATCTTTCCAGTTATCCAAAGCAAAAAGTTTAGAGGTCTTCAGTAATTTGGAAACCAATTGTCCTGGGCCGGTAGCTGCAAACCTGGAATCTAAGCCCTTCTCTGCCAAAACCTGCTGTGTGACTTGGCTAAGGGACTGCCCCTCTCTGGCAAGGATTTTTGCACCATTTAAATGAGAAGATTGGATGCATAGCTGGAAGGCTGTGTCCTTCAGGGAAATGGGCTGTTCGTAATCACGGAAAAATTGGAGGCAGAATTTATTCTGCAACATCTGGAAAATGACTGTTTTCTCCGTGGTGATGAAGATGTGTGCTTGCTGACACTGAATTTGGCTCAGGAACCAGGGAGACTGGATGTTTGTAAACATTCACTTTTCCTTAAACAGACACATATGGATTCATAGGGAAGTTTTTCCAAAATGGTGAGTCCTATAAAAGGGCAATATTGAAGCAAAAAATTTCTCCAATCCGGCAATATCCCACTTTGAGCTGTGCCCCCACCAGGGACTTTGTGAGGCAAAGAGGAACATTCCGAGATGGGCTCCATCTTCTTCTGCCTGGGTGGCCACCTCAACTCTAATAAGCTTTTATAAGCCATATTTTCAGGATTCAGATTCTGTACATGTTTTGTATTTAAATAGGGAACTTAACTGAACTTTAGAGTGAGTGTGTAGGTGTGTAAGTGTGTCTAAGTGTGTGGGCTCCTTCTACTCACTGGAACTCATCTAAAAGACTACATGTTCCCTTTGATTCAAAACTAGAGGATCTCACAATAGGCACATGAAAAGATGTTCAGCATCGCTGATCATGAGGGAAATGCAAATCAAAACTACACTAAGATATCACCTTACACCCATTAGAATGACAAAAATATCTAAAACTAATAGTAACAAATGTTGGAGAGGTTGTGGAGAAAAAGGAACCCTCATACACTGCTGGTGGGAATGCAAACTGGTGCAGCCACAGTGGAAAACAGTATGGAGATTCCTCAAAAAATTAAAAATAGAACTACCATACAATCCAGCCATCCCACTACTGGGTATTTATCCAAAGAGCTTGAAGTCAGCAATTCCAAAAGTCCTATGCACCCCACTGTTCATTGCAGCATTATTTACAATAGCCAAGACATGGAAGCAACCTAAGTGCCCATCAACAGATGAATGGATAAAGAAGATGTGGTGTATATATACAATGGAATACTACTCAGCCATAAAACAGAACAAAATCGTCCCATTTGCAATAACATGGATGGACCTTGAGGGTATTGTGTTAAGTGAAATAAGCCAGTTAGGGAAGGACAATCTCTGTATCACTCCATTCATATGAGGAATTTAAAAATGTGGAGAAAGAGAACAGATTAGTGGCTACCAGGGGAAAGGTGGGGTGGGGGGTGGGCACAAAGGGTGAAGGGGTGCACCTACAACATGACTGACAGACAATATTGTACAACTGAATTTTCACAAGATTGTAACCTATCATTAACTCAATAAAGAAAAGTCAAAAAAATAAACAAATAAAACACAATTTAAATTAAAAAAACAACTATAGGATCTCACATATCGTTAATAAGTAACCACGTAGATCTTCTATTGCAACCTCTAGCCTTGATTCAGACCAGTTATTATTTTAAAGGTATTTAAAATGTTTTTTATGTTGTGATAATTGTAGATTCACATGCAGTTGTAAGAAATAATGAAAATTCCCTTACGCCCGTCACCCAGTTTCCCCAATGTTAACATTTTACATCACCTTACTACAATATCACAACTGAGAAATTGATGCTTACACAAACGACCTGCCTTATTCAGATTTCACTAGTTTTACAAGCACTCATTGATGTGTGTGTGTACATTTAGTTCTATGCAATTTTAACAAATGTGTAGATTTGTGACCATCACCACAATACAGAGAAGTTCCATCACAAGGATCCGTCATGCCACCCTTTTATATCTCCCTTCTTCCTACTGACCCAACCCCTGGAAAGCAAATCTGTTCTCCCTATCTACAATTTTGTAATTTCAAGAATGTTATAGAAATGGAATCATACATTACGGAACCTCTTGAGACTGTGTTTTTTCACTCAGCATAATTCCCTTGAGATCCATCCAAATTGTCTGTATCGAAAGTTGTTCTTTTTTACTGTTGAGTAACATTCCATGGTATATATCAGTTTGTTTCACCATTCCCTCTTGAGGGACATTTGGGTTGTTTCCAGTTTTTTGCTATTATGAGTGAAGCTGCTATAAACATTCTACAAACTTTTGTGTGAACATAAATCTTCAGTTCTCTGAGATAAACGTCCAGAAATGCAATTTCTAGGTCATATGGCATTTGCATGCTTAGTTTTTTGAGAAACTATCAAACTGTTTTCCATAGTGGCTGCACCATTTTACATTCTCACCAGCAGTGTATGAGTGATCCAGTGTTACCACATTCTCATCAGTGTTTGGGTGCTGTCACTATTTTTAATTTTAGTCATTCTGATAGGCATGTAGTAATATCTCATTGTGGTTTCAATTTGCAATTCTCTGATGGCTAATGACAAACATCATGTGCTTATTTGCCGTCTATATATCCTCTTCAGTGAAATGTCTCTTCGTGTCTTTTGCCTATTTTCTAATTGTTTACAAATATTTTCTCCCACTCTGTAGCTCATCTTTTCATTCTCTTCATAGGGATTCTCTCAGAGCAAAAGTTTTTAATTTTGATGAGGTCCAACTTTTCAATTTTTTCTTTTATATCTTGTGTTATTTGTGTCAAGTCTATGAACTCTTTGCCTAGCTCCAGGTCCCGAAGATTCTCTCCTATGATTTTTTAAAAAAGTTTTATAGTTTTACCTTTAAGTCTATGATCCGCTTTGCATTAATTTTTGTATAAACTGCGAGGTTTAGATTGAGACTCATGTCCAGTTGCTCCAGCACTATTTGTTGTAAAGATTATCTTTCCTTTCCTTGTTCACCTTTGTCAAAAGTCATTTGGGCATATTTGTTTGGGTCCGATTTGGGTTCTTTGTCTGTTCCATTGGTCTACATGTCTTTCCCTCCACCGGTACCACATTGTCTTGGTTATTGTAACTATAGAGTAAGCCTTAATATCAGGTAGAGTGATTCATCACCCTTCATTTTTCTTTTTTAAATTAATTTATCTAATCTAGGGCCTGTGCTTTTGCATATAAATTTTAGAATCAGCTCGTATATGTGTACAAAAGACGTTGTTGAGATTTTGATAGGAATTGTAATAAAACTATAGCTTTTGTGAGAATGGGACATCTTTATATGTTGAATCTTCCAATCCATGAACATAGTATGTCTCTCCATTTATTTAGGTTTTTTATTTCTTTCATCAGCATTTTGTAATTTTCAGGATATGGATCTTGTACATGTTTTGTTAGATTTAAACCTAAGTGTTTCATTTTCTTTGGAACAATTCTAAGTGGTATGAAGTTATTTTTTTATTAATGAGTACTCTTGCCTAGACCTCCTCCCTGCACTCCTGCCCCTCAAAAGAAACCCTCAAAGAAATGTAAGGTAAAAAACAGACTTTAAAGAAATCTAATCATAGTTGATGTTTTGTTTCATCATCTGCCTTCCTGTCTGAAGGAGCCAGAACTGAGACACCATTCTAGTGCGGCTGGTCACCAGTTAGAATGACAGCTTCAGCTGGGAGTCCTTGTTCTCACAGTGCTCAATTCAGTATCTGAGCTGAGTGATCTTGAGCTAGCTCTTTACTTCTTGGAGGTTTAATTTCTCTTATTATAAATTGAAAATAATGATATTTTCTTTACAAATAATGCTGAGCAAATGCAATTAAATTAAAGGAGAGAAGCTATGTGAAAGTTTCTGGCACATAGTAAGTATTTCCTTCATTTCTTCCTCCCTTTCCCTTCCTTTCTCTGCCCTTCCGTTCTTCTTTGTTTTTTTTTTTTTTTTTAATTTTTACGTCTTGTCCCCCAACCCACCCCGTACATAGTTGTATACTTTAGTTGTAGGTCCTTCTAGTTGTGGTATGTGGAACGCCGCTTCAGCATGGCTTGGCGTCCCAAATGCCTAGCCTGGCAGGGCTAGGTCCGCGTCCAGGATCCAAACCAGCGAAACCCTGGGCTGCCAAAGCAGAGTGTGTGAACCTAACCACTCAGCCATGGGGCTGGCTCCTCCTTCCATTCTTGATTCATGGCACTTGGCCAGTTCTTTCTGGGGGTGGGAGCCATTTCTTCCAGTTGGTCTGCCATTCTAATGACGGCTTGACTAGTTGAACAGGAGACTAACTCCCCCTGTGCCCAGCTAATCCCTCAGAACTCCTTCTTCTCCTCCACCATACATCATTCTTCTGGATGATGTACTGATGAGGGTTATTGAAAAATGAAGTCTGCGCCTTCTATTTAAATTCTTTATGCTAAGCAGTTTGGTGAGTTTTCATGAGCAACGAGCCACCTTTCTGTGTTGTCATGAAAGGAAGGTGGTCTATGGTGGTTAATTAGCATGGGTGAGGGGACCTGGGAGTGCTGCTAACAGGCAACTGCAGTTTCTCAGGCCTTGTTTGATATGGGTGTGAGCTTTAGCAAAACACAGAATAGTAGAGAAGCAAGCTCACAGTTTGATGGAGAGACTGACCTGAAGTTCTTGGGCCGAGCCCAGAGTAACAGACTCAGATGAGAGTAGGTAAATGGAGGTAGTCATTCTTCAGGTAGAATCCACCCTGTACTGTGGATGGCTCTATAGAGAGACCCCAAAGAAATGGGGCAAAGGAAAAGAATTTCTCCTTTAGAAGTTCAAATTAAACTGGAGTCCCTCTAGAGCTGATCATTCCTTTTTCCTTCTCCCCCATTTGACAAGTGTTCATGCGGCTAATTTGGAACAAGCCCTCTCCCATCCTCAATAGTAACTCTGGGCCAGATGGAGCCCTTGAAGTTGCAGGCTAGGGGCATCTACTACAACATCCTAATTGTTGTCAGACAACCAGTGATCCTAACTGGTCATAAGCCTGGAAAGATTACGTCACTCCCTGTCCTTCATCCATAGATGTCAAACCAAGATGGAAACCATGGGCAAGGAAACATCCAGTGCAATCCCAGGCTTGCAAGATACCTTATGAGAGAAAGAAGGTTTTGTTGAAAATCTGCTCATTTTGCATTAGAAATAAAAATGTCTCCTTGGAATTGTATTGGCTTAGGAAGCAGAGAGCCACTAGAAATAGAACTTCAAACAGCTGTTGGTCTTTGCTAATGCATTTTTAATTTTTCTTCAAAGGCTTCTTGTCCCAGTGATCATTTCTCTCCTTCTTTCAGTGGAAGTCATGAGAGCGATAGTGTTTAGAGCTGGGGGTTAGCCCAGAGGAGTCAGTTAGCCTCTGCCAAATTCCTGTTAAATGTTTGAGGCACACACTCGGAGCTCATCTCCCCAGGCTGCTTCTGGGGATTGATGTGATGGGCCCTGACCACAGTAAGCTCACCCATGCAATCTCTTCCTCTTATTCCTCCAGCAAGGATTGAAAATAGTTCACCATGCAGAGAAGACGCTGTCCAGCTTCTGCAAGTGGCAGAAGAGCATCAATCCCAAGAGTGACCTCAACCCTGCTCATCACGATGTGGCCGTCCTTCTCACCAGGTACCCCAGAGACTATGTAGAAGCCAGGGGCTGCAAGGCAGGGAGGGGTGGCAGGTGAAAGGGTTGTTAGGTATTCAAACTCATGAGATTCTTACTACTCTTTGCTGCACTTGGTCATTTTTAAAGGCAGCTTCTATGATCTAGACAACTCCTAATTCCCATGTGAGTGAGAGGGCAGTTAGCAAACTTGCTAAATGTGACAAAACTCTCTGTGTTAATAAATTGTGTCTGCTGGCGAAATACAGGCCTCTTTCCCATCCCAATGATGATTTCATCTTTAAAATTGGCTTCTCCGTGCGGTTCTATAAACAATCAGGAAATTTGTTGGCAGATCTTCCAGACTCTCTTGTAACTCTTAGCCATGGGATGTCTGATCTTTTATTTTTATTTTATTTTATTTTTTAATTTTCCTCCAATTGAGAGAGATGCAACCATCTCTACATAAATCAGTCCTCCTTGTAACCCATCCCTGACTGATGTTGAGGACAGAATATGGGGAGCAGTCCTCCCCAAATAGGCAGAGTGGTTAGCTTGCACTTTTCTCCCTTTTGCCCTCATGAAGCTACTGTGTTGTTCTGACTACAGATAGACCCTATGGTGCTAATGAGAACCAACAAACCTTCCAGAACTCACAGCTGTGAAGAGCCAGTGAACTTTCCTGATCAGCACTGGCCCTTGGAAAGCTATGTTTGCTCACTGATTCAGTAAATGTTTATTGAACATCTATAATATACCAGACACTATTTTAATCTAGACAAAAGAAGAGCTTCCCTTAATGGGGAAAGTCAGGTCTCACTGGGCACTCCTATGCAGGTTCAGAGACAGACAGAAATCCAGGAATGTACAGTAGAAGAGGCCTCTTGGCCCGGCCCTTCAGCCATGGAGAACCTCATGCGCTAGAAGGCCCTGGGTGTGTGTTTGTCCTTGGGGAGGACAGGCTGCCACTGAACATTTTTGTCTATCATCTGTCCCTTTGACAGGATCATCCCAATGCATAGGATTCCTACAAGGGATGATAATTAGCCCCACCCCACTCACATGTCTGCCTTATCCTGACCTGAAACTCCAACCGTCAGAATCACTCTTTGGAGTGAAAGTGTCCAAACTTTGGTTGAATGCAAACATGTTCCCAAAGAAGTCTGTGGCATAAACCTCTTACATTAGATTCGTTAGGACCAGAGACACCTTGGGTTGATCAGTAGCTCCTGGGGGAATAGGTTGGTGTGGGTGTGGAATGTAAGCACAGGGGCTCTGGGAAGCCAGCAGGCATCCAGGGAGTACTAAGAACCTGGGCAGAAAGCCAGGGGAAGACTTCAGTCCAGACAGGACCTGTCTCTAGGGAAGAACCCTGGATTCTGGGACCAGCATTGGCCACCTGGCAGCTGTGTCTCAGCTCTGTTTCTTTTCTTTCCCGAAAGCAGAAGCAGCATCTCCTCTCATTCTCACATGAAACAATGAATATGTTAATGATAACTGGCATTTGTGGAGTGTTTGATTTGGGCCAAACACTGTGCTACATCTGTTAGGACAATTGTCGTTCCATTTAATCCCCAGACAACCCTGGGGAAACCGAGGCTTGGTTATGTCTCTTGCCCAAAATCTCATTGCTAACAGGTACAGCTGGGACTTAAATCTAAGTAGTTTGACCACAGTGGCCACACTCTTGACTCTTATCCAATAAGAATATGAAGGATCTGCTCTGCTTCTTTTTCTTATTATGATAATTTTTCTTCCTTAAAACAGGAGTCTGGTTTCAAGGTATGATGAATCTCACCGGCTCCTGGACAGTGGAGAGTCTTTCAAGTTCTAAAGCAGGATTTCTCAGCCTCAGGCCTATTATTTTTTGTTGTGAGGGGCTGTCCTGTGCATTGCAGTATATTTAACAGTATCACTGGCCATCTATCCATGAGATGCCAGTAGCACCCTCCTCCAGGTTGTGACAACAAAAACTGTCTCCAGATATTGACAAATGCCCCCCTAGGAGGGAGTGGAGAGCAAAATCACCCCCTGTTGAGGACCTCTGGTCTGAAGAAGTAGGTAGGATCAGGAAGGGAGGGACGTTTAAGATGAGCTTTGCCTCTGGAGGACTATGCTGAGATCCACTTTAACCGAGCTTTCAATAGAGTTGTGCTCAGTAGAAGATGGATTTGGCTTGAACACACTCCATGAAATAGGGCTAGTTGCTGCATGCGAAGGTTTTTCTCTTATACTATCCCCAGTGGATGGTGGAGGTGGAGCTGATCTACTTTTGGGAACTTAAGCTCCTTCCCTGCCAGAACCTTATTCCTACAAATCTTTGGTTACCCAATTTTTTCCCCCTTTGGTTCTGGATACTTAGTAGGCACTCAATAAACAATTATTTAATGGATCTAATTTCCTGCACTATCAGTGTGAGAAGTTTGGTGGATTTGCAATGAGCACCATTCATCTTTTCTCAGCTGCTCCATGCAGACCCAAACTTTTTGAATGAAATAGTAACAAGCACATCTTGCAGTAGGGGTGGAAATGTTTAGTTGGTCCTCCTACAGACTCAGAAATTATTTAGAATGGTTGCACTGTATGATCCATGCAATCTAGCTCTCCAACAGGAAACCACATAGCAACCACTGCTGTTAGTGGGGGTAAGGATTCCTGTCCGTCGTGCATGTTTTGAGATGGGAGCTGCTCTCTCCTATCCCATGTCCCAGCCACTGCCTCCTAGAGAACTGAGAACTTGCAGGGTTTCTCAAAGCCTGGATATTTTTCATGGCTTGGTGGACACAAAAAACAGACCATTTGTCGCCAGAAATGGTGCCCATACAAACCCCATGAGTTGAAGGTCTGCAGCTAACTAAAGCTCAGAAGCTTGTTGGCATTTGCACCAGTCATTCCTGGCAAAGAGCTCTTACTGCACTGAAGGAAGCCACATGACCAATTAACGACTCTTTCACAATCCCTGTCAGTGATTGAAACCATCGCTACCAGGATATGGAAGCACATTTTCATATTTAAAAGCTGTAACTAGTATTTTGTTGGATCCTGGAAGGGCTTTCCTTTCTTTTTCCAGGGTAGGGAAACAGTGAGGTCCTGGTGAAAAGAAGAAAGATGCCTCTGTGTGTGTGAGTGTGTGTGTGTGTGTGTGTGTGTGTGTGTGTGCCCACACATCCCCTCCCATATGCAATATTGTTAGGGTAGTGGGACTGGAGAGACAATTGATTTGATCTCTGGATGGCTTGATGGGACCATTGCTGTTTTCATGAATGAGAAAAAGTTCTCAAATGAGTTTTCAGTACAGACCTCAGAAAGACCAAAAAGTGCTTTTATATTTGAAAAACCTTAGCCACTGCTGGTTGTCCCTTCCCTACTGAAAAGTTCAAATTAGCTTCAATTTTCAATCAGATCCTTCTCTTTTTTGCCAAATAATATAATTTTGCCTCTTGAGATTAAGAGCAAAAGCAACTCAAAGTAGGGCATTTGCCATATTTTCCCTCTTCTTTTAGGTGTTAGTGAGATTCAATAATCAAGAGGTAAAAATCAGAAAAATCTTAGTGAATTCAAAATTGCTCCCTACATTCATATGGGCTTAAAAGAATTTTTAATCATAGTTTACAGGCTATATTGAATGTAAATTAATACCTAGGTTTTTTTTCCAGGAGGGTTTTTGTAGTTGTGTCTTTGGGCATCTATGCATCTCTGTTCTCTACTTTCAGAAAAGACATCTGTGCTGGTGTCAACCGCCCCTGTGAGACCCTAGGTCTGTCCCACCTGTCGGGAATGTGCCAGCCTCACCGGAGTTGTAACATCAATGAAGACTCTGGACTCCCTCTGGCTTTCACAATTGCCCATGAGCTCGGACACAGGTAAAGGGTTGAGGAAACTGAGATCTCCTCGCCATGCTCATGCATCAATGTCAGTAGAGGGAATGAGGAACACCTTACAGGGGGCATCAGGAGAATTGGATTGCTTTGTGGCTTGAGATTCACCCTCCTAAACCTCTGCTTCTTCATCTATAAAGTGAGGATAATCATACCCTTTAAAGATTCCAATGTCTTCTCTGTCCTGACCACTTGTACCCATTTATATCACAGAATCAAAGAGGCTACTACAATTCTCTGAATTACAATGGATGGAGCACAGACAAGGAGTCAAGCTTTAACTCAGTTGATTAATTCAGGGGTAACACTCCCTCTTTAGTTCCTATGAAACAATAATAACATTAATATCACTAAAAAGTCACAAACCTTAACATTTTTGTGCCCTTACTCTATGCCAACATTTTTTGTGTTGAGTTATTGAATCCTCTCAACAACTTTATGAAGTAAATACTATTGTCAGCCCCATCTTGCTTGTATGTGTAAGGAGAATATTGAATAAGAAGAAATTGAAAGCTACTGTAAACTGGGAAAACTGCTATAAAATGGTGTCAAGCAAACACCATTTAAGGAAGTCCAAGTTATCCCAAAAATGTGTGAATTTGATTAGATGAATTCATTGAAGGCAGGTTTCAGAATGTTTGACTGAAGGGGTCATGAAGATTCTGGATTCTCCAGGTATCAGAGGTTTCCCTGGAGGAGAGGTCTCAGCTTATTTGTAACTTGATTTATTGGTATATTTACTAACCACAAATACGAGAGCATTATACTAATTAAAAACTCAGATCGGGGAGCCACCTAAGTGGCTCAACTATACCCCCTTCCCATCATGTGGCCTCCAGCCTGGATCTCCTCCCTCTGAAGAGGGAAGCCGAACACTGAGGCGTACTCTGAGTGTACGGCCGGAAAAGAGATGGGACTGGGAAGAGCGGTGGAGACTGGATTATTCCAGGCCTGGGCTCTCTGGCCTGGGCTTTCTCACCATTTTTCTCATGTAATATTGAAACTTTTCAAAATACTTTTACCTGCAGTACAAAACCAGAGTATTGGCTTGGGAATTGGGAAGAATGAGTGCTTATTCTAGCTTTTCGTCAGCCAATATTATGACCTTAGAGAAAATTCCCTTGACCTCTGTACACCTGTTTTCTCACCTGTGAAATGAGTAGGTTAAAGGCAATTTCTTAGGTACTGTGATTTCTTTGACCCTTACCAAAAAGCCCTGGGAGATAAATGTGATGTTCTAGTATTCTTAATTGTCAAAAACTCAAACAGAGAGGTTAAGTCACTTACTTATAATTAAATAATGATTGGGGACAGAATGCTGGGTCTTGAAAAGACCAGGCCACAGTTGTTGGCATGTTGATAATAAAACTTGGCAAAATGAAAGTTACGCTTATAGGTAAACATAGGTGTCCTCAATCCTGATGTGAGGAGGGATATGTCCCCTGCAGCCTTCAGTCAAGTCATTGATGCCAGGAGCACCTGCTGGCCAAGCAATGCGAAGTGAATATGACTGGGTCAAACTGAGAAATGATTGCTCAAAACCTTCCCAGCAATGGTATATCCAAGCTAAAGAAAAGTTGAGAAGACTTGCTTGATAAAGACATTCTCAAATGCTCACTACTTGTGTTCAGAGAATGGATCCCTTATATCTTCAGTTCAGTTTGTTGTTGTAAAGAGACTCAGAAATATGCTAAGCAGGTTCAACAAAATCAGTGTTGCCCCAATTTTTGAGGCAATCATTGGCATGATTATCTGGACACAGACACGTCACCTTTGTGAGGAAGGCCACCTAAGTAAGTAAAGCCAATGGCAGGTATGATCTTCCTTTCAGATTCTGGAAATTCTCTAATAAAGGTGAGAACCTCTTGATAACATTACTTGAGCATAGTTTCCCTGAATACTTGAAAATAAAGAGTTGTAGATATTTACCGGTTATCAGAAGTGGTAGATTATTTAACAGACTATAAGTGGGCCACTACCTGAATCAACTTAATATTTTGATATTTGTTCTCCAAATATTGGAGATCTGTGCTCTGATGGCTGATGGCTGATCACAGAGGTGCAGACGAAGAGGTGGGCAGCCACTGTTGTTGCACCTTCCCCATTGTTGTAAGCCCCTCCCCCTTTGGTGGAAGCGACTTTCAGAGGATTTAAAGGACTGGCACCCTTTTTTCCCCCTCTCTATTTTTTTTCTTTTGCCCCTTTTGGGAGCCAGACAATAAAGACTAGGACTTTCAAAAGCAATTGCATATTTGGAGAAATTAGAAAGTGACCACACATGCCCAGGGAAAATCTCAGAAAAGACCTAAGAAGACCTGAAGTTTACACTTCACATTGATCCTTGGCACAGAGACAGCCTACACTAATCGAAAAAACAAAAACAGTAACAGAAAATAGCAAACCCAGGGAAGGGGAAGAATCTGATTTTCAGAGTTACCACATTACTAGATTCAAATGTCCAGTTTTACACACACACACACACACACACACACAAACACACACAAACTACAAAGCATACAAAGAAACAGGAAAGTATGGCCCATTCAAAGGAAAAAAATAAATCAACAGAAATTGTTCCTGAAAAAGACCTGATGGCAGATGTAATCGACAAAGACTTAAAACAACTGCCTTAAAGATGCTCAGAGAACTGAAGGAGGATGTGGAGAAAGTCAAGAAAATGATGTATGAACAAAATATCAGTAAAAAGGTAAAAATCTAAACAAGAAACCAACAAGAAATTCTGGAGCTAAAAAGTACAATCACTGAAATGAAAAACTCACCAGAGGGATTCAATGGCAGATTTAAGCAGACAGAAGAAGAATCAGTGAACCTTAAGGTCAGACCATGGGAATGATCAAGTCTGAGAAACAGAAAGAAAAAAGATTGAAGTTTTAACCAGTGCAATAAGGCAAGAAAAGGAAATAAAAGGCATACAGACAGGTTGGAAAGGAAGATATAAAGCCAACCTTATTTACAGATAACAACGTTGTATGTGTAGAAAAACCCACACACAAACTAGAACTAACAAGCTCACAGGATACAATATAAACATACAAAGCCAGTCATATTACTATATACTAGCAATGAACAGGTGGACATCGAAATTAAAAATGCAATACTTTTCATAATCCCTCAAAAATATGAAATATTTACATATATTTATATATTACAAATCTAGCAAAGCATGTTCAGATCTTATATGCTGAAAACTACACGACACTGAAGAAAGAAATTAGAGAAGATCTAAATAAATGGAAACACATACTGTCTTCGTGAATTGAAAGACCAAACATAGTAAAGATGTAATTCTCCTCAAATAAATGTAAAGGGTTAATGATATTTCTATCAAAATTCCAGCAAGAATTTTTTGACATACAACAAAATTATTCTAAAATCTATGTGGAAAGGCAAAGGAACCAGAATAAGTAAAAAAAATTTGAAAATTTGAAAAACAACAGTAAATTGGGAAGAATCAGTCTACAGTATTTCAAGATTTATTATATAGCTGCAGTAATCAAGATAGTGTGGTTCTGGCAAAGGAATAGACACTTAGAACAAGGGCACAGAGCAGAGAATGTAGAAATAGTCCCAAATAAATACACCCAACTGATTTTTTGACAAACGTGCAAAAGCAATTCAATGGAGGAAAGATAATCTGTTCAACAAACAGTGCTGCGGCATTTGGACATCCATAGGCAAAAGTGAAAAAATATGCAAAGAACCTATTCCTAAGACTCAGATCACATGCAGAAATTATCTTGAAATGGAACACAGACTTAAATGTAAACCTTAAAACTAGAAAACTTCCAGAAAATAAATAGGAGAAAATTTTCACTATCTAGGGGGAAGCAAATCAGAGTTTCTAAACTTGACATCAAAAGCACTATCCAAAGAAGGAAACATTTACAAATTGATCAAAATCAAAATCAAAACTTTTGTTTCTTTTAAGAGGATGAAAAGACAAGCTACAGCATGAGAGGAAATGTTTGCAAACCATTTGTAGTGAGTTGAGTAGTGCCCGCCTCCGACAAATCAAAGTCCACCTGGAACCTCAGAATGTAACCTTCTTCGGAAACGGCGTCTTTGCAGATGTAATTAGTTAGGAATTTCAAGATGAAATCACCCTACATTGAGGGTGGGCCTTAAATCTAATGACTGGAGAGGGAGATTTGGACACAGAGAGATGCAAAGAGAAGACGACCGTGTACAGAGGAAGGCAGAAGTTAGAGTCTCCTGCCACAAGCTGAGGAAGCCTGGAGTCAACGGAACCTAGAAGCGAGAATAGGCACAAAGACTGTCCCCTGGAGCCTTTGGAGAAGGCATGGTGCTGCTGACACCTTGTTCCAAGGCTTCCATCCTCCAGGACTGTGAGAATAAAGTTTGTTATTTTAAGGCACCGAGCTTATGGTAATTTTTATGGCAGCCCTAGGAAACTAATACCATATATCCAACAAAGGACTAATATTTAGAATATATAAAAAACTTTTAAAACTCAGTAGTAAAAACACAAACAGCACACTTTGAAAATGGGCAAAAGACATGAAGAGACATTTTACCAAAAAGGATATACAAAAGGCAAATAAACACATGAAAAGATGTTCAACATCATTAGTTATCAGGGAAATGCACATTAAAACATGAGCTATCACCACACACATCGGAATGACTAAAATAAAGAACAGTGATGACATCAAATGCTGGCGAGGATGCAGAGAAACCGGATCACTCATGCACTGCTGGTGAGAATGTAACATGGCTCAAGCACACTGGAAAACAGTTTGGCAGTTTTTAAAAAACTAAACCTGTAACTGCCATAATTTCCAGCAGTTGTACTCCTGGGCCTTTATCTTGGAGAAATGAAGATTTGTGTTTACACAAAAACCTGTACATAAATATTTATAGAAACTAAATCTTTTTTTTTTTGAGGAAGATTAGCCCTGAGCTAAGATCTGTTGCCAATCATCCTCTTTCTTTTTTTTTTTCTTTTTCCCTCCCCGAGACCCCAGTACATAGTTGTAGGTCATTCTAGCATGGCTTGGTGAGTGGTGTGTAGGTCCACGCCCAGGATTCAAATGGGTGAACCCTGGGCCACTGAAATGGAGCATGCAAACTTAACCACTTGGCCACGGGGCCAGCCCCTATAGAAGCTATTCATAATAGACAAAAACTGGAAGCAATCCAGGGTTTGTTTCAACCCAAACAAGGTGAATGGGTAAATAAACTGTGATGGGTACATATCGTGGACTATTAGTCAGCAATAAAAAGGAATGGACTGTTGATAGAGGCAATGACCTTGATGAATCTTCAGTTATGCTCAGTGAAAAAAGCCAGTCCCAAAAGGTTGCATACTGTATGATTCCATTTATATAGCACTATTGAAATGACAAAATTATAGAGATGGAGAACATATTAGTGGCTGCCGGGGTTTAAGGAGGAAATGCGGGAGGTAAGGAAGTGGGTGTGGCTATAAAGTGCAACACGAGGGATCCTTGTGATGATGAAATGTTCTGTGCCTTGACTGTATCGATACCAGTATCCTAGTTGTGATATTGTATTAGAGTTACCATCGAGGGAAAGTGGGTGAAGGCTACACAGGACCTCCTTCTATTCTTCTAACTGTATCTGAATCTACAATTATCTCAAAATAAAACGTTTAATTTGAAAAAGGGGGATATTGGGCCGTGTATAGATAACCTAAATAAGACATTGTATTTTAAATGTCAAAAACAAATACAAAAAGCGTAGAGTCACTGATAAAGAGAAAGTTGAAAGACGACATCTAGGCTTGAGTTTAAATGATAGAAAAAAATGCTTTAGTAAGACACAAAACCAAAGGAGAGAGACTCAGGAGCTTCCTGAGAACCTTGACTGAAAGCAAAAAATGCTTCTGAGGTGTTCTTTCTTTCTTTAGCTGTCCAGTTCTGATTAGCTGTGGTCCAAACTGAGAAACACTGGGCAGATCAGTGAAATGACCTGTGGCAGCCCCGAAAAAGAAAAATATAACAAGCCAGTATCCCAAGAAGACACCCATGATAGTTCAATAACAAAGATGCCCCATTTTTTCTTAAGAAATTGTTTTATCCCTGATTGTGTATGATGCAAAACAGAAAGTGAAGTTAACTAACTTGTGCTATGGCCTAAGTGCCATAATTTCACTTTTCTTTTGAGAGAAAACATTTAAAAATTCCATTTACGAAGACTCTGGATTATATCAGTCATCCATACCTAAAGTATCATGCTACTCTTTTTAGACCCCTCGGTGAGTTACCAAAGATAAAGATGGAATTTCAGGAGGAAATTTTAAAACCTATCTGAGACCAAGCGTTCTTTCTATTTTTAATGTTTGGGTTTTTTTCTTTTGAGGAAGATTAGCCCTGAGCTAGCTAACATCCACTACCAATCCTCCTCTTTTTTGCTGAGGAAGACTGGCCCTGAGCTAACATCTGTGCCCATCTTCCTCTACTTTTTATGTGGGACACCTGCCACAGCCTGGCTTTACAAGCGGTGCCGTGTCCACACCCGGGATCCGAACCTACAAACCCCAGGCCAATGAAGTGGAACGTGTGCATTTTACCACTGCGCCACTGGACTGGCCCCATCCTTTCCTTCTAAGTAATGAAAATATCATGATACAGATGAACCTTAAAAGGCAATATCCACTCAATATTTTTCCCTCTCCTTGATTGTGGAGTATTTCATTTACAGAGCTTTGCTTATTGCATATACAAAATTGGTATTCCCCGAATGAGGTAAAAAATCTCACCTTCAAGGCCTGGCCCCATGGTTAAAGCTCCACATGCTCCACTTCAGCAGCCCAAGTTCATAGGTTCAGATCCTGGGCATGGACCTACTCCACTCACCAGCCATGCTGTGCACATACAAAAAAATAGAGGAGGATTGGCACAGATGTTAGCTCAGGGCTAATCTTCCTCAGCAAAAAAACAAAACAAAACAAAAGCTCATTTTCATACTTTCATGGTTCTTTTTCTCTGCTGGTTCCACTCCACCATAAAATGAATAATAAAAGGCAAAGAATGGATATATTCCACCAAATGATAGCCTGAAATCCAGGCAGTTACTTAACTTGCTGTTTCATGTCTATAATTTAGCAGACTCATCTAGCGGGAATTGAAGCACAAAGCGGAAGTAAAGCAGGCTAATCCCAAAACCCAGTAAGTTGTTTCAGACCGTAGGGGGCTCTTTACTCCAAACTGCTCTTCAGCTTCCATCCCACCTGCTGGAAAGTAGCTTCCTGGAAACAAGGCTTCCATCCTTTGGCCCTTTGTGGCCCTCTGTGTTCACTGACCCTCTGGTCCCATGTGACAGGAGAGCTCCACCCATTTAGATATAGGAGACGTGGTCCAGAGAGATGCTTGTTTGGCAGCACTCCTTTTCTCTCATCAAGTGGGAGCCCAAAGGGGTGATAAAGCTGGAGGGGAAAATATTTTCATGAATGAAAAACTTTAGAGGGAACAAAATGAACTCTTGGGGAAGTGGTATATTTTGAGTTTAGGTTTGAAGCCACTCAGTGTGTAGGATCCAGCCATATGGCTTGTTGTGTTGAATATCCAATGCTAGAAAAATCATTATTCATGCAGGTTTTTAAAACCATGCTTACAGCTTAGGATTTTTACTAATTACTTGGCAGGTGAACTCGAATACTTCATGAGCTGGGTGGGACTGGATTTGCAACC
This sequence comes from Equus caballus, assembly GCF_041296265.1. NCBI lineage: Eukaryota > Metazoa > Chordata > Mammalia > Perissodactyla > Equidae > Equus > Equus caballus. The sequence continues at coordinate 45,782,243 of NC_091704.1, forward strand.
CCCTGGGGATGACCTGCTTGGAAGAAAGCTTTCATTAAGTCACATTCTTTGTAGGTGGGTGGTAAGAGCTTTGCAGATTAATTCTCTGGCTCCTTTGTGAGTTTTGTATTCATGTGTAATGCGATGGGAGTCTGTAAGTAAGTTGATAACATCTTAATGCATTAAAAAAATACAAGAAAATCTCTAAATCCCCCGAAGACTATTGCCTGCAAGAATTGCTAATGTTGTTCAGGAGATTTTATTAAAGTTGGATATGAGCTTCCGTGTCAGAGGGGTTGAATTTCACTAGCAGAGTAAAAGGTCATGCTTTCATCTGTTTGGGTTTAGAAATTTGAGCCAAATTCGTAGGTTATAAGTGTCCAATAAGCAGACTCCAGTGGAGAGAGTTCTTGTGGGGATTTCACAGGGCACCTTGGGGGAGATCCTGAGGACTCGGCTTATAAATGCACTTCAGAGTCTGCTGCTTTCCAGGCCCACTCTTGCCATGGTGGGTGGTTAAGCTCCTCAGGGCCTTTCAAGCTGCTTCACTTGCTCAACCCCGGCATTGGGAGGTCAGGGAGCCGACCGAGCAGGACACGGACGAGAACGCTGAAACAGGAGCCCCAAGATCTGCAGAAAACCTAGTTTGGCCCCTAAATAGCTTGGTGACTTTTGACAAATCTCAAACTCTAAACTTCCTCATCTAGAAAAGGAAAAGAAGTTAGACACTAATAAAAACAGCAACGAAAAATTTCTGTCATTTGTGGAGCCCTTATTCTATGCCAGGCACCTTGCTACGGGCTTTTCTTTTTTTTTTTTTTTTTTTTTTTTTTTAAAGATTTTATTTTTTCCTTTTTCTCCCCAAAGCCCCCCGGTACATAGTTGTGTATTTTTCGGTGTGGGTTCTTCTAGTTGTGGCATGTGGGACACTGCCTCAGCGTGGTCTGATGAGCAGTGCCATGTCCGCACCCGGGATTCGAACCAACGAAACACTGGGCCGCCTGCTGCGGAGTGCGCGAACTTAACCACTCGGCCACGGGGCCAGCCCCCTTGCTACGGGCTTTTCAAACTTTATTTTCTTCGAATCTCATGCTAACACTGATGACCACTCCATTTTCTGGGAGAGGGAAACAAAGCTGAGCAACTTTCAGTAACTCACAGATCGCTAAGAGGCAGAGCTGGGATTCAAATCCAGATCATCTGTCCTCAAAAGTCCTCTTAAGCACTGAACTATGAGGTCTCCCTAATGTCTCTGACATTGGAGGACTCATAACAATGCTAGAAATCAATCCAGTCACTCAAAGCTTGCGGCCTTTGACAAAGCCTCCCATAGGCTTCCCCTTTCATGCTCTGCCTTCAGTCATGATGAAAAGGGAGAAGGAAGGTTTTGTTCTTTTGTGCTGTGGTTGCTGCAGCGGGAGAAAGAAGATAGCTGGACTCTGCTGACTCTGGACTCATAGAAAGCCAAGTGGGAGCTTGTAGCTTTCTGCCAAATAGAAGTTTTTGAATTAGCCACATGGTTCCCACGGTTGCATGTTTGAAGCAAAGGATACCTAAAATCTTCCTGTGCTTTTTAGTTCGAAATTAGCTATCCCTCTGCAACTTCAAAGTCCTTAAAAAGTTGCTCTCTGTGGGTTATTCTCACCTTGGAGAAACTAAGGTTTTCTCCCTGCTTCATGCTGCCTCCTTGATCTTCTCATGATTTGTGCCTTCCTGCAGCTTCGGCATCCAGCATGACGGGAAAGAAAATGACTGCGAGCCCATAGACAGACACCCGTTCATCATGTCCCGTCAGCTCCAGTACAATCCCACCCCGCTGACGTGGTCCAAGTGCAGCAAGGAGTACATCACCCGCTTCCTGGAGTAAGTGACGGCGCATCTCGTGACAGCCTCATGGGGGTCTCTTTGAACTGGAAGTCACTTTGAATTTTATACAGTGGACCTGAAGCCTGGAAAAGGTTCAGTTCCTCCCACAGGCACAGCATCAGGGGGACATCAGAAGGGGTGGATTTCACTTCTGCTTTCTGATCCTGAGATCCAGATGGGTTCTGCCCTCCAGCGATAGCCAGGTGAACATCCCGTACCCCCTGCTTGTTCCTGTCTCAAGGCGGCTCTTTATGATCTGAGTGTGGTAAGTCCTTGGGGACTGGCAGGAACAACCAGGATATGTCAGAAGTGGTCACTGAAAGCCCATTGGAGGTAAGATGATGATTTTCTAATTTTACCACTGCTTGTATTTCCTGGATCACAAGTGAACTGATGGCATGGGATGTGATGTGGATTTCCGTTTAGACAATTCCCACCTTTAGCCTAGAGGGTTCTCTGTGCTATAGAAATAAAGTTGTCTTGAAGGACAACAAGTAAACTAGGGGGATAGAAGTTTCTGTTGAATGAAAGACTGAAGATGAAGGAAATCATAGGCAGCTGCTCTCATTTCTATTCACTTGTTTCAGCCGAGGCTGGGGGTTCTGTCTTGATGACATCCCCAAAAAGAAAGGTTTGAAGTCTAAGATCGTTGCCCCTGGAGTGATCTATGATGTTCACCACCAATGCCAGCTGCAGTACGGCCCCAATGCTACCTTCTGCCAGGAAGTAGAGGTAAGTCTTGGGCATCTGGGTGCCTCTGGCAAGTATGTTCAGAGCTAAGATCCCCAGCATGCTGAAGGAGTGGCCAGGGAAATATTTGGAAACCCAAAGATCTAGACACAGAAATGGCAACTTTGTATTCATGGCAAAGTGTCTGTAAGGCAGAAGGCTTGAAGTTGGGGTTATTTATATTCCCTGACCCTGCCTCTGGTGTTCTATGACCTTGAGCCTGATATTCTATTCTATTCCAATCCTTTGCAACTGGGTGGCAGTGAAGAAAATTCTATAGCCGTTATCAGGAATCACAGTAATTCACACCAGCAGACTCCATAGCAACCTAAAGTTGCTCCCTTTCCTGAATTTGCCATCTAGTCGAAGAGTATCGCCAGGTCTCAAGGTAGGAATAAGATTCATCCCCACTTCATTCTTCCCCTTTATTTTCAATATCCGCGTGATAAATCTAGCCCCAACATTTAACCTCCTAAAGAGTCTGTGGCTGTCCCCTGTCTTCCTCATTCCCACTGCTACCGTCCTGATTCAGTCTCTCATCACCTCTCCTCGCTACTGTAATTACCCAGTCTCTCCCCCGTTCAAATTGTTGCTCAAGTTATTTTTACAAAAACCTCTAACCTTGACTCTACTCTGATGTTAGGGTCCCCACTGACCACAGGATAAAGTCCCACCTCCTTTCCCTGCCATTCCTTTGTGATCTGGATCTGGCCGAATTCCTCCCATTTAGTGCGAAAGTATCAGTGGTTAACACATAGACATGGACAAGCCAGTCTCATTGAACCCCTGCCAGATTCTGTGCTGTGAACTGAATAAGATGAAAAAGATGAGCGCTTAATGAGACAAAGAACTTAATGAGACAAGTTCTCTGCCCTTGAGGAGCTCCTGCTCTGATGGAAGAGGAAGACAGAAAAATTTGTATACAGTGAGATAAATACACAAAGAGACATAAAGAAAGAACTTTGAGTAAACAACTGTGCTTAGACAGAACAGGCAAGACTGAACAGAGAAGATAAATTTGGTGCAAAAATCCCTCACCCATCACTTCTAAGGAGTTACCAAGTTATCCCAATTCTGCCTCTTCGATGTCTTTAAAGTCCACCTGTTCCTAGATGACTGTGGAGTCCCCTGTTTGGGCTCCTTTTGTAGAGTCTAACCGCCTCCCCTCCACTCTGGTCCATTCCCCAAACGGCAGCCAAAGTAACCTTTACAAATGGAAATCTGACCGTGTTCCCCTCTGATTAAAATGTTTCATTCCCTTACAATAAAGGTCAAATTCCCTAAAATGGCTTAAAAGGGGCTTCAGGATTCATCCTATTTCTCACTCTCTGGCCTTATCTCTTAAAATATTGTTTTAACCGTTTACTCTCTAACCTGGTATTCTGATTGTAGGTTGGATTTTATAATGATCTTCCATATCTTGGAACCTCTCCTTATATTTTTCCTGTCTTTGTATCTATGCATTTTGTTTCTTTCTTTCTTTAGCTTCCAATTCATTGGTTCTCTCTCCAGATTTGTCCGATCCTATGATAAGCTATCTCGTGATTTTTTAATCTCATGTATTGTATTTTTTACTTACAACAGTCTATTTGGTTGTTTTTTAAATTTCTTTGATTTTTATGGTCTCTTTGTCCCAATTCAGACTTTCAATATGATCTTTTATTCTCCAATCATAGATGACACATTTATTTTGCATTTATGTTGTGTAATTCCAATGCCCAGGGTCTGTGTAGGTCTGTTTCTCCTATTTGGAATTTCTTCTGGCTCTCATTTATTATGCATTATTTCCTTTTGTCAGTTTTTGCTTTTGTTGTGAGCTCTTGGTTAGGAAACTTCATGTCAGGCTATTTTTTAAGGCTTACACGGCTGGCACATTCTTTAGAGAGAATTTTCACTGCTATCCCTGGGTCAATTTACAATAAATTGTTGGTTGGATGTTGTTCAACTAACTACATGAGTGGTGTGAAGGCCAGTGTACATACAAACTCTCAAGTGAGACATTACCGCTCCTTCTAAAGTCAAAATAGACAAGTTTCCCAGCTGTGGACTAAAAGAAAACTTTTTTTAGTTTCATTTCATTCAGGGGGTAGTCTTTTGGGGTTATGCCCTCATATGGAGTCTCCACTTGAACTTCCCACCCTACCTAGGCCCTAGGCATTGTGTCTGGTACCCAAATGACCATTAACACTAAAATCTAAGTTACCAAGTTTGCATCTCCAGATTAACATTTCTGCTACATTTTCAGTCTCTGAGGATTTCCCTTACTCTCTGGCCAACCTAGGAATGCCTTTAAACACTTAAAGTATTTTATCCATGATTTTAGATGTCTTACGGAGTTAAGGATTTTTCAGAGTATCCTGTAGTTTACTAGTAACAGACCACTCTGGCTATCTCTGGTCAATTCCTCTTTTATACTCCATGGGCATCCACACTGAACAACCCCATTCCCTGAAGATGCTGGGTTCTCCACCATCTCCAACTTTGCCTGCTCTGGTTCCTCTGGGTCTCAGCTTAAGCATCCCTTCACATCCTATTCTGTATTTTCTTTGACAAAGCCTTTATCAGAAAATATTATAGTTGCTTTTTACTTGTCTATACCCTCCCCTTCTGTGTTGTAAGCTCTCTGAGGGAATTTTTCTTCCTGACATTCAGCAGTGCCTAGCACATAGTAGGCACTCAATCGATAAGTGAATTAAGACTTTAGATCCCTGTATATTGCAGCCAAGATAACCTAATCATTTTCACTATTTAAAAAAACACCTAAAATACCAGAGAATACAGCATCATCTTTCTTTAGTATAACTTTTTTTAATCTTGAAATATTTTACAACTCAAAAGAGGTTGCAAAAATTGTACGGAGAGTTCTTGTGTACCCTTAACCCAGAACCTCATTTTTATAAATGAATAATGAAGTTATAAGAAAGTAAAAAAATTCTCAGGAGGTAAAAACCCTAAAAAGGGGAGTGATGAGCATGTTGAAGCTGATGTGGAAATAACCAAAGAGCTTTGATTTTAACATCCACATGGCAACAGACAATGATATGTTCACTTGAGCAGGGCGGAGAGTTAGAACTGAGAGCCGTACATGAAGCTGGGAGCCTTGAAGAGCTATGCCTCAGTGAAGGGTGGACTAGAAAAAATCCGCCATCAACTGAGGGAGATGACGGAGAAGCATCTTTGATCTCAGCCTGGGTTTTGAGGGGGTTGGGTGCTGGTGGCTAACTTTCTCACTTGAAAATTCTCTACCACAGGCCAGCCTTGTGCCAATTTAGAGTTCAGATTTATATTCTTGTGTGGTTTGAGAACCTCCACGCCAAAAAATAAAAATATTTCTGACCTGATAATGCTATGGGATTCCTGGTAGAAACAAAGGTTAAGAAACTGCCCTGGAGGAACCAACACTCAGCTAAGGATTCGCAAAACTCCAATAGATGAAGCTCTGTTCAGATGAGTCCACAATTCAGCCCCTAATTCAAAACTTAAAATAATCTGTCTTCAGCCAAGTGAGAGGGACAATAAACACTCAAGGACTTTAGATAGTTGAATTTTTAAGGTAGGGATAATAAGGTAAACGTGTAAAAGAATTGTATGTGAGAAAAGGAAAAAAACACTATATTTGTAAGGTAGATATGAAGACAGTTACAGCCACTACAAATTAAAAATGTGGGCTGTGACTTTTAAGTTCAGTGGATGGGTTACGCAGCAGACTTGACACAGCTGAAGAAAAAAATCTATCAACTGGAATTAAGATTTGAGCAAATTACTTCTCATGCCACCTGAGTGTTTCTCAGAGTTGCTACATGAAGGAGAGGCTACCCTTTGGCTGATAGAAATTGAGACGTTTTCAGTTTTCATATACCAGAAAATTGAGAGCTCAAAACTATGAAAGTGAAGTTGAAACATGAAGGACAGAATGGGAAGACTCATCAACAACAAATATAAGTTCCAGAAGGAGAGAACAGCGATTGTTAGGGAGAAGCAAAATTTAGGAAGATAAAGATTGAGAATGTTCTAAAATTGTTAAAAACGTATGAAATCTTATGATGAAAAAAACCCATTTACTCCAGAGTACAATAAGTGGATAGAACGATGAACAGTGGGTGGATAGAAGAAAGACTAAAAGGTGGATGGAACAGGCTGAGCCATTTCAGATGACAGATAAGAATGTTTTCAACCTTCTCTTGTTCTTCCTACAGGAGGAGAAATGAGAGGGAATATCCAGTTCACTCTCTGGCAGATAAAACAAGCTGGCTATCTTGAGTAATAAGTAAATAAGCTGAGGCTTTCTGGATGGAATAGTTTCCATTTCATTCAGTGAGCAGGCTCAAGTTATAACCACCCCAGCTGTTTGTAATCAGATTCCTTCCATCCATGCTTTGGACTGGCCTTTGATGGCTAATGTCACCAGCTACCCTGGCTAAGGGCAACGATATTCTGCCACACATATAGAAATTACAGTCTCAACTCTCAGGAAATGTATTTTATCTCCCATTTTCTTACTGCCTGGTATGGTGTGGAGACCACTGTTTATGAATGATGACAAAGCCCAAATTAAGTTTGAGCCGAGAGTTCTTGCATGGTTACTTTCTATCACTCATTCACTAACAACAGCAGCATTTACTGTGGGTGTGTGGTTGAGTGTGTGTATATTTTACCATCACTGTAGAAATGCTTTTGTGTAAGTTTTGGAAATACAAAAAAGTACAATCTCACATTTATTTTCCAGAATGTTTGCCAGACACTGTGGTGCTCAGTGAAAGGCTTTTGTCGCTCCAAGCTAGACGCTGCTGCAGATGGGACGCGATGTGGTGAGAAGAAGGTGATGTCATCTGAGGAAGCAAGGTGGGAGGGTGGTGGGCATAGAACCCTTGGGAAAAGTTGGGGAGAAGGCCCTGGAGAGCAGCTGTCTCTGGGGGAACGGAGATCACACAGTCAGACCAGCCAGAGGAAAGGATTTCGCTTCCACCATTCCTTTGGAGCCTTTACTGGAAACAAGTAGTTAAGGAGAAAGGGCTGAGGCCCAGTTCCACATTTCACTTGCAAAACATCTGTCTCATCTTTCCCCGATGAATTGCTTTGGAGTTTGTGGTCAGTAACATCTTCTGAGTTTATTATCAACCTTCATTTTGACGTTTTTCTCCTCCGTATTAAAGATTGGAAAGGACAAGCCGGTGGCTTCTTCTTTCCAAAGATGCAGATTGCGGCCACTTGTTGTCTTCTTTCTCTTTATCTGACCTGACTGCATTTGTAGAAGTTCTGTGCACTTTGCTAAGCAGGAAGACCAGACACCAGGAACTCAGAGATGTTAGGTATCCCCCAGACTGCCTGAGAACAGGGTGATATGTGCTGCTCAACAAAACCAAATGGGTTTGTGGTGGGCCAAGGATTTAGGCATTTAGAAGGTATCTTTATGCAGCTTGAGTGGGGCGTAATCCATTGCTGAGATTATAGAACTTGATCATAATACACAGAGACCGGAAATAATGAGGAAAAGGAGGCCAGCAGACAAAACATGCCCAATTTCTCCAGGAAACATAGCCGTTTATAGCAACCAAGTTGCATTTTCTTTTGTTTTCCTTTCTGTCTGTTCACCCTCATAAACTGAGAGTTGTTGAAGGATTGCCTTGAAGAGGGAGAGAGTGGATTTTTTTCTGAGTCACTTGAAAGGGCAGAACTGGGTAAAGTTTACAGGAAAACAGAAATTTTTCCTGATATTAGAAAGAACTTCAACTTCCTAACTAGTGTTTTTTGGCAGTGAGTGGTCTTTTTACAAGAGGATGAGTTATCTGGTGCAGACATTAAATACCCGCAGAGGCCATAAAGAAGTGTTATCACAGTGCCAGGCTGCAAGATGTTTGTCATGGTTTACAACAAGATAAGGAGCTAGGGGCCGGCCTCGTGGCCAAGTGGCTAAGTTCGCGTGCTCCGCTTCAGCGGCCCAGAGTTTCACCATTTCAGATCCTTGGTTCAGACCTAGCGCTGGTCACCAAGCCATGCTGAGGTGGCATCCCACATGGCAGAGCCAGAAGGATCTACAGCTAGAATATACAACTGTGTACTGGGGGCTTTGGGGAGAAGAAGAAAGAGGAAAAAAAAGAAGGTTGGCAACAGATGTTAGCGCAGGTGTCAATCTTTAAAAAAAAAAAAAAGATGATGAACTTGCACCAGAAAGTAAATCGATTATGTTACTAAACAACTATGTTGCTGAGCACACTAAACTGACATGCTTTTCATAGCGAGACTTTCTCAGTGAAGGACGTGGTGTGTTGATTTACATTCTGGCATGTGATCCACCAACCACACTTTAAGTCACGTTCCTGCATTGGCTACAACTAGATACCATAAAGTTCGCTTCGATTCCTGAAATTCTCTGATTCTAAAACCCAAGACTCCTGGAAGAAATTCTTTTATGAGCTCTTCTTTGTTCTACGTGTGATATGTGACTGTAGGAGCCAGCTTGCTCAGGGAGAATTGGGTTTAGACTTCTAGGATTCTTGGCTCAGCATGCTATGGGAACCTTCCTGACACACACGTCTCCTGCCTCTTCCCTTTCCAGTGGTGTATGGCTGGCAAGTGTATCACAGTGGGGAAGAAACCAGAGAGCATCCCCGGAGGCTGGGGCCGCTGGTCACCCTGGTCCCACTGTTCCAGGACCTGTGGGGCCGGAGCCCAGAGTGCCGAGAGGCTCTGCAACAGTCCTGAGTAAGTACAGCCAAATGTGGTTCCTTTCCTTCCACAAGCGCTGGGAGCCCAGTCTTGGATAGCATGACATCAGAGGCCCCAAGCCTGCCGAGAGAAATTAAGCGGGTTCCCAAAGGCAGAAGGGAACCCAAAGATTCATAGAGGACTAAAAAAACAGTAGTTCTGTTTTGGTTTCTTTCATTTTGGCTAGCATGGATTCTTACTGGAACTTGGATAGGTAAGCAAATTCCATCATTTGGAGAAATAAGCAAATTTCTTTGAACAGTACAATCTGTGTGAAAGCCCCTAGGAGACTGAACGTTAAATCCTTCTAGATAACCCTACTCTAGAGTGAGAGATTAGTTATACCCAATCTTGCTGATAAGTTATCGCTTTCTTTCAGTCATAATGAATGTAAGATTTTATAAAAATATTTTTCTTCCCTTAGGTAACTAATAAAATAGCTAGGCACATTTTTCAAGGGTAATTATTTTTAATGTTTTAGATAAGGCTTTTGTAAACCTTAGAGTTCCATATTAGCCTGTTAAGAATTTGATAGACATTATTTTACAAATGGCTTTCAATTGTTTAGTCAAATTTTTTAATTTTTTCATATATTAAATTTGTATAATGATATTATACATGAGTTAAATTTAAATTCCCTTGCTTTCCAAATATATATTACATTCTTAGTTTCATCATTTCCTGGTATACTAGTTCCTAAGTACAATTTTTAAAAAGTGTACATATGATGCCTCCTTTATGTGGAAAATGCATTAAGTTTCTTTTACCTAACTTACATTAGTCTGCATTGCAGTGTGAAAGTCACATTTTTTTAAAAGGCAAGTGATAAACATGATTACAATTTTCTCAGTATCTCAGTTCCAAATCTTACATCTCCTTTTTATTAATAAATATATTTATTACTATATGTATATGTGCATGTATATATATACTATATATAATAAATTTCTTCTGTGGTTCAATACATTAATATCTATAAAGAGTTTAACACAATACCTACCTCATAAAATTGTCGGTAAATGGTAGTTGTTGTCATAGTTATTGTATTTTATCATTTACTACACATATAAGTATACAGCTGGGGAATTTGGACAAAATTGTTTTTAAATCTTACCCTTTGATAAAAGTTCCTTTTGTTTAAATATTAGGTTTCTGTGATTTCAAAAATTTAAAACCAAGAATTTCTTATACTTTATTTTTACTGAAAATCTTTATTTTATAGTTTACGTCAATGTGATCAGAAAAGTGATTTCCATTTTAGAGATTGAGTAATGTAGGTGATTTGCTCTGGGGCCTATTTTCAATGCTGTGTATCAGCCACCACCCATCCATAGCCTTCTCAGGAGGATGGTCAGTGACTTGTGGTTATCAGAAAAGGGCCATCCTTGTTGAGGAACTGAAGAATGATTCTCTAACTTGGCTTCAGGCGGAAAACAGTCTAACTCCCATCTCAGGGGCCACAATTTGTCATAGAGTCTCCTCAGGTAGTGACCATGTCTGATCTCAGCAGCTGGTTTTCTTAAGTTTGTTGAGAACAATGCCAATGGAAACACAGTGACAGATTCAGGTCATTGCATGATCAACTGACCTTCAGACTGTATCCTTGATGTTGGTCAGCTCTCTAGTGAGAACCCAGCAGCGCTTGGCTCACAAAAGCCTCTCAGAAATAATAAAAATCAGAGTGGAAATAAATGAAATAGAGACTAAAATGACAATAGAAAAGATCAATGAAACTAAGAGCTGGTTCTTTGAAAAGATAAAGAAAATTGCAAAACTTTTGGTAGAGTCACTAATAAAAAAAAAGAGAGAAGCCTCAACTAAATAAAATTAGAAATGAAAGAGGAGAAATTACAATGGATAGCACAGAAATACAAAGGATTATAAGAGAATACGATGAAAAGCTATATGCTAACAAATTAGATAACCTAGGAGAAATGAATAAATTCTTAGACTCATACAACCTTCCAGAACTGAATCAAGAAGAAATACAGAATCTGAATAGACTGATCACCAGTGAGAAGATTGAAATAGTAATCAAGTATCTTCCAAAAAACAAAAGCCCAGGACCAGACAGTTTCTCTGGTGAATTCTACCAAACATTCAAAGATTTAATACCTGTCCTTCTCAAACTCTTCCAAAGAATTGAAGAGAAGATGACACTTCCTAACTCATTTTATGAGGCCAACATTACCCTGATACCAAAATCAGAAAAGGACAACACACAAAAAAGAAAATTACAGGTCAATGTCATTGATGGACATAGATGCAAAAATCCTCAACAAAATGTTAGCAAATCGAATACAACAACACATTAAAAGGATCATACTCCGCAATCAAGTGGGATTTATTTCAGGGACAAAAGGTGTGCATGTATCTTTTCAAATTAGTGTCTTTGTATTCTTCGGATATATACCCAGAAGTGTAATTTCTGGGTCATATGGTAGTTCTATTTTTAATTTTTTGAGGAACTTTCATACTATTTTCCTTAGTGGCTGCATCAGTTTACATTTTTACCAACAGTGCAGGAGGGTTTCCTTTTTTCCGCATCCTCTCCGGCACTTATTATTTTTTGTCTTTTTGATAACAGCCATTCTGACAGGTGTGAGGTGGTATTTCATTGTGGTTTTGATTTGCATTTCCTTGATAATTAGCCATGTTGAGCATCTTTTGATGTGTCTCTTGGCCATCTGTATGTCGTCTTTGGAAAAATGTCTATTCAGGTCCTCTGCCCATTTTTTAATTGGATTGTCTGTTTTTCTGATGTTGAGTTCTCTGAGTTCTTTATGTATTTTGGGTATTAACCCTTTATCTGATGTATCATTTGCAAATATCTTCTCCCATTCAGGAAGTTGCTTTTTCCTTTTATTGGTGGTTTCCTTCGCTGTGCAAAAGCTTTATAGTTTGATATAGTCCATTTGTTTATTTTTTGCTTTGTTGCCCTTGCCTGAGGAAATTGTTAGCCTTTAAGGAAACAGCAAGAACAGCTTGTGTGTTTCATCTGTAGACCAAAGTTTGGAGGGAAGTACTGCACTGGAGAGAGAAAACGCTATCGCTTGTGCAACGTCCACCCGTGTCGCCCAGATACACCGACGTTTCGGCAGCTGCAGTGCAGCGAGTTTGACACCGTTCCCTACAAAAATGCATTCTACCACTGGTTTCCAGTTTTTAGTTCGGGTAAGGAGCTATAACAGTATATTCCAGATCTAGGGCCATAGCCATTGTCAGAAAGCATTTATTATGGCAGGGACCTGTGATATCCTGCAAAGTTCAACAAAAAGAGAATTATACCATCAGGAGTTTTATATTTTAGAAGGTGGAAACACTGACCTGGTTAAGTTGATCGGTAAATGTTAAAGGCTGAATATGTCCAAGTCTGTGCTGAGCTCTGTGGGAGGTAAAAGAGAAGTTTATCAAACATGGCAGCTCACTTCGAAACAGCTAAGATGCAACTATGATAACAGGGCATGTAAGAATTTAACATCTAATTACTGATGAAAGTGCTTGTTGATGAGCATGTGAAACTGACTGTAGTTTTGGCAGAAATTCAGAAAAGAAGGTCATTGCGGGTTTGGAATAATTTCAAAGAAGCCTTCCAAGGAAACAGTTGATGATTCTTAAGCATGAGTAGTCTTTCTAATGGAAAACAGAAAAGAAAAGGCATTCCAAAATAGAGCCAGTCATTCCAAGTGGGAGGAGAAAAGCACAAGGGAAGATGGTAGGAATGCCTTCATCAGAATTGCAGGTGGGCCAGCCCAGTGGTGTAGTGGTTAAGTTCACATGCTCTGCTTCTGTGGCCCAGGGTTCATGGTTCAGATCCTGGGTGCAGACCTACACATCGCTGATCAAGCCATGCTGTGGCAGTGTCCCACATACAAAATAGAGGAAGATTGGCACAGATGGTAGCTCAGCAACAATCTTCCTCAAGCAAAAAGAGGAAGGTTGGCAACAGATGTTAGCTCAGGGCCAAGCTTTCCTCAAAAGAAAAAGAAATGCATGAGAGACAGCTCTGGGCCATAAATCAACATTGCATGTATACCAGGCAGTATAAGAAGGGTAAAAAGTAAAAGGAAGCATGTGAAGGATGCACATTAGGGGATGGGAACATAACTGAGTTGGAGAATGTAACAGCAGCCTTGGCAATACTGCCCCTGAATCAGGACCAGTTATACGTTCTCTTCTGAAAATGACGTAGAATCATTAATCATTAGCTATAAATTGACATAAAAAAAATCTGTGCTATTGTTGCTATTTGAGTGGAGAATGAAGCAGAAAAGATTTTCCTGAGCTAAGGAGATTTGAGACAAGGTAGTAAAAAATAACCAACCAAATTTTTCTTGATTTTTAAGTTTCTGAAATTCCAATGTGATAGGACATAAGAGGGATCGTAGATGTCGGCCAGTGAATGAAAATTACATGCTTGAACTGTTAGAAAAATGATATAATCTATTGCTTTTGAAAGAAAGACCCTATAGTGCTTTGTCCACTTTGGTCCCCAGAATACCCTGATGGCTATTGGTTGTCATGGGCAACGTCGCCTCCTTGCCCCCCATTGTTTAGCATCATTCATGCTCTAAGAGAGTGAGTCATTTGATTATCGGTGCAATTTAACTTTCTGAGCCTGGCATTTGAATGTAGGAAAACTCATGTATGTACTCATGTGGAGTCCAAAAAAAAACTAATGATGAAATTACATCCAGTTGGTACTATCTATATCTATATTCTGGACATTCATTATTTTGTTGAAACTATCTGGGTCAGTGGTTCTATGGACTCTAAATGAATAGCCTTCTAGAACTAAGGTAGCATAGCTGCCCCAGTGGTATGACAGGTGCTTAGTTTGGGGATCCCTTGACCAGATGTAGGGTTGGACTCAAGTGCGAACTCTGACGGCTTGAGTAGCTGGACTTGGAATAAAAAGATTTGGTTCAGCTTGGAGTTTCATTTATTTATGAGCATTTATCACATGCCTACTTTCTGCCTGGCATAGCAATAGATACTATAGAAATGAGAGTTATAGAAGTAGACAGAAAGTTGATATCCGGGACAGAGACTCTCATGATGACCATTGACAACTAAGACCATCCGTTGCCTCTCCTGCCTCCTTCTGCAGAGCCCTGTCTCATAGGTCAACCTAATGACATACCCAGAGCACCATGAAAACATTGGCCAGTGGAAAGGACAGGGAAGCAGGACTTTGTAAGGTTCAGTCTCATAAAATGCTTAAATAGCCCCAGACCTTCAATTTACAATAGCTGCTTTCAAAAACAGAGTTCTTTCTGGCCTTGGGCACACCTATAGATCATAGGTATGTAAGCTCTTGGAGAGGCACACTGGTGGGTCTGTGCTGTTGTTGTTGCCACAAAGATTATTTACTAGATATTCCTAAGACTCCATAGACCACTGTGTATACTCAACACTTATACTTATATTCAACAGACCTTTGTGTTTCTTACATGCAGTCTACTTCAGTTAGCTTGTCTAACCTTGAAGTATGTGCTAGTTCTATACTACAGAGGCAAGATGGAGAGAAGTCTTGAAATTAGGGCCTCTCTTCATGGAGATGTGTCATGATTATCACCGGAGAAAGGAGACCTTTCCAGCTTTCTTGTTTGAGAGCCAAGACATTATTTTAGAAGGGAATATATATTTCTTATAAAAAAATGCAAGTGTGCATAATAGAATGAAATAAAATAAATTCTTCTTATCCCACCACACTTAACTTGTTCCTCAGAGGCAACCATTGTTAATAGGTTTTCATTTGCACACAAATGGAGTCATACTTTGCCAAATCTACAACTTTCTTGACTCACTGAGTAGAAGATCATGGCATTAGGGCTTACCTCATTCCTTTCAGTTACTATACAGCCTTGCATTATGTAAATGCAATTTAATTGACTTGTCCATTTCTCTCTCGATAAATATTTAATTGCTGCCATGAACATCCTTGACTTCTGTCACTGAGGTCAGTGTTCATTTTTGTGACTCACTGAGTTGATGATCTTTCAAGATCAAAATGATCTCTTTGCCACTTGGTCCAAAAGTTTCTCCCTAACAGTGTTGATTGCTCTCATGTCTGTTAATTAGTAAACAGAGGTTAAGAGCCTTTTCTGGGTGTAATGTTCTGCTAGTATTCATTGGGAAAGGTTAATGGTACTAACTACCACATTAAACAACCACTCTATGTCAGACACCTCATCAGAAGTTTTAATATTTTGTTCTCTAACAGTCTCCTCTGTGCAGGCCAGAGACCGAGAAGGCTTTGGGCAAGATATAAGAGTCAGGGCTGGGATTTGCATCCCTGTGGCTCTAACTGCAAAGCTTGTATGAAGGAGAGTCCCCCAGGCTGTCCTTATTTCCACCTCTACCACGCTTTTGAGTCCCCACCAGCGCGTGTCATGACTCCTCCCTCTCGTACTATCTGGCCGGTAGTAGCTGATCAATGCACGAATGAGTTGAGTGCCCTTGAGGTCACTGCAGTTTGTTGGAGGAGCTTGTGAAACCCATAGTCTTGGAACTGTAGGGCTGAGAGGACCTCTGTAGTCATTGTATGAGTGGAACGTCTTTGAACCTGGTCCACGGTCAGAGTAAAGGACAGTCAGGGAGCCTACTATTGGCCTAGCAGGGTCTAGAATTCTTTAGGCTAAACTGACAAGACAGCAGTTGTTTAGAATAGAGTAAAACAAAGTATGAATTGAGTACAGAATTGATTAGAAATGGCGTAATGGTATATGTAATCTGAAGAAGAGGGTATTTCAGGAAAGATTTGTGTGGAGGGGGTGCATAAAGAGAATTGAGCCAGCACTACAAAATACGTGTCTTCTGCCTACTGTGTGAGAAGACTGAAACGTAGAAGCACAGCGTGTGGGGGCAACTGCAAGGACCTTTAGAATTCGTGGAGTTTGTGATAAGGAGGTGAAAACAACAGCCATAACGACTACCATTTGTAAGCACTTCGTGTATACCAGGCACCATGCTGAGTGCTGACATTCGATCTCTGTCTTAATCCTCACAATTACCCTGCAAGGTGAGTATTATTATCCTCATTTTTCAGATGAGGAGATTGAGTCAAAAAAGTTAAGTAACTTTCTCAAGGTAATATTAAATTTTCATCACCTAAAACTTTTACATCTGCTTTCTGCAGAAGTAAGTGCCTCCAGAGGCTGGTGATTCTCACCGTATTTGTGTCCCATGAGAGAATATTAAATCACAGTCCGGTTGGTATTCTATCACGTTTGCTCCTCAGATATGATCCACAAATAAATACGTTGCCTAATAACGTGAGTGGTTACTTTAAAGATCTCATCAAAGACACTTGGTTTTTATTAAAGAAAATTCTGTGCCTGTTGATTATGGGTTAGTAGTGTGGGCTCTAAGCTAAATTACCAAGTTTGGCTCTGCCACTCACACTATGAGATCTTGGGAAACTTAATCTTCTATGCCTAAATTTTCTCATCTATTAAATGGGGATAATGAAAGAACTAACATCATAGAGTGCTTGTGATTGTTAAAATGAGATAAGATAACCACTGCAGAACACAACAAGATCTGGGAAATAATGTTTGAAAAGTATGTTGGCTGTTATTTTAACAAACAAAATTCCTTTTAACGCACTATATAAACAAGACTAGCAAAAGTCTCTGGCTAATTTTATCCTTTAGGGAGTGAGTCAAACAGCACAAGCCCAGAGGGAGTAAAACTAAGGCAAACGTTGGAACTTCACCATTCTGGAATCCAATGCAATGCTTGCCGTTGGATGGGGCTTTACTTGCTAAGAGGACCCAGTTATGCAACCCTGAGAGTTTGTGCCTTCTTAAATTTTACACCCTACACACCTCTAGACCCAGCCCTTCCCCACAGGCTGGAACAGATAATTACTTTAGAAAATCTCCGGAATTCTTCAGGGCTGCTTTTCCTTTTTCTTTATGTGTCCAAATACAAAATCCCAAATCCAAATTCTGAAGCTCAAATCAAAGTCTTATTTAAAAGTGTTTCCCCTGCCTCCATCCTTCTCCTTGATTGCCCAATGTTTCATGAGATGATTCCCTGGAGTCAGCACACCTGGGTGGATGTTCTCGTCAATGGGAGAGCAGAATTGCTCCCAGGTGGCTCCTTCTAAGTACCTCTATTCCAGTTCAGGCAGTGACAGAGCTAATCATGCCGCCAGCGATGAAGATTTACAACAATCCAAATGGTACCTTGTCCCCAGAGTCTTCTGGCCCTTTTCCAATGGCACTGTGTGCAGTGATCTCCCCAACTCATCTTGACTTTGTTCATTTTCTCAGACAGCTTATCCCCTGCACCTTATATCAAATACGTTAGTCTTCTTTATTTGCTTTACTTTTCTCCTTTAAGATTTGAACAGGTGCTTTTGACCTCTGTCTCAAGTTCGTCCAGAGTTTCAGTGTTTGGAGATTTTAGTTATATTAGTGTTTTTTTAGTTCTTAGTTATATTTGTGTGTTTTACACTTTTATTTCCTTACCACATGGATCATTGCATCCTTGGGCAGCCATAGGTAGAGTTGTGCACTCTGCCTTTGCTTTTGGTGTCCATCCACATGCAGATGGGTCCATGGCAAATGGCCTCATGGCTGGTCTCATTGAACCCTCATTGGTCACATCACTGAGAAACTAATAGCCCTTCTCCAATAAACAGGCCCAGAAGAGATCCCAAAAGGACTTTTCTGAAAACAGTGCTCTCAAGTTTTTCACTTAAAGAAAACAACATATAACATTCAAAAGAAAATTACTATTTGAATTCCTATTATCTGTATTACCTATTAAAATTTTTAAGGCAATTTGTGTCTTAAAAGTTACCTATCTTTCTGGGTTACACTAAGTACCTATGTACCTATGTGCTATCTTCATTTACAAGGGAATGGAAAATTGAACCTTAAAATGGATTCAAAGTAGGACCCAGCATGATAGGATGGGCCGCTATGATAAGCAGGTTGGCTCCAGCTTTGGCAAAAACTTAGATCCTTTGTTTGTGGTTGTACATCTGTGTCCAAGGGCTTTTTGAACTTGAGGAGAATAAAGGAGAATATTTGTTGGGGGTGGGGTTATGGTAGTGGCGGTGGTGTTAGTAGTGATCTGGTCCCATAGGAGGGGCCCACCTCTCCCCTGGAGGTCTACTTACTTTGCTGCATGCAATGGGCAGGTGTCATGCTTGCCTTCAGTCCTGCATCACTGGTTGCCATTACTTATTTTCTAGGTTAACCCCAGATGTTCAGTGCCATATGTTTAGAAGCACAATTCAGTGTTGGATTGAAAGTTCTCACCATTTGTAACAAAAGGCATAGCATTTCAAAGCAACCTCCCCAATTTAGTTTGTTGTAAAACTATTTAACTGAGAAAAGAGAAAAGCCTGAGTTTCAGCATGTGTCACAGAAAGGTAAAAGATGGGAATCACCCAATTAAATGACACTTAAGGGGTCATACATACAAAAGAATACTGGGGGACGGGTGCTGAGCTAAAAAGCTAACTTGCAAGGATTTCTCTCTTTTTCACTTCAGCACATCCTTGTGAGCTCTACTGCCGACCCATAGATGGCCAGTTTTCCGAGAAAATGCTGGATGCTGTCATTGATGGTACCCCTTGCTTTGAAGGTGGCAACAGCAGAAATGTCTGTATTAATGGCATATGTAAGGTATTGGGTATGTTTCCTTAATCTACAACCTTATAAAATCATGACTTTCATTAATGCAGCAAGTCAGATGTTTTAACCTTTGCTTTCATATGTGGTCTGGGCTTTATATATGGCCTGTGAGCAAGGCTTCTCAGTGTTCACCAAGGTCACAGTTTTGAACTGAATCGTTTTTCCCCCTGCTGTAGTCTTTATTCCTCGATCGGTTGATGAGCTCTGTGATATTATTTTAGGCACGGAGTGGGGTCAAATTGAAGAAGAACCAAATAAAAGGAGGAATTATTAGGAAAGGACAACCCAGATTATTTCAGTGGTGTTAAATTATTCATTAGTTACCTGCCAACAGAGTAGTTAAATTTGAGCAAAAACTGAAATTAATGATAGTTTGTATAGTGTTTTTCACAAGGAATTTTTACACTTAATTCTCCATTGATTCCCAACATGACCTTAGGAAGGGAACGGCATGACAGGTAGTTGTAAACCAGGTCTTCTGATTTCTATTTAACTTTTCCACACTGACTCCATTGATCAATTCTGCCTTTATGTAAATTACTTAGGCCTGATTTGTTAATGCTTTTATGTGTAAACCATTGAAGACATCCTTCCCATTGCTTGCAGTCTATTTTGCAAGGAACTGATGAACACGGTTTGTGATCCAACACCCAAGCAGAAATCTCAGTTTAAAGAGAAGGTGTTTTAATCAGTGAAAGAAAAACTGTATAGAAACTATATAATTAATTATTAGTAAACTATGAGTAAAGCATGATTGTTTAGCACTCTGGCTATAGAATATGAACGCAATACCATTATTTACTAGCTGTATAATCCTGTACATCTTTGTAAGATTCAGTTTTCTTTTATAAAATTGGGATATTAGTGTATCTTTCTAGGTGCGGTTGTCAAAAAGATTAAATAAGGTCGCATATGTTAAGCTCTTAACGGAGCCCCTGGCACACACAAACTCTTAATAAGTTTTATTTGTTTTTGCAAATATTTATCATAATTTCTTTTCCACTGGACCAAATTGCCCCTGTGAAAAGTTCCTGCCCATAAATGTTCAGCGTCCTGGGAACGTGCATGTGTTACCTTGAAGTTGCCTGTTGATTTATTCCAGCAGTGACCACAGCACAGGAGGCAGCGTGATGATTCCCAGGAATGAATGAGCTAACAGCAAACCATAATCAGACGCTAAATTTGAAAGAGCTCAGGCAAAATTCTCTTTCGCACTCACTAATTATTACCCTTGTAACTACAAAGAACCAAAAATAATTAATATATTTTAGGTTAGATCTGTTCCCCAGAGTGGGAAAAGTTAATTCAGGCCCACAGAGCCATATTGCTGTTGAAAGTGGTCGTTCTCAGGCCTGGCTGCCTGTTAGAATCACCTGGAGAGCTTTTAAAAACTACAGATTGACGTATGGGCTGTGTCTCAAACCTATTAATTCAGAATCTCTGGGATTTGGGCTCTGGGCATTGATGTTTATAAAACTCCCCAGGCGATTGCCATATGCAGCTAGAACTGAGAACTTCAGTCACTGAGAAATGAATGTGGTGCTAAAATTATCTTTTAGACCCGGACACCTTTGCATCCATAGAGAAAGAAGCTCTAGCTTGTGATGGAAAACACAAGTATTTTGAACAAAACATTAGGGGTCTTGGGTGCCTCTTGAAACCAATTAAATCAACTTCATAGAATAAACCATATTCTCTCAGCATGCCTTCCTCTTTCTGGAAACTAGTTAAGATCTTTTAGAAGATGTAATTGCCCACTTTCCATCTATACCACACTGAGCTAAGATGGTAAGCTGACAAAAGTTGTGTCAAATCAAATTTGCCTTAATAGCCTAAATACGATTTATCTTCCAAAGATTAAAGTTGCAATTATTTTCAACTTTGTTAGCCTTCTTATTCATTGACTACAGTTTTTCTGAAGTTAAATGACCAGTGTATTGAAATAAAAAGAAAAAAAATGTATACAGTTTTTGTCTAATCCATTCTTTGTGGATATGAAAATATGTTTGCTTATATTCATATAAGTATTCATTGTATTTGCTTACGTTCATATATTCAGCTGTCTATTTTGAAATTATGATATTTGCCAACATTTTGGCATATTAGATTCATTGTCAGGGAAATTATCACGCCCTGATCAGAACTGAATTTGTGCTAGGAGGTAACTGTCTGTGCCCCTCCCCCAATGTTTTTTAACTTATACTGAAGTCCTGAGCTTGCTTTTCAAAGATGCAAATGTGAACTGACTTTTCAGGATGTCTCCCATTTTTAATCATAAATATGACATGGAATAAGCTTTTAAATATATGAGCAGGTATTCCCACCCTCCTCCAAACTTTCCCAGCTCTGCAGTCTTACCTCCTGTCTTAGGACAGTCTGCTATCTTCCAGCTCCCTCAGTCCTTTCTCCTGATAACCAGTTCTTGGACTTTCAGTTCCTTCCCTCTTCCCTTTACTCCAAGTCAGTGTAGCTTTGACTTAGTTTCCTTCCCACCCAGCCTAGATGCCCCCACCTATCACACCTGCTGTCCTCTAGACTTCTTCTCTTACCCTTCCATCAACGTCTCACCGCAGGACCCTGGTTCTGGGTCAACCCAACCACAACCCTTTTTTGATCTTATGATCAGCCTACTGTACACTTCCTAAAATAAAAATTCAGCTTGGTGAATTTGTGCCCTTACGACGTCAACGTCTTCAGTTGACTTTGAAGCTGAGTCCTGAACCTTACCTGACAATCTTCCTACCTGTCCTAAGTCGGCTGCCTCTCTCATCCTTTTGGAAACTGTCCTGAACCTTCTCTGTTCCCTCTCAAGGCCATTTGGCCATCTCAGTGATATGCTGAACACCTTCAAATCAGTTTCTTTTTGGGCCAGATCTTTTCTCTTGGCCCTCAAAGCTATGGTGAGGAAAACATCATTGCTACTGTCCCAAATGACAGTATCACTTACCTCTTCTTTTCGGCTAAGCAAAGCTCTACTCTATCCTCACATTTACCATTTCATTGACTGGCAATGAATCTCATCTTAGAAAATGGTGTCCTTCCAGTCTCTACCTTTGCCAAGGGACTGTAGAAAAAAATGATGACATTCCAGGTGGATTAGATCATGGCACCAGTTGGTATTTTAGTTCTCAGTCACTTGAGAATTTACAAAGTGAAACAATGTTAACTCAGAAGCAAAAAATGAGAATTAGTAAGAATGTACTTTACTTATTCACTCATGTACAGCTACAGGCCTGGTGAAAGACTAGGACCTGATTTCTCTAAGTAATACTCAAGGTAGTGTGTCAAGAACTAATGATATGCTTCTGTTCAGGAGAGGAAATAATCAAAAGAATAAAAAGGCAACCTATAGAATGGGAGAAAATATTTGTAAACCATATTTATGATAATGGGCTAATATCCAAAATGTATAAGAAACTCCTATAACTCAATAGCAGAAAAATAAATAACCGGATTAAAAAATGAGCAAAGGACTTGAATAGACATTTCTCTGAAGAAGACAAATGGCCAACAGATATATGAAAAGATGCTCAACATCATTAAACATTGGAGAAATACAAATCAAACCCACATTCAGATATTGCCTCACACCTATTAGGATGGCTATGATCAAAAAAACAAAAGTGTTGGCAAAGGTATGGAGAAATTGGAACCCTTGTATACTGTTGGTGGGAATGTGCAATGGTGCAGCTGCTGTGGAAAACAGTATGAAGGTTCCTCAGAAAATTAAAAATCCAACTACCGCATGACCCACAAATCCCACTTCTGAGTACATTTCTGAAAGAATTGAAATCAGGATCTTGAAGAGATATCTATACTCCCCTGTTCATTGCGGTGTTATTTACAATAGCCAACATATGGAAACAACCCAAATGTCCATGAACAAATGAATGGCTAAAGAAAATGTGGTATATGCATACCATGGAATGTTATTCAACTTTAAAAAAGAGGGAAATCTTGCCAGATGTGACAACATAGAAGAGCAGGGATGACATTATGTTAAGTGAAAGAAGCCAATCATGGAAGGACAAATGCTGCATATTTATACTTGTATGAGAATCTAAAATGGTCAAAATCATAGAAGCAGAGAATAGAATGGTGGTTGCCAAGGGCTGAGGGGAGGGAACAATAGAGAGAACTATTGAATGATTAGAGAGTTTTAGTGTAAGATGAGTAAGTCCTGGAGATCTGCTGTACAGCATAGTGCCTATGGTTAACAATACTGTTATTGTGCGCTTAAAAATGTGTTAAGATGGTAGATCTCATCTTAAGTGTTCTTACGTAACAAACACAAAAAGAGGGACACAAGGAGGTAATGGATATGTCTATTACCTTGATTGTGGTCATGGTTTCACAGGTGTCTGTGTAAGTCCAATCTCATCAAGTTGTACACGTTAAATATGTACAGTATTTTGTATATCAGCTATACCTCAATAAAGCTGCTTTTTAAAGAAAGAAAGGATGATATCATGGGAAATTAAAGTGGTTTTCTTTTTTTTTTCAAAACTGCTTCCCCATGAGGTGCTGTCTGGCATCATAAGAGTCACATCAGAGGAGAGCCATGCTGGCACCGTTGTCCACATTTGGTAGCAGTAGCAGAGCCACCTCTTCAGTGCTTTCTGCTGAAGGCAGAAAGACAATCTTGTCGTGGGCCCTGTTGCCAGAGAACATTGCATAAAAGAGGAGAGTGACATTTGTTTATTTCCCTTGAGAGCCACTATGTTTGATGAGTGACAAGGACTGGCTGGTGCCTTCATGGGCCTTCTGTTATATACTTCATTCAGAGTTGATTGTACTGTGTGCAGCTGATGGCGGAAGCAATGGGGTGAAGTCTCCATAAGAACTCATTTAATATGCTGTGGGACAGCCTACTGGGGACGTGTGTGCCTTCTTCCCCAGCCCTGTATGCAGGCAAATATTACTAGAGAAGAAAGGCGGGCTCAAGGAATTTGTTTTTCTAGCTTTCTTTCCTTTATTCTTCACATTTTTTATCTATCCCCTTTTGATAGAGATTTTTAAAAACACTTTCAAATTAATATGTCTCAGAGCAAGTTTCCCTGGCTCATTCCAAAGCAGTGAAGGAATGAAGGTCACTGGGAATATAATTTGTAAAGGTCAGCTTATTAGAGGATGCTCAAGCTTGACATAAACATATCACTGGAGAAAGTTTGGCATTTTACTCATAACGGCTGAAGGCACGCATCCAGGCAATTTCTTTTCTTTCTGTTGTGATTAGCATGATTAAGTTGTTTTTCTTTTTTTAATCTCTTAGCACTTTTTTTTTTCCCCCCAAATGGATCAAGTAGCATAGTCTTTGGACCTAAAGGAAATTAGAGATGATTAACCTGAGGAATGGAGCTGTTTTCTGTCAATGGACATTCATTCTCTATTTAGCTCATGGAAGGTATATTTAAAGGGAACTGTTCTTCCCTTCAGTAGATTTGAGGTGGCTTTAAAATAAGAAAGGAAATTATCTTTGAGAGAGAAAAAAAAAATACCTGGCCACAACTCTTCCCGAACAGGAAAGAAAAATATGATTAATAGAATATGGTGTCATTTGCCCTTTTTCTTTTACTACTGAAATGTGATGAGGAGCACAGGCCTTGGAAGAAGGCAGGCAGCAGAGAAGCTCAGTTGAAATTCACGTTTCATGACTTTCAACCTAAGAGTCATGATTCTTTGGTATCTGATGCTACAGAACACCCAAGCTTAATTGCTCTCCTTTTCCAGAATTGGAATTTTAGTGTGGGAAAGACTTGGTCATATTGATGACTGAGGGGAAGGAAGCCCTTGGAAGGGAGAGATGATGATTCAGGAAGACCAATGGACAGAACACTGGGAAGGGATCAGGTCCAGAGCACAGGAGCAAGATTAGGTCTTGGCTCAGAGACAGAACAGCCAGTTCTTCCTCTGCAGCTGGAGGGAAAGTCAGGATGGCTGAGACACGGCTAAGTGTGAAGTTCAGTAGGGGCTGGGTTATGGGAGGCTCTGAAGGGTCTGATGATGGATCTGCAGGTCAGAGATTTCATCCCTCATGGACAGGAGTAGTGTCAGCATTAAGCTTGCTTTTCTCTGATGGCTGCTGATTCACCTGCTGTCCTCAGACAGAAAACAGAGAGAATAATCCCAGTGAGGAATATAAAGGGGTTGAACAACCAAATTTTTGGTGGAGTAATTACATCACCCCTGAGAGATCTCAGTAGAGAGGAGGGGGCATGAGGTTTTCACATCTGAAAGGGACTTGATGCTCCATCAACTCTGCTTCCAAGACATTTCCATAATTAAATTTTTGGAACTGTGTTCAATTTTACCTCTGACTAATGAGAAATTGGAGACCCACTCAGTGTGTACCTTGTTCTCCTTTAAGCAAGTATTTTCGTTACAATCATTGGTGGATGCTTTGGTTATTCCTCTGGTTGCCACTAGGAAAGGAAACATTTATTTTTATATTTGCCCCCAGCCTGAGTGTCATCAAGAGCAAAGGGGGAAAAGAGAAGTCAGAAGTCCAAGGCAGGTGTGGCGTCTCCTGCCTGTGTCATTCATTCATCCTCAACCTCTCTTCCTTGCAGATGGTCGGCTGTGACTATGAGATCGATTCCAATGCCACGGAGGATCGCTGTGGTGTGTGCCTTGGGGACGGCTCTGCCTGCCAGACTGTGAGGAAGATGTTTAAACAGAAAGAAGGATCTGGTAACAAACAAATAAATAATTGAAGTGGCAGGGGACTGAGAATGGAGGGCAAGATTGATTATTTTCTTAAGCAGATTGTGACTTTCAAAGAATTCAAAGTGGAATATAGCCTTCACTACAAAAGGATAAGGGCTCCTTGGCAGTTTTAGGAGAGGGGTTGATTGCTAACCAATTACAGGAAGCATCAGATTGAACTGGATAGAGGTCTACATTGGCCTGGTGGCTGCCCACGGGAACAGGCGTAAGAGTGTGATCCCTGGAAGAGGATCACACTGAAGGCCCGTGGCATAGGAATGGACTGAGAAGTGGGGGAGAGAAGAGCTCAAAAGCTGGCTGAGAAGGATGAAGACACAAGGGCACATTCTCTAAGTGAGGGCAGAGAAGCCAGCAGTGGGTGTAAAGGCAGAAGAATCAGGGTGTACCTTCAGGACCAAAGGAGAGGTAAGGCAGGATTGCTTCAGCTAGCTTTTCTTCCCAATTTCTCCCTGTAAGGGGGGTCCCACCTAGTGGTCCCTTATGGCTCTCCAGGTGGCTTCTGCCACCTAACACCCACCTCCTTACCCACACTCTACTATTCCTTTCCCATGATTACCTTTTTGAGGTTTTTCCTTTATGCAGCTTTGAGCTGCATAAATCCTCAGGGAGTGGAGAGTCCACCCTCACCCAAATCAGCTATGACTCCTGCAGATTTGTCTCCAGTTAAAATAGTTCTCGTGGTCCCTTGGTGCCAGCAAGGAGCTGTAGATGTAGTCATCACTTGCGGCTCCTTTGGGGAGGTGGGGTCACCTTAATTCTCTGGATTCCAAAGAGATGCAGGTCTGGGAGGTGGGAGTCCAGTGTGCACACTGAGGTAGGGCCTGAGGGGTGACGCCTCAGGTAGGTGAGGTAGGGTGAGGGGCACAGGAAGTGATAGGGGCCCTTCCAGATATACTGGGGCACTGTTTGCCTGGGTTCTGGCAAAGCAGCATCTCTGTCCTAAATATGCTTACCAGCCAGGACGAGTTACTACATATGATCCTGAGAACATCAGGTATGTTGATTAAATGACCTATTTTTCCCTAGGACACGTAACAGTGGGTAATCTAAATTTGTTTAATTTCCATCCCTATTGTTTGATCTTTGACTATTCAATTTATAAGGTTAAACTATAAAATGGAATGCTTGCTCTGCCCTTTAGAATTTTCACTAGAGGATTATATTTCATGTCCTTGATTAATAGCTTTATTATGCCTTAAACATATCCTTTGCATTACTCATTAGGGATGTGAGTGATAACCGAGTGTGCCTAAAGCTTATGATCATGCATCCGATGATAGTTAATGTTTATTCAGTCTTTACAAAGGTATTACGTAAATATTTTCTGTTATTTAGATGTGACCTTATTTACTTGAATTACAAAGTCACACTTAAAATCACATTTCTACATTTACCCTCAGTTTTATTTATCTGTGGCGATTCGTATCTTTGGCATCAGATATGCTGTACTCCTAACATTATGGTAACTCCTTTGAAAAGCAGAGTTTTCATTTTCAGATCTCTACCACTTAGTCTTTTAAGCCCTTAGGAAATCGGCCTTTAGTTCTGGGTCCTTGTCTCTGCTCTGGTTTCCGGGGGTTAAAGAAAAGGGACCAAAAGCGTCTTGAGCCTCCCTCCCACCCCCATGCCTGCCTCAGAAATCTCAGTACCTCTGGCCACACACCCACCACTGAGCATTTGGCATCCCTCATGCCTTTGTGTTTTCAGTTCTTTCTCCCATCTGCTGCCTAGAGGGCTTCTGGTGGCTCTTGGCACCCAGCGAGTGGTGTCAGCCTTAGACTGTTTGTTCCCTGACAGGTTCCTCAAAGTCCTCTGGCACCACCAGCCCCAGCACAATGGGGACATCCAGCGAGTGCTCACTCTAGACTCTGCAGCACCCAGTTAGGTGGTCTGTGTTCCACACACCCACGGGGCATTCACTGGGTCCTGCCTCTGCTTCGTGCCATTGTAAAGACCCAGGCTTCTACCACCCACCATGTGAATGAGGCCAAGAAGTGATGCAAAAATTTGTGAAATGAAGTAGGCCAATTAATGTGAGGGCCAAAGTCAAAAGAGGGAACTTACTTCCTTTCCTCGAAGACACCTGATATATAGTTGTTTTCTGTACTTATTTCTGTGCTATCTTGTATCACTGCCTTATTTCGCCTTATGTTTTATTCTTTTTCTCTAATGCAATTATAAATGAGGGTTGATTTGTCTTTTAGGCTTTGTCTTCACCCTGCCCAACCCCAAATCAGCAAATATGGTCTATATATATAGTAGGTATTCAATAAGCACTCATTTTCTTAAGGTTGATTCCACATTCCTTTGAAAATAAAGGACACCAAATCATTAACTGTTCTACAGTTATGTTGATGGAACATCTGTCAGACATTTTTTCTCCTTGATGTCCTGCCACTGGTTTAGCTGTAATGTCAAGTCTTTTGTAGTATGAATATTGTTACAATATTGTAATTGTAATATTGTAAACCCCAAATTGTAATATTAAGTTTGGGTCACTTTCTGATTCTTTGAGATCAAGATTATGTTTTCCTACTTCTGCTAATGCTAGTGGAAGTGGCTCACGTTTACTGGGGAAGATAGGAGAAGAGTGATTTGCTGAATGAAGATATTCTTCATTTTTATTACTTTGGAGATATTCTAACCAACCCTGTCAACCTTCCCTTTAACATAGAATAAATATCTCAATAACTCTCCACCCCTACAACCTTTTAATATGATTCTCATTTCTGTAAATAAGACCCATGAGGATGAGACATTCAAGGGGATTTTTTTCATCTATGTTCTACCAACCTCATTTTTTCATTAAAAACACTATCTTAGGAGTTGGTTGGCAACCCCTGGTCAGAGGTTTGTAGATTTTCCATCTAGCTGTGTGATGTGGCATAGATTTCTTCCTCTCTTGGGAACTCAATTTCCTAATTTTATAGATAAAGAGGTTGGTAGCCATTCCCTTCCATCTAAGTATCCATTAACAGTGGATTGGTTAAATAAATGGGTTTATGTCATTTTTGCAATTGTTGAAAGGCTCAAAAAATATGGAAAGATTTGTAAGATATATTAAATTTAAAAAGCAATAATTAGAATACTACCTAGGGTACGATCCCACTTGTTTAAAAAATTATGTGTATGTGTGCTTATACACGCAAAGAAAGATTTTGGAAGAGAATCCAAGAAACTTATAACTAATTATCTTTGGGACATAAGACTGGGGTGGAGGAAAATGGAAACTGTTACTTTTTATTTTACACTCCTCTCTGCTGTGGGCTTTTATTTGCGCACAAAGGAGTCTGGTAGATATGTTATGATGGTTCTTTTTAACTCCGAGTCACCATAAATTTATCCTTTGACTTTGACTTCTTTCTAGGTATTCTTTTGCAAATGTATATTGCAAATATGTATTACTTTTGTTCATAGTTAAATCTCCCTTGGTTTACATCTTCTGTCTACAAACTCTTCAAAAGCAGCTCTTATATTCACTGAAAGCTTTTATTTTAAATTTGATGTACCTCCCCTTTCAATTTGCAGAATCTGCCCATGATAAATATTTCTAACTTTGGATTTTCTCTCTTAAGTGAAAGGTAAAGCAAACTCTTTTAGTTTTTTTTTTCCATCTAGTTCTCATTGTTTTGTTCTTTGCTTGTTTTTAAACAAGGGATAAGGTGATTACTATAATACGTAATGCCAGTTAATTTTCCTGCATGAGTCCTGCTATGAGAAGGCATGCGACATCCTAAGTCAGAAAATGCCTGTGGGTAGCAACACTCCAAAGGCATTTTTAAGAACTGCATTCGCCTCAGTTACATGTGATAAATATTTTTCCTGAGCTAGTTATAAATGAGTAGTTTTAATCAACTGCCTCAGGCAAGTGTGCGAGGGCCAAATGGAATTTAATCAAGTACTGCAAGACCTACATTTTGGTTCTTCTGGATGGGAGCTGGCAGTTTGAAAAATGGGGCTGAGGCTGTGGTCTATACCCAGCTTCTGAGCAAATCACTCCCGCTGGCCAGCCCTAGGTTTTAGCTCCCAGGACCCCATGCTACTTTAGTGTCTGAGGGAGAGGGAGGAGTCAGGGCACTTTCGAGTGACAGAGATGTGGGTTTGCTTGTCAGGCCAAAAAACCTAGTGTACAGCCAGTGGAAAATGACTGGGGTGATCAGGGTCTTAAAACCAAGTTTTATATGGAAAGGTTAAAGAAATAAAGAATGTTGAGCTGAGAAAAGGGCAAAATGATCAAATATCTGCTCTGGGAGGGAGGTCAGACATCACCTCATTCAAGTCCCTTCATTGATGAACATTGCAAAAGCTCATTTGCAAGCCAGCCCTGATGGCCTAGTGGTTAAAGTTCAGCGCTTTCACCACTTGGTGGCCTGGGTTCACTTCCTCATTGTAGAACCACAACACCCATCTGTCAGTTGCCATGCTGTGGTGGTAGCTCACATTAAAGAACTAGAAGGACTTACAACAAGGATATACAACCAGGCACCGGGGTTTAGGGTGGAAAAAAAAAGAGGAGGATTGGCAACAGATGTTAGCTCAGGGCGAATAGTTCCCTACAAAAAAAAGAAGACCTCCAGGTGATTCTAAGAAAAGAAGAAGAGCTTATTTGCAACAATGCAGAAACTAGAACTCGAGAAGTGTTCTGACTCCCGTGCCCCAGGACTTCTTTGACAATGCCATCCCCAAAGTCTAGCTTCTTTTCATTCCGTCCCTTTTCTGAGGTGATGGTTCTTACGAAGCACAAATAGGATGAATGCATAAAGTGCTTAGCATAGAGTCTGGCAAAGAGAGGAGACCACTATGTGTTAATTCCTTTTCTCCCCACTATGTCTCCTACCACAACAACCAGTAAGCAAGGATATGTCTGTAGCTAGAACTAATCATCGTTTTTAAGTGGATGTCCTCTGTACTTTGTCAGAAGGTTGAATTAGAACACATGAGAGTAAAATATAAGTTCATGTTTCAGCAAAATATAAGAAAAAAACCTTTTCTAATAAATAGAATTGTCCAGCAATATAAAAAGCTGTGCTCAGAGCTGAGTTTCTCTTCACAAGCTGTATTCAAGAGCTCCAGGTGGCAATAGTTCTAAGATTCGCTCCAGGATTCTCTTAAGGCATTTAAGCTACGATTAAATTACTTCTAAATTTGCCTTGAACTTGCAGGCAATGAGGATAAGCAAAAAGATGTATCCAGTGCAATGTTTAGGAAGATTAATCTGATTGCAGCAACAATAGGGAAGCAGAAATGCTATTGAGAAACTAGCTAGGGGCTGTAAAATTTTAAACTACCAATATAAAATTATAGAAAACTAAATGCTGGATCAACTACAAAAGCATTTGAGTCCAGTCTGCATTTATATCACCTCTCCTTATGAAACTGTTTACATCCTGAGTCCTGATCAAGTCCTGAGAATTCTGCTCTTGACCAAGGTCTTTAAACTTCCCCCTAATTGGTGATTCTACCAGTCCCAGTGACCACCCAGGAGGAAGGCAAGGGGACTAAATGATGAGGATGCTGGGAAGAGGGTGAACAATGGGTCAGAAATAGATTGTGTTCGGCTCAGCTCTCATGCCTCTTTCATTATTCTATCTTCTCTCCTTAGGTTATGTTGACATTGGTCTAATTCCAAAAGGAGCAAGGGACATACGGATAATGGAGGTTGAGGGAGCTGGAAACTTCCTGGCCATCAGGAGTGAAGACCCTGAAAAATATTACCTCAATGGAGGATTTATTATTCAGTGGAATGGGAACTACAAGCTAGCAGGGACCATCTTTCAGTATGACAGGAAAGGAGACCTGGAGAAACTGATAGCCACAGGTCCCACCAATGAGTCAGTATGGATCCAGGTAATGCAGAAGGGAGGAAACTGCTGACATGTCTATTAGTTAGGATCTTTCTAATTTTCTTTTCCAAGGTATTTGCCAGGGAACAATTATTAAGAATACTTAAAACTTCTTTTAGCAAGGAACAAGGTGGGAAGCAAGATATTAGTTTGTGCATTAATCCTTTATTGCCTAGAAATTGTTGAAACCCTCATAATAAAATGTCAGGGGCCCTAAAACCATCCATTTGGAGGTTTGAGTTCAGTTTATAGTATGGTTGACACAGGCTGTTTATTTGAGGGTGATTGTTCCTCAGGTGTAGAAAGAATGCTATTAGTCTATGTCAGTGTGACATGAATTTCCAAGTAGCTTTTGTTGGGGAAGTGGGAGAATTCCCCCATTTTCCTTAAGGTTCTTATGGCATTGGGGTAGTGATTTGGGACTTCAGAGGGGAGGAAGAGAACTCAGATGGAAATGGAAAAGCCATGTTTGGTAAATAGAACTTGGATAAGAGTGGGCTTAGCAAGAATCCTCCCAGTCTACCCATAGCCAGACTGGGTTATGGTGATGGCCTGTCCTGGGGACAGGCCTTTATTTTAAATTTCTTTTAGGGAGTTACAGGGAGAAAGTCGAATATTCTTCCTGAGTCTTCTGAGTCTTTATTTTCTTCAGCTCGAAATAATCCACATACCAGCATGGTGCATCTTGGGGTGACCTGCCCTGAACCCCATCACTTTCCAGCAGTGGTGAGGATCTTACATGGGTCTTTCACCTGTTATTATGTGATTTTCCTTGGGCAAAAGATTTGACTTTGTGAAACTCTTGGAGGAGAGAGTGGTTAGTGTGTAGGATGTGCTCCTCAAAGGCATGTGCAATTTGTGTTTCATGTTGACAGAGAACTACAGAAAAGGAATGGAATAATTATACCAGTAGAGGCAAAACAGGTTGGGGATGACAGATGGGCCAAGAGAGAGTCAGATCTAACCACACTCAGAAGTTAGAGGGGGATCAAAGCTTGACAGCTATGATCCATAAATGTCAAGAGGCCTTACATCTTTCCTGCCCACATGAGAGAGGATTATTACGTATGGGAACCTGCAATCCCATGCAGCAACCAATCCTCCACCTCTAAGTTTAAGATGAATTCATTTTAAACGTGTGGCAAGTAGGTTGCCTGTAGAAGAGGGGTGTGAGGGGAAGATCTCAAGAGTAGTATGCCTTGGCCAAAACCCATGACCATTTTTATCCCAGAACTATACACTTTAAAGGAACTAATCAGCCCAGGAGCTAGAGAAGAGCATCATAAAGTAACAACAACAATAAAATTTAATGTTTATTGGGTGTCAACTACATGCCAAGCACTGTTCTAATCATATCATGTTACATTTATTTATTTGTTTAACACTCATAACAACCCTATTGGTCATACTATGATCCTCACTTTGTAGGAGGGAAAGTAAGGCACAAAGAGATTAAGTAATTACCCATAATTGCAAAGTTAGTAAAGTACACGAAGGCACAAGGTGACCTACCAGCCTATTGTTGGAAAGGACACTCCTCGCCATTTCCCCAAAGTAATTTGCATATGATTAGACTACCCATGATTTCCCATGGGAATTCAGTCAAGCAATAACAGAATGGAGGAGATTAGAGATAGACAGAGATGTAAGTAGACGTACAGGTGCAAGTCGAGGCAGAGGTGGAGATGCGTCCATTTAATGGCACTGGTTCCAGTGCATGCCTCCATAGCTACTTCAACACGGTGGACATTATATGGTATTTTTACAGGACTGTGGTTTGCAGTATCAAGTCATGAAAGAGTTTGACATGACTCCTTTCTTGCCTTTTAGCTTCTATTCCAGGTGACTAACCCTGGCATCAAGTATGAGTACACCAT
This sequence comes from Equus caballus, assembly GCF_041296265.1. Taxonomy (NCBI): domain Eukaryota; kingdom Metazoa; phylum Chordata; class Mammalia; order Perissodactyla; family Equidae; genus Equus; species Equus caballus. The sequence goes on from NC_091704.1 coordinate 45,815,624, forward strand.
CCGGAAAGATGGCCTTGACAATGATGTGGAGAAGCTGGTGTACTTCTGGCAGTATGGCCACTGGACAGAGTGCAGTGTGACGTGTGGGACAGGTGAGAAACAGCTTCTCTCACTAGGAACCCATGTCAGCATCAGAATGGGCCATGGAGGCAGTCTAAGCCCGTGGTTTGCCTTCTGTGCCCGTGGGTCTGCAGGGTCCCACAGAGATGGCCCAGAGGCCTCTGTGGGGAATGACTGTGTGGTCATGTTCTAAAGAGAGAGGCAGTTTTTCTTTTGTCAGCTTTATATACTGGCATTCAGAAAGATTTTTTTTGAAGAAGGGGTTACATGTCTTTTAAAAAGCAAAACCGAAAGAGTTAAAAACCACTGCTCTGGTCGAGGACCTAAGGACCACAAAAGTCAAGCAACTGGCCCAAAGGCAGACTGTAAATCATGGCCGAATCCAAACCATAACCAGCCTCCTGATTCCCAGCCCAGAGTTCTTTCTCTGTGTCCAGTTTGCCAATTTTTCATATCTACTGGGACAGTAGTTTTCTTTCACAAAATCAGGCGTTGGATTGATTATTAGGACGGGATACGTTCTGCTACAGTAACTAAGAAATTGAAATCTTAGAAAGTCAACACAATGAAGGTTTATTTTTAACCCATTCGAAATCCGGTGCAGCTGGGTGGCCCTGCTTCATCTTGTCGCTAAGACATCTGAAATGCATGGCTTTCAGCTTACTGCAGAGGGGAAAACAGATATGGAAGAGGCAGACTGACTGTTATGAATGGCCTTGGCCTGGAAGTGACCCAAATGGTTCTGCTCATGTTTCACTGGTTGGCTTTAGTCCTGTGGGCACAATCTAACTGCAAAAAGAGGCTGGGAGCTGTAAAGGAGCCATGAACATCAGTAGAGACAGACCGTCTTCAGGTCTGGGCTAGATGAACTTTGGCAAGGCCTGTGAGGGCAGGGGTCGGGGCCTGTCAGGTCCATGGGGCTCTTCGTCCATTTGGGGGCTTTGATAGTGCCATATGACAAAGTCTCTGCCTTTCTTCTTCCTTTCAGATCATGTCTAAGTCTGTTCTGGAACTTTCTGCCTCTGGCCTGTAACTACTACCTATAAAACTAGGGCTGCTATAGGGTGAAGCACCAGAATCAGCAATGTAGCAAAGTACATAAAAGTGAAGGAGTGCGTGGCCAGAAGGACACGGTCTACCCCTCCACAGCCTTCCCTCTCACGTGCTTTGTCTCTGCACCACCTGTTCACTGGATCCTTCCGACCCCCCGCCCCCCGCCCCGGGAGGCAGTCGTTGGAAAGAGGTCCAGCGACAGACATTGAGTCATACCCCATTGACCTTAGAAACAATTTTTGTATTACCAACTTCTTTCTTTGCCTCCTTCAGCACAGAAAACCAAGGGTTAACTTTTAGAAATCACAGGAATCATGTGTTCATTTCAAAGTGTGTGATGTTTTGAAAAATCTTAAACCTCTGGAAATCGATCTAGGTCAGAGGTGCAATCTGTGGCAACAGCCATAAGTGGCATTAGTAAGAGTCGGTCCTGTTGTTCCCACTGCTGCCTCTAGCATTTCCAAATGTCCTGCCCCTACTGCCCAGGGAGGCTGGGCTCATGGAGAAGCAAAAGCCATTTAAGCAGAAAATAAGTGGTGAAAGTATTTCCCTGAGGAGCAGTTGTGAGGAAAATGAAGTTATCAGTTCTGTGGGTACGAATACTTTTTCCATTTCTCATCCTCTCTGTTCTCTTCTTTCAGTGAAATGTAGGTTTAAGCTTTAGGCTTATATTCTTTGTCCTGGGATACCAAGGAGTGGAATTCAGCCAGTCCTGCCGGGGCAGGGGCTGCTCAAGAAACAGGAGACATCCATCCGCCCTCTTCTATTTCAACAGGGGATTAACTCTTTGCATTACACATGCAGTATTTCAGAGCATGGAAATCAAGAGAAGTGGCTGATTTGTGTAGTGATCAAAAGGTACATCGGCAGTTAGCCAGGAAATGACACATCCTTACCAAATGTGAATCAGCCATTTGGTTTTAATGCAGCCTGAGCCTTTAGCAACACCTCTGCCTACCTGGGCTAACGTCATTCTGGTTATTAAACCTTAACTGGAACTATCAGGGAACTGTCACAGTGTCCACGTGCTCACCTGATGTCAGCCACACTGCCTACTGGAGTGACAGTGAGCTCTCTTATTCTGGCAGAGAAGACAGACAGCATATCTACTTCCACACTCTCATAGAGAATGAAATGCTAGTATGCACATAGGACACACGTTGCTAAATATAAAGACGGAAGACTACGTGAAACACTGACTCATTCGGCAATGTATTTTTATTTTAAGTTAAAACTTTCTATATTATAAAAGTAAATTAAATACATTACTGAAAAATTAAAAATAGAGAAAGTCAGCACCCTAACACATCTACTTTACGATTTTGCTTTATTGCCTTTCAATATTCTTTCTTTTAGTCATAGTTGTATATAGTTGTGTGTGTATGGATCTATTTATTTACATTTACACACATACGTTTTCACTTAACACTATAACATGGGTACATTTCCATGTGTTATTCTATCTTCGTAGCCATCGCTTTTATTATGGATGCATTGTGTTTCACTGACAAGACAAAGCAAAATTCTTTTAACCAATTCCTCATTGATCATCATCTTCCTTATTTATTTATTTATTTGCAGAAGATTAGCCCTGAGCTAATGTCTGCTGCCAATCCTCCTCTTTTTGTTGAGGAAGACTGGCCCTGAGCTAACATCTGTGTCCATCTTCCTCTACTTTATATGTGGGATGCCTGCCACAGCATGGCTTGACAAGCAGTGCATAGGTCCACTCCCAGGACCCGAACCAGCAAACCCAGGCCACCGAAGCAGACCGTGTGAACTTAACTGCTGCACCACTAGGCTGGCCTCGATCATCATCTTCTGATGAGTATCTTTGGGCTCACGTAAAGAAGGATCTTGTTAATGTTAATCTGTAGATGGACTTTTAAGGTTCAAAGAGTATAAATATTATGATACTGTTAAAAGCTAATTAGCAACTTGATTCCCATAGTAAAAGAGTTGCAAACTGGTAGTAGCCATCATTTTATTTCATTTATTTTGTTTTTACTGTTACTGTAGTATTTTAGTTTTACACTCTTTCACTGGGAAATATTTCAAATGTCCCAGCAAAATGGAGACCATAATAACAATTCCTATATACCAACCACTCAGCTTTATCAGATCTTACCATTATTCATGTTTGTTTCAATCTTCCTTTTTTAAAGAAAAAAAATTTCACAAATACACTTGAAGAGCGTTCCCTAACTCCACTCCCTGTCCTTTATCCCAGAGTTAACTAGGGTCATGAAACCACTGTGTATTATTCTCATGCATTTGAGAGGTTAAATGCTTTTATTATACATGTGTATAGCCATATACTTTATATAATATTGTTTCTCAGGCATTTAAGCTTTCTATAAATAGTATCGTACTGCATGTATCATTCCTCATCTTGCTGTTTTTACTCAGCGTTATGCTTTGAGATAAATCCACGCTGATGAAAGCAGCTCTAGTCCATTCACTTGAAGGGCTGCGTACGATTCCATTGTATGAATATACAGCCATTTATTTATACGTTTCACTATTTTGCAATTATAAACATTTCTGCAATGCTGTAATCAACACCTTATAATTATTGCCTTATTCCTTCAGTGTTTGAGCTTCTGTAATTTATGTACTTAGAAGTAGAATTCCTGGGTCATACAGTCTGTGCTTATCGTATGAGTCAATCAGTGAACTTAAAGGGCTGCCATGAAGTATTTTAAATTTTCTAGGGAAACGCAGAGAAATTTTAAAGGAAAACACAGCAGTATTTAACATCTCTTGGACTTCAGGTGAACTGCTAGCTTAAGGTAGTTCAAAGTTTCAAGACTCGACCACCCTACATTTCTTTCGATGACATCCTGTCTTTGTGCAGTACCTCGTGATAAAAATCAAGTACTCCGTGAAAATCAGTGCAGAACAGGAAATATGGTGTCTACTCTCATTCCAAGACTTTAAAAGTTATGCAGTGTCCAATGGATGGCACATCTCATTAGTAAGTTAATTTTTAAGTGAAACAAGAATATTATTATTTTTTTCAATGTGCTTGTTTTTTTTTTTTTTTTTCAGATGGCTACTAAGTGGTTAGGCCATCAATACTTATTAAGTTGGGACCTAACTCTTGACTGAATGGAACTATTAGGTGTTACATTTGGCCTAGAGTCACCAGGAAGAAATTACTAAAACCCTGAGGGTGCTGTGAACAGAGAAAGCAGAAGCCTTTGTTGTAGTCTTTGCTCGTCCTTTAAACTTGGTTTATGTTGTCTTACTTACATTAAGCAGAACTCATGTTAATCAGAAGTGTTATAATTTTAGTATAATCAATTTCATCAATTTTCCCTTCATAGTCTGCTTTTGGTTCTTAACTGCAAATACTCTCCTATCCCAAAGTCGTGATGACACTGTATTTTCTTCTAAAAGTTTTAATATTTTTAATTTTACTTAAGGAGTTTAAACCACCTAAATTTACTTTTGTGTGTAGTATAAAGTAAGGACCTAATTTCTTGATGAATAATTAGCTATTCCAACCAAATTTACTGACTAGAACAGCCCCTGCTCCTTGGCGTCTGTCAAGTTTGCTTAGAGATGTGAGTCTGTTTCCCAGCTCCTATCCTGTTCCATGGATTTAGTTCTCTGATTTCTACAGCTTTATAAGAAGTGCTCTTAAAATTCCCCAAGTTCTTTCTCTTCAGCATCTGCTTACCTATTCTTGGCCTTTGCTTATTCGTTAGATTTTAGGGTCAATTTGTTGAATTCCAAGAAAATCCCAATTGGGATATTGGTTGGAATTGCATTTCATGTATAGGTTATTTATGTGAAGATTGATACCTTTTAAACAGTGAGTTTATCTGCGTATGAACACAGTATCTCTCTACTCAGGTTCTTTAAGAATTATTTGTTATTTTCTCCTTGGATAAGTATAAGAATGGTGTTGATTTTTGTACTTTAATTTTGTATCCAGCAACCATGCCAAACTCTACTATTAGTTCTCGATTTGTCAGTAGAGTTTCTCAAATTTTTGTATTGTTTAATAATAAGGAAAGTTTTATCTCCTTTCCAATCATTTTGCCTCGTTTTTGTTTTTCTGGATTCATTGCACTGACTTGGGTTTCTAATACAATGCTGAATGGAATAGATGACAATAGATGATAAAGGGCATCTATCCCTTTCTCCTTAGTTTAACAGAAATGCTTCAGACGATCTTTATTAGGGAAAATAAGTTCCCTTCTATTCCTAGTTTATAACATCTTTCATTATAATTGAGTAGTGAATCTGCCCAATATTTTTCTGCATCTACTGAGATGGTCGTTTAGTTTTTCTGCATTAATCTACTAATTTGATTATTCCATGAATATATTTTCCACTACTGAACTGTACTGGCATTACTTAGATAAAGTCTACTTAATATGATATAAATTTGTATGTATATTACATACACTATTGATTGCTCATATTTTATTTAGGACCTTTGTATCTACATTCATGAATGTGATCTGTCTTTAATATTCTCTTCTGGTACTCTTCTTGCCCAGTTTGGGTGTCAAAGTTATACTAGCCTCATAAATGAGTTGAGTTACTTTCCCTCTTTTTTTTTTCTCTGCAACTTTGCATAAAATAAAAATAACAGCAGTTTGTGTACATTGCTGTCCTTGCTTCCCAAGATATTTTCCCACTGCTTCTACCTGGGTTAGCTGAGGAAAATTCTTCCCTTCGTGCTCCTGTCCTCACGTAGGACCCTCACATGAGTTAAAAGGTAGGTTGCCCACAGGTCAAGTAGTTAGAGTGGGCATGGTGTGGTCTGTGCATGAAGGCAGCTCATCCTCAGTCTTTCTCCACATTTCTCCCTGGCCATATGGGTCAAAAGGTACTCCTTTTCCTTCCCACTTTGAGTTTTTCTCATTCGTTCACATTATTTTTTCTTCTGTTATTTCTTCTATTGAGGGATCAGCACCTTCCCTTAAAAATGCGGTCAGCTTTTTCCTGCAATTGTATAAAATTTTGACCAGCCCCATGACCTCCTTCTTCACTCTTAAGTAATAGATAATCCTATTGGTATGCCCTCATGGGTTAAGATCATGGACTCTGGAACCAGACTGTTCAGATTCAAATCCCAGCTTAGCCAGATTTTAACTTTGTAATTTGTGGAGCTTTTCTGTGCTGCAGGTTCTTCATCTATCAGGGCATTAATTCCATCGTGAGGGCCCTACCCTCATGACCTAATCCAACTTTAATTACCTCCCAAAGTCCCCACCTCCAATGCCATCACCTTGGTATTAGGGTTCAACCTCTGAATTTTGAGGGGACATCCAGTCCTTAGCACTGCCCTATCAAATTTATTTCATCCAGAGTGGATTCCTACTGTAATGATTTTGTTGCCTTTCTTAGCATAAAAATTTTTATGTATTTTGGAATTATAATTTACAGGCTTGATTTGAATGTGATTTCCTTTTAGTTTCTTTTTCTTTTTTCTCTTTCATGCCCTTTTCCTCCCTTCTTTCTCTGTGCACCCCACTCTTTCTAGTGTTTTTGCAGTTTTTCCCTGACCACGCTGTGAAGCTTCATTTCAGGACAGGACTTGTTCAGGTTGTTCAGAATTGCTGGCTCATAGTGACATTGAAGATATTTCAGAAATTGTCCTGGAGCCCGCAGGCAGCTTGGCGGAGTTCCTGGGTGAGAAGCTGAGTCCTTGTTTTGCCACCTTCCCAGGCCTGAAACTCATCAAGAGTTGGGGCTCTAAGAAGTTGGTGATGAGGGTGGTGTCATTCCCATTTCACGTGGAGCACTTGAAGTCCTCCAGCTTTGCTGGAGCTGAGCACGTGAGCACCACTGTCTGCTTCTGGCCAAGGTCTGCTCACCCTTTTGCAGGGATGTTTACCTACATTTTAGCATTTTATTTTTTCCTTTTTCTCCCCAAAGCCCCCCGGTACACAGCTGTATGTTCTTAGTTGTGGGTCCCTCTAACTGTGGCATGTGGCATGTGGGATGCCGCCTCAGCGTGGCTCAACGAGCAGTGCCATGTCCGCACCCAGGACCCGAACCAACGAAACACTGGGCCGCCCGCAGTGGAGTGCGCGAACTTAAACACTCGGCCACGGGGCCGACCCCTAGTTTTCTCTTTTTATATCTTTATATTTTATAATTGAATATTTTTTCTATATTTATATTTTACGTATTACTCTTGTGCATTTGGAGCAAAGGCTATTTAAGGATAAATTCACTAAGATGTTATTTTTTTAAGTTCGACTATTTAAAAATTTTTGTTATCTTTGTTCTAGATCAGAAATCCATAGGAATCATAGGAAACATTGGCAAGACAATATTGTAAATTTAGCTAATTGTCATCAAAGCCAGCTTATTTTCCACAGCCCACTTTTCAGAGGTAAAGAGGACTCTCAGAATATACCAGCGATGGTCCTCTCTCTGTGCCAGTCTCCATTCTTTTGTCTTCTCAGTCACGTTTGCTTTCACTCCTGCCTTGTCCATGGGGAGTGACTTTGGGGTGACTCTGGGGGAATTTAGGACTAGCTATCCCTGAGGAAAGGTGGAAAGGAATGCAATAACAAGTGCTACCATCCATTGCAGAAGGCTTTTTGGAAAATATTTACCTGAGTCACTCATCAAAAGATCAACCATGAAAGTTCAACCAATGGATTATCTGTAAAGAAACGGCTGCAGAAATGGCTTGACACAGAAATAAAAAATATTTTGGGAAAACTCAAGATCACTATCATAATAATGTAAAAGCCACAAAATATTTTGGGAAAACTCAAGATCACTATCATAATAATGTAAAAGCCACAAAATATTTTGGGAAAACTCAAGATCACTATCATAATAATGTAAAAGCCACATTTTCACCCCATTGCACCCCAGGTCCTGCAGAACTCTGTCAGTTGTAATACATTCTAAACAAAATTTCCTGTGTCCTATAAAAATTCACAGTAATGGCACTGTTGTTAGACAATGGGTCATCACTTCTGAATGTGGCCTTTGCCGATTGTGTGCTCTGTGGTCTCCTTTATTCTGTATTTTTAGGTCTATAAATATAACAGTGGCCTGCACAAAAGGGAGAACACTTTCTCCTGTCTTCTCTGGACTTCAAGTTTCCCTCCACCCCACTTGGCTGAATTCTCTCTGGGATTTAGTCATTGTCCCTTTGTTTAGGAACATTATGTTCTAGTAGGAAAAGGCAGATACTGAAAACTCCAGAGACCGTGCAAAGCTCGTGGAGATTGCTCCAGCTGTTCCAAGCTGTCTTAGAAACTAGATTGTGTTCGTTGGAAATAAATATGTAGAGAACAGATATTTGTGTTTACTGAAACTAATTCTTCTAGGGTTTATCTGACTGTATTCCCACTAAAAGTTCAAAGTGACCATATAGTTTGAGATACATCCACATAACCTTGAAAAAGCATGAGAATCATAAATAGGGGCACATATGCCACTCCGATCCTGATGTGTGACCGTAGACTGATGTTTAGAAGGCAAAATTCACTTCTTTGGAAAATCAGAATCAGATACTTTGACTTTTTAAAATTGCACTCATCTTGGTGCTAATCCATCTGGCTTTGTCCACTGTAATTGTCAGGTAGGATCGATCAAGTCCAGATATTGATCTCTAACAATATCTGAAAGGTTTTTTTTTAAGTGTGGGACTTCATAAAGATAATAGGAGGATTTGTTGAGATGGATTTAAGCATATGCTCTGGAATGAGGATTGTATAGTACTATATGAATAAGTATATAAAATAATCTACAAGTAATATACAGTGGAAACCTGATAACCTTCCAGTTGTTCTTCGCTAATGAACTAATGAGAACCCTTAGCCAGAGTAGCTAACTTAACTATTTTTTAGTGATTGCCCTAGAGTTTGCAATATACATTTATAGCTAATCCAGAACCACTTTCAAATAACACCATACCAATTCACGGATATACGAGTATCTTGTAACAAGAAAATAATTCTAGTTCTTTCCTCCTATCCCTTGTATTGTTGCTGTCATTCATTTCACTTTTATATAAGCATACATAAGCATATATATATGTATGATATATACATAAGCATGCATGATCAAATATATTCTTGGCATTATTATTTTGTACAAACTATTATCTGTTTGATCAATTCAGAGTAAGAAAAATGAAGTTTTTATTTAAACTTCACCTATTGCTTCTTCAATGCTTTTCATTTCTCTACATAGATCCAAGGTTCTGACCTATATTATTTTCCTTCTCTCTAAAGAACTTCTTTCAAGATTTCTTGCACAGCAGGTCTACTGGCAACAAATTCTTTCAATTTTTGTTTGTCTGAGAAAGTTTTTCTTTCTCCTTCACTTTTGAAAGATAATTTCACAGGGTGCAGGATTCTAAGTTGGTGGATTTTTTTTTCCTCAACGCTTTAAGTATTTCACTCCACTGTCTTCTTGCTCGCACCATTTTTGAGAAGTCAGATGTAATTCTTCGCCTTTTCCTCTGTAGGTAAGGGTTTTTTTTTTTCTTCTGGCTTCTTTTAGGATTTTTTTCTTTATCTTTGATAGTCTATAATGTGAAAATGATATGCCTAGGTGTAGTTTTTTTGACATTTATCCTGCTTGGTGTTTTCTGGGTTCATGGATCTGTGGTTTGGTATCTGACATTAATTTGGTGAAATTCTGGTTCCCATGGTGGTCCACTCATGAGTCTCTGCTCTGGGAAGTTGTCTTCACCTCTCTGTCTCTCCAGTTTGGGGACAACAGTTGGCCCTGTGCCCTCTCCTCTCTTGTATCCAAGAAGAACTGTTGATATTTCAGTCTGCTCAGCTTTTTACTTGTTGTAAGGATGGAGTGGCTACTTCCAAGTTCCTTACATGTGGAATCATTAATGGAATTCTTTCTAAGGTGCCTAATTTAATTGTCTCTTATTCCTCTGGTCTTCTCAGTCCCATCCCATTTGTACCACATGCAGCCAGCAGAGATTAGTTCCTCCCTTATTTCCAGGCTCTTGGTTTTGTTCTCTAGTAAAGTACTTTCTCAGGATTTCTCAGTTTGTTTCTACAAAGGCTTATTTTGGTCAGTGTGCCCTGTGCAGTGCTGACTGCCCGCTTTTCTTGTTAACCCGTGAGTTTCGTGAGATTTTGCAGGCCTCGGATTTTCTTTAAGTGTGTGCTTTGCCTGATTTGTACCCAGTAGCTGCAGAGGAGGAGTTATAAGCAGGAAGGGATACTTCTTGATTGTGCTAAATTTTGAAAATGGATCCTTCGTAGAACAGAACCTTGTCCTACCTAATTCCATTGGACGTTCTTAAACCACCAGCAGTGCTCCTATTTGAGCATTTCTTATGTTACACCTGACCATGACAGCCCATTTATGCAGTTAGTTCATTGGGAAAACTATTGGCTTTGAGTCTTACCAGTGTTCTAAGATGTGTGGGTTGCAGCAATGGATAATAACAAAATCAAACCTCATTAACTGATACCCAACTAATATTTGTAGTTGTTGAAATCAGTGTCAGTGTCCTTTCGAGCTAGGAAAAAAGTGAATTGTAAAAATGAGGGCTCAGTTGTGTGCAATAAGGATGTTGCATCATAGGAGTGTGAGGACTGGACGAGTTGGGTTTGCTCTATTCCCTGGTCTCAGAGTGTGAAGCCAATCTTAATGTCACAACATTCAGTAAGCAGAGTTGTGGAAGGAGTTAATGACCCATGATTGAGTAAGTGAGTTACAAGGAAGCTTCAGATTCAGTTTAAAAAATAATTCTCGGGGCTGGCCCCGTGGCCGAGTGGTTAAGCTCGCGCGCTCCGCTGCAGGCGGCCCAGTGTTTCGTTAGTTCGAATCCTGGGCGCGGACATGGCACTGCTCATCAGACCACGCTGAGGCAGCGTCCCACATGCCACAACTAGAATAACCCACAACGAAGAACAACGAAGAATACACAACTATGTACCGGGGTGGCTTTGGGGAGAAAAAGGAAAAAATAAAATCTTTAAAAAAAATAAATAAATAAATAATAATTCTCAAGGACCTGATATGCATTAAGCACTGTGCCAGGACTCAGGGTACATCATCTCAGGATACATCACATACATGTCAAGGTACATACATCATTTTTATCCTCACAACAAGCTGATAGTATAGTCTCATGAGGTTGAAGACAAGGAAAACGAAGCTGAAGAAGGGTGGGAAGATTGCCCAAGGCTACTCAGCAACTAAGTGTTGAAAGTAAGAATCAAAATCTTTTCTGATTCCGATGGTGTCGTTGTTAGTGTTGATGTTGTGGTTGTTGTTGAACACACTTCAGTGTGTTTGAGCTCTTGTAGTGGTGAGACTTAAGTTCTTCTTGACTGAGCCCTCATTATGAAGCATAGATCTGAACTCATTGACCAAGGAAATCAAAGATGAAGGGGCCAAGGAGCAAGAAAAAACGAGGTAAATATTTAGTGGGAACTGAAATTGAAAGTCAGTAGAGTGAGGGTAGACTTGTCAACAGGACAGATGGTTATACAACCCCTGCTCGTCCCTTCTTCTTGTGAAGTTAATGTAATTTCTGTCTATTTAGGGGGATTTTAGTGACAGTGCCCAAAACTGATTCACAGAATTGTTATCTTACATTATAAAAATCAATGTTATATCCAATTTTAGGAAAAGTATAATTTATGTGCTAATGTAAAGTTTAACTTGTATTGCCTAACTTGTACTTACTTAAATGGTTATAAAGAAAAAACCTTGTTCTTTGTCAGTATTTTAAAGACTGGGTATTCAGTACTCTGAATCTCTTTCAGATGATGTGGTTAAATATTCAGTGCCTTAAGTATCTTTGATCTTAAGTTTAACAATAATAGAAAATGTATTTTTTTGCCATAGGTCATTACAATGAGCTAAGTTTTCAGTTGTTTTCTATATATCCTTCCTATATTGAATTTTTGAGTCAGGAAAATCTTTTTTTTTTTTAATTTTTTTCCCCAAATCCCCCCAGAATATAGTTGTATATTTTAGTTGTGGTTCCTTCTAGTTGTGGCGGAGTCAGGAAAATCTTATATGAACTAAATTAACCATATAACACTCCCTCTATTTTATGGTCTCAATATTATATTGAGAATATGAAGAGCTATGTCATTGTTTTGTTTTCTTTTTGGACATAAGGAACTTTACTTGTTCTTTATCTCAAAGCATAATTTCCACTTAAGATAATCAGATTTAAAGATGTATGAAGATAGCTGTTAAAAGTAAAGGCTCTTAATTGATCTTTCACTCCCAGTATCCAATAAGATTTACCAAGTATTTACAGCTGCATGGTGACATTTTCATTGCTACACAGAAAAAAGGAGTGAGAATCTCTCGAGGGGCTGGCCCAGCGGCATAGTGGTTAAGTTTGCATGCACCACTTTGGCAGCCTGAGGTTCACAGGTTCAGATCCCAGGGTACAGACCTACATGCACACTGCTCATCAAGCCATGCTGTGGTGGCATCCTGCGTACAAAATAGAGGAAGATTGGCAACATATGTTAGCTCAGGGCCAATATTCCTCACACACACACACACACACACACAAATCCCCTGAAAATAACATTTTTAATTTGATTCTCATATGTTTTGGAGTGTGATTGATTTCTACTTAATGTCCTTTTCAAGTAAATACTTCCAGATAAGCAGCTAACTTAGTGCTGTGATAAAATATTGATTAACTGGCCTGTTTAATTAATTAAAATTTCTTTTGGGGCTGTGTTCAGTGTGTAGGAGAAAGATACAAAAGGCAAACCAAATTAAACACCAATATCATTTTTTTTCCTTTAATTTCCAGGAAAAGGTCTAGGTCATATAGATTGAGCTTAATCTCTTACACTTTCTGTGTTTGCATTGTTACATCATGATCCCTGCCCTTAAAAGGATGGCCTGATTCTAACCCCCTCTGTAGAGGTATTACAATAGCCTATGTCAAAGAAAGATTCTGTTATTCCAGCAATTGGTTTACAGAGTTAATTAATGAGTATGTCGCTCAAGATTAATAGTTGAGTTTTTACTGCAAAGGAGCCGTTATCAATCAGAGTCCCCTACAGGAAACATATGGCACACCCAAATTGAACTTGGCTACTTTCAAAGGTGTAGGTAGGGTTTAGGGAAACTAAGAAAGGTAATCCATTACCCCTGCCCATTAACAGTGAGGGTGGGGCGAACTGAGGCTACTGTGGCTGGGACTGAAGAAGTGAGGGGAGGGAGCAGTTATCCAAAGAAACAGTGTCTCCATTTCGCAAACCCAACTGGAAGCCACAGCAGTCCATAGGATCCACTTCCCAGAGTTCAGAGCAGGTGCAGAGTGGATCTGGAGTGACAAACAGAAGAAGTGTAGCACAGGAGAGGAGAAGATGAAAAATCAATATCAATAGTGTTTAGACTACTAGCAAACCAAGCTGGATTGCAGGTCTGGGTCTTGACTCGAGAACTGAAGAAGGCTAACATTTATTGAGTGCTGTTCCAGTTACTAATGCTATCTAACAAGCCAAGCTAAATTTAATATGGTAAAACAAGCCTCATTTTATTATGCTCATGGATTCTGTAGGTCGGAAATTTAGACAATGCACAATAGGGATGGCATGTCTCTGCTCCATGATGTTTGGCACCTGGCCTAGGAAGACTAGGATAGCTGGGGGTAACTCAAAGGCCTGAGGGCTGGAATCATCTGGAGGCTCCTTTACTCACATGACTGGCACCTGGGCTGGATGACTAAAGGCTGGGATCCTGTCAACTGGAGCGCCTGTACCTAGCCCCTCCAAGGGCATGGGCTTCTTACACCTTAGCAGCTGGAGAGTGCCGAGAGTGAGAGATCCGAAAGAATCAGATGCACATTGCATGACCCTTTATGACCTAGTCTCTGAACTCAAGCAACATCACTCCTGCATTTGGTCCAAGGCCAGAGTAACGAGACACCATGTCTTGATGGAGGGATGGCATGGTCCCATTGCAGAAGAGCATGCTGGGTGAGAGGTTATTGTTGCAGCCATCTTTGGAAAATACAACTTACCATGTACATATACCATATGCATGCCATAGAGATATGGCAATATGAACTAATATAATATAATGCATAATATAAGTCCAAATAATTTCCTAATTGTAAAATTATATTAACCAGAATCCTCTCATTACCCAAGGTTTCCAGCAACCAAACTTTAGCTTTGTCTCCCCTTCGTGGATTACAAATTTTAAAATGTAGAAGACACTTCCAGAGATCAACTAGCTCAGCTTCCTGCCCTCAAACAGTCGGAATGTCGTTGCTCTCATTTCTCTGCAGTTAGCCAAGAAACGGGTGGAAGGAAAAGTAGAGACCAGAACCAGGACTCTTGGCTTTTCTTTGTTTTATTTATTTAACCAGAAATTGGTAAAGGATGAAATTATTAATTAAATTTTTCCCAGTGAACACACAGCACCAGAACTGAGGAGGAAGCTCCTGGTCGGGTGTGGCATTCCTATAACATGGGGAAAGTCCACCTGCTGGGTTGGGGTTCCTTGTCAGAAGATTTGGACTTAGCTGTGTATCTGTCATGTGAGAACTCAAGGTCCAGGAGAATGGAAGATTAGTGTTCACCATGACCGTTAATTCAACAGGGAAACTCTGACACGTTGTTAATTTTCCTTTGCGCACTCAACTGTTAAGTGGTTGAAATGTTACCTATCTCTTCAAAAAGAATAAAATATTGTTTTATTTAACAGTAAAAATATTGCTGATTCATTGTAAAGGATTCACTTACTGTTTTGCAACTCCCTCTGACATTTTTAAATGGCAAGATGCCGTTTCTGGCATCTGGGTATGCGAGCCAGCCTGGGCGATTGGCTGGACCAAGTCCTTGGTCCAGCATGAGGTGACAAGTGGTAGGAGAGATGGCCCCATTGTGGGTCCTGCCAGCTCTGATGCTGTGGGGAATCCCCTCGATGTCTTTGATGCTAAACTGGGGAGGTGACCAGCTTTTTGGTGGACTCATGGCTTTTTCGTGGCCTCTTCAATTTTGGAGTTCTGTACACCAAGGAGCTCACTCAAGACCTGGATGCCCTGAGAGCTCAGGGTGCCAACCTTCGTGCAAGCTGATCGCTCTGTCCCTAGGGGTCTCAGTCTTCAGTCTTCTCACCCAGTGTTTCACATTTAACATTGAAGTGTTAGCTCTCTCAAGAGAGATGGTGACTCTCTTCCTCTCAGTCCCTTCAGCTCTCAATCCATGAGATTCTGGCCACTCCTCTAAGTTCTCTGCTAATGATGTCCTAATTAGGGGAGCTGATGCGCATGTCCTAATTAGCAGAGCACAGTGTGACTTCATTGTGCCTCAGTTTCTTCATCTGTCAGATAGCAATAATGATAGTGTTGTCTTCATTAAGTTTTGTGTGGTTTCAGTTATTACATATCATAATAGATAATAGGTAGTATATTTTATATATATATTTATATACATATATGTATATACATATTTGTCTGAGATATATATATGTATGTATACACACACGCATGCACAAACACACACAGTTTTGAACAGTGCCTGAGACAAGGTAAGCCCTACATGTTAGCTATTCTTTATTCTTTTCTGTTTTGTAGAGATTGGCACCTGAGCTACCAACTCTTACCAATCTTTTTCTTTTCCCTTCTTTTTCTCCCCAAATCCCCCTAGTACATAGTTGTATATTTTAGTTGTGGATCCTTCTAGTTGTGGCATGTGGGATGCCACCTCACTGTGGCCTGATGAGCAGTGCCATGTCCGCACCCAGGATCTGAACCAGTGAAACCTTGGGCTGCCAAAGCGGAGCACAAGAACTTAACCACTCAGCTGTGGGGCTGGCCCCTATGTTAGCTATTCTTATATATCCAAAGTCAAGTCCAGCCTACAGATATGCCTGGTTTGCCTGTAGACTCTCCACTCCCTGCATGCTTCTCTTACTCCCTTTTCCGACCTGGTTTTGGAAGGCAGCAGTATTATCAATGTCTGCCATCAAAACCCTCTGCTTGAAAAAACTTGACCTCTCAAATTTCACAACATTAATTTGAATTTTATTCTGGTCTTTGAGAGTTTACTAACCCCAACTAATATAAAACTCCCTACTGGGCCAGCCCGGTGGGATACTGGTTAGGTTTGTGCACTCTGCTTCAGTGGCCTAGGGTTCATGGTTTCACATCCCAGGCACAGACCTACACACTGCTCATCAAGCCGTGATGTGGTGGCATCGCACATACAAAAAATAGAGGAAGATTGGCACAGATGTTAGCTCAGCGACAATTTTCCTCAAGCAAAAGGAGGAGGATTGGCAAAAGATTTAGCTCAGGGCCAATCTTCCTCATCCCAAAAAATAAGACTCACTACCTCCTCCATTCCTTTATTAAACTAACAATGTAGCAATTGTAACACCTGGTGATAATATCTGCTTTCATTATTTAAATCTCACTTTGTTTTTTACCTGGCATATATGAGTTAGTCTTGTGTCTAAAGCTCAATTAATCTATGTATTAGATTATATATTAGTCTACCTATACTGCCTGTATTCCTTCCTAAAAAAGATCTCTTCACCCATTGCCAGCTGCAGCATGGGTGGATGAGATGTCTCCATTCCTCATCCCTACTTTGAAAACCAAGTAACTCATGGACAACTTTCCCATTAGCCATAAGCACTGGACATCACCAGGTGCCTCACCTGACACGGAGCATGTGGGCTCAGGATTCAATATGTGTGACCCTTTCTTCCTGATCCCAGGTATCCGCCGCCAGACGGCCCATTGTGTGAAGCAGGGCCACGGGATGGTGAAGGCTACATTTTGTGACCCAGAAGCACAGCCCAACGGGAGACAGAAGAAGTGCTATGAAAGGGATTGTCCACCCAGGTAACCGCTGACAACAGCTGGAGCTCCATGCGTCTGCCTGGAATGACGTCACATTAGCAGTAATCCAGTGTTCAGTGATGAAGGAGAGCTGTGTGGCCTTGTTATTAGAATAAATACAGGAAAACTGTTACAGGTTTCTGTGGTTCTGCTCTTGGAGCCTGTGGTATGCAGTGAGAGGACATTTTCTCCCCAGATAGCAGTGTTTCTTACAAAGCTGGTGTGTTCTGTGTTTAATTATTTGGTAAGACTAAGTCCCAAAGCATTGTTCAAGAGAATGCTATTGTCGATTCAAATAATCCGTAATCAGTCTATAAATCAAAATTGGGGCAAGTTTATTATCAGCCAGATCTGAGGACTAGCCCGGGGACTTCCTTCCCCAAGGAAGGAAGGGCATCAAAGAAGTAGGGTGTACAGAGTGGTTATATACCATCTTGGAACACAAAGCATACATCACATATGACAGGAATGTCTCCTTTACAATGGTCATGAGATTGCTTTGCTGGCACAACAAATCAGTGGTCACAGGATGAGCACAGCAGGTCAGTAGTTAATCTTTAGTCCCCAGGAAGAGATGCTTATCCTTAAAGAAATGCCTGTATAGGGGGAAGTTACATCCCTATCTTTAATGGCATCATTCCTGCCTTTGGGACATAGTAAATATTTAAAGCAGATATACAGTGCATGCTCACAGGCCACCTCAGGCCCTTTTTGGAAAAACGATGTCTGGCCAAATTAGTTTTAAACCAAATGACTTCCTCATATACTCCAATATATCCTATTGCTTTTCATTTATTTGTTACCAGGTAGGTCACCCAAAAGTTCTTTTGCTAGTGGTGCGGCTTTCCCAAGAGTGCTTCACCAGTACAACAGTAGCCTCCAGACAACACATTGACACCTCAGATCACAGTGTCTGGTTGTATTGAGGCTGCCCGGGAGAATGGACCTATAGAGCGGGCTTTCTCAATCTCAGCACTGTTGACATTAGGGCTGGGTAAGTCTTTGTTGTGGGGGGCTGTCCTGTGTATCGTAGGATGTTTAGCAGTATCCCTGGCCTGTATCCACTTAGATATTAGTAGCACCCTGCCCCCTGTCCCCAGTCCAGGTTGTGACAATCAAAAATGTCTCCAACCATTGCCAAATGTTTCCAGAGGGCAAAATGACCCTTGCTTGAGAAGCACTGTTATAGAGGTATTCGTTTGCTGGTAACCATATTGGTTCAAGATACTGGGATCCTAGAAAGTAGCTGGGATGTTATTATGAGGGGCTTATGTTAAAGAGAGAGAAGGGGAGAGAAAGAAGAGGAAGATGGAGGAGGAGGAAGGAGAGAGGGAAAGAGAGGGAGAGAGAGAAGGAAGGGAAGGGAGAGGAAGGAAGGAAAGAATTAATCGTTAGGAGTGTCTTCATTCTCTAGTGACCTTAAACAGAGGTGTGTTTAAGTTGCAGATTCCATCAGGCATTCATTCCAGCCCTAACAAGACACACTAAAAGGAGTTTAGATAAACAGGAGGGGACTAGTTAGTATCACAAATCAAGCAAGTGACAAGCTGAATTCTAAAGAAGAGCTAGAAGAATGTGATAAATGCCACAGAACCAGGTCAAAAAGGAGAGTGTAGACAAGTTCATTAAGTCAAGCAATGTCAGTCTCTTATAGGCTCCAACATGCAGGACGAGAGGCCAGGGTGTTCTCATCTCAGAGGGACAAGGTTTATTCTCTGTGCAGCTGTGAGGTCCAGAGCCAGACGCCACCCCTCTCAAGGCAGCACCGAGGTGCTGTGATCACCTCACCTTGCTGTGGCTCTTTCCTGTAACTCTTTTGCTGGGAAGAACTGGGAACCGGAGGAGCAGATGAGGCCAGCACTAGGCTTTATATGTAATTGCAGTTTCTGTGATACCATTTCAGGGAAGAATGAGCCAAGAAAGAGAAGCCTTTTTTAGAGCTAATCGATAGCCTGCTCTCTGCAGAGTTCAGGTGCTTCCATCATACTCATTCTCTCTCAGAGTTAATGACTCTCTACCAATAAATTCCTTTTGTACTTATTAGATGGCAATCACTCCACACATGCCTGGGATTCTTGCCTGTTGCTATGCAACCTCCCCAAAGCTGCCCAGGTGTTATCTGAAACCTGTCTCAGAGGGCAGGGAGAGACCCAGAGAAGAAAAAAAAGAGGCAAGCCACTCCAGATTGGTAGGTGGCAAGTTTAATAAGCAAGGGAACTTACTTAAGAGGCTTGAATTGGGTGGCGGCAAAATGAGTAGATTTCCACACCCACCCTCCAAATCCTCAAAGTTTATATTGAAGCTTTAACTAAGTTCAGTCCCACACAGGGGGGCTTAACTGCGTTTAGTCTCATACCCAGTCCAGATAGTCTAATCATCATATTACTGTCTCAAGGCTGCCTCCTTGGGGCAGCTTCTGGGAGTGGGGAAGGCAAGAGGAGCACACATTCCAAAGATGGGAGCGGGTGGGGAGCCCCCCAGTGGCCCAGGTCCAACACATAGGTCAACTGGCAGTCACATCTTTTGGATGACCTTCCCCAACATTGCTTCCCTTTTCAAAACCACTCTCTCTGGTGGATCAGCTACCTTCTTAAAGCCACAGCTATTTATTTCCTGAATCTAATTTTATCCCTGAAGTTTGGGTTCTCATTTTTATTGTTTTACATAATCTGTCTTGGCCTTAATGTTACCAGCTAATATTCATTATTTCCCATAAGAGATACAATGGTGGTAATAACCATATGACAGTTACCATTTATTGAGCACTGCGATATTGTGATATAATACAAGATATATATTTGGTCTCCATCCCTGGTCCCTGGCAGAGCTCCTAAAACCTTTGGAATCTCCAAAGTGGAAGTGATAAGTGCTTTTTTGTATATTAGTGAGATGACTGGTGGCTGGGGGCTCCTGGATAGCCTCAGGATGAGGTCTGGTTGCCAGAGGACCCAACCACGTGGTTAGAGGGTTGGAACTTTCAGCCCCACCCCTTAACCTCTGGGGAGGGGAGAGTGGCTAGAGATTGCACTAATGGCCAATGATTTAATCAATCATGCCCTTGTAATGAAGCCTCCATTAAAAACCCTAACCAAAGGGAAAGCTTCTGGGTTGCTGAACACATGGAGGTGCTGGGAGGGTGGCACACCTGAAGAGGGTATAGAAGCTGTGCACCCCATCCCCCATACCTGCCCTCTGCATCTCTTCCATCTGGCTGTCCTTGCATTGTGTCCTTTTACAATTAACCAGTAATCGAGTAAATAAAATATTTTCCTGAGTTCTGTGAGCCACTCTAGCAAGTTATTAAACCTGAGGAGAGGGTCATGGGAACCCCCTATTTATAGCCAGTAGGTCAGAAAGAAGCACCGGTGACAACCTGGACTTGCGATTTGGATCTGAAAGTAGCAGGGTGGGCAGTCATGTGGGACTGAACCCTTAACCTGTGGGGTTTGTGCTAACTCTAGACAGTGTCAGAATAGCTTGCTGTGGGAAATGCACACATTCGTTGAACCAGAAGTATTGTGAAAGTAGAATAGAAGAAAGGTGGATTTTTTTAAGCACCTATTGCTGCACAGAGGGCATGATCTGCTTGCTGCAAGACACAGGACAATCCAGAGGCAAGACAATGGTAGAGAAAGGACCTTTATTAAGCGAAAGGCCAGCTAATTGGAAGATGGTAGACTCATGTCCTAAAGAACCTTAAAGAGAAGACAGAATCTTGAAGCAACTATATAGGGTTAGTGAGATATAGAGATGGGAATGCAAAGTGTTAACCAACTGGTGCTGCAGACTGGAGGTCACCATACCATCTGGCATGCTACACTAGGGGGATGCCACACTAGACCTCTTAACTGTCTCTGATGATGTATGCCAGTATAGAATCTCTGTCTGGGGGTTGTTGGAGGAGAGGGTCAAGAAGGTTGTCTGTCTGCTGCCATAGACTAGGGGTCGCTACGTTTCTAAGGAACTCAAAAGAACAAAGTTACTGTCTTATGGCAGCTGGGAGGTTTAAAGCTAAGCAAGGGTCATAAGTCATAATGCATGCAGTTTTCTTTATGTTTCAGTTATTTGTTATCTAGCCTACGTATGAGCTGGAGAATGCCCAGCTGGGTTAATTACTTAGAGGTTATCCATAGGTACAATATGGTTCCCTTTCTACAAAATGCCTTCCCTTGTGTCAAGTCGTGTTGAGCCGGTATCACACTTACTTCACTCTTGGCGATGTTTTAGAGATGCCTTATATATTCTCTTTATTGTTTTAAACTACTTGGAAAAATAATTATTATTATGCCAATTATGCAGAGGAAGAAATGTTCATTACCTGAGTATCTCGCAACCAGTAGATGGCAGAGGTCTGAATCCAAGGCTGGCTAGCTATAAGCTGCAGCAGGTGTATGTACAGGAGACCCGTCAAAGAGAGACAGGCACCCTCCCCTTATTCGGGCTGTGTCTAAAGCAAAGCAAGCCCTGTGCTAGGTGTGGTGGGTGCCGAAAGATTTTGATGCAGGCCCTCACCTGCTGAGGCTGAGGTAGAGCTGAGGACATCGACTGTGTACATAAAAGCAACATCATCAAAGAAGACAGTGGATTCGGTGTCAGCTCTCTGTTTTGGAACAGACATCAATCTGTACCCAAGATTTTCTTATTCACCTGTAGCTGAAAACTTGGCTTCACTATTTTCAGAATTTACTTCCCATAAGGAAAGTTAACTTTACCTACCTCTGCACTCTAATTACCAGAACTTTCTAGTGGGAGGTAACTTTATAAGACACAACCAGTGCTAGGATGGATATTGGGACACGAGTCTGGAGGCTGAAGGACAGGAGGTGAACTGAGGCTGAACACCAGATAAAGGCACAGAGGAGGAGCCTTGATAAAGGAATTCTCAAGTGGTCCAGGGTCTTCAAAGTTGGCCCTGAGTGAGGCCATGTGGTGGGTTGAAAAATAGCCACCAAGATAGCCACGTCCTGATCTCTGGAGCCTGCAAATATTACCTTATTTGGAAAAAGGGTCTTTGCAGATGTGATTAAGATTGAAATGAGGAGATTATCTTGGATGATCCACCTGGGGCCTAAATGCCATCACAAGTGTCTTTATAAGAGAGAGGGAGAGAGAAAGTTCACCCACACACACAGAGGAGAAGGCGATACAAAGACGGAGCAGAGAGAGATTTGAAATCACTGGCCTGAAAGATTGGAGCGATGGGCCACGAGCCAAGGAATGCTGGTGGCCACCACAAACTGAATGAGGCAAGGAAGGGATCTTCCCTAGAGCCTCCAGAGGGAGCACAGCCCAGCTGACACTTTGATTTCATCCTGTTAATACTGATTTCAGATGTCTGGCCTCCAGAACTATAAGAAACTAGATTTCTGTTCCTTTAAGCCACCAAGTTTGTGGAAATTTGTTACAGAAGCCCAAAGAAACTAATACAGGTAGCTTAGTGCAAGCATAATGTGAAAGCAGAGGAAGAACCGAGACCACTCCACCAAGGCATAGAAGCTCCAAAGCTTGGAAAAGCATTCGATAAGGGTTTATTCAGAGTGTGGGGCAGAAGATTTTTTGGAATAGCACAAATATGTCACTTCCTAAGGAAGCTTACAGCCAGGAAGGCTACATGAGATCCATACACATCAGCAGGACAGAGCAGCTCTTGTCAGGGCTGGGACCAGCAGATGCCTCGCCCAGTGCCCTGTTTCCTGGCCACTGTCCATATGGTCCCCACCCTCCTTGGGGCTTTGTGGTTAATCAACATCTCTTCATCTCTCAGTTCTAAGAGCAGTATTGTTAGTACAAGGTAGATGATACTCCTTTTTTCCTGGAATGCTTCTTAAGCTGCGTGCACAAATGCAGCTTGCTGATTCAGAGCGAAATTTTGAAATGGACCAGTTACGCAACCCCCTCTCACACAATTGGTAATGAAGCTCTGGCAGTTAGAATGGAAGTGCTGATGGCCACAGAAGAGAGCCGGGCTACCAGACAGCCACTGTGCAGTGCCGATCAGCACAAACGTGACATCCTGTGCCCAGATTGTCTTGGGGAGCTGAAGATCATTTTTGCGGCTGCCGCTTCTGCCGTTCCACATTGTCACACTTCAAGGGAGGAAAATAATCCATCTCATTCCTCAGCTTCTGCTGTTGTGTTGAAAACATAATTTCCTCCAATTCCCTCTGAACAATTTGAAGATTATACTTAAGAAAGAAGAATGAAGCAAAAGCAATTGGACAAGTCTTGTTAAATCTTTGTCGTTTGGTAGCATTTTTTGTTTAAGCTACTTTCCCCTCTGTCTGGTATCTATTTCCTAAGGTCTGAATTTCTTGGAGACTCTTTCTGTATATGAATAATGCCTGGTCCCCAGCTTGTGGTCATTAAAGATCAACAAAATTAGCAGATCAAGCCTGAATTAACCCAGTTCAGAACTCGAGCTAAAGGCACAGCCTTCTGAGAGGGATATTTGTGATTCTAATAGTGTTTTTTAACCAAAAGTAAAATACCTGAGCTAACATCCGTTGCCAATCTTCCTCTTTTTTCTGGATGTGAGCTGCCACCACATCATGGCCACTGACAGATAAGTGGTGTAGGTCCACACCTGAGGAACCACACCCAGGCCACCAAAGCAGAGTGCACCAAACTTAACCATTTACCACTAGGCCACTGAGGCCGACCCTGTTTTTGTTTTCATATCCAAGGTGACACACACACACACACACATACATACATATTTATGGTTCATCCATATTTATGTTTCAAATTTATGGTACCTATATTTAGGAGATTGCTTGACCCCAGCTAGCTAATTTTGTTGAAATTTCATTTTTAATATTTGTTTTGTCCTCCTGTATATATTCCTTTCCCTGAATCCATACTTGTTTACTTAATGCGCCTGGAGTGAAATCTTTATCAAAAGTAACAACTAGCAAAGTCACCTGTGGTGCTTCTATTGTGCAGTTCATTTTTGTTGAAATAGATAAGGCTCTCTAACTTGTTCAGAGCTTTTGACTCCTAAAAATGTTAAGGAAATGTAACACATAACAGGTACAATTTCTGAAAATGCATTCTGAAGTAAGATATGATGAGCTAAATAGAATTCCATGAAATATTTAAACACAATGGTTAATTTACAGAAGTCCTTCTTACTTATGATTGCATTTCAACTTGCCAAAATATTTATGAAATAGTCAGGGGTAGAGGGTGGATATTATCCCCAGGTGGTATATGAGGAGACAGACATTCAAAGAAGTTGGATGCCATGTCCTAGGGTAAAGAGGTAGAGAGGAAACTAACAATTTTTAAGAACCCACTATTTTTCTTTTGCTTTATTTAATTTTTAATTGATGAACCTACATTGACACATCATAATCACCCAAAGTCCATAGATTACCTTAGGGTTCACTCTTGGTGTTGTATGGTCTATGGGCTTGGACAAATATATAATGACATATATCCACCATTATAGTATCATACAGAGTAGTTTCATGGCCCTAAAAATCCTATGTGCTCTGCCTACTTATCTCTGCCTCCCCCCATCCCCTTGGCAACCACTGATTTTTTTACTGTCTCCATAGTTTTGTCCTTTCCAGAACGTCATATAATGGAACTTGTATAGTATGCAGCCTTTTCAGATTGGCTTCTTTCACTTAGTAATATGCATTTAAGGTTCCTCCATGTCTTTTCATGGCTTGATAGCTTATTTATTCTCAGGGTGAATAATATTTTATGGTCTGGATGTACCACAGTTTATCCGTTCATCTTTGGACAGACATCTTGGTTGCTTTCTAGTTTGAGCAATTATAAATAAAGCTGCTGTAAACATCCATATGCAGGTTTTTGTGTGGACATAAGTTTTCAGCTCCTTTGGGTAAATACCAAGGAGCACAGTTGCTGGATTGAGAACCCACTCTTCTTCCAGCCCTTTCCGTATTGCCCAGGCATTTATTCTTGTTAGCAATCCTGATTGGTAGATATTTTTATGCCATTCTACAGATGAGGACATCTGTAAAGCCTTCACAAAAATTTTCCAAAGTCACTTAGCGTCAAGTGGCAGAGTCTAGATTTGAACCTAGATGTGTCTGCTGAGAAGTCTGTGCTGGTGCTACCACACCATGCTGCTGCCCAGCATCTCAGGATGAGCAGGTTTTGGTGCTAAAACCAGAATTTCAAGATTTAAAATACTTCTCACACGTTAAATCACAATGAAAATGTTATAAACAAGCAGAAAATTCTAACTTCAAAGCTAAATCATGCATACAAATTCGCAAAGGGATTAAAGAAAGGGAATTAATTTACTTTTTTAAGCAATAAATGAAAAATAAATATTAATTACAGTGTTAGTATTATTTGTTTTTGCAAGCTTAGTCCAATAGTTTCCCTGGATATAAATTTCAGGTTGAAGCATCTTCCTCTGTCATCAGTTTCCATAATATCTGAAAAGTTCATCCCCATCATTCCCTCTCCTAAATGTCATGTCCCTCTCCTAAAATGATTTCATGTGCAAGATTTAATCTTTTTATTTCTGGATTATTATCCTTCAGTAGTAATTTGTTTCTGCATTGACTTTGGACACTCTGTGTTCTGTCTCAAATGAGTACTTAAGACAGATTTTCTTTAAAGATTTAGTAAAACCTTCTGATAATCTAAACATAAGAAATATGTATTACATTGTCAGTGGCTTTCAGGATGAAAGTCTTGCATAGCACATTCCAGGATGGAGTAGTCTGTCAAAACAGAAATTCTTTGGAATTTAAAGTGTATCTGACTCCAGAAAGAGGTCATTTGAGTCTCTTCTTCCTATTGACTTCTCTCTGAACTTTGGTTTACTGCAAAGCAAAGATTTGCTAGGCTACAGCTGTGATGGTGCTCAGCATATCCAAAGTGCCCAGTAAACCCCTGATAGCAATTCATTCCACCCTGGCAGCTGGTGTTCAGTGTAAAAAGAATGGCTCATGATTTAAATCAAGGTTTCTCAGCCTCAGCACTATAGCCACTTTAGGCTGGGCAGTTCTTTGTTATAGGGGCTGTCCTGTGCATTGTAGAATATTAGCAGCATCCTTGGCCTCTACCCACTAGATACCAATAGCACACCGCCACTCTTATTTGTGCCAATCAAAAATGTCTTCAAACCTTCCCAAGTGTACCCTGGGGAAGGGACTATGGGAATCTACATTGGTTGAGAGCCACTGATCTAAATGAAAGGAATGGGGTCATTGAGACTGGGAAAAGTCCATGAAAGTGAGGAGAGGAATGAGCACAGTCTGTGTGGGGGACAAGAAGAAAGCTAGAGAAAATGAATTGGGATGAACAGGATTCAGTCAGAATATGGAGACACTGTGTATAAAGGGCAAGGAAGCAATGGTGCTTATATTGTAATAGTGGCTGTTATATCGGAATTTGGAAGGTCAATTGAATTGGATTTTGGAATGTAAATGCTGTTAGGGAAAAGATTAGTACAAAGATAGTAATTATAAAAGTCGATATTTTTTAAAGAAATTACTATTCTGAGCAAGAGTTTAACAAATTCCGATTTGGACTTTCAGTTTTCTGAGTAATGAAGATTAGAAAGAGTTTGTTTTTATATTTTATTGATTTATCGGTAGTCAGAACTGCCTGAACAAGCACTGGCATGGGAGTGGATAGAAGATACAGAACACAGGTTCACAGGTTCTTCACCCCATCCCTCCCACGTGATCTCAGAGGGTGTCCAAACTACAGTACGCTTTTCCAGAACAACTCCAGGCTCTCCAAGGGTCTCAAAACACACACACACACACACACACACACACACACATGCTTCTATAGTTTATGTAACTCATACTAAAACAGAGTCCTGAAGGCCTGTCAGGAGAAAAATTTAAAGATAAACAGTCAAATCCATTTATTTGGTACCAAGAATACCAGTGGTTTCTAACCCTGAATTCATATAAAAGTCATCAAAGGACTCTTAACACTGATGCCTTGGCTCTGTTTCTAAGAGATTATAGTCAACTGGTCTGCAGTGGGGCCTGAACACTGATAACTTTTTAAAGCTCCCCAAATGTTGATACAGTGAAAATCACTGACACAGCCCAGGCGTTAGGACTTTTGTGTTGTAACTGGGATGATAAGATTGACTAATGCATAGGACTAAAGAACAATCCAAGAAGATGTATGATAAATTATCCAATTGCATGTTAGGTGTCATCAGCATTCTAGTAAGAGAAAAATCATTGGCAAAAACAGAAAAAAGTCAAGTTAGGTTGTTAATTCTAAGCTGATTAAACCAGAGAGGATGTCATGTTGGAGTGAATAAATGTTTGGGCTGGGTCTTTTGTCTTGCTAAGTTCTTTGCATGTTATATTGCCTTTCTCACCAATAATTCAGAGCATTTTAACAATATTCTATTAGAATTTTGTTAGAATCCAGAATTAGAATCCAGAAGAGTTGGAATTATGGCAGACACCAAAAAGAATGAGATGGACAACAGAGAACAATTTGGCAATAGCTCCTGGGCCCTGGGTCTGGAAGATGTTTGCAGGGAAATAAAGAGGATGGTTTTCACTTTAAACTAGTGACAGAAAAATGCAAAATGTCCCCAGGGGACTGTGGAGGAAATTCCAAGAGAGAGCACAAGGAGGTCCATTATTGCTTTGTGGTGACACAGCTGAAAGCCCTGTAGCAAGTAATTATATAAATTAGACTTTGTCAGTTCAGATTAAGGCCCTTCTAGAATGACATTTTATATATTCAGCCGTGTGTCTGACCTCCCATGGAAATGTCAGAGGTAGGACAAAGTAATTAGATTAATACAGTGGGTATTCATTTGATTTCATATCATATGGTTCCAATATTAGCTCTTTATCCACACAAGACAGCCAGATGTTAAATAACAAAGAATAAACAAGTAATCTTAGTTACTTATTACTGAAGAATATAATAGAATTGAGGAATGGCTTCCTTTTAATATTTTTAACTTGAGATTAAAAATAGGAGAATCAAAAAAAATTCTACCCAAATAAGTCCAATATTTAGTAAACATAAATAAGAGTACAAAGTTTTGTCTTCTTCGAAATTCAATGTTCTCTCAAAGTTAGGAGGCTTCCTTAAAGTCGGAAATGAAGGACTTCACGTGCTGTACTATTTTCCCATGCAAAGACAGAAATACCCATCTTATTAGTGCTTCGAGGGATGAAGAAGCAGGCTGTCCATTGAAGCAATGGTGGACCCAAACCACATGGGGTCAAGGCACTTGTTCTGTGCTGTGTGTCGGGGAAGATTTGCACTATGATGGGGAAAGAGGAAGATAGAGGGCTCTCAAGAGGGCTCCCTGCCACTTTCAAAAGCTACTTCTGTGTAACCACTGGACCCACATCCTAGAATCTTGAGTCAATCATCCGTGACAATATGGTAGAGAAAGAGCAGACATACTCGTTTTTCCAATATTAATTTAGCCAACAGTTCAACTGTTTAACTTACCAAGAACGGGTGACAAAAGAGAAATTATTTTATTTAAGTTTATTCTTTCTTTACCCCTTTCTTATCAAGGGGACCAGTGAAAATACTAAGAGGTTGACTGAAGGAGATGGGGGAAAAAATGAAGGCAATGCCCCTGATTGACTATCTCCTAAATAACTGAAAATTAGCAAATGCTTCTTCGTAAGTGAGAAGTACCTGCTTCACATTGGGTTGGTCAAACATTCGAATGTCCAGGAGACCTGGATTCTAATTGAGCTCTTTCATTCAATAGCAACAGTCAAAATAATGATAAATAATAACAAATGTTTGAGTTCTTATTAAGTGTCAGGCTCTGTACTATGCACTGTACATAAATTCGTGTTTTATTTAATCCACAGCACTTATATATAAAGTCAGTATTGTTTATCCATTTAACAGATGAGGAAAGTAAGGTGTAAACTTGCTTGAAGTTGTACAGCAGAAACCTAGATCTCAGTTTTCTTGACTGAAAAGAGAGAGTATTTTCTTTTTCATTCAAAAATATCCTTACTTACCATCTACTTATGCCAGATGCTCTGTTGGGTTCTGGAAGTATGACCGAACGAGCAGAGTGCCCTCTAGTGGGCTTGGGGGTCTCCAGGACCTCACAGCTCTATAATGTGTGCTTCTGAGCCTGGTTTCTTTCGAGTAGTTGCGTTGCATGTATATGTATACTTTTGGTGATCTTCTCTCATATGTCCGTGTGTGTCTGCAGGTGGTGGGCAGGGGAGTGGGAAGCATGCTCAGCGACATGTGGGCCCCATGGAGAGAAGAAGCGAACAGTGCTGTGCATCCAGACCATGGGCTCAGATGAGCAGGCTCTCCAAGCTAAAGACTGCCAGCACCTGCTGAAGCCCAAGACCCTCATTTCCTGCAACAGAGACATCTTGTGTCCATCAGACTGGACAGTGGGCAACTGGAGTGAGGTGAGCTCCCGGGTTAAAAGGGAGACTGACATTATTCATACTTCATCCGCCCCACACCCATTCTTCCTCATTAACCAATCCAAAGTGACCCTAGGTGAAATCGCACAATGGCCAGCTCTATCGCCTCTGGCCTGGTTCCTGCATTCCCCACCACCTAATATCCTAATGCTTGACTTCCATTCTTATAGGATCTTCTCACAGTGGTCAAATACCTTCTAGGGATGAGCTGGCTCCTGCTCGCACAGGCTCACTACAGCCAATTGACAAATCAGGATTTTTGCTGGCCCATCATTAAACCATTAGTTGTGAATCAGGGTTCCCCACTCACCCCGAAAGCTGGTTTGTTGCCAGTAGTTATGTTTCACTGGAACTGTTAGTGTTAACTAAAACCTAAGTAGTGTCACTCTAATGGTGGGACAATAGGCAGTACACTTGACCCTTGAAGAATCCCCTCAAATCATCCATCTATTCAGCTTGTGTCAAGGCCAGGCCTTACCAAGGTTTAGGAGATCTATTTTCATTAACCACATAAGTTCAAATAAGTGTTACTTTTTCCAGAATTAATCTGATCTAATTCTCTGAATATAATTAGAAATGAGTGGACTAGCAGGTTGTGAAAACCTCCCAGGCTTCAATTTTTTGGGGGTCACCATGGAATCAGGTACCAGCAAGACTTGTGCTCCCAGAGTCTGTAGGGGAAGTAGAGTCCTTCTTTCTCCAAGGGTCCTGGAGTCTCCAGGGGCCTCACTCTGCTTCCCTGTTGCATTTCAATCAATGACCTAAGGGATGATTAGAAAATAAGTGATTTTTTTTTTTTAAAGATTTTTTATTTTTTCCTTTTTCTCCCCAAAGCCCCCCGGTACATAGTTGTGTATTCTTCGTTGTGGGTTCTTCTAGTTGTGGCATGTGGGACGCTGCCTCAGCGTGGTCTGATGAGCAGTGCCATGTCCGCGCCCAGGATTCGAACTAACGAAACACTGGGCCACCTGCAGCGGAGCCCGCGAACTTAACCACTTGGCCGCGGGGCCAGCCCCCAAGTGATTTTTTTTTTTTAAGCCAACAGGCCAGAATTTGTAGATGGATGCTGACTTGTTATGAGCTTCCTTGGGAAGGCACATGTTTTCTATAATAAAGCTACTATTGACCAGAATACCTTAGGAACTCCTTTTAGGACTCACCTTGAGAGAAATGGGACACCTTTGATTTAGGAGAATGCCACAGAAAGTCAGTAAGAATTAAGCCTGATGGATAAGGGATTAATGTGATCGATTTGGCTAAAACCTTTGTGTTTGAAAAGTGATGTTTGATTATAAATAAATGAGATTGCTTTTCATAGCTTATAAAGGTTCTCTTAAAGTATTATCTAAAAAAGAATTTGAAAATTTGTATAAGCAAAGGTACCATCTCTGAAGATAACTGTTTGGAAGCAGAAAACACTCATTTTGAACACAGCCACTTTGATAACCTTATTTCCAAAACTCTATTTCATTAGCTTGTAGTCACATTTTCAGTTTATTTACCTTCCAGTTCTGCACAGAATGCTTTCTTGGGCATCTAGGTGAAAAGTTTTAAAAAATGGCAAGTATGGTCCCTATATTGTAAGAATTATCAAATGGGAGAGAGAGGACCAAAACCAGAAAAGAAAAGACCAAGGTATACATAGAAAGAAATCTACCTACAAACTAACACAGGTGTGCTACTGATGTGTGCCCTGATGCATGTGCATATATCAGCAATAGGCTAGAATATTCCCCTGCTGTTCCTGGAAGGGTACAATGATAGTCTGTGGCTGGCCTGACCGGTTAGTCCACTGCCAACCTAGATTGCTGTAAATTACAGTATTGTCAAAACAAGGCTGAATGGGGTATTGTGACTGGTCCATTAAATCTGTTTACCAAAAATGTTTTGGCTGCATCCAAAGCAGTTAATAATTCTTGTCATGTAGGATTTACTAATTGCCAGAATTTCCTGCTTTTTTAAAAAGACTGCAATTACATATTTGGCTGAGGATTTCTTCTTATTGTGTTCAAGTTTATGGGGAGCAAAATGGTGTCCCTTAACTGGAGAATAAAGGACCAAAAAGTTGGCATGATGTGACAAGTACTTGGGTCTGTTGTTCCCAATACAAGCCATTGCCTAGAGTATTGACAGCAGACACAGAATCCACTTTCTAGCTTCCACTTGATGGAGCTGAACAGAAAGGCTGAGCCACTGCCTTCATTCAGGAGATGTTGTCAAGAGAGGTGCTTTTTGTTAAATCAGCATCAAAGTCTTCATCGAATGGGTCTTCCTTTCTTCCGTCTACTGTCTTGCTAATGTCTGTACACATTAGCCCTCTAATGAGCTTTGCTGGAATGATGAAATGTCTTTGGCATTCTAACTATGCCCAGATACTTTTTTAAGGGAGATGATGTAGTGATTCTTGCTGTTCGTACTATTTATGGTCTGGATTTTGACTTGAGCTCAACATGAATTGATGCAGGGTAGAGCAATACCTGATTAATTGTTCTCCACTGAGTCATTTGAGTCACCCTGGATGAGTCTGAAGCTATAATATAATTGGGTCAAAAGACTCAAGGACTGCCAGGCTCCTAGCATGGTCCTCCCTGGGCTGATCAAGCTGGAAAGAAGGAGAAAAGAGAGTGGGCTCAGCTGTGCCAGGCTGGCACACTCACCCCTGACCCAGAAGGAAGGAGGAGGTCTCTCCCCCGCTAGAGGGAGTCAGAGGCTGCCCCCAGGGAGAGCTCTCTGCCCACTATGACCAGCTCCTTCCACTCTAAGCTCGTGCTCTGGACACCTGACTCCCACCCTCAATCTCAAGTTTCACCAAGAACCGGGTTTTGCCCAACCTACTTCTGGGCTTGGAGGGTAAAGAAGGGGGACTCTATTTGTGGTAAACAAAGACAAGGTATCAAAGTTCCATGGCTCCTACTAGGTATGCCATCTCAGGGACATGCCCTGTGAGAGGCAGCCAGTCTCCTGGTGAAGACCATGGCCTCTGGGGCATAGCTTCTGGGTTCAAATCCTGGCTCTGCCGCTTATTAGATGTGTGAATTTAATCTCTCTGTGTTTAGTTTTCCGTGACTTGTTTTCTCCAACCCTAAGATGGAGATAACAACACTACTTAGACACAGGGGAAGTTATGAGGATCAAATGAGTCAATATTTCCAAAGTTCTTACTAGAACAGTGCTTAGCACATAGTAAGATCTAGACGTGAATCATTTGTTAGTAAAGTGAATAGATGGAAATAACAATAATGTCATCCATCATTTGTTGAGTGCTTTCCACACCATATAGATTGTCTCACTTAACACTTAAATAACTCCATAAGATTGGTATTAGTTCATTAATTCCCCTGTTTCTCCTGACATTTAGACTGATAGATTTAGCAGGATAGTAATTTCTCTAGGTTTTCCAGCCTTGGCAAGCCCTAACTGTGTGGCCTTGAGCTAGTGTTAAACCTCACTCAGCCTTTTCTCATTTAGAAAGACAGGGCATTATAAGGCTGGAAGATAATCCATGTAAGGCTTTCGCACAGTGCCCAGCAAATAGTGAGTATTCACTAAATGGTAACTTTGTTATCAGGCAATAAGACAATGGTCTGTTTTCCAACCTACTTGGATTCTGCAAACCTTGTCCAATCAATGACACTCAACTGTCCTCATGAAATTGATCTGTGGCTCCCTACATTTTCATCTAACTCCCTTCTTGAGCTCAGGGCCGTTTTATGCACGGAGCACTGTAAGCACAGTGCTTAGGGCCTGCACATTTTTCAAGGGCCTACAAAAATTTTGAGACCTGAAAAAAAGCTAATATATTGCTTCCATAAAAACAGAGGACGCTGCAAAATCAGAAATAAATATTTAATTGCATATTGATAGCAAATACTTATTGGGCATTTAGTATGTGTATTAAACCCCTTTATAGGAATTAACACAATACCTCACAATGGGCTTATTAGCCCCATTATACAGGTGAAGAAACTGAGGCATAGAGATGTTTAGAAACTTGTCCAAGGTCACACAGCCTCCAAGCAGTCGGAGCCAGGATTTGAATGCAGGCAGCAGAGCTGTTACTCTGAACACCATGCCACACGGCATCTCAAAGGTCTGCAAAATGTCACCATATGACAGCTCTTAGTGTTCATGAAAAGTGTATTATGTTTGGAAACGATTTGTAGATCCGCTTTTCTCACTTGGCTGGAATTCCAGGCCATGCATCATCATTGCTGAGAAATCAGAGCCACTCATAAATTAAACGAGTTATCCTCACCAAATGCTTTCAAAAGCAAAGGAATAAAAAGCCTTTCACATGGTTTTTACAGAAAAGCATTCTATTTCACTTGAGACTAGAGATTTTTTTAATATATTTGATGGGATGTGGGGTGGAGCCTCCAAAAGCAGGCGTGCCCAGGGTCTGTGAAAGTCTTTAACCTTCCCTTTCTATGCCTGACAGAAGCGCACAAACCAATGGATGAAACAGTCAGTCTGCCAAGTTGCTGAGAGTCTGTCGAGCGCAGTGCTGTTCACGCAGGTGGTGGAGAGCACGAGAGGGCAGGTAGAGCAGATGCCGATTTTCACAAGGTGCTCTCCTGGCTCTGCAGATGGAAGGTGTGGCAGCAAGCGCCAGTGGCATGTCTGTTGCTAACTGGGAATGAGAAGCAGAGGAAAATTCTTGTGTGAAGTCTCAGGAGTCCTCGCAAACTGAAGGAAGGCAGAGCATGGAAGGCCAGGAGGCAGTGCTGAGTGGCTTACCCTTGGTATTCCCTAGTTTCAGTTCAGGTCCAAGGCGCTCATGTGGGGCTGAGGCCTGATGTTTTCACCTCTGCTCTTTTGTCACTGGGCGTTTGCAAGTGCCAACACCTCATCCTTCTCAGACGTAAGCAGCCTATGCTTTGCCTGGTTTCCTGGAGGACACATATGGGTGCCCTTGTTTGAAACAAGTGCTCACAGAAAACCAATTGGCAGTCATGTTGATTCTCTTCATCATGTCTGATGTTTTTTTTAATTATCTAGGGCACTATATTAGTTCTCTAGGGCTGCCATAACAAGGTACCACAAACTGGGTGGCTTGAACAACGGAAATGTATTGTCTCACAACTCTGGAAGCTAGAAGTCCAAGATGAAGGTGTCGGCAGGGTTGGTTCCTTCCAAGGGCTGTGAGGGAGAATCTGTTCCATGACTTTCTTCTAGCTTCTGGTGGTCTGCTGGCAGTTTTTGCTGTTCCTTGACTTGTAGACGTTTCACCCTGATTTCTGCTTTCATCTTCACATGGCATTGTCCCCACGTGTGTGTCTCTGTATCCAAATTTCCCTTTTTATAAGAACAATGGTCATTTTGGATTAGGACCCACCCTAGTGACCTCATTGTACCCTGACTGCCTCTGTAAAGACACCATCTCCAAAGAAGGCCACATTCTAAGGTACAGGGGGAAGGAATGGCAGAGTTAGGACTCCAACATATCTTTTTGGGGGGACACAATTCAACCATAACAGGTACCTAAGTATTTTAGCTTACTTTCAAAGCTGGTTTTAGTATGAGATCCAATCATTCATTTATAAATTCCTGAGACTATACATTAAATGTTTTTATGCCCAAAGCACTAGCTGTTTCTCTACTCAGCCCTTTAGCTCAAAATCTCCGATAAACCCCAACTGTGTTTTTTAATAAACTGCCTCAGCACTACGGCTCCGGCCAGCTCTGAGCCCCTCCGCCACAGTCCGCCTCACGTGGGTGGAGTTGAGTAATTTAGCGGCAGAGCTCTTTCTCAGCGGGCTGTCCCTAGAGGCCTTAATCTTGGCATGATGGGGAGTGAGGGCAAGATAACTCCCAGGGAGGACATTAACAGACTGACAAGCAGCTTACCTGGTACAGAATTCAAAATTATAAGGTAGAGGCATAAAATAATCATAGCAGAAATTGATTTTGAGAATTCTGAAACCACCAATTGAGATGTGTTCTGAGTGTGGCGTGTGTCCTGCATTTGCCTCCTCTGAAGGGCTTGACAGCTCCTAAGGAGGCAAACAGAGTTGGAAGATGTCCTGGAGGAAGTGTGGGGCTGAATACAAAACAGTGCTGCTTTATAACGTTGCATAAATCTCAGGGATACATCATTATGTGTTGATTTCTGTGTAGAGTACATCATGTTCACCACCCAAGGACTACTTACCGTCCATCACCGGACACAGGAGCACAGTCCCCCCTTCACCCTCTTCCCTACCCCCTTCCCCTCTGCTGAGCACCAGGCTATTCTCTGAGTCTGTGTGTTCATTTGTTCTTACTGTTTTTATCTTCCACTTAGGAGTGCAGTCACACAGTATTTGACTTTCTCCGTCTCCCGTCTCGTTTATTTTGCTTAACATAATGCCCTCAGGGTCTATCCATGTTAAAAACCAATGTTACCTCAATGAAAATAAAAAAGTAAATGTGAATACATTGGTGGAAAAATTTTAAAAGTTAATTAATTAAAAAAAAAACCAAAAAACAGTGCTGCTTGTTCTAGTGGGACGATGAGAAAAGTCACATGAGTTTTTAGGCCCAATATACTTCGTAGATAGTTAACACTGTCCCATGGGGCGCATTACACCCCAGTGGAAGGAATGGCATCTGGCTGTTATTTGGAAGATGCTGTGTGTCCCGGGGGTGAAAGGCAGGTGTGCCGGAGGACATAGAGACTCCTCCTGGACCAGGGCGCCAGTAATGAGTTTTTGAGTTGCCATTTGGGAATAGAGCCAATAGTTGCAAATGTCTGCTTTTTCAAGAGAAGCTAAAAATCTGGCGTTTTAATATGAAATCTGCTAATTTTTAAATTCAGTGTTTGTATTTCGTTTCTTCGTTTGCTTGTGTGTTTTGAGATTGAGCAGGCCAAAGAAGACAAGCCAGTGGGCCAAATTTAGCCCTTGCAACTGCCACTCTGGAATTTCTGTTCTAGGATAATCTTTGGTTTTAAAAGATCAACATGAAATGTATTTTAACTAAACTACCAGCTAGATAGCTATTATTTACTCTTGCTTTATTCTTTTAGGTTGAGCAGATTTGCACAATGAATAAGATTATTTAATCCTAAAATTTGTAAATTAAAAAAAACTTATAACCATCTGTTACCCCTAGAAAATCTGAATCTAAAAAAATCCAGCAATAAACCTGTAGGATGTGTGGGTCGCCCCAGTGTGTTCTAGACATGCACCTACAACTGCTTCACCCACACAGCTGCTCACCTCACAGCGTCCCGTAAGATAGGTCTGTGTATCACTTTGTGTCCCACAAAGACAGTAGAAGTCAGAGACCCTAGGCCTGTGTTATTATTATCAGCATCATTGTAACAGTGATAATAATAGCTTGTAATTACCAATCATCTTCTATATATTATATACTATATTAAGACTGTTGTCTCATGTAATCCTCACAACAGCCGTGAAAGGTGGGTGTTAATTTATATCAATTTCCAGATGAGGAAGCTGAGGCTTAGTCACATGTCTGGAGTTACTAATGGCAGACTGAGGAGTTTAAGCTATTTCTTACAGGTTTTATAGTGCTTTTACTTCACACTTCAATGTGGGGATGAAGGGAACATACCTATATTCTTTTGGATTTTAAAAAATGCTTGTAGGGGGCTGGCCCCGTGGCATAGTGGTTGAGTGTGGTGCGTTCTGCTTTGGCCGCCCAGGTTCACGGGTTCTCATCCCGGGTGCAGATCTATACTACTCATCAGCTATGCTGTGGCAGCAACCCACATATAAAGTGGAGGAAGATTGGCAACGGTTGTTAGCTGAGGGCTAATATTCCTCAAAATGCTGGTAAAATTGTGTGATAAAGTCTAACTTCCCCATAGGCATTAGAAACATTTCAAGTCAAAACAAACAAACAAAAAGGGAATGAAGAGTAAGAAAAGAAGAATCAAAGAGTTTCCTACTATGTAGCTGTCTACTCTGACATTTCTTGGAAAGAAAAAACTGCAAGGGAGGCGCACCTGCTGCTTGAGAGAAGTTGGCATTAGCTGGGGCTGTTTTCTGAATCAGCTCTCCAAATGCAGCCTGCCTGAGGCAGCCAGCCTGGAAATGTGTTCAGACATACGCAGAGGATTATTTGGTTGGACAGATACATTTTTACAAAGTGGAGATTTGAAAACCTGTGAGTTCAGATTAGGATGTAATAAATGGAGAGTGACTCAGGATGACTAAAGTGAATCGAACATAAAGTATCTTTGTATACAAACAAAGGTTCTTTACCCACCACACAAGAGGGGCCAAATAAAAACTGGAATGCAAGGCTTATGGTAAAGAGAGGATTTTTATCTTGGGAGACATCAGCCGGGAGATGAGAGGGAGCCCTCAAATTCGTTTTGTCTCCCCAAAAGATGAGAGGCAAGGTGGTTTTAAAGGTTATAAGGAATGTGGAGGCCTGTAGGGAGGGGAAGCCTGTGGCCTTGCTAGTTGGCGCTTTCCCATTAGCCTGCGTTTGGCCTTGCGAGGCTGCTTGCAGCAAGGGGGATGGTGAGATAAAGGAATCCACAGGTGGATGTCGTTGGTTGTCTGCCTCTGTGGTAGATGGTGGATTCTGGTGCCAGGAAGCCAGGGAGTAAGCAGGGAAAGGAGATGAGTGCTTTGATTTTAACTCCATATATGATGGGGTTAATGTAGGGGAACTGATATCAGGGTCGATATCATCTTCATACACAAGAAGGGCAGAAATACTGTGGTAAACCAGGAAAATAAATACCTCCACCCTGCCCTTTCCAGGCACCAAGGTGAAGTGAGTCATGGAAGGTGCCAGAAGAGACCTCTTTCTCACTGGTGGACTCTGAGACCTTTAGTTGGTAGTCTCCATTTTGGTGGGAAATGAGTGTGCATTTGTTGGTCTGTGAGGCACTGTTCTCACCAAAGATTAGTATTTTTATATCAAAACAAACTTAGAAATTCAATAGTAGAGCAGGGCATTTATGTGTTTGGTTGACATCTTAAATTCAGAGCTTTATTGATTGACCCCAAATCTACAGTTGAACACTCCCTCAGCTGTACATTCTTCTCTGCTCCCAAACATCTCCTGCTTTTCAAAGGCACTGATTTCACAGAGCTATTACATATCAGTGAGTGATTATGCTTAATTGGAACAAAATAAAGGGAGAGTTTCTACATTAATGTCATTTTCCTACACACAGGAAATTGGAAATAGGATTTGAAAAAGCAAGAAACTTGAGCTAAAAAATGCATAAGCTCACAATAAGAAGCATTTTCCCATTCCCGATCTTTTTTTCTAGGTAAAATAGTCACTTAATAAGTTTGTGTTAAGTGATCACTGAGTCCTAAGAGCTATCCTGGAATTCAATTATGAATGAGAAATAGTTCCTGCCTTTGAGCAATTTTTTTAGAAATCAAGACTTTGATCAGTTCATCAACAGCAAATTCAGTAGATGGCTACTTGTCCAGTGTGTTATGCTAGATTTTGGTGGGGGGGAGGGTGGAATAAATCTAATTCTTGCCCTCCCACTGACTTGCAGCCTTTCAAGCAAGTCCTTGATGTCGATGCAAACAATCCATAACCAATCTATAAATAAAAATTGGGGTGAGGTTATTATGAGCCAGATCTGAGGACCATATAGCCCGGGAGAGTCCTTTCACAAAGGAATGGAGCACTTCAAAGAAGTGGGGGCATACAGAGTGGTTACATACCATCGAAGCGTGTATTATATGTGACTGGAATGTCCCTTTTACAAGAGTCACAAGATTGCTTTGCGGGCACAGCATTTCACACAGCAACTGATGAACACAGCAGGTAGCAGGTCTGTGGTCTCAAGCTAGGGGGTCACAAGTTGAACCCAGCAGGTCAGCAATCAGTTCCTAGCCTAGGGAGAGATGCTTATCTTTAAGGAAATGCTGATGTGGGGGATTTACCTCTTTACTTTAAAGGATTTTGTTCTTGTCTTTGGGACATAGTAAATACTTAAAGCAGATATGCAATGCATATTCAATAGCCACATCAGGGCTTTTTTGGAAAAACAAGTTCAGGCCAAATTAGTTTTATACCAAATGGCTTCCTCATATACTCCAATATATCCTATTGCTTGCCATTTATTTATCACTGAGTCTCAGTTTCCTTTCTTGTGGAAGATGGCAGAATAATTCCTGCCTTGTAAATCTCACAGGGCTCTCGTGAGTGTCACACAGAATAATGGCTGTGAACCCTGTGGAATCCACCAAGCATTGTGCAGTCCCTGTGCTCAGAAAACCTGCCTTGAGGTCAGGGATACAAGACAGACAAATGTGGAAAAGCCAGCGAAAAACCCTGGATGGTCCATGTTCAAAGTGCCAACTGTCTGGATGGTTGACTTAAAATGTCATTGGAAAGGAAAGCTAAACATGGAGCCATTTGGTAAAAGTATGAACTTTTCAAACCATCTACGAATTTATTGTCACGTAGCAACTACGTGTGGTTTGCAGCTGCTGAGATAGATGAAATAAATATTCTTTAGCAGGAATCCTGAGGAAAGACTATCCTGTTAGGACTTCCCCAAGAGCAATCTAGCTGCCTGTGCTTCGGTGTGCCATACAGAATGTGGAGGGAACGCTGGGAAAGGGGACTGGCCACAGCCCCCATGTGTATGTGAGCACCATGCTATGGAACTCACTTAACTCTTGGGAAAGGGTATCTCCTCACTTTTGATTAACTACCTACCTTCAAATTTCAGAAAAGATCCTGGATCTATGTACATGTGTAGGTATGATGATCGTCCAGCTTTTTTTGTTTTTTGAGGAAGCTTAGCCCTCAGCTAACATCTACTGCCAATGCTCCTCTTTTTGTTTCTTTTTTGCTGAGGAAGACTGGCCGTGAGCTAACATCCATGCCCATCTTCCTCTACTTTATTTGTGGGATGCCTACCACAGCATGGCTTGCCAAGCAGTGCCATGGCCGCACCTGGTATCCGAACCAGCGAACCCCGGGCCGCCGAAGCGTAACGTGCTCACTTAGCCACTGTGCCACTGGGCTGGCTCCTCGTCCAGCTTTTAGTCTGATTGCACCTGGCACAGGCAAGGAAAATGGAGTTTATGGTGCCTGGGTGAGAATGTGAGTTAAGTGGGTATTTTCTACATGTAAAGAGAAAGGTTTGTTATTACTAAGTTGAGATTCTAGAGAATATGTAAACATTTTACATTAATAGCATCACAACCCTAAGAAGGACGAGATCACTATCTCTTAAAAAGATTAGCTGACTTGTTTAAGTCAGTGCACTCTGTGTGGATCCGCCATCCCACATTCAAAGCCCAGGGAGCCTTCAGTTTTACTGTGTCATGGATTGTATTTTCAGTTTGTGGAGAGTAAATTGTTGGTCCTGAGCCCCAGCTGGTCTCCAGGAGTCACATATTTCCATAGGAAACTAAAGGAGCTAAGAAGCCAAATGTGAAATGGAAGAAACGACTTTGACTGCACAGTTCAGTTTCCATTGGCCCTGTCCTGATTTGCTGTAAACCTAAGCATGAGAACCAATGTGTCTTTCCCACTAGACTAAAAGCTGTCTCTCTTTTCCAGTGTTCTGTTTCCTGTGGTGGTGGAGTGCGGATTCGCAGTGTCACATGTGCCAAGAACCATGATGAGCCTTGTGACGTGACAAGGAAACCCAACAGCCGAGCTTTATGTGGCCTCCAGCAATGCCCATCTAGCCGGAGAGTTCTAAAACCCAACAAAGGCACCATTTTCAATGGGAAAAAGCTACCAACACCTGAGCAAGACCCCTTAAAGCCCATCCCTCCAACTACATCCAGCCCCAGGATGCTGACCACCCCCACCGTGCCTCAGTCTATAAGCCCAAGTGTTTGGGCAAGCAACAGCCCTGCTCCTACCACAGCCTCCAAAGGAGACCTGGATGGGAAACAGTGGCAGAATAGTTCAATGCAAACTGAGCTGGACTCCCATTATGTCTTTTCCACTGGAGGTACATCCC
Organism: Equus caballus; assembly: GCF_041296265.1. Classification (NCBI taxonomy): domain Eukaryota; kingdom Metazoa; phylum Chordata; class Mammalia; order Perissodactyla; family Equidae; genus Equus; species Equus caballus. The sequence continues at coordinate 45,856,866 of NC_091704.1, forward strand.
AGCCCATCCTCACTTCCTGGTCTTTGAGTATCCAGCCAAACAAAGAGACTGTTTCCAGTTCAGACCCTGGTCCTACCTCAGAGGGAGATCTTTTAGCCACAACAATGAGTGGTTCTGATTTGTCATCTTCCAGCAACCCCGTGACTTGGCAGGTGACTGCATTTTATGATACCTTGACCAAAGAGCCAGAAACGGAGATTCACAGTGGCTCAGGGGAACAACCTGAGAACAAAAATGAAAACAACTCTGTAATATGGACCAAGATCAGAGTACCTGGAAATGATGCTTCAGTGGAAAGAAGTACAGAAATCCCACTTGAACCTCCACCAACACCATATCTCAGGGGGTCATCCTTGTGGCCGCCCCTCAGCACAGTGACAGAAGGACCGCTACCAAGACAAAGGCCCGCTACTCCCCAAAATGCCACATCCAGAGCAGAGGGGATGGTCACTGAAAAGCCAGCTGACACTCCGTTCCCTCTGGGAGGAGACCACCAGCCAACACCCTCAGAAAAGTCGGTAAACCCTAATCCCCCAGAACTTCCAAGTGACATGAATCTAACACAAAGTTCTGGACAAGTTCTGACTGAGGAAGATGCAACAAGTCTGATTGCTGAGGGGTTTTTGTTGAATGCCTCCAATTACAAGCAGCTCTCGACAAGCCGCAGCCCTGCATACTGGGTTGTTGGAAACTGGAGTGAGGTAGGAGTTCTCTTTCTTACCCCATGCCATACCCTACATGGACAATAGCTAGGGAGGTTGCATTGTTGTGCGAATTTCAGAATGGACTTCTGTGATGTATGGTCTAATGTGGAAAAAACGTGAAGCAATCAGGTCTATGCCCTCATTTCCCTCACTTTAACTCCAAAAATGAAAAAGACCAAAAAAACACAACTCCAGAGATGGAGAGTTTGCTGGGTTTAATGTAGGGATTAAATATAGTGAGACGTAGTGAAAAGAACCCAGAATGAAGTCAGGCGTCCTGGGTCAGGCAGCTGTATGATAGCGGGGACTTCAGTCCATCTTTCTGAGCCTGCTTTTCAGCTACAGAACAATAGAGCTAGTGTAGATCATCTCTATGTCCCTTCCAGCTCTAAATGCAATCGATGATCCTATGAGGGACAGCTGAAAGGCCAGCCCTGAGCTCATATTTCATGCAGAAAGCTAATGCTGAGAATCTAGTTTGAAACTGGCAAGTAATCGCAATTGGAATGGAAATCTAAGCCAAAATTCTTTATACAAATTCTGTGGCTCACGCTATCCATGATTTCTATTCTTTTAGGTCTGTTTGAGTGTTCCCTTGCATTTGAAAAAAAATCATTTTAGTTCATTAAAAGAATTAGAATATAAAGAAAGAAGAAAATAAACCTGATGACAAAATGTTGGCCCCTACTTTCAGGCTTCGGAAATTTGGGTATATATCTGCTTTTCCATTTCTAGAACTAATTACGTCCTTTGACACATCAAAATCATTTTTTATCCATTTGCATTTCCAATGCACAGTATAGGAATTTGTTAAAATAATTTGACAACTCAAAAGAGAACTCTGTGGCAAAATAATCGTATGTTCAAATCATTCAGCATTTTTATGACTATTCATGACTCATCTCCCTAGCTAAAGAGAAATGAACTGTTAGCAGCTAATATAAAAATAACAGTACATTTAACTTAGAAAGCATGTTAATTTCTAAACCACTTTCGTATGTAATCTCTTATTTTCTCCTTTTGACAGTCCTGGGGAGCAAGTAGGGTCTCATTCATACCAACTTACAAATAGAAAAAATAAAATTATTAGCAGTTAAGTGACTTCTCTTAAGACACACTTGTCAGTTGAATGATGAACTTTCTAACTCCGCTCGGATATGCTGCCTCTCTAGTGAATTTCAGCACCAATTGACAATGTAGCTGTATAAAATTCCTTTGTATAAAGTAATGAGCATCATTGGTTATTAATTAACTATGCTGGCAATAAATAAATAAATTCAAACCTCCAAAATTTTTCATTTACATTTGAACTATGTTTTCACGTTGATTTATGTTTGATTTCTAAAGCAAGTTATCTCATTTCTTGTCAGTGAAGCAGCATCTTACTATCTCCGTCTGTCAGTAAAGAATCCAGATTCAGGGGGAAAAAGATTTTCATGCTCAGAGTAATTTAACTTGTTGAAAGAATGAGGGGAACGGGTCTCATGATCCCTGGCATTTCAATCATATTTCTTTCCTAATCTGTTCTAAAGGGCTCTTCACCACGAGGAGGATGTTGACGCTGAACATTTATAAAACGTGTACCATGCTTTATAGCATGATTTTATGCTAATTAACATGCATTCTCTCATTTAATCCGCACTACAGCCCTGAGGAGATTGATAATATTTTCCCATATTAGAGATGAGGAAACTGAAGCTGAGAGAGGTTAATTAGCTAGCAGGAATCCCACACACTCATGACTGGTGGGCCGGATTTGAACTTAAGCAGACAAACTTCATGGACTCTGATCCATTGCTTTGCAAATCAGAAAACATCACCACTTTATCTGCCTTCTGTTTTACTTGTTTGTTCTTTGGTCATATGACATAAAAACAGTGCTAGTTATGTGGTGACCCTGGGTTAGACAGATGAGAAAATCACATAGTTCACAAGAATGTACTGTAAAATAATATTGAGGGCCCCCATGGTTACTTTTGAGTTCACAGGGGCAAATGATCCCTATAATGTCACCACAGTGGGTTAAGTTTGGGTATTTTGAAATAAAATTGATCATTTAGGTTTTCTGCGTGATGTCTTTTCAAGTAGTACTCTCAAAACATATCTTTTGTTCTAAAAACATGGGACATCCCTATAGGACAGATAAACAGGCTTGTTGTCTTCCATCTGTCAAAGCAATGTGGACAGTGTGCAGCCTCTGCAGGCTCAAAGACAAAGAGAACAAATTATGGAAACTGAGGCTACTAATTAATTTGTAGTATTTTGCTAATTAGTCAATGGAGATGAAGTCTAAAAGCACCTACTGTTAAAGACACTGTGGGCCTTGAGGAGAATACAAGCTAGGTCAACAGAATATAAAAGAGTAGACGATAAAAGGCATAGATGTAGGATTGACACCAGAACAATTAAAGTGTGAGTGATATGTGTATAGTGTGTATATGGAGTTAGAAATCACACACACACAACACACACACACACACAGATACACGAGAGGCTAGGCTACTGTAACAAATAGACCCAAACAAGTTATGGTTCACCAAAACAGAAATGTAATTTCTCACTCACATAATAACACAAGGTAATTCCAGGTCTGCAAGAGTGGTGACAGCGGACAGTGCTCTGATCCATGCAGTCATTTGGGAATCCAGGCTGACAATGGCTCTGTCATCCTCCCAACATTGTATTTGCCCTGGGGTCACCATCCTAATCAGTCAGAAAGGGAAAAGAGCAGAGAGCCACTCCTGTCGGAGGTTTTATGGGGCAGGCCTGGAGGGGGCACATATCGCTTCTGCTCACATTCTGTTGTCTAGAACTCAGTCACATGACCAAACCAAACTGCAAAGCAGCTGGCAAATGTAACCTAATTGTGTGCCCAGGAAGAAGAGGAAAAAGCACTATAGAGAATATATAGCAATCTCTGCCACTGAATGACATGGTCCCCTGTGTATAGGAAGCTCATGCTGGAAGCAGTGAGGATGAAGGGTTTGACCTGTTGGGAGGTTATTGCAGTAGTCTAGAAGAGTACGAGAACTATGACAAGAACGCTTGGGATGAAGAGAGAAGATAAATTCAAGATTCATTTAGAACTTAAAAACAGTAGAGCTTTGTGAATAATTGGATGTGGGGTGTGAAGAGGAGAGACTAGAGGAGTCTGTCATGATTATTCGTTTGGAGTCTTGAGTGTCTTTTGGGTGGTGCTCCTACAAACTGAAATATTGCACAAGGTATAGGAAAAGTAAGTCTCACTGGAGACAAAAAAGAAAGGATAATGAGTTTAGTTATAGATCAAGTTTAATGGTAGCACCTCTGGGATATCCAAATGATAACCAGCAGATGTTTGTGCGTGTGGGTCTGAGGTTCTTGAGGGTCGTGAAAACTGGAGATAAGATTTGGTAGCCATGACCAATGGGTAGAAGTTAGAACCTTGAAAGTGAATGAGGTCACTCAAGTACAGCCTATAGGCTGCAAAGAGGAGTGGACCAGAGAGGAGACTCTGGAAAATACTAACATTTTAAGGAGCTGCTAACAAAGAGATCCCTTGTGGAAGACTAGTAAGGAATAGTCTAATATTTAAGACTTAAACCAAGAGATGTGGTGGCACAGATTCTAGGCATAAGGACTGACGATGGACCTAATGGATTTGACAATTAGCAGGTCACTGGTGCCTTTGGGGAGAACAGACTCCATATTCAGATAGACAGAGACACCAAAGTGCAGTCCAAGGGAGAGGCTCTTTAGGAGGTTATCCCAGTCCTCAATGGGAGATCTCCACATTAGGACTGGTTATAAATCTAGACAAGCCCTCTTCAGTTCACAAGTTAATACAAAAGTTTTATTAAAAAGTAGCTTTAGGATGACCCTGAAATTAATTTCCTTTCCCATCCTCTTATCTTTTCATCCATCCCTGAATCCCAAAGCAATTGTGGAATTATTGAATTTAAATGTGTTCTAATACTTTTTTCCTGAGGATATTTAACATGTGTTAATTAATTGATAAATGTTAATTGACTGAATGAGAAATTACTATATCCAAATAAACTAAACCAAAATAAAATTACATATCAACCCTGATGACTGTTTGAGCCTAGGGATTAATTGAAACATTTTGATTATAATAAATCAAGATACAAAGAATTAATTCTATCTCAAATGCTATCATCTGACTTTGATAGAAATAAACTGTCTTATTGTATACATCATAGCTCACCAAAAATTTGGCAACCATGATGGAGCTGTTGAGAGCCATTAATTCTAGGCAGTTTGACTGGAAAAAAGAGAATTGGCCCAGATTGCAGAGTTTTTCAAAGCTACAAGGATATTACAAGAACAAGTTCAACATTTGGCAGGAGTCCCCTTCATAAGAGGGCTTGGTGCTCTCCCTTTATGCGTCTTTTGAGACAAAATGTTTAATATACAGAATTGTCGGAGAGGATCAGGACTCAGAATGAAAACTCCAGGTTTTGAGTTTCCCACTGTCCTCTCATTTTTTTATTCTGCTCATTTTGGAAGCTGTTTCTTTAAGATTGCCCCTCCCTCTAATGGAATCACTGGCCTCTCCATCACTACATATTCTGCCCCTATCATACTAAAAAAAACCCTAACAGTTTTTCAAGTTGATCTTGCCTCATCATTTCTGCCATCTCCTCTTTATTTCCTGTTAGTTCGGGCCTGGTGGTTTCCAATCTAATGGTAGGAGGCATTTGGAAAGGAGTGAGGATGCTTTTGGGATGAGAGGAGGGGCCTGCTACTCCAATATCTGAGAGCCAAAACTGATAAAAGTCCTGTGATATTCAGGGAAATCTCTTATAAGCAAGAGTTGTCCAGTCCAAAATGCCGATAGTGCCTGCCTTTGCCTGCTTGCTCATCTATGCCGTTCCAGTCTCTCCCCTCTCCAGTGCTTTCCACACATCATCACAAGAGATAGAAGACTGCCAAATTAGTCTTCCGAAAGGAATTTTCCAATCAGTCCAAACTCCTGCTCACAAATCGTTAATGTCTCTTCATTACAGATCAGATGAGATCAAATTCACTCTAACATCCAGTGGCCTTCACGTCCTTACACAATCCAGCTTCCAAACCATCCTTCCTCCTACTTTTCTTCATCCATCTTAAGCTTCAACAAATCTAAACTGCTCAGTTTCCTCTAGACATTCTGCCCCTCCCAGCCCAATGCCTTGGTGTGTGCTCTTTCCTCTGCCTGGAATTTCCTTCCCCTCCTCCTCTGCCCTTTTAAATCCTACCTGTTTTTCAGGATCGAACTTTGAGCTTCTACTTCCACAGTCTTTCCTGATCCTTAAGATTAGAAGTAACTTCTAAAGTTCCTTAGTGTTTGATCTGAAATCTCCCTCATATCTCTCCTTTCTGTCCTGTGTTGAAGGGCTGTTTGTGTTCCCCCTTTGTACCCAGCATGTTCCTCTAACGAATTGTGATTTCAAAAACTAAAGAAATGGTATAAAAACCACGTTCACACTATAAATAGACATAAAGCTTTGAAACCAGACTTTCTGGGTTTGAATTCTGGCTCAATCCCTTACTGGCTGTCGTTATGTCCTCGCTGCACCCCACTTTCCTCATCTGTAGAATGAGGACGATGGCCATGCCTGACTCCTAAGGTTGTTACAAGATAAAAGGAACAGCTGTGTGTAAGGTACTCAGAAGAGTGCAGGCACATGGCTCTGATATCTATTGAGAAAAGAGAACACCTAGGTTCTGCACACGGTGTGCACGGGCATGGCTCTTATTTTGACAGAAAATCACCCCTCATCCCCTCGCCTCATCATCAGCCTGATCCCCTGGGCCAGTCAGTTACGCGTGGGCTGTGTAGTCATGTAAATGGAAGTGACAGTACAATTTTCCACAGCCTTTCACAGCTGATTCTGATGCAGCCCTCCATGTCAGTTCCAGTTCTGAACACTCCGAACCCTGCTCCTTGACCTGGTAAATCGGTTGCCACAGGGTCACTAGTTATAAGGAGGAGGAGGGTTTCCAGGACAAAAGTGAAGCTGTCCCTCAGCCTCCTCAGCATCTTCTTTTTCTTCTCTGATCTCCCACTCCCAATTTGAAACTAACATAAATGACAATTGATGGAATTCCATTTTACTTTTACTGCATTCCATGGACTTCCTCCTGTCAGCTTCACCTTCCTACTGTTTGCTGCCTAAATAGAAACTGTCAAAAAGGAATATAGCAAATCTCTGCTCATGATATCTGAGTCTAGCAGGACTAGATTCAGAGCCCTGGAGAAAACACACATTTATTTGCAACATGAATATGGCGCAAAGAACTACAAACATCACTTGAAATTTACCAGGGTCATCGCTAGCCTGCGAATTTGGTCTCACGAGCTTCTTTCCTGGGTTTGGGCAACTGTTGTGTTTTTTTCCGTGTCATAATATGAAATTAATAGCATACTGTCTGTGTGACCTGGAGCATGGCTTCTAAACTCTCAGGCCCCAGATATCTAGAAAGTGGGATTTATAATGCTGATCTTGCAGGTCTGTTGTGTTTAAAAGGTAACGTTTGTAGGCCACTGACCGTGTGCATGAATTATTTCTGTGGTCCTCGCAACAACTCAGTGAGGGAGGTCATGGTGTTATCACCACTTTTACAGGCTAAGAAAGTTAGGAAATTGCAAAAGGTCACACAGTTAGCCAACTGCAGAACTATAATTGTACCCTGAGTCTCAGAAGGTTAGAGCAAACGTAAGAAAGGTATCCGTTATGTAGATGTATCAGTTGTCTGTGGCCACAATAATGCTGTATAGCAAAAGCCACAAAACCTCAGTAAACCTTTATTTCTGTTCATGAGTCTATGGATTTGTTGGGAGGTTCTGCTGATCTGGGCTGAGCTTAGCTGATCTCAGCTTGCCTTGTCATGCATCTGCTAGGGGGGTTGGTTGAAGGCTGGCTGGTCTGGACTGGCCTCGGCTGGATCACCCAGCTCTGTTTCACATGATCTCTCATCCTCCAGCAAGCTAGCCCAGTTTTCTTCTCACGGCAGAGACAGGGGTCCAAAAGAGAGAATTGAAACAAGCAAGCTTTCTTGAGAACTGGCACGACATCATCCACTGCATTTTATTGGCCGAAGAAAGTCTCAAGAACAGTCCTGACTGAAGAGCTGGGGAAATATATTCCACTGCTTGATGAGAGGAGCTGCACAGTCCCATTGCAAAGACCATGGCTGTGCACAATGATGGCCATGAAACGATGACAGTGGTCAATGCACTTCAGCTGTTATCATACCTATTATATACATACATAATGTAGTACAGAGGAGAAAGTGCTAGGAACTTATGAGAGATACAAACCAAATCCTAAAGAACTTTAAGGAGGGGAAAAGATTACCTCCATAAATAATGGAAAAAAATGATGACCTATACTATTTTCTATTCTTCCTTTCATGATTCTATAGTAAATTTATTTACCTAGGAACTCTGTGATGTTATACATGTGTTATAACACAAGCACTTACACAAAGTGAAACATGAAACTATATGGAGGGTGAAAATGCAGCAAGAGAAGTGTGAGGCTGGGTTTTGTTTATAACTCATCAAAAGAAACTTTCAAAAATGTCATAGATGGAATCTCTATCCTTTTTTTATTAGCCCATAACTGTGTTTTACGTTTTCAGAAACAGCCCTTCCTTCTGAGGATGGGCAAGGGAGAGAGGATGCAAGAAAAATCAACTTTATGAAAGAATTAGGCATATACATTGCAAGAAATTATAGGGGGAAAGTTCATGTAGTTTTCAAAGTGACTCTATGCTAAACCTGAGATATTTAAGAATTATAGAATAGAGGCCAGCCCAGTGGCACAGCAGTTAAGTTCACATGTTCCCCTTCAGCGGCCTGGGGTTCGCCAGTTTGGATCCCAGGTGCAGACCTACGCACTCCTTGTCAAGCCATGCTGTGGTAGGCGTCCCACATGTAAAGTAGAGGTAGATGGCCATGGATGTTAACTCAGGGCCAGTCTTCCACAGCAAAAAGAGAAGGATTGGCAGCAGCTGTTAGCTCAGGGCCAATCTTCCTCAAAAAAATAAAAAAAGAATTATAAAATAAATGAAAACATCTTTTGAGGAATGGGCTGTACACGTGGCAAAAGTGATTGATTGATTCACCACCAGTGGGTGAGGTGGTGAAATGCATCATGTCGTGACGTCTTTCTAACTCCAAATGTGGTCTGAGGACCAACAGCATCAGCATCACCTGGGAGCTTGTTAGAAATGCAGAATCTCCAGCCCTAACAGACCTACTGAATCAGAATCTGCATTTAGCAAGGTGTCCAGGTGATCCATACGGACACAAAAGTTTGAGAAGTCCTGCTATAACAAATATCATACTGCATTTTGGAGCCAGAAAATTCTAGTCTTATTCTTTGGGCAAGCCAGCTCTCCAAGCCTCAGTTTCTTTATCTACGCTGTAACAACACCAGTCTATACCCCAGGCTTCTCATGGAGAGGAATAAGCAAGATAATGTCATTGCCATGTTATACGTATATAAGTTAAGAAGCAGAGGCGTGCATCTGACATCCACTTTGAACAGCATTGGTGTAAAATGTGGCAGTTTGCCTGCAGTCCATATGGGCATTCATGCCAGGATAATTTTTAAAGGGAAGCAAATTTCTATTTGCATTGAGTTTTTGTCCCACATATAAATCACGGATTCGCAACCTTGGCTGTTTATTAGAATCACCTGGGAAATTTTTTTAAAATACTGATGCCAATGGGCCGGCCCCATGGTGCAGCGGTTAAGTGCGCACGTTCTGCTTCTCAGCGGCCCGGGGTTTGCCGGTTGGGATCCTGGGTGCGGACATGGCACCCCTTGGCAAAGCCATGCTGTGGCAGGCGTCCCACATATAAAGTAGAGGAAGATGGGCACGGATGTTAGCTCAGAGCCAGTCTTCCTCAGCAAAAAGAGGAGGATTGGCAGCAGTTAGCTCAGGGCTAATCTTCCTCAAGAAAAAAATAAAATACTGATGCTGGGGCTCTACCGGCAGAGATTCAGATTAGTCTGGGGCGACGGCCCCAGCACTCGTATTTTTTAAAAGCTCTGTGGGCAATTTTAGTGAGCAGACAAGACTGAGAACCCTGACTCTGGGGGGCTATGGAGTGTGTCTGAGAAAGTGGCCTCAGCCTCTGTCTTCTCTCTCCTCGTTCGTCCTGCAGTGCTCCACCACCTGTGGGCTGGGGGCCTACTGGCGACACGTGGAATGCAGTACCCACCTGGACTCTGACTGTGCGGCCATTCAGAGGCCTGACCCTGCTAAGAGATGCCACCTCCGTCCCTGTGCCGGCTGGAAAGTGGGAAACTGGAGCAAGGTAACTTATCAGGCTCAGCAGAGCTCTCGGGGGAAAAATCTTATACAGGCATTTGCTGAGCAGGTTTCTCTCCTCCCTTTCTACCTTCCTGCCTCCCTTCTGCTTCTTTTCTTTGATAAAATCTTGGGTGAGTAAATCATAGGTGTCACCAAAGACCTACTTCAGGTTACACAGTGGTCCTAGAGCAAGTACAGAGTTTTTCTTAACCCATGTGTCTTTATCTGCCTGTCCTTTCCCTTACTAGATAAACCGGAAAAAAAAGTTAAATTCATGTAATTAATTGCTTGTCCAGCATGCAACGCTATTTCTAAATTACTTAAATTTAGCATTATAATTAATAATTATACATTATCAGATGTATAATTAAATCATGGCTCAGCAGCTGTTCACAAAGCAAGTATACCATTTAAGCTGCCAGACTCAAATTGAAAAGAAAGCTAAGACATAAAGAAAATTTTGGCTTTTAAAAATATATTTCCTGTACTGATCTTTTTGACGTGTGATTTTACCGTCCCTGCTCGTCTGGCTGGGGTTCCCCATTGTGCTGTGCTGTCTGCTAGTCGCTTGTGAAAGGCTGTCTCAGGTTTTTGGATTAGTTAGTCTTCGTGCTTTGGGACACTAACTAGGCCCAACCTGCCCGACACCCTGGCTGGGGCTGAGACAGCCCCTTGGGGATACACCCAGCTGTAGGACACTGGTCAGCGGTGGGGTCGAGAGCCACTCTGCAGGAGGCGGGTGCAGAGGTAGGAACTTGGTACGCACCTTCTGTTTGCCAAGTACGCCCAACCCCAGGACACTCTGTAGGCCCCTTTCTTCTCTCTGGGGAACCAATTTCCCATGAGTGCCTTGACACGGAAGGAAAAAGAAAGAGCCACCCAGAAGTTTGGGGAGGCTGGTGTCCCCTCTAGATGTTAGCACCCTCATCTAGTAGAGAGCTCGTGTCCCCAGACAAGCAGGACCACGAGGTGTTTCACTGGACATCTCCAGTTCTCTTGGCAAACTCACCTGGCAGACAGGAGTGTGGAATGTCCTTGATCTGCTTTGGGCCTCTTCCCAGAGGAAGGCTGTGAACTTTGGGAATAGAGGGGAAGTCGGAGAGCTCCCTGAGAAAGTTACTGTGCATTCCTTTGATGCCTGCCAACCTCTCTTTCTCTGTTCGCATGCCATTTTTCTTTCAGGAATGAATGCTAGTTCTTTTTTATGTCTCTTCCAATTCATAACAAACTCAGGATCCAAGAAGGGCTAAATGTTTGACTACAAATTCTCTTCCACATCCAGAAAAATCTCAAGAAACATCTTCTATCCCTGACCTTGCCAAATGTTGACCAAGTCGTAAAGTTCCACTTTCCCATCCCTGGGAATAATCCTTTCCTTGGCAATTACATGGCTCATAAAAAGGACAGATGCGTGAAATACCTCATGCTTTTGAAAAGGTGACTCCAGTGTAAAATTCTAGGAATTCTAGCGAGTATAAAACCCTCAATGAGAGATCCCAGAGCTCTTCTCCGGGGTCACACCTCCTAAGGAAAACCCTGCTCTGGCAGTGCATCTTCCCTGTCTGTCTCTGGGTCTCCTCTCTCTCATGGCCCAGAGGGTTGCTAATGTATTCATCAACCCCAGTGGCACGCCTGGTGGTTTTGTAGAAGCTGTCTCTGACATTTCTGCCAGAATGTGGTAACCACCACATCTAACATCTAATCCTCAAAGTTACTCCATTCCTATCAGCAAAGAAAATGTCTCTTCTCTCAGGATAACAGATAAACCTTACATCAAAGACACTATTTAACTACTGATAGCCAATTGCCCTGACTTGTTTTTTCTGATTATTATTATGGATATTGCATACATGACTTCTGTTTTTCCTTTTTGACTACCTTTTTGGCTACCACATTATTAGCTGGTTCATATGGATGTCTGAAGTCCCAGTGATGCCCTAGGAAAGATTTGAGGGCCTTCCTAGTCTCACTATTCTATCAGGACTTTTAAGCTCACTCAGGAGCAAACCTCCAAAACCTAGAGGAGGAAAGTAGACCCCTGGTTTTGCCTTTAAATCTCCAGAGGGTTTAGATTCTGCCAAGTTGACAAGTTCACCTTTTCACAGATACTTTCTCAGAGGAAAGAATTCTAATTTTACCTCGAATCTTCTACATTGTCCCACTGACCTCTACCTCAGATCCAGAGAAACTTTAATTGTCCTAGGACTACGGGGTATGCTGCGGTTTCACCTGAACCCACAGGTATCACACCTGAGGCCTCCAGGTTGCTCACCAGTAATCCCCACCGCTGTCTGAATTGCAGTTCACTGGCTTATGTCTCTAGTGCCACTCTTCTCCTTGATGAGGCCTGGAACAACTGCTGTGGACATTTTCTCATATATGTGACAGTAGAATGAGACTATACATTCAGATCTCTACCTTTACAATGTCTAGAAGTAGTTTTCCAGAATGGCTTGCTTCCTCTTCATGCATTAATCTGTCTGAGACAAATTCAAGGTCATGGTCCTCAGGTTTGTCCCTGAGGTGTACTTGGAAAAACGTGGTTCTGTAGAATTGAATCCTGGAAGCAGCGCTGGGCTTGGGATCAGACACATCTGGGTTGGCAACCCCACTCTGTCACTGACCAGCATATGACACTGGTCCATTCATCCAACCCCTTAGGAGCTTTAGTTTTCTCATCTCTGAGAAATGAAGCAGATAATATTGCCTCTGCTTATCTCATAGAGTTGTTATAAGGATCAAAAGAGAGAATGTGTGTGAAACAACTTTGTAAGTGGTAAAAGTCTGTTCAAATGAAGCCCTAGGCAAACTTTGAGCTGTAGGTAAAGGTTAGGACAGGCTCTTAGGCATTTACTAACCTCTGGCTTCCTGGACTTGGGGCAGGAGGCCTGTGGACAGGTGACAGTGGAGTAAGTCCTGTCAGTGGAGTGACTGGCTTGAGCTGGTGTCCACTCCTTGCTACTAAGCAGACCAGGTGCTCCAAGTGTCCATGAACTTTGGAGGACTTGACCTACGTTGGGCCCTGGCATTCACCAAATACCACCACTTGCCCAACAATGCACAAGAGTTTCAGGTAAATGATTTTATTTCCATCTAGTACAGAATCTTCTTTATAATTCCCACTGAGGAAATGGAGGTTTGGAGTATTTAAATCACTAACTAACACTTAATCATGCAGCTAGTACTGAATACTCCCAGTTCTAAGAAACCATCAACTTGAGGATGAGTTGTCAATTTAATTACAGATTTTTAGAAAGAAAGGAAACACTACACAATAAACATGTACTTCTGTTGTAAGACACATGCCAATTTCAGAGCATTAAAATTTGTATGGGGAAAAAAGTGATACTTGTGATGAAAGAAATGCAGTAAATAACAGAGATGAGCTTGGAAACCCCTCGGTTGGGTTTGACACCAAAGTTGTGCATCACTCACAGCTGCACACAGGTCCTGATTTTGCCTGTACCTTCTGAAGTTTTGTAAACTGGTGATTTGACAACTATTTTATTATGCTTCTTAGAATGAGACCACCCTTTTCATAGTTAAGTCTAACAGATCTTGATTATTTCCAAAGTGAATCAGAAAGATTTTTACATTTTTTCTTAGAATGATCTGTCTTCTCATCTAGGCAATGTTGCAATTTTATTTTAACAGTTAACTTTATTGTCCATAGCTTTGCTGGAAAATAAGAGAAAGTGGCAGCCTCTCCTTATGGCCTTGGGTTTCATATATTTGCTAATGTATTTGCATATATTGCTAGTCTTTCTGTCTTATTCTACTTCTTGTCTCCATGTTTATTGGACTTTACAGATTGTCTGTGGCAGAGCTACAGTTTTTAGATCTGAATTTTTACAAGTGAATTAAATGGGGAAAGAGCCCCTGTCTTGCTAAATATACAGTCCCCAACTTTCATACGTGACATGTCCCCAGAAACTTATATTAAAGTCCAATGTGCAAAAGTCAAAACATAGAACTGCATGTTACAGGGGAGCTTCTGTCCCCAGAAAGCAAAGATTGAGTAGCAGGAAGGTGGATAATATACTCAAAATTACTGCATCTATTTTACTCTTGATATAATTTGTTGTATGTCTGACCTGTCACCTCTCTTGACACCCCAAGTGTTTTAGATTAAGGGATCCCTAAGAAGAAATGGTTAGAGAAATGGCAATTAAATTGAAGCCTTTAGGAACACAGAAAGCATGAACTCAAGACCACTCTAGTTGAGGACTGATATCCAGACCACGAGACCCTCCATCCTCCATGATGGCCCCTGCCCATCTCTCTTTGTCCGCCCCTACTCTCTGCTCTAGCATTCTGATCCACTTGCTATTCCCAAACAAGCCATGTTGTCTTACCGCGTTGTGCCTCATGTGCCATTCTCTCCACTTTGAATGTCCCCCACCTTATTTTGCCAGCCAAGAAAGCATCTACTCATCTTACATGATTCACCTCAAGCTTTTCAAGCCTTTCCTGGCTTCTTCAGGTGAAATTGACCACTTCCTCCATTGTGTCCTCATTAGATCATGACCCACTTGTGCCATATCATCTTCATTGCTTCTACTCATTTCTGTGGCTTTTCCCCCTTTTAGTTTGGGATAAGAGCCTGGAACATAGTCAGTGCTCAGGAACTGGGGGTGTGGTGTGGGGAGACAGATGCACAGATGTAACTTGGTGCTGTTCAACCTACAATGCTTGGAATGAATTACTTGATCATAAGGGTCTTATGAATCTGTTTAGCACATGGAAAGGAGCAGAAGTTCTTTCCGTACCCTGGTTTAGTATTTGTTGTGCAACTTGGAGAGCAAGAAACTATTCCTGAAATCAAAACAGAGCACAAATCTGGCAATCTCATACACTTGTAACACTCAAGAATGCTGGGATAGATTAATCATCTAGTTTATTCTCCTTTTAATACCAATGGAGAAATGGAGGCTTAGAGAAGTGAAGTGATTAATCCACTGTCATGTAGCCACTTGGTGTCAGGGTCGTACTTGAATGCAGACTGTTGACCTCCTGATCCTACATTTGTTAATTTTCCTATGGTCACCTCCATACTCTGTATGAATCCACCATGGAAGGCATATCTGGATGACTTCATAAATCAAAAACAACACAAGGAAGAAACAGTTGTGATTTCATTTTATCTCTGCCAGTGCCTCCCATAAGCTAAGGCAATTTTTCATTCTCAGTTGATCTGGTTCACAGGTCACATCAGTTAGAGACTGATGCGGTAACTGGGAAACTGCTGGTCACAACAGGGCATTCGCCATCTTTCTATTCTCATTAACCTGGCTCTTGTCCTCAGTCTGGTCCACAGGCTTCAGATTAGGAAAACATGAATGCAAATGACCTTCCTATGGGGCAATAAGAAAATGAGTATAATAATTGGCATTCAGCACACAAAGGCAAAACAGCATTAGGAGTGGAGTGATTTAATATCCTACCACTTCCCTCTTGTTAACTGAATCAGAGGCCCTTTTGAAAATGGAATAGAAAAGTCATAAATTTAGTGAGCATCTTCCTTCATTATTTACTTCAGCATATTAATAGACTTCATATGTTCTTTGGCAAAAGGGTAATGCTAATTTGAAAATTAAATAGAAGAATAACAGATTGTAGCAACAAATGGAAAATAAGAAAATAAAGCCCCATTTTATACTCATGTCTTATAAAATTCCTTTTTTTTTGCTGAGGAAGATTCGCCCTGAGCTAACATCTGTGCCAATCTTCCTCTATTTTGTGGGTTGCCACCACAGCATGGCTGCTGGATGAGGGATGTAGATCCATGCCCAGGGACCAAACCTGGTCCACCGAAGCGAAGCATGCCAAACTTAACTATTAGGCCACTGGCCCGGTCCCTAAAATTCCCTTTTCCTAATAAAGAGCCCTCTTGTTTTAACATATGCCATTTCCCAGAAATCTGTTTTGTCAGACAAATGGCTGCTTTGTGTGAAAATTATTAGCGTGCTTTCTCATTCGTTCTGTGGTTAATTTTAAATTGGCAGTTACTTTTCTTCTGTGCCCTTATTGAGTGGCAGGAAAATGAAGTTTTTATTCTGTTTTTGGGGGCTATCTGGCAAGTGTTGCTTATTTCTGAGAAGCTAAACACACTTGATTCATGGAAGAATTTGAACATCAATCTGCCCCTTTTTTGTCTTCCTATTTTACAGCCAAAGTTTGAAGTCAGGTGACTTGGTGCAATCTGCCAGGTGGCAGAAGAAGGGGGAACAGGTATTTGGGGATGTACCTCTACTGAAAGGTTTTGAGGAATTTTCTTTCACCATCCACAACCCTGCAATTATGACCATTCCACCCTAGCTGGAAAGAGAGCACGATCTTTTACTCTGTGGAGAGGAGGCCAGATGAAAACATACCTAACAGCAATGGGCATACTTTCTTGGTGCTGCATTTTCTCAACCAAGACTGCTAAGCAGATAATCGAGGGAAGGGTTGAGAGGGTAAAGAAAGATGCTCTTCATCTCCATGTTGACTGGAGATCTCTTAGCCCTCTGGGAGTACCCTGGTTGTCTTTTTCTCACAATTCATATATTCATTCAACAAGTATGTATGGTGTGCCTGGCATCATGCTTGATGCTCAGGATACAATGGTGACCAGGGCAGATAGGGTTTCAATTTCACAGCAGTGACCGTCTAATATAAAGGATGGACAGAATAAATAAATGTTGTTCTAAATTTCAAGTTCCTGTGATGGAACAGAGAAGAAGCTGAGATAAATAATAAGAAAGAGAGAGCCTCCTTTAGATAAGGTAATCCAGGAAGACCTCTCTGAGGAGGTGACATTTAAGCTGAGGCCTAAAGGAAGAGCAGTAGTGGGCAATGGGAAGGATGGAGAAAGGAACATTCAGGACATAAGGACCACAAGGACATATTGTTCACCCACGAGGGATCTGAAGGAGAAGGGCTGAGGAGCACAGGGGTCAGCCTCCATCCCACCTACCTTGGGTCCCCACCTGAGTGTGGGTAGTGACAAGATAGCACAAGACAGGACTGGCTGTGAGAGACTAGGATGCAGAGGCAAGACAAGCTGAAGGGCTACAGCAGAAACAAGCCATTCTAAACAGACTGGAGACCAAGTCTTGGAAGCTCAAGTTATGATCCCATAAAATCTAACCAGGTGGGAGGTGGAGTAACTTTCAAAATCCATATGGTCAGAGTGTAAACAAAAGAAGTACTCCAGAATAGACCACGTTAACTCTGGTTTTAGGTGACCCAGGGACATCCATGTATATCATGATCTCAAGGAAATCAGCAACCTACGGGTGAACTGTGCCCTTGCCTGAGACAGCAGGAAGAGGCGCAGTGACAGGGCGCCTGTAATGGCTTGCAGAGTCATGTGCTGAGAAAGCCCTCAGTGATGGGGGCAGGCGATGGCAGCCGTAAGAGGAAGGATGGTGTTGGGGACAAGGACAGGGTTTGCTCACTCCATGTGTCAAGCCATTGAGCAGTTATTCAGTTTATTTCCCTCATATAGCCCTTCCCTTGAAAAATGGTAACCTATCTTGCTTTCACAGTCACAGAGAAAAGAGGTTTTTATCAGGATTCTGTGGGAGAGATGAGTGCGGCTTGACAGAGAGGTCCCCACCTTGGGCAGTCCTGTTTGCCTCAAATGAGTATAGGTACCAGAGGGAACAGCCACCTACTGAGATGGACACTGTGCCAGCATCACGCCAACCCCAGTGTCTGTAATCCTCCAGACAGCCCTGTGAGGCCACAGTTATTATTCCAGTTTACAGATATGACACCTGAGGCTCAGGATTTTCAGTGACTTGCCCAAGGTCTCCCGGTGAGTGAGTGACAGAACTGGACTTCTCTCACTCAGTTCTGTCCAATATCAAACCCTCACACTTGCACGCCTGTGTTTTCTGACTCTGGGAGCCTCGTCTTCTGGAGGTGCTTGAGTGACTCCCTCTCTAGGGTGTGTGAGGGAAAAAGAGTTCACTTGAACTGGAACTAACCCCTCTTCACGACTGGAAGCCTGGGATTTCATGGTGCTTTGTGAAACCTCTGGGAATCAGCGGATTGAAGGCCTGACACCAGGGACTCAGGTATCCCTTTTTCTCTTGCTCTCCATACAGTGCTCCAGAAACTGCAGTGGGGGCTTCCAGATCCGGGAGATTCAGTGTGTGGACAGCCGGGATCACCGGAGCCTGAGGCCGTTTCACTGCCAGTTCCTGGCCGGCATTCCTCCCCCACTGAGCATGAGCTGTAACACGGAGCCCTGTGAGGAGTGGCAGGTGGAGCCCTGGAGCCAGGTATGGCCCCTAGATACACCATCCACACAACCAGGCAAACGTGAGTCTCTGTGTTACCGTCTGAGTCTAGAAGTCAGAGAAGGCCACATGTGCATCATGCCAATGACTGGCCTCCATTCAGTGGCCTGACACTGTGTTGGGGAGGCTGAACCTTTAGGTGCGTGATGACCGTGAGTCATCATGATGCTGCTCAGCCTACACACACTATCTAATGGACTGCAGTCATGGGAATGTTCTGGGTCCCTTCGGTGAATGTCAGCCAGCCCAGACTACTTGCATAGAAGATGCATTTAAGCTGTGGGAATGTCCCTGCGCCAGCAGTTCTCAAACTTGAGCATGCTTCAGAATCACCTGGAGGGTTTGTCAACACACAGATGTCTGGACTCCATCCCCAGAGTGTCCAATTCAGAGGTCTTGGATGGGGCCTGAAATTTTGCATTTCTAACCAATACCCAGAAGATGCTGAAGCTGCTTTTCTGGGTACCACACTTTGAGAACCACTGGTTTATACCTTCTTCACCCTCTTTTCCTGGAGATTACTAAGCCAGTTGGCCCTGGATCTTTAAACACACATATAGGTATACACAAGGATCCCAAATGTGGGACTCCTCCCCTCTCTCCTCCTATAGGGTTAAAAACAGAATGAATAAATGGGAAAAAATTCATATTGACTCTCAAAGTTAGAGATAGACTATCGTGAGAGCAATAGATTAGCTCTTTTATTGAGCAGAAAGGGTTAATTGTATATAATTTCCCTGTTTTCTGTGGTAACCACCACACACATAGTGCCTGAGGTGATGGACACGATGCTGGCCACCATAACTATTTTGTTGTTCTTGTTACTAGGCCATAATTAAGATTTGTCAGAGTACTATGATTTTTCAAAGTACTTTTCAAAGATTCTTGGTGAATTACTTAATTTCCTTCTAGAAACCTCAGGAAAATGAGATAATATATCTTATAAAATTATTCTAGAGAGCAAAAACCTGCCATGTTTTAGAATTATATCCCTTCAGGAGTCCAACTTGTCATCTCGAATTTATGTTGTGAGCGTTACGGCCAGTGCCTCAGAACCCTGAGCAAACCTATGAATTTCACTATTCTGAATACGGACAAATTTAATTCGAAAGGCTTATGTAGTGGGAAAGGAAGACTGAATCCCATTTTAGTAAGAGATGAACAAAACTGTATTGCAAATGTGTGCTCTCCATTTAGGCTATCAGAGCTAACCATAATAAACACATTTACATTTTACATTTGGTTTCTAGACACTCATACTGGAAGGCAAAACACAGATAACGTAATGTCCATTCTGGAATGAGGACTCATTTAGGTTTTAACCAAATTTCCTTCTATTTGACATAGTGTGTGACGTTGAACTATTTGGCATCTTCTGATTTTTTTCTCCTCCTCTTAGCTTCAGAATTTCCTTTATCAGTCTCCTTCCTTCTCTTTATTTCTTTTCACTGCTGTTGTTTGAAATGACTGAGTGGTCATTCTAAGGAACCTGGCCCAGAGGCTGCAATTCCAATACAGATGCTAATATTCTTAATAACATTGTACACAACAAAAATGGTAGTGCAAAGTTCCTCCCTTATCACTGGAAATGTCACCATGTAATTTTTGCCTACCCCTGTCCCTGTTGTATTTCAGTGTTCCAGGTCCTGTGGAGGCGGAGTTCAGGAAAGAATAGTGACTTGTCCAGGAGACTTCTGTGACTGGACAAAAAAACCCACATCCACCAGGCCCTGCAACGCGCACCCTTGTTGTCACTGGGCTACTGGGCACTGGGACCTGGTAAGAGTCAGTCATGTTCTCTTCAATTTATTTCAGACTTTTAAAAAAATAGCATTTGTTTTCTTTTGATTTCAAAAGTAATATATTTTCATTGTAAATGTTCAATGGCTCCATTGATTTGCAGTGTGTTTCTATACATTTTAGTTCTGGTACTTTTTGCCATCAAATATCTCTAAGTCTGCGAAAAGTTCATCCATAGGTGACGTGGTAGTCAATGTTTACTGTCTTGAGTTCAGAAGAGAAAAAGATCAAATGCTTTCAAAAGAGAAAAGATCAAATACCAAAATTATCCCAGAGACACAAAGCCTAAGGAAAGGCTATTTTGGGCCCTGACATCTTGGATTCTTTGGCTCTTTCGAGAGCAAATAGGGGTCACATTTGCCCTGAAGCTCGAAGCTCGAAGTGAGTTTCAGGTCTCTTGTCAACCCACAAATCAGTTTGCCAGATGGCCAGCCTATTTGATGAAGAGAAAAATGAGGGAAAGATTTATTATTCTTACAAAGTTTATTTATTGCATAAATAACACGGTATCAGTGATACTGAACATAAAGAAAATTCTCCCATAGACAGATTCTGCCATCACTCTGACTTGTCTTATCCTGTATTCTCTAGAAAATAGTCTTGAGGCAAAATAGAACAGGTTATTAGGAAATACAATGCCAGGGGAGCAGGAGTGATAGAAAAGAAGGAGGGGGCAAGGAAGGAGGGGAATCATTACCAGACGGACCACTTCTCCTATTGGAACATGCTTGGTTGCAGGAGCAACTTGTTGCTTCCTCTCAAAAGAAGGCCTTATAAAAACTGCATGAACGATTGCCTCTTAAGGTGGTTTGTCCAGGGGCAGGAGGAGAGGAGATTTTCTACTGGCTCCTGTCTCCCAGGATTGGGTAAGCCTTAGATGGTTAGTATCCCTCATTGCCCTGGGTTATTTGTGTGTGGGCACTGTGCAGGTCCTACTGTGTCTCACGTCTCTTGGCAACAAGAAAGCCCAGAATCAGGAGGTGAGAGGCGCATAACATGGACACGAGGTTCAGGCCAATGGGTTGTGCTTCCATGAAGTTGATTACCACCTTAGGCGGGGCAGATCAAAGTCCAGCAGCTGGGAAATGGGGGCAACCAAGAGAATCTGATACACTAACCCCTCAACTATTAATATTTTTTAAAAGTAACTTGTTCTGTGTAAGTATATTTTTATGGTTATAATTATAACACAGGCCCATGCAGTATTTGGCCAAACATAATGCCTCCAGATATTTTTAGGTTGCTGTATTCTTAGTAATTCTCGTTGTTCATAGCTGTGTAGTTGTACCTGCATAGCCGTGATCAATTTGAAAGCTGGCACACACTCTTAAAAAAGGCTCCTGCTGGCTCATCCAACTCAAGGTCATGTTGTTCTCTGGATACTACCCCACTCAAATCTAGGAAGAACGAGATGATTCATTACTGCTAAAAGAACATTGTGCACTAATCAGTTAACCTGCAACAAATAAAAAATGCATATTTTATTTTCATAACTTAAAAACAATACCTAGTAGGCGAAGAAGAATGCCGTCAAGCATTCCCTTGGACAGACGGGACCCATCGCATTTTCTATAAATGCCCTATTTTCATTGGCCTCTAATGCTGATTCATGATGAATTGCCAAAGGAGATTCTGGTGTCAGAGCAAGTTCTGCTTACACATCCTCCTAAGCTGTCTGCCAGGGCCAGTACCCAGCTTTCACCCCATGCCCGTGATCATGTGAACCACAGAAAATGTTATGTAGTTGTATTTTTTTTCATATAATGTCATTTAATTACTTTACATCTAGACATCTTATAATATCTCCCTTGGAAATTTACTTTATTTCTTATTCATTAGCAATTCAATTATTCCACAGCCAATTTTCTTCATCCATCTTAGATTTCACAACCTGAAAAGATTGTACCCAACAAATGAAGCTGTGTTTAAGGATTATGTTCTTCATAAATACCCCGGAGCCCTGTGGAACAATATAAGCATCACTAATCACATAAAATGTGACCACTAGAAGAGAAAATTTGATGCAATGTGAACTGTCATGAAAATGCTATAAATTTGGGCCCATTCGGGAGGATAAAATTCCATAGAAGATTAAAAGCTACAGATGAACATTTTTAAGTTTCACTCACTTCCCTGAGGCTCTAATGCTTTATCATTCACTGTAAAG
The DNA here is from genome assembly GCF_041296265.1 of Equus caballus. NCBI lineage: Eukaryota > Metazoa > Chordata > Mammalia > Perissodactyla > Equidae > Equus > Equus caballus. Next base: position 45,879,140 of record NC_091704.1, read on the forward strand.
GAAAGTTGGACAAGGCAGTTTCCTTTCTGGCAAGAATGATAATGATAGCCCAGTAAATATGACAATAGAAATGATGTGTGAAGCATATCGAACTCTTAGGGTACACACAGAGAAGAGGAAATTGTCAAAAAATCCCCATTTTCCAGTAAGAATGCAGCCTGCCCCTCATTTTGACAGTTAAGTAGTGCTGACGTAAATTGTGGGGTTTTGTGTGGTTGTTTTTCAGCCAGAATTCCAGTGCCTTTCTTCAGTTATAATCATCTGTGTGAAGTTAGAACAGAAAGTATTAAAATCAGCAAGAAACTTAAAATACATAGATATCTGACCCAGCAATTCTACCTCTAATAATTTAGCCCACAAATATTCCATGAAATGTAGTCCTAGATGATTGTAAAGGATGTTCATTGCCATGTTGTTTGTAATAGCAATTCCTGAAAATAATTTAAATGTCCATCGATGGAAGAACTGGTTAATTTATGAATTTATTATAGTACAACCCTTTCAAGAATGAGTTGATCTATATTTCTGAGATTCAAAACTTTTCAACAGCAGAAGTTCAAAATTTCTGTAGAGGGAGTTAGAGATAGCAGTCTCTTGGGGGTGGATATGAGTTCAACTTTCCTTAGAAGAGCCGTGTATTTAGAACTCGTCTATTGTGTGTATCAAAGAATAGGGGGCATGGAGGATGGGTCACACCTACCAAGCCAGCCTTTGGAATTGCTCTTGACCTCCACGATCTATTAAGAAGCGAAAAAGACAATTATTGGGTTCAAGTAAGACATGTAGATGGATTGAACATATACATTTGCTTCTGTTCCCAAGACTCCATTAAATAGGCAGAAGAGATTAAAAAACTAAAAGTGGCACAAAGACAAAGAGGAGAGGAGACAATGGCAGAGAGAGGGGTTAAAAAAATTTTGGAAGTTGGAAGCAGATAACCAAACTTACAGTTGACTTAGACGCCAGAGAAAAATAAAAACTGTCTATAGCAGAGATTTCCCAGGTGCCTCTGAAGGCAGGGGTGAGGGTGAGGGAAAAAGGGAGTTGGTTGAAACTTTGTAGGAGAAGCCCTTGGATCTTTAGATGCTTTCCTACATCCCAAACGTAGCCTGGAGGTCTTCTCTCTGGAGAAGTAAACCAAGAGAGACCTTGGAATCAGGCACAGTTGGTGGGGGAAAAAGGCCTCGTCTTATCAATAATTAAGTGAAAATACACACAGTAAATAGAGTGATGTCTCCCTCCCCTAACTGAGCTCCACAAAGGCGGGTGACACCTTAGCGTCAAGAGCAAAAATCCTGCATCGTAAATCTCTTCCCGATCACCTTGGATAAGGCCACCTCTCAATAACTGCCACCATGGAACTTCCAATCAACTCTTAGGTGCCTCATCTTAAATATAAATAGATAGCCTAGGATTATGGGACATTTGAGAAAACCTGAGGGCAAAATAACAAACCAAGAGCACACCAAGGACAAAATAACAAACCAAACCAAACAAGAGGAACTGAGAGGAATAGAGACCATGAAAGAAATCAATGAACTCTCCCTAAAAAATTATAATTAGGAGGCTGGTCCAGTTGCATAGTGGTTAAGTTCATGTGCTCCACTTCGGCAGCCCAGGACTCATGTCGTGGGTTCAGATCCCAGTTGCAGACCTACTTATCAAGCCAGGCTGTGGCAGTGCCCCAAATGCAAAATAGAAGAAGATTGGCATACATGTTAGCTCAGGGACAATCTTCCTCAAGCCAAAAAGAAAAAAAATAGGTAATTAATCTCTTTAGAGAAATAAGAGTCTATATCCATGACCTAGCTTCTTGTTGAAGCTGTATAAAAGGAATATAAGGAGAACTTAGAAAATTTTTAGAATAGCAAAAGTAAGAATTTAAGCAGAAGATTGGGAAAATAATGTGAAGAAATCTCTCAAGAAAAGGAAAAGAAAGACAAAAAGAAAATGAGATAAAAGATAAAGACATTAGAGGATCAGGATATGAGGTGCAATATTGAAATAGTAAGATTTCAGAAGGGAGAATGGAGATGGAATGAAAGTCAGGAAATTATCAAAGAATTAATACAAGAAAAACTTTCCAAATCTGAAGGACATGAATCTCCATGTCTTTCACTAAATGGTGTCATAAAAAGGGGAAAAGTCGGGGAGAGGAGGAACTGTTTCTATATCAATAAAACCAGAAAACAGATCTTATTTTACATGGTTGTTTCAAGGATCGAACTCAAGGATATTTCCTACGCACCTCGAACAGTACCTGCCATATATTAATAGTAAGTGCAGGAAAATTATTCAGTGAAGAGGTTTCATTAGTTTGCACCAGTTATAAAACTCCAAATGGTTTCTCCATTTGTTCTCTGTTGGTTGAGTGGCAGCAATAAGAGTCCAGTCTTCGTGTATGAGTTTTATAGCTTCTCATAGGGAGAGTCTTTGCTGATCATCTGCTGACCCCTGGGAATCAACGTTTCCAAACAGGCCAGCTGCAGAGGAGCCTTGTACTCTCACTGGATGGAGCATCCAGGACTGAATGAGGCTAGTGCAGAGTTCAGTGTAGGGTGCGATCAATTCAGTTACTCAGTAGCTTTAGCTGGGAACTAAGCACCAGCTAAGCCCCATCCCTATGTTGGGTGCTTAGTTCTGCACAAAGATCCCTTATTTTTACTGGATCCAAAGAAGTGGAACTGAGCATTAAGAGAGGTGTACCTTCTCTCTAAAACTCCAAACTCACAGCATTATCACAATTAACAAAACTCAAATCAGCACCATGCTTCCTGCTTGATCCTCCAATTAAATACAACACAAATTCATGCATCTTCTTAATCAAAAGTCATTTTTAATTCGCTAATAAATGCGCGGACAGTGACCTTTCTGCTTATTTTTGTGCTTGGCTTGGAATTAGCACTTCTGTCTTAATTTGCCCTGCCTAAGAGGGCCTATGTGACTTCAACACTCAAAACCAGCCAGCCTTGTTCCATCAGACTCTTAGAAGCAGAAAGCAGGAAAGGAAGTCATTTGTTCTTTGTCTAACAACGTCATTTTACAGAGGAAGAAAGAGAGAGGTTGAGTGAATGATCCAGGACCACGTCCAGTGAGTTAAAAAGCCTAAGTCTACTGAATCCTGGTCCAGTGCTCTTTATCAGGTTCTGGCTTGATTAATTTCCTTTGTTCTTTCCTCTATTGCACAATTTTATTAACTCAGCATCAGCTGAGTAGTTATTCCTTACTTGTTGGTATCCATGGAGAATTTGAGGTGAATTCACTGAATAAAATTACCTTCAGCTTTAATCATAGAAATATCTGACTTTATAAAACAAACATGAGCTTCCATGGTGACCATGTTCTCCGCTTTATGAAGAGTAGAATAAAATAAAGCAGTGGATGTTCAGAAAAATTTGGTATTTCTCTTCTTATGTCATATGGGAGTTCTGTGGGAAATAGCGTTGGGTAGGAATATTCTGAGTTTATCAGTGGTGTCCCAGTGTGGGTATTTTTTTTAATCTAAGGTACTGGGTGATCAAATGAAATCTTTTGGGCCTAGTGATTTTTCCAGAATCTGCCATGCAGCAGTCTATTTTGGCCAATCAATGAATGAGCATTTGTTGAGTCTCAGGCTGTGTTTAGCACTTGTCTAATTGCCATGCAGGATGAAGAAAGAGGAACTGGTTTCTGCCCTCTGGGAGATTTTGATTATATAATAAAGATGAGGCTGAAAGTAATAAAACATGAAATAGAATGTAAATCCTAAGAGTATATGTGGTTCACAATAGCCAAGAGCTGGAAGCAATCCAAGTATCTATCAATGGATGAATGGATAAGAAAAATGTGGTATATACATAAATGGAATATTATTCCACCTTAAAAAGGAAATTCTAGGGGCCGGCCCCGTGGCCGAGTGGTTAAGTTCTCGTGCTCTGCTTAGGCGGCCCAGGGTTTCGTGGGTTCGGATCCTAGGCGCGGACATGGCACCGCTCATCAGGCCACATTGAGGAGGGATCCCACATAGCACAACTAGCAGGACCCACAACTAAGATATACAACTATGTACCGGGGGAATTTGGGGACATAAAGCAGAAAAAAAAAAAAAAAAAGATTGGCAACAGTTGTTAGCTCAGATGCCAATCTTATATTAAAAAAAAAGGAAATTCTAGCACATGCTATAACATGGAGGAAGCTTGAAGACATTATGCTCATTGAAATAAGCAAATCACAAAAGTACAATGTTGTATGACCCTACTTATGTGAGTACCTACCATAGTCAAATTCATAGAGACAAAAAATAGAATGGTGGTTGCCAGGGGCTACATGGGTCGGGTGGGAGATGAGGAGTTCTTACTTCATGGGTACAGAGTTTCAGTTTGGGAAGATGAAAAAGTTCTAGAGATAGATAGTGGTAATGATTGCACAACAATGTGAATGTGCTTAGGGCACTGAACTGTATACTTAAAAATGGTTAAAATAGTATATTTTATGTTTTATATATTTTGCCACAATAAAAATGATTTTTTAAAGAGTATGTATAGTAAATTCAGACATGTTTTCTTCCATCCCTAGGAATCATCTTATATAAGCTGTTTTCACAGGCCAGAGAGTCTCCCTTCTGCTTGCAGGCAGCCATCATGATGTCACGGTGGACTCTTATCTGTTAGAATGGCTTGAGACCACACATGGTCCAGCTAGGTCCATTCCAAATTCTCTCTCCATTCCACCATGGCTTTCCTCTCCCACTTCTCTTTTTATCCTGCTCTCAGCTTCTCTTATAGCTCTCTCGCCTTTCCTCACATCTGATTCCCACCCCCACATCAAAACTAGTTCAGAGAAACTGGATTGCTGAGGCACCAGGGCCCAGAGATGACATTTTTTTCTATTTTGCTTGCAGTTGAACCTTTGTCCATATTCTTCAGAGAACCCAATAGTGAATTAAGCTGAATTCAATCCACACAATCTACAATATAAACTCTTCCTAAATTCACATCTCCAAATTATTAGCACCTTTATTCTATGACTACTTCAAAAAGATTCTGATGATTGAGACTTTCCTCTCTTTGACCGCAGTGGGGTTAGAGGTGTTCTACGGGAACATCCTGGGCAAGAATCCTGACTCTCTCCATGCGCCCTCTCTCCCAGTGCACCGCTTCCTGTGGAGGTGGCTTTCAGAAGAGGACTGTCCATTGCGTCTCCTCAGAGGACAATAAAACGGAAGACCAAGACCAATGCCTGTGTGATCATGAGCCCAGACCTCCGGAATTCCAAAAATGCAACCGGCAGGCCTGCAGGAAGAGTGACGGTGGGTGAATGTCTTTGCTCAGGGGGAGAAGGCTTTTCATTAATAAGTTGTCCTCCACGACTGAATTTGTGGACAGTTTCAGTCCCCTTTGCTGAGCCGGAATCTTAATGCTGAAGAGGCCAACCAGCTCCCCTGGGAGCAAGCTGCCTGATTTGGTGAGGTTTGACTCGAATTCCTTGAGGGGTTATCTCATCCATTTTCCTTTCTCAAAGTCCGTTCACACTGACGTCATCCCACACAGGTGAGAATCTCATCTATTTATTCAAAGACTTCTGAGAGATGCTCCGGCCTTTCTCAGGAACCCAGTCAGGTACTGAATGGCCCTCCTTATCCAGCTAGCTCCACTGTCTCAGGTCAGGTTGCCCAGAAACAGACTCTGAGGTGCAAATTTATGTGCAAGGGATTCAGTAAGGAAGTGTCCCAGGGAAGAGCATTAAAGGAATGGAGGAAGCAAGACGGAAAAGGAAGGTAGCATGGCCAGGCTGCCATCTCAGGCACAGTCCTAGCTTCAGCCTGGTCCCACAGGGGAGCTCCAGGGTGTAAGTTATGTCTCAGAGTTGTCTGCCCCTGAGGCCAGCCAGCTGGACTTTCACAATCCCACACTCTTCAGCCATTGGCCAATGGCCACCCCAGGGGAAGTGAATTTGCAAGTATTTAAGGGTCTTTGTGGAGAGACAAAGCATCTCCAGTAGCCTGTGGGCAGTCCTGCAAAAGAGCCAGCGTCTCTGGGTATTAGAAGCTAAAGAACAGGGATTCTGGGACTTGGGTGGGGGTTGGGCATGACGCATGGAAATGGACAAAAATCCAAGGAGGGAGATCTGAAGGGTGGAACGTCACTGTTGTCTGCTACCTTCAACTTTCACTTTCAAAAAGCTTCTGAAATATGAATGACATATGGTCACCTTAGTCATTTTAAGCATGTTAGACTGCAGCCTGGAGACGTTAAGTGGCACGTTTGTGATTACATGTTGGGGTGGTACCAAAGCCAGAACGCCAAGCCAGGTCTCCTCCTCAGTCTTCACATGCCTCTTCCTCAGAGGTGGAAAGAATCCAGCTTTGGAATCAGACAGCAATGGATTTGCATCCCATCATAGCAATTTGCTATCTACGTGACCTTGGCAATGTACTTAACTTGCTGAGCCTCAGTCTCCTTTTCGGTATAAAGGGAGTAACAACACAAGCCTTACAAAGTTGGGGAGATTTTAAATGGCATGTATTAAGTGCACTTGAAAAAATCTCCATCACAAACTGGCTCAGTTACCTCCCTCGGGCAAGTTACTTCATCTCAATAAACTACAGTTTACTTATCCATGAGTGAGTGGGTTCAGCCACAAACTCTAATGTCCATTTCTTTGATATTTTCATCTTCACCCATATATGAGATTTCTAAATTAATTTAAAAACCTAGAGAGAAAGTTAACAGGCAGGGAGAGAGGATTTTTTGATAGTTACATCAGTTGCAAAGTGGAGAATGTCTCTTGTAGATGTGGTCCAGAAATTGGGATTTAGAGCGTCAAGATGAATTTAGTCTGTTCCTAATTAAAGAATTGACTATGAAACGTCAACCACAGGTCATGCTGCTCTTGAAAAGGCAGCATGTTGGTTGTACACAGTGGTAGTCTTTTTCCACAGATTCTTAAAGATGAGAGGTAGTGAAACTTGTGCTCTGTGAATCTGCTCCTCGCCTCCTTGCAAGTACCGAGGCATGGCATTCAAAAGAGACTGCCATTGGTGTTACTATCTTGAGAAGATTTTCCCTAGGAGTTGTTGATTTACACATCATGCGTTTATGTAACAAATATTTGTTGGGCACTTACTGTGTGCTGAACGTAATGTCAAAAAAGGAACAAAACTACAGACCAGTGACAAACACTGATAAGGGAGGTAAGGATGTTATGAGAGTACTTGGGAACAGCACTGAACTTTGACTGGGGACAGCAGGGAAGGCCTCCAGAGGAAGTGAAGGACAAGTAGAGGTCAGATGAGAGGTTCCAGGAGAGCTTTCAGTTTCCGCAATAACTGGGAAGAATACAATGTCATGGCACGTAAGTCTAACTCAAGTACAAAGTTCAAGGGGAGTTAAGAAACAGTAGGGCTGGAGAGGTGAGTTGGAGCAAGGGGATAAAGAGCATTGTGAAGCATGCTGAAGAATTTGGACTTTATGCCTAGGACAGAAAGGAGCCATTGAAGTATTCCAAACAGGGGAGTAAAGAAAAGAAAGTCATGCAGGCTGCAAGGCGAAAGATAGAGAAGGAAGACAGGAGACTGCAACTGTACCCCAAGCAAGAGGTGTATATGCATGAACTAGGGCAGTAGAAGTGCAGGTAGAGAGAAGTAAATGAATTCAAGAACTACTTAAAAGAGAGACTTGATGGGACTTTGTATCTGGGGAAAGAAGAAGGAGAATAAAGCCCAGATTTCTGACTTGAGCAGCTGAGTAGATGCCAAAAGAATGGCATTCTTTGGAATGTGGAAGCCCAGGAGTGGGTTTGGGAATGCGGAAAGGTAATGAGTTGTGTTTGGGCCATGTTTGTTGAGGGGCCTATGGATCATTTAGGTAGGAGTGTCTGGTGATGGGTTTTCTACATAGCTATGGAGGCCAGGATTGAGAGCTTGGTTGGAAATCCTGAATGCAATGCATTGAAGGGAAAAATGCTTTCAGTATGATTATCATGTGCAACTTCTTTCTTTTCTGACCAACTTGCATTTCAGGCTGGCTATTATTGACCTTACATGAAACTCTAAGAGAGGCTACCTAGGGCTCTTTTTCAGAAGTGTTGCGAATTTTTATTCTTCCAGACTCTTGCTACTCAAAGTGTGGTCCCTGGACTAGCTGCACTGGCATCACCTGGGAGCTTATCAGAAATGCAGGATCTTAGGCCTCACCCCAGACCTACTGAATCAGAATCTGCATTTAAACAAGATCCCCAGATAATTTGGATGCACATTAAAGTTTGAGAAGCATCCTGTTCTAGACAAAGAGGCCAATTTGAGACTCTCTTCCTTTCATGTCATCTCATCACCTTCTATGGTACCGTGTTTTTAAATGTTGAGGCGATAGAATCCTTCTATGTTGTGAGAATTTTTATATAATTGAAGCAACAACATAGTCTTCATTGACCATACCTAGTGTTATGGGTTGTTATTTTTAAATTATATGTAGATTGTGTGTAACTGTCTTATTGCTGGACAATGCAATCGTCAATAATCAAAACTGGGTTAAATGCATACCTGGTATTTTTTATCTTAAAATCTCACACTGAAGAGATGGTGACTAACAGTTGGCTGACAGTGCATGTAAGTAACAATGAATTCCACTCCACCAACAATTATCAGGGCAGCAAAAGTTAATTACTAGCTTCTCTTGAAGGCAGAGCCATGCTTACTCATATAGAAACGACATGAAAGAGCAGCTGCAAGAAATTCCTTGGTTTAGAGAGCCAGTCACCCACTCTGCCTCCTGTGCCCTGTAAAGTGCTTTGAAAATTAGTCATTCAATGCCCAGATTCTTGTCAGCCAGCCAGCACAATAAATGTACCCCATATCCATCTTTTAAGGTCAGAATTCAAGTAAGGTTTCCTGTCCTCCAGGCCATTTTACTTCCTTTAGGTGCCATCTAAATTGTTAATGACTTAAAATCTAAATCAGAACTACCATTTCCATAGTAGGGACTATAAGACACTTTCAAAGTATCTGGGTTAAAAAAAAAAGTTCATCCAGAAATATTTACTGAGTATCAGCTATATTCTAGGCATTACATTCATAATGATTAAAAAACAAAAGCATAACTCTTATGCACGCCATTCCTGGGTTTTTGTTGTTGTTGTTGTTTTAATTTGGGGATGAGAAGTACAAAAGGCAAGAAAAAGAATAAGGAAAGTGATAGTACTTTCCTTGGGACAGTACTTAGGGCCAAAGTTGACCCAATGAACATTTGTGTCAGCACACTTTCTACTGAAGGATATTCTTCCAGATGAGTAGGATTTCATTCATTCATTTATTCAACAAATATTACTGATCACAAGATATATAAACTTCAGGCAAGTGCTAAAAATGGAGGATACAGTAATGAGTATGACACAGCTCTTGGCCTCAAGGAACCCAAAGTCTTACAGAAACTGTATTTGTCAACAACACTGAAATTGTTTTTCAATTTTCTTTTGTGGGCAGAATATTATCTGTCCAACATAGACACAGCCAACAGCAAGGAAACAAGCTTAAACTGTCCCTTAAAATTTCCAAAAATGGTTTCTATTGAACAGGCAGAGGCAAATTGGCATCTGCTCTCCAAGTTGCCCCTAATTATAAGCATTGCGTGTGCTTTGGCTGGGATCCAGTTAGCTGATGAACACAACAAGCCTTCATTGTTTTACAATAACAAGGAGAACTGGTGCAATTAAGCCATGCCGTGATGTTGGGCTCATGGTCATTGTCTAAATGAGCTGCTAAACACAGGCCTGGAACATAGGCTCCCAAAATAGACCACCACTATCTTCCACTCTTCCTTCAAGTCCTTCACTCTCAAACAGGAGGACCCTAGGACCTAGCATGTTCCCAGGGCTCTGAGGACCATTGAAAAGCAGGGCTCACGATCTCAGAGTCCCCAAGATCTGGTGAGGATACCAGGCGTGGTTGAGCCTCTTTCAGTCATGTCACTTGCCTAACCTGGCAAGTGGGGCCTTGTGTTGAGCAAATGAAGATGCTCTGGTCAGGGAAGACCTGTCCATGTGATCCCCTCCTCGTTTATCACTAGTATAAGAGTTTCATTCTCTTGCTGGCAGAGCTTTAGAGGCACTGAGGCAACATTCAAATTCCAGTGTCACCATCTACATTATAAGCTATGGGATGTTGAGCCAGTTACTAAGCCTCTCTGGAACCCTTAGTTTTTAAAAGGAGAAAAGTAGATACGCCTACAAGTAAACATCAACGAGGATCAAATGAGATAGTATTTGTCAAGCCCATTGCCTAGTATGTGGTAAGTGCTTAATAAATTTACCTATGTTATTATTATTGTCATGGGAAGGGGAATGCCTTACTTTCCTAGGGCTACCATAACAAACTACCAGAAGCTACGTGGCTTAAAACAACACAAATTTATTCTTTCGCAGTTCTGGAGACTAGAAGTCCGAAATTAAGGTCTTGACAAGGCCATGCTCTCTCTCTTAGCTTCTGGTGGTTGCCAGCAATCCTTGGCTTTTCTTGGCTTATAGCTGCATAGCTCCAATCTCTGCCTCCATCATCACATGGCCATCTTCCCTCCGTGTGCCTCATATGGCTTTCTCTTCACTGTGTGTGTCTGTCTCTTTTCCTATTATAAGGACACCAGTCATGTTGAATTAAGGGCCCACCCTATTCCAGTATGACCTCATCTTAATTTACAACTGCAAAGAAATATTTCCAAATAAGGTCACATTCACAGGTACCAATGGTTAGGACTTCAACTTTGGGGGACACTTAAACTTTGGAGGACAAAATTCAACCCACAACAGGGTTAAACACTTTGGGGGCCTCTGGGAGGCCCTTTTTATAACAGTAGACGCCCTTGAGAGAGATCACACTTTAGCCCTTAGCAGAAAAGACTCATACACCATTTACAGAACAGTTCAAGATAGAACGTAATGTCACATTTGAGCAAATGTGACAATAATAATACAAGTTTGGAGATTGGGATAGAAGGGATCCAGCACCGCCAAAAGAAGCTTTGTGGAGAGATGAGGATGCAAGCTGCACTTTCACACTTTTTCTGTCTTCTTCCTTTCCTAAAGTAGTCCCAGAGCACTCACTTACTCTGGGCAGGGAGAATGTGGAGCAAAGAGCTACCCAGAGGCACCTTCTCCATCCACCATCCACAAGGGCTTCAGAAGGGGGTGGCTAAGAAATTGGAGCAGCCCCGTGACACCCAGGCTTCCATGCTGCGCCCTGTTCCAAAGCCAGAAGCATAGGAAGGAATCCTTGCCCTGTTCTGAACAGCAGCCCACGTGAACAATGGCCCAGGCCCCATGGAGAATGCCTGCTGCTCTGGTGGGGATGTGGGAGATGAAGAACTCACTTTCCTATTGCACGATGGGAATACGTGGCTGAAACATGGACTTTTTCTGAAACGTCAGAGCATGTAAGGAAGTTTCCTGCGGGATTTTAGGAAAGACTGCTTTTTATAATAGGCTTAAAGAGGAGGCCTGTAGAAGAAAAGGATCAGCAATGAAGAGGTTAGGGTTCTAGGAACAACATATGTAACCTATTCCTAAGTATATTTAAAACTGGCAAACAAAATGGAATTCTGACAGCTAATGGAAGACATTCATTTCTTCCCCCCAAAACAAGGCACAGCCAAGGGAATGATGAGTTCTGAGGAGATAAAAAGCATTTTTGCCTTCATGACCTGAAGGTGATAAAAAGCATAGAGAAGAAAAAATACTGTCACAGGTTTTGGGTAAAGGGGACATTATCTCAATTTCTACTTTTACTGACAGTTCCATTTACAAAGGACAACAGCTTATTTGTGAAAAAGCTTTTCTTCAAGACTATTCAAATATTTTCTGTAAAGAAGAAAGAAAGGCAACCAGAGCTCTGAGAGGTACTCAAGCAATGTTTGAAACAATTTCACTTTATAGGAGAAAAATCTATTTGGGCCTCACTGACTTCTTTCCAGACCAGGAGTACGTGGGCCAGTGCCGTCTGACTACCACCCATAGGATGTGTGGGTTGACAGACCCTGAGAAGTCTAGTCCACTTCCTTCCTTCATGTATAAGGAAAGCAGGGCCAAAAACTTGAGAGACTTATTTGCCCAGAGCTAGTTAGAATAGAACAAGAATTAGAACCCAGGTAACTAGTTGTATGCCTATTCTGGGAATTATTTGTGTATGTCTTATGCCTTCTTCTACATGGCACCTTTCTGGAGGGCAGTGACCACATTTACTTTATCTGTATCCTTTGCTCTGTTGAACTGTGCTCGGGAAGCATTGGTGAGTTGGATTGCTTGGTGCTGCGAATGGTACAATTGATAAAAGCATGAGCTCTAGAGTCAAAACCGCCTGTGTTCAGATCTGGTTGTGCCAAGTTCTTAACTTCTGTAGGTTTTACAGTCCTTTTTTGTAAAATGGAAAGAATACTTGTATTTACCTGATAGTACTGTTGTGAAGATTAAATGAAGTGATGCATGTAAAACATTGCATTCAACTCTTGTATGACAGTATCACATAGCAAAACCCCTCTAAACTCAGGGCCTTAAAACTACAATCGTGTATTTTTGCTCAGCATCTACAGGTGAACTAAGGTTCAGCTGATCTAGGTTGTCCTTGGCTGGCCTTGGCTACAACCTGTAGATTGGGTCTAGGTCTGCTCCATGTGTCTTTCATCCTCCTTGGTCCAGTGGCTGCACAGACCAGGTTCTTCTCCTGGTGACAGCAGAAGCTCATAAGGGCAGGCTTACCCTCCTGCACACTCCAAGGGCCTGCAAGGATCATGTTTACTAACATCCCATTGTCCAACTCAAGTCGTAGGGCTGAACTCAAAGTCAAGGATGGGGGAAGTATTCACCACCCACCAGGCAGCCACGGCAAAAATGCGAATGTATGTAACACTGCTTCATGAGAGTGAAGATTTGTGGCTAATGATTCAGTTTAACATAAACACTGCACAGTGTCTGATACATAATCAGTGTTCACTGGATGTCAACTATTATTATGACTTGTTACAGAGCCTTTCTTGGTAGACATATGACATCTTCCATTAACAGAAGTTGTGTCGGTTCACTTGCAAAGGGTAATCTTTGGTTTTTGTCTTATGTTTTTCTCCTCCCACAGATTTACTTTGCACCAAGGACAAGTTATCAACCAGTTTCTGCCAAACACTAAAGACCATGAAGAAATGTTCTGTGCCCACTGTGAGGGTTCAGTGCTGCCTCTCGTGTTCCCAGACACACATCGTTCGCACTCGAAGACCAAGAAAGCCACAGTCGTTCAAAAGCCCCAAAGCATTCTAAGTCGAGAAGGAAGCCACCCTCCACCATAGACTGTAGCAGCCTGCTGACCGTGACATGTGCTAGCCCCAGGGACCTCTTCATTGAGGTTTTTCAGGTTCAACTTTGGCTCATAACAAAACAAAATTCACTGTGTTCCTTTAACCACAAAACATCCCTTGCAGAAGGCATGGGACTGGAATGCTTGCTGCTCCCTGACAGGCAGGTGAGATATCTAGGAGAATCAGGCATCTCCTGGGATCAGCTCCTGGGAAAGGTGTCAAATTAGGCAAGTCTCTGAAATGATGTCTTTTTTTTTCTCCCTTAAAAATAAAAACAAAGAGATCAGATTTTTCCCAGACTACCTCAAGGGTATCAGGAAACAGAGCCACACTTATCCAGGGAACAGATCATCTTGTCAATTGACTGGTGAAATCCTCCTTTTTTTTCTTCTCCCTGCTTGGGGCAGCTGCTGTTTAAAGGTCATGGGAGAGCTTTGAGGAACATTCCCCTAATTCATCCAGGCAGAGGACCACTGTCTTCACCCAGTATTCAACTGGGCAGGAAGAGAGAGTGCTGGCTGCTTCCCTCAGTCTATCCCTAATCCCTGTAGACTCCATATCTGGGCTGTTCCGATTCCACGCCTACCTGGAGACACTAGAATAAGAGGAAATGGGCAGAAACTGGAGGATTTAGAAAACCTAAGGGATTTAGGCTAGTTATACCAGGAGACATTTCTGACTTAAGAATAATTTCTGTGAAAACTCTTAAAAAGCAGATGAACAGAAATCAATTTTTTGCTAATATAAGGCAGAGAATGTGGGCCTTTATTCTTCCCACTTCCCTGGCAAATAACCCATTCCTTTGCAGAAGAGCAAATGAGTCTTCCTGTCTGACTTTCCCTCTTCAGCACATTCCCCACCTGAGTCATCAACTCAGGTCAAACCGCCCTTCACTGCTGGGGGTCTACACACAACAACTGCGATAGCCAGGTCCATGGCTGCAACCCACCCTCACATCCCCCAGGTTGGAAAATGGAGCTCTAGATTAAGATATTTCAAAGACCCAGGTAAATTGTATTAAGCATAAGAACTTAGTACAAATTTCCAGTCTTGAGAAAAAATTTCTCAAAAGTGAGGTAAAGATGACCTGCTCCCCAGTACACCCAATACTTACTTTTGACATCTGTTTCCTTGGAGGAAACAGAAGAGTCTGGGGAATCCAAAAAAGTAAAATGAAAGTTAGGATGCTTATTCTGGATGTTCCTGCCACCCATCAGGAGTCAAAGTAGGCAGTGGTCTCAAATTCAAGGTGAATTTCCTGGTTTCTAAGGGGAGGTATTTACATGAACTGAACCCAGATAGTGAGGGTGGGTGGGTGCATGGAGCCTCAAGGAGAGGAATCTCTCAGAACCAACTCTTGACAGAGGGGAAGGCAGGGATGTATATATATATATATACATCTTCATATAGTGAGCAGCATATTTTCAGACTCATGCACAGGTATGGTTAATAATGACCATGGAGCACACGGTCCCATATGTCCTTTGAATTATCTATCCGTTCAGCAGAATGGTGCTATTGAAAAATGGTGCTAATATCTAGATGGTGGCAGAACTAATATAAATATACAGATAGATGTATAAGTGGGCAAGTCCATATACATCTTCTTTTAAATGTGTAATGGTGTTGCTGGCCAATGCCAGTTCTATTGCTTGGATACCAGAAGCTTAAGTTTTTATATTATGTGCTTTTTATTTTTTTCCAAGCCATTAATGTGTATTATTCTGATAAATTCCTGTGGAAAATAAAACACTGGGGTTGGGATAAAATT
Organism: Equus caballus; assembly: GCF_041296265.1. Classification (NCBI taxonomy): domain Eukaryota; kingdom Metazoa; phylum Chordata; class Mammalia; order Perissodactyla; family Equidae; genus Equus; species Equus caballus. The sequence goes on from NC_091704.1 coordinate 45,894,218, forward strand.
CAAGGTAGCCCAGAAACAGGAGGAAAGTAGAAATGTTTACCTAAAGCCAGGGAATTTATTTCTAGATACTAATTATGTTCTTGCATTCTCTGTCTTTAAATATGAACATTGCTGGCCGATGACAATCTCTGGAAATAACAGTTTTAGAGAGAAGATGCTTAAATTGTTAGCAACTTGAGTGGAAGGGAACCTGATTTTTGCTAATGAGGCAATTCTCAAAGACTGTCCCTGAAGTGTAGTGTAGGCTTTAGGGGAATTGATTTTGTAAGCTGGATTGATTTAACTCAACCTGGTGCTGTACTATCTTAGGGTCATGCATGTCATCAGAGACCAGGATACGACCAGCCTTAAAAAACTCAGGAACAAACCCAGATTCCTACTGACCTCCAAAAACTAAACTAGACCAGATTTCTCAATACATAAAATGTTGTTTACGACCCACATGGTGAAGACAGTAGAAATGTAGGGAGGGTCTGGCCAGGTGCTCCATGCTAGGCCTTTCTGCAGTTTCTCAAAGGCAGAATATTGGCCCCAATCATGCATCATGGACGTTCACTTCCTGTATTGAGGCTGTGTTGTGAGACACTTGTATGGCATCTGTTATTCTGGCTCCCAGGATAAAGATAGTACTTGCACTATTGGAGTCATCTGACACGGTTGTTGCCTTTACAATCACTCAGCTTTGAGTCATCAGGGTGTTGACACATCCCTGTGCTTGCAGTAAGAGGGGGGCCTCAGGTTTCCAGGAAGCTTCTGAAGGCAAGAACCCAGCTGGTGTCCTCATCATTTCTTTGGTGCTCATAGGGGCCACCATGAAGCGGCATTGTTGGTTTATTTCATCCATGACCTCCTTTCTTCCCACTTTGAACAAGCAAGTGAGAAGTGTAGTAAGAGACACTGGATACACATCTGCCGTGAACCAGAGAGGTCCACCCCAGGGCCTGGTGCTTAAATACATTAGGGTTCTGAAACCTAGTTTGGTTTACATTGCCTTTCACAGTGGGAGAGTTAGCTCTTCTCTAAAAAACTGTGGGTTAATTTAGTTCTTGAACATCAAAACATAATTCAACACACCACAAGAAAACAAGACTTCAAGAGACTAAATAGTGAATACTTTTCTAAAACAGGAAATCATTTTGTGACACAAACAATTGCCTCTCTGTAGGAATGACTTGATTTATGATGGATTTTCGTAGACAAGAGCACACCTCCGTCCAATCTCCTAAGACACCCAAGTCTCCACTTGATGGAGTCATCCCACTGCGATGCTTTCAGATATTTAGTCAATGTTTTTGATAACCTTCATCAAGTTTCTGAAACACCATTTGAGGGATTTATATTGTTACATATCATAATTTTCCCAATCAGTTAGCTAAAATCCTCGACACTCTGCAAGCTACACGTCACTACCCCAGGATTGCAAGTCTTAGCTCTTCTCCCTTCTGACTTCAAGATGAAGCCCTGGACAGTGTATCTTGTGCTTGGTGCACTGCGATTCACTTCTAAGAGAGACCACATGATATGAACTGCCTGGTGCTACAACTTAGCCAACATATTTGATATTACTCCTGTTTTTCGTATTGCTAGTTCAAATATTATTGTTATTTTATTATTATTATTGTTTTAAGTTATGACATTAAAAAAAGCATGGTTGGGGAAGCACAATTCTACCTATCACCGTCCTCCAAAGTGGTTGTATGATGTACATGGTCCAACCCATTGCCCTCCCTGCATCTCTGTGCTGCTTTGCCAGGCCCAGCCTCCTTAAAGGGTACCTCGATGGGTACCTCAGTATTTAAAACCACTGTAATCATAGCCTACCATTGTGTGGCATCAATAAATGGCAAAACTCATTGATGTTTCCATGTGATTCATTTACCCCTGCCGTGAGACTCCCACCACCTTCCACAGTTACCCTGAAGTTTAGCTACCTGGAGGAGGATGCTGTCAATTTCTTCCTCCCACACTCCTTGCAGATTCCCTCCGACTCCACCCCTAGATCAATATGTCACCAGATGAGTCACATCGCAGGTGAGGTAGAACTTAGGTCTCTCTCATGAATGATTATGCAATGACCAACACAATCCACCATAGATTAATCTAAAGTGATGCCTAAAGTTCTTCCCAATATCAGTTAAAATGTATTCGGACTTTCAGCTCACAGCATAACCTACTCCCTTACCTTACCCAAAGTATAGACTTAATGCTTAAGAGAAAGTAATCTTTTAGAGGGATTTGCTTTGGAAATCCACTTCTTTTTCAAAGATGGTGCACAGCACAGTAAGTGCAACCAGCAAAGGTAGAATTTGAGCATATGGACATGGGGTTCACTCATAAGAAAAAAGTAAAAGCATTGAGGCAGGGAAGAGCAGCCATCTACAGGTGGGCCCTAGAATGTTTGAGGGCATGCATAGGAGTGGTAGGAATCTGTTTTTGGTCAAGAAGACATCACAAGGGCCATGAACACCTCCTGTTATATCTTAAAAACTCTTCACTCTCTGACCACTAGGTAACTGTTATTCTACAAAGCTCAGCCCAAACGCTGCTTCCCTTGAGAAGCCTACATGGACCCTGCCAGAAAGACCAAGGCACTTCTCTTCTCCTTCACCTTACCCATTTTCCTCTAGAACAGTAGTTCTTAGTCAGGGGTGATTTTGTCCCACAGGAGACATTTGACAATGTCTGGAGACATTTTTGATTTTCACAACTGGGGGTTGGAGGAGTAGAGGCCAAGGATACTGCTCAACATCCTTTAGAACAGCCCCATCCCCAAAAAAGAATTACTTGGCTCAAAATGTCAAATAGTTCTGAAGTTGAAAAACTCTGCACTAGAACAATTATCACCTTGGAGTGAGTAACAGGCTTTCTGGGTTGAGTAAAACTGAACTCACCCTAAAATTCAGACCTCACGAAAGGACTGATGAGGTGGGTCAGAAAACCTCTGCAGAAGAAAAAATATATATCGGGATTTAAAGCACACCAGCTGATAAAAGTATCTTCATGCTCGAGACGAGAAAGGATAGTAAGCATAGCTCCAAAGGAGTCTTGGACCAGCCCCTGTTGGCTTGGATGTCCCAATCCTGGAGCCAGGGGTAATAAACCAAAAGCAAGTAAAATGGAAAAGGGACTTTTTGGAGGTTTGGTTAATCATCCTCCTCCAACTGAGGTTTCTAATCAAATAGAACAGACATAATCAGCCAGATCAAAATAACTACTTTACTAATGGTGAAGCTGGCTTGGAGAGCTAACTTGGATGCAAATAGAAAAGGGCTTTCTTACCCTTCCCCACACCTCTAGGTTTCAGGCTCAAGAATGATGGGGATGGGACTGGGAGAGAACGAAAAATGGACCTCTCGACCCATTAACCTCAGTTAATAGAAGTATCCAAGGCCATCAAATGTTCATCCACAGCAGCATTCCGTCCCGCACAGGAAAGAGCACCTGACAGGGGCACCATAAAGGTCCCAAAGGGATATCACAATACTATCCACCCCAGAAGTGGAGTCCTCTTGTTTCTATGGGAGGTGAGATTAGCACCAGACAGCACCTCAGCACTACACTTGGAGGCCATTTTAAAGAGCGAAATCACCAACAAAATCACTATTTTACACAGCAAAATCACCAACACAAAATAACCAACAAAAAAGCACTAAAATGCAAAAAACATGGCACTAAATAGACTGTGAGGACCCTTGTTTACAATTTGAGAGCTGAAACAAGAAGGCAGAGCATTGCCTTGCTCCACCTCCACTGGGAGCATGGATGTAGGGTGACTCAAAGTTTTTGCAGCTCTGCACTTATCTGTGAGAGTTCCACTAGTATTGATTTTGGAGTTATAAATAAATTTTAACACATAGGTGAATTCACAGATATGGAATCTGCGAGTAATGAAGTTCTGTTGTATACAGAACTTAGAACTTGGTGCTGGTGGTGGTTTTTAATCATAGCCCCAATTATTTGGCACTTGTTCTATTGAGAGGTGGGTCTAAGTTCTCTCCCCTTGAATATGGGGAGAGACCCCAGTGTTGTGGACTGAACTGTAATTTGTCCAAAGGTGACTGGACATTTTAAAAGGAGAGAGAGAATAGGGAGGAGGAGTGAGTCAGGGCTCAAGCACAGTCAGGAAGTGAAAAATTACTAAAACCGGGTAAGAGGGTTGGTCAGTGTCAATGTGATTAGGTCATCTGCTTCTGTTAACCTGCATTTATGAAAGTTAGGCTTCTACCTTCCCACTGAGACTGTGAGACAGAGGCTCCATCCTTCCTGATGGTTACATTTCAAAGGAATGGCTTTCAGGTCCTTGAGAAAGACACTCCTGGGTTGTAGGAGATACATATACATCTCAAAGGGACAGAGAAAGGATTTACAATAGTAAGTTTTTAATAAATACTTTAGGAAAAGAAAGGTCAGGGGCCTGTCCTCAAGTGTTGACTGGAACAAATGCTAAACTCTTTTGGCACACTTGATCTTTTCCAGGCAGCAACTCAAGGCGAGCTGGGTCATCCTAAGGACACGGCCTTAGGCTGCTAGAAGCTGGAGTTCGATCAAGTCTCTTAGTGCAGGATTTTGGATGGAGTCTTTCCTGCCAAGTTTTTGTAGTTCTCAACATCATGGAGCAGAGACAAACCACCCCTTTGTGTCCTGTCTGAATCCCCCACCCACGGAATCTGTGAGCACAATAAAGTGATGGCTGTTCCTACACCGCCAGGCTTGCGGGTAGTTTGGGATGCAGCAATGGTTACCTGGAAAGTTACAGTTTATCTCCCATGGTAGGAGAGGCCCTCTAGCCTCCTGCCTCTGACCAGTATAAACAAACCAGCCAGGTAAAGTGGCCTGGATGGATCGCTCGTTCCATCCTCAGAGTCATGGTCTGAAGAATACTCAGCTATTGGCTGCTATGGGTTGAAACTGGATGAGTACCACTGTTTTACTTGGCATCCTGCCCAGGGATTAGGTCCAGGGTAGTTTAGGGTGGTGAGGGTGAGGGGTGGAGTGGAAAAAGTAAGTCAGCAGCCATCAACTTTATTGCCTGTGCCAGGAAAAATTGGATTAGCAAGCAAAGAGCCTTTGGGGGGTTGCAGTGAGCAGGCTGTGTAGCAGGGGAGGAACAGAGGCTGGTGTCCAGTGGGATTGTCAAGTGGCCAGATTGTAAGAAGTCATCATGTCACAGAATATCAGAGCAGATCTGACCTCAGGGAGCACTGAATCCAGCCTTAAGTGTTTCCACCAAAAAGCTCTAAGGCAGGGGAGAGGACCAGGGGCTTGACTGAAGAGGTCCCCATGGTTGAGGAAATGCCCTTGAAGTTTCCTATCTTATTTTAAAAATTTATATTTCATACTCCCTCGTATGTATTTTATTTAAAAAATGCTTTTGCTGTTAGGGAGCTGATCCTCCATTGGGAGAGACAGAAAGGTAAGTAAATGATTGCCAAGACTTACCCAATGTCCACAGTTTGGTGGTATTGGAACTGAGGTTAGCATCCAGTTCTGCCCCCAGTTTAGTTGGCTTGCTTCCCACCATCCCGTCTCTCTTTCAAACACTGGGAAAACCTCAGAAAGAGGAAACTTTGAGTTCTTCAGTTTTAGCCCCTGGGTCCTGCAGAGAGGGTATTTCACAGGGCGCATCATGTTCCCAAATACTCTTAGTTACTGAGGTTTGTAAATGTTTCAGGTGCCTATAATTAATTGTTCATCACTAGCTATGATGGTTAGTTCAGCTCTGTGTGTTGGGTTCTGAGCGGCTTAGCAAGTTCAGCTTCCAGAATAAGCTTCCGTCTCTCAGTTGCTGAGAGACTTTCACTTGGTCCCCCTACTCCTTAACTTGGCATCAATTAACTTAATCAACCCATTTTTATTGAGTACATGCCATGTGCCAGCAGTGGGCTAGGTTCCAGGAATAGAACTACCAAACGATATTTTCCTCTCTTCAAAGGGCTCAGTCTAGAGGAGCAGCACGTAGGCAAAAGTATGATTAGCAGGTCCTTTCTAGCCTGGGGTTAAGAATACAATGTTAGTATTCTTAATGTTAAGAATTAATAAGAATTAATATTCTTGTAATACAACATATTATATATAATTATGTATGTTATAATTATATTGTTATATATATTACACACTATATTTATAATTATGATTATATATTTATATATTATGTAATGTTATATGTAATGTATATGTATTATATGAATTAATTATATATACATTAAAATAAAACAATTATATTATATATTAATATGACATTATACAATATTTATTATAATACATAATATAATAAAATTATATAACATACCTTATAATATATAATGTTATTTTAATATAATAACATTCATATTCTTAACGTTAAGAATTTTTCCCCGGTTCCATTTCTGCCTGCTCTGAGGGAATTCTAGTTACAGTGGTCTCCACGGAATATGGCATGATACACCCACGAGAGCTGGGGTAAAGCATTCATGTTGTAATCTATCAGCATTCGTCTGTGAAAAGTACAGACCCAGTCCAAAAAGCTTGTGCAAGAATGATCATACAGCCTTGTTCAAAACAGTCAAAACACTGGAAACAGCCCCGGTGTCCATCAACAGCAGAATGGATCAACAAACTGGGATGTATTTATCCAAGCGATAAAAAGGAATGAACTATTGATACCTGTAACAATATGCAAGGACTTCAAGACACTATGCTGACTGCAAGAAGTTGTACCCAAAAGAATATGGACTATACAATTCTTTTTTTGAATAAAATTTGATAACAGTCAAAACCAATATAAATTTCCACTGTAAAGTGGAAAAAGTCAGAATAGTGGTTACCATTAGGGGTTGGGTGCGAGAGGGGATTGGCTAGGAAGGGCCATGTGCGGAATTTGGGGGCTCTACTCCCAGAATTTCTGAGTCAGCAGCAAGAATTTGCATTTCTGATAAGTTTCCAGGTGATGCTGATGCTGATGCAGCTAGTCTTGGGAGTCACAATTGGAGAACCGCTGCTCTAACCTAGCCTTGCTTGATGCCTACGCCATGCATTTGTTTGCTTTCTGATCCAGGCCCCCCACTCATGTACGTGCAGCTCTAAAGGGCTGGGGAGTTAAGGCTGCTTGGGCGACTCTCAATCCATGGAGGATGAAGTAGTGGATACACATCCAGGCCCCCTCCTCCAGGTGCACAAATGTGGAGGAGCTGCAGGCTTCGCAGGAGGTCCTGGCATTGTTAAGCTCCGGGTGCCCAGAGCAGCAACGTCTATAACACACCCTGACATTGGCTTTTCCTCCTTCCCTGTCTCACTCCCTATTGCCTCACTCCTGCTTTCTGAGATCACCTCCCAAATAAACTACTTGCTTCCAAATCCTTGTCTCAGGCTTTGCTTTTAGGGAACCCAAACTAAAATAATTGAGTGTATGTTGAGAGATGAAAGGATGCGGAATATTATCACAAGGGCAGCATCTGACATCACTGTAGAAAGACAGTGGACAGTGGCTTTGGATGTGCTGCCTCCTTCTCAAATCTGGTGTTTCCGCATATTCTGTTTGAACCTAGGGTGCCTACTCGGTTCTTCCACAGACTACGATCTACCTGCTCTTACAGTCTGGCCTTGATAAGGGCAGAGCCTCAGGGTGGTCACTTGGTGTCACAGGGATGAGGACTGATGGCTCCATATTGAGCTCTATCTCCCTGCTGGTCAGCCCTGCCTGTCTCTCAGGACACCCCCTGGACTCTGACCGCTGGCTCCCCAGATGCTGTGCCTGATCTCCGAGCCCCTTTGAGAGTCTTCTGATCACAGATTTCATGTCCCACATTTCAGAAGTGGATCCTGCTTCCTCAGAATTAGGTTACTTTGCCTGATCCTTGTCTGTCAGGAGAAGGGTTGGTTAGAACAGCACGTCCCAACCTCTTCACATAGGGAACATGCAAAAATGGTCATATATGCATGGCCAGTGCAGTAAACTGCGAGGCCACTAGAAGCCAGACATGACCAGGCCTGGCCTCTCTGAGAGCTCAAGCATACCTGTGACCCCCAATCACCAACTATTGAACATAGGAACTATCAATTCTCACAGGAACAAGAACAAAGACTCTGAAATTCAGGGAATGAAATATTATCAACTCATAGTGAGGAGGGATTTGGGGACAGGGAGCCCAGCCTTGAGTGCCTTCCATTCTCCCATACCCCAGGCCACCCCACTAACAAGCTCACATCTCCACTCTCCTTACAGCCTCTTCATGATGCATCTCTGGAGGCTGATTCTAGGGGTCTTCCAGGACAAGGGGAGTTCTCCTGGTCTCCTAATGCCTCCCTTTCCCAAACCTCTCCTGGTTTTGCCTCATCTCAGACCTGCACTTCCATGGCCCCAGGTCAGCATTATTGCCTTGGTCACAAACCTGGGCCGGGTCATGCGTGGGCTCCCCCCAGGTGGCTGTCTTCAGGAAGAGAAAGAGCCGCACAGCCGCACTACCTTGTCAACACACAGAGCTGGTGTTTCCCACTTAAAATCAACACCCAGTCTCAACAGGAAAGAAGGCTCCTTGCGAGGAGAAATTAGAGCGGTGGGCAGTGGCGGTGCTGATCAGCTAATAAGCAGGAACACCTTTCTCCAACTCGGAGGAAATAATTGCAAACGAGTCCAGTGGATGGACCCATGGGGGAACCAGCTTAAATCCGTGGCTGCACAAAATGGCAATTTGTTTTCAGCTGATTGTCTTGCATCTGTTTTTGATTTCAGACAACAGATGAGCCAATGAAGCATAAGATTAAATTTGCTCTCCTTGGCCCTTGTGGATTGACAAACGGATTAGTTATGTATTGCTGGGGAGCCAATGCCCTTTACTGCGTTCATGATCCACCAAAGAGCAGAACAGTAGGAAAAGTCTCCTTCATTTGTCTAGTGGTTGGAGACATGGGAATCTGAATAGCGTCTGACCCTTAGAAGGTGAGGAAGGAAGATACGAGCTGAAACATACTAATATTTCTTCTGTCCTCCATACTTAGGGAGATACAACTCTAGGGGCAAGAGAGTTATTTTTAAACTAAATTGCCAGACTATTGGGAGCCCAGGAGATCAGAAGTGAAGGTGGTGCAGCTGTGGGCTTCCTTTGTGAGATAATGACCAAGCTGAAATCTTGCTGACTATTCGTGTCACAATATTCCTAGGCTCGTGTTTATACATTTTCACAACACAGTTCCAAAGGCCAGTTACCCCCAAGATGCATTTGCTAGGCTATTGCTCATGGCTCTGAAGTCCCTAGTAGGAGGAGAAAATATCCATCCACCCGAGTAAGCAAAGAAGGGCCTTCTGGAGGCTCTCAGCAGGTTATTTGACAGATGATCCTCTGGGCCCTGTCTTGTTTGGCATAACCTTGTCCACGGTCTTTGGTGAGCCAAAGTCGTCCTTCCATCATGTAAAATGGTGTAGTTGAAATAGTGGAAACCTAGTGTTAGCATAATTCCCCGGTTCCAGCATTCATTCACTTGTTCATTGAAGATTTTATTGAGTTCTCATTATGCAACTAGCACTATTCTAAGGTATGGTTGATTCAAAGAAGTATTGACAAGTCTCCATTCTCAAGGAGTTTGCCATCCAGCAGAGAGCTAACCCAAACATCTAGGAGAAATTCAAAAGCAAAATATAGTACAAGGCAATAATTCAAAAGACACCACAAAGCAGAATAGCTACTGCACAGGGAATACAGAATCACAAGCCATCAGAGTCTGGAAAGATCACCGACAGGGAGAAAATCATCGGAGTAGTCCAATCTCAGCACAGCATCTTGTTCAGGGAATGGATTCCAACAGCTAAAAGCAAGTGGAAAGCAATTCCAGACTTACCTAGCCTCTCCCAACGAACTTGGCAGAATGTAACTCAAAACATACAGCTATACAGAATTTTAAAAAATTCTTTTTTTCTCTCCTAGTTGTCCCACATTCAGAGAGGCTAATTTTCTCAAACCCTAATCCTTCCCACAGCTGTCAGGAAGCCCCAACCCTTCTCTGTTCATCCAACTTCTCCAGGCCTGAGTCTACCCAAGCACTCTCCTCAGTGGGCAGCATAACCCCAGGAATGGGCTTGTTGGTGACAGGACCCTCCTTACAGGGTAAGGACAGGAAGGAAGCTGAGCAGGCAAGAACAAAGCACAAATGCTCTTCAGCAGGTTAGGGCGGAATAGGGCAAAGGGAACACAGCAGCATTGATAAATTTTGTTCCCATCAGTAGTAAGATCACAGGAAGGATGCAATATGCTCCCTGTAGAAGTTGCCTCGGGCTATGCAATATCAGATGTGATCAAGAAGACAGAACACGGGAGCAATAGTTTCTTAGAGAAATATCGTGAAATATTAGTATTTAATTCCAACATTTGAACTGTGATTTAGGCAAACAACCCTAAACCTACTTATAATTATTTAATGGGCTTAGGGATGTTAGTCGATTCAATGCCTACTCTATAATGCATGCTAAAACTCACGTGCACACGTGTCTGAGTGAAGCAGGACGATCAGCTGTTAATATAGGCGTGCTCCATAGTCATTTGTTTTGGCTTCTGCTAACCTTTCCTTGCAAAGAAGGAATAGTAGTCACCAACGTCCCAAGGAAAAAAATGTTTGAAAGAAAATTTATAAAATTTTCCTACTTTAGCCTATTTGCTTATAACTGGGGAAAGACGCACCAGTATTAACTTTCGGTGCGAGTTCATGGAATACTGACAAAATTCGTGGTCATTCTCCTAATCAAAGCGGTATGAGGTGGAATTGGAAATCTAGCCTAGCCATGCCAGCCTGTGAGAGCCAGCTGAGGTCCAACTGACACAAGTGATCTCTTGAGGAGAAAACATGGGAAAAGAGATCAGTTGCTCTTCATAGTACCTAGAGGAGGCAGGCAAAGATAAAAATTTGCATGTGCTAGTCTACCAGTTTTCAAAAGAAAAAAATAATTCACCACCCTCAACAACTATCCCCATCAGTTGAGAAAGTACTCACGGAAATATAATAAATTGATATTCTAATTTATACATCAATTCCCTATGAGCTTGGTTATTGTAAGTCAATTCCTCTAAATCAGGCAAAATTCACTTTCTAAAGCTGCTGAACTCAAGGTTGGACCTTGGACTATGATAGATCTATCTCTCCAAAATGCCACCCCTTCAGGCCCAGTGTGAGTAGACAGCGACTGTGGCATCTAAACCTCTGTTCTCCTTGACCTCACTTGGCAAGTGACTGATAGGGCCAATATGTTCTGAGAATTTCAAAGTTTGGCATAGTGCCTGGCACATAGTAAGAATTTAATAACTTTTGTTGAAATTATCTTTTCTTTTGTTCGTCAATTCATAGGAGAAATGTGTGGGTCAAGAAGGAGGAGGAAGCAGCAAATAGAAGGGCTGGAGAAGAGGAGGAAGGCAGAGGTGAGCATGCACAGGTCATGCTGAAGGACAGGAAAGCAGCCTCTCTGTGGTGGAGAATACAGTGGGGTGTGTGTGTGTGCATGCGCAAGTGTGTGTATGTGTGTGTTGAAGCGGGGAAGTGGAGTTGAGGAGTGGATTGCCATAGAGGTTGAAATGCAGAGACAGTGTCTTGCCCTATTCACCCACCAGAGCAGGAGACCAGGGGCACAGCTGGGGCCATCTCTCAGAGTGGACTGGGTGGTACTCCCTCCCGTCCTCGCACCAATCTGAACCCTCCTCCTGCCTGTGCTGATCCCAGCCTGTTGCAGCCCAGGCAGTAGAGGGTGGCCTGTTGGGTTTCCCTAAAGCTACCTAAGGTTCTTCTGTCTGGTAAAGGTTGGTGTCCTCTCTGAGCATTCTGAGCCCTGAGAGATGCTTGCCTTAGGTGGGTGTGTTCTATAACATGGTAATATATTACAATGAGCGCATAATGTGCTGCCGGGTCTAAATCAGGTCAAGTCAGACTTCCATGCTGCCTTCAGCTGGTTTTGTTCAGCCATCTTCTCCCTTCTTTCTTTGTGGTTTCCTGCAAGCTAAAGATAATATGTTAGGCTTGTTCTGAGCAGGGTTGTGGTTAACGTCTTATGGAGTCGGTGGGCCGGGTAACAGCTATGACTGGCCACATTTGGATCAGCAGACTAGAGTGGGTATCTTGAGCTCAAATTCTGACATGTGGTCCCCTCCCACCTCAGGGCCCTCACCTCCAGTCCTGCCTACTGGCTCTGCCCACTGCCAAGGACGTGACTCACAGAAGGTCCAGAATCAAAAGAAGTGGGCAGAGGGGCTCTGTGGGCAAGGCCCACTCCAAATGTACCAATGATCCTTCCTCTGCACTCAGACAAGAAGCTAATTCTTATTCTGATTGCAGGTCATCCTGAATTATTAATAAACTGTTGTGATTTCACAAATAACTCCCACTTTTCACTCTAGGAAGCCAAATTCCATCAGTAACTCCTCCTCAAGCATAGTGTACAAATTTGGGAATTAAAATAACATTTGGGAGTTTACTATCTGCTGTTTCCATCTGGGCGTTACCAGGAATGGGACGCCAAGGAGGAAGCTCAGGACGAGGACAGGAGGCTGCATGTTCATCATTCTTTCCCTCTTTGGTAAGGTGATTTTGATATTATTTGACTTACCTCAGAACCTCCCAGTGCGGCTGTAGAGCTCAAAGATGACGACGTCTGGGAAAGGGCCTGGAAAAGATGGTGGGCCTGAGATGTACCCATTATCACTCAGCTGCCCACAGGAGAGACTGCCTCGTTGAGGGTCAGGCTCTCCACCTAATATCCTTCCTCCCTCCTCATCTCATCTCTGTTAGTCACACCCCCATATTTATGAAGACCTTTGGCTTCCTTCCCATCCTCCACCCTCCTCCTTTCCTAGGGAAATCCAATGTCTGTTGACCTATCTCACTCCCCAGCCCTATGCTCTCAAACTTGAGTTTGTTACATGGGGGAACTTGTTTCAAATACAGGCTCTTTGGCCCAGGTCTCACTGATTCTGACTCAGCAGGTCAAGAAAGGCCCCAAAATTTCCAGGAGATGCTGATACAGATGGTCCGAGAGTCACAGAGCATTCTTCTATTTTCTCGATTCCTTGACCTGGTCAGTCAGGATCGACCGGGGTCTTACAGAAGTCTTAAAGAGGAATAGGTCACTTCTACTTTTTGAGGTTCCCAGTATATTTTTTAAAAATGAAGGAATGTCTGGGCCAGCCCTGTGGCTGAGTCGCTGAGTTCACATACTCTGCTTCAGAGGCCCAGGGTTTTGCTGGTTCGGATCCTGGGTGCAGACCTAGCACCGCTCATTGGGCGATGCTGAGGTGGCGTCCCGCACAGCACAACCAGAAGAACCTACAACCAGAATATACAACTATGTACTGGGGGCTTTGGGGAGAAGAAAACAAAAAAAGAAAAGAAAAGAAGATTGGAAAAAAATGTTAGCTCAGGTGCTAATCTTAAAAAAAAGGAAGGAATGTCAAAACAAAATAATCAATATTGTGGTAAGTTTTGACTGTTTATATAAATAAGTATACATACAAACACACACACACACCCCCCAACTGTATTTGGGGTAAACAGCAAAAGTCTAAACATGAGGCCCTCCCTGAAGAGGTCAGCCCACGTACATGTATGTATAATGGTCCTGAAGGGAGCACGAAGACCAAACCTAAAGCCTTGGGGAAGTTCGACGTGTAATGGCAGCTCTTCTCACCAGCTCCTGAGCACTGTCTTTTTGCTCCAGCCCCACAACTGGTTGCGGCCATGGCTAGAAAAACTGAGACATGAGACAAATCATCTGTGTGGCCATAAGGAAGACTGCTTGCCTCCATTTGTGTTCAACTCTTATAGCCAATTGTATTGAGATGATGGTTGGCCATAGGGTAAGACCATCTCCCCATGGGTAGGCATGTACCTGAGCTCCCCTGTAGCCAACCACCAGGGAATGGGTGTGTCTCCAACATAAGCTTTGGGGAGATTAGAGGGAAAACTCTGCTCAAAAAAGACCAGCCCTCAGGGAAGTTTTCAAAATACCCTGATTTTCTCTTTCCCAAAGCGCCTCTTTACCCTCACTTCACTCACTTGAGCGACTACCATCAATGTCTGCTTGTAGAAAAGGCTCAACTATCAGCTCCCTACATATTTGTGTAGAAGAAGTTAACAAGACTCTTTCTCAGAGAGGAAAGGGTAAGAGGAGAAGGTCATGCATGGGGTGCTTGCACTTTAAGCTTACTTTTTATTACAGCCTGGGACCCTGCCATATGTATTGGGTTGAACCATATGAAGCTGCCATTTTTGTGGGTCAAAAATTGTTTCATATTGGCAATTTCATATGGTTCAATCTAATATTTCAGGCACTGGGGAGCAGATGAATACTATAAGATTTTGGAAGCTAAGGAAGGGAGATCGACCCAAAGCCAAAAGTTCTGACCAAATACTGGTTGGCCTGGTGGATCGAGAGCAGGACAGCGAGTAATAGTGATAATTTGCTGGTTGATAGATGATGAATGGTGGATCTTTGTGCTTGCTGTTCTCTCTGCCTGGAATGCTCTTCCCCCAGATATGTACATAATTTCCTCCCTCACATTCTCTGATCATTCAAATCTCACTTTCTCAGCAAAGCCTCCCTTTCTGCTCTTACCCCTAGGAAAGCTCTAGCCCCTCCCTGCCTTATTTCTCTTATGGCACTTACTCTATTTATGTAATTTTTTATTATCCATCCCCCCACTGGAATGTAGATGCTATGATTGCAAGGGTCTTTGTTCTCTCCCATTATCCCCAGTGCACAGAAGGCTGCCCAGATGGTGCATGCTCGTAAATATTTGTTGAATAAATGAACAGATGAACAACTGGTGAAGACCTGAGCATTCCATCTAGGTTGCTATTGAAATAGTCAGATCTCATATGAAAAGAGAAGCGTGTGAAAACAGTGACTAAGAACATGATTCTCAGTTAATGACATAAAACAATTATCAACACTTTAATCAAATACAACCCAGCCTCTGTGTTTCCTTCCTGGGTACTACAAATAGCTATCCCCTCCACGTCTCGGTGAGGGAGGTTTGCATGATTCTAGCTTCCTTTTGAGAAAGGAGGAGACTTGGCCACAGGGAGGTTGAGATCCCACAGCCCTTTAACAGAACGAGCCTCTCAGGGACGGCGGGGCAGGGAAGCAAGTTCAGTATCGAACTCTGTTGTCTTGGGAAACATCACTCTGGGGCATCAAAAGCGGGAGGTGACTGAAAGCATTTGCCACTTAATACTTCCTGGTCCTGCCACCATGTTGGAAACCTTTTTGCTGCTGTCAGCAAAGGGCTGTTACTAAGCCTGTTACAAAAAATATATCCTAGTTCCTTTTTGCTTTATCATTTTCAGATGGGCCACTCCACTGCACCAGCGCTGACTACAGTCAGGCTAGATGGGGCATTTCAAATCAGCACCCACACCAAGGGCTTGTAATTCCAAAGGTCAATATAGCAAGTAAATCTAAATGGATAGAATGACCTTTTGCCTACTGATTTTTCTGGGTATAACAGAGGCATTCTGAAATGAATCATTTTACAACCATAGTCTTGAGTAATTTCCAAGATAACTCTCCCACCTAGTACTAGGAAGAACATGCTAGAGGGTTTCTCTCATTTAACTGTGCCTTGAGAGAGCCGAACCTGATGATGGAGTTATAAAAGGAGAGAGAGAAAAAAAAGAGAAAAATGCTGCTTGCTTTCCTGTTTGCAAGCTGACCTTAAGTCCTCCAACAAACTACCACAAACTTCATGGCTTAAAACAACACAAATTTATTATCTTACAGTTCTGCAGGTTAGAAGGCCCACACAGGTCTCACTGGATTAAAATCAAGGTGTTGGCAGAGCTGTGTTCCTTTTGGAGGATCTAGCGGAGAATTTGTTTCCTGGCCTCTTCCAGCTTCTAGAGGCTGCCTGCATTCCTGGGCTCACGGTTCCCTTTCCCGTCTTCAAAGCCAGCACCAGCTGGTCAAGTTCTCACATCGCATCCCTCTGACTCTCTTCTTTTGCCTCCTTCTTCAGCTTTCAATGACCTTTGTGATTATGTCAGAACCATCTGAATAATCCAGAATGATATCCCTAACTTAGCGGCAGCTGATTAGCAACCTTAATGCCACCTGCAGTCTTAATTTCCCTTTGCCACGTAACCTAGCATAGTCACAGGTTGTTCTGGGGAAGAGGTCATGGACAGCTTTGGGCGCCCATTATTCTGCCTACACAAAGGGGAAGGTTACAAGAAGCCTTGCCATCCTTGCTAAGGAGTTTTTATTTTAGTTTAAGGATAGTAGGGGGTCATTAAAGGGGGCCGTTAAAGCAAGTGAATAACATGTCATACTGTGTTTTAGGCTAAACTGCTGTATTCCTTTTCTTTGTAGTTTGCAATGGGGACGGGGTGCTGCCAAATGGAACTCCAGGTCCGAGCCCGACACTAGGTCCAGGAGAAAGGCCTGTCCAGGGAACAGAGGAGGAGAAATTGTAGGTGCAGTACTTCAGATGGACACCTGCAGCCCAATTCTCAAACCTCATCCTCATCCAAGTCTACACCTAATGAATTAAGAGCTTGCTGTAAACGAGACAGTCCCATTACTTACTGCTAACCCGCAGTCACCTCTCTCTCTCTCTGGAGCCAGGCTGGTTCAGAGAGTTTATTTGGGAAGAAGTCAGAGAGCTGCCACCCAGAATAGGGACACACACACACACACACACACAAGCTTACCCTCGTCTTGCTTTCTTTCCACCTCCCTGCAGTGGGCAGGAATATTTTGAATAGCATCACCTGTTTCTAACCCAGATTCGTTTCGATAAGACAATTTAGGAAATACATCCTCCCACCTCTTTATCTGCTTTATCATGGGGGAAATGATTCTGTCTTGTTTAAGTCACAAAAACAAGAAAAAGTGGTGTAAATATTTTATTCTCTTGACATTAAAACACTTTAAAGCTAAACTTTCTAGAAATAAAGACTTTTTACAACTTTCTAGAAGCAAAGACTTATTAGTAACCAAGTCTCCCTTCTCAACGACATATGAAGCAGGATAGGAGGCCGGGCCAAACATCTCTTTCAACTGCATTTGGTTAATTAGCCCCATTGTTCTGGAGTAAGTTGACAATCAACTGTCCATATCAGCCATCTGGTTTACAGAACAAATGGCAACCCTTTCCTTGCTTTACTCCTGTCTTCTGGTTGGAGGACATAATCAGCACTGAGTGATGGGGGTCTCTCCAGTCTCAGGCCTCCCCTCACCCCCAGGACTAGAGGCTGCCATCTCACCACAGTTCTTCAATTTTACCTACACATTTCATTGGTCCTGGGGATAGAGACAACCCTGGCCAATCTAAGTCCATCTTAGGCCCTTATCTACCTCATCTCATTTGCCAGTTTCCACCACCTGCTCATCATCAGCTCACTCCACCCTGTATCTTCAAGACAAGGAAAATCTACTTGGCACATTCCTCCTCCCCTCCACAACAGGGTATGAACAGGGGCCTTGGAGTCTCAAAACCTGGGTCCCAAAACTCCAACACTTATTAGTTGCTACCTTCACTAGTTGTAGAATAATAATATTATCCTCGTAAAGTTATTGTGAGGATTAAATTAGTTAATGCACGTAAAAACATAGAAGAGTGCTATTCAAAGTGTATGTTATGGACCAATGCTGTCCAAAAATTGCTTGCTACCTGTTTGCAACTAGATCAACGTGAAAGTGCAGTTAAGTAGAGAGTGTTTAGAAACTTGCAGTCAATGGATCTCATTGGATTGACGAATTTCTAAGGCAAAAAGAAAGCTCGTTTGTCATACTACAAACTTTAAATGTTGATATACATGGCATTTATTCAAAGTATGCATAAAGGCCCTTAACATGGGGAGTCACTCTTTCGCTCACAACTTTTTGTGAAATTACAAGTGTGAAGTAAGTTATTAGTATAATAATGATTATATTAATCACTTACACATACACTTTCGTGCCAGACTAATAGTAAGTGTGCAATTAGCATTAGCTGTTATGATTTGCATTTTATGATGAAGACTCGCAGGCAGGGAGCAGTTCAGCAACTCACCCAGTGTCCCAGGTCCATGGCCCTGATCCGCTTAACGCATGCTGCACAGGCCCTGGAAGTATCTGACTGTCTGTCTAGGGGAAATTGCCAGGAGTTGTCTTAACTGGGACAAGGGGATGCTGCAGAAAATCCTGCAGGACCAAAAACAGAAGCTGGAGACAAATGGGTATCTCGGCCTATCCTCGAGTTGATGTTGGTGCCAGCAGTAGCTGGGATGAAATGGGATCGTCTAGAAAGCACCTGTGGGTACATTGCCCAAGGAATAGTAACAACTCTGAGCAATATCCACCCAGATGTTAGCAGTGGGGACCAGCAAGGCCCTAGCAACCTGGAGGAAAAGAAACAACACCTCAAGAGTAGGAGATCTACTGGGAAGCACAAGGTCTCAAGGGCTCCCTGGGGACCCCAACTTTCCCTGAAAGCCACAAGGTCAAGTAAGGTGTATCCTTCAGTGTCAGACACAATCTCAGGGAGAGAGACAAAGGAAGAGAAGCTACTTGAGGGACTATTTTTAACTAACAGATACTGAACCTCATTTAAAGGGAATAAGCTTTGGACTGGATTGGAGATGTAGTTAATTTTCGCCTAGTATCTTGTGGGAGCGGTCTCAGGAGAAAGTTCCAATTACAGAGAAATAATCTTTTCACTGCACCTCTGAGTTGTGACAGGAGTTGAATTTTTCTAACTTGCTACAAGGACATCAGGGGAAAGTTAGAGAATGAATTAAGGAACCTATGAAGCTCGTGCTGAATGATCCATTACCGACTCCTTCCCTCCGAGCCACTGTGAGAGCTGAGCCCCGGTGCACAGCGCTGGTCTCCCCTGTCCTCTGAGCAGATGTCAGTCCACGCTTCACAGCCCATTAGCCAAACTGGAGGCCGAGGGAGGTTAAGTGTCACAGTCCACAGTGGAGCGTGTAGGTGTATTTCAAAGCCATGGGGAGAACCACCCCTCAAGGAAGGTGCTCGGACAGCTGGGGAGACAGTGGGGCAGGTGGGCAGGGCTTCCTCCTGGGACTAATGAGGCTTTTCCTGGCAGAAGCACATCTCTCTGCCTACACAGTTCTAACTCTACATTAAAGCGGGAAGGAGAGGAAATGCAAGCATTTTCTCCAGTGAAAGGCAGAGCTTATTTCACGTCTTTGTTTTCTTGTTTTATTGTAAGATTCTTAACCTTTTTAAAAAAGTCAAACGTTTTAGCATTATACATTTTATATCTGAATATTTTAAAAAGAAGTGTAATAGGTTTAATATTTATACTTGTAAAATAAATGAAAGCATTTCTAAAAACGCAACTCATTCCTTGACAGTTTTAAAAGTAAGAGGCATTTACCATTAAGGTTTCCATACGTTGTTTGTAGTGGTTACATGACTATATATTTGTCAAAATTCATTGAACTCATACAATGAAAAAGGCTGAATTTTCAGTATGTAAATTATAACTCAATGGAAAAAAATGTTAAGAGTAATTTTTTAAATCTCAAAAGCAATTTTAAGGAACTACTTGAATCTTATAATAGATTTTTTGAAATAATTTCAAACTTACAGAAAAGTGCGAAGAATAGCACAAAGTACTTGTTTTCCTGAACCCATTTGACAGTAGGCTGCTGACCCAATGTGCTATCACCCCTGAATACTTCAGCGTATTTCCTACGTACAAGGACATTCTCCTACCGCAAAACAACCATCAAAGCAGGAAACCAACACTGGTAAATAACCAGCATCCAACCCGCAGACATCATTCAAGTTTCACCAGTTGTTCCAATAATGTCCTTTATGGAAAAAGGATCAAATCCAGAATCACACAGTGCATTTAGTTATCGTATTCTCCTTCTGTCTGGAACACTTCCTCAGTCTTTCCTTGACCTTTATGGCCTCGACATATTTGAAGATTACAGGTCATTCGTTTTGTAGAATGTCTCTGAATTTGGATTTGTCTGATACTTTTTCATAGTTAGGGTCAGGTTATGATTTTTGGCAGGAATATCACAGAAGTGATGCTATGTTCTTCCCACTGAATCCTATCAGGTGGCACACGATTTTAAATTGTCCCATCACTAGCACTGTTTCGATCACTTATTTAAGGTGATTTCAGTGTGAGTGGGTGTGTACACACAAATTTTTAGAGCTAGATTGATTTATTGTAAATTTATTTTTTTGGTGAGGAAGATTGCCCCTGAGCTAACATCTGTTGCCAATCCCCCTCTCTATTTTTGCTTGAGGGTGGTTGTTGCTGAGCTAACATCCATGCCAAGCTTCCTCTGTTTTGTATGTGGGACACCGCCAGGGCATGCCTTGATGAGTGGTGTGTAGGTCCGTGCCCAGGATCCAAACACGCAAACCCCAGACCGCTGAAGTGGAGCACGTGAACATAACCACTACATCCCTGGGCTGGCCCCTAGATTTATTTCTAGACCTATCTAGATATACTGAAAATCATGCATCCACACTGACATCTCCAATTCCAAACCAGTATCACAGGATTTATGTGAGTTTTCTCTCTTTTCATATCTGTAACTCCCTTCTTGGACAGTGAAAACTTGGCTCCCACTCTCCTCCATATAATATTTACTTAGTGGATCATCTGCCATCTCCCATCACCACCTCCCCCCACCCTCCCACCCTCCTCACCTCACTCGTGTTCTGACTTCCTGTTCTGGACCATCATGACCACTCCTACCTGGATGCCCTCTTCACCCTGCTCAGATTCCCCGGGGGGTGCAGGGTCTCTGCCCCTGTCATTCACCCACACGGGTGCCTTTCTCATCCCATTTAGGCTCTGACACCCTGCTCTGGTCCTGCCCCTGCCCCCACAATAGATGCCTATTTTGCTTAATCCTACCTGGTGATATTTGGACTGAATGATTCAGGAAAGGAAAGAAGGGAGGGAGGGAAGGAGGGAGAGAACACTTACCCCAACGTTGATATGTGGGTTTTTGTGGTCTTTCGAATCCAGCCCAAAGTATACCTAGAATTCATTCTCTTCTATCTTGAGGTTGCAGCACTAGAGGGGTCCCGGTCACAACTTCCTTTCTCATCCTTATTCATCAGTTTTGTTTTGCTCTGTTTCATAGGCACCACCTGCACCTCTAACCCTGGCAGACTATTGAGGCCCAGCACAGACAAAGCTCAGGGCTGGGGAATCTCGGTGTGTGCCTACCTCTTATGGGCCAGGTGCCATCCTGGGTCCCCATTTCTGCAGAGGAAAGTGGTACTTGCAGAGTCTCGAAATGGTATGCCTTATAGATAACAATTAGAGGCCGATAAGGCTCTATTTAAACCCAAAGGAAAATTGCTTCTTGGGGGTATTTCAGGCCTTACAACATGCTGTTAGAAAGGGAGAGAAGGGAGGTTATTCCATGAGGCCCCTCCAGTGCTCCAGGATGGGCCTGTTGCACCCATTCCCAAGGTCGCCTTCTCACACCTGAGAGTGCCTGGTTATGAGGGGGTCAGGTGTCAATCCAGTGTCACATCTCCATCCTAGGGAAGGAAAGGCTCCATTGGCCTGATCCAGGCAGCTCAATTGCTCTCCCCCGATCTTTGTTGCCAGAAACCTGAGCTCAGAGCTATGTTCCCAGGCTCCCTAAGGACCAGACATGAGCTTCATCCATCCTCACTCGTAGCTGGTCATGGCTTTCAAGCCATGATCTTGGGCAAGACAACCTCTTTGATTCTCAGTTTCTTTAAATGGGGCTGATAATAACAATGCCTTCCTCACAGGCAAAAGTATGAAACTCTTAAAGCCCTGTGTAAAGTTGGTTCTATTTCACTGCCCTCAGCAAACACAGCCCAGAGGTGAGAAATGATGGTGAACAACTGGGCAGCAGGGAGAGAGGATGCTGTGCCCTCCTCCAGAGGTCACTGCAGCATCCCTGCAGGTGCAGCCAACACAGGGGCTCAGCCCTGGAATTTCCGTACATTGGGTGCAACACTTTGATCCCCCAATACGTCTGCATTCTTCATGAGCCTGAGACTCACTCGTTAGAATCTTTCCTACACAACTCAGCTAACCTCCTGCTGATTATGGCAGAAGGATAATCACAATTTGGGGAACTGGGACCGTCCAAGCAGTTTGAAGATTTGAAGAGTGATTCCTGCACCAGCATCCTCTGGGATGAGCGTCCAGTGTGCAGACGCTACCCACCTCCCAGGCTGACTGAGTCAGAGGACTTGCGGACTCCACAAGCCCTCTAGATTTTTCCGATGCACATTAAGTTTGGGAAACACTGGCTTCAAAAGCTTAGCTAATGGGAAAAGTTAGTGGAATAGTTTTCCTTGAAAGAGGATGACTTTTACATTTCAAAAAATAAGTGCCAGTTAGAGGCTGAAGCCCAGTAGGAAGGGAAATAAGCCCTATTTCCAGTTCTGCTATCAAAGAAAATGGTTTAGCAGCTTAGGTCAGAAGCTGCGCCCTGATTGACTTAGGAAAATGTGGACTAATGACTGCTAGGAAATGCTAGACATTTGAAATTCAGATGTCCTGATAAAAGTGAAACACTTTCACCTCAGAATTTGTGGACTACTTTGTATGTAGCAGCCATTATTCCAGATCAATAGAGACTAGAATAAATAATACAATGGAGATAGTACCTAACTGTATTAATTAATTAATTAACTTTTAATTTATTACTTAATATTCCCTCAAAGTATCTATATTTTCCACATAAAGCAGTAGTTCTCAAGATTTGGAATGAGGAAGAAACCAGTTAAAGAGCTCGTTAGACGATATAATCCAGACTTTTCCCCCAGATAACAATGCTTTTGGTCAGGGATCAGTCTATAATTTTAATAAGGACCCTAGGTGATTTTGAAATGTGTTAGAAGGGCTAACCTTTGACAAACAAAGGCTTAGGAATTGACTGACGCCTCCCTCTGCCCAACCACTTCCCCCTAAAACAAGACCTCTTTAAGACAGCTTATTCATGGGGCCGGCCGCATGGCCGGGTGGTTAAGTTCCCACACTCTGCTTTGGTGCACCAGGGTTTCGCTGGTTCGGATCCTGGGCATGGACATGGCACTGCTCATCAGGCCATGCTGAGGTGGCATCCCACATGCCACAGCTGGAAGGACCCATAACTAAAAATACACAACTATGTACTGAGGGGCTTTAGGGAGAAAAAGGAAAAATAAAATAATTTTAAAAAAAGACAGCTTATTCAATCAAAATTTCCATTTAGCTGCACATTGAATTAATATTCAATGCATAATTTAACATAACATATCCTTTTCTAGAGCTATGAACACAACAGGAATATCAACATAACATAAAATCAACAGTAATGATTTTTACCTCCCTGAATTGAATTTTTAAAAAAATAACTATTTATTACAAGAGGAACCATGATGGCAAATTAACATAGGGTGGTTCTCTGGTTCCACGATGTGTGGGCATGTACATTCAAATCAAATGCATTAAGTGATGCCTTAAACGTCAGTTCCTGGATTTCTGCCTCTGGGACAATATAATAACAGTGGGCATGGGCATTTGTCATGCTTTTTGGTCACCCAATACTTTCTGAGTTCTGTTGCTACATCTGGGCAATTTCTCTCTTTATGCATGTTACCTTCGTGAGGCCGAAGCCCTCCACCAACCTCCCTTGAAACTAGAGCACGAGGAGCAAGATTTTCCCCGGGAAAAAGGAGGCACTATGAGAATCCAGCCGGCAAGAGAGGCAGACGGATCACAGGGCAGAGACGCTGATCTTTCAGAGGCAGTCTTGGTGGAGATGCGAGGCAGGGCCCCTCCGCAGCCCAAGTGTGAGCGGAATATGAGGCCACGTCCTCCTGAGGCTGCAGCAGTCCTGCGCTGCCCTCTGGGGCTGTTTCCGCTCACACGGCTTCCGCGTCTGCCCCCCACCCTCTCCCAGAGGTTCTGGGAAGCACTTTCTCTCCTTCAATAAACTCCTCTCCACCCGAACTAGTTGGAGCGGGTTCTGTTTTCTACTACGAATCCTGTTAGAGAACAGTAATTGTCCATTCTGCCATCCACAATTATTCTTTATCTGAGACGTCATCACATCCCCTTTGCTGATTTTTTTTAACATAGGCATATCATTAGTAAAAAGCATTCCTTTTGTATATTTAAAATAAAATCTATGTTAAGGTGGCAGAGATGCCACCTTTTTTAAAACTCTCATTCTGTGCAGGAAATGGAACTGAAGCCCACGGAGGGTAAGGGATTGAACCACTTCTAGTTTGGACCGAGTTGGACTTTGGAGCCCCGATTCCCAGCCTTGCGCTTCCGGGGCCACTCCATCCCCCGCCCACCGCCCACGGCCGGCTTACGCGTTGCCCAGGATCCGCCCCACAGGGCGATTTTACCACGTAAGAGCTGTTTCTTCCTTTCGTGCAGGAGCAGGTGCTGAGACTTGTCGGCCTATCGAATTTATTCATTCACAATCACATAAAGAGCTTGGGCCTCGGCTTATGCAGTCCATTGTGAATAGCTGAGATTCCACATAGTAGGCGCTTTTGAACATAGTGGCTACAGATAAAATTCAGAGCCCCACTCGTGTTTCAGAGAAAAAACTTGGGCTGAAGCTTTGACCTTTGTAGCCGAAATACCCACGTGGGCATTCTCGCTGGCCGCAGCAACTTTGAAGAGGAATAGGAGTCTAGACAACAGTTGTTAGGAGGGAATGTTAATTCCCTCCTCCTATTAGGCTCAATCCTCTGGTCCCTCTGCTCACCTCTCTTCACTCCCCACTCCCCTAGGACTAAGGGGGGAAGTTATCTGCTGTGTAGAGTGGGAGAGAGAGCTGCTGGAGCCCCATCAGCAGGTCCCCTCCCTCTTGCAGGGAACCTATTAGATCAGGAAGCCAGTGTTCTCTGCTGTACGTTCTGTGGGGAGAGGGTTTTGTAACTCTGTGTGACCCAGGAGGAGGAATTCACTTCTAACGAAGGGGCAACTAGCCCACTGTCATCAGGACGTGGAGCCGCGTGCTTCGAACAGTTTGTCATTGACAAACGTAATGGTTGGCTCCCCAGCTGCTAGACTCGTATTTCTCTCTCTCTCCTTCTCCGTCTCTCTCTGTCAGTTCCACACCCAGGAGAGGGGAAAAAGGGGATTACTTAGCAAACCCTAAAATCCTTGTATTCTTCCCTTTCTTTCTCTTTCTCTCTCTCTCTCTAGTTCCATCCCTACCTATCTAATCCTGGCCATTGATCCCATGACACCCTGCACTTAATTAAAATGAATACGTTAACATGTTCTTGCAGGTTCTCTTAGCAACAGGGCTTTACGAATCCTCTTTAGGGAATAATGCTGTAGAAAACTGTGTTTCCTTCCAGTCACTTACTGTAACAGTGACTCCAGGTATCGCAAACAGTTTTGTGTCATTTTGTATTTTCTGGCCACAGTTGAAAATCAGCTGGGCCTCTCGGCCCTGCTCCCTTTCCAGTCAGGTTTGGACACTGAGGAGCTGCAGGAGGCGAAGCTGGCTGTGCAGGATGTGAAGGGCGGCCGGAGGGGCAACCCGGCTTTCCCTTACTCCACTGGGATCGAAGCCAGGCGGGGATGGGACTTGGGGCACACCACTACCGACTGCTACTATGCCTGACAGCAAATTCATCTTAAACTTCATCAAACTCTGGGCACAGTCGTTACTGCCACCTCTTGTCTTCAAATTGGAAGTAATGTGTATATTGCTGTAATTCAGTGGGTTTATTTTATATCATAGTGCATTTTTTACCCTTCAGATTGCTGAATTTATCTGTGTTTCTTTATTAGGTAAGTGATTGTCTTGGGACCACAAGCAGATAGAACAAAGGTTTCTTAGATTTTAGGCAGTCTAAGAGAGTTTATAACATTAAAAGCACACAGATCCTCTGACCTTGCAGTCCCACTTCTGAGAAACTATTCTACAGAAATAAGAAGACTATTGCATAGGAATGTGTAGACAAGGTGTTATTTGCAACATGGTTTGTGTGGCAAAAAACAAACAAAAACAGACACACAAAAATCAGTAAGTTGAACTTTCCATCAGTAAGGGAATCTCCGAATAAACTGTGATGAAGCCATATAATGGAATTTTATGCAGCTTTTTAAAAGAATGAATTGGATCTATACCCATTGACCTGGACATTTTGCCATTGTCTGCTGTTAGGCAAGAAAAGCATGATGTAGAGGCCAGCCCCACGGCATAGTGTTTAAATTCAGTATGCCGTGCTTTGGTGGCCCAGGTTCGCAGGTTCGGATCCCTGGCACAGACCTGCACCACTCGTCAGCCATGCTGTGGTAGTGACCCACATATAAAGTGGAGGAAGATTGGCAACAGATGTTAGCTCAGTGCTAATCTTCCTCAAGGAAAAAGGAGAGGAAGATTGGCAACAGATGGTTTCTCAGGGCTAATCTTCCTCAGCAACAAAAAAAAGAAAAGCAAGATGTGTATTCTAATATGCTATTTTTTAAATTTTTTAAAGAAAAATCTATGTAAGTGCATAGATGATTGTATATTACTGTATGAACTTGGAGAGAGGTATGGAGAGAAATATGAACATTGTTAATGTGAAACATCTGTGGATAGAAGAATTAGGAAAAAAAGAAACTTTTTTACCACCAACAAAAGTAAATTAGAAGATTGCATTACAACCTGGTTCAAAATCCCTGTATATAATTTTAGAAGTCTGAAAAGCTGAATGTTCAAGTATAGGAATTCGATTAAATTTACATTATAGCCATCTATTGATCCATTCTGTAAATGTTACAATGATGTTTGGGATATAAATTGAAAGTGAAAAATTAGATAATTAAACTGTATACATCATATAATCCTATCTAGAAGTCTAACACTGTGGATGGATACACAAGGAAGTATAATGGTATTTATCTATGCTATGAAATTACGACTTTTATTCCTTATTTATATTTTCTTGTTTTTCTAAACAAATGTATTTAATTTGTGATAATACATACATGCAAATATGGAACACAATCTTTTCGCCCCCATTCACTATCATGATGTGAGCATTTGTAGAGATCTGGGCTTCATCTTCCAAGACCATCAATCACCCACTGATTACAGGGACCCTGAAAACAGTGGTTTCCAAAGTTCAGTGTGCAAACTGCCGGGCAGCTTGTTAGAATGTGGACCTCTGGACTCTGCCGCCAGACTTTTTCATTCCGTAGGTTCCTGCATTTTAGCCCTAGCCTGAACTCCAAGTGACTCCAGTGGAGCGGGTCTTGCGAGCACACTTCAAGAACAGCACTCTACAGGCAACCAAGCATACATCTTTGCTGGAACATCTCAAGTGATGGAGAACTTCTTCTCTGGGGAATCCATTCTCCACAGGCCCCGCTATGAATAGATATTTCTTTTTATTCTTTTAAAGCTTTGTTTCTTGCACCACTCTAGCATTGGCTTTTCTTTTTCATGAGAGTTTTCTTTTCCCTTCTTAAAAAAGTCTGTCCACCATTCCTCCAGACCTATGAGCCATCTACCTTTCACTACCCCTACTCATGACAATGGAGTGGGTAAAGTCATTCCCAGTGCCGCTTTACAGACTCTCATTGTGTTGTGTTCTTTCCATTATTGGTGATAATGAGGAGCAGCTGAGAATGACCGACGCCAAGTCTGTTTCAAGATGTAAACATGATCAAATACTGCTGTTTGATTCATTACCCTTCCCCAGCAAGTGGGCGACTCAGAAAGATGTTTCCACCTGAGTTTGTTTTGGCATCAATGGACACCTCATTCAAACCATTTTAAAGGCCTCTTTTCTGCAATAATGGAGATAAACCACGGAGGAACAGAAGAAGTCACCCGTGAAGTTCAAGCTTGCACTAAGGTTATTTTAACTAATTTTATCTCAGTTTTGTCTGGTGTATCTATTATTATGGATAAAAAGGGCAATGTTGCCCTCTGTTGCTTGGAATTAAAATTGCCTTTAAGTTTTTTATTACTATGCATATCCATTGATAGGCTTTCCCAGAGTAAATTCTTTACACCAGTAGCCAGGGGAGAGACCCCTTTGATAAAAGGAGTTCTGGCAGCATTGGAGATTCATAATTCACTGTGAGATACTGGAAACTCCAAGAAGTCATACCTGGAAGAAATTGGTTTACCTAAGTCTCTCCCAGGTTGAATACATTTAAGAGCCTATAGAAAGCACATGACTTCCTATTTTCAAAGTCAGCATGTAACACTTCAAACAAGCCACTGCAAATATAGATCTAATTATCCCTCCTAGGATGGCACCATCCCTCAGTCACTCAAGCCTTGATTCTATCCCTCAGTCATTCTACCCTCAATTCCACGAAGCCCTGACTCCTATTCCCCACTACTTCCCCCTCCCATTCCCCTTCCACGTCCAGTCACTTTTCCTATCTTGATACCTCTTCTATCAGTTCCTCTCTCTCATTCTCCACAAACTCTGATTTCATTCAGGCCTTCATTCTTGATCCAAATTCCATGACTCTGTAGGCTATATATGCTTCCATCATTCGAATTCTCCCTTCTTCATAATAGGCATCAGGATTGTAAGTATTTGATTTCTTCCTCTCTTGCTAGACTGTAAACTCCATTAGGGCATGGATCTTCTCTGCCTTGCTCACTGCCTAATACAGCACTAGTTCCATGGCTGGATCTCAAGCGTGTTTTTTTTCCCCTCTGAACACATGAATTCCTGAGAGTTGTCAAATGCAATATAGAGGATCTTTGGTCTCTGGGAAGCACCATTTGAATGGTGTAGAGGGAGCTGAAGTCAGAATACTCAAGGACATAGAATACAGTGGAATAGAAAAGATGGTGCTTTGTGGTCAATAGGTAGAAGGCAATTAGGGGAGAAGATGATATGGAGGGGATAGCTGTTGGAGCAAAGTATCGGGGCAGATGAGAATAACATTTCTTTTCTTACATTACATATAAAACTCATTGACTCCTCACAACAATTCCATGAAAGAGGTATTATCTACATTTTATGGATTAAAAAAAGAGACTCAGAGAAATTAAACAAATTCACCTAACTGGTAAGTGACAGAGTTAGCATATTAACCCAACTGTCTGGTTCCAAAGCTCATAGCTTTGCCTCTATACCACACTCTCTCCCATGGGACCAAGAGCTCCAGTAGAATGGTTGTCCTTAAAAGGAGGAAGAAGACCTCATTCACTGGAGGGAAGCACCAATATAGGTTTCTAGATTTAATGAAGTAGGAAGAGAGCTAGTAGTCTGCTGAGAGTGAGGGGGATAGATGAAGTGTGACGTGACATTTTAAAATATAAAGTAATATGCTTTCTATAGGCTCTTAGATATATTTATTCTGGTAGAGATGTAGGAGATTTGAAGAAAGTAGTCATAGTTACTGAGGGGCTGGATAAAGAAACTACACATGGGGATAAATTATTGTGAGCTGAGGTTGGAGATCATGAATTGGAAGTGGCACTAATTCTTAAAGTTCTATACTTTTTTCTAACAGTGCTCAGTCTCTTGGCTGTAGGATTGGAGAAAAGTTGAGTATTTGTCCAATAGGTCAAGCAGAACAAGGATGCGTGAAAATTGAGTGTTGGTAAAAGAGGATTTGAGTGATCAGCCATGGAAGTCAAAGCTTAGTGAGGAAGAGAAGCAAAAGATGGCCTAGGGCAGGGGGGAAAAAATAAAAGGAATTAAAAAACTAGACTTTGTGAGATCCAAAAGTAGACAGAAATGACAGAGAACTTTCAATCTTGTTAGCTTAAAAATGAGCTCGAAACAAAGACAAAAGCAAATGTCCATATCTGATGAAATGAAGTGTATGAGTTGGGAATTTCTTTGGCTATAATGCACCAGAAATGTGACCATAGTATTAATCGAATGGGAACTTATTTCTCTCGTACAAGAAATCCAGAGTTTGGCAGTCTAGGCTGGTTCAGCAGATCCACTATATGAACAATGATTTAAGCTCTTTCTATCACTCTGTTCTCCACTGTTAACAGGTGGTGTCCATTCGCATGGGCCTCTCATGGGTGCAAGATGGCTGCCAGATTGCCTTCCAAGCAGAAAGAGGAAGAAAGAACTGATACAAAGGGCAGGGAAAGGGTAAAAGTTTGTTCTCTTTAGCAAGCTTTCCAAGAAGCCCCACCCAAGGACTTCCACTCTTATCTCATTGGCCAGATCCATCTCATGAGTGCTCCTAGTGAAAAGCTCTGGGAAGCTGAGCATCTTAAGGAGAGCACACTGACTTCCTCAACAAAATCAGAGTTCAGGAAGTAAGAAGTTGGACCATTAGCAGTCTGACTTAGCAGGAGGCATCTATAACCCTAAACCACGACATCTGAAGATGGAAAGTGAATGGGGCATTGGCAAGTGATGCAGCAGAGAGAAGGAAGGTCAAATTTAAGTGTTTGAAAAGGGTAGGAGTAGCAAGACTATTTGCCCTGGAAAACCCAGGAAGCCTCAGGAATTAGAGACATCAGGTACAACGGAAGAAAGGGGACTAAATATAAGAGCATTGTTTGAAAGTCTGCATAAAGACCAATTAGATCCCTGTCTGCATCCCTACCCTGTGCAGTCATGTGGATGCTCCATCCTGCCCCCTCCCAGAAGACTGTTGGGTTTATTCTCCAGAGAAGCACTGCAGCCTTCTGGGACACCAGAGTCAGGGGAGGATGAGGATGGGGTGCTGTTCTGGACATGGGAAGAGTAAGTGAAAGTCTGCATACTGAACGATAAGACTTTTCCTTCCAAGCCCCCTTCATGAACGCAACACCAAAAAGCCACAGGCTTACCTTGCAAGGAGACTGGAAGAAAGTTCTCTAAAGAACCTTAATGACCCCTCCAGAATGCTATAACATAAGGAATTAGGATAAGAACAAGGTAGAACCCTTGAAAACTAAAAAAGTAATAGTTGAAATATTTTTTAAAATTTTTATTTTTAACTTAATTAATTTTTTTGGTCTTGGCTGAGCTAACATCTGTGCCAATCTTCCTCTCACCACGATTGGAGGCAAAAGTCCTACACCGTCATCATGAAATTTCAGAACAATAAGGCTAAAGAAAAGAGATCTAAACTTTTCAGAGAAAAAAATGACAGGTGACACACAAAGGAATGGGAAGATGAATTCTTCATAGAAACACTAGAGGCAGAGGAAAATGGGAGCAATGTCTTCCAAATTCTGAGAAAAAAATGTATTTTCAACTAAGAATTCTATACCTAACCCCATGCATCTTTCTTTGAAAAGCAACTGGAAAACCCTGTCTACCGACACAAAGTAGTGAACCAAGAAAAAGGAAGACTTGGAAGCTGGGAAAGAGGACCGAACACGTTAGAGAGGTGGGGGTAGGGGGGCTGCCATGAGCCAAGATTGGAGGAGATGGATGATTCTAGAAGGGATTTGTCTTGGAAGACAAATGGAACTATTGAATTGTCTGTCAGATTTGAGTTTTGGATGGTAATTATGTGAGTGGATGGAGATGTTAACTAACCTTATTTGGTAATCATTTTGCAATATATACGTGTATCAAATCATCACATTGTACACCTCAAACTTACATATATGTCAATAATATCTCAATAAAGCTAGAAAAAAGATTTAACTTTCGGGAAAATTGTAATGACAGGTATAAAACAGAGCTATTCAAGTCAAATAATCAAAGAAAACATTTTAAAACAAAGAGTTATTAAGTCCAGTAAAACAAAGTTGTACTAGAACAAATGTAATAATAGAATACTATTTGGTTTATTAAAGCATAGTATTTATGGACACAGTAACAATAACACCTAATATGGATTTAACAAAAAATTGAGATCATAGTAGAAGGATGGAGGCAGGAAATGATGGGGTGTGAACTAAAATCCTCATCTTCTGAAACAGTAAGTCAATAGAGAGGTTCTAAAAGTGGGGAATCGAGAGCAATGGTATTTACAAACAGGGACAGAGGCACAAACCAGCATGGCTAAAAGTGGTCACCTGGGGAGTGCGAATCAGATCAGGGTCAACAGGACAAGAGGTTGGTTTCCTTATAAACCTTTTACTACTCTTCGACTTTTTTTAAAGGCAGAATTGAGTAACGTTAGTCAGAAAATCTGTCTACAGATATTTGTCATGTGGTGTTTGCAACGGTGCTGTCATTGTTCTGGAACTGTTTCGGTATATTTGATTACCAAGATCATGTAACTCTCAATAGACTAGATGCTGGATAAAAGTTTAGCAATTGGGTTCCTTCAATTCTTCAAGTTATATGCCACAACAGAACAGATGGATACAACAATAAATACAACAGTCTCTGCCCTCCAGGAAAGAGAAGGAAAAACAAAATCAAACAAACTAACTACAGACATAAGAGCTTTGATGGGATAAGCCAATAAAATAAGAGCTCTCAGAGGGTGGTCCCCTCATGCTCCCACAGGAAGGTGTCAGTTACAAAGAGGATTCTTTGATTCTCAGTCCTGCCAACCTATGTCTTAACTAGACTTTTATATCTTAAGTTTTAGAAGATTTATAAAGCTTCTCTAAATATTTCAGGGAAATTATTCATATATTACATAAACATCTGTTGAAGTCTAAAACAGGTACCGAAAGCATCTAGCTGAACCATAGTTGGTCTTCAGCCTATATATTATGGAAACTGTTTTAAATGGTTCTGTGATATGAATTTTTTAAAACTGAAGAAAAATCAAAACTAAGACATTGAATTTTAGATTAAAGAAATAAAAAGCAAATACACTGTTCTAAAATGAATCAAAAAGTTTTTGCTGTCATGACTTGAGAAGGCAAAGTTCTGGTTCAAATATAAAATTAGTTCCCCTTCAGGTGCATATAAAAGTGAATTACAGATCTATCAGAGGCTACGTCTTAAGACGGCCATAAGCAAGACTTAATTATAAAGTTTCAAAAATAATCCCTCTGATTAAAGCTCTTAACTCCTTTATTAAAGTGTGCATTAATCTATGCAAATCGACTTCACCTTGAAGTGACCCTAGCAAATGAGCTATTGGGGTTATTAAAGAACTGACCAGACGTTGCCTTTTTAAATGATTACATTAAAGAGGAATTAATATATATCCATATAAGGAATTCCCTATTTTGTGGTGTTCTCCCAATCACTATTCACTGGTAGAAAAATTTAAAAATTATCCCTTATGAGAGAATAGAAAATTTGTATAACGATGGATTCGATGGCCCAGAGTAGTCTGCCATAAACGTCTATTTCTTAGAAGACTCATGCTTCATCTTAAAAATTTGTGCAAATCTACTCTCTATTAGATCCATGGTTGGTTTTAATTGGTTTACATCCAAATAGAAGTTAAGTGACACTCCTAAAGATGTCATCCTGCAACTGAGAAGCTGGCACCTAGCTCATAACCCAGATTGAGACCAGCATCACTGGAGATTTGCCCCCTCCACCCAACTTACATCATATTTGTTATAAAACATTAAAGGTAAACATTGAATCACACAATTTATCCTGGGCAGGCGTGTATATATGTGAAGGACAGAGCAGTTGAAACTTTTGTGAATGGAAGTTTTTATTTTTACACCATAATCCAATGCTAATCTTTCTTTTACCTTAACCAAATCTGAAAAATTTTATTTTTCAACTGCATTAAATTTACAAAAACATTTTCCCACATTACATGAAAGCGTTCCTCATGTTTTATTTCCAGTGCTCAGATATTTAATGAATAAAATCATTTTACTGTGTCTCTTTTAATTACCTCTTTCAAATAACACATTGTCTAAAACCTGTCTAGGTTAAAAAGGCTGATCCTGCAGTCACCTACGCAGCCTCTACCAAACTTTGCGGTTCGGTATAAATGGATGTTTTCCGAGTACAAAGTTACTGTTAGGGAAACATCGTTCATGCTTTTCTACTGAGCCAATCCGGCAAAGTTTGTGGTTAAAATTCTTCCTCTGCCTGTTTGCTGCGGGACTGCTTGAGCTGCTGTAGCCGCTCGATGGTTTCAGAGAGAGTACGTTCTCCATGTACCTTGTTGTCTCGCGTACGGATATTAACAGTGCCGCTGGTTTTCTCTTTTTCACCAACAACTAAAACAAAAGACACAAAACTCTGTAAGGGGAAAGGACTCCTAGTAAACATTCGAACAGAAATGATCCGAGGACCCAAAAGCCACCCTGTAGCTTCTAATTCATTAAAATATACAGGTGACCATGTATAGTTAGACAACCAATTTAAAACATCTATTCATTTAAAAACTAATAAAATAAACCACTTTGAATGCCTAAAACTGCTGTGCTTACTGAGTCACTTAATCCAGCCAACTTAATAAAAACTTGACGTATAAAGAAATAGGGGGTGAAGGAAGAAGATTTGTAGACAAACCTTTAAAAATTATTCTTTTTCACATCAAAATTTTCCTTTATCAACTGAACAAACTTAATAGTTTAAGAATCAGGATTAGAAGGTATTGATGACCACAATTCTCTTAATTACAAGTCTTAAGATTTTGGTGTTTTCCTAAGGTTTGGAAGATTTTCTTTGGCAAGTCTCCTTCTTACCTAGGATGAAGTTATATTGCGCTAACTGTGCGTTTCTGATCTTCTTATTTAACGTACAGCCCGGGTCCAGATCAACGTCCACCATGAATTTAGCATCATGGAACTGCTGCCGGACCTATTTCAACAGAGATAAAGAACTTCTCAATCTAAAGTCAGAATTATATTTCGATCTTAAATGATTTTATTTAACATATGATTTGGATAATCATGCAAGCATTAAAAAAGAAATTCTAATAGATATATTGAGGCATATATTATTAATTTTTGACTTGAGACTACATTTTCAAAAATCAAAACAACACATTTTGCTCTTGAGAGAGAAATGTTTTAGAAAACCCTTAAATATCAGAATTCAGGCAATCAGCTAAACTTAATCAGATTTCTTAAAACGCGTTACAAAAGGAAAGAAAGCCTTTTGCAAATGTGTCTTAAATTCCCTATATGGTTGTCAGGAAACAAACTATTTATCAGTCTCCATATTACATCCAATAATGGATGTCCAGTCTAACAGAGAAAATAGTATTTCTGATCCCTCCAATAGCCAGCAAGTTGGTAACAAGAATCCACCCATTGCTGCCATTTGTGTGCAACATTTTTGAAAATAAAATGTTCATAGCACAAACAACAGGCTAAAAGCATCAGAAGAGCTTCTTTCATGTTTTTAGAGAATAGAATACAAACCGCCATATAAAATTGTCTTCCAACACTATTTCTTTAATAAGTCTGTGTATACGACCTAATGAAATAGAACTCTACAAGAATAATTTAAGTAAAATAAAACATCAAATTTAAGAAATATTAAAATAATTTTTTCCTTTCTGAACAGTGGTTTCCTTTTTGATTAAAAGAAAGCTTATTAAATGGAGGCAGATGAAGGTGTTAGAGCCAAAAAACAAATCGGAGATTTAGTGAAATAAACTTCCAGGAATTTAAAGCTGAAAAACTATATTAGATATTATTATTCTCTGCCTTTTTTTTTCCCCCCTCAAAAATACAGTTCCACTTCATTGTCTTAAGTCTTGGTGTACTAAATAAACCATGTTGGGACTGGCCTGGTGGTGTAGTGGTTAAGTTGGCAAGCTCTGCTTCAGCGGCCTGGGGTTCACAGGTTCAGATCCCTGGCGTAGACCTAACACTGATCATCAGGCCACACTGTGGCAGCGTCCCACATAAAATAGAGGAAGACTGGCAACAGACGTTAGCTCAGGGCCAATCTTCACCACCAAAAAAAAAAAAAAAAAAAAAGGCCCAGCCCCATGGCCAAGTGGTTAAGCTTGCGTGCTCCACTTTTGTGGCCCAGGGTTTTGCCAGTTCGGATCTAGCACTGCTCATTAAGCCATGCTGAGGCAGTGTTGCATGTAGCACAACTACAAGGACCTGCAACTAGTATATACAACTAAGTATTGGGGGACTTTGGGAGGGAGAAGAAGAAAAATAAAGGATTGGCAACAGATGTTAGCTCAGGCACCAATCTTTAAAAAAAAGAAAAAAGTAAACAATGTTTTCAGTATTTTTCCTTTCCAAAAAAAGCAACACTAAATTTTATTAATCGGAAATTAGATTAAATAAACTAGATTAAATTTTCCATCTACATTGACAACCAGTTACCACTGATATGATAAAAAGATCTGATCTGAATAAACCATTTCCATTTCACTAATAGGTTGTTATTCCTTAGTGATCACTACACTGCACCTGTTGGGATTGGGATTTTCTAAGTATGCAAATTTCAGAAGGGTTCTTACATAGTTTATTGGAGTGCCAGGATAAGACTACACTTTCAACTGTAATCTATTTGAAGAATAAAGCACCGGTGTTTTAGTTTCTTAACACGGGCCCTGTGTGCATGCGGGTTGGGCTATTCTGCAATTGGGGAAGCGGCCCAACAACTAACTGCAGGCTGTTTAATACCTCGATTTCCAGTCATAGAGCCCACCTCTCCTCCACTTAATAGAATCAAAAACCTCCCAAAATAAAAACTCCATCCCTGCATAATTCCAAATGCCACCACACCCCCGTATGGAAGGAAGTCGGTACTGTCTCCAGCTGAGAAATGAGTTAACTAATACAGACCTTTCTCCCGCTGCATGAGCTTTCATCATGCAGGTAAGATAAAGTGCAATCAATTAACCATGGGACATAACTGATTCTCATCATTTATAACTAAAAGCACTCTGTGCAGTCATAGGACTACATTATGTCTGAACAGTTTGCTTATCAGCTGGTTCAATGTTCATTTATT
Organism: Equus caballus; assembly: GCF_041296265.1. Classification (NCBI taxonomy): domain Eukaryota; kingdom Metazoa; phylum Chordata; class Mammalia; order Perissodactyla; family Equidae; genus Equus; species Equus caballus. The sequence continues at coordinate 45,930,891 of NC_091704.1, forward strand.
TCTTAAAGAGTTAAGACCTGAGTCTAATTTAATCTGGTGATCTGGAAACATGATGGTTTTTTTTTTAAAGATTGGCACCTGAGCTAACATCTGTTGCCAATCTTCTTTTTTTCCTCTTCTTTTTCTCCCCAAAGTCCCCCAGTACGTAGTTGTATATTCTAGTTGTGAGTGCCTCTGGTTGTGCTGTGTGGGATGCTGCCTCAGTGTGGCCTGATGAGCGGTGCCATGTCCTTGCCCAGAATCCGAACCAGCAAAACCCTGGGCCCCTGAAGCAGAGTGCGTGAACTTCACCACTCGGCCATGTGGTTGGCCCCAACATGATGGTTTTGATGTGACAGTATTGTTCACCAATATTTAGATTTTGTCTGTTTTAACTAACCAATTGATTACTTTTAGTTTGAAATTATGAAACAATGCTTTTTTATAACACAATTTTTAATAATTTGAAATTCCTCAGTACGGAATTGTTGCTTTAACAGAACAGACTACTGTAGTGTTTAAGGTGTGAAGTATGAACAGATGTGTATACATCTGTTAGTAAGGTAGTTTTTTGGTGGGTAGGGAAAAACATTGGTTTGGCGTGCCATTAACCTGAAAAAAAGTTTCAAATAGTTGAAGAAATCTGCATTAGAAATGAAGCAAAATTACTCTTTGAGTCGAAGAGTAGCTTAAGCTATATTATGCATTTAAATTTACATATTATACTGAGGCATTCGCTATTGCTAATATTAAACACTAAAATATACCAGTGTACACAAAACACTATCCAAATTATGTCTTCTGCTCATGGCGCCACACAGAAAATTATTAAACAGATAATATAATCTATTCAGGCTGATCACAGATTGAAAATAGTAACATTTCTCTGTATCACAAGCAGCTTCATTTACCAAGAGCGTACACAGCTTCTGAGATTTGAAAACCTGAACAACAGATTAAATGTAAAGAAAAGTCATATTTAAGGATTACCTTTTGGGCATATTCATCACATGTTGGTCCCACTGGAACTACCATTACTTGGCGAGGAGACAGCCAGAAGGGCCTTTAGAAGAAATTATAAATATTTAAGGTGGATTTGGGCACTTCCCTAAACAAGGATCGCTCATTTCTCAGTTTACTCTTCAATATCTTTTCCTGAAACATGTAAGATCCACTTTAAAAACTTGGCTTTTTTTCAACATCTGATAAAGACTAAAGGGAGGAGATTCAGGAGCAGAAAACTAAGCTTAGATCAGGAAAATCTGTAACTGAGATTTGTCTTGCTAAACTCATGGCAAAGCAAACTTGGGGCAGGGACCATCAGTTAACAGAATACCATGACTGCCAGAGGGGGCAACAAATTGTTAGAGAACTACACCTGGTGATTCACTGTTCAGGCGTTATTTTATTACTTATTCTTCATGGGGGACACAGACTACGCCTTCCGTTTATTCAAGATCCATTTGGCAGGATTCAGCAAACTGTCACTGATAGTAACTAATGATGGTTATTTGATAAAAATGAGTGTGTTTTCACATCTTATTAAAAAATGACAGTCTATAATTCTCCCTTTGGAGTATTTCAGGTGCCAAGCCCATCCTATGCTCCAGACATCAGATCTGTGTTTCTCCTGATCACCCCTCTGATTTCAGTTGTTCTGTTACATCAGGGAAGAGGCTGGAGCAGGCACTAAATTCTTCTTGAATTGTGGGCTTTTTCCCACCTAGGTTTGGAAGAACAATTAAACTAGCTGAGGATACTCCTGTTCTCTAAATGCCATGAAGAGACTGCTTCCCATATTTGATTTTGTGAAATATAACTGAAAAGAGATGATCTTATTTCACTGACAAGTATGACTAACTCCCCTAATGTCTAAACTAACCAAATTACAAATAAAACTGAAATGACTGCAATGTATAAGATAAAAGAGATTTATAACAGTTTTGCATCAATACAATTAATACTGGCAGACTCTACAAAATGAGTGTTTTATAACCTGGTGCTACTTTCAACTGCCTTTACAAATTGTGGGCCCAGACAAAACTGCTTAAAAAATAAAATGGAAGTCACGCGCTCACATCTTGCTAGCAAAAACATAACTTTATAGAAACAAGCATAAAATGTTGATCAGTTTGGAGTCTGTACTTTCAATTTAAAACTTGCCTTCTAAAGGATGTCAAACTTGCTTATTATGATCGGCAATATTGAACAAGGTAAGCCAAAAGCCTACTTTTGTTTACTCAGACAAAAACTTCAAAATCATATTAATCCCAAAACAAAGTTACTTGAAAAGCAATCAGAATAACAAGTATGCTTCTTACTGCATAATAATTCCTAATTAGAAAGTATTATATAACATTCAAACAAATCAAGTTCTCAAATAAAAATAAGTACTAATAATAAATATTCTTAAAGCTCAAAAAAATTTGAGTTTAGATGGTAATTCCTTACTTTTTAGTGAACGCTTGTCATTAACTGGAAGTGACTAATTGGAATCATTCTCCCTTTCCATTGCCTAACTAAATTGGACAGTGGACATTTCTTCTAGTCAACTTACATTGTCTAGACAAAAACAATGACAGAAGAAAACAATGACAAAAATTACCATTTTCCTCCATAGTTTTCAGTGAGGATAGCAATCATTCTTTCCACTGACCCCAAGATGGCTCTATGGACAATCACTGGCCTTTTCTTATCATCACCATCATGGCTAGAAAGGAAAAGAAGAATTTGTTTTGCTTTATTTTATTTATATATATATATTCCTTTATATGTCCCTGAAGAGTATTCAGAGCAGATACTAGAAACTCACCTTACAAAAGTAAGATTAAATCTGATGGGTAACTGAAAATCTAACTGGATTGTTGCACACTGGTGGTACCGACCAATTGCATCTTTAATCTGTATGTCAATCTACGAAGCAAAGATTGGGTTATTACAAGATGCTGTCTATATTAAAGTTGAACTCAATAGTTATTTTAGGGCCGTTTTTCCTTTTTTAAAAAAATTTTTTTTAAAGTAATCTCTTCTTCACCCCCAAATAAAAATCATATTATTCAAATATACTTTGGTACTGACCTTTGGACCATAGAAAGCTCCATCTCCAGGGTTTAATACCCACTTTTCGCCAAATTCATTCAGACTGTTTTCAAGTTGCTAAGGATAAAGTAAAATGAATTCTTATTTTTGTTCAATCTGCAACTTCCCTTCTTCCAGCCTAATTTGAGACTAAAAATACTGTAATTACTTTCATGGGTCACTAATCTCTGCTTTAGAATTTTGTCCACCTAAACACGCTTATACACAACCCTTCCTCTTTTTTTCCAGTTTTATTGAGAAATAACTGATGCACATCACTGCGCAAGTTTAAGGTGTACAGCACGATGCTGTGATTTACATACACTGTGAAATGACTACCGCAATAGGTTCGGCTAACACCCACCATCTCATACAGATACAACAGAAAGAAGAAAAGTAAATTTTCTCCCTGTAATGAGAACTCTCAGGATTTAATCTCTTCACAACTTTCCTATATATCCTATTGCAGTGTTAGCGACAGTCACCATGTTGTACATTACATCCCTAGCACCTATTTATCTGATAACTGAAAGTTTGTACCTTTTGAACACCTTCCTCCAATTTCCCCCCTTTTAAATGTTACAGCTTGATGACAAAAAAATCTCCAACCATTTCTAAAATACAAAATCATACCAAAAAAACCTAGGAACCATTTCCAATTTTCTCTTGTGCTTCTTTTTTTTTGGTGAGCAAGACTGGCCCTGAGCTAACATCTGTGCTGCTCTTCCTCTACTTTGTATGTGGGACACCGCCACAGCATGGCTTGATGAGCAGTGGGTAGGTCCTTGCCTGGGATCCGAACCCACGAGCCCTGGGAGGCAAAAGCGGAGCACATGAACTTAACCACTACACCACTGGGCCAGCCCCTCTTTCTTTTATCCATTTAAAGAGGCTTGGCTTTCTCAGACAGTGGAACAAGCCAATTTCAGTCAAATAGTATTTAAGCACGCTGAAAAAAACCACTTACTTTCTCAGCTTGATTCCATACTTCAATATCTCCAAGGAATTTTTCCGGGCGAGTAGACAGGTTCAGTTTAAAAGAAAATCCAAACACGCTATATACTGTACGCAGAAAGTCCAAACAACCTTTTATTTCGTCCTCAATCTTGAAATTAAAAAAAAGGACACAGTGGTAATTTTCCTTAACTGTCTTGACACTTTTTTCAAAGTGTATTATGGCACCGAGTCTCATACCTGCTCAATGGCACAGAAGATGTGAGCATCATCCTGCTGGAATCTTCGTACCCGCGTGAGTCCTGTGAGCGCTCCCGACAGCTCATTCCTATGGAGTACCCCAAAATCGGCCATCCGCAGAGGCAACTCTCGCCAGGATCTTGGCCGATGATCAAACATAAGACTGAAGAAAAAAGAAAGGTAAAATGCATTGACATTTAATTTGACAAAAATAAAACTGCTTCTCTAACATTGTATGAAAGGCCATCAAAAAGCCACTGATTCTGGTTGTCCATACATGCAGCACTTCTCAAATTCTTGGCTTCATACAACAATGTAAGCACTTGCATGAATAAAACAGCAAATAAATTATAATACAACCATCCATAACCAAGGGAGAATAAACATTCATTCCCATAAGTCTAGAGTCAAATCCTTATGCTCAATATTTCCATTAGTTTGAGGACTGCCTTTAAGGCTTGTATTTAAAAAAAAATCTTAGCCACATACAAATCATTTATAACACTGAAAATTAAAGTCTGGCTTTCTTGTCACTCCCAAAAGTGCTTCAGTTCTCTGTTATTCTGAAGGTGCTTCAGAAACTGAAGCATCTGGGAAAACTAAGAAGGAGCTCGGCTCCCTGCCCTACAGCCCAGGCCCTTATGGAGGATCCTCTCTCTCACCTCCTCTGCCCTCGAGGCCTTGCTACTAGAGGCTGTAGACGCTGAGATAGGTAGTCCCAGCTCTCCCTAGTCCTCCCCCAAGCTGCTCTTCACCCAGCTTTCAAGAATAGAAAGTGGAGCAGCCTCGAGGCAAGAAAGATTTCCCAAGGACGTCAATGCACTAGCAGGTTTGGATAGAACACATTTCTTTTAAAAAAATCTAGAGAATTTGCTCTGCCCACATTCAGTCTCCCTGTTTTATATTCTGCCTGCTCACTGCTATTACCCCAGGGACATTCTTGAACCTCTAGAGATCTGAGGATCTAGTTGGGCACAGAAGACATAATAATCCAACAATAATGTTGCATTTAAATACTCTTCTGACTACGCAATTTGTTTTTAACAAAAATTCTTTCAAAGGAGGGAAAGCAATCTAGCCCTAATGGTAGCAAGGGGAAATCTTTGATAGAAACTCAAAGCTGCTGAATACCAGTGTCCTGGGCAGTTCATGGGTTTCAGAGCAAACAGCTCCTTCTCCACCTCAAAGGAGAACATGTTCTCACTGTAGTGCTGCCAGTGGCCTGAGGTCATCCAGAGTCGGCTGTTGTAGATGTTTGGAGTGACCACCTCCTGGAATCCTCGTTTCCTATACTCGCTCTGTTAGAAAACAAACACAATGCATGCACAGGGAAATAAAAGGTCATACTTCTGGTGGGAGTAAAAATTTAAAGAGCAATTTTATACTATGTAGTGAAGTTCAAGATGCATGTTATAATCTAGAAATTCCACTTGGAGGTACATACCAAAGAGAAAACTCCTGCACATGTGCACAGGAGACTTGTCAGAACAATGCTACCGCTGCACAATTAGTAACATGGGAAAATTCGAAATTACATCAGTATCCACCAATAAAGGAATGGGCATATTGTGCTCCTTATATAACAGAATAATATGTTAACAAGTGAAAACAAACTGCATCTATACATACCTAAAAAATAAATCGCAATGCAGACTGATACACAATGAGACATCTTATGTATAAATCTGAAGCACACGAACATAAATAATTTAGAGTACATATATATGGAGTAGATATAAAATAACATGGACAAAAAGGATCCACGCTAACTTCAAAACAATAGCTTCTACTATGAAAGGAGGGTAATGGATCACAAACAGGTCCCAAAAGGGAGCTTTTTCCCCCTTATTACATATGTATTACTTTATTTCAATAAAAAATCTGAAGCAAGTATAGCCTAGTGTAAATATGTGTTAAATTAGGTGGTGAGTACACAGATGTTGGTGGTACTATTCTCTATAAACATATGCTTGAAACACTTCATAATTTACAAAGAAAAGAAAGCAATGTAAAGACTACCTTGCTTTTTTAAGGAAAAACAAATAAACTGCCAAAGAGTGCACAAAGCTCCTGTGTAAAGGGTTAGAGGTCCTACTTCAAGCTCACCAGCTTTTCTCTTGTATACACACCCATGTATATGGACAAAATCATGCATTAGGAGGAAAGAATTTTTTACACATTTTATGAGACCTCAGACTTCCATTTTTATTTATTGTTTAAAAGATTTCTTCTCAAATTCAAGATTATCTTTCCTTTTAGTAGACCTTGTTTAACAAAATCAACTTATGTCCTAAATCTACAGAAGAAAATAATGAATATGGTTTACCCTGATGAATTCAATAAGTGTATTATAAATGTACGCTCCCTTCGGCAGGAAAAAGCAACTTCCAGGGCTGAGTTCATGGAAGAAATACAGTTCTTGGTCCTGGGTAAAAGAAAAGCAACAGAATGTTTATATATGTATATAACATGAACACAAATTTCAGTGTTGTTGAGTTCAGAATATGGTCTTGATGTCTCATATTTCAATTTGTGGCATTCTCGAATCAAAGAAAACACGTCAACATTTCTGGTGTACAACTCAATGGTATAGAATTACAGCTGATTTACAACTTAGCACAAGTACGTTGTCGCCCTATTACATTCCTGAATCCAGCCAAGTTTACCCACAAGTGACATGGAGCAGGGGTCTTAGTTCTCTTCTGCTAGCCACAATGGAGCTCTCATAGTTTTAACTCCTCAAGCTCCAATATCTGGGTGTTGTTTCTTTCTCTTTTTCTTTTTTTTGAATAGGAGTGGCAGGAAGGAAAGAGACATTGATAATGAAATAGAAGGTGGAGATGAAGTTGGCTGACTTTGGGTCATGGTGAAAGCAGCACACCCTCCTCCACTCTTGCCCATCACCACCTCCCCAAACGCCCCAAGTCCTCAGGGAAGGGCCCCATCAAGCCTTGCTGGCTTCCATCCTTGCTGGCTAGCATTTATCTGAGGCAGTCAAGGGAGCATGGCAGTGGACGCTGCTGCCTGCTCAGGCTTCATAACCTGGCAGCCAAGGATGCTTGGCACAGAGTGAACACAATTTTACAAAGGAATGCTTTTATCGAACCTAACTTCCAGCTTAGAAAAGATTCAGGGGTAGAGGGATAAAGAAAATGACATCATAGAATCCATCAGTGACCTGCTGTGTCACTTTGGGCAACAAATAAATTAGTCTTTCTGGGACTCAGCTTGCACATCTTTAAAATAAGTCAGTGAGACCAGGGCATTTCCAAAGTATCTCGCAGCTCCATGGAATGCTGCTAGACTTCTTTCACAGAAAACTGTAGCTCATTAGCATTTGTTCTCAAGAAAAGGAGCAGTTAAAATGAATTTTTGTGCAGTACCGAGCACACTCTAGAAAGAGAATGTGGACAATCAGTCAATAATATACAGCTTTTATAGGCTACAGTACAATAATTACTTGAAAGCTACACCATCTCTTTGAAAGGAAATTCCTAGTACTTAATACAACTAAATTTCAAATGAAAATAAAGAAAACTCAGTCTGGACACATTACTATTCTTTTTTAACATACCCTCCCAATTTTCCTATGATCTCGGTTTTTGGCTTCCTCTTGGAACTTCTCCCATTCTTTCAACATTTTAGGATCTGGGAATGAAATGCCATAAATTCTCTGCAGAGTCTCCATGTCTGCTTTGCCTTCCCAGTATGTGGAGGAATTCTGAAAACAAGGATTAACCATGAAACGATAGTCACATTTCTAAGTATCTCACTTATTTTAAGAGTTAGATGTTACTTCTCACAGTCACTTTATGAGTCAAATTCATCTCAGTCTTTATGACAAGAAAAACAGCATAAATAATGCACACTTAGTGGACATCTCACAGGCGCTCTGAGGCACAGCTACAATAGTTGTGTTCATTCTGCAGCACAAAGCTGGCTGATTAATTCCCTCAAAAACGCCCACCCCTCAATACCCACTCAAACCACAACTCCACGAATGTGACTGTCTGCAAGGCTATCTTCCACAAGGTGATTAAGCAAAAATGAAAAATAAATCAACAAAAAAACCTTAAAATGACTCAATTATTCTTATGATTTAAAGTACATTTTCATAATCACCTATAAAATATTTATGAACTAGTATAAAATTGGCAGGATTGGTTTGGTTAAAAAGAACAAGTTGGGTAATTATTACCTTAGACATACTAAGGGCAAACGCACACACTAACAGTGAGTTTCAAAGCTCGTAGAGCCATGATGGCCCATGACCGCAGGATTTTGTCAATCCCCCAAACCTCCATCCCTGTGTGCTCTGGCGATGAATGGCGGGTCAGTCACCGCTTAAGAGAATATTGGCTAAAAACAACTAGGGTTACGCAGCACCCATAGCCGAGAGAGAGCAGGAGAGAAAAATCCACCCTTACATATGCAAGAGAAAAACGTTAGAAAGAGAAACCAATAAAAGTTTAAACATATATCTATCCTAGACAAATATATTTATAGAGAGAGTCTTTAGAGTTACATTGCTTACTTTATGTATTTTCAAAGTCTTAATTTTGCCGGTGTGTCTCACATGAGGACCCCGGCAGAGATCTATCAAGGGGCCACACCTAAATAAAAAATGAAAAGGATCTTAACAAAGACTTCAAATGACATATACACCAGTTACACTTAATGACATTTGATATTCTCACCTATAGACTGTGGTAGTTGGAGTATTCACTTTTTCATTCAATATCCGGCATTTGAACTTGTTGTACTGAAAACAGGAAAAATTATTTTTTTGAAAACCCTCTTTTAATTTTTACCTCTAAATACTACAGCTAAACTATAACTCAAAGTACATCTTATCAAAGCATTCTATGAATATAAATGCTGATATTTCATGTTTTAAAAACATTGTTCAATTTTCCTAAAGAACAGAAGAGGCGTGAAATTAGTACACTAAACCCCAACACGACAACTTCCAGTGACATTAAAGAGTGACGGAAAAGTGGAGGCCACACGTTACAGCTCAGTTTACCTTAAACATTTCCAATAAAGTTTCCTTCTTAACTTCCAATCTTTCAAAAGCTTGTTTTTCTTTAATGATTTTCTTACATAAACCCTCCAAAGAAGAGAAATCATTGCTGGACACACCCCTGAAGGAAAAGAAACTATAATTCATCTTTTTCCATTCAATTCTACTCACATCTAGCTTGGAGTAATGTTTCTTTAAAATACTTAAATAGGTTTTAATATTAAAAATTTACATCCTTGCATCATATATTAGAATTTTAAACCAGACATTTTTCATAAATTATTTTTATATTTTATCTTTGCTGTGGCTTCTCCCTTGGTGAGCATGGAGACTGTTCCCACTAGTGAACCCTTCCTCCAATTCTATAACCAAGTTTAAAGGAGAGGAGAGGACCAACCTCATTTTATTTCCCAATATACTTTGGGGTTCCACCTCCATCCAGCTATAACAGAACTCTCATTAAAGCCTCTACTAGTTCATAAGTTACTACAACACTTCAAGTTTTGATAGTGGGAATACTTGGGACTATGAAGCAATAAACTTTACATCATTTCTCCCTTATCAAGAACTCTTTAAAAATAATGACGTGGGACTGGCCCCATGGCCGAGTGGTTGGGTTCACGCGCTGCACTTGGGCAGCCCGGGGTTTCACTGGTTCAGATCCTGGATGCAGACATGGCACTGCTTGTCCAGCCATGTTGGGGCAGTGTCCCACATGCTGCAACTGGAGGGACCCACAACTAAAATATACAACTATATACTGGGGGGATTTGAGGAGAAAAAGCAGGGAAAAAAAAAAAAAAGATTGGCCACAGTTGTTAGCTCAGGTGCCAATCTTTACAAAAAAAATAATAATAATGACAGGACCCACTGTAATTCAGATTTCATTTTTCTTTACCCAGTTACATAACTCACCCTTCATCAAGGTACATGTCATAATAGAATCCATTTTCTATTGGTGGACCATAACATAAACATCCACCATAGACTCTTTCCATGGCTTCACCCATTATGTGAGCACTTGAATGCCAATATACCTGAAAATTCAAAGAAAAATGGGATGGTCTGAGCCTGGGCATACAGGTTGTAAATCAATATGGTTGTTTTGAAAGAAATTAAATTTGTTATAAATAAACCAAAGACATGAAAATCTAAATTTAGAAATCTATAAACCGTGATGTGATTCTATTCAGAGCCAAAATAATTTAAAAGGATTCTAATTACTAACTTGTATTTGTACCTTAGAAATCATCTGGTTTAGTTGTTTTCAAACTAGTTAAACTCAACTTAGTATCATTAATCAAATGGGATGGATTTTGTTCCCTGAAAACAATCACTACTCACAATACGACTGCCTTATTAACTGCAACGGCCCAGGGTCTTGTAAGCCAGTGTGCCCTATATCCCATGTGTGTGCTCTGGCCTTTACTTGGCTGTGGAACATCACTTAAAAATTACATCTGCTTTTCTCTTATTGGATCCAAACAACTAAAGTGGTACAATTTGACCCCACAACAAATTATAAAACATAAGGACTAACATATGGATGCTGAAATCAAATGGCAGTATTTGGTTTTAAGGTGCTCATTCAAATAAGTCAGAATATACCCAAAGCAATATTTTTAAGACTTATTAGTAAGGTACCAAAATGATTTTTAAAATTCTCATAAAAACCTTAAGGAATCCAGAATACATTTGAAAACCACTGATTCACATACATAAATAAAGTATCATCAATAAAACAAAATATTTTATTTCCCCTTATATGGTATACATCATGGAGAAATAAAGAGAAAAACCTTTCCCATCAAATGTAGGTTGATTTTTATAGTGTTTTCAGCAGATGTGCATTTAAAGATGAGAAAAATACGGAAATCAATTGTCCGATAGGGGGAGTACTTAAAGTAATGTTCAAATTTATCTGTTAAATACAGTCATGTGCCGTATGATGATGTCTCTGTCAATGACAGACCACATATATGATGGTGGTCCCAGAAGATTAGTACCAGATAGCCCAGGTGTGTAGTAGGCCATTCCATCTAGGTTTGTATAAGTACACTCTATGACATTCAGACAACGACGAAATCACCTAACAGTGTATTTCTCAGAATGTACCCCTAACTTTAGCTATGCACGACTGTACATACATACTGCTTAAATTGACTGATAGGGCAGGAAAAAACTGTCACTTGCTTAATCAATTTTTAAGAAAATTCCGAGAACTTTTTTCCCATTGATGTATCTAGTGGTGAAAATACATTTACTCAAGTTTACCTCAATTTTACAAGGCAAGCACTTTTATTACATTCCCCCAATGAAAGACAAAATGACGACTTCAATATGACAATGAGACATTAATAAACCTCAGCCTCCCACTGGCAGTAGTAATGAGCTGGAAAAGACTGCAGATGTGAAGCTTCGTCCTGAAATTCAATGCACTGAATAAAAACTTACTGCTTGAGCTTCCTCATCCTCAAACTTGAGCAGCTCCAAGGTACAGTCTTCCTCCAGAGGGCGGTCTAGGTCCCAAACAGCTTTATTCACTTTAGCGATAACAGTGTTGTCGGCCAGGCCTTGGCTTAAAAAACATGCAGATATAGAAACACGAGAATCTAATAAACACTACATATATTCTATATTAACATTATATACATTATTCATAGATGTATATATATCTTTCTGAAATAAAATGGAAATGCAACCAACCCCCAAACATGTACCTAAGACTAAAACTAGAAGATCCTGAAAATTCAGAATACTATTCTTCGGCATTTAATGCTGCTTATTTAGGCAGACATGGTAACTCTGATAAACAAACGATAACAATTTTCAGTGGTTTAATTAATCTTTTAACTTATAAGTTTTCCACCAAGACAAGCTATTTAGACTCCAAAAGGAAAAAAACAAGTTACTAAGTAACTTCTCCATTTTTCCTCCTGCTTGAAATTTTCAACGATCTGTTCTATGAGAGGCAATGCTAACCTCCAAATAAATTCTGCAAATGCCTGAGACGGTATCCATTCATAACAAATACATGGGTAAAACACAAGACTACTCAGTAAAACTTTTTTGCAATATGGATAAAATCTCACCTAGACACACAGTACAAAAAAAAATACAAAGACCCATGAAGTGATGAGATGTCAGAGCATCCAAGAAAGCCAGCCACAGGAGTTCCGAGGAGTGGAAAGCAGCACAGGTCAGAGTAATCTGGACAGGCTTTGAGGATAAAGAAATGAGGGGCTGAAGGATCAAAAGATATGCAAAGAGGAAAAGGAGAGAGTTGGCACCACAGATGAGAGAATGGGCAGGATGCAAGCGGAGACGCAAGTCAAGAAAGGTTCAGGAAGCTGTGAGGCTAGAGCAGAATTGAGTAATGTCAGTCAGATTATAGATCTGAACGTGTAGCTAGAGAAACGACAGTCTAATAGTCTAGGCAACTCAATGAAAGCAGGCAACACTCTAAACTATGAAGGAAAATTGTGTAGCCTTTACACTGCTAGTCTTAAGTAGATCTACCACCAGAAGGCTTAAGCTAGCTGGACTTGCAGTGTTGAGTAGTTCTCTCCTTGCCCTGTCTAAGTACAGCTAAGTTTATACACCCTCCTCCATGTAAGGATCAGGAGGGAAGAACAAATGGCAGGTAAACCATAAACTCCTATCCCATTTTCAAGTTCACTGACTCTCTCATAGATTATATCCAATGTTTTCTTTCCTCTTGAGATGAAATGCAGCCAATAAAATGAATAACGTATATACACATTTCATAAGACATACATGAATTTGGCAGAGAGAAGCGTATTTTATTATACTGGTGTAAAACAGTCTTCAAAAGATTAAAAAACTGATCCAAATGCAAATAGTATTCTTTATATTCTTTGGGAAGAAAATGACCTGTATTTTAGGGTCCAAAATGGTACCTTGAGATACTAACAATAGAGTTACTTTGAAAATGTAGCTTATACATGGAGCATATTGGATCATTTCAATTTTCCAAAGAAGGGATAAGTAATCTACACTCTAAGATTTAGAATAAAACATCAAAGAAAAATCTTTTGAAGCAAACGGAGCATGCCTTTTTTTCTTCCCTTTCATATTCACCACTAATCATCTGAACCTTTAAATAGCTGATTATTCATGCTATAATTTTTCACAGAACAACAAGAAGTTATTCCGGACTTTTCTAAAAATGTTATCAAGCACTCTCACTTGCAGATCAGTGAGTTAACTCCAGCTGTAAAGCCCATCAATGTCTTATGTAATTCAGCTTAGAACTTGGCAGTTCTTGAAAAATTATTTTCCAATTGACCACTTCATAAATTACAATGTAATCTGGAGGACAGTATTGTAGAAGGTAGAGAAGAAGTTCCTGGAATAACAAGAGTCTGAATTTTAAAACCAACACAGCTACAACCTCAGTGTGCAACCATGGAGGAATCTCTTAATCAAAATGACCTGCAAAAATTACCTCTAAAATGATAGGTTGAATGATATTTAGAGGTCTATCCAGTTATCTATGATATCATAAGGAAACTTGTTTGATATTACAATTTTCCTTCTTACTTTCTTTGAAGTAAGGTCAAAGTACTTTCAGTAGACGCACTGGTCTAATGAACTGAAATACTCCATTCTCTTTGTAGAGTACTAACCAACGTCCATGGCCCACTCAAGACTCACGGCTCATAGGCCTAACTGCTGCTACTCTCACCAGTTGCATAGTGGGCTTACCAAGGATCAGCTGGGCTGGTTTCCAAATCTGCTCATGTACTTGTTATTTTATGTCTTAGGTTCAGCAACATGAAATTTATGATAACCATTTTTGACAGTCATATGGTGATTTCAACATATAATTAAATAGTATAAATAACAATTAATACTATTACAACAAGGGAATTATGGTTGCTATGAAAACCAAGTTGAATGTTTGGTAAGGCTCCATAAAGGCAAATCACTAAAAAAAAAAATCTTGTCAAGTTGGATGTGGATGAAATAACCATAAAAAAATCTAGAAGGATCCTGCACTGAGATTCGCTTCTCAAGTATGTTAAGAAAATATAAAACTCTAATCAGCACTCCACCCCAAAACCTTTGGCCCTATCTATCTATATCTATCTAATTAATGAATAAATATATATTTACACGTTTTAAATTAAAAAGTTTAAGACAGAGGTTGGCAAACTTTTTTGTAAAGGGACATATAAATATTTTGGACTCTGGAACACACATGGTGTCTATAGCATATTCTTCCTAGTTGTCTTATTTTTTTTAAACCATTTAAGAACTATTCTTAGCCCTTGGGCTGTACAAAAACAGGCTATGACCACAGTTTGCCAACACCAGGTATAAAATATATGCGTCAATTTGTCCTTCCCCAACATTATCATTTTCTGATAAACTGACCAACTACTGATGTCAATCATATCAGATTAAGAAAGCATTTACTCTATTACAAAGTATGCATCTAATTCTCAGTTACTTCTTCCCAACTAAAAGTTTTTACTTTTAAGCTTAGACATGGTCCTTCTTTGGAGTTATAAAAATAGTACATTTTTTTCATGTATCATAAATTAGTTTCTTAACTTTCCCATGTGAGATGATCTACCCTCATTTTTAACTTCAAAATTGAGACACAAGTCAAAACAGGTGAAACACTGTCTACTTGGTTTTGTGACATTTATAATCAAAGTAGAACTAATAATATAAAATTCTTCATAAGATAAGACCAAAGCGGACTCTCAGAAATTAACTTTGAATCTTAACTATAAAGCTCCACAACGTTTTGATTTTTAAAAATCCCAAATAATGTAAATTAAACATGAAAACATTAAACAGTAACATAAAAATATTATAAGGATAAAACTTGGCAACAATATATTAGTTACAACAATAGAAGGTCAAGACAGGTGTAGCTTATACCTAATTCCACAAGCAATTTGATATGCTGTAGTTTTCCAGGATTCTGCATCGACCTGTTTACCATCGGGCAGAGTGACTTTAATTGGCTTGCTATCTTTCTCTGCCTTTTCTGCCAGAATGGAATCATGCTCTGCTTTTAGTTTATTATACATCTCAAGACGCGTGTTAATATATTCAGGCCAAGGATTCAACTGCAAGACAACAAATGAGGAAACAAATAATCTGTAAATACTTGCTTTCCTTGTTAGAAATGGAAAAGAAATAATAAATATAGACAATACAAAAACAATGATTACTAATTCAACGTGGCAAATAGAGTGCCAAAATCACCAAGCATTACCTTAATCTTGTCCTAAATGAAGGTAAAAAAAGGAATTAAAAGCTCTCTTCCTATAATTTTTTCTTTAAAAAATTAAAAAAAAATAGAAAAGTATATAAATAACCATAAATATTTGGTCTGTCAACATCCTAAATGAACAATTTCTACCATTTTGCTATTATTTGCATAAGGTAATTTTTTTTCTTTTAAGATGTTCTCTCCAAGTCTTTTCTAACTAAATGATCTTATAAGTACAGCTATAAACAGTACTAGAAATAAAAACTAGCTGGCTTTTCCATTTTGTTTCAACTTGTTCAATGGATGGTCTGTGCAGTTGGTCAGACTATTTGTCCACTCACAATTCTGAACTAACCAAATATAAACTTATTTGACTTAAGGGCTCCCATTCGAGGTAAGTATTACTGAATTCAAACAGGCCATGATCACCATCATTCTTCAGAGTATTTAATCAGCAAATATAAGAAAACAACACAACACTACTGTCTGTAGTGGATACTATTAACCAAAATATTTTATATAAAACACCCACTCAGGTTCCCAAAAGTCTGGCAAAGGAAGAAAAAAAGAGACAGTAATCAAAGATCTGATTTCCTCGACTGTCAGAGACTCCAGTCTTTAAAACATTTCAAAAAGCAGGTGGTGAATCTGTGGTCACAAAATAGTCAAAACACTACCATCTACATAATTTATGATCTTCAAATGAAAATAACATGGATATTAGCTGCATACAAAAGCAAGGAGAAGGCTTAATTTTACCATGAGTTTCTATCTTTATATGGATTTAAATTAATCAGCTATAATAACAATTATAATACATGCTTTAGCACTTATTCAAGTTTGATAATGCTACACAAAATTCTACATATAATATATATCAACATAACACATACTATATGGACTCACTGTCCATCCAGCTCGGGGACTGTAGTTCCCGGTGGTCACGGTTACCCAGTATGTCAACCTCAGAGGTTAACATTTCCCTAAACATCATAGTAAAAAAAAACAAAAATAACTAGCCACAACATTTAAAAAATCTATTTTCAGCCTGTTTGAATATAACTTCTTAGAACAATTAAGTTTATCTTAAGCAAAGTAGTACCTTTTTTCCCTTATACAAAATTCCCTTCTCATTTCAATCATATTTTTCTCAGTCTTCATCTTTTGAGATGGAAAAGCCCTAATCTCTTCATAATCCCCTCCTACAGCAGTCCTTCTCTTTGCCAGTCATTTAGGTGACCTTTAGGAGCTTTTCGTTAAATTATCACAGAGGTCCATGACCCTCCATGGTAAAGCACCAACGCATTAAATAAAGCTCAGAGCCTGTCATTCTACAACCACACTCTGAAGCCCTCAAGCCGAAGAACAGTACCTGGTCCTACCTACTTGGAAGCATCAGTACAGGCCTGGCCATCCACATGATCCTCTGTATCTTACTGTAGTTGATCTCCAGATCCACTTGGCACTTCCAATTAGAATAACTAAGTGTCCAACTTAACTTATTCAACATTCACTGAGCAGACACTGTCTGTGGGGAGCCCTGGGGATGCAGAGAGGAATAAGACCTGCAGGCTGCCCTTGAGACAAGACAAGCATATACATGATGGGAGCACAGAGGAGGAAGAGGAAAAGTCTTGGACGTCTCACTGTACACTTTTCTCCAGACAGATTATTTAAAACACATATCATCACAGGCGGCACTTACAGTTCTCTATTCAGACAAGTCCTCTAATCGTACCCTTTGCTTCCTATATCCAGGCTAATTCTCAAGCTGTGATAGAACAGCATGTACTATTGTATTGAAAGTATAAAAAAGAAATTAAAGAACATTTTTCTCTTTACTTGCAAATTTTAAAATTCACATGCAACAATTTTCCCCACAATTACAGTGGGGTACAAGGGACAAAATATAAGACAAATGGTTAGACAGGGCTCTAAGTAACACTTAGTGATTCTTTATCACCCACAACTTATCCATAAGTAAATGGAAGCACTATCAATTTAGCAACGCAGAATTTATAAAAACAGCTCTTTAAAGCTAGTTTATTGTGCTACAGTACACTTCTTAAAAGCCTGTCCCTTTGTTCTTTTGCATTCTGGTAGCTTTCTAAAGAGTCTCCAATAAAACTGTTGCAATGAAACAGTCACAGCAGTTTAACATCAAAAATAAAGTCGGAAGACAAGCTTAACTGCATCCTAAAGCAGAATGCCCAGCAACCAAGTCGACTCCGGGATGCCTTTCAGAATGCCAGTCCCTTTTCACGTGAGCCCGGGGAACTGAAAGCATTTTCTCTCTACTTGAGAGGCCTTGAGATTTGTCCTGGCTTAAAACCAAACCCTAGAGGCAGGTCCAGGTGGAAACAGTGTGCACAGGGTCAAGGATCTGGGCTTTCTTTGGTTTCTGTTGTATTCAGCATAAGTGCAAACACCAAGTTTCTCTCTCTTAACCTCTCATCGGATGAAGTGATCAGAAAGCTAGCACCCACTCTGGCAACTCAGTAATGACCACAGACCCTTTTCTGCTTGTTCTCTGATTTTCACATCTAATCCCGCAGATGCTCTCACAATTCTACTCCAGTTTTCCTTTTTCAATAACACATAAGTGCAAGTCTTTTTTCTCCTCTCAGCCTTTCCTGTGCTAATTCTTCTCCCTGATTTGTCCATCTAGTGTCATCTTACCTCATGTAAACCAGAATCTTCCACAGGGTAAACCTGAGACAGTTCCCTGCCACCTGTCAATCTTTGATAATAGCCCTGAAACATTTACCTCTGCTCGACCTCCATCTCCAGATCCTTCTTTGCTCTTCTTGCCTCCTTCCTTCCGCTTCTCCTCACCAGCACATACCTAAATAAGCAAAAAAGAAATGAAAGTTTTACATTTTAATCTAATGTGACACCCCTTCAGGGTGCCCCCAAAAGTTCTGAGGATGTTATTTTAATACCTATTTTTTAAAAAGTGGAAATCTGATTTTGAAAGACTAGAAAATTTCACTGCTGTCAAAGACAAGTTAACAACTTACAATAAAAACAAGTCCTAAAAAAAGTAGGAGTTACTTGATAATGTTCAAGTCCTCAAATTTCATTTATTTCACCCGTTCCAGTGACTCTTGCTTCAGGTTTACTTGGAAATATACTAAGCATAAAGCCATGAAGAAGCACGCAATTTATTCAGTAACAGTATTTCCAGAAAAAAAAAGAATCTAATGCAATGTATACCCATCCATTCCACAAGTAGTACCAAGGGTCTCTGAGCTCACAGTATTTTGTTAAACCCTGTGGAAAAAGCAAACATAAGACCCAGTCCCTACCATGTGCAAACTTAGTCTCTCCGGGGAAACTAACGCAGACATGCGTGAGAAACTCTTGGAGGAGAAAAGTACACAGCCGCAGCACTAGGATTAGATGTCAAAGAAGCTAGGACAACAGTAAGTGTCAGGGTTTTAAAGGAGATTTCAACAGGCTAGATTTTGAGAAAGGAGGAAATGTGTTCTGGGTGTACACACAAACTCATTGTCAGAAATGTTAGGAAAAAAATGACGAGAAAGAGAGAGAACAACTAAACCAGGCTGACTAACGCAGACGATTGTTTCAGGAAGCAATGTCAGTTAAGATAGACTAGGGCTCAGAAAGAAGCAAGAACTAAAAATTACTATAGAGAATGTGGACTTCAATTAGAAGTACATGAAGTCATAGAAAGCCTTAAAGTAGTAAGTCCTGCGCAAAGGGGCAGCAAACAGCGGAGAAGGTCTACACCACTGGTTCCCGACCAGAAGCAATTTTGCCCCGCAGTGGACATCTGACAATGTCTGGAGACATTTTTGGCTGTCACAATTGGGGGATGCAATAGGCATACAGTAGGTTAAGGCCAGGGATGTTGCTAAACATCCAACAATGCACAGGACGGCCTCCCACAACAGAGAATTATCCAGTCCACAGAGTCAACAGTGGTTCAGTTGAGAAACCCTGAACTACATTACGGGATACTGTGAAGAGTATTTTCTCAGAAATGTATTACTTACTTCACTGTGACTGCTCAGAGACATCCTAATGCAAACTGCACTACAAAAGGCTTTACAACTTACAAAGTTCATCCACAAACCACCACATCGGAGCCTCACCTCAACCCTGTGAGACAGCTGTTATTTTTCTTCCCATTTTGCAGATAAGATTAAATTGGAAACAAGTAGCTGATTTTTCTAGGTGCACACAACATATAAGTGGCAGGAAAGATACCCATCCAGGGGTTGACAGTGGTCAACTCTAAGGAAGGAGGAGATCATCAGTAGTTAAGGCCTTTTGAGGGTAGAACTGAGGATATGAAGGGGGGAGACTTTATTAGAGTTTTTATATACTTGTGATCTTTGATTTTTTGCTAACAGTTTTATTGAGATATTTTCCTATACCATAGAATTCACCTGTTTAAAGTATACAATCCAGTGGTTTCTAGTGTATTCACAGTCGTGAAACTATCACCTCAATCAATTTTAGAACATTTTCATAACCCAAAAAGGAAACCCTGTACCAATTAGCAGTCACTCCATTTCCCCCTTCTCCCCAGCACCTGGCAACCACTAATCTACTTTGTCTCTATAATTTGCCTATTCTGGGCATTTCATATAAATGGAAGCATACCATATGTGGTCTTTTGTGACTGGCTTCTTTCACTTGGCACAATGATTTCAATCACCCATGTTACATGTATCAGTACCTCATTTGTTTGCATTGCCAAATAATATTCCATTGTTTAATTATTCATTTACCATTTGGATATTTTGGTTGTTCTTTCCAATCTTATAAAAAAATTACTTGTATAATTTTAAAAAACAATAAAAAAATATGACTTCTTATTTCATGCTGGCTAAAACTTCCCTTACTCTCCGGGATTCTGGATTTAATAAAATTTAAGGTTTATGTTAGTTTATAGATGAATTATGAACATAGCTTAAGTCCATTCTAATCAAGTAAAGTACTACCCAACAGAGTTATGAGATTCCCTATAGGCCTTTGCTCTACCATAAAACTGATGTAACTACTCAAGTATATTGGGTAAGAGGAGGAGCAAAAACTAATTGCAGGGCTGTCTGTGCAGATTTAAAATGAAAAAAGCATGAAATAATTTTAGTTGTCTTATTAAATGTTTTCGGTTTCAGTCATATGGATATCTCCCAAATGAATAGGAATAGTGGAAAAGAAGGAGAGAATTAACACAAAGGTTCTTCCAAGCTCTAAATCGCTCTCCCTTTTACCAATGACAATACTGGCTCAAAGAGGGTAAATTGCCCAATTGTACACAGCTAGTAAATTGTAGAGGTGTGACATTAAAACAGGTCTCCTGGAACCCTGAGACCCATTCTGTCTTAATTACAATTGGGAAGATAGTTAGCAACTGTTTTCTCTTTCCAATGAAAACAGAATAAAAAATGTGAGAGTTTATGTATTATATATTCACATAAAAGCAATCTAAAATTTCAACCCAAAAGGTGGGACACAGAACTGGATTGTGAAGCTACAGAATTACTTTCCTCAGCGATACTTAGGAGTTGAAAGAAAAGTATCTGCAGGGTGGAGATGAAGTAAATTCAGTCCCAGAGGCTGACGGCTGGGACAGGTATGTCCTCAGAGTCTAAAAGCTTGATAGAGTATCTGTCCCTGACTCGTTCCCAGGAGGATGACGGAAGGCAGGGCAGCACTGGGGTCATGAATATTGGCTACAGAATATCAGGTCTGAGCAAGTTACTTACTGTTCCTATGCCTGTTTCCTCATCTGTACGACGGGGCTAATAGCAGAACCCAGTTCATAGATATTTTGAGGACTGAATGAGTTAACGCACGTGATGCATAATGCATGCCAGAGCCGTAGTTAGCACTCAGGAAACACTAGGTATTTTGTAATTATTATTATAGATGGGAGAAATCATATATTTGTTAGCCATACATGACCTTCAATTTAGAATGGCATAGCAGAATATTTACGGACATGGACGACTGACTATAGACCATTAAGCAAAAAAGGTAAACAAGAGACAAAACAGTAAAAATATCATGTTTAAGTGAAAAAATACAGACGAAACAAGTCAATAGATAGGCACCATTTATCACACATATATTTAATTTATATAGTTCAGAATGTGCACATATGCATGCTTCCCATTCAAAGAGGACATCCTCATTTTACTGATGAGAAGATTGTGGTGGCTTTTAAGCGATGTGTCCTATCAGAGAGTTACGGCTGACACTGCTTTAGCTGAGGACCTCATCGCTTCTCATTTGGACTATTACAACAGCCTACTGCTTGTGGCCTCTTTCCAACGCACCTTCCACCCTAATGGCAGAGTGATCCTTACAACTAAAATTCACATGGATCACATCCCTGCTTAAAAACTGTCACGTGTAGAATACAATTTCAAATTTCAAACACAATCGCTGGTTGTCTAAAATCCTTCTGATCTCTGCAGCTTCCCACTCAGGCATATCTCTTGCAAGCAACCCGACGGAAAATTTACTCAGGGTGTGCCTTTTCACCCGCCTTCCGCGGAAGTCCTGCGCTGGCCGGTTTACCTGGTGAATTTACAGTCATTCTTTCAAACTCAATTCAAGCGAGTCCTCCAAAGTAGAGGCCGGCACTCCCTCTTCTGTAATCCCACAGGGTTGACCTCACTGAACTTTCCTGTTTCTCACACACCAGGCTGTGAGGCCCTCAAGGTCACGCACTGGGTCCCATTCATCTTCCCAGTTGCATGGCCCAACACAGTGCCCGGCAAAAGGACTACTTGACATTTGTTGATTATTAAGAAACTCGACCTGGTGGCGTACAAGATACCTGGGACATGTTCCTAAGCGACGGATGCCACCAAAGGGAAAGTTCAAAGTTGAAACGATCAGCATGGGTAATGCGTCATGAGGGATGCCTCCAGCACCGGGCGGCGGAGGTGTGTAACTTCTCTGGAGTTTCTCAGCTGGGGTCATCCGGCCTCCATCATTCATTATAAACCACCCAATCTTGGGCAAGTTGGATCAGATCTCCGGGCCTCGGTTTTCCCTTCCTTAAACTGGAACCCTTTACCCCACAGGGTTTTAGGAGTAAATAAGGCTCTGCAATGTTCTTTCCTCCTCAGGTGAGTCAAAAACACTAGGTGGAAGTCCGGAGTCCTAGAATCTAATTCTCTCTAGGCTTCTAATTAGATGTGTGGCTCTGAGCAAGTCACTCAAGGTCTCAGTTTCCTCCTCTGCAAAGAGAGGAAGGACCCCTGGAGGACCTGCAAGGCCCCGCCCTGCTTAATGAATGGATTATTCCTCGCCCAAGGGGGTTCTGACTTGTCCCGAATGCCATCGTCCCCCTCGAGTTCCTCCGCCCCACATGGCCCAGCCGCATCCTCCTTCCCACCCCGGGTCGGGCAACTTGGGCACTAAGGAAAGCCCCAGCCCGGCCTCCAGGTCCCACAGAGTCCGCTCACCGGCTTCTCCTCGCCTCCCATCTTCCCTGAAGGGCTGCTGGCCTTCTCCTCGGACATCGACGAACCACGAAAAGGACACGGAACCCAAAAGCGACAGTCGGGAGGAGAGGAGAGGAGAGCGGAGGCCGATCAGAGGCGGGCTGCGGTGCCCGGAAGCACTGCGCTTGCGCCACGCGGCCCGTAAAGGACCAGCTGATGCAATCTGAAAGCGCCCAAACCCCGCCTCCTAACTGCGAGGAGAACGGGCAGCCAATCGACAATGGGGGAAGGCGGGCCCTCCCGTCTCTAAACCAATGGAAAAACTTGTTGGGTGACAGCGCACTTCTAGGAAATCTGGGCGCGGCGAGCCAGGAGAAGGAACTGCCGAAGCTAAACCGGCACTCCCTGCGGGCTCTGGACTGGACCCTCGTTATAGTTTAGAAGTCTTCAATGCGCGTGCGCCTCCTTCCAGGCTGACTGTGTCTATTAGTCCAGGGCCTTTCCGGCCACCGTAGCGGATGAGGAGGGGGGCTTGGTCTGAGCGTCCGGGAAGTCCCGGGCGACCTGAGTATCATCCCTCGCTCTGGGAAGAATACCCCGAAAGAGGGGCGAGTTTCCTGCGGCTTTAGCCCTGTCTGACCTGGCGTGACTGCAGAGGTCTGGGAACTTCCCAGGGTCCTCAGTCTCTAGCAGTGAATCGAGCCTTCGTGGCAAAGCAGGCTTTCCAAGACCCGGGCCTTGGTGACGGGGACAAGCAACTTTCCTCCGGCATTGCTTCTTCCATGCCACCGGCAATCTCTAATGCATCAGAGAGCGTTTCCACAGGGCCCGTGAAAATACAGTGAAACTTTCACATGGGGAAATAAGCACGCTGACCCCACGAGTTCTCACAGAGAGGTATCAGTGTTTGGAATCGAATGAGCCTATTTTCATTTATTTTACCAGCCAATTTAAAACAGTTCCTGGTTTGAAATCAGAAGTGCGCTGAGGTCGTTTACAGTTACTGTAGTCCATCACTAAGTTTTATGGACTTTCTAAGCATCAGTCGTCGACAACTCGCCACTTTCAGGGTCATCCTTCCACGAAGAACAACAGCCTTCTAACCCGGCTTTCTCCGCTCAGTTTTCATATGGCACCAGGATAGACTTTTCAAATACAAAGATGATCACAGCAACTTCCTGCCTAAAACTCTTCAGTGCTCGTAGAATGGAAATAGTTATGGCTTTGAAGGCCCAGTTTCCTCGGCTCCCCCCCCCTCCCCCCGCAACTATACACTGAACTCTAACCAGTGACCTTTTTTCCCCCCTCAAGTCTTCTCCCCGAGATTTATTTTTTGTCGTGTGGAAATTGTTCTCGCCATCTTCACCTCTGCACGCCTCCACACGCTTTTTGCGTATTTAACACCAACTTACTCGTCTGATTTTAAGAATCGCTTTCTTAAGGAAACCGTTTCTTGACCACTTACTGGGTGGAGCAAGTCTCCCTGTTATATCTGCTGGTAGCTTCATGTAGCTCTCTTAGTAGCACCTTTCAGTTCAATTTCACAATTTTAAAAATTTATTTTATTGTCTCCTAGATCGAAAATGTCACGGAAGCACAACTTGTGTAGTTTTGCCAGATTCTAGCAGATATAAGCCTGGTACACAGTTGCTGTTGGATAAATGTTGAGGGAATTAATGAGCGTTGAAACAAATCTTGCTTGAAAAATTACCTCTTAATTTGTATTATGAAAGAAGCCAAAACCCCTATACTAATTAGATCTAGAAGAAGATTTATAATGAGAGTAGAGTATTGGTAGTACTTGGTGGGTGTTCTCCACAAGAAGTTCAGGAGTTACACACAATTTTAGTAGACTTAAGTAGACCAATCTGATTTCCCATATTTAAATTAGAATGAGAATCAACAGGATCTAGTCTTACCTTCTAATGTAAAACAATTTAATTATGCTCATTAGACATGTTTGCCTGAATAGTATCTTAATCTTAAATGAGGATAATGAATCCCAGAAAGATCAAGATTACTGAATTTGCTAGAGGTAGAACAATATAGGCTAACAATTACAGATTGTTCTTACTGCTATGCAGCTTGGTCTCTAGCAGCTTCTCTTAACCCCTTGTTCTCATTTGAGCTCAGAACCAGTCCTGGCCTGAGAATGGCAAAATGAAAAAGCAGAAGTCTCTTCTGAAAGATTGAATGTGGTGCAGGAATGTAGAAGCAGCTGTAAAAATCAGTTGCTGGTGTGGGAGCCTCTCAGGGAGGTACCCGGCTGGCGTAATGCCCTCTGGTGTTAGGAAGGGGTTCTTTCATCATATGCACATGTAGGGCTGAGCCGCGATAATGGAAGCTTCCAACAGATCTCAGATCCAGAGCACAACATGCTATTATGCAACTTTTGTGTATTTACCAACAAAAAACTGTTGATTGACATCCAGTGTTATAATTTATGTCCACTACCCTACATACTTTTTAGGACAGTGTCTTTCAACCGCTCTGCCTTGAGAAGTGGACCAAAATTATTCGTGAGAAATGCTACAAATGTTACAAATAATAGAAGATTGCACATAACCGGCTTTTTAAAAATATGAATTAGAGAAGTTTTAAGATTATCTATAATAATATCTTATTAACTCATGTAAGAATTTAAAAAAAAAAGGAAGTAGAAAGTGTGTGTGACTTTGGAAGATATGCCTGTAAAGTTGTGCTTTGGTGTTATGCATCTCAGAAAAACACTCATCTGGGACATGGCCACGTAAGTATGAATCTGATTACAGGGAGAATGGGGAGGGGTGCTCTTTTGGTTTCAAGAAAGAGACTCATTTGGTGATTTTGACAAATGAGGAATTTATTCTAAAACTACATGAAGTAGAAAGGGAAACAGGAATGTCATCTGTGTAATCAGGCCACATGGGTTACAGGAAGAACTGAACGTTTGGTTCTCATGAGAGGCTGCAAAGACTGCAGCTTGATGGTTGATCAGAATCCGCGTTCCTCTGTAGTAACAGGAAGTTGTGAGTTGGAACTCTAGTACTCTGCTAGTAACATGATTCAGTTAGTCTTGTTTTTTGCTCCTCCTATTACCAGCTGGTCAATTAACTCCATTTATGCTGCTTCAGAGACCCAAGAGGGAGAATCAGAGTGGCTGTGTAATTTGCAAGCCACATCATCATAAGTCACAGGCCGACTTGTGGACTGATTGGTTGATCCTTAAGTCAGTTGCCTTCCTTGATCTAATCAGCGATAGCTGAGAGGCTGGTCCTATGGTACAGCCATCATCATAGAGGGATCAGCTGCTTGCCCTGTTATGAACTGTGGGTGCCTTTAGAAGGAGATGCTGAGCATGCGAGGTGCTCTGAGTGATATCTCTAAAGCAAAGTGTATTTGTGATTCATTTGGCAGTATTTTTAGTTACTTGCTATAAAGAAATTTGGGTCCTATTTCACTTAAAAAGGGTTTAGAACGTTTTAATGGGAGTTTTTTGGGCAGAGGAGAGGCAGGGGTATTTAAATTCTAACAACATCTAAGAACTAGTTGTTCCATGGAATGCACTTTGGGAAAAGTGACACGACACTTATAAGGTGTTCGTTATTATGATAAAATTACCCAACGATCACATTTGGAGTGGCATAATACTTTCCAGATATATCTTGGTTTATGTTTAGTCTAGAATCCTTAGAGCTATCAGACATATGGTCCCTAATGATGTGAATTTTTTTCCTTGTGATTTCTTTGCAATTAATCCTACAAATTGTTTTATATTGAAAAAAGATGCCTAAAATAATGAATTTGATTGAAAACAATCTCAGTCATGATGCAGATCCATGCAATACAAAATACATCTCTATAGACAACAACAGGGAAGATAATGCTGATGCATATTTAGAAGATGGTGTTTACTCAGGGCATAGGCATGATACCTGTGTCAACTTGAAACTCACCCAGTAATTCTTTGAGTATTTTACGCCAGTGTTTCTGGGTTCCCTTTCAAATCTGTCCGAAAGTTCTATGGGCACTTTGAATGACAGTGTCAACCTTGAATAGGTAGTTCCAATTAGAAAGTCTGTCTGCATCGCAAAGGGGGCACTCTCCATGGTATTTGAATCCTGGCTTCTTATAAGTGAGTTATTCCAGTTCATTTAGAGACTTTGCTTCCCGTCCTCTGTTAGATTTGACTTCAGTGGATCTTAATTATTGTTCTGATCTAGTAACATCTAACACATTCCCCATATTCCACTACCTTTTAGAAAAACTTCTCTACTAGCTTTTGAAGTTACTCTATTGTGTATCTGTCTATCCGTCCCTTAAAGATGACATTTTTCCTTTCTTGCCTCTAACATAAGAAATTTTTTCTTAAGGTACCCTCTCTCTTCCTCCAGTGTAATCCGCATGTCTTTTATCTTGCTTTTAATCTTCCACTGCTCATATCTAATAGTAGAACTGAAGCCTACTTTTCAAGCTGCTCTAGTTTCTTTTGGATGTCTTAAGAATACCTGCTTCCTAGAGACTGAGACTTCAGACATAGATCTTTTTAAAGACTCAATTACCTTCTCCATTTTTGGATTTGCAATAACTTAATTGAATTTTTTCTTTACTTCAGTCACCCAAAAGAGCATGTCATCTTTACAATAAAGTCCCATATCCTTTTCTTGTTGTCAGTAACATGTACCAATTTTTTAATCTTCTTAACTCTCAAGAACCTACTTAAAACTGCGTGGCTAGTGAAGTTTCTGGATAAACCACAAAAGTCAAAAAGTTTAGTCCCTCCGAGCTTCTTCCTTTGTCCTTAAATACAGTTAAAAAACTACACAGAGAATCATGGAAGTGGGGGCAGTTGCTCTAGCTCTGCCTACCTAAACCTAGTATGAAAACTACAAATAGCACAATACTACCACACACAGTGCCCCACGCCCATGCATATCTGGGCTGCCTTTGCACTTTAACATCGTGCATATTGGCTGAAAAACACTGCAAAAGAGTAAATATTGTTCCTTTTGACAATACTGAATAGAATGCCCCAGCCTAATTTTCAGTGCAAGGAAAAGTGGAAGCAGCCACTTTCTGAGGCCACACAACGTGCTTACAAGGACGGGTGCCTGGCCCCCTTCAGTTAAATGCCCACTGTAATTACTGTAAGGATCAGCTGTTCATGACAATATCAATAGCTGCAAAACTGTTCAGGAATGTCTCAAGTCAGTTGTTCAACACAGCCATGATTAAAAGTTAAATTATATTAAATGCAATGTGGTATCCCGGATAGGATCTTAGAACAACAAAGGACGTTAGTGAAAAACTGATGAAATTCTAATAAAGTCTGTAGTTTACAGTATTGCACTAATGTTCATTTCTTAGCTTTCATAAATGGTCATATAAATATTAGAGGAAGCTGGGTGAAGGGTATATGGGAATCCTGTGTTATCTTATCAACTCTTTTGTAAATCTAAGGTTATTTTGAAATAAAAAGTCTAGAAATTTTTATTCTGAAATAATTTTATATTTTTCCCACATATACATATATTATGTATAAATTATATATCATTACATATGTTTATAAACTTACAATTATATAGACATATAAACTTAGAATTAAATACATTATATTTTTAAAAAGTGAGAAATACTAAAACTTGTTACTTCTTAATTATTTTACTACTTTTAACTATTATCTATGTCCTTGAGGTCATTTGTGTTTATTTTATGAGCATGATGAAATACTATACTATCTATCTCTTCGTAACACAGAGTTCAGACATAGAAAGCTTGAAATTGGCCAAGGTGGGAGTATTTATATCTCAGAAAGTGGAAAATCCTACAAATCAGGACTTGTTTTTTCTTTTTCCAGAGAGCTGGTTGTTAAACACTTACCAGTACACCACTGGGTATGTGTTATAAATCTGTGCTAACATGTGGGGCTCTTACTTCTAGATCCAGAATTCTTGGGTTCAAGGACAAAGGAGAGGTCTCTCTCATTTTGAACCCTTACTGACTCATTTGAAGAACTTTCGCTTCTGGTTCCTACAAGCTTGGGCTGGATAATGTTGAAGGTCCTAGTCCCTCAGGGAAGGCTGCTTCTACCGGGGAGCATGGTCATGGTTCACATAAATCGATCTGGGATCACCCCCTGGCCATTTTGGGCTCCACATGCTGCTGCTCCCACAAGCAGAATTGGGGGTTGCTTTTCTGGCCAGAATGATTGATCCTGATTACTAGGGGGCAAATGGATTTCTGCTACATAAAGGAGGATTTTGTCAAGAACTTAAAACTAAATAAATTATATTTTAAAAGGTAATAAATACTCAAAACATCACTTCTGAATTATTTCACTGAATTTAACTATTATCTATGTTCTTGATCCATTTTTTAGTACTACCTTTCCTACTATTCTGCTCATTGGCAGGCCAATAGCGACAAGGAAGGAAGGTTTGAGTGATCCCACTAGGTAGAGAATTCTGTCTAGCTGGGTCCTGACAAAGGCTAAGCGTAACTTGAATGGGTGCTCGAAGAAGGGAGCTAGGCAGAATTGGCTACATAACTTGCAAGAGCCCAGAGCAAAATTAAAATGTGGGGCCCCTTATTCAAATATTATCAAGAATTTCAATATAGCAAGAGCAGAGCACTAAGCAAGTGCAGGACCCTTCTAAGTGTAGGGATCCATGCGACTGCACAGGTCGTGCATGCGTGAAGCTGGTCCTGGTGTTATGATTACTAATTTAGCCCTCATGACCAGAAAGAAGTGTGGACTGTAGCAATTATGTTTCATTTTACTTCTTTCTTTTCTTTTTCCTTTCCTCAGCTTTTCCTACTATCATATATGAAGGACATCAGGGATGGCTAACATTTTAGGTTTTATGCAGAAATATGATTGAATGGACATCAATCCGTGATGACACACAGTCTTAAAAGACTTCATGTGTCACTTGTGTTGGAGACATAAACTTTTCACATGGATCAAAAATTAGAGAGGATGTTGAGGGGGAAGAGGTGTGGTCTGTATCAACGGACTCCTGTGCCATTGGCTTCTGGTTGCTTCCAGCCAATAGGACCCTTAACAGGAAATGGGAGGGTAGAGAACAATATCAGGGCATTTATTCCCCTGGCTCTGCCCTGGGAGGAGGTTGCCTTGGGCTGCTGATGTTTGACTACCAAAGGTCACTGCTCATTTCATGGCAATCCTGTCTACACAACTCTTTCCTTCTAGGTTCCAGTAAATTCTGACTTTCCTCACCCCTCCTGGCCTAGGAGTGGCTCCAGATTACCCACTATTACTGGCCGAAGGTTCCTGACTCTTTATATCTCCCCATCCCTTTATAACTCATTGTAAATAAACACTCTTTAAGTTAATTTGAGTTTGTCGTCTGTTTCCTGTTGGGACCTTGTGTGATATATTTGTGTTCCTTAGCTACAAAATGGGGTAAGAATAACACATGATTCCAGAACTTGTTGGGAGAATGAAATGAAAGTAGATGTATGAACAGTACTTTGCAAACTTTAAAGGGCTATAAAAGTTAATTATGTTTGGGAAAATGAATGTTCTGGCTAATTACCCTTCCTAGGTTTATTCTAGGTTCATTAGGAACTGTTCTGAAAAATCCCCCTGAATTAATCTTCACTTTTGTCATATCTCTTCTTTGCTGAGAACCTTACGATGTTTTTTCATTGCCTGGAGCAAAGGTTGTCTTTTCCTAGCATAAAGGACCTTCACAGCCTAGACCCTAATCACTTTCTGTTTTATCTTTCTTCTCTGCCCTCATAAATTCCAGCCAAACGGATGTACCCTGGGAGAGCTGACACACTGTTTTCCTGTGTCCTACACTTTTCCCACCTGGTCATGTACTTACCCTTTCAGATCCGTCTAAATCTTGCCATCTCTCAATGCCCAACAGCAGACCTTAGCAAACTCATAGTTAGCATTTGTATCTAGAGCACATATCGGGTATACGATTCTCTTGGAAATTTATTGAATGTCGGGAACCTTAATGTGCCTCATGGCAGTTAAGAACCACATTTTCAGAGTTTCTCACCTTACCCTCTTTCTGTGCAGGCCCGTAGGACTCAGCCTACTTGTCTTTCTTCTTAAGATCCCAGAATCCACTTTATTTCTGGAGATTTTTCTCCCTCCAAATGGATTGTGAGATGAGATTCTTCTCACCTGCTCTCTTCTAGTATGTCTCTGAAATGAAGTCCAAGTGTTTCTTATTTTAAGTATTTGCATTTGCCTTCGTAGAGAGTAGATGAGGGAATGACAGAGGTAGCAAATAGGGAGACAGTTGATGAATTTCGCAATATTCTAATATTCTCCATCCTTAGCCTGTTTTTTCTGGATCCTTTCCTGCTCTGTGGTTTGCCCCTTTTTCTCAGCGTGGAGCTCAAGGAGCATCACTTCTTTCATCCCTCACCAGTCAAGGGCCCTCTGTCTGCAGGATGGTCATTTGTATCTCAGAGGGTTCCAGTCTAGGTGCCTCTCATTTAAACATCTGTGTTCCAGGTGGAAAACTCATCTCAATAACAACTACTACTTTTGAGCAACTTATTTAATCCTCACAATTATTCTGCATGGTACCTCATCATTGTGGAAGCAGATTTAGGTAAGTTAAGCGGTTTAGTTATAGTTATACAGTTAGTGAAAGCAGGGCTAGGAGTAGATCACAGGTCTATTTGTCTCCAAAATGGGTTTCTTCTACTCTTCCAAACTGCATTATCCCAACACTAGGATATATCCTGGCAATCACAGACTATCGTATGAAGGCACTCCTGTTGTTATTTTGATCTGTTTGTATCTTTTATAATTTTTAATCTTTATTTTAAGTATTTAAGAGTGTTGTCTCCATATTATTTATAAAGCTAACTGAAGAGAGAAGCATTGTTTTATACGTCAGCATTTTAGCCATTGCACCTTTACTAAGGGTTTAATGCATAAGCATGTGTTTACTGTATATTTATTGGTTAATTGTTCCAGAAACATTTTCAAGAATAAATAGGTTATCTTACCTGTTTTATTTTTTATGTATAGTGTAAGTGGGATCAGAATTCTACTTTTTCTTGGCTGAATGACAATCTGGCAAGTAAAGAATGATCTCAGTACATGAAAACAAAACTGAAAGATGTCTAAAGTTGTGTGTCTCTGAGGGGCTACATAGAAATGGGGTAGTACTAAAGGAGGTCCCAGACAAGGAGGCAGAGTTTAGAGATGATGGCCAGTGTATAAAGAGTTTAGACTTTTTTCCAGGAGCAATGAAGAGCCATAAGAAGGATGTGATTTATCAGATTTATTTTAGGAATGTCACTGGCTGTAGCATAGAGAATGGATTGTAGTAATGTGAAACTGCAGGCAAAGAGAGGTGGTTTCCTTTATTTGAGATCTAGCTTTACTTCCTCACCCCCTCACCACATTATTGTACTAGCCAGGATGCATAATCCTGTTAATCAGAGGGAAATTGAGTTTGAAACTCTACAGTGGATTCCACAAAGATTATGTTTAGAACCTAGAGAATCGCTAGAGTACATCATCACACTTCCATGACAAACGGTCCCGTTCGATGTAAAACTGTGGCAATCCAATAAAGACAAGACCAGCAAAGACTCCTATCCCATGGGAATAAATATTTGGATCTCTCTACCATCTAAAGAATCCAGAAGGGAACTTGAAATGAATGGGGGAAGATGACAGCTATGATTACCAGCTTCAGGCTAGTGAACAGCTACAGAAGTAGGGATTGTAGCAGCGATGCTAAATATTACTTAACTTTTTCTTTCCCTCCTTCTTTCCACTCTTCTCCACTATATGAAGAATATTGATGCTAGCTAGCATTTAGTTTTCAGGTGAGGTCATGAATGAATGGATATCAACCAGAATAAAATGGTTTGTATGTGTTGGTGACACAAAGTTTTCGTTTGAATTAAAGACGAGAATGCATGCTGAGGGTCAGAATGGATGGACTGTGTTGTAGAGTTTCTGATTTTTTCCCCTAGATCCACTTCCTACTCTTCCAACATGTCAGATTGGAGGCTGACATTGTAGACAGAATGTTTGTGTCCCGCCAAAATTCACATGTTGAAATCCTAACTCCCAATGTGATGATATTAGGAGGTAAGGCCTTTGGGAGGTGATTAGGTCTTGAGAGTGGAGGCCTCATAAATGGGGTTGGTGTCTTTATAAGGGAGATCCTAGAGAGCTCCCTCACCTCTTTCACCATGTGAGGACGCAGCATGAAGATAGCCATCTATGATCCAGGAAGTGGGCTCTCAGCAGACACTGAATCTTCTGGCAACTTGATCTTGGACTTCTCGGCTTTCAGAATTCTAGTAAATAAATTTCTGTTGCTCATAAGCCACCTAGGCTATGGTATTCTGTTATAGCAGCCCGATTGGATTAAAACACTGACCTTCATCATATTATCTTCTTGCCTTCTCAATGCCCGTTGGATTCAGCCAATGAGAAGCACCAGCAGGAGATCAGAGGAGTGAGGAGACTGAAAGGGGTATATTTGTTCCCCTAACTCCTTCTTTACAGGGTCTTCATGGCTTGGCTGCATCCCTTGACCAAATGTCACAGCCCTTGTCAGGCTGTCTTCCCTGAACAGCTCTCTGAATCTGCTGGTTAGAGAAATGCTCCCTCCCATCACCCCTCCAAGAGTAAGGGTGGTATTATTATTATTATCAGTTTTAAGTAATGCACTATCTCCTGTGTTTTCCTTACATCATGCCCATTCTTTTGCTAATAGCCCTTTTATTAAATTTTCTTCAAATTAACCAGTTTGTGAGTGCCAGCTATTCCTGCCAGGATCCTGATAATCCATGAAGCTTGGAGTTAAGCTCACTGCCAAGTTTTAAAAATTGGCCCCTGCAGTGCCCTGTAGTCAGGGGGATTCGATGCCTGGTGTCTGGCGGACCAGGGCTTCGAGGCACTGGGCTAGAGACACAGCGTGGGCAGTGATTCTTTGCTTCCTTTAACTCTTTAGTTTTCTGCTTAGTTTTGCCAGAGAAGAGAATGAATTCTTTTGGAAACAAGAGCAAGTTTGACACACACACGAAAAATCATATGCCTCTTGCCTACTAGGAATATATTTGAATAGCTTTTTGGAAGTTCTGGACCTCTTCTCCAAAGGGCATACTTTCCTCCAAAGACAGTTGTAAATTTGTAAAATTATGCGTCTGTCTTTGGTGTCCCTCCCTTCTCATTTCTTTGTGGGGTAACTATGCCACTCCCTGAAGGCACTCAGGAACCTCACACTCTTCTATACTCACCACCTTCTGAAAACTAGCTCCCAGGAAAGGCTCTGAATTCATTTTCACTGAATGACTGCTTGACTTTGACATGTAACCTCACTGAGATAGCAAAGCCTTTGGCTAAAGAAGAGTTTTCTCGACCTCAGCACTGTTGACACTTTGGGCCAAATAATTCTTTGCTGTGGGGGGTGGCTATTTTGCGCATTGTTGGATGCTTAGCTATATCCCTGGCCTCAATCCACTAGATGTCAGCAGCACCCTTCTCCTAGTCGCGATAACCCAAAATGTCTCCAGATATTGCCAGATGTCCTGTGGGGACAAAATCACTCACAGTTGGGAACACTGGTCTAAAAGGATGAAGTTCCACCTGTACAATCTTTGGGCATGATCAAACAGAAAGAAAAAATATGTATTAGGGCAATAATTGGGAGATCCTTCTTAAAATATGGACCTTGAGTGCTCGTTGGTAAAGGAGCACCTGGTTTTCTAACTGAACTGTATGGTCAGATCTTTTTTCCTCCAAACAAATCTGCATTGTCCCTGAACATTTCCTACCTAGCAATGAAATTATCATGACTTGTGATTATGAATAAAAATATGTTTTCAATTCCTGTTTTGCACAGGAATATATGAGTGATTTACTTATGCTTTTGAAATGTCCTCTGTATTTAGAGTTCTCCAGAGAAACAGAAGCAATAGGATGTATGGGGAGAGAGAGGGAAAGAGAGAGAGACAGACAGAGAGAGAGAAATTGTGATTTATTGTAAAGAATCGGTTCATGCAATTATGGAGGCTGAGAAGTCCCAAGATCTGCAGTCAGCAAGCCGGAGACAGGGAGAACCAATGGTAGAAGTACCAGTCTGTAAGCTAGCAGGCTTGAGACCCAAGAAGAGCCGATTTTTCAGTTCACGTCTGAAGGCAGGAAAAGACTGATGTCCCAGCTCAAATAATTAGGCAGGAGGAGTGTTCTCTTACTCAGCCTTTTTGTTACATTCATGCCGTCTTGTGATTGGATGAGGCCCACCACATTAAAGGAGGCCAATCTGCTTTACTCAGTCTACTCGTTCAAATGTTATTCTTATCCAGCAACACGCTCAAAGACACACCCAGAAAAATGTTTTACTCAATGTCTGAGCACTCTGTGGCCCAGTCAAGTTGACACAGAAAATTGACCGTCACATCCTCCAGTCGTTTTGGACAATCCTTAATTATCTCCCCAAGAACTGAACTTGGCAAGTTGATACCAGGATTTCAATCTGAACTACTGAGCTACTTCCAGGACATGTATAGTCGGCTGAGTTCTTCAATGAGAAGCAGCTTGGAGGGTTAATTAAAGTGGAGCTTTCTGTTAGTATAGCCTCCCTGGAGCCAACAAGACCGTGGTGCCACATTCATGCATCCCCCTAGCCATAGTGCCTCCCTATTTCTGGCCACTTTTCTGAAAGAGCCAGATAGTAAATATTCTTGGCTTGCAGGCCAATTCAGTCTCTGTTGCAACTACTCAACTCTGTCATTGTAGTACAAAAGCAGCTATAGGACACTATGTAAACAAAAGAGCTAGCTGTGTTCCAATAAAGTTTTATTACAAAAACAGGTGGCTGGCCTGTGGGCTATAGTTTGCTGATTCCTGCTCTAGAGCATTGCTCTCATCTGTGTGGTTGTACTTGGGTTGCTGGCACTTCTGTATTTCAACTTGCAAAAATAGGAAAAAGATAATGAAATTGCTCATGCCAAATTTGTTAAGGCCCAGACCCAGAAGTGGCACATTGTCACATTTACTCATATCCCATTGGTTCAACCTTAGTTGCATAGCTGCTCGGGAGACGGGGGAATCCAGTCTCTACTTTGATGGTCATGTACCTAGCTTATTTTCTGTCATTGTTGGGAAGAACCGATTTTAGTGGAAAACCAGCAGCCACTGCCGCATGAGAACAATCACTTAGGAGGTAATTCTGCAAATTACGTAATGAGTCTTTCTGTTTTGCAAGTTTTATTTAATTAGGAAATTATTTTTTCTTCATTTGAAATAATTCTCATAAAGTGTTTTCTGAGAATGTAATAATATATAACTGAATACTTATACACAATTTACAATTTAGACCTTATATTCCTTAAGAAATATTTACTAAGTACCTGCTTTGTTCTAGGCTATTCTGTGATTTATGCCTTTGGGGAGTTCACCATGTGCTTAAATAAATAAAATATCTCAACATAAAGGCTATCAATAATATTCAATTACTGGATCAGCTAACACATTCTATAAATATTCAGAGGAAGAGATCATTCATATCTAGGATATAACTTTCTGTCTTCACAATGAGTTGGCAGAGTTACCTTGTTTTGCGTGGAAACAGTTGGGAGCTGAAATTTGAAAGACTTGTCCTCAAACCATTGCTTTTTGAGTCATATATTTTAGTATTATAAGTACTTGATTTCAAAGGACAGAAGTCCACTCAAGATAGTTTAAACAACAAAAAAAAATGGCATGATCAGATCCAGGGTCTTTGATGATGCCAGGCTACTGTCTTTATCCCTGCTTTCTTTGATATTCTAGCTTCGTTTTTAGAAGAGTTTTTTTCATGTGCCTGGAAAAATGGCCACTGGCTATTCAAAGTCTGTATTATCTTTACATATTTATAGGTCAAGATTCCAGAGGAAGAGGAAGTATTTTTCCCTGTGGCTTCAGCACAAGTCCCTGAACGAGTCACTCTGGCCAGGAGGAAGGCAAACTAGGACTGGCCAAGCCTTGGTCATGAACTTCTGGGGCTGTGGGAGACTGGATCAGTCCCATCCAAGTGATGCAGAATGGAGATAGGTAGTTTTCCAAAGGAAAGGTGGGAAAAAATAGTCCGATAAATTTGTCTTCTTTTCGGCCACGCATGTAATACACAATTACATTCTTATTTTATAAAATTGCACACTCCTCACTACATTTTAAAAAGGCTCTATTGACAGTATGTTATCAATCCTTGAGTGATAGGTAGGTAGGCAGATAGATAGATAGATAGATAGATAGATAGATAGGTAGATAGATAGATAGGTAGATAGATAGATAGATTTGAGCATCAATGATAGGCTCAATATAACTCTGATCTTGCACAAAAGAATAAAATCCTTCTTGGTCTTTTGTGGTATTATTTCTTGCCTTTTTGGCTTTTGTGGGGAACATAAAAATGTAAAAGATGAACACACTGGATTTGGAGTCAGTAGACTTTGGGTAACCTCTAGCTGTGTGACCCTAAGCAAGGATATGACCACTTTGGTTCTCACTTGTCGTAAGTGTTAAGTGAGGAGGAACAAGGTGATCCTCTAGATTCCTCTGTGTCTTAAAATTCTAAGTATTTGTATGTATGAGGCTGTAGTAATCAATGGTGACTTCACTGGAATTGTTGATTATTCCAGATGTATATAAACTGAGAAGCCACTAGATGTCATCATCTCACAATTTTTTTTACTATTCAAACCATATTTTAAATGCCAGGAAATCTGGGAGCTGAGTAGGACCTTAAAAATCATATTTATTCCATCATGTCAATTAATTTAAAACAAAAATAGACTATGTGGACTGGATAGATCAAGCGACTTAGCCACTTTCATGTAGCTAGTTAGCATTAAAACCATATTTCTCGACTTCTATTCCAGCGGACTTTCCTCTCTTTAAAGTGAAAAATGCTTGGAAATGACGTTTTTGATTCAGTTATCAACTTTTATAATTATTTTTTCATTTTCTTTTTGAACTATTACTTACAGTAATTTTGGGATCTGGGATAGACTGTTAAAATTTCCCTGATTTAAAATAATACCAATAACACTGGACCAAAAAAGTAATATTACTCATAGATTATGGCTCTGCCTTGAAACCTGTTTGCAGATAATTTATAGGAGGATGTACGAAATTGGGTATATGTGAAAGGAAATGGAAATCAAAGTTCACAAACGCATAGCTTATCTGAAATTTAGACTTTGGCAACCTCAGGTTTTCCTTTCTTGACATGGCCCTGGATGGAAAGTAAGTTGAAAAGTGCTTTTTTTGAGAAGTGAAATAACTTTTTTAAGGCCTCTGCATCAAACCCATTAACATTAATTTCTACGTCATCCCTCGAACCTTATCTAACATGCAGTTCTTAATAAACATGGTTATCTAATTCTTCAATTAGATGTCTCCAGGGGATTTGAGATAGAATTGGGACTGTCAGAGGTAGGTCCTGTAGAGTAAGGCGTGACAACAGATAGCCTGATTAGAAGAAGAAAGGGGGAAACGGCTAGACTCAAAGAAACAAAACTGTATTACATCATTATAAAACAAGAGAAGTTCATAATGACAGCCTTGTGTCTTCAAGAAAAGCTTAAGTTATGTTGACTATCCTTTGTAATACATAAACTTTTTGAAAAGAATTTCTTACAAAATGGTTAAAATGGAGTTTTGGTGTCCAAAAGGAATAAGTTTTGCTCATATGAGAAAGTCATTTATGTAATGATGATAAATGTAAAGTTACAATAAATCCTTTTTTCAGGATGGGGGTGGGAATGGATCATGTATATCAATAGCGAGTCTATTAGTACTGGCTTCGTTTCCTGAGTAAACTGGGATTAATAATTCTGCATAGGAGTGCTGTGGGATGTTTGAAAGAGGGTGGAAAGTAGAAAGTGCTATATAATTGTAAGCGATCAAGATGATGACAGTAAGGAAAAGTGAATGCATACACCCTCCCCAAAAAAGCTCTGCCTAAGGAGATGAGCTGAGAAAATTGAAGAGCTCAGATTTAAAAAGACAGAAGAACAGAAAGGGGGGCCGTGGGTTAACTTCTCCGTGGATGGTGAAGTAGCAGGACTGCTCTTCCACTTTCCAGGAGATAAGAAGTGATCCAAGAGATTCTGCCAGAGACAGGGAAATAGGAATGCTCTGAACCAATCCTGAGGTGTCACCCATCTCTGTTCATGAATGAGTGTAAACCTGTGGCCCTCCAACTGGGATGGAGCTCTGTGAATCTAAGGGACCAGCTCTTGCATTTTTCCCCATTATTTTTTTCCCTGCTCAATACCAACATGGAGGAACACCAGGACCTGTGTAGTGTCTTCCTTAGGCTATTTTCAGTTTTATTTTATATCTGCCCTGTGTTGGACAACTTCGGTGTTCTGCTGTTTTTTCTATTGTATATGGTCAGGTTGCAGTATTTTTCTCCCTCTTTTTTAATCCTCTTAACGAACGTATACTTGAAAAATGAAAGTTGCTTGTTGCAGGAAGATTCTAGTTGGTTTCAAGGAGGAAGCAAGACAAGTTGGCCATCACGTGTGTCTGCATCTCTCTTGTATGTGTTGATTGAATTTCTATACTATTTCCTCAAGTCACCTCACGTACAAAATTGTTATGATCTCAGAATCCAGGAAATAAACAGCAAATGTGCTTTATTTCAATGTGGGAATTTCACATTCTGTTGTCTATTACTGGAAAAAAAATTTACTTTCTGCATAGTTTGGTTATGGTTATGGTGGCACCAGTCATGTTGCTGTGTTAAGGTGGTGTCAGCATTCCCTTTATAAACTTCCTTTGTCAGGCTCTTGTAACTTGCCTGTAAAATTCTGCCTCGAGTCTGTGACTTGCTCTCAATCCTAGAGGGTTTTAAGAAAGAAAAAAATAAATATATCTTAAATTGAATAAAATATTAAAGAGCCAACTTGATTAACAGTGGCAATCTCGAATTGTTCAAATCTAGTTGCTATTTTTTCATGAACTCCAAATCCTGAAGTGTAATTTTTGAATTCAGGAAGTTCTCTCACTCTGTGTGACTGTTAGTTCTGTTGGAAGTTCATCTTTGCATCAGAGAAGGACATTTTATCTCTGCAGGTAAGCCAACTCAACATCTGGGTGAGAGAATAATTCAATTTTTTAAAAACTTGTTTTTAGTAAAGTCTTGTAAGGGTTACACAGTGGAAGGGCAGAAAACCCAAGGGCAGGGAGGAACCATTTATTAGTGTTCCGATGCT
Source organism: Equus caballus (assembly GCF_041296265.1). Taxonomy (NCBI): domain Eukaryota; kingdom Metazoa; phylum Chordata; class Mammalia; order Perissodactyla; family Equidae; genus Equus; species Equus caballus. The sequence goes on from NC_091704.1 coordinate 45,971,056, forward strand.
GTCTTTCTTCAACCTGAGAGACAAACTCACAGAAATCCTGCTTCAATCACCTTTTCTCTCTTGAGCTATTTGCGTATTTTTTCCCTTTTTAAAGTTTTAGCTCAAATTCTACTTTTTATTTTAATAGCAAGGGACTTCTGGGGGCAGAAGTGAACAGAAAGAACCACACATCAAATTCACTTTGTAAAAGTGTCTCTGATGGCTTATCAGTGAGTAAGCCAGCGTGTTGTGGAAGTGAAAGGCTTTTTCAACTGAACTGTCTTTCTGGAAAACTTTAATTTTAACTGCCAGTTTGTCTGCACTCCTCAGTTTTTAACCTACCAGCTCAGTGATAGCGTGGGTGACCCTGAGGCTTTTGTTGAATTTACTTTCAGAGATCAAGGCTCTGGTCGGGACACTCTCCCTCTGGGGAGGTTTTCTGCTCTCTCTGACTTCAAAGCAAACTGAGCCCAGAGAGAGATAACAGGCATAGTGGGGGTATATGAGTCAAATTTTCGTCAAGAATATTTTGAGGTAGGGTTCTCAGGATGAACCAAGCTATGTACAACTTTTAATCGCCTTCAAAGCTCTAAAAGATAATGGTTGGTTTTAGTAAGTTAAATTTGAATTGAAAGCCAATGAGTTGAAAAAATAGCAGCTGTGTTATAGGACCCTAAGCTAAATGTACATCTGGACAAAAGGAACTTATTCAAGGTTCTACAAGCAAAGGAAGGAACTTGGGGTGGGAAAGAGGTCAGAGAAGCCCTGTTACCACCTTGCTGGGTGATTTTTGCTAAGTTGCTACACTTCTCTGAGAATCAGTTTCTCTCTTCATAAAAAAAAAGAAGAGCAAACTATCATGATAATAGTTATTTTTTGTCATTTATGCAGGGATTCGAAAACGTTTTCTGGAAAGGTCTAGATAGCAAATATTGCCAGCTGTGCAGACCACATGTTCTCTGTCCTAGCTACTCAGCTCTGTTCTTGTAGCTAGAAAGCAGCCATAGACAATATATAAATGAATGGGTGTTACTGTGTTCTGATAAAACTTTATTTACAAAACCTGGTAGCCCACAGGCTATAATTCTGACTCCTGGTTTAATGCATGCTTGCATACTTATCATGTGCTAGGTACTGTGTTATCTGCTTTACATACATTAGTGCACCTAATGAGGAAGGTACTATTATTGTCATGAGCATAAGAATGAGGAAGTAAAAGCTTAGAAGGTTAAGCTTCTTGTCCAAGTGCACATAGCTAGTAGAAGCCAGAACTGAGTTTTGGCATCAAGTCCACCTGCCTCAGCTTCTCTTTTCTTTAGACGGACTTACCTTTCTACCTAGGAGAGCTTCCATAAGGGAACTGCGAAGTCCCAGCACTCTAGACTAGGAAATGTAACCCTAATCTTAACAACTCCAGCTGATGAGTGCCATTGAATAGTTTGCCACAGAATGTATTTTTCAGATGATTCTTGGAATTTAGCTTGGTAATATGGGTCAAAATAATTTTTTTTCTGATATGCAACTATACTTGTTTCACCCATATTTTAGCTTAAAGCAGAGGGATTCTCCTTCTCTCCAAATTTATTTAATAATTTTTCCACTTGTTTTTTCCCCTTGAAAGCAAGAGAAGAACTATGAAGATGCACTATTTACTTAGACCTGAGTTTCTCTTTTAAGTGGGAAAAACCCAAAGCATATTTTTTCTGTTTCCCCCTGCCAAGAGAAAAAGAAAAGAAAAGAAAGAAAAGAAATGGAAACAATGAGAAAGCCTTGGCAAGTACCATAGAGATGGTGAATTGTAGTTCAACGTGAATGCCATTCCCATCCTCTTGTGTGATTTGACAATCACTGAAGGGCCTGCATTTTCAGCTGTATGGCATTTGTAATGTGGAAAAGTGTATACATTTTTACAATAAGGTTATTGGATTGACTCAGGCAAAACAGCTCATTTGGCAAGACTTAGAAGTAGACTGAGAATCCAACTTGGTTTATCTCCATCAGGGAGGGGAGAAGGCCCTCAATATCTCATATCTTCCAGCTGGCTCTGCCTAGCTCCCAGGGCAGGCTGGGACTGAATAAGAAGACAGTAGAATATTTACTAGAAAATTGCCCACATTTTCAGTGCTATAGAAAGAACCAACTGTCAAGCTTTTCTGTAGACTGGCTGTGATCTGTGATGTCCTTCACAACTCTTTTTTTGGATTTCCCAGGCGATCTTATCAGAGGGCCTCTGAAAGGGAACTTGGGCTCAGAGGAATGTCTGTAATGCATCAAAGATCCCCAATGAAACTGACCTAGGCCCGGTGAACTTCCTCACTGCAAAGGTTACCTCTTAACCAATCAGGTCTGGAAGGGCACAAACAGGCCCTAAGATCTGGGCTTCCAGAACAAAGTATACATACATCCCCACGTCTGTATAGTCCATGGCTGGGATGCCTGGAGCATCCTTTCTTCATGATGGAGCCATTCTGGCTTCTGAAACTTGCTGAATTCGCCCTGGCGTTTGGATTGGAGTCATGAATGTTTTGTGGACAGTAAACCTTCCTGGCAATTCTCTGAAGGTCTTCTTGGATTAACTCTGTTCAAAGTCTGGTTCAACCAAATCAGCATTTAGAGTTTATTTTCCGGGACTAGTGATACAGGTGCATAGTTGCCACTATCATCACCATCAAGCAGTAAATAGTGACCTGTTTGGGGACATCAGTGCCATCACCTCTTTTTCTAGAATCTCTCACTTCTATGAATCTCCACATTCGGGGGTCCCCATGCTTATCCCTCATTTTGATGCCCCACCCACGCCTGGCCTTTCCAGGCTTGCTATATCTCTCTGTATCTTACTCATTTCTCTAACCCTGACACAGACATGTTATTTGTGTTGGCATAAAGTCTCATTGCATTGTTTTTAGGAAAATTAATCTTCCATTTTTTTATTGCAATTAGATCTGAAGGGGGAAAAACTAGATAAAATTTCTCATCGCTTTGTTTCTGACTAACAAAGGAATGCCAACAGTACACTAGGTTGAATGATAGTTCTCCAGGAGAAGCAATTAATATATGTATAACATTAAGGTACATGGTTACATTAGAAATAACGTTAAACTTTTGAAGACCAGATGTTTCAGGAGGAACTCCCTACAAATGAACTAGAAAGTACATGTTTATGATAACAGGATGCAGAATAAGCTATACCTGTAAACCATTTCATCTCTTTATAGAGAAGCCACCAGGGCAAAAATGTGATATTTGAATTCTCGAATTATCTGGAGTGTTTAATTAATTATCTACTTATTGATGTAGAATTGTACTTCTAGGAAATTATAGAGCTTATTTTTATGATTGTTCCCACAGAGAGGTAATTATCCTCTTCTTTTTTATTTCTGGTAAAATTTAGTTTGCTGGAAAGAGTAAAAGATGCAATAAGATTAAACATTTAATTACAAAGCAGCAGCAGAGAAATTTTTCAATTCTTCTATCGTGTTGTTTAGAAACACATTTCATTTTAATCTGTTGTTTTGGTAAGTTTATCTGAATTACATTTCTTCTAAATATACAGTAGGGTCAGAGTTTCCCCCAGAGAATCATACTATCCAAAGCAAATTAAGTTAATGACAGAGTAATACTACTTCCTCCCTAACCAAAATTTTTTTTCTGTTTATAATAGTGATATATATTCACCCAAGAACATTTGGATGATAGATAATATTATATGAAATTGTATAAAAATGTCATTCATAATCCCACTGCCCGTGAATAACCAGTGTTACCATTTGATACCATTCCAGCCCTTATTCATTCTTGTATACACCAGTGTGCATACAGCAATGGGGACATAATAAGAATATTAACCCAAATTTAACGGGATTGTGTCATCATCTGCATAGTTTCAGCCTCCAACTGCAAACTCCCAGCTCCACTTTAGCCCAGTTATTTCTGGGAGTCTCTGAGGTGTCCCAAATAAGATCATAAATAGTTTCTAGTGTGTTATTCTATTTCTCTTACTGCTTTCTTCTGCCCTTGCTTCTTGGTCACTTCAGCATCTAGAAGAATGGCTGGTAAAGAGAGCTTCTCAATAAACATTTATTGAGGTATTCAGTAAATAAAAAGTACCCTTGAGGGACATACCCCAACAGTGTCCCAACTGCTGGTACTCTTTCTGGGGACACTGTTGTCCCACTAAGGGTGCAGTCTCCTCATGCTCTTTCTGAAGTTCTCACCACGCTGAAGGTGCTAGAAGGATACTTCACATAGAGTTGTGGAGAAGGCCCCAATTCCTAGCTCCGTGCCACACCTTGTCACCCAAAACATCAATGCCTTACTGAGCAGGTCCCCATATCTCATGAAGTCCCTTTTGGAACGTTTCCTTCAGCTTCTGCCCACAGTCCCTCTTCACTAGACTCAGACACAGTGTTGGGAATAACACTGGAAACAGAAACGATGTCTCCTCCAGTTTTGTGTCCTTATTTCACTTCTCTCCAAACATATTCACACAGTTGAAATTTGGTTATAGGAGAGAAAAGAAATTACATAATTGGGACTCAGCAAATATGTTTAGAAGGCATGAACAGTGGGTAAAGTCACCTCAATGCCTCAGTGGCATGTTTTGCCTGAGAAAGTGGGAGAAAAGCAGTACTATCTTATTTACCTTGGTTACCTCTTGGTGATAGTGGTAGTAAGTGCTATATTAGAGCTGTACTTTCCTCTCTGTATTCTTTTTTTAACCTCAACTAGATCATCTACCTTCTTCATTTTTTCCTTCTAGAATCAATGCCAGTCCTCCATCCCAGAATACCTCTCTCTCTCTCCGTCTCCACACATGTGTATGCACTCACACATTAGAAGGATCATTTCCATCCATAATGGACCAATAGGATGAGGTTTGACCTCTCACTTTCTCTCTCCCTTTTTTTCCAGGCAGTCTTTCTGAGAAGCTGACAATGTTAGTGAGCTGACTTCCCTCTGCTGTTTCCTGTCATTCTTTTTCAATGGATCTGTTTTGATGAAATTTTCATGTTCTAGGCCTATTTATTTATTTATTTTTGGTATTGGATTAATTCAATTTCTTGAATTGTATAATCAGTTTCACTTTTCTTATGATTTACACTATCCATTTGCTGAGGCCAGACTCATCCCTTGAAGCAGAAGGAGATTTTAGTTTATGCAAGACAAAAGGAATCAAGTTCATTTTAATATGCAATATCAAATACTAAAGGGAAAGAAGTGATGAAAGTTTCAGTTTTGGAAACACAATGATTGTTTCTGTTCCTAGCACTTTGGCATGTGAGAACTTTTCGAGGTCATAATTTGAATCATAAACATGATGCCTTTGGGGGCTGGCCAGCTCCAAGCATGCCCGAAGACTTGGGGATGCCTTTCACCTCTAGCAAAGCCTCTCCCAAGAGCCCTTTCTGGGTCATTGGGGTGTTTTGCTGTTGAAGATTGAAGAACAAAAGTGCGGACAGTATCCAGGAAAGAAAGTAATCTGGGATTCCTCAGAATGATTTTGAAAACTATCCCAAATCTTATTTTTATTCTTTCCCTGCATGAACTCAGTCCTTGGCTCATATCAAATGCTTTCCTGCCTCTCTGTCTTCTCTCATGTCATTCCCAACTTGGCACCAAGGCCATGGGTAAGATACTAAAATGGCGCTCCCGACCGCATCCCTGAAGCCACCTGTGACCTTCAAGGCCTGGATTGATCCCCTCCATTTCTTTGTTGCCTTCTCTAACTGTTCTAGCCCTTATTGAGTTTCCTTTCACTCTGATCACCTCCAGCATTCACAGTCTGTATCACACTAATTAGCTATTTGGTATGGGTCCAACTTATGGACTGGAAATCAGAACACTTATGTCTTAGCCCAAGTTCATTTACTAGGTAAATGTCTTAGGTCATATCACCTTTCTGACTTTTGTGAGTCTTATTTTTCTGATATAAAAAAACGGAAGAGTAGGTAGTTATCTCTAAGATGAGATTTAGTTTAATTCTATTACTTCTGCTGCTCATGTAGATTTTAACTGCACACAGAGCCACACCAGACAGTTCTATCTTTCTCGTGCCTACCTGAATGCTATATGCAAAGACGAACTCAATAAATGAATATTTAGTGACTGATTCAAACCCCCAGAAAGTAGAAATATTTTAATTTTTATTCTATTCTTCAATGAATAGGGGAATTAATATCAAACATTTATTGTTGTGTTTTAGACTCAGTCTACAATTAGCCCAAGGTTTCCTACATTTCCTGCATTCGGTAGGATTGTAAAATGAGAACTGGTGGTCAGCAGATGACCCTGAAACCTTATACAATTTTAAGTATCTCTTCCTGCATGACAAAGGTTCTCCGCTGGGGCAATTTGTCCCCCGGGACAAAATATATGTAACAATGACTAGACATTTTTGATTTTCACAATTGAGGAAGTGCTACTGGCGTTTAGTGGGTAGGGGCCAGGGATGCCATTAAATATTCTACAAAGTACAGGACAGCCTCTTATAACAAAGAATTATTTGGCACAGAATGTCAACAGTGCCTAAGTAGAGAAATCCTACAATACAGGAAGCCTATTGAGGATAGAGACTATATCTTTTTCATATTTGTTCCCTAGAGATCAATATTTGTTTCTCACATCCTCCAAAAACTGACTTAATTCTGTCAGTCTGGTTTTAATATTAGATGCATTTTATGGAACTAAATTGTTTCAAAATTGATCATCTATGGGGGCCTCGTATTTGGTAATTTTTTAATAATTCGAATATAAAATTAACCAATTAACAATCATGATTCTAACAGATAAAGTTTGGCATCAGACTCTTTAACACTGTAGTTCTCTATATATTGGGCCTAAATAATGTTTTTCACAAATAATAATATAATCCCTTTATAATGAATTCCCTGAAGTTGAAATTTCCCCCAAAGTCATTTAATTATGATAAATAAATTGTGTGACTATGAAGCACATTTTCACATCTGAAGGTAAAAGAGTGATGATATTCTGTAATTGAATTAGTGAGTGAAGAGAGAAGGAGAGACATATGTTACTTATATCTTTAGTGTTAATATTTTCATTTTCCCAACTTTAGCTTTGAATATAGTACTGTTTTTTTTTTAATGACTTGAAATTTTATGTAGATTCTGTTTCTATTTGCCAGTGATGGTGCAGACATTTAGAAAATGCTAGTTCCTAGACTGATTGATCCATTCAATCAAATGTTTATAGATTGCTCTCATGTACAAGGTCTTTATCTACAACGGTAGATAAAGATTGAAGAATGAGAAATATGTTCTCTAGCAGAGTACAGGCAATTAGGACAGATAACATATCTCTATATATCTATAATATAAAAAAGATATTAAAAAGTTTATGGGACAGATACAAATCAAGGTCTATTATAGTTTGGAAGAGGAAAGATTATTTCCAACTGGTGGGAGCGATTGGAAGAGATAAGTCAGAGAGGAAGTTTGGGATCAGGAAATATGAATAGTCTTTACAGAGAAATGAAGTGCGTCCTTTACCCTGTAGTCTTTGCTCTCCCTGGTCATTAACAAAACCACCACTTATTGTGTGTGCAACTTCTTAGAGCCTTTGATTTTCTAAGTGAACCTCAAGAGAAGGAGAGATTATGCAGCACATCTCAAATTTATTAGTACAGGTGTCACTTTATTTATTTGTCAGGATTGGAGTTCCAGGGCATACATGCCAGAAAATGCTATTCTACTCTAAAGGAGCTGAATGAATATGGAGGAGACAGGCTTTTGGATAGTTTTGACATCACATTTGGGGAAGGAGAAGAGAAGTAGCAATTCTTACATGACAGGAAGTGTGCTGCATCTTGTACATAACCAATTTCATGGGCCACCACAAAGCTCCAGTCCAAGGAACGTGTTGATCTGGACATCAGGGTTGAGCAGAGAAATGCCTCGAGACTTTCGGATGCCATGTAGGATTACATGAGTGTTTCATGTCTGTTTTCTCCATAATAAATCAAGAATGTGGGTAAGCTCCATATTAACATTCAGACTGGCTATATCACTTAGCCTGTTCCTTACCTGCCATTATGTAGGATCAGTATATGAAGAGCATGTTCTAGGCCCTCTTTTTATTTTTTTTTTACCATTTCCAGATAAGAAATTTAATCTTTGGGATTATTTTTTTCTTTCTAAAATGAAACAACCCTGGCAGTTTTGAAAGAGGTACAGAACATTTCTTTAATTGGAAATCATTGTTTCCTGTATTTGGCAATGGGGCCCACTTGGAGCTGAGGGGTCCCTAGGTCAAAATGTGGAATTCATTCCAACAACATCAAAGTCTCCTCCGTCCACTCCAGAAGGCAGAGAGCAGACACATCAGCTTGATCCAGCACATACTTTTCTTGCAACCGATGGGTTATTTATTGTTTTTGCACACACTGACAAGCAGTGAGACAAGGCAGTGACTGAGGAGGCATCTTGCCAAATGACTGCCTCCCCCAAGCATCTGCAAGAGAACATTATAAAACCATAGAATATTAGAGTTGAAGGGAACTTAGTGACCCAAATGAAAGAAACCCGCTCTCAGACAAGAAAGGGAGAAACTGAGGCCCAGAAAGTTCAAGTGACCTGCCTTAACCAATCAGACCGTAAAAGGAGATTTTGGACTCAACATGTCACTCCTAAGTCAGTATTCATTTTTCTACATCATAAATTAGGATTCATGATTTGGATTTTATTATATTATACAGTTTCTATCCACACTTGGTTTTTTTCACTTTTAGTTTTTTTGAATGTATATTGCGATTCCGGCTATCCTTTTCTTAGACACAAGTATTTGGAGATTTCTAACCAGAAACACTAGATGGTTCTGGCAAAGTTGAGTTTGGATGTACTGGAACACAAAGAGATCTGCAACAGGGATTCAGTTTTGTTGAAAACCCATTGAGGTTGAAAAATGAAAGACAAAACTTCCAGGTAGAAATGTGTTCGTGGTTTTAGTGTATCCAAAAAATTGAGAAAGAGTTGGAGAATTTGAACCAAACTGCTCGTTGCTTAACTTGCTCAACTCTGCTCAGCACTACAGGAAAATTGCGTAGAAAACACTGGAAATAGGTTTAGTTTGTAAATATACCAACTGGTGAGATGGAAAGCATCCTAATGACCAGCAGGAAACATTTCTGTCCTCGAATTGCCGCAAATGTAAGACCACAACAAGGGTGGAGGCATTGTGCAGACAACGCTTTGAATCAAAGAATTCCAGTGTTTTCAGAAAGTCCTCCCAGCTTAAGCCAAGGCAATGACCAGTCTGCCAAAACAATATTGAGCCCATGCTTTTATTCTCAATATATTGTCCACTAGGCAATTAGCAAATATTGCTAAGCACCGACTGTGTGCCAGACACTGGGGATACAATGTCTTTTAGAGGTATTCTTTCTCCTGAGCAAGTCATCTTCTATCACGGAATTTCTGGGGGACCTCTGAAAATGGTACTTAGCCTTCAGTTCAAGGACACTGCAGCAGATGTCCAGGTGTATCTTTGACTTGTCGTGAGAGGGAACTTGAACTCAGTCCACAACTGAAGTTCAAATATGGATATTCTTGTCTGATGCCCTGGACTCAGGGATGGGATGGCAGTCAGAGATCATGAAACCCCTGAGAGAAAATCCACATGAGTGAAGACAGTAAGCCCAGTGGTGTAGGTAGAACAGGCCATGGTCTGGATGTTGGAGAGAGCAGTAGTTCCAGCGTTGGTGTGAAACTGTACTTGACACAACCATTTCTCCCTCACCTCCAATGGGGGCTTATTTCATTCTACCATGTATTATGGTATTTACATGTGTCTTTCTCTGTCTAGACACTAAGCCTCGTAAAGACAAGATATGTATTTTTTAAGATACTAAATTTTGTTTTTTTCTCTTGCTTCAAAAGAAATGCATGCTTATTATCAGACACTTGGAAAATAAAGATAAACAAAATGAAGAAAGAAGCAGTTAATATGGTGGTACATAACCTTATAATATATAGAGATCTAAATATATGTATATACACATACATATTCACGTTTATACATACATGTAACAATCACATAAAAGGATAATAAAATGGACTATAGATATACTGCTTTGTTATCTACATAAAAGTAATCATACATCTTTCTGTGTCATTAAATATTCATCAACACTATAATTTTTTTCTTTTTTCTGCTGAGGAAGATTGGCCCTGAGCTAACATCTACACCCATCTTCTTCTATTTTTTATGTGGGATGCCACCACAGCTTGGCTTGATGGGTGGTATTTAGGTCTTTGCCTGGGATCTGAAGGTGTGAACCCTGGGTCACCAAAGCTGAGCACACAAACTTAACCACTACACTACCAGGCCAGCCTCTACACCATCATTTTTTAATAGCTTCATAGCAATCCTTCTTATAGGTATACCATAATTTATTTAACTAAATTTCTTACAATTAGACATTATTTCCAAGTTTTCTATTATTTTTTAACGTGCAATAGATACCATTGTGGCTAATTTTTTCCACATATTAAAGATCTCTCCATTAGAACAGAGTTTTAGAATAGAATTCATGGGACAAAATGCAAAATTTTACGAAATCTGACAAATGTATACAGTTGTGTAACAGCCATCATAATCATGATATAGAACACTTCTGTCACTTCAAAAATGTCCCTTGCGTCCATTTGCAGTCCATCCTCCCTTGTCATTCCTTGGCTCCTGTTAACCACTGAGCTTGCCTTCTTTGACTACAGTTCTGCCTATTCTAGAATTTCATATAAATGAAATACACTATGTAATTTTTTATTTTTCAGTCTTGACTTCTTTTACTTAGCATAATGTTTTAGGATCCATCCATGCTGTGTGTTTGTCAGTAGTCTGTTTCTTTTTGTTGCTGAGTAGTGTTCTAGTGGATATCACACTGTGTTTATTCCATTTACCATCTGATGACTATTTGTTTTTCCCCTATTTTTTGTTATTATGAGTAAAGCTGCTGTGAACACATGAGCCCAAGTCTTTGTGTAGGCATGTATTTTCATTTTTCTTCAGTACATTTTTAAAACCTGAATTGCTGAGTCATATGGTAAATATATGCTTAACTTTATAAGAAATCCAAATTTATGAACATTTCAATTGCCCAACATTCTTGCCAACCCTTGGGTATTCTCAGTCTTTTTGATTTTAGAAATTCTAGAATATGAGTAGTAATGTTCAATTATAGTTTTAATTTCCATTTCCCTGGTGACTAGTGATTTTGAGAATCTTTTGCCACCTGTATGTCTCCTTTGGTGAAGTATCTGTTCAAAATCTTTGCTCTTTTTGTTGTTTCTGTTGTTTTGGCCTTAATGAGTTGTAAGAGTTTTTAAAATATATATTTTGGATAAAAGTTCTTTATTGGACATAAGTTTTGTAAATATTTTCTCATATAAGGGTTTGTGGGGCTTTCCTATTTATTTTCTTCACAGTGTCTTTGGAAGAGCAAAAGTTTTAAATTTTGATGAAATCAAATTTTTCAATTTTAAAATACTTCATGCTTTTTGTATCCAATTTAAGAAAACTGTCTAACCAGAGGTCACTAGATTTTCTCCCATGATTTCTTCTGGAAATTTTATAGTTTTAGCTCTTACTAAAACTATATTTGGTTCTGTTCCATTTGAAGTTATTTTTTATATATTGGAGAATGTAAGAGTCAACATGATTCCTTTTTTTTTACGTATGGATATTCAGTTATTTCAGCACTATTCTTTGAAAAGATTTCCTTTCCCCCACTGAATTGCCTTGGCACATTTGTTGAAAATTAATTGGCTATTTATATGAGAGTCTGTCTATGAATTTTAATTTTGTTCCTTTGATCTATATGTTTAATGTATGACAATACCATTCTGTCTTTTTAACTTTGTTTTTTTTTTAAAAAAACTTATTTTGGCTATTTTAGCTCCCTTGTAATTCTTTCTTTCTTGTTTTTTTTTTGAGGAAGATCAGCCCTGAGCTAACATCTGTCGCCAATCCTCCTCTTTTTGCTGAGGAAGACTGGCCCTGAGCTAACATCCATGCCCATCTTCCTCTACTTTAGCATGGCTTGCCAAGCAAGGCTATGTCTGCACCCGGGATCTGATCCAGGGAACCCCAGGCTGCCAACACAGAATGTGCGCACTTAACCGCTGCGCCACTGGCCAGCCCCAAGTTTGTTTGTGTTTCTATACACATTTGAGGATCAGCTTGTCAATTTCTAAAAGGTGCCTGCTGGGATTTTTAATTGGGATTTCATTGAATCTATAAATTAATTTGGAGAGAACTGACATCTTAACAATATTGAATATTTTAATCCATAAGCATCACTTTATGTCTTTTAAATTTTTTCAGCAATGTTTTATAGTTTTCTGTGTACAGGTCATGTATATATTTTGTTAAGTTTATATCTAAGAATTTTATAGTTTTTGTGCTATAGTAAATGATAATTTTAAAAATTTCCATTTACAGTGGTTGCTGGTAGATACAAATACAATTGATTTTTAAAATATTGAATTGTATACTGTGAACTTACTAAACTCCCATATTACTTCTAGTTCCTTTTAGGTAGATTCCTTAAGATTTCCTGTAATCATGTGACTTTCAAATAAAGACAGTTTTATGTTTCCTTTCTGATCTGTATGCCTTTTATTTCTTTTTCTTCCTGGTGAAGAATAGGGCAGGTACTCAAGCCTGTCTGGAATGGCTTGAGTGAAAGAAGAGACAGGTGGCTTTGGTTTTTATTGGGGCTAGGGTTGGGGCCAGGATAAATGTTACTTCTGGCTAACGTTTGCATGTTTTGAATATTCTGCCGGTGCCAAGGGAGACAGTGTGTGGATCTTCTTCTGGCTTACTCAGATGTGGAGCAAAAAGGGGAAGTGGAAGGAGTAAGGCTTGAAAGCTGTCAGAGGTTAAACATCAAAACTGGAGTCAGACTCTTTATTATAATTTGATTTGCTAAAATGATTTCAAGGAAATTGGACCATTAGCAATGGGAATTTCAAAGTTGGTGGTCTAGGAACAGGATCACTACATTGGTTTGTGATTTTAATTTTATCTAGATGGCCTATAGGACCTTTAAGGAATTTAATGACGTAGACAACAAGAAAATAATGTTGCCAGCAGTATGCTATCAGATGTAAGTTCTACCCTATCACCTAAAGACCCTTCCCCTGCTTAGTCCTCTTTAATCTGGCTTTATTTTAAGAGGTGGATATAATGTCAGACAAGTGTTCTTTAGGCCATCAATTATTATCTTCTTATCAGGCCAACCCCATCACTAATTTCTTGGTTGGGAAATCTAATAATTTTTTGTTTATATTTTCATGCAGACTAGAAAGATTATTATTAGAGTTGATTTTACCCATCACTGAATGAGTCTTCAATAACTTGATTTTCTATTGTCTTTAATAATAACATGACTCCCTTACCCTCCCCCTTCTCCCTTAGATTCAGAGAGCTCGGCACTTAGGGCAACTTCAGTCATTCCCACATTTGAAACCAACTCATCACTTGCATTCTTGAACTTCCTCCAACCAAATTACTAAAAGAATGTATTCCTGAGGCAATTAATCTGGTAATTACACTGATTTTTGCCTTTTTCTAGTGACAGGTGTTAGCACCATGGCAATTATGACTTACTGGGAAAAGAAAATCCTAAATCAAATTCTGCCCAGAACCTACATACCCAGGCTGTCTGGGGTTTGCCATATTTATTAATGCTAGAGGAAAGAGGCCCTGTTTTCTGAGTCACCACTCATTTAAAGACATTCCCTATACACACTGTCTGTCCTGCGTAGGGAATGCTGCATTTATTTGGATTAATGCATTTATTTGGAATCTTCCCAGTTGCTAAGGGCAACAAAGACCATGTGTCCTCCCTAGCTGAGTTAGCCTTGCAGAGCAGCACAGCTGGACTTGCATTCAAGGGTGGTATTTCTTTCATTTGTAGGGAGGTTAGCAATTCCCTGACCAGAGAGCAAATAACACTAAAACTGTGAATACCTCAAATTTCTCTGCCTTCCACAGACAAGATGTTTTGAAACAATGTGCCTTCAAGAACTTAGAATCTCACTGGGGAGACAAGATGGGTAAGTGACTAACTACAAAAGAAATTTTCAGTGTTATTAAGAGTTCTTAGAGGAAAAGAAAAAATACAGAATATAAAATGATTAAATAATAAATTATAAGAAGATAATATTTCACTACTATGTACCAGCTATTATGCTAGTATTATCATACACTGAAAAATAATTATTTCTATAATAATAATACTGATAATATCTAACATTTCTTGAACACCTACTATATTCCAGGTTGTGCTAAGAACTTTAATAGACTACGTCATCATTGTTAAAGGTGCTATTACTATCTCGACTTTTACATGAGGAAATTAAGGTTCAGACGGATTAAACAATTTGCCCAAGATTCCATTGGGATAGGTGGCATAGCTGGGAGTCTGACTGTTGAAGTTATGCACTCCCCCTCTTCTACGTGATTATTTTACAGACAGATGACTACGGAAGTTTGAATTGGAACGACAATTTGAGAAAGCTTCAAAGAAGAGGCCATATGAGATGGCCTTGAATCACAAGTTGGAATTTGAATAATGGAAACTGTAAGGAAAGAAGGGACCTGGCACTGCAGGTAGGAGATGTAATGGACAAAGGCTCTATGAGCACTGTTTCTTTTATCTGTGGGCTCATTCTCCCAATGCCACCTGACTGTTTGCACATCTTGTACAGTTGTATGAACTATTATATAGTGTTCTCACACAACTGTTTTATGAAGGTCACCTCATGATGACTAGTGTCAACCTAAACAAATAAAAAAGCCAGTTATTTTACCAGCAAAATGGGTTTATTCAAGAATAGCAGAGGCATTTCAATTCAGGCTAAGCAAGCTATAGCAAAAGCCATAGGTAAGTCCTGTAAGCAAAGTAGAGGAATGTTATTTTATAGAGAAAAAGGAGAAAATTGGGAGATGCTGTTTTGAACAAAAGTCCATTGATGGAAAATGAGAGTTCAGGGTTTCTCATTGGCTGAGCTGCTGGAGTAGTCGATTTCTTGTTGGGGATGCAACATGCATCTCTTCCTGTTGGAGTCTGTAATTCTTGATTCTTCTTGTAATTGATGTTGAGTGGCAGTGCATGAGAGCTTTCCCTTCTGGCCACATGACTCCATTTTAAATGAGGTTTGTTTTATTCAGTTTCATATTTCTCCCTTTTGATCAAGAGCTTTCTCCAAAAGCATCACTGATCAAGAGTTAGGTTTTCTGAATTCAGGGGCCTTTGTCCCTTGTTGCCAGGAAAGATCTTTTCTGGATGTGATATCCCCTGTCAGAGGGAAATTGCACAGATTGGAAACATTCAAGTAACAAGGGAGGGGTAGGAGGGAGAATTCTCAGGCATTTTCCCATATAAAGTTTATATTTTAGAATAGTGAATACAGCAAGAGTACATTCAAGGTGAAAGAATTCACTGAGGGCATTTGGAAGACACAGTGCAGGAATAAACAAGAAGCAATAGCTGACGAACTTTGCAAAAATAACAAAACTTCAAAGATGTATTAAAACAGTGTTGTTATCTCAAAAGAATTGTTTGGAACCAAAGGTTTTATCCAATAATGCAGCCTGTAAGTTTGCAAATTCAGAGACCATGAATTTGGATAAGAATCCAGAGTCAATTAATAGTCCAGATGAAAGAAAGAGTTCTGTGAATTCTGAACTTTCCAAATCTTCAGAAAAAGCAAGTGAAAAGATTAATTTGTCATGAAGGATAATGATGAGGCTGTTTATAAAAGGCCATAATCAAAAGAGGTTTTCCTCTTTTGCAAAGTTTTGCGAAATGTGGACAAGGGCATTGTCTTTCCACAAAGCAGAAAGAGAGAATAAATAACAGTGAGAAAAGGGTATATAGGACTGGTCCAGTCATCTTAGGAAAGCTGCCTGAGATGTCAGCTGCTTCTCTTCCTGGTCAATTTGATTTGGAGAGCTCCAGCATTTGTACAGGACCAGATGTCAGGTGGAGACTTCTTTAGCTGTGAGATGTGTACCCAAGGTTCGAGTCCCTGAAGTTTGGCTGCCATCTGGGTATTAAGGAGTGGTATAATCCCTTCCAAGGAGACTTCAAGGGCAGTAAGAAAATTGGAAACATTAGTTTGGAGAGTTGTAGCCAGACATTTCAGGAAACTAGAAAAATTTAGGATCCAGTCTAACTTACAGGTATATACCAAAACCTTAAAGACAATTAGTAGGACTAGAATTTAATATCTACAAAGGCACAAATATAATTTCTCTCTCTATGATTACTCTCATTTTTATCAAAGATAAGCATAGTAAATACCTGAGTCTATGTATACCTCTCTTGAAAATGACATTCCAGTCAAAGCCTTGGTAATATAGCCAATGTTTCCACTTGTCTCTGGTTATAAGGAGAACAGATTCTAATAGAATTTATGCAAATACATATACTGTCATGAAAAGAATACTGGAGTTTCCAAATTCTGGAGGGATCAGAGATGGAGAAAAAGATAAATGTTTTAACCTGTGTTGTAAAGATACACTTTCTCAAAGGAGAGGAGAAAAGGGGGTCCTTTAAATCCAGTTCAGTGTGGTCAACTTAAAGTTATCAAGGACCTGCATTCTAGAGTATTTGTCAGGATCTGTTCCATGAATTTCTCTGAAGATAAATATATTTGCAAAGCACCAGAGTAAAACGCTAACTGTCTTTAAATGACAAAAGACTTAAAAATAGCAATGGTTAGAGATGTGATGAAGGTTCATTATAATGTGATTGCCAAGTAAATTTGGTCATTTTTGTGACACACATTATATTGTGACATAAAATTATCACTAATAACATTATACTAGGATATATCAGACTTTTAAGAATTTTCATACAATCTCTAGAACATTTATTTTAATAACATTCACCTATATAATATAACCTAAGAAAGTTTATCATCGTTTATTTGACAGTGCTTCTTACATAATTTGACACATCAAATAAGCCTAATTAGTTTAACATCTCCATTTTTCATAAGAGAACAAATTCTTTGAGAAAGCCCGGGGGCCCTCTGGAAATTCCCAAAGTTACTTTCAGGTCAAAAATAATTTATTTAGAATTTGATTTGGGGGAAGTTTGTCAAAAATACACAAGTTTTGGACTTTTGACCAAATTGGATCCCAGAAAATTATAAAACAATACTTACTTATGCATTTAACCAAAGTGACAAAAAATTTCAAAGACAAATATAAAAGATTAGATAGCTGCAAAAATCTTAGCTCTTTTTAGTAGAAAACTCTTAGCTTTTAACACAAAGCACAGGAAATAATTTTGATAAAACACAAAAAAGTAAGAAAAAACCTTTCACAGTCTCTTATCAGGAACAGATCAATAGCCCAAGCAAATTTTGTCCTTTTTAGCAGATGAAAAAAAATTAAGTTCCTGTTTTACATAAGTACACTATTGCTATTAAAGCGTACTTTAACACACTTGTAGCAATTTTATTTAATCTTATCCAGCTTGATTGCATATAAAATTGCTAACTAAAGATTCTTATTTCACAGACTGTCTACAATTTTCTTTTTACATTCAATTTTTGTCCTATCCTTTCATTTTTTTATTCTAGCAACTATTTTCTTTTAGGACAAAATTATTTTCTTTTTCATGAACAAAAATATATCTCCATACCTCACACCTTTTTCTAACCCCAAAACACACATTCTACTTTCTTTGCATATGGGGATGTTTCCCTTACCCTTCCTATTAGCTTTAATTACATATGTTAATTAGAATTCTTAAGCCTTAGAATCCTTGATTCCTAGTGAAAACTAAGAAGTAAGCAATGTGGATTAGCAAATTTATAAATATATTTCATAATTTCTAGAAGCAGATACCCTTTTAAATAGTATAATCTTTCAACGTGGCACAAGACATGGTTACTAACAGACCCAAATTTATCTTTGGTTTCTCTACAATAGGAAGCCGAAAGTAGATAGGTGTATGTTCAGTAATTAATGTTTTAGTATTTTATCTTGTTTGGAGAATGATCCAGATATTCAATGAAATTCTATCTTTTAATTTAACTTAGCAAAAACTCTAAAGCTTTGAGTTATCTGAAAAGATTTGGGGATGCAATTTTTTTTCAGCACAAATACCATAAAACATAATTATTGCATCTTAAGACTTATCCCATTTTTATCTATCTAAATAATTTCTTCCCAAAAATTATGTTTAGACTATTCAGAAAAACTTCATGGGACATAAGACAAAGTCAGCCATCATCTCAAGTAAATTTTTTGCTGACAAATTTTGCAACAAAGATAGCATGAACTTATTTTACTAATAAACCCGAGTAGAATAAAAATATTATATTTAATGCTGATAACTCTAAAGACATGCCTGCTTCACTTAGCCCAACAAACTTAAACTAGCTTTAATTTTGCACATTTTCCCAGATCATGTGAACCTGAAAAACATTTGGGTTAGTTTCTATTATATTCCTGAGAATATTTTTTAGGACTGCTTAATTTATATAAGCATATGATTTTCCTTAACCCAATAAATAGAGCTCTTTTACAAATTAACTTTGGTAACATTATCCAGAAGTAGAAAAATATCACATATCTGTTACATACATATATGAACATACATAACATACAGATAGACACAGAGATCTTACAGCTTTATTAAAAAATTTTAGCCATATATCAGGTACAAAACTCATAAGAACTCTCTAGCAGATGGACTAAATTAAGATTACCTGGTCAGATAGCCAAAGTTTTTATTAATCGTATTTTACCAAAGGTTTTTTTGTGTGTTTGGTTGTTTTTTTGCACGATATAAGGATTCTTTTAGAGCTGTTTTTGAAGTCATTTTGTCTTTTGTAAACTTCTGAATCTTAATTACTTTTGGTTAAGTTCATCTATTTAGTTAGAAATGCACATGAAGATGGACCACAATTTTTGAACATAAAACCAGCTGGGGTCTCTGAAAGAAGGGTGCCCTCAAAGCATTTAGATGAATAGGATCCCATTTATCAGAGGTTTTTCTCTAGAGCAAAAGAAAACTTCCTAAACAGTGTGCAAGCCAAATACCAGCACATTTGCAATAGGAACAGCCCATATCCAAAGGAGTTGGGCCAAATGTTAGCACAGTTCCAATAGGAACAGCCTGGTTCCAAAACAGTCAGACCAAAGGCTAAATGAGTGTTCATAAAAAGGACAAAGACCGTAAAACAGAAATGATGAGGCCTTTATAAAAATAAAAAACAGATCCCAAATAAAGCCTGGAGAGCTCAAAACTCAAAGAAAGCTTGAATCCAGCAGAAAACTTACCCTCAAACTCCAGGGTCAATGAGAAAGCAGTGAGGGCAATGGGCTCAGTGAGTACTAGCACCTATTTGCTCTCCAGCCTCAGAGTTGTTGGGATGGGAGGGTCTTCTCTGGATCTCACTTCTAACACCAAGTAATGTTGACCTAAACAAATAAAACAGCCAGTTTTGTTTTTGTTTTTTTACCAGCAAAATGGGTTTATTAGGGAATAGAGGATGAATTGCAATTCAGGAAAAGCAAGCTATAGCAAAAGCCATAGGCAAGTCCAGTAAGCAAAGGAGAGGAAGATTATTTTATAGAGAAAAAGGAGGAAGCTGGGTGGGCTTATTTGAACAAAAGTCCATTGGTGGAAAATGAGAGTTCAAGGTAATGATGGTTTCTCAGTGGCTGAGTTGCCAGAGTAGTTGATTTCTTATTGGGGTGCAATGTACGTCTCTTCATGTTGGGGTCTATAATTGACAATTCTGCCTGTAATTGATGTCGAATGGTAGTATGTGAGACCTTCTCCTGCTGGCCTTCCAACTCCATTTTAAGTGAGTTTTCCTTGATTCGGTTTCACACTGGGTAATGTGGTCCACTATAAAGGGGTTGCATCTCTGAGTACATCTTTTGTGAAAGGGATCACTCTTCTGACATGACATTGATTATCCTAATTTTTGGTGGCAGTTCTTACACGGGGAGAGAATACCTGCTTCTTTTAAGTCTGCCTCTTTGTGACTCTGGACTTGAGATGGGTTTGAGTGACTTACTGAGTGGTGAGGAAAGATTCTGACTTCTAAATGGAGCTAGAGGGGGGACACGAAGAGGCACCCCCATAGAAGATGTTTTATTTGAGTGATTAAACTTATTCTTAACTATGCTATGCCATTTGAGCAAAAGAATAGTAATGCTCCCTGAGGTCAGGGTAGTAGGGGCAGCAGTAATTCATTCTCTCTCTCTTCCTCCCTTCTCTCTCTCTCTCTTTCGTTCTCACTTTTACTTTCTTGCTTTCCATATACTGCTAAATGCTTTTGGAGTACAGGCTATGTGCCAGACACATTGTTAAGAACTTCATGCATATTGTCTCAACTAATGCTTATGGCAATCCTTGAAATAAGTATCATTATACCTCCACTTTATAACTAAGGGTTACAGAACCGGCAAGTGGTAGTTTTACTTAACTATTGCCATAATAATGCTGCATAATAAAAACCCACAAACTTCAATGACAAACAACAGTAAACATTTGTTTGATATATGAGTCTGTGGGGTTCAGCTAATCTAATCTGGACCTGGCTTAGTTTATCCAGTCTCATTCTTGCAGCCAGCTCTGGGATGGCTACATGGCTCTGCTGATCTTGGCTAGGCTTGCTCACATGTCTGGGGGTTGGCTGATTGCTGGCCAAATGAGGATGTTCTCAGCTGGGATGACAGACTTTTCTTTGCTCCCCTTCTTGCTCATCTTCCAGCATGCTAGTTAGGCATGTCCATCTCATGGCATGGGAGAGGGCAAGAGCAACAAGCAGAAACACGTAAGTGGTCTTCAAACCTCTGCTTGCATCATGTCTGCTAACATTCTATTGGGGAAAGCAAGTCATATGGCCAGAGTTATAGAGCCTTGAAAGTTGAAAAATCAGGGCCATTAACACAATCAGCTTGCCGTAGTAGCAGAGCTCATGCCCTCTCATTAACTAGTGAGATAATTATCCAGTAACTATCCAATTATTCTTTACTTATCTTCCTTAAATAGAAGAGGAATCCTGGACCACAAGATTTGGGGCAGATAGATCTAGCCACCTCTTCTCCTGAAGATTCTCCCTACACTGACAATTTCAGAGAAGGAGTTTGCTTTGTTACAATGTGTGTCTTCATATCCTGGGATTATGATGACTCATCAGATTCCAACTTGAAGAATTTTCCTCAGTATAGTGGTTATCAAGATTCCAGAGGATGAAGACCCCTTTTCAGGGTCTTCAGGCACTTACAGAGCCTTACATGATATTAACTGTTATCAGATTGAGGAAAAATATAGGAGCAAAGAGTTATTCTAAATTCAGTCTATGTGTTTAGACTTATATTTTATTAATCTCGACAATATCTATATATATTTTGAAAATAGTAGTACTTGTATATGTGAGATGTTATTTATATATTTTACAGATAGTACAGTTTGTGCATATTCTCAGTCTTTGCACTAACTCTGAAGCTTCCTCCCAATTAAAGACACAAACACATGCCTATCTCTTTCCTTGCCTTAGTGATAGAGTTTTCTGATTGCATATTTTACAAAATACCTCATAGTATATGTGGGGTTGAAGTTGCAATAGGAAGGCCATCGGAGCTATGGCAGTATTTTACGAGGCACAGATGGCAGTAGCAACCTCCTCGCTTTTTATAAAGGCTCTTCAGTGCATGTAGGAGGAATATCAACCTTTCTGTCAAGGATTTGAAAACTTCCCAAATTAAGCCTAAATTTCCCTTTCTAGATTTTTCTGCCACAATTTCCTTTACCAAATGCTTTTCTTGGCCAAAACACATTTTCCTCATTTCTGCCTTTTCTTTGTATGAGATGCCCTCTTGGTGTTGGACACCCACCTGTCCCTCAAGGCCAGGCGCAATCCTTCCCTGAAGCCCCCCTGACTTGGTCCTATCTTTTGCAGTCTTTTACTTCTGTCTTTTCCTTCTTGGTTCCATTCACCTATTACTTAACTGTCTTCTTATATTTGACTTACTTCAATTTACTTTGATTTAATTCAGTTCACACTTATTAAGCACTTTCAGAGTACCACACGTAGGCCAGGTCCCAGGATTTCAAAGAATGAAAACTGTGTCTCTGCTACTAAGAAACCCAGTTGTTTCCTCTTATACTTTTTAGATCCCCAACTATTGCAAGCATTTTATTTTTATATACCCTACAGCATCAAGCAGATAGAAATGATTTAAAAATATATTTTGAAGTGAAATAATAAAAAGGAAGTCACTGATGAGATTTTCTCTCAGGGGCTATGTACTGAAGGCCTTAAATCTGAAAAAGACTGACTTCTGTGGCTTTAGAATATTTCCCTCTGACCATGGTGAGGGGGCTGATTAGAAGACAGTCAAGCCAAGTTTTGGCTCATCCTTGAACCTGGACTATTATCTGAGGAATCCACCCTATGCTCATGCAGAGGGTAGAAAGGCAAGAGATCTTTCATGAGAGGTTTGAAGAGGGAGAGGTTGATCAAAGGATATCTCAGAGCAAGACTGTGGAGGCTCTGGGCATCTGGTAGTGGTTCACTGTGTTGTTCGTACTGTGTGAATGCTGACAGAATCAGAAAGGAAATGACTGGATTTGGGGTTTAAAGAAATGGATGCCTCAATTAATTCTTGGCTCCATTATCAATATGTTACATTTTGGACTGCCTCTCTTTCATATCCTCTGTTGCATGGAAGCACAACAGACTAGAATCTCCCAGTAATCCCCCTGTAAGGCGGCAGAAGGGACTGCCATGAGAGATGCCCAATAAATATGCCAGTTGGCTTTAAGTTTTCCAGTGGAATGCCCCAGTGTGATCAAGTGACCTCCCTGCCAACCAAAAGCAGATGTCGATGGAGGAAGCAAGAAAAATGGATGGCATTTGGCACACAAGCATCTCATTTATATCCTAACTTTGAGCAACAAATTCCACCAAGGGTCCAGTGCTCCACGTATAGCTATACCCACAGTTATGCACTGAGAAGGCCTGCCTTGCCTTCTGAACTCATGTGTGACAGCTGCTGAGGAATAAAAAAAAAAAAAGTTAACTTTTCCATGTCTAATTAGCAGAATAGTTAAAACAGGAGCAAGGCCATTTTAAGTCACAGCCATTCCTGGCTGGCTGTTTAGCTTAGGCAAGTTGCTTAAATTCCTTGAATTTCAGTTTTCTCACCTCTGAAATGTGGATAAGTGTAACTATGCCACTGGAAAGTTTAATGAGATTTTAACTGCTAATTTGTTTTGTTTCAATGTTAAAATATTGGAAGTTTAACAGGTAATATTCCCTTTTTCTGACATACTCCCCACTCCTTGTATCTAGGTCTTTACGCTCTGTGTGCTCCCTGGTCCCTAAGGGAATTAAGTTTCTTTGTATATTAGGCATCCCCCCTCCTCAAAGGCCACCGCCACACAGAGCTTTGTTTGGAAGTCCGGGATTGCTGTGGAGAGGAAAGAGGGAACTAAGTGGTGCCTGGGTTTTAGCCACCTCAGGTGGGACTTAGCCAAATCTGCTTTGAATTAAGAAAAAATAAAAGAGTGTGATAGTATTTGCATGTCAGTGTTGTGGAGGAAGCTCATATATGCTCCATCTTTCTATTGGAGTTGTTGTAAGGACTGAAATCTGCTAGTGTATGTGGAAGCACCTAGCTCAGTGCCTAACACATAGTCTGGGCTCAATAAATGCTAATTTTTCTTTTCTGCCTATTTATTTTTACTTTGTATCCAGGAAATGCCATCAGTTGAACCATTTGGAACCCAAATATCTACCCTTTTTAGACTAGCTGTCAACGAACTGGATTGCTTGTACCCCTAGTGTGCACAGAAACTCTCCAAAGGGCTGAGTGGAGATGAAAGAGATTTAGGGAGTTCATTTCTGGATTCTAAAGCCCCACATTTACTTTTTGCTAAAACTGATCAGCCTGAGGTGGATGTCATTCTAGTTCTCTTTCCTTAACTTTCCTTTTACAATCACCTTTCTATCACTTGACAAAGAAAGGGCACACCTCCCACCATTTCCGAATCTTACTGTACTGCGTGGCCTGGGGAGAGGATATCTCATGTAAAGCAAAAAGCAGAAATGAGAAAAACGTCTGTTGGTCAAGGAGTGAATTTTGTAAAGCAAATTGTGAAAGGAAAATCTAGAAAGGGAATTTGGGGCCTAATTCGAGAGGTTTTCAAATCTCTGGCTAAAGAGTTAGGTCTTTCTCCTGTAAGCACCAAAGAGCCTTTGTAGAAAGCAAGGAGGTTGCTCATGCCTTCTGTCGTAGCTCTGATGGCCTTTCTGTTGCAAATTTAACCCTACATTTCCTATGACGTAGTTTGTAAAATATGTAATATATATTGCATAATATATATATACATATATAATATATATGTTTATGTTTTTAATATAATATATTAAGTTTATATATTATTAAAAGATATACATCCAGTAAAATTTTATTTTATGTTCAATAATTATTTATCAAACTTTGTAATATATTTATGTCGTTTGGAACAGTTGTGTACTACTAATAATTTTAATGGCTAACTATTCAATCTGGAAGAAATTATGAACATAAGAGAATTACAAATATAGGTAATTAAAAACATAAACATATATTTCAAATAACATACATATTTTTGTTGCAGAGAAGTATCATAAGGTGATGAATAAAGCATAAAGACATATTTCATTTGGGTGAAATCTATGGGGGCATTCTCTTTGATGACGAAAAAGCAGCAATATAAAATGTATGTTAAAGAAGTGTTCATTTACCTATTTTCAAATGAATAGGTATCAAATCACTGTGGCATTTAGATTTCATTGGACAAATTTATAAAGAGATGCAATCGTTTTGTTTTTAAATGTTATTATTTACAATACACTGGAAATATCGCCCTTTGCAATTATTTAAATTTATGATGAAAAATTTTAGAGGACAACTTAAAAATGTGTGGATGGGTACTTAGCTTTCAATCTTTTGGGAAGTAAGTAATCCAAAAAGTTTGAAGATCACTATTATAAGGAACGTGCAAAATGCAGCTTGCCTAAGGCTAGTGCTCTGCTTACAGCACACACCAAAGAGTGGTTGGGGAGGAATGGGGAGCAGTGAAGAAGGGGAAATTAGTATAGTATGTGTAGTACAGTGGATGTGACAGAGGGGCGCTGGAAGACTGAGAGACAGAGAGGGCTTTGCCGGCCTTAGCAGGCAGGGAAGTGGCTCTTGAAACAAGCGCCAGAAAAACAAAATGGCGACTATTATCAAAAGGGTTCAACTCCATGAAGGTCTGGCCGGATTAGTGACGGTGAGTTGGTTCCGGGCAACAGCGGCTGACAGGACAGGGTTCCAGTGAGATGGGATGTGAAGTGCTTCCAGCCAAGGCCAGTTGGTGAGTTGGCGTCAGTGCTAGTGGAGAGGAGTCCTGATGATTTCGTTTGGGAAATGCTGGAAGGCCATTCCTGACACTCATGGTTCAACTAATGCAGAGCAGTTTGTGTGTCTTACACACAGAAGCCAGAGTGCCTCCGAATTTCACACACTACTTAGGAAAAGGTATGAAGTATTAGTTGGTTGCCATGAATGATGGGTCTCCTGGCTATTATAATGACATCTGTGTAACTACAAACTCACTTTCCAAAGCCAATCAATACTTGGTTAATTCAACTTCTTAACTTTGTGGAAGGAGTACTTATATTTTAGAGTTCTCTGATCTACTGGGAAAGTGGGGGCTATTTTCCATGAAAGCAGTGATCTAGAATTCCTGCGAGATTTCACAGGTTATGGCACAGCGGAGAAAATTTCCCAAGTCATATGATTCAGGTGTTCAGTTGCAGCTTGTTTATCAGATTTGGAACAAATCTAACTAGTCAATGTAAATCTAAAAACATCTCCAAGACAAAACTAACTGTTTAGATTATGTGTCATTTCACATTATCTGAACCCTGATTTCTCCTTCACTTTCTCCCTTTCTTTTAGTTGCACAGGTTCTATTTCTATTTTGTGAATACTCCGAGTTTCCCGGCAGCTACTCTTGCCTATAGAGGAAAATCTCACTTTTTAGTCTGGCATTCGGGAACCTCCATAATTTGCTTCAATCTATATTTCTTATGTTATTTTCCATCTTTTCTCTGTGTGGCATAGCAGCTCAGTCTGGCTGTTTCACTGCCATCTGAACGTAACTTCAGGACACAGAAGGTGCCAGATTAAGATACAAACAAAAGATGACAGGAGATCACTTTTGACAGGGCGATCAAGGAAAGTTTCATAAAACAGATGACATTTGGACAGATCCTTGACATGCTGGATTTTCAAGTCATGGACTTAGAGTGAAATACTGAGCTGTTGGTGAGGAACTAGGTGTGGCCTGCTTTCTAGGACATTTACTCCAAGACACCAGGAAGCCGGATACTATTTGCACTGGTCTTTTCTTTTTATGTACTGCACCAATGTGGTAAAAATGCCTACATTAGATGTGTGCTTAGGTCTCTTTCGATAGTTGGAGTTGTGAAGTGGGAACTTCCTGAAATTTGATCCATTAGGAGGCAGATTTGGTGAATCACAGGTCTGTTTACTATTCTATTTGTGGTGGTTTATTGTTACCGCAATCACAGAATAACTCCGTTCTTATATTTCACCTACAGCACTTTAATATAGGTGTTATCTGGCATATCCCTGGGCAAAATGGTGATTCAAGTTTTTACTGTCAGCCTGGGATTAAAAAAAATGACCCTGAACGGGGAACCTGAGAGTGCAGATTCTCGATATGGCAGTGCCACTGAGTAACTGGATGTTAATAAAAACAAAATAATAACTTTTGTCAGCCTTAGTGTGCCCACCTGTGAATATATATAGTAATAACTTCCTCTCCTATTTGTAAGAGTGCATGAGGATTAAATCTGTTAATATACATATATTAATATTAATAATTCTTCCTTCTCAATCGTCACACCAGGAAACAAGACCCCTTTGGCCTATGGCAGATGAGGTCTTCAGAGTCACACTCTGGTAAGATAGGCACTGACCCCATCCATGCTGTCTTCTGCCTGCTATATCTGTAGCAGAAACAGTGTCATGAACACCATTTTCTGCTATTCCAGTCCCAGAGCCCCTGGAGTAACTTCCAGCCCCAGAGCTGTTGGAGTGACTTGGCAATTGGCTAGGTGCGCCCCGAACTACAGAAGATGTAAACTGGGCCAGAAGCAGACCTCCTTCCTGCAGACTTGGAAAGAGCTGATGACAAAGGCTGGTCAGTGGTGCTGTGACTGTAAGTTAGGATCAGTCACATTTCCATCTTTGTAGGCAGTCTGTGATGTGAGTTTGGAGGCTGCCCAGCAAAGAACCCTGAATTGGAAGTCAGGAGCTTTGAAATCAGTCCTGTCTCTATCGTCACTCCTTGTGTGACCTTGGGCAAGTAATTTAATCTCTCAGAAGCCTGAGTTTTGCCTTTTACAGAAAGGTGCCAGTATGTGGTAATCCCACTTTGCTTACTAGTGGTTGGATTAGAATTAGGTATACAGTCCATGCAAACAATAAATATTTATTGAGTCCTAGCCACTATTTTGAATATTGGGGATACATGAGTAAGCAAAACAGACAAAAATTCCTGCTCCTGTGTACCTTACATTCTGGTTCTAGTTGATGAGATACGTCTCTTGTTTGGTAAAGGTTTCTCACATTTAAGTAAGCGTGCAATAGTGAAAAAAAGTATTCCTTTCTACCTCTAGATGTTTCTCTCTTCAAATATGATACTTCTAACTTATGATCATCAGGGAAGCCAGCTCAAGATAGAGTCAACACATCAAGGATGACAGCCAGCTCAAGATAGAGTCAACACATCAAGGATGACACAGGAGAAAGTTAAAAAGAATTGATTAAGCTGCTGAGTCAATCAAGCTTGAAATCTGCCATATCTAAGACTTCCTAATACTTTAGATAATAACTTTCCGTATGTTTAAGTCCTTTTAAATCAGTTTTCTATTACTTGAATGAGCTAATGACATATGTACACACATACATTACCTAATTTAATCCTCACAACAACCCTATGAAATACTATTCTCATTTTACAGAAGAGAAATGTAAAGACCAGAGACATTAATTAATTTCATAGTCAACACAGTAAGTGGTAGAGCCAAGATGGGAACTCAGGTCTCTCTGGGTCTCTCAGGTCTCTCTAGAGTTCAGTCTCTCCCTCTTATGGAATTTCTAAAAGGTGAGACTTGTTGGAGGGAAAAGCAGGAAGTTAGTAAGGGGTCAGTTTTCATGTTCTGAGCCTGTGTATATGCTGCATTGCTGAGTTTCATCCTCTTTCTTAGACCTAGAGCAATGTTTCTTGACCTCCATCCTACAATGAGAAGGCAGCATTTTTCCGTTTGTTGAGACGTCATTGTCCTAAGACAGTTGTATTAATGTATATAATGTATATAATTTTCAGGCACTGAAATATCCCAGGGAGAGGCAAATCTGCCCAACTTTTCTCTGTTTTCCCACCATCATTTAGCTCACTTCTCCCCTTGCCTACTGCAATAATAGGCTCCCTCCTGGTCTATGTTCAGTCTGCTCTGGCCTCCCAATCCAGTCTCCACACTGTAATTAGAGGCTAAAGACAAATTTTCAGTATGACCTACAAGGCCTGTACATCTTCATCATTCCTTCAGCACCCTCCTGCTTTCTCTGTTCCAGTCACACTGGCCTTTATCTGCCATCAGTTTCCCCCTGGACAGATCTTTCTTTTCTTCTATGTCCCAATAAATGTGCATTTGTCTCTTAGATATCTGCTCAAGTTTCCCTTTTTCTTGCAAGCCTTTTCTGATCTTCCTGACTGGATTGACCCCAATCGTTAACCCTCATTGGGCCATGTACCTCTCCTTCAAGGTATATGGCAGAATTGTAGTTTCCCACTAGTTTGTGTGGTTATCTGTTTAATATATCTACCCTACTATATGGTATGCTGCAGGAGAGCAGTGGCCACATCTGTCGCCCATAAATCCAGTGTCTGGCACACAATAAGTGCTCCATAAATATTTGTGGAATGAATATATAAATGTATGCATGAAAAGGCATCGTATATTTATTCAGTGATCCAAAGCATCAAGGAAATTTTAGAGCTCGGGTTGTACCAGTCTGAATCCCTGCAGGAAATACATGAGATCCTCAAATGGAGCAACTGAGGAAAGTTTAAGGGAAAGTAAGAAGGGATGGTGAGCACCCTGGGGCTGGCAACTGTGGGGAGAAGTTGGCACTCTTAAAACTGAATGGGCAAGTGAAGGGAGCAATTTTTTCCCTAAAGAGAATAGCTGTCGATCTAGAAAAGGGCCACAGGATAGGAGCTATGGCCATTGTAGAAAAACCTAGCCAACTTGAAGAACTTCTCCAATGTCCAGTGATGTCAGAATTATAAGAAAAATATAATTATCATCAACACTGTCTTTCCTCCCTTGACCTCTGTCCTGTGCCTCCCATTGGGTAAACCCAACTGAAAGCCAGAGGGCAGGGAACTAAATGATATAGTCTATAAAGGCTGCTTTCCAGAGCACAAAGCTGAGTGGAAATGGAGAAAACAGATCTAGCAGGACGAATAAACAGTA
The DNA here is from genome assembly GCF_041296265.1 of Equus caballus. Taxonomy (NCBI): domain Eukaryota; kingdom Metazoa; phylum Chordata; class Mammalia; order Perissodactyla; family Equidae; genus Equus; species Equus caballus. Next base: position 46,000,638 of record NC_091704.1, read on the forward strand.
TCCAGCCATTTGTCATAGGGACAATTCCATCTCTTGCTTTTCTAAAAGAATTGGTAAGACAAATAATGCTAAAGATAGCTTGAAAAGTTTTAATTTAATATAATAGAAAGGAATTACTCAAGTTTGAGAGTTATATAGGTAATTGAAGGTACAAAAGTTTTCCTATCATGAAAATGCCATCAGAAGTGTAGATTAATGAAAAATGCATAGGATTTTTAGTTAGACATGAGCTCACATCATAGCTCTGCCACTACCTACTTTAGTAGCCTTGGTTTTCTTGTTTGTAGGGTGAGGATTATAATGCCCATCTCATAGGGTCATTGTAAGAATCCAGTGTCTGGCACATGGTAGGTGCTCAGGAAATGGTAACTACCACGAGAAAGGTATGTAATTATTATTTGCTGGGGCCTAGCACTATAAAGTCCCTCCCTGGGAGCTTTTGATGTTGTTAGGCAAGCAAAGCCACCAGGGATAGTGCAATTAGAGACTAAGTAGGCCACAGAATAATCAAATGTCAATTGCATATTAAGATCCACAAGAAAGACGCACGTCACAAGCTCTAGCAAGTCTGTAGTGTAACTGGACCACTCCTCACCCTTGCCGTTTCCCCACTCCACCTCCCACCCTCACCTCTGGATCTTTAAGGAAACTTCCAGTCTGAAAAGCTAGTGTACTGTAGATCATCAGGATTGTATATATCAGCGAATTACTGAGTCACTCAGCTACGTGCAGTTAAACCACAGGCTATCGAAGCCAATAAAAGCAGGAGCAGTTTAGAACTCCTTAGTGGGAAGTTCTACCTTAAGACAGTAGTGACATCATACCACCCAGCTCAGATGCATTGTGTGAAAGTGACAACTTTTTCCCCACTTAACAAAACCCCTGTTTGCTTACGTGGTGCCAAATGGCTTGTATATAAACACTGAAGGACAGATTAAAGACCACATTGTACTTTTCCTTGCTATTGCGTGAAGGACATTATTTTCCATGTTGATAAGATCTGCAAGGACGAATAAGGCACAATGGAATTTATTTTAACCATTAAACGACTCACCGTATCCCACAGAATGCCTGGGCCTTTGTTCTACTACTCCTAGTCTCAAGGCTTCTGTCACTGGGAGAAGTAAAGACACAGGCTCAGAATTTACCCCTAGGGGATTGACCGGTGTCCTGAGAGCTCATTGGAAAGGAATTGAGAGGAAGGATGAAAAGGCAGAATGAGATGGCGCAGGGGACAAGCTGAAGTGAGAGTATTTATGTCTGGAGTCCACTGCATGCAATAGGATTCTTGCTCTCAAATAGTCTAGGACATACTGATCGAGAGGGACAGATGCCATCAGAGTAGATGAGTCAGAGCATGAGTGACAGATAAGTCCCACTTCACCCACATAGCCTTCCCTGATGCATCTGTCCTGTGTTGATCTCTATCTTCTCTATATTTTCTCCAAACAAGGCTTACTACTCTTCTATTCCCTCCTCTCTTTTCCCACTTATATTAATGCCTTCCTTGTGTTGTCTCAGTTTACTCTTGAATTTGAAGTCACGTTGGAATTGAAAGAACTAGCTTTGGCTTTGCTATGTATCTTTGAACATACCCTTTTAGAACTTCCAATTTTCTTAACTCTCAAGAAATATCTATTTGCAGTAGTTAACAGTGTTGAGAAGCCAGGGAAATGCATGTATTAGTAGGATTTTTTAAAATTTGAAGTAAAATTTATGTACATACAGTGAAATGCTTACATCTTAGGTGTACAATTTGATGAGTTTTAGAAAATGTATACATCTGTGCAACCAACACTCCAATCAAGATATAGTATATTTCTATCACCCCAGAAAGTTCTCTCATGTCCTTCTTATACCCCCTCCCATCCAGAGGCAGCCACTGTTCGTATTTCTATCACCAGAGATTAGCTTTTCTTGTCCTTAAACTTGTTAGAAGCACTTTGAAAAGGGAAAGTCGTTGTACAAAATCTAGTAGTAGTGTTATTTTCCAACTAGATGCTATGTTACTTAAGAGAAAAGATCTAATCATTTACATAGTACTAACCAGAAAGCATGGTAGATACCGACTCAATTCAATATTGAATATATATTCAAGTGAATAAAGTATAGAGGAAAGTATGTTCGCCTGGATTCTAGGGAAGCTGGATTCTAATCTGCTCTGCTTTTATTCATCTTTGATTCCTCAGGCAGGGTTTTTTTCCCAATTGTTTAAAACATTTGGACCTTAAGTTTTTCTTTCATTAAACAAAGGAATTGGACTAGATGAGGTTGTAAAGTACCTTACTGCTTTCAGAAGTTACTTATCTAACAATGATAATGACTGTGGTTTATTGAGTGCTTACTGTATACCAGGCACTATTCTAAATACATTTATTAACTCATTTATCTTCCTAACAGTCCAGTAAGGTAAATCCGATTATCTCCATTTTATAGATGGGGAGATTTAGAGATTGACTAACGTTCATGAGGCCATAAAACTCATACGTGGGCAGTGCTAGGATTTGGACCCAGACAGTGTGGCTCTGGAGCTTGCAACTTAACTGCTACACTGGTGCCAATCGCTGGGATGATAAATCAATATAATGGAGAAATAGGAAGAATGAAAAGTGTGGGGATGTGGTTAGGTCTAGGGATGGGTCAGATTTCAAAATAAACTTTTTATTATGGAAATTTCCAAACGTACAAAAAAGCAAGGCGTTTGGTCTGCCTCCATGAAGTCATCACCCAGTTTCAACAACCGTCAACATTTTGCCATATTGTTTTTTTACCTCATTCCCTTAAAACTATCATGAAAAACTTCAAATATACCCTTACAAGTAGACATCAAGAAATTTCACTCTTAAAATTCTCCAAGATGCATCTAAAGAAAGGACTGTTTTTTACCTAACTACAATGTGATGTTACACCTAACAAAATTAGCAATAATTCTTGAATATTTATTATTTAGTATCCAGTCCATATTCAGATTTCTCTGATTGTCTTAACATTTCTTTTTTGTTGTTTTTCCAATTAGAGCCAAAAAAGGTCCATTCATTTTATTTGGTTGATATGTCTCTTAAGTCTCTTAATCTAAAATCCTCCTGGCCCTGAGCTTTAGATAGTTGCAAAGGAGGGGGAGACCATGGGGACACTTTTCTACTTTGTTTCTCATTCACAAAAATGTGCTAATGGGGTTGCAGGAGAATGAAATAAAATCACCCCAGCTTCTTCCTGTTTCCCCAGGCCCCTCACCCACCCTCTTACCGTATATATGACCATCCAGTTTCTGTAGGTCACTTTCTCATGTTAAGTAGCAAAGCGTTGCCAGGAAGAGGCTCGTAGATTTCCTTACTCTTACCAGGAATAGAGTATACCACTACTGAAGGAAATTACTATGAATGGCTCTCAGCAAAACACTTCTATTGTAACAGAGGCATGGTCTCAACAAGGAAATTGACACTTGAAGAAATGTCTTTGTATACTTTTTCTTGGTGCAGGAAGGGAAAACAACAACATGGGGTTGTTTGCATTACTGGGAAGGACTCTTTGAGATCAGAAGTGGCTCCAGCCTGGCTGAGGCTTATGGGCCTATGATTTCTGAGACTGTGTAGGCATCCAAAGAACCAAGTCGTTCCTCTTCACAGTCTGGATTCAATATGCAGATGCTTTATTATTGAGCAAATACAATCATAGAAATACAGTGTTAGGAAAGGCCTAGAGAATAGACACTTAAATGTTTTCAAACTATATTCCCTGGGGCTCCATCCATAGAGGCCCTTCAAGTATTCTGCAAATTTCATTTTTTAAAAATGTGGTCAGTTCTTGATTCTGGTGCTTGTCCTTATTTTGGCTTTCTTTTACAATTTTTCTCTTGGAATCAGTTTTCAGTAGGTCTTACCAATATTATATTATAAATTAGTTTCATCTCTTTCTCAGAAATCTCTGATATAATGATTCCCAAACTGCGTTGGAGAAAGTACACATTCTTTCAAAATAGATTTTTGCAAAAGGTGCTTCCTTCTTGTGTACCTTGGTAAAATAATTTTTGAAAGTGTATTGTCTTTGGTGAATTCTGAAATCTGGGGAGGCCCATTTTGGACTTAGAGAATGCCTACATTGAATAGGCATTGGATAAATCAGAGTTTAATTTTTTTGTTTGTATGTACAGTAAAAAGTATTTGTTTATTAATGAAACATTAAAAAACATATATTTTACATGGCTACGTATTTCTATATGTAAATTCATTTTTTAGATGAAAATGATATGAAAGGGCACATACTAATCCAACATTGGTGACCTTGGAGGAAGCAGGGAGGGGACCAGGGTTGGGGGGAGAGAGAGAGGACTTCACTATATATAATGTTTGATTTGTTTTAGAGGAGAATGATTCATTTATATTTGATGTTTTTAAATATTAACTTAAAAATAATGATTTGAAGACACTAAATCATATGTGAGAGTTTTGGAGGAAGAAAGAGAAAGAAATTGAGATGTTTGGCACAAGATAGCCGTCCCCAGGTCATGCTATAATTGCGTAAGTAATCTTTCCCTTTGTGCTTCCCACTGCTCCTTATCACAATCCCTGATTTACCTACCACTAAGTGACAACTTTCCACTCCTTTCCACAACTTGGTTACTCACCCTGACCTTGGGAAGAGCTGGAAATGGAAAGGTAAAGAGACTAATCACTGGCGTGGGTGGTGTGCCCAGGCATGCTGCCGGACAGGTCTGGAGGCAAATCCTGCTCACGTTATTGGCTCCCTTTGAGCCCTGAGTAAATCATTGAGCTTTTAGGATTTAGTTTCCCCATCTCTTAAATAGATAAAATTTTATCTACTTTGTAAGTTTTGTACTGAGGTTAAGTAGTATATAAAAATGTCTTGCACAGTGCCTAGCACATAATTATACTGCTAGATTCAATAAATATTAGATCCCTCCCTTTTTGTCCTCTTGTTCTTCTGTTCAACCTGGAACTGTGTGGCAGGAGCTGATGATAAAAAAAAGTAAGAAGTGATCCTTGTTTAGGAACGATATAAACAGTTAAATGCAGTAAAGTGGTTTGAGTTCTGTGATACGAGGGTACTCAGAGAACACAAAGAAAGGAGTAATACTAATAAGATAATAGCTACAATTTATCAAATGTTTACACTTGAGTTAGGCAATATGCTGAGTGCTTTTCGTACCTTATCTTATTTAATCATCCTCAGACCCCTTTGTGGGATGGACTATATTCTCTCAGTTTCACAAATAAGGGGATTGCAGTTAATGACATTAAACTTCTTGCCTCAAGTCACGTATCTACTTAATAATAGAACTGGGATTTGCTTTGGGGTCCATCTAACTCTAAAGTCCATGTTTTTAACTACTGCTTGGAGGTTGAGAATAGGGGCAAGAAAATTTTATAGAGAAGTTTCGTTAGTTCATCCATCCATCCATTCATTTATCCTTTCTTCCACATATTTCAGAAAGAATTTAAGGTGGCTTTTGGAAAAATAACATTTGAGCTGAGTTTTGAAAGACATGTGTGTCGATCAGGTAGGTAGGGCCAGAAAGGGCTTTCCTGGTAGAGGCAACAATATAAGAAGTAGTATGAAGGGATCCATCAAAACTGGCCTTGTGTGGCCCCAGACTAGGCTGAAAACAGAGGTGGAGACGTAGGTAGGTTTAGCCAGACACCTTGTATGCAATATTATGAAGTTGAGAACTGATTCTGTAGGCAGAAGGGAGTTAGTAAGGATATTGAGTATCACAAGACAACTAGTTTCATTAACATAGAACCACATCTCATGTTTTGGCCCCAGATGGAGTCACCTTGCTTGATCATTCTCATTCATCAGACTATGAATAATATTTGGCAGTTTTCAGAAATTCAATCCAGTCTCTGAGGCTAAAACTTTAATTCCACAGAGGCTAGTGGAAGGAAACTGCCTCATCTTGTAAAGGCCATTTCCAAGGAGAAGTTTAAAAAATGATTTGGATGTTACAAGTATGGCTGGAATATGTTTTCATCTTGAGGGGTAGGGTTGCCAGATTTAGCAAATAAAAATACAGGATGCTCAATTAAATTTGAATTTCAGATAAATATATACTTATTTTTAAAGTATGAAATATTTGGGGCATACTTATACTAGACAATTATTTGTTTATCTGAAATTTATTTGAAATGTATTGTTTATCTAAAATTCAAAAACAGGGTGTTGTGTTTTTCACCAGGTGACCCTCCTGAGTTAGCTACTTTGTTTTGATATATGTAAAATTCCAGATTTGTTAATTTGTGGCCACTTCTATAAACCCCTTTTCCCAAAATGCCAAGGTCCTGTAGGACTCAGCGCCAGGGCAAACGTGTGCTGTGTCCAGTGCACCGCCACTTCCCACACATTTGGACCTGAAAGAGGTTGACCCCAGGGCAATGAGAAACAAAAGAGGAAAATCAAGGCCTGGATCCCTGTGAAGTCTTTTCTTCCAGGACTGACCTTGGATGTTTTGCAGCCTCCGGGTGGCCTGGCAGCCTGGCTTGAGAGGTTTAATGTTGAAATTCTTTTAAGTGATTGTGTTAGTTTCCTTTTCATAAGCCTTATCTCTTCCTTGGAGTGTGTTTTAGTTTGCCTGGATGGAGCTGAGTATTCTGTTGGCTCCCTGAGTCCTCACGTCGGACTCTGTTTCTGTGGGATTTCTTTCTTTGCTTATTTGCTTTAGGAAGAGGCTCACTGATAAAGGAGGGCAGCCATCTGGGGGCTGGAGGATCCCCTGGTGCAGCTGCTTACTGGGACCTTGCCTCCTTCTCAGGCTGCAGGGAGTTTACTTATAATTGAGGAACGTTTAAGCTGAGAAGCACATTAACATGATCTATTATAATGGGGCACAGAAAGGGCCCCCTTGACCCCACTCAGAGTAATTTTATGTTTTTGTCTCTTGTACATTGTTAGTTTCCTTGAAAGATACCATTTGATGAAAGGATTCTGCAGCTAGAAATCTTATAAAATTCTGTATTAGAGCCCCAGCTCGTTACAAATAAGGAATCTGAAGCCCAGAGAGGTAAAGTGACTTGCCAAAGATAATGAGCAGGTGAGTAGCAGAGTGGGGAAATACAAGCCCAGGTGATGCTTTTTATTCAAGTGTACCAATTCCCGGACACCGTAACACGAGGAATCTGTCATCTAGACTATGCACCTTTCAGGGGCCAGGGAAGCGTTCCTTGTCTCTCCAGTTTCCATACCTTTCCTGTCTGCTCAGGGAGAGCTGGAGATTGTTTGGATTGCTGCTGGGATTGCTGGAGGCTTAAAACGTAAACAGCTGGGGGTGGCTAGACAGGGATCCTATTCCATCCTAACACGTAAATCTAGGTAGGAGTTCATTGCCTGAGAAAAATGTTCCCTGGAGGAGAGCATAGAACAATCTAGGAAGCTACAATTGGAAGGATAGATGGAATGCATTTAGGGCAGAAATGGATTCCAAGAGTAGGGCGTGACCCTGGCATAGATACTTCTCTATTTTTCCTTAGCTGGTCCTGTTGGCATTTCATCACCTCTGGCTGGGTGAGAGATGTACACTTGCCTTTTCTCTTTCCTCTCTCTTAGGCAGGCATTCGGCTAGGGTACAGTGCTTCTCTTCTTGTCTGGTGTCCTTGCCATGTTTGTAATTCTTTCCCACGGGGCCTCTCTACAGTTCCTTATTAGATTCTTCCTCAAGCACTCCAGGCAACAATAGGGAATCACTAAAACCAGGAACCGCAGCCCCAAATGTCCCTTAGAGTTTCCTTACATGTAGAGAAATGAATGGTGCCGTAAGGGAGTAGAATAACAAGAAGTTTAAGGACCTGGGATTTGGATCCAAACAGACCTAGATTAAAGTCCCAGCTCTGACTTTTACTAGCATGTGACTTTGGGCAGTTATTTTTACCTCTCTGAGCTCAGTTCTTCAAATATGAAAGGGGTAGAGGTTAGGTGCTAATAATATAAGCCCATACTTCACAGGCTTGCTGTGAGGCTTAAACGAGAAATGTGTATAAAGTGCTCTGCATAGTGCCCGGCAAGTGGTCAGCACTCAATTGCTGCTAGTTGTTTTATTTCTATTACTATTATTGATCCTTTTATTATTATTTTTCCATAAAAATTAAGTAATTTAGGTCTCCTCTACCACAGTCTGGGGGTTGGTGTTATTCCTATCTTCATTAAAGGAAAGCTCTTTCTTAATCAAAACCCTACCTTTCTTATTTGTAATTGTTTTAAATCATGATTTCTTAGTTCTGGTTCTAGTTTCACTCCCTCTCTGAAATCTTCTTTGACCATTCCACACCACTGTTCTCCGTCTCCTTGAATCTCTGGCTTTACACGTTCTCTGTGCCAAATGATCTAGAGAGCAGTTTCTAATATTTTTCGAATAGAGAGTCCTTTTTTATTATTTTCCCCATGAATGCTATGGTTGAAAGCATATTTTAAAGCTGATTTTCTTACTAGGGAAGTTTCAAACATAGAAGTAGTGAAAACAGTATAATGGGCTCTATGTATCCATTACCCAACTTCAACAATTATCAACATTCTGTCAGTCTTGTTTCACCCATCTCCTCTGCTCCCCTTTTATTTTGGCTAAGGTATTTTAAAGCAAAATCCCCAGATATCATATAATTTATACGTAAATAGTTCATTATGTATGTCTGATTGGTAAGGATTTTTTTTCTTAGAATTACATTGCCATCAATCTAATAAAATTAATGATATTCCTTTTAGCATTTAACACCCAGTCAATATTCAAATTTCTCTGATTGCCTCAAAAATATTTTTTAACAGTTGGTTTGTTTGAATCTTGATTCAAACAAAGGCTACAGATTGCATTTGGTTGCTGTATCTCTTAAGTCTCTTTTAACTGATTACAGCTCCTCTTCCCTGGCTTTTTTAATGAGTTTTCTAAAAACTCAAAACCTAAACAGAAAAACCAGACTGCATTTAATATAAAGAAGTCATTTCCCTATTTAATAAGTAAGACACATATAACTTTCAGTCAGAAGGTCTGGTCAATATGAGATAACTAGAATTAATATGCTGAATTGACATTAGTCCAGCTGAAAGCAAAGAATTTGCTATTTTAGTTAATTTGTGCATCTTTATCTCAAGGCAGGTTTCCATTTGGCTTTTTAAATGATAAAAGTGGCTTGGGGAGTTCAATCCTCAAATATAAAGTTGGGACCAACTGATATTTATTATAGAAAGACAATCATTACTTTTAGATACCTAATGTTAGGCGTCTTTCTCAGCAGGCAAACTCCTTTTATGTCTGGAGTCCCCCTTCTGTGTTCTCACTGATGCTGGTTGACAGTGCTTTCCAGTTCTCTCCGTCTCAATCATTGCCTTTGGCCTGTTCATTGGCTACCCTCACCCCATGGACCTTGCCTTCCCTGTGAGCCTGGACAACAGAGGGGATGAGGGGAGCATCTTACCTCTCCTGGGTGGAAGGAGGGGAGAATATGAAGTCAGGGGAGAGAGAAGCATGGAAAGAGTCAAAGACAGGAAACTTTAGAGAGGCAGGAGCTTGCAAAACTGAATCAAGAGTGGGGCGGCCCCGTGGCCCAGTGGTTATGTTCGCGCCCTCTGCTTCGGCAGCTGGGTGTTTTGCTGGTTTGGATCCTGAGCACAGATATGGCACCGCTCATCAGGCCACGCTGAGGTGGTGTTCCACATAGCACAACCAGAGGCACTCACAACTAGAATATACAACTATGTACTGGGTGGGGGGTACGCAGAAGGGGAAAAAAAGAAAAGAAGATTGGCAACAGATGTTAGCTCAGGTGCCAATCTTTAAAAAAATAAAAATAAAAAAATTAAGAGAAAGGCTGATTAAGAGGGACATTTAGCTTTGGTGGTTGTAGAAATTATGTTGTATTCAGACTGAAAGGAGAGAGGGTGTGTAGTCCATTTATAATCACCTAAATGACCTTAATTTTGAGTAACAGGTGACGTATGATAATAGCTGGGTCAAAAAAAAAAACTGGAAAGCAAGTTATTTTACAGTAAAACTAAACAAAATTTTAAAAATTAGTACATCACTTGCTGAAGCCCTCCAGGGCACCTAGAAATGCCATTTAGACATGCCACAGCTCTTTCAATTTCCTCTAGCAGGGGTTCTCAACTGTGGCTGCACATTAGAATCACCTGGGAGGTTTACAGACTACTCATGCTAGGCCCTACCCTCAACTCCCAGATTCTGATTTAGTCTTAGGTGGGAACCAGGAACCAGTATTTTTAAAAGCTCACCAGGTGACTCTGATGAATTTTTATAATTATTATTTCACTATTTTTCCCCCAGTTTTGATATTATAATTAATTGGGAAGTCCTATGTTTTTCCTCTTTGAACATTCTTCTATGGATTCTGTAAGCTCAAATATGTTATTTATTTACTTATTTTATAGTTTAAAAATTTCTAAGCACGCAGTTTTTTTAACCATATTATGCTATTGGTTTTGTGCACTACGTTGGGACTCTAAGCATCTTTTCTTAAATTTGTCCTATGGGACAATATATCCCATTTGAAGAAGAAAACTTATCCACCTAGAACTCAGCTGGTTTTTAATCTGGCACTGGCTGTGCTGTTTTACTCACTGTTTCACACAGACTGATTTTCATACTTTAATAGCATTATAAGCTCTTTGAGGAAGATTAAGTTTGGGTGCAAGTGGTCAAAGACACAAACTAATAGTTGTTCAAGCAAGAAAGAAGTTTATTTCTCTCATGTATAAATCGGATGACGGACATTCAGGGCTGGCATGATGTTAGAGGCCTGGGCTGCTTCTGTTTTGCTGCTCTGCCAAGGGAGTCTTCCATTTTGATGGTTATTATATAGTCCAAGGCGAATGCAAGAGTCCCATCCATGATGTCCACATTCCAGCAGCAGGAAGGAAGCAGGGTAAGGAAGGGAAAGCTCCCTGCCTCTAAGAACACTTACCAGAAGTAGCACAGTTCACGTCCGCTTATATCTGGCGGGACAGAACTTAGAACTTGGCTTCAAGGGAGGCTGGGAAATGTAGTCCTTATTCTGTGTGCCCTAAGACCAAGTAAAAATCAAGCATTCTTTACTAAGGAAAAAGGGAAGATATTGGGGAAACAGTCAGTAATCCCTGTCTAAAGAGGAATGACAAAGTCTTATACATTTTTCGGTGTCCCTGATATGCCTACCCCAGTTGCATATATGATAGATACCTAACAGGTAATTATCTATTGGTTCCAGCCAGCAGGGATTTTTTCTATTATTTAAAAAAGTTTATGTATGCAGTATTTTACCCATATGATTTATTGATTTTGTGGACTATCTTGGGATTCTAAGTGCCATTTTATTAAATTGTTTCCATGGGGCATCACATTTTAAGCTGCAAACTTCTATCCAACTGATAACGGACTTCTAGGTCTCAATTGGTTTTTATTTCTTTTAATACTGCTCACAACTCAATGTTACTATTTTCTGTAAAATCCTGGTAAAAGTTTGTGGGTATGTGTGTATTTTCCTAGGGGTAGAGCTTGGTTTATTATGTCCATCAGATTCTTTTGTAAATCTGTATCATATAAAACATTAAGAATCATTGGTGTAAACCAAGAAGGAACATGGGTAGTTTGATACCGAGCTGGTAACTTTGCCAAGTTGTTACTTCTTATTATCCCCAATTACTTTACTAATCTGTTCTTTCTTAATATATCAGATTATTTAAAATTCTTTAGAGGGGCTCAATATGCAAAGAAATACTCCTGGTTTTTTTCCTGCAAAGTGTATTATAAACTACTAATTGTTTTAAAAGTATGAATTTTTATATTTTGACTTTTTAATTTTAACTTTATTGAAATATAATTGACATATAAAATTAAAAGACATTTAAAGTGTGTATAGTGCTGATTTAATATGCATGTACATTGTGAAAGTTAATTAGCAATATCCATCAACTTACGTATTTATCTTCTATTTTTTGGTGAGAACGTTTAAGTTCACTCTCTTAGAAAATTTCAGTCATACAGTACAGTGTTATCAACTATAGTCACCATGTTATACATTAGATCCTCAGACCTTATTCATCTTATAGCTGAAAGTTTGTACCCTTTTATCAACCTCTTCCTATTTCTGCCACCCCCAGCCCCTGGCTATCACTTTTATGCTCTCTGTTTCTATGAGTTTGACTTAGCTTTTTTTTAGATTTCACATATAAGTGATACCACACAGTATATGTCTTTCTCAGTCTGTATTATCTCACTTAGCATAGCGCCCTCAAGGTCCATCCATATTGTCACAAATGGCAGGATTTCCTTCTTTCTCATGGCTGAATAAAATTTCATTGTAAATATATACCTCATCTTCTTTATCCATTCGTCTCTTGATGGACACAGGTTGTTTCCATTTCTTAGCTAGTGTGAATAATGCTGCAGTGAACATGGGAATGCAGATATCTCTTTGAGGTCCTGTTTTCATTTCTTTTGGATATATGCCCCGGAGAGGGATTACTGGATCATATGGTAGTTCATTTTTAATTTTTTTGAGGAAGCTTGTTACTGTTTTTCATAGTGGCTGCACAAATTTACATTCCCCCCAACAATGCACAAGGGTTCCCTTTTCTTCAAATCTTTGCCAACATTTGGTATCTCCTGTCTTTTTGGTAATAGCCGTTCTAACAGGGGCGAGGTAACATCTCACTGTTGTTTTGATTTGCATTTCCTTGCTGGTTAGTGGCACCGAGGACCTTTTCATGTACCTGTTGGCCATCAGTATGTCTTTTTTGGAAAAAATGTCTATTCATATCCTCTGCCCATTTTTAAATTGGATTGTTTGAGTTTTTTTGCTGTTGAGTTGTATGAGTTCGCTATATATCTTGGATATTAGCCCCTTATCAGATATATGATTTGCAAATATTTCCTCCCATTTGGTAGGTTGTCTTTTCATTTTGTTAGTGGTTTCCTTTGCTGTGCAGAAGCTTAGTTTGATGTTGTCCAATTTATTTATTTTTCCTTTTGTTCCTTTGCTTTTGATGTCAAATCCAAAAAATCATTGCCAAGACCAATGTCAAGGAGCTTACCAGCTATGTTTTCGTCTAGGAGTTTTATTGTTTCAGGTCATATGTTCATGTCTTTAATTCGTTTTGAGTTGATTTTTATGTATGGTATAAAGTAGTGATCCAGTTTCATTCTTTTGCTTGTGGCCATCCAGTTTCCCAACATCATTTATGGAAGAGACTATCCTTTCCCTATTTATATTATTAGCTCCTTTGTCATAAATTAATTGATCATATACGCTTTATTTCTGGGCTCTCTATTCTGTTCCATTGCTCTGTGTGTCTGTTTTTATGTCAATACCCTACTGCTTTGGTTACTGTAGCTTTGTAATGTAGTTTGAAATCAGGGAGTGTGATGCCTCCAGCTTTGTTTTTCTTTGTCAAGTTTATTTTGGCTATTTGGAGTCTTTTTTGGTGCCATATAAATTTTAGGATTTTTTTTTTTATTTTGACTTTTCTTAGAATTAATTCTAATTAGATATTTGGGAAAATTAAGACAGTGGCATTAATGTTACTTGGGCTACAAAAAGAAATAACATTTCTTTTATATTCAGTCAAATATTACATGTGTAAGAAATGCCAGATACCCTAATTTTGGTGACATCCAAAGGTTCTGTGGAAAGATTTTTGAATATGCTCTGGATATATGTAAATAACTTAAATGTATTACAAGTTTCATTTTTCCTAATATTGGAAAATTAAATATGTAATTAAGTGTTATGATAGTCATAGATCACTTTATGAAGGGATTCTGGACTAAATAATAACTAACAGGAAAAAATACATGGGGGCAATTATAGCTACTTTGAGAAGTTTATAAGGAAAACAATAAAACCATCTTTAGGGATTTCTTGTTAAAATTTGTTTTGCTGTCCAAAAATGTGAACTTCCTGCTTTATTTGGGGTTTGGTTATATTTTTAATTATGTTGTAAACTAATTATTAGTGTCAAAATTGTCATTAAAATGCCTAAAAAAGGTTTTGATTGAGAACTCTTTATATAGACTCAGTGTGGCTGGGAGATGTAGTTGGCTTAGATGAAATCTAAGATATTTTTGCTCTTTAGTTATTCGCAATCTAATTAGGAAAACAAAAAAAAATACACATGAAATTATAAGAAAACAGTAAGTAGTGATTGACGACTGTGTCATACAGTAACTCCTTGGGTACAAAATCTATTCATGTGACCTGAAGTAGTCCATCTTGTGGCTTCTGATAAAGTTATTAAATTACGATTCCAATACCTTCCCGGACTAGCTATCTGGTTAAAGGTCAAACTCCTCCCGCCACATAGTAGAAATTCCATTTGTAATTTTTATTTGAACATTTCCCTCATTTTCCAATGATGGGATCCCACTCTAGCCATCTACCAGAGGAAACAACACAGGAGGCTTTCGTGTGGTGATGGCATTTTAATAACAAAAGAACGTGACACATACAATTAAGCCAAATATCTGGGTGTCTGCATGATGCCGTAACTGCTGTCCTTTGGATGCGAATTGCATACCAGTCCAGGAGAGAAGGAATCTTCGGACTATGAAACCAGTCTCCTTGGCAGAATTCTGCTTTTGAAGGGAAAAAAGAACCTGAGAGTGGAGTGTGTGTGTGTGTGTGTGTGTGTGTGTGTGTACATGCAGTGGTGGTAGTGGTGAAATTTCACAGATAGGGCAACAGTTCTGAAGAGCTTTCCCAGTCACACTGAGTGAGGAAGGAAGACTTTATATTTTAGCTTTTTGAATTATTTTAGAGAGATGGACTGCTGAAACTAGCATCTGGTCCCTAGGGAGTCAGCTGCTATGTTACAAAACTTAAGATCTTTTATTCACCAGGCTAGGCCAGATCGTAGAAAGAAGCTACATCAAGACCTGACTGACTTAAAATAACACCCGAGTGTTTCTCATGGTAGACACTGCATGTCTACCGTGGGTGAGCAGGGGCTTTGTTATGCAACACTATTGTCCTCACTCTGGGACCTAGGCTGACAGAGCAGCCATCATCTAGAACATTGCTGGTCAAAGTGGCAGAAGAAGAAAAATCCAACTCTGTAGGGTCTATTGCCTACATTGGTGTTTGGCTTGGAAGTAACACAAATCAGTTTTGACAGTTTAGGATTTAATCAAGTTTTATAAGAAAAAAGCTCCAGTGAGGTAAATACAGAATCTTACATTTAGGACCTCAAATTCACTTGCCTAGAATGAGGGTGTGTGTGAAAAGGACTGAGGGCTCACTATGAATGAGCAAATAGTGTTACGTGACAGGCAAAAGAGCTAAGATGATGGGGCCGGCCTGGTGGCGCAGCAGTTAAGTGAGCACGTTCCACCTCAGTGGCCCGGGTTTCGCTGGTTTGGATCCTGGGTATGGACATGGCACGGCTTGGCAAGCCGTGCTGTGGTAGGTGTCCCGCATGTAAAGTAGAGGAAGATGGGCATGGATATTAGCTCAGGGCCAGTCTTCCTCAGAAAAAAAAGAAGAGGATTGGCAAATGCTAGCTCAGGACTAATCTTCCTCAAAACAAAAACAAAAACAAAAAAGCTAAGATGATTTCAGGTTGGAGTAATAACATCCACAGCAAAATTGGTCCCTAATGGTTCCTCTATATTCCCTACAGGTTAGACCATTCCAGAAGTATCTATTCAGATTTGGTATCATACTTGGAAAGATATTCATAAAGAGAAATGAGTCTAGGTAAAAACAAGAGGGTCGAGGGTCAGGAAAACTCTAATGTGAGACATGGTTGAAGAAAACAGGCTGTTTTGTCTAGGTAAGAGAAGACAAGAGGTGACATCTTGGCTGCCTCTAACAATGTGGAGAAGGGGTTCAGCATATTTCTATGTATAACAGAGGATAGAATGGTACCCATGGATGGAAGTTAAAGGGAGGAGGATTTCACCTCAGTATTGAGAACTTAGTAGTAATTAGGTCTCTCCAACAATGGCACAGACTGTAGGGTGCAGTTCTTGCCTCTGTGAATGGTTCTACTTGAGCATGCTTTGTTAGAGAATATAATCCCATATTGTCTCTGGTTGAATTTTGTTCTTAAATAGTTGGCTGCATTTCTGTTTCATTCAGTTAGGAAGCTATTTGAATCTTATTTGGAATTTTTTAGACTGATAGTCAGTCTTTGAAAACTGTTTTTGATAAAATAAACTTTTGAAACTCTCTCTCAGGGATCATTTAGTGACATATGTTGGAGTCACACTGACCTGTGTTTATTTGCTAGCTCCTCCCTTACAAGCTTTGTGACTTTGGTAATTTAGTTACTTAATCTCTCTGAGCCTAAATTGTGTCTCCGTAAAATGGGCTCAATAATGTTGCTGAGCGGACTAAATTAAATAAGCTAATGCATGCCAAGAACTTCTCAATGTGCTTGGCACGAAGTATGTACCCAGAGCGTGAAGGGTATCATTGTTGTTAATCCTTTCTTTGGCCTCTGTTTTACCAAGGCTAATATGGTATTTAGTAAAGGCTTTTAGATTCTTAGTCCCAGCTTCTTTTCACTATTTCTCTTATTTGAGGTTTCAAGGTCAAGTCAAAAACATCATTGATTTTAATACTTCACCGTTCGTTTACTTTTCTCACACTCAGATATTCTAGAGTCGGGTTTCCTGGTGACCTCCGTGGATGTCATTACTGGTTGTCCACATAGGAAACCCGTCAGACTGCAGCATCCACTTGTCCAACTGGTCTTTGAACAGCTGCTTCTCTTGCTCCACGCACACATCAGATTCGAGGGCCATAAGCCTCTTCATGTGTACGTGCCCTTTCTTAACTTAAATTTTTCCTCGCATTTGAAGGCTTTTCAGTTTTTCTTTGACAATTATCTAGAGTGAGGCTTAGATAATCCTATTAACTTGACCTATCCATTAATTCACAGAAAACACAAAGAAATCTCGCTTAAACCTCTTTCAGGGAAAACAAGCTTTAGAAACAATGACGTGCCAGCATTGAAATTTGTGCTTTTTATTGGCTCATTTTACCCTTGACATTGACCAAAATAATTGTTATACTGGGGAGTATGTGGGAAAGAGTTAGCTTTAAAATCCTGCATTAGGTTAAAATGTGAATAATCATATTGTATGACTGTTCTGTTTTGCAATGCTCTGCTGCAAAAATCAGCTTATAAAGGCATATCTCTGCACTCTGATGGCAGGCTTGCGTCCAGCTCTTTCTCATGTGTTCTGCTTAGGTGCCAGTGTGTCTTTATTTTCACTGGGTCCAAGCTGATGGCTTTAATCCTAAGGTTTGTAAGCAGTTAATTCTCTACTCTTCCACAAGGACTAGTGCAACGTAACTACACTGTGATATGCAGAAGCAGGAGGCCTTTGGAATTTATGAGTCATGGCAATCAAATCTGGAAACAGCCATGTAGCCCTTCGCCTCAAAACGTATTATTGAGAATTCAGTTCATGGTTATTGCTCTTCCTTAGTGCCAGTTTGATTGCAAGTCAGTTAAAA
The DNA here is from genome assembly GCF_041296265.1 of Equus caballus. Lineage (NCBI taxonomy): Eukaryota > Metazoa > Chordata > Mammalia > Perissodactyla > Equidae > Equus > Equus caballus. The sequence continues at coordinate 46,018,094 of NC_091704.1, forward strand.
AACGGCTCACACAGCCGTTGTGTGAGGAGAGTTCTGCTGGCAAACGCTCTAGTGTTACAGACATTTATTACCAAACTGAGCAAACATTTCCATAAACGTTCAGGGCTCTTTCTCTTCCGAACAGTCCTCAGAGGGCCTTTTGCACAGGGCCTCCCCGCTCACACATTCACCAGCACTCCTTGACTAATTGGTGTTAAAGTGATGATGGAGGCATATTTTCAGTTTTCTGGAGAGGGATTCACATTTTTTGGAGATGGATTTCTTTAGGCTAATCTTAATTTTCCTTGGAAAACTTGAGATTACTGTGCAAATTTTTCATAACGAGATGACCCTGATTTTTGGAATGGGGAAAAATACTAAGATATTTGAATTTCTCACTCTGTATAGGAACTCTCATACGCAAGAGTGAATTACTAGAGAGAGAAATTCAAGTAACTTAATATGAGTTACTTTCATATGCAAGTTATTTAAAGCATCAGCCTCTACTTCTTCATTTATAAAGTGAGACTGATGATAGTACTGTCTCACAGAGCTGTTCTGAAGCTCCACGGAGAAGGTGCACCAAGCATCACCCCCATGCCTGTGGCATCTCAAATGAGTATTTGATCCTCCTAAATCATGAGTTGTCAGGTGTGCTGTTGTTTCTTGCACTTCACAGGTGAGGAAACGAAAGCTCTCAGAGGATTAGCTGGGACTTGTTTAAGGTCATATGGCCCATGTGTGGTTGAGAGTCGCATTTCAATCTGAGATTCTGACTTCCTAGTCCAGTGCTCTTTCAATAGGAAAGGGCCAGGGGGAATCAATTAGGTGGACTACTCAACATGGTTTTAAGGAGTATTTCTTAATCCTTGCTGTTCACTGGAATCATCTGTAAAAGCATAGAACCCTGTAGATGCTTTGGGTCCCAATCATGGAGATTCTGATACAGCAGATCTGGTGCGGAGCCTGGAATTCGTAGTTTGAAGCTCTGTTGGTGCTGCCGATGTGCAGCCTCTCCTTCGTTCCCTGTTTTTATGTTTCTGGAACTTCTTTTGGATGTATGTTGGAGATTTTCCCTCTGTTCTTCATATCTGTTCACTTTCACCTTTTTCCTTCTTCAAATCTCTGTGCTGCGTTCTGGGCAATTATTTTATTTTTTAACACTCTAAATCTCTTTTCACTTGTAGTTAGTCTACTAATTAGCCCATGTATTGAGTCTATATATTATGAAGACCATACTTTTTATACTCGTTTGTGCCTAATTCTCTATCTTGTTTCATGGATGCTAATCTTGCCTTTGTTTTTACACTCTTAAAATTAATTTTTATCAAACGTTATGAAATTATGGATCAAATGAATCATTTTAAAGGTAAAATAATTCTACAAGGCTTATAATGAATATCAGTAGTCCTCTGCGGTACTCGTCTCCACCTCTGGTTCCTACTTTCCAGTGGCAACTAATTTTTCAATCTTTTAGTTGTTTCTGTTATTTACTTACATATTTCTAAATGGCATGTTTATATTGCTTTCTTAATTTTATATCACCTATGCCACCTTTCTTCTATGGAAGATGAAGAAGGTGAGGATTTTGCTTTCTTATTCCTTCCATCTCTCCAAGAACACAATATTTAGTGTTTACTGACTATTTAAAAATTATTCATTCCTGAGTCATGTAGTGTGTCCATTGCCCTCATCTTACAACTTTTTGTTTTCTCTAGAGTTAATAAATGCCATTTTTTTTGGTTTGGTTATTTTTCTACCTACTTATCTTGAATTCATCCTTGTTTAGTCATCATCCAAGTTCATCCCAGAACTCAACAATTCAATGATAATAAATCAAGAATCTGTGTTTCTTGGAAATGTTCCTCCTAGTTCCTCCTGTTCCAGTCTGGATCTGATTGTCCCCTAGCACTGCCACACAGCTGTCCTCCCAGGACTTCCCTACAGTATTGGTTCTCCTATTTCCTGGATCCCATGTCTTCTTTCTTGGTTTACTTTTTTGGTTTGCTGGATTACATCCTCCAGTAGCCTGATGAGAGAGTACATGGAAAGTAAAATTTTTGAAAATGTTTATGTCTGGAACTATATTCTAGGCTTATATTGAGGTATAGAATTACAGATTTGAGATAATTTCCCTAATAATTTGAAGGAACTAACCTATGATCTTCAAGTTTTTAGTCTTATGTTATAATCTCTAATATTTTATATGACTTACGGTTTTCTCTTTGCAAGCTTTTAGGACTATTCTTAATCCCCAGTGCTCAGAAACTCAGGATTATATATCTTTTTGTGGGCCTATTTTCGGTCATTGTTCTGTGTACTATGTGGGCCCATTCCATGTGACAACTCACGTCTTTCTGAGAAAATTTCTTTGACAACTACCTTCTCTCTACTCTCTTCGTTCTTTTTTTTTTCTGGACTACCTGGTCTGACTCCTTAGGTTATTTTTTCCTCTTAAATTAACTACAACTTTGTATTTTTCTTCCACTTTCTGGGAAAGTTCCTCCTAACTTTCTAACTTCTAACCCTTCTAAAATTCTTATTTCTATGATATTTGAAATTTTCAAGAGCTCTTTTTTTATTCTCTGAATTGTTTTTACAAAATATTATTATTTCATATATACAGTATCTTTCTTATATCTCTGAAGATATTAACCATGGAATATTTTTTGTTTTCTTCCCTCCACATTGTCTGTTTCCTGTATATTACCTTTTTTCAAGTTTGTTTTTGTTGGTGTTTCATATGATAAGTTTTCTTCTGTGTTGCATGATAGTTGGCTGTCCATTCATATTTGAATGAAATACACTAAAAATTTCTGTGGCTGTGAAATGGTCATGCCAAAATATTCTTCACTGTGGAATGATCGTGCAAGGGCCTGGCCATTTTTGAAGTACTTTTTCTTTGACTCTTATTATTAAGGGGGGCTTAGTAGGACCTTTCCTTTGGAGTGGTTTGTTGCCCCAAAGAAGAATCCTCTAGTCTCCTGCCTTAGAGATATAACCTAGTTTTTAGCATTATGAGCAAGAACATGGGCGTAGTAGACTTTTACTTAGCTTACTGTTTTTAGCATGGAATTGCTGCCTTCAGCTTTGTCTAATGTCTCTGAGTCTATAGTCCTTCAGTTTCAATCTGTTTACAAAAGTCAATATTCATACTTACGTTAGGTGGGAGTAGAGACAGTATCCTGGCTTTGTATGCTAGGAGAACAACTCTTTTTTTTTTTTTTTAATGAATCGTTTACCAGTATTTTCCCAGATTTAGAGATACGTGGTGCATTCAGATACTGATTCTCTCTGGGCTCCACAGTGTGAATCTGCTTCTTTATTACTCCCTGCTGCCAGCCCACCACATATAAGTCTTTAGCTTTCTGCCTTATCCAGTATGCTCTCCAGGTTAAGACTGCAAGTATCAGGACTTGATGGCTGCAAGAGGGAAGGACATAGAATTTTCTTCCTCTTTTCCCTCTTTTTTTCTCTCACTACAGTTCTGCTTCCTAGGATCGTTCTTCATCTACTCAGATCTTTGCTCTTCTGCTGACCTCAGTGCTAGTTTAGAGAATAGCTGCAAGCAACAGGCATCATGACTACAAAGGGCAATGTAAGAAACTCAAATGTACCCCATTACCCCCAGTGCTGTAAGCCATATTCCTGCCCTTTCCACGAATCACACCTTAATCCCCAGATCTCAGTCTTCTTAGAAAAGCTTTAAGGATATTTTATTTTTATTTTTTTAAAGATTGGCACCTGAGCTAACATCTGTTGCCAATCTTCTTTTTTCTTCTTCTTCTTTTTCTCCCCAAAGCCCCCTGGTACATAGTTGTATTTTCTAGTTGTGAGTGCCTCTGGTTGTGCTTTGTGGGACGCTGCCTCAGCGTGGCCTGATGAGCGGTGGTAGGTCTGTGCCCAGGATCTGAATGGGTGAAACCCCGGGCTGCTAAAGCGAAGTGCGTGAACTTAACCACTAGGCCACGGGGCCGGCCCCTCAATTGATAAACATTCAGATTTTTTTGCAGTTTTTGCTATTACAAATAATACTGCAATGAACACCCTCTTATTGATATCTTCATAAATTTGCATTCACTTCTTAGAATTTGTTCTTAAAGGAGAGTGACTGGTTCAAATTGAATACAGTTCTTAAGGACATTTTTTGTGTAAGTGGATAAGTCTTCCTCTTGTGTACTCAGGGGGACTGTAAAATGTCTTGGTCTTTCCCTTCAGGATCTAAGTAAAAAGAAAGGGCAGAGGACCTAGGGAGGGTTTTTTTTAACCTGATTTTGTGCTTACTAGCAATTAAGAAAAATTCTGAAAACTAAGATTAGTGGTAAAGCTGACAGACAGTTTTGTTCCTCAGATGGCCAGAGTAGAAAGAACTTGGTCCAAAGTTAGAAGTGATGGCTGTAGAAGTGAAAGGAGGCGGGCAGAGTAATTCTAGGATGCCTTGAGAGAAACGTGCTCTGCTCATGAGGCCTTCTCTTTGTCCCCTTTTCTTTTTAAATTCTCCCTTTCCTCAAATTCCAAATAATAAAATGATTCGGAGAGGAGATTCTAATCTTTTTTGGAACCCTGGCTTTGATGCTTTTTAGGTATATAAACTTGAACTAAGTTACAATAATTACAAGAATGTGGCACTGTTGCAACCATAGACAAATAGACAAATAGAACAGAAAAGATTCCAAAACAGACTCACTTACATGATTTATAACAAAAGTAGTCTCCTGTTATCCACAGAAAGTGAAACCACGGATAAGGAGGAAAGCAAAACTGCGGATAAGTGGGGAGCGCTGTAAGGTCCAGTGCTATCTGAGGTTTCAGGCATCCATTGGGGGTCTTGGAACCTGTCCCCCGTGGATAAGGGGAGACCACTGTAATGCATTCTGTACTTAACCTCTAGGCATCTCACTTTCTTCATACGCAGAATAGAAACAACTGTATCCCAGTGGTAGTGCTGTGAGGATTAAGTGGCTTAATACAAATGTGCTCAGAATAGGGCCTGACGTCCAGTAAATGCTTAATAAATTGTAGCTATTATTTTTGTCATCTTTATTTCAACAAAAATTTCCCGAGTCCCAGCCTTAGTCAGGTTCCTCTGAAATTTCACACTCCTTATTCTGCAGCGCTTCTTTGGGGACTTAATTATTCACTGTCTTGCTGTGCTACCAAATTATTTTGCATGCATTCGAGGTGTGTGTCCAGCTATTGTAAGCTCTTTGAGGACAGAGACCACAGAGAATGCATGGAATTGCTTTCCCAGTCCTCATGGCATCCAGCACAGCATTGGGCTCAGGGTAGGGTTCAGTCTGTGCTCATCAGTTTGTTTGGGCAAAAGCTCACTTTAGGGATTAGGTGATGCTTGTCAACTGATCTGCTTTTAGCTTTCCAAGGCACCAGGTAGGAGCAGTTCTGCATTTGGCAGCCCTATTTGGTATCCGAAGCATTTGCTGTTTTTACCTTTATAGTAAATAGCCCTGGATATTATGAGTTCTCAGGGATCATACCTAACAGAATCTTCCCAGAGGTAAATACACTGTGAGGACATGTAAAAACTTGTGATTCTTGACCTCCCTTTCACCTGCAGGGACTCTAAAGAAGAAAGGAAAGAGTAGGATTTTTCTCATTTACGAATGAATAAGATTTTCTCATCTATATTGTTCTTTTGGGCCTGTTTAGTTTACACATTTCTTGTGACAACCTAAAACTACAAGGGTTTTTTTCTCTCTCTTCATTTTTTCCTTCCATTTCTATATTACCTTCTGGCACTCTTAGAAAATCTGTTCTTTCAAGGTCTTCCTGCTTTCCTGAGAAAGGAGGCCATGTCTGTTAGTTACCTGGAAGGTGGCATATTGCCTTTCTTCCTGTTTCAAACCAGTCTCGTGGTGCTTTCTTTCCCAAGGGGCAGCCAAAACCTGCTGTGCTAAAATAGTCATTTGTGAATACAGTAATTCTCAGGAGGCATAAATTCATATCCTGTTCTCACTGTGTATTTATTAACTGTTAGAGTTATTCTATTGCCAAGCCCTGGCTAGAACCTGACTGGGTGCCCAGTGCTAGCAACTGTCTTTAAAGGCTTATGAATAGGGTCATAAACACTATTTACGTTAGTAGGAACGCGCGCTTTTAGCATTTCCACCACCCCCTCTCCCTCCTGCTCGTTGTCACATGCACAGGCAGTTCATAATAAGTCCATCGGTACTCTGCACTTTCCTCATTTTTTTGTTTACATGTAGATAAATTCGTTTGTTTAAACTTTATTTTTCATCAAGTCACTCTGGTATTCTGGCCTCCAGTCTTCAAATAACATGAACCTTCCCAGATTATATGTTCTAAGGTTTTTTCCTTCTTTTTTAACTAGGGCCAAAAATAATAAACCTGGGTTATGACACAAGCAACCAGAAAGTTAAACCATTGCTTAATGTGCATTCGCAGAAGTTCAACTGCAGCAGGGCCCTGTCACTGGCATAATAAAACCGTGGACCATTCTTTAGTTCAATGGCAAACTTGATGTTCACTTCCCAGGTGGTTGATGATATTCAGTCTCAACTTCACATCAGAGAAATGTGAAAATAAAAGTTAGAGAGGCAACCCATCTATGTTTTCGCCCATTTGTACTTAAAAGGTAGACTGGATAGTTGAAAAAGAAATCATTCCTGCTGTTTCAAGATGCAGAATCTATCCAATTTGGGAAAGAAGCAATTTCGTGTCAGGGTTGATTTGACGGTGACTGGCTTTCCACTAAGAATATGTGGTAATACATGGTGGACATCATTCAGAAAGCTTCCAAGTATCTGTAGGATAGGGTTTGAATTCAGTTTAAGCAGATGGATGAAGATTTGCTCATTCAACACGCCAGACACTCTGTTAAGTGATGAAGTCAGAATAACGATGGCAAGGATTATAGCTGAAAGAGTCTGTCTATAGAAGATACATGGCAAAGAATTCAAAAAACTTTCTTTTTTATCTTAATGTAGGGACAAGGGACACTAAGGAAAGATTATTGATTAGGTACTTAATTTTTTTATCAGAGTCTTATATTACACATTCTCTTTACCTATGCATTTTATAGTCTGTGCCCTTAAAACTGATCACAGTATTAAATTGGGCCTGAGAATGCTGTTTAAGCCCATGTAATACTGCCAACAGGAAGTACCAACAAGCCACCTATCCTATAGAAACAGTTTTGAGTAATACTTAAACGTGCAGGATTTGGAAGTACACAGAGCTTTGCTATTTCTTTGCAATATAGGGCCTTGCAATAGAGCAAGTTTTCTATGAACCTCAATTTCTTTATCTGTAACATTTGGGTAATGGTGGTACCCATGTGATAGTGTTAGTGTGAGGATTAAATGAAGTAGTGCCTGATAGTCTAGTACAGTGCCAGGAATGTGGTAAGCTCAATAACTATTAGCTATTATCCTATTATATTTGTTCTGTTATGAATCTCTTAACAGGGGAATAGCATGCTAGTCACTCTTATTTATGCCTTCCAACTTCTCTGAATTTCTTCTTGCTCAGAAAAAATGTTAGTAGAATATAGTGTTATTAACCATTACTTTGATTTTGTACTGATAGAAGATATCAAACATTCTTTTGACTGGTTTATGTAACCTCTTCTCCAGACATTGCTAGAGAAACAATGATTTGTGTTTCATTTTTATATCCATTTAGGTTTTTTCATTATAACAATGCGTTATTTCCACTAAGCCCAGTTTACAGGAAAAGATTGTTCCCGGTAGCTTTAGGACAGAAAGTTGACCAATAGGTACTGATCTCTTTTTTAACATGGTGGCTTCTGTCTCTAACCAACGAAGGCTGGGTTCATACCTCACCATAATGAGGGTAAGAGACAGTGAGTTTAGAGGGTAACATGAACTATTGTGCTGCTTGTATAATGGGCTGTTGTTGGGGACTTTGTAAATTAGAAGAATTGATCCAGTGAAATACATCCAAATAGGAAAACCTGGGGCATTTTATTCTGGCTCTCATACCTTCCCCACACCTCAGCATTTGTAGACCTTTCTATCTGCACAAGGTATGAAGAAGGAGAATCCATTTTTTATTTTGTTTTTGTCATTGCGTTTTGACTACTACAAACTCTTCCCCATGAAACTATTGTGTTCCTGAAATAAATTTTACTCCATCAAAATTGAACCTTCTCTTCCGAAGGTTCAATTCAATTTAATTGCTCTGAATATTCAGTGGAAAGAAGCCCTCACAATTTCTTTGCGAGTATTTTCTCCACTCTGGAGCTACTTCAGTGAACGGAACACATCATTTTTTCAGAAATCAAAAGTTTCTCATTAAAATATTTACTTGAACTTCATTTACAGTTTAATAAAGTTTCTCAGTGAACTAATAGTCCATTAAGACTAAGGAGTGATTGACTTGTGTTTTTATTAACCTTTGGCTCTAAGTGACCTTAAAACATGATCTAGCACTTTCAGAATCTCCAGGCATGACTGCCCAGTGCTCCACCCAACCTGGCCTCTTATTTGTTCTCTTATTAAATCTCTGGTGGAAAAGATTGTGTCAGAGTCTTCTCTACTAGTCTATTCCAGAGTCTTACATTTCATACAATACTTGAAAAGAGAACCAAGTAACATTCTTATAAATGTAAATGTTTGTTTTTGTATTTGCTCAGGTGGAAGTGTTTTCATGTTCTGTTGGTTATCTTACTCATATGCTAGTTGTTAATCACGATGCAGATAGCTGATGTTGTAAATGGTATCATTGTACACAACAGATGTTGGGCCCCAGGAAGTTGTACCGCGAATCACATAGCAATCATTTGAAATCTTTTTGAGTACTAGGACCATTTTCAAATGTCAAAATGTTGCACAACTGCACCTCATATCACACGTACATAAGAGTAGTTTCACTTTTACTTTCTGTTATTTAAGAAAATTCATAGTGTAAAACAGCTATTATGAGTGTAGCAAAACATTAGTGAACATGTATTTTATTAAACACAATAACATCTTCATACATCTGAAAAGTAGTAATGCATAATGTTAGAAAATTTTTTTCAGTCTAGAAAATGAAAAAAATGTGTCTTATTCATCATTCTGAGTCATTTAGTGAGAATATTGGAGGAATACCTAAACATAAAATAATCCATTAGCAAAAAAGCATTTATGAGTGTCTACCACGTGGTTGGCAAGAAATCGTTGATTTCTTTCATCCCTTTACCACACGTTATCTGTTGGCCTTAGGCGAGTAATGAATGTCAATTTCTATGGATGCAGAAAGGAATTTTTGTGTCTGTGAGCTGCATTTAGACTTAGAAAGTTGACCCAAGTTCTATAGAAGTAGATTGGTCTTTGATATTTTCCTTTGGCCAGCTATTAAAACACTGTTGTTTTCAATCATTTTTATATTTATGAAGGACAAGCTGATTTGTATCTTTAGGGGGCTGCTGAATATTTTTCTGCCCATATGGAGAACTGCTCAAATAATTATGCATGTGGTTCAGTGGTTCAGTGTCTCTGTTAGATATTGGAGAATAGGAATGAGTGGTTAGAGCATTGGAAATTGAAATACCAAAGGTCCCAAGAGATTGCCTGTCTTATTGTGGTACTAATAGAGGGAGAGAATTCCCCTTTCAGACCTTAGGAGGCCTCATTGTTTTTGCATACAGAGATGGATCCATGGAGGTTCAATTTGGGAATACGATATTGTCGAATCTCAGCTAGGTTACTTGGTAGAATGACTACTTTAGTCCACTCATGTTTCCGGTTATCAAAAAAGTCAAACTGAGGTATGTATGCGTTGTTAAAATAAAACACATATCTTTAAAGGACTGTTTCCCTTGTTCTGGGAACCATTCATGTACTTCTGCTGTTAGCAGTGTTTTCTTGGAAAATATGATAATCACAACTCTCTAGTATCAGCTTTAATATAAAGTATGTCTAAAATACTTTCATTAATTGTGAATCAGAGACCTTTCTTGGGCATTTACTATGTTCAAAACATTGCAGTTGACATTGTATATACAAATATCTGTGGGGTAATGAAATGTGGATTTTAATTAATGGGCTCTTTCTCATCCTCCCAGTTTAGCTGGCATTCGTACCCCATTTAGCAGTTATATGTTAGTCACCTATTACTTTAGTGTTGTAAACAGCACATGCCAAATCTGTAGCTTCTAACTTCTGAAAGTTCCATGCAGACTGACATAGAGACATTTGAGAAGGAGACGCCAACAGACTGACCAGATTTCTCGTCCTGGTTCCAGACTGGGTAAAAGACCGTTTGACTTGGCAAAGTGTTTGGAGAGGAAGGGGAGAATTAGATGTGGCATAGTAGCCCTGTGCCCTGCTTCCAGCATCCCAGCGGTGATGGGGCTGGGCAGAGGACACAATAATATTCCCCTTGAGATTTTTGGGCATCCTAGAGTAGAGGAGACTTGTGCTCTATCTGCCCATTTGGAAACTTTGAAGGTGCCGTCTCACAGATGTGTCTTGCACTGTCTTTGTACAGGTGAACGGGCTAGAGAAGGTGGCCTATGTATGTGCTAAATGTCTGTTGTAATGTGGTAGATATTGCAGAAGTTAAGACGGAAGAGAGGTTACCAGAAAGTTGAAGGAATTTCCTACCTTAGTAAGTTCAGTCTGGGGAACATGATATTATGTTGGCTGGTTAGAATTAATAAAACGTTAATTATTCCCAGAATAAGACCAGTAATAGTCTTGGCTTCTCCCTTTTTTGCCCACATAGATACTAAAATATCTATGTCTTATTGACTGGAGAGTAGAGCAAACATACCTTTTTCTTGAACTCTTAGGTACTTTTTCTTTCTTCAGTTATTGAATTACTCCAGATCTGATAGCTAATAATTTTATTTTTTCTTCTTCCAAAAAAAAAAAACTGCGATAGCAAGAGTCCTGATCAAGGGCTACCTATCCAATATGCAATATAGAAGAGCAACAATAGCCTCCAATAGAACAAATTCTAGCTATTACATTTTGAAAATAAACCTAAATCCTAATAATCACTCAGATCATAGGGCACACACATCCCTTGAGGATTTTTCCCCCCATAGCTCACATTTCTTCCAGATGTTACTCAGTCTCAAAAACACAGAACAGTCCCTAAAAAGTATCACTACCATAAACTTTGCTTGTTCTAGAAGATCTCCAGGTAAGAGACTCCTTATATCCAATTTCCATTCTAAGAGTAAAGTAATCAACCAAATTACAGCAAACCAATACAAGTCCTCCCTCACTTTTTATCCATGCAATTTGACCTCACAGGCACTCAGAAAAGCAATTAAAAAAATTACCATTGATCCTTTATATTGAACTTCCATCCTTCAAAAACTATCAGTTATTTAGTGAATTTGGAGGATAATGTAGAGTTGCATAATGCAAAATCTGAATTTACTTTATGCAACTATTTATTATTACACCTGGCCCTTTTGTCTTTTCTAAGAGAAATAGTATTTTCTGGCAAACTTACAGACTGAGGTGTGACCTTTCACCTTAAGCAAGCAGTTATATAACTACTTAAGAGTCGTCATTTTATCATCTGCAGTCCAGACTAAATTAGAAGGCACCTGATCCTCAGCTCTGGCATGTGGCATCAAGCTCTGCCTTTCTTTTCTAGTTTGGTAATGAATGCTCATTTCTATCCTGGTGACTGCGACTGCCAGTTTGATGGATGGAAAAACAGAGCACTAAGTGTAGCCCCATTTATTTTGAACTGGTTAGTTCCACCCAGCTTTGTTCTCATCCCACAGAGCTCAGTTCTCAGATAATCCAGGCTTTCATGTTTCTTCATCCCATTTTGGTCCTGAATAGATTGACCATTTGTATTAATTTTCCATTGTGAGGTTTTCTAGTCTTGAGTGAGATTCCAGTGGTTTCTGGAAGGAAAGGGGAACACTGAAAGGCCAAAAAACTTTTTGTAGAACATAGATTGCTTTCCCTGTCTCCATGGAGAGACGAGGATATCCTTTGATGGGTATGAAAATAATGTAAAAGTTCCACATAGATCTGCATATGAGGAAAGCATTTGCTTTTTCTTCCAGTGTGTAGCAGGCTTTTATAGCAGCGTAAAAAAATTCAATCACATTTCCGCATAGTCTAAACACCTTTTAATGTATTGCTCGTTGCCAGCACTGTGGAGAGGGGGGATAGGAATGGAGATGTTGGCAATCATAAGGCTCTGAATTATTGGCCTTTTTTTTCAATTCCACAGATGTTTTGGCCTGAGAGACTCCATTTTAAGGCTTTTTAAAAATGCCCACTGTCACCTTCTTATGATAGTTACACATGAAGAATTTGAATTCCACCTCTATATTTCTGGTCTTTTAAGTGTCTGATACATTTTCTTCTTCATATTCTGTCTTTGCTTGCATTCCTCCCAACTCTCCATTTCATCCCAGGTCTTTCCACACCAAAGCATCTACTTTGCTGGATTTAAATGATGTGAACTTGTTGTCCATGTTGAAATCTTCCCTGGGGATTTGGCCTGTGTCTGTTCCTTGTATGTATCTTCCACTCTTCAGGATAAAGAAAATCGTGGGAGACAAGGAGTCCGTGACCTGCTGTTCCTGGCAACTCAGCCTTAGCAACTGCATTTATGGGAATTTAAGAACCTGTTCTCTGGAGGTCACCTGGCGCCTGACTACACTACTCTGGGAGATTCTTGTTGGAAATGAGCTGTTAGTGCAGAAAACATCTTTAATTAATGATGCAGAATGACTCCGCAGCCAGCCAAGATGTGATTATGAAAACATTTGCAGAGGTTGTGAGACCTACAAAATAAATCTCCTAGATATTTTTTAAAAACTTACAGGGCTTGGATGTGCATGAAATTTATGTATATACTCTATCTATGTATTCTTTACACTGAACATATAGTATACTCTGTATATATACTACATATGCTATCTATCTATATATGTATTATCTGTTTGTATATATTATATGTATAGTATATGCTATATTTGTGTTATAAATACTATATATGTGTATATATACTGTTTATCTGTAAATATACTATGTATTTATTTAAATAAATATTTTACTTATTTTATACTATATTAAATATACTATTTTATGCCATATATTTATATAAATATACTATATATTTACACATATATAGCATTTACTATATATAGTATAAACAGATTATATATATATATTATATATATATATTATAATTTCGTTCTCCTAGGTGTTCTGGGAAAGTGACTATCTCCTCCCAGGTCAGCCTTGAATGTAGGGATAGTAGATGGTCCCTTTAATGGGATGATGGATTAACTTGTGTGAACCTATAAAAGTCTCCCTCAGACCCATCCCGGACCCTCAAATGCTGTAGGTTGAGTTTCATTCCTTTAAGTTCTAAAGACCTTTCAACCTTCTTAACTACCAATTAAAATTCAAATGTTTCTGGGAACCCTTCTCAGCTATAACCTGCTTGAAAGGGTAGGGGAAAGAGAGAAAGGGTGTCAGCTGACAATGAGATGATAGCAAAATCCTGGCAAAAAGAGCCCAGGGTAATACCTGGATTTCGTAGTGGGACCGCTGGGGGTAGGGGATGGGACTCACAGCCAAAAGAGGTGGGAAGGAAGTGTCAGAGACAAGGTCACCTACGTAGTTTTGCAGAAGTCTGGCCTGGCCCCTCTTTTGTGTGTAACGGGTGGGTATTCACTGTGTCAAATAACTGCTTGGTCTCTGAAGGGAGATAGAGAAATAACTTTTCTCTCCAAGTTAACAGCCAGAACCTTCACACACCTAAATAAACAACCTTCCATGCCAAACATCACATTAGTTTATAGGGAGATGTCAGTGGTAGAGCTAAAACATTGCTTTAAAAGGTTTCCTGTGGTGGGATCTGACAGAGGAGCTGGAGGACAGTTTTGCTGGGCTGGGCCAATAAATGCTCTTCAATGTTTTCCCCAGTGGTTCTGTCAAAGTTGTAATTCTTCACGCACAAGCAATTTAATGTGTTTCCTTGAAAGTAAAATGGCTGGGACATGGCTCAAGAAAGTCAAAACTTTCCCTTACCTATTGGGTTTAATGGTGATTGAGTTAGTGACAAAATCTTTAATTACTTCTTTCAGTCTCAGTCAGTGCCTCATTTTCAACCTTTTACGATGACCCAGTTTCTTTTGTTAGCAAAGCTTGCCCTTTCTCTCAACATTCCTGATGAATACCAGGCTAACTCCTTCTCTTGGCCAGTCTCACCCTGCTTTGCATTTCAGTGCTGCTGGTTGTCCCTGTGCTTTCCAGTTTCCAGACTTAGTGTCTCCTGTGTTTTTTTTTTCTTTAAATTTCCTATTGGCCAGACCAGAGTGATAGGAGTCAAGAAGTAATAGGATAATAGTAAGTATCTATTATGTGTCAAGTACCGTATAGGGTTATTTACACACTTTATTTCATTTAATCCTTAAAGCAATGTTGTAAGACAGATATTGTTGTAACCATTTTTATATGTGTCTAAACTGTAGCTAAAAGAGGTTAAGTAACTTTCTCAAACTTACACAGTGAGAAGGTAAGATTCGAACCTAGGTATTCCTTGAGTGGAAAGTCAGTTTTGGGTTATAATCTTGGCTCCACCCACTTGCTACCTATTGTTCAAGTGGAGTGTGTCCATTTTCTCATGTGTAAGCATTTATGGAAATAAACACACTTTTCAAGTGCCTAATACTGAAATGTTTTCATGTGATTTATAATAAAAATGCACAAAACAAGGCAGCTAAAACAATTTTTAAAAATACTGTAAAGCAGTAGTTTTCAAATGACCAGCACTGGAAGCCTGAGGGATCTGGGGACCCTTGGGTGGGGGATGTTTGAGGGAGGCTTAGTCAGGAGGGCTCCAAGCTCTGTTCTCAACAGCTGTACTTTTATCTATTTTATGTATCAAGTTGCCAAGTAATACTTCTTTTTTCAAACCAAAGCGTCCGCTACTTTACAAAAAATATGTTGGTTAAGTACTGATTTGTTATAGTGTTGGAGCGATTTCTGTTAGGAACTTGAGATGTCAAAGTTAGAACCATAGGTTAACTGAACTTTCTGGCAGCTTCTGAGGGAAAAAAGGAACAATGTTTGTTTATAGAGTCCCCATTATCTTATTTAGGGAAAAAAAACAGAAGGAAGGAAGAAAGGGAGGGAGGGAGGACGGGCAGAGGAGATCAAGTAGTATGGCAAGGCTCACTTTTTCCTCACATTAATTGCAGGGGGAGTTTATCCTGTTGCTTCTCACATGAGGAGCATCGTGGGCAATGACGGTTTCAATCGTAGTTTCACATAAGATATTCTTGTGATGGATTTTTCTTTTAACAACCTTTGATGAAACCTAAATCCATAATGTTAATTGAGGAGCATTCTTTGGGGAGGGCAACAAAATAAAGTGGGCGTACTAACCTGCCTAGCCTACTTCAGGCTTGCTGGCGAAAGCTCAGAGAGCTAATGTGTGTGAAAATGTTTGGAAAACTGTCAGAATTACCCAACTTTTAGATAGTTCCGTCATTAATTAAATCACACATATTATTGGGCTCCTGCTCCGTGCCTGGTTTGTTCTAGGTGCTGGGGATGCTAGAGGTTATCTGGTTCATCCTGCCAATATAGGAATGCCTCTTACAGAATTCCTGAGGAAGGGCACCAGAAGCTCTAGATATTTCTAAATTGCAAGTAGTCCCGTCTATTATTAGACCACTTTATTAGAAAATTTCTTCATTACGTTAAATAGCCTGGAAGGTTGGAGAACAGGGTAGAGATGGGTATTAGAAAATCCTTTTTGGTCTTCTGTCGATCACTTTGTCTTTTTAACTTCTGCTCTGTGGTACTAGTTCTGCCATCAGAAGCATGAGAGGATCTTGCCACCTTTTCACTTGACAGCCTTTGAATTTAAAGATGTCTGTGATGTCGTCCCTGAAGTTTTTTCTTTTAGAGGCTAAACATTCCCAATTCTCACAGTCTTCATTTGAGAGAATGACGTCATCTTGGCTGCCTTTGTCCGGATACATTGTTTTGACAGTGTCCCTTTTACAATGCAGCATTCAGAAGTAAACACTGTGCCCCACATCTGACCAGACTAATATGTTGACTTCCATTCTGGAGAGTTTATTTTACAGTTTCGTTTTCCTTTCTTTTTTTTTTAAGCTTCAAATCAACTTATAATTGAAATATGTGTTTGTGAGTGACCTCTGATCGTATGCTGTCTCTGAAATTGTTTACCAGTGTCATTGTACAAACTTGTTATACCTAAAAATGACTTGTCACATGAGGAATGCTCAGATGAGGTAATAGACACAACACTATTTGTAAGTCATAAAACACTATACAAATATGAGATGCCATAACTAAGGTCCTCATATTTTCGACATTTCAGTTGTTGAAATACCCTTGCATCCACAGAACTTATTTCTATGTTGTGGAATTTAGGCAGTTCCTTTCAATCAACCAAATGTCTTTTCCTGACCTTTTATCTTCTCATTGGAATAAATTACTTGGGCCTACCTTTTTTGATAAATTAATCAAAAAGCAGTTATTGAGCACTAATAAATGTCCTGTTAAGCACTTCAGTGGATGCAAAGAGATCTAGGATACTCTGTGAACCAAGGAGGCTCGTGAAGTCATGTGGCCTTGGGTAAAATGGTGAATTTTTCATCAAAATATTCTTTTCAAAAGGTTCAGGTATGTGGGCAGGAGAGGGAGCTCTAGCTGGGAGGTTGGAGAAGAGTGGCGAATGTTGGTAGATGTAGCAAATGTGTGATCTTAAGTGTTCAGATATTTTCATTGAGGTGACAATGTGGACTTGTGAAGAATTATTGATTTCTAGAAGGGAAGGCAGAAACAGAGAGAGAGAAGGCAGGCAGAGATTGAATCAGAGTGTGCAGTCTGGAGGAATGGAAGGTAAAGAGAAGAGAGAAAACAAGGAGTACTGTGTGAGGGGAGAGCACCTTTCCATGCTGAGAACCTTCTGTTCTGCCAGCCTCAACCTATTAGCTTTTGTTCGTAGGGTGGTAAGGTGGTAAGGTGCTTCCAGACCACTTCCTCATTACAACTGCATACAAATACAGGAAGGTATGAAAAGTCGCCCTAACTCACCTCCTTCTATTTTATTGGGAGTAAAAAATCTCCAGAAATCCCAATATCCTTTCCTTATGTGTTGTTCATATCCCCACTTTTAATGGGTCATATTCCCATTTCCCACTGGCAAATGCAGTGAGAATGATTAAGATTGGCAGGGACCAATCATAATTCATCTTTTGGAAATGGAGGAGAAGCTCACCTTTTCTGAGCACGTGGCTGCCCACTCTCTGACCAAATCAGGAAGGACAAATGGGAGAGGATGTTGGATAGGCAATCAACAGTATCTGCCACAAATGATAACTCCAGCTGAGATCTCATTAGATAAACATATACTTTTGCTTTTGTTTTTGTTTTTACTCAAGGCTTATGATAAGGAAACAAATACTGAAACCCTGGGCAGGATTCATTTATTTGATGTTTGTGCCTACCTGTGTAATATGATACTGAATTTGTCTTTCTTAACCACCTTGGCCATAGGGTATTTTGGATTCCTGTAAATTCATCTTGTTAGTATGAATTCTCATCCTTGGGGTTTAGACACATTATACAGATATTAGCTTCCCTGATTAATTTCCTTTTTTTTGTATATATGGAGATTCTTTACTGAACTAAAAAAGATAGCTTTATTTTATGCCTATAATATATTCTTCCCAAAGCAAATTACTGCCAAGAGGATTTCAATGTCTTAGAAGTTTGGCAAGGTATAAAATAAAATTCCTAAGCCCACAATTTCATACTATAATATAATTTGATCATAATGATATAATGAAGGAGCATTGGATGGAAGACAAGAGCCCTAAGGTGTACTACTGGCTCTTCGACAAACTAGCACATGGTCTTTCTTCAGTTTCTTCACTTCTCTAGACTTCACTTCCAACATCTCTTCCCTTGAGGGAATTGTTTTAGCTCAGCGTTTCCTAGACTGTGTTCCATGGATAACTAGTTTTCCGAGAAAGGTTTATTGATATATGAGAACTGGAAATTTCATCAAATATGTTTGGGAAACACTGGATGAAACGACATTAGTCACATTTCTTCACTGGAGCATTCTCAGAGCCTTCAATTTGCCAACATGTGCTGTGAATCTCCAAGAGAAGGGGGGTAGGGTTTGACCACAGACTCTACTTTTTAGCTTTTTTTGGTTTGGTTTCAGTGTTTTTAGAAGAATCATAAAACATTGTTCTTTGGAGCACAGTTAATGAAACATGGAACTAGATAATATTTGACTCTGTAATTATGCAAAAGGTTGTATTCTTTGATCTCAGAGGCTTTCTTTGGGGATAACAGGATGGAGAGATCACTCCAACTATGTCAATCATGGAATGCATATTGAAGGAGGAAAACCAGAACAAGAATCTGAAGAATGAATAGAATTTTCATATCTGAACCTGAGTGGAGTCATTTATGGATAAAAGGCATGGTATGAATAAAGGACATTAACAGAGGGAAAGTGCAGAAGGTTTTGGGAAATCATAGACTGTCAGAAATGGCTGGATCTAAAGTATATGTTGAGAAGCAGCAGGGGATAAAAAAGGAAGTGTGGGTAGTGTCAGAGGAAGTGTAGGTAGGTTGA
The DNA here is from genome assembly GCF_041296265.1 of Equus caballus. Taxonomy (NCBI): domain Eukaryota; kingdom Metazoa; phylum Chordata; class Mammalia; order Perissodactyla; family Equidae; genus Equus; species Equus caballus. The sequence goes on from NC_091704.1 coordinate 46,036,682, forward strand.
AAGACTTGAATGTCAGGGTAGAGAGGCTATACGTTGTATAGGCAATGGAGAGCCATTTGAGAAGGAGAATGATGTAAGCAAAGTGGTGTAAAAGAAAGCTTAATCTGGGACAATATGGAAGATGGATTGGAGTTTAGGGTGAAAGCAATGATTTTGTGGTATGGATTTGAAATTGAATGAGGATGGTGGCAGTGGGAACGGAATGGAAGGGATGAAGTCTGGCTGTTTTTGAACATCAAAGGACTCCAGAGTGTCTGTTACTATCCAGAAAACACTAGAGAGCTTGCTGCATATGGAGAGAGACGGAGATCCAGCAAGAGAAGTTACTCTAGAGAAATAAAGAGTCATACATTTCTCAGGGAACCAGGAATACAAAGAGGAGTGCTGGTTGTTTGGTTTGTTCATTCACTCGTTTATTTTTTCTCTCATTGATGAGTTCATCAAACACCTATTAATAGCCTACACTGTGTAGGTAAGTATGTGTCCAGGGACAATGTAACCTTTTCCTAATTCACTGCTAACAATTTGCAGTGAGGCCCTTGCATATTCTTGCAGTTCATTCTCACCAATATGCAGGGACGGTTTATTACTTCATTAAAGTAATTAAAAAATTTTGTAATTGTATTTTCAAAGGCATTTACTTTTTCAATCTTTTTCCATTCTTCTAATTCACTAAATTGTTAGAGCTCACAATTTAAAACTACTCTGGACAGTGGTTTCTTATGAAGTAAATATTTGAGCTCCATAATCTCCTCTAAGGGAATGTGAGGATTCAAATGCCATAATGCTTCAGAAGCACTTATCTGTGTGAATGCTCAACAGTGATGGTCATCGCTACTAATACTACCACTGTTACTACTGCTGCTGCTGCTACCAGTACTAACCTTACCATAGCTGTACTTGAGACTTTCTCTGGCTTTGGGTAAGCCTCCAGCATACTCATTTGTACCTTCAATTTTCTGCTGGCCTCACTGCAGAAATGGGTTGAGAGGGGCACATGTAGAGTGAATGAACTCCTGTGTCTAACAGGTCGTGACATTTGGGAGAGGCTGAGAGGTTTAAGGCTGTGGTTCCCTTGTGACCCATTGGAATGAGGCGCCCCCAGAATACGTTTGTGTGTGGGCTGGTGAGTGTGTGCACATGTTCGTTCACGTGTGTTTGTGTGTTTTAAGCAGTTTATTTGGATCTGAGATACTGTTTATATATTATTCAGCTACTCTTAATATTCTTTGCTCCTTTTTCCTTAAAACCTTGGGGTTTCTTGATTATCTTGAAAGAAACTGTAGAAGTCACGCTGAAGGGAGGTGAGAAGTCCGCTTTAACCTTGCAGTCTTCCTGCTCTTTACTCCTTAGCCACCTGGCAACCTTGCCTCCTCTAACACTTGAATTCTGGACTCAGCATTTTTAAAGGTAGGGACACGTTTCTAGAAACTTTTGGAGTCAAAGAAAAGTATGTAATCTCAACACTACTTAGATATCATTATAGTTATCATAGTTCGCATCAGGGAAATTGAAATCCCACATGATTCGTGCCCTGGGGCTTTCCCCTTGGTTTTATGTCCATGCAAACATTTCATGTCTTGCTTGAGTACTCACCCAGCCCAGGAGGTTCCTCGCAGAGCTGCCTGAGCAGACTACATAACTACATAACGAGGGTGATTTAAGATGTTCTAACAATGGAGTTGCAGATTTCTTTATTAAACGACAAGAACAAAAGGGAAACAAAGGGGAAAAAGCATGTTTTTTTTTTTTCATAACCATTGCTGACTGACATGTGTGCACTGGGCATGTGAAAGAGGAAGGAACAAATAGGCTTAAGCCCACTGCTTCCAGCCAACCTATGTGTGGATTTGGTGACTTCTTCCTCTGGGGTTTTCTGTCTCTTCCCCTTTGGCCTCCTCTTGGAACAAGCAGCTAGGAAATATTGTCATTCACAAACAGCTTATTGAATTACTGCAGTTAAATACTTATTGAGGAACTACTCTGTGCCAGGCACTGTTCTAGGCCTTGTGTACACAACAGCAAACAAAAGAGATCAAAATCTCTGCCTTTGTGGAAATTGTGTCTCCAGTGACTGGAGTAAGGACTCCAAGGCATTGAAGCATTCCAGGCAGAGGGCCTGGCAAGTGCAGTGGCCCCGAGGAGATCAGTGTGCCTACAGTGCAGAGAGCAGAGGGGAAGGGAGGAGACAGGGCATGGAGGCATGGAGTCTGATCATATAGGACCTTGTAGGTCTCCTGAGGGCTTGGGCTTCTACCCCATGTGAGATGGGAAGCCATGGGAGGGTTTTGAGTAGACGAGTGACATGATCTGACTTATGTTTTCACAGAAACAATGACTTCTGTGGTGAAATACACTAAGGGGGCAAGGACAGGGAGTGGGAGACAAATTAGTAGACTGCCAGTGAATCTGAGGGTTAGTCTTCAGTTTCTTCCAGGTAGTTCTTTTTTGACCAGACCTAAATTGCTGTCTTTATTATAAGTGTATATGTCCCACACCTAGTTCATAGGAATCTCTCCTTCATCTGTGCTTTAGCAAACACAGTACATGCAGCACCAACTTCTCTCCCATTGCCAGAGCTGCAAGCCAAACTCTCTCTTGCTTTTTAGAGTTTCCAGGCAGGAGTCGGACACCAGTTCCTTGCATTCCTCTCTAACAGAAGGAGATCAGTGATAAATTCTCTGAGTGCTCTCTTTGACGTCTCTCTCTTACCTGGAGTCAAGAAGGAAGCACTCACCTCCCCCTTGGAAAGGGGTGGACTCATAGAACAACAAGAGTTTTCTCTACAGAAATTTTCTTAAGCAATTCTCCCTGAGTAATGTTCTTGAAGTCCCTCTCATTGGACTTTGTTTTGGGATCTGGTACTTCTCCCGAATCTCTTTCATGGAGGAAAAGGAGGAGGAGAAAGTACAGCATCTTTTGAGGAACTCTTTGTCCTGGACCCTGTTTTCCCCCATCTTTTATGCCCTGGATGTAAGCAATGGATTCCAGTTTTCTAACTATTTTTTTTTTACTTCCGCCTTTGAAAATTTGCCTCTTGGTCTGTCACTTCACCCTGGAATGTCATAGCTATTATATTTTATTGCTTTGGTTACAACATCCTGTTACAAAAGGAAGGGCTGTTCGCTAATTAATGAATTGTGTGTTTCTGCCTTGATAATGACTATCAATAAATGTGAATAGGTTTGGCAGGGAGAAAAAAAGAAAATTCAGGATGTCATATCATTATGTCTTGGCATGATGATTTGCACGTAGTAGATATGTAGCAAATATTTGTTGAAAGAATGATTGAACTTTGTACTTTGAAAGGAAACTGCAAAATAAATTCATATTAGGAAAACAGTTCATGGTCAGAATTTAGTCCACTCCTCACAAGGATAGTGCAAATAAGGTAACTGTGTTCTCTACATCAGACTACTACCCAAAGTATTGGGTTTTTTTTTCCTAGACAGGAGTTGGTCATCAATTTCTAAGCCTCAAAGTCTTTATGAGCCCCTAGAGGAGCTGACACGTAATTGGATAACAAGCGTTATCATATTGTCACCAGTCTTTGGGTTTGTAGAAAGAGTAGGAGAGTTTTCTGGCATGACCCTTCATGTCCAACACTTGGAACTGGACTTGAGAAAAGTGTTTTAGAAATGATGATGATAAAAACTGGACTATTGCTTTAACGTGACCTGTTCTGATGTGGGATTCACAGTTAGTCTCTGTGCTGCATCTTCAAGGGGATGCTGTGTGCCCAGCTGTGAACTGGAAGACAAAGCATACAAACGTGAAAGGCTAAATAACAGTACAGGAATGATTGTGAGGCTCTTCATAGTTAATTGCCACTGAGAGGTCTAAACAATGAATTCTGTGAGAACAGAGGAGGAAGCAGTCACCATGAGATGGAGAGGAGTTTGAAGGCTTTTTGGAGGACTAGAGACGCCGGCTTTATCCTAAGGCTCTGGCTCTATTATAAAAAGTTTGGTACTCCTGTAACATATTTCATGTGGGTGAGAAATATGCAAATCACTTAATCACTCTGAGCCTTAGATTTTCATCTACCCTTTATTTTATCACCTTCTTTCAAATTGAGAAATATTGCACACATATAGAAAAGTACCTCAAACAGTTTAAGGAATAACAGTTTAATGAAAAACAGTTTAATGAATAGATAAAATAAAACCACATGTGTAATTGTAATTACATGAGAGAACAAGAACAGTGCTCTGCAAGTCCTATGTGTCTCTTCCCAAGCACCACCCCCTTGCTCTGTCCTTGAGGTAACCACTGTCCTGCATTTTATGGCAATGTTTCTTGCTTTTCTCTTTAGTCTTGTACACTATGTACTGTGAAAGAATAATTGTCCAAGCCTGGTCTAGAATAGAACTTTTCTGTGTGATGTGATTTATAACCACTTTCTTGGAAAAGATGAGCATTCCTGATAGAGTGCCTGAACGATTTTCTGATGAACTTTAATGAGATTAAGTTTTGTTTGGGAAATTAATTACTCCTCCGTCAATTTGGTTCTCAGTTGACTACCAGTCAGAAATCTACCACCATTAGCCAGACTCTCATCTTTGTGTATCTAGACTAAAAATGACTACCCAACCATTGCCTTTCTATAAAATATACCTACAAAGAATAAATATTTGAATGGGCCTCTAGGTATCTTTTCCTTTGTGTGAAAAATGTAAGAAAAAATCTTTGACTCCTGCTTATAACTAAATAGTCTAAAACATTTACTTTAATGGTATGCATTGCTAAATAATAATTTTAGTATTGACCATTTTTAAACTTCGTGAAAATGGATTCATGCTATGTTTATCTTGCAGTTATCTTTGCTTCTTTTGCTTAATACTTTGTTTTTAAAAGCCAGCCATCTCGATGTGTATAGTTTTTTTTTTATTCATTTTTATTGCTATATATTATTTCATTAGAAGTACATACTAAAATGTATTCATTCAGCTTTGATGGACACGTTGTTGTTTCCAAAATTCGAGTTTTGGACTGTGAAGGACAAGACTGCTAGGAATGTTATTTTATACATATTAATGCAAACACCCAAGAGTGTCTCTAGGGAATGTATTCAGGAGTAGAATTGCTGGATCATAGGCTATGCATAGATTCAGTTTTAGTAGATAATGTCCACTTGCTTTTCCAAAGTGGTTGTACCAGTCTGCACTCCCCGTAGCACAGCATGAGAGTCTCCATTTGCTCCATTTCCTCACCCAACACATGGTATTTTCAGACTTAAAAATTTTTCTTAATTGCAGTACAGTGGTATCTTGTTCTAGTTTTGACTGATCTTTGTCTAAATAGATATGATGTTGAACACATTAACATATGTTTGTTGATCTTTTAGATTTCTTCTTTCACAATGTTCCTGCCCAAGTTTCTAGTCCCCTCCCTCTTTTTTCTATTCTATTGGATAGTCTTTTTTTTTTTTTTTGTAGGAGTTCCTACAAATATAAAAAGCCGTCTGTTGCTAATATCTTCTCCCACCTTATGCCTGTTTTTATACCCTTTGCAATAAAATCATGTTTAGAAATCTTTTCCTTTATGGTGTGTGTGTGTGTGCGTGCATAGAATTGGATTTTAAAATCTTTTCATAATTTACTGAATTTGTTTATTCTAACAGGTTTTTTGGTGGATTCTTTAGGGCTTTCTATATAGAAGATCATGTCATCTTCAAACAGATAATTTTACTTCTTCCTTTCTAATCTGGATACCCTTTATTTCTTTTTCTTATCTGATTGCTTTTGCTTGTACTCCCAGTATTATGTTGAATAACAGTGGTGAGAGTGGGCATCCTTGCCTTGTACAGGATCTTAGAGGAAAAGCTTTCATTTTTTTCCCCCATTGATTACGATGTTAGCTGTGGGCTTTTCGTAAATGGCCTTTATTGTGTTGAGGAAATTTCATTTTATAGCTATTTTGTTGAGAGTTTTTATCATGAATAGATGTTGAATTTTGTCAAATGCTTTTCGGCTTCTGTGGAGATGATCATATGGTTTTTATGTTTCATTCTGTTGATGTAGTATATCACATTGATTGCTTTGTGTATGTTAAACCAACCGTGTATTCCAGGGATAAATTCCTTAGTCATGAGATAACAATTCTTTACATATTTTGGATAGCAATCCTTTATCAGATATGTACTTTGCAAATGTTTTCTCCAAGTCTGTGGCTTGTCTTCTCATTTTCTTGATCTTTTAGCATATTAATCATAGTTATTTTAAATTCACAGTATGAATGATAATTCCAACATCCCTGCCATATCTGAGTCTGGTTCTGATGCTTGCCCTGTTTCTTTAAACTGTTTTTTTTTTTTTTTTTTTTGCCTTTTAGTATGTGTTGCGATTTTTTTGTTGAAAGTTGGACATGATATACTGGGTAAAAAGAACCATTGATGTGGTGGTAAGGTATGGGGGCAGGGGAACCGTTCTATAGGAATCCTATGATCAGGTGTCATTTTTTTCGTGAGACTATGCCCCTGAGCTGTGGCTTTTAAAAGTGTCTCTCATGTTCCTCCTTCCCTGCTATAAACACACACACACTTCCATGAGACAGGAAGACTAGAAGAGACTATAGTTTTATATTTCCCTTCCTCCGCATCAAAGGCTAGAGGGGACTGGAATTAGGTATTTCCCTTCCCCCAGATCTGTTATGCTCTGGTGAAATAGTTCATTTTGTTAAGAACAGAGTGCTCTGGGCTTGTTTCAAAATGACTACTTTTTCCTCCGCCTGATGGAAGCGTGAGGGAATTTTCCTCCAGTCATCTCTGTGAGAACCTCATAGGGTTCATGGAGGGACTACTCACAAAAGTGTAGGAGCCCCCCTAGGACTGTCCCTCCCCAGAATGTTTAACTCTCAAACTTGTCCACACTGAGTTTCCAGCAATTCATCAATTACAATCTAGATTTTCCTATCTACCTACTGAGGTTTCTGCTCCACTAAGTTGTGATTCTCTGTATCTGCCTGTCTGCCTCTCAAAGTTTTGGGGCAGTGGTTTGTTGTGTGATCTTGATTCTCTGATGGATCTAAAAGCTGTTGATTTTCAGTTTATTCAGCCTTTTTCTTCTTATGTGGCTGAGAGTGATGACTTCCAAGCTCCTTATGTACTGGACTGGAAGCCTCTGAAGTCTTTTTTTTATCAACTCTTGCAGTTCTAGAAGGCTATAAAATTTTATTTTATTTCAGCACGATTCCATTTCACTCATTTAGGTAGGCCTAGAAAAGTTTACAAAAAGTAAAACAAAAGGCTTATTCACACAGTTAGTTGCAGAGCTGCTATTAGAACTGAGATTTGGATTGGTCATAGCTATTCCCCCTAGATCAAGTGAGCACAGTGATAATGCAGATTCTTCTCAAATGGAAATCCAGAAAAGAATGGAACAATAAGCATATAATTAAATAGGACGCAGAAGTAATGATCTGGGGGAGAGAAACGCACATAGTTATCAAGAGGAGAACAGTTTGAAACACAGTGAGGGAAAACTTTAAAATACATTCTTTTTTTCAGGGGATGATGTGTTGTTTTTCAGGGGATGATCTTTGCTTTTTTATAGATCTTTAAACTAACATAAATGAAACTATGTAACATTTATTGAGTATTTGCTTTATGTAATTAACTCAATATGCTCGAAAATGTGCTCCATGCAGCACAAGTTTCAAAAAATGGTCCTAAAAGGTTTTTTCTGATCAAATTAACTTGGGAAATACTATATGTGACATCTCCCCCTTGTTGTTTCACTAGGAAAATTATTATATTAAAAACTTTGAGAAGTTATGCATTAAATAAATCAATTTGATTAGTTGTAACCCATTGTTTCCTAAACATATTTGACCCACAGATCTTATTTACTATTCTCCATTACTTAATTTCTGTAGAACACACTTTGTGGAAGTAAATCTTTGCAAGCCAACGTAGCTAACAAATTAAGCAAGATAGATTTATGATCCTTTTCCACAGGTAAAGAAATTGAGGCTTAGGGGATTTATATAACATGCCAGTTGTACTGCTGTCAGTGATAACACTGGAATTTAAAGTAGGGTTGCTGTTTTTAAGGCTCCAAATCTTGCTGCCCAATGTTGCTTCATTGAAAATATAATTTTATTTTTTTATTATTATTTTTTTTTTAAAGATTTTTTTTTAATTTTCTTCCTTTTTCTCCCCAAAGCCCCCCAGGACATAGTTGTATATTCTTCGTTGTGGGTCCTTCTAGTTGTGGCATGTGGGATGCTGCCTCAGTGTGGTTTGATGAGCAGTGCCATGTCTGCGCCCAGGATTCGAACCAACGAAACACTGGGCCGCCTGCAGCGGAGCGCGCGAACTTAACCACTTGGCCACAGGGCCAGCCCCCCTGAAAATATAATTTTTGCTGAAGGAAAGGGAGAAAGAATTAATGATCAGAGAATCTTCACCTCCTTTCAAATGTAAATACCTCTGACTAACACCAGTAATCGACAAAAAGATTAGGCTTCCCCAATGTCCTTATTGGCATTATTGCCCAATGTAACATTAAGTTTTTTTATTCTTTTTTTGGGTGGGGAAGATTGGTTCTGAGCCAACATTTGTACTAGTCTTCCTCTGTTTTCTTTCTTTGCATGTGGGTTGCTGCCACAGCATGGCTTGATGAGTGGTGTAGGTCTGCACCTGGGATCTGAACCTGTGAATCCAGGCTGCTGAAGCAGACTGTGCCAAACTTAACCATACTGCCACTGGGCCAGCCCCCTCAATGTAACATTTCTAGCAATTAGACTCCCCCAAATTCCAAAATGGCAAATAATCTATGTGTATACTTCAACATGTAAACACCTCCTGATGGCCTCTTTTCTAGAGATTGGTTTTTTTCCATATGACAAGACGTTTTCTCTGATTCCAGCATGAGAAGACAACATAAGAGACAACGTAAGAGAACATTCACATGAATTACACACCATGGTTGAATGTGCCCCACCACCCTCCCACTTAATCACTGCTACTGATGGTTCTCTGGGAGCTTGAGTTGAGCTCTAGTAAAACTTGTTGAGGTCGTCTCTTCATTACTTCCCATGAAGCCATTTTCTAGTCCCATGCTGGTTGATGTTAATCTTGGATGTGTAAGAAGCTTTTCTGTTTATAAACTTTGCCTGTTTTGGTTTTTGTTTTATTTTAAATTTCCATATCTCTTGAATTTTTCTTCCTTATTTTGGTTGAAATGTGAAGTTTTCTGTCTATGAGACAATCTTTGAGAGGGGAAGGGTGGGGTCAGAATCAGCTACATTATTTGTGGGGCCCAGTGTAAAGTGAAAATACAGGACCCTTTGTTAAAAAATTACTAAGAATTTCAAGACAGGAACAGCAGAGCATTAAACCAAGAGTGGGGCTCTTCTGAGTGTGAGGCGTGTGAAATTTCACAGGTCACATGCCCACGAAGCTGGCCCTGGATAGAATATTAGGGGTCAGAAGGGGTCAGAAGATTGAGGTTTTAGTTCTGGCTCTGGCTGCCATGTCCCAGCCGTATGATCACTGACTGGGCCACCTCTTTTTTCATCTCTGAGACAAGAAGTTGGATTAAAGGGTTTCTAAGCTTTTCTCCAATGCCAAGTCCTTTGATTATGGGACTCGTTTGCAGTCTCTTGGAGGAAAAGAGAGCAGAGCTTATTAACCCATTAACTATTCATCTTTAATGTTCCTCCCTGCCCCCAGCAGGAAATGTGCATACACATTCACTGCTCAGACATAGGTAGTGGGACTCCTTCACCACCAGATGTTTTGGATGAGCTCTCTCCTCTCCATGATATTTTGAGCTGTTGTCATGGGGAAGATAAAAGCAAGATTGAGAGACTAACTTTGATCCTAGAAAAATAAAGGAATATTTTTTTTGAGTGGCCAATCATTTGCCTGGAGGCCTGGTTCAGTCCTGGCATGTACGCTTTCTGCATCCTCTAACTATGCATTTTTATAGTTAGTTGCTTTGATGTTGAATAAAAAGTGTCATCACCATGGAAACTGCTTTGTTGCATCAGGCTTTGTTTGAGATAAAGCAAAAGAACATATGCTTTCACAATGCCCTGTCAACCTCTTTAGTTCCATGGATAAAATGAAAACCAGAGCTATCTCTCTGGTATTAACTGGTGCTTTTAAAGCAACATAAAAAGCTAAATGGGAGAACTCCGCAGGTCACTGGATTCACGAAAACTTTCAGGGCTGCTGATAATCCTTCTAGTTCTTAAACATTTTCAGAAAAGACATTTTCACAAATCTCCCTGGCTCTCCCCCCTCAATTTTTAAGATTTACTTTTTATTTACATACAGTAAAATTCACCTTTTGTGTGTGTGTGTGTGTGTAGAGTGCTATGAGTTCGGACAAAAGCCTAGAATAGTGTAACCACCACCGCAATCAAGATACAGAACAGTTCCATCATTATCCCTAAATTCCCTGAGCTAACCCTTTACAGTTACGCCTTCCCCCAACTCTTAATTCCCAGCAACCGCTGATCTGTTCTTCATCCCCATAGTAGTGCCTTTTTCAGAATGGCATATAAATAGAACCATATAGGATGTAGCTTTTTAAATTTGGCTTCTTCCACCTAACAAATTGCACTTGAGATTCATCTGTGTTATTGTATGTATAAATAGTTTGTTCCTCTTTATTGTTGAGTAATATTCAATTGTATGGATATATCAGTTTACTTATTCATTCTCCAGTTGAGAGACATTAGGGTTGTTTTCAGTTTGAAACAATTATCAGTAATTCTGCTATGAAAATTCATGTATGTGAACATAGATTTTCATTTCATTTGGGTAAATGCCAGGAGTGAGATCGCTGGGTCATATGGCGAGTGTATGTTTAAAGTTCGACCTCTTCTCCAAAGTGGCTGTGCCATTTTGCATTCCCACTGGCAATGTTCTGTTTGTTCCTCATCCTTGTCAACAATTGGTATTGTAAGATTTTTTTTATTGTAGCTATGCTAACAAGTAAATAATCATACTCATTGCAGCCTTAATTTATATTTCCCTAATGGTCAGTGATGCTGAGCATCTTTTCATATTCATATTTCTATCCCTGTTTCTTCTTTGTTGAAATTTCTGTTCAGAATTTTTTTGCCATTTTTAAAAGTTGAATTGTTTTCTTACTGTTAAGTTTTCTGAGTTCTTTATATATTCTAAATATAAGTTCTTTGTCAGAAATGTGATTTTGGAAATATTGTCTCCCAGTCTGTTGCTTGTCTTTTCATCCTCTTAATAGTGTCTTTTACAAAAAAAAAAATTTAAATTTTGATAAAGTGCAATTTATCAATTTTTCAAAATGCATTCTGCTTTTGGTTTTGTATCTAAGGACTTGTTGCCTAACCCAAGGTAACAAAGATTTTCTCCTATGCTTTCTTCTAAAATTTAATAGTTTTATGATTTATATTTAGGTATATTATCTATTTTGAGTCAGTTTTGTATAAGAAATACGGTGTAGGTCAAGGTTCATTTTTGTATATGATGTCCAATTGTTTCAGAACAATTTATTGAAAAAAAACACAAACCACATTAGGGTTGTTTTCAGTTTGAAGCAATTATCAGTAATTCTGCTATGAAAATTCATGTATGTGAACATAGATTTGCCTTTGCATTTTTGTCAAAAATCGATTGATTGTATTTGTGTAAGTCTAATTCTGGACTCTCACTTCCATTGCACTGTTTCTGTATTTTCAGAAATACTGTAACCTATTGATTATTTCAGCTTTATAATAGGTCTTGAAATTTGGTAGTGTGAGTTCTCCAAATAGATAAATTGGACTTCATCAAAATTCAGAACTTTTGTGCTTTAAAGGATAACTTTAAGAAAATGAAAAGACAGCCCACAGAAGAGGAGAAAATACTTGCAAGCCAAATATTTGATAAAGAACTTGAGTCTAGAACAGATAAGAATTCTTACAACTCAACAATAAAAAGACACATGAACAATGGGCAAAGGATCTGAACAGACGTTTCTCCGAAGAAGGTATGCAAATGCCAATAAGCTTGTGAAAAGATGGTCAACATGATTAGCCAACAGGGAAATATAAATAAAGCCACGGTAACACACTAGGATGGTTATAGTGAAAAACACAGATTGTAAGTGTTAGTGAGAATGTAGAGGTATGGAAACTCTCATATACTGTTGGTGTGAATGTAAAATAGTACAATTGCTTTGGAAAACCATCTGGAAGTTCCTCAAAAAGTTAAATATATAGCTAGCCAACTCTTCCTAGGTGTATACCCAAAAGGAATGAAAACATATGTTCATACAAAAACTTGTACATTCATTTTCATATTAGCATTATTCATAATAGCCAAAAAATGACAACCCCAAATCCATCGACTGGTGAATGGATAAATGAAGTGTGATATAGCCATTCAATGGAATATCATGACAATAATACATAAATGAATAAAGCAGAATTTATTTGGCAATAAAAAGGAATGAAGTGCTGATCCATGCTACAACATGGATGAACCTTGAAAAAATTATGTTAAATGAAATAAGCCAATCATAAAACCCGATATTGTGTTATTTTATTTCTATGAAATGTCCAGAATCGACCAATTTATAGAGATAGAAAGGAGATTAGTGGTTGCTTGGGGCTGGGGGTTGTAGAGAAATGGCTGGTGACTAATGGGTATAGGGTTTCTTTTTTGAGGTGATGATAATGTTCTGAAATTGATTGTAGTGATGGTTGCATAATTCTGTGAATACCCTAAAAACCATCGAATTGTACACTTTATGGATGAATTGTATGTTATGTGAATTGTATCTCAATAAAGCTGTTTTTTTTTTTAAAGGAGAAGGAAAAATGAGAGGAAAGCAGAAGAAATCTCTATTCATTTCCTAAGTGTCCCGTAACAAATTACCACAAACTGGGTGGCTTGAACAACACAAATTTATTCTCTTGCAGTTTTGGAGGCCAGAATCCAAAGTCAGTTTCATTAGGCTGAAATTAAGGTGTTCACTGGCCTGCCCTCCCTCCAGAGGCTCTGGGAGAAAATCTGTTCCTTGCCTCTTCCGGGTTTTGGTGGCTGCTGGCATTCCTTGGTATGTGGCTGTGTCACTCCAATTTCTGCCTCCGTGGTCACATTGCTTCCTTCTCTTCTGTGTGTTTGTACATATGCATCCGCTCAGTCCTGTAACAATACATGAGATTGCATTTGGGCCCACTAAAATAATCTCTCCATCTCAAGATCCCTAATCACATCTATGAAGACCCTTTTTCCTTATAAAGTAGCGTTTATAGATTCCAGAGATTAGAGCCTAGAATCTTTGAGGGGGCGTTGTTTGACCCGCTACAAAATCCAAAAGACCTATTTTTTAAAAACATTTTTTGATGTCTTTAGGGGCCATACTTACCAAAAGTTGTTTGCATTTAATAGTAAATTTGAATAAAAAAGACCAAGTGATCACTTAATCTCATGGGTCTATTAGCTGGAAACATTATTGGACGTCCATGCTTTAATTTAATAATGAAGCCAAGAATTTCAAATATCATTAGCTCATGGACTTTTCAAGTTTTAGGCTCTTCAAAGCTTTGTCTTGGCTTTGTGGGCAACATGGCAGGTGTTTGTGACCAGCTGAGGAGTCCCACTTTACCTTGGTTTATACCAACTGCTGATATTTCCCAGAAACTTCGTAGGGTCAGGAAACATTTTTTTGGTTCATTTTACAAGTTCCTGTGTAAACTGTGAATTGCTATAAACACAAGAGATCATTTTGTTGGACATGCCCGCCTCTGCTAGTTCTCACTGCAGGACCCAATCATGAGTCCCCTGACACAGCTTTAGATTTCTAGGGAAAAGGAAAAAAATGTCCCATAATTCGAAAACACACAGTGTGAGGATGTATACTTTAAAATATGTTGTCTAAGAGTTAAAGGGGAGTGAAATTCATGATAACTGCTTATCTTAAACTCCCATTTAACTCTAGGGAAGAAAATCTGAAACTCCTCTATGAGGGGAGGGAATGAGATGATTCTTGAAATTATAATTAGAATGTTTGCATTAAAATGGCAGTTTTCCCAGGGCTGGCCCTGTGGCCGAGTGGTTAAGTCTGTGCGCTCCGCTGCAGGCGGCCCAGTGTTTCGTTGGTTCGAATCCTGGGCACGGACATGGCACTGCTCATCAAACCACGCTGAGGCAGCGTCCCACATGCTACAACTAGAAGGACCCACAACGAAGAATATACAACTATGTACTGGGGGGCTTTGGGGAGAAAAAGGAAAAAATAAAATCTTTGAAAAAAATAAAAATGGCAGTTTTCCCTCGGAGTGGTTACTCTGAAGGATGGTGCACTTATTCTGATGATATGGCCACTGTGTAAAAATGTTTGTAGCTCCTTTTTTGGAGTAATTGTATTCAGATCCAGCTTCTGAAAAATTGAGCTCCTATTACTTCATCGTCATCTTTAATGTTTGATCATAACTAGTATCACCCAACCGGCCTGTCCACTTCACTTGCCATCCGCTACTCTGAGTGATTTTAGGTTATTTAAGAAAATCAAATCCATCGTCAGAGGATGAATTTTTGCTACAACTGAGACTGATCAAAAGAATTTGATCTGATGTCCATAGTGGCATGGAGCTCTGACAAATTTTAAGTAATGGCAACTTAATGAGAATAGGTAATACTGACTCAACACAAGGTTGACATAAGGGAAGCCATACTGTAGAAAAGAAACCATATTGTAACTTTGAATGACCTCTGACTAACTAACCCAGCTGGATATGCACCCTCCAAGAGATCCACCTGTTCTGTAGATTTTATGACCCCTGCTTGTATATGTATCTCCCAGCTGCGATAAGACAATAACTTCATTCTTTTGAGATCCTTAGGAAGGTGATGACCCCCGAACAGAGCATCTATGCTGATAGCCATTGATGTGGATTAAGGCTGCCCCAGGTAGAGAAGCCCAAGGTGACCTGGCCTACATGCCAAACTATATGACCCGGTGGATTTTTATGGTATGGATTAGGGCTGCCCCAGGGAGAGAAGCCCAGGGCATCCTGGCCTACATGCCGATCTATATGACCAGATTTGTATCTAAAGTTATATGACTGCACAATCACCAGACCCCATCTGCACTGAAATCATTTAATGACTTTTTACATCATCTTTTCTTTTTTCAGTAAAAATAAGTCACATACCTATGCCTTATAAATTTAGCCCTAACCCTCAACTCAGGGCAGCAGCAGGAGCTCTGACTGCCCATGGGTCCTGTCCCCATGCAGCAGCAGCAACAGCTCTTCACTGCCCATGGGTCCTGTCCCCATGCTACTCCACACTATTCTCTAAATAAAAGAGCACCACTGCCAGACCTTGAGAGTCCAAGAAATCTTTCTTTCGACTCCTTGGCTCACCGACCCCGCATCAGCCATCATCAATGACAACTGAAAGATCTGGTGTGGCGACTCCTAGTCTGTATACACCAGAGGGTCAACATTCCTAACCCCCTCCCCTAAAACCGTCTGGCCTATATAACTGCTTCAAGATTCTGTGCCCCCTTAAGGTGGTTCTTTTGGACATTAGTCGGCCATCTTCCCTCTTGCTAGCAAGCTGTAATAAAATGCCTTTTCTCTGCCACCATCTTGCCTCTTGACAATTGGCTTTTATCTTGCAGGCGAGCAGATCGTGCCCTTTGTGCGGTAACATGTATGTATAGCTACCAAAGTTAAGACCTTAAACAGGACAATACACATTTGGATGTGTGAGTTTGGGTGTGTGTGTGTGTTAAAAATAAAATAAATCACATTTCTTATAGTCATACTTTGTATACTACAACCAAAAGCACAGGATCCTTTTTCCTTGGCACCCTTTGCATATCTTCAGGCAAGAACAAATACTTTCTGATTATTATTTACTGGGGCTCGTTTTAGGCTTTAGGGAACAAAACAGACATGGTTCTGTGGTCCCTGATTTCACACTACTTAAATGGGTACAGACAGACAAATTATATGTATGTGTATATATATAATATAATGTCTTGGGGCAATAAGTACTATGGAGAAAAATTAAGGTCAGAGAGAAAGAGTGATGGGGTGGAGCTACTATTTGGATAAGGTGGTAGGAAAGAGCTATCTGATAAGTTGATGTTTGAGTAGAGGTGGGAAGAAGTGAGGGAGCTAGATTTGTGGATATTTTGGGAGTAGCAGGGGTGGGGTGTTGAAGAGAGCATTCCCCAGAGAAAACAGCAGTTGCAAAGGAACATGCTCGCTTGGTGTAGTAAACTGTGAGAGTGAACATCCGTCTCAAGAGACAATTCAGAACAGTTTAAGAACTAAGTACAAATATACAGAGGAGGGAAAAATTGATTTTTACTGGGGCAAAATCTCTCTTGATCAAAGCTCAGGATAAAACCTACTCCTTTTCTCCTTGTGTCTTCTGCCCTCCATTCTACTGAAGAACATTTGGACCTGCTTTCCCTTTTAATTTTGTGGTCTCAAATTATTTGACTAGAATAAACCCAATTGTCTTATTCTAGATAATGACCATGCAATTAGGATGAGTCATTCTGGTTCGGTCATTGTGTTCTTCAGCTTCTGTTAGTGCTTTAGAGTCAAAGCGCATTCCTAAGGGAGAGGCAGGCTTTGATGGAATAGGGAAAGATATTTTATGAGCAATATTTTTCAGCTGAGATATCTTTGCTGAATTGTCTGTATATTTGCCACAATCCTCATTTTCTAAAGAAAAGTTTTCTGTTAGGTTTAGAGGGCTCCTATGGAGGATGGTTTCTCAAATGTTCTTAAACAGAAAAATGAGGACTTCTGTTTAGCCACAAGGAAAAGCTTTCCTTGAAATGAGGGCTCTATTTTATAAAAGTAAGAGGAGGTGGGCTTAGTTGTAGAAATTGGAGCTTGCAGGAACCGTGGAGTTCTCTGTGAGTTCACCTTCCTCATTTTACTCTTGGTGAAATGAAGGCTCTGCAAAGCTATGGTGCAATGGAAATTCCCATGTACCGAGTGTTTTCTGTGTGGCAGGCATTGTGCTGGGCACCTTCATGTGTATTATCTTACTTCGTCAGCTCTACAATTCTGTGAAGTACTGGCAGGGACTTGTGCTAGGTCTTTTTCACTCTTTTTCACCTTCTGTGTTCTAGGTGGCTACCTCTGTGCCCCTCACTAACCAGACTTCCTTGCCAATGGGAAGCACAGGCTGGAGACCAGAGAGTGGAAGGTGAGAGAGGTAGTGGCCTTTACCCTCCTTGCTGTTTCCTTGTCAGGCTGCATGTTAGCCATGGCCATGTTCCTCTATTGAAGACCCTCTCCTATAGCTACAGCATTACCTATAATTCTGTGGGATCAGGTAACCTCTTCCCTTCTTCCAGCAGATTTGGGATTGGGATGGGACGAGGGCAGAGGCGGTTATTGGCTCCTTGCTTTGGCAGCTCTGGGATGCTCCACCAATGCTTGCTCATGTCCCTTAGTTTGCCCACACTTTTGTTAATCGTCCCTTCGTTAAGTTCTCCTTTTTACCTCATTTGAGTGTTCCCTTTCTTTCCTGCTGCAACTATAACTGATCCATTTTTACTTGTCCCATTTTACAGAGAAGACATCTGAGGCTCAAAGAGATTGAGTAATTTGTTCAAACTCATCCAGCTAATTTGTCAGAGTCAGGATTTAAAACCAGTTCTGTGTGACTCTAAAACCTTACGCTTTCCAATACTTACCCATCTATACTGGTAGTTAATGGTGGAACTGCAATTTGAACCCAAATTTGGAATCCCTCTCTAGGTTTCTTTACATGAAGCTCCGTTAAAGATATTGTATATATGTGTCACCCCTTCATTATTAGCTCTGCTTTTTTGTTCATTGCTTTGAGGGAAAAAATCATAGTTTTTCTTAACATGGAAAGAGTTAACATGATTTTAAAGATTAAATATTTTCAGATTGTAAATTTAGTTATAACCAGGAATAAGATAGTTTAAAAAAGACAGCCATGGTATTTGCTTTCATGAGGCTTAAAGTTTACAGGAAGAGACAGACATCAGTCAAATAGTCATGAAAATAAATGTAACATTGTGACTGTGCTTGATAAATGCCGTGTAGGAGAGGTACTGGACCATGAGAACTTATGTCAGAGGAACTGAACCTAGTCATGGAGGACTAAGGAGATTCTCTTTAAAAAGTGATACTTCAACTGAAATTTGAAGGATGAGTAGGCATTGAGTAAGATATGGTCTTCCCAAATAGAGGCTAAAATAAGTTAGTGAGCAAAACTGCTTGTTTCCCAACATTGAGAAAATTGTCTTCCATATAGTGGCCTAACTCACTTCATTGCTTTTCTTCAACCACTGAGATGACCCATCCTAGCCATAAAAGATTGCTTAAGATGCCTTCCAGCTCTGAGAACATGAGATAGGTGAACCTGAGAGCCCTGGCAACCTTGGACTCAGACAGAGAGATCCCAGGGAACACAGGCATTGCTATAGGGTGTTACTGCCTATAAGGATCTTAGAGATAATCTGACCCAACCCCTGTACTTAACAGGGAAGGAAACTGGAGAGCTACCACTGTAGTCTGGGGGACTAGTGTGGTATCGACTAAACACTAGGGGAAGAGGCCTTCTGTCAGCTTTCATGCTTGTACATGGGGGAATTGTGTCTGTCTGGGATGGAATAATGAGTGGTTTGATCATGGAAATGTTAACTGTCATGTTCTTTATTGGGACATGAGGATTTTCTGGTCAATCAAATTCTTTGTCACTACTTGCTGCTCTGGTTTTCTTGAGGGCTTGCACGAGTCAGTCAAGACCACTAAATACACTCTCATAACACATTTTACTATAGTGTATAGTACTATGTTATACTTTATATTATTATATATTAATATTTCATGGGATTTTAAAAATTGTTAAGAAATGCTTGTAGTACCCTATGTTACTAGAAATTGTTTCACAACCAAGAAAATAAGACATTTCACAATTCCTTTCATGAGACTGATAGTCCTTGATGTCAAAACAAGATAAAAACAGTTAAAGAAAATAAAAGTAATCTGCCTCTTGTCATAGCCTGGTAATGGTGGGCCAGCATTTGGTTCCATGTCTGCTTGAATGAGAAGGCAATCTCTCTCTCACACTTTTTTTTAAGTATACTTTTTATTTTGGAATATGGGCTTATAGGAAAGTCATAAAGATAGTACAGTGAGTTCTTACATACTCCTTGCCCAGTTTCCCTCATCATGAACATTTTATTCAAACTCTTTTTAATTAAATAAATAAAATTATCTCTAACTCAGATGTGGAGTGCTGGACAAACAGAGAGTCCACAAAGAACAATTCTTCTCTAAGGGAAAACATCTGAAAAGTTTGTAGCATAAACTAGGAACCAGACACAGGTTAGTCAAACATGATAATTGCTTTCTAGAGGAGGGTTTAATGGTGATGGGCAAAAAGTGATAAATGAGAGGAAAGAATAGGATGAGAAATTCGGGTAATAATCTAGATGTTTCTATCAAGTATCTGGGACTTTTAGTTCTCTCCATTCTTCAAGCATAATTACATATTTGGATTTTCAGTTCTGTAACTGTATCGTTTCGATAAGAAAAAAATACTCTGATATTTCCCAGCATCTTGCAACTTGTGTTTCCTTTGTGTATCCTAAGCTTTGGCTTAGGATAAGTCAATAATTTACTTAATTAGCATACTCCATTGTGGAGATTTGTCTGTCTTAACACACATGGTGCAGCGTGTCATTTGCCTCTGAGATCTCTTAAAATGTGTTTGGAATTTAAAAAAATATTTATGCCATACACATCTTGCATTTCATAATCATGGTGTAGTTTCTGAATGTGTAGAGCTAGGATTCCAAATGAAAGAATAAAGGCAACCATGGCCTGGATGGTTTTAAAATATGCTTTTTTACAATTTTGAGAGCAAAGGCTAAAAAGAACTACAAAAATGATATATGAATGTAATCACTCTGTCTTTTGTAGTCCCTGCTTTCTGTTCTTTTTTCTTGACTTCCAGCCAGTTTTCCTTCTATTCTATACAACTCTTTCCAGTAGACTGGCTTTACATTGCTTACAGCCTGGACTTGGCCCCTGCAGAGATATTAGAGCAACAATTTAACGGTTAACAAGTTATGCTGGGAGCTGAGGTTGCTGAGGCAGAACAGGACACAATTGTCCAGACTAGTTGCTTGGGGAACAAGGTTGTCTGGATGGTGTAAGTTTAACTTAATAGCTTTGGCAGTGGCCAAAGGCAGTGGTTAAAGAATGTCTTAAAGAGGGACAGAGTAGAGAGCTGCTGGCCTGGAGTTCAGTTGTAGTTCACTTGCTCATAATTTCCATGTTATCCGCAACTAACGTGAGGTCTTATTGTTTTGGGGCTTATAGAACTTTGAAAAAGGTAAGATAGGAAGATCATTAGCCAACTGCCTGTGGGGAAGTAAGGGTCCCTGAGCAGAATTAGTGGCTGTGAATAATGTAGAGCAGGGCTGTTTATCCCGAGATGTTTTGGTGATATACCTCATGCCCTTGCTTCTTTCCTCGCACTGGTGAGAATTCCATTGCAATAAATAAGCTTATAGTGTCCGGGGAGGAGTTTTGACTGTAAAACTGTATGACTTTGTTTTTCTTCATCATAAATATTTATATTTTAAGACACATTCCAAACGCCATAACAAAAGATTTTAAGACAGCCAGGCCCTAAAAGAAATCTGTGTGAAGATAATGGAAACCAGGCTGTAAACCTGAAAAGAATTTCATGTGCTTTGTCTGGCTCATCTTTCCTTGTAGCCTTGGTTTTGATGGTTGTTTATTAAGGTGTGTGTGTGGTTGGGTTAGGAGAGGGACACTCAGGATATGTACAGAGACTTTTCTACCTAATGATATGCTGCTGCGACAGGAGGAACTGAGGTCTCGGAATCTATTTGTTCATTTAATAAAAATATTAGACACTCTGTAAAGGTCAGTTGTATTGGTTAGAGGAAAAGTACATTCATGGCCATAGCTACAACCTTAATTAAGGGCCAGATAAATTAAAAAGTCCTCTTATTGATCCCAGGAGGAGCCCAGATGGGGGGAAGTGTTTGGATAGGTTAGTGAAAATTCATCATCTCTACAAGGGGAAAAATAGCCTGAGAAAGCATGCATGTGCAGAGGTCATGGGTTCACTAGCATTATCTTCAATTACAAAGAGCTTGTTAGGAGGCTGAGATTTTAGCATTAATAGCAAAATTCAGGGATAATTTTGAGGACGTATAGAATTTCTGTATTTGAATGGTTTTTCTTTTGAATGATTTCAGAAGGTAATTTTCAAAGATGTGCTAATGGAGATATTCCAGAGATTGTATCATAATTGTACTGTGCTAGAGGACACTAACTTGAATTCCAAAATATTTGCATGTAAAGTGTTTTAGATTTGTTTAAAAGGAAATGGCACTGGGGTCTGATTCCATCCATTTACCTCAGGTGAGTTTGTTCATTCATGCATTCTGCAGGCTTTTGTTGAGAACAGACTATGTGCTAGGCTTTACGATAGGCGCTTTTGGTGAATGTGCAAGAATAACACACTTCTCAGAAAGAAGGTGGGAGTTTTAACCTTTAGGAGGCAAGCTTTCCTGGGAGAGAACTTACGGGGCTTGGTAACAAGCCCATGTAAGTGAGAGCAAGGTAAAGCCACCATGTGGAGAGATACAGGCTCACCCAGAGGCCTCTGATGAATGTTCAGTGGTCCTTGTGGGAGGTTTCCACAATTTGCTAATTTGTAATGTCCTTTTTGAGTTTTAGGGAGGAGCTAAACATTGATGTCTTTTAGGGCCTGGCTGTTTTAAAGTCTTTTGTTATGGGGTTTGGAGTGTGTCTTAAAATATAATATTTATGATGAAATAAAACATTTTCCTTGCTTTATTTCTAGGAAATTTCTTCAATTTTTGTGTGAAGCGCAGAACTTTATAGCTCAGAAAAAGTGAACTGTGCAATTTTTCCCACCGAAAATACCCTCTGTACTCACTTTTACTTCCTCAGTATCTGCATCTACATGTTCTAAGGGTTTCCTTTTCCGTGAGTTTCTTATTTATGAACCTTACATCTGATTTATCTCTCTTCCCCATGTATTCAATGTTTGGGCAAATTTGGTTATGACGCTAAGCCCAGATGGAAACTATTTGAGTTTTTAAATATCCAAGGCCTTTGCTGTGGTTTCTAACATGTCTTTCCCAAGTTTCTATTAATAACATCCTCTGATCTTCCTGGTGGCAGCCAGGAGCTGCCTCAGTGATTGAGTTGCTCTTTCTAAATGTGATTTACTGAGTTTTCCTTCATTGGAAGAGATGGCTATTCTTGGACAGTAAAAGAGTTAGAATATAATTGATTTGATTTAATATTTTAATCTTCTTAATTAGTTATTGTCAATGAATAAGGCTTTCAGGGTTTAGGATAGGAGGTTGGTATAAATAGCAGTTACTTGTTTTCTCTGATCCACTTGCTCTCAGAATTTTACCAGATTTATGGAACTTTAGTAACAGCTTGGAATAGCAGTGTATCTTTTTCTAAGAATGTCATGCCTGTATCTTAATGCTAGACATACAATAAAGGGTGCTTTTTTTATAGCAAACTTCTTCGTGCTTTAGCCTTCCTTCCTCTTGGACAATAGTTCCTCTAACTAAACAATGTTTTTGATTTGTTTACTAAATGTTATTTTTAAAAATCAAAAATTCTTAGAGTTGGAAGGAATCTTAGAAATTCTTTATCTGCCTTCCCTTTGCTGAAGAAATACGCTCAAACTCTGCTTGAACAGTTCTATTGAAAGCAAACATCTTACCTCATGGAAACCACCCCCTTTTTAAAAGTTCTAATTATACATTGAGAAGAAATATTCTTCCTGTATTTCCTACTCATTGATTCTAGATTGTTTTCTGTATCAAATGGAATGTCTCTTCCTTTTGCACATTTAAAATTGGTTACTGTGTCCACAAAGCCCTCTTTCTTATGGAGCAAACATCCATGGACAGTTTATGCAGTGTCATTTTGGGGGCTATCATTGTTCATTTGTTGCCTTTAATCCACGAAAGTTTTTTGAGGACCTATTCTGTGCTGAGTTATGCTTACCATTGAGGTTACAAAGGCAGATAAGAATTAGACACTAAACTCAAAAGTTTAGAGTGTAATGGGAAAGATATTTAGCATGACTAGCACTAAATAAAAGCATATACTACATGCTATAAAATATTTAGAAGATGCGTCAAAGACATTTTGTTTTCTTAAAGGGTCACCTAAATTGGGACTTGAAGGAAAAGAGATATTTGGACTGAGCAATAGCAAAAGCATAGAAATGTGGAACAGTGTGACACATTCGGATGAAATATGGCAAGAGAAAACAACATGTGGTGTTGTGATGGGTGAGAAGACTAGAGAAGGACCTGTAGTTTATAGACAGGGCACAGAGTCATGTGCTTAATTGAGTTTAAACTTAACGGAGTTTAAAATTTATACTGAATACCGTGGGTAGTCACTGAAGTATTTTAAGCAGGGAACCAACTTGATCACATTTGCTTTTTAGTCAGATCACCCTGGCAGCGAGTGAAGGGAGAGTGGGTTAAAGTAAGCCTACCTAGAATCCAGGAGCCTATTTAGGCTACGAAGGTAATTCAGGAAAAACTTCATGGGGGCGGGTGGGGGGTGGTGTCTGAACTTAAGAAAGAAAGCTGGAGAGGGAGGGAGAGAGAAGAAAGGAAAGACAAGGAGAAAGATAGAAAGACAGAAAGGAAGAAAGAGGGGAAGAGAGAAAAGGAAAGGGAAAAGAAGGGAGGGAGGAAAGAAAGTAAGAAAAGGAAGGAGAGAGAGGAAGGAAGGAGGGGAGAAAGGAAGGAACATGGACAGTGGACATAGGAGATGGGTAGAAGGAAGTGATAGCCACTGTCCTGGCTTTCAAACTTTATATTAGAATCACTTGGGAAATTCTAAAAAACATTATTGTCTGCAGCACACCCCCTGAGATTCTGATTAATTGATATGGGGTGCAGCCTGAACATCAGGATTTTTAGAAGCTCCCCAAGGGATTTTAAATGTGCAGTAAAGTTTAAGAACCACTTATCTATGTTTCAGTAGCTGAATGGGTGATAGTTCTCAGCATCCTATTTACATGGCACCAAGAAATGGACAAAAATGCTGTACATGTGTTCTCATCAGGGCAAAGTAGGAAAATTACTTCCTTGGATCAGGACACTATTGTTCTTTATTATTGAAGCCTAAGAAAATTTATTTCCCATTTTGGTAGTCGTATCACATTGTTTCATACAGCAAGTTTGTAATTAAAACATACATGCCTCTTTTATAAGAACCCTGTTAAACATGGTCTCTTCTTTTCCTACATTTGCAATTGACTTTTTTTAAAGACAATTTTTTTAGAGCAGTTTTAAATTTACAGTGAAATTAAGAGGGAGGTACAGAGATTTCCCGTATACTTCCTGCCTCTACACCTGCATAGCTTCCCCCATGATCAACATCACTCACCAGAATGGTGTATTTTTTGTCAAAGATGAACGTACATTGACACATCATAATCACCCAAAGTCCATGGTTCACATTAGGGTTCACTCTTGTTGTTATACATTCTATGGGTTTCAACAAATGTATAATGACATGTATCCATTATTATTAAATCATCAGAGTATGTTCACTACCCTAAAAATCATCTCCCCACCCAATCCGGGCAACCCTGATCTTTTTATTGTCTCCATAGTTTTGCCTTTTCCAGAATGTCGTATAGTTGGAATCATACAGTATGCAGCCTTCTCAGATTGGCTTCTTTCACTTAGTAATGTGCATTTCAGTTTCCTGCATGTCTTTTCATGGCTTGTTTGCTCACTTCTTTTTAGCGCTGAATAATATTTCATTGTCCAGATGGGCCACAGTTTACTTATCCATTCATCTAGGATATCTTGGTTGCTTTCAAGTTTTGGCAATTATGAGTAAAGCTTTATAAACATCCATGTGCAGGTTTTTTTATGGACATAAGCTTTCCACTCCTTTGAGTAAATACTAAGGAACGTGATTGCTGGATTATAGGGTAAGAGTATGTTTAGTTTTGTAAGAAACCACCAAACTGTCTTCCAGATTGTCTGTACCATTTTTCAATCCCACCAGCAGTGAGAGTTCCTGTTGCTTCACATCCTTGCCAGCATTTGGTGTTGTCCATGGGGAGAGGTAACTGGTGGAAGGGGGGCATACTTTGAAGCCCAAGGGCCTCCCTTTCATTGGTGGTGAGGCTGTGGAAAGAGCTATGGTCTAGGAATTAAAAGAACTGTGCTCTGATCCTAGTTCTGCTGGTGATTAGCTGGCTGACTTCAGGCAAAACTGTTTGCTGTCTCTGTGTCTCTGTTTCCTTACCTGCATACAGAGACATGACTCAAGAAAGGACGATTATGTCTTCCACTGCCTACGTAAAATGATCACAGTATTTGCTTTCTATAGGAGTTTATAAAAATAAGTAACATCTTGCCATTCCAGCAGCTAGATGGCACCACTGCCTCTAACATTTCCTTTAATAATTTGGATTTAATTGCAGCTGCTGCTGACTGTGCTGTACTTCTTTCTTTCCATGAGAGCTTTTGCCAAAAGGTGTGACTTTTAAATGGAAAGCGATGTAGCTATGTTGCTTTGAGACACTATGGATCTCTCCATAGAAGATGCATCATAGACAAACCTGAAGTCCCTGAGAAAACCAGAAGCCATCCTTCTGTAGAGGATGGAATCACTGTAATGTAATCATCCCTTGGGTCTTAGTTGCCCTAGTTTCATCAGAGTTCTCTCCTTGCCCCCCAGATGATGTGCTGAAAGGCCTAGCCTGAGGGAGTGAAATTATGTAAGGAGGGTTTTGTTTATTTAGGAAGGTTCTGTTCTAACCACCTCTCCAGATCCTGGGGAAGAGACCTGCAGAGTTACAAGCTATGCATTGTTGATCATTGAATGATAGATTTCAGCAATCCCTGACTGAGCCAACGTCTGCATTTTACAACTAAGTACATGAGACCCAAAGAGGTTAAGTGATTTTTTAAAGTTTACGCTCACAAATAGTAGTCTCCAGACACCCATCCCTTGTTTTTCCACTGGGCTGCTGCCTTCATCTCATGTTTTTCCACTGGACTGCTGCCTTTGTTGTTGTTGTTTTTTAAATAAACTTAGATGGTCTGCCTTGGATGTCACAACTAAATGGGAGTTTGTAGGATCACTTTGCATTTACCAAAGAAAGAAAGAAAGAAAGAAAATCTCATAAGCAGGACCAATATTTAAACTAGTTCTAGCTTCCTTATCACCAATGAGCTCTGGAGCTAGGGTGCTTTGGACAACTGGGGAATCGTGTGTGATCAACCTCTCTGTGATTAAAGTTCTCCATTTCTTAAAAACAGGTTTAAGTAATATTTTGCCTGTCTTACAATATTGCATTGAAAAAAATATGTGAGAATTAAGAAGATAACAGAGTAAACATTTGGAGTTTTCTAAAACACTGTTGTAGAAATCCAACTCGTTCTTGTCATTTTTTCTTTGTCAAAGAAGTTAATTTTTCTTCTTTTAAATTTGTGTCTTAGCTTTGTCCATTTGCAAGATGCTAAAAGAACATACTTAACAAGGAGCCATCTTTCTCTTCAGCTTTACCTTTGTTGCCTTAAATAGGAAAGAGTTGTGCATTCAGCCTCGTCCGCTTCCTGATATGCCTGCACAAAATTTTGGAAGTAATGATATGCCGGCATAATGCTGATTTGCTTGGTTTTTCTTTCTTCAACTCTTTAGTTACTGAATTGTGAATTCCAAGGAGTCACGAAGATTTTAGAAATTTGCTTGAAAGACTAGAGCAGTTTTACTGGATAGCACATTATCCAATAGTCTTATTTTTTTCTTTTCCTTTTGTCAAATCTTTCCCTTTCAAAATAAGAATTAAATATTCAGCAGTTTATATTTTTTTCTTTTATGCTTCTATTGACAAGCCTGTTTTCCTTGTGCATCATGTTGTGATTATAAATCACTTTACCCAGAACTCTGAGACAGGAGGGTGAACAGTTTTAGGAAATAATACTGATGGTAATTTGATATGTTGAGAATAATGTTTGCCAGTCTGTTTGAAATCTTTAAAATGAAGAAAATATATTGAAGGAAGTTTGCATGATAATAGTTATATTTATAATATGTGTTGACTGTGAAAATATATAATGACAAACAGCAACTATAAACTCAGTAACACTGTTTACTTGAATTAGTATTTCATAAGTCATAAAATATACATATATATTTGGAAAACAGGAGTACTTCTATCAGTAAAATACACATTTTCAGTAAAAAGATAGGGCTAGATGCACCTAGGGATTTAGATGCAGTTTCTCTGCAGCTTCCCCAAAACTGTACGTTGGGAGCCATTGTTCTAGGATGATAAATATCTCCAAATAAATTGGAGTTTTTTTTGTTTTTTGAAGAAGATTAGCCCTGAGCTAACTGCTGCCAACCCTCCTCTTTTTGCTGAGGAAGACTGACCCTGAGCTAACATCCATGCCCATCTTCCTCTACTTTATACGTGGGATGCCTACCACAGCATGGCTTGCCAACCAGTGCCATGTCCACACCCGGGATCTGAACTGGCAAACCCCAGGCCGCCAAAGCAGAACGTGCGCATTTAACCGCTGTGCCACCAGGCTGGCCCCTAAATTGGGTCTTAACAATGTACATTCAGCTGCAGCTAAAGTGTATTGGAAACTTAATATGTTCCAGGAACTATGCAAAAGTGCCTTCCATGTTTTGTCTAACTTAATCCTCAGTAGCCCTGTAAGGTAGGTACTATAATTGTCCTCATTTTATAAATGTAAAGAGAGAAGCTTAGAGGGTTTAAGTCACTTTTTCGGAGTGACTTAATAAGCTAATAAGTGGCAGCTCCGAGGTCTGAACCCTGGTACAAGGAACTCCAGAGCTTGACCCTAAGCACAACACTGCCTTTTCCTTCACTGAGTTGAAATTTGTTTTTCAGTTGAGGATTTAGTATGATGTTTTACACCTACACATGATAATTCTGATTCTCATGTCTATATTAAAGACACAATCAGAGCTAAGCTGAGATAGACTACCAATTTAATGCTCCTGGAACAAAAATGTATTTTAATAAAAATGCAGAGTACATAGTACGCCTGGAAGGGACTTTAGAGATCATCCAATGCAGTGGTTCTCAAGTAGAATAGGAAGCCACTTGGGTATTAAAATTCAGAATCCAGTACTCCACTACAGACTTACTGAATCGAAATCTCTGGGGGACAGGTGGACGTCAATGTATATTTTCAAAGATAGTCCCAGATAAGTTTAATGTATATCCCCAGTTAAGAACCACTGGTCTAATTCACCTTCCTCGTCTTATTTTTTGAAGAATTTGAAGTCCAGAGGGGGAGCAAGTTACTCTCACACAAGATCTAATATTAAAATCTTTGCCATCATTAACATAAACATGCATTTTATTTTGTTTTCAGAGATCTGCAGAGATAAAAGACCATTTGAGTGTCTTTCAATCTAAATAGGGAGATGGGACTTAGGCAGAAAAACATAAATAACAAAAATAACATATGCTGTGTGGAAAAATGAGTGGTGGCAGAAAGAAAAGCTCTTTAGTGGAGAGAGACGCCTGTAAGGTAGGCTTCGGAGTGGAGGTGGGTCTTGAAAGAAGAGTAGAACTTAGAGAAGATCTTAGAGAGGAGCAGAGAGGAGGAGTGGGAAGCTTTCCAGGCTGGAGAGAGAGTGTGATTAAAAGACGAGGGGGCAGGAAGATGAACGAAAGTTGGGATAAATGAACAGACCATTATAGCTAGGGTGGATGGTTTTGGGGAGGACAAGTAGAAGACCAAATGGAGAAGTGGGTGGGAGCTAGATGATGGCCATGTGTATTAGACTAAGAAGTCTACATGTTTTCCGACAGGAAGAGAAAAGCTATTGAAAGTTTTAGAGGCTGGGTGATGGTTGAAAATCGTATTCACAAGTCTAGAGGCTGAGTCTGAGGGTAGGTAACTGGATTCACCTGATGACTTTGGACCTACCCTATGGGGGTAGAACTGGCTTGCAACTAAGAACTGGTATGGTAAGTGTACCTTGCCCGATGGAATTCTGTCACTATTATTGTTTCCAGACACAAGCTATGATAGCAAATAAGCAAAGAGAGTCCTGTTCAGGAGCCTCAAAGCAGTGCCTTAAGCTGCTTTCCATGGTGAAACTTCCAATATCTGTGTTTAAATAGGTTAGTATTCTTAAATTTCAAAGAAGGTTGAAGAGACAGGATTTAGTCTGAGATTTTAAAATTTGCTCACTGTTGTCTTATTCTCACTCTAGCCAATTATGCCTATTTGTCATTATATGGACCTCAGGACTTTTCACAAAATTTCAATCGATGATGACATTGATTTTGGCTCAGAAATAGAGGTAAACTAGAAGTCTATAGTAACTCTTCAGGAAGAATTTGTTTTTGTTCACCTGTGTGGAATTTTTAAAATTAAACTTTTATTCTGAGATAATTGTAGATCCACATGTAATTGTTGGAAATAATACAGAGAGGCCCTGTGTACCCTTTACCCAGTTTCCCCCAGTGGTAACATGTTAGGAAACTAGAGTTCAGTAACACAACCAGGATACTGACATTGATACAGTCAAGATACAGAACATTGCCATCACCGCGAAGATTTCTGATGTCCTTTTATAATAGCCACATCTAGTTCCCTCCAACCCTTAACCCTTGCTTAATCTCTGGCAACCACTAATCTGTTCTCCATTTCTATAATTTTGTTATATATAGTAAAAATGTTATGTAAATGGAATAATATAGTATGCAACATTTAAAGATTGGCTTTTTTCACTCAGCATAATTCTCTGGAGATTCATCCAGCTTGTTGCATGTATCAATAGTTTGTTCATTTTTATTGTATTCTATAATGTTTTTGAATGTACCTCTTTGTATGGCTTTTTTAGTGATCTATATATTATATTATGTACGTATTGCTCATTACAGTCTACTGGTGCCATCATTCGACCAGTTTGAATGAAGTGTAGAAACCTTATGTCCCTTTACACCTCATTACCCTCCCTCATTTATGGTATAATTCTTTTAAATATTTCCTCTACATATGTTTAGAATCACATCAGATAGTGTTATACTTTTGGCTTCAACCATCAAACATAATTTAGAAGACTTACAAAGAAAAGGAAAGTCTATTTTATTTATTCATATTTTTGCTTACTGTGTTCTTTCTTCCTTCCTGGTGTTACAGGATTCCTTTTTTCATCATTTACTTTTGGTTTAGAAAACTTTTAGAGTAGGACTACTGGTGACAAGTTCTCTTAGTTTCTCTTCATCTGAAAGTGTCTTGATTTCAGCTTTATTTTTGAAGGATATTTTCACCACATCTAAGACTTTGGGATGAGAATTCTTTTCTTTCAGCTCTTTAAAAATGATATTCCATTTCCTCTGGCATTCATAATTTTTGATTACTAATCCACTATCATTTGAATTGTTTTTTCCCTTATAGGTAAGATGCTTCTTTTTTGGCTGTTTTCAAGACTTTTTCTTTAGTTTGTTCAAAGTTTGATTGTGATGGATAAGGGTGTGTATTTCCTTGGGTTTACCCTGTTTGGGGTAGTCTCAGTTTCTTGAATCTGTAGATTTACATATTTTGCCAAATTTAGGAAGGTTTCAGTCAACTAATATTTCTTCAAGTACTTTACCAGCCCCACCTTCTTTCTTCAGTCCTTCCAGGACTCCAAAACATAAATGTTAGATCTTTTGTTGTAGGTCCACAGGTCCCTTTGCCTCTGTTAATTTTTTCAGTCTATTTTCTCTCTGTTGATCAGGTTAGGTAATTTATATTGTTCTATCTTCTGGCTCACTGGTTCTTTCTTCTGTCCCCATTCTGATGTTGAGCTCATCCACTGAGTTTTTTATTTCAGTTATTGTATTTTTTGGTTCTAAAATTTCCATTTGGGTCTTATTTATATCTTCTATTCTTTGCTAAGGCTTTCCGTTTGGTAAGACTTTCTGTTTTGTTTCAAGTGTATTTTTAGTTGCTCATTGAAACATTTTTATCATGGTTGTTTTAAAATCTTTGTCAGATAATTCTAAGATCTCTATCATCTTTGTAGTGGCATCTGTTGACCATCTTTTTTCCATTCAGTTTTATATTTTCTTGGTTCTTGGTATGATAATAATTGTCGATTGAAACCTGGACATTTTAGGTATTATGTTATGAGAATCTAGACCTTACTTAACCTCTGTTTGAGATGGCTTTCTCTGGTACCAAGGGAAAGAAGGGTGCCACCTCCTTACTGCCAGATGGTGGTAGAAGAAGTCCATTCAGGTTCCCTACTCTAGCTCCCTTGGTACTCAAAGCAGAATACTCCGTGTTACTACTGGGCAGGAATGGGAGTTCCAGCTCCCCACTAGGTCTCTAGGATATCTTCCTGGCTCAGGAGAGTGGGAGTTCCTTCTTATGCTCTCTATCCAGCTATAACTGACAACACAGAGAGAGGGGGAGTGGCCTTATTTCTCCTGGAGAGTGGCAGAAGTCTTCACTCTCCACCAGAGCTCCCCTGACACCTATCAGGAAGACAAAGGGGTACCTTATTACTGCTGGGTGGGGATAGAAGTCCATGCTACCCATTGTCTCCACTGACACCATGGGTGGGTGTGTGAGAGGATGGCTCATTACTGCCAAGCAGGAATGAATGTCCTAGTTCCCTACTTACTTTTCTGATATTACCATGGTGGTGGGTATTGGGCTGCCTTATTACAGCCTGGTCATGGTGGAAGTCCAGGGTTCTCACTTGTCCTTTGCTGGTAGGGTAGAGTTGAGGATGGGGTGATCAGTTTCTTCTGCTGCTTATTTTCTGTGGTGTTTATTTTCTAAACATTTTCTGTCTTGTTAGAGTGTTCCTTTCCTGGACCTTTGGCTAAAGAAGCAGGCTGTTGTTTATATCTGGTTTATTAATTGGTGTTTCCAGGTTGCTGACTTCTTCTGGGATATATGAGACAAAAGGAAATGCAGGAAACTCACCACCGTGTTGTTATTTGAGTCCTGAGGTCCCTAGCCCATCTGTCTTCTTCTCTTCACTTTTCAGTCTTCTTTTGTTTGTTTTATATATAATATCCAGGGTTTTCTATGTATTTAGTGTCAGGAACAGGGAAAAGTGAATCTATTTCACCTTCCTGGAACGGAAGTCTGCTGAAGAATTTATTTTTAAACACTAGTCTAGATCTTCAGGATTCCAGATGTTCTGAGTTGCCTAATTCATATACTTGTTATTTGTATGAAAAGTGCCCCTTCATATTGGCTTATCCCTTTAAAAGTTAATGAATTTTCCATAAATAAATCTGAGTTACTACTTTTCAAATGAAGTAAAAAAAAAAACAAACCTGTTATTAAGTGGTACTTTGCTCTCCAAATCAGTGTTTCTTATTTTTTGTTGGAGAGGTGGATGGAGGTGTCAAAAGACTTGTTTGAGAATTGATTAAAGATATATACTTTCTGCTCGCATATTTTACTTATCATTTAGGAGGTTCATAGATAGTGTATAGAGCCCTGGTAAATAATGTCTATCCTATATATTGGTAATGCATGAGCTGTGAAGCTGAAAAACTACGAAGAATGGAAAAGGAAAAAAGGTGATTAGGAGATAGAAGGCGCAGGGCTCTTTCTATGACAAGCTGGGCAGTCCTCATCGCCAAGCTCTACAAAACTCCATTTTGTCAGCCTAGGTAGAAAGATGACTCTTCCACGTACTGGAAAGAACTTTTGTCAATTCCTGTTAATGCAATCCTTGAAAGTGGCGGAGCTCCGATTCCATTCTAGGTCTTCCTTACTTTAATGCCTACGTTCCATTTAAACAGTCAGTGTTTTCTATTTTTTTAAATTACTAGCTGGCTTTTTGGAGAATCTCCTAATCACGTAGGCCATATCTCTACCTTTCGATTGACCAAAATATGGCATAAGATGCAACCATCATGAGAAAAAAACCAGGGTAAATTGGTAAAGACTGAGATTTTCTTCCTCTTGAGCAAAAGATTGAGGTAAAGTGCTGGATGACTGTTGCTGAGGAAAGATTGCTAAAGAGTGTTTTTTCATTATCCACTGCTGTCTAACAAACCATTCCAATACTTAGTAGTTTAAAACTTTTCATTATTTCTCACAATTCTCTGGATTGGCAGTCTGGATTGCTCTTCTGCTGTTCTTGATGAGGATCACATGATTGAATTCATATGATGACTTGACTGGGGCTGGAGGCCCAAGATGTCTTCCCTAATACTCCTGGCATTTGATGCTGGTGGTCAGCTGGGACAGCTTGGTTCTCCTCCTCATGGCCTCTCATCTTCCATTTGGGGAGACTGACCTTCTTCAGGACATGGTGGCCTCAGGGTTCCAGGAGAGAGAAAAATGAAAGCTGTAAGTCCAGCCCTTGAAGTCACTTGGTATTACTTCTACTGCATTCTGCTGGTCAAAGAAAGTCACAAGGCCAGCCCAGATTCAGGCAGAGGGGAAACAGACTCCATCTCTTGGTAGGAAGAAGGGCAAAGTCACACTGCAAAAGGACGTATGAGGTCACAGGATTTGTGACCATTCCTGCAAACTATCTACCACAGGGGACAGGGAAGTGAAATGCTGATGAGGTGGAGGAGGTGATTTGTGCAGAAGGTTACAGTGAGTGGTGGGGCGAGCTACTGACACCAGGCCATGTGTCAGGAACAAGCTCAAGCTATGAACAGCAGCCAAAGAAAAGAGTGTGAAGGAGTTGGCAGGGGGACTTTCTGTGATGACTAGACAGCTCTGGGGACTACTCATTTCAACTCAGCCAGTAGACAGCACTGGACTTTTTTCCCTAGAGTTTTACTCTTATTGCAAGGAAAGGCTGAAATCAATAGGCTATAGTTCAATTTGGATACATAATCTGCCTGGAACAAAAAGGTTTTTCCCAAGCTAAGTACCTCATGGGCTTAAAAAATCCAACTATGAAATGAAGCCATCTGCAAAATACCTATTACGCAAGCATTTGGCTACGAAAATAGTGTTGTAAGTGATGAAATAATGAGGACTTGGGTTTTGCAAATAAATCATCTTTTTGGTGCTTATAACCCAAAGGATGAGCAACATTAGTAAACTAGCTCTACAAGGGACCTTGTGGGTGTTTCCTGATAAGTTTGGTGCAGTACCATCCAGTACTGTGCCAGCTGGATTGATCAGGTGAGAGATTCATATCAGACATTCATTTCTGGGACATGAGCTGCGAGTAGAGATGTGACTGTGTCTGTGAGATGGAGTGTGTGTTGAATCAGTTATAACCAGGGGAGATGCACATGATTAATGACATGGCTGCATTCCACTACTCACTGTGTGTCCAGTCCTGCAGTTTATAATGTCAGCTTTTCAAGTTTTACCATTTGGGATCTCTGACCTCTAGATATTCAACTTACTCTAACACACAGTAAAGGTCAGCCTTGTAAATAATGTGACTAAAACGTGGCAGTGATTACTGAGAGAGATCTTCAAAAGCTCCCTTGTTGTTCTGTACGTATTTCCTTCCTTTAATTGAAGTATTTTGAGAGTGTTGGCAATAGACAAGCTGCTCTCATGGAAGATAATCAAAGATAGTGCACGAGGCTGGTCTGACACATGTATGGTGACATATGTATGGGATGGCAAAGTGATCCGAAGAATTTTAAGAAAGGAGTAACCCCAAAAGAATGTCCTTTCTGGCTCATTTCTGATGTCTGAAATTATACCACTAAAGCAATTCTTTCTCCCCCTCCTTTTCTTTGCTTCTAACATTGTTTTCTGTAAGCTTTCTCTTTTGAAAGGCAAACACTCCTGGTATGTTGCCATATAAGACTTCATGATACAGTAGAAATCATACAGATCTTGATTTTTGACTCTGTCCTTTGTGATGATGGGCAAGTTACTAAACTTCTGTTAGACTCATTGGGTTGTGAGTCCTCATAGAGGATTAAGTTCTCTAATATATATATATATTATATAAAGTGAGTAAGTCC
Source organism: Equus caballus (assembly GCF_041296265.1). Lineage (NCBI taxonomy): Eukaryota > Metazoa > Chordata > Mammalia > Perissodactyla > Equidae > Equus > Equus caballus. The sequence continues at coordinate 46,071,657 of NC_091704.1, forward strand.
TGGCAAATAATGGATGTTCAATAAACATTAATTTCCTGCTTCTCTTAGAACAGCAAATTAGCAAAATATCTAGGTAGTATTTTCTTTCACTGCTCTTTCCTGACATTAAAGCAGAGGTTTGTAACTTGGGGTCCATCAGTAGAAATCAGAAGGTTCTGTGAATTTGGATGGGGAAAAAATTACATCTTTATTTTCATTAACCTGTAACTGAAGTTTTGCATTTCCCTTCTGTTATAAATATAGTCTATTTACTACAGCAATATTGGCAATACCAGTGACTTTGTCACCAATAGGAGTCACAGATATTTTCACGTCACATTATAATAGTTACATAAATTTTGAAACATGATTTATATTCATGACTACTTTGAAATTATGATAGTTATTAGATTGCCACTAGATCTTGTTATTGAATGCATTAATAAAGATGCACGTATATTTCCATCTCACAAATTCCTTTAGTGATTTGATGAGTGTATTTCATTATAATTGGTTTCATTTTTAACATGACATATATATATATATAGTTTTTTTTTTTTTGAGGAAGACTGGCCCTGAGCTAACATCCATGCCCATCTTCCTCTACTTTATACGTTGGACGCCTACCACAGCATGGCTTTTGCCAAGCGGTGCCATGTCCGCACCCGGGATCCGAACTGGCAAACCCCGGGTCGCCGAGAAGCGGCACGTGCGAAGTTAACCGCTGTGCCACTATTTATATATTATGCATTTAAAAACATTATTCTAAGAAGAGGTGCATGTAGAGTAAAAAAAAAAAGTAGTAATACCTTAAACATGTTCCTTGTACCTGTCTAGTGGTGGTGTTTGTGGTACCAACTTATGTTTGGTGTAAGGTTTAATCGTGTAATCACTTATTTTCAGGGTTTTTAATCCATAGGCTATAGATGTGACTGTCTTATAGTAATTCACCATTTTATTGTTCAAAAAAGGTCTCCACAATGGTTCGATTTGTTATTGAACAGCTAAAATTTTTATGTGCAGAAGACATTAAACTATAGCATATCTACACAATGGAATACAAACTAGTATAAAAGGGAATGAGAAATAGTTATATATACTACTAGAGAATAATTTCCAGGATATGCTGTTCATTTAAAAAAGAAAAATGAAGACAAATGTATATAATTCCCACCTTTTATTGAATAAAGAGGTATAGAAATAGAAAATAAAAATACGTGCCAGGTAGTTTATTTTCATAAAAATGCAGTGGGATGCCCTGGATTAGATACTGGAACAGAAAGAGGACATTGATGAAAAAACTAGTGAAATCTGAAAAAAAAAGTCTGTAGTTTAGTTGATAGTAGTGTGCCAGTGTTAATTTCTCTTTTTGACAAATGTACCGTGGTTGTGTAAGATGTCAAATTTGGGGAAAGCTGGGTGAAGGGCATATGGACCTCTCTATACTATCTTTGCAACGTTCCTGAAAACTGAAAATTCCTCCAAATAGTTAAAAAAAATAGTAAAGAAAAAAATGAAAAGATAAATCAGAAACAAATCAAAATATTTACTTGTAGTGGGACGGAGAGAACATGATAGAGGTAACAGGAATGGAAACGCGAAGGCTCCAAATGTACATTATTTTGTAGATTTAACTCAGGAACCATGAAAATGTTTTGTGTAATTATAAGACAAAATTAAATAAAGAAAAAGAAAGTCCCTAAAATCAAAAGCAAAATGAAGCTAAAATGTAACTACTTTTTGCATTTCTGGCGTAATCACTGAGAGGAATCATTTCAAGCGATTTTAAAACAGAATAATTTGACTACACACCCTTAGTGGGATGTATTGTACAGCCCAAACAAACTGCAAGCAAATCTTAAACTGTTTTCAGTAATCATGCTGTAATCATAATATTAGTACTGTTATTTTGAACCAACTTATGTATGTGTGTGTGCATGTGTGTGTATAATATGTAGTAGGATAGCACTAATAAGCAAGTATGTTAATGTCATTACTAATCAGTATTTTCAGTATAGGAGAAAGAGATAAAAATATAAAATCAAAGAAGTAAAAGCCCTTTAGTCATATATTTCAGTTGGAAATACTGATATGAATTAATGATGAATTTTCTCATAAAAAATATCAGTGGCAATGTGGTTTCTTAGCTCATTGGTGATTAGAAGCAGGAAATTAGATAGTGGGGAAAAGTAAGGTCTTCTCTTTAGGTAATGAGTACAAGAGGGAATCATACCTCATGCTTCATCACTGAGGATATTACAGTAAAGTGAATGATACCCATAATCATGATTTGAATCAAGAAATGCTCCAATTATGACCATATCCCCTGTTGGAGAGCAGTCAAAGATTTTAATATATTAGAAAATCAGTAAAGCATGTTTTAGCACTTCAACATAAGTTTCAGGTATGTCAAAATGCATTTATATGGCTTTCCTTATTCCCAGATGATACTGAAAAGCGAGGAGTGGATATATTTGGAAACACTTCCACATGTGAGCTAATGTCCCCTATTGATTTGCAGCATGTGATACCTTAAAGCATCTTAGTAGGAATAACAAGCGTCTGGTCTGAGTCTATAATTATGAAAGGAATTGGCTGATAAGTAGTTATGTGAATCCATGTGTCTCTCAGAATGCGACTGCTGCCTGAGTAGGTCATTGCAAGATGATCAGGACTGTCTAAATATACAGTTAATCTCCAATGAATTTGGAGTAGCTTCTCCTTTCCCCACAGTGCCTTGCACATTGGAGATCACTGTGCTGATTTAATTTACTATTTTCTTTTCACTCCAACTCCCTCTCCTTGTTTACCTCTTCATCTCTTAAAGAGTAGTAGCATTACAACTTGCTTCGTGTTTTAAATTTACGATTTATTGAGTCACTAGGCTTGGCTATCAATGGCATAGAGTAGTAGTGTAGCTGAACTTGTCCTTAGGTGAGGTATGCAGGCATTGATAGCTTTCTCTTTTAGTAGAATAGTTAATTTCTTTAATTGCGTTTTCCTGTTGTCTGTTTTCTGGGAATAAAAGTAGAGACATATGCTGAATTGATCACATTATAAGAATAAGTGACCTTATTTTTCAAAGAATGGCAAAAATATGCTCCATTGTGTAAAATATATTAATTCATTCTTTCCTAAGTATCTATATACGAGGCACTATGCTAGGTACTGTAACATACAGAAGTGAATTATATAGAAAGAGTGCCCCGCATCACACTCTTGCCTGTTCCTGCCATTCTCCCCTTTTGTCTGAAATTTATTACACAGTTGTGTAAATTTTCTCCATTGCTATTCATGTGGTTTTGTTTTCTTACAGATTGGCACCTGAGCTAACAATTGTTGCCAATCTTTTTTTTTTTTCTGCTTTTTTTTAATCCCCAGATCCCCCCAGTATGTAGTTGTATATTTTAGTTGTGGGTCCTTCTACTTGTGGCATGTGGGATGCTGCCTCATTGTGGTCTGATGAGTGGTGCCATGTCCGCGCCCAGGATCTGAACCGGTGAAACCCTGGATTGCCAAAGCGGAGTGCGCAAACTTAACCACTCGGCCACGGGGCCGGCCCCCACTATTCATGTGTTTTAATAAGGGGTTGTTTTTTTTTTTTTTTGATGAGGAAGATTGACCCTGAGTTAACGTCTGTTGCCAATCTTTCTCTTTTTGATTGAGGAAGATTGTCCCTGAGCTAATATCTGTGCCAGTCTTCCTCTATTTTATATGTGACACCACCACAGCATGGCCTGATGAGTGGCATGTAGGTCCACACCCAGGATCCAAACCCACGAACCCTGGGCCACCAAAGCAGAGCGCGAACTCAACCACCATGCCAGCAGGCTGGCCTCAATAAGTTTTTAAAAATGCATATATACTTGGAGTTGTTAGAAGCCTTTCATCTTAGTGTTGGTAGATTCAGGTTACTTCCCTTCTAACACCTAGCTGAAATGAACCTCATTGAGGGAATAAATTATTTTTTCAGATGGTATTAAACTTTATTTTTTTAATGGGACTTATAGAAGAAATTGTTGATGAATCTGGTACATTAGGTATGAGTAATGGGGACGTTTGGACAGCTAGAAGACAAATGAGGGCAGTGGGTACCTAAGGAATCTACAGTAAGGGGGAGAAAGGAGTAAGGACAGGAAGGTCCATTTCTATGGACGAACTACTTTGTAATGGCACCATGGGCTGACCTTGTATCCTATCTCCGAGCCATTTCTCTTGGGGTCTCATCCCTTGCTCCAGTCTCTCTCCCATCTCTCCCCCTTGATCTTCCCTTCTGTTGAGGCTTTTCTTTTTTGGGGACATATTGATCAAAATATCTTCAGTTTTTATTTCGACAAATCTGCCAGAATGATCTTTTTAAAACATAGACCAAATAACATCCCTCCCTTGCTTAAAACTTCCCAATGGCTTCTCAGTACACTTAGAATAAAAGTCAGACTTCGCACCTCAGCCTACAAAGGTCAGCTTGACCTGGCCCAGGTCTGTTTGCTGACCTCATTTCCCACTGTTCTCTTCTTGTGCTTCAGCCATGCTGCCGCTGTCTCCATGATTTGGACATATACTGAGTATGTTCCTGCTTCATGGCTTTTGAACTGGCTAATAGGTCTCTATGCCTGTTGATTCTTTCCCCAGACCTTTTTGTGTCACCCACCCCCATGTCCCTCTCTAAATGGAAATACCTTGTTTTTTGTTTACTTTGTTATTTTTCTTGTCCCACTTGAATATAAGCTCCATGAGAGTAGAGACTTGTGCTGTCATATTCTCCACTGTTCATTAAAGATGTGTTAATAAATGTGTTAATAAATGCAGCAAATTTTATTTTGTTTTAACTTTTTATTTTAGGGGAACGCCTTCTTTAAGCAATGTCACCTTTTCATTTAGTTCCCTCTTCATAAAAAGCCCAAAGCTTCCAAATAATATACAAATATATGCATAAACTGAAAAAAACATTTGCCTTATATTTGTCTCTTTAATTTGGGGCAAGTTGAGATGGTAAGCTAGCTCTCTTTTTCTTAGGGTTCACTTTTTGTGCTAAAAGACAGAAAAAATACTCTAAATTTCTTGGGATGTGTTGTCCAGTGGGTTGATCTGTGGCAGCCAGAGAATGCTGTCTCTTATTGATAACAAAATGGGCAAGATAAATGTAGGGCTGGAGTATTGCTTTCTATCTTATGTGATTTTCTTCTTACTAGTCCGACATCCCTCTCACTCCCACATCCTCCAACTAGTTTGGAAGCTCCTTAAGAATGGAAATTGAATTGTATATTTTTATTTCCCGATAGTATCTAGCATAGCCTAGAGATATAGTAAATAACCAGTAATCATTTTGATCAAAATAATAATAACTAGGAAAATAACTTCAGTTTTACATTGATCTTTACAATATAGCAAGAAGTAACACCTCTCTTCTTACAATAACCCAGTGAAGTAGCTAGGTAAATATTAATTTCTTCCTTTTACAGATTGAAAGCCTGAGATTACAGAGTTTATCAGAATTGTGTAAGTTCGCTCGGCTAGTAGTGGCCAAGCTGGGACTAGGGGTTCCTGGGAGAGTGTCCTGTCCCCTCTAAGGGCTGACATCTCCAAATGCCCTGTTGTTAGTGATGACAATATTGCTTAAAAATTAAAAGGAGTAAATAACTTCAGATAAGTGGTGAAATATTGTTCATCCTCCGATAACAGAGGGAAAATGTGAATTACATATTTGAAAGAGAACTCGCATACAGTCTCTCAGATGCCAGCAAGACCTCTCAGTATATGCTGGCGGTATAGGTGGTGGCAGAGCAAATGGTTCCAATGGGCCTCCTGAGCCTCAAGGCTCATTGTCCTTTCCAAATTTGCTTCTAACCTTCTTAACAAGCCACAAAATTGTTCCACCACTGGCGAATGCTGTGGTGTCAAAGAATTTTGCTCTTTTATTTCTAAGTGAATTTTAAAAAACAACAAATCTCCTTACAGATTTTTTAATTAACATCCAAAATTTTTATTAGGTGAAAAAGTTGCAAATCATGCAATTGCCATTGTATTATAAATATTGATTGACATGTTAAAATAAAACTACTATATTACTTTGTAAAATGTGTTCAATAGCATATAAGTGCAATTATCTATTAAAATGCAATAATCTATTTTCAAAATACATGGACAAGCTCTTCTTAACAGTTGGAAATTTTATGTCTCACTTTTTCTCCTAAAACTACAATTTCCATTCCATTTTTCTCTCAGAAGTCATAAAATAAACAGTTTTATGCCTAATGTACTTTATGGACATCTTATTTTATACTTCTTAAACAGATGCATATTCATTATTATAAAATTTTTAAAAATTAGCTTTTTGTGACCATAGTGCTCCAAGTATTTAAAAACATTCTCCTACGTTGCATTATCACTACAATTATTAGTGCATGATTAATTAAAACAAAATAAATATAAGTTTTGATAATTATTATCATAAAAAGCAAGTATTCCCAGTCAATTCATGTATCTATGGATATTATTTATTGCTAGGATGAAACAGGATTTAACATCAATTTTATTTTTATGGTTGCTTTTCTTTAGAAGATTAGCCCTGAGCTAACATCTGCTGCCAATCCTCCTCTTTTTGCTGAGGAAGACTGGCCCTGAGCTAACATCCGTGCCCATCTTTCTCTATTTTATATGTGGGATGCCTGCCACAGTGTGGCTTGATAATCGGTGCATAGGTCTGCGCATGGGATCTGAACACGAGAACTGTGCGCTGCCGAAGAGGAGCGCACAAACTTAACCACTACGCCACCAGGCCGGCCCCTGTTTTGCTTTATTTTTGAAAATAGAAACTTAGTGTTTTCTGAAGGCAAATGAGTTTGCAATTTTTGCCGGGATAAGTAATACGAAGAGGTAAAATTATGAGACCGGCAATGTTGATTTTTAGTGATTTCTCACATCCCCCTTCAGCATATGTCTTTTTCTTAGACTTTTTCATATTGTCTTCTTCAATTCTTCAACTCTTAAGCTACTGTAATGATCCACGCACCCCTAAATCCCATGCCTGTCTCCAGGTGCCTGGATTTTAAGGGGAAATTCCTGAAGAGTCTAAAACCTTCAAGACACAAAAGAATACAAGATAGAAAAGAATAATGACAGGTAGTAGGGAATGTACTTTTGGAGCTAAAGTCATTGCCTCAAACATATTTCGTAGGTAATGCTTATTTTTTCCTCCATGGTGAGCTCTGTGGGCGCAGGAAGGGTAAGTGAAGGCAGCGTTGGTTCCTGTGTGCTGGCCAGTGTGTTCTGTAGGCCAAGTAGTATTTCTGTAAGCCCAATGAACTTCTCAGACTGATTTCCAAGACTGGGTTATTTTGATCAGATGCATGTGATACAAATATTGTGTATCAAATGAAACTGAAGACCACGACCAGATACTGACCTCCCAGAATGTGGCGCCAAAAGATTAATGAATGGATGAAGTTTGGGTTTCTGACGTCAATTTGGTTTTAAAAAAAGAGTTGTGAGCAATGGTAGTGACAAGCAGGCAAATGACTGTTCTATCTAAGTCTAAATAAACAAAATGATAGGAGCAGACTGAATATAAATAGATGAAGGTTTTCTTTAGGGCCAAGATAAAGCACATAGCAAAGCAGAATCTTTATTTATAACGATTATAGCATTTGGCTTGGGTTCATTGCCCTTGAGAAGAATAAGTAAATCTGTGTATTTACATACATCTTCCACTCTAAATTTTGTTTGTTATGAAAGCCTATGCATCAGTTTAAAGAGGTACGGTATTCTTGAGTCCATATAACTCCTTAATTTTTTTCTATGAAAAATATGGTTAACAGGATACTATCTTACAATTTTTTTAAATGGAGTCAGTTTTTCCTTCAAGAAGCAAAACCGTTCTTAACAACTCTATGAGAAAATGATAAACCGTTGTGTTCCACATTCCAAGGAAAGTTCTTCCAGCACAGTGAGCTGCAGCCATCATGGTAAATGTTTGAGCCAGTCACCGGAGTATTTCTATATTGTCAGTGAAGTCTTAGCATATTTTATATCCTGCACAGTGTATGAAATAAAATTAAGCCTGGCAACAGTATGCTCCTCTAGGGGCGTATGCCAGGTTAATCCCCTTGATAATGTCATTGATACATAGATCATAGTACTTCTGCACTTAAAGGGCCTGAGAAGATCCTCATGAGTTGGTCCCAGAACTGTGACTGAGCTTAATCTCTTGGCTCCCTATTCAGTGCTCCTCCCACTATTCCAGCTGGTCTCCTGAGACAGCCCACTGGCCACATGTTCCCATACACAAGGAGGTATCCAGAAAAGCAGGAAATAATGTTAAAGCCCTTCCATTCGTCCTTCCAGAGCCTGTGAGAGGCATTTGGGTTCAACCATTGAATCAAAATAAAGTCTTTAGAGACATCGGAGTACTTATTTTTCACTTCAGTGACCAGGTTTAGACCTGCCTGAGATTTAGGTTGTTTGGTGAACTGTAACATCAATGATATTTCCCTTTACCTTTTAAGGGAAGTATGCCAAAGAAATGCTGAGATAAAGCAGAGGTCCACTGGCCTGGATCTGAGTATAGGGACACATAAAGCAGCTCTGGGTTTGTTTGTTGTAACTGCTTTGTTCGTTGTAAACGTTTGCAAGTTTGAAAACACTATTTATGGCACGAGATGTTCTGTTGGAGTCAGGAGAGAGTTCTGGAGTTCTCTCTATTTGTCTTCCCTTCTGCTCTGAGCAGCTGCCCTTTCAGAGATCCCTAGTCTTCTGCAAAAATACCTCTTGGAAACCACTGGGCTAGTAAGTTGACTTGCAAAGGAACCCTCTGCCTCAAAGTGCAGAAACATCACTTTATTCCTTTATTCTTTCTTTAACAAATATTTATATAATTAGAGTGATATTTTACGCAAATTTATGATGTGCTATTTGTTACCCTATGGTAATGTGAAGTGAGCTGGTTCCTCAATAATAATTATTTTTACATACCAGTTATTGGATAGTAGAGCACACTTTACCAAGTGTTTTTACCTACATGCCTCACTTTATCTTCATAACAATCCTGTAAAACAGATATTTTACGTTCATTTCACAAGTGAGGCTGCTGAACCTCAGAAAAATTAAGCGACTCGTCCAAGCCACATAGCTAGAATTCAGAAACCAGAATCTCAGCCTAAGCCTTCTGACCACAAGTCTAGGCTTTCTGGACTGTTTTCTGTTGTGGGGAATTAACCTCTTTGAGTTTGCCCATTGTCTTTGGTACAATTTGTGAAATTGATAATATAGCCTGTAGTCATGAAATTTAATCAAATCCAGATTTGGTTTATAAAGGACTGAAAACCATGACCTCAGTCTCAGTGAACTCACTAACTAAGCTAATTGGCCATGGAGAATCAAAATCCCCATGAGGATTATCACTGACGCTTAAGCATGCTTAATTGTAAGCTGAAATCCTAGATCATTTTCATTAGTGTCTGCTTCAAGATTCACTATGCTTATTGAAGTATAGTAATGTTTATGGGTCCTATAATCAGAGCTATCTCTAGATATTAAGGGAGTTTTCTCTAAACTTTCTTCTCTATGCTTTGTGTGTTAGTAGAAGGGAAATGACTCTGGGAGGTGGATGATGGGGAGAAGGATGTCATCCAGCCAGCAGTTGCACAAAAAGAACTACAGGTATATGAATATAACTAATCCACAGTTTCACCATTTCATGCCAAGGGGGAAGAATTTCTCTAATTTCACTCTCAAGGTGCCCTTTCATTACATCATTGGAAAATTCACCACTACCTATTATGTCCATTTTAATCAAACTTCGCTTCATCAAAATAACAGAGATGTGGAAATAGAAAAATGAGTTCACACTAATTTTCTTCCTAAGTCCTGTCCCTCTTAGAAAGTTACTGTTGAAAGGCACCAGCATAATCTTTTATGTGCTCTCACAGGGAGTACAGTAAGCCCGCCCCATTATTCACAGTTTCAGTTACCTGCGGTCAACTGGAGTCCAAAAATATTAAATGGAAAATTCCAGAAATAAACAATTCATAAGTTCTAAATTGTGCATTGTTCTGAGTAGCGTGATGAAATCTTGAACCGTCTTGCTCTGTCCCACCTGGGATGTGAATCATCCCTTTGTCCAGCATATCCACACTGTATATGCTACCCACCCATTAGACACTCAGTTGCCATCTCGGTTATCAGATCAAGTGTCGCGGTATTGCAGTGCTTGTGTTCAGGTAGCCCTTCTTTTACTTAATAATGGCCCCAAAGTGCAAGAGTAGTGATGCTGGCAATTCAGATGTGCCAAAGAGAAGCCATAAGGTGATTCCTTTAAGTGAAAAGGTGAAAGTTCTCAACTTAACTAAGGAAAGAAAAAAATTGTATACTGAGGTTGCTAATATCTACAGTAACTTTTATTACAGTATGTTGTTATGATTGTTCTATTTTACTATTAGTTTCTGTTGTTAATGTCTTACAGTGCCTAATTTATAGATTAAACCTTATCATAGGTACATATATATAGGAGAAAACAGTATACATAGGGTTTGGTACTATCTGTGTTTTCAGATGTCCACTGGGAGTCTTGCAATGTCCCCTTCGAGGATAAGGAGGTACCACTGTACAGCTGTGCACTGCACCCGTGCACTGAACACAAAGAGGCACTCCATGCTAACTGGTCACCTGGTGTGCAAAGAAGAATCAAGGACTCAGGGAAAGTGGCAATCAGATTTTGGCTGTTTCTCTTTAGGATCGTATCCTGCCTGCCTAAAATATTAGATTGGAGAATTTGTGGCTCCAGTTTCCAAGTCTGGCCAGACTTAGGGAATCCTTTCCATTTGGGGAATCATTTTGATCTGGCAGGCAGGCACATGCTCATTTGTCTGGGAGTCCAGTCATCTCTCTTCAACTCTTGCACTCTGACTTTCTCACCGTATGGTTAAGAATTGGAAAATATTTGATATGGTCAGAACTCGATGATCTCTCTGAGTTTGTAATTTACACCCAAGTTCTGAGCCCTGGGGATCAGTTAATATCAGCCAGGGTCTCCTGAGGCCGCTTCAAATCACAGCACCCAGCTAGTATTTCAGCTATGTATTTAGACTTTCTTTCCTTTCTTAGTTGTCCTTGAATTTTGATGACAATTAGATGCCACCACTGTGGCGGTTTCCTCAGGTTCACCTCTCCAGATGTTGGGAACAAGTGTGTTCAGTGCTGTATTTGAGCACGATCCAGATACATTATTTTTCCTTCCCAGGCAAGCTTAGAAGCATTTTAGTAAACTTTTCTGCACATATTTTTGAGGAGTTTCTGACGAGAGAGTACAAGTTGTGGTTTTCGTGTTGAATTTATTGCGTTTCTCGTTAAACAGTAGTAAAAATAAAGTCTCATGATTTTCATCTGTGCAGTGTTTCTGGTGCAGTTTTTGATGTTTTCTGGCTTATAGCCTGGTGTGGATTTCCTGCATTCAGCAGACATTTGATCTTTTTCCCACCACCCTCCCATTTTTTAAAGTGCAGTAAGGTTGAGTTCATAGAGTGGCAGAATAAAGCAGTTGGTGCAGGACTGTGGTATTTTTCATCCCATCAGACACCTGATTGTTCAGTCCTTGATTGTGGGGCATAAACTGTAAATGTTAGAAGAACTCAGAGTTGGGGATACCACTGTTATCCATTTGGTCCTTAGAGGCACAAGGCTGGACAGGGCAATGAACTTGATTACATTTTATTGCAAATATTTTATCTTGAGAAAAGGCAAAATGTTTCAAAGAAAATAAAACAGGAAAGTACTTGTGTTTATTTGTGGCTGTTGGTTATTTTGGAAAAATGACCATACTGAGTCATGTGTGGACTGAATAAATTTATTTGGGGGCCCTCATTATGGGCCTAGTTACTAAATAGCAAATATTTAGTAAACAAATCATTCTCATCACATCTTCTCAAGTCTTTTTCTAAGAGGCTGGTTCATGTTTGCAAATGGAAGAATCAGTATTAATTGGCATGCCTCATTTCTACAGGAATAGTGTATGATTTGGACTCCAAACTTGGGATCTTTAATTCATTGCTTGGTTCTCCATCTTCTGTCTCCGTAAGATATGACACATAAGAATGGATGCTTTTTACAGGGTATATTCAGGAAAATTCCTGATTCTTCATGGTAATATCAGAGTTTAGTGGCTCCAATAATAAAAAAGAAAGATAATTCAAAATCATATATATGTTTTGCAATCTATTATATACATATTTATAAAATTAGATATGTATTCACTAACGTGCTTTATTTAGACTAATTTTAAAATGTTTCCCCCAAACACGTGAAATGATGCCTTGGAGTTTATCTTACATGAGTATCTAAGATTATAAATATATTATGAACACCGACATATAGATAATAAAGCATAAATTCTGTATTAGTTTTTCTTCATATTTGGTGATTTAAATTACTCTCTTTATTTCCACTATCATGAAAGCAAGAATGGGTTAGCATGCTGCTTATAAGGTGTCACAGGTGCGCTAGACAGCTTCCATTAATCTCTCCAGGTCTGTCTCTTGCTATCCATACCTTGCTTTTCCCTGTTCTCACCCCTGGAGGCTTGACAGTTTTGGACTAGTCAGTAGATTCTGGTCTTCTATCTTCTGGATGCTTTCGGCCAATGGGAGCTTTGGCAATAGTTTAGGGCGTTTTCCCTAAAATTTTTCTTTGGATGGCTACATCCCTCTTTCAAAGATGACCATCTGATATGATGCTCTGCCCTCCTTCCCTTATTGTTCCCCCACACCCTTATGCACCTTTGTACTTAGTCTGTCTGTAAAAAAATCATCCTCAGAGCCAGCCCTGATGGCCTAGCAGTTAAAGTTCAGTGTGCCAGGGTTCAGTTCCTGGGTGTGGAACCACACCACTCATCTGTCAGTAGCCATGCTGTGGCAGTTGCTCACATAGAAGAACTAGAAGGACCTACAGCTAAAATATACAACTATGTACTGGGGCTTTGGAGGGGAGGGAAAAAAAAAGAGAGGAAGATTGGCAACAGATGTTAGCTCAGGGCAAGTCTTTCCCAGCAAAAAAACCCAAAAACACTCATCCTCAAATTATCTTGGTTTGAGTGTGCCATCTATTTCCAGTAGGAGCCCTAAAAAAAGAAAAAAGATGCAGAGCTCAGGGTACAGGGTAGCTGTATATTACTTTCATTTGTAAACAATGAGGAAACATAGAGGAGGAGCAAGAATAAAAAATTGCTACTTTCAGATTTCTTAGAAAAAGTACTTAAAACTCCTAGGATAAACACATTTATTATTTTCTTTCTGTCCCAGACAGATATAATTTATTTCTATTTATTAGCTTTGTGTTTGCTCAGTTTTATTCATAGCTCAAGATTTCAGTGAATGCGAATTTACTCATGTACAAATACAGGTGAAGAATGGCCGTGGTATCGATCCTCCCCGTGGGTAAGACAGAATTCTTTATTCCTAAGGTTTCATGCAAGTTTCTCCCAACTGGCCCTGGGATGATGCCTCATTATCCATAGAAATCCTGCTGATGGAATTCCTAAGGATGACTAATAGTTCTGTCAGCACTGATTATCATTAGTCTTTCCTTTGGCAAGTGACTAAAGGTACTGTTTTGTCTGTTATTCGTTGTGATACTCTCTCCTCTATTCAACAGCCACATGGACTACAGCATCCTAAATGTGTCAACTCTAAACCCTTGTATTCTAGCAGAGCGTTTGGATTGATGAATTACAAAGGACATCATCTCTGCTCATTCAGGACTTTCATACATAGGATACAAGACAGGGCAGTAAAAAACATAATTTTGTATATTTTTAGCTTTTTATTTTGAAATGATTTTAGATTCACATAGAAGTTACGAAAATAATACGTAATTTCCATCTGTCCTTTTACCAACTTCCCCCAATGATAACAAATTACATAACCATAATTTTATATTTTATTTTAAAGATATTTTTAATACAATTGATTTATTCCTGTCCTCTGTGTTTCAGTTTGTTCATAAGCTATTATTAAAGAAGCTCCACCTTTCTATTTTTATTTTGGGAAAAAAATTAGGATGCATTTTAAGAAGTAAGAAACATTATAATGAACAACATCACTTTGCTGGAAGGTAGTAACTGGGCAGAGAGTGAAAATGCTGTTTTGTTGATAGAATTTTTAGCAAGAACAACCTAATATTGATTTTTGTTCCAAAGTAGAACAATTGGGTATGATTTGTTACATACCAGTGATGCTTTCCTAGCAGTGCCAAGCTATATTTGGGGGAAGGCTGTGTAGTTTATAGTCAGCCTTTGTTTAAAAAAAAAAAAAGAAGTGAGAAAAACCACTTTTTCCAATATTTTGACTTATTTCAGCTAGCACATTTTTCCTATTTATAAAATCATTTCCAATGTCGGTCTACAAAAATAAAATCCGACAGAGTATATTGGGATATTTTATTTCAGGAACATGTATTGCTTATTTGAATATTTGACAATTTCTGTTTCATCATAAATTCCTACTCTTACACTCTAGGACACTCAGGCCCATGACCCTGAAAGAACCCCTTAACATTGAAAGATCCTTTAAAAGGTGCCTTCAAATTGCCAAGAATTGAAAATTCAGAGCAGTAAGTAGTTTTTATGCTAACCTTGACTTTCTCACTACCCTCTGATGGTTATTATCTTTCCTGATGGTTATGAATTCTTTTGTACTTCTGTAAAATAATTTCTATTATTTTATGACTATGGAATGATCATGCTTTTGTTCAAATAGTCCTGCAAAGCCCAAAATCTGGCCCTGGCCAACCAAACCCTGTTTGCTTAGACCCTTACGTTAGATCCTGCATTCACTGAGCAGGTGAAAGCAGGCAGAAATGGGCTGCTCTCCCTAGCATTCCTTCAGCTATAGAGAGGTAGGCCATTGGTCTTTTAGCAAATTATTGGGTATTAGTCGCTTTGCACTAAAGAGAATTCTGTTAATCAGGAGGCAGACACATCAGATAAAAACCAATAACTTTATCAGTGGCCCAGCTGCCAGTTTCCAAGCATTATTTGAAATATTTGGATTTAAAATTGGAGAGGAAAAAGTACTTTTAACTATCTAGAAAAATGGATTATTAATTGCAGCAAATTTCCAAGGATCTATTTATATAACATAAAGCAAATTTATACCATATTCAGTGATCCATTTAGTGTGCTCCTTCTAAACACCGAGTGGTGACAGCCCTGTGGAAGACTGCAGCCTGTTTTATTACCCTCAGTAGCAAATTAAGGAATAGGTGGCATGTCTATTCACCTCCAATTTGAAATTTTTTCTACAGGTATCTTTCTACTGAAGAGGAAATTTTAAAAGTGGAAGTGGGGTCTAAGGAACAAGTTCAATTCAGACAATTTTGGTTTATTTAATGTGAACCTTAATTCTTGCGTCTACACAGGGACTAACCACTCGGTGATAAAGTCTTAGAGAGCTGTGCTTGACATGAGGAATGGGACTTACTTCCTTCTCATCAACTTCCTCTTCATCCCTCCCTTTATGGTTTTGGCTCCCTTTATGGATTGGTCCTGCTTATGTTACAAATAAAGAGATGTTTTTAATCGGTAAGGGAAATCTCTTAGGTACATATGATCTTTTGTTTAATGAGTTTATAATGACACTCACACTTTTGCATTCTCTTGGGCTTTAGTGAGATTAGCACAGATTGCTCATGATTTGAGGAGAACCAAGAGTCAGTCCTGTGAAGGATGGTGGTTCATTTTCTTTTGTGGCCACAAACTATTCTTAACCTGGCTTGTGTACTACTGGTGATAAAGAAGACTGGGCAACAAAAAATAAATCCGTCACCACTACAAAGAGAATCTCACTACTGGGATTCAAAGCTGCATTAGACACAATTCCTATCCTCTCAGAGTTCATGATGCAATCAACAAGAAGAACAAGTAAACACGAATTACAATGTAGTGTGATAAGTGATATAATTAGGGTATGTGCCAGGCATGGGAGCACATAAAAACAAATCCTTTTCTGAGGGTGGGGTTGAGATCAGGGAAAGCTACTGGGTGGAGTACCCTATGATGTGAGTTCTGCAAAGGCACGAGAGTAAGTAGGCAAAGGGAAGGGTAGGGAGCTGGGGGAGGAGTTGGGTGGGGATGTGAGGAGTGGCATAGCAGAGTCGGAATGGCTAGGTAGTTAGCCTGAGATACACTTAGGAACAACATTGTGTGTGGGATTTGCAGTTCTCACGCACCCTCATTTCAAGCCATTCTGTAGGCAAGGCAAAATATTCTATTTAAACTTGTAAATTGTTCAGCCAGGATTTGAATCCAGGTCTGATGACTCCAAATTCTGTTCTTTCAGTATGCCGTTTTGATCAAGGCCCTACTAAAGTGAAGAGTGAGCAGGATCATCTTAACTAATAAAATATACAATTTTTCTTTCTGAGAATTATACATTTTTTGAGATGTACCATGTTTTAATTAATTTTGTACTCTCCACAGTTCTTGGCACAATGCTAGACTTATCGGAGATGGCCAATCATTGTTTTGAATTGAGTTGCATTTATGTCTAGGTATTCTATACTTTTCTTGAATGAAAGTCTTAGCTAGGACATCGTGCTTTTTGCCTTTCTTGTTTTAGTTCTTTTCCAGTCTGTTCTTACCTTCACAGGTGTCGTTGTGCATTAGAACGTCATTCTCAGATCCTAAACTTAGAACTTAGCTCTCCTACTCTCTAATCGGATTGTGCTTTGCACACAGCAGAGGATTCTTTCTCAAATACACTTGTAGGCAACTTATCCCACACATGTGTTGTTTTTTTCTCTCCATATTCTCCACTCCAAAGAAAATCCTGACAAAGCAGATTATGCCTTTTGCTTGGCAAAGGTCTTTGCTGTTAGATTTCATTTCTTGAAGCCTGATTAGAAGGAATAGACACTCTGAGCTTCCTGTGAAGACTTTGGAGTGACCGTATCCTATTTTTTTCACACTTGCTCTTGGCTAGGGAGATGATGACATGTTTGCTTTCAGGGGTCTTTACTTTTTACTTCTACTTGAAGTTGGTAAGAAAGGAAACTATATGTTTGGTCTGGAAAGGAAATTAGAGATCATTTGATACTTATCTGATGTTAACTGAGGACGGGACTGAATTTAAGCAACAGAACTGGCTTATACTGATTACTCCCCACTTTCCAGCCTTTGAATTGTGTTAACATTCACAGGAGCTGTGTGGGGCCAATTTTGTGTCAGAAAATCTTAATTTCCAAAAAAATGTACAGAGATACATCTATGGAGATAATTAGGTGACTCTAATGGCTCCTCTTCCCCGCTGTAATGTGGGGGAACAGTCCTAAAGGACAAGCTGTATCAGTCATTGCTGGCAAAGCCTGTGCTGTGTTGGAGTGGCCCCTGCTGTGTGCTCTGCCTGTATCAAGTGATTCTAGTGAGGAATCCACCACTTCTCTTGGAAGCCCTTCCAATTCTCTGTCCATCAGAGCTTTTTCCTGATGGGGAGGCTTGTTTTTTGCAGCTGTGTTTGGCCAGATGGTCCCATGGGGTCGTTCTCCCAGGCTCATCCCTATCATGCCCAGTTATGTGTGGGCAAAAAGCTCTGGTTGGGACTGGGGAGAAGAGATGGAGAACGTTGTCAGTCAGCTTAAAGATTCATGTTTCAGTGTTACGCTTTTGCTCTTAGTTAAGCCTCCAAGATCCCTGTCACTTGTTGATTACAAATGACAGGTATCAAGCATAATGATATCTAGGTCTACTTCTTATCAACTCTTGGTTCCACAGTGACAAACCAGGACCTCCAAGACCCAGTCCTAAGTCCTCACCCTTGTGGTTACATCATCATGGGGATCTAGTGTCATAAGTGATATGAGACATCCACTTGACAGTACACCAAATGTTCTCGGCCTCATTTCCAAGCAATGTTCTATTGGAAAATGATCCGTAATTTTCTGGCTGCTGTCGTTCCTGGGTCTCTGCTTTCCGTAACCTCTCATTCCTATTGAACAGCTGTGCTTCTGATTAGTTTTCTCTAGAGATGTTAACTTTTCAGCACTCCGCGTAAGGAAACTTTTGAGGTAATGGGAACAATGGGCCCATCCTTGCTTTGTTAAAACCAGTGACTCTTCTATGGTTTCGAAAAATCCCGGGAGAGAGACCTGAAACTAAACAAAAATAAGAATTCACTTAAATGTTTCTTAAAACAAATCTGAGCCTTGGTGTCATGAAAACTGTGATTATCCCTTTGGAATACAGAAAAATATCATGTTTACCTGTGTATATTTCTTTTGTAGATTTTCTCATTTATTTTGAGAAACAAATATTTAGTTAGTAACACATGCCAGTTCTCTGAAGATGTGAGCAGAGAGTTAAAGACCTTAGTAGCTCAAGGAACCATTTGTAACCATTTTTTACCTGTTTTCCTTGACCATCCAGTTTAGGTTCGATGCCATTTTTACACACTCTCATTGAGTGGCGTTTCCCTCAAAAGACCTACCATTCATTTTATTAAAATAAAATTGCCGTGTAAATTTCTTCTTAATAAGAGTATATCATGACTGTTAATAAATAAAACTGTTTTAATCTCACAAATACTACTTTGTCTCCAGGAAACTCAATAAAAGAATACACTTATATGCTAGCATGTGGAATGCAAGAATAAACCACTACTTAAAGGAATGCTGAAATGCAACTGTAGAGAGTTTTATGAATTTGCTAAAAGATCTTCCTCCCTAGGGATTTATACCAGGATTGGATGTTTAGCTCTTACTTCTACAATCAACAAAATATCAAGTTCTTAGATGAAGACATGGCTAACCCAACACTGATTAATTACACTAAGTATGTGTAGGCAAGAACAAGGAGCCATGTACTTCCTAATTATCAGGAAATCTCTTGGGGAGGAGGTGAGGCTTGAAGTAGATCTTGAGAGTTGGGTAAGATTTAGGATTGTATAGAGAAGGCAACCCAATACTGGCAGAAATCCAGAGGAGGAAAAGAATAATACGAGTTTAGAAGAGAACAGGATTTCTCACTTTATGAAGGGTTTGTGTAAGGATTTGGTGTCTAATCCATAGTAGAGGCTATGTGTTAAATCATGAAATGATCCTCAAATTACAAATGCCCTTTTTTCAAAATTAAATTCCATTTTCTACTCCCTGCTATGAATGTTCTTTTTTAAAAAATTTTCCTCAACCATGACTATACATGACTGTCCTCTATTCATTAGAATATCTTGTCAAGTCAGCAAATTTTTATAGTCTAGTTAGTTCTTGTTTTTCCATTACAAACTAATGTTAAGACATTATCGTTCTCTATAGTGCTAGCTCAGAAACAGTCAAATTTGCCTTTACTTGTGAAATCTGTGGTTTAGTAAGGTTAAGTTAGATTTCCTGGATTCTTCATTTTCAAAATGTAAACACGAATTCCGTTAACTGAGGCTGCCTAAAACCACTCAGTTACCAAGTGTCAGTTTGAACTAACTCTAGATTTTCAGACCATCGGTCCTTGTTTCCTTCCAGTATTTCCCATTGTTTTTCAATTGCTTTTTGTATTAGACATTCTTTTTGTCATAACAGAGTCACCCCCCCCCGCCCCAACACACACAACAGGATGCCAGGAAGAAAGATGAGTCATAGAAAAATGAAAAAGGAATGTCTCAAATATTGGGACGAGATGACTGCTCTTCTCATCTAACAGAATTCTCATTTCCTGTCCTGAATCATGTCTTCCCGTTGAAATAGCAACAACTGTAATTCTAGCTGGGGTATGTGAGTGTTTGTGTGGGGGGTGGGGGTGGGAGATATTGGGAAGGACTAGAAAAAAGAGTTATGAATCTCTTGCTATTCCCTGTTTGTGAATATATCTTTTGGTTACAGTGGTGGGAAGGGGGGAGAATCTTTGGACCTCTGTGGTGCTTGTGGCAGTGATGGGGAGCGTTCAAGGGTGCTGAGCCAGTATGTCACGCTGGATCAGACTTCTTTTGTGGTGGGAATAACATTAATAAATAATGGAAGGCAACCAGATGTGGGAAGCTGTCAGAGTAATTGTGGGTTTCACCTTCTTGTCCCACATAACTCTTCTTTAGAGATGCAGTCCTGAATTTGTTCTTTTAGTTGTCTTGTGAAACTAGTCAAATTTAAGAAGTTTTGATATGTCTGAACAGAAAGAAAGTAGAGAGAGGTGGAAAAAAAAAAAAGAGATAAAGGATGGGTACATCCTAACATCAACTCAACATTATTAAATGAAACTTATCAAAAGTTTTGGAAACATGATATTTATAAATACTATCTATCTTAGTTATACATGACCAGAATTCAGTGTTTATGCTACTCTGCTTACATTCTGATTTTGGGGTTACTTCCATTTCCTCACCTTTCATGTTTCATTAAAGAGATACTCTGACTTTCTAGTCCCTGATAAAAACCCTTTCTCCATGGGAAACCCAGCCTGTCTTATTAATGAGGTTCTGAGCTGAGTCACTAACTCATCTTCCCAGAAACCATGCTTTTCAAGTGGCTCTTTATACTGCTTCACCTGTGGACCAGGCTGATCAGGAGTGAAAACCTTCCTGTTATAGTTATGACTCTTTTTTTTTTAATTCCAAAAGTACAGTTAAATCACCTTTGGCCATGTAAAAGACCAGATTTCCGATTCAAAACGACAATAAATACAGGGGTTGACGTATCAGGTACCAAATTAGTGCCACAAGAAAGCTTGGATTTTCTAAGATAGGAAGGAGTATGCAAATCCTTAGTATCACTTGCAGTAATGGATTGCCAAGTAGCACATAAACCAACTGTCATTCTTATTAAGCAATGAAGGTGCATATGAAAATTCTCTTCCAATTTTGTCCCTTTATATAAATGTCCTGTTAAAGGTGTTAGTCAAAACTGCTTTCTAGCAAGTGTTTATGATGTAATATGCTTCATAAAAGCACCCTTTACTTGTATTATGCTTATAATGAAACTTTACTTTTCTTCTCTTGTTTTATCTAACATTTTTGAAAATTCTATCTTTAAAAACAGATTTTTTTCATTACTAAAGGGATATTACATTATGACTTTCTTTTACATGACTTATTCTCTTATTGACTTTAGTCTTTGCAAAAATAAATCAATTCATATGTTATGTTTTGGTAAAGTGTAGCTATACCCGCACATATTTAAGTTTCTCACAAAATACTTGTGAGTCCTGAAATCAGTATAAGTTTGATTCAATTGCAGAAACAGTAATTGAGCACCTCCTATCGCTATCTGAAATTATATGAAGGCAGATCTTTGGGGCTGGCCTGGTGGTGTAGTGGTTAAGTTCGCACATTCTGCTTTGGTGACCCAGGGGTCACTGGTTCGGATCCTGGGCACAGACGTATGCACCACTCATCAAGTCATGCTGTGGCGTCATCCCACATACACAATAGAGGAAGATTGGCACAGCTGTTAGCTCAGGGACAATCTTCCTCAAGCAAAAAGAGGAAGACTGGCAACAGATATTAGTTCAGGGTCCAATCTCCCTCACCAAAAAACAAAAAACCCCGCAAGATCTTTGGTTTCTTTCTTATTGCTTCCTCCTGGAGAGTATTAAGTTCCGGGAGAACAGATATTTTGTTTTTTTCAACTGCTAGATTCCTAGCTTCTAACATATTTCATAGCACATAGTAAGCTATCAGTAAATATTTGCTGAATGAAATCACTTATTAAAAAATCCTTATTGAGTGTCTATAATGTGCCAAATATCTAGGCCCTGGGGATAAGGTAGTGAATAGGCCAGACAAAGCCCTGGGTCTTTTGGAGTTTACATTCAAGTGGGAAGAGAGAGATAATAACAAACAATTGAATATGTAACATGTCTAGTGTTCGTAAGTCTAAGAAGAAAAAGAAAGCAGGGTGAGGGGATAGAGGTTGGGTGGGGAGAGAGAATTACTGTCTTGACTAAGGAGTTCAGTGAAAGCCTCTCTGAGAAGGTGAGTAATGGGAGGATATTACTGCCCCTGTGCCACTACCACTGGGGATGCTGAAAAAACAAGAAAGACCTGGTGTTTGACCATGAGGTGGTTATAATCCAAGACAAAGCCAGACATATTACATGTATGCATAATACACAAGGATAGTAGCAGACAACAGTGCTGTGGGAACAATATTTGGAGAAGAGCATAATCAGATATTTTTATCAAATAAAATATATGGTAGTGGGGTAGGAGATAGGCCGAACACATAGACCTAAATCTAGGCTTTGAAGATTCTGCCAGATTAAGGACTTTGAGCTTCAGCCAGTAGGTGTTGGGAGACTGATGGTGATTTTCAGACCTGAAAAGGGAGCGATCAGATCTGTATTCTAGAAAAATATCTGTTTTTCACAACGAGCACAACGGAGGATGGATTAGAGCTTGTGAGATTGGGCGAGCTGATGTTTTAATAGAATGTTTGATCAAATATTTCCTGAAATAACAGACCATCAAGTTGGGCCAAACTTTTTTTTATGCAAAAATAATGGGCTTCTGAGGTTATTTTTAATGGTAGAATAGGATTACTATATGAAGTCATAAGAAAAATAAATAATATTTGATGGCAAAAATTCTAGCTGAGATGCTCAAATCAAGAGAAAGACAAGAGCAAAGATTTGTAGTCTTAGAATTATAGAATGATTATAATTGACATGAGGAAACACCCAATGTATCTGCGTGCACTTGTGTTTCCCTGTTTAATCCACACGGTGTCATTTTTTACATGTGTTTTCTCAGAACAGTTATTTTGCATTCACAGGCAGCAGTGATGACTCACTTTGTCCCTTTTGGTTATTAGAGGCTCTGGTTTCATTCAGGAGATTTTCCGATTCACCAGACAGTATATTAGACATTACTGTCTAGTTGGAATTTGCCTGGGGGAAAATCCTTAAATAAATATATCAGCATTGCTTTTACTACCCTCACATACACATTTTAGCTAGCAAAAACTCAATTTGATGAGAAATCTATATTCGTTTCCTAGGGCTTTCATAACAAAGCATCACAGATTGGGTGGTGTAAACAACAGAAATTTTTCATCTCACAGTTCTGGAGGCTGGAAGTCTGAGATCACGGTAGGCAGGGTTGGTTCCTTCTGGGGACTGTGAGGGAAAATCTGTTCCAGGCCTCTCTCCTTGGCTTACAGATGACCTTCTTCTCCCTGCGTCTTCACGTCTTCCCTCTGTACGTACATGTGTCCAAATTTCCTCTTCTCACAGAGACCGCAGTCACATTGGATCAGAGCTCTTTCTAATGACCTCATGTGAACTTGACCCCTGTAAAGACCCTATCTCCAAATACAGTCACGTTCTGAGGTATTGGGGTTAGAATTTCGATGTATGAACTTTGGGGAATGGGGGACACAAGTCAGCCCATAACAGTCTAAATGTTTTTCTTTTTCTCTCCAGATCTCTAATTTCTCTAAAGGGGCAATTTTAGTTCAATAGACCTGACTCCGTGTCATAGGAACTCCTGGTTTCTTATCAGCGTTATCAGTTGTCCTCGTTAGCAAGCTGATTAAAGATCTGGCTGAAGATACCTGAAAATTTGCTTATAGTCTTCACGAACTATTCTAGCTTATGGGCATGCTTCCTCTTCTGATCTTCTGCAGGGAAGCCATGAATAATTTAGTATTTTAATGATGATTTGTGGCGTGCTTTTAGTTCATTGTACATTTGTAAGTGTTTTTTTCCCCAAGATTTCACATTTCTTGAAAGCTAGGATGCTTCTGGCATTTTTTTCTCTGTCCTTTAAAATGTTTAACATAGTTCCAGATCCCCAGTTGGCACTTGAGGAGTTTGTTTATGGGCACACAGTAGTGTAGATAACCCAGAATTTTTAGGGCCAGCCCGGTGGTGCAGAGGTTAAATTAGCACGTTCGTCTTCAGCGGCCCCAGGTTAGCTGCTTTGGATCCCGGGTGTGGACATGGCACTGCTTGTCAAGCCATGCTGTGGTAGGCATCCCACATATAAAGTAGAGGAAGACGGGCATGGATGTTGGCTCAGGGCCAGTCTTCCTCAGCGAAAAGAGTAGGATTGGCAGCAGTTAGCTCAGGGCTAATCTTCCTAAAAAGAAAAAAAAACCCAGAATTTTTAAATGAGAGCTACAGAATATGAATTATGAAGCTTGTAATAGGAAAAGACTATACTGAGGAAAGAAATTGCATAATGTGATGGGAAATGAACAGAATGTCTGTGTTTGGATCCTGACTCTGATGTTTGCCCACTTTGTGATCTTAGTAAAGCTATTTACACTCTTTAAACCTCAGTTTTCTCATCAGTAAAATGGGAATATTACTAATAACTACCTCAAAGAGTTGCTGTGAAGATTAAATAAGATGCAGTATTAAAGAAGATGTATATGGTATTTACCACAGTGTCCAACACAAACGATTCAATCATAAAATGCATATTGTTACTTCCACACTTCAATATTTCTAAATTCAGGATGTACCTTATAGTTAGTGTCAAAGGAAATTTGCCGTCCCTCAGCCAGGGAAGTGAGGTGTGACGTAGTTCTTATTGTCTATGTGAGTGGAAGTAGTATGCAGAGAACATATCTATTCATCCAGTTTTTGCTTCAGTTTCCTGCTTTGTATTAGTGGCACAAACTTAAATTTGGATGTCTAATTATTGTTTTAAATGTCTTCCAAAGGACTACATTATGATCCTTTGACATAAACAGCTATTGTGGAGTAGAAGATTGCCTATAATATGCCAAGTAATTAAAGACAAAAGAAATTTTCAGATCTTTTGGAATTAATTGTATGACTTTCAAAATTAGGAAAAGTTGTATTACCAATTCATGAATCATGAAGAACATACACTAAATCTAATCCTACGGAAACAGTCAAGCAAACCCAAATTGAGGGACATTACACAAAATAACCGATCTATGCTCTTCAACAATGTCAGTGTGAGGAAAAGCAAAGCAAAGTTGAGAAACTCTTCAGAATTAAAGGAGACTAAAGTGGCATGACAACTGAATAGAATATATGATTCTGGATTGGATCCTGAATTAGAAAAAATAAAATGAAATTAGGTATTTTTGGGCAATTGGAAAATTTGGTATAGACTTTTTAATAATAATATTGTATCCATGTTAAGTTTCCTAAATTTTCTTCTTATTATATATATTTTGAGATTTATATACTATTTTTGAATATTGTAATTAATCCAATTATACTGAATTATTTAAGAGT
The DNA here is from genome assembly GCF_041296265.1 of Equus caballus. NCBI lineage: Eukaryota > Metazoa > Chordata > Mammalia > Perissodactyla > Equidae > Equus > Equus caballus. The sequence goes on from NC_091704.1 coordinate 46,096,810, forward strand.
TGTTGCAGATTGAGTTCTCCAGGAAGTTTTTGAGAGGCCAGCACTTGTGGAGAATGAGAAAGTAGGATTAGGTAGAGAGAGAAACTGTGGTACTGACATAACAAAGAACTCAGCTGATAACACAGGTTGCTCTGAAGCTGAGATGGCCGTATGGAGTTGTCCTGAATTTGGGGCAGAACTTTATACCACTGCATTGGCCAGTCTTTGGGTGTAGGCTGCCCCAAGGAAGAGGGCATGACCTTTGTCAAGGCGGGTCTCTTCAGCCAAGGATGATTTCAAAAGGGGACTCAGTTGCAAGCTGTTCATTGCTGAAACTCTCAGCTGATAGGGAACATGAGTAGTTCAGTCCTGAAGAGGGAGGAAGCATACAGATGTCAGACCACAGTATCCAAGCTAGTCGCGATATCTGCAATTTACTCTCAAATGACTCAGAATAAAAATAAAAACAAGAATGCAGAAAAGCAGGAAAGAGGTCAAATTGGGAAAATACTAAATAACTGGTAAGTCAAGGTAAAGGGTATATTGTTCTCAACTTTTCTGTAGGTTTGAATTTTTTATTTAAAAAAACAAAAAGTTTGAAAACTGAAATTCCTAGGTGATTCTAATGTACCACCAGACCAGGGAACTCTGAGACAAAATCATCTTTAGAATTCATTCCAGCTCTCACGTGATGGAATCCCATGACATGATCAGATCAGTTATGGTGCATTTGTTTCGACTCTTAATTCTACGGAACCACAGCTTACCTCCTACATGCTTTTTTTTCTCACAAAGTTCCCAAACTTTGGTGAATCCTTTTATTTAACTGAGCTGGCATGAGGAATTGTGATACAAGACTGGGATTCATAAATAAAGCTGTTCTTTTCTCCGTTTTGATGATCAGCAGTGGGCACGTTTCTCTGTTAAAGATCGATCATTCCACATTTGTGGAAAAACAGAGAGCCAAGAATATATTGCATAAACTTCAGAAAAAATTATTTGATCTTTCAGGTGATAAAATTGTGTTGTTATAGGTACATACTATCAATACTTTCTTGAAAAACTGCTTCAAGAGAGGCAAATGGGGGCTGGCCCTGTGGCCGAGTGGTTAAGTTCATGTGCTCCACTGCACATGGCACAGTGTTTCGTTGGTTTGAATCCTGGGCACGGACATGGCACTGCTCATCAAACCACGCTGAGGCAGCGTCCCACATGCCACAACTAGAAGGACCCACAACGAAGAATATACAACTATGTACCGGGGGGCTTTGGGGAGAAAAAGGAAAAAATAAAATCTTTAAAAAAAAAAAAGTTAAATACAATCTTTCATTAAAAAAAAAAAAGAGAGGCAAATGGTTTGTCTTTATTAAAAGGTAAAGGGAAATATGATAGGCTTGGGTATTTATCTCTTTAATTATGAAATCTTCTTTGGGATATCTATTTATTACGAAATAGTTTTTAAAATAAACAGTATTTTAAGAATTTAAAATAAACGGCATTTCTTTGGGGTCTTATATCAGGAGTCTTCCTCTCACTAGCCTGAAATACTGATCCCAAGCACCCCCTGTTTTAGGTTTGATGATGGTCACGTCTTCCTACTCTGTTCTCATGGTAAGTTGAAAAGTCTCAATCCAAGAGCGCCAAAAATGGTTATTTTCTTATGAAAGGTTCAATTCCTTTCTTATACAGCCTTACTGAATACATTCAACAACTATTTTTTGATCATAGGCTCTGGAGCCAGTTGGCCTGGATCTGAATTTCAGTTCTAACACATAGCTGTGTGTCCTTCGGAAAATCTCTTATCTGCCCTGTGTCTCAGTTTCCCCATCCATAAAATACAGATAATAATAGTTACAGAGTTGTTAAAGAGTTGTTTTGAAGATTAAATGAGTTAAAATATGTAGAGTGCTTGACATGTTGTAAGCACTTAGTAATATTGGACATTATTACCGTCATCATTGCTAGGTGTGTACATTCTATACTAGACTTGGTTTTAACTGATATCACATCATTGTAAAAATGAAGATGCAGGTTAAGTATTTTTAAACTGAAGTTGTTCAGGTCATCTAGTTAGTAAGTAGGAGAGCTGTAATTCAGACTTCCAGCCCAGTTCTCTTTCCACTGTTGTGGACTCATGGGGAGGTGAATTCCATCGTATTTCTCCATGTAATCCTGTATGTCATAGATATGAGCATCTGAGTACTCTGCTTCCTACTAGATTATAAATCATTGAGCAGGCAGTCTAAGTCTTATTTGTATTTGTGTCCCATGCATGGCCTTGTCTAGAGCCTTGAAGACAGCAGTTGTTCAGTAATTATTTGTCAAAAAACATCCTGAACAAAAATATTCTTGATTCTCAACAGATAGTTGATGCTTATATTTTGGTTTCACGCGGCTCTATTCCAACATTTAGTAGGAATACTGCAGGTGAATTTCAAGCTTCTCACAAGAAATTGGACAGTTCAAACTTTGCTTTCTCCAACAATGAAATTCAGTCGTTCTTTGATTCCACTATGGTTTTGTGTAAAAACAGCCACTTTGATTTATCTGATCCTCAAGTGTGACTAAAGTCAAGATTTATGATTTTATAAGAGAGGAGTGCTAATTTATAGCCCATAAAGATAATAAAATTGACCTCTACCTCACAATTTATATTAATTAACGTTAACAAATGTTTGGTGCTTAATGGGCATTAATATCAATAATGAGATGTCCTGCTTTAAGGAAATCTGATCTACATTGAGACAAATTTGCAAATCAGATAAATTAGGAGAGAAGTATTGATAGTACTTTTTGGTTTTGTTTTTTTCCCTTTAGAAAGCAAAGAGAACTTTCCCTTAAGTAAGGAGTTCCTCTTGTGTATTTTAAAAAGTAATTTTTTTACACCAGATTCAGCAGGAAAAATATATTATGGAAAATGACGTATACATGTATAAAACACTGTCAAGGATGTTTATAGGATATAAAAAAATCATAATCTCTATTTTTTTAAAGCCCACGATCTAATGGTAAAACAGAGTAGACTGAGCTATTCACACGAACAGGGTATCTGTTGCCCCAATAATATATATCCATTTTTATTTATCTCAGTTATTTGTATTTGTCCTTTATTTTTCTAGCCAGAATTGAAAAATAGTGAATGGCAAAACAGGTTTCTCATCTGTCAAGATTCCCTGCAGGCCATTCCTCAATTTAGAATTTAGAAATCAGTCTTTGCAGAGAAAACGCTGTGACAGAAAGAATGTATCTTCATCAGGGAACTTTTTGGGTAATGGCAGTTAGTTTCTTCTTGCCTGTAAGACATAAAACTGATAGAGGGCCCTGAGGCAAAGTGGTAGTAGATGGTCAGCACATGTAATTTATTCAAGCTGAATCACCTAGAAACAACCCAACAGACTGATTAGAGTTTTACATCTGATTCACACACGCACACATACACACACATACACAATATATGTACACCTTTTACTGAACTTTTTGAGTTTCATGACTGCCCTTTAGAATCTCATGGAAAAAAACATGAGGTACATTAAACAAAAATATGTCCATCCAAATAAATTGGAAAGGCCAACCCCAGCCTATCAAACGGAAGTTCTTGACCTTGTTCCTCTCTCAGTGTAACACCCACACGGATTGAGGGAAAACATGCTCTTTAGAAAATAGAGGAAACTGTCATGCTTTGAGTTTGTCGAACTTCTTGTAATGCCCTGGGTTTCATTAAAACCTCCCCATCCAGTTTTGCCAAGTGCTCTTCTCCTCACTTTAAAATGCCCCACATATTTTAATCCATGTGTTTCATATTCATTTAGACATCTCATTAAGCTGGAATTGGGTAAGAATCACTTAGTGTCCAAAAGACCTTTCCTGCTAGCCTTTGGTTCTTAGAAACAGAAAGTGTAACTTTGCCAAATGTAAATGAATTCCAGACCCTTGCTTTTCAAAGGAGCTTTGCAAAACTGGAAAAAAACTCTATGACCCTGTCCTAATACTACAGACATTCAGGCATGGTAGCCTGTCTTGATGAGTGGTCTCCCTACGTGAGAATCCCCTCAGTATTCTTAAAAATGCCTTTTTGTGGGCCCCAACACAGATTAACTAAATTTAAATCCCCACTTGTTTTATATAGTGTGATTCCTTAGAAGGAACTGCAGGCGTACAGTAGCTACTCAATACGTTTTAGCTATTATTATCCAAATGCTTTCTAGACATCTCAATTTGTCCAGTAGGCATTTGGAATTCACCATGTCTAAAATTGAACTCATCATCATTCCTCCCAATATAATGAAAAATATGCCTTGTCTCCGTGCGGGGTACCACCACTGTCCAAGCCAGAACGTGGCAATCATTCCCCTCCTGTTTCCAATCGGTCAATATGTCCTGTAGATTTTAGCTCTTTAACATCTTTCTCGTTAATTCCTTCATTTCCATGTCCTCTGCTACCGGCTGTTTAGATCCACAACATCCTTTCCCTCTGGGCCCATATTACTGCAGTCACCACTTTCCTTTGCCTCAGTCCTCCAACTTCTCCAGTAACTAAACCATCCTCCACACTGTGATCTTTCTCAAAATAGATATCTGATGATTGCACCTCCCTTTTTGACTGCCTGGGCTCAGGCTGTGGTTCCTTATTAATGCCTAGAATGAAGTTTAATTTTTATTTTAATACCCATAGCCCTCATGATCTCTTTCCTACCCCTGCAGCTTATCTCTCACTACAGCCCCACCTAAATCCCTTGCTCTAGCTGCATGACTAGAGTTTTCTGAATGGGTTATGCTGTTCCATGCCTCCATCTATTACATATACGATTATCTTTTTTCATTCATATTCTCCTTCCATACGTCATCCTCTTCTAGCTTCCTCTAGCTAACTCTTATGTGTCCTTTAAAACTCAGCTTTAAAGTTGCCTCTTCTTGAAAGATTTCCCTTGACTACCAATCTGATTTAATTAATTGCCACTATGCTTAGTATATGCAATAAGTACTTAGCATAGTGTAATAAATAATAAAATTCATCATTTCTTTCTTTGTTTAGAGAGTTCAAGTAGAATTGATCACACTTTAATTATTTATAAAACTTGGATTGAGACCCTATTCTCTCTACATTTACTCTAGAACCTTCTAAATTTATAAAAGTTGATCTTTGGAAAGCTAATTGCATTTAGAGGGAAGTATCTGATGGGGGCATTACAGCTTGCTGGAGTGCTGATAATGTTCTAAATCTTGATCTGGGTAGTATTTTCATAAATATGTGCATATGTAAATATTCATCATTCTGTATACTTAAATTTGCTCACTTGTCTATAAGTTATGCTTGAGTTACAAAAACTATAAGTAGCTGATCTTTTATTTTAACTATAACATTTATCTTAAGACCATTTTGTCCATTTTTCTTTTTGCCTATTGAATGAAGTCATGGGCACCTTGCCCCCAGAGGACAATTTTAAATGCCATTATGGCAAGGTATGTTTAGCTTCCTGGGGAAGAGGGCTTTTAAAACTTTAACTTTTCACTAGACAATGAAATTATACAATGGAATTAATTGGAGAAGTGGTTTAATACTTGCTTTTCTTATGTTCCTACTGTTTCCTACATCTTCCTCAAATATTTATTTTATTATGCTAGGTTTTAATATCCTTGCTACAATGTGATATTTTTAACTTTTCAAGATTACCAAAACTAAAGATTATATGAGTTGTCTCATCAAAGTTTATTTTAAAAATACTGATAAGAAAAATAAACAATGCTTCTTGATTTTCAACTTGAGGTCTTAAATCCTCGTACTAATCCTTATACTACATGATCTTTAAACTCCTAATCCTAAGAGTCTATGGTTCCACTTGGAGTGGTTTTCCTTGAAGAGAGATTACAGGTAAGAGTTGATTTCACTCTTGGCTATGTCTTCCAAGAGCAGCTTATCTTTAAAAGTAGATTTGTAAAGTCCATTATAGACTATTGAGTTTACTATTGTATCTCTAGCATGTAAAACAGTCCCCTGGCACATAGTTGATGCTCAATTATAATAACAGTAATATTGATGAATGAATAAATGAAATGACTAAAACAATGCAAAATATACTGCTCACTCATCTGCTCCTAGATCTGCTATAATTCACAAATTAACCTCAACTATTTAATTTTGGTCAGTTTTCTGAACAATTTAACATTTAGAAAATCAAATTTTAACTTGTGTAAAGTCCCTAAAAACAGTTTCCAACTTTAGTTTACTATTTTAATAAATACACTGAGTGAAGAAACAACTGACTACATGCTGTTTTCACTTTGCTAAGGAATTAAAAGAGACTTAGTAATATATTTCATGGACAAATTTTAATATGTTTATATCAGGAGATTTTGTGAATTCTTAAATTTGAATTTTTAAAATGTGGTTAAAAAAGAAGTAAATGGAAGAGGCAATTTAATTTACCCCTCACCCTCACCCAGTTCAGACTGATGCATCAATACAACCCATTCAACTAGATTAAGTTCTAGAGATCAGTTTAGTGGTTCTCTAAAGCTGGACATGTTAGCTGATACCTGGGGAGCCGGTAATGGAACCTTCGCTAAAGCATTTTCCTTTCATTGATTATTGCCTTTCTACTTAATCTTTCTATTAAAGCTTCACTCAATTTTTTAGATGCATGTTGTCATATATTGCCATTTTTTTCAGTTTCCTCTTAGAACTGCATAAAGCTGCAATCTGGGAATATTCAAAGAAATTGTCTGATTGAATCAATAAAAAATATAGCACCCAAGGAAATCAGGTTAATTAAAGAGAAGTGTATAAACCAAGTTTAAGATTCAGGAATTCAAGTCTTAATTCTAAAATAGTTTTACTGGATATATTTAAGTGCCTTTTCTGTGGGTTATAGAGTTTTCGGTAGGCGTGAACGTTAAAAAACTTGAGAAATAATGTTTAAAATTTTACTGAGAGAACTAAGGATTTGTATGCTGGATCTCACCAATTTTACTTAAAATTGGCCCCTTATTAAATCTGGGCAGTTGTGAAGAGGAAGTGCATACAGGGAAAGAGATTAAAATTGCTTTAGAAAAAAATTCCACTGCTACATGACCCCCAATAAAATTCCTGAGAGGAAGTAAGGGTGAAAGTTCTCACGATAACTTGTTAATCCTTTTTCATCAAGAGATATCTAGAGCCAACTGTTAACAGTTGTGACCTCTTTGTTGTGTGGTGTGCTTAGAAATAAATGTAGGCTTTTAAAGTACTGATTTCCGGGAATCAGGAATAAGAAACCCTTTGGTGCTTCTTGTGACAGCTACTCATCAAGGAGGAATTCTGCGATCAGCCTGTTTGGTATGGTGTTGTGACAACACTCAGTATTCCAAGTTTGGATGCGTTGGAAAGAAATACTGTTTCATTCTGTCGTACATGTCTTTGTTGTTACTATAAAATGAGGCCGAGTTTCGTTAGACACATACTAAACGTTTAGCCTCTTTATTTGACAGTTCCATAGGTGAAGGTAAGGTACGCCAATCCTGTACCTTAACTAGATTTATATCAAGTGTAAAAGGCATTGAGCACAGCACAGCATCAATTTTGTTGTTCTTGTCGCATTAGAACGAGTTTTGACCTTGACTGGGGAATCAGAAGTAAACCTAGGAGTGCAATCCAGGTTTTTTTCAAATTACCTCGACACATTGAAATTTATTTAATCTCTTTGTGTGCTAGTCAGTAGGAACAATAAAATGAGAATAATGCTGTCTTCCCTATTTTATAGGGTAGTATTGAAAACAAAAGTGAAGTGAAACCTGTAGTCTGAAAAAAGTAATACATTAAACAAATCTAAGATAGTGTTGTAATCAATTTTTTTTGGCTAATGCTGATAATAATTCACAATAACCAGGTCATTTATATTCTCAGTCCCAATTATGTCTGTTAGGATTATAGAGACAGAGATGTAATAATGTTGACAAATTATAGCTGTTTCTCAGAGCTATATTTCTCAAAGACAACTGTTTCTGGAAGATATGTACAGTGATTCATCTAAACTGTGGAAAATTATTTTTCCCTAAAAAATAAGAATATAGTTTTTGGGCATATATCCAATATATTCTGATCAAAATCAGTTTAGCACTTTCTTTTTCAAGCATTCTTTTTCAGCTACTGTTTCCTTGCCATTTATTTATTCTACAGTTACTGTTTTTCCACATCTGTGCTGGGTTTTGTGGGAAAATATAGAAAAATTGGGAAAATATGCTATTTACATTGAAAGAGTTTACAACCTTGGGGAATAAAATAAGCCATATATTTGGCATTTTATTATAAGTATTTAATTATAACAGTTTTCATGTCCACCAAAAAAAGTCTTACAAAGGCTGAGGATCTAGCCTATTAGAATTCCTGTGACTTAGGGCCCGGCCCCGTGTCCGAGTGGTTAAGTTCACATGCTCCACCTCGGTGGCCCTGGGTTTCACCAGTTTGGATCCTCAGCATGGACACAGCATCGCTCATCAGGCCGTGTTGAGGTGGTGTCCCACGTGCCACAACTAGAAGGACCCACAAATAAAAAAATATACAATTATGTACTGGGGGGGTTTGGGCACAAAAAAACGGGAAAAAAACGAAGAAGATTGGCAACAGTTGTTTAGTTCAGGTGCCAATCTTTAAAAAAAAAAAATTCCTCTGACTTAGTTTCCCAGTTAGGTTGTTCACGAATACAAATGATACCCCCCTAGTTTTCTGACTTTTAACCAATCAGTCATTTCTATTGATTAGTATTTGTTTTGCATTTAAAATCGTTGTTTCTAATACTAACTATGGGATGCTGTAAAATGTTGAAATGCTTTCTGTATCATCAAAGTGTGATTACATTTTGTTGAATTTAATTTTAAGGTTAAATAGTTTAAACTTCTTATCCTTATAATTATAATCTCCTGGAGGGAAGAAACAATGTGCTCTACTTTCTTGTATATCCCAAGCCTTATGTCTCGTGCATAAAATACCAGCTTTTCCCTTCAAAACCTAACGGCTTTACTAGGAATTATTATATACTTATATAAGTCTAACAAGAGTTACATGAAACATGACATTGTTTAATTACAGAAGGAAAAAACTGAAATTTAAATCTTAAGATTACGATGTCCATGTGAAGAGTTGCAAATCATTACCTAACAGAATGAAATCTGAGTTATTTTCAAGTCTATTAAAAAATATTAGATTTTCCTTTCACCCTAGTAGCTGAACTGCTGTGTATTGTAAACGATGTTGCTAGAATGAGTAAGTACACAAGAATATGGACTTGCTTCTGTCTAGTGTTTAAAATTTGTTACCCTTTAATATTGACCAATAATTTCTATTAATTTAGAAGTTTGCTATCTCACAGGGTCTGGCACACAACAGGGACTAAGCAAGTGTTTTTATTAGGCAGTCGAAAATTTAAGTTAATGTAACAGATGAGAAAGCATACACACACACACACACACACACACACACACAAAACAACCCCTGGCACAAAGCCTATTGCAGAGAAAATACAATAAATTTAAGTTTCTTGCCCAACCCCCCAATCCCCAAAATGTTTTCTGTACTTCATAATAAGGACCAGTTGGAGGTATAAGAGAGTTGGTCAAAATGTGTCATATCTGCACTTGGTCCCTTTCCCGTTATGCTTTGAGATCTGCTAAAACCTTTGTTTCAATGAACTTTCACTTGAGTGTTGCAAAAAGAAATGAAACATTGTATGTTGATGGAGAGTCTGCCCCAGCATTATGTTTTCTTTCTCAAAATACACTGTTTTTTTCCAGGACTAGCCTAATCCTATCATGAATTTAGCCATAATTATGCTGACTCCATTCACCTTGTGCAATTAACTGGATAATTGCATGAATGTGAACATTGCTTTGGCCAGCCTTTCCTCCAAATAATTCTGCAGGGGACATCCTCTTCAGCTGCACTGTATTCTTCTGGGATCTAATTATGATGTCTGTTGGAATCTGGCCTGAGTACAAGAATTCAGGCTGGTTTTCCAGGGTGGAGACCATGCAGAAATCTCAATTGGATTCACTAGAATCCAGTTGTAAACATCATGCTATTCAGTTGCATTGTAATGGAGTGACCCATTATGATTTTAATTTACACACTAAAATTGAAGGCTAAAATATGTCTTGACCATCCAACTACTCCTTCAGTCAACCTGAGTGTTGACTGACATGTTTTGTAAAGTTGATAGGCACTATTGTACTGTTAATGAGACAAGATAATTTCTCTTGGCATGGAATTACAGCAAATTGGATAACAGGTTCCAGCCTGTTATTGGTCCAGGCAAAAGGACCAACATAGTTAATTTAAAGATTGAAATTTTTTCTTCCAAAAATGAAAGAAACTTGTAGTGATAGTCTGAACTTCTAAAGCATTGGTAAGAAAAGTTGAAGATATGTAAACCATTGCTCTATATTTTGACTGAGTGGAAGTAAACGAAAGTACGTGTTACTTTTCATATTTCCTCAGCTTGTCTTATTAAGACTTCAGAAGGAAACCACTGATGTTGATAGCACAGCATCCTTCTAAGGGAGTTATACTTTCATAGATTAGAGTTTTTGAGTTCATTGAGGACTTTCATTTCATAAAGCATTCACTGTCCAAACTCATCTTCCTCTTTCAATGATGAGATATTCCCCAGAGAGAGAGACAGAGAGAGATGTGGAGGAGTGATAATGTGGAATGGACAGATACGGCCACACGGATTCCCTTATGTAACTGAGACTAGGTATTAATGAGTCAATCTGGGTATTTCATTGTAGTTGCGTATTCGATCCTCTAGCTTAGGGTGGTGGCAGTTTCTTGCTTTTGTTAACCTCTGGGTTACCTTACAGTCCCTGTTTTGGTTCTCAGTCCTTCTTTCAACCCGTGTAACAGAATTACCTCTATTACATTCCTCCATTCCTGTTTTCTTGGTTTCACCCTAACTGATGGGAATTGGTTTTGTTTTACTGATGGAGAGAAAGAGTGGGAAACAGCTGAAGAAGAGAAACATAGAGATGTAGTTTATGGATTGACCATGTGTATGCCTAGGACTGGCGTTGAGCTGTCACTTTCTTCTTCCTGCTCTGTGCCTAAGTAACTGCTCACCTGCAGTAGTTTGAAGGACCCGAGGCTGACACCTGAATTTGTCAAGTCTTCACTCATGGTTCTCATAAGAGACTCTTATTCCTGCTCAGTCCTTTGACTCTCAGTCAGTTCAGTTTTCCTCCAAGAGGATATAGATTTTGTCCACTGGAGAGCTCCTATATTTTCTGTTAATGCAATACATAGAGAAGAAAGAATGAATTCTTAACAGTTCAATGTGGGAAATTAAATATTCAATCCAAGTGAATTTCCTTGTTCACCCATAGAGCAGCATTTATGAAATTCAAATTTCATTTAGGATGTGTTTTTGCTTCTCCAACCAAATCATAATATCAATAATTTTTCTGCATACATTTTGGCTGAAATAGTCTCCATAAATAAAGCTCCTACTAAATTGACTTCTAATATGATGCTATATATGAGTAGTTCACTGTGAAACCACAGAAAAATAGTATTTCTGTGATCAACACTGTAAAATTAATACCTCACGGACTGTGCAGTCTCATGAGTGCTCTATAGAGAGCAATGCAAATGTTCTTTCCGTTTCTGCCTTTGAAGAGATCTAAAGAAACCATGATGCTCCCAGCTTCTTTACCAGAGAGTTTGATCTTTTGGTAAATTTTGTTAAAGAGTGATTTACTGAATTAGATTGTAAATAAAATATGAAATAAGTACGACGTCCAACAATTTGTCATCTTTATGCTAATAAAAACCCAGCATAATTGTATATCTTTTAAAAATCCAGATTTTCTGTGGTTTTAAAGCATATGCAGTGTTAAAGCATAGTGAAAGTCATTTGAAAGGCAGTCCAGTCTCAAACATTTTCTAGAAGTTGGACAACTGAAGGCCAAGATAGAAACCAAGATGGACATTGTACCTATCCCAGGGAGCTAGCCCATTTCCCTGAGACAATCGTGAATTATTAGTTGCCTCCAACTTAAAGCATTCATGTTTCATATAAAAAAGAAAATCTCAGGTTATATGGAACTCAGGTGACCTAGGACTGACTTTACACACGCCTTTGCCTGAATTAGAATTAGGACGTGCAAAGCCAAGCAGAGGCAACCAAGTGAATATAGGAGCTTTCTTTGGCTCGCAGAAGGGCTTGGACAGCCAGATGCATTAATGTCTGTGGGCGTACATGCATGAAAAGCCTTATACAAGTGTCAGGTGCCAGGCCAGTAATGATGGTCCATTAAAAATCCTCCGATAGGTGGTAACACAAATCCAGGCTCCTCGTAAAATAAGCTTACATGTTTTTTTTGGTGGGAACCAGCACTAAGCTGAACAGTTAATGAGCTCCAGAGCTGTTTATTGGTTACTCCTGAGGAAGCTGATGAAGTTGTTCAGTCATGCCGACATGCTGCCTGGGTGGTGCTGGAAACCTACCCAGCCTCAGTGCCCACTTTCTACCACAGTATGGTGGATATTTCCATGAGCCAGATGTCTGCAATTTTTCAGGGGAACCATTGCATGGAAATTGGTAGAGTCTGTTTGTGCCTTCATTTCCTTATCACATTTTGTTGACTGGGGAGGAGAGGGGATGTGTCAGGTCAGCTGGATGGCATTAGGTCAGGGGCAGATAGGAAAAGATGCTCTTTGCTAAGGGGGTCACAGCCAGCTTGCAAAAGGCTATGCTGAGAGGATGAAAGATAAGCAGACTTAGCATGTGCAAGGAGAGGAAGCAGCACTTCCTCCAGGCAATTCTCAGAACTGTTTCTAAGCTGTTTACTTCCTATTTTGATACCTAGAGCAACAAGAAACAAGGTCTCTGGACCAGTCTTTGGTTGGCCTTGTCCTGAACTTGTTTATCTACTCTTTCTGCCAGGAAGCAATTGTGATAAGGCCTCTGGCACTGTTCTGGAAGATTTTTCCATTTTGTGTGTGGCTTTTGATTGATCATGTTGTGAACACAGGGCTCTATTCTTGGACTGATTTATTAACAAGGTTCAAAGAACCTCCACCATTTAGAAGGTTTTTCCTTTTGCTTAAGGAGAAGGCAGTATTTGCACCTCTAAATAAGGTCATTTTCCAGGCTTTCAGTTCAATAACTAATGAGGGTGGGATGGCTCTGTGACTAGGGATCAAAGTACCCCCATTGATATGTGTTATATATGTGTACGCTTGACATCTAATTTATTGTCCTGGAGTAGATTTGTTTTTTCTGCTGGGAAACTAGAAGGTTAAAGGCTTCTTAAAGAAAATGCTTGTTTGGACAACTCATTTTAAGGTTCTAGGACCTATTCAAAGGGTTTCTATTATTTTGTTATACTTTAGCGGGATCCCTTCTTTTCTTCACCCTAAAACCACTTCCCCTCCTTCAGCCCTCCCTTTGCAATGGCCCTGAGCTATACCATGTTTATTTTGAGTTGTTGGTTTGGTGTTGGATGGGGTCTGCATATGGCTCTGCCTGCTTTGGACCAGGAATTTGATTTGCTTGGCCCCACTTCAAATATTGTTAGCACCCTGTGCATTTCGGGCTCTCTAAAAATATGAAATAATAACCACAACTTTATGAGCTGAAAACAGCTTTTCTTACCACATTTACTTCTCAGTGGACAACAGCAATTTCCACATTTGAAAAGCAACCAATATTAAACATCTTTCATTATCTCCATGCTACTTCCAATAAAACCGACATAATGAGAAACTGGCAGCATCAGCCTTCTCTCTGTCTTGTGAAGCTGTTGATCCAGTAAATGCTTTTTGAAGTCAAAATAAAAAGAATACACGTTCTGCCCTGTAGTGAGAATGTTTGGAAAAGTTCACGTTATCCAGAAGCTGGTATTACTCGTCATGTTTATTTTTCCTTCTATACCTTGACCAATAACAGAGGAATAAGGAGAACAGAACACTAATGAGATTAGTTTCTGAGAAAAAAAAAAAAAAGAAAAGAAAGAAAAAGTGTGATCTTCTTGCATCTCAGAGCATCTTTGGTTTTTGGGAGATCCCACCTTCAAATTCTGAGGAGTCATCAGATAAGGCAACTGTGACACCCTGATTAGACAAACAGATAAACTGGGTGTGAGGGGCAGTTATACCAGAGTTCTGCTAACCACCAATGAGATCCTTTTATGAAGCCATTTATTCAGTGTGGCCAGGTGTCATATTGGGTCCACAAATGTTAGTCCAAGGATGGTGCTTTTTTTTCCTTAAATTCCCACTCTCTGTAGTAAAGCGGGACATGATAGTGAGTTTCTCAGAAGACTAATTTTTAAAAAATTATGTGCTTACTTTCTATTAATGGGGATTAAATGCCTTCTCTTTTGTGAAATGGTTGTGAGAATAGGTAGTCATATGTTTTATGTCTTTACTTGAAAAAGAAAGCGAGAAGAATATAACATCCCAACTTGGGTCACCAGAGTTTCTATTGAAATGCAAAATTCTACTATTGTCTTAGACTTTTTCTTTCATTTGTGTGTCAACAGGTATTTACTTGCAAGGAGACAGCAATAGTAGTTCTGAGCAGTCACCTGTGACATCTCCAGTGGAGTCTGGAAAAGACATGTGGATTCACTTATATGAATAAACGCACGATGAACAACAACAACAAAAATGTGTTTGATCTGGTACCAACTGAGTCAAACTTTACAAATATCCAGGGGAGCACATGATAGATGAAGATGTCAGAGCATTGGTTAGAACCCCAGAGAAAAGTTACCCATGATTGGACATAAGCTGACAATTGGATTTCTGGAGGTGACAGCCTTGGTTACACAACCTCCTTCTTACCTCTATACTTCTACCTACCTCTCTCCCGCTATATTTCATGCCTATAGGAGTCATTGATGGCAAAACACAGGACAGCTCCTGATTCCAGCAGCAGCACAAGCCTCTGTCCTATATTCAGACTCTATTCACAGGGGCAGCTTTCCTGGGTCATTGGTTCTAAGAGCAAGGTCTGCAGGCTGAATTCTCCAGGCATGGCCTTTGTGGGTAATAATACAGTATTTTGAGAGGTGATGTTATTTATCATATCATAATGTGTTGCATAGTGAGGCTGAGGAAGCAGCATTGAACAGCAAAACCAGGAGACCTGGGTTTGCATTTTAGTTTTATTTCTAATTTGCTAGTGCAACTTCTCTGGAACTGAGTTTACTCAATTGTAAAATGACAAAGTTAGACTAGGTCATTGTTTCTAGACAGTGTTCACTACCTGCATTAGGCTCACAATGCTCGTACAATGCAGATTCCTGGGCCCAGCTGGCTCCCATTGAATCAGAATTTTGTGGTGTGGCCCTGCAATCTGCATTTGTAACACTCCCCATCTCTAGGTGATCAAAACTTTGAGAAATACACTATTGGACTAAATATCTCTCTATGCCTCCTTTGTAGTCTTTAGTCTTCTAATCCTCAGGTTGGTGCTTCCAAAGGAAAAACTCTCCCTCTCCCGTGGGAATGGCTGATGGCTGTTCTAGGGTATTTTGTCCAACTAAACTCTTTTGTAGATAAAACATTTTGGAACTGAATTATCTCCAGTACTTTAGGTTAAGAAGATTGCCTACATCTCAGAGAGAAATGAAAACAGTGTCCTTGGGGGGAGAAAACTTCACAAGGTTTGAAAACACAAGTGTCCTTGGACTACATTCTTCTTCAGTCACCTTCAGAAGAATCACTTGAAGGTCCTACCTTCCTCTTCGTGGGAGACGGATGGATCAGTTTGCACCGAGACCCCGCAGCCAGGCAACTCAGCTCTGTAGGCTCTGATTCCACACTGCGAAGATTCACTTCTTCCTTGCCTCCTCAGACTGAACATGGGCGTGACAAACCACATGACACCATTGGTAGGGATTGTAGCTGTGGAAAGTCAGTTCACAGTCTGATACCTCAGAGAGCCTTATTTTAGAGTTTGTGGGGTTTGGTGTACATAATTTATTTTTTTGGTCTTAAGCAAGAACCTGGATATGGGTTTTTCTCTTTCTGACTGTCAAAACAAAACGGGGTTCAATTATTTCTCTCCTTTAAATGACTTATGATCTTCGCCTCATTTTATCTGGACTTAATTGAGCTTGCTAGGATCATTGTGAATACAAAGCAGCTGGAGGAGCTTGGGTGCAGCCAGACGAATTGGAGCGTTGGGTTTCTTTTCTCTAGCATATACAGTGGTGGTTCTCAGCAGGGACAGTTTACCCTCTAGGACACATTCCGCAGTGAATGGGGATAGTTTTGCTTGTCACAACTGGGGCAGTGCTACTGGCATCTCCTGGGCAGAGGCCAGGGATGCTGCCAAACAGCTACAATGCACAGGTCAGCCCCCCCTCTCCCAACAAAGAGTTATCTGGCTCAAAATGTCAACAGTCTCAAGGCTGAAAAACGCTAATATTCAGTAACTAAAGTAATAATTTATATATTTTGGGGTAGGGACACATCCATAATGCCAGAAGGAGTGAAGGATGGAGAAGTAAAGGAGGGGTGGCTTTGATATGGAATGTCTGACACAACTTAAAATGGAAATAAAGTCTAATTTCTAGGACAAGTTCAGGCTCACTTATGTGCTTAGAACAGATTTTGAAAAGGACCCAGGAGGGAACTGTAGGCTGAGTTGAATATAAAGACACAGGCCCATTAATTTTAGGCCAGGTGAGGACACAAGACAAGTTTCATTTGTCAACAGAGCTATAGTAAACATCTTAACACAGTTTGTCTTTCTAATGACAGTGATTTTAACAAAAAATGATGTTTATTTCTTTCTTTGAAAAGTTACATTTCAAAGATTCTAGAGTATCTCAAATCTAGAATATCTTCCCATCCCTTCAAGTTTTCTTAGGCTGTTAAAAGCATCACGTAGTTAACTGCTAGCTATAAAGGGAGCTTGATTGAAGGTGCTTGTTCCTATTGATGTCGCTTTACTTTCCACCTGCACTGGTTGTTTTCTCTGCTCCACCTCCAATCCCTTCTCTTCCCTGAGCACCAGGAAACTCCCTTGTTCCCTGGTTTCTGGATGGATTTGGCTAATGAGAGACACTGGCAAGAAACTGGAGGGCAAGAGGAAAAAGAAGTCCGAGGTGCTTACCCCAGTTCTCATCCACCCTGCCGCACAGCAGTCTGGCAGTGGCTGTTCCTCTAAGACCCAGCTTCTTTGGGACAGCCATTCTTCCTCCAGCGATGTCAAGCTCTGGAAACCCTGTGTTTCCCCTGCTCCTCCAGACGTAGGAGTAGTAAAGGCTTTTCGCTCTTGTTACTCCCTAGAGGCCCTACCATCTCTTTTTAGTTCCCTTAATTCAGAACGCTACTCTCTAAATAATCCCTTCATTCAATTCTTTTCAGTTAAGCTCTCTTGAGTGTATCATCTGTTTTGTGTTAGGCCTCTCACTAATGCAGTACCTACCAAATTTTTAGTGGAAAGATATTGATTTTGTATGAAATATTCAAGTAATATTGAATTGGAGGCCAGAAGACTTGCACTCTTGTCCCAGTTCTTCTAGGTAGCGCTTTCCTTCTGAAGACTCACTGAGACTTATTCCCTCATCTATTAAATAAGGATGAAAAATGTCTTATGTACATGTTATGAGAATGAAATTAATGTATACAGTTTGAAAACATTAAGCTCTGAAAATTAGAAGCCACCTGGCCTGTTGGCAAGGAGACTAGCAACACATATTCTAATTCTAGCCTCCAGTTATTTAGGACTCTAACTTTGTGTGTATATTTTGGTTGTCTGGGATTCCTTTTCCCCATAATAAATATGCTGATTAGATTAGATGATCTTCCTGGTTCTTCCTAGCTTCAAAAAATTTCACAATCTTTATATATTCTGTTTTCATTGTTCTAGACTATTTGGCAGAATGACCTGTAAAAACAAATATGAGAATGTGGAGAAAAAAGGTAAATAGAAGTTTTCTAGAGAAAAGAAAATTTGAAATATTCTAAATAACAGTTAAAAGATGGATTTAACTTCCATGTGGTTACAAATGGGAGAATCAGGACAATTGGGTAGATGTTATAGGTGATAGCTGTAAGTACAAGGAATGGACAAGCCTTTCTAACGTTTAGACTGCTTCAATAGTGGAGGGTAATAGACTGGCTTCCAGGGAGGTGTCTTGCCCATCACTGGGATTGTTCAAGCAGAGACATACTTATTTCTCAGGAATACTGTAGAGAAGCTTCCTGTGACGATATGAGATTGGACATTGCAGTCACATGATTTAATGAAGTAATGATTAGGTACGTCACAAATATAGAGGGATTGTTCAGGAATGTTAAAGAACTGTGATTCTTTGTTTTCAAGAAAAGAAGACAATGGCAACAGGAAAGGAGAAGATATAAAGCATTATTATATAAGCAGGATACTGTCATACGGTCTTTTATGTTTGCGGAGAATCAGGAAGAAAACAGCAGGGTTTAGATTCCAGCAATGATTATTTTTTTGTTTAAGCTATTAGAAAAAATCCATCGTAATAGTAATCAAACAATCCCTTTATCAGAGCACTTCCAGTTTGTTTCTTAAGTGTTTAATGAACTCCTTTTATACACCAAACATGTGCTGAGATCAAATAGAGACTGGGTTTTAAAAAGCCATGAAGATTTTATGGGGGAAAATGACATCATGCAATACAATGCTGTTTTGATTTTTATTATTATTATTTCTTGTTTTTTATTGCAGTGACATTGGATTATAATATTATATAACTTCCAGGTGTACCTCATAGCATGTTTCGAATTCTGTGTAGATTACATCATGTTCAATGCTGTTTTTATTATTCGCATTTTCTAGAGGGAGAAGCCCTTATAAAAACTATAAAGTTTGCCTTTCATATCACTTCACTCTTCTTTCCAGTTATTTCCCTCCTTCTTTCAGCAACGCTTCCTCATTCATTTGACAGATATTCATTAAATATGTACTAGGTGCAGGTACTATTCAAGACTATAGGGATACAGAGACAAAGTGATCAGTGCCTTGAATCTGCATTTTATTTCTGATTATCTAAATTCTAAAATGAGTCTGCCTCATCAGAGGCCCAATCCCGGTCTGCCCCCAGCAACACTCAACACTATGTTGCCAACTCTGTTTCTCACAGTTATTTGTTTCCCAGGATGGAAGGCATGCCAATAACTAAGGTTGGGGAGACTAAGCATCAGCACTTAATATACTGGCAACATTCACATCTCCCCACCTTAACTAAAAAGGAACCTGATACATTGAAATACATGGTATTATGGACTGAATTGTGTTCCCCTAAAATTCATATGTTGAAGTCCTAACTCCCAGTACCTCAGAATGTGGTTGTATTTGGAGATAGGGCCTTTAAAGAGGTGATTAATGTAAAATGAGATCGTATCGATGAGCCCTAATCCAGTATGACTGCTGTCCTTATAAGAAGAGGAAAATGGGGGCCAGCCTTGTGGCTGAGTGGTTAGGTTCGTATGTGTTGCTTCGGCGGCCTGGGGTTTGCTGGTTCGGGTCCTGGGCACGGACCTACACACCGCTCGTCAGGCCCTGCTGTGGTGGCATCCCATACAGAAGAACTGGAATGATTTACAACTAGGATATACAACTGTGCCCTGGGGCTTTGGGGAGGCAACAGATGTTAGCTCAGGGCCAATCTTCAAAAAAAAAAGCAGAGGACATTAGGACACACACACACACACACACAGAGGGAAGACTATGTGAAGACACAGAGAGAAAACAAATTTACAAGCCAAAGAGAGAAGCCTCAGAAGAAAGCAACCCTGTTGACGCTTTGATCTTGGACTTCTAATCTTCAGATCTGTGAGAAACTAAATTTTTGTTGCTTAAGTCGCCTAGCCTGTGGTACTTCATTATGGCAGCCCCAGCAAACTAATACACGTGGTAAAGATACTCAGTAGCATATAATTTCAATATTTCTCACCATATAGATGTGAGGCCACTATAGTTCCACTCACTGCCCTCACGTCCCCTTCCCCTCCTACATGCTTTACACCACTGACATTGGGAATCAACACTGGAAACTCTATACCCAAATGGGATTAGACCTTCCAGGGGCCAGCATTGCACATCAGTGCGATGTCTGTCCAGCATTTCACTGACTCCCTGAGGAGGCGAGCAGCTGAGTGAGAAGGGATTGGTGGTTATTATTATTTTTAAGTTTCTGTTTAAAGACTTCCTGCTGAGATGTGCACAAAAGAGAGACTTGGTATGACAAATAGGCACGTTTCAGCCTTCGGAATGCAAAGTACGCCCCTGAATGGAGTGAAATATGGAGTCAAAGTAAAGAATTTCCTTCCCCAAATTGAGTGTGGGAGTTTTGTATATTTATCTGAGTGAACTGGGTCAACTAACAAGACCAGCCAGCCTATGGGCTCAAACTGTGATTTACACTTTCGGGGGGAAGAGAAGCAGCTTTTGGAAACTCAAACCTCTTCTGACTAGTATATGATCCCAGCTCTAGCTGGCCAGCCCCTTCTAAGGCAAGACTGTACAGCTGCAGGGATTTATGCAGACAAAGTCTGCAGCCTGGTTATCGTGACATGACTCTCTTCTCCCACCCCCAAGCACAGATTAAGGACTACATGGTGAGCCCACCCACCACAGTGGTCCCATGACAAAGGATTTGTTACCTGTTGTAAAGTGAGGAGGTGGAGGTACAGTATGTTCTGAAATAGCTGCTTTAGAAGCAGAAGAAACAGCTGCAAGGAAGGTCATCCTAGGCCAGATGCCATTGGGGATATAGCATGAAGAGGAAGACGTTGAAGAGCTCAGCAAAGGCCTGGATTTAATCCCAGTTTCTAACACAGGAGCACAATAATTGGAGAGGTCTTCTAGACCCGGTGTCTCCTCCTAAGAAATCCAGCCTGCAGAAAATAATGATGGTAAAAATTTATATAGTGCTTATCCTTAGTCAGGCACTAAATGTCTTATATTTGTTATAACTCAATCTTCCCAAGGGATCCTGGAAGCTTGTTGTCTTAGACAGAATTCTAAAATGTTCCCCAAGGTTCCTGCCTGTCCCTTTGTGTATATACCCTGTATGATCCCCCTCTGACACACACACACTTGAGTGTGAACAGGACTTATAAATATGAAGGCTATCACTCTGTGATTATTTTACTTTATAAGGTTAAGAATTCTGTAGATGTTATTAAAGTCCCTAATCCGTCGGCTCTGAGTTAATCAAAAGATTATCCCAGATGGGCCTGACCTAATCAGGTGAGCCCTTAAAAGGGATTGGATCCATCCTGAAGAAACTCAAAGTGTAAGAGGAATTCTCCTGCTGGCTTGGTGCGGCAGACTGCCACGTTGTGGAGAGGACCACATGGCAGGGAACAGTAGGCAGCCTCTAGAAGCTGAGAATGGCCCCTTGATTTACAATAAGTTTACAACAAAGTGGAAACTTCACTCACACAATTGCAGTGAAAGGACACAAAGGAGCTTAGAAGGAGATTTTTCCCTAGTCAAGACTCCAGATGAGGATGAACCCGGCCAACACCTTGCTTTCAGCCTTGGGAGATCCTGAGCATAGTACACATCGGCACTAAACTGTGACTCACTTCTGACCCACACAAACTATGAGATAATGCATTTTGGTGTTTTAAGCTGCTAAATTTGTGTCCACAGAAACCACTAAGTTTGTGTTAATTTGATAGGCGGCAATAGAAAACGAACACAGCTGTGTATTATTACCTCCATTTTACAATAGAGAAACTGAGGTACGAACAAGCCAACGAACTTGCCTAAGGTTACAAAGTCAGGAAGTGGTAGAAGTTGGACTGAATCTGGATTTCTGGCTCCAAAGAATATATACTTAACCATTGCGTTTCCCTAAGCTTCGTCCACCTACCTTCTCTTTGTTTCCCTCTCCTTCCAAATCACTGTGGCCAGAGTAGACACAGGACCCTTCCCTCTGGTATAGTTGGTCGGAAAGCCATTTTAAAAGCAGTAACTCTAGGCCCCTGGCCTCTAGCCAGTTCCCCACTCTTTAACAACTATTTTTTTTTCATAGATGGGAAATCCTAGGCTTCATTCCCAGAGGCATTTATTTTTTCTTAACACTTCTCTTTAGAAAAACTACAGTTTTTGAATTATAGCTTTGTGGTTAAGGGAAAATGACATTAAGTTGGGGAAGCAACTTGTTATGGTCTTAGGTACTCTGCCAACTGCAATGAAAAAGGAGATTTTAAATGTCATTTATACATTAAAAAAGATTTAGAGACACTGACGAATATACCTAGCTGGCATTGCCAAAATCTATAGGCTTTATCCACACGTATCCTGGGCTAAAATTTAATTCATTTTTTTGTAAGCAAATATAGTGTATTCTGCCCCAAGTCTGAACTAAAATGTTTAAAAATCACACTTCATTTAAAGAAATCCATGGAGACATGCCAGATCTTCAAAGATCTAAAGTGTAGATCTCAAGAGTAGGCAGAAGCCTCTGCTGCCTACAGAGTCTCTTTCTTGGGGGAAAAATTAGTAAAAAAATGAGGCAATATTCTTTTAAGTAGGAGGGCTTAACCTGGACAAGTTTTCTTAAATAATTTAAGTAAAAGATGACTGAGGTCCGGGTAATAATAATGGTGCAGATATCAGAAGTAACCAGGTGAGTAATCCAAAGTGCTCAGCAATGGTGTCAAGTAAACCAGTCTTGACTTTAGCTGGTTTGATCTGATCTCTGTAGGATGAAGGCTGGAGGAAGATTATAAAGTCTTGAGGATAATACTGGCAGTGGTACCATTGTAATGCATTTTAGCCTCTCCAATTATTTTCTCTATGGCCTTGAATACATCAGCATTATATATCTCTATAATTTCATTTTTGTCCTTCACTTTTTTGCTTGTAAAATGCGCTTGAGAATTCCTCTCCCATTAACCTTCAAATATCGTAGACTCTGCTCATTTATAGCCTTTGCACTTGCTTCATAAACAGTGGCAAAATACCACTTTCTGAGGTTAATGGAGCCCACTAACACCTGAAAGTGCAAAGGGTCTCTATATGTAAAAGTGAAATAAGCATCTCAGTATCAGCGGGCTATGTGCATTGAATTGCTTTCATTACAGATGATGAACTTGGACCAAATCATCTAATGCGGTTTAGTCTTCTTTGTGATCAAGAGCATGCAGCATTTTAAAAGATTTTCATCAGGAGTAAGTGGCTCTGGAGTGGATTTGTGTACCATATACTGATACCACTGGCTTTCAGAAATAGAGTGAAAAATTGTACAAAGATGAAGCTTGACTATTTGGTTAAGAAGCTTGCAAAGAAATTGTTAACTGGTGCTAAGGATTGGATATTTTAAAAAATTTAATTGGGTTTAGCTATATTTGTATAGAACAGGGCCTGCATCTTAATAATCCTGCCCCCCACGCACACAGCAACTCTCTTGAAGGTGATATCCCCTACTCAGGATTGTTGTGACGAATTTAGGAGACAAGACATGGGACTGCACCTAACACAGTGCCTGGCACCTGGAAGTTATTCAATTGATACTGAGATCTAAAAAACAAACAAAATGATTTCATTGAGTGCCCATCGAATGAATGCAGGTATAGAGCATTTTAGTTGCTCATTAACAAGTAAGCATGGGATTTTCAGTAATGTGACTATATTACTTTTTAAAATAGAAAAACATTGTTGAAGAGAGTTCTTGCCATCTTCATTTTGGGCCTTTAGACCGTCAAATCCTTTTAGATAGAGAAGACCTTACAGATAGAGAGGAACTTACAGAGAGGGAAGGTTGGGTAATTAAAGAATCTCATGAGAGGATAAATTGGGTTATGCCAAATTGGGTAATCTTTAATCAAAATATATAATGATCATTTCAGAAAGATGTTCCTTGGACTAAAATACTGGACCCAGGAGTTCGGTCAGAACGATATCTGGGTTGGTAATAGGCAGTGTTTCATCACGCACGCCAGTGAAAATCTGACTCAAGCAGAAGACAAGCCAAGGGAACAAGCCCTCTTTCTCTGAGAACTCTACCTGTGGCCTATGGCCAAGTACCCTGCTTGACACTTGTCTACCTAAAAACAAATTAGTTGAAACAGGAAACAAAAAACAAGTTAATTGTAAGAATATTGACCAAAGCCCTCTTCTATTCCAGGGGCCACGACTCTGCCCTAATTAGCTAACAGGTCACAGAAGGCCAATCATATTATTGTGTCTGAGTCATTACAAAATTGAATGGTTTTAATTAATTAATTCCTTAATTATTTGCACTGGATAATCTTGATTCTTTTTTCCTTTAAATTTTCTTTTTAGTGGAAGGTTGCATTTGTCACTCCTTCATAGCTTGCCCAGTAGTGCAATCACAGACAAAGGGTATTTCAGGTGTTGGGGCCCCTTAGCCAGAACTCACTGTCATCTTTATTGTTCTGGGGAAAGAGAAAATAAACATTCGGAAATGGCGGTGGGTAAGCCAGAGGCTTGGTGTAAGCAGTGGAAGGAAGTGTAGTTAGTTTAAGCACAGAGGAAAGCTTTCTTAAAAAAACTTGACTGACTCCTTTAAGAAACAAAAGCCAAAATGCCCTTTGGAGAAGGTGAAACTCTTGGTGACAGTTTGCTTAGCTTTCAGCACAGTCACAAATGCTGGCTGGCTGGGTGAGAGCAGAGGGCTCTGCCAGGATAATGAGTGCTACCCTTGGGGCCTGCCCTGGGCAAATAAGTAAGAAAGTTTGTCTTCAACAGCTGCACCCCCACCTCACCGCCTCGGTCTGCAACCTCTTCCTCAGTCCCATAGTTTCTTTTCTCCACTTTTTCCCCAAAGGCTTAAGGTATTTTAATTACTTGTTTTTTAATTGTTAAAAGCGTTTTGTGTTTTTTGTTTGTTTTTGTTCTTGTGAATTCTTGCTTTTTTTTTTTTAATTGAGCTGACATTCGTTTATAACATGATGTAAATTTCAGGTGTACATCATTTTATTTCCATTTCTGTGTAGACTACATCCTGTTCACCACCCACCCAAAGACTAATTACCACCCGCCCTGCTCCCTCCCCACTTCCCCTCTGGGAACCTGTCCTTTAAAGTTCTCTAACCAAAAGGGGAAAACAGTGTGGTACACTGATTTCATACTAAGGTGACAGAGTCTCAGGGATTTTGCTGTGTTTTTTTGTTTGCTTTACTCTTTCTGGGGCTCTTTGTACTAGTGCTTGAAAAGGACTGTGCTTAACTTAAGGGATTCTCAGATACCTGAGGACCAGTTTGGAAGAGATGAGCAGGCACTTAAGCCAAAGATTAACTGAATGAATGAAATTGTGCAATAGATTCCAATAGGGCTCAAAGCGTTGGATTCCAAATCTTTTTCTGCAGTCTCGAAAAAAGATTACTTCTCTTAAGTAATATATGAAATAGGTTTAATTACTATCTCATTCTTTCTCATTTCATTTTGGATCCTTCCTAGAGGAAATTTATTCTACCGTAAGATTGCATGCTCTGTGGAAGCATGAACTGACAGTGATTTTCATATATGGCGCCTAACCAGCCTTCCATCATCTTTTTCAACTTTTGTTTTTGTTGTTGTTGAAATAGGACTTTATAGAGCTTAGCGTTATACAGAAACTCAACAATATGACCTCTAGAGGTTGCATCTTTTTTGAAGAGATGAAGATGTACTTATGTACTAAAGAGGCAGGTTACAAAGTATGATTTCTGTCCAAGTAGAGAGGATTCCAGAATAGCCACAAGCCATCAGGAAATGCAGAGGCTTCACCCTAACCTAAAGAAAAAATGCGTCTCAATAAGACTGAAGTCTCCGTCTTACTTTTTTTCAATAATTACAGTTAAATCTTCATTATCCATCTGGGGTGTATTTGAGTAGTACCTCAGGGAAAAGAGAACTGGATTTGTAGACACAAAACCAGGTATTTTTACCTTGTATGCTGCGCCTCTCTAGCTCCTCCAGATCCATTCCACCCCTCTCTGGTGAGTTCTATGCCCAGGAAGCTGACCTTTTTTGATTGCATCATTTGAGATCTTTACTCTCTAGCTTCTGGTTTATTTTGGTCAGTGGGAAGCCCTGGTGGAAGAGTGAGGGTGAAAAGAGAGAAGGATCAGCATATGTCTTCACTGGCTTTACCCGACTTTGCCCCAGTTATGGTACCATCCTGTCATGCAGCCCCTCTTCACAGCGGAGCTCTAACCAGGCTCTAGGAACATTGTTCTCTCTTCTTCAGGCCTAGGAGTAGTTGTGCCTTCTTGCTTTTAAGTCCCTGAATGCTTTACTATCCCTTCTTTACCCATTACCCCTGCCCTGCAGTCAATTTTTTTCAGTCAAGCCCTTTAGATATGCTAGCTGTTTCCTGTCAGGACCCTAACAGATACATTCAGCTTCTTGGAATAGTCAGATAATGTCTCTGACCTTTTATTTTCTTGATCTACAAAACTGAATGATACTTATATTGTTTACCTTGAAGGATTGTTAAGAAGAGCAATAATGCATGTGAATTTGTAAAGTGTCGTGAAAGTGCAAACTATGAATAGCAAATCATCAGCTAATGTTGAATCCCAATCAGCTCTCCTCAGATACTTGACATATTTTTCATAACTTCTCCTCATGATAAACTGATACAGGCTTTTGGAATGAAATCTCAGACTGACCATAGGCAAGCAGAAACAGGAAAGGTAATCCTCTACTATGTACATTTCACAGCTAAATATAAGCCATCCTAAGGTTTGCCATGTCACTGCTCCCCTCCTTAGCAGTATGTAATTCAGAGCTGGGAGAGCAATGGAGAACATCTTCACATACCTTTGTTCCAGCCCTGCATTTTTACCCTTGATAATGATTTTGTCAGACACTATTTCCTCACGGTATGACTTGTGTATGTCTCCCTGCTCTGTGAGATTGAAAAGGTTCTTTATAATGTTCCTAAGGATGGGGATCATATCTTATATATTTTTTATTACTCATAGTAACTCACTTACTGTTATCAACTGTGTCATTAGATAAAGTAGACACTTGGGAAATGAATGGCTAGGTATTCGGTGATCACTTGTTGACATTGAGACTCCTAAGCCTTACGATGGACATCTCCTGGTTTTATGTAAGAGTTTGCTCTCCCTGATTAGCATGACCCTCTCTTTGCAGGCATGGAAAGTATTTGTGTAACAAATGAAGATTTTATGGACATCTGTTGTGTTTTATGTGTGTGTTTTATTGTGTGATTTGGCACATGCAGAACTTAAAATTCAAGAGGAGAAACTCTTTCTCCTTTTCCCATCTTACTGGGTTGGAGCCTAGTAAATTATCTTACAAAACAAAATAAATGATGATGAAAACAACTAATGGTTTTCCATCTAGTCTCCCCAAAGCCAATAAAGAAAAGTAGTGCTAGTCCTGAAGACCAAGTAACACAAACCCACATGTTCAGGGGAAACATTCAAATTTTCAGAATAATAGGCCTGGGAATAGTGACTGCTGGTTTCTCCACTGAACCAGCTCTCGAAAGGGCACGTGGACAATGGTACAAGAGGTATTTGGCTCACTGATCCTTCCTTTCTTTGTTTTCTTACTTCTGAATAGGCACAATGCACTCCAGAGAACCCTTGCTATTTTTTGTTCCCACATTCTCATTCCTTCGAAAATATAAAGAGAGAAAAATAACTTAGATAATCAGGGATCATATTAAACGCCCTTGGGAGGCCCAGACTGATCCTAGTAATTTCTCTCAGAGAGAGGCTGTATAAAAACAAAATCAACAGCTAGTTGAAGGGATGGTATAAAAGTCCCTTAACTTGCTGAGATCACCAAGGTGTGGGGAAAGTAAAGAAATGCTTAGACACTAAAATATCTTTGGTAAGTCGAAGAAGTAGCCAGCTCTAGAAGACTGTAGGAATACATGTTTGTACCCACAGTATAAAGGTAGAAGAACAGAATAGGGGGGTCATGGGAGCTTAGCAGATGACCAAGAATAACACTTAAGTGCAGAAGTACAGAAGAGAGCACAGGACAACTGGAAAGTTCTAAGAGGAGAATAAAATGTACAGACATGTTAAATTTCTAAATTATTTGGTGCAAACAGTAATGCCAGAGGAGTTTAGGAAATAGAGCAATTAAAATGGAAGGAATCATCAGAGAACATTCCTTGTAGGAGATAAGCCTGAAATTGGCCTCTGAAGGGTTGGATTGGTGAAAAGCAGAAGAATGGGACTGATGAAATGCCACATACCTTCCCATGGGAAGATTTATACATTAAAGCAAAGAAAATTATTCAAATAGAATGTCCACTAAAAAGTAATGAGGTGATGTTGAAAAGTCTTCTCTTCTACATTCCCCTTCTGATACACACAGATCCCTGGGCAAAGAGACTTGGTCCTCAGATGGTCAGTGGTGGTGAGGCAGAGGAAGCAGTCACTCAGGGTTTTCTTAATGGGGAGGATGAAAGGAGTGTCTTAGTTTGCTCAGGGTGTCATCACAATACCATATACTGGCTGCTTTAAACAGAAACTTATTTCTCATAGTTCTGGAGGCTGAGAAGTCCAAGATCAAGGTGCCAGCAAAGTAGGTTTTGTTCTGAGGCCTCTTCTCTTGGCTTATAGGCTTCTGCTCTCTCCTGATGTGGTCATGTGACCTCTTCTTTGTGGAAGCTTGGAAAGAGAGTGAGCTCAGGTCTCTTGCTCTATTATAAGGACAGTAATCCCATCATGGGGGCCCCATCATCATGACCATATCTAAACTTAATTGTGTCTCAAAGACCCTATGTCCAGATACCATCACATTAAGAGTTAGGACTTTACCACGTGAATTTTGGGGGGACCCAAACATTCAGTCCGTAACATCGAGTAAGTCAGTTGCATGAAAGGGAACTAATTAAGGGCATCAGGAGAAGCTGTCATGTGAGAGAAGGAAAAAGTAGACACAGAGTGAGGGGAATAGTATAATCCTCACTACATGGCTACTTAAGAAACTGGGCCCAGAGAAATAAATGAGAAGTTGTGACCTAAGAGTATAATTGACCAGCCATAGGAACTGACTAGGGACTGCCTAACAGACAAAAGAATCAGAAGGTGCAAAAGGTAATTGGCTTGGGAAAATATGATGTGGGGTCTGATTTCTCCATCTAGAATTCAGATAGAATTAATTTCAGGGAAGGAGAAGATTATAAAGTCACTTCAGGATGTTTTGGTTGCCAGGGAAGGACGCTGTAGGGCTATATCGGAAATAACCTTTCCCATAAAGGCCAGGAATTAATAGCAAAGAGACAGCTGCAGAGTGAGTGCAGAATGATCCAAGTTCAAAGAGGTGGTGTGCTGGAGCAGAGACCTGGAGTATGAAAGGAGGCGACTGTGTTGTACTTAGTGAAAATGGCAGAAATGGTGAAAGATTAACACTCTGGTAGAGGGCAAGGATGTTTTTATAGAGTGGGCTAAGAGTCTTGACCTAACCATAACCTAAAGTGCTGATGAGATATCCTGGGAACAGATCGTGACATAGACCAAGATGAGACATCGGTAGAGATCATAGTCACCTAGGATCTCTTACTTCTAAGCACAATCTCATTGTAGACAGGAGTAGCCTTTCATGTAATACCTTTGAAATTCTATTACTTTCAAATATCCATCTTTTTTCTTTTCTAAGTCAGCTCCTAAAGAAGACAGTGGCAAATAGAAGGGCAGCTGAACTCCTGGGGGCCTAATACAAAGAGGAAGAAATTAATACAATTGATGAATTTATGGACTGGTTTCTCTTATTACAGTGTGGTGTACCTCAAATATTAAACCAATTCACACATAATTAGTGCATTCCAGAGCGACACTCTAGCATGCATACTCTTCATTTGTCCAAATGGGCATTATCATAATATTAATAATAAATTCATGATAAAAAGCACTCATTGAAAAAATCCACCAACAAAAGAATTTGAAACTGTGAGCTATAAAAGTTTAAATTTGTGTTCTTCTTACTCCTGCCTCTAAATGTGTTGTCTTAATTGCAATAAATGCCACAAATAGTTTTTCAAGGCTTTATAAAAAATAGTCAAACTCTGTACTCCTGCTGGACGTGTGGAATCTACAGTACACTGTGACCTCATTCTGAGCTAGTAAAATCTGGATAATTTAAGGTAGTTTGAGTAAATGGAGAAAACACATATACACATACCCTCGTGTGTGTATGTTTCTTTTTTCCATCAAATTTTGAACTATTTTTCCCAGCCTTTGCCCTACCATCACTCCCATTTCTCTATCTGTCTATTTGCTGGGATTCAGAGCCAATCTCAGTGATTGTGGAGTTGCAAGTCTTATCTCTAGAGCAGCCAGTGTAAATTAGAATTTGAACCCTATGAGCCAAAGGCTGACAAACAGTCTCAGAATGTAGTGTGTCTGCCAATGTCTGTTACTTGAGGATAGATGGATTTGGTTCTGATGTGATCATTTTCTATTGGCAGTAGGAAGCTGTTATGAGACAGAGGGTGCTAGGAAACAAACAAGGCATTTGCTTATTCTCAAATCAGAAATTCCAGAACTTCTGTATCTAGAATGATTATTTTTTACATTAAAAATGAAAGCATTATCAAAAATGGTACATTTGAATTTTATACATGTCCTCTGCTAAAACCTTTTAGCTGCCCCATCAAAAGAGGATTCTTGAAAAACATACACAAATAGATGACCACAAAGAGAGCAACAGGTCAGATAAAACCAAGGTCAGAGCAGGGTGAATCCAGGCCTCCCCTCACCTCCTTGCCCTTCTGGACAGGCTTGCTCAGTTTCCTGATCTCTGTCATGAAAAGCGGCACAAACAGACCTGGAGAGTTGTAGAACACAGAGCGTGCCCAGGCCATGCTAGGTGAGGCAAGTGTTCCACCTCAATTTTTTTTATATGTTTTTAATTCGTCACAGAAGAGCCTTGGCCATTTTTAGTTGAGTATGTATGAGGGTGAGGAGGTGAGCATACTTTCATGCTTGGGCCTTCCAGCTTTTGAGTCCTGCTGATGGCAACAGAGTGGGTAAATTTGTTCAGGACAAAACTGGAGTGTGTGTGTGTGTGTGTGTTTTGAAACTTTGAGTGGAAAATTAATATTACGGTATAATTTTTTGTTTTATAAAGTCTTGGTATTTCCATGGCTATCTATTTCCTTCTAAAATGATGTCATTTATATAAATTGCAATCAAAACCTGATGGTACCTAGAAAAGAGCCCTGAGGCTTCTCAACCAGGCTTGGTTCTAGGAGATACAGTCAAGCGAAGTAAAGGATGTTTTCCACGTAATTCCTTTCCTATCAAAATTGAACTCTAAATACTAAAGTACAGCTATTACTAAACATACGTCTAAAACTTGGCGTTTATAAAATCTGCCAAGGATTATCTACATAGCACTGATTCTCTTCAGAATATTGATGCAGTCAATAAGGAACCTAAACTGTATGTTAATTGGCTTTGAAATTCTTTGTAGAAAAATAAAGAACTTGTGCAGAGGAATGGGGGAGGTAGGTAGAATCAGAAAGAATAGGATATGGGGAGTGAATACTGATTATGTAGAGGGATTAATAAAAAAAAAAAAGATTTTCTGGACTGTGGTGTTTGACCAGAATACTAGGGAATGGCAAGTGATAAAGTATTTCTGGATAGCCAAGAAAAAATATTTTCAGAGGATTGCTAATGATTTAGAGGCTTTAGACTGATTCTTGAAAGGAGGCCAGATAGAAAAAGAAGATATCATAAGTGTCACACAGGAAGAGCTGTAGTGGAAATGCTGTCCAGCTATTCTCAGCTGTCACCTGGCTCATACTATCTCTGCAAGTGTGTCTCCCACGACTGCTTCGAAAGCTCCCCATCCCCAAACCACACCGAACTACGTAGAGTTCCCTAAATATAACATCAAGTACCTTTTTACTTCATGCTTTCTCTCCTGGGAAGCTCTTTCCTCCTTTGACTGCAGGGCAAACTCTACTTATTTTTGAAGACTTAGTTCAAATATCTCTTTTTCCATGAAGCCATCCCTGACACCCTGCAAAAGTTTAGTTTGTATTGCACTTATTGTACTGTCGAAATTATATGTTTATGCGTCTTCTCGTCTAGCATGTTCAAAACAGGCAGAGACTGTCTTAGTCATCTTTTTATGTGCCTAAATTATAGTAAGTGTTCAATAAATTCTTGTTAAACAAATAACTGAATACTGAGTTTCATGACTTCAGAAATAGATATGACTGTTTTTCTTGATAAATTGTGAACAAAATAGAGATCATTGGATCAAGTGACAGTGGATTTGTGGTTGTTTAAACCACTCACTAGCCCGGAGGGTGGCTGGGCAATATGAATCGGGAGAAAAGTCTCCAGTGAGAGACTTTAGGACTTTGTCTTAAACTTAATCCTATACAGCATAATCAGTGACTTAAAGAAAGAAATAAAAGAATATTAGAATTAATTAATTGCATTTATTCAATTCCTGGTAGTCTTTAAAGTTTTAAAGTTCTGGAGTTCCTACGGTATGCTATGCCACTCACTCTATCAGCCAATAAATTAGTTTTGTGGCTTGTACCTTACTCCTTTTTTTGAGTTGGGCTATTAGTTTGATTTTCCAGAGGCTGAGAATCCCTGTTTGAACTAAAAAGAAAAACAAAAAAGTAATAAAACTTAAGTTTCTTAATTTATAATGGCAAGATGTCTCTCTCCTGGTCTTTGTTCTTTTCTCCTTAACACTGTCTGAGCATCAGTAACTTGTTGAAAACTACAGATCTTGGTTTTTCTTTTTCTTTAGTGTATTTTGTTAAATAAGACACAAGACACTGATTTTCTTCAAGATTTTGGATAGCTTTTGGAGTCCAGTGGGAAATGTTAGCAGATAAAAATAATAATCATAAACCCTTACATTATTGAGAACAGTCAGACTCTTCTGGAAAATATGTGAGTTCCTTCACTTAAGAAGCCTACTGTTGGAAAATAAAGAAAAGAAAACCACACTCTTATGTGGTCCTGTTGGCCCAGAATATAGACAAAGCCATTAATTCTGAGGTCTTGCTAGTGTTACCATCTCAAATCTGTTTTCTCCAGGCCACAGAGAGGAACCCAGTGTCTGGGTCTAAAGACTGATTTGCACAAATAGCAATGGATATGAAAGAGAAACACGGTTTACTCATAGCTTTAGAGCCAACAGGGACTTAAGGCATCATCTGGCTTAGAGATTTCCAGACCCGACTGCTCGTTAGAATCACCTGGAGAGCTTTTAAAACACAGATTTCTGGTCCTCATCCCCTGAGATGTTCTGGGCGGGGGATCTAGATGGTTAGATTTATTAAAGCCTCCAGGTAGTTTTGGTACCCAGCCAGGTTTGGAAACCGCTGATCTGGTTAAGTCTCCCTGATTTCCAGATGCATAAACTGAGGCACAGAAGGTGAAGTGACACAGCTCCAGGTTGGCAGAGCCAGCAACAGAACCCAGTGCTCCAGATGTGCAGTCTTCCGTGCATCCGTATTAAATCACAGAGGCATAGACAGTATTTTCAGCTGCCTATTTGATATTTTAAGTGGTGTTTCATAGTCATAGGGAGCAGTGGAATAATAAGGGGAAAAATATCTAATTCAAACCAAAGACTCAAAGACTGCTATGAGATTCTGGTGAAGTGGTTAATTAGTGTTTCATAAGCTGTGAAGTAGCGTAGCAATATACATATAATAGGGTATGTGCAGGGGAGCAAAATTGTCATATGAAAAATTTTGAAGAGGAAAATAAAAACACTTTGAATGAAGTTGATGGTGCATTGAAACTGCTCCTACCTTTCCCGTCTCAGTTAGAGAGGCATAGTGTACAGGCGAGCAGCATGATCTATATATAGGTGCTTTCTATCTGTGGTTTGTGTTGTTCTCTGAGAAGTGTGGACCAAACGTTGAAACCTGAGTTTAAGCTCTTCTAATTATTTGCTGCTTGAGTCTTCTGAATCCCAATTCTGTTATTTGTTAAATTGGGTGATTAACGAGGATTACAAAAGTTTGTTCTGGATTGAATATTTTGTGATTTTTTTCTCTCTGCTGACTTTGCAAATCTCTTTACCATCTTGATTTCTCCTTTTCTGATTCTCCTTTGAGACATTCTTCATTTTCATCTCATTTCCTACTCTTTTATTTTTTAATTCAAGAAATATTTATTAAACTTCTTTTTGTATATGTTACTCTGCCAAGTACTTAGCATGTAAAAATGAAGACTATAGTGTTCCTGACCTTAAAGAACTCACATTCTAGCTGGGAAGAGAGCCAGGTAATAAGCACATTATGATAAAAATATGATAAGGACTATGATAGTGACATTTGCAAAGTGTGCTGCAAGCATGTGGGAGGAAAAGATTAATTCTTACATGGGAACGGAACATGCATGGGGTTGTTGTTGAAGGCTTGTAGAGGTAGGGGCGTTTGAGGTGGATGTATAGAATGAGTAAGAGGTATCAGGAAGAGCATTTCAGGTGAAGTATGAATGAAAGTATGAAAGTGCCTACTGTGTTCAGGGAATGACCAGTAAATCTAGAGTGGGGACTACAGTTTGGTAGAGAATGTGGGATACTTGGATTAGGGAAGGAAAATTAAAAGAAAGACTCAGATAAAAGGGGAGAAACATGGCAAGATTTGGATTTTAGAAAGATTGCTGTGACAGCTATGTGGTTGTGTTGAAGGGGAGAGGGAAACCAGTCAGAAAGTCTTGTGAGTGATTATGGCCGCAGATGAAGAGAATCAGGAGTAAGACAGTAGCATTGGGGTTAGAGAGCAAAGGAGATGTAAGAGAGACAGTCAGAGGCAGAAGTTATGGAATGGGGTGACTAGCTATAGTGAATAATGGAGAAGATGACTTTGAGTTTTCTAATTTGGACAACTGTGGACTGTAGTAGGTAATAGATTTTTAGGGACATGGTAAACAAGAGACACATGTTAGTTACCCAGCTGGAATGTCCAGCGAGCTGTTTGAAACATAAGTTTGCTGTACAGGAGAAAGAAGGAATGAGAATAGATAGGCGTGCTGGGGTGAATGTTTAGAGAGAGAAGATTCTCCAAGATAGTACCAACATTTGAGTAGATGGAGGAACAAGAGTCAAGGAAAGAGAGTAAGAAGTAACAGGAGAGAGAGAAAGACAAAACCAAACAGGAGGATGATGCTGTAGCAGTCAATGAAAGATTGTCCAAGCAGGGTAGTTCATGCCGTTAGATGGAAACTGAAAAGGGACCATTAGATTAGACTATTGAGGGGTTCGTTGTGTCAGCTTTGTGAGAAGTTTAGTGATGTGATAGCAGCAGAAGCTAGACTGCTCCAGATTGAAGAATGAAGGGAAAATGAGGGCATGGGAGCAGCAAGTGTAGATCACTCAGGTGGTGACAGAAAAAAGAATGATAATATGATGACTTGAGAGAATGGTTTTTTAGGAAAGTGAGCGACTTTAGCAAGGTTCTTCCTGAAATTAAATTATTGTAACCACTGACAACAAAGAAGCAAATCTGCATGTAGTCTAATGATTTTTTTCTTTCTCTCTCTTCTCATTTCCTTTCCTCCTTTGGGTTTACTTTAATCCAGGCCTTTCTCTTTTGCAGAGGGATAATACTGATGCCAATTTCTAAAGGGTCATTCACTATGGAAGGCCCTATGCCACCCGGTTCCCCTTTATCTCTTTCTCTTGCTCCCTCCTCTCCAGCCATGCTGGCTCCATTGCTTTTGCTCAAGTGTGCTAAACATGCTCCCATCTAAGAGACTCTGCATTTGCTATATCTTCTTCCTAAAATGCCCTTCCACCATATATCCACGTGGTTCAGCTTTCACTTCATTCCAGTCTCTGCTCAAATATCGCTTCATCACAAAAGACTTCCCTGGCCATCCTATATGCCCCTCCCTCTATCCTCTTACCTGCTGTATTTTCCTTTATATGCTCATCACTACCTGACCTCTGATATATATATATATTTGTTTATTGTCTGTTTCCACCTACTGTGGAATATGAACTATAAAAGTACAAGTTCTTTATCCCCAGATCCTATAATACTGTGTGGTTCATAGTAGGCATTCAATAAACACTTTTTAAAGAATACCTATGCAGGATGGGTTTAGTTGAGAACATGGCTAGAGTATTTATTTGTACTCATTTATTCTTATATGAAGGTAATATTAGGATGACTTCCTGGAATCCTAGGTATAAGAAAGTAAGTTTTATCTTCTTGCCTACTTGATGTTTTTGTTGTTGTTCTTGCTTTCTTCATTCTTTAAATGCATATACGAATGTACATCAGAAAGATGATACATATCGATGAGCAACAGGCTGGGTTCTTACTGAGTATATCTCATGAAATGCTTATTAATTGGTTGATAATTTTGCTTAAACTGCGAGGTGTGTGTGTGTGTGTGTGTGTTTGTGGGTGTGTTGGTAGATAGGAAGAAGGGAGGGGCATACTGGAAAGAGATGTTTCCAAAGAAATAGCAGTATCTAATTCATCAAGAATTTATGGACATGGGGCTGGCCCCGTGGCTGAGTGGTTAAGTTCACGCGCTCTGCTTTGGCGGCCCAGGGTTTCGCTGGTTCAGATCCTGGGCGCAGACATGGCACCACTCTTCAGGCCACGCTGAGGTGGCATCCCACATGCCACAACTAGATGGACCCACAACTAAAATATACAACTATGTACTGGGGGGATTTGGGGAGAAAAAGCAGAAAAAAAAAGAAGATTGTTGACAGTTGTTAGCTCAGGTGCCAATCTTTAGGAAAAAAAAAGAATTTATGCACGTATTAGTTGAATAAAGCTTATAAATGCACTTGCAAATTTTTGATTCAACAAGTATTTTTGAACAACATGCAAGGCCCTGTGGGAAGAGAGGCACAGAATACCTTATATTAGAGGATTTACAGTGGAGTGAGAGATACAGGTTTATATGGTCACCCTGAGCTATGCTACAAGGCTGAGAGGACCCAGAGCTGCCACAGGAAAGCAAAGTGCTCTCAGAGTAAGCAGAGTGGAGAATGAAGTGCAAACTAATAGAGGTGACTATGTGACTACGTGACTTATTAGCTAAGGGCTGCCAACAGTTAAGTGATGAGAGCATTTAAGCTTAATCAGGGAAGGCTTCAGAGGGGAGGAGCACCCATTCAATATATAGGGGAGAATGACTATCTCCTCTGTGCCCTACTTCTGGCAACCAGACAGACGCGACTCTGCAAGGCTGCCCCTTGTCAAATGAGGAGTAACCCTAGAGGATATGCATATGGCTCTTTATGTTCTCTAAACTCTTTACAAGGTTTCTAGTAGTTGAATACGGCCAGCGAAGGAAAGAGGTACTGGGTTAGGATGTTTGTTGTCTACTAGTGAAGTAATCTAAGAACCTGCCTAACTGTCTTCTGGTATGAGGAGCATGCTGGGTGATTTTACCATTGTCAGGCAGTGTCTGGGAAGGAATTCACGTGGGCCCCGAATACCTTTGAAGGCAGGAAAGCCTGAGGAAGGACGTGGGTTTTTAGCTGTTTTACCACTGCCCCAACACCCCCACCCCTCAGGATGAGAAAAGGTTATCATTCCTTGGTTTTCAAGGTTTTCTCTCAGGAGTATCTTTTCCTTTTTTCTATTTATGCCGCAGGCCCAGACAAAGACACTCAGTGCTCCAGTTCTGCGACAGGGACCCTCCAGCTGCAGTGCATGGGGAGCTGCGTGAGTCAGCCTGGCATGGACTGTCTTATGTCGTAATTACAGAAAAGGAAACAAGATTGCTTCAGATTTATAAAAACTGGAAGGTTCTATTGCTGCACGTGAACAGATTCTGTTCCAGGATCCCGTGCCTCCAGTAACCCATGCTTTCATTTTAACATGGAACAAAAGCGAACTTTATAAGCTTGCCTGTCTAAAGGGAATATGCCCCTGCTCTTTAGCCTTTTGCTTCAGGGAGTTAGAGGAATGAGTGCGAAGTGAGGGTGTGAAAAAGAGGCTAGACACAGCAGTGCTGCCTGCTGAATTATTTTCCATCTGGAGGGAAGGCTGTCGCTTTCGGTATATTCCTCAAAGGAAGAAAGAATGGTAGTGAACTCAATCAAGTTTCGATATTACCTTGTAGTAGATTTAATAAGAAGGAAAATGACTTGAGTCACAGTGCTGAGGGCTTGGGCAAGGCCCAGTGTATTGGGATGATCTGATGCACTCTTTCCTGGATTTATCTGAATCTTTGCAGAAAGAAGAGAAGGGGTTGGAGCACCATGTTGGTCCTGACAGTAGTAGAAAGAGGGAGGTGTATGAAAAATGCGGCACGCATGCGTATGGTGGAGACGGGCATAGCCACACGTATTGGAGACAGTTTAGCAGACTAGTTAGGAGTATAGGTGCTGACAATAAACTGCTTGGGCTCAAGAGTTTTCTCTTGCTAGCTGTAGGCCTTGGGCAAATTACTCAGCCTCTTGAAGTTTCTGTTAACCTCTCTGAGTTTACTGTTCCTCATCTGTAAGGTTGGGATAATAGTGGTACAAATCTCATAAGGGTTTTTGAGTATTAACTTGAGATGATTCATGTAAAGCACTCAGCCTATAATAAGGGAATCATTATGATGAGTAAATATATCCACTGCAGATGACATTGCTATTAGATGGAGGTAAGGACCTCAACGTGATGAATGGATTTGGTGAGCAGAGCAGTGGAGGTAATTATCTTCCTTTACTTCTTTTTCTGTTACTGATACTACCATTAATAATATAGTTTCCAATAATTTTGAACTATTAAATGTCAGACAGAGTTCTGGAATTTTTGTGTGTGTCTGTGTGAGGAAGATTGGCCCTGAGCTAACATCTGTGCCAGTCTCCCCTACCTTATATGTGAGATGCTGCCAAAAAAGCATGCCTTGATAAGTGGTGGCTATGTCCATGCCCAGGATCTGAAACTGGCGAATCCCAGGCCACTGAAGCGGAGCACGCGAACTTAACTGCTATGCCACTAGGCCAGCCCCCTCAAGGATACTTATTTTATACTTCAAGTGGTAATCTAATATTATTTTATTCATTTTGTTGCTCAAATTCTTCCAGTTTTGGCCACTAG
Source organism: Equus caballus (assembly GCF_041296265.1). Lineage (NCBI taxonomy): Eukaryota > Metazoa > Chordata > Mammalia > Perissodactyla > Equidae > Equus > Equus caballus. The sequence goes on from NC_091704.1 coordinate 46,135,756, forward strand.
GAGTTCTTTCAGTTGGCTCATATGTTCCTTTGACACCCCCCCATATTTTTCTGTTTTTTAGCCATCTTTTATTTTCTGGCATTCCAAGGGATTCCCAGCTCATCTTGTATATTTCCTGCCTCTGTCCTAGAATCAACCATTTCTCTAAGGGGCCTGGTTTCTCTTACTGGAGAGTGCAATTAGAAACCAAGATGTGAGTACTATGTGTGCTCATCGCTATTGGGATGTTATTGCTTTTAGGCCCTCTCAGCTGCAGAGCAAGGAAATATGTGCATGTATACTAACCTTCATATATATAAATATCCATAAATTTTTCTTCCTATGTGTATCCGTCTGTATCTATATCAAGGTAAACATGAGTTCATATCAATGTCTCCAACTCTCATCCATTACTAATGGATCATTTCCTTGCTTATCTGTAATCACCTGCTCAAACAGTGAGAAACCTAGCTTCCATCTTTGGCCATGCATTCACTTAATTTGTTCAATTCCAGTATACATGTATAGTGGTTTCAAAATGTTAACCTGTACCCCACGGGGGCACAACATTATCAATTAGAGTACAGTGCTTATGAATGGTTCTTTTTGCCTTTAATCTTACAGAGTCTACTCATTTACAAAGTTATTTAGATCACTACCTTTCCCCCACATTCAGTGAAGTTGTCTCATTCATTTGTAACACAGTGTGGTTGGTGGATCATATGTTAAAACTATGTTTAGCTTTGTAAGAAATTGCCAAACTGTCTTCCAAAGTGTCTGTACCATTTTACGTTCCTACCAGCAATGAATGAGACTTCCTGTTGTTTTGCAGCCTCACCAGCAATTGATGTTGTCATTTTTTTGAATTTTAGATATTCTAATAGGTATGTAGTAGTATGTTGTTGTTTTATTTGCATTTGCATAACAGAAAATGATGTTGAGCATTTTTCGTATGTGTATTTGCCATCTGTATATCTTCTTTGATGAGATGTCTCTTTAGATCTTTTATCCTTTTTTAAATTGGGTTATTTATTTTTCTATTACATTATTGAATTTTAAGAGTTCTTTGTCAATTTTGGATACAAGTATTTAATTAAATATTGTATTTTATAAAACTAAAAGTTTGTATATCATATTAAGATATATCCTTAGAATAGATCTGGAGTATTATTATGTTCATGTTCATTTTACTCTTTTTCTTTTCATGAGGAAGATGGGCCCGGAGGTAACATCTGTTGCCAATCCTACTCTTTTTGCTTGAGTAAGATTGTCCCTGAGCTAATGTCCATTTCAGTCTTCCTCTATTTTGTATGTGAGATGCCACCACAGCATGGCTCAAAGAGTAGTATGTGGGTCTGCACCCAGGATCTGAACCTGCGAGCCTGGGCCGCTGAAGCAGAGCATGTGAACTTAACCACTACACCACTGGGCTGCCCCTTATGTTTGCTTTACAATGAAGAAAATGAGTCTCAGAGATAGTAGCTTGCCTAAGATCACTCCTATGTGTTGAGTTGCATCCCCCTAAAAAAGACTTGTTCATGTCCTTGTCCCTAGCACCTCATATTGTGACCTAAATTAGAAATAGAATCACTATAGATATTATGTGTTAAGTTAAGATGAGATCATACTGTGGTGGGTGGGCTCCTAAAATCTGGTGTCCTTATAAGAAGATGCCCAGGTGAAGGCAGAGATGTACAGGGAGAATGCCATGTTATGACAAAGAGATTGGAGTTATACAGCTGCAAGTCAAAAAGCACCAAAGATAGCCAGTAAGCCAGCAGAAGCTAGGAAGAGGCAGGAAGGATTCCTCTACAGATTTCAAAGGGAGCATGGCCCACTGACACCTTGATTTTGGACTTCGAGCCTCCAGAACTGTGAGGTAACAAATTTCTGTTGTTTTAAGCTACCCAGCTTGTGGTATTCTGTTATGATAGCCCCAGGAAACTAATATACAGTCACTCAGCTAGTAAGTGACAGAAATAGAATTTGAAATGTACTCTATGTTAATCCACGTCCCATGCTCTTTTCTAAATAGAGAAATAATTGGAGTGTTAGGCTAGATGTCTATAAATATGACTTTCTTGTCGGTTGAAGTATAGGCAGTGATTGATAATCACAGGAGTAGACACAGTCTGGTTGGAAATGGGGCTGGCTAAATTTGAGCAACTAAGGATGAAGTTAAGGCATATAGTTGTTCAATCTTGCCTAGTTCTGCCTCATCCCACCCAACACTGTTCCTTAGTCTAATTACCTCCACAGGCAAATGACAAGAAGTAAGTCAGTCCAGTGGATTAGGAAGAAGTAAGCAGAGATTATTTTCATTTCAGGGTTGGAGGGGAAGGAGAGAGTACTTGGACATCCTATATCCTCTATAATGAGCTCAGGGATTGCTAGGTCTGTCATTTCCTTCTTTGGAGGTTCCTAAAATCATTCCTAAATTATTCAATGAGTGCTAAATATGTTCTGGGCACCTTGGAGAGGTGATAACTGTAAAATAAATATAAGTTCCAGTCCCAGTAGTCAAGGCTGAACTCTCCCCAATCTCCTCCTATATTCCTTATCTCACTTATTGGATTTATCTCACATGTAGTTTCTCATATTAAAAAATCAAAGTTGAGGCCGGCCAGGTGGCATAGAGATTAAGTTTGCACACTCCACTTCAGCAGCCCGGGGTTCACTGGTTTGGATCCCAGATGCAGACCTAGCACCGCTTGTCAAGCCATGCTGTGGCACCATCCCACATAAAATAGAGGAAGATTGGCACAGATGTTAGCTCAGTGATAATCTTCCTCAAGCAAAAAGAGGAAGATGGGCAACATATCTTAGCTTAGGGCCAATCTTCCTCACCAAAAAAAAAATCAAAATCAATATTTATTTTCCCCTTCCTTTCATCTTTGCCTACTCCTAATATCTGTTGGTTATAAAATCCTATAGAGTTTATTTTTGAAATATTTCTCAAATCCAGCCCTATTTGCCATCCCCACGTGGAAGCATGTTATAGGTCTCAGTGAAACTTAATAGGTCCCAGACAACTGAGTTAGGCTTCTGAACAGAATTCTTGGGTCCAGTGTCTCTCGCCTTTAGTATACTCTTCACACCAATGCCATGATGGTCTTGCTAAATTGGAACCTTACATCTAAGATCTGTTCCTAAAATTGTTCAATGGCTTAATCTTAGACATAACATGACACAAAAGTTACTTCCATCTCTGGCTCCTGACCTCTCCAGATTCTTCCACTGCCATATCCTCCCTTTCCCCACATCTTAAACTTAAAGCTACACAGAACTTATCACTCTTAGTGAACATACCATGCTCTTTTGTTACTCTGAGATATTTGTACACGTAAATCTAGAGGAATTTCTGTCTGAGAAAAATCCACCTTCCTCTGCCTGAAAAACGTCTCCTTATTTGTTTTGTCATCACTTACATATCAACAAGTGTTTACTGAGCCTACAACGTGCAGAGAACTTTGGTAGCTAACATAATATGATCTTTGTGCTATCAGTAAGTCTTTGTACTAAGAATTTTACTCTTTTTTTACCTTCTTTAAAAATATAAACATTTCTGGGAAAGTAGAATATTAAATCTTTTATACATTAATGAGGCTTAATTTATAAAACTGTTTTTGTCAATGACAGAAAGATCATGTGGCAAGAAGAAGAAATAGTGATGAGAGAGTAGAAGGAATCAAAGAACAAGGAAATAGGAGTGGATACTGAGAATAAGTGGCCTGTTAAAATTTTCTCTAGCCTGGCAAAAATGCCGTTGTCTACAAGTAGTAGGCTTAGCTGGATTATAGCAAGAGGAGAAATTGTCAAGGCATAGATAAGGTTGATCACCCCAGGGTTGGATCTGAATAATCTCAGAGACATGTAGTATGTCAAAAGTAAAAGCAAGTCTAGAGTTTTAAGGGAAAGAATGTCTGGAGGTTGTGTCTGGAGGCTTTTGGACTGTTGGGAAGGGTTGCTACTGGCATCTCATGGTTAGAGGCCGGAGATGTGGCTAAACATCCTACAATGCGCAGGATAGCCCCTCAACGAGAAAGAAATACGCAGACCAAAATGTGAGTAGTGCTGAGGTTGAGAAACACTGGATTAGATGAAGATAGTATTTTTGATTTTATGTAACACTGCTGTCTTAGGTTGAGTTCCTCCAAAGAAGAGCCTGAGACAAGGACTTGGGTGCAAGAAGCAAGAGTGAGGGGATGGACAGAACAGCACAGAGAAAGAGGAAAAGCCAAGATAAGGGGGCATTATTGAGGCCGCAGTTGTGGATAACAGAGGCTGCATTCCATTAGGATCTTCTGAGGAACATTCAGGATGGCTTTCTGAATTGTCTTCCCAAGATAGATGGGAGAGGGTAGCATTTACCCACCAAACCCAACCCTGCATTGTGTGAGGGATTTCTGGAGGCTTAAATGCCCTCACAGATCCAGGCTGTGCTTACAGGTGGGCTGAGTGGGCTCTCGTGCACTGGAGGAGGTCCCGGAGCAGAAAGAGAAAAGATGTGCTACGCACTCTACGAGAGAGATTTGGTCAGTCTGAGCCGAGTCTGCGTTTGCATGGAACTGTCCACCACACCTGCAGCTGAAATCAGAGTGGGCTTCAGAGATTGACAGGGGGCACCGGAGTGGTGTCCACTCTTCTACAGTTGGTTGCTATAGTTGGTTTAGGGAAAGTGCAGTTGTTTTCTTTATAGTGTAGTTTGTTAGAATACTGACTATGTTTCCCAGAATTGATAATTTGGTTCATTCTATTTTGGTTGCCTATTTACTATATATCAGAAAATGTTTACTCAGGGCTAAGCCTGAAGGCCTAGTGGTTGACGTTCAGCACGCTCTGCTTTGGGGGCCTGGGTTCTGTTCTGGGGTGTGGAAACACACCATTCGTCTGTCACTGGCCATGCTGTGGTGGTGGCTCACATACAAAAAAGAGGAAGATTGGCAGTGGATGTTAGCTCAGGGTGAATCTTCCTTAGCAAAATAAATAGATAGATAAATATGGTTTAATCATCAAATTGAGACCATAAACAAGATTTAGGGGCATAAGATTATTAAAAAATTGCTTAGGACTTCAGTGCCTTCTTCGTTAATGAAACATATTCAGGATAAAGTGGTCATTTTCTAAATATATATTAAATCCTCTTCTTCCACAATCTAAAGTTAATAAACAGCATTTATATAAGGACTATTATCTATTTTAAAGATTTAAATATATTTTTAATATTTCTAACCAATTATGCTGTTTGTCATTCCTCTCTTTGTTCTCTTTCTCTTCTTCCCAAGTGAAGAGTACCAAGTGAGTAGGTGTAAGGCCATGGGAATCAGGAAAGTTTGTATCACGCTTTAAGGTGTCTGTTGATATTAGAAACTGCATCCTAGGTTTGGATCTTGACACAGGCTTATTACACTAATTTGTATTTTCCATCGGCTGTGCATAAAACAGAGGAAAATGTGATCCAAACTTTTATTCCTAATGCCAGTCAAGTACATATCCAGCATATATTGGAACCTGAATAGACAGGCCCTTTCTGTGTACATTACACTTAAATTATAGTAAGCAATTCCACCTAGAAACAGGCAACCCTACAAGGCCTAAAATTAACATAACTGGTTATTAACTCCCTTGCTTCAACAGAGAAGCTTCTCACAGAACAATCTAGAATCAGTGCAGGATCACCATTTCCTGGGATTGTGGAGGAAAGCAAAGTGATTTCTGTATCCCAAGTCCAACATAAAATATAATAGTGGCTGCCAACATTTACTAAAAGACCAGCCAGTTATTTGCCTACTTGGTATCAGATCTACTTCCTGCCCTTCCCCTTTCCCAGCTAACTACAATTCCCAGACTCCCTTGCCAACTGGCTCCTAGCAAGTTTCAGAAAAGAAGGCACTGATGGAAGATTGGAGGGCTGGAGCTAGGGTATAATATCCCATGTTTATATGTTTCCAGTGGGGTTTCCAGAAGTGGCTATGTCTTTCTCATGGTTCCAGCTTCTTCCAGAAAGCTCCACCTTGTAGGCTCTGTTAAAACTACCTCCTCAATTTGCCTTCCAGTCCTATGGGGTGGTAGAGACTTCCTGTTTTTGTTAATCTCTGGATTGCTTCATGGTCCCCTGTTTAACCTTCCAGCACTTCCAACATATTTGAAAATAGATTCCCAGGGTTTGATTTCTCTGTCTGGATCCTGGTTGTTCTAAGCACTTTACATATATTAACTTTCTAATCTATATAACAATTCTATGCGTTAGACACTATTATATCCCCCATTTTAGAAATGGATAAACCAAGGTAAATAGAAATTAATTAGCTTATTCAAAGTCTAACAGAAAGTGGTGACCTGAGCCTAAACTCTTAAGCACTAGATCATATTGCCTCTCATTGAAATCAAATCATTCACCCTTGACTTCAAGCATTTCTAACTGAAGAATTCTTCCCTGAACTCTGAGCTCAGGGTCATCGGCATCCTGCCAAATGTCTCTGGTGATGTTCTATTTTTAGTAGGGCAAGTGGCCAAAGGACTGCTTGTGTTACCCTCCATGAACCCTAAGATCCATTTTGCTTTCTCTCTTTTATATGTTTTCTCCCCCTCCATGGCCTCTACAGGCCTCCTACCAGAGTTACTCACTGGGTTCTCTTGGTTCCATCAGTGCACTCAGTGTATCCAGAGGTTGCCACCTGCTCCAGTTTTGCTCCCTGTCTCATTCTAGCCCTTTGCCAGTTCCACTGGTGCATAAGAACAGATCAGAGATACATCACATAGGAGCACATTGATTTTTCTAGTGATGAATTGAATGCTTCCCATAAGAAGCATAACATTTTTATACTTACTGGCTCTCCACTTAGGATTATGTGAATATAGCATGTAATTTTATATTTAGTATAGATATTAATATTAATGTCTATTTTTTCCCCTTATTGTCTTCTTTGTTTGAAATGCCCTTTTTGCCACTCTCCTTCTGGTGAAACCTTACTCATTTGGAGAGGCAAGGTCCAGCTTAAATGCTGTCCATTCTGGTAATCTTCCATGACTTCGCCCTCTGCTTAACCCTTCCCTAGATAGAATAAATCACCTCCTACCTGTTGGTTCCATATCACCCTGTTCACCCCTCTGATCCACTTCTCAGTGTGTGCATGTTGTCTGTCTCCCAAATAAACTTGACAGTAGACAGCATATCTTTGCTTTTGTGTTTCCTGTCACCTAATACATGTTCAGCAAATTTTCAAGTTGAACCAGAGCAAGCAGTTTTCTTGACCTCTGCTCTAACAAATCTAGGAGATTTGCTGATGACAAGTAAGCAACATTTAGTGAATGCTAAGCAGGTGAAACTATTTTCCTTATAGATTAGGTTTTTGCTCTTTTAACTTAATATGTTATAAAATGGGAGATTTGGTGATTTTCATGATGAATAATTTGTATCCTAGATGCTAAGTTCTAACCCAAAAATGTGTGTGTGTGTGTGTTTGTGTGTGTGACAATGGACAAATTTACTTGAACATCTTCTTTCTTTTTTCTTGTAGACAACCATCTCACAACATTGTTGTGAGGAAAGATGACTGAGTGATAGCTGAACAATGTTTTGGAAATATAACCAAATTCTTAAGAAATACTCGATGATGGTGATTCATGCTGAATCAACAATAGGTTATAAATTGGTTTATTTTTAATGGGAACTATGTGATGTGGAAAGAGTTTACTGTTTTGGTGGCAGGGAGAAGTAATCAATATGTATAATCTTAGTTTATGCACACATGGGTTGGGGCTGGGTATTATGTGTGTGAATTACCAAAATATGGTTAATTAGTTATGTGGCCATTTGCCAAATAGTTAAATGGTTTACTGAATGGCTAATATGAGTTAGTTAATCATTAAGAAGTTTGCAATTTCCAGACCAGTTTATTCCCAGTCTTATTACCTTCACGTGGTTTATTAAGTTGTTCATTTCCCAAAGTAGTTTAGCCCCTGCATAAATAGATCCTTTGCAGTACCAAAAAGTATGATATTTATATTTTTTTCATCATGGGTCATCCAGTGTAGTCCAGAAAGCATGATCAAAGTACTATAGCCGATATGAATGACTGGTCCATAATTTTCCCTAGCTTTAGGTCTGTAAATACCAGTGCTCCATCCCATGCTTTCACTGGCTTACATCATGGCCACTGAGCCAATTCTTTTCCTTTTTAAATTTTTAAACCTGTTTATTCATTACAACATGGTCTCTCTTTCTTCCATTAATTTATGTTAAAGTGAAAACTTTAGGCCCATGATGCCTGATAAAAAGCATACAAGTGATTTGACTAGGAGTACAGCAAGAGTGCTAAACAAGAGTATCACACAATTAGTGAAATTGAAAATTTTTGTTGGCTGGAGGCAAGAGAGCATGCAAAAGGAAATGTATAAGAAACCAGATTGTAAAACTCAGCAGGATTTTAGACATGGGTGGAAGCCTTTTGACATTACAAAGGGCAATATAAACATTGCTACAGCTGGGAAGAAGTGACCATCTATTGTATAAACAGGGGCTGCGCTGACTGTGAGCAGTGCATCATGGGACTTTAGGATATCTGAAGAGAATGAAACAACAGCTAGGGTACAAAAATCAGGAACGCAGAAATGTGTCTCCAAAAAGTTACAAGTGGAGCATGCCAAAACATACATATAAATGCAAATATAAACACAAATATGTACACATACATATAAAGTTATTGTTGGTTTTTATTAATATGAGACCACACTCTGCACAGTACTCTGCAGCTAGTTTTCCTAAGTTAACAATGTATCATTGAAAGCACTCTCTTCATATATAGATCTAACTCATTTGACTATCAGCAAGGATGCCAAGACAATTCAATAGGGAAATAGCAGTCTTTTCAACAAATGGATAACTGGATATACATATGCAAAAGGATGAGTCCACACCCCTTTCTTACACCATAGACAAGAAATTATTTTAAGTGGATCATATTGCTTAAACGTAAGAGCCAAAATTATAGAACTATTTGAAGAAAACATGGGAGTAAATCTTCACGACCTTGGGTTAAATAAAGCCTTCTTTGATATGACACCAAAAGCACAAATGACAAAAAAACAACAGATAAATTGGACTTCACCACAATTAAAGACTTTTGTGCTTCAAAGGACCCATCATAAATGTGAAAAGACAGCCCAGAATGGGAGAAAATACTTGAATATTGTATCCCTGATAAGGGACTTATATCCGGAATATATAAAAAATGCTTGCAACTCAACAATAAAAAGAGAAATAATTAAAAGTGGGCAAAGGATCTGAATAGACATTGCTCCAAAGAAGATATACAAATGGCCAATAAGCACATGGAAAGATGCTCACTAAATATTAGGGAACTGCATTTCAAAATCACAAGATACCACTTCACATCCACTAGGTTGGCCACAATCAAGAAGACAGACAATAGCAAGTGTTGGTGAAGACGTGGAGAATTTGGAATCTTCATACATTGCTGGTGGTAATGTAAAATGGTGCAGCCTCATTGGAAAGCAGTTTGACATAAACATAGTTACCATAGGACCCAGCAATTCTACTCCTAGGTTAAACCCCAGAGAAATAACATGTCATACAAAACTTGTTCATGATTGTTCATAAGAGCGTTTGTCATTATAGCCGTAAAGTGGGAACAACACAAATGCCCATCAACTGATAAATGGATAAATAAAATATAGAATAACTGAACAGTGAATATCATTTGGCAATAAAAAGGCATGAAATACTGATACATGCTACAACATGGATGTATGTTGAAAACTTAATGCCACGTGAAAAAAGCCAGTCAAGAAAGACCATATATTGTATAATTCCACTTATATGTAAGTCCAGTGTAGGCAAATCCATACAGACAGAAAGTAGCTTAATGCTTTGCAAAGACTGAGAGAGTTGGAGGGAAATGGGAAGTGACTGCTGGTGGATATGAAGTTTCTTTTTGGGACAATGAAAATGTTCCAAAATTGATTGTGGTGGTGGTTGCACAACTCTGTGAATATACTCAAAACCACTGAATTGTATACTTTAAAATGGTGAATTTTATGGTATGTAAATTGTATCTCAGTTTTTTAAATCCATAACTTTATCATGTTTGCAAAGTTCTTTTTGCTGTGTCAGATAACATATTCACAGGTTCCCAGGATGAGGATGTAGACATATGTGTGGGGGCCATTATTCGCCTACCACATTTGGATTGTGTGGAAGTAGCTGAGGCAGTCAGACCTGAAGAGACCTTGCTATACTCTGAGTAGCAATACAGCCCTAAAGAGCACGGGGCTGTAAATGAGGTCAGGATGGTAATACTGCTCAGCAGATGTCCGCATGGAAAGATGAGGATAGAAGACAAGACATTCTGCCTCTGCTTCTCTCTTACCACTGAGATATCGTGATACCTCAAAAGGTCCTCTATGTTATTCAGGTCTTTGTTATGGTGTCTTTTGCAACCAATATTTCAAATGCTTGAGCAGACTATCCTTTTTCACATGTGCCTGATTCCTTGTGTTCTTTAAGAAAGTCTCCCTTACCCCAAGGCTGGAACTATTCCCCTAATTTTTCTTCCATTATGTATTTTTTCCCTTTAAAAATTCAATCTGTGTAAGATAAATTTTTGTCAGTAATGTGAGTTAGGGATCTGCGTTTGTTATCTTTTAATTGGATAGCCATTTATGCTAACACCATTTGTTAAGTAATCCATCTTTTTCTCTCTGAATTAGAGACCTTAGTCATATATTAAATTCCCGTATATACCTCTATCTACTTCTGAGCTCTCTTAGGTGTTTCACTGATAGCTTTTACTTTCAGGAATAAAAACCTAATGCAGAAAGAAAATTACATAAATAAAACCTCTATTTTATTACAGACTTTGACAATGAGCACAATTGCAAAGTACAGAAAAGTAGTTTGGGCCATTTTCTTTTGCTGCTGTCACACTGCCATTCACATAGGCCTTATTTGTATAGGCCTGATTTGCATTGTACAATCTTAGAAATGCAAAGCAAGATTGTGTGTACATGTGTTTCTGAGGTACTTTTGCACAGAGCTGCACGCTCAAATAGATGCCATCTGAAATGCAAATTGGGAGGTTCTGGGAAGCTTCTTTGCTTGAAAATATCCTCTTTACAGAAGCAGGCTGGCTGAGACAGCTCCCATTACACTTACTCTCTTGTGATAAATTTACCATCTATAGACGTTTACTCTCTTGTCTGAGGAGTCGAACACAAAACCATGACATCCACCACCATGTTAGACATGAAAATAGATTTGGTAGCATTATGGAATGAAAAAGAATTCTATTCAATAAATTTTCTTAGAGTCATTAAATATTGAGGAAAATGGGAAAGATTTCAAAAATCACGACTTTCTCTTAGAAGAAAACAGGTTCTTATGAATTTATTATCCTGGAAGGAAATTTCAAGAGAAAATCCATGCAGATCAGTGACTTGATTTAGCTCTGTCGATCTTTTTTTTTTTTTTTTTTTTTTTAACCTTTGTAGGCCTTGCTATGATTCTTGACCGTTGCTTATTTGGAACCATAATGAAAAAACATTTTTTTTTTTTTTTCCCTGAGACTGCATGCTTTCAGGATGAATTTGTCTTTCTTCATCTGAAATTTAAGATCTGAGTCACATAAACATTTTGTTTTTCGAAACTTAACTTGTCATCTTGAAGGGAAACCTACCATTTAAAAACCTGGACATTTCTCCTTTAACCCATTTCATTGAAAGGGCATCCAGCAATGTGGTTAGTTACGCAACGACCCTGAATTTACTCTGTTCTTTGCTTTTTGCGATGCCATATGTCGCAAACATGGTAAGACAGAAATAGCCAAGTTATATTAAGAAGGAATGTGTCCTAAACAAATTAATTAGAGTAACAATTTTCTTTTTGAGATCACTTAGTTTCTTGGAACTCTTAATAGCGTCTGTGAAAGGAGTATTCTCTATTTAGTAAATTACTCATTATTTAACATAGGAATGCAATAGACAATTTTCTTTTCTTGGCTTTTTCTTAGACTCCGTTCAACAGAAGGTCTGTTTTCTGTAGATGTTTTTCAATAGTAACCTTATTTCATTTTTGTTCTCATGCTACAACTGAAGCCATTTGAGCTTTCTCTTATCCTGGGCCCTTTTTTTTTATACCGTTGTAAAGGTACACAGTTATTCCTACCTTTGGAATATTTCGAATATTTGGAAAATAGAAAAAAAAACTAAGATTGGGGCATACATATAATTATAAAGCAATATTCATCTGTGTTTATCTGATTATTGGCCAATGCCAAGATACCCATTATGGATCTGTTTACTAAAATTGTTCTTAAAAACAGTTTTAAATGTGTCCCACTATAGAGTATAGAAGGAAACATTTTCTCAGCAGTTTTTAGATGCATTATCTCCCAGTGATGAAAGGCGTGGAAACATAAGACAACAACAACAACAACAAAAGTGTAATAGTGTATGGCTGCAACCCTGACTCTCTCTTCAGAATTTCAACCATCTTGAGTGTTTTTACTTGGTCAGTCAAGTGCCCAGCTCCATTGCATTTATGGATATAGAGATGAGCCATCTGAAGAGACTTCCTCAGCCTGAGGACTCCTTTCTGAGAAATGTTGACAACATCTTGAAGTGGAATGAGGAGTAACATAAAACATTTAACAGAAGATTCTATTTAGGGGTATAGACCACGGACAGTAGGGACAGTTAAAGACTAGTTTTATTAAGTATTTAGTATAGATCAAAGACTATGGGATAATGGTGCAGTTGTTCCTTAGGGCTGCTGTGTTTATTTCCATACACGTCATAGAAAAATAGCATGCAGACAAAATATTTAATTTTAGCCAGTGTTTAAAGGCAGCTTGACATTTTTTCTAAGTCGAACATGAGTTCTAATCTGAGATAAACTCTTCCTCTTGGTTATAAGCTTAACTGTCCACCTCATTCTAGTTGATTTTGTAAAATAGCCAAATGATTTTTAATTTGCCCAATAGTGACTCTAACACACACATGCCATTCATGGAATTATTTTATGAATATTCTAAACTTATTAAAAAGTTTTTTCATGAACTTGTTTGTTCCATATACTGACCATTTCTGATGTGAAAAATCTCAAGTTCTTGCCATTAAAAATCAAATATCATCTTTTACATTATTTTTTCAAGAAGAACTTTCTCAACTGTTTATTGCATTTGGTAATAATATAGTTCATCTATCATCTATTATAGACATTTATGGACCAAATGAAATCTATTTACTCAGAGATTTGGATGAATGTTATATTTTTCTATTTTAATTGCAGCTAGGAAAATGGAGTGCCATTTTGCAAATGAATTTGTAAGGTTAGTATTGTTGATATTTCAATACCCACCAGTCAAGCAGAATATTGTTGAAATTTGACTCCTTTCTGACTCATACACACGACGTAAACACAAGCAGAAAAATTAAGTAATTGACACTTTTGCATAAAATTAAATAAAACGAATCAGTATGGATCGAGATTTATTAGGACTATAAAGTAATTAGACCAGTTTTAGAGTTGTTCAATCTCATTATGTTCTAGTCACACCCTGTATATGTAAATTCAATGTGAATTTAAAACTTCCTAAAAAATTTTAATCAAAAATATACTAGCCAATGAGATAACCTACTCCACTATACTGAAGGAGTAGCTTTATTTTCAGATTTCACTGAATCTAAGATTTTTTCTGTTGGAAGATACACCTTACATACTACCAAGAAAGAAAAATATTCTAACTAAACTGTGACATACTACTTACTTATAATTTTGATTTTATACTTAAAAAAGAGCTATTTTAAACTCATTTACATATATTTTTAAAATTTCTCTTGGCCATTCATGTAAAAATAAAATATAATAAAAATTTATCATACTCCTCAAACATCTTTGCATTCCAAGTCCTATTCTTCTGAATCACTTTTACATTCAGAATTGTCACTGTCTTCTTTTCCCCATGCATATCATCTTTTGTGTCATCAAGAACGTTGGTATTACAGCTCTTCTTAAAATAGTGTTCCAGTATCATCTCCAGTATTTTCTTCCACGTCATGGACACTCAACCTGCTCATTTTGAAGTTGGCAAGAAGATTTCAGGAAAAGGTTTTTAGACAACAACCAGTCTCTGTCTGATATATTATAGGATGCCACCTATTGTAAGAGGTCCTCACTTCAAAAAAGTTAAAAAATGGGAAAATGTGTGCCTTAGAATCAATGAAATATGATATTAATATTGCTTACTTTTTCTATAATTGCAGAAATTTAAAAATTTGTAGCAAAACTTTTCTACATACCACATTTGTCTCCATACTATCTGGGGCTCCTTTGAGTAAGTCCCTGCCGATAAACATAGAGAAGTGCCATACAAGAAGCAACTCAATTTGCAAAACAGCCTGCATTTCAGAGTTTCATTCTGTGGCTTATTAAGGGTCATGATACAGAAGCTCACTAGGAATTGCTGACCTATGAAAGCAAAAAACTAGGTGGTAGTTCCGGGGATTCAAAGGCTAGTAAGGAATTCAAGAATAAGTAAGAGTTTTTACTTTATGTACTCCATTGAAGAATACAATTATAGGCTTTTCTGTTATTTTTAAATCTCTAAATTCAGAATTTTGTCATGTTAATTAAAAACTTCAATGGTTCTGACATGATTTAACAACGGAATTGCATATAATCTTACATTCACCATCTTGTTTGAAGGATTGACAAAAAGAAAATTCCAGACTTTCAGCAGATTTTTAATTTCCTTAGCATGCTTAATTTGGAGACATTATTTTCAAATCATTTCTTGCTTTGTCCATAATATTTTAATTCTTTATGGCTTGTCTCCTTGAATCAGCAGTCAAATGTCCCTTGAGCTGGACTTTGGCTTCAACTGCCTCTGTGAAGGCAGTCACAGCATATTACATCTTGGATATAGCTGGTTTCAAAAATTACTGTCTGTCTCTTTGGTTGCTCAAATATTTTTTACATTAATTCTTAATCTCATTTGCCTTCAAGAGAGTGTACCTTCAAGAGAGAACCCCAAGTGTTCTTCACAAAGGACATTACTACAACTGGCTCCTAAAAGAGCCTGTCTCTTTAGACTGGCTTTCAAATAATTATCTCCTATAGAGAGATTTTTAGACTCTTTCCACTCCTATTTCCCCTTACCATTCAGCTCTCACCCATATGAAACTAAGATTTGTTTGTCTTTGGATGGCATTTAGATCATGATGAACTAATGAGTATTTAGGACTCAGATTTATAAAATTTGGGTGGAATTCAAATAACAGAATTTTCTGAATATAAATCTTTGAAATCTTTAAAATGATGTCTCATTCTACTCTTTGTGAAAGAAAAGAAAATAGCCAAATTTGTTTTAGTCAGTTTTGGTAATTTGAGTTGCTCTAATAATCTCCAAAATCTCAGTGACATATCAATAAAAGCTCATTTCTTGCTCATATAAATTCTTGCAATTTGCCAGGTGCTTGTGCCGTGCCTTCCAGAAGCCAGGCTCCTTCCATCTTGTGGCTGTATCTCTCTCTTATTCCTTGGAGTCTCATCTCTTTAGACAGTTCATGAGAGAATAGAGAGAGAATCACATGAGGTAGGATTTTAAGAGGATTGTGCTTGCTTTCAAGTGATATGGTAGAGATGAAATAATGGTGAAGACAGAGATAGGCATATCATTTTTAAAATATTTGTTTGTAAGAAAAATATCAGATGATTCTTCTAAACCTGACTAACTTTTTTCTTTCCTCCACCTCTTTTAGTGTTTGCTATGTAGATAAGATTGGCTTCCCAAGTGGGCAGATTTTGTGTTTTAGGATTCATTGCTTGGTTTCAAGGAATGGAGCATCCTGTTTTATTCTTTTAGTTGAAGGTTTGTGAGCAAATGGACAATCCTTAGTCTTTGGAACTATGATAGATACTGATAGAAGCTCAATGGAACAATGCATTCCCAGGCTATGCTTATTCTATCTTGGACAGTAATAGAACTGTTTTCCCATGAAGTCAAGAATGGGAAAGATTATGCTATTTGAAAGTGTAAAGTTGGGGAATTAGATTCAAATCACCAGGAATTCTTTTTGTGGAGAGGATAGTTAAATTTGATGAGTTGTGCGAAGGCCTCCTCTTTCATCACCAACCTATCTTACTGCTTGAAATTGAGTCTTTTAGATTGAGGCTTTGTATCTCTAGGAATCTCCCTTAAAGTACAGAGGAACACAGGAGAGATAGTAAGATCAGTCATTAAAAGAATTATTAAAAGAATACTATTTCTGGATGAGATGGGAAAAGAGAATGAGCATGCTAAGCATTTCAGATAAATTAACCCATGGAATAATTGATGCTCAATCAGTTCATTCAAAAATGTCCATTAAGAATCAATGATGTGCCTTCCACTCTGTTAGAATCTGGTTATACCCAGATACTTGAAACACTGTCCTTGACTTCAAGGACTCACAGTCTAGTAGGCAAGGCAGACAAGTAAACAGAAAACTGTGATACAGTGCAAGTGCTCCTAAAGCCTGTCGAGTTGGTGTGCTTATCCCCATTTCACAGAAAGAACAGTTCTTGCTACCCATAGAACGACATCTTATTGAATTAGGAGTGGGTACAGAAAAGGGAAACAGAGGAACCATACAGTGTCTGGAAATTAATAGGTGGTTAGTAAATACCGATTTGGGTCTTCTTCTGCTTTGTGCTTACAACGGTCACCACTTATGGAAATGAAAAGGATTTGTAGGACTATATTCCAGTTTTTCCACTTATAAATTACACATTCTGATTTTGTACAATATAGTCAGAAGTGAGATTTGAAATATTTAACAACCTGTAGAGCATGGACATTGACCAAACAGAATGGACACAGCCATTGCACTCGAGCAGAGTCTTGGATATCCTATGCTATGACAGGCAATATGCCTTTATTTGTTGTAAAGTAGAGATAACTAGTGTCTAGGGGAGGGGCCTCGTAAGCTAGGGTGGTTGTAGGTCACCTGGGTAGTTTCAGGTAGCAGCTATTTGCTAACTTATGCAAAAGTGTTCAAATATTTTAACAACTGGTTTGCCATTCTAGTGTGTAGGGCTGAATGTCAACACTGAGAAAGAATACAGGAAACTACGAAGCGGAGGAGTCAAAGTTATTGTGAAAAATTGATGCCCGTTAAACTAAAGCGAGATTTCTTCTTGGCATCTGGATGATTTTATGATTCTTAGAATTATTAAAAACTAAGAATCAGCCACAATTATATATTAAGAACAATACAGTACAGCTGGATATTTCCCACTTCCGCTCAGGTATTGTCAAGGTTTGAAGGTTTGCAGTATGGTAGGCCTGGAGAAGATGGAGAAAGATGTGGTAAGAAATAACCACCATTTATAATCACAAAGGAT
This sequence comes from Equus caballus, assembly GCF_041296265.1. Taxonomy (NCBI): domain Eukaryota; kingdom Metazoa; phylum Chordata; class Mammalia; order Perissodactyla; family Equidae; genus Equus; species Equus caballus. The sequence goes on from NC_091704.1 coordinate 46,153,139, forward strand.
TTAAAATATAATAAGAGAGAGAAGAATATGCATACATACCTGAAGAGCCAATACTATTAGAAGAGTTAAATGAAAATTTAATGTGGAACCATAGGAAATATTATAGGGAAATATTATCACTCCCTTAAAAAGAGGTATATAGTTATTGACTTTTCTGAGCATAGATGTGATATCATTGTGTAACTGGTGTAGTCAAAGAAAACCTAATGATGAATGTGGGTCTTACACGGATCCCAGAAGGAGGAGCAATAGCTGGAAACTATAAAGCTTTTAAAACAGGGTAGACAACGTGAGAATTTGGAGACGTCTGAGTAGACCATTCCAACTAAAGTAGAAGCATTAGTAATTGGGAATAGTACATAAAAAAGTGGGGAAAAATAGGGCCAGATAATGGAGAACTGGAATGCCTAGCTAAACACTACAGAGCACAGACTATCCAGAGATTCTTAAGGGCTTTTGAGCAGAGTCATGACAATAATTAAAAATCATATCCCAAAATTACTGATGTGCACTTGACAGGAAGGGCTCAGAGTTCCATTGTGTTTGGTATAGGGGCGAAAATGTTGCAAAAAAATCTGTTTGTTTCATTTGAATAATACTTCTACCACCTAAATTTCTTTTATCTATATAACATTTCTGAGAAATAAAGGTTGAGGAGGTAGCCTGTGTATAAACATAATTTCCCTCATTTTATAAAAAGTGAAGCTGACATACGTATACATATATAGAGAGAAACAGAGAGAGATTAAAAGATTAGATGCATTGTTCTATATCACACTTTTCAGTCATAAAAGCATACAATTCAATTAGAGCTTATCTAAAACCCAGGTTCCTACATACTAGCCCAGAAATCTCTTTATTATACTCCAAATTGTGGATTTAAATTGTGTAGGAATTGGATGGGGTAGGATGAGGACTTAAAAATTCATCACTACTCTTCCTGTTAGATCCAGAATCTTTAATTTCCTGTCCAACTGACTCAGTGGGTAGTGAAAAATGGGGATAGAAAGTTCAATAGCTGTAACCACCATTTCTGCCCACATGCGCCACAGGACTTCTTATAAAGTTTGTCTGATCAAAAATAAACTTACCAACTGTTTATTTAGAAGGCAAGGGTTTAGTGCCTTCATGTTTGTGAACATTTTTATGAGGAACAGAGTAGGAGAGCCCAGTGTCAAGGACAGAACGTCTTGGATCCTGGAGAGACAGTCCTCGCTTATGAAAATGTTCCAGAGAGGACTTTCTCATCTTCCTGGACTCCAAGAAATTAGGTGTGCGGCACAGTTGGGATGAGCCCTCCCTCCCCCTGCGACTGATAAAGCACTGCTCTTTGCAGCCTGGGAGGCTTGGGAACAAAGACATGTCTACCTGGAGCCCAGACAAGGGACTGACAACTTGCCAAGTAGCAAACTAGTATTTTGCTGCATCCATAGCATTGATGCCATTTAAACATACACTAATAGCTGGACATGAGCCTTACACCTTATAGAGCCTTGAGGAATTAAAAAATATATATATATATAGTAACACTACCAAGGAACCTAGAAGCCAGAAAGAAAGAAGCAGCAGAAAACCCAGAAAAGGCAACTCTTTGTTAACGGAAGTATGAAAGGAGATAGGCACGTTTGAATAATAACTCCAATGGTTAATTTTATGTGTCAACCTGATTGGGCCATGGGGTGCCTAGATATTTGGTCAAATATTATTCTGCGTGTGCCTGTGAGGTTGTTTTAGGATGAGATTAACATTTAAATCAGTAGACTGAGTAAAGCAGATTCCTTCCCTCATGTGGGTGGACCTCATGCAGTCAGTTGAAGGCTTGAAGAGAAGAAAAAGGCTGACCTTCCCCTGAGTGAGAGAGAATCCCTCCTGCCCAAACGCCTTCAAATTGGGACGTTGACTTTTTCATGCCTTCAGACTAGAACTGAAACACTGGCTTCTCCTGTGTTTCAAGCCTGCCAGCCTTCAGACTGGGACTATACCATCAGCTCTCCTAGTTGAGTGTGTGTGTGTGTGTGTGTGTGTGTGTGTACATCCTATTGTTTCTGTTTCTCTGAGGCACTCTGGTCAATATAATAAGCAGCATATTCAAAAAAAAAAAAAGAGAAAAGGAATTAATGCAGTCTTTTTTTTTTTTTTTAACTTTTTTTCCGTTTTTTTTATCCTGAGGAAGATTAGCCCTGAGCTAACATCCACGACCAATCCTCCTCTTTTTGCTGAGGAAGACTGGCCCTGAGCTAATGTCCGTGTCCATCTTCCTCTACTTTATACGTGGGATGCCTGCCACAGCATGGCTTGACAAGCTGTGTGTAGGTCCGCACTTGGGATCTGAACAAGCGAACCCTGGGCTGCCAAAGCAGAACGTGCGAATTTAACTGCTGTGCCACCAGGCCAGCCCCCTTTTTTTAACTTTTGAGCAATTGAGTTGAAGGAGAGTAGATGACCATTGAGAACTTAATTAGTGGCCTGAAATACCAAAAGGATGAAAGACCTCAAAACTACAATGAAAAATATAGAGAAGCAAATTAAGAGGGAAAACGTAAGAATACTAGAGGATGTGTCTAGGAGACTTGATATGCAAAAAGTGAAAGTTAGGGAAGGAGAAAAAAGAACAGCAATAAAAGAGGGGCAATAATTTCATAAATAAAAAAAATAAAATGGCACCAAATTAAATAAAGACTTGAGCTGGCTAACTGAAAGAGCTCACTGCATCCCAGTGATAGCTGATGAGAAAGGTCATCCATACGGACAAAAGCCTGTACAATTCCAAGAATCTAAAATTTAAGAAAAAAAGTCTTAAGAGCTTCCAAACAGAATGTGTGGGTAATTCATAAAGGAAAAAGAATCCAATTAGAATTAAGCTTTTTTTTTTCTCTAATATAGGAGGCTATACAATGGTAGTGCTTTCTACAGGCTGCTTAGAGAAAAGAACTGTAACTCAGGAATCTTGTACCCTGATAAGATATTATGAACATGTTGGAATGAATGTATTCCAGCTAAGAAAATACTTGACCAAAAGCCTGAGACCAAACGATAAAACAAGAGATACATCAAGGGGCTGGCCCGGTGGTGAAGCGGTTAAGTGCGCACTTTCCGTTTTGGCGGCCTGGGGTCTGCCAGTTTGGATCCAGGATGCAGACATGGCACCGCTCATCAAGCCATGCTGTGGCAGGCATCCCACATATAAAGTAGAGGAAGATGGTCACGGATGTTAGCTCAGGGCCAGTCTTCCTCAGCAAAAATAGAGGGATTGGCAGATGTTAGCTCAGGGCTGAGCTTCCTCAAAACAATAAAACAAAATGGAGATACGTCAAGATAGGTGAAAACAAAAGAAAGGAAAAATGCTAAGCAAAATATTTTAGAGGAAAATATAACAACAATCTGGAACTAAACATACCGAAAAATTCCAGCAAAACAGAGAGGTTGGGTAGGGATGGAAGGGAGGTAAAGCAATATCGTCTTAAAGTTCTTATCTGGGTCAGGCTGGAATGGGGAAGCAAATGTATTCTAAAGTCTCATTTTATTGGGGTGGAGAAGAAGCAGTAAAGAGAAATAGTTATTTACTTGTTTTTGCATAATCATAGGGAACCTATTTGAGTGTTGGAAAAGAAAAAACATATACCAGTGAATTGGAAACTTACAATAAGTATTTCAAATTAACAAGGAAGAAAGGGGAAAGTATTTGATCAAGTCAGTAGAAATAAGGAACAAGAAAGGATAATAAATAGCAAACATAAAATAAAACAAGAAATAAATCAAGTATATTAATTGTTAGTGCTAATTAAAATGGACATACTTGTGAGACTGGCCCTGTGGCATAGTGGTTAAGTTTGGCATGCTCTGCTTTGGAGGCCCAGGTTTGTAGGTTGAGATTCTGGGCACAGACCTCCACCACTTGTTAGCCATGCTGTGGTGGTGACCCACATATAAAGTGGAGGAAGACAGGCACAGATGTTAGCTCAAGTCTAATCTTCCTTAAGCAAAAATTGAGGAAGATTGGTAACAGATGTTAGCTCAGGGCTAATCTTCCTCAGGAAAAAAAAAGACATAGTTGTGCATACCAAACAAAATAGCAGCTGATCATATAAAGCAAAACTATCAGAATGTATGAAATGGGTACACAAACAATTATAGTGAGAGACTTTATATATATGTATATATATCTTTAGAATTAGCAATAGAAAATGATGAATAAGGATATAGGGGAATTATATAATCAACAATTCAAATTCACACATAAATTAAAAACTTCTACTACTTAAAAAGCAAAGATAGATGTGTTGACATGTCCAAAAAAAAAAATTACAAAGTCATTAGTCAATCATGTCTTTGGCCTCAACTAAAACCTTAGCAATGTTATATCAAAGTAGAGAATTTTTTTTTTTTTGAGGAAGATTAGCCCTGAGCTAACATTTGTGCCCATTTTCCTCTATTTTATATGGGAGAGGTCTGCTGCAGCATGGCTTGAAAAGCAGTGCATAGGTCCATACCCAGGATCTGAACCAGCAAACCCTGGGCTGCCAAAGTGGAATGAGCAAACTTAACTGCTGCGCCACCAGGCCAGCCCCCAAAGTAGAGAATTTTACTGTCATATTTTCTGATCCTAATGCAATAAAATTAGAAAAGAATAATAAAGAAGTGATCTAAAAGCTTAAGTACTGGGAAATAGAATAAGACTCTTAAATATCTTTTGTTTGAAAGAGAAAATGAAAAATGAAACAAAAATGAGATTACGTCAGAATCAAAACCATAAGATACAGCTAAAATGGGCTCAGAGGAAAATTTATAGCTTTAAATGCATTAATTATTTAAAAAGAGAGACTAAAAATAAAGGGACTTAGTACTAATCAAGAGAAATTGAAAATGCAAAAATATAACCAAAATAAATTTGGAGGGCACTGATAAATACAAAAGTTGGAAAAATACAAAAAAAAATAGCAAGAATGAATAACTCATTCAAAAGCAGTTTCTTCAGTAAAGCTGATAAACTCATGCAGGTATAATTAAAAAGAAAAACAAAGAGGAATTGAACACATACAAAAATGGAAATGGAAAATAGAGACGTAACTACTGAGAATAAAAGAATTATAAGAGAATACATGTACTTCTATGGTAACAAGTTTGAAAACCTAGAGAAAAGAATGCTTTTCTAGTAATTGCTTTTGAAGAAAAGTAACCAAAGAAGTAGTAAACCTGAGTAGATGAATTAGATAGGATTGAGTGAAAAGATGTTTAAATGTCTGCCAATGGAAAATGCTGAAAGAAAATTTTTTTCAGGACTAATTTTTATGTAACCTTTAAAGGCTAAAAATTTCAATGTAATATAAATTATTTCCAGTCATAGAAAAAGATTGCACAGCCTAATAGAAAACCATGATAAATAAGATACCCAAGAAAAGTAAAGTAAATTATAAATAAGTGTTATCTTTTTCGTATACACACACACAGAGAATCCAGGATCTTATCAAAAGAATAAAGCATGATTAAATAGGGTTTATTCTAAAACTGTAGGCCTGGTTCAGTATTAGCTTTGTCAACATAAATAATTATATCAAAAAATTTAAATAGAAATTCTAGAAATATATCAATAAGTACTAAGGCCTTATTTAGCTTTTGAAAAGGTAATTATCTTTCGGCATATTGACCAAAACTCAACAGTCAACGTGATCCTCTCTGGTGAAAACTTAAAGAACTTTGCATTAGAATTAGTAGTCATATAGGGCTGCTCACTATTAAAAGTATTTTTCAAAATTAATTTAAAGCTTCTATCAGATGCAATAAGACAAAGAATGAAATAAGCAGTATGATTAATAGCAAAGAACACATAAATGTTTTGCTCATGACTTGAGTTAATATCTAGAATCTAGTTAAAATAAAAAGGAAAAACAAAACAACTACTCGAATTGAGAAGAGACTTTGTTAAGATGTTAGGGTACAACATAAATATTAATTAAGGTTAAGGAAAATTAACAGTTCAGTCATTTAATTAATATCAATGCTAAGAAAATTAATGGCCTTTCCTAATATGAGCAATAACTAACTGTATGAGCAATAACTGAAACAGTAGCATAATTCAGCATATAGCAAAATTTACTTTAGGAAAAAGTCAGTATTTTAGTTCAGTGGAAAGAGGGTAATTTATTTAATAAATAGTACATACATAATTGACTACCCATGTGGAAAAAAATAAATTTTAACCTCTACCTAAAGCATACATTGTAAAAATAAATGCCAAGCTTCCGCTTCCAGCATAATAGTGTGAAAATCTCCAAGGACCTGCTCACCAGTGAAACTTGTGAAAATTGTCTTTAAAAGGAGCCATTTAAAGTCTCTGGAAATGGCCCTAGGGGCATATTCCAAGTGAAGAAACATTTATTCATGAAAATCTACTAAAACTTGATAAGAACTGCAAGAGTTTATGATATTTGAACAAAACCTCACACTCTCCCCATCTCTCCCAGCTCAGTAAGACAGAAACCATACTCCAGACTGGTACCACCAAGAACAAAGGGCTCTCTCTCCTCCCAGCTCCCAGGCAGAGGTCTACCTTCCTGGGAAGAGCAACACTTAAGAATTTCTTATTCCTTTCCCACCTATTCCTTCTCCCGCCTATCCGTTGCTGAGGCTGGATTCTAGGTGAGTGCGGCTGAGAGGTGGGGCTCTCTTCTTCCACTCAGCCCCTACTCATGGGAGAGTTCTCTATGTACGGCGTGGTGCTGGTGAGAATACTGGGGCCCTGATGGTCCTTACCCTACCTCATGGACTGGGGGTTCCACACTGGGAGAGCCAAGTCCAAGAGACCTTTGATTTCTGCTTTTCTCCCTCCCCAACCCCTCCCCAGTCCACTGAGTGCTCAGCTCCTAGGAGGGTGCTTCACTCAGAAAAGAAGCTCACCATTGTCTTTATAAAAAGGCATTATAAAAGAATACTACAAATAATTGCATGCCAATAAATTAGATATCAGGTATAGTGGAAAAATTCCTAGAAAGACACCAACTACTAAGATTGACTCAAGAAGAAGTAGACAATCTGAACAGAACCATAACATTACTTGATCATAACATTACATTATCTTTTTACTAAAGATTGAATTAGTAATCAAGAAAACTACCCAAAGGCCAGGTTCAAATGGCTTCACTGTTGAATTCTACCCAATTTTTAAAGAAGAATAAATAGCAATTCTCTGCCATCTCTTCCATAAAAAAAGAAACACTTCTCAACTCATTCTATAAGGACTTTATTAGCTCAGAACCAAAACCAGACAAATATATCACAAGAAAATAAAATAGACCAATATCTCTTAGGAATATGGACATGGAAATTCTCAACAAAATACCAACAAACCAAATCCAGCACCATGTCCAACTGAGATTTACCCCAGAAATGCAAAGTTGGTTTAACATTCAAGAATCAATTAATGCAATACAAATAAATTTTTCAAAAATTGAATACTCTTAGATTTTTAATAATTGTGTAACTTTTCTCTTAAATAAAGTGGATATAGTGATATTCATGGGATAATAAAAACAATAAATAAAAAGAATAATAAAAAGAATGAAAAGCAACATCATTCACAAGAGAAAATATGTCGTCTGTGAATATTATGTCCCTCATTATGTCCTGGCACACACAGTGTACTTATTCACTAATCTATTCATTAATCTACTCATTTAAAGTTAATTGAGATCATTCAGTCAATCCATAAGGATCTCCAGACTACTTCTAATATGTGTATATACAGCAGTGTGAAATTGTCAAGAAGCCTTCTTAAGGAGTGCACAATCATGTTAAGAAATGATTTTACTATAAGTATTCTGGATTAATTGCTAGTAGCTTTCTTTGTTAATAATAAAGATACTATCCTGTTAGTAAACTTCTCAGGGTTAAGGAAGTATGGAAGCTGGAAGGAAAGTAGGAGATGTCCACCAATGATGAGGTGAAATCAAGAAATATATCAAAGACAAAGATGTGGTGCGTAACTCCGGAGCTAAAATAAAGGCATTGTGTATTCAATGCTATTTCATCTTAGTGGCAGTAGTGGTGACAGAGGCTGATGAGCACCGAAAGGCTGATTTTAAACAATAATTGACCATAACTTTGTTTTTCCCATTAGTCCTCTAGTAGTTGTAGGAAACATTGAATTTGCAGCAGAAACATTTGTTCTGTGAAACACTCATGCTTTCTTTTAGTTAGAAAAACATGTTATATAAAATTGAATTTCCTTGAGAAAACATTAATATAACTGAAAGGAAAAACATAGGCACTCTAAGGCTTTTACAGCCAGTGGTCAAATAACAAGGAGATCATTTGAAACTGAAAAGTAATACCAGTTTTTGTTGTATAGTAATTTAGAAGATACCCTTCCCCCACCATTATCCTTAGAAATGGGAAATAGCAGACAAAAATGTCAATTTGGAAAAGTCCTCACTAAACTTTAACTTTAAAATTTAGTTGAAAATACTTGAGAAGTGGGCCTAGGATAGGTCAACACCCTCAGTTAATTTGGGCAATTGAAGGAGAAAAAGGACTAATCAAGCTGTAATTGAATTTTAATATTTTCAGTTCAATGTACTGGTTTCCTATGTGTAGGTTTTGAATTCCATGCAACTATGGATATTTCGCTGTCTTTCTCCCTAGTAGGACTCATTATTGATCTCAGGGCTTGAGTTGGCTTGAAGAATGAGTACAAATATTAATTGTTCCAGCCTGAGAAGAATGACAAGAATTATGGAAAGATTTTTTCAATGTGTACTACTAATGATCATAATTTTTTTTATTACAAAGAAAAAAACAACATTTCAGTAATAATTGTTATGGGAGGTAGTACATATGAATAATGGCAGAGTTAGGATGAATACAATTTAGTAGTCATGTGATACAACGTTTGTAAAATTGTGCTTTTTTTTCGGTAGGCATGTGTCTAGTTTTTAAATATCAGACAAATTGCTTCTAATTTTAGTGATGATCAGAGGAAATCACTGAGAAGCATTTGACTTTGTATGTCATTCAAACCATATTGATTTTGTTTTGTTTTTGCTATCTAACATATTCTAGGAAGTACAATTGGTCAGTTACCTAAATTGTGCTTTACACTACATAAGTGAGTTAAATCAAAGGATGGAGTAGATGAGAAGGGGAGAGGAAGAGGAAAATCCCAAAGGAATATTTTGATTTCTACAATGAAATAGCAGACTTACAGCTTTACCATCAAAGAAAGAATAAATGGTGGCTTGGCAGCACAGACATGAGCATTATCTGGGAGCTTGCTAGAAATGCAGAATCTCGGATACCATCCCAGACCCAATGGATCATAACGTGCATTTTAACAAAATCATGTGATTCTTATGCATATTTAAGTTTGCATAGCCCTGCTAAGGTACCCCTTCCCCACATTATTTACAAGCACTTTCTGCATTCATGGTATTCCAATACGTGGGGGATTCTCCCCAGTTTAAAGCCTAATAGCCCAGAATTTCCATTTAGCTAAAAGTCTTTAAGCCTTAAACTACAAAAACACAGGACTTCTATGTAATTTAAGGCACCATAGGATAAAGGGGAAAGATGTATGGAGCACCAGGGCCTCTATTTCCTCTAAAATTGCACCAAGAGGTCATGTCTATTCCACATGCAAGATGACTATTCCACATGTAAGTAAGCCAATTTTTTTCAGTTATAGAGAACAAAGTGATTTAAATTTATTAGATCTTGGATTTAGTTTGCTGTTAAAGGTTCCAAGCATAAATATCATTATGCAATTTTGAATGGAACTTATGGGGGATGTCAGTTTTGACAGACATTTGTCTCCTGAGAGTGAGTACTCAATCTGCCCAGTGGAGAGGGCATACTTCTGAAATTCTGGCACCTTTGGCTGAAAGGAATGTTTGTGGCATGGCTGTGTTTATTCAGACTGCCTGAGGTTACTCTGCTAATACTTTGTTATAAACCCCTGATAGAAAAGACAAGTTTTAAGGAAAATCTTTAAATTATACTTACACAGGTTTGAGAATTATGCATCCCACTATCATTGCCTGGGGACTTTTGAAGAACTGCTGATATGTTTAAAGGGTAGAAAAGTCACCAAATGCAGGACCACAGAGACTGTATTAACCTAAATATTCTAGACAGATATTAGCAGATTGAATTAGGTCAGTGTGAACCAAGAAGCTGACAGTTTGAAATCTATTGATGCAATTTGTGATTACATTCAATAGTTGATTTTATTAATTAAATGGCAACTTCCTCTTCCAAAATCCCATCTCATTTGTAGTATGTGTGATGCAAATGGAGAAAAGTAGATACAATGCAAGTATCAGGATATTGGTCTTAGTAGTGCAATTTAAACAATTTCCTCAACACTCTGGTTTAATTTTCTTCCAAGGCATATGTAATCTCTGCTAAAATCTTTCCATTTCCTTAAATCTCTAAACTTAATGAAACAAGATGGCAGTAATTTTTGCAAAAAGCAGTCTTTTCTAATGCAAAGGCCCTCCAGTCAAAGACCACCAGGAACACACTTTTAGTTGGACAAGTTGGTTTTATTACTTGATATTGTAAGAGAAAATGCACACCATGGAATCATGGGGCATGTCAGTAGGAATGTTATGCATTGAATGTTTGTGTGCCCCCCAAATTCATATCTTGAACTCCTAACCTCCAGGGTGATGGTGTTTGCAGATAGGACCTTTTGGGAAGTAATTAGGGTTAAATGAGGTCATGAGGGTGGGGTCCTCATGATGGAATTAGTGCCCTTATAAGAAGAGACACCAGAGAACTTGCTCTCCCTCTCCACTATGTTGGGACACATTAAGAAGGCAGCCATCTGCAAATTACGAAGAGAGTCCCCACCAGAAAGTGACGATGCTGGCACACTCATCTCAGACTTCTAGCCTCCAGGTCCATAAGAAAATAAACTTCTGTTGTGTAAGCTCCCCAGTGTATGGTACTTTGTTATGACAGCCTGAGCAGAATAATATAAGTGTATTGGAAAGAATCTATTATTGCATTTGGCCTTTGGTTGGGTGATTTGAGGGAAGATCTAGAAAAGCAGGGGTTCGCTCTATACAGGGTACAGTCAGAAAGTGAGGAAAGTTCCATAACTGGGTATCTCGATAAGCAGATATGGCAGGCAAGAGAGTGGATAAAGCTATAATTGATAAAGAGGCATCAATCACTTATATAAGCCTGGAGAGAAGGATGTTTGGTATTTTGTGGGTGGCACAGTGACTTTGATTTTGTCTGTACTCTGATAAAATTATAAAGTGACGTTGTTTTTTCTCACACTATCGTGGTTTCAGAATGACCTTGTCTGATGTTTGTATCAAGTGAGATTATTTATGTCCAACAGGGAATACATGGCCTGTGAGCACAAGGCCAGCTTCTTAACAACACTGAAGCCCATCTGTACATGCCAGACCAGTTCCCTGATTCTTCCCCCAGTTCCTTCTTTTCCACTAACTAGAAAATTGGTTTCTAAATGTTTTGGAAGAATTATTCCTTCCAGTAATAAAAGGTGTTTTTTAATTTAGAGTCTTTAAAGTCATTCAACAAGCAAACATTAAATTGATAATAAGACCATATTTATAGAATCTTCAATTTCTTTCTTATGAAAGAAAGCTTAAATAGCATCTAAATCAATGACTCATTTGATGCTGGCATCCTCCTCTGACATTCCTGCATAGGAGTTGCCCAGGTTATAGTGGAATAGTTCCACTCAAAGAAAACACTTACCTACCTGAGACAGTTCATTCCATAAGATAGACAGTTGAGCCACTCTCTCAGTCCCTCTATCTTCCATCCATTAGCTGTTCTTCTACTCCATGAAGCAATAGAGAAAAAAACTAATATTTTTCACAAGAAAAATATTCTAACCATGGAAAAGAAACCCACATAAATGAGTTCAAAGTAAAAAAGGGAAATGTTTTTGAAAGGGTACAAGAGGCCATCTCAAAGACATTGATAAAAAGAAAATTCCAATCCCACTGTGAGCCTCTTCTTCAAATCTTCCATAGAGTCATAACATCTCTCTTTTCTGTTTCTCACGGAGCATCTTTGCCATTTTTCCTTCTTGCCCATCATCTTTCTCCATTTCTCCTTTCACTCATCACTTCAGTGAGCAGATCACTTTGGCTTTTCATGGCACCAGCTGCAGGAGAAACCGGCATCCTATATCCACAGATATTTTATCTTAAGGGTTTGTGAACATCTAAGTGACTCGGTCTTGGGCCAGTTCAAATTCTGAAGTGAGGGAATCTACTTGGATCAATTCAGCCTATGAATTTCCTTCCTTTAGGTCATATGTTCAGTCTCATTTCACCATTCTACCTCTTAAACCCTTATAGTAAAGGGCCAGCACTGTATTCACTACAGAAAATAATTCAAGGCTCAAATAATTATTTGGAAGTATACCAGATCCAGGTAAAGGCTATGAAAATACAGTTCACCGAAAGGGAAATACAAACAGTTCCTAAACATATGAAAATGCTCAACTCATTCATAATAGACATATAAAATAAAACTACACTGTAATGCCCTTTTTCACCTGTAGAATTGTTAGAAATTAAAATATTAGATATGTTAGCTAATACTCTGTGTTAGTGAGGCTGTGAGGAAATAGACCTTCTCATACCTTGCTGGTGGCAGTGTACATTAGTACAGCTCCTATGGAGATTAATTTGGCACAATGTATTCACTTTTCATCAATAGCAACTGACTAAGCACATTAAGACACACTCCTACAATGAAAAACTTTGTAAAAAAATAATAAACAATGAAACAGTTCATGTACTGGAATGGAAAGATTTACAAGATGCTTTTCTACGTGAAAAAAAAATCCAACTACAAAACAATGTATGGTAAGGGGCTGGCCCCGTGGCCGAGTGGTTAAGTTCACATGCTCCGCTGCAGGCGGCCCAGTGTTTCGTTGGTTCGAATCCTGGGCGCGGACATGGCACTGCTCATCAGACCACGCTGAGGCAGCGTCCCACATGCCACAACTAGAAGAACCCACAACGAAGAATACACAACTATGTACCGGGGGGCATTGGGGAGAAAAAGGAAAAAATAAAATCTTAAAAAAAAAAAAAAAAAAATACCAAGGTATGGTAAGCTGTCATTTATATAAAACCAGGGGTGGGCAAATAGCTTTATATATGTATTACATTAAAATTTCTGGAAGGATATACAAGAACTAAATATGAGTGAGGAGAGAAAAGTTAGGAGATAGGAGTAGATAGGAGACTTCTCACTCTTTGTACTTTTTGTATTTTGAACCATATGAATACATCACCTATTCAAAATCAGCTAAAAAGTAATTTTAGAATGGAATAAATAGGATTTCCGGTCACTACAAAGAAATTACACCTGTTTTAATCTTTATCTCCCCATATTCCTCTAAATATAATACTGAACAACAAAAGAACAAACAAAACTACACAGAAAAACACTCCAAGCATAACTAGAAGACAGAGAACCTCAAACTTCTAATTGTCTTTATCAGTATATATTTAAAAAATTCAAATAAACTGTCTCTCGTGCCCTGCCTTTAAGTCTTCATGGTGGTCAGTACAGGAGAAACTGCTGGAAAGAGAAGACGGGAGAGCTAGCAATGGGTCAAAGGTTGATTTTAAACCACTACGACATAGGAAGAAGTTCACCTGTAGATTGAAATTATTGGGAAAATGTGCTGGTAGATCAGAGTACTGACTGCAGGAAGGAGAGTTAAAGGTGATACAACTCCAGGCTGCCGTCTTTGAAAGACATTTCTTCTGGGGCAGAAGAAGACAAAAAAGGGAAGAGAGAGGCACATTTGGAGATTCGGTGGTGAAGTATAAAGGAAGCAAGAAGGAAATCTTAGGGTCTTGCAGTCCAAAAAATAACCCCAAACTGGAGGATACACAATCCCGCCCTCCGTCTCACCCCGATTCCCCACAAAATCCATCACGCCATCTGGGCTCTGCCACACTGACAGAAGAGGGCACCATTGAACCAAAAATTTTGTAAGTTGCTACACATCCACAAAATGAATAAGACGAAAACAAGTAAAGCTGGATAAGGCTACTGTATGATAAAATCAGAATCAAAATATCTTATTTGATGAAAATTTGTCTCTAGAAAACATCATAAAGCAGAAGAAAAACGTAGTAAAAAACTCCAAATCAAACTTAGAATTCTAAACAAGCATTTGCAGATATGAAAATATTAAAGACAAAAATGGACAAAAATCAGTAAAAGTCAAGAGATTGACTAAACTCAAGAAAGAAATAAAGTAAAAGAGAATATGGTTACAGGTGTGAAGACCAAATTACAGAGGACTCAACGGAGAACAGATTCAAGTGAAAATTTTATAACACAGTGAAGTAGGAAAACAGAAAAGGCAATGAAAAGTGAACAAAGAAGTACAAAGGAACAGAGAGAAAGTGGTTGAAATGGAAGACAGGCAAAGAAGGTAAAAACATATATGTTAATTGAAGTCCTTAAAGAAGAAAAAAAACTAATGGGACAGAACTAATATTTAAAACGATAATCCAAGAACACGTTCCAGAAACACATGAAGATCTGAATTTACATATTGTAAAGGTGCAACAGGTACCTGAGAAAATGGGCCTGGAATGGACAGCTTTGAGAAATATTCTAGTAAACTCTGAAATTTCAAGATCTAGGAAAAATTTTCTTAAGCCCTCCTATCAAAAATATCAAATGATTTACAAACGGGGAAAACTAGACTGGGTTCAGACTGCTCCACAGCACCTCACAAAATCATTGAACAATGGAGCAACAGTACAAAACAAAACAACGAGGAAGAAATCATGAACCAAAGATTTTTATCCAGCTCTTAAAATAACAGAAAGACAGAATCTTCTGGAAGACAGGTTTATCCAAATAAAGAGATGACGGAGAAAACTTCAACAACGTAGTTGATGGTAAAAATATATATTTAATATATATATTTTCAACATATTTCATTGTAGATCTAAGACTAAAACAAATATGAGTACAAGGATGGAAGTCTCATTAGAAATATTACATTTTCTGACAATGTAGAAATTATGTGAATTAAAAGTGGGCGGATAAAAGAGAGGTAAAGGTTAATAGGAAAGAAAATTAAGAGCTTGGTAGTATATTCCACGTGCGAGAGTTGAAAGAACCATTCAAACCTGAAATCAGATAGTAACAGACAACGGAAAAACTGAGAAAAATATTTGCTGTATATAGCCAGAGAAAGGGCTAATCCTTAGCGTATAAAGAACTCTTAAAAATTGAGAGGGAAGAAACACCAAAAGCCTGATAGAAAAATGAGATACAAACAATTTATGAAAGAGAGAGAAAAATCACTCAATAAAAAGTCATTCAACCTCATTCATAAATAAAGAAATGTAAATTGAAGCTACACAAAGATACAATTTTTCATCTTTCAGATTGGCAAAATTAAGAAGTATGACAACACGTTTGTTGGGGAGGCTGTGTGTGATCCGGCACTCTTACACATTGCTAGAGGGACAACTTCAAACATGCAAATCAGTTATGACCCATGGAGAAGGGAATTCGGCTGTCTCTAACAAAAGTACTTGTTCATTTACCTTTCAACCCACACAGCCCTTTCTAGGAATCTATCTGAAGGTATATAACCAACAATTCAAAAATTGAGTGCACAAGGTTATTTACTACAGCATTGTTTGTAATTACAAAATATAAGAAACTACCTAAACGCCCCAACCTAGGGGAAAGGTTGAACACATTATGATACTGGCATCCAATGCAGCTGTAAAAAGAATGAGGAAGATCTCTAAACTGATACAGAATGATTTTATACATGATTTTTTTAAAAACAATATACAGAAGAATTTCTGACATTTACTAACTTTTGTGTAAGAAAAAAATGGAAATAGAAATATACATGTGTTTGCTTATTTGTGCAAAACAAAACACAGGAAGCATAAACCAAAGACTGACATAGTTACTGCCGGAGGTGGTTAGGAATGGAGTGGGAAATAAATGGAGATATAGGAGTGAGGTAGAATGTGTGGGTTGGGGGAGAAACAGTTCTCTAATTATACCTGTGTGTGTAGTTCCGAATTTTAGTACCAAGATGATGTTTCACGTTCTAAAATGAATAAATGAATGAATGAATGAAATCAACAATGTTGAGGGAAAACCAAAATGGAACCAACATAAACAAATGAGCCTAGCTGCATTCCAAATGAATAACATAACTACACTGAGTGGGAGGGTGGTGGACTAATTCGGGGAACTTTTGAGCACTGTATTTTGATTATATATCCTCAGGTTACATACAAAGAAAACTGTAAACAAATATTGATTCTAGCTAGCAGATTTGTTTTTCACAGGGGTATAGATTTACAGTTCTGGAATATTTGAAGTGTACCCGAGTACTGAGTAAATAAGTAAATATATTGTGGATTGTGAAAGCTGGGTTTCTAATTGTCAGAGAAGCAAGTTACAGATATATAAAGGGGGAAGACGAGAATGACGTCTTTGATGTTACACTGGAATTGGAGGTGTCAGTATGAATTCATAGTTTTAAAAATATAATGATAGATATAGAAATATATATAAATGTGTATATGTTTATATATTTCCTATCTCTGTCCACTGAGACGACCTAGAAACAGTGCACTCTAATACTTAGAAGCATCTCTAGTACCCAGATTGTGGTTTCTAAATACTGTTCTTTGCTAAAAAGAACCAGGGATCCTTAAAAAAATGACCCATTTCAGAGCTAGTGCAGTGAAAGTTCAAGTTGAGATTTGAACATCTGTTTTTGTGTGGCAGTGAGTAAGGAAGTACTCAAACAGCGATGGACACATACCAAAAGGCACAGGAACTAGTTTGAAGGGCTCCCACTGGCTGAATCTTGGATAACTGAGCATTAAAATAAATAATGATAGATTAAAATCTGTGAATTTTAATTTATATAAATACATAAATGAATATATGAATAAAGCAGGGGTAAAGGAAATTCTTCCCAGCAGTAAAATATCAAATAGTAAATGTAGAACAATGATGAATTGGAAAAAAGAATGGAATCATCACTGTAGTAATAAATGTTTCAATCAAGTGTCATCAATAAAACTAGTGGATAAAAGTATCCTGATGAGAAGTGAGATTTTTATGCAATCTCAAATTACCGCTCCATAAGACACTTGTTAATTACAAAAAGACATAGTAACTTTATGGTGGACAAACCTGACAGACACCACCATAGCTGTCAACATTGCCTGTAATGGGACAAATATCATGTGCTTCCTGATATGATGTACCTAGAAGACACAGCCTCTCTTCTGTATTATTCCTGCCAAAAGTAGAAAAGGGAATCTAATCTTGAGGAAACATCGGACAAACCTAAATTGAGGCATTTTCTACAAAATGTCACAGTTATTAAAGACTGAGAACCTGATCTAGAATAGAGGGGACATGACTACTAAATCCAGTGCGTGATCTTGGATTGGAACCTGGACAAGGAAAAAATTATTTTTCTATAAAGGGCATTAGTGAGACAATCCGTAATATTTGAATAAGGTAGGTAGATTAGATAGTATTATCATTAGATAGTTTCTTGATTTTGACCACTGCACTAAAGTAATGTCTGGAATGTTCTTGGTTTTGTGATATACACACCAACATATTTAGGGGTAAAGAGGCAATATGTCTGCCAGAAGTGGGAGAGGGAGTGATAAAGCAAATGTGATAAGATTCTTACACTTGGGGAATCTGGATAAAGCATATGCAGGAGATCTTTGTACTATTTTTGTAGTTTTTCTATAAGTCTGAAATTATTTCCCAATTGAAAAGTTTAAAATACAAGAAAATAAAATAGTATCATTTACTTTCAAAATCTCGATTAAAATATCTGCTTTAAGGATTTGAAATTGTGCTAAAGTATAAGTAAGCTAAATACATAGATATTTTATATTTTTGTGTTTTTTATATATATATACAAAATCTCCAGGTGTTTTAAACTCTGCTTTGTTCATGTACTTGTTCATTCTTTAAATTATTTATTAAGTGCCAGTTGTGCTAAATAGAAGGCGCTGAGCTTATAATCAAGATAGATGAGTCTCCTAGCACTCATGAAGCTTGTATTTATGAAGGGAGAGTGTGTTATGGGGGAGAAAAACAATATAAAAGGAAATAAATGTCATAACTTCTATTATGTATATTGTTGGGAAGAAAATAAGGTGGTGTGATAGTGGCAGTCACAGAGGTATATATATGGAGTTGGTCAGAAAAGACCTTTCTGAAAGAGTGATATTTGAAGTGATACCTGAGTGAGAAAGAGCCAATACTTGAAGAGGCAAGAGAATACCTCATAGAGGAATGCCTTGGATTTATAATCAATATAAAGGGGGACACTGTGTTAGCAGCCATTTGATCTACAGAAATAATATGTAGCTCAATGCCCACTAGAAAATTATTTCATAAGTAACTGAAACAGAAGAGGCATGGACTATCATTGGAATGACAATTACGATATATGGGATCTGTTCTTTTTACCACTATATAGCTAGGTTTCATATTACGCAAATTGCTGAAATTCTCTGACTCTTAATTTTATCTGTAACAAAGGGCTGCAAGTAGATAATCTCTAATGCCTCTTACACATTCAATATTTATGATTTTACAATCTTATAAAATCTTGATATTTATAATTTTGTGATATAATTACATAAGTAGACATATAGATACATTCAAGTTGATAATAAAAAATGAATGATGTTTTATAATCTTCTATTGTTAGCTATTAGCACTTTCTGGGCTAGAGCATATTTGATTTTTAATGTAGGAAAGAGGGATATGTCTAGGACACCAAGAAACAGAAAGGGGCCAGAGAGTTTCACAAAATCTTATACTTTATATTAAATTCAATATACAAACAATATTCAAACTCCCACAACACTCCTCCCTTTTCACTCCTAACTGATGGCTTTATATCTTAACTGAAGAAAAATATAAATAATCAGATGCAAATATCTTTATAGTCCCAACAGCAAATGTGCCAACCTATTCAAATTTGTGCGAATGTTCTCTGCTTTAACTTTAATGAATTGTCCCTGCTTCTATCTACTCTCTTGGTAACTTTCAAATATACAATACAGCATTGTTAACTATAGTCGCCCGGCTGTACATTACACCCCCAGAACTTATTCGTCTTATAACTGGAAGTTTGTACCTTTCGACAACCTCCACTCATTTCCTCTACCACCACCCCCTGCCTCTGGCAACCACAAATCTGTTCTGTTTTTACGAGTTCGGTTTTTTTAGATTCCTATATAAGTGAGATCATACAGTGTTTTTCTTTGTCTGACTTGTTTCACCTAGCATAATGCCCTCAAAGTCCATCTACGTTGTCACAAATGGCAAAATTTCTTCTTTCTATGGCTGAATAATATTTTATTGCAAAAATATATATATATAATATATATATATCACATTTTTAAATCCATTCATCGCCTGATGGACACAGTTTGTTTCCATGTTTTAGCTATTTTAATAATACTGCAATGAACGTGAGGGTGCAGCTATCTTTTCAAGATAGTAATTTCATTTCCTTCAGATATATACCCAGCAGTGAAATTGCTGGATCATAGATGGTGAACATCTTAAGGGTAGAAACCATATATTAGTTTTCTTGGTGTTGCAACTGCATAGCACAATGCTTGGTAACGAACTAGTAGACAATCAACAGATATTTAGTTGTCTAGACTGAATTAAATCCACAAGCATTAGGATATGGAAGAATGCTCTGCTATGCTTCTGTTGGGAGCTGACTCACCCCACACACCTGCTCACGCACTAAAATAACACGATACATGTAGGGAAAGGAAGCATTCTGGTATTATTAAACTCTCATCATATATACGTAGGCTTTTTTCTTGAGATTTGAACCTATGTACCTTAGAGCTGACTCAGCATTTTGCTTGGTGAGAGAATCTGGTAGCCAGCAGGAATGTCCCCTCAACAGCTGGGTTCCCCAGCCTGTAGCAGGTAATGGACTGCCTGACAGAATGCAAATGAGCTGTTGGGCGTGGCTATCTTTTCAGAGCCAGGGGAGGCTGAGAGGCTAGAATGTGGTCCATTGATGCTAATTTGAAACACATGTTAATGTGCTGATTCACGTCAAAGATAAGTTTGCTTTTATAAATAGTCCTTCTCTCCCCAGTAAATAGGCTAAGAGAGATGACGCTCCAACAGAAATGTGACTTCAGGACTGGAGCACTCCTAAATGAAGGGGCCTATTTAGTTAATTATGGGGCCAACTTGTGAATGTGCTGCTAGAGGCCAGGAATGAATACTAGCCCTTGTGCTGAAGGACCAGTAGATGATGGTGTCAGCCAACTTCAGCCCTGTCTCTGAAGAGCCCACATTTCCCTGGATAATCAGCCCAACTGTTAGGTCTATTTAATAATTAGAGAAGCCACATACTGGTCAGAGCTAAGAAGGAGAAGTAGAGAGCAAGAGATGGGGTGATTTTTTTCATCCCTTTCATCAGGGAGTGTTCCTGAGTGTGTGCATGTTCTGGGTTGGAAGTCAGGCTCATATTCTGAGGCATGGGAGGGTTCTACTCCAGGGTATCCAAAATTAGCTTACAGTTCAGCATGTGGCTTTCCAGCTCTGAGTTCTGTGAAAAAAATTTTAAAGAAATAATACAACCCAAAATTTCTACAGGACTTGGCATTTCCTATAGAAAATTCTATATTTGGAGCACATGAAATTAACACAAGGAATGACACTCTGGTGGAATACCTAGTCATTTCTTTTTTTCTTATTCATTCCTTACCTTTTAATCAATACTTACTGGGTGCTGGTAAGAATCTCCATTGTTCCTACATCCAGTTCTACATCCCAAGTTCTGTTGATTGTGCTTCCTAAGGTCAGAAATGTGGACCATGGGTTCAGAATACCTGTTTGAATTCTGGTTGTACATTTATGTGATCTCAGATTCTTTATGTGTAAAACCATACCTATTTCATTGGGATGATATGAAAAAAGAAATGTGTTAGGCATTTAGATCATTGCCTAGCATACAGTAAGCATTAAAAAAAATAGCCAATTATCTCCTGAATCTGTCCTACCTTATCTCTCGTTGCTCCCTTAATCTAGGACTTTATTGTGTTTTTCCTGGATTACAGTTCTCTCCGTGAATCTCTTAGCCTCTAGTATTTCTCCTCCTTACATATCGACCAGAGTAATTTTTCTGGAATGCAAATATGAACATGTCACTTCCCTAGTTATGTTCAGTCTCCACATAATGGTATACAAGGCATCCTCCTTTCCAACCATAGTCTCCTTCCCACTCCTCCCATTTTGTTCTTCCACAATACTGAAAGGTTCTCAGTAACCCCATCACAGCAGACTCTTTTATGCTTCTATGACTGTCTAATATATTCTTTCCCTTCTTATTCACCTCGTGGGCATCTTTCAGACAACCACCCAAGATATCCCTTCTGTTGATAGCCTTCTGTAACCTCCCTTCATCTGCAACATCTAATTGCTTCCTCTTCTGTATGTCTTCTATTTATCAGTTGTAATTCTGTTATTTCACATATCCTACTGCACTGTGACTTCACATCAGAATGGGATAGTTGTTTTAGATAAGTACTCAAGAAGGCGACAGTATACTCTGCCCAGGTAAAGGGAGGTACTATTTGCTTAGGAAAGTGGGCATCTGAAATTAGAGATCCAAACAGTTAGGCAACAATAGTTATTGAACACTCACTTATACTAAAATAGGTATGGCTCTGAGGTGTGTACTCTCTGAGAGAAGAAATGTAGAAATATTTACTTACACTTCATAATATTTGAAAAAAATGATCTAAAGTAGCTATTGTAAACTATAGAATTGAATAAGATAAAGCTAGTGCAAAAGTTGGAGCAGGATCTGTTGCTTGATTTAGAATATTCATGTAACAGAGATTTCTGGTTGCACTCCAATTCCTAAGTATGCATAGTTGAAGTCACAGAAGAAGATGAGTAGGAAGGATCACAGAAAAAATATTTGAAAAATATTGGAGGAAATTTTTCCAAATTTGATGAAAACTTTAAAGCCACAGAAACTAGCTCAACAAAAGAAAAAGAAAAAAAGTATAGACAATCATACTCAAATTGCTTAAAGCCAGTGTTAAAGAGAAAAACTTAAAAACCGCCAGAGGAAAAAGACACATTTTATACTAAGGAACAAAGATGAGAATGACAACAGATTTTACGTGGGAAACAGCAATGCAAGCCACAAGACAGTGAAGCAACATCAAAGGTATTATAAGAAAAGAAAACTTTAGACCAATATCTCTCATTAACATAGATGCAAAAATTTTTAAATTTTAGTAAATGGAATACAACAATATATTGAAAAGTGAATACAACATAATCGAGAGAGGTTTGTCCCAGAAATGCAAGACTGGATTAGCATTTGAAAATCAATCAGTATAATTTACCAATTAGCATTTTAAAAATAAAAATCATATGATCATCTGAATAGATGCAGCAAATGCATTTCACAAATTCCAACATCGATTCCTAAGAAAACTCTCAGCAGGCTCAAAATAGAAAGGAAATTTATGAACCTAGTAAAAGAGATATATGAAAATCCTAGGACTAACATCATATTTAAGGTGAAAGACTGCATGCTTTCCTTATATGATCAGGAACAAGGCAAAGATATTCAGCCTCGCCACTTCTATTGGACACTGGAAATCCTAGCAAGTGCAATAAAGCAAGAAAAATACTAAAGACACATATAAAGGGAAAGGAAAAATTTTAAAATAACTTTATTTGTAGACACATGATCATCTATGTAGAAAATCTTAAGTAATCTACCCAAAACCTATGACAACTAGTAAGTGAGTTTAGAAATGTAGCATATTTTATATACTAACAGTGGACACTTGGGAAATGAAATTAATAAAGTACTATTTACAATAGCCTCTAAAATATGTAATACTTCATGATTATTTTGACAAGAAAGGTGCAAGATCTACCAAAAACTACAAAAGAATGGAAAGAGAAATTAAAGACTTAAATAAATGGAAAGATATACCCTATTCCTGTATCCAAAGACCCAATATCATTTAGATGTCAATTCTTTTCAAATTTATGCATAGATGCTGTGCGGTTCCAAACAAAATATCAGCAGAAATTAGAAATTGACAAGCTGATGCTAAAATTTATATGGAAAAACTGAGGACCTAGACTAGCCCAAATAATATTTTAAAAGACCAAGTTGAAGGATTTATACTCCCTGATTTTAATATCTATTATAAAACTACAGTAATAAAAAAAAAGTATACCCCAAGAACCAAGATCTTGGTTTCTAAATGTCATTCAACTAAAGGAGCCAGTGCTCCTTGGAGAAATGGATGATTCTAGGCTGGGCAGGGAAAATACAAGATTGCCCCGGAACATCTTATAGTACCAGAAAGTCAGGAAGTGCTCAATAAACAAAACGATGGTGGAATATTAAAGGGACATTAAGAACCACCTGAAAGAGCTTCCTAAGTCCAAAGCTGCAATAATTTGGCAAAAAATAAATAACAGTACTGGATCATAATTCAAAGTATAAAATAATACTCATGAGTCCATACTGATATGAATGGTTAAATAAATTAATAAGTCAATAAATAGGAGAGAAGAGGCATATCTTTCTTACAGAATTCCAAATAATATATGTACAAACACCTTCTTCCATCAGGTGGATGTTACTTCTCACCGTTCTTTCTCTTGAGAGTGGGCTAGACTTAGTGACTTGTTTCCAAAGAATAAAGTAGAGAAAGGAAAATATAGTAACTTTTACAGGGGAGAAACCTGGCATATACCACACAAGTGATGGAGATGAACATCACCAGTGATATCACATGTATGTGAAGTGATGTGAAGTGTTGAGAAGGGCACTTCACTTCTGTGGTATTCTTTCCAAAAACCTATTAATTTCAGTCTAAGCATGAGAAAAAGAACACACAGTCCAAATTGGGGGATGTAGTATGGCATTTTACAGAGTGCCTGGCCAGCACTCCTCAAAACTATCAAGGTTATGAGAAACAAGGAAAGACTAAGAAACCATAAAGTCCAGAGGAGAAATGACAACTGAAGTCAATAAGGTACCTTCAGTTGGCTCTTGAAACAGAAAGAGGATATTAATGGTAAAACTTATGAAATCCAAATAGAGTCTGGAGTTCAGTTACTTGTAATGTACAGAATCAGTTTCCTAGTTTTGACAAATGTACCATGGTAATGTAAGGTGCTAACAATGGGAGAAATTAAGTGATGGGTATATGAGAATTCTCTGTACTATCTTTCAGTTTTTCTGTAAATCTAAAATTATCCAAAATAAAAAATTAATTACTAAAATGTAATTTGTTACTATTAAGGTACAGAAGTTTTGAAATTATTCACATTTTATAAAAAATGTGATATGAGGACAAAAATAGACATATAGAGGCTAGCCCCATGGTGTAGTGGTTAAGTTCAGCACACTCTGCTTTGGCAGCCTGGGTTTGCAGGTTTGGATCCCAGGCATGGACCTACACCACTCATCAGCCATGCTGTGGTGGGGACCCACAGATAAAGTGGGGGAAGATTCACACAGATGTTACCTCAGGGCTAATCTTCCTCAAGCAAAAAAGGAGAGAGATTGGCAACAGATGTTAGCTCAGGGCTAATCTTCCTCAGGAAAAAAAAGACATATGGAGAAATAGAACAGAACTGAGATTCAAGAAATAGGCCAACGCATACATGGTCAATTGATTTTCAACAAAATTGCCAAGGTATTCAATGGAAAATGGGTGATCTTTTCAACAAATCGTGCTATGTTAATTGATTGGGTATAGACAAACAAACAAAAAGAGCCCTGGCCCACATCTCACATCATATACAAAAATTAACTCAAAATGGATCAGAGAGGCCTAAGTGTAAGTTAAAACTATCAAACTTCTAAAAGAAAATATAGGGGAAGAGTTTAGTTATTTTGGATTAGGCAAAGATTTATTAAATAGAACACAAAAAACACAAACTAGGAAAGAAAAAATTGATAAATTGGACTTCATCAAATATAAAAACTTTGGTTCTTCAAAGCACTTTTACAAAAATTAAAAGCCAACCCACAAACTGGCAAAAATACTTGCAAAATATCTATTCAATAAGGGATTGTATCTAGAATATATAAAGAACGCTTACACCTTAATTAGAAGACCAAAAAGAAAGAAAACTACAAACAGTAAAAATTGGGCAAGATATTTGAAAAGACACTTTAGCAAGGAAGATATATGTATAGTGAATGAGCACAAGAAAAGATGCTGAATGTCATTAGTCATTAGGGAAACATAAAATAAAACCCCAATAATAGCCCCATTGAATGGCTAAATTTTAAAAGACTGACCATACCAAGTGTTGGTGATGATATGAAGTAACTGGAACTCTCACGCTAATGCTGGTGATTTTAAATAGTACGGGTGCTATGGAAAACATTTCAAAAGTTTTTTTTTAATTGAGATGAAATTCACAAAACATGATATTAATGCTTTTAAAGAGTACGACTCAGTGCGATTTAGTATACCTACCATGTTGTGAAACTACCACCTCTATCTAGTTCCAAAACGTTTGCATCATCCAAAAGAAGCCCTCATACCCATTAAACAGTCATTCCTTATTTCTCCTTCTCTCTAGCCCCTGGAAACCACTCATCTGCTTTCTGTCTCGCTGGATTTACCTATTCTGGATACTTCATACAAATGGAATCATACAATATGTGACTCTTTGGTCTAGCTTCTTCCCTTAACATAACGTTTTTGGGGTTCATTCACATTGCAGCTTGTATTAGTACTTCGTTTCTTTTTATGACAGAGTACCATTCCATTCTGTGTACATATTTGCAATTTGTTTATCCATTCATCCATTGATGTACTTTTGGGTTGATTCCAGCTTTTGGCTATGGCAAGTGCTACTATGAACATTTGTATATAAGTATTTGTTTGAGACCTGTTTTCAATTCTTTTAGGCATAGACGTAGAAGTAGAATTGCTGAGTCACATGGTAATTTTATGTTTAACTTTTTGATGAACCACCAAACTATTTCCACAGTGTCTGTAGCATTTTATATTCCCACCAACAATGTATTAGAGTTCCAACTTCTCCATTCCTCATCAAAACTTATTTTCCATTTTTTAATTATGGCTTTCCTATTGGGTGTGAAGTGGCATCTCATTGTGGTTTTGACTTCTTCCCCCAGTATTTAAAAAAAACTTACACATACCCCTACCATACCATCTAGCTATTGCAATATTAGGCATTTACCCAAAAGAAATTAAAGCATTTGTCCACACATAGACTTGTACATGAGTGTTTGTAGCAGTTTTATTTGCAATAGCCAAAACCTAGAAACAACCCAAATGTCCATCAATAGGTGAATGGATAAACAAATTGTGGTATAGCCATATAATGGAATACCAGTGAGCAACATGGATGAATTTCAAAAATGTTGCTGATTGAAAGAACCCATGAAGAAAACAGTGTATGATTTCATTTATATAAAATTCCAAAAATGACTAAATCAATCTGTGGCGACAAGAAAGCACATCAGTTGTTCCCTGTGGATGTAGGTTAAAGAGTGAAGAGAGGAATGGATTATAAAGGGACGTGAGTCAGCCTTAGGGAGTGATGAGTATGTCTACTAACTTGATTATGATGATGGTTTACAGATTAATACAAATATTAAAACTCATAAAATTGTCCACTTTAAATGCGTGCAATTTATTCCACACAAATTATTCTCAAAAATGCTATTTTAAAAGGCTTTTAAAAGGCAGGGCCATAGGCATCATGATCAGGTATCTGGGTATATACACTAAAAGTTTGGAAAAGTCATTTTTAAAAACCCAAATTATTAACAGTAAGTATCCCTTCCAGTTGATTCTGGTGTTGGTCTGGTTTTGGTTTTTGTTTTGTTTTCACTTTCTGTGCTTCCTTCCAAGTTGAGGTCATAGTTTCCTCTTTCTTGGCATGTTATAATGACTTCTTAATTACTCATATATTGTCATAAAATTTTGCAGATAAATGAAATCTGAGTTCTTCTCTTAACCTAAAAATCAGAGATATCTTGTTTCTTCTGTTAGAATGGAATCAGAGCTAGTTTTCCAATACTCACTCCAAAACTCAGTGACTTACCTCACAATCATTTAATATTTCTCCTGTGACAGCAGGACCCCTGGGGGTTGGCTCTAGCCTTGGTTCAGCTGGGACAATTCTGCTCCACATGTCTTTAATCTACCATGGACCAGTGAACAGGCAAGGCTTATTCTCACAGCAGTGGCTGAGGTGTGAGTAGACATTCAGGAACATCCAAGGCCTCTTAGGGCCTGGTTTACAAATAGTGAACTGCCACATCCACCTCATTTTGTTGGTCAAAGGAAGTTATATGGTCAAATCCAAAGCCAAGGGGTGGGGAAGTAAACACCACCCCACTAGGGAGAGGAGCTCATGACAAATGGTGTGTGTACAAGAAGGGTGAAGAATTGGGGTTAATTATGGAATCTACAAACACCAGATTAAATCATGCATTCTCTCCTCTCTCCTCATTCTTATTAGTTCGCTGTTGACTAATGAAGATCGTCTACCCTTTCTACCAGAGCATTCCAAGTCTTCAATGGACTGGTCCTGATATAGCTTTTGAGGCTTAGCCATTGTCTATATCCCTTTGAAGATTTTACACTCTATCCCATGTGATGATGCCTGTCTGATGGTGTGCTCTCCTGCTTCTTTTGCTCCTTCAGCCTCTTCTGTTGAACTCCTCCCAGATTCATCACAAATGTATTTTTACGTAGGCAGTAAAGTTTCAAAAGAGAGGAAGATGCTGTGATAAGAAAGGGTAGTTCAAATTCTAATCTATCACTTGTTAGCTTTTGGGAAAATTACATAAATCTCTCTCAGCTTTGGTTTCTTCATCTATAAAATCGAAAGGAAATTATTTTCTAAAACTTTTCTGGAAATCATGTTGAAATTGTTAATTCTTCTCCTCCCTCCTTTCCAGTTCCTCCAATTTTATTTGACACTTTCTATATGATTCCACAAAGGGAGACTTCTAAAGGTTTGTTTCAGATCAGGAATTAAGGAAAGTTTGTGGATCTTGCCCAAAGGTAGGTTCTGAATTTATGAATAAAAAGTAAAACTTCCATAAACCACTCAGCCACTAAATAGAAAAACCACTGACTTTTAACATTTCTTATAACAGTTTACATAGGTCCTTATGCTATAAGCACACACGAATAATCCCTTAATTGAGGGGCTTGAGTGAATGAGAGAACGAAAATTGAATGACATATTGATGAACAGATTCAGAACAGAGACCTTTATCTGTGCAGTTTGTGAGTCAAATGGAAAAGCATACTGCTCATTATTTCACAGTAGAATTCTTGTAATATACAGAAACATTTTTCTTAGGCCTTTTAACACCTTTCACAGAGTTAACTATAGATGTCTGTAAAAGAAAAGATTATACTTTTGGACAAGTTAATTAGATTTCATTAATATTTCATCAAACTTTTCATAACTCAGTGGAAGCTTTTTAATTTTATAAGTGGATAAAATAATAGTGGATAAATAATTAGAATTAATTCAAAATAATAAAATCTTTGTTCTTCACATACTTGCACTCTTATAAAAGACAAAGAGCCGCTATATTATTCAAGATATACTATATTATGCTGTGAAAACAAGTTAACCCTGAAGTCTCGGTAGCTTAACACAATAAAAGTTTATTTCTCAATCAAATCACATGTCTAGCACTCGTCAGCAGAGGAGTACTGATTCACATAGTCATCAGAGTCACAGGCTAACAGATTCTAGCATGTCCGTACAGGACCTCCATAATTTCTGCATCAGAGGAAATGAAAGAACAGAGAACTCACACCCTCTTTTG
The DNA here is from genome assembly GCF_041296265.1 of Equus caballus. Classification (NCBI taxonomy): domain Eukaryota; kingdom Metazoa; phylum Chordata; class Mammalia; order Perissodactyla; family Equidae; genus Equus; species Equus caballus. Next base: position 46,182,057 of record NC_091704.1, read on the forward strand.
TTTGCTATGTCTTAGAAGCGTTAAAGGTCATTTCTACTCATGGTCCATTGGGCAGAACTCATCACGCGTCCCCACCCAACTGCAATGATGCTGGAAAATATGGGGAGCACATGGATATTCAGTGAGCTGTAAATATCTCTGCCACAGTTATGATAGAATCTAGACTCATCCAAAGTAATTATTGGGAGGTACAAAAAGTGATGTAAATCAAGGGATTTATTTAAGTGACAACATTCTTTGAATGTGATAGGAAGTTCACTCTGAATATTTAAGGAAGTTCACTCTGAATATTTAAGTGAGATTAGACGAGTCCTATCCACAGATGTGCATCCTTCTTTTTCATGAATGTTATTCGGAGATAGTCTTCCTTGGGTATGTTTTATTTCTGCACATCTTGCAAGCAGAAGAACTAACTTCTTTTGTCCTAGACTATCTTGCCAAAGATGCTTGCACAGTGAATAGCCTTGGAAAGATATGTGTATCTCTCTGGAAGAGGAGGCATGCTTACTTTCCAGTGTAAAAGACTTGGATTCTCTAAGCTCAGGTTTTCCCTCTTGTAATGCAACCCATGGCTGTCCATAAGGGCCCATTTGTGTGGCCCTTGTGGGACTTGAGACAAGGAAAATAGATGCAAAAAGTGCTGATACTCTGGCTGTTGCTATTGCTGCAAGTAATAATCTGTCCCTTCTTGACCCTGGAATCTGGTTTTCTTCTCCCAGCATCTATGAGACTGGTGGTGGACTTATTACCCTGTAAGCAGGGTAAAATCGCAGATCTTTCATGATTCTTGACAAATGTGTATAATAAACACTGCTAATACACAACCAAATATGGTTGGAACTCTAAAGATTCATTCATTTAACCAATGTAAGTTGTGTACCTAATATGTGTGAGATTTGATATTAGGTACTAGAGAATGTAAAGATGAAACGACATGGTCCCTGTATTCAAGTTACTTATAGTCTGGTTAGAAGACATACATGGAAACAATTACAAAACAGCATCAGAACCGTTGTAATAAAATGAGGTACAAAATGCACTGAGACTCTGAGGAGCAGGAGTAGCCCAATCCCTGGGCGAGGCTTTACATCGAGGAGATAGCATTTTAATTGAAAGGTGACATGAATATAAATTCGCCAGCTGGTCAAGAAAAGGATAAAACTTCTAGGCAGAGGAAAAGTCACGGCTAAAGCCATGAGGGATGGCCTGTTGGGGGAACTGCAAGTTGTTGAGCACGGCTGAAGTTTTAAGCGCAAGAAGGCAGAGGATGAATGGTGAAAGGCTGGCTTGAGCGGTCAGCAGGCCCTGCACTGTGAAGGTTTTTATATGCCACACAGAGGACTTTGGTTTTATGCTGTGGGCCATGCAGAGCTATTTAGGTGCACTTACAAAATAATAACGAAAGGAATTTGTGGTAATAAGACTCTCAAGTGGATTTTAAGAAGCAAATCTTACTCTTTCCAGAACAATAATTTACTAAATTACTATGCTCACCTTCCTTTTCATATAAATTCATTCTGTTACTGATGTTGAGATTTTCTTCCTCTAAGTAACTTCTCTGAAATTATGCGTATTGCCTTAAAGTGGGTATTTAAGGCAGTTTTGAAATTGCAGCCAGATAGCCGCGCTGCAACAGCGCTGTATCCTCAAAGGTGAATTGTGTTCATTAGACCTAATGCTACTGAGAAAAGGTTGTGAGATTTTATTAAACAATAGTTATATTAACTCTTTTTTTAAGAAGCATGGTTTTTACTATTTATATGACCATTTTCTTCTCTTCTGGAAGGCTAACTTTTCCATTTAATTTTTATGTACTATTCTGATAAAATACATTTGGATTCCTTCCAGTAATATTTCAGAAAAGACCTAAATTGAAATACAGTGAACAGCCCATGTGAAAAGTAAGTGTGTCATCTGTATATGTCACGTAGGTTGTTTAACTTGGTGGTTAAAAAAAAATGTTTACATATTCCTTCAAGATATGATGGGCAGCTTTCTTCTGAGGAATAGGGTTTTCCTTGTAGTGAGGTAAAGCCCAGTGCTGGAAACCCAGGGCATACGTATGTGAAAACATTCCTGGTATTTGCTTCGGCACTTGGTAAGGCTGTTGAAGAGTGAGACACTGTCTTTTACTGTTATTGGAATTTACAAATGTAAAGTAGGTGTCATTCCTCATAGCTGCTGAACTTTTGGCTCTTTTTGTTACTCTGGAGAAACAATTAAGTAAAGGAAAAATCTGTAAGCAGGTAGAGCAAGGAGCATCTTAGAAAATTGGACTATGGGTAGCCATGTTGGAGTCACAGAGATGGATGTCATAGTATAGTAATCTCTTAGGTTGTAGTGTGAAGTACTCTACTGATGCTTAAATGATAACTCAGTCTGAAGCTTACTTAGTTTTAATTAGAAAACTGTCTATCTGCTGTGATTTTAAAAATACTACAAGCGACTTCCTGTCTAGCAATATAGTTTCCTAACTATTGATATATACTGGTGGACAACTCATTCCACAATTACAGATGAAGTTTAAGGTACAAATGTCCCTAGGTGAGGCATTTTATGCTTAATATGCCCCAAAGGAAGGCATTATATACTTAATACATTGTACTATAAATGCATTGCAAAAGCAACTTTTTTGATGGAGATTGGTGGGAAGGATAAATCACTTGAGTACGAGATGTATAAAGAGGGAGAAGATTTGGAAGATGCAATGAAGGGTAGATGAAGATTCCAAAGACAAATAAAATGATATCAGCTAATGTTTCTTCAGTGCTTATTGTCTACTAGGAAGTCCTAAGCTTTTTAAATGGGTTGTCTCCTTCAACCCACCCCAACAACCCTGTGAGGTAGGCACTATGCTAATTCCCTATTTTAAAGATGTGGCAACTGAAGCACAGGGAGAGTAAGTCACTTTCCCAAGGTTACACAATTGGTAAGTTGTTCGTACTCCAATCCAGACAGTCTGACACTAGTGCCTACATTCTTAACCACCATCCTATACTTTATTTATATCACAATTTTGTGTATATATATCATGAATTAGAACTACCTGCATGACTCAGCGTCATTGGTCCAGGCCCAGCAAAAATACAGTCAATTTACCAAAGGAGTGGTAGGGTAAATAACTATATATATAATATATAGTCATTATATACTATATATAAATATATAAATTATATATAAATATACAAAATAATGTGAGGTGATGGGAAAGTTCTTCCGTTCCTTCACCAGTGTCCTAAGTTCTTCTTCCTTCACCACTGTTAAAAAGAAAAAAGAATGCAGTAAATATTGGAATGAATAAATACCATAAGCATCAAAGTTGTAATTTGTGTCACGAGTGTAAGACATTGCCAACATGCTCTTCAAATTTCTTATTTCAGAGAAGAGACAGTACCTTAAGCTAGCAGTCACATATATCTCATTGAGAGAGGAAGGGAGGGATGCTGGATGGAAAAGGCTTTGGATATATGAGAGAGGGCTCTCTGGGGTGGGGGAAATATTCCTTTGTTCAATTTTGTCTCATTTTCCCTTCTACTGGGGTCCAAAATAGATGGGATAATTAAAGTGAAAGCTTTTCTCTTCCTAAATTTTCCCTTTCTTTGCCACGAAGATTCTTTTTCTTTCACCTAGGAATAAATTTACCTTCCATTTTGCCCCTTATCAAGCAAGAGTAAAGAAAAAGTACTGATATGTTGGGGTTAGCAAAAACTAACTGCTCAGAGTTCTTCCCCATACAAACCATTCTGTTTCCCCTTTGCTCGTGTCTATCCTGGTCCCTGCAGTGCCCTTTCCATTCTTATTGACTCATCTAGCTCTTGCTCATCCTTTAAAATCTGCATAGGTTTTATCTCTCTGGCAACTCCCAGCCCCACCTCAAGTGGGATGAGTGCCCCTCTTCAGTGCTCCCTAGTACCCTGATGGCATCATTACCATAGGTTTTTCAAGAGTGTATAGGAATTTGCTCTTTACTTGATGGTCTCTGTGGTAGGCTCTGAATTTCCTGAGGTCTAGATCAGCTTTCCTTCTCATCTTGGTGTTCCATAAATAGTTGGCAGTCAGTACATATTTGTTAAACACAAATGAGCAGTCATGTTGTATCTTCTCTAATCTTCATTGCCCTCTGTCCAAAACTCTTCATAAACATCTCTCTCATCTCTTTGTCTCCTCCCCTCTCTCAAGGGATAATGATCATCTTTTCAAGAAATACTAACTGGATCATGATTTATTTCTTGGTGTTTGGAAAGTAAGCATTTACTTGGATAGCTCAAGCTCCTGTTTATTCTGACTGCCAGCAAGGAGTTAAAAATGGAAATACATAAACTAGCTAAAGAAAGAATCTCTGTTCTTTGGGTTTTCTGATAGTTCGATTGCCATAGAAACAGCCTTCTCCTTGTGTTAGTTCATTAGGGGTTTTTTTCCTTTAAATAATTTGGAGGACAGCCATGTTCCACAGTAGACTACTTCATGGGAAAGATCATACTTGACATCCCCTTCCTTATGCTAAACTCTGCACCAAACAGAAAGGCAGCAGTCTTTCAACATAACACGCTCCATTTTAAGATTGAATTATAGCAAGTCATTCATTTGATTTAAGAAAAAAATGACTTCTTGCTGGAGTGTGTCTATGAAGTAAGAACAGGAATAAATTTTCTAGATCAGAGCCATTCTAATAGATCTTATTTGTTCTATGATCTTTCCATGTAATTTTCCAGGGAAGTGAATTCTCTGTCCCCTGGGAATACATGAGATGAAATATAGAAAAGATAAATCTTTTTTGCAGATGACCAAAGGTATGTTTTCAGCTAATTTGGGGGAACTTTTCCCCATGAAATTGGAAGAGTGAGAGGACTATGTTAAAAATTCTCCTCTGATTTTGATCAGGGCAGACTAGCCATAGTGGATTCATTGAAATTGCAAACTTTATGTCTATGGCGAAAGCTCTTGAATATTGTGGTATATGCTTGAGTTTCTTACCAAAGGAATTAGGAAAATATATCCTTCTCATTCTGTGAAACAGAGATCAGTAACAAAGTGGTTACAACTGATTTAAGACATGGCTATTTAACTTTGATGAGGTTCAGTTTGCCATGGACGAACCTGCAAATCTGGTAGTGTGGGCCTCCCTTTTCGTATTTTCTATAGATGGAATAATTAGTGTGTGGTCATTTATTTCTTTATTAAAAATTGTTCTTAGGAAAGGATCTGAAATTCACTCAACAAACTGAATAATGGCTAATAGCTAGAGAAATTTCACTTGAAAAAGAATTAACATCTTTAGTTTAAACTGAAGTAAAACTTGGAGAGAGAAGCAGCTTCAACCTCCCTCAGCTGTAGCTGATAATTATGCCACTAAACTTGTGATATGTTAGAAACTACTTATCATTCTAAATTCATATCATTCCAAAAGAAGTTTGGGTTCTCATAGAAGTGCGGCAGCCTATCTGGTGAATAATCCTTCTCTAGGCAAGAGATGCATTATTCAGAAAAAGGGGCTTGTAGCGTTGATGAGAACAACTTTGGCTGCCTATTTTAGCAAATGAACCTGTGGAGACATCTTATAATGAGTAGTTTAGAAAGAGTGTTCAGAGCTGAAATTCAACACTGGAGGGGAAAATACATGCCATCTCTCAGGGACCAGAAGGTTGGAGACTTGACATAGCTTTCTATGCCCTTAGACCTAGAAAAAACAAATCTTATGACATAGTAGAAAGAGAGATTCTATTTGTGTTCCTGTGTCTATGTTGTTAGCGGCTTTTCTCCTGACCTTTGTTGTTATATCTCAGCAAGTATTTGGAACATATTTCAAATCATTAGAAAAGAAATGCCAATTAATTACTAAGTCAATTTAATAACAATTGCTAAAACATTGATTTTTTTCCAGCTTTATTGAGCTATAGTTGACATATTACATAGAAAACATTGATTTAACTTTTCAAAACAAGTGTCATTCATTTAGCATTCAAAAACACATTGATTTTGTACTTACTACGGTCCAGGTACTCTGCTAAGTGTTAGGAAACAAACATGAATAAGACTCACAGAGCTCATAGGCTAGGAGAGGAAACAGCAAAGAAAATAATTGCGATGAGATGCAGTGAGAGAGGCTTGCCCACAAGACTAAAGGCCAAGTTTCATTTCTTACAGACGAATCAGTCCAGGAGGAGATGTTTCTCTGTGCTGTATCTTATCCATGGAAAATAGTCAATAATTATTTATAGATGCTTGTGATATTGGAGCTAAGCACTGGCTGAAATCTCTTATTCATTCTTATATTTCCAGGCTTAAAATAAAAATTGCTTGGGGCGATATGAAATGTGTATAAAAGAGCTTTATATTGCAAAGCGTGATGCAAATGTATGACAATCAGCATTTGCAAAGATTCTTTTTCACATTTTTGACTGAAACAGTGCTAGACTGATTTTGGCAAACTTTGGCTTTTTTTTTTTGGAGATGGAGAACAGAGACCAAAATTAATAGACACAATCAGGCAAGAGAATATATTTATATAATTTTCAATATAAACACTTTGTGGGAATCCCCCACCTTCTGAACTATTTTTCTGACGTCATAGCCAGTGTGCTGTTTTTTCTCAGCAAGGAGACTGCTTCACCTCCTCAATACCCAGCTTTTAATCAGCGAGCCAATTAAGTAGAAATTGTGAGTTCCAAGTAATGTAATCTTATTTATCCTCACAGAATTTATGTTTTCAAATGAATGTTGTTCTCTGAAGATAGTCATTTTTAGAGATTATACACCTATTCCACTGCTCAAAGGGATTTGCAAAGTCATCTTTTAGACTGTTTTTTGGACATCTTTCTGAGTGTCTGCAACCCGTTCTTCTGAAAAAATTTTATTTTAAAATGGCATTCAGTATATTTCGAATGCCACAAAGATATAAGTTCACTATAGAATATTTGGAACTTAGATAAGCAAAATAAGAAAATTTGAACCATCTATATTCCCATCTCCAAGAAATTATAATTTTTAACATTTTAGCTTGTATTCTTCTCCTTTAAAGAGAAGGATGAAAAAAAATGGGATCATACTTTAATATTGTTTTGAAATTATTTACCCCATTCGAAAATGTGATGTGAATCTCTTTCTGTGTTTGAAATGCATTATATAGATGTAATGTACCTTATCTAATCAATTCTCTATTGTTGGAAACCTGTTGTTTCTCTCTTTTAAAAAAAAATTTTAATTAAGAAGAGCACTGTGGTGAACATATTTATAGCTAAATCTTCATTCCCATTCAAAATTATTTCCTTAAACGAACTTACTGAAAGTAAAATTGAGTAATCAAAGAGGATTCATATAAACTACTCCCCAGCTGTGTATGCCTGATTCCCTAACGCTTGCTAAATTTAAATATTATTTTTAAAGTCTTTATTAATTTAAGAAGTACAATGCTATTTCATTTTCAGTAGTGTTTTCTTTTTATTACTAATCGAATTAAACTGGTCATTTTATTTCTTTCATCAATTGCCTGTTAGCATCTTTACCCATGTTTCCATTGATATGTTCTTTGTTTTTTCTTTGTTTATAGGAAGATTTTATATGTTAAGGCTAGTATACAAAGAATACAAAGTATACATAATATACAAAGAATACATAGTACACAAAGTATGCATGTGTGCAATTACCTTACCTAATTTTTATTTGCTTTTTTATAATACTTGCTTTATAATTTAACATAAAAATTTAACTATCAAATAATTATTTTAATCTTGTTATTTTAACTATTCTCAAATACTTCTTTGGATCCATTGCAGGAAGATTCCATATTGAGGGAAACAGCAAAAAAGTACTTGATACTAATATTGAGAATAAAATCAATAAGGTAGTTGGGTAATGCCATTTGGAATTTTTTAAATTAGGTGATAATGAAGTAGTGAGATAACTGCTTATAGGGTTAATCAAATGTTTTTTTAATTAATTAATTTATTTTATTGATATGTTATGACATGCATTAAACCTATTCTATGTGATGAAGACTTATCTAAGCCCTTTGCAATATTTAAATGAAACTATTATGGTTACTTTTCTTAAGAATCCTAGACATAGGCTTCTTCTTTTAGATTCATCTGAGGTCCTGATCGTGTGATCTTGCTATATGATGCCATACCCGGGCCTCTGTGGGGTCCTGTTACTATTAGCACTCTTGGATCTAGCCTGCTCATTGCTAAAGTCTCATTGAGCTTGCCTTTCTTTATCAAACAATCCAATTTGTAGTTATTTGGGGTTAGGTGTAGGTAGTGAGGTTTCCTTGTTCCTTCTCCATCATGGCCCACCTTATTAAATAGCTTCAAACTTTTCCTCCCTCATACTCCCAGGAGAGAGCCCTTCTACTTCAGCAGATATGCACTCTAAATTTATCACGTTTAAATCCAAAATTCATAGTTATATGTTCACTTTTTAGATACAGACTTTTTTCCTAGTTATGGAACACCCTGCTGATAACTTTCTTTATGGACCTAATCTGATATTAACCTCCCTTTCCCAAGAGTAGCGCTAACTTCGTCCCTCCTGACTATCATTCACCTGCTTTGAACGTCATCATGCACTTCTTGTTGAGCTCAGCTGCCCCATCACTCCCTTGCCTAGCAGAACCATACAAAATAAGGAGCAATGTTTTTGCTTTGAGAATATGTTAGAAAAATGCTTGCCTCAAGACCGTTTGCTGGTCACCTCTGTGCCATTGAAGTAAATAGAATAAAGCAAAATCCTTATGTAAATGTGATAACTGACAATAAATATAAAAGGAATCAGGTAGGTTGGAATAATTGTGGAAAGCTTCACAGAGCAGAACAATTTTCAGACACCCATTGGGGTATCTCATATTCTTTGTTCACAATTCTTCCCTCCTTCCCCTTCCATGAATTCTGCCCTCCTCATGACAAGATTATGCTTACATGTCCCATTGATGTTGGGCTTGTTCATGTGACTCGTTTTCACTCTGAAATGTGGGCAGAAGTGACTGAGTGCTAGTTCTGAACGAGAGGGAAATCATGTGTTTGTTTTTATTCTCGTGCTTCTGCCATTGCCATGAGAAGAGCATATGCTCCAGTTCACTGAAGTCCTCAGAATGAGGTATCTAGGACAGACCTGAACCACCTGGCCACTTGAAACCAAATCCACCTGAGCCCAACAGAGATTAGCCAAACCCCAACTGATCTACAGATGTGTAAAAAACATAAGTGTTCGTTATTATAAGCCACTGAATTTGGGGGTTATTTGTTACTCAGTGTTATTGCAGCAATACATGATGAATGCATACTGTGAGAAATGGTTAGGCCATGAACTGGTAGCATTTTTCTTTCTGTGTCCACTGTTGTTGCACCAGTAGAGGCTTTCATCCCACCTCCCTGGATTGTTTTGAAAGATTCCTATTTTTTCCCATCTCAGGGAAAAGTCAGGATAGCCCAATAGCTATTAGAAAGTGCTCCAAAATTTGTAGTGTTTCAAACACAGTATAAGTTTACTTCTTGCTCACATTACTACACTAATATGAACAGGTGGGTAAGGATTTCCCTTCCACACAGTCATTCAAGGGCCCAGACTGATGGAGGGTTTTCTGTTTTTCTACATGTATCTTTCAACATGGCTCTGTGGGCCATCTCCATTCCAACCAGTTAGAAAAGAAAAGGAGTATGGAAGAAAATGAAAGATGTTTTTAATAGGCTAGACCTACTAGTGGTGGTCATCATTTCTGCCCACATTCTGTTGGTTTGAACACAATCATATGGTGACATCTAGGTGCAAAAAAGACTAGAAAATGTAGCTTTAGCTGTGGCAACAGGAAAAAAAAAATGAGAACGTTAATTATGATGAGCAGCTTACAATCTCTGCTACATCGTCATTTTTTTAACATGCTTTAAGTTAGAGTTATTAATCCAAAAACCTACTGTGATATTGCCGATCTGCTTAAAATCTATGGTCCTAGTTGCCTACAGGTGCAACATCAAATTTAGCATAAGTATGTGATTTCCATGTAAATAGCTTCGGCTTTCATCCAGTATCAACCTGGAAGAATAGGCGAACCCAGCACTTCTTTGATTTCTTCAGGAAATAATCCTGTCATTCCAAAACATTAACAAGCAACGTAGAAGTTACCTACAATTTCATAGGAGAGGCAGAGGTCATTCACTGTACAGCAAACAGCTCAATAAATCTTCATCACAATTTTCATTCTCTTCTAGTCTTTTTTCAGCTGTGTGACTACTTATGGGATTATTTTTTTTAAGATTTTTTTTTAAGATTTTTACTTTTTTCCTTTTTCTCCCCAAAGCCCCCCAGTACATAGTTGTATGTTCTTCATTGTGAGTCCTTCTAATTGTGGCATGTGGGACGCTGCCTCAGCGTGGTTTGATGAGCAGTGCCATGTCCGTGCCCAGGATTCGAACCAACGAAACACTGGGCCGCCTGCAGCGGAGCGCCCAAACTTAACCACTCGGCCACGGGGCCAGCCCCTTTATGGGATTTTCTTTAACCCCTCCATCATGAAGGCCTTAAATCTTCCCAGTTCCTCTTTTTTGTACCTATAACCCTCTCTAACCATCCACTTTCTTGTAGATCTTATAACAGACCAGATATATCAAACATGCATAGCTACACGCATCACCTCACTCAGAAAAATAATAAGGACCTTTTAATTGCTGGTTCTACTCTCCTCAGAAAGCAGTGAAGCATCATAAATTGCGTTTTCCCCTGATACAAGTTACCTACAAAATTTGTGTGTCTGGCTCATTGCTACTTTTTAAAATTTTATCTCTAGTTTTCCCCTTCATGCTTCGTTTACACTCCAATCATGCTGAACTCCACACCATGCCTTGAACACATTTTGATTTTTTCCTATCTCTGGGGCCTTTATAGAGACTACAGCCTCTGCCCAGAGTCCTTCTCCTGCCTCTGCATGTCAAGATTCCATAAACTTTTTAAGGGCTATCTCCAAGAGCTCCATCACTGTAGAGTCTTACCTACCCTTATTCCGCTGCCCCATCTTCACAGAATTCATTGTTCTTCTGTGCTCTTGTAGGATTCTGTACGCACCTTTATTATGGTACTTATTACTTTCCTTAATATGTTATTCAGGTATCTGGTTCCCCAGAATAGAGACCTTGCCATTTTTCAATTCTTAGTGTAGTACTTAACATGAAACTTCAAATAGAGTTTCTCGGTAAATATTTGTTGATGCAAGAAAACCTGCCCTGAGAGTTGAAAGGCTGGCCAAGAGAGGGGAGGCTCTGAGTTCATGACCAAACGCTTAGTAACTAGTCTGGAATGCAGAGCACTCCCACGAGGGAAGCCTAACTTTAATTCTTTCCCCCAAAGTCCTATCACTGAAGGGAAAAAAATCTCTTTGGAGTGATTTTAATATGCTAGTTTCCAACAGATTCTTAAATTACACTTTCTGTGAAGAGAAAGCTGAAGGGAAGAGGTGATTGAGTGAAAGGAGAAGACTGAGCCAGAAGCTAAGGACATTCCAGAAATGTTATGAGAGTTAAAATGTGTAACTTGTCCTCTCACTTCCTGGGTTTACATGCATTTAATACAGCTTGACCTATTGAACTCATCTTGGGTTTCCCGTGGAAGCTGTCTCTTTCAGGCCAAATTATCTGTCTAATGTAGCAGACAGAGAAATAATCATATCCCTAACAGTTCAATGAATATTTGTAAATTAATAAAATAATCCAGGACCTAAGTTTTCTAGAACAATTAGACAGTAACAAACAACCCCATGAATCTTTGCATGGAAGAACATTTTGAATGTATAACCAATAACTCAGCTTGCTTTCTTCTTATTTTGGCCTTGACGCTGAAGCTGACCAGAGATAGGTGAGTAAAATAATATCCTCATCAGACCCTACAGAGAAATTAATGCATCCTCTGGATGAGGTAGTAGAGACATAGACAAGGTATAAAGAAGCCCTCTTATACTAACTGGAATAATAATTGTCAGAGTATTACTTAAGGTAGATCTAGCTGCTATATATATAAATCTCCAAATCTTAATGATTTAACACAAAAGTGTATTTTTTCCTCATGTTGGGCAGTCCACCTCCAAATGATGATTGAAGGATAATGGTTTCCTGGTTTCCTTTCAATGTTTTTCCCATCCTGTGACTCTGGAAAATTCAACATAGAACTCCCAAGATTGCCCTGGAGGTTGTCTCCATCCCAGGAAGTGAGAAAGAGAAAAGAGCACAGAGAATCTATGAAGGTTTTTAGGGCCCAAGTCTAGAAGGGGAGCATATTACTTCTGTGTTCATTCCTTTGGCAAGAAGCCTATCACAAGACCATGCCTAGCTCCAAGAAAAGCTAGAAATAGAGTCAAGCTGTTGGAAGGAGAAGGAAACAGGTGTGGTAGACAATGCCATTATTCATTGATAAAATAAACGTGGTTGAAAAGGAGAATAAGAAAAATCTACAGTCAATCCTCCTTTTTTGTGGATTCCGTATTTATGAATTTGCATACTTGCTAAAATTTGTTTGTAGCCCCAAAATTAAATCTCTCAGTGCTTTCACACGTTTGTGAACATACACAGAGCAGCAAAAAATTTGGGTCACCCAATTGTGCACATTCCCAGCTGAGGGTGAATAAGGTGATGCTCTCCCCTCTTGTTTCAGCTCTCATTCTGTCAACATGTGTCCTTTTCACTATCTATTTCGTACCCTATTTTTGCTTTTTCTTGCTTTTTGTTGGTAACGTCACTGTTTAAAATGGCCACCAAGCATAGTTCTGCAGCGCTATAAAGTGTTCCAAAGCGCAGGAAGGCTGTGATGTGCCTTACAGAGAAAATGCATGTGTTAGTAAGCTTCGTTTAGGCATAAGTTACAGTGCTGCTGCCTGTGAGTTCATTGTTAATGAACCAACAATACATATTAAATAAGATATCTTTAAAGAGAAACTTACATAAAACAAGATTGCATATTGATTGGTTGATGAAAATGTGACCAGAGGCTCATAAGAACCTCACCCAGCATTTCCCCTAGAAGAAATGGTTCAATATTCACTAATTCAGTGTTCAGGGTGACTTTGTAGAACACAGCTACCATAAATAACAAGAATCAGCTGTGTGTGTGTGTATATAATTTTAACTTTCTTTCCCATTCATATTGTTTTGGTTTACGTATTGTATCAGCCACTGCCTGTTGCCTATCCCAAAAGACAAGCCCTACTTCCCAGTGATGTTGTGGTTTTGCACACTAACAAAATCTTGATTTTGTTCAGACATCCGGCAGAGTAACTTGATCTCAGATAACGTTAGCCCAGCACCTAGGATAGATTTTACTTAGCACACAGCTCTAGCTGATAAAGTATAAGGGGTCTGTCTTGCACTGCTTCCCATTTTTTCCTGACTCCTATATGGTATGAGGATGAGATGCTTTGAGCTGCTCCAGCTGTCTTGCAACCATGAAATAAAGGCCAAGAGAACTTCCCAAATGTTAACCTAATTGAGCTGTTCAAAGTCAGTGACAGCAACTCTATACCTCCATACTTCTCATTTGTGCAGAAAATAAATCCCTGTTCTTAAAGCTATCGTCAATTACATTTTTTCTTACAGAAGTGATTACAGCCAAAAGTATTGCTACTCATTCACATAATATTTAATCCGTTCAACAAATACTTGCGTTTACCATATGCAACCACTGTTAAAATAGTGGGTTTTCAGCAATGAATAAAACAGATAAATTCGTGTTTGCATGAAGCTTATATTCAATGGGAAAAGACAGACAAAAACAAAGGAATAAATTAATAAGCGCAACTGTCAACCGGTTTGGGAAAAAACATATAAGATCCTTGGTAAGTTCACAATTCAGTCCCCACTGTGGGAAGCAGAAGAATGTGGGATACCAGAGAGCAGTCTATTGGCTGGGAGCCTGCAGAAGGCCACGGACATCAGTCAGCATGTTACATGGAGTGAATGAAGAGCCATGTTTATTAAGAAGTCCACCAAGTGGAGATCAGTTAAAAGAGCTTTATTGTACCTGAGAATCCCAGAGGAGGAAGCCACTAATTCATGAAAGGGTAAGAGTAAGGAGTTGAACTGAATTTTAAATAGGAGTTCACCAAGCACAGAAAGGAATGAAAAGCTTTCCAGAGAGAACAGGGTATGGAAAGACGTAGAGTTGTAATAGAATATGGGGTGATTAATGAACACTTCTGTGGCTGAAGCCACAGGTAAGATGTGGAAAGAAATGACGCTGGAGCATTAGATTGAGACACATGGTAAAAGGCTTTGTAGATCATATCCAGGGTTTTAAATTTATCTGGTAAGCCAGTGGATTTCAAACTTTATTTTAAAGCAGTGGGATACTTTTTTAAAAAACAAAATCTTTTCTAGAAGACCAATAAATAAAGTAGGTAAAGCAGAGGTCCTCTGAAGTGAAAAGTGGGAGTCAGAAGTCCCACCTGTCTGTCCTCCTTCTTTTCCCCCATGACAACTCCCACCCCTGTAGAATCCTATAAATGGGCAAAATATGATTTGAAAATCCACTAACAGGGACATCAGGAGACTATTACTTTATTTTTTTTAACGAAAACTTTATTGAGATATAATTCACATGCCATACAATTCACCTATTTAAGGTGAATAATTTAATGGTATTTGGTATATTCATAGAGTTGTGTGACCATGTGCACATGTGCAACCACAATCTATTTTAGAACATTTCCGTCACCTTTAAAACAAAGCTCACATCCATTAGCAGTCACTCCTCACTTCCCCTCTCAGCCCTAGGCAACCACCGATCTGCTTTCCGTTTCTATAGATTTGCCTGTTCTGGAAATTTCATATAAATAGAATCGTATAGTACGTAGTTAGGTGACTTGCTGTTTTTACTCATGGAACATTTTCAAGGCTCATCCTTGTTGTAGCATGTATTAATACGTCCCTTTTAGTTGACCAATAATATTCCATTTTATGAATACGCTACATTTTATTTATCCATTCCTCTGTTGATGGACATTTGAGATATAGTCATGGTCAGTTAACAACAGGGAGACGTCCTGAGAAATGCATCATTAGACGGTTTCGTCTTTATGTGAACATCATAGAGTATACTTTAATAAAGGGGAACAAAATTTACCACCCCAAAATGTGTCTCTTTAACATGAAGATTATTTTATGCTGATTATTTTTAAGAAACAAGAGACTCTGAAGGTTTTGCTTGTTAGCCCCCTTTTAACTGCCTAAAAGAATTCAGATTAAAAAAATCTGTTCAGAAAGTGAGCTATCACCTTAACGTAACATGAACTAGGTGATAGACAGGAAGGAACCTAGAAAAGCTTGTTTGTTGGGCTCCCTTCTGTATTCTTCTGTTTTTATGTGACCAAACGCTTTTTTCCCAAATGTTTGCTCCTTTTCACCTACCTGTGCATTGCCTTCCTTCCCTTTGTAGTCCCTGACTTTCCCCACCCCCGTTATCTTCTTTTGTCTTTAGCTGAGGATTGTATTTGAGGTGAGGACTTCAGCCTTTTTGGCAAGTTACTCGGTTTTCCTGGATTTCTCCCATGTGTACGTCTTGTTAAACCCACTTTTGTTTTTCTCCTGTTAATCTGTCTCATGTCAGTTTACTTCTTAGAACAGCCAGAAGAACTGAGAAGAGTAGAAGAAAATTACTTCCTCCCCTACAGGACTTAAACAAACCTACATGGTATAGCCTACTACAAGCCTAGGGTCTATAGTGCTAATCTTATGGGACCATCACTGCATATGCTGTCTGTCATTAACCAAACCATCATTATGCGGCACATGATTGTATTTCTACTTTTTGGCTATTATGAATAATGCTGCTATGAACGTTCACATGCAAGTTTTGGTTAAGACATATGTTTTATTTCCTCTTGGGTATATCCTCAGGAATGGAATTGTCAGATCACAACTCTATGTTTAAACTTTTTGAAAACTGCTGGACTGTTTTCCACAGCAGCCATATCATTTTACATTCCCATCAACAGTGTATGAGAATTCCAGTTTCTCCACATTCTCACCAACACTTGTTATCATCAGTCTTTTTAATTATAGCCATCCTAGTATATGTGATGTGGTATTTCATTGTGGTTTTGGTTTGCATTTCCTGGATGGCTAAGCAGGTTAAGCAACTTTTCATCTGCTTATTGGCCATTTGTATATCTTCTTTGCAAACTTCTCTATGCAGATCATTTGCCCATTTTTAATTGGGTTATTTGTCTTTCTTATTATTGAGTAAGACCTTTATATATTCTAGATAGAAATCTCTTACCAAATATATAATTTGCAAAATTTTTCTCTCATTCTGTGGTTTGCCTTTTCATTTTCTTGAGGTGTGTTTTGAACTCCAACACAATATTGAATAAAAGTGAGGAGAGCAGACATCCTTGTCTTGTTCTTGTTCTTAAGAGGAAAAATCTAGTTTTCCCTGTTTGGTGTAATGTTAGCTGTGGGATTTTCATAGATATCCTGTATTACAGAAAAGAAGTTCCCTTATATTCCTAGTTTATTAAGTGTTTTATCCTGGTGGAGTATTGAATTTTGTTGAACGCTTTTTCTGCGTTTTTCTGCTCATGCAGTTGTGGTCCTTTGTCTTAGTGATAGGGTGTATTACATTCATTGATTTTTGGATGTTCAACCAACTTTTCACTCCTAAAGTAAATCCTACTTTCTCATGGTGTATAATCCTTGTCATATGTTGCTGCATTCAGTTTGGTAATATTTTGTTTTGGATTTTGCATTTATTTTCAGAAGTGATATTAAGGTCAGTAGTTCCTAAAAGTATATTTATAGCAGTATAAAGGTCAGTAGCTTTCTTATCTTGTGCTATCTTTGACTGGATTTGGTATCAGGGCAATAAAATGGCCTCATAGAATGAGTTGGGAAGTGTTCCTCCTCTTTAATTTTTCAAAGAGTTTGTGAAAAATTGTTATTAATCCTTCTTTAAATGTTGTAGAATTCACTAGTGAAGCCGTCTGGACCTGGGCATTACTCTGTGGTAGGTTTTTATAATACAAATTCAATCTCTTTCCTTGTTCTAGATCTATGTAGAATTTTCTCTTCTTCTGGAGTCAGTTTCGGTAGTTTATGTCTTTCTAGCAATTTGTCTGTTTCACCTAAGTCCTCTAATTTTATAACTGTTCATAGTATTTCCTGATAATCTTTTTGTTTCTATAGGGTTAGTGGTAATGCCTCCTCTTTGATACCTGATTTTATAGTAGGAGTTTTTTCTCTTTTCTTTCTTGGGAAGTTTAACTAAAGATTTTTCAATTTTGTTTTGTTTATCTTTTCTAAGAGCCAACTTTTGATTTTGTTGCTTTTCTCTGTTGTTTTTCTATTCTGTATTTTATTTATTTCCACTTTAATTTTTATTATTTCCTTCTTTCGTTTTGTTTTGGGTTTAGCGTGCTCTTCTTTTTCCAGTGTATTAGGTGAAAATGTATGTTACGTAATTTAAATCTTCTTTCAATGTAGATATTTACCACGAAACATTTCCCTGTGAGCATTGTTTAGCCGCATCTCATGAGTTCTGGTATGTTTAGTTTTCATCTTCATTCACTTCAGAGTATTTTTTTTTTTTTAAAGATTTTATTTTTTCCTTTTTCTCCCCAAAGCCCCCCGGTACATAGTTGTATATTCTTCGTTGTGGATCCTTCTAGTTGTGGCATGTGGGACGCTGCCTCAGCGTGGTTTGATGAGCAGTGCCATGTCTGCACCCAGGATTCGAACCAACGAAACACTGGGCCGCCTGCAGCAGAGCGCGTGAACTTAACCACTCAGCCACGGGGCCAGTCCCCAGAGTATTTTTAATTTCCATTGTGATTTGTTTTCTGACTCATTGATTATTTAGGAGTATGTTGTTTAATTTGCACGTATTTGTGAATTACCAAAATTTGTTTCTGCTATGATCTCTAATTTCACCCCACTGTGGTTGGAGAACATACTTTACATGATTTCAACCCTTTTAAATTTATTGAGGCACATTTTATGGGCTAATCTATGGTTTATCCTAGAGAACGTTCCGTGTGCACACAAGAAGAATGTTTACTCTGCCGTTCTTAGGTGGAATGTTCTAGAGGTATCTGTTAAGTCTTGTTGATATACAGTATTGTTCAATTCTTCTGTTTCCTTGTTGGTTATTTATCTAGTTGTTCAATCCATTATTGAAAGTTAGGTGTTGAAATACCCAACTATTGAATTTTTTACTTTTTCCTTCAATTCTGTCCATTTTTGCTTCATGTATTTTAGGATTCTGTTGTGCATGTATGATGCATATGTTTATAATTTTTATCTAATCCTGAATAATTGACCCTGTTTATTATTACAAAATGTTCCCCTCTCTCTGGTAACATTTTTTATTTTAAGTTCTGATATTAGTGTATACACTCCAGCTTTCTTGTGGCTCCTGTTTGTGTGATATATCTTTTCTCACACTTTTGCTTTTAACCTATTTGTATCTTTTAATCTAAAATGTCTCCTCTAGACAGCATATAATTGGATCTTGTTTGTTTATCCAGTCTGACTATGTACTTTGATTGGAGTATTTTATCCATTCACATTTAATGCTGTTATTGATATAGCTACATTTAAATCTGACACTTTACTTTTTGTTTTTTATGTCTGATACCTTTTTTTGTTTCTCTGTTTCTCCTTTACTGCTTTCCTTGCATTAACTGAATGTTTCTAGTGTAACATTTTAATTCCCTTAATTATTTTTTAAGTATGTTTGTATTTTTATGAGTTTTTTTTTAGTGATTCCTCAGACTTGCCAAATACATCTTAACTTATCAAAATGTACTTCAGATTTGCACTAACTTAATTGTAACGGGGTATAGAAACTTATATATAGCTCCAGTCCCTTTTCCCTTTTTGGTGCTATCATTGTTATACATATTTTATTCATGTATGTTACAAACCCTACAATCCACTCTTACCATTATTACTTTGTCTAAGTATGCCCATTAGAGAAAAAGAAAGGAAAGGAGAAAAGAAAAGAAAAGAAAAGAGAGAGAGCATATATTTATAGAGTTTATTTGACATTTTCATTTACCATTTGTGTTTTTCTTCATTCATTCCTATGAATTTAAGTTACCATCTGGTGTTCTTTCCTTACTTCAGTATAGCTTTGCTCTCACATACCTCCTCTTTGCTGTTATTGCCAAAAAATACATATATATAATATAGACTCAACAATATACATATTAGTTTATAAAGTTGCTTTTTAAAGTAGTTAAAAAGGGGGAAACTATGCATTCATACTTTCTTTTATATAGTCACATTATTACCTTTACCAGTGTGCTTTACTTTTCCATATGAAATCAAATTATCATCTAGGGTAGCTTCTTTTCAGCCAGAAGAACTTTTTTCAGTACTTCCTGTAAGGTGGGTCTCCTAACATCAAATTCTCTCAGTTTTTGTTTATCTGGCAACGTCTTTATTTTGCTTTCATTTTTGAAAGATAATTTTGCTGAATGTAAAATTCTTGGTTCACTTGCTTTTCTTTCTGCAGATTTAATACAGTCATAGTCATACAATACTTAACAACGGGGATGCGTTCTGAGAAATGTGTCATTAGGTGATTTTGTTGTTGTGCAAACGTCATAAAGTGTACTTACACAAAACTAGATGGTATAGCCTCCTACACGCCTAGGCTCTATGGTCCAGCCTATCGCTCCTAGGCTGCAAACCTGTACAGCATGTTACTGTCCTGAATACTGTAGACAATTGTAACACAATGGCAAGTATTTTTGTATCAAACATAGAAAAGGTATAGTAAAAATACAGTTTAAAAGGTGAGAAGTGGTAGGCATATAGAGCACAAACCATCAATGGTGCTTACAGGCCTGGAAGTTGTTCTAGGTGAGTCAGTGAGTGAGTAGTGAGTGAAAGTGAAGGTTGAGAACATTGCTGTACACTGCTGTAGACTTTATAAACACTGTACACTTAGGTCACACTAAATTTATTAAAAAAAATTTTTTCCTTTCTTCAATAGTAAATTAACTTTAGCTTACTGTAAGCTTTTACTTTATAGACTTTTTAATTTTGGAATTTTTAACTTTTTACTCCAGTATTCCTATTTTCTTCTTTTGTAAAAGTTTTTTCTCTTTATTGATATTCTCTATGTAATAAGACATTGTCTTCAGAACTTCCTTGACTTCTTTAAGAATGATTTCCTTTTGTTCTTTGAAAATATTTATAATGGTTGTCTTGAAGTCTTTAAGTCCAACATCTGTGCCCTCTCATAGATTTCTCTTGCCTGCATTTTTTCCTGTGTAGGGATCACACTTTTCTGTTCTTTTGAATGTCTCAACTTTTTGTTGAAGGTTGACATTTTAGGTAAAATATTGTAGCAACTCAGTACATGATTCCTTTCCATCCTCTATGGGGATTCTTTATGTTGTTGTTTTCTTGTTTACTTGTTTAGGGACTTGGCCAAACTATTTCAGTGAAATACACTAACCTTGCAGTGTGAAATTTCTGATGACACTCCTCAGGGAACACAGCCTTGGGCATATGTGGTTGCCTGGGATGACAGTGGTTTTAGAGGTCTCTCTTTGACTATCTCTTTCCCTGATCTCTATTGTTAAGCTCTCTACCTCATAATGATATCACATCCAACTGTTAGGCTCCACTAATTTCGGGCAGCTTGTTCTATTGTTTTCAATAATGCCCTAGGGCATAAATTGCTCTGCAGTCAGATCCAATTACATTTGGGGAAGGGTAGTATTCCAGACTGTTCTGACCCAGGAATGTTCTTCTTAGCTACCTTTTTCCCTAATTCTCTCTGGTAAACTAGTTGGCCTAAGGTTTAGTTTGTTGCTTTCATAGAACTACCAACCTCTTCTTAACTGCTTACCATCAAAATCCCCATTGTTTTCAAGAGCGCTCTTGGGCTTAAACTTCTCCATACTCTATTTCACATAAAGTCAAGTCCTTTGGGGAGAGCTTCAGAGCTCTCTGTTCTCATGGACTGCTTCTCCCACTAGATAAAATCTCTGAGCCGCTGCTCCAGGTGCTTTATTGTGCTAGTGTGTTAGTTTCCTAGGGTTGCCATAACAAAGCACCACAAACTAGGGGAACAACAGAAATTTAGTGTCTCACAGTTTGAAGATCAGAAGTCTGAAATCAAGGTGTCACTGGGGCCATGTTACCTCTGAAGGTCCTAGGGAAGTATCTATTCCAGGTCTCTCCCCCAGCTTCTGGTTGTTTCTTAGCTTGTGGCAACATAACTCCCATCTTTACATGGTGTTCGCCTTATGTGCATGTGTGTCTCTTCATATGGCATTCTTTTTATGAGGACAGTCATATTAGGTTAAGACCCACCCTAATGACTTCATCCTAACTTGATTACATCTGCAAAAGTCCTATTTTCAAATAGGGTTACATTCACAGATACCAAGGGTTAGGACTTCAGCATATCTTTTGGGGGGATACGAAACCCATAAAGCAAAGGAACTTAGAGAACACAGTCTGTAGGGATCAGCATCTTAGGGCACAAAGCAACAAGAGAAAGGTAAAGAATGGACTTGGGGGAGTTGATGCAAATGGAGGCTAACCAGCATAAACCCTTTCCCAAAGGCAGCTGATGTTGTTCTTTTCTTGTTTACTTGTTTAGGGACTTGGGCCAAATTATTTCAGTGAAGTCCAGTGAGGCTGATGTGTAGTAAGCACTGAAACCAGAAAAGTGAAGTCCAAAGATAATAATTTGGCTTTGTGTCTTTAAAACTATATAGAACATGGGTTGCTATGACCAGTGCCTTCAAATTTCCCTTTCCTTTGGCAAGTGTTCCCTCCCTAGTGGAACTGTATCATAGCCTGTTGTCGCAAGCCATCCCAATCACTAAATAAAAGTTTATTTATTTGTTTCCCTTGTTTTGAATTATTCATCTTCAGCAAAAATTATAATTTATCTTTTCATATAGCTTTTCCTTAGGGAAAGAATATGCTGACCTTCTTATTAGAATGTTCTGATCTAAAATGCCTATTATAAATTGGCATTTTATGTTCTGGTCTATTTAAAATATTGATTCTCCTGGGTGTGAAGAGCTGAGGACCATATTGGTTCCTTAATCAAATTCACACCCTGCAGGTTACTGCCAGAGCAGCTGAGTGGCCTACCAAAATGACACCTCTGCCTCTTCTTTACAATTATAATTAGATGTTGCATGATTACTCAATAGAGAATGAAAATGTATTGAATACTTACTACATGCAATGGAATATGTGGCTCTCTTGCTCAGTTCTCATAATAATCTTGTAAGGTATCCCCATTTTACATCTGAGGAAACTGAAGCCAAAAGAAGACAACTTCAGGGTCCCCTAGCTAGTAAGTTGTAGAACTGGGATTTGAACTCTGGTCTTAACGACTGCAGAGCCTATACTATTTCCATTACAGCATGCTGCCTCTCTGACTATTGATCTCCTAGATGAATGACCAAAGAATGTTCATGGTAATTCAATTTAATAGATGTTTCATTAGCACCTAATTATATTTTATATTTTGAAAGGCATTGTGGGGAATGTGAAAGAATTTGCCAAAAATAAAAAATAACTCCTGGTTTCTGGAAGATTTTAATCTACTTTAACAGAAAGGAATTAAATAATAATGTAAGACAGTTCGTAATTAAGTCCCAGAATAACATTTATGAATTATAAATGCTGCTGGAAGTCAGAAATCAGTAAGGAATTAATTTAGATGTGGATGGCTTCATGGAGGTTGGATAGGTTATATAGAGGGATGTTTTAGGCAAGAGATCTAGCATTAGTGAGCGTATTCAGGTAGGAATGAGTGTAACATATTTAGGGATAGAGAAAAGACAGTCCTATGTAGAGCAGAGGGCAAGTGAAATGAAAGAAAATAGTGGGTCAATGAGTAGTCAGGGAGGACCTCAGACCTCAAACATCTGATTAATTGGTTTTTCAGGCATTGTAGAAATCCTGAAGGGTATTGTACAATACTGATTTTTAAAAAAATTATTTACTGAAAGTAAGTCTGTTACGGGTATGTGGAAAGTCAGAAGTCAAAGATAGGACTTCATTTCTGTGGACCACAGATGCCAGTCAAGAGTTAACAAAATGCATTCTCCAGCTAGGGCAGTGCTATAGAAACTTTGAGAGCAGGACCTTCCACAGGCAGCCTTTCTGCTTCCACTTAGGAGTTGGAAATATTCTGCCTCTGGCCACTTTCTAGATCTAGGACACTAACCTGTCAAGCCATAATGAGGGTGGTAGAGAGTTTAAAGCTGTGTTCAAGGGCATATGTTCAAGGATTTCATCCCTTTTAAACAAGCAGTTTGTTTAGTGAGCTTTGGAATGGCCTCATTGTGAAGAGCCAGGCTCTCTTTAGTACTTAAAGCATCTTGGAGGAAAGACGTTATGCAAGTCGAATTGATTCTATTTATGACTGCTTTGGATTTCTTCTAAGTGTCTGGAATGTCTGCTCAGAGATTACCAACTTGAGGGTTCAAAAGGCATGCCCAAGAGACCTTGCCACAAGTGGCAGCTCTATCAACATCCAGTTGTGAAAAACAGAACAGGATTCTGTGAGTATTAAGAGAGCTAGTGCTATTTACGTCACATGAAAAGGTGGCCCAAGGTCATCACTCTTACGCCAGCCTTGGTAAATTCATCACGACATGTGGTTTTCCTTATTTGTTGATGAAATGTCTCCTTTGGTGACACTCACCAGCAAAAGATAAAGTTCAAACTCTTAAACTTGTATTCAATGTCCTCTGCCAACCTTTCTTTTGATTTCTTTTTACTTCTTACCTACAAGAACCCCTGCTCTGATCAAGCAGTTCTGCTCTCTATTGCCCAAACACACTTTTTACTTTCCCACCAGTATGTTTTTGTTGCCCTCATCTAGACTATTTCCCCTACCTCCCCTCCTTACCCCTCCTATCTTTCTACTTAAATCCTACTTATCCTTTAAGAGGCAGTGTAAATTCTGGGCCTCCATGAGACAGCTTCACAGAGATTGTGGATAGCCTGCTGTTTATTCTCATGGTTGGTGTTCTCAATATAGACTCTGTTTTACATGTTTTTCAATATTTTAAGATTTGAAACTCCTAAAGGGCAGAAATTGACTCTATAATTCTGTGCACAGCCAACAGTCCTGTGTAATTAGGAACTGAAAAGTTAATGTTGTTAACAATACTGATGATATGAAGATGAATACAATAGGGAGAATAGTTGATTGTTTACTCCTAGAAATTTGTTCTACAATTTATAAGAAAAATTCACGTCGATCCAGGTTCCCCTGAAGAATTTGTATAAATGTGTAAAGCTTATGACTATTATTAGGGTGCCTCATCAAGGGTGGCTGGTATGGTACTGGGAGAGTCAAGCTAGGTTAAGTTAGCTGACTGAGCGTCTCAAACTAAACTCTTATGATCTTTCTCCTGGCCATAGAAAAAGGAGCTTCTCCATGTCAAGATCATTTTTCCACAAGTTCCTAGTCTTTCTGGAAAGTTGGGGGGGGAGGAGCTAGCAATGTGTTCCTATTTTTCTGCCTGATATTGTAGTCTTTGCAGGATATTATAAACTATCTCAACAATAGTGCCAGTGTCATTATTGCTATTGTAGAACTCTTCTTGATGATCCAGACTTCTGTCAGCAGGAGTAGCAGATGCTCCCACTGTCACCAAGGCTGATAAGCTAGAGCTACATATGCTGACATAAGGCCAGTGAAACCTAGAAACTTCCATTAGTCATTGTCTGAATCACTGACAATGACTTAAATGCATATTCAACCTTCCCTTATTTCTTACCTTTTCCCCCTCATCCCCCAGTTTTAGGTTTACCAAAAAAATGGCTACACAGGTAATATGACAGAATTACACTATGCACAAAAAGAATTGGCCTGCCGCCATTTTTATGAATACTTCTGGGTGAAACAGGCTTGGCATGTAAGTGTCTTATGAGTTGATATTGTAATTGGCTTATAGGGGATGCCACTCTCGAGACTGAAATTCTCACCGTCTGTTCCCTATGGCCTATACAGATAGCAAAGCCAGCGCCTTAATCAATGAAACATAACATATCTAGAAGACCTGAAGTTTGATCTAAAGCCAGATGCCATATGGTCCCAACTCTATCAACTAATATGTTAAAAGGTAGATAGAATACTTTTCTTATTTATTTATTCATTTACATTTTGTTCTCTCTTGTGGTAATATGCCATAAGGATGATAGAAATACATGCATCATTCAACTCTAAACCACCAGGGAGGTTTGGTACTTAGTTTTGGAAAAGACTCATCAAACAGTCACCACCAACTCATCATGTGCTATGAAACCTCAGGCAATGTAATGTGAAAACACTTGAAGAGGTTAGACTATACATAAATATTTGTAGCCTGCTGAGGTGTTTTCCAAATTGTAAAAATGTTAGAGAAAATATGAAGAAAATGTGCACCATTTGCTTAGAGAAAGAATGCTTTATATTCTATGCCAATGTCTCTTTCTTCTTTTACTTTCTTAATTTTTTTTTTTTTTTGGTATTAGGAATTAGAAATATTTGGTGCAGCCTTAAGTAGAATATGATCCAGTGACAAAATATAATTGTGAATTTGTCTAGCTTCTAATCTGTTTTAACTATTTTCTTTACCTCTGTGCACAATTGGCTTCTGGGTAAA
The DNA here is from genome assembly GCF_041296265.1 of Equus caballus. Lineage (NCBI taxonomy): Eukaryota > Metazoa > Chordata > Mammalia > Perissodactyla > Equidae > Equus > Equus caballus. The sequence continues at coordinate 46,207,666 of NC_091704.1, forward strand.
GAACCTCACTTGTTACCACCCACCTACTTCATTGATATTGACTAAAGCATAATATGGGTCCTCCTGGGGGATCTTCTGTTGAGTCAAGTTATTTCCTTTACTGGATCTTTCCCAGTATGGGGTCTGTAAAACATTCTGAATTTTTTGGTTGTTATCAAAACAGTCCCCTAAGCCCACGGTCTGGGTTCTGATTTGGATTGGAGAGTTACAGTTTCATAAGGATCAAATGAATGTGCATTTCTGGAAGGAAGGAACATTTTTTGTGGTCAAGGCAAATGCCCCTGGACATCACCAGTTTTAGACTTAGGGGCATCTGAGAAGAATGTGATATTTTTCCATATTTTAGCTTCTTGCTTTTTGAAGCTAGATTCCTAGAGTCAGTGGCATGCTCTCATATTGGAAGGATTTTTTGCTTAGTTCGGTTATAGATAGACTTGGTCATACTTCAGCCCCCAGTATTTAGGAGCTCCCTGAATCAAATGTGTATACTGAATCTGGCCTATATAATCATCGAAAATGAGAAATGTATGCAGATGTATTATAGTCTCTGCTCAGATTCAGACACTACTCTCAAAGTTAAGAAGGGGACAAAGGGAGGAGATGCACAAAGACAATTTAACAAGAATCAGGCTGTATCTTTTTTTCTGTTTCTGGTTTAATGAATCTCAGGATTTTCTTGCAAGTGATATATGGAAATAGTGGGTAAAAGCTTGGATGATTTAGTGATGGAATAAGGAGAAGAGAGTGGAATAAATGGGGATATAGATTAATTTGGTGGTGGATCAGGAAACTTGGGTGGGAGATATACATTTCTAAGAACCTCTTTTTATACTGTTTCTTTTGAAATAATTTGGAACTTGGAGAAAAATTACAACAGTACAGAAAACAACTGTATTGTCTCACCCAAGTTCTCCAAATGCTAGCACTCTACCACGTTTGTTCTCTCTCTCTCCTCTTAATCCTCCAGTGTGTATTTTTCAAAAAATAAGAACACTCTCCTACATAACCAAATGCTGACATTCAAAGAAATTAGTAGTCATACAACACTACTATCCAGTTCACAGACTGTATTCAGATTTCACCAATTCTACCAATTTTGTCTCTTTTTGCTTTCTGATCCAGCATCCAATCAGATCATGAGCTACAATTGTTTGTCCTATCTCTTAGGGCTCTTCATCCCAGAATAGTTCCTCAGTCTTTCCCTGATTTTCATGATCTTGAATTTTAAAATCTAAGGCCTTTCATTTTGAAGGGCGTTCTTCAACCTCGGGCCATCTGATGTTTCCTTGGGACTAGGATCAAGTCATGCTTTCTTGGTAGGAATGCTGCAGAAGTGATGCTGTGCTCTTCTCACTGCATGACATTAGGGGTGTGCACAATGTCTACCCATCCCTCTACTAGTGAGGGAAATTTCATCACCAGGCATCCAGGTCTGCCAGGTTGCTCTACTGTAAAATCACTTTTTTCCCCTCTGGTAATACTCAGAGTATTTGGGGGTGGAAGGAATAGGGAGGTATTCCAAGATTACACTAATATCCTTTTCTACAGCAGAACTCCACCCACTAGCCTTAGCATCCATGAGGAATCTCTTCTGAGTAAACCACCGCTATGACTTTTGCCAAATCTGTATTTATTAGTTGGCATCTTATAGTAAGGAAAAGTTTCCCCTTGGATTAGTCTAGATTCTCCAGAGAAACAGAACTGCTGTGGACTAAATGTTTGTGTCCCCTCAAAATTCGTATCTTGGACCCCTAAAGCCCAGTGTGATCATGTTTGGAGATGAGGCCTTTGGGAGATAATTACAATTATATTAGGTCATAAAAGTGGGGCCCTCATGATGGAATTAGTGCCCTTACAAAAAGAGGAGGAGACATGGGATCTCTGTCTTGGCATGCTCACACCAAGGAAGGTCAAGTGAGGACGTTATCCCGAAAGAGATCCCAGCCCATGAACTCAACCATGCTGTTACCCTTATCTCAGACTTCCAGCCTCTAGAGCCGTGAGAAATAAATATTTGTTGTTTCAGTCACCCAGTCTGTGGTATTCTGTTACAGCAATCCAAACTGGCTAAGACAAGAACCAATATATATAAAGAGATTTGTGATAATTTTACTGTAAGTAATTGACTCACATGGTTAAGGAAGCCGAGAAGTCCCAGGATCTGCACTTGGCAAACTGGATGCCCAGGTGAGCCAATGGTATAGGATCCAGTCTAAGTCCAAAGTCCTGATAACCAGAAGAGCCAACAGTGTAAATTCTAGTCTAAGTCCAAGTGCAAAAGCAGGAAAAGGCCCATGTCCCAGCTCAAAAGCAGTCAGGCAGAGAGAGAGAGTTTTCCCATACTCCACGTTTTCGTCCTAGTCAGGCCTCCCACAGATTGGATAAGGCCACTCCACATTAGAGAGGGCAATCTGTTTTACTCAGTCTACTGATTCAAATGTTATTTCATCCAGAAACACTCTTATAGACATGCCCAGAATGATTTTTAACCAAATATCTGGGTACTCTGTGGCCCAGTCAGGTTGACATATAAAATCACCCATCGTAAGTCCAACTCTTGTCAACTTGGCATCCATACATTTCTTCTTAAACCATATTTAATCTCCAAATAAAGGTAATAACAAAGTCAAAATTCTACCTGACATGGTATACCTACCCTGCAAACAACTGAAATCCCACTCACCCCTTCCCCAGAAGAGATAAAGTCTTTGATATTTACTCTTATTCTTGATATCCAGTAATTTAAATGCAATGATATAAAGTTAACAATGCTTAAATACTATGATATAAAGCCAATACCTCTTAGAAGAGGATACAGAGGGAAGAAAACAAAGATTTTGTATATAAATATATTCATAACAAAATAAGGAGGAAATATTACAGTCCTTCTTTCTATAACTGGTCACATAGTCAGAGTTTGTATTTGTAACTAACTTCTTCCACTATCCAGACTGTATTACCTTTGCTGTCAGCAAGCTCCTCAACTGGTCATGGTTTGCTAACTGGGGGAGTGATTCAAACCTTCATTCCTGAAGGGTCTGGGCCATTAGTTGTCCTGCTTGGATTGGGTTGTTGTAGTGTTCCATTGACCTTAGTCACAGGCAATGGTAATACTAAGAGATGCCCTAAGTAATCTCCCATATTTCAGACATACTCTTCCTTACCTCCATTGTGGAGTAACAGTCTAGTTTTTCTTGTTAATCAGGATCAATCATCCCAAACAGTACAGTAACTCCCTTCTTTTCCTGTGGATTCACAGGCATGAGGGAGCCCAAAGGGGTGGGTGACATCTTAACTTCCAATTCAGTGAAATCATTGTTGTATCTCCTGGTAGAAGCATTCATCCCTTTGAAACTAAGACCTCTAGGCAAGCAGAGCATAAGGCCATGGGAAGAGGAAGCAAATTTTGCTAGTGGGTCACTAGGGGTAGTAGTGAGAGGTGCCACCCCCACTTCTACCCCTTGATTCCTGGACCCATGAATTCTGGCTATGAGAGAAACAGCACCATATTTTGGATGCTAATTCAGAGCACATACAGCATTCTGGAGAATCTTGTATCAATCATATTCCTTCTAAGTCCCTAGCCAGCAGCCAAACCATTGCCCACAGCCCATGAATCAGTATATAAACACACATCTGACCATTTCTCTTTCCAAGTAAAATGAACAACCAGATGCACTGCTCAAAGTTCTGCCCACTGGGAAGATTTCCCTTCAATACTCTCCTTCAGGCATATCCCAAAAATGGGCTGTAATGCTGCAGCTGTCCATTTTCGGTTGGTACCTGCATGTCACACAAAATCATCTGTAAACCAGGCCCGAGACTTCTCTGATGTCAACTGATCATAAGGAACTCCTCGTGAGGCCATAGGTACAGGCTGGGATAATGAAGGCAATGCAGCAGGAGTCGGGACCATCAGCATTTGAGCCATTTATTCATGTACCTTACTTGTGCCTTCAGGGCCTGTTTGAAACTGATCACACATATTCCACTTCCATTTGATGATGGAGCACTGCTACGCACGCCCAACTTTATGGCTTGGTGGGTCAGACAACACTCCATTCATGATGGGAAGCTTAGATTTCATGGTAATTTGGTGGCCCATGTCTAGGCATTTAATCTCTACTAAAACCCTGTAGCAGGCAAAGAACTGTTTCTCAAAAGGAGAGTTATTAGAAGAGGATGGCAGGACTTTGCTCCAACATACTAAGGGCTTGCACTGCAATTCATCTACAGGGACCTGCCAAAGGCTCCAAACAGCATTCCTGTCTGCCACTGACACTTCAAACACCATTGGATCTGCTGGATCATAGGGCTCAAGTGGCAGCCCATCCAGCTCAAGCTGGATCATAGGGCTCAAGTTCTCACAGCAATCTGACCTGTTGCAGAGCCTTCTCTTGTTCTGAGCCCCAATCAAAACTAGCATCTTTTTGGGCCACTCAGTAAATGGGCTGAAGTAATACACCTAAATGAGGAATATGTTGTCTCCAAAATCCAAAGAGGCATACTAAGTGTTGTACCTCTGTTTTGGTTGTAGGAGGGCCCAGATACAACAACTTATCCTTCACCTTAGAAGGAATATCTTGACTATACCAATGGACTTCTAGAAATTTCACTGAGGTAAAGGCAGGTGAATTTTTGTTGGATTTTATTTCCCAGCTTCTGATACACAAATGTCTTACCAATAGGTCTAGAGCAGTTGCTATTTCTTGCTGAATAGGTGCAATCAGCATAATGTCATCAATGTAACAGACCAATGTGATATCTCGTGGAAGGGAAAGGCAATCAAGATCCCTTTGAACTGAATTATGACATAGGGCTGGAGGGTTGATTTACCCCTTAGGTAGGACAGTGAAGGTGTATTGCTGGCCTTGCCAGCTGAAGGTAAATTTCCTCTGGTAGTCCTTATTGATTTGTATCGAGGAAAAAAGTATTTGCATACCAGGTAAAAGGGGATATGTTAATTTGCTCAAGAAATGAAATTACATCTGGTGCAACAGCTGCAATTGGAGTCACCACCTGGCTAAACTTGTGATAAGCCACTGTCATTCTCCAAGATCCATCCTTCTTCTACATAGAACAAATAGGTGAATTGAATGGGGATATGGTGGGAATCACCATACCCGCATCTTTCAAGTTCTTGATGGTGGCACTAATCTCTGCAGTCCCTCCAGGAGCACAGTATTGCTTTTGGCTTACTACTTTTTTAGGGAGAGGCAGTTCTAGAGGCTTCCTTTGGTCTTTCCCACCATAATAGCCCTCACTCCACAGGTCAGGGAACCAATGTGGGAATTCTACCAGTGGCTGAATCTGTCTGTTCCAATTACATATTCTGGAACTGGGGAATTCACCACAGGATGAGTTTGGGGACCCACTGGACCCAGTGTGAGATGGACCCGAGCTAATACTCTATTTGATCACCACTTGATCTCCAGAAGCCCCTACTCTGACTGATGGACTACAATGACATTTGGGTCACCTGAAATTAGTGTCAGTTCAGAGCTGGTGTCCAGTAGTCCTCAAAATCAGTAGTCTGATTATTTTCTTTTCCCCAGTGCATAGTTACCTTGATAAAAGTCTATAGATCACTTTAGAGAAGGCTGGGAGAAAGATTAACAATATAAATTTTTGTCAGTGTACCAAGGTCCTTCTTCAAGTGGGCCTGGCCTCCCCTTCATTCAAGGGATTTTGGATCTGTAAACTGGCTCAAGACTGGTGTTGAATGAGGGGCTGTGACTCTGTTTTACGATTCGCCTTAAACTTTGGTTTCCTTGACCTAGAACTTTTCTGCTTATACAAATTAAGTAAGAATTTAGTAGTCTTCATATCTTTTTCTCTTTTAGGAACACCATGATCAAATAGCCAGTGCCGTAGGTCTGTATGAGTCAGATTATCCTAATTGCTGCTTTCATTCTATTGTTCATTACCATAACCATGCCCACCTGGCCTTTGGTGGTTGGGTGCTGCCGCTTGGCCCCTGCCTCTCTGAGATCCAGTTACTCCTGTTGCATTTAGGCTTCCCAATTCAATGGCTTCAGTTCCCACTGTGAGGTCTGACCCACAGAGAAGAGGCATCACAGAGCTCTTCAAGGATTCCAGGACTCCTTTCACAAATTTGTTTCTCACAGTAGTAGTGAAAGGCATGCCTTTTAAACCTTCCCAGTGTGAGTGAGTAGGTCTTAAAGAACATATCGTCTCTAATGTTCCAATCTTTCTAAGTCTTTGAATCCCCTCCTCTACATTAAACCAAAGCAGATGCTGGCATTTCTCATTTGTTCACTGTGGGCCACCCTTTGGTCCGTGTTTCAGCCAACCAAACAAGCAAACTGTGAGAGCCCTTCCTACCTCCCCAAGCTGCAACATTAAATGCAGGATCTCTGTTTAGTGAGATTGCACCAATCAATTCATCCTGATCCAAATTTATGTTCCTTCCAACATTACCCCACAGCCTCGATATCCTTTCACCCACATATTCTACAGATTTCTGTCTTTATAAACTAGGAAACTTATGTAGCTCTTTTGGAGAGTAGTGCACCTCCTCATAAGTTATACTTTGTACCTTGCCTTTAGGAGCCTGCTGGGAAGAGTCCAGTTAAAGATCAAGAAGCAAAGAGGGCTGATGGGAGTGGGTCGTGAGGAGAATCAGCATTGTCTTGCATGGCACATGGCAACTACAACAGAGGAGGCCATTAAGTTTCCTCAGGCAATGCAGGCTTCATTCACTCAGACGGAGAGGGTGAGAAGGCTGGGGCGGGGTGACTGGAGAGGCTGCTGCTACCACTAGGGGTGGGTAGGCCACTACCACTGGGTGTGGGGAGGCTATTTCTGCTGAGTGTGGTGAGACCATTTCCACTGGGAGTAGGGAGGATTCTTCCACCGGTGGGTAGAGAGGTTGCTTTTTAAACTCATCAGAATTTAGGGGCTCAATGTCCCTAGGTCCATCAGAGTCTTCCTATGCATCCCTGTTCCAAATTACATGATCCCATTCTTTCCCAGTCAAAGCCTGTACTTTAACAGTAAACACCCTGTGAGACTGGGAGGTCTATTTACATTATAATTCAGCCAAGCTCAGATGAGATTCTGTGTTTGATTTGCAGTAATCTCAGTCCTACATGCAGCTACAGGAGATAGGGATCTTCTTCAGGGCATCCATAGAAGCTTTTGGGTCATTTATGATTGAGCTGAGAATTTGAATCCTTGAGCTTATCCTTTTCTTTCACCACTTTGTCCAGCTAATTAGGAGCAACGAGGCAATTTCAATATATTTGTTAGTTTTCCAGAAATGTTCAAAAGTATCACACATGCAGTCTCCCAGCTCCTGGCTCCCTATAAATGATTGATTAGGAATATCCAATAGAGATATTTTGCATTTCTCTATTGCTGGAACGTATCATGGACTATCAATGCAGTATTTACTACTGGAAATAGATCATTAGTGCCTCTAAATCTAATCAGGTTAAAGAAGCAATTCCAGAAACCCTAGAACCAATCTGGGAAACTCATCCTCAAAATTAAGTTCTAGTCTGGGTTCTCCAGAGAAACAGAACCAATAGGATACAGGTGTAGGGGAGGAAGAAATTTTCATCAACCCTTCTCAGTTCTTCCAACTGGTCTAAGAAGTAAATTGATATGAAACAGATTAACAAGAGAAAAATCAAACAACGTTTAATAACATGTGTACATAGGATAGACCAGGAGAACTGAGTAACCCACCAAAATGGCCATCACCTTAAATACCATCTTCAGACAAAGAGAAAAGAAGATATTAGGGATGGGGAAAGTCAGGGGCTTCAAAGGAAAGGAAGGCAATTCACAGGTGGGTGAAAAGGAGCAAACTTTGGGAAAACAAGTGTTTGACCATACAGACATAGAAGAATATAGACGGGAGCCCAACAAACAGGCTTTTCCAGGTTCCTCTTATCTACTACCTGGTTGATGTTATACTAGTGATAACTTACTTCCTGAGACAGGTGTTTTTTTTTTTTAACTGAATTCTTTTAGGTAGTTAAGGGGGAGGTAAGAAGAAAAAGTTTGAGTCTTTTGTTTCTTAAAAATAATCAACCTAAAATAATCCTCATGTTAAAGAGACACATTTTGGAGTGGCAAATATTGTTCCCCTTCATGAGTTACATACACACACACGCACACATACACACACACACACACACACACACACAAAGAGGAGATCATAAGGAATTGGTTTACGTTATTATGGAGGCTAAGAAGTCCCAGAATCTGCAGTCAGCAAGCTGGAGACCCAAGAGAGCTAAAAGTGTAATTCCAGTCTGAGTCTAAAGGCCTGAGAACCAAGAGAGCTGATAATGTCAGTTCTAGTCCAACTCCTCTTTTGTTCTAGTCAGGCCCCCAGTGGATTGGATAAGGCCCCTCCATATTAGGTACGGACATATACTTTACTCAGTTTACTGATTCAAATGTTAATTGCATCCAGAAACACCCTCATGACACACTCAGAATAATGGTTAACCACATATCTGAGCATCCTGTGGCCCAGTCAAGTTGACACATAAAATTAACCATTATGCTCCTTGTTTCTCATTCACTCATTCATTTATATTGGTATGGACTCATGGATTCTTGTTTTTGCAATGCATTTTATATATATTACTCTCATTATTTTGATGCCCAAACTGTCCCAGATTTGGTTTGTGACAGTCACTTTAAACTGATATTTGGCTCCCTTAACGTGTTTGCATTTTTCTTTTAGGGACTTTCTTACTTTCTAGTACAACAAGATCTTTCAGGCTCACTTTACACTTTGCCTGCCCCAGCCCTGAAATTCAGCTGTTTCTCTAAGAAGGCCTGGTTCCTTTTAGCAAAAGATGCTATTTAGAAATGAAGATCTTGGTGTTTAATGTGCATATTGCTATTGAGATATTGTTGTTGCTAGACCCAATCCTAGCAGAGAAAGCTAGGAAAAATATCTGTATATATGTGTGCATATATATATATATATACATACACACACACACACATACATCTATGCTCTTAAATCTACCTATGGTGTGTGTGTATATACATATTTTTGGGAGGGGGGAGTTTGAGAAAGATTGGCCCTGAACCAACATCTGTTGCCAATTTTCCTCTTTTTGCTTGAGGAAGATTGTCCCTGAGCTAACATCTGTGCCAATCTTCCTCTATTTTTTGTATGTTGGACGCTAGCACAGCATGGCTTGATGAGTTGTGTGTAAGTCTGCACCCACAATCTGAACCCACAAACCCCAGATCGCCGAAGCTGTGTATGTGAACTTAACCACTATGCCACCAGACCAGCGCCTATATATGTATTTTTTTTTAAAAAAAACAACATGAGTTTCTACCAACACACCGATATTCTCAATTCCAATCCAGCACCTAACACCAGCATTCACCTAAGAATGTTCTTCCAAACATCCCCCTTTCTATATTTGTAAATCCCTTCTCTTTCCTCAAAATATTTACTAACATGCTCAATTTCACTTGTATTTAACCAATCTTCCAAACATCCCAGCCACCTCCTTAGACCCCATCCCCAATGCTGCTTCTTCAGCCTCTCTGCCACCTCTTTGGCCCTTGGGCATGCTGCCACCTCCACACCTCATTGTGTCACTGCCACCTGCGAGGGCAGGGAACACAAAGGAGCTTCAATACCTTCTTAGAATTACATTTTTTAATATAGTAGACACTTGGAATATATAAATTTAATATTCACAGATTCAGATGATCACAAGAATTCCCCAAGGACTTTGTAGAATAGATAATTCTGCTGAGGCATGAATTCATATTAAACACGAAGTATGCTGTTTAAAAGAAAGTCACTTACTGTAGTAGTTTTAAACTTGTCTGCAAATTCTTTGCTACTCTTTCCATAGAGAGGCAGAATCTAATTCCTCTTCCCACAAATAAGGGCTAGTCTTAATGACTTGCTTTTTAACAAATAGAATATGGCAGAAATGACACCACATGATATCAAAGGCCAGATCATATATGGTGATATGGCTTCTGTCTATTTTTCTGTTGGGATACTTTCTCTTAGAACCCAGCCATCATGCTGTGAGGAAACCCAGGACACGTGGAGAGTCCATGTGTAGGTGTTCTGGCCAACATCGCGGCTGAGGTCTCAGCCAGAGGCCAGCACTAACTGCCAAACATGTGCGATGACTCCACCTCTGCAAGTGTCCAACTGCAACCACACAAGACACCTTGACGAAAAAATGCCTAGATGAGCCCAGTCAACCCCAAGACCCATGAAAGACAATAAAAATGAAACAATTGTGGTGGGTGTATGCCACTGAGTTTTGGATGATTCATTACACAACAATAGATAGACAGAACATTTATCTAATGACTATGTCTATCCACTTGTCCAGAATCTGAGCTCTACAAAGAGATTTGCCATCTATTTTGTAACATTTTATATTTTAATATATTAATATTATATTTTAATATTTAATACTTTAATATAGTAACTTTAATTTTTGTAACAACTCTATCAAATAGATATTAAAATCGTCAATTTTTAGGGTTGAAGAATAGTATGTTATAGTGGAAACTTGAGAAATTAAGTCTTAGACTATGTTAAGGGTCTGCTGCAATTCATTTTTTTTCCCCAAGATCTAAATCCTTGATTTCCCCAAAGACTTTTCCGTTCATTCTTATAAACTTTATGCAGCATTTGAAATCAAATAGCATTACTTTCTTTAAGAAATTCTCCTTTTTTCTAGTTTCCATAACATTATAAAGGCCTATTTTTCCATTCACTTCTCCAACAATTTCTTCTCTGCCTTCTTGACTCTTCTTTCTCCCCCAGGTTCCCAAGGTGATATTTCCCAAGGTGCAATCTGAAGTACTCTACTCTCTTTACAGTCTTTCTCAGAAGTCTTCCTCTATCTACAATTATCATTTCTGAACAGATGAATTTTCCTATCTGTATTTATAGCCTTGATTTTTTTCTGCATTTGTATTTGCCTACTAATCATTTCCTCTTTAAAGCCTCGATGTCTTCACAAGATACAGTTATCACCAGAACCACACTTTCAACTTTCTTGTCATAAATGACTATGTCTTGGGCCAGCCATGGTGGCCTAAGGTTAAGTTCAGCACCTTCCACTTTGGTGGTCCGCGTTTGGTTCCTAGGCATGGACCTGCACTGCTTTGTTAGCAGCCATGCTGTGCTTGTGACCCACATACTAAAAAATGGAGGAAGATTGGTATGGATGTTAGCTCAGGGTGAATCTTCCTCAGCAAAAAAAAAAAAAAAAAAAAAAAAAGACTGACTTTTCATTTACTTATTCCAGTCTTTGGTGTCATTATTCCTTTAATATATCTGAAGTTTACACCTCAGAGTTCTTTGATTAATCAGTTTTCTTTCTCTTCCTTTATAGTGAGTCATGAAGTTCTTCTGATTATTTTTATCCTTTCTTTTATATTTGATGTTACCTCCACCTCAGCAATTGCCTCCTAACTGGTTGCTGGGCTTCCAACCTCTTTTTTCCTTAAGCTTTCCTGCTTGTTACTACCAGCTCATATCACTAAAATATTTTCATATCAAATCCTGATTGAAAGCTTCCAAACGCATCTCATTATTTCAGAGAGAAAAATTCTCCATAATTTGACCACACACTGTCCTCCTAATTTGTCTCATCCTCACCTCCCAAATGTAATCCCAGCATCAATCAGATGGGTCTACCCACTGTCCCTTAAGTATTTCATGTACTTGCTTTCTTTTTCAACTGTGTTTCCTTTGCTTCCCTGGAATGCTCTCATTTTTTGTTGTTGTTCAATTCCAACTCTCTGTGAATTTTTATCAGCCCAAATGGTAAGAAAAGGGCTATGAAGCAGTGACATCAGCATCATGGCAGAGTGCATTGTTCCCTTCATCTCTCCCCTCCAAGTTACAACTGGATATCCATTGACAACACAATAGGATGCATTACAGCTCCACGCCTCTGTACATCTGAAGGTGGGTGGACTGGACCCCCAGGAGGCAGTGGAACTAGGGGAGCAGCCCCCTCCGCCTCCCTCAGCACCAGCAATCCAGGGCATGGATCTTCACATAGGTCAGTGTGCTGGCAAGTGGTTACTGTGTCAGAGCAGAAACAGTGGTTGCTGCAACTCACACAGCTGTGAGCAGAGCAGAGGCAGTGGGCGCCATACCTCACACAACTGAGAGCAGAGGGGAAACAGTCAGCACCATGACTAGCATGACTGCAAGATGCCATGGCAGGAGCAAAAACAATAGGCATCCCTGCCTGTCTCTCAGTAGATCCAGGGTGCATGCCCTCCTCCCTCCCCCAGCAGTGGCCAGGTCTTTCCAACAGTGGGGACAGTATACAAAATTCAGATCTTCCCAGCTGGACAGGGTGCCCTGACCTGAGTTTTCAAAACATACTGGCTAGCACCAGAGACCAGAGACTTCTTGAGTGAGCAGCAACAGTAACATCTCCTGGCTTAGACCCTGCTCCCTACCAGTGGTGGCAAGTGGAACCAGCAACCAGAGGCTTCAGGAACCACAGCAGAACTAGTGACCCAGCCCCCACCAGCATCATCCCCAACACCAGCTCCACCAGCAGCAGGGCCTGCATACAAGTCCCTGGGTCCCGGGCCCCCAGCAGTGACAGTGACACCCACGAACCCAGCACCCGGCAGTAGTGCAACCAGTACTCCCACACAACCCAGAAGCAGCAGCACAGGTGGTGCAAGGAGTAGCAGCATCCAAGCCTTTGGAAAGCCAATGGAAAAACACAGGGCTCAGGCAAAGCAGAAGTACTTGCAGCCTGGTGACCATGGTGGCAACACCTGAGACTGCAGCAACATTGTAAGCAGCAAGGCACTAGCAACCTCAGAGGCACAAGTGGCACAGGAGGGCACTGACAATACTTCTACAAGAAGCAAAGGAGGGAAGAAAGTGCAGGCTCTCAAATACAACCAGAAGCAGCTCAGAGCCAAAGTAACCAAAGCCATACCAAATGACAAAGTTGGTTTCTACCACAAATGCACCACCAGAGGATCAATTCATCAAATACCATGAAAAACTACAGTAACACTGTAGAACAGAAAGAGAATGACAGCTCTCAAGAAACCAAACTTGAAGTCACAGAAGATTACAATCAGACAGAGAATTCAAAATAGCTGTCCTAAAAAGACTCAATGAGTTACAAGAAATCTCAGAATCACATTTCAGTGAGGTCAGGAATAAAACTAATGAACAGAAGGACTGCTTCACCAAGGAGACTGAAACTCTAAAAAAACCAAGCAGAAATTCTGGAGAGGATGAACACAATTAATGAGATGAAAAATAATGTAGAAAGCATTACAAATAGAGCAGACCACGTGGAGGAGAGAATTAGTGAGCTCAAAGATAGAAACCTAGAAATGATTCAAGTGGAGAGGGGGAGAGAACTAAGATTTTTTAAAAATCAAGAAATTATTTGAGAAATATACAACTCAATTATGAAAGATAACATAAGGATAATAGATATCCCAGAGAGAGAAGAGAGGGAAAAAGGATCAGAAAGCTTATTTAAAGAAATAGTAGCTGAGAACTTCCCAAACCTGGGTGAGAAAGTGGACGTGCAAGTACTTGAAGCTAATATAACTCCTCATTACCTCAATGTAAAAATATCATCTCCAATGCATATAATATTAAAACTGTCAAAAGTCAATGAAAAAGAAAAAATATTAAGGGCAGCAAGAGAGAAGAAAATAACCTACAAAGGAACCTCCATCAGGCTTTCAGTTGGCAAGTATGGAAATATAGAACAACCAGAAAACAAAAGATAAAATGGCAGTATTAAGCCCTTATATATCAGTAATCTCTCTAAATGTAAATAGATTGAATTCACCAATCAAAAGACACAGAGTGGCAGAATGGATTAAAAAACAAGATCCAATAATATGATGCCTCCAGGAAACACATTTCAGCTCTAAAGACAAACATATTCTCAGTGTGAAGGAATGAAAGATGACATTCCAAGAAAATGGCAAGCTAAGGAAAGTGGGCATAGCCATACCTATATCAGACAAAACAAACTTCAAGACAAAAAAGAGTCAAAGATATGTATTATATAATAATAAAAGGGACTTTCCACCAAGAAGATGTAACACTTACAAATATTTATGCACTTAACACAGGAGCACCAAAGCATATAAAGCAACTATTAACAGACCTAAAGGGAGAAATTGATAGCAACACAATAATCATAGGGGACCTTAACACTCCACTTACGTCAATGGATAGATCATCCAGACCGAAAGTCAACAAGGAAACAGAGGCCTTAAATAAAACACTAGACTAGATGGACTTAATAGATATATATGGAACGTTCCATCCCAAAACAGCAGAATACACATTTTTCTCAAGTACACCTGGAACATTCTCAAAGAGAGACTGTATGTTGGGAAACAAAATGAGCCTCAATAAATTTAAGAGGATTGAAATTATATCAAGCATCTTTTCTGCCCACAATGATATGAAACTAAAAATCAACTACAAGAAAAAAGCTGGAAAAGTCATGATTATGTGGAGACTAAACAACAAGCTACTGAACAACTATTGGATCAATGAAGAAAGCAAAGGATAAATCAAAAGATATCTGGAGACAATTGAAAATGAAAACACAACATACCAAAATATGAGATGCAGTAAAAGTGATACTAAGAGGGAAGTTTATAGTAACACAGGCCTGCTTGAAGAAACAAGAAAAATCTCAAGTAAACAATCTTATGATCTACCTAAAAGAACTAGATAATGAAAAACAAACAAAGCCCAAAGTCAATATAAGGAAGGAAATAATGAAAATCAGAACAGAAATAAATGAAATAAAGAGATTAAAAAAATAGAAAGGATCAATGAAACTAAGCCATTTTTTTGGCAAGATAAACAAAATTGATAAACCCTTAGCAAAACTCACTAAGAAAAAAGAGAGAAGAGTCAAATAAATAAAATCAGAAATAGAAGAGGAGGGTCCAGCCCCGTGGCCAAGTGGTTAAGTTCACGCACTCTGCTTTGGCGGCCCAGGGTTTTGTAAGTTCAGATCCTGGGTGTGAACATGGCACTACTCATCAAGCCATTTTGAGGCAGCATCCCACATAGCAGAGCCAGAAGGACCTACAACTAGAATATAGAACTATGTACCAGGGAACTTTGGGGAGAAGAAGAAGAAAAAAATTGGCAACAGATGTTAGCTCAGGTGCCAATCTAAAAAAATAAAGAAATGGAAGAGGAGAAATTACAATGGACACCACAGAAATACAAAGGATTATAGGAGAACATTATGAAAAACTATACACCAACAAATTGGAAAACCTAGAAGAAATGGATAAATTCTTATAATCATACAACCTCCCAAAACTGAATTAAGAAGAAATAGAGAATCTGAATAGAGCAGTCACAACTAAAGAGATTGAAAAGCTAATCAAAAACCTCTCAAAAAACAAAAGTCCAGGACCAGGCTTCTCTGGTGAATTCTGCCAAACATTCAAAGATTTAATATCTGTCCTTCTCCAACTCTTCTGAAGAATTAAAGAGGATGGGACTGTTCCTAACTCATTTTATGAGGCCAACATTACCCTGATACCAAAACCAGACAAGGACAACACAAAAAAGGAAAATTACAAGCCAATATCACTGATGAACATCGATGCAATAATCCTCAGCAAAATATTAGCAAATCGAATATAATACTTAAAATGATCATATACCACAGTCTTGCGAGATGTATTCCAAGGATGCAGGGGTGGCTCAACATCTGCAAATTAATCAGTGTGATACACCATATTAACAAAATGAACAATTAAAATCACATGATCATCTTGATAGATTTAAAGAAAGCTCTTGACAAGATCCAATATCCATTTATGATAAAATCTCTCATAAAATGGGTATAGAAGGAAAGTCCCTCAACATAATAACAGCCGTTTATTACAAACCCACAGCCAGCATCATATTCAATGGTGAAAAACTGATAGCCATTCCTCTGAGAACGGGAACAAGACAAGGGTGTCCACCCTTGCCAGTCTTATTCAACATAGTGTGGAAGCATTAGCCATAGCAATTACGCAAGAAAAAGAAATAAAAGGAATTCAAGTTCACTATTTGCAGATGACATGATTCTATATGTAGAAAACCTTAAACTATCCACCTAAAAACTATTAGAAAAAATCAATGAATATAGTACAGTTACAGGGTACAAAACCAACATACAAAAATCAGTTGCATTTCTATACATTAATAATGAACAAGCAGAAAGAGAAATCAAGAATATGGTCACATTTACAATTACAACAAAAAAGAATAAAATACCTAGTAATAAATTTAACCAAGGAGGTAAAAGATATATATACTAAAAATAATAAGACATTATTGAAGGAAACCAAAGAAGATCATAAACAAATCGAAAGATATTCCATGCTCATGGATTGGAAGAATAAACATAGTCAAAATGTCCATATTACCTACAGCAATCTACAGATTCAGTGCAATATCAATCAGAATCCCGATGACATTCTTCATGGAAATAGAACAAAGAATCCTAAAATTCACATGGAACAACAAAAGACCCCAAATAGCCAAAGCAATCCTGAGAAAAAGGAAAAAAGTTGGAGGTATCACAATCCCTGACTTTAAAATATACTACAAAGCCAGAGTAATCAAAATAGCATGGTAATGATACAAAAACAGACACACAGGTCAATGGAACAGAATTGAGAGCCCAGAAATAAAACCACACATCTATGGGCAGCTAAGCTTTGACAAAGAAGCCAAGAACATACAGTGGAGAAAGGAAAGTCTTTTCTATGAATGATGTTGAGATAACTTGACAGCCACTTGCAAAAGAATGAAAGTAGACCATTATCTTACAATATACACAAAAATTAACTCAAAGTGCATTAAAGCCTTAAATGTAAGACTTGAAACTGTAAAACCACCAGAAGAAAATATAGGCAGTATGCTCTTTGACGTCAGACTTAGCAGTATGTTTTCAAATACCGTGACTACTCAGGCAAGGGAAACAAAGGAAAAAATAAATAAATGGAACTACATCAGACTACAAAGCTTCTACATGGCAAAGGGAACCACCAACAAAACTAAAAGATACCCCATCAAATGGTAAAAAATATTTGTAAATCATATATCTCACAAGGGAGTAATTTCCAAACTATATGAATAACTCGTACAACTCAACAACAAAATAATGAACAACCTGATCAAAAAATGGCCAGAGGATATGAACAGACATATTCCCAAAGAAGCTTTACAGATTTCATGTGCCAACAGGCATATGAAAAGATGTTCAACATCACTAATTATTAGGGAAATTCAAATCAAAACTACAATGAGGTACCACCACACATCTGTTGGAATGGCTGTATTTAGCAAGACAAGAAATAACAAGTCGTGGAGAGGATGCGGAGAAAAGTTAACCCTCATACGCTGCTGGTGGGAATGCAAACTGGTGCAGCCACTATGGAAAACAGTATGGAAATTTCTCAAAAAATGAAAAATAGAAATACCATGTGATCCAACCATTCCACTACTGGGTATTTATCCAAAGAAGACGAAATCAATAATTCC
The DNA here is from genome assembly GCF_041296265.1 of Equus caballus. Lineage (NCBI taxonomy): Eukaryota > Metazoa > Chordata > Mammalia > Perissodactyla > Equidae > Equus > Equus caballus. Next base: position 46,225,238 of record NC_091704.1, read on the forward strand.
AGAAGATTTATGCACCCTATGTTCATTGTAGCATTATTCACAATAGCCAAGATATGGAAGCAACCCAAGTGCCCATCAGTGGAGGAATGGATAAAGAAGACGTGGTGAGTATATATACTACTACTCAGCCATAAAAAAGAAAAAGTCATGCCATTTGTGACAACATGGAGGGACCTTGAGGGTATGATGCTAAGCAAAATGTCAGACAAAGAAAGACAAATACTGTATGATTTCACTCAAACGTGGAAGACAAATACATAGATGGCAGAAATAGAATAGCTTTCTGGTTACCAGAGGGGAAGCGGGTGGAGGAAGGGTGAAAGGGGTAAAGGAGCATATAGGTATGGTGACAAATAAAAACTAGACTATTGGTGGTGAACACAATGCAATCTATACAGAAACTGAAATATAATAACGTACCCTCAAAATTCACACAGTGTTATAAGCCAATATGACCTCAACAAGATAATTTTTTTTAAAAAGGGCTGTGAAGAAAAATAAACCAATATTAAAGGGAGATGTGTATGTGTGTGGGGGGTATTATTTTATATGCAGTGGACAGGGTATTCCTCTTTCACAGAGCGACGTTTGATCAGGGATCTGCAAGAAATGATGAGAGAGCCACAGAGATATCTGATAGAAAATAATTCCAAACAGAGGGAACAGCAAATGCAAAAGACGCTGAAGCAGAATGTGCTTGCTGTGGTCAAGAAACAATAAGGGGGACTACAGGTCTAGAGTAGAATGAGCAACGACAGGGTTAGGAGATGAGGGCAAGGAGGTTGGGGTGCAGATCTTTCAGAATGGTGGCGGTCATTCTGAGGACTGTGGCTTGACTCTGTGTAAGACAGAAAACCATTGGACTGGAGGATTTGGACATAACGTCATCTCATTTGTGTGTTAAATCAGAACTTTGATTATCATGGAGTCCCTTCTCTAGAAATGCTGGGAATCTGGAAATTCTTTATAAAATCAGTCAAACCTCCTTCCTTTTAAACAAACCCATTTAACCTGTGAATTATTTTACCATAAACTATTGAATTCAAATCATAGTATGTTCACATTTGGAGACTTCAAAATTTTGTGCGCTTGTTTCTTAATTTTGTTCTTTTTCTTTTTGCTTTGATTTTACTGCTTCGTAATATAATTTTTATTCTTCCACGTAATCCACATACATGATGTAAAAGTCCAATATTGCTATAAGTTTATGAAAGGAATGGTGTTCCTTTCCTCTCTCTTTCCTTCCTCTGACTCCTGCTTTCCAGTAGTAACCACTTTCAACTCTTTTTCTCTCTTTTTATGATGCTCCTAAATAATATGCTTACACTGCCATTTCTGGATTGTTTTTTCACTTTCAGATATTATCTGTTTATTTCCTGCTGGAGCATGTAACGATACAACTTTGTCACGTCTCTCTCCTACCCACCACATATATGCTCTCATTTCGCCTCTACCTTCTTCCTTATAGAGTTTTTTCACAGTTATTGGATGGGTCACTTTTCAGTGTTTATATTATAGCCATGTAAATATCGTTGAACCGTGTTGTATGCTCTGATGATTTTCATTGTTTATCCAACTTTTCTTAATTTTTTTGTTAATAATTCCTGTTTGGCGGTTTTTGTAGTTTTCTGTGTGCCTATGTCGTTAGTTCTTCCCAAATTCTCCAAAATGCACTTCAAAATCAGTCTTACTTCTTTTTTTGTATATTGTCAAATGCATCAGATAACCTGTCAGTTCTACTTTGTTTGTCTGTTTTTTTCTGTTTTCTTGAAAAGCCATCCCTTCTAGAGCCCTTTGTCCTTTTGCTCCAACTGGACAGGTTGTTCTCCAGGCCTGTTGCCTGCTGTCACCCTCAGACTTCCTCACTGTCTGGCTTTCCTACACCATCATCCCAGAAGTAATGCCTTTGAACTCTCTTGTATATTACAGGCCCTATTTCTTGGATTTCTTGTTTTTCTTTTTTTACCTGTCCCCCCCCCCCATTTTTTTAATTACACCATATCCTCTCGTAGCTTCCTAAGAAATATGTCATAAGAGGTAAATTTTTTGACCTTACATATCTGAAAATATGTCTATTTCCTCTTTATGTTTTGTTGATAATTTGGTGTTGAATTCTGGATTGGAGATCTTTTTTTCGCTCTTGGTTCAGAAGGTGTTGCTCCATTTGCTTCATCTAGCATTTGTGTTGTTACTGAGGAGTCTGATATTTGGATTCCTAATCCTTTATGACTTTCTGCTGTTTGGTTAGTGTGAAGTGAGGGGAAACCTGGGGGAAGCCTTTATTCACACGCTCAACTATTTCTCCTGTTTTAGGGCCTTTCCATAATCCCTATTTTCATAAATATCTGGTGCCTCCAATTTTGGACCCTTTCTAGGTTTTGCAACACAAATTATCCTATTTCTAGTTGGCATTGCTTTCTGTTGGCATTTAAGTTTTGACTTTATCTTCTCTGTTAAGTTAGGGACCACTCAATCATCTATTTTCCATCTTCCAAAATTTTGTTTAAATGTTTAAATGGATAAGCTTCTGTGGACTCTTTGAGTCTCTGTTTCAGCTACATGATTTGAAGAGGAGATCAGCCCCTGAGTCTGGCAAAGCTAGGCTTAATTGGATTAGCAAATGCAAGTTTAGAATTTTAAATACCAAATTTGTGCACATTCTTGGCATTCTAAACCCATTGGAGGCATTTTGGAATGCTTAAAAGTCTCCAAAGGGTCCAGACTAACCAATCTACCCACTCGGGCAAAAATTTCAACCTGAGGAGACTGTATTTTAATATTAAAATGTTTTCCAATTTCTCAGGCTACCACTGCAGTTTAGCCCTTTGTTCATGAGCCTACATGCATTAGAGAAAATAGCTCCTGTTATTCTCTCTTTTATCTCCCTGGATAGTCCCAGGACCTTCGTTTACCCATTTTCCATTTCCCCTGTTTGAAAAGTGGATGCTGAGTATAGTTACCGCAGTCAGACATTTGAGTTCTCATCCACATTTGGTCCTCAGTGAGGTAAGAGAATGTTAATATCCCCTCCCCATCCTCATTTTTAGAATCCTGGGAGTTTAGTTGGTTTGCCTTTAGGAAGTTTAACTCTTCTAATAGCCTTCGATTCTTCCTCAATGTTTAATTTAAATCCACTGCTCTGCCATGAAGCTTTTCCCGATTATTCTAGTCTACATTTAACTCTAAATCATCTGAATTTGTATTTTACTTATAACAGATTCAGACACTTTATAATATTATGTGTATTTGATGTGATCGATCCCCCTAGGTTGATCAAAAAATGTTTTCAAAGATAGCATATCACTCATAGGATATACTTTTGCTGATAATTCAATCCTTTATCAGACATATATAAAGTGCATCAATTAGTTTTATTGCAACTAATTGTAACCAGTTTTAACCATATTTCTATTGGGGTAATCTTAGTTAAAAATAACCATCCTTGGGGCTGGCCCCGTGGCCGAGTGGTTAAGTTCGCACGCTCTGCTGCAGGCAGCCCAGTGTTTCATTGGTTCAAATCCTGGGTGCGGACATGGCACTGCTCATCAAACCACGCTGAGGCAGCGTCCCACATGCCACAACTAGAAGGACCCACAACGAAGAACGTACAACTATGTACCGGGGGGTTTTGGGGAGAAAAAGGAAAAAATAAAATCTTAAAAAAAAAAATCCTTCATATAAAAATTACTGACCTTTATCCAAGACATATATGTTGCCTGAAAAAATACATTCTATGACTAGATTTTTGAATGTGAAAAATATTTCCATCTCAGAAGTTAATTTTCCATGCCAGAAAAATATTTCCATTCCAGAATTCTTAAAATTTATGGATAAAATATTTTCAGTTGTTGAACTGTATGTTTGTTGAGTGGAGTTTTACAAAGAGAAAAGGAAGCATCAAGATTTCAGCCTAATCTTTGGCAATTCTTTGTGCATATCTCCCCCTTGTACCCTAACTTGACTTTGAGGTGGTGGCTGGATCTAAGCAAAGACTAGATAACACCAGTGTCATTTTGCCTTTGCAGTCTCACTTTCATATTCTCTCAGTTTTATGTTACTCTAGTTTTGAAGACCAGTCTCCCTGCACTTTTTACCAGAAGAGCAATAGACAAAGGAAAGAAAGAAGGAAGAGAGGGAGGGAAGAAATCACCCATCTCAAGTCACGTTTTTCGATGTTTGTAGCTTTCTTAAAAATGATTATGGAGGAGGGGTTAGATTTTGGAGCTTGGAGCCTTTTCTACCTTCCAATTTCTTCCTCCTTCATTTTCCTGGAGTGATCAATAAGTGTTTCCTCTTGTCTTATGCAAAGCACATCTATTTCTATTCAGGGCTTGGAGGATCAGCTTCTCCTCTTAAATAGGCTTTTAAAATCTTGTCTTCAATAAAGGTAGCCCTCTTCTAACAAGTGAATTTCCTATCGGTTGCCAAGAAAAGTAAAGTTTCTTGATGTCCTTAGACTTTAAGATTCCTTAGCTTCTTTTGAATATACTTAGAAGTAACCTGGACGTGCAACCTTATAAACATTCATATAGCAGTAGAAGATTCTTGGTCCTTGATTCCATGAGGTATCTTGTGGCCACGTGTACTTCCAGCATTTCAAGATGAACTATCAAAAATATGACTTTTTATGGCAGAAAAAAATACGTTGGGAAATTTAGTAATTTCAGGAACATTCATTTGTGTTTGAAGTATTGTGTACTATTACCACAGCAGCTAACATTTATCAGACATTTACTTGGGCTCTGCACTGGTCTATATATTCCCTACAAGGATATTGTAAGGTCATTGTATTTGTTTCCTGCTATAACGAATGACCGTAAACTGGTTGGCTTAAAACCCACCTATTCTCTGATAATTCTGGAGGCCAGAAGTCGGAAATCAAGAGATCCTCGGGCTTTGCTCTCTTCGAAGGCCCTGCGGTGTATCTTTCCTTGTCTCTCCAGCTTCCAGTGGCTCAGGCATTCCTTGGCTGCTGGTTGAATAATTTCAGTCTCTACCTTCATCTTCACATGGCCTTCTCTTCTCCCTGTGTGTCTCTTCTCTGTATGTCTCTTATGGGGATACTTGTCATTGGATTTAGGACCCACCCAGAAAATCCTGATGATCATGCCTCAAGATTCTTAACTTAATTACATTTCTAAAGAGCCTTTTTCTGAATGTGGTCATGTTCACAGTTTCTAGGGGTTAGGCTACGGACATATGAACACTACCACGGAACTCACTACAGTCAATTAAGTATTTTTATGGATGAAGAAACCAAGCTTCAGAGAATTCACATAACTCGGTCAAATTAGATAAACAGAATTTGAATCTGGATTCATCTCCCACCAAAATATGTGCTATGGTCATGTGCTGCTTAATGATGTTTGTCAACAACAGACCACATATGATGGTGGTTCCATACGATTAGTACCATATAACCTAGATGTGTAGTAGGCTATTCCATCTAGGTTTGTGTAAGTACGCTCTATGATGTTCACACAATGACGAAATCACCAACGACCCATTTCTCAGAATGTAACCCCGTTGTTACGCAACACATGACTGTTTTTCTATCACATTGTCTTTTATGTGAAGCTCTCTAGATTGCAGGTGTATCTTGAGTAGAGTTGGGAATTTATAAATATGGTGAATCTTGTTCTCTTTTCATACTAGCCTGTGCTATTATCATCCTAGTGCCCCTCCAGGTAAACACATCTTCCCCAGTAGAGAAGCCTGTGGAACTCCTTTTGAGAATATACCTGAAGCATAGTTATCCTAATTATCCCATGCTGAAACACTAAAAATTGCAACAACTTCCCAGCAAACCAACTGTCTGCTGTAAGCAGCACTAACATCATTCTCCTTCTCATCAGCAGAGGAGGCAGATGGTTTAAGTCATACATTTGGGTTATCAGCAGGACACAATTTTCCACAGATGAATGTAAACAGCGCTTTTTAAAAACAAGGTTTTTATGGCATGTTTTAATCTTAATGGCTGTTTATCACCAAAATTCAGAAGACAGCCTTAACTTAGTACACATGACACGTTGACCTAGACCCAAATGTTCTGAGCTCACAACCTTTCTGAAGATATTGATTTTAGCTTCAGCTGCCATTTTTTCTGACCTCTAAAATGAGGTTATTTCATAATAACAGATATTTTGTTTCATTTGTTGCTCCAAGAATGGCAAATTTTCATCATTTTTTTCATATTCTAGGTTTATTATTCCCTCTCTAATTCATTTCAGCTCTTTCCCTCAGCAATTGCAATGAAGTGCATTTTTATAGAGAATTTTGTGGGCTTTTTAAATGAAAATTAATTCAGTAATAACGCTTTCGATTGTTATAACTTTAGTCTACTTTTGTAGCTGGGGAAGTTGGTTCAGAGGCAAATGTCTTTTCATAGTTTATAAGGCGACTTATCAAAGACTTCCTGACCACTGCTCTCAGGACCATGGCTGACTTTCCCTTGTCAAATGTAACCCCTATAAAAATAGACTCTAATCTTAGAACTTATTGATCATCTTTCCTATCATTGTAATTGTCACTTCCCTAGCATCTGCTTAGCACTCCAGAAGTTCCTCTGCAGTGTATTTATTTGTTTAACAATTATTTATTTCATGATTTTATGTCTTTTTGAGATTCTTGGTCTAGATTGTAGGCTGAGAATCTTTTCTGCCTTGAATCCCTTTCCTTATCTCCCAAGGTGCCTGAGTTATGATTCTATTCACACTGGAAGCACAGAATGTTTGCTAATAATAGTGTCCAGAAAGGGAAGCACATCCTGTTCAGGCACATGAAGGGAAGGTTGCTCATTTCCACTGCCAGGGTTCTTTACCACAGCATTGAATGGTATTAAAGATCACGGACTCTGGAGTGAGGCAACCTGGGTTCAACTCCAGGTCTGCGTCTTACCTTTGTCAAATTACTTAGCCTCTGGGGCCCATCACTTTTCCAATCTATAAAATGGAGATAATAATAATACTTCTATCACAGGACTTCTGATGATTAAGTGAAATTAATACTAAAATGAGAATCATGCCTGGAATGTAGTGATCACTAAATATGTATTTATTAAATAAGTAATTTTATCCAAGGATTACTGCCTCTGCCACATGTTATATTTCTGCCCATAAGCACCATAAGCATCTCTAAGACTGGACAAAACATATGAGGCAACTATTTGTCAGCCAATAGACCACAATCAGTTTAAGCCTGTGATCCTTTAAGAGGGAAATTCATGAAGTGGGCCCCACAATTGCTCAGTTCTTTGCCTGGGAACAGTTTTCTAACTACAGCATACAGAGGTAGAGTCTAAGCAGAATAAGTAGTCCCACTGAGCTGAGGAAGCAGAGATCAAAGTTCTGGGTTACTGAACCAGTTGGCAGGTGATGGGTGGGCTTCATAGACAGGGGAGCTGTTCCAGAAATCTATATGATGGACCACCTCAAGTCCATGGCTGAGGGTGAGCTATATATGCTCAAGGCAAATCACCAGAGGCTTAATAGCTTGCGACTGCTATAGGGGGATTCTAATAGGCTAATTCTAGGGGATTAGCCTGTAATTGAACCTGTTGCTAAATATAAAGTTAGGAAGATAGCATCCTAATTCTCTACAATGTGTTATCCAAAGTATTTAGTATTCAATCAAAAAAGAAACAGAGAAATGTAATATGTAGTCAAGAAAAGTCAGTAGAAATGGAATTGATTTTCTACAACGTAATTCAGTGGGAAAATGATAGTCTTTCAATAAACAGTGCTGAAATGATTGGAATCTAATCTCCATGTGCAAAAAAAATAAACTTCAAAACAATAAACTGGAAGCAAACATAGGAAAAAGGAAAAATCAGTAACCATAAAAGAAGATATTGATAAATTGGGCTTCTTCAAAAATTCAAACCATCTACTTTTCAAAGGAGAAACTCAAGAAAATGAAATGGCAAGCTACATACTAAGATAAAATATTCTTAACACATATAACTGACAAAGTGCTTGAATCAATGATATAAAGAACTTTTACAATTCAATAATAAAATGATCAACCCAATTTTTAAGAATGGCAAACAAAGTAAACAAATTTTGCAAAAGACCAAATACAAATGGCCAGTAAGCAGGTAAAAAAGATGTTCAACATGACTGGTCATCAAGGAAATACAAATTAAAATCATAATGAAATACCATTTCACACCTATAGAATGATTAAAATTAAGGGGATTGGCAATATAAGTGTTGGCAAGGATGTGGAAAAAGAAAGAAGAACTCTCATACATTTACGATGAGGTAAAAAATGGCATGACCACTTTTAAGAACACTTCACCAGTTTCTTATAAAGTTGAACATACTTATCACATGACTTAGCAAAATTTTTTTAGGTATTTACTCAAGAGAAATGAAAACTTATGTCCATAAAAAGATTTGTACATGAATGTTCATAGCCACTTTACTTACAGTGGCCAAAAACTGGAAACAACCCAAATAATCAGAGGTTCCAGTAAATGACTGGATAAACAAATTATGGTATATCATACAATCAAACACTACTCAGCAATCAAAAGGAATAAACTACTGATACACACAACATGGAAGAAGCTCACAGATACTATGCTGAGTAAAAGAACAAAGAGTTCAGACTAAAAAATTCTATTTATAAAGAATTTCAGGATAAGCAAATCCAATCCATAAAAGTGATAAAAAGCAGAGCAACTTTTACCTGAGTCAGAGGGTGGGAGGCAAGAGAGGAGATGACTACAAAGGGGCACTGACAAACTCCCAGGAGATGACAATGTTCTCTATCTTGATTGGAGTGTAGGTTACACAGGTATACATTTGTCAAAATTCACTTGACCTTAAATGTATGCATTTTACTGAATGTAAATTATACTCAATTCAGTTCATTTAAAAAAATTTAGACCTTTCAAATTCTGACTTCCACCCCTCTCTGCAGCCTAATCTCTAGCTGTTTCATCTTGAACTTTAAGTTTTCCCCATTTGGGATACTTTTCACCTTCAGGTTTTTGCATATACTGTCCCCACTACTTGACAACCTTTGCATTCCTTCTTCACCTTGAGGAAAGTATTTCCTTCTAACCTAGATTGGTTAAATGCTCTTCCTGTTTCCACATTACTCTGGAATAAGGCTCAATGGAGGATATATCACATTTTTTGGTTTTGCTTGTCTAATTGTCTGTCTTTCATGTTAAATTGTAACCTCCCTGAGTACAGGAACTGTTCCCCAACATATCTATCACAGCCTTGCCTTGTAATCGGCACTTAATAAATATACGTTGAATGAGTGAGTGAATGAAGCAATTAACAAACAAATAAGCTCACACAAACTTCCTGAGATTATCAGGTAGATTCTCGGTGATTTCAAGTTCCATTTTCCAAGTGAAATTAATTGAGGGCTTCCCCCTCTAAGCGAATGATATTTTTGGTATGGTCCACACATTTTATTATAGGTATTTTCTTCTAAATCATATTTCTCAGAAGCCACCGTTTTTGTAGGAGCATGAGTCACAGAAATGCAATTTTTGGCTGTGCCTCCCCCACCATCCCGTCCCCCCAGCTAGCCAGACCAAACATTCCATAGTAACTGTGTTTTTGATTGTCCAAGGGATTTCTGTCTGATTTAGATTGTCTATCAAGAGATTCTGTGGTCTTTTTCCTCTGTGAAAATTTCTTCTCATAAATGTTCCTTACCTTTTTGCAAATGTCTTTGAAAATTAAGTGTACTATATAAATATATGCCAAATATATACACAGTGTAGATGAGGCCTAATAAGATAGATTCTTACGTACTCTGCCACTGTTTCATGTATCTTTTACTCTATTTTTTGGTATGCAGTTTTAAAGCTTTTAGGAAAAACTAAGCTACTATTCATTAATTCAAAGTATCAAAGAGAAGTGTTAGAGCCCCCTTCTCAAACAGCTTAGAATCTGTGAGAACTTATAAATAAACAAACCATTGTGGGCTAATGACACAAGAAAGGCATATCCAGGGCACTAAATGGGGATTGGAGTCTGCAATTCCATGTACATTATATCTGGTTGTTAAACATTCTTCTAATATAGGCATTAATAGTCCCACTTTACGAATACAGATAATGAATCACAATACTGTCATGTTTTCACACATGACACAACTAATAAGTGGCAGAACCAAAATCCAGGCCTGTCAGACTTTTAAGCCTACGTCCTTTTATATGTGCCACATTGCTCTGCTAATGTCCCACAGTTTCTAGCTAGGTAGACTGGGTGGCTAGTGGTGGCACTCATTTCTGAGACTAGGAATGCAGGTGGAGGGTCAAGGTTGGAGGAGAGCATGGTATTTGGAGATGTTTGAAGATCAGGGTTTGATGATGTTGAGACGGCGATGCCTGTGGGCCATATGTCCAGCTACTGCAGATAATAGGACCGAGAGCCTAGGGCACAAGCTACAGGCCTGGGTTGGAGAAGGTTTGAACATCACAGTACCATGTAGTGGTTGAAACTTTGTCTATGCATTGAATCACCCAGAAGGAATATGTAGATTGAGAAGAGGCTTAAACGCCCATCTTTGATTCATTGGCCTCTAGATTCCTCTTGTATACCTTATATAAAAATCTCATACTTGTATCATGACTTAATTAAAGTTGGACTCATTCATTGAACAAATATTGATGAGATTACTGAGTCTCAACTGTGTGTTCAAGTGGGCTAGGTTCTATGGGGAATAGAAAGTACCAAGATAAAATATCCCCTCTTTAGGATCCTACTGTCTAGTTGGTAAGTCAGGGTATATTTATATGCCAACTACTAGAAGTCATAAGGCACAATCTAGACTGGCCAGGACCAGCATGTTTTATGTTTTTGGATATATTTCAAGGACACCTTGGGTATCTCATAGCAAATCATCCCCAAACATCCAAAGGTACAAAATAAACATCATTGATATAAGCTCCTCCCAGTTTGATACTTCAGTTTCTGTTCTCTTTGGAAGCTATTTGTCACTTAACAAATAATAAAAAGCTTTTCTTTCTTGAGCATGTTATACTTTAAGTGCATTTATTTTAATACTGAATATTGCAGGTGGACCTCAGGAAGACTGGAACTTGGAACTGCAAAGCTGTAGGGAGACCCAGGCATGACCTCACTCCATTTCCTATCCCCACTTCTTGGTGTATGTCTGGCTCGTTCTTCTCTCTGCAGACGCTCTCGCTGCTCCTCAAGCTGCCTGACAAAATATGACCACCCAGAGTAGAATATGGTTACTCAGTGTTTTCCTGGTGTTGAGTCTCTCTTGGTTTTCCTCTCTCAACACTGTGCTTATTTTAGTTTTAATCCTTAAAACAACCCTTCAAGACTGAAATTATTCTTTCTGCATTACATACAAGGAAACTGAAGCTGAGAGTGATTGTGGCCTCCCATGTTACTATCATCTGTCAGGGATTCAAAGATGAAAAGAAAGGCCCCTACTCTCATGGACGTCATAGTTCAATGATGAAGAAGACATCCATCATTATATGTATAGGCATGAATTGATCATTATAGAATTCTGTGAGAAGTACTATAATAGATATGTAAACACAGAATTGTAGTAACACAAAGAATGATGCCTGGAGAAGCAAGGAGAACACTTTAGAGAGGACATTTGAACCAAATTTGGAAGAATGTGCAGCTCTCCAGGTATAAAGGGGGGAAATGACCTCCCAACCAGTAGGAGTCTTAGGTTATAGAAGAGTGAGAGTACTTATTATAAACAGGAAAAGCAGGCTGTCTGTGTTTCTCCTTACACCATGGCTCACTTCCTAGCTGCAGCCCAAGCACAGGTGTGCTAATGGTGAGCCTGGCTGTAGAGCCTGCGGAAATGGTTCAAAATAATCTGATTTCCAGTAATCCAGAGAAAAGAACACTTCAGACCAATATTTGGTATAAAAATTTAGTCTCTGTCTTCCTCTCTAGTTTTCTCTTTCTCTTTTACTCCTCCCCCCGCCCCCCACAGTATAAATCAGCACGGAAAACAATGTGGGCTTTGGCCGTAATTACTGTTAGTTTCGAATGGTGAGTACATGCCAGACCTGGATGTTACAAAAGCTGCTCATGTGGTACATTATACTTTCTTCAGGATATTCCCAAGTATATCTGTGTTGTCTCCATCTGACAGCCTATATCGTACAGCTTTGCATGGAACTTTTGGGATTTCAAAAAAAACTAGGCCTCTAGATTCTATACAGACTCATTTAGCAAGGTATAGGTTACAGAATCTTCCAATTGTCTCTTCAGAAATAAGGCTGAAATGTAGGGTCTGTCTATATACACGGCAGCCGAAGACTGTCTCTATCTTGCTATAAATAGAGAAAAGTACTAACAATTTATACTACTTATGAGGTGCATTCTCTTGTAGCTAAGTACACCCCCCAGAGATGTTTAAATAAGAAGTTCTTTCATAAGCCATAAGAAGTCCTAATAAGCAAGAAATGTTAATTACTTAAAACATTGAATTTCAGTTTCAGTAGAATTATACCTGAACATCTATAAACTCGTTCTGTTCTTTAAGCTCTAAAGAAGGTGGACATGTGTTTCTATAGAATGCTCTTTCAGCATTTGTCAGTAGGACGATTCAACTTGAATGTCTTTTCCACATGCCATAGGTATCAGAAATAGCCCTATCGAAATGCAAATCAAAACTACACTAAGATATCACCTTACACCCATTAGAATGACAAAAATAACTAAAACAAATAGTAACAAATGTTGGAGAGGTTGTGCAGTAAAAGGAACCCTCATACACTGCTGGTGGGAATGCAAACTGGTGCAGCCACCATGGAAAACAGTATGGAGATTCCTCAAAAAATTAAAAATAGAACTACCATACGACCCAGCTATCCCACTGCTGGGTATCTATCCAAAGAGCTTGAAGTCAGCAATTCCAAAAGTCCCGTGCACCCCAGTGTTCTTTGCAGCCTTAGTCACAATAGCCAAGACATGGAAGCAACCTCAGTGCCCACCAACAGATGAATGGATAAAGAAGATGTGGCACATATATACAATGGAATACTACTCAGCTGTAAAAAAGAACAAAATCGTCCCATTTGCAACAACATGGATGGACCTTGAGGGAATTATGTTAACTGAAATAAACCAGATAGAGAAGGAAAATCTCTGTATGACTCCACTCATATGAAGAATTTAAACATGTGGACAAAGAGAATAGATTAGTGGCTACCAGGGAAAAGGGTGTTGGGGGTGGGCACAAAGGGTGAAGGGTGCACCTACAACACGACTGACAGACAATAATGTACAACGAAATTTCACAAGATTGTAACCTATCATTAACTCAATAAAAAGTTTAAAAAAAAAAAGAAATAACCCTATCTTTTTCTGAACCTCAGCTGAAGGTCTTGCTGGTTCAGGGCATAAAAACTATTGCATATACTAAACTACCTCATTTTAACTAATGTAACTAACATTTCCAGAAGGACTCAGATAAATGCAAGCACAAATGTATTTAGATAGGTTGCTCCACTAGCCCTCACCACTAATAGGGATAATATATATTGATGGCAGATAAATTTTTTTAATCTTTTTTTTGTCCAGGTAATTATATGCGTATGTAACAAAAGATTGTAAAAAGTATAAAATACATATAGTAAGGTGAGAGTAAGTCTTTCTTCCTCACCACTACTCCAGCCATATTGCACCATCTGCAGAGGCAATGACCACATCCAAACTTTCTCTATTCTGCAAGAGATATTATGCATGTGTGTGTGTATATGTACATACACATTTAATTACTAAAGTACATTGCTTTAATTTTATACAAATGGTGGCACAAAATACATACTCTTTTGCATCTTGCGTTTTCACTTAACACATCTTAGAGTTGTTGCATATTAGTCTGTGTAGACCTGCCTCATTCCATTTAATTGCTGCTTAGTATTTCATTGCACTATAATTTATTTACCAGATCTCTATTGATGGAAATTCATGTTGTTTCCAGTCTTTTGCTAATACAGACAATGCAGTGAATATCCTTTGCATATGTATGGGAATATTTGTCAGATAAATTGCTGGAAGCAGAATTGTTGGGTTAAAGATGGGGAGTGAATGAAAGGTATTTTTTGAGTAAAAGTTCAGAAATGATCAGAGGTTTTGTACATAGAGCTCAGCTCTGTGTCTGTCTCTCTTGATTCTGTTTCTGTCTTAGGGAGTCCTCAGCTGAGACTGTTCAGACACTACAGTACATCTCATCTTTACCATCTTGCCAGTATTCTGAATTCCTTTGTCTTTTTATCCTACCTGCTACATCAGTCATCAAACCTAGGTCAATCAAAATATCTGCCTTCTTCACTACTACACCTACGGCCAAGTGTTTGGGGGAAACACATGTAATTTGGTTCTATTGCAAATTTGTATTTGTATAGATCATTTAGGAAATCTATACCACTCAAAAATCCTTTTACTTACACCTAACAAATTGTCCCCTCATGTCCAGCATGGGCCATTCCACTGGCTGGTCTACATTCACAAACTTTCTGTCTTACTTGCACCAGGCTTACTATCAGCAAATGGCTTAGTTCCCTACTTCTGAGAGAAAGATAGCATATTAGGTAAGAATCCCCCTTAATTTCTCTTTTAACCCTCACAATTTCTACACGAAGTTCTCAGAGGATCTCAAACCAAGAGTTCTCCTTTCACTATCCAGTGCTAATCCTGCCACATGCTTCCTATTCCCATTGACTCTCCACTAATTTTTTCACACCAGCCTGTAAATAAATTCTTTAGAATAAAAATGCTCTTTCCCCTTTATTCTTCTCCAGTAATTGCCTCACATTCCTTCCCAAATAGCATTCTTAAGAGATAGGCCAAAGAATAGGCAGTATCTACTGCCACTCTTTCATTTCCAGTCTGCTTGTCCACCGTCCCTACAGCGACACCAAAATTGTTCTTGTCAAGGTTCCCAGAGGTCAAATTTCGAATGCATTTGAGCAGTCTTGGACATCATTGAATTTTCTCCAGCATTTGACACTTGATTCGCCTATAACTTCAATCTCTTCTGCAGAATTTCTCAGTTGTTTTCAGTAGACTCTTTTTTCGTTCCCCTTACTTATCTTTTCTTTCTCTCTTTTTTTAGACTATTTTTCTGGTTTATTTCTGATTTGAGGTCTTTAGGTCCTATATTCCAAGGACTAAGTCCTCATCAAGTTCTTCTCATTCTTTATCCTTTCCATGGATGATCTCATTTATTCCCTAGCTTCAGCAATCACCTGTATGCTAATGATTCATAGAGCCTGTCCAAACCTCTCTCCTGGACTCCAGACCATATTTACAACTGCCTGCTAGTCTTCTTCGCTTGGTTGACTCACAGACACCTGAAACATATGTTCCAAATTGAACTCACTTTTCAGTTCCCCACCCTATTTCCCACAGTAATCCTTTCTCTCCATCATCTACCCAGTCACCCAGGCCAGGAATCTGTAAGTCATCATCTCCTCTTGCTTTTCCCTCTTCTAGCTACGCCTAATCAGTCACTAAATTCTGTGATTTCTATCTCCTAAATACTGATAGAATCCATTCTCTTATGTCCATGTGTGACAGCCTTACTTTTTTTTATTTTTTATTAATTTAAAAAAATTTTTTTTTCCTGAAGAAGATTAGCCCTGAGCTAACATCCGCTGCCAATCCTCCTCTCTTTGCCGAGGAAGACTGGCCCTGAGCTAACATCCATGCCCATTTTCCTCTACTTTATATGTGGGACCCCTGCCACAGCATGGCTTGACAAGCCGTGAGTAGGTCTGCAACCGGGATCTGAACCAGCAAACCCCAGGCCACCGAAGCAGAATGTGCAAACTTAACTGCTGCGCCACTGGACTGGCCCCCATGACAGCCTTAGTTTTCTCTCTCATTATTTCTTACCTGAACTGTTTCCGTAATCTGCTTACTCGCCCCCATCCATTTATGTTCTTCTAGTTAAGCTACTTCACACTGCTTGGTGCAGTTATCTTTCTAAATTGCTTATCACATTATGTTACTTTCTTACCTAAAATTCTTTTCTAGTTCTTCCTTGTCTGCAATACAGTGTGAAGTACCTACCACATTTTACGTTTCACTTGCTTCTCCAGCCTCATCACCCCTGACTCTTCAACACATATCGTCTGCTCCAGTCTTTAAAAACTACTCGAAATTGCCTCCGTATTGCTTTTCTTTCTGTTCCTGAATGGTTCTTCATGCTATTTCTTGGCCTTTTCACTTTGTCTCCCAGGGACTATCTATTGATATTTCAAACTCAGATGAAGTGCTTTCTCCAGTATAGTTCCATAGAGTTTTTCTTATAACTGTATGATTTTAAAGTTCACTGATATATTTCCTTCATCAGAGCGCAAAGCTTTCCTGGGAAATGACCATGTTTTATTCATCTATGTATCTGTAATATCTTTCACAATTCCTTGCACTGGGAAGGCACTCAAAATGTATTCATTAAATAATGTTGCTATGTCTGGTGTCTGTTATTTCTTTATTCCAGTTTACACTTAACTGTCAAATTAATTTTCCTGAAATAATGCTCTATTTGTGTCACTTCTTCCCTCTAAATCTTCTAAGAGATTCTGCTCACCTATAGGATGATTCCAAACTCCTCAGTGTGGTGCTTAGGTTCTTCAGAACCCATTTCCCCACATTTCTTTCCAACATCACTCTTAGTGTCTCTACATACACCTTGTGCTCTTTAGCCAGAGTGCTCTATTTGATATTCTTCAAATGCTCTGTGTGAATTTACACTACTCTTATTGCTCAGATCATTATCCTGAGATCAAATGACCTTTCCCCTTTCTATCTTGTCTAATCTCATTCATCCTTCATGGTGAAGTCTAAATCTACAACTCTGTAGAATTTCCCTGACCATTCCTTCAATAATAAATCTTTCTCCCAACTGTCATAGCACTTGTTTTTTATATCTATCATCGTTCATTGTGTTAGGCATTTCCTTTATTGCTTGTATTGCTTGTTACCTCTATGGTTGATGAAATTTTCACTTTTATTTATCTCAACTATACGACTAATTTATAATGCCTTGAGGACAAAGACTACAGTTTCAACAGCATTTGTAGAATAAATGCTTTTACCTTCCTCCACACCATTGATCAGGGCTATTGCCATTCTTTACCATTTTTTAATCACATCTAGTATAACAATTTATTGATTTCCTGATTTGACTTATATATGATTTTGGTCTTAATCAAGTTTAAGGTTATTTTTGCTTATTGATTCTAACCATTTCTTATGATACTATTTTCCATCTATTTCTGATTTTCTGCCTTCACGGCTGATGGTCCTTTATTTTTAAAAACTTGTCCCGTACTTTTTAGTTTCCTGACTCAATCGTCTTCCTCTGCATTGAGCCAATGGCCAAGATGATGACGATGAGAAGAAAGGGAAGGAGGAGGAGTTAACCTGAGTGATGATATGTCTCAAGAAACAGGGGTTCTTGTTTTCTTTTGGGGGCATTGTCATGAAGAATGTGAATTTTAGAAACACTGAACATATTCACTAAGTAGAGGTAGAGAAAAGTTGTTGCTTCTGTATCCCAAAATATGAAGGGAACATGTGGTCACCAGATGTGATGAAATAGAATTCCAGGGTCATACTGTTTTCCACTTTTGGACCTATCATCTATCCCAAACCACTAGGTCCCTTTTGCATGTTACCCCCACTCAGAGATTGAACAGGAACACACATACCCTATGCCATTTCAAAGGCCACGTCTTTAGACTCATGGCTGTATCTCCTTCCTTTTTAGTCTCAGCCACTTGAAACAGAACTTAAAGTTACAAAAGTAGTGAAGCATTTGGGGTGCTAATGGCGTTAGTTATTATTTGTCTGTTCAGCTTTCTCAAACTTGAAGAAAAAAGGCAATTTTGTGAAAACACATATTAGCTCCACCATCTACTGCTTGACTTCCGTTCCTTTAGCCATTCTGGACCTCCAGGCCCAGATCAAGCTCCTCTCCTGCTAGGCCTGTGCCTATCCCAAGCTTCTGGTCTTACATGCTGCACACAAAGTACCAGCTCTATTGTTCTGTTTGCCAGATGCAGCCAGTTTTACAAATGAAATTATACCTTTGAACCAGATGAGTTTGGCTTGGTGATTGGCCCTGTGCACAGTCTACAATTTGGGTCAGACTTATGGAAAGTTTGGTGAATTTGGCACCATCTTTGAGGAATTGTGGACTGTCTTAAAACTCTAGAGAGAAACTTTCAGAATCTCAGACATTCCATCTTTTGTGGGCTTCCAGAAAAGGCCACCCTCAGCTGGCATGGGAGAGAGGACTTATTTTCAAATTATTCAAGTCATGTTGTGACTAGAAGTTGAAGTCTGGTGCAAAATCATGAAAAGTGAAGAGATAATTTGCACTGATCCTAGAATAAGCAGCTTCACTCTACTATAGGAACTGTAGACTATCCAGGAAGATAGTATTTCTAGCACTGAAGTATAATTCTACGGAAGAGTTCCTTTAAGCTATCTGTATTCCTTAGAATAAATATCGTTTCTAAAATGTGAGAAAAAAATAAAGCCAAGTTAGTTTGCTAAGGGGAGATGATGACTCAACCCCCAGTGCCAATTAAAAGAGATTTGTAGGTTCCAAGATGAGATACTTCTCTACTTCTCCCTCTTGTTGGCTTCACTAGGAATGAGGCTTCAATTAGAATCTCAGTACTAAGCCCTGAGAATTTTTTCCATCTCAGCATTTTAAAGAATCATAAAGCAGCCAGAAAGAAATCCTCACACACCCTGAAAACTCCACCGAAAAGTAAATAATTGAAACCATCGCTGAGCGTGATTAATGAAGATACATTATAATAATTTATTATACTGTTTTGGGAGGGCTGTTTTTCCTGCATCTTTTCTCATCTGTCTCTTCTATTACCTCTCCTACTACGCTGGAGACTGAGCAAAATGCAGATGTTAAGAACATAAAGATATCAAAGAGTTAGTTTTGGCTGAGTTAGCAGTGACCACATTATAGATCTCAGATTTTCCCTCCTTTCATGTGGCTTTTTGTAGGTTGGACAATAAATTTACTAGTATGGACTTACTACACATTTGATCCAAACATGCTACAGTGGGTAAAAGGAGTAACTGTGGAAAGTCTAAAGGGACCTTCTAGATCACACTCAGGTACGGATGGAGGGACCCGAGAATTTTGATGAGACTTTTCAAATCTGACAAATACATTCATTGCTTAAGACATTTGGAAAATTCTTAATTTTTTAATTAGTAAATTAAATTATTTAGCAGAAAAGACTGCTTGTGCCTAATTACCATGTATATTTTCATACAGGAAGCCATATAGAGTAACCATAATTAGTTAATCCTAGTTCTAGTCACCTGAATAAATCTCTACCTCTTGGTTGAGGTATTGCCTTTTTAACATTAAAAAATCTTCTAGTTGCACCACCTGCCCCTTGCATTTACAAAGCCCTGATGTTTAAAAGTGTTTAATTATATACAGATGGTCTAAATCCTTCTTAAGCACTAAAATTGTTTTTCTTGTTTAAATTGTTAAAGCGCTTGTCTAGCAAACAAGAGCTTGTGTATTTTCATCTCAAAAGAGTGTATTTAGAGCAATGGTTCTCAACCCTGACTTCACATTAGAATCACCTGAGACACTTTAAAGCATTCTGATGCCCAAGCTGTACCCCTGACTACTTAAATTAGAATTTTAGGACATGGTACTTTGGCATCAGTACTTTTTATGGCTCCCTAGATAATTCCAATGTATAGCCAAGGTTGAGACTACTGCTTTAGAAAGGTAGCATGTTGTGACGAAGAGAGCAAGGGTTTGGAATCAGCCAGTTCCTTGGCTGGCATTCCATTTCAAGCACTTCATTCATTCATTCGAAAATATTTTAACACCTAATAAAAAAGAAAATGCCTAATACACACTGGTATATTTAATATGTGGGAAGTATTATAATAATAATAATGTCTACTAATAAAAATGTTTTATGAATGACAGTATATACATATAGAAAACAAATATATTAATTTGGTAAGATTGCACTTTAAGTGCCTTAGTATGCTTCAAGGTTAAATTATGTATGCTGTGTTCATAAGGATGACAAAGCCAAATGGACATATCTCACTCACCTTTGAGACTTTTAACACTTTATACTTCGCTTAAAGTGATTTTTAAAATTCCACTGGATTGTATATGTATCATCTTTATCGGTGCGTGAAAAGTGTTATCTTCACAGATGCATGCTAAGCTCTAAGCTTCTTGAGAACAAAAAATGTTTTCTTACTCATCCTGGCATCCTTCTCTTAGCATGGTGCATCTCTCTCCATGATGCTAGCCTGCAGCCTGCTTTCTGAAACCAGTGTTCCAAATAAGTTGTACTGTATTAGCTTGGTTATATTTGGAAGGCAATTAAAGACAGGATACTGAAGGAATTATAAGTTTATATCCATATGCAGTGTGTGTGTGCGTGCCTCTGTGCGTGTGTATGTGTGTGTGCACATGTGTGTGTATGTGTTTGGAGAGAGAGAAAGATTTTCTATTAAAGGAAACTGTGCTTAGTTTAGTTTGTTCCTTGGCTCATGGTCTCTTGTAGTAGGCATTTTCCTGAGGGTTGTCTGTCAGGAGACTGATCCTGTGGGTGGTCTGCCATACAGAATTTTGGATCTAAGATCTCAGCTCCAAGGCCCTCATCCTCCATAATGCCAGCAGACGGTACAGTCCATCAACGCCTAATTACTTCCTAGTAGTCTGAACCCACAATCTTTTTTGGTTTGGTAGCAGAATCAACTTTAGAAGACATTGCAGAAAGAATGTCTGGAATTGGGAACCTAAATATGTGGACTTCCCTTTGGGAGGTGATTGATCAGAAGAATGTTTGTTATCCACAGTGTGCTCACAGAAGACAACTCTGAGAAGGAGAAGCTTTCTGACCTCATGGCAACCAGCGTTACCCACTGAAACTTCTGCCCTAACTGCTTTTTGCTTTACTATTTTTAACAAGAATTTGATGTGGAAACTCATTAATTAAAAAGGTATAGTCCTTCTAACTATCAATTGGCTGTACTTCTACCCACTGTATCCCAAACTGCACTTGTAGCTGAAGACTCCACAGACCTGAATCCATGACACATTCTTAACTAACTTAGGGGAAAACCTGAAATAAGGGTAGGGAGTGTTTCTGCAAACGGTCTTTTAAAACAAAGAAAATATTTTTTAAAAGAGTGATGAAATACAAGAACATCCATAGTTTTGCTTTTCTCCAAAAAATTTATAGTCATGTAGAACATGTAAACATTGTAAAAATGGCTAGTTGAGATTAGGGACCATAAATGGATGCCATTATTTTATCCTCCTATTAAGAGGAAATCAATCTTAACAAATTTAGCATTCTAATTAATCATCACAACTCCCACAGAAACAAAAGCTATGTAAATCCATGTAGTAGGCAAAAGCAGAAAAGTAGTGGTATGCAGATGACAACTTTCTCCTTCCCTCGAGGCCGTTAAGGAAACATGTTGGTTTCTTGTAGAGGGACTAACTAGCTTTCTTCCAATTGGTACTATTTACTTTACTAAAATTCTGCATAACAGAGTAATGTGACTGGGTATAGAAATTGTACTGAAGATATTTCACCATTGCCAGGAAAGGTTTGGGTCCAAGTCAGTATGGACCTTGAGTCTGATATATGAGCATCTTCTAGTAAACTAAGTTAATATTTGAAAGAAAAAAGGTACATTTAATCCTGAATGTTAAAGCTAATTTAAAGAACAGAAATCTTTTAGATCTAAAAAGTAATACTGATTATCTTCAAATATTGTTAGTTTTGAGGTGTTACATGGAGTAGGGGATATTGAAAAAGGAAGGAAGAATCTGAAGCTTCCATTCCACAGATATGAATCCATGCTTAGGACTTGAATGTATTAGAAATCTAGACTCATTCTTCAACCAATAGTTTCTGGTATGTATCTTACCTGAGGAAAGAAGAGGCAAGAGCCTGTGAAGGAAGAAGGAAAACAACTGAATGCTATACTATTTCCCTTCTCCACCCCAATACCTCTGTGAAGACCTCTCCCTTTGTTGTGAAACCAGTCCTGTTTTTCCCGCTGCACAGTATGCCAATCACCGAGACGACGAGTTTGCAGCAGAGAAAAAGTTTATTCACAAGGCAGCCAAATGAGGAGACAGAAGAATAAGTCTCAAATCCCCCTCCCCAAAAATGGGGATTAGGGATATTTATGGAATAAAGGGTAGGTGGTCTGAAGTGTGGGGATAGATGACTGGAGGTAAGGAGAAGTGAGGTAGTAGAGGATCTGCGCAAGCGCAGTCAAACTTCACGGCTCTTCATAGGATGCATGTTCCCAAAATGGTGGTAGCATGATCTGAGGGTGGTGTTTTCAGCCCCCGATGTCAAAGGGTCACCTTCTGGGCATTTGTGCAGCCTCAGTTGATGAGTGAGTGGTCTTAACCAGCTTGAACTGGACAAGAAGTCAACTCTCAGTTCCTGAAAAACTTAAGCATCCATTACCATGGTGACGCAAGCATCAGAGATGTTATCTATAGGGTGGGCTTTAGTAATGCATTGGCTAACTACTTTTGCAAACAGACAACTAACTTAGTGTAGTTAAAGCATCTTGGCCCCTGGTGTCACCTTCTTCACAATGGTGACCAGTCAGACATTTCTGATGTACAGTAGTCCCCCTTATCCATGGGTATATGTTCCAAGATGCCCAGGGGATGCCTGAAACCACAGACAGTACCAAACTCTATATATGCTATGTTTTTTCCTATACATACATACCTATGATAAAGTTTAATTTCTAAATTAGATACAGTAAGAGATTAACAACAATAACCTCTCGGCATATCCGAATTGCCAGCATCACTACTCTTATACTTTGGGGGCCATTAATAACTAAAATAAAGGTTACTTGAACACAAGCACTGTGATACCATGACAGCTAATCTGATAACCAAGATGGCTACTAAGTGACTATTAGACATTGTTAGCGTATACAGCGTGGATGTGCTGGACAAAGGGATGATTCACGTCCTGGGCAGGACAGAGTGGGATGTCATGAGATTTCATCATGCTACTCAGAATGGCAAGCAATTTAAACCTTAGGAATTGTTTATTTCTGGAATTTTCCATTTAATATTTAAAGACTACTGTTGACCACTGGTAACTAAAACCATAGGAAGTGAAACTATAGATGATGGGGACTACTGTGCAAACATTTGGCATTCTTGTAACTAATTTTTCCTGGTTTTTCCCCCACCTTAACTTTAAAGTCTGAAATATATACACCTTCTCTTTTCTTGGCTACTTCTAATTTACTGTTTTTAATCATGTGTTGGATCATTGATCCATTTACAGTAAAAATGTAACACATTCTGTAACAAAATTTTGTTGGATCAAAAAGATGCTGTTTCATCCCTGTGTGATGAGGAAACACCTGCATTTTAGAGTCATTCTAACCAAGTGAGTTTAAGTTGAGAACACCCAGCTTGACATTATAATACAAATATCTTTTGAAAACCACAGTTTTTGAAAAACAAAACAAAATTACTGGCGAGTCATAAAGCAAAATGCAAGCCAAAAAGACATTTTCTCTAAAAGAGTTGTAAAACTTAATTAGGAGAATATTTTTAATGGTTGATGTTTTAAGACTGGTCTGAATCTTCCTCTAGATTTTACGGTGTATGTTTTGTAAACTCTTTCCTCAGTTCACCCTCACCTTCTCTCACATTTAGCATGGATTTAAGTGATTAGAAATTAGAAAGGTTCCCCTTTCTCTACGCGTATTTCTAGTTTAGAAATTTCACTGGCCTCCCACTCTAACCAGTAAGAGATACTATGTAGTTCTCGGCATTCCCTACCAAGAACTTTATGAGCACGATTGATCCATTTGGCATTCATCTTCCCTTTTCTCTGCTCTGTGATCTGGGTTATGATGGGGTGGTGCCTGAAACAGCTGTAGCACCAGTGAGCCGGATCCTAATTTCTACTGTAAAATTTCTTTTTTTCCAAGGGGATTTCAAGCTTAGCCTCTTACTTGTTTGTGTGAAGGCAAAATATGGCTGACTCAAAGATATTCTAATAGCACATCCTGGGAAGCCCAACCAGCCAAAAACATCATTGGATGTTCATTTTGTTCCCTAGTTTAAGGAGAGAAAAGCAAATCACACCTTATATGTAATGCCATAAATGTGCTTTCTTTGGTCGATCATGAAGAGCATACATTGGATTTTAACACGTTGATCTTTGACTTTTGGGGGTGAGATATTTTATAATCATCCGATCTCCTGGTTTGCTTCCAGTGTAATCATTTAATTAAGGTATAAAAACTTAATGAAGGTAACATGGAAAGTATTAATATTAATATATAACATTTACCGAATGTCAGCTCTGCCCTAGGAATTGAACAAAGAACAAAATTAGAGCGCCTGCCAGTTAGCTTAGTGTACATCTGCCAAATTTTTTTAAGGAATTATAAAACTTAAAAAAAAAAAAAAGACATACAAAGTGTCTTTATAACCACTGTAGAATGAAACCTAGAAGATTTGGTTAATCTCTTTCACCAGAATCCATTATCATTGATCTGTTTTAATAGTACCTGCTGAGAAATACCGCTTTCACTGTCTTGACTAGTGTGCCAAGAAGAACTGGAATGACTGAATTTTCCTGTCAAATTAGCAGTGGGGTGGGGTTCGGGGAGGATGGATAAAAAACCCTAGCAAAAACTAATTTGATCTTAACAGCCAACTGAAGGAGAGATCTTGTCTCATCCCAGCAAGTCTTTTGGCATGAGTTGCTGTAGGCTACTGTATGTTCCCTAGCCAGAACAGATTGTGAGCACCAGGTTGATTTTGAATTCTGCAGCGATCCACTAGTCGTGAATTCACAAAGAGGGAAAGCCAACAACTGTTCTTGCAACACTTTCTGTGCTTTCAAAGTATCACCCTGTCTCCCTTTTCCATTTATCCAATAAATTTATCCAAAAAAAGAAGGAAGAGCTTGAGGCGGAGGAGGAGGAGGCAGAGAAGGCAGCCCACATGTGCTCCTGCCTTACTTCACAGCTCGCTCTTCTTACTTTCCAACTTGACATCCACTCCCACCCCTCCAGGGAAACTGTCCTCTCAGAGAGCTCTTGCAACCTCTGATTACCAAATTGAAAGGCTTTTACTCAGTTCTTGTTCTCCTGCAGAATATGAAACAGTTGACACTGTTGAACAGCCTCTTTTTTATTAATTTCTCTTTCTAAGGCTTTGTGTCACTGCTCTCTCCTGGGGTCCCTTCTCATCTTCTTTCAATAGCCTGTACTACCCCTTTATCTTTTTCCACCCCCTAAATGGAGGAATTTCCATAAATTCTGTTATTGATTTATTATTTTCTTTCTCTTCAAAGACTCTCTCAATTCTTGCATTCACTGCATGAATTTAACTGTGAGGTCTGGTCTGCCTCCTCTGTGACTTCTGCTCCACCTGTTCTCCTCCTTGTCCTGCTGCTCCAGCCACACTGGTCTTTTTGGCATTCCTTGTGTTTGCCAAGCTGACTCTCACCTCAGAGATTTTGCATGTGATGCTCTCTGTGCTTGGACTGCTCATCCCCATGTGTCTGAATGGCTTGTTTCCTAATCTCCTTCGGGTCTCTGTTCAAATGTTACTTTATGGGTGAGGCTTTCCCAGATCACTCCACGTAAAAGAGTAATTCCCACTCCCCACACTCACTTTCCTGTCTCATGTTTCTCTACGCTACTTAACACCATCAGATATATTGTATATATATATTTTTTGTTTGTTTTCTTATCATCTGCCTCCCTATCCTATAATATGTGCTTCATAAAGGCAGGGATCTTTTTCTGTTTTGTTCCCTGCTATTCTCAGTGCTTAGAATTGTGCCTGGCACACAGTAGGCACTCGGTAAATATTTGTTTCATGAACGAATGAGTCAGCAGAGTTATAAGGAAGTCAAGACTCTTCTTGACTCCCAAATTCCTAAATATGGCTATAGTTCATCTCACTTGTGGGATGATGGCAGTGGGGCATCTTCCTGAGTCACCTTTCAGATCATGATATGGAGATTTGTGTGGAAGTGATTTATAAAGGTACTCCTTCCAGGGATGACGTCTTTCTCCTCCACAGATAATGCTGGAGGAGACAGAAATAAGTAGGCAGGATATAACCCTGAGTCCGACTTCAGTGCTTTTGCCTAGAAAACCCCTCACAGGTGAGAAAAATTAGTCATATGTCAGCCTCACAACAATCTTGAGTTCAGCTGAATTAATTATTTGGTGTATCAACAATTTGTTTGAATCATATTGATGTGGCTAAACATGGTTCATTGAGAAAGTCAGCAATATATGGAAGCCAAATAAAACTTTAGAACTCTGTGGTCTTGGCAGATCATTTTACTAATAACCAAATGATATGCCACTACAAATCACAAAGGTTCTTATTTTGATTTTTCCATATATTCATGTTGGACTCTTCTTAAGACCAGAATGTGGTCTCCCCATTATTTTTTATGTCCATAGGCCCATAAATCCCATTAAACAAAAAAAAAAGTCTTCATAAAAATGTTCTGTAAAAACTCTTTCTGTTAGCAAAATTAAGTTTTTTTCACAGCCCTGAACATTTGTCATTGTGAAAATCAGAACCCTCTGGAAGTCTGGCTAATTCACAGAACATTAGCTTGCTTTCAAGAAAGCGAATATCACAGTGAATTCAAAGTCAAATGTTTGGGCACAAGAGTATGTAGTCATTTCAGAAAAGGCTTTATTTTAAAACACTTCTTTTAAGGAACATTTGTCTAGACATGTCTTCCTTGCCTTGTGTGAAATTAATAGCTTAGAAAGAACTCTGTGATTGGTTCCAAATGCAAACTTCAAAATTGTTGAATAATTTAATAAGGATGTATTTCATTCCTGGTTTACCAAATACGGTTTTGACAATGCTTCCAACAGTCAAGATGGTTTCTATAAATGGAGAATGCCACGTTATTTAATAATAATGGTACCCTAAAGGAGAATTGCAAACACTGTTTAGGACATTAACTGTGCAGACCATCTATTTAGTATTGAGAAAATAGGTTCATATAAGTGTCCTCTGAGGTCATTAATGGAGTAGAAAATGATTTTCTAACACAGAAAAAGTCCTAAGGCAAAGAAAAAGTCTGATTCTCTCCTCTGTTAGCAAAGAGAACTGTACGCCTGAGCAAGAATTGGGTGAAATAGTGTTGATCTATATGAAGTAGACACACACTTGGAGAAAGTAAATTCCTCACTGAGAGAAGTGTCATCTGTGTCTCAGACACTCTTGCATATCTTATCTTATTAAATCCTCAAAAACAACCTAACAGATAGATGTAATTATCTCTATGTTATTGATAAGAAAACTCTGATTCTAAAAGAGGGACTGGTGGCCAAGCTGGAATTTGAACCCAGGTCTTGTGACTCCGTGGCCAGTGTTCTTTCCACTAAATCACACTGTCCCATGAGTCTAACCAATCATCTGAGGCAAAAAATGATATTCACAATCCCTTGGTCAAAAAATATCATCAGGGACAGTCACAGATTCCAGTGCTCCACCCATAATCCTTCAGAAACTTTCAACAGAAACATTTACATGTTCTGTGCCTGTTCCAGATCCTATGGCTATGTAACAAGTTACTCCACAACTCAGTGGCAGAAAACCACCATTTATTATGCTCATAAATTCTGCAGGTCAGAGGTTTGGACCAGGCATAGCAAGAGCAAAATAGCCTCTGCCTGTGTCTGGGGCATCAGCGGGAAGGCTGAGGGCTGGAATCATTGGAAGCCTACCTCATTCACATGTCTGCGGTTGATGCTGGCTGTGGGCTTAGATCTTAGTTGAGGCTGTCAGCCAGACAGCTCCATGTGACCTGGGCTTCCTCCTTACGTGGTACCTGATTTTTAAAGGCAAGATCAGGCCCAAGAGAAGGAGTCAAAATCAGTGAGTGTAACATGTTTTTGAACCCAGCCTTGGAATTCACACAGCGTCACTTCTGCTGCGTTCTGTTCATTAGAAGTGAGTCTTTAAGGCAAGCCCATTTGTAAGGGAAGGAGAATTAGGCTCCCTTTTGTGGAAAGAATTTGTAGAGATGTTTAAAATTACCACAGTGCCCCTCCCCTGGCTTTGGAGTGCTTTTGCTTGCAAGAGTCTGCGCTTGTGATTCTTCCTGGAAAGACTGTCCTCACGTCAAGTCACATTGCTCCAAAGCCAGAGTGCCTGGGAGTTGACGTGGGGAAGCCCTTTTTCACGGGATGGGACATAACTCACGCTCTACTCTTGCAGAATTAAAATGAAGCTACCTTCCATAGAACTTTGCCAAAAACATACCCTTGCTTGGTTTCTTTTCCTTCCTTGTCTTCTATGAGAACTTCCTTAATAAATCTTTGTACACAAATTTTCATTTTATAGTCCTCTTCTGCAGAACTCGACCTATGACAGAGATGACCAGCACATCAGTAAAATGATTCTGACTCACAAAGGCAAATTCTGATGGTATCCATTTTGCTGTCCTTACTCTGCTCTCAACACGTAAGTACATGGTGGTTTATTCTAAAGGGTTTGCCAAGATTTATTAATTCATAGGTTTTGACCATCACAAAATATTTGGAAATATTTATGTTTTGAAAGTCTGAGCCTATTTCAATTGTTGACAGGTTCAAAATGTACTCTTATTAAATCTCATTCTCTGGTTAATTTCTTTCTTTGTAGCAGACCTTCAGATTTCTCTAAGGAATTAATTGAGCATTTTCCCAGAATTGTATTTACATAAATTATTTATGCATCAAAGCAGAGAAATATGTTCATTAGGATTTCCTTTGAAAAAGGCAGTGGCTGTGACAATATGGTCACATCAAATGTACAGGTATCATCACGAAAGACAGAGATGAGGTCATATGCAGTGAACAAGTACTTACGGAAGGGACAGCATGAAGAAGGGAGAGAGAGCAGAAGGAAGAGGGGAAAAAGGGGAGAGGGAGAGAAGGCGGAGGGGAGAGTGAGGAGAGAGAAGGAGGGGAAGAGGGGAGCCAGAGAGAGGGTGATAAGATGTTGTTCAATGTGATTCTTTCACAGTGATCCCAAAATGCTTCATTAACTCTACAAATCATAATGTGGTAGTTGCATTTGGATTTCCTGGAGAAGCAGGAATGGAGAAAAGTTTTGTGTTAAGTTTGTATAAGATGCTAAATCTGACTGATCAGCGTGGATTCTGGAATGAAAACCAAAGATCCAATAGATGTTTGCCAGCTATTTGCAGAGGTAATTGAGAGGCCACTGGACACTCCAGGTTCTGAAATCGGGCGTTTGACACACTCTGTAAGAGTCAGGGCAGTCCCAAGTGACATCTGGGTTGCATTTCCTTTTTCTTAGTGAAGGGATGGAAGCAAAATGCCTTGTCATCACTGGAACCTCCACAGAGTGGCCTGGCATGATGGTAAACCTTCTAGTCTGCTTTATGAAAATTTTTCAGTCTAGAGGTTTCTAAGGATAGTGGCCTTCAAATTTTTTATTTAGTGAAAACCTATAGCAACTCACAATTTCTACTTAAAACAGTACTTGTGCAAAAAATGAGAAGTTTTCCCAAACTAAACTTTCTACAATAATTTCATTGCTAAATAACAGTGTTGTAGTATAGATTGAGAATATTCCTCATTTCTTGTACTTTCAGAAATATCTAGAGGCAGGTTAAATCATGTTTTTCCCCATTTTTTTAAATAAAACTTAATTTTCACTTGCCAATGATTCCAAAATAAATGCTGGATTCCATAAACACTGAACTGTCAAAACTTCTTGCTTATAACAGCAATGTAGAAGCAGTGTGGAATCAGAAGTTAGGTCCAGAAACATTCATTTTGTGAGACCAGGCCTGCCAGTCGGGGTTCTATAGGAAATAAATGGCACACTCAAAAGGGTTGAATTTAACAAAGTTTGGAAGAGACTGTTTACAGAGCTGTGAGGAGGGCCAGGGCAACCAGTAAGGTCTGATGAATCACCCAGGGACTATCAACAGCAAGAAACCATTGTCACTACAAGGCCCAAAGAGGCAAGGAGACAGAACAGTTCTGCAATAGAGGCTAATTGGAACTGAAACTGTGGAAAGAGGGCCATCTGAGTAGGGGCTGTGGGCTTAGGGGCACAACAACCATCAGCACCGTAGCAAGACAGGGAGAGAACAAGAGGAAGGAAAATCCCAACCTCTCTCCAATCTCCTACTGATGCTGCTCATTGGCAGAACCCAAAAGCAAGCCAGAGGATGAGGGATCCTCGGTGGCTACTCCACAGGGGTCAATTCCCAGCCCTCAGCAAGGCAGAAAAAGCTGGGGAATTAGGGGAGGGAGGGTGCCGGCAAATGGAAAATAACCAATATACCAAGTTTAGAATATCATTAGAATTGACTACGGTGCTTTTTTCCAATGCTTATAGGAATTTCTCATTTCTCTTAAAATTATGACCTATTTTTAACTCACCTGGGTTATACTAGGTTGAAATAAACATGAAACCACATGTTTCAAATTGAATAGAAGCAAATTGTTAGGGAATAAAATCCTAAAATAACTTATAGAATCGTAAGTTCCTAACTGACTTGGAGACTCAGAAGTGGAAATAACATATAAACAGAAATTGAACGCAGGAGAAAATGAAAAAGGAAGGAACTTTTTTCTATGTAAAACCTTGGGCCTCCAGTCACAGATTCAAGAGGGACCCCAGACTGTATTATCCATTCCCCTTGTTCTACATAATAGACAATGTGATCTGACAGCGTTATACAACTAGAGCTATTGAATTTTGGAATATTCTCCATAGATGTTTCACACGTCTAAGAGCAAGATGCTAAATTGATAAATAGGAACTAAATTTCTTGTAAGGAAGAGGAGAGGGGCTCTAAAAGGTGGAGATGAGAAAGTTCCAAAGATAAAATTGGCTACCATCTAAATTTTGCCGAAGGACTCATGGTCATGCTCCTGTGTTGTGGGCTGCTTACCATAGTATTAAACCAAGCTGGGAAATAGGTCCTCCAATGATTGGCCTGACCTATTTTAGCTGTACAATTGCAAATTCAATTTTTCAAACTCTCAGTTTCTGATGTAGCTGTTTCTGCAGTGAAGCCCACAAGAGATTGTAGCATCTGAACTTTCAGTATCAAAGTTCATGTGAATGGTTACCTGCTCCAAGATGGAATTCTTGGTATTTCTAAAGTATTCTCCTTTACTAATACAATATTTATCTTTTTCAGAGGTACAGATGAGAAAAAGCTCATCATTCCTTCCCCCACCATTCCCATAAGTAGTTTTTTTCTGTTGAAATAAATGGAATTCTACAAATTCCCGAGTCTTTCAGAATAGTACATATTATATGGCAGACACATCTTCCCCTTAAATTGACAGAGCTTTTTCGTTTACTCAGTGGGAAAAGATGAATAAAAGTGTGTAGGAAAATATTGCATGCTACCTGATCAGGAACATTATGTTCAAAACAATTTTAGATCCTCTTAAATTGACTTTATTAGCCTTTCATCTGCCTCACATTTTACTGGGAATGTAAGTGCCTTACTGACTAACTGTACTGATTCCTCCAAAATGCTCCTTTTCCAAATATCTTCCCATTATTGACTTCTAATTTTATTTTGTTATGGACAGAGACTATACTTTGTTTGATTTCAGTCCTTTAAAATGGCTTGAGACTTCTTTTATGGCCCAGAATGTGGGCCACATAAACTTGAAACGACTGTTATTCTGTAGAATGTCTATAAGAATGAAATAGGTCCAGCCAGTTGATAGTCTTGTTCACATCTTTATAATCTTATTCATTCTGTATCTGTATGTTTGAATAATTGCTGAGAAAGGCAAGTTGAAATCTGCAGCTAAAATTGTAGATTTGTCTATTTCTCCTTTCAGTTGTGTTGGTTTTTGCCTCATTAATTTTTTTATTGATGTCATAATAGTTTATAACATTGTGAAATTTCAGTTGTACATTATTATTTGTCCATCACCATGTATTTGTGCCCCTTTACCCCTTATGCCCACCTCTCAACCCCCTTGCCCTCTGGTAACCACTAATCTGTTCTCTTTGTGTATTTGTTTATCTTCCACATATGAGTGGAATCATATAGTGTTTGTCTTTCTCTGTCTGTCTTATCTCAACATAATACCCTCAAGTTTCATCCATGTTGTTGCAAATGAGCCAATTTTGTCCTTCTTTATGGCTGAGTAGTATTCCATTGTATATGTATACCACATCTTCTTTATCTATTCATCAGTCAATGGGCACTTGGGTTGCTTCCATGTCTTGGCTATTGTGAATAGTGCTGCAATGAACATAAAGGTGCATAGGTCTCTTTGAATTGTTGATTTCAAGTTCTTTGGATAAATTCCCAGTAGTGGAATAGCTGGGTCATATGGTATTTTGATTTCTAGTTTTTTGAGAACTCTCCATAATGTTTTCAATAGTGGCTGCACAGTTTCCATTCCCACCAGCAGTGTATGAGGGTTCCTTTTACTGCACAACCTCTCCAACATTTGCTGCTTTTTGTCTTGGTAATTATAGCCATTCTAACAGGTATAAGGTGATATCTCATTGTAGTTTTGATTTGCATTTCCCTGATGATTAGTGACATTGAACATCTTTTCATGTGCCTATTGGCCATCCATATATCTTCTTTGGAAAAATGTCTGTTCATACACTCTGCCCATTTTTTGAGCAGGTTGTTTGTTTTGTTGTTGTTCAATTGCATGAGTTCTTCATATATTTTGGAGATTAACCTCTTGTCAGATACATGATTTGCAAATATTTTCTTCCAGTTGATGGGTTGTCTTTTCATTTTGTTCATCATTTCCTTTGCCTTGAAGAATTCTTTAGCCTGATGAAGTCCCATTTGTTTATTTTTTTTTCTTTTGTTTCCCTTGCCCAAGTAGATATGGTTTTGAAAAACTCCCTCTAATACCAATGTCAAAGAGTGTACTGCCTATATTTTCTTCCAGGAGTTTTACGGTTTCACATCTTACCTTTGAATCGAATCCATTTTGAGTTAATTTTTGTGTATGGCGAAGATAATGGTTCTACGCTCATTCTTTTGCATGTGGCTGTCCAGTTTTCCCAAAATCATTTATTGAGGAGAATTTCCTTTCTCGATTGTATGTTCTTAGCTACTTTGTCAAAGATTATCTGTCTGTATATGTGTGGTTTTATTTCTGGATTTAATTCTGTCCCATTGATCTCTGTGTCTGTTTTTGTACTAGTACCATACTGTTTTGATTACTATAGCTTTATAGTATATTTTGAAGCCAGAGATTATGATGCCTCCAGTTTTGTTCTTCTTTCTCAGGATTGCATTAGCTATTTGGGGTCTTTTGTTGCCCCATATGAATTTTAGGATTATTTGTTCTATTTCCATGAAGGATGCCATTAGGATTCTGATTGGGATTGCATTGAATTTGTAGATTGCTTTAGGTAGTATGGACATTTTAACTATATTTATTCTTCCAATCCATGTGCATGGAATATCCTTCCATTTCTTTATGTCATTATCAGTTTCTTTCAGTAATGTCTTATAGTTTTCACTTAAGACATTAAGTGAAAACTAATGCATAGGTCATTCACTTCCTTGGTTAAATTTATTCCTAGATAGGGGCTGGCCCCGTGGCCGAGTGGTTAAGTTCGCATGCTCCGCTGCAGGTGGCCCAGTGTTTCGTTGGTTTGAATCCTGGGCGCGGACATGGCACTGCTCATCAAACCATGCTGAGGCAGCGTCCCACATGCCACAACTAGAAGGACCCACAACGAAGAATGTACAACTATGTACCGGGGGGTTTTGGGGAGAAAAAGGAAAAAAAATCTTTAAAAAAAAATTTATTCCTAGATATTTATTCTTTTTGTTGCAGTTATAAGTGGAATTGTACTCTTGAGTTCTCTTTCTGTTAGTTCATTATTAGAGTATAGAAATGCAACTGATTTTTGTATGTTGATTTTGTACCCTGCAACTTTGCTGTAGTTGTTGATTATTTCTAATAGTTTTCCAATGGATTCTTTAGAGTCTTCTATATACAAAATCATGTCATCTGCAGACAGCAAAAGTTTCACTTCCTCCTTGCCAATTTGGATACCTTCTATTTCTTTTTCTTGCCTAATTGCTCTAGCCAAAGCCTTCAGTACTATGTTGAATAAGAGTGGCAAAAGTGGGCACCCTTGTCTTTTTCCTGTTCTGAGAGGTATGGCTTTTAGTTTTTCCCCTTTGAGTATGATGTTGCCTGTGGGTTTGTCATATACGGCCTTTATTATGTTGAGGTACTTTCCTTCTATACCCAATTTATTGAGAGTTTTTGGTCATAAATGGATGGTGAATCTTGTCAAATGCTTTCTCAGTGTCTATTGAGATGATCATGTGGTTTTTATTCCTCATTTTGTTGATGTGTTGCATCACATTGATTGATTCACGGATGTTGAACCATCCCTGTGTCCCTGGTATAAATCCCACTTGTCATGGTGTAAGATCCTTTTGATGTATTGCTGTATTTGGTTTGTCAGTATTTTGCTGAGGATTTTTGCATCTTTGTCATCAGGAATATTGACCTGCAGTTTTTCTCCTTTGTATTGTCCTTGTCTGGCTTTGGGACCAGGGTGATGTTGGCCTTGTAAAATCGTTAGGAAGTGTTCTGTCTCCTTAAATTTTTTGGAATAGTTTGAGGAGGATAGGTACTAAATCTTCTGTGAATGTTTGGTAGAATTCTCCAGAGAAGACATCTGGGCCTGGACTTTTATTTTGGGGGAGGTTTTTGATTACTGTTTCAATCTCTTTACTTGCAATTGATCTATTCAGATCTCTGTTTCTCGTGGGTTCAGTTTTGGGAGGTTGTATGAGTCTAAGAATTTATCCATTTTTTCTAGGTTGTCCAATTTGTTGGGATATAGTTTTTCATAGTATTCTCTGATAATCTTTTGTATTTCTGTGGTATCATGTAATTTCTCTCTTTCATTTCTAATTTTATTTATTTGAGCCTTCTCTCTTTTTTACTTAGTGAATTTGGCTAAAGGTTTCTCAATTTTGTTTGTCTTTTCAGAGAAACAGCTCTTAGTTTCATTTATCCTTTCTACTGTTTTTTTGGTTTCAATTTCACTTATTTCTGCTCTAATTTTTATTATTTCCCTCCTTCTGCTGACTTTGGGCTTTGTTTATGTTCTTTTCCTAATTCTATTACATATAGTTTAAGATTGCTTATTTGAGATTTTTCTTGTTTGTTAAGGTGGGCCTGTATTACCATGAATTTCCCTCTTAGGACCATTTGTGCTGCATCCCATATAAGTTGTTATGGTGTATTTTCATTTTCATTTCTCTCCAGATATCTTTGATTTCTCCTTTAATTTCTTTATTGATCCATTGATTTTTCAGTAGCATGTTGTTTAGTCTCCACATGTTTGTCACTTTCTCAGCTTTTTTTCTTGTAGTTGATTTCTAGTTTCATAGCATTATGGTTGGAAAAGATGCTTGATATGATTTCAATCTTCTTAAATTTACTGAGGCTTGCCTTGTTTCCCAACACATTGTCTACCTATGAGAGTGTTCCATGTGCACTTGGGAAGAATGTGTATTCTGCTGATTTTGGACGGAGTGTTCTATATATATCTATTAAGTCCATCTGTTCTAGTTTTTTGTTTAGTTCCACTATTTCCTTGTTGACTTTCTGTCTCGTGGTTCTATCCATTGATGACAGTGGGGTATTAAGGTCCCCTACTATTATTGTGTTGCTGTTAATGTTTCCTTTTAGGTCAATTAATAGTTGCTTTATGTATTTTGGTGCTCCTGTGTTAGGTGCATATGTATTCATAAGTTTTATGTCCTCTCGGTGGAGTGTCCCTTTTATCATTACATACTGCCCTTCTTTGTCTCTTATTATCTTTTTTACCTTGAAGTCTACTTTGACTGATAGAAATATTGCGACACCTGCTTTCTTTTTGTTGCCATTAACTTGGAG
Source organism: Equus caballus (assembly GCF_041296265.1). Taxonomy (NCBI): domain Eukaryota; kingdom Metazoa; phylum Chordata; class Mammalia; order Perissodactyla; family Equidae; genus Equus; species Equus caballus. The sequence goes on from NC_091704.1 coordinate 46,261,210, forward strand.
TACCATCTTCCATCCCTTCACTCTAAGCCTGTGCTTGTCTTTGGAACTGAGATGTGTTCCCTGGGGGCAACAAATTGTTGGTCTTGTTTTTTAATCCACCCAGCCACTCTGTGTCTTATGATTGGCGAATTCAATCCATTTACATCTAGAATGATTATTGATATACGAGGGCTTAATGCTGCCATTTTGTCACTTGTTTTCCAGTTGTTTTGTATTTCCCTTGTTTCTCATCCCATGTATTTCATACTGCCAATTCAGTTTGGTGGGTCTCTATGATAGTTTTCTCAGTTTTCTCTTTATTTATCATTAGTGTCTCTGTTCTGATCTTTTGGTTAGTGGTCATTGTGAGGTTTGTATGAAAGATTTCACAGATGAGATAAGCCATTCTCTGATAGCCCCTTATTCCCTTAGTCTTAGCAGGTTTCATCCTTTTCCTCTTCCCCTTCTAAGTTGTTGTCACAACTTATTCTGTTACGTGTTGTGAATTTGTGGTTAAAATGAAGTGATTATATTTATTTTTGATGTTTTCCTTCCCTTTATCTTTAGAGTTATAATTAAGTGTTTGCTAATCTGTTCTGATAGAGAGTTGTGATTTTCTGATTTTATCTGCCTATTTATCTCCTTGCTCAAGGCTTTGTAACCCCTTTATTCTTCTTTCTTTCAGGTAGGAGAGCCTTCTTGATCAACTCTTATAGGAGGGGTCTTGTGGCAATGAACTCCCTCAGCTTTTGTTCATCTGGGAAAGTTTTTATTTCTCCATCATATCTGAAGCATATTTTCACCGGATATATTATTCTTGGCTGAAAGTTTTTCTCTTTCAGCATTTTGAATATATCATTCCATTCTACCCTAGCCTGTAAGGTTTCTGCTGAGAAATCCACTGAATGCCTGATAAGAGTTCCTTTGTAGGTTATTTTCTTCTGCCTTTTGCCTTTAATATTTTTTCTTTCTCGTTGACTTTTACTAATATATGACTTGTAAAAGGTCTTTTTACATTGATGTAATTAAGAGTAATATTGGCTTTATTTATCTGTAATTCCAGCTCCTGCTCCAGGTTTCAGAGGTTCTCAGTTCTTATTTCTTTGAACAAACTCTCTGCTCCTTTCTTCCTTGCTTCTCTCTCTGGAATATCTGTAATCCTTCTGTTGCATTTCCTAATTGAGTCAGATATTTCTTGGAGAATTTCTTTATTTCTTTTTAGTCTTAGCTCTCCCTCCTCTTCTATCTGAAGCATTTCTGTATTCCTATCTTCTAGATTGCTAATTCTGTCCTCCATAATATCTCTGTTATTTAAGGACTCCAGATTTTTCTTTATCTCACCCATTGTGTTTTTCATCTCCAACAATTCTGACTGGTTTTTCTTTAAAGTCAATCTCTTTTGTGAAGAATTCACTCTGTTCATTAATTTTGTTCCTCATTTCATTTAACTGTCTTTCTGAATTCTCTATAATTTTGTTGAGTTTTTTTTTTATGATGGTTGTTTTGAATTCTCTGTCATTTAGATTGTAGATTTCTGTGCCTTCAGGATTGATTTCTGGGTGTTTGTTTTTTTCCTTCTGGTCTGGAGTAATAATATATTTCTTCTTGCCATTTGGTGGAGTGGATTTGTACTGTTGCATAGTGATAGTATCTGGTCACAGATTCTACCTGCCACTACTGGGTGGGGGAAGGACTTGTGTATTCTGAGCCTGCTGTGATCCCTGTCAGCTGTGCCTGTCCAAGCCTGGGCCACTCCTTGGGATTGTAGCAGCCATGTGGTGTCTCCCACCAAATGGGAAAGCAATGGCACAGCAGCTCAGGGCTGCTGCTGCCTGCTCCCACAGTCCTGCTGAAACACACTCCCTGCTTTGGGGCTGCAGCAGTACTGTGGGCATCCACAGCAGCCAGGGACTCATTTGCCCAGACTCGCAGCTCCACTGCCATCTTCTCCTAAGTCATACCAGCCGTTGTGCCTGGTGAGTGAGGTCTCCCCACTGGGTCCAAGCAAGAGCCGCTCCCTGGGACCTTAGTGGGACTGTGGACTCTCCCACTGGACAGGAAAGTGATCACACAGGGGCTCAGGGCTGCTTCCACCTGCTCCTACAGTCCTGCTAAGTTGTGCTCCCCTCTTCTGGGCCACAGTGGTACTATGGGCATTTGCAGCAGGCAGGAGCTTATTCACCAGGGCCACAGATATGCCACCATCTGCTCCTAGGTCTGCTCCTAGGTTGCACCAGCTACTGTGCTTGGTGGGCAGGGCCTCCCCACTGGCTCTGAGCCAAAGCCACTCCCTGTGACCATGGTGGGACAGTGGGCTCTCCCACTGGACCAGTGAGTGATCATGTGGGGGCTCAGGGCTTCTGCTACCTGCTGTGACAGTCCTGCTGAGTCACGCTCCCCCCTTTACCACTGCAGCAGTACTATGGGCATCTGAGGTAGCAAGGAGCTGGTACCCCAAGGCTCACAACTCTGTCACCATCTGCTCCTAGGTCACACCAGCCTTTGTGCTTGGTAGGCAGGGGATCCTCACTGGGTCAGAGTCTGAGCTGATACCTGTGGACTGTGTGGCCCTTTGGACTCTCCTACTGGATGGGGAAGTGATCACACAGGGGCTGAGGGCTGCCATCACCTGCTTCTGCAGTTGCATCAAGGTGCACTCCCACCCTCAAGGCTGCAGCATTGCTATGAGCACTCCAGCTGGGAAGCAGTCACATGCCTGGGGGCCAGAGAGTGCTCACCTATCTCCACCACCTCCCTGGGGGGTCGGGGTGGTAGTCCATCCACCTTCAGATGTATAGCTACATGGATCTCTCAGGGATCCTGATGTGCTATGTTGGTATCCTCCACTGATCAATGAATGTCCATTTAGTTGTAGTTTGAAGAGGGAGGGACAAAGGGAATAGCTCATCCACCATTTTGCTGACCTGCCTAATGAATTTTGAAGCTCCATTGTACAATACCTACACATTTAGAGTTGTTACCTTTTCTTGGCTCATTTTGAATTGACCAATTTATCATTATGAAGTATGCCTCTTTATCTCTGATATTATACCTTATTTGAAATCTATTTTGTCTAATATTAATATAGCCTATAGAACTTCCTTTCAACTAGCTGTTCATGGCATATATTTTTCCATCATTTTACTTTAGATCTATCTGTGATCTTATGTTATAAGAGGATTACTTGTAGACAGATATGGTGAAATTTTGCTGTTTTATCTATACTGACAACCACTGCCTTTTACTTGGAGTGTTTAGGCCATTTCATTTTAATGTAATTATCAATGTTGTTGGATTTAAAACTACCACCTTTCTTTTTATTTGATATTTTTCCTCTTTTCCTTCCTTTTTTTTTATTTAAGTATTTTATAGAATTCAGTTTTCTCTCTACTACTGGCTTATTAGCCAGGCCTCATTGTCTCATTTTAGTGGTTCTTTTAAGTTTTACAATGTGATTTTTTTCTTTACTTATCACACTCTACCTTCAAATAATGTTATACCATATTATGTATAATATAAGAACCTCACAACAGTACACCTCCATTTCCACCATTCTTTTGCTATTATTGTCACTCGTTTTGTTTCTATATGTTACAAACCTCACAATATGTTACTATTTTTCCTAGAAACAATCAGTGATCCTTTAAAGAAATTTTTAAATGCTAAATATAAGTTTCCTACATTTACCCACGTTTTTACTATTTCTGGTATTTTTCATTCACTTGTCTAGGTACAAATTTCTATTTGGTGTCATTTTCCTTCTACCTAAAGAATATCTTTTAACATGTTCAAGTAGTGGAAGTCCTTTGACAATGAATTTGCTCAGGTACTACTCATTTTCTTTAAGCTTGAAAAAGTTTTTTTTTTAATTGTGGTTACATTGGATTATAACATTATATAGCTTTCACATGTACATCATAATATATTTCAAATTCTGTGTAGATTACATCATGTTCACCACCCAAAAACTAATTATAGTCCATCCCCTCACGTGTGAGCCTAATCACCCCTTTTGCCCTCCCACCTTCCCCTCTGGTAACCACCAATCCAATCTCCAATGCTATGTCTTTGTTTGTCTTTGTTTTTATCTTCTACTTATGACTGAGATCATATGGTATTTGACTGTCTCCCTCAGACTTATTTCACTCAGCATAATACCCTCAAGGTCCATCTGTGTTGTCATAAATGGCAGGATTTCGTTATTTCTTATGGCTGAGTAGTACTCTGTTGTGTATAAATACCACATCTTCTTTATCCATTCATCCCTTGATGGGCACCTAGGTTGCTTCCAAGTCTTGGCTGTTGTGTATAATGCTGCAATGAACATAGGGGTGCAAGTATCTTTATGTCTTTGCGTTTTCAAGTTCTTTGGATAAATACCCAGCAGTAGGATAGCTGGATCCTATGGTAGACCTATTCTTAATTTTCTGAGGATACTCCATATTGCTTTCCATAGTGGCTGCACCAGTTTGCACTCCCACCAGCAGTGTACCAGGGTTCCCTTCTCTCCACATCCTCTCCAACATTTGTTGTATGCTGTCTTATTAATTATAGCTATTCTGACTGGAATGAGATGATACCTCATTGTAGTTTTGATTTGCATTTCCCTGATAGCTAATGATGTTGAGCATCTTTTCATATGCCTGTTGGCCATCTGTATATCTTCTTTGGAGAAATCTCTGTTCAGGTCCTTTGCTCATTTTTTAATTGGTTTGTTGGTTTTCTTGATGTTGAGCTGTATGAGTTCTTTGTATATTTTGGATATTAACCCCTTATCTGATATATGGTTTACAAATATCTTCTCCCAATTGTTAGATTGTCTCTTCATTTTGTTGATAGGTTTCCTTTGCTGCGCAGAAGATTTTTAGTTTGATGTAGTCCCATTTGTTCATTTTTTCTTCTGTTTCCCTTGCCCAGTCGGACATGGGACTTGAAAATATGCTGCTAAGAGTGATGTCAAAGAGCATACTGCCTATGTTTTCTTCTAGAAGTTTCATGGTTTCAGGTCTTACATTCAAGTATTTAATCCATTTCGAGTTGATTTTTGTGCATGGTGTAAGGTAATGGTCTACTTTCATTCTTTTGCTTGTGGCTGTCCAGTTTTCCCACCACCATTTATTGAAGAGACTCTCCTTTCTCCATTGTATGCTCTTGGCTCCCTTGTCAAATATTAGCTGTCCATAAATGTCTGGGTTTACTTCTGGACTCTCAATTCTGTTCCATTGATCTGTGTGTCTGTTTTTGTGCCAGTACCATGCTGTTTTCGTTACTATGGGTTTGTTGTATATTTTGAAGTCAGAGAGTGTGATACCTCCAGCTTTGTTCTTTTTTCTCAGGAATCCTTTGGCTATTCGGGGTCTTTTGTTGTTCCATATAAATTTTAGGACTCTTTGTTCTATTTCTGTAAAAAATGTTGTCAGAACTTTGATAGGGGTTGCATTGAATCTATAGATTGCTTTAGGAAATATGGACATTTTAACAATGTCAATTCTCGTAATCCAAGAGCACGGAATATCTTTCCATTTCTTTGTGTCTTCTTCGATTTCTTCCAACAATGTTTTATAGTTTTTGGTGTACAGATCTTTCACCTGTTTGGTTAAGTTTAATCGTAGGTATCTTATTCTTTTTGTTGCAATTGTAAATGGGATTGAATTCTTAATTTCTCTTTCTGCTCCTTCATTGTTAGTGTGTAGAAATGCAACCAATTTTTATACGTTGATTTTGTATCCCACGACTTGATTGTATTCCTTTATTGTTTCTAAAAGCTTTTTAGTGGATTCTTTAGGTTTTCTAGATATAAAATCATGTCATCTGCAAAGAGGGACAGTTTTGCTTCTTCTTTTCCAATATGGATCCCTTTTATTTCTTTTTCTTGCCTGATTGCTCTGGCTAGGACTTCCAATACTATGTTAAATAAGAGTGGTGACAATGGGCATCATTGTCTGGTTCCTGTTCTTAGAGGGATAGCTTTCAGTTTTTCTCCATTGAGGATGATATTTGTTGTGGGTTTGTCATATATGGCCTTTATTATGTTGAGGTGTTTTCCTTCTATACCCATTTTATTTAGAGTTTTTATCATAAATGGATGCTGTATCTTGTTAAATGCTTTCTCTGCATCTATTCAGATGATCATGTGATTTTTATTCTTCATTTTGTTAATGTGGTGTATCATGTTGATAGATTTGTGGCTGTTGAACCATCCATGCATCCCTGGAATGAAACCCACTTGATCATGATGTGTAATCTTTTTAATATATTGTTTTATTCAATTTGCTAGTGTTTTGTTGAGGACTTTTGCAACAATGTTCATCAGCAGTATTGGCCTGTAATTTTCTTTTTTTGTGTTGTCCTTGTCTGGTTTCGGTATCAGGATAATGTTGGCTTCGTAGAATTAATTAGGAAGCCTCCCTTCTTTTTCAATTTTTTGGAAGAGTTTGAGAAGGACAGATATTAAGTCTTCTTTGAACGTTTGGTAGAATTCACCAGGGAAGCCATCTAGTCCTGAACTTTTCTTTTTTGGGAGGTTTTTGATTGCTGTTTCAATCTCCTTATGGGTGATTGGTCTATTCAAATTTTCTACTTCTTCTTGCTCCAGTTTTGGAAGGTTGCATGTTTCTAAGAATTTATCCATTTCTTCTAGATTATCCAATTTGTTGGAGTGTAGCTTTTCATAGTATTCTCTTATTATCTTTTGTATTTCTGAGGTGTCCATTGTAATCCCTCCTCTTCCAATTCTGATTTTATTTATTTGAGCCTTCTCTCTTTTTTTCTTGGTAAGTCTAGCTAAGGGTTTGTCAATTTTGTTTACCTTTTCAAAGAACCAGCTCTTGGTTTCGTTAATTTTTTCTATTTTTTTTTTTAGTCTCTATTCATTTATTTCTGCTCTGATTTTTATTGTTTCCTTCCTTCTGCTGATTTTGTGGTTAGTTTGTTGTTGTTTTTCCAGTACCTTTAGATGCGCTTTTAGATTGTCTATTTGGGATTTTTCTTCTTTGTTGAGGTAGGCCTGAATTGCTATAAACTTCCCTCTTAGATCCACTTTTGCTGTATCCCACAGATTTTAGCATGCTTATTTTCATTTTCATTTGTCTCCAGGAATTTTTTGATTTCTCCTTTGATTTCTTCATTGACCCAATCGTTGTTCAGTAGCATTTTGTTTAATCGCCACATTTTTGTGGGTCTTCTGATTTTCTCCCTGTTTGATTTCTAGTTTCATACCTTTGTGGTCAGAAACGATGCATGGTATTATTTTGATCTTCTTAAATTTATTGAGACTTGTTTTGTGGCCTAATATGTGATCAATCCTGGAGAATGTTCCATGTGCATTTGAAAAGAATGTGTATTCTGTGGTTTTTGGATGGAATGTTCTGTACATATCTACTAAGTCCATCTGGTCTAATGTGTCCTTTAAGGCCAGTGTTTCCTTATTGATCTTCTATTTGGATGATCTATCTATTGGTGTAAGTGGAGTGTTAAAGTCCCCTACTATTATTGTGTTACTATTTCTCCTTTTACGTCAGTTAGTAATTGCTTTATATATTTAGGTGCTCCTATGTTGGGTGCGTAGACATTTACAAGCATTATATTTTCTTGTTGGATTGTTCCCTTTATCATTATGTAGTGCCCGTCTTTGTCTCTTCTTACAGTTTTTATTTTAAAATCTATTTTGTCTGATATAAGTATTACTACCCCCGCTTTCTTTTTTTTGCCATGTGCATGGAATATCTTTTTCCATCCTTTTGCTTTCAATTTGTGAGTGTCTTTAGGTCTGAAATGTGTCTCTTGTATTCAGCATATACATAGGTCTTGTTTTTTTATCCAATTGGCCACCCTATGGCATTTGATTGGAGCATTTAGTCCATTGATGTTTAAAGTAGCTAATGATAAATCTGTATTTATTGCCATTTTGTTACTTTTTTTCTGGGTGTTTTAGTAGTTCTCTGTTCTTTTCTTTTTCTCTTGCTCTCTTCTCTTATGGTTTGATGGCTATCTTTAGTAATATGTTTGATTTCTTTTGTCTTACTTTTTTTCTTCCTTACTATAGGTTCCTGATTTGTGATTACTATGAGGATCCTGTTTAACATTCTATGTATATAACAGTCTATATCGAGTTGATAGACTCTTTAGCTTGACCTCTTCCCAAAAGCTCTACTTTTTCACTCCCCTCCTCCCACAGTTTATGTTTTTCAAGTCATATATAGTCTCTTGTTTCGTGTGTGTCTATCCATTACCTCTTATCCTTGAAATAGGTGATTTTAGTTCATTTGTCTTTTAACCTTTACATTATCTTCACAGGTAGTTGATCTACTACCTTTACTATAGTTTTACCTTTACAAGTGATTTTATTGCCTGATTTTTGTTGTTGTTGTTTTGGTTTTTTGATAATCTTTTGTTTAAATCTCTATTTGTGGTCATTGCTTTCCCACTTAAATAAGTCCCTTCAGCATTTCTTGTAAAACTGTTTTCTTGGTGATAAACTCCTTTAATTTTTCTTGTCTGGGAAGCTGTTTACTTCTCCTTCCATTCTGAATGACAACATTGATGGATAGAATATTCTTGGCTGTAGGTTTTTTCCTTTTAGCACTTTAAATATGTCATGCCATTCTCTTCTCATCTGCAGGGTCTCGGCTGAGAAGTACGCTGATAGCCTGATGGGCTTCTCTTTGTATGCCACTTGTGGTGTTTCTCTTACTCCTTATAGGATTCTCTTTATCTTTTATTTTGGACATTTTAATTATAATATGTCTTGGCGTGGGCCTCTTTGGGCTTATCTTGTTTGGACCTCTCTGTGCTTCCTAAACTTGTATGTCTGTTTCCTTCCTTAGGTTGGGAAAATTTTCATCTATTATTTCTTCAAATAAATTTTCTGCCCCTTTGTCTCTCTCTTCTCCTTCTGGGACATCTATAATCCGAATGTTAGCATGCTTGATATTGTCCCAGAGTTCCCTTAGACTGTTCTCATTCTGTCTAATTCTTTTTTTTTCTGTTCTGCTTGAGTGAATTTCTTTAGTCTTTCGTCTAGCTCACTGATCCGTTCTTCTGCAACCTCTACTCTGCTCTTGAGTCCCTCTAGTGAATTTTTCATTTCCAGTATTGTATTCTTCATTTCTGGTTTTTTTTTTTTTTTATGTATCTTCCAGTTCTTTGCTGATGAGCTCACTGTGTTCGTCCAGTCTTCTCCCAATATCTGTGAGCATCCTTATGATATTTTGTTTGAACTCTTTGTCGAGTAGGTCATCTGTTTCTGTTTCATTTAGTCTTTTTCTGAGGTTTTGTCCTGTTCCCTTGCTTGGAAAGTATTCCTTTGTCTCCTCATTATGCCTCTTTCTCTGTGCATATTTCTACATATTAGGTGAATTGGCTATGTCTCCTGATCTTGGAGAAGTGGCCTTATGTATGAGATGCCTTTTGAGGCCCAGCAGTGTGCTTCCCTTTCATCACCAGTGCAGAAGACTCAGGAGTCACCCCTTTGTGGGCTACTTATGTCCTTCTGCTGTGGCAGGGTTGCTCCCACTGCAGGCACCCAGGGAGTCTAGTCTTTTCTTCCCTGGCCAGCTGTTTGTAAATCCGGTTTGGGAAGCCTCAGCACGTTGGCTACAAAGTCTATCAGCACACTCCTATTGCAGTTTTCCTGTTAATTGAGTAGGTACCCAGTGTAGTTGGTTGGTAGGCTCTGGGGCTTACAGTTGTTATAGGCCTCAGGCCTACAAGGCTGTTGTCAGTTCTCTTAGGAGTACAGCTGAGTGGGGCTGGCCCTAGGCATGGGGACACTCAATTGTTTCAGGCTTTGGAAGGTGGGCCTGATCCTTTTTATGACTATTTGTGAAGCATAGGTCTTCTGCTGCTGATAAGCCTCACCCTCCCGACAGGACCACACACAGTCAACACAGTCCTGGTCCATGCAAACCTTTCAACCCCCTGGAGCATACCCTGATGCTGCACTGCAGAGGCTCCCACCTCTCCACCAATGCCTGCCACAGTTCACCTGGTCCTCACACAGGCCCTGCCCTACAGAGGCATACACCCTTGCCTGCCTGTAGAGGATCAAGGCACCCAGTCAATGCAGGCTGAAATGTAGCCTGAGGGCTTGCTGTTAGGTGGGGCCAGTCCCTAGGGTGGGTTGCCTGCCCTGGTTGAACTGGATTAAATCTGTGCTCTAGTTGGCATGGCAGACCCCTGGACTAACAGGTCGAGGGATGAACTTCAATGGCACCCACCTGGGTCTGTGTCAGCACACCTGGACCAGCTCAGAACAATGGCCCCCACCAATGTCTCAGTCTCCAGAGAGGTCCCTCCTCTCACCAAGATGCCCCCAGATCCCACCATGTGAGTCTTGTTTCACCAAAGGACTGTCAGCCTTCTGTCTGGTGATTTTAGGTTGCTGCAATAAATGAGTTTGTGCACGGGCCCTTTAAGACCTGGTCTTTTCAACTTTCAGGCCTATAGCTTTTCTGGGGGTATCCTCACTGAAGTTAATAGCCAGCAAAGCCAGACACTAACATCCCTGTGTCAGTTGGGCTGAGTCTGAAGGATGCTTATAGCAGTATCAGCCCCTGCTCCGGACCTCAATCCTCCAGGGAGGGCTGCGTACCTTAGGGTGGCTCCTGCCTGGCCAGCTGAGATGCTCCGCTGCTCCCAAAAGTGGCTTTTTTCCTCTCCAGCAGGAATTTCCTGCCTTAGTCGGAACTGTTCCCTTGTTGTGGGGGTTCTTTTTATCCAGTTTTCAGTTTTCAATCCAGGGTAATTTTTCTAAAAATAGTTGTAACCTGGTTGTGTCCATGGGAGGAGATGAGTACAGAGTCTGCTTATGCCGCCATCTTGATGAGATCCCAAAAAAGTTTTTCTTTTTCCTTTATTTTAAGATAGTTTGCTTGGATGTAGAATTCCATGTTGATAGATTCTTCTTCTTTGAACACATAAAAGAATTTTTTCACATTCTTTGGCTTACATGGTTCTGACGAGCAGTCTGTGGATCTTTTGTTCCTCTATATTCTTTTTGTTTCTTTTTACGTCTTTTTTCCCCTTTAGTTGCTTTAAAGTTTTTCATTTCAGTGATTGCTTTCAGCAGTTTATGATTTGCTTTGGTATTTTTTGTTTGTTTGTTTTAATCCCCAGGGACATGTTGAGATTCTTAGATCTGTAAGCTTATTGTTTCCATCAAATGTGACAAATCTGGGGCCATTATTTCTTTAAATGCTTTTTAGTTCACTCTGCCCCTCTTTCTGTGACTCAGATTACAACTATCATAGACCCTTTGTATTATTCCACAGGACACTGTGGCTCTGTTTATTTTGTTTTTATATTTTTAGCCTTTTTCTATTTTGGGTATCTTCAAATTTTTTTCATTTATTTCATTATGAAAAAAATGAAAAATTTTCTAAACAGTTACAGATCTTTTCCTGCAGATTCCTTTTTCGTATCCTTTGTTCATTTGCTAGTTAAGTTAGTCATTTTTCCTTATACATTTAAGAAATTAGTCGTTTGTCATATGTATTGCAAATATTTTCTATTTGTTGCCTATCTCTTTATTTTACTCATAGATTATATATGTATGTTTCCCTATAGAAGTCTACAAATTGTTTTACATGTATTCAAATTTATTATTTTCCTTTATGAATTTTAAATTTCCCATCCTACTTAGAAAGGCCTACTTCATTCCAAGAAATGTAATATTCTCTATGTTCTTTCTCATATTTTGGGTTTTTTAAATTTTGAAGCTTAAAATTTTGATTTATCCACAGTTTATTTAGATTTGGTGAGTGAAGTATCAAAACTTTTTCCTATATGCATAGTTGATTTCTTTAATACCATTTACTGGATAATCCATCTTTCTTCCCACTGATCATATTCACCATCTACATTAGAATTAGACTTACCTGTGAATTGGATACTGAAAATAAAAGTGGCTTACACAAGAAAAAGTGTATTTCTTTCTTATCATGGAGGCCTGTAGTCTTGGATTTATGTAGTGGCTCTACTCTATTAAATCATCAGAAATCCAGACTATCTCACTGATCCACTACCTCTACAATGTGGGGCTTTTGGGTCCAAAGCAAATGCAGGTCAATATGTGGTGCTATTTGGTCCAAGTTGGTTTCATTTGTATGCTGAGCAGCTAGATGAAGGACAAGATGAAGAAAAAGGCAAGAAACGGATGTAGAGATAAATTATCTTTTAAGCCAGTTTCCCCAAAGCTGTCACATAATACCTCAGCTTAAATTTCATTGACCAAAACTTAGTCATATGGCTACACATATTTGCAAAAGATACTGGGAATAGTATTCTTCATTTTGAGCACGTATGTGCCCACCTAAAAATGACAGAACCATGGGAGAAGGCAACACTGACTATTAGGAGAAAACTGGTAGTCCCTGCCATATTCCCCCATATGGTACCATTGATCCCAATGGATTCTTCATATCGGGATTCTTGCATTTCACTCACCTCACTGTGAGCTTTTCCTGTGCCAGTGCTATTCTGTTCTAATTAACATATACTTACTATCTTTATATCAGGTAAGATCATTATCCTTTTTTTCCAGATTTTCAGATTTCTATTGGCTTTCTTATATTGAAAGAAATACCTTAACACATTTCCTTTGAGAGAGCTGAGTCACTGCAGGGCACTCAGACATCAGAAAAAATGTTCCCATGTATAACATAGAGGAAGATTTTGGACTTGGGAGGGAAAAGCAATCTGAGAGAGACTGAATAGAGAGCGTTTACACTGGTGAGATGTAAATCCTTCTGCATGCTATTCTTCTGATTTTGGTTAAAGTCTGCCGAATATATTAATTCTTGACATGACTGATTTCAGTTATAAAAACTAATAAGGAGCTGAGTAGCAAAGAGAGATCAATGTGCTATAGGGAAAAAAGGCACTTACTCAAAGACACAGAGCCCTAAAACAAAAGTGTCATGGGATGTGCATCCTAGGAATGTACAGAAATCTTGGGAAAGGGTTAGGATTTTAGATTGCGAAAGTAAAGAGTTGAGGCAATCCTACGAATATCTCAAAGGTTGAGGAAGCTCCTACTGACTTCTGGGTTTTGAATCATTTTGTCAAATCTCCCCACCCCATGGACAAACTACAAATCCCAAGTTGTTTAGTAGTATTTTACTCAGCATATATTGGAGTTACAGATTAATTTTTGTGATGACATCGTCACAATATTAAGACTTCTTTTTCTTAAACAAGGCATATATTTTTATTAATTGAAGAAGAAAATTGAAGTGTTTTAAAGTTTTCTTCTTAGAGAAGAAATTGACTACTGGGTATTTTCTCTCTTGCAGTTGCAATTGTGAAAGGCATATTTTTCCATTATATTTTCTATTATTATTTAAATATAGGATAACTATTAATTTTTGGATAAGTTTTATAAATAACAACTTTTTCTGAATCATAGTATTATAGTTAACCTCTGCCACAGCACAACCAATGAGTTTAAAACATTTCAAGTGCATACAATCTAAGACTACACTATTGTGAGTTTCATGAAATAAGTGAGGCAGGTCTATATTGATAGCTAGCTGGGAGCTCTAATGTCCACTTACAGAACCCAAATCCAGCCCAAGTCCTGATGGCAGTTGTTACTTCACTTAAATATCAATGAGGAAAATTCTGAATCTGATGGCTGGCTGGAACTACAGAATAGCAGTAGCAATTTCAAATCTCTTAGTTATTTGCTACCTCTTTTGTTAGCCGGATCTGGGAATCTTGGCCTATGAGAATTATGAGGACGTATGGCTGAATTCTATGTTTGACGTTTTAGTTACCTAGAGGAGGGCAGTGGTGGGATGGCGGTGACAGAGAAGAGCTGGAGGTGTGTACTGATTCCATTCACAGATTTTGTCTCTAATCTCTTTATTTGGAAGTTTGTTAAACATCTTTTACCAGATTTTGCTCTATTTAGGGGGCACTCTAGATCCATGGGCGTATTGGATTGTTTCCCCATTTCAGAATGACTCCACCAGTTTACCTTCACTAAGTCTTTGGCTATATGAAAATAACCACTACTTCACTCACCATTCCCTACCCATTTCTTCTGCTTCCCTCCCAATTGTGGTTATGTTGGAGAAATACTCAAAATTTAAGGGTTCTTCCAAAAATCAATGTGATGCTTTTTCGCTACTATGGAAAAGTACCCAGTGGTTTAAGAAGTGGTAATTTCCTTTCAGTCTCATCTTTTATTTTACCAAAATTTTTTTTATTATAGATAACTAGTTCTGGATAATTCTTCCTGAGTATTTCTGTCATGTTCCTCTAAGCCAGAAAAGCAAAATAATGACTCTCTTCAGTTCTTCTGGCTTCTCATTCACCTACCCTTCAGTTCTCTTCCCTGGGCCATCAAGAGACTTTTTCAGGATTTTGTCCACTCATTTTCTTCTCCCCAGTACAGCTTCTGCTTGTTCTCTTTGTGTGTGTGTGTGTGTGCGTGTGTGTGTGTGTGTGTGTGTGTATGTGTGTGTTGTATTTGGAAGGGGGAGGTGATAGGTAGGGAAAGCTTGCAATATTCTCTAAATCTTCATTACCCAAAGATACTTTATAAAATTTAGAAATCACAATCGCATACCTTTTCTTTTTAGCGTACTATTGGCATTTTTTAAGTTCATTTTACTTCTTATTTTCATTAGTAGTTTAGGTTCAGGGAAGAAAGTTCCTGTAATACTACATTTACTCTGTCATGTTTCCTCATAAGTCCTTTAATATAATTCAGTATCTGGTGGTGACCAAGCAATCCAGTGTTTCTTGGAGAACTGCTGTGAAGATGGGCATAGCAAACACACGTCTTAGTGGGAAACTGGATAATCGAAAAAAGAGGCTGAGTAATTGCAAGCCTCTCATGTATTGAGGGCACTGAATGGATTTTAATCATTACTGTCAATTTCTTCTATGACTAAATTTGCTAATGGTCTCACCAGTTGTGCTGCATTCATTACAAAGACATAAATGAGAGGTATGAGAGTCAGATAGTGAATAAATGAAAGACTGTGTAATTCACACATCTGATAAGCACCACTCCCCTGCCCATCCTCAACCCCAGGTCCAGATGTCTGAAAGCTGACCTGGGTCTCAGAAATGACAACTTGCCCAAAAAGACATTTCATCTTGGTGATGAGGAATCTTTAAAGCAGATGTTGCAAAGCTGAATCCAGGCAAAACTATGAAGTAGGTGAAGTTTGTTGCCTGAGCCTCTTAATCTTTTGTTTCCTGGATCACAGGTTTCTCGAGATCCTCATAACCAACCACTATACCACTTCACAAATCCTGCTTTCAAATTCTTTTTTCACTCTGAGAAATAAATAACAATTGAGGGGCCTCACCCAGGGAATATTTGCATTCAGTCAGGATTAAGTCCTTAAGTGAAAGAGTTAGATTGTGAGGGCTGGCTTCGTGCCCTAGTGGTCAAGTTTAGCACATTCCCCCTCGGTGGCCCGGGTTCAGTTCCCAGGTGCAGACCTACACCACTCCTCAGTGACCATGCTGTGGAGTGATCCACATACAAAATAGAGGAAAATTGGCATAAGTGGAAGCTCAGGGCAAATCTTCCTCAAGCAAAAAGAGGAAATTTGGCAACAAATGTGAGCTCAGGGTGAATCCTGCTCAACAAAAAAAGAAGGAAAAGAAAAGAAATTGTGGAATGTAGAACTTTTGGTATCAGCAAGCTTATAGGAAGGATTTCTTTTCATTTTGGGTCCCCTTGGGCCTCTGAAATTATGTTCCTTGGTTAATCCTTTTTCTATTCTTTGCATAAGGAAAACCCTCAATGGTAATTAATTTCTTTTCAGATTTTCCTTTATGTTGAAATTGGACAAAGTTTTGTGTACTCATTCAGCAAATATCAGCTTATTAATATTTCTTTAACACAGTAGCTGGGAAAGGTCAGAAATATTTTTCAACAGCTTTATCGTTTTACTGGTTTTGATCTCCAGGTTATTTGAGACCTTACATACTTTACTACTTTTTAAGAACTTATATTTCAAAATCTTCACAATGAGGCTGGGAAATAAAGTCGAGGACTTTCTTTGACCGAACATTTGCCAAGACTAGATAGACTATAGAGAATGCTTCCATGGCTCAACTGCTGTGAAGCCTTTCTCATTTTCTACAATTCTTGAACTCTCGCCTGTGACGCTGGCTCAGATTTCAGTAGCGCTATAGCTTGTTCACAGGATAAACTGCAGCCGTGAGTGATCTCAGATAATCTACTGATGATATTTATGAAAGAGGCCTTCTATGGTTCTCCCAGCTTCTAAGAGGGTCTCTAGAATCCTTTGAACTTATTTCTAAAGAGATGGCTCAAATGTTGCCTAGATTTCAAATTTAACCCCATGTCTCTAGCCTATGTGGATGTATTTAAAACTTTTCTGGTGGAAGCTAGGAAGCACTTATGCATCCCTGTGCTGAGTACTGGTAAGTGCTATGAGGAAGACAAAAAAGCAGACTTCTTTCATGCAATGAAACCTTTGACAATGTCTTGTGTCTCCTCATAGTCCTATGAGCATGTCAGGTTCATAGCTTTTTCATTATGGTGGGGATGGAGACGTGAGCAGGAAAAGGCAGATCATACGCAATAAAAAAAAAGAGTAAAATACAAAATTTGTCAGATGGTCATAAGTGCTATGGAGAAAAATGAAATAGGGAAGTGGGTTGGGAATGCTAGGGTGGCGAGGGGTTGCATTTTAATATAAGGTCATGAAAGGCCCAAAGAGAAAGTGACATTGGAACAAATGTGAAGGAGATTTGGGACTTAGCCCTGGAGATATTTGGAGGAAGAGTGGACCAGGTAGAGTGAACAGCAAGGGCAAACACTGTTTAGAGGTGAAAATGTACCTGGTCTGTTTTAGGCACAGTAAGGAGATTAGTGTTAGCAGAATGGATAAAAGTGGGAGAAGTAAAAGGAAATGATGCCGGAGAGTTAAGAGGATGGATGGGCAGATCTTATAGGGTCTTACAGGTCATCGTAAGGATTTGCCTTCCTCTAGCCCAAGTGAAATGGGAGGCTCTGAGACATTTTGAATACAAGTGTGACGTGACCTAACTTACGTCTTTTGAAGGATCACTTTAGTTTCTGTGTTAAGATTAAATCATAAGAGGGCAAGGGCGGAAGCATTGTCTAGTGTAATATTCCAGGCAGGCAATGAGTAGGACTCAGGTTGTGGTGGTAGTATTAAAGCAGTGAAAAGTGGTAGATTCCAGATACGTGTTGAAGGAGAGTCAGTAAGATTTGCTGAAGGAGAGAACGCTGATCATGAGGAAAAAAGAGGAGTTAGGGATGTCTCCAAGATTTTTGACCTGCAACTGGTAGGAAATGGGTAACAACTGAGATGGGGAAGACTGTGGGAAGAACAGAATTTGGGGGAAGATAGGTGCTCAGTTAGAGGATATCTTCGGAAATTGAAATTCAGTTCATTGAATTGAAATTCAAGAAATTCAGGATTGGATATAAACACCTGGCGGTAAACTACACATAAGTGGTATATAAAGAGAAGAGATCTAAACAGTCCAGACAGTGTCACCCAGGCTGCTTTACCCTTTGGCTTGCTGCTGGTTTTGGACAATAGGAGGCATTTGCAGATAAGGAGGGAGAGAAAAGCAAGTCAGGGGTTTGGAGGTTTTCCTCCCCCTACCTGCTCATGCCAAGAGGACCTTCTCCTTTAGAGAGAGGCTTCACTGGGATCTGGCCACTGCCCCCTCCCTGACCCCACCAGGCCTGAGAGTGATGGAGTGACAGCTGCTTCTCACTATTACCAGTTCTGGTTGCTTTTCCACCTCTTCTTGGTAACCTGGACCCTGTCCACTCCATCTAACTCCCGTCTGTTATGCTTCAGAGTATGCCAACTGTTTTCTGCCAGGACCCTAATGATAGATTGGAGTTAATAGATCACATTTAAACCCAGAGGCTCAAGATTTTGCTAATTAGTAATCATCATTTTGATTCATAATTATAATTTCCATATAGTTATTGAAATTATTATTTTTATTATAATTTAATGTTTCATTTTATTCGCTTACAATCAAATGGATTAGAAGTGTATTATAAGGAACAAACAGTTTTGACTTGTTATGTGGCACTGGAAAAATCATGTCACTTTCTTAAACTTCAGTTTCCAGGTAAGTTAGGCAGACATAGTGACTGCTGCCTCTGCTTTAAGAAGTTCTTAAATAATGAGTTTGTACCTCCTTCAAGGTCTTGTAAGAAAGTTGTTAGAGGAGCATAAAGGCTGATTGCTTACTGTTAAATTATCCTACTGGTCCATAAACCCCACCAAGGCTAGCTAGAATTGGAAGAGGGGGTTAGGGATGGGGTAAGGCTGTCAGTGCTTGCAAGGCCAGAATGTGTGTCATTTCAAATTGCATTCAGTAATTTTTTTTTTCTATCAGAATAGATTCTTTTGGTCAAAGTCACATGACTAAGGCAGAAAACAATCTAAAGACTTTGGAATGACTGTCTAAATATTGACAATTACCAGCATGTTTCCTCTAGGTCTCCTTGCTGAAAGCTACATCGAGGAATGACACACAGTCACGCAGCTCCGGAGCTTGGCAGCTGAGCACCTCTGGATCTCTGGCCTTCAGCCTCCAGAGGATAATTCTTAAATCTACAAACTGTCTCATGCAGCATTTTTTCCCCTCCTCCTCAAATAATATCCAATTACCGAGCACTGTGCTGGGAGAACCTGGGGAAATGCTAGAAGGAAACACAGCTGAGAGCCACTGTGGTTTGACAGCTCTCCAGCTACTTTGAAAATATTTTGGCAAAAACAAGGTTTTAAGTAAAACTGTTTCCTTTGGTAACATACCCAAAACTGCAGGTTTTACATTTTCAGTAATATGATTTGGGCCAAAAGAGGGGAAAGAAAAGAAAAAAATGGGGAGGGGGACTATTCTTAAGGGAGAAAGATAGACTCTTTTAAAAAGAGGGGACAACTTTGCATGAGATGCAAGAATGAGGGCAAGAAGGAAAGCTATGGAGGCGTATCTAACATTCTCTCCTTACTTCTTTCCTCTACTGAGGAATTTCCCCCTGTCAAAACACCACGTTCTCTTTTGCCCTCAGATGACCTGGAAGGGATTCTCTGGGGCTGACCAGGCTGGGATTTGTATTACTGCTTATTATAAGATGATCAATAGTCAGTTGAGAAGGGTCCAACTGCATATGGCCATCCCACATTATAGTAGATACAGGGGGGATGAAATGGAATGGTTTTCATCTCAGCCCACTAGTTGGTCCTTTTAGAATAGGCTTATTTTTTTTCACTTCATTTTCTCCTTGGTCACAACCACACATGAAATCCCTCACTTCTTGAAAATGCTAGGCTCTCTCCTATCTCAGGGCCTTTGTAAATGCTGTTTTCTCTATCTAGAATGCTCTGCCCCCAACCTCCACCACTCTTTTTCAGGGAATTCTTCCCTTGTCCTCCAGATGACGTCAGCTTCTCATGTCCTCTTTCTGGCTACCTGTTTACTTACTCCACAGTCATCTGTAAATACTGCAAGGGCTTGTCCATCACAGTATCTCTAGCATAATGTGGAGGCTTAATTAAAAAGTATCAACCAGTTGTCAGATTGAACCTGCCTAACTTTGTCTTCTATTTCTTATTGTACTCCTTTCCTAATAAGCTTTTCCTTCTTTGTTTTTGTTTCCCCTTATATTTCCCTCCCCTTTCTCTGTTCCTATCATGCTTTCTCCCCTCTCCATATTTTGAGGCTCTGCCTAAAGCAAGGTTTGTAGAAAACATACTCTAAACTAAAGAATGTTAACACGAGAAGGTGTTTCAAAGGTTATTTAATACAGTTCCTCCAATTGTATAATTGTGCTCCATTGTTCAAGGTCACACAGCTACTTGGGAATAGAATTTAGAACCTTATAATTCTGGCTCTATGGTTAGTCTTCCTTTCATTATTGTAACACTATATAAAGTGTTAGAGGAGGAGGTGTCCCAAAAGTACTAGTCATTTCTCTACAACACAAATTCCCTATCAACCCACAGTTGAAGTCTTGTTGAAGAGAAAAGATCGCTTCCTTGGTCCTTCCTAGATAGTTGCTATTATAAAAATAAAACTTAAGGTCAAACTCTGTCCTCACTTCCCTCAGATTCAAGAAGATCCACCTGTCTCAGAGTGCTAAGGGCAAGAGTCAAGTCTGATACTCAGTCCCTACAACAAATGCCTATGTAAAAGTGAACCCAAAGGTCCAAGACGCTGTCAAAAAGAGAAAGAAATGGTGGTCTTCATCAATAATGATGATAATAACAATAGCTAACTGACATTTTTATTACTGTGCATCTGGAACTGTTCTAGGAACCTATCTAAATACACGTATTTGCTCATTTATTCTCCCAACAACGGTGTGACTTAAGTACTATTATCCCCACTTTACAGTTGATGAAACCGTGGCATGAAAATATAGAATAACTTGTTCAAGGTCTCGGAACAGTAAATGGTAAGTACCTACTTTGAATAGTAAATGGAAAGCTGAGATTTGAACCTGGGAAGCTGACTCCAAAGGTAACACTCTGTGGAACACCTTGGATAAACCTTCTAGCCCAAGAGCAAAGAGTGAAGTTTTCTCTCTAGAGACTGAATGTTTAACAACCCTATGCAAGATGTTACTGACATAACCACGTTCTACAGGGCCTGAGAAAATCTGGAGTCAAAACCTTGGGAATGGTGAGTCCTTTCACAACTGCGTGTCTAACTGGCGAGTCTGTTCCTGAGGCACTGAACTAACTGAGAATTTTGCTTTGTCTGTCTGTCTTCTTCCAATAGTTTTCACTTATTGCTAGTTTGGTTATTTCAGGCATTAGGACTGGGGTTGTATCCTTTCTCACAAGCTGAAGAACCTGTCAAGGACATGGTCTTAATGGAAGTGATGGGCAAGAGGCTCCTCAGAAAGCAGTTTTGTTTCTGCTTCATCATAGCACTTAGAATAAAGCCCACGCCACCACAGCCTTGCACGATCAGGGCCCTGCCCATCGTCACTGTGGTCTCCAACCAGTCTCCCTTTTGCTCCCTGTATTTTGTCCCATGACTGGATCCTTACTGTCATTCATATCTCAGCTCAACTATCACCACTCAGCAAAGCCTACCCTCTCTTAGTTCCATACCCCACGATTAGAATGATTTCAGGATGGAAAAAATTTAAAGCACTGATAAGCCCTGAGCAACAATGGCACCAGCAAAGAGAAAAGTATTCCATAAATCTCCCACACACCTTGCTTCAGTAATACTGCTCCTAGTATACCAGGCATGGTAAATTGTTTATTAATTAAAAGTGAACAAATAAGAGTAGAGAACATCAACGGGAAACAAACTCGGTTATAGTGTAATTAATCAAACTAAGACACTGAGAAAGGAGAAATGCATCTGACTCTCTGAGAGAAATATCAGATAACTGAGAAACAAGTTAAGAAACTGGAGTAGGAGAGGGGATGAGGCAGGTGTAGAACGTCTCCACTTTAACCTAGTGCAAAGTTTCATCCAGAGATCATCCCTGTTAATCCTGACTCTCATGGAGCCAGCACTGTCTAAGCTTCAATTTTAAGTAATAGTGTATGTTCAGCTTGTGCCAATGAGCCAATAATCGATTTCTGACCACACAGTCAAAAGGCATGAATGATCTAGTGCATGGTTGCATTCCCCTTGAGGTAGTGAAATCTTTAATGGTGATATTTCAAGAAACAGCCTTATCTAGAGTCCACCTGTTCCTCATGTAAAACCTTGGTCTGCAAAACCCAGAATTGCTGTTCATCAAGCATGGATTTGGTATAAATTTCAGACAGTAAATTAATAAAGCTATAACTTTTAGGCAGTAAAAGTCATATTAAACTATTAAAAGTTGCTCTTTTGAATATGGAATAAAATATACGTTAGATTTATTCAAAGAGGACTTTGCTAACAGTTAATAACAAATTTAGCAAGATTGAAAGTTTAAATTTCAACACAGTCATTCGTCAACCTGGAGACTGTATTCCACCCCAGGCACTTTATTCAGATTGAGTTTTTAAATTCGCTGCACAGCATGAGAGGCAGAGACTTTTCTAAGATCCAGTCAGAAAGCAGCCTGGGATCTACAACAATCTGCTTAAGTGATCTTGGTTTATGGCAGAGTTTCTCAACCTCAACACTATTGTGTTTGGGGTTGGATCATTATTTGTTCTGGAGGGGCTTTCCTGTCCATCGCTGAATGTTTATTAGCATCCCTGGCCTCTACCCACTAGATGCCGGAGACACGCCCTTCCCTAGTTGTGACAAACAAAAATGTTTCTAGACATTGCCAAGTGTTCCTTGGGGGAAAAATTGCCCTCTGTTTATAGAGCAGGGAAACAAGCCTTCCAGGTATCCAGGATTCGGGCCCACAACCTTGTTCACTATCAAACCTCAGAAAACTGTCACTCAGAGTCTGGCCTCTTTACTACGTCTAAAGGCAGACTCATGTCTGCTGACTTGGTCCGTTGAAGCTAAGAAATTGAAGCAATGAGAAACACACTATGCATCTGCCATCTAAGCTTTAATTGGTGTAACGTCTTCGGAGAGCACATCTCTTCGGATTTTGACCCTACTTGGTGCCCCGCTAACTTTGTTTATTTCATTTTTACCACCTTGTCAAAGGTTTCTAGAAGGATAAGAACTTGTTTTACTATCACATTTTGCAGTTAAAAATGCTTTAAAGTTATTTATAATTCTGTGACGTTAGAGATCTCACCATCAAGTTTCCTGAGGCATGTTTTTAAGTCTCAATAAAGTTGAAGTCCTTTAGCCAATCTTAGTGTGTTCAATGATTTGACCTCCCCAGCCCAATTATGTATTCAGAACATATAAAGACAAACAATAGTTAAATGATCATTTTCTAAGTGATTCAGATTACCCAATATTTATCCATTTTAAAAATGGTTGGAAGCACAGTAAGGCTAATCTTGAAACCATCTAAAGTGGTAAGTCTCAGAGTAAACTTACTGATTTACCAGGAGATATCACAAGGCTTTGTTCATTAATGTGTGTCGAAAATTTCTCTTTTACATTTATATATTTATCTTTGAAAGTATGTTCCACAGGATATCAATCCTCTCATTCCTTAGGGATTCCAAAAGTGGCCCCATTAGACCAGCTGCCAATCTCGGTCACCACAAATAATTAACCCCACCGTGAAGTATTTAAAATACGTAAAGGTTCAAAGATCATAAAAATGAGACCATATGTGCAAACATGCCACGTGTGATTTGGCAAGGAAAATGTATGTGTTAAGACAAATCTTAACAAGCCTGCCTGGGAACTAGATCAAAACCAGGACAAAAAGATTCTTTTCATATAAGCTAGGTATTTCCCCAGTACTTACCCAGAGGTTGGCCAAGATGAAAGAAACCAATCTACCAATATATCTGCCTGGCAAAGCCGTCTTCCCTCATGGCTGAAACGACAAAAGGCCTAGAACTGCCTTTCGGGGGAGATGAACTGCCTTGGTCCAACTCCCGGCTCCACGACTAACTCTGTCAGCCTTTTAATCTGTTGGTAAGATACTTAAACTCTCTGGAGCCTCAATTTCCTCATCTCTAAAATGGAAATGATTATATCTCTCTTCTGGAATGTCCTGAGGATTAAACGATAAACTGAAAGTGTTTAGAATTTTTCCTGACGCATAATGAGCATTGCTGTTCTTATTACGAAAACAAATGTATTCCCAATTTCCTCAAGAAAGCTAACGTTTGGTGCCCATTCTTACTTATTTCAGATTATGCTCCAAGGAAATGCTGGATCTGAAAAGATGCATCTAGTTTTGCTAGGTGACTTCACCACCAAAGCCAGATCAAGGAAGAGCATATTCAGCCGGAATCTAGTCATGCACAAGCCTTTGTACTCCCTGGGTGGGCCATCCGCACTGGTACGGGCTTTATCTCACTGATGGGAAATAGCCAAAGGAGTCTTCTTGAAGAGCAGCACCAGAAAGAGCAGTAAAAAATGTGGATGTTGGAGTGACTAGGGAGTGGCTTCAACCCATGCATTACATGTGTTCAATTACTCAGAATAGCCTGTACCCCACTTACGTTGGTTGAATGAGTAGACTGTGTAACTGTCTAAATCTAGGAAGAAATTACTTTCAGATAGCCAGTGTTTGGGCTTGTCCATGTCACACTTCCTATCCTTTAAAACCAATTATCTAGTGTTGATTCTACCGCTGTGTGTCAAATTGTTAAATTAAAAACTGTTAAAATTCTAAAAATTGTTAAAATAAAATTTACAGTGTTTTAGCTAAGTAAATGAGAATTAGTTTATGTGGCCCTCAAGAAAAAAAAGTATTTCCCATGCTTCTAATGCCATTTGAAGCTTAAAAAAAAATAAAATAAAATATTCCAGATATACAAAAACGTATAAAGAATAATACAGCAAACTTGTACTTAGAGTGTAGGCCTTAGAGGTCCCAGCTTTCACCTAGGGTCTCAATTCCTACTCCATTTTTTGCTAACCACCTCCATCTTGAACACCCAAGCATCTGGGCATAGAGATTGTCAAACGCCCTGAGCAGTTAAAGCTTTGGCCTCAGTTTCCCATTCTACTTTCTTTGTGATTTTAAATAAGCCATAAATGAAAAAATAAGTGCAAAATATATCATTCAGCACTCTAGGTGTTTCCAGTGGGAGATTTTTTTCAGAATATCTAGTTCTTTCATTAGGTTTTTTTTTTTTTTTGTCAAAAGGTATTCGCTACTATGAATTTGAAATTTTTTAAATTTCATTTTATTTATGGATCTGTCTCTGTCCCCATTGTTAAGGTATGAATGCAAATAAAGACAAAATGACTGTGAATAGAATTAGCATGCTTTAAAAATTATCGTAAGGACACACAGGATTTCATGGTAGAGAGTAATTTTTGTATTTGAACATTTTTTTTTTTTTTTTTTTTAAAGATTTTTATTTTATTTTTTTTTTTTCCTTTTTCTCCCCAAAGCCCCCCGGTACATAGTTGTGTATTCTTCGTTGTGGGTTCCTCTAGTTGTAGCATGTGGGACGCTGCCTCAGCGTGGTCTGACGAGCAGTGCCATGTCCGCGCCCAGGATTCGAACCAACGAAACACTGGGCCGCCTGCAGCGGAGCGCGCGAACTTAACCACTCGGCCACGGGGCCAGCCCCATTGAACATATTTTTAATAGTTCCAAAATAATAACTAAAAGCAAATTAGTCACTTTGTTATTACTCAGGGAATGTGAACTCTAAACCCAATCTAATGTATCCCTTTCCAAAGGTCTTCTAGGATATTTTCCCAATTTGTAAATTCCCCATCCTAGTATAAATTGTTGTTAGAGAATGGATTCCCCATCCTAGTATAAATTGTTGTTAGAGAATGGAATCTACATGCTAGCAAATCCAGTTAGTCTTCCGCATCACGCCTAAAGAATGTTGAGTTAATGAGGAAATTCAATCTCTCCCTTTGTGTTTTTTATCAAACCTTAGGATTCCAACATTTTTCTTATTCCAGTGTAGTGATGGTGCAATAAGCAAGTGCTGAATTGGTAGTTTTAATTTCTCAGGGTTTGCATGAGCCCTGGGGTATCATCAGGTGGTAAATCTCGCATTAGTAACTATCTTCCATAGGAACTCTCTCCTCGGTGTGTGCTCCTAGCCAACTAAAGGCTGACGCCTCCAGCCAGATTGCCCCCTGGAGGACCTGCACTCCAGCTCTGACATTGTTGGTCCTCCCATTCAGACCTGCTTTGGCCCCTCTGCACGGGACTGGAGGGGAGGAAAGTATTCTGTCCAATTTCAAGATAAGGAAACAGCAACAAAGAGGTTAATTTTTATAAATTCAAGTAGTAAATGGTGGAACTAAACTGACTGCAGACCTCATGGTATTTTGCTATGCTATATTGCAAATATAAAAATGCAATTTCGTAAAGAGCTGACAGCCAATAGTGCAGTAACTAACTTTAGGGGTGATTTAAGAGGTTGGGGTTATGCTGACTGCTTGTGGCAGCCACAATTTCTTTGGAACAGTGCCTGGCACATCATAACTGTTATATTAATGTTTGCTATTTGCCACTGCCACAAGCACGAACTCAGCAGCTTAGGTGTCACAAGTACGTCATAACTATCATGTGTACACTACTGTTTCTGGGATCCACACTTAAGAAGTGGACAATTCCCTTAAAATACAAGCAATTTTTAAGCCAGTGAGAATTTCTGCAAACTGGAGTAGTGTTTCTATGACGCTCACTGAGGCCACAATAATGTCAAGAAATGAAACTATTTATATAAGCCCATCTGGATAAGCAAAGATTAGATTTGTGTGGTGCTCACTAACCTCATTGTTGGTCTTTAGTCCTTGATACAGACTTCTTTATCTCTGCCTACATAAAGATATCGAGTTATGAGAAACTTGTGCATTCAGACCTAGACCTACTCACAGAATCTACATCATTTGGATAAAAGCTTGACAGAAGCATCCCTCTGAAATGTCGATTAAGAAGGAATCTTCTTAGGAAAATAATAATATAAGCAATGTTAAAGGAAAAGTGTATAAATTATCCAGGGTAACACAGATTGTTAAATATCCTAAACTCTTCCAGCAACAATAACATGATAATATATAATCATGAGATCTGTTTCTTTAACTAGATCCACAAAGAATTCTACCAGGAAATTCTTCCTATTAGCCTGACTCTACTTTCTTCCTATTTTTACCTTATTAAGATCCCAGAGGCTGCCATCCCCCAAATATTTACTTCATACCCAACTTAGGATTTTTTAAAATAGAATTTAAATTCTCTCTCTTACTATCTTTAATTTTCTCTCTCTTTCTGATGTAACTGTTTTATAATGACCATCATGGATTTTTAAATATTTTAATACCCACCATCTTAGGAATATGTGTCATAGAAAACTTGTATTATTAAAGTTTTAGGTAGAGCATTTATAAAATTAGTGAATAAATTAATAATTATTTCAATTCTACAATGTGCTTATCTAAATGACTTCATATTTAGGAAATTTTATTGGTAGTGCTGAATTTTAATATTTGTGAATAAATCACTTTTGCAAAGAAATCACTAGAATATTTCCATACCATCTCTGCCACTTAAGTGGTTATATTTTGCGAATTTTTCTGAGAGTTCAGACAAACATTTTCTGTACAAGAAGAAATGTCCTTATCATAGTCATAAGACCATTCTGGTCTTTATAAATATCCAGCTAGCCCCAAATGGATATTTATTGTATCTTCAGCATGACTTCCATGTTCTTCTTTTAGGACATTGCTCCTATACCATCCCCTATCCCCTTTGCTTTTTGAAGTAAAACAGGGTCCAAATGGCATCTGCCATTTTCTTACATGAGCCCACAGTCTTGCCTCATGACTAAAGCCTGACCAGTCAGTGTCTTTCCCTGGGAAGAATGTCCTTTCCTCTGTGGCCATGAAACAGCAGAAGGTACTGCTAGCTGCTGTGTCCCTGAGTATAGAGAAGATCTCCTGTCTTTAGAAGGATGGCACCAAACTGACATTCAGAAAGAAGGTGAGATATGTGGAAGAGAGAAAAGAGAGAGACAGAAAAAGCAAGAGACAGAGGGAGAGACAGAAACCTGAGGAGAGGGAGAGACTAAATGATAGAACAAGAGGGAGGGAGGGAGAAATTGAGACTGTAGCAATGTGATTGTCATGGCTATTTTTTTGGCTCTGGTTCCTGCCCTGGTTCCTGCTTTCCACAGCTTGGCTTTTAAGCCTTTGCTTCTATCTGTGAGAAACTTTATCTTTCCACTGGTTCTCTGCTCTTCGAGCCAGGTATCCTTGCAGTCAAAAGATGTCTAATAATGAAAGAGCCACCTGGAAGTCTCTGTGGCTCTGCATGTGGGTGGTACACAAGTTTGGTAACGCAGAGAGTAGCTTGGACTGTATATTAAATTTTAACCATTCATCAAATATTATATCAATGTTATAAGAAAGGAGAAAGTCACCTGGAAGGTGTTATGATTATAGAAACTATTATTTCAAAGAACAGTACCTGAAGATATAATTGAATTGAGAATGACAAACCAAGCCCAACAAGAGCAGGTGGACAGGGAGACTGGTTCCATGCAACCCTTTTGGAGAAAGCTAGACTGTGTGAGGTAGTTGAAGGAACCACAGACTTTTCAGTTACTCAACTTATATTTTCCCTTCAGCACCCTTGGTGTATTAGTTTCCTATTGCTGCTGTAACAAATTACGACAACCTTAGTGGCTCAAAACAACACAAATTTATTACCTTGCAGGCCCAGAAATAAGACGTCTAAAATGGGTCAGCAGGGCTGCGTTCCTTTTGGAGACTCTAGCTGGGAGTCTGTTTCCTTGCCTTTTCCAGTTTCTAGAAGCTGCCCACATTCCTTGGTCCGTGGCCTCATATCAGTCCAACTCTGCTTGCATTATCCCATCTCCTTCTTTGACTCTGACTCTCCTGTTGCCTTCTTATAAGGATCCTTATGATTATAGTGGGCCCAACCTGACAGCGCAAGATAGTCTTCCACTCAAAACCCTAAATTTAATCATATCTCAAAGTCCCTTTGCCATATAAAGTAGCACATTCACAGGCTCTGGGCATTAGGATGTGGACATCTTTGGGAGGCCATTATTAGCCTGCCACACTTGGTATGTTGTGCATGTTGCATGAAAAAGTGCCAAACTGTAGCATTCAGTGCTCCTCAGGAATCAGTGACTTTTTATATTATCTCAGACTTGTCTGGAGAGGCCACTAACTCTAAAAGGGGCACTATCCACCTCAGTGGGGGATGCTGGTGGGGCAGAGCTTAGGACCTAGTGTGAACCATCCATCCTTTTTCTATGGCTGTAGAGCAGATGGGCAATTGTTAGAAAATCCACAAATGCTAAGAAGATGTCAGTGGTGATGCAGAAGTTTTTCTCCGGGCAGCAGGAACAGATCCAGCTTCAGAGATGCAGTTGCTCAAAGTCCTTAGTTTGGACATGCTTCTTACCAACCAACTGGCCAGGGCACATGTCTAGATTAATAGATCTCTGAAAATCTAGAAGCATGAGGCAGAGGTAGATGTCATGCAGCTGATAACCAATATTCCCACGATACTCACATCTATGTAGCTTGTGCTCTGCTACCAGGACAACTGAGCATGTTCGGTGAGTCCTGGCATGCAGAATGCTATGGACACATCTGGAAAACCACCTAGCCCACCACTTGAAAAGTAGCCCACAGATTAGCAAACAGCAAGAATCATTTACTATCCTTAATGCAAAGGAAAGAAGTGGATCTAGGGCTCCCAGTAGAAGTTGGAAACACTGAGAGTCTGTCCTGAGGGAGCTGGATCTATGAAGGATACACCCACATTTGCAGGAAAGTCCACTGAGGCAGTGGATGGGGCAGAGGAGGAGGAATACCTTGGCTTCTCCCTTCTTCCTATACTCCAATCTTCCACCATAGCTTGACATTAACCATACCCAGCAGGAAGCTAGTTGCCATGGGAGCCTGAAAAAACACAGCTTGCCAGGATGCCCCCTCCCTTCCACTTCTCCCCACAACACAGGGAGGGCAAGGAAGCGCAAGGAAGGGGATCAGCACTAACTTTGGGAAATGCTGTGTTAGACAAAGAACAATTAATTTCTTAGCTATAGTATTTCTCATATACACTATGATTCTCTATGGAAGAGATATAGTATGTGGTTGAAAATGGAACTACTTATGCCAGAGTATTGCACAGAACTCATGCTCCAAGGACTATTCTTTGAGAGGCTCTACCTTCAGCTAGACTAACCCAAGAGAGCAGGACTGATCTTGTGGAAATTGCTCTGAGTTGGCTGTAAGAGTAAATGGTCTTCTAATAGACACTGTCTACTCTCTTTTTGGAGGAGACAGTGAAAAAATTCCAAGTATAAAAGGAGATAAGAGAATCCTGTGACTTTTTCTCTGCTTTCCAAAGGAGCCATTCTGGAATTTGCATTTTATTAATAATCCCTGCACACAAGACTCTAGCATTCTGGACTTTGAGACTCAAACTAGAGATTAAACAGTCAAGAAAAATAGACCCTCTTCAAGGACATCAGTTGGGGGAAATCTAGCTTCTTATGGGCTCTTTACATTTGTTTTCAGCTGATACAATCCAAGGTGTTTTGCCAAGACTGGTCCACCTGCCAGACATTCAGCGGGCTGGCAAAGGCCAGACATTCTCAAGTGGTAGAAGAGGTTAGGAAAATAAAAGGGCATGCAAAGCCTCATGTGTTTTCTGCATGCTTCTCTTACCATAGACACTTAAAAAAACAAAAACAAAAACAAAAAGTCATTACTGAAAGCTATCGCAGCACGATTTTCTGAGTCACTGAATTAAGGGTTGTTTTTTTTTAATGGACCTGTTTATTTCTAGAGGACTGTTGATTTTTAATAAAGATGTTACTATTTGAATCCAAGTGGGTTTTTTTTTATCGACTTACA
The DNA here is from genome assembly GCF_041296265.1 of Equus caballus. Classification (NCBI taxonomy): domain Eukaryota; kingdom Metazoa; phylum Chordata; class Mammalia; order Perissodactyla; family Equidae; genus Equus; species Equus caballus. Next base: position 46,291,606 of record NC_091704.1, read on the forward strand.
TACCCAAAGCTATGGCTGTATCAAATAGCTGTTAGCTGTATCTCAGACACAAAGAAATTGTAAGAAGAAAGACAAAGTTAAGAGAACTCTGAGCCTTATCAGAGCTCCTTAGCTGAAGAATTTATGTGCCAAAGATATTGCAGGGGCTGGCCCAGGGGCATAGTGGTTAAGTTCATGCACTTTGCTTCCACAACCTGGGGTTCACTGGTTCGGATCCCAGGCACGGTCCTACGCACCACTTTCCAAGGCATGCTGTGGCAGGCATTCCACATATAAAATAGAGGAAGATGAGCATGGACATTAGCTCAGGGCCAATCTTCCTCAGCAAAAAAAGAGGAGGACTGGTGGTGGATGTTATCTCCAGGCTAATCTTCCTCAAAAAAAAAAAAAAAAGATATTGCAAAAGACTTTTAAACTTGGGATCAAGAAAGATTTTATCCTGGCCCTTCCATTTAGTAGTTATGTGATCTGGGCTTGTCACTTATTGTTTCTGACCTCCAATTTCCTCACCTGGGAAATAAGGACGAAAATGCACGTCTTGTATCCCTTAAGTCATCACTGAGAGACAAATGAGATCACGTCTGGGATAATACTCCTAAAATATCAACTGCTTTTCTGTAGAAGAGGACGACCAAAGAAGCATGCACACTTTCTTCAGAATTATGCCAGAGGTATAGGTATTGTAGGTTAGGAAGACATTTCCTCTTCCCAAATGTGGGTTCGTCTGGCTGGGTAACGAATTAAATTCACGTGAGACAGAATAGCAAGAGAAAATTAAACAAAGCTTTATGAGGAACCATGGCCCGGGGCCTTTCTTCCCGAAGGAAGAAAGGGCACCGAAGAAGTGGGGTGCACATAGTGGTTATATACCCCCAAACAGGGTGTTTCACATGTGATTGAAATGTCCCTCCCACAATAGTCACAAGATTGCCCTGTCAGCACAGTGCTTGATGGACACAGCAGGTAGTGGTCTGCTGTCTCAGAGGGCATAGCTGGAGGCAAGTCTATTGTCTTGAGCTGGGTGGTCACAGGTGAGCTCAGCAATCAGTTCCTAGCCTAAGGAAAGATGCTTAATCCTTAAGAAATGCCAACGTTGGGAGGGGGAGGGAAGTCAGTTACAGGAGGTTACCAGACTAGCACAATAAAATGCAGATTTTAGTCTCTGCCTTTGGTATTGATTAAGAGTTTCTAGAGAGAAGGTCATCTCCTTTCTTCTTCCTGGTACAGAGAGGGAGGCACCTTTACAGATAGAGATTTACCTTACAAATGTAAAGGTGTCCTAGCAAAGGGCAAGTTCCATTCCTCAGAGCCTCCTTCCCTGTCCCAGTTTATCAAAAGCAATCAGCCTCAAATAATCCTGATGCCAAAGAGACATATCTTGGGGTGGCCAATTTCAGGTTCCCACAGTATCTTAACATGGTAATACACCTGAAAAATGAAATCAGCCTTCTTTCCTGTCCTCAGATACTTAAGTTTTCTACAAGAAATTCATGAAGTTAGAGCTCTACTGGAAATAAAACCTGATTTGAGGGGTATCAGCATTGAGAAGGCCCTTGAAGGCCAAGGGTATTTCCTCTTTCACAATGTTGTGAACAACATTCACATAGTCCTGGAAATTACTCCAATACTTCATATCCCTACACTGCAGATCTTTTCTTCAGATTTGCCTAGATATTACCTTCCCCATGTCCCTGCTTATGAATTATTCTCTCCTGCCTAAACTACAGTCTTGGTAGTAACCAGCAAGTTAATTGCAGTTTCCTCACATGTGATGCTCTGAGCCCTCTGAGTACCAGCATTTCATTAAACAAAGCTACTCTAGTCTTAGTAACATGACAATGGGTCACACCATGAAGATGGAATTTTTCCAGAAGATCTGAATCATAGAATAATGTCAGAATTAACTTCAGAAATCACCTTCTCTAATGGTTTGCAAGATTTTTTAATAGTACATGCCTTTTGTAAAATGAAATATTTGATAGAGCACCATATATAAAATAGACTGAAGAGGGAGGCGGAGCCCTAACATATTACTCAGTCTCCTTGTTTCTTTGCAGATACTAAGTTTCCACTAAACCATTTGAAAACCACTCTATATAGTCTAATCTCCCTTCCCCTCCAGTATTTTAGTCCCTTCTGCAATAACCACTAATGGCTTGTTCAACCTTTCAACATTTACAGTGATGGCCACCCTCCCAAGGGAGCACATCTTATTTTTGGACAGTTTTAATTGTTTACTTAGAGAGTTCATTCTTATGTTTTGTTGGTTTCCTTGTAATTTCTATTTATTGAACCTAGAACAAAACTAGATTGTGCTATATTCCATGTGAGCGTTTGAGTCAATGATCATATTCCTCTGCAAACATTGTTTTTTTTACAAACAAAGCATCCTTAATTTTCTTCAACTTTACCATAATATGAGAATATGTGGTCCTAATCCCTTTTTCAAATCTCTTTCCTTTGAGTTTGCTTCCATTTGTCAATGTCAGTTTTCATTTGTGTGCCCAAAACTGCACACAGTAATTCCTATCTTGATTGCAACCATCAACTCTCTGGTTATAAACATTCTGTTTCTGTTAATGTGGCCTATAATTGCACTTGATTGGGAAGAGACTCATGGAGCTTAATCAACTAAATACCTGATATCATTCTTGAATATGCTACTGCAGAGCAACATCTCTCCTAGTTTAAACTTGTAAAAATGTTTTAATGGCCTCATGTGGTCATTTGTCTTTGCTGTGGCTCATAAAATCAGCCACATGGTTCTGTTAGAAAGGTTTCCAGGTTCTTGTCATTTATAGGATCTAATTTGTGGGATTTGGTAAATCAATGACTGTATACTTGTTCATATTTTATTCTATCAATCACACAGATATCATCTTCTTAATAATTTCCTGCAGATCTTTATTGATATAAATTTTATTGCAAAAAGAGAGTGATTATTTTAGATCCAAATTGTGTAACCATGGCTACTCATTTCTGTCTGACATAAAGAACTTCCCTACTATAGAATTTTTGAGGTTTGGAGAGGGCTGACTATAAGCCTGAAAGGATAGGAAAGTTACTAAGTGATTTGGTTATACTCCAGTAGTCTTATCAGTCTATAATTTCAAAAATCTACACAAAACCAGGGGTTTTATCTGTTAAATAGATGAATTTTAAGCATCAAAAGATCAGTCTGAATTTTTATTCTTCCCTAGGAATTTTCTCAACTTTGTGGGTTTCAGCCAGATACTTTGCCTTCCTTGAATGTATTTTCATGTGGTTTTATAATATTTATTCAACATTATTTTCCATTAGTTCTCTATTTTTAATTGTTGGTAACCATTTCAGTGTGTAACTATTACATGGTGCAGAACTGACTTATCCACATTAATGTCTGAGGAGACCATGACCCATTTTATTTGCTGCATGGTCAGCCCTGGTATTCATGGCAGGCTTTCTGAATATTTCTGATGAAGCTTTAAGCACATGCAATTCTGAAAACACATTCCCATTCAGTAAGACTTATACAGAATGGTAAGCCCAACATGGCAAAAGGTTTCTAAAATGTTCCATAAACATTAAGCATATTTATGTCATAGCATTAAGTTTGGTTAATTTGAAACTCACTGTATTGTAGTATAAGAGGCATTTTGTTTGCTTGTGTTTACTTTCCCAGGAGTAAATGCGTTTTGGTTAACCACAATGGCAAACTTAGTCAAGACACTTATGTCAACAAATCCTACCGCTTAACAAAGTCACATTCTTAGTTTCTAGGACAGCAGACTGGATTCTGAGTAATAAGGTGTTTATAAGGTGTGCTGTAAATCTGGGACTACAAACATGTCTACGTTTCTGTTAAACCTGCTGCTGTGCATAAGAAACAATAAGCTCTCTTTTCAGTTTTATGGTGACCAGTATGTTGGTTTGCCAGTCTTGATTGCTGTTGATTCTACTCTTCCTGAAGTCTCCTGCCAAGCTCTTGACCCAAGTCACGCTCCCTGGTGATGTCGTAATGCCGCTAAGAATTTGCTCATTCACTATACCTGCAGGGATGCCCCAAGAGTCGCATACCTTCCTTATTAGTCACACATTGGTTGGAGAATAACAACTTGAAAAAAGAAAGGCCTCTCCTTCCACTGATTTCAAAGGTATTACATTTTTAGGTCTTTCGTAACGAGCTTATAGGTATAGTAAGATGACTGTTACCTTTATAGAAATTATTTTTAATATGGCTTTTTCTCAAGAGATAACAGTACTAATTTTGTTGTTTTGACAAAAAAAAAAAATGCCCAAGATTTCCTCTGCATTCACAAGCAAAATTTATTTAAATTCAATACATATTTATAGAAGAGTGCCTGGTGTTTGAGATTATCACCATGGTTACCAATGCCAAATATCTGGAGGAAAAGAGGGGAAACTGGCAGTAGAGCTGCATATTTATATTACATGATGTCATGTCAGAATGGCTATAGTTAATAAGACAAGAAATAACAAGTATTGGAGAGGATGTGGAAAAAAGGGAACTCTCATACACTGCTGGTGGGAGTGCAAACTGATGCAGCTACTATGGAAAATAGTATGTAGAGTCCTCCAGAAATTAAGAATAGAACTACCATATGATCCAGCTACTCCACTGCTGGGTATTTATCCAAAGAACTTGAAAACATGAATGCCTAAAAATATATGCACCCCTATGTTCACTGCAGCATTATTCACAATAGCCAAGACTTGAAAGCAATGTAAGCACCAAACAAGGGACAAATGGGTAAAGAAGATGTGGTATACAGACACAATCGACTACTACTCAGCCATAAAAAAGATAAAATCTTGCCATTTGTGACACCATGGATGGACCTTGAGGGTATTATGCTAAGTGAAGTAAATCAGAGGGAGAAAGTCAAATACCATATGATCTCACTAGAAGATAAAAACAACAACAAACAATCACATAGAGACAGAGATTGGTTTGGTTGTTACCAGAACAGAAGGGGAGAGGGAGGAGGTTGAAACGGGTAACTAGGCACATGTGTATGGTGGTGGATTGTAATTAGTCTTTGGGTGGTGAACACGATGTAATCTACACAGAAATCGAAATGTAATGATGTACACCTGAAATTTATATAATGTTATAAACCAATGTTAACACAATTAATTAATTAATTAATTAATTACATGATGTCAAATATATCTATTTGGGAAAATCTGATCAGTTTTAAGTTCTTCAATTTTTCATGCAATTTTGGGTATTTGGATAGATATACCTTTCATCTTACCTTACTTTACAGTTTGATACCCTCACTCAAAGTGCTCATATAATAATGTTCCAGAGATCCCATTAGACCAAAAATAAAACCAAAAACAAACAAACAAAAAACCTCAACAGAAATTCTTTAAAATCCTCTGGTTTTGAGCTCAGTCCAAAACAAATAGCTCATGTATTTGTACACGTTTTGTTTCTCAGATGAATACTACCAAGACAACATTGGTGTTTTAACCAGGCATGAACAATGGCCCAAATAAAAATGACTAAAAACCACAAGTTAGTTTCTCATTGACTATGACAGACTTGGAATTTATCCTCTGCATTTTGATATAAGTCTGAATGTTCCCTCTCTCTGACACTTCACATTTAACAAAAGAGAGTTTTTTCATAGAAGATTTTCTCTTGCTACCTTCAGGAAGAAGCTCCATCAGCAGCTAAAATCTTTAACCAAAGATTTAGAGGCTAGTTCTGGACATTTCTTTGAGTTATTTTGCCCACAATTATACCTAAATATTTGACATTTAATTTGACAATGAACATGAATTAGGCAAAAAACATTTCCTTAAACAGTTTGACAAACTTCAGTAATATATAGATATTTTGCAAAGGTGAAATTTCTTGTGGATCCCCAAATGTTAAAATATTTTTATTATGGTGTTAATTAAACCTGTTGCTTTTATATAATCTAAATAAATGTAAAAGTAAAACACAAACTCATGAAATTCACAAAATTCAACATTAATTTAATGTGAATTATATGACTGCTTTAGTGATACAGAATTATTACTTACACTATTCATATGATAAACTTTTTAATATCACTAGACTATAAGCTTCATAAGGACAGACTGATATCTAGTTTTTCTCACTACTGTGAGATCTTAGGAAATATTTAAGAAGAAAATGAGTTAATGGTCCTTATTAATACGGACAACTTTTAAAATATTGAGGAGACCAAAGATGTACAATATTTTCACACTTAAAACTAGAAAACATTGTAAATAAGTTGAGAGAAGCTAAATAAATGGAGGGATATACCATGTTCATGGATGAGAAGCTTCAATATGTAAAGATGTCAATTTACCCTCAGACTAATCTATCAATTCAATGTAATCCACTCAAAATTGCAACAGGTGACTTTTTTGCAGAAATTGATAAAATGATTCTAAAATTCATATGGAAATGCTAAGGTTTATGAATAGACAAGAAAATCTTTACCAACAGCAAATTTAAAAGCTGGAGGCCTTACTACTGTATATCAAGACCCACTATAAACTATACTAATTTAAAAAGTGTGGCATTGATGAAACTATAGGCAACCTGAGAAATGGAACAGAACAGAGTCTGTAAACAAAATAACATATGTACATTCACCTGATATATGACAAAGGTGACACTACAGTGAAGTGCAGAAAGTATGGTCTTTTCAATTAGTAGTGCTGGGTCAATTAAATATCCATACAAAAAAATGTTTCTTGACTCCTACTTCACACCATGTACAAAAATCAATTCCAGATTGATTTTAGATCTAAATGTGAAAAGTAAAGTAAATAAAGCCTTTAAAGTGAAAACAAAGAGAATATCTTTGTTACCCTGGAATAATCAAAGATTGCTTAACAGGACACTAAAAACACTAACTATTAAAAAATGATCATCTATAAATCTATAATAAAACAAAAACAACATAATAAAAATATACCAACTTCTGCTTCTAGAATAGATTGAGTAACAGGGACCAGACTTAGTCTCCTATCTGAAATAACAACAACAACAAAAACAGACAACAAACAAAATGTATGATGCTACCATTTTCAAGGCACTGGAAATCAAGCAACAAAGGGCATGATCCCTGGGAGATGGGAACCAAATGAGGTGAGTCCTGCTATTGCTCTGACTTAGTCCCTTGAGAGAGACTACAGTCTGCAGTGCAAGGTGGGGGAACCCAAGCAGAGCCCAGCAGAGTCCCTGAGTTGAGGGGACAGAGCTGAGTGTCCAGGGAGACCAATGAAGCTAGAGTTCACAGAACAGAGTACTGAACAGGAGAGAGCTGCACAGAGAAATAACTCTGGAGATAAGTACTTAACCAAGTACTGATTGGTGTGTGTATAATAGGCCAGGAAAAGAAATGATGGGAGAATATTGGAGGGAACAGTGCCAAGCATTTACACAAGGTCGGAATAGTGCCAGTTTGCACTAACCAGCTAGAAACCTGACTACTCATAGGACATGGGAAATAACACAAAATGGAGTTGCTTCAGTAAAGGGAAAGAAATTTAAAGTTAACGTTAGACTAAATGTTCCTCTGATTCCACCTAACAAGTCTTATGAACAAACTCAAGAGGATCAAACTGTTTCCAAGTAATTTAACTGCAAAGTTTAAGAATATTCATTGGAATACAAAAATATCCAGAGCCCAAGAAGGCAAAATCACAATACCAATTTAATTGGCATCCAATTAAAGATTACTAGGCATACACAGGAGGAAAATACATCCCATAAGGAGAACAAAAATCAACCAACTGAAACCAACTCAGACTGACACAGATGTTAGAATTAGCAGACGGAGGCATTACAAAGTTATTACTATAACTTTTCTAGATGTTCAAAAATTAAGTAGAGACAGGGAAGATATAAAAAGAAACCAAATCAAACTCATATAGGTGAAAATAACAATGTCTAAGATGAAAACTATGCTGCTTAGGATTGGCAGCAGAGTAGACATCTTAGTTAAAAAGATTAATGAACTTGAAGAGAAAGTAATGGAAACTATACACATGAAACAGAGAAATTTTTAAGAGTTACTTTTAAAAAAAGCATCAGTGCGATGTGGGACAAGTTCAAGCAGCCTAATACTTGTTTACCTGAAGTCTCCAAAGAAAGGTGAATGAGGCATAAAATACATTAGAAGAAATAATGTCCAAAAATGTTTCAAATGTGATGAAAAAACTATAAAACCATACATCTAGGAAGCTCCATAAACTCTAAGCACAAGAAACACGAAGAAAACTACACCAAGGCATGTTATACTCAAATTACTTAAAATCAGTAAGAAAAACAGTGATAAAGAGAAAAATCCTAAAATCAGTCAAAGAATAAACATGTTATGTACAAAGAAACACAGATAAGCATGATAACAGATTTCTCATTAGAAATGAGAACACATTGAGCTACATCTTTAAAGTACTAAAAAAAAAAAACTGTCAAGCTACAAATCTCTACCCAGGGAAAAGTACCTTTTAAAATAAATATTCATCTAGCAAATCTTCAGGTAATTAGAAAAATAATACTGGATAAAAATCTAGATCTATACAAAGAAATGAAGAGCATAACAGTGACTACATGATAAACTACATGGTAAATGTATAAGCCTTTTCTTTTTAAATATCTTATTAAATACAGTGATAACAATGTTTTGTGCAATGCATATATGTAAATAAAATACATAGCAAAAACTAGCATTAAAGCTAGGAGGAGAGAAATGATAACACATTGTAGGACAGTTCTTAATAATATATGTGAAGTAGTGTAATATAACTTGAAGGTAGACTGTGATAGGTTAGAGATGTACACTATCAACCATAAACCAATCACCTATATGTTGAAACAGTTATAGATAACAAGCTGACAAAAGAGAGAAAATGGAATCATTAAAAAACACTCAATAAAAACACCATTAAGGGGCCAGCCCTGTGGCCTAGTGGTTAAGTTTGGCACATTCCTCTTTGGAGGCCCGAGTTCGTGGGTTTGTATCCCAGGTGCAGACTTACACCACTCATCAGCCATGCGGAGGTGGTGACCTACATACAAAGTAGAGGAAGATTGGCAACAGATGTTATCTCAGGGATAATCTCCTCAGCAAAAACAAAAACAAGCAAACAAACAAAAACCCCCATTAACTGAAAGGCAAAGAGTTTCATATTGGATTTTTTAAAAACCAGTACTTAACTATATACTGCTTACAAAAAATTCATTTTAAATATAAAGATACAAATAGTTAAAAGTAAAGGGGTGAAAAATGATACACCACACTAAAACCAGTCAAAAGAGAGCGAGAATGTCTATTTTCAGAGAAAGTAGGTGTCAGAGCAAAGGTTATTTCCAGGGATAAAGAAGACCATTTCATAATGTTAAAGCAGGCATATCATCAATAGGATATAACAATTCTAAACATGTATCTGCCTAATAAAAGGCTACAAAATACATGTAGAAGTAGACAAATCCATAAAGAGATTTCGATACCCTTGTCCCAATAATTGATAGAACAAGTAGACAGAAAGTCAACAAAGATCTAGAAGATTTTAATAATATTAAAAACCAACTTGACTTAATTGATGTTTTCAAATATTCCACTTAACAAAAGCAGATATAATATGGAATCTTTTCAAGTCCACCCAGAACAACCGAGATAGACCATGTTCTGGGCCATAAAACAAGGTCTCAATAATTCAGAAAGATTCAAGTCATACAAAGTATGCTCTTTGTCCACAATGGAAATAAAGTAGAAATCAATAAAGGAAAGAGATCTGGAAAATCCCCTGATATTCAGAACTTAAATAACACTATTCTTTGACCCCTTGGTCAAAGAAGAAACCAAAAGGGAAATCAGACAGTATTTTAGATTGAATGAAAATAAAAGCCACAATTATGGAATGTTGCTAAAGCATCTATTTAGAGGAGAAGTTATAGCACTAAATGCCTACAGTAGAGAATAAGAAAGGTCTCAAATCAGTAACCTCAGCTTCCACCATAAGAAACTAGAAAAAGAAGAGCAAACTAAAACTAAACAGCAGGAAGGAAATGATAAAGATTATAGTGGAAATCAATTAAAAGAAAAACAATAGAGAATATCAATGAAACCAATAACTGATTCTTTGAGAAGACCAACAAAATTGATAAACCTCTAGCTAGACTGACAAGAAAAAACGAAAAAAGGCATAAATTAACAATTTGAAGAATGAGAGGTACTATCACTTCAGATTCACACTCTACAGACATTAGAAAGATAATGGAATATTATGAACAACTTTATGTTGATGAGTTCTACAACACAGGTGAAATAGACAAACTACTTGAAAGGACAAACTACCAAAGCTCAATCAAGAAAAGATAGATAGCTTGACTGTTCTATCTGGTAAGGAAACTGAATTTATAGTTAAACTTTCCCATAAAGAAAACTCCTAGCCCCGATGACTCACTGGAAAAAGCTGCCAAACTTTTACAGAAGAAATATCAATTACACACAAACTCTTCAAAAACATTAAGAGAAGGGAATATTTCCAAAATCATTCTATGAAGCTGTCATTGCCCTGATACCAAAACCAAATAAGACATTGTAGGAAAATAAAACTTCAGATCAACATCTCTCATAAACATAGGTGCAAAAATTGTTCACAAATTTTTAGCAAATCAAATCATGACCAAGTGGAGTTTACCTCAGGAATACACAGTTAGTTTATCATTTGAACATCAATTAATGTAATTCAACATATTAAAAAACTAAAAAAGAAAAAAAACACTTGATTTGAATAGACGCAGAAAAAGCATTTAACGAATCAAACATCCATTCCTGATAAAAACTTTCAGTAAACTAGGAACAGAGGGGAGCTTCTTCAGCACAATAAAGGACATCTCCAAAAAACTATTACTCCCATCAGATTTTAATGGTGAAAGACTAGATTTTTTCCCTAAGATCAGAAATAAGACATGGATATCCACTCTTACCCTTTGCTATTCAGCGTTATGCTAGAGGATCTGACCAGGGCAATAAGACAGAAAAAAGTCATCCATATTGAAAGGAAAAGTAAAACTGTCTTTATTAGCAGGTACATGATCATCTATGTAGAAAATCCAATGGATTCTACCAAAAAAACCTACTAGAAATAGTTAGTTAATTTAGCAAGATTTCAGTATACATGATCAATATATAAAAATCAATTGGAGTTCTATATACTAACAATGAATAGCTTAAAGCTGAAATAAAAAATACCATTTATAATTCCATAAAATATGAAATATTTAGGTATAAATCTGGCCAATATTGTGGAATATCTGTATAAAGAAAACTGTAAAACATTCCTGAGAGAAATTTAAGAAAACCTAAATATACCTTGTTCATGGAAGATTTTTAAGATATGGGTTAAGATACTGTTAAAATATCGATTCTGCCAAATGAATTTATACATTCAATGCAATTCCAATCAAAATCCCAGCAAATTTTTGTGTAAAAATTGATAAGCTGATTGATATGGGAAAAATTCATATGGAAATGCAAAGGACCTAGAGTAGTCAAAACAGCTTTCAAAAAGAAAAAGGTTGAAGGTCTAACACTACCTGATTTCAAGACTTACACTAAAGCTACAGTAACCAGGACAGTGTAGTATCGACACTGAGACAGGTAAATTGACCTGGGCCAATGAAAAGAACAGAAAGCTTAGAAATAGACCACACATTTGGACAACTATTTCTTGACAAAGGTGAAAAGGAAATTCAGCGTAGAAAAGGTAAGCTTTTAGTCTTTTCAACAAATGGTTCTGGAGCAATTGAATATCCATATGCAAAAAACAAAAGGATTTCTATTCATATCTTGCACCATAAACAAAAACAGCTCAAAATGAATCATAGGCCTAAATGTAAAACCTAGAACTATAAAACTATAAAACTTCACAAAGAAAACACAGGAAAAAGAATGTGTGACTTTGAGTTAAGATTTCCCACATACAGCCAGGGAGAATTCAGTCATTGGGTAGTCATCCAAATGCTCTGGAAAGATTTGCATTGAAAACACTAGACGTTTCTTCATAGCAAATGGGGCAGAGAGGGAACCCCATGGACCACAGTTTGAGAAACACTGCTCTAAGTAGTTTGTAATCCTGAGCAAAATTTATTTTTCTATGGCCAAGTAAACTAGACAGATGAGAACACTGTTTGGCAGTCTAGACCCTAATAACCCTTCTGTTGAATTCTAAGAAGGAATAAGGTCATTTCGGTTTGCATTAATAAAACCATTTAGTGATGGACATTACATCTCACTTTTTTCTGCCTTGATAGAGCCAGAAGCTTTCTTACACATTCTACAATTTTTACCCAACCGAATTTCCAAACCACGGAAAAGAGTGCTTCCAAAACTTCAGCCACTATGTTTTCTCCTAATGCAGATTATATTTATAGGAATTAAAACCAACAAAGGCAAAAACTAAACAACAATCTAAAATCTTACTCATTAATAACACCTCACATGAACCTTTTGCATCATTTTTGAACACATGTAAAGGCAGCTCCTTCCAGCTGTCAACTATTTTTAAGGCAAATATTTAAGATTTCTGATAATAAGCACTGCAGTGGGGCATAGTTTTCATCTCCATGTTGGCCTTTCCCATCACTGTGGCCTTGGCAAGTGTTGTGGCCACACAATGTTTGGCCTCTGATGTAATACTCTTTGGGCCAACACAATCTTTGATCTTCTCCAATAGGTTATGTTGTAAGGAATCAGCATCCCCAAATATTGCTAAAATAGGCTCCCTAGTTTGAGAGAAGTGTCTTCATTTAAGCATGTATTCTGGACAACCCTGCACTGTACTTTCTTCATCAGAAAGAGTGGAGAATATGCAGAAACACGATGAGGCCAGATTAAAGGCTGCATATTTTATACAGTAACTCCCGGCTCTCCAGGAGAGTACAGATGGGGGGCGCTCCACCTTCAGTTGTGTACTTTTGCCTCACACTTGCCCCACTCCCAGAAGATTTCTGTTCTTTTCAGCAGATACTGGTGTCCTATCCAAATTTTTTAACTTTAATTTGTTTGACAGAAATCTAAGTATGCCTTTTTAACCAGAGCATACTAATTGTATCTCCATTTCTTCTAAATGTTGGTGAACAACTAATATTTCACTGTACTCTTATGCAAATATGCTCTAAGAGGTCATTAGGATGTTTGCCTCCACCTTAAATGCCTCCAGACTGCCTGTTTTGCTTTTCTGTTCCTTTCTTTTGTTTTGTTTTCTCTTCCCTCCATGTCAATGTTATTTGTCACTGCGGGTTGCCCAAATTGTTCTCGATTTATAAAAGGCCTCTTTTTGTGTCCTCTAATTTGTTACCTCCAATGTACTCTTGGGTTGGAAGTCAGATTACTCACCTTGTTAAAATTCTATTAAAATAAAAATTGACCCTGACTTCGAGTCAAAGGATCTCTTTAGTGGAGTTGAAGGCCTGAGTTTGTGTGGCTGGAACCTACTTCAGTAGCTCACATGTCTTTCCCCTTCTTTTCAGGTACTTGTTAGCAATAGCTAAAGATGAAAGATGACTGATGAATGAGTCGCTATCATAATATAAATTACTAAGAAAGCAGGATATGGAAAACTACCAACCCCAGCACTAGTCACATGGTAGTGTCATAAGCCTTCATGAAGGTCGAGTAGACTCCTTTTGTATCTCCTCTTGGCACATGCCTATAAGATATGAATTGGAAGCCACACTAAAAAGCCACGCAGGCTTGCTGCCATCTTCCAAGTCCAAGAGAATAGACAGAGATTTCATTCTTCTTAAGTGTTATATTGCCAAGAATGCCTGTTGAATTGCAAATATTCCTGGAAGTGATATCACATTTAGCTAGTCAGCCGTCCATATCTGACTGTGAAATAGTTTCTCCATTTAGGCACCATACAAAGCCCTGACACAAGGCTGGAAAATTCTGAGAGAAAGAGGGGAGGTGATGCCTGACAGCCAGCACCACCTGGTACCTGGAAATGGAAGCAGGAAGAGGGAGAAGTCCAACAAGGAAAAGGGGACAGAAAGCATGTGCAAGATCACTTCCCTCAGGATTTTGCTAGAGATCGCTCTGGATATAGGCATGCTTGTTTTATGATCCATTTCAAAAGTTGTACGAAAAAAATGCCATATGCACGCTTTATAGATGTTATTAGGAAGAAAAACTTCTCCCTCCTCAGCATTTTCCTGAGTCTTTATAAGTCTGTTAAACTCATCCAGACATAATTTCAAACCAAAAATACTTCAAAACATACATTCCCTAAGGGAGCTAAGTACATTATTGAAAGGCTGCTGAGGCAAAGCTGTTCTTCATATTTATATATGGAGTATATTTTTATACTCGTTTGAGTAAAGAGAAAAAAATTGCTTAGCAGAGACTGACCATATACTCATCTAATCTGTTTATTCTTCTGGGCACATGGCTAAACTACACTTTCCAGACCTTTGACGTTCTAGACTATATAATTAATTCTTACTCGTAGAATGAACAGAAATGAAGAAATTAAGAATGTAACTTTTTCATATTTGTTTTCTCGTCTCTCCATCTCCTGGCTGGATGATAGTAAGGCAACCTAAAGAAGCCACAAGTTGAAGGTAATGTGGCTACAGCTTAGGGAGAGCAGAGCCCCACTACTGACCCTCATGGGTTTATAAGTGAGAAATAACCCTTTGTTGGGTCAAGCACTGAGATTTTGGGTGTGTTTCAGCAGCTAGTATTATTTAATCCCAATTAACAAGGCTGTTTTTAAAAAGAGAAAAACGTACAACATATTAGGGTAAAACACAAGGATTTCCTCATTCATGGATTTTTGGGCCAAACTCTCAATGTGTTATGGAGCCTACTTAGTAGGCTCTGATTTCTTAAACTTCAGTTCTTAATGCTCTCAAACAGAACTCCAGGGGCCCAAAAGGAGGCTCGGATTCAGACTATACAATGTTGGTCAGACCTGTAGATTGTGGGTAACACAAGAACAGCATTAGTCTTAAGAGTTAGGCTTCAAGTTGAGACTCTGGTATATGGCTTGAATTGTGGTCACACCACTTATTAGTCATGTTATCTTGAGTAGGCTGTTTGGCACCTCTGTGCCTTGGTTTTCTCATCTGTAAAACTGAAAAAAAATAATACTACCAACCTTGCATAATGAAGGTTAACTGAGTGATAAATGCTAAATACATAGAATAGTGCGTGGCACATAGTAAATATTATGTTTATGCTTGCTGCTATTGTTAACTAATCGAATGCCCCTAAGAACTTACATATTTCTGAGTCTTAATTTCTAAATCTGAAAAGCAAAGTCAGTAAAATCTCTCTGTAATTGATAAAGGGGGTAATATTACAGTGCTTCAGTAGATTGTTAATTAATGGTTCCCAATGAATCACGCCCTTTGCGTCTACACCCTGATGTAGTCCCCTCAATTGACTCTGGGTTTGACTGTGTAACTTGCTTTGGTCAATGAGATATCAGCAAATGTGACACAAGCAAAGGCTTAATTAGCACATGTATGTTGTAGCTTGCCCTCTTGGAATTCTACCTCTGCTATTAAGAAACCTGGGCTATCCTGTGGAAGAAGTTATGTGCAGGAGAACATAGGCACTTGAGCTAAAAGACACAGTTAGCCACGAGAATCATGACAAGTGCCATCTTGGAGCATCCAGGCCCAGTCAACCTGCCAGATGACTGCAGCCTCGTGAGTGGCCTCAGGTGAATGTCTGACAAAAGTCCACGCAGCTGAACCCAGCCCAATAACTGATGGCAGCTATCACTCAAGAATTTGAGAGTAAATATGAAAATATTAGCCACTGATAATTAACAGGCAAAATTAAGGCAAAGTAAGTGATTCATTTCTGCATGCATAGAACAAAAGGCTCTTTAAATCCAGGACTCTGAATATAGTAATGGGTATCTTTTCTAAATATTTAATACACACCAGGCACTGTTCTAAGCCTTCTAACCATATTATCTTATTTAACTTAAAATTAAATGTGGTCTAATCAAAGAAGAAGGAAGTAGGCTACTTGAAATACAGAAAGAGGAGCTCAAAGATATATTTTTAATCACCCTAAAGGGGTGTATACTCTCTTAGTGTGGGGAGTTCCTCCGTGTACTCGCTTCTTCGTGGAGCATTCTCCCCATACCCCCCCAAACGTCCACCCCAGTCCCCTATCCCTTGGCTCTTAGCCATTCCTCAGGTCCCAACTGAAAACATACTTTTTCCTTATCCTCTCCTCCCACAACTAGGTTAAAGGCCCTCCTATACACTCCTGGAAGGTTCTTATACCTACTGTTATCAACATTTATTACTGTTTATTGAAATTGCCTGTTTAGTTATCTCTCTCCCATTTTACAGAAAGTTCCTTCAAGACAGAGACCATATTTACCTTTGTATTCCCAATGCTTAGCACAAGCCTCATGTTGAAGGAACAGACTAGATTAGACTTCTGGAATTCACTTGGGAACCCTATAGCCTCATCCACGCCTCCTGAGAGTCATGAACAGGCAGTCACTTTTACTGCTTTCTGTTGATACCTCCATGAACCAGGAGATGACCAGGAAACAGGGCTATAAGAGGGAGAGGAGAGGCAGCTACAGCAGTGTTGTCTCCAGATTACCCCAAACTCAGTGATCCACAATTGAATTGAGGTAATAATGGAGGAAGCTGCATGAAAACAACATCTTCTCAGAAAACTACAGACAGAGGGGAATTTACTCAACTTGATAATGAACATTTATAAAAGAATTATAAAATTCTATTATTGAATTCTTCCCAACTTGATCTGTAGATTCAAAACAATCCCAATCAAAATCCCTGCAAGTTATTTTGTGGATATCAACAAATTGATTTTAAAGTTTATATGATGAGGCAAAAGACTCAGAATAGCCAACACAATATTAAAGGAGAAGAACAAAGTCAGAGGACTGACTCTACCCAATTTCAAGATTTACTATAAAGCTACAGTAATCAAGATAGTGTGATATTGGTGAAAGCATAGACAAATGGGAGAATGGAACAAAATAGAGATCCCAGAAATAGACCCACAAAATATAACCAACTGATCTTTGACAAAGGAGCAAAGGCAATACAATGGAACAAAAATATATTTTCAGATGGGGCCAGAACAACTGCATATCCACATGCAAAAAAGTGAATCTAGACACAGATTTTAAACCTTTCATAAAAATTACTTCAAAGTGGATCATATACCTAAATGTAAAATTCAAAATTATAAAACTCCTAGAAGATAACACAGGAGAAACGTAGATGACCTTGCATATTGCAAGGACTTTTTAGAAACAACACCAAAAGTACGATGCATGACAGAAATATTTGATAAAAGCTAGACTTCATTAAAATCAAAAGTTTCTATGAAAGATACTGTCAAGAGAATGAGAAGACAAGCCACAAACTGGGAGGGCATATTTGCAAAACACATATCTGATACAGGGCTGGTATCCAAAATATACAAAGAACTCTTAAAACTCAACAATAAGAAAACAAACCAATTTAAAAATGGGCAAAAGATCTGAAGAGACACCTCATCAAAGAAGATATGTGTATGGAAAACAAGCATGTGAAAAGATGCTCAACATCTTATGTCATTAGAGAATTGAAAATTAACACAAGGAGATACCACTATGCACCAAAAATCAAAACACTGACAACACCAAATGATGGCTGGGATATGGAGCAACAAAAGCTCTCATTCCTTGGTAGTGGGAATACAGCATGGTGCAGCCACTTTGGAGGACAGTTTGGCTGTTTCTTACAAAACTAAACATACTCTTTCCATATGATCCATCAACTGTGCTCCTTGGTTTTTACCTATATGAGTTGAAAATTTATGTCTGCACACACCTGCACATGGATGTTTATAGCAGCTTTTTATAACTGCCAAAACTTGGAAGAAACCAAGATGTCCTTCAGTAGATGAATAAACTATGGTACATCTAGACAATGGAATATTATTCAGTGCTAAAAAGAAATGAACTATTAAACCATGAAAAGACACAGAAGAAACTTAAATGGATATTATTAAGTGAAGAAGCCAATCTGAAAAGACTACAGCTGTATAATATCGTAATCTGTATGATACTATGATGGTGGATACATGTCATTACATATTTGTCCAAACCCATAGAATGTACAACAGCAAGAGTGAACTATAATGTGAAGTGTGGACTTCGGATGAGTACAATTTGTCATGCAGTTTCACAGATTGTAATGAATCTACCACTCTGATGTGGCATTTTGATAGTGAGGGAGGTCGTGCCTATGTAGGGGTAGGGAGTATAGGGGAAATCTCTGTACCTTCTGCTCAATTTTTCTGTGAACCTAAAACTGCTCTAAAAAAAGAGTCTATTACGAAATACCAAGGACAATTGACAAAACATCTTTTATAGATTCTCTAGTATGTGGCAAGAGCCATGGCAGGCAGACATGGTAGGGGGAAAGGAAGGAATGGAGCCGGAGATGCAAAATGAAATAGATGGTTTATATCCTAAGTACTCATAGTCTAGTTGGAAAGACCAGACCTGGTAAAAATAAACCAAATAGCTGCCCAGCTGCACCTCTCCTCCCAATCCCAACCAAGACCCTTCTCTGGATAAGTGACCTTTACCTGCAACCTACAACTTAGACTTTTATTCAATAACTTCTAAGACACAGAAATTACAACCAAGATCCTACACAATGGGCTGAAAATTCAAAAGACTGCAGGGGCCAGGCAGGTTACAGAAATGGGTAAAGCAGGGCAGAATGTAATACACTATAGTAGGGACTTGCAGAGATGGGTGAGGGTAGGGCAGAACCATAGTCAAACTGGAGCATGCTTTCTCTGCCTAAAAGGATTCAAATTCAGGGGCTGGTCCGGTGGCATAGCGAGTAAGTTCCACACACCAGAGTGTGCAGACTTCAGCAGCCCAGGGTTCCTGGGTTTGGATCCTGGGCATGGACCTACACACTGCTCATCAAGCCATGCTGTGGCAGCGACCCACATATAAAATAGAGGAATGATTGGCAACAGATGTTAGCTCTGGGCCAATCTCCCTCAAAAAAAAAAGAAAAAAGAATTCAAATTCATATTAAAAGCCAAATCAAACTAAAACAAAACAAAGAGAATTTTTAAATAAAAGCTCATGCCTCATTGCACAGTTAATTACCAACTTATTTTCCCTAAATATGGGCTTTAAGTATCTCTCAGTACAAGGCATTTTGATAAAAAGATCCCTGCTAGAGAGTTTAGAAACAGTGAATTTAATACTTCACATATATTGTACAGAGTGCTTACAGAGGGTTTTTATGTACTTCCTCTGCTTCTTTATATCAACCAGAATGGACAATCACAATAATGCTAATAATAAAAGACTTTAAGAATTTGGAGGGAAAAAAAAGCTGATCCCTGCTGAGCAAAACAAGTCTTTGACAGATGTGATCTCTGTCCTCAACTACATTCCTTAAGGACTAGGCCACCAACCAGTTAAGCATTACATGTTGACTGAACATTTACTTGCTTGGGGGATAACTGGTGGAGTAGATAAAATATATAAAAACCAAGACGTTAAATAACTTGCATGGAAAAAGTTGTTTCACAGCCAAGAGGAGCCTGAGGAGACATTATGATTGAATGTACTGTGATGTCCAGATGGGCTCCCAGAATGGAAAAGGACACTGGATAAAAACTAAGGGACTCTACATCATGTATGGACTTCAGTTAACAACAATATATCAACATTGGTTCATTAATTGTAACAAATATACCATACTAACTTAAGATGCTGTTTATACATGGAACTGAGCACTGGCAATGTGGGAAATCTCTGTTCTGTCTTGGCAATTTTTCTGTAAATCTAAAACTGTTCTAAAAAAATTAGTTTTCTTTAAATGAGTTAATGACTAAATAGGGGTAAACCCAGGCCCTTGATTCCCAGGCCCCCTTGCTTTTCCCAAAGGCAGGAGTTTGCAATCTGTTTGTGCCCTGGAGGCCTTTGGCAGCCTGGAGGAGAGTGACTGCATAAAAGAGACAGGATTACAAAGGAAATAAATACTATTGAAATACACTTATCCAAATACTAGGTTGCTCAGGAAATGTACTGAAATACAGTTATCAAAATAGTAAAAAATGAACTTTGTGATATGGTAATATGTGTTGCTGTTAATGCATCAAATACAAGATCTAGCGACAGGTTGATTACCTGCTGTAATTTTGAAATGTGATAAGTATAAATGATAGTTCAAGGTGCCTGCACCTACTGAATATATGAAAATATTTTTTATTTCTATTGGTGCAAAGTCACAAGTACTAATACTACTGTGGTTCATTGACTATATTCATAATTTAAGGAAAAATTTAAATTTCAGTTTACATTGTGGGGAAAAAAAAGTTGTCCCATCTAAGTTTATAGGCCCCACATACCTCCACCATCTCCAGCATTCCGTGCACAGTCCAGGAGTTAGTGATCCCTGGGTTGAGAAAGTACTTGTGCTTGCAGCCTCTCTAAGGATAATAACAATCGAGGTTCTGGGAAATCAATGCTCATCTCAGTTTTGGATTTGCGTCTCCGTTGGGACACTTAAATCAATTTTTGGAAAAATGCGGTACTGCTGTGTCTCTCTCCTTTGCCCTGCACAGCCTCACCTGTGTCATCTTATTCTCCTCCCTGATCTGATGGTCTTGGTACTGGTATTTAAAAGTTAGAAATGAATCTGAATGTTTATCATTTTTTTGTTATTCACAGTGTGAATCTAAACTTTTCTCTAGTCTGTGTATATTTTCTTCCTGTTCTAACTCTCCAGGTAACAAGTTCCACATGCTTAACTGGTGCTGTATATCGGAGCACTTTCTTTAACTTGTCCATAACCTCTGCACATAACGTTTTCTCTGAGGAAGAGTGAAAAACAGTCCATATTCAAATCAAGTTTCTAAAGAACTTGTTTTTATAAATACTGTTAACTTGTGGTCAGTTTACACCTTATCAGTCACGGATTCTTAAATATCCCTCTGGGATGTGGCTTTCTAAATTTCTCTCTGCTGTCCCATCCCCTTCACCAAGTTACTAGAAAGAGAAATCGCATGGTATCCAAGCTATACCACCCCAAAAATGCGTAGTACCCTGCCCAGAAATGCCTGGTGACTAGCAGCTTGGTAATGCCAAGCAAAATTTTATAGGCAAACACTTAGAAGTATTCCCCTGATGGCTTTCTTCATCTTTACACAAACTTACCTGTTGATGGTATCTGTCAGTGCCTCCTTCCCAGCAGAGCAGTGTTGGCCCCACAAATCGGAATTTCTGTCTGCTGAGAACGGAGCCTGGCAACCATTCAACCACAAGCAGTCTGAAAACACTTACCTGCCTAAACCGATCTTCCTTTTGACAGGCCGGCTTGGGTTGCCAAGCTTGGAGACGTCTCAAACGATGTGTTTTGTTTCTGAAAAACATAATTAATCTATGAGATTAAAGTCTGACAAGATGTCATCAAGCCGTCTTTTCTTTTGTTTTATTATGAGCAAATTTGCATAAGCAATTTAATATCATAAGTCTGAAAAAGATTAAATGAATTCAAGGGAGCTGATTGACTTGATTTTGTTTAATTTCGACCAGATGCTTCCAACCAATTATTAATTTTTGGTCATCTCGTCATGTTAAAATACAGATATGTGGATTTACAAGAGCAAAGGCTGTTTGCTTTTATTTTCCTACTCAAGCAGAAATTTGCCTGGGCTTGCAGAATATCAGTGCACTTAGATAAACTTGCTGTTTAGCTGCTTTCATCCTGAAATATAAAAATAATATATATGCCTGAGTGGATTTTTTACTTTTCTGTGAGCCAGTGCTGGGGGCTTATAAAAGAATGCTGCATCAGTAAAATGAAGCTCTACCTGGGCAAGCTTCATGCCAGTGGCAAAAACATCCCGCTGCAACGCCTCCTCCTTCGTGGTTTCCGAGTCTATAGCCATACACGCAAAGCAAAGTGGAGAAATGAGGTCAGCCTGGATAATTTCGGCACCCACCCCAAGAAGAATCAACTTTTTCTCTTCTCCTAAAAGAAGAATGAGAGTGGGGATTTGCAGGGAACACAGACTGGCTGCGGAAAGAGCCAGAGGGTAATGCAGAAGCTAAGGGCTGGAGTCAGGCAGGCTTTGGGACAGACAAACTAAAGACAGCCGCTCCAGATTCCCCCTTATTCTGGAGGCTCTGGGGTGCCAGACCAACGTCAGGCTGCAATAGATATGAATGTTTGATGCTGATTTTCTTCTTCTTGTTTCTGAGAAGAAAAAAAAAACTGTTAACAATAAACCTTTTTTCATTTGAACTCTTCTTTATGGCCTACAATTATCTTAGAGCTGTGAGTCCTTATCTTTTTGACCTAACCAATAATATTGTGTTGAGACCTCCACAGAGATGCCCACTTATAAATGTGCCAGGTTAAGGCTATTAAAAACATCGCTTCTCCTGTATCACTTTCATTTCATTAAAAATAAAATGATATTTTAATGCTAAAAAATAAAGATAAGGAAGGGCATGATCTAAGAATAAAGAACAGTTGTTTTAGTAAGTTTTATGAAAAATTCATTAAGTACCCTTTTTTGGTTTGTTTTGGGTTTGTTCATTTGCTTTTTAATTTCACCACTGTCTAGTCTAAGTTTTAGGAATTATTGCTGTAGGGTATAATTTGGCTCAGACAAAATATCAGGAAATAGTGGGCAAGCCTGTAGCAGCCATAAGCATGTGCCTCTCTCAGGAGTGTGACTGAGAGAAGGCTGCAGGCAGGCCTACTTCCCACCAGCTGCCCCCAGCCCCCAGCTGCACACTGCAGGAGTGATAAGGCAGGCGCCTTCTGGCAAGATGCGGGACTCCTCTGAGGAGTGACTCTGGCTGAAGTACTCCCCTTGGGTTGGTAGAAGCTTTCTCAGAACTGAGCTGCACTCTGAGACTCTTCCTACCCATCCCTCCTCCCTTCCCTCTCTCCTTCACAGGGAGGAGCCACACCTGCAGAGCAATGTTGGTGTTCTCCACCCCTCCCCCAGCTCCTTCCCCTTTTTCTCTTGTGGGTTGAATCTCTTACAGGTTGAATTCTGTCTAGGTGACTGTTTCTCAGAGCACCTGAACTAAGACAAGGCCCTCTCCCATCCACTGCTTCATTCACTTGTGCCTCACACTGCCACTGAGAGAATTCAAGGGTGGGTGTAATGAACAAGAGACTTGGGCACCTATCATCTATGCCAAAGCTAGAACTGGCGGCCAGAAATTCCAGTTCCTAGACTAAATTTCCCATTGCATCACAAGATTTCTCCTGAAGGAATTCCTTCTCAATGCAGAGAATCCTGTGTGAGAAGAAATATCTAGGTTATGAGCACTCCAGTGATTTTTCCAAGGAGAATTTCCCAGCGGCTGTTCCATCTCTCCAGATGAGTGGTTTTCAGATGTCCTTAAGCCATTGACTCCTTTCCTCAAGTTAAATCCTTACTGAAGGTCAACAGGTAACAGCAGGAGGCAGGTCTGAGGCACAGTTGGGATGGCAGGTGAAGTGGCCAAATAGAGTTCTGATGTCAACTGCTGGGCCTTCTGCCTCCTCACGTGCATTCACTGCTGCTGAGATGCCCGTTCCAAGAACCCCTGAGCTCTACCAAGCCCCATAATGAAAGCCCTGCTTAGACCATTGATTTGCAAGTAGGGTTTCATGGAGAGGCTCTCTCGGTGTAGTCTCATGGGAGAAAGAAGGTCAAGCCAGGGGACTCTGGCTCCTAGGCTTCCTCAGAGGAGCCACTTTGCTTTTATCTGTGTGTCTATAATTCCTCATAAGATTTACTTTGAAGCAAGTGTTCTGTAGCCAACAAAAAAGTTCAAAAAGCCCCTGCTGCAGGCCACTGTTACAGAAAGAATCGCTTATAAAGTGTGATCTTTTTTCCTTACAATCCCCACCATTTGATTTATCTCAGCGTGGTCCGGCTGAACTGATAGGGAGTTCTGCAGCCAGCCAGATAAAGGAGCCCTCCTCTCCTCTGGGCCTGGTCCCTTAGTCACAGGACCAGGTCATTAGCTGCCCTGGTTTGGCAGTCAGAGCAATCTATCCTCAGGTACGCTCACCAAGTGCTCTCGCTGCACGTCCTGCCCTTCTGCTGTTGCCCTTCCTGGAAATGCTTTTCTCCCAGATGTCTACCTGTCTACCTCCCTCACTTCCCTCATGTCTGTCCAAGTGTCACCTCAGACCCCCATGATGACACTACATAAAATAACAATGCCCCTCATCTCCAGCACCCCACCTAGCCCCACCATCTTTTCCTCTCTACCTTACTCAGCTTTCCCCTTCTCCACAGTATCTATCCCATCTGACATATTGGATATTTACTTATCGACTCCCTCCCTTCACAAAAATGAAAATCCTACAAAGGCAAGGAGTTTCTCTTCAGAGCTACGTCCTCAGTGCTTAGAATAGTGCCTGACACAAAGAAAGCACTGGAACACTTGTTGAATGGTTAAATGAACAAATGAGTGGTACCATGGAGTTTTTCAAGCAAAAATGGTATATTCAGGATTGCATCTGTGTAACAGGAGAGAGGAGTTGGTTAGGGGAATCTGAGCTGCGAAAAAGAAGGGTAGTGGAAGGTCTTTGCCATGTCCAGTGAGGTAGCCTGCATGTCATCTTTTACTCCAGAGTTATGGCAACCATTTGTCCAGGACTTGGAGATCAGACCTGACTTCCAATATTCTATTGATTTCCCCTATAATTAATCTAATTCCTTCCAGATTCTATAACAGCAACATTGGATTTAAAAAATATGTAGTCACTATATCCATATGCATACATATTTGCGAATTCCAGGTCTACAAACACATACAGCAAAACTCTGATATACATATGTTTGTCTTTATATTTAAAAGACTCGAGACATCTTACATACTGAGTTTTTGTTTTTCTGGCCACAGTGAAGTCATTGTTGATTGTTAATCTGGTTGAGTCCCTCTGCCACTGAACTTCTGCAGGAAATCTACAGTGATGCTTCAACCCGTCATTCAAAGACAGGCGCCTTGCAAGCTGGAATATTCTACCAGAATATTATATTATTAATCCATTAACATTATTGACATATGAATATTATTAACATATTAATAATATTTATTAGTGTATTGTGTTGCTAATATATTCTGCCAGAAGCACACTAGGATTTAATCCCAGGCCACAGGAATCTGCACCTCCCACTTAAGAGAATCCAAGATAGACTGTTCTAGGTAGTAGCCCAAGGGACAAAAGTCCTTGAGCAAACCAATCAAATTAAAAGGAGATTACCAAGACACACTTTGTAGACAATTCAGATAGCTTCTTCTGGTACTCTAAATCCCTCTTTCATAGCATTAGCTTTCTTTAGGAGTTAATACAATGGTGGAAATAAGGAAGAGTTCAGGAGAAGCAGCACAGGCCAAGGGAACCAAACTATCTGAATCTTGTTTTGACTCTCTCTTGGTCCTACATTGTCATTTTGCTTCTGCTAGATTGGCTTTCTCTAGGTTTCCTTTTTGTTTTTCCTCTTAAAAGAGGAAAACTTCATATTTCCTTCCCTTTAAGAAAAGGAGAGAAAGAAAATCTCTTTATGAGCAGAAACCCTGTCTTATGTGTCTTTGTCCAGAGTCCATACTCAATAAATGTTTGTTGAACTCAAGCTGTCCTCTCCCCTGTAAGAGGTGAAGGCATGCAGAATGCTTTTGTACTTGCAGGTTAGGCAGCTGAGGCAGGCCTTGATCGTGACTTGAAGCCCTTCTTTGACTTCTTTATTGGAAGTAGGTTTCATTCTGTCTTAGATTTTTAGGAACAATAGAGTAGCAATGATCTGGTAGGAAGACAATTAACAATCGCCTTCAGATAACTCTCAGCTCTCTCTCTCTGTCTCTCTCCTGTTTACACTCTGCCTCTTTCTCCATATTTCATATTTCCAAAACTTCTTATCAAAAGCACAAAGACCCAGTGCTAGGATCTCATTATTGAAGAGCCCAAGGTCCTTCTGTTGTGTTTTGATGGAACTCATCCAAGTGTTTGTTTTTCACCAGGGGTTAGATATGAAATTGATCCCTTCAACATCTAAGGGAATCCAGGGAACTCAAACTCCATCTTCTTTGGGTGGTTTCATAGAATCCCCACATGCACACCTGCCTACCTGCATTTTTTCTAGTTTTATTTATTTACTTATTTATACTGTTGCTGAGACACCCTCCTATACCCTCTCCTCCCCTGGGCCCTGAGGCGGAAGGAGAGATTCAGATGTGTTACACTTTCTCTTCAGTCGGTCTTTTGGTTACTATAGGAACGATTTTCATCTCATTTTTTTAAAGTTAATTTTCTTTGTGATTCAGAAAGCTTCTGGATTCCATTAAAATCACCAGGCCAATTCTCTGGGTCACAGAATTTTAGAGCTAAAGTGGATTATAGAATTATCTAGCCCAACTCTTTTATGTTATATATTAATTCATTCAGGTTTTCAAAAAATACATATTCAGCATTTACTATGTGCCAGGCACTGTGGGCTAGTTACTAAGGTCACATTCTTTCAAGAAAAAGAAATACATGAGTACTAACCAGTGCAACTCAAGTACAAAAGAAGGGTCCCCATCTGCCTGGGGGGACCAGGGAGAGCTGACATAGAAAAGAGCACCTGGAAAGGTTCAGGTGCTTGATGCTGGTTGTGTGTTCCTCCTATTCTGTGTCAGGCTCTGCTCCAAGTGCCTTCGTCTAAGAACTCCTTCATGCCTTACACAACCCTGTGAAGTCGAAACTATTGTCATCTCTGCTTTAGAAGTGGGGAAACTGAGGTACAGAGGGGCTAAGTAACATGCCCAAGTAATGTATCATTAAATGGCAGAGCCAAGAGTGCACCACCCAGCATCCATCCTTTTAACCACTGTGCATCCTGACGCTTTGAGTTCTCCAAATTTCCCGAACTCAACACCAGTAAGCCCAGATTGAATCAAGGTGTTCTGATTCCCAGGCCAGCATTAAATTCTAACTCCTGAGACCCCAGAGTAAGTGTCTGTTTTTTCTAGTTGTCTGTCAGAGGCCAACGACTCTCAAAGCAGCTTCTTAAAAGGTAAGACATCCCCTGGAATAGCAGCCTTGGGGGCCTTGTTTAGCAGTGTCAGGGCTGGGGTAGGGGAGTATGACAAACAAAGGCTGAACTTCCATTAAACAAAAATGTACTGTGAGCAAAAGCCTGGTGTGTTTGGGTGAATAGTGAATTTCTACCACAGGCAAGGTATAATAATAATCAGGTTTGCAAAATCCTTAGCCAGACTCCACTGGCCTCTCTCAGATAGAAATGCACAGACAGATAAAAGACTGCGTTGTTCAGGTTTTATTTTAATCTTTGCCTTCCTGCCTGTGGTCTTAGAGGCCTTAGTATTGAAAGCAAATGATATTTCTACCTCCTCGTTCCCAGGGCCAAAATTTGCATTTTAATTTTGGAACACTTAGGGAAAAATCAAATGAAATGCTTTATTTACTTTTTTGAGACTTTTTTTCTTCTTTCCAGGAATAAAGCCTATTGCTTACTGAGTTGTAGACTAAATACTTTAAGTCCTAAGGCAGCACTGGTTACTGGAGCCATAGAAAATGTGTTTGTGCTTTGCCCTGGAGGAAGGAACACGGCTTCAAGGGGCTCCAGTGTGGAATGGATCATATCAGAGCACAGGACTTAGTTTACCTTGAACTGAACTTCAAATCAGGAAGTTTATACATAAAGAAGCAGAAATACACTTTAGTAAAGATGTGCTGAGAGCCCTACTTTGGTAAGGAAAGTTACTGATGTGCATTTTTGTCATCTTCTTAGCAATTTTCTAAACTATGAAAATGAGGACTACATAACTACTAGCACGTAATTCTTAGAGTTGTTTACCCAACTTAACTTCCACTCACCTAGGTAAGAAGGCCATATGGTTTATCATCCAAGCTGGACACTTAGAAAGTGTCGATGAAAATAATCCATAAGCAATCTATAAAAGAAAATTTGGGTGAGTTTATTCTGAGCTTAAATCTTAGGATTATAACCCGGGAGAGTCTTTCCACAAAGGAACAGAGCACTCCAAAGAAGTGGGGTACATAGTGTGGTTATATACCCTCAAAGAGTATATTTCACATATGATTGAAATGTCCCTTTTATGATAGTCACGAGACTGCTCTGTCAGCACAGCGATTGATGGAAATGGCAGAAAGGTCTGCCATCTTAGTGAACGCCGCGGGGGTGACAGGTGTGTTGCCTCGGGCTGGGCGGTCACAGATGAGCGCTGCGATCGGTTCCCAGCCTAAAGAAAGATGCTTAATCTTTAAGGAGATGCCAACGTTGGGAGGGGGAGAGAAGTTGCACCTTTATCTCAAAGGCCTTTTGCTCTTGCCATAGGGAATCTCTAAAGCAGATATACAGTGCATGCTCAACGGCCTCGGTCAGGCCCTTTTGGAAAGACAAAGTCAGGCCAAATTAGGTTTACACAAAATGGCTTCCTCATATACTCCAATATATCCTATTACTTGCCATTTTTATTTGTCAAAAGCATGAGCGCTATTATTAATTATATTGGGACAAGGTATAAGCCAGGACTGAACCAGCAAACTAGCATGAAAGATGAGCTTAATCATGGACAAAATTCCCTTTTCCAGCAAAGAAAGTGAAGCAGCATTGTGTCTGCAGCCAGAGCATGATGGCAAGTGCAGAGCCAAATGAACAAAGGATCAGGAAGAGGAGGTTTTCCACTTGGGACTACTTTGAATGCAGAAATTTAGAGCTGGAAAGGAGAGTGCAATTATCTAGTTCATCCAGATGAGGAAGTAAAAAGGAATTAGGGACACATGTAGGCTCCATACAAAATAGAGACAGAATCCAGGTTTCCTGTCTCAGCTACATCAAGCTGTCTCTTGGGCAGTTTCTGAGGCTCAACTGTCAGCTGAGTGGCTAAGGACTGACCCAATGGGCAGAATGTTATGGGTCAGTCATTTCCTTCCTAGCATCAGTGCTCCTGCCCACCCTCCTGTGAAATGCCCTCTGCATTTTCTACCAGCTCTGACAATAAGAACACCTTTAGCTCTCCTTGTTGAAGAACTGGTAGATAATAACACTAGAGGGTAATAGCACCAATCATCTGAGCGATGCACTTGGAATTGAGCAGGCCTGTTCTCATTAATTAGCAATTCATTAATCATTTATCCAGAAAACCTCTTACCACTCATCATCACCTGGCAGAAAACAGAAGTCTAAGAATAATGACACATAGGACAGGTCAGTTTTGATGGGACACAGAAATGTCTCTAGGGCGTATGATACTGTAAATAAAAGCAGGTAATAGAGGACGTTCAACAGAGTGCCTGAGATAACAAGGGTGGGCTATATGAAGGCTCTGAATGTTAGGGCAAGGATGGCTGACGGGACTGAGAAGGACATGAGAAGGGAGGAGAAAGGTTCAGAAGACAAATTTTTCATGCTGCCTAACCTAGCAAAGAGATATGTTAAGGCTTCTTAAAAGTTAATTAGAAACATGAGCTCGCACATGGAGCGGGTGTGGGGTGCCCAGAGCAATCAAGAGTGTTTTCTCTGCCTTTGATTGATGGGCAAGAACTTAGGCATCAAAGACCAGGAGTTAATTATCCCCTTGAAGGCAGGTTCCACTGCGTGTCTCTCTCTAGCTCTTTAGTATTTCCCCGCAAGTCAAGGTGAGTTGGCAGGAAGAAGGAGATGAATTAATCCCAAATATAGAATTAATTTTTTTCTTATCACTCATGATTAGCACATTGTTTTATACAACGAGTGCAGGAGAATTGGAACGGATGCCTCTTGCAAATCTAAGAGGAGAAAATAATGAAGTCCTGGCATTGTTTAGAATGAAAGAGCAATTCTTTCTGGAGTGTCAGTTTATCGGTGGCAGTATCTTTGCTGCATGAAACCAATGTTTAGATGAAGATGGAAAAATTGAATCAGTCATTCAGAATTTTAGTCACACTATAATCTGTATCCCTTATTGCCTATTGCGTATTTGGGAGTTTATGGATGAGTATTTCAGTTTTCACTGAATGTTGAATGCTGTGGAAGATCGATAGCTCTGCAATGAGATCATAAAATATTTCTCAAGTCTTTTATATTGAATCTTCCAGAAGATCTACCGCTTCAGAAGTTCCCTTTTATTGGACAGGATGCAGTAAGTATGCATTAAGTATTAGTCTATTGCACCTGCTCTAAACTAGGATATGCATTTTGCATACATGCCTTTGGGAACCAGAAGCACTAGTACAGTGCTTTTCAAACTTTTTCGACTGCAACCCACATAAGAAATACATTTTACCTCCTGATCCAGTATATACACACATACACAAGTGAATCAAATGTTTCACAAAATGATGCCTTTACTATATAAGACGCACTCTGATATTTTCTAATTTTTAATGCTGGTCTTGTCTATAAAATTGACCACTTAGCTAGTATGTAATGACCCACTGTTTGAAACACAATGTTCTAGGAGGCTGTGAATCAGATACCTGAGATAAGTTTTGTGTTTTAATACTGATTTTCCATGAGACACTCTGCAAGCACTTTTTTGCACCTAGTTACCTGTGCTGCAAAATAGGAAAGCAAGGGCACTATATAAACAATGTCAAAACAAAGGCTTAGTCAATCTATTGCATGAAAGAAGGCAACTCAATTATTTTAAAAGTGGAGAATTGGTTTCTGCCTGAATGGACTGTTCAGATCTGTCAAAATGGTCAATGCTATAAACTTTTGTCTCCTATCTGCTCTGGAATTAATAAAATGACTGAGAAACACTCCAAATGGTTAAAAAAAAGAGATGTAAGAAATGAGGCTCAAATTAATTTCACATATGTGATTATCGTTGCTACAGTTTTAAAGTACAATCCTCCATCACTGGAAAAAGTCACCATTTCTTTGACTTTTCTTCAAAAGTAAAATACATTCAATCAATAGAATTCCATTTGATGGCCTTGTTTCATACTTGAATTTGGGTTGTCTGTGGTAACGTCGTTAATAAAAAACAAGGGATCTGGTTATTCATGGGTAGATTTTGGTACCTTTCTAAGAAATTGGATTAAATTAAAATATCTACTATCTGAGTTTTCAGTGTAAAATACAGCACACATTCAATAATGGCCCACCCAATAAAATATATCTGTTGAGCCACTGTTCTTCAGAAGGCTAAGCACATGGACCTACACACTTATTCCCTCACATTTTTATTGAGGACTTACTATTTGATAGGCACTAGAGTAGGCACTGTTAGAGCTGAATTAAGGCCTTTCTAGGCCCTAAGCACTGATAACCTTACTTCACATCCCTCTCCCCATGGTGCACACGCCAAAGATAATTTTAAATAAAAAACAATATTAAAATGTAAAATGTGTAAAGACATTATCAGAATTCTTTTTCCCATACCCCCATCATAACTACTTTGATAGTTTTTGAAAACCTCATTTTTTTCAGGATCTTTTTCTTCTCATTTTTTGGTGCCTGTGTTTTTCTTGTTCCCTACCTATGTCTAGTCTGCCTATTGCACATCCAGCCTGGACATTGTAACTTCAGAGATAAAAGACCTTCTCTCTGTCTTCAGTGACGGCATAGTCCAGTGAAAAAGAAAACACTTATAATGCAAGAGGTCTTAAATCATCATCCACCTGCACAGAAAGCCTGACTAGTGTACTTTTCTGTGAAAGCCTCTCACCATTAACTGTGATGATAGCAGTAGATTATTCATAAGTGCCCTTCATCAGGTTGAAGGAGTTTTCTTTTTATTGCACTAGGAATGCTAAGAATTTTTATTAGGAATAGATGTGGGGTGTTATCTAATTCTTTTTCTGCATCTACTGAGATGGTCATATGGTCTCTTAATATGATGAATTATAGAGATTGATTTTCAAGCATTAAATAAACCTTGCACTCTGAGGATAAACCCCATTTGGTTGTGAGGCATTATCCTTTTACTACATTATTGGATTGGATTTGCTAGGTTGGTTAACAATTTTTGCATCTATGTTCATGAGGGATAGTGGTCTGCAGTTTTCTTGTAATGTCTTTGGCTTTGCCATAAAGACAATAATGGCTTCATGGAATGAGTTGGGAAGTGTTCCCTCCTCTTTAATTTTCTGGAAGAGAATTGGTATCACATAGTATTCATTAAATGTTTGGTAGAATTCTCCAATAACACCATCTGGACCTGAAGTTTTCTTTGTGGGAAAGCTTGAAAATTCAATTTATTTAATAGACAGGCCTAATAAGATTCTCTATTTCTTCTTGAGAACCTTAGTAGTTCATGTCTTTAAAAGAATATTTTTCATCTCGTCTAAGTTGTCATATTATTGGCATAGAGTTATCCATAATAATCCCTCATTATCATTGTAATATTTGTAGGACCTGAAGTGATGTTATCTCCCTCATCCTTAATATTGGTAATTTGTCTTCTTTCTTTTTTACTCTGACCAGTCTGGGTAGAGGTTTATCATTTTTATGACTCTTCACGAAAAACAAGCTGTGGGTTTCATTTATTTTTCAGTTTCATTGATTTCTATGCTTCTGTGTATGATTTCCTTTCTTCTGCGTACTTTGAATTTAATTTGCTTTTCTTTTTCCAGTTTCTTAAGGTGAGAGTAGAGGTCATTGCCTCTGAGACGTTTCTTCCCTTCTAGTACAGGCATTTTAGCGCTATAAACTTTCCTTACGCTCTCCTTTACCTCCAGAAATTTTGATATGTCATATTTTCATTTTTATTCAGTTGAAAATAACTCTCTAATTTCACTTTTGATTTATTCTTTGACTCGTGGGTTATTTAGAGGGATGTTAGTTTCCTTATAACTAAATTCTCTAATTCCATTCTCATTTTCATTTGCCTAATTGCATTAGGGAATTTTCAGATATCTTTCTATTATTGATATTTAATTCCATTTTATTCAAAGAACACGATTTCTTTGCTGGACTTGAATCCTTTTAAATTTTTTGAGACCTTTTTTTTATGTCCCAGAATGTGGTTTTCTTGGCAATGTTCTGGATTTAATCGAAAAGAATGTTTATTCTTTTGGTTTTGAGTGGAATGTTGCACAAACACCAATTAGATCGTGTGGCTTGGCATTAAGTTTTCTATATCCTTACTAATTCCTGTCTACTTGGTCTATCTGTTATTGAGAGGGAGTACTGAAATCTTGACTATAATTGTGGATTTACCTATTTCTCCTTGAGTTCTATCAGTTTTTGCTTCATGTATTTTGACACTGTTATTAGATGTTGAGATGTTTAAAATTGTGTCCTCTTGATGAACTGATCACTTTTAACAGGTTTATTGAGATATAATTAACATACCATACAGTTCACACTCTTACATTGCACAATTCAGTGGCTTTTAGTATATTCACTGAGTTTTGCAACCATTCCTACTATCTAATTTCAGAACATTTTCATCACCCCAAAAAGAGACCACATACCCATTATGAATAACTTCCCATTCTCTCCTCCTCCTCCGCCAAGTCCCTGGCAACCACTATTCTACTTTCTGTCTCTATTGATTTGTTATTTTGAACACTTCATATAAATGAATCACATAGTATGTGGTCTTTTGTCACTGGCTTCTTTCACTTAGCTTAAAGCTTTTAATGTTTATCCATGTTTTAGAATGTATCAGGACTTAATGTCTTTATATTGCAAATAATATTCCATCATTATGGATAGGCTACATTTTGCTTATCCATCTATCAGTTAATGAACATTTGAGTTGTTTCTATGTTTTGCCTATTATTAATAATGCTGCTATAAACATTCATGTACAAGTTTTTAGGTGGATATATGTTTTCATTTCTCTTGGGTATATACATAAGAGTGAAATTTCCAGTTAACATTTTGAGGAACTTCCACATGTTTTCCAAAGTAGCTGCACCATTTTACAACAACCAGTGATGTATGAAGATTCCATTTTTTATACATCCTCATCAAGACTTGTCATTGGCTCTTAAAAACTTTAGCTATCCTAGCGAAGGTGAAAAGTCATCTCATTGTAGTTTTGATTTGTATTTCCGTGATTACTAATGATGTTGAGCATCTTTTCATGTGCATATTCATTATTTGTGCATCTTTTTAGGAAAAATCTCTATTCAAATCCATTCTTTTTTTTTTTATTGCAGTAACACTGGTTTATAACCTTATATAAATTTCAGGTGTACGTCATTACGTTTTGATTTCTGTGTGGATTAAATCGTGTTCACCACTCAAAGACTAATTACAATCCATCCCCAGACACATGTACCTAATCACCCCTTTCACCCTCCTCCCTCTCCCCTTCCCCTCTGCTGACCGCCAATCCAATCTCTGTCTCTATGCGATTGTTTGTTTTTGTTTTTATCTTCTACTTATGAGTGAGATCATATGGTATTTGACTTTCTCCCTCTGACTTATTTCGCTTAGCATATTACCCTCAAGGTCGATCCAAGTTGTCACAAATGGCCAGATCTCATCATTTCTTATGGCTGAGTAGCATTCCATTGTGTTTATATACCACATCTTTTTTATCCATTCGTCCCTTGATGGGCACCTGTGTTGCTTCCGAGTCTTGGCTGTTGTGAATGCTGCAATGAACATAGGAGTGCGTGTATCTTTATGCATTCGTGTTTTCATGATCTTTGGATAAATACCCAGCAGTGGAATAGCTGGATCATATGGTAGATCTATTCTTAATTTTTTGAGGAATCTCCCTACTGTTTTCCATCGTGGCTGCACCAGTTTGCACTCCCACCAGCAGTGTACGAGGGTTCCCTTCTCCCCACATCCTCTCCAACAGTTATTTCCTGTCCTGTTAATTATAGCCATTCTGATGGGAGTGAGGTGATATCTCATGGTAGTTTTGATTTGCATTTCCCTGATAGTAATGTTGAACATCTTTTTATGTGCTTCTTGGCCATCTCTGTATCTTCTTTAGAGAAATATCTGTTCAGATCTTTTGCCCATTTTTTAATTGGTTTGTTAGTTTTTTTATTGTTGAGATGTATGAGTCCTTTGTATATTTTAGATATTAACCCCTTATCAGATATATGGTTTACAAATATCTTATCCCAATCATTAAGTTGTCTTTTCATTTTGTTGATGGTTTCCTTTCCTGCACAAAAGCTTTTTAGTTTGATGTAGTCCTATTTGTTTATTTTTTCTATTGTTTCCATTGGCTGGTCAGACATGGTACTTGAAAATATGCTGCCAAGACCAATGTTGAAGAGCATACTGCCCATATTTTCTTCTAGAAATTTCATGGTTTCAGGTCTTACATTCAAGTCTTTAATCTGTTTTGAGTGTGATGTAAGATAATGGTCTACTTTCATTCTTTTGCATGTGGCTGTCCAGTTTTCCCAACACATTTATTGAAGAGACTTTCCTTTCTCCATTGTATGTTCTTGGCTCCCTTGTCGAAAATTAGCTGCCCACAGATGTGTGGGTTAATTTCTGGGCTCTCAATACTATTCCATTGAACTGTCTGTTCTTGTGCCAGTACCATGTTTTTTGGTTAACATATTCAAATCTTTTCTTAATTGGGTTATTGGTCTTCTTATTGCTGAGATGTGAGAGTGCTTTGTTTATTATGCATACAAGTTCCTTAACATATATATGTTTTGCAATATTTCTTCTCATTCTATGGGTTGTCTTTTCACTTTCTCAGTGGTGTCCTTTGAAACACAAAAGATTATAATTTTGATGAAGTTCGATTTCAATACTTTTTCTTTTGTCTCTTGTGCTTTTAGTGTTATACCTAAGAAACTCTTGCCTATTCAAAGGCCAAAAATATTTACTCCAATGTTTTCTTCTAACAGTGTTATAGTTTTAGCTATTACATTTAGGTCTATTATCCATTTTGTGTTAATTTTTGTGTATGGTATCAGGAAGGGTTCCAATTCATTCTTGTACGTGTGAATATCCAGTTGTCCCAGCACCATTTCTTGAAAAACTATTTTTCCCCACTGACCATTCTTGGCAATACGTCTATCCTTATGCCAGGACCACACTGTCTTTGTTACTATAGATTTGCATTAAGTTTAAAAATTGGGAACTGTGAGTCCTCCAACATTTTTTTCTTCTTTAAAATTGTTTGGCTATTGTAGAACTCTTGAATTGCTATGAGAATTTTAGGATCATCTTGACAATTTCTGAAAAAAAAAAGAAGCTGGGATTTTGATAGGCATTGCATTCAATATGTGAACATGCAGCCCAATTTTGGAAATATTGCCATCTTAACGCAATTATGTCCTCCAATCCATGAATATGGGATTTCTCTTCCTTTACTTAGATTTTCTTTACTTTCAACAATATTTTGTATTTTTCAATGTACAACTCTTGTACTTCTTTGTTGAATTTATTCCCTAATTATTTTTAATACTATGATAAATGAAATAGCTTCATAATTTCAAGTTGCTCATTGTTAGTGTATAGAAATACAATTGATTTTTGTATATTGATTTTGTACTCTGCAACCTAGTTAAACTCACTTGTTACTTTTAGAATTTTTTTGTATATTGTTTAGGGTTTTCTATGTGCAAGATTATGTCACCTGCATACAGAGATAGTTTTACATCTTTTCCAATGTGGATTTTTATCTCCTTTTCTGGACCAGTTTCCATGGCTAGAACTTCCAATGCAATGTTGAATAGAAGTGTCAAGAGTAAAAATCCTTATCGTTTTTCCGTCTCAGAGGAGACCATTCAGTCTTTCACCAGTAAGTATGATGTTAACTGCAGGTTTTTGCTAGGTGTCCTTTATCAGGCTGAAGAAGTTCCCTTCTATTCCTAGTTTGATAAATGCTTTGTAATGAGAGGGAGCTGGATTTTGTTTCTGTATCTATTGGGATGTTCATGTGGTTTTTGTACTTTATTCTATCAATATGGCATATTACATTGATTGATTTTCAGATGTTAAGCCAATGTTGCATTCTTGGGCTAAATCCCACTTAGTTGTGGTAGATAATTCTTTTTATATGTTATTGGACCTGAACAGCTAGTGTTTTGTTGAGGACTTTTGTGTCTATTGCCATAAGGGGAATTGATCTGTAGGTGTCTTTACTTGTGATGTCTTTGTCTAGTTTCAATATTAGGGAATACTGGCATCTTATTTTTGGGGAAAAGTTTGTGAAAGATTCATAGCAAATGAATCTTCTTTAAGCGTTTGGCAGAATTCACCAGTGAAGCCATCTGGGCCTGGATTTTCTTTGCGGAAAGTTTTAAAGAACTCCTTCAACCTTCCTTGTTATAGGTCTATTCAGACTTTCTTGTTTTTTCTTGAGTCAGTTTCTGTGGCTTCTGTCTTTTTAAGAATTTGTTCTTCTCATCTTGGTTATCTAACTTGTTGGCAAAGAGTTATTCACAGCATTCTCTTCTATGTGTCTTTGTCTCTGTAAGGTCAGTAGTGGTGTCCCTTCTCTTATTCATGATTTTAGTAAAAGTCTCATTTTTTTCTTGGCAAGTCTAGTTGCAGATTTGTCTGTTTTGTTAGTTAACAAGAATGAACTTTTAGTTTCACTGATTTTTCTCTATTGCTTTTCTATGCTGTACTTTATTTTTCCTCTAAGCTTTTTTATTTCCTTCCTTCTGTTTGGTTTATTTATTTTTCAAGTTTCTTAGGGTAGAAGGCTAAGCTATTTGGGGTTATTTTTTTTAATGCAATTTACGGTTACAAATTTCCTTCTGAGTACTGCTTTAGCCTCATACCATATGTTTTGTGACGTTATGCTTTTGTTTTTGTTCATCTCAAACTATTTTCTAATTTCCCACATGACTTCTTCTTTGACACATTTATTATCTAGTAGTCTGTTTGATTTCTACATATTTGTGAGTTTCCCAAATTTCTTTGTTATTAATTTCTAACTTAATTTCAAGTGTCCAGAGAACATATTTTGTATGATTTGAGTCCTTTTAAATTTACTGGCGCTTGTTTTAGGTCCTAACATATGGTCTATTCTGGCAAATGTTCCATATATATTTGAGGAAATCTATATTCTTTTGTCGTTGTGTAGAATGTTCTATAGATCCAGTTGGATTATATTGTTTTTCAAGTCTTCTGTGTTCTGGTTGTTCTTCTGGCTGGTTGTTCTATCTATTTTTAGAAGTGGGATGTTAACGTCTGCAACTATTTTGTTGAATTGTCTATTTCTTCCTTGAATTCTTTCAGTTTTTGCTTCATCTATTTTGTGGCTCTATTGATAGCTGAATATAGATTTATAATTGTTGTGTCTTCATGATGTATTGATCCTTTTATCATTATTAAATATCCTTCTTTGCCTCTAGGAACTATTTTAGTCTTAAAGTCTATTTTGCTGATATTAGGTTAGGCACTCCAGCTCTCCTTTGGTTATGGTTTGCATGGTGTATCTTTACCCATCCTTTTACTTTCAACCTATTTGTGACTTTGAATCCAAACATGTAGCTCTTGTAATATCTGCATAGTTGAATATGGTTTTATGTTCATTCTACCAATTTTTGCCTTTTGATTGAAGTGTATAGCCCATTTACATTTAACTTAATAACTGATAGGGTAGTTTTAAATCTGCCATTTTGCTATTGTTTCTTATGCCTTTTTTGTTCTTCATTCCCTCTATTATTGCCTTCTTTTGTGTCAAGTATATATTTTCTAGTGTACCATTTTAATTCCCACTTTGTTTCTTTTACTATAGTGTTGAGTTATTTTACTAGTGGTTCCCTAGGAGATTAAAACTAACACCTTAACTTAAAGTAATCTAATTCCAATTAATACCAACTTAATTTCAATAATATATAAAAACTTTGCTCCAATAGACCTCTGGCATCTCCCCTCTTCTTTGTGCTGTTATTGTCAATCAAATGAAATCTTATACATTATAAGCCCATCATAGAGTTTTTTAACTATTGCTTTATGCTGTTGTATTTTTAAATCAGATAGAGAAGAAAAGAATTACAAACAAAAGTATATTTATAGTGTTTTTATATTTACCTGTGTATTTACCATTATTTGTGCTTTTTATTTTTTATGTGCATTTGACTCATTGTCTAGTGTTCTTTTATTTAAGACTGAAAGACTCTAGTTTTTATATTAGGGCAGGTCTTCTAGTGATGAATTCTATCAGTTTTTGTTTGTCTGGAAATGTCTTAATTTCTCCTTCATTTTTGAAGGATAGTTTTGCTGGATATAGAATTCTTTGTTGACTGCCTTTTTCGTTTATCACTTTCAATATGTTGTCCTACTACCTTCTGGACTGTATGATGTCTAGTGAGAAATCAGCTATTAATCTTATTGAAGACTCCTCAAACGTGATGAGTTGTTTTCTTCTTGCTGCTTTTAAGATTTCTCTTTGTCTTTGTCTTTGTCTTTTGACAGTTTTACTCTAACGTACCTACATGTACATTTTGTTGAGTTTATGCTACTTGAAGTTAATTGAGTTTCTTGAGTGTATAAATTAATTGGGTTTTTTAAATCACATTTAGGAAGTTTGGGGCCACTATTTCTTCAAGTAGTCTTTATATACTTCCTCTCTCTCTTCTCTTTCCAAGACTCCATGTTAGTATGCTAGATGGTGTCCCACAGGTATCTAAGGCTTGTTTTTAAGGTTTATTATATGACACTATAACAGTGTTTTTTCTAGAGTTAGCCCTGCCCCATTACTGATTCAATAATCTTCTGAGTACTTTATCTATTGCTCTCTGAATTATAAGACTTTGCACTCTACTGGGGGTTTGGACATTAACTATTTCCAGTGTGAGATATAGGAATTGCTCCTTCTGCTCATTTCAGATAGTTCTTTTCCTCAGCTCTGCCTAGTTTTCTCAAATGCATATGCTGATTAGTATTCTGCTGAAGAACTGAATGGGACCTTCTTCAGAGATTCAGAGCTCCTTCTCTCCCTGTGCAACTTGTTAATCTATGGAACTCTGTCCTGTGAATTATAACTGCCTTGGTCTCCCCAGACTCAAAGCTCTGTCTCCTCAACTCAGATGATCACTGGGCTCTGCTCAGATTCTCATTTTCTGTTCTGTGGTCTGGAAACTCTCCAGGCAGTAATCTGGGACAATAGTAGAGCTTAGCTCATTTGTTTTCCTTCTCTCAGAGATCACTGGCCAATGTCTGAAAACTATTGTTTCATATATTTTATCCATTTTTTAGTTTCTTCAGCGGGGAAGAAAAGACAAGTACCTGTTATTCCAACTTTGCGGTAAGTTGAAGTTCTATTCCACTGAGTTTGAGTCACTTT
Organism: Equus caballus; assembly: GCF_041296265.1. Taxonomy (NCBI): domain Eukaryota; kingdom Metazoa; phylum Chordata; class Mammalia; order Perissodactyla; family Equidae; genus Equus; species Equus caballus. The sequence continues at coordinate 46,331,830 of NC_091704.1, forward strand.
CAGGGGAAATAATTGACAAAATCTGGTGACTAAGTGAATATAAGCATGAAGGCAATATTTTAGTCTTAAATAACTCCCTGTGTATAGCATTTATAACCAAGTACTTTACAGTATCTTGTTTATTAGTATTAACAACTTGCATTTGGTTAGCACTTTTTGCTGATTATCCCGATACTGTTATCCCTGTTATGGACTAAATGTTTGTGAGCCCCCAAAATTCATATGTCAAAACCCTAATCCCCAGATAGGGCCTTTGGGAGGTAATTAGGTCATAAGGGTGAGCCCTCATGATGGGATTAGTGTCCTTACAAGAAGAGACATGAGAGAGTTGACTTGTTCTCTCTCTCCACCATGCAAGGATACAAAGAGAAGATGGCCAACTGTGAACCAGAAGAACCCTCACCAAGAGCTCAACCATGATTGAGTTGGACTGACCTTGGACTTGTAGCCTCCAGAATTGTGAGAAATGAAGTTCTGTTATTTAAGCCACCCACTCTATGGCATCTTGTTATACCAACCTGAAATGAATAAGACAGTCTACTTCCACACTAGTGGAAGGGAGAGCTGGTGTGGTTAATTAGTATAACATCCTTACTATTAGCCAGCCAAGTGCCAACATGGAGTCCAAAAAACTATATATACAAAATAGAACTTTGCTTCAGAATTCTAACCCATGGAAGGCCCATAGAAAGATGGGGGTTTAGGTGGCTCCTCTTTCTTATTTAATTTTCAACTCCACCATGCCCCCTGCCAACAGCTGTCAATGGTCTTGCTCCTTTAGTCTCTACTCTCAAAGCCTACCTTCTTCCATGTTTTTGCCCTTTTCCTAATCGTTAGAGGATTTTTAAGGAAAGCCCTTCTTCAGACCCTCTTTTGTCTTTAATACCTCTGCTACTGTCCCAACCTTTGCTATGGCTTAAATGTGATTCTTCAATAAACAAAGTTGGTATTGCCTTTTACCCCACAGAAAAGTGGGTATACACCTTTCCCCAGAAAAAGGGTGGAAAATAACGGGGTATGTGTGGTGGTATTGGAGGAGGAGGAAAGCCAACTCTGCCACACCCTTTTCATAAAGCGCCATAGAGAAGCAAGTTGCACAAAGAGAGAGGGACTCTGAATATCTACAGAAGGTCCCACGCAAGTCTTCAGCAGAATATTGATCAGCACATGTGTATGAAAAAACTACACAAAGCCAAGAAAAGGACTAGCTGAAAATGAGCAGTGGGAACAATCCCCAGAAAACCCCCAGAAATTAGGTCAAGGGAAATAAAATATAAAGTATACAGGTCATATTTGATACGATCAGGACTGGATCTAGTTCTCTTGGCTCTAACATCCACTTCTAGTTATCTTTCCTTTACAATATGGTTTGGGAAATTTTTCTCCTAAGGAATGTAAATGATTTTTACACATGCCTTCCATTCCCAACCTGTACAATGCTAGTCCGCGGTGAGAAGAAAATATTCAAATGCCTGGTTTGTTTTTATTAATCTGAAGTCTCTATGTTTAAAAATAAACATCTCAGCTCTGCCATTGGTATCTGTTTCTTTTATGGCCCAGTGGGCATTGCCCAGTGGGGTTGCTTTTGAGACGATAGGACATACTCTGAATTTTCCAAGGACTCACATGTTTAACATATGGAATTATTTTGAGGACATCTTACCACCTCTTCTTCTCTTAGAACAAACAGCTCTAAATTATCTGTCACTCTGCAAAATCTCATGAACTTCAACAAATGCAAACACATTCAATTTATGGAACAACTCTATTCCAATATTTTCTTTTTGCATTTTTTCCTCACAGAGACTTTTTCCCCTGACAGTTTCCAAGATGTGAGGGACTCTTAGTTCCTTGCTCAAAAAACAAACAAAACAAAATCACTTTTTACAAGTAATAATCTTTAGTTCAGCAGCCGACCTCTGGGGCTCTGGTTAATTTATTTTTAAAATGGTTTAAAGAACAAATGACTACAAGCATGTGCAAACTTCCTAAACCTGGATGGAGCTCTTTTTTTTTTTCAATTTTAAAAGTTGGGATATTTTATTTTACTCTTTTTCCCTAGCCTGCAGAATACCATTCTCTGTCTTTTCCCTGGATGTGGCTATGTTTTATTTCTCTGATAGCACAATTTATTCAAGAATAGGTCATAGCAAGAATCTGCTTGGTCTTTCCTTAAAACCCTGCTAAAAAGACTGGATTCAAGAGAATCCACTCAGCAAATTTATTGCAGCAGTCCAAATCAGATGGAAATAAAAATAACAATTATCCTTTAGGTTGTTCTAAGAAGTAATCAAGAAGAAAGTTTTAAAGAGCACTTTGTAAGTACTATTCCAAAGTCTAAAATACTCTTTATTGCACTTTAGATATATTTAGATATGCCTTATTCCTACTCATTAAACCTTGCACCATCCCGAAAATGCCTCCATTCCACTGTAAGCTCTTAAGAGTACTGGGATTTTTTTTCTGCTTATCTTTGTATTTCTGCAGCAGAAAAGTGTTAGGAAGGATTCAATAGAGGCTTTTGAGTTGAGTTAATCAGACAGAACTCACTGTATGGACTAATGGATCTCCTTTTGCTAAAAAGAGAATCCTTGAAGAGGATTGGGAAATTTTTTATGTTTCTCTTGGAGAAGAGAGAGGTTTCTTGGACTGTGCCTGACTCTTCTCATATGTAACAGAAACTCTGTGAAGTATAACTTCAGAGTCATCCCTGCTCCCGAAAAATATCCTTCACTGATGCCTGAAAGGCTGCTATTAAAAATTCAATTTTCCTTCCACTTAAAAAAGAACATCTACAAAAAACTATACAGAACATCATACTTAGTGATAAGAAGCAAGATTCTTTCCCACTAATATCAGAAAAAAAGCAAGGATGTTCACTCTCACCACTCCTATTCAACATCATACTGGAAACCCTACCTGATACAATAAGTCAAGAAAGAAAATAAAAGGCATACATATTAGGAAGGAAGAAAAAAAAACCGGCTTTGCTCACAGATGACGCAATTGTCTATGTAGAAAATCCCAAAGAATAAACAAGAACTCCTGGAAGTAATAAATGATTATAGGAAGGTTGCAGGATACCAGGTTAATATACAAAAGCCAATTGCTTTCCTATACACTAGCAATAAACAACTGGAATTTGAAATTAAAAACAATAGTATTTACATTGGCACCCAAAAAAAATACTTAAGGTATAAATCTAACAAAATATGTGCAAAATCTATATGAGGGAAAGTACAAAACCAATCAAAGAAATCAAAGATGAAAATACGTGGAGAGAGATTCCATTTTCATGGATAGAAAGACTCAGTATTATTAAGATGTCAGTTCTTCCAAGCCTGATATGGACATTGAGTGCAATTCCAATCAAAATCCCAGCAGGTTATTTTGTGGATATGGACAAACCAATTCAAAGTCTATATGGCGAGGCAAAAAACCCAGAATAGTCAACACAATATTGAAGAACAACAAAGTCAGAGGACTGATACTAGCCAACCACAAGAGTTACTATAGAGCTACAATAATCAAGACAGTGTGGTATTGACAAAAGAACAGACAAATGGATCAATAGAACAGAACAAAGAGCCCAGAAATAGACCCACACAAATACAGTCAATTAATCTTTGACAAAAGAGCAAAGACAATTCAGTGGCAAAAGAATAGTTGTTTCAACAATGATGTCAGATCAAGTGGACATCCACATTCAAGAAAAGGAATCTAGATACAGACCTTACACCTTCCCCCAAAATTAACTTAAAATGGATCATAGCCTTAAATACAACGTGCAAAGCTATAAAACTCCTAGAAAGTATCATAGAAGAAAATCTAAGTAACCTTACGTTTAGCAATGACTTCTTACTTACAGCACCAAAAGCACCATCCATGAAAGAAAAAATTGAGCAGTACAACTTCATTAAAATTAAAAGCTTCTGCTCTGCAAAAGACACTGTGAAGAGAATGAGAAGGCAAGCCACGGACTAGGAGAAAATTTTTGCAAAACACATATCTGATAAAGAGCTGGTATCCAAAAGATACAAAGAACTCCCAAAACTCAACAATAAGAAAACAAACAAACCAGTTTAAAAATGGGCAAAAGACCAGAATAGAAACCTCACCAAAGAAGATATACAGATGACAACTAAGCATATAAAAAGATGCTCAACATCATATATAATTAGGGAATTGCATATTAAACCAACGAGATACCACTACACACCAATTAGAATAATTAAAATCCAAAACACAACACCAAGTGCTGGTGAGGATGTGGAGCAATAGGAACACTCATTCATTGGTGGTGGGAATACAAAATGGCACAGGCACTTGGGAAAACAGTTTGGCAGTTTCTCACAAAACTAAACAGAGTGTTACTATATAACCCAGCAGTCTAACTTCTTAACATCTATCCAAATGAGTTGAAAACTCATGTGCACGTAAACGTTGCTATAAAAAATGTTTAGAACAGTTTTATTCATAGTTGCAAACACTTGGAAGTAACCAAGGTTAATGGTGAATGGATAAACTGTGGTATACCTTACAGTGAAATATTATTGAGCAATAAAAGGAAATTAACTATCAAACCACAAAAGAGATGGAGGCACCTTAAAAGCATATTGGTAAGTAAAGAAGCCAATCTGGAAAAGCATGCTTCAGAGCTGGGTCACCGAGGACTCTTGGTTTCTCTAAAGCACCTTGCTCCCACTTTATCTAGGTGTACACATCGTCTCAGGTAACCGGTTCTTTTTTATCTGACTAAGCCTGTTCCAGACTCCTGTTCATATCATTCTCTTCTATTCTCATAGGAAGATAAACATGTTACCTTGTATCTGAATCTAACTTGAATTTGTGCTTCTGATTATAACTATTAACAAAAGGCAATCCTCCTGCTGAAGGTGTTCTAATTCAATTAGTCAATAGGCATTTATGAAGCCTACTATGTCTAGACAATACAGCCAGAGATGAGAAAGACAGTCCCTGTCCTCAATGAACTCATAGTCTAGTGAGGAAGATTATTCGTTAGATAATTACCATTTAGAGATTATGTATTTATTATTAATAATAACATCCACATTGTTCTGCAACAAGATGGTAAGACCTTTACACATAAAATGCCATGGAGAAGTAAGGGAATATTCAAGACATGAACCGGTTGGTGAGTGGGAATTAACATTTATTGGGTGTCAACTATGTTCCAGGCTCTCTGCTCACTAAATTCTTAAAACTATTCTTCAAGGTAGGTATTTTTACCCCCATTTTACTGATGGGGAAAAGTACCAGTGCCAGTAAGAGGCAAAATTGGGCTTTCAAACCCAGTCCTACTAACTTCAATAGAGTTTTCTTCCCACAGTAGCCACCACTTTCTGAATACCTGCTGTGCTCCAGGCTCTGGAACAGGCAGTTTAATATATCTAGATGGTTCACGTGATATGCTTGGATTTGAACAAACTCTAATGTTTCCTGGGAAGTGAAGGGTGACAGCCTCACCCCAAGTATCAGTTGACATGCACGGGAAGCATTTCTAGGGTTGTGTGGAGTTGTGGTTGTTTTTGGTTTTGCTGGGAGATAAAGAAGAATTTGGGGCAAGTGCCTAAAGCAATAGAGCAAACTGGAACAATGGAGGGGAAGAACTGACCTCCTTTTATCCTTTCATTACTCCCACCTGCACGAAGAGCCTGATGAGTTAGTTTTCAGGACCTGCATAAGAAGAATTAAAATAGAATTTCTTGCATGAAAGTCCACATAAGGCTCAGGGCATAAACAGTGCTGATTTGGGACCCACGTGACCAAAGTGAATCCAGAATGCGCCCATAGTGTCTGCCTGTACCCTGCAGAGAAGGAGGGTGCAGTGCTCTCCCAAGTGCATTAGCTTCTTTAAGCTCCGGTAACAACTTACCACAAACTTGGTAGCTTAAAACAACAGAAATGTATTCTCTCATGGTTCTGGAAACCCAAAGTTTAAGCTCAGCGTCACTGGGCCAAAATAACGGTTTTGGCACAGCAGCTTTGCCCCTGGTGGATCTAGAGAAGGATCTGTTTCTTGGCTCTTCCAACTGCTGGTGCTGGCTTTCCTTGACTTCTGTCTGCATCACTCCAATCTTCAAGGCCAGCATCGTCAAATCTCTCTCTGCCTCCACCTTCACATCACCTTCTCTTCTGTGTCAAATCTGCTTTCTACCTCTCTCTCGTAAAGATACATATGATTGCATTTAGGGCCCACTCTGATAACCCAAGACAACCTCCCATCTCAGTCATCCGACCACCGTAATCAAATCTGCAAAGACCCTATTTTCAGATAAGGTAATGCTCACAGGTTCCAGGAATTAGGACATGGATATCTTTTGAGGTCATTTTTCAGCCTACCACACCCAGAAATCCCGTCTTCCAAGGCAGTGGGTGAAAGCCTCAACTCAGGGCCCACAGGCTATGGACTTCCCAGAGGAAGCACAAACGGAAGAGGAAGAGCTGGTACTGAGGCCCTGGGAATCTTGTCAACCCTGGAAACTTCATGAATGTGACCCAGGAAATCTTGGTTGAGTGGGTGGGTAGGTGATAACCTGCAGGAGCAGGTGTGAGCTAAGAGCCATGGTAATTTGGACATGGATCTTCACGTGGTTACATGGACTCTCACAGACTGATAGAGGCTGAGACATTGGATGAGCTGTAACCAGTACTTGACGGAGCAAAACACAAAAAGGCGCTATTGAAAAGCAACGTATTTTCCTCAGTGCTTCCCTTCCCACTAGCTGGATGGGTTAGTAGCTAGTAGTTATTTATCAACCTGGGAACAAACTCAGGCAGGGCCTATAATTTTCTGATCCTTTTTGAATATTAAAAGTTCTCTGGTAATCAAATCAAATCAGTAGTCAAATGCCTAGTCCTGTATCATAATCACAATTTTATACTTTAGTTAAAGCTAAAGCTTCTGGCTTCCTCTGGTTCAGGGCTACTTCCAGCTGAGATGCCTACAGTGTGGAAAGTGGCATGATCCACCTCTCTATTTCCCAGTCTTGCATTTTCCTCCTTCTCCCACCCACCCTAAACCTTCCAGGGTTAGTCAGTTGTGGAGGTGTGGACAGCTAAGGGGAAGTTCTTGCTGACTAGAAGAGATATAATCTAACACTCGTGCCCTCAGCATATGGCAGATTCCCAACACTGACTCTTTTTCTCCTGGGCAGTTTTCTTCTGGGTTTCTCCAAGATTCATCCACTAGGAACATCAAATGGCAATTCTTAAGACATTGGCAATCTGGCTGGCTGCTAAGGAGTCAAGCCTCAAGCCCTGGGAACCCAACAGTCACCATACAGAGATGTAGTCACCACACACATGGTCCAGTGCCTCACCAGTAGCTCTATTGGCCAAAATCCATGTAAGCTGGCTCTAGGCCAGCTCTCTCCCAAAGGGTCACCATTAGGTCCAAAGTAAGCTCTCATGTGATCTGCCTTTGCAGTCCCCCAAAAGGCAGTTGACCCTAATGGCGTCTCCATTTTCTCTTCTCTACCATCTCAAGCTTCTAGAATCCAAGAAATGTACAACTTTCACTCAGAAGTTCCATTAAAAAGGATTATATTCGCAGTTATTGAGATACTTTTTCATATAATCCTTCTCCCTCTTTTTCCTCTTCCTGTTCACTTGATATTTGAAACCATAAAGAATTTAGAATGCAATTTTGACTTTCTAGGACTATGACCTTCAACAATGGATCCAGAGCATGTTAGACTGAGTTCAAAGAACCCCAGGCACTGATCCAGCCTCTTCCTCAGGGTGAAGGTTTCTCCATTGCCTCAGAAGCCGTGCCTTCCCTCTCCAACTACCAAGCTCGGAGCTTTGGTTCTAATCGATGTAACACAGGTGCAGCAAAATGCTCACCGTTTAGCCACCTCTGGGACCCTGCTCCAAATCCCTGTCTGTCTCCCTACCTAGAAAAATTAAACTGTCCAACCTAGAAACCTTAAATCAGATTCCATTTAGTCTGTTTCATTAAAGTTTATAGCAATTGGCCTAAGAGACCCCCTCTTTCTTACTGCCTTTTCTGCTGGGTAGCATGAGAAAAGAAAGTCAAGTCTATTTGGAGGCCAGATGCCCTCTGGAATACCCTTGATGCAACAACGCTTCAGTAACCTCACAAACCCTGGTTCTCAGGCCAGAGGGCCATAGTCTATTTTGTTGAAGAAGTGTGTTCTTTTTAGCCTTTGCTATTTTGCTGTTTCTAAAATAGTGATTTCAATTTTAATTTAATCTCATCACTGCTGAAGCAAATGGAAATATTCTAATTTCTCTATTAGAGAAAGTATTCAAATTTCTTATCAGCAAAAATAAGCAGAGAAGTTATTTTTCTAAATACAGATATGTCTTTTGAGTAAAGAGAGAACTTTTCATCAGTATTAAATAATATTTTAAAATTTAATCACGTGGATAGCAATGTATGTCACATAATATATATTTGTTGACTATTTAAAGATCTATATAGATTTCCAAAATATGTCATCCCGGAAAGACAAATAATATTTGGTGGAATTTAACACTTATAGACTTTATGGAAAGGAATTTCTTGTTCTGCAGTGGAATTTTAATTGATAATAAATGAGATTGAAAGCAAGATTGAGTTTCTTTAAAATGAATCCTCAACAAGAAATGAAGAAACAGCAGTTAGGAAATTCAGAATTTGAGATTTTTACTTATACTTTTAAAATAACTATTTATTGAGTTATATTAAACTTTTATGATAAAGTACCATTATTTTATAAAATACTGATTGCTAGTCAGTAAAAGTAAGGAATTATAAAACTGTAAATCAAAATACTTAGGAAACTCTAAATATGTTTTAGTGAAATTAATTAAAGACTGCTATAAAACAGGAAGGCTTCCAATTTTGCAAACACACATTTATAATTGATGAGAAGTATAAGCATGATTGTCAGTAATAAATCTTCTTATAGTGTGTTCCACTTGGGGGATATTAGCCAAAATTGCTTTTAGCTAATGTAAATAGCATGAGTTTTATTTTTAGAGACAGAAAGATAGGTTCAAAATCTAAGTTTGCCACTTTCTAAGGGCAGCCTTGAGCAATTTACTTGGCTTGCCTGAGACCAGTTTCCTCACCAGTAAAAGGGAATAATACTACTTCCTCCACAATTTGTAAAAACTAAATGACTTATCTCACTTCCAGTGAAAGCAAACTAATAAATTCAGACCAACCTTGCCAAATAAACAACTAGAAAATAGTTTTTAAAAATATTCTGCCTGAGAGCTTTCAAGAGTCACTAAGACAGTGAAGAATTAAAGGGACAAAATCTCAGAAAAGAAAGAAACCCACAGAAGTGAGCTCAGCTTGGGGCCTCTTTTCCCCACCAGCATCTGCTGGTTCTGGAAGAAGATACTGAGGAGCCTAGAAGTGAGCAGAACTTTCAAGTGACTCACATGAGACAATAATTGGAGTTCAGAGTCTGTTTTCAGTAGGGATCCTGAAAGGCAGCTCCTTAGGAATAATGGTGAATCAGAAGCAGACCAGCCCTAGCTTCAAATCATGTTAATCCAAAGGTAAGAAAGGACAGAAAGGAGCACACACAGGTGAAACCGAGAGAAACCAAATAACAAAACAGTAGATTTAAACTCAAGTATATTAATAATAACATTAAATAAAAGTGGAATAAACGCTCCAATTAAAAAACAAAGATTGACACAGTGGCATACAATATATGTATATTCTGCATACTATGGGCCCAAGCTAAATTATAAGGAAACATAAAGTCTGGAAGTAAAAGTATGAAAAAAATATACCATGCAAATACTAATTGTGATGGTTTTAAAATAGGCCTGCAAATTCTTTAATACTTCTCCCTTCAAAGGTAGAACCTAATTTCCCTCTTCTTAAGAGTAGGTTGCACTTAGTGACTCACTTATAATAAACAGAATATGGTGGAAATGAAACTGCAAGTTCTGAGAGTAAGTCATCAAACACGTGTGGCTTCCTCCTTGACCTCTTTCCCTCAGACTGCTCGTTCTGTGGGAAGCTAGCTTCCATATCACGAGGGCACTCAGGCAGTCTCAGGGAGAGGTTCCTGGGATGAGGAACCAAGGTTCCTGTCAACAGCCAATAGGAAACTGAGGCCTCCAGCCTACAGCCATGTGAGTGAGCCATCTTTGAAGTGGATTGTCCAGCCCTATTCAAGCCTTCAGGCCCATTTAAGTCTTGCATGAAGTTGCAGCCCTGCTTGACATCTTGACTTCAACCTCGTGAGAGACTGAGCTGCTTCTATATTCCTGACTCTATTAAACTATTAGAAACAAATATTTATTGCTTTAAGCTACTAAGTTTTGGAGGTACTTTGTTAATTATCAATAAATAATACACTAACCAAAAGAAAGCTGGTATAGCTATATTAATATGAACAAAATATACACTTTAAGGCAAAAAGAGAGACATTACGGAAAAAGGGTTTAATTTAACAGATAGATATATAATCATAAATTTGTATCACCTAATAATATAGCCTGAAAACATATAGAGCAAAAATTGATGGAATTATAAGAAGTAACAGGAAAATGCACATTCAAGCTGGAAGATTTAAAAAAATACCTCTATGTAACTGATAGAACAAGCAAAGATATAAAATGTTTGAACAATTCAGTAAAAATGCATGTAATTGAATACCCAACAACTACAAACCACACATTCTTTTCAAATACACGTAGAAATTTTTCAAACTAGCTGAACCACAAAGCAACTGAACAAGTTTCAAAGCAGGTGACATCACACAGAATATGTTAGATGACAGCAGATCACTGTATAATAAAAAGGTAACTAGAAAATTCCCTTATGTTTGGAAAATACAAAATATACTTCTAAATAACCCCTGGGTCAAAGAAGAGATCACAATGGAAATTAGAAAATATTTTTTAATTTAATGGTAACAGAAGCTAATAATAATAATAATCCCAGCTCCCCATTCCAGTCCGATTGCAGAGATGCACATACCCCAGGACCAGAGGCAAACAGGAGTAGCTAGATGTCTAGCTACTCAGACCCGAAGGCCATAACTAAGACACTGGCGGCATTATGCCAAAATTTAAGGCAAAAAACCAGTCTCTCAAACCTGAATGTATTAAATATAAAATGATGATACTCATATTTCAAAGAAAGCATTTAAGTCAATTGTCAACTGACACCCCTCTCTCTTCTTAAATAGACTTCATGAGAGTAAAACGTTGGACACCTAGTTAGCAACACAGTTCACAGTAATACCTTTAAATTAGTATCGCTTCTTTGGATGTATGTTGAGTTTCACATTCATTAGATTTCTTCCAGGTTTACTCCGAAGATCCTTAGCCATCTCACATGGACTATATCTTGCCCTTTTCCATGGAAAGAATCTCTTCTACTTTTTAAAATATTTTCAGATCAAAAGATTAAACCCTTCAGATCAACAGCTGAGGATGGAGGGAGCTAGCTGAAGTTGCTGATTATTCAGGACAAGTGGAGTGTGCGCGTGCGCGTATAGCCACGAGTGGCGCGGGTGACTGACAAAGTACCTCAGCAGCAGGGAGAAGGCTAGATGTTTCTCTTCTTTGGAAGTAGCATGAATTTTGGAGATTGCTGAAGGAGCAGCAGGGCTTGTGACACAGCTGCCAATCCCATCATCACATGGTTCAGGCATTAAGATGCCCTGCCAGTCGCTTTGGCTTTCTTTGTCCGTTATCTCATTATAATCATCACTGTTGCTCTCTGCCCTTCTCGAGTACAGCCTCCTCATGTCTGAAAAATGAATATGTCCAGGAGTTGGTGTCTATTTTAGATTTGTTTTACTCTATTGTTTTAAGTGGAAGAACAGTTTAAGTGTCATCATGTAGATTGCTGAAAGGATCTATTATTCACTTAGTGATTTAACATATGTTTATTTCCTGCTCTGTTCCAGTTATGGCCATAGCTCTGGAGCTACAGAAACAAAATAGACAAATACTGACCTGAAACAGCTCATGGTCTATCAGAGACCAACAAGTAAGTAAATGACTTATAGACAGTGTGACAAGTGTAACAACAGTGGCAAAAACAGGGAGCCATGGTAGTGCACGGAAGAGCAGAGTTTCGAAGGATGAGTGGGATGTAATTAGATGACACGTTAAAGAAAAGATGGTTCAGGGAAGAAACAGGTACAAAGCAAGACAAAGCTGACACATGCTGGGACCTCAAAGAGTTTTATGGAGCTACAGCATGAGGTATGATGAGAGATTTTTACCTCCCCAAAGCCTCAAATTTACACACTCTCTCCGTCTCCAATGCCAAAACCTTTGTGAGTTACCATCATCTCTTACCTATGCTACTGCAGAGGCCCCCAGCTGGGCTTCTTCCATTCATTTTTCACCACTTTAAATCCAATGTTCACATTGAAGCCAAAATAATCTTTTTTAAATATGCAGATTCAATCCCCAGTTATATGTTCTTGTAGCACTTGTGTACTTTTCCTTCATAATATTTATCATAGTTTGTAGTTAAGTTTAATTTTATAATTACTTACTATTCAATTATGTCTGGTCTTTCCACTGGAATAAACACAAATCGAAAATTATAAGCCTTATGTGTTTTGTAAAGCCCTTGGTTAAAATTGTGACTAAAACCTTTAGTTGTAAGTAAAAACATTATTTAATGAGAAACTTTGATAAGGAATAAAGTCATTAAGACAGGTATCTTGAAAATGTAACTGAACTAGTTATCACTCTTTGTTACTATACAAAGTAAGGCAATAAAGGTCAGAGGATATTTACGTTCCTGTGACCATAAAATACCAACACCAGAGAACCAGCCGGTGGGATGAAGTTCTTGTTTGAGTTAAATATGTACGCATCTGTGCAGTCATACATTGTCATCATGAAATTGATTATTTTTTCTTCTTCTTTTCTGATAATAAGATTTCTCACTTTTTCCACAGAACATAAAAAAGTTGTGGTTATTGAAAAAATTAATACTTCCAAAATTTGTATAGATTAGTTTGTGAAATGAACCCACTCTTTCACTGCTACTGCAGTGGACGGCTGTGTGGTTATGCCCGCTCTAGAGGTGGGATTTTGTTTTACTTATACCAAGAGAACTCATAAGAGCTTCCCTAGTGCTTGAGTAGCCAGATCCTTCCAAGATGCTAGGGTTGTCAGGGACCTAATATATTGAAAGAATGGATGGATTTCCTAAAGAGGCCAGCTGCTTCCAGATACTCATATAATTATTTGCCAAATCTGTAACAGATGAGAAATCCAGATAAGCCCATTCCACCCTAATTATTGAAAACACCTGTTTAAAAAATAGCACCTTCCCCTATCTCTCAATTTCATGTCTCATCTTGTTCTATGTTAATTGAAATACATTCCTTTTTCTAAATTTCCAGATGAGTCTTTGCTATCATTAATAGTATATTACCGTGGTGCATATGAAGGTGTTATAAATTCATGGCATTCAATGTTTTCAGGGGAGATATCCAGGAGCATGTTCACAATTTCCATATTCTGGGAAAGTTGACTATGTTGTCATCAGCATCAGCCTTCACTTAGTCTCCTGAAGCACATGGCACAGTGATGGATCTTGGAGGTATAAAGAGAAATGAGAAAAACCTCTAACCACCATAAGTTCACAATCTAGTGAAAGAGACAGACAAGTAAACATATGGTTTTTGAAAATGGGATGAGTTCTCTCAAGGAGTTATGTATAGAGTGTAATGAATGCAGAAAGAAAGGAGTGCCTTGATTCAGGAAAGGGGGGAATTCTCAAAGAATACTTCATAGAAGAATACTTGAGCTAAGTTTCAAAGAATAAGTAGAAATTCAACAGTTCTTTGAGCTAAGAACCTCTCATCTAAGAAGATTATAGAACTTTCTTCAAATTGGGGGCATCAACTTGGAAATCGTACATATGTCCCAATTATCATGCCCAGGAGTAGTGTGTGACCCCTTCCCAAATTCTGGATAGTTCCTGCTCCACTTGAACTTCATTCCCTGTGCTATTTTGACAGGATAAATGCCTCATCTATAACTAATTGCCAGAGGGCTGGTTTTTACTGGCCTTTCTTGGGCAAACACCTACTGATGTCATAGTGAAGTCAAAGGGCATTTGGATTCAGGATTCAATGCTGTATGAAGGCCAGTAGTAAATAACTTTAATGTTATATCACAGTGAAACTTTGTGGAATATAAGCTCTATCGGTTTTCAGATAATAGACTTGCTGAGAAATTCACAAGACTCACCAAATTCCACAGTCTCCACAACCTCTTTCACTTCCTGTCTTAGCAGAAAAGAAGGGCACATGGAGCCAAGTCTTGGTGCAATTAGAAAACACAGTGAGTCATTTTTTATTGCCCAATTCCTATTAAAAATAAAATATAATTTCAATGCTTTAATTTCTTGGTATAAAACCTGACCTGATCCTGAAGCTGTTAAGTGCTTCAACACCCACTACTATTGAACCCATCAAGAGTCACTTATTTTTTGGTAATTGGAATTGCATGTTAGAGAGGGTAAACTAAAACCACCATGTGACCTAGCTAATACTTCATTTTGTAGTTCTACACCTGAAAACAGCTACTTAAAGAATATTGTGATGACAATGGGTGGCATGGAGTCTACACCCTGGGCCAGAGTTATATTAGAGACAGCACAATGGTGAGTCATATGCTTATCTTTCAGGGAAAATATGGATTTTGTGTTTTCCACTTATAAAAAGGAACAGAAAAAGAAAGTGCTGTTACCTACAAAATTTTATGCTGAGGAATGCCTGATGATAATGTTATTATTGTGATGCTATTTAACAAGTGGCTTGAGAAAACCTAACATTGCAGGCAGCATTGTGTAGAAAACAATAATAATTTACAGTTGATTCTGGGTGATTATCTAGCTTTGGGTTGTCATAATTCCTGACTTTTCTTCTCTCTCTTTCCAAATTCCTGCTTGGGGACTATTTTATTGCTCACTAGCACCTCTCTGAGAGAGCTGGCAGAAAACAATGGAGATGAAACTTACATTGCTCAACCCATTTGTATTTTTTTATTCATGGAAGAGTTTTGAAGGAAAGACCTCCAGAATAGCTGTAAAATGAGATCTGAAGACTTCCGGGGAATTTAATAACATGACCTGTCCTTATCCCATAGCAATGAGAAGCGCACTGATTTGACTGCCTTTATTGTAATCACCTTTATTAGACTCTCTAAGAAAATTCCATAATGCTACAAAATATATTAGGGTCTCTGAATTATAGACTTTTTCTAAGTGCTGAGGACTGGCCGATGATAAACAGTTGCTCACTGTTCCACTCCTTATTTGCTCCTCCTTGTCATCTGTATGTGACTCTTCCAACATCAAGCTTCCAACTTGAGGGCATTCACAGAGCAAACTGACAAGTACAAGAACCAAATACTGTGCTTTAAAATTTATTCTTCCAGTGTGGTCATCTAGGTTTAATTTGTAATCTTCATAATCAACACCTCCATTTGTGATGGCAAAGTACATCCACTTATCTTCTTGTACGCAGCACTTTCCTTACTTTAGAAATCGAAGGACAGGTGAACAGATGCCCTACTTGATCCCCTATTCACAGCTTGTTGGCAACCCCAGGAGAGAACACACTGTGACTTTCTTTTGGAAATGTCAACACCTTACACATATCAGAACAAGATTTGCTCTTTATGTTGAATCCAATATAAAATTACCCCTGGGAAGGGAGATATTGCTCTTCCAGATGAATTGGAAACTGGATGAGAAAGGTTGTGACTGTGGCTGCCACGCCACTAGACCTGACACTGCCTCCCTTCTGTATCAATGTGAATTGTGGCCAAATTCAGTTATGGTCCTGGGATTCTTTGATGTTGTTTTTGTTGAAAACAGAAAAAAACAAGTTTTCAGAATTTTACTTGAAGCAAAATTTCCGTGCGAATGTTCAGCCATGTGAAATGGTCCAGGATTTTCCAATCTGACATTCATGTAAACACATAACAGCATTTTACATTTCTTATTCCAAATCCCCTATTGTTAGCAGAGCAAAGGAAAAAAATGAGATGCCTATCGGTATGTTATATCATGTGTTGAAGGGACCAGGTAAAAGTTTACGAAGGCGCTGTGGACTGAATTGTAACCCTCAAAATTCATATGTTGAAGTTCCAACCGCCAGTGTGACTGTATTTGGAGATAGGAGGTAATTAGGTTAAATGAGGAGATAACGGTGGGGCCCTAATTCAGTATGACTGGTGTCCTTAAAAGAAGAGAGATAGTAGGCATACACACACACAGAAGAAAGGCCATGGGAGGACAGAACAAGAAGATGCTGTCTGCAAGCCAGAGAGAGCTCAGGAGAAACCAAACCTGCTGATGCTTTGATTTTGGACTTCCCCCCTCCAGAACTGTGAGAAAATAAGTTTCTGTTGTTTAAGGCACCCAGCCTGTGGATTTGGTCATGCAGCCCTAACAGACTAGTAAAATGGTAAAAAACGCCTTCATGGAGAAAGGTGAGAAGGTCAAGGCTTCAAGCAAATTTTCACCAAATTTATCTTTTGTGGATTCTGTGGATTTAATTTGATTGCTTTGGACAAAAATGATTTCATCTTTTTCTTAAAATGATAATATCAGAGCACCAGTAAGAGAGCATACTTGTGTTCACTGAGAGTTTAAATCAAAAATCAGCTGATTAGTGGAGTAATTTTTGATGCATTGAGCACTGTGCAAGGAGCCTGGTGGAATGAGGGGCATGATGATTTCAATCAGAAACATCTAAAGAAATAAATATACTATTACCCTAACTGTGGTTGTATTATGTTGACTGTTCCATGGGCTATAGCTTTCTCTTTCCCATCTGTATCTCCCAAATTTTCTTCAGTGTGCTAATATTTTAGAGTGCAAAACTAAAACATAATTGACTTGAAAACATTACAACTATATGTGTGACTGTGTACTTATATACACAATGTTTACAAGCCAATTACATTTTATTTTTCATGTTTTATACATTTATGTTATAGATATAGATAAAACTATATTGTAATGCATCCACAGTTTATCTTGGGGGTCAGGAAGATGTAATTGGGGAAGGATAATGAGGGAAGAAAGAAATGATAATGGAAGCAATGGCATGAGAAAAGATGTGGAGGAAAGAGAATAGGGCATGCTTGGACAGAGGTGCAGTTTGTTGTCCCACTAATGTACAAGGACACTTGCATTACATAAAATAAGGCTGGAAATACTAAAGACAGATAACTGAAAACTGTAAGTTCCACGTTAAGGAGTTTGGACTTTCGTGGCAGTGGTGGAATGCTATGGATGATAGCATGGGAGGTAGTGTTAAGGTCAAGAGCAGAGGGACTAGAGCTTGGGAGACAGGTTCGGAAGCTATGAAATAGTCTTTGAGTGAGATGCTATAGGTCTTGATGAAAATGGCAGAGGGGATGGAGAAAAGAGGATGGAGAAAAATGATATGTCATAAGTGGATTGGGAAGGACTTGGGGGTAGATTGGACATGATGGAGGAAGAAAAGCACAAAGTCATGATATTTCAAAGCTCCCCGTTTGGAAGATTGTAAGAATGGTAGCTCTCTAATCCAGTGTGGGGAGGCCAGGAGGAAGAATAGTAACAGTAACATTTGATTTTGAACAAATGATAAATTAATGTCTATCTCTATAGAAATGTTCAAATGCTATTTGGAGACAGAGGGTAGGAGCTTCAGAGAGAGCTAGGACCAAGAGAATGGTTCGTCTTTCTAGGAGTATGGGTGCAAACAGATCACAGGAAAGAACCAAGGATGGGCCTTAGAGAAGGCCCCTCATTATGAGGCTGTGTGTAGAAGAAAACAAGCAGCCATGGGGGAAAAAAGCAGAAGTAACACAGCTAGATGGAAGAAGTTCTCAGAGAATGTGATGACACAGAAGGTGTTAAGAAAAGCTGGTTGTATGCTTGCCGTGGCATGAGCATATTTGCTTCTTCGATCTGACTAAATAAACAGGCTCTAGTAACCAGGGAAACCATTTTACTCCCAGAATCAACAACTGGATGGAGCCTTGCTGTCTAGGATAAGATGGGGTTGGCTATTCATCCTAAGACCCTTTCTTCCTGCTTCTTGACCTGTAACCTGGACTCCTGGGAGCTCTCTTATCTTCAGTTTGTAGGGAACATACTCCAGCTAAGAGAAAATGGCCTCTCTCTTCTCCAGGCACCTCCTCCTGTTTCTATTATCTCTTATCAGCTGTGATACTGTCCAAGGTTGTGACTCCAGACAACAATGGGCTTGGACATTCCCTCTCCAAGACCAGAGGTTATCCAAACATCCAATAGGAAGAGAAATATGTCTCAAATGATAATGATGAAAAGCATTGACAGCTAAAAGTGACACTTCCCTGACCCAAAGAACTGTGTTGATTGATCTCACTTCAAATTCATGACCACCCACCTCAAATGGGCACTCCTACAACACATACCTAGTTTGTTCTCTTTCCTATTCTCCTATATTACTAGTTCACGTTTTTCCTCTACCTTCAAATCTCCTACTCCACTAACTTTCCCATCATTCTCAGTGATGACATTTACAGAGACAATAGAAGCCGTCATCATCAGCTATCCATCGTCAAATCTATCAAATTCTAACTGCATTCAGCACCCAAAGTCTGCATTTCTTTAGCTATATTGAATTTAGTATCATCGCTATATCAAAATCCAGTCCCTTCACCTGGATCCTATACCTTCTCACCCCGTCAATCACTTTGCTTCTGTACTGGAGCACTCTCTACTGGAGTACTTCCACCAGCACGGAAACATACTCTGATGTCTCCCATTAGCTTTTCAAAGCCTCAGCTCCACCAGTGAAAATAAGAGCAGAAATATATTCTCTCAACATTAGGTTCTTCCAACAACTTGTCTTTGACCCACTTCTCGTCTTTCTTCCTCAAAGCCCTCTTATTTCTGCAAAGCCATATACTACTTTATTTTATTTGACACAGTACAAGTGAAACCAAAAATGTGAGTTTAGTCCCTGCTTTAGCCAAGTATTCTCTCATTGGTTTAGGGACACAATGCACTTCCTACATCTTGGCCAGCCTTCTAGATAATGCTACCAGGAGACAGGGAAGGACAAATAATGTGAATTTTTTATTTGTTAACAACAATTTGGAGCATATTAACTAACACTAGGTCTATTTTAAGATGAATGAAGCTTGAGATTGCTAATAAAGGTTGTTAAAAAGGTGAGAAAATTATTCTTGAAGGATCAGGTTAAAGTACTAGGCCTATTAAGCCTGGAGATAAGACAACTTAATAATGGTTTTTGGTTGTTTTTAAGTAGGAGACTTATTCAGAGGACAATGAGTCCTGATTATCAATTCCATTAATAACAAAGGCAACCATAAGTTTTAACAAAAGCATGAGTGGCTTAGTTTATTTCTTTAGTTGTCTGTAACTGAAATGTTTTATCTATATGATTCTGAGATGTTTTGTGCTGCTATATCATAATTATTTTTTCTTTAGTCAAATGAAATTTTCTGTTTCCCAAGCCTGTGATGAAGACTCTCAGAAACCTGGTAGCAGAAATAGAATAAAATTACTTCCACTTTGAAAACTTATCCATGTTCTTTACTTATTCACCTGAGAAAATACTTCTGTAAAGGGTGTGACACATGCCATAAAGCCGTCTTGGGTTTTTTTTGCCTCTTTTGTTTCTATCTCTCTTCTTGTATGAGACAAGGTAGCAGACACCATCAAGATTTAAGGTTTTTTACTTTGTGCTTTTTTTTTTTTTTTTTTGGTGAGGAAGATTGGCCCTGAGCTAGCATCTGTTGCCAATCTTGCTCTTTTTGCTTGAGGAAGATTGTTGCTGGTATAATTATATAATTATATACAATAGAATTGGATTTTGCTTCTTCATCTAATTTGAGATTTTCCATGTGTTAATAAAAGTTTAATCCATTTATATTTATTGTTATAATTCATACCTATCAGATTATCTGTCAAATTTTCTTTATTTTCTTAATGCTAACTTGTTACATCCTTATTTGCTTAATTTTTTTATGTGAACTATGTTTCTTATTGTTACTTTCTTAATTTATAGCCATATATTTAACATCTACATATATTTTATGTACAAATATGTGTGTACATACACACTGATGTATTTATTAACATTTTATTTTGATTTTAAACAAACATCTGTGCTAGTCTTCCTCTATTTTTTGCATGCAGGATGCCACCACAGCATGGCTTGTTGAGTGGTGTGTAGGTTTGCGCCCAGGATCCAAACCTGCGAATCCCCAGGCCACAAAAGCAGAGCATGCAAACTTAACCACTATCCCACTGGGCCGGCCCCAAGGTTTAACTATTTTTAACATTTAAAAAACTATATGTTTCTTGTGTTAATTGTGCAAATACCACACAATGATATTAATTACTACATAGAGTAAATCTTCAACTCACAATAGATTTTACTGTACAGTAGTCATGAATGTAAAGACTATGTTTGATCCTCAATCTGTTCCCCATTTCAGTTATTAGACCCCAGGAATCCAGGTACAATGTATGTTTCCATAAACATGAAGGCACGGACTTTGGAGGGAATTTTGATTTGTTTGTGTTTTTGTCATGCTCCTAGACGATTTGGGCCTCCATGCTGTATGTAATTATTTTTTAAATGACAAAATATGGAAAAAGTGAACACCTGCTGAGGCACATTAACTATCTCAAAGTTAGAACACACTATGCACTACAGAAGAAAATTAATAAATTATCTGGACAATGTGGGCCGATAAGCCACATTCAGATGAAATATCCAAGTAATTCCAACTTTGAGGCTTTATTTATCTAGATGATGGCACTTCTATATAATGCCTACTAGAGCTATATAATGCCTTCAGTGGTGGAAATTTTTCATTGTTTGAGGATGATTTTTAAAAACTTTTGTAAACAATTAAAAGTTATTTGGAGTGAAATCCGATAAGTGAAACAGTTTACTAAGTTGTGTTTCATATTTCTGAGACTGAGTCAAGGTGTAAACTTAAAGTAAAAATGTTTGCCTTATCTGGCTCATAGCCACCCCTGGAGGCAATTGAACAATGGACACTAGGCTGGAATAAAGTGACAAACCCTAGGGGTGCTATTTTGAAGGGCAATTTTATTGATGTGTTTAAGTTTTCTTTGTTTCAGAATTTTTAAAAAGTCTTAAGCTATTGCCCAAACTCTGGACCTTGTATTTCCAATTGCCATCTAGAATTCTCCATGGAGATATATATTGTGATAGATTGTAAGATTGGATAAACTTCATAGGAATGAGCCACTCCTTTATCAACTAGAGAAGAACAAATAAAATATACTGGTAACAATCTGTACTTCAGGGTAGATGTTCATCTATCTTTTTTAGACTCGAAATATAAGCACAGTGTTCTGTTTGTAGGGAATCCCCAAATAAGTTATTGACTGACTAATATGCATTCACATGAATTAATGTGAGCAAAACTTTATATAAAAGATTATAGTTTTCTGTGTTCCTGATTTCATCCTTGCACCCAACACTCCATGTTTACGTGACATTGTATCTGGTATTAGAAAATATCATCACCTTTTCTGAAATTAGTTTGGCAGGCAGTCTTCTCTTGTAAATGTTATCTCAAGCCCCACTGAGTCACAGATATGTATGTAAGGCTTCGTGGGTCTCTCCTTCTTCTTTACTTTGGCTAGTTGCTTCTTGACGTCTGCATGCCAAGTAGCAGCATCCATTGTAACAGCAGCAGCCAGAGAATACACAAGTTAAAAAGAAACCAGATGAACTTTGGAAAGAAGCAGGCACCTGATATAAATAAAACATGTACTCAGCATCTTAGTATTTTTCACTGTTGACTTGCGCTAAATAGGCAGGAACATTTTTAGGTACAATTCTCTCTGGACTGCTATATTCTGGTCCTCTTGTTGCCCTTAGAAGAGTTCCCATTTGCAAGTTGCACCAGATACTGTCAGATCTAATTCTCCCTGGGGCCCAAAGATACTCTTTTTTTCATCTTGATCGTGGAAGTGTTTTCACAGTTTATCTCCAATAATAAATAACATTCCAATTCTTTGAGTCAGCACAAAGTTTTAACAGGCCTGTCAACATCAGGGTTGATGTTTTGCTACCAATTTTGCCTGGATTTGGGAGATTTTTAGAGATCAATGTAAAACATCTCAAAACCACATAAACATGGGACAATAAGAACTAGTGATTGAACGATGGTTTTCTAGACTTTGAAGAATTCTCACCAAAAGATGAGAGCCATTTTCTATTTTCACTTCACAAGAAGAAACAGAAAATCTAGGTGTAGAATCTTCTTCTAGGAAGGTGTTAGAACTTGAACAGATTTACCCCAGTCTGGGAGAATTTGGGTAAAGAGAAGTTAAGTAATCTCCATGTCCTTTCCCAAATATGCATCTCGGGGTAATATTGAATCATTAGGAACTTGGAGGTCTTGGTCTTCATGTGTCCAAAATAATTCAGGGAAAAGCATTCATAGTGGTATAGGCACTACTTTTTCATGGTACTCAAATGGCATGGTCTTTCCAGTTGGCATTCAAAATTAAGTGGAAGCAATTCAGGATTTTATAAAAGTTAAAGTAAAACAACTGAGAAATATTATCTGGAATATATATAGAAATTTATTTGCAATGAGATCTAAAAGCTACACGACACTGGCACTCAGACTCATAACTTGAAGAAACTCCATTTTCACATTCAGAAATAGTTATCGAACCTGTAATTCAGGACTCTGTACTAGGTGTTGAATATAAAGTGATGAATTAAATAAAGATCTGCCTTCATGAAGTTTACAGTTTTCCAGAAATAGAGGCATTAAACAAGCAAACAAACATATAAGTTATAAACTGTAAAATTCTAAGAAGGAAATGAATAGGATACCAGAATGGGAGATAGCAGGGAAAACTTAGAGTAAACACCTCCTAATTCATTTTTGGATTGTATAAAAGGAGCCAAAATGTTATTTTAATATAATATATTCATTGGAGCTATATGAAATTGCTGGTTTGTGGCCATATTTAAGCTATGAAAATGACTATTTCATATGATTCAACCTGACAAAAAGAAACTGTGCCTTCATAACTAAACGTCAATTTTGGCAAATTAGTAAAAAAATAGTAAAACACTTTCTCTGGACCTGCACATGCAAACAAACAAATAAACTTGTTATTTAATGTCTTTCCATTCTTTACTAAAAACCTGAAAACTGTCAAAAGCCGGAAGAGAAAGAAAAAGTTTGAAACAAGACAAATTTTATTTCTATATCTAAGATGAGAAAACTCAAATCAAGAGACATTAAGTGACTCTTCAGAAGTCATACAATGATTTGATGATGTAGCGAGTGTGTAAGACCAGATCTAATAGCTGCTTATCTATTTTTCACTATTATTTAATGGACTGTACTTCACATGAGAATTTTTTATTTTTCCTTGTCCCTATATTTTTGTACTTCATCAAAAGATGGATTTGCCCAATTGTGACTGAGACTGCTATATGTTAGTCAAATCCCAAATTTCCTTTTCCTCAAGGACACATAGCTAGACTACATGTCACAACCTCGCTTGCAGTTAGGTATGCTCATTAACCTGAGTTTTGGCAACGGAATGTGGGTGGAAGTGATATGTCATTTCTAGGCCAGGCTCATGAAATCCTCCCACACACTTCTTCACACACTCTCTCCTTCCACATCTGCCGTGAATGGAAAGGATTTAAACTCTTGGAGGAAATTAAAGCCACAAGATGAAAGAAGATTGAATCTCAAATAACTATTTGGAAGGTAACCAGACCAGAACATCTGAATTATGGATTAAGTAATACATTTTAATTATATTAAGCCAAGAGATTTAGAGAGGTTTTTTGTTATAGCAGCTAATATCGCTCACGCTAATATACTGATATCGATATTTTTTAAGATTATTTTGTTAGTGCTCTGTAGGTATAGCAGAGTTAGAAGGTGTATTACCTTGCTATGGATGCTGTAACAAATTGCCACAAACTTAATGGCTTAAAACAACACGAATTTCTTATCTTACAATTCTACAGGTCAGAAATCCAACCTAGGTCTCACTAGGCCAAAATCAAGGTGTTGGTATACTCTGTTCCTTTCCAGAGACTCTAGGAGAAAATTTGTTTTCTTATCTTTTCCAGCTTCTAGAGATTTCCCACATCCCTTGGCCTGTTGCCCTCTTCCATCTTCAAAGCCAGTAATGGTAGTCGAGTCTTTTCCACATCACATCATTCTGATGCTGACTCTTCTGCCTTCCTCATCCACATAGAAGAGCCACTGTGATTCTAGTGAGTTCACCCAGATAATGCAAGGTAATCTTCCTATTTTAAGGTCAGCTGATTAGCAATTGTAAATCCGTCTGCAGCCTTAATCCCTCCTTGCCATAGAGCCCAACATATTCATAGGTTGTGAGATCAGGATATAGACACCTTTGGGGGTGAGGGGGATTACTCTCCCTACCGCGGAAGGGTACCTAAAAAATTGCTTAATAAGGTAGAACTTAGCCTTAAACTTAAACTAGGGATGAGCTCCGTTATCCAGATCTTTATTATATTCTGACATCTTTCAGGGGAAGTATTAGTATGCCTCCTGTAAACACCAAAATGGCACTCTCTAGCAAATGTCTTTTAAAATAATTAAGGGTACTTTTACCTAAACATCACATGTTCCTTATCTAATTTTCACATTCTTTAGAGTTCCATATTTTTCCAAGATAGAGTCTGACCACGTTTGAACCACATTTCAGGATAATCTCACCTACAGGAAAAAATTTGGAAAAGTAACGCATAAACATCTCTATGTCAGGTAAAGTTTATTCAGAGGGTCTACCTTTGCCTTTTTTTAGGATTCTCAATTAGAAAGAACTTCTAGCTCTGTGTCTGTGTATTCATACACACAATCATACATGGGCGTGCATTCACATATGAGAAACATACCTCCCCCCACAAAAACAGGTTGGGGGGAGGCGGGAAGAAACTCGAACTGAAGTTATAATGAGAAAAGACACTGCAAAAATAACATTGTGGCTTCTGTGGGATCCCATATTTATCCTCTCAGATGCTTCCAGAGCAAACATAGTCCATTTATAAATGAAATGAGGATTTTGCTGTCAACCCAGAAGCTCCACCTGAGATCTAGGGAGAAAAAGCCCCACTCTCACTCTTTTAGTCTCTTACTTCATTGCCTGGAGCTAACACGCCCACCCCTGAAAATCAATCTTCTGAAAATGTAATGTAGGCATCTGTGCTCGCCTTTGCAGCACAGAAAAGGAAAGCATTTAGTATTGAAATCTACTCAAGAAAGATGGTTTCAACGTGATCATTTTTCCAACCTCAACAATTATATCTGAAATGCGATTCAACTTGAATCGAATATCATATTTTCATGTGCTCTAGTCTTAGGAAGGAGTACAGAGACTCTGCCTAAGTTACTTAGAAGTGACCTGGGTACCATAGGGGAGGTGAAAAGAGCAAGTGAGTAGTTAGGAAGGAGATGTGCCTCCTCCCCCACAATCACCAATCTCCAGAGGTGTCAAAAATACAGTAGAAACAGAAGAAGGTTAATAGTTGGCAGAGGTGGATTTGAATCCTGACTTTACCATACTTAGTGTCTGACCCTGAGCAATTCCACAAACGCTCTGGTCTGAGGTTTTTTCATCTTTAAAAGGGTGGTAAACATTCCTACCTTCAAAGAAAGATTTGTGATAGTTAAATAAGAATATGTTTGTGAGAGATCCTAATACAGTACTTGGCCTATGGTACATTTCAGTACATTTTTACAGCTCCTCTGACAGTCATGAGCCTACCAGCTCTCATATCTATTCCTCGTCTTTCCCCTGCTCTTCTCTCAGGATTGTGGAGGGGATGACCCCCTGCAGGCTACCTTTCCCAGCTGTCCACATCACCTGGCTGGGTTTGACCCATGGGAAGCACGATGGAAGTTAGATGGCAAGGAGTACAGGGAGAATCCAAGGTATATTTGCCCTTCCCTGGCCGTCGCCTTTGGTGGTTTCTCTGGCAGCAGCTACATTTCCTTTGCAGTTCCACCTTCTAGCAGACAGGCCCATCATCATTCCAGCTCTGGTCAGGTGATCTCAGCCCTTTAGGCACGGTTAATATCACCTCCTTCCAAATGAGGGATGGTAATGTCTAACCTTTGGGTTAGCTCACCAATGCCCATGTGGCTTGGTTTGGCTCTCCACGTCTCCATCACTTGTGTAACTACTTCCCTGCATGACAGTCCCTGTTTTAGATACTCAAAGTGGTTTCTGTTTTCCTAGTTAGACCCTGACTAATAAAAGAAGAAAGTTCTTTTCTTCTTTCCTGAGCAATGACAGTAAAAGGAGCAATATAAAGGTTAGGAAATTTAGCCTGCCTGGGATTTATTTTATCCCAGCAAATTGTTAGGGCTTTCAAACATAGTTTTGACTACTCATTGCCTATTCCCTTTAAGTGATAATTATGATCACGGTCTAATGATCTATAGAGAGGAGAAGTACCAAGAATCACCTACCACTAAGTGGATGGTTTGAAGGGAACCTCAAATGGGAGAGCTAGTCAGTTTAGCTGTTCATCATCCTAGCAGTCAGACAGCAAGGCTTTCCAACCCATAAGATAACTAACACACATGCTACGTGTTCCCTGGGATGTGCCTGCATTGTGATGTGCAGAGAGATGGACAATACTGGCAGCATTAAGTACTTACTAAAAGACACTTGAGAGGCCTTCTATTTATTTCACTCAGGTGTCTGTTCAAATGACACCTTAGAGAAGCCATCCCTGACCACTAGTCTAGACTAGTGCCATCATCATCACCACTACGCTCTTTCCTTTTACTTCAAAGCACTTATGAACACTGGATTTCACATTATACATTTATTCATTTGTCATCTATTGTTTTCACTAGTAAAGAAGCCTCATGAGGTCAAAGACCTCTCATTTGTCACTAAATGTTAAGAACCTAGCACTGTACCTGGCACATAGCAGACACTCTGGAAATATGTGTCCAGTGAATGGATGGATACGGGGACACTGGGTGCCTTCTGTCTGGGTCTGCCTTCTTCTCCACACTACACACTCCCTACGTCAACCAAGAGTATTCATTACCCACTTCCACTTGTAAATCCCTACTTAACCACCGGCAGGCCCTTTGCATGCCCTAACTGAAAGCATGTAATGGCTTCCAAGTTTCAAACAATGGTTATTACAACTTTCAAGAGCCTCTTGATGGTTTTTACTTATGCCAGTTCACCTTGTTTTGCCTCTTCGGATCTTATTGGCTTTTGCTTTCTCAGTATCTCCCTGGACCTTTTCATCTATGCCTTGCCCATCTATTTGCCTGGATTCCTAGCTGGCCTCTGACTCAATGTTTTAAACCGGCTACAAACTCATGTATATGTCTTGGCTTCTTAGTATTCATCTAACTGCTACCAACACCTAACTTAGACCTTAAGTTCTTGATTTTTCTTTCTTACATATATCCATGTTCCATGTATCCCAGTGCTGGCATGTTAAAATAATGGAAGAAAAGGGAAGACACAGAGGGGAGAAATAGAAGGTACTGAAAATAGAACACCTTCTGCTGCATCATTTTGTGTCGTGTTAGACTTTACCAAGAACCCATTGAGTTCTGATTTGTTTGAGCTGATGACTTAGTATATAACCTTAAGCAAGGTTATTTGACTTTGTGGTCTAGCTTGCGGCAATGTAACTGGGATAAAGCAGAAAGCTCAATGCTAATGCTGAGCTGCACATTCCGAGAGGAGCCTCTAATCCTGGACTGATAAATAATAAGTAAAATTAGCTCTGTTAATCCTTAGTTGCTGCAGGCTTTGGTGATATATTCATGCTGTTGAAGTAACGCTTTTAAATTCTTAACAGTATTTTGTGCTTGGGAGCAGCTTCATTAGTCTCCCTATTTTACAGAGTTAATGTATCCTTTGGCAGAATGGAAAAAGATTTACCCTAGGAATTAAGAAAACTGGATTCTTGTTCCAACTCTGCCACTCATTAGCTATGTGACTTTGGACATGTCACCTCTCTAGGCTTAACGTCTCATTTCTAAATAAAAGGTTTGAACTTAGATGATCTCTGAAATTATTTCAAGCCTTACAATGCTGTGCAACCTAGAAAATAAGTCAAAGCGTTGGCATATGTAGGGTTTTTGCCAAAATGACACTCAAAACGGTATCTTGACTGTGATATGGTGAAAGGAACTGTGGAATCTCAGTGCTATTGTTTTTGATTACTCCTTTCGGCTAAGAAAGCTTCCATTTCTTTATGTGTAAAATCAAGAGTTTGAGCAAAAATATAGCTAAGCTCCCTGCTTTTTCTAAGGTCTTACAATTCTTATATTTCTATGACTATACAAAGTCTATTTGCCTGGGATATACTATGAACAAATTTTCAGATCTTTGAAAACAGACGACTATAGAATGGCACTTGAAATTGGGGTGAAAGAGGTATAAAATCCTTTCCACCTTCATAAAAGCTTTTCTACCTAGTAAATTTCAGGAGGAGAAAAACTTATTATTTCATCATTCGTGATATAAATGGATAGATAGATGAGTAAAAGGAGATAGAAATTGTATAATAAAAGGACCTGAAAAAGGAGGAGTAACTAACATGAATATGCGACTTAATGTGATTGCTAGTTTCAGACCTTAACCCAGAATTCATCTTTGATAAAAGGTGGTCCCAATGGATACAGTCCTTGTCCTTGTTTTATTTCTCATGCTTTCCAAATTGCACCCATGCCCCAGAATTTGATCTGATAGAGCCAATATCTCTAAGACAGATTGAAGGACTTTTTTGTTTTTTACTAAACTGTCAATATTATCCTCACAAGAGCCTCCATTTTAATTAACATTGAGAAGAGTTAATTGCTTAACTTTATTGTAAAATATTAATTGAAGTTAGATTAAGAATCACAAGTACTTAAAACCTATGATTTAAGTTTTTATTATTTTCCAACAAGGCAAACGGTACCATAACAGCAAAAGAGGGCAGAGGAGTGAGGTAGGGTTTCCTGTTTCTTAGTAAGAAAGCATGTGAATACGATTGCCTATTTTAAAGAAAGACTGTCATGAATAATCAAAAGCAAGTTATATGTAAAAGTACTTAGCACAAGAGCTGGACAAATATGATTCTCCTTCCTTCCCTTCTTCCTTCTACAAATGGATTCCTAGACGATGCTCAAGATGATCCTGAATCCTGAAAGCTCTAAATCTTCTCCCTCCATAATTCACTATGCCTCTGCTCTTTTAATAAAGCCTAATAAATATCTCTATGCTTCACATACCCTTAGGCTGTTCATTTCATTTCTGCCAGCATCACACAGATGAAAGGCACAAAACATGCAGAGTCAAGATTCAGCATGCTTTAAGGATTCTGCCTTACAGAGGTCTGTTTTTAAGTTGTGAGCTCTGAGAACACATTGTATATGAAAATGAGTACTGCTTGTTCGGTCTTCCCTGGTTTGGGCCTTTTCCCATCTCCTTCTAGGCCAGTGAGGTTTCAAAGATGTGAGTGGAGATCAGCATCCTCTGAGGGGCACACCTACGAAATCTGCTGCTGGGTCTCCTGAGTTTTGGGCATAAACTGGTAGATTTAACAGGCTTCTAACATCCCCCTTTACCTCACCTATACCAAAGGTTATTGAGTTCCATTTTCTCAGTCATTGATTTGTGCCTTATCAGATTTTTTAATGATAATTAAAATTGTCCAAGAATGTACTTAGTCTATTTATATGCATTGATTTATAATAACAATGTATTACATATTTAGTTTATTTATACCCATCCTTTTTATCACAAAGGATTGGGATGGCTTTTAACAAAATAGATGATAAATTTATAAGACAGAAAACCAGGAAAGGAGAGAATGGAAACAAAGGAGACAAAGGAGAAACAAAAGAAAAGGAGAATGCAAACGAACAAGCCATGAGTCAATGTGGTTGCTGTGATGGAGCCTCACATCTAATTATGAACCTCCTGGCAGCCAGGGCCATAATTTTCATCAGAGGGGAAGAAGTACACCAATGTCTACAAAAGAGATAAAACTATTTTTCATACTAAATTCTAAATAGAATGATACATAGGGCTTTACATAACATATGTAGAGTTATTTATGGACCAAATCCTCAAGACGTTTACAGCATATTAAGAAGTTGATTTCAGATGGCTATTTTTGATGGTAACTTTCAATAAAATGCTCTGGATGTAAGATTAAAGAACAGCTTGGAGAAAAATGCTTGATATTATAAAGGGTCAAGACCAGTTCTGAAAGTGTCTGGAAATGCAGTTGATCCAAGGGAAGAATGTAGGGTGCTTAGGGAAATGAACAGACTGGCTCTGAGATAACCTACCCGGAACTCTGCTTCTCACAACTCAGCTGCTGAAAGAACATATAAGAGGTTATACTGTCAGACTAAGGCTTGGAAGCCCAGGCCTCCACACTCAGAATGAATTGTTAAGCTTGGAAAATCAAAGGAACAAGTGCCAAGACATTAGGTGCCTAATTCATGTTCCAGCCTGAACTGAAGACCTACAGCATTTGACTGCATGTATATGAGGGCATTAGATTAAGAATCTTCACAATAATCTGACTTTACATAGCCAAACTAGAATATGCTCTATTAAAATAGAGGTATAAAATCTTTTTATCAATCTGAGTGTTCCACACACCTTTCCATCCAAGACCCATGTGTCACTTCAGCAGGGACTTTCCTGACTCCTTGTACCAAGATGGACCTCCCTAGTGCATGTCCCCCAGTTTACTACTCATTATACTTTAGTTATAGTCATTTAATGTTTCACCTCCCATCAGGCAGAAAAAGCATAGGGAATAAATTTGTCTTTTCATTATTCATATCCTCTGTGCCTGCAATAGTGTTTGACTTATTATCAGTCTTCAAACCCTATTTGTTAGATGATTAAATACATGGACAATGTTGTTATTTTTCAGTGTTACTTCATAACTTTTTGGTAAAGGATCATTCTATTTATCAGGCGTGAATTCACCTAGTGTGTATGTTGGATGTAATAGGTATGATATCATTTAATCCTTAAAACCACCCTGTGAGAGAAATATGATTAGTATCCCTATTTTACTAATGAAAAAACTGAGGCATAGGGGCCAGCCCCATGGCCAAGTGGTTAAGTTCACACACTTTGCTTCAGCTGCCCAGGGTTTTGTGGATTCGGATCCTGGGTGCACCGCTCGTCAAGCCATGCTAAGGTGGCATCCCACATAGCAAACTAGAAGCTTCTACAACTAAAATATACAACTATGTACTGGTGGGTTTCGGAGAGAAGAAAAAATAAAAGATTGGCAACAGATGTTAGCTCGGGGCCAATCTTTAAAAACAAAAACAAAACAAAAAAACTGAGGCACCAAGAGGTAAATAACTCCCCAGAGTCGTCGCGTTGGTAAGTGGTGGAGCAAGGAGTCACTCTCAGGCAGTCTGGCTCCAAATTTCACAGTCTTAACTACCATATAACATGAGACCTGTGACCAAATTACCATAAAGGATTTGAGTCACTTTGCCCTGTCACAGAGTACTCCTCTCACTACACTCTTACTGACTTTTATTATTGGTAACTCATTGTTTTCATTTGCTTTTCGTTGATAAAAAGTTGAGATTGAAAATTGTTTCACTGTTCATTCACTCCTTGTATTTCTTTAGGAAATTAGAACATGCATGTTTTAATTGACAGAGGTAAAGGAAAAAGAAGGACCAAGAAATAGACTATTGCTCAGGGTGGACTAATAGGGCCTAACTAACTAAACTAGCTAGAGTGTCGCCCCTGGGGACTGTGAGGCATGGGGGACGGTACCAACAGCAAATGTCTCTATTTTTAGGGTGGTCATTAACATATCCTCCAAGACAGTGCTCTTCAGGCAGGAAAGGGGCCACTATTACTCACCAAATCAAGACAACAGGCATAAACCAGGGCTACCCCAGGCAAACTGGGATAGAAGTCACTTTACCTATTATTTCCCTTAGCATCAGGCTCGTTCTAGTTCCAAGCGGTGGTGGCTGCTCCTAGTTCCCCCAAATAGTTTTATTCAGCACTTCATGTGGGTCTTACTCATCTTTTTAACGTTCCAGGCATTGCACAACTATTTGTGCTGTCCCCCTTCAGTGTGTCCTCTAGGGAGCTTCTACACCTATTCCAATGATGTTGCAATTGTTCAAAATATTTTCTGCAATTCTGTTTGGAATCGCCTTCTGAACCAGTTAATGGCTTCTTTAAAAAGTCAGTCTGAGCCCATCCTGTTAGTCTTTTTATTCTACTTAGTCAGCTCCTTGCATGTAGAAACATTCAATAAATGTTTGCTGAATTCAATGAAATGGAATTAGATTCCAAAGCTCAAAATTACCTTCAGAGGATGAAGATTCACTCCCATTGAGTCTATTCCATAGGCCACAATTCAGAAAAAAGACTGGAAAGAGATCTATGTTAACCAGGCTTATCTCCAGATTTTAGAACCATAAGTAAAAGTTCAGAAAACAGTAAAGCACAAGACAAAAATCAAAGCTTTCAATATGAATCTGTAATACTTTTAATTTAAAAAAAAATTTCATTTTATTTTGTTTGTACTTACTATTGCCTCAGGTAATTCCAGAGAAGAATTTGTCAAATATGTTGCATAATATTACCATTTGGGGAATATGTATACAACTTTCAGAAGTGATTGCCTTGAAAGGGACAACACGCATTTAGATGAGTACATTCTGTAATGTTTGTTTTAAAAAATAATCCACTACTTTATAATCATGCTTCTATTTTAGACATTTTCATGAATATGTCATGACATGGATCCTGTGAGGGACATGATTTTAAAAATAAGAGAAATAAACATTCAAGAAATAAGCAAATGACACTCAGGGTCAGGGCATGTAGCCAGCTGCCTGGGGAGTAGCCTGTAACGCTGCGCTCTCCTCCCGTACTTTGAAACAGGGCAGCAAGCGTGGTTCATCTAGAAGTCCTCCCTGGTGATAAACAATATGGACATTCAGAAACTGAGAACAAGCTTTATCATTCCAGTCTTATGGAATGAAACCAAAGTGTAAACGTTCCAACAATTTGCCTGCATTGGTAGTGTAATGAGGGACTAGTGAGCTTTCAGACCAGCGCGTTGAGAAGGCATACTGGGAGGATCCACATCAATACACATATATTTCTGTCAACTGCATAACCACCTAAAACAGCCACACCCTTAACACAAACTGCCCCACAAACCAAGAGCTAATTAAACACAAACAGTGTTGTTATCACTCACTGCTGGCTGGAGTGGTTTATGGTAAGGGTGTTGTGAGCGAGAGTGTCCATGTCAATAATGAGGCTTTCTATAAAGAACTTGCTTAAACTTGTTGATGAGAGGATGGGAAAGAGAAGAGCGGATGGCACTGTGTCTGGTGGCTGAGGACTCAAGGCCAACCAAAGGCAGCAGTGACATATGTTGAAGGTGACCATTTTATTAGCTCCTTTTGAGCCAGGGCCACTGGAAGGGGGCCATGTTCAGAGCAGATGTTCCTGTGGGACTGCTGCTTTCTTTGTGGGTGGATGTGGGGCTGGTGGGGACAGTGGGAAGCCAAAACTGGTTCCCTCTCACAGTGAAAAGGAGAAGCGTGCTGCCTGTTGTAAAAAGAAAACATTATGAAGTGCCTGTTTATGTGCTAAAGTAATTTCTAATTACTGGAGGCAGGGAACGTGGTCTAGTTTGGTTAAAGGAGGCCACTCAGCACCAGGACAGTGACCATTCTGTTCTCCTTTCTGCCCTTCGCCCCCTCGTGTGACTGGCTGCAGGTCACCTAACCTCCTCCCTCCTCAGAACTCCCAGCTACAAGATTTGAGTAAAACTTCCCATTCATTCAGCACTTAGCATCTGGCATTCTCAAGCCCTTTAAAAATTTAGACTAATTAATAGTATCCCTTTGAGGTTGGAAATTATTATTATGAAGATGACGATGCTTTTAGTTGATGGTGATTGGAGGCACACAGAATTTAAGTAATTTCCCTCCCAGGGTTAGAATCCCTAAGTGTGGGTAAGAGCTAATCTTGGGCTATCACCACTCAACCCCACACCCTCACAGACCACACCAGGGAACTCACAGGGTGCCTTGCGGATAAAAGAGTTATTTATTCAGCCTTGGGCACAATTTGGATTAGGTGTTAAAGAAATACAAAGCATTTCTAATACAAATGGGGGCCTTTATTTTTACAAAGCCACGCTAATATTCCTGAACCCTAAACTCACTGGGCAAACCTTCTTCCTGGTCATCTTCTCTCCCCTGGAGACTGTCACAAGGACAGTGTTGGAACTAGGTTGAATTATCACTCCCTCATTTTAATTGCTAACTTTTCTTTTTAAAAAGTGGTGACATACTTCTTGAAAAATAAAGTTTAAATAATAGAAAAGTACACAAAGAGTGACAGAGGGAAAAGAGAACAATACTTCCTTAACACTTGTCCTAAACCCATCCCCAGCCACTCCAGTCAAATTTCTCAGTGCTGAGCCAGCCCTGATGGCCTGGCGGTTAAAGTTAAGCACACTCCACTTCAGTGACCCAGGTTTGGTTCCCATGTGCAGAACCGCACCACTCACCTGTCAGTAGCCATGCTGTGGTGGAGGCTCACAGAGAAGAACTGGAAGGACCTACAACTAGAATATACAACTATGTACTGGGACTTGGGGAAGAGGGGAGAAAAAAAAAAAAAAAGAGGAAGATTGGCAACAGATGTTAGCTAAGGGTGAATCTTTCCCAGCAAAAAATAAGTAAATAAAAATTTCCCAGTGCTAAACACTGTACACTCTCTCGTTTGTTCTTCCAAGTGACCACAAAACATTCACAGTAATAAAAAGTTCAGGATTCACTTTTGTGAGGCCGTATAGTCTGACTGCCAACTCCATTATTTCCCAGTTATATAGCCTTCGCCAAGTTCTTTAGCCTCTCTAAGCTTCAGTTTCCTCATCTGTAAAATGGAAATAATAATAATGCCTACCTCACAGGCATATTTTGAAGATTAAATAAGATACCCACGTTGTGCAGTTAAATAAATGCAAACTATTATTTTTAGGAATATATACACTCCTTTATTTTACAAAATAGGATCATTCCAAGCAGGAGTTTTACAAAGTGACTTTTTTTACCCAATCTGCCATAGCCAAAACGATTTCTCCTCATGTGGGCTTGAAAAGATGGGGTAATATTCAGAATATTAACAGCAGTCTGGTGCAGACACTGAGCAGTCAGGAAGAATACACTGAACCATCAGAGCAGACGGCAGGCAAAACCAGCAAGTAGATACTTGCTGAACCTCAGCAACGCCTAGGGAGCAAACTTATTCTCTTTTGTTTAAATCACCCCTTTAGTTTCTTTAGAATGTTTTTAAAAGTGCTTCAAAAAGCACGCTTATATTTTTTTTCATTGATTTCTTGCTTAATTGCTTTCTGTCAGGGAACGTACTCTCTATGACTTCTATCCTTTGAAATTGTTTAAGAATAATTTTTAGCCCATTGCGTAGTCAAAGTTTTTGAAAATGTTCTGTGTGTGCTTTGAAAGGATGCGTATTCTGCAGTTTTGGATGCATGTTTTTTATATGCCCATAAAATCAAGTTTTAGAATGCGTTGTTCACGGGCCGGCCCCATGGCCAGGTGGGTAATTTCACGTGCTCCACTTAAGCAGCCCAGGGTTTCGCAAGTTTGGATCCTGGGCACAGGCATGGCACCACTCATCAAGCCATGCTGTGGCCACATCCCACATAGAAGAACCAGAAGGACCTACAGCTAGCATGCACAACTATGTATTGGGGAGGCTTTGGGGAGAAGAGGGAGGAAAAAAAAGAAGATTGGCAACAGATGTTAGCTCAGGGGCCAATCTTTAAAAAAAAAAAAATGTGTTGTGCAAATTTCTATTACTCCACTGAGTTTTGTTGCTTGTTCTGTCAATTATGGAGAGCAGTCTATTAGGAATTTCCCATTATGCCTGTTGATTCTTTTATTTCTCTTTCTTTTTTTGTGAGTTTTGGTGGAGGCTGGACTAAATGGTAATTTCCAGTTACCTTTACAGGTGATTCAGAGTCTACTGCTAACTCCTCATAAGTTAACTGGCTCAGTTTTGCCTACATTATGGGTCATAAACTAATGATAGTACCAAAAGTTATTTCATATGCCACATGGTCAAACTCTTTCAAAAAATTCCAATAAACTTTCACTGATTTAATATGCATTAGAAAAAAAAAATAGAACACCAGCACATCAAACCCAAGATTTCATGGATTTATTGCTTAAAACAAAATCAAAATTTATTATTTAAGCTTTTAAAGAGAGTCAATTTGAAGAAAAATATTTAGGATATAAGGTTACAGATTATACTAGAATGTGGTGAATATCTTGAAGATACCTCACAAAAGACTGAGATTTGAGAGACCTGAACTAGGTAAAAAATTAAGGGAAAACCTATTACACAACAAGAAGCATGTCTTTCAATTGCCAGACTCTGCTCTGTATGCCGTGGGCAGACAGTAAATATAGCGACGTCTCCTTATAATGCTATAGTAGGGACCAGTACGAATGCTGGCATTACAGACTCATACGGTTTTAAAGATTTTGACTTATTTATACCTGACTTTTTTTTTTTTCTTTGAGGAAGATTAGCCCTGAACTAACATCTGCTGCCAATCCTCCTCTTTTTGCTGAGGAAGACTGACCCTGAGCTAACATCCATACCCATCTTCCTCTATTTTATATGTGGGAAGCCAGCCACAGCATGGCTTGATAAGTGTTGCTTAGGTCCACACCCAGGATCAGAACCGGCAAGTCACGGGTCACCAAAGCAGCACACACAAACTTAACCACTGCACCACCAGGCCAGCCTCTACACCTGACTTTTTTGCAGAAACTATTTCAAGTGTTATCTAAGTGTACTTAATTGTGCTTTTTCAAGAGATAATATTTACCTTGAGTATATTTACATGTTAAAG
This sequence comes from Equus caballus, assembly GCF_041296265.1. Taxonomy (NCBI): domain Eukaryota; kingdom Metazoa; phylum Chordata; class Mammalia; order Perissodactyla; family Equidae; genus Equus; species Equus caballus. The sequence goes on from NC_091704.1 coordinate 46,368,831, forward strand.
AGTCTTGCTTTACTTATTTAATTAATTGTTTGTCTGAAACCACCAAGTTTAGATTGTCGATTTCAGGTACCTGTGCCCTTTACTTCTGGCTTCGGGCTATCCCACCAGCTTTAGGTGGATAAGAAAAAAGTGAGTGTTGGTTGAAGTTTTGGTTTTGGATCATTTGTGGATGTTAATTTGCCCTTCTTAAGGCCACTAACAAAGTAATAGAACATTGCCAATAGTTTGATAATTTTAAGTGAAAAGGGTTTTGGCTACAATCTTCTAATAGTAGCATGGCTTACCTCCTTATAGTCTTTAACGATTGCAAAGACTTTGACACACATGGATTAATTTAATCTTCACACATCCTTGCGAGGTAGGTAGAAGTGTTGTCATGCCAAGTGTGAAGGTGCCCTGGGAGCGTTGTAATTTAGACCTTCTGAAGTGAGAGGATTGTCTTTTAGGACATTTCAAGTAGCCAGGGCATTTCAGGAGAAAATACATTTTATCTTTAGGGAAGATCCTCCTTTTGTTCTGGGAGAGATTGTTTTTCTCAAGCAGCTGTAAGGTAGTGCTTATAGACAGTTCTTGGGAAAGCCTGTTATATTGAAATGTTAAGAATTTGGTTTCATAATATAAAATGAGCTTATTAAGAAGACTGTAACACCAAAGATTTAGACAATTTTAAATTTTTGTTTTAAGTTTACTTTTGCTGAAAAACATTATTTGCTCTTGGGAGATGTGTCTTTATCGTTGCCTAAACGCTGGTTCATAGAAAAGGGGCAATTGGCTGATGGTCAAGAGGAACAAGCAAAGTTGACCTCTTCCACGTCACCCCAAACAACAGACTGTGAAATTCATCAGATCTGGGTGTGGAGTGCAACTGGCTAAACCAATGATTCCCCAAACCTGGTGACATTAAGGACTTTAATACCTGAAACTTCAGGTTTCCATACACGTACTGTGAACTACTGTGATTGCCATGTCCATGACAAGTAGGCCAGGCTATATCTTGAAGGTGGGGGTTGGCATGTCCTTGAAGGAAATGGGTCTTCCTATCATGATTCATCCTGGAAAAGAACGTAGAGCCTGTGGTGATGATTTTCCAACATGCCCATTGGTAGGAGCTGGCTCCACATCTCATGGAAGCTCTACAGAGGCTGTGTAAGTAATCAGAGTTTGCGTGTGGGAACTTCTGGGGGCAGTTAAGCAAAGGTAGATTCACTGTGAAGCTAAGGAAGCTTAGTCATGAGAGTTCCTCACTTTGCAGGGCCCCTTCAGAGGTCTTGGGAAGAGCGTTTGCAATGTATGTACATGGTCATATGTTTTTTAAACTTGCAAAGTAAAATCTTTTTGTACTATTTTTCTGACAGAGAGTCCCCAAATTATTTCAGCTTTATTCTCCACAGAATCTGGGTCTATCCTGACTCTAAGATAACCTGTGTTGAATTTTTGTTTTCTTTAAGCCTTCAATAAAGTCCTGTTAAATATTGCAGCCTTGTCTTGGCTTTTCTTTGGAGGTGTTAAAGGGGGCTGGGTCTATTCCTGGGGTGAAATGGTGCAGGGTTGCAACAATATCCTGGAGAAGCTGGTTAGAGGTGTGGGAGTTGATCAGCAGAAAGTAGAACAATGGTCTGTGAAATGACTGTTAGGAGTCAGATGACCATGGCAGTGCATGCGAAGGGTTGGGCCAGTGCAAGAGTGTGACAAGACCAAACGTGCTCACCACCACGCCTACACATAGTAAAGGGAAAGGAGCCCTGAAACAAATCCTAACTCCCCTATCTATGTACAAGGGGGCTATTGGAATTACATTCATTTTAGAGACAAAGGGACTAAAGAGAACTAAAGAGAAAGACTATGAAGCTAGCTAGTAGAATTAATAGGAATGGAGCCTAAGTTTTCTGATTTCGTGGCCAGTTCCCACCATCCCGAAAGTACTACCTTGAGAATCAGAAGTTCCTATCCAGGAAAATTGAGCAAAAGGGAAAAAAGCAGCTTTAAGCTAATTTCAGTTGCTGTTGTAGTGAGATATTTACCTGTTTGTATGAAGAGCTTGATAACATCCAGGATTCATTTGAGCAAGAATTGTAAACTAGAATTTGCTGTCAAAGCTCTATTACTCTGTATCTACTGTCTGATTCCAGTTATAAGGAATCCAAAAGCAGGTGAAACTAATCCATGGTGACAGGAATCAGAAAGTGATTGAGGATGGGGGCGGGGAGATTGATGGGAAAGTGAACACATGGGAACTTTCCAGTTCTACATCTTATTATGGTTGTCAAAGCTCATCGACCTAAATAACTAAGAACTGTGTATTTCATTTCATATTAATTACACCTCAATAAAAATATGAAATAGATAAGATTAACCAAAACACCCATAAAAATTAAAATTAAATTTAATTAAAACTCTGTGACTCTGCAGAGGCATGAGTAAAGATGCAACACTCAGGGAGGTAAGATTCACTGCTCCTGCTGTTGCGAGGGAAAATGTTTCCCCACGTGACTGTGTGTCACATATCTGTCTCCTTTTTATCTCTCACTGTCACTGGAGAACAATGCCATTGGCAGACACAGTGTTACTATCAGGCAAAACAATAATATTATTACTGGAAAAATTGGCAAGTTGTTTTCAGCAAACTCCTTTCCCAATCATAGGGTCACATTTCCTTTTCTATTTTCTGATACTACAGTCTCTCTGCTGCAGCTTTTCGTGTTTTTTTTTTAAATAAAATCTAGTATGGCTCTAAGAGCTGTGTATTTCTGTTCTTCAGTGCTCTTTAGTCAACAGGATTAATTTCAAGTGAAGTAAATACAGACTTGGTCTGTTTTTTTTTAAACTCTATTTTTGAAAAGTTTTACGTTAACTACCTTCTTGGTCTATTTTTAAAAATAAATGTATATATTTTTCTAATTATAAAGGAAATATACCCTGGGTGTAAATAAATTTAATCCCAGAGATAACCACTATTCACATTTAAATGTACTTTTCTTTTGTTGTGTTCCATAGTTAAGACCATGCTACACACTCAATTTTTATCACCTTTTTTAATGTAACATTATAGCATAAGAATTTCCTGACACTATTAAACCACTTTCTAATGCAGGATAGGTTTGATGATTATTGATCCTTTATTTTTGTTTTTTGTTGTTTTTTTAAAATTTATTTATTTATTTTCAGATGTACATCATAATATATTTCAAAGTCTGTGTAGATTAGGTCATGTTCACCACCCAAAAACTAATTATAGTGCATCCCTTCACATGTGAGCCTAATCACCCCTTTTGCCCTCCCGCCTCCCCCCTTCCCCTATGGTAACCACCAATCCAATCTCCAATGCTATGTGTTTGTTTGTCGTTGTTTTTATCTTCTACTTATGAGTGAGATCAGATGGTATTTGACTTTCTCCCTCTGACTTATTTCACTCAGCATAATACCCTCAAGGTCCATCCATGTTGTCACAAATGGCTGGATTTCATCATTTCTTATGGCTGAGTAGTAGTCCATCGTGTATAAATACCACATCTTCTGTATCCATTCGTCCCTTGATGCGCACCTAGGTTGCTTCCAAGTCTTGGCTATGGTGTATAATGCTGCAACGAACATAGGGGTGCAAGTATCTTTATGCCTTTGTGTTTTCAAGTTCTTTGGATAAATACCCAGCAGTGGGATAGCTGGATCATATGGTAGATCTATCCTTAATTTTCTGAGGATACTCCATACTGCTTTCCATAGTGGCTGTACCAGTTTGCACACCCACCAGCAGTGAACAAGGGTTCCCTTCTCTCCACATCCTCCCCAACATTTGTTGTTTCCTGTCTTGTTAATTATAGCCATTCTGACCGGAGTGAGGTGATACCTCATTGTAGTTTTGGTTTGCATTTCCCTGATAGCTAATGATGTTGAGCATCTTTCAATATGCCTGCTGGCCATCTCTATATCTTCTTTGGAGAAATCTGTTCAGATATTTTGCCCATTTTTTAATTGGGTTGTTGGTTTTTTGTGGTTGGGCTGTATGAGTTTGATCCTTTATTTCTGAATCAGTCAAATAATTCTATCAACTTTCAGTTGATAATTATTTTCCTGTTATATCAATTAATAAATCAATGTCTGTCAACAGCAACTTTTCAAGTTCCACATTAATCAAAATTAGACGACATTTGTCCAAAATAAAAGGCAGATTGTGAGCAACTTGAGGGGAGGGATAATATTTCCTCCATCTTTGAATGTCGATACCTAATAGGAATTAAATAAGCACTTGTAGATCGAATTAATGAATTCGTGATGACCATTAGATAATATTTCCAGAAATCAAGACTTGAGAAGCAGGCAGACAGAGCTCAGTGGCTATTACTTGCCTTCTGGAAGTAACATGGACTGTACTGAGGACTCTCAAGGAAAAGCAGAGTAACTTTTAGGCTAGTTCTCTCCTGCTCTGGATTTGTTAGCCACCTTTTAACACCAGCATGAACTATACATTGACACTGCTCAAGAAACTTTGCTTAAAGCTTTTAGAGGTTCTAGCCATAAATTTTCTAGTTCTCTTTTTAACTAGTTACCACTGAGTATAATTTGTAATTGCATGCTTTGTGATGCCCCTTTGTGTTATACCCGTTGGTTATTACTTGAATATCATAGAGGCCTGTTAGACCAGGAATTCCAAATATTCTTGAGGTTCTTTATTCATAGAATTATTGCATCTTAAAAAGTTTAGAGCCAGAGAAGACCTAAGTGATCATCTATTTCAAGATATCCTTTTAAAGAAGAGAGAGGTAGTCAATTGATTTACCAAGGTCATCGAGCCAACCAGAACTGATGGAGCAACATTTTGACTTCCATTTTTGTGTTCTTTATGTGACAATACACTGTGAGAAGAGATCCTTGTGTGGATCTCTTCTATGGTTCATTAAGAGCAACTCGTGTTGAGGAAATATTTCCATTTTTGACAGAATTATTAAGAAGATCAGCACAATGTGCAAATATATAATGTATCTTGACTTAAGCAGGACATTTAACAAGAAATTTTATATCTTTGTACTTATATACGATCAATATGAACTGGATGCTGGGACAATTATTATAATTTTTTAGTGATTCATTTTATTTTTTGAACTTTTGAAAAATAATACAGATATGTAAAAATGCATTAAGCATAAATGTAGAGCTTAATGAGTTAATATAAGATGGCCATATGTATAACCACCAACCAGATCAAAATATAAAACACTGTCAATTCTAACTTAGGGCTATTATGAATAATGGCTGAGGTTTTTTTGTCTTCATGCATCCTAGCTTGCAAATATATTCATTTCTGTTGAAGATGAGCATATGCTATGATGCAACAATTCCACTCCTAGGATCATAGCGTATGTAGATCTTCACGTTTAGCAGCTAAGGCTTAGAGTTTTCCAAAATGGTTGCACTAATTTGCAGTCTCACCAGTTATATATTTTCCATTTATCTGCTTCTCACCAAATGTGGCATTGTTAGGACTTTAAATTTTTGCTATCTTGGTTTGCGTGTATCTCATGGTAGTTTTGATTTGCATTTACCTGGTTACTAGCAAGATTGAACAGTTTTTCATATGTTTATTGGCCAGTTGGTTTTCCTTTTGTAACGTACCTGTTCAAATCTTTTGCCCACTTTTCAATTAGATTTTCTGAAGTTCTTTATATATCTTGGTAGGAGACTGGTATTCATGGATTGTATGGAATGGAAATATCCTTTGCCTTTTCATGCCCTTAATAATGATTTTTGGTGAGCAGAAATTTTTAATTTTAATGTAGCCAGACTTAGCAGTTTTTCCCTTATGGTTAGTGCTTTTTGCATCCTGTTTAACAAATCTCTTCCTACTCTGATGCAATGAATATATTCCCTGGTATGAATATCTAAAATCTTTACTGTTGTGCTTAACACATTTATGTCTACAATTCACCTGGATTGGTTTTTGTGTCTGGCGTTGTATAGGATCAAATTTCCTAATTTCCATTTGAATGCTCAATTGTCTCAGCACCATTAGTGAAAAGACTGTGCTTTCCTTGATGCTCTGCAGTGCCATCTTTTGCATAAATTGTCTCTTTTTATGGATCTTTTTTGTAGCTCTCTCTTCTGTTCAGACAATCTACTTATCTCTTCTGGCAATACCATACTAACAGGTATTAGAGCTTTATAATACAGCTTCATATATGGTACAACAAGTCTTTCCATCCTGATTTTCTTCTCCAAAAGTTTATTAGTTTTCTGGTCATGATGGAGTAACAGCAACAAGGAAGGAAGAAAGCGAAGGAGGGAAAACCAAGTTGATTCCTTCTCCTTTGCTTCTAAACTGATGCTGAGAAGAGAGCCAGACTTCTGGAAGATGATCTCTAATGACTTAGATAACTATCTGTAGATCTGTAGAACCTAGAGATTTTTGGAACTATCTAGAGGACAGTCTCTAAGGAAGCCAAGAAGTTCCACTTGGGAAGGCTTTTGTCTTTCTGCCTATTTCTTACTCTCAGGAACATTTGTAATCAATTACCCTAAATCTCTGGTTACTCTGTAGAACCATATCACATAAAATAGAACCTGTGTCATGGAACTTTACATAGCTCACATGTCACAAGGCAGATGAGAACAGAACTACATATTGTCTTTTTTTCTCATAGACTGAGAAAATTGCTGATGCTATCCCCTTGATTTCAGGGCTAATGATTTGATAGAGCTTACCTGAACCTCAGGCAGCATGGAGAGGAGCTTCACCAGGAGGCTTTCCCTGTAAATTGAGCAGAACACATAAACCTGCATGTAAGCATAAAGCCTGTTTTGGATGCATCCTCCATAGGAAAAATGACCTTACTCTGATCTCCACATCTCCCAACTTAGGGTAGATCCCTCACCATTCTTGGAAACTTTTCCTCAACCAAGGGTGGTAGGTGAAACTGAGAAAGCATCAACACATGTGCATAGGAAAGATAAAAAGAAGTGAAGAAAAAAGAAAGTCCAAGAAATTGCAACAAGGAAATGAAAAGAGCAAAGAATAAAGCAAGATAGTTTGCTCATCCTTGGACATGTCGCGACTTTTCTTTTCTATGTGGTGCCTCATTCTCCCTGCATCCAGGGGGTGGCACTGGTGCTCTTTCTGCTTTACCTTGTGGGCTGCATTCAGCTTGTCTCCCTAAAATAGGAGGAACTCTCAGAGGTAAAAGAAGGGATGAGGGACACTTGGCTGCCTGATGTTGGGTCTGTAGAAACAAACCTTCCTGAAGGATCATTCCTTTGCAGCACATTGTCTGTAACAAGGATGTGGCAATCTGTGAGCAAGAGAAGAAAAAGGAAAGCAACTGGGAATATAATGGAATTAGCCTATTGAGCAGGGAGAGCTACTCCATTTTTTTAAGGCAGTCTTAAAGATGGTTGGCTTAGACAATTTATATTCTAAATTATGCAGATGGTAACCACAAACACATAGGTCAGTTTCTATCATTCTCAAAAATTTGTATAGCGCAAAGCCTATATAAACTTGCCCATTCTGCTACTCTACACGGTGCCTGATTTTATAAATGGGAAGGAAAAAAGCATAGAGAGCTCTGCTGACTTAGGCAAGGTCACATAGCAAGACAGTGATAAGGTTCTCTGGAGTCCTTTACTGAGTAAGCAAAGACACCAGATGATAAAGACACAGAGGCATGACTGCACTGGACTCTCCCTTGGAATTTTTCTTGGATAAGCTAAGAAATTCTCTAACTATATCATAGGTGTTTTTGGATACATCTCTTGCAAAAAAGCATTTTTCTATGTGTTTCTAAAACATAAAACTCAAATACAGAAATGTATCTAAATTGCAAAGAGACTATCTCAGGCTTTCAAGTGGTCCTGGAAGAAAGATCACTAGTCTTCTTCATCAAGCAAATGTATTGCATCATGGCCTACAAATAAGATAAATAGCATTTTGAGTACTTCTAGGTGAGGATTCCTCAATAAAGATACAGAGAAAGGATTTCAAATGGACACTGTAGTAAAACATACAAAAACACAATGTGTCTTGGAGACATGTTGGTTTCTAATGCTTCCCTAGTCTCTATCAGATTATGTGATCTTGTTTGTGTAAGCCACTTAATCTTCCTGCACTCCCAATTTCCTTCTCTGTAAAACAAATGACTTCAACTAGATTAATCTTTAAATCCCATCTGTTTCCATCCAACCATCATGATTTTGCCGAAACTCTGTGAGCAAATGTTCCTCCACCTTAAATTGCTTCTAGCCAGAGTTGCTGCCTCAAAATAATTTACCCTACAACTAAAATCGATAGGAAAAAAAACACAAAACTCAGGTAAGTTAGAAGTGCCTGCCCACCTTTAACTTTCTCTGTGTGGTTTTTCTCCACAGCATTTCTAGGCCACTCTAACACACTGATCCAGTATGTAAACCTAAATTTTGACCAGCAGTGTCCCTGGGGCTAGTATATTTAACTGCATCTTGTTTAAACACTCACCATTTCTGTGGTTATCTAGAACTCTATTGTCAACTCTCAGTTTTTGCAGACAAAGAGAAAACGAAGCTAGAATTGTCTAGGAATGAATGTCGGTTCCAAGATTCAATGTCACATGGTATCCCACCACCCGACTCAGGTAAGAATGAAGAGAACTCACAGGGAAAGTGAAGGGACGTCTTTCATTGGTGGCAAAAGTGACTTTTTTTCTGTCCAGATATCCAGTGGTCTCGGGCAATATCATGCTGAATTAAAACAAGCTGCTCTTTGTGTTTAGTTGTGTTTTCTTTATAGGAGAAAATTTTTATGTCTGTAAAGGATTTGAATTGATCACTAAACAGTTTTCATCCTAGTTAAGGGAGCATACGTACCTCAGAGTCCAAAGGGCAGTTCCATCCTGGGCAATTGACACCATCTCATTCATAGGAACACATAGATTTCCCTCCTGCTATATGGCCTATATGGCTTTGTGCTTTCTGGGACAATGAGGTCACTGATTAGTGTGGGTTAATGTTCACCCTGCCTAATTTTTCTGATTTAACTAGAAATTAGTCAGGCAAAAGATATGGTTCTGTTCTGACTTCCGGAAGTCCACATTTAGCCAAAGGATCTGATCCAAATATGGTTGAATATTTACATGAAAAGCAGACCAATCACATGAGCACAAGTGACTCAAGATTCAATAAAGACCATCTGTTAAGAGTTTTGTGGCATCTTCTCTGTTACAGACATTATAGTAAAAAGATATTTGACAGAATCTAAAAAATGCACTGATAAAGTAAAACTAAAGGGATATATAAACTGTTATTGCTTGTATAATGAGTTCATTCCAGGTTACTCAGAATTCATATACTAACACTGTCCACATCTGACTTCCTTTTTGGCCCCTTTTCCCTATTTTACAAAACAAGCCATTTTCCTTTAAGATGAAAAGTTATGGAAGGAATGTTTATAGGCTTCGGTGATTTTCTTTCTCTAGAACCCTAATAGAAATGTTAATGACTATGGTAGGAGAGCAAGGTAACCTTAAGCTCCCCTAGACTGTTCTAACCCTAAACTGTGGTCGGGACTTGGGTTTGTGAGGTTTTAGACAAGCAAACAAGAGGCACTTTAACCCTTTTCCGCTCCACCCTTCCTGAAACCTTGCTCCTTTTAGGTTCTACTTTAGTTAAAATGGTAAAATAAGTCAGGTGGATGCGACCCCTCTACGTGGCAGCACCAGAATGGTGTTATCTCCTCCAGCACCTGCTTTCTCCAAATTCTATCCTCCTTCATTGCTCTGAGAAAGTATTTCCTGACTCCCCGGCCCAGGGCTTTTCAAATGTTTACAAGTTGCAGCTCTCTGCTCAGACACAATCGTCTGTGGGCACCAATGGGTAAAGCAGGTAAAATGTCCTTTGAAACGTAGGTAGAGGGCCCAAAGCCCTGCTTGATCTATCCTCCTTCTCCCCGTCACCCCACAGCTGCCCAGTGAGGGGACTCCTGGAACTCCAGGGTGGGCAGAGTATGGTGTGAAAAACTACTGTCCTGCTCAAAAGTATTTCCTTCCTTCCTCTGGACCCCTATTTTATTCACTGTTTCTAACACTCTTTCATTTATTCGTTCATTCAGCAAACATTTACTGAGTACCAACTATGAATATCTGGCACTTCATGATGTATGGCCTGATTATAACACATATCTGATGATGTCGGAATTCTCAGTTTAAATATCCGCCTCCCCATAGACTGTGGGTTCATCCTTGGACCCCCTGAGCCTACACAGAACTTAGCACATAATACTTGCTTCATTGTCCATATATCCACAGGTCTCTGCTCAAATGCCACCTTATTAAAGAGGCCATTGCTGACCATCCAAATTCAAATCATACTTTTTTCACCCTGTCTCCCTCTATACCCTTATTCTGCTTTATATTTTCCCATAATACTTGTCACCACCTGATATGTGTGTGTGTGTGTGTGTGTGTATATATATATATATGGATATATATATCCCTTCTAGAAGATAGACCCCTTTTTTATTCACTGTTATATCCATAGCATCTAGAACAGTGCTGGGTGCTTAAATTGGTACTCATCAAATATTTGTTGAATGGGTGGATGAATAAATGAAGTGAGCAAATATGGCCATATGTTGTTAGCTATTAAAAAGATATTCATACTAAAATGTGTGTGTGGCTTATGTTTCTCACTGGAATGGCATCTTCCTGAGAGAAAGTCCATGTCTTATGTTTCTCTTTATCCTATAATTCTCCTTGTCTCCTTCTGTGCCCAGCAAAGTATCTTGCTTATGGCGAATGTTCCATACATTTATTTAATTGACTAATTAAGGGGAGGGAGGAAGGGAAAATGACGCTATATTAGTCTGCTCAGACTGTCATAAGAAAGTACCATGGACTGGGTGGTTTAAACAACAGAAATTTATTTTCTCACAGTTCTAGAGGCCAGAAGTCCAAGATAAGGTGTCAGCAGGGTTCGTTTCTCCTGAGGCCTCTCTCCTTGCCTTGTTGCCTGTTTTCTCTCTGTCTTCACATCATCTTCCCTCTGTAGCAGACTGTGTCTAAACTTTCTGTTCTTATAAGGGCATCAGTTATAAATATTAGGGTCCACCTTAATGACCTCATTTTAACTTAGTTATTTCTTTAAAGGCCTTATCTCTAAATATAGTCACATTCTGAGGTACTGGGGGGTTAGGGCTTCAACAGATGAATTTTTAGAGGATGCAGCTCAACCCATAACAGATGATGTCTGCAGCAGAGGTGCCTACAAGGGCTCTGCAATCCAGCTTTGTGGCACATGGCCAATCTTGTTCTGCCTGTGTTCCCAAGAGGACCACGTGGGTGCCAAGCTTAAAGGAGGAAAACACCGAGAAGAGAGAGAGAGAGAAAGAGAGAAGGAGAAAGAGAAAGAGGGAAAGAGAAAGCAATACCTTTGGTGAAAGGCAGTGAAGAAGAATACCATCATCTCACAGGAAGACTACGTAGAAATGTCCTTTGCCCTACTTTCTGATTAGAAGGTAAAGTTGGAGAGACAGTTGGGAAACAGAATATATTATGATAAATCTCCATTTTTACAGCTGTAACTAAGGACTTAGTTAGATATGTAACTTAGTACTGTTATATATCCACGTTATTTACTTGAATGCCCCAGTTGCCAATAGCAGTTAAAGAGCTATGGGAACACTTTGCAAATTGTTTATGTCATATTCCTATTTATATATCTAAGTGACAGCTTATATTATTTTTAAATAAGCAGCCATACCTCTGCATTACTAATTCCTATTAAGCCTATAGTTACAAAGGATCTTTCTTTTCCCATCCCAGCCCATAAATATTCAGTCTCTCTCTGATTTGAGTTTGATTTCACACAACCAAATGTTGATCACTTCTGTAATTTACCTTGAGCACACTGAATTTAAACACTGCCCCCAAGAATTAGTTACCTGGTAGGATCTGAGAAAAAGAGTTTAGAGCCAGAAACTATTTAAGAGAGACATCTCTTTTGATGATTCTTCTGTAGCTTCTGGTGTTTTTCAAATATTCCATTCAGAGAAAAGGGATTGTAATGATGGTGTCCCATGGCAGTGGAAATATCCAGGGTAGCCTTGTCCAAACAGACTTTTGTCACATCCTCCTCTTCTCTGACACCTTCTCTGTCTTTCTATTGCCTAGAATATAAAGCCATGTTCTTTAACCCAATCTTCAAAGCCTCCATTCTAACCTTACTTCCTCCTCTCCACTGTGCAAACTCTCTGTCACAGCCACCCTCATGCTGAGAGCTCTCCTAGCAAGTTGAGCTCATTCCCACCCCCATGCCTTTGTTCGGACAATCCCTGCACCTGAAATGCTCTCTTCCTTCCTCCTCTACCTAAACTCTGCTTACTCTCCTTCCACAGCCCATCTGGAATCTTCCTCTTCCTGAAGCTTTCCAGGGCCTGAGCCCTTCCTCCTCTGTGCCCTCATAACTCTCCACTACTCAGTGCCATCCATGGACCAGCATCACTTGGGAGCTGGTTACAAACACAGAAGCTCAGGTCCCACTCAGACTACCAATGGGAAGCTGAATTTTAGCAAGATCCCCAGCACATTAAATAGTTTGTGAGGCTCTGCTGTCTGCCAGCTGAGCCCCTTTTACTCTTCCACTCTGCCTTGACGGCATCACTCAGTTTGTTGCATTGAATTGTTGGATTTTTGAATGTGATGTTATATCTTATGTACATATATTTACAGGTCCTTGGCCTCTTTCAAAACAAATTCATGAGCCAATTAACAAATATAATTTAAACATCTACGTACTGGGAAACCAACGTCTGAGAACTTAAAATCTGACACAAATTTTCTTCTGCTGGAAAACATGGAAGAGGACTCATCACACAGCCTTCAAAGCTGCCACTTAAATGGAGGAGGCTAAAGAGCCACTTCCACCCTCCAAGCCATTGTCAGGGACACCTGGGCTGGGCTCAGGAAGACCCATAGGAGGACCCTGGGGGTTTGGAGGTTTGACACCCAAGGGCCTAGTCCCCAGCAAAGCTTTGACAAAGAGCACATTGAGCAACTGAGTTCTGTAGCCTCAGAGAGCTGGCCTCTGTCTTCCAGATTTGTCTTTCCTGAAGTCATAGGAGTCATGGCTTTAAGAGAAAGGGACGGGGAGTGACAAAGGAAGGCTGATATTCTTTAATGCCTCAGAGGAAGTGTGAGGAGCATGGTCATTTGAAAGATGCCAAAGACATTCTTGAGGTGGTTAGAATGGGGAGAAATTATAGTGGAGCGATACGGCCAAGGCAGCAACATTCACGATTAATTTCCTTCCGTGTGTGTGTATTTGTATGTGTGTGTGTGTGTTTGTGTATACTTTTTTCCCCTTTGGATGTGGAAATAATTTCAAACATTTGGAAAAGCTGCAAGAATGTCTCCTATTGTTAACATATTACCCGTATTTACTTCATCAATTATGTTTCTCTCTCCCTTCCTTTCTTCCTTTCTCCCTCTCTCCCTTTCTCCCTCTTTGTTTGCACGTATAAAATTATTTTTTGGAGTGTTTGAGAGTAAGCTTCATACATCATGCCCCTTTACCTCTATATATTTCAGTGTATATTTTTAAGAATACAACTTTCTCTTATGTAACCACAGTTGCTATAACTTTGAACTTCCTAATTTCTCATAATAACTGCCTCCATCTTGGCATCGTCTCGCGATTAATATGACCACTTCCTACTTGATTAATATCTTTGGATTTGTTCTCATGTTCTGACTCTTAAGCCTTTTTCAGTATGATTTACTGCTGTGAGTAAAAACTCTTCAGTATTACACCAAGTTTTTCCTACAAGCTCTTGGCTCTGCTGTGTTCTCATTATCCCCTCTACTAGACTACCTCTAATAACTGGGCTATGGTTATGCAGAGCACGGGGGTGGTCACCGAAAGTTTTTACTTAATGGGCCTATTTGAAGCATTTGGTCTGAAATCCATCTCTTTATCCTTAAAGAAAAATCAGATAATCTATTTGAGAAAAAAAATCAAGCCATTTATATTATGCGTTGTGTCAGGCTTTTGGCTGCAGTTTTAGATTATTGTCCCTTAGGAACTGCAAGAGATGAAGGACAGAACCAAAAGTGGAACAAGTCGCACCCCAAAATATGCATAATTCATAAATTAAACTCATAAATAATTCATAAATTAAAATGTTAAAGCTCAGCTTTTCAAATTATTAAAATAGCATTTCTCACTTTATGTATTGTTTTTAAAACTATTAGTTGAGCTGAGCCATATATGCCCTTCCAAAAAAGAAAATGACTTAATATTCAGAAAGATCAAATTGTGCATATGATTAGTAGAATGGCTCTTTAAAAATTGGTCTGAAGGGAACTCCATGAAGTCTCTTAAATCCTACTGAGCTTGTGCCATTTTATAAGCCCCAATGTCATCAGTAGACACAAGTGATTTTTTACTCTTTTTTTTCATGTGTGTATCCCTGTGATTCACAAAACACTTTCTACAAAAAAAAAGTCTTCTAAATATATGAAATTGGTCCCAAGGTGCTTTTCATTATTTTGGAGTGCTGGAACTAAATTCTAACCATAGTTTCATGCATGCTTGGAGACCTAGGACCAGGGAATAATTTGCTCAAACATCTGATTAGCATGTAGGGTCTAAATTCACGTGAAAGTTGATGGACTCTCAATAAACAGGGGTTCTTCTCACCCCTATTCCCCATTAGGCTGCCTGTAAGATGACTTTTATTAAATTAGCTTTGTAAAGCTGTAGTTAGGTTATTAATAAATGTTCCATCAAGACTTAATCTTTGAACTTCTTTTTTATGTCTTTGTTTTCTTGGAGATTGTATCTAGTTTCATGGCTTTAAATACAACCTATATGCTCATGATTCTCAGATTTTTGTCTCCAGTCCATCCTCTCTCCTGAACTCCTGAACTGTATATACAACTGCCTATTTGACCTGTACATTCGTATATCTAATAGGCATCTCAAATTAATAGATCCAAATCAAGCTTCTAGTATTTCTCCCAAAATTCCAACTCCTGCAGTCTTCCTATATCAATAAATAGAAACCTCATTCTTCCAGTACCATGGGCTAAAATAACTTTGTGCCAACATGGACCCCATTATTTCTCTCACACTCTTCATCAGATCCATCAGAAAATTCTGCCATCTTCATCCTCAAAATATATTCAGAATTTGACCACTTCTCACTACATCACTGACCACGTCTCACCACTCATAACACTCTGGACAAGCCACTATCATCTCCTACCTGTATTACTGCAATATTCACCTAACTTATTTTACTGATTCTTTCCTGGCATCCTCCAACCCCTGATCTTTTCTCAAGAAAGAAGACAAAGCAGTCTCTTCAGTACCCAAATCAGGACTTCTTGTTCTGGCCATGATAAAATAGCTGGTATTGAACTTATCCTGCTGCTGTACACAACTATAAAACTAGATAAAATGTGTGGAATTATAGTTTGCAATAAGAAATTGGACAGAAATCAACACAAGGCTATCAACTTTGAGAGAAGGGAATCATATGAGGTGATTCCTACGTTTTCCCTGGGCACTTTTCAAGCAGTTAACAGTTTTGTGGGCAGAATAAACCAAGAATACTAAAGTGCCTGGGATTTGGGGGAGGACATGGTCAGGGTATCAGAGATAACAGGATCACAGAGAAGGAGCCCCAAAGGGCTGCATGGAAATTCCCCTTGGGACCTTATGTGAGTGTTGAGGTGAATGTGTGCAGGGAAAGAGTCCAGGAGGCCTATGAGATAACAGCTTCTGGGATGCTGAAAGTTGAACCAAGATTTCTGAAGTCACAGTGCTTTGGAGAAGGTGGATATCTGGCTCGGCCAGAGAGGAGAGGTTTTGGTGAATACTAAGTTGAAATCCCACAAAGATCATGATTTAGAAATTATGACCATTCCATAGGAGTAAAATTACGGTCACACACTAGGTAAAACACTGAAATTGACTTGCCAAAAGAAAGCCTGAAAGCAGTCTTTGGCAGGATTCAAGTGACACACCAGTAATTTTGAATAAGGAAGAGAACATCACCCAAAACATCTGTAATGTCTAGCTTACAAACAAAAATTCCTAGACTTGTAAAGAAACAGGAAAATTCATTTCATACTTCAATAAAGTTGATTTCAAAAGTAAAAAGAACAAGCGTTGGAAAAAAATATTATCTTCATCAGAGAAATAAATGTAAGGAATAGTTGATTTCTCAACTGAAACAATGGAAGCCAGAAGAAAAATGGGATGGCATTTTTTAAGTGCTGAAAATGCTACCAATCTAGTATTCTACACCTAGTGAAAATATCTTCAAGTTTAAAATGAAATACAGATGTTCCTGGACAAATAAAAGCTTGACAAATTCAAAACTAACAAACTACTACAAAAAGTACTAAAGGAAATTCTTCAGGCTGAAAGAAATGATCACAGATGGAAAGACAAAATTATAGGAAAAAATCAACTGCAATATAAAAGCTAAATATATGGGTAAATATGAAAGTCTTTGACTATTTAAAGCAAAATTAATAACAGTACTTTGTTAAGCCTGTAACTCATAATACTTTAAAAAACATATATCAAAAGAGATGAAAAAGGTAAATCAATTTAAATTATTGCAAGGTTATTGCTTTGTTTGGAGTATGTTAAAAGTATTCATAGGCTTTAGTAAGCCAAGGATACATTTTAAAATTTCTAGAACACTCACTAAAAGAACAATACTAAAGTATATGGACAACTTGAGTCTAAAAATTATAAGGGAATGCAAAGAACCAAGAATAATCAAGACGATTTTGAAGAAAAATAAAACCAGAGAATTTACATCATCACATTTCAAGATTTCCTTTAAATCTATGGCAACTAAGAGAATATGGTATTGGTGAAAGATTAGCTAAATAGAGAAATATAACAGAATAGACTCTGGAAATAAACTCACATATACATTGCCACTTGATTTACAGTAAAGGCACCATTGCAATTCAGTGCGGGAAAGAGAATAGAATGTTTAATAAATAGCGTTAAAGCAATAAGATACCAAAATGGGGAAAATATCCATATCTCCCACCTCAAACCATATATAAAAATTAATTCAAGACAGATCATAGACTTAACTATAAAGCCTAAATCAATCAAATTTCTAGAAGAAAATGTAGGTCTTTGCATCTGTGCTAGGCAAAGATTTCCTTATCGGGACGCATAAAGCAGTAACCATTTTTTTAAATGATAAATTAGATTGCTTTAAAATGAAGAACTCCTGTTCATTGAAATGAATCATTAAGGAAGTAAATAGGCAAGATCCAAACTGGAAAACTACACTTGTGATATATGTAGCTAAAAAAAAAATCTTGTATCTAGAAGATATCAAGAACTACAAATCAGCAAGGAAAAAAAATTAGAACACACAAAACTTGAACAGCTACTTCATATCCAAATGACAAATAAGCATATTAAAAAGTGCTCGACATCATTACTCCCAAGAAAATGCAAACTAAAACCACATTGTGGTACCATTACACAGCTACCAGAATCTCTTTTTAAAAAAAAGTGACAATATTAAGAGTTGACGAGGATGTCTGTCAACCAGAACTCTCATATATTGCTGATAGAGTGTAAATTTGTTCAACCAACTATTAAAACTTTTTGGCAGTATGTACTAAAGTTAAATGTATGTCCACCCTATGACCCAGCATTTCCTCTCCTAGGTATACCCAAGATAAACTTGTGCATATACCCACCAAAAAATATATACAAAAATGTTCATGACATTTTTATTTGTAATAGCCAAAACCCAGAAGCAACCCAAATGCCCATCAGGAGAATGGATGAATGATGGTACATACAATGGAACACAATTCCACAATAAGAGAGAGGGGAGAGAGCCACTGATGCATGCAATGACATGGATGGATCTCAAAATATAAAGCTGAGCAAAAAGAGCCGGGTAAAAAGTACATATTTTATGATTCCATTCAAATGAAGTTTAGGGACAAGCAAAACCAATCAGTGGTGTTAGAAGAGTGATTACTTTGGTGAGGAGAGGGGTATGGACTGAAAGAAGCAAAGAATCTTCTGAGTTGATGGCAATATTCTATATCTTGATCTAGGTGTTGGTTACATGAGTGGATACATATGTAAAAATTTATTGAGCTATACTCTTAAGATTTGTGAACTTCACTGTTTATGTCTCGATTTTTTTAATTCTTTAGAGGAAAAAAAAGTCAGATCATGTCACTTCTCTGTTTAAACCTTTCAGTGGCTGGCTCACCCATCTCATTCCTAATAAAAGCCCAAGTCCTTTATATTCACCACGCCCTACGTGATCTGCCTCCCACTGGGTTCCAATCACGCTCCATCTCACTATTTCTCAAATCACCTGGCGTTCTTCTGCCTCAGGGCCATTGCTCTTGCCTGGAAAGCTCTTTGCGCTCATTGCTATCTGGCACATCACATATTTTATGTATTATTTATTGTCAGTCTCATACACTTGATTGTAAGCTTTATAAGGGCAGATATTTGTGTCAGTTTTGTTCACCATCATACCCCTTCCATCTGGAAGAAAGTCTGACATATGATAGGTGCTCCATAATTATTCTGTAATGAATAAATAAACTATCATTTGGTATGATATAAAACCATACTGTTTTCATTAAATAATGGACACCTTTTGTGCACACTTCAAATTCTCTCAGCCAGCCATTTACTCCAACCATTCTGCAGCCTCCAATTTCACCAAGATTTTGACCCGATTGTCCTGGCTTAAATATTATAATGACCCATCTTATGCCAAGTGATGGCTCTTTCACTTCTTGCACTGAGGCTTCTCTAATGCCAAGGTGTGCTTACTACACGAGAGCAACCCAGAAGAGTGGGAGAGTTAACCCCATTGAGGTGATCCTTGACCACTGGGGAGGAAAGCTAATGGAAAAATGCTTTCTCCTTTCATCCTCTAGGACAGAAGTAGGCAAACTTTTTCAGTAAAGGGCCAGATAGAAAACAATTTCGATTTTGCAGGCCATACAGTCTCTGCTACAACTACTCGACTCTGCCATCATAGCCTGAGTGCAGCCATAGAAAATACATAAATGAATGGCGTGGCTGTGTTCAAATAAAACTTTATTTAAAAAAATAGGTGGCCAGCCAGACTTGCCCCGGAGGCCACAGCTTGCCAACTCCTATTCTAGGCAACAGTCTGAGAGACCTTTCCAAAGGCTCATCAGACGTTCCTAGCAGGATCAAGCACCAGTTTCCTACAATGGCTTTCAAATCAATAATGCATCATTGTATTGGTTTTCCTCCTTCTGTTTTACACCCTCTTTCCTTCCCCAGAACCACTTCCTGAATAAACTATCTGTATGCAAGCCTTAGTCGGGCTCTGCTTTCAGAGGAACCCAGCTACACCATCATCCTTAAAAACATGATTGCATTCTTATTATAGGTCAAATATTCTTTGATTCCTGGTAGTAAGAACAAACAGTCCTTCATCTCATAATAGGTTATTTTACTGGAAAATATACCATAAGTAAAAATTATATAAACCACTGATTTTTCCAAGGAACAATGTAATGCTAGCTTATCTGGTTTCAAGGACCAGGTGCCATTTTTTTCCATAGAAAGTATGTTAAATGAACATTATAGACCTAGCCAAAACAGTAAACAAAATATAAAATATTATTTAATATAATAACTTAGATGATCAAACTGTACAAAATTCTTATTTATTTTTGTGACTCCTCCTTCAATTTTATTCAACATATTAGAAGAACATCCTATGTTAGGAAATTCTGACAGACTGTCATGAGGAAATACCAAACCATTTTAATGGCCGTTGAAAACCTGATCCAGGAATGTTGGGCTTCTTTTTAAGTTTTCATGTGGTAATATAGGCTTGAGAATCAGTTGTTAAATTTTCTGCTACTTCTGGCATTTTCAAACTTTTCCCCAAAATTGTCTGTGCTTGCCTGTCGTAACTTTGACAAGCGGTAACATGGTTATATCTGCCAGAGCCGAAAATGGGAAATTCACTAACTTGGATAACTGTAGTCAGTTGGGGATGGTAATATGAAGTTCCCACGTGGCAGCCTGCAGCTGCAAGCAAACGTGAAAAAGATTCCTACTTGCAATCTATACATTTGTAACCAGAGGCAACAATTTCACAAGATTTGATGTTGTCCACAAAGAGATTTTACAGAAAAGTGTTGATGTTATTACTACTAGAGAAACAATCAAAAAACAAGTTCCACTGATGGTGCATTTTCCAACCTGCACAGGCTCCTTTTGACTTATATGGGGAATTAAGCCCTTTGCTCAAGTTGGGATGCCAGGGTTCAACTTCTGTGTCCTCTGTTTCCTGGCTGTGCAACCTCAGACAATTCACTTCTCCTCTCTAAGCCTCTGGGGTTTTTTCATCTAAAAAGTGGGAATAGTGATTATAGTAACAATCTCAAAGAGTTGTGGTGAGGATTAAACAATACTTTGTGAACAGGATTCCACACACTGCCTTACACACAGCAATTTTGGCTGGTGCTGCCATCATTATCATCATCATCATCATCATCATCATCATCATCACCACCATCATCATTTCTTTCAACAGTCCATTTGAACTTCCTTTATCTTCTTGGGACTATTTAACTCTTTTTTTTTCCTTCCTTAAGGTTTGCATCCCAAGATCTGAAGCAATGTTTTTCAACCTCCTTTAACCCCATTTCCATAAGCATAAAACTTCATGCAGTACACTCCACATTCTGATAGGCTACCACCAGCATAACTGACAATTTTCTTGGCTAATGGGGTATTTATTTTGAATTTTTATTTGACTTTACTTTCTACAGCTGGTATTATGAAATTACGTATGGTTTTATTCCTCCAGACCTCTCTGTTCCTTTTACCCCGTTCCATATTGCATCCCCCACAGCACCTGCCTCTTCTTGTGTCTTCCAGTTTCCTGTCCTCAAGGAGTTCACTGAGGGTGAAAGACAAGCAAACCAGTAACCTCAACATATTTTTCTAGTGCATGCAGTGGCGCAATAAAGGAGAGTGCAGTCAATTCAATTTGGGATGGAGCGCACATGCCCTTCCATGTAATTCTTCTGCCTTCTAACTGTCCCCCACTCCCTATGAAGGCATTTTTCACTGGCCAGTCCTCCCACTCACTTGAAAAATTGTCTTTTTCTCATCATCACTACCCCCTGCTCATGTTCCCCACCGTTATCTCCTCCCCCATTAAAATTCCCATTAGCCCAAAAATAGGGCTTCAATGAACTATCTTTAGAGTGAACAGTAGATCAAACTAGTTCACACTAAAAGGAACAAATGCCTGCTGGCTCAATGCACTAGCTCATTCTATTTTCAGTTCTTTATATTGAAATTCTCTCCCCCGTTAGTTTGGAAATAAAAGCATAAAGACAGAGTATCAGGAAATGCCAGCGTCCTTCTAGGGGATCTACATTAAAATCTTGAGCTAGTCATCCCCAAGGGCTACATTCCCAAAGGTGGAATTTCAGTGTGACTGGCCCATGTGTATGTGTGTTTGGAGTTGGGGGGGGAGGTGGGGAGGTTTGCCTGGATGTGAACAATTGCCCCTTACATAGCCCTTTGGAAAGTATGAATTTTTTGCATATTAAGTGGTCTTAGAGTGGGCCCTATCTATGAAGAGAAAATTTCAAACCTGATACATGTATTACTGAGGCATATAAATGGTCCTTTGCAAATGTATAAGTATCCTTTTTACAGTTGGTAGCTTATGTAAGGGAGAGACATAATTTAAAATGAAATGTAGGAGTATGGAATGATTATGAAGTTTCAAGGTAGATTCTTATGCTGTTGGCATCTTTGAGAAATAAAGCTTAATCCAAGATGATTTGAGAAGATGAATCAGAGGCTAAAGAACACTACACAAATACTTCTGCTGTCTCAAGCTAAATTGCTTTTGGGCAGTCCTCCATCTGTAAAGAGGCAGGAGACAAGATTAATGTTTGTTTGACATTCTAGCCATTAGGTATAAAGTTTAGCCTTCAGTGAGGAAAGGGAATCGCTTGTAGTTTCAAAAAATGGGAGACAAAAAGCCTTCAGCTAAGGAAGGAAAAGTTTAGACTAGATATTAGGAAAAAGAATGTTCTTATGAACAAGAGTCACAGGGTATTAGAGTAGGTTCCCAAAAGAGGTCAAAGGAGCTTCTGTTCAAAAAAGAATGGTTTCATTAAGATGTTATGGGAATATAAGGATGGCTTGAAAAATGCAAGAGGAGGCAAGACCTTTTTCTGATTCTCTGGCCTAATAGGTCATAAAGCTGGGCCACTCAATAGCAAGCTATGTGTAAGGCCACAGGGAAAAACCATCAGTCCTGGCAGAATGACACTCTACTTAACAAAAACTACAGAGACTAAAGAATCTCCTCCTTCATACTGACATCTAAAAAGCCTTTCATAAATCCACTGAGATAAGCATATCAGGTCAGAGAGGAAAGAGTCAAAGGTGAGCATGAAGCCCAGAACTCCAGAGAATTTCAAACAGAAGAATACATACACTTTTAATTCCCTGAAGTCTGGGAGCAGAACAGTATTCTATGAAGTGGAGGATCGCTTCAAAGGAAGGCCAAAAGTCAGGCATTTTTGCTACGTACATAATGTCAGCTTTTCCCGTGATAGGAAAATCTCCAAGAAAGACATTTGAAATTCCAATTTAGCATCCCAAAGTGACACATTGTGTGCCTATTACCAGATCCATAATCATGTATCCCATTAAAGTCAGCAGAACTCATTCCAAACTACACTTCTAAAAACCCAAACATAATTATAAAATTGGGATCCCCCCACTACCAGATCAGAAAATCTGGCTTATGTGTTTGAGCTTTAAAACAAGAAGAAGAACTTCCAATTCGTTCTAAAATGAAAATTTCATCCAATCAGTCACTTATGTTGACACAGCTCAAAACATTTAATTTGACATATTTTTTGCTGAATTAACTTGTTATTTTCTTTTACTGCTTTATGGTTAGAGTGGTTTTTCAAGGCCACAAAATGTAAGGATTTATCGTGAACAGTCTGTCTGAGACATCTGTCACTTGGTTAACGGGCAGAGTTGATTCGGTTCAGCTAATGCCTAAGCTGATACGCCCACCCCTCACCTCTGTATTTCCCTCCCATTCTCATTCAACGAAGGTGAACTTCCTTGAAAGAAGAAAACTCTTAGAAACTTAAAAAATCTCAATATTCCAATTAGGATGGGTGTGTAAGAAATCATCCCCAAATTTAGTGGCTTAAAGCAATAATAACAATTTATCATTTCTCATAGTTCTTATAGATCAGAAATTCAGAATCTGCTCAGTTGAGGGATTCTGGCTCAGGTCTCTCATGAGGCTGCAGTCATCTGAAGGCTTGACTAGGACTGGAAAATACATTCAACGTAGCTCACGCAGTTTGCTGGCAAGTCAGTACTGGCCTTTGGTGGGGGCTTCAGCTTCTCTCCACGTGGACATCTCTACCAGGCTGCTTGAGTGTCTTCATCATGCGGAAGCTGGCCTCCTCCAGAGCAGGTGGTCCAAGAGAGCAAGGCAGCAGCTGCAATGCCGTTTACGACCCAGCTTTGGGGGTCACACACCATTACTTCTGCTCTATTACATTCATCATACCAGGCCAGGCCTGATTCAGTGTGAAAGGAACTACACAGTACATGAATAACAGGAGGCTAAGATTATTAGGGCCCATCTCAGTAGCTGGCTACCACACTCAGGACATTTGTGGATGCATAAATTTTCCATTGAATCCAAAGTTTTCCCAAGCCACCTGGGATAATGGATCTTTTATCATTGTTTTTGCTGTTTCACAGCCAAGCATGGTAGCTCTTTCTTCTCCTTGGTCTTAGGAATACTGTGTCTTCTCTTCCTCATTTCCAGGTGTGACTTAGGTTCATGTTGAAAATGCCTATTTTTACAAATATTAGAGCACCATTGGTGATTATACCTTCCAAAGGATGCTATTCAGCCCCTTTTAAATTCATTCATTTAAGAAACATTTGTTAAATGCCTACTATGTGCAAGGGATACAATGTTGAACACGACAGGCAAGGCTCCTAATCTCTTGGAACATATTCTAGGGGAGGAAAACAAACAATAAAAAGGAGACTAATAAATATGAAAATGTCAGATAATGAAAAATTCTAGGATGAAAATAAGATAAAATAGCTGGGTGGATAGGGAATGACTAAGAAGGGTGGCTTATTTAGGTTGTATAATCAAGAAAGACTTCTCTGAAGGGATAATAGCAGAATTCTGGATGACAAGAGGGAAGAGCATTCCAGACAGGAGGAACAGTCAGTGCAAGGTCCCTAAGGTAAGAACAAGCTTGACATATCAGAGGAACAAAAGGTCTGAAGTCTGAAGCCGCAGAGGCAAGGATGAGAGAAGAACGAGAGGAAGTCGTGTAAGTGGGTGGGGACCAGTTCTCGTACAGGCCTGTAGATGAGGGTAAGGGGTTTGGATATTATCCAAAGGGTTTTTGTGAGACATTCCCTCTCCAAGGTCCATTTTCTTATAATAAATACTTGTTTTCTTTCGTTCATTTCTTTCTTATTCCCTTCCTTCCTACAGTGGAGTTTCTCTATATCAAGTTGTCCTCTCCTTCTGGACACACACAAGAGTTACGTTTCCCTACTCCCTTGCAGGTAGGTAGGGCCACATGACGAGTACTGACCAACAGATTGTGCATAGCAATGACATGTGCTACTTCTAAGTGAAAACCTTTATTTGTCAATGAAAGATCTGCAATTCTCTCTTCTTTCTGTCATAGCAACCATGAAGATGACATGCCCCAGCTGGTACCCAAATGGTAAGATGGCAGAGCCTCTATCAGACTGGGTCCTTGAGTGACTATATAACGGAGAACCCCCACTGATCCACACTGACATGTAATGGGCACAAGAAACAAGACTTTCGCGTGTGTCTTAAACCATAGGGATTTAGGGCTTCTTAGCTAACAGAAAATAGCCTAGATTAGTCTGATTAACATGACTCCAAAATGTTCTTCAGTGAAAAACAAGTTCTAAACTGAATCTGTGCCAGGCAGCCCAAATCATTCTTTTACAGCCGCTGCTGTTTGTTCCCTCAATATAAATTAACTCATCATTCTTTCTGATCTTCAGTTTCTCTAAACAGGCCCTTTACTTTCTGCATCTGCTCCCACGTTTAGTCATTAGGAAGCACAAGGTGTTGTCATCACTTGTTAATAAATCATGAAAGTAACATTTATAAAGCCCAGATTTTCTTGTTCAGAGAAGGGAGGGGAGTTCACTATTGAAGTGTGATGAGGAGGGGAGATATCTTGTTCACAGGCTGCTGCCATCCAGATGTTGGGAAGAATTTCAGAAGGAAAGTAAGGCATTGATGCGCCAACTCCATTTCTATACTTAAGACAGTACATGGCACCCAAGGGGAAAATAGAATTGCTTATCTTATATTTTCCCTCTCAAAGCCATCCATAAGGACACGCATTAAATTTTTACTAACTCCCTTGAGGTTCTTTACATTCATTGTATTTGTTTAGAAAGCCCCTATCAGTAAAGAAAATCTTCTCCATCTATGTTACATGGCAGCTTGATGCTTCTGCCAGGGGCATGTTGTTCATGGGAATTCCAAGCAACACAAATAAGCTTAGAAAGACCTAATTTCGTTCAAATGTCCATCTTGGCTCATACTACTTCACCCAGGCACAGCATTCTTTAAGCTGTTTCCAATTTCTCTGATCAAACAGGTTGGACTAATACTACCTGGGGATTTTGGCTCCATCCAAGAGATCTGCTTTAGCAAACCATCTGTTAAAGCTCCTGGATTCCTTCTATTTAGTGAGGCACACACATCATATGGTATACATTTTCACCCTCTGAACCATGTCCTAGACATCTTATTGGGGCAACTTGCCTCAATCACACATTATCTTTTCAAAGACATTTTCTTATTTTAAAAATTCAAACAAAATCTCATATTGTGGCAGAGCTGTTCAAAAAGTTCTGCATCCATGACATGAACATAAGACAAGGGTGCCTTCTTTTCTTCCCATTCCAGTTATGGACTAGTGAGTATTGAGAGGATGGTGGGTAACCAAGAAACATACCAATTATTAAATGTCTCAGGTAAAGCCAACCTAGAATCATCGAAGAATCACTCACAAGTATCAAGTGCACAAGGGCCCTTTGATGTACCCACTTAGCCGTGGGCTTCCAGGAAAATCTCTCTACCTTTATTATTTAGAGCAAACCATCAATCATCTCAGTTTGTGAGAGTGGTAATGGAGCCAAGGCTAGAGTCCTGATGGCTGATTGAGTCAGTTAACTTTCCTGGGTTCCAAGGCCAAAAACAGGACCACCGACCCCTCATTAATCACCTAAAAGGCAATGTTTGTTCAGCACGTAATTTATGTACAGCATAGGCATTTTGCACACTTGCTTTTGGTCCCCAAGATGGACTTGAGAGAATGAATAGGTGAAATAAATATATGATGATAACTAGGTAACTCTCTCAAAATCACACCTTTCTTATTGAGGGCACCCTATATAGTAGACATTTTCATAGAGGATTGCCCACTTAGTCCTCAGAACTCTGTAAGGCAGTTTTTATTTTTCCCATTTAGCAGATGAGAAAAATTGAAGCTCAGAGTCACAAAATGACCTATTTATCTGAGATCATGTAGTTCAGAGTTAGAACCCGAATTTAGATCCTGAACTTTTTCCTTTGGTATTTGCTCCTTCTCAAAGCCTGGAAGGGAGGGAAAGGCCCAGTTAATACCTAAAAAGTATCTTCTTCGAATATCAAAGGCAACAAATGCAGGGTAAATACTGCTTCCCGAGTCATTCACCTTGTGAGTTCTTAGCAGACTAAATATTATTTAGCTTAGTTAAGTTTTGATTGCTGTATTAGTAGTAACAAGCATAATATTTCTAAATAATATATTGGTTATGTTTTTAGAATATATAAATGTATTATGCAAATGTAAATTATTAAAATATACAATAATGATATCTTATCTAATGTGATAATTAGGGTAGTTGATTGGTTAATTGAAAATCTATTTAGAGTAGATACTCATTTAACATTATGTTTATTTACCTTACAGATTTATTTTAACTAAAGCATAATAAATGTTAATTCACAAATCTTTTCATGTACGTCCAAAGCCTTTTTTAAAGTAGGAGTTCCTATATAATATCAATGAACAATCCAAAAAGGATATTAACACTGAAGCTGGAAAAATAAAAACAAAAAGAAAAAAATCCACATACAATAGTATCAAAAAGAATAAAAGACTTAGGAATAAATTTAACCAGAGAGATGCAAGACTTGTACACTGAAAACTGGAAAACACTGTTGAAAGGAATTGAAGAAGACTTAAATAAAGTTAAAAACACTCCACGATCATAGATTAGAGGACTTAATATTCGTAAGATGGCAATACTCCCCAAAGCAACTTACAGATTTAACGCAACTCCTATAAAAATCCTAATGATTTTCTTTGCAGAAATGGAAAAGCTGATCCTAAAATTCACATCGAATTGCAAGGGACTCTGAACAGCCAAAACAATCTTGAAAAAGATGAACAAAGTTGGAGGACTCATATTTCCCAATTTCAAAAATTACTACAAATCTACAATAAACAAAACAGTGTGGTACTAGCATAACGATAGACATATAGATCAATGGAATAGGATTTAGAGGCCAGAAATAAACCCAAACATCTATAGTCAATTGATTTTCAACAAGAGTGCCAAGCCCATTCAATGGGGAAAGTACAGTCTCTTCAACAGTGGTGCTGGGGCAACTAGATATCCACATGCCAAAAAAATGAAGTTAGACCCTTACCTCAAACCATATACAAACATTGTCATGAACCGAATATTTGTGTCTCCACAAAATTCACATGTTGATAATCTAACCCCAATGTGGCGATATTTGGAAATGGAGTCTTTGGGAGGTAATTAGGTTGGTGGGGCCTTCGTGATGAGATTAGTGCCGTTATAAGAAGAGACACCCAAGAGCCATCTCTTGCTTGGACTTCCTGGCCTCCAGAACTGTGAGAAATAAATTTCTGTTGTTCAAGTCTTTTAATCTACGGTATTTTTTTAAGGGAAGCCTGAGCAGAACTAGTACAAACATTAACTCAAAGTGGATCAAAGACCTAAACATCAGTGCTAAAACTATGAAATTCTTAGAAGAAAACATAGGGGTAAATCTTCATGACCTTGGATTTGACAATGGTTTCTCACATATGGTGCCAAAAGTACAATGAAGGAAAAAATTAGATAAATTAACTTTCATTAAGATTGAAAACTTTTGAGCATCAAAGGACACTATAAGGAAAAAAGACTGACCGGAATGAGAAAAAGTATTTGCAAATCATATTTGATAAGGGTCTAGGATCCAGAATATATAAAGTGTGAATTCCCTAATCAGAATCCTACACAGTTTTCCTGCACATACTATCCTCCCAGTACATCATCTGCTATTTCTAGTTTTAGCTTTTTTAAAGTGGAAATATGTGTCAGATTTCTTCTATAATTTTATAGTCTTTTCCAATATTTTGCAAGTTGTCTTGCCCATACTGATTTGATAGCATTTGTCTTATAAGATCATCTTCATCAAGTTTTTCCAAAGTATTCCATTACGTAATTCTCTTTTCACCTTCCAATTCATCAATTTATAGAATATTTAACCTGTGAAATTTCACTAACATTTACAATCGACCTAAGAAGGTTGTTCGGTCGGCATCAGCTTAGCTGGTGAGAGGAGTTGTTTGCAAACTAAAGAGTGCAGCCTGCTCGTCTTGATCAGCCATGAGCTGTGGCATCAGACAGTATGCCTTACCAAGAGAATGGGAAAAGGGAGAAGCTAATGCAGTGAGCGATACATGGAAGGTAGTTAACAGAGCTTCTACTATGTTTATGTAGACATAAACACATATTTTTAACTGCTGATGAATATTTTAAGAAATTTCTAATTATATAGCCTTTTGACAAATTAAACATACTTCCGATCCAGAGGTAGCAGCTTCACCTGATATGATTTAGCAAACTAGCATAACAGTGACTCAGCGTGTCTAGGACATGAGAAGTATTCATGGGACTTAGCTGACTTTGGCACTAGTTTGGAGGATTCCAAAGAACCAACAGGATCAGGTTTGGGAGATTCAGAGACAAATTCCACCTGAGTGAAGGAGGTGGGTTCTTTGGCTCAGGGGAAGAAGAACATAGTTTTTAGCTTGAGAGAAGCAGCAAGGATCAATTTGATGATTCAAGTTACCCAGACTCAGTAAAGAACACTT
The DNA here is from genome assembly GCF_041296265.1 of Equus caballus. Taxonomy (NCBI): domain Eukaryota; kingdom Metazoa; phylum Chordata; class Mammalia; order Perissodactyla; family Equidae; genus Equus; species Equus caballus. Next base: position 46,398,104 of record NC_091704.1, read on the forward strand.
GGTGCTAATGGGCTTTGGAGAGTGTTTTCTGGATTATCTGAAAAGAAGACTTTTCTGTGGTTCAAGAAGAGAAGATCCAAGAAGTCCTTTAGCAGCCTCATCAGTTTCAACTTCAGAAATGCTGCATCCAGGGGCCACAATCCTCTCAGAATTTAACTTGGCCTAAAATATCCAAGCTTCCTAGATCTACCTTCCCTCGAAGGGGAATTAGCAAGGCTCTTTCTCCCTTGTTAGGAAAGAGAGAAAAATGCTCTCAGGCATTCTCAAAGGGAAAGGCACATGGTGTAAGGGGGGTTGGAATAGGATTACCACTTGACATTCAAAGATTTCCACTAAGAATTTGTAGTTACATAGATGTTATGATCTACTAGGCCTAAATATCTGCTGGTCAATATACTTGATTTAATATTTTATTATAAATATTTATCTTTTCCCACTTCTAGGAACATGAAGTAAAGCAAAAATTTAGGTTGTTTTTTTTTTTCTTTTCAATCATCTACTAGAGAGATATCAAAGCTCAACTTTGAAATATGTTCAAGCTAGATTCCCTCAAGTTTTAATTGTTGTGACCTTAGAGGTCATTCTTCCTCCTTTTACGGGTGAGAATACCGAAAACAAAAACGTTAAAGATCACACAATATAATGTGAGAACTAGAGCTGGAACCTAGATTGCTTACCTTTCCACTACTATACTTTTTTTCTACTCCCAATTTTTATTTTATTCCAACATTGAGAAAACATCATCAATTTCCACATGGAAGATCCATGGATGAGCATTAGGGGTCCATGAATCTCCAGAAATTATCAGCAAAATCTTGTATATTTATGTGTATTTTTCCAAAAAAATATTCTGAAAGGAGTTTCATAACCTCAGAAAGGCTAAAACATAGGGGTTGGCCCAGTGGCGTAGTGGTTAAGTTCACACGCTCTGCCTCGGTGGCCCAGGGTTTACCAGTTTGGATCCTAGGCACAGACCTACACACTGTTCATCAAGCCATGCTGTGGTGGCGTCCCACATACAAACTAGAGGAAGACTGCCATAGAGTTAGCTCAGGGCCAACCTTCCTTACCAATATTGTGGGGGGAAACAATCTAATTCTGCCAGTTGATCATTTTTCTCTTCTCCTATCAATTCTTTTGACTTAAATTTTTACTGGAGTTATTTTCTTTCATAACTAAGATTCAATTAGGCTATATATTTGACCACATTTAGCAACCAAAATTAAGACAACTTTTAACGGTTTGGGGAAAGCATTTCCGTGCTCATACAAAACACCAGGGCATCACAGATCTCAAGGGGAAATAGGGATTCTATCACTCTCTTGATCCCATTATATAGGGATTTTGTGTTATCAGTGATTCCTGTTTATGAGAAGAAGATGCTATTTAACTTCTTTATTAATGTCCAAGCTGCAAGTGGCCACTAAACTAGAGGTTTGTCACTTCATACCCAAGAGGGGAAATTTTTAGCCATCTCCTTAAGCAAGAGAGACCCCCTAAATGATATTCGAGAAGCAGTGTGGTCTTATGCAAAGACCACTAGGATCAGGTCTGAAAAACTGGTCCCGGTCTCAGCTCTGCCACTTACTGGCTGCATACCTTTAGACTTGTCACTTCACATTTCTGAGTTTCAATTTTCTCACCTGTAAAACAAGTACAAAAGTACTATTTGACTTGCTGATACGCAGTGTTCTTTTGATGATCAATATCTCCATTATGGGTTGAATTGCGTCCCCCTAAAATTCATATGTTAAAGCCCTACCCCTACCACCTTAAAAAGTGGCTATATTTGGAGATACGGCCTTTAAAAGGGAGATTAAGTTAAAGTGAGGCCATTAGGCTGGGCCCTAGTCCAATCTGACTGCTGTCCTTATAAGAAGAGGAAATTTGAGATTCCAGGGATGCATCAGAGGAAAGACCGTGTGAGGACACAGCGAGAAGCCAAGGAGAGAGGCCTCAGGGGAAGCCAAACCTGCCAACACCTTGATCTTGGACTTCCAGCCTCCAGAACCATGAGAAAATAAATTTCTGTTGTTTAAGCTGCCCAGCCTGTGGCATTTTGTTACAGCAGCAAACTGACACAAGCTGCAAGCCCTCTGCTAAAACTATTAGTTACTAAAGATGTACACGAAATTGCTTTAGAGAGCAGGGTGGACTTTACCTACATTTGGAAAATGGTTTCAAGTTGTTTAGATCAAGTTCTTTTTTTTTTTTTGCCTCTGATTGATTCTTTCCAATGTCCAGAAAGTAATTTGTTGCTGCTCTTCTCAAACTTAACACCCAGCTAACTATCAGAGTTGAAAGGTATTTTTTAAATCATCCTACTCCAACCCCTTATTTTACAGAAGGGAAATCAAGTCTCAAATTCACACAATTAGCCATTTCTATAAAAGAGAGGACTGGAAGATAACCTAGTACCTGTGTCATACGGGTATTGTGAGGGAAAACTTGGCACCAGGTATGAGAAATACCAGCAGAGTTCTTAGCACAATACCTAGTAGGTAGCAAGTCTTCCGTATAAAATAGCTCCTTATCACTGAGAAAGGGCAAATACTTTGGTATGGGCTGGGTCACATTGCTAGTTGTTCATAAATCCAGATTTCCAATGCTTTGGGTACTGAAACTCAGATTTCCCCCAAATGCAAGCCCAGTAAGTTTTCCCGAGGGTAATAAGCCTGATCTTACTTAGAGGAAACTTGTTAGGAGCCTGATGAGTACTTCCATGGGAATTCTTCAGTGGGAACCACAAAGAGCTTGGTGAACTCAGGGGTGCAGAGCTGCTCACAAACCTTTCATTTGGTCCTTAGATTCAGTTAAAGCCACACCAAACTATTGAGCCTACAAGTTAGGTGCCCCTGCCCACTGGAGGAAAGGCAGATGCACAAAAGACAGTCAAGTGAAGGATGGCTGGCCCACCAGCCCATTCCATGAGGCCGTCACCAGGGGTGACAGTCAGTAGCACAAGTTCGATGGGGTACTGTCCTCCCACTAGCCTCACAGTCCACCACAGTCCTCGCAGTCCACCATCCCCCAGCCCGATCCACTCCTAATCCTTAAAAGAAAATAGGCCCTGGGTCTCCCTTTGACCCTTGTCCTTGGCTATCTACATGCCTTCTCTCCAGCTGTGTTGAATTTTTTCTTTCTACCTTTTATCTCTGCTTTCCCAGCATTTCCTCTACTAAGTAACACAGGCAGATGCCCAGACTCAAAACATTTATTTCCCAATGTGTGCAGTTTGGATTTCAGTGGAATACTCTTTCATGTTCAGCTTTGAAGGCTACCATAAAGATTGCACCGGGGACAGTTACGTGGAGCTGTTAACCATTCCCTCTGGTCTGACCTGAATTCACAGAGGACATGGTCACCCGAGAACTTAATCAATGAGCTCCTTTGGCTTCACGGCTGCAGGGGCCAAGAGCTCCATCAAAGAAGCTTATGTGCTTTCAGCAACTCAGAAGATTCCAGTTGTTTTCAGCAGGCCTGAGAGGTTAAAATAAACAAATATGAAAATGCCAGATTGCCCTCTCATTTCTTCTCATACCTGGTGCCAGCCAGGGCCAGTGCCGGACAGGCTGCCCCCAAAGAGACTGCGGTGGTACCCTCGAGGCCAAGCCACGCGACCAGCGCTGTCACTGCACTAAGTGGCTGCCTTTCTCTCCTCGCCCCACTTTCCATTTCTAAAAATGCATGAAATACCCGTTGCTGTATAATTACTGAATGAATAAAAGGCCCTCCAACCCCTCTCTCCTGGCACAGATTTCCCCCCATTGGAGGCTGGGCAGTTGGCAGCCTTTGGCTACAGGAACACTTTCAGCAGTGTTTGAACACAAAGCTCTGTGCAGAAAAGCCCAGCAATTGTTTGTGTTTGCAACTATCATTGGTTAGCATTTTCCTGTCCCCTAGTTCATGGCCTGGGACGTGAGTGAGATCCCCATGATGGCATTACAGGACAAATACACAGCCTCTCTGTATACCCGCAGCCTTTACACCTTTGCAATTCTTTTTACAAAGCTCATAAACATGTTTGGCTGCCTGACAGCTCACAGAAAAAGAGGCTGCTCACTGAGTGATTACTCCAGCTGAGGGTTCTACTGACAAGGCAGCTTCTTTCAGATGTATAGATCTTCTGAATTGGAATAGAACTGAAGGAATTTTGAACTATTTATTGGTTACAGTTTTAAATGCTATCATGTATTCTTTAGACTCCAAATTCAAGAGCACTGTGTGCCCCTGGTGCCTAAGATGAGAAGAAAAATTGTATAAAACATTTGCAAGTGTCTGTCCACCTTGTGCATTGATATTGAATTTGTCACATGTATGCCCTGGGTTTGTTATGTGAATGCGCGTGTATGTACCCATGAGAGTGGGAGGTGGTTAAAGCAGGATATCCCTGTAACTTAGGAGAAATATTGCAATTCAGTCTCTACTGATGACCCTTTCAGAAAGCACCAGTGATTTTCTAATTTCCAAATCCAATGGTCACTTCTCAATCCTCAGTCTCCTTGATGTTCTGGTAGCATTTGATGCCATTGATCACCTGCCCCCTTGAAACTCTTATTTGCGAAAGCGTATAAAACCCTGCACCATCATGATTCTTTCTGATCTCTGATCACTCTTTCCCTGGGCCTCATTCTCTTTTGTTCACTGATTAGCAGGATTCCCCACTCAGTATGGTGGTGTCCTCAGCCATCTCTTCTTCTTTCTCTAGTCTCTCTAGACAAACTCCATTCCCTCTCGACTGCAAATATTGCCACTATGTGAATGTTTCCCAAGTATACATCTCTGGCCCCGCTTCTGCTCTTAAACTTTCTTTCTTTCTCAGCTCAACCTAGATATCATACTGGTACCTCAAACTCAGATATGTGCAATAGAGTGTAACAGGTCCATCCACCTTTCCTCCAAACTCCAACTTCCAGACCTGCTCTTGCTCTTGCATTCTGTATTTGTGTTTGGATCGCCAGCATCTGTCTAACTGTGCAAGCTTAAAACCCAAGAATCATCTTTGATTCTCTCTCCCATTGCTCCCTCATATGGAACAGTTAATGAATCTATCAGTCTGGTGTCCTAAATGTGTAATTTTTCCCTTTTCATTCTCTCTGCCATTACACTGGTCAAGCTTAATTATTCTCACCAAGAGTATTACTAGGCTTTCTAAAAATTTCATGGCTTTCTTCCCCCTATCTTCCATTCCATCCTATGAGTTACACTCAGATTAATCATCCCACAACACAGATTTTATTATATTACTCCTCACCCCAAAATCAATGGCCCCACTGCTGATACAATAAAGTCCAAACTCCTTAGCCTAAAACTAAGATCACTCCAGCATCTGGCCACTGGCCATCCTGTATTCAGCCAAATGAAACTGTCTGGTATTCTCCGTAAATATTTCCCATTAACATTTATGTCTTTGTTCATGCTGTTCCCACTGTCTGGAATCCTCCACCCAACTCTTTGTGTTCAAATTTACAAATTTTTTGAGACTCGGCATAAAAACCACCTTCTTCTTGAATATTCTTCATATATCTCCTTTCCATAGCCCAGCACAACACACAGATTACCTACCTGTCTTCTCAATAGTTTATCTGTAGCTTCTTATGGTGTGCTCTACCAAAGGTTCAAATACAAACACATACTAATATACTCTTCTCTTCCTATCGAGACTAAACATCCCTTTAGAGTAGGGTTCGTATGTTACTCATTATTTTAGACTAAATGTGTGCCCCCAAAATGCATATGTTGAAGCCCTACCCCTCTGTGTGATCGTGTTTGGAGACAGAGCCTTTGGGAGGTAATTAGGGTTAGATGAGGTCATGAGGGTGGGGCACTCATAATGGAACTAATGCTCTTATCAGAAGAGATAGCAGAGAGCAGGCTCACTGCTTGCTTAGGCTCTGTCTCTCTCTTGCCTTCTCCCTCTTCCTTCTCCTCTCACTCTCTCTTCCCCCTCCCTCTCCCTTCCTTTGTGCGGGTACACAAAGTAGTCATCATGTCAGCACTCAGCAAGAAGCCAGGAAAAGAGCCCTCACCAGAACCCAGCCATGCTGGCACTCTGATCTTGGACTTTACGCCTCCAGAACAGTGAGAAAATAAATGTGTGATTCAAGTAGTCCAGTCTATGTATTTTGTTATCGCAGCTTGAGCTGACTAAGATACTTGTTGTACATCCCCATTGGTTCGAACAGTGCCTGGCACATCATAGAAACTCAGATATTTGTCAAACGAATGAATTAATATATGTGTGGAATATGTCTCCAAAATTGTCTTCGATCAAATAAAGCTGGTGAGCTCTCAGATATCCAGCAGGACCTGCCACTCAGGCTCCTTCCTATTCTGACTCCTCTCTACTGCGCTTGCCACACCCCTGCCCTAGCTTCACCTCAGGCCAACCAGTACAAAGTCATCCCTCCTTCTAAGCCAGAGGTGGTAAACTGGCAAGCAGAGGCCAGACGTTGCCCACAATTACATTTTTCCCCCAACATCGTAGTGTTTTTCCAATTTTGATTTACTTGCCAGAATTTAAAAATTGGGAAAGTTCATGGAAAATCTGGATTTGAGTTAATGGTGGCCCTCAATGACAAATGGCTGCCATTTCTAGACAGGGCTTGTACTCTTCCAGCCTCAGCCCCAGCTAGTTTATGTAACTTGCTTGGCCCTTGTATTTGAATTTGAGAGCTATGTTCTACGTCTTTTCCCACTCTCTCTTCGCTCTGTAACTAAAATATGTATTTTCTATATCTCTTAATTTTGCCCTTCTTATACCCAGGAGAATTCACCAACTACCACAGCCTGAAATTGCCTATCCCTCCCCTCTTTGCAATTCTGTAGCATGGCAGAGTTAGCAAAGGTCTCCCGGAAATTAGAGCATATCAACATTGTACTCTCTGACTTTTCTCATTTCTTCAGGTGAGGAAGGTTAAGAGTAAGGCTTCAGAAAAGTGACCAGTGTTATCAGTTCTCACAACTAATGGTTGACAGAACTGGCATTCAGACCCAAGTGTTACGACTTCAGGTTTTGTTCTTTTTCTTAATCATGAGTTCCTTCTTTGCCCATTTGTGGTGTCTTCTGCAATTCGACCCAACTTAATTCAGCAAATATTTATCGAGTACTGAATATGTTAAAGGAACTCACTGTTCTCTAACCTGATATCAGTAAACATTCTTATTCTGATTATTGAGAATTCCCATTCTTTGGTTGGACCCCCTGTTCATAGACAGAGGACACCCTCTAAAGAGAAATTCTCTCCTTCACTTAACACGTAATGAACATCTGCTTTGTTTAAGGACTATGCTAGATCCTAAGCTTACAGTGGTAAATAAACCCAATATTTCCTTGCCCTCAAGGGGCTTAAAATATATTTGTCCTTAAATGTACATTCTGTTTTTCCATCAAATTACAAATTCCTATAGGGAAGGAGCTGATCCTTAACTCTCTTTGAATGATACCATGGACTGAATTATTCAGTAGATGCTTAATTTTTGTTATTGATGACAAATGTTCTCAGTTACTCCCAGATGGGAGCGGTGGTTGTCCCAGCCTTCTCTGCTGCCCTTCAAAGCCTCTCTCTACTCCTAGCAGCTGGTTCTTCTAGAACCAGAGTTCCTAATCTAAGGACAAGAATAGGTAGTGCTAGCTTCATGGACGTGTGACCTATGCCGTCAGACAGGGCCCTGTGCTCAGAAGGGCCCTGTGCTTGGTTTAATGCTCTACTGTTACCATCTTGAAATTCTTGATAATTTTTTTAACAAGGAGCCCAACAATTATGTAACCTGTCCTGAGAACAGAGCTGGAGAGGGCAGCTGATACAACTTTAATGTCAGCACCGTGAGTTTGCCAACAGGCTTCTCTTCAGTATGTCTTTAGTCCTGCTCAAATGCAGAAAAACAGCAAGGACATAGTGTGAAAGATTTCTGCATATTTGAAATTATTTCTATTCTGTGGTGCATAACAGAGGGCTGTGTTAAGACCCCATAGAAATAACAATGGCTCTAAGATAATAATGCTGTGTTTGTTCACCTAGACTACTGGCATCTTTAGGTTCACGATGACAATGGTTCTTAAAGTGTGAGCCCCAGACCAGCAGCATTAGCATCACTTAGGAACTTGTTAGAAATGCAAATTCTTGGGCTGCACCTAGATTTACCAAATTGGAAATTTTAAAGGCAGGACCCAGTTATTTATATTTTAACAAGCCCTTCACATGATTCTGGTGTATGCTGAAAATTGGCGACCACTGGGTTGTCGCACTGTCAGCCCTTTGAGAGCGCGGTCTACCTACATCTCCTACTACTGTTTCTCAGCCAGGTGGGGAATACTTCATACAGACGTATTGAAGGACAACTGGGAGATATTCTGGCTTGGAGAACTTGGCTTCAATGAGTTTGTATGAATATCGGGGAAAACAGCAGAACTGATATTTTCTTGGGCAACAGATTTGTTTATCCTTTGAAGTCAGAGCCAATGATGCAGAAGGCTTTAGCGGCTACAGCTTGACATCTGAGTGAAATAGAGGAGCTTTCTTTTAATTGCTGTCTTGCGTAGACACATTTAGAGATAACACCAGAGAGTCCTATTGCTGACAGTGACCTTAGATCATAAGGCCCCAACCCCTCATTTTACAAATGAGAAAATCAAGACCCAGAGAGGTGAACTAATTTGGCAGAGGTCACTCAATTTTCCCTCCGGCATTCCCCGAAAGAGAAAGGTTTATGAAGGCAAAAGTCAGAATCACCTTGCTGACCCTTTAAAGCTCTATTAATTGCAGTGCCATTGAGCATTCATTTCTTCTCTGTCTACTTTTAGGTGGTTTGATTTCAGAACACATATTTTTAAAGAGACAGTTCTCCACTTTTGAATGTTCAGTTTTTCCTGGGCAGTTGGACATTTCATCTCAGGAAGACAAGGCAGTGGCCAGGCTGTGTAGTTGATGATTGACTCTCACCCTTTGGGAGGAAGATGAGCCCCACTTGGAGGTGGCCATGCTCAGCTCCAAGCTGCTTTTCTCCACAGCTGGTTCTCGTTTGTAAGACTGAAAGCATTTCATGCTTATTAAGCATCATCTGGTCCCAATTTTTAAACCACAAGTTTGGCTTGGTTTGTTTTTAATAAGCGGTTACAACAGAGTCCACCTTTTCAGTGTGATGAGGTCTCTTAAACCCAGCTATTGGCATCTTGGAGATTTATATTAATATGGCTGTTATAGGAGGTTAAAAACATGAGGGACACAAATCCTGAAATTTCTGACTTTATCCTGCGTAGATATGACGCAGATTTATTTTCAACATACAAATTTGAAGAAAAGGATGATCACGTTTAAAGGAAATTGTGCAATGATCTTTATTTTTGCATGGTAGTCCACATCTGCATTTTTCTCCCCCAATTTTGAATTTAAAGAATTTCTGGATTTTATGTAAAATTAGTTTAAGAGGATAAAGTCAATAGAACTCTTCATCATTGCTCAATTTCTATTTCTCAGTATTCTGCAATTGGTATCGCTGAGTTTTTTGACAGCCAGTGGTTCTTTATGTGGTATTTTGTCACTGCGCTCAGCCAACATAAGAGAGAGTCAGGAGTCGGTTAGTTCCAAGTTAAATATAATTGTAAAGTCACAAGTTTTAAAAAGGATATGTAAATGATAGTTAAATTTTAACAGGATTTTCCAGCTTTCTTTATAATGCATTTTTAAATGCCCATTGCCCAGTATTAAACACTCATAACCGTTCATATATTAAGCAAGGATATTTTAAATCTAGCGTGTTAAGTTCCTTGACGTTAGGTTAGTGTCACCAGCTTGGACCAGCATGGTGCAAGTCTGAAGCCATCTCAATTATCTTCATTTAAATCAAAGGCCAACCTGGATTGGTGGAAATGTTTGCTTTTGCTTCTAAAATAAGTATAATGGCTATTTCCAAGTTCTCCTACATTTAGGAGAAACAGCCTTCGTATGAATGACCAATAACTAATCTAAATCCTCTTCTAGAGCAATTTTAAAAGTTTAGACCACTCCACAAGTATTTCCAAGAAACTCTAAAATAAGCTCATGTGTTTCACAAATCTATCCTATCACAGCCTTTACTCCACCCTATTGTTCTGATTTAATTATCCAGTGTTATCAGCTCTAAGCTACAGTAGGTCAAATTCTTTTCTACCTCTTCATTGGATTCTCAACGCCTAGAACAGCGTCTGGCATGTGATGGATGCTAGATTAACCTCTTGGGTAATGGATTGAATGAGTGAGTAAATGAATGGGTGAATACTTTAGAAACATGTCTATCATGGTGATCCATCTTGAAAATTCACAATTTAGATTTTATATGAGAATGAGAATAAAGTAAGGAAATCACATGCATAGCAATCTAAATTTCTATATTATTCCTAGGGACTGTCTCTAAATTAATATTATCATTCAGTAATGATATATTAATTGAATTTATTAATTGGGTTATATGCTCTAATTATATTGTAGTAATTCCTCCAGCTAGGGTAATTTTTTTCTTCAATATTTATGAATTGCTGTGTGATATTTTGCTTACAGCTGATGTCTTAATATATTTTCTCAACGTCAAAATAGGAATTGTCTTTTCCTTTCCCAACATGTTTGGCAAATTAGTGAAGGGATGTAAGAGCTTTACAAATGTTTAGTAGCATATTTACATTTTTGTTCCCTTTGGAAGTCTGATTTAATGGATAAAAGAGATCACAAAGAAATTGCTTTTCTACATCTGTCCATCCTTTTCTATTTCAAAATCCCAGATAAGCAAATCAAAAAGACCAAAGAAATATTGTTACTATTAATGATCATGCTTAGTGAGTGACTCCTCTGTCAGTGCTGTCAATACTTACCCTGCAGTGTGAGTCAAACTCCTGCATCTTTGAATAAAATATTTCTGCTGTTCTCCCCTTATTCCTTCAGCTATTGACATTCAAGGCATTTCTTATATCAAGGGTGTATACATATTTTCAAAACTGCTTTTTCCTTCAATATTCACCATACGTCTCAGGATGGTTTTAATCCAAATCAAAAAATGGACTTGCCCTCCTTTGGGAAGGATTCATAGTCTAGATGTTGGCTCTTGTAAACTCTTCTCTTTTCTAGATCTTCTGTAACTTTCAGGAAAATCCTAATCTTCATGTATCTCACATATCAATGGCCAAAATAAAAGCATGATGAGTCAGTTCACAATACCGAAATAGCTTTATTTAACCTAGAAAGAATCAGATTTTCAACAAAGCACTGAAAAAACATGTTAAAATATCTTCCCAAATAGTACGATGATTTCCTGCATTCCCACTCTCAGACTCAACTTTTCTTTTTCCTGTCCCTTCTTGGTGTCTTGCATTCTTATAAACACCCAGTGATTTTCCATATATTGTCTCATTTGACTGCAATACAGTTCTGTAAATTGCAAAGACGACATACCATAATGGTTAGGGGCGAAGCTTTGTGGTAAAACTGAGGTTTTACCTCTGACTAGTTGTGTGAACTTGAGCAAATTAGTTAAACTCTCTGAGTTCAGTTTACTCATTGTAAACAAGTAGGAAAAATACTGTTTATCCCATATAACTATTAAGAGAGTTAGATGGGGGGACATGCATGGATAACAGGGGCTGCATCTCTTGCAGTTGAGGTTCAGCTATACCATGTGTAAATTTGGTAGACATGTATGTTGGCTTCAAGAAGTGTGGCTTTTTCACTCAAACATATGTTTTGGAACTCTAGCCCTGATAATACAAAGAAATTGGCCTCCTGCCTTTTAAACAGCCACATAATATTTCATAGTATAAATGCTCCAATTTGGTTTTGTTTGTGTTTATGTTTTTGCTTTTGCTTTTACTTTTGGCTGTTCCCCTGTGCACGACCATTTAGGTTGCTGCCAACTTTTTTGGCAACAATAATGCATTGAACCTCTTATACCTATTCACTTGCACATTTGTGCTAGTATTTACTAGGGCGGATGCCAACCAGTGAATTTGTGGGATGTAAGTTATACACATTTTTAGTTTCAATAAATGATACCGAGCGCTCTCCAGAAAGGCTCTCCAGAAATGCATTTCACCTCATCTTTGACAACCTGTCAAATGTCATAAAATTATCAAAAGTTTTTAGATTTAACTCTCAACAGACTAGGAATAGAAGAAAAGCATCTCAACATAGAAAAAGCCATTTATGAAAAGCCCACAGCTAACATCATACTCAACAGTGAAAGACTAAAATCTTTTCCTCTAAGAGAGCAGAGCAAGGATGCTTTCATCCAATTTAGTATTGGAAGCCCTGGCCAGAGAAGTTAGGCAAGAGAAAGAAGTAAAAGGCATCCAAATCAGAAAGGAAGACGTAAAATTATCTCTGTTCACAGATGGCATGATCTTATATGAAGAAAACCCTAAATATTCCGTAAAAAATAATAAACTAATACGCAAATTCAGCAAAGTTTCAGGACACAAAATCAGTACACAAAAATTAGTTGCATTTCTATACACTAACAGTGGACAACCCAGAAAGGAAATTAAGAAAATAATTCCACTTACGATATCATCAAAAAGAATAAAATACTTAGGAACAAACCTAACCAGGGAGATAAAAGACATAAACACTGAAAACTATAAAACTTTGCTGAAAGAAATTAAAGAAAAGACTATATGGAAAGGCATCCTGTATTCATGGATTGGAAAATTTAATGTTAAGATGTCCATGCTACCCAAAGTGATTTGCAGATTCGATGCAATTCCTATAAAAATCTCAATGACTTTTTTTGCAGAAATAGAGAATTCATCCTAAAATTCGTATGGAATCTCAAGGGACCTGGAATGGTCAAAACAATTTTGAAAAAGAAAAACAATGTTGGAAGACTTACAAGTTCCTAATTTCAAAACACATTACAAAGCTACAGTAATCAAAGCAGTGTGGTACCAGCATAAAAACAAAAAATTGACCAATAGAATAAAATAGAGAGCCCAGAAATAAGCCCTTACATATATGGTCAAATGATCTTTGACAAGGGTGCCAAGACCACTCAATGAGGAAAGGACAGTCTCTTCAACAAATGATATAGGGAAAACCGGATATCCACATGCAAAAGGATGAAGTTGGACCTTTATCTTAAACCACATATAAAAATTTAAACATTAAAGACCTAAATATAAGAGCTAAAATTAAGAAAATATGGAGCAAAACCTTCATGATATTGGACCTGGCAATGATTTCTTGGATATTACAACAAAAGCACAGACAACAAAAGCAAAAATAAACAAATGGTCTTACATCGAACTTAAAAACTTTGTGCATCAAAGGACTCAATCAACAAAGTGAAAAAGCAACCCATAGAATGGGAGAAAATGTTTGCAAATAATGTATTTGATAAGGGGTTAATATCCAGAATACATAAATAACTCCTACAGATCAATAACAAAAGATCAAAAAACATGGTTTGGAAATGGCAATATGATTCCATTTATATGAGCTACTTAGAGTAGTCAAAATCATGGAGACAAAAAGCAGAATGGTGGGTGCCAGGGGCTGGGGAAGCAATGGGGAGTTAACATTTAATGGGTGTACAGTTTCAGATTTGCAAAATGAAAAGAGTTCTAAAGATAGAAGGTGGTAATGGTTTCACAACAATATGAATATGCTTAATGCCACTGAATTACCCACTTTAAAATGGTTAATATGATACATTTTATGTTATGTTTATTTTAGCATAATAAAAAATGGGGGGAAAATGGGCAAAGGACTAGAATAGACATTTCTCCAAAGAAGTTATACAGATGACCAAGAAGCACATGAAAAGTTTGACTAGATGCTCAATATCACTAACCATCAGAGAAGTGCAAATCAAAACCATGAGATATGCCTGTATATCCATTAGAATGACTACTATTTTTAAAAGCAAACAAACAAACAAACAATGTATTGGTGAGGATGTGGAGAAATTGGAACCCTGTGCACTGTTGAGAACGCAAAATGATGCAGCTGCTGTGGAAAACAGCATGGCGGTTCCTCAAAAAATTAAAAATAGAACTACCATGTGATCTGGCAATCCCACTCTGGGTATGTCCAAAAGAAGTGAAAACAGGGTCTTAAAGAGATATGTGTACACCATGTTCGTAGCAGCATTATTCACAGTAGCCAAGAGGTGGAAGCATGCAAGTGTCCATCAACAGATGAAAGGAGAAAAAAAATGTGAATACAATGGAACATTATTCAGCCATAAAAAGAAGGAAAATCCTGTCACATGCTAGAACATGAATGAATCTTGAGGACATTATACTAAATAGAATAACCAGTCACAAAAAGACAAATGCTGTATGATTTAACTTAAATGAGGTATCTCAAGTAAAAAAATTAAAAATTGATAATGAAAATTAGTTTTTAGATTATTACCAATCTGATAAATGGAAAACCATCTTGTTGCTGTAGTTTTCTGATCAAAACTAAGTATATTTTTATATGTTTATTGACCATTTGTAGCTTATCTCTGTATTTCCTGTCCATAGCTTTTGCCCATTTTTCTTCTGGTTGTTTATTTTTCCCCATTTACATATAAGTTTTTAAATAAATTCTGGAAGTGAATTCTTTATCTGTTAAATGTGTTGCAAATATTTGCTCCCAATTTTTCTCTTGCCTTTGATTTACCTATGATTAATTTCTTTTCTTTCTTTTTATTGTGGTGAAAAAACACATATCATAAAATTCACCATCTTAACCATTTTTAAGTGTGTGTTCATTGGGAGCTGGCCTGGTGGTCTAGTGGTTAAGATTCAGTGCTCTCACCCCCACAGTCTGGGTTTGTTTCTGGGTCAGGGAACCACATGACCCATCTGTCAGTTGTCAGACTGTGGCGCTGCCCATTGCTGTGATGCTGAAAGTTATGCCTCCGATATTTCGAATACCAGCAGGGTCACCCTTGGTGAAGCTGACAGACTAAGAAGGACATGGCCACCTAATTCCAAAAAAATTGGCCTTGAAAACCAGCAGCAGCATATTCTCTAATAGAGGAACAGAAGACGTGAGGATGGTGCAGAAAAGACCAGGTGGGTTTCAGCTCTACTGTACATAGGGTCACTAGGAGTCAGAATTGAGTGGACGGCACAAACAGAGTTCAGTGGTGTTAAATACATTCACTTTGTGGTTGGATAACTCTTTCATCTTGTAAAACTGAAATTCTATGCCTATTTTACAACTCCCATTCCCTCCTCCCAGCCCCTGGCAATCATCACTATACCTTCTGTCTTTATGATTTTAACTACTCTAAGTACCTCATACAAGTGGAATCGCAAAGATTTTGACTTTTACTTCTTGTGACTGGCTTATTTCACTTAGCATAATGTCCTCAAGGTTCATCTATGTTGTAGCATATTACGGAATTTCCTTCCTTTTTAAGGCTGAATAATACTCCATTGTATGTATGACCACATTTTGCTTATCCATCCATTGATGGGCACGTGAGTTGCTTCTATGTTTTTAACTGTTGTGAATAATGCTGCTTTGAACATGAGTGTATAAATATCTCTTCAAGACCCTACTTTCAATTCTTTTGGGTCTATACCCAGAAGTGGAATTGCTGGATCATATGTAATTCTATTTTTAATTTTTTGAGGAGCTGCCATACTGTTTTCCGCAGTAGCTATACTGTTTTACATTGCCACCAACGGTGCACAAACGTTCCAATTTCTCCACATCCTTGCCAACACTTGTTGTTTTCTGTTTTTTAGATAGTAGCCATCCTAATTAATGTGAGGTGGTATCTCACTGTAGTTTTGATTTAGTGATGTTGAGAATCTTTCCATGTGCCTATTTTCCATCCATATATCTTCTTTGAAGAAACGTCTATTCAAGTCCTTTGCCCATTTTTGAATTGGGTTGTTTGTTTTATGTTGTTGAGTTTTAGGAGATCTCTGTATATTCTGGATATTTTCTCCCAATCTTTATCTTACATTTTGACTTTACCTATGATAAATTTTTGATATATGAGAATTTTCCTTTTGATTTAGTCAAATGTATTATTTTCCTTATGATTAGTTCATTTGGTGTCTTGTTTAAGAAAATCTTTTCTACACTTAGGTAAAAATACATTCTCCTGTATTTCCTGCTTATGGTTTTACATTGGTTTTTTTTCATATTTGCATCTTTAATGGATCTGGAATTTATTTTTGCAAATGATAGAGTTATTTTTTCCAAATGGATAACCTGGTCTCCAAAAATTAGCTTTCCTTTCTTCAGTGATTTTTTTTTTTAGATCTTTTGCCTAATTCTTTTTTTTTTTTAAAGATTGGCACCTGAGCTAACATCTGTTGCCAATCTTTTTTTTCTTCTTCTTCTTCCCAAAGCCCACCAGTACATAGTTGTATATTCTAGTTGTGAGTGCCTCTAGTTGTAGAATGTGGGACGCCACCTCAGCATGGCCTGACAAGCGGTGCCATGTCCGCACCCAGGATCCAAACCGATGAAACCCCCAGCTGCCTAAGCAGAGTGAGGAAACAACCACTGGGCTACAGGGCTGGCCCCTCTTCACCAATTTGAAACGCCATATTGATTATATTGTAGATTCTCACAGATGTTTTTTAATTGTTTCTGGATTTCCTAAATGTTCCATTATTATGTATGTCTCTTTTTTTTTAAACCAATATCACACAGTTTTATTGTCTTTATAATATATTTTGATAAGCAGTAGAGAAAATCACCTGTCCTTTCTTTGTTTTTTAAAATGTCTTTGCTTTTCTTGTACAATTTCTCTCTCTTAGGATTTTTAGAGTCAGTTTGTCAAGTAGCATAAAAATTTTTGAGGAGATTTTGATGGGGATCCCATTGATTTTATTAATTAATTTGAGAAAAATTGACACTTTTAAGATATTGAATCATTTCATCCACAAATATAGTATATAGGGTTTTTTTTTTCAGTTCTTCCATGTTCTTCAGTAAAGTTTTATAGTTTTTTCCATAAAGTCTTGCACGTTTATTGTTAGACTTATTCCTAGGCACTTTAGAGGTTTGCTGTTATGAATGAGATCTTTCTTTCTAGTATATTTTGTAAGAGATTATCGCTGGTGCATTTTGCTTTTAATATGTTTAACTTGTATTCTGGCTAACTCACTATATTTCCTTCTTAGTTCTAACAGTTTGTTCCTTAATTATCTTGGGTTTCCTAAATGGATGGATGATAATTTCAAAGTTCTCACAAGACTGTAATCAAGGCATCAGCCAGGCTGCATTCTCATTTGGAGTCTCAAATGGAGAAGACTCTGCTTCTAATCTCACTCAGGTTGGTAGAATTCGTTTCCTTGTGGTTGTAGGACTGAGGACTCGGCTGTTTGTTGGCTGTCAGATAAAGGGCCCTCCTCTCCTAGAGACTGCCTACAGTTCCTATAGGCTGTCCACAGGTCCTTGCCAAGTGGGGTTTTCCAACGTGGTCACTCATTCATCAAGCCAGCAGCAAGACTATCTAGAAAGAGTCTGCTAGTAAGAGAGTCATATATAGTGTAACATAATCATGGGGTTGACATCCATTAACTTTTGCCATATTCTATTAGTTAGAAACAAATCACAGGTCCTGCCCACACTCAAGGAGAGGAATTACTCAAAGGCCAAATGTCAGGGATATTATAAAGGCAACTACCTTAGACTCTCTCTCCATAGCCTACATATGTAGAAAATGTTAAGATTCCCTACTTAGGCCAGTATTTAGATAATATTTTGTAAATATATTATGTGTATTTAAAGATAATGTTTAGTTAAGTTCAAAATTTCACGTTCAATTATCAGATCAAGTTTATTCAAATCCTCTCAACCTTACTTATCTTGCTTCCTTGATCTATGAGTTTCTCAGAGATTTTATAAAGATGTCTAATTATTATTGTGAATTTACAAAATTATCATTGTAGTCCTTTTTTTCTTGATGAATACTTTGAAGTTATGTGTTTGGTATATAGTTTAGGATGGCTATTATCTTCATGGTGGATTATTGCTTTTACCTGAATTACCTCTCTATCTCTTTTAATACTCTTAGTTCACATATTTGCTTTTGCCTGGTGTTGACATTACTACACAAGTTTTTTTATTCCTTTTTGTTACAAGAAAATATGGTATATTAATTTATTAGTAATTCAATTTTAATTGTATTTCATTGAAAACAGGTTTGCATATTATTCAGAGACAAATAGTTCCACAACACTTATTATAAAAATTTGCAGTCCCCCAGATTCTCCACTGTACACACACTACTTTACAGTCCAAAGAGGCACCTTCTTTCAATTACTTATCATTCAATGGCATGCCCATAATGCTACTTCTTGATTTTTCAATTTTAGTCCTAAAAATGAAAATATTTTACTTCACACACACACACAAATCCCTCATCTCCAACACTCAGATATACCCTTGCTTCTTATTCTCTCAATATAGCCAAATCATAACATTGGTTGAATCATTTTTAAGGTTTACATTCTTCTGACAATGTAAATACTACTTAGCTGAGATCTATATTATGTTATAGTGAGTTTTCCTTATTTGGACTGCTTTCAATTTTTCATGGAGTTATGTGTCTTGTGTTTTCATTTACTTATTTTTCCATCTACTTGTTATTTGACACCAAATTCTCTCCCAATCTGGCAAATCCCTCTGGATACATTTATAATCTTTTATTCCATTTTTCCCCTTGAAAATTTCTCTACCAGAGCCTCTGACCTACTCTAATCTGGATTTGTCGGACATTAGGCCTATTGCAAGTCTATCCCCATAAGATGACTTCTTGGTATATCACTCCCTTCGTCTTTGGATTACCTTTCCCTCTGTCGTGTAGGATCCCTATTCCCTGAACCACATTCTTCTTCTTTCTTAGTTACTTTCACATTTTAGTGGAACACATTCTCTTCTAGCTTCCTTACAAAAGGTGCATACACAGTAAGTTTTTTGAATCCTTGAGTGTCTGAAAAAGTTGAAGGAGTGCCATGCAAGAAAATATGTTAGTAAGAATTCTGCACTTGAGTCAGAAGCCTGGTTCTCTGGTACTATGTTTATGATCTCTGGGATCTTAGGAAAACCACAAAACTCTCTGGGCCTCAGTTTCTCTTTGTGAAATGGGTAATAATCCAAACTGTGCCTGCTCAGAAGGTGCATGGGAAGGGGCTTTGTGTGATGAAAGATCTGTACAAACAGCGTGCACTGGAACCAACTCACAAGAGCCAATTTTAGACCATTGATAGCTTGAAATCAGCCATGGGGGGAGTATTCACACCATGGAAATGGGCAAATGCTCCAAGGGGCTTTTCTTTCTTTTTTTAGGGACCATTATGAGCACATCACTTACTTACAAATGGAAGCGATTATTGCAACTGTTTTCATTGCTGTGCCCTCCTTGATGTTGCCATGGCCTGGCACGGCAATTGTGTATAGCTCAATTGTAGTATTGATCAAATCGTATCATTATTATATAACAGGCCACGACCTCTTTGAGACGGGAAACTATGTCTTATTCATGGAGATATGTCTCCCCGGCACCCCGCTTTCCCCAGTACATAACACGTTGACTGGCTCTTAGTCGATATTTAATTCCAGTTTTGTTGAATGAGAGGCAAAAATTTTTTTCTGGTTTTCATGAGTTGGAGATAAGCATAGGGAGAGGAGAGCTGAGGGAAGGGTTAGGAAAGGTGTAACACGTGAAATACTTTTTGAGAGGACTGCCCAGCATAGTGGTCCTTTTTTTTTTTTTTTTAAAGATTTTTTTATTTTTCTCCTTTTTCTCCCCAAAGCCCCCCGGTACATAGTTGTATATTTCGTTGTGGGTCCTTCTAGTTGTGGCATGTGGGATGCTGCCTCAGCGTGGTCTGATGAGCAGTGCCATGTCCGCACCCAGGATTCGAACCAACGAAACACTGGGCCACCTGCAGCGGAGCGCGCGAACTTAACCACTCGGCCACGGGGCCAGCCCCCCCAGCATAGTGGTCCTTAATCAGGAGTTTTCTCTGAGCCAGGGATCCTTCTAGGTGCTGTTTAGATATGATCTTATATAATCCCCATGATAACTTCATGAGGTAGGTATCATTATTTCCATTTCACAGATGAGAAAAAGAAGACATCCAAAGTTAAGTAATGAGCCCTCCATCACACAGGCTGACGTTCAAATCTGAAGACTGCCTGTGTTGCTTAACCATAGCCCTACACCGGGGAGTAGCAAACCACAATTTCTATGGGCTCATAGATGTAAAAAACCGAGTGAAACAAGTCCTTTTAAATTAAAAGAGAGAGGTGATGACAGTAGCAAACTCAAGAGCCCAGACCTTGTCTCAAGGGGATAGCTTCATGACGTGAGGGAATGTGGTCGATTGAGGCTAGAACTTTGGATTTTTTCCATGAGAAGCCGAGAAATTGGAATTTTACCTTCTGAATTTCAAATGTTGGTAACTAATTCTAATTAAAAATTAAAAAGACTCCTGAGATAAAACATCTGTAAACAGGCTATCTATTGGTTTGCCAACTTTAATATGCTGCCTCCCCCAAAAGAAAGTTTCAAGCAGTCAGGGGGCAGCATGAGGGTGTAGAGTGGCATTGGAGGACGAAATGGATAAACTGAAAGGCAAGCTAGTCCACTGCGCAGTTTTGCCCAGAGCGAGAGTGCAGACGCAGGGAGCAGGGAGGTCCAGCTATCATGTTGCAGAGCGAGGGCCCACAGAGACTGGAGGAGGATGAGGTAAGGCCCCCCTGTTGGTGCACATTCCGTCTTCTCCAGGCATCCCTGGGGAGGGCACATTCCTCATGGTCAAGTGGCAGAGCTGTTGATTTAAAAGATTCTTAGAATATTCTGTTTAATACTTCAGTGGGTTTTTCTTGCCCTGGAAACAATATATCTAGGCCATGCCTTGGACTGCAGGACCTCCATAAGAGTGAGCGGGAAGATTATCATGACTCTAGGCCCCTAGGCAGAGTTTCCTGGGGCCCAACAAGTCTCTACAGGTCCCTCATCCATTGATTTCTTTTCCCCTTCCCAGGGAAAAGGGCTAGTCACATAACCACAGCACAAGCTAATTCCCCATTCTTTCCCATAAATTTTAGCTTCTGCAGAAAATTGGAAGATTGACTATTGTCATACAGTAAATCTACAGTTTCTTTTTCCATGAAGTTTTAAAATAGTTACAGTTACTTACAATTACCTCTTAAAAAGGTAAGTAGCTAGGGGACCAGCCCAGTAGCATAGCGGTTAGGTTTGTGCACTCTGCTTCCATGGCCTGGGGTTCGAAGGTTCAGATCCCGGATGCAGAACTACAAATCATTCATCAGGCCATGCTGTGGTGGTATCCCACATAAAATAGAGGAAGATTGGCACAAATGTTAGCTCAGCAACAATCTTCCTCAAGCAAAAAGAGGAAGGTTGGCAACAGATGCTAGCTCAGGGCCAATCTTCCTCACCAAAAAATATATACACATATAAGTATCTAACCAATAAACTCATTCTTCCTTGAATGCAACTGGCTCCCTGAGATTATTTAGGGAATTTGAATTAAGTACCAGATGAGAGATGATGAAGACTGTAAAAAAAAGGTTTCCACAGGTCCAGATAAAAGAAAAGAGCCACCTGATTTAGAGATTTGACTGCGAGTTGTAAAAGACTGGGCCTGGCTGTGGTCAATCCTTTCTCTCAGTGGAGGACCATATGGAAGCCCACCTGGACAGGCTGCTGGCATGGATATTTAGAAAAAGCTTCTCTGCTCTTTCTGATATCCTCTTCCCCCACCCCTACAAAGCCTAGCTGAGAATCCCTGTGGTACAAGAAAAGAAAGATGAAAAAGTCATCCTGGGATGGCAAGGCTGTGGATTGGCCAAGCTGGACACAAAGTGAAGAGTGAATTCGCTCCTAGGGAAGACGTGAAAAGGTCCTTACTGTTCACTACAACCTCACTGTGACGTGGTTGTGTTCTAATAGTCCCCCGAGGAGACGATAAATAGAGACAGCACTTTCCAGAGCAATGCTTCTATTGTTCCCCCACAGCACAACGCTCCTCAGAGATGGTGCCCCGGGGCTGTAACCCTAATTTCTTTCTAACATTCAAGACCAATCTGACAGTGCTTGAAGATAAAGACCCCAGAGATATTGTGCTACTTTTGCAATGAGAAAGAAGAATTGCTATGCTAAGGGCTCTGCTAAATTCCGCTGTGGAACAGAGCACAGTATAATCCGTTCCTTTATGCATTTATTCCCTTGACTGAGAGCATGCACTATGGGAATAGTTCCAGCGTGCACATGCTCTCCTCCTCCGTTAGTTCTCCTCCCACGCCCTCTCCCATCCCACTTTCTTACTCCAGTGCATTCCAGACAGTAACCAGCCAATGCTTTGTCCCTACTGCCTCTATGCACTCTCCCACCCCGCTGGCCAGCAGCAGCAGCTTATTGATGGCTCTTCCTTATGGACTCCCCTACTCTTGGCCTTAGCTACATTCTCTCATTCAATCCTCACACCAATCTTCTAAGGCAAAGACTTTCCTCATTTTACAGATGAGGAAATTAAGACTGAGAAGTTAAGGAAGTAATTTGTCCAGCATGCAAATCCAAGTGAAGTCAGACTCCACAGCATCGCTCTTTCTACCAGCCTTCGCTGAGTTATCCACACGCTCAGCCTCTTCCTTTCTTTTACACACCTCCAGCTCACTCATGAAGCACGCTGTCTTTCAAACATTCAGTCACACTTTCTCTGACCTCTTTCTCTTGCTCAGTTTCTTGATGAACATTTCTCTTTTATTTTTTCCAGTCATTCTTGCTTGACTTATCCTGTATGTGAAAAAGTAGTATTAGACAGGTACCTATCAAAGAAAACAAAAGTTTTGCCTTTACAAGTGAAAATAGACATGATAAACAATAGCACTATTCAAAGATCGAGAGAGACCCAAAATTCCTCCAGAATTTCCATAGGAATGTGCATCCACTTTCTCCCGCTTCTCAAATGAAATATTTTTTCCTCAACCATCAGCAGTAAATTGTATTATTTTCAGTTTGGTTTAGTTTTTACTCCAAAATTGTAATATTGCAGGTCAGAGAGACTTTTGCAGGCTGACCTGGGAACTCAACCACCAAATATGCTATGGTAACTCGGGAAAAGAATTTTCAAAACCCCATTTTAGTTGGTGATAGTTTGTGTAGTTTGTAGGAATGTATAATATGGAAATATATATGTATAATGACTCCAGTCAAAGCCTGTGCAAGCTCCTGTTTAAGTCAGGATGGCAGCCTCCCCTTTCCTGCAATCTTATACGTCAAAGGGCCATCAATTATTTTTTTCCACGAGGGTAATTATCTGAATGTGTTTATTATCCCTTTCAATTGCTTGTCTTCTTGATCAATGACTGTAGAGTTCATGCTGCTTTCCTTAGTCTCCTGTTTTCCTCGTTATTTCAGTCCCGTTCTATGGCTGATGAGCTTGCCTGCACAGCATGAGGGGAGGCGGGGGGCATGCATGACATTATAGATAATTGAAAGATGAGGTGAAATCCAGGATTTCATGTCTTATACCCTGACTTATTCCTTAGTTTGATGTCAGGAAGACATGCTTTGATGTCCTTAAAAACTACATTTTGTCATAAATATATTTTTATAGATGTCTCATTTATGAATTCAACATCTACCTTTCGGGTACCTTCTGTGGTGCCCAAAACTGGTACTTGCTCAAAAATGGAGTCCTGGCCTAGGATTTATGAGCATTGGATCCGATTCTGTTTCAAGAGCATTTGTGTGACCTCAGGCAATAAAATAATTCTATAATCCTCTCCATGAGTAAGACACAGTTGCTTTCCTCAAAGGGAACTTGGCACCGTGGGCTTGTATTTGCTTCAACATCTGCCCTCATAAAGCAGCTTACACTTTTATGTTGGGAGATTAGATGTACACACAAAACAGAGAACAAGTCAATGCAAACTACAAGCAAACTCTAAAAATTGTCATGTATCTAAAAATGCTATTGAAAGTCAGAATATGGGTGTCTCTGTGGACTCACATAGTTGGCAATGACTTAATGGAAGAGGAGAGATTTAGGACTAGTCTAAGCATGTGGGTAAGCGTACTAGTCTGCTGGGGCTGTCATAACAAAACACCATACACTGGGTGGCTGAAACAAGAGGAATTTATTTCTCACAGATCTGGAGCTAGAAGTCCAAGATCAAGGTACCAGCCAATTCAGTTCCTGGTGAGGACTCTCTTTCTGGCTTGTAGATGGCCACCTTCTCACTGTGTGTTCACATGGCCCTTCCTCAGTGTGTGAGCAAGGACAGAAAGAGAGTGAGTTGTCTCTTCCTATAAGGACTAATCCAATGGGATCAGGGCCCAACCCTTATAACCTCATTTAACCTTAACTACTTCCTTAGAGGTCCCATCTTCAAATATAGCTACACTGGCTGTTAGGGCTTCAACACAGGAATATGGCAGGGGGCCACAAACATTCAGCCCATAACAGTATGACATAACCCAAAAGTGTGAGGGAAAGTGGTTTAGACCAAGGACAGCATGAGAGGAAATGAGGAGATAAAGTGTATGTGTGTGTGTGTGTGCATGCATGTGCATGAGACAGCATTAATTATTTCTGAACAAATACTTATTGAGCACCCACTCTGGACCAGGCACTGTTGCAGGCACATGAGCTGCCCTTAGGAAGTTATTTCTAGCAGGCAGAAACACACACAAACATAAGTCATTGATTTAGTAAATGTTATCAGATGTGTAAAAGTGATGAGTACTATGGAAATAAGAAGAAAGTAGAGCAGGAGATGGGGGTCGGGGGTAGAAACGGTGAAGGGGGAAAGGTTGAGAAGTTTAATTAGGGTGTTCAGCACAGAGCTCACTGAAAAGAAGAGAACTGAGCAAAGACTTGAGGGAGTTAATGAAGTGGATAAGTTCGGGAAAGCATTCCAGAGAGGGAAGATAAAGTAAAAGCCTAGGAGGCAGAAAATTCTTGGCATTCAAGAATGAATGAAGATGCCAGTGTGGCCTGAGGGGAGTGAGCGACGGCAGGAGCTGTTAGGAGAGGTCAGAGTGGACCTCGAAGGCCACTCTAAGGACGTCGGCGGTTACTCTGTGTGCACTGGGAGCCAACGCAGGGTTTGAACAAAAAAGTGACTTTTTAAAGGCTCACTCTAGCTGACATGGGTCAGGTTAGGAGCTGGGAGGCCATTAAGTGTTTATTGTGATAAACTAGACAAGACACGATGGTGGTTCAGACCAAGGTGGGAGCAGGGGAGGTGGGAGCCGTGGTCCAATTCTGGATGTATGTTGACAGCAGAGCGAAGAAAATTTACTGACAGTCTGTGAAAGAAGGAGTCAACTATGATTTTGAGTATTTTGTTTACATGTTACACTAGATCACTTCACTGTAGTTAGAGTACTTACTTCTACCTTCTCCGCCCTCACTCCACCTCTGTTGTGTTGTAGGTGAGAAATGCAGAACTCAGAGAATCTCACTGAGTTACCCAAAGTCTTTGCGTTAAAGGATTTAGGACCAAAACTGTTTCTGTTTGTGATACATAGTGTTAACTTCATTTTACACTGGTCTGCTGCTATCCGTATCGCTAAATATAGACATTCATCTCACTTTGAAAAATTGTTCTCCCTATTTCCCTTTCTCAGTTTATTTTTCTCCCAAGCAGTTGCCAACATCTAACATGCTATATATTTTACTTATATATTTTGTTTATTGTCTGTTTCCCCCACTAGAATTTAAGCAGGAATTTTTCTCGGTTTATTCATTGCTGTATTTCTACCGTATTTCTAAAAGAGTATGTATTTCTAAGAGTGCCTGGTACATGGTAGGTATTCAGTAATTATAGTATGTAGTAAATGAACACGTACATGCATGAATGTGTGGCAGAAAGAAGGAGAGAGACAGACAGACAGACAGAGACAGAGAGAAAAAGAGAAGGAAACTAAATGGTGAAACTGCTTTGGGAGCACACGTTCCACAGTGCCCTTTGCTAAGGGACCCAGGAAATCTAAACTCTCTGGTTTTTTAGGTCTCATATATCCACACACATATATATAAGCAAAATACTAGAATTAAAATTAAAAAATAATAAAAAATAAGTTAAATGAAAGAATTGTTAGTTTTTAAAAACTAAATTCAACTTTTGTGTATTCATTTCCCACAAATGATATTGAGCCTGAGCACATTTACTTTACTCCGGAAGATTTGAAATCCTGCCAGTTTCCACTGGATGGGAGATGATAGCTATGGAGTTAGATAAGCTACTATACAGATTCTTTTAAGTGAGTATTGGGCAAATAAATCAAGTGACATTATTCTTCCAAATAATGCTAAACTATATCAGCAGCATTTAGCAGCTTATAGTTCTAAAGTTCCTCACAGAAGAAAACGTGCTACGTTCTTATGTAGGAACTGAAGAACTAAAAACAAAATCTTTTGAGCGACCATTTTGAACTTTATTTTTTGGGAAGTTTAAGTCTACTCTAACTATACAAAATTAAGTCTACTCTAACTAACCAAAATGCGTTAACAAACAAGATAAACAATGGAAGAGTATAAATATGCAATTCATAGATGAGCGCTATCAAACGTCCAATAAACATATGAAAGGATGCTCAAATTTATTAGTAGCAATAAAAGACAAACAATAATGACTATTCCATTTCCCATCCATTATGATAGAAAAATTCAGAAACATAATATTGAGTTGGTTAGTATAAGACGCAACAGTAATTTTCATATACTGCTGGTCAGAGCGCCAAGTTCTACAGAATCTTTGGAGAATTATCTTGCAGTATCTAATAAAATTGAGAACACACAAATTTTATGGCCTAAGAACTCCACTCTTAGTCATAAATTCTCTTCTAGCAAATTTTCACAGAGGGACATATACAGGAATATCAATTGGAGCATCATTTGTAATAGCAAAATTGGATTCAACTTAATGTATCAATAAGAGAATAGACAAATAAATTCTTGGAAATTCATCCAGTTATTTTATACCACCCAACAGTGAATAAATCTACTTGGATAAAATAGATAAATATTTAAAACAAATTTTAAAAGTACAAGTTCAATATGGCACCGTTTGATTTCATTTCAAATACAGGCAAAAGAACATTCTGTATTGAGAGGCAGTATATTTATTGGCTAAGGCAGTGAGTTACAAGATCATTTACTAAATATGTCACCATGGGCAAATTACTTCATCTCTCATCATTTCAGTTCTCTCATTTTTAAAACAAGAATAAAAATTAGAAATGCCTTATGATATTTTTTAAAGATAAATTAATCCATGAAAAGCACTTAAAAGCATGGCTGAAACTTTCAGGCTTTCAACACATACAGTCATTTATTTTCTCTTCCTTTTTTTTTTAAGAACTAAAATTTCAGGGCACAGGTCATGACTCAGAAAGCTGGCCTTTCCAACCCCCAGGTCCCATTAATCAAAATGCACTATAGCCAGCAGGCATGGGAGTGATTTCCTGCTACTGAATCAGTAACACTGTCTGCTGCAGCTCTTCCTAGATTTGGAAAGAAGTTGTATTGTAAGAAGACCTACCCTTGGAAACAATGCATGAATATTTTCAGTTAAACCATATGTAATACATGTATTGCAATTTGCAGTTTACAAAGCATGTTTCATGTATCTTACCCATCCAGTGGGCAGGGTGGAGCTCCCGTCCCCAGGTAAGAAGCAAATCACTTAAACTCTTGAGTCCCTCCATGGTCCCTGTGCTGGGCATCTTCTGTTGACCACTCCAGATCCATTCTCCTCTCTTCTCCACCCTCCCCCCCTTCTCTGCCCTCTGTGCCTGGGAAGCCACTGGCCTGCAGCAAGGACCCCCTGGGCTTCTGGCTTCTCATGGGGCATGGCCAATGGGACACACTGGTAGGAGAGGGGAGGGCGTTGCAGAATAAGCCCTGGGCCCTTATTTCCCTTGCTCCCTTCCTACTAGGTCTCAGTGAACAGACTCTATCCCCCTAGGCAAGGCGCGATTCCCTTTTGGTAGCCCCTCTGCATTCCACACTTGGCCCCCTTCCCTTGCCCCTTCAGGCCTTCAGATGGTAATGTGTCAATAGCCCCAGATACTGCACTATTTGTTGGTTTCCTTGAACTCAGCCTTTGCCTTGTAAATAGTCCTTCAACTAAATTCTCCTGGAATCACCAGGTTTGAGTGTGTTTTCTCCTTCCTGCTAGAACCCAGCAATACACACACATAAGTAAGGGGAAAAATAACACTTGTACCTGGATCTATTAACTCCAAATCCAGACCTCTTCGCCTGTTTAATAGTTGAGTCTATTAACGGTGAGACGATCAAACGATGAAGCTATCTGCCTTCTAGAGGAAACCTGATTGCCCCCTTCATCTTTTAACAATGCCAAATCCCTCTCACACTTTGCATCTCATTTATTCAGCCTGCCCACCAACATTGATTTAGAGCACACTTTGCGCCAGGCACTTTGTGGGTGCTAGAAATACAAAGATGAATAAGGCACAGTCCCTGTCCTCAAGTTGCTCAGATCAGACGAAAGTAGGTGGCTCACATTGGGATCCCTGGAAGCCGATTCTGAGATGGAGATCAGCATGCAGGAGACTTACGAGAGAGCTCTTGGAATCAGCATCGGTGGAAAGGCAGGAAGGAAGCAAGATTAGGCACAGGGAGAAGTCGGCTGTGATGCAGTCTCTAAGGAAGCCGCAGACAACCCTGCAGAGAGTTCTGAAGCTCAGGTGAGCTTCCAACTTGAATCCACCTGGATGTAATAGCTGAGCCTTTCCACCTCCATGTTCATTAGTCATTGGATGCTGACCACCCCAGAATGGGGACATGATTGGCTCAGACTGTTCTCTTCAACAAAGACAATCCCCATCAAGAACTGATGACTGAGGAATGTCTTCAGCAGCACTTCCAGCATCTGAGGGACATTCTTCATTCCTGAAGGGGATCAGTGTCGCTCACCGTAGGGAAAGGAGAACAGACAGATAATTATATATAAAAATGTCATTGGGTCAGTCATTGAGATATGCATAGAGTATTATGGGTGCCCAGAAAGAGAACCTAATCCAGTCTTGGAAATCATAAAGAAACTTCCTAGACAATATGGTTCTTAACTTGAATCCTAGAGTCTAAATAAGACATTAGCCAGATGAAGGAAGTGCAGCGTGCAAGGACACTGCGGGCGTTATGGACCAAATCAGAGCCTAAATGTGGCGTAATGCATCTAGGAGAAGAAGGGTTGCCAGCGCATAAAGTTTGAGGCTGGAAAGGCAAGAAATTAAGCTGGAAAAATAAGCAAGACAATATCTGGGAGGCTTTGAATGCTGTGTCAAAGGACTGGGGCTTTAGACTATAGACCAGGGGGAGTCACTGTGGAGGGAGAGAAAGCTGTCCCCAGGATATTGCCTTCCTTCAGAGGGTTCACAGTGGCCGAGAAGGCCCTGGTTAGAGTGAATTTCAAGTTCTCCTCAGCCTGGACCATGTTTGTGCCATGAGTACTTGCAGCTTTTTCCCTTTTACTTAGCTCCCTCTTCTCTACTTTGAAGGATGTCTTCATCAAGAAGGTATCTGCCAAATGGAGGGCTGTTCACTAAATATCCCGTCTCCAGAGGCAGATCTGGTTTCAACCCTGGGGGTGTCTGCAGGATGAGGCTAGTGGAAACTCAAAAGGAACTAATAACTTGGGAGAAACCACCATGCCGTTCTGTTCAATATAGTGAGTATACATCAGCCCCACATAGATGCCCAGAAGGAAAGGACTCCTGATTCTCATGCTTTTGCTCCTCCATCACACTAGCCAAGCCCATCAAATTATACTCTTCTCTATAAGATGCAAAAACTGGAGAAAGACACTTTAATCTACTTCTGAGGAATCAAAAGGATGTTAGGATCCTACAGTAACAACCATCAAACACAACAGACCCAGATCTCTGGGTAAACCAGGTGTGCAAGCACAGTCCTGTGCTGTGACAAGTTCAGCCACAGCAATGAAGGAGACAGCTGAACATGTTTGTGCCTGACATGAATCTCCTTGATAAACATTCCTGTCATGTCAGAAGGAATTGTCCTGTGGAAGAGCTTTACTCCAGACAACCCTGTCTTCTCTCAAGTCTATTTAGGCAACAGTTTAGAAATGCTCAGGACAGTTGACTGTGGCTTTTAATTCTGGTTAACAAGCTTGATTTTAGTTGGACTGTATAGAATTTTTCAAAATATTATTTTTTCCCAAATTAGACCAAAGCTCCAAGTTCAATGAGCTTGATTTAAACTATTAAAGTGTTAAATACTTGATGCTGTGAAGAATAAAAGGCTGCACACCTGGATCTTCCATGTCTCTGAGATAGTCCCTTGGGCTTTCCTCACTGGCCACAGACATTTCAAGATAAAATTCCACGCAGAACATTTTGCTCTCTTCCAAGGAGTAAAATGAGAACACCAAGGGAAAAAGAAAGCAGCTTTGGCCAGGGAGGAGCCCTGAGAGGGTCAGAGTTGAGAACAACCTCAATTTGTTCAAGTTGTTGCTATAGATTTAAAATATATGTCCACGCAGTGTTTGGCTGATTTCCCAGGGGCATATATGCTCCAAATTCCTAGCTCATCTATCAAGAGCTGTAAGTTGTTTCATATTGCTTAAGACACTTTGGGTGTTGCCAATACATTCTTCCCTTCAGGGAGCGTCTTTCCCCTTGAATGTTTTCATCTTGGCTTCTTTGAGGCAAAGACCTTAAAATCACATCAAGGGCTTTGCTCTGGGTATCACCACACCCTGACCACTCCTCCTACTCTATACTCATAGCACAGAGAAAAGAGTCTTGTCAAAGTTCATTCTTTCATTCACTAAGCCTTAAAGGATGATATGTGCTCCAGATACTAAGCTTAGAGGATTTAGGCAAGTGAGGGAGATCCACAAGTCAACACGAAACCACAATCCAAGATAATTATTGCTAAGAGATTTAGAAAAAAGTGCTTTTGGAGTATTTTTCAACACTCTTATCCTCAACTAAATTACGGGCTCATCTCAGTGATTTTGCCAAATATATATTTCTCTCCTTTAGCTCAGTCCCTTCCAGAAGACAGCATTATTCTCTATTCTTTCTAAAGGATGGGCCTGGAAAGTCTTAGTATGTCTTATACTAACCTATTAATTCTGCATTCTATTATAGTTCTATTATAGTCCCTATATCATAAAGGCCATTGGGAGATTTTTGACTCTCTTCTCCAAAGTACCATGCCATTCCAAATAACAGCTACGAAGTACATGGGCTTTTGTGCTCTGGAATCCATTCAGGAGGAAGAGAGGCCTTCCTCTTGAAGGGTTTTATGCAGAATATTGAAGATGTGAATTCAGTCATTGGCCTCCTAAGCAGAGGGTTCTTTCAAAACAGGACGGAGTGGCAGCTAAATGTTCTTTCAGTTAAATCATCTGAAAGTGTAAACACAGGAATTCCACTTCCTTATCAATTTATTTATCTCCAACGCCTCTGGTGGATAAAAGAGGTGATCTCACGTTATTGACTTGGAGGGGTAACTATTTTACGTGAGCTCTTGCAACAAGGCATTCTTTGGAATATGTTAGAGGAAAGAAAAAGTAATGCCAACTCTGTAGAACAATTATGGAGAAACTGCCAATGGAGCTGGCATTTCTTTATAAACAGTTGGCTTCCAATGGTCCAGAGATTAATCGACTGGAAGCAGGAGTGGCCTCATCAGCTTTCACCTTGACGTCATGAAACTACTATTGCTTGCTCTTCCCTCCGTCAAACAAAGGGCCTCAAGGCTCATGGC
This sequence comes from Equus caballus, assembly GCF_041296265.1. Taxonomy (NCBI): domain Eukaryota; kingdom Metazoa; phylum Chordata; class Mammalia; order Perissodactyla; family Equidae; genus Equus; species Equus caballus. Next base: position 46,429,836 of record NC_091704.1, read on the forward strand.
GAGTCCAGGTCCCTATTCCCATCACCAAAAGCCGTCATACATCTAAATGTCAATGCCTCTCTAAAGGGAACTCAGCCCCACTGAACCAGGAAGAAAGCAAGCAAACAGATGCTTATCTGCAGGACCAGAGGAACAAACTGCTCCCTGGTCTGAACCTGAGTCTGCAGCCGAGCCAGGCACCGCAAGGAGACTGTCTGGCAGGAGGCCAGCATGCAGCCCTCTGTGGAGGCCCCGCGCCCTGAAACAGTTCATTCACTCCACATGGATGAGCAATTTCCTCCCAAGTGGCTACTCACCAATAGCAGACCCAATTACAGACGAGATTGACGGGTCTGCCTGGCATGCTGAATCTACCTTCGTTCTTTTTTTTTCTTTGAAAAAGAATCTTCACACATAAGAACTAAAGCTCTAGGACAAATCTCGTCTAAAATAAAGAGATCGTTTCTTTAGATGGAGGGAAAAAGAAACAAAGAAGAAAGCCACAAGAAATATTGCAGAAAGTGACCCAGGCAGTGCTGACTTCCACACCTCCCTCCTACACACACACACACACACACACACACACACACTCCTCCCAAGGGCAATAATTCTCAGGGCCAAGAGTTGAAGACGCTTTCTTACCAGTGTGGGAAAAGCCATAAGCTCTGCCCACAGGAATGCCATGGGCTTTGTGAGCAGTCTCCCCCTCCCTGGCTGGATTCCTGCAGCCTGGGTCTGAAGCTAAGAGGATGAGTTTGTTTTTGTCCCACTTTAGCTAGAGTATCTTCTTGGTAAAGCTGTCCTGGAACCCCAAGCCCTCTGAATTTCACCTCCTGGCATTTTTCTTCCAGAGACAGCTACATAATTTACAGGGCCCTATGCAAAATACAGATGTGGGCCCTTTGTCTGCAAAAGCAGGGAAAAGTTTTTCCTCTCTTTTGTGGTCTCTCTTTCAGCCTATCAAGGTGGTTTTTTTATTTGCTATTTAATGTCGCACTCACTTGAGTGCAACAGGAATCTTCAAGCGAATGGAGACCCTCACAGATATCCAGGCCCCCAAACCACAATGTAGGATGCACATGCTTGACCCCAACCATCTCTCCACCCAGGCCCAGGCCCCCACCAGGAACAGAAGGCAGCAGCCATAACTGGGCAGTCTCAGGGAATGGGAGGCAGACAACCCATCCAAAAGAGGTGGTAGGAGACAGGAACACAGGTAAATCAAGGCTCCAAGACCCTGTGTATGCTCCATTGACCCTTCACTTACAAAACACAAATTCAAAGATAAAATGATTAAGAATTTCAAGATGACGACCACAGAGCATCAAACCCCAAGCATGAACCGCTTTCTGAGCGTAGAACTTTGTGCAACTGCACGGAGCACCCACTCAGGAAGCAGCCCTATTTTCTCCTAATACAGGAAATATGGATATGAACATAAAAATTACAAGAGTTTCCCCAGACATACAGATTTAGACAAACAGAAGATACACACACACATGCATTTACGTGTGTGTAACCAGCTCCTCCCTGTATTGTTTTCTTAAGCTAGTTGGTCAGATGCCAGGATTTCTGAGACAAAGGTATAAACATTGTTGGGGCTCCTGCTGCATGTTGACAGATTACTTTGCTGAAGAGTGTGGTGACTTCCAGTGCCACCAGCAAATCCTGGCAGGACAGGTTGAGTATAGCCACTTAGGCACTGGGGGGTACTGTGTGCCGGTAAACAGTTTTGTTCACTTAATATGAAAAAAAAGTTAGCCTAATTTCATTTTCATTTGTGTTAAAATATTATTATATGTACTTTGTATGTCTGAAATATTGGGCCATTTTTAAAAGCCATCAAATTTTTAAAAATTAAAGCAAGCTATTTAGTGATGTTATGCAGTAGACACTATTTTAAAATGTCACCATGAATGTTGACCTTGATGGACAGGTCTGTGTCCAACAGAAAAGGAGAGGAGAGGAGAAGAGAAAAAGAAAAGGAAAGGGAAAATCACACTTCAGTGGGGAAGTATCTCACCTTGAAGTCATCATTGTCAAATGTGGCAGTTGGATCTATCACTTGTCCTTGTAAATGGACAAACACATCTATCTGGTCCCATAGCGTACATTATCAGTATCTATCATAAGTTGTTTATCACTCGCTGCTTTTACTGTGGCTAATTTTATGTCTGTTTTATTCTGCATTCTTCCACCCTCAAACAAATTATAAGCCCCTTAGGTTTTATGCGGCTTTGCGTGATCCCACAGTGTTTAGTGACAGGTACATGGTATTCACCAGACTTTGTGAAAGCATAGGAAAATTCAAACAGCTTAGACATATTGAGATCCCTCATCCCATCCTCTCACCCTCGCATGTGGCTATTCCTAGATTTAGGAGTTTCAGGTAGACGCATATGGTAACCACGAATTAAAAGATAAAGAGACAAATCCAGAAACATTTGTTTTATATGTGTGTGTGTGCATATGTATACAGATACACGCACACAAGAGAACGACATTTTGTGAAGCCGTAATACCTGCACTATTCAAAGCACACACTAACTGCATTTTTACCTAAATTATTTCCTAAACAATATCTAAATTCAGGAAATTTAGGATATAAAGGAAGAATAGTTTGTCTTTAACTCGACAAATAAGACTATGTATATATTAAAAGTTTACACTACATTATACATTAAAAGTTTATAACATTAGGATGAAACTAACAGGAAAATTAAGTTAAACAGATTTATATTCAAATATTTTAAAACTGAATACTTCCCTTTTTCTTAAACCAGAGTTGAAACCAATAATAATGAATATTGACAACTTAATACAAAACATTCTATAAATGGAGAAAAATGTTTTTAAGGGAGATTCATCAGACAATGCAGTTACTAGTTACAAGTGTCCTGGCCGGTAAGAAACTCCATATATAGCTACAGATGTAGATACAGATGTAGACACAGATACAGACATAGATATAGATATATTATGGATAATTCAAAGGATTATTGTGACTGTGTTCTCTGGGAAGAGGACGCACTATGTGGAAATAACGTAAAAACAAAGTTTATCGAGCATTTATCATGGGAAAGATATGCTGGATTATTTTATTTACTTCTCACAATAATCCTAAGGAAATAGATACTGTTATCTGCTGTTTTGCGGAGGAGGGAACTGAGCCTCAGGGAGGTGAAGTAAGCTGGTAAGCAGTGGAACCACAAAATGAACCCAAGCAGCAAAGTCCAGCTTTGGCTTCTGCATTTGTCTGCCTCGCATGGTGTTATTAGTAGAATCACTCTCCTTAAAGCTTGAACCAGGCCACCAACTGCTTCTTGCCTACAAAGCCAGCTTATAGGATTGCCAGATTTAGCAAATTAAAATTACAGGACGTCCAGTTAAAATTGAACTTCAGATAAACAATGGATCATTTTTAATATAAGTATGTCTGAGATATTGGGACAAACTTATACTTAAAAATGACCCATTGTTTATCTGAAATTAAAATTTAGCTGGGAGTCCTATATTCTATCTGGCAACCCTACCAGCTTGCCATCTCCTAGTACCTCTGAGTGACCATCACAGTTTCTGAAATGACAGCCATGTAGCTTTTTGAGAAAAAACAGAAGAGTGATTCTAGGTTGAAGTTGGTATCAGAGACAGGAACAGACCCTGTTTCCACAGACAAAATCTCCACTTAAAAACAGCTGTAGTGAACATCCCTTTTAAGCCTGCAGATTGGGCCAAATGGCCGCCCTGAAGATTTCTTCTCCTCGGCCCTGTAAACCTTAATCAATGTTTACAGAATGAGGGCCTTCTGACCTTCAGACTTCTCACCTTGTAAATAATGATAATATTTCACTGGGTTGTTTTGAAGGTCAAGCGAGGCTGTGTTTGTAAACATTTACCGTAAATGCTGTTTTGCAACTCGTGTTTTTAGACATACGAAATTAGGTTATGTCATTTTTTCCCGAGAACCAAGAATAAATGCTGTTAATCCGAGCCACTTTCAGTGGACGTATAAACCCGGAAGCCTAATATTTAGACAGATAAGATGAAAACCAACATACTTGAAAGTGTATTTTTAAAAAAGATTTAAATTTTGAAATCAATTGTATAAATCACTTAGCGTCCGTTCAGGCAGTTACACACAAGTAATAAGCCCTTTTTACTCTTTATTTCCATTATTATTCAGTGTCAACAATTTTAGAATGTTATATCAAAAGTCAAAAGCAAGTAATATTATTAAAGATCATCCTTTTTTTCTCTTTGTTAATTGAAAAGTTGACAAAAAAACAATTATATAGAACAAAGATTTCATAAAAACTGCTGGTAGCCAAGAGTGATATGGGAAGAGAAAAAGTAAATATGTTATATACATACAGAATGATGATGAAACAATGATTTTTGAGTGAATATTTTAATTTACTAGCATTTTTCAGATATTTGCTCAAGTTGTTGTTTTTAGAAACGTCTTGATTTTTTTTAGAAACCTCCCCCATCCCACAAATGGGAATTTCAACTCTTTTCTGTTCGGAGGGAAATATTTTTCTTTTAAAAAAGAAAACACCTCTGAAGAAAAGTTAATAGAACAAAAGTCTCAAATATTCAAGTTGGACTGATCAGCAGAAGCAATTTGCTCCCGAAAATTCTTTTGTAGACTGGCAGCCCGAAGTCTGACCAGGATCAGAGTGCTTGAAATATAACTCTACTAATAGAAACTTCTGAAAGAGTTTGAAGTATTTCTAGAGAGTTTGAAGAGAAAGGACAGAGATATAGAGCAGAGAGAAATAGCTGAAACTGGTGGACCTGAATGTAATCCTGTGGCTTCAGAGAGTAGGCAGTGAGGAGATGGGGTCGTAAGGAAAAGAAGATAGATCTTACAAGGAAGGAAAATCTGAGTCCTTGTCCTACCTCCACTACTTACTTGCTGTGTGACACTGGGCAAATCATTCAATCCCTCCGAGCCTCTCTTTTTCCATCTTCAAAATGGAGACAGAGTTACCTCAGAAGGATTTTATGAGTAAGAGATGGGATAATGTGGCAAAAGTGCACTTATTTAAAATTAATAAATGGTTATTATAAACAATATTCTTACAGCGTCTATAAGGGAGTAGAACCTAATAGCTAGATGCACAGAAAAGAGGGGATTCAGTGAGGGGAGATCCCATAAGCAGAATTCAAGAACTTTATGCAGTGGAGTTTATTTGGGTACATGGAGAAGAAACTGGGGATGGAAAGGTATATAGAGAGTCCAGAAAAAGAATTATAGTTCCAGAAATTTCTGGTGTTAATTGGGACATAGACCTGGAAATTATTGTAAAGAATGCCACTGTCTGTGCACACATATCTAAAGTCATTGTGTGTATGACCAGTGTAACTGGCCCTACGAAATAACTTCACACAATAATAACCACCTCACTGTGTGGTGCCTGAGTCTGTTGAGTGGCGGGGACCCAGGTTGGGAAGAATGACTCAGGAGAGTGTAAAAGAAAGGTCATGGGTTTGGAGGAGAAATCCATGATTGGATATGATGGAGGAAGGTTTTCCAAGGGTCAACCAAACCAGATAGATGCATTCTGCCAGAATAATTTCACATTTTGTAACCGTTCCAAATTGGAAACAGTTGGCAGACAGTCAGAGAGGAAATCAAGTCAGATTAAATCAAATTATGAGTTCAGTCTCATCTCTTCCCTCTGCTGCCCTGTGGGTAGCAATAAAGGATGAATGAGGTACCAGGTACCACATACCCAAATTCCAGTGGATGCATAAGACATCCCCTGAGTGATTTTCTTGAAGTCACCTCCCCTACTTGGCTTAGGGTGAAAGGGAAGTTTTCTCTGCCCCTATGTCAGGATGGGGGTGGCCCTCGCCATGCTGAGAATGTTCTCTACAGATGTGCTCCTATTGGCCTTGTCAATGCCCTCATGAATTCATAGGCTTTTTTTAATATAACCTCTTATATGAGCTAATAATGGCAGGCCTGGATCACTCGCTTTACAAATCCTGCATGAACAGTCCAACAAGCTCACTCTAGAATGTAGGTGTTAGAACCTATTGCTTTATCCTTGATTTTATTGGCTTCTAGAAAAACTGTGGCATCAAGAAAATTCTCAGTTAACATCGCAATTTATTAGTATACTGACAGAAAAATCTAAAGGAATATGCACAAAACTGCATACAGTGATTTTCAGGGAAGTAGTGGTTATCATCACAAGGGACTTTAACTTTCTAAATGACACAGTCTACTAGGTACCAATTTGTATGTGTATCTCCTACTTTTTCAATAAGTACAAAATCATTAATAGGAATGTCCCCAGGATCCCAGATTAAGGTATTCCCAGGGAACGTTGAATTGAATATGACGTCCAAGGAGAGAGCGGATTCTGACTTCAAGGCATGGTGAAGCTCTGGGTTCAAAAGGTGACATCAACTCCCTGCCCTCTCTCCGTCCAGAACTTGGCTTTGCCTTCCTCTGAGATGGCTTCATTCCCAGGCAGACCAACTGCATGTGGAGGAAGATGAGCCCCCAAGAAGTTCCAAGTTCACCTGGTTTCTTGGTGCTCACAAAGTCGGGAATAGACAGTCTTTCCTTCATAAAGTTCATATTGATCTCCCCAACCCAAAGGCTCTCAGTGGCCCTGCTAGGACCTCTGGACCAATTACTGTGTCCAGAGAGTGGAGCACTTTGATTGGCCAGCCTGGGTGAAGTGGACACTGAGTGGTAGGTGAGATCAGACCCACTTGATTATCAGCACCATCTAAAATATATGTAAAGGGGAAGAGATGCTCCCCAAAGTGATACAGGGCAGACAAAAAAGAAAAGAAGGAGAAGGAAAGAAGGCAGAAAGGGAAGAAAGTAGGAAGGGAGGGAGCAAGGAGGGAAGGGAGGAAAAGAGGAAAATAAAAGATGATTACTATCTCAGAGACACAGCATCTATAGGGAACATTTATTGACTGCCTACTGCACGCATGGTACTGAAGATCCTTGGAAAGCTAGAATTTAAAGTTTTAGCTATAAGAGAGACTTCAAAGTTCCAAGACATCACAGCATATAATATGTTTTATGGTGATAATGTTTCCTACATTAGTGGTTCCCAAACTTTAGCGTCCATCAGAAACACTTGGAGGACTTACTGAAGAGGGAGATTGCTGGCCCAGTAAGTCTGGAATGGGACCCAAGGATGTACATTTCTAGCAAGTTCTCGGGTGATGCTGGTATTGTGAGGCCCATACTTTGAAAACCACTGCCTTACATCAAAGCGTTTCATGAAGTCAGATTAGGTAATACAAGTAAAGTGGCAACTACCAATTTGAGTCTCTGGTTCAGCAAGAGTGGTAACCTTATTTGATGAACAAATCAATTCAACTTCTGCATCTCAATTAGTGGATGGAGTTCTCAAGTTTAGGAAAATCCTAAAGTCTCTTAATGTATTCTTCACAATTATCAAGGGTTCGGTGTTCAAAGATGTTTCACCAAGGGTCCACCCTGGAGAACAGTGAGATTCGATGTCAGATGCTAGTTCTCTGCCTGAAGCTACAGCCTGAAGCAAATGACCCATCCTGACCTTTTCCCACTGCTGCCTCATCATCCAACAAACAATGCAAGGCATGGCCAAGTCAAGGACACCACAGAGAAAGCAAGCAAAACAGACAGAAAAGGCACCAAGACCTTTAAACTCAAGTCGCTTTCATCTCCAAAACAGCATGTTCTTTCTCTTCGGTTCACCCAGTGTTTCTGACGGAAGTGAAATTCTTCTCTGGCGTCCAAGAAAGATTTATGACTGAGAAAGAACAGATTTTACCTGGCAGCGGGTGCATGCAAGGTTTGTTCTTTAATAGCAGGCCCAATTGCTCTTTATTTTGCAGATGCTAATATTAGACTCAGTTAATCATTGCACATTCTTTTTATTAGGTGAGGAGTTGCATTCTTGAAACCACTCTCAGGAAAACAATCCTTCACTTCCAGACCACCCTGACTTGCAGACTTGGGGTTTCGGCAGCGGCAGCACTGCTGGGCCATGCGGCCGACGTCTGGGCAGCCCAGAGACATCTGTTCTTCGGCCTCAACCCTTTGCAAGTGGTTTGGGAACTTCCTCTTTTCTTGTTCACTTGGACAAAGGTTGCTCCTTCTACAAACATCCAGAAAGTGTTAGTACCATCAGAGTATCAGACTTTACTGCCTATTTCCCTGTGGGCAAATCAGCCTGTAATGAGGGCAAGCCCACTGAAATAGGATGTATTCAATCTACTTTACCTGAAGACCCTAATTCAGACAAGTTAGATCCATCTGAGTTTTGCGCAAAATCTGAAATAGTTAGACCGTATTAGTTCTGTTAGTTCTCAGTGGATATGTCTTGATTCTAATAGTCATTTCTAAGTTGGTTATTGGCAAATTAGTAGCCAATTTGTCATAGAAACATTGTGGTTGAATTCTGAGCCAGCTTCCAGATGCCTCCTTAACTCATTTTGTGCCTCAAGTCTAGTACCACACTAATGGTACCGTGAAATCTCATCACCACTTTCAACTCTGCTTTTGAAATTAAAACACCCCAAGTTCCATCTCAGGACGTCACAGAGTAGCTGCTGGGACTCCTTCATTCTCTTCCGTTCCAGCCGCTGTTGTCTGCAGAACTCCCTGCAGTGAAATTGGGACCCCAGAAAGCAGAGAGGGAATTCTAGGGGGAGATTTGGGGTGAAGGCAGTAGCAGAAGTCTAGGTCTTCAGTGAACATCAGCAGACACTCACAGTTGTCCACATTTCATATGGTGGTCCCCGTCCTTGCTGAATGAGAATGGTCGCAGAAATGGGGTGTGGGGAAGCAGGAAGAGGAAAAGGTGGCCCCTCGCAGAAGCATGAAGCCCACAGGGAGACAAGCCTCTGGCTTGGCCTCCAATTCACAAGAAGAGAATACTTTAGCATCTTGAATTTGGAAGTGGTCCATAAAATGACCACAGTGGGACAAAAACACATGTGACTAGCAAGACCCTTGGGGACCTGCTTCACCAAAAAAATAAAATTATTTATAATCGGCACATCAATTTGAAACCTAAATACTTCTAATATGCTTGAAAATAATTTAATCCCTTAAATCTTTTAGCACCTACTTCTCTGCCCACCCCCAGTTTCCAGGGACTGTTTATTGACTACCTGCTCTATCCAAGACCAACCTCATGTGTCGACTATTAGCTTGCACAACCTGCAAAACATTTACTGTGTATTGGAAATAAACGCACTTGCCTCGTTCTTCCCCACATAACACTTCCTGGGCCTCCTCTTTCTCTCCTCATTTTCTCTTTCTTTACCTCTCTAAGATTCACTCAATTTGACTGGTCTTCCTAGGGAGCCGTGTGGGCACTGCTCATTCTAGAATCCCATTACTGGTTGTATCCCAAGCTCAGATAAGCAAGATCACCCCGCTCCCAGGACAGGAAGGCAGATATCAGTCCTGGCTACAGCCTGACTGTGAAGCAGAATAAACAAAGCCTCTATTTCTGTCTGCATTCTATTTTCTAGGCTCTAGTAGGACTTGCTTCTTTTTCTTTCTTTCTCTTCCCTCCTTCCATGTTTTCCCCTATGTCTTTTCCTTATCCTTCTCTTTCATTCTTCCTTCCTTCCTTCCAACCTCTGTCTGTGAAACTCTTGCATTCTGCTAAGCAATATGGAGAACGAGGGGAGATGTTAAGTATGCATATGCCCAACTCACCCAGAAGAGAAAGGCACATATTAAGCGTCAAGTGACGAAAACGGGAATCCAGAATTACATTCCCAAAAGAATTCTGCTTGGGAAAGACTCCTCACAGGCATTCATGGAAGGCTCCAGACTCTTAGACTTCGTTTACATTTCATAGCTTTCACTGAATTTTCTTCAACTGTCTCTCCAAACATACTTCTCTGATCCATAAACCATTTCCAGTGAAACTTGGGTCATATTTGGTATAATTCCTGTAACTTTACAAGAATCCCAGACAGACCATTCATTTCTAAGCAAACCTCTCTATGTAAAGGATTATTTGTCATTTCTCAGTCGGCCTTGTCAATAGCCCCCTATCCTCCCTCCCTCTGCTGATCATTATGGTCTGCATTTCCTTAAAATAGTGGTTACTGGGACCTTGTTTGCCACTTTTCATCTCATTGCTTCTTTATAGACATTGATTTATTAAACTACAAACAAGTCCATTCGAATTGCGTGGGGCCAAACGTGAAAGAAATGCTAATAACATTTGATATTCCCAGCTTTCCCCCACGTATTCCTTTTAAGTAAAAAATCTTTCATACTAAAATTTAGGTAGCAGATAAGGCTTAGAGGTGACTTCTTCCAGTAGACTCAATTTCAGTCGGGGCTAATGTCATGTGGGACTTCAGGCAGGGAGCACCAGGTTATGTTCCGAAGCTCTTGAAATATGATATCATGGAGGTAACGACTTACCACGTGAGTCTGATGGCTCTGAGGAGTCAGAGGAATTGCTCACTGGCCCGTCGCTCCCTGGAGTTTCACTTTTTAAATGATCAGTATGTAATTAGGAGGCAGCCTGATCCATAAAGACCACCTAGGACAGGGAACTTCGCCTGCAGGAGAGACGTTAGCTCTACCTTCATCTTTCCTGGAATGTGGAGAACACACAAAGGCAAGCTCCTCTTTAAGCCACCTGGGAGAAACAAAGTCTCTCTCCCGGGAGTCCAGCCAGGGAAAAGAACATTTTGTTAATCATTACTCATTATCAATTTGGCCAAAGTTGTGGATTTATTTTCTTGCATCTGGGTGGCACAGACTCTGGACAAATTTCATCACCTGAACAACCAGTTTACAATTCTGGGAGGTTTCCCTGAGGCAGAAACTCTCGAAGTGGTCCTTCTGAATCTCCAGGGGCTCTATTTCACCTTAAACCTAGCAGACGTGGCATTTTAATTGATCCTCTTGACTCGGTAAAATGGAATTCTCCATGCATCTCTTCAGAGCTCAGGAGGCTTTTCTGGCAAAAAAAGAAAAGAAAATGTTTCTACAGTCTGTGTGTTCTTGTGCTCCCTTTACCTGGTGCCATAGACCCAAGGGCTCAGCTTGCCTTTGGGAACAGGGGAACACTTTGCAATACTAGTAGTGGGTCTAGCTTTTCTTCCTCAGGACTAGTTATCCAAACCGTGACCTCATTTGATTTAAACAAGCCTCATTGGTTTTCCTGCCTTCGACAAATGGAAAAAAGTCCAGTAGGAAATCCACATTTACTCTTGTGAATGGCAGATATGCATTATGAATGACTCTAATCCTCAAAGGCACTTAGAAACACTGAGTCAAGCTTTCATCTCTTATAATGGGGACATGTCAGGCAAAAATCCTTTGCTTAGGTAGGCAGGAAACAATGGTTAGTATTTCATTTTGTTTCGTTTCCTGAGAGGACTTGGAAAAACTGAGAGACCTCCGCTCCTGTGATATGGGACATAGAAAAAAAAAATCGAAATACTATTCTGCTTAGAACCCACCACAAGGCAGGCTAGACTAGCCGAGATTGTCCCAATTCTAAGAAAAAGCCAACTCATTCAGGAAAAATCAAATTGTACTTTTCTAGAGGGTAATTTTAAGGCAGTGCTTTTTCAAATCTTTGGTTTTACTACAACTCACAGCAAAAAGTGTATTTTACATCATTCACACACATATACATTTACCTGAAATATATTTTGTGAAACGTAACTTACCCTTACTGCATGCTATGAACTCTGATATTTTTGTCTCTTCTATTCCATTCTACTCAATTCGATTTCATTTTTTTTAATGCTAACTGTGACCCTCAAAATTGATTTCCCAATCCACGACCAGCAGTGTGAAAAAAACTCTTGGAGGTGGAGGGGTAAAGAAGTTCATCCTTATCACTGATCCTCTAAATCTTCCCACTTCTATTGGAGATGCTCAGGATTTCCTGTTGAGGATATCATTGCTTTGGCTAAAAATACTCTCTCTTATTAAAATGTAGATGAACGCTGAATGGGTAAGAGATTAAACCTGGTCCATCATTTACACCTTTGTGATACTGAGTATATTACATACACCACATCACATCACAGTAGAGAAAGGAGGTCAGGTTAGATAAGGGAAGGGATGGGAGTGAGAACATAAATGCTCCAACAAAGGAGTGAGTAAAGGGCTTCTTCTGAGGAGTTTAGGGCACCTCGGTGACCCTAGGCCTTTGCCTTCTCCGTATGAAGGTGGGGAGAACATGGGCTGAAGGCCTCCTCCGCACACCCAGAGTTCTCTGGCTGTCCCCCTCCACTCCAGCACATATCATGGGGCAGGAATGGGAAGTGCAGTGCAGAAGTGGAAGGAACAGAACCAGAGCACCATGGGGCCTGCAGAGGGGCTTCCATCAGGCAGAGGGGCAACCCAGGAACAAGAGGCCTGCCTCGCCCCACCTCTTTCCCGTAGCTATACTTTTTCTCCCTCTGGGAATGTTCTTCCCATTCCTCTCCACTTTGCTTACCTTTTCCAATAAGAAGTTTCCAACTCTGCCAGCCCTTCTCTGAGCTCCAGGAACACTTTCTGCCAATACCACCCCTCTGTTCTTTCAAAGCAACTTGTACATGTATCCACTGCATGCAGAGCACCATCACTGTTTGATCAACTGCCTCGGTTACTAAATTGTCAGCTCCTTGAGGGTCGTAAGGTCATCTCTAGTACCCAGCACAGTGACCACACCCCCTCACTCATCCATATATTCTTTCATTCATTTAACAAATATTAACATAGTGCTAGTACACTGGGCCATGTGGGTACTGCAATGTTGAGCTGCTCTTGTAGAACTTGTCCATTTACTAATGTGGTCTATTTGTTAATGAATAAATATTTGCTGAATGAATGAATAGATGAAGGAGTCAATAAATGTACCCTGTACTGTCATGTGTCATGATCTCACCACTTCGTCATACACACCCATTCATCGGGGGCAGCCATCACTGTGAGGAAGTCCTTATATTGAATCAAACTCTGTTGCCTTGAAGCTTCTAGGTACTAGTCCATAAAGAATAGGAGCAGTTGACAATGGCTGCTATGTCCCTGGCCTTCTTCTCTCCAGTCTAAACATCCTCAGTACTTTCAGGGGGTCCTCGAGATAGCTACATCAGCAATAACATGGGATGGTTTGAGTTGCCGCACCAGTCTACTTGCTTCCCTCGAAAGGCCTTACATGTGGCCTATAATGTCCTCTAAGTGTGACCTCATAAGGAAACCCCAGCCTCCATGTGTGCTAACTGTGGCACCCTGAACTCCACATCCACAGACCCGGGCTCCCACCACATCAACTTCTCTGAAAAACATGTTCTCTCCCTTACTTAATATTAACAATGTTGACCACACACTTATACTTGGACTATATGGGATTATTTATCCAGAAACTTCCTTTACTTCTTGAAATTTTGGAGTGGCCCCCTTCTTTTCTCCCTCCCATAAACACATTTAAATGGCTAGTTTGAGAACAGCTTTTTTTTTTTTACATGATTCTCTTTCCCTGGCCACAGGAGAGCCCTTACCAGGTTTCCTATGAGAATTCTTCCACAGCATTCTTCTGAGCCGCCATCAAGTCCAGTAGCAAAAGTCAGAAGAGGTGAGACTCACAAGCATTGAAGGGCCATAACCCTGCCTAGTGCAGAAGGATGGTGTGTAGTGAGAGAGAAGAAAACCCAAAGGAGAGAATGCCACCCAAAGAGAAGCCAAGACTAGAATGGAGGGAGTCCCACAGCTTTGTGTCCCTTGCCCCGTTTTTCCCTAAAACACAGCAGCCTCCCTTCCTTCTCTCAGTCTGGTTGTTCTTGGATTCCAAGATCCAATAAATTCCCTTTTTGACCTTTTGCCTAATTCCAGTTGGGTTTCTGTAAGTTGCGACCAAAAAATTCCTGACTAATGCAACCCCTAATTTTTTCTTCCTGAGTGCTGCCATGCTGTTCCTAAACCAAATATTCACATCCTGTCCTTACATGTTTTTGAGCTCAAAGGCAGGATTTTACATTTATTGCTGTGGAACATCATCTTGTTTTGTTTGATTCATAATTCTAGTGTAGCCGGTCACAAATTTGCACACACTACTGTTAGTTGTAGTTAAGAAAATGTGGCTTTTGTAAACTTTTGGTAACAGAGCCAGTCACCCTCATAAGAGCCTACTGGGTAGCAAGAAAAAAATAAATTTTCCAGTAATGGTGTCTCATTCAAAAAAGACTTTTAAGCTGGAAGAAACAGACTTGATTCTTTTGAGTAAATTTTTTCAGTGCCTGTGGATCACTCCAGACCCTCTTCTCCAAGATGTAAACTGGCTGAAGGAGGGAATCATGAGACCTCACGATGATGGAAAAGGGGCGCCAAACCTGAGTGACATCCTCTGGTCCTCACTGGTCTGTACCACGGAGCAAGTTGTTGGATCTCATCCCTGAGGTGTCGATGGCCCCATTTGAGCCTTGGGACATCATTCTGGCATCCACGGTTGGATCAGTGGCTCTGGCCATTTGCCTCTGGTCACAAGCTCACATATGCTGTTGTCAAATAAAAAGAAATACAGACTTAGTAAGGACAGACTTATTCAAAAGGATTGTTGCAAAAAGGGCTATTGCAGTAGGAGGCGGGGCTATTGTAATTGGGAGGACGCCTTAACCATAATATCTGCAAGCATCTCAAGAGTTCTGCAAATAGAGCTTTTCTTTTATAGAGAAGAGTAAACAAGGTTACAAAGAACTGGGTGTGAGGAAGTGGGATGAAAGAGTGGTGTGATGGAATAGTGAATCAGAGAATATTTTACTGAGAGGCGAGCCTAATCTTGGGAGGGGCTGTGTACTGACTCAGCTGGAGGTGGGCCAAAGTTAAGAGAACTGGGAGAAGGAGAAAATTCTAACTCTAACCAAAGTTTAATTAACCAGTATTTTGTTCAGTTGATCAGTAGACACAAGCAATTCAGCTAACCATTTATGAGGCAAAGAATGGGAATTTGGAGGGTACGGGTCTGGTCTTGTAGTAGGTAAACTAGGTGGCATCAGATAGCTTTTTCTAGGTCATATGGGAGAGGGTGGTGCTTTGAAGTGAGCCCTTTCCTGGAACACAAAAAGATAGGGGATTTCTTATCCTTGGCTAGTTTTCCCGAATCACAGGGCTCAGGTAAGGTCCAACATTGTCACTGCGAACCTTTGTTTCCACTCCAAGCCCCCTCAGCATCTCCATGTGCCCTCCCTGGGCCATATGGGAATTTCTGAGCTCCAAGAATGACACTAACAGATCACAGGAGGCTAGAAGTGGTGCCTCAGGTTCATCTATCAAGCCGCCTCTCTGTCAGTGATACATACCACACTGGAAATTACAGTTGCCCAGCCCATTGTGAGGCAATTCCAGAAGTTTGCAGGTAGCCTCAGGCTACACCTAAGGAAACTGATCAATCATCCCAGTATGACTGGGTTTCCATATACTTACCTAGATATTTCAGCAACCCTTGAATTTTGGGCCTTGAGCAAGGTCCCTCAGGGCCCCAACATCTGACCACCGTATCCTGTTCTGTCTTCTTTCTCTTTCCCACAGCCCTCTGGGAATGCAAGGGGTGTGTTTTCCTCCCTTCCTTAATGGCAGAGGCTTCTGTGACATCTTACCTAAGTTCCCTCTGCCCTGTTACTTATATTAAAACTCAATGATCAAAAGTATTACTGGAGGACTAGCCCAGTAGTGCAGCGGTTAAGTGCACACGTTCCACTTTGGCGGCCCGGGGTTCCCCGGTTCGGATCCCAGGTGCAGACCTATGCACTGCTTGTCAAGCCATGCTGTGGCAGGCGTCCCATATAAAGTGAAGGAAGATGGGCACAGCTGTTAGCTCAGGACCACTCTTCCTCAGCAAAAAAGAGGAGGATTAGTGGCAGATGTTAGCTCAGGGCTAATCTACCTCAAAAAAAAGAAAAGAAAAGAAAAATAATGTTACTGGAAGCTAAAGAAGTTTAGAAAATCTATTCTCTCTCACCAAGCCTGTCTTTCAGAATAGTCAGTCTGTGAATTCAAAACTTCCATTTTGGAGTTTATAAATTCAGCATTGCCTTTTTCCTTGCACTCCTGCTACAAAAATCTTAATTTTCTCCAAGGCAAATGGATGCCTCTGGCTGAATGGGAGGTCACATGCAAGAAAATTCAAATAGAAAAATTATTTTGATATAAATCAAAAATGTTATTCCCATTACACTAGCATTGAAATAAAAATGAAACTTAATTGTGTCATCCAAATTATTTGCTAACACTCTGATCTCGTTCACCTATAAATTTGAAAAGCTTATCTTTTGTATCTTCACGGATTCATTGATAAAAAGGATAAAATTATTGAATGAGATAGAGGATAGAGCTCAGAGACACACCACTGGAAACGTATTTGCAAACTGACAGTGAGTTATAGTGAGAATATTTCTTGCCTGAAATTTATTCCTGTGTTAGTCCAAGTAAATCATTTGTTTGGAGTTGTGCAGTCCCTAAGGTGACCCCCAATGATCCTCATCTCTGGGGTTCACGCCCTTGTATAATTTCCTCCCCTTGAGTTTGGGTACTATTTGTGAGTTGCTTCTAACCAATAGAATATGGAAACCGTCACGCGGTGTCTCTCGCCTTGATTCTGTTAAGTTATATAAGACTCTATCTTGCTAGAAACTTTCTCCCTTGCTGGCTTTGAAGAAGTAAGTGAGCAACTTAGAAGGCCCAGATGTCAAGGGAGTGAGGATGGCCTCTAGGTGCTGAGACCATCTCTAGCCAACAGCCATAAGGAAGCCAGGGCCCTCAATTTCACAGCCACAAGGAAATAAATTCCGCCAACAACCTGAGAAAGCTTGGAAGAAGATACTTCTGCAGTTGGGCCTCCAGATAAGAACACAGACTGGCAGCTACTGTGATTATTGCTGCCTGAATCTGGAGAATCCAGCTAGGCCTTGATCAGATTCCTAACCTCCAGAAATAGCAAGATATATATAGTATAGAACATATATGGTATAATATATACATGTATGTGTGTATATATATATATATATACACACACACACATATATAATAATTTAGTATATAACAGTGAGATAGTAGATGTATGTTGTTTTAAGAAACTATACTTGGGGCAATTTGTTACATAGCATAGAAAACTAATAGAGAGTCATATAGTGAGGGCACAAACTGTTCAGACATGCACCTTAGTTCTAATCCCCACTTCAGATTATACCACCTCTTTAGGCAGGTGGCCAAATCAGCACTCAGAAGAGCTGGGATCTAAGACAAACCCCATTAAATTATGACCATCAATTCCTTTCCCTTCTCTGTGCCTCATTTCTCTCATATGTAAAATGAGGACATCATAGTGGATGAACTCTAATGGACCTTTCAGCTCAAAGATTTTATGTCCTATGGCCCCAAAAGAGGAAGATGCCCATGAAAAGCATTTGAAGCAGACAGGAATGAAGTTTGGAAACAATGGAATAGAAATGAATAAGTACTGAAGACCAGATGGGATTTCAGCTCTGAATAGAAAGTTTTAAAAAACCCAAATACTGATAGCCCCGTAGAAGTCAATGACATGAACTGACCTAGACCAGTCGCAGACATGAGGCTGGCACATCCAGCCAGGTGGGCAAACACGGCCATTAGTACTTTCCAGCATGGTCTTAGGGACTTCATTCCGAAGACATCTATTGTTTTTTTTTAAAAAAAATCTAGCTCAAATCTTTTCCAGTGAAAGAAAATAGAACTTACCCTCAGCTCAACTCTGAGAAACTTAGCGTGGAAATCTCTTCACATTCTCACCCCTAATAACAGACATTGCTCAGCTATTAGACAGCTGTCGTGATTCTGGTTAGTCGGAAGAGCAGAGCCAGTGTTCTTAGAAGTGAACCAGAGCAACAAACTCATGTGAAATAGTTTTGTGAGTCTCCATTTTCTAATGCTATATAAAGACAGGCTTTGAAGAGTGCTGGGTTCTGGGAAGAACTATGGTGAGTATTTTCTAGGATTTCAAAGTCAATGGAAGATATAACTGAGAACATAAATTCTAAAACCATCATAAGCTAAATGTTGGAAAAAGAGAAGCAAGTGTTCTTTTCAGTGTGGAAAAAAAAAAAAAACCCTGCTCATTAGAGCCTTGGAATGAATCTACTCTTACAAGTCTAATCCATGAATAAACTAAGAAATACACCTTTGCTGAAAAATTCCTCATGGATTTACAAGTTGCTATGAGTCCCCAGGGTGTGGAGTTTGCGCTATAAAGTCGCCTGAGGTACACAGATCTGTACAGCGCAGTGAGAATTTGGGAGCTGACATCTTTCCACAACAAAGACGCTACTGATACCAAAACCCAGACCTATCTGGCTTTCTGTCCCCTGTGTTAAATAGTACTTAGTGTAGGTTTAAGAGTAACTTAATGGTTGCTGGCTTAAGAAAGAGGGAATTTTTGAGGGACTGTTGGTTGTGTGAAAGCAGAAGAGCCTATCTACATTTTTTCAAAACCTGGTACATAAAATCATTTAATTTAACTTTTTTATCTTACATGGATAGTTGTAATAGTAATAATATTCAAAATTCTTAATTACTTAGAAACATATGGGTAAAAGCAGAAAACAGTTGCACATGTGCCTTTACTCCTTTTGTCAAATGAAATAACAACGTTAAAGAGCTCAGCAAATAGAAGGCATCCACAAATGTAGGTTTCATTTCCTCTTCCATTCTGTTTTATTCAATTGCCCAAAAAGTATGGACCAATTGTTTGCCAACTCTTAGATCTTGTAACGAACTCAGCTAGATGTTAAATGTGTTGTTTTGGATGGACATCAGTTAAAAACGCAGTCACAAAATGGGACTATAGTAAGACCAAGCTGATAATATTGACTATCTTGCAGATTATAACAATGCTAAACCCATTTTTGAAGACTGCTTTGGCCAAACGTGACATTTGTTTCTTTCTCAACTGAGGAAGGATCCAGTTTGGAAGTACTGTAGGAGATAGGAAAATGATCAGTTTTGAGGGCATAAGAATGGCTGGCCAGAGTAAGAGTTATTTTATCTTCTGTATGTTTTGATTATTAGACTGAACCAGAAATCTGGAAGTCAGTGACTGGTAAGTGATCTTACCACCTTGAACAGACAGCTGGATGCTCATCAGGTGAAGGACATCAGGAAAATGTCCCACGACCCTTAGATCGCTTCAGAATGGGCTTTTGATTTACCTTTGAGTTCCATCAGACTTTCCAGTTCATGTTCAAGACTTCAATAAAGGAAAATTATTAGCAATTTCACTCGGTATTTTTAATTACTTACCAAATACTCATTCACCAAAGAATGTGTTGGTATCCAACTATAATTAAAACACCTTGCCATTTAGGGAGAGCAGTTTGGGGAGAGAGATAAAGAAATAATAATAATTCCTGGCCACCACCAACACCTAGTCTAGTAGGAGAAATGAGATTTAGTCACACACAACCACAGTACAAGGTAGGAAATGCTGGAAGAGGAGTAGAGATAATATCCAATGTGAGTTCAAAGGCAGAGGGATTATTTGAGATTGGCAGGGTCCATAAAAAGATCCAACAGTATTTATCATTGATGCCACAATATGGAGCAATCAGAATTACCTTAGAATCAAGGATCCTCAGAAGTAGGAGATTTCTGGAAATCTTCAAGTCCAATCCTCTATCCCATGAGTTCTTAAGTGGAAATCCATGGACTGACTTTAAGGTATTCAGACCCTCTATATTGCCTATCATTCTCTATCTCATCTGGAGACTCACCCTCTTCTATCCTGTCATTAAATTTTGGAATTCCTCAAGGATTCATCCCAGGCCTATCCATCCATCTCATGACGTCAATAACTATATATGTATCAATGATCTTAAACTTATCTCTTCAGACAAGATCTCGTTTCTAAGTTCTATATATTTCACTGCCTACTTGGTATCTCCACTAGGACAACTTATAGGCAGGTTACACTCAACATGTCCAAGATGTACCTTATAATCTTTCTCCTCAAAACTGGTCCTCATTTATTCTTACCCCTGTGTCCATCCTTAAACCTTTACAACCCCATCTCCACACACTGAAACTAGACCATCTTTTTTAACCCACATCTGACCATGTCACACTTTTGCTGAACTCCTTTAGCAGCTTCTCATTGTTCATTAGTTAAAGACCAAACCATACACATGGCTTTATGGTTTTGGATGCTTTGGGCTGCAAATAACAGAGAAGTCTCCCCCATCCCCATTCATCTAGCTTAAATAATAATGATGTCATTTAACAAGAAGTCCTTAAAATGATAGCTCCAGATGGATTGACATCTTCAAGGACCCAGTTTCCTTCCATCTTTCTTCTTTGCCATTGAATTGTTTTTAAGATTTCTGGTTTATGCTCACCATAGTTTTTGTCATGAAGGAAAAATTCTGTTTCTAGATCAATCCTTCATTCAACTGTTATTTACAATGCTTTCATTTTATCCCTTAATTATGATGAGGGCACTTCTGCAAGGTATTTTAAAGTGTGAGTAGGTAGGGTTCGTGGAATCTGTTGCCTCCCCAGGGTGCAAAATTTGGAGAATTACCACCCTGGTCACATGACCAAATAGTACCATGGTCCCATGCCAACTTGTTTGTAAAGCACCAGCAGCCAATGAGTTTCAAGGTCAGAAGCATTCAGTTATATTGGACTGAAATGTTTAATAGTGTTTGGTCAAGAATAGGTTGGCACACTGTGTTGCCTTCAAGCTACCTCCCAACAAAATAAAATATTCATCAATTGTGAGGTGTTAATTGTCTCCTTGCCATGTACTTTGCTGTGTTGAATGGGTACAGGGCTCTAACTCAAAAGATGAGAAAATAAAAGAGAATGTTAGAAGTATCATTTCTTATTTTAGAGTCATGCATTAGAGGAGAGGCACACCAGGCAGAAAGGCACCATGATATACCTTCCTCGGAAATGGAATGATGCTGACAGGAGCACAGCTTGCCAAGCTAAATCCACCAGCTTCTGATCCAGGATCAACTACAAATAAAATCTGATGAACAGGAAAGGCATTTGCAGTGAAAACAATACATTGCTTGTGGTCATTACTTAAAGGTAACCAAGAAGACCTTTGTACCCTCCAAAAGAGGCCACCCACCCCAGCTTGAGGAGAGACCAAGACTTAGAATCAGGAGGGAATGGACCCCTGTAGTTCTAGTCTAGTCCGAGCATATACAAGACGCAGCACAATGACCCCAGCATGAGCCCACAGAAGAAAAGCAGAAGCCAAGATGAAGTGGTCTTTCCATCATTAGGAAAACACACAGAAGTCTTGTAAGGAGAGCACTATAAAGTTTATGTAACGAAACCAGGTGGAATTCAGTGGTGAACATTAATTGAGTGATAATTTTGGATGGAAAGCAAACATGAATGTTCTGGATGACTTCCACTCTTGATCAGAAAACTCTTAATTTGTCAAAGCTTCTTTGAATTTTGAAGATCATTTGAATCCCCCTCTGCCACTGAAAGTTGAACTGAGCAACCAGAGATAATTCCAAGGACTTTATGAAGAAGTATAAGAAAGACATTTCCACTTCATACCCACTGAGATGGCCATTATAAAAAAAATACAAAATAACAAGTGTTGGCAAAGATGTGGAGAAATTGGAACCCTTGTGCACTATTGATAAAAATGTAAAATGATGAAGCTGTTATGGAAAACGGTATGGAGGTTCCTCAAAAAGTTAAAAGTAGAACTACCATATGACCCAGCAACCCCACTTCTGGGTATATATCCAAAAAAATTGAAAGCAGGGTCTCAAAGAAATATTTGTACACCCATGTTCATAGAACCACTATTGACAATAGCCAAGAGACGGAAGCAACCCTTATGTTCATTGACAGATTAATGTAAAAACAAAATGTGATATATATCTATATACATATATATAGATGTATACATACACACAATGGAATATTATTTGGCCTTAAAAAGGAAGGGAATCCTGTCACATGCAACAACATGGAAAAACTTTGAGAACATTATTCTAAGTGAAATAAACAGTCACAAAAAGACAAATACTATGTGATTTCACTTATATGAGCTATCCAGTAGTAAAATTCATAGAAATAGAAACAAGAATGGTGATTTCCAGAGGCTGGAGGGGAGGGGAAATGGGGAGTTGTTATTTAACGGATATAGAGTTTCAGATTTGCAAGATAAAAAAGTTCTGGAGCTCTGTTTCATAACAATGTGAATACACAACACTTCTATACTGTACCCCTAAAAACGACTTGGATGGGGCCGGCCCCGAGGCCAAGTGGTTAAGTTCGCATGCTCTGCTGCAGTGGCCCAGGGTTCGCTGGTTCAGATCCTGGGCGCGGACATGGCACCACTGGTCAGGCCACGTTGAGGCGGCGTCCCACATGCCACAACTAGAAGGACCTGCAACTAAGATATACAACTATGTATCAGGGGGATTTGGGGGAGATAAAGCAGGGGAAAAAATGACTAGGATGGTAAATATTATGTGTTTTTTACCACACACAAAAAAGGCATTTCTAATTTCCTCATTGGAAATTACCTTCAGGAGAGATGAGGTGAGAGACTTCCTCACAGATGACAGGAAGATGGATTGAGGAAAAAGTATAGAGAGTTTTAAGGGGTCTAGACTTGTCTGTCCTTCCCAGTAACTTGGGAACTATGGAGGCTGCAGAGTGTAAATGAAGACAGAAATGAGATAACAACCTCAGAATACAAAGGGATTAATGAGGTTTATGCAAGACCTCCTTTCTGCTAACTTCAGGTCTCCTCAATTCTGAATGTTTTGATAGATCTACATCTTTTGATACAACAGACCCCCCACTCTCTTCTCCTTAGAATATATACTACCTGAACTGTCAAAGCAGGGTCTTCATATGATTTGCTTCTATCCATGCTGAGGAGAAGACTGAGAGAAAGTACTGCTTCCTGGGAGCCAAAACAAAGAATGGATTGAGCCTGGGGGGAAATCTGGGGATCAGATGAGCCATCTAAGGGTAGATATGCATGTTTCTTTAGGTTGGAGCAAGGCAATAGTTCAAAATATTCAGGCAGTGAGAAACCACAGGATAACAAAGAACTGAAAACAAGTCCAGGCAGTGGGTCATATCCTAAGAAACAGAGACCAGCAGTCCAGACCATAGGCATGAGTAAGTGCCTCCATTCCCCAGGTTCGAAGTATGACCAACAGAGGTTTAGGGACTCAGTCAGGTGATCCAGTCAGCAGACCCAGGAACCCTGCAGCAAAATGTAGCTGATGCCTCTGTCAGCAGGCTCATCCCAAGAGTAATAGACCACCCCATATAGAAACTCAACTCACCTCGAAGACCCTGATTCAGGACTTCACCAATGCCTGACCCTCCCTGCTAAGAGCAAGAAAAGGTGTCCATTGTTGATCTTTTTCCATCCCCTTTACATTAGATTCCAAAGACTTCATTTCTGGCAATATGGAGGATGTGATTACGTAGAAACTGCCCACAACAGAACAGCTAGAAGTACTAGATATACGTAACGAACATTCCTGCAAATGCATAGGTGAGCTCACCAAAAAATTAAGGGAAATCTCCAGGGGCCCAAAATGTAGAAGGAACTTAATGAACACCAGAGCAGTAAGAGCACCAGCCAAAGGCCACTGCCCTGGGTACCAAGTGGGTGGGGAGTTTGCCAGTTTACAGAAATCAGGACTTGAGTTTTTAACACCCATGCAGGAACAGAAGATGAATGCTTCAGAGAAATTTTGCCATGACTAGGTGTCTCTCTTTGGGTGACCTTGGGTGACTTTTGTCCCCCTGGTCAGAGCTGGCCCCCAGATCTTTCTTTCCATTGTCTGGTCCTGAAGATGAACGTAATGAACTTTCTTCAGTGCTTCTTCTGTATATGTTTATCTCTATCAGAAAGCAGAGGACATGGAAGCCTCTTAAGTATACTGACAATCCCTGGAGACCCTCAGATTCCTCCAGATTTGGCAGCATTTAGTCACCCATGAGCCTTCAGCTCCTCACCTTCTCACCAAGGTTCACAAAGTTCAGAGATACATCTTCCTGCCTACCCCATTACAGGGCTTCTAGATTCTAAAGTCTATAGCCCAGAGGATCCTGAGCCCAGAGCCTACCTTGCCTTAAAATGAATGGCCTAGAGAGTTTTTTCAGAAAAAATAAACAATTCTTCTTTTTAGAATGAGGGAGCCTCCATAGTGACAGCTTTGCTCATGGTCACCTCAAGGCTGGAACCAGCACCTGGGAGAAGAATTGGAGGTCTCAGGAAATGGCACCAAACTGTCAAGGCAGGAAACCAGTAGATACCTGGAAGGAAAAAGGAGCACACAGTTCAGTAAATACAGAACTCCTTATCAGTGATGTTCATTCTCCTCAAACAAGGAACTCTGTGTTTTCCCGAGAAGGTAAATACGAGAAGGTCTTTAGCCCCGAGATGACTCGCTGAAATGCACCCAGAGTAGCTGTATGTTCACTGGGAGACCCCCATTGGCATTGCAGGCTATAAATTATGGTCATTCCTAAGAGGTAACAAGAGAGGTTCTGTCAGCTGTGCAATTACTTTGTTTTGGCAGGACACTTTGGAGTCAAGAAAACATTGGCTGGAGTTCAAGGCCAAGATTTTGGATCAGCTGCCACCATAATTTTTCAGAAATGTGATGACTGCTCCTCAAGAAATAGTTTCCTAAGTAGGCTGCAGGAATGTCTCCTGTACATGTTCAGAAGGGATTTAAAGAATGAAGGTCCTGGGGACCTTCCAGTACAGCTGAGTTACCGTGGGCTTCTCAAGCAAAAGGTGAGAAGTCCGGGTCGCATCGGGAATCCTCCACACCAAATGTAGTGAAGGAATTAGAGAGTGGCTTTAATTGAGATAGGGCATGCCTGGCCTCTGCGTCTTCTACATGATAGATGAGCGTGGCAATGTAAAATCTATTGAGGTCACCCAAATAGATCTTCTCTCTTCTTCATTGAAAGTTCTGTATTAAACTAACAGTGTAAGCTTCCTACACTTCTTGGTATCCATTTGGGATGTAATAATAGTCAACAGGACAATCATGTGAACAACTAAATGACTCCCAAACCTGCAGAGGGCCACTGGATGTACTCCGTCTCCATTTCTTGCCTATTCTCAGTCCTTCATTTATATATCAGAAAGCTTCACTCATACTTTAAAAATTCAGGGGATCATCGCAATTTGAATACCCAAGTGTATGGCTTGGCATGGAGAACATTCTCTGCCCTTTTTTATTTAGCATAACATCGCATCTAGACAAACACTCTATTATTAACACTATATTGTGGTTGTCAATGGAAACATTTACAATGTACCTGAGTTCCTAAGACAGAAAAGAAGATAAAATTTGGTTGGTGAGAGGTTGGGTATGAAACTGAGAGTCAAATGTTGAGTCAGAAATACCATTATGGAAGCACGGATATGATGCCTATGGAGGCACTGAGCGTGCATGGCAGAGAGAGAGAAAAATGCGAGTCCTTTGAGGAAGTAGCTGGGCCTTGCAGATAATAACCTGAAAAGATAAGTCAAGCCATTAATTTGTTATCAATTATTACATTCATTTTATTAATTCTATAAGAATTAATTACATTAAATTAATTAAATTAAAATTAAGTATATTGAAAACACTCTTTGCTTTATAAAAAATGGTGACCAGTCTCTTCTAGTTTACATAGTTAACACAAATCATTTCCAAAGTAGAGGCTGGTATGGGATTCCTCATTCTACTTAGGAAATTATATTCATTAATCTTGGGAAAGCATGTAAAACTTTCTCTGCTCTACCATGAGTGTGCTTAGACAGGTTCTATATAATAAACATAATATTAAAAATGTCACGAGATAGCATTATGCAAATGGATGGACTGAAATCTTACTTGGAATGCCTACTATGTTTCAATTGCCTTGAATTGAATTTTTATCTACTGTATTTTTTATCACATTTCCAACTTTACCACGTGTGCCAGGTAGGGGTATGTGGAGTGTGGGTATGGGGGCTGTAAATTTAGGAGGAAATGGGAAGTCTACAAGGTTGGACAGAATATCTTCCAGTTGTTGGATTCCCAGTGAGTCTCATCCTTCTGTGTCACCCTCCCCTTGCCATCCCCTAATTTGCAATGCATGCACAAACCTGACTAAAATACTGAGGTTTACTTGTGAGACGGCAATTTTGGAATATTAGCTGAGGCCATAAGAGCATCTTCATATTTTTAAGAATTTCTATTATAAGAATCAAAATCTTTGATCTGTCAGCAGACCCTCAGCAGAACTTTCTCCAGGGCTGTTACTGAGCTGGGAAGTTCATTGTAACATTCCAGGTTATTTTTAGCAGCTGAGGTCTTCATTCTCTAGAATATTAAGAACACTAGGTAGGCTTGTGAAGCCCTGGGCTCTAGTCCTGGGTTTACTGTTTATCAGCTGTGAGACTTTGACAAGATCATTTAACTTCTCAGACATCAGTTTTCTTATCTGTGAAAGAGAAACATCATTGATGAATTGAGTTCTGGGTCCACCTAGTAGGAAGAAGAGAATGGTAGGCAAGTGGTGTGCTGGTAAGTGTTTAACAACCAGGTCTTTGGAGGAAATGTGCCATGATTTGTGGCGTTTGTTGAATTCCATGGTATAAATACCCTTACCATGGCCGATTTCAAGCGACCAACGTGACGTCCCTGAATGTGGAGCTGGGAAGAGATGTACAGTAGCACACCATCATTTTGTATTTCTGTACAGATACTGTACAGCTAGAGTAGATGTAAATAACCTCAAATGCATAGATAATTGTAAAATGTAGTAAAATAATTAGAAAATGTTTTGAGTATTTATTACCTTTGTTTTTAATAAAATGTATTTAATTGTAAGTATATATAATTTAGATTTTATTTTATTTTGTTTTCCTCTGAGGAAGACTAGCCCTGAGCTGGCATCTGTGCCAGTCTTTCTCTACTTTATATGTGGGACACCACCACAGCATGGCTGACAAGTGGTGTAGGTCCACGCCTGAGATCCAAACCCATGAACCCAGGCCACTGTAGGGCGGAACATGCTGAATTTAACCATTACACCACCGGGCTAGCCCCTACAATTTAGTTTTTAAGAATGGCTTTATTTACCACCAGCTTACAAACTTTCTGAAAATGTAATTATTTGTTCTCACGAGCCAGTACAAGGCAGCTCCAGCACACCACCAGTGGGTTTGGTTTCTTTTATACGAGAGAGATGAACTAGAGAATGACACAATTCTTAAGTAAAGTGTAAGAATGGCTTTGGGCCAAGGCTTACTTGGATGAGAGAGAGAGAGTCTTGGACGGTTAAAAATGAGAATAAAGTGCAAAAAAGCATCCACACTGATATGCAGGGTTTTGGCATTCAGGCTTTTCTTTTTTTCTCTTAAGTCCAAGCAACTAAGTTTAGAAAAGGCTTAAAGTAAGAAAAAAAAAAGGTTTCAGCAAGATTGCTTGGAAGGATACACATAAGTAGAAGTCTCTAGTGTATTGTTGAATTATTATCACTATTGTCATTCTTATAATAAGCTGATAAGTAGTGATCTGTTTCACCATAGAAGCTGCTTGTAAATGTAACTAGAAGTTCAACATTGGAGGCTGGTTGTGAGAAACAGCCATTAAAGAGCAGCCGTGGAGATGTTTGTTCTGCCAACAGTTTGGTCAAAGATGACTTGTTAATCACTCAACTTGTCAGAATGTGAGAGACCTCTCAAAGGAGGACAAAGATAAACTGTGAGGAATCTGGGCTGGGACACAGGTTTTGTGTGGCCCTTACAAGAATCAGCCAGCCGGGATTTACTAAATGCATACCTCTAAGCCACTGGGATACAAAAAGGGGAGAAGGCTGGCCCAGAAGTCAAGATGTATTCTCATGTTACAGTGGATAAACAAGTGAACCTTCTGTAATGTCATCAGACAACAGACTAACGCAATGTTTCTAGACTGATGAATCTCATGGATTTCAACCATTGTTTGCCAACTTTTTATTTTGTCAAGTAAAAAACTAAAAGAACAAAAACCCACTGTTATCACTACCATTTGATACTAGAAAAGGTATTTTCACAACTCAGACACAGAATTATAAAGTCATAATCTCAGAAAGAAAGCCAAAGCTTTAAATATTGAATCAATTTATATTTACGAACATTTCCCAGTTATGGTCCTAATTTTTCTTATTTCCGCACAAAGTGGCAAAACTCCCTGGATTGACTCCAGTCTGAAGGTGGTGTTGGGAAGCTCTGAGCTACAGTCCTAAATTCTGCTGTAAAGGCACTAGTTTTTCTTGTCATCACGATTGATACCTGACAGGGCAGTGGGCAACAGAGGCTTGAAGCCGGGAGGATCTTTGAGGGTCGTCCAGGCTCTCCTAGTGTGCGAGTGACAACACTGGGGGTGTCTCTGTCGTACGTCAGAGCAGATAAGCACTTGGGCTCTGGAGCCAGATTCCCCACTTTCACACCCTGGCTCTGTCGCTTCCTGGCTGGGTGACCAGGGCGAGGTGTTTAAGCCCTGTGTGTGTCAGAGATAACTACAGTGCTTGCCTCACAGGGCTGTGGCGGGGACTGCGTGAGATACAGGGCTTAGAGCAGCGCCTGGCGGAGAGTCCACACCACAGATATGAGCCATCATCACTGCTCTGCGCCAGGAACCTCACACCCATGATCCTGTGCACACCTCAGGACCCCTGTCTATAAAATGAGGATAAGGATTAGAAAGGATGCATCTCTATGGCAAGGTCACATGCCAGCAAGACCCCAGGGCCTCAGTTTATGGGCCAGTCTTGACACCAGGAACCCAAGAACTTGAGGCGCTATGTAAGGTTGCCTCATGAAAATAGTACTAGGTCCCCTTTATCGAGCCTCTGCTGCATAGCAGGCATAACTTGAAAACCCTACAAAGTAGTAACTGTTCTTCTGATTGTACAAAAGAGGAAACTGAGGCTGAGAAACGCCTGTGGTTTGCTGGGAAGCCACAAAAAGTAAATAGAAAAGCAGGGACTTAAGCTCCAGAGTCCTTCTTGTGGGAGGCTATCTAAGAATATCTCAGTTTTAAGAAAATGTCACAAAAACGAAACATTATGGAGTGAGTATTAACATTACAAAAACTGTGTGGAGTTTCTTTGGGTAATAATTTCCCCGGTAAAGGAAATATTTAATTCTGGAACCACTTAGTACCTGACGAAGAGACTAGGGAGAGAGACACAGATCTAAAGTGTCAGGGAATTCTTTGTAGATCAATAGCTTGGAAGTTATGATGTTAAAAGGATAAATGAAGCAGCAATAGAAGAGATGGTACAAAGCTCTCCATGACTGCCCAATTAACTGTACAAGAGAGTTTATAAGCCCTTAAGACCTGACTTAAATGAGCGAAGAAAGCTGAATGTCAGAACAGTGGGTGTGTAGGGGTTCTGGCAAATTGAAGAGCATTTGCACCATCGAAAGGCACTCAAATTCCTTCTTTTTTTTCTCTACACACTAGCT
This sequence comes from Equus caballus, assembly GCF_041296265.1. NCBI lineage: Eukaryota > Metazoa > Chordata > Mammalia > Perissodactyla > Equidae > Equus > Equus caballus. Next base: position 46,459,286 of record NC_091704.1, read on the forward strand.
GGCCACCAAAACGCATCTGCAGATCACCCACTCATAACCCCCAAGACAATGCCACAAAGTAAGGTAGAGCTCATCTGAGGTTAAGGTGCTCAGGGACTGGAATGTGAACTGCAGATAAAGGATGGACCTGGTTAGAAAGCAAAGGGTTTTCCAGGCAGCAGGAACAGTGGGAATAAAAAGGTGAAGGCTGGGAATGTTTCGTGGGTGACAAGTAAATCCATCTAAGTCAATTTCAGCACAATTTGACTGAACCAAAGGAATAGTGAATAATAAGTTGGTAAAGTAAGATTGAGGGAGTAGGGTTGTGAACACCAGGCACAGAACATGGAATCTGACTTGTGAGGAATGGGAGTCATTAAAGGTTATTGAGCAAGAGAGTAACACTATCGAAGCGGTGTTTGAGGAAGACTGACATGGCAGTGGTGAGAAAAATGAGTGAAAGAAGAGAGCTTAGAAATAAGGCGAAGAGTCGGAGGCTATTCCCTGCTAATTTGGGAGTAAGGTGGTAGAGGCCTTGATTAATGGCGGGGAAAATGGAGAGGAAGAGATGGATGGGAGTCTGACTGGGTGTGGGAGGTGATGGAAAGGAAGCAAGGTCTACTTGTAGAACACTGAAAACGACCACTATCTACTGGAAGAAGCAGTTTGGCATAGTCGTGGTCTAGAGCAGGCAGCCTGATTCAGACCCCAGCTCTGCCACTTGCTAGCCAGGAGACCTTAGGCAAGTTACTTAGCCTCTCTGTGCCTCAGTTTACACACTTCTAAGTGAGGAGGATGACCATAGACCTATGTCATAGGAGAGACACGTGGGTAACTGTATGTGGTTAAATAAATGAACACATTTAAGGTGCTCAGCCCAGTCTTGGCATGTGGAGAGCTCTCAATGAATAGCTACCATTATTGAATTGAGAAGGGCACGCACTCTTGCTCATTTTTTTTTCTTTTGAGGAAAACTAGCCCTGAGCTAACATCCGTGCCCATCTTCTACTTTATATGTGGGACGCCCACCACAGCACGACTTGATAAGCAGTGTATAGGTGCGCACCCAGGATCCGAACTGGTGAACCCAGGGCCACCAAAGTGGAACATGTGTACTTAACCGCTGAGCCACTGGGCTGGCCCCTTGCTCATTCTTCATTTTCCTTCTGAACAAAATGCTAAGAATAGTCATATAGTAGTGTACAGTTAAGATACCAGGTGGCAAATTCTATTTAGATAACTTCCACTGCTGAGTTTTTGTCTGAAAGCATAAAATACTTTTGACACTCCCCAGGACACTCCTGCAGGGGGACCACAGCTCTCTCACTCAGCTGGTTCTTCTCAAGCATTCCATGGGGCCAGTCCACCCAGCCAGAGGATACCCAGCACTGGCCACTGCACTAAGGGAGGCAGAGCGGGTGACACAGCCTGGAATGCAGCCTCCCAGATCTGCCTTGCCTGATCCTCTTTCTGAACTGTCTGAGGCGCTTTCAGAAGAGTGGTTTTGTCTCTCTCCTGGTCTGTGGGGCTGCTGGGCCTGGGAAGTGAAGGTCCCTGTAAGCCCTAGGAACTTTGTGACTTTGATGTGGTCATTTTCCACCAGGCTTCATGACGCCTGGTCTCTCTTGGCCCACTGGAGTGGCAGGGGAATAAAACTCCTATTGTCTACAATGGGAAATCCTCTCGCCCACTAACACCTTTATGAGGTGCCACTGTCGCATTTGGGACAAAATCCCAGCATTCTCAGGGGAGACATGGGGCGAGGGCAGCCCCAGCGGGGAAAGGTGATCTTCAGGGCACATGAGGGCCCTCTGTGTTGTGAGGGAGTAGGCGCTGCTCTCACTGATCACAGCAGCTAGTGTCATTGTCCGGGGCGATGAAGTCCAGGGAGCAGCTTTTAGGGCCATCTCAGCCAGGGGTAGAGCGCAGGCGTGCGCGGCAGGTATGACGTGCCGGTCCAGCTATGGCACCTCTGCTATGAGGAGAAAACAGATTTGAATGAAGAAATTGCCTGGTCCTCTGAGAGCTTCAAAGGCAATGTGGTCATCACTGTCCCCTTCTTGGCCCTTGTCTGGACCCTTTGGGAGGAGGACAGCATACAGAAAATGGAGCTCTTCCTCCTCACTCTCTCTCTTCTCATCTTCCAAGAGAGTGAGACTACTTCTCATCAAGCACTTGTCTTGATGACCTTGTTATGAAAGCCCTCAAAAATGGCCAAATGAGGCTCTTGTCTCCTTATCCAAGGAGACAGGAGAGTACCATCCTTCTATTTAATATTCATCATGCACCAGGTAGTTTCTAAGTTTGAAGTCCTCACAACAGCCTGGTGAGGTTGAGAGTATAATTGCCCCCATTTACGCTCAGGTTGCACAGCCACAAGTATCAGAGCCAGGCTATGAACCTGAGGAGTCTGGCTCCAGAGTGTCCTCATCTATGAAGCGGGAAGGATAGAGCTTCAGCAGCTCATGATGGTCAGGGATGCACAAGGCCTGCAAAAGAAATTATTTTTCTTGATTCTAGTTTGGCATTAATAAACGGCTTATTAAATTGCTATTTTTTAAAAGTACACATAGCCATTGGTACCTCTCCCAATAGTAGCTGCTATTTATGTCAACCCCAGAAGCCCATGATTTAGGGTTAGGGCAGAGCCCTAAGTCAATGGTGTTTGGAGTTCCCTAGGGCTCCTCCAGGGGACATACCCTGACCAGCCACAGTCATGAGCATCTTTGGCTCATCATGGGATGTTGGGTATGCATGCAGATGTTCAGAGGGAGATGGGGAGGTAAGACATAGGTGGAAACATTCAAGGAGGCCACGGTCCCCAAGGTGATATGGGAAAGTAGTGGTAATACTCTGTGTTATGGACTGAAGGTTTGTCTCCCCCTAAAATTCTTATGTTGAGGCCCAAACCCCCAGTGTGGCTGTATTTGGAGATGGGGCCTCTAAGGAAGTAATTAACATTAAATGAGGTCATAAAGGTGGGGCCCTGATCCCATAGGATTAGCATCCTTAGAAGAAGAGACACCAGAGAGGCCCTCTCTCCCCCGCCCCTTCTGTACACCGCCCCCCCCCCCCGCCCCCCCAGAAAGGCCATATGAGGAAACAGCAAGAGGGCAGCCATCTAGAAGCCAGGAAGAAAGCCCTCACCGGAACAAAGTCCTTTAGAATTGTGAGAAATAAACCTCTGTTGTATAAGCTCCTCAGTCTGTGGCATTGCATCATAGCAGCTGGAGTGGACTAAGACATCCTGTGTTTCCTGGAGGTTTCCTGGTCCCACCCTTCATTCCTGCACTGCCCCCAACTCCCACCCCCACCCCTCGAATTCGCATCCTGCTGCAGAATCTTCTCACTGGCAAATTCTTTTCAAATGGGTACCTAATGTGAGTGCATTTATGGTGTTGTCAGAGGATTTCATTGGGCAGTACAGCAGCAGCAGGACCAGGGGAACATTGCTCCAACCACAAGAATTGCTATGTGTTTCTTGGGCTTAAAATAAATCACAAGTAACTTCCCAGATAGTGAAGCAGCTTTTTACAACCCAGAGGCACCTGGAGATGCTGGTTAGTTTGCTTAGTACCCTAGAACCCAAGGACCACTTTAGATTGACAAAACTGATTTAGGACCCAGTCCAAGTGGGCAAGGGACATGAGTCCTGTGTAGCTATATGGTGTTCTCAAGTTGTACAGACTGAAGACAGTATTATTCATGAAGATTTCTTCCCTTACCTGCCAATTCAAGGTTTACCCCTCATTTTAACAATATATTCTTTTCTTATTTCTGCAAATTTCCCTTTGCTGGGAAGAAATTCTTGAGTTCTTTCACGGGTACCGTTCAAATAGTGCAATTCATCACATCCACCAATTGATCTTTTAGTTACACTCGTCCCAGGAGAACAGGAAGTCCTCAGAGAATATGGATATGCGCCGCGTATGTTGGCTGAATTATAAACAGGAAAAGGTTTCTGTGGGATGTATTTTTTAATGAGAACACATTGTTATACTGTGAGCATGTGGCATTCTTGCTTAATAGAAACATTTACAAGAACACATACACATTTATATCCAAACACCAAATGAAGTAGATACTTTAAATGACCAGTTTGCACCAGAAATAAAATATATTATACAAAACAGGGGTCATATCCACAGTCATTAATTTTCATTTTCTACACAAAACAACAATAAATTAAATCACATTATATGCAGATAGTTCTACTTACATTAGAATAATAAACTGTATGTAGCTTGTGCAGCTTTTACTTTTGTTTTTCTACCAGACTCATGGTAGGTTTCTATGTTTTGGTAGTCCTGTATTTAAATTAACAATGAATAATAGGGCCCAGAAGACATGGGCTGCGGAAGTAATCTTCCACAGTGTCTACACCGTGTCCTCTTGGTTTCAATTATTCACCATGCACAGGGAACAAAGCTCGGATTCCCAGGACCCAGCAAAAAGGTCTGGAAACTCACAGCATCTCCAGGCTTTTAGGGCTCCTCATTGCTGTCTTATAAATAAGCCACACCACACTGAACATTTTCAAATCTTGGCATTGAATGATAAATAGGACATCCTGTTTCAAAACCCAAATTTTCCTTTTTCTCAACCTTCTCTGCCCAATTATTATGTGCAATGACAGCTTTGTGTTCCTAGCAAATAAAAAACAATTTGGTAGTTTATGTTGTGACTTGCATTTGGTGAATGGGCCCTTTATTCCTTGTGCATAGAAATCTAGGTCTTTAAATATGTGAATCAAAGCAATGCAGGATTTTCGTTAACACTTAATTCTGCTGATTCAAATTTCTCCCGGAGGAATCATCCCACACCTGATACATCAAAGAGCTATTAGAACATATGGATTTTTACTTCTGAGACTTGGCTCCCATTGCAACCCTTTCACTGTGTTTGAAGTAGCTTAAAACACGAACCTAACAGCATCAGCTGGTTTAGAATTGCTTTGCCTCTGGTATGAATTAACATTAGTGGTTAATGAGAAATTTGAACAAACTCAAATCCAGCACCTTTTGAAAGTCACTTTCATCCTAGAGTCTAGCTGTAGGGTACGCCTGCAAGAGATATTTGTGAGCTCTACACGCTGACAACCAAGCCAGGCTTCCTGGAGCATACGCACATCACAGGCTTGAACTGCCCCAAGAGTGTGTGTGGTCAAGTTAGCATAAGGGTTCTGATCAAAAGCCAGCTGCATTCTTACAGCCAGCACTGTTTTGTCTTCTTTTGCTCTGAGGAAGTCTGGAGGTCCTACTCCCAAGTTTCTTCTACCTGCATGGGCAAGATGCCAATGCGTCTTTGGAGCCATGATGGATGGTGGGAGTGGGGGAGGATGGAGTGGTAAAGATGGTGGCAGCTTGCAATACTACCCACTTCTCTTTCTTTTGGAGGACCAAGCTCCTGATTCTTCTTGCTGGGTGTGTCCCAAGCTCCTTGCTGAGTCTGGCTGTTGAAGAGGGACTAAATTATTGGTTATTCTTTAGCTCTCGAGATCTGAAAAGAAACAAATCTCTCTGAACGGCACCATCTCTTTCTCTCTGCTTCCACACTGGCCCCTAAAACACATTCCATGTTTTTAGACAGTTTCAGGTTTTGCCACTGAAGAAGTTCAGCACATTATCCGCTTCCTCATGAAATACTGAGCCATAGGGCACAACTAAACAAGAGCCACAAAACAGAGATCGAGGAGCCTAATTTTGGTTGGCATTTGGCTTTATGACTGTATCCACTCAGGATCTGAGTTCTTTGTGTTCCAAGAAACATGCGTGTGTATTCCTTTCAGTTTACAAACACTCCCTTAATACCAGTGGCATAATATTCTGTTTGGGCTCCTAAAGAGGCTTCCACACACAGCCACTGTATATTTACTCACAAGAAAGTGGTGATGTCACTGGAACCTACTTTCTGAATTCCTATCACTGTCTGTGTGAGGTCTACGCAAGGCCTTAATTTCACTGCCAACAGTGTATCTTACATTCCCCAAATCAGGGACAACCACAGGAAAGTGGTAAATTAGGGTCAAAGAGGGCACAGGTGCCTTGAATAAGTTAATGATCCCAGAAGCCTGTGAATACGGAAAAGTGACCGGACATTCCAAAGCAAAAGTCTTTGAAATTAAGGAAGAGGAGAAAAGGAGGCATTCTCTTTCCATACATTTCTGCCCTCACTCCATTAAACACAGCTTCTGAAATGTAAAGAACTACTTTAAAGCCGGTGGAACCATGCCTGTGGTTCAGGAAAGGACAAGCTGATGGTTCTTCCGAGAAATGTAATGTTTACAGGGGCTTCCTCGCGGGACCTGTGGTCAGTCTGGGGGAAGATATGCACTCCATACAGAAAGTTCTTTCTGGATAGAAGTGATCATCTGGAGAAAGCTTTCATTTCGGAGTCAAGAAAAAAAAATCTAAGAAGGTGACAATGATGACCATAAAATCTATACTTATTTCCAACACCATTAGAATATACAAAAAGTATATATTCATTTTGACCTGTAACAATGTCAGCTTATGTCTGGCCAGATGAGAAAATACTGATAAAGTATCCCTTTTAAAATCTGAACACCCTGGATTCCAGGGTAAAAATTAATAGAATGATTTAAGAACTAAAGCCCTATTTATTTTACTGTACGATATGTGGCTACTGGCAGAGTATGAATGACTAGTTGTCAAAGATGTTGCTTAGCAGTTAGGAACTTAAATCCTAAATTATAATCTCCAGAGGTCTTAACCCAGGGTAGCCTTGGGCCAAACACCTACACTTTTAGCAAATGTTTCCAACTTAAGGGAGTTTTCAAAACTTAACCAAGTTTCTCAAGCTCTCAATTCACAAAAATAGATGGATGCAAACCTTCCATTCTCTTTTCACTTAGCAGAGTCCTGAGCTGTTAACGTTTTGCCTTCCTGGATTTCACTTCCCAAACTCTCTTCCTACATTAGAATTTCTGGAACTTGCCTTTCTTGCCTTCTTTTTCCATCCTTTTTTGAATTCAGCACTTTTTCCTTTGCATCCAGCATGGAAAACTACAACATAGTTGTTTCAGTTGATCATAATTAATTCTTTTATCATATTCTCCAGCTGCCTGTGTCCCATTTTTAAACAATAGAAGGGAAATGTGCCTCCCGCAGAAATAACCCATTCACTTTGACTGGCTCACACAAGAGTGACAGAGGCAGACTCCTCCAGCGAAACACGCTCAAACCAACTTCCAGGACACGCAGCTCTCCCTCACTCTGACTCCACCATCCCCTGTGGGAACTACACCCTCCATTACTAAAAGGAATTGCTCAGATTCCTATTTTCCCTTATTTTCTTAAATTTCCCTATCTTCCTCCCTATGCATGATCTCTCATAGACATTAAGATAGTTTTTAAAACTATTTTCCAGATGCTCAAAATCTTATTGAGGAAAGACTCTACTGACATAATTACATGATGGTCCACTAATCCGGTAACTTCCCATTCTTCCCTCACTGTCTATTTCCTCCACAAATTAAAAATGAAAGTGGCAACCTGAGTTTAAACCTACATGCAGAGTACCGGGTGCAAAGTAGATATTCAATAAATATTTACTCAGTTTTATCCAGATTGCTTCTATCCACACCCACCCCCTGTTAACAGGTTATTAGTGGATGACTACAAAGCTGTGGAGGGAACTGAAAGGGAATATAGTGGCTTTTAGATTCTCTCTTTTAACCAAAACCATCACTGCAAATTTTGGTAAAATATCATGTACACATTTTTTTTTAATTTATCATTTCTGTGCTTACTGTCAAGTTTTAACTCTCTATAAAGTTGTTCTGGAGCAAAAAGGGCTGTCTCCCTTTACAAAACCATACTTAGTTCTAGTAAGTTTCACCTGTGATCTTAAAACTCATCACTTGGCCAGAATTAGAAGGGATCTATGCTAAAACAACCTGCATTTAAAACAGGCAAATTGATGTATTCCTGTGGCATCTGTAATCCAAATACATTTCTAGATCTTCATAATTACAGCAGCAATTAGATTTGGCTATGGCCAAGGGGGAGAGGGAAACAGGGAGAAAAAGAGAAGCATCTTCCATCATTGTTGGTTTGTTGTACACTTCACCCACGCTTTTAAAATATAAGTGAAATTTAATCTTCAAAATGAAAAAATAGACACATTTTCTAATAGCAAAATATAAGATAAAAATACTTAAAAATAAAATGTTAGCGTGAAATAGGGCTCTTTTTTTTACATTAAAAAATGAAACGTTTTAGATTTGCTTTTTGTATAAATCCTCTTATCTCATTAACAGTTACAACTTTCCAGAGCAGCTTTTATGAGACACTGAAGGAGACAGAGACAAATCCTTTTCTGAGATATGAAGTCAGGACCTGAATGAACACAGTGGACAGAGCAATCCTCAACCTCGAATCTGTCTGCCAGCGCTATAGAAAGGAATGCTGTATGTCCAACCTTGAGATTTTCACTACATTTTCCTCTTCTTGGGTGTTAAATTCTTTCCGAGTATACTCTACTTGTAAAAATGATTTTATTCTAGCCATAAACATTTCATTTAAGAAAACCACATTCCCTGGCCTTGTGTGAAAGGCCCCCAAAAGCCATCAAGATACGGAGACATCAAATTTTCAAAACATAAATCTAATCATATGCCCTTGAAACACTATGAACATTTAACAGAATGACATTATATTCTTATATGTGTTTGTCGTGAGATGAAAGGCCGGGAGGCATATGGTGATTAATAATAATTCCTGAGCTTCTAAAGAAATTTTAAAATGAAATGACTAACTGCTTAAAAGAATGAGTTCTTCAAGAGCGCCCCTTCTGTTCCATTGATGTCTTTCATCCCATCTATCTCCTTAAAGAATCTCAGGCTGAAAGAAAAGACTTCCTTTTAAGCCACCGAAAAATGGGATCTGATGGAATCTTCCCGTAACTCCCGATGTTTTCCAATGTTACTTTCTTCTTGCTGGTTTCGCCTCTCAATGGTTATTCTGTATTTCTTCCTGGGTAAAGGGAAAGTGAATGTAGTAATAAAACATCACTTGGCTACCAAATACTATGGTTTCTCTTACAAAGAATGCCCTCAAGGGACATCTGGGTTTGGGTTGATAAATGAGAAGTGACAGAATATGAAACCGTGGTCAGAGATTAAAGTAGTGTGCCCCAAGGCATGATGCCCTATTCAAGGAGGAAAATTGGCCTGCCCTTCGAAATGCCATAGAACAAGCCTTCCCCTTCTTTCCCGGGTGCCTTGTGGGTTAAGCCTTGTCTGTTCTGCCACAGAAATTCTCCCCAACTCCCAGGACATGCCCTAGATAAAGATCAGATTAAGTGTACTGTGACCAAAGGAACAGGAATACAATTGTTCCCACCAAGAACCACATGCACCCAGAGTTTCACTTCCAAGCAGAAATGAAGAAATCCTGGTCTAATGACTTAAGAATAAGCCACAAACTCAACCACCAAAGATTACAAAGGAATGGACCACTCTCGTGGTATGAAACTATTGGTATCTTGAACACACATCAAGATTACATTTTTACCAGCCGTGGGCTTAACCACAGTAGCAACTAAGCATATGGGTTCTCAAAATACTGAGCAAAGACCAGCCTGAGGGTACAGACTGCTTGGTGTTACATCTTCCTCTTCAGAAGGTGAACTCAGGCACCTATTTCTGAATTGGAGGAATCCTGAGAATGGGGCAGTTGATTGCCCCTTTATCCAAATCCCTCTCCACTGAAGCATTTGGTGGGCGGTAGGAATTCAGGTCAGAATATTTTTGATCGAAGGATAGCAGTGACTCTGTGGCCCACAGGGAGATGCAACAGAAACGCCTGACCCACTACCCAGTATGCTAACCCACTGACCACCACACCAGGGATCACACCAAAACAGTGGCTTGGTTCTTTCAGCTAGCGTGATTTTGGGTAAAATCAAAATATGGACAAGTCACAAGGAGGATCACGCAAAGGCGAGTGACCAGGTCAAAAAAGGAGAGTGAACTTGAAAACTTTAAAAAGCGGTCCTAACCTGAAAAAGTAGAAGGCCATTAGCAAACCAGCTCCTAGTAGGGCCCCCACAACGATTCCTGTCACGGCTGATTCTTCTAGGCCGCCTGCTTGAAAAAGAAACAGATAATCAGAGTGCATTTTGAGAAATAGAAATGTCAAGTTTCATTCACTGGAAGGTGTTTCTCGGTTTCCCGCTTGAGGCAAATTTTCCTTTCTTCTTAGGAGGTTTCCTAGGGAATCCTGCACATTCACTTTTTTTTTTCAAGTGCAAAGCTTAAGAAGCATATGAGAAAGTACTAGATGAATGAACACACGAGTGAGCACCATGGGAACAAAGTAGGCTCAAGAAGGGTTTGAGGAAAACTGGAAACGGCAGTTTTCAGATCTATCCAGGCTCTGAGTTCATAGTCAGAGAAGACAACTGGCAGACCATTGGAACGGACCCAGCACTTCTTTTCACAGATGGATGGTGACACTTCAAAGTGCTGGGAGATTTGGTGAAAAATTCATTGGGTTAATGTTCTGTTTTTAGATGTTCTCTCACCAAAGCCGGAGTTTCATGTCAAAATGTCCTATATAGCTTTGTGAAAATGTGAATAACAATTTGAAACAATCAAGTTCAGCAGTGTCCTAGTTATTACATAAAAATGATAGCTAGCTTTAAATAAACAGCTCAGTGCACAGCTTTTAGTGCATTATCTCATTTAATCCTCAAAACAGCCCTAAGAGTTGCGTGCATTTCTTTCCTTTTACATATGGGGAAAACGGAAGTTTAAGGAGGTAAAGGAACACTCCTAGGGTCACAAAACCAGGAAGTGACAAGGGTAGGATTTCAAATCCAGACCCAATAACTCCAGAGACTATGTTCTTAAATTTCTGCCTTACTCCTTCCTGTAATTATTGCATACACATAAATTCCTCAGAGTCTGAAGGTTGGTCCCAAAATAATGAGCATACATATATTAGCTGAAAGTGACCGACTGACCTGAAAAATCGATAGTCACTTTGTCCTCCCTCACTACCTTATAAAATGGTCTCTCTAAAGCAATGATTTCCAACAATTCTCCTATTTGTAAGTTCCTTACAAGAATGCCCACTTGCTTCTATATTTCTGGTGAGGCTGCTCATAAATAACAGATTTTATATTTATTTGTCAATTTGTAAATTTGTAGGTGTTTAAGGAACATTATCTGTTTGGTTCTGAGGGGCAGGAGGAGAACCACAAACTCTGAGAATCAGAATGAGACTTGCTACAAGAGGTAAATGAGTGAGTGACATTTAGTATTTGATTTTCCCTAAAAGTGGAAACCTCAAATACTAAGACTTTATAGTAAGAGACATAAAAAGAAGGAGAAGCTGTCTACCACTTTGGAAAAGGATGGAAGGGAAGAAACACCTAGAAGCCTCTGATGAAGACAGGATGCCAGTCTGTGAATTGTTCCCTTGGGTTTTGCCACATCAGAGAAAGAAATCTGAACTTTCAGAAGCTGTGCTTTTGGATAACTCCTGTCTTTTAAACTTGCATTATGCCAATACTACAGATGATGAAACAAAGAGCAGATTAAGTCTGTAAACTTACATGATTTGCAAGGAGAGCTGTTTGCGTGCTCCACAATTCTAGTTTCATCTATTCTCAGTTTCAAAGGTCCCCAAGGATATTTGATGTTTGGCCGCATTTCAAAACGACCTTCTTTTCCAAAGTAATCACCAATAACCTATATAAAGGCAAAAAACAAATACGCAAACTGAAAAGACAACTTTATCTGTCTCCAAAGGAGGCAGAAAGCTCAGAGCCTTGCACTGCTGCTGCCAAAAATGCACAGCCTGATCTAAAAGGGCTGTGTGGGGGCCAAGGAAGCCAGATGGCCTGCACATCATCAAATCACCCCTGCCAGGCTGGTCAAGAGCATGTGTTTCAGAAGAACAGGGGCGTGGGGTGGGCTCCCCTAGCCTTCACACTGACTGTCAGGGTGTGTTTCTGAGGACTTTGTAAGTCAAGATTTGCGTCGCCAATGATGCTCTTAAAGTGGGTATAATTTAGGGAGAACAGTGGCTCAACATGGCGGGGAAAGTGGTTATATAGGAAATAATAACCTTGGAATTCATGGCTTTTCCCTTATTCATGGGATAGGGAGCTGCTCCACTCATCTGCCACAGAGAATCCCATACGGTCAGCCATTTGTGAGGCCCAAGTTACTTTCAGGGAGGTGTGAGGGAGTGTCAAGGTCCACTTTCTACCCAGGGTAAGCATATTATGGTACACAGCCTCACACCACTCAGTCAGCTCAGGATGTTATTAAAGCATTAAAGAACATCTTTAGGAACTTCCTGTTTCACTCTCTTCTGGTTGGAAGACTATTCCCCATCCTGCTTCAGGGGTTACACACTCTTCTCTCTGATGAATGTATCCTATTTACATCCCCATTTCCAGGCTGACCTCTCTTTTTCAGTTGGCTCCCTTGGCCCTGGAAAATCAGTATCCGTTTATGGCTCAGTTCAAGGTTCACCCCTCAGTTTCTGTTCAGTCAGCTCCCAAGTCCTGATTAGAAGTCCCTTCTCACTCAGGGTCTCAGGATCTGCTTCTCTTTTGTCCTGCTCCTGAGAGGCCTGTGACATCTCCTCCCCTCTCTCTCCTGAGGGAGGCCCAGCAGCATCTCAAAGACTATTTCATGTCATAGTAAAAAGAATTCTAGATAATCACCAAAATATAACAATCACTGGCCGGGACTAAGCCCTTACCAAGTGCTTTGCACACATTCTTCCTGAATCCTCACAGCAACCCTGTAATGGACTATTACAACCCACCTTTTGCAGAGGGGGGAGTCTAGAACATACTATGAGACCCAGCTACTCTAAGGGGCAAAATCACTCAGTAAATGTAGCAAGTGCTGGTCCACTGGCTCAGCCCCTCCTGGAAAGGCCAGGCATCTGTGTGCGTACTAAGAGAAAAACAGCAGGTCCCATGTGCCAGGTCACATGAAGTGCCATGGGCGCAATGAGGCTGGGCAAGAGCCATCAAGGAGGCACAGAGCAAGCAGCATTATTTGACCTGAAACACTGCATCTCTATATAATGTTTATTCAAATATTTATCATCTAAAGTTTACACAGTATTTTTCTAAGTTTCATTTTATCTGCTGCTCACAATAATCATGTGAGATCGGCAAGGAAGATGTGATGATTTCCACCTTACAACTGAGGAAACTGAGGCAGAGAGCTCACACCCCAGTAAGTGTCAGAGACTCATCCTGCATCCAGGGTACTTTTCTCTTCATGATGCTGTCCTGAAACCCCATTATCTTTTGAAATATTAACCCGAGTCTGGTCTATAATCCCTCCAACCAAAAAAATTTCCAAATTTTAAGGGAGGAAATAAATACAGTTTCTCTTTACCTCTTTTAGCCGATGGTCCTGTTCAGCATCTGAGGCGTGAGATGTGATCCTTGCCCACTTGAAAGGTAGGCTTTCCCCACTTAAGATAAACATGGAACCACGTCTGGAAGTCTTCGCTGATACCCTCACCCAGAAGTGAGCCCACCCTACTTGGAAACCCCCGGATTTTCAGCTCATTTTTACATGGAGGCTGCTCTGGGGCGGGGGGGGTCTTTGGACACCAGGACAAATGCATTCCTTGGAATCTCAACAAGCAGAAGGGGCAGCTGGGGCAGGAGTCTCGTGTGCTCACCTCCTGGGTGCCCGCTTCCGTGTCAGTCATGGCGATCACGGAGAAATCCCCATAGCGGTCTCCATTGGCATCTATGGACACCTGCCCAGCAATACCTCGAGGAGGAGATGTGAAAAACGCCAAGTTAGTTACTTAAAATACCTCTGTCCGCCAAAAAAAACAAGAAAATGAATGGACAGGATTTTTTAAACAAACTCATGCCACAGGGAATCTCATCAGACTCTGAGCATTTTTGTTGGCATTTGGAAAGACATTGTAATTTCATCTATGTCTGCATTCCTAAATTCTTAACATTTCTCCATTTAAAAATGAAAAGAAAAAGAAATAAATGACCTTCTTGGGGTAATATGTTAAAAAAAAAAAAAATAAGGTTAATCCTGAAAGCAGCATGCTTATCCCAGAGTTTTGTATTAATTAAAAAAAAATGCAAAGAGTGAGAAGTGCAGTGTGGTACATTCATGGTGTGGTACTTGTCATGGGGTCGTGTTCTCACCAGACCAACATTATAATAGAAAACTCATTGCAGTTTCAGGCCGCAGTGAATGTGCTCTGCTACGGGCTCCTCTGATGCACGGGAGAGGAGAGCGCCTGCTTCAGGCGTTGGGGAGCCAAGAGCTGAAGAAGAGCTGGTCTTTATCTGACTGTGTTCCCTCATTCATTGTTTATCCAGATGTTTTCTGGGTGATTACCACAATGCTGCAGCTGAGGTAAAGATGAATCAGACACATTCTCCACTCAAGACACGGGCAGCCCGGCCTAGGGATTCAGCATGTTGGCACCAGAATTCAACTGCCTGCATTTGAATCCCAGCCACCACATTTACTAGTTCTGTGACGTTGGGCAAGGACTTAGTGCTCTGAGCCTATCTCCATGAGTGTGAAAGATGCATAGTAGTACCTCCCAGCCAAGAAGCTGTTGAGAAGATGACATGAGATGACATGGAAGCAGGGAAAGCAATTTCAACACAGGTTTAAGAGAAGTTAGTTGTTTTCTTCTATTGTTCCTATTACTCTGGCTGTGCCTGGAATCTGGGAGAAGACCGCTGACCGTGCCCACATCACTCAGAGGAGGCGCTGGCACATCTAGTTGGAGACTTATGGAGGACTCAGGAAAGGAGTAGGTCTTTTCTAGGGACACTGGAGGAAGTCTATGATTTGGACAAGCAGCCATCAGGGAGTGGGAATATTCTAGCCAGAAAGGCTGGCCTTGTTAGTATGTACAAAGGCGCAGAAGCCAAAAGGAACCAGAGGGACCCTGCGGTTCCTGGGAAGGTAGCCCACGCGTGTGGAGGGGAGCATGAGATGCAAGGCTGGAACAGGCTGGCCCAGAGGACAGAGAGTCCTGGGTGCCCACACAAAGGATTTGAATTTGCTTTGGCTAGCAATGGTGGCTTAGAGCAGCTGGTCAGTAAAAGCAAATATGTAACGTTAGTTGATATTAAATATGTCTATATTGTAATTTTTATTAACTAAGAGAATGCATATTTCAGCCACATTCTAACTAACCAAGGCTATTTGTTTTCTTCCATTTTAAAGTGTGGTAGAGTTCAGCGTAATTCTTAATTGGTGTTTCTATTGATTTGGTTCTCTCCAAAACGAATGTCTGAGAAGAAGGATCCCAAGGGAAAGTTCCATCCTCTAGTGTGGTTTGAAGAGGGCAGGCATTTGGGTTTACTGTCCTTTGGGTTGTGGTTTGAAGGCCCACTGATTTTTCCAGACTTCGGTCTACTTTGCCGGAAAGAGAATGGAGCTACCATTCATCTTGATTTTCTGTCTTCTTAATGTAGACTGGTTACAAAGGATACATCTTTCTCAAACTTGTTTATCCTTGACAGCCTATAAAACTTTTGCTGATAAACACCATTTTTTAAAAAATATATCCTTCTCCAAATATACTGGCTATCCAAAACCATTTGTCAATCTGTTCAGAGGTGTCTATGATGGTGTGTTCTGCTAAGTGTTTTGCAGAGTATTTTATAAAACAAGGTGGCCCTAGTAATCCAAGACCTCATTACACTTTAAGCTATTACAATTCTGCCAAGAAATGGGGTGAGAACCCTCAGGGTGGCCGATTAGCAAGTGAGATTTCACCTAAGAGTATTGTACTTAAGGTGAGATTGTCAGGCTGACAGTAGAATTTTCCTGTACATAAGTAATGAGACTTTCCACCCTCATTTCTACTGGCCTGTCATGGAGCTCAAGGTTTGAGCCACAGCCCTATTTACCTTCTCGCTCTGACCTCTCACATAGAGAGGAAATTCAGCTTCTTCCTAGGCCATTTATTGAAAGCCTTGAGAGTTGATCATAGGTTTCACAGCAATAAAACCCAAACTTGTCAAAGAACATCCAGAGTATTTTTCCCTTGACAACTTAATGGTCACTTACAGTGGCCATTAAAATTAAAATTGTTTTTAATTTTAGGAAGGTTAAGGTTTTTCTTAGAGTTCTTTTGGGGGCTACCTTCAGATTGATCATTGTTTAGCAAATAAAATGAGTTCTACAAACAATTCAAGCTTAAAACTTACTTTGGCTTCAATTATCTTTACATTTGGACAAATGGGATTTTAAGTTTAGACCGAACTATACAGATGATTGTTTCAGGGTTAATTTCATATTGCCTGTGTAGACCTGGCCCTAGAAAGGAGTCATCGAGATGGTCTATGGGAAACTTCAGTCCATGCCCTGGCTCTAAACAAAACTGAATTCCAGCCATTGTGGACACCTGCCCTTCCCTTAACAACCTCCCTCAGAAGACCAAGAACAAATGACCACACCACGTAGTGAGGAATAGCTAAGAACAGGATGTGGCCTACCGAGGTTGTGTCCACACATGCCGGTTTCTCAGTGTATTAGACACAACTTCTGGGAAATGTGACTCTGTCCTAATATGCCCCCTGGATTATCCTGTTTGACTCCAGCCCCTAGCTGAGGTAGTCAAAGATTAAGCAAGACAATACTGGAGGCAGAGTTGATCATGTCCTACAATCTGTCTAAAGTTAAAACAGATGCCACTCTAGTTTCGAATAAGATGTGGCACTCACTAAAACTACCAAGAAGAAATGAACTCCACCACTTGTCACCAGAGCTACTGCCCGGTCAACTCTAGCTGGAACTTGACCTCTCTGTACTGTTCTGTCCTTTCTGATAACTGAGGGCAGGCTTGGGCAGTGGAGGGGATAGGAACGCCCAAAATCTAGACTTGGCAGTACTTGTTCCTGCCCTCCTGAAAAATTTCATTTAGTTGGATTGCAAATAAATACATGCATAGCTCACAATGCATTAAAGGGCTCTAAGGAAGAGTTAGCACGATACAGAACTGAAAGGGCCCCTGTCAGGCATCACCTAGTTCAACCTGCTTAGCACAAGTGATGAAAGAGAAGCCCAGAGGACTGAGGTTACTAGTCAGTGGTTAGGATGCAGGAACTCTATGCCAGTGGTTCCCAAATGATGCCCATCAGTATACTACAGTCCATTGTCCACATAGCTCCCATACGCACGTCTTTTAAACATTCAAGACAGATGATGTCCCTCGAAACTCTCTGGTGGCTTTCAGTCTCCCCCAGGGTGACTGCTCTGACTTCGGCTCGTCCCACACTGCCCCTCATGCGCTCTGCTGCAGCCACACAGGCTCCTTGCTCCTCCAAGGACACTCAGCCCTCTCCCACCAGACACACTCAGGGTCTCTGCGTTGGCTACTCCCTTTAAATGTTCTCTCCTAAACATCTACATAATTTCTTTCACTTCCCTCAGATTTCTACTCAACTGCCACTTATTAGAGAGGCCTTCCCTGACAACTCTATTCATTTAGCAGTTCCACCATACCCATCCTGTCACTCTCTACCTCCCTACACTGCATTATTTTACAGCCCCTGGTCGGAGTATTTATTTATCGCCAGGTCCCCCCACTACCACGTAAGCTCAGTTGCTTACAGGGAACATTTTCAGTTCACTGGTGAATCCTCAGCCCTTTAAACAGTGCCTGGCACATCCATTAATGAATATTTGATGAATAATGAATGAATATGAAGTTGATATCTGCAGAGCTCCAGCAGCTGGATCATTCCCATATTGAGTCTCATGTTAATTTTCTTTCAGTGTTGGTGAGGTAAGAGGAAACCAGCACTCTTTTTTTTTTGAGGAACATTAGCCCCAAGCTAACAGCTGCCAGCAATACTCCTCTTTTTGCTGAGGAAGACTGGCCCTGAGCTAACATCTGTGCCTATCTTCCTCTTCTTCATATGTGGGACGCCTACCACAGCATGGCTTGCTAAGCGGTACCATGTCTGCACCCGGGATCCAAACCACGGAACCCTGGGCCGCCGAAGCAGAGCAGGTGAACTTAACCACTGTGCCACCAAGCTGGCCCCACCAGCACTCTGATTTACTGTTGGTAAGAATACAGACTAGTAGATCTTTCTGTAAGCTATTTGGCAATATCTAACACACTTTAAAAGGCACTAACACACTTTTGAATCCAGAAATCCCATGAGTAGGAATATTCCATGTTGGATGTACTCACAAAAATCCATCAGGACGTGTAATGTGCTCATGATAGCATTTTGCATAATAGCAAAAACTGTAAGCAACTGAAGTCTCCATCAATAGAAGACCGGCTAGAGAAATTCTTACACAGCCATATGGTGGGAAAATGTGGAACTATCATTTAAAAACATGTTGAATCTATGAGTGCTCATATGGAACATTCTTTTACTTAACATGCAAGTAAGAAGGCAAAGATGAAGAATGGCATTCACGGTATGAGCCCTTTCATGTAAGTTTTTTCGATAAGACATACAAATTCATATGCTCTGGCAGAAGGCACAAAATATTTTTAGACCGAATCATAGGAAATCGTTAATAGTGATTACAGTGGGGAGAGGAGCCTAGGGTGGGAAGGAAAACTTTCACTTTTCATTTTGTACATTTTTGTACTGTTTAAATTTTCCAGCCAGGAACAGTCTCCTTCTTGTACATTTTTAAAAGTCAACAGAAGTTGCTTGAATGATGAGATGATGGGCCATTTTTTTGGTTGTTGTTCTTACACTTCTCTGTTCTTAAAAAAAAGCAACAGCTAATATTCATCATTTTAAAAATAAAATAGGGGCTGGCCCATGGCCGAGTGGTTAAGTTCCCGTGCTCCGCTTCGGCAGCCCAGGGTTTCACCGCTTCAGATCCTGGGCACAGACTTGGCACTGCTCGTTGGGCCATGCTGAGGTGGCATCCCGCATGCCACAATAGAAGGACCCACAACTAAAATATACAACTATGCACTGGGGGGATTTGGGTAGAAAAAGCAGGAAAAAAAGATCCGCAACAGTTGCTAGCTCAGGCGCCAATCTTTAAAAAAAAAAAGAGGAAACTGAAAATAAAATTAAAGCAGAGGGCTCAGGCGGACCTCCCATCATCTCAACCCACCTAGGTTCGAACAGAGGAATGTATATCTGGGATTACTCCTTTTAAAACGGATCACAGAACTCTTGACAAACTGATTATCTGTTGTGAATGAGGCCTGTGATAAATTTAATTTTAAGAAGCACAACGTTGTTACCTAACCAGCAGAAGGAGACAAGGCACTTCCTATCTCAGTGGGACTCTTTCAAAGCACTTTCACGAGCTTTATCTCATTTAATTTCCACAACACCTGTGAGGTGGGTGGATCTCGACTTATTATCCTTACTTTACAGCTGAGAAAAGCAAGACACTGGCAAAGTCCCACAGTTGTCAAAGAGAAAAAACAGAACCAGGAAAGAAGCAGCTCGATCAGCGATAGAGTGTTGTCACCTTATAGACTGAATCCTCACCTTCAAATGTTCTGTTCCAAGTCTGCTGGATAATTTTCCCTCCATCCTTCTTGCTATAACCAGCTCTGAGTACTTCATGTAAAGCCAAGACGTAGAGGAGGATGGCATCATGGAATCCTTCCACAAACATGTTAACCTGGAAAGAAAAGCCCAGTTGGGTGAGCCCAAACACCAAACGACTCATGTTCAGGAACTACGTAAGCAAATCAAAATGGTTAACAAAAAATGGTTAACTCCAGGCCCATAGCAATGGCAGAGGTGGACAAAAGGGTAGCTAACAAGAAAAATGCCACAGTTTTCCTGGCATTGGCTTAGTAAGGAAAAGCCTTTCCCAGTTTGGGAATTTGGAAAGCAGACAAGATACTACAGAGGTCAAGAAAACTGTACCTGTAGACTTGGTTAAGTATTCCAGGTGCATCCGCCTTTCCCTAGTTCCCTCTGCACAGGTACCCTCTTTCTTCCCACATCTGCTCTCTACCTCGAGCCAACTTGAAACCAACCTCTCCCTTGAAGTCTTTTCCATCTTCAATGGCCCTGTGATCTCTCCATGCTCTGAACGTGGAACATGACTAAAACAACAGTAGGGATCCATTCATTCATACTCAAATACTATTAAATGCCTCCCAGAGTGCTAAAGATGCAAAGAGGAGTAGGTACTGCCATTCCTGCCTGCCTGGCATTTGTGTCCTCTCTTCTATCAGCAATAGCATCTCAGTTTCTCCTCCCAATTTGTGTTCAGAGTGGTTCATATGTATCTGACGATTCCCTACCTCCACCCCCTGCCAAGCTTGAAGAAGAGGAACGGAAACAGGCCTGGATATTGATTTATCCCAGTTGAATCCTGGCTCGAGTAATTCAAGCCCTGGCACTCAAGAAACTTACAGCTTCACGTGAACTTGGGGAATTCATTTAATCTCTTTAAGCCTTGTTTCTTTCTATAAGTACCATTTGGCAAGTTCTAATATCAGATTTAAACCAGTTGTAACACTCATTGAACATGAAATGAGCAAATACAATCTTGCAACACTGAATAGCTTACAAATTCTGTACAAAAGTACAAAAACAATTCAAACTTTCTTATTTCATGAGTAAGTGTCAAGAATGGAATGCCATGCAGCAGAATGAACTGGGCAACCTGCAGATGACCACAGTGAGCCTTTGTGCAGGGCATTCCCTGCCCCATCCCTAGAAAGAGATCCTGTAGGAAGAGAGCTGCATCACCTGGTTCAAATACACAACATTCACAGAAGACATGGCTCAACCTCCAGTTCTACTTGGCCCCATCCCACCCCCTAAGAACAGTAAGTCTTGTTTCCATCACAGAAGTAAATATTTCAGATTTGCCAAAGCCTATGGCTCAGGGGCAGTTTAGAATAATGGTTAAAGAGCCTGGACTCACTACCCAGCTCTGCCACTTCCTAGCTGTGTTTCTGCACCACCTTGTTCATATTTTGGCACCACAATGTCATGCCCGTAATTCTGAACAAGTATGACAGGTGTAGCCCAAGCTGGCCATTCCGCTGACCCTCTGGGAGAGGTGGAAAGCAGAAGAGAGTGCTGGTTCACAGGGGAGCCCTTAGTTAGCCACTGGACCCAAAGTCTAATCCTAGCCCTGACATGTTACTTAATCTCTCTAATCTTCAATTTCCTCATTGGTTAAATGGGGGTTTAGGACGTACTCATCCCATAGAGCTCTTCTGGGGATTAAATGAACCAATGCATGTAAAACATCTAAAACAGTTCCTGAGACCATGAATGCAAATAGTAGACAGTGGCTCTTACTCTTAGCCATCAAACTTAAGTCTCAGAATCATCATTTTCTTAGGCAAAGAAGAACGGTATACAAATAACATCTACTAGTCAAAGATAATTTTCCGCTGATTTGGCTATGCTAATTCAATTTTCCAATGGAATACGAAATCTTCACTTGGGCCATGAAGTAATCATGGTTTGTAAAGTATGCATGCTCACGAATTAAGTTCTAGTAAGTGGACTTTAGATGTGTAATTTAATTCTCAGGCCATAATAAAAATAATTTTTTCAAAAGAACCATCTCCTATTTGATAACTGTATCAAAACCACCATGCTAGAGAAGGAAGTTACAGAATCATGGATATGGGAGATGTAAGGTGCCTGAGAAAAACTCTGGTCTAATTCTCTCCTTATTTTGAAGACCAAAAGAGCATCACTGTCCCCAGTCTTCCTGCACTTTGTAATTGTGGGTTGTTCCCTCTATACTCCTTAGAGTCCTTAGCCTCAGACAACCCCTCCTTAAATTGTGAAGTATCAGCTGCTGGGCATCACCTATCCTCCTCTCTTCCTTCTCCTCCTGATTCCTTCTCAAATCATAACCCAGCACCACCATGCTGCCGTCAGCCACCCAAAGCACAGGACGTGTGCCCCAGCACCACCTCCTCTCTGGCCCTTCCCCATCCTTCCTTCTTGATACGTCCTCTGAGCTGCCCCACTGCAATCCAGGATGGGAAGGATGATTATCTAGCTGAGAAACATGAACCTGGATTACTTTTGTCCTAATAGGTTTGATGGTAGAAGAGAACAGACAGGCTCTGAACGCACACCCAGGTCTGAAAACTCATTCTATCTTGATTTCCAAATGAATCACAAAATTTACCTTCTTTCCTCTTAAAGTGGCTGAGTGTCTCCCTCTCCTACCAAAATTAGCAGGAGAGCTAATGATCCCCTGTGAGGTTCGCTGGCACCCCAGCCTGCTGCGGGGGAGTTTCATAACACCTACCTCATAGGACCTCAAGCCAGGAGCAAAACCCTAGAGACCGTGTTTTCTCGAGGAGAACATCTCACATCCACACGTGTTTTTAATGGGAGGAAAGCCCATTAGCACATTATAGACAGTGAAAATTGGAAGCACAAATTAAAAAATAAATAAATGAGAGAGAAAAAAATCCAGTTTTAAGTTGCCAACACTTTTCACTGGACCTCCAGGCAAAAATGAACAAGGCCATCTGGCCTGTCCCTCTGCCTCTGGTCAGAACACCTGGTCAGAACACTTGAACCTCAAAGTCCTGACTGACAGGTCATGCTATTGTTACTGATCCCAGAAAATAAGATTCCCTCACCTGAGCGATCTTTTCTATTTAGCATCACTTCTAGCCAGAAAGTCCTTCTTACTGTCATTAGTCTTAATTAAATTCCTAAGTGCAACCATTCCCCTGCTAGATGCTGAACAGAGTTAAGAGAACAGTTCCTGAGCCCAGGGAGTTTACAATCTCCACCAAACTGCTCCATAGGTACACGTGGATGGACTCTACACAAGGCAGTTGTGAAGTGGACCACCATGAGGGGAAGGCTTCAGAGTAATAATTGTTTGTGCTATGTATCAAATAAAGTGTCTGTCATTCAAACAAGATGGAAATCATTCACCATCTTCCACTCTCTCTGGGAAGTTTGACAGAACAAGGTAGCAAGCTGGCGTTAACTTTTCCATCACTTCATCTCAATTCTCTTGATTTTGTTCTCTGTAGCTGGCCAGCAGCAGGTATTCCAAACAAAAGAACACTATTTTCGTCATTGGCCTTCCTCTCTGATAGCACCTGTCAGTCATGCCTGTTTATTAGTGTTTCTTTTAAAATCCTCTATCGTGGGGAAAGATGAATAGAAATCTTGTTATTTTTTAACTGAGCATAAAGACTTGCCATTCATGACATGGCTCCAACCTGTGACAGTGAGTAGAGTCTTGCTCATTTCTCTTTGGAGAGGCAGATTCATAGACGAATTCCTCGGTGCTAGTGTTCCAAACAAGTAAGCAAAGAATGCTGCCTGCCTCAGCTGTTCTGGAAAGGGAGAGTGAATAACACGGCAGCAATCCAGCTCCCAGTTCATCTAGATATCTGAGAAAGGCTGTAAAGCTCTCAGATAGAGATGAGTGGAAGAAAGCTACCAAAGTTAAATGCAAGGCTACACTGTCCTGGGGTTTCACTTTGCGGTATCCACATGAACTCAAGCATGTCACGCAGTGGTTCCATCTTCCTTACCACAAACCAGTGGTTCCCAATGCAAATGACGGAAGATGAGGGTGTTGGGCAGCATCCTCAAGAGTCTTTTGAAAAAGACATGACCCTTGACCTCCCATCCAGTTGAAGGGGAGATAGGAGACAAGGAAATTTTGATGGCAGACAGGTAAGAGGAGAGATGGGTGCAGGACCTGCCTTTCCCTATCACAGCAGGAGCAGTGGCAGCATCACCTTGTCTGATTAGTAATAAGACCCTGAAAATGAACTTGTCCTGCCCTCCTGGGCCACTTGAGAAGGTGGACCACAGAAGGAAATGGTCTGGGCATGCTGCCTGGGTAGGTGAAATGTTAAAGAATATTATGCATTTGATGAACACTGTACATATGACCTCCATATAATAAAAACATAGATACTATCTGTTTTCTTTCAATTTTCTTTTGAATCATGAAATTAAAAGTCCAAAATTATAGAAACAGCAGGAACTTCCATAAACCTAGTAATATCACAACCTCCTCAACACCCAAAACAGGGAATTCTCACTCTTACTGACAGACACCCCAATGTCTGCTCTTCTATACGAGCCTGCCTTCGTGGAATTCACACTTGGTCACTTATTGACTTATTTTGGCCTTGAGGAAAGTTAGGTTGAAAATCTTCATCCCTATCCTAGTTGAACTCTGAGGAAATGCAAAGGACAAGTGGCTTACTAACAGTGAGGGACAGATCAGGGAGAGAGCCAGGGTGCAGCCCTGTGCTTGGCCGAAGCATCCTCATACTGTCTAGCAGATTTCTTTCTCCCCATACTGAAGTTATGACTTATTTGGGATGGAGGTTTGCCCTAGGTTGCCTGAATAACTGTCTCCATCCTGGGCTCAGCTCTGCCCCTGTAGCAATGCCGTAATGGCCTAAAGTGTGGCTGCCTGCCAATAGAAGCAGATTTTTCTCTCTCTTATCACCTGAAACAAAATAGATCATTGAAGAAAAGCAACTCTGGTCAAGTTAAGACCCCTCATTCGTCTCCCATATTACAGCAGCCAGCTGCCCTTTTAATGGTTGGAGCAGCAGTGGAGGCTGAGCACAGGCACCAGAGTGCTGGCACATGGCATCATTTACACGAAGAAACCTCAGCAAGTAGAGCCACTTTGGGGCCTGCTCATAGGGAACAATAAGAAAGAGGAGAATTCCATGGAATTAGACTCTTGAAATTGGTGGATGTGGAGCACAAGCAAATAAAAATGACTTTAAATAATTCCCCCAGTGCTCATGCAGTGAATTCAGCCATCTGATATATTTGCCCTTTGAATGTGTCAAACACACATCATGTACAGATGCTTCTCATCAACTATCAGGCTTGAAGGCTTAGTTGAGAAATGCACATACATAATGACATAATTCTCTCTGGCTTTCAGAGGATCAAGTGAGTGATATCTGTCCTTGGCCTTGACGTCCCACCAGTGCCCGACCAGATGTTCCTCTGGAAAGACTGGTGACCCGACCCCCACAGACTGCTCTGGACACTTAACGGCCTCTCTTCCCAAGGTTCTGTGTTCCTGCCAGGCATAATGTCAAGGGGAACAAACCCATAAACCAAAACCCTATGGGAGTTTTGGTGCAATGCTCACCAAGAGGTGAGGTAGACCCAAGACAGGAAGAGGGGTGACCAAACCAAAAGGAGATGGAGACAAGGGAACACCGGGGCACGGTTTCTGACCTTATTATTTCTGAAAGGCCGAAATCAGAAGGAGCATGTAAATCCTAATTTATCCAACTTGATGATGTCCTTTTAAGCTGGTGCTGAGAACTTCAAACAGCTTTCCCTGAATTTCCTGAGTCCTCTTGGAGATGTGATTACAATTAAGAGATGAGCAAAAGTCCAGGCTTTGGATAAGGACCACCTCTTTTCATTTCTGTTTCATGTCTTAAAATGAACCCTCTCCCCTTTTATTTAAGCGATTTCAAGGTGTGGTAAGGACTGAGCTCAGATCCAGAACCCCAACTCCTAGTTTAAGCATTACTGATTTAGTCACTCACTGTGAACAGCTAGCAGCTTAATTTTTGTTCAGTTCTTAATTCAGAGTTTCCCAAGCTGTGTTCCATAGAAGCAGCGGTCCTTAAAATGTTAACGGATGGCTCTAGAAATAGTAGCATTGTGATTAAACATGTTTACAAAATGCTAGATTGAACAAAGTCAAGCAGTCTCCTTATTTATAATTATAACAGCTAACTTTTATTGAACATGTGCCATATGCTAGGAGCTGGGTAAACACAAGTTTTATTGCATTTAGTCCTTACAAAACGTTCATAGATCGGTACCGTTATTATCCTATGAGCGAGACGCTGACTAACATCCTAACAGAAAGAAGAGATCTTGGTCAGTGGATGGGGTCAAAACTCCAGAAAATGTTGGGTGGGCAAGTTCTTAAGAAGGGGTCCAAATCAGGCTTGGCTAGTTATGACATTTATCCTATTGACACACACGTTCAGGCAGCTAATATTGGAAAACAGCTTTGTGCTCGAGCGTCTGTTTGTAATCGGCCAATACTTGGGTCACTCTACAAGTTGAGTGTGTAGGCTGGAAAGACCAATGATAGTCCAAAAGAGAAGACCAAGATTGTCAACGTACTTCAGGGTGAGGGAGGGACAGAACCCACACCTGGAGAGGGAATAAGAGGACAGAAGATGGAATAAGAAAGGAGGAGAGGGGACATGGGACAACAAGCTAATTGTCCCTCATCTCTTAAGCAAATCTTTAAACCAGCAGCTAATACAGCATAACTCAGACCAAATGAATCAGGATTTCTGGTAAGCCATGGACTTAGCTGAAGTTGACCCTGCCCCAGCTACAACCAAAAAGTCCTGTTATGCCAAAGGAGCATGTAAACAAGCTGAATGTGTATGACCAGAGTCCTACTTCAGAGACCTGTCTACTCCAAGCACATCAGCAACCAAACCAGGTAATAAAAATCTACTGATTTAATGTTTTCTAACTAGCACTCAATATGAAGTATGATAAGTTTTGTTTTGTAGGGTCTTTATTCTGTATGGTCTTAATTCTTGAAAATAGTAATAACCTTGATAAATAATAATAAATGTAGCAAAGCTTCATTTACCCAGCCTCATCCGGAAAAAAAGATGTTTCACATAAGCAAACATTCCAGGTTCTTAAATGTTATTTCTCTAAGTATCAAAACTTTTTCAATAATATAAACACTTTTGATGGACATGCTTCTAAAATGAACCACATGCATTCCTGCCTTGGTAACAGAAATATGCTGAATGTCATATTACCTTATTGAGATTCTCTATACGCAAGGCTATGATAATGAACAGTGCACCAGCCTCCATCACTACTGAAGAATGTATTGTGCTGTTTACACAATACTGACACCAGACTTGTATGTTTCTAGATAATCTTTCTTCTTCTATGCTGACAGAATATGAGCTGGGACCTTTCTCCCTTCCTGGCATGCTTCCTTCCCTTGGCTGCTGATTCTTTTGCATCTCCTCATCCAGTCCTTCCTACTGGTGACCTGCAGGGTTCTCAACAGCTAAAGAATTAAGTCTAAATGCTTCAGGATGGTGAAGAACACTCTCCATTAATAGCTACATGCCTAAATGGACTCTATGCCCTACTCTTTACAAAATCTCTTGGATTCTCTGAGCACGCCATGAGGTACCTTCACGCATTAGCCCCTGGGGCTTGGAACGGCCTCCCCTTGGGCCTTGTCTCATCCAAAGCAAACTCCTACTCAACTTTGCAGGATATTCTCAGGTTATCCCCTCCAGATCCACCTTTCGTCCTTCTCCAGTCAGCCCTGTGCCCTGGTAGGTTGACATATATGGACAACATCAACTGGCTCTCCTTGTCCTCTGGCTTCTGGTTGGATTCAGCAGGAGATGGGAGGGCAGAAGGAGATAAACTTCAGGATGTCAGGGGCTGCACTCCTCCACAGATGTCACAGGTGGCTCTCCCAAGCTGCCAAAGGCCTTGCAAATTCCAGTAACCTCTCCTTCCTCTTGCCCATTCTGGTCTAAAGGTGGCAACAGCTTCCCACTTTTGCAAGCCCTGGAGTTTGTTGCCATCCTTTGCCGACTCTCCTTAACTCTGCACATACCTGTGTAATAGTATGTTTATCAAGTTCTCTTTCATTTCCTTTCAATCTGTCTTCTATTTCCTTCCAGGACCCAAATGGATATATGAACCTTCTGTGAGCCACTCAAACTTGTTCTTGCTGGAGCCTTCCCTGAACCACCCAATTCCTCCTTTCTTCCACAAGCGTTCTTAGTGCAAACTTGTATTATTTCACTCACTAGTCTACCGTACACTTTTGCACATCTGTATACCCCGACGCTACACAAGCTCCTTGATGTGCAAGCCATATGGGAGGTATCTTAGTTTCCCTAGGACCTATCCCTGCCTCTAATACGGAGACTGCACTCACTTGAGTTGACTCCACTGGCACCTGTCACTACCTGCTACTCTCACTGTGCCTGCCTCTAGCATGTCATCCTCCTCTCTTATGCTTCCTACTACTAATGTTCTGTAAGCTGGAGAAAGAAATTGCAAAGCATGTGATAGTCATACTTAAAATGGGGGGTAAATAGGTCCTGAGTGAGGAGAGATTCTTCTATGATAAATTAATAGCTTATATGTCAGTTTTAGCAGCTCAAAGGCCTTTTCACACACTTCTTTGCTCATGACTGGGTCCCATGTAGTTGGGATTGCCATAAAAATTGGTTCAATAGCTATTGCTAAGGGAAGGACTTCTAGGTTTTAACACCAATACAGGATGCTCATACTGAAACTAACAATATAATTCTCAGCCAGTGAATGAGTGAACTTTTTTTTAAGTTTGCTACCAAGAAAACAAACTAAACTAAATATCATCTGTCTTGCAAAAAACTTAATTTCCTACATTTTGAACACTGTCTATTGATGAAATTAAGGAATTATTGGAAATTTTCAGGTGTGATAATACTATTATGGTTATGTTTTTGAAAACAGAGTTCCAGTAGTGGCAGGGTAGTTTTTATCAGTTTAACTTCACAAAAAGCAATTATATACTTTGGATAAAATATTTTAAAAAGAACTAATGAAAGCACAGGAAAGTGGCCAAAAGCAGGCAGAAGTTGGAGTTCAAGGTCAATGTGACCCTTGAAGCAAGGGACCACACTGTATGAGAACTCAGTTCCTCTGAGGGTGCTGTACCTGGTCCAGGAGGCACAGAGCAGGCAGAACTCAAGCAGAAAGTTACAACCTTCTTGCCTTTAGAGGTCAGAGGCTGTAGTTCAGAGCTGATATCGAGGACATATGATGAGGAAGTAAACCACAGGGAGAAGAGAGCCACAGAGAAGGGAGGGCCCAAATCTGTCCATAAATTTCTATTATCCTTGGTTGATTCCTAAACTGCACACACACGTGGAAGATACCAAGGAATCCAGGAGAAAGCAACAGCTGGAAGGCTGAAGAAGTTAAAGAACATCTGAACTGTTACCTTCTGCACAGAAGTGTGGAGCTTAATACCACCAAGTTAGAGGAACTTGGGTAATACCTCAGGCTTCCCAGTAAAACCCTATGTGGGCTGCACCTTAGGAGTAAAGACTATGTCCAAAGACTAAGGATTCATCCTAAGACTAAGAGCAAAACCAAAAGAGAACCACTTTCTTTCTTCTTGAGAAAAAAGAAAACCAACTTTCCAAAAGTTCAAAGTGGTCAGTCAGCATAACTCCCTGCTAGAACAAAAATTACTCTTCAGAGGAACATAACTGAATATAATCTCTGCAATATATCATTTACAATATCCAGTATAAAAATCGAAAATACTAGAAATAGAGGGGCAATGGAGGTGACCTATAGTCAAAAAAAATATAGTGAACAGAAACTGACCCTGAGATGAGCCAAATGTTGGAATTAGCAGATAAGGACTTTGAAGCAGCTATTATAAATATGTTCAAGGACTTGAAGAAAAAGATGGCCCAAAAGAGTGACCACATGGGGAATCTCAGCAGAGAAATGGAAGCAGAAAAAAAAATACCAAAAGGATATTCTAGAACCGAGAAGTACAATTTTGAAAAAGAAATATTTATTGGATAGGCTTAAAAGCAGACTGAGTCCATGATCTTAAAGATATATCAATAGTAAACATCCCTATCTAAAAAACAGAAATAATACAAAACCAACATACAAAACCAATTATATTCCTATACACTACCAACAAACAATTGGAAAATGAATTTTTTATTCTGTTTACAACAATATCAAAAGACATAAAATTATTAGCAATTAACTTAATCAAAGATATGCAGAACTGCCACATAGAAAATTACAAACATTACCGAGAAAAATTAAAGAAGACTCAGTTACATAGAGAGGTATACCGTGTTCATGGATTGGAAGACTCAATATTTTTAAGATGTCAATTTTTCCCCAAATTGGTCTACAGTTCAATACAATCCAAATAAAAAATCCCAGGAAGGTGTTTTGTAGAAATTGACAAGTTGATTCTAAAATTTATATCGAAAAAGGAAAGAACTTAGACTAGGCAAAACTTTCTTAAAAGAGAAGAACAAATTAGAGGACTCACATTACCAGATTTCAAGATATACTCTAAAGCTACAGTATTCAAGACAGTCTGAAATTGGTGTAAGAACAGGCAAACAGATCAATGGTGAAACAGAAAAAAGAGTCCAAAAACCACATTTATGCAGTCATCTGAGTTTTGGCCACAGCACTTGAGCAATTCGATGGGAAAAACAAAGTCTTTTCAACATATGGTGATAAGCAAAATTGATAAAAATACAGGAAAAAACTAAAATTTGATTCCTACCTCTCAGTATATACAAAAATTCATCTGAGATGGATCAGAGATCTAAACACAAAAACTAAAACTATAAAGCTCTCAAAGAAAAAAAAAGGAATGTCTTTGTGTCTTTGGGGTTGGCAAATTTTCTTAAAGAGGATACAAAAAAAGCACTAAACATATAAAAAAAGACTTCACCAACATAAAAAAAACTCTGCTCATCAAAAAGCACCATTAAAAATACGAAAAAGCAAGTGAAAGCCTGAGAGAAATATTCATTATACTTATATCTGACATATCAAGCATATCAAAAAAAGAACTCTTCAAGTCAATAACAGAAAAGATTAATAACCCAATTTAAAAATGGGCAAAATACTTCAGGAGACAGATCACAAAAGTGAAGTAGCCAACAAGCACATGAAAAGAGGCTCACAAATCACTAGGTACCAGGGGGATACAATTTAAAATCACAATATGACACCATTTCACACCCATCAGAATAGCTAAAATCAAAAAGCTGACAATCAAATGTGAATAAGATTGTAGAACAAGCATAACTCTCATATATTGCCAGTGCGAATGTAAAACAATACTACTCTGGCAGCTTCTTATAAAGTTAAACATACATCTATGCTACAAGCCAGCAATTCCATTCCTAGGTATTTACGCAACAGAAATGAAAACATATGTTCACACAAAGACTTTTATCAGAATGCTCACTGCAGCTTTAGTCATAACAGTCCCAAACCGGGGGGGGGGGGGGGGGGGGGGGAAGGAAAAATAAATGTCCATCAACAGGAGAATAAATAAACAAATTATGGTGTATTTGTGCAATGAAATATTACTCAGCAATTTAAAGAAAGAAGAAGAATGAATATTTATTCACGCAAAATCTCAAAAGCAGTATATAGAGTGAAAGAAACCAGTCACAAATGTATACACTTCATGATTCTGCTCACACAGTATGTGCTATATGAATTCAAGAATGGGCAAAATAAATGTATGGTAATAGAAATAAGAAGAGTAGTTACATCAAAACTATAAAATACTTAGGAATAAATTTAACCAAAAAAGTGAAAGATCTGTACACTGAAAACTATGAGACATCGATGAAAGAAATTAAAGACACAATAAATGGAAAAGATATCCTGTGTTCTTGGATTAGAGGAATTAATATTGTTAAAATATCCATTCCACCCAAAGGAATCTGTAGACTCAATGCAATGCCTACCAAAGTTCCAATGGCATTTTTCACAGAAATAGAAAAAACTATCCTACAATTTGTATGGAATTACAAAAGACCCCCATAGGCAAAGCAATCTTGAGAAAGAAGAACAAAGTTGGAGGCATCACACTTCCTGATTTCAAACTATATTACAAAGCTATAGCAATCAGAACAGTACGGTACTGGCACAAAAACAGACACACAGACCAAGAAAACAGCATTAAGAGCCCAGAAATAAACCCACACATATATGGTCAACTAATCTTTGGCAAGGGAGCCAGATACAGATGGCCAACAGGTACATGAAAAGGTACTCAGCATCACTAATCATCAAGGAAATGTAAATCAAAACCAAAATGAGATATCAGTTCACACCTGTTAGGACGGTTATTATTTTTCAAAGAAGAGAGAGAGAGATAACATGCATTGGAGAGAATGTGGAGAAAAAGGAAACCATGTGCACTGTCGGTGGGAATGTAAATTGATACAGCCTTTATGGAAAACAGTATAGAGCTTTCTCAAAAGTTAAAAATAGAACGGCCATATGATCCAGCAATTCCACTTCTGGGTATATATCTGAAGGAAATGAAATCAGTATCTCAAAGAGATATCAGCAGCCCATGTTCACTGCAGCATTATTCACAATAGCCAAAACATGGAAACAACCTGTGTCTGTCAACAGATGAATGGATAAAGAAAATGAGATATATTTGCATATTTTTATATATATATATATGTGCACAATGTTATTTGGCCATAAAAAAGAAGGAAATCCTGCCATTTGTGGCAACATGGATGACTCTGGAGGGCATTATGCTAAGTGAAACAAGCTAGACCGAGAAAGTCAAATACTGTATGATCTCACTTATATGTTGGGATCTAAAGAAGTCAAATTCATAGAAACAGAGTTGAATGAAATAGTTTGCCAGGGGCTGGAGTGTGGGGCAAATGGGGAGATATTGGTCAAAGGGTACAAACTTTCAGTTATAAGATGAATAAGTTCTGGGGATCTAATGTACAGCATGGTGACTATAGTTAAGAATACTGTATTGTATACTTGTAATTTCCTAAGAAAGTAAATTTTAAATGTTCTCACCACCAAAAAAAGGATAACTATATGAGGTGATGGATGATGGATATGTTAACTAACTTTATTGTGGTAATCATTTCACAATATATACGTGTGTCAAATCATTATGTTTACACCTTAAATTTATACGATTTTATTCGTCAATTGTACCTCAATAAATCGGGGGGGGGGAAGGAGAGTGGTTGCTTATAGGGGTGGGAATTGATTGGAAAGGGACACGAAGGAACTGTATGTAGTCATGCAAATCTCCTACATCTTGATTGGAGTGGTAGTTGCATAGACATACACATTTATCAAAGCTGATCAAACTGTACAAGTAAGAGCTATGGATTCCATTGTATATAAATTTTATTTTAACAAAATAATAAAGAGCCCTATCTTTTAGATACACACAAAAATAT
Source organism: Equus caballus (assembly GCF_041296265.1). NCBI lineage: Eukaryota > Metazoa > Chordata > Mammalia > Perissodactyla > Equidae > Equus > Equus caballus. The sequence continues at coordinate 46,492,258 of NC_091704.1, forward strand.
TTACAGATGAAATGAGGACGCCTTGGATTTGTTTCAAAATTATCAGGGACTTGGAGCGAGGGTGGAGAAAAGGTTACAGATGAAATTAGACTGAGTTGATAATTGTTGAAGCTGAGTGACAGGGACATGGAGCTTCACTCTGCTGGGCTCCCTATTGTTATATATATTTAAAATTTCGCACAACAAAAAGTTTTCTTTATTAATCTATTAATGTTTATTAATCCAAGCCTGGAAAATTGTGGAAACTTTTCCACAATTGGTGCTATTAGAACATATGAAAATACATAATAATAAGGTCAATACGCATGTTTTGTCTAGTCCAGTTCTGTGTTTTCTGTCATTGAATCAAATTTTTTTTAACTTTTCAACCAATGATTTTTTTAAAGAAAGCTATTTGTAGATCTCAAGTATCAACCTCAAAGAATAGGGCAACACACCAAACAATCGACGCACCCCTAATCCCATTTGGGATCCATCATAATGAACTGATCTAAATCATTTTGGAATCCATTGTAATACAGCTTATGGAAACTATGCAAGTAACGAGTTTCACATGCTTACTAACTACCAGGAAAAATAGTCATTCCTTGTAATTATCCTGAAAGTACCCCTTCAGGTCCACAGTTGGAGAATTCAGTTGTCTTCAAATTTCCAGAGATGCCCAATAGTCTTCACAAGGTTGGATCATGCTTCACCTTATTACACTTTTTGAAGAGACTGATCTTTTTGAGTCTATTCCAAAAGAAAATTGTTTCACTCCCTTGGGCAACTAAAAGATACTCTATTTCTTTTTTAAAACGTTTAGGGCTAACATACTCTATGAATGTGAGGAGACTCATTCCTCTTAAGAAAGTTACCAAAATGATGCAGAGTTTTCTAGATGCAGATGCATCACGATTTTGAATCATGGAGATACCCCCAATATTTTGAAAGGTGGAATGATACTGAGCTTAATAAGTATATTGGCCACAATACAAGAGAGACCCCTGGGTATATGTCTTAGGGAGTTGCATTATTATTATTTTTTTTTTTTAAGATTTTATTTTTTCCCTTTTCTCCCCAAAGCCCCCCCGGTACATAGTTGTGTATTCTTCGTTGTGGGTTCCTCTAGTTGTGGCATGTGGGACGCTGCCTCAGCGTGGTCTGACGAGCAGTGCCATGTCCGCGCCCAGGATTCGAACCGACGAAACACTGGGCCGCCTGCAGCGGAGTGCGCGAACCTAACCACTCGGCCACGGGGCCAGCCCTGGGAGTTGCATTATTTTAACCTCACAAGCATTCCTAACAGCCTAAAAGAATGACAGAGTCACAAAAGTTTACAACTTGACGGGAATTTATAGCTCACATAGTCCAACCAGCGTATTGTGTGAAGGAGAAACTGAAGCCCACAATAGTTGCCTGATTCACTCGATGCTGCATGGATAGTAAGACAGAGCTGCAAGTGGAACTCAGGTGTCCTCACTCCAAACCAGCACCTTCATCATCAGTCCTAACTTGTTTATCATTCAAGGCACCTCCCTAAAGGCCAAACTCACACCCAGGGATGCAGCACCAAGTATATCAGCCTCTCCTTCCAAAGACTTCTTACGATTTCTCTAAGATGAATAAGATTTCCAAGATGTTATTACATATCAGGAGGGAGAAAAAAGAATGAGGACGTTTGCCCTGACAAACACATTTTTAATTAACTGTCAAGAAAATAAGATCAAAGGAGGAAAAAGGTAATATTGGATACCAGATTGTTAAAGTCAGCTCCAGGTTTGCTTTAAAAAAAAAATCTGTAAATTGACATAAAGCCAGAAAAAAAGGCTTATATCACTGCTCAGAAAGTCAATTTGTCATCATTTAAGGACCTGCTGTATGTTTGTAAGAGCTGAGACAAAGAACTTAAAGGGGCGAAATCCTAATCACAGACCCTCTTATCAAAGAACTGAGACATCAAATATCACTGTCATCTGACCCAAGGACCCTCCCTCACTCCCAGGGCATAATGAATGCATTAAGGAGACTGCCAGTCAGCTCACATTCTTCCTCTCCACCCACATTATTGCATTCATCCTGGGCCATTTCAGCGTCCTTGTGCATTTGCCATTCATTCCACACCCTAGCTTCTTGGTTCCCTAATCACCATTATTCAGTGTATTTCAACTCCACTCAATTTCATGAACTCACTCTCATGCACACACCCTAGAACAATGCTCAGACTATAAAGTGTGTACAGTTCACCCAAGAATCTTGTTCAAGTGCAGACTCTGATTCAGATCCAGTAGGTCTGAGGGATGGGGCACGAAGACTCCTCATTTCTACAATCTCCCAAGTGATGCTGATACCGCTAGTCCATAGACCACCCTTTGAGTAGCAAGACCCGAGATCTTATCATCACCTGGAACTGTTCTACTTTGAAAATCCTTGAAAATCTGTTTTTGACTACAATCTCCTACTTCCCACTTCCTTCTGTGTGCTGAACAATTTCTTTGAACTCAAACTCCCATCCTCTTTGACTCCCCCTCTAGGCTTGGTCCAGAATGGAGCAGTTCCCAATGAAAGGATGAGACAGGTAGACACAGACAGGCAGTGGTGCCAGTGGGAAATTGGAAGTGGGGGCCTGCCACTCAGAGGAAGGCTGGAGTTGGAGATATAAATTTAGGTCTTATTCACATAGAGGTGAACATCCCACCCAAGCAAGTGGAGGAGCTGTCCAGAAATGGTGTTTAGAGAGAAAAGGGACAAGGGAAGAACCCTGGGAAACACTAATATTTGTGGAGCAAGTGGAAAAGAGGAGTCATGAAAGGAAACTACGAAGTCTGCAATGTAGGCAGAGAACTTGGAGACGGGGGTGTGTTGACAGCCAAGGAGGAGCAAGTTTCAAAAAAGAGAGACTTTTCCAAATCACTTCTCTATGAAATCCCTCCAGTCAAGCCTAGTTATTTTGCTCACTATTCCCCAGATGTGTCTGATGCATTCGTACTTCTGAGCTTGGATTCCCTGCATTTGCCTCACTTAAGAGGCTCATCTGTACCCATCTCTTCTTATCCATCCTTCAAGAGCAACGCACACAGGTGCTGAATTGTCCTCACAAGACCCAGCAGAATGCCTTGCCCAAAGGAGGGGCTTGGTAAGCGGGCGATGGTATGCATAGCGGCTCAATCAATAACCATCTACAGGTTCAACTGTATGCATGGCAATTCATGGGGTCAAGCAATCAACAAGAATACACGCGCACCTAGAGGGCCTATGAACCGAATCTGAAATCTGTTCTACCCTAGAAATTCCTGGACACATGATTACCATAAATATATGTCACTGCTGAGTACAGGAAAGGAAAAACAGCCTAAAATTGAAATAATTGTAACTCACAGGGCAACAAGGCGCAAACTAGGGTGCCAGTCTGACGCAGGACTGTTTACTAATAAATTAAACCTCTGTAAGATCTTTGGGATAGGCTAGAAACACAGCTATCTGACTTCAGTGATTTACTAATCATCCCACAAAGGGATAACAGGGTAAAAAAAAATAACTAATAAAGGTCCTCAAAAAAAAATCCTCTGCTCACCTCTTCCCTACCCCCAAATCAAAGCCTGTGAGAGCAAGCTTTTTAGAACTTTACAAAATGAAGCAAGCTCACTCCAGGGAGGGGAAAGAAAAAATCAGAAGATAAAGACTAATCCAAAATAATTTCCTACAGCTTGAGCTACTTTCGAATTTCATAACTGGGAAGGGGGTTGAGTCCCCAGCAATATATTATTCTAGTTCCCCTGTTTTACCAATTGGCTGGACCCCAGAAAAGATGTCATTTAAAACTGCTACTGCACACTGCTTGCAGGGCCTTGGGGATGTTCTGCTCTCAGCTGCTAGGGCTGTTTTCTTTGGACGCTATCACTCAAAGCGCTTAAGCTTATAAAACCCCTTTACAATCATTTTTCATAACTTCCAAGAGCAACTCATTGTGGTTTTCTCCATTTCACAGATTAAAGTCTCTGGCACATAAGGTGGCATGCCCTGGGGTCACTGATTGTTTTAATGCCCATCAATTAATATTTATTGAACCACTACCTTGGGCTTCTCTGCCACATCCACCCACACGGAAAGCAGCATCAATGGCCAGGCCTTATGAAGCAGAACTCTGCCTCAGGACTTTAAAGACCTGTGGCTGCTGTCAGCGTCAAACACCAGAGTCCTCTGTTAGTGCAGTGACCAAGGAAGCTGGCAGGGGCCTGGAAGCCTCCCTTCTTCCAAGCTGGAAGGCTGAACATACGGGCATTCCTTTCTGGTTCCTGTCAAATTATGTGAAATGCAGAGTCCTTTTGCTGCTGCTCTATTGGTAAAATGCAAAGCTTCGTGCTAGGGAGTTGAAGTTCTGAAAGTACCACACTGCTCTAGCTGTGGGGTGGTCTAACTAAAGCAATGTGTCCCAAGCAGAGCTCTTTTATAGAAAGAATGAATCCTGGCATAAGAGATACTCTCTCATCTCCTCCACCTCACAGCAAAATACCACCTCTAGGTTCGCTGACTTTAAGCTTTGCTTTTCCAGGTTTGTCATTTGAATGCAATGTCCTGGTAAAGCTGGTTTACTGAAACCCCAACATCTTTGTGTAAATGAGTTCCTCACCAAGTAGAAAAAGAAGGATGCTGAGACTCTGAGGCCCCAGGAGCACAGAGGCATGGGAAGCAGGGAGAAAGGCAGAAAAAAGAAATCTGAGCCTTTCAGCCCCTAGGATTTTGCCCTGTGCGCCTTCATTTATGCTAATGGATACAATTGTTAAAGCTGATGCATGCTCTTTCTGCAAGCTGAACTGCCAATGTGTCCACAGTCCATATTTTAAGTGATCTGACTATTCTAAAAAGTATTTAATTTGTGTTTCCATTGTGAAGAATTTGGCCAAATGCACTGAAACACCCTTCCACTCCATACAGTGACAATACAGAGGGAAAAAAAAAAAAGTAAAACAGCCTAGTCTTTCAATTGTGAAACGTATTTCCACACTGCATTGCTATTTCAGTCATGCATATTTGAGTATATTGGCACCATTATTGCAAGATATCTTTCTAACTGAAATTACATCATGGCACATAACGGGAAAAAAACCACCCAGTGATTGTCTTTTGAAAGGTCAGAATGAAGCCTATTGCGTGGAAAAGTTATTTTTCATAGGTAGTGGGGTTCTTCTTTGAGCATTTTCAAATTGTACCAGTTCAATAGGATTTTTGCAATTAATAAATCCACACCTGCCAATATGTCACAATCACAAACAAATGGATACTCATGTACAATGAGACAAAAAATACTTTAATCAGAAGATTCTCAAGTTTTTTAAATATTCGAATTTAGCACAACTAAAGCTGATTTAAAAGTTACAGGAATAAACAATTTTAAAGCAATTTTCCTTTTTATTTCAAGAAAATGAAAGCGATGTATTTTTTTAGATTTCAGTACATCTTTATTTAAACATTTTGAAAGCCAACTGACAATTCTTTAGCTGGAAAAAAAGAAAGGCTTTTAACAAGCCATTCCTCTTGCAGTGCCCGGTCCGCCTGATTACATTTTTCTAATAAAACTAATCTTATTAATATGTTGGTATGTGAACTCATTATATTTCTTTTGTTAAAAGCTTACTTGTGGTTTGCTTTTATTCTTTCAAATACAATTAGCAAAGCCGTCCAGTGCCTGAAAGAGCCTTTTCATTTGGACAAATTATTCCTTGGCTGACTTTAAAGAAAGAGGCGAGGGCATGCGGGGGATGGGAGTGCAGAGGGGGAGTCTGCTATTCCGATAGAGCTCCAGCAGACACAGAAGCCTGCCTGTGCACAGGGAGGGGGCGAATATGGCTTGTATCTTTTTTCCTTCATTAGTCTCACTGACTAGCTAACTTTTTAAAATTTCAGTAAGAGTATACAGTTCCAATTAAATGATATTATGTAAGACAAGAGGGGGTGAAGTGTCTGGCCAAGATTTTATTGATGATCTGATAACTTTTCAAGGGATGTCACCTCCCACGCTGCTAACGGGCAAAACCAGTGTCAAAACCCAAGCTGGTTTAAGCAGCTTTTCTGCCTGGCCTTCCCCTCATTGAAGGAAACGAGAGCGTTGTTTTTGAACATTTTGGCCTTTCCAAAATGTAATGTCTGGCCTATCTAAACAATGATTTATTAAACCCTGTCTCTGTTCAAATACCTTGGCTAGATAAACCGCCTGCTTCTCAGGCTCCCATTTCATTTCTGAGCGTCAGAGGAAGACCTGGGAGAGAGGGAAAGCCCACAGACACATCCCATCTCTCAACAATACTGCTGTGCGTCGAACACTGCCGAAGTATTTGTTTAATTAGTCAATTTCTCAACTACGAAATAAGGAGAAAAAACAAGCTATGGGTGGCCCGCTAACCTCAAACGAGCAAATATCCAAGATTATAAAATCACCCCTGCTCAGAATACCTGGTTAGAAATAAAAACAGCATTTACCAAAATCTACCCGAAGTCAAGAACAGAGGTCGCATTAAGAGTTATGAAACTGAATTTGAAAGCCAAAGTACTAAGGATGCAGCATTATTTCATAAAAAATGGACTTCACACATTCTTTATAACTAAAACACTTTTCTTTAACAACCACCAAAAAAAAGCCATCTCTGAGATTAATTGGAGAAATACTAAAAAAACGCTTCTGATCCACTCTTAAAAACTAGGCTCTAATTTTGTGTTTGCAAAACTACACTTGCAGCTGCATCTCTGCAAATGCAAACTGGGACACAGAAGATTGCAATCACTTAATTTGGGGACATAAACGAGAGTTTTGCATATACAGTTACATGCCATAGAATGGTGACCAGTTCAGAGCTGAAGAAAAGTTGATCCTTTGTATTGGAAAGTTGGAGTAAGGAAAATGTCCAAGAAACTTCTCTGATGTAATGTTACCAGCAGCAGAATACTTTATTGTCATAAAATTCTCCTAAAATGGGCGGGGAGGGCAGGAGAGGAGGTGGGTTTGTGATGATGGCTACGCTGTGATTTTTCAGTAAAGGATAAGTTCCATACTCACATAATGACAATGAAATGCAGCCTCTAAATTAAGACTAAAGTTAGACAAACACTTTCAACATGCAATAACAGAAACCTGGGAATGGGAAAGCCCCTTGAGGTGGTGGCCCAAACCTCTGGTTTTACAGCAGAGGAAGAAGCCCTAAGAAGTAAAGGGACCCAACCAAGGGCTTTCTCAGCCCAAGTCCACTGAACTAGTCCAAGGTCAGGAGCTCTTCTCTCTCTCCGAAAGCTCCTTTGCCAGCTGGATTGTCTTCGGCTCTAGAATGATGCTGTCTGCAACACTGAAGATTATTAGGGGTGGGTCCTTTTCAGAGATGGGCTCTGCTATCAAAACTAGCTTTAGAAGGTAACCGAGCCCCACACTGGCACCCTCTCAACAAGTTTATGTCTTCAAATCTTCTTCAACTTTTTTCTGAAGTATTTTGTTTTACAACGAAAGAGTTCTAATAGATTCTAGAAAGGGTATAAATTGCTACCACTACATTGTGATAAATTACAATAACCTGCCAGGACACAAATAGGTCCAATTATTTTTATGTAAATATCCCATTTTTTAACCTTAAAACTGAGTTTACTTGGCTTCTTAAAAATCCACTTTAAAACCTAAACTTCTATGTACAGTGGCAACAGGATTCCTAGATGATGTTCCTACATATGTTCCTTTTTCTTTTTTTTTTTTCCACTGAGGAAGATTCCCCTTGAGCTAACATCCACTGCCAATCTTCCCCCTTTTTTTTTTTAAGGAAGATTAACCCTGAGCTAACATCTGCTGCCAATCCTCCTCTTTTTGCTGAGGAAGGCTGGCCCTGAGCTAACATCTGTGCCCATCTTCCTCTACTTTATATGTGGGACACCTGCCACAGCATGGCTTAACGAGCATCGCACCCAGGATCTGAACCTGCGAACCCTGGGCCACTGAAGCAGAACGTGCAGACTTCTGCACCACCAGGCCGGTCCCCCTCTTTTTTTTTTTTTTTTTTTTGTATATGAGCTGCCACCACAGCATGACGACTGACAGACGAGTGGTGTAGGTCTGCACTTGGGAACCAAACCCAGGCTACTGAAGTGGAGCACACTGAATTTAACCACTAGGCCACTGGAACTGGCCTATATGTTCCTTTTTCAAAGGAAACTGGCATAAGAACTATACTAAGGGACACAGGCTAGCCCTGGACATAAAGTAAGATAAGATCTTCATCCACAAGGATGACAAACCTGTAACAGAACAACCCTCTCCTTAGTGAGGAAGTATTGTTGTAAACATGGGGGTAAGAAGGCAAGCACTGAGCTGGCAAATCAAGAAAAAGTAGCTACTGGGAGGGATAACCAAATGGGAATTTCTAAAGGAGCTAGAACATTTTGCACCAAAAGAAACATGCTGGCTCCCTCTCTCAAACACATACTCTCTCTTTCCCTCTTCCTTCCTTGCTTTGAATGTAACAAGATTACCACCACCACCATGTCCCCACCAAAGAAAACAAGATGGCACCACCATCTCTGAACACTTGCATGGTACTAGATTTAACAATCCAGAGAGGCTTCTGGTAAATCACAGCCATTTAAACACTCATTCCCTTCAAAATCCCCAGTACAACAACAATAAATGAATTTTTTAAGGTGTAAACTCACAAGTCAAGAGAGTATAGGAAAGAAATAGTAGATGAGAAACCTCAACAAAATTTTGGAAGTTGGAATACACCCAGTTGGGGACCCAATACACCTGAAAAACTAAAACCGAAGTGTGCACAGGAGCACGGCAGGGAACTCCAACAAGAAGCAAAAAATCCCAGCCCAGAGGCTCCAGCATTGGAGACACCAGTTACCTCTGGAGGTAGGGATGCAGTGGCGTTGACAATAGCGGGATTAGTTGAAAGTCTGTATAAGGAGTACTTAAAAGTCAGATGTCTCCCACCCCTAAACCTTACACAGAGAAGAAAGTGCCCTTTCCCATCCAGGCAGAAGACAGGAGATTTATTGTCTGAAGATGTTGACGCAAAGAAGATCTGAATGGGTACCAGGAACAGCTGGAGATTGAGTGAAGCATAAAAGTGGAAATGAGGTTTAAGTGAAAAGTCTACAATCCTAAAGATGAGACTCTCCCACTCTGGGCAGGGCAGCCTTATGACCCTAAGGAAGGGTTTGGAGGAGAATTCTTTAGTGAAACTGACCAGCCTAAGAGAAACAATCTCCAGATAATCATGTTTGGGACGACCCTTTTTGAAAAAGCTAGCTTGACATCTTTCACCCTACAATAAAGTCCAGCACTAGACAAGTTCCAGTACACACAGAGCTTCTGGAGAGCTCTTTAGTGGCTCACCCCTAAATATAAACAGACAGCTAAGAATTACCAACAATTTAAGAAAAGCTTGTATTATGAAAGAGAAAGAAGTCAAAATTAATATTTAAAAAAAGGAACCTGAAAGAAATAGGCAATGCAGGAAGTAAAAGAAAACAAACAAACAAAAAAACACCCTTATCTCAGCAAACGTAAGATACCATCAATTGCAAGAAGCATCTTTGTTTTATGCGCCCTTAGGGAAAAAAATTCTACTTATTAAATGATGACAGCACACCAATTATAAAACGAATCCCAACTTCCAATAAGTTAAAATGTAAAAGAAGCATATTCTAGCACGGATAAAAGGTTACACTTAGAAAGATAAGATACCGCATCCACGAAACCAAGTCAGGGTACTATTTTTTAAAAAGAGAGGCACTCAGAGAACAAGAGAGAGCTCTTGGAAATTAAAAATATGGTAGCAGAAATCAAAAATTCAATAGACAGTTTGGAAGATAAAGTTGAGGCAATCTCTCAGAAAGTAAAAGAAAAAGGCAGGGTTGGAAAAGAAGAGAGAAAATTAGAGAATCAACTGGGGAGAGCCGACATCTAACTTTAAAATTTCCAGAAAAAGCAAAGTGACCAGCACAAAGATTTTAAAAGACCCTCACCAAGACACAGCACTGTGAAATTTCAGAACACCAGTGAGCCAACTGTCTGCCTATTTGGTTTCCAATTCATTTCCCTCTCTACATCTGCTTCGTTCTGCTCTATGTCAAAGGAGGATGAATCCTTCAGGCTGCATTTCCCTGTCAGCTGACTTCTGGTTGGTTCAGCCAACAAGAAACACTGGTGGAAGAGCCAGGAAGAAGGGAAAAGCCAGGATATTTCTCCCTTTCTCTCTCTGCCTTAGGTTGCATCTCTGGCAGAGGCTGCTTTTCTTCCACACTTCTAGCTCCTAATGAGCAGCCCCAACTCTTGGGTCCTGGTAAAACTCTCTTCCCTGGTCCTTCTAGCTCTAGAGGTGGTAATAATTTTTTGCTGTTGCTAATTTCTGGCTTACCTTACTCTTTTATTTGGCACTTCAGCTCTTCCTTCACCTTAAAGTTAGTTTCTCCTATTAAATTCCTTCTGTTGAATTACTTAGTGTAAACACTATTTTCCTAAATAGACTCTGACTGAGACAATCAACAATACAGTAATCAATAATCAATTAAATAAAATTAAGCCAAAATGTTTTCTGATACGCAGTGTCTCAAAAGATTTTCCACTCATACTGTCTTGTCCTTCAAAACGAAGGTGAAATTCAACAAAGAAAGAGATTTGATGTCCAAGAAAAAAGGGATCCAATACAAGAGAGAACTAAAGGACACTTCCAGGTTGACATTGAAGGAAGCAATTACTCTAAACTGGAGCACAAAGACAAAGGGCTCAAAATAAAAACCTAACATCATCACCTAAATAAAATTTTTTACCGAGGGAATGAGAATAAAATAGTGAGAACTATATGGAAGCAAACAGAAAACCAAGGAAATTATTAACAAATGATTAACAAAATGATTGACAAAAAGCTACACAGAGAGGAAGCGTAATCATAGCATGACATAGTTCTGCAGTAAATATACATATGGTCATAATAATAAGAGCTCTGAAAAGGTTTTTGATTTTAGCTTTTCTTCCAATTTTAGTTTCTGAAGCTACCTTTACTTAAAAACTATGTTATAAAATATTGGGAGAAGGGGAGGAAAAGAAAGTATTTGTAGAGGAAGAGTGTGTAAAGGAGCTAAGTCTTTTTCCATTTTAGAAAATCGAGAGAGAATATCAAAAATTTTAATATTAAAAACAGCAATATAAATCAGCTATTTTAGAAATGTGGAGAGAAACAGCAGAAGCCGCCGATAGAAACACTAAGGATTATTGCCTCTAAGGAATGAGAGTTGCAAGTGGAGAAGAGCAAAAGTGGAGACTCACGTTTATCTCTAACTCTTAGTACCACGAGTTTACTTTTAATTCATTTTGGGTCTTTTTGAATTCATTGTATTCAATGTCGAAAGTCATATATTATTTTGATTTAAACAACATCAGGGAACCAAGGTGAGCATCACCCAAGGGCAGCGTCAGCTGTTAAAGGGCCAGCCAGTCAATGGGTCTCAGAAGTGCCAAACATAATAGGGAGAATGGAGGGAAGCCAAGAGCGGGATTTACAGGACTGAGAAGTCAGAGAGGCTGCCAGAGGGGAAAAGATGTCTCTAACATTGGCTCATCTAAACTGAGAAATAGTAGCAGGGACAAACTTGACTTATCTCTTTAAGACATAATGTGAAAACCCCAGGAATTGGAAAGACTAGACTGACTCCCTAGTCCAGAAGGAAGGAAGGAATAAAAGGATTAGTATCTCTGTCATCTCAGAAATAAAACTAAATGGTCTTAGAATGTAAGATTATGAAATATTAGCGCACTTAGGTATTTCTTCATTTTCTTCCATGGGAATGATTTTTCAACGTAGCCCTGCAAGAACAATGTTGGACCCTACCCATGTGAATAAATAGGACTTGAGACAACAATTGGGCAAATGCTACGCTGACTAGCCCTGGTCTAATTCAATGATTCTTAACTTTTTGTAACACTGACACCATTAAGAATCAGATGAGGGATGCTGGCCCCTCTCTCCAGAAATAAACACATGTGTACTTACACAAAAAATTTTGAACATAATTATAAGAGTTAATGCGCCCTAAGTCAAGAAACCCTCATCCATTTAAAGAGGTCACAGAAACTTGGATGAATCTGGAAGGAGCTTCCTACTAAAGAACTAAGTGAACCCACTCTACTGTGTTTGGTTTCCTTTCTCTAGAAACATAGATATTTTCACATATGTGCCACATTTGGTCTGCTACAAGATAAACTGTCCAGACCTCTTTGAGTACCATCAGTGTGTCAGAGTGCTTTACACAGAGGTGCGTGATGTTTTGCGTCCGTGCTGGCATAGGAATGCAGCTCCTGTGGGCTCCCAGAGCTCATAGCCATACATATTTATACACCTGCTTAAGTATTTTTAGGCGATGAGGATCCCACCCCGTATTGGACTACTGCATGGTCCAGGATCAAGCTCACAGCCGTGTTCCCTGGGGCACTCAATACACAGCATCTGATGGTCCAGGAAATGATGGTTTATACTTCATAAGAAAACAGGGGAAACAAGTTGCTGCAGATGAAGAGGAGAGTCCCAGCCGGACTTTGCCAAGTGCGTGAAAGAGGAAAGAGAAGCTGGTATCTTGAAAGTATGTATTTGAGCAGGCAGGGTGCAGGGAAAGGAAAGAAATACTTCAGCCTGTGTTGCCTGCCAGGTTCACTTGTAGGGCCCGAGACATTTAATCTTCAGGTCATGGGTTTGCCCCCATATCGGGCACATTGTTATTAAAAGGGTCAGACTGATGTAGTGGAAAAAGAAAGTCACTGAACTAGGAGTCAGGGGATGCAACTAATCCTGGCTTGGCCACCACACAGCACATTCTAAAACCAAATACCAGTGCTCCAGAATTGGAACCACTCGCATGGCAGAAGCCAAACACCTCCATTAAGATACCCTTGAGTGAGAGCCACTGCACATGTGGGCCACCCAATAAAACCACCAGAGAAGGCCAGACAGGCACTTGACAAACACTTGTCAGAGCCATGCTGAGAGTCCACTGATACTTGAGGCCCTCTCCAGTGGGGCTTGACTTCTAACTTTAGATTTCTGATGACCTGCCCAGAGGTCTTCAGAACCCCATTTTGTTGCGAAAACCCATTACTATCCCCCAACACCATCTCCCACAGTATAAATGAAACTGAACCCCTGGCTTTGTGTACCTGATAAGGTCTAGGTACAGGACTCTGTCACCACCCAACACTGTATTGAATGCAGTATACTGGTTACATGTGGAAAGGCTACCTCACCTCCCTGGGCCTCAGTTTCCCCCACTGTACAGGGAGCAGACTGGATTCCATCTCCTTTGGTTTAGTAATAACTAAAATAATACACATAATAATAAAAGCTTCCTTTTATGGGCTCCTTCTTGTGTGCCAAGCTTACAGTAAGGGGATGCAAGAGTGGGCAGAAACAGACATGGTTCCTGCTCTTGCAGAGTTAACACTCTGGCAGAAGAGGACCAAGTTAATTAGAAAATCTCACATATATGTGTGTGACTACAACCGGAGAAGTGTGCATGAGGGAAAGGAGCAGACTGCCATGACAGTCTGGAGTGTCAGGAAAGACGGTCTTGAGAAGGTGGTATCAGAGTTCAGACCTGAAGGATGAGTAGGAGTCCTAGGTGCATTAGGCATGCAGGAGCATCCTCTACCTTAGTCTGGAGTATAAGAAACAAAAGGAAGAGAAATAATAGCTACAGCCATTGAATATTTACTAAGTGCCTGGCATTGTGTTAAACATTATTTACATACAATTCTTGAGTTCTTTCAACAATTTTGTCAGTTTAAAATTATTATCCCTATTTTATAGTCAGTAAACTAAGGCACAGAGTTTCTGAAATGTGCCTAGAGCCAGGCAGGGCCAGGTCTCTGAAACCCCAAGCCCGCATATTTAACCCCTAGGCAATACTGTCTCCAGTGGTGGCCACTGGGCCCTGTTAAAACATGAGGTATCAAAATGGAATAGGTTTCCATCAGGTTCACTAGTAAGAGAACAAATGCACTTTACAAAATATTATATTATCCATAGGAAGGGTGGAAACACTGTCATAAGATACATGTTCTAGTAGCTAGACCATTACAGTACACGCAACCCCCACAGCCCCGATGATAACCCAGCCCTAAGCAATCATATTTTCTATCACACTACACACAGGCCCCCACCAACCACTGACCAGAAAAGAGTGGAACAGGAGTGAATATTTGACCCAGAGATGCTAATCTACAGGATGCCAATAGCCTTAGAGACAACCCAACCTGGAAAGCTCCACCCAGGCAAACATATATAGGTTCAACCACAATTATAGTCTCCAAAATATGACCTAGGAAATAGAGAAGCTCAAAGTCTCAAGGTATAGAGAGACCGGAATTATGCCAGGAGTGCAGAGATGGTTAAAATTAGAAAAATCTAGCAATGAAGGTGGCCAACAGGTACAAACTTCCAGTTATAAGATATATAAGCTCTAGGCATGTAATGTACAGCATGGTGACTATAGCTAACACTGTACTGTATATTTGAAAGTTACTAAGAGAGTAGATCTTGAAAGTTCTCATCCACAAAAACAATATTTGTAACTATGTGAGGTTATAGATGTTAAGTAAACTTGCGGCAATCATTTCACAATACATACATCTGTCAAATCATTATGTTGTACACTTTAAACTTATACAATGTTATATGTCAATTATATCTCAATAAAACTGGAAAAAAAGAAAAATCTAGTAATGCAACTCAAGACATATAACAGAATAAAGAAAAAAATCTCTGATTATCTCAATAGATTTAGGAAGGGCATTTGGTAAAATTCAAACACCCCAACCTACACAGGTGATAAAATTGAAAAGACCTTAATACGCACATAGACACACACACACACACACACGAGTACAAATAAAACTGAGGAAACCTGAGTAAGATCAGTGCATTGCATCAGGGTCAATATCTGTATTGTGATCGTATGTATCATTTTCCAAAATGTCACCAAGCAATCTCTCTGTATTGCATCTTATAACTGCATGTAATTCTGCAATTATCTCAAGAAAAAAGTCAATTTTTAAAACAGAGGGCAAGAGGTGGACATGGAGGAAGGGAAAAAGGGGGAGAAGGAGGGAGGGAGAAAGAGAAAAGGAGAAAGGGAGAGAAAGAGGGAGGGAGAGAGAGAGAAAAAGGGAGAGGATATCAATTTTATGTAAACAAAATTGCATTAATCCATCAAAATTTGGTAAGTTAAAAATATATAATAACAATTTCATTTTAAAAATCATAACTAGTCTATCCTTCCAATGTTCCGGTATAGCCTTATAAAAATTTTAAAGTCTCAAATTTCTGCCTTTTGAAAAAAATCACAACCTTTCCAAAGGTACTGCTAATATGCTAATATGATGAATGTGATACTAACATATATGATGCAGAGTCAGGGATATCATACAACTTATAATGCCTACAATAGAAACCTGTGTCCAAAGCCTTTCCTTAACCTACATTATATAAACCTTGATGCTTGTTGTTCTATTTTTGTTTCAGTTTTCCTAATAAAAGGTGTAATTATGCCAAAACAAAACAAAACTTCACCCACAGGAATAAAAAGAAACCTCCATAATCTAATAGATTCTCCCCAAAACCCCACAGTAAACATCATGCTTAAATGGTGATATAAACAGATATAAAATCTGTTATAAGCTCTTCATTTTAAAGTTAAGAACAAGGCAAGGATGCCCACTATCACTGCTTACATTCAATACTGTACTGGGATCCTAGCCAGTGCCATTAAAAGTTGTAAGTTAATTAATTATACTTAATTTAATTTAATATGCTTAATTTAACTAAGTGTACTTAGGAGAAGAATTGAAAATAAAATCATCACTATTCACAGGTGATGTGATTGCCTAGAACATGTGTGGTAAATTAGAGAACTAATAAGAGAGTCCATCAAAGTCGCTGGATCTGAGATTGACAGCAGGGGCTGAAGAGTCCATGATGAGTGTCACAAACTGAAGTTCTAAGTAAGCAGATGAGACAATCCGTTAGAATAAATAGGAAAAGCAGAATGACCTAGAAAAGAGCTGAGTCCTAGAATGAAGGCCACCAAGGCTTGCTGGTCTTGTCAAGCATCTCCTGCTGCATTAGACTAAGGTCCAGCATCTGTGAAGCCCAGCCACACCAGGCTCCTGCTTCTCTGGCTCGCATAACTTGCTCTTCCACAAGACTCCCCACAACCACGTATCTAAACTAACCTAATAAACATCTGCAACTGGCACGCAAAAGGATCTAACTAAAATGCACATAAATATGAAAGATGGACACATCTTCAGAACTGGAATAAGTTATTCTAACGAGCTTGATTTCTACTTAAAATTATAAAAATAAAATTTTTATTTATAAAATCAGTTTTAATGATCCCACCATCAGAGAGAAGCAGTATTATAATCTATGACTACAAATATTCTCTAAAGCACTAGCCTTTGGTTTGGAATGTATTATGGATCTTTGTAGGAGGTATACCTTCCCAATGAGATTTTGCTTAGGCTACCATTAAAATAAGATTTAATATTCTGGACACAAAATAACTGATGGCCAAGAAGACTTACCCAGTAGTGTGTTGGAATGCCAACCGTTGCCCAACGAGCACAGCCTATACTGAAATACTTGAAGTTCAACCACCTCAGGAAGGAGGCCAGACAAAATGATATCATTTTTGAGTTTTTAAACCAGAAAATTAATAAATTAATATGAATCTAGTAAATGGTTCATTGTCACTGTCAACTCAATGTCTCACCTGCTTACTTATAAACACAGATTACAATGGTTATAGTGACATATGTAAAAGACTTAGATGTTTTCAGTATTGACCCAGGCCCCCTTCGGGAGCACTAGTGAAGGAAGCTCCACGCTCTATGTGTTCTTTAATATTCCTGAGGCAAAACGTTTGGATGATGACAATACTATCACAGGTTTCCCTAAACTTGGGCTCTATTGCAGAAACCCTACTTCTTGCATAATTCCGAACATGCTGTCCAATATAGTAGCCACAAGTTACATACGGCTACTAAGCACTTGAACTGAATTAAGATATCATGTAAGGGTGAAATACACCCTGGATTTCAAAGACTTTGTACAATAAAAAGAATATACAATCTCACTTGTAATTTTTACATTAATTAAATGTAATTTTTTTTTTGAGGTAACACCTGAGCTAACATCTGCCAATCCCCCTCTTTTTGCTGAGGAAGACTGGCCCTGAGCTAACATCTGTGCCCATCTTCCTCTACTTTATATGTGAGATGCCCACCACAGCATGGCTTGCCAAGCGGTGCCATGTCTGCACCTGGGATCCAAATGGGCGAACCCCGGGCCACCATAGCAGAACATGCGCACTTAACTGCTGCACCACAGGGCCGGCCCTTTTGATATTTGAGTTAAATAAAATGTATTATTAAAATTAATTTCACCTGGTTAACTTTTTTTAATGCGGCTACTAGAAAATTTTAAATTACATATGTGGCTTACATTACATATCTACTGGACAGAGTTGATTTAGAAAATGAAAAGCTATTTTGAATGATGTGTGTGTATAATACATATAACATTTAACATGTTAATACATATGCTTATAAGACACTTTGCATGTTATTGGATAGCAAATTCCTATGAAGGCAGTTATAATCTTATAACAATAATGCAAAAGAGGCACTATTTATTGAGTTCCAATTTTTGACTGGATAGTACAAAATGCTTCAGACAGATTATCTGTAATCTTCTCAGCAGGGAGGAGTAATATGGATCAGGGAGACTGAGTAATTTGCCCCAGATCGCACAGCTAGGAAGTGCTAGATCCAGGCTCTGAATGCAGTCTGTCTGAGACCAATGCCTGTACCCTGCAGTACTTCAGACAAAGAATTGTGAGAGGCCCTGTTTGGAAATGACCATCTCTTACGAAGCTGGTCATCATCCACCTTGGGCAGGCGGATAAAGCCACATACCTGTCATGAAGAAGGTGCTCCTTTTCTGCTTTGGACTACGGAGAAAAGAGTTTTGAAAGCCAATACACCTACCCAACCAGCCTGAGGGGCCCACTGTTCATCCTGCTCTGAGAAATGATTTGCAGGAGTGACACAGAGGCTTGAGGGGTCACACAGCAAGGTGTGCCAGAGGCAGCAAAACAATGGCACCAAGTGAGGAGTGGTCAGCTGTCTTCGTGCCGCCTCTTACATGAGTTCTTCTGCTTGATCCTTAGCCTGGCCTAAGTCTCTGATTCTAGTCCACTCTTTGAAGACGCGTCAGTAACAAGAGAACTAATGGAGTGGGAAACTCTGGAACACCTGAGGAGGAAAGAGCTTGCAGCAGAAGGCAAGGACACTGCCACAGGAGAGGAGCAGATTTGCCAAAGAGCTAAGACAGATTCTCAAAAGAAAGATCCTTCTCAAACCCAAAATATCTTCTGCCACCAAGCTTTGGAAAAATTAGGCATGCAAAACTTTGGCACTCCTTCATCCCTCTTTCTTCCCCAAGATGCTCCTAGCCAAGAGGTGATGGAAGTCTGCAGACAGCTGCTCAGCATGAGAACACAAGTACCCACAAAAAGCAATTTTCCTTCCTGCAGCACTTGGAAAGGCGTAAGCAAAGGGCGGCGGGGGGAGGCTGGGGACCCAAGGGAAGGAAGGCGGAGGGAGGAAAACTGGCCAGGAAAACAGACAGAAAGCTCGGCGACACGCAGACCTGAACCTAGGAATTTCTGAATGGTTCAGAATGGGACACTTTGTCACCGCTGATCTAATTAGAAGACTGTTTTCAGGATGCTGAGGGTCTAGGCTCGTAATCAAGCACTTACATAATCCTCTTCATTGAGCCCTTGCTTCTCAACAGAACTTTTCACCTCCATGGAAAACTTCTCGAACTCAGGTTTCACTGTCCTCAGTAGAGTGATTGTTTGGAGGGATGAGTATGCTTGCTTAGCTTCAAAGTCGTGTTTGTCTCCTCTCTTCCAAGAGCCATCTCCTATGAGAGAAACAAAAATATTTATAATTCCAAAGTAGTCACCATAAAGGGGCCATTCTCCCTTTACAACTGTGATGTGTCTCTACATGTTACTTTTGGCAGATGGGGCAAGAGGTATTGTCATAGTTTTGCACTTGGATGTGATGTGGCAATGTCAAGACCCTCAAAGGGCAAGAAGGCCCCTTGGACACATGTTCCTTTGAAATGTGAGAGAGAAAGAAAAGCACTGTGTTAATTGCCTTATAATAACCATGTCACCGTATTTTCACCCCAATTGCAGCACTGCAGGAGCAAGAAGTAAGTTTTTATTCCTTTCCATTCACACTTATTTTGTAATACCTACGATCAACTGCGGAGGTCAACCAAGTTGTTACTGTGGTACAATAAACCTGCTGTTATGCGGATGTGGAATGGCAGGAATGCCTATGTATGACAACAGACAGGCACAAGTATGACAAAGCTGGCGCTGTTAAAAGAAAAAAGTTTGAGATGGATATTTCTTGAAATATTTCTGGAATCTCTTCAGAGTGAAAGTAGCTTAGGTAAACATGAGGATTTGTATCTTTCTAGTCCTGGAACATCATAAAAAATTATTGGACACTGTTCATCAGTGCGTCAATAGTAATAAAATGAAAATTGCTAACATTCATTGGGCACAGACAGAATAATTAAAGCCCTATTTATTGAGCACTTTACATGTTCAGACTCATTTAATCCTCACAAGACCCCACGTTGCAGGTCCAATTATCCTCTCCATTTTACAGATGAGGAAATCAAGGCATTTAGCAGCTGGCTACCTGGCTGCCCCACAGCTCTCCCTTTCACAAAAGCAAAGGCAAATTACGTGGATAAGAATCATTACTCTTCTCTTTATTATTTCATTTTGAGAAAACAGGTGGCCTGTAGGGCCCCAAAAGGAAATGTAGACCTCTAACTTTTGACAATAAGCTGTTGTTTCTGGGAATTATCATTGTGATTCCTGGAGATCTCTGCAAACACACAGAGGAACTCATCCTGCTGGAGTCCAACACCAAAGTCATTTGTTTCCTCCGAGCCCCCAGTCCACAGAAGACAGCCCAAGGCCAGAAGCTGAGCAGTGAGGATGTCTCTGGAGTGTCAGCCAGGGTCCCATGGCACTCGCTCTATTCTTACAGAAAAAGTTCAATAAAGAATTGGTGGCTTTGGAATTTCGATCACAACTTAAAACACACACCATCGACTAACAATGTACTGCATGCGAGGTTCTGTGACAGCCACAGAGGGCACCATAAATGTCTCGAACAGTCTCCACCACCTTCACGAGAGGGATGTAGAGATGGACATGTAAACAACTGAAGTTATTACAGGTAACAGCTCGCTACAGGGGTGGCTGGATGGTACAAAGAACAATGCCGAGTATAGAGGAAGAAACTACGAGCTCCAAGGAAGGAAGGTTTCATGTGAGCAGGCGGCGTCAGCCTGGTCCTAAATGTGTGAATAGGATTTTAATAGGAGGAGAGGAGGTGGAAAGGCATGCTTGGCAGAGCCTACAGCACAGGCAAAGGTGCAAATGTGTATGACATCCAGTAGGCAGCTGGGAACCTCGGTCTGGAGCATGAGAAAAGGCAGAGACAAAGAATTTGTTTGTGGAGACATCCATATAATCATAATCCTTATAATAGCAACCATTTATTAATTGCTTACTATGTGCCAGGGAGCTGTTAAAAGATAAGCAAGACAGAGCTGAGGACAGAATTCATTAAGGGCTAGATCTGTTCTCAATGAGCACGAGATTAAATTTCAGGCCAACAAACAAAACTTGACAAAGTCCTCCTCCTCCCCTAGGAAACCTCCCAAACGCCCACACCGAGGAGGCCACAGCATGCGCAGCACTGGCCGTCGGCCAGGTAAACCCAGCTGGGTGCTCAAAACACAGACAACATGGCCTTTCTGAAGGGGCCAAATCCATTTGCCAGGAAGACCCCAAATTCTAAGATTTCCAGAACATCTTCATCCCATGGAGAAACTCATTTCTTATAGGCCTGCAATCAATATTTATTGATTCATTTTTAATTGGGTTGAGGTATCAAGACTCAAGACAGAAGCGATGTTTCTTAAGAAGAGGTCAGAGTTTCTCAGCTCTGGGAAAGAGTTCTCTCTGGGGGCATAAGAAAGGAAATAATCAGCCCTATAGGGTTTTATGCTGTGTAATTAGAAAATACACATAGAACTGGAAACAGCAACTACCTCAGTTACTAAAATAAGAAAAATACTTTTATTTTGAAGGAAGTGAAATCCAGTACAATAACTCTATCTACCACAATCTGAAAGATAATAACTTTGGGGTTTTATTTTCTAGAAAAAAGAATAGAGGGGCCTGGCTCAGTGGCATAGTGGTTAAGTTTGTGTGCCCCACTTTAGTGGCCTGGGCTTCACAAATTTGAATCCCAGGCATGGACCTAGGCACTGCTCATCAAACCATGCTGTGGTGGCATCCCACATACAAAATAGAAGACTGTCACAGAAGGTAGCTCACCAACAATCTTCCTCAAGCAAAAGGAGGAAGATTGGCAACAGATGTTAGCTCAGGGCCAATCTTCCTCACCAAAAAAAGAAAAGGAAAAAAGAATGGAAACAATAGCACTTAATAAATTTAAGCCAAACTAACTAGGTATCTAGTCATAACCTTAAGCAATACCATGACTTCCTGCTTTTGTGGGTGTTTCTTATTTTAACGGGTCAATAACATCTCCCATACAGAGCTGTTGAATGCTAGGAAAGCAGAGGTCGGCTTGGCATGGCGCCACATCAGTGAGGACAAATTTAATTCAGTAGACAACTGGGTGCCTCTGGAGATTTATGAGCGGAACAGAAGAATGACATGATCAGAATCATGCCTTGGGAAATAGCAATGGATTAGAGTGGGGAGACACGGAGCGTTCACAGCCACAGTAATCCAGGCAAGAGGTTACGAGAGGTTACATGTGGGAAGACATACCCAAAAAATTAAACATGGTTGTCTGGGTGGTTAGAATCAGGGCAAGTTTTCTTTTCTTTTCTTTTCTTGTTTTGTGTTTCTCTGAACCTAGTGAATTTTCAGTCATAAATATTTACTGCTTTTATAATCATAAAAGGAGGGAGAGCCCTTCAGAATGGAAGCAGAGGACTGTGCAAGAGGAATCTCAAGACTCTACTAGAGTTAGGGAGTGAGAGACAACAGAGAGGGAGGCGCGTCACCGATGACGCCAAAGAGGAAAGGAAAACCGCCTGTCGCTAGAGGAAAGAGCAGAGCCAGATGGAGAAGGAGGGGTAGGTGGATGTGGAAATAATAACGATTTCAGTTAGGGCCACGGTCAATCCAAGGTGACTGACTACACCAGGCTGGGGTTGGAAAGAGTGGTCTGAAGCCAGAAAGGAGTGAGGACTGGAGAGAGTGCTGGATGTCATTTCCTTACGGCTTCTAGTTAGAACCCAGGGATGGACGGCACTGGAAAGAGAGGGCAGACAGAGAAGGGAGAAGGGTTGAGCATAGGCACTTTGGGGCTGCTGTTCTTGGTGGGCAGGACAAGTAAGAGAGACAGAGAGGCGCTAACAGAACAAGGAATGCCATGCCACCAAAGCTAAGAGCACAGGGTTTCCAGAAACAAATGGATGGAATCAATGATGAATGCTCAAGAACTGTGCTGTCTAATATAGTAGCCACTAGCTACGAGTGACTATTTAAACTTAAATTAATGAAAATTAAATAAAACTAAACACTCAGTTTCTCAGTCACACTTGTCACATTTCATGTACTCAATAGCCACATGAGGCTAGTGGCTACCATACTGGGCAACACAAAATAGAACACAGACAGCATCACAGAAAGTTCCACTGAACAGCACTGCTTTAGAGGCATGGAGGCATGGTCTGAGCTGAAGCTAAGGGCTTTGGTATGAGGGGGCCATTGGTGACCTTGAGGAGAGCACTTTCAGAGGAGTGGTGGGTACTCATGTCATATTCTGACAACGCTCCTGAACACGGAATTAAGAAGAGAAGAAGAAGTCTGCTAGTGAAAAGTAGAGCAGAGAAGGTGATTTGTTGCAGCTGTTTCAGGACTATGGGAAAATGAATTTGCTTTGCTTTGCTTTGTTTTGTTTTGTTTTAAACATCAGGGAGTCCCAAGCTTGCATCTAGAGTGAGAAACGTACAGAACATCTGTGAGAGAAGAACAACCTGCTCAGCACCAAGCCCTGTGCTCAGAAAGCCTGGTGGCCAGGGAGCCGGCGCTGGCAAGGGTGCCTATGCTGGGATGACTATGTCATCCTGAAGCTCTCAGTACTTACCAAGGACCCAGCACATAGTAGGCTTTCAGTAACTGTGGGCTGAATAACTAGTTGAGACATCAGAGAATACATCCAAGAAATGAATGCCTGGAGTTCACCTGGTCTGGACACATGGCACTACAGCTCTTGAACTCTGATGGCCATTTAAGTGAGAGAACAGTACCAGCCTCCTTGCCTCATGCCACCCTCTCCAAATGCCCAGGTGTTACATGCTTGCCATGAGCGAGGCTGATCCAGTTCCTCCCATCAGTAATAAGAGCACCGCTTACTGGGGGATGCCATTGTGCATGGCTTTGCCTGTAGATTTCATTCTTTAATCCTCATAGAAACTCTAAGTATGATTCTCATCTTACAGATGAGGAAACTGAGGCTCAAGGAGATTAACATCCCCAAAGTCACTTAGCTAATAAGCAACAGAAGCAGGATTCACACACAAGGCAGACTCCAAATGCTGGTGCCGTGCCTGCTCTATGTTCAGACTTTGGGGTTCCAAGGTTTAAAACTGCAAATGCAGGGGCTGGCCCCATGGCCGAGTGGTTAAGTTCGTGCACTCCGCTGCAGGTGGCCCAGTGTTTCATCGGTTTGAATCCTGGGCATGGACATGGCACTGCTCATCAGACCACGCTGAGGTGGCGTTCCACATGCCACAACTAAGAATATACAACTATGTACCGGGGGGCTTTGGGGAGAAAAAGGAAAAAAATTTTAAAAATCTTAAAAAAAAAAAAAACTGCAAATGCAGTGCGATGACAAAAATGTTTTAAAAAAAGTAGCAGAGGAAGAAAGATCAGAAGAGGAAGTGTCTAAATGTGGTTTAATAACCGTTACAGTTGAAGGACTGTGTGAGAATTCTTTTCTCTTTTCTCATTGTCCCAAACTTACTTCAATGTGCAAATATCACTTTTATAGCAAAACCTAATAAATCCAATCCCTCACCAGTTCTTCTGCTATTTTTCCATTTTTAGCAAGTGAAATAATTTACGTGCATCACTTCACTCTACTACACTCCCATCCTCCCCACAGTTAGTGCCCTCTGAGTTCTCGGGAAGGCAGGAACGCCCTACAACTAATCTTGACAGTCCCGGAAACGATCACCCAGATAATTTTCCACCTAACTTACATCCTAAGGGAATGCCAATGAACGACAATGCCAGTAGGTACTATTAAAAACTCTATAGGACCATATAGATCACCTTCTCTCTACATTTTCTTTAAATCTATCCATTCAGTCTTATTTTCCATCACTTGAATTCCCCCATAATATATTCTGAACTCCTGTGACAATATAATTTGGGCAAATCTGAGAATTTTGGGGAGTGCTCACCAAGACCAAACAATCTAGTAATAAGTAAATATGGATACACTAGCAATATGTTTTTTGAAAATCCAAAGTCAAGTAAGTACTAATTAAAATAGAGACTTTTTCTGGAACTGGTGTAGGGTTTGGTGTGAGGAAGCACAGGGAGAGGAGGATGTTGACGAACTTTTCATGAACACATATCTGATTCTTAGGGCACAAGATCTCAGAGACGGACGCCAGAACCTTGGTCTAGGTCACTCTGCCTGCCGTAAGATTCTGCTGATTGCTTCTACTCTGAGGAGGAAGGATGCTTCAGGGTCTGTGGCAAAGGTGGGCAGTTGCCTCCCTACATCCATTGTCCCTTCTTCCTTAATAACAGATTCCTACTTTGATTTGGGGGAGCAGTGAATCCAGCTAAAAGCACACATTTCCTAGCCTCCCTTGCAACTGGGGGTAGCCAATGATGTGGAAGCAGAAGTTGACGAGCGGGGCCCTAGAGAACCCTTCAAACAGAATTGAATCAACTAAGAGGATCTCTTTTTGCTTCTCCTCTTCTCCCCTTTGTCTGGTCTCAAATTAAGACATGATCCCTGGAGCCCCAGTCACTGTCTTGTGATCTTGAGGATGGATACCATTCACTAAGGTTGAGGGAGCAGAAAAACAGAAGGAGCTTGGATCCCTGATGACATTGTGGAACCACATCCCTGCTCTGGCGGATGCTCTGCCCACCTCTGGACTTCTTACAGGTGAGAGAATAAACCCCTACATTTGTTTAAATCACTACAGTTAACAGTGTTGGTTATTTGCATGCAGATATAATTCCTAATGCATCCAGGTCATTAGGATGTATTAGATAAAAGTTGATTAATTTGGTAATAGAATGTATGGCCCTAGATCTATCCATAAAACTACACCACAGAAAAATGTACAAACTTAACTTTTCATTTTTAAATTATTATGTGTAATCATCAAAGTAAACTAAGGCTAGTAATAAATATAGCTAAGATTTATTAAACACTCATTATGTTCCAAGAAGTTTGCTATGTATCTCACATACGTCACCTCACTTACTACTCATGCCATGAGGTAAGTACTATTATTATCAGTAGAAGAAACTAAAGCTTGAGGGGGAGAGCAGGGTTACATCAATTTGCCAAGAGCAAGTATGTGGCACAGCCTCTCAAGCAGACTGACACCAGAGCCCAGAGCTTGAGCAACTGTGCCGTAAAAGGGAAAAGAAAGGATCTAATCAGAAACACCAAGGATACCTTGTAGACTGTGTAAGAGCACACTGTATAACCTATACAATTAAATTTTCAAGAAAAACTGAACTCATGGAAAACTAAGTTTGAAAAAGTTGTCCAAACATAACTACCAATAAGTCATACAGATACAGATATACGATTTCTTATGCACTGATGTCACGCAGTGAGGACACAACATCACTTTTGTAAAATTCTTGCAAAAAATGTATAAACTCAGTCTTATCATGCAAAAACACCAGATAAATCCAAATTGAGAGACATTCTACAAAATAACACACTTATCGAAAGTGTCGGGTCATGAAAGACAGGAGAGATTGAGAAACCAGAACAGATTGGAGGAGATTAAGGAGACACAACAGCTAACTGGAATGTGGGATCCTGGACTGGATCCTGGAACACAAAAAGCATTAAAGTGGTAAATTTCAAATAAGGCCTGTAGTCTAGTTAGTAGCATTGTACCAACGTTAATTTTCTTATTTTGATAACTGTACTATGGTTATTTAAATTGTTAACGTTAGAGGAATCTGGGTAAAAAGTATACATGAACTCTATTATTTTTGCAACTTTTCTGTAAGCCTAAAATTATTTGAAAATAATTTTTTTTAAGTTTTCCAAAAATTACTGCCTAAACGAAGTTAGATCCAGATACAGAGTTGAATTGTTTCCATCTTTCAAGGAATATTCTCATGGTATATAAGAATATCGGTATGATATAAACTGTTCTAGAGCATAAACACAATGGAAAGTGTCCCAATCAATTGCATAAAGTTAATATAAACCTGATATTAAAATCTGGCAATACCACCTCAAGACAAGAAAACTATTGTCCAGTCTCATGAATACAGATTCAAAAATATTAAATAAAATGTTAAAAACTTAAAATCAGCAACATATCTAAAAAAATCATCATGACAAAGTATGTTTAATTCCAAGGATACTCTAATGGCTCATATTAGGAAATTTATTAAAAGTATAGGTCAAATGTATTTGATAACATTCGTCACTCATTCCTGATTTTGAAAACCACACCTATTAAGCCAGAAATAAAAGGATGCTTTAACATCGGCTTCAAGAGAAGAAGTCAGAAGTTGAAGTATCACCAGTGCTATATATTATTCTGGGGGCTCTTGCCATTGCAATAAGGAAAGAAAAGGATACAAAACATTCAACCATCAAAATGGAGAAAAAACTGTTATTATTATTTGAAAGTGATATAAAAACCATTGGAACAGAGGACTTAATATGTGAAATTCTTGCAAACTAGATAAAGGAAAACACAGCTTTTCTATATAACAACTGAAGAAGAAACTTCAAACCTTTGCTTATGGACATAAAAAGAAATTCAAACAAATAAAATGATTTAGAAGTTAGATGTGCAGGGTTGACAAGGATATAGGAAAACAGACAAGCTCATACATTGTTGCAAAAGTATAATTTGGTAAACCTCTTTAAGGGGTAACTTAGCAATATCCACCAAAACTTAAATGCACATAACCTTTGACCCAGAAATTCTACTCCTGGAAATTTATCTTACAGATAATATATATATAAATATATATATAAGTGAGTGTGTGTGTGTGTGTGCCACACATGCATATGCAAGGCCACCCAATATAGCATTGTTCCTAATAGCAAAAAGCTGGGAACACCACAAATATGGGAAAATAAGAGGCTGATTAAGATGACAAATTGTCATTATAAAATACTATGTAGCCATACTATAAATAGAATGATCATTTTAATGAAAAATATTCTTTGTAAAATATATTTTTTTATCCAATAGGATATACACACTTCTAAATATCAATGTACTTTTATCTGGGTGGCAGAATTATGGTAATTTATTTTCTTCTTTGCTTTCCTGTTTCCCAAATTTTCTACAATACTCATGTATTGTAATTAGCAGGGACTAGTAATACAAGCTTTATCTGTAGATGAAAGGAATTCCAGTAGCTAATACTTGTGTTGCAATTGCCCATTTATAATGTGCATTCACATGCATTGCCTCCAAATTCTATATTTGCAATTGCAATCTTGCAAAACTCAGAATAAAAGTTTCTCATTTGTCACCAGTCTATACCATTATACCAATGAACTCAATACTGTAGCCAATAATGTAATTACATTCTGATATTGGGTCAAGAAGAGAAAACACTAGTCTTCTGTGTAAAGAAGGAAAAACATGATCACGACAGGAAGGAGCGAAAAAATGGGTATGTATCCTGCAAGCCTCAGATTTCCAATTTTATCCAGACAGGAGGCAGAGGCTACATTTGTTTCACTAACTTTTCTTTACCCCCCTGAGAAGTATATTTTATCATCTGTTTGTGCACAATGATATACTGCTTTAGTAAACTAAGATATCAGAGCAGGAAACCAAAGTATATGTTTTAAGGTTTAGATCTTGTCTAACTGTATCTGAACAGCAAGAACTGGGAAGGGGCGCTCAGCACAAGCATGCCATCTGTAACATGCGCACTTACAGCTCCTCTATAACAGCCAGGGTGCGGTCTCCGAGAAAACGTTCCATAGCCCTACAGGGTCTACTTCAGAGAGAGCCCTAACCACATCTGGGGGAAAACGCTTTGTACCTGTGATCTTGATGGCCTCCTTAAACACCCTGCATCCAAAGAAACTTGGGAACTTCCCCAGGTCCATTTCAATCATATATGTTGGTGGCTTTCAGACTTCTACGTATACAGAAGAGGACTAAGGAGCAGTAATCTGGAAGGAAGTGGGGCTCAGAGCAGTGGCTTTCAAAGTTGTTTACTTCACTTTACAGTAATGGTTATTTTATTTATTCCACAGTGTGGCCCATGACAAACATATGTGTAACATGCATAAATATATACACACGAACATGCAATTATATTACCGAAATAAAAGTTTTATAAAGCAATACTTATGCTACATGTGACACACTTCAACATGTTCTATTCTATTACATTGATATTTCTAATCTATTCCGTTCTGTTAAAAATTCTGCCCAAATCTCACTAAAATTATTCCAACAGCCCATCATGATGACAACCTCCAGTTGGAAACAGACCAGGCAGGGTCCTTAAGGCCTGGATTTATGATCCCTTGGAGCGCTCAGCTCACTCCCAGACAAATCACTCGGCACCGGTGATCAGTACTGGTATCTTTTTGCTCTAGTTGAGTTCTCGGAGAAGAAAAGCTTGAGAACTTACGAGAAGTCGTGGGAGTGTTCAGAATTACAAATTTCTAAAATCCTATTTATGGAAATCAAGTCCATCGAGGTAACTCAAATTATTGGCGCTTTCTCTTTCTCACAACCCCTTTTTGATGCCCTAGCAGGGGGAGGGGAACCGGAAGCGGAGTTACCGTAGGAAGAACTGTTGAAGAGTTCGATGTTGAAGAAGGCGTAGTCTCCGCTGGTCATCCCGTGCCTGTGCGCTGCCAGCATGATGCCCCGGATGGTGTCGCTGCTCGCACACATGATCACCACTGGGAGGGAGGAACAAACAACACGCGTGAGACGCCCCTTCACAGAGGACAGCGAGGGCGCTGAAACCAGTGGGGGCCGCCTGACAAGAACAGGGTACTTACCTAAGTCCTTAAGTAGCTCAGAATTACATAGGGAAAGAACAGTAACTTTACAGTGGAGAACTCCAGCGGTGGCCGCCATAACAAAGCGATGCAAGCCAACATCACCACCCGTGGGAACAGACTCATGAGCCTCCTAAGGTAATACACCCAGGGCCAAAGACGTCAAAATGGGCAACCTGAATCTAATCAGAAGGAAGCAGCCCCAAAGCCAGCTTGGGGAACAGAGTGTGGAATAGTGGGCCTATGCTCTCTAAAAGGGTCAATTTCGTGAAAAACGAAGTCAGGCTGAGGAAACGTTCTAGACTGAGAGAGACTTAGAGGAACAGAAAACTGAATGTAATGTGTGATCCCGCACTGGACCCTGGACCTTAAAAAATAATAATAATAAAAGTGTTGCCTTATAAAGGGCATTATTGAGACAACTGGAGAAATCTGAATAAGGTCTGTTAATTAGATAATAGTATTGCATTTGTGTTAGAGTTCTTGCTTTTCAAAATTATACTGTGGTTATATAAGCGAATGCCCTTGTTCTAAGGAAACACACACTTGCGTATTTCAGGGTAAAGAAGCAGGATGGTTGTACTTACTCTCAAATAGTTCATAAAAAGATAATATCAGTGTGTGTATGTATTGAGGGGGAGAGAGGATTTGGAGTGATAAAGCACATGTGGCAGAATGTTAATTTGTAAAAATCTGGGTGAAGGCTATACAGAGGTTCTTTATACCTTCTTACATCTTTTCCAAAAGTGTAAAGTTATTTCAAAATAAAGTTTTTTGAAAAAAGTACTTCAACTAAATCACCAGATTTGCCCAATTTAAGGCAGTGAAGAGTGTCACTGCTTTTTATACTTAATAGCATGGTAAATACATTTTCCTGAAAAAGCAAACCAGATGGTTTTAGGGAGAGCATTCATTTAGCAAATCAGAGGATGCAATGAGTGGAATAGGTTTTCTGCTGTCTGACTTTTGAACCCTTTTTCTCAAGCTGCCTCAACATCTATAGGAAATCGTTAACAAGATTCCAGCCCCCTCCTCATGTTCTCTCAGTTTATAGCCACACTGTCAGATTTGAGAGGCTTTAAGCAGCTCCCGAGTATGGTTGCCCGCCACAAAGGGGTACAACAGGCTGGAGTGAAGTGGGGACCTGGCCATTATCCAGTTAATTGGATCGCTGTTGATGGCTCCCAGGCCCCAGGACGGGGACCACTGTGTTCTGCTGCATACACGGAGGAGAGGAGACCCAGAGAGGCCTGGGCGCCATAACCACGTTCTCGTCATGCATGCCAGCCCTCCGACATGCGGGTGCTGAAAGATGTAAAACAAACTTCAGGCTGTGCCAAAGCTGCCTTGGCAAGCCACGTGGAGGGGCAGCCGCTCGTGGATATTTAGTTTACTGCTCATGTTAATTCAAAGCGTTAGATCATGACTCTGACATTTCTTACTACCAGAGGACTTGGTGTACAAGGTGAAAGCTCTGGACAAGTTTTTAAAACAATCCAAACTCGTACAGATCTATAACTGTGGGATTAGGTGTTGTTTGTGACTGGAGATACGGTTTTATATTTGGGATAAATAGTCAAATTCCAAGATGCCTCAGTGAGGAAGCTTTCGAAGAAACTTCTCCTTACTTGTTATGACTTAGATCCTTGTTTTAATTTGGATAAGGGGCTGAGACTGGTCAAGTTCGAAGAGCGTGGATTCCGAGAGTGGGCAGCTCCAGGACGCTCCAGGAAGCACTGGTGGACTGGCCCCTGCAGCCATCATCATTTTTTGATCAATTGATCATTGTCTGGAGTCTGGCTCTAACCCCCCAGACACAGAACTTGCTTCTGTCGGCATGTAAAGAGGAGAGTCACTGCCTGGGGGCAGAGTGCCAATAACCTAACTCAGATATTTTTAGATAATCTGAAATACAGATTACTTAATTTCAGTGAGGACCAGAATGTTTGTATCAGTGAGGACACAACATGTTTGTGTCAACATGTACCTGGGCATGCTAACTGAGGAGCCAAATTAGGATGTTAGTGAGGATGAAATCAGAATCAGGGACATCAGTAGGAGGATTCAGGTATCCAAAGACATCAGGCCTTGATAACCCTAAGCATCCAGCTGAGAGCTACACCTGGCCCAGGACCAAACAGGCTGTGTCCTCAGGCTGGAGCAAGGCTTCCCTAAGTCCTGGATGGGCTCTGCCCAACACTGACCTTGCTCTCACTTCTTTTTCTGTTTTTACAGGCCTGGCCCATCTTCTTCCCTCTATCCTCATCACCACCAAGACCAACCCCTTCTGCTGGACACATTCCTTCTTTGAATGTCAGTACCTGCTTGGACTGAGTCAAAGTGACCCAGAGCAGCATTGTGTCTATCTGAGCAGACTTTGATTTCTTTAGATCTCATCCATTTTGTGTTGACCATGCAGTTCAACTCTCAAAAGGAAACCCTGACTTCCAAGTTCATAGGCAGGGTATTGTTTTTCTTCCATAAAACAAACCCATAATGCACATTATCGTCCAGTTTAAGTTGCAGCAAGCATTTAAGGACACTCACAAAACAGTAAGAATGCAGAATCCTTCTAGATTTGTAGGATGCTACCTAATCTGTTATAGCTGTTTTATTCATGCCAAATTCAACAGCAAGTATTTTTAGCAATCTATCAGAAGGTCTAAAATACTTTTCACTGAAATAGCTTTCTCTTCCTACTCATGTTTCATCAGTTGATATAACAACAAATTAAATTATGTACTTATGACAAATAAGCACAACTGGCATAAACAGATTTGGGGACAACTCTTGGAAAGTATATGGACAAGTGTGAGAAGTGTGGACATACTCAAGAGAAGTACGCGAGTTACCAGTGTTCATCAACAGTCAACACAGTTTATGGAGAAAGACAGAGCATCACTAATCCTGCAAGCTGCTTAAGTGGAGGCCAGTTAAGACAACTTCTTATGATCTCACTTATATGTGGAATCTAGCAAACAAAGGAACAAACAGAACTAAACAGAAACAGACTCTTAATACAGGAAACAAACTAGTGGATGCCAGAGGGGGAAAGGGTTGCAGGGAGCGGGTGAAATAGGTGCAGGGGATTAAGGGGTAAAAAATTTCCAGTTATAAAATAAATAGGTCATGGGGATGTGGTGTACAGCATAGGGAGTATAGCCAATAATATTGCAATAACTTTGTATGTTGACAGATGGTAACTAGACTTAGTGTGGTGATCATTTCATAATGTAGATAAATAGCGACTCACTCTGATGTACACCTGAAATGGAATATTATTCAGCCTTAAAAAGGAGTGAAATTCTGACACATGCGACAGCATGGATGAACCTGGAAGACATTATGCTAAGTGAATAAGCCAGTCACAAAAAGACAAATACTGCACGATTCCACTTATATGAGGTACCTAGCGCAGTCAAGTTCATAGAGGCAGAAGGAGAATGGGGGTTGCCAGGGGCTGGGGGTGCAGGCAATGTGGAGTTAGTGTTTAATGTGCACACAATTTCAGTTTTGCAAGATAAAAATAAGTCTGGAGATGGACAGTGGTGATGGGTTCACAACAGTGTAAATGTGCTTAATGCCATTGAACTGTACACTTAAACATGATTAAGATGGCAAATTTTATATTATGTGTATTTTGCCACAATTAAAAAAAGAAAAAGTGGAGGGAAAAGCAATTTCTGCTGTATTTAGGTATATTTAAATATATAAATACTAACTTTTTTTAGTCAAATTGTTAAATTTTGGACAGGGGGAATGATGGTGTGATTTGAAGTTTCTGGATAGACTTTTCATCATTCTGCTCTATTTTTTCCTCCTGGTCAAAGAACTTGTGACGTTCCATGTCATCCTCCACTATCTGATTCTCACAGTGCCTCTGTAAGTGGCTTCTCCCCATTGCAACACGTTCCTGAAATCACTGAGAACAGCAGAGAGAAGTGCAAAGGGGTAGCTGTAGAAGTCACTTCAGAGAGCCAAAAACACTCTAAGTAGCAAAGGTGAGTTAGGGGAATGTCTTTCTCCCAGTCTCAGGTTTCCATCTGGAGCAACGTCCAACAGGGTGACACTCCTCATCTCTCAACGTGTCTTCATCTATCCCTCTCCCCCACCTCCCTGGAGGAAAAGGAGTGCGTTGTCAGATTGGTGAAACTAGAAGAAACCACAGGGCATACTGGACTCAGCCTCTCTTCCCTCCTCTTTGGGGTTTGTCTGCTTGCAGAGAGCGCACGTTATGGGTGACTTCTGTCATGTGGCAAGGGGCCTGTCCTGGAATGGGGGTCTGCAGCGCTATTTGTGATTTACTGGATGACCGTGACTAATTCTAAGGGGAAATAATAGCAAGGAGGCCCTTTTGGTGACAGATCTAGATCCATATTCTCCAATAGGTTTTATCAGTGATAAAAACAGTATTTTCATATTGTCCATCTGACTCCTGCATCCATCTTATATTTAAGTCTAAACTTAGAAGGGAAAAGAGATCTTACTTTGTGGAAGCAAAGCAAGATATGCCATACACTTCAAACTGAAAATATGATAGCAGAAATTAAAAACTAAAACTCAGAGGCCAGCCCCAGTGAGCTGGTGATTAAGTTCAGTTCAGTGTGCTCTATTTCAGCGGCCCGGGTTCAGTTCCCAGGCACGAACCTACACTACTCGTTTGTCAGTGGCCATGCTGTGGTGGTGGCTCACAGAGAAAAAGAGGAAGATTGGCAGCAGATGTTAGCTCAGGGCAAATCTTCCTTAGCAAAAAAAAAAAAAGAAGAAGAACCTCAATATAGTAACTTTGGGGGTAGTCAAAGAAATATCTAAGTGAGAGAAATTTTTTCAAAAAAGAGAGGTGGTAAACAGGAAAAAAAGGATAAGAACAGTAGTGTCTCAATCCAGGAAGACTAACATCCAAACAAAACAAATTCTAGAGAGAGAGAACAGAGAAAATGAAGGGGATAAAAGACATAATTTAAGAAATTTTCCCAGAACTAAAAGACGTGAGTTTCTGAACTGAAGAGGCTTACCCTACAATATCGTAACATGCATAAAGCAAAATAACTGGCATGAAAGTACATGATAATGAAAGGTTAAAACATTGGGAGCAAAGAGAAGGTTCTGAAAAATTCTAGAAAAAGAAATAGATAAACAATAGGTCAAGAATCTGCATCAATTCAAGCTTCCT
Organism: Equus caballus; assembly: GCF_041296265.1. NCBI lineage: Eukaryota > Metazoa > Chordata > Mammalia > Perissodactyla > Equidae > Equus > Equus caballus. Next base: position 46,526,865 of record NC_091704.1, read on the forward strand.
AATAGCAACACTGGAATTTAGAAGACAATCCTTCAAATTCTGAGGGAAGATGATTTCCAACCTACAATTGTATAATTATGTATAAGGGTAGGAGGAAGAAATTTTCAGTCGTGAAAGGTCTCAAACTTTAACTCTCATCCATCCTTTCTCAGAAAGCTCCTGGAGGATGTGCTCCACCAAAACAAGAGTATAAACCAAGAAAGAAGAACACACAGGGATCTAGTCCGAGAGAGAGAGAGGCGATGGGAGTTGCAGGAGGGTGTTGAAGAAAGAACCCAGAGTGACAACTGTGCAGCATGCTTAGAAAATAACCAAACTGGAACAACACAGGAGGCTTAAAACAGAGAATTGGTAGATGATTTAGTTATAAGCCCATAGGAAACTAAGCAAACAAAAACAGAATTTGTTTTTAACCTCAAGGAAAACAAGTAGGACAATAAAGAAAATGTCATCATAGTAGTCTATACAGCTCAGCTACAAGTAGGATTCAGAAGGTGATAATAATATAGACACTGAACACCGAGCTAACTAAATGTTTTGACACACCATGTTGGAAGGATGACTGGAAGGAAAGCTTGAGTGTGTGGTTAACAGGCAGTAAAAGAGAACTAAGTCATCATCTTCCCTGGGATGACAAGAGATAAGACCCAAAACCGAAAAAATCAAAAGTAACATGTTATGTAGAGGTGTGAAGTCAAATACTCACAGAAACAGCTACAAGAGTTGAAAACAGTTGCCTCTGGGAAGTAAGAAAGGGGGAGTGGGAGATGGGAAACTCTTGCTCCTAAAAAGACTTGTGTCACGTCTTCCCCTGCTGTGTGTTAGTTATTTTACACTTATCGTGGGTTCTTTGCTTAAACGGTCTACTGATCAACCACAGGGTCATTTACTCCAGCCTAATTCTAAAAATAAATGACTCTTGTGCTGATTAAGTATTGTTATCTCTACAGTTGTTGTGCAGGCCCAGATTAATGACATATTACTAACTAAAAGGATAAAACTACAGCCCTTCATACAAAAATGTTTGTGTGTACAATACTTCTAGTTCTGCATCTTATAAGGTGTATAAACAAAACAACTACTGGCTTTTATTGCTTGAAAATAATATTTGTTTTTAAACTTGCCTTTTTAAAAATAAATTGATCATTGAGTGTGGAATACTGAGGGCAGTAGATGAGGGTATGAGGGAATCCATTTTAAATAAAGGTCATTATTTTTAAAAATAATATATACTCAGGTGTGTGTATTCTGGTGATACTATATATTAGCGAAAGACATGAGAGAAACAAAATTTTTTAATTATTGACTTTGATGGAAAATCCCTGAAATGAATGATTAATATCCCTCAGTTTTTCATTCTGCAGTACAGCAGATAGCCAAATGGTATTTTTTAGTCATATTATTATTTGGGAGGGTGGCATCATCAGGTTTTACCCTGTGAGAGAGTCAAACATTTGTGATCTGATTTTAAAGATGAATTTAAGTCCAAAACAGTGCTAAAAATGTAATCTCCAAAAGGGGTAAACTCTCTAGTTCTATGAAGTTTCATATGGAATTTTCTTTTTTTGAGGAAGATTAGCCCTGAGCTAACATCTGCCGCCAATCCTCCTCTTTTTGCTGAGGAAGACTGGCCCTGAGCTAACATCTGTGCCCATCTTCCTCTACTTTATATGTGGGATGCCTACCACAGCATGGCGTGCCAAGCAGTGTCATGTCCCCACCTGGGAGCCGAACCGGTGAACCCGGGCCGCCAAAGCAGAACATGCAAACTTAACCGCTGCACCACCAGGTGGGCCCCTGGAATTTTCAAAGACAAAAATATGGTCGGGTACGTTTTTACACTTAAGTGAGCACAAATCACAACCACTTAATGTCAATTTGATGAGGCCTGATTGTCATCTGCCTCACTAACAGAAGAGGAAATTCAGCCTTAGAGAAGGTGAGTGACTTGCACAGGCCACACAGCAGCTGAATGGAGACCCCAAATCCAGAACATCTACTCAGCCCAGGGGTCTTGCCCCCAGGCCTGCCCTCTCCTTCTGGTAATGGGGATTATCATCATATATGTAAAATATAATAAAACCTCACGTTTACTGAGCACTGAGTATGCATCTGGCATAGTTCCAGTGCATTCTGTGTGTTAACTCATTTAATCCTCCCAGCGTCTCCAAGATGGGAGTACCCCGACTACCCCCACTTTACCCGAGAAGCCGAGGTAAAGAGGTTTAGTAGCAGCCCAGGCTTCCTGCCAGTGAATGCCTGAGCCAGGACAGGCGCTCCGCACATCCAACTCCACTGAACCCCTCTACTGAACCCCGATTTAACCCATTAATCGCTTATAGGGAAGTAATGGTGATTAGTAAAAGATGAAAGATCCCCAGAGAGCTTTGTATCCAGCCACTTTCTCTCCAGAGAGTAGCGAATTTCGGTGGGCCGCGGGCTTAGGCAAGAAACTATTTTATTTTCCACTTCTGAACATCTGCCAAGTCGCTGTTGGAAATATATTTTAGAGTAAGAATGGGAACCTTATCACCTGTAAAACATGCAGGTCAGCTGAGCAAACTGTCACCACTAAATCCAAACTTGGAAGAAAAGAAAAAAAGCAAAGAGACTTGGGAACATGTAATTAAAAAATCATGAGCAGCAGCAGACTGTGGCCCAAGCTTTCTGAAGTCCCCAGGCCCACCAGGGCACTGACGCCCTCACTCCCCACTGGCCTCAGCCACACCATTGTGAGGCTGAGGGGCATGGTGGCCAAGATCTGCCCTCATCTGGGCCGACGATGAATCCCAGGCCACGTGTGCAGGGGTCACTGCCCGCATGGAGCCCTCCACGGCGGCGGCAGCACAGACGCGCTGGCAGACCGCGGATCTCGCCCGTAGGGGGACACACCCCCATCGCCAGCCGCTCCAGCGAAGTCTCCGACTCTTAGCTCCAGGCCCTCAAACGCTGAGAGCTAAAGAATCGGCTTCCGGGGGGAACAGAGCAGCCCAAGGTCTGCAGGGGTCTACAGTAACCTGGGGACTGAGAAAAGGGAGAGAAGTAGATGTGGGTTTCTCAGCTGGGCGTGGCGAGTCCGCAGCCGTTGGATACAAGTGCCCTTTTTCATCATCAGCAAAGCCGGCGCCCCGCCTGCTTGGCTGGCAGGGAATCGGCGCAGACAGCCTGGAGTTCGAACGCTTAAAATTTGGCCATGCATCCCCACTGTCAACACCTCCCGCCTCTGCGCTCTAAAGAGTGCGTTCACTCCGAATCCAAGGTGGCCAAATTGGGAAGAGGGACGGCCGCGGCGCCATCCTCCGTGGCGCCTCTGCCCATTCCCACCTGTTCCAGAGGCCCCCCAGCCTCCGGCTGCGCTGCCTCCCACCGGCAGCGCCCAGGTGGGAGCCCCACTCCTGACTCAGCCCCTCTCCCCTTGGGTCCCCCCTCGTGGTGTCGTGGGGAGCTTTGCCCAAATTGCGCCAGCGACAATCCAGGCGCGTGCGCGCCGAGGGGAAGCCGGGGCGAGATTCCCCGAGCGTTGTGCACGCCAAACCTGACACCCGGAAAGAGGGAACTGCGCTACGCTGGGATCTCAGCCCGCCTTCCGGCAGTGTGCTCCACAGTACAACCGGCCGCACCCGGGGCTTCCGCGCTTACGTATCCGCGACCACCCGCTTCTCCTCCCGCTCCCTGTAGCCAGAGCCACCATCCTCAGCCTTGAACTCTTTGTCCAGTTTGGTGGTTATTCGAACCGTCACAGACCCGCGGAGAAAACTTGGGGGTCCCGTGGAAAGGAGGTTCAGTGCTGCTTCTCCAGCGCGCGCTTTCGCAAAGCCTCGCTCCTGACGCTTTAGAGACCGTGATGCCGAACGCGCTGGGGAAAGTGAGTGTCGCCTGAGTCCAGACACAGAGAGGCATTTTTGGTACAAACCACAGGAGCTCGTTTATAAAGGGCTAGAGGGGCCATGGAAGGAATAAGAAGGGCGATACAATGAGCCTTTTAAAGAACGCTGGGATCTGTGGAAGGAGCAGCCAGGCAACCCCGAGACCCCAGCTAGCCAAGTGGCGGCGCGCTCGCTGTAGCGCGTCTGCATGCACTTCCGTACTAGGAGAGGGCGCACGTCGGGAAACGACCGGGTAACAAGTTCTTTCGGCCTCTGCACGCTTTCACACCCTGGCTGGGGCAGGGCACTGGGAGTGAGCCCCTAATCGTCAGCCCGGCGCCAGTGAAGGGGAAGCGAGGAAAAAATACTCAGGCGGCACCTGTCAGACCTGGGCATGGGCACACGGAAACTACGGGCTCAGATGCCCCTCCCCCAGGTTCCATCACCTCCCCAGGACCCTCTACGTACACCCCGCGACCGCAAGGAGCGGTGGTCAAAGGTCGTCGCAGCCAGGCAGCGCATACCCAGGGGAGACCCCATGCGCGCCCTCCCCAGGTCTTCAGTGCCGCAGGGGGTAGTGCGGTCTGCAGAAGAGCGGACCGCTGTGTAGGGAGAGTCGCAGAGAGCGGTTGGGTTAGGGCCGGGGGACAGGAGCGCGCTTCTGCTCACCTCGCTCACTGGCCTGGATGTAGCGCACGATGTCGTCCAAGTCCAAGTCTTTGGTCTCATCGAAATTGTAGGCGGACGTGTGCAAGCCCTCCTCCTGGAAGACCTCGTGGACCCCCTCGAGGGTGAAGTAGCAGTTCCGCTCCAGCCTGTCGTCGCTGTAGACCAGCGCGGCACGGCTCCACTGGTGGTGACGGAACAAGGCGAGCATCATCTCGCCCATCTTGGAGTACGCGGGCGCCACGCGCGTGAGGTGTGAGTATTCAGTGTCCTTATGCTGGAAGCCGGCGGCCAGTGCCCCGGCCGACAGCATGGGCAGGTCCCAGTGCGCTGCAAGCCGGGCCACCGGTGCCGCCGCATACTCGCACACCGGCCCCAGGATAAGGTCCGGCTTGGCGCCCCGCGCCGCCGCCACGCGGTCCACCAGGCTGAAGAGTGCGCGGTTGCCGCAGTCTGAGTCTTCGTAGGCCACCTGGAAGCGAGTGCCGGGTGGCAGAAGCCGCCGCCCGGTCCCGTTGCCCTCCACGCTGCGCAGCGCGTATTCGATGGCCGGCCGCACCCGGGCCAGGGAGAACAGGTACGAATCGTCTTGGGGCAACAGCACCAGCACCTCGATCTTCTGAGGCGGCAGTGCCTCTCTCTCCCGGCGCCCGCCGCCCGGGCCCGCGCCCCCGCCGCCACCGCCACCCGTGCTGCCAGCCAGCAACGCCCAGCTGAGCAGGACGCACGCGGACAAAGTGAGCACCAGCAGGGACGGCATCGTGCCGCAGGAAAGCGCCTACCCTCGCTGCTGACTCGCCCTCTGCCCCCCACCCACCCTTCCTCTTTCCTCCCCACTCTTCTCTCCCAGGTCCCTGCGCCCCCTTGGGCGCTCTAAGAAAACAGAATACCCCCTCCACTAACTTGCCAAAAGATAGAGAGGAAGAGTCCTTCTTTGCAATCTCACTCGTTTTTAAAAAAAAAAAAGAAGAAAGAAAGAAAGAAAATAAAAGAAAAAGAAGAAAAAGTTCACCGGGTGTAAACCTGTATGCCTGCAATATATTTATATATATACTTATAAATATATATATTCGTCCTCCCTTTATATATACTATTTTGCTCAGAGATGGCTTCCTATTTGGGCGTTGCAAAGATTGCTTTTGAAAGCGTATTTGTAAAAGAAAAAAAAGTTAGACTTGTCCCAGTGCTTGTAATTGACGGTGCATCTCCCTCGCGTTTGATCTCATTGATTCGCGCCGGTTCCTGGATCCATAGCCCGCGTTTAAATAGCGTGGCAGCGGCGGAGCGTGTTACCACACATGGCGCGCCGAGGCCGGCCTTGTATTTCCAGCGGGTGGGGGTGGGGGGGCTGGGCTGGGGGAGCCTGTCATTAACATTCTTACATCAGGGCTCCTCCCCGCACCCCTACCCTTCCCACCCCTCCCCTGTCCCTAACCCCCACTCCTCGCCAGCCCTCCGCATTTTCCTTAAAGCCGCAGTGGCCCACTTCAGCAGGGGCAGGAGCCCGCACCGCACCGCCTCCGGGGTCCCCGCCTCTCCCCCGCCCCGCACGCGGCAGCGCTCTCTCCTGTTCCGGGCTTTAAAAAGGAAATGTTGGAAAGTAAAGAAATGCGCGCAGGCACACATACACCGTGCAAAAAAAAAAGCAAAACACAAAAGGATTAGAGAAAGGGGGTGGTCCTAGAAATTGGTAGCTTCGTTGCAAAATTCCGCAGGTCCTGCTCCCTCTCACCTCTTTCGCACTCCGGCCACATTACCTCCTGACGCGCCAACTCTGGGCAGGCACCCGACCTTTCTGTCCCCTGGCGCAAGGTCAGGGAACAGGGACAAAGGTCCCAGTGCAGACGGCTCGATCGCCGACCTGGAACGTCCAACTAGCCCGGGCGTTAACTGGCGCCCATCCTTCTCCCGCCCTCCTCCTTTTCGCGCCAGGCTTCTCCCCCCCCCCCGGCCAAGCGGGTTCGCGCTGGAGTCGCAGCGTTGCGGGGACTCCAGCGTCCCCGCGCGCAGACATTCCGCGGGCGCATTGCGAGCAGAAAAGCGAAACTTGTTGCTCCCAGAGGCGGGAGAACGATTCCGCTTCTGGAGGTGGCAAAAGGCTTGAAAAGCATCTCCAAGGCGTCCTCTGGGCTTTGTTTGCTAAACCAGGTAACTAAATAAAGCGATCTTCTCCCTAAATCGATACTCCGAGGGTCCCCTGGGTGCACGCGCACGCTCCGGTCCAGCCCCTGCGCTCGGAAATCCAGCCGCTTCTCCTCGGGGGCGCGCTAGACTCTGTGCTCGCGGTTCTGGAAAGCGAGAGGTCCTGCGTCGGAAACCCAGTCCAGCCGCTGGTCACATCCACAACAGCAGTGGAGACAAGAGATGGAACAGAGATGGAAACGGCCGTGAGGAAGTCCGTGGCCAGAGGAGCCTTGCCGGGGTCCTCCGCGCTTCAGGGCAGGTTCGAATGGAACTTGACCCTCTGAACGTGCTAACACCCCGAGGTCATTTGCGATGTGAACTGCTATAGTGGACGGGAGGATTCTGACACTTAAGTCCCGCAAATTAAAATAAATTGAAAATGTTTTTAAGTGGTCTTTCATTTGACTGGGCGTCCCTGTCCACGGATTTCTATTAGTCTTAGACCAGCGCCCTCTTTCGGCAGAAACTTGAAGCCGACTCGTATCCCCAGTGCCGCCTCCCCAGGCGCTGCGTATGTTTTTGTTGTTTAAGCCGAGGCCTGAGAGAGCAAGACCTCTCACCTGTGACGGTGAGAAGGCAAATGGGGGTTTCCAGAGATGTGGCAACTTCAGGCGCCAGCGTCGGTCGCTATGAACGGCACCCTCCTTATAGCTCTTTCTGACACCGTTAATGTTACTGTGGGTAACGTGTCCTCCTCTGGGTCGTTTAGACTTCAGATTACGTAACCCTGAATCTTCAGGTAGGACCTTCTAACTCCTGCGAGAACTGTCGCTTTCTTAATTAGAGCTGCTAATCAGTAGGAAAAGGGGCATCTGCATAAAATTTAATTCCACAGAGAGGGTAATCCGCACACACTGGAAATTGAGATTTAGAGTTTCCCAACAATTAAGTCATCCCTAAACTCCTGGGCAGAATGAAGGAAGGGAGGGAGAAAGAGAGTAAGAAGGAAAGGAAGGAAAGAGAGAAAGAACGAACAAGGGCTAAATCTCGAATTCCAAAGGTCTTAATGGATTTCAAAACTAGTTGCCAGGAGACGTGAAGGCACCAGGGTTTCCTATTACTGCTCGCTATGCCCTGTGTCTGGGGAGCACCGGCCAATGGCGATATGATTCTGCATACTGGGTAGCGTGGGCTTATTCGGAGAGTCTGAGGTTTCAGCGGCCTCTGGCGTGAACGCCTCTCCCCTTCCAGGCGCTGCCCAGCCGCGCCGAGGGTCACCGGCAGGGCAGAGCGTTTACGTGTGAGCGAGTGTCCAGGCTCTCGGTGGCCTTTGGATCAGAGCTCTCAACTTCCAGCTTGTCACTCAAGAGCACCGACAAACCAAGCTGTGGAAGGGAAGAGCCCGCACACTAGACAGGAGAACAAGAAAAGCCAGTGTTACAGACTTTTGCTGATGCTCAAAACACCCCTTAAATTTTTGCAATGAGCAGAAATTAGGATTTTTTTTTGAGTTATAATTGCCATGTAACATTATATTTGTTTCAGGTGTACAACATAACCATTGGATATTTGTATATATTGCGAAATGATCACCACACTAAGTGTAACATCTGTTATCTCAGTTACAAAATTTTTTTTCCTGTGATGAGAACTTTTAAGATCTACTCTTAGCAACTTTCAAATATGCCATACAGCATGATTAACTATAGTCACCATGCTGTACATTGTATCCCCATAACATTTACTTTATAGAAATAAGGATTTTTAAAAATGTTTTTCAAAGGAAAATATGCACAAGATTATAAGAAGACCCACCAAATAATCTAAGCATATGGCTTTTAGTGTTATGAGTTTGTTTACTTCCCATCAAATTAGATTTTTCCCAAGAAGCTAAAAGTTTGTGTAAATATTATGAATATCATGGAGTTCTCCAAACGTAGGACTGGAAATTATTTTAGAAGTCACCCAGCCTGACACCCTTCCCTCTCTACATGAAGAATCTAGGCCAAAGGATATACATGGCACTCTTAAATACCTCTTCATCTCCTAAGAATTTTCTTAAGTGGGATTGGATTAGAAATAAAACGCACCACCTACTATACTATGTAAAAGAGGGTTGGGAACAAACCTAATTTTCATTAAGTAATAACATTCTTTATATCAAAATTTTATTTTATATGGAGCTAATTTTTGAGGATACACAACACAGTAAGAAAATTACTAAAAGATTATAATAGAATTTTTTGCAGCATTATGATCATAAAGATGAATCAAACCAAGAAAGAAGAAAAAAAAGAAAATAGAAATAACATCCCTTGGACTCAATTTTAAATATTGCTCCTTTCGATTCTGTAAAACACTGAAATTCTTTTTTTTAAAGAAGCACTTTTTTTTAACATTCAAAAGATTGCTAACCCTTTCACTGAGTGAGTTCTTTCTAGCTACAGTTGCTGAATGAAAACAAAAGAAAGTTACAGGGAAACAGTGCAAAATAAAATAAAACTAGCCAAATGAAAGGCGGTCTTAGCCCTAAACATGATAATACAGAAGCTAGTAGACTTTTTATAGGATTTAGAAATATTTTCATCAGTATCCACAAACTATATTTTTTAAACTTTAAGTTACTAAAATAAGGTGGCAAGTTTTCTATAAAGTATTCAACTGTTTTCCTACTCTGTGAAATGAAACCAGTGTCCATATGTGATTCCTCTGCCACCAGGAAAGACGGCAATATATAGGGTACCTCATCACGCAATTTTTTGAAATGTGCTAGAAATGCTATCAGAAGTTTTTTCCACCAACTCTAATAGTCTGTACGACCTTCTCCCTTAGAATCCTGGCAGCACCTTCTAAAGGAAGAACTCTTCCAGATTTTCAAAGAGAATCTCTTGTCCCTTGTTAAGCCAGCCCTGAAGTCACATTGAAGAACACCGCTGTGAAGCCTGTGGCTCACAAAGAAAATACCTTGTGGGGACAGAATTGTTGAAAACACACTTCCCCCTAGAGGCAGAAAAGATGAAAGAATATTACACATAATTCAAGAACATTTCTGTAATCCGGTATGTTGAGATTTTATTTTTAACACATAGTTGATGTTTTAGAGGGAACCATTCGAGACATGGGAGGAAAATCAATGAAGACCAAAACTTTAAATTAAAACTTTGCTTCTAGGTTTTAGCTGTCACTAGCAGCAACTCTGTTAATTGACCCATTTTCTTCTATTATACAAATCTATATATTTTTTGCCAGCCCTATAAACAATAGTAATTACATATTTTTTCTATTTAAATTTATGATTCAATTTCATCAGCAACTGTAGTTAAATGTGGCTCTGAGGGATTCTCTGGAAAACTTATTCTAGGAGATTTATCTCCTTATGGTCAGATCTTTCTGAAATACTATCCACTTGGGTTTCCATCAGCTACAATCTCTTTTCATTTCTTTGGAGATGTTCTGAGACAAAGTGACATAGAAAGACTTCCGAAAAATGTAGGGCTGCTCTGTGATTTAACCTGAGTAGTGGCGTGAGGTTTTCTAGGATTTGCAAGCCACATAATTGTATCATTGATTTATAGAAGTTATTTAATGTAGATTATTACATTCACAAAAACTAGTGTATGTGCCCCAATTCATGCATACCAATACAGACTATATTTAATTGGTTTATTTAGTTGTACACTGCATTATTCCGGAAAGGATTTGAGAAGGCACATAAAAATATAACATAGAATTTTGGGAAATTTTCCTCAGGGCAAAATGCAAAGCCATTGGGGCCCACTCTCTTGGATCCGGCTTTTTTCTTTCCTGTGGAAAGAGCGCACACTCAGAGGCCTTACAGACGTGTCCATACATTATCACCTCAGCTAGTTGACCTTCAGTTTCCTCACTTTCCCCAATTTTATCACTTCTAAAATGGAGATAATATCATCCTGGTGGTGGAGGTAAGGATCATAAACAATACATGCAAAGTGCCTTGCATACAGTAGGGAATTAATAAATGGCAGCTCTTCTTATTACATTCCCTTAAACGTCTGGTAAAGAGTACTATACCAAGCAAGCGTTCCAGAGTGCTTATGGAATGAAAGAATGAATTCAAAACCCTAAAAGATATGGCCTATGGGTAACTCGTCTGGAATTATCTATTGCCTAACCACAACAGACCTTACTTAATATTTGTTTGGTGACAGTGGCTTCCCTGGGGGAGCCCTTTTGGCAATCACTTTGACGTTGGCCCTGGATCCTCAACCTCAGACACTCCTGGTCAGCTTGAGATGAGAGCTTGATCGATATTCTTTCCTCTCCACAGTGCAGCAAAGAGAGTAGGAAGGAGCCATTTGCCACCCCACCGCTGCCTTTAACAGCTCCAGCGCTCCTCCAGAAACTCAGGCTGCCTCCAGCCTGAGAGAACTAAAAGGGAGTGAGGAGAGACAGGGATATGTCAGAGAGCGATTTTTTTAAAAAGGGGAAAAATAGAAGTGGCTGTGCCTAGGGGCAGGACTTTGAGCATGAGTGGTAGCAATATGCAGATCATATGGAAGCAAAAGAGGATTGTGCTGGAAAGAATGTATGTGATTTCTAGAGCAGGGGTATTATCATAAATAATGAGAAAAGAATAGAATGTATCCTAATGTGCTAAATACCAGGGCTATAAAAATACCAAGCTCAGGGCTTAATGCTCTTGTTCAACTCAACCTTTTAATAAACAGCCACACTGTGTCAAAGACTATGGTGTTCTGCTTAAACTTATTGTCAGACATTCATTTATTTTGTTTGGGGATGAGATTTGACTCAAGTTATATTTAAATCTATGTGATAGTCATGTTATAACAGTCAAATGTGCTATGTTTAAGAGAAACATTATCAGGACAAAAATATATCAAATTTCAAAAACGTCTTATAAAAATAATTTTCCTGGTGTTATTACATCACATTATTGAACAGTTTATACTCTCAGTTAACCAGCATTAATCCATAAGGAGATAAACTCCATGGGGGCTGGGGTTTTTTTCCTTTAATCCTGCATTCTGTCCTTCTAGAATGATATAGAAGGCATTTGACATTTTATTTCACCAATGATAAATCCAAAGAATGCAAAGATTACTATAAAACAGAGTGTAGAAGAGAAATAATGAAGCAATGAAAGGAAAAAATAGATAGCTCAAAAACAAATTAGCTCATATATGTAAATTCTAAAATCATAGTTTTCAGAACATTCAGATATGGTCACATTGGATTTCTGCTTATGCAAACAATGTAAGAAGCTGAAGATCCTAAATACCAACTTTAAGAGGCCTTAACACATTGATATACCAACACCTCATCACTTAATTCTTGATTATTTTCTTGCTAATACGAAAAATACAATATCCTGAAAAAAAATCAGTACATTATCTTCTGTAATGCTATGAACGGGAATTAAAGGTGATAAGGAAAATTTTTGTTACATTTTGTGCCAATGTTGTGAGATATAGTTTTTTCTTTCTTTCCAGCAAGTACATTCCAGTAGGTATGAAATCTTGGATAGCTGATGCATGAGACTAAAATAGAATAGAATGCCATGAGGAAAACATCAGGAAAATTCTTGACATTTGCCCTCTCATATTTTTGGTGATCAGGTTGTGACATCAAATTTCGCCCTGACGTTAGTGGAGAAAATTGTTTCGTCAAGCTGACATTGTTACTTTCCAATTGTTGGTAACTCCTTTGACATGAAATGTTCTTCTTTTCTCTTCGTCCATCCTACAAAAATACTCTCTTTTCAGCCTTTCTGTTCTTTTTCCGTTTACTAAGTGCCTGGGAAAAATTAGTAAGGACATTTTTAACCCCAATCCATTGCTTTGCAACTCTTGGAAGTCTTTGAGATATGACGTGAAAATGACTTTCTACTTGAGCAATTTCTTGTATCCAAGTTATGTAAGTGTACAAATTGTCTCAAATTGCATATCATTCATATTCTAGTGAATCTCTTTGGGGTTTTCTTTAACCTTAGGTACAAATTTTTTAATTAGCCAAATCCTCAATTCTTGGCACATTCATCATCAATCTGCGAAGTTCTTGTCATATTTTAATGTCTCCCCTTCATTGCTCTCTTCACATTTCTTTTACTCCATAGGCTCTTCTTTATGTGTTTAATATATGCCATAGAAAGGGCTATATTCTTGAAAAAGAGTGTTTCTTGTGTGTGCATGTGTTTTTTCCAATATAGAAACTGTATTATGCTATTTTCACAGAGAATAACGTGGATAGATCTTAACTCTCAGGTGACAAACCTACATTATTCTTTTGTTTGATTTTTAGAACTGGTAATCTCTTTTTTCCCCAACTTTATTGAGGAATAATTGACAAATATAATTATACATATTTAAAGTGTACAACATGATGATGAGATAGACATATACATTGAAGAATAGTTACCATGATCAAGATAATTACACATATATCACCTCTTGCAGTTAACTGTTTTTCTGCATATGTTGTGAATATACTTAAAATCTGAGCAACTTTCCAGTATACAAGACCGTGCTATTAACTACAGTCACCAAGCTGTACATTTGATCCTCAGAACTTCTTCTTCTTAGAATGGAAACTTTGTACCCTTTGGCCTACATCTCCCCATTTTCCCTTCTCTCCAGCACCTGGCAACCACCATTCTATTCTGTTTCTGTGGAATCAGCTTTTTTTTAATTCCACATATAAATGATACCACACATTATTTGTCATTGTCTGACATTTCACGCAGCGTAATGCCTTCCAGTTTCATCCATGTTGTCACAAATGGTAGGATTTGCTTCTTTTTATGGCTGAACAACATTCCATCATATATTCATTGTAATATTCCATCGCATGTGTATTTATATATATCTCACATTTTTATTCCTCATTCATCCGTCGGAGGACATTTAGGTTGTTTCAATATCTTTGCTATTGTGAATAACGCTGTACTGAACATGGGAATGTAGATATCTCTTCGAGATACTGATTTCATTTCCTTTGGATATATCCCCAGGATTGGGATTGCTGGATCATATGGTAGTTCTATTTTTTATTTTTTGAGAAACCGCCATACTGTTTTCCATAGTGGCTGCACCAATTTACATTCCCACCAACAGTGCACAAGGGTTCCCTTTTCTCCACCTCCTTGCCATTTATCTTCTGTCTTTTTCATAAGAGCCATCCTAACAGGTGTGAAGTGATATCTCAGTGTAGTTTCGATTTGTATTTTCCTGATGATTAGTGCTGTCGAGCGGTTTTTCAAATACCTATTGGCCGTTTGTGTATCTTTTTTGGAAAAAAAAGTCTATTCAGGTCCTTTGTCCACTTTTTAATTGATCATTTGCTTTTTTGCTAAAGAATTGTACAAGTCTCGGGGCTGGCCCTGTTGCCAAGTGGTTAAGTTCACATGCTCTGCTGCGGTGGCCCAGGGTTTCACTGGTTAGGATCCTGGGCACAGACATGGCACCGCTGGTCAGGCTACGTTGAGGCGATGTCCCACATGCCACAACTAGAAGGACCTGCAACTAAGATATACAACTATGTACCAGGGAGGATTTGAGGAGATAAAGCAGAAAAAAACGAAAAAAAAGAAAGATTGGCAACAGTTGTTAGCTCAGGTGCCAATCTTTAAAAAAAAAAAAAAAAGAATTTTATGAGTCTCTTATGTATTTTGGGTATTAACTCCTTATCAGATAAATGATTTACAAATATTTTCTCCCAATCCATCAGTTGCCTTTTCAGTTTATTGAATGTTTCCTACTCTGTGCAGGAGCTTTTTAGTTTGATATCGTCTCACTTGTTTATTTTAGCTTTTGTTGTTTGTGCTTTTGGTGTCTGACCCAAGAAATCATTGCCAAGACCAATGTCAAGGAGTTTTTCCCCTGTTTTCTCCCAGGAGTCTTACATTTTCAGGTCTTACATTTAAGTGTTTAATCCATTTTGAGTTAATTTTTGTGAATGGTGTAAGATAGGGATTCCAATTTTATTCTTTTGCATGTAGATACCCAATTTTCCCAAACCATTTATTGAAGAGACTATCCTTTCTCCATCATGTATTTTTGGTGTCCTTGTCAAAGATTAGTTAACCACATATTCGTGGATTTATTTATGGGCTCTCAATTCTGATCCACTGGTCTATGTGCCTGTTTCTATGCCAGAACCATACTCTTTTAATTATTATGGCTTTGTATTATAGTTTGAAATCACGAAGTATGATGCCTCCAGCTTCGTTCTTCTTTCACAGGATTGGTTTGGCTATTGGGGGGGTCTTTTGGGGTTCTATACCACTTTTAGGATAGTTTTTTCTATTTCTGTGAAAAACGCCATTGGAATTTTGATAGAGATTGTATTGAACCTGTAGATTGCTTTGGATAGTATGGACATTTTAACAATATTCTTCTAATCCAAGAACACGGGATATCTTTTCCATTTGCTTGTGTCTTCTTCAATTTCCTTATCAATGTCTTATAGTTTTCATTGTACAGGTCCTTTGCCTCTTTGACTAATTTATTCCTAAATATTTTATTGTTTTTGATGCCATTGTAAGTGGGATTGCTTTCTTAACTTCTCTTTCAGATAGTTCATTGTTAGTGTATAGAAACACAACTGATTCTTGTGTATTTGTATCCTGCAACTTTACGGAATTCATTTGTTAGTTCTGACTGGATTTAGTGGAGTCTTTAGGGTTTTCTATATATAAGATCCTGTCATCTGCAGAGATAACTTTACTTCCTCCTCTTAAATTTGGATGCCTTCCGTTTCTTTTCCTTGCCTAATTTCTGTGGCTAGGACTTCCAGTATTAAATGGAAATGGTGAGAGTGGGCATCCTTGTCTTATTCCTGATCTTAAAGGAAAGGCTTTTAATTCTACACCATTGAGTATGATGTTAGCTGTGGGCTTGTCATATACGGCCTTTAGTATGTCCCACAGTGTCAGCTCCAGCCCTGGGGAGGAGACACAGCTGTGGGGAGTCTGGGAAGCTCTCTCAGCTGGGCTCAGCGTTGTTGAAGACTGTGGGGGTGCTCAGTAGCAAAGGCCGCCACGCCCACGGCAGTGAGGCTTGCTGGGGTTCTCCTGCTCTCCTTTTCCCCGTGGGGTAAAACCCCTCCTGGGGGATCACTTTTGACACCTAGCTGCTTTGGACCAGGGGATGGGATGATGCAGGCAAAATGCCTCCTACACTTTTCTGCACTGCCATCCTCAGTTTTTGAGCTCCGTCGAGTTTCTACTCCTTCTTCATTGTAGTCCAGAGCTTTCCCAGAGCTGTTTTCATCAGTTTAAAGTTGTTTATTTATTGTTTTTGTTATTTTTATGGGGAGATGGGCACTGGGGCCTCCTAGCCTGCCGTCTCACTGACATACATCATTATTTTTGAATGCTGCATAGTATTCTACCATATTTTGTATTTTGTACGTTCTAGTAGCTTTTGATGCATGTGTTAATTCTCTGCTACCAGAAACTGCTCTGTTGAAGATCTTCATCTGTGTCTCCCCATGGACTTGTATAAGAGTTTCCCTGGGGTTTATGTTGCCAGGTCAAAGGTATATTTTATTTGACTTATTATGGCCAGGTTACTCTGCAGAATGGCAGCATCAGCTTACACTCCCACCAGTTCTACTTGAGGGTTTCCTTCAGGAACTTCTTTGCAGTAAAAACTCAGTATGTTTCTGATGCCTGTTTAGTGTATCTCCATTACCAAAGAGGAAGGCTGAACCAGCTTCCTCGGATCCTTCATAACTTCGGAGTCTGTCTTCTAGATGAAAAGAGAGTTTGGAGAAAAGATCGGGACCTGACCTTTATTTGTCTGAATTAGGTCACCTACCTCGCCCTGTCCAAACACTGAAGCCAAAGGAACTGCATGTGAGAATTGAATCGTTGATTGTCCTAAGTAAAATTCCATTGTTACTACCTAAAGAGGGAGAAATGGATGCTGGATGATCAAATAAAACAAGTGCTTACGAGTGCTTATTCTTAAAACCACAGCCTTGTGGTTAGGGAGTATCACCGACCCATAACACTACCCAAGCCATAACTTCTCTGAGTAATATCCAAGATGTTTCAGTCTTCTATTTCTCCATAAGAGACCACTTCAAAATTTAATGGCTTAAAAGAGCGCCATTTATTTACTCATGATTCTGCAAGTAAGCTCAGCTGGATCGTTCGTCTGGTATTTCATCTAGGGTTGCTCACATGGCTACAATCATCTGGCAGCTTATCTGGGTCTGGAAGGTCCAAGACGGCCTCACTCATATGCCTGGGGATTAGCTGGGGCTATTAGCTGGAACAGTTCTCATCCATGTAGCATCTCCAACAAGATGGCCTGGGTTCCTTACGCAGAGGTGGTCCAAGAAGGCAAGCCCCAGTGCAGTAGCACACATCAAGTCTCTGGCTTGACATTTATTGATGTCTCATTGGCCAACTCATGTCACATGGCCGAGCCCAGAGTCAACATGGGAAGGCAATTCCTAAGAGAGTACCACATGCACGATTTACTGGGGGCCATTAAATAAAAATCGACCATGCTAGAGGACAGTTCCTCAGCATACTACACTAAAATGGTGAGTTTTACTGGGAGTCACCTAGGGAAGAGGTATGACTCTCTGGCCAAAAACCATAAGCAAGTAGGACAAGCCCAGAGAGGTATTTAGCTCTTCTGGCCTGAGCCAGCCCGGGAGACTGAGGGAGGACAGAGGTAATCAGCTCTAAGATGACACCTCCTTATGGAGACTGGAGAGAAGCTCCGGGTACAGACAAAATACAGGCAATGTAGCTTCGAGCTTTTGCCAGGTTGGAGCTAAAGGACATCTACTGAATAGGGCTTCTGAGCCCTGGAAGCAATCTGTGGCAGAGAGAGCTAGCTGTCCATCCAATACCCATTCTCCCTCTTGTCCTTATTAGCGGGATCCCATTTTATTCAAGGCAACAGTCTTCTCTGTTGAAAGACTATATTAATTAACCTCCCTTGACACTAAGTAAGGCCATGTGAAACTAAGTGTGGCTGATCAATGTAAGTGGAAGTTGGGTAAAAGTTCCAGGAAGGCTCTTCCAAGGGAGAGCATACCCTAAGGTCCTTGGCCCTTTCTCTTCTTCCTTCCTGGAATATGTACATGATGGCTGGAACTCTAGCAGTCATATTAGACTATGCAATGACTTTGAGGATGGAGCCCTCATGCTAAGGATGGCAGAGTAGAAAATTCAGCATTTGGCAGCTAGACTTTGGTGGTAAACACGATGTTGTCTACACAGAAGTCAAAATGTAATGATGTACACCTGAAATTTATACAATATTACCAAAAAAAAGAAGAAAGTAAAAATCAGTGTCTGAGTCCCT
Source organism: Equus caballus (assembly GCF_041296265.1). Taxonomy (NCBI): domain Eukaryota; kingdom Metazoa; phylum Chordata; class Mammalia; order Perissodactyla; family Equidae; genus Equus; species Equus caballus. The sequence continues at coordinate 46,544,845 of NC_091704.1, forward strand.
GATGATAGACCAGCAGGCTTCTTTTACAAGAATGAATAAATGTATATTTTTATGCCATTCTTTGAGTTTTTGGTCAATACATATGAGCCTAATCCTAACTAGTACATAAAGGTAGGGTGAATAATTTGTATTACGTAAATTGGGCTGTTTGTGGCTTCTTTAAACTTGGTATTATTTTCCTTTTGTTCTTTCCTGTTATACACAAAATTCTTTTGAGGACTGTCCTCACTGGTGCGTTTATACACCCAGCAGACCCACTGTGACATGGACCAGAGTCAGGACTCCATTTATTACCTGGTCTCCCATTTGCCCCCTCTATAAAAGTGGTCCACAAAAATGCTTTGGGTCCCCAGACAGCAATGTCAACTTGTACCTATGTCCAACAGTCCTTGAAATGTTTGGGTATTCTCTTTTTGCCAGCAACTGGTTATCTTAGCAAATGGCCATGGATCTCTCTGGGAAACGACTAGGGGAATCATTACCACATACATTTACCATGATGTTGCAGGGTCCTTCCTCCTGGAGACATGGCCTCTTCTTAATTCAGTGGTTCTGGGTCTTGAAACAGCTTAGGTCTGGAAACTGAGCAAGGGACCATGACTTTTTGGTCTGGCTGCATTCAGCCTTTCTATTATCCAACCTTGATTTCTCTTGATTGCATAAATTAAGCAATCCCCTTATTTCCTGCCATTTGTCTTGCTCCAAGGGAAGACATCTTCTGTTAACCAACTCTGTAGACTTCTTAGAGGTCAGACCCACTCACTCTCCTGCCACTCCGATTTTGTAGCCTCATTGTTCTGACGATTAAAAACCAGCTGGTCATTACTATTTTGTAATCCTATTATCCCCTTGTTTTTGGGAAGCCCAGTTCTGTATCAACATCTCCTATCATCAGCCCTGTCCAACAGGGACAAATACCAATGAGAATCTCAGTGAATCTGGTGTCCTCTCACTAGAGCATTCTTTAATTTGACAAATGGACTGTTCTCCGGGCCCTTCCCCAGAATGTAATCAGCTAGTGGGCTTTCTGGCCTTAGACTGTATGCCCACTCTAGCACGCCGTCTTCTCTGAACCTTCTGATCTGCTTTTCCACTGTCTGCCACAGCAGTTCTAGAATCTCTAGTTCACTTGGTGGGGGTCCTTCCCTTTCTTCCAACTTCCAAGAGATATCATTTCCCAGGATCATTGCCAAAGGTGTTAAATCATCTATCACAAAAGAACGCTCCCATGATGAACTCCTGTATGTTCTAACTTCCCTTCAGTCAGTATCCTCAGGATCCAGGCTGCATAAATTCTCCCAGCTGCTACTAGTACTTGTTGGTGAGTTCCTGCAGTTCCTTCCACGTAGAGTCCCTATCCTTCTTTAGCAGGCCCAGGACTTCCACTGCTGAGTTTTATTGTGATTTAACCCTAATTATTGGCCCGGTGGCCAGGATAGGAGATGGGTGTAGATCTCAAGGGGGCTTCATACTGTCTTACATGGCAGAGGCTTCTGCATTGTTTTCAAGCAGGCGGGGAACACGGTCCTTTAACAAGAAGTAGTAAGGCCTCTCTGCAGGCTCAGGAGGTTTGAAGGAATCTGGGATTCAAGATTTCCTAATACGTTGACCCAGATTTCCCCATCCCATGTCATAGGGGACCACTCTCCCAATCAGGGCTCTGACCGTGGTGAATGTTGAAACTTCAACCACCTCTGGGGCACTATTATTCTTATAATGATGCTCTAGGCCTGATCCTTAGGTTTTTCTGCCCTTTAGGTGCGGGAGGAGTCCCTTTATATGCTGCCAAAGAGGCCCTCTGTCTTTCCCACTTAGCCTTTAATTAGTGATTAATACCCCTCAGTTTTTCATTGTCTTACTCTATTTCATTAATTGCCCCCAGGAATAGCCATCCAGTTCCACAGTTCTCATAATTACTACTTCCACCAAACTTCTCAAACACCTGTGGTACCGCTCCTACCTCTGCATTCCTTTCCACAGTCCACCAGTGTCCTATCCCACTACACCAGCAGTGAAAGTTTTTTTGGGTTTTTTTTTTTTTTTTTTTTTTTTTTTTTTTTTTTTTTTTTTTTAAAGATTTTATTTTTTCCTTTTTCTCCCCAAAGCCCCCTGGTACATAGTTGTACATTCTTCGTTGTGTGTCCATCTAGTTGTGGCATGTGGGACGCTGCCTCAGCGTGGTTTGATGAGCAGTGTCATGTCCGCGCCCAGGATTCGAACCAACGAAACACTGGGCCGCCTACAGCGGAGCGCGCGAACTTAACTGCTCGGCCACGGGGCCAGCCCCTTTTTGGGTTTTTTTTTTAAAGGTTTTATTTTTTTCCTTTTTCTCCCCAAAGCGCCCCGGTACATAGTTGTATATTCTTCGTTGCGGGCCCTTCTAGTTGTGGCATGTGGGACGCCGCCTCAGCGTGGTTTGGTGAGCGGTGCCATGTCCACGCCCAGGATTCAAACCAACGAAACACTGGGCCGCCTGCAGCAGAGCACAAGAACTTAACCACTCGGACACGGGGCCAGCCCCTGGAAGTTTTAATGAATGTACAACTATGGCAAGCCAGGGGCAATCAGTATTCCACCTGCCACCAATGATGCTGTCCTCAATGCCAGTCAGATGGAAGGTGATGCTGCTCCACATCTCATTGTAGAGTCTGCTTCCTCTGTTCTATGCAACTGAACTTAATCCTAATTGGCACGATAGGAAAAGATTAATGGTATGACTCAATGGTCAGAGTTTAGAAGGAAGAAGATTTGAATATTGAAGACAAAGAGATTTTGGAAGAAGGTATACTGATCTTCTTCCATTATGTGGTTCTCCTGGAAACCAACTGTCATTATGTGGTTCTCCAGGAAACACACTCTGAGAGGAGATTTGCATGCAGGAAGTTACTGGTTAATGTTCTTATGGTCAACATATATGGGTGACTGGAGGCAGGAGGATTAGGCAGAGGGAGGGGTTGAACTGCAATGCAATCCCACCAAGAATTCTGGAATTAGAATGCCCAATTTTGAAGCAAGGTGTCCAGCTCCACATGGAAGCCTGACCCCAGGGAGGGGAGTGATCTTGGATGAAGTAGCTTTCTTCAGCCGAATGCAATTCCTGGAGAGCAGCTCAGCTAACAGCCCTCAGTACCAACATTCCGAGCTACTAGAGCTCTGAGAGCCTCTCTCCTAAAGGGGTGATCTGGAAGCACAACACACATTCACTATAGCTAGGGAGACACTGCCATTGAAATAACCTCTTCAATATTAACGGGAATGAAAGAATCCAATATGTTAGAGATGTTGGAGAGCAAGAAGCAGCACTTAACAATCAGAGGTAAAGTAGAAACACATGATTACTATTATACAGGACCAGGACTAGGGTGAGGCAATCAAGGCACCTAGGACACAAAATATAAGGAGACATTCACTCTCCAGGTTGTGCCAGTGAAGGGCTTGGCACTCGTGTTACCCTGAGACTGATGCCTCCTTAAATTTTGTATCCAAGGCACTTTGCTTATCTTCCTCCCATTCCTGCTATTACAGGCAGTAAAGTCATCATTGTAATCAAAGTGTTCCAACCCACATGGAACTTCGGCAATTTTTTATTTATTTGGTCCCTAGAAAAACATACAAATCCAGACTGCTAAGGTCCTACTTGATTTGAATTAGAAAAACACCAAGTCCTAACAGTAACTTAAGAGTAGCAACACCTTGCCCAATTTTTAGTCCTGAATCCATTCCCAGACGGTGAAGAAAAATCTGGGTTCCATCGGAAAAGGAACCTGAAGTAACACCACAAGTGGCTACTATGATTCTCCTTCCTATTCTTCTCCAGAGGGACCTGCAGCTGCTCATCAGCATAACCATGCACGAGAAAAAAAGAGAAATACCCAAAACTTTGGGAAACTATTGTACACTGACTCTATGGGAATTCTAACTCCCAGAGTTCCCAGATTATCACTGCTGTCTACCAATCACAGCAGAGATCATGGAGGACATATGAAATACTGGCTTTTCTTTTAACCATATCCACCTCACCAGGAGTCCAAGGGGACCACCACATTAGCTTATGATTACTAAAAATATAGACAATCTCAGCAACTTAAGAATACTCGCTTTGGCTTCCTAACACATGGTCTCATCTACTACAATAGTCCTTATTCCAAGTGGAGCCTCTAGGGCTTCCCCTCCTTTCCAAAATAGGAAACCAAAAGCAATTCTGCATTTCTGAGAATTACAGAGATTGGAGCCATCATGAAATACTTTTTGTAAGTGCAGAAAGAGGATGATTCCTATCATATGTCCATTTATATGTCCAACTTGGCTGGAAGGAAAAGAGATTAGTCTTGGGAAAATGACGGTGAATTATTTGATGTTTACTCAGGTGCAGGCAGTATTTGTAGTTGTCTAAACAGATATCAGCAAACCAAACAGCCCCTGAAGCTGTCATGCAATTATTGACTTAACAAGTTGTTTCTCCAACCCTGGAGTTAGCAAACTTTTTCTGTAAAGGGGCAAATAGGAAATATTTTAGACTTTGGGGCCATAGAGCATCTGTCTCAACTACCCAACTCTGCCGTTGTAGCATGAAAGCAGCCCCAGAAAATCCATCACTGAATGGGTGTGACTGCATTCCAATAAAACTTTATTTATAAAAACAGTCAGAAAGTTGTAATTTGCTGTCCCCAGCTCTAACCCAATAAATGAAAAACCTCAGATCAAGTTTCTTTGACCTTGCAGGGAAAGCAGTACACTTTTTTTTTTTTACAGCTTGGCACCTGAGCTAACATCTGCTGCCAATCTTCTTTTTTTTTCTTCTCCCCAAAGCCTGTCTGTTCTACTTGTAGATCCTTCTGGCTCGCTATGTGGGACACCGCCTCAACATGGCTTGATGAGCGGTGATAGGTCCACACCCAGGATCCAAACCAACAAAACTCTGGGCCACCAAAGAGGAGTGCATGAATTTAACCACCCGGCCACAGGCCCCAGAAAGCAGTACAGTTTTGTGACAACTCCTCAGATGTATGTAAACTCACTAGCCTGAAACATAATTAATTTTTCAGGGACCTTGACCATCTTGATATCTCATAGGTCACCACACTGATCAAGTACTTTTTAGCATTCTAAGGGTACCTGGAAACATAGCATGATGAATACTATTCAGACCATTTAAAGTATATGCTTAGGTAAAGACAGAAGAGAGATCCTATAAAATGCATACATGTCCACTCTAAAATAAAGGACAAGGGTTATTCACTCTAAAATAAAGGGCAAATTTATGCATCTGGTGCTCCCTACCCTTGAGAAATAAAGATATATTTCACTTGCTGGGCTTTTTTGAATTTTAGAGGACCATGTACTTTGTTTGGGTTTGCTACAATGACCCAGGTTAACTGGATGAAAGACTGCTAGCTTTAAGTGGGGCCCAAAGTAAAAGCAAGCTCTCTAACAGGTCTGGGCCGAGGGGTAAGCAGTCTGCTACTTGCTATTATGATCTAGGAGATTCTTGGAGTGTCTGTGGAAGATGGAGATACTATCTAGAACCTATGACAAGCTTCATTAGAAGAATCACAATAGCTGGCCCAAGAGTTGGAGCAAGTAAATGCTCTCCTTGTGGGAAACATCCCTCGGCTTGCTGCTGGACCCTGATGGAGACTGAGTGTCTGACCACGAACCACTAAGTAATTATGTGATCTGAGCTGTCCATCACGAACTGAGTTTTATCTAGCCCCTTAACGCAAAGTCAAACATGCCCAGCAGTACCCCACACCAAGTGAAAGAAGTATGTATAAGGTCAGGCCCAACAGATCCTGAAGGTTCATGGGAAAGTTTTTCACACTCCCTGAATAAATACTAAATACTCCTTCCATAATGATACTCCTTCCCTACTGATACTTCTTTCTTATTTTACACCTTTGGCCTTGTAGGAAGTGTATTCTGGCCAGTTCACTGAAAACAGAGAAAAAACAAGCCTTGTTTATAGACAGTGCTGCAAAGTATATTAGCATCAGCTACAAGTAGACTCTCAAGTTATGGCTGCCACTCAACAACCCCCTTCATGACCTATTAAAGGTTCAATCAATATATGTTACTGTTGCTCCCACAGCCAGAATACATGGATCTGGGAATCAAGGGACACAAATGGGATTATTATCTTTAATTATTACTCCCAGTGATCTACGTTCAAAATTTATGCTACTATCCCTGTGACTCTGGGTTCTGCTGGTTTTGAATCCAGAAAGGAATGATTCTACATTGACAGTGGCTACTCAGGATCTTCATGCCAATGGGCAAACACGCAAAAAATGGAGTGAGTTCTAAACTAGTCCTAAATTGGCCGGAAGGGTTGATCTTGACTATCAAGGGGCACTATGTATGCTAAAACGCAGCAGGAACAGGAAGAAACATGAATGGAATCCAGGGGTTCCCCTGGGGTGCCTCCTCACATGACAGTACCAGTGATGAGAAAACAATGAATGACTACTGGAACTCCTGTGTTCCAGGGCCAAGGAAGCCCATCCCCATGGATTAAAGGTTTTGTGTCAGCTCAGTGGGTAAAGAGCACTAACTGAGCCACTGGCTAGAGACAGAGGGACTATGGCATGGTGAAGTCCTCTAAACCCAGTTACTCTTGATTTGGTACAGATATGAGGGTGCTAATCTTTCCATCTGTTTCTATTCTTACTCTATCCTAAGTCTGTTTATGTATTTCACCCACTTTCCCTTTTTTCTCTCTGTTTACTCCATTATCATATTTGGGGTGTGCCGTGGTGATAACTTTATAATGTGGTCCATCAGTTATGGAATATTGAGGGGATATCGCCACAGAATTAGATAAATAATGAACCCTATCGAGAAATCTTGATCCAGAAGCTGGTTACTACAAAAGGTATGATTTTGTTGTTCTTCCTTAAGAGAAAGGGTGAATGTACTTTAATTACATGAGGAGTAATTCCTCATGTTCGGCAGGTTTTCTTGTTTGGCTGTGAAGCATGGGGATACCATTGAGGGTGAAAATTGAGATGTCAAAATGATGGCTGCAATGACTATTTGTCAGGTTTTTTGGCCAACAGCCTCCCCAACCCCAACCCTTCCCAATTTTAGGATGATATAGGTAGGATTCAGTGCTCTGCCTTCCACTGTGGAAATCAAGTCAGAGACAGCCTTTTCGCTCTCCACTTCCTCTCAGCCAGCACACAGCTATCTGGCCTGTTCTTGTCATGGACAGTAATCTGGAAGGAGGGGCACCTGGGTGGCTGAGACTATTAGGAAGACACGCATATGTCAGGAAGTCAAGTGATGTTGGCATCATTGACCTGAGAGAGGCAGCCTGGCTGCAGCCCTGCTTATGGTGTGTCTCAGTCCTGGTTCTGATTCTCAAGCAACTGGAACTGGCTCTAGGCCTGTAGCAGATGCTGTCAGCACCTTGCCCATGTCACTCGGGCCTTACCACCTCCATGTGCCTCAGCCCAGAGTCAGCTGCCAGTACCTGCATCTCTTTGACTGGAGGCTTTGCCCAAAGCAGAAGAAGGCTGCCCTGCCTGTTCTAATGGCAGCCGGAAGGGCCAGACTTTGAGCAACCCCAGAACAGCCCTGAGGATAGGACTATAGAAATACCCCAGTGCCTGCCCCACGAGGGAGACAACTCTAAGACCCATGTCCCTGCAGTTTCCTGGAGTTCCTCTGTAGGATCCATTTCGGGAGCCCACAGTGGTAGCCGTGACTATATTCCCTTTCTTAGCTGCCTTCTCTTCGCCACGTCATTTCTCCACTTGCCTAACCAACATTTTCTGCACCTCCCAAGTAAACCACCTGTTTTCAAATTCTTTTCTCAGGGTCTGCTTCTGGGGAAAACCAAACTAAACAGGTTCTCTTCAGCAAAAAGGAATTTCACTGGAAAGCCACTGAAAGTTCAAATAACCGAGAGGAGTGAGATTTCACAACTAGACCAACAGAGTAAGAATGAGACACTGTTAAGTGCTCTGCAGGCATTATCTCATCTAGTCCTCACAATAACTCTCTGAAGTAAGCACTGTTATCAGTTCCATTTTAGAGATGATGAAACTGAACCTTCAAACAATGGAATAATTAATCTGTAGTCACACAGGTATGTGGCAGGCCTGGAATTTGAACCTAGTTGCTTAACTCTGAAGCCCATATTCCTAAGGAGCGTTCCACAGGCAAAACAAGAAGTTTGGATTCAACCAGAACGAGGGTTGAACTTGCCTGTGTCAACTGCCAACTTCCAATTGAGGAGCAAATCTGAGCCGACCAAAATGGTGGGCTCCTTGGCTCCATAACCGTGCTGAACATCACCTACCGTCCTCTCCTTGAAAGAATCATTGTCAAAGAGTTTTCCATTTTAGCCATTAATCTTTTTTTTTCATTTCTTTATTTACAATGGAAGTGTGTGTATCTATAGTTCAGCTATATCAAAAGAGTTAGGTACTGCTAATAAATTAAGACGAAAGGTCTCTGCCAGGGGGATTTTCTAGATAAAGACCTAAGGATGTGCTTGGCATAGTCATAGAAAGAATCTCAAGTAAATTATTAACATGTTAGAATTTTAGAACTTAAAGAATGCAGCCAGTCCAATCCTTTCATTTCATAGATGAAGGAAAGCCTGGAAAGGTAAGTGAATGCCCATTGCCACCAAATGAAGTCAAGCCAAGAACCAAGGCATCGTGACTCTATCACTCCTCAATATGATGTCCTATTGTCTTATCATACATTATGTTATTAAGAGCTTTGGGGACTTTTGTTCTGAGCCTGAAGTGCGTAGGGGTATTATTCGGCAATGATTTAATGTTTGACTTAATTTTACAAATTTTCTAAACTCAGCATTTATCAAATAAGTCATTTTTTAAAAAATCTACCAAGCTTATTTTGCAGAAAAATGTTTTTTAATATGTACTTAAGCCCTTGGGTTCTATTTTTGTTTGATTTCTCCTTTCCTAGTGAATCACTTGTTTTCTTGGATGTCCCCATGTTACCCAGACTCATTGTGAGCAGATGCTCTTCTGTTTCTCAATGGGAGTTATTTTTAAGCCACCAGAGCTATGGAGATCAAACAGAAGCTTGGCTGACACATCTTTTACATGTCAAGTTACTGGGCTTTGGAGAAAGATTCACATTGTGTGAAATTTATATTTGGGTAGCCGCAGACATATTTGCATCATATAAAATCCAGGGGGCCTCTTGTTTCATGCAGCTATTCAAAGAAGATGAAGCAAAATAATGCATGTTTTCTTCTTTTGAACAAGAAAAAAACATGAAGACCTAGTTAAAAACCAAGAAAAAAACATGAAGACCTAGTTAAAAACCAAGAAAAATAAGAGACAAATTGCAATACCCAAAGGGTATTCTGTATTTATGGAAAAAAATTTGTCCACACGGTGTACAGAGCCTCCGGGTTTGGGTGATCCTAAAACCTCAGATGCACACAGCCCTGAATGGGTGTTGCTATAAACGGGGAAAGCACACTGAGGATGGGCATAGAATTGGGATCTGGGCAGCTTTAGAATGTTTATGGTTAAGGAGAGAAGAAAGGTGTTCTAACATGTACCAGGGATTTGTTTTAATCAGGTATGGTGATGTGACAGACACAGAGACAAGTGCCTTTGAAAGAAGAATTTATTACTTACATTTCCCAAGAGAAAGGGGCCCAGCACAGCATGCAGGGCTACATGGGAAAGCACCAAGGTCAGTCAGTCAGGAGGCAGAAGGAGCAAAGGAGAAAGTATGGCCCAGAGCTTTTATTGTGGTTTCTGAGGGAAGGAATGGGAAAACACGATAGACAAGTTTGAGCAAGTTTAGGGTTAAATAGTTTGAATAATTCTGTGGGGGTTTGGGTTATGGGGGTTCTCCAGTTGTCTGGGACCTGATATAGGGAAGAGGAAACGTTGGTTGGTAGAGGAGAATTAGATAAAGGAGGCAGTTGGGGGTATGGGCTTTGGATTGCTTGATTTGCTTATGAAGGGCTGCTCACAGGAGAGTCATTGCTATCTCTAGGAATCAGCTGGCCCTGGGAGGGTCAGTCTCTCTCCAGCCAGCAGGTCCCCCCAAGACGTCAAAGCATTATCAGACATAGAAAATAAAAATCATGACTCATACAGAAGGTAAGTAATAGACAAGCTGTTCTCAGGCAGAGTTAACCAAAAACAAAATGTCACGTTAGACCTGCTATTTGGTGTTAATCAACTCTTAATGGGAAACACAGAGGAAATCCATGCAATCTGGATTTTACAAGTGGTTCTGTCCCAGACATTGCTCAATACTGGTGGGGTGTGTTACTGAACTAACCACCTAAATCACAGAAGGATAATCAGGTTCAGGAAGTTGTGCATTATTATAAGGACACATGGATGCTTTCCCCACCTCCTCCCCAGTGAAATGTAAATATATAGATTTCTTTCCACATTAATATTTTTCATTTAAAAGTATATAACTTTTCAGATAGTTTTCTTTCTTTTTTAGTTCATGATTCTACTTTAGAGGAATAAGAATTAAAATGTGTTGATAGCTGTCATCAAAGCAGGAAATTGAAAACAACCCAAACCTCCGAAGCTAAGAGATTATGGAAATCATGAGATAACCACACAAAGAAACAGGAGCTAGGTATTCAAAATAATGCTGCTAAAGAATAAAGAGTAAGGTGGGAAGTGCTTTCAATATATGTAATGAAAAATGTAAGTCACAAAACTCCTTGTTCTATAATATCTGCTTTACTGAAAAAAAAGAAATTAACACACATAAAAAAAAAGACTGGGAGGCTATGCACCGAGCTAGGATCCACAGTGACATGGCTTGTGGGTTATAGTTGATTTATTTTCTTCTTTCTTCTTATTTGTATACTTAAAGGTTCTATACCAAGCATGTGTTATTTTACAAAAGTGAGAAAATAAAAATATTATTTATTTTTATTATACTGGAATTTCTTCCCCAAGGAAATCCCCTCCTACTGTTGGTTCTACTGGGTCGTAAGGTTCAAGTGGCAGGGCAGCTGGGATCACAGCCCAGACCTGCTGCAGAACCATTTCTTATCCAAGGCATCATTCAAACCTGGCACCCTATGAGTTGCCCAGGAAATGAGTCAAAGCGGCAGGCCCAAATGGGATAGATATGCCTCCAAAATCCAAAGAGGTTCCCCAAGCTTTGGACCTCATCCTTAGCGGTGAGCTAGGCAAGGTGCAACAAAATGTCTCTAGCTTTACAAGGAATATCCCAAAATGACCAGGTCACTGGACATCTAGAAAGATGGCAAAGCTCTAATCTTTCTCAGGGCTTATTTTTCATTCTGTGAAATGCATGTGTCTTACTAAGGCATCAAAGGCGTTTGCTACTTCCTGACCACCAAGTCCCATTATCATAATTCCATCACTGACGGGATATCAAAATGATCAGCATTCCTCCAAACTATGCTGTGATAGAGAGCAGAGAACTGACTCAGCCCTAGGGCTAAGCCTGTGGGATGGGATACACATTCCAAATACCTTAGAAAATGCAATCTGCCATGCCACTGCTGAGTCCAGATTTTGATTAGCCAATTTAGCACACTAAAGCCAACACATTAATTCTAGAAGCCTGGATGAGTGATCCAATGTTAATAAAGTCAGGCCAAAAGAGCCTTAAATGCTGTCCTTTTTGGTCTATTTAACACCTTTAGAATCCACTCTTGCATATGCTCCCCAGACTCTTGTCAACACCCATCAGTGACATCTTGTAACTCTCTGTATAACCTCTCTCTTGCCAGACCTGCCTTAGTGCCTCTGCAGCAGGAAGAGTTAAGTTTTGACTCTTGTTATGGACCTAGAGGCAAGGAGTGGTGACGTTAGTTTGGGAGGCAATTGCCAGGATTTCCCATTTAAAAGGCTTTTAGCAGAGGAAAGCTTGTTCCCTCGGAAAGGGATGGGGTTTCTTCCGCTGGCAAAGGAGTTAAGGGGAATTTACAGGTTCAAAGTTCTCAGCCTCGTCCATGTCTGCCCAAATGTCTTCAAGCCATGTCCTACTCCAGCCTCACCAGTATCCTTACCCTAGGGTCAGAAGGCTGGCAGGTTGAAGCATTTCATTGGCACTGTAACTTTTCACCCTTTACCCCTCAGCTGTATCAAGCCTGCAATTACAGAAGATGAAGCATTCCTTCAAAGCTGTCATGGAGGCCCCCTGGTTCCCTGTGTGTATTCTTAAATCTACATTCATAGCTTTTCATTTCTCTTGTACCATCTAGGGTTCTCAGAAGCCAGGTGACTCCGCAATCTTTACAAACACTACTATCACTATAGCAACTAAGTCCCACAGCCACTTGATCTCCCCAAGCCTCTCCCTCCACCTGCACTTCACTTCTTGGTATCATGCAGTGATAATTTGAGTCATGATGCCACTGCATGCCATGAATTACCCATGTCCCATTCTCCCCTCACCCCATCAAGGAAGCAATGTCTGTGCTTCTTGAACGTAAATATCCTAATCCCAAAATCCTGATTCAAGGATCTTTTTTCTGAGAATAAAATGAACTAACGTAAATTATAACTGGGTATTGTCCTTTAGTTCAATAATCCCACAAAGAACACCAGAATTAAAACAGAGAGGACAATTTCCCCTCATTTTACACAGGCTGAATCATATTACATCACTATTCACTCTAAAATCTCCACTCTGTCATTCTTTGGCTAATTTCTCTTCCCTTCCTCACTCAACTATTAATTAAGATTAATTCCTTCCTTTCCACCTGAAGGAGAATATTAGTGTACTTCTTCAAACAAAGTCAATGTTCTTTCCAAGAAGAATATGACTGGATTTAACTTATTATTTTTGCATCCCCAGCATGTAGCTCAATGACTATCCCATAAAGCATATCAAAATTATAATAACAATAATACTTTATATTTTGAATGTTTACTATATGTTTTATATACCTTATCTCATTTAATCTTCACAACAATACCTTGTGGTATATACTATTCTTATCCCAAATTTACCTATAAGGAAACTGAGGCTTAGAGAGTTTAAGTAACATGCTCAAGGTAACGCACAGCTGCTAAGTGAGAGATCGAGCTCTATTTGACACTAAAGTGGCCAATCTCCACGGCTTCTTTCAACAGTGTTTACAGAATGAATAGCCAGATGAGGAGCTCCAATAAATGCTACACATATGACTTTATTTCCACGTTATTTTGTTGACCCAAAACAAAATTTCTTAGCATTATCAACAACTTTTTTGACCAGACTTCAGTCTTATGACTCCAAGATTGGTAGCATGTAACAGAAACCAACTGTGGCTAAATTTATCTAAAATAAAGAGATTCGGGGGCCAGCCCCATGGCCTAGTGGGTAAGTTCCACACACTCCACTTTGATGGCCCAGGTTCGGATCCCAGGTATGGACCTACACCACTCATTGGTGGCCATGCTCTGGCAGTGCCCCTTATACAAAATGGAGGAAGATTGGCATAGATGTTAGTTCAGTATGAGTCTTCCTCAGCAAAAAACAATTTTTTTAATAAATAAATAAAAGTATTTGTTGAAAGGTATGTTTAGCCCACAGAATTAAAGCAACAGGTGATCAGTAAATCTTGGTAAGGACAGAATTCAGGCAAAATGCGGGAACAGAGTAACAGGAAGTAACGGACAGCCTCATTGGGCCTCCACTGTTGGGATGAATCAGCTTCAACTATTTTCAGTCCTTGTGTCACTCTGCTTCAAGCCTCAAATTCCAGTGAGAATCTGACTGACATCATTTGGATCCCCTGTCCAGCCCTAGGCCAGGAGGTGGGGGTGGAGGAGGGATGGGGCACCATGATTGACAGTTCCACCAAGACTGAATTCCAGAAAGGAAAACCGAGGGGCAGTGACTGCAAGAAGACTTCATGGGTGTTAGGCAGGCAAATAGAAAATGCTACGATGACTTTAAACACGTCCATGATAAGAGAAGAAAGATTTATACTATTGAAAACATTCAAAGAAATGCACGATAGAGGCAATTCCCGAAGAAAAATCCAAAACATTTACAGCACTGTTTCTCAAAAGGTCCACTTTTAATAAAATAAACAAATAAAAGATTTTAAAGGAAAAGCTTCTATGAGCCATCTGGTGTTGTCTTAAACTACTTTTTACTGCAATGTTACTTAGATGTGCACAAACATAAAACTAAGGGTAAAAATCCTTGGGATTTAGAGCACTTATAAAATTATAAAGCCACAACAAATTTTAAAATTCAATTCAAGCAAAATGACAAAACCAATATAATTCAAATTACTTTCAAAAGTTTAACTCGACAGATGGTATTTTTTTGAAACTGAGCTGCTCTCTCAATGTGAATATAGTCCTGACTGCTATACTGCAGGCATTTGGGAGTTCAGCATTGCTATGCCATTGCATGCCTTGTGATGACTCAATTCTCCCACCACTCTTATCCCTTCAATCCACCGGGAAACCTTGAGACAGCAGGGCCAGGTCATTACTTGGTCTTCACTTGGTGTGAAAATCTCTGTGTTCTTTTCTTATTAACCCATGATAATTAGAGTAATGTTATTTGATGTTAATAAATCAGAAACACAAATGCAAACAGAGGCATAATAATTCTTGGCAGTACCCAGTTATGAAATGGTCACTCAGATGATCAGCAACATACTGATATTAAAATTTTTGAGATTATCTTCAAAATATTAATGCAACTTTTAAGCTTTTTATGGAGAACTCATGGATTTCTGAGACTGTATCCTTGGAACCCCAGGGAACATGACTCCCAGTTTGAGAAACGGTGGTTTAGAGCAATGACATCATCCTTAGAATAAGAGTGTGGCCTCCTAAGATGAACACTTCGAAGGGTATTACAATGATTTGCTGCTACAAATTCCTACATATGTATTTGGTGCAAAATTTTCATATGTATTGATAGTTCTTATTCCATTGATATTCTGCAAACTGTACTTAAAGGGGAAAAACACCTTACAGTTGTTGATAATCTCTATCAAGTAAGTGAAAGCTCCAGTTTCTACGAATGCATTAATATGCTTGTCAAATTGTATTAAAAAACATGTAAATTGAGTTCATGAGTAGAGGTTGGGATTCAGACCATTCCTCTAGTTATGAAATTGCTTATAATTATCTAGCTATTCTTCTGAGTAAATGCGCATGTGGAGAATTTTACTTTCTAGTGATTGTGAAACACTGTACTTGATTCTGAAATATTTCTGATCCAGTAAGACTAAAATGACATTCTGCTCTATTTAGAAAGATCAACTCAACAATAACCAAATTTTACATGCATTGACTTTCTAAGTAAGTTCTAAATTTTTCTAAATTATGTGGCTGAGTTAGATTAAGAATTATGCATCCAAAAAAAAGAACAGAGTACTGATAGCTGAAAAGAAATGCTTTCATATGTGAAATGAGTCCTCCAAGAATGTTTAAATTTTGCACTTATATTTCTAAAATAATCTCAAAAAGCTTAATGTCAGCATGTTATGGATTACCTGGGTGACCATCTCTACTATAACAATGAGAAGGATTTTGATTGTCACTGGTAGAATTAGTCTCTTTAATTTATAACTATGCCTTGTTTACAAGTGTATTGGAAGCATGAACAAATAGTGCTATGAATATTTCAGTGAAGAATAGCTCTCGTATCACCCATATTAAAAAAAAGCAGGGGCTGGGCCATGGCCGAGTGGTTAAGTTCACACACTCAGCTTCAGTGGCCCAGGGTTTTCACCGTTTGGATCCTGAGCACAGACCTAGCACTGCTCATCAGGCCATGCTGAGGTGGCATCCCACATAGCAGAACTAGAAGGACCTACAACTAGAATATACAATCATGTACTGGGGAGCTTTGGGGAGAAGAAGAAAAAACACCAAAGATTGGCAACAGTTGTTAGCTCAAGGCCAATCTTCCAAAAAAGCAAAAAAAAAAAGTAATCCTGTGTGTGCTAGTTCCAAATGTCAGAATAATTCTGATTATGTAGATTAACAGAACTAGTTAATGTTCTAGGGATGTGAAGAGAGACTACACAGAAGCCTCTTCTTAGTATTTAGTTTCATTTTATGCAACATACAATTATCCTTAATGTCCACAGTCAGAAATTCAAAGAATTTGCTTTTAACAGTAATTCGTTTAGGGGAAAATGTTCTGTCAACATTCTATATCTCTGTATGAAAACTCCTGTGTTGAAGTTAGTCATACTGAAAGAATGTAGGTTTGGGCAAGTTTAATTACTTGGAAAATTCAAAATGAGTTAATACTTGGGTAATAATCAAAAAAAGTTAGAGATTTCTGCAACATCTATCACTTTAAAACGTTACTTTTATAGTAACTTATGTAAGAAAAATTAGAAAATTTTAGAAATATCAGCAAATCTATGAATTATCCCTTTGTTGGTTTGAGTCAAGGGTGGAGGAAATGTCCTGTAGAAAGTTCCAAGCATGCCAGGTCTTCGTTTTCTTACTGGACATGGGCTAGTTTAGGAGCATCATGTGATGGAGCATAAAGGGTGGACTTTGAGGACAACCGGGTCTGGGGCTGAACACAAGTTTAGCCATTCGTGAACTGCCTGATCTAAGGGATGTCCTTAACCATTCTGAATTTCAGTTTCTCAATCTGGGTAAAGAGAATAATAAGATTTACCAGTAGGAGTTATAGGACTTAGTTTCTTTTCTGGTTCTCTGATCTACCCTGTAATTTTGGCAAGTCATGTGACCTCTTCAGGCCTACCTATCTTTGAGCGAAAATGAATGTCTTAGTGGTTCTCCCCAGGAATATGATTTTCTCCCACCTGGGGGCATCTGGAAGTGTATGTGGTGTTTTTTGATTGTCATGAAACTAAGGGAATCAAGAACGTAAAGTGCCCTGTAAGGAGGAGGACAGTCCCACACAACAGAGAATTGTTCCATCAGAAAATCAACGTAGCCCTGTTGTGAAACCCAATTAGATCATCTCTGAAGTCCTTGTCACCTTGACATTTCATCATTTTACTCTATGTCATTGTTTCCTTACAATTATGATGGATGAACTAGATAATTAAATGCTATGAGCCACCCTGCCACACATGAGCATGTTTATCAAAATGAAGGATGGTGGAATAAAGAACTGGCTTTTTTTGGGTTGGAGTAAAGGGCTCAAGGCAAGTCTCAGAGCGTGTGAGACAGAAACTTCCCTGGAAATAGTTCCTAAAGTGCTCACTATGGAAAGTAAAGGAAACCCACATTTCATGAGCAGTTTCGCAGGTACTCTGACATGGGTTATCCCACTTAATCCACATAGCAATCCTACGTGATGTGTCCTATTTTCCTCATTTTACAGACGAACTCTACTCATAGCTCCAGGGATTTTTTTTTTTCCAATCTGGGTGACTTGAATTGTGCATGTGTGTGTGTATTTCAAAAGTCATGGAAAAGTACAACATAGAGAATAGATTAAAATGCTACCCATTGTTCTGGGTCCCCCCCATCTGCCTTTACGTCACATGGCCCAGCACACCTCACCACCACATGTGGGTTCTGAACACCTCCACTTGTCAGCATCCAGGCCTAACTGACCTGAGGCCTTGGAGAAAAGAGACAGTCTTTCCTCTGCCTCTGCTAAGACCCACCTCTTACGCTCCCACCTCCTTCCCCAGGACTGACCTCTTTCCAGGACAACTGGTGGTCAGACTGTCCGTTCCTTTCAGGGGAAACTCCAACCTCCAGCCCCAGGACTGTAGTTTTGTTCTTTAGCCCCGAAAGACGTCAGAACACATTTCTATATCAGCAGGTCTGCCAAGGTTATTCAATCTTTAATAACAATGTGGGGTCAGCCACAATCCCATCCAGGTCCCTTTGCTTCAAGCAAAGTTCCTTGGCTCCATCTCTGCTCCAGCATAAGGAAATAGAAGATTGTGGCTTGTGTGTATTCCCAGACTCTTTGGGGTCTCTCCTCCTGACCTGGGAGCAAGAATACATATTGTTCCAGTGTTTGGAGCAGTGACATGCAAAACATCATGGCCCAGATGTGGACCTAGAAAAGCCCCACTGAAGCAAAGATAACGGGTGGTAAGACAGCTCTGCCCACAGTGATGGTCCTTGTGTACATAATTAGACAAATGGTTCAGTTTATACCTCTCCATTCCAGAAGAGGGTCTTTGCTCCAACTTTCTTTACTAAAGCCTGTTGTGACTAGTTCCCCCAGAACAAAGGAACAGCCAACTCAACAAATTAAAACTCAGGAGACCGAAAACAACAAGTTTTTCGAGTTTCAGCTCACCAAGTGTTCAAACTTTGGAGTATAGTATCAGTCAAGATCATTTGTTACAATCCCGCAAACACACTGATTGCCTGTTAAGCGCCAGGTACAATGCCAAGTCTTAAAAGACAAAAATAATTATGAAAAAAGGACTCCAGACTCAGGAATAAACATGTATAGCAACTCAGTCACAAGATCCTGGTGAACACACTCTAGCAACAAACCTTTACTGCTATACATCTCTTTGTCAAGCCCAAGAGTGTTGATCCCAGTAAACCCAAGTCATCCCTGATAGGCATTTTTAGAAAAGGAGGAATGGGGTGGAAGTGGGATAGTTGAAAATAGAAAATGAAGGTAAATCGTAGAGCATTTCTGCAATGAAGCCTCAGGAAGATAAAGGAAGCTGAGAGAAGGCTACTTCCTTAGGATTGTACTCTGGGATCGTACAGAAGCAAGGAACTGAGACATCCATAAGAGGGCTTGACAGCCAGGGCTGAGCAGAGACACAAGGCGCCCTGGGAAGGCCGACAGTGTAGCACTTCTTCAGATCAATGTTATTTTTAAAAATGGCTCAACATGTATTTAGTGAGGTTGGGTTAGGAGCTTTTTATTAGTGAAAGTGCATATAATTCCTCCTCCTCCTCCAGCTCCTCCTCCTGCTCCTTCTTCTGCTTTCCTTGTCAAATAATTCAGTCCTAAAGCTATCCGGTGAGGCAGGACAAGGTAGGCTTCCTCATCACTGGGGAGAAGAGCCATAATAGCCCCAAGCAGTGTATCAGAGCTCACCAGGAGAACACAGTGTCACACATGGGGACAGCCCAGTAGGACACACCAGAGCTCTAGCCTGAGGAGGAGGGCACCCCCACAGAGGAGGCCCCAGGTAGGGTGTTGGGGCAAGGGTGAGAGGATGTCTTTGTGGAAAGGCAGCCTGACAAGGGCTGTCAGCACTCTGGGACTAAGGAGGGCATCTGGGCAGAGGAAAGGATGGCAGCAGAGATGCTAGATTGGTCACATACAAGAGGGTTGATCAAAAGAGGAAATAAAATAAGGATAATGGAGCCAAGCTTCTCATGCAGAAGAGAGGTACACATATGGGAAGGAATGCCTGAAGCCTATGGTGATGGATTGGAATTGGAGGTATTGGTGTGAAGTCATGGTTCTCAATAGATATAAGTAGAGAAATATAGACATAAGTGTGTTTGTATACATAAATATATCAAGAGGGAGAGAATCCAGCCATCAAAAAGACCTGGGAGCAACAATACACCAGTAGCAATGAGCACACGTAGCACCCAGATCTTGAATCCTAAACACCATTCTCCACTCAAAGGAACCAGGGCTCCTTGAGAGGAAATGACTGACTCCACCCTGGGGCAGGGAATGTAAAGATGAGTCTGGACCATGTTATGCCAGAAAGCAAGAAGTGCTCACAGAGTGAGGGACATGCCAAAAGGACACAGAAGCCAGCCTGAACGGGGGCCAAAAACAAGAACAATTTATCAAGATAAATTATGGTAGTAATCGATTATTGCCCAAACACACGAGCCCATATTCATATTGAGAAAACAATCAATGAATTGTAAGACGAATGAGACACAAGCTACACACATAGTTTCAGAGTCTCTCCCCACAAAATACTTACTAATTACAAAGGGGAAAAGACAAGTCTCAGAGGTGAAAAAGTTCTCTGTGTTGTACTTGCAATTTTTCTGTGTGATTGTTTCAAAATTATATACGTATTTTAAAATTTCTTGTGGAAATACTAATTCTGATTGAAACAGAGTCAGTGGTCTGAAAAAATTCAAAAAAACATTTCCAGCTTTTCTTGTAGCTCTTTCTTTTTGGAATTTTCTAATCCTGGCCAATTATTGGGAGGGGTATTCAATAATAAAAGAAACCCATCATTTATTCCCTCCACAGGAAGGTCCCTGTGCCAGGCTTCACTCAGTTTCATAATTCCAGTTGCCTGGGACTGCTGACATTCAAACTGGATGAGACTGCATGTGGGCATTGAAAAAAGTATTTGGAAGACAAGGCTTGGCACTCAAGTTACTTTATTTCTCCTCAAGGGTGCTGTCTGTGGGCAGAACCAATCTACCATTGTACTGCTGTATTCCTCTGCTGCTTAAGCCCAGGATGCCTGCTCCCACCATCCCTCCCCAGGCTCTGTTGTGGGCATCATAATTGGAACTACGGGTGAGTGTGAGAAATGACTCAACAGTCCTGACTCGCAAACCGTTTGAATAGACGCACAGGCTCAGAGGAAGGAAAATGCCTCTTACTGTACACGCCATCTCAGCAAAGCCAAACAAATTTGCGTGCATATTGCTGAAAGTGCAGAGGAGAGAGACCTGCAAATGTTTCTATCAAGCAAGGGGTTGCACATTTAAATTGTTTGTAGCAGGGGCCAGCCCGGTGGCACAGCAGTTAAGTTCACACATTCTGCTTCAGCAGCCTGGGGCTCACTGGTTTGGATCCTGGATGTGGACCTACACACTACTTGTCAAGCTGTGCTATGGCAGGCGTCCCACATATAAACTAGAGGAAGACTGGTACGGATGTTAGCTCAGGGCTAATCTTCCTCAAAATAAATAAATAAATAAATTCTTTGTAGCATATTCATATTACTATATTAAGATGTGTACAATGCCATGGATAATCCCTCTCAGAGCCGCCATGCGTGGTTGGGCAGGTTGTGTCCTGCGCAAGGGCACCTGGCTGATTAAGGCTGTGTCCACCCAGAGAAAGAGCTGTATTTTAATCTTTGCACAGAGGAGCTGTATGGCCCAGCTGTGTCCCTGAACGTATTATCTGTACTGCTCTAACTTAGTGAACAACAAAGAAATTGTATAAGAACCTTGATATGTTCACTTCTGACTCCACTCCCTCAACTCTTTAAAATCTTGTTTTTCACCCAGAAATTCTCCTTCCCTGTAGGGTGTCAGCAACCTCATCCTTGCAATCTGGGAAGACTGGAGAAAGAGTACAACATGATACTTGCAGAGTTAAGACTGTACAGAGTAACTAGGTGACTAGAAAAGAACAGGCAAGAAGATTGGCTTAAATTTCTAAATGGCAGTGACTTTAAACTTGTCGGTAACATTTTGCATAAGGCAGAAATGTAGAACTGGTGAAGGTGGATTCTCTTACTGTTATTTGGATAAAGTCATATTCAATATCACCACAGTGAAGAGATAATTCTGTACTCATTATAAAAATTTTACCCAGCTTATGTTTCCATCTAGTTCCACAGAGAAAATTAATATCTGTTGCGTAAGTCCCTGGGGAAGAAAATTCTGGAACAATGACTTTCTCCTGCTAAAGCAAATTCATGCTGGAGGTGTCATACTACAGAGGTTTTTAGTAAGAATTACTGTTGGTGGAAAATTCCCCTTAGCCCCTTTTCAAGTGGAATTTTGTAAGAAAGAAAGAGACAATATTCTCACTGACAAGCCATTCAGAAAGACAAGTAGACAAATTGCTAATCATACAACAATTAGTGAGTTGAAGTTTGCATGCCAAATCAATTTTTAAGTCAAAGTACAGTGTTGAAAAACTGTAAATCGCTCGTTGGCTCACCACGTGGTTTGACTCGATAACGAGACTAGTTCGAATTTCTTTTTAATGTTACATTATTTTTAAAAAATTGCTTTTGAAAAGTAATCCAAATAACTCCATTATGTCTTATGTTGAGATTTTTAATTAATTATTGATTTATTATTAATATGTCAAAATGATATGAAAGAGTATAGAGAATGACATAATAAACACATAATCCCTCTCACTCAGCTGTAACAAATATTTTCATTTTGCCATATTCACTTCAGTTTTTTTGTTAAAGAAGTGAAATTTACCAGTGTGGCCACTGTCCTTTACATGGCCTCATCCAATGACATTCCCTCGCTCCGACGCAGAAGAAACCACTATTCTGAAGCTGGAGTCTTTTCATTCCAAGCATGTTTTTATACTTTTATCTGCTATGTACATAAACAACATAATTCTATAACCTGGGATTTTTTTCACATAACGTTATATTTTTAATACTTCTAAGTCATTCATGCTGATTACTGTAGGGTATGTCAATAGTTTACCTACCCATTCTGCTACTGAAGGAAATTTTAGTTTTTTGCAGTTTTTCACCATTACAAACAAGACTGTGATGAATATTCTCATGCATTTTTCCTGGAGCACAGGTATGAGAGTTTTTCCAGAGAGATCTATCCATTCCATTTGCTCTTCTATGAAGCTTGCTTAAGAATGGCAGATTTGTATAGCTGTAGCTAGCACCAGAGGTTGCTGAGAAATTCTTCTCTTTGTGAAGGAAAATGTAACTGTCGGGAAGGGGTCTCGGGGTGAGCTGGGCCTCTACCACACGCACCGGCTCTTACAGAAGCCAGCCTCACTCGGGCAACGGCACATACCTTCCAGCCCATCCTCCTCCACAAAGAGAGCTAGTACATGCAGGGCATGCAGCTCTCACCCTGCAGATACCCAGGCGGGTGCTTATAAAATCTGGAACAGACTGATGAGAGCATTGTGGAAAGGATACATGCATATGACAAACAGCCAAAGCTGTTCGGAGGTTTAAAGGTGAACGCGACAGCTGTGGCGCCTTGCTTAGTGGCCCCCTAAATATTTCCACATCTAATCCTTGAGACCTGTGAATATGTTTCCTCACATGGCAGAAGGGACTTTGCAGTTATGATTAAATTAAGAACCTTGAGAAGAGGTGATTATCCTGGATTATCTGGAAGAGGAGTGGGGTCCATTGCAATTACAAGGGTCTTCATAAGAGGGAGGCAGGAGGATCAGAGTTAGAGAGACACCGGAAGATGCTAGGCTGCTGCCTTTGAAGCTGGAGGAAGGGGCCATGAACCAAGGAATGCAGGCGGCCTCTAGAAGCTGGAAAGGGATCTTCCCCTACAGCCCCCAGAAGGAACACAGCCTTTCCAACACCCAGGGAGACCCATTTTTGACTTCTGAACCTCCCAAACTGTGAGATAATAAACTCATGCTGTTTTAAGTCACTGAGTTTGTGGTAATTTGTTACAACAGGAGTGTGAAATGAACAATGCCAAAGGTGGATGAAGACCCACCTTGTGGATAATCACAAAGTGGAGGCACAGCACTCTTTACGGATCCTGAGATCAAAGCTGGCTGACATGAAGCCTGACCTGAAGAAGACTGCCATCAGAGCTGAAGCCCTTGGCCCCTCAAGGGCTCCCCGGCTTAGCACTGTTTGGGATTTGGCAACCCATTCCTGCAAGAAGTCAATGATGACCTTTAGAATTTGTGGGTATAGTTGGTTGAAGTAAATCAAGGTGTTGTTTGTGCTGACTTTCCTTTCTGGGAATTGGAGGAAATTCCTTCTGGCATCACTTGGCTACCTAGTCAATCCCTGATTTTGGAATCCGAGGCATTGTTCTCTGTCTCCCTGTTCTATGTCTGAGAACTGCTCCCTGACCTCCATCCAGCTGGGATCCTACACTCCAGCCCGAGTAGGTACGTCCAGACCTCACTTTGGGCTGGACATCCTCCCTGGTTAGACCCCTGTCTGTGCCTTCTCGCTTCGATTGGACTTCTGGACATTGACCCCTGGCCTGTTCCATCTGAGCATGTGTGTGCTTTATAACAAATCTGGATCTTGCTGCTCCAATTCCCTGGACTTCTGACCTGGTTTTATTTGTCCTCCAGCTTGCCCTGACCTCTGAGACCTACATCTTGACCTGACAGTCAAGTCCTTTCTAATTCTGTGACTTTTATACAAAGCACACTTTCTAGCTACTTCTTCCACCTGCTTAATCTAGCATCCCCACATTAAAAGGAGGGTCTTTCTTTTCTGCAACCTGAATAGAGAAGCCACCATGAATCAACAACCTGTTCCAGAGCCAAGAACTGTGTTGGCAAGCTCTATACACATATGCCATTCGATCCTAAAAGAGCCCAGGGTGTATCAGAGTTCAGAATATCAGTGCCCCAGGCATCTACTTCTGGAAAACACACCTTCTTTCTTTCAGAGAATTGCTCCCCATTACCACATTAAGACAATATTGATATGGTGGATGTGGCTAATCATAGTTGTTCACTCTCCCGGCCACAGTAGTGGCAGTGAGCTGAGCTGGTTAGAAAACCCCACACACCAGCCCACCAAGATTGAGTAGATGACCTCAAGTCAGGGGCTAATCATAGTCCTTCTCCAGAATGGTTTTCATAAAACATTAACGGGCAGGAGCACTTTCCTGGGAAGCAGGTGAGGGGACAAGCTAAGAGGTGGGAGCCAGGTCTCTACTCTCATGGGGAGAGTTGCCTGAAGAGAATGAAATAGACCCAAGGACACAAGAGTCACACAGAGAAAATAAACTTTGACAGCATTTAAGTCCTAGGAGACACACAGTGCATAGTGGTTTCATGTGTGGACTTGGAGTCAGACTGCTTAGCTAACCTTGGGAAACAGCCTCTCTCAACTTGAGTTTCCACTTTTGTAAAAAGAAGATAATAATAGTACTTTAACTCATGGGGCTGTTGTAATTGAACAAATTAATACATGTGAAGCACGTTGAACAATGCCTGGCACATGGTCGTCTCACAATAAATATTAACTATTATAAGCTACTCCAGTTGTCCAGGAGGCTCTCTCCACCCTTGGCCCGCCTTTGATTTGGTCACCCGAGCAAATGGTTTCTTCTTTTTGCCTAAGCTAGTGTTGGGTCTCTATGACTTGCAACCTGGAGAGTCCTGAAGAATGTAGTCATTATTACCCTAAATTCCTGAACTCCATGCTCCAGGAATAAAAGTTACCATAAATAATTTTGGGCAACTCTTGGATATTCATTGTGTTTTAATTTATATATTGCTCTCCTCTTTCATACTCTCATTATATTTTAATATATTAAAGGCTCTGAGCAACCCTACAATTAAAAAGGCAGCTGAACTTTATTCAACCTAGCACTTCCCAAACTTATTTAACTTCAGTTCTCTCTTTTTTTTCCTGTGATCTTTCTTTCCTGTTCTACAAAACTAGCGTTCCACAGCATACACTTTGATGTGACAACATAGACATGAGAAAACTGAAGAATCTGCTGAGTAACAAGTTGGATCCAGATCTATTTGAATCTAAAACCTAGGCTCTTTCCACATTCCATACACATATATACAAACGCAACACCGGTATCATTAATCTTTTGGATGGTTAGACTTACTGATCTTGAGTTTGCTTTTCCATTTTAAGTGTTACTTTCCCAGAGAACAAAGTTTTAAGCGCTTGCTCTTGCAGATTCATATATACCAGGCAAAGTTAAGTAGAACTAAATTTTTTTAAGACAATTTGGAATAAAAAGTATCAGACACGCAATGGCCTCGTCTTTGAAAAATTACAAGAAAGATGGCTTTTCTTTTCTGGTTGCCAGAGTTGATTGTGGAAGAAGTTTGGGAGATGTTTTCTTTCTTTCTTTCTTTCTTTTTTTTTTAAGATTGGCACCTGGGCTAACAACTGTTGCCAATCCAATCTTTTTTTTTTTTCCTGCTTTGTCTCCCCAAACCCCGCCGTACACAGTTGTATATCTTAGTTGCAGGTCCTTCTAGTTGTGGAGATGTTTTCTTTCTAATTCACACTGTCTGGTACCTTTGTCTCCATTTGTAGGATGGCAAATTATTGCACAAGTACTCATATGTCCCTCCTGGGCCAAATTCTAGCTTCTGATTATTCAAAGCTGCGTGTCTTGAACTGTAGGTCTAATCTGGACAATGAATATTATTATTGTTATTATTATTATACATTGATATGAATCGTTGGGCCCTAAGAATTGTCAGAGGGGACTTTTGGACCAAGGAAGAGACCTGGTTCCCTCTGGCAGCCTTACAATCTAAATTAGACTGAGTTGTATAACAGTTTTAGGCATCTGATATGGGACTTGCCAAATTTCATGGCTTCAGGCACACGGAATGCACATCCCTGTTCCAGGGAGGCTAAATATTTTTCCAAATCAGTAGATAAAACAAACTCCCTGACCTCAACTTACTTCCTGGCGCCTGGAGTCCTGAGTAGCTGATGAAGAGTGTCTGTCTGCTATCAAGTGACAGGACACATTCAGACTGGCTCCTGTGCTCAGGACCATGTGGTACCTGATCCTGTCTCCATCTTCAGAGCTAAGATTTTGGCCACAACTTAAAGATCTAAGTCCAGAGGGCAGTGGGCCAGGGTTAGATACCATTAAATGCCATTGAATCAGCCTTGAAGGGCAAGTGTGGCTTCTTAGGGCATGAGGCAATGTGGTGCAGCTGGAGGCCAGTGAAAGCCGGTGATCACAGACCCCAGGCAAATCACGTCTTGAATGTCATGTCTGAAATGGAGAGGTGGCTACATCTCTGTCTTGAGTAAACACTATGCACAGATTTTAGACCTTATAGAGCCAACCAAGTAGAGAGTAAATCCATCAAAGGGAACGTGAAGTTTCTGACCTAAGGGCTTCTTTGGATGGACACCTTAACTAATCGACAGTGACATCTACTGACTGTGTTAGACACTGCCACCTTACAGATAAAATAACAATCAGCTAAGCTTTGAAGACTCAAAGGAATGTTAAATGAGTGGGGGAAATTCCCATAGATGGGAGAGGGAGAGATTAATAGCAAAAGGAAGATCACAGAGATTGAAAAGCATTATTGAGTGTTATGGACAATAAAAATGGATTTCATAATGTCACAAAGTCCTCTGAGTCTTTTCCGGGATAGGTATTCTGAATCTACTGGGTACTGTGTTAGAGCCTTTCTATATTCTTCAGCTCATTCCGATGGCATTTACCTTGAGGTCTTCTCTTTCCAGTCAATTCCATTTGCCTTTTAGACTCTTCTGTATTTGCACTGATGTACGTATGCATGCTTTTATCCCCACTTTCTCTTGTTCCTGCCGCATCCTCCTGGGAATAAGCCATATTTGATCAAGAAGCCTGGGTTCCTACCTCTTCTTCTTATTGAGTCATCTAAATAGCTTTCCTTCTGACATCTCCTTCTGAACCCGGGGAGCCATGCAGCTGCATTCTCCCTTCACATCCTACTTCGTATAGCTGTGAATCAGCCAGCGGCTCAGGTCCTAAAAGACACACAACCCCACTTTGTCCCAAACTGCTCTAAACCTCGCAGCCACCCTTCTCCCCACCCAGGCCACCAAGCTGGCTATGCTACTGAAGTGGGCTCCTTGAGGGAACCGTTTACCCCTCATGGGTCCTGATTGCAAACCCTCAGAAGGCAAGGAGGGCATCACTTTCCCCTTCTCCAACCCTCAAGAACTGCCTGGTGTACTGCTATGCATACAGGTGGCCCTTAATAAATGCTTGCTGTATCAGTGAATGACTGAGAGGCTTGTTTTAATTCAAGGACATCAGTAGATTGAAAAGGTTTTTCTCATAGCTATGGCCTTGACCAAATATTCAAAATTGGAATCACAGAAATTAAACATTTTCAAGGGAAAAATTAAATCTGTCTTCCTGGCCTTTTCTCTCATTGTCTGTTTTAAAATAAAATCCTTTTGAATATTTGTCTCAACTAAGATCAGAACACCAGTGCTCTAATTTTCTGTAATTTTCTCTTTAAGGAAGAGGGGTTAAGTTCTTCAAGGGAATGCTCAAAGAATCCTGTACACTGAGAGTCAGCAGCTGAATGTGGAATTGGCATCATCTCCCATATCTCACACGGGGGACGTGCTCTGAAGAGCGATGGCAGAAGGCTGAGAATTACAGGTTAAACTGATTTAGGAAAACAAATGAAACCTTGGTTTTTGCTGCTAAAATTCTCCTTTGCTAGACTAAAACATTTTCTATCAACTTTTTATTTGGTAGATAAAACGCACATATGAAAAACAGTACTTTTTTAATATCGTCTTAAAGATTAGATGCTCATAGGTGTAAATATAGCTTTCAGTCCTTTCATCGTTGCTGTGCAACTATGGGGAAGCCTAGAGGGATTTCAGGATGGGTTTTCATTTTGTCTGAGTTTGGTTAGTAACTGTGAAAAAGTAACTCTGCAAGCAAGATCTGATATAATTACGTGGTCTGAACCCTTTTGACATCTTTAGTGGGGGCACTGGATTTCTGTCATTTGGAAGGAAGGATGATGCAAGAGTGAACAGAGGGAATAAAGAAGAGATCATCTAGGACCCAGATAGAAATAAGACGTGTAAGCAATTTTTCCCACAAAGAGTGCCTAGCACATGTTGGTGCTTAATCTGGAGCGCTGGGAAGATAAAGGTGACTTACCCATGGATACAAAGGGGTGACAACTCCCAGCAAACGGCCATCCTGTTACAAAATGTTGAGGGCATTCCTTTGGTTATCATGTTGGTTATCTTGTTGGGGTTCTGCCTCCATGACTTCCTCTACAGATTGGTGGTGACTGCTCGGGTAACCAGCTAGGGGGAAAATGGGAAATAGGAATTCTCTCTTGGGACAGAACTTGGAAGGTTTAGGCATCTTTAATGCCCCAGGGACTAGGGAGCAAGGTAGCTCCTCCAGTGGACCACAAATGAGGAAGATTTAGCCAAAGGATCATTGTGCTTCCTATTGCAGTCAGTACTTCTCAGCCTTTTGTCACTTCCTAGCTCTTAGAAAAGCTTCTCTTAGATGATGTAACCATGGCTTGGCTGTGCTATTGGGCAGGAGTGGAAGAGTCATGCTTCCTATTTAGGCCAGTTTTGTTAAAAAGAAAGTGCTACTCCCCACTCCCACACCTATCCCACCAAGGATGGAGGTGATGGCAGGGATATACAGGAGAGATCTCCCACAGGACAGTAGAACATGGGGGACAGACAATAAGAATGTAGGATCCAGCTGCTTCTCCTCTCCAGGAAATTCTCTTTCCAGTGTTAACCTGGAAGGATCTAATTATTGTTTTTTGACAAATTTGGGGGACAATTAGCTACAGGCTCTACTATTTCCTAGATGAAATTATCTGATAGGTAAAATAGAAGAAGTTGTTATGGCTTGAATTGTGTCCCCCACCGAATTCATCTGTTGAAGCCCTAACCACCAATGTGACTGTATTTGGAGACAGAACCTTTAAAGAGGTGATTTAAGTTAAATGAGGTTATAAGGATGGGGCCCTAATCTTATAGGACGGGTGTCCTTATAAGAAGAAGAAGAGACACCAAAGGTCTCTCTCTCCTTCAGCACACAGGGAAGAGGCCATCTGAAGACACAAGCAGAAGGAGGCCCTCTACAAGCCAGGAAGAGAGCCCTCGCCAGAAATCAACCTGATGGCACCTTGATCTTTGACTTCCAGCCTCCAGAACTCTGAGAAAATAAATTTCTGTTGTTTGAACCACCTGGTCTGTGGTATTTCATTATGGCAGCCCATGCAGAGTAATACAGAAGGCCAGGCCCCTAGATCCTGGAAAAGTCTTGCTCTTTGCTGAGGTGCCTGTTAAAATTTAACGTATTTATGAGCTAATGCAAGTTCTCCAAGGGCTGACCCCCCTGGGGAAAGACACATCTCAACAAACCCGCTGATGGTTTGAACAAAATGCAGTATATGTTCCAAAGCTCCAAGGGGAAAGGGACTCCGTGATCAAAAGAGGATAGCATCTCTGTGGTTCAGCAACATTTCCTTTCCAGAAAACATCCCCATTCTGAGAGAATTTAATTCTTGTATCTGTAAACACCTTGGAGGTATTTTACCGTACTACTCAGTAAGCTATGTATTTCTGTTTTCATCCTGTAGTGACTTTCAAATGCTTAGCATGTTGTCTAGAACACACTAGGCCCTTGAATATTATTTGTCAACTTCAACTGAACTTCAGAAGAAAATACCAATGACTGCGTCTCTGAATTTCACTCCTCCTGAGAGTAAGAATGAGAGTGTTGAATTTATCCCTATATCCCAACCCTAGGGCACTTAAGAAAGGGTACGCAATAGTCAGTCAATAAATGTTGGCTTACATGGTGAAATTTAATAAAACAAACACCCAGCCATTTGAAATATTTGCTGAAAACTGCCAATTCTATTTTCATTTGGATGAAATTTGCTCGTTTGCCTCAGTTTGACTCAGGTTTCTCAATCTGTTTTTTTTTTTTTTGTAACATTCTTGGCATCACGTCAGAAAAATATTATAAAACAGCAGTCTTGAGACAATCAGCAGAACATCTGAGTCATAAATAAGACATAGCCCAGGAATTTGAAATACAAATAAACTATTTTTTCTTCAAGTATCTGAACCAAAAATACACAGTAAATACAATCTAGTAATACAGATGGTTAAAGAAACTTGAACTTTAAGATATA
Organism: Equus caballus; assembly: GCF_041296265.1. NCBI lineage: Eukaryota > Metazoa > Chordata > Mammalia > Perissodactyla > Equidae > Equus > Equus caballus. The sequence continues at coordinate 46,575,310 of NC_091704.1, forward strand.
GCAATTTTTTTTGCAGTATTGAATTAGTAAAACAGGTATTTCTAAATGATGTTCTTTACTTTTGATAATTTGAAAGCTGTCTCTAATCCTTATAAGTCAGAACAATGGATTGACTTGGATATGCAATAACTTTCATCACAGAACAGCAGAATGATTATTCATTAAGATAATTGATGTTTCTATAAACTGAAGTATTTTCCCCTCATCCATTCCTGTTGTTGAAATGTTTGTATTGTTGAAATGTCTTACCATGCTATGATTTTGGAGTTGTACATTGAAGACTTGGGAGTCAACTAACAACTGTCTGCACTGGGGCATGGAAACACCATTCCTCTCCCTTGCCTGTGGATGAAATGTTGACAAGTAACACTTCGGATCGTTGGGGAAAATCATTCTCTCTATTAGGGCTCTTTCACATCTGGAGGCCAAGCCCTACCATCGTTCTCTATCAGCCTGTGCACATAGTGGGAACTTCTCTGACTTTTGACCCTTAAAAAAAAAAAGTAGCTTGGTTTTTGGGTTTTTTCTTTTACTTCTACCACAATCTCCTTTATTTAGTCTGCCTATTTCTGGAAGCTTATGCCCAAGGTCTGGCTTCCTACAGCCGACATTCCTACAAGCTCCTCTCTCCACAAAGAAGCTGTTTCAGGTGCAATACTTTGGTTCATCTGCAGGATTTGAAATTTCATGGTTCGTGGACTATATCAAGGCTCCAATGTGGTTAGATTGTTGTGGGGTTTTTGGTTTTTGTTGTTTTTTAGCCTTTATATTGTTGTTTTTAAAAATCCATTATCAATGCAACAGAAAAAGAGTAAAGATCTGGTACCTGTGGGCTTGCATTTCCAAATGGCAGCAACTGGCTAAATCTGAGTAACAGCTGCTGTTCGGACACGGATATACTCTCCAGTGTGACCCCGTCCCCACCATTCCCATAGCACATCTTTATCTGTCTGGCTCCTAAAGGCCTTTGAGTCTATGACCTCTTATCTGCCTCAAGATGTTGATTATTGGATAAAACGAGCACAGTAATGTCCATCCTACATTCACAGGGGTGTAATCTATACCTGTGCTGTCCAAAATGGTAGCCACTGGCCACAGGTAGCTACTTGAGCGCTTGAAATGTGGCTAAAGTGACCACAAAACAGATTTTTTGATATTTACTTAATTTTTAGTAATTCTTTAAAATTAAAACATAAAGTTCTATTGGCCAGTGGTGGTCTAGACCAAGAGAGGTTATAGGATTGAAAGATTTTGTTGCCCACATGCAAATGTTTGTCTGTTATTGTCCTTGGATAAGAACAGGCATCTTCATTTTAGGTGCTCTTTCATGAACACCTCTTTACCACAAGTATGTCACATCTTCTGAACAGAGACGTTGATCAAGCCCAAGGACACAAAGTCCCCAAGCTCTGTCCTGTCTGTCCTACTTCCAAGGAGCAGTATGCAGAAAACCACTAGGATGCCATTTACATGCTGAAATTTAAGAGAAGACAAAAGTGACCAACCTTCAAAGCCTTCCTTTACCTACTTGTCACCTTGCTTTCAAATCACTTAGACTCTGGAGGACATCTGTCAGAAAACCTAGAGGGTAACTGGGGACATAATACACTGGCCCTCTCTCACTTGCTGAGCTAAGCTACACTAATATGTATGTTATAGACCAGCTTAGAATATAAGAAAAACCCTTGAGAGAAAGGGACAAAAGACATTTCTATGCTGTGGGAGTGGGTTGACCCTGGGGCTTTTCCTAAGAGAGTCCAGGGCCTAATTAGACACGAGTGGAAGGCAGGGACCCTCAAGGAGCAATAGCAGTAAAGAGACAGCCCCCAAGGCATAGAAGGGTGCTTAGAGAGAATAGATCAAAGGAAGAATTGCTTTTCCATCACACACTCCACCTGGACAGGCTGCTTTGGTTTCCTAGAGCTTGGCAGTGCTTGTGCTTCTATCAAAGCACTTGGAACAGAAGCTCTTTCTCTACAGCACCCTTCTGCTCCTAAAATATGACCTAAACCTTTCCTCTCAAACCCTTCTGGATGGTTATAAAACAAATTCCAAACAACAAAGACTGGAAGGACAAGCTCGTGAATACTGGTGCATATGGGAATACAGCTCGTTACACCACATAATGGACTAGTTTGATTAGCTACATGTCTTACTGTATTGTCCTTAGCTCCCAAACAGAAAAAAGCAAGAATAATCCCTTATACAGAGTTTACTATACATGCTCACATATGATAAAACATTCATTTCACTTCAGCAATACTATTACTAATATCATCCCCTTTCCACAGATGAGAAATTGAGGCTCTGAGAAGTTAAGCAACTCGATAAAGGCCCCATTGCTGTTACAGTGCAAAATTGGCGTTCTGTGTCTGATGCACATAAACAAGCCAGTTAATTGTGGCATCGGCCTTTGGGGGAGAAGTCAACTTTTATTCTGCAAGATCAATCTGCAGGGAGACAGGGGGCATGTGCCCTCAGATCTGTCTCCCCAACTGAGGATTTGGGGCAAAATTTAAGAGGTTAGGGAGAACAGGCTGGCATGCAGAAATGCTGGTGGGATAGGCTTTGATTGGTAGGCTTCAAGCATTTATGGTAAGGTTCTAAACATTTATGACAGGGTGGGGGAGGAATTTTAACATTGGATCTTCCTGAATGAGGGACCCCTCATTTCTGATAAGAGTCTAACATTCAAGTTCTGATCATGTCTGCGTCCCAGGGTTCCATGGGGAGGAAGGTCTTTAGTTCTGTGGTCATTTCAGGTCAGAACTTTTTCTTTCATGCATGCTCTGGCTACGTGACTTTGCAGTTTTTCTGAAAGACAATTCTTAATAACTTTCTTGATAAGAGATTGGGTCACTTGAACTGATCCTGGAGGCCTGTGGCTTACAAATCCCCCCTTTTTGTTCTTCATTCCTCAATCTTGAAGGACATAGGGAGATGACTGCTCCAGCTTCTTCCTACTGATAAAGGGTGTAGGTTGATCCATGTCATTAATCCACTCTCTTAGTAAGACGGTGATGCAGGTGGGCTCCCAAGTTTAGGCCTATGTTGTGTAAGCAAGTAACTAGGTATTTAATATGACACATTTCTGGAGAAACAAAAAGAAAAGCAAGGTTGATGGTTGGAGCAAATTATAGACCAGTTCCTGAGCCCAGGGAGCAGCCTGTCAAAGGATTTGTAGATGTCAGAGTCGAAGCATCTTTCACAGTTTGAAATGTGTCCAATGATGTCATACATGTTCAGGTATCTTTCTGAGTGGCTCACAAGCAACAGGCATGGATCTTTCTTAAGTTTATATTAGGTTGTCCAGTTTCAGTTTGCAAGTTTTCAGGGAAAAGGGCAGTTCAGTTCTCAATGATTCCTAATGAAAATTATGGAAAAAATTGAAAACATGCATTTGGAGATTTGTAGCCAGATATCTCAGGACACTAGAAGAATTCAGGACCCATTCCAGTTAACAGATATAAAACAAAACCTCAAAGATGATTATCAGAACTAGAACCTAATGTCCATGAATGTGTACTATAGTTTTCATTGAAAGATAATTTTTCTGTCTAAAATCACCCTTATTTTTACCAAATATATCCAATTAAGACAATAAGCTTTTCCCAATTATTTGTATAAGTACAGTAAGAATAGCAATTAATTGTATATGCTCTTTCAAACCTGCTTTGCTGGAACTTTTCATAGGGAGTCCCAGATTGAACTTTATAGGCCTCTTGAGGCCAGAAAAACCAAGCCAAGGACTTGTCATCAGACTCTTCCTTCAATACCTATAGATTTGGGTGAATTCCTCTCTTTTCTCAAGGTCCCGAAAATATTCTGAGGTTCCAGTCACCTGTCAGGGAAGTGACCTTCTTTACTCACCTAGTAAGGTTGATGGGAATCATAAAGAAGGTATCAGGCTGATATTTCCAAGTGGCTTTATTCCATAAAGACAACATCTATTCCTCAAAAACTGTCTTGTCATATCTGAATCTGGATATTTATCTCAAATATTATATTCCAGTCAAAGCTTTGGTGATATAACAATGATTCCAATTGTGTCCTGTTATAAGGAAAACAGATACTTACTTAACTTATGCAGATAACTGTATTGCCATGGAAACAATACTCACTCATCAAGAGTTTCCAAATTCTGGAGGGATCAGGCAGGGAGAAAAAAGATAAATGTGTCAATTTTTCCTCCAAATGTATAATTTAGCAAATTGCTTAAGTCATAGTTAGCTTAAGAGAAAAAGTTTCCTTAAATCTGGAAAAAAAAACATTAAAACCTCAGCAATATCGCAAATGAAAAGTCATATAAATTATAATCATCCTCATCAGTTCATTCAGTCCTGATTCTTGTAATCGATTCTTGATCTTAATCTTCTGTTAGCAGTTTCATGAAGTCATCAGTTTCTCTGTTAGAGTTCTGTAGTTTCTTACCCAGTTCAGTTTTATGATCTGAAAGTTTATCAGACACCTGTATTTTAGAGTGTCAGAATCTTTTCCCTGAATATCTCCAAAGATAAAACGTATTTATGAAAGTAAAACAGCAACTATCTGCAAATGACAAAAGATACAAAAGAGTAATTGACAAACTTGGCTAATCCTGTGACATATAACACTTCAATATAATAACAAGAATTATCGTTGACCACCAGAACAGATCAGAATTTTAGGAATGTTGCATAATTTTTAAGACATTTATATCAATATCATTTAGCCACATAATAGTACCTAAGAAAGTTTATCCTCACTTATTTGGCAAGGCTTCCCATGTAATCTAACATACAAAATAATCCTAATTAGTTTAGTATCTTATTCTTTATAGGAAGGGAGAGAATGAATTTCTTTGAGTAGCCCCAGGGTCAACTGAAAATTCTCAAAGGAAAATTTTTTTCCTACAGGTTGAAACAAAGACTTCATTTAAAATTTGAATTTGGGGGGAAGCTTACCAAAAATATCAAAAGGTTTTTAAACACTTGGTCAAATAGGAAACAATGCTCACTGCAAAACAATGCTCAGTTATCCATTCAATCAAAGTGATAACAGAAATAGTCAAGGGCAAAGAGAGGGTTAAAACAGTCAAAAAAAACACCTAAAATTTTGGCCCCTGCAATAGTGGTTAACTCCAGTGCATTCTGCTTCAGTGGCCTGGGTTCACGGGTTCATATCCCAGGCATGAACATACACCACGTGTCAAGCCTTGCTGTGGTGGCAATCCACATGCAAAATGGAGGAAGATTGGCACATATGTTAGCTCATGGCTAATATTCCTCATGAAAAAAAAAAGACCTTAATAGGGAAACCTCAGTCCTTTTGAACACAGAAAATTATTTTAACAGACATAGATATTCTGTCCTAAAGGTAAACTTACCAAAGTTAAAGAAAAACCTTGTATAACCTCTTTATCAAGAGCAGACTAACACTCCAGGAAAATCATCCTTTTAAGAGACAGAGAAAACCAAATTTTAATTTTTGCATCAGCTTATTTTTGACATTAAAACTCATTTACTTGGGGTCAAGACAATGTATGAAGAATTTAAAGAAAATGAGAAAATGCTAAATTCTTGGGTTTGAAAGTACTGGTCTGTGAAAATGTGTCCATGTATGTGGAAGTACGTGTGTGTGTGCATACAGTATATCCCATAATTATGCCTTTGTGAAGCTTTTCTAACTTCAGAAATGTAAATGCTACTAATATAAAACACATTATTTGGAGATTTAAATATATTTTCATTGTAATTATTTTAAATAATAGCAAATGGTTAGTTTGAATTTTTGTGTCACTCGTTCTGAGTGAAAATGGCAAAGATTGATGGAAACAATAAAAACTTAAATATTCAAAATTAAATAAGTATAAAACAAAGTTCTACTTCTGGATAGATGAAAGTAGAAAACTTATTATGGGGGACGGCCTATTGGCAGACTGTTTAAGTTTGCATGCTCCAATTTAGTGGCCGAGGGTTTGCAGGTTCAGATACCAGGTGTGGACCCAGCACTGCTCATCAAGCCACACTGTGGCAGCATCCTACATAAAATAGAGGAAGATTGGCACAGATATCAGTTCATGGACAATCTTCCTCAAGCAAAAGGAGGAAGATTGGCAATGGAAGTTAGCACAGGGCCAATATCCCTTGGAAAAAGAAAAGTTATGTGGAAAATGAAGCAGAGATTTCCCCAACATATAAGAAGCTGAAGGGCATTATTCTCAACGAAATAAACCAGAGACAGAAAGACAAACACTGCATGATATCACTTACATGTGAAATCTTAAAAAAAAAAAAAAAAGGTCAAACTTATATAAACAGAAAGTAGAAAGGTGGTTGCCAGGGGTATGGGGCAGGGGAAAAGGGGAGAGGCAGGTGAAAGGGGACAAACTTTCAACTCTAATGTCAAGAACTTCTGAGGATCTAAAGTCTGATGTGGTGACTAGAGTTGACAACACTGAATTTTACAGTTGAAATCAGCTAAGAGAGAAGCACTTCGATGTTCTCACAGACACAAAGTCAATGTGAAAGGTGAAAAACTATTGGAGGTTAGGACAGAGGAGAATGAGTGTATGAATCCCTGGGAACTAGATCAAATTCCTGGGAGAACTTCAGACTTTCAAAGGCCATGAGATCGGTGGGTTCAAACCAAGAATCCAGGAGACGCAAGGAAGCGGGTGACATCTGGCTTCCAGGGGGAAGACATAGAAAACTAGCTAAGGTCTAGAAGGCCCAGGAGGGTGGAGGGAGGCAGTTGGAGGCCAGTTGGTGGCGGAGGGGCTGTGGTCCAATCGGCTGCCCTCCTTTCGCCTCCCCCCCTCAGGAGCCCCTGTGACACGGCCACAGTTCCATGATGAGGGCATGGGGTTCTAATCTCCAAGTCACTCCCAGTGCTCAGTTGCCTGAGAGCAGAACTGTATCTGAGATATGGAAACTCCTATCTTAGATCTAAAAAGCATTGTTGCTACCTGGTTGAGCTCCAGTTCCGCTTCCTGGGTGATTGGGACCATCCTCCGCATCCTGTATGGACTGGGGCTCTTCCTCCTCTTCTTTCCCTGCCCCAAAAGGAATCTGCCCTCACAACTAACTTACAAAAGGAGAAACGTCAGGAAGGTAAGAAATCCTGGGCCGAGACCCACAAAAAGATGAGTCTCTCTTCTTTTTTACTGTGCTTGCCACTTCTCTGAATCAACTAGAGAGACTCCAGGGATGGGAAAGAATAGAACATCATCCTTCTAGAGACAAGCCAGGTTGGGTGGGCGGGGGTGAGAGTGGGCACGAGGATTTCGATCCGAAGATCTTCGAGCAGGGATCCCGATGTGTTAGAGGGCTCCAGGGAAAGTCCCCAGGCCAGTGACCAGCGGCCATGGACGGGATGCTGAGTGGGATCTGTGGGAAGACAAGCTCTGAGCACTGGTTCCCCGGCCACCTTCCTGGGGCAGGGGTCTCAGGCGGGCCTTTTTCTCTGTCGTGGTTGACCTGAGGGCAGAGCTGAGCCCCCGAGAGCCTCTGGGCAGGACCTGGAGTGGGGCTGTAGCCTCAGGAAGCAAAGTCCTCCCTGAGGAAGCTCACAAGATTCTGTACATCTGAGAATGTGCGCGTTTCTTGAGCAGAGGAACAGTGACAGAAGATGCATGCTGGTCCCACATGGGGACCTTCTTATGATCCTCCAAGAAGGAAGACAGCAAATGTCCATTTTGTGTTCAATTATCCCCTTCAAAAGGAAGTAAACGGGAAGAAATGCCCCAGAGCCCCAGGAGTTCAGTGTAGACAGTCATCTTGCTCACAAACGCTGTGCGTCTGCAGCTGGTCCAGAGAGAGGAGAGGGAGCCTTGGCGCTCAGCCCCCTCAGTTTCTTGTTTTTTCTCTCATTTCAGCGTCAAGTGGAGCCGAGAGGGAGGAGCAGCAGGAGCAGGAAGAAAAGGGGAGCTCTGAAAGGTAAGCTCCTGCCGTTCAGCCCTGTGCCCCAGAGCTGGCCTCCACCTCCTGTCCCTGAGCTCCCAGCTCCGTGGGCTCGAGGATGCCAGGGGCAGAGCCTGTCCCTCAGGAAACAGAGCCCTCAGGGAGGCTGCCGGGAAGGAGATGAAAACCTGAGGACTTGCCAGATTCTGTACTGGGAACTAAGGCCCTGGCCAGCAGGCGTCTGGAACAGGGTGTTGCCCAGCAGGGGCATGTGGGCTGTGGTGGAGGTTGAAGTGCTTGGTCAATGACAAACCTCAACCCACCTGCAGACTTGCCATCCCCATCAAGGATCCCGTGGCCTTGGGCACTGGTACCTGGGCTCCAGAGTCTGACCTCAAACGGTCTCCCCTAAAGGCACATTGCACGCAGCCTCCTGTAAGAGCCCTGGGCCCCCGCCTTCATCGCTGTGACCCAGTGTCCTGATTTCTAGCTTACAGAGCTGGCCGGAAGGACCTGGCAGAAGTGGGGGGCCTGATGTCCCTTTCGCAAAGGTAAGGCATCTTGCCCTTCTCTCCTGGGCTTCTTCCTCGCAGTCTCTGATGTGCCCCGGGCCACAGGCAGCTTGGGGCTGAGCTGGGAGGGGACCCATGGGGCAGGGGGTAGCAAGAGGCCTGGGGTGAGGGACAGCAGGAGAATTCGGTGAAGTGAAGGGAGGGCCAGGGAGGGCCGTGGGTCTCAAGGGGCCACCCCCACCTGGCCTGCCCTGCTGTCCCAGGGCCCTCTGCTCCTGGCTACAGCTCCTGCATCTTGTTTCCCGCAGCTCCCCGGGGAGGCTGTCTTGTAAGGGATGCTTCCATCGCTTGTCATCTCAAGACTCCCCTGGGGAGGCGTGCAAGGCAGCGTCTGCTGGAGTCCGCCAGCCATGCGGGAAGCCTGTGGAAGGTGCTCCTCTCACCACCACTCCAGCACTTTCTCTGGCCCTTCTGACCCAGCGCACTCTACCTTTGGCCTCCACTCTGGCAGCAGAACCTCCATCGGCCTTGACCAGAACTCCCCTAGGCCCTGTTGCCATGAGCTCAGCTCCAGCTCACTCCTGTTGGCCGTTTCCCAACCCAGGCCACGGCCGCATGAGTTGTCACATTGAGTTCCTCTCCCGGTGGAACACGATCAAGGTCTGGTTCTTCCCCGTGTCATCACACTTCGAGTCCCAGCAAGGGCACCTGTCCTGCCACCGACCAGTGACCTCATTCTGGGGAGGCCCCACAAACAGGGAGGGAGAGACTGATAGCCCCTCACTTGCCAACCCTGATGTCCAGAAGCTGCTCGAGACGGAAATCACGGACAGAATACAAACGGAGGTCTGGGAAAAAGAACAAGATGATCCGGGCACTCCTCAGATGCTCGAAGCACACGGTATCATGTCTGGGCTGAATTTCCGCTGGGGCCTACCCCTCCTGTCCTTGGGGCCTGCAGATCTGAAAGCATGTGAGGCTCAACCCTCGGCCCTTCCACGGTCCCCTTTGCCCCCCGCAGCCACCTGTGATTCTGGGGCCCCCTCGAAAGCTGACTTTGCACCCTTCATGGGAAAACCTCTTGAGCCTCCTCCGGGTGACAAAGTCTTAACTTTGACAACAAAAGCATCAGTTCCCAGCCTGGCCCGTCCCCTCCCCGCTCCCTCACCTGTGTGTGAGGAAGATCAGAAGGCCCTGGGAGGGACCCTACCTGGGGAAGGCAGTGGGCCCTCGGAAGCATCTCTCTTGGGACAGGAGGGCCGGCCGCCTTCTCCAACCTTCCCATTCAGCCTCTCAGAGAGGAAAGGGCAGAGTGGGACCTTCGTGGGGGCCGAGCAAGGCGTCGAGAGCTGAGTTCAGGGTGCCCAGTGGCCAGGAATGAGCCTCGGGAGGAGAGTCGGGGTGGGGCCTCACCAGAGCCCTGCTGTGGGGTGGCAACACTGGAGGGGGAGTCATGGTCCCAGTTTGGGAGCCAGGTTGGGGGAATAGGAGACACCCCCGGGACCAAACCCCTCCAGGCCCTGCCTGAAAAGGAAGAGGTCCTTCACGACAGCCCTTTCAGAAAAATGTTGAGACGCCTCCTGCCCTGCCTGAGGCCCAACAAGGAGGAAGCACCAGAGGATCCCCTTGCAAAGGCAAGCCCGCGTCAGCCACCGCCCAGAGCCAGGCACAGGTCACACACAGCTCGGCGTCGGATGGCGGGGCTGTTCAGGCGCCATCGACAGTGACATCCTTCGTCTGCGTCCCCGGAGAGAAACTGAGGCTTGCCGAGAACTTCTGGCCTCCCAGTCGAAGCATCATGAAGACCATTTCAGGCCTCCGAAGCTGGACATACCTGTTACCACGACGTTCCCTCCTCCCCAGACCAGAGAAGAACAATGACAGAGGACAGTCCCCAACCTACCTCCAGGGACCACAACTGTCCGACTACGAGGGAATGGATCAGAACAGGCGTGGCAACTGGACCTTGCAATCCAGGCAGCCGCGGTGCCCAGCCAAACCCTGCCAGCCTGGGCTGAGTGTGGCAGCTGCCTCAGCCAATCCGTTCCCTGCCATGCTGTCCTCAGATATGTGTCTCCTGGGATTAGTAGACTGTGCCTGACACACCTTTCCTGGTAGGAACGCTTATCTCCCCAATCGGGGAAGTGGAGGAACAGAAAACCCAGTTTTACTCCTTATCCCACCCTCTGTGCTAATGGTGTCTTCCCACCCCAATTTTCCCCAAATACACTTTTTTTCTCCTTAGAGGTCGTGGCTTCTGTGTGTGCCCTGCTAGTGGTCAAAACGGGTCCGCCCTTCCTGAGTGTCTGCTTTGGCTTCCAGAAGGGACAGGGCCACGGGGGGAGGCTGACTGCAGCGTGGCTCACCTGCCCTCACCCCAACTCCCCCACTGCACCTGAAGTCCCCATCACACCGTCCTTACAAAAACAAACGGAAGCTTTGGGCTGTTTCCAGATGAGCAAAACCTCTAAGAGCCCAGCCCAGGATGGGCCCTGCCTGTCCTCTCCTGCGTTCTCTGGCCCTTGAACTTGTGGGGCTGTGGGGAGGGGCTTTGCAGAGGCTCCAGGAAGTGCAGAGACAGGTTCACAGGTCACAGAGTGGGGACGGGAGTGTGGGGCAGGGCTGGCCCTGAGTCCGGAGGGTGAGGAAGCTTGCCCTGCACCCCGAGCTCTTGGTGGGAATAGGTGAGGACGCTGCCCCGGGAGCTGCTTCTCTCCCTGCTGAAGCTGCCATGGAGATGGGCCTGCGCATCCCTCTCGGCCCAGCGTCACCGTCCCTCTGTCCTTGTCACAGTCTGGAGCAGCAGCCGCAAGGATGACTGTGCTCCCGGCTCTGGGGGCAGGCGGGTGGGGAGCATGGACGCTGCTGTGGGCCTGACCCCTCTGCCCAGAGGTGCTCAGGGCCCTGCTCTCCTGCACCTGCCTTCTCGTCCTGGGGAACGGAGCCGGGGGTGAGTGTGTGGGGTCACCATCTGATGGTGGGACACTGTGCGCCTACGGTGGGATACGGGGGAAGGAGACAAAGTGCCACTAGAGTTTAACCACTTACCTACTGAATGATATTTTTTGATTTTTATAATTTTACCGCTTATAAATAAACCTGCCATGAACTTCTTTGTGAAGGTTTCTGTGTGAACTTACATTTTTCTGCCCAGTAAATATCAATGGCAATGAGTCATGAAGGTCTGAAAATGGGCCCGCCTCCAGGATCTCACAAGGAAATGCAACATGTGTTAGAGGTTGAAAGGGTGAAACAGGGCAGAGAGAGTAAACCTAACACCGTATCTTGGATTTGAGCCATTTCCTGAGGAAAAGTCCATTACCTAACGCACGGCACAGATGCCAAGGACGTGGGAGGGACAGGTATCACCACATTTAATAAAACACTGTCAGAATGTATGTGGACAGGAGACCCCTGACCTTTAACCTGTCAGAAGCTCTTTGTTTGTCTGCAGCGAACGTTAATTAGACAGAGAGCCACACCTATGGAGCAGGTGCCCTGAAGGAACTGGATTTCCACTTGAATTAAGAAGAAACTGACCGTTGCTGTGGACTCAAATCATTTGTGAATGAACAGACTGCTTCGGTTTCTCATTTGAATATTAGCGCAGAATCACTAGCTTAAGTGATAACGGAATCCCCTGAATCCGAACAGAGCACGAAAAGGTCAGTGTGTTCCTGGCCTTCCTATGGCTTCTCCTGGTCCTACTGAAATAAGGAATATTGAATAGAAGAGCAAAGGGAAACTTTCTGAAACTCGTCTTAATATCGGAGCCACAGACGCTTCCTGTGCTTCTGTCTTCTGTTATGAACAGAGAGAGCAATCATCATGTATGTCAGGGAAAGAATCCAATGACCCTAAATTTGGGGTGGGCGGTCTTTATTTAACACCATGGGCTCCTCTCTACTATACAAACTGTTCCAGCTGCATTCGATTTTCTGGAAGAGTTTTCTGATCGATTTACATTTTAAAACACATGCCTTCCTCATCCTCTCTCTGAGCTGGGAGGCAGGCCAATTCAGGGAACACGCGTGAGGCCTGAGTCGAGTCAGTCCCTGACCTGGGCAGCTGGCTGTGAGGAGGCCCTGAGTCCAGAACTCTTGTGTGCGAGAGCCTGAATGTGGGACTCTGGTCTCAGTCATACCCTAGCCCAGGGTCCCAATTAGGAGTCCCAGCTCCAGAAAAAGGTCTTTGTTGGATTTCAGAAGAATAAAGTTGTTTTAAACTGTTGAGAAAGACATTAAAGATCATTTTGGCGGCTGCTAAGAGAGTTACTCTGAGGCAAATTCTTCTGTGATCGCACATATTCATAAATCGGGAACGTATGAATCAGATTAAGCTAGTAAGAACAACATATACCTTAATTCTTTTGGTGTAAGTAAGCTTACCTTATTATCAAGTAAGAGAGTATTTCTCCGTAGGTGTGTGTATGTGTAGTTGTGTAGTAACTGTAAAATCGGATATCTAAGCACTACCTGTCCAACAGGTCAGAAAAATTAACATGTTGACCAAAAGAGTACTATCCCTAAGTGAACCCCCAGTTCTCACTGAAAAAGGGATGTCCGAGGATGTCACCAGGGAATTCCTCTAGGACTCAAAGGGCCCTCTTTCTACAGGTTCAGGCAAGACTTGAGGCTCCAGGGGCCCAGAGCGGGCAGGAGGGGGAAGGCAAGGCCAACTCTGAGAAAGAGAACATGGGGAGGGCAAACCAGGGACACCAGAAAGGCCTACTTGAGACTGGACTCCAACCCGGGCCACGGACCCGGCCCCAACGTCCGCTCTAAAGAGCAGCACTTCAGCTCACTTGAGCCGTGCCCGGCTTCGGGGTGGGCCACACAGCCGTCTAAACTCTGGAAACTGAAGACTGTCTATTTTAGGCAGAATAAGAAGAAACAGTGTCAAGACAACATAAAGGATTAAAGAAAATGAGAATATGCTTAATTCTCTGGTTTGAAAATACAGAAATGGTCTGTGCAAATGTGTCCATGCCTGTGTATGTGTGTGTGTCTGTGTGTGTGTGTGTGTCCAGCGTGTCCCATAAGTCTTGGTGAAGGCTTTCTCACTTCAGAAGTAGAAATGCTACTAACATAAAACACATTACTGGGAGGTTTAATTCCTTAAGTATTTATTATGCTTATGTTAAATAATAAATGATTCATTTCAATTTTTGGGTGAGTCGTTCTGAGTCAAGATGGCAAACGTTGATGGAAAAAATAACAATGTTAATAATCAAAACCAAATAAGTATAAAATAAAATGGGAATTCCAGATTGATGAAACGAAAACCTTATGTGGACAAATGGAGTTGAGATTTGTGCAACATGGATGAACCTGGTGGGCGTTATGCTCAATGAAACAAGCCAGACATAGAAACACAGATACTGCCTGGGGTCACTTACATGTGAACTCGAAAAACTATAAAAGAAAGGTCAACTCATAGAAACAGAGAATAGAAAAGTGGTTGCCAGCGGCTGTGGCGTGGGGGAAATAGAGAGAGGCAGGTAAAAGGAGACAAACTTTCACCTCTCAGATGAGAAACGTCGGAGGTTCTAATGTCTGGCATGGTGACTACAGTCGATAACACTGAATTGCATAATTGAAATCAGCTAGGAGACTGGCACTTCAGTGTCCTCACACACACACGCAAAGTCACTAGGTGAGGTGAAAACAGCAATCAGAGTTGAGGACAGAGCAGGATCAGGGTATGAATCCCTGGGAACTAGATCAAATTCCTGGGAGAACTTCAGACTTTCGAAGGCCATGAGATAGCTGGCTTCAAACCAAGAATCCAGGAGACGCAAGGAACCCGGTGACCTCTGGCTTCCAGGGGGAAGACATAGAAAACTAGCTAAGGTCTAGAAGGCCCAGGAGGGTAGAGGGAGGGAGACGTAGGCTAGAGGGTGGGGGAGGGGCTCTGGTCCAGCCTGCTCCCCTGCTGTCCCCTCCCCAGCCCTCAAGAGCCCTTTGTGACAAGGCCGCACTTCTGTCATGGGGGCCTGGGGTAATAATCTCCAAGCCACTCCCAGAGCTCAGTCGCCTGAGGGCAGCACTGCGTTTCAGACATGCAGAATCCTCTCATGTTTCTGAAAAGCCTCTTTGCTACCTGGCCGAGCTCCAGTTCCACTTCCTGGGTGATTGGGACCATCCTCCCCTTCCTGTGTGGACTGGGGCTCTTCCTCCTGTGCCTTCCCTCCCTGCAGAGGAATCCATCCTCACGACCACCTTGTGAACGCAGAAACATAAGGAAGGTAAGAAACCCTGGGCAGAGACCCACCAGAAGATGAGTCTCTCTTCTGTTCCACTGTCATTTCCAAGATTCTGAATCAAAGTAGAGGGACTCCGGAACTGGCAGAGAATACAACATCATCCTTCCACGGACAAGCCAGGCTGGGCGAGCAGGGATTAGAGAGGGCACGAGGATTTCCCTCGGAAGATCTCAGAGCAGGAGTCCAGGTGTGGTAGAGGGCTCCAGGGAAAGTCCCCAGTCCAGTGACCAGAGGCTGAGGAAGGGATGCTGAGTGGGATCTGTGTGGGAGGACAGGTCTTGAGCTCTGGTTCCCCCACCGCCTTCCTGGGGCAGGCGTCTTGAGCAGGCCTTTCCTCTGTCGGGACTGATCTGAGGGCAGTGCTGAGCCCCCGAGAGCCTCCAGGCAGGGTCTGGAGTGGGGCTCGGGCCTCGGGAAGCAGAGTCCTCCCTGAGGAAGCTCAGAAGTTTCTGGACGTCTGCGAATGTGCGTGATTCTTGAACAGAGGAACAGTGATGAAAGAAATCCATGGTGGGTCTCACACAGAAAATCATCCTTCCTCACGTTCTCCAAAGAAGGAAGACACCAAAGATCCGTTTCATGTTCTAGTCTCCACTTCAAAAATGAGTAAAAGGAAAGAAACACCCCCGGGCGCCAGGAGCTGAGTGTAGGCAGTCATCTTCCTCATAAGCGCTAAGTGTCCACGGCTGGTCCAGAGACAGGAGAGGGAGCCCCCACAGCTGCTTCTTTTTTCTCTCACTTCAGCGTCAAGTGGAGCCAAGGGGGAAGAGCAGCAGGAGCAGGAAGAAAAGGGGAGCTTTGAAAGGTAAGCTCCTGCCATTCAGCCCCGTGCCCCAGAGCTGGCCCCCCCATCTCCTGTCCCTGAGTGCCCAGCTCCACGGGCTCGAGGATGCCAGGGGCAGAACCCGTCCCTCAGGAAACAGAACACTCAGGGAGGTTTGCGGGAGGGAGACGAAAACCTGAGGACTTGCCACATTCTGTGCTGGGAACCAGGGCCCGGGCCAGGAGGGGCCTGGAACAGGGTCTCGTCCAGCCGGGGCATGTGGGCTGTGGTGGAGGTGGAAGTGCGTGGTCAATGACATAGCTCAACCCATCAGCAGCCTTGCCAGCCCCATCAGGGATCCGGTGGCCTTGGACACTGGTGCCCAGGTTCGACAGTCTGACCTCCCAACAGACTCCCCTAAAGGCACAGTGCACGCAGCCTCCTGTAAGAGCCCTATCCACCGCCCCCGCCGCCCCCGCCCCGCTTTCAGTGCTGTGACCCAGTCTCCGGATTTCTAGCTTCCAGAGCTGCTGGGAAGGGCCTGGCAGAAGTGCGGGGGCAGGTGTCGCTTTCGCACAGGTAAGGGATCTTGCCCTTCTCTCCCGGACTTCTTGCTCCCAGAGTCTCTGGTGTGGCCCCAGGGCTGCAGGCAGATTGGGGCAGAGCTGGGAGGGGAGCCATGGGGACAGGGGTGGCCAAAGGCCTGCGGTGAGGGAGAGCAGGAGAATTTGGTGAAGTGGAGGTGGGGCCATGGAGGGCCATGGCTCCCAAGGGGCCACCCCCGCCTGGACTGCCCTGCTGTCCCGGGCCCCTCTGCTCCCGGCTGCAGCTGGTGCCTCCTGTCTCCCGCAGCTCCCCAGGGAGGCTGTCTTCCAAGGGATGCTCCCATCGCTCATCATGTCAAGACTACCCTGGGGAGGCGAGCAACACAGCATACGCCAGAGCCCAGCAGCCATGCGGAAAGCCTGTGGCAGGTGCTACTCTCACCGTGACTCCAGCACATTCCCTGAGTCCTCTGACCCACACCCCTATACCTCTGGCCTCCACCCTGCCAGCAGAACCTCCAGCTGACTTGACCGGAATCCCACTGGACACTACTGCCATGAGCACAGCTCCAGCTCACTCCTGTTGGCCATTTCCCAACTCAGGCCACGGCCGCATGAGCTGGCGCGTCGAGTTCCTCTCCCGGTGGAACATGATCAAGGTCTTGTTCTTCCCCGGGTCAGCACACCTCCAGTCCCAGCAAGGGCACCTGTCCTGCCACCGACCAGTAGCCTCATTCCGGGGAGGCCCCACACATAGGGAGGGAGAGACGGATAGCCCCTCAGTTGCCAACCCTGATGCGCCAAAGCTGCTCAAGATGGAAATCAGGAAAAGAACACAAACGAAGGCCTGGGAAAAAGAAGAACAAGACGACCCAGGCAGCCCTCAGATGCTCGAAGCACCCAGTATCACGTCTGGGCTGAATTTCCGCTGGCGCCCACCCCTCCTGTCCTTGGAGTCGGCTGATCTGAACGCAAGTGAGGCTCAACCCTCGGCCCTTCCACGGTCTACTTTTCCCTCCTCTGCCACCCGTGATTCTGGCACCCGCTTGGAGGCCGACAGTGCAGAGTTCTCGGGAAAACCTCTTGAGCCCCACCCAGGAGAGAAACATAAGACTTTGACCACAAAAGCATCAGTTCTGCGCCTGGCCCATCCCCTCCCTTCAACTTCACCTGTGAGTGAGGAAAACCAGAAGGCCCCGGGAGGGACCCTACCTGGCAATGGCTGTGGGCCCTCTGAGGCCTCTCTGATGGGACAGCAGGGCCGGCCGCCTTCTCCGAGCTTCGCATTCAGCCTCTCGGACAGAAATGGGCAGAGCGGGACGGTCGTGGGGGCCAAGCAAGGCCGTCTACACCTGAGTCCAGGGTCAGCAATGGCCAGGAACGAGCCTCTGAAAGAGAGTGGAGGTGGGGCGTCACCAGAGCCCTGCCGTGGGGTGGCAACACTGGAGGGCGAGTCAGGGTCCCAGTCTTGGAGCCAGGTCGGAGGAACAGGAGACGCCCTCGGGACCAAACCCCTCCAGGCCCTGCCTGAAAAAGAAGAGGTTTTTCACGTCAGCCCTTTCAGAAAAATGTTGAGACGCTTCCTGCCCTGCCTGAGGCCCAAGAAGGAGGAAGCACCAGAGGAGCCCCTTGCAAAGGCAAGCCCGCGTCAGCCACCGCCCAGAGCCAGGCACGGGTCACACGCAGCTCGGCGTCGGATGGCAGGGCTGTTCAGGCGCCATCGACAGTATCATCCTTTATCTGGGCACTGGGAGAGAGACTGAGGGTTCGCCAAGGACTTCTAGTTTTTCTCCTTACCTCACCCTCTGTGCTGATGGTGACTTCCAACCCCAATTTTCCCCAAATACATGTTTTTTCTCCTGAGACCTGGTGGCCTCCGTCTTGCCCTGCTAGGGGTAGAAGCAGGGTCAGGCTCCGCCCTCCCTGAGTGTCTGCTGTGGCTTCCAGAAGGGACAGGGCCATGCGGGGAGGCTGACTGCAGCGTGGCTCACGCGCCCTGACCCCAACTCCCTCATTGCACGCGAAGTACCCATCACGCCATCCTTACAAAAACAAATGGAAGCTTTAGGATATTTCCAGAGGAGCAAAACCTCTAGACCCCAGCCCAGGATGGGCCCCACCCGTCCTCTCCTGCGTTCTCTGGCCCTTGAGCTTCTGGGGCTGTAGGGAGGGGGTTTGCAGAGGCTCCAGGAAGTGTAGAGACAGATTCACAGGTCACAGGGCGGGGAGGGGAGTGTGGGGCAGTGCTGGCCCTGAGTCCGGAGAGGGAAAGCTTGCCCTGCACCCCGAGCTCTTGGTGGGAATAGATGACGCTGCCCCAGGAGCTTCTTCTGTCCCTGCTGAAGCTGCCATGGAGACGGGCCTGCGCAACCCCCTCAGCCCAGCGTCGCCCTCCCTCTGTCCTTGTCACAGTCTGGAACAGCAGCGACGACCACGACTGAGCTCCAGCCTCTGAGGGTGGGCGGTTGGGGAGCACAGAGGCTGCTGCGGGCCTGTCCCCTCTGCCCAGAGGAGCACAGGGCCCTGCTCTCCTGCACCTGCCTTCTCCTCCTGGGGAATGGAGCCGGGGGGTGAGTGTGTGGCGGCAGGATCTGATGATGGGACACTGTGCACGTAGGGTGGGACCTGGGAGAAGGAGACAAAGTGCCACCAGAGTTTAACCACTTACCTACTGAAGGACAGTTTTTGGTTTTTATAATTTTGTCCCCTATGCGTAAAGCTGCTATGAACTTCTGGTGAAGGTTTTTGTGTGAACCTAAATTTTTCTGCACAGTAAATATCAATGGCAATGAGTAACGAAGGTTTGAAAATGGGCCCGCCTCCAGGAACTTAGAAAGAATGCAACACGCATTAGAGGTTGAAAGGCTGAAACAGGCAGAGAGAGTAACCCTAACACCATATCTTAGATTGAGCCATTTCCTCAGGAAAAAAATGCCGTTACCTAACGCACGACAGGTGCCGAGGACGTGGGAGGGACAGGTATCACCACATTTAATAAAACACCATCAGAACGTATCTGGACAGGAGACCCCTGACCTTTAACCTGTCACAAGCTCTTTGTTCTTCGTCTCCAGAGAACATTAAGTAGACAGAGAGCCACACCTATGGAGCAGGTCCCCTGAATGAACTGGATTTCCACTTGAATTAAGAAGAAACTCATCGTTGCTGTGGACTCAAATTATTTGTGAATGAACAGACAACTTCAGTTTCTCATTTGAATACTAGCGCAGAATCACTAGATTAAATGGTAACGGAATCCAATGAATCCCAACAGAGCAAGAAAATGTCAGTGTGTTCCTGGCCTTCCTATCGCTTCTCTACTGAATAGAAGAGCAAAGGGAACCTTTCTGAAACTCGTCTTAATATCGGAGCAGCAGGCAATTCCTGTACTTCTGTCTTCTGCTATGACAGAGATAGAAATCATCGTGTATGTCAGGGAAACAATCCAATTTCCCTAAATTTGGGGTGGGCGGTCTTTATTTAATACCAGGGGTTCCCCTCTACTATTGACACTATTCCAGTTGGGTCAGGTTTCCTGGAAGAGCTTTCCGATTGATTTTCATTTTAAAACACATTCGCTCCTCATCCTCTCTCTGAGCTGGCAGGCAGGCCAATTCAGGGAACACGCGTGAGGCCTGAGTCATGTCAGTCCCTGACCTGGGCAGCTGGCTGTGAGGAGGCCCTAACAGACCCAGAACTCTTGTGCGGAAGTGCCTGAAAGCGGGACTCACTGATCACAGTCATGGCTCCCAGCCCTTGGTCCCCATTTGGAGGAATGGCTCCCCCTCTGGTCTGCAGATCCCAGGAGGCAGCTGCTGAGACCCTTGCTCTGAGTAGCTGCCGGCCACCCGAGTGGTGTTCCTTTCGTTTCTGCTTTCCTCAGCAGTACCGTGAGGTCCCAGGCTGCGCCACAGAGACTGTCCAACAGCTGGCCTCCCTGGGAATGCCTGATTGAGGCCCCATTTCCTTACACTCTTCCCTAGAAGATAGTGACTTCTGTACTCACCCAGAGAATCTTCAGGAAATCTATGGTGGGGCGTCTTCAAAAAGATGCCTAAGGTCTTCACAAGAAATGGACACGGAGGTCTAGAACAAGTACCGAACAGGGTTAGCTTTAAAGTTGGTGAAATATAAGAAAGCTAAATTAAGATTGTCAAGAATATGATGCAGTGGGAAAATAAGTCGTCTAAAATATTGAATTGCACCAACTGTTTCTTCAAGGCTGCGATGATCATTGGATTTTCTCATTCATTCTGTTAACATGATCTGTAATAATGGTTAATTCTTTTGAATGTGAAAACAACCTTGCCTTCAGGAACTCAACTCTCTTTAATGGCTTTTGTGTCCATTTGCATTTCCCCAAGAATTTTCATTTCTTTATCTGAAGCACTGGTGGATTTCTCTCATGCTCTTTCATTGCCTCCACCTTGCTGGAATATACCGCACGTTCCAATGCAGACATCAGCATTGTGCTTCCTAGCAGAGAAGGCTGGAACCAAAGAAATGGGCAAACTCGGAGACTGCAGTGGAGGATGTGGCATTGCTGTTAACGAGACCAGGAGCCTCACATTTCAAGAAAAACCACAATCTCCTTCATGAACATAGATGCACAACTCGTAAACGAGTCATAAGCAAAATATAGCACAGTGAAGATGAGATTTATGATACTAAAGTGAACACATGTGTTTTGTTCAGATCTAGTGACAGCCTGTATCATCTACAGTTCATAAATGAGGAAAAGTACTAGGATATTTCTTCAAAATGGTACTTTATTATAAGGATGAAGGCTAAAAACTTCTATTTGGTGGCCTATTAATAAGTACATTATAGGTTCTTTTTAGTTTTCCCTTATTTCTTCCTTAGTCCTATGTTTGCTACGCTAGGCATATTTGAGTGCCCAGTATCTACTCATTGGCTTACTGGAAGGCCATCCTTATCATAGAAGGACAATCAGGTCAAAATTGTGTTGAGCTCTGTGGGGTCAAGAACACAGGACTGAGAGTCAAGAGACTTTGTGATAGGCCTACCTGTGCCACAAACTAGACATATGACCTTAGGCAAGTAAGTCACATGGCTCAAACCCTACATAGGCCTTTTCTGGAAGAGGTATGCCTGGGCCCACAGAATCTCAAAATTCCTCCATTTTGCTTGTATCTTTCCAAAGTAGTTCCTGCTCTCCAAAACTCTGCGATCCAGGACAAAAGTAAGACATAGCTATAGATGATTCTGCTACCAAACGAATGCTAAAAGAGGTTTACTAGAAGTGGAATGATGCATGTGGACATATCGACTTTGCAAGGTTCTCTGAAATTCTTTTAAAGGAGGCATTTATAGAATTGGATTTTGAGTCATGGTTAGGATGTTAAAGAACTGTTAGAAGGTGCAGAGAAAAGGAAAACCTTGATCAGAACAGGAAAGTAGGGTTGCAATGCTTAGCACCTTGAGAAGTGGTGAGCGCACAGACTGTATCGGTGAGAAGTGATCCACTGGGAACGTGCTGTAAGAATGTCTGGACAGAATGCAGAGCTACAGGTTGACCCACTGCTCACAGTAATTCCATGTTCAGACATGCTAGTGATGCTCTTTTTTGTGTCAGATCCTACAGATATCTATTGTTTCTGCCGCATTTGAACTATTAAACTATTCAAGAGTCAATATTTTAAATGGAACCATGCCTGACACTTCATAACTGCTATATAAGTGTTTGTAATTACAAAGTAAATAAATAACTAACTTCCCAGTATGCCTGCTCTCTTTGTTCATGTGCTTCCGTGTGTTTCTTAATTTGTCCCTACATTATTTGATGATAGGAGACAATCAAGTAGCAGACTTGAATTTCCGTCCCAGCTCCAGAAAAAGGTCTTTGTTTGACTTATGAAGAGTAAAGTTGTTTTATCTGTTCAGTAAGACTTTAAAGATTCTTTTGGTGACTTCTAAGAGAGTTAACTGCAGCAAATTATTGTGTGATCAAACTTATTCATAAATTGGAAGGATATTTATCAGCTTAAGGTAATAAGCACAAGTTATATGATACCTCTTTGGTATAACTAAGATTATTTTTTCATCAAGTAATAGATTATCTTTCCGTAGGTGTGTGCATGTGTAATTGTGTAATAACTATAAAATTGGATATCTAAGCACTCACGTAACAAAGGGTTCCTAGAATCAATCATTTGTAGTCAGGAAATGATGCCTCTGTTCTCAGGTGGATTTCTAGATGTTTAAGTCCAAAGGGCGAGCCACACACAGTGATGGCTCTTTTTGTGCCCACTGAATCCATACTCCCAGCACTCTCCCATCAGCCCACAGTACCCCACTTACCTTCCTTCCACAGAAATTAGGAAAGAGGATGGGCAGCGGGTTCATAAAGGCTGACAACCAAAATGTACTATGAAATGTAACTCAGGGTCTCTAATGAGACACACACACATTTGCTCTGAGAAGGCTGTGCTACTGTTACGTGAACTTCTTGCGTATGGAATGTGAGAGTTATTTGTGGTAACTTCAATTTCACGAGGTGAAGTGTCTGTGTGGGTATATTTGTTTGTTTTATGTACTTCAGGCTGATCAATGAATACAATTTAAAAAAAGCTACACTGCCAAATAGAAATTCCCTCTCCTTTTCTGGGGCTGTTTTTCTTTCTTTTCCTTCCCAGCAATGGAAACATGTGGTACAGCAAAGCTGTGACTCAAGCCCACATTAGAGCCCAGGAAAATTTCCAGGACCCTAGGGATGCCCAAGAACCAGGGGCTCGTTAAATGCAGGAAGAAGGGTCTTCCTGGCACTCTGAGGATTGGGAAAGAATGATAGTAAAATCTGGAGTGACAAGAGCGAGGAAGCCAAAAGGCACCCAGGTCTTCCCATCTAGGACGAGACGCAGAGCTCTCACAAAAAGGTTGTCCCAGCCTGTAACAGCCCCTGGGGAGCTATGACGGGCCCAGCAGTGTGGGTAAGAGTCCACTTCATCTGCAGCACCCATGGGGCAGGGGCTAACCCAGGGAAGAGTCACTGTCTTTGTATTCATCACACCGATGAGCGGTTGGAAGGACAGCAGTTAAGATTTGTGTCAGCAGAGCCAAGTTTGTGATGGAGACATATGTCGACGAAAACACACACACAGAAAATGAATGTGTCCTCGAAAGCCACCAGAACCATGTGGTCCTCTTGTTTCTCCAGAAAAGGGAGCCCAAGTATTGAAGAGGCATGGCACCTAAAACAAACTTTTTACCTAACTATGAAGCTAACGTGACCAGCTCCCCCAGCTCTCCAGTTCCTGTTCTCTTGCACAGAGCTCACCACCTGGCAGAGCAGTAGCCTGCTGGGAGTCTGTGTTGGAAAAACCCAGTCTTTCCCTCCTAGGTAGAGAAAAACTCAGTTCGCCACCTCAGGTGTGTTTCTCCTTTACTATTACACAGAACACTTCACTTCAGACACATTCACCAAATGTGTGGGGTTTCTTCCCCACACCAAGCAATTCTCCATGACACCAGCTGGGTGTCCTACCTTTGAACCCGATTCTGACACTCTAGTGTCATATCCCACAAGTTAAGGGATCAAGACTGCTCCCACCCCACTTTAGACACAAATCACAAAGAGTAGGTCCCCAAGTTACCCACAACTTCCATCTGACGTCTCTACAGATCGGAGGTTCCCATGACCCCCTTCTCAGGTTCCATTAATTTACTAGAGCAGCTCACAGATTTCAGGGAAACACTTACATTTACCAGTTTATTAAAGGATATGACAAAGGATCCAGCTGAACATCCAGATGAAGAGATACATTGGGCCTGGTCTGAGAGGGTCCTGAGTGCATGAGCTTCTGCTCCCATGGTGTTGGGGTGCATCACTCTCCTGGAATGCGGAGGTGTTCACCCACCTGGAAGCTCTCCAAACTGTGTACTTTTGAGATTTTATGGAGGCTTCCTTATGTAGGCATTATCAGTATTAACTCCATTTTCAGCCCTTCTCCTTAGTCAAGGGAATGAGGGGTGGAACTAAAAATTCAAGCTTCTACTCATGGCTTGATCTTTCTGGTGACCGGTGCTCATCCAGGAGCTCACCTAGAGTCTCCACATTAGAACAAAAGACAGTCCTCTAACCTTGGAAATGACAAGGGTTTGGGGAGCTCTGTGCCAGGAAGTGGGGGCAGAGATCAATACATATGATCTCACAGAGGCATATTGGAAGGTGGTTCCTTGCATGCCCAAGCCTGATTTTTGAGGTCAAGATGAGACCCACCTCTCAGTCCTCCTGCAAATGAAGCAGAAAGCAGGACCCATCATGGTCCCCATTGCCCCTAGTTGTCCAGATTGGCATGTTCCATGCTCCCCAGGTAACTTAGCTGTTCACACTGGGGACTGTCATGTCCCAGTGAAAATATCATAAGGCGTGAAGAGGCTGAAGACACATAAAAGCAATAGTAGATGCCAAAGGTGTGCTCTTGAACATGTGCACTGACGACAGTGCAAGCAAATGACTTCAAATGCTCTCATTCCCATTACAGTCATGTGAACCTTTATGACCATCAGAGAACATACTGTCTTCTCAAGCCCATATTCCAAGTAGTCAGAACAATTAACACGTAGTGATTGAAAAGTACAATCCCTAAGTGAATCCTCAGTTCCCAATGCCAAAAAGATGTCCAATGATGTCGCCAGGGAATTCCTCTAGGACTCAGAGTGCCCTCTCTATAAGGTACAAGCAAGACTTGGGGTTCCAGGGGCCTGGAGGAGGCAAGAAGGAGAAGGTGAGGCCTCCTCTGAGAAAGAGAACACGTGTAGGGCAAACCAGGGAGGGCAAACCCCAGAAAGGGCTGCTTAAGACTGGACTCCAACCCAGGCCATGGACCCAGTCCCAACATCCACTCTAACGAGCAGAACTTTTAGCTCGCCTGACCCATGCCTGGCTTCTGGGCAGGCCACACATGTGTCTAAACTCTGGAGAGTAAAGAGTCTATTTTAGGCAGAGTAAGAAGAAATAGGGTCAAGACAACACAAAAAATTTAAATAAAATGAGAAAATGCTTATTTCTTGTGTTTGAAAATACTGAATGGGTCTGTTCAAATGTGTCCATGCATGTGTGTGTGTGTGTGTGTGTGTGTGTGTGTGTGTTTGTGTGTGTATGTACAGCATGTCACATAAGTCTTTGTGCAGCTTTTCTAACTTCAGAAGTATAATTGCTACTAACATAAAACACATTATTTAGAAGTTTATTTATACTTTTATTATACTTATTTTAAATAATAAATCAGTTTAAATTTTTGTGTCACTCTTTCTGAGTGAAGATGAGAAGAGTTGAGGGAAACAATAAAACTTAAATATTCCATATTAAATAAGTATGAGGAGCTGGCCCCGTGGCCTAGAGGTTAAGTTCAGCACGTTCTGCTTTGGCAGCCTTGGGTTTGGCTGCCAGGTGTGGACCTACACCATTCATTGGCAGCCATGCTGTGGCGGTGACCCACATACAAAATAGAGGGAGATTGCCACAGATGTTAGCACAGGGCTAATCTTTCTCAGCAAAAAGAGGAAGATTGGCAACAAGATGTTAGCTCAGGCAAATCTTCCTCAGAAAAAAAAAAATCAAGAAAAAAAAGAAAACCTCACTTACTTACTGAGATTTACTTCAATCTTAGCCCAATTGACCATACAAAGAACTCCTTTTAGGGTTGCTCTTCCACGACTTTCTATAACTTTCTTTTTATATTCAGAATTTTTCCCATGCCTTTCTTTCTCCCGTCTAGTACTTTAGGAAAAATTCATCTTTCTTAACAAAACAAACAAAAATATTTCCATTCTTTATACCTTCTTTACTGAAAACATACATCTTACTTTCCTTGAATACAAAGATGCTTTCCTTACTAATTTTTAGTAGAATTTTTAGCCCTTACACACCTTAGTGAAAACTAAAAAGTAATCAGTTATGAACTGTCTTTTATATTATCATTCTAAACTCTTTTCATAATTTCCAGAAACATGCTACTTCATAGTACAATCTTTAATAAAATACAAGACATATTTACTAATAGACCCACACATATTTTAGTTTCTCTGTAATAAGAAGCCAAAAGTAGATAAACTTAGATGTGTTTAGCTATAATGTTTCTATATGTTATCTTATTTAAAAATGACCCAGATATGCAGTGAATTTTTTATCATTTAATTTCACCTAGCAGTACTTCAAATTTTCAGTTACCAAACAGATTTTGGAAGTTACATGCCATGCCATGTACTAATTATTGCTAAAAGTTTATCTATAAACTCTTATCTCACTTACAGCTAAATCATTTGCTCTCAACAATTACGTTTAGACTGCCCAAGAAAACTTCATGAGACTTTAGACAAAATTAGCTACCATTTAAAGCTATTATTTTGCTGATGAATTTGTAATAGGGTAACATGAGCTTATCTGAGTAGTAAACCCAGGCTGCATGTCTGCATCATATCCAAATACTGACAACTCTCAGACCATGCCTATTTCAATCAAACCAACAAACTTAAACAGCTTTCACTTACCAAAGATTCTTACATATCATATTAACTTGAAAGACATTTGGGTTAGTTTCTATTACATTTAGAAATAATTTATGTAAGTGCTTACTTTAAGCCAATTGAATGGAGTTCTTTAGAAATTCTACCATCTGGGGATAAAATATCACACATATAACAGATATATAGACACATAGAGACTTCACAGCTATTGTTTTGAAATTACTGCCATGAATCAGGTACAATAATACAAAGCTCCCTGATTATGAATCCAAATTTTATTTTAAGCATTTTATTAATACTTTGTGGAGAAGACACTCTAGACGCTAGATTTTTGGCAAGGATGCTCTTATGGCTGTTTTCCTTCCTTTTTTCCTTTTTTTTCCTTCAGTCCTAGGAATTAGTGATGGGCTAGATATTCTCTGGGGGGTCTCCAAGCTCTCTGAGATAAGAGAAATGCCAAACTACCTCTAGAGCTGCATTTCCAGTCTTGCAAGGATTTTTTAAGGACAATTGTTCTTGATTTCTCAGAAATTGGGTTGTAACTCAGATAACATTATAGGTTGATCTACCTGTCCAACTACATCACAAAGGCACAGAGAAACCACTCAAGTTTTCTCCCAGATGGAGTTTCTGGGGCATATTTGCCCTATGAGTTTCTCATGTCCCAATATCTACAAGCATTTTGAGAGGAACAGATGAGGTTTTGGGGTTGGAAAGGACAAGTAAACTTTGAACCACCTTCTGGAGCCATACCTCTGGCTCTGCAGGGATTTGCAAGACAAAGACAGTTGTTTCCAGTTCCCCAAAGAACTGGAAAGAGGTTGACCCATGCTTTCAGCTACATTTTTTCAATTTAGCACTTTTTCCAACTTAAGGATCCATCCTCTGACTGTTGGCCAGTAGGAGTTTAATAGTGACTCAAACCACTAAGTATTAATGGCTTAACTGTGGACACAAGAGGCATCCCCAAAAGAGAGTGCAAAAGAAGCAGCCCTCACAAAATCCAGAAAGTTCACTCCCAAAAATAGTCCAAGAAAGCAAAGGCTTCTGCTGCATAGCAGGTAGTGCAATAATGAAAACCGAAGCTTGAGATGACAAAGGCCCCTGATGAACTGGGACCCCTCATGACCAAAAGGGTCACAAAGCCAAGCCCTCAAGATATAGAACAAGACAAAAGAAAAGGCAACTTTGTCTTGTATGCACACTAACAGTTTTAGCTATGCTTTGGGTCTCTCAGAGCCAGACTAATAGCTAGGTGGGAGGTGCTGCAGGGTTGGGGATTGTGTGTGCTTTACAGAGTACCTCATCATTGCACAGATATTTTCTTGAGGTTGGCAGGGGACCTGTCATCATCTACCCCATTCTGTGACCAACTTATCTTATCACGGGAGTCTTCTTGAGGTGGCAAGTGCCCCAATGGCTCTTAACTGCTCAACCCATGTCCACCAATACGGTGGCCTTTTTTGGCTTCCAAGATGTCCCTTAGCAATAGCTTCCACCTTAGGCACATACTCCAAAGGTGGCCCTACGACTAACTTTACTCCATCTCATCCAGACAACAGGCTTATGGAGATGTCTGTTTCTCGCCCTCTGTTTTTCCTTTATATGACAAACAACCCAAAAAAACAGAGACAAAGAAAAATAGCGACCGTCTCTGGGAGCAGAATGGTCAATAAACCAATGAGTACTCAGTAGCTCATACTATGTACCTGTAGCTAAAAGTCATCTAATTTGGGAAAATGCAGTCCAAGGGTGGGGACTGAATTAGCCATTTCCCATTGTTTCAGAATTTAGACACGGCTGGTCAAAGTATATTTATGCTGCAGCTAGAACCAGATTATGAAGATTTCGGGCACCCCTGAAATCAAGACCCTCCCAATGAAGGTCCAGCCAAAGCTTCCTTCTAATGGTCAACGTAATTTCCCCAAGGCTGGTGGCAGTTTGGTAGGACCCTTAGCCACACAAAGGAGTGCAGCCTGCATTTCTGTCCAGCCATCTCTGACCACAAAATGGAGTGCAACAGCATTTTTTTT
This sequence comes from Equus caballus, assembly GCF_041296265.1. Classification (NCBI taxonomy): domain Eukaryota; kingdom Metazoa; phylum Chordata; class Mammalia; order Perissodactyla; family Equidae; genus Equus; species Equus caballus. The sequence continues at coordinate 46,603,796 of NC_091704.1, forward strand.
TGTCCTACCATAGTTTTGGGAACCCCCACCCTGATGATTATCAAGCCAAGCCCTCAGGACATAAAATAAGCTTGGCAAGATTCTGCAGTTCTCCATTTACAGCTCCTGGAAACTGTAGGTGGAAAGGTAGAGATTGTGACTCTTTAAAGATTTCTTTGTTCCTCAGTTTGAAACCTCAAAAGGAGCCCAAAGTGGCCACTGTAATTTTAAATTATCCCAGGTTGTCTTGCCAGCTGTTTACAGCTATCTGCATTTTAGGGGGTGTTTCGCAAGGCAGTCACAACAAAGAAAGTAATTTCTAAAGAGAGTTTGTTACAGCTACTGAGAAACTCAGTCCCCAGAACAGCCAATTCAGTTCAGACAAACATCTAACACACAATACAATTCTGCATATAACACAGACCAGAATACCAGCTAGTTTTCCAGGAGTAGCTCAGAACCAGTGCCAGAACTACCCAAAACGCAACTTCCAGGGGCAAGTCAGAACCAGTGCCAGGACTTGCCCAGATCCAGAAGCAATTTCATGAGTGAAGCTTTTTTTCCTACTTCTAATTACTTTGGGTGGTTCAAGCCCAAGGTTCAGGTCTCAGCCAGCCAGGATTCCCCAGAATACAAGCCAAGCATATATTTCCAGGAAATCAAACCAGAGAGACAAGGTAAAGGATAGTCACTTTCTTAGAGTTACTTACCCAGAGCCCAGAGACGTCTTGATCCAGAAGCTGTTTCTTCTCCCAAAGGGGAAAAAAAAAATGCCTTGGGGCCTGGAACACCACAGCAAAATAGGAATCTAATCAGTCAAGCCTCTAGACAAATTGTCTAGGCAGCCGCTTAGGGTCGATGAAAAGACCCCACACTCTGCCGGGGCTTCCAGAGCTTCTGGCAGGTGGTCACAGGACCTTCATCCCACCAGGGGCGCCAATTGTTACTGCACAAACTCGGAGTCCTCTGCCCGATGCACATAAACAAGCCAATTAATTATAGCATCAGTCTGTGGGGGACACATCAGCTTTTATTCTGTGAGATCCACCTGCAGGGAGACAAGGGGCATGTGCCCTCAGATCTGTCTCCCCATTCAGGATTTGGGGCAAAATTTAAGGGGTTAGGGAGAACAGGCTGGCCTGCGGAAACACTGATGGGACAGGCTTTGGTTGGTGGGCTTCAAGCATTTATGGGAAGGTTTTTAAATATTTACGACAGGGTGGGGAAGGAATTTTAACACCGGATCTTCCTGAATAAGGGACCTCTCACTTCTGACAAAAGTCCAACTTTCAAGTTCCTGTCGTGTCCCGGTCCCTGGGTTCCGTGGGCAGGAGGATCTTTGGTTCTGAGGTCATGTCAGGTCCCGATTTCTTCTTTTATGCATGCTCTGGCTACATGACTTTGCAGTTTTTCTGAAAGACAGTTCTGAAGCACTTTGACGATAAGAGGTGGGGTCAGGTGAACTGGTCCTGGAGGCCCCGCAGTTGCACAGCTAAGGAGTGGCAGATCTAAGACTCAAACCCAGGCCTCCTGACTCCAAATCCTATGTCATGTCACCATGAGGACATTATAAAGACAACACTACCATAGAAGCAAACAAAGCTATTCTCTTGTAAAACACAGAGCCCCTTCTGAAAGCAGACACCACTGAAGCCATTCAAATGAGTTCCAAGGCATTCGACACAACATGCCAGTGTTTTGAAAGGCAGGTTTGATCCACATAACGCCCTGAGGTCAACAGGTGGCTTCTGCACTGACCATCGGGCATCATGCTGCATCCTAAACCCCTGCAAGCTAAGTCTTCCAGTTGCAGACTTCAGGGAGGCCCAGCAGCTCCCAGAGTTTTATTTCCAGAGGCTTCCATCCTTCTCTTAAAACATTCCAGCCACAGGGATAAGAATTCGCATTTAATGAGTTCAAAGATGCAGAGAAGCATTCTTTAATTCTTGCTTCTCCTCACAGCTCAATCCATGCACATGAAGAAACCTTGCCCTGTGCATACGCTTGGAAGTGTGCCATGGATTATGACTTATTTTCCGAGGATGTCCACGAACTTTCCTGACTCTAAGACTGGTAAGACATTGGACATTGAGGATCTGTTGCCAGAGGAGTCTGTGGAATTTTGTTCAGTGGAAATAGAAGCACAGAATTTCAAGGCTAAAAGAAACCTTCCAAGTGCACTTCTGCCAAAGGCACCACCGATAAATACCACATCTATCAACACGCTGCCCCTTCCCGCCTACATCCATCACTCTCGAAACAGATGTGTGTGAGAAGAAAATGCATATTTTCTCAATGACTCAATTGTCTTCTTCATCTTTTCATTTTATTATTTTCCTTTTAGAAACAACAACCATGCTGTAATAGGTTTTCTAAGTAGATTTCACCTTGACTTTGAGAAACCAAGAAAAGATTCAAATGAAAAAGTAACTATGATGTGACTGAGAAGAGTGGGCGGCAGGCCGGCTGGGGAGGGCTCAGTCTGTCCACCTGCCCTTTGCCTCCCCGGTCACACGTTCCCATCCCCTCAGAACCCCAGATATTTAAAGCACCTGTGAGTCCAAGGGGAAGACGATGGTCTGGGTCCCCAGCAACTGCCTCTGCCTGTGGCTCCATTGCTCACACAGTGGAGCTCAGACAGAAGCTGCAAGGGGGATGGGAGCAAGAGAGAATTTGAAAGAGAACCGGGTTTGGAGTAAAATCTTTGAGCATGCCCTCTTTCCTTGGCCTCCTGGGAGCATCGAATGGGCCTGTGGCCTGCAGAGAGCAAGCACAAGACATTGTTGGAAATCAATGCCCTTACTAAAAACGTATGAACAGTGGGAGGCAATTGCCCTTGATCTTGGCTGCACTAAGAGCCGTGAACAGGAGCACTGAAGTGTTGGGGTGAACATGGTTCCCTGTAAGTGAAGGGACACAGACCCCCATAAGTGTGGGGATGCAACCCCTCATAAAGCTAACCAAGTAATGACGTGGTAATTAGTCAGGGGGTCTCCAGGGAGAAATGCACTGGCAATGAGCCAGCATCCTCAGGTGACCCCCTCCACACAGCCTCCTGGAGAACTTCAGGTGAATTCTACCCCGGGATGTTGATGGGTTTCCTCAAGTGAAAAGAAGAGTAGATCTTTCCTTTTCAGCAAAGCATAAAACTAGGGTGACCCTATGGAGCAAGAAACCGCAGCTCAATACATGGAGAGTTACTTTGAAAATTTACTGACTTCCAAAAATAGAATTGTCTGTCTTGTAAAGTCACAGTGGCTTACATTGTTTCAAATGTTCAAATGCAAAGCAGAGCTGACAGGCAAGAAAAGCGATTCCCGGGTCAGCCGTGAGCTTTGACTGGTTGGCTTGTAAGTTTCTTAGATAAATTAGAAAATATTGGAGCTGGGAAAGTGCATCGTAGAAAGTAATCCTTTGAGATAGGTTGTTCTAAAGCTTTGATCCGCTTTTTTTTCCTAATAATTCGACTTCTTTGTTTCCCTTTCCCTAGCTAAAAGGCATTTCTCAGCCCTACGCTGCTCACCAAACCCCAAGACTAAGCGTTCAGCCCTGAAGAAAGAAAAGTAAAAGAAAAGGCAGATGCCTTGCGGAATCAAATCTTGCATTCAGGTCTGGAGCACAGAGGAATCCAGTCGTATCTTCCATAGGAACTTGTTTGTTGATTGACAGCAAAAAGAGACTAGGTTCCATAAAATTTTTTCAAAACTCATGTTATATAAGGTTTTAGGTAATAGGCTTATCCTCTGAAAATCCTAAAGACTTAAAAATTTCTCTTTTAGTCTGTTAAAAATTGTAATATACTAGGATGACTATAATAAAACCAGAGTCCCTATTTGTCTTGGTCACCATGACTTCTCCAGGTTCTAGAACAATGCCTGGCATATAATAGATTCAATAAAGAATAAGGAATGAATGAATGAATTGGATGAATGAATGAATGGGAGGGTTGATTAGGTGGGCAATAGTGGGAAAGGAGAAGAAGGAATGTTGAAAATAACCTGAACAGGAGAGAAAATGGGAGCAAGAAAACAAAGTATTTGTTTAGATTCTTATCATCTCTTTACTCCAATATTTCATAAATTATATAGTCTCAATAGGGAACATTTTAATTATTAGATCTTAGTCTCTTTCCCCAAATTTTTCATTGGGGAATGTGTTGAATAATGTAATTTGACACCAAATGGCATACCATTGTGAAAATTTATAAAATATTGTGAACTTTATTAGTTTACCATTCATTTCATGTTCACTTCTGATCTCTTAATTCAGGAGAGAATACTATTGACAGGGTAAAAATTTAATTTAAAAAGACCTCGATTCTTAAAGGATTTTTAATAAGCATTCATTTCACCAAACTTAAGAAGTAAGAATTACCTTTATTTTATAGTGCTTTTTTTTTTGTTTTGCTGAGGAAGATTTGCCCTGAACTAACATCTATTGCCAATCTTGCTCTTTTTTTGCTTGAGGAAGATTAGCCCTGAGCTGACATCTGTACCAATCTTCCTTCACTTTATATATGGGTTGCCACCACAGCACGGCTGATGAGTGGTACAGGTCCACACTGAGGATCCAAACCTATGAACCCCAGGCCACTGACGCAGAGCTCACCAATCTTAACTACTACACCACAAGGCTGGCCCCTATTTTATCGCTTTTTTTCCTTTTAATAAGACTGTAAGACAAAAATCAAATATTAACTAAGCAGGTGACATTTCATTGTTTTCCTAGTTTGTTGTTTTTTCTTTCCATTTGCTTGATTCACTTTTCATTGAGTGTTGACAATGAAATTTTTTACCCAAGGCCTGATTGTAACTTTGCTACCACCTTCTGGCAAAATCATGAATATCTTATGATCTTTGCCTAGAATGAGTTTCCACGATATTGTTAATTCATGTTGTACATTAGTTCACCTGCCTCTACTGTCGTTAAAAGGAAAAGTAGGAAGTGTTGCTGCAGCTGGTCCAGGACAATGGGTTGAGTTGGGGGAACAGGCTTGAGCCCAGGAGGGTAGGACACACCAATGGCTGTCTGGCATGACCCCTGGACAGGACATTTTGGTGGCTCAGCAGAGTCTAAAAGACTGGGACCCCCACCAATGGCTGCACTTGGTCACAAAAGAGCTGAGCCTGCTCTCCACACTCTACCCTCCACCTGGAACAAATACGGTGGGCGTACAGAAAAATGAAGGGACAGCCATAGCCAGCCATCCAACTGTCATTCGAAAGAAGCAAGACAAACAGATCCTAAACAAGACGGGAAACGTCGAGGAGGATTTACACTCACTGACTAAGAGGAAGAAGGTTTGGACTTAATTGTCCATGTTAAACATAAACAATATGCAGAGAAACAGCACAACAGAACACTAAAGCAATGAAAGTGAGCAATCAATAACCACACACCCAGCAATGTGGATGAATCGCACAAACCAAACGTGGAGCGAAAGAAGTCCAATGCAAATGCATGCTATTTATGTGTCATTAAAACCACACAGGCAAAACTGAAGTCTGCTGGTGGAAGTCAGAGCACTGACTACCCTGCGGGGAGCAGACGGGGGCCAGGATATCTGTCTCTGGTGAATAGCACACACTCCTCTCCCGCTCCTGATCATTTCAGCCAAGGTTTTGTGGCCTTCTTAACAACATTAAGATAAAAATATAAATTATTTTATATTTTTATGTATAAATTTTATATATAGGAAAAATTTTGATGTATATGTGTATCCACTCTGTAACAAAATCTTTACCTACTGAAAATAATATAATATTGGATCATTTTACTCAGTATTCAATCACCATAAAAAAGACCTCATTGTGTCATACAAACAGTATGGATTCTTCAGAAGCTATGGGGAGTTCTCGTCAAGATGGCTCTGTGAGCAGACGTTGAACTCGCCTCCTCCCATGAACACAACCAGGTTACAACAATTTTGGGAAGAATCACCCTGGATTGAAAACTGAAAACTGGATAAAAAGAACCCCCAGGACAAGGGACAATCCTCACGAAGGCAGAAGAGGCAGTAACTCCGGCCAGAGAGGAAAAAAGCCACCTTTGGGAGCAGCGGAGCTTCTCAGCTGGCCAGGCGGGAGCCACCCTAAGGTATGCAGCCCTCCCTGGAGGAGTGAGGTCAGGAGCGGGGGCAATACTGCTATAAGCATCCTTCAGACTCAGCCCAACTGAAACCGGGGTCTTACTGTCTGGCTTTGCTGGCTATTAACTGCAGCGAGGACACCCCCAGAAAAGCTATCAGCCGAAAGCCGAAAAGATCCGGGTCTTAAAAGGCCCACGCACAAACTCACTCATTGCAGCAACCTAAAATCACCAGAGAGAAGGCTGACTGTCCTTTGGTGAAATGAGACTCACCTCGTGGGCTCTGGGGGCATCTTGGTGAGAGGAGGGTCCTCTCCGGAGACTGAGACATTGGTGGGGGCCATTGTTCTGAGCTGGCCCAGGCGTGCTGATACGGACACCAGTGGGGGCCATTGAGGTGCATCCCTTGGGCTGTTAGCCCAGGGGCCTGCCACACCCACTAGAGCACAGATTTAATCCATTTCAGCCAGGGCAGGCAACCCGCCCTAGGGACTGGCCCCACCTAACAGCAAGCCCTCAGGCTACTTTTCAGCCTGCATTGACTGAGTGCCTTGATCCTCTACAGGCAGGCAAGGGTGTCTGCCTCTATGGGGCAGGACCTGTGTGAGGACCAGGTGAACTGTGGGGGGGCACTGGGGAAGAGGTGGGGGCCTCTGCAGTGTGGCATTGGGGTACACTGCAGGGGGTTGAGAGGTGTGCACAGACCAGGACTGTGTTGACAGTGTATGTGGTCAGGTGGGGGGTGAGGCTTACAAGTGGCAGAAGATTTGTGCTTCACAAATAGCCATAAAAAGGATCAGCCCCACCTTCCAAAGCATGAAACAATTGAGTGCCCCCATGCCAAGGGCTAGCCGCACTCAGTTGCACTCCTAAGAGAACTGACAACAGCCTTGTTGGGCTCAGGCCTATCACAACTGTACGCCCCTGAACCTAGCATCCAGCTACACTGGGTACCAATCCAATTAAGAGGACAATTGCAATAAGAGTGTGCTGATAGGGTTTGTAGCCAACAGTGCTGAGGCCCCCCCAAACCGGATTTACAAACAGCTGGCCAGGGAAGGAAAGATCAGACTCCCTGGGTACCTGCAGTGGGAGCAACCCTGCCACAGCAGAAGAACACAAGTAGCCCACAAAGGGGTCACTCCTGGTTCTTAGGGACTGGTGACGAGAGGGAACCACACTGCTGGGCCTCATAAGGCATCTCATACATAAGGCCACTTCTCCAAGATCAGGAGACATAGCTGACTCACCTGGTACAAAGAAAATAGCACAGAGAAAGAGGCATAATGAGGAGGCAAAGGAATACTTTCCAAGCAAGGGAACAGCACAAAACCCCAGAAAAGGAACTAATTGAAACAGAAACTAGCGACCTACTTGACAAAGAATTCAAACAAAATACAATGAGGATGCTCACAGATATGCGGAGAAGAATGGATGAACACAGTGAGCACATCAGCAAACAACTGGAAGATATAAAAAAAAACAATCAGAAATGAAGAATACAATACTTGAAATGAGAAATTCACTAGAGGGACTCAATAGCAGAGTAGAGGAAGCAGAAGAACGGATAGGCGAGCTAGACAAAAGACTAGAGGAAATCACCCAAGCAGAACAGAAAAGAGAAAAAAGAATTAGACAGAATGAGAACAGTGTAAGGGAACTTTGGGACAATATCAAGCATGCTAACATTCAGATTATAGGGGTCCCAGAAGGAGAAGAGAGAGACAAAGGGGCAGAAAATTTATTTGTCGAAATAATAGAGGAAAATTTTCCTAACCTGAGGAAGGAATCAGACATCCAAGTTCAGGAAGCACAGAGAGCTCCAAACAAGAGAAGCCCAAAGAGGCCCACACCAAGACATATTATAATCAAAATGTCTAAAATTAAAGACAAAGAGAGAATCCTAAAAGCAGCAAGAGAAAGGCCACAAGTGACATATAAAGGGAAGCCCATCAGGCTGTCAGCAGACTTCTCAGTCGAGACCCTACAGGCAAGAAGAGAATGGCACGACATATTTAAAGTGCTAAAAGGAAAAAACCTACAACCAAGAATACTCTATCCATCAAGGCTGTCATTCAGAATGGAAGGCGAGATAAAGAGCTTCCCAGACAAACAAAAATTAAAGGAATTTATCCCCAAGAAACCAGTTCTACAAGAAATGCTGAAGGGACTTACTTAAGTGGGAAAGCAATGACCACAAAAAGAGATAAAGAAAAAATTATCAAAAAAATTCAAAACAACAACAACAAAAAACAGGCAATAAAATCACTTGTAAGGTAAAAGTATAGTAAAGGCAGCAGATCAACTACCTGTGAAGATAATATGAAGGTTAAAAGACAAATGTACTAAAATCACCTATTTCAATGATAAGAGAGTAATGGATAGACACACACCAAACAAAAGACTATATATGATGTGAAGAACATATAATGTGGGAGGAGGGGAGTGAAAAGGTAGAGCTTTTAGAAAGAGGTCAAGCTAAAGAGTCTATCTACTCAATATAGACTGTTATCTGCATAGTATATTAAATAGGATCCTCATGGTAACCACAAACCAGAAACCTATAACAAGCAGGAAAAAAAGTAAGGCAAAAGAAATCAAACATATTACTAAAGATAGCCATCAAACCACAAGGGAAGAGAGCAAGAGAAAAAGAAAGGAACTGAGAAGAACTACTAAAACACCCAAAAAAAAGAAAAGGTGACAAAATGGCAATAAATACATATTTATCAATAGCTACTTTAAATGTCAATGGACTAAATGCTCCAATCAAATGCCACAGGGTGGCCAACTGGATAAAAAAACAAGACCCATGTATATGCTGCGTACAAGAGACACACTTCAGACCTACAGACACTCACAAGCTGAAAGTGAAAGGATGGAAAAAGATATTTCATGCAAATGGCAAAGAAAAGAAAGCGGGGGTAGCAATACTTATATCAGACAAAATAGACTTTAAATCAAAAACTGTAATAAGAGACAAAGACGGGCACTACATAATGATAAACGGAACAATCGAACAAGAAAATATAACACTTGTAAATATCTATGCACCCAACAGAAGAGCACCTAAATATATAAAGCAATTATTAACAGACATAAGAGGAGAAATAGACAGCAACACAATAATAGTAGGGGACTTTAACACTCCACTTACACCAATGGATAGATCATCCAAACAGAAGATCAATAAGGAAACACTCACCTTAAAGGACACATTAGACCAGATGGACTTAGTAGATATATAGAGAACATTCCATCCAAAAACCACAGAATACACATTCTTTTCAAATGCCCATGGAACATTCTCCAGGACTGATCACATATTAGGCCACAAAACAAGTCTCAATAAATTTAAGAAGATCGAAATAATACCGTGCATCTTTTCTGACCACAAAGGTATGAAACTGGAAATCAACTACAGAAAGAAAACCAGGAAAGCCACAAAAATGTGGAGATTGAACAAAACGCTACTGAATAATGATTGGGTCAATGAAGAAATCAAAGAAGAAATCAAAAAATTCCTGGAGACAAATGAAAATGAAAAGACGACCTGCCAAAATCTGTGGGATACAGCAAAAGCGGTTCTACAAGGGAAGCTTATAGCAATTCAGGCCTACCTCAACAAAGAAGAAAAATCCCAAATAGACAATCTAAAAGCACACCTAAAGGTACTGGAAAAAGAACAACAAACAAAGCCCAAAATCAGCAGAAGGAAGGAAATAATAAAAATCAGAGCAGAAATAAACGAAATAGAAATTTAAAAAAAAAATAGAAAAAATTAATGAAACCAAGAGCTGGTTCTTTGAAAAGATAAACAAAATTGACAAATCCTTAGCTAGACTCACCAAGAAAAAAAGAGAGAAGGCTCAAATAAATAAAATCAGAAATGAAAGAGGAGAGATTACAACGAACACCTCAGAAATACAAAAGATAATAAGAGAATACTATGAAAAGCTATATGCCAACAAATTGGATAATCTAGAAGAAATGGATAAATTCTTAGAAACATACAACCTTCCAAAACTGGACCAAGAAGATGTAGAAAATTTGAATAGACCGATCACCAGTAAGGAGATCAAAACAGCAATCAAAAACTTCCCAAAAAGGATGGAAAACTTCTTAACACATTCTATGAGGCCAACATCACACTGATACCAAAGCCTGACAAGGACACCACGAAAAAAGAGAACTACAGGCCAATATCACTGATGAACATAGATGCAAAAATTCTAAACAAAATTTTGGCAACCAGAATTCAGCAATTCATCAAAAGGATCATACATCATGACCAGGTGGGATTCATACCAGGGACACAGGGATGGTTCAACATCCGCAAATCAATCAACGTGATACACCACACCAAAAGAGTGAGGAATAAAAACCACATGATCATTTCAATAGATGCAGAGAAAGCATTTGACAAGATCCAACAGCCATTTATGATAAAAACTCTGAACAAAATGGGCATAGAAGGGAACTACCTCAACATAATAAAGGCCATATATGACAAACCCACAGCCAACATCATACTCAATGGGCAAAAACTGAGCGCCATCCCCCTGAAAACAGGAATGAGACAAGGATGCCCTCTATCACCACTCTTATTTAACATAGTACTGGAGGTCCTGGCCAGAGCAATCAGGCAAGAAAAAGGAATAAAAGGAATCCAAATAGGGAGGGAAGAAGTGAAACTCTCACTGTTGGCAGGCGACATGATCTTATATATAGAAAACCCCAAAGAATCCACCGGTAAACTCTTAGAAGTAATCAACAACTACAGCAAAGTTGCAGGGTATAAAATCAATTCGCATAAATCAGTAGCATTTTTATATTCTAATAACGAACTAACAGAAAAAGAACTCAAGAACACAATACCATTCACAATTGCAACAAAAAGAATAAAATACCTCGGGGTAAATTTAACTAAGGAAGTGAACGACCTATATAATGAAAATTATAAGGCCTTTCTGAGAGAATTGGACGACGACATAAGGAGATGGAAAGACATTCCATGTACGTGGATTGGAAGAATAAACATAGTTAAAATGTCCGTTCTACCTAAAGCAATCTACAGATTCAACGCTATCCCAATCAGAATCCCAATGACATTCTTTACAGAATTAGAACAAAGAATCCTAAAATTCATATGGAACAACAAAAGACCCTGGATAGCCAAAGGATTCCTGAGAAAAAAGAACAAAGCTGGACATATCACACTCCCTGATTTCAAAATATACTACAAAGCCATAGTAACCAAAACAGCATGGTACTGGCACAAAAACACACACACAGATCAATGGAACAAAATTGAGAGCCCAGAAGTAAACCCACATGTTTATGGACATCTAATATTTGACAAGGGAGCCAAGAGCATACAATGTAGAAAGCAGAGTCTCTTCAATAAATGGTGTTGGGAAAACTGGACAGCCACATGCAAAAGAATGAAAGTAGACCATTCCCTTACACCATGCACAAAAATCAACTCAAAATGGACTAAAGACTTGAATGTAAGACCCGAAAGCATGAAACTTCTAGAAGAAAACATAGTCAGTACACTCTATGACATTGGTCTGAGCAGCATATTTTCAAGTCCCCTGTCTGACCGGGCAAGGGAAACAAAAGAAAAAATGAACAAATAGGACTACGTCAAACTAAAAAGCTTCTGCACAGCAAAGGAAACCATCAACAAAACGAAAAGACAACCTAACAAGTGGGAGAAGATATTTGCAAACCGTATATCAGATAAGGGGTTAATATCCAAAATATACAAAGAACTCATACAGCTCAACAACAAAAAAACCAACAATCCAATTAGAAAACGGGCAAAAGATCTGAACAGAGATTTCTCCAAAGAAGATATACAGATGGCCAACAGGCATATGAAAAGATGCTCAACATCATTAGCTATCAGGGAAATGCAAATCAAAACTACAATGAGGTATCACCTCACTCCGGTCAGAATGGCTATAATTAACAAGACAGGAAACAACAAATGTTGGAGAGGATGTGGAGAGAAGGGAATCCTTGTTCACTGCTGGTGGCAGTGCAAACTGGTACAGCCACTATGGAAAGCAGTATGGAGTATCCTCAGAAAATTAAGGATAGATCTACCATATGATCCAGCTATTCCACTGCTGAGTATATATCCAAAGAACTTGAAAACACAAAGGCATAAAGATACTTGCACCCCTATGTTCATTGCAGCATTATACACAATAGCCAAGACATGGAAGCAACCTAGGTGCCCATCAAGGGACGAATGGATAAAGATGTGGTATTTATACATGATGGACTACTACTCAGCCATAAGAAATGATGAAATCCGGCCATTTGTGACAACATGGATGGACCTTGAGGTATTATGCTGAGTGAAATAAGTCAGAGGGAGAAAGTCAAATACCATATGATCTCACTCATAAGTAGAAGATAAAAACGACAACAAAAAAAAATACATAGCGTTGGACATTGGACTGGTGGTTACTATTGGGGAAGGGGGGAGGGGAGGGAAAAGGGTGATTAGGCTCACGTGTGAGGGGATGCACTATAATTGGTGTTCGGGTGGTGAACATGATGTAATGTATACAGAATTCGAAATATGATGTACATCCGAAAAAAATAAAAATTAAAAAAAAAAAAAAAGAAGTTATGTGTGGGGCAGCCATAACAGCTCTATTAGTCTGCTTGGGCTACTATCACAAAACACTACAGACTGGGGGCTTAAACAACAGACATTTATTTCTCACAGTTCTGGAGGCTGGGAGTCCAAGACCAAGGTGTCGGCAAGGTAGGTTTCATTCCTATACCTCTTCTCTTGGCTTGCAGGCGACCTCCTTCTCGCTGTGTGCTCACATGATTGTTCATTGTGAGAGAGAGCGAGCGTGCACCCTCGTGTCTTTCCTCATAAGGACACTAAGCCTATCAGATCAGGGCCCCACCCTTAAGACCTGATATAACCTTAATTACTTCCTTAGAAGCCCCATCTCCAAATACAGCCACACTGAGGTTTAGGGACTCAACATACGAATTTGGGGGGCGGGGGGCACACATTCAGTCCATAACAATGGTGAGGTTAGCTCATCCGTGGCATCCCCTGGTCTCCAGCCGTGAATTTGCTAGATCCCATCTCTCAAATTCCCTTTGTCTGTGGTCCCATTGGGAGAAAATGAATGAAGCAGGGCACACCCCCAGGTAGCTTCCACTTTCACCTAACCATGGAGTATTGCTGTGACTCACCCACTTTGAGAGAAGAGGTATACTGGTCAGGGTTCATAGTTGCAGACAACAGAATCCAGTCCAGTTGGTTTAAGTAGAAAGAGATTTGTTAGTGGGTATGTATATAGCTCACAAAATCGTAGAGAGAACTAAAGAAACAGATTCTAGGTTGAGCTTCCCTGCCTTCTCCAGGCATGCCATTCTCCCAGCACCTTTGCATGTTCACCGACCTGGAAGCTCTCCAAATTTCTTCCGTTAGGGTTTTCTATGGAGACTCTATGCTAGGAGAGAGACCAAATATGTATTTCTTATGTCACAGACACACTACCGTTTTCCAAGAGTCCTTTCTGATTTGGGACTTAAATTTGTTGCAAAGGGCATAGACCATTGAGGTGTTGTCCCACTCGCACGATGAGCCCCATGCCCGAGCCAAGTGGGAGTGATGAGCAGCAGCCCAAGTTACAGCATGTTCTATTTTACATCTCTTTGTCAGCTGTAACCTAAAGCATGTACAAATCTGAGAAAATATAAGCATTTCTTTTTATAATTTGTAATTTTTACAATAATTTTAATTCTTAATCAAATTAATCTTTTTAAATTTATGGTTTTATACTACCAGCTAAATTAGGAAAGTAATTTATGTTGTCTATTCTATTAATTTGTTTATTTCTACCTTTTTAAAGGATTTAATAATGTTTACAATCATTATAGTAGACCTAAGATGTTGGCAGTTTGCATAAAAAAAGACAAAACTGTCCCATTTGCAACAACATGGATGGACCTTGAGGGTATTATGTTAAGTGAAATAAGCCAGACAGAGAAAGACAAACACTGTATGATTTCACTCATATGTGGAAGATAAATAAACACAAGGATAAAAAGAACAGATTAGTGGTTACCAGATTAGAGGGGGTGGGCGAAAGGGGTAAAGGGGCAAACATGTGTGATGATAGATAAAAACTAGACTATTCGTAGTGAACACGATGCAGTCTATACAGAAACTGACATATAATAATGTACACCTGAAATTACACAATGTTACAAACTAATATGACCTCAATAAAAAAATAATAATAAATTAAAAAGGAAAAAGATTTTGGCAGTTTGGCTACTTCCCAGTCAAGTAATTACCTATTTTTACTTTTTTTTCTTAGTTTGAAATAATTTCAAACTTTCAGAAGAGTTGCAAGAACAATACAAAGAATTCCCACATATCCTTTACTCAGATTCACCAATTTTTAACATTTTGCCAGTTTGCTTTATAATTTTCTCTGTGTGGGTATGAATACATACATATGTATTTTTCCCCCTAAACCACTGGAAATCAATGCCCCTTTACCACTTACCCTCTTGTATTTCCCCTTGTAAATCAATGCAATGTATTGCTCCCTTCATCAAGAAGGTCTTGCTATAAAAAAAGGTCAGACGATCTTAATATTATGTTTATTGACATAGCAAAAACTGTGAATGATGTAAAAGCTAATGCTTTGACATCAAGAATATTCTCTTTATTACATGCTAGTATAGAACCTGATCATAAACAACTATTATTGCTTGCTGAGGTACAGTGGTTACTGAAGGGGGGAGCTCTGTTTGAATTCAGGAACAAATTCTTAGTTTTAAAAGTTGGTTCCTATACAGCCACTGTGGAAAATAGTATGGAAATTTTATCAAAAACTTAAAAATAGAAATATCATATGATCTAGCTACTCCACTTCTGGGTAGTTATCCAAAGAACATGAAAACACTAATTCAAAAAGATACATGCACCCCTATGTTCATCACAGCATTATTCACAATAGCCCAGACTTGGAAGCAACCCAAGTGTTCATCAACGGATGAAAGGATAAAGAAGATGTGGTCTATAGACACAAAAGAATACTGCTCAGCCATTTAAAAAAAAAGACATTTTTCCATTTGTGACAATATGGATGGCCCTTGAGGGTATTATGTTAAGCAAGATAAGTCAGACAGAGAAAGACAAATACAGTATGATTTCACTCATATGTGGAAGATAAACACATAGATAAGAATAGATTGGTAGTTACCAGAGGGAAAGGGGGTGGGGGGAGGGGGATGGCAAAAGGGGTAAAGGGGTACATACAAATGATGAGGGATGGAAACTAGACTTTTGGTGGTGAGCACGATGCAGTCTATACAGAAGCCAAAATGAATGATGTACACTTGAAATTTACACAATGTTATAAACCCACGTGACCTCAATAAAATAATTTTTAAAACGTTGGTACTTTTTAACCATGTCACTTGAACAGCCATATTTACTTATTTGCCTGATAGCTTTGGTATTTTTAATTATTTTAACACTTTCACACAACATGATTTTCAGTGGCAAATAAGATCTAAGGGCAAAAACCAAAGTTATAATTTGGAAAGACAAAATTGACATATACAGTAATAACATTTACCATAATTTAACAACAATTATCAATATTTAAGATACTGGGTAGAATGTTTCAAATTTTATTTTCCATCAAAAGATGGAAATGAGGGGCCAGCCCCATGGCCGAGTGGTTAAGTTTGCGCCCTCTGCTTCAGCAGCCCAGGGTTTCGCTGGTTAAGATCCTGGGTGTGGACCTAGCACCACTCATCAAGCCATGCTCAGGTGGCATCCCACATGCCACAACTAGAAGGATCCACAACTAAAAATATACAACTACGTACGGGGGGCTTTGGGGAGAAGAAGGAAAAATAAAATCTTTTTAAAAAGATGGAAATGGCTCTTGAATTCATTTCTTTCATCAGAAGGTAATTTAATTTTAATGGTACTAATACAGGATAAATTGTTAGAATTGACTACTTATTAAGGATTGAAGATGGATTTTTAAAATACAGCCTCACTTGCTTCATTTTGCATAAAAGTTAAAAATTAATATCTTGAACTTGTCCCTGTGAGCTGGTTTCTCAATTATGTATGTTACTAAAACAAAACACAGAACCAGTTTATATATACATTATCCCCTGTCAATAACATGGTCATCAATTCAATCTAGATTAGTGTTAACAAGTGAGAAATCAGTTCATTTATCACATTAAAAACTTATATTTGGGGCCAGCCCTGGTGGCTTTGTGATTAAGTTCAGTGCACTCTGCTTCGGCAGCCCAGGTTTGGTTCCCACGCGTGGACCTACACCACTCATCAGCAGCCATGCCATGGCAGCAACACACACACAAAATAGAGGAAGATTGGCACAGATGTTAGCTCAGAGTGAATCTTCCTCAGCAAAAAAAAACAAAAACTTATACTTGTACATAACAAACATTGGTACATATTTGTACCAAATATTTGGTATAAAACTTACATATCGGTACATAGGGTGTTTGTTCAAAACTGTTTAGGCATTTAACATGGAAAATAGCTATTTCACTCTTTTGTTGTTGTTGTTGTTGGAATTAACCCTGAGCTAACATCTGTTGCCAAACTTCCTCTCTCCATCTTTTTTTTCTCCCCAAAGCCCCAGTACATACTGTATATTCTAGTTGTAAGTCCTTCTAGTTCTTCTATGTGAGCCACAGCCACAGCATGGCTACTGACAGACAAGTGGTGTTGTTCTGCTCCTGGGAACTGAACCTGGGCTGCCAAAGAGGAGCACTCCAAACTTTAATTCCCAGGCCACCAGGGCTGGCTCATCACTCTAACTTTTTGTTTAGTTTTGTTCACACTTGCAAAGAATGGCACGTACAGTTTTTATTTTCTTTTTCTCTCTGTTTTGTTTGTTCTGATTATATTACCAAAATGTTATTGTCTGTTGAATATAATAATAAAAATTGAGACACATTTTGTGTGCACTTCTATTTTTACAATTTTCTAACAACTTTTTGTCATGTTTTATAAAAGTATTGCTCCACAACTGATTGGAAACAACTCTTTCGCCACAATTTGAGCAGCATCGCTGTTGCCTTTGACATTCCCTAGACAGCCACTAGATGGTACCCAAGCATCTTCTCCCTGACTTTGCTTGTCTGACCTTTGCAATGGTACCTCCAACTGAGAAGTAATAAGGCACTTTGTGTGCTACAAACCTTTCCAGTGTAGTCTGGCAGAATTGTCACACGTTTCCTATTCGTCGAGTCCACAGAGAAGGCAATTCAGGCTCCTCTGTATGGGACATTTGTAAATGCAGAGACTGACTTATACAAAGGAACATACATATTTTCATATAAATATGTTTTTGCTAATTGTTGATAGATTTCTCACATGAATAGAAGCATATCTATACACCAAACCTGTTAGAACTACTGTCACCAAGAAGATTCTATTTGAGATCCCTTTGTCCAACAATAATGACAGGAGCCAACCACATCCAGGCCAAATTAGAAAGTCTATAATGCTTTTTCCATGCTCACATCTCCCAAAATCAGGGCAGTGAAAGGGCAGAACAGAATTCTGAAAAATAACTGGCTGAAATCAGTCCACAGATCAGACTGGAGAGGCCAGATCCTTTGCATGTAGCTCTCACGAATGTGAGATCCACAGCCAACAGAGAGACAATCTCCCCACGTTGAGAGACAGCCCACGACATCTGCTGCCGCATCCGAGCCCCTCACAGAATAGTCCTACATTTAAATATATGCTGAATGCTATTAAAAAGTACAAATGAAATATGCCAAAGCTTTCCATTCACAAGTATGAGAATCCAACCTGAATGGGCCCTGCCATACAACCTACAACCTACATCAAAGTTCACCAGAGTAATTCGTTCTTTCAGCCAAACTGGAGGGCTGATAACAGAGACCTGCTTATCACCAACACTTGTATAAATTGCCAAGGCTTTTAGCTTTCAGTACGTTCCTGCCCTGTAAAAAGACTTTTGCACCAGTGGAGCATCCAGCAAGGAGAATGAAAACCTGTCTGTGGCCAAAAGTTGACATCATCTCATGTAATGAATTATCAAGGCTTCCCGGTCTGCCGCTTGTGACTGGGAGTCTGATGTCCACCTTGGGTACTTGCCTTGAAGATTTACTCTGGCCATTCTTCAAGGTGGCCAACATCTTCCACCACCTTTCAAGTACCCAGAAACTTTCTCATCTCCCTATCTAACTCTGACCAGGTTTGCTGGAGCCATCTGGCAACCAGCTTTGGGGGTGAATGTGCTGGGAACCTCTTCTCTGTCAAGGAAAGCGCAGTGGGATGGCAGCCACTGGTCATCATCCATACGCAGCAGCAAGCAGTAACCCTTATGAGCGCCAATAATCTCACGTTCCTCCTGATGGCTTTGATTCTCTTTGGCATTGAGATGGTACCAAGAGAATATGTAGCCTTGGAGCAGAAAGGATTCTGCCTAACTCACTTAGGGGACCAAAATTTGAAGAACTCTTCCTCCTTGGATGGATGATTTTTTTTTTTTTACTGTATATGTAGTTTATTGATTAAACTTTTTATTAATTATTTTGGTTATTTATTTCTTCGTTTTTACCTGAATTTTAAAGAGGCAAATATACTGCATAATTGAGTTCGGAATAGGTAGACTGATACTTATTACCACAAGTGAGCTAGTGTCTAACAAATTTCACGGAACATATTCTATTGTGATTAGACTTCAAGAATAAATTCTAAATATTGGACTGACAATTTCTAATCGATGACTTTAGCAGTTGTTTCTGGTCATCGATATGACTGTTTTTAGAGGTCACATAGTGTAAGGAAAACAAACACACTAAATAACTGAACCAAGGTCTTCGCAAGACCAAAGACAGAGGTTTGAAAACACACTCACTTGATTTTCCTTTGATTTTAATCTAGAGGGCCAGGTAACAGATATTTCGTCCCGATAATAGTTCTTCTGATAATCCTATTTGCCCATTATCAGTAAGGTTCCCAATTTGAAAAGACACACTCAAATTAAGCTAATTCGAGGAGTATGTTTATTAAAATAGATTATTTACAAAAATGTTGGCAAAGGCTCGGACAAACCCAAGGATAACCATGCTATAACCTCGGGCTTAATGGAGGAAATGTTACCATCCCCACCCAAAAGGTGAGGGGCAGGAGCAGTTACTGAACCCCAAAGAAGAAACTCACATAGAAGTCACCTTGAGAGGGGCAGTGACGAGAAACACAGCCAGCATGATGTGACTCCACACCACCTCACTGTCCTTTCAACATGGACCGAACTCAAACTAGAACACACAGCCCGTTGATGTAATTCATACATAGCAGCCTCCCAGGACAGAGAACAAGGTACAACAGGTCTGGAGGAATAGAGGGAATATAGATGCACACAGCACCACCCAAGACTTTCTGCCTTCAGCATCCTCTCTGGCCCTTCATCTGGTGCAAAGACTGAGCTCCCATCACAGGGTGGGCATGACGTTCTATCACCTACCATGTCACTGCAAGTTGGTATCAATTTTCTCATACTCCCACCTAAACCTAAAACTTCAGCCAACATTGGTTTCATCCGTATGACTTATTTCTGAGAAAAGGGAAGGAGACAAGAGACAATTATGTTACACAAAATATTTTGTGACACTCTGGACGTCCATGAGGCCTGTGTTGGCCATTGCAGCTCCTTTTTCCATTTGCCCATTCCACATGCCCCTTAATTCTCCCAGTATCTTGGCTGGACCAGGGTTCTTTACCAGACGAGGAGTCCAAACTCTTCATTGCTACAATGTCTGAGTCCTTGGAAGTCTTTGTGGGTTGTTGCAGTTTTTCACTCACCAGGACAACTGGTCAAGTAAATCCCTTGGTTTCCACACATAGTTCAAGAACAATCAACTCAGCCCATAGAGAAACTCCCTTCTCTGCCTGCTGGTTCAGTGGCATGAGAAGCCCAAGATGGCCAAAGGCAATCCTCACTGCCAAATCACTGAAACCATTTCTCCATCCACACTAGGTGCCCCAAAGTTACATGCTTTGCAAAGAATTAAATAAAAAGGGTGAGGGAAGGTGTCTTTAAAATGGAGAGATCTGGCAATCACCACTTGAAGTAACCTAATGATCAAACAGAGTAAAGCAGCCTGGCTTAATACGCCTTATGGTTTGATCAATAAGTCCAGAACCTCACCATGTAGTATTCTTGCAAAAACCATTTAACCTGGGGGCTGGCCCCGTGGCCAAGTGGTTAAGTTGGCATGCTCCGCTTCACAGGCCCAGGGTTTCGCCAGTTCAGATCCTGGGTGTGGACATGGCACTGCTTGTCGGGCCATGCTGAGGCAGCGTCCCACACAGCACAACCAGTGGCACTCACAACTAGAATATACAACTATGTACGGGGACGCTTTGGGGAGAAGAATAAAAAAAAAAGAAGAAGATTGGCAACAATTGTTAGCTCAGGTGCCAATATTTAAAAGAAAAAAACAAAAAACATTTAACCTGAATTGAGCCATGAGTAAACAGACAAATCCAGAACGTGGAATATACTGCAAGATACTTGGCTTGAACTCTTTTTAAAAAGTCAATGTTATGGAAAACAAAAACAGTAGGTCATTATTCTAGATTAAAAGAGACTAATAACCAAATGAAGGGCATGAAGCTTGATCAGATACTGCATCGGGGAAGAAACAAAGAACATTTTGGGGAACAATTGGGGAAATTTCAATATCAGCTGAATATTAGATGAAATTACTGTATTTCCCTAAGTTGTAATAATAGTGAGGTTAGGTAGGAGGATGTCTTTATTCTTGGGAAATGCATATTGAAGTGCAATGGCTGTCTCCGTGGATTGTGAACTGAACAACTGTTTTCTCCCCTGGAGCAGCATTTTTACTTCCAAGAACGACTGGCAAACTGTGATAATTCAAACTTGTGGATTTGGAAGACATTTCTTAAAAATGAACAAACTGAGCCTGTCACTTCAAGGGAAATAACTGATAGTATTTATTGCCAATGACAGAATTCAAGCTTTCAAACAAAAGTTACACAGTGCAACTACCCTTTAAGAAACTACCACTTGTCAAGCTCTGTGGTTGTCAAAGAATAACCACAATTATCTGAAAAGGCTATTAAAATACTCCCCCCGCTCCGGGCCGGCCCCGTGGTGCAGCGGTTAAGTGCGCACATTACTCTTCGGTGGCCCAAGGTTCACTGGTTCGGATCCCAGGTGAGGACATGGCACTGCTTGGCAAAAGCCATGCTGTGGTAGGCGTCCCACGTATAAAGCAGACGAAGATGGGCACAGATGTTAGCTCAGGGCCAGTCTTCCTCAGCAAAAAGAAGATTGGCAGCAGATGTTAGCTCAGGGCTGATCTTCCTCAAAAAAAAAAAAGGGAGAAGGGATGAAAATGGAGTTAATGATCCATCATGCCTATGTGATGAAACCTCCAGATAATCCCGAAAGTATGGGATAAGGAGAGCTTCCAGGCTGTTGAACACATGGAGGTGCTGGAGGAGTGTTGTGCCCGGAGATGGCGTGGAAGCTCCGCACAGTTTCCCACATACCTTTCCCTATGCATCTCTTCCTTCTACATATTCATCTGTATCCTTTATCATATCCTTTTATAATAAACTGGTAAATGTAAGTAAATTGTTTTCCTGAATTCTGTGAGCTACTCTAGCCAATTATTCAAATCCGAGGGGGTCGTCGAAATGTCCTATCAGGTCTGTCAGAAGCACAGGTGACAACCTAGACCTGTGTGAATGCATCTGAAGGGAAGGCAAGCGGTGGTCTTGCGGGACTGAACTCTTACCTGTGGAATCTGACATAACGTCCAGGTACATCGTGTGGGAATTGAGTTAAATTGTAGGACACCCAGCTGGTGTCAAGGAGAGTTCCTTGGTGGTGACAGAAGTGTCAGAGTGTGCTAGTAGTGTGAGGAGTAAAGGAAACACACAGGAGAAAGACCTACAGGTGGGGAAGACTGGGTTTTTCCAACACAGATAGTTAACACATTAGGCCCAAAGGAACGAGGTAAAGGAGTGACTACTGGAAATTGGGAGATAATTGGGTAGAGCTCCCCTTAGGAAGTCACCTTTAGTTGACAGACACAGCCAGCCCAAGATGACCTTGAAGGGTGAGAGGGGGCCAGAGGAATAAATTTATCTGACCTCTGTTCCTCCCTCTCCAACTTCCTGGTGGAGCTCTGCACTGGCCAAACCCAGCCAAGAGTCAGAGAGCAGGGAAGCCTGTACAGTGCTGTGTCTGTCCAGGCCAGCCTACCAGGGACGCAGGGAAGAGGGCAGATCTGGAGAAGCAGCAGAAGGCAGCCCACAAACAGGGTAGAGCACCTCTAGTTCCAATTTCACTACAGGCGTTAAAAAGTTAGAAGGGAAGAGAGTAAGGTCAGATTTTATGTAATTCTTTTTCTCAGTATTACCTTCATTACTAGTTAAGTTTTTTCTAGCCAATCACAAGGCCTATGGTGCCTGGAAGTTGGCAGAGACCAAGCCAAAAGGAAAGCCTAATCCTTATATTCAAGAATAATTCAAGCTACCTCTATTTCAGTTGTTCTGGCAAGAGGCAGAATCTAACTGGTACAAACTAAGAGACTTTGAGAGTTTAGCCTTGATTAAGGGTTCAGCAAAGCCACCTGACCCTAGCATGTGACCATGTGTGGGGATGCAAGTATGGACAACTGTCCTTTCTGTTGCTGCTGGGAATGTGGTGAAAGGGTTTTAAGAAGCTGTGAAGATCATTCACTGGGTTACACGTTAATCCTAGCTTACAATGCCAGCCAGTGAAAATCAAAGTCAGGGTCACTGCCAGAAAGTTCAGTGCAAATCAATGAACCAAGAGAGAACACTGCCGTTGTCCAAGGTCTGTACTACAGGAACATAGGGAGGCAAGTAACAATCTCAGGTTTTGGAGTCAGTCAGATGTGGATTCAAATCCTACCTCTGCCACTTACTGTGTCATTTGACCAAGTCAACTATTCTCTGGAAACCTCAATTTCCACCTGTAAAATGTGAATAAGAGGAGTACATTCGCATGGAATGAAGAATATTAAATGGGAAAATAATTAATGCCCAGGATCTGCCACCGTCCACGCTTCTGCACCCTGGCACTCAACAAACGGGGGCTGTCATCAATCCACTGGGTAGTTTACAGTAAGGGATGGTTTACTGAAACAGCACACAGTGCTTCTGCCTTTCTAAGATAAAAAACTTCCAAACATCAAAGACTGTAACCCAAATTCTTTTCAGTACTTATACGAAAGCGTTGTAAGTACTCTAGAGGTGTTTTTTCCCCATGGAGTCTGCTAGTTGGAAAGGCTGCAAAACCCAGACTTCACTGCATTTTTCAGTTGCTTTTTAAGTCAGCATACCCTTCAACCTTTGGGAGGCCGTTTTCTCACAGGAGGGGCTTGCTGACAACACTCCTTTGACAATCTCCTTACAGCAAGTAACAGCTTCCTTTCTGCTTAAAAATTCAAGAACCATTACAGGACTCCAATGTGCTGAAAGCGTTCTCAACTGTTTCTAAGTGTTTTTTTCTGCCTACCAGTTAATGACTGTGATGAATAAGAAGGATTTCCCCATATTCAGATTAAAGAAAAGTCATAGATCAAAAAAAGACCTATTTATGAGTACTTGGATACCAAAAGACCTATGACTCTGAATTTTAAGGATTTTAAGGAATTTTAAGAATTTTAAGGAAAATCATAGGGGTTCTGAAATTATTTTTCAATTAATAATATAAAGGGTTAGTCTTCAAACCTCAACACCAGGAGATACTTCTGACCTGCACTGAGGGCTAAAATCCTCGAATTCCTTGAAATCTTTTGATTTCTGCTATATACCTTCCCATTGTCCTCTTTTCCTTTTGTATCACTCAAGCATGAATAAATGCAAATATTCTTTCTCTCTTTTATTTTCCAAGGCCAATACTAAGTAGAAGCAACAGAGCTCACGCCACAAACATAATAAATGAGAGAAGCTCATGACCGGCTTATGCACCAAGCATGACTGCAGAGCCGCCCAAGGCGCAGGTGGACAAGCCAGTGGTGTCAACTTGAGATGCCCAGCTGTAGGCGGGAAGAGTGGTTTGAGAATCAAAATTATTATATCCAGGATGTTAAAATGAAGTAGATACAACTTTCTTCTTTAAAATTATTAAAAGTATTCATGATTCAGGTGGCACTTAGGAAGAAGTCACCAGAAAACCAAAGTGAGAAGTGATTGAAATTGTAGCTCATACCAAAGGTCAATTTAAACGTGTACTGAACCCAGCCAACTCTGCACTTCACTTAGATGCTGCAGAGTTTCAACCACACAGCCTTGATCCCACACAGCCTTCTCATTCTCCTTATGGTTCACAACCAAGCAGCTGTCTCCACACACATTCAACCAGCCTCTGCCTTCCCCACCGCTGTCAGCACCACCAATGTCCTACAAATTACAAAATCTTCAGCTGTCAAGATTGTAAAAGTTAAGGAGAAACTGAGGAACTGTGTCAGACTGAAGACTAAAGGGACACAACAATCAAATGGGTTGGAAGTTTTTGCTATGAAGACATTTTGGAACAACTGGCAACATTCGAATGAGTTCTCTGTACCATTCTTGCAGCAAGTACATATTCCTTGCATGTAGGTTGGAAAATACAGCCAGAGTAGGAGCTATTAGAAGGCTCAGGCTTAATTAGAAGAGGGCCAAACTGGAACTTGACATCACTTTCCAAGACACGTGAGCTACCACGCACACAAGTTAGCTAAGTTCTGGCTTGGATGGTAGGAGAGCACCTTGTAGACAGTGTTTTTGTTACCTGTAAGGGAGGTTATACAATACCCAACTGTTGAAATTCAGGCTAAGTGCTTTGTTTTTCCCACAGGGGTAGAGAAAGGAAGTAGCCTAAATCATTTCCAAGTTAACGTAAGTTATCTAGCAGAAAGAAAAACTAGTTAAACTCTCTATCAAGAGCCTGAGTGTGAACTAAGAGACAGGAGTGTTTCACTTTAGTCAGAGTCAGTAGGTCACCATTAATCCAGGACTAAAACGGCTGTGAAGTAGGTCTGAACTCTAATGGACTTATGTGAAGCAAGTCGGGGGGGGGAGTCCTGTGTAGCAAGATCTTTCACTCAGATGGACCTAAGTCTTGAGTGAATTGTTCTATCGTAAATAATGCCACATAATTTTTTAAATGTTTCACACTTTTCAAAACTTTTTGCTATGTCATAACTCCCTTGAGCCATACTACAAAACTATGAAGTCAGCGATTAATTGTATAAATTCGTGTACTATTTTTTTCTTCTTCTTGACTGGATTTTTGAGTTGTTATATTTTACTTAAAAAGAAGCAAACTAGGGTCGGCCCTGTGGCACAGTGTTTAAGTTTGCATGTTCTACTTTGGCAGCCCGGTGTTCGCCAGTTCAGATCCTGAGTGTGGACCCACGCACGCACTGCTTGTCATGCCATGCTGTGGCACGTGTCCCACGTATAAAATAGAGGAAGATGGGCACGGATGTTAGCTCAGGGCCAGTCTTCCTCAGCCAAAAGAGGATTGGTGGCAGATATAAAAACAAACAAACAAAAGAAACAAAACTACAGTTGATCAGCTGGAACAAAATAAGTGTCATACAAAGTCATCCATAGATCTTTCTACACCTGTGTTAAGCTTCCCTAAACAGAAATTTAAACAATAAGAGATCTCAAGAAAAGAACAAGTCTTTCAAGAAGGAGGCATAAGTATTAGCTCAAGCCAAAATGTTGGACAGAATGAGACTACAAACATTTATTCAACTGGAAAGTGAGGCTAGCATATATATATATATATATATATATACACACACACACATATATATATATAGCTATGTGTCACTTAGCAATGGGGATACATTCTGAGAAATGCATCATTAGGTGATTTCATCACTGTGTGAACAGCATAGAGCATACTTACACACACCTAGATGGTATAGCCTACCACATACCTACCCTAGATGGTACTCATCTTACGGAACCCACCATTGTCTATGTAGTCCGTCACTGACCAAAACATCGTTATGCGGTGCTTGGCTATATATAACTAAGCAAAAGTACTGATCAAGAAGGGAAAAGGAGAGAATTTATAAATGAAAATATAAGTTTGAAATACTCCAAGGACTCCAATATACAGTTAAGCATACCAAGAAACAATCAGACTGCAAAGCACCCAAAGGGTAAAGAAAAAGAAGAGACTGTGTACCATCTTACTATTTACATTTTTCCATTTGGATCAGGTAGAGAGAAAACACTTGCCCACACCACCCAGTCCCAAGGGTCTTCAGAAAATTTAACACTCCAAGGCTAATTCAAATTCCAAAGCATTCACACAGAAAGGTCTTCAATTTGTTAACAAAATCCATTCAACAGGTAACTTAGCCATTCATCTTCAAGGTTTGTGAAACTGGGATGACACATAGGGCACATTTCTCATTTTTATTTCAAGATTTAAAATATTCACAGATGCAGTATTATATCCATTGACATCTCCATGGAAGATGTACCAAACAAAGCAGACAGGTATTCCACAATTACAGAATTACATATTTGTGACTACGTGAATGTTTACTCCTAGAGTTTATCTGGAAAAACACCACTTAAAAAAAAAAAAAACTTTTGAGTGTTTCACTGGATTAATTTTCATAAAAAGAGAGTTGCAAAGAATTTCAGAAAAGATCCCTAAATATTAGCACTTTTAAAAATTTCAAACTTTCAAAGTACTCTTCTAACATACCCCTATCAAGAACACTTTAAACAATTAATACTCAGTTCTTTCTCCTTTCCCCTCAATAGCCAAGCCAGGATGTACACACTCTTTTTCCTTAAGTCTTTTTTTCAAACACGTTATGTAGAATAGGTTAATCATTACAGCATCTTGACTAGCTAATGAGGTAGGAGTATTCTTCAAAAGAAGTTCTTAGGCATTGATGAAGCAAAACAAAAGAGAATAATCTATTAGAGAGCTTTTTCTTTTTTAGTGGTTTTCTTTAAATAAAATGCCAAGAGTACTGGAAATTGGTCAAATGCTGCTTGTACTTTAAAAGACAAAGAGGAAAAACCCATCAGGAAAGCCCTGCTGCCAAGTACATTCAAGGGCTGGCGTTAACTAAATTCATTTCGGCATCACAAGGTAAGAAACCACTGCCTTAAAATGCCAAGCTTTCTTCTTGGAAGAAATCCTACCAAGAAGGTAAAGTTTAAGCAGACAACCAAAGTACACTATCTTTTCTTTTCCGTGTAAGTTAATTTGTCTCTTCTTTTAACCTAGTTCTCATCCTTTCCTACACACAAACAAATTGCCAATTTCTGTATATTGCATACCCAGTAATATATTTAAATGAATTTAGCAATCAACTTAAATTCTGCCAGAGAAACGCTCCTTATATGAAGGTTTTAACAACATAGTGCTAAAACGCTAGAAAATGCCTAGGTAATAGATTTCAGCACCATCTCTGTATTAGCAGATTGTTTCAAAATGCATACACTCCCTAAATTCATATAAACCTAGGAAATTTACCCATTATTCCCTCTGCATCTACACCAAAATCAAAGTTCTGTGTTCTAACTACCCTTTCTGTATATATAATAAGGAATATTTTACAAATCTTTCCAATTAATAGGACATATATATTCCCAAAAAAGAGAGGAAGTTATCAATCAAAAACGACTTATCTAAAATATGTATTTTGAACACTTTGGTACCTAATATCTGAGGAAGGCTAAAATACCAGAAGAGAGGATTTCTTTATTTCCCCAATTATGCACCTATTAGGGTTACCGCTAAAAACACTAAAAAAATCATCTAAAAATGTAAAAAAATATTTAAAACAGAGTATCTGCCAGAAGAAGAACTGATAACTATATGTGGCCTGGCAGACGGTTTTGAAATCAAGTCCTTGACAATTCTACAATATAAAATGTTTTAGACGTGATAATTAAACTTGTTATAATAGTGCAACTCTCTGATATGGCAGTAACCATTTGAGAATAGCTACCAAAAATAATTTGTCAACAAGAATTTTTTACGTCTTTAAACCTTTCCTTGTTACTATTCTATCTAAAATTGTGTCCTATCAATGCGTTCAAAGTATCATAGTTTCAAGAGAATTCCTTCCTCGTCACTGCCACCACCTTTCAGTTATAGTTCCCTTACATTCTTTTCCTAAGGCAACCATGCCCTATTTATTGCTGCAAAACTCCTGAAATCTGTGCCTCAATCTGTCTGCTTCATCGTTATGGTTCAATGAAAACCACCTTCAGAATGCCTGCTCATATTTAGCAACATTGAGTCTAGAATGCCACTGCCCAGCAGAGGAACTGCAAAAGAACTTAGTCTACTGAAGCAAAGGCTGAAAACACAAGCATACACTCTAAATGCTTTCCCCTAAAAATCGACCACAATACCTACTATGACAGTAAACTCAGTGATATCTCTGGCAATATATGATCCATACTCAATGCTATAAAATAAAATGTTAGGCCAGTAAGCTTTCATAATTTTTATTAAATCCTAGTCTAATTTAACAATATCTGATTCTATAGACATCATCCCATGGTGAACATGTTTAATAAGTGAAAGCAAATCAGACATCTAGGTCATTTTTTTCTGCAGACTAAGCAATAAGATAACAACTACACCAAACACTACATGTAATGACATACACTTACTTGCTGAGTTTTCATACAAGCCATGTTGTTTATCAAACTATATCTCCTAATGTTTAATACAGTAGAATTAGTGATTGTAGTTCTCATATAGTATTTTAATTACAAGTACCTTATCGAGATAACTAACATTTTGTCAGTTCCACTGACTTTCAAATTAGCATAGTATATTCAAGGAAAAGAGCAAAAAGTGAAATGAACACACAACATGACAAGATAAGTTATTAAAGGAAAATGAAGTAAAGAAAAAAGAGGAAAGTAAAATATTACTGGGGTGGAAAAACAAGTCTAGACATTTAGTTGGAAGGAAACAGGTCAACTATGGATTTCACAAATCAAAAGTTTATAAATTCAATGCAATACAAATTCTTTTAAATGTAAAAGCTGAGTTGAAACTAAAGGTCTATAAACTGTTACTTTTGGCCTTAAACAGTACAAATTCTTCTGATCAAAGAAGGCCACAAGAGCTAAGATCTTATTACTTGATTTTATTTTACACTAGGTGGTGGGCACAAAGCAATCCTTCTTAATAAAGCTGACAATTAGCTTCACTCAGAACATTTTTAATAATGCACATTAAAAAAAAAGGTATTCATCTTACAAATTGTTCTGCAATCCAAATATACAAGCTTGGAAAACAACATTTAGAAAACAAAAGCCAATGTAAAAAGACAGATTAAAACAACTAGAACAGTACAGGTTTTATATGGCTCTGATTTTACAGTTTTCTTACTGCATCATCAATGTCAGAAATCTGTTCCTTCAGCTGGCTCCACTGCTCAGGATTTAGAGAAATACCTAAAACAAAGTTTTAAAAATCAAAATTTGAAAATCTATTTAAGCTTTCTTAAGGATTTTCCAACTAAAATATTGTTGTATCAAAACTCCCATTTTTAATGGTACAATATTAAGAGTCAAATCTCTTACATTTGTTAATTATAGACACATGACAATTACCTGAGCAGATCAAGGTTATATCCAGTTTTACTTCCAACACTGCACCCTGCATAACTGTCTATTATACCCAGTGAGAATAAATAACGATTTGAAGATGAATCTCACAAATGCGTGCAAACTAGCAGGCTAGGTGGCCAGGCCCAGATTTGGCATGTGACACCCCATTTCTACAACCAGTTGGTTCCAAAATTTGCTCAAAATTTCCCTAGGAACTGAAGATGAATAACTCTGTGCTGAGTTCTTCCAGAGGCAGTCATTTCACTTTGGAAAAAGCCCCAGGACATGAGCCATACAGGACTTCCCAGAATGTACACACTAAGTGAGAATGCATTCTGGGGTCATGCTGTCAGGGTTCAAATCCCAGCATCACTAACTGTATAACCTTTAAAAGAATTACATTACCTCTAAGCCTCAGTTTCCTCACCAGTACACCGGTGCAATGGTACTTATAACTCAAAGGGCTGTTGTGAATGATTAAATTAGCTAATCTGAGTAAAAGCTTAGCATATCATCTGACACAATAAGTAAACATTTAAAATGTCAGCTAATGACATGTCTTTCCTATTTAAGATGTAGAAATATGAACAGGGGCTGGCCCCATGGCCTAGTGGTTAAGTTCAGCGTGCTCTCCTTCTGCAGCCTGGGTTCAGTTCCCAGGCATGGACCTACACCACCCATCAGTGGCCATGTTGTGGCAGCGACCCACATGCAAAATAGAGGGAAGACTGGCAACAGATATTAGCTCAGAGCACATCTTTGTCAGTGAAAAGAAAAATGAACAGAAAAGTACTCTGTACTTTAAAATTCCAGTGTTCTAATACTTGACACACATAAACAGAAATAAATATTGGAAGAACTCATTTATTTCATGGCTGAGAAGCCATGAAATTGAGAGGGAGGAGGATAATGCATTGGGACAACATAGAGAAAGAGCCTTAAAGCTCATCAAATTGTTTTAATAAACATTTGCAGGAACAAGGAAAGAAATCTGGCATTGGCCATAATGGAACAACTTGAATGACCTATCCAGAAGTCGCTTGAACAAGAAAACATTACAGGGTATGAAAACATATAGAGGTCAAGTTTAATAAACCCGAAAATTGCATGAAGCAGACAAGTGGTACCTTTCAAAAGAACACGCAGGCAGAGTAGAAGAAAATAAGGAGGCATTTTTTCATTAGCTAAGGATCAACCTAAAGCAGGCTAACTACCCAAATATGTGAGTTTTTATGAATACACATATATTCTCTAGCCATTTGGTGAATGAATAAAGTATGCTCTTATGACGTTGACAGGATTGGGACCGGAAGAAGCACAAATGGAAGGAGGACGAAAACTCATTTAAAGGATACCACCCTAAAGAATATCCTTCAGGAGATGAACCAAAAGGAAACACTGTAAACAGGATTTTTCATTCTTGATTTTACAACTTTCCAGATGCTGCCTACTCTACTTCAGAATTGGCGTGAATTCAAAAAAAGAAACTTATATTCAAGTAAATTAGCAGCCAACTGAAGTGATATTAGGGGGATTATTTTTTCTGGGTTTTATTCCAACAGCTATATGTAGGACATCTCATTAAAATAAACTGTCATGTCCAAAAACACTACAGAAGATAACCAACTTAATGAGGATCTTCCACCCCTTATGCACTGCCGACATTATTTCAATTTCAAATAAGGTAGGTTTACTTAGATAATTTTCAATTTAATCCCAATATTAGGACCAAATTCAGGAAATTAAATCTCACCTTTTCTTCCTGGTTTCATTTCACCTTCCGGATCCATCCAATATTCCCTAATATCAATTAGGACTTTTCCTTTAAAGTCCCGAACACTCACGTACCTCATTTTCCCAATCTGCAAAAGAAACAAAAACATAGAAAGATACTCATTTCAACAATGGTGCCTATATTTACATTCACAACTTGCTGTATGCTCACTCTACTTTTAGTCATGAAAATAACTACTATTCTCAATATCAAAACTACACCAAAGGAAACGTCACTGTTAAAAAGAAACCTTTCTAGGGGCTGGCCCTGTGACCAAGCGGCTAAGTTCACACGCTCTGCTTTGGTGGCCCAGGGTTTCGCCAGCTCGGATCCTGGGTGCAGACATGGCACCACTCATCAAGCCATGCTGATGCAGCGTCCCACACGTCACAGTTAGAGGCACTCACAACTAGAGTGTACAACTATGTATTGGGGGTCTCTGGGGAGAAGCAGCAGCAGTATAAAAAGACGACTGGAAACATGTTCGCTCAGATGCCAATCTTTAAAAAAAGAAAAAACTTTTCTAAAAAGATGGAACTACACAAAGCACATCTCTCCTTTCCAATCATTTTTACTTTAAAAGAATCACTAGTAAAATAGTATGACCACTATGAAAAACAGTAATGGAGGTTCCTCAAAAAATTAAAAATAGAAAATATGATCCAGCAAACCCACTTCTAGGTATGTATCTAAAAGCAAATGAAAGCAGGGTCTTGAAAAGATACTTACTTGCACTCCCATGTTAACAGTAGCACTACTCACAATAGCCAAGAGATGGAAGTAACCCAAATGTCTATTGTGAGATGAATAGACAAACAAAATGTGGTATATACATACAAGGGAATATTATTCAGCCTTAAAAAAGAAGGAAATCCTGTCACATGCTACAACAGGAATGAACCTTGAGGACACTATGCTAAGTGAAATAAGCCAGTCACAAAAAGATATATACTGTATGATTTCACTTATATGAGGTGCCTACAGAAGTCAAATCCAGACACAGAAAGCAGAATGATGGTCACCAGGGGCCAGGTGAGGGGGGAAAAGTGGAGTAATTATTTAACAGTTTGGCAAACTGAAAACATTCTGGAGATCTGTTTCACACCAATGTGAACATACTTAACACTACTATGTGCTTTAAAAGGGTTAAGATGGTAAATTTTATGCTGTGTTTTTTACCAAAATAAAAATCATTAGAAAACAAAATCTTGCAGTAGGAACCACAACCGTAGGAATCCAGAGACTCAGCTAGCTACACTGGTTTAGCAACCATTCTGAATATAAGAATCCAGAGTGCTAGGCAGTAGTAACATGACAAACCTATTCCTTCTAGACATTCATTTCAAATATCTTTAACACTTCATTCGCAGCCTCAAATTGAGAACTTAAAACCATCCACAGAAAACTATTTTTCTAAAACCTTGTACTGCTGCTTAACACAAGCTATGAATTACAGGGAGAAGGAAAAGGCTTTATGCAACAAAGTGTCTGTAAGCACTTTCCAGGATGTCTCATGCTGCTGGAACGTAGTGTCTAGAACTTAAATAGACACTAGTGTTAAGAAATCACACTTTCTGCACAACCAGAGGCACTCACAACTAGAATATACAACTATGTACTGGGGGACTTTGGGGAGAAGAAAAAAAAAAGCAGAAGACTGGCAACAGATGTTAGCTCAGGTGCCAATCTTTAAAAAAAAAAAAAAAGGATCGCACTTTCTGATCAAAACTTCTAATACCTCTACCTATCTCTTTCTCATTCTAAACCTAGTCTTCAAACTTACCCACTTAAAACTAGCTACCATCTTTGTCTTTAAAACATATCACCCCGTAAAGGTTTTAGGTTTGGCCAGATTCCTTTGCCTACCACCCTGGGTCCTGTGATTATTAAATAACCCATTTTCTTGGAATACCAAGCACATCTGTAGGAGAATCAGAGCTGTGCTGGCCGACACGGTTTCATGGCCTCCATCTTGTCTACAGCCTTTCTCTTACACTGCTGTTTCTTGTCTCAGTTAGGTCTTATCCATTTCCCTTTAGTTTTCTATTCTCAAGTAAGTATCTTGTCCTGCTGGTGCGCCCCTTCCTTCCAGGGCATGCTCATGCTTCTGGAGAAAATGAAGTCCACTAGGTATGGGTGAGTGGTGCCTTCAAATCTTTCTTCTCTGTACTTACCCACATCATCAACATTCTTAACTTCTTTACCTTTTGTATCCCAGTTCTTGCATATGCAATCTCTCCCTTTCCATTGATTTCTTATCTACCATTTCCAAACATGCTCTTTCTCCTTTTTCCATAACGCATTTTCCCTAATCTCCATTTTATAACTTTCCCCATATTTCCTTCCTCCCTTTATTGCTAAATTTTGAAAGGAAAGAATTGTTGTTTCTATTAATTAAATTCCCACTGCCTACTCTAAAGTCACTAGTGATCTTACTGTCAGTTTTAATGGCTTATTTCTTAACCAATTTTCCTTGGATCCCCTAGTGCGTATCATATTGGGTTCCCAATAAACTGTTTTAATGGATGAACTAAGACTAAAATAATTATAACAGTGAAACTGTTGATAGTATTTATAATATTGACTTACTAACTCTTAAGAAACTTACAAGGATCTTAGGCGATCACAGGACTGAATTGAACATTGTTTCGTTTTGTTTTTTCAGTAAGCCCACAAGGTAGCTGAATAGACAAAATTAAAATATATTGAAAACCTACTAAAATATTGATTAGGCAAGTCAAATTAAGAGTTCATTGTGGGCTTGAGCAAGTAGAAGAGACTTTAGGTGGTGGGATCTGACCTTGAACAATGACAGGCCATTAAGTAAGTAAAAGAGAGAAAAACATGAGGACACAGGAGCAAGAAACAAAGATACATAACCGATGAGATTCAAGGGCAGGCTGAACAGATGAAGCTATACTGAAGAGGACTTGAAAAGCTAGGAAGAGAATTCTGAAGCCTTTACAGCTCCCTGGACTAAGGACAAAAAAAAATGCAGAAGCAGGAAAATACTGCTACTATCACCTTCTGCAAGGTTCCTATTTCTGAGAAATGTAAAACCTGAAAATAGTTAAAACTTTAAAATCTCACTAGAAAAAAGGTTAAAAATCAAGACTGAAAGCAAACCTATTTTTAAAAACAAACACATTATAGTCGTGGCATTTTGCCAGTCTTAAATTAGGAATAACAAATATTCAATTATTTTACGTAAAGAACATGTTATAACATAGTAAACACACAACAAACGGTTAGCTGGTTAATTTCCATCCTTGCCCTAGAAACTTCGCAGCCCAGCCCTGCCCTCTCATCCACAATTTCAACAAGGTGTGTATAAACATTTCTGTTTGCTACATACGAACATAAGAAGCATTTTCTTCCAAACATGGCTGACCATCCACATATTCAAAACTTTGTGAATTTACAATTTGAAGTCACTAATCACTTTTCAAATAACTTGTGTTTGATGTATATTAAATAAGAAATTATTCCAAGTAGAGAAAAGGTGTAGGTCAGTAAACTGACACTCTAAAATTTGGTAGTAATATTTCAAAGAACATCAGCACCAAAGAGCTATGGGGTTGGAAGGAAGGGAAAACCTGGGGACACAGACTAAACGCTGCTCTATCAAAATCTGAGTCTCCTGTTACAACCTAAAACTTACTGTGCAAAACTGTATATTACCCCTCAACATATCAGTGTTCATTTTAGCATTAAAAGTTTTAATGCAAATCTCCAAATAAAGATGGGCCCTAGAGAAAAATACACCAAGTTTATCCCATGACTTTTCATTCTCCCGTCCCAAAGCAGCAAAACCACAGCATTATGTGCATTCATTCCAGAGTTTAAGCAACTGCAGCATCAGAAGAAGGAGAGTTAGAAGGATGCTTTGCCCCTAAGATCAGGCAAAGATGTCTGCTCTCATCACTTTTTTCAATATTATACTGGAAAAACTAGCAATAAGGCAAGAAAAAGAATTAAAAGGATGATGTAAAACAAAAGGATGATGTAAAACAACAGACAAAATCATCATCCATGTAGAAAGTTCTAAGAAGTCTTGAAAAAATACATTACGACAAGGCCAGCCCCTTGACCTAGAAGTTAAGTTTGGCACGCTCTGCTTCAGCAGCCCAGGTTCAGTTCCCAGGTATGGACCTACACCACTCATCCAGCAGCTGTGCTGTGGAGGCATCCCACATACAAAATAGAGGAACACTGGCACAGATGTTAGCACAGGGCTAATCTTCCTCAGGGAAAAAAACAGTACCAGTTTTATCCCTGATTTGATTTGAATCATCAAATCAACTAAGGTGATATTACTGACCCTTTGTGTCCACCTTTGAAGAAAAAGGGATCAAAGTCCCCCGCCTGAATCATTCTGACCTTTTAAGACAGACACGAGATAGTTCTCCAGGCTATCTTAATAGCACATAGGTCCTATCTCAGGTAGGTTATATCCCTATGGAACCAAGTTCTTAAAATTCAGAGCTGAAGGAACCACACAAAAGGCAAGCACTGAGTAGTTATTTCCCTTCTAGTTAGGATTCTGCCCAAATTACCTTACAGTTTAAACCATTAGTGTAGTGGCTCTCCTGAGGTACAATTCTCTTCAAATATTACATTTATTAGAGAGCTCCTACTGTTTGATATATGTTGCTTTACCAGAAACGAAGATCATTTCCTCTAGTTCTATTCTCAAGAGATGAGTATATAGTTTAAGGGAAAAAAAAAAATCCTGTCTTATAGCTACGAATCAATACCCAAACAATTCTAACTTAGATTTTAGTTCTATTTGTTTTTGGCGAAGTATACCTGATAATCTGAGTCCTGAAAGATTCTAGCAATGTCTAAAAGAGTTCCACTCTGTGGGAGCTGTCTTCGAGCCACTTTCTTGGTAAATGAAAAATACAGAAAACATATAGCCCTATTAAAAAAAAAACTTCACAAAACAATGAAAGTAACTGATTTTTCTTTCAAAAACCCAAACCTTCACCCATCTTTCTAATAAAATTATCAAACCACTACTACAAAGAAAAATGAAGTCCTCATTTTATATTATGAAACAAATATACTTTAATGTGCTCTTAAGCCGGTAAAAGTTCAGTATTACCACCAAAATATTTTTCTATGGGCAAAATACCATTTCAAGGAAAAAGCTATGATGGCAACAAAATTAAATACTGTATTAGCTCTTACAACACATACACTATTAGGACTGTGAAGAGTCACTTTGAAAATAAGGCCTATGTTCCTCCGAGAGGCACTTTCAAAAGGGTAAAGAGTCTACCAGCCTTATGAGGCTTGGGAACCTTTCTAAATGAAGGTTTAAGAACTGAACTCATTTTCTTTTTTTTTTAAGATTTTATTTTTCCTTTTTCCCCCAAAGCCCCCTGGTACAAAGTTGTGTATTTTTAGTTGTGGGTCCTTCTAGTTGTGGCATGTGGGATGCCGCCTCAGCACGGCTTGATGAGCAGTGCCATGTCCGCGCCCAGGACTCAAACCAGTGAAACCCTGGGCCACCAAAGCAGAGTGCGCAAACTTAACCACTCAGCCACGGGACCGGCCTCAGAACTCATTTTTTTTGGTAAGAGAAAAACCCCTAAAAATAGATCCGGTCTTCCCAAAACTGCTCCAACAGAATAAAATCTCTAAACGTGAGTCCTGGTTTCTTTATCTAAAAATCAGGGGCAGAATGGGCAAGATAAAATCCATGAAATAGGCCACAGATGCTCTATTGTTATACAAGTAAAGGGAGGCATTGGGTGAAACAGAATTGATCAGAAAAAGGCCCAAGATAGTTGCCAAGCAAATACTTCCAAGTTTTTAGCTTTATTGCAAATATTATGTTAAAATATTTCAAGGCAGCCCTTCATTCTACACAAGAGGAAAGTCTACAAAAGTAAGGATATTCTCTTGCAGATTTTACATTTCATTCTACCCCTTAAAATGGGTTCCCAATGCACTTTAATATAACAAACTCCTAAAAATGTCCTCCCCATAAGCAGGCCCTGCACTCTCCTGGACCCCCTATCTACACTCTGAATCAGTTTCTAGGTTCCAGCCACAAGGGCTTATAATCTCTGCACAATCCAAGCTCTTTCCCACTTCAAAGTATTTGCACAATACTCTCTACTACTATGAAAATGCTTCCTTCTCCCCTACACTTCGCAGGACTGGCTCCTCCTTTATGTCTTAAGCTTCAGATGCCACTTCCTTAGAGAGAGACTGACGGTGCACCCTCTCTCTCATAATAACCTGTCCTATTACTTCTCAGCACTTACAACTTGAATTACATATATGTTTACCTGTATAATTTTTATCCCCATAAATTCCAAGAAACCACAGATCACACCTCTTAGTTCTTCACTGCATATCCAGAACTTAGCAAAGCCTGAATAAATACAATAAGCATTCAACTTACCACCCATTCAAACAAATGAGGGCCCTTTCACAATTCTTTCTTACATACAGTGACTTACGTTCTCTATCAAATTAACCTAGTGTGCTCCCAGTTGCTCAAGCTATACCAAAGTCACAGGACTAAAACTCATAACTAAATAATTCATCTGTATTTTATCTACTTTTTTTACATATTTTTAAATTAAAAAAGTATATATTTAAGGTGTATATTTTATATACATATTCATAGTGAAATGATTACTCAAGCTAATGAACATTATCTCCTCAGTTACCATTTTTTGTGTGATCAGTGCACCTGAAATCTACTCAGCATATTTCCAGTGTTCAATATAGTATTACTAGGACAGTCATCATGTGTCTATTTTCTTTATCCAGACATACAACAAGGCAAAAGTGAATAAAAATATCCAACTTCTATTTTCCCATTCTCGTCCTAATCCTGGCACTGGGTTTTAAGGCCATCAGTAGGTTT
The DNA here is from genome assembly GCF_041296265.1 of Equus caballus. Classification (NCBI taxonomy): domain Eukaryota; kingdom Metazoa; phylum Chordata; class Mammalia; order Perissodactyla; family Equidae; genus Equus; species Equus caballus. The sequence goes on from NC_091704.1 coordinate 46,642,232, forward strand.
AAAATATATATATGCTAGCCTCACTTTCTAGTCAAATAAAGGCTTGCAGTCTCATTCTGTCCAACATTTTACCTTCAGCTGATACTTATGCCTCCTTCTCGAAACACTTATCCTTTTCTATCTCGCATGACTGTACTCTTCTATTTTCGTTCACATTCTCTGACCTATGTCCTCTTTTTCCTTCCTTCCTGCATGTCCTCCGTAACCTCTGCTCCCTCTGACTTACACTACTTCAATGGAAGGCCTCAGTCAACCATGCCAATGATCCCATGAGAACATTTCCCAACCAAGCCCTCCAAGTGCTACAGTACAGATGACTCTTTTTATCAAATTTATAATCAGGTCCAAAAGGCCAAGCTTAACGATCTTTGCCATTAAAACTAATTTCTTTTCCTTATTTCTATCAATGAAACCTTGATTTCTATGGTCTCTCTTAAAACCAGCCTTCGCTGACTGCTTCATTCCTCTAGCCCATTCTTCCTCACCAGTAATTTAAAATCCTATTTCTTCTTTGGTAAAAACCATCTAAGCTTTCATCACCTCACATACAGACTGAGGGCTACAACTGCCTAGGAGATCTCACCTACATCCATTTATCCCCACTGCCTCTCCCCACAAATCCTTCTTGTACAATGACACCAACGACAAGTCTCCCAAAAACAAGGTAAGAAACACAAGAAAAGCAGCTATACTAGTCCTCTGCAAGTGATCTCATCAAATCCCTCCAATGAACTTCTCTCGTTTTACCTTGCCCTCCAACCTTATTCCCCATTACACAGAAACAGAGGGCCTCCTTTAGTAAACCCACCAGCCTTTTCAGTTCTTATCAAGCCAAAACTAGGCAAATCATATTGCTGCTTCCCCTCCAATAATATCCTATCCATACTTCACAGCCCAATACAAACCTACTTCCTCCAAACTGCTTTCTAAATGTGCAATTCTCGATCTTTTTGGATGTAACTTTTAAGTTCATTTTTAAATATAGCAAAACTACAGACTTCTAGACTTTAACAACAATCTAGCATCAAATAAATTACTCTCACTTCTACTAACTTGTTCTTATATTTCAATGAATATCCTTATTCAAGAGGATTAAAACATACATGAAAGATTATTATGTATTACCAGATTAAGGCATGCTTGTAACATTCTTCAGATCAAGCCAGGTAATGGCTCTTCCGGACCTAAGGATACAGCCAACTTTACCTGAAACATGTTGTCATCTCTGCTGCTGCTGCTCTGCTTGGACGATGACAGGGCTCTTGAAGTTTCACCAGTCTTTTGCTTCTTTACAGGTTTTTCTGGAGCAACTTGCTTTTTCCTCTTTAACTTGAAAGAAAAAGAAGACTATGGCTAAAATTTGCACACATGAGAATAAACCATATCTCAGGTTCAAAAGATTCCACTACTTTTTAAGACTTAAAGGATCAAAAGACTACATTTACTAACCAAAAGTCATAAATATATACATAAACAAGTTTCACCTGACAATAGTACTATGAAACTAACCTAACATTGACATCTAATACACTGTTTTCAAACTGTTCTCAGCAGTCCAAAAGACGCTTCAGGCATTAGATTGGTATTAACCAGAGAAACAATTATTTTATAGACCAGCATTCCACGTAAGGTTTCTTTGGGCCAAAAAACAAGATTGGGGGGCCTGCTGTTGTTGAACAAACTTTTAAAAACCATAGATCTACTAAAGCTAGTTACTTATTTTTCAGACACGAGATATACTACTTAAGAAGAATACAACCAACTTACTCCATTTCTAGGATATGATTATTTATTTATGTCCTGCCTATTCCAAAAGAGACTTAAATCAGCTTAGGGAATTTATGAGTAGGCAAAGCTAAGAAAGCTATTTTGCACTAGGCAGTAGACATCAACAACTCAAGAATTTGCTCATCACAAAAAAATCAGAGAGATCGACAGCAGTGTGTTAGACTAGCATTCAAAACCAAAACAACGTATGAAGAGCAGCACTACTGTCAAAGCTTTATTATACAGCCTACTTCTCATGAAAACCAGCAGAGTACCCAACCCAAACAGTAGAGGGCAGTCGTGCTCCTTAGTGGAAAGTGTAAATAAATATTTCAATGTTTTACTAAATTAGATGCAGCTAGGTAGAACATAATGTATACCAACAAAAATTGGCTGTATTTAATCCAAGTGCTTACAGGATAAATAGTACTATGGGGGACAACTAGCAAAATTAACTCATTTCAATAAGCAGAAAGCAATTATTCTTTACATCAGGGTCTGGATATTCCCTACGGACTGGTGCACACCTGGCACATAAAAGCTCAATAAAGGGGCCAGCCCAGTGGCATAGTGGTTAAGTTCGCACACTCCACTTCAGTAGCCTGGGGTTTGTGGGTTTAGATCCTGGGTGCACACTTACACACCACTCATCAAGCCATGCTGTGGCGGTGTCCCACATTCAAAATAGAGGAAGACTGGCCCAGATGCTAGCTCAGGGACAATCTTCCTCAAGCAAAAAGAGGAAGATTGGCAACAGATGTTAGCTCAGGGCCAATCTTCCTCACCAAAAGAAAAAATAAATAAATAAATAAATAATTTATTAACATATTCAAATACCATACCAGTTGCAAAGAAAAAAAATTAAGAGATTTTTCTTCTCAAGTATAGCTATGTATGCTCTTTAAAGCCTTATTTCAACCTTTCAGGTGGTATTACATTCTGTATTTCCCTATAATGGGCCATCTTCTCCAAGATTCTCTCATAAGCTCTGTTTTCTTTTAACTAACACCACTAACTAAGTTCAGAGACCCAACTACGTAAGGTTCTAGGATATGAAGGATAAGCCAGTTCTCCATGGAAGGAAGCCCTGGCTACAGCGTGAGATGCACAGTTAAGTGGAATGCACCACTTACAGTGCACTTGTCATCCAATGCAGAAAAAGCCTAGACTGTCAAAATGGGGAATTTCATGTTAGCTTTGCTAGGTATTGATTTAACTAAAAGGAGGGGACCAGAGTAAGTAACAGTCTAACTTAAAATGTACCAAGCTTATATTTTAACTAATTCTTGTGGGTTAGAGAAACACCAACAGCTAAGAAGGCTGTCAAAATTCATACCTACATTCAAGGAGTTCAAAATTTAGCCCAACTACTACAAACACCACCTAAAGATTAGGCAGATTTCTAAATAATGGCAAATAGTGGCTTTGGCCTAATTCTACTGCTATTCCCCTAGGGTCCAAGGCAGTGGTTCTGAAGCTTTAGGGTTCCTGAAAGTCCTCAACATAAGACTTGTTGAAGTCTGAAGACTTGCTCAAGTCTGATTTAGGGGCTAAGAGGGTGCACATACAACAAGCATCCCAGGCACTTCTAGTCAAGTGGTCCAGGGGCCATCTGCGCTTTCAGAAGCCATCTAGGCTCTCATTTAAAGATTCTGATATGCCTTTTACTGTCCTTCAGAACTGGATGGGGCAATACTACTGAATTATCACAAGAATGACCTGGTGCACTAATAGTCACCTTTTTGTCAACTTCACTGTCAGAATCGCTGCCAGAAGAGCTTGAAGAAACAAGTTCCTTTGATTTAGGCATTCTGTAAGAAAAATACATTATGTAAATAATTTACGAACAGCTCTATTACCTTCAACTTAACTCTGCCCCAAGCAAAAATGCAACAAGTTCCATGGCTCATTCTACCATGTTGTGGTACTGGAGCTGCTACACTGAGCTCAATGCTGGAAGTTACACTCTCACTCTATGCTCTTCCAAGTTGAAAATAACGAGCAGAATGATATGTTCCGAACCCAGAAAAGAGAAAGAACTAAATGTCATACACATCTCACACTCCTACACCTCTATCTTTCTGGAAGCCAATGGGTATCTTTATACTTCATTTTAGTGGGGTTAGATAGTTATGGGTAGGGTAGACTGCAAGGCAACTGACAGCAATCACTGTTAAAACCAGGAAAAACATGAATAATTCTACTCAGTACAGCTTTCCAGTTCTCACTGACGAGACTTAATCTACAATTATTCACTGCAGAACTGTTCCCAACATTCACACAACATGGGGAACAGTTGTACTACACAGATGTTGACAGCAAATTAACTTTGTCATTATAATCCTATTTTCTCATATTTTATACACGTTAATTTTATTTGGCTTTTGGGCCATGCCGTCGAACTAAAGCACAGTTCAGAAAATTATACATAATTCACAATTCATTACATTTTACACTGATTTTCTACTCTGGAATGATTAAAATTTAAAGAATCTGCTTATAGGAGCAGGAAACCCTTTCCTCAAATTCCTACCCTGACCCTAGTTCCTCAGCTCCCCCGAGACACAGAGGTACAGGCGGAGTACCTAGATTTCAAGTGGATGTTTACTGAGTGCCTGAGGGCGAGGCAGACAGCCTGGTGCCCCCATGTTTGCAGAGATTTAAAAAAAAAAAAAATAGGTCTAAATCCCAAATTTCAAGGAATTCCAACGCACGCTGTAACCTCTTCTTAAGGCACTTAGAATAAACACCAAGTGGTGAAATGCTTATTATCAAAGTGTCTTTTGCTCTTTCCATCTCGATCGCAGAACCTGAGTCCTATTAATTTTTGTATGCCCTAAAGGGCCAGATATAAACAAGGCACACACTGTAACCGTTTGTTGGATAAAGGAAAAAGACTTCATTTTCTCCTAAATAAAGGGAAAAAAAGACTTCATTTTCTCCTCAAAAAATCTAGCTCTCCAGACTAAACCTGCACTAGCACTGGCATTCAATGTGTTCCACAGTAAGAGGTCAAGGTAAAATAAGTGGGCCACCCCGATCCCAGCCACGAAATTCAAAAAGCTCAAACCATGCCCAACCCAGCCATGTTAATTTTAACTGGTAATTTCCTGATAATGAGAACAGTAAACTGGAAAGGGAGCAGCAACTTGGTAACCACGTTTTATACATTATTCCTGTTACCGCTCCTTTTTACCACTTTATCTCCAAAATCATTTTGTTTTTTATGCTGACTGCTAACAATGCCCAGAAACACTGAAAGGGACTTAAAGTGGACATAACCTACTCTTCACTTTGAAACCGTTGAGCATGACGAGACCGTCTGTTAACAAAAGGTGGCTGGGGGCCTAAGACCATTTCGAAGAACCACCTCATATTTAATCCAAATAAGTCCATTCAACCAGAACACAAGGTAATGGTAACTAAGGCCAACCTCTTTGAACTTACGGCAAAACATATTTCTACTTTGACTTAACCAGCCTCTACTGTTCAAAAATAGGTAGGCTCGTAATTCAGGAAAATGATACTAAAAGCGCTAGTGCTACCCACAAAACGCAACCAGAAAAGCGAATCTTCGGTCTTTGATGGTGGCGTGGGGGAGGGAGGATCAGGGAGGACGAGGTGAAAATAACTAGGACTAAGGGACACGCATTCGGTACGACGGTGATAAGCAGGCAGGCGGGGGGCAAGGGGTCGCGCGGGCCAGGAAGCTGCCGGAACCCCCGGGCTGGCAACGGCTGGGCGGGGGCACAGGTTGGTCGGAGGGGGCGTGGGAGGCGGCGAAGTGCGGAGGCGAGCGAGTGGGAAGAGGAGGGACTTGCACCGAGCGCCATTTTCTTCTCTCGAAGCCTTCCCTCCCCCCAGCACACCAGCCGCATCCGCCAGCGCTCGCCACCGCTCCCCTACCCCCCCCACCCCCCAGCCATCCAGGAACCGGACCCGCTTTCCGCCGCCGCCAGAGCGCCGCGCACGCTGGGGACGAGAGGGGCCCCCCGCGAGGCCTCGGGGAATGAACCGGCCCGCACGCGCCCCCACCGGCCCGGGCCGCCGCTGCATTGTCCCGGGGGCGCCTCGCTGCCCCCACCACCACCACCGCCGCGGCTCCTCGCCCCCTCCCGGCCGCGCCCCGCCGGCCAGGGCCCCCGCGCCCGCTGCCCAGGGGGCGGGCTGCTGGCGCGGAGGGCCCTGCGACGCGTGAGCCACGGGTTCGGGGCCGGCGGAGGGGATCTGGGGAGGCCGAGGCGGGGCGGGGGAAGGTCGGGTAACGCCGCCATTACCCGCGGCCCTCCGTCGCCGACGAGGGACGGAGGGCCGCGGGCGGCTCGCGGCCGCGCGGGAGGGTGGGGGTCGGCCGAGTGGGGGTCGGGGTGGGGGCGGGGTCCCGCACACTCACGCTCCGCCGCTGCAGCCCCACAGCCTCCGGCTCGCACGCTCGCGACTGACAGAGAACCGGAAGTGACGGCAGCCAAGAGACGCCGGCCCCGCCCCGCGGGGACTGTGGCACGTGACAGGGCGTGGCCTCCCCGCGGAAACCAACACCGAGACCCTTTCCAGGGCTTTAAAGGGGCCGCCGTTCGTTTTGAGTGGGTGACGCGAAAGTGAGATGCCCCAAAGATTGGGTTTGACCTGTGAGTGGATAAGGGAGCGAATAAAACGTGAATAACAAGCACTAAGCTATGCACTTGTTCAATAAATGTTTCTTGTATTAAAATGATGCATCCATACTAAAAATATCGACGCTTCTGGCCCATTTTCCCAGAAATGATCTTTCCCCTTCCTTCTCAGTATTTGACTCTGGCTGGTAAAATCCAGAGGAAAGAAGCCAAGATCACAGCGTTTAATTCAGGAAAGTGCAAGAAATCTTTGCAGAAGTCCCTGGGCACACACACTGTTATCCCTAAACTGAAGTCCTGGAGGTTTAAGGTTGTTCACAGAAGGCAAGAGAAAGCCACACTATGAGCAGGAATATAGCTGATAGATTAGTTGAATACACATTTAATGAATGCCTACTATAGCCAAGAATATATGTAAGGTTATATTTATCCAACAAACACTTCTCAAGCACCCACTATGTGCCAGGCACTGCACAAGGCGCGTTACATATATTCCTCATCCTAACGAGCACTTTCCAAAATAGGAATGATTGTTCTCCCCACTTATAGATGAGGAAACCAAGGGTCAACAAGGTTAAATCGGTTGCCGGTGGTTATACAGGCAGTGAGTCAGGATTCAAACCCTGCGCTGACTCACGCTGCATACTGAGGGAGAATGCAAAAGTGCTAACACGCTCCTACTTTATGCAGTGTCAGGCTAGATGACTACTTCTAAAAAATGAAACACTAACTGTGTAATTCCTTTTATATGACGTTCCAATAAAGGCAAAAATAATCTATGGGGATCTAGGTCAGGTTACCCTTGGGGGATGTCACTTGGGAGCCAGGATGAAGGAACTTGCTGGGATGCTGAAAATATCTTGGTCTGGGTGGTGATTACACAGGTGTATAGAGACGTAAAATTTCATTTGATATTTGTGCACTTTACGGTAGTAAATAAGATACACTTCAGTAAGAAAGTTGAAAAAGTAAAAAATAAAAATATTTAAATTAAATTATGAAGAGCTGAAATGTACTCAATAACCGCTGGTCCAGCTTGGTAGCTCGGTAGCCTGGAGTTTGCACACCCAATGGCAGTTAGGGAAGCTCCCCCATGGACACTATGACCAATGGACAAAAGTTCCTCTGGGGCCAATGGTGCCCTGGGGCATTGGGGGCCAGGCGTGAGGGGCTGGTTGAACTGAGCTAATATACTTGGGTAATGAGAGGATCACTGGGCTGCCTGTGACCTGGGAGCCACAATGACGTGGTTCTTCCTCGAAAGCTGGGTGCTGGCTGAGGAGGGACAGAATTCAGAGCATGATTGGAGTCATTTGACTCACAACCTTCCCTCTCTCTCCTCCAAGAAAGAGCTGCAACTCTCTTTACTCAAGTGCAGGAAACTGCCCAAAAGTCCTTTCCCAGTTTATGCAATTTTTCAGTAAACCCGTATCGAACACCTACTGTATACCAGCGCTGCTCTAAGTGCTGGGAATTCAGGAATGAACAAGACTGACAAGGTCACCATAAACTCGTGGAACAGACTATAAACGAGTAAGGAAGTAAATAGAGATGGTAACTTCAGGTAAGTGCTATAAAAAAAATAAAAGAAAAACAGGATGACGCCGTAGAGAGTGTTGGGGTGAGGTTAATTTAGACATGAGAGGGAAGAAATGGAAATATTTGGGCAAGGACCAGAATGAAAAGAGATAGCTAGACCAAAATTTTTTTCCTGGGGGTTCCCAGCAGAGTAAGGAGCAAGTGCAAAGGCCCTAAGATCCAGCTGAGTCTGAAGAACAGAAAGTTCTCTTGATGTGGAACCCCATTGTGTGTTCTCTTGTGTGGACCCACACAGTAGCTCCCCAGCCTCAAAGCTGGGGCTGCCCAAGTCCTAGGAAGTGCTGGCTCTGCACAGCTGCAAGACGCCAGTTCTGGCCTCATTCCCAAGATCCACGATGGCACCACTGCCTCTTCCTCCTCACTTATCACTACTATTAGTCAGCGCCAAAGAATCCCACAGCTTCCTTCCAACGGTGTCTGTGCCAGAGAAATGGAGTTGTGTTACAAGGAGATTTGGTTTTTGAGATATTGCTATACATCAAATAGTACAAGGCTATATATGATCTATATAGTTGTCCAATGAAAGCTACAACCACAAATCTCATAAAATTCCACAGAGATCTGAGCCTCTAGATTGGAATAGACTGGGAACGCTTCAAATAGGAAGACAGCCTAAGCTTCACCTAGCAAGATGAGAGAGAACATTTAGGGTAGGAGAAGAAGACCCTGAGCTAGGTAGGACCACAAAATGGGTAAGGCATAGTGAGAGACTGTGAGTAATTGATCCTATCTGAGCAGAGTTGGCATAGAGGAAGAATGGAAGATTCATCTGGAAAATAGGGTGAAGCCAGATGGTAAAGTATCCTAAATGAGGTCCAAGGAGTTTGGATATTATCTCATGTGAAAAAGAAGAGAGTGAGCTGTGAAAGGTGTTTGAGCAGGGCAGTGAAATGTTTTAGGAATGTCTGGGGTGATGTGAAGATTGGGTTGAAGAAAGAAGAAGAGCTGGAAGCTGGGAAGACTGTCGAGGAAGTTGCTCTAATTGCCAAGGTAGAAGCGATAAATTCCCAGAATATCAAAGTGACTGCCATTCAGACTTGGCCCCCACTGAGCTCTCTGTGCACGTGTCTGGGTCCAACAGAGGGAGCACTAAGAGTAATAAGGATAGGGAAGATCTGTTCTTCTAAACTCAAACCCACTGGGTCCAAGCAACACTGCTTTGAGACCCATTTGCCCACATTGAATGCAGAGAAGAGAGAGCCAACCTTCCTTCTTTGCCATTGATTATGGCAGAGCTGTGGAATTATGTGGGCTCCAGGCAGCCACCAAGAATAAACTCCTAGACCTCAACAAGCAGCAAGAGAGGGCACCTCCCCAGGAGGCAGAGGAGGCCGTGGAGCCCAGCAGAGCAACACTTGGTAATAAGAGTTGCTCAGTGGTGATCACCAGGCTCTGGGTCAATGTCGTTCCCTGCAGTGGGAGATCCAAGAAGTACATCCTCACGGCCACCACAGCAGAAAACATACAAGGTGCAGAATCCTGAAGTATGGAGAGGGACAGCAGGTGGAGGAATGGTCGGGGATTTGACAAAGTACAAGACAGCATCCTGTAAAAGCTCAAAATTGCAGGCCTGAGGTGCCATAGATGGCTGGGGGGCAGAGGGTGAAAAAAAGGGGGAATGGTTGGGTCTACATATGCAGCAATTAGATCTGTGGTTCCCAGCCACGCCACCCTCATAGAAGAAGGAAGCTCTATCTTCTTTGGAAAAGTTGGAGAGGAATGGTATGTGTGAAGGGCTTGAGGGGCAAAGCGAATCCAGGAGACCAAGGCAATGTCTGAGCAGTAATGTGAAACCATCCCTCCTCAGGCCCTTTCCCCTTCTAGCACAACTTGACTTTTAAAAAATTATATGCAAACAAAAATACAAATTAATTCCTTTAAAAATTTTTGTGAAACTCTGAATCATAATGAAATAAAAGCAGCCATGAAAATAAACACTGACAGGGTGCACTGTCTTGGGATCCCAAACATCTCAACAGCTCTCTCTCATGCACACCTATCTAAGGAAACTGTAAGAGAGGCAAAAGCTTACCTCCACTGTCTTAGGGTCTTCAGCTGAGCCTGAGAATTGTATTGACACAATACAGATAAACAGGAGAAAAGCATACACATTTATTTAACATGCTTTACATGTCAAGGAAGGCTTCAAAAGGAAAGGAAGACCCCAAAAAAGTGGCAAAATCTAAATGCTTTTATAGTAGATTGAACTAAAGGTAATTATGAAAAAGTAACTAAGTTATGTGGGGAGGCTAAAGGAAGATGAGAGTTATTTGAACAGGGTCTGTTTGTACAGAATTCTCTCAGTCTCAACTTCCCCTCTTGATGATAAGAGGATAAGATCCTTCTGGTGTGGGAAAGACATCTTCCAGATGGGGGTTTTAACCCCGCTTTTAGAAAGAAAAAGGGGAGTGTCAGAGTATCCTTCTTGCACCTGCTGGGTTTTTTTAAGTGGCTTTAGCTGAAAATAATTCTGATGTCCATTTTGAGGCATATTTTGGAGTGACACATTCTGGTTTCCCTCAAAATCACGCTCAACATTCAAGGTAAACCAAGCACACATAAATGGATAGAGCATCTTCTGCATCTCCATCCCTTCCCCCTTGAACAAAAGCTTTCATTCAATTTCTGTGCCCCTGAGGGAACTTGGATGTGTGCCTGGGTCAGGTTTAGGCTTCTAGGTTTCAATTCTCTGAGCCCCAGGAGGTAGAGAACCGTTAAGGAAGTATGAATTTTTAGAAGCAAGGAGATGAAATGCTTTGCATGCAAATTTAGTTGGCTCAATGTTCTCTGTTTGTGATACTTTGTGAAACTATTAGCACATCCTTGATGGTACGTGATGTCCATTTTTAAAAATTAAATATAATTCGAAAAATAAAAATAATTGTTTACGCTTGGGTGAAAGGGAGGAAAATTTGTATTTAAAGCAAAGTAGACTGCAGTTGCTTTCAAATAATAGGAGGGATGTGTAATTGGCATGCATTTGAACAGGATGGGGTGGGAAATTGCTTCTTTTATAGGAAAATTCCTAGACGGAATCTTTGGATGTGAAAGGACCCCACCCCCTGCTCCAGGCCTCGGTCTGGAAGAAGCAGAGGATACAAAATGGAAGCTAAGGAACTGAACTGAATTTGGAGTATGTGTGGATAGACCAGAAACGGTTGTGGTTTGGGGAGCAGGAGGGAGAAGAGAAGGAGTGAGAGAAACAGCTCAGAAACTGTGAAAGACCAGAGCTTGAGGAAGAGACATCTAGTGGGAAATTCCTGGAGGCCTGGAGGCTTTGGGAGACTTTTAAGTGGTTCCTAGCCATGCATTGTGCTGTTAACACCCTCCATTACTCATTTCTTCCAAAACTTCAGGAAAAGACTTCTTCAAGCAGCAGGATATTATTTGGAGATGTTATGCAATGCGACTCCTGTTCCAACACTTCCTAATTTCTGCCTCTTACCTCTTCTCCCTCCCCATTGTTTCAGCTACAGCATTCCACGAGGAGAAGGATGTTAGAGCAGAGCAAATGGGTCACCTCCTTGGATTTTGACTTTTAAAATCTTAGGATTCCAGGCATAAGTTATGGATTTAAAATAGTATCTAATTAGTCACTTCCAGTCCTTTCTGGCCCTACCCCACCCCGCTGGAGATATTCTCCAGACTGGGGACAGGGAGAGTCAGAGAGCAATGAGATAAGACTTCTCATCAGCGTCTTTGAGAAGTAGCTCTGCTGCCTGTCCCCAGATCAGCTCTGAGGGAAGTTCCCCGGAGAGTTTGGGATCTGAGAGCAAAGCAAACCAGTGCCTTGCTTTCTAGGTAAGCAAGCTCCAGGAGGTCCTCTGCACCCCACATGGTGTGGGTAAAGATGTTTGGGTGGCATATCAAGGATGGCAGGGCTCAGGCAGCCTTGCTGAATCCCAGGACTCCCCAAGGTGCTTCAGAACTCAGCAGAATGTCTTCCTCACTGGTCAAGAGTAGCACAGATGTGGCACCGACAGCCAGCAGATCTGAAGAGGGCTTGAAGTCAGAGCCAGGAGAGCTCACCAGCCATGATCTGCATTGAGTGGAAAGAACAAAGGACATCTCAACAAATACCAGTGTGAGGAAGTAAGAAGGACAAGAACCAGACAAGATGAACTCTTAAGCGAGGACCGGCATGGACAGATCAGAGAAACTGGGCTAGACCCCACCACTACCCTCAGTGCTCTGACACCATGTTAGCTCACCCCACCCCTGCCCAGAATTTAGAAAGGGAGAAAGGGGGGAGGGGAGAAAGCATGAGTTTAACCTGAAATTGGCTAAGATGTAGTTTCTGCCACTAAATGGAATGGTGATCATTAAACGCAATCTTAGGAAAATCAAGAAAGCCACTTTTATCATGAGCCTGAGTTTGTAGCATGAGAGCCATACCTGTAACATACAAAGAGGAGGGAAGAAGAAATAAAGGAAGAGGAGCAGTGTTATGTGCCAGGGATAGGGTGGGCACAGAGGAAGATCAGGAGCCCCTGGCTTAACATCTAGGCTAAAAAGGGAAGCAGACCACAGTACAGAATGACCAGAACATAGCTCCCTCCAGAAAATTTTTGGAAAACTTTGGGAGAATGCTGGAGTTCTGCAATACATGAAATGGTAGCACCAACCATTCCATTTGAATATTAAAGGATTGGTGGCTCTGGATGTCTAAAGGTCTTGGGGCCCCACCCAGGATAGGGTCATCTGGATCATACATGCAAATGGAAAACAAGTAAAAGGGAGCCCTGGGAATCCCCCCAGTGCAGTGATTCTGAGAGTTGGGAAGGGATGGGGTACCATGTAAGGGTGGTGGCATACCCTCCCCCCAAGAGGAGATGCAGGAAGCCTCTGTTTTCACAGGGTATGAGTTATATCCCTCCGAGACACTGAAATGAGAGAAAGTTAAGGGAAAAAACTCATGCTTCACAGGCTTTGAAGACCACGGGAAAAGTAACTTCCTTTATTTCTTTCCTACCCTGCTAAGAGTCTAGACAGTTAGGCTCAGAGACAGAGAGGGAAGGAACCACAAGAATATTCCCCTGGTGTTATGTGGGCCTGGCTTCAGTGGACATAACACCAGATCAAAAAGCCAACAGCAATCTAAAGCAAAGAGCGAAATTCCTCTGTTAGCAGCTATAGGCCATGGCGGTCATCTGGAGACCAAAGTGGACAAATTGACAGGAGCAGTAGGGGGGGGGGGGATGAAAGGGCTGCATTTTCTTCTGAATGGGCAGAGCTATGACCTACTCACTAGAATTTTCTTCCGCCAAACAAGGTGGAAGAGGAAGAGATAAATACAAGGCTACAGGCCTTGTATTTATCTGTTGAAATTAACCTTCATAGTACAACATTAAAATGTTAATAATTTATAATTCCGAAAGTTTAATACTCCTTCTCACTCAAGTAATTATAAATAAACATGAATTATATGTAAGGTCATATGCAATGAGTAACAGGAATATGTTTAAAGAAGCTATTTAAATACAAACTGCTAAGCATTTTTCCTCTAGGGTGACTTTTCTAACTTGGTAGTAGAGCTATTCTTAGATCCAACACTCATTAGAAATGCTTTTATAGAAGAATGCATTTTGTAATGGCAAAAACATACATACTGTTTTCACCAGGTGAATAGCCTAACTCGCCTTACTATCCATACCCGACTTATTTAATGTTCTATAAAATAGTGTAATTAATTTCTAGTAATTATCCCACAACTTACATCCAAATGAGTGTTTTCCCCTTCAAAAGTCATCTTCTTGGAAGCTATATAATCATCGCAATGACTCTGACATTGGTCAAAGTTAACTTTTAGAATTCTGTTTTAAAAATGGCTGTCAGAGCTTGCGGCATGATCTTTTATGTGTCCCTAGTGAAAGGAAATCTTCAGTTTTTGAGGTCAGTTTCTGTTTGTAAAAAGCAAAAACATTTCTCAGATCCATAATCAGTAATAAGAGTAATTAAGACATTTATAAAATGATATCCTTATGTGGATCACTAATTGGCCCTGGGGGCAATTCAAAACAAAACGACGTTGAATGTGAATGTGGGCTCACTGTTTGAAAAAACACACAACCTCCCAAGGAGACTTCCATGGAGGGCAGTCCATTTAGTGTAGTATTGCTTAGGTAAACTTTTTTGAAGAGCTCAATACTTAACATACATCCTATGTTGCTAGGCCTGTGATGGTCAATGAAACTAATATGAAAATACAATCAAAGCTGAAACTGGTAAACAGTTAGCCACTGATGATTAGGTTTTTTTCTTTTTTGCAATTACTGATTATAGCTTTTAGTTGTTCACTCACCCGTTGTTAACTGTGCTGTTTAGGAAATATGCTATCTGACTCCCACTAGGTTCCTATAGATAATGTCTTCCTGGCACCTGGGTCACTATGAAAATGGGTGTTTGAGCTGTTTTTCAGGAATTAGGCCTCCTGCTCAGTTCAGGCTGGTTGAGACCACCAACCCATCAGCTGGGTCCCAACAGATGCCCTATAAGTGACCTTTTGACGTCAAGAGGCTAAAAGCTCCACCATCAGATCATGCTATAGCCACCACTTTGTGAACATGCGGCCTATAAAGAGGCATGAATTTTGACTACGCTTGCGTGGATCATCAATTACCTTACGTCTCCTCATCTCTAATCATCCTTCTCCACATTTCAAACCACCTTGCCCCCTACCCAATAAATATCCCTGAGTCCCCATTTTCGGGGAGGTGGATTTGAGACTCGTTCTCCCGTTTCCTCACTTGGCTGCCTTGTGATTAAAACCCTCTCTCTGTTGCAATCTCATCGTCTTGGTGTTTGGCATTCAGGGTAATGGGCAAAAAGGAACCTGGTTCAGTAACAAAGCATTCTCGTCTTTAGCTGGAGCCCAGTGCTAGGATTTACCTGACTGGTTGGCCATCAGACCCCTAGGGAGTCTGTCCAGAAGGATAGCATGAGCTATATCAGCCAACGGATTAGATACAGGAAGTGAACAGATAATCAAATACTGGTCTCTGCTGAATCAAGAACTCAATCCACCAACAGCTCTGCAAAGCCACTTAACCAGAGACCACAGGGCTAAGTGACGCGTGCCCTAAGAAACCCAAATAATTTAATCTGGTAATATCTCCAGAACACTGGAGTTCAGGATAGCTATATAGGATATTTGACTCTGGACCGTCACAGAAACCAAGAGCTCAGAGTCAAGATGATGATGCCACTTTATCTCATTCAAAACTGTGGTCTTTTCACATCACTGTATCTTCAGTAAACACATATTGTTCGAAAGCAATCAGCTTATTTCAGTTTCAAAAATTTAACTATGATTAACGAACCAAGACAGCTGTATAGACTCTGGTATCTCTGTTTTTAGTAACACCTTATATGGACATCTTTGTCCCTCGGTGACTTCTGCTAGATTGTCAGGCCTAAAATTAATAGTTTTATCATTTCACAGTCGTGCCCAGGCTATTGTTGACTTTATATCTTTAAATATGACAGTGCTGCATTTGGAAACTCATATAGAAATACATCTAACTAAGCCAGACTGAGACATAAAACCAAATAAGGAAAACGTGGACTCTCACACCTCTAGAGGGACATAGCAAGGTGGAGAAATCAGCAACATCATCTCTATTTTAATTATTTTTGATGAAACATATGAATGAATAGTTTTCCTCACCCTATTTAAAGGCTATTTCAAATTTTAAAAAAATCACTGGTAAGTGATTTCTCTACAGATACCTTTTTTCGTTTATGCTCTAAAACAACTTCAGGGGCCGGCCCTGTGGCCGAGTGGTTAGGATTGCATGCTCCACTTCGGCAGCCCAGGGTTTCACCAGTTCACATCCTGGGCACAGACATGGCACTGCTCGTCAGGCCATGCTGAGGCAGCGTCCCACATGCCACAACTATAAGGATCCACAACTAAAATATACAACTATGGACTGTGGGGGGTTTAGGGAGTAAAAACAGAAAGAAAATAAATAAATAAGTAAATAAATAAATAATAAAAATAAATAAAAAATAAAACAACTTCAACTATTACAATTATTAAGCAAATTTTTCAGCAATTCTCTTTCTTATACTCTGCGGGTTTACTTTTCTGCTTTTCCTTGTTTTTAGCTGCTGCTTAAAATTTGCTTTTATAGAAAATCCTAGCGACAACTTGCCACTTTAAGTGCTGCTAAAATATTTTATCAGATTACTAATTTCTTTGCTCTGAAGACCTGGATCTTTTTTTAAAATGAGATACTTCTACAAAGTTGAATGGTTCTTCTCCAGGATACTTTTCTAATAAAACTTGCCCATTTTAAACACTCTGTACAAATTCATGTTTCTTTAGGTCATTTATGCAATTTTTATTAATTCTTTAGTATTCTGACATGAGGCTTGCCTATAAAGCTCAATTAGGAGCCCTAATTCAATAGTGCAAATGTCTTTGTGTCAATTCTACATAGAAAGTGGAAACTTCTTCCTCATAAAAACTATCAAAGAGTTTCCGCTTTATTCAAGCAGAACCCTAGATGTACAGAAAAGAGCATATTCCATCGCGGTTTGAAGGAGAAAGGCGGTGGAACCAGAAAGTGTGCCTCAACAGTGATTCTTCCAGAGGGATGGTAGTCATGCTTTCTGAAGAGATGCTGATTGAATGCTCATCCTTCTTCAGACCCTCTGGTGCCAAGGCTACCAGGCATTAACCCCTCTGATCTGGAAAATCAATCCCTAATAAACTTACTGAATACATACTATGTGCAAGTCACTGAGCTTGACTCTAGAAACAAAGAGGTCTGATGGGGAGTTGGCATCGTCTGTAAAGCACCCACTCTGTGCCAGGTGCATTACACATGCTATCTCATTGAGTGTTCGTATCAACCCAGGAGGATGGTATTTTACCCCCATTATACAAAGAAAGAAAGTGCAGCCAGGTTGGTAAAGGGAGTTACCCAAGTTAGTGGGTTGAATTGTGTCCAACAAAAAGATATGTTCAAGTCCTAACCCCGAGGACCTGTGGATGTGCCCACATTTGAAAATAGGGTCTTTGCACGCATAATCGAGTTAACATGAGGTCATATTAAACTAGGGTGGGCTCTAAATCCAATAACGGGTGTCTTTATAACAGAAAAGAGAGGGAGATGTAGATACAGAGACACAGAGACCAGGGCAGAGATTGCAATGAAGTATCTACCAGCTGAGGAATACCAAGGATTGCTGGAAGTCATCAGAAGCTCGGAAGAGGCAAGGAAGGATTCTTCCCTGAAGCCTCCATGGCCCTGACATCACCTTGATTTTGGACTTCCAGCCTCCAGAACTGTGAGAGAATAAATTTCTGTTGTTTTTAAGCCACCCAGTTTGTGGTAATTTGTTATGGTAGCCCTGGGACCCTAAAACATTGGTATCATGCAGATGATGAGTAGCAGTGCTGGAGTTTGAGCTCCACTGTCCACTTCCCAAATATCAAGTCTAACCCACAGTCTATCAAAGAGGGGTTTTGTTGCCACCTGATTCCCAAACCTACTCAGGGCTGCTCCGGACTTCATAAGCTGAGCAGAGGTATGGAGCTGGCTGAATTCAAGGTAAGAGTTACAGGTCCCCAAACTATGTTATTCAGTCACTCAGAGAATTGATACATGGGGAGCTGTATAGAGTGATGGAAAGAATGCCAAAGAGCCAAGTCCAGAGACCCACAGTGACATTGGCCAGAATAGGGCCAGGGAAGTCATTTCACCTCTCTAGGTGTCAATTTCCTGCTCCATCAGATGTCAGACTAAATATTCCGTGTGATTCCAGACAACTGTGTAACCAACTGGCTGGACCCACCATGGCCTGTTCATATTTTCACTTTTGTTTCTTTGTTTAGTTTGCAAGTTTTATTTCATTGTTTATTTTTCTTAAATGTCCTGTCATTGGATTTGTCACAACCACATTTAAAGTTTTCCTTCTTCTATCTGTTTGTTCTCAGGCATCAGGAGTTAAAATGATGGAACTATTTCGATTTCGATGCGGTGCGCAGTATCTCTTGCTCCTTCTGAGTTGACTCAGCTCACACTTGTAAGGAAGGACCCAAGCCGGAACAATGCCCTTGTAGCCACAGCAGGTGCAAAAGAGAACTGGGCTGTTTCGAAATAAGAGCAATGAACCGTCTCCAAAATAAGTATAGTACATGATTAACTTTTTGAAACCGTCAACCGTGTAGAGTAACGTAAATACTAAATTGGGTTGTTTTCCAGGATGACCTTTCTTTAAGAATCTAAAGTAGGCAAAAACGTATCTGCTTCTACAGCTGTGACACTCAACAGAATCAGGCAAACTCCCACAGTGACACATCCTGTCCTATCTGACAGTTGTAGAAAGTAGACAATCTTAGGTAAGAAGAAGAACTAGGCTATTTTTGCTTGGACTTGCCCTTCTTTGTGCCCCAAACAGTGCTATTTATAAAATGTTCTGAAGTAAAAGATTAATGCAATTGAGGAGCTTTTGAGGCAACCTTCTTAACACTAGTTCAGTTTCTTTTCTTGCAGCTACATGAGCTGCAGTGACTGCCAACAGGGAGAGTAAGAAGGTCACTGCACGCAAGAAGAATGTGAAAATTGGAGGTGTGCCTTCCATTCTCCTCATGAATTGTCTCCCGGAGGTGAAAGTGGAGAGCCCCACAGCCTCATGTCACAATAGCTTCCGTGCATTGCCTTAAATGCACAGCCGGGATTGTTATCAACATTATTATTGTTGCTGTTATTATTTTTGTCTTTTTATTATTCTGGTGTGGGAGAATCTGATTTCCTGAGCTTAAATGTGGGATGTCTGTGGTTGTACACACAAACACACACACACACACACACACATTAAATTAGCTTACCAATTGTTGTTCAATAAACAAAGAATGTTCCTTTAACTCTACAGGACACGCCAATAAAATTAATAAACACTACTGGGGCTGGCCCCGTGGCCGAGTGGTTAAGTTCGCGCGCTCCACTGCAGGCGGCCCATTTTTTCGTTGGTTCAAATCCTGGTCACGGACGTGGCACTGCTCATCAAGC
Source organism: Equus caballus (assembly GCF_041296265.1). Taxonomy (NCBI): domain Eukaryota; kingdom Metazoa; phylum Chordata; class Mammalia; order Perissodactyla; family Equidae; genus Equus; species Equus caballus. The sequence goes on from NC_091704.1 coordinate 46,661,232, forward strand.
CACGCTGAGGCTGCCTCCCACATGCCACAGCTGGAGGGACCCACAACGAAGAACATACAACTATGTGCCGGGGGGCTTTGGGGAGAAAAAGGAAAAAAATAAAATCTTTAAAAAAAAAATTAATAAATACTGAATGAGTCCTATGAGCCAGATAGTCAACTATTTTGAGACAAAGATTGTTCATTCAAAAGATCATTAAAATGATTGCTAACTGGGCATGAGGTTTCTTTTGGGGGTAACAAAAATATTCTGGAATTAGTGATGACTTCTGGACAATTTTATGAATATACTAAAACCACTGAATTGTACACTTTAAAAGGGTGGATTTTATGGTACGTGAATTATATCTCAATTTTCAAAAAGATAATTAAAGAGTTGCTAGTATGTGTCAGAGATCCTGTGCTAGGCACTGGGTGAAAAATGGCTCACCCTTTTGAGCATCCTACTATGTCTGAAATCCTGAGCTAAGTCCTTTGCATTCATCCTCTTATTTCATCTTTGTAACCTCCCTAGAGGGAGGAAGTATTAGTACCCCATTCACAGCTGAGGAAACAGACTTAGAGAGTCTTTTGCTCAAAGCCACACATGCAAAATTAGGTAGAATCATACGAAACTGCCATTTTGCAGGCTTATTTTGTGTTCAAGTGTCAGTTTCTTACAGCTCAATCTAATAAGTAGCTGTATCTGTCCAAGTTCTTAATTGCATACATCAGACAACCACTCTAGTGAGATTAGGCAGGAAAGAGTTACCAGATGGTAAATGCCTAGTCCCCTGAAGGACAATATGCACCAGAAAGGGCTCCATGTGAGCAAGAAATAAGCTTCTATTGTGTGCAGCCACGAAGAATCTGAGGTTCATCTGTTCCAGCACCTAACACCACTTATCCTGATACACTAGGTCTATCGGGCTCGGGAGCCTGTGCTGCCACATGCTGGCAATTTGCCTCCTTCGAGTTGTTTAGAACCTGGTGATAGATACATATACAACGTACTAGAGTACTAGAATCAAACAGAAATGGATGAGTTCTGCAAGAGTGGAACAAATAAAGAATCACAGGGTGAATAAAACAGAGAACACAAAAAATAGTGGCTTAACAAAACAAGGGGCTTATTCTTCTCACAAAGCAAGAAGTCTGGAGGTCTGCAGACCAGGGCTGGAACACTGTTTCTGTGATTCCATTAGGACCCAAGATATCCCTATCTTTCCACTCCACCATCCTTAGTATGTGGCACCCTAAGGATAAGTCAAAGGGCAAAGGTGCATGCTAGTCAAATCAACTTCCTTTTAAAAAGCCTTCTCTAAAGTATCTTCGAGAAACAACCACTTGTCAAGAACTGTCAATGGCTACATGTAGCTTCAAGGGAGACTGTGAAATGTGATTTTTTTTTTTAAGATGGTCATATTTATCACCCTATACAAAATTAGAGTTCTGTTAGTATTCGAAAGTGGAAAATGAATGTTAGGAAGGCAACTAACACTGTCTGCTTCATATAGGGAGAAACTTCAAAAGCCTGGGTATACTAAATATTAGCAAGTGTCTACTAGAGGTATCAGCCAGAATTTGTTGGGTTTTTGTTTTTGGTTTTGGTTTTCTGGTGAGGAAGATTGGCCCTGAGCTAATGTCCGTGCCAATCTTCCTCTATTTTGTATATGGGATGCTGCCACAGCATGGTTTGATGAGTGGTGTGTAGGTCCCCACTTGGGATCCAAGCTCATGAACCTCAGAACACTGAAGCAGAGTATTCGAACTTAACCACTATGCCACCGGGCCGGCTGCACAGCCAGAATTTGAACCCAGGTTTGATTGCTCAAGAGCCAGTACTCTTACCCCTGGGCTATGCTGACTCCATCATGGGGTATATGGTCTAGAAAAGCAAGTGCACTCTTTACTGTAATACAAGGATAGAGTATTAGATTCCTTTTGCTGCTGTAACAAACTTGGTGGCTTAAAACAACACGGATTTATTCTCTTATCGTTCTGGAGGCCAGAAGTCTGAAATCATCCTCACCGAGTTAAAGTCAAGGTGTTGGCAGGGTGGTTCTTTCTGCAGTCTCTGAGGGGAGAATCTGTTTTCTTGTCTTCCTTGCCTCTATCCTCTGGAGGTTGCCCACATTCCTTGGCTCATGACCTCTTCCTTTATCCCTCCAACTTCTTGCTCCCATCATCACATCTCCTACCTCTGAGGTCAAATTTCCCTCTGCCTCCCACTTTAAGGACACTTGTGATCATGTTTAGAGTCCATCCTGATCGTCCAGGATAACCCCAACATCTCAAGATCCTTAACTTAATCATATCTGCAAAGTCCCTTTTGCCATTAAAAGTGCTCATGTCCCAGGGATTTAGGACATGGATATCTTTGGTGGCCCTTATTTAGACTAACACAAATAGTAAGTTAGAAATTAAAAAGGGCAAGAAAAAAAGGATGACATTGCCAAGTCTCGAATAAGGAACAAACTGAGAACCATAGGGATTCAATAGTCAAAAGAGAGATATCGCTTGGATAGTCAGAAAGAGGAATATAAACGATTTCAAAATGGAAAGATAATACAGACATTTTAGGGAACCAGGTGAAATAATCCTGGACTAAGAACAGGCCGAGTCAGAGCTGGAAGGAAGAATTCGAGACCTAGAGACATTTTTAGAGTTTATCTCCAAATCTGGACAAAAGGAGATTCAAAATCACTCGCGATCCTGAGGATGTCTGCTTGTAAGCATGTGGGACCCTCCTATGTCATTTTCAATGGCATGAGGCAGCTCCAGCCCTCAGGAAGGCTGGGGAGCCTCAGGGCCAGGACTAGAGGGAGGCAGGAGAGGTGCCTGGAGGGCTGTGAGGTTGGTGCCGCACTGACCCTGAACCTGCAGGACCCTGAGGATGAGTGCCTTGTGAGTTTTGTACCCTAGGCACCTCACCTTCTCTTACCCTAGTCCCAGCCCTGGGGAGCTTATAGATAAACAAGGCTTGCTTAGGCCTTGAGGAGTACACCAAGCCCCGAACAACGTCAAGAAAGACATTCTAAGCTGTATAGTTTATCAACCTTCCTCCTGTCATGAGCCCTTGCAGACGCCTTAATTTCTGAGTCTAGACAATTTTGATGAAGCAAGACATCCCCCTCACCCGGGGGAGGTCTCAAACAAAAGCTGAATGTCTCCCGCCATTTGGCTTTAGGTTAACTTTCTTCAAAGTTCAAATGCCTTAAAAAAAAATGTAAAAGGAGGCCCCAGGCAGCGGATTCCTCCCCACACTGGGGCCAGCAGGGCCTCAAGCAGGTCTCTTTGAGGACCAAGGGAGACACATAGGAACCACCCCCGTGTGACCTTGAACTTGTGGACTGCCTGTGTACAGCTTATTTGTTGATCTGGTGGTAAAACAAGCAAGTCAAAAAAGACACAAGGGTTCAACATATCAAAGTCTTAACAGGAGTGTTTGTTTTTATTAGTTTTAGAAACATGCAGCTTCTCCTGAGAAGCCTGTCCCAGAGAAAGGAGCAAAGGCTCCAAAAAAGCAGCAGTGAAAAGGAAGCCAGGGATGTTTGATAATTACACTTAAGCTCATGTTTCCCACAAGGATTGGGAAGAGGGGCCAGGCTGACGGATTGCTGATTTGCTCTTGGGCCCAGTTTCTCACTCATGACACTATTGTGTTTGAGGTCAGATGACTCTGCTGTGAGCAGCTCTCTGCTCCTTGCAGGATGTTTAGCAACATCCCTGGCCTCTACCCACGGGATGCCAAGGGCACCCCTCCCCCAGTTGTGACAACCAAAAAATGTCTGCAAACATTGCCAAATATCCCCCAGGGAACAAAATAGTCCCCGTTTGAGAATCACAGCTTTTGGGAGTTGTCAGTGCTTCGGTCAATTTAATCAAAGTAACTTTCCCATCATAGTGACAACTTCATCATACAAGATTCCTGTGAATTCTGAATGAGAAGAAAGGAGATCGTAGTCTTTAAGATGACATATCATGAAACAGTAAATCATCATTCTAGTCACTCTCAAATGAGATCCAAAAATATATTAGAACTATATAGTTTATGTATTACATGAGAGCTCTGACTTAGTGGAGGAGGAGGAATAAGGGGCCCAGCTGTACTCCTCACAGAAACTTACAAACACCTCACACCTCTCCGTCCTCAAAAACTCACCTGCAGGGACCGGCCCCATGGCCAAGTGGTTAAGTTTGTACACTCCACTTAGGCAGCCCAGGGTTTCACCGGTTCGGATCCTGGGCACAGACATGGCACCACTCAAGCCATGCTAAGGGGGCATCCCACATAGCACAACCAGAGGCACTCACAACTAAAATATACAACCATGTACTGGGGGGCTTTGGGGAGAAGAAGAAGAAGAAAAAAAGAAGATTGGCAACAGATGTTAGCTCAGGTGCCAATCTTTAAAAATAAAAACTTACTGCACAGCAAAGGAAACCATCAACAAAATGACAAGACAACCTAACAATTGGGAGAAGATATTTGCAAACCATATATCAGATAAGGGGTTAATATCCAAAATATACAAAGAACTCGTACAGCTCAACAACAAAAAAACCAACAATCCAATTAGAAAATGGGCAAAAGATCTGAACAGAGATTTCTCCAAAGAAGACATACAGATGGCCAACAGGCATATGAAAAGATGCTCAACATCATTAGTTATCAGAGAAATGCAAATCAAAACTACAATGAGGTATCACCTCACTCCGGTCAGAATGGCTGTAATCAACAAGACAGGAAACAACAAATGTTGGAGAGGATGTGGAGAGAAGGGAACTTCTCTCCTTGTTCACTGCTGGCGACAGTGCAAATTGGTACAGCCACTATGGAAAGCAGTATGGAGTATCCTCAGAAAATTAAGAATAGGTCTACCATATGATCCAGCTATTCCACTGCTGAGTATATATCCAAAGAACTTGAAAACACAAAGGCATAAAGATACTTGCACCCCTATGTTCACTGAGGCATTATACACAATAGCTAAGACTTGGAAGCAACCTAGGTGCCCATCAAGGGATGAATGGATAAGGAAGATGTGGTATTTATACACGATGGACTATTACTTAGCCATAAGAAATGACGAAATCTGGCCATTTGTGACAACATTGATGGATCTTGAGGGTATTATGCTGAATGAAATAAGTCAGAGGGAGAAAGTCAAATACCATATGATCTCACTCATAAGTAGAAGATAAAAAAGACAAAAAAAAGAAAACATAGCGTTGGAGATTGGACTGGTGGTTACCATTGGGGAAGGGGGGAGGCGGGAGGGCAAAAGGGGTGATTAGGGTCACATGTGAGGGGATGCACTATAATTAGTGTTCGGGTGGTGAACATGATGCGATGTACACAGAATTCGAAATATGATGTACATCCGAAAAAAATAAAAATTTAAAAAAAATAAAAACTTACCTGCAAACCTTCCTTCATTCTACTCTTCTTTCATTTTATTTATTTATTTTTTGCTTAGGAAGATTCACCCTGAGCTAACATCTGTTGCCAACTGTCCTCTTTTTGTATGTGAGCCACCACCATAGCATGGCCACTGACAGACGAGTGGTCTAGTTGCATGCTTGGGAACCAAACCTGGGCCACTGAAGCTGAGCACACTGAACTTAACCATTAGGCAACTGGGGCTGGCCCTCATCCTACCCTTCTTGTCTGAAAATGATGCCAATGGCTACAACTAATAATCTGTTTAAATGTATAATTCAGGTAATTTCAATGGAAATCATCACATAGGTGACAATTTTTTAAAGTGTTAAACTTTAGATAGATAGCTAGATAAGTATTATAATATTTATGTAATTTCATTTGATATAGCAACCCAGCTGTAGGAGTTAGTTTTCTCTAGGTAATAAGATAATAGTAAAATGAATGATGTTGGTGTAGCTTCAACACACATCATCTCTCCGGATGCTCACAACAAGGCAGGAAAGTACTTAGCTTCATTTCTTGTGTATCCAGTGTCCATGACGGTCACAGGGATAATAGGCCCTTAAGTATGTCTGTCACCAGAGAGGACATGCAGGGCGCCCAAAGAGAAATCACCTTCAGGACCATCCCTCTCTGCAGCCTCCATGTCCTGTCTCATGGACATGTCCATGTCCCAGGTCTGCCAGGCCCACCTTCTCCCTCCCTCCAGCCCTGTCCCCTCCCCTACTGGTTCTGCCTGCAGCTGCAGCTCTGCAGCTCTCTCCTCCCAGGCACATCAATTTAAACTGCTTCCAGCTGGGCCTCTGAGCATCCTTAAAGCACTGCCGCTGCTGTCTCCTGTACCGCTGGCTCAGTGATGAGCTCTGGTATAAAACAGAGATGGACCATCATTGTCTTGACTGTCTCCCCCAAGAATAAGCCTGGGGGCGGGGACTGCTCTCTTGCAGACTCCCCACGAGAGTGGAAAAAACAAACAGTGTCAGGAGGATGAATAGACAGAAAGCTATAAAGGGGAAAAGAACATGACTTTAAAAAAAAATTCTTTCAAAGCAAGCTGCTCTAAAGATTCCTGGAACTGTTTAAATCAGGCTGTCAATGTTCATTGTATTTCCTTCCATGCCTCCTGTTGGTTTTTCCTGTAGCTTTGTCCCCAGGGAAACTGGGCCTGACAGCTAAGCCACCCCCACCAGCTGAAAAGATCAACTCTAACACCAAAATGTAGGAAGCACAAAGACTATATATCTTTGGACTTTAGGACAGTTGTACTAATCAGTGTTCTCCAAAGGAAACAGAACTGATAGGATGTGTGTGTGTGTGTGTGTGTGTGTGTGTGTGTGTATGTGCGTGCGCGCGCGCGCCTGCGCGTGCTTGTGTGACAGAGAGACAGAGTAAGAGAGGGAGGGAAGCAAGGGAGGCAGAGAGAGAAGGAGAGAGAGAGGAGAGATTGATTTATTTTAAGGAATTGGCACACATGATTGTGAGGGCTGGCAAGTCTGAAATCTACAAAGAAGGCTGGAGACCCAGGGAAGAGCTGATGTTACAGTCTTGAGCACAAAGGCAGATCGCAGGCACAATTCCCTCTTCTTTAGGGAACTTCTGTCTTTGCTCTTAAGGCCTTCAACTGATTGGATGAGGACCACCCACATTATGGAGGGTAATCTACTTTACTCGAAGTCTACAGACTTAAATGTTAATCACATCTAAAAAGGGCCTTCCCAGCAACATCCAGACAGGTGTTTGACCCAGCCATAGCCTACCCAGGTTAACACATAAAATTGACCATTCCTGTAGTCCTAAAATCCTACTTAGTGGAATAGAACCGGATTTGATAGGACTTGAATCAGAGCTGAAGTACAGGCAACTGCCTCTAGGGAGCCTCTCTGCAAAGGTCTGGACTTGGGGAATCCATGGATAAGTGGGAGGTTCTGCCTTCCACATGCCTTCTCCGCCCCTATCTTGTTCAAGTCTGCTCTAAAACTACAATTCCTCTGGAGCTCCCACTTTCCTTCCCGAGTGATCACAATGCCTGCGCAAGCCTCTCCGACATGAGGGCTTGCTAGTTTTTGTCACTAGCTCAAAGTCAGGAGGATTGGATAGACCCTTCAAGCGAATTGAGACCAAAAATTACTGCATTGCCAATGTGGGGAGCCTGGAGCTATTTTGGGATGAAAGGGCCTGTGTTGGGCTCACTGGGCAAGATAAGTAAGTGCGATGTAATAGAAAGACCAGTATTCTGGGAGCAGGGCAACTAGCCCCATCTTTGTCACTGACAAATATCAGTTAAGCACTTTACATCTCGGTGTCCTTATTTGTAAAATGAGAGGGTTGGTTCAGTGATCTGTATGGTCTATTCCAGCTCTAAGATTCTCTGATTCCATTAGCACATTGGCGTGCATGCTCTGACTGCAGGATGCCCCACAATCCATGGCCAAGCTGACCCATATTTTAGGAGACAGGGTATTTTGGATCACTATTATTTATTCTTCCATCCATTCACTTACTAATTTAATAAATTTGTACCTACCGTATGGATGAAAATCTTCCAGGGTATTATGAGAGATAAAAAGAAATTAAATACAGTATCGTTGCTTCAAGGAACTCAAAACTCTGCTGGGGAATGATTTTGTTAGGATGTATTTGGCTGCAAGAAACAGAATTCCTAAGCAATAGCGGCTTAAGCCTTGTAGACCTTTATTTATCTGCAGTAACAAGAAGTCTGGAGGTTGGCCATTCCAGGACTGGTTCTGACCGAGGCTCAACGATATCGTCAAGAACATAGCTTCTCCCTAACGGCCTTTCAGCTTCTCTCCTCAGGCTTGTCACCTTGTAGTCACTACATGGCTGCTACAATTCCAAGCTCTACATCTTCACAGTTATGTTCCAAGATGGAAAACAGAAGGCTCCAGATTTTTTCTTAAAGGGAAAAAACATTCACCAGGTCCCCAACAGACTTCTCTGTCTTCTTAGCTGGAATTGAGTCACACATCCAACCCTAGGCTAATCCTGATGAAGGGAAGTGTGGTTCCCATGATTATTCATCTCTGGGTGCCTCTGTGGTAGCTGATCAAAGAAGGAAAGTGTTCACAGAGTGAAAAAGAAATTTACATACATATAAAATTCATATATAAATACATATACACACAGTCATGCGCCACATAACCATGTTTCGGTCAACTACAGACCGCAGATACAATGATGGTCCCATAAGATTAGTTCCATATAGCCTAGGTATGTAGTAGGCTGTCCCATCTAAGTTTGTGTAAGTACACTCTGTGATGTTTACACAATGACAAAATCTCCCAGTGACGCATTTCTCAGAACATATCCCCATGGTTAGGCGATGCATGACTGTTTATATATATATAACACATAATCAGTGTAAGCATTAAATAACAATACAGTCCTAGAATAAATAAAAATCAGACTTGTCAATAGGCCAGCATTTAGGTCCTGGCCTCCCACCTGTCCTTGTAACCATCTATGTGACTTTGATTAAGATGCAAGCCGGATGCCTCAGGGCCTTTTTCCCTCCTCTGTAAAAATAGCAGTGGAAAGGATGGAGGGCATCTATAGGCGGATTCTCCATCCTTTCCATTTACAAACAAACTTTGTTCTAGTTCACAATCGTTGGGGTAAAAGTGTACTGCAGCAGATGACTAACCTTTCACTTGGGGGCCCTGGCAACACCTGTCCTTACCACTGAAGGCCCGGCCAGTCCCTCCAGCCCTGCAAGAGCAGGCTAACAAGATCAGGTTAATCTCATCCTCTGAATGATAGAGAGAGAGCACAGGCTTCAGAGTGAGCAGTAGCTCCTCTGGGCTTTCCACTCTGGCCTGGAGACATTTGGCCAATCACTGGGGTGACCTGGTTTCCTGGCCTCAAAGATGGCGGCAATCCTGTCTACCTCACAGGGCTGTTGAAAGGACTGAATGAGAGAAAACACATTAAGCACTTAGCACAGTGCCTGGCACATAGTAATCGCTTTAAAATTAAAATTATGATCTTGCTTCCCTAAACGGGTTGTAAGATTGAAGCAAGGACTATGTCTACTATCTTGTTTACATTTTTTCTTTACTGACAGCCCCCATCCCCACCCACCTAGCACGATGTATCAGATGTCCATTAAAAATGAATGAATGCGTCCTCACTCCCATTAGGGTGGCTACTATCAAAAAAGTAATAATAACAGAAAATAACAAGTGTTGGCAAGGATGTGGAGAAATTGGAACCCTTGTGTACTGTTAGCAGGAATGTAAAATGATACAGCACTATAGAAAACAGTATGGCAGTTCCTCAAAAAATTAAAGATAGAATTATGGTACGATCCAGCACTTCTGCTTCTGAGTATATACCAAAAAAAATTTAACGCATGGATTCAAACAGATATTTATATTTCTTTATTCATAGCAGCATTATTCGCAATAGCTAAGACGTGGAAGCAACCCAAGTGTCCATGGACAGATGAATGGATAAACAAAATGTGATACATACCTACATTGGAATATTATTTGACCTTAAAAAGAAATGAAATTCTGACACAAGCTACAACTTGAATGAACCTTGAGGATGTTACGCTAAGTGAAATAAGCCAGTCACGAAAAGACAGATACTGTATGATTCCACTTCTCTGAGGTACCTAAAGCAGTCAGATTCATGCAGACAGCAAGTAGAATGGTGGTTGCCAGGGGCTGGGGGAGGGGTGAATGAGAAGTTGCTGTTTAATGGGTGTAGATTTTCAATTTTGCAAGATGAAAAGAGTTCTGGAAATTGGTTGCACAACAATGTGAATATACGTAACATTACTGAACCAAACACTTAAAAATGGCTAAGATGGTAAATTTTTTATTCGTATTTTACCACAATTAAAATTTTTTTAAAAAGTGAATGAATGTACTAATACGTCTTGAACATGAATGAACCTTGGAAACAATAGACTAACTGAAAGAAGTCAATAACAAAAGACCAGATATTATATGATTCTGCTTGTATGAAATGGTCCAAAAGAGGCAAATTCATAGAGACAGAAAGTAGACTAGTGGCTTCCATGGGTTGGGAGAGGAGGGGGAATGGTATATGACTGCTAATAGGTACAAGGTTTATTTTGGGGTGGGGTGAAAATGTTCTAAAATTAGAGAGTAGTGATACTAACTCTGTGAACACACTAAAAACTACTGAAATGTACTTTAAAAGGTTGACTTTTATGGTATGTGAATTATATCTCAATAAGCTCTTATAAAAAAATGAATGAATGAATGAGGTTCTAATTATATCCAGATCATTGGGATCATTTTAATTCAGTGTCAATTCTAGCAGAAGGGAAATTCATCATGAATAATTCGGGTCAGAAATATAAGGTTCTACTAGGTACTCTTGGCAACCTCAGTCTGCAAATCCCAGCAATTGAAAATTTGTCAGCTAAAGCCTTAGGCTCCAGCAATTGACAATAGGACCCTCTTGTCCCTGGAGCCACTGGCTTGTCTAACCATGGAGTCTCTTCAGGGCACTAGGACTAGAGGAAAAGTACGTCTATTCCCCCAGAAACATACTACTGGGAATTCAGTATGCTACTTGCCATTATAATGATGTAATTGCATGCTACTCACTGATAATGTGCAAAAACAATTACTAGAGAGTATAAACAAACAGCTGGGGAGCAACCTCCTTGCAAAATGCTAAAGGCAAACTTTGAAAGATTGTTTTTTTTTTAATAAGTTTTGCAAACCTGAAGCAGTGATCCCAAATGTGCAGCAGAGCATACGTGGCAGCTCGGAAGCGGCAGTGACACATTCTGTAAAACAGAACATTGTCAGAACCGTTCACGGGAGAAAACCCGAAGGCAATGATGAGCCAGAAAGTGGAATCAGGATTCACTGGCAAGCCTTTATTCCCATCAATGATCCAAACTTTTCATGCTTAAAAACACCTTCTGTCTCTCTAATGCATTTTCGTACAGCTAGTAAATTTCAAGTTGATTCTCCCAAAAATATTTTCTTCACTCACCCAACGGGGGACTGTAAGACTTGTTCAGGGAGCTCTGCGTAGTCGAGGCCTGTGTGCCTGTGGCCTGGTGAGCTAACGTGAGGAGTTCTATCTGATCGTCAAGGACACCAACCCTCACTGCACCAGGACCCGGTGCTGAGTTTCTAACAACCTGAATGGGCTTCTAGAACTGGGTCTTTGAAAAACAACAAAATGAATTAAGTATTTAAAAATTAAAAAACCATCCCTATGGCTGGAATATGAATATATGTAAATAATCAATGTAGGCCCAGAAATAATCATTATTATAAATATAACAGGCATAGTTCCGTTAATCGCCAATCCCTCTTTTCTGAGAGATTGATAAATTCTTCAAGCCAAAGGCAGTCTCAAGCCCGACCAGGTTTGTCATCTGAACCCTGAGTCCCTTTCTCCAGCCTCCTGTGGGTTCTAGCTGAGCAGCAACAGGCTCTGAGCATTTTCTTATTTCTTATCCATGGAACATGGGTTGGCTTTAATCTCTGTGGCTGTTTCTTTCTTTTACAAAAATTTTTTAACTGAGATATAATTTACGTAGCATAAAATTCAACACTCTTAAAAGGTGCAATTCAGTGGTTTTTACTACACTCACAAGATTGTGCGGCCACCACCACTATCCAATTTCAGAACATTTTCATCACCCCAAAAAAGAAACCCCCTACAATCCCCATTTCCTCCTGCCCTTAGCTCCCGGACATCACTAATCTACTTTGTTTCTATAGATTTTCTTATTCTGAACATTTCATATAAATGGAATCATACAATAAGTGGTCTTCTGTGACTGGCTTCTTTCACTTCCATAATGTTTTCGAGATTCATCCGTGATGTTGCATGTATCAATATTTCTCTCCTTTTTGTGGCTGAATAATATTCCACTGTACAAATATATCGTATTTTGTTTGTCCATTCATCACTTGATGGACCTTTGGGTTGTTTCTACTTTTTGGCTATTATGACTAGTGCTGTTGTGAATTGTGTACAGGCTTTGGTGTAGACATGCGTCTTCCTTTCTCTTGGGTATATACCTAAGAGTGGACTGGAAGGGTCCTATGCTGACGCTATGTTTACCTTTTCTGAGGAACTCCTAGACTGGTTCCCGCGGCAGCTGCCCCATTTTTCACCTGTGGTCGCTCCTCACCGTGGTGGTGGAAGAGCCTTTTCTTGGCCTCTGCATTTTGTGCTCCTGATTATCCCACCTGATCCTCAGGTCCCTATTGCAACACACTTACAGGTGTGTTCTTGTTTCTGCCCCCAACTTGCCCTCTCGCCTAGGTAACCCGCTGCAGAAGAAAGAGAATGAAAATGCAGCAAGGGCCAGCAGCGGGCCGAGCTCTGTCCTCTATGCTTTATGTGTTTGGTTCTTTTGTTACTCACAAGAAGACAGTAAGGTGTCCCCAGCTAATCCACCGGAAACTGAAAGCCTGTGCTGGGTTTATTACTCTAAATTGCTTCCCAGGCCTCCAAGGCAGTGGTTCTTGAACTATGTGCCACAGAATGTGACGGTGCTTTAGGGGTTTAGCAAAAAACAGCATTTTCTGCCAAACAAGGAATATTTAAAATTCCTAAAAAATCCACTCCTCCTTTTTATCTGTTTCCTGTTTTAGAGCTCTAACAAGACCTTGTCAGTCTGATTCACCACTGCTTGCCCAGAGCTTAGAACAATTCATGGCATATAGCAGTTGTTCAATAAGTATTTATCTAGTGGATTAATTTTTCTGCTAAAAACTTAGCAAATCACGTGCTAAGGCATTGGTTCCCAAACCTGTATGTCAAAAATTTCCCAAAGAGTAGTTTTTGAAATATAGCCCACTGGGCCCTGCTGAATCAGCCTGTCTAGGGTGAGCATTGGGGTCTTTGTTATTAAATTTCTCCAGGTGACGGGGCTTTCTGTAGACCCTAGTTTGGGTTCCACTGCTCTGAAAAGTGCTGTCTTTGTTTGTCTGGCTACAGGGCCAGTGACTTCCACAGTCAGCCTCCCAGGCCTAGGGTGTCTCACTCTGGGCCAGAGCCACAGGTCAGCAGCCACATGGTCAGGGGCCTCTTTCTGGATTGACTGGCATTACAGTCCACTGACCACTGCTGGCTTCACTCAGGCATTAGAGCTTTCAGTGTGACACGATTCTCCACATCTGGAGAGCATCACCGGGCAGCCCTCCCCTGCACCTCTGCTTTAGACCTGCCGTCTTATTATTAACCAACAGAGGTTGAAACCACGCTAGTTTGAACATCAGAAGTTCTCCATGGCTGCAGAGAAGAATCTCACCACTTTTTAAATTCTACAACTCCCCAAGGACTTGAGGGATAAACACAGACCACACAAGCAAGTATGGGGTTCCCCTTCTCCATCCACCTATCAGAAAGGGGCAGGAGTTCCCACAGGCTCAGTTCTTCTTTCAAGTTCTTCTGTCAAGGCTAGTGTAGGAAGTTGGAACATCTTTCCCCACAGATGGTGGACCTAAAGAGAAAAGTGAATTCCTGACTCACCTTTATCTGCTTCTTCAAGTTTCACTTCCCCTTTTCTCCCAGGAAGAAGAAGGACTTTACCATATTAGCAAACTTAAAGATTCTCTAGAGATGTTCGGTTCTTTATCTACAGTCAGAGGAGGCCCATGGGGTGAGGGAGACCAGGGCATGGCAGTGGAGTTGCCCTTGAGGCAGAGTGGGAGTAGCAGGTCAGAGACAGGAGGGAAGGACAAGCGGGGAGGCGGAGCGAGTCCGGATGAGCCCTAGGTAGAGTCCAGTCAACAAAGCACAGTCTCCATGAGGGTGTAGCAATCTCCAACTCGGTGCAAGCAAACTGCCAGCAGCGAGGACTTGAGAAATCTCGAGATGGCCTCACAGGCCTCACAAGACATCAACATAGAGTCTCCAGCACTTCGCCACTCAAAATGTGGTCCTCCAGCCAGCAGCAGCCGCAGCAGCATCTGAACATTTGTTAGAGATGCAGAGTCTCAGGTCCCCCACCCAACCTAACAAGACCCCCCCATGTGATTTGTACACACATTAAAGTACTCAGAACCAGCTTGGGAACAAGCACAACTCAATATGAAAACTGGGTAGATGATTCAGCAGAGACTAAGACTAGGAAATTCTCAAGGTTTAGTGCACATAAGAATTACCTGGAGGGGCCAACCCCATGGCTGAGTGGTTGAGTTCACACGCTCTGGCTCAGTGGCCCAGGGTTCCCCGGTTTGGATCTTGGGCATGGACCTACACACTGCTTGTCAAGCCGTGCTGTGGCAGCATCCCACATAGAAGAACTAGAATGACCTACAACTAGGATATACAACTATGCACTGGGGCTTTGGGGAGAAAAAAGGGGAAAAAAAGAGGAAGATTGGCAACAGATGTTAGCTCAGGGCCAATCTTCCTCAAAAAAAAAAAAAAAGAATTACCTGGAGAGATTCTGATTCAGCAGACTTTGGGTGGGGCACAGAAGTCAATATTTTTAGCTCACACATGGGTGATTCTGATTCCAGATGTTCATCTGCTTTAGTTCTGGGCAGATGACACGAGGTTCCCACCTGTGTGTGTGTGCAGAATAATATTTTGAAGGCTTAACTATTTTCTCCCACGTATTTTTCTCTTTTGCCCATTTCCAAGCACGTGGTCTATTTCATGCCCATTGCAATTTGGAAGGGATATGAGGATGGAAAGCTAGAGAGAGGACAGACAGACGGACGGACAGACAGACTTCTTCCCAACTGTGGCTTCCAAAAGCCTAAAGCCCATGGTGGGACTGAGAGGAGCTGGAGAGAGCCAAACGTTTGAAAGGGAGATTGGAGGAAAGGGGACTTTCTCCACACCAGAAAAAAGTTGCTTCACGCCAGGTGAAAGAAAGGACAGGGAAAAGGACAGATGTCACTGAGGCCCAGAGGTCGGGTTTTGTGCCCTGAGTGCTGTAGAGAGGGAGAACCTGCCTCAGAGGGATTCCTATGCCCTCGAGACCGAGCATGGACTAGCAATGGAAAGGGCCCTGGGACTTGAAGGAACCAAGAGACAGGAACGAGGGGCATCGAGGCACAACCTGCATGATTTGGTACGTGGAAGGGACAGTCTTGGCTGACACCTACATGGAGAGATGACTTGAGGATCAAATGGGCATTCGCTGCCCCCATCACCACACCTTGGTGTTCACAAGCCCTGCAGATGCAGATTTAAACTCAAGTCCATGGTGGGAGCCAGGAGAAGAGGCAGGGTATCGAGTGTGGAGCCCCAGTGGATTAGGCACTTGGAATTCAGTTGTTATAGAAAATAAAGCCAGAATGTGGAGTGAAAACTGCACAAGCTACACGGGAAGGCTGGTGGGACTATAACTCAAGAAGAGCCTCCAGACGGCCCTCCTCTGGGGGCCCTCCCCTGGCGTCTCTCGGCCACAGCCCCTCTTGCCACTACCTCCAACTTTTCTCCTTAGAATCCCCAGCCTTTCCCCCCAAACCTCTTATTTTTTCTATTCTTTCTTTCCATATTTTC
Source organism: Equus caballus (assembly GCF_041296265.1). Lineage (NCBI taxonomy): Eukaryota > Metazoa > Chordata > Mammalia > Perissodactyla > Equidae > Equus > Equus caballus. Next base: position 46,677,150 of record NC_091704.1, read on the forward strand.
TTTATTCTCCTCAAAATTGCCTTTAATAGCCCAACAGGAGAAACCTCCACGACCCTTTAAAACGAGAGAGCCTGAGCAACAGCGAAGAAACTGTGATTCTCCTTTGACCCACTTTCTGCCAGAGCAGGGAGGATTCAGCTTTCAAAATACATTGCTTCACCTTCCCTCCCTGGAGGGGAGAGTGTGCTGCGGGAATTCCTTCCCAGGTGAAGCTGGCCCTAGGCCTCGGATGACCCGCGGCGCTCCTGAAACTGCAGAGAAAGGGGACAAGGTTCCCGTGTTAAAATGAGATGCACTTTCGAATCTACTACTAAAGTGTTCTTACCAATGTCGTTTTTAACTTGAAGTTGAGGTGAAACAAGTGTTTGCTTTTGGGAGAAATGCCAACTGATATCAACTAAGACAGTGACCCCATTTTCATCCCCTCACCTTCCCCAGTGATGAAGTTCAGCTTTCCCAAAGGGCTCTTTGCGATCTGAAATGCCTACCCCAGAAAGACGAATTCATGCTAAAAGCCTTTGCCCTGTAATTGGTTATGGGAATGGAGCCTTTAAACGAATTCCAGCGGTAACAGTGGGCTGCTAGGGACAAGAACACCCAAAACCTCCTCCTTCCTAAAGCGGGACCAGGATGGAGGTAGAGATGTGCTGAGGGAAAGAGAAAATCCCACACACGGTCTCCAGTCTCTGTTGTTTCTGTGCAGGAGCTTTTCCTACTCAGTCCACAAAACAATGGGGTCTGGCCTTGTGCCAGCCTCACATCTCCACACCTGCCATGAGCATCTACATGGCAGCCAGCTCCAGGGCTCCCTGGGGAGAGCAGTGGGCAGCTCCTCCCTCCTCCAAACCCAGCGAGGCTTTTGTTCACTCTTCTCCAGGCTCAGAGAAGTGGAACGAGCTGTCTGAAAGAGGGTACAGACAGCTGACATAAGTGACTCAAATTACAACCACCGCCTGTGCCTGCCCCTCACTTCCTCTTCCCTTTCATCATCTCTGAGAAGTACCTGGGGGTGCCTCCTGCATTTACAAGCCTCCTACTTTGGCTGTGGCGTCTTATGTTATAGTATGACCTCACCACACTACAATGGGACAGCCATCTGTAAGGGTGTCCGTCAGTTGAAGGGTGGCCAACTTCAGTCACGTGGGCAAACAAGGAGAGAGAGAAGGTACAGAGGGAAGAAACTGTGAAATGGGAAACTGAGAGGCTCAGTCAGTCCTGGCTCCTGCTTGTTCATTTCCTGTTTCCATACCTCCCGAAGCTTGACAGCCCTTGGGTTCCATAAGGCATCACTGTGTATCAACCCAACATCTTATGTCTCCATCAGAGCTACATTCTCTCTTCACTTAGATCGGCTGTCTCTCTTGTGATGATCCAGGATCACCTTGACAGCAGGGAACTTTTTTTATTCATATTTGCAGCTCAAGCCCTTGATGGAGAAGTCTGGCACAGAGAAAGTGATTCAAATGTTGGTTGAATGAATAAAAGGACAATTTGATTATCACACATTATCCTCAAAGAGCTTGTGTTTTATGACCAAAATCGTTAGACATCATGTTTGGTGCTTTGCACACATACACACACACACAAATATTAAACATCTTTTCTTCCATCCATGGGTTGACAGTTAAATAAAGTATTCTTTTGAAAATATACATAATTATCTTCATATCACATGTGCTTTTTACAGTGATCTTCAGTGGTACTTATGCCTGTAGAATCTTCTGCAAGACCTTCAAGAGTGAGCTGTTCCCTCCCTAGCAGTCATTTTCCCTCTTGGCAGCAGCACCCACATCCTGCTGTAGAGGTTAAAAATGCCAGACCAGGGGGCCGGTCCTGTGGCCAAGTGGTTAAGTTCACTCACTCCGCTCTGGCTGCCCAGGGTTCATGAGTTAGGATCCCGGGCCCAGACCTCCACACCACTCATCAACCCATGCTGAGGTGGTGTCCCACATAGAACTAGAATGACCTACAACCAGGATATACAACTATGTACTGGGGCTTTGGGGAGAAAAAAGAAAATGCCAGATCAGCAAATTATCAGCCTCGTTTGCAGCTAGAGTACAGGCTGTGGCTTATGCTGAGAACCTCTGGGAAAGCAGGTTCTCTTTGATAACTGAAGAAACAGGCTGGGAACACCCCTCCTTTCTTGCTGTAGCCAAGGCCTCATGAGGATGTCATGCTTGGAGCCCCAAAGTGATTTTAAAACCGTGAAGGGAGATGTCACCAAAACATTGAGAATGGCAGATCAGGAACATGGAAAGAGCCTGGGTGCTTAACAGCTGTGGTTGGCTGAATAATGACCTCAAAGACATCTGTGTTCTTTCCAATCCCTGGAACCTGCAAATCTTACCTTATATAACAAAAGGGACTTTGCAGATGTGATTAGGGATTTTGAGATGAAGAGATTATCCTGAATTATCTGAGTGGGTTCTAAATGTAATCACAAGTGTCCTTGTAAGAGGCGGGCAGAGGGAGGTTTAACTACAGAAATAGGAGATGTGGGGGCCAGCCTGGTGGCATAGTGGTTAAGTTCACATGCTCCACTTCGGTGGCCCAGGTTTGGCAGGTTCAGATTCTGGGTGCAGACCTAGCACTGCTCCTCAAGCCATGCTGTGGTGGCATCCCACATAAAATAGGGGAAGACTGGCACAGATGTTAGCTCAGTGACAATCTTCCTCAAGCAAAAAGAGGAAGATTGGCAACAGATGTTAGCTCAGGGCCAATCTTCCTCACCAAAAAAAAAGAAAGAAAGAAATAGGAGACGTGATGATGGAAGCAAGAGGTTGGAGTGATCAAGGAAGGGGTCTTAAGCCAAAGAACACAGAAGGTTCCAGAAGCCAAAGAAGGCAGGGAAATAGATTCTTCCCCAGAGCTTCCAGAAAAAAATATCCGTGCCAACTGACTTTAGTCCAGTGAAAATGATTTTGGATCCCTGGCCTCCAGAACAGAAAGAGAATTAAATTGGGTTAAGTCATCAAGGTTGTGGTCATTTATCATAGCAGCAATTTGTCAACAACAACCTAACAGTGAACCACCCCTGGGAACTCCGTATCTCTGGATTCCTTGTGAAGTGTCATCGTTTTTTGAACTCCTATGTTTTTAAGTCACTTTCAGTGAGGCTGTTTTCACTTGTAGCCCAAAGCATCCTAAATATTTTTAGCATGACCAGGGGCTGTTTTGGAGGGGGGTATTAGGATATTGACTTAGCTGCTAACACGGAAAGAACAAAAAATTTAAAAAATAGAGGGCTGGTCAGGCAGCTCAGGTCCAAGTGCTGCGCCCAGAACCAGGGTGCATCTAGCTAGCATACTGCGTACCTCTCACTATATTTTTTCAGTAGTGATAAAACAAGTAGCAATATTTTTGAATTATCACAAAAGTATATCTCATTGTTTCACCATTCCTCTGATGTTGATGTGCCCTCATCCTCACAGCCCAAAGTGGTTTGTCATCACTGCAACTGAACATCAGCCGAAGGGCAGAGAAGAAGGCCCGAGGAGAGAGGGCCCAATCCAGAAAGCTGCCCTTCCACTTATGGTGCAATGGTCAGCGCTGGTCACAAGACCATGTCTACGTGTCCGGGCAGCTGGAAGTCTTTATTCCAATGTACCCAATCACAAACTCGGAAAAAGAAGGAGACAGCAGTTATTGGGGGACAACAAATGGTCTATTTGAGGAGCTCTATTGGCAGATTACATGAGCATTCAGGTTAAAATCAAAGAGGCTTCAGCATCTCAGTACAATGACCTAATAATCAATCCTACTGATGAAGCTTAACTCAGTCCAGACCCCTCCCGGTCTACCGCTGTGGTTTACGATTTTTTTTTGGCAGCAGCAGAACATGCAATATATAAGAAAGATTCAGTGGTGATGCCCTTCCCCCCGTCCCTTCACCTCACCGCCTAGGGCACTTCTTTGAAATATTAGTGTTCGGGGAACACGCTTTGAAACAGTGGATTGCTCTAAGAGGAAGCAAAACCATACAGCTAGACTGCAAAGCCATACTGCCAGACACAGTAATTCTCGGGGATTCCCGAGGGTGCTGAGCTTATTTCTCCTGTGAGAAACCCTCCAGGCCTTGGTAAAGAAGCTGGACCAGTCCTGTTGCTGCACTCAATGTTTGCTATATTGTAGAGTCACTCACTGCAGGGGAAACCGAGGCTTGAGCACTCCGTTCACAAGTAAGAAGCCATTTTCAATCACACTCGGTAGCTCACGGTGCTATCTGGGGCCAGAGTGAATGCTGGTTGCCATGGCGCTGCTTTAAATTATGTCTGTGCTGCCACGCTATCACATGCTGCTCCCATACGCTGGGGCCACATCTATGCCTTCCTACTGTTTGCTGACTGATGCTTGAGCTCTGCACCAGGCAGAGAGAGATATCGTCAAGAAAGCAAATCTATGCGGTTGCCACACCTTCCACCTAGCTAATATATAAGGTACCAGCGATTAGAAATATTTAAACCAGGAAACAAGAGATGCGGGTTCTGCTCGAATTTCTCCACTGCGTGGCTTTGGGCAAATTCTTTAATCTCTGTGTGTGTTGTATTCCTCACCTGTACGATGGCAGAGATGCCATAGAACATCTCCCAGGTCTCCTGCTGATGTAAGCATCTCTGATTCCTGCGTGCTGCTTTGAAGCTGCAGAGATGAGCAGATTTCTGCAGAGGATGAATATCAAAGCGTGAGTGAGGCAGTTCCTGGAAGCTGCTGCACAGTCCTCTCCGCGCTGACTGTTTCTGAAACCCCGCTCCCGCACCTCTGGGCTGCTGGAGATTTGTTTTGAGTCAATTCCCTGGCAAGATGCCACTTGCCAAAAGGTCCCTTCTGAGGTACTAAGGGGACTGTTTTCAGCTTGGGTTGAGTCATTATTTGCCTTGGAAATGATTTCATCTTCAGACAGTCCCTGGTGCCATGCTCAGGACTTTGGTCCCAAAGATTGCTGTCCCTCAAATAAAGTAAATTCTAAAACTAGAGAAAGATACATAGATGAGGCTGACCTCTGGACCCGTTTTCACAGCGTAGCATCTCATGGGACCAAGAGTGCTGTGAGGAACAGCTCTGACACTTGTGTGACCCGTGTGCATCTGGTTTCACTCGCCGGAATACAAATGAGGTCATCTTTACATTTCTGCTTACGTTGTCCTGACCCCTGGCCCTCACCTGCTGATTGTAGCAACTGGGCTCCCACTTTCCAAGTTTCCACCCCACCCCACTTCAGTTATTTCTGGGAATCTCCAGAGGGTTGCTCATGTATATCCACAAAACAAAAATAGCGCCTGAGAAACACCAGTCACAACCAGAATAGGGTGTCTTGGTATAAACCAGGGCTACACACATCGTAGGAAAAAAAGTCTAGAGCCTCAATAACAACCATCATCTTAGTAACAAGGATTGAGTGAGTACCTCAGTTTGCCTGACGGTGGGTGAGAGAAAACTCTAGGCAGACCTCACAGAGGAGATGAAACACTGGCTAACTCTTGAACAACTGATGCTAGATCCAATGATGGTGGCTTTCGGGGAAGATATGATGAAACAGATGCCTAGTGCCTGCTCCCCAACTAACTGAGCCCTCCCCCTTTCAATGGGAACATTTGCTCATTCATTCTGGTTTTTTTTTTTAATTGTCCAGAACTTAGAATTAAAACAGAAAGATAATTGCATGGCCTTTCAATGTCGTGCCGGAGCATTACCTAGCAGGCCCTCCCAAGCATTATTCCTCTGAAGAATGTACCTTTGTTTCACTTATTAATTATTATCATTAAGGTCCAAGTTCTGTGAAGTTACCTATTAGTTTGTAGGTTTTTGTCTGTTAGAGATGCAAATGATTTCCATTCAGTAGAAAAGACAACCCCAAAGATTACACTTTATTGCCCTGTAGGACATTAACCATATTTACCTCTAACCAAGCTGACTTTTCTCAGCATGCGTCCTGCTTCTATATAAACTTCTGTTCTGAGAATTCTCCTCGGATCAGCTTTATGGTCTTGCTGGTTCCTTCATCAAATGAGATAAAGAAATATTTGACACATATTCACCATATGTTTGACGAAAGTCATGTTTTTAACTCTTGGAAAATTCTCTTTTGGCATTCGTTTAACAAACATTTGTTGCACAACTATTATAGACAAGGCACCGTGCTAGGGGCAGGGAATATAACAGGGAAGATAGACAAGGTCTCTGCCCTCATGGAGCAAACATTCTGGAGGGGACAAAACCGATAAACAAATCAATACCTTGTAGATGGTGATGAGGGCAACGAAGAAAAATACCTAAGATGCTGTGACAGAGATTAATGGGAGAGGCGGTCAAGGAAGGCCTCTCCTTCCTTGAAGGACATTAAACTGAAGGTGACATTAAGCTGTGACTTGAAAGAGAGAAGCCAGCGCTGCAAAGAAGCAGAGGACAAGAATTCCAAGACAAAGGAAATGACGAACACAAGGGCCCTGCAGTAGGGCTGAGGGAACCAGACGGCGGCCAGAGTGGCTGGAGTGGAATTGATCAAAGGGGAAAACGGCAAGAGACAAGGTCAAAGAAGGTGCGTGGAACTTAAAACTTAATGTCAGGATTTGTCGTTTCCTAAGAGCTAAGGAGGGAAGAAAGGAAGTGTCCACCAGCCAGAAACTGGGTGACCCCTACACCTTAGTTGTTTTAGTATGTCAAATTAGGGACTTTCTTTTAACCTTCTTTTGTCAACATCTTAGATACCATGGTACATTTCTCAAAATTAAGAAATTAACTCTCACTCAAAACATTTTTTTTCAGATTTTAATATCTTGAAAAGATGAATGACTAAAGAAAAAAAGGAAAATGCACTTGGGATTTTAGCATATGTAGAAGTAATATGTATGTCAACAAAATCACAAAGGACATAAAGGAGGAAATGAAAAAAGGAAACTAACATTGGGACAGTGCTATTAACTAAACTACAGTTTATTCAAATTTCCCCAGTTTTACTACCAAATTGTTTTTTCTGTTCCAGGATCTCATATTGCATCATTTGTCATGTCTCCTTAGTCTCCTCCAGTCTGTGACCGGTCCTCAGTTTTGAAATAAGTTTTCCTTGTTGCTCTTGACCTTGACACTCTTGAAGACTGCCAGGTGTTTTGCAGAATGTTTCTCAATCTGAGTGTGTCAGAATTAGACTGAGGTCATAGATTTGGGGGAAGAAAACAACAGAGATGATGTGACCGGTTTTCTTTTAACATAGATGCAACTTAAAAACCTGGCTGAAACTTGTGACACTCAGGGGAGGAGGGAGTCTGTGACATTCAGGCAAAGAAGAGCGAAGTTCTTGAAACTGAGGTGAGAGAGAAGGATGTCACATGACTCCGCAGAGGAGGGGAAACATGATTACGAGTTAGTAAATTCAAAAGACTGGCTTCAGTGAAAGATGACGACAGCATTACCTAGCAAATGGAACACCATGTCCAGTAAAATCTTAAAGAGCTGGGACTTTTCTGAGATTTCAACTTTTCCTCTAACTGGCCGTTGAGGTAACGTGAAACTCCATTATGGGGTTGATTTTTTTTTTTATCAATAGGCAAGGATATAGTCCTGCATGGTCATATTTGAATTTTATTCCAAACCGCTGAGAAGTTGACGAAGGGTTTTAGGCTGGAGACATATATTCCAAGCCGAGGGACCAACATATGGAAAGGCATGAAGGTGTGCGGGACCACTCAGCACACTTCAGTAACTGGATTGCCCAGAGGATAAGCTAAACAGGGGAGAACTGTAAGGAAAATGGTTTGAAAGGAATCAAGGATCAAAGCAGGAGCGTCCTTCTATCCCATGTTAAGGCACTTGGGATCTTATAAATGATCCAGAAGTCAACAGTTGGCTTCATTCTGGACCTTGGTCCAAAACCCAACCCTATCCAGTTATCTTGCACGTTCATGTCACTGATTCTAAGGAATCATCAGGCAAATGAGCAGGTGGAATGCTGTAAAATCATCATCTGCTCAAATGACATTCCTTATCGCTGGGTCCAGAGTGCTAGCAAATGCGTTATGAAGAACAGTGGCACATTATTACTATTAAGCCAGCCATCACCAATATTTAATTTGTTTGCACTACCGAAAGGAGTGGTTATGTGGCTCAGACATCCTCACCTGTCCTCTCACTCTAACCGCATGGTTACCATGTTCTCTTTTAGGTCTCTCTACCTCCTCCTTGACAATTGCTTTGGTACCTTCCACCAGTGATTAAATAAATGTTGGTTTCATCTCAAGCCCTTTTCTTACCCTATGCTCTTTCCCCCTATAGGATTTTATCCAGGCTTATGTGTCTCCTGCTATCTATGTCCTGAAAACTCCAAAATCTATGCCATCTGAATTGTCACCTGAACGCCTGACTATATTTCCAACTGTCTCCTGGCCTCTCACCTTTCCATGACACGTGCAGCTCAAACTCAGCAAGTCCAAACAAAACCCCTATCTTCCTCCTCCCACCAAAACCTACTCCTCCTTTGCATTCCTTAATTCAGTTATTGGCACCAACAGCCACCTCATGCCGCAAACTAGAAAATGTAGAGTCATCTTTGACTTCTCCTTCTTTGTCACCTCCCACATCTAATCTGCTGCTAAATCTTGTCCATTTTTAAACCAATTTGCCCCAAATACTTTACTTCCTCATCTTCATCGTCTCTCATCTGAACTATTATTGTTCCTTCAAAGCATTTATCACTCTCTCAAGCTATTTATTAGGGTAGCTTCAGTGTTGAACAACAGGAACCATATGCCCTGTGGGGCTAGCTCTGACCACAGGATGAAACCTGGGCAAACCTCATAGTTTATCACTCACTCTAAGAAAAACATTCTCTGATCGCTTTCAGTCACGGGAAAAATCTAATTCTAGAAATTATGCCTTGTCCGGTGTAATAACCTGAACTGCTAGCTTTATGTAAACGTAAAGCATCTTCCTCCCCTCAGCTTGAGGAAGGGGTGTTGTGATTGTTTCATTCTCTTCGTCTTCTGCCAGTCCCTCCCCCAAACCACCCCCAGTTTCTGTGACTCATGACCACTCCAGACTTGCAGTTTCTCTGAACACATCAAATGGTCAAGATGATGCTTCAATCCTGGGTACTCTGATGGGCTGCCTGGGAAGTTCTCTGCTCTTCTTCCCTGGAGGAGACAGGAGCGGCCCACCCTTTCCCCAACACAGGGCTCCATCTCCACACAGCCTCTCTGCTGGGTCCCCTCATACCTTCAGGCAGCCCTCTCGGAGAGAGAGGATGGTTGCACAATCTTGTGAATAAACTGAAATCACTGAATTGCACACTTTACAAAAGCAAATTGTATGATGTGTGCATTATACCTCAGTAAAGCTGTTGTTTAAAGAACAAAAGGAAGTAGCTGCCTCCGCAGGCAGTGGGTCTAGAGTACGTATTTCCTGCGACCAGATGTGAAACCTGATTTACAGATACTGGACTTTTCTAAATTGTTTTAATGAGCATTGTTTTAAATCATTTTGAAAGCCATTTTCAGAATAGAAAAAGAGAAAAGCCAAACTCTTCTGTCTACGCTAGCATGTAACTGCACCCATATCACTAAATTCAGCCCAAACTCAAACTATATGCCATCATCCTTGTTTATGAATCCTCAAATCCATTCTCAGAAACATCATCAGGACTTTTTTAAAAAGCAAATAAGCAATGAGTTACAGATGCGTAGAGCTACTGGTCCCCTCACTGTGGTGGTGGTTGGGTGGGGGCTGGGCATGTGGAGCCCCTGGCCTTGTCACTCCCAGCTGTAAGCAATCTCATCTGTTTAACCCAGCTGTGCAGTACAAATTATCATTTTTTATTGTTATTTCCTGGCTCATTTCACACCCTGCTCTGCCCCACCCTGTTCCATCCCAGGCCAAGTCGTGTTTAGGTTTTGGTTACTGGCACAGTAAAATGAGAAGTAGGGCGTGAAGCAATTTCTGCTCCTAGAGGGAACGACTGCATCCTTAAGACAAAGGAGGTACCCCTTCCAAAGGCAGGGAAGACTGAGAGGGTTAAGTTCCAGTAGCATTTGAAGGTTAGGATATTCCGCTTTGGGGGGTTGACTTAATTGATCTCTTTACTTTTGCTTTCTAATCTAACCTAATCCAATGCTTCCCAACATTTTTCCTATTACAGCACAGTCTAACACATACTGCCACTAGGTCACCATACCAACGTGTGCTTTACCCAGAGATGCCAAGCTCTGTTATGCCCTTAGACTGTTGTCTGTGCCATTTCCTCTGGGTGATGTGGTCTTAAGATCAGTTAAACTGCACAAATGTACAAACAACACACCAGGCACGGTGCTAGACTCTAGCACTATACTTCCCACCACTGCACATCAGCTCTAGGTGGTCTGGCCCAAACGTCACCTACACAAAATTTTCCTTAACTTCACCACAGGTGGAACAAATGGTTTCCTCATCCTCCGTTCCCACACAGTTATTTATACATGAAATAAATCTTGGCATTCATAAATATAACATTCCTAGTTTAGCCAGTTCAAAAGCTACTCTATAATGTGAGTCTATAAAGTGTCATTTTGCCAAACCACAAATGGGAACCGCTCTCCCTGAAGAGCTAGGGCACGGGAGTGAATCACCTCCTCTTGGAAGCCCTTCCTGATGCTCCATCCCACTCAGGCTCAGATTGCTGGCCCTCTAAATCACTTGGGATGCTTACAGCTCTAAGTGAAAATGAGAACAACTTTTAACTATTTCACACGACAAAGAATCTGAAGGTGAGTGATTCTGAAGCAGGGTACATGCGGGTTACCGAAAATATTCAGGAAGAACATGATTACCCTTCAACCTTATTCCCAACACAGGACACAGATGAAAAGAAGTTAACCTGGTTAATTTGCTGTATTCTTCTTTAACCTGAGGGGTGACTAAAGGGTCACAAGGAGGTGCTCATCACCAGATAACCAGTCCCTCCCCCACATTGACGCCCAGAACTCTAATTGTCCAAGGGCTTATCTGGGGAGTGAAAGAAATATGGATTTCCCCTCTGCTTCTCCAAAAGTCCCCCTCCCAAGACACTTAGCTCTGTAAAACTCACTGCTGTCTTCCTTTGGTAACTTGCATTTGAGAGAACAAGGTGCTTCCATTTTGGCCAATTCAAATAAAAGCTTCTCCATCTCCAAGCACTGGTGTCTCAGTGACTAGCCTACTGTGCATTGGGCACATGAACTTGAGATGAAGAGGTTCGATATCAATACTTGTTCTAGACCTACAGTCCATTTCTTACGAAGCCCCTAGGCCTCTTTTTAAGGACGCCTCATAATACATTCCCTGGAGATTCTCTTGGTGACTACACAGAAGTCACTATTTCCCAGGGAAGGGTTTAAGGAAATGGGGCCTCAAGTCACGGCATTACCAGGGAGGCCAGCTGTTGGAATGTCTCTGTGATGCAGCCTGGGACCCCACGTTACTGCTGAGGTAAGCAGAAACGAAAGGAATACCACTCGGGTGGCAGGCAGAGGCTCAGAGGAAGGGTCTGCTCTGTGACTGCCTGGTGGGCTCATCCCAAAGCAGCAGCTGCCTCCTGGGATCTGCAGACCAGAGGGGGAGCCGTTCCTCCAAATGGGGACCCTGGGCTAGGACCCATGACTGTGATCAGTGAGTCCCGCTTTCAGGCTCTCCCACACAACAGTTCCTGGTCTGTCAGGGCCTCCTCACAGCAAGTTGCTCAGAGCAGGGACTGACATGACTCAGGCCTCACGCGTGTTCCCTGAATTGGCCTGCCTCCCAGCTCAGAGAAAGGATGAGGAGCGAATGTGTTTTAAAATGTAAATCAATCAGAAAGCTCTTCCAGAAAACCTAATCCATCTGGAACAGTTTGTATAGTAAAGAGAAACCCCTGATATTAAATAAAGGCCCCCAGCCCCCAATTTTAGCAATAAGACATTGGATTATTTCCTGACACATATGATGATTTCTATCTCTGTCATAACAGAAGACAGAAGTACAGGCAGCCCCTGCTGCTCAGATATTAAGACAGTGTCAGAAGATTCCCTTTTCTCTTCTATTGAATATTCATTATTTCGGTAGGACCTGGAGAAGCGATAGGAAGGCCGAGAATACATTGCTCATTTTACGGCTCTGTACCATTTCCGGTGATTCTATTATCATTTAATCTAGTGATCTTGTGCTCATATTCAAATGAGAAATTTAAGTACTCTGTTCATTCACAAATAATTTGAGTCCACAGCAACCATCAGTTTCTTTTTAATTCAAGTGGAAATCCAGTTCCTTCAGGGGACCTGCTCCATAGGTGTGGATCTCTGTCTAATTAATGTGCTCTGGAGACGAAGAACAAAGAGCTTCTGACAGGTGAAAGGTCAGGGGTCTCCTGTCCACATACGTTCTGATGGTGTTTTATTAAATGTGGTGATACCTGTCCCTCCCACGTCCTCGGCATCTGTGCCGTGCGTTAGGTAATGGACTTTTCCTCAGGAAATGGCTCAAATCCAAGATACGGTGTTAGGTTTACTCTCTCTGCCCTGTTTCACCCTTTCAACCTCTAACACATGTTGCATTTCTTTCTGAGATCCTGAAGGCGGGCCCATTTTCAGACCTTCATGACTCATTGCCATTGATATTTACTGGGCAGAAAAATGTAAGTTCACACAGAAACCTTCACAAAGAAGTTCATGGCAGGTTTATTTCTAAGGGGTAAAATTATAAAAATCAAAAAATGTCATTCAGTAGGTAAGTGGTTAAACTCTAGTGGCACTTTGTCTCCTTCCCCCGCGTCCCACCCTAGGCGCACAGTGTCCCACCGTCAGATGGTGACCCCACACACTCACCCCCTGCTCTGCTCCCCAGGAGGAGAAGGCAGGTGCAGGAGAGCAGGGCCCTGAGCGCCTCTGGGCAGAGGGGTCAGGCCCACAGCAGCGTCCGTGCTCCCCACCCGCCTGCCCCCAGAGCCGGGAGCACAGTCATCCTTGTGGCTGCTGCTCCAGACTGTGACAAGGAAAGAGGGACGGTGACGCTGGGCCGAGAGGGATGCACAGGCCCATCTCCATGGCAGCTTCAGCAGGGAGAGAAGAAGCTCCCCGGGGCAGCGTCATCTACTCCCACCAAGAACTCGGGGTGCAGGGCCAGCTTCCTCGCCCTCCGGACTCAGGGCCAGCCCTGCCCCACACTCCCCTCCCCACTCTGTGACCTGTCAACCTGTCTCTACACTTCCTGGAGCCTCTGCAAAGCCCCTCCCCACAGCCCCACAAGTTCAAGGGCCAGAGAACGCAGGAGAGGACAGGCGGGGCCCATCCTGGGCTGGGCTCTTAGAGGTTTTGCTCATCTGGAAACAGCCCAAAGCTTCCGTTTGTTTTTGTAAGGACGGTGTGATGGGGACTTCAGGTGCAGTGGGGGAGTCGGGGTGAGGGCAGGTGAGCCACGCTGCAGTCAGCCTCCCGCCGTGGCCCTGTCCCTTCTGGAGGCCAAAGCAGACACTCAGGAAGGGCGGAGCCTGACCCCATTTTGACCAGTAGCAGGGCACACACAGAAGTCATGACCTCTAAGGAGAAAAAAAGTGTATTGGGGGGGAAATTGGGGTGGGAAGACACCATTAGCACAGAGGGTGGGATAAGTAGAAAAACCAGGTTTTCTGTTCCTCTACTTCCCCGTTTGGGGAGATAAGCGTTCCTACGAGGAAAGGTGTGTCAGGCACAGTCTACTCATCCCAGGAGACACATATCTGAGGACAGCACGGCGGGGAACGGATTGGCTGAGGCAGCTGCCACCCTCAGCCCAGGCTGGCAGGGTTTTGCTGGGGACCACGGCTGCCTGGATGGCAAGGTCCAGTTGCCACGCCTGTTCCGATCCATTCCCTCGTAGTCGGACAGTTGTGGTCCCTGGAGGTAGGTTGGGGACTGTCCTCTGTCATTGTTCTTCTCTGGTCTGGGGAGGAGGGAACGTCGTGGTAACAGGTATGTCCAGCTTCCGAGGCCTGAAATGGTCTTTATGATGCTTCGACTGCGAGGCCAGAAGTTCTCGGCAAGCCTCAGTTTCTCTCCGGGGACGCAGACGAAGGATGTCACTGTCGATGGCTCCTGAACAGCCCCGCCATCCGACGCCGAGCTATGTGTGACCCGTGCCTGGCTCTGGGCGGGGGCTGACGCGGGCTTGCCTTTGCAAGGGGATCCTCTGGTGCTTCCTCCTTGTTGGGCCTCAGGCAGGGCAGGAGGCGTCTCAACATTTTTCTGAAAGGGCTGTCGTGAAGAACCTCTTCCTTTTCAGGCAGGGCCTGGAGGGGTTTGGTCCCGAGGGTGTCTCCTATTCCCCCGACCTGGCTCCCAGACTGGGACCCTGACTCCCCCTCCAGTGTTGCCACCCCACGGCAGGGCTCTGGTGAGGCCCCACCCCGACTCTCCTCCGGAGGCTCATTCCTGGCCACTGGGCACCCTGAACTCAGCTCTCCACGGCCTTGCTCGGCCCCCACGAAGGTCCCACTCTGCCCTTTCCTCTCTGAGAGGCTGAATGGGAAGGTTGGAGAAGGCGGCCGGCCCTCCTGTCCCAAGAGAGAGGCTTGCGAGGGCCCACTGCCTTCTCCAGGAAGGGTCCCTCCCAGGGCCTTCTGATCTTCCTCACACACAGGTGAGGGAGCAGGGAGGGGACGGGCCAGGCTGGGAAATGATGCTTTTGTTGTCAAAGTTAAGACTTTGTCACCCGGAGGAGGCTCAAGAGGTTTTCCTATGAAGGGTGCAAAGTCAGCTTTCGAGGGGGCCCCAGAATCACAGGTGGCTGCGGGGGGCAAAGGGGACTGTGGAAGGGCCGAGGGTTGAGCCTCACATGCTTTCAGATCTGCAGGCCCCAAGGACAGGACGGGTAGGCCCCAGCGGAAATTCAGCCCAGACATGATACCGTGTGCTTCGAGCATCTGAGGAGTGCCCGGATCATCTTGTTCTTTTTCCCAGACCTCCCTTTGTATTCTGTCCGTGATTTCCGTCTCGAGCAGCTTCTGGACCTCAGGGTTGGCAAGTGAGGGGCTCTCCGTCTCTCCCTCCCTGTTTGTGGGGCCTCCCCAGAATGAGGCCACTGGTCGGTGGCAGGACAGGTGCCCTTGCTGAGACTCGAAGTGTGATGACACGGGGAAGAACCAGACCTTGATCATGTTCCACCAGGAGAGGAACTCAAGGCGGCAGCTCATGCGGCCGTGGCCTGAGTTGGGAAACGGCCAACAGGAGTGAGCTGGAGCTGAGCTCGTGGCAACAGGGCCTAGGGGAGTTCTGGTCAAGGCCGATGGAGGTTCTGCTGCCAGAGTGGAGGCCAAAGGGAGAGTGCGCTGGGTCAGAAGAGCCAGGGAAAGTGCTGGAGTCGTGGTGAGAGGAGCACCTTGCACGGGCTTCCCGCATGGCTGGCGCACTCTAGCAGACGCTGCCTTGCACGCCTCCCCAGGGGAGTCTTGAGATGACAAGCGATGGAAGCATCCCTTACAAGACAGCCTCCCCGGGGAGCTGCGGGAAACAAGATGCAGGAGCTGTAGCCAGGAGCAGAGGGCCCTGGGACAGCAGGGCAGGCCAGGTGGGGGTGGCCCTTGGAGACCCATGGCCCTCCCTGGCCCTCCCTTCACTTCACCGAATTCTCCTGCTGTCCCTCACCCCAGGCCTCTTGCCACCCCCTGCCCCGTGGCTCCCCTCCCAGCTCAGCCCCAAGCTGCCTGTAGCCCTGTGGCCACATCAGAGACTGCGAGGAAGAAGCCCAGGAGAGAAGGGCAAGATGCCTTACCTTTGCGAAAGGGACATCGGGCCCCCCACTTCTGCCAGGTCCTTCGGGCCAGCTCTGTAAGCTAGAGATTAGGGCACTGGGTCAGAGCGATGAAGGCGGGGGCCCAGGGCTCTTGCAGGAGGCTGCGTGCAGTGTGCCTTTAGGGGAGACTGTTTGAGGTCAGACTCTGGAGCTCAGGCACCAGTGCCCAAGGCCACGGGATCCCTGACGGGGATGGCAAGGCTGCTGGTGGGTTGAGGTTTGTCATTGACCAAGCACTTCAACCTCCACCACAGCCCACATGCCCCTGCTGGGCAACACCCTGTTCCAGACGCCTGCTGGCCAGGGCCTTAGTTCCCAGTACAGAATCTGGCAAGTCCTCAGGTTTTCATCTCCTTCCCGGGAGCCTCCCTGAGGGCTCTGTTTCCTGAGGGACAGGCTGTGTCCCTGGCATCCTCGAGCCCACGGACCTGGGTGCTCAGGGACAGGAGGTGGAGGCCAGCTCTGGGGCACAGGGCTGAACGGCAGGAGCTTACCTTTCAGAGCTCCCCTTTTCTTCCTGCTCCTGCTGCTCCTCCCTCTCGGCTCCACTTGACGCTGAAATGAGAGAAAAAGACAAGAAACTGTGGGGGCTGAGCCCCAAGGCTCCCTCTCCTCTCTCTGGACCAGCTGCAGACGCACAGCGTTTGTGAGCAAGATGACTGTCCACGCTGAACTCCTGGGGCTCTGGGGCGTTTCTTCCCTTTTGCTTCCTTTTGAAGGGGATAATTGAACACAAAACGGACATTTGCTGTCTTCCTTCTTGGAGGATCATAAGAAGGTCCCCATGTGGGACGAGCATGCATCTTCTGTCACTGTTCCTCTGCTCAAGAAACGCGCACATTCTCAGATGTACAGAATCTTGTGAGCTTCCTCAGGGAGGACTTTGCTTCCTGAGGCTACAGCCCCACTCCAGGTCCTGCCCAGAAGCTCTCGGGGGGCTCAGCTCTGCCCTCAGATCAACCACGACAGAGAAAAGGCCCGCCTGAGACCCCTGCCCCAGGAAGGTGGCCGGGGAACCAGTGCTCAGGGCCTGTCTTCCCACAGATCCCACTCAGCATCCTGTCCATGGCTGCTGGTCACTGGCCTGGGCACTTTCCCTGGAGCCCTCTACCACACCGGGACTCCTGCTCGGAGATCTTCAGATCGAAATCCTCATGCCCACTCTCACCCCCGCCCACCCAACCTGGCTTGTCCCTGGAAGGATGATGTTCTATTCTTTCCCATCCCTGGAGTCCCTCTAGTTGATTCAGAGAAGTGGAAATCACAGTAAAAAAGAAGAGAGACTCATCTTCTGGTGGGTCTCGGTCCAGGATTTCTTACCTTCCTGACGTTTCTCCTTTTGTAAGTTAGTTGTGAGGGCAGATTCCTTTTGGGGCAGGGAAAGAACAGGAGGAAGAGCCCCAGTCCATACAGGATGCGGAGGATGGTCCCAATCACCCAGGAAGCGGAACTGGAGCTCAACCAGGTAGCAACAATGCTTTTTAGATCTAAGATAGGAGTTTCCATATCTCAAATAGAGTTCTGCTCTCAGGCAACTGAGCACTGGGAGTGACTTGGAGATTAGAACCCCACGCCCTCATCATGGAACTGTGGCCGTGTCACAGGGGCTCCTGAGGAGGGAGGCGAGAGGAGGGCAGCCGATTGGACCACAGCCCCTCCGCCACCAACTGGCCTACAACTGCCTCCCTCCACCCTCCCGGGCCTTCTAGACCTTAGCTAGTTTTCTATGTCTTCCCCCTGGAAGCCAGATGTCACCCGCTTCCTTGCGTCTCCTGGATTCTTGGTTGGAACCCACCTATCTCGTGAAAGTCTGAAGTTCTCCCAGGAATTTGATCTAGTTCCCAGGGATGCACACCCTCATTCTCCTCTGTCCTCAACTCTGACTGTTGTTTTCCCCTCACTTATGGACTCTGTGTGCGTGTGAGGACACTGAAGTGCTGCTCTCTTAGCTGATCTCAATTAGACAATTCAGTGTTCTCGACTCTAGGCCCCACATCACACATGAGACCTCAGAGCTTCTTGATCTCGGAGCTGAAAGTTTGTCCCCTTTCACCTGCCTCTCCCTCTTCCTCCCACTCCACAGCCACTGGCCACCACTTTTCTTCTCTCTGTTTCTGTGAATTGACCTTTCTTTTGTTGTTTTTCGAGTTCACGTGTGAGTGACCCCAGACAGTGTCTGTCTTTCTCTGTCTGGCTTGTTTCGTTGAGCATAACGCTGGCCAGCTTCATCGATGTTGTGCAAATCTCAACTCCGTTTGTCCACATAACAATCTTTTGGTTTCGTCAATCTGGAAGTCCCACTTTATTTTATACTTACTTGGTTTTGAACATGAACGTTGTTATTATTTACATCAACGTTTGCCATCTTCACTCAGAACGACTCACCCAAAAATTGAAACAAATCATATATTATTTAACATGAGCATAATAAAAATTTAAGGAATTAAACCTCCCAATAATGGGTTTTATGTTAGTAGCATTTCTACTTCTGAAGTGAGAAAGCCTTCACCAAGACTTATGGGACACGCTGGACACACACACACGCCCACACGTACACAGGCATGGACACATTTGCACAGACCAATTCAGTATTTTGAAAGGAGAGAATTAAGCATATTCCCATTTTCTTTACTCTCTTATGTTGTCTTGACCCTATTTCTTCTTATTCTGCCTAAAATAGACAGTCTTCGGTTTCCAGAGTTTAGACGGCTGTGTGGCCCACCCCAAAGCCGGGCATGGCTCAAGTGAGCTCAAGTGCTGCTCTTTCAAGCGGACATTGGGGCTGGGTCCATGGCCCGGGTTGGAGTCCAGTCTCAAGTAACCCTTTCTGGTGTCCCTGGTTTGCCCTCCACGTTTCTCTTTCTCAGAGTTGGCCTTGCCTTCCCCCTCCTGCCCCCTCCAGGCCCCTGGAGCCTCAAGTCTTGCCTGAACCTGTAGAAAGAGGGCCCTTTAAGTCCTAGAGGAATTCCCTGGTGACATCAACAGACATCTCTTTTCAGTAAGAACCGGGGATTCACTTAGGGATTATACTTTTTGATCAACATGTCAATTTTTCTGACCTGTTGGACAGGTAGTGCTTAGATATACGATTTTATCGTTATTGCACAACTATACTTACACACACCTATGGGGAGATACTCTTTTACTTGATAATAAGGTAATCTTACTTATACCAAAAGAAGTATTGTGTAAGTTGTTCTTACTAGCTTAATCTGATAAATATGTTCCTGATTTATGAATATGTGTGATCACAGAAGAACTTGCTTCAGAGGAACGCTCTTAGCAGCCACCAAAATGATCTTTAATGTCTTTCTCAACAGTTAAAACAACTTTATTCTCTTAAGTCCAACAAAGACCTTTTTCTGGAGCTGGGACGGAAATTCCAGTCTACTACTTTGTTGCCTCCTGTCATGAAATGGTGTAGGGACAAATTAAGAAACACGTAGAGCATATCAAGCAAAGCGGCGGGCTTTCTGGGAAGTTATTATATTTACTTTTGATGTAAAAACACTTATATAGCAATTATGACATGTCAGGCATGGTTCCACTTAAAATATAGACCACTGAATGGTTTAATAGTTCGTGTGTGGCAGAAATAATATATATCTCTAGGATCTGATACAAGTAAGAGCGTTGCAGGTATCTCTGAACATGGAATTACTGTGAGGAATGGCT
This sequence comes from Equus caballus, assembly GCF_041296265.1. NCBI lineage: Eukaryota > Metazoa > Chordata > Mammalia > Perissodactyla > Equidae > Equus > Equus caballus. The sequence continues at coordinate 46,696,566 of NC_091704.1, forward strand.
CAACCCATAGCTCGGCATTCTGTCCAGGCATTCTTACCAGCACATTCCCAGTGGGTCACTCCTCACCAATACAGTCTGTGGACTCATCGCTTCAGAAGATGCTAAGCCTTTCAACCCGACTTTCCTGCTCTGATCAAGGTTTTCCTTCACTCTGCACCTTCTCCACAATTCTGTAACATCTTGACTGTGATTCAAAGTCCAATTCCATGAATGCCTCCTTTAAGAGCATTTCAGAGAACCTTGCAAAGTCCATATCTCCACATACTTCATTCCACTTCTGTTAAACCACTTTTAGCATTTGCTTGATAGCACATCCATCTATGGATGTGTCTGACTTGCCTCCTGGATAGCAGATTTTTGGAGAGCAGCAAGTATTTTGGACAGGTTCAAGCATCTTGGAGGAATGTTGAGATTCTGTGGGCACAGGAACACCACTTCCACACAAGGCCTAGGGAGGGTTTGAGCCATGTGACTTACTTGCCCAAGGTCATACGTCTAGTTTGTGGCAGAAGTAGGCCTATCACACAGTCCGTTGACTCTCAGGTCTGTGTTCTTGACCCCACACAGCTCAACACAATTTTGACCTGATTGTCCTTCTATGATAAGGATGGCCTTCCAATAAGCCAATAAGTAGACATTGGGCACTCAAACATGCCTACCGTAGCAACATAGGACTAAGGAAGAAATAAGGGAAGATGAAAAGAATCATCATGTATTTATTAATAGGCCACCAAATAGAATTTTTTAGCCTTCATCCTTATAATAAAGTACCATTTTGAAGAAATATCCTACTATTTTTCCTCATTTATGAACTGCAAATGATAGAGGTTGTCATTGGATCCGAACACAATGTATGTGTTCACTTTAGTGTCACAAATCTTCTCATCTTCACTGTGCTACATTCTGCTTATGATTCGTTTCTGAGTTGTGCATCTCTGTTCATGAAAGAGATTGTGGCTTTTCATGAAATGTGAGGTTCCTGGTCTCGTTGAGAGCTATGCCATGTCCTCCACCTTGGTCTCCCAGTTTGCCTGTTTCTTTGGTCCCAGCCTTCTCTGCTAGGAAGCGCAATGCTGATGTCTGCATTGCAATGCCTGGTAAACTCCAGCAAGGTGGAGAGAATGAAACAGGACGAGAGAAATCCACCAGCGCTACAGATAAAGAAATGAAAATTCTTGGGGAAATGCAAATGGACACAAAAACCTTTAAAGAGAGTTGAGTTCCTGAAGGCAAGGTTGTTTTCACATTCAAAAAATTTAATCATTATAACGGATCACATTAACTGAATGAGTGAGAAAATCCAATGATCACCGTAGCTTTGAAGAAGCAGTTGGTGCAATTCAGTATTTTAGATGACTTATTTTCCCCTCGCACCATATTCTTGACAATCCTAATTTGGCTTTCTTATATTTCACCAACTTCAAAACCTAACCCTGTTCGGTACTTGTTCTAGACCTCCGTGTCCATTTCTTGTGAAGACCTTAAGACTCCTTTTAAAGACACCCCACTATAGATTGCCTGAAGACTCTTTGGGTGACTACAGAAGTCAGTCTCTTCCAGGGAAGAGAGTAACGAAATGGGGCCTCAATCAGGCATTCCCAGGGAGGCCAGCTGTTGGAATGTCTCTGTGATACAGCCTGGGACCTCACGTTACTGCTAAGGAAAGCAGAAATGAAAGGAACACCACTCCGGTGGCCGGCAGCTACTCAGAGGAAGCGTCCACTCTGTGACTGCCTGGTGAGCTCATCCCACAGGTGGAGCTGCACCCAAAGCAGCAGCTGCCTCCTGGGATCTGCAGACCAGAGGGGGAGCCGTTCCTCCAAATGGGGACCCTGGGCTAGGACCCATGACTGTGATCAGTGAGTCCCCCTTTCAGGCTCTCCCGCACAAGAGTTCTGGGTCTGTCAGGGCCTCCTCACAGCCAGCTGCTCAGAGCGGGGACTGACATGACTCAGGCCTCACGCGTGTTCCCTGAATTGGCCTGCCTCCCAGCTTAGAGAAAGGATGAGGAGCGAATGTGTTTTAAAATGTAAATCAATCAGAAAACTCTCCCAGAAAACCTAATCCAACTGAAAGAGTGTGAATAGTTGAGAGGAACCCCTGGTATTAAATAAAGACCGCCCACCCCAAATTTAGGGAAATTGGATTATTTCCCTGACAATTTCCCTGACATGATGATTTCTATCTCTGTCATAACAGAAGACAGAAGTACAGGAAGCACTTGCTGCTCCGATATTAAGACGAGTTTCAGAAAGTTTCCCTTTTCTGTTCTATTGAATATTCCTTATTTCAGTAGGACCTGGAGAAGTGATAGGAAGGCGAGGAATACATTGATATTTTCTTGCTCTGTTCGGGTTCAGGGGATTCCGTTATCATTTAAGCTAGTGTTTCTCTGCCAATATTCAAATGAGAAACTGAAGTTGTCTGTTCATTGACAAATAATTTGGGTCCACAGCAACCATCAGTTTCTTCTTAATTCAAGTGGCCAACAGCCCATGCACTTCATTCAGGGGACCTGCTCCATAGGTGTGGACCTCTGTCTAATTAATGTTCTCTGGAGACGAATAGTAAAAAGCTTCTGAGAGGTTAAAGGTCAGGGGTCTCCTGTCCAAATACATTTTGACAGTGTTTTATTAAATGTGGTGACACCTGTCCCTCCCACGTCCTCGGCATCTGTGCCGTGCATTAGGCAATGGACTTTTCCTCAGGAAATGGCTCAAATCCAAGATATGGTGTTAGGTTTACTCTCTCTGCCCTGTTTCACCCTTTCAACCTCTAATGCATGTTGCATTTCCTTCTAAGATCCTGGAGGCGGGCCCATTTTCAAACCTTCGTTACTCATTCCCATTGATATTTACTGTGCAGAAAAGTTTAGGTTCACACAAAAACCTTCACAAGAAGTTCATAGCAGCTTTATTCATAAAGGGTAAAATTATCAAAATCAAAAAATGTCCTTCAACAGGTAAATGGTTACACTCTGGTGGTAGTTGCCTCCTTCCCCCACATCCCACCTAGGCCCACAGTGTCCCACCATCAGATGGTGACCCCACACACTCACCCCCGGCTCCGTTCCCCAGGAGGAGAAGGCAGGTGCAGGAGAGCAGGGCCCTGAGCTCCTCTGGGCAGAGGGGACAGGCCCAGAGCAGCATCTTTGCTCCCCACCCGCCCACCCTCAGAGCCTGGAGCACAGTCGTCATCGTCACTGCTGCTCCAGACTGTGACAAGGAAAGAGGGACGGTGACGCTGGGCCAAGAGGGATGTGCAGGCTCATCTCCATGGCAGCTTCAGCAGGGAGAGAAGAAGCTCCCCGGGGCAGCGTCATCTACTCCCACCAAGAACTCGGGGTGCAGGGCCAGCTTCCTCGCCCTCCAGACTCAGGGCCAGCCCTGCCCCACACTCCCCTCCCCACTCTGTGACCTGTCAACCTGTCTCTACACTTCCTGGAGCCTCTGCAAACCCCCTCCCTACAGCCGCACAAGTTCAAGGGCCAGAGAACGCAGGAGAGGACAGGCGGGGCCCATCCTGGGCTGGGCTCTTAGAGGTTTTGCTCATCTGGAAATATCCTAAAGCTTCCATTTGTTTTTGTAAGGATGGCATGATGGGGACTTCAGGAGCAATGAGGGAGTGAGGGTGAGGGCGGGTGAACCATGTTGCGGTCAGCCTCCCCCCATGGCCCTGCCCCTTCTGGAAGCCAAAGCAGACACTCAGGAAGGGCGGAGCCTCACCCCGTTTCTACCCCTAGCAGGGCACAGACAGAGGCCACCAGCTCTCAGGAGAAAAACCATGTATTTGAGGAAAATTGGGGTAGGAGGATGCCATTAGCACAGAGGGTGGGGTAAGGAGAAAAACCAGGTTTTCTGTGCCTCCACTTCCCCATTTGGGGAGATAAGCGTTCCTATGAGGACAGGTGTGTCAGGCACAGTCTACTCATCCCAGGAGACGCATATCTGAAGACAGCATGGCGGGTAATGGATTGGCTGAGGCAGCTGCCACCCTCAGCCAAGGCTGGCAGGGTTTGGCTGGGGACCGCGGCTGCCTGGATGGCAAGGTCCAGTTCCCATGGCTGTCTCTGATCCACTCCTCTTACTAGTACACCTGTGGTCCCTGGAGGTAGGTTGGGGACTGTCCTCTGTCATTGTTCTTCTCTGGTCTGGGGAGGAGGGAACTGTGTGGTAACAGGTATGTCCAGCTTCCCAGGCCTGAAATGGTTTTTACGATGCTTCGTCTGGGAGGCACGAAGTCCTTGGCGAATCCTAGTTTTTCTCCCGGGACGCAGACGAAGGATGTCACTGTCGATGGCGCCTGAACAGCCCCGCCATCCGACGCCGAGCTGTGTGTGACCCGTGCCTGGCTCTGGGCGGTGGCTGACGCGGGCTTGCCTTTGCAAGGGGATCCTCTGGTGCTTCCTCCTTGTTGGGCCTCAGGCAGGGCAGGAGGCGTCTCAACATTTTTCTGAAAGGGCTGTCGTGAAGAACCTCTTCCTTTTCAGGCAGGGCCTGGAGGGGTTTGGTCCCGAGGGTGTCTCCTATTCCCCCGACCTGGCTCCCAGACTGGGACCCTGACTCCCCCTCCAGTGTTGCCACCCCACGGCAGGGCTCTGGTGACACCCCACCCCCACTCTCCTCCCGAGGCTCATTCCTGGCCACTCCTGACCCCGGATTCAGGTGTAGTCGGCCTTGCTCGGCCCCCACGACAGTCCCACTCTGCCCATTTCTGTCCGAGAGGCTGAATGCGAAGATTGGAGAAGGCGGCCGGCCCTCCTGTCCCAAGAGAGAGGCTTCCGAGGGCCCACTGCCTTCTCCAGGAAGGGTCCCTCCCAGGGCCTTCTGATCTTCCTCACACACAGGTGAGGGAGCAGGGAGGGGACGGGCCAGGCTGGGAACTGATGCTTTTGTTGTCAAAGTCTTATGTTTCTCTCCTGGAACGGGCTCAAGAGGATTTCCCAGGACCTCATCAAAGTCGGCTTTCAAGTGGGAGTCAGAATCACAGGTGGCTGAGGGGGGAAAAAGCGACCCTGGAAGGGCCAAGGGTTGAGCCTCACATGCTTTCAGATCTGCAGGCCCCAAGGACAGGACGGGTAGGCCCCAGCGGAAATTCAGCCCAGACATGATACCGTGTGCTTCGAGCATCTGAGTGGTGCCTGGATCATCTTGTTCTTTTTCCCAGACCTCCCTTTGTATTCTTTCCGTGATTTCTATCTCAAGCAGCTTCTGGACCTCAGGGTTGGCAAGTGAGGGGCTCTCCGTCTCTCCCTCCCTATTTGTGGGGCCTCCCCAGAATGAGGCCACTGGTCGGTGGCAGGACAGGTGCCCTTGCTGGGACTCGAAGTGTGATGGCACGGGGAAGAACAAGACCTTGATCACGTTCCACCGGGAGAAGAACTCAAGGCGACACCTTGCGTAGCTGAGGCCTGAGTTGGTAGGTGGGAAACAGGAGTGACCTGGAGCTGTGCTCATGGCAATGGTGCCCAGTGGGATTCTGGTCAAGTCAGATAGAGGTTCTGCTGGCAGGGTGGAGGCCAGAGTTAGAGCAGGCTGGGTCAGAGGAGCCAGGAAAAGTGCTGGGGTCATGGCAAGAGGAGCACCTTCCACAGGTTTCCCGCATGGCTGCTGGGCTCTGGCAGATGCTGTCTTGCACACCTCCCCAGGGGAGTCTTGACATGATGAGCAATGGAAGCATCCCTTGGAAGACAGCCTCTCCGGGGAGCTGCGGGAGACAGGAGGCACAAGCTGCAGCCAGGAGCAGAGGGGCCCGGGACAGCAGGGCAGTCCAGGCTGGGGTGGCCCCTTGAGACCCATGGCCCTCCCTGGCCCATCTTCCACTTCACCGAATTCTCCTGCTGTCCCTCACCCCAGGCCTTTTGCACCCCCTGCCCCAAGGCTCCCCTCCCAGCTCAGCCCCAAGCTGCCTGTAGCCCTGTGGCCACATCAGAGACTCTGGGAGGAAGAAGTCCAGGAGAGAAGAGGAAGATTTCTTACCTTTGAGGATGCGACATCGGGCCTTGCACTTCTGCCAGGCCCTTCCAGCCAGCTCTGTAAGCTAGAAATCAGGACACTGGGTCACAGCGATGAAGGGGGGGGCCGAGGGCTCTTACAGGAGGCTGCATGCAATGTGCCTTTAGGGGAGACCGTTTGAGGTCAGACTCGGGAGCCCAGGCACCTGTGTCCAAGGCCACGGGATCCCTGATGGGGCTGGAAAGGCTGCTGATGGGTTGAGATTTGTCATTGACCAAGTGCTTCCACCTCCACCACAGCCCACATGCCCCTGCTGGGCAACAGCCATTTCCAGACGCCTGTTGGCCTGGGCCTTGGTTCCCAGGACAGACTCTGGCAAGTATCTGGGTTTTCATCTCCTTACTGGGAGCCTTCTGGGAGCCTCCCTGAGGGCTCTGTTTCCTGAGGGACAGGCTGTGTCCCTGGCATCCTCGAGCCCACGGAGCTGGGTGCTCAGGGACAGGTGATGGAGGCCAGCTCTGGGGCACAGGGCTGAATGACAGAGGCTTACCTTTCAAAGCTCCCCTTTTCTTCCTGCTCCTGCTGCTCCTCCCTCTTGGCTCCACTTGACGCTGAGAGGAGAGAAAAAGCAAGAAACTCTGGGGTCTGAGACTCAAGGCTCCCTCTCCTCTCTCTGGACCAGCTGCAGACACGCAGCGTTCATGAGCAAGATGACTGTCTACACTGAATTCCTGGGGCTCTGGGGTGTTTCTTTCCTTTTAAACATTTTTAAAGTGGATGATAGAACATGAAATGGATATTTGGTGTCTTCCTTCTTTGAAGAACATAAGGAAGAATTTTCTATGTGAGACCTACCATGGATTTCTTTCATCACTGTCGTCTGCTCAAGAAACACGCACATGCTCAGACCTACAGAAGCTTCTAAGCTTGCTCAGGGAGGACTCTGCTTCCCGAGGCCCGAGCTCCACTCCAGACCCTGCTTGGAGGCTTTTGGGGGCTCAGCTCTGCCCTCAGATCAGCCACGATAGAGGAAAGACCTGGTCAAGATACCTGCCCCGGGAAAGCGGCTGGGGAACCAGTGTTCAGGGCCTATCCTCCCACAGATCCCACTCAGCATTCAGGCTATGCTGGTCAGTGGACTGGGGATTTTCCCTGGAGCCTTCTACAACACCAGGACTCCTGCTCCGTGATCTTCGGATGGAAATCCTTGTGCCCACTCTCACCCCTGCCCGCCCGGCCTGGCTTGTCCCTAGAAGGATGATGTTCTATTCTTTCCCATCCCTGGAGTCCCTCTAGTTGATTCAAAGAAGTGGGAATCATAGTAAAAAAGAAGAGAGACTCATCTTCTGGTGGGTCTCGGTTCAGGATTTCTTACCTTCCTGATGTGTCTCCGTTTGCAAGGTGGTCGTAAGGATGGATTCCTCTGGAGGGAGGGAAGGAACAGGAGGAAGAGCCCCAGTCCACACAGGGTGGGGAGGATGGTCCCAATCACCCAGGAAGCGGAACTGGAGCTCAACCAGGTAGCAATAAAGCTTTTCAGAAACACGAGAGGATTCTCCATGTCTGAAACGCAGTGCTGCCCTCAGGCAACTGAGCTCTGGGAGTGGCTTGGAGATTATTACCCCAGGCCCCCCATGACATAACTGTGGTCTTGTCACAAACGGCTCCTGATGCTGGGGAGGGGACAGCAGGGGAGCAGGCTGGACCACAGCCCCTCCCCCACCAACTGGCCTCCAACTGCCTCCTTCCACCCTCCCGGGCCTTCCAGACCTTAGCTAGTTTTCTATTTCTTCCACCTGGAAACTGGATGTCACCTGGTTCCTTGTGTCTCCTGGATTCTTGGTTTGAACCCACCTATCTCATGGCCTTTGAAAGTCTGAAGTTCCCCCAGGAATTTGATCTAGTTCCCAGGGATGCACACCCTCATTCTCCTCTGTCCTCAACTCTGACTGTTGTTTTCCCCTCACTTATGGACTCTGTGCGTGTGAGGACACTGAAGCGCTGCTCTCTTAGCTGATCTCAATTAGACAATTCAGTGTTCTCGACTCTAGGCCCCACATCAGACATGAGACCTCAGAGCTTCTTGATCTCGGAGCTGAAAGTTTGTCCCCTTTCACCTGCCTCTCCCTCTCCCTCCCACTCCACAGCCACTGGCCACCACTTTTCTTCTCTCTGTTTCTATGAATTGACCTGTCTTTTATTGTTTTTTGAGTTCACATGTAAGTGACACAGACAGCATCTGTCTTTCTCTGTCTGGCTTGTTTCATTGAGCATAATGCCCTCCAGGTTCAACCACGTTGTGCAAATCTCAACTCCATTTGTCCACATAACAGGTTTTTCGTTTCATCAATCCAGAAGTCGAACTTTATTTTATACTTATTTGATTTTGAATATTGAAGTTCTTACTCTTTCCATCAACCTTTGCCATCTTCACTTAGAACAAGTGACACAAAAATTCAAACTAATGATTTATTATTTAAAATAAGTATAATAAAAATATAAGTAATTAAGCCTCCCAATAATGTGTTTTATGTTAGTAGCATTTCTACTTCTGAAGTTAGAAAGCCTTCACCAAGACTTATGGGACATTCTGGACACACACACACAGACACACACACAGACACAGACAGACCCACATGTACACACGCATGGACACATTTGCACAAACCAATTCAGTATTTTGAAACCAGAGAATTAAGCATTTTCTCATTTCTTTAAATCTTTTATATGTTGTGTTGACCTGATTTCTTCTTACTCTGCATAAAATAGATAGTCTTCACTCTCCAGAGTTTAGACGCATGTGTAGCCCACCCGGAAGCCGGGTGTGGGTCAGGTGAGCTGAAGCTCTGACCTTTAGAGTGTACGTTGGTGCTGGGTCCATGGCCCGGGTTGGAGTCCAGTCTTTAGCAGCCCTTTCTGGTATCCCTGGTTTGCCCTACACGTGTTCTCTTTCTCAGAGTTGGCCTTGCCTTACCCCTCCTGCCTCCTCCAGGCCCCTGGAGCCTCAATTCTTGGATGTACCTTAGAGAGAGGGCACTCTGAGTCCTAGAGGAATTCCCTGGTGACATCGTTGGACATCTTTCTGGCAGTGGGAACTGGAGATTCCCTTAGGGATTGATCTTTTGATCACTACGTGGTTAATTTTTCTAACTATTTGGAATACTGGCTTGAAAAGAATCTATCTTCTCTGTTGTTCATAGCGTTTCACACAGCTTTCATGGGAATGAGAGCATTTGAGTTCATTTGCCTGTACTGTCATCAATGCACACGTTCAAGAGCACGCCTTGGGCATCTACTGTTGGGGTGTTTTTTTGTTTTTCTTTTTGAGGAAGATTAGCCCTGAACTAACATCTGCCACCAATCCCTCTCTTTTTGCTGAGGAAGATTGGCCTTGAACTAACATCTGTGCCCATCTTCCTCTGCTTTATATGTGGGACGCCTGCCACAGCCTGGTTTGCCAAGCAGTGTGTAGATCTGCACCTGGAATCCGAACCGGTGAACCCTGGGCCACCGAAGCAGAATGTGCGAACTTAACCGCTGCACCATGGGGCCGGCCCCTCTACTGTTGTTTTCATGTGTCTTCAGCCTCTTCATGCCTTGTGATATTTTTCCTGGGACATGACAGTCCCCAGTGTGAACAACTAAGGTACCTGGGGAGCATGAAGCGTGCCAATCTGGACAACTAGGGCCAATGGGGACCGTGGTGGGTCCTGCTTTCTGCTTCAGTTGCAGGGGGACTGAGAGGTGGGCCTCATCTTGACCCAGAAAATCAGGCTTGGGCACGCAAGGAGTCACCTTCCAATATGCCTGTGTGAGATCATCTGTATGGTCTCTGCCCCCAATTCCTGGCACAGAGCTCCCGAAACCTTTGTAATTTCCTAAGAGATAAGAGCACTGTGGCTACCTTTTGTTCTATTATGTGGTTTTTGACCCTGCTTACTGACCGAGTGCTCCTGAATCCCCTGTCAATTCCTGGATGACAGTCCCGTCTTTCGTTCTAATGAGGAGACTCTAGGAAGGCGCCTGGGTAGCTCCTGGATGAGCACTGGTCACCAGAAAGACCAAGCCATGAGTAGAAACTGGAAATTTTTAGTACCACCTCTTATTATCTTCATTGGGGAGAAGGGCTGAAAATGAAGAGAATACTGATCATGCCTACATAAGGAAGCCTCTGTAAAATTTCTAATGTACACAGTTTGGGGAGCTTCCAGGTGGGTGAACACCCACTTTCCAGGAGAGTGACACACCCCAACACCATGGGAGCAGAAGCTCCTGTGCTCTGGACCCTCCCAGACCCGGCCCAATGTATCTGTTCATCTGGATGTTCATCTGTCTCCTTTAGCATATCCTTTAATAAACTGGTTAATGTAAATAAGTGTTTCCCTGAATTCTGTGAGCCACTCCAGCAAATTAATGGAACCCAATGAGGGGTCGTGGGAACCTCTGATTTCTAGCAAAGTCAGACAGAAGTTGTGGGAACCCTGGGGACCTACTATTTGTGATTTACGTCTGAAGTGGGGTGGGAGCAGTTTTGTGAACCTGAGACCTTAACTTGTGGGATTTGACACAACAGTGTCAGAATAGAGTGAAACTGCAGGACGCCCAGTGCACATTCGGAGAATTGCTTGGTGTGGTGGAAAAAAACCCCACCAGTTTGATGACTGTAAGTGTCACAAGTGAACTCTTCTGTGTAAAAGTAGGGAGACATGCAGGAAGTGGAGAACTGAGATTTCCCTACTCAGGAGGGGAAGACTGCGTTTTTCTAACACAAACTCCCACCAGCCGCTGCTCTGCAAGGAGGAGAGCTCTGTGTGTGAGAACAGGAGCTGGAGAGGAGAGAGAGCTGGCCACATTAGCTCCACAGTTAGGTGAAAGATTTGTTTTAGGAGCCATGCCTCTTCAAAACCTGGGCTCCCTTTTCTGGAGAAGAAAAGGACCACGTGGTTCCGGTGGGGTTCTCTGAGACACTGGTTTTCTGTGTGCATGTTTTCATCAATATGTGTCTCCATCACAGACTTGACTCTGCTGACACAAATCTTAACTGCTGTCCATCCAGCTGCTCAACCAGTGTGTCTACGACAAAGACAGTGACTCTTCCCTGGGCTAGCCCCTCCCCCGTGGGTGCTGCAGATGAAATGGACCCTTCCCCACACTGCTCGGCCCATCATAGCTCCCTGGGGGCTGTTTCAGGCTGGGACACCCTCTTTGAAACTCTGCGTCTCATCCTAGATGGGCAGACCTGGGTGCCTTTTGGCTTCCTTGCTCTTGTCACTCCAGATTTTACTCTCATTCACAGCTAATCCTCAGAGTGCCATGAAGACCCTTCTTCCTGCATTGAACAAGCCCCCGGTCTTTGGGAATCTCTAGGGTCTTGGAAATTTTCCTGGGCTCTGGTATGGGCTTGACTCAAAGCTTTGCTCTCCCACATATTTCCATTGCTGGGAGGGAGAGGAAAGAAAAACAGCCTCAGAAAAGCAGAAGGAATTTCTATTGGGCAGTGCAGCTTTTTTTTACTGTATTCATTGATCACTCTTAAGTACATAAAACAAACAAACATACCCGCACAGACATTGCACAGCATGAAGGTGAGGTTTCTGCAAACAACGTTCACATTGCAAAAATCCTTCCTGGAAGTCCCCCACGGGGTTTACCTTTCACTTCATTGGCCAGAACTTGGTCATATCCCCAACCCTAACTCAAATGCCACAACAGGCGGACCGGGTGACCATGCTTCATTTAGATTAGTGGTCCTCAGGCCAGCAGCAGCAGCATCACCTGGGAACTTGTTAGAAATACGTGTTCTTGAGCCTCACCTAAACCTACTGAATTGGAAACCTCAGTGGGTGTGGGGAGGAGCCAAGGATGTGGGAATTTAAAAGCCCTCTAAGTGATCCTGATATATACCAAAATTTGAGAATCACTGGCTTAGATCTATCATCGTTCATCCTGAGCCTGGGGAGGGCCCCACCTACCTGAGAATTTTACCTCCTAGAATAAAATCAGAATTCTAGGAACAAAGGAAGAAGAAAATCATGCTATTGGGTAGGTATCACCCTTCTATTATTTCCATTTAAAGATCACTAATTATATTATTTGTCAGTTCATTTTCTTACCTGACTCCCTGACCCACCTGAAAGCTTCTTGGGAGCATGAACTTTGTCTTTTATTAGTGTTTCTGTCCATAGAATAATAGAAGGCACTCAATCAATGTTTGCTGGATGAATACATATTAAAGTGGCCTCTTCTTTCTGATCGCCCATACCCTTAACAGCTGCTTCCTGCTGCCTTCCACTCAAGGAGCATTTTTCACATCAGCTCATCTTAGTGAGCCAAGAGCTGTCTCTTCCAGGGGGTCTGAGAACAATTATTCCTTTGCACACGGATACAAGTGGAAACTCTGGCTTTCCAAATGTGTGTTGGAACTTTATGTGCATTCGTTTTTGTCCAGGGGTGTCCTGAGAGAGAGCGCTGCTCTACAATAGCACAGAACCGAATATGTTGATGGTTGAGCTGAGTTCTGGCTGTCGACTCCTGACTGGCAATCCTTCTCAGAGGCAGCTGTGTCCTCTGAGTCAAACATGACGTAGAAATAAGCCTGCAGGCTTCATCTACAGCAAAAGCAGCATCCGAGGCAATGGCAGAGCAGCAGCATTCATTTTATTCTGCCCGGCATAGTGACCTTGACAAGGCTCCTGGGCTTTCTGAAGCCACTTGTACAAGGTAGGACCAAAATGATTGCAAGTGACAGAAACCCAAATGCAAAACGGTGAAGTTAAAGGGAAGGGGAGAAGACTTATAGGCACATATAACTAAGAAGTCCTGGGGTATAGTCTCAGTTTCAGCTGCAGCTGGATGCTCAGACAACGTCCTCAGGAAGCTTCTCTCTTCATGGCACAACTGGGTGTCTTCTACTTGGCTTCATTCCCAGGCAAGCTTCCACAAAACAAGCCAGGAGTCGCTGCAGATGGATATCCCATCCATTTAGTACCCAGAGCAGGAGGCAAGCTCCTCTTTTACAAAAGCGGCAGCAAAAGTCCTGCGGCTGCCTCTCCTGGTCCTAACTTAAGTCATGTGGACACCTCAGTACAATCACGGGGACCGATTGCTTAGGATGATAGAAGTGCCCAGCTTGGAGAGGCGGAAGTGGGTCAAGTGAGGGTCAGTCTCACGGGCCATGTGGCTGAGACTCCCATGTAAAATCACAGGACTGTTACCAAAGGAGGGGGAACGGCTGTGGAGGGGGCAAATCCACGCGTGCCCAGTCTACCACTCTTCCTTACGTTGAGTCTCTGAGCAACACTTCCTGAAAAAGGCACCCGCATACATGCAGAGCTGGGTATCACTTTCCAAAACAAGGAAGAAAATGAAGTGCCTCCTAAAGACAAACAGTGCAGATCCTTTCTCTTTCCCACTGGCTTGAAACAGCTCTCAGCCCTACTGAGCAGGGCTGGGGGGGATGGCACCAACAACCTCACTGTCTGTAATTTAATCCTTCAGAGCATCTGCCCCGAACATGCAGCTCAGCGAACACCCGCCTCTCTCCCCAACGGTTTCTTGGCCTGCTTGGCCTGTCTTTTGTAATCATCAGTTAACATCTGTGATATTTTATGTGTGGCAGGAAAGATTTTTTTTTTTCTCCTTTACCCTTCTTCCTCTTGGGGTTGAATAAAAAATAGATTAGAACAACATCATGAGGCAGACATGCTTCTTAACATAATAACCTATAGATTTGTTAAACTGGGAAGTGTCAAAGGTTTGGATACCTCCCTCTGCCACTCCCTGAGGGCAGGCCCTTTCGGAGGCCTCTCCTGCTCTCTTTTTCCAGCACTCTCCTGGCCCAAAGCCCTGGAAGAAGCCAAAGGACTGGATTCAAACTGAAGGAGACGGCAAAGATGGGAAGGGCAGGGGGAGCCGCAGTGGAGAGGTAGAGGCGGTAAGAAATCCAAGAGGGTAGAAAATGAAAGCACGAGGTCGCTTTGCTGTCTTCTAGGGTGCCTATGTGTGTTCCATCTGCAAGTAGACGATGCTGCTATATGTGGAGATACAGTCTTTAAACTGATGACAAAATCAAGGACCTAGCCCATCCCCCGCCTAGCTTTGGCCAAAGTGTGAGAACTAATAGGACAACACCACTGTGGACAGCAAAGGAAAAGACGTAATCTTCTTCAAACAGTTCCAAACTGAGGTTTGCCATGCCAAGGAGGAGAAGTAGTGGGGAAGCTGGTAAAACAGGGCGGAGAGGCCACCCCCAGATCTCCAGTGCCCCATGGGCCCTCTAATGGACGTTATTCCAGACTCCGGGTCTGTGCTGCATGAGCACATCCATTTGTAGTGTGAACCACACAGCTGCTTCCTTTCCCACACGGGGGTAAACCGATGGGATCGCATGTCTATGTACATCAAAATCATTCACCTAGAACATTGCAAAGCGTAATGCATCAGAAAAAGGGATATTTTGCTGATTTTAAAATCTCAGTGAATTCATTTCTCAAATAAATATATTTTTTCTCTTCTGTTGAACCTGTAACCCTCCCCTACAAGTGTATATTATAAGTGCTTTTCAAGGAACTCACTGTCTTCCTAGCAATTAAGTGGAAGCTGACTTTTCTATGTCTGGGTTCCTTCCTATGGGACCCTTGCTTTCCCCCTACTGACCCCAAAGACTCATTTGATTTTCCTCCTTCCCTCCTCACTGCTGCTGCTTTCTCCGTGTTTTGTGTCTGTGTTGATCAGAGTTGTTAGTAGCCAACAAGAAGCTTCTCTAGCTAGTTTATGCAGAAAGGGATTAATTAAAGGTATTAGGTAGCCTTATGCATTTCTGAGAGGACTATGGAGGGCACCAGTCTTGGATTAGGGAACCACCCCAGCAAACTCTTCTAACAACTACTGCCACTGCAGAACATTCAGCATCTCTGACCAGGATTCTCTTTATAACCCTGGGAGTGCTATTCACATTGTAGACATCTTATATTTGTTTATTACAATTTCCCGCAAATGGTGTCTTATTCTAATATATCAGTATGCTAATGACAATTTTTTTTACAGATGGAATTAAAGTGCTTTAGGCAGCATTACGTTTCTTTTTCTAATTAATACAAAGATGCTGTATAGGTTAGTAGTAATCATGCCCATGACATCAAATATTAAACAATAGAAACCCCACCACAGTTGTTCCAGAAGAACCAAAAACCCCCACAATGGTGCTTTCCAGAAGACAGAGTCTCCTAGCCCTCAGCCAGGGCCTTACTTCTAACTTGAGGTCTCACCCAGGTGGGTGATCTCAGGAACCCTAGCTGCACAGGAGTCTAGTAGTTGTAGCTTCTCCAGCCCCTGCATCCAGGAGTGTGTGAATGTTGTTCTGCAACCCAACCTATGGGGCGGTCTCTGAGATTTGCAGTGGAGCACATCGTGTCCCCATGCTCTCCCTTCTTCGCTGCCACTGAAGAAAACCACTCCGCCTCTAATCTTTAAAAGGTTCTGCCGATCCCTATGGTGAAAATCTGAGCAGCCATGCAGAAGGCAGAGATTTGGGTATCAGCAAAAATATCCCTCTTTATGGTGTATTATGCTTTGCAATTTACTAATTGAATGCTGTACGTGTGGGGAACCAGAATTGGCCACCCCAAAATATGTCTCTCCGGCTTGATTATTTTTAAGAACAAAAGACTCTGAAAGAAACTTTGATCTTCCCCCTACCTGCCTAAAAGAATTTAAGATAAAAGGCCTGTCCCCAGGACAGGCCATCACCATAGATAATTGGGTATAGGTAGACTGTGAGTGTCCTCGCTAAGCCTATTCTTATATACCAAACATTTGCTTTTCCATTTCCATGTGAATTGCCTTTCTCCCCTTTGAAGCCTCAAACCACTACTCCCAACCCCTTCCTTTGTCTTTAGCTGAAGATGGTATTTAAGATGAGAGCCTCTGCCATTTTGTTAAGTTGCTCAGTTTTCCTGAGTGTCTCTCATGTATACATGTTATAAAGCTTTGTTTGATTTTCTCCTGTTATTCTGGCTCATGTCAATTTAATTTGTAGCCCAGCCAGAAGGACCCAGAGGGTAGAGGATTTGTCTTCCTCCCCCAAGTATGATACAAGCTACTGAAAATCTCACACAGCACTCTCTGTATTACCTCTTCAGTCTACATAGAAACACAAATGGAGCTTCTGGCCCTTCTAGGTCATCTGAGCACACACATTAATAATCTACCACTCCCCAAATCTGACACCTCATCCAAATGACAGTAAAGGAAAAGAATGGAAGGGAGGTGTCAACAACTAAGGGATTACAGAGGCGTGAGAAAGGAGGAAGCTGCTGACTTGAATGTACAGCATTCAAGGAGGGTTTGAATCCCAGGAGGAAGTCTGAAGCCCCTCCTTGTCAAGTGGTCAAGCTCTCCCTAACAAGCAGCACAATGCAGCTGCTACATCTACTGACCTGCCACACTTCCATAGGCAGCAAGAAAACAACCAGCTCAAGTAGATGTAGATAATTTATTAGTTACAGCACAGTAAACAGTGTGAACCCCAAGTTCACATCAGGACCCCTTGCCCCCAAGCCTCAGGAGGGTGATACGGAGCTGGCAGAGGTGAATACTGCCCACACGGAGGTCCATGTCACACAGCTGAAGAAACCCCCAATTGTATAAGGTAACTGCTGGTGACCCTGCCCCACCTGTGCCCCAGAGGAAGACAGTATCCTCGTTATACTGGTAGGGAAACAAAACTGGCCCAGAGAGACACATTATCTCCCACTTCCAAGGGCATTCACTATGCAGACACTCTTGAAAAGGTTATTCGGACCAAAGCTGTCATAAAATGTATAGAATTATTACTTCCCAAGGAGGGGGTTTTCTGCCTACTGCAAGACATGCCAATGGGGCAATGTCTGACCACTGCTGCAGCCCCAGGGGTGGCTTGGTGGGGAGTCTTAAGCTGGTACCTTTGCAACCCCTCAAATTTCAGGACCAATGTAGGGGATTTCCCCTGATGAGTTTTAAGGCTTCTTTTGGGGGCTTATTGATGTGCCAGGAAGTTATGAAATGAGGGTCAGCCATATAAGATAAATCATAGAGAGGCTGAGCAAAGGTTTGAGGACAGACAGGAGTCACTAGGTTGCAATGACATGGGTGAGGCGCTGAGTAGTGTTGAAGAGAAGTTCTGGAATTCCGCACAGCCAGCCTAGCCCCTGGGCAGGGGTAATGACTCAGCTCCCACTCACTTCCTGGGTCCTTGACTAAAGCCCTTTAATGAAAAGCCCCTTATTCTTGTCCAGTTGGCCCCTTCAAGTCAGGCCCTGTCTCAGGGGATCTCCCGATCCTCTCTCTTCCCCAGAGATTTACACCTTTTAGAATTAAGGTAGATAAAGGGTGAGAAACAAATTACGGGTATGGAACAGAATGTAAACCTTACCAGCCTTGACAGTGTGAAAGTAAAATTACAGATGCCAGAAATTGGGAAGTAAAGCATGGAGAGAAGAGTTTAGGGGAAAGACAAGCTTTTTGGCTCTTAATAAAGGGAGAAGTCAAGAAGGTACTGCTTAAAATCGTTGTAACAAGAAAGAGAGATTTAAGTCCATTACTTAATGCTAAAACACTAGTAACCAATAGAGAAGTTAAAAATAACGATATACCTCAACTGAAACAGGAGTGTAGCGAGCTAAATCCTTATCATTCATAACAGGATGTCAAAAGATAATGCCTAAAGTTGACAAACCAAGAAATAGTAGTGTAAACATAGTATTTAGACACGCAGAGGTAACTACTTAAAAACCAAAACCAAGGGGCTGCCTCTGGGTAACAGAGAATATTGCTGGTACACAGGAATAGGTGTACAATGCTGTAGAATTTAATTTTTTTTTTGTCATGTGCCTATATTACTTTTTTAATATGTTAAGCAATTTTAAGAATTATAAAGGGGACTAAGTTATCTCCCCTCTCCTCCTGTATGGTTCCATAAATAAAATGTTTCTTCAGTGGCCGGCCCGGTGGCACAGCAGTTAAGTTTGCACGTTCCACTTCAACGGCCCACGGTTCTTGGGTTTTGATCCTGGATGCAGACCTACGCACCACTTGTCAAGCCATGCTGTGACAGGAGTCCAACATGTAAAGTAGAGGAAGATGGGCACGGATGTTAGCTCAGGGCCAGTCTTCCTCAGCAAAAAGAGGAGGATTGGCAGTAGTTAGCTCAGGGCTAATCTTCCTCAAAAAAAAAAAAAGTTTCTTCAGCTTCTTTTCTTCTTCTCTTATCCTTGGTAAGACTCATCAACCTAGCTCACTCTTCCCAGTTTCACAAGCACTGATTTTAAGGATGTTCAGTGTGTCAAACACCTTTAAGGCTGAACCAAATGCCTGAGACCCAAATGACGAATTTCCATCTTTTTTTTTTAATCTTTTTGTTTTGTTTTGCTTTTTGTGGGTTTTTTTTTTTTTTTTTTTGAGGAAGGTTAGCCCTGAGCTAACTACTGCCAATCTTCCTCTTTTTGCTGAGGAAGACTGGCCCTTAGCTAACATCCGTGCCCATTTTCCTCTCATTTTTATAAGTGGGATACCTACCACAGCATGGCTTGCCAAGAGGTGCCATGTCCGCACCCAGGATACGAACCAGCGAACCCCCGGCCACCTAGAATCAGAACGTGCGCACTTAACTGCTGCGCCACCAGGCTGGCCCCAAGGAATTTCCATCTTATTTATTTATTTATTTACTTACTTATTCATTCATTCATACATTCATTCATTCAATATATATTCCGGGACTGCCTAATATGCACTGGGCAGTGGGGATATAATGGTGAAGTTGACAGATTAAAACATTGCCTTCAAGGAGATTACTGTCCACTAGGAGAGCAGCCTGATTATTTAATTATACACATATGCTCACTGTGATAAGACCTATGAAGTAAAAATAAAAGTCCAGGGAGCCATGAGAGCCAGGGGCCGGGGGCGCTGCTAGGCAAAAGGGGAACTCGAACTTGTTTAAACTGCTGTTTCTGTACTTTGGGGCACTCACAGCTTAACATGATCTTAACTAATACAACCGTCTCAGGTACAACGCTATCTGCCTCGCCGCACCTTGCAACGTTTTCTTCTCTTTGGGCTTTGCCACCTCCCTGGGGCTGTATCTGGGAAGAAAGGCAGAATTCCCTCTGCTTCCAGGGTTTCTGTCTACCCCCAACCACCTCCATCCCTGCTGAGCCCAAGGTCCTCTCTCAGGAATCCATCAACCTCCATGCACCCAGCGCATCTACTCCACCTACTCCAGTCAGAGGGATGTCTGTGGAGTCCAGAGAGTGGGAGCATTGCTTTTTACACTCCTTTCCATTCCCTCCAGTACAAAACTGTTTTAAACTCAAAGGCTGAACTGAATGTGGAAGAGGATGGTAAAGATGCTATAGTAAATACAGGGCAAACAGATTAAAATTACCCTGCCCTAATTTTGTTTGTTTGTTTCTTTTGGTGAGGAAGATTGGCCCTGAGTTATCTTGTGTGCCAATCTTCCTCTATTTTGTGTGTGGGACACCACCACAGCATGGCTTGATACAGCGGTGTGTAGGTCCACACCCAGGATCCAAACCCATGAACCCCAGGCTGCCAAAGCAGAGCATACAAACCTAACCACTATACCACAAGGCTGGCCCCAAATGACAAGGCTAATTCTACTTTCTTTTTCCCTTTTTTTTTTTTTTTGGTGAGGAAGATTCACCCTGAGCTAACATCCATTGCCAATCTTCCTCTTGTTTTTACTTTTTTGGCTTAAGGAAGATTAGCCCTGAGCTAACAGCTGTGACAGTCTTCCTCCGCTTTGTATGTGGGATGCCTCCACAGCATGGCTGATGAGTGGAGCAGGTCTGCACCCAGGATCCAAACCCGCAACCCCCAGGCCACTGAAGCAGAGTGTGTGGAACGTTAACCACTTGGCAACAGGGCCAGCCCTATACCCTGCCCTATATTTTTAAGGGTGATAATTCACAATGGATAAGAAATACCTATAATAGTAAACATTTATTGTTGCTTTTATCATTTAATTTTTTATATCAGGTATATATTTATTCTGTTAAAAAAAATTCAATTGGTCAAAATGGAAAAGAAAAACCATTAACACTGGTATAATGATGATAACCCCATTCTGAAGCCAGTATCCAATCTAAATAACCTGAGGCCCTCCTCCCCACCATGTTAGAAGGTGGCTCCAACCAAAAATGGAGTTGGCAAAGCACACTCTTGGTGGCTTCCTCCCTGCTGACATCACTCTTTTTCTTCCCTTCTAGATTCTGACTCCTGCCCCAGGGACCAATCCCATTAGTCCCTGTTAACATATATTTTTAAATTTTTAAGCACTTTCTTCAGAGTATAAAAATGTATATAGTTGGACGTACATTATATGTAACAGGATTTCATAACACTGAACAATCTTAAAAGAGCATATTTTCTTGCACTTAGACTTATAATGATCCCAAGGAGTTAATAGAGCCATTGAGTATTCCTCTAAAGCAATGGTTCCAAACCAGCGCCATTTTTGCGCCCCAGGGAGCATTTTGCAATGTCTGAAGACATTTTTGGTTGTCACAATTAGAGGAAGGGGCGCTCCTGGCATGTAGTGGCAGAGGCCAGGGATGCTGCTAAACATCTTGCAATATATAGCACAGGGCCCACAGCAAAGAATCCTCAGGCCCCAAATGTCAGTAGTGCTGAGATTGAGAGACCCCGCTTTAGAGTTTTAACACGTTGTTTTTATTGAGGTGTAATTTACATTCAGTAAAAATGTACCCTTTTTGTATACTGTTCTATGAGGTTTTGTCATTTAAATTTGTGTACATCTTGCATGTTTAGTAGATACGGAACATGACCATCTTTGTGTTTCTATTTTTTGTGTTTGGTTTGGTTTTGTCTGGATGTATCCCTGTAAGTCAGGGAGAACCCTGCTCCATGAGGGGAAAATCAGACTTGGGACTGAGCTTATATGGAATGACTTTTTTTTTGAGGGAGATTAGCCCTGAGCTAACATCTGCTGCAAATCCTCCCCTTTTTGTTGAGGAAGACTGGCCCTGAGCTAGCATCCGTGCCCATCTTCCTCTACTTTATATGTGGGATGCATACCACAGCATGGCTTGCCAAGCGGTGCCATGTCCGCACCCAGGATACAAACCGGGGAACCCTGGGCCGCTGAAGCAGAACATGTGCACTTAACTGCTGCGCCACCAGGCCGGCCCCCTAAGGAATGAGTTAATGTGAGTTTTGCTGAATAAATTATGAGGGGGAAGGAGCTAAGTATCCAAAGTATCTGAAAGCCTAAGAGTGGTGGAAATTACGTTAGATATTGATCTAACAGGTAAATGAGAAAAACCATGTTCTGCTCATGATGGAAAACCAGCAGCCCTCCACGATACCCCTGTTACTGAACCGGGTCCATTTGGCCAGCTGCACGGTATGTCAAACACCAAGATGACGAGTTTGCCACAGAGAAAGGGTTTACCCACAAGGCAGCCAAGCAAGAAGATGGGAGAACAAGTTGCAAATCCACCTCCCAAAAATGGAGATTAGGGATATTTATGGGCTAGAAGGTCAGAGTGGTCTGTAGTGTGGGGATAGATGATTGGAGGTAAGGAAGAGTGAAGTAATTGGTGATCTGCACAAGCATAGTCAAGCTTCACGGCTCTTCATAGGATGCATGTTCACAAAATGGTTGCGTTATCATGATCTAAGGGTGGAGTTTTCGGCCCTGATGCCAAAGGGCCACCTATCAGTCATCCTGCAGGCCCAGCTGATGAGCTGGTTATCTTAACTAGCCTGAACTGGATAAGGAGTGGACTCCCAGTTCCTGAAAAACTTAAGCACCCGTTACCATAGTGACCCAAGCATGAGAAATGTTACCTGAGGGTGGGTTTTAGTAATGCATTGTCTAACCACTTTTGCAAACAGACAACTAACTGAGTAGGGTGATAGCAAGTTGGCCCCCCATTTCACCCCTGTTTCCCTATTCAATTCCTCACCCAAACTTCTGAGTTTACATTTTCACTCTCTCTCGAATCAGACTTTTTCTACCTCCAATGCTTCCCCACCTCCCAACCATCATTATTTCCCACTCTGACTATCTGGGAGCCCATAGCCAGGATTGCTGTAGGCCTGATGTAAACAGCTTTCTCAATCACTGGACTTCCGGGGATAAAGATCCAGGAGACCACAAGAAAGGAGGCGCTGAGGAGTCAGAGAGCAACCGATGAGTTCATTCCAACTAAGAAATAAAAACTGTCTTCAATATTAGCCCTCTTGCACGACTTCCTGCAATTATCTAACATGAAGCTAATCCAAAAATGGGCCATTGCCTGTCAAAAACAGAAAGATGGGCTCTGAGGCACTTCTGTGAGAGAGCGCTAATTTTCTTGGATCTTCAGTGTCAGGAATCAGAAGGAGGATAAAACCCAGAAAAGAAAGCAGGGGGAGGAAAACAAAACCTGAGTTGGAAACTTTGAGCTTAGACTAACAGACCTACTACAGAAGCCTACAACTTACGAAGTATTGTAAATCTCCAGAGCAGAAAGTCGCGTAGGCCACTGCAAATACAAACGTCCCACACTTAGTCAGTGTTCTCCTATCACCTCCTTGACATTCTTAATAATTTTTAAACAAGGGCCCCTGCATTTTTATTTTGCACGAGGCCCCACATATCATGTAGCTTGTCTTGGCAAGAGCAATTTACCATATGGAATCGGAAAAACAGAAGTTCTAAGTAGTTATTTCATGGTTTCAATTTTAAGCAGTGGGTATAGCTCAGGGGTAGAGAATTTGACTGTAACTTAAGTAAAGCTGATTCCTTTCTTACCAGAGAGACAGTCTTTTGTCCTTCTCAAGTGGTCAGTTTCACAGTGGGGAATGCGGTAGAGGAGAGTCAGAGTGGACGGACGCGAGTGCACACCCATGTCCCCTTGGCTCTCCCCACTGCACTCTGAAGGCTCCTTACTGACAACACCAATGACTCCACCTGGAGACACTTTTCTGGCCGCAGGAGGCTGCCTGGCCTGTACACGGGGGCAATCCTGAGTGCTGGAGAGTGAATGCCTCCAGAAGCAGCTTTCAGCCAATGGGGAACAAGAAGTTCGTGGACATGGACCTCAGCTTCCTCGCCCCTCAGGAAGAGGGATACGTGGGATAATTCTGAGGCGTTTTCTGCCCTACTCCCAGAGCTCCCCCCTGGGAGTGAGCTCCAGTGGCCACGGTGGAAACTTGCTCGCTGGCGCACACTTTATTGACTCCCTTCCCCTCCCCATCTCACTTCTTCATTCTCCTTTTGGAGTTTCCTGGAATTACCTCCTGAATAAAAGACTTGCGCTCAAATCCTCACTTTGGGATACTTCAGAATACCCAAACAAAGACAAGTCACTTCATCAAAATCCAGGGCAGGTTCAAAGAACCATGTGAATGAACTTGTACACAGTTCAGGGGCCGCCTTCTCTTCAGTTTGCCTCTGAACTAGCAAAGAAAAAATGCAAAGGATACACACTAGATAAAGAATCAAGGAGATGAGTGGTCAGCTCCTTAGTTCCTCTATGAGCAGAGGTTGTAGAGTTGGGAATGCGCCAAGTCAGAGGGGTCTACAGCTGTAGACTTGCTGCCTTTTACGCCACTAAGTAGAGGGAGAGACCCCATAGTCTCAGGGACTTACTTCCTGCCACGTAAGGACATTTTTGCTCTGCTGTCATTATCTCATGTCCTGCAAGTGACAGAAAACCTCGCAACATGGCTTAAAAAAATAGGAAGCTATTTGTCTTTCACAACAGCAGATTGATGGGAGATGCTTGAGGGATAACATGGCACTCCTTCTAGGTTTTGCTTCACTCCACATGACCTCCACTCCCAAAGTCCCCTCATTCTCCAAAACGACTGCTCACAGTCCAGCCATCTCATCCGTGTCCCAGACAGCATGGAGGAGGAGACCAGGAGGAAAGGCACACCCTCTCCCTTCATGGCTCCTTGACAGATGTTGTACATAGTCTCTTCTGTCCATATCCCAATGGCAAGAATCTAGTGTCATGACTCTACCAAGGAGCCAAGAAGTCTGGGAAATGTAGCCATCACTCTGGACAACCTGTGTCCAGCTGAAAATTGAGTGTTCTATTTCTATAGAAGAAGAGAAGAATAGACCATGGGGTGCAACTAATAGTCTCTACTACCGCAGCCTCAAAGAGTTTCTTGCTCCCTAGTGTGGCCCAGGAAGAGCAGAATAATTCCCATTTGCGCCAGAGAGACATAGATGTGGCCAAAAAGTCACTGGCTCTAATGGACCCCTGCAAACTGGAATGAGATGAGCAGCTAACTGCAGACCAGATGGATGTCTCAGGAGATGCCAACCTGAACAGATGATGACTGAGGTCCAAGGGTCCTCCACTATCATGGTATATGTAAGACCCTCTAACCACCCCAATAGATGGAACCCAGGGAAAGAGGGACCCCAAATTGGCTTAGAAAATGTTTCTACTCCCTCTGTGAAATGAGGATTGTGGTGACCATTAGGGCTGTTCACACATACTCTGGTTCCCTTCTTCCTGGAGAACTTCTGCATTTTCCTGCCTCCTTGAAGTTCAGTGTGGTCGTGTAATATTCTTTGGCCAATGACATATGAGCATAGGTGAGATGTACCCTGTCTAGGCTGAAGGTTAAGAGCCTGTGATGGTTAATGTTAAGTATCAACGTGGCTAGGCCATGGTACCCGTTTTTTTGTCAAACACCAGTCTAGATGCTGCTATGAAAGTTTTTTTTTTTTTAAAGATTTTATTTTTTTTCCTTTTTCTCCCCAAAGCCCCCCAGTACATAGTTGTATATTCTTCGTTGTGGGTCCTTCTAGTTGTGGCATGTGGGACGCTGCCTCAGCGTGGTTTGATGAGCAGTGCCATGTCCGCGCCCAGGATTCGAACCAACGAAACACTGGGCCGCCTGCAGCGGAGCGCGCAAACTTAACCACTCGGCCACAGCCACGGGGCCAGCCCCTGAAAGTATTTTTTAGATGTGATTAACATTTAAATCAGTAGACTTTGAGTAAAGCAGATTACCTGCCATATGTTGATGTGGATCAAGGCTGCCCCAAGTAGAGAAGCCCAAGGTGTCCTGGCCTACATGCTGACCTACATGACCCAATACATATCTAAAGTTATACGACCACACAATAACCAGACCTCACCTGCACTGATACCATTTAATGGCTTTTTACATCATCTTTTCTTTGTCTAGTAAAAATAAGTCACGTACCCATGCCTTATAAATTTAGCCCCAACCCTCAACACATTGCAGCTCTTCAATGCCCGTGGGTCTTGTCCCCATGCTGTTCTCTGAATAAAGGAGCACTACTGCCAGACTTTGAGAGTCCAAGAAATCTTTCTTTCGACTCCTCGACTCACCAAGCCCGCATCAATGTGAGTGGGCCTCATCCATCAGTCGAAGGCCTTAAGAGAAAAAAACTGAAGTCCCCCAAGGAAGAAGGAATTCTGCCTCCAGACTGCCTTTGGACTCGAGCTATGACATTTACTCTTCCCTGGGTCTCCAGTGTTCCCTGCAGATTTCAGATTTTCCAGCCCCTGCAATTGTCAGAGCCAATTCCTTAAGATAAATCTCTCTGTCTGTCTGTCTCTCTCTCTTTCTACACACAAGCGCACACGCACACACACTATTGGTCTAGTTTCTCTGGAGAACAGTGACCAATGCAGAGCCTATGTGCAATTTGTCACATTTTCTTTTGTCTCTGCCACAGTGACTTTGGGAGGCCTCCAGTCTAGATCCCTAAGTGACAATAGCAAGCAGAGTCCCTCTGCCGACTCACAGTGGACAGGTGATATAAGCAAGACGTAAGCCTCCATTGTGTTAAGTCACTGAGATTTGGGGGCTGTTTGTCATCAAAGCATAACCTAGTCTATGGATGGGTACAGGGAGGCAAAATAGAAATTAAGGTGACATCGAAACATAGGAGAGTTCTGTGTCTTCCATTCTGGAGTTTGCAGACTAAGATTTCATCCCAGCTACAAGCCCTCACTTTTTCTTATTTCGTCCGGCCAGGATTATCCCAGGGCTTGAAGCTCTGCAAGAGCAGAAGCAGCTCTTGGCGTTTTCCCTGCTTAGAACATCCCTGGCATCGACATTCTGTTCCCAATTCTTCTACCCTTCATTCAAGCTCCCCAGGCTCCCGAATTACCTCTTCCTCTCAATTCAATCAAAATGTTTCCCTTTCTTCTTGGCGTGAGAGATCACAACTATGCAACCAGAAGTAATGAGCAAATTCCCTCCAACGGGTGAATGGAAGCTTCATTTTCCCAAGGAGATTTGCATTTGCAAAGACGACAAAAACAAAACAAAAATCCCACACAATGAAGCTATAGTTGGTGAAATTCCAGGAAGTGCGATTAAGTGAGGAGATTTCCTCCAGTAAGGGAGACGTTTGGGGGCAAGAGGAAGGTTTCACAAGTGCTCCGGAGATGGTGTCAATATTGTTGGATATTGTGCTTGGGATTTCTGGGTGCTTCTGAGAACAAGGAGTCCTCGGGGACGCTTCAGAGCAACTTCCTGTGTTGTCCAGTAATCCCCATTTCTCCTTCCAGATGCCTCCCAATGACACTGGAGTCCAGCGCCCACAGCCTCACAGCCTTTCCTGTCCCTCCTCAGGCCCGGCGGCCGGCCACTTGGTTCTCCACAGGGAAGCAGGGTAAGGTCCTTGAAACTAATACAGAAATATCCCTGGGTGCCACATCTCCCCTCATACTTCACCCCAGGAGGTTTACCTCTAATCGAAAATGTAATGTATAGTCATAGGAAGTTAACTACGCAACTCGTTTAAAATGCAGGTTCAGAAATCCAGATTCTGATTCAGTAGGTTGGTATGCAGCCAAGAAAGCTGCGTTTTTACAAGCCTGCTTCCCCCAGGTGGTTCGGATTCACGTGGTAGGCAGACTATACTTGGAGAAATAGTGCCCCAGGGAGATGGGGTGAGCTTAGCACAGCCCGCTCCCCTGAATCTCCAGCTAACTCTTTGCTGGTAAGATCTGACTTTGTTCGTTATTGATGTAGCTGAGCCATCTGCTCACAACCTTAAAACAAAACAAACAAATAAACAAAAGATTGAATGTAGCCTCTAGGAATTTCTATGCCATTTTCAGCTTTACTTTCTGTTTACGAGAGGATCGGTCTTTTTTGTGATTTAGGCTTTCACGACAAAAATGAAGACAAATGTTCTTCTCCTCTCCCACTCTATGTTTACCATATTTGCAGAGGACTTAAACACAGAAGAAAGAAGCAGCAACCAGCTGGGAGAGTTCTCAAATGAAAATTGGGATAATCAAGAGTTAAATGAAATTTGGTAATGCAGTGTCTTTATAAACCTGGTTTAGAGCCAATAGCCATAGGGCAGAATATAAGACATAACACATTTGGCCAGTTGAAGGGTTAATTTCTATGGCCTCCGGTAAGGGGCTGTAGCGTCCCCCCGCATCTGGAAGTAATTATCCCCGCCTGGCTCCTGCCAGTCCCGAGCCAGGTCTCCCGACCGAAATGCGTGCGCCCCCTGGTGGTGAAGGTAAACTATTATTTACATTATCCAGGAGAAGAAAATCAGGAGTTTGCCACTTCATGTCCACGCAGAGCTTTTTCAGATCTGCGGGTATAGCGTCCTCTTCAAAGGTGCGTCAGGACTGTTAGACAGGTAAGGATATCATAGTTCTGATGGCATCCTCACACTTTATTCTACACACCTCAAACATCTGGGTACTTTGATACTTCACAAATGCAGACGTTTGGCAACTCTTAAAGGCACAGTTTTTGCCTGGCTCAACTCTGTGCACTGAACCAGGCCAACCCACCAGTGAATGTCACAGGAAGTACTCAATAAAAATCAAGTCCCAAGTTTAGCTTGGGCCCTCTGGCTCCAAGAGCACCCACGCTTCAATTCTGGGCCTGCCTGCCCAGCTTCTCCCGTGCTTTGTCATGTCTGTTTTTCCAATCCAACACTCATTTTTCATCATAGACCCCAGAATCGGTTCCCAGGGACAGGGCTTGCATTCACCTGTGGCCCCTGGGCCCCATCTGGTTTGCACATCCACTCCATCCCCACCACCCTAATTAAGGAAAATCTCACAACTAACCAGGCAGTAATAGAAAAAGACCTCCGAACCTTCAAAGGGGCTGGCCTTTAGCCAAACATTCTACTCATATGCAAGATTTTTTAATTTTTAACTACAAATTATAAAGATACATTCTACTGTTACCAAAAAAATCAAATACAACATACAGAAGCCATTGTTACTAGTTTGGAGCATGTCCTTCCAGAAACTTTCTATATTTATTTATACATATAAATGTACATAGAGAAATATAGAGTTTTGTGAGCCTGTGGAGCTTTTTTTTTTTTTTTTACAAAAAAAGGATCATATTGTACCTATCTTCTTCTTTTGCAGCTTGATTTTTTAAATTAACAATAAGACTTCTTTCATCAATAAAGCTTTCATGCACATACATATGGAGCCATTTGGTTCTTTTTAAGTGCTGAATACTATTCCATAGTGTGGGGAGTTTAGAAAGCTACAATAACATTCCTTTCTTTCTTTCCTAAATCTGGGATCAATGGAGAAATAAGGCCATGGAGGCAGACAGATGTAAATCCAAAGCTGACAGAAGTCAAAATGCTCATGTTGTTAACAAGCTGATTGGAAAACATGGCTTAAGGGCATGTCTAGAAGGACTTGCTAAGATTTCACCCCTGAATGAGTACAGGCTTACCTGTTGGGTCACAAGCATCCTTGGACATCCAACATGGCCTTGGAGGATTTATCTTTAGGCAGATAAGTGGAATTCAGAGAAAGTCTCTCCCTGCATTTGCTGTATTTCAAGTGCCTACAGCTCACAATAATCAATACACTAAAGTGACATATTTTGGGGTGGCATATCCCACTACCCTTCAACGCAAAGTGAAAGAAGCCAGTCACAAAAGGACAAATATTGTATGATTCCACTCACATGAGGTACCTAGGATAATCAAATTCATAGACACAGAAAGTAGAATAGTGGTTTCCAGGGGCTGGGAAGAGGGGAGAATGGGAAGTTATTGTTTAATGGATATGGAGTTTTGATTTGGGAAGAAAGAAAAGTTCTGGAAGGGCCAGCCCTGTGGCTTAGTGGTTAAAGTTCCCTCTGCTCCACTTTGGAGGCCATGGGTTTGCAGGTTTGGATGCCAGGTGTGGACTTACTTGACTCATCAGCCATGCTATGGAGGCATCCCACATACAAAGTAGGGGAAGATGTTAGCTCAGGGCTAATCTTCCTCAAGCAAAAGGAAAAAAAAAGGATTGGAACAGATGCTAGCTCAGGGTGAACCTTCCTCACACACACAAAAATTAGGGGCTGGCCTGGTGGTGTAGCAGTTAAGTTTGTGCACTCTGCTTTGGCAGCCTGGGGTTCGCTGGTTGGGATTCCAGGTGCAGACCTATGCACCATTTATCAAGCCATACTGTGGCAGGTGTTTCACATATAAAGTGGAGAAAAATGGGCATGGATGTTAGCTCAGGGCCTATCTTCCTCAGCAAAAAGAGGAGGATTGGAGGTGGATGTTAGCTCAGGGCTAATCTTCCTCCAAAAAAAAAGTTCTGGAAATGGATGGTGGTGATGGTTGCACAGCAATGTGCAGGTACTTAATGCTACTAAACTGTACACTTAAAAATGGTTAAAATAGAGTGAGGTCAGCATTGTGGCAGAGTGAGCTCTCCCTGTGGACTCTCCCCGTTAAGATACAATGAAAAGGACAGAAATACAACAACAGAGGATATTCACACAACACAAAAGACATCTGAGAGACACTCAGAGCCATACATCTGAAAGCGGAGGTGCTGGTCCCCCCAGAGGAAGTGGAAGGAGGTAAGAGGAATTTTCTCTTCCCATCCCAAACGGCAGTGACCCCAGGACTGTAGGTGGCTCTGAGGGGAAAGGGAGGAGGGGCGGCCCTCCACAGGAACACCATCACCCTCTGAGTTCCCTCACAGCCCATGGGAAAGCCCCACACACAGAGGTGACTAAGCTATTGAGGGGGTGTCTTCATCAACCTAGCATCCCAGGAGAGCAGATAGTGAGAGCCCAGCAAGAATGCCCCTGGGGATTGTGAAAGAAAGTGCCCCTCCCCTGACCCAGAGCTCCAGGTCTATAATTGGCAAGAGCACCACACAGACAGAAAAGGAGTCAGCAGCCGGAGCTAGGGAGCCGCAAATCACAGCAGGCTCAGAATACACAGCTCCTGACCCCCACCCAGTGGTGGCAGGTGGAAGCTGCGAGCAGATACTATCACTATGCAGAGGCAAAAATCCATGCAGTGAAGCAGTAGGAAAAAATATATTGTCTCCAGACCAGAAGGAAAATGACAAATACCCAGAAATCAATCCTGAAGTCACAGAAATTTATAATCTAAATGACAGAGAATTTGAAATAGCTATCATAAAAAAATACTCAATGAGTTACAAGAAAATACAGAGACACTTCAATGAAATCAGGAACTTCTCCACAAAAGAGATTGAAACTATAAAGGAGAACCAATCAGAAGTGTTGGAGATGAAAAGCACAATGGTTGAGATAAAGAAAAATCTGGATTCCCTAAACAATAGAGCTGGTATTATGGAGGACCAAATTAGCAATTTAGAGGACAGGAATATAGAAATGCTTCAGACGGAGGAGGAAAGAGAGCTAAGATTAAAAAGAAATGAAGAAATTCTCAAGAAATATCCAACTCAATTGGGAAATGCAACATAAGAATTATAAGTATTCCAGAAAGAGAAGAGGAGAATGGAACAGAAAGCTTGTTCAAAGAAATAACAGCAGAGAACTTCCTAAACCTAGGGAAGAAGCTGGAAATACAAGTGAAAAAAGCCAATAGATCTCCTAACTATATCAGTGTAAAAAGACCTTCTCCAAGGCATACAGTAGTAAAGCGGACAAAAGTCAATGACAAAGAAAACATATTAAGGGAAGCAAGGCAGAAGAAAATAACTTACAAAGGAACCCCTAACAGGCTTTCAGCAGATTTCTGAGGAGAAACCCTGCAGGCTAGGAGAGAGTGGCAAGATATATTCAAAATTCTGAAAGACAAAAACTTTCAGCCAAGACCCTCTATCCAGAGAAAATATCCTTCAGATATGATGGAGATATAAAAACTTTCCCAGGTAAACAGAAGTTAAGGGAGTTCATCGCCACAAGACCTCCTCTACTAGAAATCCTCAAGAAGACCCTCATACCTGAAAAAAAATAGGAAAGGGGCTACAAAGCCCTGAGCAAAGAGATAAATAGGTAGGCAAAATCAGAAAATTGCAGTTCTCTATCAGAACAGTTAGTTTAAAAAAAGCATAGTAACTGGTTAACTACAGTTAAGTAAACTTAACTATAACATTAATGATAAAGGGAAAGAAAACACCAAAATAAATATAATCTCATCACTTTAACCACAAACTCATAACACAAGATGGAATAAGATATGATAATAATAACTTAGAAGAGAAAAAGGAAAGGGATGGAATCGGCTTAGTCTAAGGAAATAAGAGGCTATCAGAAAATGGACTATGTCATCTATGAGATTTTTTATACAAACCTAATAGTAATCACTAAACAAATAATTAGAACAGAGACACAAATTATAAATAAGGAAAAAACTAAGAAAACTATCATAGAAAACTACCTAACCAAATTGGTAGTCCAAAACACACAGGATGAGAAACAAAGGAAATGCAGAAGAACTGGAAAACAAGTGATCAGATAGCAGCATTAAGCCTTCATATATCAATAGTCACTGTAAATGTAAATGGATTGAATTCTCAAATTAGGAGACACAGAGTTGCAGGATGGATTAAAAAACAAGACCCAACAATATGCTGCCTCCAGGAAACACATCTCAGTTCCAAAGACAAACAGAGGCTCAGAGTGAAGGAATGGAAGATGATACTCTAAGCTAATGGCAAACAAAAGAAAGCAGGTGTTGCCATACTTATATCAGACAAAGTAGATTCAAGATAAAACAGGTAAAGAGAGACAAAGAGGGGCAGTATATAATGATTAAAGGGACACTCCACCAAGAAGACATACACTTATAAATGTTTCTCCACCCAACAAAAGAGCACCAAAGTACATAAAGCAACTATTAACAAACCTAAAAGGAGATATTAACAACAACACAATAATAGTAGGGGAACCTCAACACCCCACTTACATCAATGGATAGATCATCCAGACAAAAAGTCAACAAGGAAATAGTGGAATTAAATAAAAAACTAGACCAGATAGACTTTACAGATATGTATAGAACACTTCATCCAAAAACAGCAGAATATACATTCTTCTCAAATGCGCATGGAACATTCCTAAGGATAGACCATATTTTAGGAAACAAGGCAAGCCTCAATAAATTTAAGAATATTGAAATGCTATCTGGCATCTTTTCTGACAATAATGCTATGAAACTAGAAATCAACTGCAAAAGAAAAGCTAAGAAAGGGACAAAGATGTGGAGACTAAACAACCAATGGATCATTGAAGAAATTAAAGAAGAGATCAAACATTATCCAGAGACAAATGAAGATGAAATCACATCATACCAACTCATACAGGATGCGGCAAAAGTGGTCCTAAGAGGGAAATTTATAGCAATATAGGCTCACATTAATAAACAAGAAAAATCTCAAATAAGCAATCTTAAACTATACCTAACAGAATTAGAAAAAGAATAAATAAAGCCCGAACTCAGCAGAAGGAGGGAAATAATAAAAAATCAGAGCAGAAATCAATGAAATTGAAACAAAAAAGACAGTAGAAAGGATCAGTGAAACAAAGAGCTGGTTTTTGAGAAGATAAATAAAACTGATAAACCTTTAGCCAGACTCACTAAGAAAAAAGAAAGAAGGCTCAAATACATAAAATTAGAAATGAAAGAGGAGAAATTACAACAGATGCCACAGAAATACAAAAGATTATAAGAGAATACTATAAAAAAAACTATGTGCCAACAAATTGGACAATCTAGAAGAAATGAATAAATTCTTAGACTCTTACAACCTCCTGAAACTGAATCAAGAAGAAATAGAGAATCTGAATAGATCAATCACAAGGAAAGAGATTGAAACAGTAATCAAAAACCTCCCAAAAATAAAAGTCCAGGACCAGATGGCATCTCTGGAGAATTCTACCAAACATTCAAAGAAGATTCATTACCTATCCTTCTCAAACTATTCCAAAAAATTGAGGAAGACGGAACACTTCCTAACACATTCTATGAGGCCAACATCACCCTGATACCAAACCCAGATGAGGACAACGTGAAGAAGGAAAATTACAGGCCAATATCGCTGATGAACATAGATGCAAAAATCCTCAACAAAATATTGGCAAACTGAATACAGCAATACATTAAGAAGATCATACACCATGATCAAGCAGGATTCATACCGGGATGGTTCAACATCTACAAATCAATCAATGTGATACACCACATTAACAAAATGAGGAAGAAAAATGACATGATAATCTCAATAGATGCAGAGAGAGTATCTGACAAGATCGAACATCCATTTATGATAGCAACTCTCAATAAAACGTGTATTGAAGGAAAGTACCTCAAAATAATAAAGGCCATATACGACAAACTCACAGCCAACATCTTACTTAATGGTGAAAAACTAAAAGCCATTCCTCTAAGAACAGGAACAAGACACAGGTACCCACTCTTACCACTTTTATCGAACATAGTACTGGAGGTTTTGGCCAGAGCAATTAGGCAAGAAAAAGAAATAAAAGGAATCCAAATAGGCAATTAAGAAGTGAAACTGTCATTGTTTGCAGATGACATGATTTTATATATAGAAAACCCTAAAGAATCCATTGGAAATCTATTATAAATAATCAGCAACTACAGCAAAGTTGCAGGGTACAAAGTCAACTTATAAAAATCAGTGGCATTTCTATATTCCAGTAATGAACTAACAGAAAGAGAACTCAAGAATATAATCCCATGTACAATCACAACAAAAAAAATTAAATATCTAGGAATAAATTTGATGAAGGAGGTAAAAGACCTATACAATGAAAACTATAAGACATCATTGAAAGAAATCAATAGTGACATATAGAAATGGAAAGATATTCCATGCACATGGATTGGAAGAATAAACATAGTTAAAATGTCCATACTACCTAAAGCAATCTACAGATTCAATGCAATCCCAATCAGAATCCTAAAGACATTCTTCATGGAAATAGAACAGAGATTCTTAAAACTCCCATGGGGCAACAAAAGACCCCAAATAGCCAAAGCAATTCTGAGAAAAAAGAACAAAGCTGGAGGCATCACAACCCCTGACTTCAAAATATACTACAAAGCTATAGTAATCAAAACAGCATGGTACTGATACAAAAACAGACACACAGATCAATGGAACAGAATTGAAAGCTTAGATATAAAGCCACACATCTATGGACAGCTAATCTTCGACAAAGGAACCAAGAAGATGCAATGGAGAAAGGAAAGCCTCTTCAATAAATGGTGTTGGGAAAACTGGACAGCCACATGCAAAAGAATGAAAGTAGACCACTATCTTTCTCCATACACAAAAATAAACTCAAAACGCATCACAGGCTTGAAAGTAAGACCTGAAACCATAAAACTACTAGAATATAATATAGGTAGTACACTCTTTGACATCGATCCTAAAAGGATCTTTTCAAATACCATGTCTACTCAGACAAGGGAAACAAAAGAAAAAATAAACAAGTGGGACTTCATCAGACTAAAGAGTCTCTGTGATGCAAAGGAAACCAGGATCTAAATGAAAAGACAACCCACCAACTGGGAGAAAATATTTGCAAATCATATAGCCGGCCAGGGGTTAATCTGCATAATATATAAAGAACTCACACAACTGAACTACAAAAAAACAAACAACCCAATCAAAATGTGGGCAGAGGATATGAACAGACATTTCCCCAAAGAAGATATATGGATGGCCAACAGGAACATGAAAGGATGTTCAACATCCCTAATCATCAGGAAATTCCAAATCAAAACTATACTAAGATATCACCTTACACCTGTTGGAACAGCTATAATCACAAAGACAAAAAACGGCAAATGTTGGAGAGGATCTGGAGAAAAGTGAACCGCCATCCTCTGCTGGTAGGAATGCAAACTGGTCCAGCCACTGTGGAAAACAGTACGGAGATTCCTCAAAAGATTAAAAACAGAAATACCATATGACCCAGCTATCCCTCTCCTGGGTATTTATCCAAAGAACTTGAAATCAACAATACAAAGAGATTTATGCACCTCTATGTTCATTGCAGCATTATTCACAATAGCCAAGATGTGGAAGCAACCCAAGTGTCCATCAACTGATGATTGGATAAAGAAGGTGTAATATATATATACAATGAAATACTACTCAGCCACAAAAAAAGAAAACATCGTCACATTCATAACAACATTCATAACCTGGAAGGTATTATGTTAAGCGAAATAAGCCAGACAGAGAAAGACAAACACTGTATGATTTCACTCACATGTGGAAGATAAACAAACACGTGGACACAGAGAACAGTTTAGTTACCAGAGGGAAGGGAGTTGCGGGGTGAGCACAAGGGATGAAGGAGCACGTTTATATAGTGACCGACAAATAATAATGCATGACTCAAATTTCACAATGTTATAAACTATTATGACCTCAATAAAAAAATGGTCAAAATAGTCAATCTTTTTAATGTTACATATATTTTACCACAATAAAAAAAATTCAACATCTACAACATAGAGATTTGAATACATTCTCCTTCCTATTATGGCTATCTCAAAAAAAAAACAAAGTCCAAAAATTGATTCTCTTAGCCTTGTAAATTAACGTACAAAGAGATTAAAGTTCATGTATATATTTAGGTAAAATCCCCCAAATCCTTCTTCTCTGATTCATTTCTTTTTACGCTCCATTTCTCCCTGGAGTTTCTCACACTGGCGCCCCCTGTAGTGAAGTCTACTTCTGCAAAATGCCCTCACGTTGACGTCCACCGGAATGCGTATAGTTCTTTTAACACCTCAGACATTGAATTCTTTCAATGATAAGACTCTAATGTGCCTCTCTTTAGAGTCCAAACAGTAATTGGGTTCACAGGACTGTCACAGCACCAGTCCCATACTTACCATATTTTGGAAACTTAAGCAATTCTAAATCCTCCCCCCATGACATCTCTGAGCACACAGAGCTTAATGTAGAAATATATGATTAACAAAGACCAAAGCCATGAGATCTGAGAGAAGGAGAATAAGCGGAAAAATCTGTGTTTCCAGCCCTACCAGAAAGCAAGTCATTCCACGTCAGCTATCTGGAGACCATAACCTGAAAACAAACTACGTTGAGAAGAACTCCCATCAAGAGGCGAATTAGAGAACCACGTGTTTAACAGATCTAGAACAAAAATGTCTCCTCCTATGGAGGGTGGCATCTGAGACATTCCTACCTTCTTACTACGTCACCAGGTTTTATTTGAGGTTCCTTTCTTAGCCATCCAACTGATTTCAAACCTCTTAATTTGGACGTCCCCCTGTGTTCCTGGTCACTCAGTGCTGTCTGGTGACACAGCCTCCACACTCTGGTGAACAGACGTTTTTAGTCCTGCGCTCCTCTTGCAATAGAATTGCTCAGGCCTAAGCAGGGCTGAGATTCAGCAGAGACGCCCCCAGGAAAGCCATTCCAATTGTTCCCAGCCAGCACTTCTTGGAATTCCAGGGCCTGTTTCCCTCAGTCCCCACATCTGTTTCCGTTGGAGTCAACCTCACAGATTCTGAACGGAAGCATCTCTCAGTGTCCCCAGAGGCCTGGGCAGGGCCTATACCTCTGCCATCTGTTCTTCCTCAAATCCTAGGCTTTCTTTAGCTTTTTGTAATTTAAGGTCTTGTAATTGAATCTCAGATCTTGAATTACTGTCTTCTGACGTGTCTTTTTCTGCACAGGTGGGATATGCGTCCAGGGCTACATATCCCCCTGAAGTTCCTATACCTCTTCAGGAAGGTTTTAAGCCGTTTAGTCAGCTACTCGTGTCATTCATGCTCTAACTCTTGCAGAGCTGGAATTGTTTACTGGGCCCTCGTGCCTTCGTCCCCATCTCCTTTTGCTTTCTGGCCCAGATGTTTGTTTTTCTAACATAAACCTCTGCAATTCATTTTGTGGGGTCCCAGGGTGAGAGACATAAAATCAACGAATTCTGAGTTTTCTGAAAGCATTCATTTTCAAGCAAACAAACTCTAATATCATCTTCCTGAATCAAGTAATTCCATCCTGGGAGTAGGTATTGTAGGGGAGAAAAAAATTCCCTCTACCTTTCTGACTTCTTGG
This sequence comes from Equus caballus, assembly GCF_041296265.1. Classification (NCBI taxonomy): domain Eukaryota; kingdom Metazoa; phylum Chordata; class Mammalia; order Perissodactyla; family Equidae; genus Equus; species Equus caballus. Next base: position 46,733,887 of record NC_091704.1, read on the forward strand.
CTGAGACCCCTGAAATAAAAGACTGATTAACAGGAGAAAACAAACACAAGTTTATTAACATGTTTACCTCATCTACACATGGGAGACACGCAGGGAAAAGTCAGTAACTCCCTGAGGTGGATTTATAATTCAGGATTAAATACCATCTTAATAGGCAAAGAGGAGGAGGGATCTTAGGGAAAAGCAAATGATTTTTAGGAAAGATGAGTGGACCCTTAGAAGGATAGATGGGAGGTATGATAGTTTGTCTTTATTTTCTCTTTCAATTCCACCTAGCCTATGTCCCAAGATAGTTCTTAAATATTCGGCAAGCATCAGAATCACCTGGATGGCTTGTTAACACAGAGCTTCCTGGGCCCCACCCCTAGAGCTTTGAGGAAATACGTCTGAGGTAGAGCTTGAATATCCGCCTTTCTAAGAAGTTCCCAGTGATGCTCCTGCTGCTGATCTGGGGGCCACACGTTGAGGTTCTCAGATTACAGTCTTTTCTTAAGGGATTCTCTCTCTTTATTTTACCTGTATTCTTCCACTGCTCCATCCTAAAGCGTATTTTTCCAACCTACACTAGCTCCTCCTTGACTCTCTTCCTCCTAGACATAAGCCTTTTAATCCCCTTCTTAGCCTTTGGCTTTACAGTAATTTTATTGAGTTGTTTCTCTACCTCAACCCAAGAAGTTGGGGTAATTGTCTATTAATAAAATACATGTCTGTTTCCTGAGGTGGTGGTGGATGTGGATAGTGTTCACTTTGTAATCACTCATTGAGTGGGTAATCATGATTTGACCACTTTTCTGCATGTATGTTATATGTTAATTAAAATAAGATTTATTAAACACATACACACACACACCCATTCTGATGATGAAGCTATAGTTTTTGATAAAGGTAAAATCCTAACGCCAGCAGCCCCGGCTGTGCCAAGAGAGTACTCTCTCCACGTGTTCTTTGTGTTCTCGACTCGTCTTGTTCTACTGCCAAGGTTGCAAGTTGTTGGATTTTTAGGATGCCACCATATTACAGTTTTTTATTCCCACCCCAAAACAGGACCAACTGCAAAACAGACGCCTGACCACGCCTCTGCTTTTTTGCTGATAAGCATTGGATTGAACATGGATTCAAATTTTTGCCTAAAAGCATTTCAGCCTCCAATGAGAAAGACAGCGTCGAATTAGATAGGCTTCCTCGCTCAGTCACAACTAGTCCTAGAGGACTAGAACCTGTCACACAGTGGATAACAGGTCAAAATGCAGCATTCTTGAAGGAGTGGCACAGCAGTTAATTTCGCACACATTCCACTTTGGCAGCCTAGGGTTTGTGAGTTCGGATCCCGGGTGCGGATTTATGCACCACTTGTCTAGCCATGCTGTGACAGGCGTCCCACACATAAAGTAGAGGAAGATGGGCACGGATGTTAGCTCAGGGCCAGTCTTCCTCAGCAAAAAGAGGAGGATTGGCAGCAGATGTTAGCTCAGGGCCAGTCTTCCTCAGCAAAAAGAGGAGGATTGGCAGCAGATGTTAGCTCAGGGCTAATCTTCCTCAAAAAAAAAAAAAAGAGAGAGAGAGAAAGGAAAGGATTTAGCTGGGCATGCCCCAGTTCTTTATCCCAAATTCACTAATCTTAGATGTCCCCTCTTCCTATAGAGAGGAGTGAAGATACCTATAGAGAGGAGTGAAGAAGGGGTCAAGTGTGTGACTCTAATTTAACTTCCTCTCATTAAAATATGAGACCAGAAAAAAAAAATGGAGGTTCCTCCAAACATGTAGTATGTTTTTACCAGAGTTTATTTAACAATTGTTCTATTGATGGATATTTAGGTTGTTTCTAATCTTTTGCACAATGAACGTGCATCAGGGAAGATCCTGTATACGTTTCATAGTGCAGGTGTGCAAGTTTTCTTCTAGGTTTGCTACCTGGAAGTGAATATCTAGGTCAACTGTAGAAATATTTAAAATTTTAATAAATATTGACAATTTGCTTTCCAAACAGGCCGTACATGATTTGCACTTGAGCTAGAATTTGTGCAAATACCTGTCTCCCCACATTCTCATCAATATTGGTTATAATCCATCTTTTTAATTTTTGCCAATATGGTAGGTAAAAGGATGTCTCTGTCTTGTTTTACTCTATATGTGTCTATCACTGGGGAGAATAAGCATCTTTTTGTATGTCTGCCAGCCATTTGTATTTCCTCTTCACAGAACTGCCTGTTCATTTCCTTTGCCTATATTTCTATTAGGTGATCTTTCCCTTCTTAATCTATAAGCATTCTTTGTACATTTTGGATATTCCCTTTTTTTTTCTTTGAGGCAGATTAGCACTGAGCTAACATCAGCCACCAATCCTCCTCATTTTGCTGAGGAAGATTGGCCCTGAGCTAACATCCGTGCCCATCTTCCACTACCTTATACTTGGAACGCCTGCCATAACATGGCTTGATGAGTGGTGCGTAGGTCCGTACCCAGGATTCAAACTAGTGAGCCCTGGGCCGCCAAAGCAGAGCAAGCACGGTTAACCAACACTGCACCACTGGGCCGGCCCCCTATACGTTTTGGATATTTTGCCTTTTATCTTTGTGACAATTATTCTTTCCTGTCTTTTGCTTGCCTTTTAAGTTGATTGTGTATCTTTGGTAGTACAGAAAATTTTATTTTTATGAGGTTATCAAAATTTACTTGTTTTTTTTTTACTTCATTGCTTCTGTCTTTTGTTTCTTGATTATGAAGTTCTTCACTATTTCAAGATTCTTCCATGTGTTATTCTTCCACATATTATTCAAATACTTTTGTGGGTTTACTTTTAAAATAAATGTAAAAATCCATCTGGAACTTACAATGGAGTTAAAGAAGTTATTTTATTTATTATTTTTTCCAAATGGATGGCTAATTTTCCATTTGCTCCCCACTGATTTAAAATGCCATCTTTATCAAACACTATCTTCCTTTGCATGCATTGGTCTTAACATATGATTCTAATAAAGCTGTATGACTGGTTTCCTTTTTACCAGAGATTGGAAGCAAGAAAATAAATTGCGGACTTTTTTTTAAGAAACAAGTCAAATGATAGCAAAAAGAAATGTGAAAGCTGAATACAAAGAACATAGATCAACAGAGGAGGAGAAACCTTGTTCTGTTGCACGATAATAGACATAGATAAATATTCTGCGTCTTTAAAACTGAATAATGTTTAGGCCTCTTTGATTTTTAAGACAGGAAATAAATTATATATTTTACAACAGTTTTATTTTTAAAAAGTGGTTAAAATAAATGCTGTTTTGGTACTTGAAAGGGCAGGCTTCCATTACATGGAAATATCAGTTCTGTGCAACCTTCATTCCCACACAATGTCGGGTACACTGAGTGTTGGTATAATTCTTAGATACGAAGAGAAGTCACCGTGGAACCAAGCTCATAAATGCAGAGCAAGGAAGATCTTGCCTGTACTTTTAAACAAACCTGGAAAAGCCCCAGGTGCTTTCTTTTCCCATGCCAGCCTGGCTGCTGCTTTTCACTGCACCAGTGCCTATGGTCCCTTATGTTACACGTGAGCTCTGTGTTCTCAAGTTCTCAGCCTTGTTGCTTCCTGCCAGAGATAGAAGTTCATGGTCCTGTAATTTGAGCTTCCACAGGCTCATACTTAGCCTGGGGGTAAAAATCAAGGAGGCTCAAATTTTAGCCTGGAGCATAAAAATTGAGAAATGTGTATCAAAGTGACAGTAACAAAGGAACAATCCTTGGCTGCATGCCCTTACCATCGAGATTTCACTCTTCTCACTCAAGATGTCTCCATGGTAACACACTTGCGCCTCCAAACAGCCTTGATGGGCCCTGTGGGAAATGGGGTTAAGGCTCCTTCACTCCCTCCTTGCAACAGAATAAAACATCCACAGCCTTTGCCATGTGACCTTGTAGGGTCTCCCTTTGCAGTGCATTTTCATGCCCCACTGACGTTGGGCTTGACTATGTGATTTGTTTGTCAATGAAATATTAATGAATGCCACCTGAGCAGAGGTTTTAACTGTGCTTGCATGATTTGGCTTGGCTTCTTGGAACCTCTGTCATCTGCCATGAGAAGATGCTGGACCTAGCATGAGAGACATGTGGAGCTGACTTGAATGGGACCCATAGCCTGAAGCAGAACTACCCCAGCTGACCTGAAGACCTATAGGAACAGAAATGTGGCGTTGATGTTGTAAGCCACTGAAACCTGCGTTTCTTTGTTTACATAGAATCATTGTGGTAAATCTGACTGATCCAGCCCCCTTCTTTGGCACACCCCCAGAGCTGAATGGCAGTCCCCTGTCACTCTAGTAGTCACTCGTCATCAGACGTGCACTGTGACTCCTGCTGCATGGATCTCCACCCTCCCCACTGTGGCTGGTGCCCCCATCTTCTCCTGTAATGTCTCCCATGTCTCTGGGGTCAGAGGCAAAGTACAGCTCCCCTCAGTTGCTGCTGAAGTGAAACACTTTCTTCCAACCTAGGTCAACTCTGTGAGGCCATGAAACAGAGCCACCCTGTGTGATTATCTACAGCTCTTAAGCTTGATTAAATTTTTCATCTTAGTACAGGACTCCTCTCCCCAGGAGACTGATACAAGACAGCTGGACCTAAAAATCATTCCAGACCCTCCTCAGGGCTGCCTTCAAACCCTCTGTCCTCACCAACCTAAATTAGCACTCACGGGCCAAGCATGAGTACTCTGGTTGGAGTGAGTTGCTTTCCTTTTAGAAAACCACTGGGAAGGTTAAGGTAAAGTTAATGATCTCTAATTGAATGAGGGTTGCAGCCCTGAGGGCCAGCTGTCAGTTCCAGGGCGCCAGGCTCTTTTGAGAAAAGAATCCCTGGTAGCTCATGTGGAAATTCATGTGAATTCAATAGCTTACGCCTGCACTCTGGGATTCTAAGTAGATAAGTGGCTGGTAAATGGTATTTTCAGTTTCCCCTTCTCTTTTTTCAAATGTATTTTTCTTTTCTTTCCTTCTTCTTTTTTTTTTGGTAAGGAATATTGACCCTGAGCTAACAGCTGTGCAGATCTTCCTCTATTGTATGTGGGATGCCACCACAGCATGACTTGATGAGTAGTGCTAGGTCTGTGCCTGGGATCCGAACTTGCGATCCCTACCAAAGAGGAGTGGGAGAAGTAACCGCTACACCACCGGGCCAGCCCCTAACTTTCCCATTCTGTAAAGAATATAAGTCTGTGTCAGACTAGTCCTGAAAGATTCATTCATTCATTCAACAATTACCTATTCAACTACTATGCTAAGCACTAGAGATATAAAGGTGAAAGAGACAAAGTCCTTGCCCTCATGAAGCTTACATTCCCAGGAGAAGGAGAGAAAGGAAACAGAAAATAAAGAAATAAACACATAAATATATAATTTTAAGTAGTAAGTGCTATAAAAATGAAAAAATCAGGGTAAATGGTTCGAAGAGGTAGGCTCTTTTGCATAGCACAGAGAGAAGGCATCTCTGAGAACCTAATATTTAAGTAGACACCTGAATCAAGGGAAAGAACAAGCCATAAGAAATTTTCAGAAAGAATAATCTAGAATAGGAAGAACAAACATAAGTATCCTGAGGCTGGAGCAAACATTCAAAGGCCAGTGGCTAGAGAAGAATGAGCCAAGAGGAGTAGGAAACAGTGGGTGGGCAGGCGCCAGGTCATGTAGGGGCCTGTCAGTCACGTAAGGAATTTGAATTTCATTATAAGTGGAAAAGGAAGCCACTAGAGAGAGTTGAGCAGAGGAGTGGCTTATGATCTGATTAATATCTTTAAAACCTAATCTTCACCCAAACAAAGGACAAGGTGGGAAGCAGCAAGACTAGTCAGAAGGTTACTGCAGGGGACAGCCCGGTGGCGTAGTGGTTAAGTTCACTCCGAAGTGCGCTCCATTTTGGCGGCCCTGGGTTCGCAGATTCGGATCCCCAGTGTGGACCTAGCACTGCTCATCAAGCCACGCTGTGGTGGCATCTCACATAAAATAGAGGAAGATTGGCACAGAAAAAAAGCAAACAAAAAAGGGTACTGCCGTAGCTCAGAGGAGAGATACCAGTGGTTTGGACCAAGTGGTAGTGGTAGAGGTGGTGAGAAGTAGCTAGATGTGCGGTATAGTTGGAAGGCAGTGTCAACAGGACTTATTAAGCAATTGGATATGGAGAATGAAGGAAAGGGAAGAATGAAGAATGACTTCCTGGGATGGGCAGAGTGAGGTTGGAGTGGGGCCTGAGGAAACATCCTGAGCCCTGTTACAGGGTAACTCAAGATTGCCCTCATCATTTAGATGAGAACGTCATGAAGACAGTTGGATATGCAAGGCGGCAGTCAGGAAAGAGGCCAGGGCTGGAGGGATGAACCTGGGAATCATTAACTTTCAGAGTGCGAAGCTGTGAGGGAGGATGAATTCTCAAGGGAGAAAGTATAGCGAGAGGAGGGAGCTGAGGACGGAGTCCAATGAATCTGGAATCCCACATTCGGGAAGACACCTTGAGAAATGTTCTCTATTGGGATGTAAAGTCAGATCCACGTTCTTGAGGGCAGGGGCCCTGTCTTAATCATCTTGGCAACCCCTCCAGGTTTTGCACAAGCCCTGGTTCCTGGCCTCTGTCTCTGTATCAGGGAAAGTCTTGACTGAGGCTTCGGCTCTGAACCTGAGGGAACACGGCCAACTCAGGGCTGAGTTGCAGCCAGAAACCAAGAGGGAGCTGACAATTTACTTCACATTGTACATGGTTTCAGACAAGTTTTGTGGCCAGGATGTCAATTATATTGTGTGGGAGGAGGAAAACGGGGATGAAAATTTCTTAGCGTTTCAAATTTTCAACTATCTTTTGAGTGAATCTCTATCTTTTGAGTGAATCTCTAAGTTTTTAAAACCAGTCTTTCACAGTTGCTGGGATAGAAATAATTCTACAATTAAATTGAGCTTGCTATATCATAATTTTAAAAATCTTTTTATTTATGGAGACTTTCCAACTTACACAAAAGTAGACCCAATAGTATAACGAACCCCCTCTGAATCTATCACCAAACCCCTGAAGTCATCAGTCCATGACAATCTTGCCCCATCCACAGCCTTAGCCACTTCTTCTCTCCTCAAATTATTTTGAAGCAAATCTCAGAGATAACATCATTTCATCCATAAAAATTTGAGTACGCTCTTTAAAAGATGTTTTGAAAACATAGCCACAATACAATGATTACACTTTTTAAAATTCTTCAATAGTGTCAAATGTGCTCTCAGTGTTTACATTTCCAATTGTCTTGTAAACGCTGTGAATTTTTCTTTTTTCATTTTGTGAGGGTTTTTTTATGGGATCCAAATAATGTCCACACATGGCAAATGGTTGCTATGTTTTTCAAATCTCTTTCAATTATAGGTTTTCCCTTCACTTCTTTATATAACACTTGTAATTTACCTGTTGAGGAAACTGGGTGGTTCATCATAAACAGTCTTTAATAATCATAAATTTTGCTTATTGTATCATGTGGCCTATTATACATGTTTCTCTGTCCTCTTTATTTTCTATAACTAGTAGTTGGAATTGGATCGTTATTTTTAATATAATTTTTTAATATAGATAATTTTGGAAAGCACAAAAATATAATATAGAAAAGCACAAAAAAATGAAAGCATAATTTACTTAATGTTACACCACTTTTAACTCTCTTTTTGAAGAGCAAAGAATAAAGATGGAAGTTCAACCTTCCCCTCCTGGAGTCCCACCCTTCAGGAGTAACCACAGGTAACAATTTGGGGCTTGGAGGATATAGTTCCAATTCAAAAATGAAAGAAGTTGTGACGGTTAAATTTACGTGTCAAGTTGACTGGGCTGTGGGGTGCCCAGACTTTTGCTCAAACCTTACTCTGGATGTGTCCATGAGGGTGTTTTAGGATGAGATAAACATTTGAATCAACAGACGGAGTAAAGCAGATTGCCCTTCCTAATGTGGGTGGGCCTTGTCCAATCAGTTCAAGGTCTGCATAGAACAAAAAGACTGACCCTCCCTCAAGTAAAAGGGAACTCCTCTTGCCTGATTGCTTAAGATGGGACATTGATCTTTTTTCAGCCTTTTGGCTCAAATTGAAACATTGGCTCTTCTTGGGTCTTGAGCCTGCTGGCTTTTGGACTGGAACTTACACCATTGTCTCTCCTGGTTCCCAGGCCTCGGACTTGGTTTGGAATTGTACATCCATTCTCTGGGTCCTCCAGCTTGCCAACTGCAGATCTTGAGACTTCTTATCCTCTATAATTGTGAGAGCCAATTTCTTATAATAAATGTGTATGAGATATATATATATATCTCCTGTTGGTTCCATTTCTCTGCAGAACCCTTAGTAATACAGAAGGCTAAGTGGAGGGGATGGAACTTGAGGAAGGCCTTGAAGGATTGGTGGCATTTCAATGGTTAGAGACAAGAGGAAAAGGTATGTCAGGAAAGCAAAGAGGAAGAGTCTGGAATGAATCTGTTATATGGGGTTGCGTGGAGAATTGGGCAGACAGCAGCTAAAACCTGGGGTGGTTGAGTTATGCAGGGTTCTAGATGCCAGGGTAAGGAATATGTACACTTTCCTACGTGCAAACAAGAGCCACTGTCTACTCTCAGCAAGCTAAGAGGCAGATGTTGAAGAATTTTGAAAAATGAAAAATGAAAAAGAATGTATGAAAAATGGCTCAAAGCAGCAGGATTTGCTGGCAAGTTCCATTGTGGCAGTCAGATGGAACCTAAGATTCTCATTACCAACCTCGTGTCAAAAGGCCCACATGCACCTTTAAGAACCACATTTGGGAGTCCTCCAAAAGGGAGGGGCAAGGGAAATGAAGGCTGTACAGAATCACACCTCAACATAGTCACATGTCGCACCCTGACTCAGACACTCCCTCCTGCTCTCCACTCCTTTTGGCTCTTGGGTTCTCATGCTTGGAATGAACCTATATCTCTGTCTCTTTGACTTCTGATGCATTCTGATTGTCAGTTCTTACTCCAAGAGTCTACTTCGGGGTCTGTTTATCTGCCTGGCTTACATGAGAGGCAATATAGGTTGCAGTGTTTAAGTATCTTTGGAGCCATGTTACCAACGTTTAAATGCCAGCTCTGCCTCTTTAAATAGCTGTGTGACTTGGGGCAAGTGCCTTAAACTCTTTGTGCCTCAGTTTCTTCATCTGTAAAATGAGGAGAGTACTAGCAACTTACATGATAGCGATATTAGGAGGACTAAATAAGATGGCACATGTAAATTGCTTAGAACAGGGCTGGCACAACAGTAATAGTTTTTTTTGTTTTGTTTTTTTGAGGAAGATTAGTCCTGAGCTAACTGCTGCCAATCCTCCTCTTTTTGCTGAGGAAGACTGGCCCTGAGCTCACATCCGTGTCCATCTTCCTCTACTTTATATGTGGGATGCCTACCACAGCATGGCTTGCCAAACAGTGCCATGTCCACGCCAGGGATCCGAACTGGCGAACCCCGGGCCACTGAAGCAGAACATGTGCACTTAACCACTGCACCACCAGGCCAGCCCAATAGTTGGTTTTTATTAACACATGCAAAGCATGAGGTCTCTACTTCCACTGCTCTATTCCACTGTTGAGGTCACCAGGGGCCCCGAATTTCAGCCTCTAGATCTTAGAGCTGAGTGCTACACTCTCTCAGAGACCTTCCCTGGGAACCATGGATTTCCACACTGCTAAGCTCCCAGGCTGGTTCTTTATGCCTTGTCCCCAGCTAACTGAGCACCTTCGGTGGGAGAAGAGACGCGTGATGCCTGTCCCCTGCTCAGCTGTGGAGCCTGAGGCCTTTTCCCAGCAGGCTGAGCTGATGCTGCCCAGGAACGGAGGTGTATTGGAAACACCTAAGCCACCACAGAAGAGATCTGGAATCAGTGAGACTGCCATGGGCCAATATCTGTTATGCTCCAGCTTCTGGAACCCCTAAGCCAAAGGCATTCCCTACCCTCCAAGCCTCTGGGCTCTGCCTCCATTTCTCATTCCTGGTCCAGATCAGGTGTCCTACCCTTGACAAGCCTTGCTTGTATTTGACACTCTGCCCTGACTCTCTGGCCCAAAGGGGCTCTCCTGTTTTCCTCTAAAGCCTTTATTGATTTTCCTTTCACATTTAAATTTGCAATCGAATGTTCTGCAGAGAATTGAATTGAAAATAGTTGGCTTTCATTCACTAGGCAGTGGTGTCTGTCCAGAATGTTCTTGCAGCTCCTGCTTCCTTACCCTCCAGAACAGACTTTGTTCCTGCCCAGTTCCAAGCCTGAGTCTCCAGCCTTCCCAAATATGTGAGCTTTCTTTTTTTTTTCCTCCTCAAAGCCCCAGTACATCGTTGTATATCATAGTTGTAAGTCCTTCCAGTTCGTCTATGTGGGCTGCTGCCACAGCATGGTTTAATGAACTGTGTGTAGGTCTTCACCCAGGATCTAAACCGGTGAAGCCCAGGCCACCAAAGATGAGCATGCGAACTTAACCACTATGCCACCCAGCCGGCCCCAGTGGGCTTTCTGTAACCTCCTCTAAAGTCTCCTGTTAATGTCATCGGCCAGAATTGGTTTCTATTGCTTACAATCAAAGATCCCTAATTTTTACACTTCCAAAGAAGTGGACGGCTCAGATTTAGCTACCTAGGGTGAAGGTGATGGAAATGAAGACCTTTTAGGATATCTAAAGGAGGAAGCATATAGATTACCACTGGTGAAATACTAATCCATCATATTTACTTCCTTTATGCAAGAGACTAGAAATGCCCATCCTCAGGCCTTGCCTAGAAATTAGGCAACATGGATAGCCATGAAGTTGCTTGTGGAGACACTGAGCATATAGGCAGACAAAGATCGCATGCATGGGGCATTCAGGAAACTGTCAATAGGCTACTGTGCATCTTCATAGGATTCCAGACTCTTTGGGATAAACCAGGTCTTGTCACGACAGAAGCAAAGCCACACCTACACTCAGCCTGCCCCATGATGGCTGAGTTGACCAAGGACGCTCTCTGTGGACAGAGCCCATTGAGTAGAGTCTCAAGCCATGGAGGTCTGTGAGGGATAATGTGTGAGAATGCGTCATGCCTGAGTGGCTAGAGATACGTGATTGTACTATTACTAAGAGCACCACAACCACATCTTTGGTGTCCCCTACAGCGAACATAATTTCCAGGCTGCTACCCAAGTTGGGACCACCTAACCATCCCACAGAGAAGTAAAAGCAGCTATTGTTTATTGCCTACTTGGCAACTGTTATGCATTGAAGGTTTGTGCACCTCCCCTCCCCAGTTCATATGTTCAAGCCCTAACCCCCAATGTGATGGTATTTGGAGTTGAGGCCTTTGCAAGTTAATTAGGGTTAGGTGATGTCACGAAGGTGGGGCCCTCATGATGGGATTAGTGTCTTTTGCTCTGTCTCTCCCTCTCCCCCTCTACTAGGACACACCCCAAGGAAAGGCCATGTGAGCACACAGCAAGGTGGGGCCATCTCCAAACTGGGAGAGAGTCCCCAGGAGAAACTAAACCCTGCTGGACCTTCATATTGGACTTCCCAGCCTCTAGCGTTCCCTTGTTTAAGCTACCCAGCCTATGGTATTTTGCTATGGTAGCCCCAGCAGACTAATATGGCAGTCATTCCCTTTCTTTCCTAACAGAACCCTCCTTTTGTAATGAGTGGACATCTCTGGCAAGAGATGACGCAACTCCACGGCCCTTCAGGCAGAGAAGGAGTTATTCAAATGTTCCTGGCCTCCAGCCTAGCTCGGGCTGCAGGAGTAAGAAGGGGCTGACTGCACAGGTGGAGGAGCCTAGAGTAGGCAGAGGAAAGGGAAATGAGGGGGCTGTCTGACAGCTAGAAAGCAGACTCAAGGTAGGTGGGAGTAGGGAGAGCCAGGGTACAAATGACTATATTTCCAAGATGTATGCAAATCAGATGTACTTAGAACTAAGTTTTTAATCAAAAAATTAATTCATTTTACGGGGAAAACTTTTTTCTCTAACCACCACAAAAGGACATATAATGAAAAAATAAAGTCTCTTTCACCTTTTAGATTCCTGGTCATCTGGGCCCCTTTCCAAAGAAAGGCACAGTCCCTCCAAAAGTAGCCTGTGCTTACGTAAGCATAGACACAGAGGTATCTTGCGTAAGTTATTCAACTTCTCTGGCTTCAGCGTCCTCATCCTTAGAGTGATGGAGCTGGGCACAATGTTTCCCACACTTCTTGCTGATAAGAAAGACGTGGGGAGACTTGCTCAACATATTGTTTCCCAGGCCATAGGCCCTGAGACTCTGAGTTAGTGGGACTGCAAGGGGATCCAGGAATTTGTATTATCGGAAGAATCCCTAGGTGATTTTTATCATGAGAAAGTTGGAAGAAACACTGGATTTAGAGAGTCTCTAACATTTAAAAATGCTAAAGTGCCTAGAATGTTCTGTCCTTTGGAAATCCTTAAGTGATACTACTTTGTAGAGATAAGGAGTTTCTAAGTAATAAAGAATGAAGAAAAGTGTTTTCACAGCAGCACGTTAAAATGTTTGAAAAACATCCTCTGGACCCTTTGTCAGGAGCACTGGTAAATGCTGGCTCCTCTTCTTGGTCTTGATGATTTCCCATGCATGGAAGCCTGTGATAGGAATTGATTATGTGCTCTGATGACATGGACTCAAACAGAGGAGCATCTTTTCTGGTCAGTTCAGCAAAGGGCTGAGAACCAGGCTCAGTTGGGAGGAAAAGATATGGGACTTTATAAAATCCAGAAAATGCCTGGGCACTGCTGTAGACAAAACAGGGCAGACTAAAGCCTTCCCCAAATAAGGAGTAAGACAGCTTTAGTGCAAATCACAGCTTGAACGGATAACATGGCCTGGGAAAAGAGTTAGAACTCAAGATCAGAGATATAGCTCTCTCAAAAAGGAATTCTTACAACTGAAAATCTCTCAAGTAGTACAAACAAGATGCATTAGTTTCCCTACATGAACTGTACCTTCTGCCTGACTTGGGTGTGAACATGTGTGTGTGTATGTGTGCACACGAGCATGTATGCACACTAATTTCACAATCAATTACTTAATGATGCTTGTAATTTTACTTGGTTTTGGCCAGGAGAGTAGTCACGAAGAGTACCGATCCTAAAGGCCCAGCCTCTATTTTTCCTGGTGTTCCTGACATAAAGGGGAATAAGCACACTTAATGCAAGTTTATCTTGCAAAGCTGGGGTTGCTATTATTCATACTAGTCATTAATAATAAAACTATATGATGAAATGAAACTGGCTTTGGACTGGAAGTCAAGAGATGTGTCTGGATGTGGCACTGCCACTAAGGAGCTGTGTGATCTTGGACAAGTCATTTACCTCTCTAGACCTTTCTCCCTATATACATTGGAAGGATGGATTAGGAGGTACCTTATTTTACTAAGTCTAAGGTGCATAATTTGGGGGCTTTTTTGTACCTTTTAACATCTTTGAACTAGAAATGCATCTTATAATCAATGGTGCCTTACAATTATTATTGGCAGAGTTTTTTTCTTTGCTGCTTTTAAAATCTCTAGCAGATTAGAATTAATCAAACACTGTAACTAGAAATTTACTTCTAACCTAGGAGGCTTCTGGGCCCTAGTAGTGACTGAACAGCTGAGTATGTCCACCAAGTGACTATAAGACCTGTCCATCATGAACTGGGTATTATCTTATCCATCAAACCATAAAACTAAACATGTACAACACCATTCCAAAATAGAAGCGGTGTATATATGAGACCAGGCTGGAGCAGGGCAGAAGGCACAAATGAACTATCACAAGCAGGTGGCTCAGAATCCTGCGTTACCGGCTCCTATTACCTTCCACTCTCTTCCTCTAGCCATCCTTATAGCCTCACAGGGAATTCCCTATGAAGGTAATGACAGAAGCAAATAAGGAAGAGCCAAGGGCCTGAATCATTGATCGATGTGCCTGGTATACCAGTTCCAGCCGATAATGGACATCTGCTGCCCTCCTGCTCCATGCAGGGTGGCCCTGAAATACAGTGATAGAGGGAAACCCTCCCAGAGTGCAGGATTTGGGGTGTACACCTTATTGCCCACTTCACGTGCAAATAAAGATAGACTGAGTACAGGACTACACTTATTAATGAGCACTGGCTGGTGGGTTGGCCAGCTGATAGGGGACTGAGAAAGAACAAGGCTAGAAAATTATGACAAGAAGGTCTGGGGTAGGAGTAGATGGATAGACCTTTCAGAATTGTCACTGAATGTGAAAATGTTCATATCCCATGTGTAATAGGCAGAATAATGGCCCCTAAACCCAATATATGTTCTGTTACATGGCAAAAGGAATTTTTTAAGGATCTTGAGATGGGGAGATTATCCAGGTGGGCCTAATGTAATCACAAGGATCTTTATAAGAAGAAAACAAGAGTGTCAGAGTCAGAGAGAAATGTGGAGATGCTACGTTGCTGGCTTTGAAGATGAAGGAAGGGGCCATGAGCCAAGAAATGTAAGTGACCTCTAGAAGCTAGAAAAGGCAAGGAAATGGATTGTCCTCTATTTTCTTCAGAAGGAACACAGCCCTGTTGACACTTGGATTTTAGTCCAGTGAGACTTCTGAACCACAGAATTATAAGACAACAAATGTGTTGTTTTAAGCCAAGAAGTCTGTGGTAATTTGTTATGGCAGCAAGAGGAAACTAATACACATGTAAATGCCCCCAGGGGGTGTTGCCAGAGGTGGAGGCACGCCATTAATCAGGTGATCAAGATGACCCATTTTATAGATGTCCGAAGCCTCTTCCCTCACCCACCCTAGTGCTAGCTTGATGGACCCATATACAAAGTGTGTTCTTAGTCATTTAATCCCAACATCAAATTTATGAGGTTAGTACTGTTATTATTTTTCCTGTTTTATAGATGAGGAGACCAGGGCACAAGGAAGTTAAGTAAATTGGCCAAAGCTAAATACTCAGTAAGAAGTGGAGCCAGGATTTGAACCTAGGTCATCTGGCTCTAGTACTGTGCTATTCAATATGGTAGCCACTAACCATATATGGATATTTAAATTTAAATTAAATAAAATTAAAATTTTAGTTTCTGTCACACTAGCCACATTTCAAGAGCTCAATAGCCATTTGTGGCTGGTGGCTACCATGTTGCAGAATGCAGATATACAACATTTCCACCTTTGAATAAAGTTCTACTGGACAGTGTTGCTCTAGAGGGTGGGTTCTAAGCAATATGCCCTTCAGCATCTCTCATTAATGATCAGATCAAGCTCTAAATCAGGTGATAGTATGGCTCAGACTCTTATCCAAGCCCCTAAATAGCTTTATTCTTTGTGGTTGCCTTGAGTCCCCCAGGTTCTTCAGATTCCAAAGAATATGTTACTGACACAAAGAAACCCTTACAGCACCGGTGTTGGGTGTGAGACTTGGCAGCAGATAACATGTGCTAGAGTGTCAGGGGAGCTGGGAAGACTAAGATAGGTTAGCATTTGCTTTTGTGGCTAGTGTCGTGGCAGGTGGCAGTTGGAGGAGGGGGAGGAAGATACCAAAGATATATATCATAAAACCAGTGTCCTCAAGGAATGAAGACATAAGATTAAGCTCATTCATCCCACAAACAGTTATTTAGTGCCTACGTTGTTATTATCATGGTCCTAGGCATTGGGAATTTAGTGGCAGATAAAACTGACTTGGTTCCCAACCCTGTGGAACTTACATACTTCCCTGGGGGAAAGAAAAACATTGAGCAAGAAATGACAGGTCTGATGTGTGTTAGGAAATGCAAAGTATGGGATACTTTGCAATGAAATAATTAGAGAGCTGATAATGTAAGTGCTCCAGGAGTTTTCGGTGAGAAATAGCTGCGTACACGAATAGGACACGTTCTTCCTTTAGGCAAGTGGGAATCTTTGTAAAGTGTTCAGCAGGGTAGTGACACATTGGTCAGAAGGGTTTTAGGGTGGTGGTATGTTAGAGGTTAGGCATTCTGGAGTCAGGTTGGCCTAGATTTAAATCCTGCCTCTGCCACTTATTAGTTTTGTGAACTCAGTTTTATCTTTTCTAAATGGGACAAGCATAATAGACCCTACCTCATAGCTTTTTATAGAGAATAAATGATTGTAATGTACATTGTTCTTCTTATCATGTTTAATGCTATTTTTTATATCCTTTGATAATTATTTGGAAGATGGGTTTGATAAGATTAGATCCTTAGGAAGAGAGACCAATTAGGAGGCTACTGAAGTGGACTTGGGCAAGAGATAAACTAGGGCAGTGGCTGTGGAGAGAAGAAAATTTGAGATATTTAGAAAGTTTTTTAAAAAAGGATATATCAGCAATTCCATTCAGGAGAATTGAAAACATATGTTCATACAAGAATTTGTATTAGTCAGGGTTCTCTGGAGAAACAGAACCAATAGAATCTATAGTGATATATATAAGAGAAGATTTATTATAAGAATTGGATCACACTGTTATGGAGGCCGAGAAGTCCCTCGATCTGCCATCTGCAAGCTGGAGAACCAGGAAAACTGGTGATAAAATTCAGTCTGAGTCTAAAGGCCTGAGAATTGGGACCAATGGTCTAAGTCCCCGTGGAAATCAAAAGGCCCAAGAACCAGGAGCTTTAAGTCTGAGGGCAAGAGAAGATGAATGTCTCAGCTCAAGCAGAGAGAGCAAATTCGGCTAACCTTTTTGCTCTATTCAGGACCTCCACAGATTGGATGATGCCCACCTGCCTTGGTGAAGGCATCTTTACTCAGTCTAATGATTCAAAGGCTAACTTCTTCCAGAGACACCCTTACAGACACACCCAGAAATAATGTTTTAACCAGCTATCTGGGCATCCCTTAGCTCAGTCAAGTACACACACAAAATTAACCATCACAAATGTTGACAGTAGCATTCCTCTTAATAGCCAAACAGTGGAAACAATCTAAATGTCCATCAACTTATGAATGATAAGCAAGATGTGGTATATCCAAACAATGGAATATTATTCAGTCATAAAAAGGAATGGAGTACTGATACATGCTACAACATAGACGAAATTTGAAACATTAGACTAAGCGAAAGAAGCCAGATACAAAAAGCCCCATATTCCATGATTCCATTTATATTAAATGTCCAGTATAGACAAATCCATAAAGACAGAAAGTATATTATAGTGGTTGCCAGGGACTTGGAGGAGGGGGGCATGGGGAGTACCTGCTAATGGGTACAGGATTTATTATTGGGCTGATGAAAATGTTCTGAAATTAGAGAATGGTAAGAGTTGCACAATTTTGTGAATGTACTAAAAACCACTGAATTGAACACTTTAAAAGGTGAGTCTTATGGTATGTGAAATATATCTCAATAAAAAATTTAATAAAAAAAATAGTATAACGGGGTGACAGAGATCAGAGACTATGCCAAGAGATCCTTTACCCCTAAAGACATTGCTAATATCTTCTATCTTAGTGGGAACCAAAAGGATTGCATTAAGTACTTGCTGTGTTCCAAGCAATGTTCCAAGAACTTTACACATATTCATTTAATGCCCATAACAGCCATATGAACTAGGTGTCATCAGTTCCCGAGGAAAGAGACCCAGAGAGGTTACATAACTTGCCCTAGGTCTACACAAGTAGAAAGCGGTACAGGTAGGATTTGAACCCATAAAACCTGGCCCTACATATATATATCTTCTGCACTAAACCCCCTTTTGCACCAATAGCTGTCACTGTGTTTATCAAGGATGCATTTCCTCTCTCTGGATTACGTCACTGTCTGATCTTGGACCACGGTTCTCAGTTTGTGCCTTACTTCTTTCAAAGTCCTTCATATCTCCACCCATTTATCCACCATCCGCCATCCATTGGCCAAAACCTCAAGATAGAACTCAACTAGATTCTGAAGAATATCCTTCCACTGCAGCACATCTCCTAGACCACAGAGTTATTCCTCCAAGATAGGGAAGGAGAGCAGAGGGAAGGGACAGACAAGGAGACAGGAGAAGAGGGCAGGGGAAGGAAGAGTTTAGATGGGCCTGCTTCCTGGTCTTCCACTGTCACACCCCACCAGCTGGAGTGTGTCCTTCAGATGAGAATTTCCTGAACAAAGTCGGAGCTTTCCTTTTGAACCATGAACCCATTTGGCCCTTAGGAGCCAGTCTGACAGTTGAGCCAGCTCCCTGGCCTGCCCTGTTGTCCTCCACATGCTCTCCCCTCCCACCACCACTTGCCTGTATTGGTGAGGTCTCAGGATGCCTGGAGTCTCAGCCTGTCCAAGTGACAACCAGAGCTGGAGCCTCACTTCCCTTCCTTTATTTATTAGCCCCAAATGCAATGACTATAATTATCCTGGGAAGGATCACAGGTTGCACGGGAGCGTTGGGCCTCCTTGCTCCCTCTCTGGGCTCCCAGGCAAATGATGACGCAGCAGCAGCAGTTGGTCCCTTGCCCCCCCTTGCATGCCTCCCAAAGATCCTCCATGCTGCCCCTCCCTATCCAGGTACCTCCCATTTTAAGCCCTTGTGGACTTGATCTTCCCTGTTCCCTACAAAAAAAATTCCCATTCTTTGGCTCATTATCACTTGAGTCGTGATAAGAATGGCTGGTGGTTAGAATAACAGGCAACACTCACGTAGTGCCTGCAGGGAGCCCAGCACTGATCTAGGAGCTTTACACTGAGGAAGTCGTTAAGCCCTACCAACAACCCTACCACAAAAGTGTAGAGACCACTTTCATCATCTCTACTTATACAGGAGAAAAATGATGCACAGAGAGGTTGTGGCTGAGGTCACATAGCAGTGAGTGACAGAGCTGAGATGTGAAGTCAGGTGGGTCCAGCTTCAGAGTCTTTGCTCTTATTCACCACGCCATACTCCTGATGGTATAGGGTAGCTTATATGTTATCCTTTCTGGCTGCCATGTTTGTATGTTAACAAGAACGTTCAGGATACCAGGACTTGACTCAAAGGAGCGACTACAGGCAACTAGATATATTTTCAATGAATTTAGGGGCAGGCCTTCTCAGGCTAGCTCCACCTTGTGGTTGACAGGTCTGCCAATGAACATTTCCTCCTTTACCTTCTGATGCCAGTTGAGGTTCCTAATGATGACCCTGAGGCACTACAGGTTCCTAAACTGCCTTCTGAGTCATCAAAGAAAGATTAAACTGTGCACAGCCCAGTTCATTCATTAAATGAGTACTTACTGGATGCCTGTCACCAGGCACCCAACATTGGCACCCTGCCTTCATCAAGCTGTAGTTTGATGGGGGAAATACATATTAATCAAATAATCACACAACAAGTGTAAGATTGCAACTGTGACAAAGGAGAGATGCCTGGTGTTCTGAGAGCATAAAAAGGGTCTGATCGATGGAGGGGGTCAGGGAAGGCTGAGGAGGAGTTGACTGAGTGCAGGTCTTGAAGCATGAGGGTTAGCTAGGTGAAGAGGAAGGAGGAATAGTCTAGAAAGGGAGGACATGCAAAGCCCTGGGTAGGAGAGGAAGCACGGTAAATAGGAGGCCAAGGTAGCTGGAATGAAGAGAATAAGGGAGAAGATGCTGAAAAGGCAGGTAGGCCAGACCACAGAGGGCTTTGCAGGCCACATGGAAGAGTTTTGCTTTGTCCTAAGAGGAAGGGAAGCACAGAAGGGTTTGATCAAATTTGCATTTTGAACCCATCCCTCTAGCTGAAGCGTGGAAAATGACTAAGTGTAATTTTTTGTATTCTGATGCCAATCATCTCTGGACACAAAGGATGACAGCTATTATAATCAGTTGCTTCCAGTCAAGTCTCCTGCCTTCTCCTGTTGGTCCAGAGGATTGTATATTGCTACGTTGCCTAGACCGGATACACTCTGGGACATAAACCTTCTAAGGCAGAGCCAATTACTTTTCGGTCTTAGGTGAATGACTTGCACAGTGCATTCACTTACTAGAAGATAAATTTTAAAAAGACTCACAATCATCTAGCCTTGTTCTTTTCACATAAAATATCCTGTGCTTGGTGCTGCTTCACAGAAATGCTGCCTCATTTAACCCCCACCACAGACCTGTGAGGGAAATATGATTGTTATTCTTGTCACACAGGTTCGGAAATGTTAATAACGTGCTCACGTCATTCTGCTATTAAATGCCCAGGAAAAGGATCCGAGTCTTCTTGATTCCAAGTCCATTTCAAAACTCCTTCCTTAAATAAGCCCAAGTCAGGAGTAAGTTGAGCCCCTTCCTACAGATTCCCTCTTGGAGAAGAGCACTGTTGTAAACAATTTTCACTACTGCCATGCCCACCTTGACCTTTAAGAACAGTTACCAAAGAGAAGAGGCCCGCCTCCCTCTTTCTAGTTACCTGCTTGCTCACTGGGGTGTGCCAGCAGCCCTCTTCCATCCTCTAGAGGCCTGCCAAGCAACCAAGCATAAAATTGGCCTAAAAAGAATCTTCTTAGGCAGGTGGTTAAACACCTGTCTTTTCTCCTCCAATTTTATTCAAATAGCCTAGTAACTAACAATACAAGTTTATCAAAGCAGTTACAGTCAGTGCCTTGAAGGCTTGATTGTTCCATGAAGTTCAAGGCAAATTACTTTTAAAATGCAGTTCTAATGTCCTACGTGTAGGAGATATTTTTTTCTTGGAGCACGAACAACTTTTGCCTGGGTAAACATCAGTATTCTCAAAAGCAATGATATTGAACATTTTCTATTTTTTGAAATGAATAAGAGGATAAATCAGAGAGGTTCTTAGAAGCTGTAACTTTGTAGGAGGTGAGGGGGAGCAGGGTTGGCACAAATAAGAATTGAGGTATTGTTTCTGCTCTGGTATAAGAAGGTGGGATAAAGTCCTAAACGTCATGAGTGAGTTCTGATTCACCCTTTGCATTTCTTCTTAAGGCTCATATCCAACATTGAGGAGAGGCAAGGAGCAGAGGGCCTGGGGGATGGGCATGGAGAAGGTGAGGAAGAGGTGAAATGGAGCACTTAGGCATTGATAGAAGACAGGAAAGATATAAGGTAGGAGAAGATAGTCAATCAGAAAAGGGACTGCAAGAGGAAAGAGAATGGTTGGAAATTAACTAGGCAAGTAAAGAGAAAAGAGTGAGAAAGCAGAGGGAAGAAAGAAATGCTTGCATGGGGGAAGAGTATTATTCTGGCCTTACTATGAAAGATCTGGCACCCTTACCAAAGACATTTCTTTATTTCTTTTTCTTTCTTTCTTTCTTTCTTTGTTCTTTCTTTCTTTTCTTTTCCTTTTTTTTCTTGCTGAGGAAGATTCGCCCTGAGCTAACATCTGTTGTCAATCTTCCTCATTTTGTTTGCTTGAGGAGGATTCGCCTTAAGCTAACATCTGTGCCAATGCTCCTCTATTTTGTATGTGGGTTGCTGCCACAGCATGGCCCCCACAAGTAGTGTAGGTCAGTGCCTGGGAAGTGAACCTTGGCCACAGAAGCAGAGCTTGCTGAATTTAACCACGGGGCCAAGAGACTTTCTGATCCGGTCTCCCTATCACTCAACTCCAGCCAGACTAACTTCCTTGCAGCTCCTTAGCACCCCGCCTTCAGGACCCTCCACTAACTGTCCTTCCCCCAGGCATCTACGTGCTTGTCCCTCACTTCCCTCAGGACTCTACTCAAGTGGTGGCCCTATCCACACCCTACATGCTACAGCACCTCCCTCCACTCTCTTTACCCTGCTTTACTCTTAAAGCTGCAATCACCATCCAACGTATTGTTTATGCGGCTATTGTTTGACACCTCCAGGGCTTCCCAGGAGGTAAATTCCAAGTGAGCAGGGACTTCATTTTGTTCACCGCTGTATCTCCAGGACCTGGCCTGACACTTTATGGGGGCTCGATATACGCTGAATGACTCAAGGAGTGGGTGCAGGTCGGGGAGAGGGTACGGGAAAAGGCGAGTTCCGGAGGGGTGTTTGGAAGTGTGCTTCCAATCCAACAGAAGAGCACACTTGCCATTCTTTTTCTCTTTCTCTCCTCCTCGTCTTTCCCTCCCCAATATAAAGGCTAGGACCAGAAGCAGGAATGCGGGAAATAAGGAAGAATCCAAATTAGTCCGGCTCAAATTCTGATGAAAAGTGCACAGGCCAGAAAGACTGGAAGGTAGAGAACAAATGCACACGCCAAAGTGAAAGAAAAGAGAGAAAAGTAACAGGAAAAGGCCAACAGACGTCACTCTCCCGGATCACTCTCCCCGATTCCCTCACGGCCGGGCGAGGAGCCCCTCGCACGCTCCTCTACCGCCCGGGTCGCGGCCAGCCGCCACCACGGCCTTGGAGAAGGCCAGGCCTGCTCACCCCCGCGGGCGGCACCCCCCAACTCCCCCGCCAGGCCCGCCTGGGCCGAGGCCCCGGCACGCGCTCTCTGGAGCCGCGAGGGCGGCGGGGACTACAGCTCCCAGGGTGCCGCGCGCGGGGGCGCCTGCGCAGTGCGGCGGGAGGCGGAGGTCTGTTCTCCGCTGAGGAGGAGCGGGGCAGAGGAGGGAGGCAGCGGGTGAGAGTTCAGAGTTCAGCAGCAGCAGCCCGAGCCCATGATTCCCATATGCCCTGTAGTTTCTTTCACCTATGGTGAGTATAATGTGCCCCACCGAGGCCCCCGCCTGGCCCTTTCCCCGGCCCGGGGCCGCGGGGAGGCGCGGGGGTTGGGGCTGGCTCCGGGGAGGAGGCGGCGGCCGCCACCGGGGCGTGCGAGTGAGTGAGGGAGTGCGAGGCGGGAGGGGGAGGCGGCGCGGCCCGGCCCCGGGCCGGCGAGGGCGGCTTCTCACAGCGCCTCTCTCTCTCCCTTTCCCTCCCTCGGCGTCTCTGCCCCTCGGCGCCTCTCCTCCCGCCATGGGACCCGACTCTCCGTGCCCGCCGCAGTGCCCAGCCGGCTGGGGGAAGATGCCAAAATGGCGACCGGCAACTACTTTGGATTCACCCACAGCGGGGCGGCGGCGGCGGCGGCTGCGGCCCAGTATAGGTAACGGCTCCCCGCCCCCTCCCTCCTCGCCCCTGCCCGCCCCTCCGCCCCGCTCCCGCCGGCACGACGCCCCCGCGCCGGCCCCCGCCCGGCCGCCCCGAGCCCCGGCCAGCGGCAGGCCCGGCCCCGCGGCCTCTCCCGCCCCGCCCGGCCCGCGGCGGGGAGCGGCCCCCGGGGGGCGGGGGCGAGGGACGGCCGGGGTGTGGGGACGTGGAGGCCGCCGGGGCTCTGGGCCGCCCCGCAGCTAAAATGGCCTCCCGCGGCCTCGGAGCCCGGCGGGCGGAGGGAGGGAGCGAGGCCGAGGCTCCGACTCCCCCAGTCCCCGCCCCCCCCTCCCCCCCGGCCAGCCCCCTCCGCCGGCCCCCGCCCGCTCGGGGACGGAGAGGGTGGGCGAAGGGGAGCGCGGCGGCGCACGGCCCACCGGCCTCGCCCCGGCCCCCAGCCCCCGGCCCCCGGCGCCCGGATCACGTTTCCTTTTCTCGAGGACGTTTCCTTTTCTCGGGGATGATCTTCTCCGTCCTGTGGCTTCCCCCGACCCCTCACCCGAGCCCCGCAAACACACTGCGACTGTCACTACCTTCACTGGGCCCCTTTCGTTTTCCCTCCAAGGAGGGATGGAAAGATACCAACCACCTGTGAATTGTGTAGTCGGTAGACTGGAAAAGATGTTCGAAGTTTCTGATGCCGATAAATGAGCCCACAGCCTTGTTCTAGCCCTGGAGTTGAGGCTCCGGGTGGGCCCGTAGTTCCTCCGGCGGGTCTCCCCTGGGGGAAGGAAAGTGCGGGGAGAGGGTCCTGAGTTGCTGTACTGCGCCATCTGAAGTCGCTCCCGTAAGGGGAGCTCTAATTTCTGGGGTGGCTGTAGTTCGTTATACAGCTTATCAAAGGACAAAACAAGAACCCTAGATTTTTTTTGTTGTCGTTGTTACTTTTGAGTCAGTCTGAGACCCTTCAGATTCAGACCGTAAGCATACAGGGCTCTTAAGTATTAGATACGCTTTTTCTGGAGAGAGATTGTATTAGATATCTGAGTGTATTAGGTACGTTAGCTATTGGTTAAACCCAGGTAGTTTATTTGTTTCCGGCGGCGGGTTGTGTAATGGAAAGGGCATCATCGGGAACCAGAAGGCCTGGGTTCTGGGCTCTTTTTCCTCTTGATTTTATGGCGGTGGGGACGTCACTTAATTTGGGCTTCATTTTCCTCATCTGTAAAATGAGATCCTGGGCTATCTTTTGGGGTTAAAACTCGTAATTGTGAGAAAAAAGTTGCCGTGTTTCATAGTATTCTAAGATGCTGTTTATTGTAAGGGATATCGTTATTTTTTGTATCACTAAAAAAGATTGGGGTTTTTCAAATATTAAACCCTTTGCTTGCAAGTCGTGATAATTAAACAGCTAACAAAGTCTGAGCTACTTTGATGAAACGCTTTAGGGCTAATAATGTTTGTGGAAAGAGAAAAACATCAAGCCATTTTCTTTTTCTGGGAAACAAGAAATAGCTAATCAGCATCCGTGCCATAATTCCAGTGCTACCAGGTACTTTGTGTTCTCCACAAGGATGTATTTAACCGTTACAAATTTTACTTGTTTCACATAATATTTTTCTGTTACCATAGGCAGAGTAATAGGTTTTTGGATTATTAACTGTTCACTTACTGAAAATGTATTGGGTCTGGTTCTTTGTGGCAGTATTGAAATATTTTTTCTAATGTGAGCCTACAGATTGAAGTGAGGGCAGGAAATGCCAATTTAAGGATAGTTAATCGTTTTTTGATAAAATAGTTGCATGTATGTGTTTTATCCCAATATAGGAAACTATTACAGAATTTCTGTACCTAACTTTTCTTTGGCCTTGAATCTCATAAAGTTTCAGTAAACTGTAACAACAATGCAAATTATTAAATTGCTTGTTATGTGTATGTCTAATAAGAAAAGACTAGTCTTTTGACATTATTTCTACATGTAGTAGCAAAACTAATTAAGATACTCTGTCCTTGTATATAAATGTAGTGCATGGAAATTGTTTGCTTTTAATGGAAAGAAATCAGGCCTGGTAGTGCTAGTACTTAGGCTCAAGGAGGATGAACAAACAGCATTAATAATAAAAGCATATGCAAAGAATGCAGTGACGATGCTCATTTTTCTTCATGTCTAGAAATTGTCATAATTTTTAGACATGGAAGACCAAGGCTTACTTTGCAATTTTTTTTTAATTTGAAGGATGCAAACTCGGAAATCTTAAGTGTTTGCATGTGGATGATGTGAATATGTAGTTCATTCACCTATCATTAAATACAGATAAGTGAAAGTATCTATCCTAAGTCTAGATTTAATTCTGGTTCTTAGCTTTCTTGGTTACAGCTATGTATGGTATTTGATTAAATTTATTTTAAATTCAGATTTTATTGCTTGTTAATATTTGAGATTCATAATGGCATTCTAAAGATCAAGCTTCTTTAAGAGATGTTATAAAGATCTCTTCTAAGTTCTGCTACTGATAACTTCTAGATAAACCAAGTTTTTCATTTGTATAATGCATATTAAACACTTTTGTGGTAAGCATTTACTTAATCCTTGTGCTACATGTTCCATTAGTTACTGAATGTTTTTCTTCCCACTTTGTGTATTTTTTAAGTCAAGTAAATAACTCCATTATACCATTTGCCACTCTTGCAAATGTAATGTTTTCATTTTCTGACTTTTCATGTGTTTTTCCCTTAGAAATGAAGAAATCAGAAAAAACTTTAAGTATTAATTTGTATGAGTTTATGTATGTGTATTTCTGGTAGGATGTTAATTTGGGGTGTGCAGGATGAAGTATATCTCAAGCATGCTGGAAAAATAGGGATGGCTTTATGGCAGGAAGGGAACTTGGCTGGGTAGGCAGCGTACTTCAGTAGAGTACCTTTTTTGTTTGAGGAGATAGAATTAACTTTTAGACAGACAAATCTAATTTTATAATCTTGGAAACAATTATTTTAACAATTATAAGGACATAAGGTAGCAAACAATGTGAGGAAAGATAATTCTCAATGGAAAAAACTTTCTAATTAATAGTTTCTTTGGATCAAAATCATTTTTTTCCCCTCCTTCATTGGCAGTGATACAGAAGTTCTCATAAGAGTTCAGTTTTTGAAGGGGGGTTGTGACATATACAAATATATGTATATGTAGTATAAAATAAAGTAATCCTTTGTTATATTGCACTATTAAAAGAACATAGCCATTTCCTTCAGAGTTTTAAACAGCCCGTTTCCCTTTACTTACTCTTTAGAAAAGCCTTGGACGTATCACTTCCTTGTCATCTTTCCATCTAATCTGTCTAATCACAATACTTTTCCATAACCTGGATAACCTAAATCTTTAGCTTGTGCGTAAACTAATTTTCGTTGTGATATACATATGTTTTAGTGTATCAGTGATGCCTGAATGTTATTCTCCCTTCAATAAAGTTAGCGCTTCGTGGTTTTTTTGGTGAGGAAGATTGGCCCTGAGCTAACATCTGTTGCCAGTCTTCCTCTTTGTGCTTGAGGAAGATTCACTGAGCTAACATCTATGCCCATCTTCCTCTATTTTGTATGTAGGTTGCTGCCACAGCATGGCTTGATGAGCAGTGTGTAGGTCTGTACCCGGGATCTGAACCAGCAAACCCTGGGCCACTGAAGCAGAACGTGCGAGCTTCACCACTATGCCATCAGGCTGGCCCCTAAAGTTAACTATTTTAAATAGTCATTTGGCAACTGTTTTTTTTTTTTTTTTTAACCCATTTTATATGTAGTGTTTATTGAATTCAAAGACTTTAGAGATAGTATAAAGGTGCAAAATAATTACCTTCATATTTTTAGAGTCTTAGCAGATGTTGTTACATGATAAATGTTTAAATGGATTTTGACTGTTGTCTGGACATTGGTTTAAATTAAGCATCTGCTAGTCAAAAGAGGCATTTCATCTAATGATTCTTGAGATGTCTTCAGGACATCTGTTCCTAAAGATTAAGTATCTCTTCACATCACTAAGATAACTTGGTTATGCTGATTAGCTGGTCAGTTTTCCTCTTTTTTCCTTTCTCTTTCTTTTTTACTTTTTATTTGAATATGGTGTTAAGAATATTGTGTCTTGAAGGAAAGAATATAAGTAACAGTAGTAGGGTAGAAAAGGAGTAATCACTGAGAACATGAAAAAACCAGGTGAACAGGTTTCTGAAACCAATCACAGTGATGGAAATATACTGGCCGTACAAAAAAAAAAATTACTGCAACTGCTAATTATATCATCTCTTTCATTGTTGAATCAGAGATCTTAGTATTCATGTTGCATGAATGAGTTTGATATAATGAAATTTTCTTTCCAAAAAGATTGCTGCTGTTACATTGATGACATTTCCTGTGTATGTTATTAATAGCTTTAAGAGTAGGGTGAGCCAGAATATCCCTGTATAGGATGTTTAAAGTATATGCTTGTCTGTGCTTTTGTAAACTGCCTTACAATATACTCTAATGAAAAGAAGATGAATTTGGCACTAGTCAGACTTGGGATTTGAATCCTATCTCTGCTCTTTGGTCACTTAGCCAAATCCCTAAACCAAATCTTTCTGAGACTCAGTTCCCTCATCTAACTTGCCTTGAGGTGAAGATTTAAATATAAAACTTCCTGGCCTAGTGCCTGATTTTCAGTGGGCATTTTATCAGTGTTTGTTTTCTATAGAGATTTGAATACTGTATGAGTTTTGGGGGAGGGGGGTTGTTTTTGAGGAAGATGAGCCCTGAGCTAACATCTGCTGCCAGTCCTCTTTTTGCTGAGGGAGACTGGCCCTGAGCTAACATCCGTTTCCATCTTCTTCTACTTTTTATATGTGGAACACCTACCACAGCATGGCTTGCCAAACGGTGCCATGTCCGCACCTGGGATCCGAACCGGCGAACCCCAGGCCACCAAAGTGGAACGTGCACACTTAACCATGTGCCACCGGGCCAGCCCCTGTAAGAGTTTTAAAAGAACTGCTTAGTTGGTGTCCATCGTATACTTAATATGTAGAGCTTCATAATCTCAAAGTAAAATGTTTTAAAAGTAGGTGCTTGAGTATCAATTGGTAGGCCCCAGTTTCAATGTCAGTTTAATAGAGAAGGAAGGAAATTTTTTGTTTGCAAGCAACATGATGGTTATAATCAACAGACAAAAATATGAGAAATGATGAGTTCAGCAGATTTTCTGGATCTAAGATCAGGCAAAAATCAGTAGCATTCTTTTTTCAGCAATATTGAATTAGATTATGAAATTTCAAATAAATCCTGTTTATGTTTAGCTCCAAAACCTAGTAAGTAGGAGTAAAATGAATGAGATATGCGAAATACTTTAAGGAAAAAATACATTAGGATATAAAGGCCATAAAAGAAGATATAAATTGGGGCCAGCCCGGTTGCGCAGCAGTTAAGTGCGCACCTTCTGCTTTGGTGGCCCGGAGTTCACCAGTTCAGATCCCAGGTATGGACATGGCATCACATGGCAAGCCATGCTGTGGTAGGCATCCCACATATAAAGCAGAGGAAGATGGGCCTGGATGTTAGCTCAGGGCCAACCTTCCTCAGCAAAAAGAGGAGGATTGGCAGGAATTAGCTCAGGGCTAATCTTCCTCAAAAAAAAAGAAAGAAAAAAAGACAAATGAGGATGGGCTCTGTTCATGGAGTGAAAAAAATCAATACAATCAAGTTATCAGTTTTCTCCTAAGTAGTCTATATATTTAATGTAATTCCAATAAAAATATCAACAGGATTTTTGGGGTAACTGGACAAAGGGATTCTAATGCAGATAGTGAAGAGAGTATTTGTCCAAAAGTAGTCCTGAGAATCTTGTAAGATGTGATAAGGAAGGTCTTGTATTATCAGACACCCAAACTTTATATTAAACAGGAAAATGTAGTATTGGTACAGGGATAGACAAATACGTTACTGGATTAAATTAGAGATCCCAGAGATAGACTTATGCTTATGGGCTAGTTGGATTAGAATGTATAGCTGTTTAAGTAGAGGTATTTGTGGAAAAAAACAAATCAGCCAGATTATTATTCAGAAACATACCATCAGGTTAATCAGAAGACAGTCCTTAGGCTTATCAATGTAGTAATTGACAAAGTATGTTAAAATTACTTAGATACGTGATTAAAGGTGAGGAGTGTGTACCTCCTGTGCTTGTCCGTAAATTGTCCTTAGCACTATTCTATCAGAATTAGGATCATTGTTCTGAGTATGGCATTTCTAAGCATTTTGTGAAAGCCACGTACAGTGCACCTCTTAATTCATACTTACAGAGGACAAATTAATGAAATAAAGAATATTGGACTTTTTTTGTTTTAGTATTAGTTTTGTAAAATATGCAAATTAAAATATATTTGTAGAGAGTAACTCACATGATATTTAGTGAACATCTACAATATGTCCCTGCTCTCAAGGAATTTACACTCAGATGAGAGTAGGGACAGGTATACCCTCAGATAACTATGCCTTGATAATGATCATAACTGAGTTTTAAGGAAATACTAAAATAGAGAATTGGAGGATTCTGACTGTGGAGTTTGAGGTAGACTTCATGGTCTTTCATTCTGAAAATTGAGGGATGGTCATT
The DNA here is from genome assembly GCF_041296265.1 of Equus caballus. Classification (NCBI taxonomy): domain Eukaryota; kingdom Metazoa; phylum Chordata; class Mammalia; order Perissodactyla; family Equidae; genus Equus; species Equus caballus. The sequence goes on from NC_091704.1 coordinate 46,763,439, forward strand.
TTAGACAAAGGAAACGTGTTGAGCCAAGACAGGAATGTCTTAATTGCTTGATGTGATTGAGAGTGGATGGGCCCTGAAGTCAGACTACCTGAGCTGAATCCTGGTTACCTCTGCTACCTGCCATGTGACCTTGGGCAGTTTCTTGCTACTTCAGTTTCTTCATCTACAAACTGGAGGTAATATTAATCTGTACCTCATAGGATTGAGATTTTTCAAAAATTCTTTGTTGACGTGTAATATACACAAAGAACTGCACCTATAGTAAGAGCATAGCTTGATGAAATGTCGTATACTGAACACACCTGTGTAACCAGCACTGAGATCAAAAAAACAGAACATTGTCAGCATCCGGAAGTCCTCTACATTCTCCATTGTGGTGTTTGAGAATTCAATGAGGTAATGTTTGTAAAGTGCTCAGAACAGTTCCTATCATATATTACATCTCCATCAATGTTAGCTGTTGTCTTCAGTAGACATTTGGAAGTGGAGCTCAGAAAAGGGATGAAGGTTGCTAGTGTAAATCTGGATGTCATCCACATGATGGTGATTTACCATTATAGCTGCAGAGAAAGTACAGTGCCTGGCATACATCAAACATTTAGTAAATTCATTTTTCTTTCATTCATTCCTTTTGACCTTTTCGTTCATTTTGAATGAATGAAAGAAAATAGAAAAAATAGAGCTACAGTTACAAACATCTAAGTTTAAGGCAAGACCAGAGAAAGAAACAAATACTGGTGGACAGAAAGCTGGGAGAACGTACTGTCATAAAAACCAAAAGAAGATAGAGAGATAGTCAGCAATGGTAGGGCCTTAGAGAGGCTGGATTAAAGATTTGACAGTTATCAAGTTATTGGTATAATTTTAATGGATAGCCACTATGGGAAAACTAGAATCTGATCATTTGGAGCTAAAAGACTAGCACCAAATTTTTAGAAGTTTTTTTTTTAAAGATTGGCACCTGAGCTAACGTCTGCTGCCAGTCTTCTTTTTTTCTTCTTCTTCTCCCCAAAGCCCCCCGGTACATAGTTGTATATTCTAGTTGCAGATCCTTCTAGTTGTGCTATGTGGGACGCTGCCTCAGCATGGCCTGATGATTGGTGGCCTGTCTGCTCCCAGGATCCAAACCAGTCAAAACCTGGATCGCTGAAGTGGAGTGCGCAAACTTAACTACTTGGCGGGGGGACTGGCCTCTAAAAGTTTTGTAGTCTAAATTAGTATACAGATAAGTTCTTGAGGGTCCTAGAGGTCAGATGGGCTTAAAGTATTGGAAGCACTATGTTTGAAGATCAGTTAAGTGAAAATAATTTTTTAACTCATTTTTTATTTCTGGGAGAAAATATATATTGTATAAAATACATTACATTGGTATAGTAGTCAGCGTTAAATGAGCAGAGAATGTCCTTGAAAAGAGATTTGAAGAAATCTGACACTTTTTGATAGGAAAAACAGTAAGAAAGCCTTTTTAAACAATAACCGTATAGATGTGGTCAGGGAATGCTATGATTATGAAGATGGCTTTATAACTTTTCTCACTCTCCCAGTCCTGCCCATCCCAAACTATTTTTTACTATAAGCAGGATGGTCATTATAAAATGTAGATTTAATTACAGCATTCTTCTGTTAAAATCTCTCATTGGCTACCCATTACTTTGAGAATATCTGGTTATCTTAGCTTTATATTTAGAGGACTTCAGGATGTTTTTACAGGTTTATGATTCCTTATCCACATTTATGAAATCCAAAAACTTCTGAAAATACTCCTAGTAAGTTTGTAAAAACAATTTCACAGTAAAAACCAACCTGAAGTGTCAGGAGGCTGTTTTCACTTCTTTTTTCCATCTCACTGTAAATATTCATACCTTTCCCTGAAGAAACGTTAATATGTTTGAGAAATGATGAAGGATGTGGTTTTCTTGAGTATAGAAAATTATAGGGCATTTTGGTTTAACTAACTTACAGTATCTATCAGCATTTATCAGTAGTTTGAGAGTATCTTTGAGCAGTTCTATATACAAATAGTTACCAGGATTGACGTTTCATGACTTTTTCTTTCTTAGAGATCTTCCAGAGAATACAGTTTGCTTATTTTTTTTTAATTTGCTTATTTTTTAAAATGGAATAAAATTGATTTTATCTTGCAATTACCATTGGATCCTTTTTCTAACTCTAAGAGTTACAGTATGACATCCTAGTGGTCTTATTTTTCTGTATCTTGAAACATTTTGCTGTTTCATCATCCTAGGAATTATTTCCTCTTTACTTGTCACTTATTCCCAACTAGGCTAAAGAAGACTAATAAAATAGGAAAACAGAAGATGTTGGAATCACTAGAAGGAAGATAACAGTAGTGAAATAATTGGAGGATATTGCATTGCCCAAAGTGCTGCATAACCCTTCAAGAAAGATGAAAGAAAATAGAGAAACGACCTTTAAAGTTTGCTTTTAATTTTCCTTCAACACAGTTGAGGAATCAGAATTATTTATTCCATGTCCATACTGGCAAAGAGAAGAAAGTTAACAGAGGCAGATGTTTGACAATTGTTAGATAAATAAGATGAATGCAAAAAATAGCACCACTCTAGAGTAATGGTGATAGCGAAATTGATTGTGTAAGCAAAATCTCAGACTGAGTCTTCAGATACAATCTCCTTGATGAATTTTTTCAAACTCAAGAATCAGTGAGTAGACATTATATTTCTAAGGATAAGAAAGGAAATGTGGTATTCTCATCTAGTCAATAGAAATGACTTCATTATATAATGTTCTGTGATAAGATCCAGGACATCCCATTTTGCTAAAAGTGTATGTGGCAGAATTCTTTGATTTTTTTGTGATGTTTGTGCACCAGAAGAATTTACTTGATATGATTCAACTGGTGGACAAATGCTGAAGGCAGGTGAATATACAAAGGTAATTGGAAGGAAATAGATGGTGGAGAAATGAAAAGATTCGTTAGATTGATCATTCCAAACCTAAAATTGAAAATGTTTTACAATTTTGAAGCAAAGAAGATGACCATCTCTCTTCAACAAAATATGAGCCATCAGATGTTTCAAAAATTGTTTAAACATTGCACTTTGACAATTCAAGTGCAGGAAGAAGAACCAGAAGTAGTGATGAGTTAGAACTCATTAGAGATATATTTGAAATCTGGAATCAGCATTTATGAGATGGACATGTTCTGGGTTCATGCATGAAAGTTGATGAAAGATTATGTTCAGAGAACATGGTCCATTTTGTGTGTATATATCTTTAAAACCAGGACAATATGAAAAAAAAATTTGGGTTTAAGGTACTTCTTATGTTAAAATTCCTAATAGTTTTTCATTATCCTTTATTATGTAAATTATTTGTCAAATGACTTCAAAAATAGAAAAAATGTAAATGATCCAATGGACCCAGATGGTGAATGGTAATGGCTATTTTTCCTGGTATGTTGAGAGTTAAAGATCCTAAGAAAACTATTAACAGTTTTCATATGACATTTAATCAACCCACTCCTCTGTAGTCTGCCACTCTAATGAGTTAGTGAAAATCATAGTATTGGTTGTTTTATTTTTTCTAGTTTTTTGGAAGAAATGGAGCCTGAATTTAAATTTCTTATAAAATTCTATGTTGATAGAGTTATTGTTTTAATAGCATTGTAAAGTTACTGGGAGCATGACATTATAATATCAAGTATAAAGATAGTTAAAGGTGGTTTGTCTTTGGAGTGATTCTATGAGGAAGGTTATTTTTGCATCTTTTTCCACATTGTAAAATATTAAACTCGAAGTTAAATCTGTCACTAATTTTGTAGATACATAAAATACTGTAAAAGAAAAGATCAGCAATATCGAGCATTAAATTTGGACTAATGGAAAGGTTAAATTGTGTTTTGTGTGCTGTGAAAAGGGGTGAAAAAAATGTTTTATCTGTCAGTTACTTTGCCATTTTATCCAAAATTGAAACAAATGCACATATACACAGTCTATTTCCAGAGGAGAAAAGCGTATCTAATAGTTTATGTGACAGAAGCTGTCTGCAGTTTCTTGATTGATGCTTTTCCCTCATTCCTTTTACAAGGTTAGAAATTAAACATTCTACTTCTGTCCTGTAGTGATTCCTCTAGAAATTTATCATGAGTATTTCACTTAGTCTAAAGTTAATCAGTATCTTTACTCTCCGAAAAATTACAAGGACTTAAAAGGCTTTAACCTTGATCAATCCCCTCCTGATTTTTGTGCTGTTGTACAGTATTTTAGATTTTTCTTTAACCCTGCAGCCATTGTTGAACAATTGTTGTTTTATATAGTCAGTGATTATTTAAGTTTACCTTCATATTTACCACATTTTTTTGACTTAACATTCATTCATTCTCAGATCATTTTCATTCTTCCTAAAGTAAATCTTTGAGAATGTCTTTAAATGTGGGTCTATTAGTAAGGGTTTTTTTTGTTTTTTGTTTTTTCTCAAAATGTTTTTAATTCACCCTCATTCTTGAGAAGTTTGTTGGGGCTCCTGAATCTGATGATTGTTATCTTTCATTAATTCTGGGAACACGCATACATTCTTTTTAGATGTTTCCTCTCTCCCATTCTTTTCCTCCATTTGAAACTCCTGTTTGATGTAAGTTACCACTTTTTATTCTGTCCTCCAGGTCTTTTAAGTTCTTTACTATTTTTCATCTCTGTGTGCATTTTGGGTAATTTTTATAGATACTTTGTAGTTCACTAATTTTGTCCCAGCTGTGTCTAATCAGTTGTGTAATGCCTTTCTAAGTTTCTGATTATAATTTTTATATTCTATATTTCATTTCTGGAAGTTCTGTTTGGTTCTTTTAAAAATTCATCTGGTTGTGTTTGATCAGTCTTTTGGTCCTTAGTCTTAGTTTTGTTAATCTCTTTTACTTCTTTAAGTGTACTTATTTTATATTTTGTATCCAATAATTCTAATAATTGTGGTCTTTTGGAATTTTTTTTTTATTCTGCAAACTCTTTCTTATAATAACTTGTTTCCTTATGGGTTTTGTTGTGGGGTTGTTTTTTTGGTTTTTTTTTTTTGAGGAAGATCAGCCCTGAGCTAACATCTGCTGCCAATCCTCTTTTTGCTGAGGGAGACTGGCCCTGAGCTAACATCCATGCCCATCTTGCTTTACTTTATATGTGGGACGCCTACGACAGCATGGCTTGATGAGTGATGCCATGTCTACACCCGGGATCAGAACCAGCAAACCCCAGGCTGCCGAAACAGAATATGTGCACTTCACTGCTGTGCCACTGGGCCGGCCCCTATATTAAAATTTTTAAAAATACCTATTAACTTACTTTAAAATAAGAATAAAACCACCACATGCTAATCAAAAATACCTTTATGAAAAATAACTACTTTCCTACCCCCTAAGAAATAGTGAAACAAGAGGCATTATTTTACATTTTTACAAATCTTAATATCTCAGTTAAGATGGTTGGAGTCTCAAATCTGCTTCTGCATTCATTCTGTTGCAGTAAATTGTTTGGGTTAAAATATATGAAGGCAATCTAACTGGAAAAGGGACAACCTACTGGAGCCTCTGAAAGGATCTTAGGGACCCTTACCAGTCCTTGGATCACATTTTGAGAACCACTGTTGTATAGAAACTAAAAGAGGTATAGAAATGTTTTCCCTGTTACTAGATGCCACTTATAAGGACAAGCCATTTGTACACGTAAGTTATCTTAATTTCAGTAGTGACTATAAATTTGGTATAACATAAAGCCAGGTCATATTAATGGCATTTGAAAGCACTAAAAATGGTCTAGAGTTGAGTATAGCTTAGGGTTAAATGTAGAAATGTAGAAATTAGAGTCGAGTTGGAGTAACTAGAAAGAAGTATTTAAATTTGGGGTTGGTTGGTCTTTCGGGTTGCCAGTTTGAGAATTCTATTCCAATACCTTTATGCTTTTTTTCCGCACAGTAATACATGAAGTAATTAAAAATAAAATAGCATAGGCACTGGTCTGGTGGTGCAGCAGTTAAGTTTGCATCCTCGCTTCGGCAATATGGGGTTCACGGGTTTGGATCTTGGATGCAGACCTGCACACCACTCATCAAGCCCTGCTGTGGCCGTGTCCCACATACAAAATAGAGGGAGATTGGCACAGATGTTAGCTCATGGCCAATCTTCCTCACCAAAAAATTAAATTAATTAATTAATTTAATTAAATAGTGTAGAAGGGCTTATAATGAAAACAACATTCTGTTATTTTCCTTTTCCCTACCTCCTGATTCCACTTCCTAGGGACTCCCGACTTTATTTCATTCTGGTTTTATTTCTAACCTCTGAATCACTAAATAATATGCTTCATTTCTGTGTCTTATCAGCTTTATGCATTATATTTTGATTTCCTACAATCATAGTTAGGATTTAGTACATATCTTTTCATGCTTCTCATTTCTACTCTCAAATTCAGTGATAGGGCTATTTCTGTTACTTCAAACAATACCTTCCATTTCTAGTTCCATCAAAGGTAGATAGTATCTTAGTACTCTCTACTTTAGGAAAAGAATATTGAAACTGCTGTACTTTGCTTTCTCTTTCCCCATCAAGTTAGCTATTATTTTACTTGTAATAACATTTACATTATGTTCTGTAATCATAGCTTATCTTTTGTAATTTAAGTTGATTCTAAAACTTTAAAACAAAAAGTATTACATTATTGTGAATGTTTAAATAGTATTTATTGTGGAGCCAAGTACTGTTCTATGATTGTAATTCCTAATGTGTTCCATTTCTACGACCCTGTACCACTTAATAGAAGAATCTTCCTAGGCTCAAGTTCAAATAGATTTTCCTTTTTTACACCCTACCAGTTGCTCAGCTGTAATGTCTTTTACCAGGATTGTGCCTTGAGCAGTTTCGTATTTCCTGAAGTCTTTCATTACCTTTTTTTTTTTCCTAAATCTTGTTGGTCCCTTGATTATATCTTAAGATTTTTTCAGGCTCCCTGTCTGAGGTAAACTTCAGTCCTTGAATGTCAAAAAAAGTCTTTATTCTGCCGTAATAGTTTAACTGGGTACAGAATACTAGATTAATAATCGTTTTCCTTTGAGTTTTGAAAACATTACTCTATCGTCTTCTAGCTGCTAAAGTTAACAATAAGATGTCTGATTTTCATTTAGTTGTTAGTAGGCAATCTGTTATTTCTTCTCTCTGGAGACTTGGATATTTTTTTTGTCATGAGTTACTGTGAAATGTTATATGTCTCTAGGTGTGGTTCTTTCATTCTGTTTTGCACTCTGTGGGCCCTTTGACTTTGAAAATATGTACCTCCCTTCAAGAGTGGGAAATTCTGTTTCTTAATTTGTTTCATCTGTGTGTTTCTTTTCTCTAGAATTCCTTCTCGTTGGATATTGGACCTCCTAGATTTGTCTTCTCTTCTTTTTTAGTTTTCATATCTTATCTTGTCTATATCCCTCAACTTTATTTTCTAACTAGTGTAAAGTTCTCTTTTTATGGATACAAATTAGAGCTTTTGAAAATTTTTGTCTGTTGCCTTGAGATACCCATTTCGCACGGAGTCATTCTTGTGTCTTTTGCAGTTTATAGTGGGCTTTCTTTAAGTATCTAGTGATTTTCTTTGACTATTTTGATAAGGCCTCTGGCTGGCTTCACTTTTTGGTAAGTAGGTGGGGAGCCGGCCATTAACCTCTAGGTTAAGTACAAGAATATAAAGGATATTTTTACTCTTTAATAATTCCTAAGTATTTTCTTTGTCTTTTGTTCCCCCAAGAGAAATACCCTTCCAGTTTATGTCTGATTCTTCAACTATATCTTAATCTTTCCTACTCATATTGTTTTTTTGTTTGTTTCATGATTTATTATTTAGTTTGTCCTGATTTAAAACTCACCGAAGCTGATTAGATTTAATTTGTTCACAGACGATGTTATTATCTAAATAGAAGCTTCCGCTCTACTGGGTACTTAGTAAATGAAAGTCTCAAATTTCACAAATGTATTTTTATGGCACAAGATTTGGGTTGTTACTTACTTTATGTCCTATTTTATTTAAGAAATAATTTAAAGACAGTTAAGTATGACATGTTATGTAGGGATGTAATTTAATGTCTTTTATTCTCACACTCCAAACTAGGCAAAAACCTTGATTTGAACTGTTTTGACTTAAGACTAATTTTATTTACATTAAATTGAACTTGATTTGACCTGAGTTTTAAAAAATTAACCTATTTAGACTTAGCCACTGGATATTTAATTGAATTGATATAGTCCCCAAAAAAGGCAATTTTTCTAAGGATATTTGAAATAATTATGCTGGGACAGTAGACATAAACCAGAATATAATATGGTCATCCCTTCCTGAGTCTCATGGACTTTTAAGGATCAAAGGCAGGATAGGTCAAATCGCTTGCCTAGTTGATTTGACATTCTCATTCTGTTCTCACTCTGTTTTGTGTCCCATGTTTTGGAGACCAAAAAATGTGAACAGATAGTCAGTAAAGATGAATGGGAAGAGTATAGGAATCCAAGATTATCTGAATTTTTATGTAACTGAAACTCTTTCTTATGCGGTTGTCTGGTTGTGTGAAATCTTTTCAGTAAATTTTAAATGCAAGTTTCACAGAACTGATGTACTTATATTTTAAATATAATTCTTTTTCTACGTTCTAAGAATTTTGAAGAAGTATAATATGTTATTGGCACTTTTTCTTAAGAATGCGGAATTATCCATAGAAGATGTCAATCCCAAACCAATTTGCCACTAATACAATTTAAACTTCCGTTTTCCTGTCTTATAATTGGCATATATGTAGAAAATGTTAGCTAATTTTAATATCAAAATATGGAAAACCTCATCCAAATAAAAATTATAAGAGTTTCTTTGGACTCTGTTCTAAGTTTTTGTTTTTTTTTCTTTTTCATATTGGGCTGAAATCTGCCACCCTTCCATCCATTGGTTCTAGTTCTGTTCTCTGGAGCAGCATGGAGTAAGTCTCTTCTATTAGAAGGCAGCTATCATATCTTCCCGAGTCACCTTTTCTAGGCTGAATGTTCCCAGGTCCTCCACTTTTTATATGGAATAATACCCATACTTATAAGCTTCATATTGGTTCCCTTTGAACACATCCTAATTATCAGTGTTTTCCATAATACAGTTAAAATATGATGGCCTCAAGTTTTATTTCTATGCCGTATTTCTATGGTATAGTGCACACCAGTGAAGAATGCCCTGTACCATAACGCATGAATCAAACACTCTAGTTTACTAGTGCAGCTTCAGCTTATGTCAGGTATTTTTTTCTTAGTTATTCTTAACTGTTGGCTCATATTAAAACTTAAGGGGCAGCTAAAACCTGTCAGCTAAATTAATTTTTGGAGCTCTCCCTTTTTTAGAAGGCATTTCTGCCTTGGTAATATAGCTTTAGCAAGTCTAATTGTGATGGTATTACTCAGAGAATCTAGAACAACAAATACACTTTCATATGCTAACATCTGTAGGCCATGCTTTGACGTGACATAGGCTCTCAATGTAAAACTTAAAAATAAACATTACTAAAGGAATTTAAATTCATTTGATTTATGGTTTTGGAAAGTGTTTTTGTCTGTTTGAGGTTTAAGTGGTTAGGATTGCAGAGTATCTGACTTTGGTCTCCTTTTGCAACATGCGCTACACTTTAAAGAAAAAATAAATGTGTATAATGAAATGCCCATAACCTGGAAAATTTATCTAAAATAATAAATATTCCGTTGTAGGTTTTGTACCCTAGAGCAGAATTTCTCAGTCTCAGCACCGTTGACATTCTTTGGATAATTCTTTTTTGTGGGTAGCCATCCTGTGCATTGTAGAATATGTAACAGCGTCACTGGCTTCTACCCACTAGATACCAGTAGCACACATCACTACCACCTCCTCTGCAGTTTCACCATCAGAAATATCTCCAGACATGGCCAAATGTCCCCTGGGGGGCAAAATCTCCTCCAGTTGGGAACCACTGTCCTAGAGCATTAGAAGTATATAAGTCGACTGGGTAATAATTTCTACTTTAAATGTTTTCCATAATTGGAATTGGAATACAATATTTTTCTTACCATAATTTCTTTGTAGAGATTTTGTTAAACTGTAAAACATAATAAAGAACTTTACATACAACAAACACTTTTAAATTCCTAGTTTGATCAGGTTTTTCTTTTCCTCCTTATACTACTACTTATCCTAGTTTGTCATCCCTGCTTTGTGTTATGATCTATGATCTGAAACATATATGCGTGACTGTCTAATGTATTGAGATTAAGGAATGAAAATTATACAATAACAAATATGGTATTGATTAGGAGGTTTATTAAGTTCAAATACTTGGTCTTTTGTAGTCCATGATTTAATTACTTGAAAATATGCTTTTTATTTAAGTTGGTTAAACTCCTAGATTTTAAAATTAAATTGTATTATGTTTATTTTTCTGCTCTGCAATATAGCCAGCAGCCAGCTTCGGGTGTAGCCTACTCTCATCCAACTACAGTTGCTAGCTACACTGTCCATCAGGCTCCAGTAGCTGCTCACACAGTTACTGCTGCCTATGCACCAGCAGCGGCCACAGTTGCAGTTGCCAGGCCTGCTCCAGTAGCTGTTGCAGCTGCTGCAACAGCTGCTGCTTATGGAGGCTACCCCACTGCACACACAGCTACTGACTATGGTTATACCCAGAGGCAACAAGAAGCACCACCACCACCACCCCCGGCTACTACACAAAACTACCAGGTAAGAAAACTACTAGTTTCAATAGCCTTAACATACAGGCTTCAGTGGCCTCAGTATATGACATAATGTCCAATCCAGTGCTTCTCAGACTTGTGTCTTCCAAAGTATACCTCTAATGATAGAGAAAAGTGTATTCCTAGGTGATATAGGGGCATAGTCCCAGCATTGAGTTTTACATTAATAATCCCCTTCAGTTCATTCCACTCCATTTTATGTTTGCTTTAATTTTAAAATTTTTACATTAATTACTGGTTAAATAATTTTATCCCAAGTTTTTGAGAAAAATTAAGACATAGGAAGATTATTTGTCTACTTGGTATTATTTGTCTACTTGGAACACAGCTATGTCTCCTATTTTAAGAACCACAAGCCTAAGATATAGGACAAATTACATAATGTCTTCTTGAAACTTATCAAGGGTCGAAATTCTCTTGCCTGTAAATTTTTTCCCCTCGGTTGTTCTTTCTGCTTATGTAACAGAAATTGATCCTGCTCTTATTCATCTAGTGACTTTTTGTTCAGTCTTATGCGGACATAAAGATCTAATTCTATTTATAGCATCATGTTTATTATGGTACTAAATTACTGCTTATTTAATTAAATTTGGTCCTAATTCCTTTAACCCATTTTTTGTTTCCTTGCATTTAGGATCTGTTTTTTAAACTTTGATCCTTCTGGACTTTGCCTAGTTTTCTCTGTTCTTTCTAAAGTATAGGAATTTATTTTGTTAAGAAATTGACATATGACTCAACAATATTAGTGTTTGCTATTAATATTTGGCACGTTATAAACTCCAGATTCCTTTTGACATGTGATTGTTTTCATTGTGTCCAGAGACAGAATATAATAAATTCCACTGTTTTTAATAGGGTATATAAAACCCATCATTTTCTGGGCCCTACCTACTTCTTCCGCCTTTCCACCTGCTTACCTCCCCATTCCTCCTCGCTTTATGCTGCGCCAGAACTCACCCAGCTCAGCTTGATCTTCACTGCCTTGGAGATTTATATATAGTGTTCCTTCTCCCTAGAACCTCTGTTTCCCTTTCCTCTCCTCCACCTGGAAGCTCCTACTCAACATTATGTTAATCATGGTAGTAAATAGGAAGAATGAAAAGAAAGCTGGAGCAATCATAAAGCTTAGAATGCACAGATGTTCATTACTGTGAGATCCAGCTTTAAGCATAACTGCCATGAATTTTTTTAATAAAATTAATTTTTAAAAAAAATAAGCATTTAAAAATGTTTCAGTGATTTTTCTGATTGTAAAAGTTAAACATGCTGCTTGAAGTGGTTTGACTTTATTTGATGACGTCCAAAATGAACCCCCTTTGTACTGAATTTGACCCTTAGGTCTTGATGGGGCTTTTTTTCCTGCCACGTCACTCATAGCAAGTGGAATCAATTTCTTTGATTTCCTTTCTTTAGGACTCGTACTCATATGTAAGATCCACAGCTCCTGCTGTAGCTTATGACAGTAAGCAGTACTACCAACAGCCAACAGCAACTGCTGCTGCTGTAGCTGCCGCTGCCCAGCCTCAGCCGTCTGTTGCTGAAACCTACTATCAGACAGGTGGGTTTATTGACATACACAGTTTGATGGTAAACTGTTAAAATATATTGTTCAAGGTGCTTTTTTAACGAAGATACGCTTTTGAGTCCGTTTAAACTTGTGTTATATTACCTTGAGAGGCAGATTCTCACCATGTCCTTCTCTTCCTCTGTTGGAATGCCTTTGAGTCCCAATTAGAGAGAATGCCATGGAGGCAATTCATAATCATGCCCTTCTCTCCTGGAAGTATATTTCATTTCTGAGTTTCAGCTTACACTTCTCTTCCTACTGAAGTAAGCTCTGTGAAAGAAGTTGTGGTGATAACTCTGGCTGCCTTCTTACCTTTGTCAGAAATGCTCAGAACATATTGCTGACTACCTTTGTAATGAGTGGAGACCTTTTGTTGGCCTGTATTTTTAATTCATCTTTCTCTCATCTGTAATGACAGTTGGTTCTGTTACCAGACACTGATATTACAGTATACATAATGGTACAAATGCAGGAAGTGTTTTGTTTGCAAAGAAGCCTACATATTTGTAGGTTTTTTAAAAGATGGACTTTTCATAGAACTTTTAATAACAAAGCTCTCTGAGTTCTGAAAAGACAGCAACTCCTTTATTTTAATTTTTTTTCCTTTTTTTGAGGAAGGTTAGCCCTGAGCTAACTACTGCCAGTCCTCCTCTTTTTGCTGAGGAAGACTGACCCTGAGCTAACATCCATGCCCATCTTCCTCTACTTTATACATGGGACGCCTACCACAGCATGGCTTTTGCCAAGCGGTGCCGTGTCTGCACCCGGGATCCGAACCGGCCCTGGGCCGCCGAAGCGGAACGTGCACACTTAACCACTGCACCATCGGGCCACCCCCCTATTTTAATTATTTTTGAAGGACCATGAGAGTGTGGGTAGAGTCTTGGATTAGGAAAGAGTAGAATTGGCTTCTAGTACTGGCTTTACCACTAATGCAGGCATGTGATTTTTACCTCTTTTCATCTCTGTTCTCTTATTTGTAAATAAAGTAGTTGACTCAGATCTTTCTAGGGTACTTCCAGTTCTAAGGATGTTTTTGTTTGTTTTGTTTTGGACTTTTTTGGGTGAGGAAGATTGGCCCTCAGCTAAGACACATGTTGTCAATCTTCCTCTTTTTGCTTGAGGAAGAGTGACCCTGAGCTAACATCTGTGCCTGTCTTCCTCTGTTTTGTGTGTGGGATGCCACTACAGCATGGCTTGATGAGTGGTATAGGTCTGTGTCTGGGATCCGAACCTATGAACCCTGGGCTGCTGAAGCAAAGTGTGCTGAACTTAACTGCTGGGCCACCAGCCCAGCTCCTAGTTTAAGTTTTTTTATGAGTCCCTTAAAAGTGGTTTAAAAATATTTTGAATTATAATCACCATGACTTGTCTTATAGTCTCTTCTCTAATGATTTGTGGGTATGGTAATCTACAGTGAACTTCCTGGTCAATTGTCATGGTTAGATTGTGCTTTTGAGTACTGAATTAATCTAAGAGTCAGAAGACCTTGATTTAGTCTAAGCTCTGGCATTGACTGTGTGACTTTTGTAAGTCATTTAGTTCTTGGACGTTAGTTTCCTTTTGTAAAATGTTGTCTTCATCTCTGTGTTGTGTGGATCAAATTTCATACTATATATAGAAAAAAATTGAATAAACTCTTAAGTGCTGTTTGTTTAAGGTACCTTTACTTCGCATAAAATGAATTTGGCCCACTGATATTTGGGCCTTTCTCAGAAATTACATTTATATACTTTAGTGATGATTAATAAATGATTATTAATTTAATGATTGCTAATAAGTCTCATAAGATTCTTAAAGTATATATTTGTTTTGAATATGGTCACAGGCAGCGGAAAAGTTAGCAGAGACATTAATGGTAATCATTTAAGAACAGCTGCACTCAAACTATTGACATTTGAAGAATTAAGTCAGCAGCGCCTTTTGAGTTGGAATTAGATTGAAGTTTACTATGGATAAATCATTAAAATGTGATAGATGGTTTATGCACAAGTTCCATATAATTAGATACGGAAATTTTTACTGTGACTTGACGCACATACTTTGAGACTCTCTCTCTGTTCTGTCCCCATAACTCTCGAATAGACTGACTAGCCTAAATACACCCCCCCCAAAAAAAAACAATGCTTTTGTGAAAACTTTGTTTATTAATACCTGTTTTAAGTAGTACTGATATTTCAGTTAGTTGTAAATTTTGACAAAATGCCATTTTGGAAACATGTAGAAAGCATCTGGGAAGGAATAGTAAATTAATTTATATAGATGCTACATTTTATTCAATTGGTAATAATTTTACCCCTTTTGCCAAGAAGACATTGCTAGCATCAAATTCATAGTTAATGGTGTTTATACCTGTTTTTTCCTAGTTTTCTGGGATATTAGTACAGTAACTATGTTGTAGAAGGGGTTCACCCTCCTAATTTTCTGATGTCTCTTTCCCAATTTAGCCCCCAAAGCAGGTTATAGCCAAGGTGCAACTCAGTATACACAAGCCCAGCAAACTCGACAAGTGACAGCCATAAAACCAGCCACACCAAGTCCAGCTACCACTACTTTCTCCATTTATCCTGTATCTTCCACCGTACAGCCAGTAGCAGCTGCAGCTACTGTGGTGCCATCCTATACCCAGAGTGCTACTTATAGTACCACGGCAGTTACTTATTCTGGTAAGACTGATAAACTGTGTTTAAGTGAGTAAACAAATTAGAAAGCGACTTACTAGAAACTGTCTTGATTTTTCTGTGGAATGATCTTACTCCCAATAACAAGAATTGAATTAATTGATAGGTGTTAATATAAATACATGTGCATAATGTGACAATGGACCATACTCTAAGTTGTGTGCTTTTTTTTTTTTTTAAGCCAGGAGATTTTAGCAGAACGTAAAAATGATCTTTGGGCATTTGAAAGCTAATCATGAGTCTTGGGCCTAGTGCTGCCATTAGAGAAAATAACATCTAGTATTCTACAGGATCATTTCCTTTCTGACTTTTCCATATGAATTTGAAAACTCAAGGTTAACATTCAGGGAATACCACTGACAAATTATTTATGTTGTTTATTTCAGCCCTTGAGGAACTATTTCTTCATATTTATTATCAGGAATAAGTAATCTTGAAAATATTAGGTAGCCTTTGTAAACATTCATAGGATGATGATTATATAACACACGTCTCTTGAAAGGACAGAGTAGCTTTATTTTCCTTAAATAATCGTATATTTTCCCTGGAGAAGTATAATCACTAAAACCTTCTTAATATTTCCACTGCTCTTGCTCACTTCCAGCTGAGGTGCTTTGTAGTATTCAGCGATTAAAATCACGTGTTGCTTTTTTGTAGACACTTAGCCTTGTACTCATGCATGGTTTGTTGTTGTTTTACATTTTATTTATTAATACCCTATCTTGTTCCATGGAGGATTTAAGGTGGCAAAGGCAATTTCTGTTCTTACCTCTTGATAACTTTGTCATATGTTGGATGTTAGAAGCCTAGCTATTGAATTAAAATATTTTATTTCTCAAATTTTTTTATCGCTTACCCTATGTGCCGCATGTTATGCTGGGTGCCAGGGATACAACGGTGAATTAGGCAGGCATGGAGTATTTGGGGACAACAGTTCACTGTGACTGGAGTACAGGATATATAGGGTAAATATCAGGAAATGAGGCTGGAAATGTCAGTGGGGAAAGCCTTGTAGGCTCTAGTATGGTGTCTGTCTTTATCTTGTGGGCAGAAAGGGTGCCAAAGAAGAGATCTTAAGAAAAGGAGCAGACTTGTAAGTCAACTGTGGTAACCTCATGGAAATGAATTGGGGTAGGGAGATGGTATTGTTCTTAGAGCTATATTTAGGATTGTCTAAGTACAACTTTTCTGCCTCTGTGTATCTCATTAACCAGTTATAACTGTAAATGGAATTATTTCAGTGAAATCTGATTGGATACATTTTTTTAAATGTCCACATGAGCTTCAACAAAGGAGTATGATAATATCCTTCCCTGTTCTTTCTTTCTCCCTTGCATATGCTCCTTCTCCCTCCTTTTCTGTCTCTGTCTCACTACATTTGTCCCTCTTTCTCAGTTGCTTAAATATACCTTACACAGAATGGAGATAATTATTTTTATTTACTGCTTTATTACATAAGTAATACATCATTATTTTAAAACTAGAAACTATAGCTTGAAAAAGGACAAAAAATTTAAATCACTGGACATCTACCCCTAGACACTAACTGCCATTAACATTTTAGTACGTGTTTTTATACTTTTCTTGCATGGGAATAAACATGTATAAACATGGTTTGTTTATGAAAATGAATTTATCTTATATACACTATTGTGTTAACTGCTTCTCATTGTGAATGTCCTTCATGTGACTAAGTATAGAGATACATCATTCCTTCAATTAATGCTTTTCCCTGACTTCTTATTTTAGAAAAGCTTAATTCTGCAGTAAAGTTGAAAACAGAGTACACCAAATGCCCATGTACCATTTACTTAGATTCTGCGATTATTAATATTTCGTCACATTTCTTTTATCTCTCCTCCAAAAACATATTTTCAAATGGTTCAGCAATATATTTATAAGTTGCAGGTGACATGGTTACTTTGCCCAGAATTCTTCAGCCTTTATTTCCTAAGAATAAGGCATTCTTTTACATACCCACAATGCAGATATCATATAAAGGAATTGAACATGGATATTATCTAATTTGTCTAGTTGTCCACACAGTGTCTTTTATGGCTGGGCTTTCTATGTGTTTGTACTTTGTTTTAAATTCAGAGTTCAATCAAGAATCAGGGATTGTATTTGGTTGTCATGTCTTAGTTTCAGTTTCCTTTAATGTAAAATAATCCCCTATTTTTGTCTTGTCTCTCATGACCTTGATAGTTCAGGCGAGTTGTCTTGTAGAATATTCCACAATCTGTTTTTGTCTGATTTCTTTATGCTTAGATTCTGGCAGCTGTTTGGTCAATAAAACTCCTAAGTGAACTTTACATTTCATAACATCAGGAGCATGTAATAAATAATGTCAATTTATTCCTTATTGATGATGCCCAGTATAATCACTGGTTAAAGTGGTGACTACTAGATCTCTCCATTGTAAAGATACTTTTTTCCCTTTGTAATTAACCAAGTAATCTGTTGGACCTGTTACCTAACTACCTTTCACTCTATGGTATTCGATCCTTTGAAAATCTCTTACTGAATCAAGTTCTACCATGCTGTTTGCAAAATCCTTGTACATTGATTCTTGGCATTCTTCTCTAAAGAAGAGTCCCTTCCTCCCTTCTTTTTTACTATTACTGTGAACTCATTCTTTTTTATTCAACGTAGTATAATCCATTGCTCTCATTTTTCTGTTTGAGGCACACATTGTCCCAAATTTGGGACTGTTCAGATTGTCCCAAATTGGCCAGTGGGATCCTTTTCAAACCAGCTCCTCAGTCTTCTGGATTTGGCATCATTAGTCTTTGAGCACTTCTTTCCCTTCTGGCACAGTAAGATGTTGCAGATACACTTCGAGCTTTTCCCTAGAAAAGCTTTTTTTTCTAGCTTTTGCCCTCAACTCCTCATCCACTATTTCACAAAGAAGCCATGATTTCTTATATGGCAGTGATATTTACATTTAGAGATAGATAGTTTTTATTGGCTGCATAATATTTTATTGTATGGATGTACTATATTTAAACGTTTCTATTTTGGGACATTAGTTTCGTATTAGGGAACAACTAGAATCAACAGTGGATAAAGTAAACCTTCTATGTAAAGATTTGTGTATTTGTCAGTTTTTTCCCTAGGATAAATTCCTAGGTTTGGAACTGTTACCTTAAAAGGTATGCACTTTTTAAAGAATATCTGACACGCAGTGTGAAATTACTGTCCAGAGAGATCGTTATTAGGGCTTCTGAGTTCTAGGTCTTCAATTTTATGTTAGCTACAACTTAGGTTGTCAGCTATTATTTTTATCTCATTAAAATGAGTTCTAGAATTTTGGTACCCACTAAATGGTGACTTGTAGCATGATAGATTTACTACTGAAATGGTGTGTTTTTGTTTCTAATATTCTATGTTTGAAAATTATATTTCAACTGTTTATAATTATGTAACTTACTAGTTGATAAGCATTTCTTTTTTTTTTTTAAGATTGGCACCTGAGCTAACAAGTGTTGCCAATCTTTTTTTTTTTTTTTTTTTGCCTCCTGCTTTATCGCCCCAAATCTCCCCAGTACATAGTTGTACATCTTAGTTGCAGGTCCTTCTAGTTGTGGCATGTGGGATGCCGCCTCAACGTGGCCTGACGACCGGTGCCATGTCCGTGCCCAGGATTCGAACCAACGAAACACTGGGCCGCCTGCAGCAGAGCGCGTGAACTTAACCACTCAGCCACGGGGCCAGCCCCCGGCCCCAGCATTTCTAATAAAAGCACTTTTTAAAAGTTTTAGTGTTCAAGAATTGAGCTTTTACTTAATTTGGAGACACAGCCTTATATTTGTTTTCCCACAATGCTATTACAAGAAATGTACATTTATTTGCTAGTAGTCATAGGAAATTTAAAGGCACTTCTTTAACAGTGCTCCAGAATCTTCAGCCCACATTTCAGTGCATGCTTTGATATTTAAAAACTAAGTAGTGAGCTATAACTAAACTTGCCTTTTATTACCTTTAGACTACATGTGTGCAAATGAAGATTATTTTGATATTAAGCTTAACCTGGTGATTTTGTGCTTTAAGTAACTCAGTGTTTAAAGGACCTCACAGTCTCTTAGCCTCATCTGTAAAATGAGGATAGTAATGCTTGCCTGCTAGATCTGTAGCATTGTAGGATGCTGTTAGCCTTATTTTGCTTTTTTTCCCTGATACTTAATTTATAAAATTATATTTAATTGGCATTTTCTGTACACAACTACTAGTCATTTGGAAAATATATATCATAATGATTTCATATAAAAATCATGGTTCTAACCAGTAATAATCTAAAAATTGGACAATTTTATGGTGTTTTAAGAGCAAAATTTAAACTGTACATGTTTCTGCCCATGAATTTGAAAGCAATTGGCTGTAAGCTTGATTATGTTCTTTTATCGCATTCTTAAGTACTGTAGCACGTTGGTAGGACTGACCAGTACAGAGTTTATTGATCTCTTTTAATAGATCAAAACTCTTTTTAGAGTTTTTCTTTTAACTGATTATGCAGTTGTTTTCTAATTGTTTTTAATATAATGTACTTATTATTCATATGTTTACCTATTTGTTTCTACTTTGATTTATAGATCTTTTGTTCTCTTACCACACTTTCTGTCTTTATATCGTCATAACAAGCATTTGTGTAGTTTCATAACCTGACATAAAAGTCTAGGAGGACTTTGCATGAAAGTTACCTGACTCCTCTCTCCTGGAAATGTCTGGTTTCAGATTCCTGTGACTCTGATTTTGCATGCATCTTAACTCTCACCTTTCCAATTGATGTTTTCTTCTGTGTGTGTGTAGATATATTGGGGTCATAAGTCTTTACTTTTTAGTATAGCAATCTGCGTTCAAGAGACCAAAAAGTTCAGTTTTCCTTACAATTTTGCTTTAGTTCTTCTCTGCCATCCTGGCAACTAGGAATCTGTCTCTTGAGCCTCACGTGACTCTGCTCACTCATTTCCACTTCAGGGAAAAAAGAAGTCTTAGTGGAATATGATAAATAGGGCATCCATCAAATTTCCAGAGGTCTTATTAGAGTTTTCAGGTTTTGATTTTATAAATAAAATCAGTGACTGTCAAATTTAAAACTTTCATAGATTTTTAAATGGAAATAGATAAACAATGGAATGGATAGAATCCATACATTTAACCAGAAAATATTCTGCTTTTTCATCTTTTGGAAAATGAAAACCAATGTATTTCATCCTTAATCCCCAAATCTTTTATCTGGTGTCCTATAAATTCATCCGAACTTCAACTCCATATCACAGACTTCTGCTAAGCTTTGTTCACCTTGCCTCTCCAAACCAGCTTCTGTCAGCTCCTTGATTTTGACAGTGGCACAACCCATCAGTCAATCACTATGGCTCATAATCTTGGTGTCGTCTTTGTGGTTTTCCTTGTCTTTCATATCTTTTACCTTCTTAGCCGCCAAGCATATCAAACCTTACTTTCATAAGTTTCTTTTTTTCATATCTAATATCTTAGTTCAGACTTCCTCAAATCCAACACTTCCCAAATTGTATTCAGAGGAATTCTGTTTGCGGAAACACTAAGAGGTTCTGTAACCACCTAAGTTTATCAAACACTCTGTCACATCCCTCCACCTGAACTGCAAACCTCTTAAAGTCAAAGACCAAATTTTACGCTTTCTTTATCCCTCCATAACACTCGTCTGTGTTGAGTAAATACTTGTTGATTGACTTATGTAAAAGGAAGATGAATAATAATTTTTTCTGTTTTGTGAGATATAATTATTTGTAAATATGCACGTGTAAACTACCTTTATTAGCAGAATTGATTGAATTTAAATTCATAACATTTAACTTGACCTTTTATAATAATGTAACATAATGTTTGTTTCATTTTCATTTGTAAGGTACATCTTATTCAGGTTATGAAGCAGCAGTGTATTCAGCTGCATCCTCCTACTACCAACAGCAGCAGCAGCAACAGAAACAGGCAGCAGCAGCAGCAGCTGCTGCTGCTGCAACAGCTGCCTGGACAGGGACCACCTTTACTAAAAAAGCACCATTCCAAAATAAACAACTGAAACCAAAACAGCCTCCCAAACCACCCCAGATTCACTATTGTGATGTTTGTAAGATCAGCTGTGCTGGACCACAGGTACTTATGTTGTGTGTTTTACCATGAGTCTTCAATGGTTATTTTTGATGGTTAAGTATGGTTGATAATATACCTCTTTTGCCTACAAAGAAAGTTTACATTTTATTTCCTGTTAGCTTTTAACTAACACATATTTTGCTAAACCGTCATTTTTTTAAAGGTATTTGTATTGAGATGTAAGAACTCTCTTAAGAAGAAAACTGTAAAAATGATTATGAATGTAGATGAAAAATGGGCAAGTTGAGTTTTTTTTCCAGGAAGGATACTTTGCTCTTTAAATAAAACTTAAGTTTTGCTTAAAAGTTTTATATTCAAATTAATTGGGATTTGGGGGCAAGATTGAATTTTTATTTCTTTTTTGAGATCCAACAGGTTGCTTCGTAAAGCCTTTATATAAAATTCTTCAACTTAAAACAATTGGTTATTGATTTCCTTAGCTCTTCTTCGAGGTCCATTTTGAGTGTATAAATAGAACTTTACAGCCCAAAAAGGATGACCATAGAGATAATTCAGTTTTACACACTTACATTAAAGATAGGAAGATTTTGTCAAATGTATTATTTTTTACAGCATATAAATATCACAAGAAAATTTTCTTTCTGGAATATTAAAAATCCTTAAAATAAGTTCTTTTAATAATTCATAGTTTTCAGGATAACATTTCTAATGAGATTGCCTTTGTATATGCTTTATAGAATGTTGCTTATTTCTGTGTAATCTCCTCCATGAGGGAATAGGAACTTTGGAACAAGAAAGGTGTAAGGAAGTGTCTTTTTCAAAAATACCAACTAATGAAGCATTCAAAATCTTTGTTTTTTTTTTTTTTAAGCTTAATATGTCTCTTTTTGGTAAGGAAGATTGGCTCTGAGCTAACGTCTGTTGCCAATCTTCCTCTTTTTTTTTTTTTTTTCTCCCCAAAGCCCGAGTACCATAGTTGTATATCCTAGTTGTAGGTCATGCTACTTCTTCTCTGTGGGATGCCACCACAGCATATAGCTTGATGAGCAATGTATAGGTCCGCTCCCAGGATCCAAACCAGCGAACCCCAGGCCGCCAAAGCCGAGCATGCAAACTTAACCACTTGGCCACCAGACTGGCCCCCCACATGTAGAATCTTCATTCCTTTTTTTGGTTTTGGTTTTTTCCTGCTTGCTACACCTTAAAATAGGTGATTTAGGCATTAGTCTGTTTATAAAATCTAATGAATTCAACTCACTTCCCAACTTTATTGATACTTTAATAGTGTCTAGTTTTTATATAAAAATTTGATAAGCAGTTTGACAAATAAAAAGCATATTATTTGAAAAGATCAGGTTTTGACTCTCTGATACTGGTAGTTTCTTCCACTTTTATCTGTCTCCTCCCTGCTCCACCTGTATACATTCTTTAATTTACTAGATTAGTTCTGTCTACTTTTTAATACTGAATTTTTGGGATATTTTCAATTACCAGCATTCTCTGAGTTACTGACACCAAATTAGGGAATATTTTAATTTATGTGGCTAGTTACATAAAATCTTCCTTCTCACTATTTTGAGTGTAATAGGAAATGGTTTCATTGTGATTAGATGGTTGGGGGAGAAGGGGGGCAGATGAGAATGTTTGCATCGACCCGGGCTTAAACAGGAAACGGAACAAGGATATTTGGTCTTAGTGTTTGAGGAGTGTATCCTACTCTATGATGACTCTTTAGAGGGGATAATGCTATGAATGGCAAATGCAGACCTAGGAGGTTTCTTGAACATGTGGTACACACATAAAAGGATAGAACATGGTTCTAGGGTGATAGGTTAACAGCACCATTTAGAATGAGTGTTTATAAGGCTGACCATTGATTTGGGGTGTCTGGATGGTTACATGAGAACCGGACAGCAGTACTTTTGCAAGTCAGAGGTAGTCCTTTTAGGGATTAATGAGCCTTAGAGAAAAATACCGTTGAGATTGTTAATTGGTGTCTAGGTGTGAGCATAAGGAGGGGAGAGTAAGTTGGTTCAGATTTAAGGGGCCCCAGTCCTAGCTCTGCCACTAATATGTGGCTTTGGGCAAGTTGGAGACCTTAACTTCTTTGGGCTTTTGTTTCCTCACCTCTATAATAAGAACTTGTCCTAAATAATTAAGGCTCAAACTGCTTCATAGAATTACCTCAGACCACCGCAGATGAGAGGAGAATCAAATGGCCAGATCTGCCTCTTTTGTTTCAAAAACAGAGCAACTTTCCTTACTTGTGCATAAAATTTCATTTGGAGACAGGATTTCTCTTGTTTAAAAATTAGAAAATTGTTGTTTTAGGTGACCCTGAGGTCTTGTCCTAAGTCATTTCCCAGCTCTGAAATTCCATGATGAACATACCATTTTATGCTAATCATATGTCTGTTTTAAAAACAATTTAAAAAATAAAATATGAAAGAGGAACTATTTGGTCTCACTCAAACATGAAGAAACTACCCAACAGTCCTTATTAACCTCTCATTTTAATAAATCTGCCTTCTTCAGTCATCTGCATTCAAGACAATTTTTAATATATAATTTCACTATTTTGTTGTCTAATATTAAAATATTGTTTTTCCTTGTAAATACATACAGTTTTGGCTTTTAAATATTTTAAATTGGTTTTTGTTCATGGTGGCATGAATTCTGTGTGAAAATGCATACTGATTTAGGAAAGTCAGTTTTACGAATAAAATACCTGGTTATAAAGAGTCTTTTTTACCATACAGTAGCTTTTTTCTTCTTCTCATGATGTATGTACATTTTTCCCTCCTCATCCTAATCCCATAATTAAATAATTTCTTTGTGGAATGACTCACTGTCTCTTTTTCTTTATCCAACATTATACATAAACAGTAAAAGGTGCAAATTCTTGAAACTGAAAGTGGTTGCCTTATATTGATATTACGGCTATGTGTGAAAGTGCTTTGTAAATCAGTGTTAGATAAATGTATCTTGGTAAACAAGGTACACAGAATCACAGATACATCACATATGTAGAGAATCCCACATACTCTTGTTCAATTATTTTTAAAATTCAGTACTCATTTTTAAATGATTATTAGAGATTGCAGTTGAATAATTTCAAATGATTTAGATAGAAAATTAATGAAGCAAAATTTATCCTTTTCATTTGAAACAGACTTACAAAGAACATTTAGAAGGACAGAAACATAAAAAAAAAGAAGCCGCATTGAAAGCCTCACAAAATACCAGCAGCAGCAGCAACTCTGCTCGTGGGACTCAAAATCAGCTTCGTTGTGAGCTCTGCGATGTGTCTTGTACAGGAGCAGATGCATATGCTGCCCACATTCGTGGTGCTAAGCATCAGAAAGTAGGTGTTTCTTCCCCACACACCCTTATGTCTTACTCTTTCTTTTACTTTTTCAGTGGGGGGTTGAAGTAAAGGTGGCTTCAAAATTTGAAAACTTTGAGTGAATTTATTATAAGCCTTGCTTATATGCTAAAATACATAAAGGTGACATCAAATAGTCATTGCTTAAAGAGGGAAAGACTAGAAAACTTTCTTCTTTAAATTGAGCTAGATCATTTATATCACCAATTGGAAATTTGTCGTATGGTGATTTTCCTCCTTTTGTCACGTTTAAGTCTAGATTGGTAAGCATGTGGCCGAGTCATTTCATCTTTCTCTGCCTTAGTTTCCTCACCTGGTGATAGATGGAATATATATCCCTATCTGCTTTGCAGAGAAGATTCTGAAAGTAATGAGTTTTACATATAAATATATATAACAAAAAATGCAACAAAGAAAAATATAGTTCGTATTTTCATTTTATAGTGTTTTTTAGACAAACTTAAAAATCTACATTCTGAGTTTCCTGACAAATAAATATGCTTTTATTTTGTAGGTGGTTAAATTACACACAAAACTTGGTAAACCCATTCCTTCAACAGAACCAAACGTTGTTAGTCAAGCTACTTCTTCAACAGCTGTGTCTGCTTCAAAACCAACTGCCTCTCCTTCGAGCATTGCAGCAAGCAATTGTACAATGAATACTTCATCAATTGCAACTTCTTCTGTGAAAGGTCTTACAACTACAGGAAACTCATCTCTTAATAGTACATCAAACACTAAAGTATCAGCAGTGCCTACAAATATGGCTGCCAAGAAGACATCCACACCCAAAATAAATTTTGTTGGCAAGTACTGAAGAGTCTCTGTTTCTCCTAACTCTGTCAAAGTGGTATTTCTCCTCTGTTCCAGGACGACCTAACCCTTCTGTTTATGCTCTTGTCACCATCTCCTCCCTTCTTCTCTGTGACCTTGTTAAATTCCATATCTGAATTTTTTTCTGAATTTTTAGTCAGTCCTCTATAGGTATTTTTCTCTCCTCCCTTCAGCCATACAAGTATACCTGTGTCTTTCATAGTCTTGAAAAGAAAAGAAAACAGACATTTTCCCATTCCTATAATCCTCTGAAGCTTCTAACCTAACTTTTACTTTCTCTACTTCTATGTTTCCTGTGTCTTCAGTCTGTCATAATGTTTCTACTGTACCCTTTTCTGAAACTGCTCTCAGGAGTCACCAAAGACCTAAATGCCAAATCCAGTGGCCAGTTTTCAGTTTCATTCTGTTGATCTCTCTAACATTTGATACAGTTGACTGCTGTACCTTAAAGCTTAAGATATGTCTCCGTCTCTCTAAGGTCCACTCATCACTTTCTCTGGTATCTTTATTGATTCTCCTGCCTTCATGTTCATTAAATGGTGGTGTTTCTAAGATTCTGATTCTGGCTGTCATCTCACTCTCCTCACCCAGTATTCATGACTGGTCTCATCCATTCCAATGTGTGCAGTAACTTTAAAAATCTTTTGGGCAAACTCAAAACCTCCACCTAAGTTCTAGAGCCATATTTTAGGTATTCCCTGGTAGATATCAGAACGGCTCTACAGAAGCCTACCAGTGTCCTTCTAACCCATTCTCTATCTCATTACAAAAGTACCATGAAATAATCTCATAAAATTGCTGCTTTTTCGCATGGGAAACTTCACTGGCACGTCTAATTATTTATTGCCTCCTCCAGTTTTTATCTAGTCCTTTTGTTTCTATCACTACAATATTTCTACAAAAAATGTCTTCTTCATAGCCACCGTCTTATTTTTAGGCCTTCAGAGTCTCGTCCTCAGAGCTTTGTCTGTTATTGCATCCAGTCTCTCCAAAACTTGTGAAAGTCATTTTGTTAATATATGCATCAAATTGTGTTAGTCTCCTGCTTAAAAATTTTCAGTGACCTTCCTCTTGCTTATGAAAAAACTATATTCCTTAATTATGTCATCCAAGGCCCTTCACCGTCTGACCCTTGCCTTATGTGTCATCACCTCTACAATTCATACTGAATGAATGAGTCTTCCTTGGATTTACTCTTTTTAACTCCCATGTTGTTGCGTTTTTTTGTACATGCTATTCTTTCTGTTTAGACATCATTCTCTTCTTTCTGCCTGGGCAGTTCATACTTGTTACTCTTCTTTGGAAGCCCAGCTCAAATGTCACACCCTTGCTGAAGCCTTTCCCACCTGGATCAGGTTAAAAGTTAGTGGCTCCTTTCCTTTACATTCCCACAACACTCTATTCATACTTAATTATAGCACTTAGCACATTGTATTATAATTACTGTATCTTTCCTTAAATTGTTGTCACCTCAAAGGCAGCCACATTGTCTTATTCTTACTATATTACAGACCTTAGTAGGACAGTACCCATTTCCTTGGCAATGAACTAGGGATACAAACATGAATTAGGCTTAGACCCTGCCTTTTCAGGTACTTGCTGTTCATTTTTAGGTACTTGACATTATAAGAGCCATGGTGGAGAGAGAGGATCATTGGGTGGTGGGGAAGGGAAAAATAATCCAGATATGTGTTTCATTAATAGTATGAAAAAGCCAAGTGGTTTATGTGCTTCTTCAAAATTATGATCTATTGTATGTCAAGCAGAAGTTTGACTATTGGTAGAAAAGATAACTTTATCTGAAGTTTTTGTTGTATCAAGTTAAACATTTGTACAAAAAGGAAACTAGAATTACAGTAATTCTTTTATGCTCTTCTAGGTGGTAATAAGCTGCAATCAACAGGAAATAAAACAGAAGACTTAAAAGGAACTGAATGTGTTAAAAGCACTCCTGTCACTTCTGTACAGATTCCAGAAGTAAAGCCAGACACAGTGTCAGAACCAGTCACACCTGCATCTCTTGCTGCTTTGCAGAGTGATGTGCAGCCAGTGGGCCATGATTACGTGGAGGAGGTATTGATCTGAGACTAGATAAAAGGAAGAAGTGTGTCACTTTGTTGCAGGCTTGCTTTATATGTAAAATTAGATTTCAGGCATACCTTGTTTTATTGCCCTTCGCAGATATTGTCTTTTTTCTTAAGACCCTCTACCAGCAGAAACATTATGTCTTGCTGAAGGCCCAGGTGATGGTTAGCATTTTTTAGCAATAAAGTGTTTTCTTAATTAAGGTATACATTGTAATTTTAGACATAACACTCTTGCACGCTTAATAGACTATAGAATAGTGTAAACCTAACTTTTATATGCATTGGGAAACCAAAAAATCAGTGTGACTCACTTCATTGCAACATTCGCTCCATTGCAGTGGTCTGAAACTAAACCTATGATATCTCCAAGGTATGCCAAATGATATTCAATTTTTTTTTTTTTTTTTTAGGAAGATTAGTCCTGAGCTAACTACTGCCAGTCCTCCTCTTTTTTGCTGAGGAAGCCTGGTCCTAAGCTAACATCCCTGCCCATCTTCTGCTTTATATGTGGGACGCCTACCACAGCATGGCTTTTGCCAAGCGGTGCCATGTCTGCACACCAGGGATCGGAACTGGCAAACCCCGGGCCGCCGAGAAGTGGAACGTGTGAACTTAACCGCTGTGGCACCGGGCCGGCCCCTCAATTGTATTTTAGATTTAGGTTACTTACGAAGGAAAATCAAAGGAATCTTTGTTAAAGGTTTTTAAAAAGCATGCCTTTCAAGCTTGCCTAAGTGACATCACAATTTTTTTTGTTAATTTTTCTCTTTCCCTGCTAACACCATCATGATGATGTAAAGTAACTTTCCTTTTATTTGGTAGTCATTCTTGACATGTAGCCCTCAACTATCTGGAACATAAAAAGCAAAAAAAAATTATGAGCAGCATATTTGCTGTTAGCAAAAAGGCTAGCATAGAGTGGTGTAGCACTGCTCTGCTTTCACTGTACTGTAGGACATAATCTAAGTTCTCTGAGCGTTAGTGTTCACATCTATAAAATTTGGATATTTCCCAGTGAAGCTGTTAAGATTAGATGAAATAAAGTACTTGGCACAGTGTGTAGCATGTAGATTTTTGGTAAATATTTGTTCCTTCATCCTTTTCCCCATCAAGAAAAATTACATATTGTGTTGAGTTCTTTGTTTACAAGGTGGAAAACTGGGTTACGTAGCTTATAAGTAATTCACATATAATTTTAATTTAAAATCACAGCTTTTAAAAGAGTGTGAGACTTGGTTATCTTAAAAAACGTACACACCTAGAACACCTTAATCTCCAGTGATACTGGTTAATTTAGTACTCCTTAACTTTAGAGAATTGCATTCATAGCCAGTCTTTAAAGCTTGCACAAACAATTTAAACTTAATATCTATTATAGACTTCTTAAAAACATTCTAGTCTGCTTGTCTTCCTAACTGGTTGTACAGTTCAAAAAAATTGACATTGGTTTTCCATAAACTTACGTGTATAAAATCTGGAGCTTTATAGAAATTTGTATACCAAAGTAATGTCTTTAATCATCTTTATCTCCATCTCTGAAAGTAACTGGCCAGTAGCAGGTATTCAGTAACTGTTAGAGAATTTAAGATCTCTCATTGCTTTTAAATCTAAATGTTCACATATAGACTGGAGTATTAAAGTTAATTATAAAAGCAATTACATGCTAACACATCTTGCGTGCTACACTACAGTTAAAAATTCTAACATTTAGGGGCCAGCTTGGTGGGGTAGTGGTTAAGTTTGCATATTCTGCTTCGGCGGCCTGGGGTTTGCAGGTTTGAATCCTGGGCACAGACCTAGCCACTGCTCATCAAGCCATGCTGTGTGACATTTCACATAAAATAGGGGAAGATTGGCACGGATGTTAGCTCAGAGATAATCTTCCTCAAGGAAAAAGAGAAAGATTGGCAACAGGTGTTAGCTCAGGGCCAGTCTTCCTCACACACACACAAAAAATTCTAACATTTAATCTGTTTCTATAGACTATCCTTTTAAAAAAATTATAGACATTGCCTCATTTTTTTTCTCACTTGAAACTGTAATTGTTGTACTACATTTCTTTATCAGAGAATCTGACGGTTTATGAATGAAATCTTCAACAGTAACATTACTGTTACGATTCATCAATTTTTTTCCCATATCAAGGTACGAAATGATGAAGGAAAAGTAATTCGATTCCATTGTAAATTATGTGAGTGCAGCTTTAATGATCCCAATGCTAAGGAGATGCACTTAAAAGGGCGAAGACATAGACTTCAATATAAAGTGAGTAAAATTTTAACTTTCTTCCTCCTCCTCTTTTTTTTAATGGCTCAGAACATTCTAGATGCAAAACAAAGCATCTAAACATAACTCAGTCTATGAATTTCCACTCTAAGATTAACAAGTCATGTCTCACTTAGATTAAGATGTTTCTACTAATTAGTTTGTTATACTTAGGTAAGAACAATATAACCATATTTCATCATTTTTAGTGACTGACAAAATAAAACTAACATTGCTTTGATCAAGTAATCATGTAAAGATAGTTGTTTCACGTAAAGTGTTTTGAAAGAAGTGTCAGGTCTTCATTCACATCCTTTATCCTGGCAGAATTCCCACTAAAATGAGTTTTGAGATGAGGAATTCTTCATTGAAAACACTTCGTGTTAAGTTAAATCTAAATATTGTATTTAAAATTTTGAATTAAGCTGGACTAATGCACTAGATTCATGTTTTCTCTTCTAAAAATAGAGGTGGTGAAAATAAAAGTCTGTTAAAGGGCAGTACTTTTATATGAAAAGAAACTTTTTAATCCCATGCTTAGACAATAAGAATCATGTGTTTACAAAGAAGTAAAGGAAAATTAAATATCCGTTAGTCCCCTAAGGATTTCTTGTATTGGTCAGCACTAAGTTAAGCACTTTTTTCAGACTAAGTATATAATTTTAAACTTGGACAATTAAGAAATTTTGGGATGGGAGGGGAAAAAAGAATGTTTATTAATGTATTCTAATTCTTTCCCGTGATTCAACTTGTTTACTGATTTTACTCTTGTAATAAGAAATTTGCAACTGAAAGCCTCTATGAGAAAGAATATGTGCCATTTTATGATATAAAAATGTGTTTGATTGTTGGAGGGGCTGCTAGTTTTTAAAATGTCTTGTGTTTATTAACAGAAAAAAGTAAATCCAGATTTGCAAGTAGAAGTAAAGCCCAGTATTCGAGCAAGAAAGATTCAAGAAGAGAAAATGAGGAAGCAAATGCAGAAAGAGGAGTATTGGCGAAGACGAGAAGAAGAAGAACGCTGGAGAATGGAAATGAGGTAATGTCTTAACTTTTAATAGCATGACAGTATGTGGTTCAGCCTTTCTTAAAAAATTAGCTATTCTGAGTATGTGACTCCCATTCAAAGCAATCCAGATTTGTTTAATGTACTTTTTATTTTCACTTTTCAGGAAGATCCTAGGTCTAGGAAAGACATGCGTTAGAATTAAGTTATTGGCTATTTTAGTGTTTGACCATGGCCTTGATATTAAGAAGTATGTGGAAGGGGTATCTTATATATATTAAATATATGAGGAAATGGCTTAATATTATAAGTTAATGCCTCGGTTTACACAAGCAAAATAGAACATTTGGTTACATGATAAAAATATCCTGAGTATTAATAGATTTGGTAGGTTCTAGGCGTTAATAATGTGTGTCTTTAAAAGAAACTTCTATTAGAGAAACTTTAGAGGCTGTAGAGAAGGTGAAATGAGAAAACATATCTTCCAGAGATATTTAAGTGTTCAGTTTTATTGCTAGAACTGACATATCTTTAAATGGTACAATTCAGTGGTTTTTAATGTACTCACAGAGTTGTACAACCATCACCACAATCAATTTTAGAATAAGTATTTTCATAACCCCCAAAAGAAACCACAAACCCATTAGCAATCACTCCCTATTTTTCCCCCAACCCCTCCCCCTATCCCTAGGCAACGACTAATATACTTTCTGTCTCTATAGATTTACCTGTTCTGGAGATTTCATATAAAAGGAATCATACAATACCTGATCTTTTGTGTATGGCTACTTGCACTTGTCATAATGTTTTCAAGATTCGTGCATGTTATAGCATATGTCAGTACTTTGTTCCTTTTTATGGCTGAATGATATTACATTATATGGAAGTACCACATTTTGTTTATCCATTCATCAATTGATGGACATTTCTGTTGTTTCCACTTTGGGGCTATCATGAATACTACTGCCATGAGTATTTTTGTACAAGTTTTAAAATATAATTGAAAAAATATGAACAGAAGCATAATGTACACATTTTATAACCCACTTTTTTCATTTACATAGCAACTTTTCTAAAAATTAAGCTAGAATTGTTTTGTTTTTCATGGCATAGTATTCTCTTTGCAGATGTAAAATTTTCTTTATAACCAGTTCCATATTGTTAGATATCTAGTTTGTTTCCAGTATTTCCCTATAATTATTACGTTGGTCATACTTGAGCCTATATTATTGCATAAGTCATGATTAATTGCTAATAATAAAATCCCAGAAATAGAAATGTTTGATTGAAGGATACCCATACTTCAGCTGATACTGGGTAGTATAACTTACTGGTTCTCAGACTTTTTGGTCTCAGGACTCTGTATGCTCAATAATTATTGAAGACTCCAAAGAGCTTTTGCTTATGTGGGTTATAGCTGTCAAGATTTACTGTATTAGAAATGAAAATTGACAAGTTTAAATATTTATAGAATTCATTTAAAAATGACATTTTAACTATATTTGTTAAAATATAGTTAATAATTAGATTAAATACACTTAATAAATACAATATGGTGAAAAATTGACTATAACATAACTATGTTTCTTCCCCAGAATAGTGAGAATGACATTGTTGTAAATTTTTGCAACTTAAAAGTCCAGTTTAGGGGCTGGCCCCGTGGCCGAGTGGTTAAGTTCGCGTGCTCCACTGCAGGCAGCCCAGTGTTTCGTTAGTTCGAATCCTGGGCGCGGACATGGCACTGCTCATCAAACCACGCTGAGGCAGCGTCCCACATGCCACAACTAGAAGGACCCACAATGAAGAATATACAACTACGTACTGGGGGGCTTTGGGGAGAAAAAGGAAAAAATAAACTCTTTAAAAAAAAAAAGTCCAGTTTAAGAGAAGGCAGCGTGATTCTCCATCTGCTGTGTTCAGTATGTTGTGATACCACATTTTGCCTCTGGATAACTCCACTGTACACTCTTAAGAGAATAACAGTGGAAAAGGCAAATAATGTCTTAGGATTTTGAAAGTAATTTTGATGTCATGGATTCCCTGAAGGGGTCCCAGGGACCATCTGGGGTCTCTGAACCACAATTTGGGAACCACTGCTGTAACTTACTAAAATCTCTGCCAGTGAGAGTGTGAAACATGAGCCATTTTCGTTTCACTTTGAATTGTTTATATTACTGGCAGATTGAATTTTTATTTTATGTTTGACCACATAGAGTTCTTCTGTGGT
Organism: Equus caballus; assembly: GCF_041296265.1. Taxonomy (NCBI): domain Eukaryota; kingdom Metazoa; phylum Chordata; class Mammalia; order Perissodactyla; family Equidae; genus Equus; species Equus caballus. The sequence continues at coordinate 46,796,331 of NC_091704.1, forward strand.
AAATTGCCTATTCATTTTTTTACTTTTGTTGATTCTCGTACAGACATTTCTTATATTGTAGCTGTTAACCCTTATTAATGTGTTACCTTTACATTGTTTTTGATGTTATTTATGTATCCATTTTATTTTTTATGCATTGAAATCTGTCTCATTCTTTATGGAGTTTCTGCCTTTGTAATGCATTGGAAATTCTCTATACCTAGATTATGCAGTTATTTCCTCTGATATATTAAATATTTATTGAATACCTACTGTGTGCCAGGAAGTAGCACATAGTATGTTAGGTGCTGAGTATGAATTGGTAAACAATGGATAAGGTTCCCTGCCCTTATTTAACTTAAACTTTTTTTTGATGTTTAATGGAATTAACTTGTTTTTCCAGAGCCTTCATGCTGTTTTTATTCGTTTTCGCTCAAGGCGTAGACATAAAATAGAAGTGTGTTTCACTTCAGGTCCTAAGTTGGATGACCTGAAAAGCACTTCTTTTTCCCAGTCTCTGAGGAAATTGGTAGTTTCTATAGTGCTACTTGAGAAGCATACTTCTTTCTTATATCTTGTCTAGTAAAACCTTATGTCTACCAAAATTTGCTTTAGAGACATGATTTCCCTTGGGAATTACTGATATCTTAGTTTGAAGCTGAAAGTGAGGATAGAACTGAGAGAGAGAGAGAGTGAGATGGTGCAAAAGAAATCCGATTCTGAAAATGTTGACCATTAAAACAGAGGCTACGCACTAGCTGCCCACAGGCCAAGATCAGCCCATGGGTATTTTATTTGGTCTATGTGGTATTTTTAAATCTGAACCAACATTTAAAGACCAACGTTGAGGGCATTTATAAGCATTAAAATCCTGATGAACTTGGGATTACAACCTATATTCCCTTCTGGCAGTCATTAATAGAAGCTGAATTGCAGCTGTTGTCTCCAGCGAGAAGGTGCACTTTCTACTTTACCACAGTCCCCATCACCCTTCATATGTCCCCAAGAGTGAGACAGAATATGAGTTGCCACTTCTCACTGTCTTTTACTGTTATTTTCCTCATGGTAGAGAAATGTCCTTGTCTCTGCCTGTATCATAAATGGGGAAATTAATGGTAGTCTTAAGAGGTTGTCTCTAAGGAAACAATAGGAGAGAGCACATTAATTTGGAGACGTGAATAAAATTCCTAAAAGTGTGCTTTGGGTCTTTGACTCGCACATATTATTGGTCTGGCCGCTTTAGGTAGGCATTTAAGTTCACAGACTCTCCCTTAAAGAGGGAGAGGTTGAAAGGAACTCTGAGGTTTCTGGTGCTTTCAACTTTGACCTGAGGCTGCGAAATGTTGTTTTCCTTTTCTCTTTGTTTTCTCACCTTCTCTTTTCGCTTCCATTCACTTCGATTTACTTCTGGATGAAAGCACGTAAGGGAAATCAGATACAGTTGGGAAAAAGAAAGGTATTAGCTAGACTGATTTGGCTTTTGGTTTTTTAAACTGCTTTTTATGTCATTATTGATGTAAGTTCTTGGGTTGTGTTTTTCTTATAGGCTTATAATATTCTCTATGTTTCAGACGTTATGAAGAGGACATGTACTGGAGAAGAATGGAGGAAGAACAGCATCATTGGGATGATCGCCGCCGAATGCCTGATGGAGGCTATCCTCATGGTCCCCCAGGCCCATTAGGCCTTCTGGGAGTCCGACCAGGGATGCCTCCTCAGCCACAAGGGCCTGCAGTGAGTGTCCACTTTGTTTATGTAGGGGGTGAAAGTATAAGACTGGTTCAGCATTGGAAGATAACAGTTTGGGGGACTAATTCTTAGACTTAGTAGTCTCTTAATCTTGATGTAAGTTTTTCACCTGATTTAGAATTTTCCCTCCTTTTATTACAGGTTCTCAATTCATGTCTTTATGTATAAGGAATTTACAATTTCCATGAATCTTTCTTACTTGCAATATAAGCTAAATGGGAGCAGAGCTTCTTTTGCCAGCTGTTCTTTCACATAGGAGATTTTCTTGCCTTTGTTGTTCTTTAGATTAGCAGGAACAACTAATTTTGAAAGCAGCTCCTTTGCCTTCAAAATTATTCTTATCTTCCCATCACCAGTGGTTTAGAATCTTTTTTCCTCCTTCAAATCCTATCTAAAACCTACTACTACTTCTGAATTAAGTGCAGGATGGGCTAAATGGTTTAACAGGAGTACCACAGTTGATGTGTTAGGAAAACTACAGGAAAGATCTGCATCTTGAGAGTTTGTGCTCTGTGGAAGCTAGGTAGGAGGAGAGACACCTGGGTTATGAGGAACATTTCATAGACGTTCAGACTATGGAAAACATGAGGACTGCTTTGTTTTCTAGAAAGCATTTAGAAGAAAAACCATTTAGAACAAATTTGTCCTCTTTAACCTGTTCTCTTTCTCATCACACAGAAGCAGCACTGGTAAAACTTGTTTTATTAAAAGCAAAAAAAATTTCAGAATCACTGGTTCTTAAAGTGGAGTGAAATGTATTTTCATAAGCTTAAATGCCATGTGTTATAGTTTTGTCTTGTTTTCAGGCAAAACATGTATACATACATATATACATACTCTCGCTGGTATAACTTTCCATGGTTTGCATTTTTGTTTCTACTAAAATGGAAAAAAGGGGAAGACGGTTAAAAATGGACATTTTGCATAATTGACTTTCTTTTTTAAAAAATATGACACATTTATATAGTTGAAAAATATTGGTTTACTTTTGCTCAGGAAACATTTTTTAAAATGAAGTAACTTTTTTTTTCTCTCTAGCCTTTACGTCGCCCTGACTCCTCTGATGACCGTTACGTAATGACAAAACATGCAACCATTTATCCAACTGAAGAGGAATTACAGGCAGTTCAGAAAATTGTTTCTATCACTGAACGTGCTTTAAAACTTGTTTCAGATAGTTTGTCTGAACATGAGAAGAGCAAGAGCAAAGAGGGAGATGATAAGAAAGAGGGAGGTAAAGACAGGTGTGTTTTCAGACTTCCTTTGTATATTTTTGTTTTTCTTTACATAGACTTCTTACACTTGAAATAAGAGTTTACAAAGACTGAAAACTCTTTGGTGTGAATTTGCATGTCTTGTGCTTGTGTTGGATATTTAATGAATTCAGCTGCTTTTTGCTAAAATGAGAAATACACAATTCCGTACAATCTCCAACCTTGTAATTTTACTCATTTTATTTGAACTTATATAAAACTATTTTGAATCCCTTTTCAAAGCAGCCTTTGTAGTTTTCCAATTACAGTCAGCTGCTATTCAATTTTTATTTTTTTGTGCATCTGCCCCACGTTCAGTCTTTGTTTTAGCAACATCTTTCATATCAGGTTTTACATTGTGATCTATAACTTCGTTCTCCCTTTACCATTTGAAAATATTTTCATATTCCATATTTCATATTACACAATTTTAACTTGTAAAATGAGACACAGAAGCATTAATGTTCTTTGCCTTGTAGTTGTCCTTGTGAGAACTTAGGTCTTGATTTATTTATCCATATTTCTTATCTAAATGAAGGATAATTCTAAAAATATTAAATGTTTTTATATTGTAGTTGAAAATTTTAATAGTATAAAAATTAATTTACTATTGTGTGTTTAGAGATTATCATGGTTCTGGTTGAAAAGAGAAATGTCATAACATAATTTGATTTCACTGCAGAGCTTTAAAAGGAGTTTTGCGAGTGGGAGTATTGGCAAAAGGATTACTTCTCCGAGGAGATAGAAATGTCAACCTTGTTTTGCTGTGCTCAGAGAAACCTTCAAAGACATTATTAAGCCGTATCGCAGAAAACCTACCCAAACAGCTTGCTGTAAGTATTATGGAAATGTTCATTTTTACCCCTTGTCTGGTTCAAAAGTTTTTGGCAGGACTCACTGTGCTTCAAGCTTAAACTTAAGCTGCCCTTTAAAATTTTGGCCTGGCTTTCCATATTGAGTTTTTTGCTTGATTGTGCAAATTGGTAGAACTATTTTCTACTTTGTCTTTTTGGGTTTTACAGTGCTTATATTTGGCATGAAGCCATCTTGCTAATTTATTTAAAAATGTAAAATTGCAGCACATGTCCTCTTCCTATTCTTTTTCCAAGATTTGAATCATAAGAGAGAAGGCAGTCAGAACAGAAAGTGATATTTTTTCCAAACAAAGCCTCTGTATAGCAAGCTTAAATTTTTAAAAGTCATAAGTATCTTGCCTATTTAGTTGAATACGTTTTCAATAAAATGTAGTAATTAAGGTAGTCTTTCTCATTTTTAATTTCCCCAGTTTTATTGTTACTATTTTTGGTTTTCTACATGTTATAATAGTAGGAATTACTTCTGTCTTCATCCAACACATCATGGCAATGCACAATTAATAGAATATCCCCTTTTGGTGCTACAAAAGCAAACCTTTTCTTTGTTTGAATTTTTGAAAATTTTAATACATTAGCTCATATTGAAAGAACCTCAGGCTGAGACTTAAAATAAAGATTCTTTAGGACCAACCCCATGGTGTAGTGGTTAAGTTCACGTGCTCCACTTCAGCAGCCTGGGTTCGCACGTTTGGATCCTGGGCACAGACCTGCACCACTGGTCCGTCATGCTGTGGTGGCATCCCACAAACAAAATAGAGGAAGATTGGCACAGATGTTAGCTCAGGGCTAGTCTTCCTCAAGCAAAATAGAGGAAGATTGGCAGCAGATGTTAGCTCAGGGTGAATCTTACTAGCAAAAAATAAATAAGTAAAGATTCTTTGAAGAATTTAATGTATAAAACTTCTTTCAAAACCTTGCAATTTAACTAAACATTCTAAATCCAGGGTTTGACATTTCTTTGGTAATGTGTATTCTACAGTAATGAGTCAAAATAAGTAATACCTGACCACAGCAGAGCAACTGATAACACAAGGGATAGTGAAGCACACTATTGAACTTAAGCTCTGACAATTCTGGCACTTACTCTTGTTTGCCTTATACTACTGTTGTTCCAGATACGGAATTTCTTATTGTGGATGAGTCCTTGTAAGTATTAGGAGCCAGCAGAGTTGGCATTGTGTGTCTGCTTCTTACCCCTCTGTTGAGGCTGCTAGGGCGATGAAGGGGGAGAAGAGGAGATTCGAGGACCTTGAAAGAATTACATTAATTTTCAAGAAACATTTTGATCCTAGCTATGGTGCTTAGTAAAACTACAAAGCAGGAAATATTACATCCTTCCTAAATAACAGTTAAGCAATTGAGCCAAAAGCAGAATACTCTTTCCAAGTTAGTCTGTACTTACTGTACTAGTGGATAAGCAAGAGAAATGGAACTAATTCTTCATCATCACCATTGTCATAGTTAACAATTATATAGTATTTACTATGTATCAGGTACTGTTTTAAGTGTTTTATATAGTTAATTCATTTAAACTTCTGACAGTTCTCTAGGTTAGATAAAATTATTGTCCCCATTTTACAGAAACAGGTAGAGGAGTGAGTAATTTACCCATCTTCACATCACAAAGTAGCAGAACTAAGATTTGAACCTAGATACTATACTATAAACACTCAGTGTTAATTTCTGTGGATCTTCATTTGATCATATAAACTGTGGCTTCCCACATGTCTCCCAAATTGCAGTGAATCCTTGTTTTTCTTGATGTTAACCAGGATGTTCTGCTCTCTGATAAAATGTAGATCTGTTGATTTCACAGTGCAATGGGAATGGTTGAATTATGGCTCCTGTAGTTTTGAGTATCTGTTTTAGTCTCATTCCATTTCTGCAAATACATGAGTACTTAACTAGCCAGATGCTATTAGGAAAATACAGTAATAAATACGGCGGTATTTATTTTATCCAAGAATTCATCATCTAAGAGGGACATACATATAGACAAATAAAACTCATGATATAAATAATGGTAAATATTAGCTCAACAAAGAATCCTAAAAGGAAAGTAGGGCAAGAGATTAGTGATATTTGCATTCATTGCAAGGCTTCTTGGAGAGAGTAGTATATGATCTAGTTCTTTTGAAATGGTTATGGTGGTGAGAAAAATGAAAGAGCCGTATGTAAAAAGGTCCAACTAATTTCTTGTACTCTTCATTACATAGGTTATAAGTCCTGAGAAGTATGACATAAAATGTGCTGTGTCTGAAGCGGCAATAATTTTGAATTCATGTGTGGAACCCAAAATGCAAGTCACTATCACCCTGACATCTCCAATTATTCGAGAAGAGAACATGAGGGAAGGAGGTTGGAAAGCCATTAAACATTCTACTTTTCTATTAACTTTTTTTTTCATTTACCTACTCTTTAAGATGGCATTAAGCCCTAGAAGGCAACATGCTGGCATTACATATGAATTGGATAGATTTGACTTATATAGCAACCAGTTTTACTTAAGATCATTTCTCAGAAAGTAAATGCTCTTTTTAGTAGTGTACTTATATATAAAACTCTCATGGTATTACTGATTTTCTTGATTTTTTTCTTTTCTTGCTAACCTCAGATTTCTGGAAAAAAAAAAAAAACTTCAAAATTGTTCTTACCGGCATAGTCAACACATGAAAAAATTAAAGAAATGTTGCTAGTAAGGGGCCACAAATTTAATTTCTATTAAAACGTTCTTGTCCTTGCCTTGTCTTACAAAAAAGACAAGAGAGTTTTAGAAATAAATTGGTTAAATACTCATAATACTTATATTTTAAGAGGCATTGTTACGTATGTGATCATGGATTTGGCTTGTCCTGAGGTATATATTTCTAGTTCTCTGAGGTTGCTCTTTGGTTTGGAGCACTTTCATAAATCCAGAGCATCCTAATGCACATAGATTTGGGCATTTGACCCCAGTATTAGAGATAATGAAAAAATAAACGGTGTAGGTGTAGTTAGTGAGTTGTAGTACAGTTTAGGGTTTTTAAACTTACTTTACAATTGTAGATTATGAAATCCTGCTGGTGCCAGCAATGTTGCTTTAGGGACTATTCTGTAACATTTTCAAAGCTTCAAAAGCTTTTAAGCCAAAAAGCATGGTCAGTGTCTGCGGTATGTTGGTTCTGTTGTTTTATGGGTCAGATAAAATTTACTTTGTTTCCTTTCATGTAATTTTTGTACATCTTAACTTGTTAAGTATGGAGTTATAATCTACTAATATTTCTTTGTGATAAGATAGAATACTATATATTGAATATAAAATTATTTAGTCTAAAATAGCATCACTAGGCTCTCAATTACTGTCCCTTTAAATTTATTTTCTTACAGCAAAGCACTCTTTTTAAGGCACTGGGCTTTCCACAACCCAGGAAAAGAACATTTTATTAAAATGTGGTCATTGGGAAACGTGTCTAATCTTGCATACTTTGTATATACAGCATGTCGGGACTTGTATGTTGTATAAGCTCTACATCATAAAAAGAAGTGGATTTTGTGTAAAGGATCTTTTATGTGGACATGAATTTCCACTCAAGGTCTGGCCGTGGATATTACTGGAAAAACAGTTCCTGAGTCAATCTGGTCAATTCATATGCAGCATGTGACTCTTAGGATTTGAAAAAGAAGTCTTCTAATATGATATAAATAAAAGTTGCTATATGTAGGATGAAATTATACTCATATAACCATTTAACTTTATTTCAGAGCACATTTTGTCCAATTTAGGCTTAGTTAAATTTGTGCAGTATGAAGTCATTTTATAATGTTGCAAAAGTCTAAAGCTAATAGTATCATGTTTGTAGTAGTCTTTGATAACCTATCCCTTCTAAAGGAAACAAAATTATATTTTTGTCTGACCCAGACTTGAGTTAGAATTATTGTTCTGTATTTCATAAATACTATGGTGAGAGAAATGATCAGTTCAAAATTGAAAGATTTTACTTCAAGACACTGAGCTGAAAAGTTGGATGTGCAAAAAGTATAGAAACATTGATAGAGTGTTCCTTGCTGCAGATTACTGCAGTAAATCATGTCTTTAGCTTCATTACGAAGATTGCTTCTTTCTTGCTGCAGAATAACGGTATGTATTCTCTCTCACTGCAGCTCCCAATGCTCTGTGTCTTAAAATCATTTAAAGCCTGTAGCTTGCTTTGGGGAGTTAGTACAGGGGGTAAGGAAGGCTTTGCCGGAAGAGCAATTGTAATCATGAGACTTGTGACTTGCGCATAGTGTGGTACCCTCTTTAATGCGTAATGGTCCTGTTTAATACCAAAAATTATTTAAAGGAAATGATTAAATTGCCCAAATAACTGTTAAACGCATGACAGATCTATTTTATGGTACTGTGTTTGACAGTTAAATGTTAAGTAAACATTTAATTGACTTGAAGCTTGAAATGTTCGAAATGCTCTAACCCTTGCTGCAGAGTCTTTTCTGCAGCAAGTCAAGTATTGTGTGTGTTTTTTTCTACCTGTAGCTTATCAGGCCCGGTCCAAAGCCTTCTAGCAGAGGGGATTGATTCCTGTCAGGGGTTGCTGCCAAGACATCGGAAGGATTTTTGACCAAGGTTTTCAAAAGCTCAGTGTCACACCTGCCATTTGATTAAGGAGGGATTTTGGATGCAGAGTCTGGCATTTATTGTCCTTGTGTGGCTGTTTTGTTTGTTTTGTCTTTGTCTCTTCTAGAATTGAGCAGTGTTCACACTAGTTTTTAAATGGTTGGGTGGATTATATATTTTATATAACCATGTTAATTTAAATTAATATATTCCCATTAACTTTTAATCATAAAATAGTGTGGACACAGCATGTCTTCTAACTGGTGATTAACCCCTTAAAATTTATGAAACATGTTCATGTAGGGTAAGAATTTGAATTTTTTTAAATAAATTAACTGATTATTTTGTTTTTGTTAACTGGGTATTAGGCAACAAGTATAATTTTGGTACATTATATCTAAGGGGTTAATCCACTTGAAATATAAAATGGGTGCAAAAATCCACACTCTAAATTTAACAGAAATTTTCTACTTACAGCTCTTCATTTGTTTTTAAATTGCAATAGGTGTCTTGGCATCTTTGAAATTGTATCATTAATTAAAATTTGCAAAGTTATGAATGCTTGTGTGCAAAAATAAAAATTTTCTTTCTTATTGGAGGAAATTATAACATCGTGAATTAACATTAGAAATTCAGAAACTTTTTTGGAAAGAGATTGCACATTGTCACCTATTTGCATTCTAGCCTTAGCATATAATGGAAATAAATAAGGGGTATGAGAAGAGGGTCCTTCAGCATGTTCTGTAACCCTGCTTTGGGGAATGGGTTTTTTTGTTGTTGTTTCTTTTTCCTTTCTTTTTTTTACTTCCTTAGTTAGCTGTGCTTTCCTGTGTTCCTTTTCCATATCTCAGAATAGCCCATTTCTTATGTTCAATATACTTCTGGATTTAGTAATTGGTCTGGCAGATTTCGAGATTGTTTACTACTTTAAAAAAATTACTAATGTTTTGTCTTGATAATTTCTTTTTAGTACCCAGATTTCCTCATTCAGTGTTTATTCTCAAAATGCCACATAGTGTTCTTTGATTATCTGTAAATCTCCCTTCTGATATGTCTTGGGGAAAATCTATGCCATCTGATTATTTGAGGAGGAAGAACTAAGAATGGAAGGCCTAGACAGGGGTTAGAGTTCTTTATCACTTTTTATATGTTATCTGCTCAAAATAAGGACAAGTATCTTTTAAGATTTCTGAATGCTCATATAAAATATACAATCAAGTACCTTGCCCAGAGTTGCAGTATACTCTTAAAATAAAATCATCTTTAACTTTTTCTTTTATCATATATTTCTTCTTTTGTCCCTCATATTCATTTGGTGCCCTCAATGGTTTTGTAAATTATATCCTAAATGCCCCATAATGCTCGTACTCTGTAGCCACAGGACTGACTGTTAATTCAATAGGTTACTTACCAGGTATATAATTTTCCTATATTTAAAAAATATTTATACTAGTAAAATCACCAAGAGCTGTGAATTAGATTGACTTAATTGCTATTCACTTGTGAATAGTTTGATTAGCAAATTTCCTGTTTTTTTAATACACTTTTTCCAGATATGTTTAGGTGAATATAAAGCTGGTCCTCCAAATGCTTTTATGAGTGTGAGGTTTAACTTCTTGTCTTGGTTTAGGGTCACATTTTCTTCACAAGTTTTATGAGGTTCATTTGTGTTTTAGTACAATAATCTGATTAAAATCAGTTGTTATAACCTTAGAGCCTATATACTATTTATCATCAAAGCATTCTGCTTACTGCATCTTTTCTATTTCTATACTTCTTCTATTTAACCATGCTAGTTCCGGTTGCCCTTTTCTACTTTACCCATTGTTTCTCTCTAGTCATTCTTTGGAATTCTTTACAGGAACTTTGAATTTCAAAGGGCATTTTATATTCCCTAACAGCTAAAACTCCCTCATGGAAGAGAAAGCATTGAGCTCTTAGAGATGCCTATTTTGTGCTCTTCATTTTTTTTCTATGATTATTACTGTATTGGTCATTCCATATTTATCATTAGTTTTTTGCTGTGTCAGCCTCAGAAAAACCAATGACCATTTAGAATACTGAACAAACTCAGTAGTTTATTGTACATTCTCATTTATTAAGGTGGATTTTTGTGTTCCCTCTTGTCTTGTCATCCTTGTGCTGGAGCGCTGTGTCCAGTAATCCTTCCTTTTGATTTTATTTTGGTGGGTAGAGTTAATATTTGCAGAAATTATTATATTTCTAAATTAAGAGTTTAAATTAATTCTCCTTTTGGTCTTCATATTGGATTATGTAAATTTGTTGAAAATAACTCCCTTGGTACATCAAAGTGTTGATAAACTCTCAAATGGCTTGTGTGACACTGATGCAACTTTAAGGAAGTGTCTTGCTCACCTGGTCAAACACCCATTCCTCACTGCATTTTGCCAATTCAATCCATTTTAGATGTAACCTCGGGTATGGTGAAAGACCCACCGGACGTCTTGGACAGGCAAAAATGCCTTGACGCTCTGGCTGCTCTACGCCACGCTAAGTGGTTCCAGGTTCGGAACATCATTTTACTTTTTTCTTGTAGCCTTATGAGAGAGAGTAGTTCAGTTCAACATGTTTAACTGTGTTTAAACATTTCAAAAGATTGCCCAAGCAATACTATTTTGAATTAAATCTCAGAAAATATGTTAACATAGAAAGCTGGGTATGAAGATCTGCGTATTGCAGTTACTATTAATTTGACAATAAACTTAGGTTTTGGGGGTGTTTTGTAGTTTGGGTTTTTTATTTTTATTTTTAGTGACTATATTTAAAGTTGACTTGTTTAGGAACATCACATGTTTGTGTATATATATTATATTCCATAAGGCTGCAGATTAACTTTGCTTTAAATAATGGAATATGTGTTTAAAGCTTTGTGTATAGTTTTAAGATTTTTTTCCCTTCTTTCTCTAAGTTATTAAGTGTAGGGAGTGAAAGGAGAGGAAGCAGCTGTTTGGTTTAGTGACTTTGCAGTCATGCAAAGGCACAGAAGGGAAACCAAACAGATTTCCTTAACCTTTCAGTCCCTAGACAAACTTTTTAGCTCTTTACTTTTTCTTTTATTTCTAATGTAGGCAGATATTTTTTAAGTTTACTGTTTTAAATGAACACAGGTCAAGGTTCACAGGGGATCAAGAAATATTATTCTTGTATAATCTGTTTACTTTGACCTAAATACCAGCTTTTAAATACTAACCCTGGCATAAAATATTGCTGTAAATGGCAGCTCATTGAGTCCAATTTTAAGTGTGGTTATTTTTGTTTTATTTTTATCTGAGCTTCCATTAAACAGTGGTATTTTAACTTTTTTTCATCAAGGGATATTTTCAATATTTCTAAGATTAATTCACTTGGTTTTTGTGTTGCTCTCAAGGCTAGAGCTAATGGTCTGCAGTCCTGTGTGATTATCATACGTATTCTCCGGGACCTCTGTCAGCGAGTTCCAACTTGGTCTGATTTTCCAAGCTGGGTGAGTAGTATGTAACTGTATGGTGTGGAAAATAAATATTTAGGAAATATTTCTGCAGTTTTTGTAGTCTCATCTTACATTTAAGGATCAACTTTATTTTCATTTCCTAAATATAGCTTTTTTCCTCTTCTAGTGAGAAATCCTGGGGGTCTTATAGTGTTTAATTTTCTGAGAATTTACTATTTACAGAATTGCGCTTGCTGTTTCTTTCTGTATTTTCCTCTCCTTTTTTAGTCATCTCACAGTATTTATTAATTTTTTAACTATCTGTTCCTTGACAGTTTGTAGAATTCATGTGACATCATCAGTTCCCAATACCTTTTAACAGGGTAGCATTTTCTCAGTTTCTTCTATTATGATTAATTAATCCATTTAATTTTTCTCTCTCCTGGGGCTAATTTTGGCAACTTCTTTTCCTAAAAAAATCAGCCAATTCAGCTACATAGTCAGATTTTTATATAATAAGAGTTTTACTCTCTTAGGGTTTTGTAAATACCTGGAGCGTCTTTATTACTGCTTTCTTTTGCTTCTAATTCTGTCTTGTTTGACTGATTAGCCAGTAATAGCCGTTGCCATATAGGAGCAAAATGACAAATGGATGTTTCAGTATTTATATGTCATCAGAATTCACTGAATTCTTATTATATTTTAAATATAAAAAATTTATAAGCATTAAATAACTTCAGATTTTTAAAATGACTAAAAATATGAGCATTATACATCATCATCCTACTTCCTGGCTCCTTCACCTTCAGTCCCCTCAACCCAGATGCCCTTGAGGCTGTTTCTCTTGTAGTAAGTCCAAGCTTCAATACTTGTGAGAATGGACTCTGAGGCCACTCCTTCTGGGTCACTCTTGGAGTTCAGAGGTTCAACACTGTTGGTAGCCCTGCTCTGCGTTACACCTTTTTTCTCTTTATCAGAGAGCGCCATCGACCTCAGAGGGTGCTCACTCTTTTGAGCCTGCAGAGCTGTAAGAACTGAGTGGAAAAGAGAGGATGCATAAGTAAAAGGAATTGAGGGAGCATAGGCCATGGCAGGGTAATGATGGGAGAATCAGAGAGAGCAAACAGCGGCTGCTGGCTGATCCTGAAATCACACACACATAATGAAAAAGTACACCAGTATTTTGGTACTTTAAAACACACTAAGATGTCAGTATTTTGACTTTTAAAACTTGCTCCTAGTATTGTACTCTTTAGGCAGTGGTTTATTATATTTTCCTCTCCCCAAAGAATTAGCTCCTTAAATTTATCTGCCACGTCTACCATTTTCCTCTTAAATTCATTGATTTCTGGATTTCATCTCTAATTTTCTGTTTTCTTTGGGTTTATTTTTATTGTTCTTTTACAAACTTCTTTGAGTTGTTTTCTTGTTTCATTCACTCAGTCTTAAATTATGTAGAGGTTTTAAAGCTAATTTAAGGCTGAGCACAGATTTTTGGCTGTATATATAATATCTTGTCTTTTTTTCCTATGCAATTTGAAATTTGTTTTAATATTGTCTTTAGGCCAAGAGTAGTTTTGAGGGAATTTTTTAGTTCTACATGATTGAAAGAGGGTTGCTTTTGTTTTTGTAAATAATTTCTAGTTTTTATAACATTGTAATTCTATAAATGTGTTCTCCTATTTGTAATTTTTGGAATTTAAAGTTTTTCTTTGTGGTCTAATAATATGTACAATTTTTGTAAACTATGGGCACTTAAAAGATGTGTTCTCAACGAAGTATAGGATACAATATGTACCTCTTAGTTCAACTTCATCAGTAATTATGTTCATATCTTCTATATTCTTTCCTTGCATATTTTTTGTCTATTTATCTGTCCAGGGACTGACGAAAATGAATTAAAATCTCCTACTTCTCTTATGTTTCTCTTAATTTCTGTTGTATTTCCTACAGTTTGTGCTTTATTGTTTTGTTGCAGTGATATTTTTGGACATTAACGCTTAAGACCGTTATGTCTTCATTGTGAATTTGAACCTATTGCCATTATAAAGGGCCCCTCATTTAAGACTTTCTGCCATGAATTAAGAAGGCTTGTCCACTGAATATCGAAACTCTAGCTTTCTTTTTGTTAGCATTTGTCTAGTATGATTCTGTTCATGTTTCCTTTGTTTCCTTCTGTCCTTTGCCGTAATTCTTATCTTTTCCTTCTCTTGTTCTTTTTATGTATGAAAGAAATTCAAAAAACAAACACTGTGTGTGTGTTTCCTTCTGATTAGACAATTCGTTGTTGCCCTTCTAATTTTATGTGGTATTCTCATTCGTCTATTTAACAATTTTAGATAATGTCTGTCAACCTCTCATCTATAAAACTGAGAAAATTACCACTTACATTTCTTCCTACCCACCCCTCATCCTCCTCTGGATTTTTTGTTGTATTTTCTTCTTTCATTTGTTGCGTTCATTTCTTTAAGTAATGTATTTAAACCTGTTTCTTGATTTATTAATCTTACTGACTATGTGCTGATTCCACTTTAGAAAATGAGAAAATTTACCCTTTTATGCTTTTTTTTTAAACCTTGAAAGTGTAAAAATAACTACATTTACCTTCTGTAGTAATATTCCCTGTGATTGTTTAATGTTCTGTATTTAAATGGTTCAGTGCCAAACACTAGATCTTCTACTCAGGCTTCTTTTCATTTCTTGATTGACTGCATTTTATTATCAAATAGTTTTTAGCAAACAGTGTTTGTTCTTTTGAATTTCTTTCATGTTTGAGAATCTCTACTTATTGGCATTTAAACTTTAATGAAAAATACGTTATTAGGTCACACTTTTTCCCTCTCCATTTTTAGTTATCTCTCCAATATCTTTGGGCATTGAGTATTGCTAAGTCCAGCCTAATTTTTTTGCCCTTGTTTTTCTACAGACTGCTGAAGAAATTCTTTCTTTATCCTTGATTTGAGTAACTTAACCAAATTGTCTTGGAATCTGTTGTTCAATATCAGCATTTCATTGAAATCTTTATGTCGTTATATCATATGGATTGGAGTTTTCCTTCAGTTAGAAGGAAAAACAGTCTTCTATTATGTCTGATTAATACAATCGCTCTTTTAGGGACACCAATTATCCTTATGTTGGATTGCCTTTGTCCTGCATATCTGTTATCTTCTCTGTAATTGTTTTAATCTTTGTTCTCTTTCCTCTTTTGTCCCCTAGTGATTGTCTCTTTGGCAGTGACTTGATTTTCAGCTGTAACCCAATCTTCTGTGCTAGTTATAATTTGTTTATAAGTTCTCTAATAATGTTATTTTGCATTTCAGTTTGCTTTATTAGCTCTGCAATCTTCCTTTTCATCTCAACTTTGAGCTCTTGATTTTATTGGCTTTTTGTATCTATCAAGTTCTCTTCTAATTCAAAACATTAGCACATTGTATCTTTATTCCCTTAAGATTCTTCTGGAATAGATTTTTTATTTGTTTTTTAAATGGATATTCTTTTTTAGAGCAGTTTTTGGTTCACAACAAAACTGAGCAGAATGTAGAGAGTTCCCACAGACCCATTGCCCCAACAGACACACACATGCACAGCCTCCCTATCAATATTCTACACCAGAGCGATAGATTTGTTACAAGCAGTGAACCTGTGTTGACACTTCCTTATCATTCAAAGTCCATAGAGAATACATTTTTCATCTCTATCTTTCATGCTATGTTCCACCCAAATACAAAGATGTCAGGCCTTGTTTGTTTTTGTGTTTTCATCTCTTTAGTGCTTAGCATCGTCAGTTCCATTACAAAATCATCTTTTTGTGCTGAGACATCCGAACAAGAATTGTCTTTGAATCTGTTCACACTTTTTTAAATACCTCTCCTCCTTTTTCTTTCCTCATGAGCTCTGCTTTGAGGATTGCTTATGGGAAAGAGTAGGGTTTGACTGCATGAAACTTTGTTAAAACATGGGCTGTGCTCTCTCCTGTATCTTCATCGAGTGTGCTGTCATATTCTATGAGGTGGAATCCATTGGTACACCTTCAGCCTCAGGTTTCCAACCCAGGTTGGGCTCCCTAGAGCCTTTGCCTATGCAGTGTCTGCTCTGTTTGTTTCCTGAACCTATTCACCATCTCCTTTCAGGAACGACTTCTGTTTGCCTGAACCAAGAGAAGGTTTTGAGTGTATGAAGCCACTTTGGGACACTTGTGTTGAGAGTTCACAGCCATCTTTGATAGTGCTTTTTCCCTACTTTTTATTCCTTTGGAAGATCTTACCTTATTTATTTTTCTTTTATCTACATGTTAGCCAAATGTCTATTTGTTATTAGAGATAAGTAGATGTGGATAATTAGAATTCTTCTCCTCTTTCTCACTTCCACAAAGAGTCTTCAGGATGATGAATTCTCTTGCTTTTCCTTTCTCTGGTGAGATAAAAGGTGGTCAGGAAGAATATTTATGTTTAGGAAAATTTCTTCTCCTGGGGCTACTTGCAACATGACTTGTTCTACCTCTCTGAGTTGGGATGTTATTGGTGAAATTTTTTTCGCTCAACTGCCAACCGCACTCCATCTTCATTCTAGAGAACCAAGTTAGGAGCTACACGGAGAGTTCCCAAAGCCACTCGGTCTCTTGGAAATAGTCTTTCACTGGCCATTTCCTCTGTTTGGTTGAAACTGTTATATTTTTGCTTGGGTGGCAGTAGTTTGCCTTGGTAACGTATTTCTTAATCATAATCATGTTGTCAGGTCAAGAGATACTGAGATTTGGCTCTCTACTATCACCTTGAGCAGAGAATAACTTTTCTTCTTAATTTTCATAAGGAAATTTGAAATTCTTATGAACTAACAATGCCTGCTTTTAGGCTTTTCCTCTACCACTGTGATGAGTACTGAAAATGGTACTCTGCCTTTAAATTAGTTCTGTTGTCCTGAATCCATGGTGATGAAGTAAAGAAAATATAGGTAGAGTTCTCTTGTAAGGCTGGTCTGACATCAGAACTGCTGTGTAGTATTTAAACTTCCTTTAGAATGGTATATCTGCTGTAATTTTAAAAAGGCATCTAGTTGATTTTTAAATTTTTGTTGTATATTTTATTTCTAAACAGTATGTGTTAAGATGAGGAATATTTTACAAAAAAGAATGATCTGTCACAAGATGAACTTCCAAAACATTACACTTAGTGAAGGAAGCCAGGCAGAAAAGATGACACATTATGTGATTGTACTTGTATGAAATATCCAGAATAGACAAATCCATAGAGACAGAATGCAGATTGGTGGTTGCCAGAGGATTGAGGAAAGGAGTAAAGGGGGGAAACTGCTTACTGGGTAAGGAGTTTTACTTTGGAGTGATGGAAATGTTTTGAACTAGATAGAGGAGGTGGGTGCGCAACATAGTGAATGTACTAAATGCCACTGGATTATTTATTTTAAATAGTTAATTTTATGTTATGTGAATTTTACCTCACTTATTTTTTTAAAAAGAATGTAAAACGACAGTTCCCAAGAAGAGGCTGAGAGGACTGCCGTAATTATACTTTCTGCTCAAATGGCAGTTGAAATATGTGATTCAACATTTCTTTCCACATATTTTATTGGTTTTTCAAGAATATAAGCAACTTAGATTTTAGTGGTAGCGGCAGCTTGTAGTAATAGAGTTCATGTCTGTCACTTTTAGAACCAATGAAGAGTTTTTAAATGGTGGGATACTAACATCTCAGGGCAAAGAACTATCATTCTCTTAGCTTGCAAAAGAATCAGAAAATTATATGTGGACTGTATCATCTCATTTGCTTTAGCTTAAAAATAAACATTCAGCACATAACTACTCCCTAACAAAAAGCATCTACTTGAGTGCACACACACCCCTGAATCACCAAAAGCTGAGAGTAAACTTTTTTCCATAAGACTTGACAATTTTTATTAAGAGTTACTGAGTGTGAAATAAGGTACTATGCATAAATATAACGCAAAAATATAACATCCTGAAAATGGGCTTAGAAATGGAAGTCTGTCATGCATGTATCAATATTATGTTAACTGGAATATAGAAATGGCTTTTGTCTATACAAATGCTTGTTGCAATGGTATTTATAAATCTTACTTTAATAACATAAGCGTCTTTATCTGTAAAGTGGGAATAATAGTCATGTCTGTCTCCAAAAGGTGATTTTGATGACTAAAATTGGTTAATGTATGTAAAGGCTTAGAACAGTACTTATTATATAATAAGCACTCAGCTGTTAGTTAATGAAGAGGATAACTGCTACTATTACTATTACTATTACTATTACTATTACTATTACTATTACTATTACTATTACTTGACCGGACTTTCTAATGTTAGATATTTAGATTGTTTTCAGTTCATTACAGATAAGCAGCTGCACTGAGTGTTTTGTCTGCTTTAAGTATAATAGCCCTATTGTAAATCTTTAGTACTGACATTGCTGGGTTCATTAGTATGTGCCTTTGAGCTTGCCAATTGAGTGCTAAGAAAGGTATTACCAGTTTAGTCTCCCATCAAATGAAAGTACCTGTGTTAGGACAATCTCATAAGGTGTTTTTTTATATGGCCTGTGACCTCTACCAGAGCTAGAAACTAATATCCAAGGAAATGCATTAATGTTATCTATCTGGATGACCCAGTGATAAAGGATATTTATTGAAATATAATTGTAATTTTAAAAAAAAGAAACCAACAGTCTTTTGAGTCAGATAGACCTGGGTTCAAATCCCAGTCTTTTTACTTTCTGGATGTATGACATTAGACAAACTACTTAACCTCTTTAAGATTATTTTTTTAATCTTTAAAATTGGTGAGGGGGCCCAGCCCGGTGGCGCAGCGCTTAAGCACTCACGTTCCACTTCGGTGGCCCAGGGTTCGCCAGTTCAGATCCTGGGTGTGGACATAGCACCGCGTGGCAAGCCATGCTGTGGTGGGCATCCCACATATAAAGTAGAGGAAGATGGGCATGGATGTGAGCTCAGGGCCAGCCTTCCTCAGCAAAAAGAGGAGGATTGGCAGCGTCTGTTAGCTCAGGGCTAATCTTCCAAATAAAAAGAATTGTGGTATAAAGGCATCTAGTTATGAGAATTAAATGAAATCATGCATTTAAAGTACTTAGCATGGTGCCTGCCACTTAGTAAGCAATATTGTTACTGCCTGAGACGGAAAGGAAGAATATGCTTCATGAGTGTTTTTTAAAGCAAATATTAGGGACTGGCCCTGTGGCACAGTGATTAAGTTCGCACGGCAGCCCAGAGTTCACTGGTTCGGGTCCCAGGGGTGGACATGGCACCACCTTGGCAAAAGCCATGCTGTGGTAGGCATCCCACATATAAAGTAGAGGAAGATGGGCATGGATGTTAGCTCAGGGCCAGTCTTCCTCAGCAAAAAAAGGAGGATTGGCAGTAGTTAGCTCAGGGCTAATCTTCCTCAAAAAAAAAAAAAAAAAAAGCAAATATTACAATCCTAGAGTGCAAATCATTTCATACAGGGAGGTTTTCTCTTTAAATAACTTGAGCCACCAAGATGCTGTACATTACAGCATAAATATCATTTCCTTAATTTGATTTTGTTCATCTTTGTTGTTTTCCTTTTACCTTCGAATGCATAATTTCAGATTTTATAAACCACGTGTATTCTGCTTTTGTTGCTTTACTAGCAACAAGATCTGCTTGGAGAACAACCATGTTGTGTAGAAAATTTAATTTTTTTTAATTGCTTGCTTCACAGTAAGTGATCTCAGAAGGCAAATAGTTGACTTAGTTTTATTGTGTGTGTTTAAATATATTGACTTTTTGTGTTCCATAAATAATTCATTTCTTTCTTTATTTTTAATTAGTTTTCTGTTTTTAAATGCAAGTATAAATCACAAATTCCCACTTCTTAAGGTCAGTCAATAAGCGGATCTTGAAAAAACTTTGAAATTACTTGAAACACATTCTATATCTTGACATACCTAGATTATAGCTAATTATTACTTATTTTTCTCTTGACATTCTCTAAAAATACTTGGGAAAATTTTGAGGTATTTATGGAAAGTTGCATATTTTATGACTTCAGTTTTATATTTTAAGCACAGCATCAGTAATTTGCTAATTTTACCTTGATTTCTTTTATCAGCAGATTATTTTCACATTCTTTTCCAAAAGTATTCAGTTTCAAAAACATTTATTGAATATTTTCTATATGCTGGCCACTCACACTAGGCAAAGCAGTTCAAAATAAATGACATTGACCTTATCCTTAAGGATTTCACAGTCTGTTGAACATCTTAAAATAATACTTGATTTGTCTGGAAAGGAGAGATATTTATTATATATTCATAGAATTGTTTGGATAACTGAAGCTGATTCCTTAAAATCTTAAAAATTTTTAAATGAAAATCCTTAAAAAAGTCACGAGCCTCTTCCTACATTCTTCAGCTGAATAAACTAAACTGTCTTAATTTTTTTTGTTCTGATTTATATATATCATTATGAACATCCATTATTTTCAGACTTTTCAATTTCTCATGCTACCAGCTATCTTTTTTTTTTGAGGCAACTGATTTATATATAACATTATATATAAATTTCAGGTGTACATCATTGTATTTCAACTTCTGTGTAGACTACCTTGTTTTTAGTTGCTACCGTTGCCATCCATCAGCGTACGTATGTGCCCTTTACCCCTTTTACCCTCCCCCCACCTCCTTCCCCTCTGGTAACCACCAGTCTGTTCTCTGTATCTATGTGTGCGTTTATTTTCCACACGAGTGAAATCTTATAGTATTTTTCATTCTCCGTCTGATTTATTTGCTTCCAGCTATCACTTTTTTATGTCTGTTAATGTGCCCTGTCTCTTTAAATTCTCATCACTCTTATAATTTATTCCTAATTTGTTTGAGACTACCATCTCCATGTGTCCAAGCTTTTTAGAATTATTCTTACTTAAAAGATCTGAATAATGGCCTTGGAGTGAATAGGCAGACATAGTTTTTACCTCTGGTTAAATCTAGGAGCACACAGCTAAAGTGGATTTAAGGTATTTTCAGCTTCAGAATCATAGAATATTGACCTGCTGTAGCTCCCTAGTATCATCAGTCTGTAGATATTAAAGAATAAATGTATGCAAGCCCTAAATAGCTAAAGAATTTTGAGCACTGTCATATTTTAATAGGAAAGGATAGCAATAATTAAAACTAAAAATTGTTTTTTTAAAAAACTGTTAATGTATTTTACATTTTTCTTCATTAAGCATAAATTGCAAAATCTTTTAAAAATGTAAATTATATTTTGCCTTGTGAGTTTTATTTTCATTACTTGTTTTATTATTTAATTTTGAATGTTTTTATATGTTATTTTCTGTTTTTGTGATTTGTTTTATGTAACTTTTTCAATCCTTAAAATTTTTCGTGACAACATCGTAAGTAGTTTGTCATTCTAGTCTTCGCAAATGAGTAATTCCTTTGGTCTGTAAGCTTTAAACACATTTTTTATGTTTTTATCTTTAGGCTATGGAGTTACTAGTAGAGAAAGCAATCAGTAGTGCTTCTAGTCCTCAGAGTCCTGGAGATGCACTGAGAAGAGTTTTTGAGTGCATTTCTTCAGGGATTATTCTTAAAGGTAAGTCTTACTTTATTTTTAATGTTTGTTTGATAGTTGAATAAGAACTCTTCTTTCTTTTCCAAATGGATAATATGAATGCTTTTTCCTTCCTATGGTGATTGCTATAGGTAGTCCTGGACTTCTGGATCCTTGTGAGAAGGATCCCTTTGATACCTTGGCAACAATGACTGACCAGCAACGTGAAGACATCACATCCAGTGCACAGGTACCAATGTGTTCCTAATGCCAAAACTTTTTGCGGTCACTGCCCTTATGGTTTTGTTTTTTTTATAATTGTCCTTTAGAAGAAATCACTGTATAGTATTTATTCTTCTGCTTCTTTAGTAGGTGTGCCCTTAGAGGAGATAGAATTTAAAAGATTTCACTGATCTTAAATTTTATTATTTTAACTATGTGTGTTTTCAAATGTATTTTGTAAATATAAAAATAGCAGTATTTTCATTGTCTCATTACATCTGGGTATTAGGTTATATATCAAGATCATAGAGAAACTATTTACGTGCTCTGATTGTACAGAAATGAAGTACTGTGTGGTTTATGGTAATTGTTATAATTTATCCTCTCCCACCACTAGAAAGGCCATCTAATGTAGAAATGACAAGCGTGGACTTTGGAGTCAAGACTCCCTGGCTCTTGAATACTAGCTCTGCCAAGTCATCTATAAAATGGGAATAAAAACAAGATCTGTCTCAAGCAGGATTGTTGGGAGGATTAAATGAGTTAATACGTATAAATACAACAGTACCTGGTATATGGAAGGATCTTCATAAATGTCAGTCATTATCAGTAATCAGTCCTATAGGAAGAATAATTAAGGAAAAGAAAAAATATGTGAATCTAATGAATGAATGAAAAAAAATCAAACAATCTAAAATTGCTGAAGCTTTCCTTTTTTGATTCCAAAAATGTACTACAAGGAGAAGACTACTAGCTATGAACAATAATAATCCACTCTAGGGCACTTGAAGTTGTCGTCCTCAAGATCTTGATTTGTTGTCTCTTCTGACAAGGATAATTTGAAAGATTTCAAGATTAAATTGTTATTCCAAAAGTTTATTAAGGGACAGTCGGTAGTAATAAAACATTATGAATATGTTACAGACTCACGAGATTACCAGTTGTGTATATCAGACAAGTTTTGTTTTTATTTCTTTGCGTTTAATTTTCTAGGGAAGAAGATAGTTTACCCTAAGTGGATTTTCTTTCTTCCTTGGTACTTAAGGAATTATTTATAAATTTAAGAGAAAAGAATTTTAGGATTAGGAGCAGGGCATTCAAAAACTAATAGAATTCACAATTATAAAGGAAGGCAATTTTTTTTTTAATGTGACACAAGAAAATGGTCTGGTTTTAGGTAATTACAGAAGTGGGCACCACAGGCCAGCATAAGACAAACTGAAATTGAGATAGGTACAATCCATAAAATTTATTCAGATTTTACCAGTTATACAGGCGTTGCTGTGTATATGTGTGTAGAGCTCTATACAGTTTTATCATATGTGTAGCCTTGCATAACCACCATCACAATTAAGAGAATTATTTTCTCTTCATTCCTTTATCTCTGTCTGGGACTCTTCCTCTTTTCCTTCCATAATGTTTATGTTTATATGCCTCTGTATGTCTTATTCTCCAGTTGATTCTGTAAGATAGAACCTTTGTCATTTATTCAGATCCCTTCCTATACGTGTACAGTAGAGCAGTGTACCTTTAAAAAGGTACGTTTATAAAATTAGTCCTTCCCCTCAAAAAAGGAACTGTAAGGTAAACCTAAGACCTCTTTGATGTTGTTTAAAAATTTCATGCTATCTTTGGGAATTATTTTAGTGTTATTCCTCAAATTTCATTTGCTGTTAAATAATTGCCCAACTATATGGTAGATTTTCTCTTCTTGTCAGATGTTAGAAATACATACAAAACCACATACAGAACAGGAGGTATTGGAGTGCCCACTCTAGCCTCAGAAGCTATCTTAGTTTTACTCATTGGAGTATTCCTCTATTTAGAAACTCCTAGTATTAGAATAGGCTGGTGATTAGTAGCAATATCCCTGTGGTGAGAATGTATTAATAGTCATTATTATATACCAGACTTATTTGGATATTTTCTGTTAATGCAGAAAACATTATTCTGCTTATCTTTGGGAAGGACCTTTTCTAAGTCTCTCTCAATGAAGAATTAGTATTCTATTATGATAAATATTCCTAGCTCTCACTTCAGAAAGTTAATAGCCTTATAGCATAAATGAGATAAAGAAGCACTCAGTACTGGCGAAAATTCAGAATTACAGACTAAATAGAATATTACATCAAGTTATGAATACAGATGATTTTGGGACTTTCAAGATTTGAAAAACCTGTGTATTAGGCAAAATTCTATGGAACTGGAGTCACCTAATCTGGAAAAAAGTTTTAGAACAGGGAATTCTCACGTAGATGATTGTAACCAATAACTAATCTCAGCCAAAGAAAATAAAAGGGATTAAAAATAGTCTAAACAGCAGCCACTTTGGAAAACAGTTTGACTTCTAGGTATACACCTAAAAAAATTGAAAACCTATCTCAATGCAAAAACTTGTACTCAGATGTTCATAGCAGCATTATGCATAATTGCCAAAAAGTGGAAACATCCAAAATGTCCATCAGTTGATGAATGCATGGATAAACAAATATGGTATATCCATGCAGTAGAATATTATTCAGCCATTAAAAGGAACAAAGTATTGTGGCTGGCCCGGTAGCATGGTGGTTGGTTTGCACACTGCTTTGGCAGCATAGGGTTCACCAGTTCAGATCCTGGGCACAGGCCTGCACGCTGCTCATCAAACCATGCTATGGAGGCATCCCACATACAAAATAGGGGAAGACTGGCAACAGATATTAGCTCAGGGCCAGTCTTCCTCACCAGAAAAAAAGAGAGAGGGGGATGAAGTACTGATACATGCTACAACATGGATGAACCTTGAAAACCTTACGCTCAGTGAAAGAAGCTAGACACAAAAAGCATATGTCATATGATTCCATTTATATGAAGTGTCCAGAGTAGGCAAATCTATAGAGAAAGAAAAGTAGATTAGTGGTTGTCAGGGCCTAGGGGTCATTGAGGGGTTGAGGAATGACTGCTACTGAGCCATGAGGTTTCTTTGTGGAGTGATGAAAATGCTCTGGAATTAGAGAGTGGTTATGGTTGAACAATTTGGTAAGTATATTAAAAAACACTAAATTGTATACTTTAAAGGGTTGAATCTTAGGATAATGTGAATTATATCTCAAAAAATAATCTAAACAGTTATGAAGGTTATAACTAAATCGTCAAAGTTGCCATTTAATCACATGACAATGGGTATATATTCC
Source organism: Equus caballus (assembly GCF_041296265.1). Lineage (NCBI taxonomy): Eukaryota > Metazoa > Chordata > Mammalia > Perissodactyla > Equidae > Equus > Equus caballus. The sequence goes on from NC_091704.1 coordinate 46,821,164, forward strand.
CAGAAATTTGAGGAATAGATTAAATTGTCTCAAAAGTCCCTCTAGTTTCAAGACTTTATGAAATCTTGTGACACTGATGCCTAACATATTCCTGTGTATACTTAGCCATTGTAGTGAAAATCGTGTTTTACTTCATGAAGTAAAAAGTTGAAAAAGTGTGATCACATTTTTGTAAACCTGGGGAAGTGTGTGTGCATGCACGCAATCCATACTAAGCCTGCACATGTGGACATCCACAGAAAAAGTGGGGAAATAGGTGAATATCAACCAAAGAGGGGTTCACTCAAAGTGAGACACTTTTTCTTTTACTGTATATTGTTCCAGGATTTTTTTTTTTTTTTTTTTAGCGAACATAATGCTAAATTTTTTTAAGATTTATTTTTTAAATTGTTTTAAAAAACAAAATAGCATGCACACAGGAAAGCCTGATAATAAAAACAGCAAAACATATGGAGTATTTCAGTTGTGAAACGAATATAGTTCAAGGTGTTTGTTTCATTAAACTTGTTTTTTTTATATTATTATATGGGGATGTAAACCTAGTAAGAATTAATATTTTGGTTTTTTGAATTAACTCCAAATTATGACTCTCTTTGTTGCAGTTTGCATTGAGGCTCCTTGCATTCCGCCAGATACACAAAGTTCTAGGCATGGATCCATTACCCCAAATGAGCCAGCGTTTTAACATCCACAACAACAGGAAACGAAGAAGGGATAGCGATGGAGTTGATGGATTTGAAGCTGAGGGGAAAAAAGACAAAAAAGATTATGATAACTTTTAAAAAGTTTCTGTAAATCTGCAGTGTTAAAAACAACAGGTGCCCATTTGTTGGCTGTTTTTCATTCATAATAATGTCTACTTTGAAAAATGTATCAAGAATTTAAAGAATTTCATGGAAGAACCAAGTTTTTCTATGACACTAAAATCTTAATGTACAGTGTTAGGTATTATATGAATGGAAAGATGCTCAAAAAAATTGTGCTCCAACTAGGGGAAAAACGATTCAGAATTTTTTCCCATTATTTTGATTTTATTTAGTGGTTGCCCTAGCTCCCCCTATTTTTGTGTCTTTTATTAACTAGTCTTATTAAATCTTTACTGTATTTATTGCAGTATTTGTGCTTCAGTTGCTATGTGTATTTTGATATTTTTATTTAGCGGTTTTGTTTGCTCTTTGACACTAGTTGTTACTTTGTGTTATAGATGATATCCTTTACCCCTTAATATTTTACAGCAGTACGTTTTTTTGGTAACGTGAGACTGCAGAATTTTTTCCTTTTGTTTTGTTATTCTGTCTGTGATGGATTACAACACAAAAAGTTATCCTGCCATTTAAGTGCTCAGAACTGAATGTTTCTGCAGATCTTGTGGCATTTGTCTCTAGTGTGCTATATAAAGGTGTAATTAAGACAGATTTCTGTTAATCTAATCAAGTTTGCTGTTAGTTGTGCATTAGCAGTATAAAAGCTAATATATACTATATGGTCTTGCAACAGTTTTAAAGCCTCTGCATAAATGATAATAAAAATGCATGACATTTTTGTTTTTAATAGACTTTTAAAATTATAATTTTAGGTTTGACACGTAGATCTTTGTACAGTTGACTTTTTGACATAGCAAGGCCAAAAATAACTTTCTGAATATTTTTTTCTTCTGCATAAGTGGAAAGGGCATTTTTCGTATATAAGTGGGCTAACCAATATTTTCAAAAGAACTTTATCATTGTGCAACTAACAACAGTGACTAGCCCTTAATTATGATGACAGTTCCTTATTGGTGTGTGTGAGATTACCCTAGCGACTATTACAGTATAACACAGTTGAATGATTCCCCCCTGACCCCACACCCCATCACCCAGATAATTTACAGCTCTATTAACAGTGAGGTTGATAAAGTATTACTGATAAAAAATTAAGATTATCTAAGGAAAAAAAACAGAAAATTATTTGGTGTGGCCATCTTACATGCTTATATGTCCTACAAAAGCTAAATATTCTAGCAGTGATGTAATGAAAAGTTACATCTTACTGTGATGTATGTATGCTCTGGTACACAGATGTCATTTTGTTGTCACAGCACTACAGTGAAATATACAAATAAAAACTTAAATTCATATAATGACTTTAAATGTATTATGTTAGAATTGACATCATAAACTACTTTTGCTTTGAAATGACTTATGCTTCAGTAAAACCATATTCAAATTTATTGGGTACTCACATCTTGTTATTCCTGGCAAATGTTTGTTGCCTGAGCACATAATTTCCAAAAACTTTTATAATTCAATATCATATTGGTTCAGTTTCTTTCTTGGGTCAGAATCTTCCCCTGGAATCCTAGAGGACCAGGAGATGGTAAGGGACAACCACTGGGGAGACAGAACAGGAGGCTCAGGCTTTCCTCTCAAGTTTTCACATCCTAGCTATGTAACTTGGGAAAGCCTTTTTTTTTTTCTTTAATTGTAATTTTAGTCTTTCTGGGTCTCATATTACTCTTTTGAATAACTAATCACCCAGTAAAATTTTGGAATTTTGCTTCTCACAAACTTCTCAAGGTTCTCTTAAGAGAGGAAAGAACTGACATCACACACTAGTAACAGACATTATGCTAGACATCATGCTTTTCATACCTTTCCTCGCCCTTTGTTTTTTTTTTGTTTGTTTTTTTTTTGAGGAAGACTGGCCCTGAGCTAACATCCATGCCCATCATCTGCTTTATATGTGGGACGCCTGCCACAGCATGGCGTGCGAAGCGGTGCCATGTCCGCACCCGGGATCCGAATCAGCGAAGCCCAGGCCACCGAAGCGGAACATGCGAACTTAACCGCTGTGCCACCGGGCTGGCCCCCCTTTTCCCATTTTAAAACTATCATAACAATAAGAATAAGTGAAGGCACTATATTTCTTATTTTTCAAATGAGAGAGTCGAAGCCCAGATTGGCTATTAAATATCACGTGTCAATTTAAGTGACAGAATTGAAATTGAGAGCCAGGTTTCAAAGTTTATGCTCAGCACTTTGCCAGGCAGCTCCCTTCATCTTGTGGTTATGTTCTCAAAATGTTATCAGCCCACGTTTCAAAATTTTGCTTTTGGTTTGGGTGTCTTCATCGGGATATACAACTGGTGCCATTTAAATTTTGTACTGAAATTATTTCAGTATTAGTTATTTTTTGCATGGCTTAATTGTTTTCATAGCTGGTGCTAGACCCACATTAACTCATGGATGAAATAACTTGGATTGAATATTTGTTAGTATCTTTTCTTCTGCTTTGACAATTTTTTAAACAGGACTCTCTGGTCAAAAGAAGCATTGGTTATCACCCTGTTAATGCATTCTTGAACCAGTTGTTTCGGCAACTAATTTACTTATTAGTTCTTTGCATCTCAGGCTGGCTTTCCCTGTTATTAATCATACTTATGTTGCAGTAATTTAATGATATCCCAAATAAAATAAATTGATTCCTCTCACCCACCCCCAATTACATAATGCATTCCAATTAGAATTTTCCTTGTCTTCCCTATTGTTTTTTCTATTTCTTTGAATAAGCTAGAATTTTTTTTTTAAGGTAAACTGAATTGGTACTTCTTTTTATTTTTTTTATTTTTATTTTTTTAAAGATTGGCACCTGAGCTAACAACTGTTGCCAATCTTTTTTTTTTTTTCCTGCTTTTTTCTCCCCGTATCCCCTTAGTACATAGTTGTATATTTTAGTTGTGGGTCCTTCTATTTGTGGCACGTGGGACACCGCCTCAGCGTGGCCTACTGAGCGGTGCCATGTCCGCCCCCAGGATCCAAACCCTGGGCTGCTGAAGCCGAGCTCGCGAACTCAACCAGTCAGCCACGGGGCCAGCCCCTAAGCTAGAATTTAAAATGCAAAGTTGCATGAACAGCATAGCAAAAGATTTTTTTAAGTCGAGTATTTTAAATCATTCTTCCTGTTTATTGACAAAAAGGATAAGTCTTGGTTTTGCTTGGTTGTGCTATTATGTTGTCAATATGTTATGAATTTAAGTTATAAACAGTTGCTTTAGTGGAGCCACCGTTTTTTATACTGAATTTGACAGTTATCAAATTTTTCGTTTTACCTAATAGAGGGCAAATTTTGTAGTGTCATAGAAAGATAATGTTGATAGCAATGGTTTGTCATGACAGTCATTTGGGAACATTCTAAAAATTAAGATTTCTAAGCCCTTATTCCAAGGATTCTGACTAAGGAGGGCCAGGATAAGCCTGAGAATGTGCATTTTAAGATGGCTTTCTCTTACGTTTTGAGTGGATGGTTCGTACACATGTTGTAGAAGTCAAAAGGTGTAAAGGAGTATATGGCATAAAATGTGTTCTGCCTTGCCTTGCCCCTTCCCAGAAGCAGGAAGTGTTACCCATTTGTACATCCTTGCACACACGGTCTGTGCACATATTAGCATGAATGTGGGCACCCCTTTGTTCTTTATTCAAATGGCTGCATACCGTGAGTACTGTACTGCACCTTGCCTTTTTTTCACTTAATTTATCTTGGAATCTTGGAGATTGTTCCATATGAATCACATAGGAAAACTGCGTTTTTAACAATCACTATGGAGTCATTCCAAATTAGGTTTTTTCTTTAATTATAGGTGGTTCCCTTGCAAGTGGTACATGAATCATGCTTTAATAAACATCCTTTAAAGCAGCAACCATAATGTACTCTAGAGTCCAAAACTAAATTTTTAATTTAGTGTTAAAGGTATTTTGTTAGCAGCCACAGATACATAGCAATAAGTTAATTGGGATATTCAGCAAATCATAATATTCCCATTCTCTAAGTAATTTTATTGATTAACTGTAGTGTATGGGTAATTTTAGTCTTCCTTTATCTTGCTTAGTGTAATAATACTAGATGTAAAATAAAATCTGAAAATAGGAAGCAGTTGTATGACTAACTTAAAGCCTGAATACTATTTTTGAAGAATACTTAAACTGGTTCTGTCTTAAATACAAAGCTACTATATTCACTTTATCCTAATACAGTCCCAAGTAAGACATGGTACTTAGAGAAATAGGGTCTTCAGTTTGGAGAGGACTATTTAATCAGTTTAGTAACTAATCTAACCTAATCTGAAATGCTTTGTTAAAAAGCAGGCAATCTGAGGGGCTGGCCCCGTGGCTGAGTGGTTAAGTTTGCGCGCTCCGCTGCAGGCGGCCCAGTGTTTCGGTGGTTCGAATCCTGGGCGCGGACATGGCACTGCTCATCAAACCACGCTGAGGCAGCATCCCACATGCCACAACTAGAAGGATCCACAACGAAGAATATACAGCTGTGTACTGGGGGGCTTTGGGGAGAAAAAGGAAAAAAAATAAAATCTTCAAAAAAAAAAAAGGCAATCTGGGGCAGGCCTGGTGGCGCAGCGGTTAAGTTTGCACATTCCACTTCAGCGGCCTGGGGTTCACCAGTTTGGATCCCAGGTGCAGACCTACACATCACTTGTCAAGCCATGCTGTGGCAGGTGTCCTACATATAAAGTAGAGGAAGACGGACACGGATGTTAGCTCAGGACTAATCTTCCTCAAAAAAAAAAAAAGAACTGTTGAATGAAAAGACAACTAAATTGATTTCAACTTACAGATAGAGGGTTTTCCCCCTACGTCTCTGAACATTCCTTCTCTGCTTCTAAGTAGAACTTCCCATGGTTCTGTCATCAGCATCTTCTGTATGTGTATATGCTATTGATGATCTCCTCATCCTCCAAGTTTCAGATACTCCCTTTGTTAAAATTGTTTCCAAATCTGTCTATATCCAAAGTCCAGTCTTGCTTTTTTTCTTTCTGCCTCCAATCTCTATACTATTTATTCAGCCTACAACCCCTAGGTTATTCCTCCTAAAGTATCTATCTGATCATGTCACTGCTACTCAAAAGACCTTTAAGTGACTCCACGTCACTGTGCTAAACAGTATACGTTATTTCATCCTCACAACATTGCTACATGGGAGGTGATCATTACACATGAGCAAACTAGGGTTTGAGGTTAAGCAACTTGCTGTTGCTGCAATAAAAGATTATTTGGATGACACAGTCTTGAATTGGGTCAGATCGTCAGAAAGCTACATACTTACAGAGTACTGTTGACGTCAAAACCTGAACTTTTAACCTTTATGCCGTGTACCTCCTATAGATGTGTCTTTTAGCCAAGCCTCTTTTTGTAGAATTTTAATACTTAAGACATGGTGTACAAATAGATTTTAAGTATCCCAATTTTGGTCTACTAAGGCCTAACCATCAGCTTTTTTTTCCCTTCTTCATTCTAAGGAACTTAAAACGCTATATCTCTTTCAAAGATCAGTGGTTAAGTAAGGATGGAAAAAAAAGAGAATTCCATCTTCTTTATTCTGCATTTTTATCTTTTACCTGAGCCAGAAGTCGGGAATGATACCTTATGCACTATATCCAGGTTATAGCTGGCTTATTTGGCCCTAATACTGTTAGAAACTCTGAGCCAATATTAAAGATTTCATATGGAAATCCCAATTTGACTTCTTTTGAAAAATTGGGAGACCCAATGACGGAGGTCATGCCTTTTTATGTGGTAACAGTTAGCTAAAACTGAGAGTGATGGCTGCTCCCGCCAGAGGATAAATTTAAGACAATGTCTGTTCTGGACAGTTTACCACAGCCTCTACCATTCCCTGTTTTGTCTTCCAGGCTGGTCCTGTGGGCATTTGGTTTTATTGCATCTCAGACCCTGGCCGTTTCACCTATGGACTCTCCCAATTTTAATGTGCAACGACATCTGTTAAGACTGAGGCCCGATCTCTAAAATTACTCTCTATTCCAAACTCTTTGGTCGTGTGATCATGTGTTTCTCCGCTATACACGAAGATACTTGTCTCCCACACTTAATGTAAAGGACAGTCAAAAGAAACACTTGATGCGCTTCCTTCATTCATTCTTTCAAGAGAAATGTCAGGAAGGAGGCCTGAAATTTAAGCAAGCTACAGCCTTAAGGGAATCCTTTATTTCAGAGCAGAGACCAAACTCATATTTCCTGGAAACCTCCTAGTAACATTGGAGCAGCCTGCGGGTCTTCTTTTCTGCTCTTTGGACTAAGAGAAAGAGGTGGAAGAAAAGGCTGTGGGAGTTGAGATCAAAAATGGGCTAAAAGATAAGTAGGCTTTTCTAGATGGCAAAATTCTTAATTGTATGAGTTCTTAAATTTTTTTCTTTTTATGAAATCTCAGTGTATATCAAAAGAGATGAAAGGAGAGGGCTTAGTATTTAGTAAAGTGGAAGGGGAGCTACAACTAAATTAGTAATTGAAACCAAACTTAAGAGTTCTAGTTCCGGAGTTGGCCCAGTGGCGCAGCGGTTAAGTTTGCATGTTCCACTTTGGCAGCCTGGGGTTCGCCAGTTCGGATCCCAGGTATGGACCTATGCATCGCTTGTCAAGCCATGCTATGGCAGGCATCCCCCATATAAAGTAGAAGGAGATGGGCATGGATGTTAGCTCAGGACCAGTCTTGCTCAGCAAAAACAAAAGGGGGGGGGCGGGGCGGGATTGGCAGCAGATGTTAGCTCAGGACTAATCTCCCAGAAAAAGAAAAAGTTCTAGTTCCCAATAAGATGAAGTAGGCACCCTTCTCCCAGGTTCTCCCTCTGAATACAGCTGTGAAATCTGCATTAAATGCATAGAACAGCAATTTGATGACTCTGAAATGTAATTGGTGGCAAGCAGATTGGAGATGACCAGAACTGAAATATCATCAGTCTGACAGTTTGCTATGTTTCACCCTCCAGAGGTAAACACTGCTTAGCCTTGGACAGGAGTATAGCCACAGAAGTGTGTGGCAAGCTGCAGTAACTAAAGGCCCAGAAATAGAGGATTGAAAAGGGGAGTCCCAAGGAACATACTGAGCGGATTGGGGAGAAGGAGGAGCCAGGGTAAGTGACCCTATAAAGTTAGTTATGAGTAATTTTATAATAACTTTTTTCCAGGGCTCTACCCCAATTTATTTTATGAGGCCAACATTACCCTGATACCAAAACAAAGTAAAAAAGTTCAAAGAAAGCTCAAACCAATATACCCGATGAAATTAGATTGAAGAATGCTTAATAGAAGATTTATCAAATCATATCCAGCAATGTATATAAAGAATAATATACCACAACAAAGTGGAGTTTATCTTGGGGATGCAAGGCTGGCTCAATATGTGAAAATCAATCGACATGAATTTTATTACTGAGAATATAAAACTACTGTATCCTGGAATAAATAAAATTTAAAGACAACTGGGGGAAACCATTACAACATAATATATCAAAGAGTTGATAGTAATAGAGATGTTCAAATCCTTTGAATCTAATTCCACTAAGAAAAGAATTGGACACAGGTATAGATTTACCACCTAAATGGTCAAGAATTGGAAAAATGGGACATCCATGTAGTGGATCATTACAAATAATGATGTAGCTATGTATTTATTGGCATGCTGAAATGTTCACAAATAATGTATGTAAAACCAGTATCTGTGTAAGGGTCCACTTTTGCAGTACATAGATCCACATATGCACACACACATAGAAAAAGTCCTAATTCAAACCTATTAACTTTGGCTATCTCTGGATTATAAGATCCTGGATGACTTTTTTATCTGATTCAGATGATTTGACAATGAACACAGAATATTTTGGTAATAAGTAATAGGAAGATACAGGCTTCTTTCTTTAAAAGGTAAGTGGGTAATGTACATGGGTGGACAATTCTCAAAAGACATATAAATGGCTAATAGCCATATGAAAACAAATTTTCAACCTTACTAGTAATCTAATAAATACAAATTTAAAAAAAGATAATAGCCTTTTTGTCAACCAGATTGACAAAGATTATAAAGATTGAAAATATTAAGGTCTGAGCTAGTAATACCAGGATCTCAAACGCAAAAGCAAGGGATGCTAGCTCAGTCGACATCTGATTTATTTTTCTTTCTTTCTTTCTTTCTTTTTTTTTACTGCAAATATACAGATAGTACCTTTGACCCAGCAACTGAACTTCAAAGAATTTATTTTAAAGAATTAAATCTAATCAGATAAGTATACAAAACTACAAATTTAAATATATTTACTAAAGCATTATTGGCAAGTGTGTAAGATTAGAAATAACTGAAATGTTCAATAAGCATTTTAATGAAATACAGCTCAGCCGTCTAAATGATGTTAGAGAGCAGTGATTCTAAGGAGAGTGCCCCCTCCTTAAAAACCACTCTTGTTCAACGCCTGGTACTCCTGAGAGGCTGTCAGCTTTCGCAGGGATGTTAGGTCAGGAAAAAAGTTGAAAGTAACTATGTAAGAGAATAAGACGAGAAATTTACTTTATAATGTTTAATGAAAAACATCAGATTATAAAACCATTTGTAAAATATTATCCCTTTTTGTTTTAATAGATAACCATTCTTCCCCAAAATGTTTCCACTGGTTACCCCTTTGTAGTATGATTATGGCTTGTTCAGTTTGGGACTTTTATTTCTATTTGATTAGGCTTCTATAATAAATTTTACTACATAATAATAAATGAGTACTTAATAATTCTTAAGTAATTACTACATAATAATTCTCCAAAAAGAAGAAAATGGTATAAAAAGCCTCCAATAGCTCCACTTGCCTAAGGATAAATTCCAAAATCCTTAGCAGGACATTCAGGACCCCAAACACTGTAGCTCCAACCTGTCCTTCCAGCCTCATCTCCTGCCACTGCCTGTTCTAGAACATGCAGTATAACCCCCAGAGCAAAGCCCTCACCCTCTCTCTCCACACGGTGCACATCCTGCTGCCTCAGAGGTCAGCTGGTATCATCAGCCCATGCAGGGCGCTCCTTTTCTGACAGAGAGAAAGAGCCGAGCCTTTGGGGTTGGGGAAGGTGTCAGTCACCCTGGCCCATGCGGAGACCAGGAAAAAAGTAGAGCAGAGAGACTTCCTCCTAAAAGTGAATTGATTACTTCTCTGACCTTACTGGGTTCCAAATTAAGTTTCTCTTAGTGTTTTCTCTTCAGTTGATGTTGTCTCACATGAGGCGAGAGAATGAATGAATTTTTTCCCTTCTCTTTCTGGGCCTCCAGTTCAGCTGAGCCGTAAAACTTCGTCTCAGATTTCTTGAACCCATGAAAGATGTTTGCAAAGTCTGAGACTGCCTTGCTTAGTATTTGGCTGCCCTCAGAATCCGTTCCAGAGACCAGGTGAATGAATGGTGAATGGACTCCAGTGTTCTGGAGGGAAATAGGGAAGCAGGGAAATGGCTGAGCATTAACGGTGCTCAAGCAGAAAAGTTATGCTGTAAGAAATAGTGCTATGTTTCTTTGCAGCTCAGCCATTTCTTTCCTTACAATCTCTTTTTGCCTTTGGACAAAAAAGATTTTTAAAAAACAATTTTGATTACATTTAAACCCTGGGACAGACGACTATTTCAAACATAAAACAGTGGGCCTTTCACAGCCTCTGTGTTCTTTTACGGCCACCTGAACAATAAGCCTTTCAGGTTTTCAGTGGGTGGGAATGGGTTAGCCAAGCTCAAAACAGGCCTGACTGCACTTTGAGCAAAGATCAAATATCCCAGTGGGGAGGCATGTTTTTATTTGAGAAGGTTCTCTCGGCCCTCATGACAGCAACAGATTCCTTCTCCGCTAAGATCATAGGCTCCTGACACGAGTGGCCCTCCTCTGAGGATAACTGTGTCCTCCTACTGTTCTGCTAGATTTTCAAAACATTCAGCCCTGAGCAAAACTCGAAAAGAAGATTCTCTCAGTGCCATCTTCCTTCAAATTAGAGAATAAACAGCCTGGATACCAGGTCCCTCATTTTTCCCCAACCAGCTCTGTAGTACCAGAAATTCTAAGATCTAAACTTAATGCTTTTTTTTTTTTTGAGGAAGATCAGCCCTGAGCTAACATCTGCCAATCCTTCTCTTTTTGTTGAGGAAGACTGGCCCTGAGCTAACATCCGTGCCCATCTTCCTCTATTTTATACATGGGATTCCTACTACAGCATGGCTTTTTGCCAAGTGGGGCCATGTCCGCACCCAGGATCCGAACCTGTGAACCCCGGGCTGCCATGAAGTGGAACGTGCGAACTTAACCACTGCACCACCAGGCCAGCCCCTAAACTTAAAGCTTTGATCTCAGTTAAAAATCAAGAAGGAATAACATATTCTTTTTATTTTGTGATACACAGCTTTCATATGATTGGATGACATGTAAAGCATTAAGTTGCGTCAATTGTAATAATTTGAGACATCAGCAAGATTTTTCATGCCTCTCTCCTGGAGATTATCTCTGGATCAGATGCTAGATCTTGACTTCTGTTATCCTGGAGTGAGTCAAAAGAAATTTGAAATGGAGAGGAGACCAAAATAACAGGTTTTTCTGTCTGCTGCTTCCTCCCTCCCACCACAAACACACACACACACACACACACACACACACACACACCCCCCAGGACTCTGAGCTGGGGAGAGAGTTACACACACACACACACACACATACCCCCCAAGCTGTGAGCTGGGGAGAGAGTTACACACACACACACAAACCCCAGGCTGTGAGCTGGAGAGAGAGTTACACACACACACACACACACATACACACACCCCAGGCTGTGAGCTGGGGAGAGAGCTAGCTTGGGGGAGAGAGAGCAGAGTGCAAAGCAGGGAGTGTCCCTGAACTTATCCTGTGCCCCACAGTTACCTCATCGTTTTAGGGAACTGAGAGAAGAGTGGGCTTGAGGCTGGCACCCCAGTATGAGACTTTTGGAGTGTGGCAGCCATGTGAAAGCTCTCCTTCCCCCAGGCATAGAGTAGTCGAAATAGCACATGGCCTTTCTAGATGCTAAAGAGCTTGCAAAAACCCTTGATTCTTCCGTCTCTCATGAGGTCGAGAAATGATCCACAGTTTTCCATGGCCCCCAAGTGAGACCCAGACAGTAATTAGGAGAGAGGGCCAAGGTGCTACTGGGAGGTTGCCTGGCAGAGGAAATGGGCACACCCATTCAAGGATAGGGCACAAACCACGCCAGGGATCAGGATTTAGCCGCATATCGGAGGAATTGCCATGCCAGCCAGCTGCACAGGGGCAAGACAGAGTGACTGCAGGCCCAAGTTAGCACCCTCTGAAAGAGGCATCTTCCCTGCCCAGGAACACACAGGATAAGCAATGGGACCAGGTCAGAGAGATGGGCAACCTGCCCCAGCCTGCCTCAGGCCTGACTGGGGCTTTGTGCATCCTAGGGCCTTCAATTCAGCCCAGAGACTAGGGGCAGAAACATGCAACGGAGCTCTGAAATGGACTGTGACTGGCTTAGACCTGAAGTGACAAAGGTAAAGCTCAGAGAGAACCAGATTAAGTGGCCTGCGTCAGGCCAGGGTGGCTTAAAATTCATGTTCAGAAATCAGATTGCATTAAAGAAATAAGTCTCAGGGTGGCACTGACCAGCAGTGTGATCTTGGGCAAGTTGTTTTACTGGTTTCTCTGGTCCTTATGATCTCCTGGCTGTTCAAAATGAATTCTTTTTCCAGCTCTGGGAGTAGTTGTTTAGTCTCCAGGGGTAGCCCGCAGCTGAGTCAAGCCGAGTTTCTACTGCATGCTTCATGTGATTGCAGACCCAGTCAGTGTGCCCAGGTGGGGCCTGGAGAAGGAGGACGGGGAAGGAACGGGCCAGCCTGCACCTTTATCATTTTCCTTGATCCTGTGCCCCAGCTGAGGAACTCCCCAGCCTGTGCCGAGAATACGTTCCTCGAGTACCACTTTTCAAACAGCCCTGTAGAGGGCGCGGTTTCCTCGTCCCAGAGGCTTCCAGGGTTCAGGCAGGCTCTGAAGGCTTTTCCATCCGTCTGATAATCTCTTCGAAGCACTGAGGAAGCACCGTGGGGAGTATCAAGAAGCACAGGAGGGCCTCCTCGGACTGTGAGAAACTCCGGGCATAGTTCTAGGGAAGAAGACAAAGACATGGACCTGTTGCAGTGGTTCCAAGACATATTCAAGTTCACGGCCAAGGCAGCCTGCAGATTCTGGATGCTTAGGAATTCAGAAGAGGTCTGGACTGGTCCCAACAGTCTCTAAGGAAGGTGTCAAAGAGGTGATGGCATTGGGAGCAGACCTTAATGGATGAGATGATTTGGGGACTAACGCCAAGACAAGCAGATGCAGAAGATGGCAAGGTCTTGTTAAAGCCTCTTGTTTTTAAATTAAAATTAAAATTCAACATATTTGAATTGTTTACTTTTAAATGGCTAATTTTTATTATGTGACTTTTGCCTCAATTAAAAACTACATGAGATAGCTATATATGTGTGTGTGTATATATATTAAATTTTCAATTTATTTATTGTTGGAATAGGTAATAAGTCTCATGGTTCACAATCCAAAGGGAAAAAAGAGTGCATAGTAAAAACTCTTCTTTCAATCTTTCTTCCACCCAGCTTCCTCTTCTAAAAGCAACTAATGCCATAGTTCCCTTTGTATGTATCCAAAGATGTCCTATGCATATATAAAGAGATAGGTATATTTAGTCTTTATTTCCATCCTTTTTTACACAAATGGTAGCCTACTCCGCATACTGTTCTGTGCCTTGCGCTAATCACTGAATGTATCTTGGCTCACACATTTTATGTGCCAACACTCTAAACACTTATTTATTAACTTATTTAATCCTCACCACAATCCTATGAAGTAGATGCCATTAGAATCCCCATAGCCCAGGGCCAGCCTGGTGGTGCAGGGGTTAAGTTTGTGAGTTCCACTTTGCTGGCCCAGGGTTCACAGGTTCTGATCCCAGGTGCAGACTTGCATACCGCTCATCAAGCCATACTGTCCCCCACACAAAATAGAGGAAGACTGGCACAGGTGTTAGCTCAAGGACAATCTTCCTCACAAACGAAAAAAAGAGAATCCTCATAACCGTCATTTTTATAGGTGAGAAAATTGAGGTCCAGGAAGATGAATGCCTACTTAAACGTAACACATCTAATTAGTGGTGGAGCCAGGACTCGAACCGAGGCAGTCTGACTCCAGAACATTTGCTTTTTTTAAGTTTTTTTAAAGATTGGCACCTGAGCTAACAACTGTTGCCAATCTTCCTTTTTTTTTTTTTTTTTGGCTTCTTCTTCTTCTTCTCCCCAAAGCCCCCCCGACCCCAGTACATAGTTGTATATTCCAGTTGTAAGTACTTCTGGCTCTATCATGTGGGACCCCCGCCTCAGCATGGCCTGATGAGCAGTTCTAGGTCCACCCCAGGATCCGGGCCGCCAAAGCAGAGCGCACAAACTTAACCACTTGGCCACAGGGCCAGCCCAGAATATTTGCTTTTAACCACTAAATTTACAGCCTCTACCTAAAGAACTTTCTTATTCTTTTTTTACAGATGCATAGCATCCCATTCTAGGGCTGTACCATAATTTATTCAACCCATTCCTATTGATGAACATTTAGGTCTTTTCCAATCTCCTGCTGTTGCAAAAATTGCTACAGTGAGTAAGCTTGGACATAAGGCATTTTATACCAGTAAGAATATATCTGTAGGAGAAGTTTGAGAAGTGAAATTCCGGATACAGTTTTTGACGCATATTGCAAAGTTGCCCTCCCTCTGGCCCCATTAATTTACCCCTCCCAACCCCCCATAATGGATGAGAATCTCTGTTTCTCCTGTTCTAAGGGCTCACTTAATGTTGTAGTGCCCAATGCTACAATATTAAGTGAGCTAATTAAGTGAGCCAATTGGGTATTTCGGTGCTAGTTATAAAGGAGACCATCCCTCCTCTCGAGAACTTCTAGTCTCACTGGGAGAAGCTAAGAGAGGAGTCGCAGCAGAACATCGGCAAACCTTTATTTAATGAATAAATCAATCAAGCCATTAACCTGTGTTTTGAAGACAGACTACAGATCACAGAGTAGGCTCTTCAAGCCCCCCACCATGTGACCAGCTTAGGTTATGCGTTTTGTAAAAACGAAAACAAAGGCCCGGCCCTGTGGCCGAGTGGTTAAGTTCGTGAGCTCTGCTTTGGCAGCCCAGGGTTTCGCTGGTTCGGATCCTGGGCGCGGACGTGGCGCCACTCATCAAGCCACACTGAGGCAGTGTCCCACATGCCACAACTAGAAGGACCCACAACTAAAAATACACAACTATGTACCGGGGGGCTTTGGGGAGACGACAAAAGAAAAAAAGAAAAGATTGGCAACAGTTGTTAGCTCAGGTGGCAATCTTTAAAAAAAAACAAAACCCACTGGTAAGTCCTTGTTTACAATGGCTGAGTCTTCCCAGCAGGCCCTCATATTGTGGCACCGCCAGATTGAGAACAATCCAAATGCTTCTTAATCCAGGTCTAGTCCTCACCATCTTGAGAGGAGAGTTGAAAGACCCATGGTAGCAGCAAGAGGCTAAGGAATTTTCTGTTTCTAGTGAAAGAAGAGGGCAAGTCTTCAGATCTGGACCGTTTGCTAAAATTGAAGTTTGGCAGGTGGCCATTAAATAACACTCGCATTTTAGTCCTTGAATATTGTTTGTTTAGTAATTTGTTTATTATAACAACATAATATATTGTACATATTATTTATTTATTTTCAAATCAGGTCCTGGTTTGTATCCGAGTGATCCGAGTGAAGTGCAGGGTCTAACTTGGATGCTGGAATTTGAACCCTTGTTTCCCTCCTTACTAATCAATTGATGCCCAGGCTGCTTTTCATTTAATCCCCATTCATTCACTCACTCAGGGGCAAATATTTATTGAATTCCTATTAGGTGCCTGGCACCTGTTAGATAAAGATGAGCAACACAGACAAGTAGGCTGCTTCAAGTGACTCCAAAAAGGAGGAAATGCAAATAGCTAGGCTTGACTATCTGCCAGAGGACAATACTTCCCCCATCTGGGAGTGTGCTGTGGGTTTCAGCGTCTGTGGGAGGAAAGAGCACTGGCTTTGGTCTGGCACTCGTTTCTATGTGAGCTAAGATTTGTTCCTATTTATAATTCTCCAAGAAAGCCTAGGGCAACATTAGGAGAAAGGAGTGACCTTAAAACTATTATGTGTAAATTAAAATATTTCAAAGTCTAAGGGCTACCATCTGTGTTTATTAATAGATGGAGAATTATTTGCCCTCAGCATGACAGGAATTTTTCAATCAGTTGAGAGAGTCTCTCCCACAGAGATTTGACCCACACCCTGAAGATCAAGTGAAAATATGATGATAGCTGGAGAATCTTAAGAGCAAGATGGAAACAGATGTTAGCTTATCCTCTGTCCTCATTCCTAAATGCTTCTTTTTTTTTTTTTTTTTTTTTAATATTTTAATCTTTTTATTTATTTTTTTTTTTTTAAGATTTTATTTTTTTCCTTTTTCTCCCCAAAGCCCCCCGGTACATAGTTGTATATTCTTCGTTGTGGGTCCTTCTAGTTGTGGCATGTGGGACGCCGCCTCAGCGTGGTTTGATGAGCAGTGCCATGTCCGCGCCCAGGACTCGAACCAATGAAACACTGGGCCGCCTGCAGCGGAGAGCACGAACTTAACCACTCGACCACGGGGCCAGCCCCCCTAAATGCTTCTTAAGGAAAATGTGGGGTTTCATCACTGAGTCAAAACTGCCCCTGGAAGCAGCCAACCTTTCCAGTCTTTAAAAACTTTCCTCACTTCCTGGCTATAGCTTTCTGAGAGTGTATGGATGCAGTGGTTGTGTCAAGTTTCCAGAATCATCACATTGCAAACCAACCTGACCACAAATGGACGCTGAAGAGCAGAATAAAGTAATTATTATAATGCAGCATGGCTTGAAGAGAGGGACAGTTGGTTGTGGTGGATTAGAAATAAAAGCCATTAGCTTTAGTCCAAGGATTGGGCCAAAAGTTAAAAACAAATAAGCAAACAAACAAAATCTCTTTGTCAAACAAAGTCCCTCAGCTGGTTACGGGGAGAAGTCACTTTGCTTCTCTTTCTACAGTCCCTGGAAAGGAGTAAATTATGTCCTGCTTTGTGGGATTGTACTAAGGACAGCCATCACCTCTTTAGTTCTTGCTGCTTCCAAGGCATCATCTGGATCACCTTTAATCTTCACAACAATCTCCAACCACCTTGAGATAATTATTATTGCTGTTACTATCATCCTAGATAGAAGCGGAGGCACAGAGTGATGAAGTAATTTGCTCAAGGACACAGAGATAATAAAGGGCATAGGCAGGGCCAGCTACTTAATTTGCAGGGCCCAGTGAAAAGTGAAAATGTGGGGTCCTGGCTGGAGGCAGGGATGTCAAGACCCCTTCCCACAGGGTATGGGCAAGCCCTAAGGGATTGGTGCCTCTGCACCTGGCCACATTCGGTATTTGCACAGGGGTGGATGAGAGGCCCCGGCCAGTTGCCGTGGTGCTGCCAGCCTAGGGCAGGGATGGCAGCTTACCCAACTCAGAGACACAGGAAGGGGTTGGGAAGCAGTGCCTGACCCTGATCATCTCCTGGTCAGTGCCCAGGCACCCATGGGGGCTAGGGGTGGAGGGCAATGGCAGAACATGAGATTTCCCCCTCACCCCTCCCGGCAATGTGGTGCAGTTGCTGCTCCAACAGAGGTGAGCAGCAGTGGTAGGATTGGCTGGGGAAAGGATGGGTGCCAGCAGAGTGGGCACCTGAGAGGAGGTAGGGAGAGGATGGGAGTTGAGACTGCTCAGAAGCTGAGGCTCCAAAACCCCTGGGCTTGCTCCATCATTCTATCAAATTTCACTTAAAAAACACAAATTCAGGCCCCGTGGCCGAGTGGTTAAGTTTGCACACTCCACTTCGGTGGCCAGGTTTGGCCAATTTGGATCCTGGGCACAGACCTAGCACTGCTCATCAAGCCATGCTGAGGCAGCATCCCACGTAGCACAACCAGAAGGACCTACAACTAGAATATACAACTATGCACTGGGGGGCTTTGAGGAGAAGAAAAAACACACACACACACACAAATTCAAAGACAATGAGATTAAGATTTTGAAGGGTACAAGAGCAGAGCATTAAACCCAAGCCGTTCTCAGTGCGGACCCTGTGTGGCTGCACTAGCTGCACGTCCAAGAAGCCAGCCCTGGCCATAGTACCCACTCTAACATACTGACTATGTGAAAGATCATGGAAATTCAAAGTCCTTTGAAAACTAAGAAAGCAAAAATTTGCTCAGACTGTAAAAATCTGCCCTGCTGTTTCACTTTGCAAAGTAAAAGCTACTGTGAAGGATAAGGTGATATTAGTCAGGACAAATAACTTCATTCTTCAGCACCTCTGTAAGGAGTGTCTTTCTTTACAAAGCCTGACTTGGCCTTCCCAAGTAAAACTGACCACTCTTTCATTGTGCTCCTTCCTAATTTGTATATTTGTAATGTTAAAACTTTGGCTTTGGAATCAGACAAACCTGACTTTGAATACCAGGTCTGTCAGCAACTAGTTGTGAGACCTGGGCAAATTACTTGTGTCTCTGTTCTCATCTGAAAAAAGGGATAATGCACTCAGTGGTGGCCCAAGCGCTGCTATACTAGATAGGCTTAACGATGGCAGTCTAGTTGGAAATGAAGCCACAGGACTTGTCCTGGAGCTATGTTTGCAAAAGTAAGCACATTCGTTTTCTCCTAGATTTGATGTTTATCTGGAGTGGCTTGGGGGCGGGGTTCATGGAGATGAAGACAGTAAAGAGCGTTTGTCACTAATGATTCTAATGCTTAGCACAGTGTCTGACACCGAAAAAATTAACTGCAAATACTTAGTTTTTTTCCACTAGACTGCATTTCTTCAGGGCGGGGTCCTGTCTTATTCATCTGTGTCTAATACAGTGCTTGGCGCCAAATGTTTAAATAACTTAAATTCTTTATTTTCTTTGCAATCTTCACTAAAAGTGAGGATTTTATCAATAACTTGGGAGGGTGGATAAAAAATCTCTTAAGGGGTTTTGATATTCTGTTAGAAACAAAGAAAAAACAGTTTGGGAAAATGAAGTGCACAAGACCTTTTATGATCAAACATTCAAACCTATTCCTAAGTGCCTGTTAACACTTGGTTTGTCTCATTTTTCTCGCCACATGATACAATAAACGTGAACGTCATTGATGTGTTTTTGTAACTCCTATAGCGAGATTCGCTACACCACACTTTTGGAAGTTTTATTACAAAACGACAAGGAACACTGCTCACAACTTAGTGACCGCAGGATCATTGGACGACGGTGACATTCTTGCTATCCAATCGCCGGGGAGTCCGGAAAGAACGCTCTCTGGATTGGTCAGAAGAACCATCTCTCCACGTTCGTTCAAGAAGGGGTTTGGCGCGGGGCTCGGCCGGCAGCGCATTCTGGCCAATCAGAGAACGCATAGGGGCGGGCTTTGCCGCAAGAGGGTGGCGCGGAGCCTATCTCGGAAGGCGAGTCTCCACCCTACAAACCGGCCGGTCGCGAACGGAGGGGGCGTGGCCTCCAGTCTCCGGCGTCCGACTCCATGGGCCAGCGCGCGGAGTGGGTGGGGCCCGCGGGCCTGGGCGGGGCGAGCGGTGTCAGCGGCGGAGCCGGATGCGGGCGGTGCCGCGGCCGCCGCTGCCCTGGGGATGGGCGGAGCCCCAGCCGCCAGTGCTGGTGGCCGCCGCCGCTGCCGGAGCCCGAGCGGCCGCCTCTCCTCCCGCGCGTCGCTGCTTCCCAGGGCGGCGGTATGCTGGGGAAAGGGGTAGTCGGCGGTGGCGGCGGCACCAAGGCGCCCAAGCCCTCCTTCGTGTCGTACGTGCGCCCCGAGGTGAGGGGGCGCCGCGCGGGCGGGGCGTCGGGCTGGGGCGGCCCGGGCTAGGGGCACCGGTTGCCCCTTCCCCGCCGCAGGGAGGGCCGCGGGTGCTTCCTGCCCGTGTGCGGGAGGGGGGCCGGCGGGGTGGGGCCCGCAGGGGCGCTCTGGGCCTCCCCGCGGGCCGGGGTGGGGGCCCCCGGCGCGGGCAGGCAGGTGCCGGAGTGCAGGGCCCGGCTCGCTGGCGACCAGGTGAGGGGGCCCGAACCGGGAGGGTACTGCGGCCAGGGACGCCCCTGACCACATTTGAATGGAGCTGGGGTTCTGGGCGCCGCGGGAGGGGAGGGCTGGGGGTCCGGACCCCCGTGGGTGCCTGCTCAGAGCCCACCGCCCGGCTGGGTCTGTCCTGCCCCTGGAATTTCTTGGGGAGTCTTCAGAGCTCGGCGGTCTCTGCTGCCTGCTTCTCAGTGCTACTCGATGCCGCCGGCGGGATACCGCCTCCCGCCTCCCTTCAGCACTGCAGGGAGAAACTGTGGCTCGGCCCCAGTGTCTACCTCTCCCTGGTGATTCGCCTGTGTCGCTTCTTCCCCCTTTCATTTCACCCCCTCACATCACCCTTTCCACCCCCTCTTGCTTTCCTCCTGGAGTTTTACTGTCAAGTTCATTCATTCATTCAGGAAATCTTTTGAGCTTCTACTCTGTGCCAGGCACTGTTCTAAACGCTTAGGGTATACATCAGTGAGCAAAGATCCCCGCTCTCCTGGAGCTTGTTTGAGGGAGAGAGGGGAAAGTAACAGATATAAGTAAATTATATGGTGTATTAGGTGATGAGTATCATGGGAAAAGAAAAGGCACCTTTTTCCTCCTTGCAACGGTGGCATTTAAGCAAAGACTTGAAGGATGCTTGGGACCTGAGGGAAGAGCAGGGCAGGTAGAGGGAAGAATCTGGAGTGCCGGAGGAGCATCAAGGAAGCCAGCCCTGCAGAAGCCCTGTGGGTGAGGGGGAGAGTCACAGGAGAAGAGGTCGGAGAGATTACAACCTGTAGGTCGTGCTGAGGGCTTCTTGAGCAGCTGCTCCCAATCCAGATGCCTAATTAGAGCGTTCTCATTTTCGGTTCCTGAAGGTTTTTTTCTGGTCCTCTCTCCAGCACTTTAATCAGCAATGTGCAGAAGTGCTACCAAACTGCACTTAGGGTGTCTTCCCATCTCTGTAAAGCAAAGGCAGGTGGGCCGTAGATGAGAGGTCCTGGTGAGGACCGGCTTCTGTAAGACCACCTGGAGCCTGAGCCTTCGCACATGTATTTCCCAATTCAAGATGTGTGTGTTTTCTCCAGTGCAGAGTACTCTTGAAATGGGTCTTAATTTTAAAATAAAAAAAACACTTCCTCTGTAAATGCTTGATAAGGAGTCAGGGTCATCTTGAATTTTTAGCAGACTTCCCTTGTAGTATCACTGGTAAGTAATGTGGTCAGTTTCTCTTCATATTTTTTTTTTTAATTGAGCCCTGGTTGAGGTATAACTGAACTTTAAACTTTCCTCTTCGGTGAGATTAAGCTACAAGTGGAAAGTCCTCTTGAAACGTGGCCAGAGTTCAAGAATGTTCATATTTTTCATCCACCAAATGCTCGTGTTGTAATTAAACATGTTTTCTCTCTTTGCCCACAGTGCCTGATGTATTTCCTTTGAGGGATAATTAGGGAAGGGGAGTGGTTCAGCCCCAAAATAAGCTCAAAATGGTCACATTTTTCAGATCCTTGTAGTTGGCAGTTTTGTTTTCTTGCAGTAAAATAATGCTGTGTAGACACTATACTTCTTTGTTATAATCTGTCTCTACAAATATTTTCTAACAGAGGATAAGGCTCTGACCTTAATTGTGAATGGTTTTTAAAAGGTAAGGGACTGAGGGGGTAAGAAAATCTGTTTTTAAATATGTAGCTTCTGCTGGTTATCCCATTATTGAACATGCGTGTGAGCAGCTGTGAGGCGTAGCTTCTATGTCTCTGAGAGCACTGGGTCTGGTGACTTTCCCTTGGCTCACTCAGGAGGAGTCCCTCAGAACACTTTTCTGAAGACTGTCGTTCTACTCCTTTCCCTCATATTGCCTTCATCTTTACTGCCTTTCATGTATGTCTTCCTATCACTTACTTCTTTGGATGTACTTTCCTTTTGTTAACCGGGAAATAGAAGATGTCCACCTTTTTGCTGGTAGATCACTGAGCTGCAAGAACAACCTTCACGCTTTACGATGTCATGTTCCTTACGGTCCCTGTGCCTGGTGATGAGCTTGCTCTTGGCTGATCAGATCCTGGAAGGTTCAACAGCAGCTGCCTTCACTATGCCAAAGAGTCTATCAAAAGTTAGCACTTTGTGTTAAAAACAGGAGGGCTTAACTGGATAAAGTATTTGAAGATGATGCTTTTAAACATGATGGCTTATTTTTTTTTTCTTGTGATCATAAGCAACTGGCACTGGACAGCCTAAAAGGAGGAGTAGTAGTTAACTCCACCTTTTAAAAGTGGGTCTCTGCCAGAGTAACTGAAGGCCCTTCTGTCAGTGATTCTCCTAAATCAGTGAATGTGAAAGTTAAAATCCTGAACTGTAATTTAGGACTTTTCGTTATATTTTGTAAACTCTGCTCAGAGGGTTACTAATTGGTAATGCTAGTAAGTGGGAAGCTTGGCTCTGGAAGTTGAGATAAACAGGAGGGAGAGATCTGGGCCTGTCTTGGTACCTCCTCATGGCTGGTACCTAGAAACATCTCAGCACCTCTACCCTAATTTAGCCCTTGGCACAAGGTGCAAAAGATGTCGCACCTCCGTGTAGGGGAACCCTGATCAGATCCACTTTAGGGAGGCGTTTGGTTATGGTTTGGTTGCCAGATCCATTTTTCTTGTTAAAGCACTTGTTTGAATTATCATTATTTCAGAAGCTGTAAGTGTTCATTGTAGAAAAATAAGAAAACACAGATATGCTAACAAATTTTTTAAAGAAAAATTATAAACTTATTAACAGCTTGAAGTGCACCCTGTTAGATATGTGTGTCAGTGTATGTGTTTACCAAAATGAGATTAATATTGCTGATCATATTATTTTGTAATCTGCCTTTTTCACTAGTGATGTATATTGTAAATGTCTTTCCATGTCAGTTGTTAACCTATAACGTCATTTTACCTAAGACATATTTTCTTCAACAAACACTCAATGTGATGGGGAGATGCTTGGTAGCGCAAAGATCCAAACAAAGTAGTGTGATTTTTAAATGGTTTTCTAATTAGTCACCTTCTCTGATGCTGAATGACAATTCTGATGCTTCAAGGCTGTTAGTTCTCTGCTTGGTTACCTTGAAATTGTAAGCACTGGTTTGGTAGAAATGCTTAGTGTCTGTACCCAGAAGCTTGAAAGGACCATTAGGTTGGCCCTAAGAGAAAGAGAGAGTGGTTCTGATTTAATAAGAGCTCATTCCAGTGTGATAAGGAAGTTGAATAAAAGCTGCAGAGTGCTCATATGTTGTTCTCTAACACTGAGACCAGGAAAAATCTGTTTTTAGAGTCTGCTGTACTTGTGCCCATATTTGTGTGGTATTCCAAATATGGTTAAAATGTACTTTCTAATAGAATTTAATTAGGTCAGTGCTTGACTTGAATGTACTGATAATGGCTATCAATTACTTATTTATGGATTTCTAGATTTGGAAGAGAGTTTAAAGATAATCTCCTCCACCACGGCACTCTCTGTTATACAGATGTGGAAATGAGGTGTCCCCCCACCCCCACCCCGAGGTTAAATGTCCTGCCCAGGGGCACAGCAGCATTGCAGAACAGAGTTAAGTCTCTCCTAAGATCAGCAGTGCCAGTGGCTAGCCAGGCCCACAGGAGCTCAGGAAAAGTTTGATGTAGACGTGGAAAGAAAAGGCGTGAGAGATGAAGATTGAGAAGGGTCAAAAAAAATCCAGACTTAAGAGCTGATTTTTTTCCTTTTCACTTTTCCCTCAGGGAAAAGAATGCATTCAATTGCCTAGTCTTCATTTAAGACTGTTTCTTTCGGTGGGGAGAAGTGAACCTGTGAGCCTGTATTCTTCCCAGAGAAGTGACTGTGGGTATATATGAAAATTTAAAGATGATTAATTACTGATATTTAGTAGGCATTTCTGTGTCCCAGGAACTGCGCTTATCTCATTTCATCCTTTCAACTATCTTATGCAGTGGGTAGTACTGTTACCTCCATTTTTTGTGTTTAGATGTGGAAAGCGAAACCCAATGAAGCTGAGTGCCCCGCTCAGGGTCACAACTGCAGAAGTGGTGCCAGGATTTAAACTAGGGCAGTCTGACTCCAGGGCCATCCTCATATCCTTATATTTGTGGGTGCAGGGAATATTACTAGTGAAACCTGCTGATAGTCGTGATTGGCTTTTGCACACTAGAGTGCTTTCTCATTCGTGTTCTCTAGTAGTTTCTTTCTTGACTTTTAGGTTATCCACCAGGTGACGGTGAATGGATACTGGACCCTTTGGAAAGCGTTAATTCATTCAGCAGATATTTGCTCAACACTTGCCAGTACCAAGCACTGTTCGAAATGTTGGGGATACAAAACAGATGGAATGATTGAGATTGTTTTTTGGTGGAACACTGCTGTATTGGATTACTAACTTTGATGACTGACGGATCAATGACAAAAAAAGATTGGCTTATCCTAAAACAGACCTCCTGCCTCAGTTCGGTCAATAAAAAATTCCTTTGAAAGCAAAATTTAGATCCATTATCTTTTTTTAAATACTCTATAACTTTTTCTCCATTCCAAATTAATTTTTTAATGGCAGAATTGGCTCTTTGAGCTTAGAGGTCGTTGTTAGTGATTTAACAGGCCATTGAAAGGCATAAAAGTTCTTCCCAAAATGATCACTTTCTTAGCTGTGGCTTTAGCCCGATGATCTGTCCGAAGCTTCTGCTTTTTCTCTCCTGCATGTGCTTCCTGTAGCGTGTCCCTGGGTCATATCCAACACCACACCACTTCTGCAGATGGAGCATCAGAAGATGTCATGAGGCTATGTCAAGCAACACTTCCTGTAGCCTGGTCAAACAGCTGCCACATGGACAGCCACCATCTCAGAGCCGGACGCTCTTCTGCACTCCACTTCCGTCTCTAATGTCAAAACTAGGGCTTCTGTCAAAATCGTAGGCTCTGGGGAACCTGTGCTTAGAAATTTAAAGTTCTAAATCCTTCTCTGAACATCCTCAGCAGAATGTATGATATTCTTGGATACTTCCACATTACAACCATCCTGTGTGACAGTGTGCTTTAGAAAGAACTAGATTTTTAAGGGCCAAATTTATTTTTTATCACTATAAAAGATACATATCTTATTTTTATGATAAAGACAATGTAATAAAGTTGCAGAGTTTGAAAGTTAGAAAAATAAAGTCACCCTTAATTATGCTACCCTAACCAAAGCAGTTATTTCCAGGCTTTGTCCATGTATGTGTATCTTAAATGGTTGCAATAATTGTACGTGGAAAAATTTATAACCTGCGTGTAGCTGTCATGTTTGAAGATGGTGCTACTGATACGTGTCAGTAGAGCATATACTTTGAGTTGTTTTCCCAGTAGGGAACCACCCTCAGTTTCTCCTCAAGTTACGCTTATGTCTTCTGATGTGCTTTTTTGAGACAACAAGGAGAACAGTAGGTTTGCAGTTTAATGAATCATTTAAAATAAACCTCTAGAGGGCCCGGCCCAGTGGCCGAGTGGTTAAGTTCGCATGCTCTGCTTCGGTGGCCCAGGGTTTTGCCAGTTCACATCCTGGGTGCGGACGTGGCACCCCTCGGCAAGCCATGCTGAGGCAGCGTCCCACATGCCACAACTAGAAGGACCCACAACTAAGAATATACAGCTATATACCAGGGGGCTTTGGGGAGAAAAAGGAGAAATAAAATCTTTAAAAAAAAGAAAAGAAACCTCTTGAGATAGATTGGGAGGCAGCATTGAACTGGAATAATTCTTATAACCTCTAATCTTCTGTTGCTTTGGGAGGAAGAAGAGGGGAGGAAAAATGGAGAGGGACTCTAGGAGGGAGGGTGAGAGCGGAACGACCGCAGGGCCTCGCTTTTCCTTTAGTCCCCTGTCCCCTCTATGTACATCAAGTGTCACAGCTCAGCTCGAGGGATGGCAAACCCTTGCCAGTTGCTCTCCCTTGCTAGCTGTGAGGAAGGCCAGTCCTTTAAGGCTTGGTTGTGTTTCTACCCGAAAAATGGGAATAATAATAATGCCAATCTTATCTCGTAGGTATATGTGAGTATTTATGAGTATTAACTGTGATTATACACGTGATGTCCTTAGCAGAACACTTGGCACATACTTGGCTCTCAGTAGTCGTGGGCTGTCGTTGTTATTATTATTCAGAAGTTGTTGGTCAGAGCCACTTGGATGCTTTCAGAAAATGCTTGATCCTTAATCTTGGGATACAGAAATCTTTGCCAGCTAAGGTATTCATGAAAGCAGAATATTTAGCTGTTGTCTTTGTTGCCGTGGTATCATACTAGGAAAGTTCACTGTGTGGTAACTCTCTTACAGTATTTTTCACCATATCTAAAACTTTCTTTTCCTCTTTTCTTTGTTCCTTTATACTTTTGAGAATGATTTGATTATATGTAAAATTCCAACCTAATGAGAACACTTAGTAGTTGACTTTTCCCTTGCTAACATCTCGCCTTTGACATTTTGCTAGTTTCATTCTGTGAACTTATCTTTCCTCTTCCCTCATTTCTAACAATTTTCTATATCAAAGGTCAAATTTTGTGCGTTTATCACATCTGTTCGATGATTTACTTAAGATATGAGTAAGTAGAATTAGATTACCTCTGGGAGTAATAACTGTATCTGTTTCAAAGGCGTTGGCAAGACCATGCTGCTTTGATTTCATCTGTAAATACGTTTTCCTCCTGTGCCCCTGTCCTTCATCATTCCTTATTGACCTGACTAGTGGGCCTTTCAGAGTTGGCATTTAAGCCTTCAGTTGTTTGCTTTTGGGCACGGGGTGGAGGGGGTTGGGGGGGGCGGTTTCAGCTCTAAGAAGCAGCGAGGCTGGTGTATGGAAGTCCTGGTCACAATGGGGAGATACTTTGAAGTCTGCCTTTCCCTTGTGACAGCTTGCCACCTCCTGTTTTAGACAATGGTCCTGAGCTGCTAAGTTTTTTGTTTCTGCTAAAAGAGTTTTAAAATTCCTGAGAATACCCTGAAGGGAATGAGCCCAGGTGTTTGAATCAGAAATCTCACTGTGAGGTGCTCAATAAAAACTTGTTGAAAGAAAAAAAAAAGCCTTACTGTTCCCACCATTTCTCCAGACATGAAATTCCTGTTTTGCTTCAATCCCTGAGGTCCACTTCCCAGTGCAGCTTCAGCTCTCTGAGACTTCCTTTGCTCACCTGTAACACTGGATAACCACCTTCCCCGCAGGCTTTTTTGAGCATGAGAAGAAATACCACGCACAGCCAGCCCAGGGTCTGACACATGGTAGATCCTCAACAACTGCTAGATGCTGTTATCATTCAAATTCACTGGAACTGGGAGAATTATTGTGTAGTGCCATTTGCTAAGTGCTGTGTTAGAATTAGGAGTACAAAGAAATAGTCTGTGCACTCAGGAGGGTCGCATTCTGTTGGGGAGTTGGCAGGTCAACAGATGGCTCTGAAACTCAGAGGTAGGTGCTGCCTGTTTGTGTGGGAGGAGTGCACAGAATGCTCCCGGAGCACAGAGGAGGACTCGCCGCAGAACCTGCTGCAGCATGTGGCCTCATTTGAAGGCTGTGTAGGACTTGGAAAGGGCAGCGTTAAAGTGGGCTCTGGTGTGGGAAGAGGGGTGATGTAGCGGACAGGCAGGAGGGGCAACTTGAAAGGCTCGTCGGCATGTTGGGACTGGGTGGTTGGAGCATCTGTCCTCATCCCTTACATAAGGCGTGTGCGCGGGGGTGTGCAAGTGAGAGAGAAATCCTGAAGGATAGAATCAAGGAGCCCCACTAGGACGTGCAGAATTGTTTCCTCCTTTCTGTGACATGCTGCTTTACCATTAGGTCAGTCTGGCCCTTCATGAGCCTAAGGCACCTTCTCATTGGCCCCTGCTCCCTCTCCCTCCAAGACCATGGAAAAGCTTCTTCTCTAAGGCTTTTAGCTCCTCGCCAGGTAGTCAGCTGACCTAGTATTTATATAGCAGTTCTGGAGGAGGAGGGGCCGGGGGAGGCACAGAAGGCAATGCCATGTGTTTCTGCAGCTGCTGTTAGTCACATCAGTTAGCTTAAATTATAAGTCTCTGACAGCCCATAACTGCCACCTGACACCTTTCTTCTAGCACTTGTACGCATTCCAACGCTACCCTCTTTGCTTTCAATGTAATGTGGTGGTTAAGAGCATGGCTTTGGAATTAGAGCTCTGCTGCTTGCTGCATGGATTTGAGCTGAGTTTTTAACTTCTCTGAGCCTCAGTTTCCTGATCTGTGAGATGGGAATAAAAGTTATAGTATCTAGCCCATAAAGTTGTTGTTAGTCTTAAGTAGGGCAATCCATGGAAAGCTGTTAACACAATACGTGACATGTAGTAAACGCTTATTAAATGTTAATTGCTGTAAGTCACTATCACTCCATACCACTCCAGAATGGTGGGGTGTGTGTGTGCGCGCGTGCGCGCTCACACGTGCCTGCAGGGCTTGTCCTACATTCCCTTCCATCATTGTTCTTCATTTTGCACTCTCCACAGGCTTGTGTCTGAAGCCAGGGGGCGGTCCCTTTTGTAGGACTGTGCCATACCCACAATGGGTACCGTTTCCGTCTACCAGGAGGGCCTCACCCTGGCATAGATTTCTTTTTCAGTAAGCTGTGTCATGGATTCCGTTTCTGTCCTCTAACAGTATCTTCCCTGGTCTCTAGGGGTTTGGGGACCGTGTTATACCCGGGGCCTATACCTCCAGTTCAGCTTGGCCTTCCTCTTTGTAAGTCAGCCTCCCAGCTGCTGCCAACAGCCCTTCTTTCCCCAGTCACCTGTACTCCAAACCAGTCAGTGTCCCAAGGGTGCCCTTTGAGGGGGCCTCCGTGCTGGTCTATCTTCATTTCCATTGCCACTCTCCCTTTCTAGCATCTCCTTTCATGCCTGGGACCACTGACCACTGCTTAACTGGTCTCTCCACCTACCACTGTCCCTTCAGAAGCACCACCCCAAGACACCCCGCACACCACAGCCAGGCTCCTTCTGGATGCAGCCTTCAAGTGTCGTTTTCCTATTTAAGAGTCCTCCGCTCCTTCTGCCACTTCCACTGGTCCAAATCTTTTTTTTAATTATTTTTTTAAATTGAAGTATAACTGACATACCATATCCTATTAGTTTCAGGTGTACATCACAGTGATTCTATATTTATGTACGTTATAAAATGATCACCATGATAAGTTTAGTTACCATCTCTCACCATCCGAAGTTATTATAATATTATTGACTATATTTCCTATGCTGTGCATTACATCCCCATGACTTATTTATTTTGTAACTGGGAGTTTTTACCTCTTAATCCCCTTCACCTATTTTGCCCACCCCCAACCTCTCCCGACACTCTGGTAACCACCAGTTTGTTTCCTCGTCTGTGAGTTTATTTCTGTTTTGTTTGTTCGTTTTGTTTTTTAGATTCTACATGTAAGTGAAATTGTATGGTTTCTTTCTCTGTCTGACTTATTTCACTTAACATAGTACCCTCTAGGTCCATTCATGTTTTGCAAATGGCTAAATTTCATTCTTTTTATGGCTGAGTAATATTCCGGTGTGTGTGTATGTATGTATGTTTATAAATACCACATCTTCCTTATCCATTCATCTATTGATGAGCATTTGGGTTGCTTCCATATCTTGGCTATTGTAAATAATGCTGCCTTGAACATAGGGGTGCATATATCTCTGAGGATTAGAGTTTCTGTTTTATTCAGATAAATACCCAAAAGTGGAATTGCTCGATCCTATGGTAGTTCTATTTTTTTTTTTCCTTTGCTGGGAAGGATTCACCCTGAGCTAACATCTCTTTCCACTCTTCCTCTTTTTTTTCTTCTCCTCAAAGCCCGGGACATAGTTGTATATTCTAGTTGTAAGTCCTTAAGTCCTCCTAGTTCTTCTGTGTGAGCCGTCGCCACAGCATGGCTACTGACAGACAAGTAGTGTGGTTCCATGACCAGGAACCAAACTTGGGCCGCCAAAGCAGTAAGAATGCCAAACTTTAACCACTAGGCCATCAGGGCTGGCTCTGGTAGTTCTATTGTTAATTTTTTGAGGAACTTTCACACTGTTTTCCATAGTGGCTGCGCCAATTTAGATTCCCACCAACAATGTACGAGGGTTCCCTTTTCTCCACATCCTCACCAACACTTGTTACTTTTGTCTTTTTGGTAATAGCCATTCTGATGGATGTGAGGTGGTATCTCATTGTGGTTTTGATTTGCATTTCCCTGATGATTAGTGATTTGGAGGATCTTTTCATGTGTCTGTTGGCCATCTGTGTGTCATCTTTGGAAAAATATCTATTCTGGTCCTCTGCCCATTTTCTACTTGGGTTGTTTGGGTTTTTTGATATTAAGTTGTGTAAGTTCTTTATATATTTTGGATATTAACTCCTTATTGGATGTATAATTTGCAGATATCTTCTCCCTTTTTGTTTTGTTGATGGTTTCCTTCATTGTGCAGAAGCTTTTTAGTTTGATGTAATCCCATTTGTTTATTTTTGCTTTTGCTGCCTTGTCTGAGGAGACTGGTCTAAAAAAATATTGCTAAGACTGATGTCAAAGCTGACTGCCTATGATTTCTTCTAGGAATTTTGTGGTTTCAGGTCTTATGTTCAAGTGTTTAATCCATTTTCAGTTTATTTTTGTATGTGATGTAAGATAGTGGTCCAGTTTCATTCTTTTGCGTGTAGCTGTCCAGTTTTCCCAGCACCATTTATTGAAAAGACTGTCTTTCTCCATTGAATATGCTTGCTTCCTTTGTTGTAGATTAATTGACCATATGTGCATGAGTTTCTTTCTGGGCTCTCTATTCCATTGTTCTATGTGTCTGTTTTCATGCCAGTACCATACCGTTTTGATAACTGTAGCTTTGTTGTACAGTTTGGAATCAGGGAGCATGATACTTTGAGCTTTGTCTTCTTTCTCAAGGTTGTCTATTCGAGCTCTTCTGTGGTTCCATTCAAATTTTAGGATTCTTTGTTCTAGTTCATTGAGAAATGTCATTGGTATTTTGATGGGGATTGAATTCAATCTGTAGATTGCTTTGGGTAGTATGGACATTTTAACAATGTTAATTCTTCCAATCCATGAGCATGGTGTATCTTTCTATTTATTGTATCATTTTCAGTTTCTTTCACCAGTGCCTTATAGTTTTCAGAGTACATGTCTTTCACCTCCTTGGTTAAATTTATTCCTAGGTATTCTTTCTGATGTAATTGGAAATGGGATTGTTTTCTTAATTTCTCTTTCTGATAGCTTATTAGTGTATAGAAACACAACTGATTTCTGTATAATTAATTTTGTATCCTGCAAATACTGAATTCATTTATTAGTTTTAATAGTTTTTTGGTGGAGTCTTTAGGGTTTTCTATGTATAGTATCATTATCTGCAAATACCGACAGTTTTAGTTCTTCTGTCCCAGTTTGGATGCCTTTTATTTCTTTTTCTTACCCAATTGCTGTGGTTTGGACTTTCAATATTTTGTTGAATAAAAGTGGAGAGAGTGGGCATCCCTGTCTTGTTCTCAGTCTTAGAGGAAAAGCTTTCGGCTTTTTACTGTTGAGTATGTTAGCTGTGGATTTGTCATATATGGCCTTTATTATGTTGAGCTACATTCTTTCCGTGCCCACTTTGTGGAGAGTTTTTATCATAAATGGATACTGCATTTTGTCTCCACTGGTCCAAATCTTAATATGCTTTCCAGGCTCACCACAGATTCTGCCCCCTGCTGGTTGGTTGAAAGACCATTAGCTTGGATTTGGGAGGCCCTGGGCGCTGGCCATTTCTTTTCTGTGTGACTTTGAGAGAGCCCGTTTACCTCTTTGGGTCTCATTTCCTGATTGTTAGAGTTGGATTAGGTGAGAGTTTTTAAACATGTTCCGCTCAGGGAACTTCTTTTTTTAAACAGTATGATTCTTTGGGGAACTTTTTCAAAATACGCTTTCCCAAGTCCTGCTTTAGAGATTCAGATATGCCCCAGGTGCAGGGAAGGGTGTGTGGGGGGAGGGACACCTGCAGTAGGAAGCTACATTTTTTTCAGGTGACTATGATCTCTTCCCTCATCCCGTGTTGAGAACTGCTGTTTCAAATGAAATCATAGAGGAACCCCAAAAATAGAGAACGAAAAGAAGAGAAAGGGTGCTAGGAACACAGTTTGAACAGCCCCAGACCAGGCAGTATCAGAGGCCCTTGCCACTTCAGCCGCTTTGCATTCTCAAGGATTTCCTCATAACCGGCATTCTCCTTTCTTTTTATCCATGATAGATGCTGGCTGTAGCTCTGGATTCTTGGTGATGCAGTTGAGCATTTATTCTCCACTCCTTTGTGTATAATTGCTTTATGTCTGTGGATCTCTTTTCTCCACCAGAACTGTAAGCTCCTTGAGGGCAGGGCTGTAGTGCCTGCCAGTCAGTGTGGCCTGCGGACCTCAAGGTGGCTTCCAAGAGGGCTGAATAGACTGTGGCCCTGAGCCATCCAAGAGAGGGCCTCAGAGGGCTGGTGGGAGCATCATTCAGAAGTCTTTTTTAAATTTCTCCTGCAGAGTGATTTGGAGAGTTGAGGTTGAAAACTAGTTAGGCCTTTAGTATGATCACTGACTCTCCTCTTGGTCTTTATGCCCCAAGAGTCAGCTTTGGCATGAGATGCTTTGCCTTAAAATGTTCCTCTTAGCTGTCACTGTGGCACGGAGGTTGTTAGACCAGTAACCTGCATGGATGCCTGAAGCCTAGTTGTTCCTTGTGATGTGTCTTGGCTGCCCTTTGCTTCCTCAGGCAGCTTCTTATTCCATCAAGTGGCAGACCCTCTTGGTTGGAATTGAGCCTGCTATTTGGTGAGGTCAGATCTTTGGGTTGAGGTTTACACTGGTGTTTGGGTCTTACTATTCCTTCTCTAGCTTGAGTTTCTTACTGGGGAGAGTTTCATAAAGTGTTTGGATTGTTTAAAGGCCCAGCGAATGCCTGGTAAGAGTGATTCTTGCTAAGAAGCGTGAATAATACTTTCACTGCTGATCAATAAATGATGAGCCGTCAAAACAGCAAGGGACTTACTTTGTGTCTTAGTGAGCAATTACTTCCTTCCTTCAAAA
Source organism: Equus caballus (assembly GCF_041296265.1). Lineage (NCBI taxonomy): Eukaryota > Metazoa > Chordata > Mammalia > Perissodactyla > Equidae > Equus > Equus caballus. The sequence continues at coordinate 46,854,209 of NC_091704.1, forward strand.
AAAAATCTGAGCTAAGGGAAAAAAGCAGTCTAAATGTGAAAGAGTTTAGAATGGACACGTGAGCAAGTTTTGCTTAGCCGTTAGGGTGGGGCACTGTAAAAGGCTGTGCCTATTTCTCTGTCCTGGAGACTTGTTACAGTTGAAAGAAACTTGATGGTATTGTTCTGTAATAGGAAAAAAATTAAAATTGGTGGTTATCTAGGCCTGGGGGCGGGGATAGGGAGGATGGGGGGGTGACTACTGATGGGTACAGGGTTTCTTTTGGGGGTGACGAAAGTGATCTAAAATTGATTGTTGTAATGGTTGTAGAAACTTTGTGCATATACTAAAACCCCTGAATCGTGCACTTTAAATGGGTGAATTGTATGGTATGTAAATTATGTCTTAAAGCTTTTATAGGGCCGGCCACACAGCCAAGTGGTTAAGTTCGTGCACTCCGCTTCAGCAGCCCAAGGTTTCGCCAGTTTGGATGCTAGATGCGGACCTAGTACCGCTCATCAAGCTGTGCTGAGGCGATGTCCCACATAGCAGAACTACAAGGACCTACAACTAGAATATACAACTATGTACTGGGGGGCTTTGGGGAGAAGAAAAAAATAGACTGGCAACAGTTGTTAGCTCAGGGTCAACTTAAAAAAAAAAAGAAGCTTTTACAAAAATGAAGTTTAAGAAGTAGAAGTACTAGGGCCAGCCCTGTGGCCAAGTGGTTAAGTTTGTGCACTCCACTTCGGCAGGCCAGGGTTTCACCGGTTCGGATCCTGGGTGCAGACCTGGCAGTGCTCGTCAAGCCACACTGAGGCGGCATCCCACATAGCACAACTAGAAGGACCCACAACTAAAACAACCATGTACCGGGGGGCTTTGGAGAGAAAAAGGAAAAAAAAATAAAATCTTAAAAAAAAAAAAAAAAAGGGGGGGCTGGCCCCGTGGCCGAGTGGTTAAGTTCGCGCACTCCGCTGCAGGCGGCCCAGTGTTTCGTTGGTTTGAATCCTGGGCGTGGACATGGCACTGCTCATCAAACCACACTGAGGCAGCGTCCCACATGCCACAACTAGAAGGACCCACAACGAAGAATATACAACTACGTACCGGGAGGCTTTGGGGAGAAAAAGGAAAAATAAAATCTTTAAAAAAAAAAAAAAAAGAATCAGAAGTACTAAACTTGGTGTCAGTACTCCTGAGATTGAGTTGTGGCTTTACCACCTACTTATCCATGTGAACACAGCACATTATTCAATCTCTTGGAGCTTCAATGGCCTTATCTGTAAAGTGGAGATGAAAATCCCTTAGGGGGTTGTTGTCAAGATAAATGACATAGGACATGTGAAAGTAGACATAGTAAAACCTCCAGCAAATTATATATTTATGTGTTTAAGTTAGACATAATATTTTTGTGGATAATAAATACTTAGTCTGAAATGCTCTTGAGATTTCCCAACTAGCCCTGTGAAATGAACACTTATGGCTGACAACTGATTTGCATGATGAGTAAATAGCAGAGTCCTTAAAGATCACGTCCCGAATGGCTCTATCTGTGGTCTGTTACCTTGAGTCCAGACAGAGATGTCACTTTGCCTCTTACTGCATGTCTGCTTCCCTGGCTGCAGATACTGTTTTCTTAGTTTGTCAGAGTAATTGTTGCTTGTAGTTGCCAGAGACAGTGTCTAGTTAGTGGAGTTGAACTGTGGTCAGCAGCAAAGCCGTTACCTGGTCATGCTTTCAGAGGGCAATGAGCCTGTTAGGCAGGCTGGCTCAGAGGGAGGGAAGCCCTCTGCCCAGGAGCAGGGAACCAACAGCCCTGGGAATCAGCTCCAAGAAACACATTTTGATTTCTAGCTCCCTATAACTGGACAGTGGATTCGTGTAGTCTCTAGTCTGTATCCTCAGTGATAAGGCTTCAGATGTAAAGTCTGGCCCTGGCTATGCCTCTGCCCTATTAGTGAGACTAGAATGTATTTCAGAAAGCCAGCTAAGGGAGAGTGTGACAAAAGTTGAGTAATACCTGGCACTAAGCATATACTTATGTAGTAATTTTTAATAGCTGTTTCTTTAATCTCTCAAGAACAATGCTTAGGATTAAAGAATATTACCAAGATCAAGAATTATTTGTTTCTTTGTATGTTTTCATCTATGCGTCCTTTCAGCAGACTTTTCTTGACAATTATTTGTCAGGAATTAGACACTAGGAGTTGAGGCTAAAAATACATAAAGTTACAGCTTCAGCCCCCAGTTGGCATCATTGGTTGGGGAAACAGACAAGGTAAGAGGTTATTGCAATACAGGAGGGAGACTGGATCAAAGAAAGAACTGCCGAGTACTTGAACTGTGTGGACAGTGGATTGGACAATGAATTGGATGAACAGGACTCGGGGACAGTAGATTGGGTGGGCCCAGTGGGTGTAGTGGGGGCTGGGTGGAAGCAGTGCACCTGCAGTCACCGAGCAGGCAAGGTGAGAGCTGATGGTGGCCTGAAGTAAGAGAGCAGCAATGGGCATGAACAGACATGGACAGATTCTGGAGCCTTAGTTAAGAAAGCAGAGCAGACAGCACGTGAGGGGCAGGGAGAAGTTAAGAATGACTCCTGGGTGTTTGGCATGCCTAGCTCGGTGCGTGGCAGAGCCATCATTGAGCCAAAGCCTGGGGGAGGATGAGCAGGTTTGGTGAGGGGCAGAGGGGAAGTGATCAACTAATTTTGTTTGTTTGTTTTTTTAATTGCACTAACATTGGATTATAGCATCATATAGCTTTTGGATGTACATCATAATATATTTCGAATTCTGTGTAGGTTACATCATGTTCACCACCCAAAAACTAATTATAGTCCATCCCCTCACGTGTGAGCCTCATCACCCCTTTTGCCCTCCCCTCTTCCCCTATGGTAACCACCAATCCAATCTCCAATGCTATGTGTTTGTTTGTCGTTGTTTTTATCTTCTACTTATGAGTAAGATCATACGGTATTTGACTTTCTCCCTCTGACTTATTTCACTCAGCATAATACCCGCAAGGTCCATCCATGTTGTCACAAATGGCCGGATTTCATATTTCTTATGGCTGAGTAGTATTCCATCGTGTATAAATACCACATCTTCTTTATCCATTCATCCCTTCATGGGCACCTAGGTGGCTTCCAAGTCTTGGCTATTGTGTCTAATGCTGCAATGAACATAGGGGTGCAAGTATCTTTGTGCCTTTGTGTTTTCAAGTTCTTTGGATAAATACCCAGCAGTGGGATAGCTGGATCATATGGTAGATCTATTCTTAATTTTCTGAGGATACTCCGTACTGCTTTCCATAGTGGGTGCACCAGTTTGCACTGCCACCAGCAGTGAACAAGGATTCCCTTCTCTCCACATCCTCTCCAACATTTGTTGTTTCCTGTCTTGTTGATTACAGCCATTCTGACTGGAGTGAGGTGATACCTCATTGTAGTTTTGATTTGCATTTCCCTGATAACTAATGATGTTGAGCATCTTTTCATATGCCTGTTGGCCATCTGTATATCTTCTTTGGAGAAATCTCTGTTCAGATCCTTTGCCCGTTTTTTAATTGGATTACTGGTTTTCTTTGTTGTTGTGCTGTATGAGTTCTTTGTATGTTTTGGATATTAACCCCTTATCTGATATATGGTTTGCAAATATCTTCTCCCAATTGGTAGGTTGTCTTTTCGTTTTGTTGATGGTTTCCTTTGCTGTGCAGAAGCTTTTTAGTTTGATGTAGTCCCATGTGTTCATTTTTTCTTTTGTTTCCCTTGCCCAGTCAGACAAGGTACTTGAAAATATGCTGCTAAGACTGATGTCAAAGAGCATACTGCCTATGTTTTCTTCTAGAATTTTCATGGTTTCAGTTCTTACATCAAGTCTTTAATCCATTTTGAGTTGATTTTTGTGCATGGTATAAGGTAATGGTTTACTTTCATTCTTTTGCATGTGGCTGTCCAGTTTTCCTAACACCATTTATTGAAGAGACTCTCCTTTCTCCATTATATGCTCTTGGCTCCCTTGTCAAATATTAGCTGTCCATAAATGTGTGGGTTTACTTCTGGGCTCTCGATTCTGTTCCATTGATCTGTGTGTCTGTCTTTGTGCCAGTACCATGCTGTTTTGGTTACTATGGCTTTGTAGCGTATTTTGAAATCAGGGAGTGTGATACCTCCAGCTTTGTTCTTTTTTCTCAGGAATCCTTTGGCTATTCAGGGTCTTTTGTTGTTCCATATAAATTTTAGGATTCTTTGTTCTATTTCTGTGAAAAATGTTGTTGGAACTTTGATAGAGATTGAGTTGAATCTATAGATTGCTTTAGGAAGTATGGACATTTTAACGATGTTAATTCTTCCAATCCAAGAGCACAGAGTATCTTTCCATTTCTTTGTGTCGTCTTCGATTTCTATCAACAGTGTTTTATAGTTTTTGGTGTACAGATCTTTCACCTCTTTGGTTAAGTTTATTCCTAGGTATTTTATTCTTTTTGTTGCAATTGTAAATGGGATTGTATTCTTAATTTATCTTTCTGCTACTTCGTTGTTATTGTATAGAAAAGCAACTGATTTTTGTAGGTTGATTTTGTATCCTGAGACTTGACTGTATTCCTTTATTGTTTCTAAAAGTTTTTTAGTGGATTCTTTAGAGTTTTCTAGATATAAAATCATGTCGTCTGCAAAGAGTGACAGTTTCACTTCTTCTTTTCCAATGTTCATCCCTTTTATTTCTTTTTCTTGCCTGATTGCTCTGGCTAGGACTTCCAATACTATGTTAAATAAGAGTGGTGACAGTGGTCATCCTTGTCTGGTTCTTGTTCTTAGAGGGATAGCTTTCAGTTTTTCTCCATTGAGAATGATATTTGATCAGCTAATTTTGAAGTGTGAATTTGGAGGCTCCAAGGGGCATTCCAGTGCAGGTGGCCAGTAGGCTGTTTGGGTGTCCAGGTCTGGAGTTCTGAAGAGATTTCTGGAGGGAAGAGCCATTTGGCGGTCATTGCTATATTGTTGGCAATGACGTGAGTGGGAGAGCTCATGCAGGGAACACAGGTCTTGTGAGGAGAGAAGAGGACCCTGCCCAGAAAGGAGACTTGAGAAGAGCAGCTGGAGAGAGTGTTGGTCATTTAGCCTGGAACTCATTTCCGCTGATTTTCAGGTCTCAGTATAAATGACACTTGCTGAGAGTAGTAGTCTTCTCTGACCCTCTCTGAATGTGGTCAGGTGTTTCTGCTGGGTTCCCATCGCAGCCTGTCCTTCCCCTAGCGTGGCACTTCGCACATGTCTTGGTTGTTGCTCGTGCTGTGGTTGGACTCCTGGGCACTCTGGAAAGGTGGAGCTCTGTGTTCACTTCTGGTTTGCTGTGCTGGAATAGAGCAGGTGTGGAAGAAATGACAGTTCAGTCAGTGAAAGAGTGTGTGAAAGGCAAGGGGGAGGAGGCAGTGTCCTGGGCGAGGACATGACAGCAGGGAGAGGTAGTTGTATTGTAGTGAAGAGCATGGCTCTGGTCAGGTAAACCGAGGCTCAAGTCCCACTTCGCTTAACCGTGTCTAGCCTCATTTTCCTCATCTTTAAAATGAGAACAGCCATGGCAGTTGAGTTGTGAGGATTACTAAATGAGATGATGCTAGAGAATCTTTTGCAGGCAATAAATACTTCTAGTATTTATTGCAGTGATTACCCAGTGTTCCAATTATTATTTTTTATTTGTTGGTCTGAACTTCATGAGGGCAGAAGTCAATTCTTATTCATCATTTATCCTCAGCTTCTGGTATTTAGGATATTCAGGAGCTGTTTGTTGAAATGAATTGGTATATATTAGAGATTGGTCGTCTTGCAGCTTTGAGTAACCAGACATGCAACTTCACTGTTGACTCACTCACTCACTGAGATTTCGCTCCTCAGGCTCATTGGAGCCCATGCCTTGGGCCACGCCTCAGAAACATAGTTCTAAGAAGAGATCAGATTAACAACTTTGTAATGCTGAGCCAGCTGTATGATGTGGGTTCCAGTAAGTGTGTCTACTTTGAGCCATAAGCTTTTCTGGCAGAGACATTGCCAGGATGGGAGTGCTTCTGGAGCAGCACTGGCAAGGCTCTGAGATGATGTGAGGGCAGTGGCAGCTGTGGGTCCTGGGAAGTGTTGATACGCTGGGAGCAGGAACAGATGAGGTTCCTTTCAATCTGTGGGGTAAAACATGCAGAAACCGGAAGACTTGTTACTCATGCCCTTATCCTCTTTTTAAATTAAAACAAACAAAATGAGCGGCCATAACATTGGGGTAAATGTTGAAATAAGAGTTAACACAAAAACCCCATCCCCGATCCTCCCATTCTGGCAAAACTACTCTCCATTTGTGTTCGTGCCGCTGTTCTGACTTAATTGAGGCCACTGAGATGCCCTAGTTTTGAAAACCTGGACATGCTGTGACCAGTGCCAGCAGTCTTTGCTGTTCTTTTGTGTCATAATAGCAAGCTTTGTCCAACTCAGATGGAGTAGCAAGAGGTGCCACACACAGCACATGGGCTGCCGCGTTTGTTGAAAATTTGCGTTACTTTCAACTGAGTTAGTTTTCAGGCGTTTTGCAGAGAAAAGTCTGTCAGTGTAACTAGTAGAACCAGTTCTGCTGTTTATTAAAGAACCATGCTTTTCTACCTTTTATTCCTGCACGTGGAACGTGATAGTTAATTGGGATCAGTAAGGAATTTCATCCCATGTTTCATAGCTCTGGAAGTAAGTTTGTCACCATTTGCTGAGTAGGCAGCTGGGCAGGGAGTGTCAGAATTGAATTGTGAGATAGAAGGAGCAAAGGGTTAAGGGGGACTCTGGGCCCCTCGCTGAAACCAGGTCACAATTTAAGAAGCTCCCACTGCCCAGAGGACAGGGATAGGACAGAGACAGCAGTCGCTGGATGCTGGTTAAATGGGTTGCAAGATCCTGGGATGATGCCAGGCCCATCCACGGCTCTTGCACTCCTGGTTTTTACTGGACAGGCTTCACAACTTCTGGTCTTTCTGGATTAATACCACATTCATGACAGTCTTCAATGGCATGCACTCTTTCTCCAGTCTTTACAGTATGACTAGAGCATTTGGTGGTGCCATCCTTATTAATGCCAAACCTAGATCTTAATCTCCCTTGTTTCTCTGGCTCCTGCTGGAGTGTTTTTAAAGCCTTTAAACCATTTAAAGTCATTCTTAGTTAAATTATTCAGTGAAATCTTTTGAGCACTTGCTGTGTGTGCAAGGCCTGTATTGGAGTCTAGGGTTATATGGTGAGCAAAAACCAGACAAAGGACCTGCCGTCAAAGAGTTTATAGTTTGGTAGGGAGATAGACTTAAATAATTACATAAACAAATAGGAAATTGCAATTGTGACAAGTGCTAGGAGGGAGAAATACATGGGGCTGTAAGAACCTAGTAACAGATCTGATGGATACACAAAATTCACGGGACGAAGAGGGAAAGGGGAAGTGTTCCGAGCAGAATGAACTTCCTGTGGAAACAGCTTAGGATGGGAAGGAGCATGGCAGGTATGGGAGGGTGAGAGAAGGCTGGGGTGGCCAACATGCAGACTGAGGAAGAGGATGGTAACAGCTTAGGATGGGAAGGAGCATGGCAGGTATGGGAGGGTGAAAGAAGGCTGGGGTGACCAACATGCAGACTGAGGAAGAGGATGGTAACAGCTTAGGATGGGAAGGAGCATGGCAGGTATGGGAGGGTGAGAGAAGGCTGGGGTGGCCAACATGCGGACTGAGGAAGAGGATGGTAACAGCTTAGGATGGGAAGGAGCATGGCAGGTATGGGAGGGTGAAAGAAGGCTGGGGTGGCCAACATGCAGACTGAGGAAGAGGATGGTAACAGCTTAGGATGGGAAGGAGCATGGCAGGTATGGGAGGGTGAAAGAAGGCTGGGGTGGCCAACACGCAGACTGAGGAAGAGGATGGTAAGAGACCAGATTGGACGAGTAGGTATGGGGCCAGGCTGTGCAGGGCCTTATAGGCCATGTCAGGGCATTGCCTTCATCCCACCAATAATCCAAAGCAGACTGTGTTCTGAAAGGATCATTGCTGCTTTAGGGTGGAGAATGGGTTAGAAAAAGGACAGATGGAAAGCTGTTCCCATGGTCCAGGTGGGAGATGATTATGGCTTGGACTAGGGTAGTGCTGGTGGAGATAAGAGAGGAACATGGATTCTAGAAATATTTAATAGGTAATAGTGATGGAATTTGGTGATAGATTGGATATTGAGGGTGAAAGAGAAGGAGGTGTAAAGGGGGACTCTTAGAGTGATCTACAGACTCCATGCTCTTAAAGGAAGCACAGGTGTCCAGGCAACGCATAGCGGTGTTATTTGTGGTTAGAGCCTTTCCTGGAGTGTGGTAAATCCACAGATTCCCATTGAACTCTCAAGGGTTGGTTGGGGTGACAATCAGAGACTTATGCCTTAGAGGACTCAGTACAGTGAGTCATAAGAGGTAACTCTTTCAGCTGGTGTTGAAGAAGCCCCAAAGTTCTTCTGCATGCAGCCGGCCATTACTCCTGGGGGGTAGGTGTTCTGTGTTTTGCTTTTCCTTTCGGCCTCCTTTTGCCTCTCCACAACACTTTCAGCCTTTCCCTGGGCACTTCCAGTGATGCTTACTTTTACCTAGTTGCAGGTGGGTCTGCAGATACATTCACTGATCTTTCACTCCTGTTTTTCCTTCATTCCACATAAAAAGTAGTATGGCATCATGTAAGAACACAGGCTGAGCCAGCTACTGGATTTGACTTTCACCTCCACCATGTACTAGCTGGGTGTCTTCATCTGCAAAATGGAAATAATAGTATAATAACTCTGCTTCAGAGGCTTGCTGTGAAGATTAAATGAGTAAATAAGTATAAAGCCCTTTATTTTTTATTTATTTATTTGTTTTGAGGAAGGTTAGTCCTGAGCTAACATCTGCCGCTCCTCCTCTTTTTTCTGAGGAAGCCTGGCCCTGAGCTAACATTGGTGCCTATCTTCCTCTACTTTATATGTGGGACGCCTACCACAGCACGGCTTGCCAAGCAGTGCCATGTCCGCACCCGGGATCCGAACCAGCGAACCCTGGGCCGCTGAAGCGGAACATGCGCACTTAACCGCTGCGCCACCAGGCCAGCCTATAAAGCCCTTTAAATAATGCCTGGCACATAGGCTCAAGAAACATTTGTTATCATTATTCACCTCTCAACCTCAGTGAGGGCTGGCCCTTGACGTACCCACTTTGGCATTCACAAATTGGACATTTGTGATTTCTGTAGTCGTGATGTAGTAATTCATCATGTCAGTAAGGAAGAGATTGTGTTGCTTGCCCAATTGTAAAGGTCAAGTTGGACAGCCTTTAATCACTCATCCAATAAATTTGCCCACCTTATACATATTCCGAATGAAGCATAATGAGGAGTAGGATGCACACGTAGGAATTTCATCATGTCCTGTAACCCACTTTAAGATCCATATCCAGACCCAGCACATCCAGACGTGGGCACTCCTGTACCCTTGTTGGTAACTGCTGCCCCTCCTCCATTCAACCGTGTTCATTCTCCTGGATCAGCAAGCAACGAAAGTTACAACTCTTTTCTCTTTCTCACAAACATTGAGGCATTATCCCTGTATTTATTAGTTCTTTCTTTGTTTTTCTTATGGAGTTTGAAAAGCTATTGTAAAAATACAGAGGTGAAGGAACTATAGGACATAGCCATTGAGTACTCTCCATTCTGTCTTCCCTACATCCTCCCCACCCCCAATAGATAGCATCCCAAATTAAGAGGAAAAATTCAGTTTTTTGAGGGGAGGGTTTCTTTATGCTTCCTCTTTATATACCCTGATTTATTCAAGTCCTCTAGGTTATTTCTCTTCTCCAGACTGGTGTGTGTGTGTGTGTGTGTATATATATACACACATATATATATATTTTTTTTTTTTTTTTTTTTGAGGAAGCTCAGCCCTGAGCTCTCATCTGCTGCCACTCCCCCTCTTTTTGCTGAGAAAGACTGGTCCTGAGCTAACATCGGTGCCCATCTTCCTCTACTTTATATGTGGGACGCCTGCCACAGCATGGCTTGTCAGGCGATGCCATGTCCACACCCAGAATCTGAACCGGCGAACACCGGGCTGGCCCCCGGACTGGTATATACTTTGGTTTAGGATGGGGAGAATGATGATAGTGGTAGTGGTATTTATTTTTTTCCTGAGTTGATTATTTGTAAAAATTGGATAGTGTATGTTTGAAATTTTTTTGAAGTGTTGACCAGAGAAAGGTTAGCTATTAGTGATGATTGCCTACAGTGTGGCTCCTTAAATTCCAGTGCTCAAGTGCTTATGTAGGTTTTTATTCTCAATTTGTTAGCAGCTTTCAGCAACTTAATCTACTTTCAATAAATTCAGCCTTTGAGAAAGCTTTCGTTTTGTAGGGCATGCGTGAGCAGTCCCTTACTCGAATGTGGTGTTCTCTTAAGAGAGCCATTAGTCTACTTTTTTGGTCTTGTAGTGGGTTCGAAGTACTTTCTATTGCAGAGGATAAGGCACAGAATGACCAGACCTAGGTTATTGTGGGCTCGTAGAAAACAAATCCTATTAATAGAAGAATGACATTTCTTTCTCCATGGCTTCAGATAGTCCTATGTAGTCACAGTCTTATGGAGTTAGGGCCAACTTGGGTGTTGCTAATTACAGGAGTTTCTGATCCACAGGAAAAAAAATTGAGACACCTCCTGAGAAGAGTCAGTTTACTTTAATGTGGGAAACAGGAGGGAGAGAGAAGTAGAAATTATTCTACTCGTGACAGAATCTTGAATAATTGCAACTCTGAAGTAGTATATTTGAATTCTTTGTCTACTCATCAAAGGAAAGAGGAGAAAATGAAAGGAAATCAAGAGGAAGCACAGAGACTGCTGTGTCCAACAGTTGTAAGCCATCCTGTTTACTGAATGTGTGTGCCAGGCATGTACACACACTCTTCACATCTTCATATTGGGTAGTATTGTTTCCATTTACGCAGGAGGAAACAGAAGCTCACTCAGGTTAAATGACTTGCCCAAGGTCATATCTGCAGGTACCAGAGCTGGATTTGGACCATGGCTACAAGTCTGTGTTATTTCTGTTTTTAGTACATGCACAGAGACAAGTTTGGAGAAACAAGGGGAAAGATAAAAATTAAATTATTACTACTATGCTGTCTTAAAAATACAACTTTCTGCCTTAAAAAAAGGTAAATTTTGTTCTAAGATACATATGGAGTCCCATCTAACGTGGATGCAAATACTTCCCCCCCTCAGATTTTCTATTTTAGTGGAGAAAAAAAAGAGTATTAATTGTCCATTTTAGAGCAGTAGAGAGACTTTGAGGAAATGAAATATCTGTGTTATGTCTTTTTAGCACTTTGGTGCCAAATGTAATGGAAAGAAATTGTGTTTTGGAACCATTAGGGCTGTTGCCTCTTGGAATTTGCCCTTCTGGCTGGATGAAATTAAACTGAGACTAACAGCTTCAGGTTTCAACTCAAGGCCCTCATAAGCAGTGAAGGGCTGATGTGAACATTGTAAGCACTGTGGCCTGTGCGAGCTTCGTTGTCGGGAAACCCCAACTCATTCTTTTCAAGATCAGTGATCTTCTGATGGGGCCGTTCCCTTTTCTGCCTTTCCTGAGATATCCTTGGTCTGTCACACTTTTGAGAAGATCTGCAACCTGATTGTGAACTTGGTAAGAAACTAGAGAATTTACTTTCTGAGAACCAATGGAATGAAAACACCCAGGCTGCTTTTCAGCCTCTCAGCAGATTCTCAGGCGTGTTAGCTGACTTTAGCTTTCTTGTGGTTTTGTCCTGTTTGTGGCAGGTCCTTGTTCAGTGAAGTACAGTTCTCTTAAGGGAATTTTTCTAATTTGTTCTCATCCCTTTTGTAATAGGAAACTGGTTCCCTACTATAGGCAGTGGATGTTACAGCTGTTTTCTCTTTTGTAGTAGGAACCTGGAGACTGTGTTTCTAGAACTGGTACACGGCAAAGAATATGGGATCTGGAGTTAGGGCTTGGGCTGAACCCTTGGTTAGTGACTTATTTCCTATAAAAGGAAACTTCCTTAACCTCTTGAAGCCTCAGTTTTGTCATCTGTAAAATGGAGATAATACCAGTTCTAGAGTTCTTGTGAGGATTAATGAGATACTCATGAAATGTATTTATCTGGCACATAATAGAAGCTTAATAAATATTGGCTCTTATCATTATAGTTACAAGCATGCAGGTGAAGTGGCGGCTGAGCCTAACAGATTGTGGAGGGCTTTAATCGCTCTGCACAAACTTGGACGCATCTGTTTTTACTGCTCAGAAGTCGTGAGTTTATGATTTTCGACAGTGTTCCAAATGGCTGGTGTTGCTGTATCATCTATGTTTTGGAATAAAGTCTTGTTATAATCTGTTTAGTGGCATTTGAGGCAGTGGCTCATGCATTTGGTGATTAGATTGCCTTTTCTTGGATGCTGGCTTCTCAGCGGCAGTGTATGTTTTATTGTGTTATTCAGACCTCTCCTTCCCCGTCTGCAGTGCTGAAGGAAGTCTGATGAATAGCCACAATTTCAGGAGGAAGTTGAGCACTGTTAGGAATCTTGGTGGTTTTTCTGTCATCCCCCTCCAATGTTGAAATTCCCACATGCTTCATAAAATATGTGGCCCCTCAGTGACTTAGCCAGCTGGTTTGTGTGTGTTTTCCCGTTTCTCTATCAGATCAGTTTTTGGTCAGCAGCTTGTTGTCAACATCAAAATATATTTAACATTATTCTGGGGAAGAAGAGGAGTCAGTACTTTTAAAATAAAAAATGCGTACTAAGCTTTTGGGGCATTTGACAAAGATGAAGGTGAATTGGAAAAGGTCTCCAGCCTTGTCCTTTTTGCTTCCAGGAACCGCTCTAGTAGATTGATGCTCATTCCTCTGAGAACGCAGTTCCGTGGTGTGATGGAGTGTTTTGGAATGGAGACAGCGGGTCTACAGAAGTCTTCCTTTTTTGTTTCTAGTGAGGGAAAGCCACCTAGCACCCTGCCTCCTTTTGGACACAAATATTCAAGCTCACTTCACCATCATAATTTTGATCTTGGATAGGTGTCTTACGCATTATCTCACAAGGCAGGCAATACAGCTCTTAATTCCATTCTTTTAGATGGGGGCATTGAGGTCAGGACACTCGGCCAAAATCCTCCTGATATCTTTGTAGGCTAGAACCCACCCAGGTTCCTGATTTAGTCCTGTGCTTTTTCCTGAAAGACATTTATTGGAGAAAGTGAATACTATGTGCTTTATTCACTCCCCTGCTTAAAAGCCTTCATTTGCTCCCCACTGCCCACAGCGTAAAGCCCACACTCCTTAAAACGGCCTACAAGCCACCACTCGCCCAGCCGTGTTTCTCACCTCTCTTGCAGAATTGCTTGCTTCCATGTCTTTGCACCTTCTCTTTTCTTTCCTCTTTGTCTGCTTGTCCATCTGTTGAACTCCTGCACATTCCTTACAAGCCGCTTCCCTAGAAGCACGTGCTTTGACCAGTCTCCTTCTCCTCCCTCTCTTGGCCCCCTACACAGTTAGGTCCCCTCTTTTGTGCTCCTGTTGCCCCATGTCAGTACCTTCATTATGGCATCCATCATATTGTATTATGGTTGGACAGGCGTGTTGGTATTGTCTCTTCTCCCCACGGGACCATAAGTTCCTCTTTACTAGTGCTTGGTATGGATTCATTTAAATTATCTTTGTCTCTTATAAATCTCTTTGTCCCTTTCCATGTGCACACCTCAACTATCTTCATCATCCTCTGCTTTAAAATATATATATATGCCTTAGTTTGGAAATGACAAGGCTAAGAGTGATACTGGTTTTTTAAGTTAGCTTCTGCTTTGATGTGTGTATGGCAGTTGGGGTGGGGGGCAGGGTATGTGCCTCTGCACGCAGAGAGGTCATGCAGGGATTGTGGTGGGTAGCAGCAATGGAAAGCCATTCAGAGGGCTTTATCAGCTGAATAATGGCAAAATCCTATGAGGCTTTATGGTTTGGGGGCCTCATACATCCTCACTCCGTCTAAAACCCACACACTTGAGGCAGTGGATGCTAGTTCTGGCATTTTACTCTTTCTTGCCCATCTTACTCATGAGGTAGTGGCTATGACATTGGTTCCTAATCCTATGGCTCTGGATATACTGTACCTTGACATGTTGCGTGACATGATTCTGGTCATTTGTGGTTTCTTTATTGTTAATGCATTGACCTAAGTCAAAACTACCCTTGGTGGCAATCAGCAGAAACCCACTGTAGCTATTTGTGTTAACAAAGAGCTTTATTATAAACATACAGGTGTGATTCATGGAACTGTGGCTAAAGGTGCGGCGTGCGATTGGGCCTCACTAAAGCCTGGAAAGCCGTGGGAGTCTGGGCCATGGTTGTTTGTGTGTGTCCAGGGTTGGGCTTGCATCTCCACATATCCTCTTCATGTGTCTTACTCTCTGCAGAACAGCTTTCTCTGCTTCCGCATATTTGTGGCCAAATCTACAAGTCTGTAGTTTAAGCAGCCAGCTTGATTAGCTTCTCTTAGCTCTTCAGCTAAATTATTAGGAGAGAGAAAATGACTAGCCCTTTGCGGAATTGCTGTCCTTTTCCCTGTGCGGTTGATGGGGAGGAGGTGGTTCACTCCAGGACGCTGGAGCAGCCGGGACCAGTTGTCTGGGGAAAGGCAGTTTGGAGTAGGACAGAATCCTAAAAGGTATCTCCTAATTGTTTTGTTTTTGGAATGTGAAAAAAGAATCCACTAACCATTGCAAGAATTGATGTAGGAAGTTTTGGATAGTATGAATTCTTCATCATCATCAGATGATCCTTCTGTGGACGTAACAGTAGGGTAGTCTTCTCCACTCTGGCTTCATGTTTGAACTGAATTCCAAGCACTAGTCAAGATGATCACTAGAGTTTTCTAACAGCTAATAGAATTTAATGAAGAGCTTTGCTCTCTCCTCAGAGAAAGATGATAGACCTGTCAAAAATAATTATACTTCAATTTAGTTCTTTGCCAATGACAGATGATGAAAATTCTCAGTGAGAATTTCTAAATTACCAAATACTCATATCGTTTATGTATGCAAGAATAGTCCCTCTTGCATCACCTAGAGCAATGCATGAGATTCATCTGGGGAGCTTTTTGCAAAACCAGAGGCCCAGCTGCCTCCCCTACACTGATTCCTCAGGCATGTGGTGGGGCCTCAGTGTCTGTAGAGGGAACAAGCTCCCCAAATGACCTGACACTCCCAAGATTGGGAAGCACTGCCTCAGAGGGACTTGGTTTATTGGCATCTCCTGGGATGGAAATTGTAGCCATCTCTAAAATAGACCATGCTCAAAATGGGTTCTCTGAAACAGCCTGGACTTTCTTCTTCAGCCTCAAAATGGGCTGTCTAATCTCTCCCTGCCTCAGCTCTTCCCACCTTTCTTTTCATCCTGTATTTTAGTCTGGATTAACAACTTCAGAAAACTCATACCACCCAGAGCCTTCTGCCAAAAAAAACAAAACAAAACAAGAACCTTCCTATTTTATTTGTTGACAAAACTGGTTGTGTCTTGTAGAATTTTCCAGTCAGGATTTGACTGTTTGCGTCCCTGTGGTGTCATTTAACATGTTTCTCTGTCCAGTGTTTGTTATAAATTGGTAGATTAATATAGAAGTTCCAGCAGGTTGAGGTTAGATATTTTGGCAAGAAAACCTCATTGATGATGTGGTAGATTGAGAGGCCCATCATGCCTCTCTTTTTGTGTTAACAGTCATTTCTGACTGTTGCTTTGGTTCATTAATTCATTAAGGATTATGCTGATTATCTCTGAATATCCAATAAACACTGGACCCAACATGGAGGCACTTGAAGATATTTTCACTGACAGACAGTGACACACAAGCTGGCCTTGATTCCTCGTTAGAAGTGATTGTATCTCGTGGCGCTGTCTCGTGGGTTTGGATAGTTTAGGATGCGCAGTGTTCCCAGCTGTCTTTAGTGAGTCATGGTATGCCACAGCCGAGATGGATCAGTATTGACTTGATACATTCATATTTTCCTATTCTTACCTTTAAGCCCTTTACGTATGCCCATTTTTCTCTCAAAACCCTTCTTTTGCTTTCAATTCTTGATTCTCCCTGGAAGAAGAGGGGAATCATTTTGTGGAATGTCTTCTGTTCTCTTTCTGACTCTGTGTTTGAGCTGCCTTACTTTGAGCTGCCATGTGACATTTGTTCCTTTAGATAGGGAGTGCCCATCCCTGCCCCTTTGCTTGGGACTACTAATAGTTGTCAGTCCTAAGTAATTAGTTTAATACATTGAACTAATTTGTTGGAATTTTCTGTCTTCCTTTAGTTAAAAATACTTTTTAAGAAAGTAACTAGCTTGTCAAATAAACAAAAAACTCCTGAGGGTAAATGTTTTCTTAGTGTATATTCTGAAAGCATGGCTTTATGTTACTCATTTTGAGCCCTTAAACAAAGAAAAATCTTACCATTTGCTCTTCTCTTTTAGGAAATTCACACAAATGAAAAGGAAGTAACAGAGAAGGAAGTAACTCTTCACTTGTTGCCAGGTAACAGTCGTGCTAGCATCCTACCTCATGTGCAGCTCAAAGCCAATGATAAATTATGTCATCCCTAGTATCACTATATATAAACTCCTTTGTTTTCCTCCAGACAGCATGTGACAGTAATGAGTTGGACAGAAATAGCAAGGTCTTTAGTTCAGTAACCACACACCTGGGTCTGAGTATGACAACATCTGCAAAGAATTTTTCTTATTTTCCCCTCCCCCAAGCTGACAAAAATAAACCTGGGAAATTCTCACTTCTTTCACAAAGAAACGAGGCCTTTTTCAGGTTGCCTTTCTTGGCCCCATCCAGTATTCTGGTCCCCAGTCAGAAAAATCCTGGTCCCTCTCAGAACGCTACACTCAATACATGCTGGGGTTTACCAGCCCCGGGGCTGCCAGGCTCTGCTCTGCAGTCATCACCAAAGAGCCTGGATTGGCTGGATATTTTTGAGTTGGAGGACAGGGACTCTGTAACTTCAGTCAAGTTTTGATCATGTCTGAATTCAGAAACAGAAACTACTTGGTGGCGTAGCCTCTCCATATATGGGATATCCTGGGAGCTGCGCATTCAATTCTTCTTCCACTTTCTTATTTCCAATCTCAAACAGCTTTTTCTTCATAAGTTTTTAAGGGACGTTTTCCCAAAACAATGGTCTGCTTCTGGTACTTTTTGTTTTATTCTAGTTTATTGAGGGGATATGAATATGTGCAAGTTTCTGACTGATCCACATTATTTGGTAAATATATCAGAACCCTTTACTTTTTTTTAAATGTTTTTCAGTTTCAAAGGCTTTTTCCTATAATAATGGCCTAAACCTTAGTCCATACATCCTATTGTCTTTCCTTTTCTTGGGTTATAGTTCCTGAAATCAACTTTTATTTTTAGCTTAGTGTTTGGTACATTCTCCCATCCTCTGGATTACCTGATGGTCCCTTCTAGGTGTGCAGCTGTGAGCTCGTAGTTAACTTCTCTGAGCCCCAGTTTGCTAGACTGGATTGAGATCAAGATTCTGTCTGTACACATGAGTTGATAACTGGAGCAGCACGCCATGCTTGCACAGCCTCACCTGGGTGCTGGATTAGCCACTGCATGCCAATTTTCAGTCTCCAGTTCATGGCCAAGGACTGAGACAGCTTGCCTGGTCGTGGGGAGAGACTCACTATTGAAGTTCTTTCACGCTGGGAGTTGAAAGCACAGAAGCCTTGCTCATGTGTCATCCACCTTGGACTTAGCTGAGGCACTTTTTCTGGGACTATTTTAAACCCTAATGAGGCCTTGACTTCATTGTTTTCTTCAAGCTCTGTGCTCTCTCTAGAGGCTGACTTAGTGACTGAGCCATCTTCCAATATTTTCTTAGTAATTAACCCCTTGGAAGATGAAAAAAGATACCATAATATGTGTTCCTTGATAGTCTTAGTGTCTGAAGCTCTTCTTTGTTTTCATATTGAATTTTTAGCCACAAAGTAAATTTAAAGACATTGAAGGAGACATCCAGAGGGAAATTCTGAGGGGGAGATGATTGTCTTTTGGAGGAGAAGAAAATTCCTTTTCTTTTTCGTTGTGAAGTATTTACACTTAGTTTTTCATTTCTCCCATATCCTTCTCTTTTCCTGCCCTCCCCCGACAGACCTCCAGCCCTCATGAGCCCCTCTGATTCCGGGGAGCAGAGAATGCTTACCTACCCCTCCATCCTAATCTTCTTGACTGTAAAGGGAAGTACTCTATCTCCAGGAAATATGGCTTCTCCTGTGAGCTGGGGGCCTGCAGATAGAGCAGGAAAGGTGGCACACTGAGAGGAAATTCTCTCAACTAAGAAAGACAGGAAACAGTTCTTTTCCCACAAACCTCTGACCTCCCTTTTCCTCCCATCCATGTCTGTGGAGCCAGAATGAGTGTGGTCATGCTGCAACTCTGCATCTGAGGAAGCTGCCTGGAAGCCCTGTGGCCAGGGAGACTCCCCGCTCTCTTCTAGCAATTCCACAGTGAGAAATGGCCCACTCTCACAGGAAAGTGCTTGAGATCTACATTCTAAAGCACACTAGTGAGGCTTTCTGGCTCTCTCATTTAGGGTATTGCTTCTGTGGAACATCTGTTTGCATCCGAGTAATGAAAACACTGTGATCTTCGCTTGCAAGTATAGCTGAGATCATTTCCACCTACATGGAAACTTCCATCACTCACAGTAAGAAGATAGAGAAATGCCTGTGTGAAGGTGTACCTGAGCCATTTCGATTTCAGTTATCAGTGGTCCCCACTCTGCTTCATCTTCTACGTTTTTCAACGCCCGCCATAGTGGGAAGTTCTGGAGTGCTGCACTGTATGGTCCGTTTGTCTTTGCGTAATTAGGGCTGGGGAAGCTTTTACTGTTTACACTGTATGTTCCCTGAGGACTTGTTTTGCTTTCGATCAGGTGAACAGCTGCTTTGTGAAGCCAGCACAGTACTAAAGTATGTCCAGGAAGATTCCTGTCAGCGTGGCATCTATGGGAAACTTGTCTGCACAGACTTCAAGATTGCTTTCTTGGGTGATGACGAATCTGCTTTGGATAATGATGTATGTATGAGCTGCATTTGGCTGAGTTTTGGGGAAGCAGTGCAAATGCAGACCCTTTATCTTTTTCCCAGCTTCTCAATGACTTCCCCCTCAATACACAGAAACACAAAGGACAGAAGTCCTCACCACTAGGCCTCTCTCTATCCTATGGGGTTTCTCCATTGGGAGGACTGTTCTAAAGTTTCCCACCTGTGCCTCATGTCAGGTTGGCTTGTGTTTGACTTTATAGGTTGACACCAACTTTTTCTTAATTTCTTCTGTATTTCAGCACAGTATATCGCTCCTTGGAATTACATCTCCCCAAATAGACTAGTTCCCCCTGTTGTCTCTATACTAAACTCTTTCTCAAATTCAGGAAGTGAATTTAGTTATGAAACCGATGCTGAATGCAGCACTTGAATTTGGGTTTACTTTATGTTTATGGACTCTGCGTGGAGTAGCAGTGTCCCTGTGAGACTTGTCCCTGCTTCTGATGAACGAGCAGTGGAGCGAGGAGAGAACGGCCCACCCCACTCGGAGAGCACTGTGCCTTCGTGGAAACCCGGCCGTCCTGGCCGCCCTCACTTCTTAAACAGCAGCCCCACTGCTGTCTTACAGGGTGGTCTCCTGTGCCGCTGTCCTCTGGAACGGCTTGGTTCTGTATAAAGACAGTGTTTACAGAAACTCGAACCTCCCGGTGTTTTCTCCTAAAGCTGGCTTCACTGTCACTCACCTGTTTGCATGTGTGTGGAGAAATCTTAGCCTGCATGCCACTTCCCAGCACCTCTCAAAGTGATCGTGTGTGGCATGGCAGGCTTGCCTGGGAGCAGCCCAGGAGTGGCATGTTTGAAAAACAAGTGCTCACCAGCATTTCTCACACGCTCCATCGTCCCTTTCCTAGGGAGGTGGCTATATTTCCCTGGGGTTTTTTTGTTTTTTTTTTGTTTTTAAGGTGTACACTCTTTATTTTTTTTCCGGTTTTATTGAGATATAATTGACATATTGCATTAGTTTAAGGTATACAACATAATGATTTGATATGTGTGCATATTTTGAAATGATTACCACAATAAGTTTAGTTAACATCCATCACCCCACATAGTTAGAAAAGTTATTCTTTGATGAGAACTTTTGAGATCTACTCTCTTAGCAGCTTTCAAATATACAGTACAATGTTGTTAACTGTAGTTGCCCTGCTGTACATTACATCCCCAGGACTTAATCTTATAACCAGAAGTTTGTACCTTTGACTGACTCCCTTCACCCATCCCCTCCATCCCCCCACCATTTCCCTTAATGTGCAAGTGGAGAATGATGATTTGCTCTGCCTATAAATGTCTAGTGCATAGAAATGAGTCACAGTTGTTTCCTTTTGAATCTTTTAGGAAACCCAGTTTAAGAATAAGGTTATAGGAGAAAATGACATTACACTCCACTGTGTTGATCAGATTTATGGAGGTAAGTGTCTGTTTTTCCCTGGGGTGTTGCCAGCCTTTGAAAGTATAGCTGATAATGATAATGTTTTTTTGGTCCTTTATACTTTACTGAAATTTCTTCACATATTTATCCTGTTTAAATCAGTTTTATGGATGATAAAGTTGAGATGTGAAGTGGCTTATTTGAGGTCACTCAGCTGGAGGAGCTTGGACTTGAACTTGGAACCTGTTTTTTCTAATGCTCCACGATGCCTTTATGTGCTAGATGTTGGTCATACTTTTTGCTGTCAGTGTTAGCTGTGTGGGTTTTACTTTAAAGGCGAGTCTGAAAAGGGTCTGTTGTACTGCACTTGGATGTCTTTTCTGCTTCCTAAACAAGCCTCTCTCTGCTCCACTTCTCCATTTTTGAGGTCAGGGCTTTTTCAGAAATCATTCAGTAGCCATTTACGATGTTCCCAACACCAGTAGGTGCTGCGTGGTCCAAACTCTGGGACAGGGAGGAAGGTGTCAGGATGGGCCCTAGCCATAAACCCAGGAGTTGACTGTCCCCAAAGCACGTCACTGGTGATCTCCCTTCCACCTTTCTAACCCCAGCTTTCGGAGCTGGGTTTTCTGCACATCAGTGGAGTCCGTTGTGCCATCAGTGGCCTGTCCATTTTGGTCTTGTGCTTACCCCGGAGGAATGAAGAACCCTGACTGTTTTCAGAGAGCCAAGGCCCCTGCTGAGTGGGACTCAACCACTTGGTGCTGACAGTATCTAGAAGGTAGCACCTTTCCTCTCACTTCTGAGAGGCGTCTAAGAAGTTAATGTCTACCTTGTTTCTTTAATGTTAGCTTGTTGCCTTATAACATGATTTCCCTTCTTGATTTCATCATTGATGTCTAGTGTTTGATGAGAAAAAAAAAACTCTATTTGGACAACTGAAGAAATACCCTGAGAAACTCATCATCCACTGCAAGGACCTCCGGGTATTCCACTTTTGTCTGAGGTACACAAAAGAAGAGGAAGTCAAAAGGGTAACTAGTTGCATGTGTTTTCAGGTTTTATTTCCCGTCAGATTTTCCCTTCTAACTCTAGTTTTTGCTTACATTGCATGAAGGTTGAGGGGCACTTTTTACTCTGTAAAGTTGAATCTGACTATAATCTCATATGCTTTGATTAGAATTGAGAGATAATTTGGTAAACATGACTGCATTATCTTGGCACATACTACCTTCAGCCCTTTACTTCATAGCATTTTTATTCCTGAAGCCTCTACAGGGTGGGAGGTGGTAAACCAGCATCAGGACGTGGTCGGGAAAGGGAAGGACGGAGCAGCTGGAAGCACCCTCTTCCCCAGCCTGCAACAGCCTTCTCGAAGGGCAGTAGCAGGGACCCCCTGGTGGAATGAATGGGTTTCCCTCTGGGAGGTAGTGGCTGCGTGTGGAAGGAGGAGGAGGTACGTGGGTCATGTGGGCAAAGCCGAATCACCAAATGAGCCTGTGCTTTTGGACATTTAGTAAACTTAGTCTGGTTGCCACAGCAAATTGAGGTATATCACTGGGTGAGCTGGTTATAGTGGTTTCTCTAATGAAGATATTGAAGGTCTCAAAGTTGCCACTGTCATGGTGATGAATACATCAGGGGAAAGCCAGGGAGAGGCCAGTTCCTCTGTTGTCCTTGGCTGCAGTGAGTTATGCATACTTTATAGGTAACCCCTTCATTTTCTTCCAGGTGGTGTGGCCGTTCAGTTAGAATAATAAACACGATTCCAGTATCTATTCTGAGCAGAAAAGGAGCAGTGTAGATATGGAAAATTCCCTGAGAAGCCAGAAACTTTCATTTTGAATGATGATTTTAGTCATCTCTGCAAACATACTTTTGTTTGAAACATCGCACAAAAAGCGTGGTGGATTGATTTCTTTTCCTTATCTTCTAGAAGATCCTAAAGGCTGCAACAAGTAGATCAGAATAGCAATGAGTCTTGGTTATTATCTCACATCAGCTGTATGTCTTTGACATGTCAGATTTTTAGAGTATCTGAATATGGCGCTAAGTTTTCTTAGCACTTCGTTTTTAGGAAGTTAGACTGTGTTTTAAAAATTTCCCTAGAAGTTCAAAGCTTTTAGAAAACCTGACAAAATAGTTAGCATTCTGTTTGTTTAGCATTATTCCAAGAGATGAAGTCATGGATACAGACCTTGGTGAGAGTTAGCATGACTGAAAACCTAGACACCTTGGTTCTTGTCTCTCTCAGTGTTATCTGCCAAAAGCCTGACTATATACATTGCTTGGTTCTTTTCCAGATTGTGAGTGGCATCATTCATCACACCCAGGCCCCTAAACTGCTGAAACGACTGTTCCTGTTTTCCTATGCAGCCGCAGCACGGAACAGCACGGGTAAGTGTCGCTGGGTTTTAATTTGTGGGGAGGCAGGACCCTTTCAATTCCTACCTGAAACTAGTGGAAGAAAACCCAGCCATGAGTTTTGTTTTTCCTCTTCTCAAACAATTGGTGACCTCTTGCTTGGGTGACTCAAGTTTCCTTTAAAAAAAGTTTCTATTTTTTTTCCTGTGATCTTTGTTGCTTTAACTTATCTTTTAGGTTGTTCACTTTTTGTGAGGGATTATTTGTTTTTTATGAAAGAGAAAATCAATATATTGTAACTGGGAATGTGAGTCTATAAAGAAACGAAATTGAGACAAGTTTACAACAACCCTACTGGGGCTGGCCCAGTAGCATAGTGGTTAAGTTCGTGTGCTTGGCTTTGGCAGCCTGGGTTCACAGGTTTGGATCCCAGGTGTGGACCTACACACTGCTCTTCAAGCCATGCTGTAGCAGCATCCCACATACAAAATAGAGGAAGATTGGCATGGATGTTAGCTCAGGGTTAATCTTCCTCACCAAAAAAAAAATATATATCTATATATATATACACACACACACACACACACTTTTTTGTATATATATTTTATATACAGGTTATTTTATAAAATAACCTGATTGTCCTGGGTTCTTTTTCTACTTTAATATACTTGATTTCGTTTCATAAGACTCTAGAAAATAAGACTCTTGCATTCTAGAAAGTTTTTAAGAAACCAGAATGTACTTTACAACAGATATTTTGGGGGAAATGAAACAGTTGTACATAAGAGAGCACATCAAAAACCCAGTTTGGTTAGAAAACTTGAGATTCTAAATGTTTTCTCTTTAGTTCACTGAAGGAGAGCAGTCTTTAAGTAAGAAACTTCAGTCATCTGAATTAGCCGTTAAAAATGCGTAGCGCTGTGCAGTGTTTCCACAGATGTCCGTCTTCCTTCTCTAGACCGCTCCCCTCCATCTGTTCACTTGCTCTGCCCATTACTGTTCACAGGAAGTTGATGTTTTGTGATCCTGTGTGCCATGTGCTTTTCGTCAGGGAAGCGGCGTGTTAATTTTAACGTCATAGATCAGACTTTCTGTAGTGCACTAACTGCTCATTTGGGAAACGTTTATCTAATGGTTGCTATGGGTCAAGCAGTGTGGGGATATGGAGCTGAACAGTACTGAATCCTTGCGCTCTAAGAGCATCAAGTCAACAGGCGGCTGAGCGGTGTATCCTCTGGTGGAAGGGGCCATGAGGACAGAAGCAGGAAGTCTCCAACCCCACTGAGGGAGGGAGGGCAGTCAGAGGGCCGAGGCTATGCCTGAGCTGGTAGTGGAGGGTGTGGGAGTGTCTCTTATGCCCAGAGGAGTATTTTAGGTAGAGGATTGGCATGTGCAGAGTAGATATCTGGGAGAGCAGGTTACGTTTTGGGAACTATGGTGGTTTAGTAGAAAAGGTATGAGTTTCGAGGTCTGTCCCACCTGAGTTCAAATCCTTGCTCAGCTGCTTAGTAGCTGTGTGATCCTAGGGATGGCACTTAACCCTTGGGCCTCTGTGTCTCATTTTAAAAACAGCAGTGTTCATACTTCCCTTGAAGTGTTGTAAAGATTGTAGATTGTTAAATGCATGGCACGTTGGGTACAGTTGTTAAGTGAGGGTTGGGAGTATAACTACGTATTATTCAGGACAGATTATGTTCAGAGAATTAGATTGACGTAAATATACTTAGTATGACTATTAGGCTGAACGTAAAATGTGTTACTTAATTCAGTAAGTTCATCTTTGTGAATGACAGATCTTTTCACTGTCGATGTGTGTCCAACTGCTAATTAACTGGGTCCTACCTTACAACAGCTTGTTGCAATGAAAGATACACAAAATATGACTTCTTTGTTGATTACTATAGTTTATATAAACTTTTACTGGTTTACGTTTGAAAAATCATACTCAATTTTAGGAGTTCTGCCTCTTCCTCATATCCTGATTCTTGGTCTGGACCCAGCGTAGGACAGTCTCTCGGCTCGCCAACATATGTTGATCTCTGTGCGGAAACTCTTACCTTGATCGACACTGGCAGTTTCATTACCTTATGGTGGCTTTTTGTGCCAGAAGGCTCAGGATATGTTCCATCTCTTTTATTCTAGTATGAGTCCATCCTTCTTTTCTCCTCCTTCCAACCTCCATTTTTTTTTAGAAGTAAACGTTACAACTGGTAGATGTGAATTGACTGATTAGCTTATTCACTGAGTAAGGATTTGTAGAGGTGGGTGCTTTGCAATCTGAACATCTTTAATTATTCTCAGGCTTAATATTTACAGATGTGCTTTAGATGAAAGGTCTTAAATGCTTATAACATGGGATTTTAGGGAAGGACCTATCTATATTGCTAGGAAGATGACCTATGCTTGAATTGGAGTATTATTATTTATGTCCATGGGGAATTTTTTTTTTTGCATTTATTACCTTATGGAAATTTCCTTGAATTCAAGCTCTGCCATTGCCTAGCTCTGTGACCTTGGGCAAGTTACTTGACCTTTCTGTGCCACATCTGTAAAATGGAGGAAATAGTATTACCTACCCGATACGGTAGTGAGAATTGAGTTAATAAAGGTAGTATGTTCAGAACAGTGCCTGGCACACATAAGCTTAACTACTGTTTTTATCATTATTCTTATTATCATCCTTTTAACAATGATCTGATTTTATTAAAAGGAGCAGGTGGGAGTTTTATCAGATTTTATTTTTCCCAGAAGGCTTGTGTTTTTAAGATATGCAAGGGCTTGAGCTAACTGATTTGTGTGAATTTCCAAGACTATTGTGGTGCGTGTCACCCCCAGCAAGCAATGCTGTGGCTCAGGAGAGGAGCAAGGACACATCTGCCAGGCTGGAGAGCAGTGTGCCTGGGCATCTCCTGGCAGGTAGTAGCAGGGCATGGCTAGGGTCATAGTACCTGTCAGCGTGACATGGCCATCAGTTGGCAGGCCCTGGCCTTCGCTGTGGCTGTCTGATTTGTTCATGGCCTTTAGTAACCAGGTGTCACACTGGAGAGTCCTCCTGCTGGCAGTGCATCTTCCAATTGAAGGAGGATTTACATTCAGGAGTCTGACATGCTATTCAAATACGTTTGCCATCCTATGCACACACTGGTAAGGCTAAAAATATTTTATTATTTTAGCATTTGTACCAGCCCTGTCTTTTAGTACTTCACAGGATCTTTTTATGTTATATAAATTATCTCATGGTCAGATGACTGAAAGTGAAGCTATAAATTACTTTTGCAAGGAATGGAACAAGAACAACTTCTTTTCTCCAGTATAAAAAGACAGAGCTTTGGTTGTAATTTTGGATTAATGACCAAAAAATAAAGAAAGAAAAAGGTTAGGACTAAGCAGTGAATTCATTCTGCTTGGATAAAAATGGGCTTAGTATGGGGCTGGCCCCGTGGCCAAGTGGTTAAGTTCACGCACTCCGCTTTGGCGGCCCAGGGTTTCGCTGGTTCAGATCCTGGGCTCGGACATGGCACTTCTCATCAAGCCATGCTGAGGTGGCATCCCATATGCCACAACTAGAAGGACCCACGACTAAAAATACACAGCTATGTACCGGGGGGCTTTGGGGAGAAAAAGGGGAAAATAAAATCTTTTTTTAAAAAAAAGGGCTTAGTGGAGGAAATTTGGGCCTGAGGATCCACTCTCACATCATTAAAATACCGGTGCTTCAGGACAAGATTTTATTGTCTTTTTAAATTTTGTTTTGTTAGCCACCGATCCCAAGAACCACACCGTGATGTTTGAAACACTTCAGGACTGGTGCTGGGAACTGGAGCGGACCAAGGGCAACATGAAGTACAAGGCAGTGAGGGTCAATGAAGGCTATCGAGTCAGTGAAAGGTAAGCCTTCAGGGCTGGGCTTTTCTTAACAGCTTTATTGAGATTTCATTCACATGCCATACAGTTCACCTATTTGAAGAATATAGTGTTTTTAGTATAGTCACAGGGTTGTGCACCCATCACCACAGTCAATTTTAGAACATTTTCATCATCCCAAGAAGAAACCCCATACCCCCCCTTAGTAGTCACTCCCCAGGTGCCCCCTACTCCTCCAGCCCTAGGCAAGCTCTAATCTACTTCTATCTCTATAGATTTGCCTAATTCTAGGCATTTCATATAAATGGAATCATATAACATGGGGTCTTTATGCCAGCCTTCTTTCACATAGCATAATGTATCAAAGCTCATCTATTTTCTAGGATATATCAGAATTTCCTTGTTTTCTTTTGGTGAGGAAGATTGGCCCTCAGCTAACACCTGTTACCAATCTTCCTCTTTTTGCTTGAGGAAGAGTAGCCCTGAGCTAATACCTGTGCCCATTTTCCTCTATTTTTTGTATGTGGGTCGCTGCCAAAGCATGGCTTGATGAATGATGTAGGTCCATGCCTGGGATCCAAACTGGCAAACCTGGGCCACCGAAACAGAGCACATGAACTTAACCACTACGCCACCAGGCCAGCCCCCAGAATTTCATTTTTTAATTATTACTGAATAATATTCCATGATATGGATATACCAGATTTTATTTATTCATCAGTTGATGGACATTTGGGTTGTTTTCACTTTTCAGCTGTTATGAATGACGCTACTATGAAGATCTGTGTACAGGGTTTTGTGCTGATGCATGTTTTCGTTTCTCTTGGGTCTCTACCTCGGAGTGGAATTGCTAGGTCATAGGTCATATAGTAAGTCTGCATTTAACCTTTTAAGGAACTGCCAGACTGTTTTCCACAGCAACTGCACCATTTTCCTTTCCCATCAGCAGTATGAGTGTTCCACTTTCTCCACATCGATACTCTGCTTTTTAAAGAAACCCTTGAAGCGTTCCTTAAAACATTCAAAAGTGAATTTGTGTCTTTTTCACCCCATTATTGTATCTGTAATCTAAGTGTAAAACTCTTAGAGGCATTTCTGAATTTATATTATGTATTTGCTTTCCTTTTATCAAGCACTTCATTTATTCATTCAATAAAATTTTTTGAGTGCCCACGTGTGCTAGGCAGCATCCCAGCTGCTAGAGATGCAGCAGAAACAGAGAGCCCGGAAATGCCTGCCCTCCTGGAGCTGCTTTCTCAAGGGAGGAAAACGACATAGGCTAATGACTCATTGTGTGTATTAAAAAGTAATCTGGGGCTGCCCCGGGGCTGCCCCATGGCCGAGTGGTTAAGTTCCTGTGCTCTGCTCTTGTGACCCAGTGTTTCACCGGTTCGGACCCTGGGTGTGTACATGGCACCACTCATCAGGCCATGCTGTGGCTGCATCCCACATGCTACAACTGGAAGGACCCACAGCTGAAATATACAACTATGTACTGGAGGGATTTGGGAAGAAAAAGCAGGAGGAAAAAAAAGAAGTTTGGCAACAGTTATTAGCTCAGGTGCCAATCTTAAAAAAAAATTTTAAAGTGAAAAATAAATAAAAGGTAATTAGTGCTATGGAGAAAAACAGATCAGGCAAGGGGTTAGGAAGTGCTGGAGGTGTTGGTGGGAGGGTTGGTCGGGCAGAGGGAACAATAGGAACAAAGGCCCTGAGGTGGAATCTTGTCTGGCTTGCATGAGGAACAGCAAGGAGCCCAGGTGCTGGAGAGGAACCAGCAAGGGACGGAGCCATAGGAGTGAGGTCAGGGCAGAGAGGGGCGCTGGGGGTGCCAGGTCAGGAGGCTTTCCCAAGAACCTCTACTGCAGTGAGGAGAAGTCTGAGCAGAGGCGTGATGTTCTCTGACCTACATTTTTAAAGGATGACTCTGCATAATCCTCGTTTAGAAACTTGAATCGTATCATTTTGGAACATACTCCACAATACCTACCAACAGTTTCATAAACTTGTATTTTCATGGAGCACTTTGTTTTCATGATTCTGATGGACCTCTTCAGATCAATTTTGGTTTTGATCACTCTCAAACATTTATAAGGTTAGCCTTCCTGTCACAGCGTAAACTGGGGTGACTGGGGAGCGGCCTGCGGGCAAGTGTCTGTATGACACTCCCCCCCGCCCCCTCCCCTCTTTAGAGCCACAAAGCTTGAAAAGGAAAAGCTAGCTCTTGCTCAGAAAGAGGTTAGAAACCCCCGCTCCTAGGAGGGAAAATTTTGTAATGTGATATTGATACTGATAGAAGGCATTCCCATTCCCAGAATTGCTTTTAAAAAAATCCTGCCACATACCAGTTGAATTCATTGGTATTTGCGTAGATGTCAGCACATCAACAATGAACCCAGTAGAGAAGGCAGGAGGGAAGCTTTTAATTAGTGGTCAGTGGAGAGAATGGAGCTGTAGCAAGATTTTGGTTCTCAGCGTGCTCAGTGCAGATGCACTCCCCTTGGACTGCCCCAGCCGTGCACTCCCCATTCCTGCCTTTCTGTCCCGTGGAGCTGATACGGGAAAAGCCGTGCTTTGTTTCTCACCTGGACCACTGTGGTGGCTGCCTGCGTGGACTCTCCTATCTCTCTGTCTCCCAGCTTGCACTCTGTGTAGCCAGCCGGGCGAGCATCTCCAGTGTGCATCTGATCATCTTATCCCCTGCTTCAGTGGCTCGCCGCTGTTCTTGGTCTATATATAGGCAACGCTCTTAACGAGTGCTATAGGGCCCTCTGTGGTTTGACTCCTGCCTGATTCTCTGACTGTGTATACCTCTCTCACCATACCGCACCCTACCATAGACCTTGCCTGTACTGTCTCCTGTCTGGAATGCTCCTTTTACTTCTAGCTACACAAGTGTAGTTACCTCCACTTCATCTGTCAGATCGTAACTCAGGTGTCACTTTCTTAGGGAGCCTTCCCAGGACTAGGTCAGGTCTCCTTGTGAGAGCTTTCATTGCACACTGCAGGCCTGTCCTGACAGTACGTCCTGTGGTTGTGAGTTTATTTTTATCTGTCACCATTTGGTTAATGCTTGTTTCTGCAACCTGTCAACTCTGGGGAATCAGGGATACTGTTTTGCTCATCATTATATCCTCAGAGCCAAGTACAGTGCCTGGTTTGTAAGAGGTGTTCAGTAAATAGGGGACTGACTGACTGAATGAATGAAAGCCCCTGTAGCTATGCGGGGCTTCAGTCAGTTTGGATAAGAATAAGAAACTGAGTGTCCTCTCCACCTTCTCCCAAGGTCAGAGCTGGCTCTTGCAGTCCCAGAGCCTGTGCTTTCAGAAAAGCCTTTCTCTCATCCCACCTCCCTGTGAAGGTATCAGAAGGTCCAGAACCCTGTGGGGTGTCTGTAACACAGAGGGAACCTATGACCTGGCTGACGCTGCCACAGGAAGACGCTGCTACTCTAATGTTGTCACTCTGGGGGTTCCTGCGCCCTAAGTAGGGCTGTGCCTGAGTGGATCATACAACTTCTCTTGAGTAAAGTTGTCCCATATTTGGAGAGGCTGTTTACTTTGGATTCGAAACTCATCCTAAAGAGTAAAATGAGTGCTTTCCAAGGAGGGGGGAGGGTTCGTTGCTTGTAGACACCAGAGTCTCATGGCAGAGGCTCCGTAGAACCACCTCAAGTTCATTGAGATGGGAGGGACAGCTCAGACTCCCCTCACTGGTGTGCAGCTGTCCATCTCTGCGCAACCTCCTTTCCTGAGTGACTGCATGATACGTATGCTAATGTACTTGGTTCTGACATTTTTTTTTTCCCCTTCAGTAAAAGACTATAAGAGAAAATTAATTGGTTAACCAACGTAAAATATTCAATCTCACCAGTAGGGGAAGACATGCAAATTTTTTAAACCAATGTGGCTCCATCCCAGCCTTGTAGAATGAGCCTCTGGGGAAGGAGCTGAGAATCTGGTTTAAACAACCCCATGGGGACTCGGCTGTACTGTCTGAGAAACAGTGGTCTATTTGTAAATTGCCATCTGGAACAGTGCTGCTCACAGTCTATGTGCAGCTAGGTCGTCTGGGAGGTTTGTTAAAATGCAGATTCTGATTCTGTAGGTCTGGGGTCTGTCTGGAGAATCTGCGTTCCTTAAAGCATCCAGGTGATACTGCTGCATACTTTGAGTAGGAGGGTCCCTTATTTTTTTATTTTTTTTTTTAAAGATTGGCACCTGAGCTAACAACTGTTGCCAATCTTTCTTTTTTTTTCTGCTCTTTCTCCCCAAATCCCCCCAGTACGCACCTGTATATTTTAGTTGTGGGTCCTTCCAGTTGTGGCATGTGGGACACTGCCTCAACATGGCCTGACGAGCAGTGCCATGTCCATGCCCGGGATCTGAACCAGCAAGACCCTGGGCTGCCCAAGTGGAGCACACGAACTTAACCGCTTAACCACTCGGCCACAGGGCTGGCCCCCAGCAGGGTCTTTTAGAACCACAGCTTTCATCCTGATTGCACACCTGGAAAGCTTTTAAGCTTCTGATATTAAATCGTTCTGGGTTGGAGCCTGGACATTGGGAGTTTTTTAATCTTCCCGTATGATTTTAATGGACCACCTGAGTTTGAGAGCCATGGGTCTGTGAAGAGGTTTTTACTTCAGCAACAACACCTGAAGAAGGGATGCCTTTCTGCCCACCCACTTAAGTAGACGTAGAAGAAAATATTCCAAGTGCTTCACAACCTCAGAAGCCAAGTAATTCTTCCAGGGTTTGATAGTTTGAGGTATCTTAGCCTTGACCAGTGGTTCCCAAACCTGGTTTTACATCACAATATCATGGGGGCTTTTTTCTTAATTACTTTTTAGGTTGTTTTAATGGAAAATTTCAAGCAATGTAAAAGAAGAGAATATGAATTTCCTTTTACCTATCACCCAGTTTCAACAGTTATTAATTCATAGCTACTCCTGTTTTCTCTATGCCTCCACCTGCTCCCCCACTCCTCTGGATTATTTTGAAATAAACCCCAGAGCTCATCAAATTTCATTCATAAATATTTCAGTGCCCATCTCTAAGAATTAAGGACTCCTTTTTTTAAAGATTGGCACCTGAGCTAACATCTCTTGCCAATCTTTTTTTCTTCCTCCTCCTCTTCTCCCCATAGTGCCCCAGTACGTAGTTGTATATTCTAGTTGTAGGTCTTTCTGGTTGTGCGATGTGGGATGCTGCCTCAGCATGGCTCGCTGAGCAGTGCTAGGTCTGCACTCAGGATCTGAAATGGTGAAATCCTGGGCTGCTGAAGCAGAGCGTGTGAACTTAACTGCTGAGCCATGGGGCCAGCCCCAAGGACTCTTTTTGTAAATATAGCCATAAAACCATTATCATGCCTTTCAAATTTAACATTAACCCCTTAATATCACTCACCATGGTGGTCTAGTGGTTAAGATTTGGTGCTGTCACCACTGTGGCCCGGATTCATTTCCTGGTCAGGAAACCATACCACCTGTTGGTTGTCATACTGTGGTGGCTGCGTGTTGCTGTGATGCTGAGAGCTATGCCACCAGTATTTCAAATACCAGCAGCATCACCCATGGTGGACAGGTTTCAATGGAGCTTCTGGACTAAGGCAGACTAGAAGGAAGGACCTGGCCACCTACTGCTATAGAAAATGGCCATGAAAACCCTGTGAATAGCAGCGGAGCATTGTCTGAGACAGTACTGGAAGGTGAGAGGGTGGCACAAAAAGACTGAGCAGGTGCTCTGCCGTCACAGCGTTGCTAGGAGTCATAATCAATGACATTAACAACATCATTCAGTCCCCAGTGAGTGTTCAAATTTTCCCCATTGTTTTATAAATTTTTTAATTAATTTATCTTTCATCTTTTTATCTGTTTTATCATTAATAAAGATTCAGTGAGATTGGTATCTTGCAATTGGTTGATAGGTTTCTGAAGTCTCTTAATGTATAGATTCTCATAGAATCATCTTTTTCTTGCAATTTATTTGAAGAAACCAGGCCATTTTTTGATAGTTTCCCATAGTCTGGGTTTTGATGATCACATCTCCATGATGAGGTTTA
The DNA here is from genome assembly GCF_041296265.1 of Equus caballus. Taxonomy (NCBI): domain Eukaryota; kingdom Metazoa; phylum Chordata; class Mammalia; order Perissodactyla; family Equidae; genus Equus; species Equus caballus. Next base: position 46,887,030 of record NC_091704.1, read on the forward strand.
AAATGTTGCTTCATCCCCCTTGAATTGATTAGATCTAACAGCTTGATCACAGTCAAATTCTGATCTCTTCCATTCAGGAAATCCATCTTTCCCATGCATGAGCTAATACTTAAGAGATTTACTTCAAACATGCAGCATGCATACAAACACCATCTGCTTATTTTCCATCATAGTTCTTACACCATAGGCACCTTCTTATTTCTCATGAGCCTTTATTTCGAGCTTTTGGAGAGAAAGATGTTTACAGCTCCACAGTGGTAGAACTAAGGTGGCCTTATTAATAAAACCTGCTTCTGCTAATTAGAGGAAGAGATGGTGTCCCCATATATCTCTGATCACTGCAACTCTGAAAACCTGACTTTTCCACGTCCTGCTACTTAGGAGGTTTGTTCTTGTGAGAACCTAAGTTTTCTCCTGTAGAACTAAAGTCATACTGCTTGGACTCAGGTCCCAGCTCCACTAATGCTGACTAGTTGTGTAACCTGGGAAGGGCCTTAGTGCTATGTCTCCTTTCTTTATCTGTAAAACGGAAATGATAATAATGCATATCTCACAGGGTTGTTGGGAGGATTAAATGAATAATTTGTGTTAAGTAATTAGAACGAGAGAGAGTCTGGCATATAGTAAGCACTTATATGTTGTTGTCAGAGCACTTGATAAAGTGTCGTGGCAGCAGTTGTCATAATTACTGATTTTCGTGTTAGACTGACTGAAAGCAACACAGGTGTTTATATTGTCACTATATGATGAGGAATATCACGTATTCCAATCCTCTCATTTTATGCATGAGGAAACAGACCCAGAGAGGTGGAATAACTTCCCTAGGGTTACGCATAGCCAGAGGCAGAGCTAGGATTTGAACTCTGATCCCCAACTGATTTGACCAGCAGCAGTTCATCTGCACTGGCTTTTCTTAACAGGGAAATGTGGTCCATGTCATACCACCCTGCTTGGCGTCCTGTGTTCATTGAAGTCAAGCTTTCATATTTAGTGAGTTACCTCTAGTTCTGAAACTGATGACATCTCTTTCTTCTAGGTTGCCAGAATACTTTGTTGTCCCCACCCCTCTTCCTGAAGAGGATGTGCCACGCTTTCAGGGTCACGGCATACCAGTAAGTGCATCTAGAAACCCAACTGCCATGGGTCACTCATCAGCCCATGCTGGCAAATTATCCTACTTACAGCCCTCGGCTTTGGTACTAAAGAGTTTGTCCTCAGTCCAAGAGTGATCCAAAAATATCTTAGGGACTCCCCAGAGGAGTCTCTTGGACGTGAGGCTTCCTGGGACAGACTTCTAAAGTTTTCACAGATGCACTGGAGTTCTTAGCAGAGACATCTTTGAACAGCTTTAAGAGGATTACAGATCTGACTAGTGTTGAAAGCCAGCCTGATTTAACACCTAAGTCATTTTGAGGCTGAGCCAACTACTCTGATGGTAGTAGAGTTTAAGATTCTTTTTGTCCTGCACCATTCATCTTTGTGTGGGTGTGGCAGTGTTTTCTCCCAGAGACAACATGGAGAGCTTACTTAGTTTTCACAGAATAGACTGGGATGGGAGCCATATTTAATGTGTCACTGATCAAGGAAAGCAAGACTCTGGCAATTACCCCAGTTTCCAATTGGTGGTTGGGAGTTGCCAAGCCTGCAGGGAATTTAGTAAGGAATGAGAATTACAAATAAATGCTGTGCTGTGCACATGAATGGTTCAACAAAAAGATCTCTCTTGTGTCGGAGGCAAAATGTCTAAGCAGGGATCACATGCCCAGAAATGAGAGCAGGCCAGGCAGGTAATGAGCATGGCCCTTGCACTGAACCAGAGACCTTCTGCCTGGTCCAGGGGGTGGCTGCTCTTCTGTACCAGTTGGTTCATGCCATATGGAAATATGGGCCTGATCTTGCCAGATGTCCTGATTTCTTTGAAGATTTTTATGTGAGTTTTTCCGATTTCTAAATGTATGCAACTGATTCAAATGTTTCAAAAATATGTCTTTGGGCCAGAGTTGGCTCATGTCCCACAAGTTTGCAACCTTTGATTTAGAGCAATGATTCTCAAACTTTCCGGTCTCAGGACTCTTTATGCTCTTAAAAATTATTGAGGATCTCAAAGAGTTTTTGTTTATGTGGTTTTATCTATTGAGATTTGCCATATTAAAAATTAAAACTGAGAAGTTTTTTAATGTTTATTGTGGTAATAAACTCATGACCTGTTAACATAAATAACATATTTCTTTGAAAAAGAACTATTATCCAAAACAAAAAAATAGAATAGCACTGTTTTACATTTTTGAAAATAGAAGACAGCTATGTTCTTACAGTGGCTTCTTTCATTCAGTCTGTTGTGGTATGTCTGGGTTTGGTTGAAAGTATTTGAAGGAAATCCAGCCTCACACAGATACATATTTGGGAAAGGGAAGAATATTTAATAGCCTTTTCAGGTAATTGAGAATATTGTTTTTTGATGGTACACCAAAAAATTGATGAGGTGGTTTCATAAGGGTTAGTTGCAATAAGGAATCTGAAAACAATCAGTGAACTTTTCATTCACTGCTAAATTAAAATCCGTTGGTCTGTCTTGTACTTTGAAAGGATCTTAAAACATGGTATAAAAATTTTACAACATAATACAGTCATGCGTCACTTAACGAAGGGGATAGGTTCTGAGAAATGCATTGTTAGGCGATTTCATCGTTGTCTGAACATCATAGAGAGTACTTACACAAACCTAGTGGTATAGCCTATTCCACACCTAGGCTGTATGGTGCTAATGCTATGGGACCGCCGTTGTATATGTAGCCCATCGGTGACCAAAACGTCGTTATGCAGCACATGACTGTACATTGGTCATTGGGAAATATTGGTTCACTAGGTTATATAGATTGTTCAAATATTAACATATTTCCTTGTATAATATAAAAATCACATTCATTAATATCACCTCTGTGTCATCAGAGAAGTCTGTAAATATTGGGAAGCTGTCTAGCTAAAGAGGCTAGTTTTCCAAACTTCTAATTTTTGCTTGAAAGTTCACTTTTTATCCTTAGCAACAAATTGTCACTTGTTTTCCTTGAAGTGATAGGCTCACTTCATTCATTTTTATTTTTTTAAGAATAAATTTCTCCCAAATACCAAAGTCCAAACACCTGTAGTTTGTCTGTCACTCATTCTTTCAGTTCCATGGGAAAAGCCCCTAGTTTAGCTCTCAGCTTAGTCTTGTAAGTGCTTTACCTTGAGACAAACACTTACTTCAGTGCTTACTTCCCACGCCATCACACAGAATATAAAAACTAATATTAAATATTAATATGTAATGGTCAAGATTAATAAAATTAATAACTTTTAGTCCTTCCTTAAGGACCTTCTCAAGTGAAACAGTTTGCTTTTCTGTGAGTGTGTGGCAGTGAAGAATACAGTGGACCAGTGCTGTTTGCCAGCAAGGCCTTGAGTGGTGCTAAGGCACCAGCACTTTTACCCACCAGAGCTTTTGCATCAGCAGCACAAATGTCAACACAGTGAAAAAGACAAATGATATCTTAGTATTATTCTCAGACCACCTGAAAGGGTCTTGGGACCCCTTGGACCTGTAGGCTGCATTTTGATAATCTCTGTTCCAGAAGAATGAAAATGAGAGTCTTCGTCCTTCAGCCTTTCATAGATGAATCTAGGAAAAGAGGATGTGCTCTGTGGGAAAAAACAAAGATGAATTGTTTACACACGTGGGAATAGGCTGCTTCTCCACCCGGCATTGTATGAAATTTCCATACTCTGTGTTCTAGCCAGGCCTTGGGCTGGGAAGTTAGAAAATGTTCTGATGAGGAGCCAGCAACATAACTGATCGAAACTGTAGGAAGGTGTTCTCACTTTATTAGATCAGCCTTAATTGTGTGTCCTGAAAGTCGTCAGTGGAGTTTACATGAATGGACAGCAGAAAGATACTGCACAGATAGAATCTGCACGTTTACCCAGGGAACACAGAGCTCTCGAGTCACGTGAAGTTGACCAGTAGTGACATTTAGTGTATTTGCGGTGTTGTGCAGCCACCCTTGACTTTTCACCTAGTCCATTCGTCCTTGCCTTCACTTACTCCTCTTCAGGGAAGACCTGCATCATTTGTCATTTCAGTCCTACCTTGCTGCCGTCCTAGGGACTTTGACCTCCTGGGTCCTCTGCTGTTCTCCAGCCCTGAGCATGTATCTTTTTTTGCTGTAGGGCTAATGAACATTGCTATAGATATTCAAACCGAACAGCAGAGTGTACTTAATGGGATACATGAAAGCTCTGTGTTACTTTGCCTCGCTGGGCCCTTGTTCTGCTCAGCAGTCTGTTGTTTAACTCCTTTGGTTCCTGTATCGTTCTGGGGCTGCTGTAAACATTTTCTCCTTCTCTTTTAAGTTTGTGATTCCACGCTTAACCCTCTTACTGAGAGATGACCTTTCCCCTGCATCAGTGGAACCTTGGACAACTCCTCAGCTTCCTTCTACCCCAGCTTCCTTCTTTTCTACCTCCTGTTGTTTCTCTCTGTGCTCCTGTTTCCTTCATCCTGAATCTAAACCTCTGCCTGGGCTCTTCATCTTGTCTCCCCTTGCTTTGTCTGGAACTTGCTCCTGTCAGTCTTTCCTCATCCACATGTATCTTTCCATGAGTTCTGCTCACCTCTCCCTTAACCTGAAGAATCCCTTCCTTAAGAGTCAAGCTATGTTCTCTTCCCTGGACACCTGAACATAGTGAAAGAGTCTGTACTACTTGTCTCTACTTACCTCTCTACTGCTTTCTTCTTGCAACATGAGTTCTGCTCCCCCCACTCTGCTGATTGAGCCTTGCGTGGCCCCAGTTCTCCACACCATTGCTAGTTTTTCACAGTGATTATGTCCTCCCTGTTTGTCTTTTAAATTTCTCTCTTGCTTTGGAAACACTGTGCTGTCTTGGTCCTTTCACCTCTGTAATAGTTCCTTTCCTTCTTTCTTACTCTGCTTTCTAGTCTCCAGTTGTACATGTTCCCTCTTCCTTTTTCTAAATAAATGGGATTAACACACTATTTTTGTGTATTGTCAGCCATGCATATTAAGAACCCAGATTGGGCTGGCCCGATGGCACAGCAGTTAAGTTCACACATTCCGCTTCTCAGCAGCCCAGGGATCACTGGTTCAGATCCCAGGTGTGGACGTGGCACCACTTGGCACGCCATGCTGTGGCAGGTGTCCCACATATAAAGTAGAGGAAGATGGGCACAGATGTTAGCTCAGGGCCAGTCTTCCTCAGCAAAAAGAGGAGGACTGGCAGTAGTTAGCTCAGGGCTAATCTTCCTAAAAAAAAAAAGAACCCAGATAGAAATTGTACATATTACAGTAGGGGAAGATGTACTTTTTGGTAAATTCCTGTAAGAAGTCTCTCTGTGACCAAGAATTTTGCTTGTTTTCTATTGACTGTTTCAAATAGAGAATAGTAAGGGAATTACCCCTGAGTGCCTCAGTTGAGGTGAGACAGTTACGGTTGTGCCCCAAATAGAAAATGAGTTAGGGTTGAATATCACCAAGAACCAACCCTTTCTGCCCCAGGAGAGGAGATAAAAAGGATTAAGAACCCTAATTTCTTAGACCCTGTTACCCAGTCATGGCCAAAGGTGCCTCCCCCTTTATTCAAATGAGCTGCACCAACTAGAGGGCAGGACTGCTTGGGCGAAATGTGGCAGAGTGAAAACTGTGTGGTGGTTCCTGCACATTGCTTAGCATGACATTGGAAAAGCGAGTAAGAGGACAGCAAAGGGCCCTTTGATTTGTCTCAGTGTTCTAACACTTCCACCTCGTTACAAATCTTAAAGAGTCAAAGTACGACGTGGCCCCAAGTCCCAAGAGGGGAATCAGTGCTCATTTTGGCAGTTCCTGAAGCAGTTCTCTTTCCTCTGTCCTCGCTCTCTGGGCAAGCTCATCATCTCTGCCATGTCAGCTCACAGTCAGCTCCCATGTCCCAGGCTCCAGGCTTGCCTCTCCTAAGCTCATATTCCTCATCATGGATGAAGATCTCCACACAGATGTCCTACTGGCATTAGCTGCCCCACATTTCCTGCACTGATTTCATCGTCTTCCTCTTTCCACCTTTCACACTTTCTAAGTGTAGTGCAGAGAGTGTCACCTGGCTTGTGTGTTGATCTCTAATGTCCCGGCCCAGGCTGCTGCTGGCATTTCCAGCACGTGTTTATACGTTGCAGGTGGATGGCAAAAAGGTGCCCCTCTGGGCGGCAGAATTACAAAAGGTGTTTTCTTCTGTCGATTTACCTTTGAGCCAGGGCACTGGTGGGGCTTGAGCCAGTGAAGCCCTTAGCCAGGGCTTTATGGGGCACAAAGTCCACTACATTACTCACCTGCCCCAACCACCCTTTCCCTTTCCTCCATCCCAGGCTCCACTGGCGGGTGACTTGGCCCCAAGATCAGTTCTCATCTCCTTTTCTCTCTGCAAAGCAAGCAAACAAATGGAAACTCCCACTGAAGCCAGGAAAACCGCCTTGACCACCTGAAACTCTGACTTAACAGCTGTTCATATGATTTCTTCCTCCTCTGCCCTCCTTTGTTGTTCCTTGAAATTCTCTTCTGTCATTTATCACATTCTCCCTTCTATTCTCTTTGTAAACATTTTTCCCTTTTGAGAGTAGAAGCTCCTAGAAGGTAGACACTGTATCTTAGCACACTCTACCTCCTCTCACACCCTAATGTAGTGGCTTGCGTGTGCAAGTCTGGTATCAGTGTACACTGAATAGCCGACTTCCCATCCTTTCTAGTGTGAACTTTCTTTAATAACGGGAGCTCCCCCTGCGCTCTGTCCAGGTAGAGCACGGCCTCCAGAGTCAAGTCAGGCTGCTGCAGCTTTCTGTGCAACATGGGGAAGTTAGTCTCTCTCTCCAAGCCTCAGGCTCTTGATTTTTATCCCCAAATCCTCCGAGTACATAGTTGTATATTCTTTGTTGTGGGTCCTTCTAGTTGTGTCATGTGGGATGCCGCCTCAACGTGGCCTGACAAGCGGTGCCATGTCCGCGTCCAAGATCTGAACCAGTGAAAAACCTGGGCTGCCGCAGTGTAGTGCGCGAACTCAACCACTCAGCCCTGGGGCCAGCCCCAGGCTCTTGCTCTTAATACGGTTAATAATCTTACTGTCTCAGAGTGTGACTGTGAGAATTGAGTTAATTCATGTCACTTGCCTGACATCATAAGCTGCACTCCACGACAGTTACTACCCTAATAATAACAATGTTGTTGTTCCCGTCATCCAGGTTCCCAGCGCTAAAGCCAAGTTAAAAGGTGTATGTTAGACTGTAAGCGAGTCTGAGTGTGACCGCCTAGACCTGGTTTGGTTTTTTTAAGACTAACTCAGTCGTTTCATTGTGAGTGACTATTTCTTGGCTTGACAAAGTTGAATATATCCAGCCATTTCTTACTGGAGTTAGAAGTTTCCCAGTATGAATTTAAATGCAAAGCTTCCGTGTCCCCTGTTGAGTTGTGTATATTGTGTCTGGAAACCTCTGTTCCCTCTGCAGATGTGGTGTTGGTCCTGCCACAATGGATGTGCCCTTTTGAAAATGTCAGCTCTGCCCAAAGAACAGGATGACGCCGTTTTACAAGTCCAGAAGAGCTTCTTGGATGGGTCAGTACTCTTCCACATCTTGTTTTTGTTTAGATCAGTTGTTTTCTAAGAAGCAGGAAACAGTTCTTAGTAGTATATCTGATTCTGTTTACCCGCTGATAGCTTAGTGTTGGGAACACAACTTAGAGTGGTCATTTTCTTTTTAATTTTCAGTGTTTGATTACTTTTTAATGCACACAACTGCTGGAACATATTGCTCACATTTTTTTTTTTAAGGGTATGCTTTTTTTTTTCTGTGGGGAAGATTGGCCCTGAGCTAACATCTGTTGCCAGTCTCCCTCCTTGTTTTCCCATTTTCTTTTTTTCTCCTCAAAACCCGCCAGTGCCTAGTTGTACATCCTAGTTGTAGGTCCTTCTAGTTCTTCTGTGTGGGACACTGCCTCGGCATGGCTTGATGAACCGTGCTAGATCCGCACCCAGGATCGGAACCAGCGAACCCTGGGCTGCTGAAGTGGAGTTGGCGAACTTAACCACTACGCCATGGGGCCGGCCCCCAGAGTGGTCATTTTTAATTACTTTGAAAGGAGTCAGTATAACGTAATCATCAAGAATGTCAACTGCATTGTTTTAAGAGATGCACGCAGAAACATTTAGGGGGAAGTGGCATGAGGTCTGTAATGTTAACAGTTGTCAAATGTAGGTCATGGAATATATCACTGTCCTTTTCTACTTTTCTGCGTGTTTGAAATTTTCAAAATAAAAAGTGAAAGAAACTCAAAGTGGATGCATTAAAAACAGAAAAGGAGTAGACTTTGGAGTTAAATTGCCTTGGTTCACATGTGACTTGATCACTTTATAAACTTCATAATCTCGGGCCAGGAAGTTCTGCTCCACACGCCTCTGTGCCCACTTCCGTTAACTGGGAGTGTCAGTCCTGTGCTGGTTACCCTGTTGGTGAGGATTATATGGGAGGATACCTCTGGAGCTCTTCACACAGAGTTCGGCACATCGTAAGTGCTCAGGGGAAAAAGAAGCTGTTTTTAATTCACATCTGCTCTTCTAATCTCTTGTTACTTTTTGATACCTAGAGTTTACAAGACCATCCACAGGCCACCCTATGAAATTGTTAAAACTGAAGACCTATCAAGCAGCTTCCTGTCCCTGCAGGACATCCAGACCGCACACTCTAAATTCAAGCAGCTCTTTCTGATAGGTGAGGAGAACGCTGGGCCACACGGGTGAAATTTGCTGCCTTTTCCCTGGGCTCCTTAGGGTGGTGCACAGAGGCTCATGGCCATGTCGTGGAGTGGAGGATGCTAGCCAGGAGTCCGGCTGCCATTGCCACCGTCCTCCTCTCTTTTTCTCCAGGCTTTTGCCCCACTGCCCCTTCTCTAGCTGTGAACACAAAGCCACTCGCCTCTCCTCTCCTTTCCCCAGTGGTGAGCATTGGGCTTCTCCCTTTGAAAATTGTGAAGCCGTGCAATACCTAGAATCATTCCCTTGCTTGCAGTGATTTATAAAATGAATGATCAGTTTGTTTTCCTTAGCAGCTTACTGAATGGACTTTTTCCCCCAAGTGGAAATATTTTACTTTTCTGATTGAGTATATACATTTTTTAGCAATGTAAAAAATTTCAATTAATCAGAAATATACCAAGTAGAAAATGAAATATTCCCATCCCAGCCACCCCCTCTTGCCTGCCCAGGCTGCCCACTATGGATAATTTAGAACTTGAATCATATTTAATCAAGCTCAGTCACCTATTAATTCTCTTCATTTTTGAATGAGTCTTTACCCTCTGAGATTTGTCACACTTACAGGTAACTTTTCCTAACTTGGGCTTTTTAGCCTAGCAAATTCTAACTAATTTAGGATCCATTCATTCATTCAGCCAGTATTTATTGAATTTCCATTATATGCACTAACTATACTAGGCGTCGGAGATAAAGATGAATGTGACACAATGGGAAACAGAAGCGTACTCCTCTGACTAGAATACGTGATGCATGTATAAAACAGATTTATGAACAGCAGGGACTTGGCAGAGAGAGTGCTAAATTGTACTAGTTGATACAGGACTGTGATTCTCCACTTTTGTTTTCACCATCCAGGACTTAAAGGAGTATGCTGCCTTTTCATTGACTTGAGTTTGCAACTTTGAAGCTTATTAGATTTCTGTAAAATGCAGGGCTCTTTGTAGCAAGGTGGGTTGGGGGATTGTGTAGCAGTGTGCAAGGTGAAGGTGTTTGTGTGTTTAGGATTCCAGAGGAAGCCATATCTCCCCCTTAGGCCTCTGTGGCACTGGGGTGTGTCCTGTTGGGTTTTCCAGTTGTGGAACAGCAACCTGCCTGTTGACTATTTCTGCCTAAAGCATGTTATTCTCCCCGTTTGAGTTACAGGGTAGACTGTGGCTGTGTATAGATGTCACAGGGCACTTTTTATTTGAGCAATAAAAGTCTATTTTTGACTACCCCATTGTTCCAAGGGCTTATAGTTCAAAAGCCATTTCAACTGAGGTTTTGAAATGTCCTGACTTAAAATGGAGACTTGCTCCTGGATCCGCAGTTTCGGCCTAGGACCGCTCATCTGAACAGCACGGTTGAGTAGCACAGGTTTTTTATGGCAGACAAATCAGCAAATGATGATCTGACTTCTTCACTCTTTTTTCATTTTTCAGATAATAGTACCGAGTTTTGGGACACAGATATAAAATGGTTTTCCCTGTTGGAAAGTAGCAGCTGGCTTGACATAATCAGGTATTTCAAGCCATTGTTTTTGTTTTGCTCATGAATTTTATAGTTCTCTAATTCAGAGTAGTAAAGCAAAGTGACAAATGATTTAACTGTTTTATATTTCATAGTTACATATTCTTAGATCACATGTTCTATTCAGGCCTCAGCTGGATTTTGCATTTGTTATTTATTGTTTCTGTGCACATTTGATCAGAATTTGCAGACATGCTCTCTGGTCACAGAGATCTCTAGACTATAGGCATTGAAGGACCACAAAAAGGGGGCGTGGCAACCCAAAATTCTAACTGAGGCCGCAGCGCTGGCCTCCAGGGAGGATCCTGGGGATGGGGAAGGGGAGGGATGCTTGCTTTTTACTGAATACCTTTTTAGAAGAATTCTGTATCTTACATGTTTATTACCTATTTAAAGATTTTTAAAATCATGATTAATGTCAATTAGTCATTTTTGCTTTTGGAATTAGATTGAGATTCCCAGAGAACAGAATTCTATTCCTTTCCTACTTCATAGTTTGACTAGCTCCTGTCTGTTGCCATTAAACAGAGGAGAGGACAAAGGGAAGGCACAAGACAGAAATGGTCAGGGGTGAGAAATAGCTCCAGCCCTAGGGAACACCTGGAGAAAAAGAAGAATTCTTCCTTTTAGCCAGCACGGCGTTCTCTCTCAGGTCCACCAGTGAGTTTTGTGGAAAGGAGCCTCAGACCTCCAAACACTCATTAACAAATCTGTTTTGAAGAGCCTGCTACATGTCCCGTGATTTGAATATATAATTGCGAACAGTGGTACACGTTATAAGAGAAAAGGACCTTTCTTCATATGGGGCAGGCAGAGAAGGTTGAGCGTCCCTAAGCAGATGAAGGGCACCACTAGAGGCAGGAAACAGCAGGTGTGAAGCCCATAGTTACACACAAATAAAAGTTGAAGCTGCAAATAGTGGCAACATTCTCGAAGGGAATACTGTATTGAGGGAGAGACAAAAACGATTTCTAGGTATATTGGACCTTTTCAGCCACACCAACACGTTTGGCAGGTGACCTTGAATTAAACAGTATGGACATGCAGCACGGTCTCCAGACATGGGCGTTTAAGGGTCTTACTAGGACTCACCAGCAGACTCAGGTATGAGTTGTCAATAAGAATTTCTGGTTTAGAAATCACCTAGGAGCACTTTTACATCAGTTTTGGGATTCCCTTCTGAAAATTTTAAGTTTCCAATAGGCAGATGAGTGTATCTGCAGTATCTGAATAGTGTAAATGGAATTTTTCTGGAGGATTTTAGCATGAAAAAATAAAAGAAAACTGACAATCAAGTCAAACTGTCTCTAAATTTCTTATGTTTATGATACCAAACTCAGGAACTAATGCCCCTTTTTCTTGTCTCTTTCTTGTTTAGACGTTGCCTGAAAAAAGCAATAGAGATTACAGAATGTCTAGAAGCACAAAACATGAACGTTCTTCTTTTAGGTAATATATTTATAGCACAAAGGGTGTTTCCATTTTCCTTCCCTTGAGCTTCAGTTTCTGTAGATACAGCTTGATATAGCTGGAACGTCTTGGAAAAAGAAAGAACTAGTGTAGAAATCCTCCCCATTCTTCTCTACCCTGACCTTGGAATCCTTTGCGTTGGATTTCACTGTTATGGTTTAAAAATAAAATCTTCCACTTGGAACTTGGCAGACCTATTCACAACCCAAGAAGGAATTGTTTGGTATCTTTACCAAAGCTCACATTTCCTAATATTTTGAATTTTGTTTTATATTAACTCAACTTGGTTAAAGTTAAAATTTTTGGATAATCCTTTTTATATAAAGAGACTCATGGATTGTTGAATTGTTATTTTTGTATCTTTGTGTTTGACAACCCTGTGCAGTTGCCACAGAACCTTTGTGGTCTCTTATTTCCTCAGTGGGCTTGACTTGCTGTATGTGAGGACAGGGCATAAACGTTCAGAATGTGTAAAAGCAGGTGTAACCACCAGGCAACAAGGATTGTTGCTGCAGTTGGTTAGAGCTGAGCTAAAGTACTACGTCTACTGTTTAGAATATTTTAAGTATATTATAGCCCTACGCTTCAAATTAAGTCGACTATCTCGTGCTTTCATCCCCTCAAGCTTTTATCATTTCTCTGACGTGCTCCCTGACTGCTGAGGTTTAGCGTCTATGGGCAGACTGGAAAATTGTCTGCCTGTGGCTTCTGTACCACCTGACCCTGGCTCGCTGACTTTGACTTTCGTTCCTTTATTGAACACCTACCGTGTGTAGACTTTTATACTTGAGTCTTCTAGAAGTTTACAACCTAATGGGAGAGTTGGTCTGAGCATGTTATTGAAAAAGGCCTAACCAACAATGTCAGAACAGAGAACCAAGTAACTGGTGACATGGAGAGGGATAAAGGTCGGGGGTCTGAGAGGTGGAGGTCCCCAGGGCCAGACCACACTAATCACAGAGTTGCTTGAAATGAAATCCGAGTCTTTCGCTGATGTGGCTGCAATGTCCCCTCCTTCTAAATGGACTGCTGAGTTCTCTCTCATTTGAAATCGAGTTTTCTAGCCCCACTTCCTATTACCTACAGGTGTATTATTAATGCCCTTCAGGGGCAAGAAGGAAGATTCTCTTAAAAATGAAACTTGTTTCGAAAGCTGGATAGCACTAGAAAGACAGAATTAAAAATCAATTTCGTTTAAACTCATGCATTCCCGTAGTTTAGGCTTGTTTCCTGCAGGAGAAAAAGTACAAGCGTAAGCCTGGCCCCATGGTGCTCCGTGATTTCAGGGTCAGAATGAGAGTGTTAAGAGTGTTACACCTCCCTGCTTAGAATTCATTCTCAGGTTTCTCTTACTCCACTGATACCAGCACCATCATCTTCACGGACATTTTAAAATAGCTGCAAAGAGGGGCCGGCCTGGTGGCACAGCAGTTAAGTTCACATGTTCCACTTTGGCGGCCCAAGGCTCACCGGTTCGGATCCCGGGTGCGGACATAGCACCACTTGGCAAGCCATGCTGTGGTAGGCATCCCACGTATACAGTAGAGGAAGATGGGCATGGAAGTTAGCTCAGGGCCAGTCTTCCTCAGCAAAAAGAGGAGGACTGGCAGTAGATAGCTCAGGGCTAATTTTCCTCAAAAAAAAAAAAAAAAATTAATTAATTAAAAAATAGCTGCAAAGAGGAACGCCCGGGGATGGAGACCCTGACTTTTAGGATCTTAAAACTCTGGGACAAATGCCTGGGCGTAGATAGATGTTTTTATTTGCTTTCAGTCATGAGTGTTAAACACGTATGTGAGTGGAATTTTCATCGTGTGGGTTTTGTACAGTGCACTCGGGGGTGGGCATGTGGAAGTAGACCGTGGAGAGCTTCTGTAGGCCAGGCAAGGAGAAGCAGCACCTCTGCACTCTCAGACAGAGTCGGGGAGAGCCGTGGGCTGAGAACAAGAGAGCATTCTGGTGCAGTCCAGAACTAGGAAACTTTCTCCAAAGCAGAGGTCGTGGAGGAGTCGGGAGCAGAGCGCAGGGGCTCTGAGGGGAGTCTGAGCAGCAGCTGGCCTTGGACAGTGAGTTCGGTGCTGGAGACTCACACACCAGCAGAAGCGTTTTGAACTCGGTCTGGGGAGCCCAGCAGGTCACCATTATGTGTATGATCTGCCCTCATTGTGTGGCACATCTGGGCACCCACATGCTGACCGTGGCTTTGCCGTGCTGCATTTATTTATTCAGTAAGCAAATCCATATTTACTGCCAGTGTATGCTGGGACCTGTACCAGACAGGCTAGAGGCAGTTTGTCCCTCAACCTGAAAATGGGAGGTTTTCTCCCCATCGAATGGCCCTGGCCTTTAGGGAATTGGAGCTTGGCTGTCAGTAGCAGGCAGACCTTGGTGTTGGGAACTCAGTATTAACTGGGCAAGCACAAGCAGTCCTTGCAGTTTTTAACACTTTGTACCCTCCTTCCCCTTGCACTGCTGCTGCACCCTCCTAGAGGAGAACGCTTCTGACCTCTGCTGCCTCATTTCCTCTCTGGTGCAAGTGATGATGGACCCGCACTGTAGAACCAGGGTTGGTTTCCAGAGCCTCGTCCAAAAGGAGTGGATCATGGGCGGGCACTGTTTCCTGGATCGCTGCAACCATCTCCGTCAGAGTGACAAGGAGGAGGTGAGTGTCCTCAGCACAGACCGGTTCATTCATGAGGAGAAGAGGCCTTGGGGAGAAGGGCTACTGCTCACAGAGTGCACGCTGTGCGAGCTTGTGAGGAAGACTGTTCAGTTCACTGCTGGATGACGCTGAGTGCCTCAGGCAGGACTGAAACCCTTCCCGGAGGACAGGGGTATTAACAGATGCATTCAGACTGAGTCTTCTAAATTGTGTACACCAAGGGTGCATTTCAATTTCATGATGGGAGTAATATTGATTTGTAAAACTTAAATAAAAATTAACTCGGAGAGGCTCCTGTAATTTCTGTTAAGTTATTAGTCTTTGAAAAAAAAATGAATATTCAGTGTAGAAGTTTCCTACAGAAAATACATAATAACATGAAGGAAATTGTCCTTGCACATAAACCTTTTCAAAATAAAGCATAGAGTTAAGTTAATGTCCATTACCAGGGCCTTAGCAGTAGTGTGTGTGAGCTGAGCACGCAGCTTTCTCTGTCTTCTGTGTGAGTTCCTTCAGGCCTGAACCCTGAATTCTGGCACAGGAGAGTTGGCAGTATAGTTCAGTTAGTGAAAATGAACCCCCACATTGTTGTGTAGTTGTCCCGGCTATAGCTGTACAAACTCCTTTGGCTGCGATGTTAATGATTGTGGAAGGAAAAATGAAAACAGGTGAACTTTCTTTAATTAAATCAGCTGCAAAGCTACCGCAGGCTAGTAGCGTAACTGGTGGTTTTTCTTACTCCAGATAATAAGCGTGTCTGTCTGCGGTGCAGAGCAGCTTCACACAGCATGCTGTGGGGATAGAGAGCCGTGGCTCTTGCCCGTAAGGACTCCGTGTGTTCCTGGGAGACCAAGGCCCCTCTCGCTAGGTTTCTTGCAAGCCTGGTCTGTACTCATCTGTGTCCTTTCGAGCTGAATGGAAATCACCACCTTTCAATCTTGGAATGGACCTTGCCTTTCTGAGAAACTGATTTGAGAGGTTGATGGGACTCAAATAACATGATAGGCAGAGAGCTGATACTGTGTGAGGAAGAGTGTGCTTTTGCATATCTTGAGAAAACGAGGACTGATGGACACCATGTCTAGTGGAGAAAGAGTCCAAGAGAAGATCTGATCTGCTGTTCCCTCAGCCCTTGGAGAAGGCGCCCATGGTTTCTGAGCCCGTTCCCCTACCTGCAGAGGGAGGTTCAGATATTTCCCACTCCATCTAATGGTATTGAGCATAGAATGAGGTGTGAAATAAAGTTGCTATGTAAAGGTTTCTCAGCATCTCAACATTGACATATTGGAGTTTTGAAGGAAAATCGGTGGTCTAATTTGTGGTATAATTGACGTAGCACTGGACTTCAATTCAAGAGCTGGGTTCTCAGCTCATGTGTCTCTGTGAGCTGTGCGTGCAACCTTGGCCAGCCTCTGTAAAGGGGAGACTGCGCGTAGCCTGTCCTGTCCACCTGATGGGGTCACTGGTGATTCAAGAAGGATAAGCACTTTGTAAATGACAAAGCTCCCTAGAAAACTCCTCTCTCTCCTAATAAAGGGCTTGCCTCTAGGTGGCTAATAAAGTGGGCTATCAGTTAAGAAAAATTGTGAAAAAAATGTCAGAAACTCATTTTTGCTGCTTCTGCCTTCTCTCCTGTCCTCTTTGTCTTCTGGGCCATTGTAGGGGGTGGAGAAGGGAGCCCTCTCCATCTAGCCCAGACTCCAGGACCAAGCCCTGACTTTAGTTAGCGTGTGGGCAGGCAATGGGTTGGCGGTTTTTTCCTCCACAATTTTTTATTGACAAAATTCCAAATAATTGAGCACAGTTTTTTGTAATACTGTGCTACTAACAGGAAGAATGGAATTCTTTTGGGGGGAGATAACATTTCCTTTAATTGGGGTTTAGAGTTAGTGCTCCTTGTCATCAAAATGAGTTGCAAATGCTCATCTGTCAATGCTGATCGATGAGATTTGACATGTTTCATCATGGAAATGTCTTTCACACAGTTAGGTACTGCCAAGTACTGATATTAATCCATTAATGTGGCTTCAATTGAGCGTATTTATCTCTTGGAACAGGATAGAGTCTACTGTGTTTCCCAGAGAATATCGTGCTCAGAAGTGTTTATTCCACGGCTGTTGAGATGGCTGCCCCTGAACTTGGGACAGCCCACGTTGGACTCTTGGTGCCGCTCAGTAACGCCTGTCTTGTTTTCACGTAGGTTCCTGTGTTCCTGCTTTTCTTAGATTGTGTCTGGCAGCTGGTGCACCAGCATCCCCCGGCATTTGAATTCACGGAGACTTACCTGACTGTTTTGTCAGATAGCCTTTACATACCTATTTTTAGCACCTTCTTCTTCAATTCGCCTCATCAAAAAGATACTAACATGGTAAGAGTCCCTCTTAGGAACCTGTGTATTGAAGGAGCCATGTCTCACAAGTAGGATGCAATAAGATGAACGATAAAAATGGTATTTATTTAACACTGACAGTATACTAGACCCTATTCTGAGTGTTTTCTGTGTATTGATATTTAATCCTCATGGCACCCTGTGGGGTCTGTATTATTATTATCCCTGAGGAGCTGAGGCACAGAGAGGATAAGTAACTTGCCCAAGCTCACACAGTAAATATTGGAGCTGGGAGCAAGTGTTGGAGCTGGGGAATTAAGCAAAATTAAAAGCTGTCCTTTGTGAAGACAGTCAGCCTTCTCTCCCATGTTCCTGATGCCTGGAGTTCCTCAGAAGAGAAAGGAGACAAGGCAGAGCAGGGGAGCTGGGCCTGCACCTTCCATCTTAAACCCCTTGAGCCTCTCTTGAGCCTCTCCTGCTCCCGGCGGTTAACTCCCTCCCTGATCTCAGTGCTCTGAGCAGCCTTCAGCGGCCTCAGGGTTGGCTTAGCTGGCCCCCCTGGAGGGATTTCACCAAATCCAAGTGGGAAACACAGAACCTGGGCTTCCAGTCACACAGCCCTGGTTTCAGATCCCAGCCCTGCCACTCACCAGCTTCATGACCTCAGGCAATTCACTTCAGTGTTCTGAGCCTCAGTTTCCTCAAATGTAAATTGGAAAAATAACAGCGGCCTCACAAGGTTGTTGTGAAAGTGCCCAGCACAGTGGCTGACATATGGCCTGTTGGAAAAATAACCTGACCTTCTCTCCCCACCCTTAACCGCCACCCCGCCCCCCCCCCAGCCTTTCATGAACAAGCACTGATGGCCGCAGCCTTTAGGATGCAGTGCTCCTGAACGCTCAGTCTCAGGGCAGCATGGGGCCTTTCTGGAGCCCGCCTCGCAGTGTTGTGTTTGCTTTCCTCAGCCCTCCCTGGGAGCCATCGTGACCTGTGCTTGTTTTGGCAGGGTAGGGAAAGCCAGGATATACAAGGCAAGCCTTTGAATCTGCTCACCGTGTGGGATTGGTCTGTGCAGTTTGAGCCGAAAGCCCAGACGTTGCTCAAAAACCCTCTTTATGTGGAAAAGCCGAAACTGGACAAAGGCCAGCGGAAAGGAATGCGGTTCAAAGTAAGATGTGCACATGTCTGACACCCTTCGTCTGCCCAGAGATCCCTATGTATGTAAGGATGAAAGGTACACGTGGATTCTGGAAACAGTCTGCAGAGTTGAGATTTGTGACGGGCAGATTGTCAGGGCCCACGAGAGTCCTTTGCTTTCAGCCCATCAGCCTTTGCCCTGTTGAGGCATGGCCATTTGCTGAGTGTCACTGGGGTGCTGCTGTCCAGTAGTCGTGCTGCGTGGGCTCCTGCGTCTCCCCTGCCTGCGTGTATGGTCAGTAGAGTGAGAGGAACATTGTGTGGGCTTTGCACCATCTGTAGCAGTTCATGTCTTCAATAGCGAGACCTTTCTCCATGAGATGACCTGTAACTTTTTCTGTCAAGGCCCACACAGTCCTGCTCTATCCTTGTGGCACAGGAGCAGACACAGACAGTACGTAAGCGAGTGGGCATGGCAGTGTTCCTGTGTTTACGAACACAGGCACCAAGCCAGATTTGCCCCGCGGGCTGCAGTTTGCTGATCTGTGCTATAAACCGCAAATCTCGAATTATTTGGGTTTCCCTTCAAATACTTGTTCTTGATTTTACTAGTTGTTAAAACTCCAAAGTTCCCTAAATGATACATGATTTACATCGCAATTCCTAACTCTGTCTCCTGGCCTGGAATCTCTCCCACACAGACCTCCCAAAGGTGAGAGCAGTGGTGGTAAATCCCAAGTCAGTATGTGTCTCTGCCTTCTTCACCACTGTACTTCTGATCCCGCCTGCCCTTGAGGGGTTCCAGGGAGCCTGCCAGTTCTGGCATGGAGGCGGCTCCTTTCTAAAGAGGCTTGGGGACCCAGGCGAGGAAAGCTAGCGCTCGCAGAAGGTGCCGGCTGCTGAACAACTTAGAACTGCTGCTTTGCCCTTTCAAGGGTCCTCAGGCCTTGGGTGGGTATTTCCTCTCCCAGTTCAACCTCTTTCCTGCCAGCTGAACCAGAACTGCCCTGAGCTCCGGAACAGCTTGGCCAGAAGGCAGTTTTTCTTCAGTGTGCTGTGCCCCCTGGTGGCTGCATGCACACATCTCGCCTGGACAGAACGGCCCCAGGCCGGAGGAGAGGCAAAGGCCTAACGCCTTATTTTACATGGGAGGAAACCAAGGCTCCACCTTCTAAGACTGGGTTTCATTTCTTGCCCAGACCCGTTTTTCTAAATGTCCCTTCTCCCTGTAGGTAGGAGCAGATGGCCTAGGTTCCTGGAGCTGACCCATGGGAGAGGTTTGAGCTGAAGGGTTGGAGAATCTCAGATTGTATTAGTGAAAGCAGAGTTGGGCTGGGGCAGTGAGGAATTGTGAAGCGTTTGGGTTAGAAGACCCGATGTGGACAGATGGCATTGGAGATGGTCTGTAGACACTGAAGAAGCTGTGGCTGGCCGCTCTGTGAATTACCGTGGGAGGCCACGAGCCTGCTCAGGCGTGTGGTCTCATCTGTGGCCATAGCACCCTGAACGCGCCCCATCTCATCTCATCAGATGTGTGGTCTCAACCTCAGCCCCAGGCCTTGACCAGGCTCTGGCACGGGGCACTGCTCCCACCTGGCCCGTCTTGAATGCTCCCTTCACTTAGGAGATTGAGAGAAGGGCCTTCCACGACACTAGAGTTCTGTTAGGAGCTCAGGCTCTGGAGCCAGGCTGTCTGTGTATGAAGCCACCTCTGCACTTGGTAGCTCGTGCCTTTGCCACATCACTTAACCTGTGTGCCTTAGTTTCCTCCTTTGTAAAATGGTGACTTTGATGTATGGAGAGCACTGAGCACAGAAGCTGCAGGCAGGAAACACTCAGTGACTCAGCTTCCACCTGCATTCCCTGGTCCTCTGCCACACCTTCCTCCCCTGGATCACCAGAGAGAAGAGAGGCCTCTGACTCCTGGCCTTTGGCTTTCCCATCCCCAGGTGGAAAGTCAAAATCCTGGTCATCTCTAAGTTGTGGTATTGTGGATGGTTTTGCTTTCTTCTTTATATTTTTATTGTAACTCTATATTCCATTATAAGAAAGTATTTCTTTAATAAAGAATCCTTTCCTTTCTTTTTTTTTTACAAGGAAGAACCACTAGCAGAAAGATGTTAGAGAGTTATAAGGCTAGCCTGAAAATAAAATTTTTATCTGTTCTTACTTTGAATGGTCATCTGAGGAGCAAAAGAGTTGGGGAGAAACAGCTTCTCCTCACATTTTTACCTTCTCCTTTGGGCACTGGGGATTCTTAGTAACCTTCTGACCACTTACCTCATCTTCACAAGCCTTTCACAGTACATGCCAAGGTGCAACAGCTTGCTCTGGCTGCAGGTAGAATTACTGAGGAGGAAAGAAATGGAAATGCGCTCACGTTTTTCTCCTCCCTGCAGCTTGTCAGACAAGAACATCTGGTCAACTTAGCCAGTTCTTCAAATTCCTTTTGCTCCCACCTGTCTCTTTGTCCAGAAGAATCTTTGTGACTTAGACTTCAACTCCTGCTGGATGCCTGACGAGCTATAAAGTTATTTCATTAAAGGGATGGGACCTTCAGGTAGTCGGCCCTGCTTCCTCACGGGTGTGGAGAGTGTTATAGAAGCTAGCACTCTCAAGTTCTCAAAGAAGAAACATTTTGCTCCCTTCAAAGAATGAATAAGCCTCACCCCAAACTCCCCTAGATTATCAACCTGTCTTAAGTTAAGCTTGTTCTTGAAAAGTATGTAGTGCCCTCTGGTGCCCCTGTGACAGAGGAGAAGGGAATTGAACGTCACAACTTGCCTTTCTGCACAGCTCCATTGCACCTGGTTTCACCCATTCGTTTATTATTACCATGTGCATCTCACGTTTGCATCATGGAATAAACACAAATCCCCCTTCCTCTCTGTATGTTACAGCATTTTAATGAATTTGCGTTCACATGGCAATTCTGATGTTGCATGACTGTTGTTAAGGCTGGATTGTGCCCCTTTTTTGATGGGAACGACTGTAATTGTGCTCTCAGTTTAACCAGAGATTTTTATTTGTGTTTTCTCTCAAAGCATCAACGACAGCTTTCCTTGCCACTCACCCAGTCTAAATCATCTCCCAAAAGAGGATTTTTCAGGGAAGAAACGGATCACTTAATTAAAAACCTTCTGGGCAAGAGAATTAGCAAACTAATTAATTCTTCTGATGAGCTGCAAGACAACTTTCGAGAGTTCTATGACAGCTGGCATAGCAAGCCCACTGACTACCACGGCCTGCTGTTGCCTCACATCGAGGGGCCGGAGATCAAAGTCTGGGCCCAGCGCTACCTGCGTTGGATTCCAGAAGCCCAAATCCTGGGCGGTGGCAGAGTGGCCACCATGAGCAAACTCTTGGAAATGATGGAGGAAGTACAGAGTTTACAAGAGAAAATCGACGAGAGACACCACGGCCAGGTGGCCCTCCAGGCGGAGGCCTCCTCCCTGCTGCGGGCCTCTGCCCGGCTGTCCTCTCTGTTCCCTTTCGCTCTGCTTCAGCGACATTCCTCCAAGCCGGTCTTGCCCACCAGCGGCTGGAAAGCTCTGGGAGATGAAGAAGATTTGGCCAAACGCGAAGATGAGTCTGTGGATCTAGGGGATTTGTGACTCGTCTGTTCAGTGGTTGTGAAAGAGGAGTGCTGAAGCCTGGGACGGTAGTCAAACGCATCTGGTGTTTGGATTGGTGTGTCGGCTGAAGCACACTGCTGGGAGGGAGGGCCCGCCTCCAGTGCTCCACTGAGCGAGGCTGGGCCTTTGGGAAAAGAGCTGGTTCTCATTTTTTTTTTTTTTTGTGGTCCTGAAAGACTATGCAATTAAAATCATATCTCTAGTATTATTAATTGAAAGTAACTACTACTTGACCCATAATGGAATGGTGGCCGTTGTCTGATGCGTGCGTATCATACAGAACCCGCAGTCGCCTGTTTACTACTAGAAAGGGCTTTGGTAAGATGTTCTTGGACTCGATACTTTCTTCAGAGCTTTTCTGTGCCAAGATAATTTATCCAATCATGGGGAGTAGTGTCTCTCTAACCCATCTGAGTTTGGAGCGAGTTGTGCTTTATGTGACGTGTGCATGGTGAATTGAAAGATTCGAATAGAGGTATTAAGATGTGTGGAATTCATTTAAACAAACCATAGAATTTTTCCTTTCTACGTCCTCTTCCCCATAAAAGGCTGGGGAAACTCCACCCAGGTCACCCATCCTGCCGTG
Source organism: Equus caballus (assembly GCF_041296265.1). Taxonomy (NCBI): domain Eukaryota; kingdom Metazoa; phylum Chordata; class Mammalia; order Perissodactyla; family Equidae; genus Equus; species Equus caballus. The sequence goes on from NC_091704.1 coordinate 46,909,184, forward strand.
TCAGACCATCCTCCCTCCTGCGTAGACTGTGTCACTTTTCGGAGTGGATGCGTTAGCCAACCCCACCGCCCTTTGGCGCGTGCTGACAGCTCCAGGTCTTTCTCTGGCCCGCTCCTTACCCCTGGCCGCCATCCCTCTGCTCCCCATCTTGGTGCACATAGTCCCAGGATCCTGCTACTAAACCTGTTGGTCGAACTGGGGGAATCTCTGGTTTGCCCAGACCAGCTTCTGTTCTCTCGGAGGCTCGCAGTGTGTGAAAGCAATTGCTGTGCCTTTTTCTAACAGCGTGCCGAGGCTTCGGGGCATTTGTGACCAGTCCTCTGCAGCAGCCCCTCACATGGTTGCCTCGAATTCTCTCTTACCCTCCAGACTAATGAGTAGCGTCGCTTTTGAACGTGGCTTCGTAGGGAAGCAGTTAAGCGTAAATGTCAGAAGTGACAGTTATCACATAGTACCTCAGCGATTTAAAAAGCCATAGAAGAAACTTGACTATGCCTGGTGACCTTCTTGGATCTGCTGTCTAGATGATATCTATTTTTAAATGCGGGAAAGTACACTTTGTAAGGACCAGTTTTTTCATTCTTAGTGGAACCTTGTTAAATCTCGCAAAAGGAAGGGAAAAAAAATCTCACGTTAGAATGTTTCCTATGGAATGTTTGCCTTTTATATCTCCCTTTCTTCTCCGTATAGATCCCAATTTGAATATAACATGTTTAGAAAAACTTTCAGTTGCTCAAGGGCAAGAAGAAATTTTGAAACTGTTAACAAAGAAGTTTCTCAGTTTGCACTGAATCATCTTTTGTACGTACAAGAAATTGCTTTGCTCTTCTCCGCGCTCCATGTCACACAGGAGCTGGGTTGGTCTGTCAAGATGACAGGGGCTGCGGGGGGGCCAGGATCCTGCACTGGGCCAGCCCGTGTCCGGTCTCAATTGCCTCAAGAGTCTCAGCAGTGAGGTGAGTGTTAGGCTTGCGGTAGGGAACTTCGGAGTACACTAGTTCACTAGCTACCTTCACGCACATTCTGTGGGCCTTCTTAAACTAGCACTAACCTCCACTCACTTCTCCACCCCGTTGCCTCCCCAATACACTATGGAGCTGACTATTTTTGTTACCGTATTATAACGTGAATATTTATACAGTAGCCTCTTCAGTCTTAGGATCTTAGTAATTTTCATTCCAAAAATGCCCGGTGTGATGCTTTACACTCCACAAAGTATGGTTTAAAGGCACAAGGTCATGGCCTTTGTCATAGCAGTTGAATGTGCATTGAAATATTTTTCTATGATTTTTTTTTAATTACAATAGAAAAATAAGTAAGCTGTTGTAACATGTAAGGTCATGGCAATTTATGTATTTATATTTGAAATCAGATTTCTATAAACTTGTATTTGTGTACAGAGTTCTCAGTGGGTTTATATATTGTGACATTTATATTCAAGATTGAGACGTGGATTATGCTTAACAGGAAAAGCTGAAATGAGACCATTTACTTTGTTTAAAATGCTGCACTGTGCAAGTTTGGAAATGTACATTAATTTACTGTATATAATATCTTGAGTTTGTTTATACCTCCAAGTTTTTACACTGAAGATAAATTACCTTTAATTACATTCAAAACTTTTTTTTAAAGGGAATAAGCTGTTGGGCTAAGTCTGTATAAATGTGCTTTTTATTTTCTGGATGTACAATGAAAGTTTATACTTGTATCTCACTGCGTCATATCTGATTGCAGAAATTAAAGCACAATTTACAAGCAGTGCTGTATCTGGTGTGGTTGATAAAGCACATGGAGTGATTACTTTCATTCCTTCAGGAAATGTTTTTAAGCGTGTCCCGGGTGCCAGGCAGTGTCCTAGGAGATGTGAGCAGGTCAAAGCTCTGCTCTCTTGGAGCTTTCTTGTGCGCGGGCGCGTGCGTGCGTGTGTGTGTGTGCGCGCATGTGGGTGGTTGGGTGGTTGGTTGGTAGTGGGAAATCAATAAACAAATATTTAAAATTTCAGGTGGTGATAAAATGCTGTGAAGAAAAATGAAATAAGGTGTGAGCCCTGTAAGGGTGACTAAAGGAAAAGGGTTTTTAAAATCCCTAGAATTAAGTATTACTGCCTCTGCTTTTATAGGGGTACATAAAATGAGAATTCTACTGTTTTGTCACTGGAAGAGATCTGTGCGCAGTTAAGCCATGAAAGAGAAAAGGGGTTGTTTTTTCCTTCCAGAGAAGATAAGCAAGCTAGCACTGAGTGAGTTGGGGTTTGAGGAGAGGATTTCGTTTTGTTTAACACTAGTGACAAATAGAAATGGCAAGCAGTAGGATATATTGAAGTATATGAGGAAGCCATTTGGTGTAAACCCAATTCGGCCTGACTTTGTTTTTCCAAAAGAGCCTGACGTGGCCATCGAGCATGCATTGTATATCTGCTTTAAACGTTTACCATGGCAAGAACAAATCGCCTTAAGATAAAGGTGCAATTTCCCCCCACATTGGCATTTCCTTAAGGATAAGCATCCTTCCTTAGGCTAGGAACTGACTGCTGCGCTCACCTTTGACCACCCAAACAACAGACCTGCCATGCCACCCTGCTGTGTCCACCAAGACAGCAGACCTACCTGCTCTGTCCATCAAGCGCTGTGCCGACAGAGCAGTCTTGTGACTATTGTGGGAGGGACATTTCAATCATATGTGAAACAACCTGTTTGGGGGTATATAACCACTCTGTATACCTCACTTCTTTGGTGCCCTTTCTTCCTTCGGGAAGAAAGGCCCTGGGCCATGGTCCTCACGTTTTAGCTCAGAATAAACTCACCCAAATTTTCATCTATAGATTAGTTATGGATTATTTTCGACACTAGATTGAGACCTGTCGCTTGTGTTTCTTGGGAGAAAGTCCATTTCTTTAACCTTTCCTCCTGGCAGCCCTCTCCTTTCCGTCAGGACGAGAGAAGGCGTCCCCCTCCTCTGCCTGCCCCCACTGTATGGCACAAAGCCAGCTCTGAGACATCACTGGAACTTAAGTCCTCACTGCTACCACATTCTTTCACATGTTGCAGTTCTTTGATATTTGTATTAAATTCCCAAGTAGTCCTTATGACCCTATAGATGAGCAGACTCTAGTCCTGTTTTCCATATTTAACGGCTCTTGACCCTTTGGTGGCCTCAGCTGTCTTGTTTCTGATTTTGCCTGTTTCCAGGTGTGGATGGGGGTAGGGTAAGAGTAAGGCAGGGGCGAGGGGGTAGGGGGCACTTCTGTGCCCTCGTGTCACCTACTGTCCTGGAAGGGGCAGCAGGGGCAGCAGGAGCCTCCACTACAGCCTGTTTTCTGAGCTCCTCCTGTGATGGTGGTCAAAGTTACTCAACCAGGAGAGTCTCCTCAGCCATGCTGCTGCCCACTGGGGCTCTCGGGCATCTATGAAGCTGACCCTGGGGCAGGACCCCTGCTTCGCCCCACAGGAGGGTCAAGGTCTCTAGTGACCATGGCCTTCCACAGATGCCCTCCCAACAACCTCCCCAACACACACAGCCAGTGTATATACTGCCCTTAAAAGAAGATTAGGATGGGGGCCGTGCATTCCCGTATAACCAGGGATGTGTGCAAGTGTTTACACTTGAGTGTGTGGACAAACAGGCCAGCCGTGGGCAATGCAAAATGCCTGTTTCAAATGCCGTTTATATACTCAAGAGGAAAGGAATTTGTTGGAGTGGTGGTTTTGTGTCTTTAAAAACACAAACATCTCAGCCTGTTTTGTGGTTCAGGCACAGGTTCTTTTTTCTTCTTAATCCTTCTGTTGCATTGTCTGCCTTTAGCAATTGAAGGATATGAAGTGTATAATCACGTGGAAATACACACAGTAAGCTTTTTGGCCTTCTTTAAAAAGAAACACTACAGTTTTGCTAACCAGTCTAGTTTTTGTTAAGCAGTTACTATTTTTTAAATTTAGATTTGAGTATTACTTTTACTAACGGCTGTGTGGCTTTTTTTTTTTTTTTTTTTTTTGAAATCTTGACTGGAAGACTTTTTAAATTATCATCTTCGCAGAGGTCTGGGGCCAGGTGAATGTAGTGCTCATTTGTCACCAGCACTGAAAGGACAGAACATGTGCTCATTCCTGAGTGGGAAGGAATGCGGATGGGCCACATTTTATTCCTCTCACTGACCCTGAGGACTGCCGCTTGAAATGCTACTGCAGTAGCCTCAAGGAGAACTGAACACAGCCCTTCCCCAAACTATGTGGGGTGGAAAACCATCAGTAGACTTTGCCTGGAGTAGGGGCAGGGATGGGCTGGGAAGGGCCATGAGGGAATGTTCTGGAATGATGGTGGCATTCTGTATCTTGATAAGGGTTTGGGTTATACAGGTGTATGCCACAACTCAGCAAACATACATTTAAGATTTGTACATTTTATTGTATTTAACTTTTACATTAAAAGAAAATACTAAGCAAATATTGAACTCTAGTTAATGATATTCCCACAAATTATTTACGAGGATGTGGACTGTTGTCTGCAGTTTACTTTGAATGGCACCAACAATCAGATGGATTAATGGATGGATGGAGGGATGGGCATGGCTAGATATATGATAAATCAAGTAAAACACCAGTGAGATGATCAAGAGCTCGGCACATGGGAGCATAGGTCTCCACATAACATCCTTTAAACTGCTATGTTGAAAACTTTTCATAATAAATTGTTGGAAAAAAGTCTTAAATCCTTCAAGAATTATTTATAAACACGAAAAAGGGGGCTGGCCCAGTGACGCAGCAGTTAAGTTCACGCGTTCCGCTTCTCGGCATCCCGGGATTCGCAGGTTCGGATCCCAAGTGCAGACATGGCACCACTTGGCAAAAGCCATGCTGTGGCAGGCGTCTCACGTATAAGGTGGAGGAAGATGGGCATGGCTGTTAGCTCAGGGCCTGTCTTCCTCAGCAAAAAGAGGAGGATTGGCAGTAGTTAGCTCAGGGCTAATCTTCCTCAAAAAAAAAAAAAAAACCACAAAAGTATAGGGAGTACATCAGTCCCTTATGGGAAAGAGAAATCCTGTCCTTAGCAAACTACCTGGCCAGCGCAAGGATATAATGGAACTTGGAGAAGGAACTAGACCGTTTATGTTCCCCATCCCGTCTTTCATCCCCCTTTTCCATTTCCGTTGTCTTTCTGCGTCATCATTTTCTCTTGCCTGGATTGTTATTATAAGCTCCTTTCTCTGCCTTTGGTCCCTTTCCTCTTGCTATGTAGCTCATAAACTGCTGCCGATGAATCTTCCTAAAGTAGTCATGTCATTGTTTGGCTCGAAAACTTTTTAATAGATGCATCCATTAAATGGACGGATGCAGTAACTTAAGTCAAAAAGAGGAATTGTGTGTGTGTGAAGGTTGAGGTCATAGATGCTGTTGGATCTCAGTACCTGAAACCCGTGGAGTCTTTTCGGAGTGGTATTTGCTGCTCTTGCTCTGCACAACCACTTTCTCATCTTTCCAGTCAATGAAATGGGACGAAACTTCCACAGGAACGCTTTTTTTTTTAAGAGACAGTCAGATTGAAGCTGGAATCTTGGTCCTCATTCCAAATTCTGGGGGAAGAGAGTCTGCGCCAGCCAGCTTTGAGGCAAGGTCTTCACGTCGCACTAGAGCTGTTCCCACTCGCTCTGAGTCATGTATGCATGGCTTCCTAGTGCCCAGTGCAAAAGACTTGCCCAGTGCAAAGACTGACGGCTACTAACTGCTCACTATTTGTGACGCAGTCATCTTTCTGGCAGATCCTCAAAGTTTGTAACAATATGAATGTCACATTTTTGTATTTCTCTAAATTAACGCTGGCACGGGCCCCCATCAGAGGCCGTGTAGTGCAGTGGTTAAAGATCTGAGCTCTCTGGAGCCAGACTGCCTGAGTCTGAACCCCTGCTTTGCAACTTAGGAACTGTGGGACTTGGGCAAAGGAGTTAGCATCCCTCTGTCTCAGTTTCCTCATCTGTAAAATGGCAGTGTTCATAGAACTCAGCTCACTGGAGTGTTGGAAGGTTAAAGATAAGTTCCTTCTAAGTGCCCATCACATAGTAAATGCTCAATAAATGTTAACTGTTATGGTGTATGTGGTCTTTCAAATACTTCATGTAAACAGAGGGATTGGTGTGCGTAGATTAACTTTATTCTCCACCCCAGGAGCAGTTAGCATTTGAAATACCCTAAACAGGGAATCCAAGTTTCAAAGGTGGCTGTATAAGCACTTTAAATGTTTTCAAAATCTACCCCTGAGGGTTTGTTGAGCAGCACAAGGAATATTAAAAATCATCTTTCATGGGCCCCCCGGTGGCGCAGCAGTTAAGTGCGCACGTGCCAGTTCAGTGGCCCGGGTTTCGCCAGTTCGGATCCCGGGTGTGGACATGGCACCACTTGGCAAAAGCCATGCTGTGGTAGGCGTCCCACATATAAAGTAGAGGAAGATGGGCATGGATGTTAGCTCAGGGCCAGTCTTCCTCAGCAAAAAGAGGAGGCTTGGCAGCAGATGTTAGCTCAGGGCTAGTCTTCCTCAAAAAAAAAAAAATCAGCTTTCAATGGTGAAATGAGTAAGTACTTGAGAGATGTGGTTGGCTGGAAATGGCGTTGAGGCCCCATCCTCAGACCTACAAGATATAAATATCCATCAAGTCCAGCAGTGTACACACTTTGGAGCAGAGCACGAGGTCTAAAAACTCCATTGGTCCTCCACATCACCTGATGGACCATAGGGTTAATTCGTTCTGCTCTCTCATTGCGTCTATCTTGGGAGTGAAACTTTGATGCAAAGTACTGGGTAGAGGCCTGAGCACAGAGAGAGGGTCTTCCCCCACAACCTAAGAACAGGAAATACGATTCTTTGGTGCTATTAATAAATATTCACACATCTGGTAGACTTGGTCCAAGGCTGGCTTTCATTGTATATCACCATCTGCTAAAGAGGTTGTAGTGATGGTGGCAGAGAGCTATAGCCCCCGCTGACTTCTGACTTCCAGAAGCTACTGCCATTTACCAGAAGAACGTCACAATTGCTGAATGGCCAAATTGACTTAGGTCAATTCATGACATCCCCCCAGATTTACTGGAAATTCAGTCATTATATATAGTTAGATTTACTGGATATTCAGTCGTAGTTACCGAGCTAGAGGGACTCCTCCTTCATTCTTTAGAGCTCTCTGGGAGTCTTAGGGTATATGAAGTCTGTCTATGACCTTCAGTCCATCTTGGCTGCTGCCTAAGGTCTGTCCATCTTAGTTTGCATTCCCCTGGTAGCCGACTCTGAGACGAAGATTGGGGTGCAAGTAGTTTATTTGGCCAGGGATCCAGGCAGCTCTGAACAAGTGGGAAAGTAGGACAGGAGGGAAAACAGTCGAGTGCATTAAAAGCAAGGTATCGCTGTGGGCAGCAGGGGCTCAGTCCTGCTGAGGACCCTCCGAGAGATCATATGAATTTGGGGGAACCTCTCTCATCTCGCCTTTCTCACTCAGCATCGTCCTGTGGATAGAAGTTCCTCTAAATCAGGTGGTAGAGTTCCAGTGCGTCCTTCCCTAACAGCGCTCAGACAGCGTCACAGCAGGCTGTGCAGCCGCCCCTTCAAGCCCCTTCCTTGCTGAAGCTTTTGGCTCTCACCGACCTCAAGATCACTTCCCCGATTTCTCCCCAGCTTCCAAATGTGGGACCGTCTGTGCCTGCCGTCTTCATAAAGGGGTGCTATTTCTGTATCCTCAGAGCCTGTGAGCATGTATGAATACCCTTCCTTTTTCTACCAGGAGGCTGAGTTTCATCCCGCCTCAGAGCCTCTGGTCACAGGGCCTGATTTCCCAGAATTCTTGAACATTCGACCCACCCTGTGCCTTGCCTCACAGGAAATGGCAAAATTAACCAGACGATTATGGGATTCAATCCTTACTGTAAAGTTGAAATTTTTATAAAATAAAATCAAATAAAAATAATTGCAGTGTTTTCCATTCACATAGCACCGCTACGTTCGTTATCCGATTTCAAGAACCCCTGCCAACCCTTTGAAACGCAGTGACATCCTCAAACGAGCAGCCCCACCTGAAGGTCCTCCACACAACGGAGCGCTGGGAAAGGACACGAAGAATTCAAGAAATAAATGTTTTGTGATTTTTTTTAAAAAAATGAGTTAAAAGCCAAGAAATTAAACAGCCTCTGTTTATAGTAGGTGGTAAGACAAACGTAACATAACACATACCATATCCTGCCTTTGCGTGGCCCTTTTGATGTATAGTTCTGTGTGAGGAGATTCAAAATTTGTCGGTTTTCTTCGCAAGAGCATAACACATGCCGGGGAATAAGGGCTCAGTGTGCTGTCAGGACAAGGAGAACCTATCCCGGACTGACTCAGGCAGAAAGGAGCCAAGTTGTCCAGACAAAGGGCAACTTAGACACGCGAATTCCAGCATGACGCTCACGGCTGCTCAGTCCAGAGGACAGTCCTGTGGCTTGTCCCAACCGCCCAGTTTTGGCCACCTCTCTACTTAGACCGGGTGGTTGAGGGTATCTGTGACTCACAGAGAGCACAGGCTGAGTAGAAGGAAGCTGTCCTCCAGCTGTGAGTTTCTTTTTTTTTTTATTTTTGGTAACAGCTTTATTGAGATGTAATTCACATACCATACAATTCACCCATTTAAGGAGTACAATACAGTAGTTTTCACATGTTCACAGTTGTGCAGCCATCACCACAATCAATTATAGAACATTTTCCTCAACTCAAAAAGAAGCCCATACTCTATTTATTTTTATTTTTTTGCTGAGGAAGATTCACCCTGAGCTAACATCTATGCCAGTCTTCCTCCATTTTGTATGTGGGATGCCTCTACAGCATGGCCATGCTGAAGGCTGTGGTGTAGGTCGCACCCAGGATTTGAACCCAGGCTACTGAAGCAGAGCGTGCCAAAATTAACCACTTGGCCACGGGGCGGCCCCTAAACCCATACTCTTTGCCTATCAGTCCCCAACCCCTCATGTTCCCCCAGCCTTAGGCAACCACTAATCTATCTGTCTCTATATATTTGCTTATTCTGGATATTTCATATAAATGGAATCACGTATGTGGTCTTCTGTAATTGCTTTTTCCACTTCCTCCACCAGCATCGTGTTTTCAAGGTTCATCCACATTGTAGCATGTATCAGAACTTCGTTCATTTGGATGGCCTCATAATCACCTCTTGTATGTATATACCACATTTGGTTTATCCGTTCTTCAGTCTGGGCATTTGGATTGTTTCCATCTTTGGCTATTATGAATAGCGCTGTTATGAACATTTGTGTGCGAGTTTTTGTGTGGACGCATGTTTTCGTTTCTCTTGGGTATGTATCGAGGAGTGGAACGTCTGGGTCAAATAGTAGCTCTTTGTTTAACATGTTGAGGAACTGTTAGACTGTTTTCCGAAGTGGCTGCACCATTTTATATTCCCATGAGCAATGCCTGAGGCTTCCGATTTCTCCACGTCTCACCAGCACTTGTTAGTATCTGATTTTTGATTCTGTCTGTCCTAGTGGGTGTGACGTGGTATCCTTTGTATTTTTTATTTGCATTTCCCTAGTGACTGACTAAAGATATTGAGCATCTTTTCATGGGCTTGTTGGCCATTCGTCTATCTTCCTTGGAGTTGGAGAAATGTCTATTCAGATCCTTTGTTTATTTTTTAACCACGTGGTCTTTTTGAGTTGAGTTCTTTGTATATTCTAGATACAAGTCCCTTATCAGACATATGCTTTGAAAATATTCTCCTATTCTGTAGATTGGTTTTTTTTTTCACATTCTTTTTTTTTTCCCCCCAAAGATTGGCACCTGGGCTAACAACTGTTGCCAATCTTTTTTTTTTTTCTGCTTTATCTCCCCAAACCCCCCCTGTACATAGCTGTATATCTTAGTTGCAGGTCCTTCTAGCTGTGGGATGTGGGACGCTGCCTCAACGTGGCCTGACAAGCAGTGCCATGTCTGCACCCAGGATCCGAACACTGGGCTTGCCGCAGCGGAGCGAGCTAACTTAACCACTCGGCCACGGAGCCGGCCCCTTTTTCACATTCTTGATGTAGCTTTGCAGCACAAAGGTTTAATTTTGATGAAGTCCAATTTACTTATTTTTCTTTTGTTGTTTGTTTTTGGTGTATCATATCTAGGAATCCATTGCCAAATCCAAGATCACAAAGATTTACCCTTATGTTTTCTTATAAGAGTTTTACAGTTTTAGCTCTTAAAATTTGGATCTTTGATCCATTTGAGTTAATTTTTATATATGGTGTGAGGTAAGGGTCCAACTTCATTCTATTCCGTGTGGATATCCATGTGAGTTTCTTTTTGAGGCCTCTCTTCCATTCTAGATGCTGGCAGTTGAGGCTCATGGTAGCTAGAGGCATCCTGTGGGATACAGAAATGGTGTGCCCAGGCATTGTAACCAAGCTATCTAATTTTGACCCAGTAAATACATGTTGAAGAAACTAATTCAGGAGGAGATGAATTTAGACAATTTGGTCTCAGATTTGTTATATTATTATAAAAGACCGGCTTTATTATTTGTGAATAGAGCCATCACTGAAGATTAAATGGGCAGTTTTGCTAATAGAGGAGATAGGAAGGAAAACCCTCCCTAGCTCTGTGACGCTAGCTCTAATAGCATTGTTCAGAGAGGTTATGGCTCCTTGTCCACACTCCCCATCACCCCTGGCTTCGCATTGCCTTTATCCCACCATTTTTCCCTCTGTCCCTCCTGTTACAGTGGAAGACTGGCCTTCTTCTTCTTCTTCTTTTTATTTTGTGAAAAAGATTGGCCCTGAGCTAACATCTATTGCCAATATCCCTCTTTTTGCTTGAGGAAGATTGTTGCTTGGCTAACATCTGTACCAATCCTCCTCCAATTTTGTATGTGGGATGCCACCACCTCAGCATGTCCTGATGAGCAGTGTGTAGGTCTGCGCCCAGGATCTGACCCAGCAAACCCTGGGCTGCTAAAGCAGAGCACATGAACTTAACCACTACGCCACCAGACTGGCCTCCTTGGCCTTCTTCTGTCTGTGTGGCGTCCCTGCACCTGTGCCCTGGCTGCCATCACCTGTTATCTCTCAGGAACCTTTGTTCTCTATTATCTTCTGTCTCCCTGGGCCTTTAGTCATTACTGACCCTGCCCATCACTGTTTCAATGAGCCCTACTCTAGCTTATCTCAAAACAAACAAAACCGGTGCCTTGATCCTATTTTCCTCCTCAAACTATGTTCCCCACCCCATGCCCTGCCCTCTACCAGCCAGCTGAACTTCTTGAAAGAGTCATCTTCATTTAGGTTTTCGCTGTCCCGCCTCGCACTCCTCAGTCCGCTCCAATCTTCTGAGCCCATTCTCCCAAGGCCCCAGTGAGTTCCAAGCCACAAAACCCAAAGGACACTTTTCAGTTCTCATCTTGTCTATCAGTTGGGACTGAGCATGACAAGCCAAGAAGAAGGAGAGAATGGACTTTGGGAAGACTACCGTCAACATCTGCCTGACCTCGCTTGGCCCCTTCATTGGTTAGAACTATGGGCATTTCCTCCTTCTTGAAAGAGTTTCTTCCCTCGGGCTTGATGATGTTCTACTTTCTTAGTTTCCTTCCTACCCCTCTGGCTGTTCCTTCTTAGCCTCCGTGGGAGAAATTCTTTATTCTACCCTCCTTAGGTCTCTTCTCACTCAACGCTCTTCCTGGGTGATGCTATTTATTCTTATGGCTTTAATTACCTTGTAGACACAAATGACTGCTGAATCTTTATCTCCTTCTTTAACCCATATATGTATCAAGACTTGAATGTCTGCAAAGCACTGAAAATTCAACATGTCCAAAATTAAACTTGTTTTATTCTTTCCAAACTTGCTTCTCCTTCAGAATTCTGTCTTAATAAAATGACTGTACCATTCACTCAGTTGTCCAAACTAGAAAGCTGGGAGCTGTTCTAGATCTTGTTTCCCCTTACTCCCTGGCTCTGATTAACTCCAAAGGTCCAGTGACTCTTCTCTTCTGAGCCCTTCAACTTCTCTGCATCCCCACTGTCACTACTCTGGTCTTAACCAGCATGGGCAGTCACCTGGAATCCTCTATCAATGTCTCTGATCTCATTTTTCCACCTGTTTCTCTCCAATCTGATCCCCACTGTGCAGCCTGAATCTTTCTAAAATGCCATTCAGATCAGGTCACTTACTCACATACAATTCTTTAAGGCCTTCTCATTGCCTTAGAATAAAGATGCAAATCCTTACCCCTCATACAGGCGCTCCATGACCTGGCCCCTGCCAGCCTCCACATGGTAAAATCAACGATCAGAAAAGGTCTGAGAAAGAATCCCAGGACAGAAGACATGAACACATTGTTTAGCAGTCCATTTGAAGGCATGTAAAGCTGCTCTCATGCTAAGACAATTTAATCAGGCCTTGGCTATGACCTGCATACTTTATTGCAACTTTTGTATTAACTTAATGCTAGTTTTATTATGAAATATTTTATCTATTCTGAAACCTTATCTAGGATTAATTTGCGTCTCTTTTCTCTTGCAGTAAGTAACAAGAGGGAAATCTGAAATACCTATTTGTTAACTGGATGTTACATATAAATATTTGAGTATTTTAAAAGCGGTCCATGACAACTCAGTAGCAAAAAAACTAATAACCCAATTAAAAAATGGGCAAAGGACTGGAATAGACGTTTCTCCAGAGAAGACTTATACATGGCCAACAAGTGTATGAATAGGTGTGCAGTGTCACTAATCATCAAGGAAATGCAAATCAAAACCACAAAGAGATGCCTCACACCTGTCAGGATAACTGTTGTCAAAAAAACAAAGACAACAGGTGTTGGTGAAAATGTGGTGAAATTGGAATCCTTGCACACTGTTGGTGGAAATGAAAAATGGTACAGCTACTGTGGAAAACAGTACGGGTTTTCCTCAAAAAAATAAAAATAGAGGGGGCTGGCCCCGTGGCCGAGTGGTTAAGTTCGCGCACTCCGCTGCAGGCAGCCCAGTGTTTCGTTGGTTCGAATCCTGGGCGCGGACATGGCACTGCTCATCAGACCACGCTGAGGCAGCGTCCCACATGCCACAACTAGAAGAACCCACAACGAAGAATACACAACTATGTACCGGGGGGGCTTTGGGGAGAAAAAGGAAAAAATAAAATCTTTAAAAATAAAAAAATAAATAAATAAATAAAAATAGAGCTACCATATGATTTAGCAATCCTGCTTCTGAGTATCCAAAAGAATTGAAGTCAGGATCATGCAGAGATATTGGCACCTATGTTCATTGCCGCATTATTCACAATAGCCAAGCTGTGGAAAGACTCTAAATGTCTGTTGACAGATGAACGAACTAAAATGCTATTCAGCCTTAAAAAGAGAAGGAAATTCTGCAATACGGATATGACAGTAAGGATGAATGTTGAGGACATAATGCTAAGTGAAATAAGCCAGTCCCAGCAAGACAAATACTTAGATGAGGCATCTAAAATAGTCACAGTCATAGAATTTGAGTGGAATGGTGGTTGCCAGGCGCTGGGGGGAGGGAGAGATGGGGAGTTTCTAATCAATGGACGGAAAGTTTCAGTGAAGCAAGATGAGTAAGCTCTAGAGATCTGCGGTACAACATGGTACCTACAGTCAACAGTGCTGAACGGGGTACTTAAAAATTTGTTAGGAGAGTAGAACTCATGTTGTGTTCTTGCCACAAAAAAAAGTAGTCCGCCTAACATGCGCAGCACGATGCCTGTTGGATAGTGAGTGCTCAGTGAATGTTGACTGTCCTGTTCTTTTCTAGAACTGCTTCCCTGTGTTTGGCTAAATGGTGAAGGGCTTTTACCAATCATCAGGTTTCCAAGGACGTGACTTTATGCCGTGGCCTTATTCTTTCTCCCGTTTCACAGAAATCAGTAAATCTCCCCTCCCTCTTAACAGACGTCCTTCTTTCCTGTTAATTACATCATGGATCGTGTGCTCAGAAATGGATCAAATCAAACTGAATTCTTCTTTGCACTCATACCACATGAATATATTTATTAAAATCTCATGAACGTGAAATTGTCATAGCGTCATGAAAATGATATTTTTGAAAAATATATTGACGCAAGAAAATGCCCACAATATAATCCTTAAGTGAAAAAAGCATGAATTTAAAACTCCTGTCAAAATTCTAATTTTGGGGCCGGCCTGGTGGCGCAGCGGTTAAGTGCACACATTCCGCTTTGGCGGCCTGGGGTTTGCTGGTTCAGACCTTGGGTGCAGACATGGCACTGCTTGGCAAGCCATGCTGTGGTACGCATCCCACATATAAAGTAGAGGAAGATGGGCACGATGTTAGCTCAGGGCCAGTCTTCCTCAGCAAAAAGAGGAGGATTGGCAGTACTTGACTCAGGGCTAATCTTCCTCAAAAAAAAGAAATCTAATTTCATTTACGTAGATGCATAGAAAAGTGGCAGGAAAAATATTCCAAAATGTTAGGAGAAATTCTCTCAAAGTAGTAGAATTATTGGTCATTTTCTGTTTTCGTTATCTTTTAAAAAATTTGACATTTGTTTCTATAATGAACTTGTGAATTAGTTAGGTTTTCCCCTCTTTGGTTGCCAGGGACAGAAACCCAAGTCAAATACACTTTACCCAAAGGGGCAAGGTATCATGAGGATCCTGTTCTGTCTCAGGAACGCAATGACAGGAAAGCAGCCAGACCTCAGCAATTACTGGAAGCAGAAATGCAAATACAGCCTGTGTTCTTTCTCCATCTCAGTGGCTTTTTCTCAGTGTGTCTGCTTCGTTTCCTCCCTACTTTCTCTCTGGACCAATTTTCTCTGGTCTGAGTGAGAGAAAATATGGTCCTTGAAAGCCCCTGACTTCATAGTTTATGGTCCTGGGATTCTTGAGAAAGACTAGAATTCACCTGTTTCTAGATCCAACTTTCCAGGTAAGGATTGAAAGTGTCCCAGCTCGGATAAGTGCGCCACCCTGGACCACTCACCTGCAGACGGGGCAGAATCACGGTGCACTAACATGGTGCCCTCTGTGGTAATCATGTGGATGGAGTGTGTGTGTGTGTGTAGCCCGGGGTTGGGGCGGGGGGGAGAGACTGAAGAGAAGAATACTAGGCAGTTGTTTCCAGAAGGAAAGGAGCTCTGTATTTACAAAGCAATAATCTTCACAACAATATAGCATTTTATTAAAATTAGAAAAAAGGATATGTTATTTTTTAAATCTCATAAATTCTTTTCAGTAACTCATAAATCAGCGCTGACTTATCCCTTTCATTTTCAAACAGCTTAAACTCATTCTCTACTAGCTATCTCAGAAATTCTTTCTACTAGTCATTAACCCATAAAATGTAGATTATCTGCTTCAACTCTGTCATTTTAGAGAGGATAAACTCAAGCCTAGAGGGGTGACATGACTTGCTAAACTCCCCCCGGGGGTTTCGCAGAGCATCTGTTGGAACTTCTTGTCCATTGCATTTCTTCTCCCCTGCCAAACCACCCATCCTTCTTAAGTCCTCTCTACATCTGTGCTTGTGTCCCTCAGACTATTCAGAACAGAGTCCTGAAAGTATAGCAAACCTGACAGTCCGTGGCATTGGTACTCTATGCAGCTGCATTTCCTAGACCCAGGCACTCATGGGGAAACTTTGAGTCTTGTCCTGCATAATTAGTTCGAACTCAATGACATTCAGTAGAGCGTGGGTAGGGCAAAGAGCTTTCAAGGACATACTGGAGAGGAGATAGGCATGTTCTGAGGGAGCGGAGCCTCCTGCCTCCAAATGTTACATCGTTGATCTGGGAGTCTAAATACCTGAACACATCCAAACGAGATTGCTGTAAAAGGTTCCCCACCCCTACCCCATTATATATTTGTTTAAAAATATGCACACCATTGTATTAGTGGAAAGATACAGGGTGTGCTTGAAGTATGAATTGTCAGGACTGGTTTGACTAGTTTGGCCATATCGCATGGCCTAATCCATCTAATGGCAGGATGATAAGAACACTAATGGGCAGTATGGCAGGCAGGCTCTAAAATGGCTCCCAGTGGTCACATCCTTGTTAATCTTCTCTCCTGCAGTATGAGCTGGACTTAGTGACTCTCTTCTAACAACTAGGGTATGGCAAAAGTGATTAGATTATAAAAGATTGTGACTTACATCTCTCTCTCTCTCTCCTTTTCTCACATTTGGAGGCCTTGGTTTGGGGAAAGCAACCTGCCATTTTATGAGCTGTCCTATGGAGAGGTCCACATGGCAAGAAACTGACATCTTTGACTAAGAGCCACTGAGCACCTGAGGTCAGCCAACAGCCACATGAGTGATCTTGGATCAGCTCTTCCCCCTGTTGAACACTGAGGTGACTACAGCCCCACTAGAAACCCTGACTGCAGTCTTGTAAGAGACCCTGAGCCGGAGGACCCAGCCAAGCCATGCCCAGATTCCTGACCTACCGGAGCTATGAAATAACTTTAAAAATTTTGTTGTTTTAAGCTACTAAATTTGGGGATAATTCGTTAGGAAGCAATAGTTGGCTAATACACTCAGTCCAAGCTACGTCGTGTTGAGAACATGTCATAAATTTCATGACATAAAGGCTACTTGCTGCTGAGCTGAAGACATTCTAGGTGCACAAGCTAAAAGAGAAATTTCACGAGGAAACACCTCACAAGAGCTGGCAGATCTTTCTAAGAGAGCTGTGACTACCAAGCTGGTGTAAGTAATTTTGCCACCATCTGATTAGCAGATCACCAAGGATTTCCTAATAAAAACTGTTATATATTTTCACTTTTGGATGATGCTTTTGGGAACAAGGCTCTGTTTTTAGGAAATGGGTGTGCACTACAAGTTCTGATTTTTTTGGTCACTAAAATTAAGTAAATACTTATGAATCTAAATCACTGAACATTTAGGACAATGGATTTCCCCATTTTCAGCTAACATAGTTGTTTTTGATCCATGGTAGCATAATGTAGTGATCAATAGTACAGATTATGAACCCAAACTGCATAGGTTCCATTTGTGGCTCCATGAGTTACTAGCTCTGTGACTTTGAGAGTCATTTAATCTCTCTTTACCTCAGTTTCTCAGTCTGGAGAATGGGGATGATAGTGGTATCTACCTCACGGGGATTTTATGAGGATGGCGTGAGTTAATAAGTATAAAGCAATTCAAATGGTGTGTAGCATATAGTTAGTGCAATAACAGCATTTGCATGCTAGGAGGAGGCTGGAGAGGGCTCTGAGCGAACCAGTTTGCAGTATATGCCCCAGGAACGTTGCACCGTGATGTGAAAGTTACTGAAGGAAATGCTCCCCCTCTAAATGCCGGGCAGACTATGACCCAACAGTTTCTACAGGATATAAGCTGTGTTTTGTCTGATTCAAACTGTTGGAAAAATATGGTGGCTACTACTTTAAACAATTAATGGATGTGTGTTTTTCTCCGTGCAATGCTTTATTCCTACAGCATCAAAAAGGCCATTGCAAGTAGCAAAAGCAGGGCTCTGAAGAATTCGGGGCACACACATGCATTCCCACCCCAACCACTCTTGACTAAAGATCCTCTGGTTGGAAAGAGTCAGCGGAGAGCAAGGCTGGAGTCCAGCAGCCTGCTCCCTACCCCTAGTTCTTGAGTTCCTTGAATGTGTGCAGAAGAACGTTAGGACCCCACTCCCACAACACTGATTTGGGGAATCTGAAAGTAGAGGGGACCAATGTCCCTCCCTGTCTGTAGCCCTGGGAAGAGGACGTTTCATAGAACTCCCCAAGCCCATCGAGGGGCTGGTAGAGTGGACCAAATGGGAAGAGAGGCCCGAAGGAGTCTGGAGTGGCAGAGGAGAAGAGCAAGATAGTTCCCATGCTGCTGTGTACTGTTTGTCTATATTCATCTGTTGAAATCCTAATCCCCACTGTGATGTTATTGGGAGTGGGGGCCTTTGGGGGTGATTAGGTCATGAGGGTGGAGCCCTCATGATTGAGATTGGTTCCCTTATAAAAGAGACCAAAGAGAGCTCCCTCCCCACTTCCACCATGTGAGGACACAGCGAGAAGACTGCTGTGAAACCCAGAACCAGACGCTGAATCTGCTGGCGCCTTAATCTTGGATTTCCCAGCCTCCAGAACTGTGAGAAATAGATTTCTGTTGTTCGTAAATATCTCTGTTATATCAACCCAAATGGACTAAGACATGTACCCTCAAGAGAGGTCTGGGGAAGCTAAGAAAGAGGGTCAAGGGATCTGAGGGGTCTTGTGTAGGAAGGAGACACACAGTTGCAAAGGCCAGGATGGAGCCACCTTCTGTTCCCACGGTCACGTCTTTTTTTTTTTTGAGGAAGATTAGCCCTGAGCTAACATCTGTGCCCATCTTCCTCTACTTTATATGTGGGACGCCTCCCACAGCATGGCTTGCCAGGCGGTGCCATGTCTCTACCCGGGATCCGAACTGGGATCTGAAGGGGCCGCCGAGAAGTGGACCATGCGCTCTTAACCGCTGCACCACCGGGCCGGACCCCGTGGTCACATCTTGATCTGGTTTAAGATTATCTTCCCCTGGAGCCTAGATACAACTCTGGGAACAAGTGGGAAACTCCCACATAGACTGAGAATATCCTGAATTGACATTTCAGCCCAAATTAACCAGGATTAAGTTTTCAGACAAAGGCAGAAGGAAGGCTTTAGATAGAAATTAAGTCCAATTATAGATAGACAAGTTTATATCTCTGCACACCTAAATTTGTATCCTGTATAAGAAACTGGCCAGCTTTACTTAGTCATACAAGTTGAAATATGGTTTGAAAAAACATAAAATTATATCATGAAATTTTCATTACGTATGAGGTTAAAAAACTCAGATTAGCATTTCTTCATGAGGCCACCCCTACTGGCCTCATGCAAGGATTTGGTTCAAGGCTGGGTCAGCGGATATTTCCCTGAAATATCATCAACATTTCTAAACACACATTTCCACCCAATAACTGATCTCATTTACGGCAACAATCTCTCTTGAACTAACATTGGCATTTGTGAAATAAAGCAAAAAGTATTAGTCACAAGTGTAGCTGCTACTTGCAGGGCAAAATCAAGTAGCTGTGTGCTAATAAAAATTAATTCTCCAAATTTTACTTAACACATCAGTTATTTTTTAAGGTAACTTTTTTTATAATATTATATAAATTTCAGGTGTACATCATTATATTTCAACTTCTGTATAGACTACATCGTGTTCTCCACCAGACTCTAGTTTCCATCTGTCACGGTACAAATGTGACCCTTAACCCCTTTTGCTCTCTTCCCTTCCCCTCTGGTAACCACCAATCTATTCTCTGTATCTATGTGTTTGTTTGTGGATGTTGTCGCTTTATCTTCCATATACGAGTGAGATCATACAGCATTTGGCTTTCTCCATCTGACTTATTTCACTTAGCATAATACTCTCAAGGTCCATCCATGTTGTCACAAGTGGCAAGATTTCATCTTTTTTTTAATGGCTGAGTAGTATTCCATTATGTGTGTGTGTATATATATACTACATCTTCTTTATCCATTCCTCCATTGATGGGCACTTAGGTTGTTTCCAAGTCTTGGCTATTGTGAATAATGTTGCAATGAACATAGGAATGCATATATCTTTTTGAATTAGTATTTTTGTGTAGCTGGATCATATGATAGTTCTTTTTCTTTTTTTTTTTCCGAGGAAGATTAACCCTGAGCTAACTGCTGCCAATCCTCCTCTCTTTGCTGAGGAAGGCTGGCCCTGAGCTAACATCCATGCCCATCTTCCTCTACTTTATATGCTGGATGCCTACCACAGCATGGCGTGCCAAGCGGTGCCACGTCTGCACCTGGGATCCGAACCAGTGAACCCCGGGCCGCCGAAGCGGAAGGTGCGTACTTAACTGCTGTGCCACCGGGCTGGCCCCAATAGTTCTATTTTTAATTTTTTGAGGAATCTCCATACTGTTTTCCATAGTGACTGCACCAATTTACATTCCCACCAGCAGTGTACGAGGGTTCCCTTTTCTCCACATCTTCTCCAACACTTGTTATTTCTTGTCTTTTTAGTAATAGCCATTCTGACCGGTGTGAGGTGATATCTCATTGTGGTTTTGATTTGCATTTCCCTAATAATTAGTGATGTTGAACATCTTTTCATTTGCCTGTTGGCCATCTGTGTATCTCCTTTGGGAAAATGTCTGTTCATATCCTCTGTCCGTTATTTGGGTGGTTTGGTTTTTTGTTGTTGAGTTGTATGAGTTCTTTATATATTTTGGATATTAACCCCTTATTGGATATATGATTTGCAAATATCTTCTCCCAGTTGGTGGGTTGTCTTTTCATTTTGTTGATGGTTTCTGTTGCCGTGCGGAAGTTTTTTAGTTTGATGTAGTCCCATTTGTTTATTTTTTCTTTTGTTTCCCTTGCCTGAAGAGACATATGCAAAAAGATTCTGCTAAGATTGATATCAAAGAGTGTACTGCCTATGTTTTCTCCTAGGAATTTTATTGTTTCAGGTCTGATATTCAAGTCTTTAATCCATTTTGAGTTAATTTTTTTTTTGAAGATTGGCACCTGAGCTAACATCTATTGCCAATCTTCTTTTTTTTTTCATCCTTCTTCTTCTCTCCAACGCTCCCCCAGTACATAGTTGTATATTCTAGTTGTGAGTGTCTCTGGTTGTGCTACGTGCGACACCATCTCAGCATGGCCTGATGAGCAGTGCCATGTCTGCGCCCAGGATCCTAACTGGTGAACCCCAGGCGGCTGAAGTGGAGCACACGAACTTAACCACTCGGCCACAAGGCTGGCCCCTTGAGCTAATTTTTTTGTATGGTTTTAAGACAGTGGTCTATTTTCGTTCTTTTGCATGTGGCTGTCCAGTTTTCCCAGCACCACTTATCGAAGAGACTTTCCTTTCTCCATTGTATGTTCTTGGCACCTTTGTCAAAAATTAGCTGTCCATAAAAGCATGTATTTATTTCTGGGCACTCAACTCTATCCATTGATCTGTGTGTCTGTCTGTCTGCCAGTATCATGCTGTTTTGATTACCATAGCTTTGTGGTATAATCTGAAATCAGGGGTTGTGATGCCTCCAGCTTTGTTCTTTTTTCTCGGGAATGCTTTGACTTTTTGGGGTCTTTTCTGTTCTGTATAAATATTAGGATTTTTTGCTCTATTTCTGTGAAAAATGTCTTTGGGACTTTGATTGGGATGGCACTGAATCTGTAGATTGCTTTAGATAGTGTGGACATTTTAACGATGTTAATTCTTCCAATCCATGAGCAGGGAATCTCTTTCCATTTCTTTGTGTTTTCAATTTCTTTCAACAATGTTTTATAGTTTTCGGTGTACAGGTCTTTCACTTCCTTGGTTAAATTTATCCTTAGGTATTTTATTCTTTTTGTTGCAGTTGTAAATGGGATTGTGTTCTTGATTTCTCTTTCTGCTATTTCATTGTTAGCATATAAAAATGCAACTGACTTTTGCATGTTGATTTAGTACCCTGCAACTGTACTGTATTCATTTATTATTTCTAATAGTATTTTTGTGAATTCTTTAGGATTTTTGATAGATAAAATCATGTCATCTGCAAATAGTGACAGTTTTATTTTTTCCTTTCCAATTTGGATCCCTTTTATTTCTTTTACTTGCCTAATTTCTCTGGCTAGGACTTCCAATACTATGTTGAATAAGAGTGATAAAAGTGGGGATCCTTGTCTTGTTCCTATTCTTAGAAGGATAATGTTTTGTTTTTCCCCACTGGGTATGATGTTAGCTGTGGGTTTGTCATATATGGCCGTTATTATGTTGAGGCGCTTTCCTTCTATACCTATTTTATTCAGAGTTTTTATTATAAATGAATGCTGAATCTTGTCAAATGCTTTCTCTGCATCTATTGAGATGATCATGTGATTTTTATTCTTCATTTTGCTAATGTGGTGTATCACGTTGATTGATTTGTGGATGTTGAACCATCCTTGCATCCCTGGAGAGGACACTAGTTATCTCATTTTTACTCTTGATAGCAGAATTATTTTACATACTTGAATCAAGGAAAACTTTTATCTTTGCCTTCACCTTCCACATCCCGTAAGATCTTAAAATCCTTACAGCAGGGTAGCTCTGTTGGAGACAGAGCAGGTGGATTATTTTTAAGAGGTGGTAATCTGAGCGCTCAAAGTAGCCCTTCATTCATCCAATTAACCAACATTTTTCTAAAGAAGAAATACAAAAGGCCAATAAGCATATAAAAAGATGCTCAACATCACTAATCATTAGAGAAATATAAATCAAAACCACAGGGCTGGCCCAGTGGCGCAGCGGTTAAGTTCACACATTCCGCTTCTGCGGCCTGGGGTTCACCGGTTTGTATCCGGGCTGCGCCACTGGGCCAACCCCTATACATACCTTTTTAATCCAGCAATTTTATTTCTAGGACTTCATCCTGAAGAAATATATATATATATTTACACACATACATACATATACATATATACAAATTGGAACTATCCAATAATTGTATTTTGGTGAAATATTTATTCTTGGTGCATTTATACTGTGAAATGTTGTTACCTAGTGATAACCACCATTAATAGCTCGATGCTGGTTAACCCTAGGTAATAAAATGATCGGTGATTTTTTTTAACTTCTACAAGATAAAATTTTGTTGCATTTTTAGTTGTGTCCCGACAGGTGATTTTTAATATGTTCTTAACTTTTTGACGTTTCCTGAATTTTTCACAATGAGCATATATTGTTTTCATATTTGGAAGAAATGTCAAAAACTGTTTCTATTTTATTTTGGAACAAATAGAAATCAAAAATATAATCCCAAATAACCTGACAGAAAACCCAGAATTCAATCACAAGCAATGTCATTTCAGGTCATTCTAAATACTATTTTGTCTTTAAAGAGAATCAGAGCTCCGTGAGGGAATGGCAGAGTCCAAGGCTGGGGCAGGGAAGCACCAGACGAGCCAGGAACACAGAGCATCTTGATGTACCAGAAAGTAAGGAACTGTAAAAACAAACAAACAAAAAGAGATGGAGGTATGTCCGAAGGATACAGGAGCTAGTAGCTAGTTTGAAGGAGAGCCCACTGGCCAAGTCGAGGATAATTTTTGAGCTAAAAATAAATCAGGACAGTAAAGGATTATAACTTATTGAATAAAATAGGAATCAATCAATTCATACTGATAACAAATAAATAAGTAAGCAAATAGGGCTGAGGAAGGGAGATCTCTTCCTTACAGTGAAATATAGATGGATAAGTGTGGAGGGACGGGTGAAGTTGAAAAATCATCATTTTGCAACCATCATAGTAAAGAATGGTTTCAGCAAGAAATAACAGAGATTGCTAAATCTAGGGAGGGAACGTTTGATGAGGAACGGGATATTTACTCAATCCTAAAGTGTCTCTCCACAAATTGCTTGCTAGTTGTCAGGGAGACATAGTAACTACACAGTGGAGAAACCAGGCAACAGCTGGATCAGTAGATGAAAATTAACCAACAAGAGGCAGATTGACATGGTGTGCTTCCAAATATGATGCCCTGAGAAGAACGTAGCATCTCTTCTGTGGTATTCTTGCAGGGAACCCGTAACCTGAATCAAGTCATGAGGAAGCACCAGGCAAGTCCCACCGAACGTTCTACAAAACAACTGGTTTATGTTCTTCAAACATGTGAATGTAATGCAAGACGAAGACATAGTAAGGAACTGTTCCAGATTAAAGAAGATTAAAGACACACGACAATTTAATGCGTATGTGACCCCTGGTTGAAGCTTGTACTAGAGGGGAAAAACGCTATAAGGAATTTTATTGGTATAACTGACAAAATTGGAATGTGGATTGTAGAGCAGGGGCTGGCCCAATGACATATTGGTTAAGTTCACACACTCCACTTCAGTGGCCTGGGGTTCGAGGGTTCAGATCCCGAGTGTGGGTTTTCACACTGCTCATCAAGCCATGCTGCGGTGGCATCCCACATACAAAACAGAGGAAGCTAGGCACAGATGTTAGCTCAGTGACAATCTTCCTCAAGCAAAAAGAGGAAGATTGGCAACAGATGTTAGCTCAGGGCCAATCTTCCCCACCAAAAAAAAAAAAAATCTGGATCGCAGAAAAAAGCATATATCAAGGTTAAGTGTTCTGATTTGATAACTATTTTGTGGTTATGCAAGAAAATATACTTGTTTCTGGAACTATATAATGAAGTATTAAGAGTATAATAAAGACATGATCTATATAACCTCAAATTGTTCAGAAAAAACAAACAATTACAGAGGGAAAGAAAGAGAGAGATAATCAAATAAATGTGATAAAATGTAAAAAAAAAGATTATTCTGGATAAAGGCTATATGAGAGTTCTCTGTAATTTTGGCAGCATTTCTTTACATTTGAAATTATTCAAAATAAAAAGGTTACCAATACATATAGTTATAGTCCTGGCTTGGTATGAATTATTTTATCCCTTACATACACACACACCGCCCCCCATACACACTTACTTAACTGAGATACTCACAGGAAAATAATTCGTCTGGGGTAGGTGAAGAGCAAAAGGGACAATTTTGGAGTGTTGTGGTCATGTCCCCCAGCTCTTGCCTAATGGAGGACAGGACAGGAAGGGGAATAGACCATGGTAATGGGTCTCAGAAATGGAAAATGGTGCCTCTGGCTGAAGAGTTGAATAGCAAGTGTCCTGAGAGGTCAGTTTGCCATTGGACATGGCCCATGGACATCGGCATGAACATGGTCATAGTAAAATGGAACTTCCAGATAATAAACAATGAAAGATACAAGGAGGACTACTAGAAACTGTTCAGGAGAAGCTGGCCGCACAAGGGCTAAGGGACCCATTGGCCGCAATGGATCTTGGAGATACATGGGCTTTGCAAATAATATTTCCTTCTTTGGTGCATTATTAAAAGAATTCACATGGGGATTTGCTGCATTTGTGATAGCTACAGGAGCTGAATATTATCTGAAGAAAAGATAAGGAGCATTACTGAAGATAATACCTGGAAGTATCTTAGTGGCTTCTTAACTCTCTTATAAAAATAAGATTTCTTCACTGTTAAAAAAAAAAAAAAAAGGGGGGGTCAGCCCAGTGGCACAGCAGTTAAGTGCGCATGTTCCGCTTTGGCGCCCCAGGTCCACTGGTTTGGATCCCGGATGCAGACATGGCATCATTTGGCAAAAGCCATGCTGTGGTAGGTGTCCCATTTATAAAGTGGAGGAAGATGGGCACGATGTTAGTTCAGGGCCAGTCTTCCTCAGCAAAAAGAGGAGGCTTGGCAGCAGATGTTAGCTCAGGGCTAATCTTCCTCAAAAAAAAAAAAAAAAAAGAGAGAGAGAAAGAAACAGAAGATGGTGGGACCTCCTTGTTTACAGCACATCACTTTGTTACTCTCATTTCTTTCCCCCCGACAAAACACTATGCACAGTGGTTGGATCACAGTGGCCAGTGCACACGCTGGTGCTTCATCTCCTTCGTTTCAGCCATTAAATCCCATTGGCCAACGAACTGATTTCCTCGATCTCATCTTTCTAAATCTTAATTCCAAACCAAGCTCTTGTTCGGAGATTCAAATTTCAGTTCGGATTGCAATGGCCTTTATAGGTTTATTTTTCTATTGTAAACAACAACAAAAAACCTCTATAGTTTTGAAGCTAGACAGTTTGTCAGTAAACAAACAGATCACCATTGAGAAAGGAACTTTTCTCCTGAGGAACAAGGGGGAGACGTCTGTGGTAGTTGGAATGGGATCGTAACATCCCTCAGGAGTTATCGTTAAGGATGGAAACACATCTCAGAATGGTAGGTCCTTGACAAAGCTGTAGGAAATGCTATGGCTTTACTAGCACGGTAGGTGGAATACAATTCAATTATGTAAGGCTCATCCAACAAGGATTTATTTATATTTAGCTTTGCCTTTGAAACCTCCCACTGGCCTGGCCTTTGAAAAAGGCAAACCTAACCTATTCATTTTCCTGCTTCCCTCCTCAACCCTTATTGAGACAAATAAATAAAAATAAAACTGGTAGGCCAGATCAAAAGGCTGGTTATGGCTGTGATTTACACCTGGCTAAATGCGCTTCGGGAGAGACATTAAGGTTTCAATGTCATGAGGCACCAGTTAGTACAAGGAGACAGATGTATCTGTCCAGGGAGAGGCCAATGGGAAACAGTAGTTAATGACGCTTCCAAGAGTCTGCGCTGTTCGTCCCAGGGTGGGCATCTACAGTGGGAGAAGATGGCTAATTTTATTTGAAACTTTGTAAGTTTATGTTACAGGCTTCTTTTCTTTTATTTTAAAAGCATGTATTTATAATCAAGTATTAACTTTGCCCAAGAAACTAAAAATAGTAGGGGTACCACGTAAGGTAAGCATATTTCAAGGCCATCTTTAATAAGAAGCTCTTTGGGAGAGCGAAATTGCTTTCCAATTGCTCGTCTCAAATTCTAGGTCTCATTTAACCACAGCTTCTGCAGCTTAATTTTCCTGACACTGGAGTCTTCTGTTTCCTTAGTGAGTAGCCATTCTAGAATGCCTTGGGAGAAGTCACTAAAGAACCAGTCCTTAAAGTCAAAGGAAAAAGGATGGCAGAGAGTGTGTGAGTGTTACATCAATTGGGGAAATTGGGACATGAGCTGCTTTGTTCATCAATTCATATTCAACTTAAGACATGGACTCTATCTTACACAGATGCTTGTACAAGGGGATTTATTGCAGCACTGTTGGCATAGTGAACATTTAGGAATAAATTAAATGTCCGTCATTACAGAATTGATTAAGCAAATTGTTTGCCCACACTGTGAAATACTTTGCAGCCATTAAAAAGGATGAAGTAGAGGTAAATGCACTGATATGGGAAGATCCCAAGACGTATTATTACGTGGGAGAAGCAACTTACAAAACAATGTATACAGCCTGACCCTTTTACATTAAAAATCTGTGTAATATACGTGCATGTGTTGCATGTAAATGCATAGAATGGGGATGAGAAGGATGGCCATCATCCTGCTAATTTGGAGGAGGGACATGTTGACCTTAAACAAATACATAGCCAGTTATTTCTTCAGGAAAAATGGGTTTATTTGGAATCGTTAAAGCATTGCAATTCCAAGTCTGCAACTATAGCAAGCCATGTGCAAGGCCCCAGCAGCAAAAGGAGAAGAAACTCTTTCATAGAGGGGAAGAGGAAGTTGGGAGGGCTATTGCAAACAAGAGTCCATTGGAGGAATTAAGAGTTAGATGTGCAGAGGATTTTCATTGGCTGAGTTGTGACAGCTTCCCATTCGCTGAGCTTGTTGCCTGTCAAGAAGAGAAAGTCTTTCTTCTTCCTGTTGGGCTCTGCTATGGGGGTAGGGCGTAGAGCATGAAAGCTCCCCTTTTTGGCCTCTAACTTCAGTTTAATGAGGTTTCTGTTTATTAATTTCCATAGACGTGAAAATGAGGGTGAGGATGAAAGGTGACTTTTAGATTTTGCTCTCTAGAATTGATTCTTGTTTGAATCTTTTATCATAAGAATGCGTTCATGTTACTTGTGTAATTTTCAAAAGATCATTTGATGCATTCAGTGGCTCCTGAAAACAAGAAGTACTAAATGTATAATATGTTGAACCCCTTGTGTGGGTAGCTCTTTGGCATCTGACCTCATCCTCCCAAACCCCTCATGCCATTCAAGAGCTAAAAACCAAGAAAGAGGATTTCTGTGACAATTCCTCAAATTCATGCTCAGGTCAGATAACTGGTTTGACTTTTTTTGTCCTACCCTCACAATTGGAGGGTTCTCTCCCTGTCTCCTGAGAGCACATCTACTTTCTTTCTTTTTTTTTTTGGTGAGGAAGATTGGCCCTGAGCTAACATCTGTTGCCAATCTTCCTCCTTTTGCTTGAGGAAGAGCTTTTGCTTGAGGAATATTGTTTCTGAGCTAACATCTGTGCCAATCTTCCTCTATTTTGTATGTGAGATGCCACCACAGCATGGCTTAATGAGTGGTGTGTATGTCCACATCCAGGATCTGAACCTATGAACCCCATGCCACCAAAGCAGAGTGGGCAAACTCAACCACTATGCCACCAAGTCAGCCCTCTACTTTCTTCTCTTCATGACTACTGCATTCACCTGTTTATTTTTCTCAGTCAGGCTGCCACTGGACCTTGTGTCCACTGGTGACTTAACTCTTCCTATCTAAAGTCTCTAGCCTATTTGATGAGTGTAGGGTCAGTTTTCACTAAATTACGTATTTGGATGAGGGATACTGATGAATGGTTCAGAGTTCTAATGGAAGTTAATGATTCTTCTTGATTACTAACTTGGTTGTTTTATCTCAAGATGAAGCCTCTGAATCTAAATATATACCAGACTCTGTTCTAGAGAGGTTTGAGCCAAGGGAACTCTTCTTACCCTGTGTTTCAGTTATCTATTTCTGATAACTCTTTCAGTGATCTGTTTCTCACATATTGATGCTTTCTTTCTGCTCCACATGGCATCGGCTTGGACAGCTCAACTAAATGGCTGGAGGATTCACTTTCAAGATGGCTCACTCACATTGTTGGCAAATTGGTGCTGACTCTTAACTGGGAGCTCAGTCAGGTTTGTGGTCCAGGAGCCTCTGTTTCTTTCTAGTTGGACCCTTACACAGGATGCTTGGGTTTCCTCATAATATGATGGCTGGGTTCCAAGAGCAATCATCCCAAGAGAACAAAGCAGATGTGCATGATATTTGAATGGCCTACCCTCAGAAGTTACACAAAGTCAATTCCACCATACCTTATTGGTTGAGGCAGTCTCAAGGTCTACTCAGGTTCAAGAGGAGGGGATATAGACTCTATCTCTTGATCTAGGGCAGATGTAGGCCAGCTACTGTCCACACCGGGTTTTAGAGATGGCATGGATAGAGCTGATTACTGGATCTGAAGTAGAACACAATAGCAGTTCAGTGAACATAAGCACTGAGAAACTGATCTTCCCAGATCTTCCTCAATCAGGTCTTCATAGTTTAGTTGATAATGACTTTTCCAAAACCCAGAAACACTTACCTTCAGATGCAAATGCAAAAAGGATAACAATTGAAAAAACCTAACCAAACGACTTAAAAAAAAAACTCAACCCAATTTCAATGTCAAATTTAGATTATTTGTTACTTATTTACATTTTGACTTATCTAAACCTCTCTTTCATAAGAGAAGGATAGAGAGTTAATTCTATCACACTATCTCATTTATTAAGTAAGTGGTGCAGGGTCAAAGTTTGCTGGGATTTTGAGTTAAAGAAGATTAAGATTATTAGGAACATTACTATGTCAGCTATTAAGATAACTTTCTTGCATCCTCATCTTATTTTGGTGGGAAGAAATAATCCAGTTGAAATAACTTTTATTTTTATTTGATTAAATTTTAGCAAAATTAATGTTTCATATATGAACCCTGTTGCTTTTTCATGTAGTTTAAATATACTCAGTTCAGAAGAGCTTTCCCTATTCAGTTAAAAATTCATTTGGAATATTTTCTGCATTTTGTTCCTGAATTGATGGGATAGGGTTTTGGTGGTGGGAAGGTAACAGTGTAGGAACCACCTGGAAGGAGTTCCCCACTTCAGGAGGGGACAGAGCAGAAAGCTACTTAGGAAATTCCATGTCAACTGGGGACGGTGGCCATGGGCAGTTGGCAGGAAGTCACTGACATAGAGCACTTATAGAAACGAGGCTAAATGAAGTGAGGTGGCAGTTGGAGAGGGAGATATTTAGACTGGCACTGGGGTAGAGTAAGCAGAGGTGGCTGTAAGTGAACATATGGATTAAATTTTGCATGGAAAAGCAAAAAGAGGAGTCAACACTCTCACAGAATAGGCAAATCTACAGAGACAAAAAGTAGATTTTGTGGTTGCCTAGGGCTGGCAGGTGAGGTAGAGCAGCAAAAGGAATGACTGCTAGTGGGTAGTTTTGGGAGAGGGTGATGAAAATGTTCTAAAATTGTGGTGAGGGGCCCACCCCATGGCCAAGTGGTTAAGTTCTCGTGCTCTGCTGAGGCCGCCCAGGGTTTTGCCAGTTCGAATCCTGGGCGCAGACATGGCACTGCTCATCAAGCCATGCTGAGGTGGTGTCCCACATGCCACAACTAGAAGGACCCACAACTACGAATATACAACTATGTACCGGGGGGTTTTGGGGAGAAAAAGGAAAAAATAAAATCTTTAAAATTGAGTTGATGGTTGTACAACTCTGTGACTATACTAAAAACCCTTGAATTGTACAACTTAAATAGGCAAATTGTGTGGTATATGAATTATATCTCAATAGAGCTGATATTTTGAAAAAGTAAATCTAAAATTGAATATCAATAAAAATACATATATGTGTAGATTTTTAAAAAAATATGATGCATAGAAAAAAAAATACACCATCTATATGTTCATCACTGAGTCCCTATCCTGTCTTCCAAATCATGTACCCCTTTTGTTAGTTTCTTCTATACCTTTCCAGGGCTTTATTATTATTATTTTTATTTTTATTTTTTTTGAAGAGGATCAGCTCTGAGCTAACATCTGCCAATCCTCCTCTTTTTGCTGAGGAAGACTAGCCCTGAGCTAACATCTGTGCCCATCTTCCTCTACTTTATATGTGGGACGCCCACCACAGCATGGCTTGATGAGCGGTGCCATGTCCGCACCCAGGATACCAAGTGGCGAACCCTGGGCTGCCAAAGCGGAACGTGCAAACTTAACCGCTGCGCCACTGGGCTGGCCCCTATACCTTTCCAGGGCTTTAAAAATGAATAGATAAGAAATATGAGGGGCCAGCCCCGTGGCAGAGTGGTTAAGTTCGAGTGCTCCGCTTTGGTGGCACAGGGTTATGCGTTTGGATCCTGGGCGTGGACCTGGCACTGCTCATAAAGCCATGCTGAGGCAGCATCCCACATGCCACAACTAGAAGGACCCACAACTAAAAAAATACACAACTATGTACGGGGGGCGCTTTGGGAGAAAAAGGAAACAAATAAAAAAAAAAAAAGAAATATGAATATGTGTTCTTTTGTTCTTCTCTTTCTTACACAAAAGGCAGCGTATTGTATAAACTGTTCTGCTCTTTGTATTTTTCTCTATACAATATATGTCAGAGATCTTTCCAGATTAACATACAGAGAGTTCCTCATTCATTTCACAGTACTTGGTCTTCCATTGTGTGGATGTTCTATGTTTCTTGAATCAGACTTCAGTTGATAAACCTTTGGATGATTTCCAATCTTTCACTTCTACGTGGCTTCCTCATACTTTGCTGACAAGTCATATGGCCAAACTTGTCTATCTAATTGGTGAAATGGTATTATCACTGTGATTTTCATGTTTTTATTTTATTATTAATAAAGTCAAGCTTTTTTTTCATATTTAAGAGCCAACTATATTTGTTTTTCTGGGAACTGTTTGTTAATGTTCTATGCCCATTTTTTCTCATTTGCCATGTGTCTTGACTTTGTGATTTTTTTCCCATGGAAAAACTTTTGATTTTTATGGAATCAAGTTTATCAATTTTTTTTTTGATGGTTCTGGATTTGGATGATGGTAAGAAAGTCTTCTCCTCTCCAGCGTTAAGATAAAATCCATCCATTGTGTTCTTCTGGTACTTTTACGGTTTGTTTACTAGCTGTTTTGAAACATTTGTCAAAATAAAAAGTTGAAAGAAAAAAGCAAACAGCTAGCATTATTTAAGACCAACACTTATTAAGAATAAATCTAGCAACATGTAAAACTAACGTGAAGATATCTGGAAATAATAATTTATTGCATATAAGCAAAGATCAATTAACTACTTTAACAATAATAAACATTAAATGCCGCTATATCTTTAACCAGTTAAAAAATGCTCTTGTATATGAGGGGGGATACTTTGTAATAGTTATCAGGTAAATCTCGAAGGATTCGAAGGTTTGACCTTTGCACAAGTCTAGAAAGAGACAGAGGTGGAGTCTATTTCCCTACCCATTGCATCTTGGCTTGCCTTGGGATTTACTTTGATCGATACAATGTGGCAGAAGTAATATTGTATGACTTCTGAGCCTTGCAGCTTCTCTTTCTCTTGGGATCAAACGCTGTGTGAAGAAGACTGGGCTAGCCTGCTGGAGACATATGGACTAGCCTACAGGCAGCACCAATCCCCACAGACATGAGTGAGGCCATGTTAAACCAACTAGCTCAAGTCTAGCTGCAGTTTGACTATGGCCATATTCATATACATACTCGTATACATACACATACTCATAACCCCATGTGAGATCAGCAGAAGAACAGTCTAGCTGAGCCCAGCTCAAATTGCTGAACCACAGAATAATGAACAAATAGTTGTTTTATTTTTTTTGAGGGAGATTAGCCCTGAGCTAACATCCACTGTCAATCTTCCTCTTTTTACTGAGGAAGACTGGCCCTAAGCTAACATCTCTGCCCATTTTCCTTTATTTTATATGTGGGATGCCTGCCACATCGTGGCTTGATAAGTGGTACATAAGTCCACGCCCAGGATCCAAACTGGCGAAACCCAGGCTGCCAAAGTGGAACCCACGAACCTAACTGCTATGCCACCCAGCTGGCCCCAAATAGTTGTTGTTTTAAGTCACTATCTTGGGGACATGGTTTGTTAAACAGCAATAAATAACTCATAAAAATGTTTTTCTGGAGAGTTATAAATTAAAAAAGATAATCTAAAATACTGAAAGATAGGTTAGATTTTGTTCATTAACTTGTTTATTCACATATTTTCCATCTCCACGCAGAAAGGATGCAAGACTGCTGTGGTGGGCAGACCCTAAGGTGACCCCAATGATCTCTGCCTCTGGTGTTCATGCTTTTGTATAATCCCTTCCTCTTGAGTGTGGGCTGAAACTAATGACTGTTTCTAACCAATAGAATATGGCAACAGTGATGAGATGTCATTCCTGTGATTGTGGTACATTACATAAAATTCCATTATGCTAGCAAATTCACGCTAGAGATTCTCCTTGTTGGCTTGAAGTAAGCTGCTGTAGGGGAGGAAGACATTTCCTCTACCCTCTCTGGGTTCATCTGGCCGGAGAACGAATTAAATTCGCATGAGACAGAATAGCAGGAGATAATTAAACAAAGCTTTATAACATGTATACATAGGAGAGGCTCAGGCAAGCTGAGCAACTCACCAAAATGGCTGAAGCCCCCACCTTAAATATCATATCCAGCTAAAGACAAAGGAGGATGTTGGGGGTGAGGGGTGTCAGTTACAGGAGGTTACCAGAAACAGGAATAAGATTATTATGCAGATTTAAGTCCTTGCCTTTGGCATTGATTAAGAGTTTCTAGAGAGAAGGTCATCCCCTTTCTTCTTCCTGGTACAGAGAGGGAGATATATTTATAGATGGAGATTTCCTTTACAATGTAAATGTCTCCTAACAAAGGGCAAGCAAGTTCCACCCCTCAGAGCCTCCTTCCCTGTCCCAGTTTATTAAAAGCAATCAGCCCCAAATAATCATCATGCCAAAGAGGCATATCTTGGGGTTGCCAATTCCAGGCCCCCACACTGCCATGTTGAAGAAGCCCATTTGTCAAGAAACTGTGTGCAGCCTCTAGGAGCTGAGGGTGGCCTTCAGCCAACAATCAATAAGAAACAGAAACCATCATTCTACAACCACAGGAAACGGGTTCTGCCAATAACCTGAGCCAGCTTGGGAGCCAGTTCTCTCCCAGCTGAGCCTCCAGATGAGAATGCAGCTCAGTTGACATCTTGACTGCATCCTTGTGAGTCCCAGAGCAGAGGGTCCACCTAAGCTGTGCCCGATGCCTGCCCCACAGAAACCGTGAGATAATAAATGTATGCCATTTGTTCCACAGCCTAGAAAACTAATGCAGACATTCAGGAAGCTTCAGCATTCAATCCTGTGACAGGAAAACAACCTTTGTTCATAGAAGGAAAATTTGTGGATTGTGAAAAGAGGAAGACATTCCACAGCTTTAGAAGGTCAATTCTTTCTGATCACACCATGATTTATTCAAAATTCTGGACAGGAGGGCATTTATTTTCACGGTTGACTCAGGAAGTAAGAATCATTCGCTCAGAGAAGGTGGGACAGGGAACAAATTAAATTTGTATACATGTGTAAGGGGTTATTTTGTAGGTAACGATGAGTAAGCTAGTCAATTTCCATTGAGTGGAGAAAAAGAGAAGGGACTTAACTGCAGCCAAAGGAAAGGTTTAGCCAAAGCCTAAATCTGAAGTAAATTCCAAGAAGATGGCTTTGGCATAAAACTTCCAATCATAGTAGAGACCCTTTCTTATAAGTCAGGAGATGCCTGATCTACACGTCAGTTGCTTTCCACATCCTGCCTCAAATAGACTAATAATTAAGGATTTATCTTAGATGTTTAGAAGACTTCCTGATGACCGTGGTGGAAAGACACTAAACTTTATCCTGTAAAAACATGAAATCTTGCCTCTCTAGACTTCTCGGAAAAATGAACAGGCAGTTGGTAAAGTTTCAGAATTGTGAATAGTTTGATCTTGTCGACACAGAATAACCAATAACCATTCTATAGATGAGAGAGAGAGAGAATATGAGTTTTACTTGAGCCATCGTGAGGATTATAACCCAAGAAGGCAGTTTCCACAAAGGAAGAAAGCGTTTCAGGGAAGCATGGTTTTCAGTACAGTCATACCTTTTAGAACAAAGAACGTACATTAAACACGCCCAGGACACATGTTCATCAAAGTTTCAAAGAGGCATTCAGTTCCAAATTAGCAGGTCAACATGACCCTGATGTTGGGGAAAAGGACTAATGGGGCATTATGGATAGGGCATTTACTGACGTAGAGGGGAAGTCTGCATTCTCATCTTAAGAGTGCATTCTTTACGTTATTGGATAAGCAGATGTACAATGTATGTTTGACAAGCCACAAGTCAGCCTTCTTTAGTTCAAAGCTGAATCAGTTTTGAAACAGAATAGTTACCCCATATACCTCAATCCTCAAAATGTGAAAATCTCTTGTCAATCTTTTTTCAAATTTTATTTATTTTTTGAGGAAGATTAGCCCTGAGCTAACATCTGCCACCAATTATCCTCTTTTTGTTGAGGAAGGCTGGCCCTGAGCTAACATCTGTGCCCATCTTCCTCTACTTTATATGTGGGACGCCTGCCACAGCATGGCTTGATAATCGGTATGTAGGTCTGCGCCTGGGATCTGAACCGGCAAACCTTGGGCAACCAAAGGGGAGTGCACAAACTTTTAATTGCTGCGCCACCCGGCCAGCCTCTCTTGTCAATCTCTTGAGAGCTCTTTAAACAATATAATTCTAGAATTTGTGTGACAGACTGCTATGTAAACAAAGAACTAAAATCATTTTTATAGCTTATCTAATCTGTGTATTCCTTTGATGTTTATATTATTTGTTTTCTCACTATAATCTTCAATTAAGATAAATAAAAACATTTTGTTCTATTTTGTTTAAAATTGTAAATCCTGGTCCAAATTTTTTCTTTAAAAAAAATATGAGGGCCCGCCCAGTGGCGCAGTGGTTGGGTTCATAGGTTCTGCTTCGGCGGCCTGGGGTTCACCGGTTCAGATCCCGGGCACGGACCTACACTCCACTTGTCAAGCCATGCTGTGGCAGGCATCCCACATATGAAAATAGAGGAAGATGGGCATGGATGTTAGCGCAGGGCTAATCTTCCTCAAAAAAAAAAAAATAATAATACCAGTATGTTTTATACCTGAAAGTATGTCTGTTTTTCATCACCTCTCTATGAGCAAAACTTATTCAAAACATTTTAACCTAAAAATTAAAAGCACATGTTACAAAAAGTACACTTTTTAAAATCCAAATCTTTTTTTCTCAATAATATAGTATCTTGGGACATGCTCCTAGCTAAACCTAATTCAAAGATCCATAATTTTTGTTAATAACAGGTTTATTGAAGTATAATTTATATACCATACAACATTTTAAGGTATATAACGCAATGGTTTTTAGTATGTTCACAGGGTTGTGCAACTGTCACCACAACCAATTTTAGAACATTCTCATCACCCCAAAAAGAAACTCTGGACCCATTAACAGTCGGTTCCCACGCCCCCTCAACCTCCCCAGCCCTAAGCAATTACTAATCTACCTTCTGTTTCTGTAGATTTGCTTATCCTGGACATTTCATATAAACAGAATTGCACAGAAGCCGGCTGGTGGCGAATGTTCCACTTCGGTGGCCTGGGGTTCAACAGTTAGGATCCTGGGGGTGGACATGGCACTACTTGGCAAGCTATGCCGTGGCAGGCATCCCACATATAAAGTAGAGGAAGATGGGCATGATGTTAGCTCAGGGCCAGTCTTCCTCAGCAAAAAGAGGAGGATTGGCAGCAGATGTTAGCTCAGGGCTAATCTTTCTCAAAAAGAACCCAAACAAACAGAATTGCACAATACGTGGTATTTTGTGATCAACTTCTTCCACTTAGTGTAATGTTTTCAAGGTCTTCATGCATCAGTACCTCATTCCTTTTCATTGCGCAGTAATATTTCATGGTATGGCTATACCACATTTTATTCATCCATTTCCTAGTTAATGGATGTTTGAGTTGTTTCCACTTTTTCATTATTACGTATAATACTGCTGTGAATATTCATGTCCAATTTTTTGTGAAAACATATGTTTTCATTTATCTTGGGTATATAAGTAGACATGGAATTGCTGAGTCACATGGTAACACTATGTTTAAATGTCATGAGGAACTGCCAAACTGT
The DNA here is from genome assembly GCF_041296265.1 of Equus caballus. NCBI lineage: Eukaryota > Metazoa > Chordata > Mammalia > Perissodactyla > Equidae > Equus > Equus caballus. The sequence goes on from NC_091704.1 coordinate 46,945,929, forward strand.
TTTCCACAGCGGTGCGCTGCTGTACGTTCCCACAAGGACTGTATGAGGGCTCCAACTTCTCTGCGTTGTCAGCAACACTCGTTAAGATCTTTCTGTTTTATTATAGCCATTCTCTTGGGGATGAAGTGATATCTCACTGTGATTTTGATTTGTTTCCTCTCATGCTGTTAAGCATTTTTTCATGTGCTTATTGGCCATTTCTTTATATTTTTTGGAAAAATGTCTATTCATAGACTTTGTCTATTTTTAAATTGGGTTGTGTTTTTAATATTAAGTTATGAGTTCTTTATATATTCTAGATACAAGCCCTTTATCAGACACATGATTTACAAAAATTTTCTCCTCTTACATGGGTTGTCTTTTCACTTTCTTCGTGGTGTCCTTTAAAGCACATTTCCATAATGGTGTTCTTTTAAAGATGTTCAATTTATCTCTTTTTTATCTCTTTTTTTTTCTTTTGTCACTTGTGTTTTTCATGTCATATCTAAGAAACTACTGCCTAATCGAAGGTCATTAAGATTTATTTCTCTGTTTTCTTGTAAACATTTCATATTTTTCAGCTCTTACATTTAGATCTTTGATCCATTTTGAGTCGATTTTTGTGTATGGTATAAAGTATATAAAGTATATAAGGTACAAGGTGTATGGACTTCAGCTTTTCGCATGTGAATAAACAGTTGCCCCTGCACCGTTTGTTAAAAAGACTATTCTCTCCCCGTTGAATTGTTTTGGCAACTTTGTTGAAAAGCAATTGACCATAAATGTGAGAATGTATTTCTAGTACCATTTTTTCGGTTTAAAGTCTACTTTGTCTGATATTAATATAGCCACTCCAGCTTTTTTATGGTTGCTGTTTGCATGATATATATTTTTTCATCCTTTATTTTCAACCTGTTTGCATCTATGGCATAACAAATTACTACAAGTTCAGTGGCTTAAAACAATGCACATTTATTATCTCATAGTTTCCATTGGTCAGGAGTCTCTCGTAGTTTAACTCAATCCTCTGCTCAGGGTCTCACAGGTTGTAATCAAAGTGTTGGCTGGGCTATGTTCTCATCTGGAGTTTGGGGTCCCCTTCCAAGCTCGTACATGTTGCTGGCATAACTCAGTCGCTGTGTTTCTAAAACTGAGACTATCGGCTCTTAGAGGCTACCTCTCTCCACAGGCAGTTCACAGTATGGCTGTTTTCTTCTTCAAGAGAGTGTCTTGAGAGCCATCAAGGGAGTGTCTTAGCTGACTCAAGTTTCTCTCATTAGGGAAGGGTTGGATCTGCTTTCAAGGAACTCCTGATTATGCCAGGCCCACCCAGGATAATCTCCCTTTTGATTCACTCAAAGTGAATTTATTAGGGGCCTTAATTACATCTGCACTCTCCCCTCCCTTTTTGCCAGATTCTAGTAGTTAGAAGCAAGTCACAAATTCCGTCTGCACTCAGGGAGAGGGGATTACACAAAAGTTTAGATACCAGGGCAGCAAGAATCATGAAGGCCATGCTAGAATTATGCCTATAACACTTGGGGACATGGGTAGAAGCGTAACTTCTCAGTGTAAATGTCTTTTATTGTTTTGATTTTTGAAGTATATAAATTTATTACCCATTCAAAAATAAAATCTTAAATCTTTGAAACTTTGCAGTTGTCTAATTGGACTTTTATGTTTTTTATGACAAAGACCACTTTGTGTAGTTGTTTTTACCCTAAAATCATTGAGTCATTATGAGGTCCTGGTTAAGAGCATGGACTCTGGAGCCAGCTGTAGAACTTTAGGCAAGATATTTAATTTTTTTTGCCTCAGTTTCCTTTTCTGTAAAGTGGGCCTAATTATAGCACATAATCAGGATATTGTGAGAATTAAGTGAGCTAATATATTAGTATCACTCAGATGCTGCTGCTTGCTAACATGAAATCTTAGTGGCCTACAACAATGAGCATTTATTTCAACAATCGTGGGGTGACTAGAATGGCTCTGCTGATCTCAGCTAGACTTGGCTAGCTTGGCTCCAGGCTGTGCAATTGCTTCTGTCTGCTCCATTTCATTCTTCTGAGACTAGCAGACTACACAGAGGAAGTGTTTTCATGGCTGAGAAAGAATCTCTTCTCATGGCAGTAGCCAAAAGCACAAGCAGACAACCACATATACATACGCCTACTGCACACCTCTGTTTGCATATCAGCTAACATCCTATTTTCCAAAGACAGTCACATGGCCAACCCCAAAGTCAAGGCTTGGACCAAGCTCAATGTCAAGGGGTCATGATGTATACTCCATCCACTACAAGGCCTTGGCAAGGATGTGGATGTATAATATGACTATGGGGTAGTGAAGAGTAGTGACCTACACAGTTCAGTCTAAAATTAACATGTAAGAATCTTGCATAGTAAATGCTCAATAAATCTTTGCTATCATTGTACTAGATTTAAAAAAAAAAAGAAGAAATATTGTTGAATGCTTCTGAAAGTTTTGCTAGTTATTTCAATAGTATGGTTGTGCTTCTGAATAAGCTGGGATAGGAATGTAAAATGGTACAGAAAGTCTAGGAAAGAGTTTGGCAGTTTCTTAAAAAGCTAAACATATACTTACCATATGACCCTAATTGCACTCCTGGGTATTTATCTCAGAGAAATGAAAACTTACGTCCACACCAAAACACGTACATGAATGTTCATAGCAGCTTTATTTGTAATAGATCCAAATTGGAAACAGCCCAAAAATCCTTTAATGGGTGAACGGGTAAACAAATTGTGGAACATCCATACTGTGGAATACTACTCAGCAATAAAAAAGGAACAAACTGTTGATACACATGATTTGGATGGATCTCAAGGGAATTATGCTGAGTGAAAAAAGCCAGTCTCAAAGGGCTACAGAGTACATGATTCCATTTATATAGCATTCTCAAATATCACAATTATAGAAATGGAGAACAGATTAGTGGCTGCCAAGGGTTAAACATGAAGTGGGGGGGTAGAGTGGGAGGTGGGAGTGACTATAAACAGGTAACATGAAGGATCGTTGTGGTGATAGAAAAATGTTGTACGGGGGCTGGCCCTGTGGCTGAGTGGTTGGGTTTGTACATGCTGCTTCAGTGGCCCAGGATTTCACTGGTTCAGATCCTGGGTGTGGACATGGCACTGCTCGTTGGGCCACGCTGGGGCGGCGTCCCACATGCTACAGCTAGAGGGACCCACAGCTAGGGTGTACGGCTGTGTACTGGGGGGATTTGGGGAGAAAAAGCAAAAAAAAAGATTGGCAACAGTTATTAGCTTGGGTGCTAGTCTTTAAAAAAAACAAAAGTAGGGCCAGCCCCGTGGCTGAGTGGTTAAGTTCATGTGCTCTGCTTCTGCGGCCCAGGGTTTCACAGGTTCAGATCCTGGGCGTGAGCATGACACTGCTCATAAAGCCATGCTGAGGCAGCATCCCACATGCCACAACTAGAAGGACCCACAACTAAATATACACAACTATGTACCGGGGGGCTTTGGGAAGGAAAAGGAAAAATAAAATAAAAAAAAAAAGGTTAAAAAAAAGAAAAATGTTGTATGGATCTTGATTGTGGTGTTGGTTACACCAATCTACACATGTGGTAAAATTGCACAGAACTACACACACACAAATAGGTGCACATAAAACCTGTGAAATCTGAATAATGTCTGTGGATTGCACCAATATTCCTTTTCTGGGTTTGGTATTGTACTATGATTATATAAGATGTTACCATTGTGGGATGCACAAGACCTCCCTATATTAATTTTGCAACTTCCTGTGAATCTATAATTATTTCAAAATTTTTATCGGATTTTGAGTCATGGTGAGAAAGGCTTCTCCTCTCCAAGGTTATAGAAAAGTTCACTCTTAGTTTTCTTCTGGTACTTCTATAGTTTCTCATTCTAGGTGTTTTGAAAGTTTTATCAGATTAAAACAGAAAGCTCTTGAACACCCAACTACCCCTCCTCTTGGAAGTTTCACATGCTTCTGAAAAACTCAACTGAGATAAACTCGTGCAAACTTGGTCAGTGTTCAGTGGTCCCTGTCTCAGTGAATGGCTCTCCCATCCACTCTTATACAAGCCAGAGGTGGAGAGTCAACCTTGAAAAACTCTCTCCCTTATACTCCACCAATTCCATAGTCAATCTTCCATTGATTCATGTCAATTTTACTTCCTGTGTCTCTTGAAACCATTCACTTCTGTCTCTTCTTCCATGATCATAGTTAAGTTATTATCATGTCCTGTGGGACTACTGCAAAAACTAACTGGCTCATGTATTCCTTGTAACTACCTCCTTGGTATATCCAGTGAGCTTTTCAAAATGCAAATCTGATATTATACACCCACCCATTCCATCTTTCCCCACACAGACCATTTAAAAGCACCTTTAATGGCTTCTCATTGTGTTGGTTGAAAACAGAGGGAAATTTTAAAATGGCTTCACAGCACTGCATGATTTGACCATTGTCTGTGACTGTTGCTTTTGATGACGTTCTCCCCTGCAGCCCAGCCAAAATGGTCTTCTATTTGATTCTCCATCATTCTACAGTCTCTCCTTGCCCAAGGGCCTTTGTACAGGCTATTTCCTCTGGGGAATGACCAACCAATTTGGTTTAGTTAACTTCTGCTCATTCTCCAGCTTACTACTTTCTTAGAGTTGCTTTCTTTGAGTCCCAGATAAAATACAAGTTTCTCATATATTTGAGAATACATGCTCTCATAATATGGTATTCCTTCTATATTCAAATGTATTCAAAGCATTTCTCAATTTATATGTTAATTAGTGTGATGATTTGCTTAATAGCTGTGCCCTCCACTAGGCAGCCCATGGAAGCTACGACTGTGTCTCTTTTGGCTTACCATGATATCCTCATTTCTCAGCACAGTGCCCAGCACACAGAAAATATGTATAAATACAAGTATTTGTTCAATGATTGAACGCAGAACCTGGGTTCTAATGCAGGCTCTCAATGTGCCAGATGTGTTATATTAGGCAGATTACTGAACTTCTCTGTACCTCAGTTTCTTCGCAACTGAAATGAGTGTTTTACTCTGGGATTCCCAGAAAGCAGGGCCTAAGACAAAAGCTTTTGTGCTACTATTTTGTTAGGGAGTGCAAACTCCCTGGAATAAGAGCGAGGGCGAGGGCGAGTGAGGAGCAAAGGAGGGAGAGCTGTATCAAGAAGGTATTGTTGGGCTTGTTGCAGCTTAGCGCCACGAGAGGGTGTGTAAAGGATCTCCACAATCCATTTGGGGAGAGAAAAGGGAACTTTTATCTACCAGCTCTGAGTGCTAACTCCTGCACACTTCCAGATTGCCCCATGGGAGCCCAAGGTGTGGCGCTGACAGGCTACGCTGCACGAGGTGGCTGGAGTCCATGCAGAACGGCAGCACCTCCTCTGCAGGGTTCTGGGGGGAGTTACTGGAGAACATGCCTGGCACATACTCAGCAGTCAATAAAAAAATGGTCATTGTTATGAGGAACATATATTTCGGTTTCCAAACTATCATATCCTTCTTGTCTTCCTGCCTTCTCTCTTTGTCTTTGTTTCCAGACAAGGTGATTTTGAAGTCTACCTTGTGGATAACAAGCAAGGAAAAAAATGCCAGGAAAACTCTGGGGAAAAAAAAAAGAGAAGAGCAACGAAGTTGCGTAAAGTCTCAATGACTTGAAGAGTGTGGTACTTGTGAGGAGACAGACCACGAGCATACATTTTGGTGGACAAAAACATATGTGGCTATTCATTATATTTTTATATATACGTATACATATATTTTGTTTTTTTGAGGAATATTAGCCCTGAGCTAACATCTGCTACCAATCCTCCTCTTTTTGCTGAGGAAGACTGGCCCTGAGCTAACATCCGTGCCCATCTTCCTCTACTTTATATGTGGGATGCCTACCACAGCATGGCTTGCCAAGCTGTGCCTCGTCCGCACCTGGGATCTGAACCGATAAACCCTGGGCCACCGAAGCAGAACGTGTGAACTCAACTGCCACGCCACCAGGCTGGCCCCTATGGATTTTTTTCCTAAAGATTGGCACCTGAGCTAACAATTGTTGGCAATCTTCTTTTTTTTCCTGCTTTTTCACCCCAAATCCCCCGAGTACATAGTTGTATATTTTTAGTTGTGAGTCCTTCTAGTTGTGGCATGTGGGATGCCGCCTCAGCGTGGCCTGATGAGCGGTGCCATGTCTGCACCCAGGATCCGAGCCAGTGAAACCCTGAAGCGGAGTTGGCCACTGAAGCAGAGTGCGAACTTAACTACTTGGCCACAGGGCCGGCCCCATATTTATATTTTTTAAGAGAAATAAGGTGAGTTTTACTTGAGCCAAGGTGAGGATTATAATCCAGAAAGGCCTTTTTCAGAAAGGAAGAAAGTGTTCCCCATTATATTTATATAGCATTGTTTGTAATAGCAAAGGATTGGAAACAACCTAAGTGTACATCAATAGGGGATTGACCAAAAAAAAAAGTTATGGTACGTTTATAGAACAGAATATGATGCAGCTGAAACAAAGCATGAAAAGCTCTTAAGTATTGATATAGAAAGCTCTCCAACATCAATTATATAAAACATCAAGATACAAAACAATGTGTATAATGTGCTATTATTTGTATAAAAAGGGAAGAAAAATATATTTTCATATTTGCTTGAATGTACATTAAAAAAATCTCTGGAAGGATAGCCAGGAAAATAGCATTAGTTCTTACCTATTTGTGTGTGGATGAGCCCAAGTATTTCGGTATCTATTTACGGCATAATAAATGACCCCAAACTTAGCAACTTAAGACAACAGGTGTTTATTATGTCACAGGTTTTGTAACTCAGAAGTTCAGGAATGGCTTAGCTGGGTGGTACAACAGTGGATTTGCCTCCCGGCAAGTTAAATCAGACTCTCCACCAGAAGTAGTTGTCTCACAAAGTAAAAGTATATAAGCAGCAAATAGGAGACCGTGGGCAAATCATTTCCAAAGTCACGGCGTCCCCAAACAAAGGGAAGCAGGGACATTTATTTCGGATGGGGAATGAATATTCGAAAGGGAGAGGTGGGGATTCGCTTGCGCAGGCTCAGTTGGAAAACATGCTTCCACACACACTGCAGGTTATGGTAATAAGACCTAAGCTCCTCTTGGAGAGATTTTAGCATTAAAAACAAGGCAAAGGGGGCCTGCCCGGTGCTGCAGCGGTTAAGTTCACATCTTCCGCTTTGGCGGCCCGGGGTTCGCTGGTTTGGATCCTGGGTGCAACATGGCACCGCTTGGCACGCCATGACGTGATAGGCGTCCCACATAGAAAGTAGAGGAAGATGGGCAGGGATGTTAGCTCAGGGCCAGGCTTCCTCAGCAAAAAGAGGTGGATTGGCAGTAGTTAGCTCAGGGCTAATCTTCCTCAAAAAAAAAAGAAAAACGAAGGTAAAGGTCATAGGGGTAGCTCTTGTGGTGAGGCTTGGGCCGGTTCAAGGTGGTTGGTGATTGCATCTCCTTAACACAACAAAAGGGAATAAATAACATTTTGGAAAAAGAGTTAAATGCTTCCAAACCCACCCTCGAGTTCCTCCGGGCAATTAGTCAGGTGACAGAACTGGCTCAGAATCTCAGGAGGTTGTAATCAAGATGTTAACTAAAGGCTTCACTGGAGATGGGGGGATCGCCTTCCAAGATGGCTCACTCTCTCACATGACTGTGGGCAGGAGGCCTTAGTTCCTTCCCAAATGGACCTCTCAAAAGGCTGCTTGAATGTCTTCATGATATGGCAGCTGGCCTCCCCCAAAGTGAATGATCTGAGAGAGAGAGAGAAAAGAGAGAGGGAGAGAGAGGAGTGGGGAGAGGGAGATTAAGGAAGAAGCTGGAAAGACTTTTATGACCTAGGCACACCTGCCACATTCTATTCATTTAAAGAGAGTCACTAAATCTGGCCCACACTCAAGGAGAGGGGAACGAGGCTTCACCTTTTGGGAGGAGGAGTATCCGAGGATTGTTGGCATATTGTAAAACCCCCGGGGGAGGGAAGGGGACGGGGAGAACAACCGGTTGAACAGGGGCAGGGCTGGCAGATTTTCACTACATCTATCTGTACGCTCCTTGAACTATGTATCTGACTATGTATGAATCAAATAATAAATTAATTACAATTCTTTTAGGAAGGTAATTAAAGAAACATACTTTAGGCTATTTGGGAAAGAACTGGCAGAGACATGAAAGAAAAAAACAGTTGAACAGGATGTGAATGGGAGAAATTGGTTGAGGTGAAATTGAACTTTGCCCATAAAACAGGAAAAAAGGAGGGACTACTTTGTGCTCACCCTGCCCCCTCCTCCCTCCTCTAGATGGATCGGTCTCACTTCCCGGGGTGTGGGGTGGGCATGGTGAGCGGCCCGGAGGAGTTCTGGATAATGGGTTTGAAGAGGGGAAGAACAGTAGCCAGAATCTTCTATGGGACAGTTTCACGGTGGGCGTTTATCATTTAATTTCTCATTTATTACGACTTAAGTCCTGTTTACGATATATTTCTCCTATCTAAACTATTCTGTAGCCACAGCCTGTGGTCTTTGTTGACTTTAAATATTAAGATGGCATACAATGTTATTTCTGGATAATGTTAAACGCACCACCCTTCTGGCCCTCCAAACCCCGCTCTCCCTGGTTTGCCGTCTCCCCTTTAACATAACTTGCACAAACTGTCAAGCACGCCAAGAGGATTTAACCTAGGAAATTGAGAGAGATTAACGTGTAACAAAGACGTGGCATGCAACCCCACAGGTTTACTGTGTCTATAAAGTTTGTTCAGGTCGCGCGCACTGACGTGGGCAGCACCATCTGTACTCACGGCGCCCAGGTCACCTGACGAGTCAGGAGGCGAGGAAAAAAGTTTTAAGAACGAAACCATTCAATGTGTTCCAGCCTTTCTTTTCACGCAGTAATACACCTAGGAAATACTCAAAGTCCACTTTCAAGACACCGAAATGCAGCCGCTCCTTCCGAAGGGGCACAGAGCCCAGCGCCGGCTCCGAGGGTGCCGGGGTCTGGGGTGCTAACGACACAGCTCGAGGCCGAGCGGGGTCCACCCTCGCGAGGCCACGGCTGCCCCGACTCGTGGCGGCCCCGCCAGTCTCTGGCTGCAGCCCGGGTCTGGAGGTGCGAATGGGGAGCGGACGGAGGGAGGACACGTCACCAGAGGGAGGGAGACGGGACGGGCGGCGAAGGCACGCGGAAGAACGGGCGAGCGTCGGCGGAGACCCCGGCTCGGGAGGGGGTCGCCGGCGGCAAGCCTTCGTCCCCCGCCCCGCCCGCCGCTTCCGGCGCCCCGGCCCCGCCCCACGCCGGCGGTGCCACATCCTCCGGTGACGTCAGCCTGCGCCGCCATATTGGAAAGGCGCCGCCGCCGCCGCCGCCGTCTAGAAGCTCGGGCTGCCTTGGGGGCCGCGGTCGCAGCAAAGAAGGGTCTCTCCGGCGCCCGGCTCGCCCGCCTCGCCGCCGCCCGCCTCCCCATGCCTGCCCCCGGCCCCGCTGCCGACAGCGCCCGGATTTAACACGGAAGCCCGCGTCCGGGGCCGAGGAGGGAGACCCGGTAGGTCCCGCGTCCCTCTCGGCCCGGCGCGGCGCCTCGGCCGGAGCCATGACCTCGCTGACCCAGCGCAGCTCGGGCCTGGTGCAGCGGCGCACCGAGGCCTCCCGCAGCGCCGCCGACAAGGAGCGGGCGGCGGGCGGCGGCGGCGGCGGCGGCGAGGACGACGCGCAGAGCCGCCGTGACGAGCAGGACGACGACGACAAGGGCGACTCCAAGGAAACGCGGCTGACCCTGATGGAGGAGGTGCTCCTCCTGGGCCTCAAGGACCGAGAGGTGCGGGCGCGGCGGGCGGGCGGGCGGGGCGGGGGTGGCGGGAGCCCGGCCTCGGCTCCTCGCGCCCGGCCTCCAAGGATCCGAGCTCCGCGCGCGGCCGGCCCGGCGCTTCCAGGTCCTCCCGCCCGGGTGCTCGGATGTGTCCTCTCACCTTTCACAGTCACTCCTTTCCTTTGGACTCCCGGGCAGTCTGCTGCCTGCTCGCTGTTCCTGCGCCTTTGACCTGTGTAGACCGCAGGGTACCGTTCCCACCTGGAGCCTGCCCGTTAGAGTACATCCCCTGGAGCCACCAGCGCCCTGAGCTCCTGGCTTCTGCAGGTTTGAGGACCTGGGAAGGCTCTACGGATCTGATTCTTGAGGGCTTTAAAGGAAAAACTTAAGGTGTACTGTTTGGAACTTTGAAAAATTTCAGGGCCGTGGTATTGGAGGCAAAAGTTTTACTGATCAAAGTGAAACAAAATTCTTATGAAACCTCCTGGAAAATGACTTTGTAGGCAAACTTGCTTTGGGTGAGAGATTGTTTTTAGAAGCGCTTTGTGTTTTATCAGTTGGCTCTTCCCGGGAAAGTCTGGCCATCTTAAGGAAGGGTTTTTCGAGGGATGCTTGAAATGCTAGGTTTGTGATTTCGTGAAAGGCCTCACAGCTTTAGATGGGTTAAAGTTGGGATAGCTGTTCTTTGTGTTCTGACTTTGAAAACGATTATTTTCACCCCAATGTCTTGTGAGAGTTTTCACACATAGAGAAGTGGAAAACAAAAGCTACCGTGGACCACAATGTACTCACCTCCTAGGTTCTATAATTAATATTTTGCTGTAGTTGCTTTAGCGCTTATCCGTCCAGCTACAAAAATGATTATTTTTAAAGACAGACTTGTGGACAGTCATAAAGATGGATGGATATTCTGTAAATCAGGTACGGTGAGGTGGTTTTGGAACTTGTTATCCTAGCGTGGAAAGTACAGACAGTACATTTTGAGTCAGACACAGAAATCTCAGTGTTATTTGTCTTGATTTTTAGGAGGGCTTTCCCAACTCATGAAGGTGGGCAAAAAACATTTCATCCTCATGAAACAACTGATCTTACTTATTTCACTGAAACTTGTCAGATATTAAAGTTTATCTTGATTAGAAATGTCTAGAGCATTTGCAATATCTGGGTTTCCCATTTGTTCAGATTTTAATAATGATCACTTTGAAAAAAGTGTAGGTCCCTCTGGCCTTGAGAGGGGCCCATTATCTGTCTATTAAATATTGAGTTACGATGAAAGCAGGCTGTATGTGAAATTACTTTTTGTTCTTTGGATGAAAAAAGCAAACTAGATGTATAGTGTCTTAGAAATGTGGCTTTAGAAAGATTTCATTTGCCTTTTTAGGCTTCACTATTTAGAATCTTGGTAGTAAACATTTTTCTTTAAGTCCTTATTTTTCTCCTTTGGGGCAAAAGTTACGTTTTAGAAAATTAAAAAAAGAAGGAAAATGAAGAAAACAAGTCATTCGTGTTCTTGAGTGAACATTTTGGCTTATAGTTTTGAGACTTTTCTATATGGATATGTACTCTGTGTAAAACTAAAACTTAAAAAACAAACAGAACCTAAAACTAAAAGTAGCTTTTGGCTTTCTGAGTCACACTAAGTGAGGAATTATTGTGAGAAAGTACCTTTTTGCTTTTCCAAGTATGTGTTTACGTTAAAGCATATTAACGTGGTATTTTTCTGTGATTGGTTTTCTTGAAGATAATCTAAAGAATTTATTTGTTGAAGCTTAATGGTACTTACAAAGTTCAGACAATTTAAGATTTTTTGGTGGCAGATAATTGAAGCCATCTGTTGTATTTATTTTGTGTCATGGTTCACTGTACTTGGCCACGTCATATCCAAGGTCCAGACACTAGCTAATTCTAAGCAATTTTTGCTGATTTCAACAACCACATAGAGAAATTTTTTTTCCCTCCTTTTGCAAGCAATTCAGGGAGTTGGAGTAGAGAGGGGTGAAGTTGAGATTTTGCACTGCTTTAGATTTTGGTTTTAGGGATTAGCCTATATATGTTTTCCTGTCCTTAAACATCTTAATAACCGGCCTGTCAGCTCATCCATTCTTGTTTTTCTCCTTGGCAGGTTTCCCTCCCCTGTCTTCAACTAATATCACTTTTTTCAGGGGCAGGAATTACTCTCTTACCTAGAGTCTGGGCATTTAGGCTTGTCAATAGTAGATTTTAACTTAATTTGCTATTAAGTAGTTCTAAACTTTAGCTATAATATGTAGCTTAAAAAATTCACTGCTTTAACTTTTTATTATTTTAACTTAGCGTTCATATTTGTAATATCTGGGTACTTTTAAAATATTTAAAAGCTAAACTTTAAGGTTAGGTAGGTCATTAATGATGGACACATTTTATATATATGTGTGAACTAACCTTATTTGAAATCAAAACAAGAAAAAATTTTAAGATATTGTGAAATGGTGAAATTAATTTTACTGTGATTTTTTGAAAAAGCTGAGACTATGGTTTTTTAAAAATATTTTTTGTTGAGTAGTAAACCTGAAGAAAAGTGCACATATCAGTGTGGTGAATTTTCGCAAACTGAACACAGTTGTGAAATCAGCGCCTCGAGCCGGAAACAAATGGCCAGCTCTCCCGAAGCCCCGCTTGATCTCCTTGCCAGTCACTGCCCAGTCCTTGAGGACCAGCTTGACTTCAGAATTCGGCATAGAATAATTTTGCCCATTTTTGTACTTTCATTTGTGTCTTGCTTTTGTTCAGCATTGTTTGTGAGGTTCATCCATATTGTGTGAAGTTGTCATTCGTTCATTCTTACTGTCTTATCAACCTGCTTATTTTTGAAGAAGATTAGCCCTGAGCTAACATCTGCCGCCAATCCTCCTCTTTTTTGCTGAGGAAGTCTGGCCCTGAGCTAACATCCGTGCCCATCTTCCTCTACTTTATATGTGGGATGCCTGCCACAGCATGGCGTGCCAAGCGGTGCCACGGCCGCACCCAGGATCCGAACCAGCAAACCCTGGGCCGCCGAAGGGGAACGTGCAAACTTAAGCGCTGTGCCACAGGGCTGGCCCATATGTATTTATTTATTCAGAAAAGATTTTATTTTTCCTTTTACTCTCCAAAGCCCCCCAATACGTAGTTGCATATATATTTTAGCTATGGGTCCTTCTAGTTGTGGTACTTGGGACGCTGCCTCAGCATGGCCTGATGAGCGGTGCCATGTCCACGCCCAGGATCGGAACTGACGAAACACTGGGCTGCTGCAGCAGTGCGCTAGAACTCAACCATTTGGCCATGGGGCTGGCCCCTATTTATTTTTTTAAGATTGGCACCTGAGCTAACATCTGTTGCCAATCTTTTTTTTAAAATTTATTTTATTTTTGTTCTCCCCAAAGGGCCCCACAGTGCATAGTTGTATATTCTAGTTGTAGGTCCTTCTGGCTCTGCTATGTGGGACGCTACCTCAGCATGGCTTGATGAGCAGTGCCATGTCCACGTCCAGGATCCAAACCAGTGAAACCCTGGGCTGCTGAAGCAGAACGCATGAACTTAATCTCTTGGCTGTGGGGCTGGCCGCTCTTACTGTGCCTAATTTATAAATTGAACTTAATTAGAGGTATGTATGTACAGTTGTCCCTCGGTATCTGAGAGGGATTGGTTTCAAGACTCTCCGAATCTGCCAGATGCTCAAGTCCCACATAGAAAATGATGTAGTATTTGCATATAACCTAAGCACATCCTCCTGTATGCTTTAGATCATCTCCAGATTACTTATAATACCTAATACAATGTAAATGCTTTGTAAGTAATTAGTACAGTGTATTGTTTAGGGGAAAATGACAAGAAAAAAAGGCTATACCTGTTGAGTACAGTCAGCCATCATAGGCCTCTTGATCTGCAGTTGTTGAATCTGTGGATGCGGAACCTTTGGATGTGGGGGGGCCTGACTGTATGGGAAAGAACATAGTATATATAGAGTTCAGTACTGTTAGGTTTCAGGCATCCACTGGGGGTCTTGGAATGTATCCCCTGAGGATAAGGGGGGAGTACTGTAGTGTCACTGTGGATCAGACTGTTTTCTGACATGGTTCTTTGAGCTTTTTTCTCCCTAGCCTGTTGGTGCTGTCTTTTCCATCCTGATTTTTGAGGCACTTCAATTTTGTAAGCTTCAAGAGCTGTCAGGTAAAGTCCCTTTTTAAAGATAGTTGGAGTTGCTTACTAATGTTTCTAATGCTTATAGATAAGAACCCCAATGCAATAATTTCACTGTGTATTTTGAAAAATAAGTGCATGCTTGAGCTGGATAATACACACTTAGGATAAAATAGTTAAGTTTAACTAAAATGATGGAACTGACTTTTTTTTTTTGCTGAGGAAGATTAGCCTTGAATGAACATCTGTGCTGGTCTTCCTCTACTTTTTTATGTGGGTTGCTGCCCCAGCTTGGTGTAGGTCAATGCCCAGGATCTGAACCCGTGAACCTGGGCCGCTGAAGCAGAACACACTGAACTTAAACACTATGACGGGGCTGGCCCTGGAACTGACTTTTACGTGGCTTTTAAACTAGCTCCGAAGATTGATCCCAAAGATGTGTTCCATTTTCGGAATAAGTTTACCAAGGTTACTACTTTGAAATACAATGCTTATCAAGATGTATAACTTCATTTTTTCAAAAGTTCTCTTTTCTATACATGCAGCAGAATGCATCATCTCTGGATATCAAATCTATTAATGAGGGACCGGCCCCGTGGCCAAGTGGTTAAGTTCTCACGCTCCGCTTTGGCGGCCTAGGGTTTTGCCAGTTCAAATCCTGGGCTCAGACATGGCACCACTCATCAAGCCGTGCTGAGGTGGCGTCCCACATGCCACAACTAGGACCCACAACTAAAAATATATACAACTATGTATGGGGGGGCTTTGAGGAGAAAAAAGGAAAAATAAAATCTTTAAAAATAAAAAAAAAATCTATTAATGAAAAATTCACTCAACATTCAAAATTTCGAGATGTGCTAAGCTTTTAGTAATTTAAAGTACAGTAAAGGCTTCTGAGTTTTGGAATTTTGTGATTCCTTTACTAATACAAATAATATTCCCTTTATATTTTTTAAAGATTTGATTTTTCTTTTTTTTTTTTTTTTTTGGAGGAACATTAGCCCTGAGCTAACATCTGCTGCCAATCCTCCTCTTTTTGCTGAGGAAGACTGGCCCTGAGCTAACATCTGTGCTCGTCTTCCTTCACTTTATATGTAGGACGCCTACCACAGCATGGCTTGCCAAGTGGTGCCATGTCCTCACCCAGGATCCTAACCGTTGAACCCTGGGCCACTGAAGCAGAACGTGTGAACTTAACCACTGCGCCACCAGGCCGGCCCTCAAGTGTGTTTTTTTTTTAAGATTTTATTTTTCCTTTTTCTCCCCAAAGCCCCCCCCGGTGCATGGTTGTATGTTTTTAGTTGTGGGTCCTTCTAGTTGTGGCATGTGGGATGCCGCCTCAAGGTGGCCTGACGAGTGGTGCCATGTCTGTTTCCAGGATCTGAACTGGTGAAACCCTGGGCTGCCAAAGCGGAGTGCGCAAACTTAACCACTTGGCCACAGGGCCGGCCCCCCTCAAGTGTATTTTTGAGAGTAGGCACACAAGTATGAAATACATAGGATCTCAAAAATTAGTTTTTGGGGTTCATTAAACTGTTTGTACCTTTTAAACAAGATTTTATACTATTGAAATCACTTCAGTGCGTCGGGTTTCTTTCACAGTGTGGTCAAAATATTTGCTGATTTATCTTTGTCATGCTAATATTTGATATTTATTAATTTTAAGGTATCTGAGTGTTCCTCTGTGGATCATTTGAGATTATCTTTTAGAATTATATTTTGAAATTACTTTAATCAAATTTTGAAATATTTAGGGAATTTTTCTGACATTTAAAGAAAGAAATTATTATAGTAAGTGTCAGCTTATATGTGAGTCTTAAAACCCCTAAATGCATCATGCTTGACTTGTTATGTCGTGTTAAATTTTAAGCCCAACTCTCCTTTATGACCAGGCAAACTTTCCCTACTTTCTATCAGCATAACTTTTCTGCTATTAATCAGGATAAATGATATCATTCAAAGTTGCTATAGTCTTTGTTTAGGGAGTTTTGTTTTCACGCGAGCCTCCTTTTGAAGCAGCACAGAGAGACTGTGCTTGTCCCCATGTTTCTTCCAGTTAGTAAGTGTAGTGACAAGTGCCAAAGGTGAGAACCCTGCTTCATTTTGAAATTGATGTTTGTGGCTTTAGCTTTCTCTAGTCAAAGCTTGAAAGACTGCAACCTGTTTCAGTAGCATTGCACAGTATTGTAATGTACTCTAGAAAATATTGAGGCTTTAATTTAGGTATTACAGGTATATATAGAAAATAGGCCCTTTCTCAGTTGTTTGGTAAACCTCTGATCTGCAAGAATACGATTGATAGTAAAGTACATTACATTACCACAAGGAATGCTTCTGGTAGATATATTTTGAAGCTTAAAAACACATTTTAAGGGCCAGCCATGTGGCCTAGTGGTTAAGTTTGCATGCTCTGCTTTGGCGGCCCCGGGTTCACCGGTTTGGATCCCGGGTGCAGACCTCCACACCGCTCATCAAACCATGCTGTGGCAGGTGTCCCACATATAAAATAGATGATGATGGACACGGATGTTAGCTGAGGGCCAGTCTTCCTCAGGAAAAAAAGAGAAGGATTGGTGGCAGATGTTAGCTCCGGGCTAATCTTCCTTAAAAAAACCAAACCAAAACAAAAGAAAAAATGTATTTTAAGCTTAAATTAAAAATTTAATTTTTAAGCTTAATAAATTATATTTGGTTTTCATATTCTTTTATTGGAGAAGTTCTTAAATTGGAGTCAACAGATGGAGTTTAGAAACTCTGTGAATGCTCTGCAATTGTGTGTGTTGTATTTTCCTGGAGAAAGAGGACATGGCTTTCATCAAATACTGAAAGCGTTTAGTGAAACAGAAGGTTAAAAGTTACTGAACAGGAACTGTTTCTTTGTTTTTTGTTTTTACTTTGTTTACTTTTGTCCTTTTTTTCCTCCTGGAAATTGACTACAGAAAATTCAAGGTTTCAGGGTTGCAGTTTGCAATTGGAATTTGCGTTCTCTGAGATTTGAGATATGAAACCAGCGTTTTTGTAGCCTGGTCATCTTGCTAAATGACGTTTACAAGCTGTGTAATTACCGCATCTAGAATTCTAACGATTTCCATCCATTCATCAAATGTTTATTGAACCAGGCCCTTGACGAGGTACAAACGCTAGGAAGAAGGTCTCTATCTTTTAGTCCACTTCATTGTGGTTTTGTGGGTCAAAACGCATACAGTAAACTACAGCCTTCCTCTTTTTGTTTGAGGGAGATTGTCACTGAGCTAACATTTGTGCCAATCTTCCTCAGTTTTATGTGGGATGCTGCCACAGCGTGGCTTGAGTGGTGCTAGGTCCATGCCTCGGATCCAAACCTGCGAACCCTGGGCCACTGAAGCAGAGTGTGTGCACTTAACCACTATGCCACCAGGCCAGCCCCTAGAATTTTTTGATAGTGAATATCTTAGCCTGGCATATAGCTGCCACTCAGTAAATATTTATTTAAGTAAATCATGTATTTTCAATGAGCGCAATGTCATTTGTCCCTAAGGGAGTGAAAATTGGTTTTGGGAGTGGTGGTGAAAAAAATCTTTCTCCTTTCATATATAAAGCATAGATAAACATGCAGTATATAAACAGACATGCAGTGTAACCATCTTATTAAAATCTCATGGGGGAGGGAGTGATTAGGGAAAAAAGAATCTAAAAAAGCTCTTAGGGAGCAATAATGAAAAAAAAGTTGAGAAACACTGAAATAGTGCTTAGCTGAGTTTTAGAAATCTTTTTCTCTGATAGGAATTTTTTTTTTTTGGAAGATTAGCCCTGAGCCAACTACTGCCAATCCTCTTTTTTCTGAGGAAGACTGGCCCTGAGCTAACATCCGTGCCCATCTTCCTCTACTTTATATGTGGGACGCCTACCACAGCATGGCTTTTGCCAAGCGGTGCCATGTCCACACCTGGGATCTGAACTGGCTAACCCTGGGCCTCTGAGAAGCAGAATGTGCGAACTTAACCCCTGCGCCACCAGGCTGGCCCCTCTGATAGGAATTTTTATTGAGATAGGATTTAGCTTGTAGTTCAGTATTAGGAGGACCAGTTTTAGCTGGTCTGTACCGTAGGAGGTTGAGTTAAATTTTTAAATTCATCCTTTTCTTGTATTTTGTTTCACAATGTGCATAATATATTAGTACACATACGCAATTTAAATATATATACACACAGTAGTACAAGTGTCTAATATATACATATTTAATCGTAAACTTTCCCTGATGGTGTAAATCTCCTGTGTCTGTATTCTTCATCTTCTGAAGACCTCTCTCTCAGCCTTCTAACCTGAGTCACTCTGGGTTGCTGGCTGTCTAGGTTTGCTGCATACCTGTGACATTTGGTTTCCTCTTGGCCCCGCCATCTTGAGACTTGCTGTTGCTTCTCTCCTCTCTTGGTTCATCTGCTTCCTGGATCTCTTGTCTGTCTTTTTCTGGGTACACTTCTGGTGTGTCTAGCTTCTGAGAGCTTCCAGTAGCTTGGTGAGAAAAGGTAAAAGAAAAGTAAGTCTTTAAAGACCGTGTATATCTGAAAATGTCTTTAGTATACTTTCACAATTAATTGATAATTTGGCTGGATATGGAAATCACTTTCCCTCAGAAATTAATTTAAAGGAAACTTGGAAGATTTTCTCCACACCTTCCCTCCAAAGAGGAACCACCATGCTGACTTCTAACACTGTAACCTTTTTTTGAGAACATTATATAGGTGGAACCACAGAATATGTATTTATTTTATGTCTGGCTTATTTTTTTTTATTCATTAAATTTTAAGGTCCAGGTTTTTCTTGTTGGTTCATGATGTGTTAGGTAAACTTTTGTCTTCCCCATCCACCACCTTCTGGAAGGGACTGGAAATTCAAGGACTGCATATAAATTGTAATGGCTAGTTTTACTCTGGTTTCATTTTCTGGTTCCAGTTTCTTAAATGCAACTGTTTAACAGTTTTATATCATGTTAACAAAATAAGCTCAGAAATAACGTTTAAGACTTTATCTTAAATTTTAGTTCAGTCACTGAATTGGGCTTGTCATTTAATTTTTGTATCTGTATCCTGTTGTTTAAAGTGGAAACAGAGGTTTAGTGTCCATATGTTCAGTTCATCCAGCTATTGAGCACCTTTGTGCCATCTCTTTGCCAGGTGCTAAGGTTACAAAGAAAAGTTTTTTACCCTCAAGGAGCTTCCAGTCTATGTAGAAGGTAGGTTTGCAAATGACTTCAATAAAATAAATTGCTGCCTTTAACAGAAGTACATGTTAAGTGCACTAGGGACACAGAAGGGATGCCTTGGATCAAGAGCCAAAAAAGACCGTGCCGTGTTCTTGACTCCCCGCCTTGCCCTGGACTGGCTAGAAGAACTAGGACAAGTGATTTGAATTCTTAGAACCTGAGTTTACCCCGGGAAAAATGGGCCTACATCTGTGGGCTGCCCCATAACCTTTCATTGTAGGGATCTGATGAATTGGCATGTGTGCAAGCACTTTGAAAACTCAAGGTACGGAACAAATGAAGATGAGTAATTACACAGCCTAGAGAAGTGAATGAAAATCTATAGTGGTCTTGACAAGTGTTTGATATTTCCACTGTTTTTGTTACTTCCTCACCCTCCTGTGCTTTATCTGCTGGGCTTAGTGAACATTCCATTCAGATGCAGTTGCTTATCCATATGTTTGTCCTGAACCTCCAACCTCTTTTGTTTTGGGTAGTCTCTGGCCAGCTGGGCTGGGAAATCTGGAAACCGGAAGTACATACCACTTGAATTCTTATTCTTAGGTCAAGTCTTCCTTGAACAATTCTTACAGATACTCTTAACTCTCCACAGATACCGGGAGCCTTCGAACCTCCAAAATGATAAATGACACTAACGATGATTGAATAAAATAACACAGTAAAGTGCCCAGCATAATTGGTGCACGATAAATATTGTTTCCTTATGTCTTAAGCCTCCAAATCAGAAAGCTTCAAAAAGTCCCTGACCTTCTAGCCCCTGTGATCACCATTTCTTCCCACCTTTTGATGTTCCTACCTTCTGTTTTTGATGCCCCCCCTTTTTTGGAGGAGGGGGTGTCCTTCCTTCCTGAGTTCAAGGCCAGGATTTTTGAAGTTAGGGCTGGGTCCCCTGGAGAAGGCATGGCCCACAACCCTTTCTGTTTTATCTTATTTGATTGAATTTTTTTTCCTCTTTTCTCCTTATCTTTTAATTTACTTTTTATTTTTCTCCTTCTGTGTAGGTCCTTTGGCTACTAAGGCCCCTTCCCTGAGGAGATTGGGAGTGGGGAAAGATGTGGGAACAACAATTTCAAAATTGCACCAAATTATAAAGTTGTACTTTGTGCAAGGCTTTTTGTTAAATGAGTCTAGGAATTAAAATCACAAGAAAAGTTCTAGTCTTCACAAGTTTATAGTCTAGTAGTTGGGAGGCAAGACATGAGAACTAACGTTAACTGTAAAGTAGCCCTATCCTAAGTGCCACGTGGGTCATGGAGACAGTGCGTTTTCGGTTCAGACGAAGCAGTAGTGACTTAGGCTGCGGCTGTCCAGGAGAGGGTCAGGAGCAGAGGGGAGTTGAGCAGGGCATTGCACCATCTATAAAAGGATGGGCGTTCCATTCTAGGGGAGTGAGGGAGCCAGGGCTTAGAACAGAACCTCCAGGGCATTCTCTTACAAAGTAGTTTGAAGCTGATTGGAAATTGGTTTTGAGATTAACTTCCATTTGACTGTAATCAAGAAGTTTTTTAAGGCTATGAAATTTTGAATTAAAATTAGAACATTGTTTTAACATACATTTTAGTGATTTTTACAAAATGTTAGAAAGTATTTTTTATAAGTTTTGAACTTGTTATATTCTGTCCATCCATCCATCCATCCATGTATCCATCTCTCATTTGTCCTCAAATAGTTGAGGATCTTTTATGATCTGGGCAGTGTCCCAAGTGCTGGGCTAGAAACATTAAAACAGTTGGTTCCCTTCCATAGTCTCCATAATCTTAATGTGACTCATAGGACTAAAAGAGTAAAAGGAAAACCGTGAGTTTTTTATTTTTAAATTTTTTATTGTGATAAAATGTATACAACAAAATTTACAATTTCAGCCTTTTTTTTTGGTGAGGAAGATTGTCCCTGAGCTAACATCTATGTCAGTCTTTCTCTGTTTTGTGCGTGGGACACTACCACAGCATGGCTTGATGAATAGTGTGTAGGTCTGTGCCCAGCAAACCTCAGGCTGCCGAAGTGGACTGCACAAAGTCAACCACTATGCCACTGGGCTGGCCCCCATTTCAGCCATTTTAAAATGTACAATTCAGTGGCATTAAGGACAATCACGTTGTTGTGAATATTGCAGCCATCACCACTCTCCATCTCTAGAACTTTTTCATCATTCCAAGCTGAAATTGTACCCATTAAACACCCATTCTTGGTTTCACCCTCCCCCCTAGCTGCTGGTAACCATTATTCTACTTTCTATATCTGTAAATTTGAACATTGTAGGTACCTTATACAAGTAGAATCATACATTTGTCCTTTTGTGTCTGTTTTACTTAGCATAATGTTTTCAAGTTTCATTCATATTATAGTGTGTGTGAGAATTTCATTCCTCTTTAAGAATGAATAATATTCCATTAGTTGATCCATTCATCTGTTGATGGACATTTTGGTTGTTTCTGTGTTTGAGCTATTATGAATAAGGCTGCTCTGAGCATTGTTGTACAAGTATTTCTTTGAGTCCCTGCTTCAGTTCTTTTGGATACCTAGAAGTGGGATTGCTGGGTAGTATGATAATTCTATGTTTAGTTTTTTGAGGAACTACCATACTGTTTTCCACAGTGGCTGAACCATTTTATATTCCCAGCAGAAAGCACAAAGATTGCAGTTTCTCCACATCCTGGCCAATACGTCTTACTTTCTGTTCTGTTTTTTTTTTTAAAAAAGATTGGCACCTGAGCTAACCACAGTTGCCAATCTTTCTTCTTCTTCTTCTCCCCAAAGCCCCTAGTACATAGTTGTATATTCTAGTTGTAGATCGTTCTGGTTGTGCTGTGTGGGACACCGCCTCAGCATGGCATGATGAGCAGTGCTAGGTCCGTCCCCAGGAGCCAAATCGGTGAAACCCTGGGCTGCCGAAGTGGAGCTCATGTACTTAAACTCAGCTACGGGGCCGGTCCCAATTTTTTTTTTTTTAAATACCATTCTAACAGGTGTGACGTGGTATCTCATTGTGGTTTTGATTTGCATTTCTCTAATTACTGATGTTGAATACCTTTGCATGTGCTTATTGGCTATTTGTATATCTTTTTTGGAAAAATGTCTATTTAGGTCATTTGCTATTTTAAAAATCATTTTGTTGTTGTTGAGTTTTAGAAGTTCTGTATATATTCTGGATATTAATCCCTTATCAGAGATATGATTTGCAAATATTTTCTCCCATTCTGTGGGTTGTGTTTTCACTCTGTTGGTAGTGTCCTTTGATTCAAAAAAGCTTTTAATTTTTTTTTTTAAAGATTTTATTTTTTTCCTTTTTCTCCCCAAAGCCCTCCCTGGTACACAGTTGTATATTCTTAGTTGTGGGTCCTTCCAGTTGTGGGATGCGAGACGCCGCCTCAGCGTGGCTGGATGAGCGGTGCCATGTCCTTGCCCAGGATTCGAACCGACGAAACACTGGGCCGCCTGCAGTGGAGCGTGAGAACTTAACCACTCGGCCACAGGGCCGGACCCCCAAAAAGCTTTTGATTTTGATGAAGCCTATTTTTTTCTTTTGTTGCCTATGCTTTTGGTGTCATATCCAAGACTTAATTTCCAAATTCTCTGCCATGTTTTCTTCTATGAGTTTTATAGTTTTAACTCTTATGTTTAGGTATTTGATCCATTTTGGGTTAGTTTTTGTGTATGGTGAAAGGTAAGGGTCCACCTTCATTCTTTTGCGTGTGGATGGGTATCCAGTTTTCCTAGCACCATTTGCTGAAAAGACTGTCCTTTCTCCATTGAATGGTCTTGGCACCATTATTGAAAATCATATGACTGTACATGCAAGGGTTTATTTCTGGGCTCTCTAAGCTATTCATTGGTTTATATATCAGTCTTTATGCCAGTACCACATTGTTCTTATTACTGTAGCTTTGTAATAAGTTTGAAATCAGGAAGTGTGAATCCTCCGACTTTGTTCAAGCTCTAAGTTTTGAAAATGAAATTAAATGTTAAGAAAGTTATCGGGGCTGGCCCTGTGGCCGAGTGATTAAGTTCGCGTGCTCCGCTGCAGGCGGCCCAGTGTTTCATTGGTTCGAATCCTGGGCGCGGACATGGCACTGCTCATCAAACCACGCTGAGGCAGCGTCCCACATGCCACAACTAGAAGGCCCACAATGAAGAATATACAACTATGTACCAGGGGGCTTTGGGGAGAAAAAGGAAAAAATAAAATCTTTAAAAAAAAAAAAGAAAGTTATCCATCTGCCTAAAAGGTTAGAGCCCTTTAAAAGAGCTCAGAACTCTCATTCAGTCTCTGTTTAAGCTGTCTGTCTGCTGATTTGTCCTGGGTTGTAAGTGCCTTTAGGAAATTCAGAAGGTGAGGTCCAGTAACCAGTTCATTTATACCTAACCTTGATGCTTCAGTTGGCAGTTGCCAGTAAAGGTGTCTGACTGGAATTGGAGGTTTGGGAGTGGCATCTTTCCTCTGAGGTGGTCTCTGCCCTCCTTGTCGGGGCCCCTTCCCCTCCAGCCACACCGCTGCTTAGATGAGACTTGACAGTCTTCTCTCTCTCACCACCCACATCCAGCAGGTAACTGAGTCTGCATTCTCTGTATTAATTCTTTGAATTTCTCTTCTCTTCTCCATTTTCAGGGCCTCTGCCTTAGTTCAGGTCCTCAGTTATTCTCCCCTGGATTGATTTTCCCCAGTGACTGTTTAAAATACTCACCATTCTCTTGAAGTCTCTTGTTTTACTCCTTTCTTGCTGTGAGCCTATAAATGGCACCACCCATCTTCTCGTTTACCTTTATCTACAACTCCTTCCTTTCAGTTACAGGGAAGTGGCTTCCCCTTGAGGCTGCCCCCCTGCCCCCAGCCACCCCTCCCACTCCCCCCGTGTACTCTGTCTGCTGCTTTGGGGATCTTGCTCCCTCAACTCTTGTGTCTTCTTTTCATCCATCCATCTCTCCCAGTAACCACACGCTACTGTTTGAGGCTTTGTCATCATGACCTTACCTTCCACCTTACCTTTGTGGATGTGTTCTGATTATAAACTTTGTTGTTAGAAGCTTTCTCTTCACTAGAATTGGTTTTGAAGGTTTAGGTTTGTCTTTTTTATGTGATTTCTTTCACTGGTTGGGGAGGTGACTCTTCTTTCACCTCCAGATCTTAGACCACATTTTGGCTGATGATTTTCCCTGGTCTGTGGAACAATGCCAGACTTTTCCTATTCTTTCTTTTCTTTTTTTTTCTTTCTTTCTTTTTTTAAGGAAGATTGGCTCTGAACTAACATTTTTGCCAACCTTCTCTTGTTACTTGAGGAAGATTGTGGCTGAACATCTGTGCCAATCTTCCTCTATTTTATGTGGGATACCGCCACAGTGTACCTTGGCTAGTGGTGCTGGGTCTGTGCCCGGGATCCAAACTGCCAACCCTGGGTCGCTGAAGTGGAGCATGTGAATTTAACCACTATGCCACCGGGCTGGCTCCCAGACTTTTTCTATTCCTGTGCAATTCAGGGGAAATTTTTTAATCATCTTAATAGCTGGTAAGAAAAGAGAATTTCTCTGAAGGGAGAGTATCCTTGTGTGGGCTCTCGTTCAGATTTCATGAGGAAGGGAAAAGTGGTTCTGTCGTGGGTGATGGAGTGGGTAGGAATGCTGAGTGCTGTGGGGAGTGGGGTAAAGAAGACCTGCAGTTGGGAGTGTGGCCGGAGAGGAGCACTGGAAATGGTAGGGAACACTTTAGGGAGGTAAGTTTTGAGCAGATTTTTGAGTGAGATGCGGCATATGACTTGACAGGAAACTAGCATTTTAGATAGGATATATGATGACAGGAAATATATGAAAATGAGTATATGGGAAAGTTATTAGCCTGCTAAAAATGTTATTTTACACAGCTGGAGAAGAAAATCTGAGTTGTCTAATAACGAGAACTAAGTTACGAGGGAGATTGTGTGTGGACTAGGGAAAATAAAAAAAATATTAGTACCTTAGGACCTTTAAGCATAAGTTGGAAATGATATTGAAGGCTGCTGTAGGTTTTAAAGATAGCGGTAATACTGTAAACTGGATGTTTAGAAAGACGCTTCTTTTAGGAGAAGAATGGATTGGTAGATGGAGAAGCTGGGGGCAGGAAGGTTGGTAGCAGGCTTGACATTATTAGAATGTGTGAAATTTGGTGCCTGGGTCTTGGTTAAAGAGGGAGCAGGATTGATCAGAAAGATGATTTTTATAGAAGAATTTTTAAGATTTATTTACTAAAGCTTAGAGAGAGGCGAGAAGATGATTGGTTTGAGTTTAAAGAACCAGTAGGATAGTAATACTGTCTTAATGATTTTCTTATACAATCTATGCTTATTGTAGAAGAAGATTTAGAAAATACAGATTACAAATGAGAAAAATAAAATCCACAATTCAACTGTTATTCCTTGAACAAGTGTTTATGGAGAGTCTACTATATGCTGGACACTGTACTAGGAAAGACGGATACATGTATAAAGACATAAACATGCATATGTATGTGTCTAGTTACAAATTGTGATCATTACTATGAAGGAAAATGAGAGGGTGCTGTTTGAGAATGGGCGTGGTGGGGGAGGGCACAGGGAAGAACTTGCCAAGGAAATGATATTTAGGCTGAGACCCACAGAATGAGTAGGAGCCACTTCTAGTGAGGACAGGCTAGTACACTCCAAGGCCCTGAGGCGAGAAAGAGCTTGGCTTGGTTTGAGGAACTGGAAGATGGTTTAGGCAGGAGTGGAGCCATGGGGAGAAAGGCCTGAGATGATAACAGACAAGGCCAGAACACACAGGGCCTCACAAGTCAGCTTATGGGTTTTGTATATTGTGCTGGGTGCAATTGGGAAACCATTGAAGGATTTTGGGGAGTGATATACCCAATCATCATTTAAAAAAAGAAGAGTTCTATGTGGAAAATGGATTGAACAAAGGCAAGTAATGGAAATTGGGCAGTAACATTTTGGTATTATATTCTTCCAGTCTTATTTTAAACAAATTTGCCCATGTTCATTTTTTTATTTAAAAAAGGATCTCTTTCCAGTACTGTTGTGTAACCTTTTTTCTCTTAATGATATATAGTGACCACCTTTCCATGTTAGTAAATACGAATTTTCATGATTGTGCTCATGGAAAAAAATTCAAATGGCACAAGAGAAATAAGGCGTTCCATTATTTCTAGTGACTGCACGATAGAACATATTATTTGATGTACCATTATTCACAGCTGTGTTTTATAAATACGGTCATGTCGTGGACCTTGATTTATTTTTCTCTCTAATGGCCTGGAAGTCACATTACTTTTACATTAAACCTAAACCTTCATGTTTGTGTTAGCAGATTCTTCTATATAAGTTCTTCCTTTCTCTACTTGGCAGCCGATTCTTATGCATCTCTCTCTATCTCTTTTTTAAAGATTTTATTTTTCCTTTTTCTCCTTAAAGCCCCCCAGTACGTAGTTGTATATTTTTAGTTGTGGGTCCTTCTAGTTGTGCCACCTCAGCATGGCCTGATGAGCGGTGCCATGTCCGTGCCCAGGATCCGAACCGGCGAAACCCTGGGCCGCTGAAGTGGAGTGGGCGAACTTAATCACTCAGCCATGGGGCTGCCCCCTCTTTATGTATCTCTTGATGTGCAGCTGAAACTCTTTTCACCTTGTTGTAACCCCCTAGGCAATGTTAGTCACTCTCACATCCCTTTTGCTTATCATTGTGTATCTAGCACCTAGAACAGTGCCTAATACGCTGTAGGTATTTATGCATGTGTGTAAGTCTCCTGGGGCTGCAATAATAAAATACTAACAGAATTGGTTTAAACAATAGAAATTTATTTTCTCTCAGTTCTGGAGGCTGGAACTCAGATCAGGGTGCCTGTGTGGTTGAGTTCTGGTGTGGTTTCTTTTGCTATGTCCTCACATGGCAGAGACAGACAGCAAAATCTCTGGTGTCCCTTCCTAGAAGGGCACTGATCTCATCATGAGAACACCACCCTCATGACTTCATCTCAACTTGATTATCTCCCAAAGGCTCTGTCTCCAAATACCATCACCAGAGCATTAGGGCTTCAACACATGAGTTTATGGGAGACAGAATTCAGTTCATGAGCAGCATGTTTTTGGAATGAAGGAATGAATGGATGCCCTTTTATTCATATAAGTATTATATTTATCACATGGAATTATATTCTTTTCTTTTCATTCCATTCCTTGTATTTTAGTCACTATCACCTCTGCTTAGCATGCAATAGATGTTTAGCATGCATTATCTTGGCATGCAATAGATGTTTAGTGAATTTAAATTATATTATTTCAAGAATTTCAAAAATTATGTGTTTTAATTTATGCCTCTGCCTCTCAAATGGGATCGGTTTTCTGCTAGAAAATCATGCAGAGGCCAGTATCTAATAAACAAACTGAGTTAGAGTGGCTTGATAGAAAACTTACATGCTTTCATTATTCTGTATACATTTCAAAATGTCCTCCACTTAAAATAGTGACAATGTGATGTAATGGTGAAAGCACTGTATCTAGAGTCACAGCACTGTGGTGTGAGATACGATGCTGATTCTGGAGTGTTGAGTGTGGTCATATTTCTTAACTTCTCTAAACTTCAGATTCTTCAAATGTAAAATGATAATAATGTTTTACTGGGTTATTGTGAGACGAGGTGATAATTGAGATAACCTATGTATGTGAAAATGGCTTTACAAACTGAAATGTTACTGTGTTTTATTAAGTAAACCTTCTTTTCTAGAGAAGAACTATGGGATTAAAGTTAGGTCTTGTTAAGAAGATGCTGTTAAATATACTTTTCAAAGCTTCATTAGTCAGGGTGTACATTTTGCCACAAATCCTTTAAAAAATTCGTTTGCTTGAGAGGAAGTCGGTTTCAGCTCATGCTTTGTGCTCTCTGCAGTGACCTGATCAGTGGCAGGTATGGAAAGAAAAATGAGTAATGCCCCCTTCCATTTTCACAGGGCTGAAAGGAAGCACACGTAGATCAGCCATTAAACTAAAAGGTCTTGGAAGGCAGACAGTAATAGACCCAGAGCCTTGGAGCTAGGGAGACCGGTTTCAGTTCCAGCTTTGCCAGTCAGTAACTGTGGCAGCTCGCTTGATTCCCTTGAGCCTCAGTTTCATTCTCTTTTGAAAATGGAAGAATCCTACCTACTTTACAAGGTCTTCTAAGGATTAGACATGGTGTACATCAAATGCTTAGCCCAGTTTTAACGTATAGTAGGTACTCGGTGTATGGCCAACTATGGCCGTGCACATTGAAAGAAAAAAAGGATTTGGGACGATATGTTCCAAATGTTAATAGAAGTTACCCTTGAAGGACTGGCTGATGGATGGAGGGGACTTTAGTTTTCTCTCATACACGTCTATTTAAAAAATTTTTTTAGACAAGTGAGAATGATTGAGCTGTCTCAAGAAGAGTGTATAAATGAGATAAGAAAAGACCACTGTAAATGCCTGAGCAGGAGCTGCCCAGGAAAACAGAAGGATGGTCTTAGGCAAGCCAGGAGAGGAGGAGGGAATGTCAACAGCATCAGATGTTGTGGGACAGTTACCTAAGGCTTGTCAAGAACTGTATCAGATTGCATGGGTTGAGAATGAAAGGAAAGTGGTGGAGACTTGTTATTTTGACTGTACTTTCAAGGAGTTTGTGGTGAATGGGAGGGAGAGAGTGCAGTGTTGGTCTGTGTCTGTCTCTTTGTCATAGTGGGCAAACTTGAGGATGTTTGAATGTTACTAGGAAGGTACTAGTATATATGCGAGAGGTTTAAGATGTCTTAGGAGGGCAGCAGTTTGAGCAAAGCTTCTTGAGGTGGAAGAAAATGGGTAGAAGGATTAACCTTATGCTATTTTCCTATTGTAACTAGACAAAAGAACCTGTTTGGATAAATTGAGTTTATTGGTGTGGTTCATTGCCGAAAGCTGAGGCTGTTCCTATCTGAAGGTATTTACTTCCTATAAAGTCATCTGCTGGGAGGGAACTGAACTCAGAGATTTGGGGAGAATGGAATTTTGAAATAGCTGCTGTAGAGAGTGGGAAGAGCTTTGACTACGGAAACAGAAGGATTTGCCAGGTATCCTTGGGGGCTTAGTTTAATTTGTACTGCGATTGCCAGATTTTTTTTTTCTACCAGCAGTTCAGAAGCACATGTACAGAAAAGGAAAAATTGGACAGTTGGATTGATCTGGGGTTGGAGTTTTGCTAGGTGAATGCAATGGGAGAAAAATAGAAAATGCATTTAGGAAATTAGCAAGATTGTTAGTTGAAGCGGTGTACTTTGGGCTTATTTTCTGTTTTCTTGAATTGAGAATGATAATGAAGGTTGCTATGAAGATTTAACTGAACTACTACAGGTTTGGTACTTAGAACTGTCATTGGCACATAGTGAATCTCAGTAAATGACAGTCGTGCTGGCTGGAGATAAGGGTAAGAGTGGAGGGGACTGATGCAAAGAAAGGAGAGAGGCTTGGGATTGGCGTCTCCCCAGAATTGGGGAAGAATTGTACATGAATTGAATTGATTACTTGGATTGAGTTCTAATAGGTTCTTGGTTTGGGGCTGGTATCCAAGTTCCCAGGGAGTGGAGGTTCTTAGCCTGGAGTCAGTGGTAGAATTCAGGGTAAAACACTTGGGTGGGAAAAATAGTTTGTTTTTAATGGTAACGGCCTGTAACTGACAGTTAATCTCTGCTTCAGTTATGAATGTAGGCAGCAAGCCAAGGAACGGTTAGTAGTCCCTGTGAGTTTGTCACCAGTAGAAACCAGAGAGAGTTTCGTGTCACATCACAATTAAGGTGGACACCTCACGTGCGTGCTCATCACTGCATTGGAATTACCGTAGTTACCAGACTTGCCACTAGAATTTGTTGTTTAATGTGCTCATAAAGAAGAGCATTTATTATTATTATCATCACAAATTTAGTTTTACTGTTGTAGTAACTTTCAATGATTTGGTTTCTTTGGTAATCTTATGCATTCTATTTTATGCGCTTAACAGGCAGGATAAATACTTAATTTTCTTTTAAATGTTCAGTTTTAGAGTTAGGAGTTAGTGTTCTAGTTACTTCCAGTGAGGTGTGGGCTTTTTTGTTTTTTAAAACTATGACTTGTGGTTTTTTTATATATTCATTGTGTTTCAGTCACTTGTGTTAGTCTTTTTGATGTTCAGATTGTCCTACCTTTGGCCTGTGGGAATTCCTTTTCTGTTGGCTTCAGTGTTTTTTGATATGACCCATTAACCTTTGATGACTTCTTGCTTTCTGGTCAACACCAACAAATGTCCCAGGCTCGTCTTGTACATATCCTGCTTCAGACCTGGCCTCAGTCATTCCTTCAGGGAATCCGAGTTCCTGTTAGTCGGGAATGGACTGCAGTCTGGGTACCAGGTGTGCTCAGTGTTACTGGGTTGTCTTTGCTTCTAGGGCTTCTCAGGAAACAGATATAGACTATATTTTCTTCAAGAACAGAGCTATCAAACATTTTTTGAGAGGAAAAAGAAATCAGTTTACATGGTTTTTGGTTCAAATTTAATGTTATGGATTTTCGTTTCACTTACTGGATTTTATACTTCTATCTCTTTTTCTCTTACTGAAAAATCTTAGTTCCTAAAATAGTAACTTAATTTGCTTTGGCTTACTATATGTATTAAAATAGTTTCAGTATAATAGTAATGTCTGGGGCTGGCCTGCTGGCCAAGTGGTTAAGTTCGCATGCTCTGCTTCTGAGGCCCAGGGTTTGCCAGTTCGGATCCTGGGTGTGGACCTACACACCGCTGATGAAGTCATGCCATGGCAGGCATCCCACATATAAAGGAGAGGAAGATGGCCATGGATGTTAGCTCAGGGCCAGTCTTCTTCAGCAAAAAGAGGAGGATTGGCAGCAGATGTTAGCTCCGGGGCTAATCTTCCTAAAATATAAAAATAAATAATAGATATAAAAAATTAAATGTCAATATTACTAATTAACTGTTGAGTTCAGCCTAAAATTTCCTTTTAGTACTTTACTGAGGATATACAGTTAAAATACTGTACTCTAAAGTCAGTTAAAATAGTTTTTCTTTGTGATTGGATTACTGAGTAGTATAGAGTTAAGTTAGTTCA
Organism: Equus caballus; assembly: GCF_041296265.1. NCBI lineage: Eukaryota > Metazoa > Chordata > Mammalia > Perissodactyla > Equidae > Equus > Equus caballus. The sequence continues at coordinate 46,977,242 of NC_091704.1, forward strand.
TTTGTTTCTGTTCTGTAAGCATGTTTTTTCTGTTTAGAATATATGTAACTATACTACAAGTTAGAACTCTCATTTACATCATTGTTCCTTTTGTCTTGTTCCTTCCTTCCTCTATTGGTAGTTTTTAAAAAGTTAGTTTGGGCTTTATCTTTCTGTTGTTTCTTAGCAAAATTATATATATATTCATTCTTGTCCCTTTCCTCTATATACAAAAGGTAGCCTACTATATGTGCTGTTTGGCATCTTACTTTTTCCATGTTGTAGCCTGAAGATTGTTCCACATCGTTCTATAGAGATCTGGATGGCTCTTTAGTATTATTCCATTACGTGTATATATCTTTGTATATTCATCCAGCCTCTTACTGATGATTTATGGGTTGTGTGCAAGCTTTTGCTACTTCCGATTTAATAACCATATGAATATATATTTTCATGTTTATGGGTATTTTTTTTTAGAGTAGTTTCCTAAAAGTAGGATTATCAAGTTAAAGGGTATGTGTGATTTTTCTAGATTTCCAAATTCCCTGCAGTAGGAGTGCTGTCGTTTTTGCATTCCCGTCACAGTGTATGAGAATGCTTATTGCTCTCATCTTTGCCAGCAGAATGTGCTGTCAGATTTTTGGGTTTTTGCCAGTCTTGATAAGTAAGCATTGTCTCATACAGTTTTTAAAATTGTGGTAAAATATGAATAACATAAAATTTACTATTTTAACCATTTTTTATTTTTTAAAGATTTTATTTTTTCCTTTTTCTCCCCAAAGGCCCCCCCCCCCGGTACATAGTTGTATATTCTTCGTTGTGGGTTCTTCTAGTTGTGGCATGTGGGACGCTGCCTCAGGGTGGTCTGACGAGCGGTGCCATGTCTGCGCCCAGGATTTGAACCAACGAAACACTGGGCCGCCTGCAGCGGAGCGCATGAACCTAACCACTCGGCCACGGGGCCAGCCCCCTATTTTAACCATTTTTAAGTGTGTAGTTCAGTGGCATTAAGGACATTCTTGTTGTTAGTCCAACCATCACCACAGTTCATCTCCAGAACTATTACATCATCCCACACTGAAACTGTACCCATTAAACAGCAGCTCTCCATTCCCCCTCCGCTAGCTCCTGGCAGCCGGCATTCTGCTTTCTGTCCTATGAATTGGACTATTCTGGGTACTTCATATAAGTAGCATCACATGGTGTTTGCCTTTTTGTGACTGGCATATTTCACTTAACGTGATTGTCTTCCAGGTTCATCCATGTTGTAGCATGTGTGAGAATTTCCTTTCTTTTTAATATTCCATTGTATGTATATACTACCTTTTGTTTATCCACTCATCTGTTGATGGACACTTGTTTTGCCCATTTGCCATGAATTGGGTTGTTTGTGTTTTTGTTATTGAGTTCTTTATAACTTAACTGTGTATTTTATTATGAATGATAGATAGCATCTTTTCATATGTTTGAGTCATTTTCATTTCTTCTGTGAATTTTTCTGTTTATTATCTTTTGGCTTTTAAATATCAATTATTGATCTTATTTTCCTTGAGTTTTCAGAAACTGTGTATTAGAGATATTAGCTCTTTATATGTGATATAAGTTACAAGTATATTTTCCAACATTTTCATTTGTTTTTTGACTTTGCTTGTGGTTTTTGCCATGCAAACTTTAAAAAAATTTGTTGTGTAGTGTAATTTATCAGTCTCGGTTTCTTCTAGATTTTGAGTAATAGCTGGGAAGTTTTTTTCCCCACTTCCAGGTTATGAAGGTATTCACCCCTATTTTCTAATAGTACTTATATTGTTTCATTTTGCATTTCAGTCTCTGATCCATTCGGAGTTTATTTTGATGTGTAATATGAAGTGTGGATCCATTTTTGTTTTTCTAAATGGCTAATTGTCCCAGTACTACTGATTAAAATGTCCATTTTTCCATCTTACACTGATTTGAGATAACATCTTTATCATGTACTAGATTTCAGTATGTTCTTGAGTTTATTTCTGCACTTTATTCTTTTGGTCTGTTTGTTCATGTGCTGGTATCACATCATTTAATTTCCATGGGTTTTTAAATCTATTTTAGTATCTAGCAGGCAGTTTCCATTTCTGTTCTCCACATATTGCTTCCTCCTCCTCCAAGTATTCCTATCTATTCTTCTCTATTTTTCTTTAGTACTTTACTTTTAACTTGTTATAACTCTGGAGGGGGATGAGGAGGACCTGTTGCTGTTTTTATTGGGATTGTATTAAATTTATGAGTTAATTTAGGAAGAACTTAGGAATTTGTAACATTGAGTCTTTGTATCCAAGAGTGAGGTGTTTTCCATCGTCCAAGTCTGTTTTTAAGTCTGAAGAAAATTTTAAAGTTTTCCCTAGGTTTGTTTAGATATTTGCCGTTTTTTGGGCTACTGTTGTAAATGGGGTCTTTGCAATTATATCTTAACTTTTTTTTTTGCTGAGGAAGATTCACCCTGAGCTAACGTCTGCTGCCAGTCTTCCTCTTTTTTGATTGAGGAAGATTTGCCCTGAGCTAACATCTGTGCCAATCTTTCTCTATTTTGTTTTGTTTTGTTTTATTTTATTTTTTGCTGAGGAAGATTTTGCCCTGACCTAACATCTGTGCCAATCTTCCTCTATTTTATGTGTGGGTTGCTGCCACTGCATGGCTGCTGACAAGTGGCATAGACCCATGCCTTGGATCTGAACCCAGGCTGCCAAAGTGGAACATGCCAAACTTAACCACTAGGCCAGTGGGACTGGCCCTTCCTCTGTTTTGTATGTGGGTCACTACCACAATGTGGCTGCTGACAAGTGGTGTTGGTCTGCGCTTGGGAACTGAACCCAGGCTTCCAAAGTGGGGCATGCTGAATTTAAGCACTAAGCCGCAGGGCCAAGCCCCATTTTAACTTTTTATATTTTATTATTTCCATTTTATTGTTCGTATATGACAGCTATCGATATTTGTCAGTTTTGCAATCCTGATACTTTTCTAAGTTCTCTTATTGTTTATAGTAATTTTTCCATTTATTCTCTTGAGTTTTTCCAGGTATCCAGTTATATCACCTGCACATGTAGTTTTCCAGTTCTTATGTCTTTATTTGCTGTTTCTTCTCTAGTCTTTCACATCTTTACCTGAAATCACCTTCATTCTCTTCATCAACTGAGTTATTTTTGCCAAGAACTTTTCTACTCTTAATTCCTTTGAAACAATTAAAATTAAAAGTTCATGTAAGATTTCACAAGTGACTTCATACAAGCTATGTTAGTTATCTCTTTTTGGTAACAGCTTTGAGATATAATTCACATATCATACAATTTGCCCATTTAAAGTGTACAGTTTGAGGTTTTTAGTATGTTCACAGAGTTGTGCAACCATCACTACAATTTCAGAACATTTTCATCACCCCCAAAAGAAACCCCAGACCTTTTAGCCATCACCTCCCTTTCACCTCCCTTTCTCACCATCTACTCAACACAAGGCATCTGCTATGTTAGTTACCTTTTACTGTATGATAAAACTTAGCAGCTTAAAACAGCAAACATGTATTATCTCATAGTTTCTGTAGATGAGGAGTCTGGACTTGGCTTAACTGGGTGCCTCTGGCTTAAGGTCTCTCTGGAGATTGCAGTTAAGTTGTTGGCCAGAGCTTCAGTTTCACCTGAAGGCTCAACTGGAGAGGATTCTGTTTCTTGCAGGTTGTTAGACTGAGAGCCTCAGTTCCGTGCCTGATGTGTCTATGTAGGATCGCTTGAAACATGGCAGGTGGCAGATCAAGGGAGAGGCCCAAGATGGAAGCTGCAGTCTGTGTGTAACCTAATCTCTGAAGTGGCATACCATCATATTTGCCATATTCTGTTTGTTAGAAGCGAGTCCCCAGGTCTAGCCTACATTCAAGAGGAGGAGATTACATGAGGGCATGAGTACCAGCAGGCAGGGTTGTTGGGGGCTATCTTAGAGGCTGCTTCCGTAAAGGATAGCATAACTTCTATTTTTGAAATCTATTTTATTTTTTGGCTTTTTAATCCATATTTTTTTTGATGACAAGCAACTTTATGTAGGCCTCATTAGTTACCCCAGCATACTGGGATATGTGGCTTTTAGGAAATAGTGGTGATCGTTAGATTTGTCTCTAGTCTAGAACCTGTCAAACTGAAAGTCTAATTTGGATTTTTAAAATCTAAATGTAGTACACGCTTGCCACGCCTCTGTAACTGTTAATGGTATGGCACTATATTCTCATTTTTTTTTAATCAGTTTGACATTTAAGATCTCAGTGTCAAGTGAAAACCTGAAATTTTTCTTTTCCTTTTCTAGGTTATGTATAGTAGTGCCAGTTTTTAGGTACCCCATTATAAACGCTTTTTTTTTTTTTTTTTGAGGAAGATTAGCCCTGAGCTAACTGCTGCCAATCCTCCTCTTTTTGCTGAGTAAGACCAGCCCTGAGCTAACATCCGTGCTCATCTTCCTCCACTCTGTATGTGGGACGCCTGCCGCAGCATGGCTTGCCAGGCGCTGCCATGTCCGCACCCGGGATGTGAACTGGCGGACCCCGGGCTGTCCAGAAGTGGAACATGTGAACTTAACTGCTGCACCACCAGGCTGGCCCCTATAAATGCTTATCTATCCTGAGATGTTAACTTTATTCTCCAGACAATTCTTTCTATGCTGTTAAACAGTTTTTAAAATACCCTTGATGATTGACTTGCGAATGCTTTTTCGGAAATTAAAATAGATCTTGTTATTCTTTGCACTAAGATGATTACTCCCTTAGTTCTTAATTGGTTAGAGTCATACTTGTAGAAATGCTTGAAGTCTGTCTCTCTCATTGTGTAAGTGAGAAAGTGGAGACTCAGAGAGGATGTTAAATGACCTGCTTAAAATCCGTTAACAAGTTTTCTTTGTGGCTGGGGCCAGTATTCAGGTCTCTCAACATCTGGTCCGGCCTGATTCTTCTTACATCTCAGTGACACTTAAGTGTGAAGATTTTTATTACCTAGTTCAATTTCTTGTTATAGGTTTTTTCTGATTTTATATTTCTTCTTGAGTTGGTTTTGGTAATTTTTTTTTCAGGAATTTGAACATTCTGTCTAAATTGTCTACTAATTTATTGGCATAAAGTTACTGATAATATTCCCTTATAATTATTTAAGTTTGTAGAGTTGGAAGTGATGTCCTTGCTTTTATTTTTTGCTTTGATAATTTGTGTATCTTTCCCCTTTCTGACTTTTTCCTTTCCCTCTGCTCCCATGTTTTAACCTTGATATTTTTAAAGAAGTGACTTTTGCCTTCATTGACAGCCTGCCTCCACATTTTTCTGTTTCTGCATTTCATTGGTTTCCAACGTAATCTTTATTATTTCCTTCCCTTTGATTGCTTTGGATTTAGTTTGTGCTTTTTCTAGTTTCTTAAGGTGGAAGATTAGGTTGTTGATTTGAGAGCTTTCTTTTTTTGTAATATAGATATTTAATAAAGCTGCAAATTTCTTTTTAAACACTGCTTTTAGTGTATCCCATTGATTTTGATTTTTTGTGTTTTTGTTTTTGTTCAGTTCAAAATATTTCCTAACTTCTCTTGTGGTTTCTTTGACCCATGGATTTTGTAGAAGTGGTAGCTTGATTCCCAAAAGGAAATTTCCTGGATTTATTCTGCTGATTTCTAATTCAGTTCCCTTGGAGTGAACATACTTTATATAATTTCAATCCTTTTATTTTTTAAAAATTTGTTTTGCTGAGGAAGATTTGTCCTGAGCTAACGTCTGTTGCCAGTCCTCTTTTTTTTGCTTGAAAAACACCAGCCCTGAGCTAACATCTGTCCCAGTCTTCCTCTATTTTGTATGTGGGACACCTCCACAGCATGGCTAATGAGTGGAGTAGGTCTGCACCCTGGATCTGAACCTGCGAACCCGAGCCGCCGAAGGGGAAAGCACAAAACTTTAACCACTCAGCCACAGTGCTGGACCCTGCTTTCAATCCTTTTTCAATTCATTGTTTTATGAGCTAGTATATGGCCTATCTTGGAAAATATTCCAAATGTGCTTGAGAAGAATGTGTATTTTGCTGCTGTTGGAGAGTTCTATAAATGTCATTTCAGTCAACTTGGTTGATAGTGGTGTTCTTTGTTGTTTTCTGTCTAGTGCTATCAGTTCTTGTCGCTGTAGTCTTCAACTACTATTACTGTATTGTTTATTTCTCCTTTCTGTTGTCAGTTTTTGCTAATGTATTTTGCGATTCTTTTGTTAGGTGTCTCTGTGTTTATTTATAATTATTATATCTTCCCTCATAGTTAAGTTAGTTAGCTTCATCATTATGAAATGTCCTGCATTGACCCTCTTAATTTTCTTTACTCTGAAGTCTACTTGTCTCATATCAATGTATCTGTTCCAGCTGTCTTTTGATTAGTGTTTGCATGGCATTTCGTTTTTCATTCTTTTAAACCTATTTGTGTCTTTGAATCTGAAGTATCTCTTGTAGGCAGCGTATAATTAGATTAGATCATTTATCCATTCTTGCAAATTTTTTTGGTGAAGAAGATTGTCACTGAGCTAACATCTGTGCTAATCTTCCTCTATTTTATGTGGGATGCCACCACAGTGTGGGACTTGACGAGCAGTACTAGGTCTGCACCTGAGATCCGAACCAGCGAACTCCAAGTGGAGCATGTGAAGTTAACCACTCTGCCACCTGGCTAGCCGCCTTTCTTGCAATCTTTATCTCTAATTGGAGTATTTAATCTATTCACTTTTAATGTAATGTATTGATAGAGTTGGATTTACACCAGCCACTGTGCTCTTTGTTTTCAATGTCAAGTATCCTTTTTTGTTCCTTTGTTGCTCCTTTATTGCCTTCTTTTGTGCTAAATAGAAAATTACAGTTATGCCATATAAATTTCCTTCTCTTCCTTCCCCTCCTCCTCCCTCCGTCAGTAGTTGCTCTAAGGATTAAACATGCATCTTTATCATCCTTGTCTTCAAATTAATACTCATTTAATTCCATCAAAATATAGGAGCTCTGCTCTAATATATAATATAGATAGTTTCATTTACTCCTTCCTTTGTGCACTATTGTCGGAAATATTACAACTTTATTTGTTATAACCTCAACAATGCTGTTTTTTACTTTTGTTTTTGCAATCTTTTGCTTTTAAATTTTTTTTTTGAGGAAGATTAGGCCTGAGCTAACATCCACTGCCAGTCTTCCTCTTTTTGCTGAGGAAGATTGGCCCTGAGCTAACATCTGTGCCCATCTACCTCTACTTTATATGTGGGACGCCTACCACAGTATGGCTTGACAAGTGGTGTGTGGGTCCATGCCTGGGATCCAAACCAGCAAGCTCCAGGCTGCTGAAGCGGAACGTGGAAACTTAACTGCTGTGCCACCGGGCCGGCCATTTTAAATCAATTTTTAAAAGCAAAAAGAGAAAATATACAGTCTTTTTATTTACCTTTTTATCGATCTTCAAACAGATTTGAAATACTGTCTGGTGTTATTTACTTTTTAGCCAGCAGGACTTCCTTTAGTGTTTCTTGTAAGGCAGACCTGCTAGCAACAAATTCAATTTTTATCTGAGAATGTCTTTGTTTCACTTTCTTCTCCTTCTTCTTCTTCTTCTTCTTCTTTTTGTGAGGAAGATTGGCCCTGAGCTAACATCTGTTACCAATCTTCGTCTTTTTGCTTGAGGAAGATTGTCACTGAGCTAACATCTGTGCTAGTCTTCCTCTATTTTAAAGATTTTGTTTTTTTCCTTTTTCTCCCCGACGTCCCCCAGTACATAATTGCATATTTTTAGTTGTGGGTCCTTCTAGCTGTGGCATGTGGGACATCGCCTTAGCGTGGCCTAATGAGTGGTGCCGTGTCTGTGCCCAGGATCCAGACTGGTGGAACCCTGGGCTGCTGAAGTGGAGCACGTGAATTCAACCACTCGGCCACGGGGCTGGCCCTGTCTTCCTCTCTTTTATGTGGGATGCCGCCACAGTGTGGCTTGACGAGCAGTGCTAGGTCTGTGCCCGGGATCCAAACCTGCGAACCCCAGGCCACCAAAGTGGAGCATGTGAACTTAACTAGTATACCACTGGGCTGGCCCCTCATCTTCATTTTTGAAGGATAATTTTGCTGGGTATAGATCCTTGGTTGACAGCTTTTTTCTTTCAGCACTGTGAATATGTTATCCTAGTCCCTTCTGGTCTCCACTGTTTCAGTGAGAAGTTATTTGTTAATTGTATTGTTCCCTTATATGTGATAAATTGTTTTCTCTTGCTGCTTTCAAGATACTCTCTTGGTTTTTGTCAGCAGTTTGACTGGGATGTGTCTAGATGTGATGATCTCTGTGTATTTATCCAGCTTTAGTTTCTTGAGCATCTGGATCTTAGATGAAAGTTTTTTGCCAAATTTGGAAAGTTTTCAGCTGTTACTTTTTCTGCTCTCTCCTACCTTTTGAGGTTTGAGGAATTTAATCTCTGAGGCTGTGATCATTGTCTTCATTCATTCATTCTTCAATTCAAATTCAAGTTCATTGATTCTTTCTCTTTTATCTCAAATCTACTATTGAGTTCCTTTAAGTTAATCTTTCGTTTCAGTCATTATACTTTTTAACTACGTAGTTTCCATCTCTTTATTGACAGTCTGTATTTAATGAGTCATTGTCATTCTTTCCTTTAGTTCTTTTTTTTTTTTGAGCAAGATTAGCCCTGAGCTAACATCTGCTGCCGATTCTCCTCTTTTTGCTGAGGAAGACTGGCCCTGAGCTAACATCCGTGCCCATCTTCCTCTACTTTTTATGTAGGATGCCTACCACAGCATGGCCTGCCAGGTGGTGCTGTGTCCCCACCCAGGATCTGAACCGGTGAACCCTGGGCCGCCGAGAAGCAGAACGTGCGCACTTAACCATTGCGCCACCAGGCTGGCCCCTTTCCTTTAGTTCTTTAAATATGATTTCCTTTAGTTCTTTATCAGTTATCTTGTGGAATGTCCCTCAATTTGGATTTGTCTGATGTATGAATGCTTTTTAATGTGTGTCTTAATGTTCTTGTGTTTTCTGTCTTTGTAAAGTTGGCAGTGTCAGGATCTCATTTGCTTCTAGTTAGAGATTAATTGGAATGTGGCAGTTTAAATTGTAGGTGGTTCTTGATTAATGACAAGTTCTGATTTGCTCTCTGACAAATGGATTAGATGGGTTGATTGGACTGCTGTTTGTTTTCTAGTAAGCAGCTGCTCTTATTGTCATAATCATACTTACTAGTTTTCTAATAGCAACTAAAGGTTAAGTGCATGCAAATTTGAATTTCTTAGCCGTACATAATATTTGTTGGCTTATGATGAATCTTTAGTTATAGTTTCTGTACTTGAATTAAAAAGACCCTTGTCAGATACCAGAGATTTAATATTTTAAATACAATATTTCATTAAATTTCTGCTGGCCTTACTAAAAGTTACTTGCTTGCAGGAAAAGAAATCCCCTCAAAGTAGCCTAAGAAAAAGAAATACAGATGAATCTCCTGGAAATAAGGTTCAGGAGTGCAGCCCAAACTCATCAGAATGCTTCTGTTGTTAGACGTGGTTTTCTGGCTGTCCCTCTGTGTCTTGGTCTGCTTCGCATCATGTATTCTCTCATTTCTGCTCTGCATATCTCTTCTATTTCCCTTTCTTCTATAATTGCATTTGTACAAAATGGCCAGTGGCTTCTGTAGCCACATAACTGGTTACATCTCCAATGCCCATGCCTGTATAACTGACCCAGCCTCTGTGTGCCAAGCTCAGAATCTTAGGAGGGAAACTTTGATTTGCTCATCCTGGTCCAAGTAGATATGGTGGGGTACAGTCACCTCTTTCTCTAGAATCTATAGATGAGCGGCTGGCCTGGTGATGTAGTGGTTAAGTTCACGTGCTCTGTTTTCAGTGGCCTGGGTTCACTGGTTGGGATCCCAGGTGCAGACCTACTATGAACCACTTATCAAGCGATGCTGTAGCAGGCGTCCCACATATAAAATAGAGGAAGATGGGCACAGCTGTTAGCTCAGGGCCATTCTTCCTCAGCAGAAAGAGGAGGGTTGGCGGCAGATGTTAGCTCAGGGCTGATCTTCCTCAAAAGAAAAAAGAATCTATAGATGAGGGTAAGTTTTCTGAACAGGGGATGTGGGCCGAGAGTGGCCTCACTAGTACAACTTTTGGATTGGGTTTAGTAACATATTTTTCTTTTGCTGAGGAAAGTCTGTTTAGGAAGCCATTTCCAAAACATTGGTCACACCAGACTTCAGTGTTACATAGAAGATACAGTTTGTTGTTTTAGTGATTTCATTTTGAAATACTTTGTGCATGAAAACAGAAACGTGGCTGGTAAAATATGAAAACTACTTTGTGTACCTTGTATATATATTAACTACTAGTAATTATTTTGAATTGCTAGGTGTTTGTGGTTGCAAAGTCTGGGCTCTTGAGACCTGTTCTGTACTACTACCCAGTTCTAGTTTGCTTTGTGGTCCTTAGCTATTTTCATTGAAAGTTTTTATTGTTTCTAGTATTTTGCCTTTCTTTATCATATTATTGCCCTATCTTAATTATAACCATAGAAGCCTGAACAACTCTAGTCTTTTCCTGATTTTCTTGCCTCCAGTTTTCCCTCTCTAATGCATACAGAAAAGTCTAAAGAAAATAAAGATCACCTTAATTGCCAAACGTTACTACTGCTAACACTTTACTTCTAATCCACTTCAGAGAATGGGACCGGTACTATGTATATAAGTGATTTGGTAATATATTTCTCATATTTTGAAATAACCTTCTACACCAGAATTTTAAAAACTGATTTCCACAAAATTGTAATATTCTGTAAGTTGTTGAAGATATCCTATAGTACAAAGCATTCCAAGGTCAGCAAAGTTTGGGAAATGCTGAGTTTAGTTAGTTCTGTTTAGTTGACTTTTAGATTGCTTCCATTGTTTTACTATAATAAACAATGTGTACATAAATTATTTGTGCATAAATATTTATGTGTATTATTTCCTAAAGTCTGTAGGAACTGTGTCACAACAGTATGAACATTTAGAGAAAGTTTTTATATATTAATATATACAAACATCCTGTATGCATATGTATTTATATAATTTCAAATTAGGATCATACTTTATATATACTATTTTGTACCTATTTTTCATGTTACATATATGTATATATCTATCTATCTGTCTACATATATCATGAACTATGAAGGAAAATTGCATAGAACTTCTGGTTGTATCTCTCTTAAGATATTTATACAGTATGCTTTCATTATATTTCATTGTGGGTGGCCAGCATTTTGAGTACATTCTTACACAACAGAAAGCTGCTGGTGAAGCACTTCTGGAGCTTGCAACTCGAATGGTGAGAACTCTTATCAGTGTTTGCATTTTTAGGGGCCCACTAAACAACACTCTTTTCCCGCATTCAAGATGAGCCATTTGAGAGAAAAAAGGGAATCAGGCAAATAGAGATCCAAATGAATATCATCTTATCATCCAGAAAAAGCTGGGTTGGAGGTGGTTGTTTAGATGTACAGCAGTGTTGGGTTTCCTGTAGCCTCTCCTAAATTTAGACCTTGGAACTGCCCACCAAGGGAAGGATTGTGTCTGCAGAGCATGTCCCTGGCATCATTGCCTTATTCCTTACTGTACCATTCCTTCTTTCTGCTTGGCTCCTTGGTTCTGTATGGCATACTATATGAGAAAGGTAATTTATCTCAGTTTAATTTACACAACCTCCTCATGAGGTATGCCCTGAAAGTTGACCCTTTGTCTGAGTCTCTGATGCTGGGGATTCCAACAACAACAGATTGATTGGAGCAGGACTTGGTAGTCAATTTAGTTGGCACTCCATTGGGAAGTTCTCTACTTATCTGGTTATTATTTGTTATTATTAAAGTAGATAGTTGGTGAAAGGCAAATAGAGGTGCTTTGAATTAGTTTCCAGGGCCCTCTGTTTCTCTGTCTCTTATGTTCTTTTTTTCCCCCCAAATTTGTTTATGTGTGTGTGTCTGTGTATGTATGTATATGTATTTTTTTTTCCTGAGCAAGATTTGCCCTGAGCTGACATCTGCTGCCAGTCTTCCTCTTTTTTTATGCTAGCCACTGCTGCAGCATGGCCGCTGACAGAGGAGTGGTGTAGCTCTGTGCCTAGAAACCGAACCTGGGCCTCTGAAGCAGAGTGCACCAAACTTAACCACTAGGCCACTGGGGCTGGCCCTCTTATGTTCTGTTCTTAGTTTTTTGGAGGCCTGTGAGCTGCACATGGCATAACCTTTGAATGTACCTGTTTTTGACTTTCTGGCATCCCAAATCATCAGTACTACTATATTAGGGTCTTAACGGCATTCTCTATTCTTGCATGTTCCCCCTTGTTTTGGACCCATGAACCAAGTGACATCATGTTCCTCTAGATTTTGTGGGGCTAGTGTATGACCTGACTCTACTTGGGATATCTCTGCCTCTCCCATACTTATATTTTATTCCTTTTTTTTTTTTTGAGGAAGATTCGCCCTGAGCTAACTACTGCCAATCCTCATCTTTTTGCTGAGGAAGACTGGCCCTGAGCTAACATCCATGCCCATCTTCCTCTGCTTTATATGTGGGACGCCAACCACAGCATGGCTTTTGCCAAGTGGTGCCATGTCTGCATCCGGGATCCGAACCTGTGAATCCCGGGCCGCCGAGAACGGAACATGCAAACTTAACTGCTGCGCCACTGGGCCGGCCCCTCCCATACTTATATTTTAGAACATTCGATCTGATTTCTGATCACAATTTTGAACTTGTAGGGCCCCGAAATAGTTTTCTTGTGGTCTTCTAACCTCCATTAAGACCCATTTGTTTCTTCTGCAATGAGTAGGGGACATCCTCAGGGTCCTATGGCTTATGTTATTTCTAGTACAGCTACTGCTTCCTCATCAGCAAGTTGACTGGCCAGTGGTTCTCCCTTAGTGTGACCCTGAATTTTGAGCACTAGTACCCTATCTGTGGACGAACAGGGCATGAAGATATTTCCTCCATTACTGATGGTAGAATCTCAAACCTCTTTGAGGGTCTGAAATGATTGTTGGCTTCTAAGTGCAGGAGCTTTGTAGTGTCATTGAATACATAGTCATAATTGGCTATAATAATCATCATTGCTACTTCTTTACCTTCTCACAATATGGTTGAGATGCAGCTGCTTGTGTGTTTTGAACCAAGTCATAAACTGCTTGATATTGCCAGGTCTTTCTCACCTATTTTTACTATCATTTTTAATGTGGCTGCCTTGCTCTGCTTGACAGATGGGATATAACATTTTTACAGACACTCTCATGCCCTAAAAATCCAACCATCTGTCTAGACTACAGGTTGTAATTATTACTAGCAGTTTGAGGACAAAATCCTCTGGGGCAGTATGGTCGTTATTGACCTTTCCTTGTAAAATCTGTTCTTCTGAGAGGTCACTTGGATTGGTGGCATGCCTAGATCTGGATATTCAGTCACCCAGTCTTGTACCAGATTTTAAGTAATCCCAGTAACTGACAAGTTGAACCCTAGTTCATCACTGCACTGCTGTGCATCTGTGAGGCCTATGCCATATGTCTCTTTTCCGTGAGTTTAGGTCAGCTCAATAGCTGTAGTACCATATTTCTTTTAGCCTAAGGGTATCGTCTGTTTTAAAATGCATCCCAGTTTCAGATTTTCCCGTTTTATTGAGAAAAAATTTACATCCATCACCATGTAAGTTTAAGGTGTATAGCATGATGGTATGGTTTACATATATTGTGAAATGATTACTGCACTAGGTTTAGTTAACATCTGTCATCTCATACAGAGATACTACGTTTTTAAAATGTATGTTTTAGAATTGATGAAATGTAGTTTTAAGGTTAACACTAGCGATTAAAAGGTTTAAAGAGCTCCTTAGCGCTTAGCAAGGCCAAAGCTGGTGCTCCAGCTTCTGACTCTTAGTAGTTCTGCCCGCCGGGGGTCTGTCACACAAGTGTTGTGGCATGGATCTACTGCAGAGTCTTGCTGGCCTGGGTCCTGACCAAATTCGCTTGTTTCTCTCCCAGTCTGCTGCTTTTCCTCTAATGTACTTAATTCTCAAGGATGTCATTGCCATCTGAGCCAGTTACACCATTAAAAAATTTTCACTTAACTCTGCTCTTTTTAGTACCACCCCCCGCACCCCCGCCCCCGACTTGGTTAATTCCTGATCGTATTTTTCTCATGTGGAGTTTAGCAGGTGGTCATCAACATGCCAGACTATTGCTTGGTATGACTTTGATTGCTTCATTTATCTTTGAAATATTGCTAGTGAGTCCCAGAATCTTTGGTACAGAACTATCCATGCCCATTTGTCTACTTTTCACATGAATTCAATTCTGGTTAAGCATGTGTCTTTTAGTGGTAATGCCCAAAACCCATCTGGTAAATGTAAATCTTTGAAGTCTTATTAAAGGCTCCGTTTTGCTGACATCTCTGGGTATACCATTACCCTGGGAGCAGTTGAGGTTGAGACATATTTCGTCCTCTGCTAGCACATGTAAGCTTTTACATACTGTTCACCTGGATTTTCCAGGCTGCAGAGACAGTGCATGGTCCTGTCCACATCCATTACTGCTTCATGAGGTGTACTCTGTTGTTTACAGTTTGTAGAGGCTCATCTAGGAACTCCATCTGTATGTCCAGGCCAGTCAAGACCAGACATCTGTGACTTTGATTTCACGTGGAGTCCCTTCCCCGGCTTCCTGGGGCTTTAACTGTCAGGGATTTTACCTGACTTCTGTAAATTATTGGTCTTAGTAAATGCTCTGCTAAATCTTTGGCAATCTTAATTTGATCAGACCCCTAACACCTATTAAATTTAAAAAGAGTCCCTTAAATACAGTCAGTGTCTGTTTCCCCTGCCTCACATTTAAATCGGCCTCTTTAAACTGATATTTTTGTTTATTCCCTTTTGGCTCACTTAATCTAAATTCTCATTTTCCCAAAGCCTTCATCCTTAGGAGTCGTAGCCTCCTTTTGCTAATTTAAGTCCCTGTGTCACTAATGAAGTCCCGTGGATCCTGATGGTCAGTTGTCTTCTGGAATTAAGGCTGACTACTGTGACTGAGCAAAGTACCAAGACTGACCGTGAGAAGGTGCCAGAACAAAGGGTGTAGGCTTCCCTAATCCTAAGGCTGTCCACTCTTCAGAGAATCAGTTGGCCTGCTCTCCAGGACTCGTGCCAAGATTGTATGTTACCCTGTTTTGAATCTTTTTTATTTTTTTTAGATTGGCACCTAAGCTAACAACTGTTGCCAATATATTTTTCTCTCCCCAAATCCCCCCAGTCCATAGTTGTATATTTTAGTTATGGGTCCTTCTAGTTGTGGCATGTGGGACGCTGCCTCAACGTGGCCTAATGAGCGGTTCCATGTCCGTGCCCAGGATCCAAACCGCTGAAACCCTGGGCCACCAAAGCGGAGCGTGTGAACATAACCACTCTGCCACGGGGCCAGCCCCTGAATCTTAACTAGAGCCAGCTATAGCTTCTGCTTTCTCGTCAGAGTTGGGTACTTCAAATTGATAGCTTACAACCCTGCTGGCAAAGTTTATGGCTTCATAATTTGGGCAATTCCAGTTATTTGCTCTGAAAGAGTGCCCTGACTTCACCTGGTGAAGCCTGGTTGACTTGAGTGTCCCCACATCCCTAGATGTCGATCAGTCTCATTCTGTCTGGCTGTTCTTCCACCTTGGATGATGCTCTTGAATTTCTCTTTGTGGGGTTCCATCTGATTGCTTCACTGCTTGTTCAGAACTTTCAGCATGGGCCCATGCATCAGTTTTTTAATATATCCTTCCAAAGTAAACCTTGTGTTTGTATCCTAAGCAGCATTGAATGAAGGATCTTCTAATTCTCTATGACGCCACATGAGGTGTGGTTGGTTTTCCTGAGCTTCTTAACTTGCTCACATATACTAAAAATAAACCACTATAATCTGTGGTTAACTGAGTGGGTAAGTCCTGGTTCTTATAGTCTGAAAGAGCCTAATAAATACATAACTTACTGAAAAATGAAAGATAATTATAGTTTTAAACATTTGACTTTCAAAGTTGTTTATCTGCATGTAATGATAAGTAGTGAAAAGACAATAAGCCCCTGAAAATCCTAGCTTAGTAATGTATAGTAATTTAATTTTTTCAGTATTTTACTTATAATTGTGGAAAGACATGAAAGATAAGAAGCACCAAAAATAACTTTGGCTAAAATATTTCTATTTTTGACTCTGTATTTGAAGTGAATTAGTTATTTTATTTTCTTCTTTTAATAGGGTTACACATCATTTTGGAATGACTGTATATCATCTGGATTACGTGGCTGTATGTTAATTGAATTAGCGTTGAGAGGAAGGTTACAACTAGAGGCTTGTGGAATGAGGCGTAAAAGTCTATTGACAAGAAAGGTAAGAGGCGTGCTAAATAACATACCCTTTTTTTTTTTTTTAAAGATTTTGTTTTTTCCTTTTTCTCCCCAAAGCCCCCCGGTACATAGTTGTGTATTCTTCGTTGTGGGTCCTTGTAGTTGTGGCATGTGGGACGCTGCCTCAGCGTGGTCTGATGAGCAGTGCCATGTCCGCGCCCAGGATTCGAACCAACGAAACACTTGGCCGCCTGCAGTGGAGCGCGCGAACTTAACCACTCGGCCACGGGGCCAGCCCCTAAATAACATACTCTTTTTAAAGAGTTTGTGCTGCCTAAAAATGAAGTGTTTCTATTGATAGCTTTCAAAAATTAAAAAAGAAGTTGATTTTAAAGTTGTCTTTATTGAATTGTATTTCCATGTCTTTCTTGCGTTCTTGGTTTCTTCATTCTTTGTACATAATGAATAATGTTATTTGTTGTCAGGATTGCTGGCCTTTGCATCTTACGTATGCGAGAAGACTCCAAACTTCACTTCCTGCTTCTGAAAGCCATAATTTGGAAAGACTTGACATAACTTTCTTTTAAAACTCATTGTGTAAATTAACTCTCCATAGGCGGTTGATCTTTTTAGCAGAATATGAATACTTTTCAGATCTTTGCCTTCTCCACTGTGGTCTGTGAACAGAGGTATTACAGTCATGCATCGCTTAGCCACGGGTATATGTTCTGAGAAATGCGTCATTAGACTATTTTGTCATTGTACGAACATCACAGAGCATGCTTACACAAACCTGGATAGTGTAGTTTACTACTCTACTACTCCAACTACGCCTAGGCCATGTGGTATGGAGCTTACGGGACCACCATCATGGTGGTATGCAGTGCGTAACTGTATTGGCTAGTTTATAGAATTTTAACTTCAACCACAATCTCAAATTTTAAAATTGTTTCTCTTCTAGTCTGTTACTGTTTCTTGGGGGCGTTGTGTTTCAAAACTGTTTTTTCCTCAATACAGTGTCCCAAAGAAATCCAAAAAGCTTTTGGTCAGAACTCTACTTTTTTGGATTGCTATGTTATAGAGAATAATAATCCTGAGGCAAAGAAAGCCAAGAATGTATTCTTGAAAATTATATGCAAAGTAAACATAGTGTAACAGAAAATATTCTTCATGGGAGTTTTAAATTAAATCTAGTCTAGTCATTTAAAGTCAAATGAACTGACATGAGATTAGTTTTTAA
Source organism: Equus caballus (assembly GCF_041296265.1). Classification (NCBI taxonomy): domain Eukaryota; kingdom Metazoa; phylum Chordata; class Mammalia; order Perissodactyla; family Equidae; genus Equus; species Equus caballus. Next base: position 46,994,849 of record NC_091704.1, read on the forward strand.
ATTACTGTTAACTATATCATAAATCAGAATGTAATTTTTATTTCATTTTACTGTGTAACTGTTGATTTATGGAGGAAAAAAACCTTAAGAATCTGCCATTATAATTATCAATGAAATACATAGGTTGCTACTAATTAACTATAGCAATTATAAGTAATTTTGCATTAATGTTATGGAGCCCTGACCTGAATTGAAAAGATTTTGATACTGGTTCTTTTTGTGGGACCAGTTTTGTGTTGGTTATCAACAAATTATTTGCTCTTTTGTTCATTTATTCATTCATCATATATTTATTTACCACTTAAATCTGCTGTTTACTGTGCTCGACTCTGGGAATACAGTGGTGACCAAGAGACTTATGCGCCCTGCTTACATGGGCTTGTTATTTCATCTGCTTGTTTGTGTGATCTTAGCGAGGTAGTCAGTATGTCTCTTGGAAAGATACTCCAGTATGATTTAATTTACTCACTTAAAAATAGTTATTGCTTTTATTTAGATAATATATATATATATATATAATACTTAGAAAATCAGGTGGTAGTAAAAGGCTTATAACACAAAAGAACCATCACTAAGCACCTTCCTCACTCCTTAGTCCTGCTCCTGGGAGGCACTTAGTCTCAGTTCTTGTGTTAGTTTCCTAAGGCTGCCCTGACAAATTGCCACACGCTTGGTGGCTTGCTACAACAGACGTCTGTTCTTTCACTGTTTGGAGCCGCAGTGTGCTCTTCCTTTCCTCTCCTAGTTTCTGGTAGCTCCAGGCTTTCCTTGGCTTCTGGCCGGATCTCCCTCTGCTCTGTCTTCACATTGGCTTCTCTTCTGTGTGTCTCTATGTTGTGTGCCTCTTAGACACTTTCTTTATATTTAGGGCCCATCTGGATAATCCAGGATGATCTCATCTCCAGATCTAATTTAACTTAATTTCATCTTCAGAGACTTAATTTTTGCAAATAAGATTTGGGGATTAAGTTCTTGGGGTTAGGACACGGACACCTTTTGATGGCCACCAGTCAACTTGCTACAGTTCTCTTAGCTGTTTCTTTTGGAGTTTACCTCCATATTTCTACTCCTGTCCCCTCATCTTCCTAATAGATTCTTTCATAATTTTTGGCAAAACAGTAATGATTTTTTATATTATTACGATTATCTTAATGTTATTGTCTGCAGAGTTAAGTTATATCCTATGATATTTTTCTTTGTTGTATAGTTTTTTCTAGAGTTAATAATTCTTCTTTTTAAAGTTTTCTACGTACCCATCCTTTTTCTTACATGTTCCATCAGAGAAAAATTAGCATTATTAATTTTCAGATGTTCAAATACATTGATGACTGCATTAAAATTTGCCTTGTGCTCCAGTCTAGACTGGTTGTGCTTTGGTTCTCCTGGGACTTTGTGTCACTTTTTTCCAGAAAACAACCTCCTGTTTTCTGGATCTAGTATTTTCTTCTACCCTTGTGGAAGGGAAAAGTTTTGAGATTTTCTTTTGGTCTTTTCTGATGTTAAAGGCTTTCCTTCACATGTCTTAACATCCTTGATTATCTGTTCATATTTGAGAATGAGGCTCCCCCCTCCAAGAAAAAAAACACTAACTAGAAATTATATATGTGGGCAGAGAATATTTACTAATAGGCCACACATTAGTGAATTTTGTTAAGGAGTTGAGAACTTACTCATTGAAGTAATTGAAGAATTTTAAGCAGAAGCAGTGGGATGTCATGATACGATTGGCTTTTTGGAAAGATCAGTGAGGAGAATGGATTGAAAGGGGCTAAAACTAGTTCATGGAAATTTGTTAATCTAAGTGAAAGATAACCAGATTAGTCAGATTACAATAACTGCAGAGGTGATGGAGAAAAATTGTCCCTCTGAGAGAGATTAGGGGACAGAATTTGATAAGAAGAAAGATCCAGCTATACCCAAGTTATTGTGAGCCTGGTATGAGACCTGTCTCAAAGGAGTGGGCGTGAGGTGGGTTTGAGGACAGATTACAGTGGCTTTAAGGAGTAAGTGGGAAGTAAGAAGTGGTGGCATGACCAGTTTGTAGACTTACAACTTTTTCTCCCAAAGTTCTCCTTTCTTTTTTCTTATTCTCTCTGACCCCCAACTAAAAGCATAGACTAGAATGACACTGTCCAGTAGAACCTTCTGTGATGATAAAAATGTTCTATATTTGCACTAATACCATAGCCACTAGCTGCATGTGTCTATGAGCCAGATGCTTAAAATTTGGCTAGCGCAAATTGAGATGGTGTAAATAAAAACACACACTGGATTTTTGAAGACTTGCTATGGAAAAAGAAGGTAAAATATCTTAATTTGAAAATATTTTTTACATGTTAGTATTTTGACTATAGTGGGTTAAATCAAATATATTAAAATTAATTTCACAGGTTTCTTTTTCTTTTTTGATATAACTACTAAAAATTTTAAAAGATTTGTGGCTTGCATTTGTGGTTCCACTTACATTTCTGTTAGGTCATGCTTTCTCAAATAGATATTGTATGTATTTTTTAATCTTTCAGAAGATTGAACAAAAAGGGTAAAGGGCACATTGTTGAGGGCAAATTTAAGAGAGGACTGTTGCATTTAAAAAATAATATTGTTAAATTTCATGGCCTTTTAATAGCTAACATAAAATAATGTAACAGACATAAAGTAATATAACAGATTCAAATTTGATTTTATAGAATTTCAATTAAGAATTTGTTGCTTATCCAAGAACATTAATGAAGGCTATAGGAATATAATACTTGGCTAAAGCAGTATAGTATTTTCCTCTGTTCATCCCCCGTGTCTGGATTTGTCCCCTCTTAAGATAAATTCTATATCCCAATGTAGTTAAAAAAGAATTTGATAGTATTTAAAAATTTTATGTAATCAAACCTGTTGCTATTTTCTTCAAGGTTTCTGTTACAATTTTGAAAAAACCTTTCTCATCCCCAAAATTATATTTCATATTTAAATCTTTATCTTTTATTGTGGTATAAGCTCTGAGGAGCCAAATCTTACTTTTTACTTCTAATTTGATAGCCAATTGTTTTAAATAACATTTACTGAAAAATTCGTTTCTCCATTGATGTAAAAACGCCACCTTTATCATATACAGAATTCTTATATATAACCGAGGCTCTTTCTGGAGCTAATAAAGGTTTAAAAAATGAATTTCTGGATCAAATAGCCCCGGGTTCAACAATGAAGTGAATTACAGTGAGTATAAACTGTTTTAGCATTTTCCTTTACTGATTATTGCGTAGTAACTTTATTTTCATTCATGATTGTAGCTAATCTGGTGAGTTTGAATATTGGATTTCCTTAATAGAGAATCAATTTAAAATCTGAACTTTGACACTGTATGAACTCTTGGGACTTTAAACATAATGAATTATTTGCATAATTAAGTTTTTTGTTTGAAGAGATCAAGTCAGAGGAAAGGAATCGGGATCATGTCTGTCTTATTGCTTCCGTTTTAGGTGATCTGTAAGTCAGATGCTCCAACAGGGGATGTTCTTCTTGACGAAGCTCTGAAGCATGTTAAGGAGACTCAGCCTCCAGAGACTGTCCAGAACTGGATTGAATTACTTAGTGGTAAGTTTCTTTGCATAAACTAAAAGCTGAATTATGTCTGAGAGTTTTTTGTAAAAGTTTAAAATGCTTTTGAAAGAAACGTGGGCAAAATAGCCAAAAGCTTGTTTAGTTATTTAGACAGACTTGAAAGTTATCAGTCACTGAACGGGGAAAGTAGTGGTTTTTAAAATTTCATCCCCTTTAACAGACTGTTGAATGAGATGTAATATTCTTCCTTAGAGCTCCTGCCGTTCTTTATCTAAATGACCTTACGCTACCTTATTCTGGATAGGCTAGGTTAAGCTGTGGTAACAAACAGCCCCCAAACGTCAGTGCTCTAAAATACCATTTTGTTTCTCACTCATGCTAAGTCCATCACAGGCGACTTCATTCTCACTCTGGCAACCCTGAGTGGATCCGCCACCATCTCAAGCATTGTCAGTCACTGTTGTAAAGGGAAGAAGAGCACAGCACATCACTTAAGTTTCTACTCAGAAATGACACACAGTTAGGTTTCATTGGTCAGAGCAAACTGTATGGCCTCCCCTAACTTGAAGGAGACAGGAAAGTGCAGCTGTAGGGGAGAACCTGAAATGTTTGGGTGATGGCACTAATGACTATTACATTTATATTAAAGTTGTTTGTGTATTTGTCTAATCTTGTAGGTAGTGGGCTGCTTGAGTATAGGACCCAAGTTATGTTGCTCTCCTCTCTACTGTTATGTAAAACAGAACTTCTGCATACATGTATTGTTATTTCGTTTCATGTTCAAGCATACTCCTGTTTAGAGGAACTGTTTTAAAAACATTTGGACCTTGTCAGAGATTGGTAATTAACATGAATGTTTCTAAGATAGTTGTTCTTCTGTCAGTAAAAGATTTTGAGTTTTGCATGTTTGTTTATTTAAAAATTGAATACACATACCCTATTCTTAGCTAATGGAGTAATAATGGGCACTCTGCACTTAGGGCAGCCTTCACTCTTCCTTCTTATTGGTAGAGAACATAAACTTATTCACACAGTCCTCTTGATGATTTTGAAATTTTTATTTTGACCATCCTTTTTAGATCTGCTGATACGGTTTTTTGTTACTTCATTAAGAGCAGCTTTAACTCTACCCTTTTCCCCCTTCGTGTTTGTGATATTGATGTTGTCTTCAATTATAATTTCTTTTGCAGGAATCTTTTAAAATTACTTTGCTTGTTTGATGAGGATTTATTTGGTTAAAACTAGATAATATAATCCACAAATCCATTTACACAGCACATACCAGTACAGTACGTCACTGTGTCCATCACATTCTCAGTCCCCTCTGGGTTAGCTTTCCACTTATGCCTGTTGGCGACATGGCAGCCATTTGACAGAGACTCAGGGTGTTAACATTAACTCCATGTGTTAAATATTAGTAGATACAATTTTTTTAGATAAAAATAGAGTACCCCAATGGATCCTTTTGCACATTCTAAGGAGATCGCTGGCCTGGGCACTCTTTGGGTCATGCTCTATGTTGTGCTGCCATTGGTGGCTCATTACCACTTCTGTGATTGCAAATTAGAATTTGTAATTGGTTTCTTCACTGGCCAAAAGGAGAGTTTCTCAAAGTTGTACTTAATTTTTCGGCAGACAAGTCCCAGTGCTCAAGTTCTTTTTATGGAATATAGTGAGTTTTGCCTTAACATTGATGTTATTGTGCCACTTAGCATATGGAGATGTTTTCAGATGCTCCATCCATCAGTGATCTCTCTATCTTACATTACATGTGCTAACAGCACTTTGGGCTTTGGTTTAATAACCAATTCCCATCAGATTTCCTTGGACAGTTTATATACCTTAAATTGAGTTCATTAGTATGAATTCAGTTAGTGTGGCATGCAGAGGTTGAATCTCAACATTTAAGGAGGCTGTATACTTCTTTTTTTTTAAGATTTTATTTTTTTCTTTTTCTCCCCAAAGCCCTCCGGTACATAGTTGTGTATTCTTCGTTGTGGGTCCTTGTAGTTGTGGCATGTGGGACGCTGCCTCAGCGTGGTCTGATGAGCAGTGCCATGTCCGCGCCCAGGATTCGAACCAACGAAACACTGGGCCGCCTGCAGCGGAGCGCGCGAACTTAACCACTCGGCCACGGGGCCAGCCCCAGGAGGCTGTATACTTCTTAAATTTATCTGGTACATAACATTTTGTGAAAGTAACTTATCCAGTAATCAATATAAATACTGCCTGAACTTGGTTATCAACTTGGGCTCCTTGTGTATTGTTCTCACCTGATTGAGGAGTAAAAAGATGGCAGGAGTCTCAGTTTTGTATGTACAGTGAAGGTTTTGTCAGTGTCCATTTGAATTAGGAATTTGGGTTACTGTGAGGCTAATACTTTTTTTTTTTTTTTTTTAAAAACAATATCCTGTAAGTTTAGGCCAGAATATCGCCTTATAGCACTTTAGTTGCATGTTTTGGACATATATTAGAAATGAATCGTAATTTCAGCATACAAAGGAATTCAGAGTGAGAGAAGGAGGACAAAGCACATTTCTTTTAAATTAAGAAAACAACTACTTCCTACGTAGTTAACGTGCTGATAGCAGCTTGGTGATTTTTTTTAAAACAGCATTCTTTTTATTGTGGTAAAAGGTACACATCACAACACTTAACCACTTTAGCCATTTTTAAGTGCTCAGTTCTGTAGCCAGCTTGTTGATTTTTAAATTTTTAAAAATTTCAGTTGCTTCAAGGTAATGAATGGTATCAAATACCAGTTATTGCAGCAATACTGACATAAGTGCTATGAAACTTAGGAAAAAAACGTGCTTCCAGACTAAAAGAATCTTAAAATCCATTGGGGGGAACAGTTGTATGTTTCTCATAGTTTGATAACAGATAAGAGTTTAACAACCTGGTTGTCTGAAAGTGCAGTGCTCAGAGAAAAGAGAAATCCTTGAGAGCTTTGGTAGTTGGAGGAGGAAGGGGAACTTGGATTAGGCCTTTGAAGGGTAACAATGAGACAAAAAGAAGGAAGTGTTCCTGTTCAGAGCCATTAGAGGGAGTAGTAAAAGACCTGTCCTTACACGGCTAAGTCTGCGCTTGCTACTTGGTTTTCAAAACTGTGTGCTATGCCATATTGTTGAGAGGTATGTGCATAGGCGGTAAGATTATATGTAAAGAGAAGAGAATGATTAACAGAAGTCAGTCTGGTGATTGCCTCCGAGGAGAAGGCACTCGGGCGGCACTCAAAAGTACTGATGAAGGTCTCTTTTATCTGGGGTGGAGGGATACCTAGAGGTTCATTTTATTGCTACTTACACTGTATGTATATACATCCTAAAACTACCGATAAATTGTGGACATTATTTATGTATCTCATTAGTCAACAATTTAATAAATATACATATATTAGAGACAAAGACTTCAAAATGTTTAAAGACTGGCTTTCTGCAATCTTAAGACATGTAGTTGATCACTTTGGTCACAAGGTGTCACTAGAGTGCCACATTTATGAACAAAGCTGCTTTTAGTTTTGTAGCTTGATGTCGAGGAAGATAGAAGATTTTTGTAGTGAAATTATTTAGGTGCCTGTCAGTATGTCATTTACACTGAAGTAATTGTTGGGCAACGGATATAAGTGATCTTTGAAGAACTTTTCCTCTCTGTGTATACTTCTCACAATTTCCTTTACAAAAAGGTGAACTATAAATAAATTCTATGCATTTTAAATTCTCATCCTTAACTTATAGTCTTTTCACATAGACAATGAATAATTTAGGGACTGATCAGTAACAATATGGATCACAGTAACATCTTTTTAAAAATCTAGAATTTTGAGCACTGTTCATTCATCAGGCATTTATTATAAAGTATTTAAAACATATTCAATATTCTGCTTAAATTGAAGCAGCTAAATTTTTAGTAGCTAGTAGAAGTTAAACCTTTATTGTATCTTCTCTTTACTCATCCAACCACCCTCCTCTCATCCCAATTTATAATGGTGTCTTAAGTATGCTAATCTCGGGGATCACTTTATTTTTTGGATTTAGCTTAATTTGGTTCTTTTTTAAAAGGCAGAAATCTCAGGGTGCCAAGACACTTGCACAGAGTTATTTCATTGCACCTTTTTTTGGGTGCCAAAAATAGTATTAAACAATATTTGCCTGTAACCCATACTGTTTCAGCCTTCTGCTTATGAGATTTCTTCATTGTTTTCAAATATTTGAAGAGATCTGAATAACATTTTTGTTGGAGTTGAGCACACAAGGTTTGCCCTTTTCTAGGGGAATGCTACAAAAGAAGATGATGTCTCAGTCCTTTTTTATTACTTCCTCTGAGGCAGAAGTGATTGCCCATGAGAAGGTCCAGTCATAAATGGAACACCTTATTTGAAGGTGGGTCTGTCCTGGCTCTTCCTGTTTTTAGAAGCAACACTAAACTGTAAGGCAGCATATTTTGCACTTGGGGAATTTCTCACAGGAGCTTCGTAAGCATTAGCTCGTTCCATTAGTTGCAATGTGTAAGATTTACTTGTGGATAACGTGTGGATAAACCTGAGTATGACTTCAGTAAAATAGACAGTAAGTCATAAACTGATAATCTCATTTATTTCCCATGAGGAAGAAAAAAATTGTAGCAGCATTAGAGGGATTTTTGGTTTTTTTAGGTCTTCAAAGAAAAATTTAACTATGAGTTTCTCAGAATACTTGATTTTTTTTTTTCTTCCTACCCATATTGTTTGGGCACAGATGCCCAAGATATTCTCTGAGGCATAGAATAGTGAGTTGCCAGGGAATAGTGTTTCTTTGATAATTGACAAATTATTATAAGCATAGTTAATTAATCTTAGACTTGAACTGCAGTTTTTTATAGGCTTTTATGTAAATTTGACTACTGATTATTTTATGTTTATTAATTTAAATTTCCAAAAGTCAATTAAGAATGTCAGAAAACACAACCTAGCCAATTCTAGCCTACTGTGTTAGGCTGCCTACCATGTGCCAATGACATTACAAAACAAAACAAAACCCAAACTGTCTGGTGAAGGGTGCGGCAGGCAGGCATTTTATTTATTGGGAAGACAGTGGGTTGGTACAACAATTAAAATTCTGCATGTAATCATTGCCTATCTATTTTGTTGTTTTTTCTGCATGGAATGCAGGCTCCTCTTCCTTTCATAGGATGACTTATGCTGGATTTCAGGATTTAGCTTGAAAGTTCTTTCCCCTGTAACTTTCCTAGAAATATCCCTTAACATCAAACCCGAGTAATTTCTTATTCCTCTGGGCACTTTGTTCATATTGTTTTTATGGCCTTATGTACATCTTATTTTAGCCAGTATGGTTAGTTGTATTATGAATCTGTTTCCTTCACTTGATTTTAAGTTCCTACTGTGTTAGAAATATGTCTTACTTATGTTTGTATTCTCAGTACCTAATGTGATTTTTCACATCGTTACAAATATGGTAAATTCTTTTGGCTAAAGTGCTGATTCTGTATGTGGATAAATAATAATAGCTTAAATTTATCGAGAGCTTACCACCTACCAGGCTCAGTTCTGAGGACTTGATATGTCTTTGACTCATTTAACCCTCATAATAGCGCTACACACTCGATACAGTTGTTATCCTCATTTTATAGATGAGGAAACAGGAGTAGAGAGGTTAAAGAACCTTGCCCAAGGTTGCCCAGCTAGGAGATGACCAAGTTGAGACCCACATCCGACCAGTCTGGCTCCAGAGCTGCTTGTTATAACTTGTCAGGCCATAAGCTTCATCAAGTAACTGTTAATTATTTCTTAACTTTAAATGTAGGTGTGGTTTGTTTAACATCTGAAATGGAAATAAGTAGAATTTCATTTATTATTGTATTATGTTTTTTTTCATATTATTAGGTTTTTAAATTTAGTAGGGTCCCAAACACATTTCAGCTCTTTTCCGTTTTGAAGTTACAAAGGAAATTGAATGCAATGATAGTTTTTCTTTTGTGGAAGCAGGTTTGCCAGGCCTTTTTATTTGAATGCAGGAGGTGACTTCAACATACTAATAATTCATGGTACCAACCCTTCAGTATTTGACAACTTTTTTGAAGTCCCTAGTTTTATAGAATGAATTGCAAAATGCACAACGGCAGTTCCAGATCATTCATTCTTTTTATTGTTTTCCGTTTTTTTTTTTTTTTTGTGAGGAAGATTGTCCTTGAGCTAACATCTGTGCCAATCTTCCTCTGCTTTTTGTATATGGGGCACTGCTGCAGCATGGTTTGAAGAGCGGTGTGTAGGTCCATGCCCGGGATCCAAATCTAGGAACCCTGGGCTGCCGAAGTGGAGCTAACGAACTTAACCACTACGCCACTGGGCTGGCACCTGGATCAGCTTATTTTTACGCTTTGTTAGGTCAGGTCTAGAGTAGCCTTTACTCATGGGCTAGTTTAGCCCTGCTACTAAGGTGTGATCCTTCTGGAGTCCCTTCTGAATGTTTTGGGTTTTCAGTGAGGCCTTTCCTTTCAGGCTATTGGCACTCAAGTTTTTCCCAGTTCTATGTGAACTCTTGAAATTGTTCAGCTGACAACTTTCTGGTCGTTTTCCTTTGCCCAGCCTTGTGGAGTTTCTCACCTTAACACAAGCAGCCTTGTTTTCAGCCAGACTCAAGGGAACACCATTGCAGATTTCTTATTCTGCATAGCTCTCTCTTCTCTAGTATTGTGCCTTGCATATTCCAGTTGCTCATGCCTCCCAGAACTCTGATCTCTGCCTTCTTAAACCACTGTGACTCCTGTGCTCTGCTTGGGGTCTTCCTTCCTGCTCTGCTGCCTAGAGTATGCCTTCAGGTAGTAAGCTTGGGCAGTAGTAGGGCTCACTTAGGTTTCTCTCAAGAGAAACTTTCTTTTGTCTATTTGTTGCAGATTGGTGTTTAACAAAAAGAAACATGTTATTTTGCTATTGGCTGCTTTTTGACAACAACTGTGGAGAGAGGCCAAACATAATTTAATATTTGGCTCATTTGGTCTTTCGAGTAACTGTTGTGCCTGAAAACGGGCCAGGTGTTTAGAACCCAGGGGCCTGTCCCTCAAGCGGTTCATGGTTTAGTTGGCAAGAAAACATAGTTGGATTTTCTTCTATTTCTCTGGAGGAAAGAAAATCAAATTTTACTGTTCATTTTAATAAAAGTACAAAATTTTATTAAGTTAGCAGATGATACTTTCATTTCTAACTTCTGAAATCTTTTGTTTAGGTGAGACATGGAATCCATTAAAATTGCATTATCAATTAAGAAATGTGCGGGAACGATTAGCTAAAAACCTGGTGGAAAAGGGTGTATTGACAACAGAGAAACAGAACTTCCTACTTTTTGACATGACAACACATCCCCTCACCAACAACAACATTAAGCAGCGTCTCATCAAGAAGGTACAGGAAGCTGTTCTTGACAAATGGGTAAATGACCCTCACCGCATGGACAAGCGCTTGCTGGCCCTCATTTACCTAGCCCACGCCTCGGATGTTCTGGAGAATGCTTTTGCTCCCCTTCTGGACGAGCAGTATGATTTAGCCACCAAGAGAGTGCGGCAGCTCCTCGACTTGGATCCTGAAGTGGAATGTCTGAAGGCCAACACCAATGAGGTTCTGTGGGCGGTGGTGGCAGCGTTCACCAAGTAACTCTGCTCAGAATGAAGTGTTCTCTCTCATGTAAACCAGTAGTTTTTCTTCTATTGACTTCTGGTTTTCTGCAATTTGTACTTTCCACACTATAATTGGCTTTTATTTTCTAAAACGGTGGGTGGCTTTTTCTTTTTTGTATGTATGCAGGATTCTGCTGGTACGAGAGGCCTTCCTCTTTCTGTTTTAAAAAAAGTTTTACTGCCACATTGGCATTCCATTCCTTCTTGCCATTCTCACTGTTACCCGTTTTGGGTTTCTGGTATGCTTTGACTTTCAAAGTACCTCCAGTCTGCTCACATGCACATCTTTTGGATTACCTCAGGTTGAGTTTTTCCCACATGTGCATGTACATCTAGCATTCTGCCTACAATTCAGACAGAAGTCACAAAAAGGCCTTTAACTCACCAAAGGTAAATATCTGTATCTATTAGGACATTTTATACATAGACCTCAGTTGAGATGTATACTTAGCAAAATTATTTTTAAATTGAAACAACACAGTAAATAATATAAAATGCCCCTTGGATTTTGCTTCCCATGTAAATCTATTGTATTATTACACTTGTTATAATTTTAACTATTAAATCATAAAGGTCCAACTGTTTCACGAAGCCAGTTTGGGATGGGCTGCATTCCAGTTATGCTGTATATAGTTTGAATTATATATAAATTGCCCCTTCTTCTGGCCACCCCTGCCTCCATCTTAGTATTTTGCAAGATTTAATTAGTTGTACACCTGGTGCCCCTCAGTTGCTTCAGTCATTATTATTTGATGGCAGAACAGACCTCTCATCATTGAAGGAGAGAGAAAAGATGTGTCTGATTGGTCCCAAGATTTTTTTGAGCTGTGCCATTCATGGCACTTTTTGCCTGTGCATCTCCTTTTTTGGATTTTTTTTGGATCTTACTATTTTTATCATTTCTGTAGGGAAGAGGCTTGTGACCAGTACTAATCTTGAGTACAGTTTTTTCTTTTTCTCTCCACAAGTAAATTAATGTCTGCTCTTGAGTGTCATTTATCTACTCACACTTCAAATCAAATGTCAGTCCTAGCAGATGTTGCATGTAAATTGTTAGCAAGTAATGACTACAACTCAGATGATTAAGAATTTTGTAACAGAAAGCTCTGCTATGTTTTGATTTTTCTATACAATTATGATAATTAGCACATTGTAAGACTATAAATCTTTGCTTTTTAAAGTTTATTTTTACTATTTCCTTATCACTGTTTATCGTATCACCATTGGCTTCATAATGTAAATACTATATATTGAACAAATTAAATGTCAAATTTTTTATTATCATAGTTCATGTTAATAGTGGGGCTTTCAGGTGTTTAGAGATTTTTTTGGTTAACATTCAATGCAAAAGTACTAGATGGTGTATAACTCTAGAGTTGAATTTTAAGGGATTCCCTAATATGTATACTATCTTTTTATCTGAAGTAATAAATAAACTATGATCTTGAAAGTGCCTGAATCAGAGCAAGCATGTCATTTGTGTTTTTTGTATTCTACCCTAGTTTTTTTTAATGAAGGTCTATAGCGTGGTAATCTTTCAGTGCAGGGGTTGGCAAACTTTTTGTTATAGGGCCAGATAGCAAATGTTGTAGGCTTTGTGAGCCATATATGGTGTTGCAACTACTCAACTCCGCTGAATGAAGGTTGTCATAGACAATAGAAGTAAATGGGTGAGGCTGTGTTCCAATAGAACTTTATTTTCAAGAACAGGCAGCTGGCCATGGGCAGTAGTTTGCTAGTCCCCCTTTTAATGTGTGTAAAAAGATTTTCTCTCCATTAAAATAACCACCTTTACCTCCAAAGCTGACACTACTGGTGGTAATTAAGTATAGAAACTATTCATTTATAGTTTCTTCCCATAAATTGGACAACTCAACTGATACTAGTATCCTGGAATTTCTTTTCAGGTGAAGATTTAGTTTTTCCCTTGAAAAGAGTTTAGAAGTGAGGCAATGGATGTTTCTGAGGTATTCTTCACTTCAGCAGCAGCGTCTACATTCTCAAGCAAGGGAGGAGAAGGACGTTGCCTGAACTTCTGTCAGTGTTTGTTACAGAGCATGGTGCCCCATCAGCTCTACCAGTGTGGCCCTGACTTGAGTACGTGTTTTTATGTCCAGAGGAGAGAAAAAGTAGGGCAGTCCAGGGGGGAGAGTGTTGATCTAGAACTCTTTCGCTTATAAAATGCTGCTGCTTCCTGTCTTCCTGAAAGCAGTAATGGTGTGCCTCCATGGAAATAGTTATTCTGTGTGGTAGGAGCAGTATCTCCACAGGTGTTTGCCACTTTGGTTAAAAGCCTTCAGATCCAAGAATCAGGCAGTGATTTTTAATAACATCTACATAAAGATCTGTCGTGCAAAGAATCTGCTGCTTTTTGACTTCTTCATATGTTGTTTAATTTGATGTGTTCCTTAAAATAACCTGATCTAGAACAGTGCTCTCACAGAAGGGAGAAAGAAAACACACTCTGTGCCTAGTAAAGTATTTTACATCTTGTTTTGACCTTCCCAAACCCCAAGTACTATCTTCATTTAATGAAGAGCTGGCTTGGAGAGGATGATTTGCCCAATCTTATGTTATCTCGTGTTTGAGCTGTTAATGCTGAAGTGATTGTACTCAATTTTTCCTTTTCTTTTTGGGCACTAGGACTGGGTTGCTTTTCTCTAACAGAGACAAAAACAGCAGGCATGCAAGAATTTCTCATGGTAGTGCAAAATACAGTGATAAAAGGATATCTCAGCTTTATTCTCTATGTTCTCAGAAGAAAGAAGCATTGTCAGATGTCAAATGGCCAAGAAAGCTCCTGGCCTGCTGAAGCATGATTTCCCAGTGGTCTCTGACACATTCCATTATTCAGTTTTTCCCATTGTTTGTGAACAGATGGGTAAGATATACTCTTTTTAAGTACAACAAACCTTTGAATTTGATCATCACCCGAAGGAAAGTGAAAGAGGCTCCTGTCTGACTGGTTCAGTGGCAATATTGGACCGTTAAGTAATGACATCCAGCCTGATGATGGCAAGGGTCCATGACTGCTAGTGATGGCTACTCTTGCCCCCTGAACATAGAAACTGCTAGTCACAAGTCTATGTGAGGTATTTTATGAAGTTTGATTCCAACAATGTGGTCTCTCCATCTTGTATTAACTTATTACATATTGTCAGATGATATTGCTCTGTTTCATCCAGATCAAGATGACCAACACCTGAGGTAATTTCCAATCCATCACAGCCCCTTGGGTCCCAGAATGATATTCCTGGCTCTGTAAGTTCTGCACAAATGTCGTATGTTCTTTAATACTTCCAGAAGGTAGTAGTGTTAATGTTAACCTTACAGGTTATCCTTCAAAGAGGATGTGGATGGTACCATAGTTAAAGTGATACCCAAACTTTCTCAGCCCAGTGTCAGAATTGTATAGGCATTTACTCCTGAGAGACCAGTGGTGTACTCTGATTCCCACTAGCATTATATACTGGTATGCAATTTACTTTCTGTACTTCTTGTATCGTGGACAGCTTTCAGAATAAGCACCCATCATTCTTTTTAATAATTTTTGGCTTCATTGTATAACTTCTCTCACTAATGGGCATTTGGATTATTCTCGTTTTTCATTATTACAGATAGTGTTGTATAATTTTGTACATGTGTCTATATTTGTCTCATTTCTCTAGGAGGAATTACTAGAAGTGAATTTGCTCAAAGAGTCTGCCTTGAAAGTGTAAAAGGTAAAGTCAAATTGATTCCTGAGATTCATGTTAACTTATATTTCTACCAATAACGTGAATGCTAGTTTCTCACACCTTAGCCAATACTGTAAAGGGTATCATCAATCCTGGTCTTTGCCAAGCTCATAGGAGATAATGATCAAGTTATTTTAATTATTGAATGGTTGATTATCACTTATTATCTTTATTAGTAATTTGTATTTTTTTCTGTGAGTTACCTGTTATGTTCCTTATCCATTTTTCTAATGAGCATTGATCTTTTTATGTATTGATTCATCAGGACTTGCCATATATCTTGCCATATATTCACAGGACTTGCTTGTGTCTGTGATGCAACTGGTTTTCTCAGTCTTTGGAGTTGGTATATGGTAAGTTTTTTTTTTTTTTTAACATTCGGAAAAGCGTCAGGTTCACTGCTGAGCATGGTATCTGTGGAGACCTTAATTGTCCTACTAAATTAGAGATCTGCCTGGTACTCAGATTTGGCATATGTATATGTACTTCATTAAAAATTTTTGGAAGTATGATTAAATATAACAGAAAAATCACATAAATATATAATTTATGAATATATATGTATACACTTAATTTTTATGACAAAAGTACAAATGGAAAACACATAAATATATAGGCTAATGAATTATTTTAAGGCAAACATGTCATCATCCAGGTGAAGATGGAACCTTGCCAGCTGTCCAGAAGCTGGTGAAGGCCGTCTCGTAATTATAGTCTCCCCAACACTAAGGGTAATCACCCTCCAGACCCAGTGTACATCTAATACTTTTGTTCTCTTTTGCTTCATTTTTTATTTGATGCGTCTTTTTAAGTTTCTCTTAATCTATAGTTTCTTCTCCCCCATCTCTCTTGCTTTTCCCCTTGCAAAATATTTGTTGATGAAATTGGATCACTTGTCCTGTAGAGTTCTGCAAAGTTTGGTTTTGCTGATTGCACCCACATGGTGTAGTTTAATGTGTTTTTCTGATGTGTGCACTTCCCAAGAGTTGGTCATTGGATCTAGAGGCTCCGTCAGATTCAGGTTTGTTGGTACAGGCAAGGCTGTTTCATAGGTGGTAGTGTCTCTTCCATCAGGAAGCACACAGTGTCTCTCCTTCTGTGATGCTGGCAACCTGGCTGTGCAGTTCTTAGATCCAGTGATTTACTGGGTTGCAGAGTGGTGAAATTTTAATTTTTATTTCTTCTTTATTAGCTAGAGTATTTCTCTACGAGAAACTTCATCTTTTCTACATTACTTTTTAGTACAGTTCGTAGAGGAAAGGTAGGATAATTGTATATTTTATTTACCAATTATCAATAGAGTTGGTTCCCTGGCATTCTCCAGAGGTGACTGATTAGGTTTTTTTATTGTGAACTTATGAATAAACATTCTTTCATAATCATCAATTTCCTTGATGAGAACCAGGATTCTCGATTATGGAAAAGTGGAGATTCAGCTTTAAAATAGAAGATAAAAAACTTTGTATTCTAAATTCAAATCAGAAGTATAAATGTAAACTAATAAGGTAATTTCCTTTTCCCTTTTTTACTGTGGTAAAATATACGTAACAAAATGTACCATTGTAACCATTTTTAAGCGTACAGTTCAGTGTCCCCACTTTTCGTAGTTGCGCTGCGTCTGTGTTATAAGAACATCATTATTATATACTGTAATCTCTCCCTTTTAACTGTTACTTTAGTCTTAACTCTTCAAGTAGAAATACGTACTTAATGCTCACCGCTATTCCTTATGTCATTGTTTATCCAGTCACTTTGGTTATTTTGCTCATTTGTTAGATTCTTCAGAAAGGGCTTGTGAGAATAATAGTCCCTAAGTTTTTGTATGCTGTTGACAGTATTTATCTATAGCATTTTATTTAAAAGTCAGTTTGGATAAAATTCTTGGGTCACTTTTTTTTTTGAGTATCTTAAATATGTTCTTTTTGGCATAAAGCATTACTGTCAAAGTGATTATAATATGATTTCTTTCCCTCGTGAATGCCTTATTCTTTTTTTCTGGAGCACATGGGGTTTTTCCCCCCAGTTTTTTTCCCCGCTATGTTAGTACAGTATGTTTTGGTGTTAGTTGTTCTGGATCAGTATTCCCGAGTATGTGATGTGTTCTTTCAGTATGTAGTGTCAGATCTTTTTTATTCTCAATTTCAGGAAAATTAAAGTGTTCCTATTTGTTCTGTTCCATTGTTTAGGGTTTTCTTCTTTGAGGCTTCCTATTATATATCTTCTTTATTTATTAGTTTTGCTTGGGTCCTTTTCCCTTTATCATTGATCTTTCAACATTTCACCCTTTTTGTCTCTGTCTCTTAAGACATTATCGTGTTTGTTTACTGTGGATTTTTTTTCTAGTTTAGTCTTTTCTGAAATTGTTTTAATTTTTTTCTTGAGTTTACCGAATTTCTGAATTTTTCTAATTTCAGTTATTATTATTTATTTGTATTTTGTGTCATTTTCTTGATGTATTTTAATTTATTTGAGGTACTAAGTTACAGTTCGTTGCTTTCCTGGGCACGTCTTTTGGTGTGCTTTTGTTGTCTGTAGGGGTTGTGTTTGCTTCTCAGCCTCCTTTTTCTTAGAATAGCTTTGTTTGGGATTTGACCTAGATTATCTTCTGTTGCCCTTTTTTTTTTTTTTTTTTTTTTTAAAGATTTTATTTTTTTTCCTTTTTCTCCCCAAAGCCCCCTGGTACATAGTTGTATATTCTTAGTTGTGGATCCTTCTAGTTGTGGCATGTGGGACGCCGCCTCAGCGTGGTTTGATGAGCAGTGCCATGTCCGTGCCCAGGATTCAAACCGACGAAACACTGGGCCGCCTGCAGCGGAGCGCGTGAACTTAACCACTCGGCCACAGGGCCAGCCCCTTCTGTTGCCCACTTTTGCATGAAATTACTTTTCCTATGCTTTTGGAAGGAAGATGTGTGGCAGAGTAGCTTTACTAACTATTTATTCTCTAGACCTCCCTCTTTGTTTGGTGGAGTGTAATACGGCAGGTTGCTTTCTGAGATCTCCTGGTTCTGCTCCCTTCACCCACCTTTATCTGGACCTTGTTTTTCTTGATCCCCATGTTCTTGTCCTGCTCAACTTGGATTCCGTTCCTAGTAGTTTCTCCAACTTGGAAGAAGTGTGGGGCACTGGCCGATGAGTTGGAGAGTGTAGAGGCCGTGTCCACCCTCTCCACCTTCATCACAGATCCCCACACACTTGCCCGCGATGAGAAGGTGAACAAACAATTCCGCTTTCATCTGCTGTTGTCCATTTGGTCCTCTGAGCTTTCCTATTGATGATTTGATTATGGGGGGAGGGTGGTCTTAGAGCTATCAGATGCACCCTGTTTCCTTCTATTTCCCTTGCACAGATCCTGATACCAGATCGGTCTTGGTAGTGTTCGTAGTTTGTCCCTGCCCATTTGTATGTTTTGGGGTTTGTGGTTTACTGTGGTTATTCTAGGCTAGTTGCTGTGTGTGGTGTTAGCAGCAGGGAGTGGGGCATGGATGGGGTATGAGGAGATTAAAAAACTGTGTCACTGTTCTGCCATCTTGCCTGAATCCACTGGGATAGCCCCCAGTAGTTTTTAGTTTGAATGTAGTCTGGTTAAATTATGAGCCTGTTGCTTTATAGCTTCTGAATTTAGCCTCATATTCACTTTATGATTAAGACAATATATTTATTTGGCTTTTTGGATGGTTTTTTGTTTTCCTTTCTTGCTGTAAATCTGTGACCGGTATTTTTATTTTGTTGTCAGGGATTTTGTTGCAAGGGATCCAGCTTTTTTTCCCCCAAAAATACCTAGCCAGTTTTTCCAAAACTAGTTATTGAATAATCTCTGTTTTCTGCCACTGATTTAGAATGCTCCCTTTGAATTTTCCTGGAATTTAGAATCTTTGAACTTAGAATTACGTATACATATATATATATATTTGGCTCTTTATTCCAGTGGTTTACCTGTCTAGTTCTGTGGTAGTGGAGCCACTATTTTAATTATAGTAGTTTTCTGATAATGTTTTAATAGGGCTAGTCCCCTCCCCCCCCTTACTATTTTTTTTCCCCAAATTCTTCTGGCTATTTTTACACGTTTATCCTACCAGACAGACTTCAGAATAATTTTGTCAGGTTAGAAAAATTGTTTTGAGATTATGGTTGGACTTAAATTACATTTATACCTTAGTTTGGGGAGAACTGAGATCTTTCTAGTATTGAATCATCTTATCCAAGAACAAGCTGTATCCCCCCATTTGTTTGAGTTACCTTTTTTGCCCCTTAATAGAGCTTTTTTTTTTTTTAGGCTTGCCTGTCCTTGCTAAGGTTAAATATATTTTCAGTTGCTATTGTGGTAGGTGTTTCCTCCCGTTATACGTTCTAACTGGTTATTATTTATATATAGGAAAGCTCTTGTTTTTGGTGAAAAATTTTTTATAGCCACCGTACTGAATTCGAATATTCTAATAGGTCTTTTTTTTTTTAAAGATTTTATTTTTCCTTTTTCTCCCAAAGCTTCGCAGTACATAGTTGTGTATTTTTAGTTGTGAGTCCTTCTAGTTGTGCTGTGTGGGACGCCTCCTCAGCATGGCTTGATGAGCAGTGCCGTGCCCGCGTCCAAGATCCGAACTGGCAAAACCCTCGGCCGCTGCAGCGGAGTGCGCGGATTTAACCACTCAGACACGAGGCGCTCTGATAGTTTTGAAATTGCTATGTTTCTGTTTACATGTACCAAACTATATAATGTGCAAATTATGATACTTTCGTTTCTTTCTACCTCATACCACTTTTTAAAAATTTTGTCTAATTGTATTGGCTTGTACCTACAGAAGATTATTATTCAACAATAACAACAGTGAACATCCTTTTTGTGTCTATTCCTTACTTTAATGGGAATGATTCTGGAGTTTTCCCACTAGAGTATGATGCAGGCTTTAAAAAAGTATCTATTGACACGTTTCACAATAATTTTTCTTTCTTTTTTTGTCCTACTAATATAATGAACTACATTTATCCATTTCTTAATTTCAAGTCATTCATGCATTCCTGGAATTAACATCACTTAGGCTTGGTATTATTTTTAAGCTACTACTAGATTCTATTGGCTAACATTTAATCAGGATTTTATTTGATTTATAAATTTGGTTTATCCTTTTTCATTGTATTCTAAGCATTCTTCAATGTCATCAACTTGGATTTCTGCAATTTGATTTGACTTGATGCTTCTCATGTGGCTTTGGTTTGGTAAGGTGGTCTCTTCAGTTCTTAGTTCTATCAGATCCATATTAATCTCATTTGATTTTATCTCTTTTTTGATCTTGTGCTTCTTAGAAGCCATGTTCTCTTTAAGTACATTGAGAATACAAAACTGTGTTCATAATTTTTTGATTCCCAAGGTAGTCCTCCAAATTACGTTTTTTTATCTGCCTTTTTGCATATTATGTTTCAACACCCTCCCTCCAGCTTTCCCAGTTCTGTATTCATGAGAACTCTTGCTGAACCTGATTTGTTTAGTGGGGAATGTGGAGGTTCTATCTAAGCCTGCCATTTGCCCGAGATTGGTCAGTGTTGGATCCTTTAGAGCTCTGTGTGTTTAAGCCTTATTGAGTTCATTCCTTCGGATGAGAGGAAAGTTGGATACTAGCTGGTTTTAGTCTCTGTTGAGATACTCAGCTGCTTTGGGGGTTGTCGAGAGGAGTGTGGATTGGTGCTTGCTATGACCTTTATGGGGCCACTGAGCTGCAGCAGCTAATCTCCTACTGAACAGTTGAGCCTTTTCATTGCAGGAACCTGTCTGGCAGGGGCTCCCCTCAGAATAGACCATTCCTTGCCTGTTATTCCTCTGACCTCCCTAGGCCGACCAGCTGCCTAGGAAAATTAAAGTGATCCCCCTTTTCACCTTCACCTTCCCTGCCATTCTGAGGAGTGGAAATGGCTCCAGTTCTGGGTGCTTCCTGCTGTTTCTGGGGCCTGCCTTCTGCTGTAATTCCCTTTCTCCAAGTTAAGGATTTTGGTGACATTCTTCATTTCATACCACCTTTGCTTTCTCTCATTCAGAGAGCATTGTATCCTATTTCATTGTTTGCCTTCAGTTTGGTCTTGCATTTTATTGTACATGATATATATGTAGTCTTCAACATTCATTGAATGGGTTTGTGGCTATTTCTATATTGTATTAAAATTCTAGTTTCCCTCTTTGTATTTGTTTCAGTGGGTTTTAGAGAGGAGAGTTATGCAAACAAGCACTCGCTTTCCCAGGAAAATGCTCTACCCAAGAAGGGGTGGACTGAGCCAATCAGAATCTTACTTTTATATGGGGTATATGTGGAAAATCAGGCAGGCAGCAGCTTTTATGTCCAGAGAAATACTGTGATATTGAGTAGGGCCAAAATTATGATAAAAGGGCATTCATAGAAGGTTTCTAAGTAAAGAAAAGGTGTGAAGAGTTGGGGATAAGGTCACCAACTGGTGGAGGGAAGAGAAGTGAGTCTGCAGAAACAAACCCACAAACAGCAGTGGAGTCCTGTCAGTAGAGGGCACTGAGTGAAGAGCCGTGAGCCTGAGTTCCTCCAGTCTCTGAGGCCTGGTCACAGGCCAAATCCCATTCTTGGATTTCTGTGAGATGCCACCTTGTCTTCCTTGGGCTACTCTAGGTTGGTGTCTACATCTTAAAACCAAGAGTCCAAATAAAGTAGATGCTTTTTTTTCATTCTCTGAAGTGGGATCCCAGATCGTCTGAGTATCGGCGGGAAAGTGAGCAGGAAAGGGGTTTTGAGAAGAATGAAGAGCGTAGTCTTTGTGAAGAATGAGAGAAAAAACTGACAAGGAAACAAGTGCCGAATAGCATCGAGGGTCCAGTTGAGGTTGGAAACTATGAATTTATAGCAGCATCATTCTGTGGGGGTGTGGGATTTTCTCTAGAAATAGGCATGGAGGAACCAAGAAGTTGGCGAGCTGAAAGGATCCAGGATTAGCTGGGGCAAGGGAGCTGAGACTGTGGGCTGGACAGGGATGGCTGTGCTCTCCCATGGGGTCTAGGCTGAATAGAGAAGCGAACGAAAGCATGCAGGTTTTGATGGGGAGAAAACTGACAGTTGTCTATCAAGGGATTGGAGGGCTTGTTGAAACTGAAGACAAGAGGCAGTAGGAGGAGGAAGGGAAGTGAGAGCCAGAAGGTCAGGAGGTTGTAAAAGCTTGGGATGTTTCATTTGAAGATTTTGGGGGGAGAACAGTTTTGGACTGTATCAGATCCTGAGTGTGGCCACAGAAAAGAGTGGTTGACTAGCGTTCTTTTGCCTTTGTAGCTCTCACCCATTTAGGTAATAATTTAGGTAAGCATATTCTACAAATACAGTACTAAAGAAAACAACTGGTAAGCAGTGTTTTATTTTTTTAAAATTACTTAAAAAAAGTTGTTTACAGACATGTGGATTTACATAACTTGGCGACAACATTTTTAAAATGTACAGGCTATTTCATATTATTGCACTTACTCTTTAATATATAAGGCATTTTATTTTACATAAATAAAGGATAATGTATAATATCATACAACAGGTGTGGTGCCAATTAAGTCAACCGTAAAATTAAATGAGATGTGTATGGGAGGATAGAAATGAAACCCAACCTACTTAAACCTTCACGGTATATCTTTGCAATTACGATTCACATGTTATAACACATTTACCCCCATAGCTTATCGTGAATGACTGACCAGTTAAAAAACCAAAACAATGAAAGTTTAGTAGGACAATACCATTAGTGTTCACTTCAGGAAGTGTGGGAATTTATTAGACTAATTAGAAATACTAGTCATGCCTTGAACACTGAAGACAAATAAATAGCTTTCTCTCTTAGGGTCAGAGATGGTTTAGCTTTTGCTTCCTCCCTTGTATTCCAAGTGTCAGCCGGGGAACCCTTCCAGCAAGATCTACTAGAAACGGCTGATGACTTTAACATAGGTTAGTGAGCCAGGGCACCCTGGCAGTCCTCAGATAGATAGGAGGATTAGGGACGCACAGGAGACCATTCCGTCGCTCCACATTGCTCTAGAATTTCCTGTCTGTTCACATAGGACTGTGCCTTCCCTACTAGTAGGCACAGTAGGAAGAGTGGAGGCAAAAAATAGTTTTCAGTGTTGACTTCAAATAGTCTCTCGTCATTTTGGCAAGAAAGCACAAACCACAAAACTGACCCCAGAGACTTGAAAACAATCTAGCATGCATCTTGCACTGACTTCCTATCATAGTATCCTACCTGGAATTGTAGTGAAAAGTAGAAGCTAAATTAATCAGGTCTTTCTAGCTAACACCTGTACTACATTCTCTTTTG
This sequence comes from Equus caballus, assembly GCF_041296265.1. NCBI lineage: Eukaryota > Metazoa > Chordata > Mammalia > Perissodactyla > Equidae > Equus > Equus caballus. The sequence goes on from NC_091704.1 coordinate 47,018,106, forward strand.
AATAACCTGTTAAAAAATGAGAAATCTGGGTCACACCAGCCAGATATTTCAGTCCCACCTGAGAGACCTCTCTGGGCCAACTCCATGGAGGTTTACTGGGATTAGTCACTCAGAAAAGTGATGTACAAAGGTGACGGCTCAAGTACCTCCATGTTGGGGGGAGGGAGTGTTAATGACCTCTGAGTTTTTTTCTCTAAGCCATAGACCTGAACTGTAGGTTATTTAAAGAAATCTCCAACAGAAAACCTTAGCGTCATCATGCACACAGGTATGCAAGCTCACCCGTATTCCCACGACTCAATCAGCTGGCCTGTGCCACCCAAGGATTTGGGTTGTAATATAGAGTTCGGCTCCTTGACCTTGAGAGAGGGCTCACCCTCGTTCTGCGTTTTCTTTTTCTCATTACATTTTGGTAAATGAAGCTGATGAGGGTTTGGGGTCTGAGAAGATACAGTACGAGGGGAGAAGAGGACCGGTACATTGAATGGGGACAGCTACTGTGAAGAAGCTCGTGCTTCGAAAGGAGCAGCAGCCGGGACGGGTTTCACAAGCAGCGTGAGTCACAGCAGTCTTCTCTTCTGCAGGGAACCGTTGTTGGCAAAAGGAAGAAAAAACAAAAACAGCAAAAACTTCAGTCACTGCAGAGGTATGTCATTACGGCCGGGTCAGGAAAGGAGATCCAGTGCTTAGAAATGTTACATTTCTTAAGCATCTTGGGAAACGGGGGGAAAACCACCCAAACAAAGTCTCCTAAAAAGGATGTTTTAAGCTTCTCTGTTTGGATTGTAAATATAATGCCTATGTTTATAAATCCAAGGGCATTAAAAAGATATTTGATTTCTAAAAATAATTTAGTTTCAATTAGTGGTAAATATAGAAATGGAAACCCAGTGACTGTGATATTTTTGCCCGCTTTTGTGTTGACCAGTCTTGAATTCAGGCACCTTATTCAAGACAAGTTCCAAACTAGATGCAAGGTGCTTTCAGAGCTGGAACTTTCTGCTTACTCTAAGCAGCGAAGTTCATGGCTATTTCATACATTTATCAGAACTGCATTTCTGTAAAACAGCCTTACGACTTACACTTTTAGATTATGATCGACACTTCATGGTGATCAACAACCCACTGAGTTGAACTCTGCATCCACACGTTGCACATTACACTCACTAAAAAATATTACTTTCTGTATCTCGCTTTTTTCATTTTCGGATAATTCCTGAGCTCAGCCTAGCCATTAGGTTATAAGTGATTTTTTTTTTTCAGGGTAACATACAGACCTACAGCTCTTTCCATTGAATGTGCCTAAAAGCATTGTTATTTACTTACAAAATTCTATAAAACTACAGTCCTTTCAGTTGTGACATTTGTGTTGCCCCTCAGACTTCACTGGCTCCCTAACTGCCAGGATTGGGTATGTTGGGAGAGGTGGTGCAAGAGGGATGTGAAGGTCTGGCAGAATGTTTCAGATGAAGAAGGGCATGTCACATCTGTGTCCCCATCAGTGAACATACAAGGTAGGGACAGGCACTGGAGCCAGTGAGCCCCCCAGCCTAGGAGATGAGGAGAGAGGCTTCCAGAGTTCTGCTCCATTGCTGCTGCACATACAGTAGGTCAGCTTTAGGTATAATGAAAGAGTTGGAGATTTTCATAGTCCTCGCCTTCACCAATGTTTCTTTGTTGTTTCAGGAACCCATCGTTGAGAAAAGTCATTCTGGTTTGCTAAAGTAAGAAAGGAACTGAGAAAAGGAGACTCTGGTTAAAAAACATAAGCACTACTAGTGAGTATCACTCCTAGCGCCTGTTTCATGAGGAATTCCTGTGCTTTCTAATTACTAACTGCACAGGTCCCTCTGGGACAGACTTCATAATATTCCAGGCATCAAAGTGCATGAGCCCAACCAGAGGTTTCCCGTTAATGGCAAGAATTTCATCTCCAGCTTCTATTGTTCCAGCTTGTTCAGCTGCACCACCTGTGAGAATAAATAGAGAATAATGGCTTGGTACTTTCATAGTATTCAAAATAAATTCCAAGTAAACTAAAAACAAAAATGAGAAAAATCTCTAAGTGATAGGCCCATATTCTTAGGATAAGGGAAGTACTTCTTAAACAAGACACACAAAGCATATACCCTTAAAAAGAAATTCGACTACATAAAAAATTTCAAATCCATAACCACTTTCCCCCAAAACATAAGCAGGATAAAAATAAGCAAATGACTAGGGGAAGATATTTTCAATGTATTTAGTTAACACAGGCTTAATATCTAAACCAGATAAAGAACTACAAATGAGTAAGAATACAAAATAAAGGGAAAGTTGAGCAAAGGAAATCAACAGCTAAAATCCAGATGGCCAATAAATGTAGGAAAACAGGCTCAACTTCTAATTGTTAACAGATATTGGCTGATAGAAATCTGAGTTCTGAGAATCAGTGGTTATATGCTCATCAGTGACTGGAGATTACTTAATTGATTCCTTAGCCACAAAGCTTCATATATTTCTAGAGTCCAGCTCTGTGTATGTTAGAGCAGATTTATGAGCTTTGAGAAAAACACAGGTTTAAGCCCTCTTTTATTTACTTTCTTACACATAGACATGTAAAACAATCTCACTGAAGAAGAAATGCATGCTGGCTGTGGAGGCTTCTTAGCATAGAAAAAGGGAAGTTGAGAGAGGAAAATTCCGAAGTTAGGAAAATAATTAATTTTCTCACATCTTAATTAGATCTCAAAAAACTGAGCTGTATCTATTTCATCCTAAATATGTGAAAAATGTGAAAAATTATTTGATATCTATACACATGCAGTTATTATAGTTGATTATAAAGATTGATAAAATAATAAAAATATAGCTGGGAGAAAAGGATAAGTTCAAATCCAAACCACTCAAGGACAAAAATGTTTTATGTTGTTAATGATAGAGGCAGATACTGTCATTAGAAAACACACGAGCCCTCCCCAGTGCTCTATGGTGGGAGCAAAGAGATTTAGTCCCAGTCACTGCTTTCTCAAGATAGACATTTTTGGAAGAACCAAAGCACTGTTGTTTTTCATAACTAATTATACCTGTGTTAGTATGTGTACCCAATGTCCTGCTCTTCTAGGAATATTGACTAAAGGCCCCAAGCAGGTTATGTGAAACCTCAGAATTCTGTGAGCGTTCACCTGAGTGTAAGGATGTTGGAGATGGTTCCAACCAACCAAAACAGGAGCCCGAGGGTCAGTGGAAAGTGCACTGCGTAGCAATCAGGCTGAGTTTTAACTGCGTCTTTCATCTCCAATATTTCTGATTGGTTCTTCTTTATAGTTTCAATCTCTTTTGTGAAGTAGCTCCTGAACTTGTTGAATTGTTTCTCTACAGTCTCTTTTAACTTGCTGAGTCTTTTAATGATAGCTATTTTGAATTCTCTGTCATTTAGATGACAAATTTCTGTGTCCTCAGGACTGATTTCTGGGTACTTGTCATTTTCTCTCTGGTCTGCAGATTCAATATAATTTTTGATACTGCTAAAGGGCATGATTCTCTTTTTGTGCATTGTGGTATTATTTGGTTGCATTTACTGCCTACTGGCCACTGTGTAGGGGTCAAGAGCTGTGTATTCTGAGCCCTCTGCATTCCCCCAAGATCCCAGGCACTGAAGCCAGTGCTGGGTGGGTGAGTGGGTGCTTTCCTCTATGTGCTCTTGGGGTTTTCTCGCTCTGCCCTCACTATCTGCTCTCCTGGGGTATTGGCTTAATGAGATCACCCCCACGTTAGCTTTCACCTCTCTAGGGGCTTTCCCCTAGGCTGCAAGGGCCCTCAGGGATCTTTGATGTTCCTGTGAACAAATGTTCCCTCCCCCGTTCCTTCCCTCTCGGAGGTGGCCCACGGTCCTGGATCAGTCTTTTGGGGAGGGAACAAAGTGTTCCCTTACCCTGTTCCACCTCCTCTGAGCAGGGCTCCAGTCTCCCCACCCTCTGTCATATGGTGGCATGGGTCTCTCAGACGTCTTTTATGTTGTGTTTGGATGTCCTCTGTTGGAGTATGAACTTCTTTTTCATTGTATGGTGGAGGGGAGAGATTGCTGGGACGGCTCACTCTGCCATGGTGCTGACATCACTCCCCCAAGACTGAGTTTTGGTTTCTAGTTCAAGACTTCAAGTGAGTTACAAGTTTGTCTAAATCTCAGTTTTCTCATCTGTAAAATGGTGATGTTTAACGTCTGTCTTGTTTCCTCACTAGGTTGTTACCAGGATCGACTGAGATGAAGTAGATGAAAGTCCTTGATGAAACATCCAGTGTTGTGTAGACCAAAGAGGGTGCCTGCTTTCAGACTACTTTCACATATATATATAGATTTAACTTGCTTCTTGAATGGCTATATAGTTTTCCGTTCTAAGAGTGTGATATATTTTACCTATCTTTCTGCTACAGATAGAAATTTAGTTTCCATTTTAGCAAGCATTGCCAAATATTTCCCCAAACAGATGAACCAATATATACTTCTACCAGAAAGTATGAGTGCTCTCCTCTCTCCATATCCTTGCCAACACATCGGATTATGAGATTTCTTATTTACGATCAACCTGACTTAAAGAATGATTCCTAATAGTTATAATTTTCACTCAATAACTCACATAAGTTTGAGCACCTTTTCCTGTGTTTCTTAGCCATTTAGGTTTTAACTATTTTTTTTTTGGTGAGGAAGATTGTCCCTGAGCTAACATCTGTGCCAATCTTCCTGTGTTTTGTGTGTGGGATGCTGCCACAGCGTGGCTTGATGAGCGGTGCATAGGTCCACACCTGGGATCCGAACCTGCAAATCTTGGGCTGCTGAGTGGAGCATGTGAACTGCTACACCACTGGGCTGGCCCGAGGGTTTAGCTTTTATCAATTTCTATTCATTTTCTTTATCCAATTTTTCTCTTGATTTTGTAGTTTTCTTATTGAATTATAGTTCTTTATATATTTTGGACATTAGCCTTTTGTTGATTAAATACATTGCAAACATACTCTTAGATATTTTTATATTATTTGCTTATGAATATTCTTGCCGTATAGAAACTAAATGTTTTATTTTTTCTTTTATATGTGCTTTTTGTGTTATGTTTAAGTAATCCTCCTATAGTATTTTTAAGTAATGGTTATTACTGATGTATAGGCAATTCTGTTGATTTTATATGTTGATTGTGAATTCAGCGATCTTGCTGACCTATTTATATTGGCTTCACATTTGATTCTCTTAGATTTTTTCAGTCAGGAAGAACATATAATTTGCCAATAATGACAACTTATATCCCTATATTTCCAATCTTTATACTTCTTATCTTTTTCTTGGCTTGTTGTATTACTGATATTCTTGGTAAAATGATGAAAAGAGAAACATTTTAATAACCTTTACCTGGATGGCTGTCGCTTCTCATAGGAGGCCACAAATAACTATTTACTACCTTTTTTCGTAGATAAAATCCCTGACCTTTAAGAAAGCTGTAGGGAAATAGGATATTTGATTCCTTTATTATTCAAAGAAATTTTTTTGTATGAGACCAATACAAGAAATCAAGTATTGCTATATTACTTTTGGTGCTTGAGCTAAACGGCACAGGAAAACAAGATAAACAGAAAACCTGTACCTGTTAAATTTGTAAGTACAATCATGCATCGCTTAACGATGGGGACACATTCCGAGAAATTTGTTAGGTGAGTTTGTCATTGTGTGAACATCATGGGTGTCCTCACACACACCTAGATGGTATCGCCTGCCACACACCTCGGCAACATGGTACTAATCTTGCTGGACCACTGTTGTATGTGTGGTCTGTCGTTACACAGTGCATATTTCATACATGACTGCATGAAATAAAGGTAAGAAGATGAAATCTTTGGACAGAGCTCTGAGCCTGTGCAAAGAAACTAGATTTACTAGTCTTCAAAAAAGAGTGAAGGGAGGGATCTACTTATATACAGAAATACTTGGATGTCTTCTCCCAAGAACAAGCTGCAGGCTTGCACACAATAGCATCTAAAATGCTGGCATGTGGAACAGGTGCTTCTTTCTCCCTCCTCTGTATCCATGTATATAGTCATTTTCGTGCATTTCTAGCCAGGTGCTAGACAAAGGCCAAGAAGTCATCCAGGACATCGTCCCTGCGCTGCTGGACTAGATCTGGAGGATGCTTCTCTCTCCTGGGGCTTCTCCCCACTTCGGTGCTGCACATTCCATGGGATTTCCAGCCTGGCGCCCTCACTCTCCCTGGGCTGAGCTTTACCGGCTTCAGCATCTGGTCTTTTGGCCTGCAGGCCTCGGACACCTTTATGGGCCGTGAGCTTCTTGGCCTGCAGAGGCTGGAAGTCCTGTGACTGACTCTGGTGGCAGTGACTCCAGCTGCCTTCATTGTGTGTATCTGAAATTACCTCTGTTTGCTATCACTCGTGATAGTTTGGCTCTTTATTCCTTTGTGCTACAGTCAGTATTTATGGTCTCTTCTATCTTGATTTTTAGAAATTCTCCTTTCATAAGGATTTAATATACTTTTAAATTGTTTATTAATTTAAAAAATATATTTGCGTTTTCACTAACAGGTTTTGTCTGTGTGTGATAACATACCTGCCTGGTCCCTTTCTTTTTTTTGAGGAAGATTGGTCCTGAGCTAACATCCATGCCCATCTTCCTCTATTTTATATGTGGGATGCCTGCCAAAGCATGGCTTGATAAGCGGTGCTAGGTCCACATCCAGGATCCAAACTGGTGAACCCAGGGCTGCTGAAGCAGAACATGCGAACTTACTTAACTACTGTGCCACCAGGCCAGCCTCCGCCTGTTCCTTTTGAATACTGTTTGTTTGTTTTGGTCTTGTGTCATGGATACTCTTCCTGCTTTTATTTTATTTATGTTTTAGTGAGGAAGATTGGCCCTGAGCTAACATCTGTGCCAATCTTCCTCTTTTTGCTTGAGGAAGATTGGCCCTGAGCAAACATCCCTGCCAGACTTCCTCTATTTTGTATGTGGGACACTGCCACAGCATGGATTGATGAGCAGTGTATAGGTCCCTGTATAGGTTAGTATAATTATAAACAATATATATACATGTATGTTATATATAATACAAACTAACGATATTGTTTGTTAGTATTAAATATTAGAAATGTTACATTTAATAGGATGTATTTATATATAAATGTATGTATATATTAATATTAGTATTATATTAAACATATTAACATATTAAATATATTACATATAATAGGATACATAATATATATAACATACATGTATATACTGATATTGCTAGTATAATTATATTGTTTATATAATTGTTCCGCTTGGGTACCTGAAGATTTTTGAGAACTGTCCAAGATCATAAAATGAATTATCGAATTCATGAAGAGACCTCCTATCTACTGACTATTTCAGTGCTATCTACTGCTCCCACCTTACTTTTCCTGCAATCTGGTATTTGCAGTTTTAAGTGACTGCCATCTTGGCTGATGTTAAGACCCCTGCCTGGTAGTTCTGATGGCATTTGTACGTAGTTTGGTATGTTCACATCCATGACAGCTAACATTAGCTAAGGACACGCAGATAAGAACATGGAGGTAGGGATACAGCATAGAGGTTAGGGGCACAGACTCCAGAGCCAGGCTGCCTGGGGTTAAGCCTGGTTTTGCCACTCATGCCTGTGTGACCTCAGGCGCTTGCATAACTCCCCTGTGGCTCAGTTTCTCCTTTTATAAAACAAGGATAATAAGAGTACCTATCCAATAGGATTGTCACGTGGACAACATGAGTTAATACGTGTAAAACGCCACAGGGCTGATGCACAGTAAACCCTTTATTGTCACAAAGTGTTAACATTTTAGATTTTTTTAAGCAAATTTGATTTCCAAATGGCAGGCACTGACATGCACAGAAGGAAAACAGATGGCTGATTAGGTTTTTAGGACGTTACCTTTGTACACTCTTTTAATGAACAGTGGCCCATCTCCAGACATGGACGATTTTCCTCCATCCAGACTCAAGCCCAGCCCAGCCGAGGTCTTCAGCACTTCGACGCACAGAGCATCGCGTGCAGCTGTGCTTCTCCCTGCAGCAGTGTCGTTCACAGAGATGAAAATGACGGGGATGCTCAGCACCTGTGCAGTCCCCCAGATTTGCTACCCCGGCCCCCTCAAGTCTGCCTTGAAGTGCTGATAGCATTTGAGACCAGCGTTAGGGTTGCCCTCCCAGATTTGGAGCTGCCCTTCTGGCTGTGTTCCTGCTGCACTTGCACCCTTTGTTCTTCTGAGCACTTTCTGCAAGCATGGAGCATGCCTGTATGCCCAGGCAGAAATCCCCAGAAGCCAGACTGCTCTCATCGAGCCCTACACATTGTCAGTGCATGTCTCAGTGAAGACAAGTCACACTTGGGGAATCAAATTCGATTTCCTGCCATTCCTGGCTGCTGATGGCAGCAGAGCATCAGTCTGGCACTGAAAATCTGTAACACCCAAATGCCAGGCCTCGTGAGACTGTGATCATGGATTCCGAAGCCCCCTGGGACCACATGGAGCTGCCTTCCTTCCCCCTTCTGCTTGCTCTGGTGAGGGGTAACCCAGTCTCTGGGTGTCTGTCTGCATCACACACCAGCTGCCTTCACTGCCATCTCCTCGCTGCACCAGGGGAAGAAACGTTTCCATGGTGATGCCTGCTCCATAGCAACAAACTCGGGCCTACTTCGCTAGTTTGAAGAGGCTGGGCTGGGGTCCATCTCAGGTCTAAATAGGGATTGTAAACGTGCCATTTATTTCCCTGACTTACACACTGCATCAGTGGAGGATGTCTGACTTGACTGGAAAGGCGGTGCACTTAGTTGCTCCGGAGGCGGGGGAAGGACCACAGACAGATTAAACTGCCCACTTAGGGTTGAGGCCATGCTAGCTAGCATCATTGCCTTCAGACATTACTGTGGTTTAAAGAAGGCCACTCCACATGGTCTAAAGGAAATTTACTAATAGTGGGAGAAGCATTTTTCAGTAGGTGATTTTACCTGCTGTTAAACAAGAAAACGAGCCCATTACAATGGCTCTCAACTCTGGCTACATAACTGGAACCACCTGGGAACCTTAAAAAGATGCTGATGCTGGGCCCCCACCTCCACTTCTCAGAGTGTCTGCTATAACTTAGCTGGGGAATTTCCTGGGCATCAGGATTTTAAAAAGCTTCCCAGGTGCCTCTAACATGCAGCCGACTGCATGAAGCCCCAGGTGAGATGCTCTCAGCACATGTTAAGGAATACTTGCAGAGGATGAGGTAGAGCCCCGGGCAGGGGGATCTTGAGGAATAGGAAGGACTATGAAGAAGTAAGTTTAAGCCCTGAACGTGCTTACAGTTTGATAACTCTGTAGAGTGTGGTTCAAGGCCAGATGCTCTGAAGGTGCCACAGGAATACTTAATGATTATAAACGATGGATAGCCTTCCATATCTGAGTTCATGAGTCATAAAGATTCTGGAAGCTGTTAGGATTAAGTGCCAAGTGGCTTCCTTTGACAGGTTAAGTTTCCAGGATCCCAAGGAAAATACACCAAGCAGTTGCGAGAGTGCTGGGGCAAAGGTGAGCATGACCAGGTCTGATGACTAAGGTACTTCCCTATATTGGGAAGGGCTTCAGCTTTCTAGCAGAGTGAAAGCAAGACAATGGAGCAGAAGGAAGACTGAGAACACCCCTGACACTGGAGGCATCTGGACAAGAGTTGCTCATTTCTTCAACGCAATCAGTGCCATTTTCAGCAAAGTCATTACCGATAGCTCAAGCCATGATGAAGCCACATTGAGCAGAGGGAAATTCAGTTACCCATGACTTTATCAGGGAGAGATGCTGAGAAGAAACAAAAGTCCCCACCCCAGAAGGCAGTGCCTTGACCTGATCTGTAGACTCTACTTTGCCCTCCAGACTAAGGAGATGTCACTCCTGAACTCCAAGGGAGAGGACACTACAGGAGTCTGAAATAGTTATCTGAGGGCAGTAATCAGCCTATGCTTCAGAAATAGAAGCAGGACTTAAGTACTTAGTATGGCTTTCTGTGGAGCCCTAGTATGACAGTATGGAGGGCACATAGAGAATGCGTTTCTGAACCTCTCTTTGTAATCTCTTCTTGTTAACTAAGGCTGCAGTCTCTGTTTTAAACATTTTTGCCCCCTCATTTCCTTATGTTCTTCTAAAACAGGAAAGCATACAAACCCTGATGTTTCCCAAGGACAAAACTCAGTTCTGGAATTTGTCTTTCAACATCGATTCCCCCATCACAACAGTTTCTTGTTTTACTTACCAGCCACTTAAGTCTTAACAAGAGGATGTAAATCTGAAAAGGGTTTCCTCCTCAGCACATTTAGAGAAGCCGTCAAGAAGTCATTTTAAATCTTCAACAGTGTGGCTTTAACTACCGGGTTTTGTTTTTTTTTAATAACTTATTTGTAACACTGCTTTTCCAAGAAGCATCCACAAACACTAGACTTCACTACATTTAATTTCTCTGACCCAGATGGTAGTGATTATTTTCCTTCATGTTCAGCCAGAATCTACTCTCCTAGCTGCTCACACCCTGCTGGTTGGTGAACTGACATCTTACCCATTCCAGGTTCCAGGAGGATGGTCTTCCTGGACAGCAAGCCCTTCCCATTGGCCGTGGGAGGCTCCTGCCTGGTGGAGGGCCTGGGCTGGTCAGTCCCTTTCTTGATGACCACGAGGACATCTTTGTGTAGCTGTGTCTGGTGCAGAACTTTCAGGACGTCCCCATGGGCTAAGCCAGCCAGTGAGGTGCCATTGATTGACAGAAGGAAATCCCCTCGGTTCATAGTCCCTTCCTGAGAAGCAGCCCCCTGAGAAAACACCCTGTGGACCTGAGATAAGGAGAGGACATAAACCAATTCATTTATGACCTGTAGTAAAGGGTAGCTGCAAATCTGTAGTAAAGGAACTTTCTAATAGCAAGTTTTCCAAATCATACAAACACTTGGCTTATCAAAAACATTCAGTGTGAGGAATGGAATTACAAATGTCAGTGCCAGCATCTCAACATATTTTACTCCACTTACTGCTAGCGTCTGACGTGCCTGGTGCACCACGGGGCAACAAGAACACAAAGATGCACAGGACCTGGTCTTGTCCAAGGAAGGTGGCTCCCTAATCTCAAAGGCCTCTGAGTGATATAAAATTTTAGGTGGTGGTTCTTGATAAGTAATTTCACCAGTAAATGCAGGTTTGAATTCTCATGTTTTTCCACTTCTTAAATATTTAGGTGAATAAGAGGATACGGACCATTTGCATTTATTTATGTTGGCATCTAACAGGTCACTCAGCCTGTACCTCAATCAGCTATGTGTTAAAATGCCTGTCTTTGTCAATGCAAATAGTACGTATTCACTTTTCCATTTTTGTTTTGGTAGCAGGGAACAAACGCCAGCAGTGTTTGAACTCACTGTCATGAATTTTGTTCTGATCAAACACCGAGGCTGCTTCAGCACTGACTTTCCTGAGAGCTTCCTGACATCATCACTTACCACAATTGGTTTTGGCTCCGCATCTGTTCCTCCTGCCACACTGAATCCCAGACCTGAGCCTTCTTTTTTATTCAAGACTATGAAGCAAACATCTTCTTTATTCTAGTAAAAAGAAACAGAAAAAAGTATATTCCTTGGGCCAAGAGGAATGGAGTTCTGATGTAAAGCCTCCTGTTGCACGGCAGAGCTTGTCACCACCAACCCCAGTGCCTCTTCAGGAGCTTTCACACAGGACTGGACTCGGAGGAGCCCCGTCTCCACCATCCTGCATCCCTACTGGGTGATGCCTATACAGAGCTGAGGGTCCATCCTGCAACTACAGAACCATGGGGAAGGTGGCCACGAAACAGGCAGGGACAGGGGACAATCTGGAAGCCAGTCTAGCCATTCTAGGCACCAAGATTGTGTCTTCCCAAATCTCATCATAGCACATAATTTGATCACAAAGGGAATTCTGTATCCGACAATTCTTTAAGTCTGCAAATTCAGCAGAGCCAGTTTCAACAATAGCAGAGAGAGTAGCGTCAGTGCCAAGAGGCAGGACAAGAGCACAGTGAGGCCATATGTTTTATGTCCCTCTCCCCCCATGTTCAATTCATTGGATTTCAGGTGCAGTTAACAAACGGGTAGTCATAACATCAAAGCATGTTTAAAAATATAAAGTACATTAAAACTAACTGTCAACTTGTCTTGTGATTAGAACATTCTTAGTAGTGTCCTAGGGTTAAGTAACAAAAGACTGTCCTATCTTTCAAGCATCAATCAAAAGATACCTTGGAATAGAAGGTTTTAAAATAAAAAATTAGCTGGGTTAATTATTCAGGATTTTGTCTTCCGTGAATTCACCCACATCCTAAGTATGAGTCGGCAACATTTCAAAGATCTGCATTGCTAAGCTTCCCTTGAAGTGATTTATAATCCAGCAGTTCAAGGTGTTCTCAAACACAGCAAGAGAAAAAGAATCTAATAATAAACCCTAAGGATTGCTTTGATGAGAGAAAGTGAAAATGTTGAAAGAGAAAACCAACTCTGTATTGTGCTGGCGAAGGAACCCAATATTTAAAAGAAAAAGTGTATACTTCTGAGCCAGCCCTGATGGCCTAGTGGTTAAAGTTTGGTGTGCTCTGCTTCCGCGACCCAGGTTCAGTTCCCAGTTGCAGAACCACACCCCTCATCTGTCAGTAGCTATGCTGTGGCAGCAGCTCACACAGAACTAACAACTATAATATATACTATGTACTGGGGCTGGGGAGGAAAAAGAGGAAGACTGGCAACAGAGGTTAGCTCAAGGTGAATCCGTCCCGGCAAAAAAAAGGTGTTCTAATACTAAGTCCTAAAGAATAATCCCAAGCATTTTACACCTCTCTAAAGTTCATTCAAACCAAGGGTCCTGCAGAACTCTTGGGGGTTGGGATTTTGACTTCATGGGCAAGTCTAACCATATTCAGTGGTTAGAAGAATGATGACTAGGTTTTCTCAACAAAAACGGGAATGTGTGGTCTAGCAAATGATCTTTGTGTAGATTCTGGGAGGTGACATTTGATGTTGAAACAGGAATATTCAGATATTTGAATGCCTTATTGGAGCAAAGAGACGAAATATTCGAAAATGGGACTCTCCTGCATTCCAGGACATTTCATCAAAATTTTAATGTATTGAAACTATTTTTTTTCCAATTGTGTTTGAAGATACAAGTGTGCTAGAAGCTGACTGTCAGGCCAAATCTTGCCTCTCTGACAAGCTTAGCACAGCATCAGGGAAGCCCAAGCCACCACTAAGAGCTCCCCAAGGTTTGGGCATATTGAATTCAGGAGACCCGGGCTTGCTTTCTGTCCCTCTCTGACCTCTCACAGCAGCCCTAAAAGAAAGCCAGGGGAAGTCATTTTGTGTGGTTCCACATTCAGCAGCTACAACTCATACTCATTAGGAAAAAAGCAAGGCAGGAAACTTCTGAAGGTGGTAGAGTAAGGACATCTCTGCCCACTGCTCCTCTCTGAAATCAACTGAAGACAGTGAGAAAATAGGGGAAAAGAAGGCTGCGTTCTGAAGAAAGTAGGAATGATCTTCACCATCAAAGGACAGAACCTGTCTGGTGGTGAATGTGGGAAACCAGAGCGAGGTGGGTGAGCGAGGCCCCAGAAGATGCCCCTATGTGGCGTTCGGCATCCTGTCCACACAAAAAGTCTTCAAGTTGTGGTCCCTGAAAATGTGCATCTCGTTTGCGAGGCTGGTTGAGACTTTTTGGTTTTCTCCTTTTACGTTTTATTTAACACTGTAAAATGTCTAGAACAAAGGGGCCCTGGCGTAACATGATCCCATCGTGCCACCTTGACTGGAAATCCAGAGTAAGACTTTCATGCGTGAAATGCTTACTTCTTGTAACAAGCTGAAGGAGGAAGGGAGATGATGAAATAACTTTTTGACTGAAAATGAAAAATGCTGGACATCTCAAGGTGTTTAACTACACAGACCCAAACCAGTGGGCTGAGACTCAGAAGGGAGTGGAAGCCAAAGGGAATCGGTCTCCATCCCGACTCTATCCTGGCTCACTCCTTGTTAGATGCCAACATCACAGCCCTTCTGGGTAATATTAGAACTTCTGGAACAGTGTTCTTAGATGATATTAGTGACCCAGGTATATTACTACTCAAGAAAAACTGTTCCTATTTGCCTTTTTCTCTAAACAGAAAATATTCATTTATTAGGGTTTAAGTCTCTATGGATGGTCCTCAGAAATTAATGTTGTTCTTCAGAGAAGTATTCTAGATATGAACTCCTGGTTTCTTTTGTTATCGTTTCCTGTCACATCAAACTTACTGAGAGACTTTATTTGCGATGACTAATTAGCTTCTTTGTCTGGAACCCCAGACATCAGACGCTCTGACACCAGGGGCCAGGGCAGGGCTGCAGTCGTGAGCTCTCCTACCCCCAGCAGGTGGCTCCCTTCACAGGTAATTTATGTCCACTTAGGCGGACAGAGGTACTTGTGGTCATTCCCCAACGTTTCCAAGATGCCTCGTTCTGTTTTGAGGAGCCCCTGCAGACACACTCCAAATGCGGGGGGCGGGGAGGATGGTAACTAGTTGCTACTGGGGAATGAAGACAGCAGCTGCACCAATGTAGCACCTAGAAATTCAAGACAAGCTCCAGCTTCTGAAGCAAGATACAAGGGGGACAAAAGTCAGGCGGGCCTGTAGAGCTCCCAAAGAGGGACCCCGGGGGAGAGCTCTCCTTGGCTCTCTGGGCTCGTGGCACACATCTGGCACACCTGGCACTAACGTGGCAGCGGTCTCAGCCTCCTGTGTTTTCTCTAGTTCACTCACCTCTGATTGTGCTTTCGCTTCCTGAATGAGAGTTAGGATGGTAGACTTTGACCCCAGTGATGACAGAACAGACTGTAATCTTTGCTGGTGTCCCGCTGAGACTAGGAGTTGATCCAAACTAAATAATATAAATACATTGGAAGAACATTAAAGAAAATAGCAATTCCTCCACTTTATAAGGATGCATTTAAAATGATCTCCTTTCTACTACATTGTAGGTATTTTCAGTGGGAATGACTATGCATTCAGGGATCCCTCTAAGATATTAGGGGACCAATGTCGGAATTTTAACAGAAAATTTCTGAGATTAAAATATATTCAATATATGGGCTCAAGTGAAACATTTTAAAATGTCAGAAATTTCCTGTTTAACTCTGATCTCCTTCAAAGGCCTGGATCCTTCCCTGAGGGGCCGCCTTCTGGTGTTCCCACCTCTCTCTCATGGTGTTTTTGCTTAAAGTGCTGTGTCCTACAGGAGCCGCTCTTCAGAGCAACGTTCTGGCAAACACTTCTCCCTGCAGGCACTTTATTTTTCCAGTGATGATATTAAAAACAAAGGGGCCAAAAAGAATGTGGTGTCCTGGATTGGATATTGGAATAGAAAAGGATATTGTGGAATTTATTCAGTGAAATCTGAATAAAGTCCGTAGTTTGGTTAATTGTGTTGTTCCAGTGTTAACTTCTTATTTTTGACAAACGGATGGTGGTTATGTAAGATGTTAACTTGGGAGGAACTGGGTGAGGGGTACATGGGAATTCTCTGCACTCTCTTTGCAACTTTTTTAGAAATCTAAAACTAGTTCATAGTAATAAAAAAATTTATTTAAATACCAGGGGGGAGGGAGGGATAGATACTTACTTAACTGACCAGCTTTTTCCGGAAGGGAGATCCCGGGTGGTTTCATCCACAGGGGCTGAACTGGGTACCCGTGGCTCACTGGCTTTAGACCTGCTTCCTCCTGGACAGGCCTTGTCCCCACCCTTGATGGGGCATGAAAGGGCAGTGGACCCACTGAGGCCTCCAGCAGGGGAGCCAAGCGACCTCCTGGGGACGATTTCCAGCTCAGTTTTGAAAAGCATGGCAGTCGGCCCTGCTGAGAAATCCTCGCTGCAGAGCTTGTCAAGGTCGGGCATGCTCAGGGCTCTCAGTTCCTGGAGCTTCGAGCGGGATAGAGGCGAGGGCTGGGTATGGCGCACCGAGGACTTGTTCCTCTTGATGGGAGAGGCTGGGGCCCCCATTGGGGTGGGAATTCCGGAAGAACCAAGTGATTTCTTTGGGTCCGAGTCAGGGCCCTTGTTACTGGCCTCTGCTGCATTCTGCCGGGAGACCGTCAAGGTCATGCTGGACGGGGACTTGGTCATCTGGGGGATGAGGGTGCTGGCTTCACTTTGGCTTTCGCTGCAGGAGCTCAGGCTGCGTCTCAGCAACCTTGCTGTTGAGTCACTGGGGTGGCTGAGGCTCCCGGAAACCACGCTGCCAGATGACCGTCTCCCAACGGGAGGCTTGGAGCTCACTGACAAAAAGGGGGACATCCCTGACTTAGCCACGGGCCGGTCAGAATTGGCCAGGTTCTCAAAAGACTTGATCCTCTGCTTCACAGAGAAAAATGAGGTAGATTCATGGGGCCAGTTCTGCTCAGAGTAGTAATGTCTTCTGGTGACTTTGATTTTGTCTGTGACTAGGCAGCTCGTTTCCTGCCCTGAAAGGACATCCCCTTCCTCTGATGGTGGAAGGTTCCTTGATGTCTCCAGCAGCGGCTTTACGCTATATACACCCTGTCCATTAACTAGGCCAAGAACACCACCCCTGGATGCCTTGGCCTCAAGGAGGCCACTGCTTGTCACAGGGACCTGGCTGTCCCAATGAGAGCGATTTGGGCTGTGCAAGGAATGCCCCTCCCGTCCAAAATGGCTTGCAAACTGGGCTGGCATGGAGTAGGTTCTGGTTGCTGGCCTTGGCATGAAGTAGGGATGGTCGTCCAGTGCCGGGCCCCCTGCTGTGCCGTTCTTGGCCATTCCTAGGGAGTTTGACATCTGGCTTGACTTCCCCTGGGAGGCATCTGCCTTTCTAGGAGGCAGCTGTGGGGAGGAGGAGGAAGCAGCCAGTTTCACCATGCTAAAAGATGGCTGCATTTCCTGCTCCACCTGGGAGGCCCGAGGCGTGAGTGACGAGGGACGATTTGGGGACGATTCCACTGACTGGTGACAGAGTCTAATTTCACTCTTCTCCTGACAGTTGCTCTGGGCCAAGAACCCTCCCTGTCTGTCACTTTCACTGGGCTTGTCACCACATGCAATCTTTGGCATTCTTTCAGAAGAAATTTCAACTATTTTCAATTGGTTTGCTCTTTCTAAAGGCTCACTAGCAATTGTTTTGCTTTCTTGGTCACTAGTCACCTGGGGTTGGCCTGCTTCTGGTGCTGAATCTCTTTGGCTGGACACACACTGCTCACTCTGCCCAGGAGGTGGGACCTCCCGCTTGTTCACTGCTGTGGATGTGCTGCCCCGGGATGCTGCGGGACCTGCCCCCGAAGCCACAGAGGGAGCCTTGCTTTCCGGTCCACACTTCGGAGATCTGGGGGCGGCTGGGCAACCTCTGTCGGGTTCTGAGTAGAAAGTGGTGTGGAACCTACTGCATGCACCTTGCTCAGGAAGAGTCCTGGGGGAGGTCAGGGGTGAAATGAATGTTCTGATGCTTGTGTCTGACACTGAGGGCTTCAGTGACCCCGAGGCAGCCAGGGGCGGCTTGCTCTCCAGCACACACTGGGGAGACGTGGCCATGGCTGCAGCATTTTTGTCAGGTCCCTCCTGCTCAGCTATGTGGAACTGGTGTGACGCTACCTTAGAAAGCATTTTGTGGGAGGTCTGGGGTGAAATGAGGGATTTCCTGTGGTCCATCCCAGCAGCCTTAGCTGTGTTGGCAGCAGGGGCCTCGGCGCTGACTTTGCTCTTGCTTTTGATGCTCAGTCTCTTCAGCTTAGGACCAGATTTGGGTTTCTGACAGTTATTTAGAAGGGTTTCCACCGAACTTTTCTTAGGTGAGTCTTTATTTTCAAGATTCAGTTTCAGCTGCGAAGGGCTGTTAGGCACAGCAACCCCCTTTTTGTGGCTTGAGCTCAACACCGGACTTTTGGAGTCAGGACTTCTGGCTGGCACCATGGATGGCTCCTTTTCAGCTTTGCTCTGCGAATGTGTACCTTGGTTATTTTTATTTATTTCTTTAAACCAGGCCATGATGGGCCTCCTGGAGGTCAGTTTTGGTTTCTGGAGCGAGTCTTCCAGGTCTTGACTTTCGGAGATGTGTAGGTTTGCCAAAACAGACTCTCCAGCCTTAGGGACATCCACACTAGAGGAGGACTCATTTTCAGTTGCATTGCCATTTGTTTCTTGTGTTTTCTTTGGGGTTTCGTCATTCAGCAAGTCATGTCCCAAACCATTTACCATGTTAGGAGGGCTGAGAGTGACTGGGGGGTTATGAAAACGCCTGGCAACTTTAGAAGGCTGCCTGTTCTCCACAGCTGAGCTAGCACTGGGGGCTTCCACAGTTTCTTCTTCACACGAGGGCCTGTGGTTCTGTGAGATCCTTGTGTCTGCGTGAGAGCTTCTATCCAAGAGAGACAAGGGCTGGGAAGAGTTTGGGATTGAAGGGCATGCGGCTCCTGGCACGAAGGAAGCTCTCTCACGGGGATGTCCCACGGCTTCGCTCAGAGCACTGTGCTGTAATGGCAGAACTTTGGCGACCGCGGGGCAGGGTGCAGCCTGGGCGGGCACAGGAGCCGCAGTTGAGGGTGGATTGGGGGACCCATTTGTGGAACAAATTTCAATTTGCTCCTCCTCTGACTCCATAGTATCTTCCTTGTGAGAAGACCCATGAGGACGAGGAGGTGACCAGTTGTCCCTGGTGGACGCTCGTGGGGCTTCACTGAGCGAGTCGGGGTCAGAAGATGAGTCCTCAGCATCGCCATACATGGACGAGAGAGATGGCTCTGTGCTGTCGCCGAGGCCCGACAGGGACAGACTGTCTTCGTGAAAACTGCTAAAATTTCTAGAGTAGCTGCTCAGAAAGTTTTTGTTCACAGTAAAATGTTTGTCAGGATTAATAGAATCCAAAACTGAAGGCTGGGAGGCCCACTGTGGGTGAGGGGGTTGCCCAGCAGCCCAGGCCCTCCTCAGGGTGGGGGTCTGGTTCCCCATGCCTGGCTCGGCCTGGCGGGACCCTCCGCCTCCAGCTCCTGCTGCAGGTTGACCCTGAGAACTGCCCTCTGGACTCGGCTGGTCCCCTTTCTGGGGAGACTGAAGTCTTGCTTCAGAAGCATCCAACTCCTTGATGAGTCTGTCGATGTCAGTCACAGGGCTCCCTCCATTCTCCCTGGGGCAGCTGTGTCCCAGCTCCTTGTCACACCCCTCCTGGGCCTTGTGAGTGGGTGATGGCCGGGCAGGGCTGGCCTGCGGGGCCCCCTCAGACACAGAGTCTGTTCCCTTGAGCAGAGCAAACTCCCGGGCATTTTCTGGGCTGAGGGTTCCTGTCGTTTGCAGGGCCTTGCTGTGGTTACCTGGAACCTCTTGTCTCTCCTCCTGGGACGTGAGGAGGTCTTGTGACAGGATGGCACTGGCTGAAGATGCTCCCTCTGTCTCAGGTCCCCCTTCCGTGTAGGCAGCCACCTTCCTGCTGGTGTCGGGTGAGCTGGCTTCTGGGGCTGCTCGGGTCTTGCTGAAGTCAGGACGAGCCGTTGGCATCTTCCCTGGGGATGTGCTGCGCTCAGAGGCAGGTCTGACTCGAGGTACGTCCTCAGCCTTGGGGACCCTGGGTGACGCTGGCTCTTTGGGGTCCTCACACTGCCTGACTTGCCCTGCGTCCACGCAGGCCTTGCTTGGGTCAGGAGGAGCGGCCCCCTTCTGCTCTAGGGAAGGGACGAGGTCTGGGGAGCCGTCCAGGCCTGTGTTGAGAAGGTAAACAACAGGTGGAGTGGTAGGGAGATAAAGGGGGAAATGTGAGAAAACACAAAACCTCTGAATTTAAAAATGATGGAAAATTGTAAACAATCTCATTTTTTTGGTCTTTTTTCAGAAAGACATTCCACAGCCTAAATGTAGGCCTTCTTGTCTTTAAAATTACAGAGCACTCACATCCAGCAAATACTACCCTGCTTTAGACGCTCTAAAATAACCCAGACTGGCTGGCAGAATGAACCTTTGTTTCTGCCCTTTTTTCTCTCTCTTGGTTATTTTTAAGGATGGGGGACACCAGAAATCCTTTGCTTGAGTTTCTTTACACCATGCATTCTCTGATGGCAAAAGCTGCAGGAGTCAGGATATTGTTCTACTGGATTCTTAGCTTCCCGTTGATTCTGCAGAGCATCTGGCTGATCACATGTGGGCTTAGCTCTCATCGTGGGTTTGGCCACAGGCTGTGGGTTGTGAGCCATGTAGTAAAGTATAAAACAGTCCAAGTGGCGAACTTAAGGGACCTACTGGTTAGCCCAGGAGATGAGGCTAATTTGGGAAAACACATGGAATGTTACAGACAGCATGCGAGTCTACATTGAGTGTTAGCTGTGTCTTGACCAAGTTCAGAGAAGTTGGGAGAAGCAGAAGGCCACATCATCCAAGGAAGCTTACAGAGGGGTGGGGACTTGAGTGGGGTTCTGGAGGGATAGTTTGACCAGAGAGTGAGGAGGAGAAAGGGGAGGAAGAAAATGGAATGAAAGCAGAGAAGCAAGAAAGAACATGGAATCTCAGAGGCGCAGGGAAAGCTGAAGCACGCCAGGGACAGTGGAAAACCAAGTCATTCCATGAGATGGTTCTGGAGAGCCACTCTGTCCTGGAGACACCTCCTCATAAGGCCCTGCATATTCTTGGGCTAATCTGTCTACCTCTGGCACACAACGTCTTGCAAAGGGGGTTAAGGAGGAGTGGCATAAAAAAGAACATTTGATTTGCTATTTTCTCAAGAACTATGCACCTGAGGTTGAGTGAAAAACTCAGTCACAATGAAAGCTCTTGGTTTGAGAAGTGTCTACCCCAGACATTATATCCACTCCATATCTGCCATACAAATCATCTTAATTGCATATGCCTTTTCCATCCTGAAGTTCCTACATCAATAATTAGGAACTCATTAGGATTTAGCAATGTGCTAAGAGTTTTTCACGCACTTAATTTTCCTCCCAACAGTGTCAGGTAGGTCTGTGACCATCTGCAGTTGGAACAGTAGGGAACTGAGGCACAGAGTGGTTAAGCAATGTATCCAAGGTCACAGAGTTCACAGCCAGGGGTCGCCCCAGGAAGCTGGCTCCATGGCCCACACCATTTCCTGAACCCTGACTACGTGGCCTCTGGGTAGAAAGCCCTGGTAACAAGGTTGGCTCATCAAGACACCTCTGGAGACCGAACATAACTTCCCCATGTCCCTGGGAAGGCTGGGGGCACAACAAGATTCAAATCCACGGGCTCCCATCCTCTGCTCAACCTTTGTGACCTCCCTTCAGCATGACTTTCCTGCTCCTGCTGGTGCCAACTATGGGGACAAATAGCCATGAGACAAAAGGAGGGGATTCAAAGGCAGTTTTTCAGGTTCAGATTCATTCACTGAACAAGCCCTCAATTTCCGTTAGCAATCTGACTTTCTTGCAAAGTGTATAACTTAAAAGGGTTTTGTTTGAGGGAGATTAAATTACATGGAGGCAGTCCTTCAACTGGAAACGCCCTAAGTGCCCAATATGGGGAAGAATGTTGACTCAGCTATGGCACCTCATCAGGTCAAAGGCCCAGCCGCCTTTACACACGATGTCGTAGGTGCAGAAGGACGCAGAGGACGTTGGTGCAGGTCCCTAACTAGAGTAGGCTACAGGTGTGCTGATACTTGAATCATTCGTGCTTAGAGAGGCTTGCCAGGGCAAGTGGCAGTCAGGCAGCCCTAGGAGCCTTCTGTTGACTCAGAAGGCTGCTCATATATTACTTTCTGTGGATGCATGAGGTAGAAAATATTAATGTTTTTCTTGTCGTTTGTGAAGTTCTTCCTGCCGTTTCTCAGTGCATTCCATTTCACATAAGCAGCGAGTTGAGATTCTGCAGGGCGGGAAATCCTTCTGATTCATCTCATGTCTCATTCACTAAGGTACATGTCACAGAATGGGTAGAGTGCCTGACTGAAACTGGACGCACTCTACTTGGAATTAAGTGTGTTGTTGGGCACAATGATCTAGGAAAGTCGTTAAATGTAGGCAGCTTTTAAATATCATTAATCTGTGTAAGAGTTTTTTCTCTCTCAAAATTCTCCACATGTAACGCTTTTATTAGGGTAACTTCTATCCTCCCATTTTGAAGCTTAACAAGTGACAGAATAATCTTACCCATTCTGGGTTGTTGCCTCCACTCTGGTGCAGCTTCGGGCGGGTTCTCTGTGAGGTGGCCAGTATCTGGGTGGGGCAGAGCACTGGTTGGCCCCCAGTTGGTAGGGACACGGCCATCCTCAATGGTCAGTTTTCCCAGAGATTCCTGGCACAATGACAACTGCAAGTCACTGTCAATAGCTCTCAAGTTTTCTGCGTCCTAAGACCTCATATATAGAGAAGAGCTGGCTTGGGAAAATTCAAGGAGCCCTGGACCAGGAGCCACAAGAACCAGATTCCGGGTTTAAGGTCCACTAGAAATTGCATGGTCTTGTCACTCTTCCTAAGCCTCGGTTTTCTCAACTTTAAAATGTGGGCAATAAGGGAAATGCAAATCAAAACCACAATAGCACCTCACGTCCGTTAGGATCACTACAATCAAAAAACAGAAATAACACGTGTTGGTGAGGAGGTGAAGAAACTGGAACCTTGTGCACTGTTGGTGGGAATGTAAAAGAGTGCAGCCACTATGGAAAACAGTATAGAGGTTCCTCAAAAAAAAGGAACTACCATATGATCCAGCAATCCCTCTTCTGGGTATATGCCCAAAAGAACTGAAAGCAGAGTCTTAAAGAGATATGTGTACACTCATGTTCATAGCAGCATTTTTCATAATAGCTAGTTTCGTTGGTTCGAATCCTGGGTGCGGACATGGCACTGCTCATCAACCCATGCTGAGGCGGCGTCCCACATGCCACAACTAGAAGGACCCACAACGTGCAAGCAACTTAAGTGTTCACTGAGAGATGAATGGATAAGCAAAATGGGGTATGTACATATGATGGAATATTATTCAACCTTAAAAAAAAAGGAAATTCTGACACATGCTACAACACCGATGAGCTCTGAGGACATTATGCTAAGTGAAATAAGTCGGTGACAAATATTGTATGATTCCACTAATGTAAGGTACCTAGAGTAGTCAAATTCATAGAGACAGAAAGTAAAATGGTGGTTTCCAGGGGCTGGGGGAAGGGAGAATGGGGAGTTAATGTTTGGTGGGTATAGAGTTTCTGTTTTACAAGATAAAAAGAGTTCTGGAGGGGCTGGCCCCGTGGCCAAGTGGTTAAGTTCGCGCGCTCCGCTGCAGGCGGCCCAGAGTTTCGTTGGTTCGAATCCTGGGTGCGGACATGGCACTGCTCATCAACCCATGCTGAGGCAGCGTCCCACATGCCACAACTAGAAGGACCCACAACGAAGAATATACAACTATGTACCGGGGGGCTCTGGGGAGAAAAAGGAGTTCTAGAGATGAATGGTGGTGACAGTTGCACAACATTATGAATGTATTAATGCCTCTGAACTGCACACTTAAAAATGGGTAAGATGAAAAACTTTGTTACGTGTATTTCACCATGATAAAAAATCTGGAAAAAAACGGGGATGATAAGACTTGCTCTGTCCAACTCAGAGAGATTTAAATAAAAGATGATTAAATTAGATAACAGTTATAAAAACAACATGCAGCATACAAAAGGCTATCTGATGTCAGATATTATTGTTACCACGTTGCACAGTGATATCCAAGACTGTAAAATCAGCTCGTCATTTTGGTAGTTAGGGAGAGGACTCATCTGGATAAGTGAAATTGACATTTGATATTTCAAAAGTTCACTTCAGCCGAGTGTCAATTACTTTATCTTCCTTTCTTCTAATACCTACTGTAAAAAATTTTCCAAACAAACTTACTGAAAGTTAAATGAGATTTATTTGAAATTTACCCTCTGAGCCAAGGATTCATAAAGTGGCCCACAGGTGGCAGCAGAGGAAAGAGGTGAAATGGATAGAGTGTCTTTCAGCTACTCTTGTAAAAAAAAAAAAAATCATTTAGTAAAATGCCAATTATTGGCAGAGGGAAATCTACACAGGGTTTAGCTCACTTAATTTTATATTTACTAGTAAGGCATAAATGTAACATAAAAACAGTAGAAGAGTCTGGAACGAGACAGAGGTGGTGGTTGTACAGCATTGTGAATGCACCATGTGCCACTGAACTGTACACTTTAAAAGGTTTAATTTTATGTTCTGTGAATTTCATTTCAATTTTAAAAAGTATTAAAAACAGTAGAAGACAATCCACTTACTAAAAGAGAAAGTAGTTTTTTTTAAGCTTCCAATATTTGACGGTAAATACTTTATGACAATGCATTGTATTTTCTTTCTCAAGGATAAATCAAATTTTGGTACTAAAATTTTTATGAGAAAAATTAAACTTCGGGGCAAAAGTTTTAAATGCTGCTCAAAGTTCTTATTAGGAATACTAATTCACAATTACAAAGGCTCTTATTTTAATAGATATGTTATAATTAACAAAAACTCTGATTTGGTTTTATGTAGTTATCCAAAACTTGATACTTTTTGAAAGAAGGGATTTACCCATTAACTGAACGTTACATTTTAAAACACATGTGCTAGTTGGAGGTAGTAATTTCTTAGGAGAAAAAAAAGATGTGTGTTTCTACTTTTTCTATAAGGTTAACAAAAACCTTTTCTGCCTAGTATAGTGTTTTTATGACCTTATATTTTTTGGGTCTATTTACACATATGTTTATATAAACTACTTGAACACACATCTTTATAAATATGGTCCTTCCGAGTCATCTCAGATTCTTTGCTCAGTGAGAAATTATTCATGTTCAGGAGATCATAAACAACATTAGTTTCTCTTGCTGTCTCCTTGCTAAAGTGGAGATATGTTGAAATTTTAAAAACTGAGCAATCTGATAATTCTGAGCCATTCTAACATACGTGTAACCTGGTAGTAACATAAATAATATTAACCTGCCTTTAATGTGCTGCATTACAAGTTTCTAAGTGAATGCAGCCCCATTATTTCATGTGATACTCACAACAAGGGTATGATAGCTTTAATTACACATAATTATTATAGAAAGTTTGAAAACACAAGGATCACTCAGAACCCTACCAGCCAGAGAGAATCCCTGTTAACCTATAGTCGATGGTCAGCCCAACTCTGTGGGATGATCAAGGCAGACAGCACCATCCCTCTTTTACAGGCAGACAACTGCCACTCAAAAAGGTTCAATAACTTGTCCAAGTGGTCATTCAGCTAGTCAGTGGAGAAGCCGATGTCAGACCCAGCGTTTTCCTTCCCTGCCTCTCACTGCCCTTCCGTCACCCACCACAGCCTCTGCTACAGGTAAGAGAGCGATTGTATCTTTTGGCCGAGTGATCTCTGACTCAATACCCGTGCACTTTCCCCCTAGTAACCTGCTGATATGTTAACAGGCTCCCAAGCAGTCACGTATTGAAATGAATGATTCTGTTGAAAGATAATTCTCCAGGCATTACCCTTCCTTTCTGGGAGATTACCCTATGCTTTGTAACACTCTCCATGTTCATTCATACAACATTCACTTAGATCCCAAGTAACTAAGAGAAAATCAGTTACCCTCTCCGCAGTTCCACCTGGCCCCAAACCAGGCACGGTCACGTTGACAGAAGCGGCCTGGACTTCCAAGTCCTGATCACATGGGTCACTGGCTCCGTCGGTCAGGTTTACTGTCTCTGAGCCACTTGGCCTGGCCTCAGCCTCTGGCCTCTTGCGGTGTGGGCTGACCCTGGCCACTGGTTTGTGCCTGGACTCCAGGTTGTCATTCTTCTGCTGGGGGGAACTGGGTCTCTCTGCGCTCACCAGACTCTGGGCCCCTGTGCCGGCTTTGTATTCCAGTTTGGGTGAACTCCTTGATCCTGACAGTTCTTTCCTCCCCAAGCAGCCAGGGCCACCCTTGGGGGCCTCTGCAGAGGCCAGCAGGTTGGCTGCATGGGAAGGAGTGTCCACCATTCCCCCTGAGACACTCTCCTCTAAGTCCATCGAGCTGCCAAGGAGAGGTGCTGAGAAGGCCTTGCTGACCAGTGTTTTCTGGGGACGTTCCTCCTGATTGTTGATAGCCGTGACCTTGGAAGAGGTTGTCAAGACATGCCTAGAGTCGCCCTCTGTCAGAGGCCTGCTGGGACCTGGGAGGGTCCCTGGGAGGGAGATGCAGTCCCCTTCACTGTCCAACTCTTCCTCATCACTGGCATCGTTGGCATCACAGCCCACCCTCCTCTGGCGGAAGAGAGGGTTTCGGAGGACCTGTGGGCTCCCAGGGAGACTGGCTTGTCTGGCAACTGCCACCTGCTTGTGGAAGAGCCCAGAGACTCGCTGACTCCCTAGAGACACAAGGCTGTTGGCCCTGGCTTTTCCTGGTTCCTTGTGAGCTAGGAGGAAAGGGGAAAGAAAAGTCAAATGAAATGGTTTCCCATCTGGCCTGGTCTTATAATTTAACCTCCCTTATTACATACGAGTGTTTCCACATTCACAACTACCAGATACACACCCACTGCCCACTGGTGACCAGGCTGAAATGATATGGCTTCTTGGGATCTGCACCGAGTACACAGCAGGCTTCCCTCTCTCCTCCTCCTACTGGCTTCCCTTTTTATTTATTTATTTACCTCAACCTCTGGATTGTTTAACTTAAAACATGTGCTGCCTAGAGATAGAAATGTACAAGTCAGCAACATCCATGATGTCTGACACATTGGATGCTGCAGAGAATTCCTATCTAGGAGGATGCCCAGGGACCAGCCAGTCCTGCACACCTGGGCCTTCTTATTACCTGAGGTCCTTCCTTCATCTGCGTGATTAATGGGCACACAAGCTCCTAGAGCCTGGCGCAGTGAAGCCTGAGGTTACAATCTATCCACATTCCAACCAGGGAAGGGAAGGAAGCACCGGCTGCTCTGCGAACTCTCCACGTCTTGCTAAACGTACGAGAAATTACACCCCTTCCACCTTGGCATGTTCCTCCCAGAGACTGGAGTGAGCTCGTCAACTGTTCCAAAGGAGAGCTGGAGTGGCCATCGCCTGCCTCTCCCAAGACAGGGGCATTTTCTTCTTCAGACATTAGAAATGAGAACAAGGAAACCACACCAGCAAGAAGTCTGAGAAACCAGCATGGTCCACATCAGATCATTATCTCATATTATATTGAGAAGATAATCAATGAGATTTTTTAAAAAAAACTGACAACATCTGTCTCTTATGAGTTCTGAAGGTCTCATGCACTGCCTTCTAAAAATAATTAAGTTAGGGCCTCATGAGGAAGAGACCTGGAATTTGGCTGGAATTCCCCTAAAACATAAGGCCATCAGGTTGCCAACCCTGATTTGATGCCATAAATTTCAAGACTACACTATGTAAACAACATGTAAAGAGGGCCCGGTTTAGCCACCTGCAACACTCTGGGTTAGAATGTGTGTCCAGCCCAATAAGCAAGTGGCCACTCATTAACAGTGGGCTGCATTTTCCATGGATAAATTCTGAATTTGGTCAGGGTAGAAAGACGGCTTCCACCCAGCCAGACGCATGGTTTCCAGTTCTCTTCTCACACCATGATGGCCAGAGCTGGAAAACAGTCATGGCTTACTGGAGGTGCTGCAGACGCTTCCCGGGTGATCCTCGTCTTCGGAGCCGGCCACCACAAAGTCTGACAAGGGGCCTGGGACATCTTGGGCAAAGTACTGGGAGAGTTCAGATTCAGAAATCAGGGAGTCCTGTTGAAGACAGTGTTGGATGAAGAAGAAGGAACACCAGAAGCAGATTATTTTAAACAGTCATTACTGCCTATCTTTCCAAGAACACATTGTTCTAATCCATGGTCATTTGAAACAGCTGTGATAGTAAACGCCCACTTCCATTTACTTTAGGATGGCTAAATTAAACAATTAATGAATAAAAAGGCAACAGTGGCTGCCAGACAATGTTTTTAAGAACTATTTTTTAGGCCAAGTGTTTGGCAATGATCAGAAAAGCCCCAGCAGCAATATATGAACCATCCCAGGAAAAACAGTCGGGAAGAGATAGGAAAACAGAATGAAATTCCATGCCACTGGTTCAGCCTGTTGATGAAACAAACAACCGGGGAGTTCGAATCCTGCTCTCTGATCCACTGGGCTTAGGAACAGCCAGCTGAGAACGATTCCACAGTCTCCTTAAAGTCACAGGTCCCCCCAGAACTGAGCAGGGCCCCCTTTTCTATGGAGCATTTTAAAAACTACTTTTCAAACTATAGCTCAGTTCTCTTATTTTATTGCTCAATTCTTTTCCTGGATAAATATTTAATAAAAGAAACACACGTGTATATTTGTTCTCAAATTAGCACTGTTGCTGTTTTTGTGTAAAATGACCAAAAATGACAGAAATATGGGCTGGGTCCTCAGGTTTGACTTATGGGCTCCAGGAACTGGTTCCTAGGCCAGCTGAACGAGGCAGCAGTGTGCCTTAACTCACCTTTTTTGCTAGAGAGGGACTCTTCAAGGGGGTACCTGTTGGGGAAAAAATTTACCATATTGTCAAAACAATGGTCCTTACAAATAGGCTCCCATCCTTAACTAGAAAAGAAGGAGCCGAACATATGAAACAAAACCCTCTTTGCTTGACTGGTAGTGATGGATATCTATGCATAGGTATAGACGGACATGCAGTCTACCCCAACCCATCCCACTGCCCAAGATCCTGTTCACGCTTCAAGCCCTAACTCAGAGGCGACCACCTCCATGATGATCCCAGTTGGAAGTAACTTCTTCTGAATTTCAAAAGTATTTTATACTACCCACACGCCAACGTCCATACACATGGCATAACTTAATTATAAGCGGATGCATCTTATCTCCCTTCCTCAACTATTTAACTCTCCACAGGGCTGAGACCTTCACTGATCTGACCCCACAGTGCTCAGCACTGTACCTGGATCTAGGAAGTGTTCAGTGGGATTTGTTGAATGGACTGAAGGATGAATGAACAAAGGTGCACCACCCAAGAAACTCATGAAAGAACTGGGGAGAGGGTTGACTATCTATTTTAGTTTTTATTTGAAGGATGAAAAGACTCGACATTGAGACTTTAAATTATATGTCATGAGCAAAAAGGTCTTCGGCATGAGGATAATGGCTTAATAAAATCTTCTATAAATGATCCAGCAGATATCTTGGAATTATGAGAGGACAGCTTTCAGGCAGGTCTGGAGACTGAGCTGGTTGAATAAAGAGCCCATTCTAGCCGTGCCTACTTTAAATATATTAATTATGGATGCAGATAATCAGGGTATTTCATGGTTGCCAAAAAATCCTAGGCCTTCCTTTTCCTCTGACAACCAGTAACTCATGTCTCAGTTCCTTTTCCTCTCAACATCAGTCTTAACATCAGTCACGTCTCAAGTTCCGACATGTTTGCAGAGTCCTTTATTTAGGTTTCCATCCTACAGGAAACATTGCTTTTAAAACTTGATACAGTATTTCATATTTTAAATTCATACGAAATTCTTTACTATTTCAATCCTTCTCTGCCTGAGCTTTTCTGCTTAAGAAGGGAGAAATCATGATTTTTGCAGCCTTGATTACCCTTCTTAAGTTAAAACTTTTAACTCATGTCAAGAAATCCCCAGTTTTTGGGTGGATAACACTCTGTATCTAACAAACAACTGATATTTTGGTATCGTTTCATTCTTACCTAGAACATTTCCGATGAATTGTACATAAACACATGAAATGCTGCTAACTCATTTTTGCAAATTACCATAAAGTAGTGTAAGAAGCATGCACGACTAGAACTTTAAGAAAGCGCATTAAATAACTATAGAAACCAACAGTAGCAGCTAACAGAAAGCACACATTTTGTCTGACAGCTACTTCTGCCAAACCTGATAATTACACAGACTTCAATAATATTGCAGGCGGGGAGTGCCCCGTGGGGGAACGTAATGAGAAACTCTTCTGAATGGTGAATGAAAATGTACAATTACAGTACCTAAGCCAGGAGAGGAATTGGCCTCTTTGCTCTCCTGATAAGTGCTGCGTGCTATCACTTCATCCATTTCCTGCTCGGAAACCTGATTTTCAGCAGAAAGCACAAATTAGATGGTTTTATTTATTTATTTTTCCCCAAGAAAAGCAGCTAGGATCAGAGTCAGAGCACAGAGACAGAGAAAAACCACAGGGCCAGAGATGATGACCATCCTCTGAAGCAGTAATTTGGGGCATATAAGAAGTATACAGCTGGGTTAACTGATTGCTCGAAACAATGGACTCAAAACAATGGGTTCGACTGATTCCCAAGATCATTCAGCAAAGCATTCAGGTGCTGTGGTTACCAACAACACGGCTGACATCTGCTGCTCTCTAGAACACTCCCTTCTCATTCTTTTTTCCTAAACTTTATTTAAATAATTTCAAACCTATATAAAACTTGCAAGAGTAGCACATGAATAGTATACTCTTCCTCTAGATTCACTATTTTTTAACATTCTGCCCTGTTTACACACATGCTCCATCTTTACACACACACACACACACACACACGCACTGCTATAAATTTTTACTAAACCATTTGGTAGTTAGTTGCAGACATCATGACTCGTCACGTGTAAATATTTTAGTATGTATCTCTTAAAAATGAGGACATTCTCTTAAATAACCTTGGTACTATTATTCAGGAAATACAACATTGATAAAAACAACTGTCTAGTATACATTTCATATTCTAATTTAGCCAATTGTCCTAAGCCTATCCTTCAGAAATGCTACACAAAGTGTGTCTGTAGACTGAAGTACTTCACAGAAAGTCTGACGCCAGCCTGAGATAAGATAAGGATTTTCCTTGAGAATGCAAATCAACCCTCAGCTTCTTTCATCAACAGTGTCTTCCTAGGGAAAAATGTCAACTCAACTAGACGGTGGGCATAGTAATGTAACTGATTTACATTCTGGTACCAGCTCCTCATCCTGCTGTGGACCTCTAGCGGACTGTCACTGACCTACTTCTCTGCATAGGAATGCTTTATAGAAAAATTTCGTGGGCAATCCAGAATTCAATTCTGGATCTAGTTGCCCTGTGTCTTTAGTTGTCCTCTTTTAATCCAAAACAATTCTGAGCCTTTGTCTTTCATGATACTGACATTTTAGAAGAAACCATGCCAATCCAAACCCTCAATTAGGATTTGTCTGATAGTCTCTTCAGGCTTAGATTTAGATCACGCATTTTTGGGCAGAAAAACTACAAAAATTGTTTCCTTCTCGGTGTATCACAGGGGCCCTCAGGGTCAGTGTGTTTCATAATTGGAGATAACTGTGACCACTCCATTAGGGTGGGGTTCACCAGATTTCTTCACTGGATTTTTTCTTTTGTTATTAATGAGTAATGAGGAGATAGCTTGAGACTACGTCAATATCCTGCTCCCCAATATATTTCCACTCAATGGTTTTAGCATCACTGATCATTCTTGCCCCAATCAATTTTTATGATGAAGTTTTCAAAACAGTGATTTCATAACTCTTCTTTTCCTTCTATATTTATTGGTATCATGGTAAATTCATGGTTTTTTCCCCCCATCAGTTGTTATCCATAACTGTCATTATTCATGGGAAGACTTTTTAAAAGCCTGATAAATGCTGAACTATGAGATATTTTAAAAGACATAACTTGTATTGAGTTTCTTTTTGTGTGTGTGTTTGATGAAGATTAGCTCTGAGCTAACATCTGTTGCCAATCTTCCCCTTTTTTTTTTCCCCAAAGCCCCAGTACGTAGTTGTATATCCTAGCTGCAAGTCATTCTAGTTCTTCTATGTGGGATGCCACCACAGCGTAGCCTGATGAACAGTGTGTAGGTCCATGTCCAGGATCCGAACCAGCGAAACCCCTGGCTGCCAAAGCGGAGGGTGCGAACTTAACCACTACGCCACGGGGCTGGCCCCTGGAGTTTCTTTTTTAAAGGTAAGAATATTTTAAGCTCAGAATGGTAATTTTGTGTACTATAACATGTAGCATAAACAGTATTTGGATAGTTTTTATTTATTTATTTAGGATAAATTTGCCTTAATAGGTAAATAAATATTTTTATACAGGATTCAGCATTACATTTTAACCTCACAGATAAATCACAATCACATCACGGCCTTTATGTAATACTGTGTAGTAGGCTTCATAGGAAATAAAATATGTACACATACATGCACACAGGTATACACACTCACACACACACACACACACACACACACCCCTTCATAAAGCAAAGAGTAATTTTGTACAAATGAGCCTGGGAAAATATCAGCTTAAATAGTGGTTGCAAGTTTTTCTTGATATTAGACTTTCAATAATTGCTATTGTTTTTCTGAGTAGGAGAAAAATGGCTGGGATTTGAAACAAGTGAAAGATTTCCTGGCTAATTCTAATCACACTGAAAGCCCCAGTACCAATTAAAAATGAACCTCTATTACTTTCTTCTACCTAACAAGCTAGAAGCTGCTACCCGAGCAGGTCCAAATCTGAGCTTGTCTAGACCTGGAGGGTTTGAATATCCCAATCGGGCAGCCACTGCCCTAGTCATTATGAGAAACAGAAGAAAAGAAAATCCTTGTGGTATTTCTCTTGGAACAACATGAAAACTAAGGAAGCACATACATTCAGTATCAAAATGTGCTATTGGCATGAAATGCTGGGATAAGAGGTACAAAAATACATTAAACATAAAATGGAATCTTGACCAAAAGAAAAATACAGTATGATGTTACAACTAAGAACACCATGTTTACCTAGGAAAAAACGTGAAATCCAGTCAGACAAACACTGAAATTTGGTTTTGCTGGACCTCTCCCCAACACCACCATGACGACCATTTTACTGTGGCTAGACATGCATCAACCTGTGTGTCCAACAGGATCACAGACCACCAGCCTATCAGGATTATTATGCTTTGCACTGAAATGCAGTTTTGATATTGATTGTATTGGCAAATTAGGCAGATGCTTTTGGGCTGAGATGAAGCAGACCTCCGAACAAATCATGACCTGTGCTATGTTGGAATGGATTTTGATGTCAGACACGCCTTGAAGCCAATGCCTGCAAACCACTGAGAACATAATTTTCTATAACGTTGCCGAGGACTGTGCTAGGTCAGCCACGGCTTCCTGGACCGCTTGTTAAGGTAAAAGGAGGTGTGGCCATGTGGGTGGTAGAATCTAAGAGAGGATCCTGGAGGAAGGAGCTGAGAACGCTCTAGCTGTGTCTGTGAGGCACACAGTGTTAAAGTGACCCAAAGAGAGCCATGGGAAGAGCAGGGGACCAAAGTAGAATGGATTCTAAGGGAAAAGGTCAGGACTACTGGATAGAAAGGAGAAAAATGGGAAGTGACAAGTAGAAAAAAATGAAAAAAGGCAGAAGTTGGACTTGATGTTATATTAATGCTATTTTATGTATGGCATTTTTGAGAATGCACATAGGTAAGAGAAAACAATCTGGAAAAGAGTGGAGTTGACTTTGAATCAGTCTAATGGCAACCTTTGCCTAAGCACTGTGGTTGACATCACCTTCCCAGATCAAGACATGGAGTCACAGCTCCACAGCTCTTATTTGTATTGAGGAGAATACAGCAAACGAACACCACCAAGACACTAAAGATGATCCCATAAAGTTAATACACTAAAGAAATCTCAGACGTGGCACATGGGAAGACCCACAAGGTCTCCAGGCACAGGCGTCTTACTCTGAAAATGGCACACAAGTCCATCAAGCACAGCAGCCTGGGGCCATTTAGGATATAACCAAATAGCACTACAAATAATACAAAGGGAGTGGCCATATGACAGGCATGGGAAGAGTTAATATATTTAATGAGCATTTTGAATTGTTAAAAGGAAAAAGTTAAATTTTGTAAAACACAACTGGAGTACAATATTACAGACAAGCTAATTTAAAAAGATTTTTACATCGAGTACTCAAAACAACAAAAATAATGCTCAAAGTGAGGTGAGTTGAATTTGCTTAAGTATCCTGTGGTTAGCCTAAAAAATTAAAAGGAATGCACAAGTATAGAAGGGAGATAACCAAGTAAAAGGGGAGGCCAATGATACAGGGTCTGAAATTATCTGCAAGTTTAGTGTGGGTCAACAGTGTGACATCAATGCTGAAAAAGAATTCGTGAGCTCTTAAGCCTTAATTACAGAAATACTCTGTTCAGGTCACGGATGGCCTGGACAGATCACTTAGTCCAATGTTCTCAGATTTTCTTGATGCAGAAATCCATATCTTAACTAGCGATTAAACAGCTAGCTGGGGGTTCCTCAAAACCCAGCACTCCTACATTTCACCAAATTTTAAATTCACCAATAATATTGTCAAAATTCTCTAGTAGACTTTTCTAAGAGTTTGAAGACAAAGAAGTCCAGATCAACAATTCCTTTCCCATGTGTATCAGTTACCTTGGCCACAGGCTGATTCCCATCCCCAGCTGGGTGAACTGTCACCAAAGAGTATGCATTGTCATAGAAATACAGTGTGTGTCACTGCTACTGGGCAAATAGCCAAGCGGTATTCCTATACTCAGAACCATATGAAATACTTCACCTTTGGATTAGGATGTCGGCCGATGACAAGGCGAACGGGTCCTGGGGGGCATTTGCTCAGGATGGCATGGACTTTGCTTAAAGCAGCATGGCGAACGTTGACTGAATTCACTTCCAGGATTTGATCTCCGCGGCTGCGGAGGGCAACACAATCAACACTCTGTGGTAACTGTTAGCTTTTTACAAGATTTCCTTCTGGAAGACGTTTATAATATGAAATCTTTTCTGAATACTTTAAAGAGGGAATTGACATCCTTTCATCTTTGCATATGTGTAAAAAAGCAACACATTCACACGAGCACATTCGGTTTTAAATTGGCAAAGGCTATTATGCATATCTACATGAATTTTCAGAAGTAGCAAAGTTAAGTAAAATGATAATAAGAACCCCTTCTTGAGCACATAGTGTATGCCAGGCACTATACAAAGCAATCTACATAACAATGCTTTGAATAGATATTATTATTCTCATTATGTAGATAAGGCTACAGGTTCAGAGAGGTCACCCAGATGTCACCCACTGTTGAACTCAGGTCTGTCTGCCACTTGATCATCACATGATAGCCCCTCGATCACCATCAGTTTCTTTTTTCCTACCATCTTGAAATGATTATTGTAATATAATTTAAGGAGGAAATATCTGAAGCTCAAAGGTTACCCAAGAATTTGTAAAAACGTTTCAAATTTGAACAAATGAGAAATTGGGGACAAGATGCCCATTTTGACTTGAAATTATAGGGAGAGAACTCAGTATGAGAGAACAAAGACTCTTTATGTGGGGTTTGAAGAATGTTCATTTGGCAGTCTCCAGACATATGGAACCATTCAAGAAAGAAACATCATCTTGGGATGTCATTAAAGGATTTTTTTCCTTGGGTTCTAAAAGTATATTTTCTTTAATGTACTTTGGATGATTTGCTAAATTTTTTTTCGCATGGAAATTCACTCTGATGATTAACTAAAAACATAATATAATCTATTAACAGGGCCCCAAAATGGCAACCTCAAGGAATGTCCTTTTGACAATTCCTCAACTGCTCAAGGACTTAGAAGCTTATAGAGGAGAAAGGTGATACTGTTTGCACAGAGCGATTTGTGCAATACGTGTACATTCCTGTGAAATTTAGGTGGGCACGGACCCACTGCAATTACTGTACGATAGAACATCTAGACAGCTCTTGTACAAACAGGATACCCATGCTACAGCCCAACTAGCTGGATTGAGAAATCAGACACGCAGTGATTTCAGACAATAAGCATGTAGACATCACCACTCGAAAAGGAATGAAACAACAGAAAAGGTTCAAGAGATTATATTTAATAATAAAAGTCTCCTTTTATCCCCTTATTATTTATTCAAGGGCAAGATTGTAGGACTCTCTTGTATCCAGTGATTCCAAACCATTATGAACAGTTCCCAGTACCTCATACGAATTTCACATAAATGAATAAAAACTGAAAGAAAATATTTAGATCCTCATAGATATTGGTATAGAGCTGGATTTTGTCAAGTTTCTGAAACTGAGCTTCTGAGTCCAAATAGAACAAGATAGGGAAAGCCATGATCCAGAGTTCTCTAATTCAACCAAATTTCATTTATATTAGCTCTTTATCTTAGAAATGCTATTAATTGTAATCCTGGCTATAATACTGCCAATAATACAGAGATTTAGAATCCCACAAAGGAATGTAACAGGACAGATATCTTTCATGTGCATGTATTCACATATTCACGAACATGCAGACCCCATACTATCAGGTTTACAACAAACCTCAGATTGCTCTCCATCTTGGCCACTGATCCGGGGGCAAGACTGTGAATGTAGATGCCCGGCGGGCTGTTTTCTAGAGCCAGGCAGCAGGCACCAATGCCTAATCCAACTCTTGGCTCTGTGAGAGGCATCATTCCAAGAAAACAAAATCAAAAAAAGAAAAGTTTAAGTGACTTGGAACTACATTAAGGTATATTTAGACCAATAACCATTTATTTTTTGACCAGACTCAGAATGTAAATCCTGCTTTTCTTTGTCAACCTGGCCATACTCTGTTAATGAAATGAGTCCATGGCAGAACCAGGGGCTAACTATGGATGTCAATTGTTCCATGATCTACTCTCTGCTTAAACAGCCTCCTCAGATCTGGCTTTGGAAATATGCAGAGTCAAAGTAATATTTTTTATTCTGGATACACAACTTCTAGGTTTACTTTCACCTCTCTTTTTAGCAACTAATCTTTTGGTTATTTAATTGCTCATCATATTTCCACAGTAGGTGAGCAGGGGCAAAAAAAAACAAAGATGAAAAGCAGTAAGATGTAGCGATCACTCATGACTTTTAGTTACTGGTGTTAACTGTATTCTTAACTATAATCTTTTGTTCTTTAAAATTTTTTATCAGCCCTAGAATTAAGCTAGTCAGTGATTTTTTTTTCTAACATGAGTCTGACACACACTGATTCATCTGGGGAGAGCTTAAAGGACTTTGTGCTACTGGTAACTTCCCCTCACTTTACTAAAATGACTAAAAACTCTCCTTTTGATCCCACTGTCCATTTAGAGAATACCCTATGTTGTTGGTAGCAGATTGTTCCAAAGGAAGAATTCACAGAAAGAATACAAAAAATTAACGTAAGAACAGATTACAAATTGTTATTTGATAGAGTGTAACGAAAGTGAACGAATAGCTGGTCTCACCTTTGTTGAGTGTTACTTCCATGACAATTCTGTCCTTGGGCCCAGGGGCCTTCCGACCCAGGGATGAAGCACTGCCTTCATCAGAGCCTCCTGCACAGGTTCCTCCACTGGCATTGAAGTTTGGGGAGCTGGATCTGCTCATGTGTGTCGGTGTGGAGCAGGGCGTGAGGCTTGGGCTCAGTAACTTTGTGCGTACTGTTAAGACAAATAATCCACTCCGGATTTGCTGAGAAAACAAGAAAAAAGGAGGGCTAAAACATTCAGTCTGCCCCTACGTCAAAGAGTGAAAAAAGAAATCACCAAACCCAAACCAGAAGGAAATAAAGGAAGAAAAACAAAGATAAAGGAGATCAATAAGAATGCCGTTACCTTAAAGGTATGAATGGCTTCTTGAAACGTCAAGCCCTTTATTGGTATTCCATTTACATCTAGGATTTCATCCCCTAGTGACCAAATATGAGAATTACATTAACATCAAGCTTTAATTTACTGGAATCTAACCACTCAGTCAGTACTAGAATAGTATACCATATGGTCCCTGATTTACAACTCTATAAAATGAATTTTATTGTTCCAACTCTTTCATTAACTTAGCTTCCAAGAATGTCACAAAATGGGACAATTAATGACAATGCATATTCTTTTGCAGTAATTCTGTATTTCCATCTTTAAACAACTATGAGAAGCATCAAGATCTTATTCTTTAGCCATTGCCAAGTCTGATAACAGATGTCCTATGTTTAGAGATCAAACTGCAAAAACTGGGTCTCAAGTCTGTCTTTGTAATCTTTGTTCAAAAGCTTAAACCTACTGGCAATGAGGCATGAACACACAGAACATGTGAGAAGCCACTCTGATACCTGCAAAAGGACACGTCTGGAGAATCATCACAGTCTGTGGAAAATGGTTTCAATAATAAAGACAAACAACTTCTGAGATGTTATTTAAGAATGGCAACCTCTTCTCCAGAAACGGTCTAGATGCCTGGTCTTATTGGTGCTGTTCCAGGTTCTCAGTCATTAAGCCGGCAAGTTACTATATACTTCTATCTAAGAGATTACTCTAGGCTGTCAAATTGTACTCTCTCTCTCAAACTATCCTGGACTCATCTTCACCCCAAGACGACATTGTCAGGTCAATTTTCAAGCTATTGATAGTGTCTGCTGGGAATATAAAAGAACTTGGACATCCTATTGACTTATCAGAGCTTGTTTCTGGTTTGTACTCTTGTGACATGGTCTGGTTTTTGGTATAACAGTTCATCAAATACACTACAAAGGGGCCCCAGAGAGAAGAACAGATGAACCTTGCACAGCAGTGCAGGACAGAAGAGAGACTTCCCTCACCTACGACAAAGTGCAAAGCAGCATAAGAACAGACATCGTCACCAATCATGGACAGTCAATGCCAGGAGCACACTGTGTGTTTGATTACAGGAATCCTGTAGGTGAGTTCAAAAATGTAGCAGTCCCCCATGCATTTGTTAGCTTCCTTCTCTTTCATCCAGTTACAGAAGTTGTAAAATAAGTGAAATAATCTATTTAAAAATAACCTGGCACAACCAATTCCTCAACTAGGTGAGGTTTTTGGCTTGTTTCCATATGGGAAAAGGATAGAAACATTAAAATGATTGCTCATGCTCTTAAAAAATCTTTATATAAGATTTCTAAAAGACAGATCATTCAACAGGTTGAAAATTCATTCCAATGACTTACACTTATTGTAAATGAACACATACGAGAAAACAGTATTTAGGAGAATCAAGTGCTATTAACCTTCCCTAACTATTGATTTTTTTTTTTCCATTTTGCTCCATTCTACCAGTATTGCAGGATGAATTTCAATCAAGTGAACACATGGTATATCCATTATAAAAATGTTCTGCTAGAATTTTACATTGTTCTGAAACTAGACACAAACACCACCTGGGAGTTAACCCTTCCTCTAAGAGAAAGAAATAAATATTCTGCCATCAAAATATTAAGCCTGGTCACGTCTTATCATTAGCATACAGGCTTCTAGGGTCGCTCTGCCAAAAAGAAGGAGACTCCAATTCATTCTTATCAGTTAAAAAAAAAAAAGCCACAATAACATAACAGTACCTATAGTTTGGGTCAACTGAACTGAACAGTCATAACTTTTCTGAAGGTAACTAGAAATATTCTGACTTAATCATTTCATGAAGTCAGTATATTAATAAGGGAGTAGAAAAATCAGGATTCATGAATAAGTTCTCTTAGTGGTGACTGTAGTTAACAATACTGTGTTATGTACTTGAAAATTGCTAAGAGTAGATCTTAAACGTTCTCAACACACACAAAAATTATGTGACGTGATGGAGGTGTTAACTAACCTTATTCTGGAAATCATTTCGCAATATATGCGTGTATCAAATCATCACGTACACCTTAAACTTACACAATGTTATATATCAACTATATCTTAATAAAGCTGGGAGGAAAAACAGCACTTGTCTGGTATGTTTATGCATGGCGAAATGGCGGGTGCTATGGAGAACATAAAAGATGTTTATGTACTCCAGCCCTGAGCAAGAATGGACTGTAAATTCTCAGGAATCTTCAAGGCAAAGGAACATGATCAACGACCAAGGGGACAAGGTAGAATTTAAAGACCCAAATAAAAATATCAAGCCACTTTCCACATATCATCTCATTTAATCCTCACGAGCTCTTCAAGGTAAGTATTAATATTGCAAGTTTCAACCGAAGAGAGTGAAGCTCAGGTTATATCAATTGTCCAAGGTCTGATGCGCTAAGTGTTGGATTCAGCCCAGGTCTCCTCGACTCCCAGGCCCATGGCCTTAGCTGCTGTGCCATTCACTTCCCGTCTTGCAAGGGGACACATCTTCATGGAATCAAAGCTCACGGCCACTGAGGACCACCAAGAGGCTTTCCCCTACCTTCCTTAAGTCTTCCGTCCTCTGCAGCTGATCCATTTGGGAAAATGGTCTTGACAAAAATCCCCATCTGTCCTCGAATGCAGTCTCGACCTCCAGCAATGCTAAAGCCAAGGCCCTACATCCAAAGCAAACGGGGGTGCAGGTTGTCATTGCAGTATTTAACTGAGGGCATCCTTCCCATTGTAGTATTTAACTGAGGTGTCTCTCCCAACCAGGCTCAGAGTTAAGCTAACTAGCTGTAAATTCAAGTTTGTACTCCCTTCTCCACTTCCCTCCTCAGATCTATTAGCGTTGTGCTAGCTATGCTTTACATTAAAGGGAAGAAGTTTTAGGTTGAACATACGAAACTGCCAATGTTTGACAATCTTTGATCTCCAAAAACGGCAATTTCACATGGATCAACAATAGCTCATGAGAACCATGTCACACTGTGCAGCTGCCATATTTGTTTTATTCTTTCGTTTCAGTCTTTCCATTTTATATCAAAATGGATATTTTGATATTTGTGTAATATCAAGTTATTTGTATTATTCCCTTTATGATATGACAATGCCATAAAATTCATTCCAAAGAATAACTGGGAGTAGTCCCTGAAGCTGCAGAGTCTGATTTTCTCTCGATAGTGGTAAAAGTTGGGGCATTTACTCTACCCTTATTGTGTCCTAGCCACCCGGAGGTGACACCTTACATCATAAGGCCAAAAAGGGTGTGACCATCTCGCTCAGAGGCGCACAGGAAAGGATGCCAGGAATCCACTCAGATCCATAACAAAGGCCACTTAATCTATTCCTCTCTATCCCTTTTACTTTCTCTTTCATGTAAAAACAACAATAGTGAAAAGTAACTATTTAAAAAACACGGGCCAACCTTTACCTGGAGAGCAAAACAGTGCACAGAAAAGAGCTCACCTTGCCTTTTTCTTTGTACAGCCCAATGATAGAGATGACCGATGGCCGAATGAGTCTCCAAGGAGATTCCACCTGAGTAGCGCTCAGGGAGCGGGTGGACTTCTTTAC
This sequence comes from Equus caballus, assembly GCF_041296265.1. Classification (NCBI taxonomy): domain Eukaryota; kingdom Metazoa; phylum Chordata; class Mammalia; order Perissodactyla; family Equidae; genus Equus; species Equus caballus. The sequence goes on from NC_091704.1 coordinate 47,059,363, forward strand.
AATGTGGTATTCCTAAAAGTCAGCACATGGCAAGGTCAGAGAGAGTCTCATTTATCCTTCTGTGGCCTGAAAATCTATTCAGATTTTTGAAAACTTCAGTTGTCTTTTGGGTTAGACTGCTATTTCTCTCTGGTCCATCTCTGGTCCAGTGGCTTAAAGAAAGATTATAAAGAAGATTGGAAGAATAGCCCTTACTGCTTGGAGGCCGCAAACACCTGGTGTTGCTCTTTCCTCGACTGTCCTTCATAGAGCCTACTTCTCACCTTCTGGAATGGAGTCAGGAACCAGAAACCAAGAGGGCTCAGAGATGTAGGATGACCACCCTGTGGTCGGGTTCTCTTGGAAGTAACCCTCTGCCCTCATCCCAACTTCACAATCATGGTTAGAAAGTGTCTTGCCATTTTAAGCTTAATTCACTCACTCAAAAACTTAGCAAGCCCTTGTTTCTTCTAAAACCCAGACCGCAAACCCAGATAGCTGTTATTCCATATAAAGCAGCCCGCTGAGAAACTGCAGCAGCTTCAGTTCGAATCCCTCACATTTGGAAAATAAAATACTTTCCCATAAGCCACACTTTCCTTTCCTGGCACGTAGCAGCTCAAATCTTGATCTCTTTTTCCTGTCCATCACCCACAATATACATGTGTGTAACCAGGGTGCACTATTTATAACATAAACAAGAGAGTCAGTGAATCTATTGCTAAAGCTCTTCTACTATTTGCTCCTTGCTAGTCTTCTTAGAATAATAAATTTTGTAAATGGCACAGATACTCTAGCATAAGCAAAATATATATATATACATATATATATATATATTGCTTTCATGTTTAATACGAGAAAAGAGACGTCAGAAGATAGTTTTTATCCTTTATTAGTATATTCTACATTCAAAGGTAGAAATGAAATGTCTGCTAATGATACTTTTGTATTCCTAGCAGCTTAGGACAATTATATTTTGGAGTTTTATAAAATATCTGCCAGCAATGTTGGCCTCCCAGACTCTGATTCGTTAAAAAAATGATGTTGGCTTGGCAAGGCTACTACCCTTTTACTGAAATCATCATAGAGACGGCCAGACACAGCCCATAGGTTTTCAACCCTCGAATACAGAGGTTCACGTGTGGATTTGTAAGGGAACTCTTTCTCTATCATCTAACTCCAGCAGCACCTCATTCTGTCTCCCCTTGGGAGCCAGTGGGAACCAGAGGCCTGCATGCTTCACTGTTTTCTCGAAGACTTTCAGGGGTCCCACTGCACTTTTTAGACCTCTGCTTCCAATACAGCAGCCACTAGTCACCGCGCTGTCTATATGTATTTTTTTTGATTGGCACCTGAGCTAACATCCATTGCCAATCTCTTTCTTCCCCTCCTTCTTCTCCCCAAAGCCCTCTAGTACATCGTTGTATATTCTAGTCGTAGGTCCTTCTGGTTGTGCTATGTGGGATGCCATCCTAGCGTGGCTTGATGAGTGGCGCCAGGTCTGGGCCCAGGATCCGAACCAGCAAAACCCTGGGCCACCGAAGTGGAGCATGTGAACTTAGCCACTCGGCCACGGGGCCGGCCCCTGCGGCTATGTTTAAGTTAAGATGAATTAAAATAAAAAATGTACTCCTCAGTTTCACTAGCCACTTTTCATGGGCCCAACAGACACATGTGGCTACCATATTGGGCAGCATGGATATAAAACATTTCCATCATTGCTGAAAGCTTTATTGGATAGCTCTACTCCAGACAATACTTTTTAGTGTAGGGAGACAGAACAAGAAAAAAAGCCTCTTCACCAGACTGTGCTTCCTGCTTCCTGGAAGCCTGGTTAGAAACAGGTATTTCTGGGCTATAAATCTGGTCAGGCTTCCTCAGAGGGTCGGTTATTCAGTTAAGAAATCACTGCTTCCATGCTAGACCGTCCTTGGCCGTGATGGCAGTAAACTCTCTCTCATCTTCCACACTAACTAAAACAGCCTGACATGCGGCTCTCCTACTTTTTGATCTCCTCCTGACTCTGTTGGTCCGACTGGATCATTCTGAGCAGGCCACAGACTTGTCTCCAGACACGGGTCTGGAGGAGTTTCAATCAGGTCTCATGCAAGCTTTTTGCTCTGTTTTTTCTCGGTGCCCCAACTCAAGCTGGATTCAACACAAAATAGCAACTGCCTCTGAAACATGAGCACTTTCTATTTTACTGGTCAGGTAAAACTTTCTTCACAGTGATTCTGGCATATTACTCGGAGCAAAATATCCAACCTCTGTGAGATTCAGTTGTCCTATCTGTCAAACAGTGATACCACTCCAAAAGTAAGGGTCAAGGTCAACCCAGATGACCTGACTCAGGTCTTTTAGAACTCTACCATCTATAAGTCTCCAAGCATGTATGGGTGTCATTGCTGCCACACTCTCCCCCTCCATTGTAGGCCCCGGGACAAGATACCAGTGGGTCCTCCTTAGTCCTTTGCCGGATGGTGCCAGGACTCGAAGAACACCTCACAAGTTCCCCAGAGACTGAGCCTGCCTCTAGCTTGGTCAGGAGACATCTACCCAGTTTTGAGTGGGTTGAGGAGTGATGTAATTGAGGAGGAACCCCTGTGCAGGGTTATGGAGCTCTCAGTTCCGAAGGGGACAAGCCCCGGAATATTAATATCACCACCCACTTCACCCCTCTCTGCAGCCCCTTCTGCCCTAGGCTGTTTGAGTCACTGCCATGTAACAGGCAGGATCCGAGGCACGGCAAAGGTGCACTCACACACTCCCTCCCTCTCCCATACGTCCCAACACCAACCCGCCCACCCGGTTGTTATGCTGACACATGACTTGTCCACTAAACAAGCGATGGTGGTTCACCACAGACTGTGAGGCGCCATTGTCTTCTGGCAGATGAGAGCAGCTCTCAGTTCCAAAACACACAGTAGGAAGGGGGTCAACATGTCGAGACTCAACAACAGTTTTGGGTTTTTTTTTTCCCCTATTTTCAAATATTACGCTGATTGCCTTCTAGCCTCCCTGGATAGACTTCTCTCTCTGTACTGTATCTCTAGTCCCAGATACTCCTGGCCCACAGTGACAGGCAGTTCTTCAGAACACAGAAGCTCTTGCTGGCCTTTGAAAGAATAAAAGAAAGACTAGAGACCCTGGGCTGGAAACATGCTCTTCCATCCCTAACAAGCAACGATGGCTGTACGAGAGAGCAAGAGGCTCCACGCCATGGGACTACCTGTGCTGCCCCTGAGGAGTCCAGCAGCTGGGGAAGAGAGTGCTTTCGGCCATCTCGGGAGACCTCCAACATCCTGGCCCGGGGATCCCCATTTCGCACCATCAGCTCGTTATATTCTTCAACAGACTCTAGACGGTGTACACCCCCTTGAGAAAAGAGGGGAAGAAAACATGGCTTGATATGGGATGAAAAGAATCTTAAGAGCATTCATAGGCATAAACTCATTGACTTGACACCTGAATTCAGGGTTTTCAGGAGGCCTGGCATCCAATACTTTCAAAGCACCAAGCTCACCGTGTTCTGCCACCAAGCTCTGCATAAGCTAGGTGTGTGTTGAGGCCATTAGTGCCAGACTATGAAGAAAGGGCCTGGTTTTGAAGTAAGCGGACTGCATAAGGGGCAATGAATATGTTTCACCCAAGTAAGATGTAGCCGTGGTTAATAAGCCAACAAACAATAGTGACAATGCTATCAGTAGGTGGTTTTCTGGTGAGGAGGAATATCACTTTGTGGTTGCCATAGTTCCACTGTTACGCCAGATGCTTTTTTTCATGTATAATAATGACTTTTTTATTTATTTAATTTTTTGGGGAAGAAAATTAGCCCTGAGCTATAACATCCACTGCCAATCCTCCTCTTTTTGCTGAGGTAGATTGGCCCTGAGCTAACATCTGTGCCCATCTTCCTCTATTTTCTATGTGGGATGCTGCCACAGCATGGCTTGATAAGCAAGGCATAGGTCCGCGCCTGGGATCCAAACTGGTGAACCCCTGGGCTGCTGAAGTAGAACATGTGAACTTAACTCTACGTCACCAGGCTGGCCACAGTAATGACTTTTTAAATTAACTTTTTATTAAAATATAACGACTTACAGTAATGCGCACAAATCATCAGTGTATAGTTCCAAGAAATTTCACAAAGTGAATGTGCCAATAACCAACACCTAGACTAAGAAATAGAATATTACTAGAATCTCAAAAGCCCCTTTTGTGCCACTAACCACCCCTTACCCAAGGGTGACTGTTATTCCCGACTTCTAACATCATAGATTACTGTTGCCTATTTTTGAACTTTATGTAAACGAACGCATATAATATGTACTTTTTTGTGTCTGGCTCCTTGTTCTTAGCACTTATTTGTGAAATTAGACCATGTTATTGCATGCCAATAGCTTGTTCGTCCCTTTTCTGTATACTATTTCATGGTATAAACATACCACAATTTATTTATCCATTCTATTGATGATGGACATTTGGTTTAGTTCTGGTTTTAGACCTAGAACAAGGATCAGCAAAGTTTTTTGGTAAAGGCCAGATAGTAAATATTTTAGGCTTTGTGGGCCACAAACGGTCTCTGTTGCATATTCTTTTAAAACTTTTTACAACCCACTAAAAATGTAGAAAGCATTTCTAGCTTGTGGTCCATATAAATACAACTGCAGGCAGTAGTTTGACCCTTGATCTAGAATATACTGTTATCGAACATTCTTGAACCTATCTCTTTTACATGTCATATCTGTGGGATGTAACCTAGCAGAATTGCTGGGTTACAGGTACACATTCACCTTTACTGATGCTGTGCATGCGTGGTGACAGTTTCTTCATATCCTTGTCATGCTGGGCAGTGTCAGTCTTTTTAATTTTAGGCACTCCAGTGGATATATAATGGCACTTCATTGTGGTTTAAAATTTACATTTCACTGATGACTAATGAGATTAAGCTTCTTTTCAAATATTCATTGGCTTTTTTTTTTTTTTTTTTGGTGAGGAAGATTGGCTTTGAGCTAACATCTGTTAGCAGATGCATGTATATGTGTGTTTGTGTCCATAGCTATACACACATACAGATTCTTGGGAATATCAAGTTCTCCTAGACTATGTAATGTTTCTTTTGATGACATAAAATTTCAATTTACCTACAAATTTATTGGGAAGTTTTCCATGGCATAAAACAAGATGACTCTGTACTCTTTTAAAAATATAATATATTGATGAATTTTTAATTGTGATGAAAAGTCAAAACAGTGCTGTACAGTTATATTACAATAGACATCACTAAAGGCTTGGTTTTTCAAAAGCTAAGTCTTAACTTTGTGAGACAGGTTTTCAAACATCTGAAATTCCTTTGCAATCAAAGAAAATTTTCCATTTAAAAAGATCACAAATCTAAGGCATTAACATGGATAAGTCAAAAATACCAGAATTAAGAGGGAATCCTGCTGGCAATAAAGGAGGTATAAAGTAGAGAAAATTCAGGTTAGAATATCAGAAAAAATGTTCCATGAAATCACTTTAGTCATTTTGGAGCCAGACTGGGCAAAAATCTTAGTAGAAATGGCTGGAACCTCTTTATAGAACCTCCTTAATAATTCATGAGTTAATAATTCATGACCAGATTAATCTATCTTGGCATGCTTACTCATCTCAAAAAGATTTATTAGAAGAAAATTCCTTTTGAGCTGACAAGGAGGCACTTGCCATCGACAGAAGAGAAACCACATACGGTAGTGTCTGTAGATAACATACTGACAAGTGAATACTAGAATGACTCACTTTGAGAAAATACGAAGTAAATATCGAAGTTTACAGGGCAGACAAATTAGGAGCTGATCACATTAAAATCTCCCGTATTCAAATGTCTTTAGAAGATCCAATTCTTAAGCCTCTTTATCGTGTCTCCAAATTACTTTTCCAGTCTTATCTCCCACCAGCCTGCCCCGTGAATTCAGTGCTCTATCCTGCTGATTCTCAAAGGAGGGAATCCGTCCTCTGCCTGTATCCTTTCCAAAACCAAGAAGCAGAGAAATACCACTCGAAGTTCCATCCAACTTTGCCTGCACTGTCACCTCCCACCCCAAGGGTCTCCTCTCCCCTAATCTGGACAAGCTCTGCTGGATTGAATCACTGTTACTGTCAGATTATGGGATCTCTCTGATAGCTGAGGAGGAAAAACAGTTGCCAAAAACTGCTCTGACCAATTTTTTTTCCCCCTGCTGTCCTTAAACGTTTCTCGTGTTTTGTTCCAAGTCTAGGCCACTGTTTTCCTCCTCCCCTGTTCTGCAGAATCCTGCCAAGGACCTGGCTCTCCTTCGTCTTGCATCTTCCGGATGCCTTCCTTGAGTACCACAACCCAGAGAGACTTCCAGTCTTGGTAGCTTCATAGCTTTATTGTGGTCTACAAGTTCTCGAGAAACTTCCTGTCTGAACCCATTCAAGCATCTTCCCCTCTTGAGAGGGAAAGAGGAAAGAACAAGGATGATGACAATGACAATGATTAACGTGATATTAATGACGACAAGGTAATAGCAGTGGCGGCTACTACACGGTGAGGGCCTACTGCTGCCACATTCTGGGGTGGCACTGCCACATTCATTCTCTCAACTTGGTCTTTCAACAAGACCTGGCATTTAGACAGCACTTACGGTAATTTCCAGAATAAATGTACGTTATAACCCTCATTTTACATAAGAAGAAACAGAGACCCAGAGAAGTTAAGTCACTTATCCCAGGTCACACAGCCAGTAGTGGCAGAGCTGGGAACTGAACACAGTTCTATCTGACTTTATGCATGTGTTTCTTCCACTATTCTGTATTTCCTTATTACTGCTCTGGATGTCTGGGAAGGATACAGGAAGAGATGGTGACATCCATTTGTGGCAAACTGTAGCCCGCCCTGGACTTACTGCTCAGCTGAATGTGTTGCTCATTCTAAATTGATAGTATAAACAGAGAATCACGAACCTGGAAGGTCCTCAGCTATCCCCCTCCCGACATCTGTATCTATAAGCCCAGAGAGGGGAACAGGATCCTCTTCCACATCCTCAGGATGCCGAAGGATGGTGGGTAACAAGAACTCTGTCTGGGAGGCAGGTTTTTTTGCTGGCACTCAATAAGTGAGTGACCTTTGTTCCCTTCATTTCTCCAGTCTCATCCATAAAATGAGGAATGTGACTGCACTGGTTTCAAAGGTTCCTGATATCTCCCCGGAGCTCTGTGGCCCTCCCCTAGGCACCATTTATAAGGTGTTCATCAACTCTGCCAAGACAGCTGACCTAAAGATGGCCTCTATGCCCCGTGACTCCCCGGCCCCAAACACATACAGGACTTAAATGTATTTCTCCCAGTTGTTCCTCAGGGCTGAAAGGGAGCTGGTCATTCTCTCCATGAGAGGACCTTCGGCACAATGTCTCCACTCAGACTTATCAGCGTTTGGTCATCATATTGCTTTCTGTCACAAACTCACATTCTAACATTCATTCAGATATATACTGCCTAATTATTCTGAGTTACAAATACAAAAGTAATTCATTTTGATACTCAGATTTTAAAAACAAAACAAAACAGAACAACTGATGTATTTTAAGTCCTATACCTGCCACCTCACCTGAGAATAACTCAGGAGGGAGCCAGGCAGCGCGGGAGAGGGATGCTCTTGGTTGGCAGGCATAGATGCCAACCCTTTCCCTGATTTGTGTGGCAGGAAGAAGAAATCGACATTTTTTGGATCTTAACACACCATGCTTTGCACTAGCTGCTTTTCCTGTGCTTTCCTTTTTTAATCTGTTCAACCTTTCAAAGTTGGGATTATTAGCGCCTTTCTTCAGGTGGGGGAGTAGAAGTTCAGAGACATTAAAGAACCAGCTCAAGGTCATAAGGTAACTCGGGAGCTCAGGGGTCAACTTGATTCTGCCAAGCTTCCGAACGCTTGCTTTTCCTGCTATACCAGCTATCTTTGCTGGGTGCGGCACCATGGCCGACTTCTCCATTAGGCCAGTAGACACAGTGCCGAAAGCCCACATCACTTTTAGAGGCCCACAGCAATGTTTTAATTTTAGTTTCTTTTAAATTCAGAAGGAAAAACAATGAACATAATGGTAATGAAGAGATAACAATGACTCTAGCTTGAATCTTTATACCAATGCAGCCACAAAACACAATTTGAGTATATTTTTTTTAATAGAGGAAAGAAAGAGCCTGTCAGGGTGAAAGTGCCTGGGACCCACAAAAATCGTCATGGGTCCCCGCACACAGCCTCTGCTTTCAACATTGACTTTCTCTCCCTCTGCTTTCAACACTGACTTTCTCTCTCAAGACACAGGCCAGCTGCTATAAGAATAAGCCCAGGAAATGTGAAATCTATTTGTCCCATAAGTTGCAACTCCATCCCATTTTTTGCCCCTGCTTACTTGGGATTCAGATTTGACATTAAATAAATAGTTCTTTGCCCCCTGTTCTGGTGGACCAAGAGTTTGGGGGAAGAGGTATGTTTGCTGGGAAGACAGGCCCTCAGGAATCTTCCATAGCGAAAAGGTCACCTGAAGTCCTATTGGAGTAAGTGAACCAAACACATAGGAGATTCAAGTTTAAACAGAGACAGAGAGGTTGACATTCACTTCATTATGACTCAAAAAAAAAAATCTTCATGTGGGCAGCCAGGATGAATGCAGTGGTTATGCCCAGGGCACGCACCATCTAAAGGAAAAACAATTGTGAGGTTTTCAGGAAGAAAAAGAGCTCATCCTGTTAATGGCTTTATCTTCCCACTAGTGAGGCTGGAAGCTCATTTTCAGACAGGCCAGCTCAGGTGGAGTCCCGCTTACCTGAAAGACGACTCTTGAGTTTCATTTTACTGCTGCCCTGTTTGGGACTTTCCAGGTTCCCCTTGGAATCCTCAGGGCCACACACATCTTGGGGCTCCTCTGTCCCAGGCATCTGAAATGCAGAGAGCACAGAGCTGATAGGAGAGGCCGGCCCGCAATTCCCTCCAAGAGTTATTTCAAGGCTCAAGGAGCAGCAATAAATGTGTCACATGGGAAAAAAGGTTCATGGGATCAAAGCACAGCCCTTCAGGTAACTTGCAACCACGTAGCCTCATTCTGGCAAGTTCTCCCTGGACAGCACGCCTCTCACTGCACCGTATAGAGCCAGGGAGATTTCAAAGTGGAAAGGACTCCAGGGGCCATTTATTTCTTCAGGAAACTTGTTGGTCAAGATCAAGGTGCCCCAGCTGGCCACAAAGTCACAACTAGAGCCCACTAGTGCTTTTTCCTACAGTGCAAGTTGCAACAAATATTAAACCAGAAATTTACCCTCAATTATAGAGTTCTTAAAAATACAGTAAAACTTTAATTTTGTGACAGCCAAATAACTACCTCCCTGGGTCAACCCGATGTTCCGTGTGCTACCCTCCTGAGTACTGATGGAACACCTCCCAGAATCGAGCACTGCCCAGGCACCGAAGCCACGGAAGTCAGCCCACAAAGCTGTAAACTGTATGTCGACGGTACCACACCCCAAGAGGTGATGCAGAAAGGAGGACCCCAAGATCCAGTGGATCCTCCACCCCAGAAAAGCCAAACATGCTAAAAAGACCCAACATTTATTAGAAAGGAAAAGGAGACTTATGTCCTTGAGAGTGTTTATAAAAAATTTTGTGGGTAAATTTACATGCATAAAACTTGTGTGATACACCCAACAAACAAGGCTTGCCATTTGAAATTTTATTTCTTTGAGGTTCTGGAGAAAAGAAAATCATATTAATTAAAATAGATAATATTCACGTTAAGGAACATATACGTACTTTAAAAAGATAGAAGATATCTTTTAACACTTAGTGGTCATCAGAAAGTCATGTAATTATAATGTAAAAAAACTGAACTTTAATGGATAATAAAAGTTATACAGTGCATATCAAACTCAGTATATGAAAATGTATAAAGTAAGCAGTAAGCGTTATCTCCCAGATAACCCTCCCTTTTAAGAGGTAATTGTTATATGTAAATCTCATAGGTAACATATAAGATTTGGAAGAGTCTCCTTTTCCCCTCAAGTTCAAGTATCTTTCTGGATGAGAAAGAGGAAAAAAAAAAAGGGTCTGAGAAATGAGGAGATGTAGGCAAACTGAGGAAGGGGCATTGGGAAAACAAATTAATCCTGATATATACAAAGAAGATAAATTTTGTGCATTCCTATTACAATGTCAGGGACTGGCAGGCCTCCAGGTTTAAATTATGAAGTAAAGGCAAGAACAGAATCCTGAGGATGATTTTAGAGATTCTCTAGAGGGACGTGTTTCCCAACCCCAAACTGTGACATTAATTCATACACAGTGTGAAAGAACTCTATTGGAGATGTGCCAGAGATCTGGGGCACAGGAGGAGACATGCAAATAGGAATAATCCAGAGGGAAGCCTCAGGGGCTCTCCTTTGCTTGGCTTAAAAACTTTAAGAAAAGAAAGAACCTGTCTCCAGACTGCAAACAGCAATTACTGGAGACTGAGTTAAGTTCCTGGTTCTTTCTGCTTACACCACCTGACCCAGGCTCCTCGGGTACTCCTCGGTTTGAAAGTCACTCCCTCCTCTGGTGCCCATTAGCGAGGGGCATCTCAGATAGTGGTCAAGGCCCAAACCATCACCTGTCTGAGATGCTCATGTCAAAGGAGGAAAACAATCTCAGTCTACTGTTTCTGGATTTAGGAAGTTTCCTTCCTCCACTCTCCTCTCTATTTTTCCGGCATAGCCCCAGGTCTTCAGACAATCAGAGAAATTTTGGAGATGACATAACACTCATCTGAGTAACCAAGAAGGAAAGTGACCTGCCCAAGGCTTCTCACCTATTCCAGGCAAGGCTGTGACTTCATATTCAGTCTCCTGATTTCCAGCCTCATTATATTTCCAGGATATTTCCTCCCTCCACCCTACTATGCTTTTGAGTTAAGTTAATACTTTGGATGATCAATATTGTGCTGTACTGTATAGTTCATTCACCTCAATTTTTTTCCATTTAATTTTCATAGCAAACATGTGTCCCAAGGTAAATAATATCTCCATTTGACAGATGAAGAAACAAAACCAAGACCCTTAAGTAACACCCTTTTGTTTACACCATATATCCAAGATCTAGGATAGATTGTGTGTGAAGAAAGTGACAGTCCCACATAAGTAGTGGTGAGTTTTACAAGAGCACGCATGCACTACGTCAAATCTGAAGTCCTTATGATGCAAATGCAAATGCTGGCAACCCTTCTTTATTTTCAGAATCTGAGGGAGGTGGTTTAGAAGGAAAGGAATCACAGCCTCAAGGAGTAATCTTTTTTTAAATCCTCAAATGCACCAAAGAATGAAACGAGATTCGGTTTCTATGATCTATAAAATACCAATAACATTTCTTATTATACCAAAGAAATCTTATGCTGAAGATGGTGTATGTTACATTATTACTGAAAGCCGGTAGCTAAAACCAGTAAAAATGGACTGAGATATCTCACAAAATGTCGCAAACAGTACACCGTTGAGCTCAAGGCAGGAGTGAAATCTAATTTCAGAAGCCCCTGAAAGTGTTATCACAGGGTTCTGAAATTAAATGGAACCATTTCCTCTGGTAACAGAAAACTGGTCTGTCGTGATTTTAGCTGGCTTGTAACTCAAGGAACAGGAAGTGGGTTGCTTAGATACGTTAGTTCCAGATTATTTCAGGAAGTAGCAACATACAAAGTGCAATTTTGATTACAATGAGCCTCTTTTCAGTCTTATGACTATTGTCTGAAAATGTCCACACTTTAAGAGAGTCCTTTGGCTGTATTTTCATTTTTTCAGATGCACAGAACAAATCAAACTGTTCTGGAAATGATGTCATTTTAGCTGTTCTAAAAAGTTCTCCTGAAAGGCCTTAGGCTCAGAGAAACAGTTGATATAATCTATTATTCATCAGCGATTTCTAATTCATGTGTTATACAACAATGCCATTATATTAATGGGATCTAATATCACCCGCCAATTTCCAAGTTAGAGTCGCTCTGTTTTTAGTTTTGCCCACCTGTCACCTATGACATTCTTGCAATGAAAAAGAATCTTTAGCTTCTGGTTTTATAGTGAGGTGGTAGGGCAGAGTGGTTCAAAATCCAGCTGTCCGGGCACAAATCCTGGTTGCACCATGTATTAGCAATTTAGGCATGTTAGTCAACCCCTTTGAGCTTCAGTGTCCTCTGAGAAATGGAGCTTGATTTAAGAATTAAATGATATAGGCTTCTGATTAAAGATGGCAGATTTCCCTCTTGAAACCACTCTAAAATGACACGAAAGAGATTTAAAAAATGAAAGACATAATGCCACAAGGGCAAAGAGAATAGAAGCCAACAGCAACAAAATTCTGGAACCAGTAAGTAGATGGATGTGTGGTAATGGATCCGACTTGGGAAAGTTGAATCCCAGACTGGGATTGGAGAAAGCCAAAAAGCAAGCAGAACCTGGATCACCTCTTGGGGTCTGGCTGTCCGCAGAGCTCCCCCGAAGGCTCAGGAGTCGCCAACAGAGAATCTCTGGAAGTGGGGGTGTGGGTAAGGCTGGAGCAGAGGTGTAAGAAATGGCTGAAGGAGTTGAAAGTGATTGTCACACGTATTTAGAGTGGAGCTGATTTTAAGAGAGATTCCCGGGGTCAGGAATGACCTACACAAACTTTGGTGTGCAGAAGAGCAACCTAGAGAGTTACTAAAAGTCCAGGCTTATGGAAGTGGGACAGGGCCTGGGCCTCTGTAATTCACCACTGCCCTGGTCTAAACAGAGCCAGCCTCCACAGGAGACGCATGATTGAGCTGTTAATTTCCCCTGTCGTCCCTGCCCTCCCGTGAGCTTACTCCAGCGATGGAGAATGGAGGTTCCTAGTTGTACCAAAGTAGCCCATTAGCCAAAGAATGAGGGAGAGTTGTTATCATCAGGCTGCTCCCTCTTCAGAATATAGGTATTTTAACCAGCAATTGTGGAAACCTCTGTCCCACTCTCTGTGAAAATAGCTAATTAGAAAAGAATAGATAAAGTAAAACGTTTTTTTTTTTTTAAATCTACAGGCTTGTTTTATATACAAGATACTCTGTATGAACTATAAGCATATGCAGCGTTTGCAAAGTATGGTGCAATTTATGTGTACCATAGACAGTGACATGTACTGTGCCCATAATATATTAATAGAGCATTGATGTCAGAGGCAGTTCTGACATCAGAACAAGAGTTGTCCTTTTTTTTGAGGAAAATTAGCCCTGAGCTAACTACTGCCAATCCTCCTCTCTTTGCTGAGCAAGAGTGGCCCTGAGCTAACGTCCATGCCCATCTTCCGCTACTTTATACGTGGGATGCCTGCCACAGCATGGCTTTTGCCAAGCAGTGCCAAGTCCACACCCAGGATCCAAACCAGCGAACCCCGGGCCGCCGAGAAGCGGAACTTGTGAACTTAACCGCTGCGCCACTGGGCCGGCCCCAGGAACAAGGGTATTTTTAAAGGGTTAAAATTACCTTATAATGATCTCAGAGTTATTATGAGGATTAACTAAAAATGCACTTGAAAATACAAATAGAGGACTTAATGTGTATCATAGGAGGATAGCAAAGGTTTAAGTGAAATTTTAAAAAAAGCTCAAGTCTTCTCCTGACCAGGTCTCAGGGTACCTCTAGATTTGATGATGACATAGACTATGATTATAGCCTGCAGAGACATACATTTCAAGTCCAAACCTGAAGACAGATAGCAGATTTAATTAATGAATAGAGCAAAACAAATGGGAAACCAAAGAGAATATGCCACCTTCTTGGATTGAAGATGAAAAAAAAGCTCCATAAAATTACTGCCAACCTAACAGCTAAGAAGGCAGTGTTAAAGGCATGGGCCTGGAGCACTTCATTTTCAGAAATCAAGTTTGCACAGGACACCAAGGACGATTTGAGAACACGCTCAGGACTTATGATCAGAATAGGACCAGTGGAAGAGAGAAAGAGTATGTCATGATTAGCTAGAGGAAGAGGGACATTTCCTTACAAGAAAAGATGAGATCTTAGATGACAGACTGGAAACTACGAAGGGGTGATGAGATTGTGAAGTCCGGCGTGGAACGATGTATAAAGAAAAGAGATGGGCCAGTTCCTAACTACTCTTAAAGCGGGCATCACAAAAGTGAGGAGACATGAGTTAGCCCTGGATTAGAGGGGTTGTCTGAGACTTAAAGAAATCCACCTGAGGAAGAGAGGCAAAACCACAGAGAGCAGAATGCCAGGGACACCCCTATGGGGACCTCAGGCCCAGAAAACAATGAGAAATGTGATTTATAAGCTGCAGATACAGAGCTTGAGTAAGAGGATTTGGGACTGCTATGCTAAGAGGGATGAGAAACTCGGGACAGATTTAAAGGTGAGGGGTGAGGAAGACCAGAAAGGGTTAAAAAAAAAAAAATTCCTGGGAATTTTTAGAGAGACACAGTTATTTTTGTTGCCCCAATGGAAGTGGCGTGAGAAATGTATGAAATTAGGATTGTAAAGGAAGCAACTGTGACACATACCACAGGGGAGCCAGGCACGACGATAATAGGCCAGAACCTGATGTTGGTCTGATGGGAGAATATTTCGTGGGTGGAATTAGCCAACTCAGAGGTGGTGGCGGTCAAGATGTATTTGAAGAATGGATGCTTTAGTAAACAGAGGTCTCATTGATTCCATCTCTATCACAATGATGGGGCCTGCATGACAGAATCTAAAATAGTATTTTAGGAAAAAATATCTGAGTCAGAAAGCAAAGGAACATGGGAAGTAATAAAGGCACAGAGATGCAGCAAGCAGGGCTATGAAAGAAGAAAGGGGTCCATTTAAGCAGGTTAAACAGAAATTCAAGGCAGTCCTCCCCAAAAGAGACGGCTATGAAATGCTATAGGCATATCCAATTACTGCCCAAAAATACGTAGCAGAAAGCAAGGCTACTTGACCCCTGGAACATTCAAAATCCAAGGAAAGACACATCTGAAGGAGCAGGTGGAAGAGGTATTAGCCCTTACTGGGTCATTAGGGGCATAAGCTTCAGAATCATCCACAGCAGGTCTGGTTCATGAATCTACAGAGAGTGTTTTTCCAGTTGAATAAATGGGGGAGGAGAGATGCAGCTTCCTCCCCTCTAAGCACTTCTATGCCGAGACAGTAGAAATGGAAAATGTATCCCAGGATGCAAAATGCTTGCTCCTGAGAATGTGGAAGCTCTGTCAGAGGCACAGTCCTCACCCAGTGCAGTACAGCAGGGAGCCCTCTACTTGTCATCTCAAAGTGTAAATGCACATCAAGAAGATTTTGAATATCAACGAAAAGCACTTTAAGTAGGGCTAGGTTGATTCCTTCACCCAGACTGGGAGGAATATTCTACCAGTTGAGTTTAAGTTCATGGTCATGGACTCCAAGCAACTACTATAGACTGGCATCTAGACAAATCAAGAATATTTTCACCATCAACCCTCCTTGATATTATTGAGTCTCTGCTACAGCCTGTTGGAAGACAATTCTCCATGGCTCTCTCCCATTTCTGTGTGGCTTGTAATAGAGGCATAGAACGTTTTACTCTGGATTATCTATCTTTTCAATGACTTTTGTAGAGTGGATGGCCTTGAAACTTAGAGATAGTATCTCAGGAGGACAGGGCAGGTTTGTTTACTGTCCAATATAATAATGTCTCTCTCTGGAGCAAAGGTCAGTCAGGTTTGCTTCCAGCCCCTCATAAAAGATTCAGCTTGCTTACACTCAGGGTTCCTCAGCTGTAATGAAAATCCACTGTGTGTCCATCTACCTGAGCTGCTCTGTATCATTCCTATATGACTTGAGGGGGGAGGGGAGAAATTATGTGAACATGAAACTCTAAAACGGGATTGAATCCTAAACTAGGATTAGAGAAAGCAAAAAGCTCGTTGCTGTGCCATGAGTAATAAAGCCGTTTGTGTCTGACCCACGAATTTCATGTCTTCTGCCAGCATCCATGAAAGTGTCGTGTAAAATCTCAGACTGTTTACAGTTCTTGACATAGTCTTGGGCATAATTCAATAAGGTCCTGGGAACAAAACTGTGCCTTGGACAACTGTGTAGGGACTGTGGACTGGCTCGTATTTCTAAATGTCAAGGGTATGGGGCCAAGGTTTTGATACCACTGTGGGTCCACTTACTCTTTGTTCATTTACATTTCACTAAAAAATAAAGCACACAAGAGACTTGCTGTTGAAAAGACTCAACTTTCTTGGAGCTGAACGAGCCATATTTGTTCCAGTGGAAAACATCCCAGGCTACAGATGCTGACTAGCACAACCTCTCCCCAGCATCCAGCATCCAGCATCCAGCATCTCATTTGCTAAGATGAAGGAAAATAAGAAATAGAAGAGATCGAAGGAGCCCATTAAGTGCTTTGGTTTTTAACTCAAAAGGTCAAGGAAATTTGAGTTTGGATATTAATTACTTTAGATTTTAATGTCTTTGGATTGTGACTTGCAAGGGGAATTGAATTTGTTGGCATTTTAATTATCTGAATATCATTATTATGTTGACATTTTATCTCATTGCAGAACTTCTGAAAAGCTGCACTGGACTATGTGGCTAGAAATAATTTTGGATGAGACACAGCATAGGGATGAATTTGAGCTTCTGGCAAATTTTAGTCTTCTGCGGGTGGGGAGCAAACTATCATTACCCACGAGACAGGCCCTTGGGTCCAAGCTAAAAGTCTAGTGCGTACTTATAAACGTCCTATAACTGCTGTCCAAAGCATTTATGAGATCTCCTTGAACACACTGTGATTAATATAATGTTTAACTCCCGAGCATCATCTGTCTTTCTCAGCTAACTCTTGAAGGCTTACAAACAAACCATGAAAAGTATGGCTTTCATCTCCAACCATTTTTATTGCGCAAGCATATCTGATCCCAAGGAAAACTGCAGGAGGGCTGGGTGCACCTGGTTTATGCCATGTTTTTACGGTTCCCAGTACTTGAAAAAAAATAATCTGCAGATGTGACGGATGACATCCAAGCTCCAAATCCTTGGAAGCTTTGCTGGCTCAGTCCCCTGGTCAGCATCTACAGGACAGTGGAGCATGGCGATTCCCTTTTCATGCTTCAGTCACACTAAGATTATTTTTAGGCTGCCAAAGGAAGCTCATTTTCCAAATCTCTGGGGCAGATGTTTGAGTGACCAAAGGAGAACCAGATGGCCGTCAGAGAGGCCAGGGCCGGGAATGAATAACCATTCAGAAAGAGGGAATCAGAACAACAATAAATCAGCCCAAAGAGGCAAGAAGCCCGCGAATTGACTGCAGAAATTAAAACACAAATCTACTGCTACACTAGACTCATTGCTTTCCAACAAAGAGAGTAACTCAGGACTGAAGAGGAAAACAGTAAAACTGAAAAGGAAAACTCGCCAAACCCCAGCATGCCCTGGTCCATGCAGAGTGTGTGCAGAGTGTCAGATGCAGCTGATGTCGACTGAGATGCTCAGGCCGTGCCTCTGCAAATGGAATAATATTGTCCTTGTTCTAGCTGAGCCCATTTCCTGTTTCCTCCCATTTATCATCCTCAAACAATCTGAATGGGCTTAACACACTTGGTTGGTGATTATTTGGCTGATCTTTGTGCATACAAATTAAATAGATCTCTTGGTCCCTAGAAAAGTGAGGCAAAGACATCACCTTTAAGGGTGTAGGAATGTAACCAGTCAATGGCCCAAGTCTGCCCCTCCGGTGGTGGGTTTGTATGCATCCTCTTCCCAAGGAGAGGACAGTGTGCTCAAGTGGCTTCAGTTCTTCAGAAAGAACAGGAGATGCGAATGGCAAGGAGGAGAATCTGCGTATGTCCCTCTTTGGTATTGATTTCAAATTGAGGCAAGGCAAGTACAGATATTCTCTATAAAGCAGGAATGTTCCCACGATCTAGTAGGTGAGAAAACTGTAGGGTCTGGAGCTCTTCTTTGGGTTGGTGGGCTGCCCACTAAAGGTAGACCCGTGGGTCATTCCTTAGCAGAAGCTGGCTGCCTACTCGCATTGGGCATTTCTCGGGGAGCAGGACTATGATATGCCTTACCCTAAACTCCAGAATAATAAAATCAAGGTTGTGTGTGTGTAGGAAAATATCAAGCTATACAAAAAGCACAGGTGGGAGAGCTATCAGAAAAGAAAGGCATGTAAAAGACCTAAGAAGTGAACAGGAGGATTGGCAGGAGAGTACAAAATGAATCATCTAAGGTATCCTAATATACCAGCAGACTCACATCTAATTCAGCAGCAGTGGTAAACATGGCAAATTCTTCCAGGACCTTTTCTCTATACAAATGTTTAAGAGGAAGTTTTACATGATTACATGGCTTATTGTAACAGAAAAGGATTGTTTTAACTGGGCACACCATTTAGGCAGGTTTTAAATGAACACTAACTGTTCACGTTGAAGACACTGTGGTTAACTTCTGCTCTGCTGTGAAGTTCTCGGCAGCACTCTAAGGCTTTCTGTGCCTTTTCCAGATCAACATAAGCTGTCCTCTGAGTTCTCTATTTTCCAGGAGTAGTGTTGAGTTCATGCTGATTTGCTGATATATTTCTAAGGGCATGCACTTCTTGAAGAATCTCAGTGGAAATCTAAGATGTGCTCCGTGGAGCCCAGGTGGGAAGCAGTAATAAGAGAGGCTGTCCCTGGCTCACATGTGTTCATGTGCAGCAGGGGTTGGCCAACTGCTGCCTAGGGGCCAAAGCTGGCCTAACACCTGTTTTTGTCAAGTTTTCTTGGAACACAGTCAAGCCCATTAGTCAACTTATTGCCTATGGCTGCTTTTGCACTACACAGGTAGAGATGAGCAGCTGCAACAGAGATTGGCTAGCAAAGCCCAAAACGTTTACGATCTGGTCTTTACAACTGCCAACCTCTTATCTACAGGAATGGTTCATACCCTAGCCCTACCCATCTCCCCACCTCCAGCCCCATCCGAAGAACAAACCTGAGAACTTTCAGGAAACATAACTCCATAAGTTGAAGGGAAGGCACTGACAAGCAGAGACAGTTTAAGGAAGCTGCTCCCGGAGACGAGGCTTACTGGTCTACCATGGTATTTCCTCTAAAAACATCCTCGTCACCCAGGCTTTTTATCTTTAAATTTCCTTCTTAAATGATACCGATAAGAAACTCATTTGAAATGACAAGGATTCTTTTTTTAAAATGCATATGCTTTGCTAAGTGTCCAAGGATTACTGGCCACTGTTTAAATTGGTTTAATCAGATTGCTTTACTAACAAACACAGCGCTTGGAAGAAATGCAAAAGGTTTTGTTTGTTTTTGGTCTTTTGTGTTGTTGTTGTTGGTGGTGGCGGTGGTGAGGAAAGAGGAGAAATATATTTGTTTCTAGGAAATAAATTTGAATATCCAAAGAGCCTTACCAACCCATTTTTGAAAACACCTACTCATTTATATAAATCAGGAGGTGTCTTTCTGATTTTTAAGTACTAACATGTGAGAAACAGACAAATGAAATTGGCAATCAGAGAAAGCAGAGATGCCAGAAGGCTGGAGTAGTTAGAAAAGTCTCTTTGAGGAGTGAGGGGCTTCAGAATCTTAATGGTCAGGAGTAGAAAGAAGAATATTGCAAGTGAAGGAAAAACAGCAAGACTCAGGAGGGAGGGCCATGGTTTTCCTTTTCTACAAATGTCACTGACTGAGCTAAATCAGTACTTGTGCAAAAAGCTAGGCCAGCAAAAACCAGCAAACAAACAGCACGCAAACAGCTAAACAGGCAAACACAGCAATGATGGGGGGTGGCGTGGGGAGAATTCTATTCATCTCCAACAGCTCCATTTCTCCAATAAATTTCTGCACTGGACTCCACAGGGGGACTTCTGATCACGTATATTTCACTTTATTTTTATTTCCAGGCTCTGTCCTACCGTGTTGTATAAAATGTGGTGAAAAAGAGAATAATACCCCAAACCCCAAATCTTCCACTGCTCAGGAAGTCTTCAAGTGAGGTGTGTTTTTTTCCCATCACTGACTGCCTATTTGTCTAACTCATCTATGCCCTGTCAAGGGTGATTTTGTCATTTTCCTGAAAAACCCACACAATAACTGGAATTGAAACTAAGTGGGGATATCCTGTTTCTCTTAAGAGAGTAAGAATCTGACTGTGCCTATCAGCTCTCTCTCCATTTCCAGCCTCAAAAGACACACACATCTCAAGGATTTCTGCTGACTTAAAGGCTTAGCAAAGCTCATAAACAAAAAAGATCTATTACCTCAGACACATCGTGCACAAACGTGTCACATCGCCCTGCTTTCCCTGTGGAATTCCCATCATTTTGTCCATGGCAGAAGAAATTTTTATTTGTTTCATTTCTGAACTGCCACCTTCCTTCAGAAAGTCTTAATATATTCTACTTCATATTTCAATATGCAGACCACAGATTTAAACCCCTAAAGGACATATAAAACTAAATGAATAGGGGTATTATTTACAAAAGGAACATTTGTGACAGAGAGCAGAGTTCAGAGGCATCTTCGAATACCATGACGGAATACACAAAGACAGGAGCCAGCTTACCTGACACGATAAAGTCACTTCATGACTCTGCAGTATTATTTTCATAAAAGAAATTAATTTGAGGGCAAAGAGACTTTAGTACAAGCTCGAGTAGTCCATATTTTATTTTCACTGAAATCTATGGGAATTTTTCAAATCCAAAAGGTGATAATAAAGTTGATTGCATGCTAAGGGGATTTCTTTAACTGTATTTAATAATGCTCCACGCAGTGATGTCAACCTTTGTAGACTGTGTAGCATCAGGCGCTCCCAATACAGATTCATAAATTACAACCCTATGCTACTGTACTAATGTATACATGCACTATGAAACACAAAACAATCCAAAATGAGATAAAATCTATGCAAATTCTAATACTCTCCTCCCACACTGCAAGGGACCATTTGGCTCTCCCCCCACCCCCGGTGTGCTCACCCCACTTTGAGACCACCGCGCCATGAGACTGTAGAACACGATATTTGCTTTTCTTTGCAAATCACATGAATTGTTTACCTCCTTGAGAACTGCAAACTGCCTGGATGAAAACACAGCACAGAACCAGGTAGCGAGTTGGAACAGGCCCCGGAAAATGTGCCACGGGAATAAGCTGAATTCAAACTTCAGCAGCTTTTTGGGCAATTTATTTGGGCCAAATAATTATTCTTATCTTATTTTCCCCTGACTCATTTAAATAATCACTTCATCTCCTTAAGTATGAAACCAAACAAAAACCACCCCAAATTTAAATCTCACTTTCTTAGACCAGTGATAATTGCAGGCTTATCTTTCTCATCGTGCTCTGGCAACCCTACATACTGCATTCAGTTTCACGCCACCTCTTATATAAGGACTGTGTCAGCTGAAGTGTGGCTTAAGGAACATTTAAGTGATTTGGGACCTACCTGGGGAAATCGAGGACTCCAAGGGGAAAGAGAGGGTAGTTCACTGTTTGGGACAGTGTGGAGAGAAAAATGTACAACTCAGAGAACCGTGGAGCAGTGTGTGTTGCTGCCTGCTTCGGGTTGGTGGCGGTAATAACATAGCTTCTGCCTCAACAGCACCGGTCAATATACCAGGAACTGGTGTCTGCAAAGGCGATGAGAACCAGGATGTGCAAGCAAGCCTGTGCTCATGAAGGAGCCAGAGCGGGCTCAAAGATCTGTGCTTCCAACTCTCCCACGAGCACCACCACCATCTTGGCCTTGCTCCCCTGTGCCAAACTACAGAGAGGAGGGAGCCAGTTAGGGGCCTAAAACCTCCCCTTAACTCAAAGCCCTGTGCCGATGGGCCTCATCCAGCCCCAGGCCAGGAGACTCTTGGGAGCCCGGCCGCTTTGCATCATGCCATGGAAATTGCCACACTGCCAATAAAGGATGTGTTTGAACCTGTTGCTTCCAACAGCAGTCGCCCTCTCCCAAAGGTTTGCTTTCCAAAATCTGGGTGAGCAACAGGATCCCCCTGGAAGCTTCTGAAAATAGACTCCAGGGCCCCACCCCACTCAGAACTGCCAAATGAGGCTTTCCAGTGTGGGACCTGGAGATCTGAGGATCAGCCTAAACCTCGCCCTTCCCAGCCCCTTATTTTAGACCTAAGTAAGTGTGTGGAGCTACCTGTGTACATTTACATGTCTGCAACACACAGTTCTTCCCCTTACATGTTTGTGGAGTGCCATGAATGCTGCTCTTCGTGTGTTCACCTTTTCTTTCCTGCCTCTTTCTTTTCCCTGTAGCTGCCTTGAGCTATACCGTAACTTGTCTGGGGAACAAGTCTGCTATCAGTGGAGCTCAGCGGTCTTCTTTCTCACCACGGATTTCTAGCTTATAAAATGCAAAGTTTGGACCAGCTAATCCCCCAGGTTCCTTGTAGCTCTGATATCTCATAGTTCTATTTGCCAGAACTCGCATCTTTGAGACTTGCCGTTCCCTGCTCTTATCCCTGTTGCCGTTTTGGCTAGTCTTTTCACTTACATTCCACTTACTACTTCACCAACTCCCTTGGGATGTTTCATCCTTTGTTGCTGTTGTTGATTTGTTAGAAATCAAGTCCTAAATTCCCTTCCTAGCTGCTTATAGCTTTTGAACCTTAACCAAACAAAAAACATAAGACAGCCATTCATTTGTTAATGAGGTACCACGAATGTCCTATTTGAAGGGAACGGACACTGTGTTCTCCTGATGTTATCCTTAGAAAAATGATTTCTATATCATTGATATTCGTACCCCAAATGGAAATTCCCAGAACGGAGAGGCATATAGACTTTCTAGTTTTTGGACACAAACAATAAGCACCTACTATGTGCCATGCCCATTTTGAATTCATGGTGTGTTGGGGAAGACAGGCAGGTCAGTGGAAGATAAGCAGACCTTATAATGAGGGGTATGCAACAGGGGCATTAGGGAATGAGACAGGGTACATTCACCATCCACTTGTCTGCCCTTTTGTCCAACCATCCATCCATTCCATAATACATATTGAGAGCCAACAGTGAGCACCTGGGATACACGAATGAGCAAACCGGACATGGGCCCTGCCCCCGTGGATCCTCTACTAATAGAAGAGGATGACATTAAGCAAACTGTCACATGAATAAATGTATCATTATAATCTGTGTCAAGGGTCATGAAGGAAAATACAGAGTATATTTACACGATGGGGGTCCAGGCATGAAAAATGTGCGTATCTGGGAAGACTTCCTGGAAGTGGTGAATCTGGAAGTTAGGTAGGAAGAGGAAGCCCAAGGAGAAGGGAAGACCGTTCCTGACCTAGGGGAGCGAGGACGTCTCTAAGCAGTGGCTGCCATGGCCCCTTGCAGCCCTTCAGAGGGACCCTGAAGCTTAGCAGCAGAGCCCACTGGAGCTCATCCGAGCAGCCTGTCTTAACATTAACACCCTCGCCTTGAGGCTTTAGGGAAAGAACATTCACTCCGCTTACAAGCAGCTCAGGGAGCCCTGTGCCAGGGCCTCTCTGTATTAACAGTTTCGCTCTGTGAAGATCTGATTCTGAGTCAGACACTGGGATCTTCCTGTTTTAATACTAATCACAAGTTTACGCACTCGGTGCCAATTGTTCTGTGCGTTACACTCTAAGTTCAATTCACCAGACAAATCTAGCTCAGGCCCCAAACAGGAGACAGTTTCTTATCCAGGGCAGCTTGACTCAACCAGTAATGGTCCTTTGAGATTCTATAATACAAGTTCTCAACACCCAGACACCTTGGAAACATTTAGAGCGGACACTTTATCAATTATTCAATCCAAACAAAACACAAGAGATTCTTCCTTTCTTTCCACATAGGGATTAATATCTACCCCCGAGGATGCTGACTCTTCCAGAAGACTGAGATTCAGATTGTCACACCTCCTGACTATTCCACCAACAAACAAAGACTCAAACACCAACGTCAGACTTACAGAATCCTAAGACCCAGCTTGGTCCTCCTTCCCTTTTGAGAGATGAGGTCCTTTATTCCTCCTGAAACGCTAATCACCCAAAAGTTCTCCAAGATTTTCCCAAACTGGTGATTCCAAAAATGTTAGAACTGATTCTCCTGATGCCAAAAGAAGCCGGATACAGGTCTGCTGATTGACGTACTAAACAATTCTTCCTAGCTGGGCTTCGATAACTGCAGATTTGGCAAAGGCGATCATTACTTCCGCTTTTGTTTTTGTTGTTGTTGTTGTTAAAAATATAAAAAGGGAGACAGGATCCCAATCACTTACGAGCCATCACCCATTTCACACCCCGTTTTACTAAAAGTCTTCTTCCTCTCTTCACTTTATAGAGTCACTCTCTCAGAGGGCCAGAACATGGACTTTTTTTCCCTGAAAAACCTCATTTTTAAAAGGATGAACTGTAATTATCTACACTTGAGAAAGGACATACACTTTTTTGAATAGCCAATAATACACGGGCCACTCATTTTATTGGAAGAGCCTAAAGTTCTCAAATGTTAGCCTGAGTCCAAAACACCTGGAAGGCAGGCTTATTAAAAAACAGATGGTTGGAGGCCACTCTCAGAGTTTCTGATTCAGCAGGTCTGGGGTGGGACCCAAGGATCTGAATCTCTAACAAGTTTCCAGGTGATGCTGATGCTGTTGGTCTGGAGACCACACTTTGTGAACTACTGCTCTACACCCAGCTTTATAATCAAGAAACGTATCTTGAGTACATATTGAATACAAGGCACTTCATTGGATACTGGGAGCCCACAGAGGTACACCTGACTTCGAAAGTTTATAGACTTTGTTTTCTTTCTTTCCCCAAAGAGATGAGAAGCAACAAATAAATAGGAAACAGCAGATGCTGAACACCACGGGAGCAGTGATTAGCAGATGTGGGAGAGCGAGAGGATGGCAGATGCTTCAAGCAGAGAGTGTCAGAGATAACTTCGAACTTCATCCAGTCTTTGAGAGGACGGCAGTGCTTAGATAACCTGAGGGGAGGGCATGGGTGATGCCTTAAAGCAAAGCGTCTCAATTCCTTCCAGCACGGACATTCCTTTCCATGGGGATCTGGGCACGCGGCAGGGGGATTGCGGCTCACGTCCGCAGGCTTAAGCGCTCAGCTGCAGCTGTGCCACCCCAGCAGGGTTCCAAGGGCACAAAACTCGCAACTGAGTAGAGTCTCTCTCAACTGGCCACGAGGACCAGAAGAAAACTGCTCTTTCTTATTCTCCAGTCAGCGGCAAGGCCAGATCTCGCAGCGCTGCCATGCTCCAGAGTGCTGCCATCCTAAGCGGTGGAAGAGGCAGGCTCAATCCCTCCGAAGAGCATGGAGAGGGGCCCAGGCAGGGTAGGTGTTGGGCGCAAGAGGAGTGAAGCGCAAGAGGCAGAGGCTGGGGGACCCACGCTTGTGCCTCAAGGACATAGGGGACCAGGAGGGCTCCCAGGGAAGGATCAGAAGTGGTCAAGGAATGACAGGACATCACAGGAGAATCCCTCTTCTCTTCAACCCCCAATTATATCCCAGGCATTGTACTGTCCTGGGGACAGAGAGATGCTTAAGGCATCATGGTCTTTGCCCTTGAAATGTTTGTCTAATGAGGAAGACAGACCAGTAACAAGATAAATTAGGAAAATGAGATGGTAAGCGCTATAGTAGAAATCTATTCACAGTGTATGCAAGTGCAGAGCACAGACCAAAGAACTCACTGGGGGAGTGGGGGGGGGGGGGTGTCGGGTCTGGGAAAGGCTTACTTATGCAGAGAGTGACATTTGAGCTGGTTGACAAGGATAGTGTCAGGGAAAGAAGGTCTTCCTGGTAGAAAGAAGAGCAGATGCAAAGGCACAAAGTGGTGGACGGCTCTAGAGCACCTGGGGAATGTGGAGCTCACAATGCAAGGAGAGGGTGTGTGTGTGTGTGGCTCCCGGGAGCATATACAGGAGAAAAGGCAGGCTGGAGCTAATGATGTCATCAGGATTTTAACTTCACCGTGACTGAGAGCCACTGATTAATTTTAACCCGTTAAGTGACACGGCCAGATTCTCATTTAAAAATTGTCATTGCAGAGCAGAAGACAAAGTGGAGAAGACAGACCTGAGAAAGAATGGCCAATCAGGTGGACCAGGACCACAGCCGCTAGGAGGGAGAGGCTAGACTGAGATCTTCCTGAGACCAAACTGGCAGTCTTTAACATTGGATGTGGTGGTGGGCGGTGGACAGAGAGCCCTGCTGCTGAAGCAGACCCCACTGAGATGGATGACAACTATGCAACTGACTGTGGAACTTCACTGTCCTACTCCCGTTCTCTTTTTTCCTGCCTCTCCTCCTCCAAGTTGATATTCACCATATGGTTTTATCCTAAGCATGGCTGGAGCTTTTTTGAAGGGAAAAAAATCTCAATGCTCTTTGCTGCAGCCGTGAGAAATAAGTCAGAAGGCTGCTCATGGCGGAGCCTTAGCATTTGTGTTACATTTGCTTGGAGCACGCCACGACTTACAGGTGCAAAGAGAGTCAGTGTCTGAGTGGGATTCAGCTGCAGGTTTAATCATTATCGTTGGTGAAACAAAAGCCTTTGTAACTTAGTTGATTAGAACAGTACCAGGTTTCTTTCATTTAAGCAGTTCATTAGTGTTTAAAATTACAAAACAGGGGCTGGCCCAGTGGCACAGTGGTTAAGTTCACGTGTTCTGCTTTGGTGGCCCGGGGTTCACTGGTTCGGATCCCGGGTGCAGACAAGGCACTGCTTGTCAAGCCATGCCGTGGCAGGCGTCCCACATATAAAGTAGAGGAAGATGGGCATGGATGTTAGCTCAGGGTCAATCTTCCTCAGCAAAAAGAGAAGGATTGGCAGCAGATGTTAGCTCAGGGCTAATCTTCCTCAACAAAAAAAAATAATAATAAAATAAAATTACAAAACAGAGTTTTGGATTGTAAACATAGACCTAAAAAATATTTTTTCCCTCAGTAGTTCAGCACCTTTATAAGGCAGAGTGGGGCAGACCCTGGGCAGACTGTGAAATCCGGAAACTATCTTGTGGCCGCCCACCTCCTGGCCCTGCAGGATCTGTCCCAGGGCTGGTGCTCCTGGTTGAAGCCAGAGCTCGAGAGAATGGCTAACAAAGGATGGCCGTTCAGGCGGCAAGCCGGGAAGACCCCAGGTGTCCCCTCCTCTGTGAGTGCTCCGTGAGGGGGGTGGAGCGGAGGGTGAAGACGGGCGAGGCCGTGTCCGGGGCTCGGAGAAAGCAGAACTGTCAAAGCAGATCAGTTCTGGTTTCTCCGCCAATGACAATGGGTTTGGGATCTGTGTTTGACAGCCAGGGGTGACATGAAGGAGAAACCCGGGAATCCAGCCCCGCAACATGCACTTTGGAGAATTATTGCTCAGAGTCATTTGTTTCTCCTTAAAGGTAACCTAAAGCTTCCCAAATAAAGTGTGTTATGACAGAATGCATTGAAATTCCTTTGGAAAAACTACAATAATCAGCATATAACACAGTATGTGATTAACTGGTAAGCTTTTTTTTTTTAAAGATAACATTATTGGTGATGATGGAAACTGGCCACTGCTAGAAGTGTAAATTAGCATAAATAATCTCTCTGGAGAAAATCTTTGACTAAGCAATTCTGCTACAAGCTACTTAAGCAAATAAGAAAATAAAAATGTGCACAGAGCTACACGGGCAAAAATGTTCTGTACAGAATTCTTTGTAATTTTGAAAATAATTACATATACATGTGATTGATGTAAATAGAATTTATGGTAGAAAATTGGTGAAATAAATTATGACATTTCCATGTTATGGAATATTAGCCATTATAAATCATGTTTCAGAAGGCCTTTTAGTGACATGGGGAAATGTTCATGAATATATCGTTGAGACTATAGCAAGTTTCATGAGCAAATACAAGATCAATTAAAAATACATATGTGCTTAAGAAAAAATCAAAAAGAAACTTCTTGCAAAATGTTACAAAGATGGCTATTTTTGAACAGTATGATGGCATTTATATTATCTTTTGTGTTTTAGGAAGGGTCAAACATTCATATAGTGAAAACATTACTTTTGTAATCAAATACTCATTTCACTTATGTAATAAATCAAATAATTTTAATTATAATACATATATAAAAATTATAAATTTATAAAAATAAATTTAAATTATAATTTAAATAAAATACATAATATATAACATATTTAATATATGTACTGGCCCATTTATTTGAGCTGAATTTATTGTAAAAAATTCCTAGACAATTAAATAATTCCTTGGAGTTTTTTTGCAAGAGAATGAGTTGTGAAATTTTGAGAGATGTCTATAACGGTGACCTCTCCACAAACACTATCATGCTCCATAAATGGCTTTGGGCTTTATCAGAAGGAGAGCGGAGGGGCTGCAGAGCACTGGAAACCAGATGGGCTGCCCCAGGGCACAGCTGCCGAGCAGAGGGGTCCTGTTCAGCAGGGGCGCGCTCTCCACACTGTGGGCAGATGAGGGGAGGAAGGCTGTGGGTTGGAGAGCTGCTAGGGAAGGATGTCTGGTTAGAAGAGATGAGCGTATCGGAGTCACGAGAGAGTTGAGAGGACCACTGGTGGGACTACCACATACTCCAATCGCCTCCTTGTGCAGCGGATAACAAGGAGCAGAGGGGGACTGCTGTGTCAACATAGAGCCCAGAGAGTCCCTGGACTGGCGAGGTCACAGGGAGGAAGGGCAGATGGGCTCATGAAAGATCTTGGCCTTGAAGGATGGGTAAACAGCAGCAGGAGAAGGTCGCGAGGAGGAGATGCTCAATGCTCAGACCCGTGCAAGGCTTATTCAAGGAGAAAGTCCCTGGAGACCAATGGGCCAGAATGTGGATCTCACCCCAAAAACTGCTGAGCTGTGGTCGGCTGTGGGCCAGAGTAACTATAATTTTTATGATGGATAAATTTAGTTAGATTTTGTTTTCATTTTTCATTAGTTTTCAATGACTCCTTGCTCTGTCGCTTGTTTTCAATTTATTTAGTTATTTTTATTACTCAACCCCAGATGCTCTGGCTAAATTCTAGGGATTCACTGGGAACCCAAACCAGCCATCACACAACCTCACCTCACGGAGTTCAGAGTTGGATGGGAGAAACAGATCCTAATCAAATGGTCACAAATTCAAATGTGACAAGCAGCTCACAGGAGAGTCACATGGTCACAGTATGAAAGCTGAGAGATTTAATACAGAGGGGGGATATTCAGTAAAGCTTCTCTGAGGAAGTAAAACTATGGGATCCAAACGATGAACAGGAGTCAACAGGGCAAAGATGACTCTAGAGAGAGAGAACAGCATTTGCAAAGTTCCTGTGGCACAAAGACGGGGGCTATTATGAGGGACGGCAGGAGGGGCTGTGTGGTGGCTGCTTAGGAGTGATGCTGAGCTTGGCGCGAGTTGAGGTCTGAGAAGTAGGCAGGGTCGGTCAGGGAGGCAGTGTAGACCAGGAAAATTAATTTGGTCTCTACTCGCACTAAAAGTAAAGAAAGCCACTGAATGGTGTCATGATACAAAGAGAATGGAAGAATCTCACAGCTGTTTCGAAACTGTTCACGTCAATCCCATTCATTCAGCTCTGCTGTACCTGCTTTACTGCGGGTCTTCTCAGAAAGCTCTCCTTTGAGGGGAAAGCAGCTGGAAAAATGTGGGAAATCAACGATGAGCCTGTACAACACCGGTGACGAATCTCAGAAAGGCTGCTCTTCAAGATGTTTTCCTTCCTTCACTGGAAAGCTGTCCTAATACACTGATTTTGTTGGGGCAAAACTCTGTACTCACATCTTCCAAAAAACTGTCTTAATAAATATAAGAGCCTATGATGTGAGTGATGCTCCCTTAGATGTGGCAACTTTGTGCAGTCCACAACCTGCACAACCACACTCAGCAGCCCTGAATCTCCAGTGATCAAAAAGAAAGGGGAAAAGCAACTTTTTTTCCTAAATTGAAATAGCATATTGTGTGAATGTAACAAGAGAGGCACTTTTTGTCTCCTGAGGCTAAATTATAAGCAAAACTAATTTTCCAATGCTTATCCATGCTGCCTACGTTCAGTGCTGGCAGGAAGGAGTAAGAGGTTCCAAATGGCAAAAAGAGGGCGCCCTCCCCGTGGCTGGTGGGATGAGTAACAAGAGCTAACAAGGGTTAACATAACTCTCAAAACGACACATCTGTCAGATCTGGGGTACAAAGAGGAGACCACAGAGCCACGATGCAAACAGAGTTAGCCAGAAGCCTCCTGCCTCTGTGTTCCAGGCAGTGTGCGAGAGCAGAGCATGAGGACGTGACGTGACAGGCTGTGTAAGGAAAAGCTAGGAGCCATGTGAGAGCCCTGGTTTGATTAAAATTGTAAGACATCTCTATTCACCTTTGCCTCAACAGGCGGTTTACTTTTTTGGGTGAGGAAGATTGTTGCTGAGCTAACATCTGTTGCCAACCTTCCTCTTTTTGCTTGAGGAAGATTGTCCCTGAGCTAACATCTGTGCCAGTCTTCCTCTATTTTGTATGTGGGATGCTGCCACAACATACCTTGCTGAGTGGCGTGTAGGTCCGCGCCTGGGATCCGAACCCACAAACTCTGGCCTGCAGAAGGGGAGCGCACAAACCTAAGAACTACGCCACTGGGCCAGCCCTGGTTTTGTGTTATTTTAACATTTCCCTTTCAACCAGAAATCTCTCCATCTAAGTTTAAATTCACAAACAATAGTTTTCAAACGCTATATCAAGAAGTAGCAATAAAATCCTTAAATATATTATTAAGCATCCTAGAAATTGATACACCCACTTAATATCCATTTGCTTTCTTATCCTGTTTCCAGTTTCAATGTATTTTCTTAAATGAAAAGATTTTTTTGCAGATTTTTCAGGAAGATTCTGAAGAAAAACTTAAAAGAATGCCCTGTGGTCCTCTCCCATCCTGGTTTCTGTCATCCTATGTCAAGCTTTTCTCTCTGATCCTGGCACCCACGTCTTCAGGAAAATATCACTCCAGCAGAGCAGCTTGGGAAACCAGAGGCTCACTTACTGCTCCCTGGATGGAAGACGAGCTGGTCCCTTCGTCCTCTTCCCCGTCTGGCTCCTGGTCTTCGTTGTCGGTCCAAGAGGACACGTCCTCTACAGAGCTGGTCAGATCAGGCAAACTCTTAGATGTTAACCTCAGCAGGTCCTCTGCAGAGCTTTCCTATGGGGACACAATTAAAGGCCCACGAATTACCCCATGGCACCAAGCAGTTCTGGGTCAAGGTCAAGGAAAACCCAGCAGAGTCACCTGTGGGTGGTCGTGGTGCTCCCAACCCAAAGACTATATGGAATGTGTGTTCTGAATTTCCAAGTTTGCAAGCTTACCCCAAACGTCAGGGGTGTGGACTCAGTTTAAACCCAAACTAATTTTTCTTCCCCTGAAGAATCTGTGTTTCTCAGATGAATGTTTCTGCGGGCAGTCCGAGCTCCCTGAACTTAATGATCCTTTGAAACTCTCCCTCTTGCTTTCAGGATACAGTTTAAGCCAGCTCATTGGCAGGCCAGCATCTTAGAGATTTGGCCTCTGCCCAGCTCTCCAAACTCCTTTCTGTCCATTTTCTCCTCCAGCCCACCTTCCATTCAAGCCATACTGACTTTCACATGCCAGGCTCTCCCTTACCCTATTGCCTTTTCCACCAGCAGCTCCGCCTGCCTAGACCAACCTTCCTCTTCTGACTAAGGCCTCTTTGGGCAAAGCTTGAGCATCCTCTCCTTCTCCAAGCCTTCCTGGATCCCCTCAGGAGGCATTCCAGGTGCCCCTCCTTTCTTCTCTAACATCCTTCACTGTTTCTTTTATCACCTCACAGTGTATGTCTAACTATACTTGTCTATCTCCCGTGCTTATCTGAGAGTTCCCCAAACTTAACACCATTTCTCCTCATGGCTGTGTCCCCAGGCCTAGGACAGAGCTCAAATATCCATTTTATCCTCCTCTCCCCCAGTGCTCATCTCACAAGCATCTGTTCATTAGAAAGAGATTAGACTGATTATTGAATCATAGCACCAAAGTGGAGACCGATAACGTCTTTTCAATGAAAGCAGCCCTTGAACAAATTTTAAAGGTCAACAAAAATACCTGGAATTAGCATCCATTAAGATGAGACGGTAGAGGGGGCTTCATCAACACTGCCCTTCCTTCCTACGCACAGATAAGGTCAGAGTGCGTTGTGGGATACAGGCGAGATCATTGAGGCCACAAGACTACCTCAAATGATAATGTGGCACACACAGGAGCCGAGAGCTCTCCAGGGAAATGCCACAGCACATCACACCAGGGGCCAGGGCCGCAGGGCTGATCTGAGGCCAGAAAAAGGAGAAATGTGTCCTCTCCTCATTCTCCACCACCACCCCCCCACCAGCCATTTCTACAAGGAAGGAAACGTGGAAAATTTTGATCAGCATATTCCTTGGAGGTTGAAAGAAAAGAGAACAATAAAAAATACCCATCTTAAACGATGGATGTGACAAACGATTAGTGAGCTGGCACCTGGTGACAGTGAAACTTGTTACTAGTTTCATGCAGGCTCTACCGTCAAGGTACCTGAAGCTCATTCGTTTTAGATCCGTGATTGTGCAGAGTATACTGTTAGACCTCGCCTAAGGGAAGCAAAGAGAGCCATCAAGGAAAAATGGAGTTCGGTCCTCCTCTATGATGTCAACTCTGCTAGACCATTAACAGAAAAGAGTTAAAAAAAAAAAAAAAAAAAAGATGAAGGTCCCAACTGGTGAGTAAATTTCACAACAGCCACAGGATAGAATGCTCCACGGTCATGAAAAATGATGCTGCAGAAAGGTACTTCTTGATGTGGAAAGATTCTCACAGTGTGTTACTTAGTGAAGAAGCAGGTTAAAAGTACATGTAATAACCATATTAATAATGGGTGTGATAATAGATATGTGATAATGTAATAATCATGTAATCAATGTAATGGATGTAATAATAGTATGTGATAACCATAAAGGCTGGTCCACGTGCTTGGGACCAGCTACACTGTGCAGAACCCTTTTTATCTCATGTCATCTCATCTTCCTAACATCCCAGGAAGTAGTTACTGATTCTATGGTACGGGTGAGAAAACTGAGCTTTAGAGAGATGTAGTGACCTGCTTAAGATGCACAGCTTTTCAAGGGCTGTGCTGGCACTTCAGTCCAGGGGGGTCTGCCTCCAGGCACACTCTGCCTCCTTGTGCTTGACTCCATTTAAAAGAAAACACGTGTGTGCATACTGCACACGCATACATGTCTTCCTGTCTGGAAGGACACACCAGTTAATGGATAGTACTATTGGTGGTATTATGAAAATTTTACCTTTTTTCTTCTCTATATTTTTTCTGGGTTTTCTACATTAGATATAATAAATGCTTATTACTTGTTAATAAAAACCAAGAATGAAAAAACAAAAAAAACGGAGAGCACAAGAGAAATCCATATTGCTATGCATGTACTTCTGGGAAGATCAAAACAAACTCGGATATTCTGAGTTGATTCATGCCACGAGAACTTTCTAAGCCCCTAAGTATCCATAAACACCACATTTGTGTGGAAACACGAGACACTCTCTCCAGAAGAAAGCAGCTGCTGTATTTCCAAAACAATGCCATCAAGTTTTATGACAAGGTGACTATTATCTGCAATAATGATAATTTATATTTTTATTATCCCTTATATTCACCAAGCCAAAAGCTCTTTTTTTCTTCTCCCTCTCTTCAAATATAAAGATAGAAACAAAGCCCGTGGATTACTTGCTCTTGTGGGATAAAGAAGAGGAACGGATGCCAAGAGGGGCCCAAAGATTGACTC
Organism: Equus caballus; assembly: GCF_041296265.1. Taxonomy (NCBI): domain Eukaryota; kingdom Metazoa; phylum Chordata; class Mammalia; order Perissodactyla; family Equidae; genus Equus; species Equus caballus. The sequence goes on from NC_091704.1 coordinate 47,093,187, forward strand.
TTCTGTTCTCTCCTCCGTGATGAGCACCTTGGATGGTGTTGAGGAAGTTTAGGAGCAAACAGCAGGCAGCTGCTGTAGCAGTGTGTTGCCTGGCTGTAAACAGAGCATATAAAGAAGGGACGGTGTCCCTCGTATGAGATCTGGGTCAGCTCTGGGGCCACAGCTCTGTACCGATGGCCCAGAGCCAGTGGATCAAGAATTAGAATGGAGCCTCAGTCCTCGGCTCTGGACCGCTGCTCAGGGCTACAAAGACCCCAGCAGGTGTCCCTCAAGTCAAAGCCTCTGGCAGGAATATGTCACCTTTTTCTAGTACCATTGGCTCTGGTGTCCTTTAGATCCTATTTGACCAAGGGGCAGCTTGGTGCACAGGAAGAAGCATGAACTATGAAGTCCGACAGACCCAGCATGAAACCACCCACTGCTCGCATGACCTTTGGGAAAATTAATTAACCATTAAGATTTTAATTTCATCCTTTGAATGAAAAAAAAAAAAAGAATATGTGTCTCATGGGATTTATTTTAAGAATTAAATAAGATAATAGGTAAGAAGCACCCGGCGCCCAGTGGGCATCTGATACACGTTAGTGTCCTCTCTTCCTTTAAGTAGGCAAGTGAGATCATAGGTTGGGCATCAAGATCTGTTTTCAAAATCCCATGTATGCCTCTTAATTATTAGCTTTACCCATGAGTGTCCCTTTTTTGTTTTTATTTTATGTTTTCTCTGTTTGTGGATAACAGCTTGACATAGAAGAGATTTCCCTTCCCCCTTTTCCAAACTAGCAGGAGAAAGAAGTGGGCATAGAAATAAAGGTCTGGTGGACATGGAGTAATGCCTGTGCAGAAATCCCTGCATTCTTAAGCCACAGACTGCGGAGAGGTGGGCCATGCAAACATATGACTCTGTGTGTATGTGTTTAAGACCGAGGGATGCTTTTCAAACTCCCAACACAGCTGGCCAAATGGGGAACTGGCTCCTCCGTTCCCTGCACTGTTTCCCTTCTTGTGGAATTCACCAGGCTACAGAGAACATCCCTGGCTTTGCTCTTCTTCCCTACCCCGAGTGAGGAGACGCCAGGTTGCCCCATGGTATCTCTGGAGGGGAGGAGGGGGCTATGAACGGAGAGCATCTCAACTCCTGCCTCCAGGGCCTTGATGCCACCAACTCTTCCTGCCAGGTCTTTGCCAAGGTTTTGTATTCTTGCTGGAAGCCTGAGAGTCAAGGTCAAGGTTTTGGGGTAAAAGGTGTAAAGGGAGCAAGGCAGATATTTCAGAGAGCTCAAAATATCCTTCTAATCTATTTATTAAACACTCCCAAAATAGGCAACGGACCTTGCAATCGAACAGAGAAAATACACACAATTTTGTAGATGCTAGGTTCAAAAATAATAACAGAGATAACGGGGGGAAAATTAGCCAGACTGGCAAGAGCGTATTGCTGTGAAGGGTTAAGGACCGGGGTCGCCTCATACCAATTCTGCCCTGAACTGGAACGAAGCCCCGTGGCTCCACTTCACTAGCTCTTCAGCCAGATGGGTGCTTTCTTTGTCTCCTCAACAGCACGATGAGACGACGGAGCAGGACCAAGAGAGCCCAGCTCTGCCCCTTTCTCGTCACACAGCTGTGGAGTACTGCAGCCTTTACTGCACAGTAAGGCTGGGCAGACTTGGGAGGAAGCAATGCTAGGGGCCCTGGACATCAGCACGATTTTCGCACACTCCGGGGGTGGGGGTGCAAGAAGCCCCAACCCGAGGCCTCCTGAAGAAGAGAAGGCAGCAAGATGGAAGGGACAAACACCAGTTGTACATCAAAAGTATGGGTCCTGGGACTGCTGACAGCAACAAGGTCTCTGCGAGGTGGGAGCCGGCCATGGAAACTCTGCCTCCCTATCTTATTGTAAAACTGAGGAGGAATAAAGGTGGAGGGGGGTGGGGCGGGGTGTGCCTGGACAGAGGATTCACAAGGCTTCCTCCAGCACCAATACTCTGTGAGGCCCTGAGTCAGAACCAGGGCCCTGAACCATGTTCTGTCTGGACCTGGATGCTGTCCATCTCCACACCTCTCTCCCATCCCCGCTCTCCAGCGAACTCCCACATCTCCTCTTTGGCTTCTCCCTGAGCAAACTGCTCCTCTCCCTACCTTGTCCTTCCTTCCACCCTGCCATTCTTACCTTTCCCTTAGTCCTATTATTGCTTTTCCATCTCCTAAGTATATTACAAAGACCCTTAAAGGCAAGCAAAATAATTATATGCACTTCAGCTAAGGGCCCCCTTGTGGGCTTGCACTGTAGAATCATGGCTGTTTAAATGGCCCAAGGTAAATGTCCAAGTACACAGGCACACGTGTGTGTGCGAGTGGTATGGGGAAGGCTCAAATCCAAATTCACTACCACCATTTAAAATATTTAAAGAAACAAACTACCTACCTTGCTGGCCACCACCAGCTGAACCATTCCAGTGGCTGAGCGAAGAATGGCCACAGCTTCCTCGTGGGAGAGCCCGACCAATAAGTGACCATTGATTACCAGCAGCTCATCTCCTAAGGACAGTCTGCCATCCCTGAGGAAAGGGAGATGGGGAACAAAATCCCTTGTCAAGACATTCTGGGCTTGAGAAGGGACACTTTCCTGGAGCTGGGGAGGGTTTTGGGAGGGGAGAGTTAAAATCGGGCTAAAGAGGAAATAGGTACGACCAGAGATGCTTGGGATGGGATTGCTATATCCTTTAGTCTGCTGGGTCCAGATTCGAACTCAGAGGAGTGGAAAGTTCCATGATTTCAGATGGTCGCTTAGTAATAGGCACGTTCTAAAGTTACCACCATATCCTGCGTCGATGTCAATGAAATGTCTTCCATCCAGGTGGAGACAATAATAGAGGAACACAGACCCCAAGGTGGCAGGATTTAATTTAGGATAGTCAAGTCATTCTTGTCTCAACCCTATGTGTCATCCCACCCTCATGACTGAGTCATCAGCACAGGGCTGAGTCACTCGGCTGAGCTGCAAAAAGTGAAGGTAGTCCAATCTCACCAGCAATCCTTCTCTATCCCACTGTCTCTCTCTTTCCAGGTGACAAGCCCATGGCCAGATGTCCTCTGTGGGCCCTGTGACACTACACTGCATGTATACATCCATTTCTCCCCCTCTACACACATAGAGGACCTTGAAGATAAAGTCTCTCAGCCCCTTTTTCATCCTTGTGTCCCTGCAGCTGAGCTTCACAAACAGAAGAATGAATATAAAGATGAACATAGAGGGGCAGGCCCTGTGCTGCAGTGGTTAAGTTTGGCCCATTCTGCTTCAGCAGCCCAGGTTTGTGGGTTTGGATCCTGGGCATGGACCTACACCACTTGCTGGCCATGCTGTGGTGGCATCCCACACATAAAGTAGAGGAAGACTGGCACAGATGTTAACTCAGGGCTAATCTTCCTCGGCGAAAAAAAAAGAACATAGAAATTAGCTAATTTGCCACTGTTGCAGGTATCAGACCTCGTCTACAATATGGGTGTACAAACATGTTCTATTTCTCTATTTCCTTCCAATTAAATTACAGCTGACTGGGAGCTTCCTTCCCACTGGGCTGGCAGGAGACCCAGTCATCACAGGTCAAGAGTGGCACACTGTGCCAGAGCGTTGGGCAAGCCCCTTCAATCATGGTGGGTCAACAGCCTCCAATGCTCAGATCTCCCATGATCCCAAAGGAGGCAGAGGCTTTTCATTTCCATTGGTAAATGGGGGACAGGAAATCTGGTGAGGCTGAGGGACCCTAAGCCTAGGGTTCCACCAGCCCCTTTACATCATCACCCAGGGTGCTGCTGTGGGACTGGTGCATGTCTTCATGACTTCCAGGTCTACCCACTTCTGTTTCTTTCCAATCTGTAGACTCACCATCTTGCTTTCTTTCAAAGAATCAACCAACTTCTCTCTATCCTTCCTTCCCTCACCAGTTTCTCCCTCTTTCTCTCCATCCTCCAGGGCATGTATCATAATCTCTTTTATGAATTTAGGCTTTAACAGAAGACAGAAGGCACCAGAAACTTCTGATTGCTTCTGCTTTCAATCCTTCAAAAATCCCTAAGGCAGAGAAATGCTAAGGACCCCACGAGCTGCTTGGAATGGAAAGAGAAGAGGAGTAGACAAAGCACAGAGAACTAACTGGAACTTCCAGGCGGTGTGTGGGTAGGCCACTCTGGAGGAGAAGGTCCAAGAATACAATGGTTCTGGCCAGTATTCCTGGGTCTACTTATCCACACCACCACCAAGACCATCCCTGATCCCATCTCTTTTCTTATTTCCCTCTTTAATTACACACCCCAGAGGTAGAGAGAGAGACATGAAATTCCAGACTGAGAGTGAAAAGAAAATGGTGAGACCCACTAGAAACAGCTCACATAGAAAATAGACAAGAACAGTTCTATGTAAGCTCATCTCTGGGCACAGGAATTTCCTAATTGCCAGCTTTCCAAAGACAGACTGGAACCCAAGACCTAGGAGTAATGGAAAAACAGCTACCTGATGGGAGTTCTTTAAAGTGTACATCATTTGGGAAGTTAACGATGCTCTTCTGGATAAAAATTACTGCAGGTTTTCATCCTTCAAAATCTACTGCCACCCAAATAACTGGCGATCATAATCTTATCTCTACTTTAGTTACTAGCATCCTACTTTCTACTTAGAAGACTGATGAGCATGAAACACTTTGATAGATAGTGTCCTGGTCCTCTCCTTAGTTTTCCATTCTTCAGAGAAAATACCTCCAGCTCTTTTAACTCCACCCCATGAGATATATTATTGAGTGCCCTCTCTGTCTTGGGCAGGCCAATCTTGCTCTGGTTTGTCACATTCCCTTTAGTATCAGGGTACCTGGACTGAACAGCAAATTCCAGACTAGACTCACCTCCCTCATCAGTGAAACTCTAGCTTTATACACCTACTGAATACATGTGGGCATGCAACCTATGTACATGCCCCACTGTGCCTTGCAAATCCTCGACGCCCTATGTACATGGGAGCAATTAGCCAGCACAGCCAGAGCATGCCTTACATTTTGGGACAGCGCCATCCCTGTAATTCCAAATGGACTTCTTCTTTGTACCTGCTCTGCCTAAGCACTGTCCCTCTCCCTACTTCAGATAATTGTTCAGATTAAAAGAGAACTTTTGGAATATGAATGGTTTTCAGCTCACAAGGAGAAAAATTCACATTCACCCCTTGCCCTTCCCCATCAGCACGACAGAGGCACATGCACATAAGTGTGCGTAACATCCTGACAGACCTGACAAACCCTGACACAGCACATGAACTGTGGTCACGCTGAAAATCAATCACTTCCCCAAGTCCTTCGCCACAGTCTTAGGGGAGTTACGATGTCAGGAGTGGCGTATTCTCTTGAATGGCATGGTCTCAATAAGTAACTACATATTACTAGCATCCCCCACATTAGGATAAGTAATATTCACTAGCAACTCAAACTGGACTAGAAAGAAATCCAATTTCTCCTTCCTGGTTTGGCGGATACTGCAGTGTCTCCAGCAATTAGCCACTTCCTGTGCTCAGAGGTGTGTTTAATCAGAACTGCTAGTGCCCAATTTCCTTCTGGGCTCCAGCATCATCCTTGTGAACTGTAATTACCAGGGCTTGGACCAATGGAAGAGTCCTAGCACCTGGGGGAAGGGAAGGGCAGGGAGAGGATAAGGTGGCAGAGAAAGGGGGAGGGTTATCTAATCACCTGTGAGCGGCACCTCCTTCCTTCACTTGAGTGACAACGATAGCGTGAGGTGAGCGCTTTGATCCTCGGCCTCCACTAACCTGAATTCCCAGCCCATCCGATTCTTTAAGCAGCTCCATCTTCCATATCCGGCCAACTTCCTCCTTGGAAGAAAAAGTGAGCACACTGTGAAGTATATGGACAGACACACGGCATTGACACAGGAGAGTGGAGCTGTCAGGTCAGGCCAAACACTCATTACTTGTCAACAGGTATCACATATCATCACAGAAGAAAAAATTCTCTGGGTGGACCAAAGTCTCTAGCTGGCAGTGCTGTCCAATAGAACTTTCTATGATGACAGAATTGTTCTATATTTGTACGATCCAAAATGAAGCCACTCAGGTTGAGAGCTTGAAATGTAGCTAGAGGCAACTGAGACACTGACTTTTTAATTTCATTTAATTTTAATTAAATTAAATAGCCACCAGTGGCTAGTGGCTATGATACCGGACAGCACAGCAAGAGTGATGATCAAATTCCCTAACCAGGATCCTGTTAAGTGAAGATGCTTCTGCCTGAAACCTAGATAGCAACGTGCGTGTAAACACTGGTTGTTTGAGTTCCTTTTATTTATGCACAGCTACTAAGTGATAAAGGAAGATGAAAGGAAGACAAAGCTGGGTCTCAGCACCAGGAAATTCAACTAGTTTGAACCCAGCTCTGCCTCTTAGTACTTACGAAGGTCACCTAACGCCTAAAACCCTCAGTTTCTTTGCCTCTAAAGAGGAGATAATCATTAATACTTCCAGGTTTGCTGTGACGACTAAATGAGGTATTTATGGAAACAGATACCAGTGTTCCTGACACCTAGCAGATACACAATAAATGTTGATAGGTATCATCTATTACTTATACATGCATAAAATATGCATATATATGTGAAAACATCACACTGAATATTAAACTTCCTCAAAACATAAATGAGATCTCTGGTAGGAGAAACCAAAACAGGAAATCAATTGATGAATTTGTCACTGACTTTCATAGACATTAGTCTGTACACTCTTTAAATACATTCAAAAAAAAGCTTCAACCTGTATAAAAATCTTTTTTTTTTTTAAAGTGACTTAATGACAAGTGCAAACAGAAGTCACCTGTCTTTTTTTTTTTTTTTAAAGATTTTATTTTTCCTTTTTCTCCCCAAAGCCCCCCGGTACATAGTTGTATATTCTTCGTTGTGGGTCCTTCTAGTTGTGGCATGTGGGACGCTGCCTCAGCGTGGTTTGATGAGCAGTGTCATGTCCGCGCCCAGGATTCGAACCAACGAAACACTGGGCCGCCTGCAGCGGAGCGCGCGAACTTAACCGCTCGGCCACAGGGCCAGCCCCTAAAAATCTATCTTTTAAAAAAACTAATAAGTGTCTCTAAGTCCTCTGGACCACTGTTAGCTTTTCTGCTTTGGTTCAGTCTCCGCTTGACTCCCTGTTTCACTCCAAGGACACAAACATGCCCACAGTGAAATGTTTGAGTTCCCTCAGATAGTTAGCTGTTCAGGGAAATGAAAGCAAAACCTTCCCAAGTGATTTATTTTGGGGTCTTACTTAGGCTCACCCCTGTAGTTCTTTTCAGCTCTAGGTGGATGGGTATGGGTCACAATGCATTCCTCAACATAGAAAACAAAAGCCATCTGCTCTCTTCATCCATCACCAAGGTCCAATGGAGCCATTAAGGCCCAATACGGACAAAGCCATCATCCCCCTAGAAAAAGGCAAATTGCCCTTTCAAGCTGCTTGCAAAAGAGAAAGAATGTGAAGCATTTAGAGAATCTGAAATACACACTGTCAGAAACTAAAATGAAACTTTATGCAACAGTAAAAAAAACAGATGTTGAATGGTCACTGGTGTGCAGCAATAGGAATGTCTGGGGAAATTATTACCAGACAGAGACCTGTTGGATCCTACACTTTTTCTAGTACAGCACTGCTTGGTGGGGCTCCATTATTCCAGCACTATGCAGGGGTGCCAACTGTCTCCTTCATCCGCTGACCACAGACAAATGAAGCCTGTCTGGCCAAATGTAACTTCAGAAGTCACTGGCTTACCACAGTAGTTCATGAACTTGTCAACGATCCCTATATCATCCAATCGTCTCACTTTGGACTCCACGGTTTTTGGTGTCTTGCCTCTGACCTCTGGAATACCTTTCTCTCTTCCTCATTCAGAAACAGCCTCCCTGGCCTTCAGAGTCTCTCATAGCCCTGCTACTTCCAAGAAGCCACCCTTGAGAATCAGTGCAACTGCCAAGATGGCAACTTTCAACACTTCCAGTACATGAGACCCTATGGCCTAGTGGATGGTCCCAAAGGAAACAAATTCAGGGATGTGCTGATTAGCTGTTGTCCTGGCTTGCTGAGCATCCCAGACGAGCACACGGGTCAGCCTTGTGGCTGCCTCCCTGGACCTCAATGGGCAGTTGAGAAACTAGAGCAGAATGGTGGCTTGACTTGTTTTTTCCTTAGAAGGTAAGTTATAGCTCCTGGGGTCTTGAAGATGTGTGAAAGTGTTCCTCCCTCTCCCAGGACCGAAAAGTTGTGGAACTCTTTCCCAAGAGCAACAGGGACCATTATTAGAGTCCAGAAATAAGACAACCCATAATGAAAATGTTCTGGAATTACATAGTGGTGATGGTTGCAGAACTCTGAATATACTAAAAGCAACTTTAAAATGGTGAATTTTATGGTATGTGGATTATATTTCAATAAGTAATATATTTTAAAAGGCTTTATTACTCCACTGAGATGTAAATAGTGAGGTTGTCATCTAAAAATCAAGTAACTGAGAAGATTTTAATTGTTGAACAAGGAAGCTATCTATCCGCACTAACACAACCAGTAATTTGAGTTCATTATTTATTAATAAAAAGATGTTGCAAGTGAAAAACAAGAAAACCCATTTGGTATTAGCCCAAATTAGTAAAAACCTATGCATCCCCATTACTAGTTACACCATCATTTTCTCCCATCCTATCCTCCTTTTGTTAAACAGAACATGTGAAGTATGTTTCACAGACAGTGTGACAATACTAGACACAGTCCTTTCTAATTTTTAAATACTTTTAGAAATAGCACTTGAGAAAAGAAACATGCAAAACTACGATCATGGGGAGTGAATAATGGTAAACATATATTTGACAAAAAGCATTAAAAATAACTTTCATCAAGAACACCCACACACCTGCTCCACACTTCTACCCCTGCCCATACACACACAACTAGTTAAAAGCAGGGCAAAACACATATCCACTAAAAATGGTTTCAGAGGGCAGAAATGACCAATCTGTAATATAGCCGCCAACCATCCTAGTCAAGAAACAAATCTTCTTTTTCACTTTCCTTCAATAACATGGATAAATTTTTCTCATAATTACACAAGCAGAAACTATGAGGGGAGAGTTCAAAGAAATCAATGCTAGTTTCCTTGCCCTGGAATTTCTCGAACATCTAATGAAGGAGTTCAGAGGAACATAAAGGAAGGCACAAACAGGAAGAGGCAGATGTTATCAGTCTTGGTTGCACAATGGTCAGTATTACGTCTGGCTGCCTATTATAGCTGATAGAAGTCTTGAGTTCAAAATAAGACCAGTGCCTGCAGTTTATGAGGCTAAACCTGGCACTGGCCAAAAACCAACAGGCCAATCAAAGATAAAAATATCAAGTATATTTCCAATTGCCTCCTTATAATTCCACTTGGGTATCTAATACACACCTTGGTATGGTCAAAACAAGACTCTCCTTCTTTCCCATCTCAGTAGGAACGGCACTATCGACAACTCAAGCTAAACAGGACATACAACCTGAAAGCCAATGAGTTATCTTTGATTCCTCCTTCTATTTCCTACATCCAAACCATGAGCAAGATTTGTAGGCTCTACTTGCACAATAGATCCCACATGCATCTACTTCTGCTCCTCTTCCCTGTCACCACCCTTGTCAAAGCCACCAGCATCTTTAGCTTGTGTTACCACAATAGCCTCCAATCAGATCTCTCTTTTTATTCTTCACCTCCTACAATGCATTATTCTCCATTACACTTCTAGGGTGAAGTTTCAAAAACATACGTTATGATGCACTCAGCTTCAAACTACCCACAGCTCCACACCAGACTTAGAAGATGGTGCAACTCTTTGCAACGGCATATACGAACCTTTGCGATCTTGCCCTGCCCGCATCTCCCTCATCACCTCCCAGGGCTCCCCACCCCATCACTCACTGTGCTTCAGTCTCCCTGCTCCCGGAACACTCTATCATTCCTGCCTTAGGGCAGCTGCATTTGCTGGCTCTTCCCTGGAAACCTTCTGCCCCCAGATTCTGCAGGGCTGCCCCATCCTGACTTCAGCTCAATGTCACTTCTTTGATGAGGTCTTCCCTGACACCCAATACCAATTAGCCCCCCCACCCATGTCACTGTCGCCATCTTTCACTTCACTCTGTTTTATTTCATTTATAGTACTTGTAGTCACCATCTAACATTCTGATTCATTTATTCGTCCATTTATTGCTTGTGGCCTCCTATATGTGATAAATGCCATGGGGCAGGAACCTTATCTCTTATTTACCAGTGGGTTCTCTTGCTACTAGAACAGTGCCTAGTACATAACAATATTGCATAAATGTCAGTGAACTAACAAACAAAGAATGTTTATCCATCAATCTTACGGTTCTTCACAATTTATTGAGACTGATGTTAAGAAGTTCACACAGATGGGAGACCTGTGTGTTTGCCAATGTTCAGTGTTTGAACACCGATCCAGTTGTAGAGATGATTGAGTTCTGAAACAAATCCTGTCTAGACAGATGGCTTGGGCCCTTGCTTCCTTTTACACTGGCTTAAAGGGCAATGAGACTTTGTCAGCCTGTTGAGACAAAGCCAAACCACACAAAATTGGACGCTATGGATTTCTGTATTAACGTTGGAGTGCTACCCCTTCCTACAGACCGCCAGTTACCATGTGAGCTCACACGTGCATCTCTTCACAGAGGCAAACAAAGGGATTTATTTATCAAAACAGAAGTGGTACATTAAAGGGAGCTGTCTCGGCAGCATTTAAATGACCTCATCTTCTGTTGGAACCAAAAATAAAATTTTACAACAGCATCTTTGCTCCAAATGTGAGAAGACACATCATCCAAGTAGAATTGCACTACAATAAATGCTCTGGCTCTAGCTGCAAACTTATTCTGAGACTGTTTGCTTATTCCTTCCTATTTAGAATGATCAGTAAGAAATGAAGAAATGCATGATCATAATGTCAGAGTGGAAGTCCCTAAGTCATCAGACCAAAATGCTCAGTTTATAGGTGAGAAAATGGAAGTTCAGAGAAAGGACACAGCAGCCCAAAGCCCACAGAGCTGGGGATGGAAGAACTAAGGCTGGAACATGCTGTCCCATCTCAGGCCTGGTGCTCTTGGGTGCCTCCATTAGTAAATATCTACAGAGCACCTACAGGAGCGGGGCACTGAGCTAGGACAGGAAGAGCACTCTGCAAAGGCTTAGAGGCAAGAGTGAGCATGGCCTTTTGAAAAACTGTAGCTAAGTCAGCCCAAATCAGGGAGGAAGAAAGCAGTGAGAGATGGAGGCAGAAAGGTAAGCAGAGAGATCATGAAGGCTCACACACTACGCCAGGCCAAGGTGTTCAGAAGTTATCCCAAAGGCAAAATGGACCCACCAAAAGGGTGTGTGTGCGTGTGTGTGTGTGTGTGTGTGTGTGTGAGATAAGGTTTGCTCTTTAGAAAGGGCCCTCTGGTTGCAGTAGGCGAATTTAGCCAGTAGGGACAGGGATGATGGGATAAGCGTGGGGGCAGTGACACAGGTAGGAGACCACTATGAGATGAGAAATGAAAGCAGCTTGGTCCTGACCTCAAGTTGTGGGATCTGGGGAAAGAGAAGTGGCGTGAGCAGGGAGATCCTCAAGGGAGCAGGAGTTGACGGGACTTGGTGATTGACTGGACATGGTATAAGAGAGAGGGCAGCACTTCAGCTTACTCCAGGATGCCAACCCTCCCAATTTGCTAGGATGAAGTGGTTTTCCAGGACATGGGATTGTCAGTGCAAAACTGGAGAAAGTTCTGGACAAACCAAGATGAGTGGTCACCAGTTGAATCTCAGGTTTCTGGCTTGGACATCTTTGTGGGTGATGAGACTTGGAACACTGGGGCATGCCTGGTGGTGTGGGAATGTGATACACTGAATTTTAGGCATGATGTGAAATATTTAAGATAGAGACATCATGCAGGCAGTTGGTCGAAAGCCCAGGGACTCAGGAGAGAGGTGAAGGCACAGACATGGATTTATGAGACATTATCACAGAGGAGGATATAAGTTCACCCAGTGACCACGGGGGCCTCCTAGAAAAGCATCATCTTCATGCTGCCCTACTTGTTGCAACTATCAGGGACCACCCAGGAGATGTCTTGAGTGTGAATCTCTTTCTCAGTTCCCCATCCTTTCCTGCAGATTCAGACATGGGGCAGCCTTCCTGGGGTCTCTGCTAAAGGCCTAGGGAAGAGGTCTGGTACCATACAGGGTGAATTACAAGTACTGGGGTAAGACCACAATGGACCCAGAGACACGCACCAGCTGTAAATAAATTCACCTGGCTAGCAAATGGTAGGATTTGTTTTTCTTTGTTGTGTAACTAAGTTTGGTTGTATTCATTTTTACCACGCAGCATGACAAAAATACACATCATATATAAACAGGCTTGCAAGAACTGCCACCTTGGATGAGTCATGATCTTTATTAGACAGGGAAAAAGGAATTCTGAACTCGTTTCTAGAACTGCTTATCTATTTCCGAGGAGAGTCTTATGTTTTAGACAATAGATCCAACTTTTGCAATTTTTAAAAATTAATCTGGTTGCATAGGTATTGCTATGTTACCACTTTATAGAAACAAATCTTTCTTAAAAAGAAGACATTTGTTAAAGGAAATCTGTTTCCTATAGCTCCATTAAGGGAGAGCAGAATATAAAAACAGACTGAGGATTTATTTTCATCTAACAAATAACGGTCTATGAAAAAAGAAGCACCTGACAAATGAAAATGGTCTGAATGATCATTATAAGGCTTTTCTGTAATTTATTAAGTCTTGGTAGATACATTAAATCCTTAATAAAGCAGAAACGGAACAATGCTGACATGTTTAATCTCCCATTATTCAAATAGAATGGAATTTTTTACCCCAAAGGCTTAAGAGGTAACTAGCTAATTTTTGTTTTTCTGGAAATTCCATTTTAGCATGACCTTTGGCTCATCCTGGAGTGAAAAAAACCCACTCAGCCCAAGAACCTTCCGTGAAGGTTTACTGGTTCCAATTTAGGTGCCACTAGGATGTGGCGAAAGCTGTGAAGACCTACTTCTCGCCCACTCTATCGATCCTGGGTAAAGCATCTAATGATGACACTGCTGGGGTTGAAAATGGTGCTAGAATATTCACGCTTGAGAAAGTGTGTGGCCCAGTCTGACTTTCCAAGACAAAAAGTATAACCCAGGGTCAATAATCAGTCTCTAGGTTATGGACAATTGCGAAGAATGCAAATTCCAGATGGCAAGTTTCTCCTTTCTATAGGCATATAACTTAAAAAAAAAAAAAAATGCCCCAAAGGCAAAAGACTGAAGTTGGTTTTTTTTCACTCTTTCATTTAGTATATCTTCGCGGACATTTGACCTTGAGTACAAAAACCAAGCAAAGGAACTCTGTATGTGTTCTCGTCAGATAGTCTGATTCAGAAATTCAATTTTATCTTATTGTCTTTAATTAGGATGGGCAGAGGATGGTAGTCTCTTAAAAGTTTGGTGTGCTGTTTTTCTTTTAAAATCATTCCAAATTATTTCCACAGTGTAGGCCCCATTAATGCCTGCCCTTTGAACTATGTGAGAATCAACCTCCTTTGGTACCTTAAACCTTCAAAATGATTAAGGGAACCAACAATTCCTAACTTTTTTCACCATAGGCTTTCTGCATTCACAAGCTAATCATTAGGGGGAAAATCATATCAAGATATAGTATTCATTGATAAGGAACACATTATAATGTTTTTATTGCCTTTCATTTGGAGGAGGGTACATTATAATCTTTTTTATTGCCCCTAATCCTTTTTTGGGGGGGCATAAATTTGGTAGAAAATCTTTGATAAGAGACATTAATTTTTTCTTCTGATTCATTCACATCTTCCATCTACAAACATGCCTCCTCTGTGTAAGGCTTTATGAAGATTACTTGGCTCCTCAAATGAAGGAACATGGCCCCTTAAAAGAGGGTTATTTTGTTTCTTCTCAATCCATTATACGATTCACTACAATTGCAGAAAAATACATGAAATAGCCTTACCAGAAATTACATTCACTCCCAGGGCACCACTTCCCAGGATGCAAAGCTGAACCTGATATTTTCTCTGCGCCCACTTTCTACCTTTCTCTTTCATCCCTAAAGGGCATCTCTTGAGTCAGAGAAGAAACCAATCAGGAGCCACCTAGGAAGTTACTGCTTCATTGGGAACCCAGAGGAATATCTGCTAAGAGGATTCTTGGAACGAATACGCTTACCCTAAAGAAATGTAACTCAAAGAGAGAGTGTTGGTTCTAATGACAGAGATAATTTGAGGCTAAAAGCGCATCCATTACCATTCAGGATATACCACATCTGCTTTGCCTTTAGGTGAGATCAGCCCTGACCATCACAGCTGGATACCATAGTATCAGAGATTTCTGTGAAGTTTCCAAACTTCACTGGAATTCAGCAATGTAATAATAAGATCCCATGAAAATGTCACTGGTTTTGAAGCATTAAAAACAAAGGCAGATGCTTCCCTGCGTGTTGGACATCCTTCCTGTGTAATACTGAGGCTGGGATGTTTATGCTATCGACTGCCACCAGGAATTCTTGGCCTTGCAGTAGCAATTCCACTGGTGACAGCAGTGATAAATAACGGTACACTTCAAGTACTTTATCTGGGACTCATATGACTCAAATTATACCACAGAAGGCTTGAATTTTCCACTTATGATCACTTGACTGGCTCTTTATTTAAGTGGGATAAAATGACTTGGATTTTTTTGTTATTGTTATGTCCTCTGATCGTTTATCTTAATAAATTTGTTGGCTTCTAAACACAAGATCATCTTAGATATATTTTCTCAACCTTAAAAGCAATGTCAAACAATGTTTCTTTTCAAAATTCAGGTTCTACAATCACACCAAACCTTACCCGTGCCAGGCAGTCACTTGATTGGAAGTCCGTCTTCCCAGATTTTGAGAAGCGGCGTTTGTCATTGCTCGTGGGCAGCGGAGCATCTGTCTTTGGAATCCTATGCTCTGTCCCTGTGTCCACTTCTGACTGGTCTACATGGGGTCCAGCCACCTCCTTGAGAGAATCTGGACCATTTTCTAGCTCAAAGGCATGACCATTTCCAAGTTCGGGATCCGGGCCATTGTCCAGGCCAGAGATAGGGTCATTGTCCAACTCACAGCCAGTGCTACTCTTGGATTCTTCGGTGGCCTTGTGTGTAGAAGGTCTGGAAATGACCCCAAACTTCCTTGCTCTTTTGCCCTTTTTCACAGTTTGGTCACCCAGCTCCAAGGTAGGTGTTTCTCCTGGTTCAGAGCTGTTGCTACTGTTGCCATTATAAGGAGAATGGACTTTGTGCTTAAAGCGACGAAGCATGATCAGGTAGATAAAGCCGCCATTCCAGCACTGCTCAGCCAGGTAACTGCAACAAAGAGACAGGTGCCTGTTAAAGTGGTTAAGTTCACGTGCTCCACTTCAGTGGCCTGGGGTTCGTAGGTGAGAATCCCAGGCACGGACCTATGCACCGTTCATCAAGCCATGCTGTGGTGGCATCCCACATACAAAAAAAAAAAATAGAGGAAGATTGCCACAGATGTTAGCTAAGCGACAATCTTCCTCAAGCAAAAAAAAAACCCTCAAAACACCCTTCTCGAACAATGCAGCAGGTTGACACATTCAATGGCCCACACAGGACCCACGTGATTAAAATCCTGACCAACAGATTGAGGTACGAAGCTTCCTAAAGAGGCTGACACTCAATTCATCCTTTTAATCTACATAATTGTTGATGCTAAAAATAACCCCCTAACAAACCAAAACGCTTAGAACTTACTAAGGAGAGCACCTTAGGATAGGCAGTCAGAGAAGGAGTTGTCTATTAACAAAGCTAATCCTAATGTATCATTAAAAAAAAATTCTCCACTTCCTCAACAATTTCTTGCATCAGAATTGTGTCAGTCTCCATTCGTGTGGTTCTGATGTAATAAGACTACAAGTCCCCAGGGGAAAAAAGAACGGATAAAATTTAAATGTAAATGTAAAGTTCTGCTCTTAGGATCAAAAACTCAACTTCACGATCACAGGAACCTCTGCCTCACAGCCGTTAAAGTGAGAAAAGATCCCGGGGGGCGGGGCAGAGATGTCGGCTGGTATGAAGATGCAGCTGGTGAATAAGTGCTGGGGTGTGCGCTGCGTTAAAGGACCACCACGTTCCCCTCTTGGTAATGATCCTAGTTTGGGTTGTTCATGACACCCATGGAGTGACACTTCCAGTCTGGGAATCCCATTAAGAGGAACAGCGACAAAGTGGAAAACACGCAGACATAGGATGACCGCCACAAAGAAGGCTGCTGGAAACTGTGTCAACCAGGAGTAGTGGGAGGAAAGAAGGTTGCTTAAGCTTGAAAAACACAAGGGCCAGGCGCAGTCGTTTTTCACGTATTTCAGGGCTGCCAAACACTTAGAAGCAGGAAATAATATAAATGAGATAATGTCTGTGAAGCTTGACACACAATAATGACTCTAGATCTCAAAGAATACAAGAAAATAGAACATCAAATATGATGAGTAATTAGCGGTGTTCAGGATCAGATCACTAAAGCTTTAGCAAAGAGAATACTTGCTCAAAGTCAGGAAATCAGCCTGGGCTGGACCCTCCACTGGTGTCACCCAAGATAAGGAAGCACAAACCCCAGATGAACCCAGGGAAATGCCTTCACCACTGGAACCTTGCCACATTCCACACATCACTGGTTCCCAAGCAAAGAATGTCAACAACCAAATCCTTAACAAGTCAGATCTGCTTCTGATCTTCATGCACCCACAAAGAGAAGGCTTGGGGCTTTCTTGCCTACATCTCAATAAGTGAAAAACAAACAACTTTTCCAGTATACCATGCTAGCTGCTCTCCCTCTAGGCCTGACTATTGGACCTGAGAGCTGGGGCAGTCTTTACGTGGGAAAGAGGCCAGGTTGTAAGGAGAGGAGACCAGCTTTGTCTGAAATGTACTAAGTTATGGGCCAAAGGCATATATTCCTCTTACCTAATGGTCAGGTTATTGCAATGACAGTGACTCTAACTGAAGAAGAGAATGATTCCGAATTTGCCATGGAGTAAAGTGAGTAAGAGAGAAGGGTCCTCAAACATCACCAAAGCTAACAAAAACTGTCTTTGCTCCTGGGCTATAAATCATGGGACGAACTTACACAGAAAAGCCAGGTAGATAAAAGATATTGTACAAACCTCAGGTTGTTCTATGAAATACAGCAGGGTGAAGAGGGGTAAAGATCAGCCCACTGGTCTCTAGAAAATGAAAATTAAACCTGGTTCTCAGCACAATTTTTCTACAATATTTAGATTTTATTTCCTTGAATCGTGTTTTTGGGTTTTTCCCCCCACACTGGAAAAATTCTTGTAAAGGCATAAAATCCTAAGAGTAGTTAGTCAGGTTGTAAGGGCTTCTTTGAGCAAACCATTAATACAATGCATATGCTCACATGTTACAAAAACCAGCGTGGGTAGTAAAAACAGGTCCATGTTGAGTGTTAGACACCCAAACTTCTGGCTTTGGCTTAAGTATGTAAAACAATGCTACTCATAATCCATCAACTGATGAATGTATAGACAAAATGTGGTATATCCACATAATGGAATATTATTCAGCAATAAAAAGGAATGAAGTATATGCTACAACTTGGGTGAAGCCTGAAAACATTATGCTGAGTGAAAGATGCTAGACCACCTAAGGCCATATATGATTCCATCTATTGGACATATCCAGAATAGGCAAGTCCATAGAGATGGAAAGTGGATTAGTGGTTGCCAGGAGCTAGGGGGAGGGGTAGGGAGGACTGGGACTAATTGCTAAAAGATACAGATTTTTTTAGGGGGCAATGGAATGTTCTGGAATTAGTGATGATGGTTGCACAACATAGTGAATATACCACTGACCTGTATGCTTTAAAAAGGTGAATGTTGGGCCAGCCTGGTAGCGTAGTGGTTAGGTTCACCTGCTCCACTTGAGTGGTCCAGTGTTCTCGGGTTTGATACTGAGTGCGGAAGTATACACCGCTCATCAAGCCATGCTGTGGTGGCATCCCACATACTAAGTAGAGGAAGACTGGCACAGATATTAGCTCAGCGACAATCTTCCTCAAGCAAAAAGAGGAAAATTGACAACACATGTTAGCTCAGGGCCAATCTTCCTCACTAAAAAAAACAAAACAAAACAAAACATCTTTAGGGACCAGCCCGGTGGCATAGTGGTTAAGTTCACGTGCTCCACTTCAGTGGCCTGGGGTTCGTAGGTGAGAATCCCAGGCACGGACCTATGCACCGTTCATCAAGCCATGCTGTGGTGGCATCCCACATACAAAAAAAAAAAATAGAGGAAGATTGCCACAGATGTTAGCTAAGCGACAATCTTCCTCAAGCAAAAAAAAAAATTAAAGAGGAAGATTGGGAACAGATGTTAGCACAGGGCCAAATCTTCCTCACAAAAATAAAATAAAATAAAATAAAATAAATAAAATGGTGAATGTTATGGTATGTGAATTATGTTTCAATTTTAAAAAACAACAGCAAATATAATAATACTGACCAAGTTTTAAGTTCATTTTTTGAGCAGGTAATCCCTAAGAACTCTCTTTACAGAAGAAGAAACTGAGGCTCAGAAATATTAATTATCTTGCCCAAGTTCACATAACTGGCAACTGGTAGACCCAGGTCTGTCTGCTTCCCAAACCCATGCTACGTCCACTGTGCAGCTCTGCTTCTTAAACTGTCATCATCCCTGTGCTTTCGTTTCCTCATCTGCAAAGTGAGGCTGTTAAAATGGATCATCTAGAAGTTGCTTTCACATTCGAACAATTGTGAACGCAGTTTCCTGGGAAGAGTTCTGGGGATTAAAGGAGCAGGCCATCCCAAAAGAACCTGATGCAGTGCCAAGAACAAAACATCACCCTGGAAAAACAGAAACACGCCTTTTGTGTTCAAGTTGTTCTAGGCCTCTTGGACATTTACCAACAATCTGAAAAAGACGTCACCTGGAGGGGCAATTCCTTTAAAATGGCTTTTGGGGCTCTACCTTTTGTACTACAACTCTGAGCAACTTGACGGGTTGTATGCGGAGACCTTCCTTTTGGTACCAAAAAAAGGCTGAGCCCTTGATTCAGAGCACAAGATCCTGAATATCTTTCCCATCTCGACTCTCACCGAAGCTCCAAGAACCTTGGAAGTTTCCATGACTGACAGTGTTTTGTTCCTTCGGCAGGTCCACACTCAGCAAAATTACAAAGCCAGAGGAGTTTATCTCCAGTTTGCCACCACCTCCCAGTCTTTTCCTGGCTTCCTAGCAATAAATAAGACCCTGACATCTTCAGGGAACTGGATGACAGGGTATTTTATTCCTTCCTGGACACTGAATTTTCTAAGATCATCTCAAAGACAAAGTGTAATGAATGGATTATGGACAATGTAGCAAGTTGGCAAGAAAGAGACTTTGGGCGGGCTGGGATTTTCTTACAATTCTTTGAATTGCCTTAAATCTAATGCCCTCACATTCCCTATCCACCTGTACTGAAATGACTTACCTAGCTTTTCCAGCACCTTCCTCGCTAATTCATACTTCCAAATCCCTCTTTCTGTTCAGATTCTTTTTTTTTTTCTTAAGATTTTACTTTTTCCTTTTTCTCCCCAAAGCCCCCTGGTGCATAGTTGTAAATTCTTTGCTGTGGGTCCTTCTAGTTGTGGCATGTGGGATGCTGCCTCAGTGTGGTTTGATGAGCTGTGCCATGTCCACGCCCAGGATTCGAACCAACGAAACACTGGGCCGCCTGCAGTGGGGCCTGCGAACTTAACCACTCGGCCATGGGGCCAGCCCCTCTGTTCAGATTCTTACCCACCATTAGAATCTGTAAACTTCAAAGTCAACATTTGGGAAAGAAGAGATGGGATACAATCACACAACTTAGAAAAACAGAAGTTCTCCTGTTCGTCAATAACACGTAAAATTAGCCTTTTAGGAAATTCTCTGCCATATGATTATTTTTTGGTTTCTTTCAAAAATTTGAAACTGTCCTCTGAGATGTAAATTATTAATTCAATTCAATCAAAATTTATTTCATTTTGACCATCCGAGGATGGTCTTAAGACAAACGAAGAAAGACCAGCATATCCAGAAATGAGGTTTCGAATTCTAGCATAGAACTCTCCTTCTGAAATGTGTTGTCGTTCTTCATTTCACTTGGCCTTTGCAATCATCTCTTCAGACTAGGTTCATTCTTTCCCAATTTCCCTCAAAAAGTGCTTTATCCAACAGAAAGTTTTGAGTACCTCTTCTGTTTCTTGACGCTCTGTCATAATTCTGGAGTCTGGGCTCTGCTGGGGTGGGAGGCCTGGCAAAGGGTCGGCAGGTGAGGTTGGGTGACTGGAAAAGCTGAAAGGATAAAGCTGTCTGGAGTTTGAAGAACAAGAAGGACAGGGAAGCAGGAGACGAGAGAGGGGCAAATACAGGGAGGTGCTGGAAGGCCCAAGACACACATTATTTATCCATGCCCTGATTCTATCAAAAGAGGGCTCGAGGCAGCTCTGCAATTTTGATATTCTAGACTGTTCTGCCAAAGCTCTTGGAAGGAGTAATCTCCAGGTGCTTCTGACAATCATCTTGGGCATTCAGCCATCGACTACTGATGCCTGGCACACACTGTGAACCCATGGAGGAGTGCTGCCAAGCTGAACTATGGGCATAGCTATGTGTGTGTAACTCAGAGTAACTTGGATTGCCCCCACTGGGCACTGGCCTGTACCACAATGCCATAACATTGTATAACTCAGAGAGCACATAAAAGAATTCTGGAACTCAGATTTTTCACCAAAGCAGACATTCTCACTTCATCTGAGGATATCAGGTCCCCACTATACACAACAGGACGCTAAACACTGACTGTGAGAAGATGTTTACAGACAAGTTATTACGACACGGTCTAAATTTTATAGAATGGAACTAGACGCTAATAGCCACACTAACACATGGGACAAATGGAGATCAATTGTTCTTGCCCAAGATTTCCTCTGGCCTTAGAAGTAATGAGAGGCTGAAAAGCTGTTTGTGGGCCTTTGAAAACCTGCTAAACCTAATTAATCCAGAGGGCTGTCTGAGGTTGTAAATCTGTAGGTTCCCAGAGAACAATGGGTTGAGAAGAAGTGTTAAATATATACAGTTAATTTCCTAGTGAAGTCCTGGCTGGGAAACAGAAGGAGGCAAGTTTGGACAGCTCCATAAGAAGGGAAGGGAAGATGATAAACATTATTTCTTGGAGTCATTTAGTAACCAGATTCCCCAAGGGCAGTCTCTCTCTCAGGTGTTGCCTCCCAGCTACCTTGAATTTGGGGCACACTTCTTCCAGAGTCCACAACCCTCCTTAGAAAGAGCCAAACTTTCTTTGGGGGACTCTGAGGGTAGTATTTTTTGGTTGAATATGGAGCTGATAAGAATGACTGATATCCTTGCTATGCTCATAAGGCCTCATCTGAAAATAATCTACTTTTTTGCTAGTGCAGTGAGGGAGAAAGCCCTGATTAGATGGAAGAAGATGGGGTTCAGGCACCAACAAGGCTTTGAAGATAGATCAGAGTAGAAATGACTAAAACACTGTATTCCAACTGCTGGCTGAGGGAGGGTGACTGATGAAGTCAATTTTTACTACTTCTCACCTCCTCTTTTCAGCATGAATGGCTAAGGTTCAGCAACTCTTTCTTTCTCTCCCTTATCTGGAGTCCAGAGTAGAGAATAAGAATAAATGAATATGTTCTCTTTATTGTAAAACGTGTATTTATTATTTTTGTCATAAAACTTGGATTGGAACAATCTGAAAGTGAAGAATCAGGGTAAATATTTATTCGAGAAATTTTTTTTTCCTGACCTATGATATAATATTAGCCATTCAAACTCAAACCAAATTATCAGCTACCAAAACTTGCTACCACCACACAATTTAGCAGTCAAATTTAAATCATACCCATCTATACACCAGGACAGAGGTCCACATTGCCCTGAGGGATCTGGGGCTTGGGGAAGCTGTGCAAGTACCCTAATACTCTGGCTACTGCTATTTTTTGAATAATAAACTGTCTTTCATCTCTGATCCAGGAATCTCATGTCTTCTGCCAGCATCCATGAAACGGTGGCAGGTTAACTTGTTAGCTTACTAGTAAAGTAAAATCACAGTTCTTGACATATAGCAGGACAATACACAGAATAACTCAGTTTATAATTGGTCTTGTTCCCCAACATCAAACTTATAAAAGGAGCTTGATGATACATTATTCTTGACACTAGTAACTAGGAAATAAAAGTCAATATGCATCTTAAACCAATACTGAAAATAAATCTTTAAGGCAGAATTAAATAGAGGTGAAATTATACTGAGTAAGAAAGAAGGTGGGTGTTCTACCTTCCGATTCCACAAACACTGACTGAGTTCAGGATGTCAGCCTGGAAGGCAGCGGCTCCATTTGTGTCCATCACCATTGAGTGTACACCCACCCTTTTGTTCTTTCCCTGCTTGGATTCCATCTCCAGGACCATTGGCAGCAATATCTGTTCTGTGCTGAAGCAGAACTGTTTCTTTCTGTTTCCTGCTAAGAGCTTCTGGATGTAAAGTAGTGTGGGTGGGAAGGGGGACACTGCAGAAAAACACTGGATAAAAAGCAGCTAAATCATGTGATCGATGGAAAAATTATTTTGATTTCCATGCAATAAGGTTACCATTGATTTTCATATTTATCTTAAAAATTCACATCCCAAACCAACAAGATTAATTTAAATTCATCTCCTCATAGCAAAGTATCTCTACACTAGGATGCACTACACATTTTTAACTCCAATACAGCATAACAGGAAGAAAATAGAAGTGTGGGCCTTTCTATCATGTAGCAATAAGTTTCCATGAAGTTTCAGTTTTTCTCAAAGGTTTTCATACACCTCATTTCCGCAAGGATCAATAAAAGCTTTTTTAAAGCACCCATACACCTTTTGAAAATAGGAATTCAGAAGCTAAATGAAGTAGAAAATGCCTGATCAATGGTGAGAACTGACCTCATAAAACAGACTGCAGAGAAACTGACCCTCAAAAGAGAACCTCCAGGCTTTTATTTGCAAATGATTGCATTTCTTTATTAAATTACTGTGAGTGAATCAGGGTTTCTTATAACTGTATGAGATCAACCTGCAGTCTCTGCAGGATCAAATTAGAACTCCAGCCGCCCAGCTTTGCTAACTCATCCTGATGATGTTGGGCACATTTTCCACGGCGGGTGGCAAAGGGCGTGCTGGTCAGTTCAGACTTGGCTGTACCTGAATGAGTCAATCTCACCTCATCAGGGAATTGAGGAGCTCAGATAGCTTATATGGGAACTCATTCCACCTTTTTTTTCTCGTGACATAATGCTATTTTTTCTGTTTATAAAATTACTACTTGCTCATTACGAATTCATTCATTCAACAAATAATTACTGAATACCTACTATAGGCCAGGCACTGTTCTAGGCATTTAGGGGTACAGCAGTGGACAAAAACTATGGTTCTTGTCTTTGAGGCGCTTACAATCTGGCAAGGGGAGACAGACAATAAACAACTAACCTACTAATATAAGCATCCAAACAGATAGTATGTTAGAAGGTGAGATATGAAATGGAAAATAGAAAACCCTGAACAGGATAAAGAGGATCAAGCGTACCAGGAGCTGGAAAAGTCAGGTTGAAATTTTAAATGCTGTGGCTAAGGGAGCCCATTGGGAAGAATACATTCAACAAAGACTTGAAGATGAAAGGGCTGACCACATAGCTGACTGGGAGAAGAGCATTGTACACAGAGGAAAGAGATAGCACAAAAGTGGTAAATTGGAAACATGCCTGGTGTTTTTGGAATAGCATGGATGAGTGAGCCGTAGGAGATGAGGTAGGAGAGGCAATAGAAACTAGGTCATGCAAGGCCCTATGGGCTACTGTAAACACTTTTGTGCAAAACAGGGAGCTGTTAAGTTTTGACCAGAAGAGTAATGTGACATGCACTATGTTTTAAAATGATCCCTAGTTTTCAGGTGGTGAACATGATGTAATCGACACAGAATTCAAAATATATTATGATGTACATCTGAAAATAAATAAATAAATAAATAAATAAAATGATCCCTTTGTGTGTTGAGAATAGACTGTGATAGGGCAAGGGTAGAAGGAAGGAGACCAGATATAAGATCATCTTCAGAAAGTCCAGTGAGAGAGATGGCAGCTTAGTGTACATAGCAGCAGAGACGGTAAGTAATGACCAGAATCATGATACATTTTGAAAGTGGTGTCAATAGCCTTGGCTTTTGGATCTGATAGAGGGTATGAGAGAAAGAGAGAAGTCAAAAATGGTGTCTAGGTGTTTGGCTTTAGCAAATGGAGGGACGGAGTTGCCACCACTTGAGGCTGGTAGAGCAGCCTTTTGGGATCAGGGCTATCTGACCTATTCTGAATGCACAGATCCATTCTGGAGTTAAGTTCTGGACACCTTGAGTTTGGGATTCTCGTCTGGTTATACTGTGGGCAGTTGATACCTGAGTCTGGATTTTGGAGTAGAAGACTGGTCTGGAGACAGAAATTTGAATACTGATGGTATTTTAAGCCTCCTGAATATAAATTCCTTTAGGTGGACCTTCTGGGTCCAAAGTCTTGCTGGGTCAAAAGCACATTCGAGTGTTTCATATGTACTTCCAATCTTCCCTCTAGAAAGGAGGTACCAATTTAGAATCCCATCAGTAGTGTCTCAGAGAACCATTGGTTCCTGAATATTGTCACTCTTTTTCATCTTTGCCAGTCTGATAGGCAAAAGCTACCTCATGTCATAATTTGCAAGTCAGGAACAATTAGTGAGGTTGGAATTCTTAGTAGCTATTTGCCTTCTCTGAAAATTGCCTATTTATGCCCTTTGTAAAGATTTCATTTTTTGCATCCCCATACACCAGCACAGTGGCTGGTACATAATAAGCACCATAAAAATGATTGGTCAATGAGAAGAACCCTTCTATTAAAAAAGTCTCTTTTTTAAACAACTTTATTGAGGCATATTTTACATATCATAATTCATCCATTTCAAACCTACAATTCAATGATATTTAGGAAATTTGGCAAATTTTGCCACCATCGCCATACAGCAGTTTTAGAACATTTTCATCACCCCAATAAGATCCCTCATGCCCATTTACAGTTAATGCCCATTCCCATTCCAGCCATCACTTTCTATCGCTATAGATCTGCCTTTTCCAGGCGTTTCACATAAATAGAATCATACAACACATGGTCTCTCATGTCTTGCTTCTTAAGAGCAACTCCTTTACGGTAGGTCCTTACTTACCAGACTTTAACTCCTGTAACCTCTCTGCCATTTACACCCTACAAAATCTCGATTCATGCAAATATGCCCCCTTTATGATATCTTTCTCACTTTCCTTCAAATCATACCCAATTATACTGAGGAGATAGCCCTCAAGGCCCTGTTAGCATCTCACCCATCCTTTTCCCTCACATTATTCCAACAAATACCCACCAATCCCTCAAGTTTAGGCTCTGGAGACCCCGACAGCCCCTTTACCTCCAAAAGTTCCTCATGCGACCGCACTTAAGTGGAATAGATGTTCTTTACCATTTGGTCTCCTAATATCTCACTGTCCCAACATCATTATAAACCAACTCTGCTTCAAGAGGAAATCTTTCCTCGTTAATACTAACTAGGCAAAGGTTTTAACACCATGCTAATGTCATAGTATAAAATATGTATTATATGCTAATATATTCATGTTACTCTGCACTCATATCAACTGTTTCATTGTTTATTTCCTCCATGATATTTTTGTCCAGGACAGAATACCAGGATCTACTGGACCCAAAGTCTTTTCTGTACTTCCTTTGCCTGGATCGGTGCTAATGAAGCTTCCCTATGTCCTCTATGCCCTGCTCCCTGGCCAGCCAAAGACACTTATCTCGCATCACAGAGGTCTTTGCTGTGACTCGCTTCTGAAGCTGAAGATAGGCCAGGTCTGAGAAACAAAGCCCAGGGCAGCCAACTCCCTGTGACTTGAGTCTTGCTTAATATCCAACTCTCCAGCTCTACAAGGTGCACTTCCTATGGTAATTCTTGACCTTTCACACATACAGTGTTGCCTTTGCCCCGGCCTTAGAGGAGGCTACTATCCGTGCTCAAGGATAGCTGAATCGTGGGGACATGGTCTAGCCTATGTTCAACTTATTTTCTAACCTCAGGGTCGCCAGCCCCTGAAAAACGTGTCAAAGATGACCCAGGGACTGGGGTCCATATTGCCCCTGGCATAGCTTCCATGCTTCTCCACAGCGAAACTCTCCGGAAGCTATGACAGTAACAACACGCACTTTCCCTTTCTGCCCACGCTACCCCAAAACCAGCCAAATCTGAGAGTTCACAGCCAGCCAGCAATCCTCAAGCCCTCACACGGCACCATTCAAAAGGCAGCCACCCCTTTCCTCTCCTCAGAGGTGATTCCAAAAGAAGGGAGACTCCCGTGGGTCCACGTATCTCACAACGCACATGATGCTACTCACACACTAATTCAAACATTGACGAAATGTCTGTACCCTCTAGTTCCCTCCCCTTTCAAGTGGATCCAGCTCCGTCTTGAAACAATTTCCCAAGCTCATTTCAATCCTTCCAGGGTCTGTTCCATTGGCTTGGCCAGAGCCAGTCCCCACATCGCGCCAAGCCTGGTTTCAGTTATGTCAAAACAGCTTCCATCAAAATAGTGGGCTTCTTTTCCAAATTTCTTTCACTGTTTTGAAGCCAGCAGAGAAAAGATACTTAAGAAATTGCAAAATGACTACCTCCATCACTGTGTTTTGGTTAATGTCATGTTCTGTTCTTCTCCTGAATCTCTTCTAGACAGTGTACTGAGGATTTTTTAAAATCTGATTTTCTTTTTCCTTTCTTCTCAAAGTCTCTCTGGCAAGCATGGTTGGGCTGGACAGACCTCATAGTCTAAAAAGGTTCATGTAGACTGACTTTCTAAGTTTTGCAATCATCCTCCCCAAGCAAAGGGTGCTTCTTAGACACAGGATTTGTTGAATATTTTCCCTGTTGTTCACCCATAGGCATGATCTTCTAGGATTCTTCTTGGTTTGGAGGACTTCAATTATAAGAAAGCCAAATCAACAGAACTCTGGCCTAAAAAAACAAGATAAGCCAAATCCTTACAGCTGTGGAACGATTTTAAAATCTTGGCTTCCAATCAGTGCGCTCTTCATGTATCTGTTGACCAGTTCAAACTGCGACATTGTTGAGTATCTTTGCGGCCCCTGATTCTTAGTTATGTTCAGACAAGGAAAATGCAGAGGCATTTGTGTTTATCTACTGGGATTTTTTAAATAATTGCAAGTGAAGCATTAGAGAAACCTTAAGTTATTGGATGCACACGCATAAACGTTGATATGAAAAATCAAAGCTTGCTTTTAATTGTGTGTTTATATCAGAAGTTCCAAAAACTAACATGAGTTATAATAGATAAGTGGGTCGGGTACCAATATTGATTAAGCTGTAACTCCAGACAGTGCACTGAGTTAACCACACACACATCACCTCATTTCAACCTAAAACAACCCTATTAAGGTGGACATTCGGATCTATCTTGTAAAGATAAGAAAACTGAGGCTTAGAGAGATTGACTTGCCCAAGATCATACAGCTGGTATGGGTGGATGTGGGACTCAAATTTGCATCTGACTGCAAACAAAGCCAGGCAATGACCTTGGGATTCACTGTGGCAAAGCCCCATCCTAACCTTGTTCATTATGACCAGGTCTGGATAAAGGAAAAGGGCTACAACTTCTAACAGCCAAAAGAGGACTCTCCCCACATTAACATCATCAGGGATTCCACTTTAGTGGAATGTGAACACCCAGAATATGTCCCACACCCATAAGAAAAGAGCCTTAGGGCAAACAAGAGGTATTTCCAGGCAGGCCCAGAAAGCAGGTGAGTATTTGGGAGGGGTGAGGCAGTTTCTCAGGGTGTGGGTGGAAGTGGCCAACTGCCCCATTCCAGCTCTCAGCTATGAGCTTAAGAGTCCCCAATAATTCTAGAAAAGTGGAGGCAATACTTGCTTACGTCACCTAGAATCAGAGGACTAAGGAACGAGCCTGGCCCCTCAGCCCGGCCAAGGCCAAACAAAATGACAAAGGACATGCCCGTCCAGCGTTGGCCTCTCCTCTCAGGTGCACCCCGCAGCTTAGCCACCTCGCATCCCTCCCACGGTGGCCCCGCTCCAGACCAGCGCTTCTCAAGCACTACTGGGCACTGGAGACCTCTCCCTCCACAACGAACGACCCCTCCTGACTGTCGGCAATCTGTGCACACCTTCTGACTATAAGCAAGAGGCAACTTAATACCATAGTCATTGTTCCTGTGGCTTCTTGTGGAAGAAAATGTGCTGTCAGGTGCTGACAGGCCAACAGAAATCAGAATAAGGGAGGGGCAGGCAAATCCCTGGGCTACATGGCCAAGAAGTACCACTCAGATACCCCTTCAAGTAAGGACTTGCTGTTCAGCTGGTGAGAAGCCTGTTAGCCAGCTCACGACCTCCAGCTGTCAGCTTCATCAGGGTCCACCTCAGCTTTCAAGTCAAGGTCACACTCTTCCCGGGCCATTCCTGACCCATGGTAAGCAAGGTGGAGAGACTAGGCCTAGCCATTTCCACCTAGTATGGGACTCCTCTCGTGGGCAAGCTCCACTCCAGAGCTCCCTGTTGGCTGACTTTGTCAGGTCGGCAGTGCAGTGTGTGGGCTCCCCCTGCTTTCTCCCTTTTCCTTTCACAGGTGTTATCCCAACAGACATTTTGCACTCTTAGCTCCAACACAGCATCTGCTTCCTGGAGAACCCAGTGTAAGAGAGGGCAACATCATGAGAATAAAAAAATATTTCCCAAGAAGGAGGTGGTGAGAAATAACAGTAGCCAAGAAAAAGGCCAGCCAGGAATGAATAGGACTCAGCTAATCTGGGTACAGAAGCAGCCAGCAGAGCATTCTTGAGAAGTCAAGTTGGATGAATGGTATTCACAAAGATTTCCTTCAAATTTGTTGGCTGGTAGCAGAAAAAACCAACAGGAAAGGGTTCCTTTGGGTTGGGACTCTCTTTACTCAATACCTAAAGAGCTTCACCAAAATTCATCCGAATGGCAACAATTTGGAGCAAAATTATGCTTGGTTGAGGCATCAGCACTGCCACTTGGGCTCTTGGGCAGGACACTTAACCTCAAAGACTAATCAATCCTTCAGTCTTGTCTACCTATGGGGTTGTTGGGAGGGATAAGGGGATAATGCCGAAGCCGGCCAGTTTCCTGCCTGGCACATAGGAAATGCCAATAAATATTAGTTCTTTTCCCTTTCAGAAATTCACTAGGTAATCACAGGTCAACCCATTTAACTTGTCTGTGGCTACCGACCTGGATGGAATCCCTGGAAGGTGAACTGACAGAGGGGAGGGGTCAAAGCTGATTCTGCGGTCAGAATGGGGCAAAGAGAACCACGGGCAAGTCAGAGAAAATGAGTCTCTGGAAGAATCAAGTTCACAGGGGCAGAGTCACAGGGACAGAGAGTCAGAAATCGATTTCAAAACTAAAGATCTGAAAAGGTGGTACAAATGTGCCTTAGACACGGAGGCCTCGTTGGCCCCGAGGCAGGGAGGCATTTTGTGGGTCTCATGGAACTCAGTCATTCTGCCGAGAAAGATGGGGGTATGTGTGTGTGTTGTAGGGGATCAGGTTGGTGCAGGCAATCAGCAGAGTATGTCCAAGTGCAGGCCATATTCTCTGCCAGATAGAGACGAGACAGATGTTTTTCCCTCTTTTTTTGTTGTTGAGGAAGACTAGCCCTGAGCTAACATATGTCGCCAATTTTCCTCTTTCTGCTGAGGAAGATTGGCCCTGAGCTAACATCCATGCCTATCTTCCTCTACTTTATATGTGGGACGCCTGCCACAGCATGGCTTGACATGCGGTGCGTAGGTCTGTACCCGGGATCTGAACCGGCGAACCCTGGGCCCCTTGAGTGGAATGTGTGAACTTAACTGCTGTGCCACTGGGCTGGCCCCACAGATGTCTTTCAAAACACAGACCAACAGTGGCCAGTTGTTTGGCTTCCATGTCCATCTGGCCAGGGTCAGCTCCCGGCTCCCAGCTCCCAGAGCAATTGCAAGCTTTCTGGCCTGACCTGAACTCTGAGGACAATCCCAGAGGTCCTAGAATTGCCCCATGACTCAGGGTGGAGTCTGGGAGGCTGTCCATTCTAATCAAGCTGTGAGATCGACTGACCTCTGAATATTTTGTAAAATATGTGGCTTGCTCACACTGATACAAGCAACTGCCACGAATAAATCAGATGCACGTGTGTACAAGCAGAGACACTGCCTGTCCCAGCATCCACTCCTCTCTGACCTACCTTTCTCCATTTATCACCAATCTGTGGACAACAACCCTCCATTCTGGTTCAGCTGCCTCCTTTATAAGGGCCTCTTTCACTTTTCTGAGGCAGGAGTTTCAAAAGCCCCATTGTTTTAATATTAAATGTGTCAACATACTATAATGCCTTTAGATAGTAGAACATTATGATAGTTTTTTTTTTTCCAGGAAGATTAGCCCTGAGCTAACATCTGCTGCCAATCCTCCTCTTTTTGCTGAGGAAGACTGGCTCTAAGCTAACATTTGTGCCCATCTTCCTCTATTTTATATGGGACGTCTGCCACAGCGTGGCTTGATAAGCAGTGCATAGGTCCGCACCTGGGATCAGAACTGGCGAACCCTGGGGCTGCCAAAGCGGAACATGCGAACTTAACCACTTGGCCACTGGGCCGGCCCCTATGATAGTTTTTCAAATGTCTAGAGAAGGTCTTTACAGACAAACGAATTCAACTCTGGGGGAAAACACTCCCAGCACGAACAGCCAGCTCCTCTGCTTTTGTACGAGGTGCAAGCAAGTGTGGGTATTTGAGTCACAAGCATGTTTTAGAATATTAGGAACTCCCTTCATTACCAAGTGTTCTCAACAGGAAATAGCTGGCAGACGGTGCACACTGCCCTTGGAACCCGCCTACTTGGAGCAAACGGAAAACATCCAAAAACAAGATCAGAGCCATGGGCTGCCTAGAAAAACAAACACCCTAAAAAGTTATTTCTTGAACTGCACACCAGGAAGAGTGCAATCTGGAAGGGAGGAGAAACAAAAGTATTGACCAGAGGACCTTCTCAAATCCCTGGGGAAAAAAAAAACACACGAGAATTTTCCATTGTTCTATTTAGACTCAAATATTTCTCACAGATAAAGGGGCATCTTGTTCTAGCTCCCCACACTGGCGAGCAGACCACACCCATTGTTCACACCGATGGGAGCTTTATGAGGATGGCAGCAATCCTGGCTCAGGGGTCAGGGGACCCAGTTCACCAGATACTTACAGGGCTCGCTGTGGGCTGTAAGACCCGACACGGTATTGTCAAGAACAGAGCAACGCTCAGTAACTAGGGAATTTTTTTGTTCTTGTTAACACTTTGCATCCTGAGTTCTCTTCAGAGATTTCCTCCTAAGGAAACTTGCTGCAATCGTTTAAAATTAGCTCTTATGGCCTGAGAGTATCAAAATGCGATTTATTTATTTACCCTCCCCGTCCAGCTTCCTCAAAGGATTTACATATTGGCACCACTTGTGCTCAAAAGGGCCAGCTTCCAGTACTTTGGCTTTGAGGAAAAGGAGATGGTCCCAGATATGACTTACAGGAAAGAAAAGTTCAGTTTGACAAGGCAGATCTGTGGAAAATTTCCATATTGCTGCTTCTTAAAGAACTGAAAAGCAGACTTCTTTAAATTATCAGGCACAAAGTTTATAAAGACCAGTTTCATAGGAAACGTCCTCAAAAACTATAAACAAATATGTGACTAAGTCCAAAGAGGGCTCTCATGGATCCTCTCAAATGGTTGACATTCCAGATGGAAGAGTCTACAGAGAAGAAAATGTCTGTTTTTGAAGTTTCGATGTCCCAGTTCTCTTTCTCTCTGGGGCAGAGATGAGAGATAGAAGGAAAAAAGGAAAAAACAAGCAACTGAGAAAGAACAAATGAGTTTTCAGATTTCATTCTTAAGTCCCAATAGGATCAATTAACGAAGCCGTATTCTAAACGCCTCAGATTTCAAGACAACACGAAGACATCCCCTCAGACAACACGGAATCCAGCACAGATCCTCCCAGCTCCCACGGTGGAGGCTGAAGACAGAAAACACACAGGCACCTCCCGGCCCCCACGCCCAAAGGGGGAGGGCCCGGTGAGGCATTCAACACCAGACCCAGAGGGAGTCAGGCCGTGCCCAGGAGCAGACTTTCTCTGAAAATTAGGAGATGATATAAAGAGAATACAGTTCAAAAATTAAGGGCTGGCATTGGGCTCAGTGCTGACAAAGCAGTGAATAACGCAGCTGACCCCTGACCTCATAGATTTCATAGTTAGCCTCTAATTAATTTTAAAAATTAATGTGTCAGTTACATCATGAATGATATAAACTATTTTACTGAAATGAAATTATATACAAAATGATAAATACTAAGTAAAATTTACTAGCTATTAGGTAAATATTTAATAAAATAAAAATATTAATATATAAAATAAAAAATACATAATATGAGTTTATATTCTATGAATTTTAAAATGGTATTAATTCTACGAAGAATGTTCCAACAGAAGCACAGCTTACTTCAGAAGCTTCTAAGAGAGACTGGCCGCCTTTGGGGGTGGATGTTGACAGGCAAGCTTTTCCTCAGGAAGCTCCAGGGATCTGAGTCCAGCAGACGTTAGCTAGGCTGGGAGGAGGTGGAGGCGCAGGGTCTGGATGGAAGGGAGAGGAGGGAGGGTCCAGATAGAGGTTAAGACCATGTCTGAGGCCCTGGCCAAGAGTTTGACTATGAATTCTAATCTGCCTCAGACTGGAGATGCAATAGTGGAAAGCCTCTGGGTTGAACAGCGTCCCTCCAAAAATTCATGTCCACCTAGAACCTTAGAATGTGACCTTATTCGGAAATCAGGTCTTCGCGGACATTACTTAAGGAGTGAGATGAGATCATATTGGTTCAGGCTGGACCCTAAATCCAATGAGAGTGTCCTTGTTAGAGACAGAAAAGAACTTACAGAGACACAGAGAAGGCGATGAGGTACAGATGGAGGTAGAGACTGGAGTGACACGGCTACACGCCAAGAAATGCCAGGATTACCGATAGCGACTGGAAGCTGAGAGAGAGGCAGGGGACGCCTTCTCCCTCAGGACCCCAAGACCCGTGAGAAACTAAGTTTCTACTGTTTTAAGCCATCGAATTTGCGGTACTTACATAGAGAAAAATTACCCATGTGATACCTATGGTATCAAGAATAGAAAAAAATCCTGCCATTTTAATTCTTGGATGTTTAGAATTTTGCTTTGAATTGTATAAAATGTCTTGGTTTTTAAAATTATGATGTTTGCTATCTAGATGACAAGATGACAGATTTCCAGCTGTAACTTGTAATCACTTCTCCTCAAACAATACATTGCAGGGGTGAATAGTCTTTATTCCAATAAATAGCAGCTAGATTGGATAGAACGAAAGACAGCTGTTATGTATGAATTTTGATCAGATGAATGTAACTTAAAGATCTAGTGAAGATCATCTTGGGGAGAATCATCACTGTTATGTTCCTAGCTAATTTGAATCACCAGTGTCCCCTCTGCTTCTTGTCTTCCATGACTCATTAAAGGCACGGCAAACAAGGATATTACCAAGCAGGGGAAACGATTTAGCACCATATAATGGGCAAAACCACTATGGCAGCTGGAGCTGATCTTCTGTGAGATGAACTGGGTATCTGAATCTTAAGAACAACAACCGTTTCCCGTTCAGTACCTGCTTCAAGATTCTCAAACCATTTCAGAGGGAAAATGTTCAAAAACTTGTTTTATTTTCTCATGAAAAGATGTTCAACATCACTAATCATTAGGGAAATGCAAATCAAAACTACACTGAGATATCACCTTATACGTGTTAGAATGGCTATAATTACCAAGACAAAAAAATAACAAATACTGGACAGGATGTGGAGAAAAGGGAACCCTCGTACACTGCTGGTGGGAATGCAAACTAGTGCAGTCACTATGGAAAATAGTATGGAGATTCCTCAAAAAATTAAGAATAGAAATACCATGTGAGGGGCGGGCTCAGTGGCACAGCGGTTAAGTGCGCACATTCCGCTTCTCGACGGCTCTGAGTCTGCCGGTTCGGATCCCGGGTGCAGACATGGCACCGCTTAGCAAATGCCATGCTGTAGTAGGCATCCCACATATAAAGTAGAGGAAGATGGGCATGGATGTTAGCTCAGGGCCAGTCTTCCTCTGAAAAAAGAGGAGGATTGGCACTAGTTAGCTCAAGCCTAATCTTCCTCAAGAAAAAAAAAAAAGGACTCATGCACCCCTATGTTCATAGCAGCATTATTCACAATAGCCAAGACGTGGAAGCAACCCAACTGCCATAGACTGATAAATGGATAAAGAAGATCTTGGGTGTGTGTGTGTTCGTGCGTGTGTGTATGTGTATGTGTGTGTATACATATATATACACACACACACACATATATATAACGGAATACTACTCAGCCATAAAAAAGACAAAATTGTCCCATTCGTAACAACATGGATGGACCTTGAGGGTCTGATTTTAAGTGAGATAAACCAGACAGAGAAAGACAAACACTGGATGATTTCACTCATTTGTAGAAGATAAACAAACACATGGACAAAGAGAACAGATTAGTGGTTACCAGAGGGAAAGGAGGTTCAGGAGTGGACATAAAGGGTAAAGGGGCACAGATACATGGCAACTGACAATAAGGTACAACTGAAATTTCACAATGTTATAAACTATTATGACCTCAATAGTATAAAAAAATTATTTTCTTTTCTGATTTTCAGCAATACATTTGAAGCTGACTCCATGAACACCTTTAACAACATGAACGTCAGGAATGCCTTTGCCAACTCTTGGTAACTTC
This sequence comes from Equus caballus, assembly GCF_041296265.1. Lineage (NCBI taxonomy): Eukaryota > Metazoa > Chordata > Mammalia > Perissodactyla > Equidae > Equus > Equus caballus. The sequence continues at coordinate 47,128,350 of NC_091704.1, forward strand.
CCAGTCGCAGGTTTGTGTCGTGCGACCTCCTGGCCAAGGGCAGGATCTCGTGGTACAGCGAGCTTCAGTGTACCACAGTGAATTCAGCGATTTCCTCCTGGGTCAGAGCCAACGGGCATTAGCTGTGCTGTCCTTTCAGCCTCTCTCGTCACTAAACAGACCCAATAAAGACGTCACCATGTATTATCCATGCTTCACACAGGTTTCTAAAGGATCCTAAACTTTGGGATGGACTCCATTTCCTCTTTGTCCTTTCTCCTGCAGCATCTGACAGGTTATCAGAGCGCAGGCTCTAACTTGGAAGTAGCTCCTTCCTTTTCCTAGAGCATTAGAAACGGACCGCCATCTTGTCATCCAAGCATCGACAGACATGTTACATAACAGAATTAACGACTTTAGTCATGGGCATTGTTCAGAGCTCACCTAAAAGTTCTTGTGAAGGGAGGAGTGTCCTCCTAAGACATGCCTTCCTTTCTAAGGGGTGCCTTCATCTAACAAGGCTATTTTCTCTTCCTTCTACAATTAGGTTTGGATTTGCTACTCACAGCCTCATACATAGAGGAGAGTAGGAGGAAAGGTCAAGAGACTAGCATTAGGCAAAGCGTATCAGTCGAGGGATAAAGACCAGTCAGAACTGCTGGGATTACACATTAGACAGGCAGGGTTAGTACCTTTACTGCTGCTATTAGTACTACCTTACTTTGGTATAAGTCTTCATACTTACACTATAAACCCTATTCTATGGAAGCCACTAGTAGCAGTATCATCACTATCTGGCCACTACAGACTTGTTAGGTGAGTAAGGAAGACGTGCTTGTCACCAGGCTATAAGCGATACAATTTAGGAATAGAGGTGAAGGAGCCTCGCGGAGCCCATCCAGACTCCTGCTCCAGAGCTCCTTCCTCGCTGTGGAGAGACGGACAAGACATGGTACAGCTGCTGCTTTAGGAACTAGCTGGACTCTGGCCAGGAAGACCTTCCAGAATTCTCCCCGTGCCACAGGAAGGGTGTGATGTTCACTGGAGAACAGGCTGAGTCAGACCTAGCAGCCTATTGGACAGAAGGCAGGCTTTAGATCCTGCTGACCCAGGTTTGAATCCAGGTTCTGTCACTTACCAGTTGTGTGACCTTAAAGCAAATGATGTTCTTTTTTTTTCTTTTTTGCCTCAGCTTCCTCATCTGAAATGGGTTGCTATGAGAATTATATGATATTTAGATGTAAAGCATGAGGCATACAATTTCAGTACTTGAAAAATGTTCACAGCGACTACATCCAAGCCTGCTGGGCTACATATGGAGAGAAGTCAACCACTACATACAAAAATCCAAACTGGCGAAGGGAAGGCATGAAGACCCACACGGTGAAGATGAAAATGCTGAGAAACTGAATCCCAGCCCCTGGGCTCTGGCCCACATGCTCAGGGAATGTCAATTCCCCTGCAGCCCCAGGGGAGGCTGTCTACCTCCCAAGTAAGACAACTTTCTCACTTGGCATTCTAGAACATCTAGATTTGCATATGAATCACCCTAAGCTCAGAGCATGGGCTCAGCTAGAAAGAGGCCTATTTCAAAGAAGCAGGAGGACAGGGGAAGTTTCTGTAGAAGAAGTAGAAATGTCTGTCTACCACCGTTGGGCTCCTTGCTCCACCCCTTCTGGACCCCTGCAAAGGCGGGTCCTCTATGGAAGTTCCACAGGGCACAGGTCTTGGGCATCCTCCAGTGCCTGGCCCTCAGACATTACACTCAACTTGGCACTTGACCAAACTTTTACAAACCGCTCCTTAATGGTTTTTGAGTGTATGTCATGTCGATCAAAAAGACCGTGTCCACCTTAAATCAGGCTTATGGCCCTTTTTCAACCTCTTGTCCCTGCCTCCCTCACATCCCCCCCCAGAGTGGAATGTATTCCTTGGCTCACTGTAAGCCAAAAGTCACAATGCATTTAATAACAGAATTGAATCCTTTACCCTCTGCATTCAGCAGTGATGAGGAGTGGTCGAAAATGCATTCAGAGTATCAACAACAAGGCAATGGTTTTCAAAACATAAGAGAATGTTACAAAAATACACTTAGACATGGAGCCACATTTTCTAAACGTGAATCACTGTAAGTGAGGAAAGGGGTTTAAAAATAGTAATAGCTGCTATAATTTATATGCCTGTTCACCATGGTCCTCATGCTGTGGAAAGCACATTGAGAAAATTATGCGATTTGAGAATACATTCTTGAAAAAACTCATACGGTGGAGAAGAATATTGACTAAAATGTGAAAGTCACTCCTTCATATCACCCCCAAACCATTCCCATAACATGACCTTCAACTTTCATCTTTGGTGTATTCTCATGCAGAAATCTGGTGGATCTTCTTCTCTTTTATGACTTCCTGCATTTATAGTCTTACTGAAGAAGGCTTCCCCACCCTAGATAATAATAATAGTCTCCTATTTTCTTCTAACACTTTCATAGATTTCACTTTTATGTTGAGCTCTTCTTTATCCCATCTGGAATTTATTTATTTTAAGGTAGGATAGAACTTTACACTTCTCTATAAAGTTTTAGCTAATTATTTCAATAAAACTCACTAAACAGACTGTCGTTTATCCTCCAGTTTTGAAATGTTTCCTTTCCATACACCAAATTTCCTGACATAGATGGGTCTATTTGGGATTCCCTATTCTGTTCCACTGGTCTATTTGCCAATTCCTGTGCCACATTGTTTTAATTATTATAGCTTTAAGGTATAGTTTGCTGTCTAGTGAGAGAGAACACACCCCTCCTCATTGTTCTTATTTTTCCAAAAGTTTCTTAGCTATTCACTCACTTTCCCCACATCCAGACGAGTTTTAGTTAATCTGCTCAAGTTCCAAATAATTCTTTTCAGATTTTGAAGGAAACTGCATGTATTTAAAGGTAGGAAAGGAAGAAGAAAAAATCTAGTATCCTTAAAGGATTGTCTGCAGAGCCCATTTACTAGGTACAAGAACTGTGGCTGCAGATACATAATCTGAGCAACTGTTCTTCAGCTAAGGATGCAATAAGCTAAGACCGTCTCCATTAAAAAGCAAACAACGAACTCACCTCGCCAACCCTAGTGATCACTTTCGAATCTTTAGAGTAAATCGCCATATCCTAATCAGCATCCCACAAGTTTTCAATTGAGGTTATGAAATCTAAGAAGGGTTTCTTTAAAAGTTATTTGTACCAAATCATAAATCAAAGGTACACAGAGGTTACAAATTCAGACGTTCCCATCACATAATTATTTCAAATCACTCTCTCCCTTCTCCATTTGAACCTGAATTTCAGAGTGCAGTGTTCATGAGATAACTCTATCTCTTGGCATAGACAGCTCAAAATTATTACCATAGACATTTAGTGGAACAAGTCCAATTTTAAACTGAAAACAGTACTTTAAAAGACTTCTAAATTTTGGCATCCCTGTTTATACAATAATTATCATTCAATAAAAAAGTCATAATATTAAAACAGTGACAGATTTCTTTTTAGAGATTCTTGACCAGATCTTTCCTTAAAAAGAAAAAGACGAACAAAAACCAAAGAATAAGAAGGGTTTAAGTTTGTTTCAAAGTGTAATAGGAGACAGAGACAAAATCAGTATTCAAAATGGACAAAAATCTAGTGCCAATGCTTGCGGGCAAAGAAAAAGAAAACATACATACTCTGTCTAAATACTCTACTTTTCATATTTTTTCCATGCTTCAGGAGACATCATAAAAGTAACAATCTAGCATGACTGAAGTGCAGAGATCACACACAAGACCAACAATCTCTCTGTCCAATAGACTGTTTGGCTGAGAAAAGGGACACAAAACCTCTCTTCCATGAGACATTACGCAGACCTCTATCTGATATAACAGCACTTTCAAGGAGTGAATGGATAAACCAACTGTTGCACATCTATACAATGGACTGCTACTCAGCAATGAAAAGGAACGGACTATTGAGGCATGTCATGGATGAATCTCACATACATTATGCTAAGTGAAAGAAGCTAGACTTAAATGGCTACCCACTGTATGATTCCACTTATATGACATTCTGGAAAAGGCAAAACAATAGGAACAGAGAAGATATCGGTGGTTGCCAGAAGCTGGGGGTGAGAAGAGGGTTTGACTGCAAGTGGCCCTTTTTAGGGTGATGGAACGGTTCTCCACCTTGAATGTGGTGGTAATTCACATGGCTTGTGTTTGTCAGAATTTATAGTCTGGTACTAGAAAGTCTTCCTTTTGTTTCTTTCTTATGTTAGCATAATGTCTCAATTTTGTTCTTTAAGTATACTTCATTTAATCTTTTCTTCTGGAATTGGGGAAAATTCATTATGCTAAAGGGTGTAAGCAAATTATACCTCAATAAACTTGACATTCTCATTATCATCATCATAAATACTCTTGAAAACCAAACAAACTCCCCATACCATCTTCCTTCCATCAAGAACATGCAAGGTATTTATTTGCTTACGTAGGAAGGACACACTTAACGGAAGTGAAGTGTACAAAACTAAGTCTTCCTTGCCAGTGTGCGCTCTTCATTTTTCCAGCCATCTAGAACACATCTTCTCAGTCCTTCCACAGAGCAATGCAGATGTTCTCTCAAGTGAACCAAGGTAACCGTATAAAATGCTGGTGCCAGGATGGTTGTCCTACACTCCTGGATCAGAATCTGATGCCATGGGATATTTTAACAAGTCTCACATTGCTTTAGTCCAAACCTATGGGTTTTCACAGACAGTCAAGTTAATTCTATGACAATCAACTAAAGGCACTGCAATATTTGACCGCATTAAGTATACTGTGCACATCAAAGGAGGTGATAATCCTGTTCTGGATAAGACTGTGTGTAAAGAATTTGATTCAGTCCAGGCAACAACATTTTTAAATGGCAACTCTGTCTTATGATGGGTAGCTGAAGAGACTAAGGGTGCTTAGCCCAGAGAAGATACTAGAGGGGGCTTGGCACGGGGGTGGGGTGGGATTGAGAGGGATATAATGGTTTTACACACAAATATCTGAATGGTTCTAGGAAAAAAGGGGTAGACTACTGCAGGGTGGCACAGGATATTGGGTTAGTATGAATGAGAAAAAGATACAGAGTGGAAGGTATTTGGCTTTCTAAGAAAAACTTTTCGAACACCTGGTGCTATCCGATGATGGGATGGCTGCCTTCTGAGGGAGGGAGGCCACCAGGGATGCTGCAGGCAAGGTTTGAGATTTGGCGGGAGGCAGGGTGAAAAGACATACTTGAAGAGAAACGACCAAGAGTAAGCCAATCACACTGAGCTTGCTGGTCTACCAGCTATGCCACATCCGAGAGGATGGGGCACCGGTGGAAGGCAGAGAAGGAAGAGAGAAAACGCAGGAAAAGAGAAAGATGTGGACACATGGAAAGATGGCAGAGAAAGAGGAGAGAGACTTCTCCGACTCATTTTGCCTGCGTGGTAAAGGAGATGTACATTTGCGGGGTCATCCAGCATCTGATCATCCTTTAGATTTGGACGGTGGTGGAGAAGGGACATTTATTCTCTGTCCCCACTCCCAGGCCCCAGTCCACAGGCACATGACTTGGATGTGACCCACTGGAGGCTCTTGCCTGACTCTGGATCATGAGGAAGTGATGCAAAGACAAAGGAACAGATAAAGGCTAGTCACAGGAGTCTGGTGATGGTGGTGGTGGCAGTCGTGGTGTCCTAAGCGGATTGTTCCTGTGCTGTGACCTTGGATGTGTTCTTGGCCACTTGGTTCTTGCTCATTCGCGCCCAGACATCATCGCTTCTGCTGGCTCGTGTGAGCTACCCAATATTCCGTCACTATTTCTTTATGTTTAAATTTGTTTTCTGCTTAAATGAGCCAGAATTGGTCTCTGGTGCTTGCAACCTCAAAACCCTAACTATTAGGATCACAGGGATTGGGGAAAGAGAGTTTTAAGAGCTATTTTACGTCGTTCATATGTCATATATGAAGACGAAATTCTTAAAAAAATTACATGGTTCCTAACATTGGTTGCATTGGGAGAACATTTTGGAGAAAAAATTAGGTTCTCTACTCTACCTTTACCCCACCCCTAACTGCTTCCAAGATTGTGAAATACTAATCAGGGCCAGAGGGTGATGGTGGTAGAAGCCAGGAGGACATTTTTCTCCCCCAAAATTTTCCAGGTAATTCTAATGCAGACTCTTAGCAGTCTGGCATTTGGGTTCCGAAGCAAACAAAAATGACTTCAACCATTTAATACAATTTGTCTGTATTACTAAAGTCTTTTCAATCTCCTCTTTTTCAGACCAAATCTGACCAACTCACAAGTGTCTACAGGGTGAGTCTCACCTGCCACTCTTCTTGTTAGCACATAGCTCCTCCCACAAAACCGCAAGCCCTGCTCACCCTGGTACCCGGCTCACCGGTCTCTACCCGGTACTTTCACCCCCTGGGACTATACTTCCCACCCTCTCTGCCTACACAGACCCTATTTATGCTTTAAGCTCCAATTTAAGAACAGCCTCTTTCATGAGCTCTTTCCCATCCATTCCAACCTAGGACTTTTCATAGAATAGTATGATCTCAGAGCTGGAATGGTTTTCTAGTAAGCACATGCCATCTATGTCATATCATTAAATCATAGATCCCTTTCATTAGAATTAATTTCTGATATTTAATTCAATTTTCATTGTATTTATGCCTGGTCTCTCCAAGTCTGTAAGCTTTCTTTAAGCAATTCTACGTAGTTGGTGCTTAATATCATTAAGGTTAACTACCACAGACTGAGTCCCCTCATTTTTAAACAGTGTCATTTGTTAGGGAGAAAAATAAAGCTTTACCCATTCTTGAGATGACTCTCTGTTGGAACAGTTGCAGAAACTCTTTACAGATATTAAAATCTGTCTGGTTCTTAATCTAGTCTGGAACACAAGGTCGAAAACCCCGCCATTCTCAAAATGACACATCTTGAAGCATTTTCACCACCCAGAGCAGCAAGAGAGGCATGAAAGACAGTCCTTGAGCAGTCCTCTGAGCAGACAGAAAAACATCCTGTGACTTACATGTACCAACTCACTCACCCAAACAATTCCTGGCTCTGGAGCACAGCTGGAAAGGAGCCATTAAAGGACAGAGGGTGTGAAATGATTCACTAATGGGCCATTAGAGCTACTTTAATCAGGAAATTCAGAAGTGATATATTTCTATGGGAATCCTGATCCCTCCTCTCCCACTCCCTGTCCCTCCCCCCCCGACCCCCGCAAAGCAAGCCCTTCATTGGATTATAATAGAATCAAGTATTTCTTCTAGCTGGAAGGATTGTATTTGGAGCCACTTAGCAGAAATGTAAAGTCTTTGGGGGTAATATAATAATACTGGTAATGATGAGACCACCTTAAGATTACATAATGCTTTGTAGTTTTTTTCCCCAAAGCCCTTCACATACGTTGTTTTGTTTGATTTTCACAACAACTTTGTAATGGAGGTAGCACAGATAGAATTATCCTCATCCTACAGATGGGGAAGTTGAGGCGTTGAAGGATGGAGTGGTCTAATGAAGGGGTGGGGCCCTGGCATCCTGGGGGCCTCAACCTGTCAGCCGTGGAAGCATCAGGATGGCTGGTGTCACTCACATTTTAGTGCTAGAGCTGGGGACCACATCTGGGTTAAATTTGGTCTGGCACCCCACATATATGGGCATTCAATTATTGGTCTAATGTGACACCCCAGAAACAAGGCTCCTGAGGCTGAGAAACAGAGGGTCGAATCAAGGAGTAGAGAGTCTGTGTTGGGTGTGGTCTTGTACACAAACCTAGATGGCACCCCTGATGCCTGCCAGTCAGCCAGTTCATGCACAAAGCCTGTTTCCTCATATAAAATGCAGGCTCTGGGTCTGGGATAACGGGCCTACAGCAGTGGTTTCTAAACTTGGCTGATTATAAGAATAACCTGGGGGGCGTTTTATTTGAAGAAGAGGAAATGAGAGATTGCTTTGTAAGATAATACATGTTCGCCACATACAAGATTTAAGCGAAAAAGAAAAGTATAAATAAGAAACAAAAGAGGTCTCCAGGGGCCGGCCCTGTGGCTGAGTGGTTAAGTTCGCACGCTCTGCTTCGGTGGCCCAGGGTTTCGCTGGTTCGGATCCTGAGCGCGGACATGGCACCACTCACCAAGCCAGGCTGAGGCGATGTCCCACATGCCACAACTAGAAGGACCCACAACTAAGAACATATAACTATGTACGGGGGGGCTTTGTGGAGAAAAAAGGAAAAATAAAATCTTAAGAAAAAAAAAAAGAGGTCTCCAATCACCATTACTCATTGGGACAACAGTGACAAAACATTGTGTAACAGGTGGCCACCATCTTGGGGATTCTTCTACTCCTGTGTAATGTTTTACAAGCACAAATCTAGACCCTCACCCAGAACTAGGGGTTGGGGCCCGGAAATCTGTATTTTATAAACGCCTCTTGTGATACATCCAGGTTCATGGGATGGCTTTTGGAAACCAGGGGCGTTGATGATCAACAGAGAGTATTCTTGTGGAGATAGGTATAAAATAGCATGTTTTTTAGTGAGAACTTTCCCAGTCACAAGGTGCCGCCTGTGGTTCTTTGAGGCTGGGGTGACAATTCTTAGGGCTACAGGGAATTGGCCCCAACCGTAGAAATAGTAAGAAAGAGTTAAAAGAAAATAAAAGCTAAGAAAGAGAGTCGAAATAGTAAGAGTCACCCCGTACTGGCTGTGCACCTGCAGAGGTCCCACCTGCCCCATCCACACACACACACGCCTCCCCAGAGATGATCCCTGAATGAGTGGGTGGGTGGGCAGGGAGACCCAGGAAACACCTGGATCCAGTCCAGGGGAGCAGAGGCAGTCTCTGGCAGGCAGGCCTGGAGATCCAGAAGCTGAGGCAGAACAGCTGGTGGGTCATCACATTGGAGGAGAGAACGAGGGAAAAGAAAACAAGGTGAGGGAGGGAGTGGTCTTAAGGGAACTAGTCAAGGCGTGCCCAAAGACTGAGGGGATTTTCATGTCATTATTCAGCCTTACACAGCACAGAGAACAGTGGGTCAGGCCCTTGGACTTATTCCATATTAACTCCTCATACTCAACTACCTCTCCTGGGAAGACAGGGCTAAGGTGGTAGAAACAAACAACAATCCAAGATGGCAGTGACATATTTGGTCACTGGAAGCATCCTTCCTTCACTAGGAATTAATAAACTGGGTTTTGGATGCTAGTCTCTTGGGAGTTTGATGAGCAGGAGTCAGGCTCCAGGCAGCCAATAACCCCCAGTATGTAAACAAAATTGGATTTGCGGACCTCTGCAGCCACCCTGTGAGGCCACCAGCTGGCCACGTGACATAAGTGGTTTGACCAAGGCCAGCAGCACACTTTAGGAGACAGCAGGTCAGGACTGGGGGCTCCGGGGTTATTAAAGAAAGCTGCTTGGGCCACGGAAGTCCACTGACGTTTTTCCCCTCATCCTCTGGCAAAGGACCTTTCTCTAATTTGCAAATGTCTATGAAAATCTTACAAAGATACACAACTTGTATCATCTAATTACACACTTAATAAATCACCCAAGGGGGAAGAAGAAAGCCATACACGATGTTCCTCAGAGCAGAGCATATGGTCGCCACACACGTACGGCAATCAGATGGTAATGCTGCCCTCTTCCCGAGAGGCCGAGGAAATGGGCTGCAGGCAGGCAGGCAGCTGCAGCCGGCTGGACCCAGTTCACCTGGCGCACACCTGGCCCCATGCGCTCAGGACACGGCCCCTCACAGGGCCGCAGCTGCAGCAGCTTCCCAGGCAAGGCTTTCCCACGACCCAGCCACCCGAAAGACACGCATCTGCCATGGCACCCTTTACCTTGGCAACCTCTCCCGGGCCTGTGCCTCCACTGCGTTCACATCCCAGCCTGGCAGTTACTCTGGGCTCCAAAAGACTGAACACAGGACACTTCAAAGGGTGTAAAGTTTGTCTTTTGTGATTCGTCCACTTTCCCTCTCCTGGGACATCTCTTCCCACAACCAAGAGTTACAATAGTTAAGCTATTACCCTCAAGTGAGATTGACTAAAATGATTGAAGTGAGTTTGGAAGCCACAGGCCTGTATTTGGATTGCTGTGGGCTGCAGTGTGGCTATTCTGAATTTGTTGGAAAGGCGGACATCTCAGGCCCCACTCCAGACGTACTGCATAAGAATCTGCATTTGATCACGCTCCCCAGGTGCCTCATGGGTTAGAACACACCCTCCCGCCCTGGGTTAATGAAGATCTACATAATATCAAATGGTAGCCTTTAAGACACGGCTTCTTCCTTTCTCTTTTTTTTCACATTTTTATACCATGGATCTCTCTGGCTCTATTATAAAGTCTCAAAAGCATAATATTTTTAAATGCATAAAACACCTAGGATTACAAACAAAACTAATTATGTTGAAGTACAATATCGTAAATATTTAAAAATGTATAATATTATAACCTATGTGCTTCTTTATTAACACATTAAATAAGAAAATCTAACGGCAAGTTTATTAACTGATACATTTTCAAAGTAGTAATGAGTGTGATACTGGAAGACATCTGCTACAAATAATATGTATCATTTCTACTGGGGACAGAGACACGAGGACTGCTAATATTATGGTGCTTTGTTTCCTAAATCCATTATTGAAGGAAATACTAAATTTGAGCTATAGTGTAGTGACAATAAACATTTTCTTCCCTTGCAGGTTCATGGCTCCGCTGAAATCTATTAATAGACTCTAGGTTAAGAGGAAGCAATGCTTGGGGATCTTATGTAAAAGGAGTATAGAGAATGCTATGCCCCGTATTTGTCTCTTTCTCTGTCTGTCTGATCTAAGTTTGAGTGCGAGCTGCCCAAATTGCTTCCTTCTCTGATAGCTACTGCATTTGCCTTCTTGGCTTCTGTCAGTTGGCTTCTCCATGAATTCCTACCACAAAACTCAGCCCTTAGATGTTGAATAAGTACTTCTGATCAAATCCTTCGGGTTGGGGTCTAAATATTTCTGAAACAGACATGCCAGGCTACATTCTGAGTACCATTACACAGAGTAACTAAAATAATGCCATTTCATAGGAAGTTGCCTTCTCCATCTGCATAGGTCCTTCCACACGAGTGTGGATTTAATATAAATTACTGACATTGAGTTCTGAAACATTCCCCCTGCTCTGCCAGAGAGCCTGGGGTAGGCTCCGTGTCTCTTGGATCATAAGCACCTTTTCAGGGTAGTGTTCTTGCCAAGAAAAGGAACACTTCCCACAGCCATGTCAACTGTGGTTCTCAAAGTAAGATCCATTTTCAGAAAAAGCCAAAATCGATTTGTCTCTGAATTTCAAAACTGTACATCCAAGGCATCTACACCACTCTGCAGGCTCTTTTCTCCTCACACTAACCAAAATGCCATGAAAGCAAAATGGAACTGAACACATCAGCCTTGGGGAGTTCAGCTGACACTTGGTTTGAACTCTCACGGAAAAGTTTCTACTATACAGTGAGGCACTTCCCTAACAAAAACTCATGTGAGCGTGTTTGGACCATGCTTACAAAAGAGAAGACAGACCTACAAATTTGAGACAGTCTTACATAAAGGTTTTTGCTCAAAAATAGCCATGTCTCCAGGTCCGTGTGAGCAGCATGAATTAATTTCAGCTTGCAACCTTTCTCCCTAACACACACAAAATAGTCACTCACACTTAGCTTTTCTTTACATTGGTTTACACACTTGGAAAAGATTTCTAAGCCTTGCATTTTGAACATCCTATGATGAGTTAGTGGCATTATCCTTACCTAGTTCTCCAACTATCCTAGTTAAGGGGTTAGTAATCTAAGATATGGTCTATAAGAAAGAAAATAGGCTGGAAACAGAGGAAACCTCAGATTTGAGGGTCAACCTGTGGATAACAAGAACCTATCATAGTAAATCATATCAGAGTAAAATTAATTTTAAAAACCAGCACTGTCATAGGGTCCAGGAAGGCGACAATTTGCGAGGTTTGCTATCTGAGCTTCGAGACTGCTTAGGTTTTAGAGCCTATCAGAGGTTGCTCCTGGAGCAGAGGAAGAACCCACAGAAAAAAAGACTAAAACTGACAGCAGATTCTCTCCCCTTTCTGAAATCCCAATGGCAACAAATGGAGTTAATTAAGCCACCGGAAGACTATAGAGATGACTAATGTTTCTCCTAGCGAGGGCTCCAAATAACTAACTCCACTCGCTTTTAAGATGAGGTGTTAAATTTCTGTTACCATAAGTAACTCATTAAGGATGTCTAATTAGTTATAGACATAAGAATGTCTAATGCCTCCGCATTATGAAAACAGCGGGATTTCCACCACACAAAATTTGGGCTGGCCACTGGGACCCCAACAAGACCCACACGCACCAAGATGTCCCCAGGTCCATTTCTCAGTTCCAGCGTCCCATTCTCTTTTAACATTCTTTGACTCACTTGAGGCAGAAACTGAAGTCACGCAAGTTCTAGCCTGTAAAAAGGATTGTGCAAAGGACTCAGCTTCACAAACCCAAACTGCACCCTTCCATTTCTGCCACCTTCCTCCCTGCAGCACTTAGAGGTAATTTTCTGTTCCCCCTCCAGGTCTTTATTGCTCCCCCGCCAAAACTGTCTTGCATCTGCTACAATAAAATACCTGTGATGTTTTCCAAAGCCAGCAGCTCACTGCCAACAATCAACCCTCTACCCCACAGGCAGCCGTCTGGGAACTTAAGTCAAAGTGTTGCAAGCTGAAGACGAGGGTGGAATTTGGCAAGTCTAAGACGGGGTTCCTTGGAAGGCAGAGCCTGCTCTTGCTGAAGGAGCCAGCCAGAGGGGAAAATAAGAATACTTTTGCCAAAGGGGCAGAAACAGGAGCAAAAGGCCAGAAAGAGTAAAGGGTAGCTGTTCCATCAAGAGCACCATGATGAATCCCAAGATTCATGCCATTCAAACGGAGGTCAAGTATGCTGGCTTTGACTTCCCTCTCAGGCACCCCTGGCCTGGGTAGAGGAGGCTGATAAGAATATTTAAGTCTTTGCTAAAAGAGCAAGGCTTAGGAAAACATAACGTACAAACAGAAGGTTATCTATCTACCCTTTAAGGGAGTAATCTGCAAGTGTCGTTTTGCCCCCGTAGTCTGAGGAGTCTCACCGAAATAGAAGCTTTTGACCAAACTGATTCTCAAGGGCCACCCTGGCCTTTCCTCACACTCGCCCTACTCCGCCAATTTCCAACTTGGTTTCCGTCTTCTAATTTGGGGCGAACAATAGTGTGGAAATTAGAAAGGCATAGAAGATGGGCCAAGCGTGTCTTGCTTTAAGCCTGATAGCCTGGAATCCTCAAAATTACCAAAAATACAAACTGTGGGGTGATCTTTCTCTTTTACCACAGGAGTCACTTTCGGTCCCTCTAAGTGCTGAGTTCCTCTGGTGCATGTGAAATATAGTTGTACTGCTTCTTCAGGAAGAGATCACAAAAGAGGACGCAGATTTAGACCTCCAGGCCATTGCTGTTATGGCCCGCCTTATTACGCAGGGACCTTGTATCTAAGCCAGGACTGCCAGCTCACGCCCTGCCCTACTGAGTCCGTCTGTGGAGTCGTAGTCCATCTGTGGGTGCACGCTCACACACACCACACACCTGAATTTAACCAACCAAGGCGACCTGGGGCTGATGTGCTCACAGGGACAGCAAAGCCATTGGAAGATCTCTTAGTGGGGTGCACTCTGCCTCCTCTGCTAAGTGCAGCAGGTGCCACGTCCATGTAGGAGGAATGCTGTCATCTTGTTCCCCAGCCACTGAGGAAAAGGCGAGTTCCAGTTGGGAGCTCCAAGGCGAGAGGAATTTTGTACTATCCCTGGACCCCACTGCAGGAAAGGCAGAGAAATCATGTTTGGAAGTGAGAGGACGCATTGCCTACAGAAGTTCTTAAGAGGGACACAACTGGTAAGTGAACACAGAGCCACACAAAGGGATCCCTGCCAGCCACTGAGATGTAGATTTATTGATTCCCTTTCGTGGACTTGCGGTCACAAGTTTTCTCTAACTCACGATCCTAATTTGTCTTTGATTGGCTGTTCCTCTTCTCTTGGTTTACACACTTTTGCACACATAGGCACCCACCTAGCTTGGTCTTTTATCCCATTCACAATCAGGAAAAAGCTGATGAACAGAAGTCAGATTCCAGCTGTTCAGATGGCCAGAGGGAGGGGACAGATGCTCCAGCTTTGAGCTGAAACACTTAGCCCTCCCAACATTCTAGAAATGAGTTGGCTAATTAAGGGCTGCTCATGGCGTGTGCTCCACTTTAGCTCATGATCAGACTTCAACTGCTTGGCCGTTTCTCTCTCTTTATGAGCCAGTTTGGTCTCACGGCTGAGAAGCAAAAAGGTCCCTCGTGCTTTCTTGAGATAGCAGGTAGTCCCACAGCTCGGAGATACATACTGCCAACTCAAAGAGGAAGAGGTTACTCACCCTCTGATCATGGCCTTCGGGGAAGCCAAAGTTGACCCTTCACTCCAGAGCCTGCACCACTGAGTCTGGCCAAACCGCACCATACCCTCTTGGACAAGCGTGATAAATTCCCTCGCGTGCTGTGATTCCAACTGCCCCTCACTTGGGGAGTCCAGGCCTCAGTCTGCTTGGCTTCCAATTGAGTTTCAGCAGTTACGCAAATCAGGTTTCTGACTGTGTCTCAAATTCCAGTGCATACAGGAATAGCAGGTTGCTTAATCTCTAAATTCAGAGCCAATCCCTTTCTAAATACAGACAAAGGGACTGCCTGGCTCACCTGGTAGATTACAGGACGTTCCCTTGCCAGCTCTCACAACCTGACTTGTCAAGTGTATTGCCGCCATCTTGTTTTCCAGGCTCGAACTCCCATGGGGCACCATACTGTACATACTTTCAACCTTCTTCACTTGTTTTCATTTGTCAAACTAGGCCCCATCCCCATTCTTCTCTACTGACAGCATCCGATTTCCAAATACAAGATGATTGATGGCTAAAATGTCTTGGAGACAAAAAAAAAAGTGTACCAGCCATTTTATTTTTCTTCTTAAACTACGATCTCCCTGTGAGAAACTTTTCTGGTCCTGCAACGGACAATAAGCTACTTACGGAAGTCAGCTCCATATCCAGGCCTACAGTTTTGACACAAGTTAAATGTGAGAAAGGTCACCCGATTTCCCTCTTCCCTTATTAGAAATGATATTAACAATGAAATACTGTATTAGGTCCAGGAGAATTGCAGGTTTAGGGTAAGACTGCTGGGGCTAGAGTAAGCTTTCTTAGCAATAAAGAAACACTGTTCTAAATATGACAAAACATGATATTCACTTAACCACCTTTTTTTTAATTATAGAAAACATCTTTTTTTCCAAAGTAGCAACACCAAACAACTAAGACTGTAGAATTCTGGCCAACATTCAGTGTGCCAAAGAGAAACAAGGAAGTGAATCATTTCTGTGCAAGTCAGCAGAATTTTGGTCCCCAAGAAGTTCTTGCAGCAGGGGACACCATCAACACATGGTAGGTCTCGTGGGTATCTCCACCAGCAGTTCTACCAACAAGGGGCGAGGGGGAAAAGCCAACCGTGGGTGCGTAGCGCATCTGATATTTCTTTCCCATTGTTTGGACCCTGCAGAAAACCCTCAACTTCCTTTCTCCTGAATCTACCCTTCTGGAGGCAATAATGCCATCTAATACAGACAGAAAAACTAAAATTGGTTTCCAAAACAACAGTCCATTCAAACTGCTGAGGACTTACTGAGGTGCATCAGCCCACAGATGATGCTGTTCACGAATCATGTTAAAAATCAGGGATCAGAAAACATTTCCTCCAAAGGATCAGACAGTAAATAATTTAGGCTTTGCAGGCCACATCAGTCTCTCTCCTGTATTCTTCGTTTTTTCAACCTTTAAAATGTAAAACCCACTCTTCACTCCAGAGCCCTACAAAAACAGGCTGAGGTAGGCTGGATTTGGCCCGCGGGACAGTTTGCTGACCTCTGACTACTTCCAGAATGGACCGTGGAAAGGAGCCTGTCCCCTAGCTCAGCTTAATTCATGGCAGAAGCACCTGGGACAGACCAGCATGAAGGATGGGAGACAAAGGGGACTTACCCAACAGATAGCCAGTAGGCAAGACAGAACAGGAGTTGGGGGTGGTGGAGAGGGTTCCTGAAAGACCACAGGAGGGGCTGTTCCCCCTCCCCATACAATGGGTGTAGCTGTAGAAGGCTGAGAAGTCACAGAGAGAAAAAGACTAGTGATAAGGTATGGGCTTGCCTTGACTAAGCACAGCCATCTCCCAGCCCTCCAGGCCTAAAATGCAAAGCTACAAAACTTGGCCACCGCAGCATGAGGATGAGAGCCAGCCAGTAAGCAGTAAGCAAGCAGCCCCCATATCTGCCTTCTCAGACACACCCCTGTGGCTAATACGGCATTCTCAGAGGCTCAAACCAAAGAGTGCCAGTATTTAGGCTGGACTATTCAACTAAAATAAAGTTCTCCACCTAATTCTGATGCTACTGTCACGCTGACCACATGCACTATTTCCAACTTACCCTATGTCAGCTCAGTTCCACAACACTCTAACCACTTCATTCTGGGGCGGCGGGGCGGGGGCGGGGGAATTCACGTCAAATTATCCAGGCGCCTATCAGAAGCAAGGCTTGGAAATGCTTAGAAACCCAGGCTTGAGATAGTCTGTTCTGTTCTGCTTCTCTTATCACAAATCTTGACAACAGAAAGGACACTCAGGCTCAGCTACAACCACGGGAACCACAAACGAGCTTTTAAATTATCCTCGAGTGTGGCTGCAACCCATGCCCCCCTCCCCTGTTTATTTTCTACTTCTGAGCGTGAAGACATCGCTGTGGCCATTTCCAAACCTCTGTCCCTAGCCCTCTGTGACAGATAATCAGGATGCACACTTCACTTTTCCAATTCTCTGACTTAGAAGCTGAGCAGAGGTACCTTCTTAATGGAGGAAACATTAGTGCATTCAGGCTTCACTCTGGATCCCAGTCAATTTCTGGATATTTCACAGCTGTTATACATCCACCTCCTTTCTTACAAAAGCCAGTGAAAATTAGCAAGCACCTTGTTGGTGCTGAAATATGGAAATACAGCAACGGTCAAGCCTGAAAATCAGTTTCTGGTTGACTATCTTCAAAGTATTTGTTCTAAAACAGCGTCTGCAGTTCATTTATCATCTGCCAATTTTTAAATCAGTTTTAACTTGAATGCTGCATGATTTTGGGTGATTTTTTTTTAAAGCGACCCCCAGAATAGGACTGTCATTTGGTCATCAATCTAGATGCTGAGGAAAATTCTTCCTTGGGCAGATATCAGCATAATTCAGATTAAGTCTGTTTCTTATGTCAATATTATCTACTCATTTCTCATATACTTTTTTAAAAAAATTAATCTTCGGAAGATATAAGTTGTACTCAGAAAAAATACGATTCTCTTCGCCACTCAGGTCCCCCTTCCTACCTGCTTCAGGAGCTGATCAGGTGAGTGTTTTCCACTGCGCTTCACAGCCGCCTGAAGAAGACAGACTCCAAAGTTTGTTGTGCTTCATTTCCCCTCTCCATTCAGTTCTTTAAAGTCTTGGTTAGTAACTATCAACAAAAACGTGAGCCATGCCAGTGCGTGCTCCGACTTCCTGCCAGCTCCTCACGCTCCACCGAGCCTAGAGCAGATTCTCTCTCTCTCTCCTCCTCCCGGCTTCACCTCCTGGGCTCGAGGGCCCCACCCACAGCACTCAGATCATTTTTCATTTATGAGTGCATCCCACTAAACTGTGTTTCTAAGAGAAGGAACCCACCCTTGCCCTGCCAGCGTATTGGAACCGTGCTGCTAAAAAAGGCTTTAATTTTCTGTGTGTACGGGGTAAATCCAATCCTGGCAGAAGTCAACCGTGGTTTCCTCCTGCAGGTATCTGCAGATAAGCTCTTCCATCAGCAAAGGACATGCACCTTGGGGATGGGGTCACAACAGCTTCGTTATACGGATACCACCACAGTCCACTGCGGTAAACTGAAGATTTCAGGCATGAGACAATCAAAAATATATCAAAATATGTATTTCATGTACAACCAAAAATGTGAAGCCAGGATGATCGATCAGTCAAGAAACCTTCCACCCAGTGACCTAACACTTCACAATGAATTAAATGTTTTACTTTGCACTTATTCAAGGGTCAGGTTTCTTATTGCATTCAAATGGGAATAAAAATTGCGACTTTAAGTAATTTTGTAAAGAAGCCCATTGGTAAGTAAAAGGCTACTTATTACGATGACCCCCATATCTACAACTTTCCTAATCCATCTTCCATCCCAGACCTCTAATAACAAAAGCAATCATCAGCCGGCCCTTGAGTACACTCACCTGTGCTAGAATGTCAGCAACTACAAAGACGATTTGATCTTTCCCTCTAAGATTATCAGGAAATAGAATTTTAAAAATAGGTTCCCCCAAACTAACACACATATATCGTGATTTCCACTATGTGTAAAATTCCCCTTATTTTGCAGTTGGAGCAAAAGGGGTTCTCTCATGATTCATCAACCAGAAACACAGGTCCTGAAAACCCCAAGGTCTTCAAAATAGGTATGAAAATTTACACGAACTATTTAAATGGCAATAATGTCTTGTTTTGAAGATACTGACAGTCCTGGAGCTGGCCCGGTGGCATAGTTAAGTTTGCACACTCCGCGTTGGCAGTCTGGGGTTTGCAGGTTTGGATCCCAGGCACAAACCTACACACCACTCATCAAGCCATGCTGTGAGGACGACCCACATACAAAATAGAGGAAGACTGGCACAGATATCAGCACAGGGCCAATCTTCCTCACCAAAAATAATAACAATAACAATAATAATACTGACAGTCCTTTAGCAGCTACAACTTGCCAGGAATGAAAGAGGAGCAAACGTCCTCTGCTCATTTACAGTCATTCTTAGGTTGAGCTTCTGGAAAACCCAGAAGGACTATTAGGTCTTAGGATTAATATTTTTTTTTTTTTTTAAAGATTTTTAATTTTTTTTCTTTTTCTCCCCGAAGCCCCCAAGTACATAGCTGTATATTCTTCGTTGTGGGTCCTTCTAGTTGTGGCATGTGGGACGCCGCCTCAACGTGGCTTGATGAGTGGTGCCATGTCCACGCCTAGGATTCGAACTGACGAAACACTGGGCTGCCTACAGCGGAGCGCATGAAATGAACTTAACCACTTGGCCACGGGGCAGGCCCCAAGGATTAATGTTTTTTTAATGTATTCATTTAGAGTTTTTTCCTATCTGGATTTCCCCCATATTGTTATAAGCCAGTCCCAGTCCCCATGGGCAGTTCTTCAATCTTCAAAATTGTTTTTTAATTTTTCGTATATTTATAAAACTAACAACTTAGTAGCCAGACTGAAAGAAAATTTGTTTCTTCATTTTTTTAATTAGATGGTTAAAATGTCTCCTAAAAAAGAAAATGCTATACACTTCCACACATGCTCCAAATGGGTTCCAGTCATCCTAACACCCTAACACCACAGCCTTGGAAAAAACAGGCAAGTTTTTTCTTTACAGTTCCCCATTGGACAGTTTGACAGATGACACAAAGAAAAAGGGTCAGTGGTGTACAAAGGATGCTCGCTGGTGTGGCAGAGGGAGAACTGACAGTAGGATTCGTGCCCAGTCTCCAAGCCCAAGCAGGAAACCCCAGGCCAGTGCAAACTTTCAGGTGCGGTTCAGAGGTCTGAAAGTTGATCATGTGGGTGACCTCTGGGACTCACTTTCCCAGTTCAGGGAGAGTGGACCTGCTCTGAGTTTAAGCAAAGGACAAAGAAGTCTGTTCTTTAAATTTTTTTTTTAAAGAAGTAGGAAAAAAGGAGGGTTAAAATTTTCTTGGCCCATGACCCAACTACAGTCTTAATCAGAGGTAAATTTGCCCATTGAATATTCTCTCCAGTATTAGTTTGTGACATCTGCCAAAAATCTATGGTGAAACCAGTTATTCCACCTCTCTTTGTCCCAGTCTCTCAACAAAGGGTGGATAATATATAACATATAATTTTGCTTTAAAGGGAATTGCGGTTACACTTACTCACAAGACTAGCCCTGTGGTATGTACCAGAACGCAGCAAGTACACAAGCCATTAGACACATCTAACCATCCAAGGTTTCAGGGCCGATGAAACCTGAAGTTTCTGGTCAGACTGCCCATGTGTGGAGTCTGAATCTCTGCGTTTTTCTCACCCACCTTGGTTCCTGGGCCTGGAAGACTACTGTGCCCATCCTCTCTGTGATCCGGGAGGGACCCTAAGGATCGCTTAGTTCTACTTCTCATTGCCAAGATGTGGAAACAGACGCCAAGAGAGAGGGGAGAAAACTTGCCAAGGTCAGGGCACACTAGTGGAAGTACAGTATTAGAACCTGGATCTTCCCGATTCAAATTCTAGGACAGCGCTAGGTGGACAAGATGTGGATCTTCATGGCCCAGACCTACAGGCAGGCGCTCAGTAATGGCTCTCCAGCTGGTCACAAAGCCCAGCCTAGGGACACACCTAAGAGTCTCCTACGAGCAAAAGCAGAAGAGTAACAAAGGAAGCATCAGAAGGACAGGGAGCTAGGGAGTGATTCCAGCAAACCCCAGCAGAGAAAGGGATCAACACCACCACAAAAGCCAATGGACACTTCGGGGCACAGACCCAAAAGAACTGAAAGCAGGGACACAAACAGCTATTTCACAACCACGTTCACAGCAGGAATACCCAAAATGTGGAAGCAACGTAAGTGTCCGTTGACAGCTGAACGGATAAACAAAATGTGGTACATACATACAATGGAATACTATTCAGCCTTACCAAGGAAGGGAATTCTGATACACGCTACAACAGGCATGACCCTAGAGGACATCATGCTCAATGAAACAAACCAGGCACAAAAAGACAAATGTTGTATGATTCCCCTTATTTGAGGTACCTAAGAATAGTCAGATTCACAGAGACAGAAAGTAGAATGGCGGCTGCCAGGGGCTAGAGCAGAGGAAAGTGGCCAGTTATTATTTAATGGGTACAGAGTTTTAGTTTTGCAAGATAAAAGATGTTCTGGAGATGGATAGTGATGATGGCAGCACAACAATGTGAATATACTTAACGCCACACAACTGTACACTCAAAAATGGTTAAAATGGTCAATTTTATATATACATATAATATATAATATAATAAATAAATTAAAATAATATATGTGTGTGTGTGCACGTAAGTGTGAGAGAGATTGGCCCTGAGCTAACATCTGTTGCCAATCATCTTCTTTTTTTTTTTTTATCCCTAAAGCCCCAGCACACAGTTGTATATCCTAGTTATAAGTCATTCTAGTTCTTCTATGTGGGATGCTGCCACAGCATGGCCTGATAAGCAGTGTGTAGGTCCACACCCAGGACATGAACCGGCACACCCCAGGCCGCCAAAGCACAGTGTGCGAACTTAACCACCTGGCCACGGAGCCAGCCCCTATATTATATATATTTTTTAAAAGCCAGTAGAACCTGGATTTTCTTTACAATTTCCCATGGGCCAGTTCTATGGCTCTCATGCTTCATATTATTAAAGCACAAAGTGGAGACTACTACTTGGCATAAGACAAAATTCATAAACGACTTGAAAACAACAGGAATCACTAAAGTTTCCTTCTCTCTTTTCCCCAATCCCTGGTCAAAAATAACTCATAGAAAGTTATGAAAGCAAACAAGGCGTTCAGTTTGTTTGCATATTCTGTGATAGGAGAAGATAATGTCAATGCAGATGGGGAACACCCTGCAGCTCGTGCAAGCAGGGAGAGCCCTGGCCTGGATATATGGAGATGTGGCCCCCTTCCAACTTCTGCCATCAATGCAGAGGGTTCACGAACACCCTTGAGAAAGCTCTCTGCAGCTGCAGTCCATTCTTTTTCTCCACAAAGCCCTCTTAGAGGTCATACATCCCTCACCTCACTCAACCTTGGCAGCACATACTGATCCCATCATACTTTTTCAGTCCGGCACACACAACTGTTTCTTAGCTGTTGAATCTGTCCAATTAGACCACAAGCCTCTGGTGGAGAGAGCTGCCTCCAGCTCTCCAACCAGCTCTTCTCAGTCTCCATCCTTGACTTCCCTCCTCCATCTGGTGGGCTATTAAGGGACACCAGCATTTCCCTCTTCTCTCCTCCTCCCTGGGTTATCCCCTCTACGTCCATAGCAACAACAACCAAGTAAGAGCCACTAACTCCTCAATCGGCATCTCTCTTCAGAGCCTCAGCCCCAGACCTCTAGCTGCCTCCTGTCCAGCTCCAGCTGGTTGTCCTGTAGGCATCTCACATGGAGCACACCCTAAAATGAAACCCAGTATGCTCTCCCTCAAACTGGTCCCTCCTCCTATATTTCCTCTTTTAATTAATGTCAATCCCCAGCCACTCCAGCACAAACATGTCATCCTCAGCTCCTCTCTTCCCTTCCCAGCTGGCGGTTAGGTCCCGTCAACTCTACTTCTCAAACCTGTCCCCTCCCCTCCCCTGTATTCTGTCACATTTTAGGGCCTTGATCCAAACTAGTCTCCCTTCCTCAGTGCTTTCCCCCTCCAATCTATCCTGCACATGGAGATATCTGATGGCAAATATGTAAGATCTGCTTGATGATGTCTCATGCTCTAATAGTTTCTTGTTGTCCAAAGGATAAAACCTAAACATCTTTGCATGGTATCTAAGACCATTCTTGATCTAGCCCCAATGCCTGCATCATGAAACACATTGCCTATCGCTCTTTTGCACATCCCTATGCTTTCACATAGACCAGTGGTTCTCAACTGGGGAAGAGTTTACCCGCTGTAGGGAGGAGGAGGGGAGGCTACTGGCATCTAGTAAGTGGAGGCCAGAGACACTGCTAAACATCCTACAGAGCACGAGACAGCCCCCTGTAACAAGGACCAAACCATACAGGTTCTTTACTTTATTTTTTAGTGTTTTCAAAAGTTTTTTTCTTAATTTTTTAATTATACATATAAACATTAAAATTTGGAATGTACAAAAGAGAGGAAAAAAAGGCGGGAGGCAGGGAGGAAAGGAGAGGTGGGCAGAGGGAGATGGAGAGAGAGAGAAAGGGAAGAAAAGAAAGAGGTGGAGAAAAAAGGAAAAGAAAATCATCCCAGTGGCCTGCCACGTGAAACAGCGTCTACTAACAATTATGTTTTATAAGTACTTTTTAAACATTTAAAAAAAACTATTTTATTGAGGTCATATTGGCTTATAACATTGTGTAAATTTCAGGCATATATTATTCTGTATCAGTTTCCATATAGACTGCATCACGTTTGCCACCAGTAGTCTAGTTTTTATCCATCACCATATACCATATGGGTTAGATTATTCTAACCCACAGAGCATTCGATTACACTGTATTTATTATTACCACCACTGCTTCCCACTCTAGGGGCTGCAAGCAAAAATGCTGCCAGGCTGCAGAAAATTAAATGAATGAGAGAAGCAGGTTAGACAAAAGCAATAGGGGTCTTGAGGACTGGAGCAGGCACGCCCTTCCTAAACATTCAGATTCAAAATTCAAAAACCCTGTGCAGAATCACGCAGTAAGGGAACGGCTTTGCAGCTCCTCTGTGGCTCCTGAGCAGGGCTGGGCACTGTTCACCTCTTGGGAACTCGCTTCCTTGGAAGTGATGAATCGACATTTACTGAAAAGTTCCCTCTTGTATTTCCCTTCAGAGCCCAGCACACTCCTAAGTTCTAGTAAATATATGGAAAAATAGGACAAAACTTTCTTCACCTCAGATACTTAACACAGTTCCCCTGTCCTTTGGAATTTTTCCCCCCAAGAGTTCTTTCTTTGTAATCTAATGACCTTACTCTAGCTTTTCCAAAAATACAGTCTACAAAATACTGGTTCATGGAGATGCTCTATGCAAGAAGGACTCCGCAGTCAAATAAATTTGAGAAGTGTTGCATACTGGCTCTCCCTTTAACTGCTGCATCCAAATCTTATCTTATCAAACTGTTCTCACCCCCGCCCTTTTATAATGTAGCTGATTCAGAGGAAGCAAGTGCTTCCAGGACTTCTGGAAACACTCTCAGGCATTCTCCCTGGCTGTCTGATCGGTCCTCCCTTCGCATGGGGCACTCTTGATTTAAATTTCCATTTGTGTGCAGAAAAGCACCAGCTCCCTTGAACACAGTCCCCGTCCCTCAGGTTCTCACTGTTCTCATCCTCATGGCTTGTCTCCACATCTAAATGAATGTGCTCAAGCTGAAATTGCCCAGTTTTCTTCAGGAAGGAGCCATCTTGAGTAAAGATGGAGGGAAGCAATGAGAGTGACACTACAGTCAGGGAGTGCAACTGAACAGGAAGTCCACATTGGTGTGCCCCAGGACCTGGGTCCTGGACAAGGACGTATGTCCCCTAGAGGCAGCTTTTCAGAATCAAAGCCCATTAATGATGCTTAGGACAGTCCATTCAAATAGATAAGCATGTTTGTTCTGGACATAGATGGAGAAAAGGACCAACCACTTTTGGGTGAGGAAAATCTAACTTCAGAGGAACAGAAAGTCTTTACGACTTACACTACCAAGTGCACACACATCTGACAGATTCCCTACAGAAAGCTGGACCGGCCTAAGCCCTCTCTTCAAGGCATTTCCCCTCCTCGGCCCCTAGCCAAGGACAAACCACTTAGATCCACCAGCCAGTTGTCTTGATGAGGATTTTAGGCTGGTTACTTTTAAAACTACAGATGAGAAGCAGGCTCCGAGGACTGGAATTTTGCTTGCCCTTTTGAAAGACATTTGCGTTTGTGAAGGAAGTGGGGGTGACCTTGTAGGGACCCGAAATTGGCCACCCCAAGATATGTCTCTTTGGCATCGGGATTGTTTGGGGCTGATTGCTTTCGATAAACTGGGACAGGGAAGGAGGCTCTGGGGAATGGAACTTGCCCTTGTTGGGACACATTTACATTTGTAAGGTAAATCTCTATCTGTAAAAGGTGCCTCCCTCTCTGTACCAGGAAGAAGAAGAGAGATGACCTTATCCCTAGAAACTCTTAATGGGGAAGGCAAGAACTTAAATTGGTTGCTGTCTGGCAATCTCATGTAACTGATTTAGGGTGGTGGCTTCTGACCTTTACTTAATCCGATTTGATTCTTGTCTAAAAGTCATGGGATCACCCAATGCACTGCATACCATTTTAACTTTTTTTCATGTTCTTTCCTTTGTCTTCGTAAAGAGATGACTCACATACCTATGTCTTAAATTTAGCCCTAACCCTCAACTTGGGGCAGCAGCAGGAGCTCTGACTGCCCGTGGGTCCTGTCCCCACGCACCAGCTCTGCCTGCCCATGGGCCCTGTCCCCATGCCAGCAGGGGCAGCAGAAGCGGCGGCAGCAGAAGCTCTGACTGCCCATGGGTCCTGTCCCCATGCTACACTATTCTCTAAATAAAAGAGCACTACTGCCAGATCTTAAGAGTCTAAGAAATCTTTCTTTCGACTCCTCAGCTCACCGACCCCGCATCAGTCTTAGACATGAGATAAGCACTCAGCACCCACTTTCTAGCCTGTCAGGCCAATCAATCTTTTGAATTGGGGGTAGTTTCTTTCTTCATAGAAATGGAGACATTTTTGGTTTGGGAAACTAACTCCAACCCCATCATGACTTAAACTCACTCCCAGGAATCCTGCCACAGACCCGAGGACCCGCATGGACCAGGCCCTGAGGGTCGGTGGGTAACTCACGCTCAGCTGGGTAGCAGGAACAAGTGGTTGCTTAGCCAATGTCGCCGGCCACTTGCAGCTCAAAATCTCTCTCTAATGCCTTTCAAGGCCCTGGGCTAAGAAGCCAATTTCTGTGAGCATCCTTGCAGACATTTCCCCAAAGCTGCAGTATATGGTCTTGTTGGTGCTCACAAGATTAGCCACCTCTTAAGACCAGAATCAGACAAGTAATTCATAAGGGTCTCATCTGAGCACTCGCACTGGGCAAACTCGCCAGGCAGACGAGACCCTGTCCTATGAAAAGATTTCCACCTCTACGGGACAAGTTGCACTAAATGGGAAATGATGGACAAAGGCAATAAGGGGTCCAGGATTTCCACAGGGATGTGTCACCAGGGGCTGGCTAATCAGGGGTGACTTTCCCAAGGAAGTGGGTCTTACGTAAAGCCTTAAAGGCTGCTTTTCAGTTGTGACATGCCCCACAATTCCATGCTTCTCCCCCTCATACATAAAAGGAAAGTGGACTACTCTTCATGGTCACTGCACCTGGAGACAACTGCATTCTAGCCTGACCCACCTGACTTGGCACCACTGTAGCGAGCAGAACACACCAAATGGCCAGTTTGTTAAACAGGCATTCTGGAAAAGGCTGCTGCTGGCCAGGCTTGGGATCAGATTGCCACCCACATTACTCGAAGCGTATGAACTGGACAAGCACGACAAAGGGCACAGTCACAATGCCACTAAGATGCCACACAAGGAAACAAAAACAGTGGGCAGGGTTTGAAGTCTCCAACCCTTTACACTTTTTTTCCCTACACTGATATTGTCAAGCAGTGAAAGTGTTGCCATTCACCTGGTTTTCAGAAACTTCAAGCAATGTGGATGTTTCCTTACTCCGTAAGGACTCTTACTGAGAGAGGGGCATCCTGAACGCACGCAGATTGCAGAGGTACACACAAGACTCAGAAGCAGGAGGCAGAGTTCCGGGTGTGGTTCCCATGCAGCAGGAGAACAGGCTTCCATCTCCACTCTTGCCAAGGTGCTAAGGCGTCAAGGGGAACCGATGACACTATGCTGCTTCCGTCACCCAAACGAAGGGTACGCTCAATGCTCACACCACACCGTGTGCCCGGGCTGCAAGTACATTTCAGAGGGGCTGGTGCAACTTGCGTGAACTGGAAATATGTTTTTTCAAAGCAGTTTCTGTGGCTAGCAGACTCTTCCCCTCCCTGTGTGCTTCTGTAAGCGTAACAGTGACAACTGAATTCCCTGCGGTGCTCAGAGTTTTAAAGGCTTACTGCACCCAGTCTGTAATTTCCAGATCTCAGAATAATTCCTCTTAAAAACAAAATACAGTCCGCTAAGCTTACCATGTCTACATTATGATTAAAAATTATCAGCCTTTCTTCCTTAAGTGGGGAAGGGTGGAGCGAAGCCCTTGGAGGAAGAAATCTATCAAAAACCACAATATGCTCAATGACACATTTGGGCTTAGCTGGACTTTCAAAGTATTTCTCATCTTTACCAGGAAGAATCTTCTCTTGGAATCACGTATGGTTCTGGGGTGATAGGAACTGGACTTAACAAAACCTCGGCTTTCAGAAGCATTTGGTGAGGAAGCTGGCTCATGTATGGACATTTCTTTCTATGAGCCTCCAAACAATTAGTTATTTGTTTCCCTTTTTTTTTTTTTCCCACAAGAAGAATTTCTCTAAATAACTAGAGGAGATTTCCCATGGGAATCTGGCCATGGTGACTTCCAGGTCTTAAACTTATCTAAAACAGTTTAAAAACAAAAGACACAAGAATGTGCCTGCTGGTCTGTAACAATACAAATTCTGGCAATAAGAACAGCAGCTAAAGTAGGAAACTTCTAGTACCTTGGAGGACGGTGGGCACTAGAGCAAAGCTTCTTTGGTTTGTACTCAACCAACTAAGAATGTGTGGTCCTCCTAGCATTGACCAATTAAAGTTTAATTTTTAAGACCTATGAAAAATACTTGCACAGGGCCTTCATGATCCAAGTAGCAAGAATAATACCAGCCTCCATAAGAAAATTAACTGCGTTCAAGAGCTTCAAAAGCTACTTTAGCTACAGCCATTTGTGCACAGTCAACACACCAATTTCAGAGTGCCAACAGAAAGCTAGATGCTTCACAGGTTGACAGCAGAGAGTACTGAATCTTTGAGTTTACAAACTTCCCTCGATCACAGAGGGGGAGACTTGGCATTCAAATTCCCACCCAAATCAGGGCTGCCTATTTACAAATCCGATGTTCTTTTCTCTCTAGTACCAGACTCTTACTGTGTCCCATTTGTCACAGAGCTTCTAAGTGAGTCCTCTATGAAAACTCTTAGGGGGCAGCATATTTTGTGAAATGAGAGTAAGCTTCAGTTAGAAAACCATGAATTACACTCAGCGTTCCCTGCTAACTAGCTATGTGAGTAATAAGCAAACATCCTCATCTACAAAAGGACAATGCATTTACAGAGTTTTTGCTAAAACAGAGAGACGATAATGTTTTAGATCATCTCAGTGCTGTCCACATAGTGGGCATGCCATAAATCGTGGTTACGGTGACTCTTGGATAAAACCTACTCGCTCCACCCCTATGTGTTCACATTTAAGTTCCCTCTCTGCTGTTTTGCCTTATTTAGATCACTAACCAAATTATATGTGGCTTGTCCTGGTTCCAAAAGTTCCTGGCTTAATTGAAAGTGACAAAGGGGAAACTGGGAGATGAAGACAGAGTGCTCATGAAGGGCAGTGTTAAAAGACCCAGAAGTCAGCCCTGTGTGTTCCCCAAAGGGGCTGCCAGCTCCAATCAGGCCACTGGGTACTTGACAAGAGGAGGAAGGAGGGAAGCACTTGCCGCCCAGGGTTTTCCCTGAAAAGTCGCACAAAACACCCACACAGAGTTCCATTGAAAAACACCCTGACCATCTTTCCGGGTAAGCACTTGTGTCATCATCAAGATCAGGGCCTTCCTTCTCAGGAGTGCCAAGAGCTTCATCTATTTTATTTTCCATATTCTTTCCTGTGAGGTGAGGGATGAGCCATGCCTTATTTTTTTCTTTTTTTGCTGATAAAATGGAAGAAAAAAGACGTAATAACTAAGGCTGCCCTAACAATCAAAGAAGCCTGAACTAGCGTTATTACTTAAAATGAAAGGTTATCTCTGAGTGACTGGAGAATCATGGGGGTCTTTCTTCGTCCTTTCCATAGGCTCACTATCATATGCGTCAGGGGAGAATTCTGAAATACCCAGAACGATGCCTATGAGTGATTTCCACATGGCTCTTTCTACTTCTCACTCCCAGGAGCTCTGTGTACTCACCCTAGCTGGGTCAACGTTCACTGGAAGGGGATGACATTTGCAACCAAACGTGCCAGTAACCTTCTACCCAGCTCAATCCCTCTCCTTTCCCCAAGGCACTCCCTTCAGCCTCTCGGGCACCGCCACTCTGAGCTCTTAGGAAATCCTTTCAGAATTTCTCTTTTCTTTCTCTACATCCTCCAGTGGAAAGGGACCCTGTTTTTCATTTCCTTCCTAGCTCTCCTCGGCCACAGGTTTATGATATTCTCTACCAGGCAGTTGTCAAATGCCATAAACATCCCAACCCTGTGGCTCCCAGAGTGTCTCTGAATCAAAAGCAAACTCCTGACCGTGGCCCCTCAACTGGCTGACCCCGTCTTCCTTGCCAGCTCCTCTGGTTTCCTCTGTCCTTCACAGCAGGCTGCCCTGCCCCTGCCTTGCTCAACTGCCTGCATTCACCAACCTTTTCCTCCTATGCTGGCCACATCCTTCTCACATTTGCAAACAGTGCTATTGAGTTTATAAACAGCTACACACAAACTACCTCCCAGGGTGACAATTAACACAAGGACCCTCAGTGAACACTGATGGATACTGATAGGCACGCACCTCTATCCTATTTCACACGGAAGTAAACTGTCCCATGAATCCTGGAGCTCCCTCTCGTCGCCAGGCCTCTGGACACTTTCATCTCTAGCCAAATGACATGCTTTCGCCCAGGGACAGCTAGGCAAGCGGATTCTGTGTTTGCAGCACTTTGCAGATTACAAGGCCGCCAAAGAGTCAGAATTGGTGAACACCCAGGGATCCTTGAAGAAAACAACTGAACACATGCAAGTCACAGTCTTGCTAAAGTGACATTCACATGAGGGCGAGCCCAGTCTAAAAATAGATGCACCTGAATTAGGACATCAGAAGATACCAGAAGCCACAAGCACGCCACACCCAGCACACATGGTTTACTTGATGGGCTGGGACAGCCGGTGCCCCGGGTTTGAGGCAACAGAAAGATGACACAGGTGTACTTATTCATCTCTAGCTCAAAGGCAATCAGGGACCCAGTGGGAGGAGAAATCAGGCCTCCACACCTGACTGAGGGCACACAAAGGCACTCCCCCATTCCACACAACTGCAACTGGAGTGGAGGAGCCAACACGTGGATATGGCCAACAGTCTTTGAATGACACCAGGGAGATGTGCCTGCTCCAGGCGAGGCAACTGCAGCTACCAACATGGGCACTGATGTCCTGTTCTAGGCTGGACCAATTATGAAGGCTTTTTGTTTTATAAACACAGTGTTCTGCAACTAGAAAATGTCCAGGATAAAAAATGAAAAAAATAAATTCCAGGGGTGGGCTGGCAGTGCAGCGGTTAAGTTCACGCATTCTGTTTCAGCAGCCCAGGGTTCACCGGTTCAGACCCCGGGAACGGACCTGTATACCACTTATTAAGCCATGCTGTGGCAAGCGTCCCACATATAAAATGGAGGAAGATGGGCACAGATGTTAGCTCAGGGCCAGTCTTCCTCAGCAAAAAAGAAGAGGCTTAGCAGCAGATGTTAGCTCAGGGCTAATCTGCCTCAAAAATAAGTAAATAAATAAAAATTAATTCCAGCATAAAAGAACCCAAACAGTTGTTTGCCTTCCAAGGATTCAGTCTTTAGACTTCAAGAGCATTTGTGCCCAACAGAATAACATACAGGGCTCCATACCCTTTCTTCAAAGGGCCCCCAAAACATAACTGTTGAACTGTCTGCAGCCCCTGCCAGATCAACCTCCAGTAAATTCTCCTTAAAAACAACAGGCTCTGACCTAAGGTTTTCTGAACAAAACACTGGTCTAAAGGTGCCCCATAAAAAGGAAATTTTCCCCGCTGACAGAGTGGAAACAGAACTGTGCTCAGAGAGAGGCCAAGTGTTCATTAACCTGTCTGATACTGCTGGTTCTTTCATCTATTTTTCAAAAACATGTCTGAGAAGAATAATGTTTGTTTTTACACAGGATAAGTGTTGAGACAAAAAAGCCTTAAAAATCAATTAACATAATCACACACATACACATAGAGCACACAAGCAGATCAGAACTCTCTTTCTCTCATATCCTCAGCCCCAGGTCTTTGAAACTCTCCGGCCTACACAGAGATCAAATGGTGAGCTCAGAAGTTTTCAGGGTGTTTTCAGCCAAACCCAGAAATGTGTTCTCTTGGGCAGAGACATTGCTTGCTTGGAGACTTCCCTGGCCTCTAGGCTGAAATGTCTGGATACAAGACTCAGACAAAGATGGTTCTCTTGGCTAAGGGCCCAGAGGATGAGCAGCAAGGAATATAGGAGACCCCCGGCCTCAGGGTTTATTGCCTCTGTGGAGAGCACCACTGGCACAGAAGGGTCTGTGGCTGGTTAACGGAAAGTATGAACAAAATCTAGGGGAGGCCACAGCTTGAAACTGATGCAGAAAGGGCCAAGCGTCGAGGGCACAGAGTCATCATTTTCTTTGCATGGACTTGACAGCTGCAAACTAGGAAAATTTGGCAATTTCAAATGAAAGATATTTTCCCAACTCGAGTGCAGGCAACAAGAGGGTAGGTTCCATCTCTTCCCAATATTCCTTTGCATCACTGCACAGTTCTGGAAACACCCAACATACCTTTTTTGAGAAAGTAAAGGTGTCCAGTAAAGCCCTCCTAGGGCTTCCAAAAGAAGTAGGAATTCATCTTCAAAACTTTGCCTCTCTCCCCACGACAACTAGGCACGTTTTCACCTCTTATGGCTTTCCCTGTGTCCTACATTTTGCTGAACTCAACTTCTGTATATGCTAATTCCCGCCAGGCTTAGTGTAAATATTTCATGCTGCCCCCACCTCCCTTACAAGCACATGTCAGAATTACTGAGGCTGCTAGACTGAATTCAGGTTTGCTTCACCAGCTTTCTATGTCAAGTCTGTGTTAAGAAGAGGCACGGTACCTAGCGTAGCCTCATTTTCCACAGAGCTTCCAGCTGGAACAATCTCCGTCATTGAATGATTGCCTCAGTTTCTTCATCTCGGAAAATGAGATCAGCAAGAGCACCACATTTCACTGGGTTACTCTCACACTGAAATCTGTCCTCCACAAATCTCAAAGTTGTCCCCTAAGACCTGTACCATCCGTTCAAAAAATTTTCCCTTTCAAAATGAGATCCTCGTGTTAGAAACAGAATCTTCAGTATGAATCACTTGGAACGATAATGCAGTTCGTTTTTGGTATTGGTCATATCAATTAAAAAAAATTTCTAAGTTTTTAATGTTGTGGAGTGGCACTGACATGCACGTTCGAACCTAGACTCTTCCTAGCTTTTCAATTCTAGGATCACGTGGCCTTGGAGAAATTCAACGAGGTACTTTGTGGTTGGGCTGGTGCCACTGAAGAGTTAGACATTGATGGCTGTGTCACCAAGATGCAAGGACTGACATCTGGCTCCTCCGCAACACAGAGAGAACTCTACGGGTAGGGGCAGGGGCAGGAGAATGACCCAATTAAAATGCAACTGATTCCCCCACTTGTTGCTGCTAAATGAGCTCTGAAGGAAAATTAATACATATATTGCAAGCCCCTGGCCAAATCAAGACTTCAAGCTGACCAGAAAAATGCAAACCAAGATCCTTCATGATGACTTTATGTCTAATATCGTGTAAGCTCTAAACTCTAGTCACAGTGACCAAAGGTGTTAAAGAATCAGATTTTTTTGCCCTTAGTCATCTCCAGTTACTTAAACTTTGATCTGCTTATTCACTGGATGATAAACTACCTGTGTAGTTACCCAACTAAGACAGACAGAACCCATGTGCACAGCAGAGCCATGGGGGGAATGGCCCCACACAATGGGATTGTGGTTTCTTGAGAAGACAAGAAGTTAGCATTAAAAATTGTGTGCCAGACACTGTGTCCAGAGTTTGAGCATTTAATTCTTACAATAACTCTTAGGGTCTTAGCACTTGTATTTTTTCCAGTTTTACAGACTAGGTAACTAGTCAGAGAGATGAATTACATGGCCTGAAGTTGCCCTGTTGATATCAGACTCTTGGGTTTGTGTTCCTTTCACTTCAGACCTGGATGCTGAAGTGGGGAGGGGTCACTCATTGAGACCGTAGCCTTGTGGTGAGTACAGTGGAAGAGGGACACAGTTCTGGCATTTTCTTCCTAAAATTCTCTCTCTCCTGGGCCTGAGCCCTAGATGAGGAAGCATGGTTCTTCTGCTAGTACAGTCCCACCATGTGGTTTAGCTCCTTTCCTGGCTCTGCAACGTCTGAGCCTGATGCTTGGTCCCTCCCAGAAATTCTGTGAACCACCTAACTAACATCCTTTAATACATCCCTTTCTGCTTAAGCTAGCTTCAGCAATTTCTCTTGTTTGCAGCCAAAAGTCTTGTCGGGCTCAGCAAGGGAGAAAGCAGAGGAATGAGAAGAAGCTGGAAGGATGGTGGAAGCCAGCTGGCACGGGCGGTGCAGCACCCACATGGGCTAAGTCAGCGACTTCCAAACCCAGTGCTGTGTGCCCAGTGAGGCCACAATGGGTCATCTACAGCAACCATGCTTTAGAGGTGGCTGGACACAGGCTGAAATCTCAACCCCACTGCCCAATCTCTGTACCACGCTAGGCAAGTTTCTCATACTCTCTGAGCCTCTGTTTTACTCATCTACAAAATGGGAACAATGCTCTTTACCTTACAGGTTCTAGAGAGAATAAAACTAGGTACTATAGGTAAACAGCCTGGTACACTGCCTAGTGACCAGTAGTTGTTCCAGAAATAATTCCTCTGTGCCCCAAATCTTCAACAACTGATTTGGCTTACATGTTAATATACAGAAACATACCACACATATCAAAATATAAGATATAAAATTCCCTGAAGTTATCCTCACAAAAGAGGAAGACGTCTTATATTATGAACCTCTCTTTCAATTGCTATAATTTGGGTGACAAAGTACTGTTTGGAGAAGATACAATTGTCTCAGACTTAATGCCAATTTTAGATGCTTACAGAGGTCAGAATTGGTTTAAAATAAAGGAGGAAAATAAATTTAATGGTGAATTTAACAATTATTCCTGTGGGAAATGACCTCACAATTTAAGTGCTGGATTTCCTTGTAGCAGAATAGCATAGTGGTTAAAAAGCATGAACTCTGGTGCTCTGTAGCTGGGTTTGAATCCTGGCTCTGCTTTTCATGAGCTGTGTGACTTTGAGCAAGGTACTTTACCTCTCTGGACCTTAGTTCCCTCAGTAAAATAAGGTAATTAATAAAGGTATCTATCACACAAGGTTGCTAGAGAAGTAAATGAATTAATGCATGGAAAGCCGCTATGGCAGTCTTTGGCACACAGTAACTGTAGCTATAAATGTAAGCTGTTGTCAATTATAAGATGCAAGCATTCATGGATTTGGATCCTGGGTGCAGACCTACACTGCTCATCAAGCCATGCTGTGTCAGTGTCCCACATATGAAAAACAGAGGAAGACTGGCACAGATGTTAGCTCAGCGACAATCTTCCTCAAGCAAAAAAATAAAAATAAAATAAAAAATAAAACAGTGGAGTGGTGTACAACTGCACTCTACTGAGGAAAGATGACAAGAGATAACAATAGATAAGCTCTCCCAACACTTCCAAAATCCAGTAACAACAGTTGTTTCTAGCAAATGGGCCATGTCCTCCAGGCAGTTGAACAGGCTGCTCTAAGCCTTTCAAGTCATCTGACATGTTATGAATCAGGGCTGCCAAAATTCAGCATCATCAGAATGCACCTAATATTTGAATAAAGCTGCTCTTGCTCTAGGAAGCTCTCAGCAGGGAGGTATAACTCTGTCTTAAGAAGGCACATTTCTGACCGAGAAGAATGTGCAGAGAGCCAGCATGAGGTTCTATTTAATGGTGTTTAACTAGGGGTCTGCTGGGTTGGAAAATGCAAACATCTTTCAGTGGTAGACTGAACTCAACCCCAAAGGAGGAAAACACAGCCCAAAGCACAGCAGAAGATTCCATTACCTGGTTTAGTTAGAAGAGGAAGGAAAGCACCCCAGCATCCTTGGGATTTAGGTAGAGAAGGGGAGAGATTTCCAAACCACTTAAACTTAAGCTAGAACACCTGCAAGGTAGTGAAAGGTCCGCTTTGCATTCCTCCACCCTCTAAAAAAGGAAGGAGAAAGGGACGCTGATCAGACATCCTTCCTTAGGGAAAGGCAGATTCACTTATGTAAGTTTATAGGCTAATTTAGAAGGAAGCAGCAACACTGAAAATGTGCTGCTTCTTTTCTGAAACTTAATTCTAACCTCAGTTTGATTCAGTGTAATTGTGCCCAGAATTCTTCGTCTGTACCTTTCTAATAACAGTCATCAGCCCCTACCTTGAGTTAAACTCTCTCAGCTCAAGTTTCCACATCTCAGGTATTAGGAGATGATAATAGCAGTATTTACTGTTTTCTTCAGGCAATATATTGGCACGTTTACAAATATTTGTTCATTTAAAAGGCTGTAAGAAGGCAGATCAATTACATTTTCTCAGCATCAACCATGACCAGACTCGCCTACAGTATGCACTCAATAAATGTTTGTTAACTGAATAACTGGTGAGTAATAAAACTTCTCCTTCATTTTTAATATTTGTGGCTGATGTCACTACGTTAACACTCACCAATTTGTAACTTGTAGAAAGGTAAGACGTAGTAAGCTTATAAGAAACGGCATAACCCCAACGGGCACATGAAAAGACGTTCAATATCACTAATTATTACGGAAATACAAACCAAAACTACAATGAGATATCACCTCACTCCTGTTAGAATGGTTATTACTAAAAAGACAAGAAATAAGAAGTCTTGGCGAGGATGTAGAGAAAAGGGAACACTTGTGCACTGTTGGTGGGAATGTAAATTGGTGCAGCCACTATAGAAAACAGCATGGAGAGTCCTCAAAAAATTAAAGATAGAACTACCACATGATCCAGCTATTCCACTCCTGGGTATTGAGCAAAAGAACATGAAAACACTAACTCCAAAAGATATATGCACCCCTATGTTCATTGCAGCGTCATTCACAATAGCCAAGACTTGGAAGCAACCCAAGTGCCCATCAACGGATGAGTGCATAAAGAAAATGTGGTATATAGATACATATACATATATACCCAATGGAATACTACTCAGCCATAAGAAAGATGAAATTGTGCCATTTGCAACAACATAGATGGACCTTGAGGGTATTATGCTAAGTGAAATAAGTCAGACAGAGAAAGACAAATACCATATGATCTCACTCATATGTGGATGATAAACACATAGATATAGATTGGTGGTCTATACTAGAGGAGAACTGGGTGGGAGGAGAATGAAAAGGGTAAAGGGGCACATATGTATGGTGACAGATGGAAACTAGACTTTTGGTGGTGAACACGCTGCAGTCTATACACAAGTCAAAATATAATAATGTACACCTGAAAAAAGACCTAAACCTTTAATTACCAAATGATTCCACAATTCTGGCAAATTCTACTTCTCAGTATAAACCCAAAATACCCGAAAGTGGTGAGTAGAAGAGATATTTGTTTCTAGCAACATTATTTGTAATAGCCAAAAGGTAAAAGCAACCCAAGTGTCTATCTTCTGGTGAACACATAAACATAATGGAATATCAGTCAGCCTTAAAAAGAAAGAAAATTTTGACAAAAGTTAGAACATAGATGAAGCTTTAACACATTATGATAAATCAAGTGAGCCAGTCCAAAAGGACGAATATTGTATAATTCTACTCATACGTAGTGCCTCGAGTAGTCACACAGACAGACAGGAGTTGAGTGGTGGTTGCCATCAGCTGGGGGAGAGGAGAATGCGGAGTTAGTGTTTAAAAATACGGAATTTCAGTTTGAAGATGATAAAGTTCTGAAAGGAATGGTGGTGACAGTTGCACAATAATGTGAATGACATTAAAAATGTTTTTTAAAAAATGGCACAACTCAATGATGAAAAAAATCTTGTGATAAAGACTTGCTATACTTTTGCTGCATTTTGCTCAATTTGTTTTTAATGGTATTTTGGCTCATTAAAACAGACACTTGAAATAAACACATTGCTTTAAAATATTCAAAAATGTCTATTTTTCACTAATTTGGGATGACTTTTCCTCTCTCAGCTATTCTCTTTTCACCCTTATTATTATGTAATAAATATCACATATTTTATGTAATATTTTTACATATTATTTACATATTTTCAATATATTATTTTACATATTATTTACATAATATTACATATTACATAATAAATATTACATAATAATATTTAATCTTTCTTTTTGAATTGTAATAGGTTTTTTTTTTTCCTGAATACAAGTCTCCTTATCAGATCTATGATTTTCAAATTTTTTCTCCCATCCTTTTCAAAAAATGGTTCTAGAATGACTGGAAATTCATATGCAAAGGAATGAAGTTGGATCCCTTCCTCACACCACCATACACAAAAATTAACACAAAATGGATCATAGACCTAAATATAAAAGCTAAACTATATTTTTAAAAACCCCTAAGAATTCAAAAATAAACAGACTACCCAAATGAAAAATAGGCCAAGGATTTGAACAGACAGTTCTCCAAAGAAGATATACAAATGGCCAACAAGCACATGAAAAGAAGCTCTACATCTTTAGGAAGGGAAATACAAATCAAAATCATGATGAGATACCACTTCACACCCACTAGGAGGACTGGAATAAAAAAGGCAGACAATAACAAGCGTTGGCAAGGATGTGGAGAAATTGGAACCCTCGTGCATTGCTGGTGGAAATGTAAAATATTGCAGCCACTTTGGAAAAGTTTAGTAGTTATTCAAAATGTTAAACATGGAATTATATGACTCTGCAATTCTACTCCTAAGTATATACCCAAGAGAAATGAAAACACATGTCCACACTAAAACTTGTACAAGCATTATTCATAATAGCTGCAAAGTGGAAACAATCTAAAATCCATCAAGTGATAAATGGGGATAGAAAATGTGGTATATCCACATATTAGACTATTATTTGGTGATAAAAAGAAATGAAATACTGATATACGCTACAACATGGATGAATCTTGAAAACATTATACTAAGTGAAAGAAGCCAGTCACAACAGACCACATATTATATGATTCCATTTATATGAAATGTCCAGAAGAGAAAATGTATAGACAGAAAGTAGGTTAGCGGTTGCCAGGGGCTACAGAAATGAGGGGGACTTGGGGGGAGACTTCTAATGGGTACAGAGTTTCTTTTAAGGTAATAAGAATGTTCTAAAATTAGATAGTGGTGATGCTCCCACAACTCTGAATATATTAAAAACCAGTTAATTGTACACCTTAAATGAATTGTATGTGAACTGTATGTATGTTAAAAAAAAAACAACCTCCTAGGAGGACAGATGTGGGCGTGCGGAGTCCCTAACACTTTGTGTCCCTCACCAAGGCACTGAGGATCGACTGAAGGTAAGTATTACTTCTCAAATTTCAAACAGGCAAAATCAAGATCAACTAAAACTATCTAGGTAACAAAGTCACTCATTCTTATAGCAATTAACCTAAATACATATTTTAAATGCTTGGCAAGTAGAAAGTTCTAAGAAAGGTTAGCTCTTACCTCCAACTCCCCATCCCTTTCCCAAACTTGGCTTGGGCAAAACTAGACAAAATTACCAAACTATTTTTTAATAGGAATAGTAAGCATTTGTCCAGGAAGATTTATGAAGACACCCTTTTAGTAGAAAATAAGTAAAGTACTCCCTGAAGCATTCTTGCTGGATTTTTCCTTCTATCTCACCGTGCCACATTCCCACACAAACTTGGTGTGGGATCCAGCAAAAAATGAGAACATTTAGTTTCTTTATTCCAAGGAGTAGGAGGTTGATATAAGTCAGTCCATTCTATAGATAAAGAAACAGAAATTCAGGGCAATAAAACTAACTGTTCCTCAAGGTCATAATTAAGAGGGATGGCTTCAGTACTCCTGGAGGCCCACAACCTCTTCTACCTTCTGCCCCCCAAGAAATCACTGAACAGGATTTTACATGTGAAATCACCTAATTATGGTCTCCAGTCTCCTCATTTCCTCTTGGCAGGGTCTTGCTTCCTCAGGCCGAGGCAGACAGAGGCTCAGCAACAGGAACGTTAGCGGCCTAGAGTATCCCAGGCTGCCCAGACCCTGTAGGAGCCTGTGTCCATTCCTCCCACCTTGTCTCGACTTTCTCAAGAGAGCAGACCCTGCGTCGGGCAGCCCAGAGCTGACCCTCCCTTCCAGGCCACAAGCCCTCTGCCTGTTACCTTCAGGTGAGGAAGGAAGTCTGACTTCCATCAGCAATAACCAATGAGCTCTTTACAATCCTGTCTACATGTAGGCAGCTTTCTATAGGGGAAGGATAAGAGTCAGCAAATCCATAAATCAGTTCAGCCAAGATCGCAAATGTTCATGAGTATTTCCTGACTGCCTAACGCAGTCCCAAGAACACAGAAGGCTGGTTTCCCAGTGCTATCTATGCCCCCCTGGAATCCAAAACCCGGAGGAGACACCAGAGGGGGCAAACGTGAGGACACACAACCACCCATGCCAATCGCTCACCCTCTGCTATTCTCGAACTACTGGCAATCATCGTTTACCACATCATTTGCTGTGTGCTACGTGTCAGCGTATCAAGGGCTTTACGTGCATTCTCTCATTTAAGCCCAGCAACAAATCTGAAGAAGAAGCATAGTTATTATTCAATTTATATATAAACCCACTCGGTGAAGCTAAATAACTCACCCAAGGCTACACAGCCAGTACGTGGTAGAACCGTGATGAAACTCCAGGAGCTTAAAGCCAATCTTGTTAAGCATGGAAGAGAGGAGCTGCTGACACTGGACAGGCAGTAGAAGCCGATCCACCAGGACAAGGCTAGAAGTCTGCTGCTTTCCCACTAGACAAGAGGCTCCATCTTTCCCTAGGACTGACCCAAGAAGTCACAATGGTGAGCTGTTTCATGAATTCCCATGCATTTGAAGGAAACTTCACATGGAGCTAGGAAAGGCCTGCCTGGGAAACAGTTGGCTCAGCAAGTCTCAGGGTCCATACAGTGTGTGTGTGGACATCCCAGGTGAGAGGGGAGCACAGTTCACACTGAACAACACACACCAGCAGAACCCAGGCTCTGAGGACTGCCAAGCCCAGAGCTTACAGGCGACTAGGGTGGAAGGTGGGTGCTCCACTTCGAAGGAAGCCGGGGCAGAGCAGCTCTCAGGCGGGCTTTCTGAATCAGAACAGTGAAGCCTTGTCTTCACTAAATAGCTTTGACAGGAGCGACCCGGCAGTGTCGCCATTTTATTTACTCCATCAGTTGTCCTTCACGCCTGGCAACTGGCTGGAGGAGCCTTTTCTGCCACTGCTCCTTCCTAGAGCTTCACTACAAAGGAGTGGCTCACTTCACACCTGTATCTCCACACTCGCACCGTCAGTCATGTATCACATGCCATTCCCTGAGAAACTGACAGAAGTGGGGAAGTCTACAGAGGTAGGCACGGTCCAGCGGAAAAACAACAGGATTTGCAGTTAGCCAATTCAAGGGCCTACCATACTCCATACTTTCTTGGGTATGATTTTAGTTCTTCACCAAATAAAATGCCTATAATATAGTCAACTCCTGGGAGGAAACAAATGACTAAGAGTCTCCACCCTCTAAAGGTGAAAATAAAAGATATACACACATGGAACAACGGCCACGTAAAATGAAACCTTCTATCATTCGAATGTTTCTGACGTGCCTCTTCTGTACTTAACTAGATTGTGATTTGTTGGCGGTTGGGAACTTCCTGCACACTACACTTCTTTATCTGCCCTAACTCCAGAAAAAGAAAACCTTTTCACACTGAAAGAAGGCA
The DNA here is from genome assembly GCF_041296265.1 of Equus caballus. Classification (NCBI taxonomy): domain Eukaryota; kingdom Metazoa; phylum Chordata; class Mammalia; order Perissodactyla; family Equidae; genus Equus; species Equus caballus. The sequence goes on from NC_091704.1 coordinate 47,169,343, forward strand.
CTTGATAATGCTAGGGGAGGGTCAGGAGTCTCGAGGTCAGAAATAACTGAGATTTCAAGGGCAACTTCAGCCAGTGCTTCCTCTGAATACACGTTACTCTTGACTTACATCTGATCCTCAGACAACGTACAGGAGCACTAATGGAGGTGCGTACACACTCCAAGGGCTGAGAGCACACAGCGATCACGCTGAGTGGCTGGAGAAGTGTCCCTGAGACAAGAACAGCCCAAGCTGCCCAAAGTGTCTCTAAAAGCAGGAGCACGGTCCTCATGTTGTGACAAGGGACCCCCGAGGCTCACTTTCCCAGAAATACCTTCCGCATCAGGCTGACACAGTCCTGGGTCCCTAAATTCCAAGGCGGGAGTTATTCCAATGGTTTAAGTGTTATTTCAAAAAGTATTTTAAAATACAAATATGTTTCCGCAGGAGGGAAAATATTTTAACCCTGCCTTTTTCACACATGAGTAATGTATAGACCCACTTTAAAGGGGAAAAAAACCTTACACCACCATCCATAGACCCCATTTTAAGTTATACTGACTTAAGATAAAATCTTATTGCTATATCTTTCAGTTGTAAATTATTGCTGCAAAAGGAGTTTTTTCTCAATAACTGGCAAAATACTTTCTAAAAGATTATTGTAATGAACAGTTCTAAAAATTCTTTTTTTTTACACTTTTTTTTTTTTTGAGGAAGATTAGCCCTGAGCTAAATACTGCCAGTCCTCCTCTTTTTTGCTGAGGAAGCCTGGCCCTGACCTAACATCCGTGCCCATCTTCCTCTACTTTCTATGTGGGACGTCTACCACAGCATCGCGTACCAGGTGGTGCCATATCTGCACCCGGGATCCAAACCGGCGAACCCCGGGCCGCCCAGAAGCGGAACATGAGCACTTAACCGCTACACCACCGGGCTGGCCCCTCTAAAAATTCTTATGCATCGCAAAAGATTCAGAAAACTTGTTTGAGAATGATAGCTGTAATCTCTTTAAAAGCCTCAATCAAATTAATATCCAGCCCCTAGCACAAGGCTGGGCACACCGTAGGTGTTCAATAAACTCTTTTTGAGTGGATGATTTCTACACCATTAGAGACAGGAGCTGGGGAAATTCCAAGGCATAAAACACTGCCAAGGTGGACAAGCCCAGGCAGGCACCACGCTGTGACCCTGGGCAGTCCGGTTTAAGAAAGAACCACAAGAAAGTGTCAAATAGAATTTGGTGAGGTAATTAAGTCCCCAAGGGTGGGCTAACTCTGCCCACGGTTAGCACCAGGAGATGAGCTGATAAGGACTAACAAACCCCTTCCTTGCCCCAAGGATGCCACTCTGTGCACACATACGCTCTGCCTAGCATAACATAGTTATCTTTTACTTTTCTGTCCCAGTACATGGGAGGTGTCAAAGAGAGGGTCAGAGGCAAGCCTGGTCCCATGGAAAAATGACAGGATTTGAAGTTAGCCAGTTCTGGATCCTACTATCTATTGGGTCTGTGTCCTTGGGCACATTTCTTCAATTTCAACTTTTCGTCTCTTCACTAGTAAAATGAAACAAACAGCTCTCTCCCAGTGCTGTCGGAAGGATTACACGTGACAGCGTCTGTGAAAGCCCCCGGCACATCGTTGTGGTGAATAAAGCAGGTTCCCTAACAGGGGCAGGAGGACAGAGCCCATTAGCTACAGTCACGAAGAAAGGAAAAATTCAGCATGTGAAAGAGGCCTAAGGCCAGTTCTTGCTGCTCGGGCATAAACACAGCAGTCTTTTCGGTGGGGGTGGGAGCAGACTGGAAGTGAGGAAAGGAAAAGACAGAGCTGCCTTCTCAAGGGAGGGATGTTTATTCTGTGGCTGAGAGAAAAAGGGGATTTATCCCATGCTCATGTGAGGCCCCGGGCAGAATTTAAAGTCATTCCATTGGCTCAGACAAATGAGAAGATCCACTTTCTGACAAATCCCAACATCCCAACAGAAGACATGTTGGTGAGCTAACAGTGACCCGGTAAAAGAGAAGAAAGGAAAGGTAGGTGCAAAGCATTTGTGCTACCAGTAAAGTGGCGCAAGATTGAGGCGATGAGGTAATAAGTTCCGGAAAAACTCTTCAGCATCTGAGTTACCCTTTGGTTCACTCTGGAACATTCCCCCCATCCATCATTAAGGATTCATTGAACTGAGAATAGAGCCATACTCAGGACAATCCTTCAGGTCACACCAGCGCACACCAAACAATGTCAGGGTATGGTAAAACCAGAATAAAATGAAATCAGCATACACTACAATTATAGCTATGTTATTCTAAGTAGTATGCATGCAACAGGGGTCTAGAAAAGCTTGGAAAATCAAAATATGGTTAAGATGTACTGGGTGGTAGAACTGAGAATTTTCCCTTAAAATTTTTTTAATTGTTATGATCTTATTAGTGCAATACATAAAAGTTGGGAAGGGAAAAAACATCAAGTCAGGAACAGCCCAATCTCATCGACGCCACTTAGCCTACGGCAGGAGAATTCAGACTGAGACCACTATATACGACATCATGCCTCGCTTCTGACCCATTCAAGAGTAGGCCAGACACAGCTGCAGCCTACCGAGTCCAGAGCTTAGGAGACTGAAAGGCTCAGGCCTAAGTTTGTCTTGGTCAAAACTTCAATGCAAATTTCACCCACATGCAGCACCCTTATAAGACATTATGCTGATCTCAACCTAGACTGGAGCATTTTTGGTCTATACCGCTTCATGCTGACAAATACCTAAATCAATGTTTCCTAACCAGTCTGAAAATTTTAGTCGGTCTGCACACACACATTCCCCCGGCCGAGTCCTCTGTGTAGGTGGGAAAATAGGATGACAACCTACACACCACACCCTGACTTTGACCTTAAGACGGACTTCAAACAGAACTGATCGTTTTACCTTTACTCCACTGGAAAGTCACCTATACTCACTAGAATTCACTACCCACATATTCAAGAGTTGTTTTATTCATTTATTTTTTTACACAAACCACAATGTTGGACTAGACAGTAATTTGGGTATAGGATGATCTCAAGGACAACTCTTAAAATATACAGTCTTTACCAACACATGATTCACCCAAGGCCTACACAAATAACCCCAACAAAGGCAAGTCACAAGGTCCCTCCTGGTCAACGGATGCAAGTTCAAAAGTCCCAAGGTTAATTTGCCTCTTCCTTCCAGAAAACCCTCCTTTACCCTCTCCATTGCCTCCTGCCACCCCAATACCTTGTTCACAGCCACTTCAGGACTCATGCCACAGTATTGCATTTGCTTATGCGCCCGTCTCTCCCCCAGACTGTGAGTTCCTTGCGAGAAGAAAACTAGATCTTCTTTACCTGTATCACCCCAACTTAAGCACAGTGCCTGGCACACAGTAGATGCTCCATCTGCCCTGTTTTCCTTGGGGCAACCTGGTTTTAACTGGTTATCCCAGCATAATTATTAGTGCCCCCTTTTAGTTGCAGAAGTGCACTGGTGTATATGATAAATCCTATGACCACTCTACCAGTAAACAGTAGATGAATGTTGGCTCTTGGTTTTACGAAGTCTGTTTTCTCATTTTTAAAGTCATCTCTCCATTATCTGCTGCGGTTGCTGTAGGTAAATAGGCAGATAGGTGGGTGGGTGGGTGGATGGGTAGGAGACGAGTTGGCAGACAGACTGACTGAGACGTAGGTAATCCAGAATTTAGTTTTGTTAAGAATTTGAAAGCATATAGGTAGTTTTGATTTGTCACGGCAGATTTCCCTTCTAAATATCTAGTCAATCCTTTGGTAACAGTAAAGGGACTTTGCTTTCTCTGAGCACACTGGCATGGTCTGGGTGGGGCTAGCAATGGCTAGAATGTGCTGGCAGCAGTGGGGAAAGCCACACTGGCACTAAATCCACACCAGGGTTACGGAGAATTGGTGGTATTGGCAAGTGTTCACTGTTCCAACCTAGATGTCACTGTTCTGTGGCTTAGCATCCTGCCTACAAAGCCACCCCCTCTCTACAGATGCCCCTTAGAAATGGAAAAATCCCTGAGTTTTTCTTACAGTCCTCAAGGATGAGATGAAGTAGCAAGAACCAGAGAAGGCAAGGATGGAGCTGGAGCCAATTAACGGACTTCGCATTTAGGGTTCTGGTTTATTGCAGCAAGGGGCACGTTAATACAGTTGCCAGAAGCACTGATAAAATCAGGATTATCCAAGTGTAGGCCATTTGTCCTGGGGTCTGGCCTTTTACAGCACATTAAGGATAGGAAACTAGCACCACAAGTCTCCACGGGTCCTTCCCCACTTGTAATTGCCACAGACAGGGCCACGTAAGAAGGCTAGAGGGGAGGGCACTAGTTCACCTGTCTGGCCCATTTCCTCTGGTTCCAGAGAAACTCCTCCTTGGATTTAAGGCCCCAGAGGGATCTCCCAACTCTCACTGCTCATTAAGGCTGTTTGATTTTAAAGGAGAAGATTAAATACACAGCCCACAGCCAAGACTCCAGATGTTAAGCAAGCCTTCCCTTTGTGGTTGGTGTCCCCTGCTAAGTATTACTTCTAATTAACATCTAAAGCTGGGCTCAGAGGGGCTGTCAGAGGTGGGAGTCGAGGCAGAAGGAGCCTGGCCCTAGTCCCAGCTTCACTGTTTTTATTAGTTGAAGATCTGAACCCCTCATTTGGCTTCTCTGCGTCTCAGTTTCTTCATTTTTCCCTACTGGGAGTAGACTATCTACCAAACCTCCACCCTTCACAAGCAGGCTGTGAAAGTCAAAGGGGATTAACTTAGCGTTCTTCAGAAAAAAACATAAAAGTCCTCCAGAACCACACTGTCCAATATGATGCCCACTAGCCATGGGCAGCTATTGAAACCTGAGCCAATTAAAATGTAAAATGCAATTCTTTGGCCACAGTAGCCACGTTCCAAGGGCTCAACAGCCACATGTGGCTAGTGGCTACCATATTGGCCACCTCAGAGAACACTGCCATCATCTGGAAAGTTCTATGGAACAGCAGTGCTCTTGAGATTGTCTTGAATTTCTCGACATAAGAAATTGCAAAGAAGACCCCAGCCCTGTCAAATGCTCAGGAAAGCAATGGTCCAAGTGTGTTTTGTTTTCTGTTTTTCGTTTTTGGTGAGGAAGATTGGCCCTGAGCTAACATCTCTGCCAACCTTCCTCTATTTTATGTGGGATGCCACCACAGTGTTGCTTGACAAGCCGTACTAGGTTCACCTGGGATCTGAACCTCTGAACCCCAGGCCACCATAGTACAGCGCACGAACTTAACCACTACATCACCAGACTGGCCCCCGTGTATTTTAGAGAGAAGTCCTTGATATCAACACAGTTGGGCCACAACCAGGCTCTCTTCCAAATTCTTCAAAGCAAGCAGGAGAGTTTTTCTTCCCAACACATACAACAGGCGCTGGCAAGCGAGGGACTTTCCTCCCGAAGCTCCCTTGTTACACTCAGATCACCCTTTCAGACCTAATCTATTATTTATACAGTGCTACTTTTAAGAAAATGCATTTTCAAACATTCTCTCAACAGGAGTGTCAGGTCGGTGCAAATCCACCCACCAGGAAGACCCAGTCACTTCGCCCACTCCTGCCCAATAGGCCTTTCCATAAAGCACCAAAAAACGGCCAACTTGAACTATTTAACAAAACAAAAGGACACAATCCTCCCAGGGGGCCAAGTGTTAAAAGCATTCCAAAAGAAAATGAAACAGAAGCTCCTCCCCTCCAATCTGTTCCTCATCGGCCAAGGATTTATTGGCTCTCGCAGTAAATTAATCAATGGCCAAAAGAAAATAAAACCGTGGCTCCAATGTAAATACTTGTTGGTAAAAATCCTTCAGTGTGACACTTCGGATTTCAAGTGGCTGGGTGGCCTTCCAGACGCCTCGTTAAACACAACTTTATAGCATTAAGAGGAAAAGGCTCTGGGATTTTCTGTACAAATGTATAAATCAATCTTTTCAAAGACAAACAGCAGAACAAATCACAAAATGTGTGTGATTGGAGGGGATGGGGGTAGGGGCAAGCAAACTGAGGAAGGAGAAACTGAGAAGCTGAGAGGATGTTCTAGAGTTTTCCCTGGCTTGGTGCATTAGTGGATCTTGACTCTGCACTTTTCCATTCTCTCCAGCATTTGTTTATCCATCATCAGATGGGACGGCTCTCCCAAATGGTGAGGTCCTAGGCCCTCTAAGTGTGTACACACAGGTGTGTGTGTGCGCGCGCATAGGCATGTGTGTGTATGTTCCCAGATTGACGGTGTCTTTCTTCATATTCCCATCCCTCACAGTATTTACTGTAAAGATTTCCAAGTAGCAGGCAATTAAAATCAGTCAAGCTTATTGACTTCGCTCAGTGAATGATTTAGTGCCAAGAAAAGCTATATCATCAACAGCTGGTTATTGACCAGCCTGTGTGCAAGCTACTAAAGTAACGCTTGGAAAAACACTCACCCTTTGCCCCCCAAAATAATTTAACACGCCTTGTAGAGTATAAGCCAGCAAATTAACAGTTAAACCCACGAGACCACTGCCTCACAAACCCAACCCTGTTTTCTTCTTGAGGAAGAGCTTTATCTGCTCCATCCAAACCCCACTGCTCTAAATGGACCGAGACAACTGCACGCCTGGAACCCAGGCTTGGAAAATAGGGTTGTTTCCCTCTAATGTGCCCCCAAACACCAGTATGTGTTTGAGATTAGTCCCTCTCACTGCCTTTCGGCTAAGCAGCCTTTCAGAGCTAGGTGTGGCCCTCAGTAGGCCAATACATTTTATTTCTCATTTAGAAAAAGCTTTTTATTTTTTTTAAACTGAAGGCTGAAACTAAAGAGGACAATGTTCGGAAATAGAGCATGCGACCCCCTGCATTTGTGCCCATGGCAATCTCGACTTTGTCCTCCTAATTGGGAGTTCTCTGTAATAGCTATACTCAATTTTGTCAGATTCCTCTGGAAAAATCAGCCCCATTGTTCCAAAAGAACAAGAAGCAACTGATAATAAGCACAGTGAGATGAGGGAAGCAGACCCTGCAGATCCCAGGAATGGTCCTTTTCTCGTGTCAAAATAAATGGCTCCTCTTGGAAAAGCTGTCGTCTCAGTAGGCCTCTTCCACTCTCTGGTCTGCTTCTCAATCTCAAAAACCAAAATGGAACAAAATACAGTGTGTGGATTAATGACAACTGCTTGCAGACTTCTAACGTGGTCCCCTCCACGGACACCCTTAAGTCCACCCTCCAGAGAGAATGTCTCCAGGGCACTAAATTTGCTCCAAGCATTTCTGAGTGAGAGCCATTTTCCTAACAGAATTCTCATTCTGTCACTGCCTCTGTGTTCACCCCATATTGCACGTGAGTGTGTATATGTGTCCCTATACGGGTGTATGTTTGTGTGTATATGTGTGTGTGTGATCTGCTTCGGACTATTTAGAGTCTACCCACTCCATACTTAAAACATCCACCCTTTCATGGACTTCTAGCATTTCCAGAATGTATCGGAGTGGCCAATATACAGAAATCCGAAGTAAGAATGAGTCCAGCTCTTAGCAAAACTCTAAGGACTCAGGCACAGAAGGAATATGCCCATCCAAGCACTCACAAGGCTACAGCCTGGCACGAAGCCCTGCACCCAGTAGGCATTCAAGAGACTTTGACAGAATCTACTTGATGCATTAGCACCTCTAGGCTTGGTGTGTAGGAGTCACTTGGTCCTAACGCAAGAACTGAATTCCATCCTGGGCACGAGGGCCAGGGATGTGGCAATGGTCCCGGGACATGGCAGAGGGCCCACACTTCACAGCATCCTTCACAGAAGCAGTCTCTTGCAGGGAGCTCCTGGTCTCCTGCCAACCCACAGTTCTCAGAAGGGTGGAAGGGCAAAGGCAGGAATTTCTCAGCTGGCAGATCCTGAATGCAGGAGGAGAGAGGAAGAAGGAGCGGCAGGGAAGGAAGAGGCCCGCTGGAGCACATCAACAACTTGGCAATGGCAGATCAAACCAAAGCAAACATCTGAGCCACTACCCGTCTTTGAGTCCGCCTGGTGTAGTTACAGGCATGCTTTAACAAATGTATTATTAATTGCTTAAGATATGGATGAATATATTCTTTCTACATGTTATCCAAACCATATAGATAAGCTTTAATTTCCTCCTAAATCCACTCTCCTCCCCGCAAATAACCACTGTTTTCTGTTTTTCATCTAGACCTTCTGGATGCAGTATTTACATACTGTTACATTCATACAGGAAAAAATACCAATTTACTTAAATAGCCACATATTGTACTTATCATTCTACACTGGGCTTTTGTCTCCATCTAATGATGTTTTAGAGATCATTCTAAAGAAATATCCAAAGAAGACCCACTTCATTCTTTGAAATGGCCACATAGTATTCTACAGTGTGCACCTCCCATATTTTATTTATTCATTCTTCTACTCATGTTTAATTTTCATCTTCCCCTATTCAAACAGTTCCAGAGTGAACAGATGTTCAGATGCAAGTATTTCACTAAAATATAATCCTAGAAGAGAAATTACTGGGTCAAAGAACAATGTGCAATTTTAATAGACAGCGACAAAATACCTGTGACAAGTTTTACTCGTTTATTTTTTTTTGAGGAAGATTAGCCCTGAGCTAACATCTGTGCCAATCCTCCTTTTTTTTGCTGAGGAAGACTGGTCCTGAGCTAACATCCGTGCCAGTCTTCCTCTACTTTATATATGGGATGCCTACCACAGCATGGCTTGCCAAGTGGTGCCATGTCCGCACCCGGGATCCAAACTGGAGAACCCCAGGCCGCCAAAGCGGAACGTGCGCACTTAACCGCTGTGCCACCCTACAAGTTTTACTCCCACTGACAGTGTGTGAACACTCACTTCCCCAATTCTACCCACAATTGATTCTATCATCCTTTTAATTTTTGCCTCCACCTAACCTTAACCCTGACCTTGTCCAGACTGGATGATGGACAGTACTAAAAATAACAATCCCACTGCTTTAATTTGCATTTCCCTGATTACCTGAGCGATCAAGCATTTTGTCTTATGTTTACCAAGCATTTGCATTTTCTCTTCTGTGAGCTGCCGTTTTATATACCTTGCCCATTTTTCTTTTGGGTCATTTGCTTTTTTTCTCCTCGTTCATTTACAGGTTTTTACATTTTCTGACTATTAATCCATTCATCGTTTGTTCTATTGGTTTTCTACGTCTCTCTCAGTCTTTTAAAAACTTTGCTCATGGACTTTTCCCATAAACAAGGTGATTTCCTATGAACAACACAGTGGCTTCCAAACTGTTCTTTTCAGCAACAAAATCCTTTCTCCAATCCAGGGGAAGCCCCAATAACAATAACAGTACAACTGCCCCAGCTGAGGCTGAACTGGCCTCCCAAGGTCCACCCACACCCACCACCCTGATTCTGAGGGATGCTTCCAAGGGCACAGTTTGAAAAGAGCCGCTAGAGGGACGAGCTCAAGGCCTCCTAAGAGAAATAAGACTAGAACTCAGGTCTCCACTCTGTTTCGATGAACCCAGGACAGTATTTAAATTATAGAGAGTAGACTGATTCCAATTTGACAACCAAACTCACCTATTCGGCATCTGATTCATGTACTTTTCTCCCATCGAAGAAAAAGGAAATAACATGCTAATAAACAGAGATAATTTCACTCAAGAGCTCATTTAAAAGAACATTTATCATTGCTTTCTAGTTATTTATTGCCGTGTTAACGCCCTGTCTCGTCCCACTAAAATGTACGCTAAATGAGAGCAGCAAATCTTCGTCTTTCCTCTCTCGTGTCTCTAAGATGCAGAAGTGGCCCTGTCAAATTACAGGTCTCGATAAATATTTACCTCTAAAACCATTCCCTACAGCTAAAAACAAGCAGAAAATGATCCAATTCGCACTTTTAAAACAATTTCAACTGCATTTATCAACGTAACCTCTGCTAGAATAGCTATCGATTAGCAGGTGGCCTAAAAAGCGGGATGCCAGAAGGAATACAAGGGTCTGCACAATCCAAATGGAGTAATTGAGATCAATCCCACTGAAACATATGACCACCCTCATTCTCCTTCCCTCTCTATGGAATTCTTCGGGCTTCTGGTGGTCAGGCTTGTGTTTTCCAGGACATCTGGCATTTGAAGGCCCCTTTGCAAAATCCTCCCGAGACGGAGGCAGCTTGAGTCAGCTTTGGTCCAGTCTGAGGTCTTATAGCTCATTGGCTATAGTACTACCTACCAACTCTGGGAACGTGAGGAGGTTAACTAGTTGTGGGATCCAAGTCTCAGGTTCCTCCTCTAAAGCGGACACAACAGGGGCCAGCCTGGTGGCGCAGCAGTTAAGTTTGCACCTTCTGCTTCAGCGGCCCAGGGTTTGCTGGTTCGGATCCTGGGTGCGGACCTACGCACTGCTTGTCAAGCCATGCTGTGGCAGGAGTCTCACATATGAAATAGTGGAAGTTGAGCATGGATGTTAGCTCAGGGCAGGTCTTCCTCAGCAAAAAGAGGAGGATTGGTGGAAGGCGTTAGCTCAGGGCTAATCTTCCTCAAAAAAATAAATAAATAAAAATAAAGTGGACACAACATTAGGCCCTGCATCTCGTAGGTTTTCAGAGGTTTGGTGTCAAGGCATGCACGTTGCTTAGCATAATGCCACATATGTGGAATCACTGGAGTTTATTTTGTTTTCTCAGTTAAGATGGTCTGCAAAGTCTACTTTAAGGGTGGGTTTTTGCATGCCCAGAATGAGGGGACAGAGTCAGCCTAAACGCTATTAGATATGAGGAAATGGGATGAGAAGAGCCAGCGTTATTAAAAATACATTCCTGAGAGAATAACCCTAATTTACAGAGCAAGTCAAATCCAATCATAATGGCAAACGTTAGACACAAGTCTTAGAACTTTGTAGACTGCAGACGGAAAGACTCACAGAGAGCCTTCAGTTCAATGCCAACCTGCTGATGAGAGAGCCCCGTCCAAACCCCAGCGAGAAGACCACCGTTCCGTCTTTGTGTCAAAGGTTACAGGAGCTCATGTTTACCTGACTTGGTGCAGGGACATTTACGGCTTCCATTTGCTCCGGGGCCAATCACAGAGAAAGTGTTCTGGCCCAGACCCATCCCTCCAGGGAACAATAACCATTTCATACATTGGTATTTAGTTACAGGGCTATGAATGCCCTAGAGCCAATCAAAATAGGGTTCCTGCAGATCAGATTTTGATCTCCGCAACTGAGGATACTGGCTGAAGTCACTGGAAAAGCAAGGAAGAGCAAACATTCTGTTCATAAATTTTGAAGAAGTTTGTTTCCTGTCCATTCACAGAGATGCTTACTGAAGCAGTGATGAAATGCATTGTAGAGCAGAATGCTGAGACACTGACAATTCACGTGTCATAGAATTTTGCGGTATCCTAAAGTATGTAAATAATAATAGAAAAATCTGTGTTTTCAAATTGGCCAAAGAAGATAGACCCTCATGGATTTTAGTGTAAAGCATAAACAAAACACCCATCATTACTCTGGACTTTTAAAGGCAGGTGTTGCTGGAGAAAGTGTAAATCGTCTCAGAACCTCACCTTTAGCAGACTCGAAATCAGACCTAGGATTGAATCACACACACACGAGTTTGGCCACTGACGGCATCCTTCTTTGAATCTCAGAAAAAAAAAATTTTTCTTTGTTCAATAAAGATACTGAAGATAAAGAGAAATGCTAAGCAGAAAAACATTTAAAATCTGCTTTGAAAAGAAAAAAATCTCCAATTCTTACAGATCTCTGTATGTTGCATAGGCTAGAAGGAAAGAGAAGGAGATGACGATTAGAATGTGGGCATAAAATGTCAAGTCCACAAGCCAAGTTTGTCTCTTCCTAAAATTGATTTGACTCTTCTTGAGAACACTGGATGCTTGTATGATTTCACTCATATGTGGAAGATAAACAAAGCAACACATAGATAAGGAGAACCGATTGGTGGTTACCAGAGGGGACGGGGGTGGGTGGGAGGGTGAAAGGGGTAATGGGGTGGTGACATATGTATGGTGACAGATAAAAACTAGACTACTGAGGGTGAACACGATGGGGTCTATACAGAAGCTGAAATATAATAATGTACACCTGAAATTTACACAATGTTATAAACTATATGACTTCAATTTAAAAAAAAAATAACAAAAAAAAGAATACTGGACGCTCTTCATCTCCTGCTAAGAACAGAACCAGAAGAAAGTTTTCAGAATAACTAGAGTTGCTCTCAGTTCCAGCCTTTGTCTCTAAAAAAATAGTGTAAGACAACTTGCTGCATCATACTTGAGAAATTTCTATTCTTAACACCTACCTGAGCCCTCCAGCACTGACAGGACTTAGAATATAAACGGGTGGCCATCCACAATGACTGACCACATGAACCTCATCATCCAACTACTGACCACCTTCATTGCTGCACAGCGCCATACGGATACAGTTACGGGCAGCCAACAGAGGCGTGTATGAGCGATATTTCAACCCAGGGTTAGCCATTTTCTACCAAATTCCAAAATAAGCTGAGGCCCCTCAACCACTACAGGTCCAGAAACCCTACTGCAAACTGTACTATTCAAGGTCTCACGACTGTGTTCTTCTGAGGGTCAGAAAAAGAGAAGAACCGGGATTTAAAGCAAGCAAGGTTGGTTGATAGGGATACTGAGAAGGGATGGAGCTAGATGTACGGGGCCAAGAAAAAAGGCCACCGTGGGAGGCATGGGCCAGAGAGCACGTCCGGTGAATGGAAAAGGGGCCCCAAGAAGCTCTCTGAGGACCCGGACTTGTTACCAGCAGCCCTGAGCAACCTGAACGCGTGAGGTTCTGGGCTACTTGGTGAACTTATAAATCACAGTCATAGTATTTTCTCCCTTATCTCAAAAAATAACATGCAAGCCACTTCAAATCTCTGGACTCTAGAGTCTATCCCTCTGTTAGGACACTAGGGCTGGAGCCCTAGTTAACATCCTTAGTGATAAAAATAGGCCTTTCAGCAAAGTTTGCAAAGCAAGCATCATCTTACCGGAAGTGCTATGATTACAATGAACACAGCCCAGCCTTTCTAAACAAATTATAAAAGAGAAAAGGTCGACTTTATGATAAAGCACTAAGAAGTCTAAACTAATAATAATCCTATGCTACACATCAGAAAGATTTCAAAATACCCAAAGTTAAAAAAGGCAGTAAGGAAATCTCATCCTAACAGGTAACATTTATTGAAAGCTTAAACTGAGCCATGTATGTGTAAAAACTCATGAAAGTCTCAAAACCCCCATGAGTAGATATTACTATTACCTCCATTTTAGAGAAATCTGAGGCACAGATAGCGTCCAAGGTCATTCATATGTGATAACATAGGAACCTGCACAGTCTGGCAGCACAACTCAACGGTCTGAAAAGCTGCATCTACCATGAAATTTTGTAAGAATGGAATTTGAGGTCATATCTGGTGACCATCCAGAACTGGTGCCTCACTGCCTATTTTCATCTTTGTGTCCCTGGGCACATAGCCTGAATCCAGAGTCAAGGCCCTTTGCACTACATTATGCTCAGGGAACTTCGTGTAATTGTGGACGACAATGTCATTATAAAATTTATAATTCAAAACGGCAGTGAAGATCTGCAGTCTGTTTTTTATATTTAATTATTAAGACCAATCTCCAAACAATTAGAATTAATAGGAGGATGCTGTAAGATTGCTGGAAACAAAAATCCAAATTCAAACATCAATAGCATTCCTTTATACCAGGAGTAACCAAATAGAGAATATAATAACATGGACAACATTGGCTTCCATCGTAAGCCAAACTATAGTTAGATAGGAATAAATTGGAAGGCAACTTTATTAAGAAATTATAAAACTTTATTGAAGGATATTGGATTAATGGAGTGATAAACCTTGTTTATGGAGAGAGAAAGACAACATTTTAAAGACGTCCATATTTCCCAATTAATCAATTTCAGCAAAATTCCAAAAAGATGACAACAATTTTTAGGAAACTTGGAAAATATTTTAGTATTTATATGAGAGAAAATAGTACTGAGAATAACCAAGACAATTTTGAAAAAGAAGTGGAAAGGTGACGGACTACCTTATCAGATACCAAAACACAAGAGAAAACCATAGTAATTAAGACAATGTGATATCAATGCAGGAACAGACAAATTATCAGAATGGAATAAAGAGCCCTGAAACTGACCTGTGTACTTTTAGGGACTGTATATATGATACATGTGGGGCGAGGGCACGCTAATCACTGTGCTAGATTGTAATCCATTTGAAATTTATTTACTTTTTTGCAGGGGAAGAGTCACCCTAAAGCTAACATCCGTTGCCAATCTTCCTCTCCCCCGCCCCACCCCTCAAAGCCCCAGGTCATAGTTGTGTATCATTGTAAATTCTTTTAGTTACTCTGTGCAAGCGGCTGCCATAGCATGGCCACTGACAGACGAGGGCGCGGTTCCACACCAGGGAACAGAACCTGGGCCACTGAAGCAGAACGTGCCAAACATTAACCAGTAGGCCAGCAAGGCTGACTCTGAAGTTCATTTTTAATCCATCTTAAATTTTTTTTTTCTCTTTAGAGTAAGGTAAAGATCAAATTATATATTCTCCAGATGAAAGCCAAAAAAAAAAAAACCACCCAAATGTGAAAAATTATTAGAAAAAAAATATAGGAGAGGTACAGAATTTTCTTAAAAGAGAAAAGGCAGTCAAAATAAATGACTCTATTAACCCGGCCAGATCGCAAAAGGAAAAAAATGTGGAGAATAAAAAGCAAGATGAAATATGATACCCTTTATATCAATTAAAACACACACAGAGATGCATATGTTTATCTATAAGTTAATTATAGTATTTAAACATCTAAAACTTGGCCTAGAAGGATATGCACTAAACTGAAGCAAGATGGGGGAGGCTACTGGGAATTAGTTATGACTAATTTTTTTCTTTAAACAAAGCCTTAAGAGCAAATACAGCAAAACACTAACGGCTACTAACTCTGAGTGACAGGAATATGGATGTTGGCTAGATTATTTTTGTGTCTTCTGTATCTTTTAAGTTTTTTAAGAATGAAGTCTCAAAACTCAAATGTTAAATATAGAGCTTTCTCATTAACTTTCCTACCAACCCACAGAGTATTTTCTTGATTATCTAGAATCTTATTCTTACTTCAAAATACAGAATGTAAACAGGGCAGACAAATAAATGCACTTATCGATCCCAGTTGTGATGGTTAATTTTATGTGTCAACTTGGCTAGGCTATGGTGCCCAAGTGTTTGGTCAAACACCAGTTTAGATGTTGCTGTGAAGGTATCCTTGATATGTGATTAACATTTAAATCAGCAGCCTTTTCGTGAAGCAGATTACTCTCCATAACATGGGTGGGCCTCATCCCATCAGTTGAAGGCCAAGAGAGCAGAGAGCTTAAAGTTTCCCACAGGAGAAGGAATTGTCCTCAAGATTGCAACATAGAAACCCTGCCTGAATTTCCAGCCTGCTGGCTTGCTCTGCAGATTTTGGACTCACCAGACCCCACAATCAGGTGAGCCAATTTCTTAAAATAAATTCCTCCCCTCTTTCTATATATACATATATATCCCTTCTCCATTCTGTTTCTCTGAAGAATCCTAATACCAACATTGCAAGTTTTGGGGTGGTCATGGCTTCTCAATGGTTCACAACTTTTGTAACATTTAAAAGGGTAGAAAAGGGGCTGGCCCCGTGGCCGAGTGGTTAAGTTCGCGCGCTCCACTGCAGGCAGCCCAATGTTTCGTTGGTTCGAATCCTGGGCGCGGACATGGCACCACTCATCAAGCCACGCTGAGGCAGCGTCCCACATGCCACAACTAGAAGGACCCACAACGAAGAATATACAACTATGTACAGGGGGTCTTTGGGGAGAAAAAGGAAAAAAATAAAATCTTTGAAAAAAAAAGGGTAGAAAAGCATGCTTTGGGGGATGGAAGGGACCATGACAGGCCAGTTAACACTGACACATTGGGATTAAACACAACTTGGGTTTATTTTCAAGGACAACGTATCTCATGAAAAGAGAAAGTTCTTCAGTAAGGTGGCTTCCTGTTGGAGATGCATTTTTCCTTGTGCACATTTCCCTGTTGGCCTGTGATTACTTCTTGGCCAAATGCTCTCTGGGGAGGACGCATGTCCACACTCCCACTGGGAGAATGAAGAAGGGCCGGAGAAGGGAGGTCTGTCCTTCCTGTGTCCATGATTTTTCCTGAGGGAAATTCTCCTTGTTTGTTTCACCAAAACCGCAAGTTGACAGGCTGCCCAAGATGGATTGCACTGTATAGATGACTTCTCCGTGGACGGCCCTCTGCTTTGCTCAGACTGTTATTAACAGTGTCACGTGCTCCAGCTTCGTAAATGTGCTCAATATACCTCCAACACCACCTATGTCTGGATATAAGGACCCCTAAATATGAGTTGGTACCCCTTTTCTCAGTTTAGACCCCTTACTTGATTTTACAGAAAACAGATTTGAGTCATTTTAACATTCTGCATCTCTGTTCATTTTATTTTGGCTTAGCACTTGTTAACCAAGAAAGTTCAAGTAAGAAACAAGAATGGAGTTATTGAAGCAACAATTCAAGGTAACAATGATATATAAAAATACTTTTTGACATCATTCCGCAAGTCCTACGGACTTAGAGGTGAACAAAGGCCATCTCAGCTGGATCATAAAGTAACCCTAAATATAAGTGATTCCTAACCATCCCAATCAGAAGACAGCTGAAAAAATTGGGGGGTGGGGAGGAATTTGGATAGATAAATGTAAATGATGCAAATGAAAGAATCTGTATCATTAGATGTAAACATTCCATCTAAGGTATTAAAAATGTAACATTTAGGGGCTGACCCCTTAGCCTAGTGGCTAAGTTTGGTGCACTCTGCTTCACTGGCCCAGCTTCAGTTGCCCAGCGCAGACCTACACCACTCATCGGTGGCCACGCTGTGGCAGCCACCCACATACAAAATTCTATTCTATAGACTATTATTCTATTCTATTCTATTCTATTCTATCTAATTCTATTCTATAGACTATTATTCTATAAGACTGACACAGATGTTAGCTCAGGGCAAATCTTCCTCAAGCAAAAACAGGAAGATTGGCAACAGATGTTAGCTCAGGGCAAACCTTCCTCAGCAAAAAAAAGGTAACATTTAAAATATTTACCTTAAGCTATTAATATAGCAATATGCATACTTGTATGTACATAAATATTATGTAAAATTCATATAACTTAACGCTAATTTAGAAATATTTCTGGTTTCCCCCTGAGTCTCACACTTTAGGAAAACATTTATTCAAAGTCTCAGTGGCATTGGCATTTTCACACCCACTCCTGCAATTATGATTACATTTGGAGTTTTCCAGAACCTACCCTCTTCCATTCCATTCCAGTTATTTGGATAAGGTTCTTGACTTGTTCCATTTTTAAATGATCTTTAAAAGTCCTGTTTACAAAGAAATCCAACACTTGCTACTGTGAGGTCAGATGCCCAGGAATATTACTAGATGTTTTTTAAACCTTTTTTTTTTTTTAAATACGATTTCCTCAGTTGACCTCTAAGAGCATTCAAAGCCAGCAAAGACTAAGGTCATTTCAGGCTAATGTGTGTTCCCTAAATGACAGTGTGATGTTCAAAATAAGATAATTGTGAGGTCCTCCCCCAGCACGAGAGAAATTGTCGAGACAAACGCAAGGCACCCCCCATTTCTTGTTTTTTTTTTAAGATTTTATTTTTTCTTTTTTCTCCCCAAAGGCCCCTGGTACATAGTTGTATATTCTTAGTTGCCGGCCCGTCTAGTTGTGGCATGTGGGACACCGCCTCAGCGTGGCTTGATGAGCCGTGCCATGTCTGCGCCCAGGATTCGAACCGGTGAAACCCTGTGCCACCACAGCAGAGCTAACAAACTTAACCACTCAGCCACAGGGTCGGCCCCACACCCCCCATTTCTGACGATAACTCTTTTCGGTGGTGGGAAACTGTCCCTATATTCGGGCATATAAGGTAAATCGAGTAACTTCATTTCCCACATTTCCTCCCATCTGCTTTCTTTCTGCAGCAGCCAACATGGTTTAGAATCCTAAGTGGACATCCTCAGGGTACAGTTGGGGAACTCCAGGGGAACCCAAACTGTTGGGTCTAGGGGACCCAGAAACAGATGCCTCTCCCACAGCACAGATGGGGGCTGCCACACAAGCCAGGCTGGGAGGGCCACTGGCTTTCTGCCTTTCTCCTCCTGTTCCTTTTGAAAGCAATGTGTGCAGTTGTGGTGTGATGCTTTTAAGGGTGGCAGGAGAACACTGCCACAGGAATGCTCCTGAGCAGCTGTGTGGTCGTGACTCCTCCCAGACCCCACCACCACCTTCTGAAGGGGTTCGACCCACCCTCCCTCTCTGCCCTCAGAGGCCCCAGCAGCAAGACCCTGAGCTCAGCTCTAGCACAGCTAGAAGGCATTACCAACAGCAAAGCGAGTCAGACAGGGCTGTGAAAGGGAGAATTTTCTGGAACATTCGGAAGAAGGGCCTAAATACCTTGGGAGCTTCACTGAGGCCCTGCCTACTGCCTATTTCAGTGACAGGTGGAGAGGAACAACGGACAATGCTCTAAATTGTAAAAGGTGCTCATGGCAGCCATTAAATTTCAACTCAAAGGGGAGCAGGGGAGGAGGAGGAAAGAGAGGATGATAACGTTGATGAATATACAACAGTGTGATGTGATTTATAATAAGAAATATATATTGGGTCTTTATCCACTGTTCCTGACACAGAGCTCCTAAAACCCTTGTAATTACCTATAGAAGAGCCATAGGGCATCTTTCCTTATAATATTTAGTTCCTGAAATAGCTCCAGAGCAATAAAGGTGAATAAGTATCCATTATTCCTAACAATTAAATCTGAGTTTATGATAATGTGGTGACTTTTGGGAAGTCCTTAAGGATAGGGGCTGGTTGCCAGGGGACTTAGGCATAACTAGAGGGTTGGAACTTTCCATCCCACCTCTGACCTCCGGGGAGGGGGAAGGAGTTGGAGATTGAATTCAATTACCAATGGCCAATGATTCAATCCATCATGCCTATGTAATGAAGCCTCCATAAAAACCCCAAAGGATGGGGTTCAGAGAGCTTCCAGGTTGGTGAACATGTGAAGATGCCACGCCCCTTTCTCCATACCTTCCCCTGAACATCTTCCATCTGGCTGTCCCTGAGTTGTATCCTTTCATAATACATCAGTAATCTAGTAAGTAACTGTTTTCCTGAGTTCTGTGAACTGCTCTAGCAAATTAATCGAACTTGATTAATCAGCCCTATTAATTAATAGGAGGGGTCATGGGAACTTCCTATGTATAGCCAGCCGGTCGGAAGCACAAGTGACAACTTAGACTTTCAGTTGGCATCTGAAGTTGTGATGGGGGGCAGTTTTGTGGGACTGAGCCCTCTAACCTGTGGGACCTGACGCTCACTCCAGGTAGATGGTGTCCAAACAACTGAATCAGAGGACACCCAGCTGGTGACCCGGGACTGGTGGTGTGGGGCAACCTCCCCCTCACACACACACACACATTTGGTGACCAGAAGTATCAGAAGTGAGAGAGTATTCAGAGAGCATTGTGTGTAATGTAAATGAAAACAATACATAGAGTTTTTCTTGACCACAGGGACAGTGAGTCATGAAAGAGGAAAACCTGAAGCGGGAGGAACTGAGAGAATGTTGCCAGAATTTGGCTGGATCAGAAAAGCTACCTCCAGGGCAGCCGACCAAGTCTAGACTGTCACCAGCAGACTTGAGTGGGTTACGTCCTAAGTAACACAAAGGCCCAGCACTTCTGGAAGTTTGATAGTTATTAACACAAAAGATGCGGATGTGCCTCATTCTCCTTGGGTTCTTCTCCATTAAGAAAAGTGACCTTTAACCCAAGCCTCATTTTCTGACTGAGGAAACGACTCAGGGAAGTTAACAGTTACAGCTGACAAAGCACGTCCAGAAAAAAAGCAGCAGCAAACCCAGCTCTAGGGGCCCAGGGGCTAAATTTCATGAAGAGCTTATGTGCTTGGCACAGTGATGATCACTATGTCCATACCTCACTTCATCCTCACCACTAACTTATGAGGGGGTGATGCAACTTATGCTCACTTTACAGTTATGAAAACCGAGGCAGGGCTGGTCCGGTGGCGCAGTGGTTAAGTTCACACATTCTGCTTTGGTGGCCTGGGGTTCACCGGTTCAGATCCCGGATGAGGACGTGGCACCGCTCATCAGCCATGCTGTGGCAGGCATCCCACATATAAAGTAGAGGAAGATGAGCACGGATGTTAGCTCAGGGCCAGTCTTCCTCAGCAAAAAGAGGAGGATTGGCAGCAGATGTTAGCTCAGGGCTTATCTCCCTCAAAAAAAAAAAAAGAGAAAGAAAATCAAGGCAGAGGAGCTAGCTTTCCCCAGAGTCATTTAGCAAGAATGCTGGGCTTCGAACATGACTACTTCACTGACAAGGTTTATTTGTGGTGTCAGACAGGACTGAGAATGTGCTATACCACCTTACACTAGCTATGTAATTCTGCCTATGTTACAGCCCTTCTGAGCCACAGTTTCCAGATCTACAAAATGGGCATCATACTTAGCTATCTGTGTACAAGATCCTTTAGTCAAAGCCCCCAGCACAAAGCCTTACAAATAGCAGGCACTCAGTAAAGCTATTATCCCCGCCTTCTCTTTCCCTAATCTTCCTGAACCCGAGCCTTACAGGTAAGGGGTAACAATTTTTCAGCCCCCCAGCCGACTCGCATACATGAAAGGATGTAACATATGGAGGGAGGAACCCTAATTACTGACATTCATTTTATCACACGCAGACCTAGGCCAATCTCCTTTGTTTCTATTCTTTAAGGAACCGACTTTAAGCTGGGAATTTAGTGGAGCCAAAGGTTTCTGATTTTGTAGGGAACACCTTATATGCTGTTCCTTGCGCTAAACGGACTCCTGAAGGGCCATCATCACAGGAACAGTGCCGGATCAGCAAACGCCCCCCAGGGAGAGGCTCTGCAAGCAGCCCCGGCCTGACTTGGAGATCACATTTTCGGCAGACGATGCCTGAGGATCTGGCTCCAGGAACCGCATAACTTATAATTCATTCACCCAACCCTACCCCAACACCTCATCCACCCACATAAAATGTTGCTCCAAAGTTTAAAGTTGGTGAAGGGAGATGTCGAAGAGTGGCTGTGGGTTGGTCCAAATATTCCCCCAGCTGTCTACACGTGGGGCTAATGTCGGAACCTGGGTTAGAATCCACCGTCTGCATCCCATTAGGCCCTTTTATGAGCTCAGAGCATGACGATCTGGTTTGCATTTGCAGCACAGAGGGAAGCAATAAGGGGCAGCAGAGGCTTTCCAAAGGATACCTTATGGAGGTTAGTTTCCCCAGAGAGCACTATGTGATGACGTGGCAGTGTGACAGGAGGGACATGGGGAAAGAACCCCTTAGGGGAGAGTCAGGGCACTAAGTTCTGGCACCATCCATACCACCTACTACCTGTGCTCCACAACAAAGCACTGACCCTCTCAGCCTGAGCTCTACCTTAAGAGGATGAAGCCAGATTAGATACGCTCTGAGATTCCTTCCAGCTTGAAAATTCTATTATTTCAGTTTTTTATGAAACTCCTTTATGAATCTTTATGAGCTCGGAAAAAACATTAGTGGAAATACCTAGCTTAATGTATCGCCTGTAACTGGCACTCTGTAACTATTTATGAACAATTACCAATCCTGATAAGGATACAAATAAAGGTTATTTAACAAAATCAACAGGGGCTGGCCCTATGGCATAGTGGTTAAGGTCGGCACACTCCACTTTGATGGCCTGGGTTTAGATCCCGGGCACGGACCTACACCAAGCCTCAACCATGCTGTGGTGGCAGCCCACATACAAAGCAGAGGAAGACTGGCACAAGTGTTAGGTCAGGGCGAATCTTCCTCAACAACAAAAACAACAGCAAAATCAACAGTCACAGATATATTATACCCACACATACACCACATACATACATGTGCTCCTACATGTATGTTATTACTTTACTTCAAGAGGTGACATTGGGAGCCGGCCCCACGGTGCTTGGCTTCGGTGACCCAGGGTTTTGCCGGTTCGAATCCTGGGCATGGACATGGCACCACTCAACAGGCTATGCTGAGGCGGCGTCCCACATGCCACAACTGGAAGGACTCAGAACTAAAAATATATACAACTATATACCAGGGGGCTTTGGGGAGAAAAAGGGGGAAAAAAATCTTTAAAAAAAAAAAAAAGAGTTGACATTGCTGTGACCACTATGTAAAACAGTGTACTAGAGACTGTAGGGAGAGAGAATAATCCACATTCCTGCCCCTCAAGGACTAGAATCTAGTAGAAAAGACAGAATAGACACAATAAGATAATTCTCGGACAGGACAAGATGCAATTCAAATTCAGATGTGCTAAAGTAAATGTACTGGCATTTTAGAACCAGATATGACCATCAGGATTTTATATGAGAAAGAGATGGACATGCGCTGTATCAGGTTAGGTCCCAGGAGGAAACAGAAGGCACATTCAAAAGGGTTTAACTGGAGAGAGTTTCATGCAGGGACGATTTACAGGGGTGCAGGCAGGTGAGGTACTGAAGGGCTAGCAACAGCTAGGAAACTACTACCACCTCTAGCTCTGAAGGGTAAGTGCGGGGGAAGCAGCCTGAGCTGCTGCATGAAAGTGAGCTGCCCATCAAGAGCTTGGAAGAAATCAGCCATCGCTAGAATCTTAGCAAGGTTGAGGGGATGGTGGCGAGGGAGATAAATATCCCCACATACTCTCCTCCTGCCTCCGATCCCACCTGTGCCTCCCACTGGCTTAACTCACGCAAAACAGTAAGCCTCTTGGTACAGAGGAAGGCAGAGAATGAAGTGGGGGCGGGGAGGAGAACACACACATACACACATACACTTATAAATTATATACACATGCATATACATTGAGATGTATCTGGGACACGTACATCTTTGACTTTTCAAAAAACATTGTTCTACAAAGGGATTTCACCATAGGATTAATCTAAATTCAAACAGCAAGGTCTTCTAGCATATCTCAGACATAATTTATAAAAGCAGAAATTAACTAGAAATAACTCCTACAGAATGCTTGTATTGTTTGGGGCATGGGGTATTTGTTTACTAGAGCCTAACAAGTGAAACAAGACAACCCACTAACCAGACAAAATTGTCTCCTAAGACTTTTCCTTAATCCTCTGTCCCCACCAGCCCCCCAATTTCCAAAGATAGAACAAACTCCAATGTTTGCACACTAGCACATTTTTCCATTTATATTTTCTATCAGTTGGCAATTAAAACAAGACTCCCAGAGGTCAGCCAAAAGTCTTAAATAACAAATGAAAGAGTCAGATATATTATCTCTGGATTCAAAAGTGCAAAACGACATGTTATGAGAAACCACCTGGAAAACAGGACTTGGCAGGCCACATTTCAGGATCTGTGTTTCAAACGGCAATTCCCTGCCAACTAACGCTTAACCTCTAACAGGGACCCTCGGAAAAAGTTCCAGAAGTAGTAAAGCCTCTATAACGCGTCCACTTTTATGCAGAGTTCTATGGATGGCGACAGAGATGTGGAACTGGGACGAACATTAGGATGGCTCCTAAGGGTGGCGGAAGGTGGAGAGAGTAATGTGTGAGGGAGGGAGAAGGAAGAGGAGAGTTAAAAAATATCTTGTGGTCCCCTCCCAATTAGTGACCACATGTCTGAGATTTCTCAGGATAGTCCCAGTCTCAAATATTCTAGCCCACACTACTTAAATGTCCAATCCTGGGGAAATAGTTACACAAATTATGGTCCTTTGACTCTTTGGGGAAATAAGCTGCCATTAAAATTAATGAGTCTGTAATGACATGAGAAATCCTTGTGTTTATTCATTCACAGTAATGTTGGAATCCCTATCGTACACTACAGATGGCGTAAGGGTGTTCAGGCTATAATGATGAATTATATAGCATAAAGCATACATGTTCTATAGCACAGAGTGGGCTCGAGAATGAGACTGCTGGCATTTGAATCTTTGCTCCACTGAAAAGACAGACGACCTTGAGCAATTTCCCTAAATACTGTGATCTCCATCATAAACCAGGGATAATGATGGCACCTTCTTCATAGGATCATTGTGAGGATGGGAGAAGCTCCCATGTATAGAGATTATAACACCACCAGGCAAGTAGTCAGAGCTCAATAAATCTCAGCTATGTTACAATATGAACGGCCCGTCCTTCCAGTCTTGGTTTAGTAAGAGATACGGACACAAACAGGAGAATGATGGTATAATGCTAAGTGCAATTAAGGGCTTCCCTTCAGGCTATTTCACTGGGAATGGAAGAGATCAGGAGGGCCTCCCATTCATAGAGTGTGTCACTGCTACTTGAGTCAGACTGGTAAAAACAGGAATGGAGAATCTACTTTCTCCTGCATTCTGGTCTGCCTGACACCACTGAGCACTTCCGAAGTTTATTTCTTCTCCAAAGCTTCCTAGATTCTGGGAGGCACAGAGACAAAGGATGGAAGACAGAGGAAACAATACCAAGTGTGCAGGCAGACTTGCCAGCCTCCCCAATCAGAGGAAGGAGTGAAGACTAATGCTTGGCTTTTCACAGGCTGGGATGCATGGGGTCTCTTCATAGCCTTGCCATTTTAAGAACAGCCTTCATTTCTGTGGCAGCCCCAGGATGTTCTCTCACTGGGATCAGCTAGCAATCTCCGAAGCTAGGAATCCTCTCCCCTCACCCCCAAAATGTCTCAATAGTTATCCCTTCCTTTGAAGTTGGAAGAGAGAATAAAATTACTTTCATCTTCCTGGAAAATAGGCAGCGTAGAGAAGAATCCTATTTGGAGCCAAGTGAGGAATCAGGCAGCTCAGATCTTCAGAAAGAGAGCCCACGGTCTGCCTTAACTCTATGTGGAAATGAGCCGACACATAAAGAGACATCCACCTGTATCAGATTGGCAGCAAATGATACCAAACCCCGATTCAAAATGGCTTGAACAGGGAGGAAATTAATCATCTCACATGTTAGGAAGGGGAGGCTCGAGCTGTGCATCTCAATGACTCATTGGGATCTGCTCTCCCCTCATGTTGCCTTGATCCTAAGGCAAGAGGCAAGATGCCTACAGCGGTTCTAGACAGCAACGCACCAAAGCAGCAAAGGGTCATTAATTTTTTTGTGTCTTTTTCTTAGTAATGAGCAAACCTTCCCTAGACAGCTCCACAAGAGACTTTCCTTCACCTCATTGCCCAGACTTGGATCACACACTCTTTTCTACACTTGTCTCTGGGGGGTGGAATGGTACCATGACCAGAATGGGCTATTCATGTCAGAGAATGGATGTTTCTGGATCTACATGACCAAGGAACCACCTAATGGGCTTCTGGTAAGGACCAAAGAAGGAAATGAACATGAATATATTTCAAAGAAGTTAATGTGCTGTATGGTTATTCTCATAGAAAGAATTCTGATAAGCAAGAGCACCAAACATTCAGAAATGCGTTCTGCCTGATACTCCACACATACAAAGAAGCATAATTAATGACCTGATGGAGAAGATGCTAACATACCTAGTATAAATACCCAATAACCGCTCTATTCAGGGCCTAAGACATTTTTAATGAACACTGCTGAGATAACAGTCCAACAGGGCCCATTTGAATTTCTGCCCCAAGTGGGCACTTGCAGGGGTGTAAATACAGAAGGAAGAATTGAGAGGAGTGTCCAGGGCAAAGTTGGGGGCATCAGGCAGGGAGACTCACTCGCCAGTAAACCTGAATTGGATTAAACCTGGACTGAAATGAGAGTAAAGGAATTTTTTAAAGTGTGGAGGAGGTGAGGTTCTCTAAACTCTCAAGGATAAAGAGAACAGAAGAAACAATTATTGCAACAAACCGTGGATGCTAGAAAGTGGTCCACCCAGTGGTAACCGACTTAGCAGATGAGAGAAAGCTGAAACCTAGCACGGCAGTGCCGGAAGCCTGGAAGCAGGCTGGATTCATGCCATAGAGCTCCAGACAGCCTCTGGAATTGGGGGCACCAGGGACGGAGCGGGCCGGGGGGCCTTGAAAGCAGGAGGGCTGGCTGAGAGTCTGTGCCTGAAGCTGTCAGACCCCAGCATCACCTCTCTTACTCCTAGCTCCCAAGGGACTGCCTATATTCTGCAACCTGTTTGCTCTGCTGAATCAGTAACTCTGGACTTGGAGACACCACGTGTAGCAGAGTGAAGGGGTGGCATGTTAAAAATAGGGAGATAAGAGAAAGTCTCCATACCAAACGTAGACTCCTGGTCTCCTTCCTACATCCAGCTCATGGAATGGGGGATCTGGCCACGGAGACTAATTCTCAGTGTCAGAGATTTCTCTTCACTGGGTCAGGGTCCTCTGAGAGGCAAGACCTTCCACCAACAGGTGGCAGTCCTCCAAGAAAATGGCTCAGGATAATCCTACAGCAGAGGTGCTCAGGGCCCACTGCAAATTTGAATCACCTGGGGAGCTTTGACTACTCACCATTCCCTGGGCCCTAGCAAGATCCAAGGTCATTTGGTTACTCAGCAAATATGTAGGGAAAGTTCACTGTGTGCCAGGCACTGTTCTAGGTTCTGAAACATGGTTCTATGTGTCCTCCTTGATAAGGAAGAACTGTTTCTGGGTATAAGCCCACCCAGGCACCCTCCAGTTAGCTTTTCAGTGATCAGTCAGGGATCATCGGACATTTGAGGGAAGCCTTTAACATGCAAGAGATTTAGAAACAAAACAAAAAAACTAAGAGGAAATCAGAGTAAAAGAAACAGTGCAGGGAGGAGAGGAACGCTTCAAAGAAGCTGTCGCTGAGATCTGCAGACACTTGGAAAGCTTTTCATCCGTGAAACGAGAACAGGAGGTTATAAAAAGAAAATTTCGGAGACTTTTAAAGAGCTCTTGGAAATTAGAAACTTGATGGCAGACATAAAAATTCAATATATGGGTTGGAAGATAAAATGAGGAAATTTCCCAGGAAGTAGAATTTTTTTACAAGGAGATAGGACATATAAGAAAACAAGAAAATCAGTTCTTGAGAGCCCCCTTCCAATTTAATAGGTGTTCCAGAAGAGGGCAGAAATTATTTGAAAATTCCAGAAAACTGTTCAAAACTGAAGGACAGGGTTTCCAGATTGCAAAGGTCCACTGCAAGCCGAGTAAAATGGATGCAAAAGACTCACAACAAGGTATATTACAATGAAATTTCATTACAGAGAGAAAGGACATTACAAAGGACAAAGGGAAAAATCCAGAAAACTTTCAGAGGGAGGAAATAATTGCATCCAAAGCATCAGGAATTAGAATGACATCAGACATCTCAACAGTAATACTAAACCCTGAAGAGCAGTGCTTTCCAAATTCTGAGGGGAAAGGATTTCCAACCTAGAGCTCATACCCCATCGAGCCATCAACGAAACTTGGAAGATCTCAAAAACTTACCTCCCATATACTCTCTCTCTGGAACTTCTAGAAGACGTGTTTTACCAGAAAGCAGGAACAAAGAAAGAGGAAGATGAGGATCTGGAAAACAGGGGATGCCACCTGAGACAGAGGCAAAATGAGTCCCTGGAATGACGATAAAGGGAGATTCCAGGATGACGGCTGTGCAGCAGGTCTCAAGAGCAGCAAGTCCAGAGAGGAGAAGGTGGCCAGAGGGCTCAGTAGGGGGGATGAACCAAGTGGAGCAGCATGCACCTGCTATTTAGAAACACATACAAAGGTTGAAAGCGGTTGTCTCTGGGGCAGAGGAGTCGAAGTTGGTAAGGAGGGGAGCAAGCAACCGCTGTTTCTAGTTATAAGCCTTGTACGGATATTTGACTTTTAAAATTGCGTATATGTATAGTTTTGACAAGGAGGGAAGGAAGGGAAGCTCAGGCTATGAATCAGATTCCAGAATGAGAACCCAAGCAAAGATCAGGAAAGGCTCCCATCCCGGAGAACCCACTTCTAGAAGGCAGCAAAGGTACGTGGGGAAACCTCCGGGAGACAGAAGGTTGATGAAAGCGGGGCTGAGCATCTGGCAGAGCGGATGAGAAGAGAACTCAATGTCCTAGGAAACAGGCCCGGAATGGGGTCACTATTTCTCTTCAAGGAAACAATTCCTAAGTGTGATCTGTCTGGAGTGACAAAGATCAGTATGAACAGAGGATTAAAGGGAGCTGGACATGCCAAGCGAGGTGTCGGGCAACTTACAGAAGTGAGAAGGCAAGCAGAAAGGCAGTTTCTAGAAACTTTGCTGCTCTTGACGCTACCCTCCTTTCACCCTAGATTAGGGAGAAGTTGACTATATCTCCCCAGACAATTACGCACAGCCTCGAGGGCTCACAGAGCTCAAGGCTGACGGAGCATGAGCAAGCCTGAACTCCCGAGTCCACATCCGTTTCCCCAGTCACTTTCCCTGGCACATCCTATTTCCGTTTCTTCTGTGTGTGGCCCACTCTTGAGAACTCTTTTCTTTCCCTTAGAACCTGACAGAGACCTCCTTCCCCAAAGCCCACCCTACCTGTGAGTCCCCATGGCTGCACCCTAGGGACAATGGGTTTGACTAGAGCTCCTGAAGGCAATTAACTGTGGGTGGGCCCTGTTAACTTCATTAACATCTCAGCAAAGGAAGTAAAGCCTCCCTGAATCTCCAGGTTAGCGAGTACATAGCCAGAATTAACATTTGGGGGAAGGAAAATGTCCTTGTACTTAACTTTTCAATTCATTTGCAAAGTGAATTTAGAGTTCCAAAACAGTATAGTAGTGCAGAGTCAGAAAGTACCACATTTTATGTGTATTTAAAGATGCTTCTAGGGGCTGGCCCCGTGGCTGACTGGTTAAGTTCACACGCTCCGCTGCAGGCGGCCCAGTGTTTCGTTGTTCGAGTCCTGGGCGCGGACATGGCACTGCTCGTCAGGCCACGCTAGGCAGCGTCCCACACGCCACAACTAGAAGCACCCACAACGAAGAATATACAACTATGTACTGGGGGGCTTTGGGGAGAAAAAGGAAAAAAATAAAATCTTTAAAGATATCTCTATATTATTTAGAGGGTTATTGCCATTCACCTTACATAGCAAACTCAGCCCGACCTAGTTTTATGAAAAACATTTACTGTTTACATTCGTAGAATCTTTTTCTCCCAGAAATGGTTCCCAGGACGACAGATGTAGTTGTCTCCTCTTTATCCTCATCTCATGAGACAAAGTTGACTTAATTTCACTCCCAGTATTCATAAACTGCCTAGTAAAGAGTAGCAACATGATAGAAAATGTCATTCTCTTTCCAAACATCCTTCAACTTTAAAATATTTGATTTGTGGATACTAGAATCAAAACACTTTGTGAATCAGTGGTGGAAGAGTTAGCCAAGCAGGCTGTTTAGTAGTCTGGGGCAAAGATCTGTCCCCAGAGGAGACCATGACCTCGTGAGGGATCACAAACAGTTCCTGCCGGTAGAAGACGCTGCTTTGCTCTACCCCTGCTAGCCAAATGGGACGCACCGGGATAGGGCAGTGTAACAGGCGCCCGGGTTGCTGGAAACCGACCCCCGCCCCGCTTCTTGTGCTTCAACAGCACCTCTCCTCCAAGGTGTCTGAAAGAATGGTGGCTTTGGAGCCCCTCCCGACTCATCTCTTGCGCCCCCTCTCCCGGCCCATCACACACACGCAGGGCGCCTCCTTCCGTCTCGTTTGACAAACCGGTTCCAAGTCGGTTACTCCTCCCAAGGAACACACTAGCAACGCAAATCAAAAACAAGACACCCCAAGTCAAAAACAAGACACTCAAGTGATCTGCGAGATGAGTACAGCGGGCCGTTAGCTGGCTGCTGCGCTTCTGTGAGGCTGTGGCTACATTGCCACATTTATGGATTCAGCCTCAATCTGCACCCCACCCCGGATCGGATGGGGAAGCCTGAGGTTTTTGTTTGTTAAGCAGATTCCTACCTCCAGTTTTGAAGTCACCTTCGGAGGATCCCCTCGCCGATGCCGGGAGCAGCTGGCTTCGGGTAATCCTCCCCGGCTGGGCTCAGCACGCCCCGGGGCGCGAGCCTAATCACCTGCTGGCCGCGGGCTGGCCGCGGGAGGGGCTGGTCAGGGCGGGCTCCCCGCCTGGGACGCCGCCCCCCTGCGCGCCTCTTGACTGTCCTTCTGGAACATGGTTCCTCTCCGTCCGCTACATGTCTGTGGGAGGACCCCCTCCTCCCTCCTGCAGCCCCGGTTGGGGAGGTTATGAAAAGACCGTAATGGAATCCCAGCTCGGCTCGTCACTCCCCTGCTCACTTGTCAAAACTCCACAGCATTCCAGACCCCCTTCCCCTGTCACTCCCCTCGCAGGGAAGAGGAAACCGCCCCCGGAAGGGTTTCAGGGAGTTTGGGGTTGCTGATGCAGACACCTTTGTTTACATCAAGCGCGCAGGAGCTTCCAGCGGTAACTGGGAGCAGGTTTGAGGGAGAAAACGCCCTACCCAGCTACCCTCGCCCGGTCAAAAGTTCTCCCTGGGGCCGCCGCAAGAAGCTCCACCTCTCGGCATCAATTCATTTCATAACCAATCCGTTTCATAATCAGCAGCGGCATGGGTTCTTGCTGGGGGTGGGGTAGGGTGGGGTGGGGGAGCCCCAAACTAGAATCACAACCATCACACAGGGCAGGATGTCGGGAAACTTTCCAGAAATCTCCAATCAGATTCTTTCTGCTGGAGTAACCAAATTTACCACAGCTGAATTACAATCGCCGGTGACGGCACAACTGAAGCATTTCCTTTATACCTTCTGCTCCCGCGCCCCTCTGGTCTTCTGCAGGGTTCAGGCAACAAGTCATCCTCGGGAGAGGCATGAATGGGCTCGGGCTGGGCAGCCATCTCCAGCTGCAACCTGATGAGGAAGCCCCACCCACGAGGCTGAATTGTTTATATCACACCCACTGAGGGCTTCCTGTCTTAAATTAATGGGAATACAAATAAGACAGGAAAAGAGTGTTTGCTTTCTTAAAGGGGGGGGGGGGGCGCTGGCACAGCGAGGGGGAGTCACCCCATATTTCACTACATGAAGAGGTTGTTTTTCAAAACTTCAATTGTGTTTTATTCCATTTTTTTCCACTTTTAACACTTGTTGTAAAGTAAAAGCATTGCTGTGCCAAACCTCAAACCATTAAGAAACTTCGGCTCAAAACACATTTTCACCTGGCTTGGAAAGAGGGCCAGGTTGGAGCACCCAGGGGGAGCTAGAGGTATGGAGACCTCCTGTGGTTGAATGCCACAAACTGAAGCCCTGTGCTTCCTGGGACTTGCAGACAGGCACACACACTCACCCCATTCCAGAATCTCGCCCCAGTCCCAGTCCCCACCCCTATGTCTCTAAGCTATAGTTCTCTTCCTGGGCGTCCAGCAGCCCCTTAAAGTAAATTAGCTTTGCAATGGTCAGTTCTGGTGGAATTCGAAGCAATTAATTATAAAGGAGGAGGCAAAAGACGGCTTCAGCTGCCAGTACCATTAGTGCCCCTGGAATGGGTAATTAGAGCCTAGGAGGGGCCAACCCGTGTCAAGGCCAGGCTGGCAATCTGCCCACTCTCAGAGGCAGCCCACAGAGCACATGGTAAATAATCATCATCATCACCAGTCCTGGAATTGCCCCCAGTTGCTTCATTCAGGTTGGCACAACAGCAAACCTGGAGACGGGCAGGAATGTCAGGCGGTGGAATTCCTCCTTTGAAAGTCCTGGAAGGAAATGAAACCCCAGGATGAAGTGTATCTCAAGGAGGTGTGGGTATTGCAGAGTTTAGGAGAACACCACATGCGCCCAGTGAGAATGAGCTTTGTAAGCCCATCCTCCAAAGACTGCAATTCCTAGGTCAAAGCAAGTTAGGCTGATGATTTTAGGAGGAGCCAGTGTATCGGACCTCTCTATTAGCAAGCGTCTGCCTTACAGATATTAGAAGGTTCTCAGTGAATATTAGTTCCTCCCCGCTTCCCTTCTTCCCTCTCTCCTGCCCTGGGGTGGTAGAGTTAGCATACTTTGAAGCGGCATCTCGGTATCTGATAAGTTTTATGGAAATTAGGTTCAAATTGAATAATTTTCTAATAATAATTTCAGAAACGCTCCTTTTCTTTCTTCTCATTGCTTTCTCCACTGACAGTTTCTTAACGCTTTACTTCTAACTTTCTCCACTCCTTCAGTGTGGTATATAATTTATGATGTGCAAATCAACGCTGTTTAAAGTAAATCCACGATTTTAAGCATAATGCAAATAAATATTCCCCTTTCCTCCACCAACTTTTTTGCCTAAGCTCAGTTTAGGGTGTATATGTGCTGGGAATTAAAGTGTGACCACATCTGTATAATATCTTAATTTCAGGAAAGCTTTTGAAGGCATATGACTTTCTCATCAACAGGCCAGAAAGATATGATCTGGTTGGTCTTTCCCTCACTGGGTTTCACTGCTGACTGGAAAAGACATCAGTGGCTCAGTAAACAAAGGGGGGCTTAAATCATGGCCTCCAGTTTTACATGGGATCTGGTTTAAATAATATTTGAAATTGCTAGATGCACGCCTAGAGTCTACAAATAATAGTAGAGTGGGAGCTGCTGATACGTTAAGAGAATCCAAAGTGGCTTCAACACATGAAGGAAATGGTTCATTAAAAACAGTTTAGAGTTCAGCATGACGGCTGATTACAAAAGTAGTATCCTGAAGGGGGGTGATCCAAATGACAGGCACTAATAGGGCTTCAAATCTAGATTTGGGAAAAACTGACAAAGATGTGAGGATCACAGGAGACTACGCATTTAATACGAATCTGCGTGATGTCCTGATAAGAAATAGGCAACACAATACTGGGGTGAATGCACACTGGAGGGAGTCTGACATGAAAGGGAAGTGCCTGTCCCCACTTCTCCCGCCCCCATAATAAAGAATTTGGCAGCAGACAGACTCTTATTAGGGTGGGATGTCCAGTCTGAGGCCCCTTATTTTAAGGGAGATGTGGAGACACTGGAAAAGTTCCAAAGGAGAACCAAAATGATTAAAGAGACAGAAAATAGAACCTATGAGGGAAGGTTAAAGGATTTGGAGTTGTTTAGTCTACAGTGAAAAAGTGCCTAAAGGCAAAATTAACAGTCTTCTCCCATTTGAAGGGTTATTATAAAGAGGATACCGACCAGCTGTTCTTCATCTCTACAGAAGACAAAAGAGGTAAGAGACTCAAAGGCAACGTTAATATTTGGGTCAGACATAAAGAAGACTTGCTTGATGCTAATGGTAACTGACTTGACATTGACATGACTGTGTGATCTTCACTTATCAGACTCCATCCTAAGTGATAGTCTTGCACGTTTAGGCAGAAGCCAGGCTAGAGAACTCCTTTCATTCGTTCCCTTCTAGGGCTACAGTGTTCCTCACCATGCCGCTGAATGTGGGAACAAAGATCCTGAGTGTCGATGTTCCCTAATTCACAAAGAAGTTGCCACAAGAATGTAATGCTTCCCGCAAACATATGCGTACATCTCATTGGACCTTTGTTTAGTGAGATAGGTATCTCTAAGAATATTTCTAACTTCAGACATTGAATAGATGCTAAGTATATTTTATAGATTCACTCCTCTATATTCTTTCTCGGTACAGACAGCACTGCTTTTTGTTTAGTAGGCACACAAATATTAGTTGATGATGACAATGATAATAGCTATGAATTACTAAGTTCTTACTGTAATTATGTTGGGCATGTGCTAAGTACTTTATGTAGATCATCTGTCTCATTTATTTTTTGCAGTAGCCCTGTGAAGTGGGAATAATTATTAGCCTTATTCTAACACAAGGAAACTGAGTCACAAGGAGGTTAAGTAACATAGCTAGTAAATGTTGGAGTCCCAGTTCAAACCCATTTAGTCTGACTCAAAAGGGTGTGCATAACCAGTACACCACACTGCCTCCCATCATTAAGTATTTGTGGCTCTTGGGAGGGAGGAAACCTTGCAAAAAGAAGCATTTATGCCTGTTGGCCCAAACTGATTAAAAACCAAGCCTTCCACAGATTTATATAGCCTGGGGAACGCAATCATTTTTTCCCAGCAAAGCAGAGGAAAGACTGACTTTGCCTTCTGATCAGAAGTGTGTGTTGCCAGCTCCCACAAAGATAGCAACAAAGCAGAAGAATCCAATCAAGGCTCATGTCTATTTTAGTAATTAGAAACACTTTGCTATTCATCTATAATCTAACCTTGTGGAGAGTAGGTCTTCCAGGATCGTTGAATGAGTACAGACAAATGCATTATGACTGATGCTTTAAGACAAGTTGTGTTCAACTGAGTTTTTCCAGCAGGTTGTGGTCAAGGCTCTGGTGGGTCATTTCTATGGGATTCTTATCAGATGTCCCCCAAGAGTCTTAAAATCCAACTGTTTCCTTTAATGCAGCATACATGAGAAAGCACATGGATGGGTCACATATTTTCCCAATGTCAACTACTTTTAGATCAAGGAAAGATTTTTAATGGGGTTTATTGAGTGCTGTTGTATATCAACAATACATGATTCGTAAGTGAAGCAGACATCAAAATGACTTTTAGAAAGGCAAAAGAACCCCACACCAACAAAAAATGAAAAGCCTTGATCCAAATTACTCCAAAGGACAGATATTTTCCCATTAGGACAATTTATCCTGAGTCTATAAACAGAGAGGGGCATAATTATCCAAGTGTTTGCTAACAGATCTAAACCTTCTGTAGCTATAAAAAGCTGGAGAGAGGAAGAAAGAGGAAATTCCCAGGAGAAGATCCCCAACCACATCCAGGGCCATCAAATTTCCATAAATACAAAGCCCAGCAGTGGCATCGAGTGAAGCACGAGAAGAAACCTCAGGATTTTAATACAAGCCACATAAATAACTTTGAATTGTCTTAAAACTAAACAATGACAATTCTATCCAATAAACTTTCAGGCGACATATGGGCAGAGTGATGACTTATTGGCGTTCCAGATGTGGTTAACAGAAACATGATGCCCAGAATAAAAAAGGTATTCAGTAAATGTTGATTGAATGGATGGATGAGTGAATGAATATCTAAACACATGCCCAGGCTGCCTCTTTCCCCTCTGAAGCTCTGTTGGAAAGATGTCTTTGATGCTTCAAACCCAAAGCCCCCTCGGAGGTGTTAAGCCGTTTGACACTGGTACCCAGGGAACAGTTCATGGAACCAGGGGCTGGTTTCCAACCACTCTGTGATCTTGTCATGAACACAGCGAGGGGAATTGCAGTACCCGTGGAACATCTTTGCAGACCTTGATTCAAAAGCTCCCATTATTTACAGTATAGATTCTAAACTATTTGAAGTCCAACAGAATCAAGTACTAAATAGCCAGCATCTTTGAGCACTTACTGGACGTAGGGTCCTCTTCTAAGCCCTTTATGTATTACCTCATTGCATCTGTATTACAATCTTAATATGTACTATTATTATCAACCCATTTTACAGGCAAGGAAACTGTGCTAGAAGATTACCTAATTAGCAGCGCATGGTCACACAACTATAAGCAGAGGAGCTGGAACTCAGATTCCATCTGGAACCAGCTCTTGCTCTTGACTGCTACCCAATGCTACCTGTTCAAATCTTCCCTCCTGCCACTCACTACCCCAGTCAGAGCGTTTACCCACAAATATGCAAAGAACATTCTAATCTCTGCAGGATGTGTTTCCTGACCTCCCTGGCCCACTGTTTTCTCTCTCTTCTGAGTGCTCATGTCAGTTATGCTCTGAACACAACTGTAAGTTACCTGACACACTTCACATCTCTCCAGCTAGATCATAAGTTCCTTTGGAGTTAGGATTATGTGTTGTATGGCAGTCTAGGGATGTAGTGGAATAAGAAAGCCCTAGATTTAAAGTCCAAATCCCATAATTATTACCCATGGGACTCTGGGTAAGTCACTTAACATTTCCTACCCTCAAATTCAAACCATATTCCTTAAGGGCTTACTGGGGAGGGGAGATCAAATGAGAAAATGTGTATGAAGTATCTAGGCTGATGCCTGATACTGTAAGCCAGTAATTCTCAACCACTGCCTAATTTGCCCTCTAAGGGACATTTGTCAATGTCTGGAAATATATGTATTTTGTGTGTATGTGAGGAAGATTGGCCCTGAGCTAACATCTGTTGCCAATCTTCCTCTTTTTGCTTGAGGAAGATTGTCACTGAGCTGACATCTGTGCCAATCTTCCTCTTTTTGCTTGAGGA
Source organism: Equus caballus (assembly GCF_041296265.1). NCBI lineage: Eukaryota > Metazoa > Chordata > Mammalia > Perissodactyla > Equidae > Equus > Equus caballus. The sequence continues at coordinate 47,205,694 of NC_091704.1, forward strand.
AGATTGTCGCTGAGCTGACATCTGTGCCAATCTTCCTCTATTTTATGTGGGAAGCCACCACAGTGTGTCTTGACGAGTGGTGCTAGTTCCAAACCTGGAATCAGCGCCTGCGAACCCTGGGCCACTGAAGTGGAGTGTGCAAATTTAACCACTACACCACCGGGCCAGCCTCCGGAAATATTTTTGATAGTCACAACTTTGGGGAGGGATGGCCTCCCCAAAGTTAGTGGGTAGAGGCCAGTGATGCTGCTAAATATCCTACAAAACACAGGACAGGCCTCCACAACAAAGGATTATCCAGGCCACAATGCTGACAGCAATAGTGCTGATGTTAAGAAACCCTACTGTAAGCTATGAGAAATTTATTAAAAATATAAGTTCCCATTCTCTTCCCTTTCCTTATTTTTTACAGCACTGTGCTTATAGTAGCTATTCAGTAAATCTTTGTTGAGTAAACCTATGCATAAATGGAGTAACAGAATGTGTGAGTCTTAAGATATTTTGCTAATAAACACTTGACTTGAAAATATGGTCTAGTCGTGGCAGGGGTTTGGGCAGGAGTTAATTAACCTAGAACTAGAACCTTCAAGTACCCATGCCCGGTGAAAGGAATTCTGAAATAAACCCACTCTAACGCCGGGAAACTGAGCCCAATGAAAGTGATGTCAAAGTTGGTCCTAGGAAAGCTGAAGAACTTAGATAAAGGCCGACTCCTCATTGGTGGTTTCCCAAATGACTTGCTAGTACTCTGCAAATGCTCCTGCATCTGAATCTAAAGCCCAGTCCAAAGAATGATACAGTAAGAGTCAGAAGAACTTTGAAGAATTTGTTCAGTCCCTCATCCCTCGTCCACCACCCACCCCTGAAACAACCACACATAACCTGGAGCCCAATCATGAACTCTCATCTAGACTGGGGATTGAAAAACATGGCGGAAGCACAAAGAACATGCAGTCATTACTTGAAGCTTCACAGGTTCAGTAAGATCGGTTGCAAGAACTGGAAATCTGGGGCCGGCCCGGTGGTGCAGTGGTTAAGTGTGCACGTTCCACTTTGGTGGCCCGGGGTTCGCCGGTTTGGATCCCGGGTGTGGACATGGCACCGCTTGGCACACCACGCCATGGTAGGCATCCCACGTATAAAGTAGAGGAAGGTGGGCATGGATGTTAGCTCAGGGCCAGTCTTCCTGAGCAAAAAGAGGAAGATTGGCAGCAGTTAGCTCAGGGGTAATCTTCCTCAAAAACAAAAACAAAAACAAAAACTGGAAATCCAAGAATAAAAGCCTACATTCCTGGATATAGATAAATCACATTAACACAAACCAGAAAACCAAGAGAGAGAGAGAAGATAATTCCTTCCATCTCCCATTCTTCAGACTTGGCGGCAATGTCTTCTTCTATTTCTGTCTTTCACAGTCAGAATATATGAATGATCTTTGTGTAGTTGTATATGAGAAAATTTAAAGCTTAACTTTAGTTTCCAGTCATCTTTAAGCGTCTTTCGGATGCTTAATTACCTGACCTAAATTACCTGCCCAGAACTGTGACAACAAGATGTGTTCTTTCTTGCCTTGAGCCCCTAAACACATCTCAGCTGGGATTGTCCTCCCCACCCCAACCACCTTCACCTGGCTAATCCCTGCTCCTCTCTCTGGACTCAGCTTAGACATTACCGTCTCCAGGCATTCCACCTTGACCCTCCCCTAGAATATATCTGGGGCCCTTCTTGGTACTTCAAAGGCATTTCTGCTGCCCATTCACTTGCCTGTTACCCTTCTAGACTGTGAACACTTTTACAGTAATGTCGTGTGGCCTTGTTTACTATTTTGTTTTCAGGACCTGGCACTGTGCCTGGCACATACAGGTGCCCAAAGAATATTTGTTGAATGAATGAGTACAAGTCAGGGGATTTCCAACTGCATTCATCCCTGCAACTACTTGTTAAGCACCTACTATGAAGCAAGTATTTCTCTAGGCTCTGGGAAAACTACTATTACCACCTTAATATTAGCAGCAACAACAACAATAGTAAAACAATCATAACTAATGTTTACTGGGCTTTTACTATGTACTAGGCATCATGCCAAAGTCTTCTATGCATTCTCTTTTTCTTTTCTTTCTTTGCTGAGGAAGATTGGCCCTGAGCTAACATCTGTTGCCAGTCTTCCTCTATTTTGTACATGGGTCACCACCACAGCATGACTGACAAGTGGTATAGTCCACACCCGGGACCTGAACCTGTAAACCTGGGCTGCTGAAGCAGAGCATGCCAAAGTTAATCACTAGGGCAGCCACGGGGCTGGTCCCCTTTATGAGTTCTCTTTTAATCCTCCTTCCATGGGGCCTGCCTGGTGGTGCAGTGGTTAAGTTTGCACATCCCACTTCAGCGGCCCGGGGTTCACCAGTTCGGATCCCGGGTGTGGACCTGTGTACTGCTTGTCAAGCCATGCTATGGTAGGCATCCCAATATAAAGTAGAGGAAGATGGGCACAGATGTTAGCTCAGGGCCAGTTTTCCTCAGCAAAAAGAGGAGGATTGGTGGCAGATGTTAGCTCAGGGCTAATCTTCCTCAAAAAAAAAAAAAAAAATCCTCCACCCAAAAACCCATTTGCAGACACTATTATTATTCCCATTGTACAGATGAAGAAAGATGGCAAGCCACCCCTATGGACCTTAATGTGAAAGAATCTCTGACATTTAAGTTCCTCAAGGTCTCTTTAAATGGGCTTAATTCGCACCAGCTAAGGAAAGGTTACCTGTGAATTTACCCATGAGCTTTGCTGATGTCTGTCACCTTGCCTGGAAAGTCCCTATCTACTCTTCATAATGTTTGAAATGTGTTTTAAATTATTTTGATATAGACTATCAAATGATGACAACCACAATCTAAACTCCAGGGGCCATGAGCTAATATTTGAAGGACACTTATCAGAGTCCACACTCTGAAGCTACAGAGGCAGCTGCAGCAAACACGCGAAATATCGCTGTCTAAATCTGCAGCAGAAGGTTCTGTCGTTACCAAAATGGAGGTTAGAAATATTTTTTTTCCACTGTGGAATGAGAGATTTTTTAAAGATAATCTGGGCAGAAAGATTCATACAGGCACCTCTGTCCTTGCCTGCTGAGCCGTAAGAACCCGGGGGGAGCCGGCTCCCTAACCCCTCTGAGTGGTGCTTCAGCTGTGGAACTCCACAGCTCCACGGTCCCCCCAGTCAATGGAAGATTCTGACGATGAGGTCAGGGGATTCTTCCCACAGAGTACTGTGGCGTGCCCTTCAGAGTGGACCTGTGGGACAGGACATTTTGGAGCACCTACCAGAACAAGCAGTGGAGATGTCACCAAACTAATAAAAGCTGGTGGTGGGACTGTTTCTGTGCATGCTCGCTAATATGTCTCTACGTATGGCAGGAGTCAAGGACTTGCTTTTATGCTAAACTACCACCTGGCAGTGCGGTTGAGGGACAGGAGACATTGAGTTCTTAACCTTACCTCATAATCAGAGGCTACTGATGTTTAACAAAAGAACCTGAAGACTATGAGCAACCAATGGGCTCAGGTGAGGCTGCAACAACCCTCTTCCCTACCTCGGACTCTTGGCCAACACCCACTCATCTTTCACCACTAAGCTCAAAAAGCCCCCCACTGTGAAGGCTCTCTTGATGAGTCATCTCCTCTCAGGAGCTCTGAGGAATCATCTAGTTGCTGACATGGCTGCCTGCACGTGGCTGAGATCCTTCTGATAAACCCAAATCACCTAAGATAACCTGGGCAAGTCTTCCCACCCCCTGAAAAAGCCTAACTTAGCAAATGAGTTAATTTGAGAACATGATTTATTGAGCCAGGTGCCACACTAGGCACTGAGGAAACACGATGAGCAGCACTGACTCTGGGCCCAGTGAGCTTGGAGCCTGTGGTGGGATAAATACAGCAAAAGCAGTTAGTTACAATGCAGTATGGGACAACTGCTAAGACCAGGGAGCTGTGAGAAGCCCACCGGGCACCTAATTAGACCTGGAAGATCAGGGAAGCCTTCCAGAAGTGACTGGAAGCTGAGCCCTGAGGATGAGCAGGCATTAGCAAGGTGAAGACAAGACTCTGCACAGAGAAAGTGGCAAGAGCTGAGACAGGGGATGCCACATTCTGAGGATGACAAAGGTTCAGCCTGGCTGCAAGTTTGGTCGGCCTGGGGTTGCTGTGAGGAGACTGGAAAACTGGACAGGGGTCAGAGGAGTTGGACTTTGTGAGGCAGTGGCTTGGGCTTCGTTCTTGAAAGGCTTTTAGCAGAAGAGTAGGGTGAACAGATTTCCATGTCAGAATGATCATGCTGGCTCCAGGGAGGAGAATATCCCAGAAGGCCAGCTGGGCAGAAGCACAGAGAGGGGTGTGGAAGCTGTCATATGAATCCAGGCAAGAAAAGACGACGCCTGGCCGAAGGGAGTCCCTGTAAGCCAGTACATCCCCTGTATCTCAGATCAAACGCCATCGCTGCTCTGTTTACAGGCTCTCTCCCTCCACCAGACTGTGATTCCCTCGAGGAAAGAAACTGGAATTTACTTATCTCTGGGACCTCAGTGCCCGCAGGTGATAAAGCTCTCAGTAAAGGGCCGGTGGTGCCTATTGAAGAACAGGATTCCCTAAGTACAAAAATGATTTCCTTTTGCTGGGCTTCTCGTCACCAGACCCCTCCCGGATGCCTTTCACATCCTCCCTGCCATTGCTGCCCGCACAAATCTCTTCACCGGCTGCTGTCGCCCCTCTTACATTTAGTCGCTCCAAGTATGAGAAGACTCCCACTTCTCTTCATCAAGCACAGCCTGTGGTTCTAGTCTCCACAGCCCCGTACACATCTTACACTGCCCTTTTCTCCCACTATGCCCAGTTCATCCCACCACTCTCTGCAGTGAAGACTTCACACGGGCTCCGGCTTAACGCTTCCCTTCCCCCATCTCCTTGAAAGTTTCCCAGGGGTGACCTCATTTATGTGGAGCAGATACTCCCTCCCATCTGATATCCTAAATCCATCTCATTATTTAAGTGAAAAAATAAAACAGTCTCACCCTCCGCAAAAAGCATTCATGAACTCCAACTAACCTGGTACAGAATCCTACCCAACCTTAATCCCATTAATATGTCCTCCTGTCAGCTGCAGATGATTTGATGTTTTCTCTTCAAGGACGTAATACCAGAATATTACAGATTCACGTCCTTGTCTCTACGTCCCTTGTCTGTGCCACGTACTCAAGCTCCTGCTCCATCCTCCCCTTGCCTCCTCTCTGGACCAGTCAAAGAAACTTGTTCCAGCCCACAGACGTCTTTGCTTGGACCTACCCCTGAGAACTGGGGCTTGGCCAGGATGATCCTAGAAGCAGAAAATCCATTATCCACCTCTAGGCCTGGCCCACATCTCAGTCCTGCCAGCTGGCTTTATTAAAGATTTTATTTTTTTCCTTTTTCTCCCCAAAGCCCTCTGGTTCCTAGTTGTATATTCTTCGTTGTGGGTCCTTCTAGTTGTGGCATGTGGGACGCTGCCTCAGTGTGGTTTGATGAGCAGTGCCATGTCTGCGCCCAGAATTCGAACCAACGAAACACTGGGCTGCGTGCAGCCGAGCGCGCGAACTTAACCACTCGGCCACAGGGCCAGCCCCCCGGCTGGCTTTATAATAGAGTGCTATGTTACCCAGTAGGGCCTTTAATAGACTTTTTTTTTTTCTGCTTTTTCTCCCCAAATCCCCCCAGGTCATAGTTGTATATTTTAGTTGTGGGTCCTTCTAGTTATGGCATGTGGGATGCTGCCTCAATGTGGCCTGACGTTCGCCAGACATGTGGCCATGTCTGCGCCCAGAATCCGAACCAGCGAAAGCCCCGGCCGCCCAAGCAGAGCGCGAGCACTCGAATTTAACGCGAACTGAACTTGGCCACGGGGCTGGCCCCCAACAGACTCTTAAGTAGGGTTAAAGCTGGTTAGTTTCCAGGGCCTATTCCCTTCCCTGGAGGCCTTCATCTAGCAGGGATTGGTGCCTTTTCTTCCACAGGTTTGTACCAATGTTGCCAGGTAAAAGATGGGAGACTCGGTTGAATCAGAATTTTAGGTGAAAAATGAATAATTTTTTAGTATAAGTATGTCCCAAATATTGCACGGGATTTTATTTGCTAAATCTGACAACCCTAGTGTGTACTTGCTATTCAGTTTTTATAAACGTCACATCTATACTTATTAATAGGCAAATAATTATACAGAAAAAAAACCCATATATACGTTGTTAAAACTTGAGACTCTTGAAAACATCCTTTGTGCTGTTTCTTACTCTGATGGACATCTTCTTACAAGGATAGGTTTTTAATCACGTTCTTTATAGCTCACTTTCAGTCCCTCACCTCTGCCCAACCTTTCTCACTTGGTTTATAATTCTCTTCCCATGATCACTCTGCATCATTAAGTTCAACCACTTTGACCCTTCTTCCCTTCCCAGGCAATTACCATTCAATGGAGTGCTTCACCTTGACTTGCTCTGTCTTATGATGATATATCAAAACATCTCCTCTTTACAAGTCAGTGAACCACATTAGAAAAACACCAAATGGCTAGTAAGTAGTTCCCCAGTTCTTCCAAATTGACCTCAGGGATCAGATTCTTCATCCTAATTTCCCCATGCTCTCTAACTCTAGGAAATCCTTCCAGAAAAGCAACTCCAGGACCCCGACCCTGGTTCTGATCTGGTCCATCATTGCTCTCCATCAGCTAGAGAAGTTCCTAGTTGGGAAGAGCAATTAATAAAGCCCCAAACAATTTCCTCACAAATGAAAACACTGGATTACTCTCCAGTCCTTGGAAGCCACCTCAACCATGTTGTATTTACAAAAACCACGCTATTTACAACTGGTGCCATACAAAGGGCATATCTAATATCATCCCAAAGAGTAGAGAGTTTAATCTACTTATAAATGCATATCTGGGGGGAAAGGCATGAAGGGAAACAGGAACCCTGAAATTACTTTCCATTTTGCACAGAGAGTAATTGGGATTGCAAGTGAGGGACTGTGGGTAAAACTGAGGGAAAGAACCACAGTAGCCAGCAAGATCTGACGAAGACATGGATGTTCCCTGGGTGGGCTGGTTAAGAAGGAAGGAAAGGAGGGCAATAGTGAGATCAAGAAAGAGTTGTTAATGTATCAAGGGGGGACAACCACTTTGAATGGCCAGAGTCACAAAGAACATCATTAAATACAGCCATGGTGGTAGAGAGGTAAGTAAATGGCATTGCTCTTTAAAACTTCATCATATTACTAATATTATCATAATTTTCGACCGACTATTACTTCATTCCCCGTGAGGAAGGTAAGATAGATAATTATTATACCCTCCCTATGGGGAAAGAAAATGCAATGAGAAGGATGCACAAACTTCTAGGGACCCAGGTTTCTTGACTTCTGGTCCAGGGTGCCCTCCTCCCCTAGCAGATAGTTGTTTCTCTATTGGGAACCAGCTGACCCCTGGCCAGGAAGCTGCTTTCAAATTCATCCTGGTACCTCCGGAAGGATGTGCTGGGATTTGGGCCTGGGCTGTTTCAGGGTGAGCAGGCCAGTGGGGAGGGGGAGGCCTGGGTTTGGATCTCGGCTCTTCTTTGCCAGCCTGGATTCTCTTGCGTACAGCTAGAGATAATGCCAGTTACCTTGCAGAGGTGTTGTGAGCTATAAGTGAGCTGGCACGTGTGGAGTGCTGGCACGTGACTGCAATATGCATTATTATTAACAATGGCTCTAATTGTAGGCTCAGGAATCTAACTTGTGTAGAGGAGTTCAAATACATGCAAATCCCCACTAAGATACGGATGAAATGGACGAGAATTAGTAGTTTTTCAAAGCTACCAAAAGGCTTGTCAAGTTACATGTTTTTTAAAGTGACAAAAGAAAGTTACTAATAATGGCTCACATTTGTTTAGTGTTCGCTATGCGTGAGACACTGTGATAAGCATTTACACACAGATTATCTTCATTTAATCTCCTATCACCTTATGATTTAGGGATTGTTCTCCTTTATTCCAATTTACAGTTAGGGAAAGCTTGGCTTAGTGGGGTTAAGAAATTGCCCAATGTTACACATTTCATAAGTGGTAGGACCAGGACTCAGTAAGTTCATGTTCTTAAACAGACATGTGTAACTCAACCAAACCATTCTTATAGGTGTGTGTGTGCTGTGTATATGTGCATGCACAAAGCGTTCAGGAGAACACACACCAAATATCAATGCCACCTCTGGGTGGCGGGATTACAGGTCATGTTCACTTTCTTCTTTATGCCTTACTGAATCGAGAAAGTACTGCTTGTATCATTTAAAATATTTTTCATTTTTATAACAAATACAAACTTAAAAAAAAAAACCAAAATGCGGCTTCAAAAATACAGTGAAAATGACTATTCCTCAGACACATGTAGAGGGAGGAAAAATATAAATGGTTATGGCATTTTCAAGGTCCATTGTAATTAAACTTTCAAGTTTTACTTTCAATCAAAGAAAACTTCAGAATAAAATGAGATTCTTGGAAATAAAAATTATATTCCTCCTTGCCACCTAAGATCTCAGGTTCCATTGGCCCTGTCTTTTGGGCAGAAGATCTGAGTTCTAAATCTTAAACCTGCTCATGATTTGAGCATCAACATTAATCCAAAGATTTTCCAAATATTTACTCTATAATACCACCAATAAGTTCTTAAAATCTCTTTCGTTTTAGTATATTTTCCCTTTGCATGACTATTTATAACTTATGAGCAAGTCCCCTTCTTGTCTCTGGTGATTAGAAGGATAAAATGATGACAGATCCCCAAAGCAAACATTCGTCTTATTGTTTGCTCTGAACTCTGAAGTCTTCTTCAAGAAGAACGGCGATGATAAATTAAGATTCTGCACCTCCTGTAAACAGAGCGAGTCTTCAAAGATGACCTCAGTAGGGGAGTAAAGGAATTGAAAGCAAATTGGAGGAACTCAAAAATGATAACCTTTGCCTGTTTTCTTGCTGTTGGCAACCATGCAGGAGGAGACAGAGAGAGCCGCCTGTCTGCTAGAGCTGGGGCCCCAGTCTCTTCCTGGTGAGAGCTTCTCAGGGTTCCCCCCAGGTCATGTGATCTGGTAGGGCAGGAGGGAGGCGTGCTGAGAAGCCAAGAGGGAGGCTGGGGGAGGCAGAGGCCGTGCCCTCCCTTCCATCCCTTTAGAGATTCCTTGGAAGAGGAGGAGAATAGGCTCTCACAGGAGCAAATGGTTTGGAGATTAACTAAGCAAGGTGTCCTGGTTGTGCTCACAGACTTGACTTCCTGGGAATGCCCAGACCTGGAATTATCTGGAATTACAGTGGCTGGGCTAGATGGCTTGGCTGTAACGTGAAGGTAGCAGGGAGGTCTCATAGCCAAATTTACATTGATACTAGACATTAAATCAATGAAAACCACCACTAAAAACCATGGACCTGGGACGGGTCCCCTGGCCAAGTGGTTAAGTTCGTGTGCTCTGCTTTGGCGGCCCAGGGTTTCACTGGTTCGGATCCTGGGCACAGACATGGCACCGCTCATCAGGCCACGCTGAGGCGGTGTCCCACATGCTACAACTAGAAGGACCCACAACTGAAATATACAACGATATACTGTGGGTATTTGGGGAGAAAAAGCAGGGGAAAAAAAAAAAAGAAGATTGGCAACAGTTTTTAGCTCAGGTGCCAATCTTGAAAAAAAAAAACCATGGGCCTGTGAAGAAAATAGAGACAACTTGTCGGCCTTTGTTCTGTGTAATTTAATGTCAGATGGCAATGCCTCTCTGAAAGACATTTAGAGAGTTTTAGATAAGTTTTAGAAAACTCACTTGCATATTTGCATGACTGTTTACCTTTTTGAATTTTGGTCATTTTCTTTTTCAAAGTAGAAAAGTATGATTAATGAGCACAGCCTTTTAGAGTCTGATTCCAGGGACGTGAGACTGTCTGTGCCGTTGTAGCCACGCGCTTATGCAAATCTCTCTGGGTAGCATTTCCAGCTCCACAGGTTTGCAGAATTTAAAATATACCTGGGGTCCATAAAGTCTGGAATCAGAATATTATTTTTAATATTATTTTGGTTTTTACAGATTAAAGACATCCTTGACAGAATTTTATATATTTTACCTATGTTCCCAGAATTTACAGACACCATATATATATATGTATATATATTCTCTCTCTCATTTCTTCCAGCTTTTCTTCCTACCTTCTGTAGTCTTACCTCATTTTATTTTGAGCCACTGTTATCAGCTAGAGTCTGATCAAGGAAGCAGAACCGCTAGGACTAATAGGTGACAATAGATTTCTGAGAGGGATTTGACCTTACACAATTGTGGGAGCCGGTTAATCTGTCTATATAAGGCTTTGCTTCTCTGTCTGGGGCAGGGCATGAATGTCAGCAGGACAGGTGATCCAGAAGGAAATACACAAGTCAAGTCAGTGAGAGCCAGGGCACATGGCAATGCATACGAATAAGCTAGAACCCAGGAGAAGGGACAGGGACCCGTCTCCCGCCTCAGCCTCTAACTTGGATGACTTTGCCGACATGCAGCGGGAGCTGGTGTCCTTCACCACGGAGCTTCTGGTGAGCACGCTTCCGGCTCAGGCGGCAGAGGAGCTGAAGGAGGAGACCCGGGAGGAGCAGGTACTTGGCAGGCCAGGCTGCTGCAGCACTCCAAGAGGTGAATTGTCAGAGAATGGTGTCCAGTGCCCTAAACCGACCTTCTGAGCACACACACGAAAATATGGCTGCTGCTTTGCTTACACATTCCAAATTCTTGCATGAGGCCTCTGTGGCCCAAACTAACCCAGAACCGTGCAAGGAAGACTTTTGGGAAACATCGCTCTAGCTTAGTTAAGTCAACTCATACTAAATCCACCACAGTCTCCACTTCACACGCAGGTTCTCAGGGCACTGGCCCCAGAGTGAGGCTGTGAAAATTTACCTCCAACCTGGTATACAGCAGGGGGTGGCAAACGTTCTGTAAAGGGCCAGATAGTATTTTAGGCTTTGCAGGCCACATATGGTCTCTCTCATACTTTTTTTTTTTTGAAGTTTGTGTGTGTGTGTGTGTGTGTGTGTGTGTGTGTGTGTGTAAGATTAGCCCCAAGCTAACATCTGTGCCCACCTTCCTATTTTACATGTGGGATGCCCTGCCACAGCATAGCTTGACAAGCAACGCTAGGTCTGTGCCCAGGATCCAAACCAGCGAACTCCAGGCCGCCAAGGTGGAGTATGCGAACTTAACCACTATGCCACCAGGCCAGCCCCTCTCTCATACTCTTTATGACCTTTTTAAAATGCAAAATCGATTCTCAGGTGGCAGTACTGTTCCCTGGGAAGAGGGCCCCAGCCTGAGAGTCTGGAGGCTCTGCCAACAATTCTATGGGACCTAGAGGGAGTCCCTTCACCTAGAGGCTTGGAGTGTCTCATCTGCAAAGTGAGTGTTTGGGAATAGCTCAGCATGAAGGATGCACCCCAAAGACATAGTGAGTACGCATTTTGCAGGGAGGGATCCAGACATGTGTATTCTGCTTGAAAATCCAATATAGATTCTTATTCCACAATGAGAATCAACTCAAGTATGACTTTCCTCTTCTTTCAAAAGTGAATTAATATACAGGATTTATTTTAATAATCCTGGACAGACTAGATACCTTTTTCTAAATGGAATTTCTAGAGGTGATCACAAAAATCTTTGTCTACCCCTCCACTTTTGTCATTAGAGCACTGTCTTGGTAGAAGGGATGTTAAGAGAAAGAAAGATTTAGATTGAGTTGTGGGAATTTGCAAAAATCATGTTTGTTTGTTATTGTAAAGACAATAAAGTTACTACTTGTTTATAAAGAAGAGACTGAAACAAGTTTACACAAACACCACCAGCATGCTATTTTTTGTAAGGATACATTTCAATCTATTTCAAAACATTTAAGTCAGACTGGTAACACCAAGATAGAATGACTTTTTGCAAACACAGCAAATTAAAAAGCACATAATATATAATACTTCTATTTATTTCTATGTGGACAATTATGGAAATTCCAAATCTGGATCCACTGGGGTTTAAGACGACATTCTCAATGACTTATGCTTCTGCCAGAAATAACGGGACTGATTCAGGAGCAGTGACAGAGGACACACAAACCCAAGATTTTCATTTTAAGGAGGAACATTTTACGTAACAAACATTCACTGAGCTTTCATGATGTGTGATGTGCTGCGCTTGTTAGAGACGCCAACCCAACCCGAGACCGTGAAGCTCTGGGTTTCCCCATGCAATTGATGAAACATTAAACATCGGCTTTAGGAATCATTGAAGGAGATGAGCTAGTTCCTGGAACCGTCCCTAGAGGAACTCTTACCTTCTTGATCAGTAAGGCAGGTCGTGAGGCTAAAAGACAAACTTTTAAAAAGATTAAATAGAGCAGCACAGCACGGAGAAGAAAGGTGTAGAAGATATTGGAGGGTTGATCACTTGCAATGGTCTCAGGTTATAACAATCGGATCAATGATGCCCACACATCAGTGACCACCTTCTGCTGTGTTATCTATGGGCTGTGTGCACTGGAAGGAGTCAAGCGCAGAATGATCCGAATTGTCTTGCTCTAAATCATAACACACAGAGTATTCTTTGTCTCAAAAGCAGCTGAGAATTGAGTCCACCTGACTGGGCTATCAAAGTTATGAAATACCAGCAGACATTTTGGAAAAGCAAATATTCCTGAAGAAGTCAGGTTTCTTTCTTCTTGATCACTGCTTACTTAGGGCAACTAATAACAGAATGAAATAAATCTCTTAAAGATATATTTTTCAGTCACTGAACTGTTTTTTTCTCCACAAGCTGAGGTTACTCACCACCTTTTAGGCTTGAGATGCCAAAACTGAAAAAATCACCAGGGATGAATATGACAAAGTGTTTTGGGGAGCAGAAAGATGCGCACGAAGATGTCATCATTAAACTACAGCTTACTGCCATTTCTCTACTTTGAATTTCTGTTGCATAGTCCAAAAAAATTTTTGGAGGGTGTCCACAAATTCAATAAACTTTTTGCCACTCTATCTTTAAGCTGATGTCTTGCTGTCATGAAATCAGCCATGTTAAATTCCAGAAACCCTTTTCAGTAAGAAGCTCTTTATTATTTTCTTTGACTAAAAAGGTATATTAGTTAAAAATAGAGAGGATCGGGGCTGGCCCCGTGGCCGAGTGGTTAAGTTCGCACGCTCCGCTGCAGGCGGCCCAGTGTTTCGTTAGTTCGAATCCTGGGCGCGGACATGGCACTGCTCATCAGACCACGCTGAGGCAGCGTCCCACATGCCACAACTAGAAGAACCCACAACGAAGAATACACAACTATGTACCGGGGGGCTTTGGGGAGAAAAAGGAAAAAAATAAAATCTTTAAAAAAAAAAAAATAGAGAGGATCTAGGGCCAGCCTGGGGGCGTAGTGGTTAGGTCCATGAGTTCTGCTTCAGTGGCCCGGGGTTTGTGGGTTTGGATCATGGGTACGGACCTAGCACCGCTCGTCAAACCATGCTGCAGCAGTGTCCCATATAAAATAGTGGAAGATTGGCACAGATATTAGCCTGGAGGCAATCTTCCTCAAGCAAAAAGAGGACAGACGATTGGTAACAGATGTTAGCTCAGGGCCTATCTTCCACATCAAAAAAAAAAAAAAAAAAAGGAGAGTATTTGCATATCCTATTCCATACCTTCAAACCTGGCCCTCCATGGTTAGCTAGTGACTGGGGGGTGGGGGTGGGAAGAAGGGGGGTGGCGGCAGATTCCGCCTTTTTCAGGTGTTTCTTCCTCTTGGCAACAAAATCTGGCTTAGCTTCTGGTACTTCTTGCCTCCAGAATTGAGAAAATAAATTTCTCTTCTTTAAGCCATCCAGTCTGTGGTACTTGGAAGTCTTAGCAAACTAATACCCTTTTTAAGGCTGAATAATAATTCCATTGCATGTATACACCACATTTTGTTTATACTTTCATCCATGGGTGGACATTTGGGTTGTTTCCACCTTTTGGTTATTGTGAATAATGCTGCTACAAACATGGGTGTACAAATATTTGTTAAAGTCTTTGCTTTCCCTTTTTTTTTGGTATATACCTTAGAAGCGGAATTGCTGGGTCATAAGGTAACTCTAATTTTTTAATTTAATTTCTTTAGCTTAAACTACCATACTGTTTTGCAATTTTTATTTTTATTTTACTTACGACTCACAGTAAAAAGTTGTAGAGGAGAGGTAAAACAACAACTATGTGTATATATATTGGTTTGGATTCTGGAAATCTTGGCCTCTGTTCTCCTTTAAAGTACTCTCATCTTCTACTATGATGAAAATTTCCTTACAAAGAGAGAATTGGTTTTTAATCATTTGTGTTAGTTATTTCAAGTCCTTTATCTTTGCCCAACCTTTTCACTCCATTTACAAGTCTTCCCACCCCTTGGTTATTCTTTGTATCAGTAAGTTCAACCACTTTGACCTCTTTTCACTTCCCAAGCAATTACTCTTAAAACATCCATATCACTGTGATTTAACTACATCTCGTTTCATCCTCTGTTGGAACATCTCCTTTTCTACTGGCTAATGATCCATGATAACAAAAAACACCGAAAGGGAGCTGGGTCCCCACACCTCATAAATTGCCCCAAGGAAGGCCTTCATCCCCCTTGCTTTCCCACTGGGAGGCTTCCTCAAGAAGGGCAACTTCAGAATGTAAACGCTGAGTGTGGCCTGTGTCCCAATGGCTCTGAATGAGCTGGAAAAGCCCTGGTCAGGAAAAGCAAAGAAATCTGCACAGAAGGATAATGCTTTTCCCAAAGGCCTCTGAGGAAATTCCCTTCTATCCGTGCAAATCTGAATGTTTGGACATTGTGCAAAAGTCCCCCGAAAACCCATCTAACTTTATCCTGAAGAGAGTCCAGCTTTCTACATTTATGTGGATGATCAAATGTGATCAAGAAAAGGGATAAAGGAAAATTACAGCCAATACTCCAGGGCCTAGTTTAGTGATAGGAGAATGATTGTGATGATAGAAGAATTTGGGGAGGCAGGAGGAGTTTAATGAAGATAAGTGGGTGCCCTAAGTAGGATAATTAATAAAAAGAAAATTTTAAAAATTTTAAAAATAAATTTAACAAAGAAAGAAAGATGCCATTAGATCAAATGTCTTAAGGGAGTAGTTTGGGGAGAAATTTGAACAATCAGAGTCAACTAGAGAGTCAGAGAAAACCATGATGATACTGGACAGGAAAGTGATCTTGTGATGATTAATACTAATTTACTTTGGTTAATAACTGGTAAGGGGTATGAAAGAGGGCTCTGTGGTGCTGGTAAAGTTCTGTTGCTTGATTTGGGTGATGGTTAATATAAAAATTTACTAGCTGAACACATGACTTGTCCCTTTTTCTGAGCAAGGTTTTTTTTTTAAAGATTGGCACCTGAGCTAACATCTGTTGCCAATCTCTTTTTTTCTTCTTCTCCGCAAAGCCCCCCAGTTCACAGTTGCATATTCTAGTTGTAGGTTGTTCTAGTTCTACCGCGTGGGACGCCACCTCAGCATGGCTTGATGAGCGGTGCTAGATCCATGCCCAGAATCTGAACTTGTGAAACCCTGGGCCGCCGAAGCTGTGTGTGCAAACTCAACCACTCAGTCAGAAAAAGGCTGACCCTGTGCCTTTTTCTTTATGTATGTTATACTTCAAAAAACACCAGGTTTATTGGAGGAAGCCCTCTGGAATGACAGAATGAGGACTTCTAAAAACCCACTCCTCCATAAAATCAACAAGAATACTGGAAAAAATTATCGAACGCAACTTTTTCAGAACTCTGGAAATTAACAGAGGCTGGAAGCAGACTAAGAAGCACTTATTCAAGAAAAATGGCTGAACCTCAGTAAGCACAGTGAGTTTTGTGGCATTTTAACTTATACTATTACCACCCCTTTCTCTCCAGCTCCACATAGCCTTGAAAACCAAGAGCCTCATAACTATGGTAACTGTGGAAACAAGCAGCCTAGCTGCCACTGACTCAGAACAAGTTTAAAGGTCCTCAGCAGACCTATCCCCAGAGAACTGTCAGTATCTGACCTACCTGGCAGCTCTCTGAAAAGCTCCGTTTTCAGGACTTATCTTTATTTGACTTGATTCAGAGTTGACTCTCTACAAGTACAGCCTTATCCCTAGGTCATTTGTTGAAAACAATCAGTGACAATTGTTTAACATGTGTAGCTACCTGAGAAAGTATTTGCAAATCATTTATTTGATGAGGGACTTGTATCTAGAATATATGAAGAACTTACAACTCAACAACAAATAAGGGCAACTGATACAATCTAAAAATGGGTAAGGGATTGAAGTAGGCACTTTCCCAAAGATATACAAACACCCAAAAGCACATGAAAAGGTGCTCAACATTAGTCATCAGGGAATGCAAATCAAAACCACAATGAGATACCACTTCACACCCACTAGGATGGCTGTAATAATAAAGAGAAATAACAAGTGTTGGTGAGAATGTGAAGAAATTAGGACCTTCATACACTGCTGGTGGGAAAGTAAAATGGTACAGCCCTTTTGGAACCCAGTTTGGCAGTTCCCCAAAAAGTTAGAGTATGGTAACATGTAGAGTTACCACATGACCATCATTTCCATTCCTAGGCATACACCCAAAAGAACTGAATACATATGTCTATACTCAGACTTGTACACCAATGCTTGCAGCAGCATTATTTATAATAGTTAAAAAGTGGAAATGACCCAAATGCCTATCAATTGATGGATGCTTAAACAAATGTGGTATACTCATACTGTGAAATACTATTTGGCAACATAAAGGAGTGAAGTTCTGTAACATGCTACAACATGGATGTACATTGAAAGCATTATGCTAAGTAAAAGAAGCCAGTCACAAAAGACCACACACCAAAAAGTCCAGAATAGGCAAATCTACAGAGACAGAAAGTAGATTAGTGGTTGCCGGGGCTAGGGGAAGCAGGAAGTGGGGAATGACTGGTAATGAGTATGGGGCTTCTTTTTAGAAGGATGAAAAAGGTTTCTAAAAATGGATATTGATCTTCAACTCTGTGAATATATAAAACCATTTGATTGTATATTTTAAAAGGGCGAATTTTATAGTACGTGAATTATATCTCAATAAAGCTGTTATAAAACAAGAAAGTTTACTTTAAAAATTCCTTCATATTGTTATTAATCACATTACCCTACCCCAAGGGTAAGGCAGTTTTCCAAGGTGTGGATGCCAGCCGCATAAAATCAGGGATGTTGTATGTCTTGTACACCAGTATTTCTCTAATATGTAGAACCAGGGCCAAAACACAGTAGATGGTCAATAGATATCCTTATATGAATAAAAAAGTGGAGAGATTAAGAAACTGCCTAGAGACAGATTTCCTGATTGCCAGTTCTTCCCCTCCACAGTGGACAGGGGTGGAAGACAGAAATCACAAATAAGGAGCTTGAGGTGCCCTGGTCAGGTTGTTGCTTACCAAATTATTACTGTCCACTCCTTATAGGGGAAGAGACATGCTTCCTCTTTGGGATGGAGGTGCTATTAGGACAGACATATCTGTGGGATGGGTATTAACTGACAAAGCAGCCCAGCAAAAAGAACTCAGGACTTGGAGGCAGGTAAACCTCAGCTCAGTTTCAGGCTCTGTCCCTTAGCAGGTATGTTTACCTAATCTTTCTTAGCCGAAATTTCCTCATCTCTTAAGGAAGATAATAATACTAACCTCTTACCTCATAGGGCTGTTGTAAGAATTAAATGAGAAGAATATATGTAAGGCTTCTGGCTCCCAAGGACATTTGGTAAATATTTTTATTGACATTGATAACATCTAATGAACAAACAGAGTTTCCAAATATCTTGTAAAAACAATAAAGGAAACAGAGATGGGCCAATAGTTGTGTTTAGACCTCTCAGAGGCCCCGCAAAGTTCTAGAACCTCATTCCTACGCTCCCAACATGGTGGCATTAAGCCAGGTAGAGAAAAGCAATAACTCCTCCCTTACCACAGTCCCACTCGGTAGCAGCCATCAGCCTGGCTTGAAACCAACACAGTGACCTGGGGAAGGTGTGGTGCTAAAAGGTATGAGCAGGAAAGACCTCACCCTTGGGAGACAAGAGGGACACAGCTAATTTATACCCGTTAACCAAATACATCGTCCCATTTCTCCCCCACCCCGTTTTATAAAGGTGCCATATTTAATTCCTTGTTTTTCTCATTAAAAAGGAATATATGCCAGTAAAAATGCAAATTATGTCCAAATACATAACGTAGAGGAGGGCCAGTTGAGCTTGAACTGGTTCCTATCAGAAGATGTAACCTCATTAAAAGAGAAAAAAACCTTTCATTTTGCTTGACACCTGTTACTAATGTACCTGTAGAAACAAGTTATAACGCTAGAGAATAATCTATAATTGCCGAGAAGAATTGTGCTTAAGATAAAATTTACGGAAAGCAACCAGCGCAGCGGCTAGCACATTGTAAGTACTCAGTAAATGGTAACTATTTCGTCAACCGCCCTTTTCTTAAACACTCTGGATAGCCTATGTGCGCGAGCATGGGATAAACCTAATTGAATAGTGCCCTCCAGAGGCCACTGGGAACTCAACTGTGCTGACAGTGGAAAGTCTGGAAAAAGACCAAAAAGAAACACAATTTAATTTTCTTTCACATTTCCGCGGAGTCGGCGCTCAAGCTTGGTGTCCTAGGACTTATTAGACCCTGACTGATTTGTCACCAGCTGCAGCCTTTCGGCCAGGGCTTATGTGTGTACAGGGGATCCTTTGTGCGGACGTGGAAATCGAGTGGAAACAGGTCCAGTCAGGTGCTGTGGGAACGGGTGCTGGGAACTGCAAGGTCCCTAAGGCCATGGAAGCTCCTGTTCCATCCCTCTGTCTCTGGGGACATTGTCCCTTGGCCCTGCTCCTTTCTGCATGTCCACTCTGTGTTCCTCTAAAAGGACCAGCTTCCTCTTGATGTCTGCCCTTTTGTGACTTCAGGCCTGTGGCTCTGGCTCTCCCTGGATGTGATTCTGGACCTGACTCCGTTTGACACTTCAGCTCCTCTCAAATAGCTAAGCAGCTTGTCCTCTCACTGGCTTGATTCCAAATTCCCAGGAGACAACATAGGTTACCAGTCAAATCGAGTGGCTGGATTTAGTTTATCCATCTCTGGTGGATGGCCAGTGTGTGGAGGCAGGGGTGTGTGTGTGTATGTGTGTGTGTGTGCGCGCGCGTGCGCGCACACACTCAGGGCAAGGGAGACAGGGCCGGGGACACATGGTACCAAACAAATTTAGCACATATAGAACATACAGAACTGTGGGAAGCATGTCAAAGAGTCTATTCTTTTGAATAACAATGAGCTAATATTTATAGAGTTTGCCATGCACCCTACTGAAAGCTTCATAAACATCATCTCATTTAATCCTCACAACCCTCCAATAAAATTTGATCCTATCATCTCCCACCTTCAGAAGTAACTGCTGATAACATTTGTGTATCTTTCAGTAATTTATCCAATGCATTTTATTCCCATTTTAAAGATGAGGGAACTGAGGCTTAGAGAGGTTGAGCCAAGATTTAAGCCAAAGCAGTCTGATTCTGAAGCCTGGCTGTTAACCACCAACCCCACCTTGCCTCCCAATGCAGCCCCTAGGGCAAGGTAGATAACACTGCTGATAGAGAAGAAACACCAGATTTGGTTTTGTTCTCAGGGAGTTTATAATCTGATTAGGGGGAAATGAGATTTACACATGTGAAACAATTAGTAAAAGACATGAACGTGATTAAGTACTAAATTGTGTGTGGCCATTGTATTAATTTTCTGTTGTTGTGTAACAAATGACCACAAATATGGAGGCTTTGGGGAAATGCCTATTTCTTAGCTTGCTGTTCGGTAGGTCAGACGCACAGCACCACACGGTGGGGTTCTCTGCTCAGTGTTCATGAGATTGACATCATGCTGTTGGCTGGGGCTGCCAACAATCTCATTTGGGGCTCCGGACCTCTTCCAAGCTCACTGGTTGTTGGCAGAGTTCAGTTCTTTGCAGGTTTAGGACGGAGGTCCCCATTTTCCTGCTAGTGGACTAAGACTGCTCTTAGCTCCTGGAGGTGGCACCTTTCCGTCACCACTTCACAGCGTGGATATTTGCTGTCCTCCAGGTCAGCTGGAGCACGTCTCCCTGACTGCCCCTTTTGCTACCAGCCAGAGAAAATTCTGCTTCTAAAGGGCTCATGTGATTAGGTCAGGCCCACCCAGATAATCTCCCTTTCTTAAAGTCAACTATGCCTTATGACATAACCACCATCATGGAGTAAAAGCCATCAAATTCACAGTCCTGGGGGTCATACAGGGCATGTACAAGGTGGGAGCATGTGGAATCCTGGGTGCCATCTTAGAACCTGCCTACTACGGCCATAGAAACAAACCGTGTGTGTGTGCAGATCACAGGTGTTCCCAGGACGCAGAGAAGGAAAGATTTCATGGCAGGGATTTGAACTGGGCCTTGAAGGATGGACCACACTGGAAAAGACAGTGTACCCCTGAGATGGGCCTTGAAACTCAACACCATGACTCAAGATAATTAATTCTTAATGGGTAAGAATTTCAAATAATATCAGAAAAAGTTTCAGCACTGAGACAGAGGAGGGAACCAGCACTACTAGATGTTACACATGATCAAACTACTGTGTGATGAGCATAAAAATAGACATATAGATCAGAAGAATAACACGGAACATCCAGAAATAGAAATGTATGTATATGTGTATGTATCAGAACAAATCAAGCCTCACAAATTAATTGAGGAAAATTAAGTATTGATAAATAGTGTTTGGATAATTACACAGCAATTTAGAAAAACATAGATATAAAATTTCCACTATACATCAAAATAAATGCCAGCTGAATTAAAATTTAAATTATAAAGATATTTAAAATATAATCACGAAGATTGGTAGAAGAGAGTTTCAGGTCTTTAGGACGATGGCAACCTCCTAAGATTTGAAGCAGTGAAAAGAAAATTACAAAGAAAAAACCTCAAACTTACCTATAGAAACAGTTAAAACTTCTGCACAGTAATAACAATCTATTAAAAGATTAAGGGGGATTTTAACCACATAAGGCAAAAAGATTAAGAGCTGTAACATCTAAATGCATATTCTAATGCTGAAGATTAAGACTCCAACAGATAGTGGACAAAAGACAGGAATAGATGTTTTAGACAACAGGTAAAATAAAATAGGCAAAAAAAACCCCTAGAGGAAATGGTCAAACTCCCTGATGAAATAATGCAAATTAAAACCATAAAAGTGGGCCATAATTCTATCCATTAAACATAATTTTAAATTATGATAACCAATCCTGAAATGGTCCTTACACTGGCACTGATGTATTTTTACTAAGTGTGTAATTTGGTAAAACCATTTGTGAAAAGCAATTTGGCAAAATGTTCTTTGACACAGTACCTTCATTCCAGGAAATGTGTTCCAAGAGCATGATTCAAAAGGAAAAAAAGCATGGTCACAGCATTTTAAAGATTTTATTTTTTTTCCTTTTTCTCCCCAAAGCCCCCCAGTACATAGCTGTCTATTCTTTGTTGTGGGTCCTTCTAGTTGTGGCATGTGGGACGCTGCCTCAGCGTGGTTTGATGAGCAGTGCCATGTCCGTGCACAGGATTCGAACCGACAAAACACTGGGCCGCCTGCAGCAGAGCATGCAAACTTAACCACTCGGCCACGGGGCCAGCCCCAGTCATAGCATTTTAAATGCAGTGTTATGCACAGTATTGAAAACTAGGAATCACAGAAAAAGTATGCTTACTTAAATTATCATTGATGATTATGCCTATCAAGACTATTTAATAAGGTGGAACATGCCTGAATGTGTTAAGTGAAACGGGATAATACAGAATTCTGTGTATAGTATGGTTCAATGTTTTACAAGTATTCCTATGGTATTGGTGAAGCTGTGAAAAAAAGCACTTTTATATACTGTCAGTGGGGATACAAAATAGTGTAACCTCTTAGGTGAAGCAATGTGCAATATGAGTAAAAAATTAAACACATGATTTGTTTGAGATTTCCACTTCTGGAAATGTGTCCTTCATATAAATGTATCTGTACATTTATGTACAGTACATAAAGACACAAGAACATAAAATTTCTGCAGAATTATTGACACAGCAAAAAAGACTGTACAATGAAAATGCCCATCAATTGATGACTGATTAAATAAATCACATTAGAACCCTTTGGTGATGGGGCTGGCCCAGTGGCCAAGTGGTTAAGTTCACGTGCTCTGCTTTGGCAGCCTGCAGTTTCACTGGTTTGGATCCTGGACATGGACATGGCACTGCTCATCAAGCCATGTTGAGGGGGTGTCCCACATAGCACAAGCAGAAGGACCTACAACTAGAATATACAACTATGTCCTCGGGTCGGGGGGCAGGGGGGATCTTTTGGGAGAAGAAGAAGAGGAGGAAAAAAAAAGATTGGCAACGCATGCTACCTCAGATGTCAATCTTAAAAAAAAAATAAAGAAAAAGAATGCTTTGGCGGAATATTATACAGCTGCTAAAAAGAATGAGAGAGAAAGTGATGTGTTCTTCTGATATGAAGCAATCTCCAAGTTTTTTTTTTGAGGAAGATTAGCCCTGAGCTAACATCTCCTGCCAATCCTCCTTTTTTTTGCTGAGGAAGACTGGCCCTGAGCTCTCATCTGTGCCCATCTTCCTCCACTTTATATATGGGACACCTACCATAGTATGGTGTGCCAAGTGGTGCCATGTCCGCACCCGGGATCCGAACCGGTGAACCCCGGGCTGCCGAAGTGGAAGGTGCGCACTTAACCGCTGCACCACCAGGCCAGCCCCTAAGATAAGTTAAAAAAAAAAAAGATGCAGAATAGTGTGAATAGTGTGCCCCCATTTGTGTAAAAGAGAAATAACACAGGGAACTTGTGTATGCTTAGAGAATTCTTGGAAAGATACCTCCAAAATGGTAACAAAGTGGGGCTCAGGGGTGCAGCTGATGGTAGTGACTAGAGAGTGGGGTCTGAATGGAGGAGACTCGTCGCTCACTCTCCTTCCGTTCCATTCGAACACTTTCCCATGTACATGCATTACTTTCCAATAGAAATTATAGTTAAGAAAGGTAGTTTGAAAAATACATATTGCAGATGAACACAGATGAGATGGAAATAGTCAAATTAAATCTGTTGAGTTAGCTTGGTGGAGCTATATTCGCATAGTCACAAATTAGATAGTAACATAGGAAAATTAAATTAATTAAGAATTAGTGTAGTAGAATTGCCAAGTCATTCTTTCCTTTAAAATGTTATTTCAATGTTTTAATGTTGCTACTGAAATAAATAATGATTAGTGTTGGGGAGGACCTGGGTACCTGAGGAATTAAGTAATAGCTTTATAAATATGTTGCTCTGAAATGAAGACTAATGAACCAAAGGGAGCTTGCAAAATGGTCCAGGGAGCCAGCAGTTAGCAAGAGGACTGACAGGAGGGGAGCCAGTGTGTCTGTGCTCAGTGGGATGGCTGACCAGGACATACCAGGGTCACCTAGAAAGCAAGTGATAAAGAATCGGGAGAGCTTAGGAAGAGGGTCCAGCCTGCAGAGCCCAAGGAAACCCGCCCTCTGGCGAGCCAGCGGAGGAGGAGTGGTGGGCACAGGCTTGACAGAAAACACCTACATCCCACAAATCTCAAATGAGACATTTCCTTAGGAGGACAGGGCTAACCTCTCTACCTGTGAGATGACTACGCTAGAAATTTGGATTTCTTGTGTCTCTCAGTAAAAAAAAGATTTGAGCATCCACCTCCAATACATGCACATTTATTTATTTATTTTCTTTTCAATTGTTTTTTTTTTTCTTTTTTTTGAGGAAGGTTAGCTTTGAGCTAACATCCACTGCCAATCCTTCTCTTTTTGTGGAGGAAGACTGGCCCCAAGCTAACGTCCGTGCCCATCTTCCTCTACTTTGTATGTGGGATGCCTGCCACAGCATGGCCTGACAAGTGGTGCATAGGTCCATACCCGGGATCTGAACTGGCAAACCCTGGGCCGCCTAAGCGGGACATGCAAACTTAATCACTGCACCACTGGGCCAGCCCCAACATGTACATTTATTTATTTGATGCATGAATGTACTGTCGTACTAACACAATATATATGCACTATAAAACATAGGAAACAGGTATTTTAAAAAGATACACTTAACATGAAGTGCTTAATATTTTAAAATCCTTTTTCACTTTTTTTTTTAGGAAGATTAGCCCTGAGCTAACATCTGCTGCCAATCCTCCTCTTTTTGCTGAGGAAGACTGGCCCTGAGCTAACATCCGTGCCCATCTTCCTCTATTTTATATGTGGGACACCTGCCACAGCATGGCTTGCCAAGCAGTGCCACGTCCGCACCTGGGATCTGAACCGGCAAACCCTGGGCTGCCAAAGCAGAACATGCGAACTTAACTGCTGTGCCACTGGGCTGGCCCCTTTTTTTACTTTTATTAAAATAAATTATATAAAGTGAATATTATTTTTAGGAAAAGCTATATAGTTAAATATACTGCAAGGTCTTCAAAAACTTGACTTACTTTGGGATGCGATAGTTCACAAGTATGACTTGAAGTTCAGAACAAATGGATGTTGGTTTGAAGGGCTGCCATAGTTGAAGATATCTCACAAGGATACGTGGATCCAAATGGTAGAAGGACATTAGCGGCAGCATTTAATCAATCATAATATTCATTTTCCAACCCTATCCACCACTTGTACAAAGGTTTTGGTTGAAACTTCATGTTAATTTTCAACTTGGTTGAGTTTTTCTTACAAAGTCATTGAAAGGTAGTGTCTTTAAAAATAGTTTTCTTTTTTGTTTTGGCTGAGGAAGATTTGCCCTGAGCTAACATCTGTTGCCAATCCTCCTCTTTTTGTATGTGAGCCGCCATGACAGCATGGCCACTGACAGACGAGTGACGTAGATCCGTGCCTGGGAACCAAACCTCAGCAATGGAAGCAGAGCATGCCAAACTTAACCACTAGGCCACCGGGCTGGCCCTTAAAACAGTTTGTAACATATAAGTTCTTTAAAATTCTTTGGAGGATTTTAAAAATAGAAAATTTTGTTCTTACGATTTCGAATGTGCCTATAAAACTTTTTGTTGACAAACACCAATTCTGCAAAAAAAAAAAAAGTCATGTAAGTATGGAAACATTTCCAGAAATTCATTTTGAAATGCTCTCTCCATAGCATGAGTTTCTCTAATAGTAGTTACTTTCTTATGCACTGTTAGAACATCATCTTTACCTTGGAGAGACAGGTTACGCATGTTGTTGTTGTTTGCAGAAATACCCTCCAGGAAGCAGGTCGCTGAAAACCACTTGTTTTCAGAGAGGGGGCAAATTTGAAACACTTGCCTTCTTTGTAGAAGAAAAAACACACAGTCATCTGTAAGTTTCATTACTCTAAGTGCTGTGCCTCAAAACAAACATCAGACCTCTAATAGTGAACATTTCATGATCATTCCCCATCTTATTATAGAGAAGAGTAAAAATTCTACTAATTTTAAAGGTCTTATTTTTATAAAATTAACCATACTGATGACATCCCTTAGCATTTTTGGGACTTCGGTGCTTAGCTTCTTTGTTGCATTAACTTTCCGAGGACCAACGTGGTGAATCAATTTCATGTTCTAGCCTATTTTTGTAACCTTACTCTGAATTCTTTTTTATTCTAGTCAAAGCAGCTGTTACCTTACATAATTTTCCCATAAAGCATTATTTTAACTAACGATGTCATTGACTTTGGAAAATACATCTTTTCTGGTATCTCTTTCCTTTAGTGACTCACAAATAAGTAGGTGTTCTATTTCATTATTGAAACAGAATCAAGCAAACACCCTTATTTGGAACATGCAAGAAATAGCAGTACTTTCCTCCAACTGCATAGCAAACCTCCCACACTGCATACTGTTTCTTTAAAACTTCAGCAATGTTTCTGTGCATCTTCCAATACAATTTGCTGACTAAAATTTGCAGCTACGTTGTTTTCCATGTATTGTATTAGCTATTCTTACTGCATCAGGAAGAATGAGTGTTTTCCTAATGATATACGAATTTTTGCCTTAAGCAATTAAGTAAAAATAAATTCCAAATAGGCTCTTAAATATTCAGTTTAGTAAAATTCTGGACTGCATTTAGTATTGCATAATTTTAAACACTGCTAAAAGATTTCAAACTATTTATATTCATGTTGCAGATATTTAGATTTTAAATATCTTGCTAATTATGATGGCCCTATACCATCATTAAGCATTAATTCAAGGCACAATCTATGCTTCTGGGGACGTTTTTCTTTAATAATAGAGGCTGGAAATTTCTATTTCACATAGTCTCTTGATAGCTTCAAATTCTATTTTTTTGTTGTGACTTCTTGTCAGTTTGAATAGGTTGTCATCGTTTTACCTCCTAATGTATCTGAGCACACACCAGTGGTAAGAGAAGGGTCAACTCAGCTATTTTCTTATAGTTTGCTTACATCTGCATTGATTATATTATTTTAAATCTTTTTTTCCCCTCAATAATTTTATCTGTCCATTTGGTAAAGATTAATTTAATTAAAATGAAATAATTTAATCCATAAATCTACTTCACTGAGTGAGCCTACATAAACTACAGTCCCTTGAAATAAGTCAAAAGTGAAGTAACTAGGGGCTGGCCCTGTGGCCGAGTGGTTAAGTTCGTGCACTCCACTTCGGTGGCCCAGGGTTTCGCTGGTTCGGATCCTGGGCGCAGACCTGGCACTGCTCACTAGGCCATGCTGAGGTGGCGTCCCACATAGCAGAACCAGAAGGACCCATAACTGGAATATACAACTATGTACTGCGGGGCTCTGGGGAGAAGAAGACAGACAAATAAAAAAAGAACATGGGCAACAGACGTTAGCTCAGGTGCCAATCTTTTAAAAAAAAAAAGTGCATTAACCAGTGAGGGGACTTTGTAGACCACCATTTCTTCCCTCAGGACACGTCACATACCACACAGAACATAGGACCCTCTGACACACAGACTGAATAAGGATATAAGGATTCCAGTGTCAATCCACATCTAAAATATTAGTTAAGCTAAACTTATTATTTTTATTTATTTATTTACTTTTTTTAGATTGGCACCTGTGCTAACATCTGTTGCCAATCTTCTTCTTTTTTCTTCTTCTCCCCAAAGCCCCCTGGTACATAGTTGTATATTCTAGTTGTGAGTGCTTCTGGTTGTGCTAAACTTCTTATTTTTTTAAGATAAAAAAAATACATCTTGGGATATCAATAATTTTTTCCCTCAGCCCGTGGATCTTCTTGGGCGTCCCACTTGGGTGACTGCCATTCCAGTCCTCTCTGCCCATTCTGCTGGGTCAGGCAAGGACTTCACAGGAATGGATATCTGGACTAAATAAAACCTTTGAGTCAGGAAAAAACCTCAAGACTTGCCATGCAATTCAAGAGAGACTTGCAATCAACGGGGTTTGAATTTTTAAGGACACCTAGCCCCTCCTCCTCCCATAATAGTTCAGGCTTCCTGCAGGGACATTTGTGAAAATATACCTGTGATCCCAAAGGTCAAAAATTTCCTAAGAAATCCCAGCCTATCTAAATGGACTCACCTTCGAGTCCCCCCTTAAGGCTGAGCAAACACACAATTCAGCTATGGAAAGAGCCCAGCTCTCCATCTCCCGTCCCTCCCCAAAGGAAATGGCTAAATTTAAGTCCTAGAGACATTGTAAAGGACAGCATCATCCTTTTTCTGGTGCCGAAAGAGCCCTGAACGAGTAACTGTGAAATGACTCAGTTATTAGACCATCACCGATGCCCCTGCATCCAGGTTTCTGGGCTTGGAGTTACAAAGAACCCAGATACTCACACCGCTGAGTGTTGTCTATACATTTCAACATTGATAAACTGGGTCATCCAAAAAGCCACCAGTGTCACATCTTCATAACCATTTTATATATTGTGTAACTTAAACTCACACCCTCAAAATCTTTGGAGGGATGGGGCCGCCTGGTGGTGCAGTGATTAAGTGCACACGTTCCACTTTGGCAGCCCGGGGTTTGCCGGTTCGGATCCCGGGTGCGGACATGGCACCACTTGGCAAGCCATGCTGTGGCAGGCGTCCCACACATAAAGTAGAGGAAAATGGGCACGGATGTTAGCTCAGGGCCAGTCTTCCTCAGCAAAAAGAGGAGGATTGGCAGCAGATGTTAGCTCAGGGCTAATCTTCCTCAAACAAACAAACAAAATCTTTGGAGGGAGATAATATTTCAAAGAATCCCATGAAGAAATCTATATAACTGTTTAAAACCCATGTTTTATTACAAATTGCACAAAAGAGAGATATATATACTTGGGTCCTGAAAATATTAGATTTTTATCCCCTCCTGAAGGAGGCAGCAAGCCATAGTTGAACACCAAAAGACAGGGATTCAAGTCTTTTAACCTCTGTGCTTGGCAAACAGGTTAATTATGAACATCTGAGCCAGGCCATGCGGTTACCTGCCTCTGCTTCAGAAGACTGACAGGGGGACAATGGCCGAAACAGGTGTCAAAACTCGGAACTCAATGACCTTTCAGAAAAGAAAATCTCGAGAGTCATTTGAGGCACCTGGTGCCCAAACCGAGAGAATAAAAATGCTTATCACTTATTTAATACCTGGACGTAAAAAATGAAGTAGAAGTTAAGAAATAGCTGAAAATGGCCCGGGAGTGACCATAGAGAGGAGAAGGGCATGAAGTCAGGCCGGTAGTACTATAATCACACTAAGATGCTTTTATCATTTTTCTCTTTATGGTTTACAATTACAATTACGACAATTCCCGAAAGTAATGCTAAAAGTTTCAAAGCGAGTGTCTTAAGTGGGAGATTTGGGTTTTCCATCTCCCATGGCTGAAGTCAATCACCAAGCAGTGGCTCTGATGGGGGTACCAGAGGAGAAGCAGGTCACTGGGATGAAATTAAAGAGCATCTCTGGATGGAGCTCTGCATCCTCAACCCCTTTAACTCATGGAAAGTGGCTCCTTTTATGTAATCTCTTCCCTCATAAGAACAAGCAGGACCCTGAAAAGCCACTCTGTAAATGGCTCTGAACATTACCTGTAGGCTGTGACTGAAGACATACCAAAGTTGTCAGTTTTCTGAAAGAACCCACCACATTGCCCTGCTATTCACACTTTCCTTAAGGCTGTCTGATTTCAGGAGGCTTGAATTGGACTGGGGAAGGACAACTTCCCTCCACCATCCATCACAAAGAACTCAGCGCAGTGGGTTTATCAGATCAGCTGCTCACCAACTTGTGGGAGACCTGAGGGCCAGGGCTGCGAGTGTTAGGAGAGGATGCCATGGGGGGACCAAACAGGGCACCTCCCAGGGGCAGCAGGAGGCCACCAGGCACCCAGAGGAGGAGGATGGTGCCTGAGTCACTTTCTGCTCAGGGATGGCCCAGATGTTGCCATTCTAGAGAGAGCTGTGAGGGCCGAGAACATCATCCTAACAGCACAGTTGAGAGCCCACACAGCCTAACGAATAACAGACTTGGCTAAAACTCCCAGCACTTTCTCTCCCTGTGCTTGACTTCAACCACAAGATGGCAGACGACGGTGAAAGATCCTCCACAGCCTAGTCCAGAGAGCGCTCTGCAAAGCTGAGGGAAAGCAAGCTCCCACTGTCCATTCCAATGGCCATCAGTTATACTTTTAGCTGCTATCAGATAAACTCCTGTTGAGAAGGAAGGTTCTAGATGTAATTACCATCCATTTAGAGAATGGATATAGGAAAATATGTAGAGAATATGTAGAAAAACTTGATTATCTATTCGTTTTTGTTGTCAACAGTAAACTGGTTGACAAAAAATCCTAATTTCATTGGTTAATATCCACGGTGTTGGAGAAAAAGTTCTAGAATTTGCATCAGAGGTCCCAAATTCCAGTCCTTGCTCTTCTCTTAAGAAAATACTTGACCTAGGGAAACCACCTCTCAGAGCCTCGGTTTCCTCCTTGGTACAATGAGGAAATAGGACTTGAATGAACTCTGGGATACCTTCCAGAAACCAAGTCATGAAATGAAACAGCATGTGGGGAAAGCAGGCTGAGAAGAATGAAGTGGGCACAAATGTAAGGCCCTGTAATGCCTCATTTCCATGGCATCCTTGGGGAATGGGCTGTTCCACATGACGAGTTTTCCAGATAATTGAATTTTAAATGCTGAAACTTGTTTTCCTTTTAACCTTCTGTAATGGAAATCTTTCTAAAGTGTATTACACGCTTCTCTGGCTTCTTAAATGGCAACTTGAATATAATTTAACCTTTCCTGAATGTCTCTAGGTCACCATGATGACCACCTCTTACTATATACACAGTCCTGAATAGAGTGCCGGGTGCCATTGGTTGTATCCAGGTAGGTAGAACCCTCATGCTAAATGACCCCAGAGACTATATTATAAAGCTATAATTGGCAATTCTACCTCTCTGCGATCTCCTCCATCACTACCTGCAGTCATTTCTCTCAGTAACACCTTCTAGCAGCCTCTTGACACTCTGTTTAAAATCTGCTGAAACCTAGAGAGAACTCAAGGTTGCCATGGGTAACCAGAGTCTGAGCTTGTAACAACCCTAAATTTAATTTTACACACAGTTTAAAGGCAATGGGTACTGTGCTGAAGGTTACTTCTGGCCAGGCCTGATATTCAGCTAGTCTGCCCAGTATGTAAGGTAACGCTCCTGTACTAGTTGGCCAATTGTCCTGGGCCTCCCGGGCCCTGCTGCCAGCTCAGCACCCTGGCCCCTCTCCTGGGACCACACAGACTTCTCACACTCCAGTAACTCAAAGGTGCAGTCTGGCCCTGTGGGCTCCACGACCCTGTTCCTGCATGTGCCGGCATCCTTGCTCATCGGCTGGTACCCATGCCATACTGGTTGCTCAGTATCTGAATATCACCCCAGTTTCTGAGCTGAAGGTTATTCTCATACCTGCTGAGTGAGTTGCCAGAGTTTCAGGCTTTTCTCTGTCCCTCAAACTCAAAGGCCTGTTCTCAGTTGCATGCTGTGCCCTGGGTTCAGGTCACCGGAGGCCGACCAGGAAGAGCGTTAAAAGCTACCTTTGATAGAACATCTACTGTGTGCCAGATGTCTACTCAGTACATTAAGTAAATCATCTTATCTCATCCACTAAATGGCCCTATTGGGGAAATAGCATCAACCTCCCGTGGCTGAGGTAACTTGCCCACAGTCACATGGCCAATAAGCAGGTCTGGAAGCCAGATCCATCTCTCCGAGGCCCGTGTTCTTTATACTATGCTCTGCTCACGTTTATTAATATACAGAGAAGTCCAGTCAAGGTTCACATCCTGAAAAACACATTTTAAGTGAAACATGGGCCCTTTTCCTTTTCAGAAAAGGCTACTTGTTTTTGTTTTGGTGTGTGGGTTGTGTTTTAATTAATTCCACATTTTGTTACCAATTTAGAACAATCTGTCCTCAGGGAACAGATCTGGTTTACTTATAGAAAGCTAGCTGAGGGAGGGAGGAACTGGGGTTACAAAGTATTCCTTGTAGGAACTAATCTAAAAAACCTTTTCAGTTCTTCCTGCACAAAACAGAAGTAAATAGAACATTCCAGAAAATCCCATCTTCCCCAGAGTAGGTATGATAGAGCTCGCAAACAAAACTTTCCTCTGTGTGTTAGCAGCCACACCTGCAAGATGGGGCACGTGACATCAAACATAACTGATATCCTTCTCCCATCACGTAAAGTTCTCTGGAAGTTCATTCCATGCTGACGATGCTGTTATCACTCAAAAGAATGCAGAGTTTCCAGAGCTACTGGGGGAGCCTGGAAGCAAATGAGGACTTCAGGAATATCAGCCAGTGAGAAGGCTGAATGGGGTCCGTAATTTTGGGACAGTCGCAGGTTTAGCTTCAGAACTGGTCCTGGAGTGTAGAAGGGTATCACACCCACGGCTCTGAATTCTCTGCTCTTTCCCCAGAGAAGAACTTTCCAAATTGACCCTAAGCTAATTTTTAAAATAAGCAAACCATGACCTCATCTTCCACATTCTGCACCTGCTCCTCCCACACTTAGCACACACGCGATTTTCAGAATGCCCTTTTCCAAAAACATCCACGGCGCTCTAAAGTTTCCAGAGTAACTCTTGTCAGGAAGGAAACTGTCTGAATAACCGACTAGCCACAGGTGACAGGGTCGATATATCACGTGTATTAGTTTGCTGGGGCTGCTATAATAAAGTACCACAAACCAAGTGGCTTAAGCAACAGAAATTTGTCTTATAGTTCTAGAGGCTAAAGATCTGAGATCAAGGTGTTGGCAGAGCCGTGCTTCCTCCGAGGTAGTAAGGAAGGATCTATTCCAGGTCTCTCACTTAGCTTCTGGTCATTCCTTGGCTTGTGGCAGCATAACTCCAATCTTCACATGGCATTCTCCCTGTGTGCATGTCTGTGTTCAAATTTACCTTTTCATAAGGACACTAGTCACAGTGGATTAGGGGCATACGACCTCATCTTATCTAATTACATCTGCGATGGCCCTATTTCCAAAACAGGCCACATTCTGAGGTATTGGGGGGTTAGGGATTCAACATAAGAATTTGGATGGGGGGACAAAATTCAACCCACAACATCACTTAAGGTAGTTTTGAATTCAAAATCAAACTCAAGAGAAGGAGCAGAATGGATCACCCAAAAGAGGGCCTTGTATTCTAATTCCAAGTGATAGCGTGGATCACTGATTGTGTTGGTGGGATGGGTGGGAAGTGAGTGTGTTGACACCTGAAATCTGCTGTCTACAAGTAAGGGTGGACACATGATCATCGAGGGGGCTGTTTGCTGAGGGACAGAGAGATCTCTACAGAACCCTAATTCCAACTCACCACTTTTCAGGACAGAATCTACTTTGGGTTGTGGAAAAATTTCTTGTTGAAGGAAACTCAGTTACAAAGAGTGAAAAGGAACATCTTGAGAATATTCAAAACACTTTAAACTTCTTAATACCTGCTCTCAAAGTGGTTCCAGTCCTAAAGCTCTGGCTTTTGCCAAAAGGATTCGAAATTAAAATTGGGCTCCCTTTTATAAGATGAGGTGGGGGGGTTTCTGTTTTCCTTGTCAGTTTGGGTAGGAGGAAGCCTTACAGTTTGTTCTAGTTATTTTCTTCCCTGGTGTCTACAATTATGCTGAGGAGGTATTTTGTGAAGCCGTAAACTATCCATGAAATTAAGCACCAGACGACGTGACAAGGACCAAAAAGTATAGCTCTGGGGCAGATCTGAGGTAGTATAGCACAGGAGTTAGGCGCACAGGCTGTGGTGGCAGATAGACCCAAGTTCAAATCTGGTTCTGCTTCATCCTTAGGAGACTCTGGTCAAGGTACATGGCCTCTCTGTGGTCAAGGATTCTCATCTAAAGCTGTCCTTTCTGGAGCCGTGGTAGGTATTCAATGAGACAGCAGATGGCAGAGTGTACACTTGTGGTAGCAACTGCTCAATAAACGATATTTCTTATAATTATTCCAGAGAATTAGGGAGTGAACCTTGAAAAATTGAGCTAGTCTCCTTCTCTTCTGTCTTGTTAACTTCTTGGCTGTTATGAGCAATGGAAGACCAGGACTCCAGGGGTCCTTGCCTCATTACTCGATTCACTTTCATGCTTCCTGAAGACCAAGCAGTGGGTCTTGGCCTTCCCCCTCTGCCCCCCCCCTCCCCGCCACATCTCAGTGGCTTCCGGGTAAACCTTCCCTTACCTGGCCCTTCACTGTCCTACACGCACACATGATTGCACCATCAGAGAAGGGAATTTCAGAGTCATGACTGTTCACTGGTAAAAAAAGTTATGTTTGGAAGATTTATTTCCTCAGTAAATCTGTGGAAAATTTCCAGAAGCCCAACGCATTAACTATATTTTCTGCATTTTTGATGCTTTGGGTTTGGGGATGTTGATCTTGGAGAGATTGCCCCTCCCAGGGCTAGCTAATTCCTGGTAGGAAATGACTCCCTGGAGAACGTGCCTTTGATATACAAACCAACCAGTCCAGAGCCCACACCCCCAACTATCTCCTTTATCAAACCCTCACATGCCAAGCCAATATTCCCCCTGTCTAAATCACCCTGGGCCAGGTACTGGACACCTGGAGACCACCCCTGTAACTCAGAGCCTGCCGAAGCGATTCAAACTATCCAATCCTAAGATTACACAGTGTAACTCCCATGCCTTGCCCACTCTTTCCCTTGATAACCCCAATAAAGGCTTTAGGCCAGGCTCTCTCTTCTTCTCCCTCTGCCTCCTGACCGACTCTGGTGCTTCCCTCCTGTTTCTAGGGATTTGTGAGTATAAACTTCTTCCTTCGTGACAGTCATTTCCATGTCTGCATGTCTTACCACACTTAATTAAAACAAATCCTGGGTATGTTTCAGACACCCAGGTATAACAATTAGTGATCCCACAGCCCTGTTCCTTGACCTTTTCTCCTATTTCCATTCCCCAAGTTCCTCAGCTTCATCTATTTCAGTCCAGATGCCAAATGGCCACACCCATCTAAATAAATATCTCTTCCTGATATGCCTGGGTGCACTGGATTGGGTACGTAGCTGGGAGTCAGAAGAAAGAGACTGAGCCTCAGCAATGCCAGCTATCAATGGTCAGGCATCAGGGGAACACCACTTCACCTCTGTGGGCTTCTGGAACAATAACACCAGCTTAAGTGGATCAAATGAAATGTCTCATAGATTTACCCTAATATGTTAACATAGGCAGCTACAGCTAACCTCCCTCCCACCTCCACTCCAGCATCCTGACACAGTTACCCAAGGTCTCAAAACTGGTTGCTGTAAGACCTGTGGACAGAACCTGGAATCCCAGACTCAGCCTACTGCTTCCTCCATCACACCATACTTGCCCCTTCCTCAGAGCTTCCATTAAAGAATCTAGTTTTGTGTTCCACCTTCACTCACGACCCTGGGCCCATCACCTTTCCATTCTTCTGTATCTTCTTTCTTTGCAAAAATGAACATCATCCTATCACTCCCTCCAACAAGTAAATTAAAATCACCAAGGAATCCTCTCCTGGTAGCTGGAAAGCCATCTCATTTCAAGGTAAGATATGCTTTCAGAGTCTGGGACAGAAAACTTTGCCTCCTAAAGACTCCATATCCTTAAGCAGGACGAGAGAAGAGCTTCCTGAATAGATAAGAGAAAATTTCTTCAGTATGGGAAGAACTTCTCCAAGATCCTAAAGATACAGCAACTTCTTGGATACAAAATTTCCTGTCTTCCAAACCACTCTTCATGTATAATCATAATTATGATGCTAATAGTTATTAAGCACTATTTACCAGACATAGGGCTAAGCCCTTTACGTGCATTAGTTCATTATTAGCCATTGGTATCAATGGTGTTATAGTTCCCATTTCACAGATGGGGAATCAGAGGCTAAGAGGGATAATTTTCCCAAGATTGACCAACTGGTAAGTGGGGGAACCTGAGGAGGGAGCGCCAGTTGTCTGGCTCCCGAGCTGGAACTCTTGACCACTATGCTCTCCCACTGGATGTTGCCTCCCTTCTCCTCCTTTTCCTTTCCATTCAAATCAGCCCTGTTTAAATCAGGCAGCTGCAAATGGTAAGGACTCCCAGGGACAGCTTTGAGAGGGCTACCTCAAGATTCATAGTGATCCCCACTAGTAACCCTAAAAGTCCAGACACTAGGGAAGAGTATTACTTTCTCAACTCCTTATAGCATCTTGAGTGCTATGGTGGTCAGCACTGCTCCTTTTCTAAGAATAATCTCTAATCCCAAATACAATCATTTCTCTTCTTGATTCTTAAAATTTACTCTCCTTGAAAATGAGCAGCTTCTGCCCCAAACTGCCAGTCAGGCACTCAGCCATTAGCCAGGAGAATCTCTTCAGTCAAAGAGGAAACCCAAAGGAAATACTGGTGAGAGTGTCTACTGAGTAGTACTCATACTTGCCAGCCAGCTCTGTGCTATGTCCTTTCCATCCACTGCCTCATTTAAACTTGGACCACACTGTATGCACCTGATGACTTCTCACTGACCCTCCACATCCACTCTCCACCGTTCTCCACCCTACTTGTGCCCCAAGAGGCTGATATGTATGGACAACATCAACGGGCTCCCTTGCCACTGGATTCTGGCTGGTTTCTGCCAATGGAAAGCTCTGGTAGGAGACTGAAGGGAAGGATAAGATTAAAATCAAGGTATTTCTGCTCTGGCTTCCTCCCTTCAGGGTCTCCTTAGGTTAGATGTCTCCCTCACCAAAAGGTCACCATGATTCTCAAGGTGGCCTTCTCTCCATGATTCTCTCCTTCTGGGACTAGGAGCCCTTATCACAGAAGACCCTGAAAGTTTGACAAAAGTTTGCATCTCACAATATCTTCAAAATTCTCTTTTCTCAACTCTTTCATGTATACCCATCACTAAAAACTTGGTGTGTAGTAAAGGGTTAACTTGGCAGATTTGGGGTATTCAAGCCATATACATTCCATAGAAAGGACTGTCCCTTGAGTGACTCTTGGGAGGTAACCTCTAAGTCCTTTGACTATCTTGCCTGACAAGAGTGTCTTTGTATATATGGGGCTTTAGGCCATACCAGATAGTTTAAGCAAATAAGGTGATTTACGGTGGGGGCCTTGGGCCACATGGTATCAGTCTGACCTCCGGAAGGACTGGACAGTGAATAACTCAGGTCAGCTACACAGGCACCCCATGCCTAGGAGACTGGCCCTCCAATAAAAACTGTGGACACCAAGGCTCAGATGAGCTTCTCTGGTTGACCATACTCCATACATGCTGTCACACATCATTCCTGGGAGGGTTGAGCACTGTCTGTACAACTCTGCTGGGAGAAGACAACTGGAAGCTTGCACCTGGTCTCTCCTGGACTTTACTCTACGCACCTTTTATCTTTGCTGAATTTAATCTGGATCCTTTCACTGTAATAAACTATAACCCTGAGCATAACAGCTTTTCTGAATTCTATGAGTCCTTCTAGTGAATCATTGAAGTAGAAGGTGGTCTTAGGGACCTCATTTCACCTGGGAAACAACAAAACAGTCCAATCATAACTTACTGACATGGTGGGTGGCCACATGGGTAGAAAACAGAAATATGCTCATTCAGATGAGATCCAAGTGGATCTTTCAAGATGGGGAAACTAGGGCGGGGTGCACAGGTAGTCTGAAGACATTTCTAAACATCTCAAGGGGCTTCTGGATTGTGAGTCTGTTACTAATGTGATATGGGAAACACATTCAGGACCCAACCTTTGGTGCTCTGATTGGAGGAGAGATGCTGGGTTGAATGGGCAAGAGGGTCTAACTCAATGTGACATATCTCATACTCATGTGTCATGTACTATTTCTTTTCTTTCCAACACAAGTTTCAGGGGAAAAGGAAATACTCTGAGCCTGAGTCCTCTAAGAGAGAATGAAGCAGAAAAGAAAAATATAAATATCATGAAACATCAACTTAGAGAGTGTATATTCCCCTTTATAGGATCAATGCCATTGACACTTCCCCACAGTAGGACTCATAACCCTCTGCAGCTGCAGAGCTGATCATCAGACATAAGTGAACCACAGCATCCCACATCCAGTCCCCACACCAGCTGGAGCTCCCCCACTCACCTGGCCCCACTGACATCAACTCCGACCATCAGCTGCCCGTTCAGGGAGAGGATCTCATCCCGCAGTCGGACCTTCCCACTTTTCCCTGCCGGGCTGTTCTTCCTCAGCTCTGTAACCCAGATGCAGCCCACGTCCAGCACAGGGCCCTGGTGGGTTTTCCTCTTCTTGCCTCCTCTGCGCTTTTCACCATAGTCCCCGAAAACAGGGATGTTACCAAAACTGAGACCCACAGTCTCTGTGTCCCCCAGCTCCTTGGTGAGGTACACAGTACAGATCTCCATCCCTGGGGGGCTGTGGTCAGGTGGGACCGCACTCTCATCCACAGCAAAGTTCAGCTGGATGTACTCCTGCAGCTTCTGGATGGCCGCCTGGCAGAGCCGCTGCTCCGGCCCATCCCCACCCTCCCGCAGGCTGTTCTGCAGCCACTGGTAGAGGAGGGGCAGGTGCAGCACGGCATTGTCCTGGGTGATGGGCATGGTGCTCACTCCCGGACACCAACATCATGAGAGGACCTGCTCCTGGGGGCTGGGCCCCAAGGGGCCCCACGTCCCTTGGGAACTCTGGCTGTCATCAGCTTTACCTGTGTTCATGTTCAGGCTGGCAGACGAGCCTAAGGGACACCTACTCGAGACTGGGCTGTTTGCCTTGGCAAGAGGAGGACGAGACACAATTAGAACAACAGTGGAACAATTGCTACGCCCGGAGTGCTCAACAAGGGAAGGAAGGAAGTGTCCAAGAAGTCCTTGCTTGGTTCATTTCATAGCAGGTCCCACGCAAATGACCTGGAAATGAGGCATTCCTTCAGCAGTGACAGGGTGACCTCCTCCGGACTCATTCACATCTGGAAGAGGGAAAGACAAAAAATTCCAGTCACAACAGTGAGCCTTCTGACACAGGACATATGGCCTCTTATATCATAGAAGGACCATGTTTGCTTTTTGAGCCAGAAACCTAATGTCTCTCCCCATTCCCCAGCTGAGCTCCCTCCACTCTGTACACACAGATGCACAGACTCACATACAAATACACAAATACACATACATACACACACACAAACACCCACTCAGACAAGAAGCCTCTGGAACGCAGACCTTCTCCAGGAAGTTTCCTTATCAGCAGGGAAATGAGATGACTATTGCCAGGACAACACTCATCAAATTCACATCCAACTAGCAAGCTGTGTGACAAGACTCCTTAGAATATTGTAGAGGAGTTCTGGACATGTTTAAGAGCTTATGTGCCTAGGAAGTTAAAATCTATGTCCATTTGCCTTCATCAGCCCAACTGCATACACAGGAGGTCTCTCCATTTCAGAACTATGTTCTGACAATTCTACCAAGAGGAGGAGCCAATCAACACCACAGAGAGATTCAGGCTCTACCCTAGGACAACACCAGTCCTAAGCTTAGCCATTGGTTCCACCTTGATCACACAGATCCAGAGGGAATCACATCCCTTTGCATCCTACAGCTTTTAGCCTCCTCTCTTCTTTTCCTTTGGTAAACTGAAAGTGACCTACTCTCGGGCTAACCCAAAAGCCATCTTCTCCAAGCTTCTGGGGGAGAAGACTTGGCCCCTCCTTGGCTTGTCCTTGAACACACTGCTTACAGCGGTGATGCATTCACAGCCTGCATGGCCAGCTGCAGCAGGTGTGTCCCCTGAGAGAGCTGGCAGCAGCCTTGCCCTCTCTGAATTCTGCACAGTGCCTGGCACAGAGTAAGTCCCCCCAGTGAAAGGTTCATTGAATTCCATCGCCAATTCTCCTTCTCTACCAAGGAAAATTTTCACCTCCATCGTCTGTAAACGCAGAAAAATGACCCCTTTCATTCTCCTCTCTGAACTTCACTTTTGCCAAGACAAAGTCAATATAAACCGTGCCATCTAAGATGGAAAACATTCTCTAGCCTTCTCAGGAAGTGATTTAACAAGGAATCATAATAAATGGGAGAGGCGTCAGAAGCCATGTCAATAATAAATGACCTTATTACTCAGTAACCATAAAGAAATTTCCAATATAGTAAGTTTTGAGTTTCCAAAGAACTTGAGTGCCAGCTATTATCTGGTTCCAAATAAATCAAAAACTTAGCAAATATCATCTACATAATCACATGCCTATTAAAAAGAAATGCAAGATCAAAGAAAAGATAATCCGTACATGTACAAAAATTGAATGTCTTCTTTGGCCAAAATAAGTAACCCTTCTCACTAAAAAGTAATTCCACACAGACATATTAAAATCTTATGAATAAATCAAAACATTTTCCATCAGGGCTAACAACCTTTATGAGTCTCCATTTCCTCATCTGTAAAATGAGAAAGTTAAGCTCAATCATCTCTAAGGTTTCTCATACTCAGTGGAGAGAGAGTTCCTTAAAGACAGTGACAGTGTCTTATTCATCAGTATACTCCCTACCCCAGCACAGTGCCTGTCACCTTGTAGACTCTCGACAACCTAAAACAATTTTTCAAAGGTTCTTTAAATTAAAATTTTGATGGTCTGTAATTCGAGGTGTTAGTCACAGTTCAGACGGGTCCATAATATGAAAACAAGGTAAATATTTTGGGCAAGACGCTCTTTAAATAAGTCTGATTGAAGAAACCCAAACTTAAGACTAATAGAGAATTTTTTTCCTGATGTTAACTTGTATTTATTGAATATCAGTTA
Source organism: Equus caballus (assembly GCF_041296265.1). NCBI lineage: Eukaryota > Metazoa > Chordata > Mammalia > Perissodactyla > Equidae > Equus > Equus caballus. The sequence goes on from NC_091704.1 coordinate 47,246,122, forward strand.
AGAACCAGGCCTTGAACCTGGCACTGGAAATAGACTGTCAAATTCCTTGGAGTTTGAAGGAATTCATAGTCTGGTGGGGAGATGCATAATTAAATGGAAACTAGTGTGTAATAAGTCTATGACAACCCTCTTAACAGAATTGACAAGGGCACGTTCTTGGAGACCACGTTCCCATAATATACTATAAGCCCCCAGCCCCTGTTGACAGATCTAGAGCTGGGCATTTCATGCAAGCTGGAACAGAGTTCTTCCCTGAGAACGGAGCACCACGACCCAGAGAGAAAGGGTCCCATTTTCTATTGTGTAGCAGGAGCTATAACTTTTGAACTAGGGGCTCTGGATGGCAATATTCTTCCTGCTGTATGAAGTGAGTAGCAAAGAAAGCTGTCTTGCCAAGAAATAAAGTTGATCAGCAGAAGGTAGAGGTGCAAGACTGGGCGGAGACAATGCTCCGGTTTCCCCATGGCATTCCTGGTCTTAGTTTCAGCCATTCTGGAGGGGGCTGCATTGCTGTCAATCTGAAAGACCCTATCAATCCTTTCAATAAATTACATTTTAAAAATTTTAGCTTAAAAAAAAAGAAAAGAGGTAAAGAAAACAAAACTAAAAAAAAAAAATTTAAACGAAAATAAACTTTACCTTGAGCTGTTTTCTGCCCTTTGCAACTCAAAAGTTGTTAATACATTGGAGGCGAGCAAAGCTGGTTTGCTCAGCTTGGAACAGTTGTCCATCTGTAGTCCAATGGGTTATGGCCAAGGGGGTAGGGTCAGAAGATATCGACATGACTTCTGGGAGCCCGCCCTCTGACCCTGACTGTGGTGAAGGCATGGAAGGAGTCTTCAGAAGAAGAAAAACTATTTCAAGTGTAGAGACACCCTCAAAAACATTTTAGTCTTATTTGGGTGTTCACGGGCTACATAACAGTTCCATTCCATACCTATAATTAGGAATTTTCCAGTAATCTTTCCACCTCCTTATTCCAATCAACTCATCCTCCTGGGATTTTTCTATAAAGAAGGGAAGTCGAGGCATTCCCATCCACTGTAATGATTTGAGACGCCTCAGGGCATAAGAAAAGATACATGATTTTGCAATATTATGGAAAGTGTGGTTTTTCTACAATGTCCAATGAAACATTCCAGTGAACAAAATATTGACCCAGAGAAAATACAGAACAGAAATCTGCAAACAGTTACAAATACCAATATCCCTGGATGGCTGATCTATGCAAAGGTCTAAAACCTTCTATTCGTGAAGATCAGTCCATTTCAGCAGTGCGCAGAATCCGTGGACATGGAGGTTCACTGTGTGGTCCAGTTGACTTTTGTCTACCATATATAATTCTCCAATTAGATTCCCATCTCAAGCAAACAGCCATGATAATTTAAATTAATTTTGAGTAGCTTGAAGCTGACAGCCCTAGCATTCAAAATAAATGCTTCTATTCCTGAGGTAGTTTATTGATACGGTGTTAGAATCTATCAACTCTCTTGGATCCCCTTTCAGCTAAATCATACATTCTAGCAAAGTGATATCACCTACAGGGGGTGAAAACTGATTGGGGGAGGCGGGCAAAAAAAATCTTACATATTATAATGGTTAGTGTCCTTCCTCTGCAATCCTACCCAAGAAAATCTTATTCCTTAGTATTTAATTTCTTGTGTTAGAGAGAATTTAAATTAAATTATTCTCCAGGATGGGGGGAGGGGAACAATAATAAAAAAGATTGAGAAACGCTGAACTAGGTGAAACTAACCATCTGCTTAAAGTCACGGGCCCAGAGTAGCCCGTAATCCAGAGGCTGAATCCTGAATCTGGCAGCGGGCATAACAGGGGCCTCTGGTTTATCCAGACCTTGCCTCAAAACCAGATTCACACCAGGCTGTCTTGTACTAACTCCCTCTTGCAACAGTCCTGGATTCTAAACGTCCTCCTGCTGTGACCTCGGCTGAGTCCCAACTTCCTCAGTCTTCATCTGATCTTCCTACCTTCTGGACTAGGGTCCTCTTTTGACTTTTAGAAAACACTCACATATGAAAAGGAAACCACTGTTGATTAAATAGCTACAATTCATTCATTCAACAGATGTGCATTTGAGTGCCTATCCCACGCTGGGCCCTGAACAAAACAGACAATGTTCCTACAGAGCCTTATGAAGCCCGTGTTCTGATGATGGTGAATCAGTAAACATAAAATACTAATGTCAGATGGAGATTAGTACTATGAAGAGAATTACGGTAGTGTCAGAGGATAGCGAGCGATGGAGGTAGGAGGGGATTAGGAAGGCCCTTCTCAGGAGAGACTGAGGAGAGAGAATATCTCTAGGAAGGCTGTTCTCAGACAAGGGGACAGCAAAGACCCTGAAGTGAGAACCTGCTTGGCTGCCAATGGATGGGGCTACAAAAGAAGGAGTGAGGAGGAAATGCCCCCATTGAGCTGGATGCTTCCCCATTATCTCATTCTCTCCTTCCATCCTCACAACCACCTTATAAAACAAGGGCATCTGAACCCATTTGACCAACATTGGCTAATGGCTAACGTTTCCTGAGGATAACCGTGTGTCAGACACTGATCTAAATGAATACTTTCCATGGATTACCTTATTTAATTGCCCCAACAATACTGTAGGGAGATATTATTAAGTATCCTCTTTTTAAAGGCTCAGATCAATAACAGAATCAGAGAGGCTAATTAATTGGTCCACGGTCTCACAATGACCAGAACCAGGACTGGAGTCAGGAACTCTGTAAATAACAGAGCCAGGATTAGCACCCAGACCCACTAGACTTGGCCTCGCTCCTTTCTGCATCAGCATGCTGCCTGCCTGCTCCTGACAATCTCACCCTTCTGAACTCATACCCAATCTACCCAGGCTGGCACCCTGCCTAGTAATCCCTGCTCCACTGTCACCAATGGGCTTCATGTGATAAATAAACAGGTAGCTTATGTCAGAAGCTGGTGGCTGACTACCTGACGTCCATTCTCTCTTTCTTCCTTTATTTTGTTGGGTGTGGCGATGTATTCAACTAAAACCCAGCCTCTCTTGGTGGTATGAATAGTTCTACAATATGGTTCTGGCCAATGAGATGAAAATAAAAATTGCTGGGCGGGGCTTACACCAGCATTCCTTAAGAAAAGAGCAGAAATGAAAGGAAGAATAAATCCCCATGTTGTGTAATCATTGTTATTTGAATTTTGCCAAATCCAACCAATCAGTTGAATTAAATTCCAAACAACTATAGAATGTGTTACCTAGAAGTGCGGGAACTAAAAGTAACAGAACCTAAAATGTGGCATTGCATGAGTAAGGGAGGGAGCGAGGCAGATGCCAAGGACTTGGATATTGCAGACTAGAAAGGTGACGCCAGCTATGTGATGTAAAATATTTGGTCAAACCACCAACTGCTGTACCTTGGAAAGTCACTGATGTGTTGACGGAGGCTGTGGTGTCAGAGAAGATGGTAGGAAAACTTTAGAATATCAGTAGGTGCTTCATCACTCTCAGCCAAGTCTCAAAGTCCTCAATTTAGCCAGCAAGCGAGATAGGAAGAAATACTGCTTTGCTAAGGAAGGCATTTGTGACATTCAGCCTGCAACCTAAGTTGCCTGAGAAGCCTACGTTCTGGACCCTTGCAGGGCTGAGAAAACCTGCTTTATCAGAAGCGGGTGGGTTGTGCTCAACCAGACAGAGGTTGTAAGCCTGCTGCCAAAGGTGCGATTACCCACTGGAGGCCATTGTTTCAACTGTTCCCAACAGCAGACATGAAGTAGCAGGCATTAAGTTAAAATTTAGGGAGATGGGCACAGCTCATGAGCTTCTGTGTTAGCAATAAGACAACCATGAGCTCACTGTGATTGCCCATTTTAATCTGCCCATCCAGTCTACTTTGTATGGATTGGGTGGCCATGATGCCACCAACCTGTCATCCACAACCCTCTAGATCACGCCATTAACATACAGCATGCATTATAAGTTCTTCAATTACACTGGAGTTATTTTTTTTAAATGGACAGTTATTTTGCATATCCTTTCAGAACAATCATGCTGTTGAGATGCTTGTGGTGTTTATACTTTTGGGTAAATAATCTACTTACTGTATTTAAATTCTTAGCATGTAGCTGCACAGGATCTGACTTCATCGTTAATTAACAATGACTCAAATATTTATAATAGGCAGTAATATACTCTGCCATTAGCTAGCTGTAGGTCCAGAGGCAAGTCCTTTAGCACTTTTGAGCCTCAGTTTCCATACCTGCCAAATGAGGTGGTTCTCCGAAGTTTCCTTCCAGCTCCAGCATTCTCCTGGACTTTGGCACTGAGTTAGCAAGTCAAGGACAGAGTCGCTAGCCTCATTAAGAAGCATATAGGCAACACATGGAAGTTTTAAACTGCAGAAGAGATGGGCCAAATTGCTTTATCAGATTTTGAGTATCTGCCAAGACAAAAGGGAGGAGGGGGCCCCTGGAGTGGTTTTACATTCATGTGCTCATAACCACAGTTCAGCTCTTCCAGAAGACAAGAAGAAATATGTCCTACTGAATAGGAGCTCTTTGGAGCAGCAGAAAGAACCAAACTTTCGAGAAGGGGGAAGGAATTTGCCTGGGGGGTGGGGTATTATAGGAAATCCGGTTTTTCCATTGAGGCCCCACAGACTCTCTAATTTGGCAAGGGCCTAAACAGTGCAGAGACCGGCCTACATCCCCTCCCCTCCCAGAATGCTTGCAGGAGTCAGGCCTGGAGAGCCTGGTGCAGAGAGAGTATCCTCAGAGGAAACCAAAAGATCACAGAGCACAAAGGTTCGGCCCATGTGCCTCTGGGAGAAGCATCCACTTTTCCCAGGACTCGCTGTGGGAAAGGCCTCAGCCCATGGTCATGAAAAGGCAAGCCAAAGTCCACAGGACTGAGAGAAAAAAGAATCCTCATTTGACCTCTTCCAGGCAGGAAATCAGAATTAAGGAAAAGGAAAGATTGTGAAGAGTATGATATACTGGTCCCTATTCCCTCAATGGTCCCCATAGCTATTCATGTGCCATCTTGGCCTTTAAAAGGAGTGGGAGAGAAATGAAGTAGAGAGAAAATAAGAAGACAAGAGACAGCAGAAATGGAGAGGAAGTAGGCTGGAAATCCTCCAGTGGAGGTCTACTCTGGGCACTGCCGCAAGGACCTTGAAGAGAGGTCTGGGGAAATGAGGAGCTTGGACCCACTGTCTCTTAAGATCCTGCTGTTGCTGTGTCAATGTTAATGTGCAGGGGCCTGTGCACAGTTCAAACATGTGGCTGCAGAAGGCCACTGGTAGGCCAGAGAGATGCCACAAGGTAATGCTGATCTTAGTCAACTTCCCACCATTCATGTCTTTGGGCTCCCAGGCTCAGAACATGAATTCTGTCAGCACATTGAAAGAGCATCTGCCTCTCAGGTATAGATCCATGGTTTCAGTCACCAGTGGTCAACTGCGGTCTGAAAATATCAAGTGGAAAATTCCGGAAATAAACAATTCATAGTTTAAATTGCACACCGTTCTGAGTAGTGTGATGAAATCTCGCACAGTCTTGCTCTGTCCCACCCGGGACGTGAATCACCTCTTTGTCCAGTGTATCCACACTGTTTATGCTACCCGCCCATTAGTGACTTAGTAGCCATCTCTGTTATCAGATTGATTGTCACAGTTTCAGATTGGTACTATGTACGGTTTCAGGCATCCACCGGGGGTCTTGGAATGTATACCCTGCAGAAAAGGGGGGGGGGGGCTACTTATTCAGTTACCAGCAAGAAAGCTCATTCATCAATTTTCAGTTGGAAATACAGTTATGAAGTAGGCAGGATGTTCGCATCAACCCGACCAGTGCCTGCTTTCCCTGCAGGCAGGATGCAGAGGAAGGCAAACTTCAGAACCAGGAGAACCGGGGGAGCATGGGAGGGCCCCCAGCTAAGGCACTCTCTCCCCGACTCCAGCCTGGGCTTTGCAAAGGAAGCTGTCCACTTAGCCAAGACTTCTCTCCACTAGACAACACTGGAAGAGGCCTCGCTAACTTCTTGCTTCTGAAGGTTTTCTTTCTGTTCTCTGCACTAACTACCCCTTCTATTCATACTGCTTTCTCCAAACTGCATAGCATAACATCAGTAAGTGTTGATTTCTATTCTCTGAATTATGGGCACAATCACATTTCCTCCCCAAGACGACTATGATTCCACTTTTGGATCGTATACATATTTATGAACAATTTCTTGAGTATTCCTGAGGCTGGCTATTCAACCGTGCATGCTGTATTTACTAGTTTAATTTGTCTTTATTTGTAAGTTCAGGTTTGCGGGGAGGGGGTCTCACTAGTGCCCTCAAATACCAAGGACACCTTCCAGATTGAACATAACTATAGGAGACACAAAGTGGTCACGCAGCAGGTACCCTGCAGCATGACTCTGATCTGCCCAGAATAGTGGATGTGAGAGCTTGAGGGAGGCAGGACAGGAGAGATAGAACTGAAGTCACAAAGAAAAAGCCCGGGGAGTCTATGTTCTCCTTACCACGCTTGACCCAGAGCCCTGCTGAGGTGCCTTATGCTGCTGCAGCTCCAGCATTTCCCAGAGCCCTGCGGCCCTGTGGCAGCATCCCCGCTACACAGATGGGCGAACAGATTGAGAGGGGACCTATGATTTGGTCGACAGTCAGAGCGCTAGGTGTCCATGACGTCACTCGGCAAAAACTCACTTCAGATTGGAACCGGGTTCACATCCATTAGGCAAAGCCTCTTGCCAGGAAAATAGGAAATTGGAATGAAAAAAGAATCCCAAAGCTTTACAGTTCTCTTATTAGAGAAAATGTAGTCCCTGGGGCACATCTATACGGGGGGAACTGTAGACGGTTGGGTCTATTATGGGTTTAAAGTTTTAGGACAGAAATGTAGTCTTTACGTGGCTAAGCCTGTAGAGACAGGTGCTGTGGGAAATGGATGGTCCCAGGCACCGTGCTGATGATTAGCAAAATGGCCATTACCTGCCACCCACCAAGTTCTGTTGAAGCATTTCTAACATGCTTTAAGCATCCTGGTTGGAGGACAGCAAGTTCAGGATCATTCCCCCTGCAATGCTGGGCACTAGGCTGTGCCAAGTAGGACTCTAAAAGAATCCTGTGAAAATCACTGAAGAGAGCTCTCAACTTGAAATCGCCAGTCTCTTTGCCTGAGGAGGTGATTAAAAACTTGGCCTAATTCCCCAGGTGGAAACTCATGCCCCCTGTGTGGTGGGCCCCAGTCACTGGCTCTCTCTTGCTCCATCCTGTCATGACCCTTCTTTCCCACTGCTCTTCAAGCTCTCTCCACTGAGCCTTCCACTCAAGTCCTTTCCCACGAGTCTCATGACCAGAAAAGACATGGAAAGAAAGATGCTTGTGCTTCTGGGCTTCCGGGGTTCTGCAAGATAAACACTCGTGGAGCCCGTGAGGATTCCTCAGGGAGGAATCATTCATTCATTCATTCATTCGCCAAATATTTATTGAGTGCAATAAACAAAGTGACATCCTCACCCTCTGGAATTTAAAATCTGAACCAGTCTTCCCGAGCCGGGCTGAGCCTCAGAATCACCAGGCGCCGTGGTGGCATTCAGACAGCTGCATTTTTAACCTGTGACATCAGGTAACTCTGATGCAACAGGGCCCTGGAAACTATCGGTTAGGTAGAACGAGAGGTGCCAGCTACTCCATGACTCACACTGGAGACCATGGGACCCATGTAGGGTTGCTAGATTTAGCAAATAAGAATATATAGTGCCTAGTTAAATGTGAATTTCAGGGAAACAATGATTAATGTTTTAGGATAAGTAGGTCCCAAATATTGTACTATGTCTCAGCATATGTACGTCCCATGCAATATTTGAGACATACTTACACTAAAACATTATTTTTTTACCTGAAATTCAAATTTCATTGGGTTTCCTATATTTTATGTGGTGATCCTACACCCACCCCATCCCAACTGAAGCGCCCTGCATGCCTTGTCTGCCCTTTGTGAAGTAATCCCAGCCAGCATCTCTGTCCTTGCCTCAACAGGCCTTTCACTTCCTCTTGGATGCAAGTATCACCCTTGGGCCAGGGCCACCCACGCGATGCAAGCAGAGAGTGAATGTGTCAGCCCTGGGATCCTAGCTCACCACCCTCCTCAGAGGAACTTCTCTTCCCAACTCCCTGTCATCTCAGCCTCTGGGCTCATGGGCCCAAATCTGCTGTTCCCAGCCCAGTTGCCTTCCCTGAATGCCCCTGCTTGTGTGGACTCTGTAAATACTGGTCCCCTCTGACTAGCTGACCTCTTGTCCCACATAATACAACAGTGTCAAAAGAATGAAAGCAGACAAGAAATAGAAAAATGTTTGACATAAACACAAGAAGTAATCTACAAGCAATGTCAAACTGTGATCCTACGATCACAACCTCCTGTAGGTTTGCAACCACAGCCGCTCTGATTTTATCAGTTTTGTTTATTTTTCTGGGTAAGATTTTATTTGAATGAAGTTAAGTAGCTAAAACTATTGAAAATCACTAGAGTATATAGTTGGCAACCAATTCTACGAAATGCTTATTTTAAGTTGTAGAGGACACTGTTTTGTTTTTTTTTTCCCGAGGAAGATTAACCCTGAGCTAACATCTGCCAATCCTCCTCTTTTTTTCTGAGGAAGACTGGCCTTGAGCTAACATCCATTCCCATCTTCCTCTACTTTATACGTGGGACGCCTGCCACAGCATGGCTTGCCAAGCGGTGCCAGGTCTGCACCCGGGGATCTTAACTGGCGAACCCAGGCCGCTGAAGCGGAACGTGCACACTTAATTACTGTGCCACCAGGCCAGCCCGAGAACACTGTTGGCTGTGTACCCAGTCCATCTTTTTTACCCCTTTACAGAATTCTGATTTTTTTTTTTTCCTGAAGAAGACTCGCCGTGAGCTGACATCTGTTGCTAATCTTCCTCTATTTTGTATGTGAGCCGCCATCACAGGATGGCCACTGACAGACAAATGGTGTAGGTCCACTCCCAGGAACTGAACCCAGGCCGCTGAAGTGGAGCATGCCAGACTTAACCATCAGGGCTGGCCCTACACAATTCTGATTTTTGTTCAGGGATTCAACCATCCTCCTCTGCATGGCGGGTACCTCAGTCTAAAGATGGGGCTAAGTGATCAATGGTAACATCCTTCTCATGCCAGCAGCGGTTTCAGGAATGGGCAGGTGACCCAACACTGGTCAATGAGTCATGAGGTGAAGCCTTCTAGGGGTCTTCTGGAAACCTTGTCTCACTCCTAAGAGAAAGTGTCAAGAAGCGATGGTTCCTTTTCTTCCTCTGGATGTCATTAGGGCTGAGTCAGATGTCTAGAATTGCTGCTGCTATCTTGATTGACACCAGCTTAAGATGAAGCTTAATGCTGAGGATGGCAAAGGGAGAGAGAAAATGAAGTTGGGACCTTGATGACATTGTAGACACCGTGGAACCACTGAATGTCCTTTCTGTTGAAGCCAGATTGAGTTGGATTTCTCTTACTTGCATCCAGAAAACAACCTGTTATAGATGTGGTTCTGTGCTTGGAGCTACTATAAAAAGAGAATGTCGAAGACAGACGTGCAAATTTAAACTTTGAGATGCGCAGCAATAAAAGTGGATCTACCGGCCTCTATTTCTATCCCAGAGGGCAGAAATTTGCTCATCCTTATTTCACTACAGATATTAACCATAGTAGGAGCAGAATTAACTAGCTTCCCCTTTTCTGGGTTTGAATAAAAATAGCTCTAGTTTAATGTTTGTTGATGAAATGTCAAAAATAAATTAACTCCTCCCTCTGGCAAAACCTCATATTTAAGCATCCTCAGAACCACAGGAAGCAGCACATGGTGTTTGAACTACCTTATGCATTTTTCTCTTTCAGAGGCAGAGGCCAGAGTCCCTCAGGCATCCTTAAGGTACAGAATCCTACAGCGCATGGGCAGAGCCCTGGGCCAACTATATCCCACTCTCCCCTCATGTGCTTGACTTTCCTGCCACCTTCCCCTCCTGTGAGTGTTGTGCTAGCCCCCTGGCTCCAAGGGTGGAGCTCCCACTCTGGAAACTTTCTACCCATGCTGCCTTCTCCTGTTTCAAACATTTCCATAAACCTATAAATCAACTCTTCAGAAGAGGGCTGGAGGCCTGACTCTGGGCTGTGAACTCTGAAACAGTGAGCTTGCTTCTCAGGGATTCTAAATGGTACAGTAAAACCACTAGAAACCAATGACATCTTCAACCCACCAGCAAAGACAGAACTGAAGTCGTGGATGGCTCTAAGCCAGAGGCTTGTGAGTACAGCGAGACCAAAACACAGTAAAGGGGGAAAAGAAAATAGAATATGGATTAATCCTGAACACTAGCAAAAACAAACACATGAAACTGGCAAGAGGATGAAAACAGACATACCAAATGGAGGCCAATTCATTCCATAAATATTTACTGAGGGCCCACTACCCCGTGCCAGGCATTACCACAAGTTGCTAAAAATACAAACTGAATAAGTTCTGTTTCTGCCCTCAAGAGATTCCCAATTTTCCTAGGGTCCGACACATAAATACCTTAAGATAAATCTTAAAGAACGAAAGAATTCACAAAGTGGGAACGCGGGAAGGAGGAGTCACTTGCACAAGGCAATTCGTACGGAATTCTCAGAACACACAGGTAGTGTATTCACGCGATGGGCAAAAGGATGGCATGAGGGTGTGCGTGGGTGTGCAAGGGTGGTGGGCTGTTGGGGGAGATGAGTGTGAAGGCTGGGGCAGATTACGCTTGGCCTTCCCTCCTGTTCTGAGGAGTAGAATCTTCTTCACATAGACAATGGGTTTTGGTTGTTGGTGGTTTTATTTATTTAAGGGAGTGATATAACCAGATTTGTGATTTCATTTTAGAAAAGTATCAATATAGGAAAATGTCCACCATAACAAGTGAGGAAGCAGGTTACAAAGCAATTTTGATGGCATATCAATTGTGTTTAAGAATGAAAATAATCCCTTTGAAGGATATTCACTACAATTATAACTGTTTTCATCTCAGGAAAGTAAGTCTATGAGTGGTTTTTCACCTTGAAATTTCTGGATTTTCTAAATGCTTATGAACATATATTACTTTGCTGATTTAAAGAAATAGTGTGTGTGTGTGTGTGCGTGCGCACGCATGTGTGTGTAGGGATATGGATGGGATTTCCACAGACTGAGTGAGACTAGAGAGCAGGGAGGCCCGATGGAAGACTGTCCTCATAGCTCAGGTGTTAGAATGACCGCCTGGACCAGGAAAGTGTGACAAGGGAAGTGGGTAGCTTCTCGGGCCATTTCAGAGGCAGAGTTGACCAGTCTAAGTGACCGCTTGGAAATAGGTGGGTGGGGAAGGAGATAGAGAAGAGGAGGCGTCAAAGATGACCAGGGGATTGGAGAGCCCTGGGGGCTGCCCAGCAGAGAGGCTGGCTCTGTCCTTTGCCTCTTCTACTCCAGGTATCTGACTTGGGCCCTCTCGTCAGGGATCCAAACCAGACTTCTCGCCTTCCTCTGTTCACAATGGCTACACAAGTAGAGGGAAAGGCCAAGTCTTTCCTTTTTACTGTGACAATGGACTCCCCGCTCCCCTAGCCCACCTACAGCACCCTGCTCCCTACACCTACAATGTTAGTTGGAAATTCCCTGTCTAAACTCACTGGGCCTAGGAGAGCCAGGTTTGTTATCAGAAGCTCACAAAGCTCAGCCTTTTTTAAGGCAATTAAAACTCCAGCGTGGGAGACCTTTGGCAATCACTACTTTTTCCACCTAGCCAACTCTCGCTACAGATGTAATCGTCCACCAGCTTAGGAAGGCAACGCATTCCCCCGGAGCCAAGCAGGAGATGGTGGCACACACACTGCTGCTTTGTGAGCACAGACCTCGACTCCCTCTACTCCTCTTCCCTTTGCCATTTCCCAAAGCTCCCATTCAACAAGAAAAACACGGATTTGATTAGGAGGTTTTACATGGGCCAAACAGTTGCAGGCCCTTTCTCATCAGGCAGGCAGCAGGGGGGCCGGTTTCCATCAGGAAGGTCAGAAATGGGGAAATGAGCGACAACTACAGAACTGAGCTGGCTGGGCCAGGAGAAGGAGCTGCAAAGGAGAACACTACCTCTATTTAGTCAAATCCATCCTAGGATAATAGATAGTGGAATCAGTTCCAGGCCACCACACTCCTGCTTGCTTGATCACATTAATCTGTCATTTTTTTTTCAACTACATTTCTATTCCTGCCACCCAAAAAAGGGTGGGTCCACTCCCCACTCACATGAGGATCTACAGAACAGGAGACACAGGGAAATTCTAACTAGAGGCCACTTTTACAATCAGCAGCATAGGCTATGATCCAGCTCTAAATTCCAAAAGGAAGACAATTTTGATTGAAAAAGTAATTTGATAAAGACAACTTTCAAAAGTTTAGACATAAAGACTTCTGCACTCTATTGTGAGGGAGAAAGGCTAATTAGAAAACAAAACTTGGTCAGTGGTGTGCTGGAGTTGGCCCTTGCTGGTTCCCAACAGCTGACTGTTAAATTTTCAGGAATTTTGCAAGCTGGTTGACATTCACGTTGGTAGTCTGAAATCAGCCATGGTGGGAGGATTTACACCATGGAAATTGGCAGATGCTACACATTAGGATGGCCTCTCCTTTAGCCATTTGTTAAACATTTACCAGCATCCCAGTGGTATGACCCTCCTTTCATGTAAAGGTCTATTTATACACACGTTGGGGTGTGTGTGTATAAGTAAAAAGTCAGGAAGCAAAGTAGCTAAAACATTAATTGTTTTAATTCGAGGTGGCGAGACTAACAAGTAGTTTTTATCTTCTTTTACTTCATATTTTTCTCCACAGTGAACATGTATTCTTTGTATAGTAACCAACCTTCTGGCAAAGGGAGCAGCTCCTTTCTTTCCTGAGCTCTCTGATTCATCCTTTTCTTCCTCTTTTTTAATCTCCTCTTAACCTGACCTCCCAGGTTTTTATTCCTTGTGTAGGGTGGTGCCGAAATCTCAAACTAGTTACCTGCCCCCAGGCAGGCAGAAGGCCAGGTAATGAGAACAAGTGAGCAGACTCCAGGCTCCAGGTGGACAGAGCCCGAACTCAGCCCACACCAGGCCCAGCAGAGGGGGTGAAGTGCCTTCTGGACCTCTGCCCTGGGCGCAGAGCTGCTATGCGTGATTTAATAAAGGAGCAATGGGCAGCTGGGCATAGCAGGAGTCTCAGCCAGGGTGACCCCAGGCTCTGTGGATGGGACACCACCTCCCTCTGGGTATTCACTTCAGCGTTCACCAGCTGTGCAGTGGCCGCTCCTATTGTTTGCAGCGCAGGGTCACCACTCGCACCACCTTCACATCTAGTATCTCACTCTATCCTTTCCACAGCTGGATGTTCTCTCAATTTAACAGACATAAACCGAGGCACAGAAAGCCCAGTGATTTGCCCATAGTCACAGAGCCAGGAGAGGAGTTGGGACAGCAATCCAGGTATTAATATTGATCTTCAGGTTTTGTTCCCTTGACTATATTGGATCCTTCATGACACCTCAAATTTCTGACTATACAGTTTGAATGAAACTTGAGCTCCCGTTTTGTCGTGATTAAAGAAGTCTAAGACAGCCTTTTTGAGTAAAATGAAAAAGGGTGACTAAACTCCAATCTGACCTGCTTTTGGAAGCAGTTTCTGGTCTCTGTAGGAAGATAAGATTCGACTGTGTTTTTCCCAGTTCCCACATCCTCGCTGTACAGGAGACTTTTGAGTGCAGGGTGAATGCTGGCATTATTGCTGGTGTTGCTTCTCGACCACTTTCATTTCTTAATCCCACAGGCCGTGAATCTCAAAGCCCACCTGTTGCCTCCAAGTTCCCGTGCCTCACACGAAGATGGGAGGGCTGGGAGAGGAAGGGCTGGCCAGCACTCCCCGGGATCTCCTCAAGCAGACAGTGGGCAACGTGTGTGCCCACAGTGTCGTCCAGCTCTGGTCGAGGGCCTCCTGCCTCTGCTTACTCAGCTGGCTTGCAGAAACTTCTGGCTGGCCTGTGATTGACAGGCCTGACCTTGGTGCAGATGGGGCCTGTCTACAAACAGGAGGGGCCACCCTCCAGGCAAAAGTGTCTAAGAAACCATGAGCAGTTTTGGGAAAAGGGCAGCACTAATTCTGAAGTCTTGTTGATCAATCTGAGCTAGAAGGGATTTAAAAATTTTATCCAATCTAATGTCTTTTAATGTTGTCCCTGGGAGGCCAAGGAACCACCTTGCTACATAAGACAGGGGTCAAGTAGTTGGGGCTCAGGTGCCCAAGGGGCTCCTCCCCCGACTGCCAACTGGAGCACACCCCCCTTCATTGGACTTGCACTTTGGGTTTTCCCATCAAAGTCTTACTTTAAGAAGGGGTTCCAGCACCTAAAAAAACAGTAAGTTTGAAAGTTTCTCATCTAATCTAACCATGTTGTTTAAGAGGTTGAAGAAACTGAGACCCAGGGAGGCAAAGTTCAGGCAGGAGTGAGTGGAGGACCCAGGTCTTTCCACTATACCCACATCCACTCTTGCTTCAACCGTCCTTTGACTTGGCAGGCAGTTGACCTTGGCCTCTTGAAATAACTCCTATCTTTTTGATCTACCACAGCCCTTGCTCTTGCCGGTGAGGAAATGATCTAATAGTTTTCAATTTTGGACCTGGCTCCACGACCTGCACTTGCCTCCTTGGTGACTTAGATTTCCTGTCCATGGTCCCTGGCCAATCCAACAGCAGACCTGCCAAACCCTGTCTTACATCCACATCCTCTGCCTCTGCACACAGGCCAAATCTACATGGACTTTGGTGGTCCTGGGAACTGTCAAAACACCCCCATCAATCCGGGATGTAACAGACTGTAAAAAACTCAGTGCCCCGTGCATAGGCCGCCCTGACTCAATGTTACTAAAGATGCTGATGATAAACTTAGGAATAACAAGATCGTGATGCACGAGATAAACACAAAATATACTGCAGCATCCACACATAGACCGAGATCTCCCCAAGAGTTCCGAATAGTTATATGAATATTAAAATAGTCACAGTCGACCCCTATATCACTCTCTATTTCCTCTTTTGTCAAATACATAGTGGCAGAACTTCATGTATTGTCACAGAGGTTCCCAACTTATGAACAGCAAATCCACTAGACTCGAAGCTCATCCGCAAGCAGTTCCACTAAATCAGGCTTATTTGCACAACCAAAGAATTCTCCTCTTTACAAATTGCATCTCTGCAGTGTATCCTTTAACAGCAAGCTTCCCTAATGATTCAACCATACACTCTTCTTTACAAAAAAAAAAATGCAAATTTTCAAAACCACAACTCCTGCAAAAAATGAAGTGCACTTAAAAAATGAAAACTCTGGGTAAAAGAAAGTAAAAAGACAGAAGACAAGACCCAGAGCTGAGGCCATTTGTGGCATACTTGACTTTCTTCCTAACATGAGAATTTAAGAAAGCTGGGGCTACAGTAAAGAAATGGCCCTGGTTTGGTACTTTGCATATAAGGCGTCCCTCTGAATGCAGGTGTGTAGAGCTCTCCAAGCCACTGGGTTCAGTGTCTATCAGGCTATTCTGGGGTGGCCATCGCTATTGCTATCTGGCCTGGTCCAAGAAATCGTACAGCCCTAAAGGAGAGTTAGTGCCTCCTCTGAGCCTTCTGAAGATTCCAGCCCTGTTTATAATTCCTAACCCCCACCAACAGCCAACAGCAGTCAGTGAACTGGGAACTGGGTGTGCCCTAGGCTTATCTGAGACTGTAGCTAGTCAGGAAGAATTCCCCAGCCCATCCTCAGGATGAAGCCCCCAAATACTCTCTCCCAATCCAAACGCCTGCTGCTCAGCTGCAAATGAAACTCTCTGAAGCAAGCACGAGGGATCCATCCTTCGGCTCCATCAGTTTCCCGCCGGCCCACGTGCCTCACTGAACCCAGCTAGGACAAGCTTTCTTCAAACCTGTGGGAGACCCAGGAGTGCGGGGATGGTGTCAGACCCTGAGCCTCTGACACAATCGGTTTGGCTTAAGAAGCTGTGATAAAACTAAACTATCTGACACTTTCTTCTTTATCCTCTTTCTTCCACAAACAGAACAGGCTCCTCGTGTGACCTACTTTCTCTTTCTTTGTGATTATGCAGAACTCACAAAGCTTCTTCCTTGAGCCTGACTAATATTTTCAGTGACAAGCTTTTCATCTTTCGGAAAAGAAGAGTCTGCGTCAGCCTGCCAGAGCACATAAGTCTCGGTGAAAGGACCGAGGACGACAGATGAGTTACGAAGACTTCACTGGGGGACTCATAAGAGATTTTCACTGAGCACAAGACAAAAAGCACAACAAAATCCAGACCTCGCCCCTTTAAAGGCATTAGCATTTAGTCTGAAAGTTTTCATCAACAAGAATCAAGACGTTATTGATGAACAAATCAACTCCAAAGTTCCTCGCTATGGCCTGAGTCCTGTGACTGTAGACTCTGGCCTTGGCCTGGAATCCTGCCACTCTCCAAAAGCCACTCGGGCACATCCAAACTCTGCATTTTGCATTAAAAATTAATCGACTTCTTCTAACTCTTCAGTGTATTAGAACACAACAGGGTTTTAAGGTATCAGGAAGAACAATTTAAAAATAAAAACCAAGCAACCCAGCTTGGGTGGAAACCTGGCTCTATTAGTCAAAATTAAGTGGATATTGATTTTTCCGCCCTATTTTTACCTTGAAGCCTGTGCACTTTTTAATGTCTGATCCGCCGTCCCTTTCTGACATCAAAACTCAAAATTATGATTGGTGGTTGGAAAGCATTTGCTTGGTGACTTTAGAAATGTCACTGCTGGCCCAAACTCTGGCCCTAGGATTCTGATCTAAAGCTTCCTTTTTATTTTCAGTGAGGTGAAACAGAGCCTGCTAAATGTTTACTGGACAAATTGTTCAAAATAGAAACAGACGTGTAGCCCTGGGATCCAACTGTGTTTGCTTCCATCCAAGTTAGTTCAGCTTCATGCCACATACAGGCTGTCTGGTCAGCAATGACTCAAACACAAGCCACATGAGCTGCACAAGCCCAAGGGGTTGGCAAATCATTGTGTCAGAGCGGGGCTCACCAGCTGCATTTGCCCTCAGCAATGTAAGGATGCAGAGCTCCAGCTCCCTGAGCATTGCCTCTGGTGCAGACTCAACTCCATCTCCACTATCCTTAAGTAGTTCCAATTCATTCATTCATTCTGAAAGTATTTACTGAGCACCTCCTCCAAGTCCTGGTTCCACGCAGTTGGCACCACCTATCCTCTTGCCAATGGCTGAGCCGAGCCTCTAGATGTGGTAACAACTCTGGAAGAAAGAGCTGACCTCGCAGGTGAAAAGGTAGGCAAGTAAGGAAGAAGTTGTTCCAAAGGAGGGGATCTGGTTGTTCCCAATTTATTACTCTGCCTTCAAATATGTTACCAAAAAATATTTGGCAAGGAATCTCTCTACTCAAAAGTGAACAAAGTGGAAATGGCTAAAAACAGTTGGCAGCGGCTGGCCCTGTGGCCGAGTGGTTAAGTTCGCGTGCTCCGCTGCAGGTGGCCCAGTGTTTCGTTGGTTCAAATCCTGGGCGTGGACATGGCACTGCTCATCAAACCACGCTGAGGCAGCATCCCACGTGCCACAACTAGAAGGACCCACAACGAAGAATATACAACTATGTACTGGGGGGCTTTGGGGAGAAAAAGGAAAAAATAAAATCTTTAAAAAAACACAAAAAACAGTTGGCATAAGGGACCTGGATAAATCCTCTCAAGAACTATGGATCAAGAACAAATTGGGGGACAAGGCACGAGCCACGTTCTCAGGCTCAACGGAGATCGTGCACGGAAAAGAGAAGGGCCTGAGGAAGGACACTGAGCTACCAGTCAGGCAAGTGGCTGCTCGACTTGGCACGATGCTGACTGGCCAGTAGTGTGGCCATGGTCAACGGCTTCATCTCTCTGGGCCCCAGGTTCCTCAGCATTAATACTGCAGCGGATAAGGTCACCCGAAAGCTTTAAATAGTCCTACTCTGGTGGACGGATCTTTTATAAAACATGGTCAAAATGGGTCAATTTCTTAAAAAAAAATCAGGTAGAAGAGAAATGAATACAAGGTATTGAGTCATCGGTGTGAAAGGTCAACTGAGACAATGAAGGCCTTTTGAACCGAGGAACAAGCATAGAGCAGCCACTGTTGTTCTACTGAATAAGATTTCCAAGAGCCACCCTAGTGAAGAGAGTTTCCATTTTCAGACACATTTGAGAATTGCCGTCCACTACATACTCTTCTTAAAGTCATCATTTCTATTGAAGTCTCTGAGAAGTCCTGTACTGTGGAAACCTGCTTAAGGCTTAAACCAGGGCTTTTAAAACTTATTTGACCATGGAACTCCTTTTTATTTTTATTCAATAGCATCTTTCAGATCTGGACCTCCGAGTTTCACATTGTGGGATATAGTACTATAAAGGAAGTTTGGTTATTTTAAACATCAAGAAATGCCCAGCAAAAACCAAGCAGGCAGAATCTTAGTTTGCCATTTTTAAGCCTAAGCAACAGCTCAAGGCTGGATACACATTCAAAGCTATAGCTCGCCTAGGAGGTCTTTTTTTCACCCACTAACCCTTGGGTCACTGCAAAGACATGGTCCAGCTGGACAAGTGGTGACCTCAGTCTTTGCCAGCCATTTCTTCTGGAGCCCCAGGACACACAGCATGCTGTCAGCAAACCAACCAATACAGAACTAAATCATGGTGATGTCTTCCTGCCTTGGGGACGGGCCTCTGCTTGCTCGGAGACTGCCTGGGGACAGCTAATTGCTTTCCAGCTCCAGCTACACAGCTTTCTCACATCCACTATTCCCCAGGGTCATATTTTTTCAAGCCACATTTTTCAGACGATAGGGCAGGAGGAAGAGGATCAAGAAAGAGAGCAGGGGTCAGCAGGAAGTTGCTTTTTATCTTCATTATAACGTGAATTACCACCTTCAAAATTCCTCACTTAATAAAAAGTCCTTTCCAAATTTTAGCTTTTGGGTCTAAGGTTGAAGGTTGAAGCTACAAACCAGAGGGAAGTGTGGCCACTGCTGTTTTGGGAGAGAGGAAGAACATCTTCCAATGGGGAGTAGGAGTATTTTCTTCTCCAGGGCTCTGATACTCCGGTCACCATTAGCAGAAGCGTGAAAGGGACACCAGCGGTCCTCAGACGTGGCAGCATGGAGGGGATCCTGGCTGTGATTGTGAGCGGGTGATAGGAGGGAGAGCCATCAGTGATGCGCCAGAGAAAACCAGTCCACCCTCTGCCCTCTTTGTTTGGGCAATTCTAAAGCAATGGCAACCATCTCACCCAGGTGGTCCAGGAAAACAGGCAAGACATTGAGGCATTCACTGAAGGAACACACGATGAAAACTGGGGTGAGGCAGAAAAATCCAGAACCTGAGTCTAAGATAGCATGAAGTGGGCATGTTGACATTTGAAGATTTTTTTTTCAAGAAAGAGAAAGGGTCTAAGAGAGGAAACAACGGTCCTTTCTGCCATCAGATACCCTGAACTCCCCTTCAATGAGATGAAAGGTTTTGTTTGTTGTTTGCATCTTTAAAGTTTTCCTGAGGGGCTTGACCTTGAAGTTGTCCTCTCCTTGTGAGGCAAGTATCTCAGAAGTTCCAGGAGAGGTCATGGACATCTGATCTAGAGGCAAAAAACACCACCTTGATTCTCAGGGCTGATTTCCTACCCCTGAGACCTTAATGTCTGAGAGGAAAAACTAAAAAAAGGGGTGCAGAGGGAGGAAAAAAAGAACTAGGTACTTTTATCCCTTAGAGTTCCCGAATTATTTGCAAATCTTAAGGCAGGGAAAAGTAAGAGTCTCTCAGTCTCCTTCTCCCCCTCTTCTTTAGAGGACAGATTCATGTTTTACTACTTTATCACAAGAAATGTGACTCTCAGGTGGACGGACAAAGTGAGGGGAATGAGCTATGGATGGAAGTGTGTAAAAGTCATCATGTGTTCATCATGTATTCCACGGCTAGACCATCGCCCTTTCATGTGAGGTCTCTGCTGGGACCCATTACACATCGATACTGTATTTTATTATCAGAGGTCTGCCTCCTTCCCTTTATTTTCAAATTCTTCAAAGACTGATTGAATGCAGTTGGCTACTTCCAACTTGTAGCCAGATGACCAGCTTCCTTGTGGCTGGTTTCACACTCACCTGGGTTGCAGGAGCCTCTTAACTGGTTTCTAGATTTCTCACAAAGGGAACTGGTCCATGTACAGTTGTTGAGTTGATGTCTTGTAGGGAAAAGGAGGGTATGGGGCTTCCCATTCTACCATCTTGCTGATGTCACTCACTCAGTCTTGTCAAAGTTCCCATCTTTCTAATTTCAAATTATATTTAAGAGCACGCACGTGATTAAAATTCATACGAAGAATTTGCCAAGTTAGTTCTTTCCCTCTTAGTTCTTTCCCTTCAGAGCAGCTTGTGAACATTATTCCCTCTTTGTTTTAGGTGGTGGTGGTTGTTGAGGCTGGTGAGTTTCTTTATTTCTTTTTGGTCTGCTCTAAACAAGAACCCGCATAGCTGTTAAGGGCAGAGCTCCGTGGCTCAAGTGGATGGCGTGCAGCATGCTGGGGACTGGCCAGGAAGCCTGCTTCCTCAGGAAGCAGGTCAGTCTGAGAGCTGACAGCAGAAGGCTGGCTGGGGCTGCAGCCCCTGGCACAGAGGTGCCCTGTGGGGAGGAGCCAGGGTCATGCTGACACTGGGATGTCTTGCCCTGATGCTAAGAGTTACCGAGGGCTATTCTCAGAGCCTCTCAGCTTCCGAGGACACAGATGACGTCTCAGTCATTGCCCTCACAAAGCAGTAACTCTTATTCAAACAAAAAAGACATTTCTGATTTCTCATAACTCCCTGAGTGCTTTAAAAAATCACATTCTCAATTACCCGCTCTACTGAGCTCCACCTTGATTTCAAGTCAAATTATTCCCAGTTTGCTCATTGCTGAGGGGAAGTGTGTGGTAGAGGGGTGGGGGGGGGGGGCAGGAGAGGGGGCTGAAAAATGCCTATAAATGTCAGGCCAAGTTTAAACAGCTGCAGAGAACACTCCAGGTGGGAAAGACACTAGAGATAGCAGACGGGAGTCTCTCTGAAATTCAGCACTCCATTTAAACTCTCCTCCCTCCCCAATCCTGATATTATTTACTGCTTCCATCTAATGAGCTTTGATTTGTGGCCAACGATTGCACTCAGCCAGCTGTACTCAACAACCACCATGACACATGGCTTCCATCGACGTTGATGCACAACTCTGAACTGCTTCAAGCACTGAACAGTCACACTGAAGGGAGGGAAAGGCCTATGCTGGCATCAGAGGGAGTGACCGAGCAGGAAGGCCGATACCATCTAAGTGCTGAGGTCACGGATTAAGCCTGGGCAACTGAACAGGAGGCCCTTGGCTGAGTCTTATCCTCTCTATCGGTCACCCTCTTGGTTGTTGTCAGACTGACATTACAGAGAGCTGGTCTTGAAGACTGTTGGAGCTAACTGGCATTAGCCCCTGGCCCTTGAAGAAGCACATGGCTGTGAAACTCTTAAAACAAGAATTAGTCTTGGTCAGGGCCAGCCCTGATGGCCTAGTGGTTAAAGTTTGGCATGTTCTGCTTCGGTGGCCTGGGTTTGGTTCCTGGGCACAGAACCACACCACTCGTCTGTCAGTGGCCATGCTGTGGTGGTGGCTCACATTAAAAAAAAAGAGGAAGACTGGCAACAGATGTTAGCTCAGAGTAAATCTTCCCCAGCAAAAAAAGAAAAAAAAGAATTGGTCTTGGTCAAACAAATGTTGGTGAGGATGTGGAGAAACTGGAACCCTCATACATTGCTGGGAGGCAGGTAAAATAGTGCAGCTGCTGTGGAAAGTTTGGCAAGTCAACTTAAACACAGAATTACCATATGAGCCAGCAGTTCAACTCCTAGATATATACTCCAAAGAACTGAAAACAGGTATGTAAACAGGACTTGAACACAAATGTTCATAGCTGCACTGTTCACAATAGCCAGCAGGTGGAAACAATATGAATGTCTACCAACTAAAGAATGAATTAACCAAATGTGGTATATCCATTCAGTGGAATATTATTCAACCATAAAAAGGAATGCTACACTGATACATGCTACCACGTGGTTGAACTTTGAAAACATTATGCTAAATAAAAGAAGTTGGTTACAAAACACCATGTATTTTACGATTCTATTGATATGAACTATCCAGAACAGGCAAAGCCATAAAGACAGAGAGCAAATGAGTGGTTGCCAGGGGTGGGGGGAGGGGAATGGGGAAGGATTGCTTAACAGGTATGGGGTTTCCTTTTGAGATGATAAAATAGTTCTGGAACTAGATAGTGGTGATGGTTGCACAACATTGTGAATGTCTTTAATGCCACTGAATTGTACATTTTAGAATAATTAAAATGGTAAATTTTGTGCTGCCTATATTTTACAACATGCATACACAAAAGAATTAGTCTTGATCAGTTATGTGCCTGCCCTTCCCTAGCATCCTGCTTTTGTCACTGTGCCTGCTGGTGTTCACTTCTGACTTCTGCCCAGGCACTCTGTATTCTTAGTGTGGATATTATGCCACAGATTTCCAAGAGTCAGGTCCCCAGCCTAGACCTGGCCTCAGCACACTCACATTAGGGCCTTCAGCTCACATCTTACCCCAACATACAACCAAGGGAATGTGGTCATCGCTTCAGTCTAACATTACTGCTGCTAAATCAAGTTGGTCTTTACAAAAAATATAAGTAGAGTCTATTCTATTATTCTGCTCATGAATTAAAAAGTTAAAAATCACCAAGATGTATATCAGATATCCAGAAGCTCTTTCTGAATATTAACTGGCCATGATGCCTCAACACAACTGCTCAGAACTTCCCAGTTATCTGTTGGTGCTATGAAAAATTTTGAATGAGTTAACTTATTTCAACCACCTCCAGAAAGTAAGACATTGCCTATTACGTAGGGATGCCTGAATTGGTGGACTATTAATATTTAAGTGGGATTTCTCTTATAACATTTAACTGATTGGCACAAGATTTGGTCAGAATAGAGAAATGGTCTTCAAGGCCTCATGTACATAGAATCTCATTAGATGCTTGTTTACCACCCAGATGTCCAGATGCCCCAAAATTCTGATTCAAGATGTTTCCATAAGGTCTCTTTGGCTCTTATACCTGATCCTTTAATGTCTGCTTCAAATTCTCTCATAGTAAGTATTAACTTGTCCACAAACTTAACCCTTCATCTTTCCCAGAACTACAGACCCCAATATCCCTCTGTCACCCCAAACCATCCCTAGGTAGTGACCGGATGGGAGAAGATACTGGGGGCAGTCCTGACCCCACAGCTCTCCCATTTTCCTCTGTGAGACATCTCATGCAAACTTCAACATCACATTTCCAACTATCTTTAGGACATCTCTAGCAGGATGCCCTGCCATATCTTCCAATCTAACACGTCTAAGACTACACCAAAATCTGGACTTTTAGACATGCCTCCCTCTTTTCCCCCTAAGAAACCAACATTCTGCAAATTATTCAAATTCTTGGTGTTGCCTTTACTTTCTCCTTCTCTTTTATCCCTCAAACTCTATTTCTTTACTTTGGAAGGTCTCTCAGATACTTTTTGCCTTTCTCTGCTCTCACTGCTACCACCGCTTATGGAAGAGTCTGACTTCTTCCTCCCCATCCTGCAGCCCGTCAACAGGCTAATATCCCAGACTGCTGGCACTGCTGCTGCTGTCATTTTTCCATCTTGGTTGCTTTTCCTTGGAGTCGCTTTCCCATGTTATCTTTGTGAATTAAGAATCTACAACATCACATTTGAATTTCCCAGCCTGGTATGCAAGGCTCTTGACAAGTTGGCCCCACTTTACCACCCTACAGCTCCTAAACAGCACCACCGTCACCCCTCCCCACTACGCTCGCCCTACCCACAGAGTAAACACACTCCCACCCCAGAGCTTCTGCTCCACTGCTGGCTTCTGAAATGCCCTTCCTCCCTCTTCTACTCTATTGTTCAACGAATGTTACTGCAGCTACTGTGTGCTGGGCACTGTGCATATACTGCCATGTATTGTCCTCTGATTATTCCTCCAGACTTGTTTCATGGAAACTCCTGAAGTTATTTCACACCAGGAACTGTGTTTGGGTCACTGTTGTTCAAGCACCTAGCACATTGCCTGCACATTTCCTAAGAATCACTCTGAGTGCACACTAGATGCTCTGTAAATATATGTTTTAATGCAATTGTGCCTGAGTCCAACATAAGAGCCACCAACCCAATGGCCGCTTTATCTATTAAGGACAACCCTCCTCCACTCCTGGTCTGCTTCCTTAAGGAGATGAAATACTGGCCAAGAAACACTCTCCCCACTCCTCCTCCCACCTGCCTCACCTGTGGCAGGAGGCCCTGAAGCCTCCCCTGGGAGATGCTCGGCAAATGCAGAATCCTGAGGTTGGAAGATGCCATAAACCATCTCCCTTCTTGGAAATTCATGATGCATTTACTCATTTTTGATCTTTTATTTTTAGACATTGGAATGAACAACAAAGACAAGCCCCTGCCCTCATCAAATGTAACCTGTTAGTACTTCTGAGAAGTCCCTCGGTAAAGAGGTTTTTAGGTTTGTTTAACTTTGTTTTCCCAAACCACACTCACCCTCCCTCCCTTTCTTTAGAAGCTCCTAACAGTGTTCCATAGACCGCACGTTGGGCTGCAGACGAGAGGGCCAACTAGTCAGGCTAAACCAAAGTTTTGGGTGAAAGAATAAAGAACTGATCTTTTAATTTCATACCAGGAAGCTTCGCTCCCCCTGAAGCCTCCTCAAAGAGCCTGGTGTGTGCACCAACAGTTGTTGAAATGCATCCTTTTCAAAGCTCACTTGCTTATGAGTAGGGTGATCCCAATACACGTTGATTAGGCAACAGCTAGCTCACGCTGTTCCCTCCCAGGCACCCAGAAATAATAACGATGGCAGTGATAGAGTAAGAAGGTGGAGGAGTGGGTGGGCACCGACAAAGCGAGGTGCGGGCTGATGATCAGAAGTGCTGGTGTGGGGGCTCACCGAGCACGGGTTGTAAGAGTCTTACTAATGGGGTTAAAGCTGGGCCAACGCTAATGGCTCACAGAGGGTGAGAACTTGTTGGAAACTGAGGTGGAGGAGGTGGAGGAAGGAGTGGGGGACACAGTCAAGCAGGACCAGGAACACACTGTAACGAGGGAACATGCGGGAGGGGGCGGGGGGAGCGGTGGGAGGCTGTTCAGGAAGAGCAGAATTCTTTCTCTGACACTGTATTACTCTCCCTTCTTGCTTTTAAGGCAGAGACCATACGCTTTCCATACTTCAGGAGGAAACGGGTAGATTCTGAAATGGACTCCCCCCTGGGAGGCCTTCTCTGCCCTCTGCCTCTGAAGAGAGAAGATGGAGGGGGTAGGAGAAGATGAGAGAGAGAAGAAGGAAGGGAGGAAGACTCTTCCAAGGAATATATTTTGGGAAACTAGAGGATTTCTGAGGTCCCTTCCCACCTGAAGATGACACATGATTACAGGATTGCATCAGGTAGACCTGTCCAGGGCCCAGGTGTGAGGAAGGTACCTCCTCCCGGTTCCCACCACCTTCCCATCATGTCCCTCCTTCCCTTTTAGACTCTCCCAGCCCAGGAGACACGCAGACACACTGATGCCACCCTTAGGTGTGCTGCACCCCCAGATCAGGGCCTGGGCCCTCTCCTCCACCGTCTGTTTCCAGGCTCTGTACATCTGCTGAGTTCTGGATGTCCCCTCACTCAGCACCTCCCTGGGCTGGAAGGGTTGCCCGACCCCGATTCCACCTCTACTGGGAAGACTTTCTGGTGTTGCTTTTCCTGGCGGTGGCCGGGTGTGGTTTAAGGCAGCTCGCCTTCCAAGGTGCTGTGAATCATTCATTGACTGAACAAAATTTGCTGAGTCCCTGCTAAGTGGCAGGCTCAGAGAAGATACAAAATACAAATGAGTTAAGGTCCAGAACCTCCAAACATTTAGAATCCAGTGAGGACGAGAGCAGGAGGAGGCCTCTCCTGGGAGAGGTTCCTGACAACCCAGACGGCTCCTGGACAGAGCTGCCAGCAGACTGGCGGACAAGACGCACAACACAGATGAACCCCCGGCCAGGGCAGTGACAGCTGTGGGCAGGAGGGACCAGACATGTGGAATAAATTAGAGAGACAGACAGGAGCTGGAATTAACAGTGCAATAAAAACAAGAGTTAATTCACCCTCGGAAGCTGGAGCACTTTATAGGGCCTGAGGTTGGCCTGACAGGCCCCGCTGACTCCTCCTCCTGACGCGAGGCCCACAAAAAAACAACAGCCCAGCACAGCTGGCGGCTCCTCAGGAAGGAAAGGGACAGAGTCCGAGCTGACCTCGCAGGTGGCGAATCATAGGCTGGACACGGAAACTCTCTGCGATGTTCTGGTTGGGTTGAACCAATAACAAAACCACCCGCATGACTCTTTCACTTTGAGACTTTCCTTTAAGAATGTGCTGAGCGTCATATCAGCCAGTAAGCTGTCATAGCCCCTGGGAACGGCCATTAACATAGTCTTAATATACTGTAACCTGCTGGCCCTTATTGCCTCTGATTTGACACAAAATAAAATTCTAAAATGCATACACTGGTGTTTTTATCTTATTCTTTCATATTTGCTTAATTAACTGGATTACTTATTGCATTGAGGTTTCTTCCAACTCCTGCCCCCAGAGGACACTGTGTCTTTTGCTTGGCCACCCAGCATGGCCACCCTGCTCCATCAACTTGGAAGGAGGGGCTCCCCCATGTGTCAGGCAGTGGCCTGCCTCCCACCTGGCTTGCCCTGGCAGGGACAGCCAGGACACAAGCTCACGAGACGGGCAGGCAGGGGTGGTCTCATTCTGGACTGCGGGTCCTGGGGGAGGATGTGCAGATGAGTAGTTTAGAAGGAGCTCTCTGTAGGGGGCAGCACTGAGAGGCCAGAAGTGGCAGAAGGACGTCAGGGATACCCAGCAGTGGTATGGGTGCTGAGTCAGCCCAGTGTCCCCCAGACCACTGCGAGTGACCCCTGACTCCTTCCTTCTTATCTTCAGTGCCTCGTTGGCTCCGTGGGGTGCCCAATAACCTTCCAATAAATTCTTCTGCTTCAAGCATCCAGAGGGTGTCTGTTACTCCACCAAGCACTGGAGTGTCCCCATGGCTGACCCAGCCACAAGCCCCACAGTGGCCACAGGACTCCATGTGGGCCCCGAGGGAATGGTGGGTCAGCACTTGGGTGAGGTCTTTCCAAGCTCTTCTCTCCGTTCTTTCTATTTAATTATCCACCAAATTGTAACGAACAAGAATATTGGTTGGTAGGTGCTGGGGGCATGGTGATGAACGAACCGGAAACGGTCCCTTCCCTTCAGAGAGCTGACAGCCTCTGGCTCTTTCTCAGTGTAGGTAACTGGCCTTTAGAAAAATTCTGAAATTTTCTCAGCCCCATCTTCACTCCAGGCCTCTTTCCCAAGGGTCTCTTATGTCAACGGTAAGCACACGGCCTCGATTTCTGCAGAGGCACACACACAACTCGCCAGGTCCTGCATTGCTTCCCCGATTCCACCTTCTTTGAGGCTTGCCTTTCCCCATCAGAAGTAATCTTCCGTGTTCCGTTTCTATACAGATCTGGCCTCACCGGGAGGTCTAAATTACAGCCATTCACACGTTAGTGGCCAGCAATTTAATATGCAATTTCTTTTTAAGAAATCTGAAGACAACAGTCCTGTGGCTAACACCTAAACCCCCAAATTTTGACCCTAATTCTCCGAATTGGAGTCAACGCCAGCAGTTGTTTGCGGCCACATCTAACTCTTTAGCGTAGTAAATACACAGCCTCTTATTCCAGCCTGCTCTGCCCATCCTCTCTCTCTTTCTTCTTCTCCCTCACTGCACAGCCAGGTCAAGCTATCTTCCTTGGCTGCTAATATTGGCCTCTTGGTAGCTGTTATTCCATTTCACAGAGAGATCAGCAAATTGTTTCTGGAAAAGGGGGGTATCGTTTCCCTTCCCAATGAATCTATCATTTACATTAGGTTCAATCCTTTTTAATAATGTTTACTTTGAAAGAACAAAACCCGCTAACTTCTGTTGTCCATTTTCCCATGCAAAAAAATATAACACACTGCATAAAGATTTAAAAAAAAAATGTTGAAAGCGATATAGGTAGCTAAAATCTACCGATACATGGACTTGAAGCCTCCAGGAGCAAAGTGTGCTCAAGAGAGGAGAGAGGGAAGCAGAATATAGCCGTCTGATCAGGCTTTTGTAGGAGACATTTGTACAAAATGCTACCTTCAAACTTTGCAAGAACCACTTCCTCCCAAAGGCTGGTCAAAATGGCCATCGCAGATTTCCAGACCCAGAGAAACTTCCTCAGGCTTCATGTTTCTGTTTTTACCTCCATCCATTCTTCCTATGTTATAATTTGCTCCCATCTACAACAAAAACAAAAAAACCATCCAGAAACGGTGGTCGAAGCCAAGGCAGTCCAGAACCCAACACTAATGAGGAGGTGCTTGTCATCGATAGTGAACTAGACCACAAGTTCTGAACGTCTGTGGCTTGTCCACAGGGTGGACCCTGGGAAACCTCCGAAGGGCGGTCGTCAGCTGGCCATGGGTGCTGCTACCCTGTCATTGACTGCGCTGCCTGTAATTTTCAAGCAGGACGCCCCACATCACACAACACCAACGTCCTTCTCTGCGCTTTTTATAACATAAACGCTGAGTTTTCGCTGAACAAGCCCTCACTTGTCCTGAAGTCAAGTCTGTTGTATAACATATGTAGACTGGTATTTTTATTGACTTTTGAGACACACTAAACGCTCTTCAAGGAGGAGCTTGGTGTCCTTTCACAGAAACACTTAAGTCATCCATTGCAAGCACTGGAAGGGACTTTCGTGGTCATGTAACTTAACCTACTCATCTATCCAGTGAGGAAATGAGGCCAGGAGAGGTGAGTATCCCATCCAAGTTTATAGAGATCATTCTAGAAAAAGTCATAATCAGAATCCAGTCTCTCTGGGGCCAGCCTGGTGGTGCAGCAGTTAAGTTTGCATCTTTTGCTTTGGTGGCCTGGGGTTTGTCAGTTTGGATCCCGGGTGCAGACCTACACATTGCTTGTCAAGCCATGCTGTGGCAGGCATCCCACATATACAGTAGAGGAAGATGGGCATGGATGTTAGCTCAGGGCCAGTCTTTCTCAGCAAAAAGAGGAGGATCGGTGGCAGATGTTATCTCAGGGCTAATCTTCCTCAAATAAAAAAAAAAAAAAGAATCCAGGCTCTCTGATTTCTGAACCAGAGCTCTTTTCACTTGGAGAGACCAAAGTACAAGATTTAATCTTTTAAAGCCATGCTCTATTGGCCATGGTAAGAGAAAACGAAAAAAAAGTTACTTAAAATACAAAAAGAAGCCAGAAGACTGATGATAGCCAATTGCATTAATACATCCTCCCAAGTAAACCTTCTACACAGAAGCCAAATTGTGGAATTTGAGTTTCTCTGCTCATCTTCCAAAAGAATTCCTAATGAGCTGTGGAGTGACCCAAAGGTGAAGAAAGAGAGGAAAAAGACAACCAAGAACCTTGAAAGTCCAGCCTTGGACCCCCATGTCCAGGACACAAAAGGATGCCCATTGGCTTCCCTCTCCTCCAGTGGTCCACAGCTATGGGGGGATTCAACCCCCTCCTCCCTGTGGCCCATATGAGGATGGGGTGGGGGGACTCAGGTCCCTAACAGCTGTCCTCTCCTGAGGAGAGCATGCAGATTGATGAGTAATTGCCAAGGGTGCCAGCAGAGGCTGACAGGCACTACGTTAAGCCCAACATCATTATTATTAAACCTACAATTTAAAACCAATTACGCTTTGCAGAAGACTGCAGCTTCCATTTAAACCACTCCTGGAGGAAAAGAAAAGGCCATTACACAGAGTTCAAGGCAAGCTACAGAAGCGCTTATGTGGCACAAAGCTGGGACTCAGGCACAAATTAATAATAGTAACCCTGGGGTTCCCACTCGGATGGAAGCAAGACAATGGAAAGCATATACTAGAGAATAAAAACAAGATGCAAACATCCTCCTTTGACTGCAAAGCAGCTAGATCTCCTTGAGGCTTCAAGATAAGTTTACTTATTTCCCTCAGTGGGGGAAAGACTAACATGCAAATCAGAGGTCCTAAATTGGTGGCCAGGCCTTCCCAATGGTGTTGTCTTAAAAAAAAAAAAAAAAAATCAGGGTTTTCTATGCATTTTAAAAGTCTGAATATGCAGCTTTCCTTAACAAATCAGATTATCCAGGAACACTGCGGCAATGATGTCCAGAGCTAAGGTTTGGTTAGATGGACAGATAGGCATGTGCTCTCTTATTCACCCCAGTCTCTACCACTCCCTATTGCCTCCCAACAGAGAATCTGCATCTATTTTCTTTTATCATCTTATAAAGAGTCACAAAGAAAGTGAAATCTTTCTTATCATGGTATCTCTATCAACAATTTTCTTGTACACGTCCCACTTCATTTATTTCTGTTTTTCATCTGACATATCTTAGACACTTGATTATTTGATTTCTAACCCAAATCTCCTTTAGGAGATAAGTGTCCTGCCGCTGCTAAAAATATCAGTTGTAAAAGAAGTCAATTTCAATTTGAATAATATTTATCAAGTGCCTTTTGGGTTCAAGAGACTGCACTCGGCCTTGGGGGAGGGACTCAAAGATAATTAAGGCCCACGCTTCACTGTGGGCATTTCAGCTCAAAAGACTGGGTTAAATCCTGGAGAAGATGATGTCATAAGAAAAGCATAAACCACTACGGAGTTCAGAGGAGGCAGAAACCACATCTGGCTGGGACATCAGGAAAAGCTACATGGAAGACAGAGCATGTGGAATAGGCTTCGAGGGAGGGCTGGTGTTTTGACAAGTGAAGAAGGAAAGCAAGAGAGATCTGCTCAACAGAGAACAAAGTGAGCATTTGCACAGGCAGAGAAGCACCGGGGTGTGCGGGGAACAGGGAGGAAACTTCCTCCAAAGATGGATAAACTTGGAAAGAGGGGGATTGGGCTGTGGAACTTCTGAGTTCTGTTCCTACCTCCTCCCCCAGCCCAACTCCTGCAGAGGCAGAGGCAGCGTCTTCACTCCCTGATGACAACTGAGTGATGCAGAGGGGCCACCCTCACAAAAGCCTCCTGCAGCGAGAACACCCAAACCATCTCCCCAGATGCTGATGCCATGGAACAGGGTCAAGGCTCTAGGTTACCAATTGGCAGCACTGGCTGCTTGGGTGCTCCTTTATTTAATGCAGCACCAACTGGGCCCCAGGCTCCTCCCAGGGGTATGCCACAGAGTGCGGCAGGGTCTCTGCCCTCATCAAAAGGAAACTGACAAGCAGGAAATTAGCAAACACACGCGTTTAGCATCATCTGTCCACCCAGATGCTGATGGAAAAAGCCTTGGAATCCAGGCTTGATTTCCCATCCCCTCCAATCCATCCTCAAAATCCATTGTCTCTATCCTGAAAATGCATCCTGAGTCCAAACTCTTCTCATTACCCACATGGATGTCATCTTAGCCCAAGGCCCCTTGTCCTAGACCTCTGCAGGAACTTCCCAACTGGTATGCCTGTTTCTGCTCTAACCCCTCATAGTCTATTCTCCACACTGGAGAAAAGTTAGCTTTATCATGTCATTCTTCTACTCAAGACATTGAATAGCAGCCCATCATACTCGGAATAAAATCTGAAGTCTTCACTGTGGCTTTCAAAGGGCTATATAACCTTGCTCCTGACTACCTCTTCCCCTCACTGCCACCCCACTCTCTCCACTCCAGCCATGGTCATTAAGTATTTACCAAGGGCCTGCCAGGACTTCAGGTGCTAGGAATACACCAGGAACAGTGACTCACTTGCTCTTTCTTGAAGACAGTGAAAATGCCCCTGCCTCAGGCCCTTTGCACTTGCTGTTCCCTCTGCCTGAAACAATTTGTGCCTCAGATCCACACCTCACATCACTCACTCAGCTTTCCCAAATACCGTACCCTAGAATAGCACCCCTAATGATGCAGCTCCTCACCCCCCTTTGATTGCCTCCTAACATCTGTCATTAACAGACCTTACCTTATGTTATAAATACATTTGTGCATTGTGTTCACCACCTGTGTCTTCCAATAGAATGCAGGCTCCATGGGGACAGGGCCTTTGTCTGTTTTGTCTGCTGCAGTGTCCCCCACATCTACACAAGTGTTTGGCACAACACGACTGCTCACTACTTATGGAATGACTGAAATAGGGCTAATCTGTAGGGCCCTGTTCACAGGAGCTAGCAGAGTTCAGAAAAGGAGGAAGCCAGAGTGTGCTGTTGGAGGCAGAGCGGGGACTTGGGGGCTGAGCTGGGCTCCCAAGGCCACCTGTGATGGAGATAAAGGCAGACAGGAACAAAGACCTTTCCAAGTGGGAGAAAAACCATGACCCAAAGTGTAGAAGTGGAATTTGGCACAGCAGGGGCTGGAGAGGGCCAACAGGCCCAGGGACCTAAAGGTTCCTGGGGCCTCTTAGCTGAAGATGAAGTTGGATCGGAAGGGCAGGATCAGTTGCTTTAAAAATCACCTGCCTGGGCAGGGCTCCATCTCCAGAAATCCTGATCCAGCAGGCCTGGGTATGGCCCAGGAATCTGTGTCTGTAACAGGGTTGGGAACTGCTGTATGGAGAACACTGCAATCCCAAAGAGACAGACCATCAAAGCAGGAGGCGAGTTTCCCATGCAACACTCAACTCCTTATCCCTGCTGAGAGCCTCTCCCAGAAGGAGGGGCCAGGGACAGCCAAATTAGGGGAAGGAGCAGTCTCGGGAGTAAACAAAAGCTTGTAGGGCAACCCAGGGACACTTGGGGAGGGCACAACAAATACAGGTGAGCACCAAGAAGATGAAGACTTTGGAATCACACTTTGGCCTTCTCCACTCTTGAATCAGCAGGGCGTCATGGAGACAGATGTCTACCCCAGATTTACTGCCAAGCTAACTACTTAACCCCTCTGAGCTTCATTTTCTCATTCACTCACCTATCCTACTCATGGAAAACAAAAAAGCAACAAAAATCAGTGGGCCTACTATGTGCCGCTGATCAAGCCAAGAGATGCACAGAAAAAACAACATTCCTGCCACGCAAGGCAGAGTCAGTTCCACCAGGGCACAGATAAGCAAGGAAACAACTTCAAAACAGTAAACTTTGCCTCACAGAGTTGTTGCAAGGGTTTAGGAAGTGAATATAAATTAAGCGCCCCGTATAAAATAGAGAGTCAAGGAAGTCACTTCCATCATGCATTCTCGCTTGGTGCAGCTCCTAATTTTAATAAGCGTTGAAGGACGGATGCGTCCCAAGATCAGGATTATTCTAAGTGCTATTCCAAGTCTGGGAACCACTGGCCTAGAGGCAGTGCTACAGAGACATACAGACTAGGAGAGTCAATCCACACCAGACACTCCCGGGTGGGTGCAGCAAGCCCAGCCCCACCGAAGTTGCAATGCATAGATAACCTAAAGCCTGGAATTGCAATGCACAGATAACCTAAAACCTTCTCTGAGTCTTTGGTTTCAACCTCTGAGAGCAGCAAACTGGAGGGATTTAAATTTCATCTCCTTTTTTTAAGTTTCCCACCCACCCCCTGCCAGGAATGCCTACAGGCAGGGAACAGCCTACCCAGCACGATGGCCAGAAGGCAGGCAGCAGGAGAGAAACATCACAGATCCTCCTGCTGCGGGGTCTCAGGAAGAACCCCAGCCTCCGCAGAGGAGGAGCCTTGGGGTCGGCGGGAGTGTGGGGAAACCTCCACGGGCTCTGCTCAGTCTGGGCCTTATTCTGGCTTCAGTCAGAGCAGCTTTGGTTCTGTATGTTGAGATGATGTGTTATGTTTTGAAAAGAGGGAATCAATCATTTCTAAAACAGTTTGATGGCCACTGATCTGATCTACCCACCCACCTTACAGATGAAGAATGGGGTGCAGGCAGGGGAAGTGACCTGTCCATAGTCATACTGACAATTTGTCTAGAATCAAAGTCTTCTGATTCCAACATTCTCATCTCATGCTGGTAACTAAACGAAACAACCACAAAACAAAAACAACCCAATATGTTGTGGCAAACCAGGGACATCACTTGTCTGATCAAATATCCTGACGCTCAGTCTGGGAAATGGGGCTAGCTCTCCCAGGTGGCTTGTCTGAGCAGGGCCAACAAGCTTACCAGGAAAACAGCCAACCAGACATTTCCAGAAGGAATCTGTGCAGTCAAGAGTCAGCAGTGCATTGCATCCTCTAACTTGTGACTTCAGTCCCACATAGCCTGAGCTAATTCATGGTAGCCTAAAGGATGGGGGGACCTTCTTGGGAGTAAAAGCAGATCCAGAGTTTTGTTTTTTGGGTTTTTTAAAAAAGATTTTATTTTTCCTTTTCTCCCCAAAGCCCCTGGTACATAGTTGTGTATTTTTAGTTGTGGCATGTGGGACGCCACTTCAGCACGGCCCAACAAGTGGCACCATGTCCATGCCCAGGATCCGGACTGGTGAAACCCTGGGCCACCAAAGTGGAGCACATGAACTTAACCACTTGGCCATAGGGATGGCCCCTAGATCCAGAGTTTTAACAACAAAAAAACCAATATACCTAGACAACCCCAACTCTCTCATTCTCAGTAAATAGACCTCTACTGTCATTCATTCACGGCCTGCAGGCCATGGCATGAGCGCTCTGCTCTGTGGAAGAGAAGGATGGCCAGCAGGTCTTGGTGCAGGCTTATGGGGACGGTTTTTGGGAAAGCTAGCTCTTTGAAGTCAAGCTGCATGGCCATTCACACCACAGGGAGTGGGAAAGCTATCCTGGCATTTGGAAAAACAGAACCAGGAGATGGATTTGATGGTTCTGCCATCAGGAGGAGCAGAAGCCAGCAATGAACATGGCTGGAAGCCTGTGCATTGGCAGCAAAGTCACCAAGCCACAGAGCTCTCACTGTGAGCCCCACTGCACAAGAATGTTTGGGACAAAAGGAGGTAGGTGCTTGGGGCATTTGTGTCAACTTGGGGAGCTGAGACAAACATGCCCCAATCACAGAGCTCCCTGGAAATTGTGCAGACAACAGTGGAAAGGAGGTCTTGCCCAAGAGGCCCTGAACCTCACAGTGAAGATGTGCAGGAAGGAACATCTTTCCATTTGAGGGCTGTTTGCAATATACAAAATGTCATAGGTCCTTGTTTATTCCTCTTGTCCTAGGATAACAGCATCCCCTTTCACTCTCAAAAGTATCTTAAATTGATGAAAAATCATATGGTGACCCGAGTCACAGGGCCCTTTATAACATGCTTTCCCAAGGGCCATAATTTAAAATACCATCTTTGAGCACAATCTCTTGTCTCTGCCAAGGATGACAAATAGCTGGCACACCAGTCCCCTTTCCACTCCCATGCCCGTGACAGACATTGTTAATGGATCACAGCTCTCTTTCCCATCAATCCTAGCCAAAGCCATAGAATCTTCTCAAAACAATTCTCCAGACAGCCAAGAAAACGAGCTGACTCATGAGGTGATCCTGATTTACCCTCACTGGTCCATATCTCATCTGTTCAGGAAGCCACTCAAGAGGGCTTCAACTTCCTGAGACCATGAAGACAAAGCCATAAAAGCCTTGCGCTGGCTGCACCTAGGCATTTGTCCTGGCCAAAGCCAAGGCTATTCTCTTATTTCTTTGGGGATTGGCAGTGACTCCTGCCCAGGACGCCCGGAATCCAACCAACAGTCCCTAACTTCCAAGCAGACCAAACGAGCCAGAGCCCCACAGTTCTATTTAGAGCCCCATACTTGGTGGCTTATGCTGCTCTGGGAGACAATCTATGTGGTGGCTTGCTATAATGCTAGGCCTTCCGCTTGGCTTTATGGATAAAGTTTCACTACTTTTTGTTTTTCCTCCCAGATTTTGGCTATCGTAGAAGGCATAACTCAGACAAATTCTGCTGAAATTGTACGTGCTGCTTCCTAAACAGACCCTTTAGTTCTTGATAATAGAAAAAATTCATTTACATAGGTAAAGGAACAGCTTACTACAAAGTGTACGATGAACACTGAACATTTTCACTAAGACAGGACATGGAGACGTAAGGGTAACTTGAAACAGAAGAAATCTGACCTTACAAGAACTCCTCCCCTCCAAAGAGGGGAAGGCTCTAAAGCAGGAAGCCTAAAAGGCTATGGTGCACTTCTCCAGGAATGGACGAGACTCTAATGAGCGTGGTAGTGTGGCAAGGTGAGAGGTAGGTGTGCAGAGGGAAAGGGTGAGTGAAGGTGGCTCGGGCTGCATGTTTAGTGAGACCTGAAAAAGCCTCTCTCAGGTGGTGTGTGAGAGCTTCCTGGAGGAGGGAGACTTCTAAGATCTGCTAGAATCCATTTATTTTTCCCAGCAAATATTTATTGAGCACCTACTGTGTATCAGGCACTCTTCTAGATGGTGGGAGTAAAACAATGAACAAAACACACAGAGATAAAAGTTTCTCTCTCTCCATCTCCATCTCCATCTCTCTCTTGCCACACACACACACACACACACACACACACACACACACGTATAGTGTTTTCTAGGTTTTTTTTAACTTTTAATTTTTTTTTTTAGGAAGATTAGCCCTGAGCTAGCATCTGTTGCCAATCCTCCTCTTTTTGCTGAAGAAGACTGGCCCCGAGCTAACATCCATGCCCATCTTTCTCTACTTTTTTTAATAAAAAAAAGTGGGATGCCTGCCAGAGCATGGCTTGACAAGTAATGCGTAGGTCTGCACCCAGGATCCGAACAAGAGAACCCCAGACCGCTGAAGCGTAACACGCAAACTTAACTACTGCACCACCATGCCAGCCCCAGATATAGTGTTTTTATTTGAATGGTGGGATTATTGGTCTTTATTCCCCTTTTGGTCCATTCATTTTTCTGATTTTTTTTTTTTGCAATAAACATGAACTTATTAATATGAAAAGTATTGCTTAAAAATTAAATATCAAAAAGAAGGTACTAAGGGGCTGGTCCAGCAGCGTAGTGGTTAAGTTTGTGCACTCTGCTTCGGTGGCTTGGGCTTTGCAGGTTCGGATCCCAGGCACAGACCTAGCACCGCTCGTCAGGCCACACTGTGGTGGTATCCTACGTAAAACAGAGGAAGATTGGCACAGATGTTAGCTCAGCAACAATCTTCCTCAAGCAAAAAGAAGAAGACTAGCAACAGATGTTAGCTCAGGCCAATCTTCCTCACAAAAAAAAGAAGGTACTAAGCACAAGCAGCAGAGACACAAGGCAATGGGCATCCAAGGGGCACTCAGTATCTGTTCATTTGAATTATGAAGGTGAAGACAAGGGCAATCAAGTTACCTGGAGCGTCTCTCCCCCACCCTACTCTCTCTCTTGACCTTGTGAGGCCTCAGCCATGCAGACTCATGGCAGGAGTACCCAAGGTAGGGAGGGAGCCAGGAGCAGAAATGACCTCCACTAACACGGAGCTTCTTCCCCTGCTAGGAGGAGGATTTTTTAGCACTATTAAGCTTTTGTGTAAGTTCTCTAAAATCCTCTAGAATAATTTGAATATATCCTTAGCCTCAACAATTATACATAC
The DNA here is from genome assembly GCF_041296265.1 of Equus caballus. Classification (NCBI taxonomy): domain Eukaryota; kingdom Metazoa; phylum Chordata; class Mammalia; order Perissodactyla; family Equidae; genus Equus; species Equus caballus. The sequence goes on from NC_091704.1 coordinate 47,283,889, forward strand.
AAAAAAAAGAAGAAAGAGAATATAGTGTTTTTACAATAAGATTCTTTCCTATTCAAACTACAAAGGAGAAAAATCTTCTTCTGCTGCTTCTTTTTAATTGTTTTTTAGAATTAGAATCATGATAATACTGGAGAAGAGAATAAATGTCAAAAGAAAAAAGATTATATGACTCATTCAAATGATATCAATATCAAAAGGCGCTCTTTAAGCAAGTCATTTTCTCTCCTTTTTAATTTTAAAGTGAATTAAGACCCTCCCTTGGACACCAGCTGTGACAGAAAGGACATTTTTTGCCTAATAAGGATGTGGCAGACCCACTCCTGATCCTCCTCTGTTAGTGGCTGGTAAACATGGGTGAGGCAAGTCCTGCTCTGGTTTTGAAAGAAACCAAACTAACAACTGCCCAAATCTCAAGGAACTGATATAATTTCAGTACATGAGTGTGATTTAGAAATGGAAACCACTGTAGAGCAGGGTTAAGCCAACAACCACCCATAGCCCTCAGAAGGACCATGCTTTATGGTTCAATTGTGGCAAGAAACAAAATTCCACCTATAAACTCTTTAGACAGTAACTACCTCAGAAAATTCCAGACAAACCCATTCCATGGACTTTGGAGGCCAGCCCTGTATAATGCTGTTACCATATGAGTAAGAGGTTGCTTGTGCTTTGGGGTTATAAAATAGTCACAATTAAAGGGAAAAAATTCAAAGACTAGGACAGGAAAACTGCACATTTGATGCCACCTCAGCCACCTACCTGAGCCTAGAAATATTGATTTCATTCTCTCACCCACCAACCTCTCCAAATGCAAAGTCACTGTCTGGGTTAGCAAACTATACCTCGTGTACTTCCATTTTCTTCCATGGGGTTTGTTTCCTCCATTTCTTCAGTATCAGAGGCACCAATTGATGAGGATCAAGGCTGCCCCCGGGAGAGGAGCCCAAGGCGTCCTGCCCTACATACCAATCTATATCATCCTCTTGGATGTCCTGACCTGATCCAATCTGATTCTTATCCAAAGTTATAGGACCACCCAATAACCAGACCCCACCTACACTGATACCATTTTAATGACTTTTTTAACATAATCTTTCCTTTGTCCTGTAAAGGGATAACTCATATATTTATGCCTTAAATTTAGCCCTACCCTCAACCCATGTTTGCAGCTCTTACTGCTCATGGGTCCTGTCCTCATGCTACTCCATGCTATTCTCTGAATAAAGACATTACTACCAGACCTTGAGATTCCAAGAAATCTTTCTTTCGACTCCTCAGCTCACCGAGCCCGCATCACCAATCTCCTAGCTGAGAATCCAACAGAGAGTGGGCACTCTATGAGTTGGTTGCCGGGGATGGATGGATAAGTGAATGGATGGACAGATAGATGAATCAAGAGACAGGTAATGTCACTACTATGAGAGATTTGTCCTATAAGAACCTGGATGCCGCTGGCATCAGCAATAACTTCAGCTATTCCTTCCATGAGCAATTTATTATCTGTAATATGCTAGGCATTGTGCAGGATACAGGAACAGAAAAATAAGGGAGTTCATACTCTAGGTGAAGAGAAAAGACAAGCAACAAGTAGGAGTAGAATATAATCAAGTATCAAACTATGTTATACAGACTCACAGGAAGTCAAGATCATGGACGACATGGCAAAACTCACCAATGGGAAGAGAGTACTAATATTATTCACACAACATTCTTCCATCATTTCAAAGGGAAGGATGAACTGGCTAACCTAAAAGAATATTTGGAAGAGTTTCTAAATTTGTTTAGAAGCCCACTTTTTCATCCAGAACTACCAAATAACATACAGCAGAGAAGTTACTAGAGAGAGATAGATAGATAAGTAAAAGAAACACTAACCATTATTTGATTTGCATCTTCTAGCAGAAGTTGATAAGTCAAATGCTTTTAGTGACCAAGCAGGAAAATGCTCAAACATCTATGTGTGGCAGGCACTGTTCTCTGTGTTTCACATGCATTTTTCCACTTACTCCTAGCCACAATCCTCCGAGAAGATACAAATATTATCCCACTTAGACGAAAAAACAGACCCCAGCAAGTTAAGGCTTTGCAAGTTTACCAGGTTGGCCAAAATCACACAAGCAGCAAAGGGTAGAGCAGAGACATGGAGTAGGAAGTTCTGCCTTCGAAGGCGTAGTGCTTTGGTATGACTCCTCACCCCTGCCATGGAGGGATGGAAGTCAGTGTGGGGCATGGTGGGTGCCAAGGCCTGGGCTCCCATGACAGTGAACAGTCACTACCGAGCTCTAGCAGATTGATGGTAAGCCAGAATGCCAGAGCCCAGAGAAGTAACAAAAAAACCCCACACTTCAAAATGTGAAATCTCTTGATTTTTAAATATTGACAACAAACTCAATCTTTAAAAAATGAAAAATAACCACTCTGCAAACCCAACAAAACCATGTGTGACGAGCTTCAGCCCACGTTCCTCCAGTGGGCAACCTCTGCCTTACACATTGCCAAAGCTCATTTCACTTATGCAGTTTCACTTTTCACAATAACCCTGCGAAGGAAGTATTAGTTCTGATGCATGGATGACGAATCCAAGAAGGCTGAGAGAGGATGAAAGACTTTCCTGCAAATGTGCCTGGTCACAAGCAAGGGCCTAGACTCAACGTCTGAGCCCTCGATGAACAAAGCTGGGGTCCCTTGAGCTCTACCTCACTGATCAGAGCTCTCCACTCTGCAGTTTGCCGGAAAGAAAGCTGTCTCTTGATTTACGGGTTGTTCTCTTTTCCTTATGAAAATGTAACCATCCTTAGGCAGAGTCATGGGTTAAGTATTTACTGGTCAATGCAGCTTGCTTTTAATAAATATGCGTCTGAAGGAAAGAACCAGATCCTATCCAAAGGGCAGTTTTCCTTGTGGGAGAGTTGCAGTCAGCATGAGATCAGGCGTTGGGGTGGGTAGCACTATGAGAGAGAGCAAAGACCAGGGAAGCAGACGCACAAGCATCGGTCTGCTTCATAGCTTTGCCTAGAATGGCACTGGTGGATCCACTCCTCTCCTGAGACACTCAGCAATGAGAAGAACTTGGACTGCCTAATGGTTTCCCCAAGGCTCTCAGGTAGGAAGAGTGAGAAGTTTGGGTGGGAACTCCAGCATTCTGACTCCAAGTTCAGCTTTCTCTTTTATTTCACCTGCAGCCAGCCTCCTGTTTACCACAAGAGACTAAAACTCAGAGCTGCCCTGGCTTTGTAGGTCCCAGTTCAAATTCACTATGGAGCTATGGATGCCTATGTAACACGACCTCTAAGAGAATTCTCAGGAAGAGCCTTTCGTAAAAAAATAAAATATGGGGGGGGGGGGGCTGGCTCCGTGGCCGAGTGGTGAAGTTCGCGCCCTCTGCTGCAGGCGGCCCAGTGTTTCGTTGGTTCGAATCCTGGGCGCAGACATGGCACTGCTCATCAAACCACGCTGAGGCAGCGTCCCACATGCCACAACTAGAAGGACCCACAACAAAGAATATACAACTATGTACCAGGGGGCTTTGAGGAGAAAAAGGAAAAAAATAAAATCTTAAAAAAAAAAAAATAAATAAAATAAAATAAAATAAAATATGGGGCTGGCCCAGTGGCCTAGTGGTTAAGTTCACACGCTCTGCTTTAGCAGCCCAGGGTTTGCCAGTTCAGATCCTGGGCGCAGACCTACACACCACTCATCAAGCCACACTGTGGCGGCATCCCACATACAAGAACCAGAAGGACTTATAACTAGAATATACAACTATGCACTGGGGCTTTGGGGAGGGGGAAAAAAAGAATTAAAAAATAAAATAAATCCTGACTCTTAACTGAATCAATTTTCATTGCAAAAAAATGGAGAAAATAAAGAAGTGCATAAAGAAAGCAGTTACTCACAATCTCACCAATCAGAGACCACCACAATTTTGGATCCCTTCTTCAATCTTTTTCCAAAGCGTGTGTGTGCATGTGCATACCCATGTAGTATTTTGTACTTAATTGAGGTCATACTCTATATGCCATTTTTAAGCTTGTATTTTCACTTGTCATACCTTAAACATTTTGCCACATCATCATAATTCTTCAAAGACTGACATTTCAATAACTGCATAATACTATGACAAACAGATCGCCATAATTTATTTTACTAATTCTATTGTTGGAAATGTAGGTTATGGCTCATTTTTTTGCTATCATAAATGATGCTCTGATGAACACAAAATTGTCTCTATTTCCAATTAGTTCATCAAAAGGTATTTATAAAAAGGCAATTATGGGGTGACGGGACACACATTTTGAGGCTCTTACAAAGATTGTCAACATGCTTTCCAAAAACATTGTGGCAATTTATGTTAAAACTGTATGACTTAAAAAAATCTTTGCCCCTTAGTCTTCCTTAACTTCAGAAAGGACTGCTTTTCTGGAAATATGAGGTCCCCTCCCCTGGTATACCACCAAATAATACTGACGCCGTAACTACAGCTGCGTCCTTCCCAGCAAGGCTATTTCATTTCACTTCATTTCTGACCAGCAAGTGAGCATCTAACACCTGCTCAAAGAGGCAAAAATGCACTTTATTGTTTTTAAAAGGTGTTTGTAGTGAAGTCCCGTGAAAAGGCAGAACCTATCCCAATCTCAGAAATCAAGATGCAGAGGCCTTAAGGAGAAGCGTTCCCTCTGAAATGGCTGCGGCGGTTTAGAGCTGTGTGGCCAGAGTGCCCATTAGCTGTTTGTCAGGAATATTTTTAGAAAGTGCAGAACGAGACTGTGAGACCCAGTGCTACAGTGTCACCCTCTCGCCAGGAATCCGCCCGCAGCCTTCGGAAGCCTGCTGCCAGCCTGGAATCGGCGGTGCTCCCTGCCCTGACAGACTCAGCACACACGACACGCCCCCCACAGTGCGAAGGGCACAGCCAAGCAAGGACACACAGCTGCCCAAAGCTCTCTCCAAGGATCATCAAGATTTTCATTTCCTGCAGGTACAGAATTTCTGTTATCAGACTGTGCAGACGTGAGAAAGTTTGAGGTTAAAGCCAAAGACCCCATCTGTGGCGAGGTGGACTGCTATTTCTCAGATCTGCGAAAGGAAATGATTCTGGGGAAAAATCCTGTGATCTAAATACACTGTAGATTTCATACCTTGCAGTCTCTCCAACATTCCCCAAATGTCATTGCCATTGCTGTTCTTCACGTCTGCAGTCTTCCATAGTGAATGAAGCTTGTACTTAGGACCAGGCAGAACTGAGTGACCCTAAGCAAGTTAATTAACCTCTCTGAGCCTCAGTTTCCTCATCAGAAAAGTGGGGCCAATAGTAAGGTCTGCCTCATAGGGGTCTTGTAGGAATTTAACAAAATAATCCATATAAAGCACTCAGCAGAACACCTGCCCTGTGAAACGCTCTCAGTAAGTGCTAATTTTAATACCAGTGGTCGTGGTATCATTCAAAAGCAGATTTACCCAGCTATAAATTATTGGCACATTTTACTTCTGGAAACCACTGTTCACTAGCCTCCCCACCAGAGGAAGGAAAAAAAAGAAACAAAACCTAAAGGGTCACATTTGCATTATTTTAGCCACTCCTGCAAGCCACATAATGGGAGGAGGAATTTGTAACAACTGCTAAAAATGAAATGATTAAATGAGCTGTGGCTATTCCTATCCCCATTTAGCATCTATCAGAGCCTATAAAGACACAAAAAGGATGTACATCTGTGTGAACTCTGTACAGTGTCAGGACTTTCCCCTGAGTCTGTTCTCCCCACTTCCAACAATAAGTAGGCCGTTCTGAAGGTTCCTGAAATGGTTGAGTCTCACCCGGTCCCAGGGGGTAAGTGGGCATACCTGCAGGTCAGGCAGCACCAGAGACCTAACCTTCCTCTGCCACTGACCAAGCAAGTCACTTCCCCTCTCCCATAAATTAAGGTGATTGAACTAGCACTCATCTCTAAACTTCTCATCAGCGACATGAGAGTATATGGTTCTATCCTCCTAAGCAATTTTAAGATCTAAAATATTTTTTCCTGCGGATCCTGTAAAAGTCTCTTCTTTTATAATGTAGTTGTTCACATCAGGGTGAGCAAATGAGTCAAAGAGGGTTGAAGGTCAAGTTGAAACAAGGTTCTATGGCTGCTGGTAGACCTGTGGGATTCAGTGCAAAAAACCTGGATCCAATTAGGTCAAGTTAACAGGTGTTTATTGAACAGCTACACACAGCCACACTGTAAGTGACTCCCATGCGATCCCGAGGTACCCACTTGCCCCGTATGGACTTCCAGGCAGAAAATGAGCAGTGAGAGGAAGACACGCCCAAAGCAAGGAAATCTATTCATTATTTTAATGATATTCTTGTGTTTACTTACAAAGTTATCATAAATCATTAACTGTTTTATTCAAGAATATTTTCCATCCAGTGAATTGCTGAAAATCTATATAGCGAAACACAAGATACTGTTAGAATCATCTCCATTTTCGATGATTCTGATTTAGTGCATTCTTCTGCCCGCCCCAGGTAGAACCACCTTAACAATTTTATCCTTAAAACTGCCACCTTAGAATTCCTCTGTGTACTTGTAGTTGGGATATTAAAATACAGAGTTTACATAAAATGGGGAATGGAAGGTCATTATTGGGCCCTTCTTCGTTATCTCCAGCAGTCTGGTAAGCTCCCGTCAAGCTATGTGCTCTCATCTCTTCTATTTCTGTCTTATAGATAGAACAGGGCGTCATGAGCCAAGTACTGAGAGTGGGAGGAAGCAGTGACCCTGTGACAGCACTAAGCACCCCCCAGGCCATCCCACACAAACACACCAGGCAAACCAGTGCGTGAGCTATGCCAACACAACTTCAGAACAAGTGCCCTTTAGCTCATCCCTCCAACCCAACAGTCACTTCTAAAGTCCCCCAATTTCTCTACCCCCAACCCCCACAATTTGGAGTTGCCACTGCCCTCACGGGGGCTTGCAGAGAGACTCAGTGCTGCAGTGGACAAAGTCAGATTTGGACAAGTCTAGCTAATGGTTCTGATTGGTTGAGAAACAAATCTGTTGCAATCAGTAGAACCCTTGGAGGCAGGGGATAGAAACTCAATCTGAAGAACAGAAGAAAAAAGGTAATTTATGGAGACATAAATGAACAGTCCATGGAGAATGAGGATAGTTCTCAACATGGCTGGATCCGTATATACTGTCACCAGGAATCTTGACTTTTCTGTCTTCTGTGCTAGCTTCATTTCCAGTTGATACTCCACACATGGTAGCAAAGACGGTCACCAGCAGCCAAAGCTTATGTCCTACCAGCTTAGAAACCCCAGCTGAGAAGCATGTGCCTCTTTCCCAGTTGTTCTAGCAAAAGTCCTGGGATGGATGCTCATTGTCTAACTTGGATCATGTGCTCATCACTTAACCAGCCTCTGAGTTATGTGCCGGCTCCTGGAGCCAGAGGGTGGGACAGACCACCCATGGCACATGGATTGAGAATGAGAAAGGGTGTGCTCCAAAGCAAGAGGGGAGAAAGGATGCCAGGAAGACAGAACCCAAGGATATCCCCAAACAGGAGGCTTAGCTGCCTGAATCATATTAAGCCCAGGATTTTTTATTTTCAGTTTGGTACATATGAAATACTATTTCATATTCTGTTAAATCACAGAGTTGTTCCCAGTCAAGAATAGGAACATAACCGGCACCTGAGAGCACCTCATGTCCTCCCTTCCAGGCACCACCCACGTAAAGGTAATCGATGCCCTGACTTCTAACACCATAGATACGTTTTGCCTGTTATACTTCATAGAAATGGCATTGTCTGGAAAGTACTCTTTTATGATTGTGCACTTTTCTGTATGTACATTATACTTCAACAAAGGGTTTATTTTAAAAGAAGAGCTGACCATGATATTTTCCCCACTCCATCAACACCATAAATTGTGTGACTTTCAAGGACTTTCTCAGCTTTTTCAGAAATGGCCTTCTCTCTAAGTGAAACAATCTCTTAGATAGCAAATTCTTTCAGCATCTGCTGTAAACCACAGGTGGCCAAGGTCACAGGCAGTGGGGCCCATGTGAGGGACTTGCCATACTCTTCAGCCTCCTACCTCCTTCTACACAGCCTCCCAGCCTGGGCTCTCGCCTCTTACAGGTGGGTGTTTGGGAAAACATCACCTTTTGCTGGTCTTTGCCTCTGGATGGCAGAGGTGAGCAGAGGACAGCTGTCAATCAAACAACAGTCTGCTAGCAAACCTTTGAAGGCTTGTGGGTAGAAGAAAGAGATGGCATCATTGGGTCTCTCCAGAACAGTGGTTCAGGAACCCTTTAAAAAGTAATGACAGTTACAGACTCTTCCCCAACCTCTCCACATGGAAGCTCATCTGTGGATAAACCCCAAGAGTCTGTGGATTCCAGCTGAAAAACCTCTTCATAGCTCAGACCTAGAGTAAACCAACAGTTGGCACTGGCCAAAAATGGACTGGCCAGCCTTGGGAGGGAGGGCACCTCTCTGCTCTAGAATGGCACATGCAAGGGATGGAGAGGCTTCGGGGGCTGGCCTGGTGGCACAGTGGTTAAGTTCCCACGTTCTGCTTTGGCAGCCCAGGGTTCACCGGTTCAGATCCTGGGTGCAGACATGGCACTGCTTGGCACGCTATGCTGTAGTAGGCGTCCCACATATAAAGTAGAGGAAGATGGGCATGGATGTTAGCTCAGGGCCAGTCTTCCTCAGCAAAAAGAGGAGGATTGGTGGCAGATGTTAGCTCAGGGCTAATCTTCCTCAAAAAAATTAAATAAATAAAAAAGGGATGGAGAGGCTTCCGTAAGATTCATTATAGACAGATTTCCTGGAATGGGTGAGATGATGGATTAAATGATCTTTAAGGTTCTTTCTGACACTCAGATTTCATGAGTCTAGCAAAGCACCTCTAATGGTCCTAACAGCAGATGAAGAGCTAAACTATCAAAACCAATGCTGATTCCTCAAAAAGTTAAACACAGAATTACCATATGACCGAATAATTTCACTCCTAAGTATATACCCAAAAGAACTGAAAACAAGTATTCAATCAAATACTTGTAGATGAACGTTCATAGCAGCACTATTCACAACAGCCAAAAGGTGGAAACAACTCAATAGATGAATAGATAAACAAAATGTGGTATATCCATGTAACAGAATATTATTCAGCCATAAAAAGGAATGAAGTTCTAATATATGCTACAACATGGATGAACCTCAAAAACATGGTAAGTGGAAGAAGCCAGATACAAAAGGCCACATATTCAATGATCCCATTATAGGAACTATCCAGAATAGGTGAATCCACAGAGAGAGAGTAGATCAGTGGTTTCCAGGGGCTGGTGGGAGGGGTAAATGGGGAGTAACTGCTTAATGGGTACAGAATCTCCTTCCAGGAGTGATGAAAATGTTTTGGAACTAGACAGAGTGATGGTTGCACAACATTATGAATGCACTAAATGCCAGTGAATTTTAATTTTATGTTCTGTGAATTTTATCTTAATAAAAAATAAATAAAACCAATGCTGAGTGAGCATGCTCTGTTTTGCTTTGGGCACCCAGGTTGCCCAGCAAATAGGGGGGCCCTATCATTGTGGGCCTCTTAACCAGACATGCCCAAGCCATAGTCAATTCCTGGATTTGTAAATTTTAAACTAAAGCAAAAAAAAAAAAAAAAAAAAAACAATAACTACATCAACCAAAACACTAGCCACCCTGAAAAGGCTCTTTGGCTTCTAAGACCCAACCTCCAGACTGGACACAGGAGAGGCAGATGGAAACCATCCACCTGCAAGTCAGAAGGCCAACCCTTAGAAGCTTGAAAACACCTTGGAAGCTCAAACAGAGGCTGGAGTAGTGTTTTCCCTTAAACTCAAAATAAAGCAAAGGAATTCCCTCTAGACCTAGGATGATACACACAACCTCAGGAAGACACAACAGCATTCAAAGGCCTCCACATCAACTATCTCATGGCAGATCCAGCAATTGGCCTGGTCATGAGAATCATCACCTAACTATCCATCTCATCGTCCCTTTAAACAAAGCTTCTTTCCCTTTGAGAGCAAGAACGCGTCAATGTAACCCAGATAACCCTAAGCCATCCTCAGATTTTAAAATGTTATACAATGTAAGTAATTTCATGCTCTATCCCATGACAAAGCTAGTGATTCCTCATTTGGGGGCTCATTCTGGGATACTCCCGAAAACACTGATTCTCAGGGGCTATTGTATGGGAGGACCCTTTGGCCGTTTACCAGCTAGAGATTTCTCCCCCATCCTGACCCCAACTCCCCTTCACTCACTCACACACACACATACACACACACATACACCCCTACTGCTGACTTGATTTCCTGGAGAGTAGTTAATTCTTCCTTGGCTGAATTGTCCTCCTTATGACAGAGGGGAGGGCTGACCCTCTCGTGTGACCCAGCTGAACAGAGATGCACTTCGTGTCAGAATCATGTGCACCTGCCACTCACAGGTGATACAATTAAGCCCTGCAGAAAGAGGGAAAGACATGTGCACATAGTGCCAATACTACCAAGCACTCTTGTCAAAACAGCTGCTCCTCACGGTGTCTACAATTAGAGGGCAACGAGAAATAATTCATCCCCAGAGTTATAAGACAGAATTTTTATTCCTTAAGAGGCTTAAAGAGTTTTTACTCCTCCCCAACTAAATCTTGCTAAAAGTGTATAGGAGTGAGGAAAAAATCAAACAGCAAATATTTATTAAGTATCAACTCCTTGTATGACACTCGAGACAGGAAGAGGTACAAGATACACTCTTTGTCCTCTTAGACTGTATGATTGCTTTGGGTGGAGAAGCCTCGTGTATGAAAAACAGATATCCCTGCTCTGTAAAAAGAACTCTCGCGTGAAAAAAGATTGTTCTTAAGGTGGGGGATGGATGAAAACAGCTGAGGACAGACCTCAAAAGCCTAATCTCACATTCCTTCCAGTGTAGTAGAAAAAGCAGTCCTTGAAAGGAGAATAATCTGAGTTCAAATACTGTCCCCATCCTATACGGGCTGTGTAACCTTCACGAGATCCTAAACCTTTTCAAATCTCACTTTTCCCATCTGTAAAATGGGCCTCCTGCCACCTATTTTGTAGGGTGGTTGTGAGCATCAAATGAGATATAAAGTTAATAGACCATAGAAGATGTGCATTATATAATAGCTATAATGTAAAAACCGTATGACAGAGAAATTAGCCAACAATAATTCATAAAAATAGCTATGAATTGGAAGCTGAGTATGTATACTACATGCACTATCTCACTCAATCCTCCCAACAGCCCTGCTATTAGTCATTTTATAAATAAAGTTTAATTTCATGGGCATTGCATTTGTTAAGGCAAACTTATCTTTGCAACCAAGAAGCATGTAAATGTTGGCATTTTCCTAGGCTGGATAGAAGCTACTAAGAAGCATTGAATCAGGTGTGGACAACTATCGTCTTTGCCCAACCACCATGAGCACTTGCCAGGGCCGTCCAAATATAACTGCCAAGTCAAGTGACTTGCATAGCACGTGTGTGTTTTGTATTCAGCTTAAAGTACACTCCTCCTCAGAATCTTTTCTCCATCCCATTTATTGGACAATTACTTCCCTCAGAACAGTGGTTCTCAAAAAGGGGAAGAGATTTTGCCCCCAGGGGACATTTGGCAATGTCGGGAGACATACTTGGTTTTCACAAGTTGTGTGTGTGTGTGTGTGTGTGTGTGTGTGTGTGTGTGGTTGTGCTACTGGCATCTAGTGGATAGAGGCCAGAGGACGCTGCTAAGCCTCCTATAATGTCCAGGACAGTCCCCCTCCCCCAAAACAAAAAATTATCCCACCCAAGATGTCCAGTAGTGCTGCGGTTGAGAAACTCTGCCTGAGGGGCAGAGAGGGAATCTGAGATTCCTTGTAACTATAGCACATGCCCATAGGTGGTCAAAGACCGGTTCCTGGCTGACCTTATAGCAAGAGTCCAGCTTCATCGGGTGCAGGATTGCATATTTACCACAGGAGACAGCACTGGAGCCAAGAAGAATTTCAATCAACCTCACTCTCAGAGAAGCCCAAATGACATCTCACCAAAATGAAGAAACACAGCCCAAGTCAAGGCTATCGACTATCAAATCAACGCCAATTCTTTGCTAGGAAGTTCTCACTTGGCTCCTTACTATTGAACAGGGGACATTTTTGTCCAAACTTGTGCTCTGGACTGTAGCTGAGTGTGCAAGGCCAAGCCTTATATAGGATAGTCATCCTGAGGTCCAGGCCCTTACCTGCCCTGCACACCTGTGATTTAAAGGGGTCCTTCCTGATTCATTGGAGGGTACAGGAACTTTGTCTAGTCAACTGTTTTGATCTGGTTCTCTCTTCTTCAAATCTTCCCTCCTCATTCTTAATGATACCTACACATGCTGGGCAAAATCCTACTACTACACACTAACAGTTGGCAACAGGCATGCGCAGACAGCATCGCCAAGGCCCTGTAAGATAGCCTAGAGCAGGGACCTCTGCTCACATTCTGTAGTTGAGGGAAGGGAAGCTCAGGAGAGAGTGAATTTCCCAAAGTCACACAGCGAGGAGCTCCAAAGCAGGTAGGTCTCCAAAGCCAAGCTGTCTCAGGTTCAGCACTCGTTCCACCCCATGACACATCTGCAAGGGAGGCCCGTGGGTGCCAATTTTATCGTCTAATACTCAGGCAGTAGGGAGCAGAGACCTGTGAGAGGGGCCGGTCTTACTAAGACGTGGGAGGGTGAAACGTAGGTCATCCATACTTGGCTGCCATGGCTGAGCATGAGGTAGGAGAAGCACGGAGTCTGGGAATCCCCCAGCGTCTGCTGCAGGCAGTGGGGACAAGTGTGCAAAGTGAGACTGATGGCAGCCTCCCAGGAGTGGAGAGAGCGCTCCTCCAGGGCGGAGCAGGAAGGGCTCTGGCAGGGGGCTGGAAGGTCCTAGATGGCTTCATTCCTTCCTAAAACATTTACTGAGCGCGCTGAGCCAGATGCTGTGGATACAGAGCGAACAGGCAGGTAAGACCACCACCTCCTCAGAACTTAGACTCTAGAAGGACAGCTAGATGATAAGCAAACCAAAAAAATATAGATTATTGAGTTAAGTGGTAGAAAAGAAATAAACAGGAAGCAGTAATAAGAAAATACTGGGTTAGGGAAACACTATTTAGATAAAAGATGAGGAAAATGCAAGTGGAGTGACAATTTAGGCCAATACTTAAAAGATAAGAAGACCCCATCTCCCTAGAGGGGAGAGGGTGGGAGGGCATGGGGGTAGGGGCATGCTCTCTGTCCAGGCGGCGGGCAAGGGTCCCCAGTCAGGAACCTAAGGGCATGCATGAAGAATGACCACTGTGGCTGGCTGACGGCAGGAGGGAGGAGAGTGCGTGCAGTGTGGCCTGGGGCTGCCTCATGCAAGGCCTTGGATTTTATCCAAGAGCAATGGGAAGTCATCAGTGGAAAGCTCTGTGCAACAGAGAGACATTCCTGTCTTGAAATACCATTTGGCTACAGTGGGAAGAATGGACCAAAGACCAATACTGGGGGCACAGCACTGGTCAGGAAGCCTTTGTCCAGGCATGAGATGAATGTGTCTTGCTTGGGGATGGTGGCAGTGCCCCTGGGAACAAGGAGACACATTCGCGATGAATATGGGGGTAGAGCCAACGGGACTTGCCGATGGAAGGTTGTGGAGTGAGAGAGGGAGGAAGGAAGGCTGGCGGCTGTTACCGAGTGACACCACTCATCCAGACGGGAAAATGCAGGAGAGAAACAGATTTGGGGGAGAACAGCCCTGCATTCCAACTCTCTAAACCAACCTCAGCCTTAAAAATACACTCATTCTTAGCCTCCACATTATTAATACATATTTATTGACCAAAAACAGCATTAAGGCACTGCTAAGTCTCACTTTTTAAGAAATCTAAGATATGCAAAGTGGAAAAAACCTGCAAAGCAGTAGGTGTAATTTGGTTGCATTTGAGATTTTTAAAAAGATAATATATAAATACATAAATGCTAATTATCAAGGGACTTGCACTTTCCACTTTATACTTTCCTAATAAGATTTTTTTTAAAGGAAAATACAGTTACTCCTTAGAGTAACTTAGAAGGCCCCTCTGAAAATGCCCCATATACTTCCTACTAGAAGCCATAACTTATAAGGACATTAGGGAGCAGAGTTGGGAGGGAAAAGGACACAAGCCAACTTGATTATGCAGACAGCCCCATGCAGGATGCCCTGAGCACTTTCCAGTCAGCTTTCACACGAGTCCACCACTAATGCATTCAGATTCCAATCTGCCTTTTCTTCTTGCTTCATCAGTTCCCATTTTTAAAATCTGGCACACTCACTGTGGTGGCATGTTTAAAGTCAGACAGTAAGGGTCCTTGTTCTTATTTCTCTCCAAGCTGCCCTCCTTTTGCTCCATCCATCAAGATGAGCTCAGTCATCAATCTCTTCCTCCAGGAAGCCTTCCTTGACCACCTCAGAGTGTTAACAATTCCTTTTCTGGTCTCCATCATGCCATAAGCATGTCTTACATATAGCGCTTGTCCTACTAATTTTTGAATATTCATCTATTTCCTCCATTAGACTGGGAGCTTAGAGAGGACACCCGCCATGCTTTTTGTCTACCCAATGCCTTTGGACACCTTTCCTGTGTTTGTAGAATTTTCTATCTCATGATTCCATACATCTTTAATGTAGAAGGCAGAAATTTGCTTTCCCAGCTTCCCTTGCCGGCTAGAGTACAGGATGTGACCTGGGCTCTGTCAATCAGATATCAGAGGCATCAAGTGGTGGTTGCCTTGTGGAAGCCATTTTGGCAAAGGGGGCTGCAGACATCCAACTTTCAGAGACAGTAGCAGAAGAAAATGTTAAAGTAATGTCTTATGCTCAATGTCAAGCATTGATGCCAATGCACCAATAGAGGCAGAAGGGTCTCCACTGGAGCAGTGCATTGCCCAGATCGGTTGCTTTGCTTCCAAGCCAGTTCTGCCGCTGCAGGAGCTTCTTTAATAAATTACTTCTCTGCTTAAACCAGCTTGAGAGGATTCTGTTGTTTGTGACCAAAATTCTTCGCTCATAACTGAGGTCCTCAAGGCAGGGATAGAATCTCATTCATTCCTCTATCATTACTGTCTAACAAAGTGCTATGCACATCCCCTATCTACCTACCATATTGAATTTAAACAAGAATACTGACTTAAGCATTACTGAAGGTGCTCAATCTATTATGTTGAATAAACAAAAAACGGATGGAGAAGCCAGAGCGCAAATGGTTAGCCTCTCAAGTCCCCTTTCTTTCAGGGATCATTAAAAAGCTATTTGTTCTCTAAGACTTCTGACTAATTAGAGAAGACACACAGGAATGTTGCTTCCCATCGTGATTCTCAAACTATGTTCCTCTGGAATATTGGTGACGCTTCCATGGTTAAAACTGAATAACGGAGTTTTTCCAAATACATACAGAATACGTATTTAGTACACGGGATTTTGTCAGTTTCAAGTTTTTACTCAGAAAGTTTTTAAAACTCTGGCACCTGCTACTGTTTCGTCAGCAAGTGCAGTGGATGAAAAAATAATTGAGCAAGTAAGCAAATATTATAGCAAAAAGTCAAAACCGCTAGTCAGCTCAAAAAGGTTAGTTCAGCAATTTTTCCTCTTTCCGTGCCTGTTTTGCTCACGGGGATTTTAGATGGCATACCTCATGCAGATCCTCTTTTTAGCTAGTAAAGTTGTTCTTAGCTCATAATGGGATCCAATGATTCAACATTTTACTGAATGGACACCATTGACTTACAAATTTTTGGCCACCTGAACATTTTTGAGAACGGCAGTTCTGGGTTCTACCATCGAGCTATCCTTCTGCTAGGGGCTGAATTCTGTCCTCAAATTCGTTTGCTGAAGCCCTACCTCCTAGTACCTCAGAATGTCACTGTATTTGGAGATAGGAGCTTTAAAGAGGCGATTTAGTTAAAATGAGGCCATTATGTTGAGCCCTAAGCCAGTATGTCTGGTGTCCTAATCAGAAGAGGAAATTTGGACACACAAAGAGATACCAGGGCCATGCATGCAGAGGGAGAAGACTGTGTGAGGACACAGAGAGAAAGCAGTCATCTGCAAGCCAAGGAGAAGCGGCTCAGGAGAAACCAAACCTGCCGCCATATTGATCTTGAACCACGAGAATCTAGAACTATGAGAAAACAAATTTCTGATGTTTAAGCTACCCAGTCTATTATCTTGTCATGGCAGCCCTAACAAACACACCTTCCTTTTAGCTTCCTAGCCTCAAATCAGAGCTTTCACACACACACACGGAACCTGAAGTGGAGCTTCTGGCTGACAAATCTTCCTCTCCCAGGCCCTTTTCCTGCCTCAGTTTGTTCTCTGCACCCCGGGCTGGGAAGATGGGGCAACAAATTATGATTGTCCTCTGAGATACACACATGGATATCTTCTATGAACCAATAGATTCCTGACTCACCATCACCATTAGAAAGTCATCCTTTTATCCTATGGATTTGCCCTCCTTCCCACGCTCTTTATGGCACAAATACCATCCAGAGGAGTGACCTTTAAATTCCACTAACGTGACTGAGTTATACAGAGGAGCTGACAGCACAGTCAGCCCACACCAGGCCCCGCTGGAAGGCCCCGAGGGGAAGAGACACACACAGAGGAGGTGGGAGGGGCCTGGGACAAACTGTCTACCTCAAAATTGTCTCTGGCCTTGTGCTGGCTCCAGGCCCCTGCCAGAGACAGTGGTTTCTAGGCATAAGAAAGCATTTCAAAAGGGACTCTCTGGGTGGTTAAGCCCCTGGTGGGTGGAGGTCTCCTGCCTTATCCCGCCAGGCGCCCCTCCCGCACTGTTCCCCTCCCAGATGTCCACCAGTGGCTGGTGTGCAGCTGCTCTGAATTAGCGCTCAGGGCTCTGCTGTGTAACAGAGGACAAAGGGGAATGGGGGCGTCCACCCGTCTCTGACTCTAAGCGGGCCTTTAGGAGGGGCTGAGGGAAAGTTGGGAGGCAGTGGTTTCCTTCAGTGAAGCCACGTGGCATCTCTTTGCAATCAGTAGAGATGGAGAAGAAGGGACAAACGCAGTGATAGCTTTAGAAGATCAAACAAGCAGAAGAAGATGGCTGGGGGGTTAAGGAGTATGGAGGTGGGGACAGGGAGGAGCCAGGATCACTCAAGTCCTGGGTTAAACGGGGCGGGGGGCAGGGGGGTAGACCATGTTGTCATTGTCTGGCAGCACGGACTCTAGGAGAAGTAGGTTTGGAGATGACTGTAGCTTTTACTATGGCAAGTATCATGTTATAATAAATATATTCATGTGTCTCCTTCTCCAACTAGACTGTATACTCTTGAGGGCAGAGACAGCATTTTAGGCACTTCTATATACTCCAGGCACGAGCGTGGAGCATTCATTCAGCACTTTCGTAACAAACATTAATTGAGGGCCCACCATGTGTCCAGGCAGGACTGGCTCAAGAACAGCACTAGGTCTACAATTGCAAAGCCCAGGCACACAGCTGGCCCTCAAAACAGATTTACTGTCTTTTGGGTAAATATTTTAAAGGATGGTGCATTAACTATATTTTCTTATTTTCTGTATTCTTGAAGCTTTGGCATCTGGGGCCTTGCTGACTTGAGAGAAACTGCCCCTCTCAGGGTAGCCAATTCTTAGAGAAAACCACTTGCCTTCAAGCACACCTTTCATATGCAAACCAATCAATGTGGAGGGGTCCTCACCCCTAACTACTTCCTTTATCAAGCTCCCCCCTCTGTGTGTGCAGCCCTCTCCCCCTACCCCCACATTACCTCAGGCCTAATCACTCCAGTTGTATCAGATGACCTGGGGCAGTCCCTACACCTTGGAGTCCACTGGAATTATTCAAACTAGCCAATCCTACGCCTGTTTACCCTGCCTGGCCCATTCCTTCCTGGTAAAACCACAATAAAGGCTTTTACTTCCACTTTGCCTCTGCTCTCCTGCTTCCTGACCAACCCTGGTGCCTCCCCTGCGGCCCTCTGTAGTGTGGCATACCTCCTGTTTCCAGGGACCTGTGCATATAAACTTCCATCATGACAGTCATTGCTGCATCTGCTTGTCTTACCATACATGATTAAAACAATCCTGGGTACATTTAAAAACAGATGGTTGGGGCCGGCCCCGTGGCCGAGCAGTTAAGTTTGCGTACTCTGCTTCGGCGGCCCAGGGTTCGGATCCCGGGCACAGACATAGCACTGCTCATCAAGCCATGCTGAGGCAGCATCCCACAAGCCACAACTAGAAGGACCCATAACTATGACAAAAATATACACAACTATGTAGTGGGGGGGCTTTGGGGAGAAGAAGGAAAAATAAAATCTTAAAACAAAAAACAAAAAAACTTAAAAACAGATGGTTAAATGTGAATAAGCATTCAGTAACCGTAAATTAACAACTGACTCCTTCCAAGCAGTACACAGTACATCTTCTTCAAAAGAGAGAAAAGAGGTATTAAGTTCTATCTATCATTATGTTAAAATTGAATGGAAGTAAGAGATGAAGCTAGTTGTGGGAAATGGGCCAAATCCACATACAGGCAGTCCTCAATCTGTGAGGTCATGGGTTTGAGGCAAGAATGAAGAGCAAAGAGCGGAAGAATGAACTTCACCATATGCCCTACAGAGCCTTGCACAGGCTGGGAGAACACAGGATGATCCGGTTAACATCTTCAGAATCAAAGCCAAGAATCTTCTTTTTCAGGAATGACTTTAATAAAGTCATGCAAACCAACAAAAGAAGGAGATGAAGGAAGCATTGCTTTTATGATGTTTTTTTCTTAATGGTGGCATCAGACGCTCCCATTAATCCAGAAAGATGAAATGAGATCTTGGGTACATAAAGCACGTGGCGCAACACTTGGTGTCAACTGAACACTCAACAAATTATAGTTGTTATTGCTGTTGTTCTTAGCGATTGGCAGAATGGATTCTCTAAGTGGCTTTTCTAGTAAACAATATTTAGATGACCAATTATCAAAAAGTCAATAAAATGAAATTCACTCAACATTATGGCTGAGCCACATATAGTTTCATCTTCCTTTGATGCCTTTGATGATTCTGAATACACTTTAAGATCTTACCCAGCTTTGGATATATTATGAATAACACCAATGGCCTCTGTATCTTATTGATCATGAAATATATCCTGATTATATTTGGATCATGGATGTGCACAGAGTGATTCAGTGGGCATGTTGGGGGACAGAGAATCACTGGACCAGGCAGAAGCATGTCCTACCCATGGGGTACCTACAGAGCTATGACCCTACCCAGGTATGTCAGCTGTGTGTGTGTTTATCTCCAGGGAAGAACCAATCTAATCTTGAAGAAATGCTATGAAGTCCTCTCCTCTAGAGACTTGAGAGGGACAGACAGGAAATAGGTGCCAAAGAGCCCTGCCCAAAATTGGATTCTCACCCCTCCCACCCACAGATCAACTCAGATCTGCGTTCCACAGAATTAGATCTTTTATTTATTAGAGATAAAGTAGCATAAATTATGATGTCTGTTTCTTCACATTTGTCTTGAGGGATTTTATACGCCCAAACAGATGAACCCAGACACAGGAGTACATGACTCGAAGGAATTCTGCCAAATCCACTTTCTCAGTTTAAAACTCCAGATATAGGAGCATAAGCACTCGATAAACACTAACCCTTCAGAGGCGAGAAGGAACGAAGCCTTTCCTTGGATGGCATGAGGTTTAATCACCTGCTCCCATTCCCACAAGACTTCCAAAAGCTTCTCTTGTCTCCTCCATCACACTATTTCCCTCTCTGGAGTCTTTCTACATCCCCCATCCAGCTACTAGAATATTGATTTAAGCATTTTCAGACTGATAATTCAAACAACAGGCAAAACACGGACCATGGGAGCCTGGACACACGTGGAACCCATGGACGCACCATCAGGACTCACTTGTGCAGTGACTCAGGCTGCCCAACAACCTCAGCCAGAACCAGTGCCTCGGTCTACCTGACTGACGGCTCTGCTTTGGCCCTGGGCAGCCACCCTTGTTTCCAATCCAGGCAAACTCTCCTGGCAAAACCCACTGAGCCAAGACTGTGAGTATTAACTCATTTCCACCACTGATGCCTGTTCACAGGGAGATACAGATTTAATAGACTCATATTGTCTTCTGATACTCATCTTATGTCACTACCATCAGGAGAAACAACAACTTACTTATTGGGAGCCAGAAGGAAGGATACCAAGACATATAAGAACCAGACCTTGACTTCAATAATCCAATAGTCTAATTAGGAATAATTAGTATGCAGATGCAAAAATAATTAACATTGCATGGCAATATCTAATGGTAGAAATGCACTCAGCCTAAGTGTATAGAAATCCAGAAACTAGGGCGGTCCAGCAATTCCTGGAGGAGGAGGCAGTCCTTGAAGGCCAGGCAAGTTGCAGGCGACCATTGAGCAGGAAATGAGCCCTGCAAATGGAGGCATGTGGGACAGCACATGGCAAGTTTAGAGACCAGTCAATCTACCTGTCTCCTTTCTGGTAAAAGCATGGCATGCTCAGACCCTGGTACAAAATAAATCTAAATGGCATAAGAGATGCCACCCCTCCATTCCATACCCAAGACAGACATGACCAATACGTCACAGGCTTGAGCCTTGATGTGGTCTCAGAATCCTTCTCCACACTGTGCTCCAGGAAGCCATTAATAGTCAATCGGAATTAGCACTTGTGATGAAAATCATTTTGCTTTCCCGGAGAGGGAATGGGGTAAGCCTAGACTGGACAAAGAATCTTGGTGCTGGACTCAGACCACTGAGTCAGGATGGTTTCTGGGATGTAAGGAGCAAAGAAGCTTCATGTTGGTTACATCTCACTCCCAGAGACAGAGGGAAGTTTGATCCTGAGGGGCAGTTAGGCTGACACTCGTGTAACCACAGAGGCTCTCTGCGCATCATTACTCTTGATATGACCTCAAGCTCCAAATTCTTTCAAATTCTACCAGAGGGGCCTTGTAGTACCTTATCCCCAAAGACGGCCACCTTTAACTCCTTGTCTTCCAGTGCACACATGCCACTTCCCTATTGAGAAGTAAAGTCTATTCCTCCATCCCTGTGAATCTAAGCTGCTCCGTGACTGCTTAATCAACGAATATGGCAGAAGTGATGCTGTGCCAGTTCTGGTCCTAGCCTTTAAGAGGATTAGTAGTTTCTGCTTCCTCTCTCTTGGGAGCCTGGAGCCGTCATGTAAGAAATCTGGTGACCCCACTAAAGAGACTACATGGAGAGATAGATGGAGAAGCAGCAGTCCTGGAACCATAGTGGAGAAAGAGAGAGAGAGAGGCCCAGCTATCTCAGCGCCCCAGCTGAACCCAGCTTCCCAACTCTTCACTGCCAAGGTCTCTGACACGAGTGTGAAGCCTTCCTAGACCTTCTGGACCAGCCTAGCCATGAGCTGAATCCCACTGAGGGATTGGAGTCAATGCCACGTGGAGCAGAAAACTGCCCAGCCAAATTCTGCCCAAATTCCTGGCCCAAAGAATCATAAACAATAAAATGATTGTCCCCTTAAGCCACTAAATTTGGAGTGGACTGTACCACAACAGTAGATAACCAGGATGATCTGTGTATGGGCCCCATTCTGCACGCAATGGTGAGATTTCTTGGGGTTCTGCGTTCTTATACTGGTATAAGAATACTTATAAGTATACTTATACTTATACCTGTGTGTCCCCTGGGCCTTACTGTGTCCAAGACAAGTCAGGCACCTGCATTCTGGAGCAAGATGCCACACTTCTGATCACCCATAGCCTTCGTCTCAGCTCACTGCCCACTTTTGCCCTTTAAGTCAACACGCACAATTTCTGGAGAACTCAAGTTAATTACTGACTTCAAGACTCAAAGGTTCCATGTGTTGCCTACTTGTTATTCTTTTTTTAAAGGATACAAAGGGCAAATCTCTCCTCCTTCCAAGGCTGGTGCCTTTGAGAGCCGCAGCCAGCGCCTGGGCTGTGGACCAGAGAGCGAGTTGGTTCAGATCTGCCAAGAAAAGCCCGTGAGTTGGCTGTAGATAACCCTCACCTGCTGCAGCCACGTGGGAATCGAGGATCAGGGATGCACCAGAACTACCAAAGCTCAACGTGGCCTGAAACTCACACGGTCCAACCAGCTCATTTGGCAGATGAGGGCACGGAGGCTTGTACATGAGATGTGGCTCATTCGGGGTCAAAGAGGAAGTCAGTGCAGACTGCAGCCAGACACGAGGCCCCTGAGTCACAGTCCAGAAGTGACTAACGACCTTCCTCCAACTCCCTGTACTGATGGCACCAGGGAAGAAGGCGATAGCCTCTGGGGAAATGTTTCCTTTACACACCTCTCTTTTGCGTGTGGCCTCTGCACCATCCTTTAAGCCACTCTCAGTTTAAGGCACCTGAACACAGTCAAGCACAGGCTTCCGCTGTAAAGGTCTCTCTCCAAGAACTCAAGGAAAACTGCACCAAGGGCAAGAGCAAAAAGACTCTTTCCTCTATTTTTAACTCTCCTTTCCATCGCCTCACACACACACACACACAAACACACACACACAGACACACTCTCTACTGGAGAGTAGAGTACATTTTCTGGTTTAGTAGTGGGCATGTGTACCCTCTGCCCTTTAATTAGGCTGGATTGCACATTCTGGTGCAAGCCACAAGGGTTGAGCCTTGCTGGTTTCTGTTTTAGCACAAAGGGCAAATGCAGATCCTTTACTGGTATCCCTCTGCCCATATCCATCTTTTAATGAACATCCTGCATGGAGCCTGGTACCTACAAATGCCCTTTGCTGCTCTGACCCCAGCTTGAATACTAAAGCTTGGAGGCATCCCAGAAAGACTCAGCAGATCAGAAGAGCTCCTCAAACAATAGTTATTTTCACAAGGAATTGTTGCAACATGTACTTTTTATTACCAACGACAACATGCTACATGCCAGATGCTCTCCTAGGGGCTTTGCAAATGGGTTATCTCCTTAAATCCCATGATAATCTGATGAGGTAGTCTCTAATCTCTCTATTCCTTATAGATGAGGAAACTGGGGCTTAAAGAAGTTTAGAAACAAACTTGAGGTGACCAGCAAGTAAGCTGCAGGGCTGGAATTTGGACAGAAGTCCAGCCAACTCCAAAAATCCAAGTTCTGAACCACCATACTGCATTGATTTATATACACTTATCTCCATATGGTTCATTAGAGTAATTCATGTCAAACAGATAAAACTGTCACCCATGCGACAGTCTCAGAGTAGTATTAGGGTCATAGAAAAACAGTCTAGCATCCAAAGGGGAAGTTCAAATAGTTCATGTTCTTTACACGCATTTTTCCAACATCATGGAGGAATTTCAGAGATCATAGCTATGTTTCCTAAAATCTCCTTTTACCTCTAACCCATTTCCTTCTCATGCTGTTACTGCACTTCTCTCTTCAACACTGGCCCAAAATCTCCTCCCCCAGATGGGAACAAGGCTCAAGGAAACTAGCCATTTCCTAGTGCACACTCTCCCAAAGTGGCTCATTTTCAACCAGTTTTTAAGGAAATGTTTTGATGTGACTTTATGGCTTGGAAAAGATATTGGAGAAGGCTTGGTGGAGGGCAAGGCCACCAAGGCAGGGATGGGGGTGCTTTTCTAAATGTGTGCTTTCCTGGCATTCAGGGCGTGCTGCCCTGTCCCAGGCCGCATCCCATGAAGAGGAAACCTGTCCGCAACCAACCCTGGCCTTAACCCTCACGAAGACCTAAAAGAACCATTCAGGCAAGGCAGGACCCTCCTCAGGGTGGGGAAGGGAAGAAACAGCAGAAATCCTCCTAGATAGGGAAGGCAAGTGGGAGAAAGGCTGGGAACACATCCTATTAATAATTTCTGTTGTCATTTTTTACATTCTGGGGTTGTTTATCTTTACCTATTGATTTGTTTTCCAAACATGGAGCTGTAGTGAGAATCCTGTGAAAACCTCAGGAATATACAAACCCACAGTAGCTTGGCATAGGTTTTGTACACTGGTTTCCTTAAAAGTGTAGACAGAAACATCTAGAGAAAGAAGAACTCTCATCCATTTAACAGCAGTGCAAACTAAGAAATGGTTTTCCATTGAAAGACTTAGTTTTCCAATCACTAAATACTTCCTTAAAATGGCTAAATACTTTCTTTAAAAGCAAAAGAGTTAGTATATATGAAAGTTGTTGCCACAACTAGAAGGACCCACAACTAAAATACACAACTATGTATTGGGGGGATTTGGGGAGAAAAAGTCGAAAAAAAAAAAAGTTGTTAAGAGAGTAAATCCCGAGTTCTCATCACAAGGAAAATAAACATTTTTTCTTTTTCTTTTTTTGTATCTATATGAGATGACAGATGTTAAGTAAATATTGTGGTAATCATTTCACAATACATGTAAGTCAAATCATTATGCTGTAATTATACTTAAACTTATACAGTGCTGTATGTCAATTATATCTCTATTTTTTTTTTTAGATTTTTCTTTTTCCTTTTTCGCCACAAAGCCCCCCCGGTACATAGTTGTATATTCTTCGCTGTGGGTCCTTCCAGTTGTGGCATGTGGGACGCTGCCTCAGCGTGGTTTGATGAGCAGTGCCATGTCTGCGCCCAGGATTCGAACGAACGAAACACTGGGCCGCCTGCAGCGGAGTGCGCAAACTTAACCACTCGGCCATGCGGCCAGCCCCCTCGATTTTTTTAAAAAAGGGGAAAAAAGCAAAAGAGCTAAATTTTTGTAGGTCTTCTTACGGCCTAAAAGCTCAAGATTTTAGAAGATGGAATTGAATTAGTACAGTTATTTTTATGGCTTCTTGGAAAATATTATGGAATCCTTATCATCTTATTATCATCATCATTTAAAAATAATTGGTGAAAATTGCCTAGGCCCCACAGGACTCAAGTTTAGAAAATGAAGGCTGGAAGTAGATCCAAGCTGATGGCTTTCTTTGCCATCTTATCAAAGAAGCATGAGGTTAGGCCTGAGCGGTAGGTGACCCCAAAATGACCTTGACTTGTTGCCAAGGTGAAAGCCCAGACTCAGGCCCACCATGTTGCCCAATTTTCGGTGACTGACTCTTGCTCCCCTGAGTTGATCAGTGTGCATCCTGTACGTGACAGCCCCACTTTACAAATAAATAATGATTTTCAGAGACAGCATTTCCTCTTATGACAAACATAAGCATCAATTTTGCCTTAAAAATAGCTTTGGGGGCTACAGAAGTTAGTTGAGCAAGAATAAACATAACCCAAGCCCAGAACAGTGAAACGAAAACACAGGCCCAGGCTCCCGCCACGTGGCCCCTCCCCTAGGACACTCGTTTCCCATGGGCCTTTTATGGATGGGACCAGATGCCGTAAGTGAGGGGTGTGCAGTAACTACTGCTGTCCCCCTACCATCTACCCCATGCTGTGCAATTTTAATTTATAATTGTGGGTGAGTTATATCTGTGCTCAGAGTGGGGCAGGGAGGGGTCATGAGGGGCCAGGGACTTAGATAAATAGTTTTCAAAAGATAGAGTGAAAAATGCCAGACCAAAATTGAAGAGACTGAACTCGGTCAGTTCAAACTGCATGAGCATGCCCTTCCTCGCCACCCCTAGCCTGGTCCTGTTACATTCCTCTGACAATGAGGGCCACTGTTGCTACCATGGTAGGGGTGAGACAGCTCTCAGATATGTGGGGACAGACTGATGATGTTTCAATTCTCTTCTAACAACAAGCAACTCCAGGATGCTTCTGGGACTAAAGTTCACTTTTGCAGTGTTCACCTTTTCCAAGTTGGTGTGAGTTGACCTTTCTATAGAGGGTGTAGCAGTCTACTCGGGCTGCCAGAGCAAAAGACCAGACTAGGTGGTTTAAACAACAGAAATCTACTTTCTCACAGTTCCGGAGGCCAGAAGCCCAAGATCAAGGAAGATACTTAGCTTATAGACAGCAGCCTTCTCACTGTGTCTTCACACGGCCTTTTCTCTTTGCACTCTTGGAGAGAGAGAGATCTCTGGTGTCTCTTCCCATTCTTATAAGGACACCAGCACCATAAGATTAGGGTCCCACTCTTATGACCTCATTTAATCTTAATTACTTCCTTAAAGACCCTATCTCTAAATATAGTCACATGAGGGGTGATGGCCTCAACATGTGAATTTTAGGGGGAGATGATTCAGTCCATAACAGAGTTTAGGTCTTAGAAGGAAATGACGGGATTATTCTACTTTTAAATAAATCTGCCTTCTGCCCTCACTAATGGCTTCCTACCATGCCCTTTGTTCTAGTCAGGAGGCTGCTCTTCACTCACCCCAGGTCTCTCCGCCAAATATGCTTTTGTGCTGCTTCCACTCACCCGCCACGCCTTCAACCCGCTGCCCAAGGCAGTCCTGCTCCTTGGAACAGATCCCCCACTTTTCCCAGACATAACCTGGTCAAATCCTGTCCTCATGGCCTGCTAAACCTGTTCTTTCTTTATTTATAAACTTAGGTAATTTCTGAACATGTTATCCTTCCTTTGCCTACAAGGAAGCTCAGAGTCAAAACTGCATCTGACCGTTCGCAATGTACACAGGACCACACGGCAAACACCTTGGCCATCTCTTTCATTCATTCACTAATTCAACAAATATTTATTGAACGCCTACCATAAGCAGTCATTAATTCAGTTGTGTGGGAGCCACTGGTGAACAAAACAGGCAGAGAATCCTCCTTCACAGAGCTTACATTCTTGCTGTCCAGATTTTCCCTTTGCCCTGATTTCACCTGTTTTAAAAATATTTATTGTCCTGTGTCTATTTCAATCATATTGTATTTGCAAATATTTCCAATCTTAATGTACTGTATAAATCTATAATCTTATTGTACTGTGTATTTTTTGCAGAGGTCCAACTGCTTTTAACAATAAATAGGTATGGCCATCATAAGGAATGAATTAGATGGTATGTATAAAGCCCCAAGCACATTGTAAGGGCTCAATACAAGGTAGCTTTCCATCCATTTATTTATTTATTTATTTGAGGAAGATTAGCCCTGAGCTAACTGCTGCCAGTCCTCCTCTTTTTGCTGAGGAAGACTGGCCCTGAGCTAACATCCATGCCCATATTCCTCTACTTTATATGTGGGACGCCTACCACAGCACGGCTTGCCAAGCAGTGCCGTGTCCGCACCCGGGATTTGAACTGGCGAACCCTGTGCTGCTGAAGTGGAATGTGAGCACTTAACTGCTGCGCCACAGGGCCTGCCCCTCATATCTTTTAAAATCCTAGATATTCTTTAAGACCAATCTCAAATACCCTCCCTGTCCAGAAGTCTTTAATGGTGCCAAGAAAATGTAAAGATTTTCTCTTCTTTTGTTATCTTCCCTTGGTACTCATTCATCCACCGTATAGTCTGACACCTTCCTGTATTCTTTCATACATTATTCTCTAATTCTCACCTGTGTGTAAATCAGGCTTCTTTGTGAGTAGACTGTAAACTTGTTAATGTATATTCTTAACCTACACAATACGATCTAGGTTTGCATAAGAGATGAAGTAGTGTGCGAGCATTCTCTCTCCCATTTGACTCTTTTTTTAATTTTTTAAATCTGGCTCTCTTTACAAAACAATACATGGCTCTTAATTGGGGTGAGGGGAGTTCTTCTACATTTAAAAGGTAATTTGATTTACATTGCTAGAACATATCCATCATTTAACATGGGGGAAAAAAGCAATGATACTTCCAACAAAAGAAACATTTCATGTAGTTAAGAGTGAAGGACAAGAATATCACAGTGTTTTCTATAACAGGAAAAATCCGCAGTCAAAATATTTGAGAAAAAGAATACCTGTTAAATCAATAGTGGTGCATCCATTGGATGGAATATTACGCATTTGAAGGCTCTTTTTTTGTGAGGAAGATTGGCCCTGAGCTAACATCTGTTGCCAATCTTCCTCTGTTTGCTTGAGGAAAATTGTTGCTGAGCTAACATCTGTGCTACTCTTCCTCTATTTTATGTGGGATGTGGCCAAAGCATGGCTTGATGAGCAGTGCTAGGTCCATGCCTGGGATCCGAACCTGCGAACCCCAGGCTACTGAAGCAGAGCGCACAAATTTAACCACTACACCACCAGGCTGGCCCCTGAAGGCTCTTTAATGAAATGGGCGGAAGCACACGATATGCTATTAGGTGGGATGAAAAGCAGTATTCCAAACTGTAGAGTATGTGTTTGATTTTGTAGATAGTCTTTTTAGATATCTACAAACACATAGGAAAAAAAGACTGGAAAGAAAAGTCTTAGAAGTGAACAGTATCTCTGGGTAGTGAAATTATTGATGAAAAGTTACTTCATTTTTATACAGATATTTCTTTTACAATAAAAAAAACCCACACACATTGTGTTGAAAAACTAAAGTAAAAGAAGGACTTCAAGGCCTCACCGGAGGGGCGGGCGCTGCCCTGGGGAATGCGAAGGGTGCCAGTTATCCTGTGTGCGGGGTCAGGCCCTTGCCCCTGGTCCTAGCATTCAGAAAGTATTTCTTTAAGTAATAAGGGCTGCATTTCTTTTAAAACACCCTGTAATTTAGGCTTTCCACAAAATCCAATGGATGCTCTTCACAATTAAGGCAAAAGCTTTTCTGGAAATAAACACGTGTACTTTGTCCTTCCATTCAGAAAGGATGAAGCCCATTGCTAACCCAATGGGTGGGGCTGAGAAGACTGGCTAGTGGCCAGTGGTCATTCCCAAAACAGAACAGGGAGGGCAATCAGTCTGAAATAAAGCAAACGTGAGAGCACAGGCCATCCTTCCTCAGTTTCTCTCCCTTGCCCCAGTAGACTGAGAAGAGAATTCATAGCTGCTCTCTGACATCTCGCCGCATTCCTCCAGCCAGCATCCATGTCGTTATTTTTAACAAGGCATAAAACTTGCAATTCTATTAAAAACACATGTCTCTTGTTTCAAAGCATGGTTAGCAACAGCCACTGATATCCAGTAAACACACCATCAACCAGGCGAACATGCTCATTCAACTCCAAGTCTCAAATTCTGGGGATTATATTTTTCCAAAGAAACACAGGGTCTTCTGGCTGAAATAAATTTTGAGATAATCTCTTGGGCCTTCTCTCTGACTTCTTGAGAAGACTGTTCAATCTGCTCGAAAACAATAACCGCTTCCATTTTACAAATTTCTCAAAGAGAAGAGAGATCAGCAGGGCAGAACTTTGAAAAGTAGGAGAGGGGGCGAAGAGAAGGCTCATGAATTACAGAGTGGGCAAAGTGGGATCCGAGAGTTGCCAGCCTACCTCAGCCCTTAGAGCTACTGTCAGCCAACACGTGTCAACGGGAAGTCCCTATTCAAGTCAGGGTTTTGCTTAGACACTGCATGGACTGAAGGTCTGTGTCCCTTCAAAATTCATATGCTGAAGCCCTAACCCCCATTCTGATAGTCTTCGGAGGTGGGGCCTTTGGGAGGTAATTAGGGTTAGACTAGTTCACAAGGGGTAGGCACTCGTGATGGAATTAATGCCCTTATGAAAAGAGGAAGAGCATGATGTCTCCCTGTTTTTCCTCTCATGCACCAAGGAGAGGCCACGTGAGGACATAAGGAGAAGACGGCCATCTGCAAACTAGGAAGAGAGCCCTCCCCAGGCACCAAATCTGCCCGCACCTTGATCTCAGACTTCCCAGCCTCCAGAACTGTGAGAAATAAATGCTGTTTAAGTCAGCTGGTCTATGGTATTTTGTAATGGCAGCCTGAGCTGACTAAGGCAAACACC
Organism: Equus caballus; assembly: GCF_041296265.1. Taxonomy (NCBI): domain Eukaryota; kingdom Metazoa; phylum Chordata; class Mammalia; order Perissodactyla; family Equidae; genus Equus; species Equus caballus. The sequence goes on from NC_091704.1 coordinate 47,313,705, forward strand.
TATAAAATAAGGGAAGATTTGAATTTGCAGAACTCTAAGGACCATTCACTGGTGAAGGACTTGGGCTCTGCCATTAGGTAAACTCAGCTTTCAATCCATTTCCCCACTTAACAGCTATAGTAGCTTAACTCGTCTAAGACTTAGTTTTCCCATCTGTACAGTAGGGGTAACAAGGATGCCTCCTTCCTGGGATTGCTTGAAGATTAATCTGAGACAACAAAAGGCCACGAAGAGAGGGTATGGCACGTAGTACTCCATAATTCCTTTCCCCTCTCTACCCACAAATGCTGTGATAAATCTCATGAGAAATTCAGTATGAAGAACATACAAGCCAAGGTTGGGGTGTGCAGACACAGATGGTCAGCCAGCAAATAATTGATGATTGACTGTACGTCTATGAGCTGGAGTTTCTATAGGAACACACACCATATGGTTGCTTAGAAACCAGTTCCATACACATGAATTACGAGGCATTTAAATGCTTCCCCTCAAATCCTGATGCTTGGGGGAAGGAGAAAGAAGGGAGAGACCCTCCAGCTCAGATATTTTAGACGCCAGGAAAGAAAACAGAAAGCTTTACTTATCTGGGCTCCCCAGCTTGCTAATTAATGTATGGACTAGAAACTATTCTCATGTGTCAGCGCCTTCACATCTTCTCATTATTAGAAAAATATCTGCTCATTATCCCCATGGTTTACAAAAGTGAGAGAGGGCAAGAGTTACATTCCCAGATGCAAATGTGTGATATCAAAGCTGTCTCAGGCACTGGTGGTCCAGGCAGAGTTAGGGCTCGGGGAGATTAGAACAGGTATTGGTTTTTCTAAATAAAACAGGAAGAAGGCTTTCATCTTTGAGACTTCAGAAAGGATTGTGAGCAGAAAAGCACCTGTGTGTATACTAGAGGTCTACCGTTTAACTCATCAAGAGAAAGCACTTATCCTCAACTCGGCCCCTTTTCCATACATAACCCAGTCTCAATCACTGGACAAATATTTATAGAGGATTTACTGTGTGCCCAGTAGTGGGTCTGTATGACTCATCACTAGGGACCAGGGACTCAGGGCTCAGATGGCGGGTGGCTCTGGCACAGGAAGCACACTTGTCTCAGAGGCAGCCTGTGTGTGATCTGGCTACTGTATCTCAGGTCCAGAGGGACTGGGAGCCTGTGGCCCTGTGGCCCCCACCCCCGCCCCGGGGAGACGGGAACCCAATCTGAGAGCATGCTTAGCTCCTAACACTGTGGGAAGAGTCTCTCCCTTTTCCCCATCCAGCCTAAGGTGACCAACCCTCGAGGATAACCTAGGTCTGAAGGGTTTCCCGGGATGTGGCACTTCCAATGCTGGGATGTGGGACAGTCCTGGCAAACTCGGGTGAGTGGGTCACGTTGCTCGCGCCCCTCCTCTTTCCCTTCTTCCCCTTGGTTGGACCCTGATTTTACCCTTCCCTTACTGGGAGACCAGTAAGGTAACACTTATTAAAAAAATTAACATAAATTTAAAAAGTTGGTGAGTGGGGCTCAGTTTCCTTATCTGTAAAATGGGAAGAATATAAAACTCCCCTTCCCAGAGATGTGGGAATATTATCAGGGCTTTACAGGGAATGCAGCCACCTTGGCTTGAGTAAAGTGCACAGAGGGATGAGGCAGGGCTGATAGCTGGAGGCTATGGGACATGGGGGTAAAACACAGGAAGGGAGCAAGGGGAGAGGGATCAGAGCAAGGTTCTCAGAACCTATATTTCCAACCATTAGAAGCCATCTGTTTAACTCATGGGCATCTCAAGCTCCTCCTCCTCGAACTTTGTGGAAGGTCCACCAGCTTTTTCCTTTCCAAACTTGGCCTCCACCTCTTTCTCTGTTCCCTCTTATCTCCTGGAAGGCCCTACCATCCACCCTGACTGAAGCTGAAATTCGGCATTATCTTTGCTTTTTCCCACTCCTTCTCGCCCTGGACCTCACTGTCAGCTGGGGTGGAGTCTTCCCCCTAGTCTTTCTCACATCTTGTCCCCTCCAATCCAATCCACTACCTCTGCCCTGCTGTCATCTGGGCCAAATCACTTCCCTGCAGGAACAGACTCTTGTCTCCGGTCTGGCCCCCCTCTGACCGGCCTCCACTCGGAAGCCAAAGTGTGGTCTTTCTAAAGCATGAAGCTGATCCTCAAAATCCTTCCGTGGATGCCCAAGTTTTGGGGATTACATTCAGATTTATTAGCATATCACCTGCTCTCCTTTCTAATGTGGCATTTCTGAGCCCTCCAGATTACGTCCTTCATCCCTCACTCTTCACCCTCAATTTTAGCCATAACGAACCACATGTGGTTTCCTGGACACTTCATGCTGTCTGACGCCTTGAGGCCTGCAAAATTCAGCTGAAAAATGGCTTCCTCTGGGACACCATCCCTGATCACCCCCTGCCCTCTCCAGACCACTCTGGATTTAGATACTTCTTTTTCCTGCCCCAGCCCTCTCCTCTATCACTCCAACCACAGGGAAACGTATTGACTTGTCTTTCTCCCCTGCTAGATTATAAACCCACCGAAGGTGGGGCCTTCCTATGACTTGACTTCCCATCCCCAATGGCAGCTCAGCGCTTGAAGCACGCCAAGCACTTAAAAATATCTGTTGAATGAATAAACGAAAACCAGCAGCCTCGTTCATACAACACAATAAATATCAAAGCTGAAAGTGAGTTGATGTTCAGGAGTCAGGTCTTCTCTACTGAGAGAACAGAAAATACTCCAGGCAAAGAAAAATCCTTCTACCAGCCCCACCCTGGGAAAAACTGCAGTGGGCTCGGAAGGACGGGAGAGCATGCAGCTTGGGCTCCGGAGGCAGTGACCCAGGGCTGCCACCTGTCTCTGTAGGTGGTTCTTGTGTGGCTCTGGGCCACCTGCTTAACCTCCTGAGCCTTGGGCTCCTCCTTTATCACATGGGGATAATAACAACCCACATCACATCACCGTGTTGTTGAGGAGTGAATGAAATCACGTATGTAAAGCTGTTAGCACTTGGCGACCACTTGGAGCTAGTCCCACACGGCTTCCTTCCTTACAGTGTTACCAAAGCAGAGTCAGAGCCTAATAAAAGTTGTGTCCCCAACACACACAGGCGGCTCCTGCTGCTGAGACTCAATCTAAAGAAACAGGGAAGAAGCCAAAGACTTGCTTCCTGGACTGTAAACCCGAAAGCACTAGACACAGCCCAGAGCACCCCGACCGGGTTCAAAGGTCTTCAGGTTCCTTGACTTGGAACACAGGAATCTCAGAGGCCTCCCCTCACCCAAGAGGCAACTCGCAGTGGCTTCATGCCAACGTCCCCCAACCCCTGCCCCATGGGTTCAGTGCCAGAAGAAGAGATCAGCAAACAGAACAGGCAGGGGGTTCTTCTCCAGCTTCCCCACTTTGAAGATCACATTTTCTGCAAAGAGAAACAGAAGAAAGTCTGAAAGAGAACACGAGGAAATGTTAACAGTGGTTACCACTGAGGCCAAGATTCCAGGTGACTTTTTTATCTCTTAATATTCTTTTCTATTTTGTAAACTTTCTATAGTGAACTGTTTCTATTGTCTGCAAACATTTCAATGCCCATGTCATGCTTAATAAAGGACAAGTTTCCCTGAGCCCCAGGGGAGTCATGGCCCTGTGAACACAATCAAGTTGTAAGTCCGGCCCTGTTTTGGAATCTCTGACAGAGGAGGTTCAGAAATCTGTGGCCTAAGCTTGAAGGATGCCACAGTGACCTAGAACCTTTGGATCATCAAGCAGATCACTATAGCCATTGAGAGGTGAGCAGAATAGAGACCTTCCCCAACACAGGATGCAGGCTCATTCAGGTCTCCATGATCAGTGCTCCTGGGCAAGAGGAGCCCAGAGACAGGGGCAGAGAATGAGGAAGAGAGAGGATGAGGCTAAGACACTTCATAGGACAGGGTTCTAGGGAAATTTACCCCTCGTTGAGAGAAAGCAGTGGGAGAACCCCTGAAACTTGCCAAAGCCCCTCAAGTTTCTTGTAAAGGATCTTTTTGGTGAATTAAGAAGAGACGTAATTTGGTCACTTAAGAAGAGATGTAGGGGCTGGCCCAGTGGAGCAGCAGTTAAGTGCGCATGTTCTGCTTTGGCAGCCCAGGGTTCACGGGTTCGGATCCCGGGTGCGGACATGGCACCTCTTGGCAAGCCATGCTCTGGTAGGTATCCCACATATAAAGAGGAGAAGATGGGCACGGATGTTAGCTCAGGGCCAGTCTTCCTCAGCAAAAAAGAGGAGGATTGGCAGCAGATGTTAGCTCTGGGATAATCTTGTCAAAAAAAGAAGAGATGTAATTGGGGGCCGGCCCCATGGTCGAGTGGTTAAGTTTGCATGCTCCGCTTCAGCGGCCCAGGGTTTCGCCGGTTCAGATCCTGGGAGTGGACATGGCACCGCTCTTCAGGCCATGTGGGGAGGCATCCCACATGCCACAACTAGAAGGACTCACAACTAAAAATAAAATATACAACTATGTATCAGGAGGCTTTGGGGAGAAAAAGGAAAAAATAAAATCTTTAAAAAAAAAAAAAGAAGAGATGTAAAAGAACTCCCCTAGTAAAATTCCCTTTCCTGCCCCTGAGCTTGGTTAGTTGGTTGGTTGGTTGGATGGTTGTTTCATTCATTCATTCATTCATTTGTTCATTCACTCACTCATTCATTCATCAGTCACTCACTGAGCCCTTCTAGGTGCCAGCCATTGCATCTGTGGGGCAGGATGATTAACTAAGACCATCTTCCTGTTATCCCCATCACCACTACCACTCAAAATGAAATGTTAAGGAATAAGAGGGATTGGGCATTTGTTTTGCTCAGGAATGTGGAAATGAAGAGAAGGACAAAGATAAGACAGCTGGCAGGAAAGAAGAACTCTAGGGAAGAGAATCAAAAGATGTCTAAGGGAGGATTTTGAAGACATTATGCTCTTCTAGCTTCCCCATGAAATCTCTGGTAAGAGACACAGCCTTCACCAAATGCTTTTAAGTCCCACTGGGCAGGATCTCAAGGTGGGAGGCAGCTGAAAACACAGGCGGAGGAGGCCCAATCAGGGCTCTACAACACCCTCCAAGACCTCAGGGTCCAGTGGGAGACACTCTGCAGAGACACGAGCACCAAGGTGCTGTAGACGTAGAAGAGAATCGCCAGGGCCTCGGGCACAAAATGTAAGGGGCTTTAAAAAACTCAGTAATCAAGACAAATATAACTGATGCAGCATTTTACAAAATTAAAATTAGTGGAAACATGCACAATGAGCAAAACATCAAAATTTTAAGTAAAGACAAGATCAGTGGACAGGGCTGGGATTAGGTTGAGGTGAGTAAGGCTGAGTCTTGCAAGGCAGGATCAGACTCTATCTATTTTCAAATGTTGATATTTAGTTCAAGGTCGATTTTTCTTGCATTAAATTTAATTTTTTAAAACATGGCACTAAAATATTATTTATCTTGATGGTGGCGTTTTCTGGTGGTCTTACATTTTGTGCCCGAGGTGAACACCTCATTCTCTTCATTCTAGCTGGGCTCCGTAAAAACTTCGCTGAGAAAGCAACTCCTGACTTCAAGCTGATCCCTGGCAGCCTTGAATGCACACAGCCCACTCTGGTTCACTCTGAGCTCCCTGCTGGGGGTGGTAAGAGAATGACCAGCCCCAAAGCTTCAACAGCGAAGGAGACAGAAAAGAAAACGCATTCCCCACCCCCACCTACAGATTCTATGCCCCATGGAGCAGCCAGAGGACCTGGAAATCTCACGCCCAACCATTAACTGCACGGCAGGCCCCTGTCACGCGCATCCTCTCAACCCTGGATTTCACTTTGCACACCAAGGTCAATACTGGATTTGAAAAGTTGCCTCTTCCCATCCTGAAATTAAAAAACAAACAGCCTGCCCAAATTAAGCCAAGCAGGGCCCTAGGAAAGCAGCATTCCCCACTGGAAGGAGTGCCATCCCCCGTGTCAGCCCGGGGGAGACCCTGACTCCTCCAGCTTGGACATAGGTAGGTGTCCTCCTGCAGCCCTGGGCAGCCGCCAGCAGCCCACTGGCTGCATTCACTGGCCCCCGCACAGCACCACCGTTCCTCTCAGCAGTAGGTCAGGCCTAGATGTATAAGACAGGTCTGCTGGAAATGTCATCATGCTGAGCCCTCACAGAAGGGCCACATCCCACACCAGGGAGGGAGGCAACTGGCCTGACGAACAACACAAGGCCTCAGCATCCCGGCCAACGTGAGCTGGCCCAGGAGCCTAACGAACCTGGGGCAGAAGGGCATGGGGGTGGCAGAGCTACAGACACAGAGGACTGTCCAGAATGCAGTGAAGGGTAGGAGACTGAGTCAGGCCAGTGCCCAGTCCCCTCCTTGGTGCCACCCCCGACCCTTCCCCACAAACCCCTAGAGTTGCCTGCATTTCTTTACTGCTTTGTATTGTCATTGTCATTGCCATCGCCATCATCATCATCATCACCACCACCATAGGTAAGCATTTACTGAGTGTAGTGGGCTGGACGGGGGGCCCCCCAAAGTGTTAACCTCCTTGTCCCAGGAACCTGTGAATGTTACCTTATCAGGAAAAAAATTGAGTCTTTGCGGATGTGATTAAATTATGGATCTTGAGAGAAGGCCTTTAGCCTGGAGTATCCAGGGGGCCCTAAAATGCAATCCCACGGATTCTTACAGTTTCGAGGCAGAGGGAGATTACACTGAGACACACAGAGGAGAAGACCCCGAGGAGACAAGGGGGCACTGTGACCACGGAGGCAGAGACGGGAGTGATGTGGTCACAGCCACGGAGCGTTCCTTGCAGTCACCAGAGCTGCAAAAAGCAAAGGACGATTCTCCTCCAGGGCCTTCCCAGGCAGGGCGGCCCTGCCAACACTTTGATTTTGGACATCTGGCCTCCAGAACTGGGAGAAAATAAATCTCTTCTGTTTTAAGTCTCCCGGTTTACGGTAATGAGTGCACTGAACACCACCAGCACAGGTAGCATCTACTAGAACATTCCAGGCAGCGGGCAGTGTGTTAAATGCTTTGCGAGGCTGTCAACAACTCCATGAGTTACTTCCATTTGACAGGTGAGCAAACTGAGCATGATGATAGGAAGGACCCTGCCAGGGTCATTTGGGACCCAGCTGAAACACAACCCCGTCCGGATTGCTCTTGCCAGTAGAAGATTGTAAACGCTTTGACAGCGTCTTTCTTCTTTGCAACCCCCTCAGGAATTTGCACATAGGAGTTGAACTCATTTTTGATCCCAAATGATATTTTTACCAGAGTTATCTCTGAGGCTTGGCTCTTTTCAAAAGTCAGGGGATGACTAACTGTGGGGCCGGGGGACAATGTTTCAAATGACCTGAGTGGCGTTCTGATGAGTTTGCCAGCACATAAATAGCTCCGATGGGCCTGCGGGAATTTCCTGTTCTCCTTCCTAAGGAAGGGCTTTGAAGCCAAGACCCCACCGAGAGATGCCTCAGCATTGACTGTCGGAGCAGAAAAACAGCATGGTACTTTTGCCTTCTTGGGAACAGAGTTTAAATTGGACATACCAGGAGAACATCACGACCTTCTAAAAGTCTCCCTGGCCCAGACAGCAGTGCACCAGAGAAGATTCCTGAACCTTCGCTAGGAACAGAGAAGAGAATCTTAGAGGTCAGGGTTAGCTCCACTCAGAAATCTAAGGATACAATCAACCATGACAGGGCCTGCCTGGCAGAATCCAGTCCAAAAGGGCTGGGGCCGTAGGACAAAACTTCACACCAATATCTTTAACTTGTCTTAGGAGACACGACACATACATGGGAAGGGCTGGCTGGCTTGACCTACAGTTTCGCTTGTACAGCAGTTTACCTTATGGCTGGATGTGGTTCCATCTGGAAATGGGTCTGGGCAAGTCTACTTGAATCCCAGAGATGCTAGGTCATTCAGTGCCCAGGCCTTGGCGGGTCCCTGTATACAGAGCCATGGCACTGAGGCTTTCACAGCTGCTGCCTGGGTACCCGGAAATGTTAATTACCCCAGAGAGTCCCGTAAACGCAACAGAAACTGCTGAAAGAGTAGCTTTGCCTTGCTGTGACCTGCCTAAGTACTCCCTGCTCTGTTTGCAAGAAACCTCATTACCTCACATAGGGCAAACATTATGTCAACTTTGCAGTATATTCATTCAATTTTCATTGAGGAGAAAGGGAGGGAATCCTGGGAGGTAATCATCACCTCGGAGTGGTTCTCAGCTTCCGGGAGTGAGAAGACAGCCTGCTGGTCAGTCCCTCGGCATCCCAGTGCTCAGTGTGTGCGGTCTGCTCAGTACATCCAACGCGCACCGGGTCACATGGTAAGGAAAAGTGGGCCAGAGGCTCAGCACCTAACCCCTTGGGTTTTGCCACAAGGTGGGAGGGTAAGGGGCAGTAAGAAGCATGAATTGTTAGCAAACCTAAGATTCTGGCATGTTCTATGTGTAAGTGGAGACTCTCAGAGCATGGGACCTTGGAGGTCAACTAATTCAATGGCAGCCAATCCAATGAGAAGGTGGCCAGTCCTGCTCATCTCTTTACTTCCCCCTCAGGGACTTGCTTAGTCTCATCAGGGCCTTTGCTTACATGGGTCCACAGTTCCTATTTACAACTCCCAAAGCCAAAGAGCTTTGACAACCGAGTTTGTTTTGTAAGGCATCTGGCAGTAAAACTTTGCCTAATCTGAACTGTCTTGAGGCCATTTAGAGTCTTTCTGCATCCTACTCTTCTAATATTCCTATATTTTGCTGCCAAAATATCAATTCATTTGATTACAAGGTGCTACTCTGGATTGCTCTGGAAGTAATATATAACCCAATATCTGCATTGCATGACCTTTCTAAAGATCTAAAGAAAGCCGAGTTATAAAATACATCTGGTCCTGAAGATTGCAACAGGAATTGTGGACATGCATTCCAAGAAGGTTTCTCTGCCAGCCTCGGTCCATTGTCTACTGGAAGCCCTTATGGATGAGCTGATCTTGCTGGGAGCTCTCCTGTGCTCAGAAGCCTTTCTTGAAACTTAGTTTAGGCTTGCTGATGAACTTGTGCATTTGTGAGTGAGTGTATGATTTTGTCTATTTTTAGGGCCCAAATGAATTAATTCCCTCTGGGATCTAAGAGACCATTGGGCCCCCTTTAGCCTCACTAGACCAACTCTACAACCCCGAGCATGGCAGGTGTGCAAAGATTCTGAGTTTTTAGGCCCTCACCTAACTGATTTCAGCATCCTTCCAGGCATGAGAAGACTAGAAAAGTCTAGAAACAAGAAGAAAATTCAATAATGTGGCAGATTACAAAATTACTATATGAAAATTGTTAGCATAATACATACAAAAATAAGTCTGAAAAATACAATGGAAACCAATTCTCCATTTTCAATAGAAAATAAAAATATTTTCAAAACCTTGTTATACTGATATTCAATAAGAAATACATATAAATATATATTGATATTCAGTAGGAAACATGCCTGATCTATTAGCAGATACCTTTAAAATTATTGCTAAAGAAATATTGTTAGGTTTTTGGGTATAATAATGGTATTATGCCTATATAGTTTTTAAAAGTCTTCATATTTTAGAAATATATTTAAGGATGGAATAATGATGTCAGGGATTTCTTTGAAAATAACATGGCGGGAGGAGTGGGAGTGGATAGGCAGGCGTGGCATGAGTGGAGAGTGGTAAAGGCTGTTTGATGGGTACAGAAAGGCTCATTGTACTGTTCTCACTACTTTTGCACGTTCTAAATTCTACATATTAAAAAGTTTTAAAAAAATCTGTTGAGGGACTGGAGGAAAATGTCAAGACAAGAGAAAGGCCTCATTTCAGATAAAAAGTTTCGATGATTGTTTTCCTCCAAATTAACCTATAAATTCAACGTGAACCCAATTAAAATGCTGAAAAGGAGTACTTTTAGAAAGTTACTCTGGGGTCAGCCTTGTGGCCTAGTGGTTAAGTTTTGCACGCTCTGCTTTGGTGGCCCAGGGTTGGTTCCTGGGCGCAGACCTACACTACTCATTGGCGGCCATGCTGTGGCGGCAACCCAAATACAAAATAGAGGAAGATTGGTACAGATCGTGGCTCAGGGCAAATCTTCCTCAGCCAAAAAAAAAAAAAGAAAAAAGAAAGTTCCTCTGGAAAAATACATATGAAATGCCTAGGAAAATTATGAATGAGAAGGTGATGGAGAGAACCAAGCAGAGAAAACCTGGTCTTACAAGCACTAAAACTTACTAGGAAGCTATAGTAATTAAAGCAGTTTAGCAATGGAGAACCGATAGGACAATGGTGCAAAATAAAATTCCAGAAACAGGCTCAGGTGCCTACTATCAGCCAGGCAGTATTCAGGATGTTGAATAATCAGGACAAAACAAAACAGACAAAAATTCTAGCCTTTCAATAAGTAAACAAGTAAGAAAATTTATATAGTGATAAGCATTACAGAGAAAATAAAGCAAGACAATGAGATAAAGAGTGATGAGGGGAACATTTGAGTTGAGGTCTCAGGAACTGGCCGTGACAAAGATGATCTCGGAGAAGCCCATTCCAGGCAAAGAGAAAAGGAAAAGCAAAAACCCTGGGGTTGAAATGAGCTTCGCCTGTTCAGGAGACAGAAAGAAGATCATGGATGACAGGAAAAGAGGCCGGGAAGATAAGCAGGGGCTGGATTACATAAGCCTTGCAGGGGCTGGTGAGAAATCTGGATTTTAGTCTAATTGAGATGGAAAGCCATTCGAGGATTTCAGTCTGCAGATATGATCTGATTGACATTTTTAAAAAATTACTCTGGCTACTAGGTAGAGAGAGGACTCTATAAAGACAAGATTGGAAATGCAATTCCAGTTTTCCCCAGCAAGAGCCAAGAGGTGACGTTGGCATAAACTAGGTGGATGTGGTGGAAATGTTAACAAGCGGTCTGATTTGTGATACAGCTTTGACATGGTGCCAATTTGATGATGGATTAGAAGTGAAGGAGGAGAAAAAGAAAGGAATCAAGGATTACACCTAGTGTTTTGGTCCGAGTCACTGAGTAGATGACGGTGCCATTAGCCGAGAAAGAGAAGATGGGCAGGAGCAGGTTTGGCAGTGATGGTAGTAAATCAAGGACTCCATTATCACAACTGTCTATCACTTGAGATACAGATCAGACATCCCAGAAGAGTTGGCAGTAGGCAGGCGGCTGCTGTATGAGGATGGAGCTCAACCGTGGAGATGTGTATTTGAGCATCAGCAGCATAAAGACACAATGAGGGGAGCATTTCAGATCTATAGGGAAAATAGAGAGTATTCGATAACCAGAGTTGGGGCAACTGACTTTGCATTTGGGGGAAAAACACCAACTGAATTCCAAATTCAAGATATAGCAAAATGATTTCCAGATGGGTCAAAAATTAAAAAAAAATCGGTGAGCACATGGGGAAGGAAAATGGCCTTTCTGTACTCTTGTTAGGAGTGTAAATTTGTGCAACCTTTCTTAGGAACAATATGGCATTGTTTATCAAAGTTAAAATGCATGTTTACTTTGTTCCAGTAATTCTACTATCTGTATTAATTTATGCAACAGACATACATGGAAGAAACTCCCAGGACATATACACAAGGATGCCCACTGCAGACACACTGCAGTAAACAATTAGAAACAAGCAAAGTTTGTCAGCAGGGGACTGGTTAAATAAATGCTCAGATGTCTATACAACGGACTACGCTGCAGATGATACAAAAGGTGAAAGAAACCTTTACGTGCTCATGTCAAACTATCTCTGAGACACAGTAAGTGAAAAACAGCAAAGTACAGAACCTCTTGTGTTTTATTATCCTTCTGTGTATATATGTGTATGTCTATGCATAAAGACTGTTTCATTTTTTAAAATCATTTTGCACCCTTTGAATTTTGTAACCAAGTACATATTTTCCATTCAAAAAAATAACACCAAAAGGAATTCTCTGAACAGTGACATTATCAGTCACCTTTTGGTTTCTTTATACTTGTCTGCACAGTTTTTAAAAAGCACTCTAACAAGTTTATTAGGAAAAAAAATCCTTCAAAGGATATGGTCCCATATCCTACCCACTAACACTCTAGACAACTCACTTTAAATCTGCATGAAAATCTTATGACCTTCTTTTCCAGTTCTTTTTGTTTTTCTGATGTTCTAATCTAACTGAGATTTTGTACCTTCAGGCTCTGCTGGAAGCAGCCTGTACCCAAAGCCACGCTGTAAAAGTTGCAGGGGAGCGACAGAGCTGCCAAACAGGGTGTTTAATGAGCAAAACTTAAGGGTCGAATGCAAATTGCTCACAAACACCAGATGGCAGGGGTCAGAGCACTGGTCAGGTCCAGAGGAAGAGAAACGACTCCCTTCTGGTTTGGAGGGCAGGAGGATAGCACCTGATTCCTGCAGCTGGGGGCGCAAAACACTCACCAAGATCAGAAGGGGTTTTTCTCCTTCAGCTGCCGGATGGGAAGCTGGGCAAAAGGGAGGAATGGAGGATGCAAAGGAATAAGGCAGTTTGTGCTGAAGATGGAGTGTCTCGGCCTAAGAGAAATTCACCTTCGCGGCTTTTGAGGCTTACCTGCCCTGAAATCCCAAAATGTCTGAACCACGTACACGTTGTGTGTACACACACACACACACACACACACACAGCCTAAAGATTGAGAATGCCCTAGTTCTATTTAACAGTGGACTGGACAGGCCCGGCCCAGTGGTGCAGCAGTTAAGTGTGCATGTTCTACTCTGGCGGCCCCAGGGTTCGCCAGTTCGGATCCCGGGTGCAGACATGGCACTGCTTGGCACGCCATGCTGTGGTAGGCGTCCCACATATAAAGTAGAGGAAGATAGGCATGGATGTTAGCTCAGGGCCAGTCTTCCTCAGCAAAAAGAGGAGGATTGGGAGCAGATGTTAGCTCAGGGCTAATCTTCCTCAAAAAAGAAAAAAGAAAAAAAAGGAACAGTGGATGAGAAAAAAACAAACAGAATTCATTTGAACAATTACTGAGAATTTTAAATGAGGAAGGAAGGTATACAATTAGTCCTTTTATTTAAGGAAACCCCAACCTATCACTAAGGCATGAGACCCTCCCAGGGGGCAGTCTGCCCTGACAGTGGACATAGTACCGTGGAAGAAATAAATGTACTAGCATTGGCCTTGCAGACTCAAACTTAAAAGTGACCACAGATCAGAGTACGCCGTTCAAATGCTGACCCCTCGTACTGCCAAGTCTAACCTCATCCCTCTGGCTAAGCTTGGGTAGCTCTTCCACTCTCCTTGGGTCCTACAGGAAATGCAGAACAGCTGCTTCAGCTCATCATTTCTCCCCCTGACTCTCACCTCCTCTGGGTTAACCAGTCCCATTTCCTTTAAACTTTCCTCTTGGGTCTAATTTTCCAATCGTATAATTATCTCTGTGGGTTGTAGGGGGAAGAAAGAATGTGATGTTCCAAAAAAGATTATACCCTTCCTCTGGTCCTATACTCTGCATTTTCTGCCCCTGGTACAGGAATCGAAACTATGCCACTACAATGTATTTAGCTGGAGTAAGCACCTCTCCAGCGTTCTTTCTTTTAAATTCACTGTTGCCTTCCTGGGAGAAACTATAGCTCAGGGGAGCTGGCTCAGGGGAAACCAGCTTAGGGCAGCTGTGTTTTTTAAATGAAGTTTCTATATTCACCAAAAGCATCACATGCCCTGAGAGCAACAGAGAAGAGCGACAAGAAGGGCACCGGGCTGTGATGTGACTAGTTACCAAACGGACGTGAGATAAGGGCCCCTAGGCTGAGGTTACAGGAAGACAGGGATGTCCAAATGCCAAATAACTCAAGCTTATCCACACTGTCCCATGGCCACAAAACAGGGATTCAAGGTTTAACAAAGTTAAAATGATCAGGAAAGAAGAACTGAAGAAAATATATACCCCTTGATTCAAACAGTTGCTAAAATCAGCTTGTAAATACCTTAAAACAATGTCTAAGCAAACATTTTAGGTAAATTTTTTATTGAAGGACTAACTTTTGAAAAGAGTTTCATAGTTTTGAAAACTTTTCATATAGCATTTTGCGATGCAATATGGCAGGAAAGGCAAGTGTTGGTAGGTAGATAGATACACATCTATATTATATACACATTATATATTATATAACAGATATATGTATCACATTATATATTAATAATATATATGTATAGATATGCATACTATATGAGAGATGTGAAGCTCAGAGGGTTTTAGCTTTCTTGAGGCCATAAAACTAATAAATAGAAGTCCCTGGATTCAAACCCAAGCTGGACAATAAGTCCTGTGGAAAATCTATGATATTAATAATGAGTCGATACCATCTGCTGTTTACAACCCAAGATGACGGATGACAGTCAAGTTTTAGTTGTTATTAGAGAGGAAAAATGTATTCCCTGTAAGAGAACCCCACAATCAATGTGATTCATTTTGCCTTGCTTTTTAATGCCCCAAGCTAAGATACTCTGATATTAAAAAGAGACATTACTAAATGCAGTGTGGTATCCTGGATCAGATCCTGGAACAGATAAAGACAGTGAAATCTGAATAAAGGATGGAGGTTAGTTAACAGAAATGGGCCATGTTGGTTTCTCAGTTCTGACAAAGGTATCATGGTTCTGTAAGACGTTAACAATAGGCGAAACAGGGTGAAGGGTATATGGGAATTCTTACTATCTTGGCCTTTTTTCCATTCATCTAAAATTATTCCAGAATAAAGAGTTCATTAAAAATAAACAGATAAGTATCAATAAACCAACAGTCTTAAACCTTTAATGTTTATCTCGTGTTAAAGGAAGGAAACAGAACTAATTTTCCACCCAAGTGGTGGCTCCATATTCAGAAGCGTTTAGTGATAACCTGGCAATGGTCTCCATTCATGGAAAAAACAAAGCTATTTAAATATATGGTGGTAGTTATTTTGCAGGTGTTAACCTTGAGGGCAAGAAGGCTGAGGAAATCCTGGGAAGGAGTTCAGAGTTGGCCAATCCCCTAAATGGACATCATCTGAGAAGCCAAGACTGGCTGAGAAACACAAGCTTGACCAGTAGCAACGGTGCATCTCTCCGAACTGGAGGAGACAAGCTGCCAGACTGGGCACAGGCTCCCTGCACCCACAACGGGAGGGATTTACAAACCCAGCAGGGCCTGGCGCCTGGTCAGGGATTTCAAGGACAAGCCAGCAGAGAGTGACGTTTCCAGAGAGCAGCGGAGTAATTAAGCTCGCATGTCCAGATGAGAAGCCAGCAGACCCAGGCTGCAGGGTCATAGGCTTGCTCCTGGCCGCCTGCGTGCATTGACCACCAGGGTCTGGCCACAGAAGCGGGACAAAACGCAGGTCAATTCCAGGCAGCACAGGAAGACTTACCTTCCTGAGGCCGACACAAATGAGGAATATTTTCTAAAATAAGTTTTCGAAGTGCAAAGTTCCTCTCAATCTTCGGGAAGCTGAAACCACAGCCAGCCCACTCTACGTCCCAGTGGCAGTTGGCCTGGGAGATTTTATTTGGACCCAGCACTCTTCTGATTTCCTCCCTGATTACGCAGATGGGTGGAAGCCTTTCTGCTGCATTGTCTGGAAAGCAAAGCTTTGTGCCAATTCCCAGTATCTGCTCGACTCCTTCCACCTGACAAGAGTCTTTGCTATAAAGGGAAGCTGGAGTCACCAGACTTGTGCCCGAGGATCCAGGCAAATTCTGGTGCCAGGCAGCAGCTGAGGGTCTTTCCCTCTCCAGGCCCACCCTCCATTCAGCTTTTCTGTGACACCTACTCCAACCACGAATGAGTGAAAGAATGAATGAATGAATGAACGAACAAACGGGGGCTTGATAAGTCTTCTCAGTCATTTCATGAAGGCAAAGCACATCATAAACATAAAATAATTCCCTGCCTGTTACCTAAGCAAGATGCTGGGGAAGATGTATTTAGAGCTGAGCATTTGGGGAATGATGGTATTTGAGGTTCTGATAAAATTCTACAGACCACGTGCTTTTATATAAAGTCAGGAATTCCACATAGCACTTGAAGGCGAGTTTAATAATCTTTGGTTGATACAGTCTCAGTATTACTAGAGCTAAGAGACTTAACAACAAGGAGGAACACTGGAAAATTTGACACTCATTCCCAAGAGGAAGTAGATTAAAAATGGATAAGTAGACATAAGTACACGACTCTCCAAATTTACAGCCCATCAGCTAGAGGTCAACAATACCTTTGTTTCCTCATCTGTAAAAAGGTACTATTTCATAGGCATGCTACAGAGAATACATTAAATGAGCTAATATTTATAAAGCATGGGGACAATGCCTGGCACATATTAAGCACTGCACAAGTGCTTGCTACAAAAAAACACAATTCAGTACAACTCAAGACCCTACCACACAATACAGTGACAAGTTTCTTATCAGGTCACAACACCCCGCAAGATACCTGTGGTGAATCTTGGTGTCCTCAGAGATGACAGCTGTCAAGATGAAAGAGCTGCTCTTTCAACCCACTTTTTAAAATCCTGTTTTCAAAAGAGAAACTTTTGAAAGCGTAAGCTACTGGAAACGTCTTTAAGCATAAGCTGCTTTTGCAAAAGTGAAAAAATATTTTGCTTTCCACAAGAAAACTTGGAATCTGTGCCAATTTAGCCTGAATCTTTCAATCAAATGCAAAGAAAAGAAGCAGCACCTGGAAAGTCATTTTAATAGGAAGATAGCGCTCTGATAAGTATGTCTCCCACCCAAGACAAAAGAGCCCTTCTTGGTTAGTTCAATGGCTTTGTCAACAGAAACCACAGTCTTGCCCCCACTCTTCCCCTCAAACAGTCTGGCAGGGAAAAATTTTTTTGACATCATCAAATGTCTAAAAAAAAAAGAGTTACCTAATGAGGCTGGACCCTAGCTAATTCTCCCTTTTGACATAATTTAAAAGCAAAAATAAGAAACACAATATAAAATACCGAGACTATAAACTATAGGGGGTGCTGTGACACAGGACTAAATCTCCAGCTGCAGGCGTGCCACCGACACACAGCCCTCAACGGCCCACTCTCTCTGGGAATCACCCTCAGCAGCTGCTACGAACGTGGGGCTTAAGGGCCCAGCTCCCTGATCACTCTTTTTTTTTTTTTTGAGGAAGATTAGCCCTGAGCTAACGTCTGCTGCCAATCCTCCTCCTTTTGCTGAGGCAGATTGGCCCTGAGCTAACATCTGTGCCCATCTTCCTCTACTTTATATGTGGGACACCTGCCACAGCATGGCTTGATGAGCGGTGCCTAGGTCCGCATCCGGGATCCAAACCAGCGAACTCCGGGACTCTGAAGTGGAGCTCGTGAACTTAACCGCTATGCCACCGGGCCGGCCCCTCCTTGATCACTCTTAAGGGCCGTCCTAGTCCAGATATTCCAGGGATTGCCTGAGTCCTTAGCTGAGACCACACTGCAGCCCGGCTTCTCCCTCAGCCCAGTCCCACTTCCCACCTTTCCCCCACGGAGTCTATCGTGAGCTACGCATCCTCTGTGGTTTTCCACTCAGAGTCAGCTTCCCAGAGAATTCAACCTGCGACACACACAGCCTCTGGGAGAATGCCTTTTGACCATATTTCCCACATGTCTGGGTGTTTATAAAGGTATAACTGACATATAATAAACTGCACATATTTAAAGCATACAATTTGATAATTTTTAACATACGTATATATCCATGAAACTGTCATCACAATTAGGATGATTCTCACCTGGATGGTGGGTTCTCACATGGATGGTGGGTCTCAGATGGAGGGTCTCAACTAGACATCCCGTCTCACACAGATGGCGGGTCTCACATAGATGGAGGGTATCACATAGATGGGGGTCTCACAGAGATTGGGGGGGTCTCGCATAGATGGAGAGTCTCAGCTAGATGGTGGGTCTCACATAGATAGCAGTTCTTACATAGATTGGGGGGTCTTGCATACAATTTGATAATTTTTAACATAATCGGAGGGTCTCAACTAGATGGTAGGTCTCGCATAGATGTGGGGGTCTCACATAGATGGGAGTCTCACACAGATGGGGGTTCTCACATAGATGGCAGGTCTCACATAGATTGGGGGGTCTCGCATAGATGGAGGGTCTCAACTAGATGGCAGGTCTCATATAGATGTGGGAGTCTCACATAGATTGGGGGGTCTCACATAGATGGCAGGTCTCATATAGATAGGGGGGTCTCACATAGATATGGGGTCTCACATAGATGGCAGGTCTCACACAGATGATGGTCCCTTCTTGGGCTGTAGGCTCCCAGAGTCCCAAGTTCTGAAGCCTCCACGTCTCTCAGCTCCGACCGAAGACAGTGTTACTTGACCTCTCTCTGCCCTCATTTGTCATATTGAGGCAACAATAGCAACAACCTCAAAGGGCTGTTGCATTGATTAAATGAAATAATGGAAATGAAACTCACAGTACAGCCATTAATATTTTATGATGATCACTCCCAAATGTTTCATCTGTCCCCAGACTCCTTTCCTCTCCAACTCCAGCATTTCTCTACAAGGTTCCAACAGCACTCTCTAAGTTGCCCCAATTCAGAGGCATCCAGTCAGCCACAAAGTTCTGACTCATCTTTCTTCCATTCCCCCTCCCTCCCATGGCCACCACCCTAGTCCAGACTGCTATCATCTCTCGCCTTCACTTTTATAATTGCCCAACCCAGTGGTTTCTAGACATCTGGATTTCACAGACCAATAAAAACTTTACAAATTATTTTTGGAACTAAACTGTTTTTTTGCCAATACGGATACTAAATCAAAAAATATCATTGAGAAATACCACAAATTAATTAAGGACAAGACAGTTTAACCTCTTCCAAAGTAGGAAGGCCGTATGTGCAGCATAAAGCTCTGTTTTTTGTTTTTTGTGAGGAAGATTGGCCCTGAACTAACATCTGTTGCCAATCTTCCTCTTTTTGCTTGAGGAAGATTGTTGCTGAGCTAACATCTGTGCCCATCTTCCTCTACTTTATGTGGGATGCTGCCACAGCATGGCTTCACGAGTGGTGGTGCTAGGTCTGAGCCGCCCAGGATCCGAACCTGCAAACCCCGGGCTGCCAAAGTGGAGCACGTGAACTTAACCACTATGCCGCCGGGCTGGCCCTATAAAGCTGTTTTTTAAATGAAGAAATTTAGCTTTAAGAAAAACTCACCGTATCGATCTTATCTTCCTCATCTCTTACCAGACTGATAGAAACTCCAGCACTGAGCAGCACCTGTCATTCCACAGACGGCATTTGGAAGCCTGTTGGTCTAAGTCAGCTTGGGCTGCTAGAATGGAATACCAGAGTCTGGGCGCTTAAACCACAGAAATTTATTCCTCACAGTTCTGGAGGCTGGGAAGTACAAGGTTAAGGTTTGGGCCCATTCAGTTCCTGGGGAGGATTCTCTTCCTCTCCCATAACAGAGAGGGGGAAAGGGAGAGAGTAAGCTCTCTCATGTCTCTGAAGGGCTCTCATCTCTGAGAGCTCCATTCTCGTGACCTAACTGCCTCCCAAAGGCCTTATCTCAAGTAGCATCACAATAGGGGTTGGGTGGACACACACACACACACACACACACACACACACACACGACACAAACATTCAGTCCATAGCACTGACTAATCTCCCTCCTCTCTATCCCACACAAATCCTCCCACAACACACCTTATGCACACAATCTTCCTGCTGGAACTCCAGGGGTCACATCCTGTTGTTCTGGGGAGGGCTCATGTGACATAACATCCCAAGCCCAGCCAGAGGGAGTCCCCAGCGTAGCTGTCTGCATTTTAGAGCTCGGAATGCATTCTCCCACAGAAACTCGGATACACGCAGTGGGGAGAAATGGTCTCCTAAGAATTTTTACTGTTGGTACCACAGGAAACAGACAATGGCTAAAAATAACAATGGGCAAGGCGACAGCATTTCTAAAAGTCTACAAGGAGTTCATTACCAGAATATTTCCTGGGTTCAGTGGTACGTCAAGGGGGCGGCTACCCCCCACCCTCCCAGCCGCATCTGCCTTAGGCCTTCCCTGCTCTAGGATTGCAGCTGCTTCTTTGGCTCTGAGAACCATCTCCTAAACCCCAGCCCCAAGAGACTACCTCCTCTGAACCTTCTAGAATGTCACGTTGGCACACCTAAGCCTCTTAGCTTCCATGAGGCAGGCTCTCTCCTCCTATTTACCCCTTTTAAAACAAATTAAAAAAATAAAAGACTCCAAAGTGCAAGTGGGCTCCTTGGGTACTGAGAGGGCCTTAATGAGATCCTTGTAGACAGCAAAAGCAAACTTAGATCTGCTGTCACTCATGAGGAGGCTAACGGCTCCCTGGACAAACAGCAGGGGAGGCCGGGGCCGGGGGAGGGCTTGGTGGGAGCGGGGAAGGGAGCAACCACAGCTTTAATCAACTTGGGGGAATAAGAAGGAACTGGGGGGACCCGACCAGCTCAAGTTACCAGCCTTTGCACAGGCCGCTTCGAGCCTCTGGGTCCAGCCAAAGCTCTCCCACTCACTGAGTGTGGATGGCTGCTACTCAAAGCGTGGTCCCCTAACCAGCAGCATCAATGTCACCCAGTAGCTCAACCAATAAAGACTCTCAGGCTCCTCCCCAGATCGACTAAACTAGAATCTGGATTTTAACAAGATCCCCAGGTGATGGTATGCCCATTAAATCTGAGAAGCAGTGTCCTAGAACGTCTAGCTCAGTGGTTCTCAAGCTTGGGTGATTTTGCCTCCCTGAGGTCACTTGGCCACGTTTGAACACATATTTGGTTGTCACGACAGGGAGGTGCTACTGGCATCTCGTGGGTGGAGACCAGGGATGCTGCCACACATCCTATAATGCACAGGACAGCCCCCTAAAACAAAGAATTACGCGGTCCCTAATATCAATAGTGCTAACACTGAGAAATGCTAATCTAGGTGAAAACGTCCAGGAGAGAGTTTCAGGAGAGGTTCTAGAACCTCGATACTCCAAGTGTGGACCGCAGACCAGCAGCACCAGCCAAAGAGTAGGCTGTTAAATGCAAATCTCTGACCTGACTCCACAACTACAGAATCAGAACCTCCGGGTGTGGGGCCCCGGAATCTGTGTATTAACAAGCTCTCCACATGAACTGCATGCATGCTTCTTGCTTCTCGAATTTTGCATTGAGAAGCATTATTGTAGGCCATGGGTCCCTGCCCTCATGATGGCTGTCAGGAAACATAAGCTCAGCCAGGTTGGCCACTTGTCCAAGATTTCACACCAGCAACAGCTGCGATCTGGATTTGAAGAAGGGCCGGCTCTCGTGGATGTGGCGGGCAGTGGGGCTGGCACCAGCCTCTTTGCTACACAACTTCAAGGACAATGACTTCAAAGTTCTGGCTGCTGTTGTGAGCACAGCATGCCAGGTAAAGTCCTGATGCTGACCACAAGAGTATTCTGGCATGAGAGCATGCAGGAAAAGGAGAATTCAAAGCTCTCAGAAAACACTCAACACAGCGTTACAGTATTATGTCCTTGTGATGAGAATAAGGAAGATGTTGGTGATAGAGAACTATATTTAATATGTTCTCAGCCCTTCAAAGTCACCTCCTCTGGAAAGCCTTCCTTGATCTCCCCTGATAGAGTCAGTATCTCTCTTTTGCTGTTTTCATCGTTGTGCTCATCTTCCCAGTGTCCTACTGTACAGTGAATTCTGCTAATTCCCCTGCCCGTAGCAGGGCGAGTTTCTTGAGGACAAGAATCATACTGTAGCAGATGTTGTGGTCACAGCCCCTGGCCCATGCTCCCTGGAGATCACCTACACAGTTCCCAAACTGGCTCTAGGGTTCTTCTGTCTCTCTCCCTGAGGGAAGTGCCAGGGAGTTCAGGCCCCCAGAAGCAACCTACACCCAATGAAGGAATAAGAGGGAGAATTGATGGATAAATGACCCAGCGTCCACTCATCTTGGTGGGGCAATTCTGAGACGTGTTCTGCACAGTCTCTTAGAGACTCACAGAGGGCCTGAGCCCCTGGTGTCACGGCAATACCCTCATTAACACACACTTTACCGGCCTTTCTCCCTTCCTCTCTGGCCTCCCCATTCCTGACCGTAATTTCTGCACCCAAATGAACTTCCTGTCCCCAAATCCTGTCTCAGGGTCTGCTCTGGGGGGACCCCAAAGGAAAACAAGCATTTTGCTCACTGCCCAATCCCTGGTAGTTAGCTACCTCCCTAACACAGTAAATGCTCTCAAAAATAAGTATTTATGGAGACAAACCAAAGTCCTGGTATGCCTGGAAAACCCAAAAACAACAGCAACCAAAAAATTAGCAAAAGCTCCATGGATGGCCTGGGTAATATAATCCAGAAGAATGCATCTACATTTCTTCTCCTTGAGTTCTGGTCAAAACTCTAAAAACAACAGTCTCATAACTATAGTAACAATTTAACTTCTCATCATTACGTAGGAAAAGAGGAGACCTCAGTGGTTAGGAGTTGTAGCTCTGGAATCTGGCAGAACTAGCCTCAATTCCCTAGCCCCCATACTTGCTAAGCCCCCTAGCCTCAGTTTTGTCACCTGTGAAAGGGGAATAATAATCGTACCGGCTTGTAGGGAAAATTTAATGAGATAAAGGGTTTATGAAAGGATTTAGTCCTGGCCCAGTGTAAACCCTCAATAAATGTTCTCAAAATTATTATTATAAGCATTGTTATCATAGTGACCATTTCAGGCCATCTTCATGCTTCTTCAGGTCAGCGATGGTAGCAAAGTTCCAGAAATAAGACAGACACTCAGCAAATACTTACTGTATGAATGAATGAAGTGATAATCCCAGAGTAGAATGTAGAAAGCCTGCAAACACGCCTTTTGGCAAAAGCTCCTAAAAATTTTTCCTGCTCATGAATCCTACCTCTGTTACTAAAAAGCGGTGTGAACTTGGGAAAGTCACTCCATCTGTCTGATGTCCTACAGGTCCTACCTGTAAAACCTAGAGTAGGATGAATCATTTCTAAGGCTCCTTCCAGGCCTGCACTTGGAGATGAAACAACTCCCAGGAGAGGGAGGCAGGGACCACTCTGCAACTGGAGGTTAGATGGAACAGGACAGCAGCTGTGGGGGGCAGGAGAACTCAGTGTCAGTGCTCCTGACATGTGTAATGGGACAATCCTCTGTCATGGGGGCTGTCCTGTGCGTTGTCAGATGTTTAGAAGCATCCCTGGCCCCTATCCACTAGATGCCTCCAGCACCCCCAGTGACAACCCAAAATATCTCCAGACATTGCCAAAGGTCCACTGGGGCAAAATTGGCCCTGGGGGAGAACCCTCATGGTAGAGGTTTGCTTCCCTCAGTGACCACAGACCTGCACAGGCCCTGCGGTCCAGCCCCAGCTCCACAAGGTGGGCGGGGAGCCAACACTGCTCCCTAGCCTTGGTTCCCTTGCTTTAATTTGTATTAAAAAAAGAACGCAACAGCAAGACACTCCTGGGATGCTATTTCTACTTTTCCTCTTATCCTTCATTCTCTCCTGCGTTTCATTAAAAAGCAGGCCCTTTGCAAATAACCAAGTACTCTTTGCAGATTTCAAATTATTTTGTTTTCCTTAGTCTATCATTAGCCATATTTGCCTGCAAATAAGATTGATGTTTTTAAACCTCAGCTGTTTGCAACCCCAGAACATAATCCCGTCCCGGGTTATTACTATCTGTTTATGACATTGGAAACAGCACAAGACCTAAACTCCAAAGGCCAAATGATGTTGACATGCAAATGTGTCACAGAAACCCTACGGCAGCAGCAGATTTCAAAGGATTTATTAGCAACAGAGCTGCTGTTAACTAGACAGAACTGAGGCGTTTTCCAGGCAACGGTCAAAATTGCTCTAAAATGGGCCAATTTCACCCAAAGTCCTCTGCTCAAAGGCAGCACTCTCCCACATGACAGAGCGCCTCCCCGGCAGCCAGGGTTCCAGGGAACAGAAAGGAGCTGTTTTATATTCCAGCAAATGACCTTCTCCAAACTAGGTTGTCTGCACTCATCAGTTCCTTCCTTTTCGCCAAAAGGCAAATTCCTATAAAGACTGGAAACCAGACCTACACATCTGCATATATTAGAGTGTACGAAAAATGAAAAAAAAGTCAATTCATTAGAGAATTCTGCTCTCTCTGTAGACTTCCCTTCCTTTCCTGAGCAGGGGTCAAACTTTTCCACAGTAGCATCACTGCCACAGCCTCCTAGTGACCCATTATGGCCTTTCCCTGTTGCACTCCCACTACATACATGCTCCACCCCATTGCCACTGGCCCTGCCGGTTTTCCTCCCTCAGCATCCCTGCCCTTGCTGTTCCTTCTCCACGGATCCCCCTTCCCTCAGACCAGTGCCTGGGTGATTCCCCATTTCTCAGGTCTCAGCTCAAATGTCAATTTGTCAGGCAGCCTTCCCTGCCCACATGATCTAACCAAGCCCCTCCATCACTATGTGGCCCCTTAAGTGGCTTTATTTTTCTCCAAGAAGCATTTGGTTCGTGAAGTTATGTTACATATTCATTAGTTTACTTGTTTCCTATTTGTCCCCACTCCCCCTTCTAGAATGTGAGTGTTACGTGGGGCTGGAGTGTTGAATGCCTTGCTCACCCCTGCATCCCCAGTGCCCAGAAGAGTGAATACTAGGTGTTCTATAAGTGAATGAATGAATGAACGAATAAAATGAATGAATGTCTGCACTTGGGCTGAGAAATCTTAAGAAACAGGAGGATCCCTTGGGAGGTTGAGCGTCTGAAGGTTCATGAATGGCTGGTCAAGTACTGCTCAATCTGATCTCAAAGATTCACCCCCTACCTTGGATTCTTCACCTTCAGCATCTCTATCTACGATTATTCTCCCATAATACACTGGTCCAGCCCTGGGCTTCCGCCCCCGGGAAATCAAGCCTTCAGACTAGAGTGGGGAGGAACAGAGAAACGGACGGCATTCTGTGGACAGCCAGTGGGCTTAGCATGGTCCCCTTCCTCAAACATCCTGCCCAGTTTTTTTTCTGAGCACCCAGCTCACCGGTCTATTTTTAGGTCACGCTAATGGTAACCTAAACAGTAAAAGCAGCCGTCGCCTCATAAATGCAGGATCAGCAGGCCCCTTGCGTGTATGAACTTGTCAAGATAATCGCGAAAGGCACTTTTCCTTGAGATCATTAAAAATAATTAGTATGAAAATATTTTCTGAACAAGGAGATAAGTTCGGCTGCAGGAGAAACATGCTCATTTCTTATATCCCCAAATTAAAACCCCATGTTCCTTAACAAGCTCCTGGGCCTGCTGGAACAGGAAGATGCATTCCATCATTGCTTCGACCCTGGAAGTTCCACACGCCCTCCGGCCTCCACTTGGAGACTGAGGCTGGCTAGATAACCATCTCCTTCTCCTCTTGGTCAAAGAAGATGCTTCCCCAAAGAGAGTCTCTGCCTTGATTTGGGTGCCCCACTCGTTAACCAGCAGTTGGAAATTTTTCTCGTTTATTCTCTAGAAACGAACTCTGAGAAACAAGTCCTGAGACCCACTGTTAGAAGTGTCGTTTCCTGAACTGAAGTGGGCTGGAAGCCCCATGCTGCCTCTCCACCTCCAAAGGGCTGGAGCTCTTACCTCCCAGCTCTTGGAAGGCTGCAGGGGTCCGTGCCTCACTGCCTCATCATCTTACACCTCCCGACCTCCCTCTTCTCCCTAAATGCTCCTTGACCCCTGAAGTGTCCGCCATGTAAAACTCCCATTGGATTAGCAGGAGTGCCTTCCTGTGGGCAATCGAATGCCAATCAATAAAAATCTCCTTGCTCTGCCTTCATACAAGGCCAGAGTGCATGCATACAAACTGGATTTATAAGTCCAAGAAAGGCTTCTTGGGGGAAATGCCTTGCAAATTTGTCCCCTATGGAATATTGAGTTAGCCAGGGGAAGTGCAAGGTGAGGTGGGAGGAAAGTTCTAGAGAGAGGAAAGAGTATGCGCAGTGGTGTGAGAGACAGAGAGCGGCATGCTGGAAAACTGAAACCACGCTCAGGAGGAAGAAAGAGGAAGGAATGAATAACAAGTGATGAACCCCCACCCAATTCCAGGGTAGGTCCTTCTATTCCATGCCTGTGTGGTGTCCTGGAGCTCCCTATCCTGCATAAAGTACTTGTCAAACAACAGCCAGGACCGCCAGCCAAACACTGAAATTCCATATAGTCCCCTCACACAGTGTAGACTCATCGTGGGCTATGGTTCCCATCCCCTCTGCATCCAAGTGGGGCTATGTAGTTAGTTCTTACCAATGAAATGTGCCACTTTCAAACCGAGGCATTTCAGAAGTAAAGGTGCCTTCTCCTTTCTGCTTCCACCAGTTGGAGGCAGAGTACACTGCAGCCCTAGGAAACTGGGGACACAAGATGGAAAGAGCCTGGAGGCCTGAATCACCACGTGGAAGAGAGCTACCTGCTGACTAGCAACTCTTGCACTAGGCTACTATATGACAGAGAAATAATTGGTGTTATGTTAAGCCACTAAAACTTGGGGGTTTAACTGTCACAGCAGCTAACATTATCCCAGTCCAGAGACTAGGTAATATTTACTTATTTAATTACAGGTAACCTCCTCTGGATGGTAGGAGTTCCCATTATATCACCAGCATCTGTTGAAAGGTGGATATTAAATAAACATTTGTTGAATGAAAATAGTCAATCTGATCAGAAGGAGGGCTTTCCCAAAATACCTGAAACCTCAGTAAACAGAAATCTTCTTATTCTGCCCTAAGGCCAGCACACACACACCACACACACACACACACACACACACACACAAATACCTGCACACAGACCCCTAAGTTTCCACACCAAAGCCACATAGAGTTGATGACCAGATCTGTCCTGGCTGGCTTGTGATTCACATGACAGCAGAGACCATCCTAGGAACAACCCTTTCAAGATTCCGTTCCCCAGCATGGGCATCAGACAGAGCCAAATACCGCAGAAGAAAATGGGAACAGGAAAGAAAAAGTCATCAAGAAAAATAGTCCAGATTTCTCATGATCTCACCCATGAGTCAGATTTGCGTTTGGGATAACAACTAACCGAGTCGACCAGAACAGTCTGTCCGCAAGATGTCGGCCTGCCAATTTCAACAGCACGGAGAAGGCACACTTTTTAATTTGGCTTAAAAGGACAAATCTAGTGCCCTTGTTTATTAGTTTTTTTCCTTAAGAAAAAAGTTCCAAGGTGAAACAACCTCCTGTTTAAAAATAACTCTCTTGTAAGTTAAACCATAATTTTCTTTTAAGCATTGATTGCCCAGTACCTGCCTCTTGTCATTTTGGGCAGTGGGAAAAAGTCCTACAAAAGAGTCTGCTCTGTGACACTTAGAAAGTTGCCTCACCTCTCTGGGCCTAGATTTGTTCATTTATAAAATACGAGATTAAAATAGATAATCTCTAACAATCCACGAAAGAAATAACTGTCAGGGGAAGGGAAACTGAATTTTTCATGCCTTGCAAGTCTTTTCATATTCATGAAACTTATTCCTCAGAGAAACAGGGTATTCCTAAGAGAAACAGCTTAATTTAGAGGAGTTGATTCATTTAGGACAGAACGTGAGGTCCAAAGCACTGCAGACATGAGTGGGTCTGTGGTAGTGAGAGGCAGAAATGGGATGATCCATTCTCAAGTAACAGGCAATGTGTGGATTATGACTGTGTTCAGGACATTTTGTTCGTCTAGAGGTAAAAGAGACTTGAAGAATTATTAAACACAACTGCTTCGTTCTAAGTGTGAAGAAACTGGGACCTGAAGACATTAGCTCCTAAAGCTAGACAGTGGCAGTACCGGGACCGGAACCAAGAGCTGCCTGCTGCTCTCTTCCTCTTTCACCCCCATCACCACTATCCGTCCCATTCCTGCGCGGCAGCTTTTGCAATGACGACCTTTACATTTTTGCCACTCTGGGAAAAGGACTGTAGAGGGGCTGGTTATTCCATCCGTCTTTGGGCTCAGGAATAATTGCCAGATTCTAATTCCTCAAGTCTTGCCTAACCCTCAAGCCCAGGGACTGAGAACACTCTCGGAGTCGTCAAACAATAAAGCTAGGATCAGGTGAAAGAAGGGGAAGTAACCATATACCTTTGAGTGGGTAAGAGGATAAACGCTCCTTGGAGTTCTGGGAACGCCAGCTAAAGAGGGCTAGAAAAACAGCCCCTCACAGCTTATCTGCATGTCCAGTCTCTACAGCTTGGATTTCAGATCCTGGATTCAACCGTCCGCTCCGACCCCTTTCTCCCGCCCAGGTGCTGTCCTAGTCTGGCTGTCTCCATTTTGATGCTTATCTGCTATTTTAATCACGCCTCTGGTTCCTTCCAGGACAATGTCTTGGAGGCAAAAATGAAAATGAGGTAAACATCTACTTATATATTCTTTCTACATCTCAAGCCAATCCCCCCCTTCCCCCAATATGTGGCATGTCCCTTTCTTTCCAGTTTGTAAAAGAAAACCCAGGATTCCCCGCTTCAGCATCCATCACACAGCAGGCCGCTATTTAGCAGCAACTCGGAACCTCTGACGCTGGGACCTGCATTTAATTAAAAGCAAATGGAAGACTTGACTCTTTGTCTTTAGTTCCCTTCTAAGCCTCTGGGACACGGAAGTGGTGGCCTACAGAGAAAATTGCATTTGGTTATTAGGATTGCTTGTTATAATAATAAAGTATCTGGAGAAACGGAGGGGAAGATAATACGCCAATAAATATGGGGGCATACTTAAGAAGAACTTAGGCGCCGAATTTATTTAAGCTCCGAATCAAAGAAGTGCTCATTTCTATCATCCTCAAAGGTCTGCCTGTGCCAGTGAGGGTAGACAGCTGACCACACTCTATTAAACTGAAGTCTGTTTCCAGTGGCTCCACAGAAACAGTGGGTTTGGGGACACCAGGTCTGCTTTGGAGGCCTGGCCCTAACACCGACTACGCAGCTGAATAATTACTTAGGAAAATTACTTGACCCTCTGAGTTTCCAGCTCCTGATCCATAAAACGGAGCTAATAATCTATTAGGAAGTATAAATGAGGTGACAAGGTATACAGGAGGGACTTATTAGCTGCTGAATTAAGTCTCAGAATTCGTAGAGGCATTAGGAGTCACCCAGCCCAATCTCGTAACACCAGTCCTGCAGGCTCCGCTTGACGCCTCCAGTGAAGCGACACTGACTACCTCTCAAGGCGGTCCACGCCACTCTGAGGCTATAATGTTTAGAAAAATTTCCCCAGCATGGAGCTATGTCTCTTTCCCTTAATTTCAAAGCTTTGGCTTTTATTCTGACTTCTGAACCAGAAATGAGCATAAGTCTTAGCAGGCCTGCACAAGAAAGCCATTGAAATACTTTATCAATTTGGCCATCCAATGGACTGTAGTTGCAAACCTCCCATGTGCAAGCATACAGAACCACGGAGAAGTGAGGGACGAGGCCTGATCTCTTGTCTGAGGGGCAGGTTGAGGGGGGTGCCACTGACCAACACAGGGAACAGAGGAGAAGGAGCAGGTTCACACGGGGAAGGCGATGAGCTCAGTTTGGGATGTGTTGCTTTGGAGCAGCTGAGGGTCACCCAGATGGGGATGGTAGGGTAGACACTGGACATGTGAGTCTGGAGTTCAGGAGGAGGGTTGGGGCTAAAAGTACAGATTTTGGAGTGGTCAGTATATAGGTGGTGGCTGAGGTTGAAAATACGGCTGAAATTCCCAGGGGGGAAATGAGAACATCAATGTTTAAGAGGCAAAGTATAAAACCCAATCAAAAAAGGTAAAATGGGATGAAAGTTGTTGCAAAAATCATTAAAGCGCTCCATGGAGGGATGCTCAGAGAGAAGAATTAAGACAAAGTATTAGCTAAAGTGATAAGAAGAAAACCAGGAGAGACGTGGCATCAGAGAAGCCAGAGAACAGTATTTTGTAAAGGAGGAACCGGTCAGCAGTGCCAACTGAATTAAGTATTGAAAAGTTCCCACTGGCTTTAGATGTAGAGGCCCATTGGTGATTATGGCAAGGAAATTTCAATGGAACGCTGAAAATGGAAATCAGATCGCACAGCCCATTGAGGAATTAATGAGAGATTAAAGAAGTGAAAACAGCCAATAAGACGAAGTTTTCAGGTAATTTGGTTGTTAAGGAGATAAAGGCAAAGGAATTTTAATTAAACAGGATGACTTTCACAAGATGGAGACACAAGGCGAGGTTAAAGATAGAAAGACTATACCGATCAAGTATGACCGTGAAAGAAGCAAGAAGAGACAGTCTCCAGAGCCAGGGGGAAATGGCTGACAAAAGGAGGGAAATTTTCTCAGAGGCAGGAAGGAGACAGTGCAGGCTGGATGTGGAACTAGGTAGTATGGAAGTGAGGGAGCAAGACTGAGGGAGCTTCCGCTGGTTCCCTCTGTGAAGGAAACATGAAGGTCCCTAGCCTGGAGGGAGGGAGAAGCGGTGAGGGGGGAGGGGGAGGGGGAGAGTTAGAACAGACATGGTGGTGGCAATGGCAGAGGAAGGTGACTGGGATCCTGTAAAGAGACAGTCCCCCTGTCTGCCAGCCTAGAGGGCTGATGAGTTTAGAGGCCATGACTCCATGAGAGCACCAATCCAAATAGCTGGGCGGGTTTTTCTTCCATGGAAACGCTTAGCAGCCACAACATAGGGGCAGAAAATGCAGGTGGTTGAACTTACTTGGGGTAGGGATTTTGGAGGCTGGGGACAGCAGAAGGAAAAGCGATAAGGGAGTCTAGAGTAACGGCAAAGGAGCGGATAAAATGATGGTCCACAGGGATACAGGCTGGAGTGGAAGGACTTGGAAGGCGAATCTCTCCCAGGATCCCCCATCTTGGACCCTTGCCTCTGCATATGTTACTTCACACCACGTGTTGCCTGGAGCAGCACACAACAGTTTAGGTGTGTGGGACTAGTGCAGAGGGTCTACACTCTTTCTGGGCCCCTCACATCTGGGATTTAGCTTTATTCAATAGTCACATGACAGTGTTGATGCACACTGGCCGTAGAGTCAAATGAACTGCCTAGATCCTCTACGCAAAGACCGCTGCTACAGCAGGTCCCTGACCACCCTGTAACAAATGCCGTTGGTTTTTTCAGACGTTAAGTGCAGGACTTTCACTTGAGCCCCTTGGCTGACTCTTGCTAGACTTGGCCTGTCCTGTAAGTCTATTTCGATTCTGATTCTGATGTGAAACGAGGTCACTGTGCTTCGCAGA
This sequence comes from Equus caballus, assembly GCF_041296265.1. Lineage (NCBI taxonomy): Eukaryota > Metazoa > Chordata > Mammalia > Perissodactyla > Equidae > Equus > Equus caballus. Next base: position 47,344,950 of record NC_091704.1, read on the forward strand.
TCTGGGTCATGAACAAATGGGATAAATATGTCATCCACATCTTTTTTTTTTTTTTTGAGGAAGATTAGCCCCGAGCTAACATCTGCCGCCAATTTTCCTCCTTTTGCTGAGGGAGATTAGCCCTGAGCTAACATCCGCTGCCAATCCTCCTCTTTTTGCTGAGGAAGATTGGCCCTGAGCTAACATCTGTGCCCATCTTCCTCTACTTTATTTGTGGGACGCCTGCCACAGCATGGCTTGATAAGCGGTGCACATGTCCTCGCCTAGGATCTGAGCCGGCGGACGCCCAGCCGCCAAAGCGGAACGTGTGAACTTAAACACTACGCCATTGGGCCAGCCCCTTATCCACATATTTATTCAAGTTGTGGATGAAAACGTTGAAGAGGAGCAGGATAAATCCAATGGTGGAACTGTGTCTGACTTTTACTCATAGAACCCTCTCTCTAGGTGGACAACAATCCACCAACTCCTTTGTTCCAGTACTTAGCCAGTCAGCTACAAATCACCATGTTCTGCTTCTGTCCAGTCCACATTTCTCCATCTTGCCCACAAAGAAATCATAAAGGACCATCCAAATATCTTGCTGAAAAGTCCAGCTATGCCATGTCAACAGCTTTCCCATGATGTACTGGTCTAGTCACCGTACCCCATTGGATAAAAACACAATGCACTTTTCTTTGCTGCGCCTCACACACCTATGACCAGATGGAAATTGGTTTATGACATTTTACAGCTTTATAACATTTCCTGTCTCACCATGACATCACTTTTCCCCAAGCCGAGGGATTCAAAAGGCCACAAAGGTGTTAAGAACTCAGTTTCTAAACCTTCCTTCTGCTGCAGTGTATCACGTTACCTGATCTCCCAGGCTGTTGAAATGAAGAACGTTAGCTTGATAACGAGACTATAAGGGAAAAGCCACCACTTCAAATAGAGAGAGGGGGCCCTATAAGGTCCCCTTTTGCCCTGTCTCGGAGCTTCCTCTCAGCAGCCCTCAAAGGCAGTTTAAATTTTATCTCTCGGAACCTGATTTTGAAAATAAAGCCAAACGTGATTGTACCTGCAGTTTCCTGAGTAAATAATTTTCAAACAAGGTACTAAAATCTTGGGATTTTAAATCTTACAAGCTATGTATCCAGTTGCTTAAAAAAAATTATAAAATTAGAAAGATACAGATCAACTATGAACCAGAAGGAAAACATGCCAGGGTGCTGATGAAGGGCATAATCCCTAATTACCCTGAGAGTGACGCTCCTGCCCCTAGGCAAGGCTCCTTAGAAGCTGCCAATACATTAATCAAGAATACTTTAACCATTCCATCAACATCTGTTTACTGCCTGCTGCTGGGGACACCACGAGGTGAATGGTATAGCCAAGTGCCTTCAGAGAGTTTACAGTCTAGTCTGGGAGGAGAATAAATCAAAGAAGACACATTCACCAAAAGGCTCACCCACCAGAGCAGCATGTTCTGGCTGCCAAGAGAAGTGCCAGGCAGTGTGTGCACCAGATGTTCTGGGAGAGGCTGCCAGCTAGACGGTGGGGAAACACTTTTTAAAGGGAAGGAGACTTTGCCTGGGCCCTAAGGGAAGGACAGAATTTAGGCAATGGGTAGGTGGACATTCCGGGTGGGGGTGTGGCATCAATGTGTCTAGCCCATGAAGACAAAAGAAATGAAGCTGGATCCAAATCCCCTGTCACTTTTCAAATAGAAAGAGAAGCGCCTGATGCTCAACTAGGAAATTAACAAAGAAGACACTTGACTCTGCAATATGGGGTCCACGCCTTCTGTCAAAGTTCAGCCAAGGTCACGCAGGGATGAATGTCCACTACATTCCCTCAGATGAGATGCTCCGATGAAAATCCTAATATGCTATTGTACACAACACAAATTTCATTAAGATCATCCACTGCAATTTAAATTTTGAGACTAAGGAATTTTCTAAAAACAACATATGCCACAGAGGTAAAATACCAAGAAGGAGAAAAATAAGTAGTGGTTTGCAACCTGGCTCCACATTAGAACCACCGGGGGTGCGTTCAGAAAATACCAATGCTTGTGCTGTACCTCCTACCAATTACAGCACAATCCCTGGGGCATCCTCATTGAAATTAAAAATACCAGTGAGTCTAATTCATTTTCTCAACAAATATTTTCTGAGTGCCTACTGTATGCCAAGCATTGTTCTAAGTGTTGAAGATACAAGAATGAACCAAACGGAGCCCCTCCTCCAAAAAGAATGCCCTCACAGGTTGTACATTATAGTGGGGAAGAAGAGGCAGAAAAGCAAATTAAGTCAGTAAAATACATGATATGTTAAAAAACTGACAATGTGCTAAGGAGAAAACAAAGCTGAGACGGGGGATATGAAGTCTCAGGCTGGACTAGGGTGGCACGGAAGACTTCAGCAAAGGTGACGTTTGAATCAAGACCTGAAGGAAGTGAGGGAATAACTTAGTTACATGAAAGAACACTCCAGGCAGAGGGAACAGCAGGTGCAATGGTCCTGAGGCAGAAGCATAGCAGTGTGGCTTGAGCTGGGAGAGAGAGTAATAGAAATAAAGTCTGGGAGGGAAGGGCAAGGGGAGGGGGGAGACTGCAATGGCCTGGTAGGCTATATAATGAGTTTGGCTTTTACTCTGAGTGAGATAGGAAGCCACTGGGAAGGTTTGACCAGAGCAGTGACATGATCTGATCTACATTTTACTAGAGTCATTCTGGCTGCTCTGTTGAGAATAGACTACGGGGGGAAAGGGGAGCAACTGAGTGATTCCTAAAGTAGTCCAATTGAGAGATGAGGGCAGCTTGACTGAGGAGAGAGGGGATGAGCAATGGTCAGCATCTTTTGAAGAACTAACCAGAGATAAAGCACGTGGAGAGGCCAGGGGCAGGAATCAGGAACTTGGTTTTAGATGTTAAAATCTGAGATGACCATTGGGCATTCAGTGGAGATGTCAAGTAGGTAACTATAAATGCAAGTGGTACAAGATGGAGATATATTGGTGCAAATTCTTGGCTTACGGATCCCATTTAAAGCCATGAGAATGACTGACATCACAGATAGTAATCGCAGAAAGAAAAAACAGGAAGTGCAAGTAATGAATCCTGGGCCCTCCAGCATTAAGAGTTCAGGGAGAAGAGAAAGCAGCCAAGAAAACTGGGGAGGAATGCTGGCTGGTAAGTGAGGAGGACCACCTGGAGCGTGTGGTGTCCAGAGAGCCAAGGGAAGGAAGCATTTCAAGGATAAAGGAGGGATGAACTGTGTGCGTCAGATGCTTTGAAGGGGCAAGGAAAAGGCTCAGAACTGGTCCTTGGATTTACCAATGTGGACGTCACTAGCGCCCCTGATAAGAGCAGTTTGTAATGCAGAGCAGGGTCGAGAACTACTTCTCTAGGGAGTCATACTCTTCTGGACACAGCTTAAAACATATATTGAATGTCTGTCTTCGCTACTAGAATCTAAGGGTGTAGCACATAGCAGTTCTCAAATAAATATTTGGTTTACTAAAGAAATGACTGTGGCTGCACAAGTGCAGTATTCTTTAGGGAGTTCATGAAATTAATTAGATGTAAAATGATTAGTGTACAAAGTGGAAATCTTTCCACTTGGAAAAAATTGTTAATCGAAAGCTAACTCTTAAGACACTGGTATCAGCAGCTTCATCTTCCCATACATCCTAAATCATAACTAGCACTGCCCCAGATTTCCTATTTCCCTATTAGATTATGTTTCTGAAGGGCAGGACCATTTCAGACTTTGGGGACCTTCATGGATTAAGCTGTAGGTATGACTGAAGTATAGTTCAGTTTCTTCTCTCCCACCCAGACATGGCAGTCTGACAGTAGTTTCATTCATTTAAAAAAACCTTCGTGAAGGATCTTCCGTGGTCCAGACATTGCACTAGGGGCTTGAGTCACAGCATCAAACAGGACATGGTTTCTGACTGAAAGAACTTCCAGTCTAGTGATATCACAGCTGATATCAGCTCAGGGAGTGGCTCTGGCTTCACCCTGGACTGCAGTATACATACTCAACCAAACCCGCAGCTGATGGAGCGCAATGTTATATGGCCCAGATTCACTCAGGCCTAGATATATACCTAGCAGCAAATATGCCAAGGGGGCTTTTAGCCAGTTCCAAGTCTTCAATAAAAGTAGAGCTCAGCAGATGCAGAGAAAGCATTCAACAAGATCCAACAGCCAATTATGATAAAGACTCTCAATAAAATGAGTATAGACGGAAAGTACCTCAACATAATAAAGGCCATATATGACAAACTCACAGTGAACATCATACTCAATGGGGAAAATCTGAAAGCCATCCCTCTGAGAACAGGAACATGACAAGGGTGCCCACTATCACCACTCTTATTCAACATAGTGCTGGAGGTTTTGGCCAGAGCAATTAGGCAAGAAAAAGAAACAAAAGGAATCCGAATAGGCAATGAAGAAGTGAAACTCTCACTGTTTGCAGACAACATGATTTTATATATAGAAACCTTAAAAAATCCATTGGAAAGCTCTAGAAGTAATCAACAATTACAGCAAAGTTGCAGGGTACAAAATCAACTTTGATAAATCGGTTGCATTTCTATACTCTAATAACAAACTAATAGAAAGAGAACTCAAGAACACAATCCCACTCACAATCACAACAAAAAGAATAAAATATTTTGGAATAAATTTAACCAAGGAAGTGAAAGCCCTGAACAATGAAAACTACAACTTTCCTGAAAGAAATTAATGATGACTAAAGAGATGGAAAGACATTCAAGGCACATAGATTGGAAGAATAAACATAGTTAACATGTCCATACTACCTAATGTGATCTACAGATTCAATGCAATCTCTATCAGAATCCCAAGGACATTCTTCAAAGAGATAGAACAAAGAATCCTAAAATTTGTATGTGGCAACAAAAACCCCCAAATTGCTAAAGTAATCCTGAGAAAAAAGAACAAAGCTGGAGGCATCACAATCCCTAACTTCAAAATATACTACAAGCTACAGTAATCTAAACAGCATGGTACTGGTACAAAAACAGGCACTCAGATCGATGGAACAGAATTGAAAGCCAAGAAATAAAACCACACATCTATGGACAGCTAATCTTTGACAAAGGAGCTGAGAACATACAATGGAGAAAGGAAAGTCTCTTCAACAAATGGTGTTGGGCAAAGTGGACAGCCACAGGTAAAAGAATGAAAATAAACCATTCTCTCGCGCCATTCACAAAAATAAACTCAAAATGGATCAAAGACTTAAAGGAAAGACCTGAAACCATAAGACTTCTAGAAGAAAACATAGCCAGTACATTCTTTGACATCAGTCTTAAAAGGATCTTTTTGGACACCATGTCTCCTCAGACAAGGGAAACAACAGAAAGAATAAACAAGTGGGACAGACTAAAGAGCTTCTACAAGGCAAGGGAAAATATGATTGAAACGAAAAGACAATCCACTAATTGGGAAAAAAATATTTGCAAATCATATATCTGACAAAGGGTTAATCTCCATAATATATAAAGAACTCACACAGCTGAACTACAAAAAACCAAACAACCTGATCAAAAACTGGGCAGGGGACGTGAACAGACATTTCTCCAAAGAAGATATATGGATTGCCAATAGGCACATGAAAAGATGCTCATCATCACTGATCATCAGGGAAATGCAAATCAAAACTAGACTAAGACATCACCTTACACCCGTTAGAATGGCTATAATATTGAAGACAAAAAATAATAAATGTTGGAGAGATTGTGGAGAAAGAGGAACCCTCATACACTGCTGGTGGGAATGCAAACTGGTGTAGCCACTACGGAAAACAGTAGAGATTTCTCCAAAAATCTAAAAATAGAAATACCATACAACCCAGCCATCCCACTACTAGGCATCTATCCAAAGAACTTGAAATCAGCAATTCAAAGAGACTCACGTACCCCTATGTTCACTGCAGCATTATTTACAATAGCCAAGACATGGAAGCAACCTAAGTGTCCATTGACTGAGGACTGGATAAAGAAGACATGGTGCATATATATATAATGGAATACTACTCAGCCATAAAAAATGATAAAATTGTCCCATTCACAACAACATGGATGGACCTTGAGGGTATGATGTTAAGCAAAATACGCCAGATAGGGAAAGACAAACTCTGTATGATTCCACTCACATGCGGAAGATTAAAAAAGACATAGACAAAGAGAACAGACTAGTGGTTACCAGGGGAAGGGGGTGGGGAGTGGTCACAAAGGGTGAAGGGGCTCACCTATAAGACAACTGACAAATAATAATATACAAGTGAAATTTCACAGTGTTGTAAACTATCATAACCTCATTAAAAAAAAAAAAAAGTAGAGTTCAGGAAACTCACCATGTTCTTGAAGCAATGCTTTCTCCAGTGCTTATTTCTGCCCAAAAGGCAGTCAATTTGATACGATTGACAATTCAAGGCAATCTGAATTTTATTTTTATTCCCCCATGCATAGAATATGAAGTGTATATATCTTTTCTCTATGCGACATGTGCTAAACAAATACTAGTTGAATGAAAAGAAAAAAAACGTTGGTTTGCAGGCAGTGAGGACAAAGTGTAACCTGTAGGAAAGAACTGAGCATAACTCTTAAAACTACCTCCTTCACATAAATGTTTTCTGAGCTCCAGAGCTTTCAATGGTTTTATGGGAAGCTACTTACCTCCTATCTGCAGGACCACCATTGTTAGCATAGCTTATGTGCTATGGCAAGACCAAGATAGAGAATAGTGGTTGAAAAAGAGTTATAAAAAATAGTAAGCCCAACTATCCTGGTGTACAGGTTCCAGCATGGATTTTAACCAATGGAAATCTAGAAGTGCTTCCTGATGCAACAAATGAAAACCGGAGTGGGTAGCGATATTCCACACCAGAACGGCACATATACAATGCATCCCAGGCTCCATTGTGACCACCCACCTGTGTGTGAGGAGGAACAATGAGTAGCTCCTCTTTGGTTTATGCTAAAAATAAAGGAGCCTGCCAATGAGTGACACTTTACATGCACAACCCTCTGGGCAAAGTTCTGGTTACCATAGCAAACCCCACTCATGACAGCAGAGGCAAAACGCATGATGTATCAAATGGCCAGACTTCTGCCATTCTGCAGGAAAGCAGCTATATTTGCCAGATACACTAATCAGCCACTATAACCCATTCTACGAATAAAAGCCCAACCTATATTTGTGGGTCTTGGCCATTCTCACAACTACTATTTGCCTGAAACAGTAGCTTTTTGTCTGATGTTTCCTTATCGGGAATGCTGATGTAATTCTCAAGATGGAGCTTATTTTAAAAAGGAGGTCCAACAAGAGGGAAGGAAACCAATAGCTGCTTTCTCATTCTCCCCAGTCTGCAACCTTGGCAGAAGTTCTTTCTAGTCCCACATCTGGCAAGAACCTGTCCTTTGGCCTCTTCCATGACTGGCTCAAAGCTGGTGACAGAGAAATGGACCAGTCTTTTAGCAAGACCCAGTGGAGACGGTCTTGCTCCCAACCAATCTAAAAATAGGGTCCATGTTCTCACCCTAGGGTTCTATTAACTGGGAGGACATGTGGAGGCAGAAAAGACCAAACGATAGAAAAGTGTTGGTGTGTAAGGAAGGCCAGGAGGAGGAAGACTTCCGGGCTTCTTATGAATGCAAATAAATTCCACCTTTGCATATAAAGATGCAACTGGTCATCTCTGCCTTTCCTTTAAGAGTTCAAGGATGATGGTTTAAACCATTAGGTCTCCAGATGGATCAGAAAAAGTCTTGAGCCTAAACGACCAAGTGGAATAAAAAAGAAATGAACTTCTTAGCTTCTTAAGCTTAAGCCCTAGGGCCACCTTTTCAGAGAAACAGTACATTTAGAATCTAAGTCAGTCTATTTCTTTCCTCTGTTTTTAATAGTCTGTGTCCTGGGTTTATGAGCAGGAAAATGAATTAGGAAACTCAGAGCTCTGTAGGGACTTTAGAAATCCTGGTCAGTTCCTGCTTCTCAGAGATTCTGTATGGGATAATGTTTAAGAAGACAGGCTTAGGGGTCAGAGAGATCTGGGTTCAAATTCATTTTTTTTTTTTTAGGAAGATTAGCTTTGAGCTCACTGCTGCCAATCCTCCTCTTTTTGCTGAGGAAGACTGGCCCTGAGCTAACATCAGTGACCATCTTCCTCTACTTTATATGTGGGACACCTGCCACAGCATGGCTTGCCAAGTGGTGCCATGTCCCCACCTGGGGTACGAATCGGCGAACCCCAGGCCCCTGAAGCAGAATGTGCGTACTTAACCGCTGCGCCACTGAGTTGGCCCCATGGGTTCAAATTCTTGCTCCAACTCTTAAGAGATGAGCAACGTCAGGCACACAATTTAAAGTTTTTGAGCCTAGTTTTCCTCATCTGAAAAATAAGGATATGTGTGGTTAGTGCCTGGAATGTAGTAAGCACTCAACTTGTTCAACAGCTTTTTATTAAGTGCCTACTGTATACCAGGCACTGTTGTTGGCACTAGAGATATGGTTCACAAGACAATGACTTTGCTTTGATGGAGTTCACATTCCAACAGGTGAGACAAACAATAAACAAATAAAAGTTTATTTCAGGGGCTGGCCCGGTGGCGCAGCAGTTAAGTTCACATGTTCCGCTTCTCGGTGGCCCAGGGTTCGCCGGTTTGGATCCCGGGTACGGACATGGCAGCGCTTGGCAAAAGCCATGCAGTGGTAGACATCCCACATATAAAGTAGAGGAAGATGGGCATGGATGTTAGCTCAGGGCCAGTCTTCCTCAGCAAAAAAGAGGAGGATTGGCAGTAGTTAGATCAAGGCTAATCTTCCTCAAAAAAAAAAAAAGTTTATTTCAAACAGAACAGGAGTAATGTGATAGAGTGCCTGGGGGTAGCGATTTTAGATTACATGGTTGTGAAGAAAAAGGCCTATGAAGGTCTGAGGGAAGAAGCTTCCAGACAGAGGTAAAGCCCTACTGTGGGATACAGGTTGGTACGTTCCAGAGCAGAAAGAAGGACGGTGTGTCTGGACACAGAGAATGAGGGCAATGAGCAGTGGCAGAGAAAGTCATTGGAGAGGTGGGTTGGGGTAAGGGGCCTGGATTGTATTCAAGTGGCAACAAGAAATTCCCAGTTTCAAGCTGCAGATTGACATGACTTGATAACGTGTTTTCGAACTTTTTTTTTTATTTTATTTTTTTCCTTTTTATCCCCAAAGCCCCCGGTACATAGTTGTATATTCTTCGTTGTGGGTCCTTCTAGTTGTGGCATGTGGGACGCTGCCTCAGCGTGGTTTGGTGAGCAGTGCCATGTCTGCGCCCAGGATTCGAACCAACGAAACACTGGGCCGCCTGCAGCGGAGCGCGCGAACTTCACCACTCGGCCACGGGGCCAGCCCTGATAGTGTGTTTTCAAAAGACCCCTCTGGCTGCTCTGAGGAGAGAGGACTAGGGGTCAAGAGTGCTTTCTGGAGGCCCAGTTAGAAGACTACTACAGCAGGGGTCCAGGGACAAGATGGTGGCGACATCAACTAGGGTGGCTGCCATGGAAGTGGAGAGAAGAGATGGATACTGGAGGAAAGGCCAACAGGGCTTCTGGATTTAGTTGCTGAGTGTGGGGAAAAAAGAATGAAACATGGTTTCCAGGTTTTTGGAATGAGGCTTTTGGTGGATGGTGGTGCCATTTACTGAATGAGAGGAGGAGAAGGAAGAACTAGCCTGAGGGAGAAATATCAAGGATTCCATTTTGATCATGCTAGATGTGAGATGCCTATGACACACCCATGTGGAGACGTCAAGTTGGCAGCAGGGCATGAGTCTGGAACTCAATGGAGAGGTCAAAGCTAAAGACATAAATTTGAGAGGCAATAGCGCATCGATGGTAGGTAAAGACTTGAGGCAGAAGAGACCTCCCTAGGAGGGAGACTAGCTAAAGAAGACCCAAGGTCAAGTCCTGGGGCTACATCATAAAACAATGAATATTAGTTGTTGTTATTATTTTCAGTGCACCAGGTGGAGAATGTTGGCCAATTATTGTTATCAGCATCTTTTTATCCATCTTTCTACCCACCCATCCCGTCAACCATTCATACTATAAACAGTCACTGAGCACATTTACTGAGAGGCAGTAGAGAGCAGTTCAGGAATGCAAGCCCTGGAGCCAGACGGCTCTGTTTAAATCCGAGCTCCAGCTGTAACCTTGGAGAATCTGCTTAACCATGCTATACCACCATTTCTCCATCTGCAAAAGAGGAGGTAGTGGGTTGAATGGTGGCCACCAAAAAGATATGCTCATGTCCTGGTACCTGTGAACATGACCTTATTTGGCAAAAGGGTCTTTGCAAATGTAGTTAAATTAAAGGAGAGGCAAGGAAGCTTCTCTCCAAGAGCCTCCAGTGGGAACATGGCCCTGCCAACACCTTGATTTTAGAATTCCGACCACCAGAACTATGAGAGAATAAATTTCTATTGTTTTAAGCCACCAAGTTTGTGGTAACTTGTTATAGAAGCCCAGGCAACCAAATACAGGGTAATAACAGTATGCACCTCATCGGATGATTACGAGAATTAAATGACTTAACGTGTGTAAAGTGTCTAGAACATTGCCTGCCCAACGGGGAACATCCAAACAATTTTAATTTTTACCCTGGAAAAATGGGTACCGGACATTGTGCTTGATTCTGAAAAGTATGAGGGAAAAGGCAGATCACCTTCAGAGACCGTCAAGATAAAGATGGTGCCCAGGAAACCGCGCAGGTGAGGGACCAGAAGGTAGGAAGCGTGCTCAGGTGCCATGTGGGCCTCCCAGGTGCCAGAAATTGCTGAGTGCTGCTTCCCAGCATTCCCCAACAGAAAATCAATAAACCCTACATCTGCTCAGGTTTTCCAAGATGAGTAGTGGGTCCAGACAGGGGTTAATGAGACCCTTTATGGTACCTGCCTCTCCGTGCGCCATCTCACTGTCTGCCCTCTCATGAGAATCCGTTCTGATGAGGACACTCAGAGCACATTTTCTGGGGACAGCTGTCTCCTCTTTTAGCCTAATGATACTGGGAATAACAGTGACCAGGGCAGCGTAGGGCTGGAGAGTGGGCATGGAAAACTGTGGAGGGAAGCGATGCCAATTTTGTATGCTGAGCGATTCTGTAATAGTATTTGCACGGCTGCTTCAGCCTTGGAAGTGAATATTCTTCACCAAGAGACCCATATAGCACAATCTAGTTTTACCCATATCTCTATAAAATACACTGTGCCAAAAAGGGGAGACGGGTAATCACAGCTGCAATCAGACATTTTATGAGTGTCCATTGGCCAACACACAAAAATGTTGAGTTTATTGACATCTTGCTTATTAAACTTGGCTCCATTCTCATCTTCTTAGGAATAGAGAAAGAAACACTCAAACACTTGCATAGAGTTTGTGATTATATTTGATCACCTCCATGCAAATATATAGTGTCAGGAACCACATAATATTCTTTGGGGGGCGGGGCGTCATTGGGAGTTCAAACTTGTATACGCCAACCTAAGATACAACGGCTAACCTGACACACAGTTGCCTCTCTACTTTCCAGAAACAGAGTCTTGTGGACTATCGGAATTACAGTACAGTACCATGTAAGCAGGACAAGAGTTTACATCAGACAGACATCTGCAAAGTGCTGGCCTTTGGTGAAAGAGACAAAAGAGCTGGTGTTTATTCTGTCTTCCCCCTCAGTATCCTAGGATCTTGTTAGGAGCGACTGGAGCCAGACAGGGCCCCAGGAGGGCAAAGCTCGCAGGCACCCTCTCTCCTCTGGACGCCCAGAGACCTCCCCTGGGAGGCAGCCCACTCCCCCCACCCTCTACTGCACCCACCACGATCCAAAATGACCCTCTCTCCCACCCTCCCCCCAGCACCACTTCTCTTCCCTCGGTGAGCAGGTCTCAGCTAGGGAGCTGACTTTGGATTTCCAGCAGTAGGTATGGCCCCTGCTCATGGAAGGAATCCTATTCTGCATTGTATCAGTGCGTCTTTATTTTTAGCAAAGCAGGATGATCATTCTTCGGAGGCCAGGATCAACAGAGTGCGTGTTTTAACTCAGACGATTTGGTTGAGGGAGCAGAGTTAGCTGAAGTCTAGTGCACGCAAAACCTGGTCCAAGAGGGGTCCACATGTTGACAAAAAAGTAACCGGGAGGGGCTCAGCTCAAATCCATTTCCACTCTTGCTAAAAAAACGTCAAAGGCTCCAATTTGAAGCATCATTCTGTTAAGGGCCACACGTACCATGGAAGCCCCTCAGCAGGCTGTTAAAATACCCTGGATCCTGTTCGGAACGAGCTAAATTTACTTCAACCTTCAGGCGAGGGATTGGATCATGCTCTTTCAAGGACTTGCAAATCCTTAAGAGTTCGTGATTTTTTAATCCTCATGTGGATAGCTAGGCATTTCAGCCTGCTTCAGATAGCAAAACTTCCCCTCTCTCCTTGCTATTATTTCACCCAAAGCTTGCGACAATAGTGTATGCACAGTCAGTCCTCTTTGCTGTGAAATCAATCCCCCCACCCTTGCTTCTCCGAAACCTCTTCATGTGTCCTAGAGTGCTTTATGAGCCACAGAAGTACTTTAAAACCTAAAAACAAATAATCCAAGAATAACTTAATCGGCCAGATGTTCAACGCTATCTGATTTCATTAGATTGCTTCATAAAGAGAGTTAATTCTTAAGTTTCTGATTCTCCCCAAGTTAATAGCCCAGTCACTGTTAACTCAATGTATTCATGTAGGTAATGCCTGCATCAAGAGGGCAGGAGCTCTCAGAATGGGGATTGTTTCCTGGCCCACTAAGAATGCGCGGTGGAGAAGATGCTATTGGCATCGGAGGGAGGCCACAGCCAGGGGCAGGCCTCTTCCCGGAGCTGGAGAGACTTAAAAGACGAATGTGTCTTCTCCACACATTTAGTGCCTTAACAGACCATCTCTTGGTTCAGCTGCCTTATCAGACCACAAAGGGCCTCTTCAGCTATTGAGTTTTCAAACCGTAAATGCTCCCAGTGTTTTCTTGAACACATTTGTAAACAGAATGCTGAGCTCTTTAGATCACAGGCAATTCGAATCTGAATCAGATGACCTACCTGGCTTCAGATCCTGCCTCTGCCCAGACCTGCAGAACCCATGGAAATGAATTCTTTCCAAATTCCATCTTTTTTTTCCATTTCTAGAATATGGATATTATAAGATCAAGAATTTCAAATTTTTAAATCTTGTAAAAGGATGTATCATTTCATAGGCAATATCTGCCTAAGGCCAAAGGACAACATAATCTAGATACAGACCATCCAGGTGGAAAATAAATAAAGAATAATTTGAGAAAATATTTATACTTCTATTTCCTTAAAAAAAATTCTGTACATTTCCCCTAAATATCATTTAATTTGGCACACATCTATTGAGTGTTTAGTAAATCAAATTAAGTGCTCCTTTTCCTTCCCTCTTCACTGACAAGGGAAAATATTTATTCAATATTTCTAAGTATAATCATAGATCCATTAATAAAACCAAGCGGGCACACAGATTTTTAATTCTTCCTCACCCACGTGCATCTTGCACAATTGCCATTGAAAACAACAGTTCCCCAGATGAAGCAACTGGAGATCGTGTTTTGAATTCCAGTTATATGGGAATGAGGCAAGTTCTCCTCTTTTCTGGGCCTCGAATGCAGAAATTAGCAAATCTGAATGCATCGTCCCCTTCCAAACCACTGAGGAGAGGGGAGACTGCAGGTTCTCCTGGCTTTGGGCCCTGGCAGCTTGACCTTTGCATAAGAGAGGGACGTGAAGTACAGATGTATTCACTGACCAGAGCCAACAGATAAAAAGGCAGACATCCTGAAAAATTCCTTAAAGGAGGAACAGGGAGGCAGGGCTGCTCTGAGAAGGTCAAAGCTTTTCATCCAAAGCTGCAAGCCAGCTTCCGTCAGGTCTACTAAAAATCCCTGCCTTCTACATTCAACTGGGCTCTCAGTGACCTTGGCGAGAGGCTTACTCACTTCTCAACACACTATCAGAAGGACCGCTATGGACCAGACACTGTCACTGAGGGGTTTACATACATACCTCAGGACCTCTTTTTTATTCCTCCTAAGAACAACCCTGTGAAGTAGCTATTGTACCAATTTTGCACATGAGGAAACTGAGGCTCCAACATTTCTAATGATCTGGCCAGCAAGCAGTTCTCTGCACTGCTAGGATTCTAGCCAGTCTCTGACCCCAATTCTGAAATCCATCCTTGGCTGCCTCAGTTGGTGCCAGGCACCAGATCCACCCCTCCTACCATGAGCAGCACTTCTGCCTGTCCATCCACGCCCCAAGCCCCCAGCCTGGTGCAGTGCCCTCCCAGCTGTCAGCAGGCACCCCTCCTGTTTGACCAAGCCCAGTACATCCCTCCGGCTATATCGCAGGCTCCCTCTCCAGCACCTCGCCCAACCTCTGCTTCCCTCCTACCTTCCAGGGAAGGCAGATGCCAGCTTTTTTCTTTCACTGCACCTGCTCCTGATTGGCCTCTTCCCTCCCAAACATCCCTTATATTGTCTCTATCCTCTCCCACAGCTCTTTTGTTTACCAAGCATGCCTGGAAGGGGGAATTTAGGGACTCTCCTGAATAAACCTTTCCACAACGCTACCACCTCCTCAAAATACTCTCTGGATTATTTTGAACCGCACGCTTCTGGATCCAGTATCTTACCCCCGACCATCTTGGCAATCACTCTCTTTCATCCCTTGGCTTCCAGGACCATCCTTTACAGACACTGTTCTCAGTCTTTGTCAATGACTTTCCTATCCTCTTCCTGGGATGCTTGACCTTCTCAGACATTCCTGCCTCTCTGTGTCCACCTGCATCCCTCAGGGGCTTGCCTGCCTAGCATCCCACTTTGTCCTATGGAGACACTTCTGAGGGCTAAAGAAGGAGGCTAAAAAATGTCAAGTCTCCAAGTCTGTCTTATTAAAGAGATGAGGCCTCTCTTTGAGTTTGGTCTTGACCTTTTGTGGGTTCGTCTTCTTTGGGATGTATCCCCTTGTGGTTGATGCAGTAAGAGGGACCTGGGGCCACCTTCCAACTGGACATCCGCCTCCCTTTGTGGTCTAAGTTACTTAGGCCACATGATCTAGGCCAGGGGAGTATCCCAGCTCTGTGTTATCTTGTCCGGCCCACCAGGCCTGGAATGTCCTAGTCAGGATTGCGACAACACCCTAGAGTCCAATCAGCTTGTGGGGAGGGGAGGTGGACTGGAGTGTTGCTTCTGCCTCTCTCCTTGAGGAAGTTGATGGGCAACTACCTGGAGGAGGCCTTATCTGGGCATGAATAAGATAAGGTCCCAAAGAGGCAGGCCCAGGGCAGCACATGAGTGTGCAAACAGGCTCTGCAGCGTGAGGTCCAAATGTAAGACTGCTCCACATCCCCTGAGAGAGAGAGGCAGAGGATTCACAGAGGAGGAGGAGGCCATTGACCTGGAGCTTAAAGAATCAGAAGTGGTTTATCAAGAGGACCAGGGGAGAAAGATTATTCCAGGACCTCACCCCTCCCACTACCACCCAAGAGAAACAGCACTGTAGAGGCAGAGAGTAAGACAGGTCAGAGGTCGACAGCTCGTGTGTATATGTGCGTGTGTGTGTATGCCCGTGTGCATTTGTGAGCGAGCGCACGCGTGTGGGGGACACGGCAGGAGAGCAGTTTGAAGAGGGACATTGGACTTGGAATTTATCCCACAGGTACATGGAGCCATCGATAGGTTTTACAGGGAGAGGTAATCAACAGACCTTGACGACTGATTAGATATGGGAGGAGCCAGAAGGAGAAGTCTGGAAGGATTTCTGCAGGCTTCTGGTTTGTTGACTATCAAAACTCCAAACCCCTTATTTCCATCAGCTGTGTATTCCCTCTCCTAACCTGCAGGGGATCTTCGTCTCTTCTTTACTCCAAACCCATGCAGTGCCCCCACTTCAAGTCCGTGTCTCATGAGCCTTTCCCTTCTTCCTAGCCTGCCCCTACCCACCAGCTCAGGCCCCCATCACCTCCTGCCGCCCATCTTATTACAATAACCTCACTAGGCTCCTCCTCACCTCTCATCTCTCCCTAGTCCCAACTCCTTCTGCAAGAGATCAGATTAATCACCTTAAAGCACACAGCTGATTATGACAATCCCTTGCTCAGAAATCCCCAATATTTCCCTGCCAGCTGCAGAGCTAAGTTCCTCCAAGTCCTTAGCTCAGTCTCTTTTTCCATCAGCCCCCTAGGACTGCCTCCTGACTCAGGATCTCCCTGGACTGTCCTCCACAAAGCCTTTCAGATCTCCTCAGTCAAGAGCGATTTCTGGCTCCTCCATACACCTAAAGTGTTTTATCTGGACCACTCCTCAGGTACTTGATTCGTTAGATCATCTCTCCAATCCTTCATCTGACAAATACAGGGCGCCTCTTCCAGGCCACATGTGCACTGGTTTGTATCAGAGCTCTCAGGATACTTATCTCACCTCTCCTGACAGACTGAAACTCTGACAGCAAGGAGGAAGCCTCTTTCATCTACCCGCATCCCCGGAAAGTGCTAAGCCCCTGTGCACAGCAAACCGCAGGTACTCCAAAAATAAAATGATTGAAATGAATAGAGAAATTATCATAAGTTTCCTGAAATAGTAAACTGCCTTAAGTGCATGCAAAATCAATTTCAATGATAGCGATTTAAAGTATAATTCAATATTTGTCCAGGAGCGTATTAACTACATCAAGGGAGGTACATTTATATAGTTTACATGGTTCTGATTCTTTATCTCTCAGCACCTGCCATCCCCCTACTCCTGCATTCCCACTCACCACCCACCCACCGCCCCCCCGCCCGCACACACACCCTCCTCACACCACTATGCGGTTATTAGCGGAGGAGCGGTTCTTGGCCCATTCTAATGGAAGAAGGAACTGCTGAAGCTAGAATAACCACCTACAGCCAGGATTGTGTTCTGAGACATTCTATCCTGCCCCACACACCGCACCTGCCAACCTGTACCTACTTGATCCCCATCCAAAAGTCACAGACCAGAAGAGCTGGCCCTGTAGAAATACTGGGCCCCTAGAGCCCAAGTCCAGAGCAGGCTGAGTGTGGCAGACACCCACTGGGGAAGGACCAGCAGCACGGAAGGTCCAGGGGAGCTCTCTGTAAAAGCAGATCCAGAGTATCACTTTCTGCAGTCACTCAGCAACCACCTCCAGCAGCTTCACCATGATTTGTCAAGGAAAACACATCCACCCAAGGCGCCCTACCTCTGTGGGAGGCGAAGCCCTGCCAGCTGCAAGAGACAGATGCAGCTTCCTCCCCCAACACCCGCCTCCAGTCCCAGCCAGGTCTGCAGCGCTGGAATGCCCTCATGCCTGCCATTCCAGTCTGAGAGCAGCCCATGCCAGACCCTGTCCTCTTCACACTCCCTTATCAAAGTCCCCACACGGATCAGGGCTGCTGAGGACAGGCTGCTGGCAAACTCCAGCCAGGGACCCTGGACCCTCCCCCTGCTCAGTTCAGCACTGCAGAAAGACAAGGAGCCCAAAGACCTAAAACGTCAACGCAAACCCAACGCAGACCTGAGAGAGAGAGAGACGGACAGAAGTGAAGGAGGCCAGTTTTAGGAGGAACTCGACTTCAAAGGGAGGGCAGGATTTCCCCATCGGCACGTTCTCCAGCTCCCTGGCAGATGCCAATATCCCCCCAAAGATGCCCTTGCTCTTTGCGCGCGCCCCTCGGCTCGCTCGCTGCGCTCGTCTCTTCCCCTGGCAGAGAGCCGGCGAGAGAAGAGGAAGCGCGGGAGATGGACCCCAAAGCAGCACCTGAGGCCCCAGCACCTGAGTACCTCCGCCCGGAGGGGGTTACCTGGCGACGGCCCAGGGATGGGCACCTGGGCGCGCACCCAGGCAGGGGTTCCTGGCCCTTCCGAGCGTGCTCAGCAGTGCGTCTCGGGTTGTCCCGATGTCCCCGGCCCGCTCTGTCCGGCCCTCTTCCCGCGGCCGCGTCCTCCCCGCCCCCGTCCGGATGCAAGGGGAGTTTGCGCCGCCTAATGTGGGACCTGGCTTGGGAGCCCCCACTCACCGCCTTGCCGGGGCAGGATTCCAGCACCTGGATTTGTCACTAAACTTTCCCAGGCGCACACGGTCTCGGGGGATGCCACCTCCCACCCCCACCCCCACCCCCATCCGAAGCCCCAGGTCCCGGCCGCAGCGGGGCTGTCGCTTCACCTGCTCGCGGCTCTTCCGAGGCTCCTGCTGCTCCTCGCGCGTCCGGACTCAGGCGCCGCCCGGTGGGACCCTGCGCCGCTGCCGCCGCTGCTGCCACCGCCAGCGCCACCGCCGGTGCCGCCGCCGCGCCTACCCGGAGCTGCAGCGTCGCCGTTCGCCCGCAGCCGCGGGAGGCGCAATCCTGGGCGCCTGCGGCACGGCCCGCGGCTCGGCGGGTCCCCGCAGCCGCCACCCCACTGCGTCCCCCTGCCCGGGACCCGCACGCACCGGCGCTAGGAGTGTGCTGCTCGCCCGACTCTCCCAGCTGCGACGCGCTGGGGATCCACCGAGCCTCCAGGATGGGCGGGGATTCCCTCCCTCTGGTAGATTCGAGGGGCGGGAACTCCCTTCCTGGAGTGACAGGGACGGGGGGCGGGGATCCCCCTGGAGGAATGACAAGGTGGGCGGGGATTCCCCCCCGAACGAGGTACACCGCAGGCAGGGCGTCCCTCTGGGTGAACCAGGAGTCCTAGTGCGCTGGCTTCAGAAACCTGGGAATCCTGGGAGGAAAGGATCCAGGGAGTGGGCAGCTCGGAATTTCCAGATGGAGGGGCTTGGGGCGCCACCTAGGTGGAGGAGAGAGAGCTGGGGGACTTGAAGTCGCCTTTGCATAGCACTTTACGTAGCGTGGAGAAAATGTCAACTGCCTTATAAAAGAATGGGGCGGGGCGGCGGGGCCAACGGTGACGAGAGAAGGACTAACGACCCACCCTAAGCCCCGTGGCCTCTGGTCCTTGGGATACCAAAGTTAATTTAACACTGGCATGAGAATTCCGAGAATTTGGGGGAACCTCTTGGCACCTCAGAGCTGTTTAATCCCTCAGTGAAGCCCCTGAGAGAAATCCTCAGGTGCGGAGTCCCGTGGCCGTGGGGCGGTGGTTTGGGTCCTTGTGAGAACTGCTAGCCAAGAACCCCTGCTGAGTGAACGGGGAGAGCTACAGCCAATCGCCCTCGGCCTTGTTCCAGGTCACTCGAGGAACAGAAGCCTCTGGGTTTTCGGATCCTTCCTTCCCGTGGATTTTGAGGAAGATCTTCAAATATTTTTGGTTCTTTTTTTGTCATCCTTGTCATTCTGCCTACCACAGGGAGAGGACGATAAGAACATAATAGGGAGACTGCACAGCTCTGCAAATTAAGCTCTCTTAAGAGGAAAAAGCTGGTCTTTTTCAAGTGCTAGCAGATAAGAGTAAAAACATATGAAAAATTACAAAACCTGGGATAATGAATAGTTGAATAATGCTTTTGACATTTTCTGCAGAGCAGTAATTGGAAATCTTTGCTTTGGGGGGATGGGGATGGGGTGGGGCACGGATGTGCTGCAGCTTTGCCCAGCAAGGCAGTAAGCTCTGGTCTCCTGGAAGAGCAGACAGACGTAAATCACCTGCACAGACTCAGAGCCGTCCCCCAGCATCAGAGGCCAGGGTGGTCCCCAGGCATTTTGAGATGGCATTTTCTGCAGGGCTTGGGGTGGGGAAGTACTTGAATTCAGCTGTTCTGCAGCTTTTATAATTACCAGGCCACTGAGATCAGTGTCTGCACAAATCCAAGCTCCATGCATTTACACGCTATGCAATCTCAGGCACCCAGAGCTGCTTCTCTTTCTATCTGTAATACCTAGCATGCAGGATTGTTGTAAGGACCGGCCGTAACATAGCTACACAGCACAGCACTTAGGAGCTACTCAATGGAGTGGCAGCTATTACCTAGAAGGGTATCATTGGGACACCACAAAAAAATCCTTCTAGAATCGAACGGATTGGCGGTTTCCATTTGTTTTACAGTCCTAGTCCCATCTTCCACCACTCTCTCCCATCATCTGAGCTGTGAAGAAGCAATGCGTGTCTCCTCAGCCTCTGCAGCCAGCATCTAGCATAGACCTACCTCCTTCAGCAGCCGTTGAAAGTTTGCTGAATAAATGACTATGTAAATGAATTTATCATTCAAACCATAAGCACTGCTGTTTCTTCCCCAACTCTTTCCCAGCTCCTTCATTCCAGCCATGCACCCCTAATCTGTAAATTTTGTTCTTTGCCAGAATGACATTCTCACCCTCCTGTGTCTGCTGAAATCCCAAAGAATTAAAAGTCAACTCTTCTGGGAAGGCTTCTCCGATCACTGGCACCAACATCGGTTTCTTCTTTCCCATTACTCATTGCAATGGTAGCACTTTCTGCAAGTTGCTAATATAACCCTTGTCAGGTTGTATTAAGTTGTTGGAATCATAGTACTTGTAAGTTCCTGGAGGTAAGAGAATCTTGTTATTTGTGTTCCCAAACCTAGTGTGGCATGGGGTCCAACCGCATAGCCACTCCATAAATATTTGCTGAATTAAAATGAATTGTTAAATATATAGATATATATGATATATGTTATATATGTATGTATAAATATTATATACATATATGTAATATTTTATTTTCTGTCTCCTTTGGACATGGCTTGCTCACCAGCTTAAAATACTTCTAGTTTCAATCACTTTTCTTCTGATATTTTCCAGATAGTTTTTGGCAAGTTCTTGCTTTCTAATAATAGCTCACCTCTCAAGGGGTCAATCAAATGCATGGAAATTTTGTTTTGCCTGGCAGTCTTGCCAATTTGGAAAGCTCACAACTCAGGGCATTTATTTTCCAGCGTTTGAAGATCAAAACGTAAATTCTTTCTGCCCCCTTGTTAAATATTTAGTCACAGATTAGTATTTCTATCCAACTTGCCATTTTAATTTGTTGCTCATAAATATATGCTGTGGAGGAGGAGTTTGGATATAGAAAATCTAAGGCTTAGTTAGGGACAAGGGAAGATTAAACTAATGAGCCAAGAAAAAAATGTACTATCCTGGGCTACAAGGTAGCAGAGATATAGGCAAAAGAATACAGCGCACTTCACGTGAGTCCAAGCAGATTCTCATGGACTGCAGGGGCATTTGGTTACCCGTGAGCTTACATCTATGAAGAAGCGTCTACCCACCCGGCATCTGGAACTAAACAGATCACCAACTCAAATGAAATCTCGAAGGCTGCTTTCCATCTTTTCTCGTCAGCTGCCCTTCCAAGTACATTTCCAGGGAGGAGGAGAAGGAGCTTTAGTCAACAACTGGCTCAATTCCCTTTCTCCTCCCAGCCTCTGTGGGTTCATTTTATCTCCAAAACAGATTATAGCTTCCTGTTTACCCAGCTAATTACCCTCCTTTCTTTCTTCTGCAAATTCCTGGCCACTAAATCTTCCATTCATGAACTTGGAGTGAGCCATCCCCTGGCCAAGGAAGGGCTTAAAAACAAACAAACAAATAAGGAACTATGACAGTAAACATTAATTCAGTGGATGCTAATCTGGAATGTGTTTAAGGGTCCCCAGGAGATTCGAAAATGCAGATACTCTGGTCTCCCCCACTGAGAGCATGCACTCTGAGTCTGTAAGCAGGCTCTGGATAATGCATCTTTAACCAGCACCCCAGTGACTGTGACTTGGGTGGCTCACAGAGCATACTTGTAGAAACACCGAAGTAGAGTGACTTTAAAATGGGAGGGAGCCCGGTTAGATCACATTCTAGTATTTGGTCATAGTACTGATAGATTTTATTTTAAACCGTGATAAAAAATTTGTAATGTTAGTTCTGTCTCTGACCAAATCTTTTATTGGCCAATATGCAAAACAGACCTATATTTGATGTATCCTGTTTTAAAATACTTGTTCAGTGGAAAGGTTTAAGTACTTTTCATCCAATGTATATTGAAAATGATGCGTTTCACTGTGTCCATGAGCATGACATTGGAACTTATGCACATGTGTTTTGTTGTTTTTGGTGTTGTATAATATTACCACACATGCAGAATTTATGATTTTCTCCTGGGCTCCCCCATACAAAGTACACTGTCTCTCCTATTTATTTAGGCATCCACACCATCCGTTATTTTATATCTTTGACTCAGTCTTCCATTTATACCATGTAAGCATTGGTTGCCAGGGTAATTATTTTTATACAGTTTTTGGCAGGAAAAAATGAATTATACATTAGCAAGTACAGACTAGGTATATGTATTACTTTCACAAGTTGTACAGATGATTCAATAATTCTGTCCAATGCTGAATTACCCTACATGCTTAGAGCAGCAGCAAAACAAAGCTACCAAAAGAAAGAGAGAAAGAGAGAGCTTCAGCTTTGATTAATATAACCAGTACTTTACAATCAGCATATCTAAAGAGAAGCTATTTTAGTTCCATATACACATAGGTTTTGTTTTGTAGTTGGCCAGTGTCTTTATTTTGAATTTACACAAGATAGGACATGGAGGTCTTCTTGGGGCTTAGGGATGCTATCGCATTTTCACAGTTGTAAAAGATGCTTCCTCACCAGAAATTAGAAAGCTTATGTCCCTCATGCTCTCCTCCCACCATGTTGCAATT
Source organism: Equus caballus (assembly GCF_041296265.1). Classification (NCBI taxonomy): domain Eukaryota; kingdom Metazoa; phylum Chordata; class Mammalia; order Perissodactyla; family Equidae; genus Equus; species Equus caballus. The sequence goes on from NC_091704.1 coordinate 47,367,659, forward strand.
CAGTCAAATCACTATGTATCTATATTTGTAGACTGTTTAGGAAAGGTATTTCCTAACTCCTCATTTTGTGCACAACACGTCTCATTGCTAACTCGTCTCTCCCCTGCTGATGAGTCTCCTTGTTCTGTTCTGCTCTACTCACTTATGAAAAGGCATCATTCTAAGTCAATCATATGCTATTTTTACTCCTTCATCAGATACTTGTACTTTCAGATATCATCATTCAATAACCTCCAAAAAAGCAATTATAAAAATAAACATAGTGCTAGTCTATCTCTTTCTTTGTTTTCTGTTTCTAATTTTATGTCTTCACTCCTCATTGTCTCTTTCTTAGCACCTGTCTTTACTGGTACGGCTAAAATGGACACGGAAATAAAAGTCAGATAATGATACCCAGCCTAAAAAAGCAACAGAGAGCTAGTGCTGTGTTCTGTGGCCAATCACAGTAACACAGTAAAGTGTGGGTTAAACTCAGACAAGCTTCTCTAAAATGGAGATAAAAAACATCTGCTTCTAAAGGGCTCATTAGGATCTTGAGTCCCCAGTAAGATCATAGATGCGAAAGTACTCTGAAAAAAATGTAAAGGTCTCTTTAAATGAAAGGAGAGAGTAATAGCTCTTTGAATGGCCATTTTGGTCTGTCATAGAATGTACATGAATAAGATGATTTACATTTCATCTCAATGTACAGCAAGAATCACCAAAGGTGGTTGATAAGGCAGTTGATAAATCATCATTAATGACTTATTTGCATAATATATGAATTAGTGGACCAAACCTAAGAAATGCATTTTGCATCTCTGCTGAGAGCAATGAACCTCTCAATGAAGTCCACAGAAAGTAGAAGCTTTGAAGAAATGATACAGTGGACTTGAAAAAGCCAGATTTGGTGAAAATAGCCATTGTTTATTGTAAAATAGGTAAGAACATCTTATTTTTGTTTGGTTTTAGCAAATACTAATAGTGACCTCCTTCTCTCTAACTGACCATCTGAGTGGGCTCCTCGTAGGGCTACTTCTCGAAAAGAGCCTCGGATATCATGCTCTTGTTTGGTTTTTATTTAACTCATGGGGTCCTTCTCATTTCTGGTTAATGGAACACCATTAAAAAATATTTAAATGCCCATTTTCTCTATCTGTTAAATTTTTTTGTGAATTCAGGGAGAAGTGAATCATCTTTTCTGCTTCACTCTGTACTTATCAACAAAGCAAATAACCTAAATTGCCTTTAAATAATTTGTTTAGACAATCAGGCCACCTGGACATAAAGAGGGAAGAAACAAAAGAATGAAAGCCAATACGAGATGACAAGATCTCGGAATTGTAGAGCCCAAAGGAGACGCCTTAGGAATCAACTTGTCCCATTTGGTTCTGTGACTTGCCCAGAAGTATTCCTGGTGGGGAGGCTGAGTATACTTTGGAAAGGCTGTGGAGAAAGATGCTGTAGGATGGGATGGCCTCTCTTTCTGCCCATCATCTTGGAAATGCTACTTCTATCTATTGCATAGAATATAATGCCTGGCTTTCACAATCAAGACACTGTGTCTCAGGACTATGGCTCTGAGGATAGAAAGATTGACTTCAAGGACTGAGAGCATCCGTGTTCCTTTGTCATCAAGAGTGCACACACGGGGCCGGCCCCATGGCTGAGTGGTTAGGTTTGTGCACCCTGTTGCGGCAGCCCAGGGTTTCACTGGTTCGGATCCTGGGCGTGGACATGGCACCACTCGTCAAGCCACATTGAGGCAGCATCCCACATGCCACAACTAGAAGGACCTGCAACTAAGATATACAACTATGTACCAGGGAGGCAGGGAGGATTTGGGGGAGAGAAAGCAGAAAAAAAAAAAAAAAAAAAAGATTGGCAACAGTTGTTAGCTCAGGTGCCAAAAAAAAAAAAAAAAGAGTGCACACATATCTCTGTCTCATGCCAGAGTAGAGGAAATAGTCTCCAATGAAGGTAGCAGACTTATAAATTAATTCCTTATGATAAATCCCAAATGCTCCCTAAAGAATGATGTTTTTCTTATTAAAGTCTTTTGAGACATGTACCATCAGTCAGAATGTCATGGGGCTTATCAATATTGTATCTCCAGCATGAATCTGCAAGAAAGTGCTTTTAGAGATCAAAAAAGTTCACAGAAAATGCAGTAATGCAGAGTGGCATATAGCAGAGTTTCCCAAAGCTGCTTCTTTGTGCTCGCAGGTTTTTTTCTAACAGGGACTCCCAGTCTACTCCAAACCTGAATCTTTTTCTTTTCTGGAATTGCTAACTGCAAACCTTTCTCTGAAATCACAGTGAATGGGTCCATAGACACCATTTCACGTCCGAGTTTTCTGCTGGGCCGGAACCAGAGTGAGGTAAGAGAGGTGCCAGGGGTACAAAGTTCAAGGAAGTGCTCCTTTCAGGGTTGTGCGCTCACTCTCAGGGTCGTGCGCTCATGCTCAGGGTGGTGCCTGACCCTGAGAGTGAGGACTTTAATTTTGTGCCCTCGGCACCTCTTTTGCTTTACTCCCGTCCTGGCCCTGGTTCTCTGACAGAACTCATAGCGTGAGAAAGATACCTGAAAGGTCTGGACGCTGAATCAGCAGGGGTAAGTGGAGCAATAGACCTGTCTAGGCTTTGCCAATGGCCACAGGGGTGACCTGGAGGAAGCTGGGCCCAGACACCATGCCCCTCTGCCTCGTGGATGACCACACACACGCTGCCAAGCACGAATTTCAATACTTCACAGATGATTGGCAGAGGCAGGCCTGGCACAACCATGTCCACGTTCTATTTTCTACACCTCAAGTGAATTCTGGTAGGCTTGAGGGCTCAGCAGCCTCCAAGACATATTGGAGACGTAAATGATAGTGCCTTCTTACTTTTTCGTTAGTCCATCCCCATGATAAGCCTTCTTTGGTTGTCTGCCACTTGCAAGGTTCTCAGGCCCATAATATTCTGCCTCCGTTCCAATGCAGTTTCCTCTTCCACACGCCTCCCACACTGCCAACTAGCAGTCCCGCTCACTCATCACTCCCATTTCTTCAACCCCTTCTCTAAACATCTCTTCCTCCAGGTCGTCACCCTCCATGAAGATACAGCTTCCCCTGCAGCTGTCTCTAGTGGAGTCTGTTTATCTGGTCACAACAAACATTACCTTATAACCCAAGGTCAGGAGAGGTGTGAGGGACCCCCATGCTTTCTATGGCCTATGGCCATACCATTCTATGGCCTACCATTTCTGTCACTTTCTTCATTATCATATGGCTTGGTTGCACCTACCTGGAAAACTCCAATCCAGGATGAAACAGGCCCTTTCCTGAGCCAATACCTGTCAGCTGAAGCACTGATGGAAAGAAAACATACCTGGGTACACGGTAAATTCCTGGTTGCCCATCTCAATTGGCTCTAAACGATGTCCAGTTACCATTTCTCTAGTCAACCCACTCTCCTATTTACACAATAAGTACAGATCTTCCTTGAGTTATGGTCGGGTTGCATCCCAATAAACTCATTGTTAAGTTGAAAATGCATTATAGCTTAGCCTAGCCTAACTTAAATGTGCTCAGAACACTTATGTTAGCCTACAGTTGGGCAAAATTATCTAACACAAAGCCTATTTTATAATGAAGTGTTGAATGTCTCATGTAATTTATTGGATGCTGTACTGAAAGGGAAAAACAGGATGGTTGGATGGCTACAGGACAGTTGTAAGTGTATCGGTTGTTCACCCTCGTGATCGCGGGGCTGATGGGGAGCTGTGGCTCGATGCCACTGCCCAGTATCACGAGAGAGATCATACTGCATATCACTAGCCCAGGAAAAGATCAAAATTCAAAATTCAAAGTATGGTTTCTGCTGAACGCATATCGCTTTTGCACCATTGTGAAGTGAAAAAATTGTAAGTCTGGGACCGTCTGTATTTCAAAACTTCTCCGTTATGTTCAAATTTCTGACTCCTCTTATCTTATCTTTGTCTTACCCTCCCTTTATTGGGAGATGGCCTTGCTCTCTAATTCTCCAATAGAATAAAAGTTATGAGATAGGAGCTCCTTTAATGACCTCCAGATGGACAGATCCTTTCCTAAATCAGCACCCACCTTTCTCTTCCTTCTTAGAAGTGGTGTCTCTCCACTTGGATGTCCCACAGGTGCCTCAAACCACACAAGTACACACTGCATTTATGCTCTTTTCCCCAAAACTTCTCCTCTATTGTTTACCATCCCAGTAAAGAGAGCTCTAATATGCCCACTTGTCCAAACCAAAAGCCTCAGTGTCACTCATTCCTCATCTCCAAAAAATACATCCTATCAATTCTTTCTCAAGTACCTGTTGGCTCTACAGCTCTGGTCCAAGCTACCTTCGTCTTTTGTCTACGCCAGGGTTTGGCAAGCAAGTTTTATTGGAACAGCTATGCTCATTCATTTATGGGTTGTCTATGGCTGATTGCACTGCACGGTTGAGTCAATTACTTGCCACAGAAACCATATGGCTCACAGAGCAGAAAATATTTACTTTCTGTTCTTTACAGAGAAAGTTTGCCGATCAACCCTTGATCTACACTTTTGCAGGAATCTCCTAAATCTACCCTGCACTGAACCTGGTATTCAGGCTCATGCCCCTTCGTACAGCCAGTCATCTTTTAAAAATCTCATCTCACCGTGCTTAGAATCCTTCAAAGCACGAACATCACACTTGGGATAAAACGCAGTGTCCCTGGGCTGACCTGATGGGCCCCGCATGATCGGTCCCTGTCTACCTCTTACCGTCATCCTGCACACTCTATGCCTGGCTTGCCAAACTCAGCGGTACTATCTGCCTTTCAGCTCTGCCAAGGCACCATGCTCTTTTATTCCAAAGAATTTGGAAAATTTTGTTTCCTCTGCCCTGGAGGCCCATTTTTCTCCATCAATTTGCCCCTCTTCCAATTCCTACTTATTCCTCAGGGCTCTGCTTAGACCTCGCTTCCTCCAGGAAGCCTTCTCTTCCTCCCAGGTTAGGTTAGGTGCCCTGTTTCATGGTCCTATGTACTTTTCTTTTAAAGCATTTATCTCAACTGCTCTTAGTTCTTTGTGAAATTATTGTTTAATGTTTGCTTTTTCAGATAGACTGCAAATGTTATGATAGAAAATCTTTAGCCAGTTCAGAAATGTAATCTTCAGTTCCTGACACAGTGCCTGGCACAAGATGGGTGCTCAGAAAATATTTGTTGAATAAATGGATGAATAGCAAAGGCATAATAAAGTTGTGCTGATGATACTGGGAGGTGATATACACAGGCCGTTTAGTTAATTGCCTGGTACTGGCAGGAGTTAGATATTTATATTTTAGTATTATTACGCTCTTACTTTGAATTGCTTCAGGACTTCTTGATTTGGCAAAAAAAGAAGGTAGCTAAAAAGCATTTTATTCTTGTAACATGTAGCATGAATCATTCTTCAATGGATTTCTTCTGTTTCTTCAAGTGTATCTGACTTTTCATAGGGTGAGACCTCCAAAAAACCAATGTATCCAATCCTGGAAGCTAAAAACCATACTAATGTGTGTTTCCTAGGCTGGATAATCCCTGCTTGGCCTCCAGATCGACTTCCCACCATTCTGCAGGCTTCGTCATGCCTCAGGACGCAGACCTCCTGTTGTTCTCCTTGCTGTCTGCCTTCTGGTTGGGTTCAACAAATGGGTACCACCAACCGGAGACTAGAAGCAGAATACCAAGAAGAAGGCATTAATCCTTCTGGCTCCTCCTTTGGGCTGTGGGTTGACAGTGACTTTGCTCCTCTACCTAGGGTCGTAGCTCCTATCAGGGGACTTCTCTAATCTGTCACTCTCACTGGGACCTCTCTCTGTCGGTACGCCTTCTCTTGTTTATCCTGGCCCAGCGTAGTTACAGCTCCCTGCTGTTGCTAGCCTTGGCATGCTTCATTACCTTTTTGGTTTCCCTTAACTTAGCCACACCTTTGTCAATTAAAATCTCCTCAATTATTCCTGTTTGAGGGTGCTGTCTGCTTTCTGATAGGACCCTGACTCATATGATTCCATTGCCTAAATAAATATAATGAAAACACGTCAAGAGGTTCTTATGTGCTTCTCTAGATCTCTCAGCTACCTCTGAGTAAGTCTGCAAACTTGGTTGATATGAGCTTAAGGGCCATTATCCCCATTTCTCAGGTAAACAACAGGAGTCCAGAAGCAATCAAAGTAAGGCTGGCTCTTCACTTCCAGAGCTTGGTGGTGGCAGAGTCAAAGCTGCGCCTCAGTCCTAAACCTTACACACTGAACTCAGAGGCCACTGCCCTCCCAGAGGACCACTTGCCAGAATCTGGACAGCCAGGGTCCCGGATAAATCATTCTTGGTGACAAACCTCGCTGCAGTGCGTCTAACCCAGGTGAACTCTGAAGCTGGTGGGTGTGCAGCTGGCTCTGTGCCCCAGTTTGGAGCAGGTCTGGGAAGCATTCCCAGATGGCTCCTGGATACCATGGCTTTTTCTGGCTGCATTCCTGGGGGAGGTGGGAAAAAACACAGAGGTCTCCTAGCTGCAAACCCAAGCAAAGAGCACACTGTCATATCTTTAGCAAATGACGGCACACAGACACAGAAAGCCAAAGGATCAGAGGGAGACATAGCTACCCAGCTGAATGAATTCACTCTGTAGAGCCAAAGGCCAGCCAGTGTAGAAGGCTCTATCTTCTTTACAAATCATTTGTCCTTCTTAAAAACAACTGCCCAGGGCTTGGAGCAAATCACTGACCACCCTTCATTCTATCCTCTTGATTTCCTCCTCTGGAAAATGGAGTTCTGCCCATTGGTAAAAAGTGGAGCAATTACCCATTAAGGTGAGCAAAAATCTCCATAGGTCTTAATTTTAAAGGCTCAAATACAAAACTATTATTGAGTTTTCTCTTCTTTCGGGCAGGAGGCAGCTCCCATAGAGAGGCAGTATGAGTCATAGTTAAGAGCATAGACTCTGGAGCCAGACTGCCTGTGTTCAAATCCCAGGTCTGCCACTCACCTGCTGTGTTATCTTGAGAAAGTAAATTAACCTCTCTGGGTCCCTGTTTCCTTAACTGTAAAATAGAAATAATGATAGTATCTATTTCATAGGGTTGACATGAGGATTAAATGAATTATTATAAGGAAAGTACTTTGAACAATGCCTAGTATGTGGTAAAGACTACCTATAAGGTGACTGAGTAAAATTATTTCAGCTATTATCCATGTCTCTTTAAATAGACACATCGGAGTATTGATCATTCCATGATTTTTCATCATTTTTTTGCCTATAGCCCAAATAACTTCTAGGGTGAAATAACAGATCCTAGAGCAGCTTTGCTAGCACCGCCAATCATTAGATCAAGAGAATTTGGCTTGTGTCTTAACCGTCATTAGGAAGAGCATATACCCTGAGTTCTAACAATTGTAAAGGCATATTCTAGTACACAGACTCAGCCTGGCAAGCTCATCAGTTATGCCCCGAGAATAAGGAGGAGCACCAGGTGGCCTTATCTGCAAGACTGATCCAGGATGATGAGATGCCTTTTAAGCAGACCATCCATCACTGAGAGCTGAAGGCCTAGTATGAGTCCCCATCCATCACTCACTGAAGTCTTTTCATGTAGGCATCTGTCCCCCAAGGAAACACACCTTTGCATTTCTCAGAGGCTAAATTAGTGTGCGTTCTTCCCTCCCCTCTCATTTTCTTCGACTTCCTATTGGAAATCAGTGACCAGCCCAGTTTTCCACAAGCAAGCATCAGTTTTCTCTGCTGGCTCTCTACCTAAGACCCAAGTCCTCCAGGTCTCAGGAGGAGCTCAGAGTCTTCAGTAGGCTCTGCTTCTCTTAGGGAAGTTCTACTTGACTGACGTTCTTAATGAAAATATTTCAGTTCCCCTGAGAAGTCAAGAGTTCATAAGAGTGACTGTCCTTTCATAACTCAGTAAAATAGCCAATTTTTATTGAGTACTTAATATATGCTAGGCACTATGCCAAACACTTTATATGACATTTTCATTTAATTCTCGCAATCGTCCTATGAGACAGGCACAAGAGTTCATTGTCTGAGTCCCCAGAGCAGCACTGTCCTATAGAAATGTAATATGAGCCACAAATGTGGCCACATAATGTCATTTTGAATTTTCTAGTAGCCACATTATAAAAAAGTAAAAAGAAACAAGAGAAGGTAATTTTAATAATATGCTTTGTTTAATGCAATATATCTTAAAATTGGCATTTCAACATGTAATCGATATAAAAGTTATTAACGAGATATTTTATACTCTTTTTTTTTTTTACTAAGTCTTCAAAATCTAAATTCCAATGAACAAATGTAGAAGGAATGAGGGAAATAGAAAATCACCATTTGTCAAACGGCACAGTAACAATTGTTGCATGCAAGATCCATTTATGGATGCTAAAATTAGAGAATGAGAATTTGAGGAAAAAGAGGATATTGGCATACTCTGAAAATATCTCTCTTAAGATATTTATTAATTTCAAAGGGAGAAACAGTAACTTTGCAGTGCAGAAACCAGCAGACCCCATCTTAACAGCGGTGCATTGATACACTTGATGAATCACATGGCAAATCTTAGCATGTCTGTCCAATTTAATGTTTATTTACACACAACTAGTAAAATATAACTTTGTAATTCCAAAGAAAGTCTAAAACTCTTATATTTAAGATTTCCAAAGAAGTTCTTCAAAATCAAACAGAGTTAACATCATCAGTAATAGGACATATCAGCATCAAGTACTCCAGACAGGATGTACAGAGAAGGATGCATCGCTTCTGACATCTTCTCCAAAATCTATAACTTCAATCTAATCATGAGAAAACATCAGAAACATCCCACATTGAGAGACAGTATACAAAATAACTGGACAAAAGGTCGAGGTCACGGAAGACAAGGAAAGACTGAGGAACTCTCACAGATGGAGGAAACATGACAACCAAATGCAGTGGGGGATCCTGAGTGAATCCTGAAGCAGAAAGAGGACCTTAGTGGGAAAACTGATGCAATTTGAATAAGGTCTGTAGTTTGGTTAAAAATCATGTGCCACAGATCAATGAAACAGAACTGAAAGCCCAGAAATAAAACCACACATATACGGACAGCTAATTTCAACAAAGGTGTCAGGAACGTACAATGGAGAAAAGATAGTCTCTTCAGTAAATGGTGTTGGGAAAACTGGACAGTCACATGCAAAAGAATGAAAGTAGATCATTATCTCATGCCGTACATAAAAATAGACTCAAAATGGATGAAAGACTTGAAGCTCAGTCTGGAAACCGTAAAACTCCTGGAAGATAATATAGGTAGTACACTCTTTGACCTCGAACTTCAAAGGATCTTTTGGAATACCATGTCTTCTCAGACAAGGGAAAAAAAAGAAAAAATAAACAAGTAGGAGTTCATCAAGACTAAAGAGTTTCTGCAAGGTGAAACTAGGATCAAAACAAAGAGAGAACCCACCAATTGGGAGAAAATATTTGCAAATCATATATCTGATAAGGGTTTAATCTCCATAATATATAAGGAGCTCACACAACTGAACAACAAAAAAACAAACACCCAATCCAAAAATGGGCAGAGAATATGAACAGATATTTTTCCAAACAAGATATACAGATGGCCAATAAACACGTGAAAAGATGTTCAACATCGCTAATCATCAGGGAAATGCAAATCAAAACTACACTGAGATACTACCTTATGCCTGTTAAAATGGCGATAATCACTAAGACTGAAAATAACAAATGTTGGAGAGGGTGTGGAAAAAAGGGAAGCCTTATACACTGCTGGCGGGAATGCAAACTGGTGCAGCCACTATGGAAAACAGTATGGAGATTCCTCAAAAAACTAAAAAGAGAACTACCATACGACCCAGCTATCCCACAATTGAAATCAACAATCCAAAGTAACATATGCACCCCTATGTTCATTGCAGCACTATTCACAATAGCCAAGACAGGCAAACAATCCAAGTGCCCATTGACCAATGATTGGATAAAGAAGATGTGGTGTATATATACAATGGAATACTACTCAGGCATAAAAAAGACAAGTTCATCCCATTTGCAACAACATGGAGGGACCTGGAGGGAATTATGCTAAGTGAAATAAGCCAGACTGAGAAAGACAAACACCAGATGATTTCACTCATATGTGGAATATGAACCCATGGACAAAGAAAACAGTTCAGTGGTTACCAGGGGAAGTAGGTGGTGGGTGGGTGGGCACAGGGCATGAAGGGGAACACTCATGTGTTGACAGACAAGAAATAGTGTACAACTGAAATTTCACAATGATGTAAACTATTATGAACTCAATAAAAACAAAGACCAAAAAATAAATCACGTGCCAATGTTGATTTCCTAGTTTTGATCATTTACCCTAGTTATGTAAGTTGTTACCATTAGGGGGAACCTGGGTAAAGGCTATACAGGAAGTCTGTACTGTGTTTTCAATTTTTCTGCAAGTCTAAAACTATTTCAAAATAAAAAATAAAAGAACACAGTCCAACACAAATAAAAATGCAAAATGATTACAAAGTACCTTTGCAGTTATTTCGAAAGATGCAGGAGCCTATGAAGTTGATGAAAGTGTCGAAGTATTGCTGAAATGCGTGAAAAGCCATTGACAAACTAGGTAAAACAGTTAACATTTGAAGAAGAAAAATCAACAAGGATGGTAACAGGATGTGGGTTTCAAAAAAACAATGATTTAAATGTCAAGGAATTGTGAGAGATCCTTGGAAAAATGAATGAAGCTTTCTAGTATGTTTGCCAAAAAAAATTCTGCTCTAAAATCATACATTAAGTGAAGGCTGTGGTATCGTGCCACATATCATTTTAGTTTAAAAAGTATGCCAAAATATCCACATGAGATTTATTCTGAGAATGAACACATAGTTGAAATTATAATCTATGTTCCACCGGATAAGATAAAATTTTATTTTCATAATTTGTAGCTCTATTTTTTATATTAAAAAAAAAAGCCTCAGTTAAAATTTCAATCTATCTTAAATAGCTTAACTTTGATCTGTTCCAGCCTCAATTATCCTTGGAACATGTGCATTTCCCATCAGTTAGTGGGAGATCAAGGACTAAACCCAAGTAATCTGACTCCCCAGTCCATGCTCCATGCACCATGCTCCAGTCTCATGCAATGAGCACACGCACTCTTTTCTATGCTTACGGCCCAAAGAGGGGGGCTCCTCTTTGTTTCCATTATCTGATCAAACTTCCTCCAAGTCATCCAAAGCAAGTTTCATGCCCTTTATGAGGACAAGGCATGCTGGAATGTTTTCTTTTCTATCATCTCTATGAATTTGTTGAGGATGGGCAACTCTATAAATCAATAGAAGACAAGGAAGAGAATGGACGTGAATGAGTTTCATCAGCCACATCTGTGTGGCATCTGTGAAACATCCACCCTTTGTCTCCAAGACCCATCAAATCTGCAGATGACATTCATATTTAAATAAACTCACTGAATTCTAACTCAGAAACCAAACCTATGGCCAATGAGATTATTCAAAATGCTTACAGAGCTCAAAATGGTGAACTGTGTTATTTAAAAAATGAGGCTTGAAGGGGCTAGAAAGATGGAAGAAAGGAGATAGATATCAGCAGAAAGGAGCTTCCTACATTTGAAACTATCGGTAGCAAATATATGGACAGACGACTAATAAATTACAGTGAGAGGTGAGAGCATGCAAGTGTGTGGAAGAACCTTGGAGAAGCAAGGTGGGAAAACACTCTCAAATGGGCCCCTAAAATCCAGAAGCAAGCATAGCTTTAGAGCGATACACGCACTTACACACACACACTCACATGCACAATTGAAACTTAGATAAGATCAATGGGGTCATTATTAAAATGCAATATGATAAATTATCAGTCCATCCCTGGCCCTGATCACACCTGAGGTTGGGAGGTTTGTTTTAGCGAGAAGCTCTCAGTCATGGGAAAGAAATGGCACATGGGTTCATTCAGGTTTATTTTTATCCCTAAATGACCCTCATAATAATAGAAATTGGTCAGTCTTCCAGTAATCTATTGTGCTGACAGTTGGAGAGATGGCATGGTGGGGCCCACCAATGTCAGAAAACTGGGCAGTAGGGAGTGGCTTCCTGTATCAGCATATTATAATGTCAAAATCTTCTTTGTGGCCCAATCTGGTCTTTTTCTTGAAAATTGTAAGAAGAGTTGAATCTCTTCCTTTGGCCCCAGGTGAACTAAAATTCTGGTAAGGCCACTCTCATCTTAACCACAGCACTACTGCCACAATTACTGAGGAAAAGAAGGGATGGGTGGGGATGGGGTGGGGATGAGCTGGGGTGGGGTGACGACATGCCCCGCACGATCCTTGTAGCTCTCTGAGGCAGAATAAAGATCCAGACCCCTTGACCCAATTCGGGACAACTCTGAAGAGTTAGCCCAGCTTCCAAGTTCCCCCTGGGGTTGGCTGAGGCCTCTGTTAAGACTGCATCACAGATCAACTCCTCTCTCTGCCCAATTCTGCTTCCTTCTCCCTCCTTCCCCAGGCGTTGATTCCAACAGCACACCCTAATCAACTTACCATGTGCGTATCTCCACCTCAGATCTGCTTCCTAGAAAATCCAACTCATAACACACTCCCTTCTCCATTTTACTATCCACTCGCTGCCACAATGGCCCTCTTGTCAACTGAATTCTGGTCCCTCTTGGCATTTCTTCTTTACCTTGACTTCCCAGCGTCACTAATCCTGGGTCCTTGGTCACTTTGGTCTTCAATTCCCGGCGGAGAGTTCCCTATCCCTCTGTGCATGATTAGGCACCTCATCTACCAAAGGAAAGAAAGATTTGGCCTGCTGTTACTGTACACATCCACCCCAACTCCACAGGCAACTGTCAGAGTCGAGTGGGGACTGGGAAGGAAAAATGCCAATGTGAGCCTCTATCTCTAGCGGCTCAACCCGTCCCAGAATTCCCAGCATATGAGAAGGTGAGATATCCTGACTTTAGCCACTTCTGGACCAAAGGTAACACACAGTCTTAGGCAGCTTCCTTAGTTTACCTCTGGCCAAGATGGTTTACTAGCGACCTGGGCAGCAGTGTTGGGTGAGCACAGCAAGCCACGAGGGGAGGCCTCTGTTCTTGCCTGCATGTCACAGTTGCAAGTACCTGGAGAGGCATCAGAGTAGAATTGAGGGACAACTGTGCTGCCTTCATGAGGATCAACTCTAACGAGAATAGAAGAGAGCAAGCAGGGCCAGAGAGGTGTATATTCAGAGTCTTCCCGGGGTGAGAAAACTCAGCGAGTCAGAATGACAGCATGGATAGGAGGAGAGCTGAGCTCAAAAACCAGGAGAGGCTAAACTGCCACTGTGTAGAAAGAGGAGGTGAGGGCAGCCACTGAGCAGAGAGAGGAGGTGAGGGCAGCCACTGAGCAGAGAGAGGAGGTGAGGACAGCCACTGAGCAGAGAGGGGAGGGGAGGGCAGCCTCTGGGCAGAGAGGTAGAGAAGAAAATGCCGTAGGTGAATGGCCCCGGGGTGCAGAGACTAGAGGGCAGGAGTCAGATAAGGCATGGGCTAGGCCAAGTGGTTCAGTAAACCAAAGCCACAAACTCTGGGTATGAAACAGAGTTTCTTTTTTTTGGAGCCTCTAAGGAATTCTGCTAGGTGTGGGCAACTCCTCAGAGGTACTCTAAAAACAAAGAGCTCCACAGAGCTCCCAAACTCAAAACAAGGTGCTTGTTATAAACAGCCCAGCCAAGGCGCCCACTTGTCATGGCACCCGATTGTAGGATGTATCAATAGTCTCAAACACTAGGTGCTTAGCCCTGACACTCGATTCTCGTTGCTGGAAACAGAGGGACATCTCTCACTCCTTATGGAGATTAGGGAGGCTGTGCATTTTTCCTGTGAGACGCACAAAGACAAGTCTGGCCCCTTTGGCAGCCCCATGCCTACGGAGAGCACAGGACTCTATGTCATGGAATCTTCCCCATGACAGCTCCCTCCAAGACGAAGGTGTGCAGCACCACTCTGGTCCAGCTTGTTCTTGTTTCTCTCAAGAAACAAGCTTTGGATTGCCTTGCTCCTGAGCTGTGGGAGAGCTTCCTAGAGAAAGAGAGAAATGTTGGAAGTTGCCTAGGCGAGCAGCCTTCTGGTGCAATTATAAATGCAGAAAAGGAACAGCTGCCGGAGCTAAAGTTGTAGTGGGCTTCACGAGCCAGGGGCGCTCGCTGGAACCCCATCTCTCTCTGCCCGCGTCAGAAGGTGCTGGTGCCTGGCTCTCATGATGCGCTGGGAATTTTGGTTTGGTGTTTGTGGCTGTGTGCTTTACAGTGTTCAAATGACACTGAGTCTCATGAGATAGTCCCACGGCAGATGCACCAAGGACCTTAGTTGAGGCTTATGCTTTCCTATTAATTAAAAATTAAGGCTCCCTAAAGGAAAACTCCTGACCCAGAAATTAAGACAAGCATAGTGGGAAATTAAAAACACACACACACAATTTCTCCCTCCACTTGTCCATTTCTTAACAGTCCTTCAAAGTGCTTTCCATACCCATCGTATCCACTCAAGAGTTCTGTTGGGGATTAAAAAATTGCAAAAAGAAGGAGGAAAAGAGTAACCTATGTGGAAATGTTCAAATCAATAGTTGCATGCCAATAGTAATTTCTAGGAATTATCACAGTCTGAACATACCAGTGGTAATGCCTCAATAACTAAAATCATTTCTAAAAAAGAGTTATCTATGCTACATAAAGGTGGGGACAGGGTACCATCTTGAAGCTAGAGAAAGGCTGTCAAAGCACCCTCAGCAACTTGGAGCTTGGCCTGTATCTCAGCTCTTCTTCCAGGGTAATTTCCTGCTTCCGCAGAGTGAAGCTGGGTTAATGGTACAGGCATATTTTATCAAGTCAGCTTGGCAGTTAGTGGTCTAGACAAGGTAGCCGTGCAGAGCAGTGAGTTAAAAAGAGAAGTCTGATGTGATGGAGGATGGGACGTCTCCCTGCTGCCGAGAGCTCTTTCCCCGAATGAGACACTCCTCGCTGAGTTAGGTTGGCAGAAGCAGTGCTACAGACACTCCCCCAGCCCCTAATGGGGGCTCACCCATAAGATGGGGGAGAGGTCTATCTTCCAGGCCCTGCCACACACACACACACACACACACACACACACACACACACACACAGGGCAGTTCACTGTAAACCAAACAACTTCCTGGTGAGGCCTCGTTCTCTCCTCTCATAGTTACAATAAGAACCTTGGGACTGATTCAACAAGGCCCAATTTCTGAATGAATGAAAACTTACTCAGTGGGTGTCCTTCATTGTCCACATGGCTGGCAGTGTTCGTGCAGTGATTTGACAAGTCAAAATTACTCTCATGTAGTTAAATAGAAAAACAACTCCCCTTTCTGCCCCTGTGGGCATGGAATGAGACCTCTTGAGTTGGCAAAAGGTAGGCCTACCGATAGAATGCTACCAACTGAAGACTGTAATTGTTGCCCACGCCAGTTGGTGAGCCAAGTAACTGAGCCAACTCTCTTTGATGCCCTCACAACATTTTAGGATCTTCAACCAAATATCTTTGGGGTGTCCTGTATGTGCCAGGCACTGAACTAGGAACAAGGGTACATACCAAGAAGGCCCTAAGTCCTGATTCTGTAACAGGGTAGGTAATAGCCCCATATGCACAAGTGAGACTCTTCTTCATAGAAGGGTGGCCCAATCGATTGCCATGGTAGCCACAGGCCAAGTATAGAGTCAGCCATGTTGCCCAAAGGGCCCTGACGTTGGAATTCTCCACCCTTAAAGTCTTTGCTCACTACTGTAGAAACTGCTAAGAGCTGGGTGTGTCCTCAGCTCCACACCGAATGTGTGGTCATGAGGAAAATTCCTTAACCACCCTGAGTCATAGGTTCTTCATCCACGAAAGAGGGTAAAAAATGTCCTGAGTCTCACTTTGGAATAGTGTGTGAAAAAGTGTTTTTAAAGCTATAAGCATGGTAGAACTATACAGTTTTACACAGATCTAAATTCATCACTTGAATAGATCCTGTCATTTAATACATGTCTGGTCCCAGGACAAGCACTTCTCATAACATTTTCGACAAAGATAAATAGCAAGGACAGACAGGTTAGGGAGCCTCATTGCTAGGGTTTTGAATATCCTTCTTGCCCCTCTCCTAACCTAAATGGGGCCTCTGCTTGCTTCCCCAGATATTAGGATGAGTACAGATACTCAGAACACATTTTTGCCTTACATAGCAGAGATCTGAACTTACAGAGTAAATTAGTGCAGCTTCTTACATTTTTTTCTTTTTGTCAGCCACAAATATGTCTGCCGCTGGCACAAAGATACAAAATTACGTGCTTTCAATTCTTCTGGTTTTTAATTTTGTTTTGTTTTACTGCTTGTACTTAGGTGCAACTTAACACTGTCACATTGTGTGATCTTTTCCCTGTCTCCATAGGTGGGGGGCACAGCTCGAAAGAAAGGTATTTTCATTGTTTGGTCGCATGATCCTACTGTGGTTTAATGTGAGAGCTAACACGCAGGCCCGACTTTAAATACCATGAATAATTTCTTAACAATCAGGCCGTAATTTAGACATCCAAATGGATGTTTTCCCTCCAGAAATATCTGAAGGGAAAAATTTTAATGTTGTTTTTAAAATGTTCCAAGAGGACTGATCCAAGAAGACTATTTTTAAGTTTGTCAGTTTGAAAGTACAGATTTGAGGGTGTCTATTAAAATCAGTTGCCTTAATTTATCCTTCCACATCATGTACATGTCTACCTTTTGTTGACACAGCAAAGTTAGTATTCAAAATATTCAACAATTGGTACAGTTACTGCCCCCACCAATCAGAGGAGACCTGGCCTGATTGTGGTGCCAGGATATGTTGGCTGACTATCGGGCAGTGAAATAGATAAAAGGATTCATATGTCTTGAGTAGTCTGGGATGGAAAATCCTAGTACTACAGAAGGAGGACAAATCTTACCTTCGAGAGCTCTTGGTCTTAGACTACTTGGTAAAGTCAGATGAACTGGGGCAGGAGCAAGATTACTCAAGAAACAAATGGTTTCAACAAGAGCTCTTGCCTTCCATCCAGAGAAAAAGCAATCCAAGGGTTTAGAATCTTTCCAGATATTAAAGATTTATGTAAGCTTATTACCCTATACATAGTGATATTTGGCAATTATACCTGATGGCCCTGCTTTTCATAATAAAGACAGAAAGACGGCTGCTGACTCATGGCCAGGTCTACCTCATATAAATAAACTCACTAAGCAATTTAGCCAAAACCTAAAGTTTTACTTCTATTTCTTTAAGTAATTACACTTGTGTAAACTTCATTTAATGGACCTAGTTGCATTTTGTGCTATTCCAGATCACTACTCCTCACAATTAACCAGACAGCTCCGCATTTGCTATTTTGAAAGACAAGTCTGTTGCACTATTCCTGACGTTGAGCCAAGGCTCTCCTTTGTCACGTACTACTCCAATGCCCGACGTCATCCTCTTTGTCCACTCCAAATAATAGACTCACCCATTTGGTGTTTCGTATCCCAGACATTTCTGGATTCTAAGAATCTATTTCCCATCTACTACTTAGTTTTTCTTGACCTCATTTCAAGTTCTTCCCTCAGCTGGTTTCAGTCTGGGAGTAGGAAGTTTAGGGGCTATTTCAACACAGGATGATGACCAAGATTAAAACAATAATATTTCAGCCTTGGATCACAACACACCAAAAAGCTCTTTATCTTGTTGCTGTTTATCTTTGTTATAAAGTCAACATCAAATGAAAGGGGACTTATTATCCACAATCCCCAAGCAATCTCCTCTTATATGTATTTATGTCATTCCCTCAATTTTGTATCTCTGTTATCGCATTTAATTACATCAGATTGCAATTATTTGTTCATCCTCTAGCACATGAGATCCTCATATTAGATCCTCATATCCGTGATTAGATTGATCTTTTGCCCCTGTCACCTAACACAGGGCCTCGCATGTCATATGAATTGTAAATAGAGGGTGTGTGCATGTGTGTGTGTATGAAAGAGAAAGACTCAAGTTACTGTGGTACTGATTTTTGTGCAAGTCGTTCTCCGATGGTGAGCCAATAGGTGTGGCTGGTGTTTTCATAAAGGAGGTAGCTTAGGCTATGAGACAAGATTAAGTAACCAGGGTTTCTAATCCTAAAAGGAGACTAATAGCAAAACTCCCAGAATTAGGTCCCTTAGTGATGACTCCTTAACACTATCAAAGACATGTAACCACTACAAAGATAAGGACTCAAGTATTTACTGCATTCCAGAAGCAGCCCAGCCTTTATTATTATCCTAAGAGCCACTTGGAGACTATGAAATACGCAATCAGATTTATACTACAGACAAAAAATAAGTTAACTTGCTGGATCATTTTAAAAACCAATCCATGTGTTTCTGAGGAATTCATTAACTGTTCATGACGAGAGAAGAGACTTCTAGGCACTCAGTCCTTCCATTTTCTGCAGGGTCACCTTCCTCCCATCTTGTGCCCAGCAATTATTTATCACTCAGCTTGGGCTTCTCCTAATCAAGATCTCCATAAAGTTGGATTATATTAAACAATTCTTAGCATTATCCAACAATGCTTTCTCCTAAGTTATTTTATGATCCTGTACCTAAAAGTCCACTTTTTTATTTAGGATGTTCTGATTCCCAAGAGTTCAGATTTTTGTACAAATTAAATAGTTTGTGCTTAAACCCAAGGCCTAAAGCCCTTAACTTTAGCGTTCTTTCTGTCTTGGCCGTCTCTCTGGATTTTTATCACACTGAATGTCACTAGAATAGGAGTGAGAAGCTTGTATTGACTGGGGTTGAACGGCTTGTAGAACACTGCCCTGGTTAGATGGTGTCACACTGTTGGGCAGAGTGTCACATCTACACCTAGTCATGGTCAGATAAAAGCTTGTCACCAGGCATCTCTACTTTTCAGCAAAGAGAAAACGTCTCTGCTGTTGGCCATTGCTCCTTTCTCTTCTTCCTTTTAACCATTAAGCTATATTACACATTCCAAATTACATGTTTCCACCTAATGATAGCTATTGCATTAAGAGGAATTCCACAGAATTAAAAGCGAAAAGTAAGGCCAGCCCCAGTGGCCTAGTGGTTAATTTCAGTGTACTCTGCTTCGGCGGCCCAGGTTTGGTTCCTGAGCGCGGACCTACACCTCTCTGTTAGCAGCCATCTGTGCTGGTGGCCCACATACTAAAAAATAAAGGAAGATTGGCACAGATTTTAGCTCAGGATGAATCTTCCTCAGCAAAAATAAATAAATAAATAAAAGAGAAAAGTAGACTGAAAACTAAAGGTAATATGTATATCTAATCAGATAACTCTTGAAAGCTACCTGAGCCAATTTTTAACCATACTCAATTCCATGATAGTCTCCATATCTAGTAATTAATGTGCATTCAGGTAAGCATCACTCTTTTTAAGGGCATAGACCCATGTGGCCAATTTAGAAATGTCTTATTCTGTACTAATAACTACCACTCCCTTGAAACATCAGAATCCCACGTGAATGGATTAAAAAGTCTACAAAGTTCTCTTGATTTTCACATATAATCTCTATCCCTGGGCTATCCAAGAGAACTGTCTGCAGTATTGGAAATATTCTGTATCTGCGCTGTCCAATACAGGAGTCACAAGCCACATGTGGCTACTTAGCACTTGAAATGTGGCCAGTGCAACCAAGGAACTGAATTTTAAATTTTACTTAATTTAAATTTAAGTAGCCTCATGTGGCTAGTCACTACTTTATTGGAATGCAGTTCTATAAAAATATCAGAAAAACAAAATTTGAAATATGAGGGAACATGTTTAAAGGTGTTCCTATAAGTCTTTGCCCTTTTGTTCTTCCATGAGGGCAGCGTGATCATTTATTCTCTGACTTCCTTTATGGTGATCTTTTTAGAATTCTGTAGTTTTAAGGATGGTAAGTGCTGTTCTATCAACCAACTCTTTGTTCTCATGGTTCTTAAACGTGGCTATGCGTTAACATCACCCCCAGAGATGCGATTCAGCGAGTCTGAGGAGGGGACTGGGCATCTGTGCTTTTTCAGCTCTGCAGATGATTCTGATCTGCAGCCAGGCTTGGGAAGGGCTGCTTTACACCAGAGATCCCAAACCGGCGGCCCTCGGGCCAAATACACCCTCAAAACATATGTTCATCCCACACAATGTTTTAAAATGTTTTGAATTAGTTGCCAACTTCTACAAATTGTAATTTTATTTTCCAAAAAAAGTGGCGTTGAGTAAAGACTGCCCTCTGGTTATAGAGCATAACTTCTTTGGTTCAACACTACTTGCCTACTTCATACTGGCCTAGCTCCCAATAGGCATTTGAGGTTGAGATCCCTTCCTTGCCCCATATCTACGTAATATTTGCCAAAACAGGCAACAATTCCTTTATGCCAATATACCATTCTTAGGATGGAGTACCAACTACTTTATCCACGGGGCTGCCTGTGATCATCTTGGCAGGCTCAAGAATAATATCCCACCATCATGTAAAACTCCCAAATAAATATGATGGAAGTCTCAATAAGAGAATGGGTCCCAACCCAGGCCCATGATACCAATGTTGTTTAGGTAAAAGTCATTAAATTCAGGGAAAAGATTCTCTTACATTTTATTTTTTACACCCCCAAACTCTCTCACCTGAAGCACTGTAGGGCCAGCCAACAAGACTGTCAGGGAGGGCATCTTTGTTATAAATGCCTATCTCTATTTTGAAGAAACTTTAAAGCTCTCTCATCCTCCACCCAGTTTTCCTTCCAATATGTTTGTATTCAGCCATGGCTCTAACATTAAAAACGGTTGATTGCACCTGTTTACCTTTTCTCTCTCGATAATTCTCTATAGTGATGCTGGTGAATGAAAATGTGGAAGCCTAAATGATGAGATAAAAGGTAGAAGGGCCGTTAGTTGATGAAAATTAGATAGAAGTGTGCTAATTGATTTAGAAAGGCAGAGGAAAGCATAGCTTTGAGATATTTGTGGAAACAATAGATTGTCTTCTCAGAAAAATGAATGAATGCCAAACATTTTGCAATCAATTTTAGGGGTTTCACAGGCCCTTGAACCCCACCCACTGACTCCTAGTAGAAGAAGTCATCAACCTGAAGTAAGACACACTACTTGATAAATACTCATACCAGATACAAAGCACCAAAATGTCAGCCACAGTTTGCCAAGCGGGACATAATTTTGGATTAAATGCTATGGTTAGGCTTCATTATTACCAAAACGGAAAGCACCTTGGCATACTATTAAGCTTTAAGTAAAATGCAAGGAATACATAGTCTCAGTCCCAGGATCACGTGAAACTGTATCATCTAGAACTTGCAGCTGAAGGCACAGTGGATTTCTCAGCAGACAATAAATAAATCTGGGCATTCGAACTTTTAAACAAATCCTTATAGACATCCACGATGAGGCTGAGACATTTCCTGGAATTATTCTCATGTACACATTGGAAACAGTCCTTGATGCCTTAGCCTGGTCAGTTCCACTAATTTGGAGCTGACTATGTTCTCCTGTTTTCTTTCCCTGAGTGGCAGTTGGTTCCATCATTAAGGTGATAAATGAGGAGTCACCTTAAGGCATGAAAAATGTAATATGCAACAATCTTGTTTTCTGATTGGAAATGCCTGCATTTCCATCCTCATCTGTTTCTACACATGACAGGCATCAAAGGCAAAATGAAGAAGGTTTTTTAGACCGTTGAGAATGTTTAAACTTTCACACATCTTGATTTCCCCCCAAGTACTGCAACAGATATGTCTTAAAACCTTCATGTACTGATCATTCTCCTTTTGCTCCCTGCAGAAGCATTCTCTCCTCTGCTCTGGGCCCATGGGAGGCTGAGCACAGTGGACTGCATTTCTCAGGCTACCTTGACAACTGGCTTCCAGGAGCCATGGGGATCTTAAGGCGGGAGAAGAAAGGGATGTTAGGTTATTTCTTCCTCTCTTTCTTCCTGTTTCGCTACGTCACTGAGAGTCACTGCATCCCTCCACAACTGGAGCTTCTGCAGGATGGCTCCTCCTCCACATCTCAGTTCTCACTGGGTCCAGGAATTCTATTCCTCTGCCTTGTTCCTCTTGCCCTTGTTGTGGTAATGGCTGCAGGATATTGCTAGCCTCTGCGTGCCTCAATATGCTTTGTTCCCTTAGCCGTACCTCCGAAGGGGTTCCCTTATTAAAGTCCCTTCTTTGGAACTAGCTGAGGTAAAGTCAGCTTCCCACTGGGACTGTGGCTGACACACTACATCTATCTTCTTTTCAAACCGGGAAGACTTATGAGGCAGAAAGAAGAGAGGAGAAAGTGCTTGAGGAAGAAAAAGAAACAGTACGGTTTTTAAAGGCAAGACTTAACTAGGGACCTGCCTGTTGGTGTAGTGGTTAAGTTCGTGTGCTCCGGCTGGGCAGCCCAGGGTTTGCCAGTTCAGATCCTGGGTGTGGACCCACACAATGCTCATCAAGCCATGCTGTGTTGGCATCCCACATAGAAGGACTAACAACTAGGATATACAACTACATACTGGGGATTTGAGGAGAAACAGAAAAAAAAAAAAAAAGGAGCAAGATGGGCAACAGATGTTAGCTCAGGGCCAATCTAAAAAAAAAAGAGAGAACCAGATAACAGCGAGACTAAAAGCCATTAAAAAGAAAATGCTCTTTTCTTTGCAAGAGATCCTGTAATAAGATGTCACTAAGTAAAATGGTCACAGCCTTCTCTTCAACTTTGTTTTTAACAATGAGCAGTCTGGATGAACATGTCACTAATTTTCATCTTTTATTTATTCATTCCAAAGCAAAAATGGAACTTATAATTATTGAGCACAGTGTATGTGCTCATAACTGTTAATAATACTTAAAGTATTATTAATCCCATTTTAGGGAAGAGGAAACTGAGGCTCTGAGAGATCAAATAATTTGCCCCAAATCATATACTTAGCAGATGGTTATGCCAGAATTAATAACAGCATATATGATTTCATATAGCATATTGCTTTATTACATTATTGCAAAGTATTTCTTTTTGATTTGACCACAATCTTAAGATGCTTTTGACCCTCTGCAAAAGATTTTATTGTGCCTACATATTTTTCATTAAAAACAGCTGATCACTCATTTATTTTTTGTCTTTCTTGAGATTTCTCTATAGTATAGCTAATGAATTAAAAATATGTAAGTCCAAATAATGAAATAAAAGGTAGAAGGGCCATCAGTTGATGAAAACTGGAGAAATGAGTGCTAATTGATTTAGGAAGGCAGAGAAAGGCATAGAAGGGCTCCCAGAGGAAAATTCGGGCAAGAAAGTAGATTGCTTGACTGACAGAACCCTAGATAACTTTGCGACCAAAGAACAGACAGATATTGGTGGGCTAGAATGAGAAGTAGGGCTGAAAACAGAACTGATGGACAAACAGCTGTCTGGTGATCCTTGATTATGTTTATATTTCTAAATGAGGCACTGAAATGATGATAGGGAAGTCTGAGTCTGTTATCAGGGTTTGTCATCTTGCCTTCTTTGTGTAGGATGATCAAGAAGGAAGATGGCTATTATTCTTCCTATTCCCAACCTGACTCATTCTCTCTGTCTCAGAATGTGTGCAGCAAGGTATCTACCATTGGGGCTGGCCCCGTGGCCGAGTGGTTAAGTTTGCGAGCTCCGCTTCAATGGCCCAGGGTTTCGCCAGTTCGAATCCTGGGTGCGGACATGGCACCCCTTGTCAGGCCACGCTGAGGTGGCACCCCACATAGCACAACTAGAAGGACCCACAACTAAAAATACACAACTCTGTACCAGGGGGCTTTGGGGAGAAAAATAAAAATAAAATAAAATAAAAGCTATCTACCATGTATGCAGGAAATTAGAGGTATCTCCCCAGGAGAAATTGAATGGTCCTTGAGAAAAGACCTCCAAATTTTGGCCTTGTGGGTTCCCTCAGATAATGCCTATTGCTCCCACATTAGCCCTCTATAGCAAAGTCAATAAACTTGTTCACAAAAACAGAGCTCCTCGTCAGCGTTTCTATGTCTCATTCTTAAACATAATGGATAGACGAGGATCATCAAATATTTGAGCACCACCCACACGCAAGACAATTTCTGAAATGAAAAATTCACTGGATGAGATTAGCAAAAGGTTGAATACTGTAAAAGAGAAGATCAATGAATCTAAAGGCAGGGAAGTAGGAACTATTCAAACTAAAAAAAAAAAAAAACAGAGAAAAAGAATATAAAAAATTAACAGTCTCAGAATTCTGTGTAACTGGAAACCTAGAAGTAAAAGAGTGAAAATGGTGCAGAAAGAAATATTTGAAGATTAAATTTGATGAAAAATATCAACACACAAGTCCAAGAATTTCAGTGATCCCCAAGAAGAGTGAGCATAAAGAAACCCATACTAGGCACATCATTGTCAAATTAGTCAAAAGACTAAAAACCAAAGATAAAAAGTAAATCTTAAAAGCAGCCAGAGAAAGAAGACGCATTATATATATGGAACACAATGGTAACGTGACGCTGACTCCTCAATCAGAAGCGATGAAAACTAGAAGACAGAGGATCAAGGTCTTTTAAGTATTAAGAGAAAAAACCCTATCAACTTATAATTCTATATTCAGAGAAAATATTCTTCAAAATTGAATGTAAAATAAAAACTTTTTCTGTCAAAAGCTGAGAGAATTTGTCATCAGCATATCTGAATGACAAGAAAGGTTGAAGAAATTGTTCTTTAGGCTGAAGGAAAATGATACTAGATGGAAACTCAGATCAACACAAAGGAGCAACGAGTGGCAATAATAGCAAAAACTTATGGGTAAACATAAATAACTTTTTCCTCTTGTTTCTTCATTTTCTTAAAAGATTTTTGACTATTCAAAGCAAAAATAATAACAATATATTGTGGATCTTATAATGTAGGTAGGAGCAAAAATATGACAACAATTGCATAAAGAACAGAAGAGAGGAAATGAAGGGGTACTTGCATTTTAGGTGGAGTAATACAATGTTATTTGAAGGTAGAATGTAGAATGTAGTTTTAAAGACACGTATTGTAAACCTTAAAGCAACCACCAAAAACAAAACAAAGAGGCATAGCTAATTAACAATAGAGAAGATGAAATGGAATACTAAAAAGTGTTCAATGAATCCAAAAGAAGGCAAGAAGGAGGAGAAAAGGTACATAGACACAGAAAAAAAAAAGGAAACAAAAACAAAGATAACATACTTAAAGTCAATCATATTAATAATTACATTAAGTGTAAAGGCACTAATCAGATCAATTAAAGGTTAGAGACCTCCAAAGTGGATTTAAAACCCCCAAGATCTGACTATGTACCATCTACAAGAAATATACTTTAACTATTAAGGTCTAAATGGGTTAAAAGTAAAGAATGGGGGAAAACTTTTAATTCCACAAAGAAGACTTCCATAATATGTTCATAGCAGCTTTATACAAATAACTCAAAACTGGAAACAACCCAAATGCTCCCACAACAAGAAAATGGGTTAAATAAATTGCAGTAGGTTCACATAATTGAATACTACTCAGGAAAAAAAAAAAGAGAAAAAAAAAGAAACAAACTACTGATCTAATAACAAAAGAGTATATACTGAGGGACTCAATATCATATTCTAGAATTGACATACTTAATTTCATGTGAAAAATCAAAAGTTTATTTGTCTCAGGGTGGTCAGGTGACAAGATTGGCTGGGACAGGGCACAAAGGAATTTTCTAGGGTGATGAGAATGTCTATATCTTGAGGGATCTGATATATACATATCAAAACTCATTCAAATATACACTTATTACCAGTGCATTTCACTGTATATAAGTTATACCTCAAAGTTAAAAGGCAAAAAAATGGACAAAATTCCATTCTCAATCATGATAAATAAGCTGTTAGCAATCTAAAGATAGAAGATAACTTCCTTAACCTGATGAATTAAGCATCTCTCAAGAACCTATTGTAAACATTAGTTTTCATGACAAAATTTAGGAACATTTTTATCAAAGGCAGCTAAAAGGCAGAGACATCTGCTAACACCAGTATTGGGCAATATTGTATTAGCCATTGTAATAAGACAAAAGAATGAAGATATAGCAGGACTTTTCACTATTCACTTTTTAATATTTCTTGAAGCATGTGAAGGTAACACTTATTCCAAGATTGAGTGAAAATAATATCAAAAATAAATGTTGCTGACTTTGCTCAGAAAAAAGAAAGAAATGAACTATAATCATTTGAAATGAACATCATGCTTTTTTGATAATATTATTATCTGTATAAAAAATACAAGAGGATCTACAGACAAGTTGTTAGATCTCTGGTGTCTCTTTCCCTTATAAGGACACCAGTCCTATTGGATTCGGGCCCCACTCATATGACTGACTTAACCTTAATTACCTCCTTAAATGTTCTATCTCCGAGTACAGTCATATTTGGGGTTAAGACTTCAACATATGCATTTTTTTCTTTTTTGCTGAGGAAGATTCACCCTGAGCTAACATCTGTGCCAATCTTCATCTATTGTGTATGTGGGATGCTGCCACAGCATGGCCACCGATGAGTGGTGTAGGTCCACACCTGGGAACTGAACCTGGGCCACCGAAGCAGAGCGCGCTGAACTTAACTACTAGGCCATGGGGCCAGCCCAACATACGCATTTTTTGAGGGGACACAATTCAGTTCAGAACAGTCAGATTCATTAGTCCATTAGTGTTTCAATTATCTATTGCATAAAACCACCCCCAAAGTTATTGTTTTATTGTCTTAATGCAACAAAAATAATTCAATTTCCTCATGATTCTATGGTTTGGCCAGATAGTTCTTTCGCTTCATGTGGTGCTGGTAACAGTTTTGCCAATTTTTTCACTAGCATAAAACATGGTTTACCAGCCTTCCAGAGTTCAGTAGTAGCTTCCTCAGTGCTTTTCCAGTTTCCGCTAATAGTGTCCTTGCTATCTTTCCAGCCTCTATCCACTACCCAGACCCAAGGCCATGCCACATGTATTAGGTTTTTCTTAAAGCAGTACCTTACTTTTAGCTACCAATTTCTCTTTCAACTAGTCTTTGTTGTGTAATAAAACACTCCAAAACTTAATGGCTTAAATCAACAATTCATCATTTCACTTAATTCTCTGGGTTGGCTGAGCAATTCTCTGCTGCTTTCACTTAAGCTCATACACACAGCTGCATTCAGCTGGCAGGTCAGCTGGCTGGGTGCGGAACTTAGCTGGGACAGCTGGGTTTCTCTCTCCATATGCTCTTTTATCCTGGGCTTCATTATGGTATGATGGTCTCAAGGCAGCATTCCAAGAGAATGAAGGCAAGAAACCATATCACTTTATGCGTCACAAGCTCTGGAACTTGCAAAATGTCACTTCTGCCACATTCTACTGGATAAAGCAAAGAGCAAAGCCAGCCCAGATTCAAGAGGTGGGGAAACAGACTCCACCTCTTAATAGAAGGAGCCGTAAAAAATTTGCGGCCATGTTTAATTTACCACAGAAAGTTATGCCATGTACCTGGATGGAAAGACTCAATATCATAAAGATGTCAGTTCCTTCAAATAAATCTGTACAGTCAATGTCATACGAATCAAAATCCCAACAGGATGTTTCAGGAAACTTGATAAGGTGTTCCTAAAATTCATATGGAAGAGCCAAGGGCTCAGAATCACTGCACAAGTTTGAGGAAGGACTGGTCCTCGCAGATTTGAAGACTTATTACAAAGCTATGGTAACAACAGCATATTGGTACAGCAATTCTAGGAGCAATTCACGTGAAGTCCACACTATATACAGCATAAATGGGATGTATTACAGCCCAAATGGCTTGATGGAGCAAGTGACGTTTATGATTTAATAGTGAGAATATACAAATACAAGATTGTGGAAAGCAAAACATTTTTCCAGCTGTATTGAGATATAATTGACATGTAACATTGTGTAAGTTGAAGGTGTACAATATGTTGATTTGATACACATATATTGCAAATGATTGCCACCATAGCATCAGTTAATACCTCCAACATGCCACGTAATTACTATATCTTTTTTGTGGTGAGAACATTTAAGACCTATTCTCTTAGCAACTTCCAAGTATATAATACAGTGTTATTAGCTATAATCACCATGCTGTACATTAGATCCCCAGAAATTATTCATCCTATAACTGGAAGCTCGTACTCTTTGATCAAAATCTCCCCATGTTCCCCAACCCCCAGCCCTGGCAACCACCATTCTAGTCTTTGCTTCTATGAGTTTGACTCTTTTAGATTCCACATATAAGTGATATCATACAGTATTTGTCTTTCTCTGTCTGACTAATTTCACTTAGCATAATGTCAGCAAAGCAAAATTTTAAACTGTGCATTTCAATTGAGCTCTATGGTAAAATACCATAATAGCTACAGCTTTTTACTTTTGGTGAATTAAAGACTTTGTGTATGTGTGATCTCTGTCTCAATTTTTGAAGAATATAGAAGAATTTGTACTTGTGGAAAATTTTAAACAGAGGAGATGCTAATGATGTGCATTTGGAACAGGAGATAGTTTGAAAGTAAACAGAACAGGATTGCAAAACCTATTAACAGTGAGAATGGCAACCCTCTTGAACTCAACAAGGAATGAGATGCCAATAGGCAATAAAATATTTTTCTAAACCTAAACAGAAAGATCTCTCATACCAAGAAATTCCTGCATACATGCACACACACGGAAAAGCCACCTATTATTTTATAAAACAAAAACGAATTATAGTGTGGGAAAGTAAAAAGTGGAGAAAATCAGAAGTGAATAGAATAGAAGCAACTGGCTTACGTGAGAAAGAGGAGAATGATTTGTTTTGAGCAGAGTTACTTGGTGAACGCTGCTACCATTGTCCACACAAACCTTGTTGGTGTTGGCCTTCAGACATTCCACTTTAGGATGCCAGTCGAGGAGCTGCCACACTCTCTTGGTGGCTAAATCATACTGCTCGTCCAGAAGGGGAGCAAAAGCATTCTCCAGAACATCTGAGGCATGGGCTAGGTAAATGAGGGCCAGCAAGCGCTTGTCCATGCGGTGAGGGTCATTTACTCATTTGATAAGAACAGCTTCCTGTACCTTCTTGATGAGGTGCTGTTTATTGTTGCTATTGGTGAAGGGATGTATCATGTCAAAAAGTAGGTGGTTCTGTTTCTCTGTTGTCGATACACCCTTCTCCACCGGATTTTTAGTTAATCATTCCTGCATGTTTCTTAACTGATAACATAATTTTAAGGGATTCCATGTCTCACCTAAACATAATCTTTTAAAAGTTAGAGAAGAATTTTAGTTGTTATTTTCTTTGTATTCTTAGTATGAACAGCAAAATGTGATCATTGTAGCTAGTGTGTTTCTAGAAAAGTGGAATACAAAAAGTGCTCTATGTCAGTCTGTGTTCCCAGAATGTGTCTTCTTGTGGGACAGGAATCATATTTTATTAATCTCTGTGGCCCTGACACCAAGTATATTTCCTGGAACATAGTACTCATTCAATAAACATTTGGAAAAGAGAATGAATAAACTGTTCTAATACACGAATTAGAACAGATTGCTGATAGTTTTAGCATGAGGTAGAAATGAGCCAAATTGTAAAATGATTATTTCTGACACATTTCTATTGGCATAAAGGTGTTGATAAATAGCTGAAGGATAAATGAGAGAGGTTTGTTATTTTTTAGTAAACATTTTAAAAGAATAATTTTAGATTTATAGAAAAGTTGTGAAGATAGCAGAGTTCCCACATGCCCCACACCCAGTTTGCCCCACACCCCGTTAGTGGAATACACTTGTCACAATTAATGAACTAATATTGATACAATACTGTTAACTAAAGTCTATACACTGTTCAGATTTCTTTAGTTTTTGCCTGATGTCCTTTTTCTGTTCCAGGATCCCATTCAGATTATGGCATTACCTTTATTTGTCTCACCTCCTTAGGTTCCTTCTGGCTGTGGCAGTTCTCCAGACTTTTCTTCTTTTTGATGGCCTTGACAGTTTTGAGAAGTACCAGCCAGGTTTTGTAGATTGTCCCTCTGTTGGGATTTGTCAGATATTTTTCTCATAATTAGACTAGTATTATAGGATTTTGGGAGTGAGATCACAAAGGGTACATACTATCAACAACAGCTATCACTGTTGATGTTGACCTTAATCACCTGGCTGAGGTTGTGTTTGTCAGGCTTCTCCATTGTAAAGCTATTCCTCTCCGACCCTTTCCATTCTGGACTCTTGTAAGAAAGTCACCATGTGGAGCACACATTTAAGGAGTGGTGAGTTCTGTTGCACTTTCTTGAGACTGAAGCATTTACATAAATTATTTGGAATTGAAAGTTTTATTTTTCATTAAAGAACTATATTGAGATTCTCATTAAAGATGGCTGGTTGAAAAAAATACTCTATTCCCAATGAAAATGAGAGTAAAAGGATTTTTATAGAAGCACAAATCCATAACGAGAACAGGAAAGAAATAGCAGTAAAATTTTGGACGCTGAAAAGTAGATGGAAAAGTGGTAGATGGCTTAGTGGATCCAAGAAAGCTAATCCTCAACTGGCTGTGGGCAAAGCAGAGAGGTAACCTACTTTACACTGAGAGCCCCGAAGGCTCAGAGATTGGCGCCAGCTAGCTGTGAAATGGGGCAGGAGGAGCAGATAACGGGAGGGCTAGAAATAGAGATTGTTTGAAAATCTATTTAAAAAGCATCTCCAGATCTCCTCCTCTATTCTGTGTAGCCATCCCAGTAGAAGACAACAAAACAGAGTGTCTCTGGACTCAGGGACACCAGGCACAGTTGAAAGAGGAAGGATCTCCCATCGAAAGCAGGAAAATCAAGTAAAAGTTTATGTCCTAAAACTTGTGACATCTCAGCCTTCTTCTTCCTCTGGAACACTTGAAGCTAGGATATGCCCTCCAGCCAAGATATTGGAAGAGTCTTCTCTGGAAAATTCCACCAACCCAAAAGAAAAGGATGAAAAACATTGACACAAGGATTTTCCCAAAGAATTACAATGAAGCCCCCACTTCATCACCTCCTGCCACACACATAAACAGCTTCCAAATAGCTTTTTTGGCCTCCCTTTCTAAATATGAGCAGGCTGCTAGAGAGTCATACATTTGGGAAAAAATCCTCTAATGTGAAATACAGAGTTCAAAATAAAATATTAAAATAACAAAAAGATGTTTATAATTGCTCCAAAATGGAAACAACCCAAATGTCTAGTCAACTGGTAAATGACAAAACAAAATGTGGTACATCCACACAATGGAATACTCTTCAACAACAAAAAGGAATGAACCACCGATGCATCTGCAAAAGGAGGACCCTCAAAAACATCATGAGAGATGAAAGGAATCAGACACAGAAGATGAGGTAGTGTACTATGCTATTTATATGCAATGTCTAGAAAAGGCAAATTTGTAGAGACAGAAAGCAGATTATTGCCTGATTGGGTCCAGTGTTGGGAATGGAGATGAATTGCAAATAGCCACAGAAGATCTTTTTGGGAAAACGTTCTAAAACTCACTTGTGGTAATGGTTGAATGACTCAATAAATATACTAAACATCAATGAAACAGGCACATTTAAAATGGGTGAATTTTATGACATATAAATTATATCCCCAGTTAACCTCTTTTTTTTTTTTAAAGGAACTCAGAGGAAATGGAAACTATGGAGGGAGATGAAAAATTAAAAAAAAAAGTCATTACTGTTCTCAGAGAAGTAAGAGAGGATATTGTATCCATAAAACAGGAAGAAAATGATAGTTTTAAAAAGAAGAATATTCAGAGAACAACAACAACAAGATCACTAGGAAAATAAAAACTGAATGGCAGAAATGAAAAACTCAGTAGAAAAATGGAGGATATAGTTAGGGAATCTAGAACATAGAGCAAAATGGCAACTAGTTGGACAACAAGAGAGAAAACTGAAGAAATTAGTTGATTGATCCAGGAGGCCTAACAGCTAAATAATAGGAGCTCCAGAAACAATAGAAAAGAATAGTGGAGAAAAGTTTTCTGTTGAGGAAGATTTGCTCTGAGCTAATATCTGCTGCCAATCCTCTTGCTGAGGAAGGCTGGCCCTGAGCTAACATCCGTGCCCATCTTCCTCTACTTTATATGTGGGACGCCTGCCACAGCATGGCTTGCCAAGGAGAAAAGCATTAATAAAATAACATAGGAGAATTTTCCAGAGCTGAAGAACACGAGCCTCTTTTCAAAAAGGCCCTTTGAGTATCCAGCCCAATGATTAAAAGACAAAAACAAAAAAAAAGCAAACTAAAACCCCAACAAATAATAAACAGCAACAACAAAAGCCTCCTCATCACGAAATTTCAAATACCGGAAATAAACAAAAGACAGAGGGAGGCAGGTAATGAACAGAAGATTGTAAGAATGGCATCAAATTTCTCAAGTAGGCAGTAGAAGATAACGGAGCTAGACCTTCAAATTTCCAAGGAAAAATTATTTTTTAACCAAGAATTCTGCATTTAGCCAAACTCTCCATCAAGTAAGAGGGTAGAAAAGAGATGTCTGAGGCAGGGCCTCCAAAAATGTACTTCTCAGTCACCTTTCTCAAGAAGCTACGAAGATGTGCCCAAGTGTGGATGCACGTGCACACACACACACACACACAGGCATGCATACACAAAAGGGCTCAACTTTGAAGAAGAATATTGGGGTATTGGGGTATTGGGATACACGGGAGTGAAGAAACCGAGGATCCAATAGAGGCACGAAGAACTCCCAGGATGACGGCGAATGGAAATTCCAAGACGACAGAGGAGCCCCAGGCCCATGGTGAAACGTCCAGATCCCCAGTAAGAAGGTGGAGGCACTAGGACTGTCTGGGACTGAGTGGGGGAGGATAGGGATGTTATTCTTCAATTATCTAACATATTCTGTAAAAAATTTAATTGAGAGGCATTTGACAGAGCTGTTGAGGACGTGGGATTATTTAGGCAGATGTTCAAAGAAAATTAAGAACATGTTTTAAAATGAGGCAGTTATTAACCCCAGGAAAAACCAAATTATGTAAGAAAGGATATATAATCATGCTATTTGGCTGAAAAGTAAACTATATACTACATATACACAGGCAAAATTATGAAAACACTAAATATAGATTTAACAGATATTTGAGATATAATTTGAGAAAAAGATGAAAGGGAAGGAGAGGATACAAACGAGCTAAAAGCCTGATTATCTGTAGTTGGAAATCAACAGGTAAGTCCATTCAGAGGAGTCAAAGGACAGCCGTATGTGCATATTATTTAGAAATAAAAAGTAAAATCAGAGAAAACAGCTAAAAAAATTAAAATTGGCTGGTTGGTGGTTGATGGGTGTAGGAAGGTGAAGAGAGACTGTTGTTTTGCAAAAATTACTTTTACCAATATTTGATCTTTTATACTATTCCAATATAGCACTCTAGTAAAAGTTGATTAGGAACAATAATTATAGTCATTTTATTGAATGCCAAAAATGTACAATTGAAATTATACAATAACAAGAAATAGAAAACTTCAAATTATACATGAACACTCAATTTAATATACATGAAATTTTATTTAATCATGAATTAATACCAAAAAGAAGACATGATTTGGAAAAGCTATTTTGCGCTTTATGATTTGCTTTGTAAAATTAGAGTTTTAAAATCATGATAATTAATTCATGAAGGTTTGAGGATAAGATTCTTGCTTTCTGAGGTTTATTAATATTTAAACCCGGAGTCCGTATTTGAAGCATAAAGAGCTTTAGCAAACTAAAGAGCGGCAAATCATCCCTCTTTGAAGAAAAACATTACAACTCGCATTCAAATTCCTTCCTTATCTTTTTGAAAGAGGAAAGATGGCCCTGGTTTTAGGCCTCATTATGTTTGCTATCCCAAGAGTTTGTAAACAGCAATTATATCCAAATGATGAATGTAGTCCTGATTACTTCTTTTTTCAGGGTTAAACATATGTGCACACACCCATCCTTAAATATTAGGAAATCAGCAACAGTTATTTCATCCATCTTCAGTCCAAGCCCAGCGATGGGACAGTGTCTCCTCTTCCTCTCTCCCTTTCTTCCAGAAGAATTTACAATACTCTTCCCAGTCTTGGCTGGGTGTTGAGGATACAAAAAAGAGTAGATAAATCTTTTCTACAGGGAAATTACAATCTGGTGCCTCTTTACACAACTAAATATAAAACGATATGAAAAGGGAGAGAAGAACAAAGTACTACAAGAGCAGAGAGGAATCAAAATTTACAGGTAGTCTGGGGACAGAATATACTGGGAAAAACTCTCCAAAGAGGACAGTTTCTCGCTTTGACTTGGAGAGTTGGACAAGCCAAGGGGAGGGCAAATGCCCTGGGGCAGCGGGAGCAGGAAGCCCAAAGCATCTGAGACCACAGCAGGTACAGTGAAATGCACAGAGTACCTGGAAACTCTGCCTCCCGAGGCGATGCACTTCTGGTCCCTCGTTACCCTGACTACGCACTCCCCCAGTGTCACCCGCACGCACTGGGAGGGAATAGGAGGCTGGGGATGTTGCCTGAGAACTGGACGCACCTGGGCCGGGTGGGCTCTATAGAGCAAGGAATGGCTGTTCCATTTCTAGTACAAAGAAGAATGCACTGCAAGCACATTCGAATAAACGAGGGCTCTGTGAATAGTGCTAAATTTAAAATTCTCAGACAAAGGGATTTTCTTCAAGTTCCAGATTATTTAGGTTAATGTGAGAAAAGACTTGACAAACAATTTATATATGCAAATTGGACATGAGAAGTTCTTTCATTTAACAATTATTTACTGGGCGCCTGCTATGGGCTGCCGTCAGTGTTCAAGGCACCGGGGGCAAAAACAGTTCTTAATGTTTGTGACACATATTCTAGTGGCTTCTATTCGTTTATAGTTCATCTTTCTGGATTAAAAAAAAATCGTTGCCGGAAATCAACTTAAAAATTCATCAAGGCTAATTTAAGGACTTACCAACAATACTTAAGAACTCTTAGATGCAAATGTAATGAGATGATTAAAAAAATCTTATTAGAAGAAAATTGTATCATTGCCCTTAGTAATACACTAGTAACAGAAACCTGAAAGGGCTTCTTTGATAAATCTGGTATTCTATTGCCACCTTGTGTCCAAACTACTAAATTATGTAGTCTAACAGTAAAGATTCTGTATCCATTTTCTATTGCAGCTGTAACAAATTACCGCACATTTAGTGGCTTAAAAACAACACAAATTTATTACTCTATAATCCTGGAGGTCCTAAGTTCTTAATGGATCGTCATAACCTAAAATCAAGGTGTCTGCAGAGCTGTTTTCCTTCAAGGCCCTAGAGAAGAATCTGTGTTCTTCCCTTTTACACCTTCTAGAGGCTGCCTATGACCAGTTGAGTCTTCTCATGACGGGTCACGCTGATATTACCCCTCTTCTGTCACTTATAAGGACCCTTGTGATTGCATAGGGCCCACCTGGGTAATCCAGGGTACTCCCCCCATCTCAAAATCAGTTAATTAGCAAACTTAATTCCATCTGCAACCTTAATTCTCCCTTGCTTTGTAACGTAACCTACTCACAAGTTTTGGAGATTAAGACGAGAAGAACTCTGAAAGGGGCGCATTCTTCTGCCTACCACACAGTCCATTAGTTTTTTCTGGAGGCAAATATGCTACTTTTTATGTTTCCACCAAATGGTGAAGACATTAAACTGTTTCTCTGCTTTTATTTGCAACTTGAAATTGATGAACAGAAAAAAAGAATCTCGTTCGCCAATATCTGTAAAAGAAACCAAGTGTTTAGAAATCCTACCAGTGAATTTTTACTTACGCTTTACTAATCTTAGCTAGAAAAACCCAAACTAAATATAAAAATATTGTTAAATTTATCTTAAAATTATTTCGAGTTGACAAAGGCAGATGTAAGCCCAGATATTGCTTGATAAGATAGAAAATATGCAAATAGAGGGTCCTCTTTTTTTAATGTCCCTGTCATTTTTTTGTTTGTTGTGGTTTTCGTTTTTTATTTGAGTTCATAATAGTTTACATCATTGCGACATTTCAGTTGTACATTATTTCTTGTCTGTCACCACATAAGTGCTCCCTTTCACCCCCTGTGCCCATCCCCCACCCCTCTTCCCCTGGTAACCACTGAACTGTTTTCTTTGTCCGTGTGTTTGTTTATATTCCACATATGAGTGAAATCATCTAGTGTTTGTCTTTCTCAGTCTGGCTTATTTCGCTTAACATAATTCTCTTCAGGTCCATCCATGTTGTTGCAAATGGGATGATTTTGGTCTTTTTTCACAGCTGAGTAGTATTCCATTGTGTATATATATATATATATATATATATATATATATATATATACCACATCTTTATCCAATCATCGGTCAATGGGCACTTGGATTGTTTCCATGTCTTGGCTATTGTGAACAGTGCTGCAATGAACACAGGGGTACATATGTTACTTTGGATTGTTGATTTCAAGTTGTT
The DNA here is from genome assembly GCF_041296265.1 of Equus caballus. Classification (NCBI taxonomy): domain Eukaryota; kingdom Metazoa; phylum Chordata; class Mammalia; order Perissodactyla; family Equidae; genus Equus; species Equus caballus. The sequence goes on from NC_091704.1 coordinate 47,404,226, forward strand.
TGGGTAGATACCCAGTAGTGGAATAGCTGGATCATACGGTATTTCTATTCTTAGTTTTTTGAGGAATCTCCATACTGTTTTCCATAGTGGCTGCACCAGTTTGCATTCCCACCAGCAGTGTATGAGGGTTCCCTTTTCTCCACAACCTCTCCAACATTTGTTAATTTTAGTCTTAGTGATTATAGCCATTTTAACAGGCGTAAGGTGCTACCTTAGTGTAGTTTTGATATGGACTTCCCTGATGATTAGTGATGTTGAACATCTTTTCATGTGTTTATTGGCCATCTGTATATCTTCTTTGGAAAAATATCTATTCATATTCTCTTCTCATTTTTTGATCTGGCTGTTGGTTTTTTTCTTGTTCAGTTGCGTGAGTTCCTTATATATTATGGAGATTAACCCCATATCAGATATATTATTTGCAAAAATTTTCCCCCAATTGCTGGGTTGTCTTTTTGTTTTGATCCTAGTTTCTTTTGCATTGAAGAAGCTCTTTAGTCTGATGAACTCCCACTTGTTTATTTTCTCTTTTGTTTCCCTTGTCCCAGAAGACGTGGTATTCACAAAGATCCTTTTAAGTTCGAGGTCAAAGAGTGTACTACCTATATTATCTTCCAGGAGTTTTATGGTTTCAGGACTGATCTTCAAGTCTTTGATCCATTTTGAGTTTATTTTTGCAAATGGCAAGAGATAGTGGTCTACTTTCATTTGTTTGCATGTGGCTGTCTAGTTTTCCCAACACCATTTTTTGAAGAGGTTATCTTTTCTCCACTGTATGTTCTTGGCACCTTTGTCGAGGATTAGCTGTCTTTATATGTGCAGTTTTATTTCTGGGCTTTCTGTTCTGTTCCATTGATCTGTGTGTCTGTTTTTGTGCCAGTACCATGCTGTTTTGATCATTATGGCTTTGTACTACATTTTGAAGTCAGGGATTGTGATGCCTCCAGCTTTGTTCTTTTTTCTCAGGATTTCCTTAGGAATTCAGGGTCTTTGGTTGCCCCATATGAATTTTAGGATTCTTTGTTCTATTTTTGTGAAGAATGTCATTGGAATTCTGATTGGGATTGCATTGAATCTGTGGATTGCTTTGGGTAGTATGGACATATTAACTATGTTTATTCTTCCAAGCCATGTTCATGGAATCTCTTTCCATCTCTTTATGTCATTATCTATTTCTTTCATTAACGTTTTGTAGTTTTCATTGTATAAGTCCTTCACCTTCTTAGTTAAATTTATTCCTAGGTACTTTATTCTCTTTGTCGCACTTGTAAATGGAATTGTATTCTTGAGTTCTCTTTCTGTAAGTTCATTATTAGAGTACAGAAATGCAACTGATTTTTGTAAGTTGATTTTGTACCCCGCCACTTTACTGTAGTTGTTAATTACTTCTAATAGTTTTCTGATGGATTCTTTAGGGTTTTCTACATATAAGATCATGTCATCTGCAAACAGTGAGAGCTTCACTTCTTCACTCCCTATTTGGATTCCTTTTATTCCTTTCTCTTGCCTAATTGCTCTGGCCAAAACCTCCAGTACTATGTTGAATAAGAGTGGTGATAGTGGGCATCCTTTTCTTGTTCCTTTTCTCAGAGGGATGGCATTCAGTTTTCCCCCATTGAATATGATGTTGGCCATGGGTTTGTCATATATGGCCTTTATTATGTTGAGGTAATTTCCTTCTATCCCCATTTTTTAAAGAGTTTTTATCATAAATGGCTTTTGGATCTTGTCAAATGCTTTCTCTGCATCTATTGAGATGATCATGTGGTTTTTACTCCTCATTTTGTTAATGTGGTGTATCACATTGATTGATTTGCAGATGTTGAACCATCCTTGTGTCCCTGGTATAAATCCCACTTGATCATGATGTATGATCTTTTTTTTTTCCTTTTTCTCCCCAAAGCCCCCTGGTACATAGTTGTATATTCTTTGTTGTGGGTCCTTCTAGTTGTGGCATGTGGGACGCTGCCTCAGCGTGGTTTGATGAGCAGTGCCATGTCCGTGCCCAGGATTCGAACCAACGAAACACTGGGCCGCCTGCAACGGAGCGCGCGAACTTCACCACTCGGCCACGGGGCCAGCCCCCATGATGTATGATCTTTTTGATGTATTGCTGTACTCGGGTTGCCAATATTGTGTTGAGGATTTTTGCATCTATGTTTATCAGTGATATTGGCCTGTAGTTTTCCTTTTTTTGTGTTGTCCTTGTCAGGCTTTGGTATCAGAGTGATGTTGGCCTTGTAGAATGTGTTTGGAAACACTCCATCTTCCTTAATTTTTTGGAATATCTTGAGAAGGATAGGTATTATATCCTCTCTGAAAGTTTGGTAGAATTCCCCAGGGAAGCCATCTGGTCCTGGGCTTTTATTCTTTGGGATGATTTGATTACTGTTTCAATGTCTTTACTTGTGATTGGTCTATTCAGATTATCTGTGTCTTCTTGATTCAGCTTTGGGAGGTTGTAATAGTCTAAGAATTTATACATTTCCTCTAGATTATCCAATTTGTTGGCATATAGTTTTTCGTAGTATTCTCTTATAATCTGTTGTATTTCTGTGGTATCCATTGTTATTTCTCCTCTTTCATTTCTAATTTTATTTATCTGAGCTTTCTCTCTCTTTTTCTTTGTAAATCTGGCTAGGGGTTTGTCGATTTTATTTATCTTCTCAGAGAACCAACTCTTTGTTTCATCGATCCTTTCTACTGCCTTTTTTGTTTCAAAAGCACTTATTTCTGCTCTGATTTTTATTATTTCTCTCATTCTGATGATTTTGGGTTTTGTTTGTTCTTCTTTTTCTAATTCAGCTAGGTATAGTTTCAGATTTCTTATTTGGGATTTTTCTTGTTTGTTAAGGTGAGCCTGTATTGCAATGAATTTGCCTCTTAATGTGGATTTTGCTGCATCCCATATGAGTTGGTATGATATGTTTTCATTTTCATTTGTTTCCAGATTTTTTTGAATTGTCGTTTAATTTCTTCAATGATCCATTGCTTGTTCAATATCATGTTGTTTAGTCTCCACATCTTTTTCCCTTTCTCAGCTTTTTTCTTAATTAATTTCTAGCTTTATAGCATTGTGATTGGAAAAGATGCTTGTTATTATTTCAATCTTCTTAAATTTATCGAGGTTTGCCTTGTTTCCCAACATATGGTCTATCCTTGAGAATGTTCCAGTGCAGTTGAGAAGAATGCGTATTCTGCTGTTTTCGGATGGAGTGTTCTATATATGCCCATTAAGTCCAACTGGTCTAGCTTTTCATTTAATTCTACTGTTTCCTTGTTAATTTTCTGTCTGGATGATCTATCCATTGATGTGAGTGGAGTGTTGAGGTCCCCTGCTATTATTGTGTTATTATTAATATCTTCTTTTAGGTTTGTTAATAGTTGCTTTATGTACTTTGGTGCTCCTGTGTTGGTGCATAGATATTTGTAAGTGTTATTTCTTCTTGATGGACTGTCCCTTTGATTATTATATACTGCCCCTCGTTGTCTCTCTTTACCTGTGTGATCTTAAAGTCTGCTTTGTCTAATAGAAGTATTGCAACACACGCTTTCTTTTGTTTGCCATTAGCTTGGAGTATCATCTTCCATCCCTTCACTTTGAGCCTGTGTTTGTCATTGGAGCTGAGATGTGTTTCCCAGAGACAGCATATTGTTGGGTCTTGTTCTTTAATCCAGCTCACCACTCTGTGTCTTTCTATTGGACAATTCAATCCATTTACATTTGGGGTGATTATCAATATATGACAGCTTAATGCTGCCATTTTATAACTCATTTTCCAGTTAAGTAGAGGGTCTTTTTTGCTTGTTTACAAAGAAGTTGGTTTCGTTGGCAAACAGTTCAGAATTAAGCTCACAAAAACTCAAAACTAGAAACCTCTGAAGGGATTATAGGAGGAGAGAGAAGTGAATGAGAGCAGGTGGATTTTGGTTCTTTCCATCACCTACTTCTCTGTTACACTAGCAGATAAGCACCCCACTTTTCATTGGTCATTTTCCAGCAAGGGCAAGAGAGACTGCTCTGCACCCACCAGGTTTTAATGGGTTTCTCCTGGAGTGGCTGTCAGGGTGAGGATGATTGGGCAGAATGTGCTAATCAAACATCAGAGGAAGATGGGCTAGCTAAAATGTTTGCATTTTCAATAGTGTTTCCTGCCTCTTCTGGAATGTCATAGTTAGTGTGCTATGGGAAAGATACATCGATATTATCAAGGTAGGATGAGGAAAAAGATAACAATTGCAACTTTATTTTTCTGTTATAAAATTTTTTACCAACTCTTAGCAGGACTGACTAGCAGTACTGCAAATCTTTCCAGGGCCCTTGTAAACCTTCTGTCCAGCTTGAGGAAGGCTTCAGCAAAACATTACAGTGCCTCTCACAGAGTCTCCTTACAAAGTATTTTAATGAGTAGCAGTCATTCAATTGCAGCTTAAGTCTTGGCAGTGATGTGATTTAGTTTTCATTGTAGAGGTTTTACATGTTTTTTGTTAAATTTATTCCTAAGTATTTTGTGAATTTAATGTTTTTAAAAGTATTTAATGCTTTTAAAAATGGTAATGGTTTTATTTCTTCCTTTGTAGTATGTATGACTTTTACATTTTTCCTTACATTTTTACATTGGTGAGGACCTAGTGTGTGAAGTGAATAGAAGTGGTAAAAGCGGAAATGTTAGCCTTGTTGACAATCTCAGGGGAAGGTAACCAGTATTTCACCATTAAGTAAGATATTATCCTTAGATTTTTCCTAGATGCCTTTTAACAAGAAGTCTCCTTCTAGTCCTAGTTTGCAAAGAGATTTTTGTTTAAACCATCACACTATTGGGGCTGGCCCCATGGCCGAGGGGTTAAGTTCGCACGCTCCGCTGCAGGTGGCCCAGTGTTTCATTGGCTCGAATCCTGGGCGCGGACATGGCACCGCTCACCAAACCACGCTGAGGCAGCGTCCCACATGCCACAACTAGAAGGACCCACAACAAAGAATGTACAACTATGTACTGGGGGGCTTTGGGGAGAAAAAGGAAAAAAATAAAATCTTTAAAAAAAAAAGAGTATTTAAATCATCATGCTATTGAATTTTATCAGAGGCATTTTTTGCATTTATTGGTATGATCCTATGGTTTTTCTCCTTTATTCTGTTAATGTGGCAAATAACATCAATTGATTTTCAAATGTTAAGGCAGCTTTGCATTCCTGGAATGAACCCACTTAATCATGATGTAGTATTGCTTCTTTTGACTTGCTAATTTTTTGTGAAGGATTTTAGCATCATGAGAGACATTGGTCTTGAATTTTCTTTTCCTGTAGTGTCCCTGTCAAGTGTTTGGCAGGGTTATATTGGCTTCATAAGATGAGTTGGGAATAATTTCTATTTTCTAAAGGAGTTTGTGTAAGATTATTATTATTTCTTCCTTAAATGTTTGATAGAATTCCCAAAGGAAACCCTCTAGACCTGCAGTTTTCTTTGTAGGAAGGCTTTTGATCATCATTTCAACTTTAAAAATAAATAAGAGTTATTTGGATTTTCTATTTCTTTTTGTATCAGTTTGGTAATTTGTGTTTTTCAAATAATACTTTCTTTTACTCTAAATTGTCAAGTTTATTGGCATAAAGTTGCTCATTATACTCCTTTATTTGCCTTTAATATGTGCAGGATCTGTGGTGACGTCCCCTGGTTCATTTTTGACGTTGGTAATGTGTGCTTTCCCTCCTCTCTTTCCTTGATCAGAATGCAGCATTCTCCAAAGTGTCTTGTGGCAGTGTTCTTTTTTTTCCTAAGATGAGCAAAAAGGATGATTTTCTTTCAATATGAAGAGGAGGCATTCTCTTCTCTTTTCTTCTATTTCCCATCAGGTACACACACACACACACACAGACACACTTAAAGATAAGACAGACTATGCCTAGGAGATCCCTCATTTTCCCAATGATAAGTCCCTCCGAATATTTTTTAAACAGCTAGAGTATATAAACTTCAGAGGATGTAGACAAAATAGAAAAATGTCTACTTATAATTGTTAATCACTATGACTATACATATGTATTTCATATCAAAGGCTTTACTGAGTTTTTATTGTTAAAAATATATGCATCATAAAATTTACCATTTTAATTATTCTTAAGTGTACAGTTCAGTGGCATTAAGTGCATTTACAATGTTGTGCAACCATTATCGCAATATATTTTCAGACTTTTTTAATCATCCCAAACAGAAACTCTGCCTCGTAAACAACAGCTCCCCATTCCCCCCTCCTGCAAGCCTCTGGTAACTTCTATTTCACTTTCTGTCCCCATGAATCTGCCTGTTCTAGGTACCTCATATAAGTAGAATCATACAATATTTGTCCTTTTGTGTTTGGCTTGTTTCACTTAGCATAATGATTTCAAGGTTCATCCATGTTGTAGCATGTGTCAGAATGCCATTCCTTTTGATGGTTGAATAATACCTCATTATATGTATATACCACATTTTGTTTATCCATTCACATGTTGGTGGACAGTTGGGTTGTTTCCATCTTTTGACTATTGTGAATAAGTCTATGAATATTGATGTGCAAGTATTTGAGTCCCTAGTTTCCGTTCTTTTGGGTATATATATCGAACAGAATTACTGGATCATGTGATAATTCCATGGTTAACTTTTTCAGGAACTGCCAAACTATTTTCCACAGTGGCTATACCATTTTACATTCCCACCAGTAATACATGAAGGTTCCAGCTTCTCCAAAGCCTTGCCAACACCTGTTATATTCCATTTTGGAGAGATTTTTTTGTTTTGTTTGTTTTGTTTATAATAGCCATCCTAGTAGATGTGAAGTGGTATCTCATTGTGGTTTTGATTTGCATTTCCCTAACGACTAATGATGTTGAGCATCTTTTCATATGCTTATTGGCTAGTTGTATATCTTCTTGGGGGAAATGCCTGTTCAAGACCTTTTCCCTGTTTTTGAATTGGGTGGGTTGTTTTTTTGCTGTTGTGTTGTAGGGATCATTTGTATACTCTGGGTATTAATCCTTCATCAGGTACATAATTTGCAAATATTTTCTCCCAGTCTGTGGGCAATCTTTTCACTCTCTTGATATGTCCTTTGATGCACAAATGTTTTTAATTTTGATTGAGTCCGATTTGTCTATTTTCTTTGCTACTCGTGCTTTTGGTGTCATATCCAAGAGATCATTGCCAAATCTAGTATCATGAAGATTTTTCCCTACGGTTTTGTCTAAGAGTTTTATAGTTTTAGTTCTTAAGCTTAAGCCTTTGATCTATTTCGAGTTAATTTTTGCATAAAGAAAGGACCCAACTTCATTCTTTTGCATGTGGATATCCAGTTTTCTCAGTACCATTAGTTTAAAAGACTGTTCTCGCTTCATTTAATGGTCTTCGCACACTTGTTGAAAAATCAATTGACCATACATGCAAGGATTTATTTCTGGGTCCTCCAATCAATACCTTTGGTCTATATGTCTATCCTTATGCCGGTATCACACTGTTTTGATTATGTAGCTTTGCAGTGTTTTTTTTTAAAAGATTTTATTTTTCATTTTTCTCCCCAAAGCCCCTTGGTATATACTTGTATATTTTTTTAGTTGTGGGTCCTTCTAGTTGTGGCATGTGGGACGCTGCCTAAGCACGGCCTGACGAACAGCGCCATGTCCACGCCCAGGATCTGAACCGGTGAAACCCTGGGCTGCCGAAACAGAACGTGAGAACTTAACCACTCAGCCACGGGGCAGGCCCCTGCAGTAAGTTTTGAAAGCAGAAAGTGCGAGTCATTGTTTTGGCTATTGCAGTCCTATATCGAATTTTAAATACTGGTTTTTCCCCTTATACATGATTCCGTTTTAATCAAACATTTCACATGCACTTTTAATATAGTCTATTCTGCTACAATTCTTTAAGGTGGGGCAGCTCATATGAGATTGGAAAGTAGGGAAATGAGGTCAGTATGCCATGGAAACTATATTGGTTCATCTGAAACATTTCCCAGCATGTCATATTTTGTGCCACCCAGTAGAGTGGTGAGATCAAAGCACATTAGCATGGTTGAATGCACCAAAAACAAAGAAGCATCGAAAACAATGCCCTTTCTCTCCATGTCCTTTTTTCTTTTTCTTTTGAAATAATTTTCCACTTAGAGGAAAGTTGCAAAAATAGTAAAAAGAGTTCGCATCTGCCTTTCTCTCAGCTTTCCCTAATTTTCACAATTCCATAACCATTATACAATTACCCAAACCAGGAAAATAGCATTGATAAATACAATTAACCAAACACAGACTTTATTCAAATTTCACTAGTGTTCCCCTTAATTCCTTCTTCTGTTTCGGGATCCAGTCCAGGATCTACACTGCATTTAGTCATTGTCTCCCCGGTCTCCCTCAGCCCGTGGTGGGTCCTCAGTCTTTCCTTGTCTTTCATGACCTTAACAGTTATTTTGTAGAATGTCTCTTTCAACTTGGGTTAGTCTGATGTTTTTTCATGATTAGATTGAGGTTTTGTGTTTGTGGGTTTTTTTTTTTTTTTTTTTTGGAAGATTGTCCCTGAGCTAACATCTGCCACCAATCTTCCTCTCTGTGCCACTGGACTGGCCCCCAGGTTTTGTGTTTTTGGCAAGATTAACACAGAAGTGATGCTGTGTCCACCTCAGAGCATAATGATAACAATGCGACCTATTACTGGCGATGTTAACCCTGATCACGTGGCTAAGGTGATGTGTGCAGGGATTCTTCATAGTAAAATGGTAAGTTTCCCCTATGTAATTGACAAATATCTTAGATACGTTGAGACTATGAAACACCCTATTTCTCCTCAAACACTCACAACGGATCTTAGCATCTTCCAATCGATCAGCCCTGAAACAGTTATTTTATAGTGGTGTCTGCCTGGTGATTTTTCTTTCTCTCATTCCTTCTATGTGTATTAGTTGGAATTTTTTTTGTAAGGAAAACATACTGTTTCCCCCACTTATTTATTTATTAAATTACTTATTTGTGTCAGTATGGACTCAGGGAAATTTATTTTATTCTGAGTTCAAATCCAATACTATTATTTTTTATTTTCTTGCTCAAATTGTTCCAGCTTTGTCCTTTGGGAACTGCTTCGTGTTGGTTCCTGAGTCTTTTTGATGTGTTCTCATCTTTTTTCAAGTACCTCAAGCACCTCCTTATTTTCTGGTACAACAGGCCATTCTATGCCCACGTAGTATTTTTTCAAAGAAAGTCTGGTTCCTTTTACTGGAAAAGGGTGTTTAGAATCCAAGATCTAGGTTCTAGGTGTGCTTATTGCTGCAAGAGTACCACTGCTTCTAGGCCTTCTTAGCAGATGGAGCTAGGAAATGTTTATATGTATATTAATTCATGCATATACACACATCTAAACATAGGGGTGTGTGCGTATTAGATATATATTGAAGGCAGTGATTTCAGGGTGGCCCAGTAGCACAGCAGTTAAGTTCTGCTTCGGCAGCCTGGGGTTCGCCAGTTTGGATCCTGGGTGCAGACCTAAGCACTGCTCATCAAGCCATGCTGTGGCAGGCATCCCACATATAAAGTAGAGGAAGATGGGCATGGATGTTAGCGCAGGGCCAGTCTTCCTCAGCAAAAAGAGGAGGATTGGTGGCAGATGTTAGCTCAGGGCTAATCTTCTTCTTCTTCAAAAAGTAAACAAAAAACCCCCCCAAAACAGTGACTGCAATACTGACACCTCTGATTCCAATTCAATCAACACAACAGGTTTCTTCTAGTTACCCTCTCCACCTCCTTTGTAATATTTCTCTGAAAATGAGAAATCTGGCCCTTATATACAATGTATTCACTTATTTGTTCAGTACTACTATACACACAAAGTAGTTACTGAATTGCTAATCCATACCCCATGAGAAACAAATGTCCTAGCTGGAGTACAGTAATTGTAACCAGTTCTTTTTGTCTTTAGCCTTTCAGTATCCAGTTAACATACTGTTTTCCAAAGTTACTCAGGTTAGTTCTTTTCTTCCCCATCTCTTCCGTATGGTTATGTTAGTCACTTGTAATTTATTTAATTTGGTAATTTGTTACTATTTGTATTCCATTTTGGGTTCTTCTCCCTTCCTGGTTGATTTAAAAAATTTGGATATGGGAACCATTTCTATGGTTCTCAGAGTCAAAGCCACACACAAGATATTTATTCTCAGAAAAGTGTCACTCCCTCCTCATCCCTATCAGTCCCTTCTAATTTCCCCCTGCACCCTGTAGGTTGCCAGTCTCTTTAGTTTCTGGTTCCTCTTTCCTGTGTATCTTATGCACAAATGAGATACATGTGTATTTTCTTATATCTCCTTCTTGCTTGCGTGAGGAACATACTATACATACTCTTTTGTTCTTTGTTCTTTTTCTCACACCCTCTTCTTCCTTTTGACTCAATTTGGTTACACTCTGTCTTAGATGTACATAACTCAGTTTTCCCCATCTTTGTACACTTTGCTTTTGTTGTCATGTCCCAGAAGCCCCAACCATTTTCTATGCCTCCTTCCATCAAGCCACTTTCAGCTTTTTTTTTTTTAAGGGTAAGATTCTAATCTTACTGTGGTGTTTCTTTATTAAGAGTTTAATTTGTTACTTGTTATTATGCCAGTATTTCTTGCTAGATTATGCTTAAAAAAATTCTCCTGTTACAGAATTGCATAGACTTTGAGTGGCCTGCTTTAACACTTTTTCCCCCATATAAGCCTTGTTATTTTTAGTGTGCAAGTTTGCAGAAGATAAGGCTTTTGCAAAAAATTGCTTAGTAGCAGAAATGCCTGTATCAGTGGTTTTGTCACTACTTTTTGAGTGTTCTAGTACATTTCAGGAGAACATCCTCCTCAATTCTCTAAATTTTCAAAAGAATGCAATTTTGATTATGTATGCGATGCCGTTACTGGATGTTTTATTCTGAGCAAAGTACCCACATACTGTTTGTGATCTACACCACATAACCACTTACTGTGTTCCTTTTCAAATGTCTTGTTTGTAACATTTTGCTGTGAAACTGTGAAACCATCCTTTAGGAATAATTAGTAAATCTGTGTAAATTTCTTTACCTCCTTTTTAAAAAAATAAATGCCATCCTATAAGCATCCAAAATTGTTCAAACTCGTGTAATTAAGGAAATTCAAACCAAGATGCTACTGCTTGATAATCAGCGGGTGATGGCCCAGCTTTTGTTAACAGAAAGTCTTCACCAGGTGGAGAGGGAAGACCAGGTAAAGGAGCTTCTCCACACTGGTGAGAGCGATGCTAATATTACTGGAGCCCAGTGCAGAGCCCTTAAACCTCACTGTGCACACAAATTACCCAAGGATCTCGTTGAAATGCAGATCTTGGTTTCATCAGTCTGCGGAGGAGCCCAAGATTCTGCATTTCTAACAAGCTCCCAGGTGATGCTGATGCTGCTGGTTTAGGGACCTCTCTTTGAGGAAGAAGGTTGTAGATATTAAGACTCTAGAATGCATTCAATAGAACCTTCTATAATAATGGACGTGTTCTATATCTCTGCTGTCCAAGACAGTAGCCACAGGCCACATGTGGCTATCGAACACTTGAATTTTGGCTGGCGAGACTGAAAAACTGAATTTTAAATTAAATTAAAATTAACTTAAATATGGCTAGTAGCTACTGTTGTGGACATGAATATCTTTTTTAAAATATATAAATCTGGGGCCGGTCCAGTGGTGCAGTGGTTAAGTTCACACATTCCGCTTTGGCGGCCCGGGGTTCGCTGGTTCGGATCCCGGGTGCGGACACGGCACCACTTAGCAAGCCATGCTGTGGTAGGCGTCCCACGTATAAAGTAGAGGAAGATGGGTATGGATGTGAGCTCAGGGCCAGTCTTCCTCAGCAAAAGGAGGAGGATTGGCAGATGTTAGCTCAGGGCTAATCTTCCTCAAAAAAAAAAAAAAAATAATATATATATATATATAAATCTATAATCATGCACTTGTACCTGTACAAGTATATAATATTGTTTTGGAAATTTTTATATTTTCATAAATGGGTTGCTATTGAATAGACTATTCTACACCTTACTTTTTATTCTTAATATGTCTTAGAGTTCTTTTCATCTCAGTACATATTGATTTATATTGTACTTCTAAATTATTACATAATATTTCACAGCATGGATTTACTATGGCTTATTTAGCCATTTATTATGGTATTGATGGATATTTAAGTTGCTATCCTTTTTTCTTTTCTTTTCTTTTCTTTTTGTAACTACAAACATGCAGGTAAGAACATGTTTGTGCCTGCTACTTAAAATAAATGTTTGAATGTTTCTGTAGGATAGATATTGAGAAATGGAATCACTGGGTCATTGAGAGTGAATAATTAACATTTTCATAGTTACTGCCAAGTTATTTTTTAGAGAAGCTGAGATAATTTATTTCTATCAGCTGAGTGGGAGAATACCATTTCCTCACTTTTTTTTTTTTTTTTTGATGAGGAAGATTAGCCTAGAGCTAACTTCTGTACCAATCTTCCTCTACTTTATATGTGGGTCACTGCTACAGTGTGGCTGATGAGTGGTGTAGGTCCGTGCCCAGGATCCGAACCCAGGAACCTGGGCCTCCAAAGTGGAACATGCCAAACTTAACTACTATGCCATGGGGCTGGGCCTCTCACACTCTTGATTTGTAGTATCAACATTTTTTATTTTTTGCAAATTATGTGCTGAAAAGTCAGATCTTATTTTAATTTACGTCTATAATGACTAGAGAGAATAAACATTTATTTATATGTTTACTGATCATTTGTCCTCCCCCTCGATAATTGTCTAGGCTATGCATACACTTTTTGTCTTACTTATGAATGTCAAACTATATACTAAATCTTAATTAGGTTCGGGGGGATTACATTGTCTTTATGCATCAATTTGGAGAGAATTGGCATCATAAAATATTGAGACTTCCTATCTAGGACCAATAATATTCTCCATTTGTTTAGGTTTTCTGCTATGTCCTATAGTTTACTTTTTCCCTTGGAAAGATCTTGTATATTTATTGTTGTTTATTTTCAGGTGTTTTATACTTAGGTTTGTGTTGCAAATTCCTTTCCATTACATCTTCTGTCTATTGTTGAAAAGTATCAATTTGTGAAGGTCTAGCTGCTATCTAGTCACTTTGCTGAACATCGTTATTATCTGCCAGTTTTCATCATGTTGTTTTCACAGTCTATCATTTGGTAGGCCAATACCATCCTGGAGCTTCCACCTCTTACCCCAAATAGCTCAGAATGTCAGAAAAGATATAAAAAGATTAAAATCCATAGTATGTAGAAATATCCCTCTGGAGACATTTTGTACATATACAAATACCCACACTTTTTCTTTTCCCTTTTATACCTGTCGACGAAAATAATCCATAGCCAATCTATAAATGAAAATTTGGGAGAGTTTATTCTGAGCTGAAATCTGAGGACCACGGCCCAGGGCCTTTCTTCCTGAAGGAAGAAAGGGCACCAAAGAAGTGAGGTGTACAGAGAGGTTATATATCCCCAAACAGGATGCTTCACATATGATTGAAATGTCCCTCCCACAATAGTCACAAGACTGCTCTGTCGGCACAGCGCTTGATGGACACAGCAGGTAGTGGTCTGCTATCTCGGTGGGCATAGCAGGAGGCAAGCCTATTGTCTTGAGCTGGGCGGTCACAGGTGAGCGCAGCAATCAGTTCCTAGCCTAAGGAAAGATGCTTAATCCTTAAGGAAATGCCAACGTTGGGAGGGGGAGGGAAGTTGCACCTTTATCTCAAGGGCCTTTGTTCCTGCCATAGGGAATATCTAAAGCAGATATACCATGCATGCTCAACGGCCTGGTCAGGCCCTTCCGGAAAGACAAGGTCAGGCTGAATTAGGTTTACACCAAATGGCTTCCTCATATTCTCCAATATATCCTATTACTTGCCATTTTTATTTGTCATAGAGTACAATGGTATACTGTATATACTGTTAATCATTTTATATTTTCTGCTCCCTCCCAGTAGAGTATTCAAAATCAGTACACAGAGAGGATCCCCCTTCTCTTTAAGGGCGCCACTGTATGGATGGACAATAACTTACCCAGTATATTATTGAGGAACCCTCTCCCTAATCTTTTCCTACTACAATGAAAATCATTGAAAGAAAGGCTTTGCATGAACATCTGCAGGATCAGTTCCTAGAAGTGAAATTCCTAAACCTGGGTCAAAGAGTATATGTATCTTCAATATCAATAGCGACCATCAAATTGGCCTCCATAGAAGCTGGACCAATACACATTCTCAACAGCAGTATACCAGCATGTGCTTTCCCCACACCTTCAGCAACACAACACATGCTGTTTAAAATTGCTTGAAACAAGGAATATAGACACAATTGGCATCTTACTTCTTGTTATAGCAGATGCTGCTGCTGTCCCATCCACCAACTTTACCTGCAGCTGCAGAGAACAGTTCTTGCACATTCTGAGAGCATCCAACTTGTGTCTGGATCTTTCTTCTTCTCTTCCCGAGTTGTTCTGAGGTACCACAGAACCTGCTTTGCCCATGCAAGGTCGGGCTTCCCAGGGTGGCTGGGAAGTAACAGAATATCAGGCTCTCAGAGGCAACCCTCAACCAATAAGGAATGGGAACCAGTGGATAAATATGCAAGCTCGCCCATCCTCAGCGGGCAATTCTTGCCGATTCCTCAGAGTGGAACTGAACTCTTCTTGACAACAGCAGTAATCTTCTCTTTGATATATCCTTCATTGATTTTTCTACCTTCCCTATCTCACTTTCCCCACTCCCTCACTTCCTGATATAACCTCCCAAATAAACCACATGCACCTCAAGGTCTGCTTTTGGGAGCACCTAAACTGAAATAGATGGTACCAGAGATGGCCATAGGAAGTTTACCTATAAGAACAGGACTGGAGAATTTGCTTACTCCCTGGTCTGAGGGCAACAAGAATCTCACTGCTGGTCTAAGTGCGGGAAGTGATAACCCATGGCATGCTGTAGCAGCACGGTTACTAGACTTTCATCATGATTGTTTAGGATGAGATACAGGTGGAAGGGACTGGGCTGGGAAATAGTTATAGCTCTTGAAGGCATAGGGCAACGCTAATTATAAGCATTGTAGAGGTGGCTGACTTTTACTAACTTTCCTGGAAGCCTGGAAGAGATAGAATGGCACACCAGGTCAGCCAACTATCAATCCAGGACATTATAAAACCCAGAAGGCTTGCACGATGACTTCAGACTTTCACCTTCTGCAGCAGGAGGGCAGACCATGCTGACTGTTAGCCTCAGAATACAAGGATAAAAATGTCAGAGCTAATGCAGAGCCAGGCAGGTGTTCTGTTAATGTTGGAGCCCTGAAAGGGAAGAAATAGCATCGTGAAACCTGGGATGGTTGTATTTGGGTGGATGCACTACCCCATCTTGACTCCATATTTCTTTGAATCTTCCAGGCAGGCAGGCTTATTTGTAAAATGACCATCCCTTTTCTCCTGCATTTTCTAATAGTTTCTTTTTTTCTTTTCATTCACATTTGATTCAATTTTAATTCATTTCATTTTAGGGAGTGAACTGGGAATCCAACTTGATTTTTTTGAGACAGCTATCCAGTACTTCAGCATCATTTATTAAATAATTCACCTTTCCTTATTGATAAAAAATGCCACCCTGATTATATATTAAATCCCAGTATGTATTTGGGTCTTGTGGGAATGACAGGTCTTCACCAAAGCTGTTCCTTCCTCTTTCTGGGCACATGACACAGTAATTTCCCAGCTTCTGTTGCAGTCAGGAAGTGATGGACCTGGCACAGAAAAGCCTCCTGCACATCATCCTCCATCCTCTGTTTTGTTAGGTAGAATGGAGATGTCCTCCAGAAAAAGTTGGGAAGCCTTGTGTTGAAGATGGCAGAGCTAAAGATGCAAGGAGTGTAAGTCCCAGAATCCTGGCTTGAATGGGAGCCTACTAAGCAGAAACACATTTTGGACTTTATGAAAATGAGATTAACGTTTTATTTTACATAAACTATTAGTTTTTTTTCCTCCTTAAACCAGATATCCTTACTTTAAGCATCGTGGAACATGGTTCTTATCAGGTCATGTCTGTAAGAGAACAGATCATAGATACCTGGAAAAGTGACACGATTGCTTTTCTTTTGTTGATAAGTTGTTCTATGGACATGATCGTTAGGTATTATCTCTCAGCTCTTTGGGACTCACCTGTTCAGCACGAATCTAATCCTCGGTAAATGTGTTTTCTTGTAATAATACCCTTATTTGTTCAATCTGCTTTCAAAGGCAGCATGCTCACAAGAGGATGTATAATATATGGTACATAATAAGGTTATTACCACCAAGCTTCCAGTGACCACTAATATCTTCTGTACTCATTAATTCATTAAACATTTTTTGAAGTCTTATGACAGGGGCTGTGCCAGAGACTGGGCTACAAAGATGTGTGATGATGCCCTCAAGGAGCTCATGGTCTACTGGGGAGGGCAGATGTAACTGCTAACTAACGTGCAAGACTGGAGCACTGAGTCCTTCTTAGGAACAGAGGGTGGCCTTGAACCACGCCTAAAACAAGGGACTCTGACAGGTTAAGTTGCCAAGTTCACATAACTTGTAACTGCCAGAGGAGTATTTGAACTTGCACTGATTTCAAAGCCACCGATATTTCAGGTGCCCCTTTGTGGGGATGGTGCCATTCATTCCCTGCTCTGGATGAGGCAACGCTGCCGAGGGTGGATGGTGCCGCTGAGCAGTTCTCAGGGTAGTTTCTGTCCAAAAGGCTGGCTTTCAAGCCTAGCTCCAACTCTGCTTTCATCCTTATCTCTCCATCCTTGAGCCATGAGGGTCATGTCTGATGGGCTGCCATATTACCTTATTGGCCAAGTTGACAGGTGCTCCCCCTTTTTCTAAGGACTCCACTTTCCTTAACCCCCAAAAGGCGGCTGCTCTGTGGTAAGGCTGAGGCTCCGGTGAAGGAAATGCGTGTGAGGGGTTGGAAATAATAGTGAACTGGAGATACTCACTCTGCCCTGACTTCCCTGTCATGCTGATTCATGAGGGACTTTTTTGCTTGTGGTCACCTATAAATAAGCAATGTCAAAAATGGTAAGGATAACTCTAGGTTCTATGAAGGTAATTTCTAAGTCCAGGGAGTAGCAACTTCCCAACACTGTCTACATCAGGGGTTTAGCATCACAAATTCTAGTTTCATTTACAAGCAGGCAGGAAAGCGCAAGGAGGAAACAAACCTCGGGCAGGCTTTGACTTCTCTGCCCCTCAAGATTGCACATGAGCACAGGTCTTAAAACGGTGAATAAATGATCACACCCATTGCAAGACAAAAGCTTTAAATTATGAGTAACTCTGCTTTAACACCCTGTTACTTCTTTCCTTATGGGCAAGGACCTGCCTTGAATAAAGAAACAAATTCCTCTATTCACAGAAATAGAGTGGAAGCTAATGTCCGGTTTAAAAAATGAGAATTTAGGAGAGGCATGAGAAGAGCAGTTGAGACCTTCAGTAGCCATCGCAGGAGAGTCTAAGTAGGGCTGACGTGGAAATAACCGCCAATGTTCCCTGGATGGTTCTTGTGCTAAGGGCTTCATATGTGTTATTCCTCACAAAAGCCTGATGAGTTCTTCTCTTACTGTAAAAGGGGAAGCTGAGGCTTAGAGAGGTCACGCAGCTGGAACATGGAGAAGGGGACAGTGGAGCCAGGCAGCAGCCCTTGAAGTTCCCACTTCTATCACTGTGCTCTCCTACAGTTCAGTGATGGCACCTCTCGTCTCAGTCTTGGCATGTGCATCAACTGGGGCACTGGGGCTTCTGAACAGTGCTGATGGCTGGTTGACGGGCTTCCGAGATCTGCATGCTGTTGAAGAGTGATCTGAAGTTAGACATGGTGGGAATGCTGTAGCTGAAGGCTGGCTGACTAATCAACATGGAAGGTCTTCAAAGGAAGTGAGATCGCGCAGCCTCAGCCTTGCCTCAGCCTCCGTAATGGACTCCTGCTTCTGAATCCCAGGAACCAAACTCACAAGATGCTAACGTAGAGAACGCAAACTTACTAATTTGCAAGGGCAAGATATACCCTTCCAGTTAGTGACCAGAATATTCACTGTTCAGAGAAGTCTCTCCTAAGAATCAAGGTTCACAGAAACCTCCTTAGTCACCATAACTGCATTTGAGGAATTTAAATGAGAATAAAGAGGAAGGATGGCACTAATGTTTGGAACCACAGGAGTGCAGCCAGAACTATAAAACCACAGAGGCATCCACAACCAGCTAGTTCAGAAACCGACACAAAGGAGTGCTGCAGCTCAGGACGACCAGGGGTACACGCAGGCCAGTCAAGGAGATGTATACAGCTGATCCTCGTGCATCTCGAGCATTCTGAAAGATCTCCAACAGAAACTCCTTCAGTCTCATCACAGTAATTTCTCTTGAGATGTATGGTGAATGAGATAATCTTGTACTAAGAAACAGACCATCGACTGTAAACTATTGGCAGTCAGATGGATATACTGCTAGCAATCCAGGGCCACTACTGCTAAAACAAAAGGAACATTTGGAGAGAAGATCCTGTGAAGAGTGAAGCCCTTTGACTAAGAATTCTTTGGGGACCTAGAACACTCAATGATAGACGGCTACAGAAACTATTTCAGAAGAGATAAAAAAAAATCCCCCCAGCCCCGCAGACACTGCGAAATATCTACTTGTTAAGTATCAAATCTAGGCCTAGCCTATATTTAAGTCACATTTTCAAAAAGCTGCTCAAAACCCCATGCTTCGGTGATATTTGCACATAATCCAAGACACTGTACTGTGGCATTCCTCACTGGTACTTAGAACACAAGTGAAGGATTCCTGATAAACTAAGCATCTTCCTACTTGAAATCCACAGAGACAATTTACTAAGTTGGTTCTAGTCAACAAGTAGGGACTCAATTTTATTCTTCAAAGAGAATTAGCACAAGAACTAAACAATCTGAGTGTTCCTGAAAAGGAACCTGCTGCTCTTTTATTCTACCTGAATTAAAGCAAGGAGGAATCACAGCAGAGTTCACGGGAGTCGCAGAAACCATGACGAACCAGACCCATGAGATCAATGCTGTGAACACACGGAGATCATAGACAATCAATCAGTGCTATAGTTTGGTTTTACATCTTTAAAACATACCTTTTTATTTCTTTCAGCACAGAAAATAATTTACTCAGAAAAGTAACATCCAATTACAGAACTCTAATAAAAAAATTTAAAAATAAACAATAGCGCTATTTTATAATCCTGATTTTACAGAGAAATAAAGCTTTCTGGCATATAATATTCTATCAAAATGGAAAGCTTAATCAGTTTGCTTTGCTTTTCACAAAAGAAATAAGCATTCACACTATCAGCCTTGCGAAATCAATTTGGTGACAAGAAAAATTCGATGGAAAACACAATCAGTGGAAAAATGGGATCTGGTGCCATCTACTGAGTGGCAATGGTAATGTGACCTTGTGTATTAGGCATCAGATAGTTAGGTAACACTATAATTTTAGCTACACGCAACTCAACAGGTACACATGTGGTCAAGGTCTGAAAGCATTACATGCAAAAATGAAAACAAAAGCTGTTATGATTGAGGAATGATGGATCTCTTTTCTCTTTACATGCCATCCTCCCTTTTAAAGGAAAAAAAATCAAGAAGATAGTTAAAAATGAATACTGAACACGAGGGATACTGACGAGAGGAAGACTTGGCAAACTAAGGAAAGGAAAAGTTCCATGACTAAGAGTTCCATGAGTAAGGGTGTCTTACTCATGGGGAGGCTGGTGGAAGGCAGTTAGGTCTGTGGGTATTTATGGTAGATCAGAACTAAGGATTTAACTTTTTGTCCTACTATTTACATAAAAAGCTGGTTTATTTGAAAAAATTATTAACCCAGACTGCCAATAAAGTGGCACTTAGGAAACATAAGGATAACTGATGCCCACACTGACCAACTGGAGGCACAAGAAACCCTGAAGGGCTCTTCTGTTAGCAAAGAAAAGTTGGTTTTTGTTTGGTTGAGTTTGCTCAGATAGACCTCCTCAATCCCAGCCATGCTGAGAGCATTCGGTAAGAGCGGGGCCACAATCCCAACAGTCTTGGAAAGGCAGACTTCCTGCAACATTTTCAGGGACTGGCAACTGGTTCACTTTTTTTGGTAGTAGCTTTTGAGAATGTCACTTTCCTGTAAGGCCAAGGTGCCCTGAGTACTAAGAGCATGCCAAACACGTTTGTGGTTTTCCTTTGCTTACAACACTTCTCACAAACTGTAATTTGTTTCTCAGCTGTCCCCCAAGAGGGCAGGGGCCTTGTCTATTCTGTTCATTACCACATACCCAGCATGTAATTAAGTCTGGCACGTGTAAGTGCTCAATAAATGTCAGTCAGTTGAGTGAATAAATGGATGACTGAATGACTGAATGAATCCCATACAGTCCAACTGACCTGGGGGGAAAAGAGGGAAAAAAAAACCCCTCATGAAAGTGAAGAAAACGATGGAAAGGTAGATAAGTAACAGTTTCATCAATTGGGGGCAGACTTGATGCCAAAAAAACTGCCATCATTCAACAACTGGCGATATCTGTTTAGAGATTCAAAATACCTGAAAGATTTTAACTGAAAATTAATATATAAACGAAGTGTTCTCTGGAAGACTCATTTACAAATAAATTAATGAAAACTCTGTTACTACATCAAGATGCAGGAGGAGCCTAGTGTTCTGTTGTTTTAAGACGGAGAGGACTCTGTGGAATACACCAGGTGAATGTCTAGAGCCCCATAGAGGGAGCGTAGCGCGTCGAAGACTTTTTCTTGAATGGTGTCAACTTGCTCAGAAGGACAGTAATCATCCAGACTTGACCTGGAACCAAGAAGAAAAAGAAAAATACACATAAAATAGGATGACATCATACTGAGCAGTGAGGAAAAGCCTGTAAGTCTTGATTTCAATATAACATAAAAATGAAGGTGTGTTGAATTTTGGAATTCAACTGTTACTACAGTTGAAGGCTACGACTAAATGTTTACTCTATGTCAGGCACATGACATGAATTAGGTTCCTATGAAATAGGTACATTTACCATCCCTTTAGATGAATCTGAAACAGAGAAAGATTCATCTGCATAGGTCACAGAGTTAGTAAGAAGTGCTGGTGACAGGATTTGAGACCACAGGATGTCTTCAAAGCTCTAGTGCTTAATCAGCAGATGGCTGAATCCCTGGAAGGGAGATGTTGCTTGGGAACACTGAGGCTTATTATCTTAGTGACTAGGCATCTTTCTTCTATTTTTCATACGTGTACAGTAGGGCTAGACATTACTAGGACAGAGGCTTTCCAACTGATAAAAGGGTTCTGCTGCTAAAAACAATGTGTTAACTACACAAGTGTACAGGATCATCCAAAACGAAACGTGGAAATGTGCTGGTATTGGGATTAGTTTCCTACGCAGTGTTAAGGAAAGAAGAGTAAAGCAGGATGGAGCAGGAATCTGTATTTTGAGAGTCTTTCTAGAATCCCCAAATACAACTTGAGTGGCACCAGGCAGTTACAATGTCACTGGCAATTAACAGGTGGATTAAGATCTGAAATGATTTGATCAGTATCTCCTGGTTCTGGACTCGGGGGAGGAAAGCCATTTGGAAGATGGGTTGGAAAGAGGGGCATAGAAACCTTTATAGAAGGGAAGGGAATTAGTTATCTAGCTCACTCCTTATCACAAGTATTTTAGACAAAGAAATAACCTGTAAAACTTCTGATGAACTCATTCCATTCCCTGGTGATCAGGTTATTTTTGAGCCTTGATGTAAACATTCAACACACAATAAATGGTATAGAGCAATGTTAAATTATTAAATACTGTCTAACATAGACACACAGATAAAGATCTACTTTAAAGAATCAGAAGAAAAAGCTTAATTTATAAGCCTTAACAAATAAAGGGTACTTCAATGCTTTCAAAAAGATTTCTGGCTTAAGACACCATTAGAGTGGTTCTTGATGGGAACTACCCCCAAAAGCGAGTTTTGGAAATCTGTAGATACATTTTTGATTGTCATAAAGACAACTAGGAGGCCAGGGCAAGAGGGCAGGGCTGCTATAATGCTTGCAATATGCAGGATAGTCCTGAAATATGAATAAGAATAATTGTCCTGTGTCCTGCATACTTTCCAAAGCCCATGGGGCACTCACATCAGTAAAAAACCTGTTTTTCATCTTTTGAGTCTAGAATTTAATACTCTTCTACATATGAACAAAGTATTTTTAAAAATGGATTGAAGAATTAAAAATAGGTTAAATATTCTAGGAATGCAATTACTCTGTGAATTGAGCAAGGATGGACTTTAAGTTCAGAACCTTACCATGAGGTTGTTATGACCAGAAAAACCATGTTCCTATGGCAGGGCTGCTCATGGTATTTGGTCAATACGACACATGAGTGTCTGTCTGCATTTGTAACTGTTACATTCAGTGACTTTCTGTAAAGATGCAAGTCTACTGTGGCATTTTAATACATCATTACCATCATGCATCACTTAATGATGAGAATACATTCTGGTAAATGTGTTGGTAGGCAACTTCGTTGTTGTGCAAACATCAAAGAGTATACTTACACAAACCTAGATGGCACAGGCTACTACACACCTAGGCTTCATGGTACTAAATCTTATAACACTAAAGATTACTATGACTATATGGTATACTATAAAGATTACCATATACTACACAGTACTAAATCTTGTGGGACCACTGTCATATATGGGGTCCATCATGGACTGAAATGCCATTATGTGGCACGTGACTGTACTTTATTGTCAATTACGTTCATTTCTCCTTTATGTTACAATTTCTTTTGTGTGTACACATATATAAATGCATATTTAAATTATGTGTATATGGGTGCCGTCCGGGTGGCGCAGCGGTTAAGTTTGCATGTTCCGCTTCGGCAGCCTGGTTCAGATCCTGGGTGCGGACATGGCACCACTTGGCAAGCCATGCTGTGGGAGGCATCCCATACATAGAGGAAGATGGGCATGGATGTTAGCTTAGGGCCAGTCTTCCTCTGCAAAAAGAGGAGGATTGGCAGCAGATGTTAGCTCAGGGCTAATCTTTCTCAAAAAAAAAAAAAAAAATTATGTGTATAGGAGGGTTATTGCTGTAGACTAAATGTCTGTGTCCCTCAAAATTCATATATTGAAACCCAATCCCCAATGTGATCATATTTGAAGATGAGGCCTTTGGGAGGTGACTAGGTCACCAGGGTGGACTCCTCAGGAATGAGATTAGTGCCTCTATAAAAGAGGCCCCAGAGAGCTCCTTCATCCCTTCGTCCATGTGAGGTTACAGGGAGAAGACAGCTGTCTATGAGCCAGGAAGCAGGTCCTCACCAGACACTGAATCTGCTGGTGCCTTCATCTTGGACTTCCCAGCCTCCAGGACTGTGAGAAATCAATTTTCGTTGTTTATAAGCCACCTGGTTTGGTACTTTTTGTTATTGCAGCCCAAATGGACTAAGACAATTATATTATCTATATGTTATGTGTAATATCTATATGTATTTAAATTATGTGTGTATTTAGGTCAGATTGTCTATGAATTTCATTTCAGGATGGTAAAGGGATGTGACAAAATATTTGTCATAAAATATATAAATCTTATTTGCCTGAGTATTTAAAGTAATTATTTTAGGACCTCACAGTTCTATACAAAACAAGCCCAAAGACTGAAAAGAAAGTTTTCTTAGATTGTTGTCACATTTCAAGCACATTAGTATGTTCAAATTTAAAACACGGCAGCAGTTCACCATTTATTTGTAGGACACAGAAATGGAATTCTTCTATCGACAAATTCGAAGACAAGATAAGAAGCACTCTATGTTGTTTGCTGATCATCACAAACAGAGAAGAGAAAATACACCATCTGAATTTTGAGCCGAGTAGGTAAAAAATGGTAAGAATTACTGTATTAGTAATCATTAGACTCATCTATGGAGATTGTATTAATTTCCTACTGCTGCCGTAACAAATTACACAAATTTAGTGGCTTAAAGCAACACATATTTATTATCTTACAGTCCTGTGGGAGGTCAGAAGTCCTCAAATAAAGGTGCTGGCAGGGCTGCATTTCTTCTCTAGGCTCTAGGGGAGAATCTGTTCTTTGCTTTCCCAGCTTCTAGAGGCTGCTTGCATTCCTTAAGTTGTGGCCCCCTCCTCCATCTTCAAAGCTAGCAGCCCAGTATCTCCCAATCTCTCTGATTCCGACCCTCCGGCCTTCCTTGTATAAGGACCCTTGTGATTACACGGGGTCCACCCAGATAATCCAGGATAATCTCCTCATTTCAAGATCCTTGAGTCAATTACATCTGCAGTCCCCTTGGCCATATAAGGCAACCTAGTCACAGGTTCTGGAGACGAGGACAGGGACGTCCTTGGTGGGCCATTATACAGGCTACCACACTTACCTTGCAATTGTCACAAGAGTAGGTTTTGGTAAATTTTTCAGTAAATAATATACAGACTGAATAAGATACTCAATTTCTTGTTCTGTGCTGATATGGTGAGGAAGTTCTGAATAATCACAGGTTAGACCAGCCTGGTGAACCTGAAAGCAAGATAATTACAAATTACACCGTAAGGCTTTGCTGTTTTTAGAAGACTCTTTAACCATTAATTCCTTGCTGACAAATCTTTTAATATTTTGTGGACCGGGATTGTTTTTTCCTCAACAGTTTCCACTCAAGAGAAGTTATCTATTCTCTGAAGTTTTAGAAGAACTGGCCTGTACACCTGTTTGGGCCTAATGCTTTTTCTAGGAATAATTCTTAAACTATTTCTTTAATTTATTTTGTGATTTTGGATTCATTCAGTTTCTGTCTTTGAGTGTAATTTGTTAACTCACATTTTCTAGCAAATTATCTATGTCACTTAGATTCTAAAAGCTGATATAAAACTGTACATAATAGTCTCACCTTTTCTTTCAACACATTATTTTGCTTACTTTTTAAATCCATGCACCTAGCACTCCATTCAAAGCTTCAAGAGGATACAAGACAGTCTTCCTCCTACTCTATTTAACCTGTTACTAGGGTGTCTTGTGTATCCCCTGTGTAACCACACACTACTGATATCTACATAAGTAGTTTAAATGTAAATGGCCGGTGTTCCAGTCTTAGCACTAAACGAAATATGCCTGAAAGGTAGATGTGGCGCGCAGGCTGACATTTTACAGCCTCTGCTTTAAAGTTTTGAAAACTGGAACTCAAGTATGTCATAGTTTGCCTAGTGTACATAAGAGCAAAACATGGAAAAAACCACCAATCTGCTATTTTATTGGAGGTTCTGGGTATACATCAAAGATTTAACTGGGAACAATCAATCAAGGCAGTAAAATGACAGATTCTGCATGTTCTTTTCTACTAAAATGATCAAAACACTTGGTGTTCTAACACTGTAGCTATAGGCACATCATATTTGATTACAGAACCTGTGACTGAGCCCACACCATCCCTTCTCTCAACAATGTACAACCCCCTCCCAATCACCAGAAAATCCAGATGCAACGTAATGATTAAAGTAGACCTGCATGAAGACACATTCGATACTGTCACGTGAGCTCTAAGCATTTTAAAATCCTAAGTGTCTTCTATCATTCTTAATAATTGCCATTAAAAAAATGAGTGGGTCTTGGATTAGCTCTGGTTTAACCAAAATATTCTTTTGCTGGTATTTTTTATTCTTAGAACGTTAGCATTAAATCAGTATGTAAACTTCAGTTCAGGTAAGCTGGTTTGATTGCATACCACGACTAAATAAAACATTAAAGCAAAAACACAATTTATTGAAGTAAAAGGAGCATCAGAAGTAGAAGGAGCAGACGACTTGGAGGTCTCAGCTCTGGCACAAAATCTGGGAAAAGGCACTTGCACTTCAAATGGGAAAATCTGTGCTTCAAAGACTGCAAAATGATATAAAAATAAAAGAAACGATCACTAAAGGCATCCTCTTTTGCCACAGCTTTCCGATCACTGTTTGCAAACACAGCAGGTACACGGCTAATACACTTAAGATACTTGCCACAGCGCCTGCTTTTGTCTTTCTGTTTGGTTTTTCAGAAAAATTCTCAGAAAGAGAGGAAAGAAAGGAGAAAGGAGTAGAAAATAGAATCAATAAAGAAGGGACAACTTCAGAAATTGTACACTTTCTTTTCTCTGGCAAGGAGAGATCTGACCATAGGAAAAAAAACACACGGCACTTCCCCTTCATACATAAAATTGGGAAAAGCATGTTTTTCCTGGAAAACTTCTCCAGTGCTCTGGCTTCTAAAAAGTATGTATTTTTTCAATCTTCTTCTCCTCCTTCTTATTTAAAAAATAATTCATTTGCACTTATCAGGAATACAAATAAAAGTGAGTCACTTTAACAGAAAGAACATTTTTCTACCCAGAAAAATGCCTTTCTAAAGGGTCAATTTTATATTTCAATATAAATTATTTACCATTTCATAGTCTGGTACTTCTGTCCGTTTTTTCAAACTCTGTACAAGTGGAACTAGTGATTCCATTCTGGAAAAGAGCCACCCCTCAATTAAACATCACACCACCTCAACTAAAATTACAGTAGCAAATGATACATTACAGTTAAAATTTACCCGTAACAGTATGTTTCATATGATGCCTGGGAAATGAAAGATAAAGCTATTCAAATATCATCTTAAAATACCACACCAAGAAATGAATGTTCCCTGCTGTTTTCTTACCTAAAAGATTACAGATTGTGTTAAAGATTGAAAATTAGCACTCAAGAAACAGATTTTCCTCTTCTTTAAAAATCATTTTGATTGGCAAGAAAACTGAGTGCCTTTAGTACACTGTGATGAAAAAGATAGTTTCCTGAAACTTTAAGAAAAAATTAAGCACATATATTTATTGATATGTATAATTATAAGCGGAAAAGTTCTATGCCATCTGATATAGGAACAGTGGTGCTTTGAAGTTATCTAATTTAGGTGGAACTCTTTGGAAGTCCTGACTAATTAATGTTTCTAGTATTTTAATGCCTCCTCCCCCAGTATCTACTCATCTTCTGGGAGGGAAAGGAAAAGGGAGGCCTAGAGGCCCGTCTCTCCACTCATCCTGTTACTTCTACGTTTTCACTGATGATCCTTTCTGGGCTTCTGGACCCTAAGCACCCACTTCCTCTACTTGCAGGAGTAGCGAAGACTCTTTCAGGCTGAGAGTCTGGCCCTTTAGGGGCAAGGGAAGTTTGGGGAGACTTTTCTTGCTCCAACTTGTCCTTCATTTTATTTTTTCTCCCAACTCCAATCACACTCTAAACTCATCATTGTTGTAGTCTCCTTGTTTCTTCAAGTCTGTGACAGAACTCCCTGCAGGTGATGAAGAGCTAACTGGGCATGCTCGGCAGGCACGGTGGGTTTCAGCGGAAGGTAGCCCCCATTTATGGGCTAGATTGAGGATTCTAAGATTTTCTGGCTATTATTTTGGTTTTAAGTTTTAAACTTTGCTCAAGACATCACAAAAATCACAAAATAGTAGATACTCTTCAGTATTTCTAGGAAGAATCATATTCTGCGACTTATTTCTACATCTCCCTCTCCCATCATGATTTCAAAAGAAGGGAATCATTTTTAGAACTAGCTCCCTATACTCAAGAGAAAAAGCATTAACTGATGTTAAAATGCCTGGTCAATATTTACTGATGTGATTAGAACCATTATGGTTTATTCTTCCACACCACTGCTTTCCTTAGTGATAAAGTTTTATGGTATTTATATTTCAGGGACATTTTTGAATATTTTATTTTTAAGTGAAAATTACACCGAATATTTTGAGTAGGTAATACATACACATAGCGAAAGATGATGTTTCTCCCTCATATACTTCATCTTTTAGCTATACAATTTCTCTCTTTTGAGGCAAATCTCTGGTCCAGTTTCTTCTGTATTCTAGAGATCTGATGAATTATTTTCAATAACAACTGTGACATAGCAAATCTTAGTGGCTCAAAGTACTATCATTCTAACTCTCTGTTTTATGTTGCTATCTTTGACTGATTTTTTATATTTACACTGTGGAGAATAATCTCAGTTAGTTTGTGGGAGATCAATTTGAAAATAAGCTAGTTCTGGTCTTCCTATTCTCACGGGCACAAAAAGTTTGTATCTGGTAGTTTTATTTTCGTGTTCTTGCTTTTTGAGTTTACACCATTTAAAGAATTTATTTCAGAGAAGAGAAAAGTAACTATATTATTTATGTCAATATTCTTTCAAACTAGGGTTAATACTAAAGGCATTCTTTACCCCACCCCCCAAATCAACAGATGATCACTCCAAAAGAACTTTTCTCCCCATACTTTCAAGGTAATGTTAACACAGAGAGAATCGGCCAAATAAATGACCTAATGAAGAAAGAATTCAGTTTTCAAATCTTGCTCCCTTATGCCACAGGCAGCTTGAAAATAAACTCTTCTACTTGTACTTGGGCTATCCTTAAAAGGAGGCAGGTTTTCACACTATAATTTCCCTGTCTAGTAATTTACTTTTCTATTGATAGTGGTTCTAAGGAATAAGTGAGAAAATGCAAGGAAAAATCTTAGAATTATACTGGGCACAAAGAAAACACTCAATAAATGCTAACTGTTGTTACTAAATTTGTCTTGAAATTTAATAATTTTTAAAAAGTAATTTATCTAGAAAATTTAGCAGTATAACTAGAACTGAAATGTAGTAAAGTTGGGGGAAAAAAATGTTTGAGGGTCTTACCCAGGGTTGGAAGCCCATTTCTGTACAGTTTCTTCATCATCACCATCACACAAATCAGCAAAAGCAGCTTCTAAATCTTCTAACTGATGAATTCGAGTATCAACACAATCTACCAAATCTTCCTTTAAACACATCAAAAAGCCGAGAATACACAGTTACTCTTTAAAAGAATAAGTAAAATCCCATTACAATAAAAATCTCAGTTCAATTAGTTAAAACATGACTTTCAAGTACTAACCATGGGCTTCCCCAATAAACACACTCAAACAAAGATTTTCGACAGTTGTTTGAGAGCATTCTAATAAGCTGTAAGAGATTATTAGATATGTGATAAATAGACAAAACACAAAAAAACAAATAGAGAATACCTCTGTCAGGTTGGTACCGGGCTTTTTAAATTGGTACAGCTCTTGTAAGATTTTGTACTCCTCCTGGAAAACAAAACAAAAATCCATCTACTGGAAAAAAAATTAATTTTTGCAATAATATAGTTTAAGTGGAAAATGGCTGTGATACAAGGAGAATTTCTTAGATAATCATTTAAAGGTTAGACTAGGAAAATCTGGTAAAATGTATAATCCAGATTTCATTGTAAACATTATATTTCACCACGATAACTCTATCCATCTGGACAAGACAGGAATGTACAACAACTGCTTTGGAAGAAGACTTGATGGCTAATTTGTAATGAGATGAAAATACTTCTAATAATATTCCACTCTACAAATGAATACATCCTAGGATCTAAACAGACTTTAGTATTAATAGGAAATATACATATCTTTAATAACAACAACAACAAAACTCTCCGTGTTCCCTCTGCAGCTCTTTCTCTGCCCCAGAAGAGAACTCTGGAGTTCAAAGGCAACAGTGGAGGAGGATGCAACAGAAGAAGGATGCTGCTACGCTCAGACTGTGCAGGATTGAGCACAGCCAGATTGCCCCATTATAGGTGGGTATATCCGGCCCCAATAATCCTATTTAGGAGATTGTCAGGAAGAGGTTATATGTAAAAGCTAAAGTTCATTAAGAGCAATGTTGTGGCACTATCTTCATCTTAAAAGTCCTGTGAGCTGGGTATGATTATTATTTCAATTTTATACACGAAGAAACTATGGATCAGAAAGGTTAAGTAACTTGCCCAGATCATATGGCTAATAGGCAGAAGTAACAGAACTTAACTCTCTCTGACGTCTGAACCTGCTCTTAAAAGGTAAACAACTGACTTTATTAAAAAAAAGGCTATTAAATTACACGCTCTTTTCAAAAAGTTCCATAGTACCAAAGAGTATAAAGGATACAGAAATCTCCATTTCCCCAGTTTCCTGATAGCACTGGAAAAGGAGTAACTGCCTTTAAGTTTCTATGTAAACTTATATAAATTTTTCATTACAAATATTTGGTATGTCTGTAGGATAAATTTTCCTAAAGTGAGGTCCTTCGGCCAGGTATACCCATACTTCAAGTTGTCTAAAAATGTCTAAGGTCATTTCATAATTCTGAGAGATGGTGCTTAGTCACAGGCTTTACATGCAACAGCAGAAAAGAAACAGAGCAATTCTTCCCACTTCTTTGCAAGTTGGGAGAGCACTATAGGTCCCCCATTCTTGTTGCAGATTACACTAAATCCTCAAATCTCACTATTTTTAATCAGTACCTACTAGAGCTCTTTGATAATTTAGATAAATCATGATGGCTTCTGACACATATACAGAATAAGGATCGTAAAGTGCAACATCATCATTATAAATCAAATACTGAACTCATGTCGAAAAAAGACAGTTAATTTGAATTCCAGAAAGAACAGACCAGGAATAATCTCCCAAATGTTCAAGTTAAGCAGTTACATGTGCCCATAAAATGCACCTACGAATGCTCACTTGGATTGTAAGTTTATCAGTTTCTTAAATGCATAGTTCTGTCTCAGATCTGTGCATACTAATAGTGTCTTGTGATCTGCATTTAAGATCTGATGAGTTACCATAACGATCACAGGCCGGAATCATTAGCTACAAGTAGTCCATGTGTAATCAGGCCCCTCACTGTTCAGTGCAAAATTTGTAACACAGGGTTTTACATACACAGACTATCTCTGGAAAGATGCACTAAAAAACTGGACCTGATATTTGTATCTGAGGTAAGAAACTAGGGAATAGGGGTGTGGGAAGAGAGGCACATTGTTTAGTGTATACACTTTCTTGTTCTATATGATTTTACCTTTTGCAATAACCCATGTACACATTACTCCAATTAAGAAATGCAAAATAACGAATATTATCTAGAGCAGGGATCAGAAACCCATGGCCTACAACCTGTTTTTGTATGGCCCTCAAGTTAAGGATGGTGTCACAGTTTTAAAGGATTTAAAACAACAACGAAGAATATGTGACAGACACCATATGGGGTCCCCCAAAAGTAATTACTATCTGGCTGTTGGCAGGAAGTTTACTTATCTCTGATCTAGAGGAATGTCACAGAACTCTCAAGATCTACATTTAAAAAATACCACATTTACCTGAGTGAACATTTCTTTGAAGGGATTCTTGACTGAAAAAAAATCTAAGTCAATATCTAAAACAAATGCATCCCCTTTCTTCAAAATTTCCAGAATTTCCCCAGTGCTGACTGTAGTCTGGCATTCCTGGCTTTCAGAAGAACACGATGGTTCTAGGCAAGTTTGGCTCCTTCTCTGTGTCTCTGTGTCCTTTTCCCGTCCTTCTGAATAAGAGTCACAGTTAGTAGAGGCAGTGCTTTCTATGTCTTCCATTGCTAACTTGGGCTTCTTAGCAGAAGACACTGCATTATTTTCTTCTTGATTGTTACAGAGTTTATAAGGTTCTACCATAATTACATCCAATTGTAAAGGTTTTTGGTTCTCTAGCTGGTCTTCAGTTACATAAAGACCATCACTTAGGAAGTAATGATCTGTACTTGTAACCCTGGATCAGAGGAAAAAACTATTTTAAAGACGAAAACACAAATTAACTGACATTTCACATAGCATTTCCATAGCATTGCAGAAATTTAAGAAAGGACATATTTGATAAAAACTGAGAGCTAGCTCTAATATTTGTATTTTTTGTTCTTCTGTAGAAATAGTGTTCCCTCAATTTTTAGCTGGGGACACAACTGCCCAAAGTAAAGACTGTATTTCATAGTCTATCTTGCAGCTAGGTGTGGCCACGTGACTAAGCTCTGGCCAAAGGCCGGGAATGGAAGAGAAGTGTACACACTCTTGCTCTCCCCTACCACTGACTGGCATATGAACATGGAAGTGGCAAGCCCACCCTGGACCATGAGGACAAAGGCAATACTCTTTGGAGACAGTGGAGCAAAAAGATAGACGGAACTGGGGTTCCCCCAACTGCAGAGCTGCCACACGGGCCCTGCACGGTGTGTGGTGAAATACACTTAAATATGAGAAAGTAACAAGCAATCCTGTTTACGCCAGTGCTTTGGATCTCTCTCATACCAGCGGAAACTTTATCAAAAAAATCACCTGAGAAAAATTATATCTGGAAATAATTTATCTTAATAGCAGCTCCCTCTGACATATTTCAAACTTGATTAAAATTTATAGAAACATATTTTAATATGAAAAGCAACTTAAAAAAATCTCGTACATGTGCAGAATGCATTTCACAGTCGCAGACTTCTGAGTTTATGTATCAGTACGTTCTTAGCTTTTCAACTATATTATGCCTTGGTAAGTACTTTGAATAGCAAAACCAAATGCTTCTTCCAGAGGCAGGCTCTATCCAACTAAAATAATGGTTAATATTTATTTCCAGTCCACCCTCCTCCAGCATATACAGCCTTAAAGTTAAAATTTTCCAAAAAAGATTAATGACACAATAAAACTAACGTCCAGGCTTATTAAAAACCATACCATCCTAAGAAAGACAAAGGCTGCATCCCCAACCTAAATCTGTATTCTTTAATAATGGATGTTTTACTTTGTTCATATCCATACAAAGACACATATACATATCAGACCGCATACCTGTGTGTATGAGTGTCTCTTGCAAAGTTTTACTTCCAAGACTAACTAAAATCATGAGATAATCAAAATCTTAATATTGTTATTACACATTGAGTTTCAATGTCTGTTTCAGATTGCCCAATATTATTTGATTTTGCAGAAACCTACTACAGGTTACATTAGGCCTACTCACTGAAGTACTCAATAAAAACTCTGACACTCTTTCACATATACCAGTATTATGAATAACATCTATTAACATTTATTAGAGCCCTATTATTTATTCCACACTATATCCTCAATAAATACAATCATCAGGTATACAAAACAAAGTTATTTGTGCAATTGATATGAACATACAGCGAAAGTTAATTGAATCATTAAGGATAAATCAGAAATAAAAAGTATCATTTTCATGAGAAAGATTGTATTTCATTTTCCCTGTATTACCATTTCATCCCACTATCCTTCACGTTCTAGAAAGTTTTGGTTCGACTGCTTAAAACATTCATCTCATCACAAGAGAATTTAGAAAGACAAAAACATTCTGATATTTCTAAAGATATTGTAGAATCACCAGTTACACAAAACATTGGTTAATTAACTTATCCAACAAAAATAGTTTCACATGTAACTCAAGTCAGAGGATGCTGTAATTTAATTTAAATTAAGTAATTATCTAAAGCTAATCATACTAATAAAATTAAAACCCCAAATCTATTTTTCAGCCATTGGATTTATTAAAAAATCAAAGTGAGATAAATTTGCTTTTTCTCAGCTAATTATTAAATTCAGCAGACAATAGTTACGTTGAAAGAAAATAAGAAAATATATTATTAAATCTATAATCTATAAGGTACTTAAATGAATTAATGGAATTAGTCATCAGTGGAGCCAGAATACCAAAGAGTGAAGATCATGTTTTTCAAAAACCAATTTGACTAGCAACAAACACAAATGGTTTGTGAAGGTCAAGAGATGTGAGAACTCATTCTTGGTGTTTTGAGAACTCTTTTTGGAAGAGCTGAGGCTTTATGTGACACCATTTGTGTGTAGAGATACTTATGTTATTACAGGGATCCAAAATAAGATAGAAGCAGCATTCAACTCTTGTCGTAGTCATAAATGTGAGGAAATTACCTAATGGTTGTGGTAGAAGTGTCTTTGCCCACTAAAAAGTGATGTCTGCCCTCTCTGATTTGCTGAGCCCATGTGGGATGAAGCCATATTACATGAGAAAAATGGCCAGCATAAACTGCAGGTATAATCCAATTCTCAATACTTAATTCTCTGGAAAAGAAAGAGAGAGAAAGCATAGAAACTGTTAGTGAGTGTTTTTCTCCAAATGTAATTTCAACCACAACAATATTTTAAGTGTGGTCTGAGGACACCTGGGGGGGTTCCTGAGACCTCTTCAGGGTGATCGCTAGTTCAAAACAATTTTCCTAATAACACTAAGGCATTAGTTCCCTTTTTTATTGTATTCACATTTGCACTGATGGTGCAAAGCAATGGCGGGTTGACGTCCTAACATTAGTCAAGGCAATGGCACCAAACTCTATTAGTAGTCACTGTATTCTTCACTACCAAGCACTAGCGCCCCCTGCCAAACCAGTTTCATATAACAATGTCCTTTATGACTTTATTAAACCTTGATCCTGAGCATACATTTTCAAATATTCTGTGTGGCAAAATGAGAAGTTCACAGAAAGCACTTCTGCTACATACTTTGAAGTACAATGGTCGTCTCAAGGAAAAGCACTTGAGACTAAACTGCAAGCTGAACACTGTTTTCCTTGAAAGAAAAACTGATAAACCATGGTTATTCTGACTTGAGTCTGAATCATTCGATTCTACATTCCAATTAAGCTTTAAGAAACTACCACTTATTAAGCTTTGGTATAGTACTCAAGAATATTCATAATTATCTGAAAAGGCTATGAAAACACTCTTCCTGAATTTTCTTCATATACTTCCACCAAAACAATATACGGCAACAGACTGAATGCAGAAGTTGATATGAGAATCCAGCAGTCTTCTATAAAGGCAAATATTAAAGAGATCTGCAAAAATTTAAACCCTGTTACTCTTCTCACTAAATTTTTCTTGCTTTAGAAAATATATTTTTCATAAAAATATCTTTTTTATGCTAACAAATATAAAGGCCTTTTATTATTTTGAAGTGAATTAGTATTTTAAACATTTCTCAGTTTTAATTTCAAATACGGTAACTATCAATAGATATAACCCACATTTAAAAAAAAGTTTAGAGGCCAGCCCCATGGTGTAGTGGTTAAGTCTGCATGCTCCGCTTTGGCGGCCCGGGGTTCGCAGGTTTGGATCCCAGGCGTAGACTGAGCACTACTCCTCAAGCCATGCTGTTGAGGCATCCCACATAAAGCAGAGGAAGACTGGCACAGATGTTAGCTCAGGGCTAATCTTCCGCACCGAAAAAAAAAGTTCAATAATTTTTAAGGGAATACAGGAATCCTGAGACTAACTGTATAGTCTGCATACCTGCTTCATAATTCTTTCTTTTCAATTTCTAAAATATAAAACCTCTAAATATAAAAGAGAGTAAGGACAATGGTAGAGGTACTACATTTCTTTAGAAATTAGTGCTCTGAATTGCAGTTTTGGAAAAAGTTAACTGAAAGAAGTGTTGTAGGCTAAAACTAATTCACATCAGCACCTATCTTTTAATTTTCTATTATAACAGGAAAATTACTGCCATGTAACTTTTTATATTGTACAAGGAAGCTACATTCTAACAATTATGTACATAAAGAGACAGTGACAGAACTTCAGGGAACTTTACTACAGAAGAGAAGCTGGTAAGTCATTATTTAGAGATACATTAGGTATGATCCTCCCTGAAGAATGGACCACAAATTCCCAATTTCACTTCCATCTCTGAAGATTCTATATAACTGAAAGTCAGTAGGATTTGTGACCTGAAAACAAAACAAATTGGGAGGTTGGAAGCACTCAATACTGGAAGGAAGGATATACAAATTGAAGATGTGCTGCCTATACAATTATTCAACTATGTGTTTCACACATATTTTCTTGCGCCTCGGTATCCAGACTTTTAAAGGGGAAAGGAAGGGAGAACTAGCTCAGATAATGCTTATAGCCTCTCTTACTTCTAAAATTCTATATTCTAAAGCAGAGGTTGGCAAACATTGGCTGGGCCCCTGTTTTTGTAAATAAAGTTTTATTGGAACACAGCCACAGTCACTTGTTTACATAGTGTCTACGGCTGCCTTCACACTACAAGAGCAGGGATAAGCAGCTGCAACAGAGACCATATGGCCAGTAAGCCTAAAATACTACCTGGCTTTTAAGAAAAAGTTTGTCGACACTTGCTCTAAATAAAATAAAAAAGGCAAAAAAACAAAAACAAAACACATGTGCTCAGCAAAGTCTATTTCCATTACTTATCATCTACTGCAAATTGTATTTCAAGCACATGAAAGAATAGGAAAACCACATATTACCCGAAAAGTGTTTCCTTATCAAACACGGTGTCCGCTGGCATATTCACAGGAATAAGGAGGTCTGGATGTGAATCAAAATGCACAAAACTTATATTACTGGCAGGAAGATGCTTTGAGCCAATGGCCCGGTAAATAAAAGGCAGGACCTGTAAAACACACATGCACACATTCCGAATTGGCACTGAAATCACGAGTGTACACTCAACCGCAGACTGAAAAACAATACTAAACATAACCGCCCGCAACTGGAAGCACACTAAGTTGTTATAAAATCTGTTCTTTGTAGATGGCTTAGATAATGATCTCAAGCTTCCTCAGAACTGCCAGCTGGCACCTCCCAAGGTGGGCAGCTCTTGCTGCCATCTTGCCCCGATCGCAAACTCAACAAAAAATGTGGGGAAACGGACAAGGACTGGCGATCCGGAAAAAACTGCCAGTTAATATACATTCTGGCATCAACGATGTTTTCAAGCCACCCTGGGTCTCCGGGCATTTTCCCTACCTTTAGGATGGTGGGGACGGGGGTGGGGTGGGGTGAGGCTAGGTGGCCTGTAAGGCACTTTGTCCTGTACAGTCTCTATAGTTCTGGGTTTAAAACCGAATTTGAAAGCACCGCCTAACCCATGCTTGCTCTCTCTCTCTCAGGTCCATACACCCTACCTTTAGATCCTGAGAAAGCCAAGCTTCCTCTCCTCTTAACTTTCTCCATCCACAAATCCGGAATCACTCTTCCTCTTTCATGTCAAGAGAACTCCCAAGGCCTATTAACGCTACTTTAAAAAAAAAAAAAGTCTTCGATTCCTGGGACCCCCTTGTAGGCTTCCAAAAGTCTAGATTAAGGCACCATTTTAGTGCCTTATAAATGCGGGGCACCGTGTTAAAAAGATCAATGTACACACCATGCACACAATAATACTCCTAACGGCCCTAACAGTGCTACCATGATTGTTCCATCTCAGACGACAGCCCACATTCGGAACCAAAGCCTCCCACCTCCGCGGCAGGGCTGTGATGGAGACGCTGGGGAGACAGCTCTGCAATCAGGCTGCTCGTGTTCGAGTCCCGACGCCACCCGTTGTTAGTCGCGGGATTTTGGCCAAACCATGTGGGTTAAACGAGTTGCTCCACACGTAGTAAGCGCCCCATAAACGTCAGCGCCTATTCTTCCAAGTTAGCCGTTGGGGTGTTTTTCCCCACGGCAATGGAACCGCGCGGATAACAAACGCTGCTTCTCTCTCTGGCCTCGGGAGACGAGGCTCCGCCGCCTCCTTGGCTCTGGCGCGGTTCTGCCCCCACGCCCGGCAGCCGCCCGCTCACCTCCTGATGGTCCTCCACCACCCACACCGGGAGCTCGGGGTAGCGCCGGAGGCGAGCGCGCTCCCCCGCCGAGTCGCTCATGTTCTAGAACCCAGCAGCGTCCAGCCAGCGGCAGCCCCACTGTCCTTCCCGGGTGGAAACGCGCGCTCACCCGGTTGCGGTTCTGGATTGGAGAATGCGGAGGGCATGGGGCGGGCGCCGGAGGGCCTGACGAGGGCGATTGGCTTAGGTGTCCATCGCTCTTGTTGACTCACCAATCACCGCGCACAGGGCGCTGCGGCGAGCCCCCGAGCTTTCTCCCCCTTGGTTCGCTTTCTCAGGTTTGCTTTTTAATTCCCTCCGTTTCCTGTTCCGGAGGCGCGGGCGGCGCTACGATCTTGGCGGCTGCAGTTATAAGCCTGGCTTTGCTCTGACGGCGACCTCGCGGCCGGAGAGCCTTTTGTAGGTAAAAAGGGCACCTTGCGGGTGTTGGAAGAGGGAGTGCTTCCAAGTGTCCGGATTTAAACAGGGCTGGAGTGCATCCTGGGGCTGAGGCGAGAGGCGCCTGGGAGTTAGGATCGGGGATCCCCTCTTCAAATCTGCAGCTAAGGGCATAAAAGCGACCCTAGGGCCGGATCCCACAAAGAAATAGAAGTGAAAAATGAGACCTTTCATTCATTTGTGGGGCGCGTGCGATGGTCCAGGCCGGAGGCTGCGCGGGTCTCCGAGGGGAGCTTGCCTCGTGGGCTCCCAGTCTGGCGGGAGATGCAAACGGGGAAACACGCAATTATGCATCAGCGGGACCAAGGTGACCCGCCTGTAGATTCAACTGGGGGAAAGAGAGTGTCCTTAATAAACATGTTGCCGCACTTTGCAACTCTTTCTACATAGACTGATGTTCCTGGACGTGTAAACATTCCAAACAGCTCCCTCAGTTTCCCTTCTTCCGAACAGCAACCTAGGAGTAGGCAGATGCAGAACATAATTACTGTTCCAGTTGCAGTGACTTCCTTGACTTTTGAATTAAAGTTTGCATCCACAAGACAGCCTGACTAGGCCTTTAATAGGTCAGTTTCGTGATCAGTGTTTTCAGATATTCTATCTATAGAAATATTCGTGAGGATCTAATAGTGAATTTTCAACTGTTACATACGGTACAAGTGTTAGTGATCCTGACTGTTGCCGACTTCTAGGTTCAACACACTCCTTTGTGTTCCTCTGGAACTCTGTCATACCTCTTTTCTTGTGTTTATTGCATTATATTATTTTTTAAAAAATGTATTTATGGATTCTGAGTCCTTGAGTCCTACAGGCTGTGTGTCTGTCTTACTCGTCTTTGAATCCCCAGGGCCTGCAACAGTGCCCCACATGTGTAAGTTCATTAAATGTTGCATGAATGAGTGAAAAGGCCTGTTTTTGGTCTGGTTTTGATAGTGCAAATCCGTTGTGGATATATGTGGAAGGGAAACGTACAGTAGCAGCATAGAAACATATACCATTGGTGAGACAGTAAACATTTATTGACCACCTACTGTGTGCAGGATGCTCTGCCAGGGGCTGTGAAGGATACAGAAATGACTATGAATCAACCCATGTCGTCAAGGAGCTAATATTCTAGTGGAGGAGTTAGACATGTGCACACTTGACTATAATATGAGGCAGTCTCTGGTAAGTGCTGTAAAAGAAGTAAGTACAGCCTAAGAGCAAATGGAAGTAGAGGGGATGGGATTACTTCCTAAAGGGAACCAGGAAAGGCTTCACAAGAGGTGGCATTTGACATAGGTAGATGGGTAGAAGTTCAGTGGGCAGATTCATAGGGGATTTTAAGAAAGTGGGTGCAAAGAACAAGCTGGGTGATAGTACTTGGTATGTTAGGCAACTGGGAAAATCTGGGGTCATAGCTACTTCATGGGGAAGGTAATGGAGCATAAGCCTGGAAGAAGTTGGGTCCAGATTGTAGATGGCCTTAAATGCCAAGCATGGAATTTGAATTTGATTCTGTTGGCAGTGAGTGGCCCGTGGTGGCAAGATCAGCTGTGTAGGCCCTAGGTTTATCATGAGGGCCTTGGACTGAATAATAATCATTAATCAGTTATTATTTGGTGCCTACTATTTATTATACACAGTGATCGATACAGTTAAATAATCTGAAATTATTATCATGAGCCATTTGAAAATCTACCTTAAGTCCGTTGGTAAAACTTTTAGTTAGAAAGACTTTAGGGAGATGCTTTACATTAAAGCTTTTTGCATTTAATATTTATTTGAGTTTTTTAAACATTTCGCTGAAGTTTAAGTATTTGGAATGTCATTTATGTTTACAACATTCTTCTATGGGAAGAGCTGAGAATGAAAATCAAGGACAACTCTTGTGTTTATAAGATTAATGTTTGAATCTGAATGCTGGTCCCACTGTGAAGGAAACTAGAGTATGGAGAGGGAGAGGAGAAATGATTTGTTCCCCCTATGTTTTTTAGCAAATTAGAGATGGAATATGCCAAAGTCTTTTTAGCTACTGCTTGTTTTGAGTCAGCAAGACAAGTGTTAAGGGCATGTTAGAAGTTAGTTGTAAACTTTAATTCAGTTCACCATGGTCTTAATTTTGTTAGTATGCTAAATGCATTGGAGAATGCAAAATCAGTCTTGAGATAATTGCAGAAATGTTCTGTAGCGTTAGCAGCTTGGGAAACATTTTTATGTCTATTTTATTCTTTCTCTCCTCTAGAGCTTGTATTCTCTGTGGAAGATGTGACATATCCAGACAGTACGTCATGATGCAAGGCAGCACATGGTGAGTGGTGTGATGGTAACGGCAGTTGTTTTGGGAGAACAGAGAGAGGAGCAACACTGACGCTGGGCCATAAAGGGTGGGAAGGATTTAGCTATTTGAGGGGAGCAGGGAATGTGTTTGTGGGGACCATGTACATGGCTAGGAACCTGGGCCAGAGTAGTTAATGAGACATCCCGGAGTCCTGCCCTGATGGAGCTTGCACTTCTGAGGTGCAGGCTGATGTTAAAGATGGAAGTAGGTAATTAGTTGGTGAATTATAATTACAGGAATACATCACTTTATTGCACTTCACTTTATGGCACTTCACAGATACTGTGTTTTTGACAAATTAAAGGTTTGTGGCAACCCTGCATCGAGCAAGTCCATCGGCGCCATTTTTCCAACAAGATCACTTTTTTTCTCTGTGTCACATTTTGGTAATTCTTGTGACATTTCAAACTTCTTCATTATTGTTATATTGGTTGTGGTGATCTGTGATCAGTGGTCTTCAATGTTACTGTTGTAATTGTTTTGGGGTGCTGTGAGCTGCACCCAATAAGGTGGCAAACTTAATTGATAATGTGTGTGTTCTGACTGCCTTTCCCCATCTCTGTCCCTCTCCTTGGGCCTCCCTATTCCCTGAGTCACAACACTATTGAAATTGGGTCAATTAATAACCCTACAGTGGCCTCTAAGTGTTCAAGTGAAAGGAAGAGAGCACGTCTCTCAGTTTAAGTCAAAAGCTAGAAGTGATGAAGCTTAGTGAGGATGGCATGTCAGAGCTGAGATAGGTCTCTCACACCAAACCGCTTGGCCAAGTTGTGAATGCAAAGGAAAAGTTCTTGAAAGACATGGAAAGTGTTACTTCAGTGAACACACGAATGATAAGAAGGCAAACAGTCTTATTGCTGATATGGAGAAAGTTTTAGTGGTCTGCATAGAAGATCAAACCACCAGTCACAACATTCCCTTAAACCAAAAATGTTCATAAAATGCATTCTGTCACCTACACTTCTCTCAAAGTCCCAGAAAAGTGCAACATACCTTTTTTTATAAAAATTTTATTGAGGTCATAATAGTTTATAACATTGTGGGATTTCATTTGTATGTTATTATTTGTCAGTCACCACATAAATGCATCCTTTTACCCCTTATGCCCACCCTCAACCCCCTTCCCCTCTGGTAACCACTAATCTGTTCTCTTTGTCCATGTGTTAGTTTATCTTCCACATATGAGTGAAATCATACGGTGTTTGTCTTTGTCTGGCTTATTTCACTTAACATAATACCTTCAAGGTCCATCCAGGTTGTTGCTAATGGGATGATTTTGTCTTTTTTTTTTAATGGCTGAGTAGTATTGCATTGTATATATATCACATCTTTATCTAGTCATCAGTCGATGGGCACTTAGGATGCTTCCATATCTTGGCTATTGTGAATAATGCCACAGTGAACATAGGAGTGCAAAAGTCTCTTCAAATTGTGGATTTCAAGTTCTTTGGATAAATACTCAGTAGTGGAATAGCTGGGTTGTATGGTATTTCTATTTTAATCTTTTGGGAAATCTCCATACTGTTTTTCCATAGTGGCTGCATAAGTTTGCATCCCCACCTGCAGTGTTTGAGAGTTCCCTGCTCTCCATGTCCTCTCCAACATTTGCAACATAACTTTTAGATGCACTAGGAAACCAAAAATTGGTGTGATTCGGTATTTGCTTTATTGTGGTGGTCTGGAACAGAGGCTACGGTATCTCTGAGGCATGCCAAGAGGATGCACAGAGTGTATGAGAGCAGAGAACCTAACAAAGGCCTGGAGGGCAGTGATAATGGTTGTAGAAAGGCCAGCAAGGGTGTTGTTATAGGAGCCAGGCAAGAGATGATGGTGTGAAGTGCATGAACTCAAGTATTTATAAAGATGGAATGATAGGAGTTTTAAAATAAGTTTTTAGCTAAAGAGGATAAGGGAGTGTGTTGAGAAGCCAGAGCTGGTGTATAGAATTATGAATGTGCAGATTATGACCTGCTGGATGAGTAGGGGAAAGCTTCCCACATGGGGTCGGCAGGTAGCTCCTCAGCGGTTCTAGGTAGTTTTGTGGTAAGCGTCTTTGCCATAGACATCTTTGCCCCAGCATTTTCGCTGCAAACACCTTCACCAGTTAGTTATGCAGTGAAAATGTTTGTGACAAAGATGTTTATTGTGAAGATGTTTACAGAAAAACCACTGGACACACCCTCAGCATCCGAGCTCTGACTTTGCGGAGGTGAAACCTACGGGTAGTTTTGATTGAAGGCGCAGTTTCAGTACACCCACCCAAAGGAAGCAGTCACAAAATTTATTACAGATCCAGAAGCGAGGGGGCGCGATGAGCCCGGGGAATGGCAGTCCTCCGTCCCAGGTCATGAGCAAACAGGAGATAGAGAGCTGGGTAGCAAGCACCTATTACAGTCACGCGCCACATAATGACTTTCAGTCAATGACAGAGGTCCCATAAGATGAGTACCATATAGCCTATGTGTGTAGTAGACTATACCATCTAGGTGTGTATAAATACACTCTACAGTGTTCGCACAACAATGAACTCACCTAACCACACATTTTTCAGAACTACCCCATTGTTAAGTGACTCATGACTGTACTTATAAGGTGGTTGTGGCGGAGGTCACTAACTTTTTGCAGGCTTAACTCTAAGTGGTTATTTTAAAAGGAGCACTGGGAAAAGCAACGCAGAAACTTAATGGCGGGAATCCTAAACTCACATTCTTATCTATGTGTCCAGACTCTGGGTGTGAGCATGGTTGTCATGTAAGATGCCTAGGCAGTAACTCAGAAAAGCAAAAGTTGTTTTTCAAAAAGTTGTTTTTCTCATCACAGGGAGGAAAAGTTGTTAGATGATTCCCTGGTGTGTAACTTGAGGACCAATAAATGGTATCATCTATTGAGATAGGAAACACTAAAAAAGGAGCAAGTCATGTCTTGTAGGGGAAGATCATTAATTCCTTTTAGGACATGTTACGTTGATTT
The DNA here is from genome assembly GCF_041296265.1 of Equus caballus. Taxonomy (NCBI): domain Eukaryota; kingdom Metazoa; phylum Chordata; class Mammalia; order Perissodactyla; family Equidae; genus Equus; species Equus caballus. The sequence goes on from NC_091704.1 coordinate 47,447,599, forward strand.
TCTGGAGTCTGCTGAGTGGGGAGGAAGGTGAAAACAGGAAGATGCTGGTGCACCTGCACAAAACGGGATGACATGGTGAGGTCAAGATTTTTGGGGAACTTGAACGAGGACATGATAGCAAATGGTTGAACAATGGCTCGTTGAATTGGTCATTCTGGAGGTGGAGCTGCTGTAGGGATTGATAAGGTCCAGGGACTGACCGAGGCAGTGGATTGTGTGGCTGAGACAGGGGAAGAGGAGTTTATTGGCCCAGAAGAGTTTCAGATAATACAGAGAACTCAGTATTAGATGAGTGGAATATTCCAGCGGCCTAAGGGGTCTGTTAATTGCTCTTGAAGATGGTCAGGCATTTGTGAAACCCTGTTTACATAGTGAGGTTCTCTTTTTCTTTTTCTTTCCTCCAACGAAGTCATAGAATGTCGTTCCACCCAGGACGAGGGTGTCCCCGAGGGCGAGGAGGACATGGAGCCAGACCCTCAGCACCAGCCTTCAGGCCCCAAAATCTGAGACTGCTTCACCCTCAGCAGCCTCCTGTGCAATATCAATATGAACCTCCAAGTGCCCCTTCCACCACATTCTCAAACTCTCCAGCCCCCAATTTTCTGCCTCCACGACCAGACTTTGTACCCTTCCCTCCACCTATGCCTCCGTCAGCACAAGGCCCTCTTCCCCCCTGCCCAATCCGGCCCCCCTTTCCCAACCACCAGATGCGGCCCCCCTTCCCGGTGCCTCCTTGTTTTCCTCCCATACCACCTCCGATGCCCTGTCCTAATAACCCTCCGGTCCCTGGAGCACCTCCTGGACAGGGCACTTTCCCTTTCATGATGCCCCCTCCTTCCATGCCCCACCCTCCACCCCCTCCAGTCATGCCACAGCAGGTCAATTATCAGTACCCTCCGGGGTACTCACATCACAATTTCCCACCTCCCAATTTTAATAGCTTCCAGAACAACCCCAGTTCTTTCCCACCCAGTGCTAATAACAGCAGCAGTCCTCACTTTAGGCATCTCCCTCCATACCCACTCCCAAAGGCTCCCAGTGAGAGAAGGTCCCCGGAAAGGCTCAAGCATTACGATGATCACAGGCACCGGGATCACAGTCATGGGCGAGGAGAGAGGCATCGGTCCTTGGATCGGCGGGAGCGAGGCCGAAGTCCTGACCGGAGAAGGCAAGAGAGCCGCTACAGGTCAGATTATGACCGAGGGAGAACGCCGTCCCGTCACCGGAGCTACGAGCGGAGCAGGTACAGCACATGTGTGTTTCTTATGAACTGCAGAGGCCCAGACACCTCTGCCATTTTTGTGTGTCAGCAAACCAAACAAAGAGGTCAATTTATAAAAGGAAAGAAATCTTGTCTGGGGCTGTTTTAAAGAGGAAGAGACAACTGACAAGTAAAGAAGTTGATGTCAGAAAAAGCCACTTTTGAGAAGCATTCCAAAATTATCAATGTAGATTCATTTCGGTGAATGTAAGCTGATTACTCTCCATAATACAGTTGATATTTGGTGATGATCCAATGAAAGATCTTGTATTTTTGTGTGTGTTATCATACTTAATTATGTTCAGTGTGATCATTGTATCAGGCTATGGCACTTGTCTTCCTTTGGAATTGATGACCTGCGTATGTTATCAATTAGGAATCAACCTAGTTAACAAGCAGAGCCTGCTTTCTGATTTTTAGGATAAGTGGAAGTTTATTGTACATTGTTGCCTTCTTGCTCTGTTTCCGTGTAAAATGAAATAATGTTAGTTACACATTATCAAATTACAGTTTTCAAAAATAGCTTTTAACCTGTTTTGTTGTATTGAAACACATTTATATGGAAGAAGGTTGTATTTAAAAAATATTATTCCATTCCAGATTTCATTTCTGTTTTTCAGAATACCAAATATCTGTATATACAAGAGAATAAGGTGTTGAGCAGATGTTCTTAAACTTGGGTTCATTGATGGCCTTCTAGAAATGCTCTGAAGTTATATGCAAAATGTTATGTGTGTGTATGTTTTTCTATAAGTAAATTGGTAGCTCACAGCAGATTCTCAAGAGGTGGTGTCTCTTATCCCAAAAGCCTAAGAACGTTGGGTTAGATGGAAAAAATACAAATACACAGATAATGATTGTACTAATATTTATTTATCCCTTCAGTGAACTCTTTATATTGATGAAGATTTGAGGTTTTCCAGTTGTCAAGCTAGTAACAGTGCTTCTCGTTCTGTCCCCTGTGGTTGTTTACCTTCATTGTCTTGTGGAACTTCTGTGCTAAAAATATTTGAGCTCCCCAAACCAGACCACTTGGTTGTTTGGGTTTTAGAGAGCTGGTCTTGGCTCCTGTGCAATCGGTTCACTTCTTGGTTTCCATGTTTTTCTCATGACTGTTGGTGTGATTCTGAACATTTTGCCAGTAAATGGTAATGGTTATTCTCACCTGAAGAATGCTCTGAAGGTTTGGAAGGAAATGCGTTGTTGCCTTTCCCCAACGCCCAGTGGAAGGTAGAAGGGAGCGTGTTTCCTGCAGAGATGAGTGGTTTCTGGTGGGCCAAAGCTGACCGAGCGTCAGTAAACTTTTAAAAAATCTTATCAGCATGAATTACTGTTTCTGGTCAATTTTGTTCTTAATTATTCCATGATGGACTAGTTGGCAGAGGCCTGTGATTGTTTATTTTACAATTTTATGGTGAAAATCCAAACTGGAAAGAGTTTAAACGTTTTCTTCAGTCTTTAAAGTGATTGTTAATAATCCTACCTCTGGGGAAACATTTTGCTGCAAACTTTAACATTCTAGATAGCATTTTTAAAAATCTGTTTTGGGGTGCGTTAGTTAGAGGAGTTTTTAGGGCTGTGCTGTAAAATCCTAAATTTTTCCATCTAGGCGTAAACTTGGAGTTATATGTTTGAAGAAACTCAGATGTCCTGTAAACTGAGGATCTCTATCAGTAAGTGAAATCCAGTGCCAAAAGAATTGCATTAATCTCTATTATCCTAAACCACAACTTCTTATGAAGGACCTACTTAGGCTGTTGGCTCTTCTTTCTAAATGGCCTTTATTTACATTGGAATGGTTTTATAATGCTGTACCTGGGGCTTTTTTCCTGGAGCTGCCTTAGTGGCACAGCCACATTATAATTGGCTCCCTTAGAGGTCTTAGGTGGAGTGTCAGTTATCTATCTTATGTGGAATGCTTCTGTGAAATAAACATAGGGCACATGACGTCCTAATATAACTTCTAGAAGTATATTGCAAAAAACCAAAACTTCACAGATTGGTGCCTTAGATTGTGTTAAGTTTCTGTAAATTCTATAGTCTGTCCTCTGACTACTTCTCCCCTTGCTTCTTGGGGTAGGTGAATCGAACCTTTTACAAATTCCGTCTTCCTTCTTTTTCTCCTCCTCTGAAATGTGCTTGAATAATAATAATTACAGGGCTGTTTTAGGGCAACCTATTTCTAGAAAAAGTTTATGAAGAAGTGGATAAATGTGTTTGTTATGAAAGAGCAAGGTTGCTGTGGGGGATGGGAAATAAACAGCCGCAGATGCAGTGCCCGAACACTCTGCTGTGCAATGGGGAACAGTGCAGTGGCTTCCAGTGAGTAGTGCTACAGCACACTTGTCCACAGAGCTGTCCTGTTGCCAGGACCGTGTGTAGCCATTGGAGAGCCAGTATTATGTACCTACGGAATATCCTAATGCTCGCAAACAAGGAAGAGCTTTTGGAAAAGTAACCCAAACATGGTTTTTCTTGCTTTACATGGGTTCCTGATAGAGCGTTATTAATGTGATTTATCCCCAAATTGGTCTTTTCAGTTTAGACCCGCTCAGAGGTAGTGATCATCATCAGAAGTGCTGTTCTTGAATGCAAAATTCTATTGCCTAGATGTTAAAAACAAAAATGAGAAATTTTCTCTAAATAGAGTTTTTCTTTGGAACTTTGGGCTATTATTCTTTTCAGCAGCCATGCCATTATGAATTACACTGTATCTTGGACATGTGGTACTGCTCACTAGTTTCTATAATTGGGATTTACTTCCTAAAAGTAAAGTGGAATTTTAGAAGTGTATCAGATGAAGGGTGTGGAATCACAAGCTCTAGCTACTCTGTTTTGGACACCTGGTGTGTGCCTGAAGATTGTGTCTGTCCCAAAGAAGATTATTCAGAGGAGTCTTTTCTGAGGTTGGGGTGAGCTTTAAGTGAAAAAACAATTTTTGTTTTAATATCTAAGCAGTCACTGCTCTCAGTTTCGTAAGTTTTGACTTTGATACATTGACATTTCTTCTGTTTGGCTATAGGTTGGGAAATATTTTGGAATTGAGAAATTTTTATAGTCTTGCTGGACTCAGGCTAACTATAGCTTTTTTTTTTTTCTGTTCTAAGATTGGGTGGTTATTTGCCTTAGATATAGTTCTGATTCAAACACACTAAAGTTCTGATTTTTGTTCCATATCTTCACTATACTTATTAAATAGACTCAGAAGTTTTTATTGTTATTAAATGCTAGTTTTACATTGGAAGGTTTTAAACTCCCTCATTCTTCTTTTACATTGGGTAAACTGAGCTTCCCCGTTTAGAGTTTTTTCTAGATGAAAATAGCATTTAAAGGTAAAGTGACTTAGAGTCTCATGGCAGCTAGTGATAGCTAGAACTACAACCCAGGCCTGTCACCTATAAGAGTTTAGAGGTCTTTCATTATAGAACCTTGTCCTAATTTTTACTATAAAAGCTTTAATTTGCATTTATTTTATGAATGAATTTGAGAGTTTTCTAGAAATCAATAGGCAGTAGAATCCTTTAAAGTTTTCCCTGTAAGTTAAATAACCAAGGATTGGCTGGTTGGAAGCTCTTGAGAGAAGATTATGATAAAATTCCCTTTCTTGCTCAGCATCAAGTTATGACTTCTTTCTTTAAAGAAAACAGCAAAAAATGTCCAAGTTAGTTAACTTCTGTAAAGTGAAAAGCTCCTTTGTCCTCTACTAAATGAAGGATGAATAAAAAAGTCCCATAGAGAATAGTGCCTGAAAAATTCTTAGGTGAAGTCCATTTATTTAGAAGATGCATTCAGTGAAAAGAGATGGTGTTTTTGAGTCTTTCTGTTGAAAACAGCTCTGTGTATTAATTCCTTTAAGAGAGCGGGAACGGGAGAGACACAGGCACCGGGACAGCCGAAGATCACCATCTCTGGAAAGGTCCTACAAAAAAGAGTATAAGAGATCTGGAAGGTAAGCAAGGAGTTGACACTGAAAGAAGTCATAGGATTATCTCCTTGAATTCAGATTTTGTGCTTGTGCAGAGTATCAGCCAAGTCTTCAAAATAGCCTAAGAGTCTGTCCAAAATGCCCTGCGAAAAGCTAATGCAGCCAGGAACTGAAAAATCTTTACTTTCAAGATGTACTGATTATGCACAAAGAAAATCTTGATAAATTTCCAAAAATTATAAGTTATATGGGCCACTTTTTCTGACCTTAATTGGTATAAAACTTTGTTAATAATTCAAGTTTTTTTGAAGAAAACCTTGGAAATTCATAATTATGCTCTTAAATTTACTTGTTTCAGGAAAAAAGAGCAAAACTGCAGTCACACTTTATTTAGAAAAATGGCATTGAGATTGCTGTGAACCCACACTTAGAGGATGTAAGAAGTTGTATATCAAGAAGTAAAATTCATAATCTCATATAATAGTAATTACAAACAGCACTCTGGAATCTGACAGATCTGGAATAATTTATTAGTTTTCCCAACTTTGTTCTTGGGCAAAGATGTCTAACCTTTTTAAGCCTCAATGTCTTTGTCTGAAATAAGGACAGTTATACTTGCCTTATTGAGTGGTGAGGGATCATTGAGATAAAACATGTAAAACACTTAGAACTGGCCCAAAGTTAGTGCCAAATAAACGGTAACCATATGTGTAATTATCTGATCACTTGCCTCGAGAAATTGGTAGAGTATAAGAAAAGCAGAAAAAGGGATTTAAAGATAAAATAAATTGATGAACTCGAAAACAGAACTATAGCAATATAACAATATTGTAAATAAATGCAAGGCCTTTCTTTGCAAGGTCATACAAGTTAAAAAATGGCAAGTCAAGGGGCTGGCCCCATGGCGGAGTGGTTGAGTTGGCGCGCTCCGCTGCAGGTGGCCCAGTGTTTCGTTGGTTCGGGTCCTGGGCGCGGACATGGCGCTGCTCGTCAAGCCACGCTGGGGCAGCGTCCCACGTGCCACAACTAGAGGGACCCATGATGAAGAATATACAGCTATGTACTGGGGGGGCTTTGGGGAGAAAAACAAAAAAAATAAAATCTTAAAAAAAAAAAAATGGCAAGTCAAGAAAAGAGAAACATATTTCCTTAGGTATAAGAAAGAATTATTATATTTATATTATATATTATTATATTATATAAGTATTATTATAGGAATGAATGAGATTTAAAAATTACACTACGTTGGTCTAAGTACAGCTATTTAAAAAATTAACAAACTTGGATGTGATGGGTTGATTTCTAGGAAAACAAAAATTACAAACTTTACACAAGAAGCAGGAAATATTAATAGGCTGATAACCATGGGAAAAAATGAAACAGTTGAATTTGTACCATCTTCCAAAATTTTTAAACTGTTCTAGAACACTGAAGAAGATGGAAGGAAAGCTCAGCTCATGCTCTGATACCAGGAAAACCCAGATGGCAAAGCCTAATCAATGAAAAGAAAACTACAAGACAATCTCTCTTACAAATATGGATATAAAAATGCTTTAGTATATTAGCAAGTTGTTTTCAGTAGTGTGTTAAAACAACTGAGTTTGTTCCAAGATTGCATGGATAGATAGATTGGTAATAGGCAATCTCTAATTCTTTGTGTCAGAATCTGTAGGGTTATCTACCTGCCTATTCAGTATGTAAAATAAAAGCAGCATCTATTTATGAGTAAAAACGTGAGTGAGCAAAGAATATAAGCAGACTTTTTAAATAAGATGCAGAACATTATCTCATGATGAGCATGATGACACTATCTCAGAAGAACCAAATTTAATTCAGAAACCTTATAGGCTTTCCCATACAAGTTAGAAAAAAGACAAGGAGGCCCCTTTGCCTATCATTGTTACCTAACATTGTGCAACTTAATCAGTAAACAAGTGAAAAACATTGTCTTCTTGTCTGTCCCAGGTGTTATACTGGTGCAAGTGATATAGTCGTTAACAGGAGTCCCCATTTTACGAGAATAAGGAAGTTAAGTGCTGTGAGAAGTGCTTTTGATGGAGCAGTTACATCTTGTTCTGGGAACACAGCAATGAAAAACTCAGTCTGGGGTAGTCCTAGAGAAATGGACATTTTCCTGATAGCTGAAGTATGTGTGGGAATGCAGTAGGGAAGGGAGTGTCAGAGGAAGAGAGAAGAGCACGTGTGAAGGTTGCAGGGTGGAGAAATGCTCTGAGAAGGTCAACCCTGGAGGCTGGGAAGTGAGTTTAGAAGACTTGTAGTAATTCACGAAAGAAATGATTGTGCCTAGATCAGGGCAATGAGAGTGGTAATGGGGAAAGGTAGAGGTAATTGACAGATATTTATGAGATTGAGTCTGCAGGACCTGATAACTGATCATGAGGGAAGAAAAGTAACAGCTGAGATCTGGTGTTCCCCGTTGAGGGTGAGTGAGGGATACTAAGAGGCAAGAGGGGTTCAATTTTGGGCATGTGGAGTTCAGAATCTATGAGACAACCAAATGGAATTATGTGGTAGTTAATTGGATGTACCGGTGTAAAGTTCAGAAAAGAGATCCCAGCTGAAATAGTAAATGCCATGGAGTAGATGAGATAACTAGGAAGAGTTTGTTCAGTGAGAAAGGGCCTGAGGAGGAGGAGAAAAAGGAGACAAGGATAGGAAAAAAGCCAAGATATTGTGTTGGTGGACATCACTGAAGACCCATTTGAGGTTGATGATTTTTAATGTAGAGTGCTGGAAATCTCTTTGGTCTAGTGGTTTCTTTTCCAGTGCCAAGTCGCTTGTGGAGAAGGCAGACTTGGATTCTGCGAGTTCTAGCTAATGCAGTAGATGAGAAAATAAAAATTAGAGTTGTAAATACTGTAAAGGAGAATACTTATCATAGTGTAATATAGCATATTGTTAAACAATTTTGAGTTTGGATTTTGAAGTTTGGAATGCCTGAGACACCTAAAAAAGATGTTTTGCTCCTGTTTTGAAATGCCCCCCTCAAAGTGTTAAAAAAAAGAAAAAAAAGTACTAATTGGTATTCACAACAGACACCCCTGACCATCCAACATTCAAGACACCTGCCTAAAGGGGAGGGGATGAGGATGTCTTTTGCCCGTGATGATAATAATAAGCATTTGGTGGGATTTTTAGTACATGTCAAAATGTCTGTGTCAAACAGCCATATTAGCATCTGAATACCACTTACTAGCATTGTGATATTGGGCAAGTGATGTAGTTTCTAATTCTGTTTCCTCTGTAGGAGATGTTCATATCTGCCTCATAGGATTCTTGTAAGGATTAAATGTGAGTGTCAGTAAAATGCCTAGCAGAGTGTCAGGTTCTCAGTAAACACCAAAAACAAACAGAACCACACCATTGGGAGCTAAGAGTTGCCATTATTAGCTAATGGTATTATCAGGAAAATTCAAGAGGATCAGCTAACAAAGAAAGAGAATTAACTCACTGAAGTTGACAGTTATAAAATAAACATACCCAAATTAATAGACTCCTTAAATACAAGGAATACCTACTTAGAAAATGTAACAGGAAAGCAAAATGTAGATTCACTATAGAAAAGTTAAATTAATTAAAATTAAATATCTTAGTAAACTTAAAAAAATATGTAGATTAATGGGAAGAAACTATAAATGTAGCTGATGACAAAGAAGGTGATGTCAATGAATGGAGGGCATGCCATGTTCCTGTAGTGGAAGTGGAAGATAGTATAAAAATACCAGTTGTCTTCAAAATAATCTACAATTTTGATGTAACTTAAGTCAAAGTACTGGTTTTAGAACTTCATAATGACTCGGATTCTTCTTTGGAACAGAAGTGAGAATGATGAAGAAAATAATAATGCGGAAACACTTTGTCTAGTAGTATTAAAATATTCTATAAACATGTAGTTACAGCAATTTGATATGGGTATAAATAGATCAATGAAACAAATATTGAGCAATATTCAAGAATATATAAAAATTTACACCTATCATAAAGTTGTTTCACATCAGAGGAGAAACTGACATGGGGACCATTGGTGAGCCGTATGGAGGAGAAAACTGAAATTAGATTTCTGCTTTATATCTTGAAGAGAGAGTAAAAAAATTAATATTAAAAGTAACTGAAGAAAACATAAAATATTTAACCTTGGAATGGAATTCCAAGCATAACACTAAGGCAGGAAATATAAAAAAATTCTCTAGATTTGGCCATATAAAAAAGTTGTTTGTAGCAATAAAAAGGAATAAAAGGAAAACGAAAAACTGAAAAAGATTCCATTACGTTTGTCAGAAGGGTGATTATCTTAATAAAAACTCTTTCAGTAAGACTATAATCCTAGTTTAAATAACATTGGCATAGCATATGACTGGATATTCATAAAAGAAGTGAACACGAAATGTGTCATTTCGGTAGTGATAAAAAATTGCAAGATAAATTAAATGAGATACTTTTCCCATCAGAAAGGCAAAGATTAAAAACGATCATGTTGACAGGATATGTGGAAACGGGAACTTGTGGATGGTTTTGATTGGTCTAAACTGGTACTGCTTATCTGGAGAGAAAGCTTAAAAAAAAAGGTACACACTTTTTTGTGTGAAATAAAATGGGCAAAGAACACGTGTGTTTATGGTAGCATTGTTTGTGATGGCAAAAACACGGTAACAACCTAAGTGACTGTGGCCACATTTGTTAAATTATGGTGTATACATATGAAAGAATAATGTGCAATTATTAAAAATGGTTCAGATATAGAGGTACTGAAATAAAAAGGTGTTCCTGACTTACTATTGAGTGAGAAGGGCAGGCTATGGAGTTCCTTGTTTGTTAAAATGTGTATATTTCTATACTTTCATATATTTATATGTTTTAACATATTTGTAAATTTAGTGGTCATTTCTGGTGTTACAGGTGATTTTTGTTTTATTTCTGTTAATGCTTTGATTTTTTTTTACAGTGAATGTATATACATTTTGCTTTATAGTAACTTTTTTTTTCTGGTAACAAAGCTAATGATGTACATTAGAATATTTAGAAATTAATAAGTAATCAATATGTATAATCTTTCTAATCACTCACCCCTTACCTCCAATGTATACAATGTAGACACTCCCACTTTCCCTGTCGTAAAATTAGAAGTTAGTGGTAGAGTTGATGGAAAGAGCTAATTTGTGACTTTGCTCTGGATACATACTTTCTTGGATAATAGTAACTTTGTTAGTGGAGCTGCAGAGGCTGCCAGCGTAACACTGATAAAGCAGTTACCTCCTTGTCTGGATTCTCGAGGTCTATATGTTTCCACCTAAATTTCTTGGGCTTAAATTAAAATCTATTCTATAGATTTTTCCCTCCAAGCATATCCATAAGATGGGCCTTTGCAAATTTCAAGCCCCAGAAGTTCGAGGAGATAGAGTTGGTTTTATCCTTTTTAACTGAGTTAATATTAGTATTTGTGGGAATCATAACTAGGCAAAGTGGTGGTTCTCTAAGCAGTAATGCCCAAGTGTGGGCTTCCAGAGAGATGGTTAGGGAAGATGTAACTGGTTCACTCTTGCATTATGGTCCTCAGGCTAAATTTATGGCCAAGTTGAGACCATGTTTTGTGAAGCCTTCTTTTTCTTGGCAAAGCAAGATGTGGAGGCTTCAAAACTAGCATTCTCTTTGCCGAAATTGTCTACATGTGGAGATTTCCAAATATTCCCCAAATATCTTTCTCTTCTAGGAGTTATGGTTTGCCAGTTGTTCCTGAACCTGCTGGATGCACACCAGAATCACCTGGGGAGATTATTAAAAATACAGATTCTTGGGCCCCACCCCTGGAGACTGTGAATCAGTAAGTAGATCTGGGGTAGGGCCTGGGAATTTGTATTTTTAAACAAGGAACTTCAGGTGATTCTGATGCCACCAGACTGATGATTGGGAATCACTGGTTTAACAAAAGTAAATATGGTGGTTTGGCATGGCATTTTCATTTCAGGTGAAAAATGAATTGAACAGGTGAGATAGAATAGTTTTACAGTGGAAGAACATTTTAATAATTAGCCTCCTCCGTCCCCTTTTGAAGTCGCTCCCCAAGTAGGGAGAAGAAGAGAGCTCGTTGGGAAGAAGAAAAAGACAGATGGAGCGACACCCAGAGCTCTGGCAAGGAGAAGAACTATACCTCAATCAAGGAAAAAGAGGCGGAGGAGACGCCGCCTGACAAAAATGAGGAGGAGGAGGAAGAACTTCTCAAGCCCGTGTGGATTCGATGCACCCACTCAGAAAACTACTACTCCAGTGACCCCATGGATCAGGTGGTAGGTCTGAAGTAGGAGGGGAGCTAGAAACCAGGGTTTCTCAACCTCGGCGCTATTGGCATTTTGGGCCAGATAGTTCTTTGTGGTGGGGCCTGCGCTGTGTGCTGCAGAATGTTGAGCAGCATCTCTGGGCTCTATGCACTGGATGCCAGTAGAACCCTTCCCCAGTCGTGATAACCAAAGCTGTCTTCAGACATTGCCAAATGTCCCCAGGGGGAAAAAAGCCACTGCAGGTTGAGAACCACTGCTATAGACAAAAGCTGTTTTACAAAGCCAGAGGCAAGAGGGCAGTAGATTAACTAAAGTATCTCTTCATTCTGCATTTTTTATGACACTGCTAGTCTTGACACTGGTAGTGGTGTAAGCTCTCACTCATAACTACTTTATGCAGTTTGTGCTATGTATGTGTGTGTGTGTTTTTCCCTTAAAATGGGAAATAAGGAAGAATTTGAGTTTGTTTCTTATGAGTCTGACCTTGACCAAAGATAACCATGGGAAGTTTCCCATCATGTTGGCTGGTTCTGTGGAATGGCAGGAATCGTCACCCTTAGTGGGCTCTTAGAGACTCAGTGCATGTGCTGCTCCCAATGGGGCTCCTGGGACACAGCAGCCGACACTCTCATTGCGTGGTGGACTCCATGACCTCCTCTGTGCACTTGCTTCTCTTTTCCTTTCCTTTCTTCCGTCTCCATTTTTTTTTTTTTTGGTCACTCTGTTTTCTCTCTTTCTCCTGATAGGCATTATGCCTCCATCCTATTAACTGAGGCATATTTGCCACAGGGTGGACACACAGTAATGTTCACTGATTAAATGGCTGAGTGAAGGAATGAATATGTACAGGTTGAGGACATAAGAGGTTGGAGGTGTTAGAATTAGTGCATGGGGTTAGATAAGAGAATGTTCTGTTGTTTGGAATTTTGTGGAAATAGCTTCTACTTGGACTGGACCCTTATCTATAGGGAACTTGAAAGCAGACTTGTCTTTGGAAAGAAGGGTTTGAGAAATCACTCATAGTGGTGTGATATTCTACTTGATAATTAGAGCAGGGTTTTAAGTCATAGTTCATGGGATACAGGGAAGGGAAAGCTCATATACAAAGCATTTTTATGGTGCCAGAACTTTACTCCATGCTTCTCATGTTCCCTTATTTACTTCCCCAAACATCCCTGGAGAGAAGGTATCTGTCAGTTAGGAATGCTGCTGTAAGGAATGGTACCTGATTAATCGTGACTTAGATGAGCCGCGCTTATTTTTCTCAACCAAGCGTGTGGGGAGAGGTGGTGGCTGGTCTTCATTTAGAGGCTCAGGGATGGCAGGGCTCTAGGTTCGTGTTTGCTGTCTTCTGGCGCCTCCACAACGGTTGCGGGATGAGCGCAGCAGCTCCAGACAGCACATCATTACACACCTCTGTCCAGACACAGGACACAGAGGGCAGTGTCGGGTGGAACCTTCCTCTAGCAACTTCCCCAGAGCTCCCACAGATCTTTTCTTCCATCTCTTTGCCAGAACTGCATTGTATGTCTTCCCCAGGGATTTGTTTTCCATCACTGCTGTAACAAACTTCCAGAAACTTCATGGCTTAAAAACAACACACATTTATTTCTCATAGTTCTGTCGGCCAGAAGTCAAACTTGGGTCTCACTGGCCAAATCAGAATGTCAGCAGGGCTGCCTTTCTTTTTGGAGAGAATCTGTTTTCTTGCTCATTCAGGTTGCTGGCAGAGTTCAGTTCCTTGTGGCTATAGGATGGAGGTCCTTGTTGGCTGGCAGGTAAGGGCAGTTTCCAGCTTCTAGAGGCCATGTGCATTCCTTGGCTCGTGGACCCCTTCATTTGTCTTCAAAGCCAGCAGCACAGGTCGAGTCCCTCTTGTGCTTTGAATATCTTCTGCTTCTGTTACGCCTCTGACTACTGTTGAGAAAGGTTCTTCGATTTTAAGGGCTCGTATTAGATTGGGCCCACCCAGATAATCCGGGATAATCGCCTCATCTCAAATTATGTAACCTTAATCCCATCTGTAAAGTCCTTTCTGCCATGTAAGGTAACATATCAGTTTCTGGGGATTAGGACAGGGACATCTTTCAGGGTGAAAGCCCACATTCGCTAGGTCAGGAGTTCTCTGCTCCAAATCTGAAGGCATCATGGTTCTATTAGCAAGGAAGAAGGAGAGAATGGCTGCCATAGGTGCTATTATTCTTAAAACAAAACAACATAGTTGAAGACATTGAGGTACAGAGAGTTTAAACAGCACAGTTTTGTTTTTTTCCCCCCTTACATTTTTATGGATGTATTAAAACTCCAGTGTAGAAGGAAGGCTGGTAAACCAGAAGCCCACCATTTGCCTATGCGTTTTGTCGTCTGATGTGGTAAGAATGTGAGAGCCATACCAGCCTTGCTGTGTCAGTAACAAGTTGAGGCTGAGGAGAAGCAATTACCCTCTTTTGGGATAACTGCAGATTTTATGATTTGTTTTAATTTTCTTTTTATGTCTGAAAGGTCTAGTCATTACATTTTGAAAATTACTAAGTCAAAGAGTATGGACATTAAAAACAATTTCCAACCTGGGAAGAGAGTAGGGAAAAGTGGAGAACTAGGAATACGTTGCTGAACTCTGTGTGTGTGTGTGTGTGTGTGTGTGTGTGTGTGTGTGTGTGTGTATCCCTCTGTTTATGGGGTGTATGTGTGGGGAAATATACAGGATATTTCTTTTTGATTATTGGATTATTGTAGAAGACAGTCTATCAGTGATTTTTAGTAGGGGAGTGTATGCTCCCTATGGGGGTGTCAGGTATCATGACTTCTCAGGGGGTCATAATTTTTTTGTCATATCAAAAGGGCATAGATGAACAGTGCTGATATTCCTGAATGTTGGCAAAGTGCATTTTCCTAAGGACTGTGTCAGGCATAAATGTGTGTGTGATTCAGAGCATCATTGCCAGTGTTGGTTATCTTGTTTTTAAATGTTTTTTAAATTGAGGGTTGAAAAATGGCATCTTGCTGTTATAAATCTTTGATTACTTAGAGGTCTTAGGTCTGTTTGGTATGACTATTATTAATATAGTTCCTAATATTGATCCTTTATTTTTCAAAGGGAGATTCTACTGTAGTTGGAACAAGTAGACTCCGTGACTTATATGACAAATTTGAGGAAGAGTTGGGGAGCAGGCAAGAAAAAGCCAAAGCTGCTAGACCTCCGTGGGAACCTCCCAAGACAAAGCTAGATGAAGATTTAGGTGAGTCAGAAGTTGCTAGACCAAGACCCTGTGTGCTCTTTTATTATTGCTTAATCCTGGACTTTTGAGGATGTGTCCTTGAGAGTCCCATATCGAAATTTCCTCTTTTTCATTTTGTTTTCCTTAATTCCAGTCAGCAAAATACATAGCAATAGAACATTCCTCTTTTTGATCTCATTTTTCTTTAGTTACGTTCAGCAGAATACGTAAGAGATCTCATTTGCATGGCATGCTAACAATTGTGTCCCTTGTAGAATTGTCTAGTCCTAGAATCAGAAGGGACCATAGTCCAGCCTCCTGCCAGTAGCAGGAGCCCGTTCCCCATGCCTCGTGCTTCTGACAGGCAGGCATCCCCTTGTGGCCCTTGCTGCTGCCAGGTGCTCCTGGTTTGATGAGGAGAAGCCAGCTACAGCCCTGCTCTGTTTGAAGATTGCTCTCTGCTCATGTAGACAGTTTCCATGACTTTCTCCTATGGTGGTCTATTTTTTCATGTGTGTAGTCTGAGGTTCCAAGTTGATGCTGAGATCTTTGAGGATAAAAACTGCTTTTACCACTTTGTGTCCTTAGCCCCTAGCAGACTGCCAAGTACAGATGAGGCATTCAATATGCCTTTTCCTGCATGTTGTCTGGCTCTTGGCGGCCCACCTTTGTTATGTCTCCCATGCTGAAAGCCAGTGTCCATGGTGGGTAAAAGCACTGAGTGAACCGGCCGGCCTGGGTACGAATCCCTGTTCCACCACTTGGGATGTGACCTTGGACAAGTGATTTAGTCTCTCTGTCCCTCACTTGTCTCATCTGTAAAAGACAGGGATGACAGGAGCATCTGTCTCATGCAGTACCTGGAAAATACAACCGTGTGAGGGTTGGGTTTTATTACTGTGCGGTACTACATTAATCTCTTGTAGGTTAATCTAAGTTCTAGGTCTGTTTTTTAAATTGTGGTAAAATACGTGTAACATAAAATCTACCATTTAACCTTTTTTAAGAGTACAGTTCAGTAGTATTAAGGACATTCACATTGTTGTGCAAACAGTCTCCAGAACTCTTTTGATCTTGCTAACTGAAACTGTACCCATTAAACAACTCCTCAGTGCCCCCCACCGGCTCCTGGCAACCACCATTCTACTTTCTGCCTCTCGGAATTTGACCACTCTGGGTACCTCCCATAAATAGAATTACAAACACACAGTACTTGCCTTTTTGTGACTGGCTTATTTCACTTAGCGTAATTCTTTGTCTGTTTTTATCCAGTCACTTCCAGGGACCAAAATCTTCTATTGCTACTATTGAGAGAAAAAAAATCTAAAATCTTCAGTCTGGCATTCAAAGCCTTCAGTCTGGCATTTACAGCACTTTGAGCCCTCGCCTCCTGCGGTTTTTCTGTGGGGCCTTTACTCTAGCCAGAGTCCACCCACGCTCTTGCCTCCGTGCTGTTGCCTGCAGTGCTCCCTCTGCGGCCCTTTCTTCTTACCTCCTCCTCATGAGCCTAACCCCAGCCCACCTCTGCGCTGGGTCACGTGCACCCCTTCCAGAAAATTGGCAGTGGCCTTTCCGGATCAGGGTGAACTCTTCCTTTTCTGAGTTGCTGCCTTTTATATTTTTTTTATTTATTCATTTGTTTGTTTATTTGTTTATTTGCTGAGGAAGATTGCCCTGAACTACCATTTGTTGCCAATCCTCCACTTTTTGCTGGAGGAAGATTCACCCTGAGCTAATGCCTGTGCCAATCTTCCTTTGTTTTGAATGTGGGTTGCTGCCACAGCGTGGCTGCTGACGAGTGGTGTAGGTCCATGCCTGGGAACTGAACCTGGGCCACTGAAGTGGAGCACACTGAACTTAACCATTAGGCCTCGGGGCCAGCCCCTTGCTGCCCCTTTAAGTGTGAAACCCCATACTACTACTATGGTTTGCGTTCTCTGGTATTGTTCATTAAGCCTTTCTCTGTAAAAATCTTTGTTTTTCTTGCTTCCCCAGCTGGATTGTGGCTTAGCATTATGGGCTGTATTATTTTTTGTGATACTGCTTATTAGCAGTGTGCTTCGTGGGGAGTAGGCGCTTAAATATTTGCTGAAAGAATAAACAACTGTCCTTGCATTTAGAGGTTTGGGTCATTTGTGGTCTCCACCTGTAACCATCTTGTGAATTACTTCACTTCTCTCTGTGTTTTTCTCCTGTTCTCTATTAGAGAGTTCCAGTGAGTCCGAATGTGAGTCCGATGAGGACAGCACCTGTTCTAGCAGCTCAGACTCTGAAGTTTTCGACGTCATTGCAGAAATCAAACGCAAAAAGGCCCATCCTGACCGACTTCACGATGAACTGTGGTACAATGACCCAGGCCAGGTGCGCATGTTTTTATGCTCTTGCTATGAAGCTTGCAGACCCACACATCACATTTATGACTGCAGGCTCGGAAGGTGCACGGTGGCTGGTATCGGAACTGAATTTTACTCTCAGGGTTTTGTGTCATTCTTCAGAGCTTATTTCCTTTCAGCTTCACAGTTCAGCTCCAAAGCATAAGCACCAGAACAACTGCTCCTTGAATCATATTTGAGGATGTTTGTAAATTCTGTGTTAGGGAGCAGGATAACGGCATTGCCTCATTGAACTTGCAGTAGATGGAAGGAGACAAATGGTAGAGTCAGAGAGAGAGCACTTGGAGGTCCTTTTAAAAGCATTTCATCCGGAAGGTATCTTGCAGCCGTATAGTAAACAATGCCTGAAGTCCTCTAAGACTTCATGTTTCTTCGTTGGTAATAGTCACAATTCCTTGTGAGTTCTCTTTCTTGTTAAGCATGTTTGAGCTAATGGCGTCATAGCTAGACAAAATCATTTTTATTTTTACTGTTTTATTATGAAGTAATACATAATAAAGTATCTTTACAAAAGATTTGTGTTTTCCAAATATGCAGTACATGCAAAAATAGTATCTTTAACGCATATGAAGTTAAGCATAATAAAATATATACCTATAAAAAAGGTAATTTAAAATTTATATTTTGTAAATAAATTCATCCATTCTATATTAATTTGAATTCTCTTCTCCTGCTTCTTGTTAGATGACAGCTATCTAAATTTCTTTTCTTGATAGAATTGATACAGGTAGAATGCCTGGCAGAAATGTACCTGGTGGTCCCTTTGCCTTCTTGGAATTGAGCAGAAATATTTGCAAATTGTCAATGCATTTTGAAGCTTGCTTTAATATATTAATTATGTGGATGATTTCTTTAAACAGCTTTAGTGAGTTATAATTCACGTACCATACAATTTACACACTTAAAATGTATAATTCAGTGTTTTTCAGTATATTCTCGAGATGGTACAACCATCATCACAACATAATTTTAGAGGATTTTTGTTTTCCCTAAAAGAAATCCTGTATCCATCAGTAGCCACTCCCTTTCCCCGTATGTGGTCTTTTTACAGGACTGTTGTTCCCCTAGCAAGGTGCCTATCCCTTAGTTTCTGTGGGTTCTTCTTCCTTTCAGAGCTTTACCAGGGCCTTCTATCTAGTCTCACTAATCGCTTCGTTATTTTAGTTTTGTGTCCTCTGTACCACTGAGCCTTACTTATAAAGGGTTGATCTAGCTTGGGGCCCAGACCCTGCTAAAAGGAAGGAATGTAGGATATCTCTCTGCTTCCCTGGAAATCAGTGAGGACTGAGTGATTTTTTTCCCCTTTTTTCTGTCACAATAAGCTGTGACCAGCCTTAGGAGAGTGCTGTGACTTTTTTTTTTTTGAGGAATATTAGCCCTGAGCTAACATCTGCCACCAATCCTCCTCTTTTTGCTGAGGAAAATTGGCCCTGAGCTAACATCTGTGCCCATCTTCCTCTACTTTATATGTGGGACGCCTGCCACAGCATGGCTTGATAAGCAGTGTGTAGGTCCACACCTGGGATCCGAACTGGCGAACCCCAGGCCGCCAAAGTGGAACGTGCGCACTTAACCGCTGCGCCACCAGGCTGGCTCCTACTATGATTTTTGAGGCAATCCCATCACATCTCTGTTTGCCGGCTGTTCCTTTGGATAATATCTTATCAAGATAGTTTTTTAGGCAGCAGTGGTTTTCCTCTGCTGCGTCACCTGGAGCTTTAGATTTCCCAAAAGGATAAAGTTACAGTTTTTCACTTTAATATTTATTTTCAAAGTTTTATTGAGATATTTTCATTGGACACAATGAGTTACAAAGTCCTAGAACTTTAAAGAAATATGTGTGTGTGTGTGGTGTGTATATATATATATATATATATAAAAATTATATATGTGTTATATATATAAATCTATGTCTTTTAATTAATACAAAGAAAGTGAGCCATGGAACTCCACTTGCCCTTTCTCCATGCTGTGGTCTCCTTTTTGATTGTCTTCCCATTTATATTGAATAAACTCATGAACCTGGCTTTTAAGGCCCTTTAAGATTTTGTCCTCAGTTCTGCTGCTTTGGTCTTCTTGCTCACATATGATCCCTTCCATTTAGATGGGTCTCATGTCCCTGGAGCACAGAAGGCTTTCTTCCTTCTGTTTTTTTCCTCATGCTGGTGTCTCGTGAAGAATAGCCACCTTGTTTTTCTGTCCTGTTCAGCCCTTCACATTTCATCTCTTTAAAACCAGTGGTATCTCCATCTGGACTGACATTTTTTTCCTTTTTCTGTAAAATTATTAATCATATCGCAGGTATATTATTTCTCGTATTCCTTGACGACATGGACCCTAAGCTGTTTATCACCCTCCCTCCCCTCATAATGCTTAGCAGTCATTTTTCTATCCAAGAGGCATGCAGGAATTATTCACTTATTGAATCATGTGGGTGGAGTTCATGGCAATAAAACGAATTCAGGTGAAAAAACAGACATAGGCTCACCTGATGAGTGTTGAAAATTTTTCTGGTCCTAGTAGCATTTTCTTCTCTGCTTCAGATACCTTTACGTTTCTCTTTTGAAAACATTTAATCTGCAGGTCACCTTCAAAGCATGCAGTGTGTTCCTCCAGGATATAAAATATGCTTTTCTTTTGTGAGTCATTTTTCCTGAAATAAGAAATAGGAGACACATACTGAAAAGTGGTAGGAGAAGACGGGGGCGCACAGTGCACTGACATTGATATTTTCTGCTTGGCTGCACAAATAACTTGGGAATCCAGTGTTGTCGTACAGTTTCCCTGTATCAGACAATATAGACAGTTTGCAGCTTTATTGGTTTGGGAACATCCGTTTAATCTTCTAACTGTGACAGCCTCTTCAGAGCTTCAGTACTTATGACATTAAAACCCACACAGTTTCCGAGGCATCATCGTGCATGGTATGGATTTTCCCCCCAATAAAAGCGAATTACGTTCTGTTTCTGACAGATGAATGACGGACCACTCTGCAAATGCAGCGCAAAAGCGAGACGCACAGGAATTAGGCACAGCATTTATCCCGGAGAAGAGGTAACTGGTTTGGGTTATTATATTTGTAAGTGCTGAGAAGCCAGAAGTAGACAGATGCTGTTGCTGTTCTTTTCCCCATAAATGAAATAATACCATCGAAATAGTCTTTTCATACTCCCTCATAGTCTCTATTACTGATAATTGGACAAGAAAAGTACTTGGGTTTTGGGGGTGGAGTGAGGAATATTATCAAGGAAATTTTAAAAAGTTTGGGAAGGTTCATTATTTAAAATAGACAAAGTATATTTGAGTTTTTAAAATTATTTTAATTATCCTAAAACTGTACATGTTGTAATTTTGTTCATGATTTTATTACAAATGGTTGTGAATTACCCTGGAGAAATGATCTTCCTAAGGTGCTGTGAGGCCCATGTCCTCTTTCCTTTGGGGTGTATAGGGGTATGCTGTTGTCTTTGTTAGTCTGTTGTCCGCACTAAACTGTGAGTAGCACATGGACTGTTTGACCTGTGTACCCAGCCCTGGTTTGCCAGGGACACTCCAAATATGTTCGACTGAATGAGCTGAATACTTGATCACAGAGTTATATGTAACTACTCCCTTTCAATTATTTTCCTTCATTTTCCCCCCTGTTATCTTTTATTTTTATTAATCCCAGGATTGTCACTTTATGATTCAACACATTATGTTCAAACATAGCATGAGTAAATCCTTAATTTCTATTTAAACCTTGTTTCAGGCCATAACAGTAATCAGAATAAAGACTATGAGATAGTGATGGATATTTTGAACTATTTGCCTCGCTTTTACCTCATTTGTCTTTGAAAGTTGGCAAGTGTGGCAAGGAACTGTGGGACCAGATCTGCACCTTGTGAGCATCCACTCATGTGCCTCATGTTGGGATCTCTGAAAGCAGGTGCTGCAGTGGAGTTTGGGGTGCAAGATGTTTATCAGGGATTAGATGAGAAGAGAGTGAGGCAGGAGTGAGCAGAGGGAGAAGTCCACCTGTGATGGGCCTGATAAAGCCTGGCTTGTTGCAATTGTCTTGAATCGGGGTGGAATGGCCTTCCTACCCCTGTCTCCTTCTGTCCCCAGAGCAGGCTGCCCCAGGAAGGTCATGGCCTTGGGGGAGGTGTTCTGTAGCAGAGGCTGGAGGAGCCAATGGCTGCAGGCTGCCTGCTGACTGCTCTCCCCACATGTAGGCAGCAGGCCCTTCCTTAAAGGGAGACCTGGGTGAATGGTGATGCTGGCTGAGGACGTGCAGGCAGAAAAACTTAGGGTACATATTTATTCCTGTGAAAGCAAACTTCTGGCCCTTTTAAGATGGATGGGGTCTATGTAGTCAACTTCCTACCAAGTGGCAAGTTGGTCTCCTCAAGGAATGGCCATTTGGGGGGCCCAGCGTTGATCATTGTATGTGGCTGGTTGGACATTTGGCAGTAGCAGTTGGCCCAGCTAGCTTAGCCTTGGTAAGTGAGGTCCATGCTGTTGGGCTCATGTGAAGTCTCCATCTTTGCCACTGTGGCCACTTCATTCGTTTGCCCATCCTGTCAACTCTGGGTGGCTGATGGCCGAGGCTGGCTGAGTCATTTTGTCAACTAAGTGGTTTAGTGCCTCTTGCTTGGTGGGTGTTCTCTGATGGACATCTACATGTGGTGTAGAGATCGCTGTGCTCACTCTCATTTGTCCACCTGCAAGTCTCTACTCCAACGCCTTCTTATCCCTGATCTTCCAATCTTTTTCCTTCTAGGCCCCTGACCAGCTGGCATGGCCACTTGCTTCTGCCATGAGTCCATCTATATTCTAACCTCAGGCTACTTCTCTTTCCACACAAAGTGGATGACCAGGTACACTGCCTGAAACTGCCCAATGGGAAGATTTTCCCTCATTGCTATCTTTCCAAGCCATCCCTGAATGCGGCTGCAGCACAGTCTGTTTTCAGCTTGCACCCCCTTACTACTTGACCCATTTGCAAACCAAGCTTGGGCTTTTCCCTCTGCTTTCATCCTTCCATCCTTAGTCATCAGCTGGGGGAGGGGTGCTGGTGCAACAGTGATGGGCCACCTGCTCCTGCAGCTTGTTTGTGCCCCTTGCTCTTGGTGTGCTTGATTCTGGATGTACCACTTCCATCTTATGGGTTGTTGCTGGTCCTGCCCAAACTTATGCCTCTGTGGGACTGATAGAACCCAGTTTGTGATGGGCAGTTCCAGCCACATGTCTATTTGCTGTCCCTTGGTCATGCCTTCCATATCTCCCAGGGCTAATAGCACACCAGGAGTTGTTTTTCAAGGGCGTATAATTCTTCACTAAAAATGGCATGGCTTTGCTCCAGAATCTCAGAGACCAGCATTGTGATTCTCCCAGTGTAGCCACAAACTCCTCTCAGCATCTTTTCCCACCAGCAATGTAGCATTTGCCGAATTCCATGGCCCCTGCCACAGGGCTGCTTGCACTGCAGCTTGGAACTGCCTGAGGCCTTTCTCACTGGAGTGACACTCACAGCTGCCATGCTTTTGCACCACTCTATAAATGGGCTGGAGCAATATTCCTGGGTGGGGATTACCCTGCCTCCTGACCCTGAAGAGGCCCACCTTGTGTTTTGTTTCCTTCTTCGTGGTAGAAGGTGGGAGACGCAATAATTTGTCCTTCACTTTGGATGGGTGTCTTGGCACTCCCCAGACCACTGACTCCTAAAAATGGTGTGGCTGTGGTAGGCCCCTGAATCTTTGTAGGGTTTCTCTCTCACCCTCTGGAGCGTGTGCGTTTTACCAAGGCTCTTACTTGATCAACATAATAGTGTCAGACATGCAATGGAGGAATATAATGTTCTGCAGTATGTCTAGAAGGACTATATTATGACAGTGAGTGGGAGAGTTAACACAGCCTGGCAGCAAAACCGTAAATGTTGTCTGTTCCATGTGAATGTGAACTATTTCTGATTCTCATTCTGATTGGGATGGAAAAGAATACGTTCAGCAAATTGGTGGCTGCATACCTTGTATCTGAGGTCATATTAATTTGCTCCAGCTAAGCTACAACACCTGGCACAGCAGATACAATCGGGATTACTTACTTGGTTGAGCTTGTGGTAGTCTATAGTTATCCCTCAGGAACTGTTTGGTTTCTTCTGGGGCCAGATTGGTGAATTAAACAGAGATGTGATAGGGATTGTCACCCCTGTGTCATTTGGTTCCTTGAGGGGGGTGCTAATTTCCACCGTTCCCCTAGAGTTATACTGTTTTTGATGCCCAAGTTGGGGATGGTGGTAATTTCAGTGGCTTCTGCTTGACCTTTCTTATTACGATGGCGCTACACACATCAAAGACCCAGTGTGGGGTAGCACCATCTGCCAATTTTGTCAATTCCAATGATACATTCAGAGACCAGGGAAATGACCACTGGGTGGATATTTGGGCTAAGTGGACCTACTGTAAGCTAGACCTTGGCCATGATTCTGTTTAATACCTTGGCCTCATATCTCCAACTCTAACAGGGTTAGAGTTAGATTCATCCAATCTCCGAGTATCACTGGTGATTCAGATGCTGTGTCCAGCACTCCTTGAACTTTCTGGCTTCTCTTTTCCCCAGTGTATGGTTACCCGGGCATATGGCCTAAGGCTAAGGTTGTCATGACCGTTTTTGTTTGTAATGGTGTTGCAGGGCCCTTCCTCCTGGGATGGGGCCACCTCTTCAGTCAGTGGATTTCAGTTCAAAAACTTGGTCAGGTCTGGAAGTGGGCAAGGGATCATGACTCATTATTGGAGCAGCCTACCTTCAGCCTCTTGGTTATCCACTCTTGATTTCTTCTGTTGGTACAAACTAAGTAGTACTCTTGTCAGCTACCCATTTATTTTGTACCTAAGGACACCATGTTCTGTTAACTGCTTTCATGACTCTTTGTGGGTCAGACTCCCTTTGGCTGCCACTTTGTTCTTGCTGGTCATAGTGATAATTGTGCAACCTGGCTTTTAACAATTAGCCCCACCATCTGGCTTCTCTTGTTTCAGAGTCCTGTCATCCCTGTTGCTGTCAGCAAGTTCTGCTCTGTGACCACCTCTTTTACAGTTAGCCCTGGCCTGCAGAGGAGGCCACCTCTGATCTTCCTAGCGATGCTGGTAACCCTTCACCAGCACATTCCTTTTGGCCTGGGTAAATGGCCTGTCCTCTGGGCCTTCCCATGGAGTATGATTAGCTGGTATATTTTTCAGTCATAGATATCATGTCCTTTCAAATATGGCCACCTTCTTGAGTCTTTGAATTCTTTCCTTCTCTGTCTGTCCTGGCAATTTTGGTATTTTAACTTCAGTAGGTGGGGCCATCACTTTTTCATGCTTTTAGGAGACATTCTAGTAGAGAGTTCTCAGTATCTCCTGGTGTTCTTTAATTCTGAATACTCCCAAGTCAATAAACTCCTCCCTAACCAGTTTTACATTCTGGCCCTTTTGATTAAAGACTCTCAGCATCTGGTCCTGTGCAGATTCCTGCTTCTGGTACATATGGCTAGTTCTTTTTTGGGATGTAATCTCTTCTCCCAGCACTTCCCCACCTGGATTATGCTGTGAAATGGCTCTGATTTTAAGTCTGTTGGCCAGAGGGAGAGACTGATTGGGCACTGGGTGGGTGGGTGGGTGGGCAGCAATGTTGCCTTGCAGGGTCTTCCATTGTCTTCAGACAGAGGTAAGTACTTGCTCTTAATAGACACGGATGGGCCATCTCTGAAGAGGCAGAAGGTTGAGGGGAGTCTGGGGAGTCAAAACGTATGTGTCTTCATCCCGGGTTTCCAGGTCCCTGACCTTGGCATAATAGACTTACCTTGGTTGGCTGTTAATTGGTCTTTAAGGTCCTTCCACTCTGACTGGTAAACCCTGGGCTTGGTCCTGGCTCTCTCTGACCTCTAACTGCAGATGAGAGCTTATTTGTGCCCCTCCCACAGGCCCTCTGGCTTTCGCATCTGGCTTACAGTTGCCTTTCTTCCTCCTTTGCTGCTACATTTCTGGAGAGCGGTGGTTCTCCAAGTGAGGTCTTCCGACTAGTATCAGCATCACCTGGGAACTTGTTAGAAAAGCAGCCTGCCTGAGCTGCTGAATCAGCAGCTCTGGGGGTCAGGAGAAAACAGTCTGAGATTTAGCAAGCCCTCCAGGTGACTTCAAGGCACACTGAGGAACAGGGTAGAGCATCAGTGGTGCTTAGCAGTAGCCATTCATCCTATTATCCTTTTAGCTACCATTCCGTCATAGTCTTAAACACCTGGTACACTACACCTGCTTCCACTGGTACGGCCTTCCAATTCACCATTTTGAAAGTTTCACTTGGTGTACCATCTGGTGCTAGGGTCTCTGTGTTCCACCTGCCATCATGATGGTGTCCTCATTGCCAGTTAGGCGGTAAGTTATTCAGCTCCAAACCCCATCTTATCTTCTGCTTTCTTGGATCACTCCTGGTACCAGTTGTCACACATTGGATTCTCCAGAAGCAGGTGCTAAGATGGAGTTTGGGGTGCGTGATATTTCTTAGGGATCTTTGCTTGTGTAAGCAGGATTGGACAGCTGAACTATGAGCCAGCCCTGTCAAAGCGCTATCAACCTGGTGGTGACCTGTAGAATGAGTATTGCCCATTCGAGTTGGGCTGCAGTGGCTGGGCCTTTCTACCACCGCCTTGCTCAGTACTCGATATGGGCCATGCCTGAAGTTGGGTGAGTGGGCTCTGCAGCTG
Organism: Equus caballus; assembly: GCF_041296265.1. Taxonomy (NCBI): domain Eukaryota; kingdom Metazoa; phylum Chordata; class Mammalia; order Perissodactyla; family Equidae; genus Equus; species Equus caballus. The sequence continues at coordinate 47,473,414 of NC_091704.1, forward strand.
CCACAGATCCTGAAGGAGCTGACAGCTGGAGACTCTCTGCTGTCCACGCTCTGCACAATGGGCGGCAAGTCCTTCCTTGAAAGGTGGTCTGGGTCGCACATCTGTGTCTATCACAAGGTACCCAATGATTCCATTCATGCTTATTTTGCTCGTTTTCTGTTCTCCATTTCCCGTCTTAAGCTCCATGCATATTCTGTTCTGCCACCTCTGTGCTTCCATTATTTCTGGTCCCTTCTATTTTTATTTAGCATATTTAATCCTTTTTCTTTTTTTTTCTTCCTATTGAAACCTACTGCTCTTACTTCTGAGATTATTTTTCTTGTTTATTTTTTGGAGTTTTTTATTGGAAGTTTAGCCAAAGGTCTGTTATTATGTTGTTTTAGAGATAAAAGGAAGATAGTCATGGAAATTTAGATCTAGAAAGATCTTTATGTTGTCTGAACCCCTTGTATTGCACATGAGAAAATGGGTTGAATACCAATGACTGGCCAGCCTATTTTTGTTCATCCAGTTATAATGGTAAAGTGAATACTGTGCTTTCCCAGCAGTCTGTGAAGGAACACATAGAAAACCTCTTTTGTCACATGTGAATCTACAAAATACAGTCTGTTTTTAAATAAAAATATTTCGCTGCTTTACTTTTAAGCTCTCTTCTGTTTCCCCCTCAGGCCATCAAGCCCTGTCGTCCGATGACCAACAACGCTGGCAGGCTTTTCCACTATCGGATCACGGTCTCCCCTCCCACAAACTTTCTAGTAAGTTCCCAGTAACATCAGATTTTGTTTACTTGAAAATGTAAATAAGTTGAATATGTGGAAATAGGTTAAAATATGATGAATAGGCTAAATACCAATTCAGTTCTTAAATGTTCTTTCTTTTAAAAAATATTTTTTCTGTTGATAAAATTGGCCTTTATCATAATGACTTTTATTTTGGCCTCCTGTCACTGTACTCCCTTCTGTGCCTTTTTTTCCTTTTACATTGCTGTTACCACGTAATAGCCTAATTCATAGAGCCAATGAATTCTGGAGCTATTCTTTGGAGTTATGGAGCTGGAAGACTGTGTAGAACACTTTTGCATCTCTTAAAAATCAGCTAATAGCTTATATATTTTCTATATATAAGACCCAACAAGACCCAAACAAGAAAATCTGTTGTATTTATGACAGCAATAATAATACCTAATATTTGTTGACTATGGTATGAGTCACCATTCTAAGTGTTTGACACATATTAACTTGTTTCTCACAACAAACCGATTAAGTCGATATTTGTATCCCCATTATATCCCCATATCCTCGTTATATATGAGGCAGTAATCCATGTTTTACAGATGAGGTTAAGCAACTTGCTCAAGATTATTCAGGTTGTCAGCTGCAGAGTGGAGATTTGAACCTGGGTAGTCTGACTCCAGTGTGCATGGCTGTGTTCTTGTCTACTATGCTGTATTGCCTTTGACAGTACAAAATTTATTAATTCTTGTTACTTGTATCATCAAGAGATTTTAAGTTCAAAATTAAAGTATTATTATATATTTTAACAACTTTTTTGAGATATAATTCATGTACCATAAAACTCACCCATTTGGAGTGTACTTTTCATGATATTTAGTCTTTTCACAGAATTGTGAAACCATCACCACAATCTAATTTTAGAATTATTTCATCATCCCCAAAAGAAACCCTGTACTCACCAGCAGTCAATTCTTTTTTTTTTTTTTTTAAGGCTTTTTTTTTTTTTTTTTTAAAGATTTTATTTTTTCCTTTTTCTCCCCAAAGCTCCCCGGTACATAGTTGTGTATTCTTCGTTGTGGGTTCTTCTAGTTGTAGCATGTGGGACGCTGCCTCAGCGTGGTCTGATGAGCAGTGCCATGTCCGCGCCCAGGATTCGAACCAACGAAACACTGGGCCGCCTGCAGCGGAGCGCGCGAACTTAACCACTCGGCCACGGGGCCAGCCCCACCAGCAGTCAATTCTTTCCCACCTCCTAGCCTTTAGCAACTACTAAGATACCTTCTGTCTCTATCATTTGCCTATTATAGATATTTCATTTGAATGGGATCATAGAATATTTGATCTTTTTGGCTTCCTTAACTTAGCATAATGTTTTCAAGATTCATGCATGTTGTAAGATGTAGCTTCATTTGTTTTGTGGCCAAATAATATTTCATTATAAGGATGTACTGTATTTTATTTATTCATTCATCCGTTGATGAACATGTAGGTGGTCTCCACTTTTGGCTTTTTATGAATAATGCTGCTGTGAACGTTGTGTATAAGTTTTTGTGTGGATGTATGCTTCCGTTTCTCCTGGGTATAGGCCTAGGACTGGAGTTGCTGGATCATATGGTAACTCTATGTTTAATATTTTGAGGAACTGCCAACTTTTTTGTAAAGTGGCTGTACCATTATTATTTTGTCAGAAGTTCTTTTCGTTATATTTAATTTAAACCAGCTTTGTTGAGTTATTCAAATAGAAAGTAACAGTAATATTGGCAAAACAAATAATGTACATTTGGATATTCTTTAGTCCTCCCCAAGTTCTTCATATATATATATATATATATATATATATATATATATAATGTTTAAAAGAGTAATGTTCAATACCTATGTAAAATGTATGTCTTTTAGGTTCCCAGTCTTGATAATTAGCTCTGTGTTTAGCATTTAGGATTAAAAATGCTCAGCTATAAAAATGGCATAAGGAAGAGAGTCTGTTATGCTTAGATCAACATTTGTATGTTTTCCTTACAGATTCAGTTTTTAGGTAATTAAAATCTTTGACATTACGCGGGAATTGGTTTGTCACAGTGTTGATGGGTTGGCTTCTCCTCGGAGGGCCTGGGAATGGGACTGTGGGGGCTTGAGCTTCTGCCCCGAGGCCCCTCCGAGCGTTCCAGGCTATTGCTACCTTGACCATCTCAACCCTGAGTTTTTTTTCTACTTTGAGCTTTGAGTTGACTATGGTGTTATCTTGTTCTTATTAGGACTTCCGTTAGTTCAGAAATATAGTTTGATAAGAATAGGACTGATAGTATTGAGAGATTAAATAAAACAAATTCCTAGAAAATGAAGCCATATGTGCCTTTTTTTCTTTATGGCACCCATAAGAATCAATCTTAGTTGTCTCAGACAACTAAGTAACTAAACATTACTGAAGCCTGAGAATTCCACCAAGCAAGAGAATTCTACCTAAAATGAAGCTTTTGTGTGAAGTTCTCCCCGGTGTTTGGGAAAATGTTAACAGTGTCCATGGAGTCTACACATTTCTCCTCTTGGTTTCTTTGTCTCCTGATGGATTTCTGCACGTGCAAATCATGTCATTTATTTAATTCATGCTTTGCGTTTCTGTTTGCCTTTAGACTGACAGGCCAACCGTTATAGAATATGATGATCATGAGTATATCTTTGAAGGTTTTTCTATGTTTGCACACGCCCCCCTGACCAATGTAAGTATGTGCTAATTGGCTGGCTTTCTCTTTCTGTGTACCCCTTTCCCCCGCTTCATTATTTCTTTCTAAAAGCCAAAACAAATTTCTTTTGATCTGACTTCTAAGTAACATTTACTTTGAGTCCCTTTGCATGAGCTCCAGGAAGTCTGAGGCAGTGTTTGTCAGGTGGGAGTGTGACATCTATGCTAATGAGTCACAGGTTTGGTCCACATTAAATGGTGTAAGTAAACATGTGTCAGAATAACATTTGAGAGTGTGAAAGGTTGAAAAAAGAAGGATAAACTGTGGAGTAATGTGTCAAAGCTATTTTAGGTTGGGTGTCCTTCAAAAGAAAGTTGGACAGTTTTAAGGAGAAGCTATTATTTAGTCTCTGAGCAATAGAAAAAGAAATAGAGCTTGTTCAAGACATTTGGAGCCTGAATTAATTTCATAGAGTTTTCTGCTTTTGAATCGCAGGAATATGTCTTCTTTAAGAATCTTCATCTGACATACAGATCTATGATATTTTTATACAGGTATTAAGGCTGCTTTGTTGATAATTGGTTCAAATGGAAGTTCTGTGTCTGTGAGTCAGAATCTTTCTGTCTCCAAGCTGGCAGTCTTGGGAATTGTCTTACTTATTCGATATTTCAGTTGGACATAGAGTAGAATTCACTGGCGGCTCAGGGAGGGAGGGTATCAGTACTCTTCACCCAGTCTAGACGCTGTTGTAGAACTTACTGAATTATAGCTGTGGTGTATCTACATCAAAACAGAATGTTCTTTCATCCTTTCTGGTTTGGTTACAAGAAATTACATCTGCAGTTTAAAAAGTTATTTTAGTACTGTTTACCTAAAATGTGAAATTCTGTTCCTTTGGAGAGTAGAGAATAAAATCTTTACCCATCTTTGTTCCTTTCTATCATCCTTTTTTCTTTATAAGTAGACATGATTCTATGGTAGTGATACTAATTTAAAACAAATTGTTTTCTTAATGAGATTTTCTTTATCCTACAGTATATTTTATCCTAGGGAATTTCTTGGTGAAGGTGATTACATTATAAATGTAAAAATAAAATCTTTTGATAATACGTATTACATCTATCTTCAGCTTGTACCATAATATAGAAAAGGGTGTAATATTGAACTTTTTTTTAAATTGAGGTATTATTGACATATAACATTATATTAGTTTCAGATGTACAACGTAATGATTTGATGTCCATATATATTGTGAAATGATCACCACATTAAGTCTAGTTAGCATCCATACATAGGTACGGAATTTTATATTGGACCATTCTTAAACAATCTTTGTGAAAAGGCACTAGGAGGTTTTGGAATTTTGAAAGTTTGTTTTCTTTTTTTTTTAATGTCTCAATTAGGCATTCAAACCCCTTGTTACACCAAATCTCATAGTCTTTGAATTGGAAAGCCCTTTAGAAGTCATCTAGTCCAATTCTCCCCTACATAGTGCATTTCTCTCTTCTTTTTCTCAGAGGGCTTGCAAATGCAAATAGTTTAGTTACCATGAAAGTATTCAAAATTATCTATTTTATCTCTTAATTCCCTAGAGGTCATATAGATCTCATTTTAACTTTTAGGATCACCTTAATCAAGAAGGAAAGCAGTGAGGTTTCAAGAGGCCAGGGTTTAAACATGACTGAATTCTACTTACTAGCTGTATCATTTGACGCTTCAATCTTTATAAGCCTTGATTTTTCTCATCTGTAAGATACATTAGTTGTAGCAATCTTACCGTAGGCTTTTGTAAAAAATAAATCTGATGGCACGTGAAAAGTATTTATCATGATATTTTGCATATAATACATATTAGCACTTCTTATTTTGGATAAGATATTAAACAGACCTGGATTTGAGTCTTCCTTCTAATTCTTTTTTTTTTTTTTAACTAATTCTTAATATTTATGTGACCTTGGATGGGTGATTCTTTGAGCTTTATCAAAGCCCCTCAGCACAAGGTTTGGCACTGAGAGGCGGCTAATGCTAAATTAATTGTCATTGTTACTGTTCTTATAAAATAAAGGACAGGACTGAAAAATTCTTGGCTTCAGCATATATTTCATATAAATATTCAAGTTCTCAAAATTTGAGCACTTAACTCTGTAATGAGAAGATAAGCCCCATCATTTATGTTCGAGATGTTGATAAAATAAATCGAATTTTAAGCTGTGTTGTACAGTTCATAGGAATTAGATCTGTCAAAGGCCTCATGCGTTTGAAATAGCCTCCCAAGAAAAAGAATTTTTAAATTGCTTTACTGATCTGATTCATTTTCTCGCTAGAGAGAGCACATCAGCAAGAAGGGCATGCAAATGATGGTAGCGTTAGAATCTCAACCAAATCTCGTTCCGACAAGTTCTCTAAAGGTCTTCTTGAATTGAAGTGAATTGAAAGCCTTGTTGGCTAAGTATAGAGCGTTCCGGGAGAATTTTATCCTTTTGTGTGGTACATTTGCTATTACTCATAATACATGATGTTATTAAGGACTTTGACAACATAACTAAAGTTACAAAGATATATGTATATATATATTAGATGCATGATATTGTGTCCTCAGAAGTGCAAGAAAGCCCATGATCGTTTCCCTTTTCATTTCCAGTGGCCTCACCACCCTTGATTTAGTTATTCAGTGTCTGCAAGTGGTAGAGTCAGAATGTAGAAGTTCAGGGAGGGTATTTTTTGTTTGTTTTTGGTAGGATGAGGTAGGAGTTAATGTCAGTCAGTATTCAAACATGTTTTAAGAAATGATAGTGGGCATTTATGTTATTTGATTGGCCAGTTGAGCTCCCAGTCAATTGGGCTTTCACTATGTAGGAAAATGACAAGTTCTCTTTGAGTCTTAGAGAGAGAGGAAAGTTTGAATATAAAAGGAGATCCTGCCTTCCCAAATCTGTGTCTGAGAAGGACTCTAGTGGCATGGATAAGAGGCCAAAAGAAAATAAAGTATGTATAAGAGAAGAGGTCAAAAAAGGAATTACAAAAAGTGATTTTAGTTGAAATGATATGGGGAAAGGACTGTACTTGCATAAATCATCCAACAGAGTTGCTTTTGCACATGGTAGAAGGAGTCAAGTTGACACTTTTGCTCTTTCTCTGCCACCTCTTGACTGTTCCCAAGGTCTCAGTCGTTTTCTCTCCTGGATACTCTCTCCCTGAGTAAAACAATTTCACTGATGATTTTTCCTTCCTTATATACTCTGATCCTCACTAAATTGATGTTTATAGCTGTGACATATGGCTCTGTGCTCCACACTCATATTTCTGATTGCCTATTGGATATACCCACCCTGATGTCCCCTTAGATGCGTCACCCTCAACCTGTGTGAAACTGAACTTGTCATCTTCGCCGAGTATTGAGTTTGAGGTACTCAGGGGACACCCTATAAATTTCTTTGTATTAATGCCATTGTGATCTGTCTGGTCACTTAGTCCGGAAACCTAGAAATTGTCCTCTATTCTGTCTTCTATCTTGCTTCCACATGAGAACAGTCACTGTATATTGCAGTAACATCTCCTATGTTTAAAGTTTTTCCCCTCTTTTCCAATCTTCTATTCATTTGGCTCCTGGACTATTTCATTAGACTCCACTCTGGTCTTCTGGTCTCCTACCTTGCTCCCCTATAAACCATTCCCACACTGTTTCCATAGCAACCCATCCAAAACATAGACCATGATAGTCTCTCACTTAAAGTAGTTGAATGACTTCTTGTTGCCATAAGGATAAGCCCTGAATCCTTCACATGGTTTATGAGATCTGCATAATATATAGTGCATACTTGCCTGTCTAGAATCACCTTGCTCCTCTTGCCATGCACTTCACTACTGAGCAGCTGAATAACTTGTTCTTCCCCCAGCTCCCTTTTCTCTGTCTTGCTGGAAACTGAACACCTGCTCTTCCCCAGCTTAGTTTTTCTGGATGACCTGGAAAATCCCTCCCCATCTTTGAAGACTCAACTCAGATGTTAACCTACTCTCTTTGGTTCTTTTGCACTTGATACTTTTTTGTTTGCCTATTTGTTTTTTACTTTCACATGTAGGTTACATTGTATCATATTCTGTTTATACTTGTTTACATGCTTTTCTTCCTCTTTTAGATTCTTACCTTTTAGAAAAGGTAGGGGCTGTGGCTTAGTTTAGACTAACTATGGAGTCAACATAGTTGTTAGCAAAGAATAGGTATTTAAAAAACCTGTTTGTGAATAATGCACAAATTTGTAACTCTCAATTATTTTTAATTGATTGTAGGAATAAAGAAGAACTTCAAAATGATAGTGGCCTTGTCATGTCGCTTCAGTTGGTTTAGAACTCCTTACCATGAACAGGTTGAAAATGGATCTCTTGTTAAAGTTAGTTATGAATTTCACTCAAATTAGCCACTATCCTTTTAAAAAAAGAAATAAAAGCTCTGAAGAACTAAATTTCATTTCTGAGAAAATTTCCAGTAGATGGCATTATAAGACTATTTTTTTTTTCGTTACCATTCCTTTTGCTGGTAGAATTAAAATTTGTTTCTTTCTGATTGCTATGGTTTGTAAAAATGATTTCATCTATATAAAATCATCTTATGGACAGATCTAGTGGCCAGAAGAGCCTACTTAACACATCTGTAAGGCTTTTGAGTCTATTATTTTCCCCAGCTAGTCAGCCAAGCCACTGCAGTAACCTCACACCCTCCCTTTCTCATTCCTTTCTTCATTCAAAAATATTCTTAGGGAAAACCTATTATGTATAGGCACTAGGCTAGTGTCTGATGATCCATTGGTAGAACAAGACAGATGTGGATTTATTTCATCTGAGCCTTCCTGCATTTTCACGCATACCTTGAGTATTAGTACAGGTAATGAGACGTGTATACTTTAGTGGCTTAGAGCTGGGGTCTAGAGCAAGATTTTCTAATTCACCAACCAGCTGTTACCTTAGGCAAGGTATCTGATGACTCTCTCGTAGCTTCCTCCACTGTACCATGGGGATGGTAGCTGTAACTGTCTCACACGGATGGTTACATGGGTGACAATATGCGAAGCAGTGGAACAGTGCCTGGATCAGTAAGTGTTAGCTATTATTGTTTTTATTACCAAGTTTGCTTTTGCTCCAGAGCCAGGTAGGCAGCATGAATTGTGTGCTCCTCACTGACTTGTGAATCTGTAACCGATGAGGTGTCAGCCTGCTATCCCTGATCTGTGTGAAGAGCCGAAGATTCTGAAAGATTTTAAAAACCTGAGAAAAAGAAGTATTTAATTGTGGTTGTATTAATTCTTTAGAGGTGATATGTTTGGCTTTAATGGGTTCTTGTCATGTTTATGTTGCTGCTGCTAGTACAGCTAATTAAGCACCAACACTCTGCAGTCTCCTGTAGAGGCCAGGCCAGCTGGGTTTCTGCTATTAAAGGCCAGCAGTGGTGGCCCAGCTTCGTGTGCAGTACTGTTAGCAGCTGAGATTAAAGTGAAACGTTCTCACTTGGTTCATGCCCTTCTGGGTCAGGTAGCAAACATATGTGCAATATGAGCCTGCAGGAAGGTATTGCAGCACTGAACCTCTCATTCTTATTATTGCAGATTCCACTGTGTAAAGTGATTAGATTCAACATAGACTACACGATTCATTTCATTGAAGAGATGATGCCTGAGGTAAGGGAAAAGATTATTTAACAGTTTGATGTAGTTTGCTCTTTTGTTTATTCCTCACTTATATCTTTAAACCATTGAACTTGGTCACTTCTGGCTCTTTGCCTTGGGAATACTCCTAAAGTATTGTGTTCACTGTTGAAAGGGTTGGTGAGATATAGCTCCAGGAACAAGGTTAAAATGTGGGCCATTTTTTAACTTGTTGACCTGTTTTTGAACCCATTTCTCCTCATGTTGTATCTACTGATAGTAACTTACATCTGTTTCTAGTCTGTTTTGGATAGGGGACAGAGTTTGGTTACTGGTCGTTATCAGAGAGGAAATTAGAATAGCGAAACTGAATCTGATAGCTGTTGGAATAATCTTATTCATTATCTCCAATGACAAGATCAATGCTCGGTTCATTTTTCTTCCCATATATTTACATATTTTTCCTAATTGTTTTTCATTGCGGATGCTCAGCAGCAGATTTATCTAAATATATGCAAGAGGTTTAAAATTCCAAAGCAAGATTAATGTGAATCTCAGAATGATTCATTGCCTGATCTTGAATTTAGTGGTGTCAACAAATCACACTAAGAAATAACAACTAGACAGCAAAGAAGCTTGAGCACTGAACATTGTGTTGGAGTCGGGGTCAATTTCCTGAGCCCCTGGCTCTTCTTGCAAACCTTGTTTAACGGTGCAGCTCCGTCACGGGCAGTGGAGCACCGAGGGGGAATTGATGAGCATGACACACAAGCTTAGTTTGCACCTATTTCATTGTGAGCAAGACCTGTTAATTCTACCTGTCTTTCAAGAAGAGTTAAAGAGAAAGGGCCGCCCCTTCATTCTCCAGCTTAGCAGGGCTTTTTTGCTTCCTTTTGATTTTTAAGGTCATAAGCCTTCATTTGCTATTGTAAAAGTGTGTGACTTCTGGCGGGATCTCACGCAGGGTGATTTATGAACCCCAAGCAAAACAAGTAGGAGGAAGAATTATGAGACAAGTCTCACTTGCAAATATATCATCTGTTAAGCTTGTTTACCAGAGAAATTTTGGTTCAAAGTTTTATAGTTTTTCTTAGCTCTTTATTTGCCTTCATTAAGAAATTTGTACTTTTTTGGTACAAAAAAGCCTCTTTTTACGGTAATTTGGTAATAGTGATTCTCAGTGTTTGGGGGAAGTGAGGGTCAGCAGGGGTGGAGTAAGGGGGACATACCTATCAGGGTCTGGGGCCTGTGTGTGTAATTTGAATTAACAAAAAGTCTCCAGGAGACTCTGATATATTTTACTATTGGGCTAGAAAAATATGACATAAGGGAGACTTTAATTTTTAAATTTCTCATGATTTTATTTGTACATTGGGAAGGGCTGAATCCACATTTTCTTAGGAATTCTAATGGCATTAGTGCCTACTTCATTTCTGTCTCAAACCAATGAGCTATTGTAGGGCGGTGGCCAAACTTTTTAGGAAATTACGTGGTTTTAGTATAGTTTCAATAGACACTTTTAATTTAAGACACTTGACCAGAACAAGTTGGTCCTTCAGTTAATATATATTTGCAGTACCAGAGTAATTTGATTTTGGTTTATTTTTCAGAATTTTTGTGTGAAAGGACTTGAACTTTTTTCATTATTCCTCTTCAGAGATATTTTGGAATTGTATGACTGGAATCTTAAAGGTAAATAATAGGATTTAAAGAAAAGTGAAATGCTTATAGAAGAACGTTGTGGTATAGGTGAAAAGTCTTATAAAAGTGGGGAGACATAGTTGAAATTCCTCTTATTTTTGGAATGTGGAATACTCAGGGAAAAGTGTGTTATTCATAGGAACATTTGCTATCATTTGACACGACTAGGTTCTTATGGATCTTATTTTAATACAATTTGTCAGTGTCTATTACCGCAGATTACCATTATCCATTATCTAACTGATACCTAAGAAGACGATGTCAGTTATTATGAGTAACTATCTTGATTTATGTGCATTAGGGAAAATCTCCTTAATATTTTAAATCTATTGAACTTTACTGTGATAAAGTTCTTCCAAGATGACAGTTTATTAAAACAGAACTTCAGTTAGCCTTTAAAACATACACATACTATGAGCCACATTGATTGAAAACTTGATACTTGGTTTTTGGATAATAGTTCACTTTACTGGAAGTGTCTATATTCCAGCAGTCATTTACTTACTTATTTTTAAAACAGTATATTGATGAGTGGCTTTTCAAACCAAGTTTTTAATAGTATTTCTCTCTTTTTTTTCCCACTTGTATTGATTAAAATGGAAAAAAATTAAAATACAAGCATATTATATCGTGCAGTCATTCAATTATAACAAAAATCTTTATATTTTTGAATTTCTCAAAACAGTTTTACAGTATGTACTGTATACCGTATATATCTTTAGGGCTTTCTCTCCCCTCTTGACTCGGGGTGGTTTCCTCGCTGTGGTCTCCATGGCGTGTTTGCCGTGGCAGTTTGTGGCGTGTTCGTGGCAGTTACCATATGATTGATTTAGCTGTTGAGGAGAAGAGGAGGGCGGTGTTTTTAGTGTCCCTACTTCTGGTGTGTTTTTTTTGTAATTAGCATAAATCTCAGGAATTAAGTTGCGGTATTTGTTTTCTAAGGCTGTTTTACTTGTTTTTTCTTTCCTTTCACTTGTTTGCTTTAGGTCCTTTGTTTGAAGACAGTCCTCCCTGCTGCCCAAGATTTCATTTCATGCCACGTTTTGTACGATTTCTTCCAGGTAAATCTTTTGGCTTGTCAGTGACCTAGTGAGATCGTGTGTCTGAGAATCTTGAGGGACAACTTCCCCACCTCAGACACTGTTAATTATCTGCTTCTCAGGTCAGGCATGCAGATGTAAAATTATACATGCTGATTTATACTCCTGCATGATTTATGGTAGCCACAAATCAGATGAGCAATGGGAGAATTGATTTATAAATTTTGAAAATCTACTTGATAAAATATCATGCAAGAGTTAAACTTAATATGGAAAAATGCATGAGGCTTAAAAACTGCATATAGTGAATTGAAAAACAGTATAAAATTTTCTGTATAGTATGATTATAACTATGCTAAAAAATTACTGCAATAATAGTTGTATTAAGGTAGTGGTATTTATAGGTAGTTTTTGTCTATTTTTTTCATGTATACTTTTATTCATTTTATGGTAAAAAAAATTTATTTCTTCTCACTAAATTAAAATGTATAAGCAAATATGTAATTTTTATGTTTTTTTAAGCACTATTTTAACTTCTTAAATTTTTTTCAAGAGTCTAGCCATGAGATTTGGTATTGTGTTTACTGTTTTTAAAAATGGTTGGGTTTTCAATGAAATCTTTGGATGCCTTTTTGTTTGTAAAATTTTCACCACCCTAAATGAACTCATCCCTGGAACCTCATTCCGTTATCTCACTTTCTGGTGACATCTTTCTGTACTTCCAGCCTCATGCCCTATTCCCTTTGCTTCCACTTGAATCTTCCCTCTTCTCCTTGTGAACAGCTGCCTTTCTTTGCTTTCTCGCTGAAGTGCTGTGCTGACTTCTGTCTCTCAGCTCTAGTGGCCTCAGCCCCTTGTACTAACCACCACTTTCCATGGAAATATCAGTTTGACCATTTGGCTTTTCTTCTCCTGTATGTGGGCTGCTCAGTGATACTGAAGGAAAGAATTTGGCTGCTATGATAAATCTGTGGTCTACAGTTTCAGCTGGGGAGTTTTTCAGCGTGTAAGCTTTCTGGCCACATCTACAGAAATTCAGCCCTATTTTCATGCTCTCCTCTTCTGCCTCTTGTCCTCCTTGCCTCTCCCATGCCTCAGAACCCTCCTTTGAGCCTCTCAGGCTCTGGTGCATTCATAGCCCGGCTTTGCTTCAGTGCCCCAACCCCTCTCTCCCTGTCCCCATCCTCTCTGCAGCTGCTGATGCCAAAGCCAGCCTCTGGAAGACCAAATCCAGTGGACACTCTTCAGTTTTGGCCTCCTCCCTAATGTGGTACCTGGGCTCCTGACCTTGTCTGTCTGCTGAACTCTCCTTACTTTCCTCCTAGCTCTCTGATTCATACTTTGTGGCTTTTGTTTCTTGTCTACTCATTCTAGTTTAGATTTTCCTCAAGATTGTGTCCTTGATACACTTTCCTCAGTCCAGACACTCAGTCACAATGGCTTATTTTTATTTTAGGATAATGTTACTCATATTTTTAGTATTCTTGTTAATGTTTATTTTCTTTGGAAAGTGCATTCAAAAGCTTTTCTCCTTTTTGCATCTGGTTTCATTTTACTGAGAAGTCCTTTTTTCTTTTTGAGTGAATGCATCTTTGATTTTATAATGGAGCTTTAGCAGTAAACTTACTAGAAAATGGTGTTCGAGTGAGTTTGTTGGAAAGCCTTTCCTTTCTGTATCTGTCTGCCTCTAGGCATGTTATGACCAAAGAAATCTCTAAGAGAAAGTGGACAGTTTTAAAAATCACCTTAAAGAAAAATCTGATGTCAGATATATACTTTGTGGGATTTCAACTCTCAAAAAATGTTTCTCATAACTATGTAGGGATAATGTGTAGGTTGTCATAAAGAAAAAGATCTACTGATTTATTTTTAAATGGGATTTACTTTGTCATTAGATGTCCTTTTGAAAATAATACATATTAAAAAAACTCTGAAGGATACAGAAGAATACCTAATGTTTAGAATGCATTTTGGTATTGGGTGGCAAGTTATGGTTGATTTGTTTACATAATATGACTTCATTAAAGATCTTTTCGAAAATGGTGAATTAAAAAGAAAAGCACATTTTAATATATGTTTTTATTTTTTTCTGTGCACAAGCTGTTTTTACTTAGTTATATCATCCTAATATATGATTTGCATCCTCATTTTTAATAATTCATTAGGCAGATGGATATTTTTAAAGATCATGATATGTAGTGCAAAATTTCATGTCAAAAAGATCACATCAGTTTATGTTATCATAAAAAATGCATTATTAGTCTTCACATTTTGGACTCTCCCTCCTTCCTTTTTTGGCCCCTTTCTTCCTTTTTAAAATTTTCAACTGTAGCTCCATGAGGCTAAGGAGTAAACAGTGTCTTGTTGTTTCAGTGCTAACATACTACTTGGCACATGGCAGGGATTCAGTAAATACTTGTTTACTGACTTTATTTAATTGGTCTCAGTAATGCCTTAGTTAGTACTAACGAGAATGAATGTGCTTTTCAAACGTTCTTTGATATTGGCTCTCAGTTTTCAAAAGTAAACTTTTGATTGAAGTGTAACACAAATACTGAAAAGTGCATGCATCATAAAATAAGACTCAGTGTATTTTCACGAAGCGAATATGACTGTGTACTCAGCACCCAGGTCAAGAATAGCAGCATCCAAAAGCCCCTTTCCAGTCACTACCTAGCCCCTCAAGGGTAGCCCCTATTCTGACTTGAAAACACCATATATAGTTTTACCTGTTTTTGAATTATAAAAATTAGAATTCTATGTATTTTTTGTGTCTGTCTTCTTTTGTATTGTGTAATTTTGAGACACCTGTTAGTTAACTGTAGTTGGCTCATTCTCATTTCTATGTAGTATTATATGGCATGACTAAATTAAGATGTATCTAACCTATCTGTGATTAATGGACATTTGGGTATTTTCAGTTTGGGGCTCTTTCAGATAGCATAAATATGTTCACCAAACACTTGCACGTGCCTTTTGGTGTGCGCATATTTATTCTTTTCTATTGTGGATATATACCTAGGAGTGGAAATTCTGAATGTGTTTATATTAAGCTTTGTAGATGCCTTCCAACAGTTTCCAAAGTGATTGTACCATTTTACCTTCCCACTAGCAGTTTGTACAAGAGTTCAAGTTGTTCCACATTGTCACCAACATTTGGCATTTTTCTTTCTTTTTCAAGTTAGCCATTCTGATGAGTGTTCAGAGGTATCACATGATTTTAGTTTTCTCTTCCCTAGTGACTAATGAAATGGAGCTCCATTTCAAGTATTAATTGACTATTTGGATATTGTCTTTTGAAGCGCCTGTTAAAGTCTTTAGTCCATTTTTCTCTTGGATTATGTCTGCCTTTTTCTCATCTATTTGTAGGTTTTTTTTATATATATTTTATCAGTTTTTTGTCAGAAATGTATATTGCTAATACCTTCTCTGTGGATTGCTTTTTCACCGTCTTAATGGTGATTTTTGATGAACAGGAAGTCTTAATTTTAATCTGTTTTGAATTTGTTTTTACAGTTAGTATAAGATATGTGTCAAGATTCATTATTTTCAATATGGATATCCAATTGACCCAGCACAATTTATTGAAAGACTTTTCTTTTTTTACAGAATCGAAGTGTTACCTTTCCCCTTAATTGGGTTGACTCTGTGTGTGTGTGTGTGTGTGTGTACACAAACAATACAAAAGCATATGAAGTAAAAAAGTGTATACCCTCTTCTAGATATGTGAAAATGAGTAGGGGCTATAAATGGTTTTATTTGTATTTGTTTTAACCTTTAAGGGAGAATTATGCTTTTTTCTTTAGGTGGGATAACACTAAATATGTTACACAATTTGCTGTTTTTACTCAACTATTTCAGACATCCTCTATGTAAATACATTGCCTCTGTCTTTAACACCTATGTAGCATTCCATAGTATGAATGGACATGAATTTTTTGGACACTTCCTCTAGGATGAATAATTTGTAAGTCTCTATTTTTTCACTCTTACATATAAATACTTCAGAAATAGTCTTGGGCATCTATCCTTTTGCATTTGTATGAGTGTTTCTGTAAGGTGGAGTTCTGGAAGTGAAATTATTTGTTAAGGGGCTGGCCCCGTGGCCGAGTGGTTAAGTTTGCGCGCTCTGCTGCAGGCGGTCCAGTGTTTCGTTGGTTCGAATCCTGGGCGTGGACATGGCACTGCTCATCAAACCACGCTGAGGCAGCGTCCCACATGCCACAACTAGAAGGACCCACAACAAAGAATATACAACTATGTACCGGGGGGCTTTGGGGAGAAAAAGGAAAAAAAATAAAATCTTTAAAAAAAAAAATAAATAAAATAAAAAATAAGAAAAAAATTTAAAAAAAAAAGAAATTATTTGTTAAGACGGTATGCACTTTTTTAATTTAGAAAGATATTGGCCAAGTTCTCTCTAGAAACTAGGACATAATTTATAGTTCTGACCAAGAGTTTTTGATAGTTCCCTTATTCTGTACATACCTGTCAACACCGGATGTTACTAGTCTTCTATGGTTTTGTCCATCTGATGGGTAAAAAGTCATCTCCTTGTTATTATTTGTGTCTTACTTGAACTCCCATGAGAATGAACAGCTTTCACATATTTTAGGCATTTCATGGTCCTCTCATTCTCATTTGCTTTTCATTTATATCAGTTTGTTACAAGATCTAATTGAAAGTTTATCAGTCATCATAATTTTTTTCTATTGCCCCAGTTTACCTGTTTTGAATACAGCTGTCTCAGTTGCTTTATACAAATTTATCCAAAATTAAGCTTACAGTTTAAATTAAGGACTATTCACTGCGTTCAATTTACCACAAGTCGAATTGCAGAACAACCAGTTTATTGAGATTTTAATAATTTTCTCAAATTTTTTTATTTCCTATCCCTGCTTCTATGTTTGGTAGCCATACAGTTGATATGAACCCTCCTAGGGCCCATTTAAAGTTTTATTCTGACTGTAGCTGGGGCTAGGGCAGGGCATAATTCAAGACAAGAAGGCTGCTCTTAGGGGAAAGCCTGTTCATTGCTTATATCATTGCTGTAGTAAAGCTTTTCAAAATCTTGAATCAATTTTGCAAATTGATTATCTAGCAGATTGATTTTTGGAATTTGCTCCGTTCTGGAGAAGTAGTTCTCAGGTATGGCTGACAGAGGGCCAGAGGGTGGGAGAGTATCTCACAATTCCCAGGGAGGCAAAGGGTGGTTTGAAAAAACATCAATTGCTAAAGCAACTTAATATACCTTTATGTTTGGAAAGTTTAGAAAATCCCTGTTGTTAAACAAATTTTCAAAAATAAGATTATATAAAGGCATCTTAGTAGGAATACACAGGAGATACAGTAATGCAGTTACACAATTATTCTCAGTGTAGGGAAAGAGGAAGATATTTTTAGATGTTTTTGTTACACTATTGAGAAATAACTCATTTAACCAGCCGTATACTTAACACAAATTCCCTAACAAATTGCTCCGCCTCCCGAATAACCATGTACGTAATCAAGCAATATAAACTGAGAGAATTGAGTCTCTAAGAAACAGTTTGTAAAGTCTGTCAGCTCGTTAATGACTTTCCAGATCCATTCCCTCAAACACAAACTCCGGTTCTTAGCAAATAATGAGCCGTTGTCGCGGTTCCAGTCCGAGCGCTGGCAGGATTCCTGCTAGCCTTAGCTTACCCGCTCTAACTTCTCATTTATATCATGTCCTATTTATCTCAGCCAACGAGATAAAAATTACTTCCTAGCCCTCAGTGACATAGTTCCATAAATCCCCAACATAAACATGTAGCAAAGCAGGCAAACCAAAAGAGCCAATTCATTAACATTAGTAAATTCATGGCAGTCTGGGAGCAAGTGGCCACGTTATTTATCTGCTTAAGAAAGTCGTTCCACAAATATTTATGGAGTGTCTTTTTTGCCCGGCAAGGTGTGATGGATACAGCCCTTGCCCCACGCGCTCTGGCAGGACTCTCTAGTCTTGTCTGCCTGTTCTTACATTTCCAGAAGGCTTGCACCCCAGGATTGCACCTGAGGTGTTATCTGTGCTGAGTTTCTACTTTTTCACAGTGATAAATATTTATCTTTTTAAGTTTTAGTTGCCATTTAAAATATTTAGCAGATTTCAATGTGGACTTACACTTTCTCCTTCAGCGTTATCACCTTTGCACCTGATGTGTATATGTTTATAAAAAGTTATTTCTGTTTTCCGTGCTGCTATAAAACTCACTCTTCCCTCATCAGCAGCTTTGCCCCCGAACTAGGTAGAAGCATTCTTATAAGCACTTGGTTATCTTGAGGTATTCTCCTAAATTGGGCAATGCCCTTGGTTTGTAGGCTTAAGTATTCCCCTCTCCCAGTAGCTCTTTTAGTTTTTCAGTCTTTTCACTTCAAAGTCAATGCCCCTAGTCCGTTTCACTTTGATTTAAAGTGCCATGGAGTCAGCCAGCTGTAACTGCTTGTGGGGAGATTCTAGAATGTTTTGTACACCTGGAGTTGCCTATATTTGCTGCCTCCACCACGCACCAACCTCCCCCAATAAAATCTGAATCTTTTTTCTAATCTTTACAGCTGAACAACACTCTGCTCCTTACGGTATTTTCGACTCCTGATGTATCCTTATAGGCCCTCAGTACTCTTCACTAATCTTACCAAATACAGAGATTATGAGCCAAATACTGTTTTTACGCCTTCCTCGGTTCCTAGTGAACCTAGTCAGGGTGGCAGCTCTTCTCAAGGCTCTCCAGGTGTCCGTCATCCCTGCTGCTCTGTGTGTGTACTCACGCAGTGTAAGGCAACGTATTCTGGCTTTAGAGTTCTCTTGTCCACCTGCTCGCCTCAGGCCCGTAGAAGCAGAGATTACAGTGGGCTCAGACTAACAGATAGGCATTATGATTTTGCTAGGCTCCTTAGCAAAGAGGGGAACATCATTGATTGAGGAGCACATGTCTTATGCAGGCAGACTGAAATGTCTTTTGAGACAGACTCTGAGAAATATACTCTTAACCATGGAAGTTTATTAGTCAAAGGTGACTCTTGGGTTTAAGGCTGATGTTTTGTAATGAGGCATAAAAAGTTTCACTGCTGTGAGCAGTAATCTGAATTGGTAGGTAGAACATGTCCTCATGTGGGTTGGTGGCATTTTGTAGTTTAGTCACTTTGTGGACAATTACTGTTTTTAGAGGCTCAGTGTCTTTGATTAAGAGAATGCTGTTTTCAGAGTGTTATCTACAAAGATTCCTCTAGGAACTGTTGTGATTAATCATTAGTAGCCTGTGTGCTTCTTGAGAGCCTAGAGCTTCTACTTTTGTTTGTTTTGTTGTTTTCCATGATTGTGACATGGGCCCATTCATATTCTCCCATCTGAGAATAAAATCCAGAGATCTTCCTGTGCCCTGTAAAGCTTCGCACGATCTGACCTCCTGGCCGCCTGCCTCGCACTCTCTCCTCACTTCGCTCCATCCACATGGCTGCCTTGCAGTTCCTGGAACACGTCAGTCCCACTCCACCTTAGAGCTTGTGCTGTTTCTTCTACCCGAGACACCCTTCTCCCAGATAGCTACATGCTGGGCTCCTCTGCTTCTTTCAGTTCTTTGCTCAGGTGGCACCCCTTCAAAGACACCTTTCCTGCCCACCCATTTAAATACAGCTGCAGGCCCTTGCCCATTTGATTCTTCTTCATAACACTCATCTCAACGTGATCGCTTATGTCAGTGGTTTTTTTTTAACTGTCTCTTTCTCTCCACTGGAATTTACGGGACTTTGGCTGTTTAGATCACCGCTCTGTTTCCAGGTACTACAGAATAGGTTCTCAGTAAATATTTGTTGAGTGAATGAGCAAGTATTTGGATTAATGAATGAATTAATGCCTACACATACAGTGGCTCTGTAGTACCACTGCCATCTAGTTCCAGAGCAACATCTGAGATTAAAAAAAAACAGATCCAAAAGAAATTTTGATCTTATCTCTCTTCTCTCTCAGATATGTAGGCCTGTCCAAGTTCTTCTCCCACAGCAACTTGTATTAAAATCTTTTATCCTCTTCTGTTTTCTAGTACCCAAAATTCCTTGGGTGCTGTTAACTCTTCTAGCGCAAGGAGGACGTTATCATTTGTGCCCACCCATCCCCACCATCCTCTCTCCCCATTTCTCCATAAAGCGTTGAGCTCTGTACTACTGTTCTTAGCATATCTCATGACCTGGGGAAGATAGTCATTGTCCCCTAAACCTTCAGGGCTCTTGTCCTTTCCTGGAGTGGGACTAGGCAAAGAAAACGGGTACAAGGTGGTTGCACATGTTGGTCAAGAAGCTAGGGCCAGAGAGAAGGCAGAAACCTGTGAGCCCCAAATTAATGCCCACATTAAATGAATGTCTTTGGTTCTTCAAGTCCCAGAGTAATTGGCTTTTTCCAAGGTATTTTAATTGTGTCTTTTTTTAATCCTCTGTACTTGGTGATATATGCTTCTGTAAGCTTCAGAATACTTGGTATTTTTTCCATGTACCAACTTCATAATGATCTTCATGATATTAGTATAGGCTCTTTAGCTCTATTCATCATGGCAGGTGCAGCACATTAGCACCAAAAAATTAGACCATAACGCAACGATAGCTTATTGAAAACAGCCATAAATATCTCATAAAGCTTAGAATTTCCTTAGGACAGTAACATCACTTCTAAAGAGCTTTCATCTGTTACCTTAGAAAGAATAAAATATTTAGGACATAACATGGTTCTGTATATTATAAACTGTGGTTCTTTATGCTAGGTGGTTTTAAATTTATTTAGATAGGCACTTTTTTTATATTCATACCTCACAAATGGAGCCTTTTATCATTTATAATGTTGTTGTTGCCATTTTAGTAAATGAGATGGTTTATGAGCACTGCTCATCAATGAAAAGAATGGGTTTCTTATTACTTGGCACCTGGTTAAACAATGTAAATTCTAAATTACCTTTTTTTTTAAATGCTTCCCCCCCCCATTGTCTTGTTTTTCCTTATTTGGCGGATGATCAGCTATTAATTGAGTAGCTTTATTTTTTCCCCTTTCTCTCCACTCCTACCCAAGATGGAGGGAAGGAAGTGCTTTCCATGCACCAGATTCTCCTTTATTTATTACGGTGCAGCAAAGCTCTGGTTCCCGAAGAGGAGATTGCCAATATGCTTCAGTGGGAAGAACTTGAGTGGCAGAAATACGCAGAAGAATGCAAAGGCATGATCGTCACCAACCCTGGCACGGTATGTTCTGGGGTTTACACGTTCAGGGACTGAATCACCTTTTTGTCCAGGTTTGAATGTTTCACAGAAACAGTAACAGAACATTTTAAAAGCTTTACTCATTGCTTCTTGTCCTTCGAGTATTTTTTTCCTTTAAATATTTAGTAAGTAAGAGAAATACAATGTAGGCATATTTAATAGTAAGTTCATCTGATTGGTAAATTTATTCTGCCCATTATGGAGAGTTCTGAAGTTTTTAGGTTTGTTCAGGTCTGATCTTTTCCTGAGTATAAAAATAGTATATCTTCATATGGAAAATTAGGAAAATAGAAAAGTAGCCCAAAGAAGACAATAAAAGTTATCCATGATTCCATTCTCCAGGGATGATAGTACTCACATTTCTAGTCTCATTAGGGTAGATTTATTTCATATTGTTTTGCAACAAAATTGGCATCATACTATTAATTATTAATATTCAGACCTTTTCCTTCTCATCTTCCTCCAGAAATAACCACAAAATTAACATTTTTTGTAGTCTTAAATTTCTTTAGAAGTGTAATAAATAAAAAGCCCCTAAGTTATTTCATTAACCCCCTGTTATTGGGCACCTGGATTGCTTCCAGATTTTTGATATAACAAATCATGCTGTATTGAATTTGTATATGTCTGTATAAACATACACACATGCATATATATGTATGTATCTTTGAATATGTGTCCATCTAATTCCTTAGGAAGAAGTCCTGTAGTGAAATTAGTAGGCTGAAGGTATGCACATTTTTAAGGCTTTTGATGCATGTTGCAAATTGCCTCCTGGAAGGGTTGTAAAATTTGCACTCTGACTAGGAGTATATGAGAGTGCCCGTTTCTTCATATTGGGTCTACTAGTTTAACAAAGTAACTTTGTCAATTTGATAGGAACGAAAAATTATTTAGTTCAGTTTTGTATTTATTTTGGTTTCTAGCAAAACTTGATATTTTAAATGTTTTTGGCCTTTCTTTTTTTTTTTTATAATGTCCTGTTAATATCCTTTCTCTAATTTTCTTTTGTGGTATTTGTCCTTTTTTATCGATCCTTTGCTGTAATTGTTACAAATTAGCTTCTAATGTTAACTTTTGAAGTAAAAATATACAAATTAAAGGCAGAGAGTTAAAAGATAACTAATTTACTCTTATAAAGAAAATGCTGTTTTATATATTATATTAATTAAAATTATTTTTTTGCTAAAATATGTTATTTCATAAAATAGTTATATATTGGCATCTTATCAGGATGAAGTTTTCCAGAAATGAGAATTAAAATATTTCCATGTGAAAAAACAGAGTAATCTATTTAAACAAAGCTGTTGTTTTAAAAAGCCTGCCAAATTGTTTAATAGCCTTGATTCATAAAAATAAAAACTCTGGATCAACTTTCTGTAGCGTGACAGTAACATCTGCACAAACAAAATGTTGCTATTTGCAAATCAAACATTCCGGCTAATACTGACTATTTTAAACAAATCTTGAAAGTGAAAATGTTTAATAAAAATATGTTTAAACATAAAGTTTGTTTAAAACTAAAAAAAATATAATTTTTACTGTCATATTGTTAGGCCACATAAATAATTGTTAAAGTAACTTTAAAAGAGATATGCAAGTTATAGCATTATGAGAGTATGACTGTGAATTTAATTTTTCTTCTTTAAACAATTGCATAAATTTACATTTTTTCTGTCAGTTTTACAGCTGGGTCAGAGGATGGCTGGGGGTGATGGTGGTGGGAGACATACCTTTTCATTTCGGTGGGTCCACTGGGAGAATCCCATGATCTACAGTGGACACTTTGGGAACACTTTCACCCTGGGGCTTCTTTCCATGACATGGTTAAAATTTCCTAAAATGCTAGAATCAGTTTGAGAACTTCTGAAAATATAAGAATGTGCTGATCAACCCCACCCCATATACTCCAGGTAATGGGGCTCAAGGATCTATAGTTAAAAAAAAAAAATCCTCAGGTGCTTCTGAGTCACCCACTGCTTGTTTTTGAGCCACTGGCATAGAGGAAGACATTTACTCCCTTACCATGATCATCATTCAACTCATTTGTTGAGGGACTACTGTGTAAGCCAGGTGGTAGTGAAATATATAGATTATCTATGATGCTTGTCCAGGTGCAAACTCACAGCGTATCCATATGAAAGGAGTCTATGATGGATTGTTGAATCAATGGACCAGTCAGTAGAAAAGCCAGTCAGGAAAGACTGTAGTTTTAAGTGGGATCACTGGGCTGGGCTGCCAAGGAAGCTTCATAAACACTACAGTGAGCACTTTAAGAAATAGAGAAACTGTACAAATTATTGGCATGATTAAATGTACATATTTGGGATGTTATATGGCCAGTTTTGAAGATAATGAGGAAACTAGATTAGTTAGGATGAAAGGTTTATGTTGGAAAGTAATCAGAGATAAATTAAGAAAGGTAAGTTTGGATGCCAGGCTTAGGAACAAGTTGAAGTTAATTCTTTTTTAGTATTTATCTAAAAATATGTTTAAACGAGGAAAAAATCCTGAAAACTCCGAGTCATAGAAACATCCTTTCATTATGTCCTGTTGAGAATAGGACAGAGTAGACATGGCAGCACATTTCATCCTCTGCAGTAGTTGCCTTTTTTTTTCTTTTTAAAGATTTTATTTTTTCCCCTTTTTCTCCCCAAAACCCCCCAGTACATAGTTGTATATTCTTCGTTGTGGGTCCTTCTAGTTGTGGCATGTGGGATGCTGCCTCAGCGTGGTTTGATGAGCAGTGCCATGTCCGCGCCCAGGATTCGAACCAACGAAACACTGGGCCGCCTGCAGCGGAGCGCGCGAACTTAACCACTCACTGCCAGCCCCTGCAGTACTTGCTTTTAAAGCTTGCCTAGTGGTGAGGATATTGGGGAATTTATTAAATTTCTCAAGCCATTATGGTCACATTAAGTACTTTATTCCTGTAGAACTTAAAAACAATCAATCTCCCTCCCTAGGCACTTTGCCTCTGCCGGGGAATACTCTGGTCATTAGTGAGAATGTTTTTTCTTCTTCCACAAAGATGGTACCATAGATGTTGTCGGAAATGGCCAAAGTCTAGAACTTATTTCATTCCCCACTCCCACGCCATGAATTTAGAGATACTATAGATATTTTAAATCACTGTTTCCTCTGTTGATACTATAGCATGGTGTTTAAAATCGTGGAGACATGAATAAATTGCTCACATTCTTCAATTATGCAATTCCTCTTTTTTTTTTTTTTTGAGGAAGATTAGCCCTGAGCTAACATCCACTGCCACTCCTCCTCTTTTTGCTGAGGAAGACTGGCCCTGAGCTAACATCCATGCCCATCTTCCTCTACTTTATACGTGGGACGCCTACCACAGCATGGCTTGCCAAGTGGTGCCATGTCAGCACCCAGTGCAAACCGGGGAACCTGGGCCGCCAAAGCAGAACATGCGCACTTATCCGCTGCACCACCGGGCCGGCCCCACACACTTACTCTTTTAAAAATGTGTTCTGCTGCTTAGATGCAGCAAATATTGGAAATAATTCTTAGACCTAGATAGCATGTTGCTACCATTGATGGACATTTAAATAATATTAGGTTACTTGTGACCAAAATCTTGTCCAGTTATTAATTTTGAGAGCAGAGGTCAACTTTTCAAGATACTAGTGAAATTTTGATTGTTAAATGACATTTAAACATTCTGTAAAAACTTAAGTGTAAATTGTTTTTAATGTAGATGAATTTACACAAATCTATTCACTTTGTCGTCGTCTTGGATTTGTCAGACACCTGACTGGAGCGACAGTTGTGTGTGAGGTAACCAGCTTGTTCCAGTTGCTGCTACTTTTCCCCGGTTTTAGCATTGAAACCCCTCTGTCCTGGACAAACCAACCAGACTCTAGTTCTTGGGCATTGCTGTGGGACAGATGAAACTTTATTGGCCTCTGTGTGGATCAGTTCTGTAGCTTTTGGCTCTAAAGTAGTTAAGCCAAAGACCCCACAATAGCCTAGTAAGAATTTGGTTTCTAATTAGGGACTGCCATAAGAGTTTAGTATAAGCAAGGAGGTTGCAAAAACATACTTTCCATCATTTTACCATCTTATCATGAACTTAAGCTTTGAGGATGAACGATAGTTTACAAACGGTTCCTCATATTTTTATAACTTAAAAAGAAACCAGCTGTTCATTTCTTCCTTTATTAGACTTGAAGAAAAAATATATGAGGCTCTCTCTTAAAATTAAAAAATGGCCTGCATAGACATAATAAGAGAAACTTAACCATTTGGCATTTGTACCACCATACATTCTAATTTAAAGGTGTAGAATTGAAGGAAAACACAAGGTACACTGAGAATTAATGGAAAAAAAGATTATATAGAGGCATCTGTCTATGCATCCTGAGTAGAAGTAAGCTACTCATTTGAAATGTGGAATTAAGCAGAATAAGCCCCACATCTCTTCCTCGTGATGTGGAATACTTCCTCTGTGCCTTTGGAGAGGTTAAGGAAAAGTTATATCTGACTAGGTGTCCTTTTAAAAGTTTAATTTTTAAAGGTTTCTATGTGGACTGCAAAAAAGGACAAAATCATTGTTCATTATGCCAAATGGCACACACTCATTTATAGGGATGACATTATAGGTTTTATGTAGTATAGCTGCTGTGATTAAAGGGTTTTAAATGACATTTTCCCTTTGGGGATGAGGCTTTCCTAGAAAAAAATCCGATTAATTTCTTCCCTACTTACGTTAAACTCAATACTTAAAGACTTCTTATGGGAATAAACTGCTTTGATTTTCCTCTCTAGAAACCAAGCTCTGTCCGCATCGATCAACTGGATCGTGAACAGTTCAACCCCGATGTGATTACTTTTCCGATTATCGTCCACTTTGGGATACGCCCTGCACAGTTGAGTTATGCAGGAGACCCACAGTAAGATATTTCTCGGTGTTTGTCTTAGCCAATTTCACCTTCTACTAACAGCTGAATTAGCAGAGGAATACCTTTTAGTGGATCTTTTCCTTTTTAAAAATTAAGCCCTGAAATGAGCCATGTTTCCAAATTTAGGTTACCAAATGAAACAAGTTTTAGTAGCTCCAGAAGAATTATTTTCTCTATGTATTTGACTGTAGGGAATTATTATTCAATTGATTATCCTTGGCCATCTTGGTCATCATGGGTCCTGTATATTTTTCACCTTTAAGGAACTTTTCATTTATTCATCATTATAATACTTACTGTTATTATTATTTTCATTTATTTCAGTGCCCTGTAGAGGGAAGTAGCACTGTGTTGGTTCCTAGCACTGCTGAATTTGTGTGGAGTTCTATTTTTGGGGCATCTTAATAAGAGCTCAAGATCCCATGCAAAATGAAGGGTCGTGTTGGTAGGAGAAGGCATGACTTCTGACTCTTAGAATTAATGTTACTTTCCACGTTTGAGCTTTTCCCACTGGCATGTTAGTGTTTGTCTGGGAGGAGATGAGGATGTGTGGGAATGGAAGTAGTACCATTATATTCTTCAGGAGCGTTTGGATTTCCTACCTCATTAAACAAACAAACAAACCAGTTTCCTGACTTAATTTTTTCTTTTAAGGATTCATAATGGGAGAAAAGGGCATGAGAGATTTTCAATTCATAAATACAATTCTGGCTGATATATTAGAAGAGGCTAAAGGGTTTTGTTCTTTTTTTCCCCCCTTTGGATAAAAGTATGAAGCAGTGAACCAGGCACTGTGTAAGTACTTTTTTCTTTCCTCCATTCTCTAAACCATTGTTATCAAAAAGGACAGACCCAACTAAGGCCAAGAAAGGAGCAATTTCAATATGACAGAAAATCCCTTGAAAGTCCCTTCTTGTCAGAAAAATGTTAGTAGAATGTGATAGGCTTCCATGGGTTCTCAGATGACAGGTCTGTGAATTGCTAAAGGACTGCATATTCTCTTCATTCCCAGGACGCTTTAACAGTCTCCTTTAGACTGATCCAGGTTATCACATATTTGGCTACAAATGTGCTTATTTTTGTCATGGTATATATAAATTGGTGTATACCATTTGTCTTTTTTCCTCCCCGGTGGAAAAATGGGTACAGCTGTGCTGCTTGGGTATTGGCACAAATGAGTTCTCTTTTCTAATACTGTCCAACTCTACTTTCAACCTAGGCAGTTCAGAGACTGACAGTATGCTCATTAAGTAAGGGTGTCTTTCTTTCAACAAGCATCAGAGAGTACGTATTTAAATAAAATGTGTTACTTTCAAAGAGGTAACAATGAGAAACTACGTGTTTCTATTGGTTTTTGTGCATCTCTTTTGGAATTCTTTCCAGAGAGATTCATCTGTACAGTGACACCTCATTTTCAACCCAAATAAGCAATGATCAACTTAATAACTAGGTTCCAGATGACTCTTCGTCATCATGCCCTTCAACCCCAAAAATCGTATCCTTCTTTAGAATGAAGGTTGCTGCCATTAAGGATATTCAAAAGGATGCAGATTATGATTGAGCAGGTCTGTTAGAACAACTGGCATTGTTGCACTTTAGATCTGCCTTCTCTTTCTCTAAGATGTATGTCTTTCCTTTTTTTAGGTACCAGAAACTGTGGAAAAGTTATGTGAAGCTTCGCCACCTCCTAGCAAATAGTCCCAAAGTCAAGCAAACTGACAAACAGAAGCTGGCGCAGAGGGAGGTTGGTATAGAACCCTGCTCTTATGTGATCAGTGACAATGCGCTTCAGGTTTATTTTGAGATTGTTGCATTACACTACACTTCTAGAATAAGATGGAGAAAGTAAAGTATGATTTTTTAAAAAATTAGGATGGAAAAATAGTTTCTAAAAAATCATTCTTTACTCCCTTCCTCACACTTGTATGCTAATTGATTGTTTTTTTTCATCTTTTAGTATTGAAGGGACCATTTTTTCCCCCTAAAAAGGCCAGTTTCTTAATGTATTGCTGCCTTTGGGAATAAATAAATCTTTTATGGAAATTAAAGAAAGTTTAAAACTTGCTGGATTAGCCTTTTATTATTAATTAGACTGCATATAATACAGCTTTGGGTCTTACTCAAATTTCTTGGTCTTAAAATTATAAAAGATTGTCTTCCATATGTCTGTCAGTTTAGTAGGATGAACTTATTTTGTAGGGTTTTATATCTCAAATTCCATATTTCTTTACTAATGGGTAGTAGTATGCCTGTATTCCAGGATCATTTATGTTTTAGTTTTAATTTTGAGAATAAGTAGATTCGGTATCACCATAGATTTTGTCTCAATGAGGTTTTATTCTGTTGCAGTAATAAGAGCAATGCTTTGAAGTTGGGCAAAGTGTTTGAGTTCTGGCTTTGTCACTTACCACGAGCTGAGCCAGTCAGCCTCATTATAAAGGAGGGAACCTAGGCTGAGAGAGCCTGACTGAAATGTCCCTCTGTTGGTACACCCAGGGAAAAAGGTGGTTGTGTGGACTTCTGAAATACTCTATTTAACTTTCCTCCAATGGTATTCGACCTCTAGTAAGAACTTAGTCAGTGATGGAGGTGGTGGTGGCGGCTGTTATTATGAATTCCTGTGAGATTTTTATTGAATAAGCATACAAATATAAAATTACTGTTTATAATTAATTATTTGAAGGGCAGTAAAAGGGAAGAGTCAGTTCCTGATTATGTCTTGTAGAAGTTTTGGATCATTATCTCTTTTTAAATAAAATGTACCCTTGCTGCAAGTGTTTTTGTAAGAAGTTTGCAAATTAGAAGGCAACTTCTAGAATTAGTTGGGTTGCAGGTTAATTTACTGATTGTCTTTCTTAGATGTAAATGCTTAACATAAGGCTTGATAAAAGTTTTACATACTGAGTTCAAATCCCAAACACCACATTTTGTTTCTTTTATGAGTGACAGAGCATTTTTTTCGTTTGAACTAGCTGGTATGGTAGATTTGGTCCAGATTTTTTTGTTATCTAGTTGTCAGGAAACGCTGGCTTATACCCAAGGCTTTGAGCATCCTGGCCTTCATTTCAAATGAAATATTGTAATTTGGCATGAAGAGGTTTGAATACCTAACGTTAAGAGTGATATTCAGTGAATCCAGGTTATTTTCTCTTGCTTGATATTTGACTTAATATTCCTTTACAATTGTCAGTTACTTATCATAATGACTTCTTTTCCAGGAAGCACTCCAAAAAATACGACAGAAGAATACAATGAGGCGAGAAGTAACAGTGGAGCTAAGTAGCCAAGGATTCTGGAAAACCGGCATCCGTTCTGATGTCTGTCAGGTGATGATGCTTCTGAGAACACAATTCTTCCCGTATATCTCTTCCTTTAGAAGGCATCTGGCACTGAAGTTTTTCTAATTCTGAGAAGTTTCTACAGAATATATTACCTTGTAGCTAAATGGAACACCTACCATAAGTTGTTTTCTATCATTTGGGTTTTTGTGTGTGTGTGTCAGTTTCTGTGTTGTCTTGTTTAGTTTTGTATGTGTGTGTGCGCTCGTGTGCATGCTCACCTGCCCACTGCTGGGGTAAGGGTGCACTTAATTAGTAATGCTAGATTCTGTTTCTGCACATTGAGTGAAGACAAGTCTGTTCTTCAGATG
The DNA here is from genome assembly GCF_041296265.1 of Equus caballus. Lineage (NCBI taxonomy): Eukaryota > Metazoa > Chordata > Mammalia > Perissodactyla > Equidae > Equus > Equus caballus. Next base: position 47,503,038 of record NC_091704.1, read on the forward strand.
TGCCTGCCTATTCACAGCACATGTGTGGGTGCCTGTTAAGAGCTACTCCAGCAGCTCTATAGGCGGACTCCTTGAAGGAGGTGTGTACCAACTTTCCGGACGGGTGACTCAAACTTATATGGCAGAGAACTGAAGGCAAATTAAAGGACAGAATCAGTATAAATTTTATATTTGATCCAAATGATAATACTTTTTCCTTGGGTGAACTTAATAGAGGAACATTTCAGCTATGTATAACTGGGTCACCAATATGTATGTTTGTTTTCTGTATGGATGGAATTTGTACTAGATTAGAGATCCCCCAAACCCAGCATATTCTTTGACTCTTTGCTTGATTCTTTTGTTATGATTGATATTGGTTGTACTCCATGGGAATTACAGTAAAGGGAATGAGTATGCAGGCCCGGAGCAGGTGATGCAATTTGCTGTCTTCAGCCTTTTGGAAGAATACTTACAGGCTTCCGTTGATCTGTTTTGACGGTAGCTGTATTGTCATAAGTTCAGGCACTCTCAGGTATTCATTTCATCATTATGAATTTTTTCTTTAAATCAATGTTGGCATTTAATTATTATATTGAACAGTGGGATTTACTCCTATCATTAAAGGTATTGCTGTGTAATTCACTTACCTTGTGATGGTCAATGCTAAATATTTTTGTGTTCAGATGAACTGATATTGGTGCAGTATTGCTAAATAGTACAGTGGCAGCCAGCCACATCCACCACATCCTTAGTTGTTTTGCCAATTGGCCAGTTTTTTGTACTGTAAGTACTTTCAGAAGTGAATGTCTTACTCCCATTGATTCTTTCTTAGGGCCACTTGAAGCTGTGTCACCCAGTTTTTCTGTTTGCTAGTGTTTCTCTAAAACCAGCATAACATCATCCTAAGGCAGACATCGTAAGAACAATAGCAGAATGTTCAACAATCTGCTCAAAATCTGGCGATTTCAGGGATAAGTCAGAGTTGATTGTTTAAGAGATCATAAAATTGTTGAGCATTAGAGCTGAAAGGGATTTTAGAGATCTTCTAGTTCAGTGGTTTTTAAGCTTGTGTTTTTGGTTAACTTTGAAGTATTTTTTTAAACCAAAACCCTGTGGAGCCCTAATTTGTAAAACGATAAAAAGTAACTGATGATGGGTAGGTGGTGGGTTTGGAGGGAGTATCCCGTTGTACTTGATTTCTCTCCCACCCCTTCTAGCAGTCTCTAAGGCAGTTTTATTCCACTAAACACATTTTTTCTTAAAACGTTGAGCCTTTTTTCCTCTTTCTTTTGGTAAAACAAATAATGGTGCAGGATGATCTATTCCACTGCACTTTTGCGTTCTTCATCTGTGTCACACATGTCTTCGACTGGCTCCTCAGCTAGATTAGAAGCAGCTTGAGGACTAGGTTATCTTCTCTCTGTATGTATTGTATTTTATAATCTGTTTTGAGGTTGGTAGACAGGAGCACTCAATCAGTTCCTTTGATTAACTGGTCGGAGAAAGTGGATCCTGACTGACACTCCTGCGAAAGAGAATATCCAATAATAGTTCCTCCCTCTGTCGGACTCCCGCTCTTCTAAAGACACCTGCCATCTGTCTAGATGCCGTGCTTCCATTCTCCAGTCCTCCCAATGGAAGTCTCTCTAAGATTTCAGTAAAATTAGCCTCACGTGTACATGACTTGATAAAGAATGTAAATTGCTGCCTGTGAGTTCATATACTTAATACAGGGATTGCTTTATGGTTTATGAAAAAAATGTCAGCATAGAAAAGAGTGAAGTTTTGAGCCAGTCAGCTACCTGAGAAGTTGATAGAAGCTGAAGGATGAAGAAATGAGTACAACAGCAATGGCGGGGGCAGGGGGTGGACTATCAAAAACAGAACCAACCATAAAGCCCGTTTGCTTTGGTGAAATAATAGTTCCGTACATGCCAAAATCAAATCATCCTGGAGACATTCTGTAGCTTTCAGCCTTAGGTGAACAGATGAAGTATCTGTTTATGTATCTTGACATATTAAATTTTACTTCACTATCAATGAATATTCTTGGGGTTGTGAAAGTAAATTATTACCTGCACTGAGCTTAAAACATCGACATACAGAAATGCCACCTGGAGAGAATTTGGAGCTGTTACTGATCAACTCATTTGTTTCACAGGAGCGACCTAGTTCAAATTTTAATTGCAAAAACCTAACAATGACTTAAGGGAGAGTGACAAGGGTAAATTAACTTAATTGGCTTTTGGCTCAAAATGAGTATTTTTGAATGAATATTATTAGATTTATTTATGCTCTTTGTTCCAGAATGGTTTTAAGATGGTAATTCTTTTTATAAATATAGGAGTAATTAAACAGCGTGACTATGCAAGCCATAGGCTCCACGGTGAAAATTTTTAAATCCGTTACTCCTGTCAGTGCCAGTCACTTACCTGCAATGCTGCTTCTCTCTTAGCTTTCTCTTGGGCTGCCTTATTGCATATCCAAGGTCAGAAAGTCTTCCTTTCTACTGCTACGTCTTAACAGAAAACCTTTGATAGATATGTAACTTCTAGGTACGTTTTAGCTAAGAGTTATGCACAGGTGATATTTTATCCCTTCTTAGAACTTTTTTTTCACATTCTGTGTAATTTATATATAATATATATTATATATAGTCTATATAATGACGTTCTAGCTAATTATATATAATGTAATGTATATGTCTAATTAGATATAATAATAGACGTCTCCTTTTATTATTTATTCTTTTTTTTGAATTAAAGTTATTAATCAACTTACCTTTATTTTTTAACATTATGTAAGTTTAAGGTGTACATCTTCTTGGAATTTTGATGTTTTAAAATTCTCAGACATTTTACATGCGTCCAACAAAGGTCCTGAGCAGCTCTTGCCCTTAAATAACTGAAGGTAGCCATACATTTTGATTGAATTTTTTTACCTTGAAATTCCTTAGGTAAACAGTAGGAAGCAATAACACTGTTCTCTCTAGTTTTTTTACAAAGAAATCAGATAAAATTTCCTACCATGTGGTGTTAGGGGCCGTACTTCTGTGAATAAATTTTGGAGGCTGTTTTTCATCTTATCCCTAGGATAGGGTAGTCTTTTTGTAAAGACTTAGAAAACATATAATCTAGTGCATAGTTGACTACCCACAGGTCATGCATGTTAAATTTTTCTGTTGTTTGCTTTGCCTTTACTTTGTCCTTGATGATTTTGGTTGCAAAGATTTTAATGGTGTTTAATAAAATGTGTAGCTTTTTCAGAGAGGTACGGTGGTTTTTTCGTTCATTTTTTACAAGTAATGTTGACTTGCAACTAAATTTAATTTCTTATCCTAGAATAAATGTTTTCTTTTTGTGTGTGTTCCTCAAATAAGATGGCAGGTGGCATGTAATAACGCAGTTTAAAACATTCAAAATAAATGCATTTAGTATTTTTGGTAGAATGTGATTGAGAAATAGCAGTTAAAGGAATTATACGCTGAATACTTTGAATAACCCGGAAGCCCATAACAGATAGGCTCATACTTAATTTTAAGGGAGAAAAAAAGGATGAACGCTTTTCTAAAATCCTTCGAGTTTTTTCTATTTAATAGTTCACTTATATAGAACCTACTGTTTATTAGTAATAATTGCTAGTAGGTTGCTGGCAGAAGCCTTGTGATGCTATCTAGCTGCTGCCAGAGACAAAACTGTTGTGATGAATCTAAGGTGGAGTAACCAAAGTACCGGCCTCTCACTCTAGAAGTATAACTTCCCAACCAGAGAAGTTACCAAGGGTAGTTAGGAGGTTAGAAAATTCTACCTGATGCCCCAGCCAATATTAGGAGGAATAAAAACCTAGGGGTGGTCCTGTGACTTATAATTACATGTGAACTGAATGCAAACTTGGAACCATGTTTAGAGAGAAACTGTTGAAAGAGTTTCTGTGTTGCTGTTCATTAGAGTGACTTCTGGGTAGTCTGGAAAGAAAAGCGGGAATCAAAACCTGAAACTGAGGCTAGAAAATTCAGTATTAGGACTCAGAAGTGGAAGAAAGGCATCATGTTGCTACAGGATCTGTACTTTAAGAGTGGGGCTTCGCACACTGAAGTTGAATTGTTATCTCATAAAAGTCGGTACCTGTACCTTGTGCTATACTCAAGAGGTGGCCCATGGAAATCATTAAACTGAATCATGAAATTGGAGAGTGGATAAATATGACACATAGAGACGTCAAAAAAGGGGCAATGAATCGGCACCGTTACAGTTATATAACCAGTATGAGGCTCATGCCAAACTGGGGACACTAGGACTCCTTGAGAAAAATAAGGAGGCCTGGGTGCCTGAAGAACTACTGTTGACATTGAGAAGAAAAGCTGAGTTGTGGTGGTTAGTATTTATATTGAGTAGACAGAGAGCTGTATTTGGACTAGTTGGTAGCTGTGCCGGTCTTCCTACAGTGACTATCTGGAATGGGATGGAAGGCTCCCATGCATTGTCAAACTAACTGATATTCTTACTCAATGCTTTATCAAGAGATGACCGAACAGTGGAAAGAAACATCTCTGGGGATTAAGGGGTTTTGGACGATGCACTGAAGGAAATACTTTATAAGTTATAATTTGGGGAAAAAAGGAGAAACCTCTGAGGTGCTTATGGCTTTACAGTTATTGTTAACAAATTTTAGGACCATGTGAGATACTTCATTAAAATTTTTTTTTTTGCTGGTGATGTAGTTAGTATTGTCTGTAAAGGAAGGAAAGAAGATTTTGCTTAAAGGCTAACTGGCCTGTAAGAGAACTATTAGTATTATATTTTTATTATGAAAAATTTCAAACATATACGATATTAGAGTGCAAAATGTGATGAACTCTTTGTGTCCATCACACAGCTTTAACAGTTACCAATAGCATTTCTGTAATATCGACTACGAGTTAATGTTCACATTTTCTCGATTGCCTATTAAATTTATTTCAGTCTGTTTGAATTGGGGTCCAAACAAGATCCACAGTTTGTGAGTAGTTAATGTTTTTTAAGTCTCTTTAATCTATAGGTTCACATTCCATGTTTTCCTTGCAAATTTTTGTTGTTGAAGAAATTGGATCATGTGTTCTGTAGAGTTTCTAAGGTTTAGTCTAGGTTTTGCTGATTGCAACTTTATGGTGTCATTTAATATGTGCTTCTGTCTCTTGTATTTCCTGTAAGTTGGTAGTTAGATCTAAAACTGCTGTCCAGTACAGTACCATTGGCCACATATGGCTATTTAAATTTAAATTAATTAAAATTAAATGAAATTAAAAATTCAGTTCTTGGTTATCCTAGGCCTCTTTCAAACACTAATAGACACATCTGGCTAGTGCTTATTGTAACAGCGCAGATGTAGAATATTTCCATCATCATAGAAAGTTATGTTGGACAGCAGTGATCAGATTTAAGTTAATTTTTTTTTTGCACAACTTTTCATAGGTGGTAGTGTGGTCTCTCTTTTTTGTGTAGGTTTGTTAGTCATTGATGGATCATGACCTACACCCAGTAATTCATTAGGAGCCAACAAAGTGATATGCTGATTCTGTCTTTCCTTCTGCATTTATTATTAGAATACTTCCAAAAAGAATCTTCCCCTCATTGACTATTTGATTACTCTGAAGTATGGACCCCACAGAGGACAAAACCAAAAAAATTGCTCATTTGATTTATTCCATAATATACAAACGGTAGTCCCAGAAAAACAATATTAATGGCACCACCAACAATGTGATTATGGAAAGTAGTTGTATATCTGGGGATATTCTCTTTTGTCTGTGATTATCTACAGGATTATTCCACCAGGTGTGCATGCTCAGATTACTGTGTTTCAAGGTCACTTGTGCTTTTACCATAAATTGGATACACAAATTCGTTTATTTCATTTGAATTTTGATTTTAAGTGTTCCTTTTCAAAATTAAATATTATTTTATAATTATGTAAAATATTTACCATGATTCCAAACTTGGGTTTATAAAAGCAAGTATATTTTAAAAAATCTAACTTCTGTCTGTTCCTTCTACCCTCTTCTTGCCATCCTGCCCTGCTCAAAGGCAACTGTCTTTAGAAATGATTTAATTTTTTTCCATTTTAATATAAGCAAATATACACACACACTGGTATGTCTGGTCCCCCCTCTGTCAAACTGTTTTATGTTATTTGGTCACTATGAGGTCCATTTTATTGCCTTTTTTCCCCCTACATTTCTTTTTGTATTGAGGAAGGTTTATATTTTTATTCTAATGGTTACCGTTATACTAACACCTTTATAGTGTAGTTAAGCTTTCCCTCCCTTCCTCATTCTGTGTGTGTATCCCCTTGTTTTTTATTGAAAATAATTACTGTCTGCTTCTCATGCTCCTTTCTCCCACCCAGCATCTAATTTGAACTGATCCTTTTACTGCACGGTCATACCTCTGAGGCACAAGGCAGCCTCGTCTACTCTGTGTCCTCCTCATTCTCTTCTCAGTTCCTCACGACTGTACTACCTGTTGGAGTATCTAACTGTTCCCTATAGTATTGAGTCACTGAGAATTATCTACAGGTAAAAATATATTTAAAGGTAATCACTACTCCATCTGTCCATGTCTGTCCCTTTTTTTCTTGATTGTCTTAAGCTCATTTTCTAGCAGATTCCTCAAGAATGGGTCACTGAAACAATGGTCCTTGAGTTTCAGCATGTTCCTAACAGTTTGTCTTTAAATATAAAGTCTGCTTAAGCTGGATATGAAATCTGTGGGTCACATATTCTTCTTTCTTTAGTGTCTTAAATATGTTCACATTGTTTTCTGGTATAAAGCATTGCTGTCAAAAGTGTGATAATATGAGTTTTATAAATGACTTGATCCTTTTGTTTCTGTGCCTAAAGGATTGTTTTTTCTTTAAAAACTAACATGGTTTTACTAGAACATGTCTCAGCTCTTTTTTTGTTAATTTTTTCAGATATACTCTGTACTCTTTCAGTATGCTGTCAAGTTGTCTTTTATCTCAGGAAAGTTTTCTTGAATTACGTGATTCATTATTCTGTTCTACTGTTTTGATCTTTTTCTTTAAGGTCTCCTATTATATGCATCTTGTATCTTTGCTTATCTTCTGTATCTATCTCTCGAATCCTTCATTTCTTTTTGATTTTTAATTTTTCTAAAGGATTTTCTCTTTCCCATCTTTTATACCTCAAAGGCATTATTCATTGATTAATTTGCTGTTGCATTCCTTCTGTTTAGTCTATTTTCTTTTCTTTTCTTTCTTTCTTTGTTTTGCTGAGGAAGATTCAGCCTGCGCTAATGTCTGTTGCCAGTCTTCCTCTTTTTTTCTTTTTTTTGCTTGAAGAAGATTAGCCCTGAGGTAACATCTGTGGCTGTCATCTTCTATTTTGTATGTGGGTTGCTGCCACAGCATGGCTGACAAGTGGTGTAGGTCTATGCCCGGGATCTGAACCCGCAAACCAGGGCTGCTGAAGTGGAGCATACTGAACTTAACCACTACACCATGGTCCTGACCCTTAGTCTATATTCTTGAAGTATTTCCTTTAATGTCTTTTTCCTGAATCTTGTCACTTCTTTCCAAACCTTCCTTTCCTCCAGTTATCTCATTTCTGAATAAATGCAGTATTTGTTTATATTTTCTTTTTGTAGCTCCTGTTGTTTTCTTCATTTTGTTTAGCTTATTTTGAAGTATTAGGTTACAGCTTTTCTTCTGTTTTGTTGGCATGTTTTTCTGGCATTTTTTTTTTTTAATTTTCAGAAGGATCTTATTCTATTCCTTTTCTGTATTTTCTTATAAAATTTTTGGGTGGGATTTGATCTTGATTCTTTTCTGTTGCTCTTTAAATTAAATACTGTTAAGTAAATTCAGTTGAATAAGTGAAATATTTTCCTGTACTTTTCAGAAGGCGGTATAAGCCAGAATAGCTTTTCACAGGTCTAGAGCCCCCCGTCTGTTGTTTTTGCAAAGTGATTAAAAAAAAATGGCTTCATAATACCTGAGACCTGTCCCCTCTGCTTCCCTCCTCTATTTTTATCTGGGCTTTCTCTTTCTTTTGTGCTTTATCTTCCTTTTCTGCTAAATGTGGCTTTTACTCCCAGTGCTTTCTTCACATTATGGAGCTTTACTCTGGAAGGGAGCTTCAGCTTTTAATTTTGAGCCTTTATTGAGCCCCAGCTTCTCTAGCACTGTTAGACTGTCCTCTTGTACTCAGCCAACGGACTGGATTCTGCAGAGCCCTCTCCAGTTTTGGTCACATTTCCAGTGAATGCATGTTAATTTGGGGGTTCTTTGTTCTCAGGGCCATGAGAAGCCCTGCTGCTCCGCCTGTCTTTTCTCTCTTACAGATGTTGAGACCACATGGGTCTTTGTCCTCTTATTTAGACGTTTATGGGGATACCGTGTCATCTAGTTTTTATGTATATACTGTTCATAGGTCTATTTTGCTGTTCTAATTGCTCTATATTTATGGGAGAATTTGAATAGACTTAAAAACTACGTACTTCTCTTTCCTCACAATCTTCCAGAGGAGCTTTTTTTCTAATGAAAGCAGTTGCCAGGCGTGAATTAGGGGGGAAAAAGATGCTCGGTGATTGTGTGTATTTCAACATTGCAATGACTGATAATTTTAAAGACTGAGCTAGAGATTCTAACAGTCTCGTAGATAACATTGAGACTTGGTTGTCTGGGATACAAGATGTGGATGTGGGTCATATATGCCTTTCCATGGTATTGATAAGAATCAAACTTATTTGGAAAGAGAAACTGGCTCTATTTGGAGCAAGTTAGAGGAAGTGGTGAAGGGACTCAGAGCTGTTTCACGTGAGTCAAGGTGAAAGGAAGTATGACTGAGTTAGCCAACAGGAGATGCGGGGACTTGGCCATTCAATGTGTTTTGTCTCCGGGGATAGGACTAGGTTCAAAGGGGTAAACCTCCAATGAGACAGATTTGGGCTTAATGTTAATAATAATTTTCTAATAATCAGAGTACTCTAAAGAGAATGTTATTTTCTTGACAGGTAATGAATGATTCATCTCTCATTGGAGATATTAAAAAATCAACAATTCACCAGTCTGAGTTCATACTTATGAAATATAGTTGCACTATATAGTCTTCATGACACATCCTTAGTGAGCTTTATCATCAATTTCTTTGAGCTCCCTGTTACCTGCAATTTAAATGTCTGGAAAACTGTTATACTTCGGCCGCACACTCTGTTTTCATATTATTGTGTGTTTTAATACAGTACTTATAAAAACAAAGTGGAAAAAATGCCAGTAATTCAAATCATAATGGCATATCTCTCAGAAGCCCTTGAAAACAAAAAGAACGTCTTCGTCTTTTTTCTCTTCCACAACTATTGTAAGCCTTGCCCATGGAGGTGCTCAATATGTATTTATTGAATTGAACTGGAAAGAAAGACTTTCTGTTGATTAGAGAGCCTATTTGGGAGAACTAATCTTTCTTTATAAGTTAATACAGGAAACTGATTTCTGTAGTTTCAAGCAAATCCATTTTCCTATATTAAACAATGCTAGCTTAAAATACTTCAAAGACTAAAATGATGTAAAGCATACGTCAGTCATTCTGTGGGCTGTGCCCATTCTCCATGTTCTGATGAATAAGAATGACTCCTTCATTCTCTTGAGTTATTGAAAAAAGAAAGTTATTGAAAAAAGAAAAAGATATGCCTTTCATGAAATCATCTCTCAATAAGGAATCTATAGCCAAATGGAAAGTGATTGAAACAAAAATAAAAGTTCCATGTCCTCAGGTGACTTAACTGTATGGGTGGTTTTATCAAAGTTGTCCTCAGAGTGTTAGATCATTAAGTGTTAAACTTGGAATGGCCTTTTGAGGTCATCCGGCTGAGGAGTTCTTACCCAGGGGATAGTGATGGGCGTTAGGGGTTGGTGGACCTACCTATTAAAGTTGTATACAATTTTTGCATGTTTGTTCACATAGGCATTTTTCTGAGGAAAGAGTCATTTTCCTTAGATTCTCAGAAGTGTCTTGACCCTGACAAAATTTCAGAATTTATGAGTCTTAGTCCATTCTGGTAGAATTAAAGATAGACAAGGGGGCACAGAAATTCTTATGACTTCCTTGAGGATACCCTGCTGAATACTGATAAACCAGGGCTGTTCCTACTTGAATGAAGGCTACTAGGCCTTGTTATTTGCTCATTTAATCCTTTTAATTGCCCTTGAAAGTAACTACACTGATTATCCCCATTTTTACAGGTGAGGAAACTGAGACAGAGAGGTTAAATAACTCACCCAAAGTGCCACAATGGATGAGTGGCAGAGCAGGATTTGGGCCCAGGCATTCTGGTTCCAGAAACTAAACGCTTAACAACTATAGTCCACTAGCTCTTGTAGAGGATTTGCCAGGATGCCATGCAGCCAGTTAGCTATTTCAAGAGTTTGCGAGATGGAATTTGGGATGTGAAAATGGTTTTTGTTTGTTGTAGAATAAATTTAGTGTTTTTATAAGTTTTTATAAAGTTAAATATATTGAAATGTTTTTTTCCCCCAGCATGCAATGATGCTGCCTGTTTTGACCCATCATATCCGCTACCACCAATGCCTAATGCATCTGGACAAGTTGATAGGATACACTTTCCAAGATCGTTGTCTGTTACAGGTAAGAATTACTCTCCTGTACACTCACGTAATAACAAGATAGGAGTATTTCATCTTGCAGGTTACAAATGGAGCACTGAGCTCTTAGTTCTGGGAGATGATGAGGACAGTTAGAAATACAGCTCTCTCCAGTACTCTACTCTGATTGCCACTTTCAAACCCTTTTTCTCACCTTTTTTTTTTTTTTGAGGCTTTCCCTAAAGAAATAGACTAAAGCTAAAATTTGCCTGTCAAACCAGAGCCCCTTCTTTCAGCTTTTCCTTCTTTATGGGTCTTCTTTCCAGGTGCTGAGTGTTCTAATTCTCCTCTGAAAGACGTGGCCTTTTAGGTTTGTTTTCAGAAGGGGGCTTGCACCAGAGCTCTGGAAATTTGACGCTGGAGGAGATAAGATGGAAAGATCAGGGCTTAAAATTCAACTGGATAGACAGATCTCTTTCCTGTTTCATTTGGGATGATATAAAGATGGAACATTTTTTGCTGTTTTAAGACAGAACTTATTTCATTGAAATTTTAGCTGGCCATGACTCACCCGAGTCATCACTTAAATTTTGGAATGAATCCTGATCATGCCAGGAATTCTTTGTCTAACTGTGGAATTCGGCAGCCCAAATACGGAGATAGAAAAGTTCATCACATGCACATGCGGAAAAAAGGTATGTTTGGGTTCTTCTTTCATGATTTGGTCTGTGTACCCCATTGTACATTAAATCCCCACCAGGATTGGTTCTCTGGTGACTGTTTCATCCTCTCATTCTTTAGCGCTTCCTGACCCATATGCAGTAACATTCACTTTGAGCAAAGCATTATAATAAGGATGGATGAAATTTTTAGAAAAATTTCTTTCTCCTGTGAAGTGTTTTAAGTGACTAATTGATCAAACTTGTAGATATGCAGATGTTAAACGTTTTAAAGTCAAATTGGGATGAGATAGATAAATCATGGTCCTGGAATGCTTCTAACAGTATTTACTTGTGTATTTTTTTAAATAGGAATTAACACCTTAATAAATATTATGTCACGTCTTGGCCAAGATGACCCAACTCCCTCAAGGTAAAGTAGATTTTTTAAATAATAGCTTTATTGAGATATAATTCACATACCTTACAAGTCTCCTATTTAAAGTATACAATTCAGTGATTTTTAGTATGCTCACAGTACTGTGCAACCATGATCACTATCTAATTCTATAATTTTTTCATCACCCCTAAAAGAAACTCTGTACTATTAATAGTTACTTCCTGTTTCCCTTAACCTTCTCAGCCCTAGGTAACTACCAATCTACTTTCAGTCTTTATGGATTTACCTATTCTGAACATTTTGTATAAATAGTATCATACAATAATTGATCCTTTGTGACTGGCTTCTTTTACTTAGCATAATGTTTTCCAGATTTATCTCATGTTAAAGTATGTATCAGTACTTCCTTTCTTTTTATTGCCAAATGATATTCCATGGTATGAGTATACCACATTTTATTTATCCTTTCATCAGTTGATGGGCATTTGGGTTGTTTCCACTTTTCAGCTATTATGAATGATGTTGCTATGAATATTTGTGTACAGGGTTTTGGACATGTGTTTTGATTTTTCTTGGTTATATAACCAGAGGTGCGTTCGTTGGGTCATATGGTAACTCTGTTTAACCTTTTAAGAAACTGTCAGACCATTTTCCAAAATGGCTGCACCATTTTATATTTCCAGCAACAATATATCAGGGTTCTGATTTCTTCTTATCCTTCCCAACACTGGTTACTACCTGTCTTTTGAGTCTAGCCATCCTAGTGTGTATGAATTGTTATCTCATTGTGGTTTTGTTTGAATTTCCCTGATGGCTAGTAATGTTGAGCATCTTTTCATGTGCTTATTGGCCATTTCTGTGTCTTCTCTGGAGAAATATCTGTTCAGATCCTTTTCCCATCTTCAATTGGGTTATTTTTTATTATTGAGTTATAATAATTTTTTATGTATTCCAGATGCAAGTCCATTGTCATATGTATGATTGGCAAAAAATTTTTTCTCATTCTGTGGATCAATTTTTCACTCTCTTGATGATGTCCTTAAAGCACAAAAGTTTTGATGAAGTCCAGTTTAGCTATTATTTGTTTTGTTGCTTGTTTTTGGTGTCATGTCTGAGAAACCATTGCCTAAAGTCACAAATATTAACATCTATGTTTCTTCTAAGAGCTTTATAGTTTTTCCTTTTGTGTTTTGACCTTTGGTCTATTTTGAGTTAATTATTGTATATGATGTGACGTAGGGTCCAACTGTTGCTTGTGGATATCCATTTATCCCAGCACCATTTGTTGAAAAGGCTAATCTTTCTGCACTAAATCGTCTTGGTACGTTTGTTGAAATTCATTTGACAGTATATCTGAAGCTTTATTTTTGGACTCTTAGTTGTGTTGCATTGATCTCTATGTCTGTCTATAGGCTGGTACCACACTGTCTTGATTACTGTTGCTTTGTAGTAAGCTTTGAAATCGAGAAATGTAAGATCTCCTTTCTTCTTTTTCAAGATTGTTTTGGTTATTCTGGATCCATTGTATTTCCACATGAATTTTTGGATTAGCTTATCATTTTTTGCAAGCTGAGATTTTGATAGGCATTGTGTTGAATCTGTAGATCCATTTTGAACAAGTCTTCTGATCCTTGAAAATTGGGTATCTTTACATTTATTTGTCATCCTTAATTTCTTTCAAAATGTTTTACAGTTTTTGGAGTATACATTTTGTATGTCTTTTGCTAAATTTATTCCTAAATATTTTATTCTGTTTGATGCTATTATAAATGGAATTGTTTTCTTAAGTTCATTTTCAGATTGTTCGTTGCAAGTGAATAGAAAAACAATTGAGTTTTGTATACTGATCTTGTATCCTGCAACCTTGATGGTTAGCTCTAATAGTTTTTTAGTGAATTCCTTGGGATTTTTTGTACATATGATCATATCGTCTTCACATAAAGGTGGTTTTACGTTTCCTTTTCCAGTCTGGATGCCTTTTGTTTCATTTCCTTAACCTACTTGCCCTGACTAGAGCCTCTAGTACAATACTGAATAGAAATGGTGAGAGTGGATTCTTGCCTTTTTCCCTAATTTTAAGGGGAAAGCATTCAGTCTTTTACTATTGAATGTGGTGTTAGCTGTGGGTTTTTCTTAGGTATCTTTTTTCAAGTTGAGGAAGTTCCTTTCTATTCCTAGTTTACTGAATGTTTTTATCCTGAAAGTGTGTTGAATTTTGTCAAATGCTTTTTCTGCATCTGTTGAGATGATCATCTGTTTTTTTCCTTTTCTTTTTTTTTTTTGAGGAAGATTAGCCCTGAGCTAACTACTGCCAATCCTCCTCTTTTTGCTGAGGAAGACTGGCCCTGAGCTAACATCCATGCCCATCTTCCTCTGCTTTATACATGGGACGCCTACCACAGCATGGCTTGCCAAGTGGTGCCATGTCTGCACCCGAGATCCGAACCGGCAAACCCCAGGCTGTGAAGAAGTGGAACGTGTGCACTTAACTGCTGCACCACTGGGCCAGCCCATGTTTTTTTCATTTATTCTGTTCACATCACATGGTATATTACATTAATTGATTTTTGGGTATTAAACTAACCTTGCTTTCCTGGGATACATCCAACTTGATCATGGTATATAGTCCTGTTTATATGCTGTGATTTCAGTTTGCCAGTGTTGAAGATTTTTGTGTCCACATTCATAAGAGAGATTGTTCTGTAGTTTTCCTTTTCTGTGATGCTTTTGTCTGGTTTTATTATTAGAATAGTACTGGCCTTATGAATGGGTTAGAAAGTCTTATATGTTAGTTTTCCTTATTTTATTTCTTTATTTTAAAAGATTCCTTCATATATTAATATTCTCACTTTTGTGTGGCCTTGAGCCCCTAAAGATTCTGGGAAGGAAGTGGGCTGGGTCTCTGTAAACTGATTAATACCCTGGAAAATTGAATGGAAGCAAATGCCTAAATGGCTAAGGAGGCTCTGCTGTTGCTCTCAGGAGGATTATCTTTGGGTATGAAGTACAGTGGGTTGTATTTGGAAAGTCAGTAGAGGAGATTGCTTGAGGGCAGCTTTCTTTTTAAAATGGGTAGTTGAAAAGTTGAATAACCAGGCTTGTCTGTCTTGGGATCTAGACATCGAGGGATTCAAGGTGGGTAGAGCAGAGTTAGAAGTGACAGAGAGTTAAGACAATTGCTGCCCCTGATAACTGGCCTCCACAATCAAGAGAGTGAGCAGCCATAGCTGGCACAGCTTCCTTTTCTACCTTTTTCTTCCTAGATCACTTTTCTTTTTAAATTGGCTTGCCTCGATTTGCTCTCTTTTGAGGTTATCATAAACTAAACTGTCTTTTCTTTTCAATCAAAAGGTAAAAAGAAAGTCAGCACTAAACTTTAAAATTCTAGTTTGAAGATGATCATACACCTCACTATGGTATTCTGCGAGAGTCTAAGATCAGAAAAGAACTGTTTAATTAAAAGAGCCCTAATCACACCCTCAGGGATAGTGTGGCCATGGTTTCATTTTACCCTGCTGTACTGTAGAATCTCCAGATGACCAGTCTATATTTTAACAAGTGGAACCCTGAGTCCCCCGCAGCGCCTTCAGCAAGGCTGCACACACCACAAACACTTACTTCTCAATGATGAAAGCATGGGTTTAAATTATCTTTGTCTTATTTACCCTAATCACAGTTGTTGGTATGTAAATTATGTCTTTTGATAGCATTATTCAAGGCTCATGATTTATGTTTTCTTTTGCTCTATTACAAAGAGAGGGCTTTCTTACTGTGGCAAAAGGAATGATATTTGAGAAAGTGTGTTCTTTCTGAATTTACCGTTTTGAAAATGATACTGTTAGCAGAGAATAAACAGATAATCTCTGTTGTCCTTTGACTTCTGGCCCTTGCTGCTTGTGTTGAGAGCCTCTTGCTGTGGATCTGATCTTGTTGCTGGTGGACAGTTGACCCCAAGTTTCTGTTTAGGGGGAGCCTCCTAGCCTCGGCAGCTGGGGCTGCTGCTGCTTGATTGCTTGACATCTAGCAATGCCCAGCTACGCCCAGCCCCGGGAGCTGTGTTTAGGAAGCTTCATACAAATTTAATTCAACAGACATTTATCCAGTGCCTTTTGAGGTTGAGGCAGTTTGTAGGTATTTTAGAGGATCCAAGGGCAAGTAAGAGACAGAAAGTCCCCACTTAGCAGGAGGCGTAGCTACCTGGAGTGGGTAGGAGTGCCATAAACATAAATAATGTAAGGGAGACTGTGCTTCATGACGGTCAAAAACAAAACGTGCACACAAGACTGCCGTGGGGCTGAGGCGAGCTCTGGTGGTTGTTTAGGGGTTATAGGTCAGTGCTCTTGCTCTTGAATAGAGGAGTTCACTTGAAACCATTTGCCCTGTTTCTTTCTTCATTTGCTACTATAAAATGGGACGCAGTAGTCCCTGCTCTTTGGAATTTTTGTATCTTTGAAGCAAACACTATCAAATTGCAGATGTCAATGGTTATCTCTCCTCCCAAGCAAGCTTGCTCAGAATTTTAGACTTGAGAAGGGAGAGAGAGAGCGAGCCAGCTAGTAGATTTTTTAGTAGGTTTCTGGCACTGATGACAGTGGAGGAGCAAGGCAAGCAGGGGAGAGGGCCGAGGGGAGGAGCTCTTGATTGAATTCTTCTCCTAGTCCCCCTGAAAACCAGTCCTCCTGCACCGGCACATCCTGGAGTACACTTAGGGACCACGTTCTGCCAGGTCCCTTCAGACTGCCTCTACAGTCAGTCTTCTTGCTGTTTCTGGAGCCTCGATTCTAGTTCTTAGTCGTAACCTGCTGGAAAGCTTTTTGTGGCATCTTGTCACCTACTGCATAAGTCTGAACCTCCCCTCCTGGCAATCCAGCACCCCTGACTGGCCCCAGGCCACTTTTCCAGGCATGTCTTTCTTTTCCCTGTGGCTGTCCACACACCAATAAGACTGAGGTCCTTAGCGTACTGTCCTGCGTGCCCTCTCCACTCCTCAGATGCCAGCAGTCATTGTACCTGTAACCCTGTGACATCCTGCTGGCATTTGTTTTATGGCGCTTATTCTAGCTCTCTCATGTATTGTAATTGTATTATGGTCTGGTTTTTTTTTTTACTGTAAGAATTTTGAATGTCTGTAGTCCTACTCTCTCTTTTTTAAAAAATTTCCTTTCCTTTTGCAACTAGTGCCTTTCGCAGAGCTGGGGCTCAGTAAATAAGTATTACAGGAAGGAATGCCATCCATGATACTACTTTTATCCCAGGTTATTTACTTGTTGCCTAGAAATTGGGAAACTGGGGCATTAAGAAGAGTCATAGTCAGAGTCATCAGCAGAGGTTTACATGGGTGGTTAATATCTTACTTACTCTGATTTGGGATCAGCTAGGATTTGCAAAAAGCCATGAAGAGAAGACTTAAAATTAATGAATAAAAACCTGTCTGCCTATCAAAAGTACAAAATAATTAACTTTTATGATGGCATCATCTCAAGCGATTATGCCACCCATAATTTTAAAAAGCGTCAGTGTTTAGCCACATAAATCTCAGTTGTAGAGTTATATTTATATCATGTAAAAGTTGTATAGTTATATTTAACTCATGCAAATAGCAGCAAAATGTTATCACAGAGAGAGTCTCTGAAAGATTAGGTATTTGGTGGCATTCAAAGAATCCAGGTATTATCAGTAAGACCTTTGGGAAAGTGGGATCAGAAGACTGGTAATAGAAAAGTGAGAGAATCAAGCAACCTTGTTTTGTTTGTTTCTTGTTTTGTTTTTATAGGTTGAGTCATTGCTAGACATAATGTATAACAATGCATTGGACCAAGAGAGATACATATGGAGTATTTATTAATGTCTGTGTGTTTCAGGAAATGGTAGCTGCAAAGTATACTTTAAGTCAGTTTTACCTAAGTATTTAGCATTAAAAACACAGTCACAACATGCATTAAATGTATGTGAATTCCACTGAGTGGATTTACTGATTTAAACGCTTCAAGTTAAATCCCAGAGATGCTTAACTGGGATCCATGGGTCCAGTAGGACTCAGATCTAGTAGCTCTGTGACGCCCCCCACCCCCGCTCCAAGTATCTAGGCAGATGTAATGAATAGACGGGATTCCTGAACTGGTTGGAAGGTTTGCCTGACCTCCCAGGCACCTTTTATCTCTACTCTGCCCGTCACTGCTTGAGGCTTGGAATGCAAAGGTGAGAAAATGTCTCCACCTTCACTCTAGCAGTTACTCTTGGACTTGGCTCATTTCAAGTTGTTTTTCCGTGGAGTAAATGACACCTTACAGTAATTACTGTTTCAGGGAGACTGTTGTGTTTTATAAAGCACTTTGAATTCCTCAGACCAAATGTGCTGTATAAATGTTACAGTTAAGCTAGATTTCATAATGCCTCTGTTGATTCAGTTCTCAAAAACAAATGGAGTGTTTACTGCTCAGTAAACATCTCATCTTGGAGTTTGCTAGTATTTATAAAGGGAGTGATTAAAGAAAGTATAAACAATGGAAGAAGGAACAAAAGATTTGCTACTGCAGTCAACAAGGACTAGCAGCTCCATCTATCCATTTTTCCAGATAAACCATTGGGTTAGGAATTGTCCAGTATAAGAATAAACTAAAGTGATATTTAATCCCCATTTTTGTTTGTGGCTTATTGCCAGAGTTTAGTTACAGTGTAGATATAGAAAAACATATGCTGGATATGGGCAAATTATTTAATGGACGGCAGCCTCACTATTGAATAAACCTGTTTAGAACTGTGACCTTGTATTTTAGCACACTGAATAATAGTCTAGCTTTGTGGTTATTAAAATCCTAGACATAGTTCTTGTCTCCTGAAAGTTTATGGAAGAAATTAAAGTAAAATTTACGCCAGTATGACTTCATTCAAAATAGTATATGACTCAGAGCAGCTATTATTCTTTGACTGGAAGGCTTAGTCTTCTTTAATAAAGCGTAAGACAATCCAGGTATGGTTTGTCCCCACCCCAGACCCCTGCCAGGCTTCTTGCTTTCCATGTGAAGTAGATTTTCCTGTATAGTATTTTGAACTGTTGGGAAGAAAACAGAGTCTCTACCATAGAAAATGCATTTTTATTTTAGTGGCTTGTGGAAAAGAATAGGGTGATTTTTCTTTCTTTCTTTTTAAAACCTGATCATTTCTTTCTTAGTTCCTGTCATCTCTCAAGACAGTAGCTTACCGGGGTTCGTGAAATTTAATTAGCAAGAGGACTTAGGGGTTAACATCATCTTGCCTCTAAATTGTGCCTATTCCTTGATGCTTTCTCTAAGAGTGATGACAAACACTTTTGGAGTTCTGGCGTATTTGACAGAAAGCAAAATTGCAGTACTAAAAAAAAAGTTTTTAATATAATGTTTTATATTCCACCATGGAACTTTTTAGTCACTATTGGCCTGTGGAGTGGTAACAAAAAAATAAAATATCTTTTAGAATCTAGTGTATCTTTGGTAAGAATAAGAAAACTATGTTTTAGGGCCTAATGCTTGTTTTCTTTCTTTTTTTTTTTTTAGTGAGCTAGTAGGTTATGACTTCTTCAGCATAGCCATAAATTATTTTCTCATGCTTTTAAAAAAAATTTCCCATTATTTGCTATTAACTGCTTGCCAGAATGCCTTTTCCACATAAATAAAGGCCATAAATTGAAATGAGAGTTCAGAATCACTTCTTTAATGCTCAAATAACTCCAGTTTTCTCATATTACATTTATTTTTTCTTTTAAAATTCCTAAATGTGGAAGAATGATAGTGTAGGAGAATAAACTTATTTATGAGATATGTGAAATGGTATAAAATTGAATTCCAATTATCAAGCAGATGATTTGGTAGCCAAGAGTCATTTAATTTACAAAGAGTGTTTATTTTCTACATCGACTGAAACTATAGGGAGGCTTTAAATAGGGAAACTAAACTGGCACACACGAAATGGAGAACAATGAAAGATAGTATATAATTTTGTCATAAATTGAGTGATAAGTGTTTAAGTCATGTGGGAATGGGGGTGTGGGTGGGGATGGTTAGCCAGCATCCCTGAGAGCTCTAGCAGTTGGGGCAGGCTTCCCAGCTGACCTTAGGAATGAGCAGGATTTGAGAGGCAGCCCTGATGGCCTAGCAGTTAAAGTTTGGCGCACTCTGCTTCAGTGGCCCAGGTTTGGTTCCTGGGCATGGAACCACATCACTCATCTGTCAGTGGCCATGCTGTGGTGGTGGCACACAGAAGAACTAAGACTTACAGCTAGAATAAATAACTATGTACTGGACTTTGGGGAGGCGGAAAAAAAAAAAGGGAGAGGAAGATTGGCAACAGATTTTAGCTCAGGGTGAGTCTTTCCCAGCAGAAAAAAAAAAGAATGAGCAGGATTTGAGAGAGGTAACATGAAAGGGAGAAAGAAGGTGTGGCAGGTACAGTGCAGAGGCTGGTCAGCCTAGAGTTCTAAATTGCTGCTGAAGGTAGATGAAAGGAGTGGGCATGGTGGGACTAGATAAAGAATGACCTTCAAAGCCACACAGGTTTAGACTTGATAGTCAGCTACAGAAGTTTTTGGAATGATGAGAGTCGGTGTCACAGACATTTAAGAAAGCCCCTGGAGTCAGAGAGGCGATCTCTAGCTCAGGCCCAGGCCTGTCCCTTGCCTTCTTTGCACAGATCCCAGGGGCTTGGTGTGCCCTCCTTTCCTCTTCACTGTTGTCACCATCCTTTCTGGTTTCTTCCCGTTATACATCCCCCGTTCCCCATATTCTCTCTTTCTGCAGCCCGCCCTCAGACAAAGCATTAGTTTGAGACTACTCAAATCAGAATCCTGTTTGTCTCCACTGCTTCACAGTGATTGCCCATCACTGGCCTTAGCAATCTCCTCGTGATGAATCAGTACTCTCTTCTCATCTTGGATCTATTTCTTGCTTGAAACATGCTCCTCTTTGTCTGGAGGATAACGCTGGCCTCCTTTTCCTCCCACCTCCCTGACCAGTCCTTCTCCTTTGCTGGCTTCACTTCTTGTTGACCTCGACTGTGACCCTTCCCTGGGCTCAGGTCTGGGACCCCTGTTCTCTAGCTGCATTTTCTCCCTAAGTAGAGTCATCCAATTCCATTGTCTGAAATCCTGTCTAAACATTGACCACTCCTAAAGACTTATTACTGACTTTGTCCTTGCCCATGAACAATGTAGTGTTCCAATTAGTGTATCCAATGCTTTGTTGATCTCTCCATTTGGATGTTTTATGAACATTTCAAAGTTAACATGTCTAAAATGCAACTCCTGCGTCTCCCCAAACCTGTTCCCTTTTGATGTTCCCCTCACAGCAGATGGCACAACTTTTCATCCAGCTACACGAGCCAAAATCTAGGCGTTGACCTTCATTCTTTTCTGTCGCATAGCTTCCAAATCCCAACTGTTATCAACAGCTCTTTTCTGCTGTGTCTACACAACATATCCCAAATCTGACGGCTTCTTCCTTCCTCCACCATCACCTCCTCACCAGCCTAAGCCTCCCGCCTGTCTCATCGAGACGGCTGCGGTAGCCTCTGCAGTGCTTTTCTTTCCTGTATTCATTCTCTGCACAGCAGCCAGAGTGGCCTTTTAAAAACTTGAATCAGATCATGTCACATCTCTACTCATCCAAAGAGAGTGATCTACTTTAGCACTGAGAGAAGGTGCTGCACTGGACTTCTGAGAAGCAGGAGGAGGCTTTCCACGGGCTGCCTTCCTGGTTGTTTCAGCCTTGTACTCAGATGTGAGAACCCTGCCTGTGAGATGTACCTTCACCATATAATGAAGACCATAAGTGCGATATGTGCTGAAGAGGGAAGTATTAATTTTGATGAGAAGATTCATAGAGGAGCTAACATTTGCTAGACCTTGAGGGATGAGTCAGTTTTCATTGTGGCTCAGTGCACAGGGGAGATGGTGGAAAGTTCTAGGGCAGCAGAGAGCTTGATCTGAACAGAGGCACTGAGTGTTTTAGAGGATGTGCCCTCTTCACAAAGTACCAGGCAGTTTTGGAGCAGGAGCCTGGCTTAGAGGTGGGAGAGGATAGCTGTGGATAATGAGACTAAAAAGTCGCTTAGACCTACTTTGAAGGACTTTAGATGCTAGGTTAAGTTTAGAGTGTGGGCAATGGGAAGCTGCCCTTAGAACACTGGACCCAGACTGATTTTTTAGTGTTCAATTCTAATGCTCACTGGAATGCACTCTCCTTTCTCTCATCCACCTGATAGCAGTATGGAAAGATTCACAGTTGTTAGGGTGATATCTCCTCACTTTAAATCTGATTCCCAGGGGAACGGCGCCCTCAGGTTGGAAAGCCTGAACCACATATATGATGGAACGCCCCCTCCCTTTCCTATTAGTCAGCCTCCCCTACCTCCGGCTAAGATGGCGGTCAGTGGCCTTGATCATGAGGGACAAGGTAGAGTGTTTTGATTACTGAAGGAGCTAACCCTCATGTGTCTGTTCTTTGAGAAGAGAGGGAGGGAATGTAAATGTGTGCTATTTTAATTTTCCCACAGGATTAATCACAACGAACGGTTGGAGTTTCTGGGTGATGCTGTTGTTGAATTTTTGACCAGGTAAGGAGGTTTTTCTACTGTTCTACAATAATTGCATTTTAAGGTAGCGTACTTAATACATTGCCTTCTTTCTAACTAGCCAAATAAGGCTTTGAAACACCCTGTATTTTGTCTCGTTTGTAAAGCTTAAAAGCTACATGTCTGTGGCTCTTGCCCTGATAACTTGCACTCACTGATGCTGTAATGAGCAAGATTACAAGATGAAAGGCTAGTGTCTCTGTCCTGTCAAGTTTATGTTCAAGTTGCTACAGCCACAAGAGATCCGCTTGTCTTGGTCCAGATGCTTCAGAGCTTATATTCAATTTGTAGAGAAAGGGATGATATTTTAAAATGTCATTTCATTTTCTAGGATTTGTCTTTGATCCCTTTCTCACTCTTTCTGATCTCAAGGGAAGTAAAACTTACAAGTAATTTTAATGCTGAGATTTTGGGTGTGTGTGTGTGTGCGTGTGTGTGTGTATTTGTATGTTGTCTTCCCAGAAGTGTTCTGGGGTCCTTAATTTGGAGGTGGGGTAGGAAAGTGCATTTTGTTTTCTGTGCTCACATAAGTTTGCTTTTGAGGGCGACAAGATATGCTTCTCTTGGAACTGTCTTGAGCTACTTTTATTCTCTTTCGGTTGTTTCTTCCCCTGAGAAGGACATAATGAGGCAAACGGGCTGCTCTCTTAGCCTGTGCTCTTGGACGCAATAGGACTAAATAGGCTTAGTGGATCTTAAAAACTGGTGTGAGGGTTAGGACAGATCAGTTTTCCATGTGACGTTCTCCCCAATGCCTGCACTTTGCTGATCAGCCCCTTTAGACTCGTCCTTACAGCACAGCCGGCCACATGTGCCACTCTCAGTTCTGCTCCTGTCTCTGTCTGTATGTGTGAAGAAGAGACCACCACCGCTGCCCTGCTCGGGACTTCCCAGGCTGCTCTTGGGGGCCACCCATAACCTGAGCAAAAGCATTTGTTTCCAGGCCCAGTTTCTGAGTGTCATAGAGATTTGCTCTTAGCAGCGTGTGACCAATTCTTCAGGTCTTTGTTGTCATCAGATTTCAGAGAAATCTTTTAACAGAAGTAAATTTGAAAATGTGAGTGAATGGTGCTGTTTGGGCCTTAGCACTTTGAGATATACCGTGCTTACTGTTGAACTTTCGAAGACTTTTAATCACACCCTTTGGTTTAGTTCGTTTCAGATATTCATTGTACAGATATTGTGTGCCAGGCCTGTTTTTGTGACTCAGAGCCACAGACAGAATGTCGTGATGCATATTTATTCATGTGCTTATTTATTTATTTTTTTGCAGTGTCCATTTGTACTATTTGTTTCCTAGTCTGGAAGAAGGAGGATTAGCAACCTATCGGACTGCCATCGTTCAGAATCAGCACCTCGCCATGCTAGCAAAGGTACGTCAACCATTCAAGTCTGGCGTTCTCGTCTTCAGTCCATGCATAACTTTGCATTTGCATACGTAACCCTTTAGGGTGTAGTAAAGGTTTAATATTTTATAGACTGAAGGATTTTTTTTGTTTAGGTTTTAAGGATTCAGCCTTATTAGTTCTGTTACCTTTGTGAGTTTCACCAGCAGCTAATGAACTCCACGGTGAGGTAACTTGATAATAGAAGAGGAAAAATTTGACAGATGTGCATGAACAGAGTTAAACATTTGGGGGAAAGGAACATAAGAACAGAGCAAAAGAAATGAAATATTTTGTATTTTCCTTTGTGTAATATTTCTGTGTTACATTTGTTTTTAATTTATTTTAACAAGCAGAATTATATCTTTGAGTAGAATGCTCTAGGCTGTTTATATCCACAAGGGATACTTTACAGATCTTTGAGCATCCTCCCAAATCCCAAATCCCATTAATTAAGATTCAGGGTTTAGGCTGTCCAGCTAGCCACATTGACTTAGCTGAGTGACTAACAGAACTGTTTCTTGACTTAGATTCATGGTAGGCATTTTACTTACATCATCTCATTTGATGTTGCTATCTGTGCAGTGCCGTCTTATAGTAAATCATAACAGATAGAACATGGGCACCTGCATTGGCCATCAGGATTCCACTCCACACCCCTCCTCTTAAAAACAGGGGGCCGTGGACAAGTTGTTGTTTCCTGCTCCAAGCCTCTGCTTTCTCATCGGTAAAATGGAGATGGCATTAACACCTGCCACACAGGGTGGTTTTGTGAGAATTAAATGAGATTATCATTTGGGTTTTAATGGTTCACTTTATAAGGGGCTTGGTACAATGTCTGTTCATAGTAATCACACAAACATGTAAATAAATTAGAAGGAGTTAGTTGTTTTTCTTGCTGCTACCACTGTTCTAATTATAAATCATTACATTTTATAGACCTGTGGGTTTATTCAATAGTAGGGGGAATTGTGGCTCTTAATTCCCAAATACCAATGATCCACTGGAAAAGCTTTTGTGAATTTAAGTAATTTCTATTTTGTTCTTCATTTTGATATAAATGTTGGAATTTGATAGAAAAGACTAGGTAAAAACCCATTCTAGATTTATGACTGGCTTCTTAATTTGATCTTGGCAAGGCATTAATTATATTCAAAATGTAGTTAATTTTAGCCCATGGTTTTTGGTTAGCAAGAGTACATTGTTTTATGTAACATCATCATCATCATGATTACTTTGATGGTGGTGGGCTTTGAACTAGTTTTGGTAGCATTTGAGAATGTAAAAAATGGCGTCTTAATGAAAAACTATAGGCATGCTAACTTGGTTTTAGCAGCCTCACAATCAGTGAAATTCCACAACTCTATGTAAAACTGCTTCAGTGTTTAGTTGATTTAATTTGTCCAAATGTTTCCTGATAGTTCACATAAGCGTCCATTGGAAATGCATGTTAATAAGTAGATTGTCACTCCCCTCCTTGCATTGTTTTCTTTTCAATTTAACATATACTGGAATTGCATAATTATTTTTCAGACAGTTATAGGGAGGATATTTACAAATTGTGGGAAATTGCTGTAGCCTAAAAACAGAAGCTACTACATAACACACTGGCTGCTGTACAAAGCCATGAGTTATGACAGGCGTGGCTAGTTTCTCCCTTTAGGGATTTCTATGTGATCTTTCTTCACTCCAAGCTGTGACATTACCACAGCACTCAACACCCATCTGCTCCAGCAGAAGGCAGTGGTGGTCTTGCCCTTCTTCTGTCTAAACCAGTGGTTCTTAACCACTTGGGAGGGGGACACTTGGAGAGTAGCAGACCCCTTTGAGAATATAATAAAAACTCTAGGTCACCTCTCCAGACAAATGAATATTTTAGCACACACACAGTAGAACACTGCTCTTCCTTTTAAAAGTTGCACTAATGCCTGCATGGAAAAAGAAGGATATAGAGCAGGGACTGTGAGAAGTTGGAAAATTCCTAGCATTCCAGAATAATTGTTTATAATATAAAATATGACTTGCAGTCTACTCTCCAGCAGGGCTCCAGAGATAGCAAACAATTGGATTTTCCCAGTGAAGTTGTAAAACAGATGAGATTTACATATTCTAGTATAAACTCTTGCGCTTGGGGATCAATTTTTTAAAAGAGGTGTTTTCTGCTGTTGCATTTGTGGTAGTCAAAAATCTCATTTGAGTATATTTTATATTTATGAATTCCTAGCGTTACAAAATGCTGATAATATATATGTCTTGTTTTTATTGTCTCTGTCTTTTTCTAATATAAATGGATATGAATTTTTTTTTCGTGAGGAGAATTGGCCCTGAGCTAACATCCATTTCCAATTGTCTTCTTTTTGCTTGAGGAAGATTGTCGCTGAGTTAACATCTGTGCCAGTCTACCTCTTTTTTGTATGTGGGATGCTACCCCGGCATGGCTTGATGAGTGGTATGTAGGTCCTCACTGGGGATGTGGACCCACAAACCTTGGGCCACTGAAATGGAGCGTGCGAACTTAACCACTATGCCACGAGGCCAGCCACTGGATATCGATTTTTTTTTTTTTTTAAAGATTTTATTTTTTTCCTTTTTCTCCCCAAAGCCTCCCGGTACATAGTTGTATATTCTTCGTTGTGGGTGCTTCCAGTTGTGGCATGTGGGACGCTGCCTCAGCGTGGTCTGACGAGCAGTGCCATGTCCGCGCCCAGGATTTGAACCAACGAAACACTGGGCCACCTGCAGCGGAGCGCGCGAACTTAACCACTCGGCCACAGGGCCAGCCCCAAGGATATCGATATTTTTAACATACATACCGAGACACACAAAATCTGAATACTTTTATGTGAGGACTGATGAGACTCATATTGTTCTAGGTTGTTCTTTGACTTGTGACTTGTTCCATATTACATGGCATGTTATTGCTTCATAAGTATTTATGGAATTGAATTACATGGTAATGGAAACATTTATTGTATGCGTATGCAATGTTTGTATCTTTCTCCTTTTATGGAAAGAATTTTGATTTCCATTTATTCAATCTCAGAAGATTTATAAAAAAAATTCATTCATGCTGTATCTAGTTCTAAAAGAACCTGAATTGATTTTTATATTATAATACATACAAATGGATAAGAAATAAATTGGTACTAAACTCAAAGTAAAGAGAAAATATGGATAATACAGTAAAATGAAGCCAGAGGTAAAGTTAGTGTACACAGATGTATTTATAAGTCCTATACAATTTCTAGAACTAGGACACAAATTTGGCTCTAAACTTTTCTGAGGTCAAATAAAAGGAAACAAAATTCACTACAAATAATATTCCCAGAAGCCTTAAGATAAATCCAGCCTGTTGCTCAGAGGATCTCACTGAGCCTTCAAAAAGATGAGTGTGGAGACCTCATAAAGGGAACACAACTATAATGATAAAGGACCCCCAAAATTCTTACCAAATTAAAAAAAAGATTTAGAGTTATAAGGCATTTTGAAGTCTTCTGAGGGTCCTCATTTACTCTACCACATGAAAATCTGTTCTGTATGGTATGGGCATCATAATACCACATAACTCTGGAATCAAAGAGGTCAACTTTGGGTTGGGTTTGTGTCTCCCTAGACATATTGGGTGAACCCAAGGGCCTATGGTCTTATAGCAGAGTCTTATTCTAGGTTGGGCTGGTGCTTGGTCTGAAGTTGGAATTGGACAGCTCACATCTGATTAGTTCGAACCTCCTTGAACCATCAGTGTTCATAGAAGTCTACTTGGAGAGAAGTCTTGATTTGTGACAGCTGAACCATATGTAAGGACTCCTAATGAATGATAGACTAGACTTTCTTGATATACTGACATCAGGCCAATT
The DNA here is from genome assembly GCF_041296265.1 of Equus caballus. NCBI lineage: Eukaryota > Metazoa > Chordata > Mammalia > Perissodactyla > Equidae > Equus > Equus caballus. The sequence continues at coordinate 47,530,519 of NC_091704.1, forward strand.
AATTTGTAATCATAACCCTTTATCCTTAGGAGATGTTGAGTTCTTACAGTTAGATTTTGCCAAATTCTTTCTTACTTTCTGTCATTTTGAATTTTGTAGAAACTCGAACTGGATCGATTTATGCTTTATGCTCATGGACCTGATCTTTGTAGAGAATCAGACCTTCGACATGCCATGGCTAATTGTTTTGAAGCATTAATAGGTAATTTCTCTTTATATAATCTAGTTTCTTACATGTCTAAAATGTCTGGAGAGCACAGAAAATTCGATCTGGAGACTTGGGACAAAATTACTTGTTCCCAAAGTATGTGAAGTCCCTAGTCTAATACCCACCCCCTTGTATTGTGGTTATTGTGGCTCCTCCAGGGCAGCAGTCATACTTCCTTTCCTTGCATTCCTGGTGCCTGAAACAGTGTCTGATGTCCATATTTAACTTAGTATATACTGAATTGAGTTGAAGTGAATTGATATGGAGATGGATTACTTTTCAGATTTGGTTTAGGATCACATGCATAAATAAGCAGTGACTAGGTTGCTGGTGAGGCGCTAATATTGTTTTTGATCACATTTTAAACTATTCACAAGATTTTCTGACTTAAACATCTTGAAAACACTGCATTTTTGAAATCCCAGGGCTTGAGTCTATATAACTATTATTTATTCACCTGAAGTGAGACTGATTCAGACACCTTACTTCCTTATTCAGGCACGTTACTTCCTCTCTTTCTTTCATATTGTAACCAAAATACAGTTAGCTGTTGGTACAGGAAAGACGTGAAGAGTTAATTAGCTGGTGATTGCAAGTATGCTTCACAATGAAATATTACAGTAGATTGACAAGTCCTTGATTTTTTTAGGTAAATGATTGAGTACATTTTACTTTTCAAAGGGCTTTGTACTTCCTTATCAATTTTGCCCTCTTTCTTTGAAAAGGAATATAAAAGCTTCCCATTATAGTTCTCTGCTGATGATGGTAGCAAGAGAATGTTTAATAATTATCCGCAGTCTTTTCACAGCTATGTTTCTTTTACACAGATATGTCTGTTTCCAGAGAGTTTGTCACATGGAATTACTGTACTCGGTACACATAATATTTTTGACAGTTAGTGTTACAGTTGGCTCCAGAGCCAGGCAGACACGATTCAATTCCCTCTCACATCGTTTATCAGCTCTTTGTCTTTGCCAAGTTATTGAATCTCTTTGAGCCTCAGTTTCCCCATCTGTGACATGGAGATAGCATCACTTACCTCACAGACTTGTAAGGATCTTAATATCCAGTCATGGCAGCATCCAGTCCAGAGCAAAGTTCCGTTTCCTTAAACCCTCCCCCAGATCATCTACTGTGATCCCAAATCCTACAAATCTTTTCTAACACCCTCTTACTGAGGCACTCAGGAAGGTGAAGGTAAGAATGTGAAAATGCTTTGCATGGTGCCTAGGGCATAAGTGGCCCCCAGACCACTACCACTACAACTACTACTATTAGTATCATTATTATTGTTATTATTACTGCAACTATTGATAAATAATAAGTGTATTTCATCATCAAAAGCCCTAGAGACTAAGTGTCTTAGTATTTTGCACAGAACGTAGGCTTTCTGAAGACAGATGTAAAAATATGATTTCAAGAGTATATGACTACCCTACTCCAGAGTATTTGGTACCCAATTAAAATGTTACGACTGTACTTACTGGTGATTGATGGCAAATGTGTGTACAATGCTTAATTATTTCAAATTAAAGGTGAAGGTTGTCCTGATTTTTATTTGCAGAAGTCTTCATTTTTCTGAACACAGATTTTGCCTATCAGATTTTTTTATGATCTGAAATGCAAACTATAAATATAGAAAGTAAGACATAACATTTTTGTAAAGTCAAGTATTTGTGCATAGTTCCCTTAGTAAATTCATTCCCATACCCTTCTTGATAGTTCATATTTGACCTCTTTTACTTACAGTATTAGATTTAGATTTAGTAAAGTGAGTTTTGTATTTCAGTCTAATTTATAATACAAAGCATAGCTAAAAGAGGAAATGCTACCTTTAAAACAATTGCTTCTGATATTGTTGGGTTTTTCTGTGAGTGGGTTTTGGCTCGCCTTTTTGCTTTTTATAGAGATATGTAATTTTCTCCGAATATTAATGCAGGCTTCATTTTGACATTCTCTTCCTTTCATCTAGGAGCCGTTTACTTGGAGGGAAGCCTGGAGGAAGCCAAACAGTTGTTTGGGCGTCTACTCTTTAATGATCCGGTATTTATCTCGAATCATTTGATTTTTCTCACTTCTATATCATTACAGAAGATTTTATATCAGTTAGTCTTTATATTTTAAAGAGAGAGTAGGAGAAACAAAATCCCCAAATCTGCCATAGATGAAGAGGTTTCAAGTACATCAAAAATAGCTTATTCAGTTGTTGCAGATGGGAGAGTTCCGTGGACATTTACACTAGGAGTTTTTCTTCTCCCTGAGACCCCATCTTTCCTCATGGTCACGTGTAAATTAAATCTGAATACAAATATAGTAGGTCTTTGCTTTATTTTGAAGTATCTTGAAGTTAATTATGATTTTCTATTTTATAATCCTTGGGTACCTACCCCATGCAGGCTTAGTTGAAGCTGTAGCCTTTTGGCTTTTCTGTTTATGATTTGTTTTTATGTAAATTATGTAGACTAGATAAATGTACATCTATTTTAGAAAGTCAGTTCATAGGGAGTTTCTGAAAGGACTATGAATAAAGAGTTGTGGAAGTCTTTTTTTTTTAAAGCAAATTATAGTTTAAGAAAAAATGATAGATTCGAAAATAGTTTCTGTTGTTCCTAAAGTATTAAGCTATTAATATTGCTAAAGCTACCTTTTTAATCCTGCATGTAATCGAGCATACTGGATGCTTTTTGTACCAAAACAAGTCAATTTAACATTTAAAGGGAGAGGCAACTCTGTATTCCAAATTGAAATGTCATTATAATTGAATGAAATAGCCCTCATGGAGCAGTGAAGAACATAGGAAGCCAGTGTTTTAAACCTTTGTGAAACCTCAGCTTAAGTGGCTGTCAGATGTTATTACTGGATTACTTAGGATAGTTTGAAAAAAAAAAAACCCACAATCAATACTCTTGAAAAATGTGACCTGGATGATGCTCATATCTGAGGATTTGATTATTTTTTTATCTGTCTTTATAGAGATATGTAATGATTTTATGTATGAATTTCCTCCTGATGGGAAAATTATCTACAGATGTTTCACGTCCCCCCTTTTGCCCTGCACATATAAACAACTGTGCATCTTGATTTATATCTGTAGCAGATGGCATGCATTTTAAGACTTTTTCTCAAATCTTAAAATATCTTTGTTCTGGCTTTTATCTTTTGTTGGCAATTTCAGCAACCTCTTTACTCCATCCTTCCCGTCTTGCCTTCGTGTGTCCTCTCACCCCTTAAACTTGTCGCCCCACCCCTACCTACTCTCTGCCCCATCTCCCTTTTTACCTGCATCCCCCATCCACTCTACATTCCTGTTTTCCTGAATTATATGCAGTTTTACACCTTGTGTTCTTAACTGCATCAGTTTTTGTTTAGATTCTTTTCTCTAAACTGCTTCTCTCCCACTTGTCTACTTAGCAAGCTTATCTTATATTTCCAGTACTGACTGCAATACTGGCACGTGCAGTGTTTAATAAATAATTGTTAAAGGAATGAAATGAATAAATGCCTAAATGAAAAAGCAGAATCTGAACATTCTTTTACAAATGGTACAGCTGAGATTCAGAATTCATTACAGTGTGTCTTTTATGAAACTGAACAGGGCTTAGTAATATATGGTCTTTCCACTTCAGCATTTTCAAATGCACACCCTCGGACATTCCACCTTGTTTGACATCTCCATGTTGGCTTACATCTATTAGTTATAGTATGTGAGAGATGTTGGCAAACCATTGTACTTTTTTTTGAGTAATGATGTTGTGACAGTCTAATCAGCCAAAGACAGCCGGGGACAAACCTGTAGCCGACCCAGTCAGAAATACTGACTCCATGCTTCAAGGGAGGTGGGCGTCCTTGTTGAGGCCTGGGCTAGTGCCGACTGATTCCAAGGAGGGGCCAGGGAAGCAGGGGGCAGTTCTTGGTTGGTTGCCATGTCTGAGGCTGGATTGGAAGCAGCAAGGGATTAATTTGGGACTGGGTGCTGTCAGGAGCCGAGGGCAATTTAGCAGTTGAGTATCCCTTGTGGTCATTATTCAGGGGTAAGACATAGCAAAGCAGGTCAGAGGGCAACATTGGTAGAAACAAAGTTGTCCCTCGAAGAGGGGCCTGTCCTGGCATTTTACAGCTTCTGCAAGACCTTGAGGAAAACACTGTTTCCCATTAACTTTGCAACTGGTTTTATGTGTGTCATCTGCCCAGCCCTTTTAAGAGCAGGGCTGTTTTTTGTCTCTCAGCCTGAACTGAGGTTTCCTCTTTCAGCCCCAGACAGTTTTTGCCAGTTGTGTTTTTGTTTTTGTGTGACCGTTCTTGGTTTACCCAATACATTCAGAGCTGTTGTTTCAATTTGATCCTCCCAGTGGCCCTCTTAGAAAGATAAGGAGCTATTACTATGGAATCTTTCCTGTTCCCCCCACTCCCTCCCACCCCTTTTTTCCTTTACACATCTTTCCCAGCATCTGCCACCCAGGCCTTTCTCGGGAGCTCCAGGAGTTGGAAAAAGTCTCTTTTCAGATTGCCTCTGGGCAGCTTCGCATGGGTGTTCCACGGATGCCTCATTTCGACAGGTTTAGTATTTGAACTCATCACCTTAGCTCAAAAACATGTTTCTCCTCCTTTATTTTTGTCATCTAAGCCAGAAACCTTAGGATCTTCTTTTGTCCTTAAGCTTTTTTCTCCCTGTATCCATTCAGTTGTAAAATCTTATCAGTTCTGTCCCTAATATCTCTTGAATTGGTTCACTCTTGGCCATGCTACTGCTTTAGTTTTTACACTCCTTGTCACTTACCTGAAGTATTTAACCTGTTGTCATTCCCCACCGTTCCAGTCCATCATTCATGCGACATTTAGTCTTCTTTTTAATGCACAGATTTTATGATGATCTTTCTCACTTAAAATCTTTGATTTCTTTACTGCCTGCCAAAGTCTATACGATACAACATAGCATTTAGTAGTTTTCATAATCTGACTCCCCCCTATTTTTTCAGTTTCCTTTCTTTTCCCTCCCGCATTGTGCCATTCTAGGAATTACTTTTTTTTAATTAAAAAAGTTTTTTAAGACTTAATTCTTTTAGGGACGTTTTAGTTCACAGCAAAATTGAGAGGAAGGTACCAAAATTTCCCGTATACCCTATGCCCCCACGCCTGCATGGCCTCTCCCATTATCAACATTCTCCACCAGAGTGGTACATTTGTTGCAATTGATGAACCTATATCGACACATCATGATGACCCAAAGTCCGTAGTTTGCATTAGGGTTCGCTCTTGGTGTTGTATATTCTGTGGGTTTGGACAAATGTATAATGACGTGTATCCATCATTATGGTATCACACAGAGTGTCTGCCCTGCCCTAAAATTCTCCAGGCTCCACACATTAGGAGGTACCTTTCTGTGCTTGTGTACTTTGAGATGTATTATTTGTGCATTTATGATACCTTGCTTTTGATTCCCTCACTCTACTGATTTGCCAAATTCCTTGTGTTCTTCAGGATACTTCTGAAGACTCACCTCTTCTTTGAAGCTTTATCTGATAGCCCCAGGCAGAAGTTTCCTAGCACTTAGTATATATTACTATTATAGAACTTATCACAGTTTATTAAATTATTCTTATTTACCTTCCTCCTTCCCCACTAGGCTCCTTTGAGGACAGGGATAGTATCTTATTCGTCTAAATAAGCTAATACATTATAGGTATTCAATAAAAACATATTGCATGAACAAATGTGCCAGCAGTCAATGAACACTTTCCACAACAAGCTGAAGGTAGAGGCTTTGCCTCAGGTCCTTGAGCTAATGCATGATAGAACCGGATTCCAGTCTAGATCTTCTCCAGGACTTTTTCTCTGACACCAAGGTGCACAGAGCCGTATCTCAGTATGCCGAGGCAATGGACACAGTTGAAATTGTTGTGAGGTGTTAAGCAGTTACACCAAGATGGGTGGCATTAGACATCAAAGGAGAAATCATAGTAGTTTTGAGTGAAAATCTCGTAGGAGAAAGGAGAAAGGTGGAGCAGGAAGTCCCTGAGAACTGTGAGCTTGGAGATTAGAGTTGATCGGAAGAGATAGCTGTTTATGGTTACTGTTGATATCATCACTATTAATAGCATTTTCTGTGTGCCAGCACTGGGTTTAATGCTTTGAGTGCATTGCTCGTCGAGGCATCAGAGAACATTTGAAGTAGGGACTGTAATTATCTTTGTCTTACACTGGAGGAAAGCAGGGCCCAGAGAGGTTAAGTAACATGCCAATAACGAAATTGGGATTAAACCCAGGCAGCCTGACTCCTGAGCCTGGGGGCTTCCCTAACACCATACTCCCTAGTTTAAGGTGAAAGACGGAAAGTTAGTATTTGGTCATTTGAGTATGTGGTAAAGGATGCCCATTAAGGCACTTAGGTTTATGGACTTGTAGCTTAGATGAGAGGTCAGACCTGCAGCAGAGATGAATGAGTAATCCAAACTGAGCTAATGGCTAAAGCAGGGGCAATGGTGGAGCTCTCCCGAGGGGCAGGTGAGGGATAGGTCAGTCAAGGAGATGACGTTTGGTACATGTCCATTTTGGGTATAGGAGGAGGGAAAAAAGCATTGAGAGAGCATGAGAAAGTTCCAAGAGGGGAGTGACATTCAGTGTAATTCATGCTACAGAGAATTCAAGGGAAAGGTTATTGAATTGGTTAAGAGAAGTGCTTTAGAGTGCCTTAAAAGAACGCTTTGATATTTAAGCTTTTTTTTTTAAATATTGGCCAAAAACCCCACAACAAACTAAGTGTGTTTTATTAAGATGCAAGTTATACAAAAATATCAGGTATTTTATTTCACTTTGTCATCATGTGTGTCACAAGTGATATGTTTTCCTATACTTCTCCCTCCCCAAATTTTTGAAAAATATTTTTTCCCTCTTTAAAAATTTTTTTGGTTCTTTATTTCAAAAACCTAATGTCAAGGCCAGAGAGTAGCTTCAGTCAGAGGCACCCTAGACTCTAAAAGTGAAGGAAAAACACTTTAATCCTGAGGAAGTTCTAATTATAACTGCCTCTAGATTTAACTCAATGGATAAAATAATGTAGGATAATTTTCCATAAAATTCATTTATTCCCCTATATCAAGTAAACATTTGTAATGACCACCATAAAAGTGTGGTTTTATAAATAAATCTAAGAGTTTAGGAACTAGATATGGGATGTTTTCCACTCCATCTTAAAACGGCTCACTTATAATGAATTAGTGCCTAAAATAAAGGACATTCGAGATGAGTTTTAATTATAAAAGGCACGGCTGATGCACATTTCTGGGGAATGGTAAACTAAAAAATATGATTAAAACAGCAGCGTAATCCAGTGTATTAGGTTAGGCAAATGTGTAACTTAGTTTTAAAAGGTGTCGTTGACTTCTGGGGGCAGGGATGGCTCTTTTCCTCCCCAGCTTAATAGGCTAATTAGAGTCACTACAGGCAGTTTGAGTGGTGAATACACTTTAAAAAAAATTAGTTTGCTAGCGCTATTGAATTTGCAATAAGTGGAGTCAGCATCTGAAATAGTTCACTATTTCACATAATGGCATTTTATTTAGTACTCTAGAGTGTGTTAAATGGCTCCCTCGAGCATTAAAGGCATCACTCCATTTTCCAGGACCTGCGCGAAGTCTGGCTCAATTATCCTCTCCACCCGCTCCAAGTAAGTGTGACCTCCCTGTCTCCAGTGAGCTTTATAACTCTGGGTATTCGTGGTACTTGAGTTGCCTTTTTTTCCCTCCTGCTTTTATCCTTTGATTCCCTCAGCGGCATGATGACTTGAAGCTTGGGTGTCAGAACTGGAAGGCTTTGGAACAAATAGTAAAATGAACCCATGCATTGCATTTAGGTGGTCTGGCGTGGGGTGGGGAAGCACTGGGAGTCGTCTTCCCTCACAAGGCAGGAACAACTACCCGTGTGGTTGTGGTTGGGTCTCCCCTCTCCCCACAAAAGTGAGATTCAAAACGTAGTATGTTGGCTCCAGTATATCTACATGGCTGCTATTAGAGAGAAAATAATATTGAAGCAAGCCTGGGCTTATTACAAAGTAGAACAAATACTAAATTAACATTCTAAATTATAACCTAATTTGGAGCTTAGAAATTGAAGACTTTGACTCAGATTGCCTAAAACATTGTAAATTAAAATTTTAGTACAGTTGCGATGGCTTTCTGCTCAAGATTTTGGAATTTAAAAGATCTACACATGGTGACACCCTTTTCCCTGATTGGTTTAAAAATTCTTGCTATTCTTTGTTTTTATTTCTATTTTACTTTGGAGATATACATATGTGCATATATGTATACATGTAAATTCATATATACATATTTTTATATATACACATGTATATGTATATTATATATAATAAGAATAATCACTAGTTGCTGAATTCTCTCATAAGAGGCTTTACAGTAATGGCATTAATTCAGAGTACTTTAGAAATATTTTATTAATATGAAATTGCCCAAAGTTGTTGAAAATGTACATTTTAATTATACTTTTCATATTTGCTTTCCTCCAGTTGTTAAAGGCTCATTGTTATGTGGAGCCTGCCTAGTGGTATAATAATCTCCAATAGAAACTGAATCCAATTTTACTGATGCTCGTTTGCCAAAATAGCTTGGTCCCTGGAAGACATGCAGTGGTCCAGGTGCTCAAATGCAGTGGTTTTCAGAGGGCTGTCCCCAGACCTGCAGCATCTCTGTCATCTGAGAACTTATTAGCAAGGCAAATTCTCTGTCCTTACTCCAGACATACTGAATCAGAAACTCCTGGGGTAGAGCCTGGCCGTCTGCATTTCACAAGCCCTGCAAGGGTGGTGATGAATGCTGAGGTTTGAGAACCACTGCATTACCACATGTATATTCTCTACCAGCAGTTCTTCAGCTTGCCTCTTCCTTAGAGAGTTAGTATAATGCTTGGGATTTTGAACTATCTGTGCACAGTACTTGGCCTTGAAATTTGATAGGAGATTGGAAAATATTATTTGAGCCTTCTTTAAATATTAGATTTGTTTGCCATTCTAAGGGATGAGAAAGAAGCTTCCGTGTTTTATCGGCATTTCAGAAATGTCTGCCCACGGGAGAAGGAATTTTACAAAACACCAGCCTAGAATTGATAATTACTCTTGTAGCCAAAAACTGCACATGATTTTTATTTATTTCTCTTTTCCTGTAGCTGCAAGAGCCAAATACTGATCGACAACTTATTGAAACTTCTCCAGTTCTACAGAAACTTACTGAGTTTGAAGAAGCAATTGGAGTAATTTTTACTCATGTTCGACTTCTGGCAAGAGCCTTCACGCTGAGAACTGTGGGATTTAACCACCTGACCCTGTGAGTTAGAAGTGCTTGTGTAGTCCCAACGTGACCAGTTAGACAGGCAGCCCCACGCCTTGCTGTGTGCCCTTCAAAGGAATTGGGATTTCACGCAAATTTCCGAGAAAGTCACATCGTGAGATGGATGAGCAACCAGACAGTGGTGTGGACAGGGGATATGCCCCAATCCAGTATTTTTGGTCTCATTGTCAGGCATCTTATTTCTTCATAAATTATAAGAGAGTGTGAAGGAAGTAAAACCTTTTTCTGGAAAGGGGCAGACAGTAAATATTTTAGGCTTTCTAGATCATCTGATCTCTGTTGCAGTGACTTGACTCTGCCACAGTAGAATAAAAGCAGCCGTAGAAAAAATGTCAATGAATGAACATGGCTGAGTCCAGTTAAACTTTATTTACGAAAACAGGCTGTGGGCTGACTTTGCCCTCTAACCCCTGCTCTGGATGAGTGATTTGAAGATGAGCTAGTGAAATAAATAAGAAAGCAACCCAAATGTTATTTCTTTGTAGGTTGTTTTTATTCAGTTTTTGGCTTCCCTCCTACAAATCAAATATTCACAACTCTCTTTAAACTGTAAAGATTAAAGATTCTCGTCATGGATTTTTTTGGTTTCCTTAAGCTGAATTCCAGATTTGAATAATGGAGTGTATATTTCCATAAGGAGGTAACAGTTTAGGAAAGAAAATTCTTGGGCCTTTTTGCTTTGTTTGGTCTCTATAGAGATTGTCTGTGCAAGATTATCGTCTGTACTATGCTTTATTTTTCTAACTTTTGCTTCTCAGTTGCTACCAGGCATTATTTACCAGTCTTTATTTTAGCTTTTGTTTAATCCTTAGCTAGTACCCACTTTACTCTTCTTTGAAAGTCAACCTGTATTGACTCAGATCTCTTCTCAATTGAGGGGCCTTAGGGAATTGTATTCAGTTTTGGGCCTTAAAGCAAAATGAACACATTACTTTTTTAAATCATGGCTTTTTAAAAATTTGGGGTTTTTTTTGAAATCCACAGATGCTTATTGATCTCTTTACACTGCTGTTTCTTTTTTCAGAGGCCACAATCAGAGGATGGAATTCCTAGGTGACTCCATAATGCAACTGGTAGCTACAGAGTACTTATTCATTCATTTCCCGGATCATCATGAAGGACACTTAACTGTGAGTTTGTGTTAAATCGTTCCCTACAATAAGGTTGCTGTATAATAGAGAGTGAAGATTAGAAGAGCCAGATATGTATTTATGTAATTGATGACATGGTTCTTGGGGACTTGAGCATATCATGTAGTTTTGTCCATTTCATTATGCAAATTGTGTACAAAGCAATATACAATAAGAGCTCATTTTATACTCCTTCATTTAATGATTACCTACTCTGTGCAAGATGTTAAGCTAGGCTTCACTGGGGGAGCAAATATTCGTTGATGTCTAGTCTATCTGTAATGAGTATAAAAACTATTAGAAGAGATTAAAAATGTAAGTAAATAACTACAAATTCTCTCTCTCTCTTTGTGTATGTATATATGTATGTATGGTGTATGTGTGTGTGTATACACATACATTTACACTATAAAAAGTATAAGTCAGTAATTATAACTAGATACAAGGGCAAACCATGTTAAATATTATAAAGAGGAGTAGGTAAACTGCTACAATTGTGCTGTTTAGGAAAAAGTAAGATTTCTTTTAGCTGTGAAATTCCAAGAAGGTTTCATGGATATGATGATTTTGGAGCCTTTAAAGGTGGGTAGGACGTGGCCATTGGGTGTTAGTGGGAAGACACTTCTATGCAAAGACATTCCACACATTGGGACTCAAAACAAGGGCACAGTATGAAAAATCAGAAGCTTTGAAAGGCAGTAGAGACTCAGTTGGGCCAGACCACGGTGGAGTTGAAAGAGACTTATAGAGGCAAGTTTTGCTTTATGAACAAAGTGGAATGATCCTCATTCTTCTCACTTCTGTTTCATTTTATAAAACTTTATTGAGCTTTTTTATTTGCTGTGTACTGTTTTTACTCTGTGAAATTGATCAATAGTATGACTGGAATGGTGAACAAAACATATCTGGAAGCCAGTCATGATGATCTCTCAAGCCACAAGGAATGACCTTTGAGAAGTCCCTCTAGAATTGGGCATTGAGAAAGCAAATATTTTATTGGGCGAAGAAAAATGATAGTACACTATAAGATATTTTGTTAGCTCAGACTTTCTTCATTATTATTAAAGCAGATTAGTCTTTCGACTTTGCATCTCTACAGTTTTTATCTGTGTTTTGCTTTGAATAGAGTTGGATCTTATCTCTGCAACTGTGAAGCCTGGAAATGGTTTATGTGAGACACAAATATTGGAATTAGGGAGAATATGGTGATTTAGCTATGTTTAGATGTAATTTTTCAGTGGAATTTCTAAGCCCAACAAAATATGGTCCTTCCATTCACTCACTCAGTGAATATTGATTGTGTTCCTGCTATGTCCCATGTATCATTATAAGTGTTCAGAAATCAGCAGTACTCTTCAATTTTAACTTTGGTTGTAAATTAACAGTTTGATTACCACTTAAAGTTGACTGCTTTGGGATGGACTTGAAAATGTTTTCTTCTTGAATTAATGTTAAATTCTTAAGAACATATGAGCATTTACCAGAAATAAACTAATCTCTACTATCTTGCTCCATGTTAGGGAAACAGTAAATGCTCGTGCAGTATCTTCCATTGGGGAATAGACTCTGTAGCTGTCAAATGGCCGTATCTCAGACCAACTAGATACTCTGATGGCTAAACGGCTTGAAATAGAAATTCATTTTATGGCCATATAGAGGCTGCTGTTGAAAATGCGTGACTTAAATACACACATTTACCCCTGTATTCTCACAAAATTAATTGTGAATTCTAGGATTTTGTGGACGTAGGTGTTATAGATCAACAGGTTTACTGTTTCCCATCTTGGTCACTGCTTACGTGCCCACCCCACCCTCAGCATTGAATAGGTAATGAAACCAAAGCTCAGAAAAGCAGGAGTCTTGCCCAAGGTCTAGATGAAGGTAAAACCAAGACTATGTTAGAGACTTCAGTTTTGTGTTCTTTCCAAAATCATTTCAGTGCCATAACTGTAGTTTTATCCAAAATGTTCATCAACCTTGCTGTCTTAAAATTAGAGAATTTTGAATAGCTTATTAGAAAGATGTTAACAAATGACAAAATTATAATATGATGGTTTTATTAACTATATTCACTGAGAGCTTTCTTAGAAATCAATAGGACCAATAGATCTGCTGGCAAAACAAAGATTATTGGTCATCAGTTAAATACATATTTTAAAAGATATTAACTATTATCAACATTAACATGATCGCTTCCCTCCTTCCTTGAAATACCATCTTCCATTGGCTTCTGTCACCCTGCACTTTCCTGGTTTTCCTCTCACCCCTTTAGCTACTCTTTCAGCTGATGAATATTCCAGTATCCAAAAGACCACTCCTAGACTGTCTTCTCTTCTTAGGAGATCTCTCCTTAGCACACTTTTCCATGTATATCATGAGTTTCACTCTATAGGTAGATGACTTCCAAACAGATCTCTTTAGTCCCTTTTTTTTTGAGCTCCAGTCACAGCTGCATTTTCAGCATCTCCACATGTCCAAGACTGAATTTATAGTCGTCTCCTACCTGGGTCCTCTTCTAGTATTCCCTGAGTAATTGAGTGGCAACATCACCCATCCAGTGTTGCAAGTCAGAAACCTGGGAGTCATCTTTGATTCCTCCCTCTACTGCCTTTCCCTATATTCCAGATCATTCACAAGTCCTGACAATGTTTCTTCCTGAGTAACCACCTTGTCTCCATCACCCAAATCCTCTCTACCAACCTCTGTCACCTGGACCACTGCAGTAGTTTCTGCACGTCAAAATGTTACAGGGATGCCTGACTACGAGACCCAGTTAGAAGGGGTGGCATTTATTAAACTGCAAAGGATGGGACTCTTGAGGTTGTATTTATACAAAGCACTGGGCAATGCACCACACTCACTTTCCCCCTGAGATGTATGCTGCTATTTGAAAAGCTGACCTTTGCCATTCCTGTGGACTTTCTTGTACTCTCCCGTGATGGACGTGGTCTCAGGCAGAAATCCTTCAGGAGGCCCAGGTTTCAGGCCTGTTGGACAGTGTTGCACCTTCTTACACTGCTCTTCCTGTGTCAACTCTGGTCCCATCCAATCCATTTTATATGTTGGCATCCAGTGGATATTTTTCACAGCGACTCCCCTGTGACCACACTAGCCATTCCTCTTCAGTCCACTCGGTTGTTCTCTTGCTTCCCCAGCCTCTTAAAATTGGAGCGCCCCAGTTCTCAGACCTCTTCTCTGTTCTTTCAACTTGCTCTCCGTGAGTGGTCTCATGGCTTTGAAAACATCTGTCCATTACTTCCTAATTTATGTCTTTAGCCTTTACTTCTCCCCCTAACTGCAGACTCTTATATCTATGCCTCTAAAGATATACTTGAATACCTAGATACATAGATATACTGAAATTCCTAGTTGGATTTCTGTTAGGCATCTCAAACCTAACTTGTCTAAAACAAAAATGATCTTCACCCTAAAACCTGCTTTTCTGTAGGTGTTTTCCGTATCATCGAGGATCATTCCATTCTTCTAGTTGCTCAGGCTAAAAACCTTGGAGTCATCCTTTACTCTTGCCTTTCTCTCATGCTACACTTCCTAGCCGTTACCTTAAAAGTTTTCACCAGCTCCACTGTAGTCACCCTGGTCTGGACCACTGTAATCTTTCTCCTAAATTACAACCCTAGCCTTCCAACTGGTCCATCCCCGTACCCCTCAGTCTATGTTCAGCACATCTAGAGGGATCTTTTTTTTTTCCCCTTAGGAAGATTCACCCTGAGCTGACAATTTTTGCCAATCCTCCTCTTTTCTTTTTTTACTTGAGGAAGATTAGCCCTGAGCTAACATCCCTGTCAGTCTTCCTCTATTTTTGTGTACACGGGACACCTCCACAGCTTGGCTGGTGAGTGGAGCAGGTCCGTGGCTGGGATCCAAACCCACAAACCCAGGCCGCCGACGTGGAGTGTGTGGAATTTTAACCACTTGGCCATAAGTCTGGCCCTAGAGGGATCATTTTTAAAAGGAAGTCAGATTACAACCCTCTTCTCTGCAAAACCTCCAAAGATTTCCCATCTTAATGGTAAAAGACAATGTTGTTACCTACAAGACCCTGTATGACCTGCCTGCCTGCTGCTGTCTCTGACTCTTCACGTTGGCCTCTGTGTGATTCCCACAGGACACTAAGTAAGCCTTTACCTCAGGGCCTTTGCACATGCTATGGCCAAATCCCTCACCTCCTTCCAGTCTCTGTTCAAATGTCATCTTATCAGTGATGGCTTCTTTAACCCATCCTGCTTAAATAGCAGCCTCTTCCCCTTGTTCCTAGCCCCGCTCCCCGAGCCTGGGACCTCATCTCGATTTACTCCTTTCTTCTTCTCCTTAGCATATTCTATGTATTTTACTTATTTAATGTCAGTCTGCTCTCATCAGAGTGTAAACTCCATGAGGGCAAGGGTTTTCATCTGTTTTCTTCATTCCTAATTTCGTGGGCCCTTGGAGAGTTCCTGACATATGAGTGCTCAGCAAATATACTTTGAATGAGTGATCGTCACATCCCAGTCTAATGTTCCTCCGTTGTCTTTGGATAGTGACTGAAGAACAAGCAAGGCCCTGGGTGCTCTGGCCTGCCCACCTGCCCAACCTCATGTCCTATATTCTTTTCACTCTGCACCTCTACACTGGCCTGCTTTGTCTTCCTCCAAGGCCCCTCCTGCCCCCGGACTTTGTACATGCTGTTCTACCTGGAGACCATCTGCTACCTGCACTTATTCTCCTGTGCTTGGTATCGCCTACTTTGCTGTTAGGTGTCAGCTCTGGCATGACTTCTGGATGCAGGGGAAACTCCCTGGTGACCCCCCCCATCAAAATTCCGTGTTCTTTTCCTTCCTGGCACTTATTTCAGTTTGCGTATCCACTAGCCTCGTTTTTATTTATCACTGTATGCCCAGCAGCGCCTGGCGTATGATAGGCTCTCAATACGTATTTGATAAATAAATAAAAGAATGAGAGTTTTGCAGGTGGCTAAGTCGTGTACAGAGGGAAGAGGAAGTGGCACTGGAGGGAAGTGGCACGTTGTGTTATGTATAAGGATAGAGGGTGAACATTTATTTATGAATGTCTAAAGATTAAAATTAATTTAAAATCTGTGGACGATTGCTTATTGCAGTTGCATTGAGGGGGATGACAATTACACATTATTGTGATTAAAGAACACACAACTGCAGTAATTCACACTAGAAGGCATTAGTTAGCTTTGAGTCATTCCCTTCCACACTTGTTTTACAGAGAATAAGGACAGTTGAGCAAATGAAATTGTGGTTTTCAGGTTTTGAATGCTGATGGGGAAAAATATAGTGTTCTATAAGTTGGGTATTCAGAAAGCCTGCTTGGAAGGGAACGTCAGGCTTACTGAATTGTTCTAGGATGACTGACTTTGAATTGGGCTGTAGAGGGAAGAGATTCTATTTCATAGACTAAAGCTTTTGTTTTTTAGGAAAGAACCCACCCTGTAGGGTCAGGGTCAATAGCGAGAGAGTCTCAAAGAGCATTTGCTCAGACCAGAATGCCTATCTTGTCACACTTGCAAGTTTTAACACTTGCATGTGAATTTTCTCCTCTTTATTACTCTCTCTTAGCCTATGTGCTACCGAGCTCAAATGATTGCTAATGCCCCTGCCTGCTATGTGCAAGGCACCGTGCAGGCACTACCAGGATGAACTTGCAGACATTTTTGTTTGTTTTTAGAGGAATGATTTGGGATAATGAGAAATTCAGAAAGGGTTACAAATAGAAAGTTTGAGAACCAGTGATCTAGTCCCTCCCTGCGGCTTCCAGACAGCGCTAAGCATGAATCATTCAGACAACAGAATCTTAGCTAAAAGATCTCTTTGAGAGGATAGATTCCACAGCCTCCTGGTTGACAATTTCTCCGTCATTGACATAATTTGGCTCTTTATATCTGACCTGCATTCTGCCTGCTAGCATTTGTGTACCTTTTCCTTAGTTGTCATGGGGAATGGAGGCCATATGGCTACCACTCTTGGTATAATAGACCTGTGTGGCACATCACTGTCATTTTTAGTAGTATATTCTGCTTTCACCCATGCTCTTATATTAAAGTCCTCACAATAATCAATCACAGTCTACTTCTCTTACACTAGATGGCTCTCTTAGGTAGCTCGTACCCCACAGCTGTGGTTCCTCTTTAGGATTAAGAGTGAATAGAGGAGTTACAGGAATGACAATATGTTTCTTTGTTTTAAACTAATAAACCTTTTTCTTAATAAAATTTAAGTTTAAATTAATTATAAAAGGCTGCTGTGCTGAGATAATAGAAAACATCCTGGATTCTCAAAATCAGAATTTGAGATTTGTGTTATTGATGTTGGTCCCTGCCATTGCATCAGGAGCTCCGCAGCCCTTTTCTCAGCTTTACAGAGAGCCCTAACTACTGCTTTCTTCACTTTTTCTGGGAATTTCCAATTAAATTTTGTCTTTTTGGGGGGGTTAAAAAAAGTTGTTAAGGACAGCTTAGCACTTGGTAAAATGAAGAGCTGTGAGGACAGTGGGTGAACAGGTATCCAGAACATTTGCATTGAAAACAAATCCAGAGGAATTCCTAGACCTTTCTGTAAGTAACTCTTTCCCTGTAACTGAGGAGCAAGCATATCTTCCCTAATAATGAGGATGCTGTTGTGGATAACAAGAGCAGCTACGATTTCTGGTGTGTTTATTCTGTGCCAGTCATTGTACTTCGATTATATATTCATTTACTCTAATTCTCATTACAACCCTGTGAGGTAGGTCCTACTTTCTCCATTATATAGATGAAGAAACTGAGCTTCCGAGAGATTTAGTGACTTATACAAGGTCACTTTGCCAGGAAGTGGAAGGGCCCCAATTTGAACCTGGGCAGCTTGGTGTCAAATCTTTTGCTTTTTACCACTGCATCTAACATAAGGCATTGTTGGCAAAACTGTCTAGTAACTATGTCATGCTCAAGTGGGTGTTTAATGTTCGTTTTCTAGATGTCTACTAAAAAATAAGAAGCAAGTATTTCCTCTTTGTAAAAAAATAATTTATAGCATCAACATCTGTAGGCTTTCCAAACTCATACCTTGCCCCATTCAAATCTATCCACCAAAATGATCTTTCTAGAATCAAAAAATTACCTTGCCATTGCTCCCACTTGACACATTTTGGGATTCCTCCTCCCGTACAGGAAGGTACAGACTTCTTTACAACACCTGCAAGAATCTCTGCCCAGAGGTGGCCAGCCTCACCTGCATCAGCTTCCCCCCTCGGCTGTCACTTCTCCTCCAGTTTCACCTAGTAGTCATCTTGCTGTGTCATGGCCTCTTGCTTTTGCCAGAGCTGTTCCTTCTTCCTGGAAAACCCTTTCCCACTGTCTTAGTCCATTCAGGCTGCTATAACAAAATGCTACTGCCTGGGTAGCTTAGCTACAGCAGAAATGCTCACAGTTCTGGAGGATAGAAGTCCAAGATCAGGGTGCCAGTATGGTCAGGTGAGGATCCTCTTCCAAGTCACAGACTTCTCATTCCCTCATGTCGTGAAAGAGATGAGGGCTCTTTCTGGAGCCTCTGTTATAAGGCCACTAGTCTCCTTTATGAGTATTCCACTGTCATGACCTCATCACCTCCCAAAGGCCCCACCTCCCAGCACCATCAGTTAGAGTTCAGGATTTCAACATATGAACTTGGGGGACATAAACATTCAGACCATAGCACCCACCCTTCTTCCACTGGCTGCCTCATTCTTTTTCAGTTCTGACTCTACGTTCATCAAAATCCACCTACATGAATTTTTAATTTTTTAATTTTTAATTTTTTTGGTGAGGAAGATTAGCCCTGAGCTAACATCCACCACCAATCCTCCTCTTTTTTGCTGAGGAAGATTGGCCCTGAGCTAACATCTGTGCCCTTCTTCCTCTATTTTATATGTGAGATGCCTACCATAGCATGGCTTGATGAATGGTGTGTAGGTCCGTACCCGGGATCTGAACCAGGGAACCCAGCGCTGCCGAAGCGGAGCGCACAAGCTTAACTGCTATGCCACCAGGCTGGCCCCTGAAGTTTTCTTTTAATGCAATGTATGAGTTATGTCCTCAGAAATTCTAATTACTTGGTTCTTGGAAGAGGCTTAGACACCAGTATCTCAGAAGCACCTTATGATTCTGATATTCCATCCAGGTCACCGACCCTCTGAAATGTCTTTACTCAGAGGTCAGCTTCTCCAGGAGGCCCTTTTGGAAAGCTAGGATGGAGAGGAGCACCTGCTCGCACCGTGGCCTCTGTGCTGTCACTGCAGCTACCGCAGTGTGTGGTGATGGCCAGTGTGTGTGTTTGCGGCTGCCTTTGGAGATTAGCAGCTTACAGAGGGCAGCAATGGGATATTGATCATCTCAGGATCTAGGGCTCCCAGCACAGGACCTGGCATAGAATTGGCCTCCACCCCTGTTGCATTGAGCTGCCATACCTTCAGGGGGGTTTCTGCCTTGTGATCCCCTGTTGATCCCACACGTTGGCAAACAGCATGATTCATTCTGAAGCAGAGTTCAGCAAAGGCCAAGGATAGAAACTGTCATTTAAAGAATTGCCATTTGGACTTTCTTGTTTAGGTAAAGAGCAAGGTCTTAACTCTTTTCAACTAATCTTCTAAATTTAAACTGACTCTAAAAATATGGATGATTTATAGCTTCCTTCCCCCCCACTGATTTTTGGTGCAGGCTCTGAGTTTTTGGCAAGAACTTTTAAAGATCTTACTTTCTGCTGGCCACCCTGCTGCTTTTAAGACCAGTCAGGGCATATCTTAAATAAAGCTAGAAGCATTTATGTTTCCTTCCTCCCTATTTTCCTCCTTCCCTGTGAGGCAGCATTACTGCACAACATTGAATGAGGAGCCCTGACTGGAAGGCAGCAGCTGGGCCCAGGAACCAGTGATGTATCATAGTTTGTGTGGGCTCATGTGTGCCTCAGGCTTGTTGGTTCTGAGGCATGAAAACTCCATATTTGCAGCCTAAATTAGAGTTTTTTCCTCTCACCAAAAGCGTGTATTGAGAGAGAACCAAACTTTCTCAGCATAGCCATATTCCCAAAATAGCCCCCCTATTTCCCCATGGCCTCTACTTTGAGAACCACCCCCTCATTAGAAATCCAAACCAAAAAGATAACTTCCTTCCAGCTCAATTACTCTGTAATTCCAAGATTCCCTGCTGATGGACTCCCTATTGGTTGGATCTTCTATTAACGTTATAGGCCTGTTTAATTTTGAGTTTCTCCACGGATATTAATTTTAATGAAATGCTTACTATATTCAAGAAAAGATAGAGTTGGAGGAAATAGGAGGAGGAAGGGAGCAGACAGACAAGCAGAGACAAAGAATAGTAGGTCTGTAACTCAACAGCAAGCATGGCTTATGAAGATCAAGTTGTATTTCTGCTTCATGAATCATTGTCAGACAAATTAAGAACATATTGTTTCTTATTTATCTGTTGTCAAGGATGCAATCTCAGGCATTGAGAATAAATCTTGATTTTCATAAGCTCAGTTGACACTATGGAGCCACAGAGCATAAAACTTGCATCTAATAAACAAAGTGCGATGTGGAACGGCTTGGGGTGTAATACCAGCACAACTTACAACTGCTTCCTGCTCCTGGGCCCTGATGGCAGAGATAGTCCTTAGCAGGAAGGATTTTTAATAGACCAAGAATTTGTTATACAGTAGTCCCCTCTTATCCATGTGAGATGTGTTCCAGGATTCCCAGTGGTTGCCTGAAACTGTGGACAGTACTGAACCCTATATATACTATGTTTTTTCCTAACATACATACCTATGATATAATTTAATTTATAAAATAGGCCCAGTAAGAGATTGACAATAACTAATAATAAAATAGAACAATTATAAAATATACTATAACAAAAGTTACCATAGATCTTAGCAACCTCGGCATACAGTTATTTTTCTTATCGAGAACTTTTACCTTTTCACTTAAGAGAAGCACTTTACAGCTTCTCTTTGGCATATCCAAATTGCCAGCTTTGGTCCTCTTGCACTTGAGGGACATTATTAAGTAAAACACAGGCACTGTGATACTGTGACAGTGAGCTGATAACCCAGACGGCTACTAAGTGACTAACAGGTGGGTGGCATATACAGCATGGATGCACGCTAGACAGAGGGATGATTCACACCCTGGGCAGGGATGGGGCGGGATGGCCCGAGACGGCTCGAGATTCATCATGCTAGTCAGAATGATGCACAATTTAAAACTTAGGAATTGTTTATTTCTGGAATTTTACATTTAATATTTTCTGACCACAGTTGACCAGGGGTAACTGAAACAGTGGAAAGTGAAACCGTGGATAAGGGGGGGACTATTGTATCTGCTATAAGAAACTTTCTAGTTTTAGGTGCCTTTTTCCCCCAAATCTTAGAGACTGGGGATAATTACTTTCAGTTTTTGTTTGGTGAGTTCCCATCTTTGTGTCTACCCTCAGCCTCCCTCCCCACCTTTCCCCTAGTGAGTGGACTTTGAAAAAGTATAACTCAGGATACGTAGTATAAATCTTTAGAATAATAATAAAAGTAAAAATGTTAATAAATAATTTAAATATTTTATATAATACCAAAATATCACTTCCTGAAGTCCTATAATATCAGAATTAGCGTGAATGCCATGAAACTTGAAGCTTATTTTAGACTTTTAAAAAATGCTCTTTTAAAACTCATATACAGTGACAGAAAGCAGGTTGAGTTTGCCTGGTGCGAGGTGGATTGGATCGATTGCAGAGGTGCACAGAGAACTTTTTTGGGGTGATGGAAATGTAGAAGGTTGTGAAAACTCATCTAACTATACTTAAAATGGGTGCATTTTATTGTATGTAAATTATACTTCAATAAAGTTAATTTTTAAAAATTTTAATGCTCCTTCATTTTTAGTATCATTAAACTTAATGGAAGCCATGACCTTTAATCATGGTACAGCATGCCCCCAACACTGCTCGCTGCTACTAAACAGCTAAATGAACTATTTAAATGTCAGGTCAGATCCAGGAGCAGAGTAAGTTATTAAGGAAGCTAGAAGCATATGGAGTTTGGAGTTTGTCACTGCTGCCTGGTGATAGTGGTTGAGGACTTAAGCCATCACTTATGTTGGTCTCCCTGTCAGTGAGATGGTCTCAGACTGGTTAGGCCCAACACAGGAGCAAGAGACCAAAAATGAAATGGTTTCTAAACATATCTCAATTCCTTTTGGCCAGTTGTTGCGAAGCTCTTTGGTGAATAACAGAACTCAAGCCAAGGTAGCGGAGGAGCTGGGCATGCAGGAATACGCCATCACCAACGACAAGACCAAGAGGCCCGTGGCCCTGAGGACCAAGACCTTGGCAGACCTTTTGGAATGTGAGTGCTACGAAGTGTAGCTTTTCTCTTAACCTGCAGATTCAAAGTTTAAATCAAATGAACCAACATTTATCCTTCTTCTTACTATTATCTTCTGACTACAGAAACCTCTGTTCTATTTTTAGTTTTATTTATGCTTTCCTCCAAAGATTGTTTGAAGGAGAATAATTTGGAATTAAGACATGTGAATAAGGAATTTTATGGTCAATCCGTGTTCAGTGGTGTCGTACCCCCACCCACCCTGTGTCAGTACCACTCCATCCTAACACTCAGCCATCACGTCCCTCTGTGTGAAACAGTAACAAAACATGAATATTGGTAATAGTGAATCGTAGCACTTTTTTGCCACTCAGCATCCTTTATATAGGGGCATAGAAGAAAGAAGGATAATTTATTCACTAATTACTAAAACTATTATCCATTGTTTTGAATGAGCTCAAAGCTCTATGGACAAATATCATCTTCTGCAGTTTCTGATACGGTCTTGTAGCATTATAAATAATCCTATTATAGCTAACTAAAGGATTATATATGTAATTTTATTGTTTCTGATACTACTTCAAAATAAGTGGGCCATTCACTGGGCCTTGGAACTTGATTTTAATGCTATAGTTTTGTTGGGGTTTTTTTTTGCTGAGGAAGATTCACTGTGAGCTAGCATCTGTTGCCAGTCTTCCTCTATTTTGTATGTAGGTTGCCACTTCAGCATGGCTGACAAGTGGTGTAGGTCCACGCCTGGGATCTAAACCTGTGAACTTGGGCCACCAAAGTGGAGTGTGCTGAACTTAATCATTATGCCACAAGGCCAGCGCCATGTTATGGTATTTTTGACCATTGGAATTATGTACAAATGTTAAAGTCTACCATGTAAAACCAGCTCATTTACAAAGTGCAAAGGCAACCTGACTAGGGAACTTAAAGGACTACTTTTTCAATTAAGGAAAAGAAATTTAAAGATTAAAATTACAAAAAAATTAAGTTGACTGGTCGATCTCACTGCCATTTTTTTGTTTTTAGCTCAATGAAAGCTATTTTTATTCCTACTTTAAATTCACCATTTGTTTACTTGGTTAAGATACCTTTTAATGAAGTCACCTTTGGGATCACCATTTATTAATGCACAGTTGGATATATTGTTATATTGTCATGAAGCCCAGTATTAAATTTTTCTCTATTTGGGCAGATTGAATCTATAAATTGTCCCATTTCTGTTTATGTATGTAACACAGCCCCTCGTTAAGTGGGTGATCTCAAGATTGGTGTTGAGAATGGCCGGTGCCAAGGATGTGCTCATTCTGATGTCATATCTGATCTTGAAGCTTTATTTTGATTTATTTGACGTTATAGCATGGTTGGGTTCCCGGATATTGTTCTTTCTCTGTGATATAACAGCATTTTGTGTATCATTTTAACTAACTGTTCACTTAGTCCTTAGTTAACCATAACTTGGTCTTTGTACTCTATGATTTTGTGTCTTAATCACACATGTAAATTGCCGCTTCTAATATTAGTGATAAAGAGTAGATTTTCTTGGAAGAAAGATGAAATGGTAACGCTAAAAAAATAAAGAGGACTTGGAAGTTGAAAACCTTATTAAGATGTTTCTTTAAAGTCTTGATCTCTTTCTGGTAAATGACAGCACATTGTGGTTTATTTTTAAATGTTCTTTTTCAGCATTTATTGCAGCGCTGTACATTGATAAGGATTTGGAATATGTTCATACTTTCATGAATGTTTGTTTCTTTCCACGATTAAAAGTAAGCCTATATAAAATTTAAATTGGTTGTATGCTTTATGCTTGGTGATTCCAGAACACATTACTAAATACTTTTTTGCGACCTGCTGCAGGAGTTCATTTTGAATCAGGACTGGAATGACCCCAAATCCCAGCTTCAGCAGTGTTGCTTGACACTCAGGACAGAAGGAAAAGAGCCAGACATTCCTCTGTACAAGTAAGTCCTCGCTGCCCGCAGGCCGTCGGATCCCGTGAGCTTTGAGTTGATGCTCCATGAGCCTGGAGGGAAAACTAATCCCTGTGGGGTGATGATGACAAGGGCCTTGGATTGAGAGGTCTTAATTCTGCCTCTGGGCCCAACACTGAAGCTCTTTGGGCCTTGAAGTATATTAGCTCTAAGTAAGCGAGTCACACTCGATTATCATGCTTCCTCCCAGCTCTAAGATGCCCTGTGAACTACTAGGAAGACATACGGGTAGATCAAGATAAAAAAAATTTGAATTAAATAGTTTATATACATTTTTATATTAGTCTTCTTATTTCTTGTCACCTCTGCTGGGCTGTGCATCCAGATTAGAAGACCACGTATGCTTATTTGTAACACTGTTTGGAAGTCTCTCCACTCCTCTTTGAAGCCCTGTTGGCCTCTGTCCCTGCGGCCTGACGGATGAGCTCACTGGCTCTCAGGCGGTCACCGTGAGAAGCAGGGCAGTTCTTCACTGCTGCTGTGTCATTCAAATAGTTGGATCTTTTCTTCTCAGAATGTGTATCTGAAGCTGCCATGTACTTTGGAATGTCTTTAGTGACAAATCTTTATCCTTTGAGTAGTAGCCAAAAGTCATTTAAAAGGAACACAGGTCGTGACACACATAACCCCAGTTCTGATGAAATAGAGTAATTATCTTCAGACATGCGTACATGTTGATTCAGAAGGTAAATTTCACAGAGGAAGTACAAAGGGAATATTATCAGAATAGCTGGGTGCCTCCCAAGGTATTGTCTGGATATGTGTTTTTAAGGATGTTTAAAAATCTAGTTTCAGGGGCTGGCCCCATGACCGAGTGGTTAAGTTCACACGCTCTGCTTCGGCAGCCCAGGGTTTCACTGGTTTGGATCCTGGGTGCGGACATGGCTCCGCTCATCAAGCTATGCTGAGGTGGCATCCCACGTGCCACAACTAGAAGGACCCACAACTAAAAAGAATATAGAACTATCTACTGGGGGGCTTTGTGGAGAAAAAGGAAAAATAAAAAACCTTTAAAAAAACTAGTTTCAATCCTGATTTACCCCTCGTCTGTGTGCACACTTCATTGCAAGCACACACATTTGTGTGAGTGTCCATGTGGAATAAAAGCCCCCCTCCTGTGGACTTTCTCAAACTTCAAAATCCTTAAGGAAATACACCCGAGTGGCAGCCAGGAATTTTAAATCCTTTTTAATGTTTTTATTTAATAGTCACAACACGTTATAGGCTTTTTTGCTACAAGAAAAACCGAGGCCAAGAGAAGGTTGAGTCACCCCGTAGCAAGCCGCTGTAAATTGTCCCAAGAAGCTGTCACTTGCTAAACAATGTTTCCTTTATTTATCGGTTAAAAAAACCCCAAATGTTTAGAAATAGCACTTTAATATGTGCCTAATAAGCATAATGAATATCCAAACTGGATTACATGAAAGGCTCAAAGTATTTCCTCATCAAAGTGATAATTAAGGTTCAATAAAGAAAGCGAGGAGGATAAACTTCTCATGGGGCAGGCATGATTACTATAATAAGTGCTACCTCAAGGAAGCCATCCGTGCAATTTCATGCCCCAGAGTTTATAAACACAAAGGAAATGACTGCTCCCTTCTCATAAATCCCCCAAATGAAAGCACACGAGGAGCTTGTTCTTTTTTATCAAGATGATGGGGTGGTTTTACATAGTTTTTTCAAGATTACTGTGTTCATTCCATTATCTTGTTGGCTACTTTTAATTTCCCTTTTCCATGAAGTTATCAGTTTTACCACGTTTGAAATCTGCACCATGTCCTTAAAACCCAGAGTACCTGGAGCTTTGTTTTTTGGCAGTTGTGCTGTGTACTTGGCATTGTAGCGTGCCTCTGAAATGATCTCAGATGTTTCAGAAATTAAATATGTTTTCTGATCTTTTAGATAAGATACCAGACATTAGAAAGAGTCCATAAAGGGTGTGAAACCATTGAGATGTATTACCCAAATATGTATTACTTTTAGCTGTGATTACCACAAAACAATGAACAGACTGAAATGGTTAACTTTTCTCTGATAAAAGTTTGTTAATTTTGTGACATTTGGAATATACACACTTTGAAATTGTTTAAAAATATTTTATACTTCACTGTTAGCCTTCAGATACTATTTATAATACTTTGGGGAAAAATATATAAAAGTCCAGTGAAGGATTTTAAAAACTTCCTACTTCCAAAGCTCTCTCTGTCAGGTTAGCACATCCAAAACTTGCTCCTTTAATTTTCTTGTTATTGTCACCTTCCTCTCTCCAGGCAATAAGTACATGGGTTTTTTCTGGAGAGATATATTTGCAGTACCAATTAAATAACACTTTGCCATCATTACTGTTCTTTCCTTCCCCTTTCAGGACCCTGCAAACGGTGGGGCCATCCCATGCTAGAACCTACACTGTGGCTGTTTACTTCAAGGGAGAAAGAATTGGCTGTGGGAAAGGACCAAGGTACGAGGAGGTGGTACTTTCTCTTTCTTCGAATGAAATCCTGAGTGTCTGAGAAGTCCCTACTCGATATTTCCCAGTCTGCAGTCCAGCCTTTGTAACTTAGAGTATGGCGTGTTTGAGAGTAGTAGCAAGTGAATCCCAAGGATTAATGTCCTCACCACGCCCAGCCCCAAACTTGAGAATGGGCGTTGGACAGTGGGAATGCCATTGCCTAAGGGGCTTTGGCCACCGTGAGAAAACCATATTACCTGGTGCACAGGTAAGGTCTGTCCAGTTTTAGTTACCTGACGGAGGAGCCAGTGTTGCTGCAAGCATTTTCTGAGCCTCCTCGTGCATGACACAGCCATTAGACATTTAATCTGTCATTGCTGCTCTCTTGAGCTTTGTGGAAATGTTCACATCTTCAGGTAAAAAGAATTACGTATGTTATCACCTTTCTTTGAACCCTTTAGTCTATATCTTAAACTGAGAAATGATTTCAAATCTGTCTATACGTATATTTTTTTACTTTTTGCCTCTTAAACTTTACACTGAGGATGTTCAAATTTAAGTAAGAAAGACTTCAGACAATATAAATGGAAGGCATTTTATTGCAGTATTAAAAGTGTGCAACAAATAACTTAAAGAGGCTTTGTGCAAATAAATGACGTTTCTGCATGCCCTTGTGTCTGTTCGTATCTGTGCAATTCAGTATGTGACAGTAGAAATAATCAGATAAAATTTTATGCACCATACATGAAAATCTGCCTGAATAATTTGTAGCCATACCTTGTGTTTTTGAAAAAAATCTTTAAATTAAAGTGTATCTTACCTTTATTTTATTTAATAGTATTCAGCAAGCGGAAATGGGAGCAGCAATGGATGCACTTGAAAAATGTAAGCCTATCTCTTTTTCTATAATTATATGTTTATAATTTAATGACCGTTTTATGGAAAGAAAATAGGGAAACAGAAAAATGGTAAGTACTGATAAAATGTGATCTTCTTTTCTTCGTAATTATTCTCCACACAGAGCGCAGTAGAATGTAAGATATGTATAAAGTGGGCTTATAATTTTTTTAAAAAGTGTTCCCGAATGCTTTTTGATTTCCAGTTTCCTTTTTTGCATAGAGTCCCACTCTCAGCCCAGGTAACCCATGTGAACAACTTAGTGTATTTCTTTCTATGTATTTCTCTATATTTCTAAAATCTTGTACATGTGAAGGTTTTTTCTCGTTGGCTTTTGGCCATTGTGTTATTGGAATGGGATATTTACATATTTGTCTGCATCTTTCTTTTCTCGCTCAGTAATACTTCATGGGCAGCCCTACAGGTCATAGTGGCTCCAAATTCATTCTTTCTTAATGGCTGCATAATATTTCCTGCTATGGATGTGCTGTATTTTATTCAGTTTTTAAATTATTGGTGGACACTGTTTCTGGTTTTTTATCACTGTCAACAATCAATGTCTAGATATTGATGCTTTTAGTTCTGTGGGATAGATTCCCAAGAGTGGGATGGCTGGGTTGAAGAAACTTCAATTACATAATTGACTAATTATGGAATTAGGGAACTGCATAGTCTTTTGTAAATCGAAGGCTTAAGTGCAAGAAATTTTTCTTTGGAGGTATATTGTGCTGCACAGCAGAACCTGTGGGCAAAACATGACAGTGCAGTTCTATTATGCTTCAAGTACCAGCTGCGTGTGGGTAAGAGCAAAGAGTGGGAAGCTCAGTCAAGAGGCCCAGGATTCTCAGCTGTGGCAGAGATTCCAGGAAAGACAAGAAGGCCAAGCGCCAAGTGGAAATCGGCAGACAGTAGCTTTCTGGGGGTGGGAGGAGGGAGGAGGAGTTAGTAGGGACAGAAGCTCGTGCTACCAGAGTCCAGTGTCCACGGAATCATCACTGAGAGTTTTAAGTTGTCTCTGTTGGGGAGTTTTTTCATCCGTTGTATATAAATGTAGAATCACATATTGAAATAAAAGTGAGATTCCATTTTCATCTATAAAATTGTTAGTAGTTATCTTTGGAGTTATTTTGTTTGCTTTCAGCCACAAAATAGTACTAGAGAGATGGCCTACTCTGAGACTGACCTCCATGTACACTTTGGTAGTGGTGAATTATTTAAATTGCTGGAAAGTCCTCAAAGAAGTTCATATTCTTTGATCCAGAGATCTCATTACTAGGAGTCAAACCAAGGGAATAATTGGAGTTATGAATTAAAGTTCACGTACCATGATAATCATGACAACTTGATTTATAATAGCCATCAGTCAGTCAATCAATCCATAATCAAACTGCATGTTTAACAGTAGGGAAATGTTTAAATAAATTATAGTATATCCCAAAGGTTGGCAAACATTTTCTGTAAAGGACCAGACACTAAATGTTTTAGGCTTTACAGCCCATACAGTCTCTGTCATAATTACTGAGCTCTGTCGTTGTAGCCCGCAGGCATGGATAGTATGCAAACGAATGGATGTCTGTGTTCCAATGAACCTTTTTTTACTAAATCAGGTAGAGGGCTGTCTTTGGCCTGCAGGCAATAGTTTACCAACCCTTGTTTTGTTCAATGTTGTAATATTTTGCAGCCATTAAAATAATATTTTTGAAGACTAATGATGTGGGAAAATGCTTATACTGGAATAAGTGAAAAAAGTGTACCTATACAAATGTCCCTATACTGTACTCTCCCAATGTCGCGGTGGGTGGAGGAATGATTTTAAGCGTTTGTGTGTCTGTGTAGTATATACACACATTTACGTTGTGTATGTATGTGTGGAAGGTAACTTACTTCATAGGAAAA
Source organism: Equus caballus (assembly GCF_041296265.1). Taxonomy (NCBI): domain Eukaryota; kingdom Metazoa; phylum Chordata; class Mammalia; order Perissodactyla; family Equidae; genus Equus; species Equus caballus. The sequence goes on from NC_091704.1 coordinate 47,559,815, forward strand.
GGCCTGTAAGGACAAAAGTTTGTCAATGGTTAGATCTGAGTGGTGGGATTTAGTTTTTTAATGCAAATTCAATTTCACAATAGAATTTATTGAGGAAGTAGGGTGCGTTTGGTAGAAACTGCTTTATAGCTAACTCTTTGGATTTGTTTGATTTATTTTTCTTCAAGTACTTACACAACTTGAAACCTTTGTTTTATACAATATATAAGGAATCAATTTAATATCATTTAGGGAATAGGATTTTATGACTATTTTGTTTCTAAAACCCAGATGTCACATTCCTCTTGTTTAAAATCAGTCACTGACTCTCAGATGTACAGGCTCTTTGCTGATTCACCACTTGCCTTTCCGATGCTTTTCCTACCACCCTGTCCCTGTGCTTTCTCCCAGCTGGGGTGAGGATGGGACACGGGATAAAAAGGAAGGAAAAGAAAATTTAGGGATCTACTGTGTATTTATAGCCACTTTTTTTTTTTTTTTTCAGCTTTTTTTTTTTCTTTTTTAAAGATTTTATTTTTTTTTCTTTTTCTCCCCAAAGCCCCCGGGTACATAGTTGTATATTCTTCGTTGTGGGTCCTCCTTCTAGTTGTGGCATATGGGACGCTGCCTCAGCGTGGTTTGATGAGCAGTGCCATGTCCGCGCCCAGGATTCGAACCAACGAAACACTGGGCCGCCTGCAGCGGAGCGCGCGAACTTAACCACTCGGCCACGGGCCAGCCCCTATATCCACTTTTATTATGCTTCAACCTTGACAAAAACAAACCTGCTTTTCCCTAAACATGCCACACTCTCCCACGTCTCTGAGTCTTTGTATTTAAATTTGAAGTGTGCCTCTTGTATATCACAGTCCCTTACCCGCTTACACAGAACAGTGTCATTTTTCCTCTGTGTTACCAGGTAACTTGTGTCGTTCTCATTCATGCATGGCTCCCTTTGTGAGGTTTGTTGTTAAAGTATCTGTCTGTTGACTGTGTGTGTAAAATGACTTTTTTTCTTGCTCCATATTTGATTTCTTACTCCATTGCTATACTTGTTAGATACCACAAATGACAACAGAATTGTAAAATTTTTAAATCTTAGTCAAGATTTCCACTGTGTCAACACTCTTGCACAGGGTCAAATATCAAATTAACCGTAGCTTAAACTATGCTGTCGAGTGACGTGTTTCCTTTAACTAAATGAAAGTGCTCTCCTTGAGTTGCTCTTGCCGATGTGGCTTTGGGCTTGTCGTGGTAAACTTCAAAAATAGAATTATCAGAAATAATGACTTAGACTGTGGCCTCCTTTTGTCCATCGGATCTTTTTTTTTGCTCTTTTCAGAAACTTTAGTTTTTGGTAAATAATGGTGTGATAATATCACTATTTGTTTGAAGTTTTTGGTTTGAGCTTTGCAAGAATATACAACTCCATTTTATTATATCCTTTAATCTCTCCTTGAAAATCACTAGTTGCTTGGAGAACTTTGTTAAAACACCTAGTTGGAAACATTCTGAAACCACATGTCTATGTTTTAACATTTCTGTATGTTTCAGTATCTTTCATGCTCAAGTTCACATCAGATATTGAAATCTAGAATCAGGGGTGCTGATCCAGACTTCCGTTGTGTTTCTGAACGATCAAAGAATAAAGAAAAAAACTGAACAATTTTTTTCTTTTGCCTTACAAAATATGACTCTGTATTTCATATGAATATATGTTTATATGTGTATATGTTCAGTTTGCATCATTCTTTGCTCTAGTGGCTATCCTTTATTAAGTATAAAATATATCTCCTCGTGTCAGATAACTTTCCCCAGATGGCCCATCAGAAGCGGTTCATTGAACGTAAATACAGACAAGAGTTAAAAGAAATGAGGTGGGAAAGAGAGCATCAAGAGAAAGAGCCAGACGAGACTGAAGACATAAAGAAATAAAGGAGAGCACGGAAGTGGTGGTGTATTTACTTGCTTCATAACTGTGACTGTTGCCCATTGAGGCCTAGCCCAGTTTTCCTACAGACAAGGAATGAAGTTTGCCCATTGAAATAAAACCCGAAGTCGAATCATCGTTGTTTCACTGATCTCATATTCTGTTTGTAGCTGGATGGTTTCTGTTACAAAGCGTTTGATTTCTCTTCTGTTTAATGGAAACCTTCACTGTAGTGGATGTGCATCTTCCCTTTTATTTTGTTCTTTAAACAATAAAATTCGAAAAGAATATTCTATGTGCAATAGGTCCTGTTTTTTCTATCTCTGAGTTTGTGACTCTAGACTTTAAGCTGACAAGTGAAAAATTCGCCTTACCAGATATTTGGGCTACGCTCTATTAACATCTGTATTTTTTGAAATCTCTGGATTATCAACTAGATTTTTCAGCTTTCATCTGAATGTTTATCATGTTCTCAGCTGCAAATACTGAATTTACTCCTCGCTAAGGAGTGAATCCTTTGTAGAAGGAATCCCTTTAATATTTACCTGGCTAATGGGAGTGGGAAAGACTGATCTTTGAGTCACATATATTCGTTGAATCAGTAGGATGGGGGAGAAATCATGATTCTGAGCCAGACGACACTTTAAATTACGTGCTTTCACCCTGGGGTCGGTGGACTCTTTACGAAGTTCACAGAGGGACTTGAGAGAAGTCTCAGAACCTCCTGAGGTCCTATCCAATTTTCCGTGTCTGTTGGGTTTTGGGATGGAGGGGATCAGGAAAAGGAGGGTTGATAGCTTTCACCAGCTCAAAGTGGTCCCTACAATGAAGGGCTAGCATTACATTAAAAGACATAATATTTTTTTTAAAAAATGTTACTTTAAACTGAACATCACTGATTTCTTATTAATAAAGGGAAAACTTTTTTAAAAGGATGTGTTTTCCTTCATTATTTTAGCAAATATACAGTGAGTGCCTCCTATGTATCAGGCACTGTTCTAGGCTCTGGGCCTGCGGCAGTGAACAAAATAAAACTCCCTGCCCTGGGGAGCTGGTGCCAGTGTAGGAATACACACAGTAGACAAGGTGGTAAAATGTATGTTACAGGGTGATGTAGGTAATGGCCAAAAATAAAGCGGGGAGCTGCGATGCGTGCAGTTGTCAATTGGGTGGTTGGGGAGATCGCCCTATGAGGGTATCATTTGAGTTAAGATGAGAAGGAGGAGAGGGATTGAGTCATTCAGCTACCTGGAGGATTTCTTGTTTATATAACCGTTAATGTTACACATTCATTGTTGAAAATTTTGAGAATGAATTGCTTTTATTAGCAGGAGAAAGAAACAAATGTTACTTTGGAAATGTTGTGGAGGAAGTAGAAAGCATAAGCAGAAAAATAAAGCACCTATGATTCCATTACCTAGGGATTTTTAATATTGTCAGACCTTCTATGTATATACACACGTACACACGTGCATTCAAGTGTGCCTTAACAATAGGATACCATACGTATGGTTTCCATAACCTTTCTTTTTTTATTAACTAACATATCATGCATATCTCTCAGTGCTGAATCCACATTTACATTTACATTGAAGGCTGTATATCATATATGCCAATTATTTATGTACCGTAATTTACTGACTAATCTAATAAAAGATATGTAGGTTGAAAGCAATTTGTTTTTGTTATAAACAATGCTGTCACATACATCTCTGAAGGTCTGTTTGCACACGCATGCACACACACACACACACATTAGAGAGAGAGAGAAGACCTCTCTAGGGTTTCTTAATTTGTCAATCATAGAACTGTAAGATGGTGCCTGTAAGAAAAGGTTGTCCTGGGGCCCCTCCTCCCCACAGATAGCTGGAGGACTGGAAGGGAAAGAATGCTGCATTCGTCAGTGACCTTGAAAATGTTGCAAGCAAAAGCAAAAAAGCAAGGGAAAATATTTGAACTGTTTTTAAACAAGCACTTCAACTGTCTTTCATGTGCATCAAAATAACGCCAAAGCCAACATGCTATTTGGGACCTTTTACTGGACCTTGACTTTCCCTCTCTTTAGTATTCTGGCCTTTTTCAGGTTGTCTCTCCATATTAATGGCTCCTGAAACCTGAAGAAGGTAAGTCCATAAGACACTGGAGTACCTCTTGCAGTGAAACATGTCAAACATACCATTAGGGCAGGTTAGCTCCATGGGCTCTGTAGAGCAGTAATGAGGCCAGCACTCAAATTCTGTAACTAGCCACATAGACCAACTCAGCAGGCCACTGTGACTGGTTTCCACCCTGCCTTCTACCCAACCCAACCCAGTCCTCTCACCTTCCAGTTCTGCTTGTGAGAAGCGCCAACAAGAGTGTACATTCGTACATTAATTTCAACTGTGTTAAGTCCTGTTATTCGTGAAGGCTGAATATGAAGGTTCCTTCTCACAAGTCACTTGGGTTCTATTTGGGGAGACAATTAAGTGATGGTGCATCTGCAGACAAAGGGCCTCTAACTGAGTCTGGGAGGGGAAGGAGGGACAGTAGGCCAGACAGGGAAGGCTTCACAGAGGGGTTGAAACTTGAGTTGACTGAACCTTGCAGATGAGAGGGAGCTTACAAGATAGGGGAGGACATTTCCTTCCAGGGGAGAAACAGGATTGGGTGGCAAGAAAATAGGAGGCTATTGTGGTACTCCATAGGAGATGTGATGAAGGCCTGAAGCAAGGCATTGGGAATGGGGTGCTGGGATAGAGCAGACTTGAAAGATACATAGGAGGTAGAACCTACAGGATGTGGAGTGGGGCAAGGTATCTCAATCTTGGTACTATTAACGTTTTGGATCACATAATTCTTTGTGGGGAGCAGGAGGGACTGTCCTGTGCACTGTAGGATGTTTAGCCACATTCCTAGCCTCTACCCACTAGAAGCCAGTAGCATCCCTGCCCCCAGTGGTGACAACTGAAAATGTCTCCAGACGTTGCCAGATATCCCCAGGAGAGCAAAATCATCCCTGGTTGAGAACCACTAAAGTAGGAGAAAGGAATTGGAAGAACACCAGGCTAATTTTTTTACAATCAAGATACAAACTATTTATAGAAAAGCAGAGTTAGAAAGAAAGGTGTTGAGTTCAGTTGGCAGTATTGAACTTGAGGGGCCTGTGGGATGTCTCTGGAGATGTTGAATAAGCAGTTGGATACATGGTTTTGTAGCCCAACAAAAATATTCGAGCTAAGGTATAGATTAGAAACAGACTCAGAAACCTCTGTGGCGTTAGTACATCTACAAAGGAGAACATTGTTTTTCCCAGGTTGGAGACAGGAAACCATTCCAGTGATGTATTGCTTTGAAACTGTAGGCTTCATACATGAGATAAATTTACACCAGAGAAGGAACTCAACTCTCATCTGAACTATTTCATCGCTAGATGAGATTTTCGTAAACCAGTTGGCTATTTCAGAATTTCTATCATCTTAAGTTTGTGAAGTTTTTGTGAGATTTCCCCACAGTTATCTTCCACAAATTGAAGAAGACCCCTTGTGAATTACGTGGGTTTCGTGGGATTATTCTGAAGTGGGAGTAGCCACATGTTTATCTAAAGCCTTGCAGACAAGTTCCCTACAGCTGCTATCCCCCAAATCTTCACCAGAGCCTTATTACTTGTTCTATTTTATAAAGGATGAAATAAGCATAATTAGGCATTGTAATATTTCTTTTGTATAAGTATCAGAACATTTAACCGAACAACCTGTGCAAAAGATACTTAACTGGCCACAAAGGACTTTTGTTCTGTAGAGTTATTGTCAGGAAGTGCCTGCCCGATGGGGGACCGCATTCCAGCCTCTTTGCATTGAAGTGAGGCTGAGTGGCTAGTTCCCACCTGAGCTTCAAGGATGTGGTGTTAGGAGCATGTCTGCCATCCCTTTACTTCAATTTGCTGCCTAGATGTCAATACCCAGGGAAGGGAACCTTGAAAGCCACCATCAGTGAGAACATGAATGGCTTTGTGGGGCAGAACCCCCCCCCCCCACCTCTCCTCCACTGATAAATGAATCCTGCTTGGACTTTACATAAGTGAGAAACAACTATCTATGTGTTAAACCACTTGTTACTGAGCCAGGTTTGTTTTTGCCCGCTGCCCAGAAAACCAAACACCAAGACGATGAGATTACAGCAGAGAGTTTACTCACAAGGCAGCCATGTGAGGAAATGAGGGAGAGCATGAGTCTCAAATTCGCTTACTCGAAAATAGGGACTCAGGGATATTTATGGGATGGGGGCAAGGTGGTCTGAAATGTGGAGAGAGGTGATTGGAGGTGAGGAGAGGTGAGGTAATTGATGATGTGCGCAAGTGTTGTTAGACTCCATGCCTCTTCATAGGACCCGTGTTCGCAAAATGGTGGCGTTAGCATGATCTGAGGGTGGAGTTTCTAGCCTCTTGATGTCAAAAGATCACCTCTTAGACATCTGTGTGGGCCCAGTTGATGAGTTGGTGGTCTTAACCGGCCTGAAGCGGACAAGGAGTTCTAATTCCTGAAAAATAGCTCACACACCCATTACCATGGTGACCAGGCTCTGGGAAGATGTTATCTGTAGGAGCCTAGTGGGAGTCAGATAGCATATTGCCCAAACAGCACAATTAACAATGCGTGGGTTAAACAGCTGAAAGCTATAATCAGTAATTGCAGAAAGGAAAAAATTTTAGTTCCTAGCTACTTAATCATCAATGGCTAACTCTCTGCCGGTTTCACACTGAGGTTTGGGGATTTACCTGTTAATAGCAGGTAGCATTACCCTAACTCTTACAACTCTTCCTGAGGCAGGCATGAACAACCCTAATTTAAAATTTGCCAGTTCAACCACATAAAAAAGAATATATTCACTCACCTGTTACTGAATGCCATTCTGAACCAACGCTGACATGTTCCTTATGTAATTTTGACATGTTTACACATGGTTCAGAAATGCTCCTATTCATATTAAAAGAAATGTTAAAATATAACAACCATGAAATCAAATAAATTCTTATTTATGAATTAGGGTTTGGAGAACATTCATTCTAATACTTACTAGTATTTGTAGCATCCGCTATATCCTGGGCATCGGAGATTAAAAGAAGAGTCCTTGTCCTCAAGGAGCTCACTGTTTAGGAAAGTAAACACACCCACGTACATAAGGTGCCATACGGAGGATCAGAGAGAGGGAGGCACTCATTCCTCCTGAAGGAAGGGTGGGGGTCAGAGGAAGTCAAACCTCAGTTTGATCTTGTGAGATGACGTAAGTCCACCCAGCTATTGACTTTACTCCCCACAACAAAAGGCCTTTTTTCCAGTCAAACACTTTTTTAACCACATACCATTATGACACCTCATGAAATTATCAATAACTCTTTAATAACTTCTAATAACCAGTCCATATTCAAACATACAGCTGGTTTGTCCAAGTAACGATTTGAACAGGATCCATACGTTGCATTTGGTTTTTATGTCTTTTAAGTCGCTTTTAACCTAGAACATTTCCTCCACTCCCCTTTTTTTCATGACGAGTTGAAGAAACCCAGTCAGTTGATACGTAGAATTTCCCACATTCTGGGTGTGAGGCATTGCTTTCTCGTGGTGTCATTTACTTGTTTCCTTTATCCTCGGTGTTAGATCTAAAGGCTTGATTTTAGGTTTAGGTTCAAATTTGAGGCAAATGTGTATTTCATGGTTCCTCACCTTCCCGAGATAATAATTATTTCAACAGAGCCAGTTCTCAAATTCTTTTGGGTACTAGATGGTTGTGATGGTTAATTTTATGTGTCACCTTGGCTAGGTGAGGGATATTGGTTGAAGCAGCTAAATTCGTGGTCATTTGTTATGCAACAATAGAAAACGAATAGATTCCTATTCTCTTTCTGAACAGACTCTTCATGTTACTACTCTTTTTAAAATATTTCCTGGGTTCCCCATTGCCTGTAGGAGAAAGCCCTATTCCTTATCATGGCATTAAATTCCCTCATGACCAGTCATCAGCCCCTTCTGCTGGCCCTCATCCCCACACTACACTCCAGCCTTACAGAACAAGGTGCAGGTACGTAAACGCATTCTACTTTCTCTCGCCTCCAGCGCTGCACTGCCTGAAATAGGCCGCCTCCTTGCTGATTATCTCTTACTCATCTTTTGGGTCTCAGCTCAGGAACCATCTTCTGCAAGACTTTCCTTGGACCTTAACTTTAGGTTAGGCGTACATCCTTGGGCTCTTTCCTGAATCATGTTTGTCACAGTGCGTTGTTACTATCTCTTGACTCACCCATCTTCCCCCGCTAGGCTACAAGCTCTCAGTAGGCAGGACTGTCACTAAATCTACCTTTGAACCAGGAGCTCCTTGTGGGCTCTCCATCACTGTTTGCTGAATAACAATCACAGGTTCCTCCTTGCCATTCTTCCACAAGCCTCAGCTACCCCAAAGCAGAACTCCAACTTGCTTCAAGCAACCCTCCCACAGGAACTCTGAGGCTAAGGCGAAGAGAGGGACCCACCGGAGACTGGAGCATCAGCACCCTCTCTGGATCTCCTGCCCTTGGTCTTGGTCCGAAGCTAGATGCTGGAACAGGCCAGCATGAGCCCAGTGGGATCCTGCAGGAAGCAGAAGAGCTCATCCTCTCTTGTCTTCCCTGAAGCTGTTGTGCTCACGTAAATGGACAAGCGGACAAAGAATAGCTCCAGGAGCTTCATTCTAGATGATAAAATAGAGTACCTAAGCCAGAGAAAAGGCTCAGTCATCAGTGACACCACCAACGGGTGGCGTGGGACAGGCATTAGTCACTCAACCCCATTATCTCCAGCAGTAACTTCCTCTCCAATATTCCTTGTTATAGACAAATAATCTTTATTCAATCTCATATAATTGTACTATGTAAACACAGATCCACTTGGCACCTCCATCTGAGTCTCTGCTCCTTTCTAGAAATTCAGGAGCTGCTGTAAGCAAATAAGGGCAGAACTCCCAGTTTTCCCTCAAGACCACCTCAGCTGGGTTCTCCATCTCTGTGTTGCACTGCCAGTGGCCCCGGAGACATCCCTTAGAAGAGATCCTATCAGATCTCTGCCGGTAACCCAGGGGTGAATGAGCACAGTTGTCCCATCATCACCCAAATAGAGCTTCTGAAAGTTTAATTTCATTTCTGCTGAAATATCAGTTTAGGGAGGAATTGTAAATGAAGTTTAAGGGAAAAAAAAAAAAACACAGCTACCTAATCGTTTGTATGCTGAATGTTAGCCCATCACGATTGGAAACTCTCAGATAAAACAACTCATAATGAAAATGCAGCAAGACCCTTAACTGTGGTGATTCTAAGGCTCACTTCTTTTATTATAATAACAGCGGTCTCAGATGGTGCTATTGAGAACCGTGGCTGCCCCTGACTAGAATTCAACCAGAAAGATCAAGAGAGAGCCCTAATTGCCTTTCTTCTCAGATCAAACAATTGACTTAATTCTCCAGGCCTACACACCGAAATGCGTTTGAGGAGATTCAAATAGGTTACTATAGAGGATTAAGGTTTTCCCTACAGATTATACTTTTATGCCCTGTAGTTCATTGCTTGAAGTGTTAAGTAGTTTTGTCAAAATAAGCAGGGCTGGAAGGATTTTTAGCAACTTACAAATCACACACTCTTGCTGAGTCACACAAGGGACATCTGTTTATCCCCCTCCCTTTTTTTTTTTAAAAAAATTTAATGGTTGAGGCTTGGGGGTGAAGAGAAATTAACCATATTAAAGATTAGTTGGAAATTTCAAGAGGCATCATAGATAAGAGAAATACAAAGGTAGGAGTTTATTGTGTTTCATCTCTTAAAAATTGTTTCACAAAATGATGCGGCTGAAGAAGCCACATAAAGAAAAGGGATTTTATTGTGAACGCTTAACTGCCTGAAGAGAAAGTCCACAGGGGCTGTGAAATCAGACCCTCGAGGCTTCTGGGTAGTGCTGGGCTAATCAGGGCTATGTTACTCACTAAGACTTCATTTCTGCTTAAAGGAGTTGGCAGCAAAATAAGCTTTCATTTTCTTACAATAGAGTATTCCCCGGAAAGGGCACTTATCCGAAAGTCTTCCGTGACATTCTGTCCTTGGTTCCACAGGTGGCTCATTGACCTTCCAGGTCCCCCGGAAATATGTTCCTCTTTAATCAAAGGGTTGTTCAGTGAACTTACCCAGGTCGTTAACTGCACGGAGATTTGGCGATTCGTACACCGCTCTCCGCTTCTTCAGTTCTCCTGGGTCCATCGCTCTTCAAAGCTACATTAAGTAGCTTAATTCATGTTGCAACATTGCATAACATACCTAGCAAAAGTAAACTGCAGACCAGCTAAAGCCTTGAAAATGACAGGACAACCTCAGCATGCAAACATCTCCCGGAACCACAGCGATTTTGTTTTTGTCCAGCCTGGCACTGTCATAGTTATTTCTGTGGATGCCTTTCCAGCTTTTCCAGAACTCAACTCCATGCACTGGGTCTTGGCAGGTCCCAGGAAAAGTATTCCTCTTGCTTTGATCTATCTCCTCTGGCATGGGCCTGGCTCCATTTTCCTCAGCCGTGTCTCTGTCTTCCCATGTGTAAGAAATCTATAAAGAGACCGCAGCACTTGCTAATATTTCCTAACTACCAACACAGGCGCACCCACTGCACCACCACACTCCCTAGCATTCCATGGGCCTGGAAGCACATAGCTCGTTTACAACCCTTCCCCAAAGAGGGGACTTGCAGGTAAACCTCAAGGCAGAGTTAAGCAGTGAGTGTGGGGATGTGAGACTGGCCTGGACAAAGCTCCATGGCACAGGAAGGGAGAGAAACTAAAGGCCTGGAGGGATGGCGAGACTGAGGGGGCCTACTGGTTCTCAGAGGCTGGGAGCAACAGGCTGAGAGAGGAAGATGAGCAGCTGAGCAGAGGAGGGCCAGGGAGGGAGCGGGAATGGGCGCAGGGAAAAGTCCAATGGGGGTTAGTGGGCATCAAGTGCTTCACATTCAGCATTGCAAACTCCCTTCTTCTGTCTCCCTCGAGAGAGCATCAGTAAAACAGTTATTGCTCAGTAATGGAAAACAACAATAGAATAAATGGTGTTGAGTCCAGTGGCCAGACTGCCCATGGGGAGGGAACTGAGGCTACACACAGGGCCTCATCAAATCTGGGTCACATCGCCAAGGGGACTGGGGAACTGGTTTCTTCCACTGCTGGCTCTTTACATCTCTCTTCTTGCTGTCTCGTGTCCTTTTTTTGGCCATTCCCGTCTTGATTGAGTGCTAAATGGACTCCTCTGCCCTTTCAGTTCCCAAGCCTCAGCCTTCTCTGTGTGGAGAACATCTTTCCCTCAGAGTCACAGCACAAATTAAAATCCTGGGTGGCGTGGCTGCATTCAAATTGATGAGGACCTCTGAGGGCCTTGGATTCAAGTACAGAATGAACGCTTTAAGACAGAGATCAGCAAACTTGTTGAGTAAAAAGCCAGATAGTATGTGCTTTAGGCTTTGCCGGCCAACAGGCAAATTTGAGAATATTCTGTAGGTGCTTAAAGAACAAGAGAGAAAGCAACTTTTCACGAAATTTTTATTGGTAAAATTCACAGCTTTATAGACACTGAATTTTGAATTCCATATAATTTTTGCATGGCACAAAATATTCTTCTTCTTTTGATCTTTTTTCAATTATTTAAAATTGTATAAACCATTCTTGGGGCTGGCCCCATGGCTGAGTGGTTAAGTTTGCACGCTCCGCTTCGGTGGCCCAGCGTTCTGCCGGTTCAGATCCTGGGCGCGGACCTAGCCATCATCAAGCCTCATCGAGCCATGCTGGGGCGGTGTCCCACATAGCTCAACTAGGACCTGCAACAAGAATATCCAACTATGTACTGGGGGGTTTAGGGGAGAAGAAGAATTAAAAAAAAATGATTGGCAACAGATGTTAGCTCAGGTGCCAATCTTTAAAAAAACAAAAACAAAAACAAAAGATATTCTTAGCTTGTGAGATGTATAATAACAGGTGGTGGCCTGTATTTGGTCAACCTGAACTGCTGGCTGTAGTTTGCCAACTGCTGTTTTAAGAGTGAAAAATGTCGCTATAAAGGAAGCTGCGCTCAAGACACCCCATTCTTCCCATAGTCTCTGCAGACTTGATCATTATGATCTGGATAAAAATGCTGGTCATCACAACCTCCTTTCCAAAATCAGTGCCTGTGATTCATGACAGGTAAGCAAAATGACAGTTATAGAATTTTCTACTCTTCTTCCAGATAATTAGGCTGCAGGCCCAAATGCCTTTGTAATTAATGCTGGCATATCCCTTAAGCACATGCCCTTTATCAGAAGTCTGCACCTGGGACCGTGGTGGCAATCTTACATTTTTATGGCACCATATGGTTTTCAGAGCACCTTAACATGCAGTATCTCGCTAGATCTTCTTAACAACCTTTGCCCTTAGAAAGGGTGATTATTATCCTCACTTTATGATTGAAAAGAACCTGAACAAAACCGAGGCTTCAAGAAGTTGTGCTGCCTGAGATCTGGCATTCGGTGGTAGATGGAGATGGGACCTCGGTGTTGCTAGGAGCTGGGGATGGAGCGACAAGGACAGATGTGGAGCTTCAGTCAAGAGGGGCAGCAGCCAACAGAGAGAATAAAACAAGCCTACTAACATTAAAAGAATTGGTACATATATCAAGATGAAAAGACACTCCCCCTTCGAATATTTCCAGAAATACTTAGCCTTGTTTGTTGTAACCTAAAAGCATATCTTAAGGTAAAAGACTCTAAGAGCTGAATAAATCCAAAAGATAAAAAGAATAGACTTCAAGGTAATAATTACACTTCCCAAAACAGCCCCAGGATGCTTCGAAGGGCCAGTCCCTAGAATATGTTTTGTTGTTCCCTCATATGATAAGGTCTTCAAGCAGGCAGCAAAGAGAGTGTTAAGATCTCAGAGCTTGGGTTGACTCTAAAGGAAAGCATGAATTGGAACGCGAAGGAGGAGATTGTGACCCCTTCTCACAGATCCCAACGAGATCACAGAGGCCTGAGCCTTTAATGAGCTGCGAAAGGTTAGTGGCGGAGGCCATCCTACGGCCCCCATACGGCCGGCTTCCCTCTGAGGAGAGGTCGCGGAAGCAGGGACAGCCGCTGCTGCTGTCTGTTTCTATGACAGCCACACAGTGACATCACACGAGCCCAAAGTCCTTTGAACACTGCCCCCAGGAAGTGTCACTTGGTGACAGAACTGATGCACTTAGAGTGTAGTGGTTAAGAGTGAGAGATCTGGAGTCACACTAACCTGGGTTCAAATCCCAAGTCCTCCCCTTACTGGCCTTGACCTTGGGGAGCCTGCCTCTGAGAAGTAGTTCATGGTTTATGAGGGAGGATAATGTAGTACCTACATCGCTGCCTTGTGGGGAGCACTAAATGGGATAATGCATGTAAAATGCCTGGCACGTAGCAGGTACATGATAAACGTGCACTGTTGTTATGGGTGTTATTTATTAGGCCCCATAGCAAACCTGAAATGGCTAATCACTCTCTGGAGAGGCAGCTCCAGAAGAAAAAGCATTGGGCTGGGATTCAAAAGACTTGGGTTAGATGTCAAATTCTGACCCTTGGGAGAGGTTAAGTGATCTGAGAAAAGCCACTCAGAGAGCCTGTGTCGCCTCATCTCAGAAAAGGAGTTAATAACATCTATTTCACAAGGTCATTGGGAGGATTAAATATGACAGGGTGCGAGATTGCTTTATGTATTATATTATTATATAGTGCTGCAAAAATGTTTGCAGCAACATCTCTAAACACAGCAATATATGCATATTTATATGTACACCACATCTCATTCCATAAAAGGTTTGAGACGTTCTTCAAACCTCAAGCTAAGCTCAAAACCCACATAAATAAAAAGAATCCATGCAGAATAATGAACCATCAATGTGATTTAAAAATGAGGACCCAGGAAAAGGTAAAAGCAGGAACAAAAGATCCAGGAGAAATAAACATTCAAAATTGTAGGTCAGAAGATTTTGTCTACTTTACCGTTCAAATTGAATATCCAATTTATCTCAAGTTTTCTGAGAGTCAAAGTAAAAAAAAGGAGATGTAGTTTTTCATTCTTATTGGAAAGAATACATACATGTCTATATCGTCGTCTCCTCTCCTCCCTTCTCTCCTCCCACCTCCATTCTTCAAGAGAAGCAGTAGTTTGCAACCCTTACTACAACCATGCCAAGGTAAGTAGTATTTATAAATGCAGAAACCAAGGCTCAGAGACGTTACCTAGCTTGCCTGAGATCACACAGCTAGTAGGAAGCAAGGCCAGAATTCAAAGTCAAGTCCAAAGGCCCTTGCTCCTTCCGTCAAACTATGAGTAAAATTGTTCAGAAGGGGCCTTCCTGAGTTGCAGCAGCCAGGGAGGCTGTTTCCTAGAGAGTTAGCCAGAGACTGCCTTGGTGCCCCACCTTTCTGCCCAATATGGGCTTCAGCAGAAAATTACTTTTCAAGGCAAAAGAAGCAGAAGTAAACCCTCTCATTGCCTCAGTGCTGGGCAAGCAGAACCAGCCTTCCTGGAGGGCACAGACTGGGGCCATGGAGGAAAGAAAGAGGCAGTTTCCTGTCCTTGGGTTCATAAATGGACTGAGCAGAGGAGCCCTCCTCAGCCATCAATTGCTGAAGGCTCAGGTGACAAAAACGTGAGCAAGGGCACAACAGTATCTCATTGAAAATCGCTCTGAAACAAGAAAGAAAATTCCAACTCAGCCCTGGCTGGGGCAAGAATGGTGTAGAACACGTTCATCAGCAGGAATGGAACAAGGCAAGATGAGGAAGAAAACAAAATGATTCTTAAAGTCCCAACCAGCCAAGCCTTATTCTTCAGGTCTGGGAACTGATACCACAACTCCTTTGTCCAGAATTCCCAGTGATCGTAACTAAGTGAGGTTCAAGTTTACTGTATAGTATAAAGTATATAGTTCCCACTGGTCTTTTTAATAGATCCATAAAGTCCTGAGTTAAGGAGCTCCTCAAGGCACCATCGTATTGATATCTGGACTGGAGGAACCTACACATTATTACAGCCCAGAGTAAATGACACCCGTGATTTTAACAAGGTTTATGTCTCTTCTGGTGGCTATACATTATTTTAGCATGGATTCCAAAATGCATTTCACAGTATGTTCATAAAAGGTGCACTGAGTGACCGAGACTATAATGTCTTCAAGTGACATTCCTACAGCAAAGGTGGTATCTATTTTCATAAGACTTTTCCTCTAGTGTCTTTTGACCAAAGCCAAGGGCTTGGCACCTACAGTACAGCTCAGACAAGGCAGTTCTGCACAGGCCAAGACCACTCGGTTCAGTACTGTGCCATCTGATGTCACGTTTGATCAAAGGACAGACCATGTGGCACTGGGTCATATATATTCATATATTTTAAGTAACTGTCCACTGACATCACTTTCTAAACCTGAGGTTTTGATAAGAAATGGACAGTTGACAGTTTGGCGTTACGTTTTTGGATGCTGTCTTATATTAAAGAGAGACAGTTTTCAATTGAGAACGGAACTATGTCCTTTGGAAATGAAAAATAAACAGATGGCAATTTGCTAGTATTTCATCAAATGTGAGTGGATAAAATCTGCTCTTGACTCAGGTTGACAGCTATTCGTCCATTGCATGGAGGCCAGATGCAGAAAGCTAGAATTGTTCTTAGGAAATAGTTCTGGGGCTTTTGTGGTACTTGAAAAAGTGATTAATTAAGTCCTGAAAAATTTTACACTGTAGAGCATGAGAAGAAGCTGTGGGCCTGTAAACTGTTAGAGCAGTTGTTACCAGTTCCCCTCAATGACCATATAAAACCTGGATAATGTGTCCATAGATACCACAGTTTTGATCAAAGCAGTGTTCTGATGAAACTGCCAGGATGCGTTAATTGAAAGATGTACTTGTTTTAGTTTCTAAATAAATGTATCTGTTTTATGAGATAATTGGATATGACCCAATTACATTTTGGATGGCATCTGCCAAAAATTATTTTAGTTGGGTACTATAATTAATTAACTGAGGCCCTCTGAATCAGAGGGTTTGCTCATTATCAAATGTAATTTGGAGGAATTTGGGCCATAAAGCCCTGGCTGTGTGGATTATTCCACTTTACTTGTGGTATTTTAGAGTGGGAACCTCAGCGTTTAGTAGAGGGTCCTAAATGGAATCCTTGCCTCTAGTTTGAATGACAAGCATTTGTGCTCAGGAGTAGCAAAGAAAGACAAGATATAAGAGGTGATCAAGACAAAAAGAAATATGTGGGGACATTTCCTAGGCCCAACATTACCTAAAAGAATGGGAATGCCATGCTAGTAAGTCCAGAAGCATCTGGGTTTCAGGTATCAGTCATTTACCACTCTGCTGACTGGAGTCTAGTTTTGGGAGTGAAGTTGTAGTGGCTTCATGTTATATTTCTGTCCTTTTTGTTCTCACATTTTCACTAAGCCAAGATACCAGTAGCATAACTAATGAAATGGGAGAGTCTTTTCAAGGAAAAGCCTCAGGTAGCTGATGGCCTTCCAGAATCCCAATCTCTTGGCAATAAACAAAAGGTTGTCTTTGTCCTTTGGAATGTTGTGGGGTTACCGAAGGAATGTAATATCCCACGTATCTGCCTAACATCTTCCACTGTCCAAAATATAGCCCTGACTCAGAAGTGACTATTAAAAGGCCTCACTTAAGAAACTGCCCCCAATAAAGGCCTGTCTTTACTTCCCTAGTTCTTTTCCAGCTTTCTTGACTCTCTTGGACCAGGCTTCTTAACAATTCCGTCAATCTGGTCTCTCTTGCTCTTCAGATGAGAAGCAGTGTGCTAAGACGGGAAGAAGAAGAGATTGTCTCAATAATAGCTAGAGACATGGTCAGAGCCGGTGAAACATTAAGTCCAGAGTCATAACAATAAAAAAACCAATTCTAGCCTTGGAACCATATTTTATATAAGAATCAAATATTGTGTATTCATGATAAGAATTATGAATCAAGAGCTGGCTAAAATGCTGTTTTCTTGGGCATAAAATAGTTAAGTATTAAAAGTGACCATAAAATATATTTGAGAACTCAAAATCAAATAGTATTTTAGCAGGAAGTAGATTTTACCATATGAAGAAAAGCTGGTTTGCGCCAAAGACAGAGAAAAAATAGGAGGATAATGAAAAAGAAATTTTTGGTTTAATAGCAACGACTTTCCATAGGATATACCAGAAAGTAAACATCTGGCTTCTCACAAAATCTGGATCACTGAGGCTCCATGTGGTTTCACACATGACTGAGAAGAATCCATGGGCATTGGTTTTCTTCGGGGCTTTCATCAAGGAGAAGCTGCCAGGCAACAGGCCAGGAAACTCAGGACAGACACCACTCTTGGAAAGATGTTTCACGCAGGGAGGTGCCTGCACAAGTGGAACTTGGGTCCAGCAGCAGTAGCACCATGGGACTGCCTGGAGGATGGTACAGGCTGCCCCATGGGTGTGTGGGTGGAAACCAGTTGTGTAAATATACAAACCCAAGTATGTGCATTTGTAAACATTTGTGGGGAACCAAGTCAGTATAAAGAAAGCGGTACAGGCAGACTAAGTTTCTTCTGTCTCCTCCTCATGTGCGCCCATCGGTGAGGCCTAGGGGAGTTTAGTTTTGAAGATGTATGAGTTAAATTGGGATCACGCCATGGCAGCCACTGTTTTTGTTCAGTGACCAAGGAGTGGAAATAAGGGAGTGTCGACCATGTTTAGTTTTCTCTATTTTTAAGTCTATGGAGATGTAGACCCCATTTCTGAAAGATTTTTATTAAAATATATTTAAAATAATAAAAAGAAAAAATATCTTTGACTTACCAAGGTAATACTGTATAGTGGTTATGTGTCTGACAATACAAGTTCGAGTCCTGGCTTTGCCTCTTTCTAGCTGTGTGACTCCAGGCAAGTTTGTAATACTTCATCTTTTTAAAAAAATAAAAAAGTGGATAGACCATTTTGAAACCATGAATACCCTTGGCAGAGGTGTGGGCAACACACTGGCACAGGTGTCCCATCTGAGGGGATCAGTGGGAACTCTGTCAACTACCAACCTCCCTAATTCTGAAGTCTCGAGTTGATGGGTGTCATGTCCTCCCCAGTGCTTACTGGACTTGTGAGGGGAAGGGGGTAGAGGATAAGTCCCCAAGTTACATCACAGCAGGGGCCCCACCTGGCTAGCTAGAATTTATAGAGGCTGACAAGGCAGCTCTTCTCCTATGAGAGGAGAACCCCTTCAAAAAAGCAGTTTGTCTCTTCTCTGGTTGTTGTCTCCGAAGTCTCACCTTCTCTCCATCTCAGTTTCCCTAAGGAAAAGTCAGGAAGTAAACAATTGCACTCAGAGGCCTGGCCTATGGCTGCATGAAAAATAAGGGGGCCATTTCCTATTGATTTCCTATTGATTCAGCTACACCTGGGTTCTCAGAGTAGAGCTGTTTGGAGGGTAGACTTGGCTGAAAGTGTTTCCTGGGGTAAGTAAGGCTGAAATGGACAACCTCCTAGTTTGTTTCTCTTCCTCCACGACAGGACGAGAGCTTCCACTTTCCCTTCTGCTTCTATCTTCTTTGAGTTCATCTGTCCTCTGTTTGCTCATAACCTTGACTGCTGCTGCCAGAGTTAACAGAAGCTGGAGGCAGCTGGAACTTTCAGACCTAGTCATGCGCAGTCTTCAGCTCTTACCAGTGGATGGACATGTGAGAATCAGGGCTGCCCAGAGGTTCTCCTTGCCCTGGGTGGCAAAAACCTGTTCCTGGAGAGCATCTGGTGGTTCACCATGATTCTCTCCTGGAACCCACATCTGATGACCTGGTCATCCCTGGTCTGAACCCCATGGCCTTGGCCTCGGCCTTGGAAATCCATTCTGTCCCAGTACTTAGCCACTGGCTCCTTTGGTGCTGGCCGAGGTGCTGATCATGTGGGAGCCAGAACCCAAAAGTCTTTCTGCAATTTCAACCCCTGCAAGAGAATGGAGCTGACACCTTGTCCTGCTTGGATGACCCAGTTACCTCCTGCTACTTTGAAGGGGCAGTTATCACTATGCTTCTTGGGTCTCCAGTGGTGATCCCCTCCTCAGCTGGGGTTGAGGAGGGGGCGAGGGGTAGGGGCTTCAAGGGCAGCACATTCAGCAAAAGCATGGAATTTCATTTCAGGTAGAAGCATAGATGGGGTGGAGGATGAGGAGCTTAGGGTTAAGGTTCCTAGGCTGGAGGCCAGGGTGCTCCCTGGAGTTAGTTAGGGGCAGGAGACAGATGGTTGGGAAGGACCAAAGGGACTGCCGAGTCAGCAAGAAAGGCTAGAGGATGGAGGTTAAGGCAGAGGTGGGGTATAGGAGGCAGGGGATGGGGCCAGTAGGTTTAAGCATGAACTATGGCAGAAAGGCCCGTTGTGACTAGGAGAAACGTCAGGGCCAGAGGGGAACTTGGCCAAGAGGAGTCTTCTAGAGGGGGCAATATCATGATGGCAGAGGGTCCCAGAGAGGGGCTATTGGGTAAATAGTCCCTTTCTCTGTAACTGCGTGGTAGCTATCTGAACTTTACTCTGCTTACTTTATAAGGCGAAATCTTTGTTTTCAAAGAGTTTTACAACTTAGCTGGTGATACATCATATTCACTCAATAGAAGGTTAAATAAAGATCCTGGTAGCACAGGGTAAAGTGACCAATAAATGGTATTCAGAATGAATGGGAGTTCTAATAAGGGAGAGTTCACAAATGAGATGGAGTGATTCGAGGGGGCAACATGGAGAAACTAGAATCTTATTTGAATCTTGAAGTATGGGGCAGACTTTGGAGATCTAGAGGTTGGGGGGACAGGTGTCTCAAGTAGGAAGAATGTACCATGGCAGCGTTGAGTGAGGCACGTTATCAGGAAAAATACAGCAGCTGACCAGGGTGGAAACTCTATGAAGGGGGACAAGTGCAAGATGCTTGGAGGATAGCAAGGGGGCCACAGTGATATAATCTCTCAAGAACATGGAGGAAAGAAGGCTGTCAATACATAATGGGCCGGAGCTTAGATATACCAGGTCACCTGAAACACCAAGCTGTATTCCTGACCTATACGGACTGCACTGTAACAAGACAGAATATATAAAATTAACATATATAAGGAAAACAATCAGAAAAAGTGGTGTTAGTCAGTCTTAGAAACCTAGCAAATGAAATTTGGCCATTCCCATCAAACTCTGTCGAGAAGGATGTTTCACCCAAATTATCTCTAGTCTTCTGGTCTCATTGGTAAGAGCACGGCATGGGGAGATGCTAGCATCATAGGGCTTGAGTAGATATTCAATTAGATGAATAAATAAATTATCTTACTATTCAATTAATCTGATTCTTCTTCTCCTTCTATACTCACCAAGCATCCTTTTGATTGTAACTTAGCATTCCTCTTAGATTTACCTGCAGAGAGACAATAGCTGATCGTAGACGTTTCAAGTATTCTAGTCTCTAGAACAAGAATTTCCTATTGTAAAATAATAAACTGATGTTCTGGTTTTCTACAGTATACTTATGAGTTCGGCTAATGGGAAAGATCCGCTTTTGGTTTCTGAGGCTGACTACCAGACATTAGATGGTGGTCAATTTGCTGGGCACCACAATCATCACTGTGTGAGGTTTCTTGTGTACATCTTGCCGTGGGTTGAGAAAGTGCTGTGTGAAGCATGATTATGGAGGGTGTTAAATGAGAGCATGATGAGTATTGAATTTATTCTGGAGGAATTTGGGTGGTTCAGGTCAACGAATACTTACTGAACACTTGCCTCGGGGAAGGCATTGCTCTGTGTGGGAGGAAAGCATTAATAAACAGTCTCTGTGGAATCTACAATGTAGTGGGGAAGGCAACTCCTTACAAAACCATTTATGATGAAATTGATATAAAGGTAGAAAATGGACTTCAGGGAGGAAATGGCATTCAAACTGGGCCTAAAGGAAGGAGGATAATTTTTAACTGGCAGAACTAGGGGAAAGGTTATTTTAGGATAGGGGAGCAATGTCAGGATGACAAAAGACCCCTTGTGCCTGAAGAGGGGTAATGAGTATGGAAAGGAGTAAGGTTGGATAAAGCAGAGATGACCTTGATCAGTGGGCTACTCTAATAAGTAATGGTGGTTAGTGAACAGGCAACAAATCTAATGCAAATAGATTTTATTTCTCTTTAGAAAAAAATCGCAGGATCACAAAGAATAGATTGAAAGAAGACATTTGGGAGGAGAAATATAAGTTACAAGAATGTATTATGTACCAGGGGAAAATGAGGAAAAGACTGAACTAGAGGTATAGAGGAAAAGTTGTGGGGGTAGAAAGAAAAGGGCAGGTTCCAGAGCAGAGCTCTTAATATGGTGACCGAGGGGCTCCTACAAGGCCCATGGATGAATTAAGGGCATGCATGAACCTCAAAAGTTGTGCATCAGATTTTGTGGAAACACATGCGTGAATTTAACTGGGGAGAGGATTCTCTTAGCCCACATCACCCAGCAAGCAGATGCCAAGATGATATTAAACATTCAAGAACTTTCTTAGGGGAGATGCCTGTGGGAGGTAATAAGGAGGGAGCTGAGAGAGGCTGGGCGAACCCTCAGAGGGAAGGAAGGAAGGTAGGAAGTTTGGGTGGAAGCCTTTTAGAATGCTGTGCCAACTGAGAAGGTTCAGCAAAGCCACAGGAGACTCCTCCAGCAAAATCACTCATCAGAGGCGTCCCCAGTCTACCAGGAATGGCTGTGCCTGAGTATTCCTGCTTTGTTTAGTAGTTGTCTGGAACCAGCCTGTCAGAAGCATCACCAGGGCACAAACACAGCAGCTCTATTTTTGAGCACAGCCGTCAGGGCCCTTGGTCAATGGCAATCCCTGTGGCTGGAGATCTGAGAGGCTCATTCTCAGGGCATTCACAAGGGCACAAGGCCTTTACTCGATTCTCAAAGAGGTTCATGACCAAAATGGAGTTAAAACATCACCTTTCTAAAAATTTTTGAGGTAAAATTAACAACATATGCAAGTAATATTCTGCATATCTAGGAGAATGGTGATGCTATTGCTTGATGCATGGTGTACAGGATGGGGCACAGTGCAAGAACATGTGCTTCGTTTCTGTCATGTTGTGTTTGAGATGCTGGTGAGAGAGCCCATTAAATATCTACCAAGCAAGCTGAAAGCTCAGATGGCCCAGTTTGAGCTATAACTGTATGAGAGACGGTGTTCCTAGAGAAATTGAGGTGACAATAGAAGTGAAAGTTGCCCTCAGGAAGAGTGTAGATTGAGCCAAGCAGAGGGTCAAATGTCTTTGTTTTAGATAGGGGCACTGGGGCGTAATAGTGCAGGCATTCTGTTGAGAGAATCCAGGGTAAGAGTGAGAAGGGGTGGTCCAAAATGGAAGGAAGTAGTCACTAAAGCAGTTATATCCTAAAAGCAATGAGGACAGGATCTAAAAAATCGTGAGGCTGTCAGAAATGCCAAAGGCTTGCAGAATACCAAGTAGGGAAAGCTCCAAGAAAGGTAGCCATATTTTGAGAAGAAAAGAATCATGAAACAGAGTCCTCATCTTACCACTATGTTACCTCTGTGTTTGGTATCTCACTGCATTTTCCTGAAGACCTGTTCACTACGTTGAATTCCTTCTCAACTCCAAATCAGGAAAAAGTGAGTAGGGTCAGGAAGGAGGGAGGAGCGTCTATCACAGAGAAATGAATGGTGCTTGTCATATATGTCCGAGACATTTTTTCCTCTTTCTGTATCTTGAGAAGTCGTCACTCAAACCCCAGAACACAAAAACAAACAAACAAAATACCTAGTATGTGTGCTTTAGGTTAAATATTTTAGACTAAATGCCTATTTGTATTTGAAAGCTTACCATAGCATTTTTTAAAATAGAAGATTGGTATTATCTTTTATTGAATTCATTTTTGAAAAATGAATTCTCTAGAGTCAAGATGTTTTTCCCTGGGAAATGTAGGGACTGGAAACTTGTACTATTGTCTGATAGTTCAGAAATGCGTCTTGGTGCCAGTTATTGATCCATGTTGTTTGATGAACCAGACTTTAATTCCTATAAAGTGTGAGTGTATGGAGGATTGATTCAAGAGCTGTCCATTCGAACAGCATGTCTTGTCCTTTGTAAAATGGTAGTTTTGATTTCCTCCACCAGGCTACTCAATGCTCTTTCTATAAAGATCCATATGACACATCTACTTGATTTTTGTTCTGGGAATATTTTATTTCTAGTGTGAAATTTATAGTTTTAACTTATTGTAAAATGCAAACTTTGTAATACAACATGCGACCCTTTCCCCCTTATTATCAGAGCCTTACTCAATGCTTAATTGTAATAATGGGTTAATCTTGGATCTGGTAAGATGACTTTCAGAGACATGCCTAGTTAATATATACTTGCTGAATGACTGAATGAAATGGATTAGTTCCTTTTGACCAACTCAGTTCTATTTCTGATGTAAATGTCATATTTCACATTGTGCTTCAGCTTGTAAATTACTTCAGGTTATCTCAGAAGGAGACAGAATTAATCTTGAATTCAATCTAAAACAAAGAAGTAACTGCACCTACAAATAAATAAAAGAACAAGACAATGAGTTTCTTTGAGTTTTTCATGGCTTAATGTAATAACGTAATTTACAGGAGCATAACCAGTGTTGATTTCATCTGTAAGGTACGTCAAGAAGAAAAATCACCATTTCACCATTTTTAGTTAATACTTTGAGTTGACTCAAGGAAATAAGGTCATGGAGCAGTATGGTCTTTGAAGTCCAACAGATTATATAAAACTCACTAGTGTTGTGACTTTGGAAAGCTAAACAGCTTCTCCAAATCTCAGTTTCTTTGTCTGTAAAATTGAAGCCATAATGCCAGATATGTCCTAGGGTGGCATATGAGTTAAATGAGATAAAATATGGAAGCCTGGACATATGATCAGACATAGTTAAGTGTTCAGGGGACTTCAGATCCTCCCTTCCTCTCCTGTGAGCATCATCACAAGCAGAAATTCAATTATGGGAGAAGAGAGGCAATCTAGGAACACTCAATTTTCCTTGCTTTTATGAATCAAGAACATATTTATGAGTTATATTTTAGTGTGCTTACTGGAGAAAAGGAAAACAACAAACACAAAAACCAGGTAAAAAAACCCCCCAGTGTTCTCTTGTATTATCCTGCCTGTAAAAGGTCTGTGGGCATTTTTTGTTTGCCATTTAAATCTAGTGTTCCTGAGCCCTAGGAGGAAGCCCACGAGTCTCTCCTCTGCTTCAGGTATTGACGTTCCTGTGAAGAATTGATATTTTCTAGAGGATTATTACTCATCACGACTGAAGTTCAATAGATAAATTAAAAACACGGCCACTCCTCAGCTCTGCAAGTGACTCGCTTCTCGAGTAATGCTCTCCCTTCACTTGGAGATGGGCTTACAGATGCCCTGAATCAGAGATGCTCCTTGTCAAAGGGGCCTCTGGACCGCTCCCAGGAGAATTTGTGGGTTGTCTAATAGAACTGCACAGGCATTTGGCCGAGTGCTTTCTGGAGCTTGTCCTGCAAATTCCTGTAATTTGTACAGGTCACTTGTTATCCATTTTAGCTGACTGAACAGTTTGGATCAAGGGTGTGAAAGGCAACTGAAGTAATAGTTAGCAGAGACCTTCCAGGAATGTGCTATTGCCATCTTGACCGTGTACAAGTGGGGTCATGAACTACAGCCAGCTCTTCACTTTGCAGAAAACACACGCACACAATTTGTTTAAGAAAAATTATTGGTCACTGTGAAAACTACCTTAAGATGAGAATCTGCAAAAAACTGAGAAATCTAAGCCTGAGTGGAAAATACTCCAACTAACTCAAAGCAAATGCTTTGTAAACTTTAATGGGTCTACAGCCTTGTTTTGGGTGTTCTCAGTTCTTTTTAGATTGATTGGAGCTTAAACAGTTCCGTGTTGTTCTGTATCTATGTTACATTGCAAATGTGGCATTCAGGTACTTATTTTCCAGCTTAACATTTCACTAATAGTCTGTTATTTTCCGCCTAGCCTGCTTCGTGACAATCTCATGCAGAATTTCCTCCTATGTGGCCTTTTCTCTTTTAGATACGTCTTATTATTCATTAAAGAATAATGAGATAAATAGGTGCCATCAAGTGACTGTCGGGGAATAAGTACCCAGCACAACCTTGCAAATAAGTAGTTGCTCTCTCGCCTGGAGAGCTTTAAAATATGTCCACACTGGAAACATTTTAAAGGGCTGGTTAAAAAAAGAATCTTTACTTAGTATTCCATCTATACAGTTCTCACAGGAGTTTTGTTAAACTCTCCTTACCATGCATACACGTAGTTGTTTAGAGAAGCAAGAAAATGACCATGAAATGGATTTCCCATTGGACATGTTTCATGGGAAATGCTAGATTTCTGCAGGGGAAGGCAGCCACTCGGCTGTGAGCCTTGGGGAATGGTGGTTGAAGAGGTGCTGTGACTAGAACAGCTGGCTGCTGCCGCCACCAGAGGTAACAGTCACTTCCTGGCTTTTTATTGCAGGAAGGAGGAACTGTAAGTTCCCACCGGGCACCTGGCCCTCTAGGGTAGGAAGAGTGAATCTGTGGCTCACTGGGCAGTATTTAGTATAAGGAATGAGGCAGGCTGCCAGCTGGGCCTTCTGTGTCCTGTGTTGTTGTGAGGTACTTCATTAGACCAGGAGGTAAAATGATTGGCCCACAATTCCAGACACCACCCTTTGTTTCTCTGCTCAAGTGGCCTGTGGAGCTTTGCTACATAGTCTCTGGTATTCTCTGAACTCTGTGCTCCACGGTCAGTGTCCAACCTTGAGACTTCTTCCTAGTTAAATTTGTGAAATGGAGTTTGGAAGCTGGAACAAGACACAGATTGTTCCAGAAACTTAAAAATAATTATTTAGAAAATCTCTTCATCTCTTCTGTCCATCTGAGTATCATCGGAATTCAAATTTAGAGATTAGTTCCTCCTAAAATCAGGCCCAATGTTCATGTTGCTGAAGTAACATTGCTAATGAAAGAGAGAGTTTCCCTGTGACCCATTTATCAAACTCTGTTCCAATCACAAGGGCTGGATTTACAAGCTCCATAGACAACTTCAACTACACTCCTCCTTTGCGGATTTGTGTATTATTTTATAGGCAGACATCCAACTATGTAGCTGGATTAAAAATTAATGAACTACTGTGACTGATAGGCTAGCTATTGAGACAAATTAAAAAGACCATGGTCGCCAGGGTAGCCAGTGTTTTCTTTCCTGAGTTCATCTAAGCTTAGGCTAAAACTTTTTCCAAATCCTGCCCATGACCGTAATATAAAGACAGATGCCATCAAATTCCCTCTAACCTAGAAAAAAAAAGACACACCCAAGCTTCTGGAGCTTTGGTAAATTGAATCTCAGTCTCAGGATTTGACTATGACCCTGTCCTCGGTTTGATGTTATTAGTTACTGGGTGATGCATTCTTTCAGAAATGGTATGCAGGGGTCTAACAGGACATACCCTGTAAAGTACATGCTTCGGTTTTAAGATGGCAGATTCAGCACACTATTGCCTGTTGACATTTCCCAAAAGCCACTGGAAAAAGAAAAGGATAGAAATAGTTAACTCATAGTGAGAAGACCAGGATGAGGGCAAGGAGAGGTGGGTCATCAATGAGTAAGGAAGCTCAATGAATTTCTGGGAGACAGAAAGAAAATGGAAACGTGTTGAAGGAAGGAAGCCCAAAACATGCTATGGGAGGGAGCAGAGCAAGTGGGAGCCAAGAACCTTGAAGAGACTCTAGGTTCTGCATCAAACAAAACAGGGATAAAGAGAACAAATTAAAGATAATCTTAATGGAACAACTGCACAGGTGGGTCCACCAGCTCTGTATGCAGAACAGCAAGAAGCCTAGGACTTATCTGTAATGCAAGCCAACCAACCCACCAACCAATCAGCTCTCCAACCAATCATCCAATCAATCAGCAAAAACAGAGGGCTGTTTTCTGAAACAAATATGAACTCTGAGAAAAAGTCAAGGTCCCAGCTTTGTGTTGGTGCCTAAAGTAGATCTTTCTTCATTCTGCCCATGGTAGACCTGCAGCCTAACAGAGGCTGACCCTTCACTCATTCTAAAGCAAACCTGTCAACTGACGTTCCTCATCCATGTGAGCAGACTTCCCAACCAGAATTCCCTCAAAAAAGGAGGGCCTTTTGGGATATAGATCTACTGACACAACATCAGAGAAAGCCACATCAGCACTTAACCATGAATGAACTTCATCAATTATCAGACAAAATAGTAAGAATCATCAGTTATAGGACAAAAATCAGCCACATGGAAAGAAAAGACTGAGATAATCTGTATCAGCTAAGACACGTTCAACTGTAAGTAACAGAAAATCCAACTAAAATGGACTTGAGCAAGGAGGACATTTATTTTCTCATATAAAGAAAATTTTGGGGATTGGAGGGTTATTAAATGGAGTAGCTCAGCAATGTCCTCAATGACTTAGGGTTTTCATCTTTCTGTTCCACTGCCCTTAGCATGTTAGTGATTTTTTTTCCTCATGGTTACAAATGGCAGCAGGTATTATATGAATAAAATTGCTTCAAAAATTTACTTTATTTTTTTACCATGTGTCACTTATTATTAGTGAGAGTAACTTTCCCATAAATGTCCCAGGAGATTTTCCCAGGGGTCACATTGGATCTCATGAATTGGGTCTCATGCCTATGCCTATAAAATCGCAAGAAATGGGGATGAGACTATTGTGAATGGCCTAAACCAGAGTTTCTTAACCTTGATTCTATTGACATCTTGAGCCAGATAATTCTTTCCTGTGGGAGGTTGTTCTTTGTGTTGTAGACTGTTTGGCAGCATTCCTGGTGTCTACCTACTAGATTCCAGTAGCACCTGTTCCCTGTTATGACAACAAAAAATGTCTCCAGACGTTGTCAAATGTCCCCTGGCTGGGGGGGCGGGGCACAAAATCACTCCCATTTGAGAATTGCCACACTGTGGTAACTGCCAGCGCCCGGATTTTGCACCAATAAAGTCATACTTCATTCTGGAGGAACATCCTCCTGATCAGTTTCAAGTAGGCCATGGGAGATAGTGGTCAACAATAAGTCTCCTAGAGGGCAGAACCAGGGGCAGAAGAAGGAGCATGAGAACCGCATGCAGAGAGCAGAGCCAAAGGTCAGCTTTGCTATAGTGGGATTTGATATATGCAGTGGAACACTGACCTATGTATAGGTCCCATTCTGCCATTTCCAAAATGTGTGGCATTTGTCCTATTTTATTTTGCTTTTGGTTTGCTGGTTTGATTTCTTTTGTTTTTCAGTCATTCTGTTTCTTCTCCTCCATTGTATATCATATGTATTGTGTCTTAGCATAGATAATCTGATCCCAAAGAGAAACACCTACACCTGGCAGAGGATAATCACTTGGAGATTGTGGACTTCAAGCTTGATGCAGCACCTGAATGAGACTGTGGGCATCTCCCTTAGTGAAGGAGTGAGTGTATTCTGCTAGAGTATATATGGATATTGAGGAGCCAAAGGGAGGACTTTGGCAGACATGATAAATTGGGTTACTCAACCTCTATTTCCAAGCTCCTTTGCTGTTCCCTGTCTTTACTATAGAGGTTGTAAACGTACATACTTACCCGGTCACCCACACAGATAGTGGTAGCCACGTGACAGTCTGGCCAGTAAAACATAAACAGAGGTTTATGAAGAGGACTGCTCCAGGGAAGCATTTGCTTTATTGATAAAGTAAACAGATGCAGCTGGCCCCAGCCCTTTCTTCCCTTTTCCACTTCCTCCTGCCTGGATCACAGATGCAATTCCTGGAGCAATAGTCATCTTACAACCATGGGACAACAAGCCAACAAGCTAAGGATGGCATGGTGGGAAGAGGGAGTCTGGGTCTTCCATAATCTCATTATCCGTTGTATTAGTTCTGGATTGCATGTCTCTGGACTTATAGATTTTTGAGTAAATTATAAGTCAGGTATTTGAGTCATCATAGATCAGTGTTCCATCATTTGAAACTGAATAGCAGCTGATTAATAACATAACAGAAGGTAGAGTGGAGAAAGTGGGGGATGAAGGATAGGGATGCTAATAGCCTCACCTTACATACAGTGGAATTGAGATACTAACTTTGATCTTTGGAACC
Source organism: Equus caballus (assembly GCF_041296265.1). Lineage (NCBI taxonomy): Eukaryota > Metazoa > Chordata > Mammalia > Perissodactyla > Equidae > Equus > Equus caballus. The sequence goes on from NC_091704.1 coordinate 47,588,928, forward strand.
TAGTCTGTAGTAATATTTGATAATTACCACCTACTCTCATTTTTTGGTTTTTAATCTCAAGATCTCCCTATTGAGTATAGGGAGAAGAAAAATCTCTGATGGAATCAGGGCATAAAGATAGGTTTGCCTGAAATGGGGAAAGAGGTTAGAGGTTTAGAGAGTTAGAGCAAAAGCAAGCACTTGGGAAGTTGTCTAATGCTCTGCCCACCACCCTCCACCCCCAGTCCTAGGGTGGGAGGGGACAGGTTTGAAATGTAAGAGTAGAAAGGAGCCTTGTACTCCTCTCTGCCTTCAACTTCTGGAAGGCAGCAAGCTTCACAGAAGTCCCCTCACACCTAACAGAGGGGTGCCTTAGCTATAAAATGGGAATTGTAGTGTGGCAGGCCAAGGCGAAGAGGGCCCGAGACAGCCCTGCTGAGTTTTCTGTCCTCATAGTCATAGAAGAGAATCAGAAAACTCTTTGTGCCATGAGAAAGGGTCACAGAAGGGTTAAGATGGCTAGTGGATCTGAAGGGGTTTCTTGTCAGAACCTAGATGATGCTGTAGGGGAGGAAGACATTTCCTCTACCCTCTCTGGATTCTTCTGGCCAGAGAACGATTAAATTCACAGGAGACAGAATAAGAGGAGAAAATTAAACAAAGCTTTATAACATGTATACATGGGAGAGGCTCAGGCAAGCTGAGCAATTTGCCAAAATGGCAGAAGCCACCATCTTAAATATCATCTTCAGCTAACAACAAAAGAGGATGTTGGGGGTGGAGGGGGAGTTGGTCATGGGAGATTACCACACAAGTACAGTAAACAAGATGCAGATTTAAGTCCTTGCCTTTGGCATTGATTAAGAGTTTCTAGAGATAAGGTCATCCCTCCTTCCTGGTACAGAGAGCGAGACACATTTACAGATGGAGATTTCCTTTACAATGTAAATGTCTCTTAACAAAGGGTAAATAAACTCTACTTTTCAGAGTTGCTTTCCTGTCTGCAGTTTATTAAAAGTAACCAGCCCCAAATAATCCTCACGCCAAAAAGACATAACTTGGGGTGGCCAATTCCAGTCCCCCACAATGCAAACTATGTGGACTAATGACCAGAGATCATGCAGATGCTTCAATCAGCTTGTTGGATATCAACAGAGATGCCAAGGACAAAAGATCAGGAGATGCCAAAGAGGACAGACGATAACCATGGATAGAAGTCTACTTGCCCCCAATGCTTCAGGACCACATAAATCCCCCAGAAATGACGTGCCTTCATGTGAACCGTGGGTGGGAAGGGAGGGACTAAATCTGACTTTATAGAGTTTAAATGTAAAATTACTGAGTTTGCATGGAATTGACAATGATTAAGGTTTCTGCCAGCTGGTGGAATGGGGTCTTTTAGTTACAGAAAACGAAGAAAGTTAATCCTTTTTACACCCAAGAATATGGCTTGAGAAAATTGAACCTGCTCCATAAGAAATTGAGGCATAAGTATATTATTTAAAGTAATTAAAGATAAACAAGCAAAGAAATAAAAATGATAATACATCAAATATTATAAGGAGGAAGAAGTTGGAGAGGGGAGGATGGTTGTAAAAGTTAATTAAATCCTCATCTTTCATTTCTGGAAGACAATAGGCTAAATATAAATTTGATACATTCAGAAATCTCATATTCATGTTATTTAGTATTTTGAAGGTATAAGAATTAAACAAGCATAAGAATTAGAAAACAGTAAAGAGGTTGTTTCTGGGAGAGGGACTGGAGGTAGGTAGGAGACTGCTTCTTCTCATCATAAATTGTTCTTTACTATTTGATTTTTTTCTTACAACATACTGATGTTACTTTGATATAAATCAAACTGGAAAGAAAATAATCAAAAGCCTGTGTGTGTTTTTGCTATATGCTGCAGCAGTATATGCTAATAGAATATGTATAGTGAAGAGAAAATTACACTTTAGTGTTCTGACAGTGTGGAGTACCATGCACTAGAAAGTTGCTTTGCAGAGCTCTGGAAGAATTCCTAGACTCTACAAGCCAATATGGCAACCAGCAGACCAACAGGAAATGGATATTATGGGGCAAGAGACAGATGAGAAGGGCAAATAATAAGCAAAGCTTAGATAGGGTTGAGACTTTTCAAAACAGTTATGATGAGAGAGTGTATCCTAGGTTGTGTCATAACAGTTGAAGCTGTGGGATGATAAATGTGGAATTTGGATTGCCTTTTGTGAAATGTACTGCGAGGGGTTTTCAAGGCATAAATACACACACACACTCACACACATGTTGGGTTTAGCTTGGCTGTAGCCCACTCATCATCATCTGTTCCTCACTTAGCCCTCAGGGTTTGGGAGCCCAATTAGAGGTCCCAGAAGTAAGGGTTTGTGACACTGTCTGATCTCGCTGCCTCACCCGTGTCTTCTCATAAGCAGACAGAGGGTATGGGGTTATGACTGAAACCAGTGGTCCTTTGACCCATGTCAAAACATATGGTTCCTAGAACAAAGGACTGTGACTTCATAGGGGTCTAGGAAACAGCCCAGCAATTCCTTGTAGTGTTGTCAAGCACATGACCCCTGTGCAATTACAATGAGATCAGTTTTTTGGGTTTTTTTTTTTTTTCAGTATGGATAACTTTTAGACTAACCACTCTGGCCAACGGCCTTCATTATCTTCTTGGGCTGAGTAGAGATATACATGTTCTGGGACAGGTGAATTAGTGATATGGATGGCATCCCCTAGTTGGTTCTTCAAGCAATACATACAAAGTAGCATTTTCAACACTCTACCAAGTTCGTTCTCACAGAATCTGAAGAGGCAAATAAGAGTTATATATATTCTGGATCCCAAATCAAGTCAAGTTGATTTATGGCTGGTAACAATAATTAGTGGGATTGGGTAAAATTTTCAGCCTGCAAAATTTCCTGAAAGTATTTGCAAAACTCTTGAAAATCAGAGAATGAGCTGAGATTTATTTTTTAAAATTGATTTCAACCCATGACACTAAGGGTATAATCATGCTATCCCACGACTATATTATGGCCCCACCAAAGGAAATTTCTATTCACGTGGCCAGAGAGAGATAAACTCTAACAGTGCGGTTTTGCTTTCCCAATAACAGCATCCTGGAAGCACTGGGGGTAGATTGCTTTCACTAAAATGCAATCCTAGAAACTGGCCTTCACTTTCTGCTCGTTCATCTGACCACCTCAGACAGGGCTTATTCACAGCTGGCAATACAGAAAGAGGTTTAATCAAAATCAAGCTCCATACACATATTTTATACCTACAACAGGGTGCTTTGGTTGAAATTCAACCCTAGGGTTTTTGAAGTCTTGATGGGTAGGAGTTGGAAAGCCTGTCATTTAAAAACTGCCAGCGGTCCTCTGGTTCAATGGAGGTGTCAGAACGCCTTTCTGAACAAGATGGTTCTTTTGTTCTGGGTGAACCACCTGAATGGGCCGCTTCATTGACTAAACACAAATGCACCTGACCTTCTTCTATCAATTTGAATTCTTCCCTGAATCTCCAGCCATTAAGTGAAAAGCTGTTAAATGAAAAATATTGAAATTTAAATTAAAAAAGTTATTGTAATGAATTCTGTCTTCACCTGAGGTCCTCAAACAGTTTTTCAGAGAAATATTTCAATTGGATAATGAAAACAAGATTAAATAGTTAATAAACAACAATTGTAAAATATATAGATTGAATTTGCACATAAAATGTAATGGATGTTGATGGCACTTTTTTTACCCTGCACCATTTTCTTCAGCAGTTTTTTAACTCGTTTAGGACTCATGGTTATCTTGCAATCAAACTGCACTTAAAAATGAATTTGAGTGCAAATATCTTTAGGGAAAAATAAAGACTAAACATGAGAGCACTTTGAAAGACATGGAAATAGTGCATGGTCCAACAGCCCAAAGATTATTAGAAGATGCCACCTTTTCATTTCTCTTCCTTGGTAAAGATGCGCAAAGCAAAACATCTAAATGTGCACAATTCATGTTTACTCCAGATGATACTCTTTACTAGAAGTCGTTGGCCTGAAAATTGGTGAGTGTGTCTTTGCCTGAAAGTATAATTTCAGAATATCACTTCTTATAGCTCACTTATTTAGTATGTTTTAGGTTACAAAAGTCATTATAGTGAAAAAAAGAGGAGTATGGTCAGCGGAATAATGGCCCCCAAAGATGTCCACATCTCAGTCTCCCAAATCTGTGAATATGTTACCTTACATGGCAAAAGAGATTTTGCAGATGTGATTAAGATAAGGGTCTTAAAATGGGAAGATTATTCTGGATTATCTTGTTGGGCCCAATGTAATCTCAAGGGTTCTTATCAGAGGGAGGCAGGAGGGTCAGGGAAAGCAATGTGATGATGGAAGCAGAGGTCAGAATGATCCAAAGAAGGGACCACTAGATAAGGATGCAGACAGAGAGCCTCTAGAAGCTAGAAAAGGCAAGGAAATGGATTCTCACTCTGAGCCTCCAGAAGGAACACGGTCCTGCTGTTCCATTTTAGACTTCTCATCTCAAAAACTGAAGATAATGAACAACCTAAGTGTCCATCAGCACATGAATGGATAAAGAAGATGTAGTGTATATATACAATGGGATATTATTCAGCCATGAGAAAGAAGAAAATCTTGCCACCTATGACAACATGGATGGAACTCGAGGGCATTGTGCTGAGTGAAATAAAGAAATACTGAGAAATACTGCATAATATCACTTATATATGGAACCTTAAAAAAAAAAGAGGTCACACTTATAGAAATAGAGTAGAAAAGTGGTTGCCAGGAGCTGGAGTGTGGGGCAAACAGGGAGTTTGTTAAACGGGTACGAACTTTCAGCTATAGATAGTCAAATTTTAAGAATTGGTTACCATTGTACACTAGGTCTGAGAATTACTTTTCATTTAAAAAAATTTCTAGTTTAACAAAAAGAGGCTGCTGATCACTTTCCTAAACAATCAGAAGTTTTAAAAATGGTTTTGAAAGGTATTTTCCATAATCAGTCTGCTCGATAAAGTGTGCCCTGAGTAAGAATCAGTGTATCCAATTCAATTCAGCAAACATTTAGTGAATATTTATTCTGTTTTCTCTTTTAAAATTTTGTCTCAGTAAATTCATAGAAGTACTTTTTCCCATTGCACAAATCAATCTCATTAAAAGATGTGTGTTAAAAGGCTGCTATGTAAGGTACTATGAGATCCATTACAGTGACTTTAAACCCGGCCCAAAGAGAAGATATCATATGTCTAATATGAGGGAGAAAGATTTGTTGCTGGGGTCAGAAAACCAAACTCAGACTGGCTTAAAAAATTTTGGGAATTTATTGACTTAACTGAAGAGTATAAAATTAGGCCTGGCTCCAAGTACTGTCTTACCCAGAGTTTCCAAATATCACATTTTTTTCACGGTTCTTTTAGTTGTCCCTTCCCCTTTGTGCCAGATTTATCTTCAGGCTGGCTCCCCTTATGTTAGCAAAGAGGCTTCTGCAATTCTAGACCCCACACCCTTACCACGCCATCTGAGAAAGAGGGAATATGTCTTCTTGGAGTTCCTTTGGAAGATAAGGAAGGCTTCTATTCTCAAAGACCCAACAAATATCTCTTTTGCCTCATGGGCCTTAATTGGATCATATCTTCTTCCCTAAACAAAATATCAAGGCTCAGAGATAGGGGGAGGGAGGAGGTGGGACTAGTGGATTGGTTTATGTTCCACTTGGAAATGAAGGAGGAGTAAATACCACCCAAATCACATGGCTGAGAATAGGAAAGGAGCAATTGTCTAAAGAAAAATTTGAGTGCGATTTGAGGGAAGAGGTGAATCAATATATGTCTACAATAGCAGAGTAAAATAAATACAGTATGATAAGCACAAAGTACTATGATGCCTTGGTGTCAAAGACAGAAAGGCTCAACCTTTTGCCAGGGTTGGGGAGATAAGAAAAGATTTCATTAAATAGTTGTGGTGTGCCTATTAATTCCTACTTATCCTTAAAGGTCCATCTTAGAGAGGGAAAAAAACATCCTTAGCAGAACATAGTGGCAAAAGCAAGGAGGCAGAAAATTGTAGGGTGGTCTTATGGTGACTCTAATTAATGTAGCGTGACTCCAACACAAAATGTTGGAAGACAGAGCTGAAAAGGGGAGTTGGAGCCTGACTGTGAAGGGCTTTCCTTGAATTCCAGCAGGAGGAGTCATGTTTAATTTAGAATCCAGTGGCGAGCCATTGACAGGTTTTGAATAGGGGAAAGATATAGCCAAAAGGCCTGTTGGAAATATTAGTCTGCCGGCAATGAATTGGATGAATCAAAAGAGAGAGACACAATTCAGGGGAACCGGTTAGGAAGCTACTGTAGTATTCTGATGAAAAGCAATGAAGTAGGGTGGGAGCTAAGATGTGGAAGGAAATGATGGGCTTGAGGGACAAGATGGTAGAATCTTCATGGCTTGCTAATAAATTAGTTGTAAAGGGTTAAAGGAGAACGGTCAGTAGCGACATAGAACTCTGATGTTACCAAGATTAGCAAGAAAGTGGTATCATTCATGAAAATGGAGAACTCAAAAGCACGATGTGTTTTTCAGAGCAACAAGCTCCATAAGTAGGGAGCAGTAAACACCGCCTGCCCCTGTGGCAGCTGATCCTTAATTGCTTGAAAAGCAAACGGGCCCCTCTGCTATAATTCACTTCTTTTATGAGCAAAAGTATAGTTAACTATGACCTTTTTTACTGTGTCAGTTCATTAGCTCTTAACATCGCAGAATCGTAACCCAGGGGCAGAATCATGAGCCTTCAAAACTATTGAGGTCTGAGTGGGTTAGAATGACATCCATTTTCCCCTAAGCAGGTTCAGAATTAAAACTCTAGAGTCAGGTAGACAGCTATCAAAATATTATCTTTAGTACTGATAAACTGTAGGAGAATGAGGCGTGTGAGGGTCAGACGGGTTTCCTTAGATTGCCCCTGAGAATTGAAAGGACTCGCTGGTTTACAGTCAGGGCTTGGGGTGCAGGTTTTCTCCTGTAGGGACAGAGCCTTTAAATGAAGACTTAGCCTCTATCCTAAGAGCATGGCCCTTTCTCCATGGGCAGGCAGGTCCCAGGGAGGAGAGATGGACATATTGGCCTTTTTCCTTCTTCCCTCAGGGAAGAATGGGTGAGAGGGGCAGAGGGATGCCTGGATTTTTTCTCTCACTAACAGGGGGACTCTTCTGTGACCTCGTGCAGAACTTGTCTTCCCTTTCTTCATTGTCAAATCCTGGTGTCCCTGCTGTGTGATGGCTTCTGGACTCTGGTGCCCCCTGGATTGGCTGGACAAAGCAGTGGAAGAAGCCAGATCAGGCAAATTTCCTAGTACTTACATAAGGAGTTTGAAGGATTTTAACTTATGACATGTTATGGTCAGATTGAGGTTTTAGAAGGTTCACTCTGGTGACAATGTGGAGAATGGCACGTGGCAAAAAAGCCAGTTAGGAAGATTGGACTGGACTCCAGAGGGAAAGTGATGAGGGGACGTACTGAAGCATCGAGAGTGGGGCGGGCTGATTTGCGAGCCATTCAAGAGGAAAAATCCACAAAACTACAGGTGGACAGAAAGAAAGAGAAAACTAGATCACCCCAGGTGACGGCCTTGGGCCCATGGTTGGACAATGATGTCATTCCTGAAGAAAAGAACTATAGAAAGATGTCCAGGCGCAGCCTCAAGCCACGTGATTCATCCCAAGAGACCTTTGCAAGGATGCAAAGTGAGATTTCATTTTGTAGCATTTACTTGCATATGGTGTTTCCAAGAGAAGCTGTCCAGAGATGACTTCACCTCCCTCCTCACACTTCCGTAGAGGAGAGGGAATTACACAGCCCCGCCCAGAGAAAAAACGACAGGAGGGAAACTCCTAACCTTTCTCCACGCCCTCCACTCACTCCGTCACAGAGAATCTTCTTTCTTCCGAACTGGCTCTGGGTCCTCTTTCTCTCAGATCTGTCTGCCTATCCGGAGAGCCCTTCTCAGCATCTCCGTGTGCTGTGTTTCTGGGGAAGGCCGGCTGCTTTGGCTTCTGTGCGAGCCTGACTGACTGATCCAAAGCCACATTCTCAAATCGGTTCCATCAACAATATGGCTGACACTTTGCTCCCACCTCTCTCTTTCCTGTCTCTTATTTATCAGTTGGTTCAGAGCTCTGGAGGAGAATGTGCCAGTTTCCTAGGGCTCCTATAACAAAGTATCACAGGCTGGGTGGCTTAAACAATAGAAATTAATTTTCTCACAGTTCTGGAGGCTAGAAATCCAAGGTCAATGTGTCAGCGGGGTTGGTTTCTTCTGAGGCCTCTCTCCTTGGCTTGTAGATGGCTGTTTTCTCCATGTGTCTTCACATGGTCGTCCCGCTGTAGTTTCCTGTGTCCAAATTTCCTATTCCCATAAGGATACCCGTTGTACTGGATTAGGGCCCAATTTAATGGACCTAGTTTTAACTTAACCACCTCTTTAGAGGCTGTATCTCCAAATGCAGCCATCTTCTGAGGTCCTGGAGGTTATGACTTCAACATATGAATTTGGGGGTGGGGGGGGTCACAATTCAGCCCACAACAGAGAGGGAATGGTGTTTATTGATCCTCTAAAATCCACCAACTGCCCCTATCCTGTCTTCCTTCTTAAATACTACATTCTCATACTCAATTTTGAGACAGATTTTTTTCCCTCACTCTATTTATTTCAATGCCAAGAGCTAGGAAAATTTTAATCAGGGCATTGTGTAGTTTCATGAAAGAAAAGGCGGGGCAGTGACGTGCAAAGGCTGGGTCCCTTTGATTTTTAATCCCTCCTTTGAGGGGAAGGGTTGCTAGGTGGGGCATTACCCAGAACCGGAGAGTTTTCAAGATAGGGCCTAGTGAGAGTCTGACCCCATGATGCTTAAATCATCTGTAGGTCTTCCCTCAGAAACAGTGTGGAGCAATGAGATCATCATTACTACAAACCTATGGAATTTATGATTTGCCAAAATATCTGAGGTCAACGTTGTATGTAGGTTCACAACTAATTATAAAGCCAGAGTCGAGGCCTATGTTTCTTCATTAGTTTTGTTCTCTGATATTTCTCCCACCAAGTTTGAGCTTAAATGGTTTTCTTTTTTTCTTTTTAAAGATTTAATTTTTTTTCGTTTTTCTCCCCAAAGCCCCCCGGTACATAGCTGTATATTCTTCATTGTGGGTCCTTCTAGTTGTGGCATGTGGGACGCTGCCTCAGCGTGGTTTGATGAGCAGTGCCATGTCCGCGCCCAGGATTAGAACCAATGAACACTGGGCCGCCTGCAGCGGAGCACGCTGAACTTAGCCACTTGGCCACGGGGCAAGCCCCTTAAATGGTTTTCTTAAGGGAAATTATACATCCGGAGTGATGGCTGATTTTATGGAATTCTGCTAATATCCCACACAACTGAAGACAGTCATTCAGAGCTTTGTTTCAGGGACATAAAACCTTTGGGCATCTCTACCCAAGGAAAGGAAGAAATGACAGATCTGTGGCAATGAAGCACTTTTCTCGATCAATGTGATTATATTAGAATGCTCAACTTGGATATATTGATTTGTCTTTGAGAGCACTTTGTGCCGCATAAATCTCATAGAAATATCTTTAAGGAGCTTCCCCAGAAGGCCACTGCTTCCCTCCTCAGCAAAGAGAAGCAAAGCCATGGAGTCATTTGTCAAAGTTTCGAACAGAATGGTCCATTTATGAACTGTCACTGGATGGTTTCCTCTTCTGACATTCAAGGGATTTTAAAACAAAGATGCATTTTATGATTAACCTCAGCGTATAGAAGAAAGAGCTATATTTGTCTCTTTTGACTTACTTCAGCAACCTGAATTTTTAAAAAATCACCTTCAAGGAGAATTGTATTTATTATGCCTCAAAATTTCAGTTTATATGCACCATTGTTCAGAGCAATTTCTTTTTCCCTACGTTTAATAGCCAAGTGGTCATTTGTTTTGGGGATGCATTCATCCTTTGGAAGATTTGGCCACCAATGGAGAAGAGCGTTCTTGTGAGTGTTTTTTTTTCCCCCACTGCCTCAGTACAGGGGAAATAGTTCTTTAAAAAAGTTATAAATGAATTTAAAAATGTTGAGTAAAAGTTTCTCATTTGCTCTGTATTCAGGGACACATAACCTGAATTTTCTAATTTTTAGGAGCTCTAGTGAAAAGAGCATCTTTTCTTTCTTTTTTGTTTTTGTTTTTTTAATTCTTTCTCTTTTGAATTGCATGACCTTGAGCAAATTACTGAATTGAAATTTACTTTTTTTCGCCTTGTAAAATGAGTATTGTGATGTTCATATTACTAAGTGGGCGCTATTGGAGGAAGAGGGGAAGTAGTTTAGCACATTATATTTTTAGGAACATAGGTTTTGAGCCAATGTGGCTTGGTAAATCTGTTATTTGCTGCTTGGGTGATGCTGGGCATGTGACTTGACCCTTTGAGCCTCAGTTTTCTTATCTGTGAAAGAGGCATAATAATTGCTCCTTCCTCATGTGGTTGGTTTGAAAGGGAAAAGGAATAATTTACAAACATGGTGCCTAGCATACTATAAATGTGAAATCATCACCACCATCATCATCATCATGGTGAAAATAACAAATAACCATTAACTGGTTTAATTATTTTACTTCTCCTTGTATACTAAGTATACTAGAAGACACAGACTCAAAGAGAAAGTAAAATCCATAAAATTCAAACTCTGTCCTGGGCAAAATGGATTGAAACCAGATTCATATCATTTGGAATATATCTTTTGAATATCTATATTCATATATACATGTGCATATGCACATGTATATACACAGCCACATACATAGATACATACATAGAAATATAAAGAATATATCTATTTATATTCAGTTCAAATTTCACAGAAGTTTTAAAGAACAACTGGAAATGTGTTTACCAAGATTTTATATTATAACTATTTCCATTTCTAATGCAAAACCATTTTCTAAATAAAAAAATATTTAGTCACAAGTACAAAATTGGAATAAGATTTAATAATCTCCCCTAGGAACTGATTTTAAGGTTTAAACTGTCTTTTTATGAACACTGCATTAACTCTTAAATCCTTCTTATAATGTCTTCATATTTAAGCTTCAGTGGAGAAAAAGAGAAGCTCAGCCATTCTCTTACTTATTTAAAAATATTCCTGGATTTAAAAATATTAAGAGCTTCTGCTTGAAGATGGCAGCACAAAGATAATTGTATTAAGCTCCACTCTCTAATATCAACTGAAAGCAACACAAATTCTAACAAAAAAAGTCCATCTTTAATGAAACCAGAAGACAGACACAACCCCAAACTATGAAGAATTGCTTCTAAATATAGGGACACTTGACCCCAATTCCAGGAGGATGACAAAAGTAGATTCACAGTTGACAGTCTGTGCACACACTGCAGAGTTTTCCAATAGTGGGTGGCACAGCTCGGAAGGGCTATAGCAGTTATCCCTTACCAGAAACTATGATTTCCACATCCCACACTGAGGAACTGCAGACCAGATGGGATTGGAAGGAAAAAAATCCATTAACTTTTCTGGAAACCTCCTGGAGGCATATAATGGGAATAATAACTCTACTAATAACAATAGCGACAATAATAACGATGGCTGATGTTGAGAACTCATTATGTACTAGGCAATGCTTTAGGTGGTTTACATGTACTGACTCAGGTAATCCTCATGGCAACACCATGATGCGGGTCCCAGTGTTACCCCAATTTTACTCATCAGCTATAGAGCCAGTACTCTTCCCCTCCATGCCCTGCTGCATTTCTATGCTGGGCATGGAGTCAGCCTCCATCAGTGGCTCAAAGTCAGTTGAGGAGAATGAAAGTAACTGTCAAGTCACCCTCCAGACAACTAGAGCTTTATGGGGCTTCTTGGTGAGCCACAGAACCTTCTGCTCACTCCCAGAAGGAATGCGAGTCATTGGGAGGACACATGAGCTTGGAGCAAAGTCACAGCAGAGCTGATTGAGAAAGTCATCTGAGATAATGCTGCTGAAACGAGGCTTCTCTGAGCAAATCTCAATAAGATGGAGCTGCCCTCCTTTAAAAATGAGTCATAATTAGAAAGAAACTAGCATAGACTAATGTATAGATATTTGAAAGATAGGCAGAAAAAGAAGAAAAGAAAAAGAAAAACAAGGCAGGTGGAGGGAGTGGAGGAAAGAAACATTAAAAAAGACGAGTGGATCACACACGTCAGAAGATGACTGAAATCATCAAGTAAATACAATTTCAAACTCTTTTCCACAAAGAAAAGAACAGAATTCATGGGACCGCCATTATATTTTAAAGGTTAAAAAGAAAAACTCACTGCCATAAAAGAAGATGATTCTGTGCATTGAAGGTTGACACCATGTCCTTATGTCTTAGGACAATTGATAATGCCGAGGTTGCTGGTTATAAAGAATAAAGAACTTGATATGGACCTAGCAGTTAGATTAGTTCCTACTACGTAATTAATATCCAATTAACGAATAAAACCAAACCAGAGAGGCATGTACAGCATGGTGACTATAGTTAATAATTTGGGGGCCGGTGCCGTGGCCAAGTGGTTAAGTTTGCACGCTCCGCTGTGGCGGCCCAGGGTTCGGATCCTGGGTGCGGACATGGCACCGCTCGACAGGCCACGTTGAGGTGGCGTCCCACATCCCACAACTAGAAGGACCTGCAACTAAGATATACAACTGTGTACAGGGGGCCGTTTGGGGAGATAAAGCAGAAAAGAAAAAAAAAAAGATTGGCAACAGTTTTTAGGCCAGGTGCCAATCTTTAAAAAAAAAAAAAAATTTGTTCTTAGTACTATCAAGTGGATTATGACTCTTAGTGACCCTGTGTACAGCAGAGCAGAACCCTGCCTGGTCTTTTTCACTATGCTCTAAACTTCCAGCTCTGTGTCAGGCAATGCTCTATGGCTACTCAAAGAGTTTTCATGACCAATTTTCTTTGGAAGTGGGTTGCCAGGTCCTTCTTCCTGGTGTGCGTTAGTCTGGAAGCTCTACGGAAACCTGTCCACGATGGGTGACCCTGCTGGTATTTGAAATACCAGTGGCATAGCTTTCAGCATCACAGCAACACACAGCTGCCACAGTGTGACAACAGACAGACCAGTGGTGTGGCACTCTGACTGAGAAATAACTCTGCTGCAGTGGTGAGAGTGCCAAATCTTAACCACTAGACCACCAAGGCTGGCCTGGTGTATAGTTATAGTTTATAGTACTGTATTGCGTATTCAAAAGTTGCTAAGAGTTTAAAGAGTTTAAGTTGCTAAGATATTAAAAGTTCTCATCACAAGAAAGAAATTTGTAACTATATATGTTAACTAGATGTATTACGGTGATCATTTTGCAATATATGCAAATATTGAATCACTATGTTGTAAACTGAAACTAATATAATAGTCAATTATCCGTCAATAAAAATAAATAAATAAAAATCAAATCGGAAAATAAAGTAATTCACCTATATCAAAGGAAAACCAAATTGGCATTAAATTTCATAGCAATAATACTAGAAAATGGTGAGGCAATTACTAGAAAGTCTTCAGGGAAAGAAAGTGTGTTCTGAGACTTTTATACTCAGTTAAATGTCATTCAAATATATGCAAAACAAATAGATTACGTTGACACACAAAAGAAGTCAGGAAATATGGTACTCATTAGCTTTTTTGGCAAAAAAAGAAAAGACTAGTCGACTATGAAGTCCCCCAACCAAAAGATAAGAGATGAATAAAAATAAAGAGTTCAGGAATAGAAAAATGAGATGCTGATAAGAGTACTGAAACTATTTAAATATATCACCAAGATTAAATACCTGGAAATTATGGTGTTAGAAGAGGATGTAAAGTTATAAATTGTAACAACATAGAAATAATGATGTCAGCACAATAACCAGGAGGTCAGAAGGAAGTAGATGTGGGCGGACATGTTCATCTCCTCATTTCCTCTTATTTCATTTTGGAGCTTAAGAAATTCTAACAAACACTGATAATTCAAATTGTGAAGGTTTAAGTATATTATTTTAATGCATAAAGATAACACCAGAACAATTTTGAATAGCAATATAACCAACCAAATCAGCATGTAGAGGGGTATGTAAATTTGGGAGGAGAAGTATGCATGATAATTTCCTTATCTTCCTTATAGGAACTTTGTAGATACTAAGGTTGATGAATAAATTTTAAAATTTGTATAAATGTATTATTCAAAAGTATCAAATCTAAAAACTAAAAATTTATTATAAACATAAAAGCACACAAAAACAAAATAGAGAAACTCAGATCACATAGGAAAATAGAGAAAACGATGTATTAAAAACGTAAAACATAGAACTAAGGCTAAAGATATTATCAGGTTAATAAATGTGAATGGAGTAAATCTGTTGAAAGAAAGAGAAAAAAAAAGAACTCCTTCTACCTCATGTTGTTTAAAGACATAATTCCACAAGATGAAATGTAAAAGAGACATAACTCAAACAAAGGAACTCAGCAAAGTTGAAAATTAAAGGTGGATGAAACCTACACTCCCCCTTTCTTGCCAAGAAAACCCCAAAACAAACCCACAATCCAAGGCAAATAAACAAAACAGAAGCAGAGGTGGCAATATTAATATCACCTAAGATTAATAGTAATGGCAGCTCAGAAAAGTGAACTGTTATGAATTCAGAAGGGAGAATGTTGGATGAGTCAACAACAAGGTTGTGATTGTCCCTAAGAACTATGAAAGGCGTGCAAACAGAGATGATATATGTTCTGTGCTTGGCATAGTGTCTGGAACACAGTAAGTTCTCAATAAATGCTAGCTGTACTATTACAGCCATGCACTGCATTAGGACGTTTTGGTCCATGATGGACTGCATATATGACAATGTCCCATAAAATTAGTACTATGTAGCCTAGGTGTGTAGTAGGCTGTACCATCTAGGTTTGTATAAGTACACTCTATGGTGTTCACACAAAGGTGAAACTGCCTGATGACATATTTCTCAGAACATATCCCAGTCGTTAAGCAATGCATGACTGTACTTATTTGAGCCTGCTTCTGTTCCATTTGTTCTAGTCTCTCTTTCAGAAATTCCATTTATCTCTATAAATTCCATTTATGTTTATCTCTGCTGTCTTCCAGGGGCCAAATATTTATGTCTATTTTTGGTGTGGTTTAACCTCTACTCTAGGCACAATCCAGGGAGTTGTGCCTTTCTTATTTCTTCTACCCATCTAGTCATCCAGGTCAGCTGCCATCCAACTCTCTGTTGCATAGGTTTACCCATGCTCTTGGGCTCACAGCACAGTTGCTTCCCAATGATTGTGACTGCCTTGTGACACACTCCCTGCTTGCTCCAAGGTCCATTCTTTTCTTCAACATTCAGCCTTCAAATTAGAGGATGTTGCTGGGATTTCCCCAAGACCTCCTCTACTTATCTTCATCTGGTTCCATCTCTGCTGTATCTCTTTGAAGTTGTGACACGCAGAGGAACTTTCCCTAGTTCAAGTGTTGATATAACTTTTTCACTATTTTCAAAATCATTGTGTCATCGTAACAACGGTCTGGGAGGAAGGTTAGACAACTTTGCTCAAGTCACCATTTTACCTAAAGCTTCTTTTTTTTCAATATTGTCTTGACTCATTGGACTCTTGTATTCCTGGCTCTTATTCTTCTGGGTTCATATTGTTGTTTCATTTTCTGCTTTTGGACATTCTCTTTGGAGGCCTGTTGACTTCTCCATTTGGCTCTCTCATTCTGGCTTTTTACGCAACTCTCTACTCTGATCTTAATATCCCTCTTCACAGTACCATGGTCTTGGAGGAAAATCTCTTCTTTTACTTCCATTCTTGTAAGGTGTTTAGGCAGGAATTTAAGATGGCTCCCATGAACTTTGTCCCCTTGTATTACTCCCACGGTTATGTTATGTTATATGGCAAAAGGGACATTATCTGAATGTGCCTAATCACATGAGCTTTTAAAAGTAGTTTCCTCTGGCTGGTGGTAGAAGAGGAAGTCAGACTCGAAGCATGAGGATTCAACACACCTTTGTTAGCTTTGAAGATGGAAGGGGCCACATGCCAAGGAATGCAGCTGGCCTTTAGAAGCTGACAGGAGCCCCTGGCTGACAGCCAGCAAGTGATCGGGGACTTCAGTCCTACAGCAGGAAGGAACTGGATTCTGCCAACCTCAATGGACTTGGGAGCAGATTCTTCCCTGGAGCCTCCAGATGAGAACTCAGCCCAGCTGATACCTGATTTCAGCCCTGTGAGAACATGAGCAGGGAACATAGGCATGCCATGCCGGATGTCTGAGCTACAGAACTCTGAGCTAATAAGTGGGTGTTGTTTTAAGTCACTAAATTTGTAGTAATTTTTACATACCTATGGAAAACTAATATATAAACATTGCTCACTAGCTTAACATGTTCCAAGGAAAAATCTGATAATAAATTTTGGATGGGAAGAGGTCAGGGAATATTGCAATGCTTTTGCAAAGAGAGGCGAAACCAAAATATAATGTTAACTCTTCCTCTGCGCTTGCCCTTTGTCCTCACAGTCACCAGACCAGAAAGAGCTAGTGGTCATCCCAGCCTCCACTTCTCCTTGTTCCTCACCCTCAGTGAGTCAACAGTTCTATCATACGACCATTCAAAATATCTCCCCTATTTTCTATTCTCATTGAGTGGTCTTATTTAGAAATCTTCATTATTTCTTGATTCAATTAGTATAAAGCGTCCTAACTCAGGGCTGTACTCAATTCTCTATACTGCGCGTGTTTTGAAATTTCTGAATCCCTAGTTTGATTACGTCACTCTTCTACTTCAACTCCTTCAAGGACGTCCTCTAGCCTTAAGTAGAAAATTCAAACTTGGGGTAGTATTTCCAGCTTGAAGTTCGCCCACACTTGCCATTGGCTTTAGTCATAATAAATTACTTGCCTTTGCTACAACGAATCATATTTTTTCACCACTCTGCTTGGAAGACTACTGCCAATTCTGTCTAGAAAGTTGCCGTTCATCTTTAAAACTTTATTCACTCATCTTCCTTTCTAGAAAGTGTTTTGTGAGTTAGATGTAGACATTTTCCTTACAGGATCCTCTTCATTCTTAGACAGTTGGATGCCTTAATAAGGGCTTTCTTCCCATCATCACTGACAGACCTTGCCAACCGTTTCCCCAATAGGCAGAGAGACCCTGAATTTAGGTCAGGGTCATGCAGATGTGCATCAGACAGGGTCTAGTCCAGGTTCAAATATATAACTCAGCCTTTGTTGTTGTCTTTGGGTATGACCAGCTTTGGAACAGAGATGGAGCAATGTGCATAGGAAACTCAGATTTGTCTGGGAAAGATGATCTAACCACTCCTCTATCTCTTCTCACTGAAGTTTGAGTTTGTGGAGATGTTGGGGTTTACAGGCTTGACTCATTGAACATCTAATGGTAGGACAGGCAATAAGACTTTTCATATAACACTGATGTGAGACCAGGGAGAGATGCAAAGGCTAATGCAAAGGGATGGGATTTCGAAGTGCTACTGAAATGGCCTTGAACTGGTTCATGTGGGGCCTGTTCCTGCCCTGGGAAGTGCTTATATGGGAATGAGAATGGCTGGTAACTCAGGCCCAGTAATGCCTGGGCTGCTTTGTGGGTGGAATGGACCACCTTCCCTTGTAGGACATCTTCCCAAGCACCAGGGAGCAGGGCACTTAGCCTAGGACAGGACAGTCAGCTGTTACAGCCATCCCTTGCATTTGTACTCCAGGAATGGTTCTGTAGCCTGAAGCAATTATTTTTCACCGCTGCCCAAACATCTGCCATCTACAGCTTGTGAGGTGAAAGACACCAGAACTCATTCCACCCATGCCTGAAGTGGCAGCCCTACACCTGTGCAAGGGGCTGGGGGAGGGAATGGGAAGAGATCTGACGTGTAGGCCTGGGCTGGTTTCCTTTGTACTGAGGGAACACTGGGGAGTGGGCAGGCTCCCTCATGAAACTATTATTGCTTTGGTAGCTGGTCATGTAGGGCCTTTGTTCCACCTGTGGGGCTTTGGACGTGATCTGCCGTAGCCAGCTTCTACTCCTCAGTCAGAGCCTCTCCTCCATGTTGGATGTGGGATGATAGGATGGACTTCCTTCTGCTACCAGCAGATTTGCATTTGAGCAGAGCACTGTGCTATTGCCTATTGTTTGTACCCCAAACGCCCACTTTTATAGTTTTCTTAGTAACATTTTGTTTGGGTGAGTAATAGAAACAAAAGTAACAGAAACAAAACTGTATGCTCTATAAGTAACAGAAACAAGACTTGAGGTACCAAAGGCATTTGTCTAACCAGCTGCGGCCAGGGGACCCAGCCGTGCTGGGGTAGGATTGTCAGTCCTCAGGTTATCAAGGCCGGGCAGATGTCTCAACAGGCGCCCACAAGAACACTACTGTATTCGTTGGTTTACCTGTTTGTTTCTTCAAGCAGCTTATAAACTTTTTAAAGTCCTTAATTTTTCTATTTCCAGTGAATATCTCGCTCGCAATAGGCAATTCAAATAATGTTAAGCCAACTTTAAAAATGCAGGGTTTTATATCCTGTATTTTTGTTCTTATGTTTTATCACACTTGGTTTTACAGATAGAACATGCATTCTCATAGGATGATGAACTCTGATAATTAAGTATGCTCCTTAATTACAAGTTATTTTGATACTTGAGAAAAATATTTGATGCAGATTTGTTAGTAATGTAATTTTGTCTAATCAGATGAATACTATGAAAGTTATAGTAAAAACACTGCTCTATGAACACATTTAAGGTATACTGTTTCCCTCCAAATTTGAAAATTATGTCAAAAAAAATACAAAGCTTTCCTCCATAGAAAATACTGGAACAAGAAGTTAATACTAAAAAACACAAGTCAAATGATTATACATATTCAGCTACATCAAATACCATTTTACACCAATAAAAATGCAGGATATTTAATTTTTGTAATAATTTTCCCTCTAATTTCCTGAAAGGAATTAGTATATCATATGCTAAAGGAAGGACAGCAGTAATTTGGGCTATTATTCTAATTTAAAAGTTTTACTACAAATGGGTAAAAACAATTTTTACAAACATTTTTTCTTTTCTCACTCTATGCAAAATAATGCAAAGTAAAAGACTTTGAAATGCTTAGAAGCATGGTTCAATGGACCCAATTCTGCCAATGGAGAGGTAGCCTGTTAATTTCTCCTCTGGAGTTTATTAACTTGAGCCACAAAACAGACTCATTAGAAAATCATCCATTACGGGTAAAACAGCTAGAGGAATCAAGCGGGTTTTTTTTCTAACTGGTGAGAGTATATATAACCATTTTTAATGAACAATGCTGAGCCATTCCCAGCATAAAAATATTTAACAACTCTTCCAAGATAAACAAAAATACTCTCTTTTTATCTCTGACACGTGGCTTTGCAAAGAACTTTGCATGGAGCAGGTGAACAGCGAATGCTTTTAGAAACAATTGAATAAACGGATGGAGAAACAAAGAGAAGTTAGTACAAGAGTGTGCTAAAAGCAAAAACCACATTAAATGTCTTAGATGTTTGGGACCTTGAGAGTAAACTTAGAATAAAATAGTTGCTTTTTTTTTTTTTTTTTGAGGAAGATTAGCCCTGAGCTAACTACTGCCAGTCCTCCTCTTTTTGCTGAGGAAGCCTGGCCCTGAGCTCACATCTGTGCCCATTTTCCTCTACTTTATATGTGGGACGCCTACCACAGCATGGCGTGCCAAGCAGTGCCATGTCCGCACCTGGGATGTTAAGCGGGGAACCCCCGGCCACCGTGAAGCGGAACGTGCGCACTTAACCGCTGCGCCAGTGGGCCGGCCCCAGAATAAAATAGTTTTTAAATGTAAAAAGTTATCCATTTCATTAACCCTCATCTGAAAAATCATCATTTTTCTCTAAACTAGTGATTAAAAAAATTTTTTTTCTTGGCTCGAACTTTCTTGGGCTGTACCTCGGTTATTTCTCTTTGTCACACCCTCACCCCAACAATAGACAAACAGAATTAAGTAGCCAAATTCAAAAACCAATGTGTTCTTTTTACAAAGAGCCAAAAATTCAGAAAGAAATTTTAATCCCAAATCTTTAAAAAAAGTTACCTAACTTTTGAAATTAAAAAAAAATATTTTCAAAGCTGCTGGTTAAGACTTTTCTCCATCAGTTTTGATTGTGCAGCATTTTTCTGTGGTCCACACTAATATCCTGAACATTCTGCTTGTTCAGCACCATCTCCTCTCCATTATCATGTATTCAGAAGAGATGAGCATTATCTTTCAGTGTGTGTATAACACTTGTCCCCCAGGTAGTCAACCTCTGTTCTCCTTATTAAGAAGCCCAGCTGCAATATTCAACACTAAAAAAAAAAAATCTAATGTGTTTTCCTGAGTCACCATCCAATATTGTACTCAGGGATTTCAAGGTCAATGTGTGTGATAGCTCAACACTGAGAATCTTGACTCTGTGGGATCATTGCAAACATGAAAAAATGCTTTATGCACTTGCTATATGGAAGTGAATGTGAAAGCATGTAAAATTTAAGGTACAAAAGCTTAGGAAAATATTACAGTTGTCACACTTGATTACTTTTAGAGACAGCTTGCCATTCCTGAAGAATAGATATTAAAGAATAACTCTTTGTCAAAGATATAGTATTCACTCATTCAGGTATTCAATAAATATTCATTGGGAGCCTACTGTGTACATAATGCGGCAGGTACATTGATGGATAACAAAGATGTATAATGTATCATATTGACCATGTGTGTATCATTTCCTAGAAGGCTTTACCAACAAAGCAGAAACAAAGAGGACTCATTACTGTCAGTGGTATTGAAAGTTATTCTTTATGTACAGTAGTAACATGACCAGGCGTACCTTTAACAACCTTGTCCCCCTAAAGATATATTATATATTACTCACCAATAACCAAGGAGAATTTTAAAAAGACCGCTACAGAGGAAGAAGACCTAGACGAAATTTGATTGAGTATTTTGATCTGAGTACCAATGCTTTAAAAAATTTCCAAGTGAAATGAGATAAACTTGACTTGATTATAGAGGTCATGTGTTTTCTGAGATAATCATATGGATTTGAAACAAAATGTCACTGCAATGCAACATGGGGATCCCATGATTAGAAGGGGGGATTTTGCATTTACAGGAAGCTTCTCATTCTTTACGGACCTAATGAATAGCCGTTGAAACTAAGGGAGCATGAATAATCAAATAAGTTGTTTAAGAGGATCATTTAAAGGCTTTTTCTATGAAGAAACAAGATCTTCCAAACTGTGAGCTAGATTTTCAAGGGACTGAAATTTTAACACTGCTGAATATGTCACTGAATTGTTTTATGAAACACAGTATTACTATTTCTCTGAATTTTCTATTTAGCTTCCAAGTTTGATGGAAAGGGGAATGGCTTTATATCATATTACCTCTTTCATGCTTTTGGGGAAAAAAGAGATAATTCAAACTTTAAACATATCAGGCTAGAGATTGGAGTTACTACAAATTCATGGTCTTGAACACCAACTTGGACTTTAAT
The DNA here is from genome assembly GCF_041296265.1 of Equus caballus. Taxonomy (NCBI): domain Eukaryota; kingdom Metazoa; phylum Chordata; class Mammalia; order Perissodactyla; family Equidae; genus Equus; species Equus caballus. The sequence goes on from NC_091704.1 coordinate 47,610,519, forward strand.
GCTACCTGGAAAGCCTTTTTTCAATCACTTATCTCCTATTCTCCATGGAGGTAACTATGCCTACTTCTCTGCAGAAACTCCAGAACCTCCTGACCCCAAATCTATCATTTTATCAGTACCTCACATCCTCACCACAGTGCTCCCTCACCACGTCTTAACTTCCGGAGAGAGTTGGCAAAGTTCACCGACTTCACATTCTTGCCCATTACAACCTGGCTAATGTCCCACCTCAATTGAAATTGCTGTAGCCAAGGTCATCTACTACCTTCTTTTCTCTATGTCCATTGGAAACTTTTCAGTCTTAGTTGACCTCTGGGTAACATTTGATATTGTTGACCTTTCCATCCTTATTATAACTCGTTTCTTAAATTAGGAACAACAACTCCCCTGCTTTTGTCTTAGTTCTTGAGAAAATCTTTCTTAGCCTACACAGCAGCTTCTTTTGTTGTTTATTCCTTAAATACTGGTGTTCTGATAGGATTTGTCTTGTTCCTCTTCCCTTCACACTCTACAGACTCTCCCTGCACAATCTCATCCATTCCTATGCCTGACATTATCTATGTGTGTTTCTGGCTCTCAAAGCTGCACTGACATCCCCAATTGCCTATCTTAAATTTCACATCCATATATTAACTGCTGCTTGACTTCTCCTCTTGAATGTCACACGAATACCTCAAACTTACCATGGTCAAATTGAATAGGTTGTCCTCCTTTCAAAACTTTTCCTTTTTCTGGACCCTTTCTATTGTGGTACCACAAGCCATATAAATGCTCAGTCCAGAAACATGTGGGGGTGGTCCACAATCCAGTCAATCAGCAAAATTGTTCTAAATCTCTCATGAATCCATGGACATAAAAATAAAATTGCTGTTAACTACTGTTCTGGGCCTGGCTATTTTCACCTCCTGTCTGAATGCTACCCTAGTCTCTCATGGTGTCTCCTAGCTTGTGATTCCATCTCCCTTCCAAGCCTTTCTCCACACTAGAGCCAGAGTTATCTTTCAAAAGGAAATCTTCTCGTATCACTCCCTTTCTTCAAATCTTACAATGTTTTCCACTCTAGAATAAAGTCCAAACTCTTTACAATGTCTTCATGACCTCGTCTTCACTCTCCTCACCTTTCATATCTCAGCATCCTTCTCCCTTGCACTACACTCCACTCATACCAAACTCTTCCAGTTATCTAAACATGCCCTGGCTTCTGTCAATTTTGAGTCTTCTCATAGGCTGTTTATTCTCTTTGGATGTTCTTTCTCTCATCTCATGCCTGTTTTTTTTTTCACTGTTTGGCATAATCATTTATTCCTTTCAGAAGCCATGATTGATATTCATACTTCTATCATAGCACTTTATTATAATTGTTGATTTAATTATCTAGTTTTTTTCCTGCTAGACTATAAACCCCAAGTGTCTATAATGTTCAAAGTTGTAGTCCCAAATATCTATCACAATAAATATTCATCATCACTGATTGATGAATTTAGAAGATGAAAGGAGGATAAATGACTAGCAACATACTTAGCAGAATGGAGAAATTGAAGCCTAACATCTAGCACATGATGGGAACCTAATAAGAAGCAAGCTGATTCATAATGCAAAACTCAGGCAAGGTCAAAACTTAGAGGTGCCAGATACCTTGATTGCCAGGGTGTGGCATGTGGCCGGAAACAGATTCACTGTAAATCTGTATCAGAAGAAGTCAGACCCCAGATCTTCTTCACTATCCTGCACATCCAGGTGACTTTTTTCACTATTCTTTCCCCATCCTAGAAGAAGGCAGGAGGTTTACTTTCTGGAGAGCTGAATCAGAGAGATCCTGCACTCAGGAACAACAGATACAGTTGAGGTCAGAGGGAAGAGCTGTACCTCAAAGGTATGTTAAATGAAAATCTATATTCTGAACATTGAGATTCCCCCAGTAAAGCTCTCTGAATATTGGCAGCCAGGAATGGACCCCTGAGGAAGAGATTGAAGGAATCCTCTTAGAGGCAACAGACTGACCCAAGATTTCTGAATGCTGACATTTGGGTGCTCCAATGAAACCATCAGTTTCCTCCAGTCACCCTGTGGTGAGGCACACCAGCTGACACCTAGAGCTTCTAGTTAGCTTTTTGCTACGTCACTACTAACCATGAACAGACAGCTAAGGATTGCCAGACATTTGAGGAAGACTTCTAATGTAGAAGACAAAGACCAAAGCAAACAGAGAAAAGATATGCAGAGAAAATAGAGACAAGCAGCAGGGAGCAGAAGAATATGTTTAAAAAAATTACTCATGGCATCAGAGAGATGGAGAGTTTCTGGAATAATACTGCAAGCCAAAGAAAACTGACAGATTACCTTCCATGGTTGAGAGACATTTAAGAGTCATGCCAGGAAGTTGGTGGCTGAATTTCTACAGGTATGTAGAAAACTAAGCAAATGTAAAAAAAAAAAAAAAAAAAGAGAGGCAATTAATAATTTCAGGAAAAAATGAAGTTGAACAAGAAAGGAAGTGAAATCATAGTGCAGTAGAAGGTCAAATGTGAACAATATTTACATAGGATAATAATGTAAACTCTTAGTTGTGCTATAACTATATTGGAAGGATGGGGAAGTATTGTGCGTGTGTGTGTGTGTGTGTGTGTGTTTGTTTGTTTGGGGTGTTGTAGTAAATCTAAATCCTTACTCTCCATAATGGGAAATCAATAGACAATGTTCAAAACTGTCAACACTAGAAATAGTAATATTAAGTTGAAACACCTGAAATTGTTGATATTACCTACTTTTCACCTACAAAAATGACAATTTCTTATGATTCAACCTAATATAAGCATTATTTAAAAGTATGGAAGTGAATACTACAAGAACTATTTGGGAGAGTTAAAGGGTAAGGGATTGCCTTCTGGGTAAGGGAATGGGAGAGGAGCGGGAAGTTTTTGCTGTAAGTTTTATAGAACCATTTGTCCTTTTAGGCAATATAGACATATTAATTTAATAAAAATTAAAGTGAATAAAAGAATGAATAAATGGCTTACTTCCAAATTACCTAAGTGAAAAGACCCACCTTTAACTATGAGGAATGATTAACAGTGGTAATTGATCTGACTGTGCTCACCTTTTCTCCTTTAAGGATTTTTACCTTTTAAAAAATGACTATTAGGAGACTTTCTCTGAAAAGACAAAAATAGTCTGTTCTAATAGCTCGTTTAGAACTTTAATTGGAAATTTGGTTGAGTCTTCTTCCAATTAAGCTAATTGCAGTGGAGCTCTGATTGGGCCCTGGGAGAGGAGGCGTTCCCCAGCTGAGGCGTACAGAACAATGGCTGAGTTTAAAAAGAGAGAAATAGAAGCACATGCTTAGGAAAACTGGTGAATCAACTCTGGGGGGATTTCAGTTGTTTACTTATTGACTGACACAGGCAGGGAATGTAGCCAGGAAAGTTCTGAAAAAAAAGGTGGGAGAGTGGAGAGCTTCACCTGAGGTTTTACTTAATGTGTATAAACTATTCCTGGTATTTTAATTGGAAATTTGCAACCTTTTCTAGGGAGGGCACCTGTTTTAATCCCTTTATCGTTTGTTAGGCAAGTACATGCTTTGCATGCAATAGGTAAAGGAAAGTTGGAAGGCAAGTGCAAAAATATTAGAACTTACATCCCTCCTCATCCCTTCCAGAACCTTCTTTGCTGGTCAAACTGAGCATAACTTTGCCTTTGTTACCTCATCAGTTTCACTTCTATCTCAAACTCTGGGGTGCATAAGAATCACTGGGGAACTTTCTATAAATGCAGATTCCATAATCCCGTCTTCACTTTCTCCATGACGTCTTTTAATACATTAGGCACAGTAAACAATACATAGTACCTATGTTACTCTCAGATGAGCCACATCCTAAAAAAGCCTAAATTAAAAAAAAGGTGGGCCGGCCCTGTGTCCGAGTGGTTAAGTTCGCACACTCTGTTTCAGCAGCCCAGGGTTTCGCCGGTTCAGATCCTGGGCGCAGACATGGCACCACTCGTCAGGCCATGTTGAGGCGGCATCCCACATGCCACAACTAGAAGGACCCACAGCTAAGATATACAACTAGGTACTGGGGAGATTTGGGAAGAAAAAGCAAAACAAAGAAGATTGGCAACAGTTGTTGGCTCAGGTGCCAATCTTAAAAAAAAGAAGGACTTTGAAATACAGAAGGAAAATTGCAAAAATAAAAGCAATAAAAGTCTAATGGCATAAATAACAATGTTACGTAAACTAGCAAACTGCAACTTGATTCAGGTCTTTAAGGTAAAGTGTGGATACGTTTTAGTGTGTTTAATATAATGAAGGTGGAACTTCCAAAGTTTGGAATGCCTATGGCCTGTGGAGCACATGCAATAGCCCTGATTATTTCTAGAGGGGGACCAGGGAGTTTGCATTTTAGAGAAGCAGCCCAGTGACTTTGCTGTGGGTTTCAGAGCTCCTTTAGAGGCCCGGCTCAAGTCTTAATACCACAATCAATCTGTCGCCCGAACTTTTCTCACTTGAGAGCTGTCATTTGAATCTTGGTGTCACTTTGCCAGATTCTTTTAAGGTAGATATATTTCTTTGGGGCCAAAAGGAACCAACCAGTCTGGATTTAACATGTTTACTGTTTTCCACACAAACACTTGTTAAATATATATTCAATTGCGATTAATTTTTATAGCTTTGCAAGATTTTTCATATCAATATATTCGAAAATCAGAAGACACTTTGTCATGATCTTCTTGATTTATGATAAAGAAAAAATATATTTTGTGCATAACGTAGGTAGTAAAGTTCTCATCATATAAAAGATATTCAGAAATTGCTGAAGACTGACAATCTTAATTATTATTGAATAGATTTTAATACTATAAATGAATACTTTTATAATGCTTCAGATAGTAAAGCATGAGAAAACGTTGTTATAAGTTAGCATTCAATTTGAAATAGTGACATTCTGAGGTAACTTTCAGCTCTTTCTGAATGTCAGCCAAAGCCGTAAGTCAGGAAAGAATCAGATGTCTTTCTTAAGCTTTTGATCCTGACCTTCTGAGAATGAGAAATAATGACAATAACATAAAAAAGCATTTCTGATCGATAAACTTCAGCCTCCGCATTTTGTGATGGGTGGGAGGACAGACAGGGAGGGTTAGAGAATTATCATAATTTTTCTGGAGTCCACCTACTCCTCGTCGCTCCCTTCGCAGGGTGGCACTAAGCTTTGACTATGCCTTGTCCTCCTTCTAACCCCGACTCTTCACATTACCTTAGAACTTAGCTGTAATATCAGTGAAAGAGTGTGGACCCTACATGACTAAAGTTGAGTTTCTGTTGCTCATAGGAATCAGGGTTCAACACAGAAATGAAGTTCAGTTGTAGAAAAGTGTAGAAAATACGTTTAGTTTGTAAATTGAGATCTGTACCTACTGCTCTGCCACACAGATACCATCTAACTGGGCAGTTGGGTTTTCTGGGCATATCACAGACACCACATTATTGGGGTGGGTCCCTGGATTCAGTGGGTGCTCAGGGCTAGAATAGTCTCCCTTATTCCTCCACAGCTCCTCCTTCAGTCATGGAATCTGAATCGCCTAAGGAGTGACAGGAAGTCATCATTCCCTTCCTTCTCCTTCTCTTATAGAGCTTTGCTGCTCTGCAGAGGGCTTACCACAATTTGATGTTTGAAATATCAGTATCGTCAAGATTATTATCATTACATAAACAATTAGAGCTTTTGAAGTGTTGTGTGGAATTTTATATTTCTTGGGAATGTTTATCTTTGGGAACACTGTTCCAATTTTATAATCGGAATCAGCTGGGTAATTGGAGTTAATAGGCAGAATTTTGCTTTCAGCCTCTTGTTTTCTTCCCAGAGCATTTGGACTGATGTTACGGAGAGGAATGTCTTTGAGGCTGCAGTCATCAGCAGAATCCAACCTCATCTGAATTTGCACAAAGAAAAAAGAATCCTTTTCTTCTCCCAATAAATATTTCTCTCAAATTGATGAGATTGGACTGTGCATACAAAGGGGAAAACGTGGGGTTCAGTGGCAGAATTGCAGAGCCTGAGTTACAAGAAGTGAGTTTAATACTAATTCTTGTGATGAGACCTAAGGACAAATGGCCTCACTCTGTTTGTTGGTGAAATGGGAATGATACACGCTCTTGTATGGGGCTTCTGTGACAGTTATATCAAGTCATATGCATGATAGTTATTTCTAAAGTGCTGCATAAAAGTAAGATATTATTATCAGGCAGCTAAGCAAAGTTAAAAGCTTTAATAAAACTTATCCTTTACTGACTATAAGGAGACATTTTCTTACCAATGTGCAAACAAGACATATTTGCCATTAAAAGTTAAGTTTTTGAGACTAAATGGCTCAGGAAGCAATAAAGATGATCTAATATGTCAAGGGAGACAGTTTAAAAAAGGAACAAGTATATTATAGACAGAAGTAGGAGACAATCTACTTCTTTTAAAGAGCCATATCTATTCATGGCATATTTGGAAAAGTATTGAATTCAGGAATATGAGACCCAGCAAAGTGATCAAAAGAATCAGGATGTCATTCAGCACAAAATGTCTAGTCAAGCAAATTAAGATTAATAATGGAAGATTAAATCATGGCAGTCCTTGTGGGAAGGGTACGTGTAGAGCAGGGTGTGTGTCTGTCTTTTTACCCTTGTATCACTATCTCCTGGATCCATGCCTGGCCCATCGTATGTTCTCAAATGATTTTTGCAGAATGAATCAATAGGTTCAGGAGTATTACCGAGGAGAGATGCATCAACCAACCTGCAATTAACATCTGAACTTTTCAAACAAATTTATCCATGCTTGTTGGTCCATATTTGTGAAATAAAGATGTGAGCTAATTATAATGGCAGACTGAGCCATTTAGCTTCCTTAATTATTCCAAATTTTTGAAAATCTCAGGACCAAAATGCTCTTCCCAAATGTTAGTGGTGAGTAGACAATAAAAGTTAGATTGAAAGAAAATGAATCTTTCAATGGAGAGCTTAATCTCTTAAATTGGGTTGGCAAATAGGTCAACATTATCCTATTGCTCGTGGCTGCTGGGGCATACCTGTTAGGGATTCTCAGGCGACATCTAGAAGATCCATGAGTCAATTAATTAGAAATATCTACCCTGGGCCTTGGAGTTAGGGATGGAAGACAAACACCTCTTAAAGGGGGTTTCAACTTGAAGGTTGAATTTGTAAATGACTTCCTACTTTCTCTTCTGATAACACCCAAATGATTATTATGGGATATGGCTTATTATGGTGACTGAAACTGGGGGGAATTGGGAGAGATGTTGCAAGACTGACAGAGCCTGAACCTATATGTGGCAGATACATATAAATGTTCTCACCAGATACACATGTGCTTGTCTGTCTACATCTCCCAGCCTCTGTCCAGTTGGTTTGGGGCCACATGACTGAGTCCTGGCCAATGAGATGTGAGCAGAAGTGGTGTAAGCCATGTCTAGGCCCTGCCTCTTAGAAACATCTCAAATGATCATCCAGTAAATTCTCTTCCTCTGCCACGTTAAACCTTGGAGTCAGGGTGCTCTGGATGACATAGCTACAAGAGGGACAAAAGTCCACCAGCACCCTGAACTTCATGAGTGAGACATAAACTTTATGGAGATTTAGTCTATTGCAGCAGCTAGAGTGAATTACGCTAATGCATACCAGTAATTATTATAGGAAGTGGTTTGTTATGGTGATGGGAAAGGGCTTAGCCTATCTAAGTGTTTGCAGGAATCTGCTTGCTGAACTGGGTCCTTGAGACAGCACATTGCACTTCCTGCTTATGTTATCATTAGGTCCGGGAAGTTTCCTAGATTCTGCAGACTCTGCTTGCCCTGGGGTGGGGAGGAACTGGGACTGGGGTGGGAGGGCTGAGGAGGGGCTTGTTCTAGTGCACCATGCATACTATTGCACAATGTATATATCCTTCAAAAAAGTGTATTTCTAATAGCATCATTCCTTTCCATGAGTTTCTGTTCCTGACCGAGTTATCTTTAAACCAAGTGGCAAAATCAAAAGTGAAAACAAAACAACAAAAATCAGGAGCTCCAGCATTGGTGATCCCTCGTGTCCTGGTGCCATGTGACTTTCCCAAGCCTTATCTCCTTCAGGCAACCTCAGCTGAGATCCATAGCATTGCTCAAGTATCCCTCTCTTCTCTCTCTTTCCCATGATATTCTTTTAAATTTATTTCCCTTTATCTCCCTTTATCTCAATTCTACTAATTGTTAAACCTCCCACATACACCTGCACCAGAGCAGAAACAGTTTCTCCTTCCTATAGCACTTTCATCTGTACCTCTCTGAAGACATCTTCGTGCTACCTTTTGGTGGGTACTATAGTTATGAGGTTATGGCAGCCCTTCCTCCTGGGCCATGAGCTTCTGGAGAGGAGGGAAAATATATCTATCTGGCTTCCTATTGAATATTCCATTGCACACAGTGGAGTGCCTACTATATATTAAACACATGAATGAATGAATGAAAAATCTCCTTTGCAAAGCTATGAATTCTCCCAGTTAAAAAATTATGAAATGGCCTCTGTAGAAACAAGAGGCAGCTTAAAAAAAAGCATATAAAATATTACAGCTCTGAATATGCTAAAAACATTTTATTTACTCATAGTATCAGAATACTGGAAGGATTTTATTCTTATTTCCCTTTGGTCTGGCTCTTGCTGTTTCTTTTTCTTTTTTAAATCAAGGTCCATAGACAATTGGTTTTGTGGGAGTGAAATAAAGGATGGAGATTTGTGATGGGCAAAAATAAAGAACTGTCCTTTTTTATCTAAAGCAATTACCATGAGGATAAACAGCTTTCTTCTTAATACTGCAATTCCATAAATAACACTAGAATTCTTGACATCCCAGCAGTAAGAAGTTTGCAGGGCAGTGCCAACGATATATACTGCTGGCTAGGAGAAACTATTGTTTACAAGCTAATCATCATATAACAAGTTGGCTTTTGTTAGCTATCTGAGAGGTTAAAATAGCAGATTGGGAAAGATAAAGTGTGTATCAACATGTACATTTTTAAAATCTCTGATTACAAACAATAGTTTGAGAGAATTGAAAAAAAACAAGTTAGAAAAAAACCAGTTTATTAAGTAATATCATATAAATAACTTGTTACAAAAATTGATTTGCAAAAGGCATATTTACTCTTTGTGAGAAATCACTTCTTAAATTGCATTCTTTTCGAATTTATACTTCTACGAAAACAAAGGAAAATAAAAGAAGCCATTTCAAGGAGTGTGTGTTTGCCATTTGACTACAACAAAAGGCCCGGCCACACTGAGCTAAAATGTAATTGTCTCAACCCCGTTCTTCTAATACAGAAAATTTTCTCATGTAAACTGTGAAGTTATGAAAATCTCCCTAACTACAAATGTGGATGAAAGCTGAGCAGTGACTGTTTCCATCAGGTGTTCTCGCTCCCAAAGACACGAGTGATACAGAACTGAATGCTCCAGGCCAGTAAATCTTCAAGGGTGGCATCAGTTTCAATTTATACTTGGGAGTGTTTTTAATTAAAAACAATCAATACCAAAAAGCTTTTATTTTCTGGGTTTAAAATCACAAATCACAGTAGGGGAACGCCAAATTGCCTTAGCTTGGTACTACTGAAGACATACATAGCATTTATTATAAGGCCTATTCTTATGCAGTGTACTTTCAAAGCAATGAGAATAATCACAAACAAAACAGTACAACGCTTTCGAAGTGTTCCTATGTGTCTTCTGAGCAGATCAGTGTTACGTCTGCCACACAACATTCCCCCTGATGCCTAGTTATTCTATGCATCTGATTCCTTAATAAACACTAATAGATCATAGAAAACTAAAAGCTTATAGAAGGTGCCTCTAGACATATTTACATAAATAGCAGAGTCTTGTAAGAAAGACCAAGATCTCATTAGAGTGGAATGCTTTTTGCACAATGCTGGGTCCATGCCTCATTTGTCAAATTAACCCCATTTGAGGAGAAATTTGAGTTTGTGGTCCATGGGTTCTTCAAAAAAAAATGGAATTAAGTAACTTGTAAAAGCTCTTTTGAAATTAATCTAATAAGCCAGTGGCTCTTCAGCTAAGTGCCTCGGTCCTGTCTGAAATACAGTGGATAATAGCTTTGTTTCCATCTGACCTCCTTTCGGCACTTTCATCTGCTGCCTCTGCTGGGCTAACGTTCCCCCCGAATTAAAAAATGAAAATGCATCATAAATAAGGTATTACAAAATGGGGAGGAGATTAAAGATTGTCTCAGCAATGCTTAAATTAAACTGACGATACAGAGACCATAAACTTCTGACTTTAAAAATGAGCTATTTCTTTATTAACTTTTAACAAGTGTGTGAGTCAATGTATTTCCTTTCTTGGAGGGTATTGCTTTGAACATTAAATATGGTCGGGGTCTGCTATTTTTTAGTAGAGAATTATCCCTTTAGAAAATTATTCCATAAAGATGCCAAAGACAGATTAAAAATGCTGCAACTGTAATAGTCACTGAACTTTTAAGGAGACCATACTGAAATTCTGTATTCTCTGGAAAACAGAGCTGCTTGTCAGACCTTAGGAAATAGTTCATCTTCCTGAAGATCCACACTCTAAGTCTTAATCTTTCCACTCTTATGATCTGATGAAGAAGGCTGGGTTGTATTGTTAACGTAAACACAGCAGCCTGTTTGGATTTTTAATCCCTGCTCACAATTCAAAAAGATTTCATCTAGATAAAAACATAAAAAATAAAATTAAACTAAAATGATCCTTTTCAGAGGATGCCTTTCCAAATAGTGGGGATCGTGACTTTTCAGAGCATTCTTCCAAAGAAATTACACCACTTAAACCTAGTAACTAGGATATAATAATTTATTTGGTGATTTTGTTCCTGAGGAAAATGAATTTAGCTGTACCTGGTTTAAATATTCAGTTTGTGCCCAAGAATCAGCTCTGTTGTTTCCTTTCAACTGCATACTATTTTTGTCCTCAAGTATGTAGAATTGAGGAAGGCCCAGTTCATAGTTTATACATTATTATCTCCAATGAAATAAACATTTCAAGGCAAAGCATTTGATGTAAGGTATTATTTAGCAAATCAGGACATCTAAAATTTACCTACTTAAAAATGAAAGTAAGGGCTAGACTGGTGGTGTACTGGTTAAGTTTGTGCGCTCCACTTCAGTGGCCTGGGGTTCGTAGGTTCGGATCCCGGACACAGACCTACACACCACTCATCAAGCCAAGCTATAGTGGTGTCCCACACACAAAGTAGAGGAAGATTAGCACAGATGTTAGCTCAGGGACAATCTTCCTCATCAAAAAAAAAAAAAAAAGAAAGAAAGTAATGGAAACTTTCTAAAGTTAGTTTGGATCCATAAAATTTAGATGCTTCTAAGATAGAGATTCAACTTTAAGAACTTTTTGTACAACATTTTGGGACCTGAAAATGAACACTAAACCAAAAACATTTTTACCAAGTTAAAGTTGAATCACCAGGTTTTGTTCCATCTGAAAATGGAGTCAATTTGTATTCGAACCTCCCTTTTTCCATGTAAACCATAAAGCCAAGAAAGTTCTGTAAAAATCATATGTTTACTGTGCCCAGATCCCCTCTCTTATGGTTCTATGGAGCCATCTTTGCTTCTCTCCCATTTGATTTTTCTTTTATTTGGGGACAAATGTTTTCTAGGTCTTTCAGCAGAAAGTGGTCATGAAGTGAAGGGGCTTTAAATTTATGCACAATGGTTTAATGTCTTTAAAATTTCAGCATATTCTAGGGAACATCTTAATGGTTTGAAGAAACTCTCCCCTTTGAATGGAGGGAAAAAAAAATGTCAGAAAGGCCTCACAGTCCTTGAAGCAACCTACAAAAGCAATCTGCTTATGTTTAATAAATTGTAGCTTCTCAGTGATTACAGAAAATATTAAACTTTTATCTCTTTCCCCTTTCCTTCCATCTTTCTCATCACCAGCATCTAATATCAGGACAGAGACAATGTGAAAACTGAGCTGAAAACTAATTTTTTTCTCCAGTAATCATTCATGTTGACCTGAGTCCTGACCTGATACTTTGGTGGGAAGGAAGTGAAACCTGCCTAGAATGATGGAACTGTGGCTCTTATTGTATCCATGACATCAAAGAGTCTTCATTATAGGAAAATACTACCCCACCTTGATACTTACAGGACCCTCATGCTAAATATTCAGTTCCAGCCTCAAAGTCTCGAGTTTCTTAGAGATTCACTTGATCATCAGGTTTTGTGGTAGGAGATTAGACAGTTATTTCAGTATTTAGTCATATCATCTTGTTCTTGTATACCATATCATCGTCAGGGAGGGATAAAATATCCTGCCAATTACATCTCAAATATTCCACGACAGAACTACTTACTTTCAGTTCTGAGGAAAGAGTAAACTTTACCCTTAAACATTGGAAGTCGCTAGTGTCAACCCTCCGACGTTCAAGTTAACGCCAAAAGTTCAAAAGAAGACTTTTGATGATATGTTTCTTTTTACAGGACTTTCTTTCTTGATTCAATTTGTTACATGACATGATACATAAGGATAGAGAGCTCTTTAATTTTACAATAAGTCATGTAATTAAGGTGTTGTTCTATTGCTATAAATAACTAGTTCTTATTAAACTTTACTAAGCTATCTTTTTTCAACACTTACCTGTGTCTATGATATACATTGATTCATTACAGTGAAGCCCTCTTGTAGTATTTTGTTTGCATTCCTCTGTGTGTGTATATATGTCCGTGTGTGTATGAAGAACTAACAAAAGAAAACCCTGAAAGCAAGAAATAGCCCAAGCATGGCATACTTGTTAGTATACAGGGAAGTCTATTAGAAAATAGGAAACCATTCAGGAAGCACAAGGATAATATGATTGTAAAAATTTTTCACTCTACTTGGGTAACCCAAAATACTACATTTCTCTTATTTTAAAGGTGCCGTCTTTCTTCCTGGGTAATATGCCTACTTAAAACGGAACCAAACAACAATGTGTTTCCAAAAAGAAAATATGTGCTGATATGACATTATCCCCCAATGGAAATTACGCTAAGATTATCTGTAGAAAATTAACATTAATTGAAAATAAATCCCTAAGACTAATAATTGAAGTCAGCATATTCTTAAGTACATATTATATATATACAGCGCCTGTTTTTTTCCTAAAGGTTTCAAAACAAGGATGTTTTCATTACAGTACTTTGGAAATTTCTGATGACTGCACGATGTAGGATTCTAATGATAAAAGTCATTAGAACAGCCGTATGAAATAAATGATTTGAACCTGCCAAAAGGATTAGTTCAGTTCAGTTGGGTCTTCTGGATAATAACTGTGATGCTAATTGCATAATTAGAGAAATAATAGATTGGATGGATTGTACATTACTTTTCTGTCATAGTTTGAGACCATTACTTTATCATTAGCTCAAAGACAAGGCTGGCAGGGTTGCCATGGAAACTAAGTTAAAAACAATCAAAAAATATTAATGCTTTTGAAAGTCAACTATCATTTTAATTACAATCTTAAACACTCTTGTTGAAGGGAATCTGAGTTTTTCCCTTTGTAAGCATCTTCCAAATATGTTATATGTAGGTTTTCACCATGATCTCAATGTTCATCTATATCTATCACATTATATAAATAGATAGATGTTTCTGGACGTGAAGGACAGGGTATCAGGTTCAAGTGTGGCTGGCTCTTACCTCCCCATTAAACTCCAAGAGCAGGATTCGAGTTTTATTTAATCTACCTTTACTAATGCAACTTAACTGTGTAAGAAGTATCTTAAGAATATGAATTATTGTACTTCACACTGCTACATTCAAGTATATTAGAATAATACTGAGGACAACTACAGACAAGGAGTTAAAATTTATCTCAGAAAAGTTCCTTCAAGAACTTTTAAACAATTAGACTTATTTGTAATTAGCCTACTGATGGTTGAAACAATTTCAAGTAATCTGTGGTATATTTGGTGGCCCAAAGTTTAAAGTATGTTAAATATTTATTTTGTTAACATTGTTAGCTATTTTCCCTTTTCCTTTATATGGTGGGAGGGCAAACTTCTGCATGTCTACTATATAACAAATTAGAAGTTAGTGGCAAAGAATGAGGTCTTACTAAGTTTTTTGTTTTTTGGTGGTTGTTTTTGAATGCTACCATTTAATTTGCTTTTATTCCTAAAGAGGAATGAGAATCTTAAAACATTGGTGGATCTGATGTTTTGAATAGCCAATGGTGTCAGAAAAAGTTCTTGAAGAACACACAGGATGCGTAGATGTTTTAAATTCTTTGTGATGGAAACACACACTCATATATAGTTCATTATCTCCTTGTGGGCTGATGCACCAGGAACGACTGTGAAGTTGTTCCTCATTTCTCTTACTAAAACTCTATCTTTAATCATTAAAGCACAATCCCTCATCCCATTAGCATGTGAAGTGTACAGGCGGAGCAGTCAGCCGACCTGAGTCAACGGAGTGTAGTAAAAAGACCAGGCCAGTTGAATTGAGCATGTTCGGAACTTGCCCTAAGAGAACAAGGGAAAATGTTACTCTCTGTCCTCTCCTCCAGCTTGGGGCCTGTTGGGCTGACTGACATGGTTAACTGATGCACTAAAAAATAAACATTTGCCTCTTGGAAGCTCATAAAAGTGTACTAGAAAAAAGTCTCTAACATTAGATCCCCACGGACTGCAGCCATTGACTTTTGGAACTGGTAGAACAGAGAACCCTCCACGGAGTAGTGGATAAATAGAAAGAAATAGCCACTTCGCATGTTTCAGTGTCGTATTGGAAAATGAAAAAAGGCAACATATTAGGAGTCTTTGTCACTGTCCACCCCTCCGTACATATCTGCGAGCTTTTTGAAGCGAGGGCCCCAGTCACTAAGGTAATCATAGTCTTGGTCTCCATCTGTGGTCACTGACTCCAGCGAGCTCAGGGAATCGGCCACCGAGCCGGTGCCCTCGTAGGCATAGGTGGCCAAGGAGTCGTAGGGCGGGGCAGTGGGGTCCGTGTCATTCTCCTTTAACCTTTGGTTGATGAAATCTCGGACGTCGGTGTTATCACGAGCGGCTGGAGTCCGTCGGGGTAGAAAAAGGGCTTCGGGCACAATGTCCCTGCGTAATTTGCTGTCCTCTATGGCTTCGGGATTCCTCAGGGTGCCGATATCAAAGGCCTGAGTGTCCTCCTCTCCACCACCTTCGTCGTTGTAACTGACAATGTTGTCTCTGATGTCCTCTTTGGAAATGATCAAAGGTTCTTTTTTCCGCTGCCGCCTCAGAGCTGCAAACAACACCACTGTCACTGGAGGCAGAAACAAAACAGAAAAGGGAAGGAAAAGTTAATTTGCCGCCCAATTAGTGCCAGGAAAGAACACTGTGCTCCAATGCGAAGTTTTAAAAGTTTTCTAGGAAAGTGCAGACTCAACTTTTCTTTCTTGAAGCATCTACTCGCCTCTGTGCATGATCAAACTAGGAACCAAAGAAATGGAGTAAATATTTGAAAGAGGGTTACAATTTAAGTGGAGGATAAAACACCGTCATATTTTGTCAGTAGTTCCTTTTTGCTTTGAAATGGCAAACTAGTTTTAAGGTAAAGAAAAAAATAAAATAATAATGAAAGAAAGCTCAACCACAGTGAGAGTATTGTGTTGAGTGCAAATTATGCTAAACACCTAAAATGCTCTGAAGCCGCTTATAAGCACAAGGCTGGCACCTTCTAGATGTGTTGAAGGGTTTGCATAACTCCACATCTAAAATAACTTTTGCACTATGCCTTCCTTTTTTTTTTCTGAGAAAAGTGTAAAATTAGTTTAAAACCTAAAGTCGAGATGTGAATATTTGCATACCTTTCCCACATATAAGGACATGTTAGTACAGATGATACGTGGAGAGACCCAGATACAATTCAGAAAAGCCCTTTGGGACTTCAAGACCAGCCCGTTTGAAGGGGGCAGGTTATCATACACATGCCAGATTATTTCTGTTTGAGCTAAACAAAATAAACACATTTAAGTGGGGACTCAAAACTTCCAAAGGTTTATATTCTATAAATTTGTTGCCCAGAGTGTTCATCCTTTTGGTTTTTCCTCTCAACTCAAATTAGACACAAAGCAAGAATTGTGTTTCAATAGCTCCTGGTGTTTCTTCACAGCTGGCCGGGGAGAACACAGCTGGCTACCTGTAGAGAGACACGTCTACAAATGGACATATGGGTGGGAAAATAAAACAGCAACAGCTTAGAGAGAAAACAGTTATCCAGGGCAGAAGATGTATTGTCAAACGGGGTTTGTCCAGGGGAGTTTATTACAGGGAGTACCAATAATGTTTTTTTATTCTTTCATCCATACATGGTCCCGTTTTCATGAACCATGAAAATAGAATTATTGCAATAAAAATTCCAGAATAATGGCTTTTGGTGGGTGTGTATATCTACCTATATAATAAAGGATATATGTTCACCCGTATGTCTATATGTTAAAGTTTCAGATGTTAATAGTATTAATAAGAATTGCTTGTCTATTTAGAGAGTTCTATATGTCAAGCACTGTGTGAAGTACTTTACATACTGAATCTCATTTAATTACCATGATACCCCTACGAAGTATATACCATCATTAGACCCCCATTTTATGGAGAGGAAATTGAGGCTTAGAAATGTCACAGGTACAAGCAATTGAATTCCAGCTCAGTCAGACTAGAAAGCCCACAGTCTTAACCACCACGCTGTGAAGCATGTTGGGATTATAGACTATTTCTAAAGGAAATACACTTTTTTCCTTTTCAAGTGTGTGGCTGTGTAATTGCACACATTCTCATTTGCTGCCAGAGAGTATCCTGATGCCACATTTGTCCCATTCATTCAGGGTATTTATTTATCGGTTCGTTCAGTAAATATCTAGGTAGTGCCTACTCTGTGCCAGGTACAGTTCTAGGCACTATCAATAAAACTGATCGCGAGTGCTGCCCTAAGAAGGTGGGCAGGAGGGGTGGTGGGGGTGGATGGAGACAGAAAATAAACAATGTGTCTAATAAACAAGGAAATTGTTGGAAGATGATAAGTGCAATGTAAACAAGAAAACTTAGAGCAGAGAAAGGAGCATGAGAGTGCTGCTGTGTACATCTGAGGGGCAATATATTTTTTTGGGGGAAAGATTGCATCATTGAGGAAGTGACATTTGAGCAAGGACATGAGGAGTTATCCAAGGAGCTGTCTGGTGAAGGGGACAGAGCTAGAAGAAAGGTCCTGGAGTAGGGGTGCGCCTGGAGTGTTTGAGAAACAGCCTGGAGACCCTGTGGCTGGACCAGAGGGATCTGGGGAGAGCAGAGCAGCAGGGTAGGGCCACGTCATGTAGGGGCAGGGCATGCTTCTGCAGGCCTTCGCTTTACCCTGGGGTCTGGGTGGGTGTGAAATTCCAAGGCTTCAGGCAGAGGGATGCTCATAATCTACCTTTAGTGCTGGTTTCCACTGTGACCAATGACATGGATTTGCAGAACAGGAGGGTTGTAAATCAGGATAGCATTTGGGATTAGAGAATAGAACCAAGCTAACTGTGTCTCAAAGAATTAAACTCTGAGGTACCACAGGTTCATTTGGTCATTTAAGGCAAGATAGCAGGCATTTATCACTTCCTAATTCTTCCCCAGCTTAAGTTACCTGTATCTTTTATTTTAGTCCTACGCACGCCTGACAGTGCAGTTGTCTGAGAGAGAAAGGGCACATTCAGTAATTCAAAGACATTGATTCACTGCCGAATTCTCATACAGCTACAACTGTCCGTATCTTTTCTTATTAGCCCAAAGCACAACTGAACAGGATTCCCTGACTATTTAACTGCCTAGAAGAGAGATCTTTCTCAAAGCTAACTTTTATAAATGGAAGACGTGAGTTCCAAGTACGTAGAACAAAAACATTCTGAGAAACTAATATGCTTTCTTCCCAGTAACTGAGCCATTCCCTTTTCTCTACCCTCTTGGGGCCAGAAGACAGCAGTGAGATTTTCGTTGGGGTTGGGGGTGGGGGGGAGTTGGACCAATCTGTGCTCAAATCTCATCATAAAGCTAGAAGGTAGCAAGGCATTTGAGGTCAACAGATCTAGGTTCACTTAAACGATGTGCCCTGTCTGTTTCCTTCTCTTGCGAAAGAGAAGCAATAACAGTGCCCAGTGTTGTTGTCAGGATTGAGTTAATAAATGTGAAAGTTTTGTAAATTCTAAGGCACCATCGAGACACAAAATGTAGTAGTTATTTATATTTTATTTTTGCAAATAAAACACCAGAGGCCACATGATCCACTTTCCTGACTGCTGATTTCTTCCCATATCCACGTGGCTTTCCTTCTCTTACTAGCTCTCAGGTTTGCTTCCACATTCTTCAGTTGCCTTATTTTCAGTTCAGGCTCTCTTTCAGCCTGGAAGTTACCCTGCTTTCTATAAGCTCACAAAGAAAGTAGAGTGCAGTGTGGAAGCACCAAGGCTCAGGGAGAGAAGACCTGGGTTTGGAACTTAGTTCTACCACCTGTTAGCTGTGTGTCTTGGCTACATGACTTCACATCTTGGAAGCCATAGTTAAGACGCAGATAAATATATACCAGATGGTTCTGAGGATTAAATGAGAAAAACATTTGTAAAGCATCTTGCCCAGTGTCTACCCCATGATGTGAGCCTAGTAAAGGTTACATCCAATTTTTCTCCTTTTTTATGAGGTACAGAATTCCAAAGAGACTCCACAAGATGTGGGAAGCACTGAGGCACGTTAGGAGCAATGAGACAGCGAATTCACTGGAGGAAGGAGACGAAACGGGAGGATAAAGGGAGCTAGTTAGAAGGAAAAACTTGGGGGAAGAGAAAATGAGTAGATGATGAGGGAAAGGAAGAGTCATCTCTGTGAGATAAGAGTCAGCTCTCCTTCCACAGCCCACGAGAGTCCATGGAATTCTACCAGAGAACAGCCTGCCAATCCAGCCCTTCTAAAAATAACCTTTTTTTAAATAAAAAAGAATATTCATATCTTTCTTCTCCAAAACAATTTTTTTACAGACTCACACCATTAGAGACACTAATTTTTTTCTTTGCATAGTCAGTTTTTATTTATCCTCATATCTTAAAATACTTTGCCCAAATCTTAGTTGACAAAGAGAATCACAGTTCTGTGGTGGAGTTTCAAGGCTTCTGTTATAATTAGCAAAGTTGATATGGAATGTCAAGTTCCTGAGCAGGGATCCCTAGGCGTTCTTCTCTTGGAGAAATGTAAGTCTTCCTTACTCTTCTCAAAGTCACGATATTGTCATTTTTTTTAAAGAGTTTTTTCCTGACTGTGTAATCTAGGTTAACTCTAACTTCTTCCTTTTTTTCCCTCTTGTGTAGGCAAGCTTTAAAAATCTTACTTTTATCTTTGGAAGGACTGCATTAGCTAACATTTGATTTCTTAGTTCACAACATCAAGAGTATGTTGAGCATTTTGAGCTCAACCTGTGTGCCTAGTTAGTTGGTTGGAGGTAAAAATTTCATTTGAATCATTGTTAGACCTTGATTTTTGCTTTTATTACATTCATTTCTTTTAGGTCCCAGATTTATTTCCTTAGTCACAGAAGTTATTTATTATTGAGATGCTGAGAAATAATAGACATTGTGGATGTGGCAGTCAGAGAGCAATGCTAGGAAAGTAGTTATTCAAATGGGTAGATCAAAATAAGTTTGCTGGGTTAAAGAAAATTTCATCATCCTGTATGAGAGAAAAAAAGTCATCACATTCTTCTTCCCACTTTCCCATTGATTTTAAACTTTACCTTTGTAGAAAGGGCCGTCATCCAACTTTCACTCTTTAAAATTTAACAATGTTTGCCAGGTTAAAATATTAAACAACAAATGAAATGAAAAGGGCATGTTTATATTGCCCTCAAATCCCCCCCGATTCATTCCCAGTCTGAGGGACAAGAGATTCATTTGGTGGAATGATTCCCTGGATAGGTAAAGACATGGGCAAGCTTCGCATCTGTTCATTCTCCAAAGCCATTTTCAAGCAAAAACCAGTTCATGGTTGCACAACACAGAATCTCAGCGTGTAACTCTACTCACCTAGATCGGGCTGTATGCCTTAATGGGGGAGGCGGATAAATCTAGAGAGCCACAGTAACAGTGAGTGCCCCTCAGCATGGGGAGATAGGATGCAGGGAGAAGCAGTTTACCTAGTAGGGTCACGATGCACAGTAGGATGGCAATCAGAGCCCCCGTGCTCAGTCCCGTGGGGTGGACGAGGGCCTCCGCATGGCAGGACTGCATGTTCCCGTGGTGGTCGCATGCACAGACCCGGACAGTCACTGTCCCAGTGCTGCTTTGGACTGGGTAGTCGTTGTCTGAAATGACCACAGGCAGGAGATAGGTGCTCATCTCGTGTCTATTATAGCCATTTTTCCGAGTTAGGATTCCCGCTGTGTTGTCTGAAACGAGAAAGCAAAGTGGTGAATGTATGTGGATACATTCATGAACTGGATCAATCGTGGTAGGAATAGATAGGTAGAGATACAGATATAAATATCCAGACGGAGAGGGTAACTTGGGCTCATTTACCTTTGTTGTCTTGAATGGTAAAGTTTGAGCCACTGGCTGCTTCGGGGGCCAAAGAGAATGAGAACTGGTGCCCGCTGTAAGGGTCATCCTTGTCAACAGCTCGTAGGGTCTGAATCAACTAAAATCAAAACCATAAAGTGTTTCTTACAGTTTTGCAGTAAATTGCTTGACTAAATGATTTCTAATCGCAATTTTCAAATGACAACCTCTAGAAAATTTATATGGAATCCACACCACGTAAACAATTGATGGAATGGAAGTGGAGCAAGGGGTGCTCCTTTCTTGTGGGGCTGTCCTGTGCACTGTGGGATGTTTAGCAGCAAGCCAAGCATCCTCCCACTAGATACCAGTAACACCCTCCTTGTGACAATCAGCAATGTCCCCAGCCATTGCCAAATGTCCCCTGGGAGGCAACATCACCCTAATTGAGAAACACTGCCCTAGAGTGGTACAAAGCTATAAAATATCACAATGATCTATGACAACATTGCAAGTGAAGAAAATGGGGGCATTCTTTGGACAGCCTGTTTAGAAATGCAATCTTGGCATATTCATAAGCCATCAACTTGCAAAAAAACTGAAGAGAAAATTTGTATGTGAAACACGTAACTTGAGCTTCCCACTTTAACATGTATTTTAACAGTGCACTTCTGTTTTGACAAACCGTAACATAATTTTTATATCCTTGGCAGAAAAGACTATTTCAGGTGGGAACAAATGTGTAAAACAGTAAAACATTCATGAATTTGTATTACTTGTACAGATGGGCAGTGTAAGTAAGTGCAACTATGAATTATAGGCAGTAGTAAAATATGGTATAGATATCCTTTCCGGTATATATGGTAATTAAAGTTATCTGCTCACCAATAAAGATTTTTCCAATAAAGTTGTGACTAATCTATTCTAATGAAAACTTAAGACTGATTTGGAATCAGCATGAGTCTTTGAGGCTGATGAACTTCCAGTTCTTAAAAACTGTTTGTTCTCTTATGCAAGTTATACATCCATCCTGGTTCTTATTTATAGTATTAATTTTGTGATCATCCACCTCATAGATAATTCAAAACTAGCCCTCAGCTCTATATATCATCTGAATTATTAGAAGACCTAAATTAATCTGATGAAATTAGTTTACTTTCTTATGAAACTCACTTGATCTGCTTTTGCTTTCTCACAGACAAAAGTTTCATAGAATTCAGCAAATTCTGGGGCGTTGTCATTGACATCCAGAACTTTAATATATAGAGGTACTCGGCTGCTTTGCTTTGGATTATCTGCAACATGCCAAAAAGAAAGGAATAGGCATTTATATGTTCATCACCAATGCCCTTTAGACAATAATCACACACACCTTCTTTCTCATTCATACACAGATTCCCCGAATCTGCTGTGAGTTCCGCAGGGCATTATGTACCAACGTCGTCACAAAAAAGTAGAATTAGATCATGCGATACTTCTGGAGTTGGATACACCCAATGGAAATAGCTAGGAGACAAAGCTACTTGTGTTGATACAGTGCAGCTGCATAATAAACCCAAGAGTCACACAAAATAAAGAAAAGCTGTCTAGGAAAGGCATTTTAGAGGCAGATTTTAAAGGAAGCCAAGGAAGGAGGTAGATGGGAAAAATTTGGACACAAGGAAGAAGGGGAGGAAATGAAGGAGACCAAATGGTTGTTACTGGTCTTAGTTTTCTAGCCTGAGTGCTGAACAAGAGCTGGATACTGTGCTAAGCACTTTGCTATATTATCTGATTTCATCCTTAGAAACTTCTGAGGTAGATACAGTTGTTGCCCCCATTGTATAGATCAGGAAACTGAGGCACATATAAATTGGGTCATCTGTCCATGTTCATAGAGATAGTAAGAAGCAAGTAAGTAAGAGATAGTAAGAACCTATATTCAAACTTGAGTCTGTCTGACTCCAAAGCCCAGGCAGTTCACCCAGAAGAATGATGGAGCAGCATCAAGGTTTGAAGACCTGAGATAACTGAAGTATTTTGGTGGCCTTCTGTGGGAATCTCCTGGATTGTGTGGAAGACAGGTTCCTGGCCTAAGAATCAGGAATTGGAATCTCTCATCTCAGCTCTCTTCACTCACATGTCTATTCATTTGTTCACTTGATCAATATTTAGTGAGACTCTAATACCTAATACATGCCAGTTACTATTTGGGGTGCTGGGACATATGGGAAACATAACAAAGATCCTGCTTCCTGGCACTAGACAAACTGTAAACACATAAATATATAATGTGTCAGATGGTAAATGCGAGGGAGAAATTAAACAGGAAAAAGGGATTGGAGAGAGATGGAGGTGCTACTGTGAATGGGATGACCGGGGATGGCTTCTCTGATGAGATGTCACTTGTTCAGAGACATGAATGGAGAGAAAGATTAAGCCATATGAATATTTCTGGCTCTCCAGATAGAGGAAACAGCAAGTGCAAAGGCCCTGGGGTAGGAGAGAGCTGGTTTTGTACAAGCTCTTGGCTTCTGTTATATCAAAGGTAGTTAAGAAATTTGGACAATAAGATTCTTAAGCTCTCTTGCATCTACAATTTTGCTCACATTATTTTTTCAAAGTCAGAGCTGCTGAAGTTTTAAAAGGTCTTTATCATTAGTACTTTCAAATATATCACAGAAACATTAAATCTTAAGAACAGAAATTTTTACACACAAAGCTTAAAATACACATGAAATGACTACTTCAGCAAAATTATTTCATGATGTAATAAAAATGGCCCTATTCAGTGGGCAATAATTCTGTAATTTTAAAGCTTTAAGTATGCTCTGCACTGGTATCCACATAGATTCTGAAAAGCAAATTCCTACCTAGAAAATTTATAATGAGGGGTTCTTATCACTATCAAAACACAGCGTTTCATTTTGCCCGTATTGGTTATTTATCATTCTACTCAATGTCCTTCAGCCACTTCAAATCTCATGAGTTATGTTGACAAAGAATACTACTGTAATGTACCATTTGATATGGAGTGTTTCACACTAGATCCCCAACTGAGTAAAAATATCTAAACTTTTAAAATCAAAAACTAAAACTAAAAAATGAGCTATAATTTAGGTGCCTTTTTTTAAACATTTAAATGTTATTTTACAGATCCTTTTTCTTTTATGTACTTAGGTCTACACATTGTGTTTACATTACACAGTTTTCACTGTGTATAATCATTTTATTTGAAGCATTCTTTTGGCACTGTTTTTCTTCGCCTTAAATTTTGTGGGGACTGCCATAAAATTCATTCTAAACATTTTATGGATTACTTGGTGGTTTGTATTGCTCACTTTGGTGCATGGAAGAGTTAAAATGTATCTCTCTTAATTCTGTAATGATTTTGAAATAGAAATTCTATAGAAAGTGAGAGGATGAATATCCAAAATATTTTAAAGGATGCCTTCATTTTTGAATATACTCGATTCCCCTCCCCCCAATTCTAACGGGAGCCCATTTTTTTCAGCTGATTCTGTAACGTTCTGATTTATAAGCTTTTTGGAATCAAATCCAACATGTACCAATTTAATTTCATTGGAGAGATGCATTCCCATTTTGTTGTTTCCAAACTGAGGAACTCCCACAGTTGCCTCTGCATTTGTGAATAAACCAACACATGTCTAGAAGAAACATTACCGCGAATCGTTACAGGGCTCTTTCCCTCAACATATATCGAGCACGATCATCAATACACGGTGACGAACTTCAGCCGTGCCTCCCCAGCCCTTGCTGGGACACTGTCACTCGGGGGCAACAGTGGTATGAGGTTGTACTTACTGATCTCTGTTGCTATCACCGTGATGTTGTGCCATAGCAATGTTTCGCGGTCAAGAAGTTTCGACGTAAAAATTGAACCATTTCCAGAATCAATGTTGAAGATCCTGTCCATATCTGTGTGTCGATCGACAGAATACCTGAAAATGCAGACTGGAATTTTAAAAGGTTTTCTTGGTATTTGCTGTTCTCACATCCTAAAACCATTCCAGGAATATCTGTTCCATGAACTTTTTTCTACCTGTCGCACATATTTGAATATCCCTAACATTAAGCAAAATATTCTGAGAAATCAGTTCTTTACAATTGAGATCTTAATAGTAAACCCATTAGACAAGTTGCATGATTTTGAGTAATTTGGACCAAGTTTGTGTAGTAATTGCTGTAATTTAACTCAAGCTTTTAGAATCTCAGAACTTTAATGTGTGTGTACATAGGAGGATTATGGCTATTTTTCTATTATCCATTTTGTTTTTAAAATTGTTATGTTGAAAGAAGCAGAAGATGGCTAGAGTGGCTGAGGTTAGTGAGGCAGGAGTGGGGGTAGGACATGAGCTTGGGGACACAGCCACAGTCTGGACGGTAGAAGGGCAGGCTGGCTGTGGGAAGGAGGTGGGATTTATTCTAAGCACAATGTGAATCTACCAATGGGTTTTAAGCAAGGGACTGTCACAAGCCAAATCATGTTTAACAAAGATCACTGGTTGAATTGAGGAGAAGGGTTGGATGGTGCTGACACAAACTGATAGAAGAGGAGTGAAGAACAGGATTTGGGGAAGATCATAAGTTTCAGTTTTATGTTGAGGCTGAGAAAAGTCCCGGAAGAGATATCTAGTGTGAAGGTCAAGGCAAAGAGCCGGACTAACAACCTAGATTCCCTATTCAACTGTCTAGGAAGAGCATGTTCAGCGAAGGGAGAAAAACGCTAAGGACAGAATCAATTAAAGGATGAACAAGACAGTAGAAACGCGCAGGGACTAGGACAAATGCCCAGAACAGAGTAGGAACTTAATAAATATTTAAGGAGAGTTTAGAAAATTCAAAGAAAACCAAGCGTGCCACCTTAGAAACCAAAGAAGGAGTCTTCAATACTAAAATTAATGGAAGACTAGTAGATTTTGAGAAATGTTGTCTTCTTTATACATTTATTACTAGTTTTTGGAAAAGCTACATAAGGGGCTAAGTATGTGTACACTCTGTTGTATGGGGGGAGCATTAAAGAGAACATTCAGAAGAAAGTTGATATGTTAAGGCCATTGGGAACAAAAAATTGTCCATTTCAGCTTGATTCTCAAAATTTATATCATGGTTGGAGATTTAAAAACGTCAGCTCAGTAGAAATACAATTGAAGTAAATGACTTAACTAGTCATACACATGTGGAATTATTATGAATGCTCTAAGAAAAATCAACCCGTTACTAACTTGCAATAGTGTATCATGTCCGAGATTATATTTCAATTAATAATTTTGCTTTAAAATGTAACTAGTGAATTATAATAAACAGTATATCTTATCTTAATAAAATCTATCTTTTTATCTAGCAGGAGATCTGTATAAAATAGATATTCCATTATTATAGGCCATTTAAGCCTGATTTTAAAGAGAATTAATGAAGTTCACAATGGATATCTATCTATCCTTCTATCTGTAAAGTTGAGTTAGAATTTTAGTTTCAATTTATATAAACCTAATGTTTTACTATCAAAATGATTGAAACAGATGAAACAACTAATGTTTTTGCCATTTATGCATCAAAATTTATTAAGAATTTAGCCCTAAGAGTTTTCATTACAGAAAAAACCATTTTTTTTTTGGCATCTGTATGAGATGATGAATGTTAACTAAACTTATTATGCTAATAATTTCACAATATATGCAGGTGAAGTCATTATGCTGTACACCTTAAACTTATACAGGGATACAAGTCAATTATTAAAAAAAAAGAATTTTAGTCAACAGCACTGAACTTACTTGATTACCTTTCTTCATTTTTAATTTGAGAAAGATAAATAATTATAGCATATAAGTAATTACCCAAAGGAAATCTCAATATCCATAGACTTTGTAAGAAATGTAATAATTATCTACAAATATATTTTTCCCTCATGAAAAATGTCAACATTAAGACACGCTACTTACTGCCTTTACAAGCTGTTACAATTATATACAGCGTTCATCTTTTCTTGTTCTTTGTCCCTTTTTTCCATGCTATAGTTTTAAGTTTTACATGTCATCATATTTTCCCATCAAGCCTCGAAATAAAGGGTATGGAGTGAGGAATTTTTAGTTGAAGGTAACTTTCAATTTTAGAGAGAAAATAACTATTTAGGAAATACCAAAATTGTATATATTTTTTTCTTTAATTGGGAGGTTTAAAAATTAATAGAGTACCTAAAATGTCAACATTCTTTAGGACGAATGCTTGCACACAAAAGCTTATTTATTGTTTTTCTTTCCAAAGTATTTCAATTTATATCCAGGATATTTGCCATCCAGTCTCATTAACTGCAATCATATCTGATAAGGAACAAGGTAATCAATCCCACCATGATTGTGGCAGATCGTTCTGCTAGGTAGCTCGCTCTTTGTTTTTTTCTAGAACTTTACTGTATTCTTTGACTCAACAATTTGTCTTCTAATGTATCCTCAAGTCAGGAAGATTTGTGGGTTAGGAAAGGAAGTGTGTTTGCATGTAAATTTTTCATAATATGTATTCACAGTGATATTTTATAAGACTCTTTCATGGAAATCAAAGGTTATTTGTGATAACGTAATAATGATTGGAACAAAATTATTTTATGTGATTAAAGAGTTAAAGACTTGTGCCTGCGTCATGATATATCAATGTTTGGGGGAAGAATTCTCTAGTATTAATTGTGCATCTCACATATTGTCTAGCACCTAGTTGTTTATTATTTATGTCTTGAATAACCAAAAACTGTGTTTGGATGTACTTTTCTAACATAAAAATCAATTTTATCCTATGAAAGAAATTACCAGAACATGCATTTATATACCAATGTATCTATGTGTACTACTTTTCTTTAATTTATATCTATAGCTCAAATCTGTATGTACCAAGGCAGGGCTAGAAGAAAAAACTTCAAAGTTAGATGACAGCAAACCCAGCCTGACAAACTAACTACTTTCTTTCATTAAAACATAAAAGAGCACAGTGCGTAAAAATCTGTTCGGTATAAAAAGAAAAATAGATATAAAAATGCCACCTAAATTCTCAGAAGACATTATCTCTTTCGATCACAACCATGTTGAGGGGCTGGCCCTGTGGCCTAGTGGTTAAGTTCCGTGGACTCTGCTTGGACAGCCTGTGTCACGGACCTACACCACTCGGCAGCCGTGCTATGGTGGCAACCCACATACAAAATAGAGGAAGATTGGCAACAGACGTCAGCTCATGGCTAATCTTCCTCAGCAAACAACAACAACAAAAACATGTTCACTTATCAAAGAGGTAACCAGAGCTCATATTTGTAAACTTCCAGCATTAATACTTTTAAATTGGTCTTGACATTGACTTGCAAAGATATTTTTCTTACACAGTTGGATAACAAACTCCAAGTGCTAGAATAGTTGTGAAAGTACTTAAAATTATTTGTGTTATACAAGCAAAGGCCATCATTCATTTCCCTTATTAATATTCTATGTATATGGGGGAACACTTGACCTGTGGAGCTCACATGTGTCTACTGTGGGTTGACTATAGTCCAATTCAGGATGTCTACAGATAGTCCAGTAGAATGATAACACAACAGAGACTATTTTCCCAATGATTTAAAATTATTCTCTGAAAGTAAGCCAGGCATTTTTGTATTTCAGATGTGGGACTTGCCATATGGTTTCATTTGAACAAGAGGCTCAGTGGCTGAAAAGTTAGAAAGTGACCCCCTTAGAGCCGCAGACTCTTTTATCTGAAACAACAGTCTTCACCCAGCAGCCAGCGTGATCCTTTTAAAGAGTAGTTTTGGATTAGATAATGCTTCTACTCAAAGCTCTCCAGTGGCTTCTTACCTCAATCAGAATAAAACCCCATCTTGACTAGGGCCTACAAACTCCAGTGGAACCTGCCACACTCACCACCTATCAGAGCCCCCCTCTGTTGCCTCTACCTTACCACTCTCCACCTCGCTCACTCTCTTCTAGCTATATAGGCCTCCTTGTCACTCTTTTTTATTTTTGAGGAAGATTAGCCCTGAGCTAACATCTGCTGCCAATCCTCCTCTCTTTTTCTTTTTTGCTGAGGAAGACTGGCCAAGGAGCTAACATCTGTGCCCATCTTCCTCTACTTTATATGTGGGATGCCTACTACAGCATGGCTTGCCAAGCAGTGCCATGTCTGCACCTGGGATCCAAACTGGCGAACCCCGGGCCACTGAAGTGGAATGTGTACACTTAACCGTTGTGCTGCCGGGCCAGCCCCTCCTTGTTACTTCTTTTATATGCCACACAAGTGCTGGTATCAGACCTTACCGTCGCTTTTCCCTCTTCTTGGAATGTTCTTCCCCCAGCTATCAGCATGGTTCATCCCTTCATTTCATTCAAATGTTTACTCAGAAGATTTCCCGCCAAAGCCAAGCCAGACCACGCTATCTAAAATAGTACCCCAGAGACACTTTATTTCCATACTCTGTCTTATTTTACTGCTTACAATTTATTTTCATCTGACATATTACATATTTATTGCTTGCCTATTTCTATCCACCCCAATTAGAATGTAAGTTCCACGAGACCAGGACTTGGTATTGTGTTCTGTTGACTCCCTAATGCCTAGAACGTGATTGGCACAGAGCAAAGACCCTGATCGGAATATATTGTGGACTCACTGGCAAGAATTCCTCTAGCTTCTCAGTCTGCTTACTTTCTTTCTGGGGAGTAATTTACACAATGATATTCTGGTTTAGCCCTCTTCTCATCTAGTCAACAAAGCTACTGGCTAAAAGCTGGAGGTTAGTTTCCTCCAGTGTCTTTGTGATAAGATTCTAGAATACTGAAGGATCAGTGGTCTCAAAGAGCAATGAGGCTTCCTTGCAACATGATTTACAACTAAGGTGGAAGGAAAGTGCAGGTAAAATAGAGCTTACTTATATAGGTTAAATTTAGATTCAGCTCTATTAATTTTCCCAAGATTTCACAGACATGTATCATGAAATGGTTCTTGTTTTTATTCATGTCTGTGAAAGAAAAAAAATTATGCATCCAAATGGAGCATAATTCTGTCTCTAAGTGTTGCATGATGGGTTCTTCCACATTTGAAAACAGACTCTCAAGCCCAGTGCCTTGTTTGTTAAAAATCACAATGCTTTCTCCATGCCACTCTTTGACAAATATAAGACCTTAAAAGAAAAAAAATCTCAGGCCATTCAGCTGCGTTACCTTATCTGACGTCTAAGTAAGCAGTAAACTCCTTATAGCTCATTTTATGTTTTGTCTCCTCCAATTTTGTGTTTTTTAGGTTTATGCTGCTGCTAAAATAATATTTACGTTGAGCAAGGAGAGTGAAGGTGCTATTTGGAGCAGTTTTTCGCGAAGACACAATTGTCTAATTAGAGAAAAAGGATCCATCTTTTCGAACTTGCAGGCATATATTTGAATATAAATCGATTGACACTTATGAAAGAGACATGTCACAGAAGTATGCTTACTTGACAGGATTCCTGGCAGCATCTGGATCTTGCGCTGAGACCGAGCCTATCGTCGTGTTTATCTGAGCATCTTCTCTTATTTGTAGGATGTAGGCCAGTTTGCTGAAGATGGGGGGCTCATCGACATCTTCCACCATGATTCTAACTGTGGCGGAATCTTTGAATGGACCCAGGTAGAGAAAGCGGGGTTCAACGTGAGGGTTGGAGGCTTCCACTTTGAGGGTGTACACTTTCTTCTTTTCAAAGTCCAAGAGCTTGGGAGGTGGGGAGAAGGGACATATTTATAGCAGCCAAGACACGAATCATTTTTAGTGCAAATCACTGAAAAATGAATGCGATCATATGTCCTAGACACATCTCTACACAGTGTGATATTGGGTAATGGCATGGGAGTTCAGAGGCCACACAATCCTGCTGAAAGTGTGGGCTGAAACAGTGTCCGCTGTTGCCTTAAAAGTGGGTGCAGGGGTTCAAGGTATAATGGGCAGGAAAGGGGACCTGGAAGCAGGAGTCTGTTAAACCCTCTTTTAAAAAAAATCCTTATACTTGACTAGAGGAAACCATGTTAGGGGCAAGTTGGCAAATATGCAGTAGATTATTCTGTGTCAGATGTCACATTTGACTTTAATTAAACACCTAATGAGTGTTTCAGATTTGCCAATATCAGGGCCCCACACTGGACCATTAAACTCATTAAACCCAAATACCCGTCATGGGGATGGGAATCTAGACTTTTTTTTTTTTTTTTTTTTGCTGAGGAAGATTTGCCTGAGCTAACATCTGTGCCAATCTTCCTCTATTTTGCATGTGGGTCACCGCCAAAGCATGGCAACCAACAAGTAGTGTAGGTCCGTGCCCAGAAACTGAACCCAGGCCACCCAAGTGGAGCACTCTGAACTTAACCATTAGGCCATGGGGCCAGCCCTGGGAATCTATACTTTTAAACACTTCCCCTAGCAAGTCTAATGTGCAGCTAGAATTGAGAAGCATGGGTTTGCATCATGATTCCCTCATCCTCATTAAGATGAAATAGATTAAAAATGTTTTTTTTGGTATGAAGTGATAAAATATTCCAAGTGATGGCCTGATAAGGGCATTGGGCTAATTACTTGCCAAAGAAAGTAACGATCATTGTTGTCAGAGGTCTTTAGGGAAAGCATCTCTGTTTCTGGAGACGGAGTGAACCCAAATGCTTATTGCTGACTTTCAGTTTTAGATGCTAATATGACAAGGCTCACTAGAAACACAATTAATCAAGATGTTAGTGAATGTGATTTAGTCGGCTAGGCAAAATTTCAGTTTGAATCTGATAAGGCACCAAGAAAATTAAAGAGGTTAATGCACACTAATAGGCTTCCTAATTATGTTATAGGATAAAACATTGGTCTGAGTGTCACTTAAACATGTTTTATTATGTTTGCAGATATTAAGACATGTAATCCAAAGCTTAAGAGGAAAAAATTTTCTTGCTCTTTATGTCCACCTCTGCTTATATTTACCAGCAGATAGAAGAGTGTGGCAAAGGAGAGAGAAGATATGACACCATACATGATAAAAGTGAAATCATTAAAAAAGTAACCAAGGTTAATATTACTTTTCACTTTGAAGCACATAGTTTATTGGTTTTACATTTTTGCCACACTTTTGCATACTGCTCCAGGGTGCTGGAGAATTTTGGGGGGTAAATAGTGAGTAAGTACATAGGGGAAAAATAGGAATTCAGTATATAAAAAATTTATTGTGTTCTGAAAAGTAACTAAAAAGCTTGCAGGAAATTTGTGTCACTTAGTTTATTTTTGTGGTCTTTCTATCTCCTCTCTCTCTAATTCAGGTCATCTTTATCACTGCTGTATTGCTATTTTCCTTCAAAGCATGAGTCAGAATTTGTAGTTATATGCGTTTGTTTATTGACTTCCTTGTCTCTTTTCTCCCCACATTGGAAGTTCCCTGAGAGCAGAGATCTTGGTGTTGAACGCACTGTTTTACAGCCAGCATCTAACACAGCGTCTGGCACTGTTTTTTAATTTATTGTTCATTTATGTTATTTACTTATGTACTTTTTTGTATATCAGTTGTTCGTATTATTTATTTACTTAGGAGGTTCTCAATGAAAGTTTATTGAAAGTATGGAATTGATGAATGCATCAGATTATTGAGGACCCCTAAAAGGCAACCAAAGAAATCTGAATGTAATTATACTTGGTGTTTAAAAGAAATAATTAGTAAAATAAGAATCTAGAGGAATGTTCATGTGAGATGTAACTGCCCCCAGATACTTGGGGACCAGAGAAAAGTAAATGCATCCATTTGTATGATATTAATAAATGGCATTACCTTTTTGACAGTTATAATCCCTTCCTGGGTTTCCTGGTCGGTGATGACATCAAACATGTCCAGCCCCTCTCCCTCTGTGATGCTGTACTCAATTGCAGCGTTTTCTCCCACGTCGGCGTCGCTGGCTTTGATCCTGCCAATTGGTGTACCCGGTGGAGAAGATTCAGGGGTTTTAAACTGGTAGGTACCTGTTAATCACCAGACAGAGATAAGTCAGACACAGGCTAAGTATATGCCATCATAATAAAAACAAAACCTATTTTCTAACAGTTCTTTCAGACATTACCACAGATGCCAGCAGATTTGTGCTTTCTTCAAAGTAGTTAATGGCACCCTATTCTCCTTACATCTTGACTTTCATTACTGTTAAGAATATTTCTTCTATTTCATGACCTGTCTCTTTGCAAATGGAGAACACTTTTCTTGTCCTGGAAATAGGCTTCCAAGTTTATAGTGTGACTGAGAGACCGAACTGTTAGAGGAGGGCGCAGATTTCCAAGCCCCCTCCTAACGTAATCTAGCCGAAAGAACAGAAAAAGAGTGTAACCTGAACTGTGACTTCATGCCAATGGCTAGATTTTCTTTAAAAGAGTTCTTTCTGTCATTGCTAATGATAACTGAAGGTGAAAATGAATTACAGCAATTTGGAGAAAGTATCTAAGCAGACATTCTTTCACTGGTACGTGGAGCTGGTCTGGTTGCAGTGAGGAATATAGATAAATACATTGAGAAAGAAAGCTCTTAATTTTTTTTCTGACTGATTTTTCTTTAGAATTTTGTTACAGTATTTTTCTATGTATAGATGTCTTTCATTCTTGCATTTATATTACTAATTGAAAACCTATATTTCATACATAGATACTTTTCTTATGTGCCTGTGTCACAAAATTAGCTTAAGGAAACTACATGTGAGTTTCAACTTAGATCTGCCAGGCCAGCATGGACTTAGGACCAAAAGATAAAATAATAAACACAAAACTTATTCTACTCTCATCCATTACATTTTGCCAACCACTCATGCAAATTGTTTTGGAAAAAATTCAGACTACAACACCACTAAAATATAGTTGTTCAATAATCCTAACCCACTAAATATTGGGCTCATCCTTGGTAAAATGATAAAAGAGGCCAAGTTTTTCTCTAGAGGTAGTCTCCCCTCTCTTGCCTTGATATGTTATTCAGTAAAGATCACAGGCTATCCGCGGAGAGGGCAGTGAGGTATGGTCCCCCTTCTATCAGGGTGCGAGTGAATTCAATGTCATCCCCATATTGAAAAGGACGTTTTTGGGCAAAGTCTTGGTGGTGGTCCTGATCTTTTCATTTCATGCTTCTGTGGGGGAAATTTTTGGGGTTCAAAAACCCTTTCTTCTACCCTTTAAATCAGAAATTAGTTAGCTGTTCTGTTAATGTTTTGCATTTAGCTAACTGTGATTAAATATTTGAAAAAAGTAAAGAAAATAAAACTCTTTCCTATTGACCCATGTGTATCTCCATTATGAAAGAAGCCCATAGTAGCTGACCAGCTTTAGAAAAAGGCCATGACTGAGTAAGTGGGTTTTCTATTTAATGATGGGCAGTTATTCTCTCCTGGAAGACAGAATTGAGTATTCTTAGGATCATGGTCAGAAAAGAATTTTGTTCCTGGAAGAAAAATTACATTAAAACCGGTAGCCTCTTGAGGTGCTCTGTGAAATGGTCTAGGGTGCAGCTCAATACAAAATGGGCCTTTAAGAACGTTGTTTTTCCTTCTTCTTCCTTCCTATCCAATCATGAGAGTTAATGATTTTAGAGATATCTTTTGGTATCTCAATTAACTGTAATGTAGAAAACTATTTATGATTACAAATGGATTAAGTACGTGGTTATTTCCACAGTTGTATTTTTAGAAACATTAAAATGATAAATCCTCCCCTTACAAAGCTTCGTGAGGATTTAAAAGCGATTACATGCTTGATTAAATTCACAAAACTAAAGTCAAATTGTTCCTAACAAATAGCAGCATGCCTGATACGTATGTTCTGCACAAGCAAATTTATGTCTGGGGTAGTATTTTTAATAAGGAAAAATAAAACAATGATGTTGTCCTTATAACAACAGTCATATCAGACATTGCTCAGCTAATTACCAATACAGGAACATAAATGTTCACATCTACTGAGCATAAGCATTGTCAACTCATTTTTAATAAAGTGCTGGTTATTATAAGTGCACTAATTTTGACGATAATGGAAAATAAATGTTGTTCTTAAAGTTAGGGTTTTACGAAAGCACACTGCAGAAACCATTCAATCAAATGTTCCTACTCTGGGGAAACCGGGGAGGATTGTCGTTGACGTCAGTCAGAGTGATGTTCACTGTGGTGGTCCCAGACAATCCCCCCATCTGGCCGCCCATGTCCTTGGCTTGAATCACCACTTGGTACTGCTCCCTGTTTTCTCGATCCATGTTGAGCAAAGCTGTCTTGATGATACCTATGGATATGAAATTCAGAATGCAAAGCGGGGCATTAAAAATACTTTATGGAATCATTTATTTATGCAAACATAGATTGTCACCCACAGTATGCAATGTCATTTTTATGTACAGCCTTTATACTGAAGGAAATTACAACCATGGTGGGGAGATAGAAACATTGAAAAAAACACCTATAATACAAGGAGAATGAGAATAAGTACAAGTCAAATCCTGCGATAGTACAGACTGTAAGTAGTATAAATATTACGTGTTTTAAGATGACACAGCAAAATATAACTTGGCATGTGGTACAATGCTAAACTACTTTAGCTGCTTGATAAAAGACATTTAGGTATATTATGAGGAAATTGTGAAGAAAGCCATATGCTTGAACTGACTCTTGAGTTTCACTTTACTGAATTGGCTAATTGCTCAGCAAATATACCAACCATAACGAATGTTCTGAGGATTTTTAAACCACAAAACTATGATCTTAAGAAAACACAGCATCAGTTCTCTCGTAATTGTCGTCTTATATGATCCTAGAGAATTTAAGTTTTCCTAAAGCTGATGTGAACATTAGTTGAACTGGTCCAGCAGTGACCAACGCTCTTAGCTTAAATTTATCTCTATTGTTAGGTAGTTATAAAAGAATCAGTTGACAGAACTTCTAAAAGTTTGCCTAATCTCTATGTAGGGTTTATGCTTAAATTAAAAACATGCCTTCAAAAATCACTGGAGAAGGCTTTAGAACCTTCTCTGGTAGCACATTCAGTGCTTAACAACTAATGAAGCTGAATCTTTTTTTAAATTTTTAACAAGAAGACCTCAGACAACAGGTCATTTTTATTCCTCTAGCCCTGGCTTCAGTGAAAGTGCAGCTGCTTTCTGTTCTCCAAATACCAGTACTTCTCTGTTTAAACACAGGAGACCACCTTAGCCTTTTGTCCTTTAAGTTGAATAATTCTAATTTTCTATCCTCATTGTTTTTCAACTTAACATTTTCTTTCCCCTTGAGATTCTTTCTAAGTTCATTGCACCTCTTAATACACTGATTTCCAACTGGATGTGGTAACCTAGAAAGGTGTGGATTTCTACTAACAACAATGGATGCTTGAAAAATGTATAAAAGGAACTAAACTATTATGATAGCAAAAATACATGCAGAATTAACTAGATGGTACATACAATATTTACTAAAAAATGTCTCATCATAAGATAGTATGATAGTTTGTGGAGAAAGTGTAGAAAAATGAGATGTTGAAAAAGGATTCTATTAAGGCAATCCGCTTTATTAGGGCTGTATCAGTTAGTTAGGCTAGACAATAAAGTGGTAACAAACAGGGCAAACTAAACACAACTAAAGTTTATTTATTGCTCATGCTCTGAGCAGGCCAGCAGGAAGCCATGCTCTTGATAACACCCAGATTTCCAGGCTGGAGATGCATGTCAACAGTGGTTTCCATCTATGATCACTGTGGCACAGAGGAAGAGAACGTGGTGGCTTGTGCACCAGGTCTAAAAGTTGTGCCTGGAAGTGACTCATATTCCTGCTACATTTTATTGGCCCAAATAAATCATATGGCTACATCTAGCTTCAGAGCAGGATAGAGAGATGCAATCCTACCAAATAACTAAAAAAAGAATTGGAATATTTGTAAAAAACTCTAATGGCTATTAGAAGAAATTGATCTTTTAGCTTCATCCAAAACTGGAAGAAAATATAAAGCAATGTATAATTTTTCTGAATCTACCCTAAATAAACATGGTGGGTGAAAGACCCATTGTCAGATTTCTTAATTAAAATGATCTGGATGTCATATTTACAAATATATCACTGGTGTTTGGCAGACAAATCTAAGAAAATTCAATCACACTGATTGTTTTCATTAAAAAAAATATGCTAGCGCAGCTGAGCATGTCAGTTAAAATTACAGATTGTAAATAGAAGACCAAAAAGGAATTCTAACCTGTTTCTGATTCAACTGAAAAATAGGGCTGCCCCTGTAGAATACTATAGACAACTTTTGCACTATTTCCATATGTTGGATCATCAGCATCAGTTGCAGTCACTTGAACAACAAATGTGCCTGTAATGACAGAAACATGAATTGGAAATAAATTAAGGGTCTATTACGTTATGGATCCTTGATATACACACACGAAGAAAAAGCAAGATCTTATTTTCTACAAAACTATCATAGCAAGGAAGTGGAGGACCTCAGTAGGACACTAGGTTATAAAGCCTTGGATTTCTCACTCTGAAGGAATGTGATCAACATTTATAAACAATAAACAAGGATTAGGTTAAAGAGAAGCATGGGAATGACCATGACTTTGAGTAGAACTGATTCCAACCCATCTCCAAGGGCGGGATTTGATTGGCTTCTTGCTACAGTGATTCTTTCAAGTTACCTAGGCCTGAGTCAATCGGCATCTTGCATTACTTTGTCCACAGGGATAAGTTAGGGGTTGCCCAATCAGGGGGCCACTCTAGATTTTGATGAAAATTCCGTGTCATAGGCACTCTTTCTCCTGGACTGTAATGTGCTGATGTGGAGCCTGCCAATGCAGCAGCTATTTTGTGACCTCAAGAGATGCTAGCCTGAGGACAAAGCTGAATAGGATAGAAAATTAAAGAGAAATAGCTACAACCCAAATCAAACCATGTCCAAAGCACACTTTACTTCTAAACTTAAGTAACATGACCAATAAATACTTTTATGGTTTAAACGAGTTTGAGTTGGGTTTTCTGTCACTTGCAAATAAAAGTATCCTGAATGATAAATCTATGTGATTATTTGAAGATTCTGAAATGTTTTGAACCTTTAAAAGAGTAATTTTGG
Source organism: Equus caballus (assembly GCF_041296265.1). Classification (NCBI taxonomy): domain Eukaryota; kingdom Metazoa; phylum Chordata; class Mammalia; order Perissodactyla; family Equidae; genus Equus; species Equus caballus. The sequence continues at coordinate 47,648,195 of NC_091704.1, forward strand.
ATTGAATAATAATTGACTGAACAGCAGAGCATACATATCTGAAATCTGTAATTATAAAAGATGATTTTAATTAAATGCACAAAGAAGTCTATGACATTTTAGATCAGCGTTCTTATTTTAGGGACCACAGTTGCCTAACATCCTTCAAAGTATCTCTAACCCCCATGAAATTGCATGCAAATTTTTATGTGCAGGCCTACATGGATATTTCACTGAAGAGAAGTTCCTTAGATTTTATCTGATTCTCAAAGGGGTCTGTGACTTTCAAAAAGGGTAAGACCCACTGATGAAGATCATTTTATGGCCAACTTTTGCTATTCATATCAGATAAATGGTGAGCACACTGCTGGAGTTCTCCTGTCCATGAAAAGGGAAGGCAAATTACATTTAGGGAATATGAGAATTTTTACATTACTTTTGTAATATCTAACCAATTCCATTCATTGAACAAATATATTGTACTGCGTTGGGGTTGGATGTTCTGGATATAGCATGTTGATGCGTAGGATAGAGCACCCAGCCTTGTAATTTGGCAAGCGAGGTGGGCAGAATGAGAGCATCATAGATTTTAGAGCAAGAGCTAATAGTAGAAGTCAACAAACACCCTCGTTCTTGTTTGACATGAATACGAATTTGACTGCTTTTAGAATATGATTATTTGGACGTTTTGAGTGCCTGTTAGTTGCAAGATATTGTTCTGGGGACTCTGCACTTGTTCTCTCATTTCATCCTCATGCTAAACCCTAAGAGTTGACATTTATTATTTATTTTTTATAGATATGGAACTGGAGGATCAGAGAAATCAAGTCATTTACCCAAGGCCACATTAATAGAGATAGTTTCAACCTCAGTCTGTTTGACACCAAAGTCCATTTATTGCACCCTCCTGTTGTCCCACTACCTTTGTGTAATTTCTTTAAGATGCCTTTATATGTCAGAATAATGACACGTTAATTTATGATAAAGATGAACGTGAACACAGCTGTGCCTATGTGCAAATCAGAAAAAGGCTTCCCCTTCTCAAGACATATTCCTGCCAGGTATCCCCAGATATTTGTAATGTATATTTAATTCTGTGATGACTTCAAGAGGGAACGACAGCCCCATAGTTGTGCCGTGACAACGTGCACATGGGGTTATGGTTGCCCTGGGTGGGGCTGATGACGAGACAATCGTTCCTTAATTCTTCCTGAATTCACCACCTAGAGGAAAAACATTTTTCCTAACAAATCTTCCTCTTAAAAGAATTCTAATCCCCCTCCTTGCTTTGGTGATGGTTTGTGATTTTTCTAACAAAAAAAAAGTGACTTCAAGTAACGAGATGAGCAATTTCTTCATGAGAAAAATTTAGATGTTTTACAGCATTTCCATGGATTAGGTATTTTCCAAGTCTTGGAACTGTGAACTAAAAAGGCTCTGATATCTGACTCACAGAATTATAGAAGAGTTTTTATTATGTAACTTAGCCCTTTTGAATTTGACAGAGTGAAAATAAAAATAACCCGTTATACAAGTAGTTTAAAATTTGTCACTGTCTCCCAAGAAGTATTTTAATGTGGCTGAGAGTGATGTTGGCAGAATTCTTTTCTTAATTTAAACTCTGTTTACCTTTTCCCAATCTAAGCAAATTAAATGCATACATATTAACTTCAAAATTCTTAGTAGAATTGTGCACAAAATATTGATTCACCATATTAATGTCATGAAAGTCTCTTAATTTCCACCAGTTAGTAAAAGACATATCCCGTAGATGTCATCTGCCTATTGTTTATGGATTTAAAAAAATATATTTCTTTGAGTCACTTTCCCAAGTATACAGCTACTTAAAGCAATTGTCATTACTCTTTAGTCTGGACTGTAAATTCAGGCTTTTGTTTTCCGTTGGGGAGATTCTAATTCCAATATGGGCTAAGAGAAATAGAACAGGCTGCGATCTTTCAGCCCAGGAAATAGAGTGGGGATTTAGAGCAGGAGAGGAAGTAGATGAGATGGTCTCCCTTTCTTCCTCCCACCCTCACCCTGCCACTTTTCGTAACCTCACCATTACAGGAAATGCTGTTTTCTTAAAAATAACGATAAAATGAGACTAGAGCAATATGAGGAAACACAAGTGCACTTACAAAAAGGACATATATGATAATCAAAAAGATAAGAAATAACAAGTGTTGGCAAGGATGTGGAGAAAAGGGAATCCTTGTGCACTGTTGATGGGAATATAAGCTGGTGGAGCTGCTATGGTAAACAGTATGGAGTTTCCTCAAAAAATTAAAAATAGAACTACCATATGATCCATTGATCCCATTTCTGGGTATTTATCCAAAAACATGAAAACATATATGCACTCCTATGTTCACTGCGGCATTATTTACAATAGCCAAAATATGGAAACAACCTAAGTGTCTGTCAATGGATGAATGGATAACAAAAATGTGGTGTATATGTATACAATGGAATATTATTCATCCATAAAAAAGAATGAAATCTTGCCATTTGTGACAACAAGGATGGACCTTGAGGGCATTATGCTAACAGAAATAAGTCAGACTGAGAAAGACAAACACTGTATGATCTCACTCATATGTGGAATCTAAAAAAACAAATACAAAAAGCCAAGCTCAACAATGCAGAGAACAGACTGGTGGTTGCCAGAGGTGGTGAGTAGCGGGGTGGGCGAAATGAGTGAAGGGAGTCAAAAGGTACAAACATCCAGTTATAAAATAAATAAGTCATAGGGGTGTAATGTATCACATGGCGAGTATAGTTAACAATACTGTATTGCATATTTGAAAGTTGCTAGGAGAGTAAATCTTAGAAGTGCTCATCACAAGAAAAGAAATTCTGTAATTATGTATGGTGACAGATGTTAACTAGACTTATTGTGGTGATCATTTTGCAATATATACAAATATTGAATCATTATGTTGTACACCTGAAGCTAATATGACGTATGTCAATTATACCTCAATAAAAAAAAAAAGGACATATATGGACTGTTTGAAATATGATACTTTTTGAATTTAGCATCCAAACTCATTCAGGTCAGTAAATTTTACACATAGGATGCTTTGTTTAGTTATACTAGAGGAGAAACAATGTATGGCTGAAACCACATCTCACTCACCGACGTCCGACATTTCGGGAACGGTGGCCGTGTAAACCTCCTTGGTAAATATTGGTTCATTGTCGTTGATGTCATGGATCTTGATGATGAACTCAGACTCAGGCTCCACGGGTCTCCCTGTCCTTCTGTTTATAGCTTGAGCTCGAAGGATGTAAACGGGTTTTTCTTCCCTGTCCAGCCTCTTGGTGGCCTGTATGTCCCCTGTGTTTTCATTGATAATGAAGAGATCTCCTGCTCCATCTCCTGAAAGGATATATTTAAGTGATCCATCTCCTCTATCCTGGTCTGAATGTAACTAGTGTAGAAAAACAAAATTAAAGAAAGTAAAAGTCACGCATGTGATCCTAAACTGTTTTTGTCTTTATGATGCATGCTCTGTTGACTTTCACTCAATCCTTTCTAAGAGATGCAAGTTTTTCTTTTACTATTTACTTAAATCCTCAATAGTAAATACCATTCATTAATTAATATGTTTCCTTATAATCACAGAAATTTATAGAACAGGGCTTGGAGAAAATTTGGTAATGCTTTTTTTTCCCACCCATGACCTGGGGTTAGAATCTTTGTTTTGAAGAAGAGAAAACTAAAGGCCAGAGCAATAGCAAGATGCCCAAGGACATATTAGCCTGGCTGGAATGAAATTATTTTCACTATAGCTTTCAGATTTTCCTTATATACGCTCCTCCTTGCTTTTATGTACACGGACATACTATAGAAGGGATATACTATTGAGAAAAGGATTTTGGTTTCCTGAATCAGAGAGACCTGGGTATATTCTGCCTCTACACTTCCCTATCTTGATGAATTTAGGGAAGCTAATCAATCTCCTTGAGTCTAATATGATGGGGTTTATAATCACTTTTCTGGGACGAGGTGACATTTATTTACTTCTGTATGAAATTCAACTTAAACCATTTGAGAAACATCTTAAGTGTTGTCATGAACAATGCCTTGAAAATTCCTTGTCTAGATAATTTACAAGGTCACCTAGAACAAGAACATTTAACATTCAGATTTTAGGTCAATATAGGCAAGGATCTTCTAAAAAGTGGAAGCAGCCTAAAATGGAATTGTCTGCTTATGAAGTAGTGGATCCGCTGCTCCTGAAGGTAATCAAGGAGAGGCTCTGAGAAGATTAACAGTCAGTGAAATGGGTCTCGGTAAAGGGTTGAATTAAGTGAACATGAAGATACTACTGAAGTGGGAGATGATGATCCGAACTTGGGAAAGCAGCCCAGCTTACCTTCCCAAAGTTGATTTCCACAGTGTGGACTTCCTGTTGTTTCCTTTGATCCCCCTTTCCCATCTAAGCAGGGTATCTCATAGGTCTTCAGACAATCTAACCTTATTCACAAGTTTTCAAAAAAGTGCCTTTTATTGAGGAGAACTATTTTTAACCCCTAGTAATAAGTGTCAGCTACATACAGACAAGTTAGTTTTCCTGGGAAGGCTGCTCATCTTTACCTGATTTCAATTCCATCTAAATGGAGTAATGTGGGCCATGTTACAACAGTAACAGCAACAACAGTGACAGGTAAACCAGTTCTGTGTCCTCTTGATTAACACCGCATGAAATGCTCAGGGTAGCATCTACAAACACACTTGAAGATAGAATCTCAGGGCAAAAAGGGACTTTTAAAATCAACTAACCAGTCTTTCTTAAGAGTGTATCCCATGGAACATCACGTATACAAAATGATATTCCTGAGGAGAAAGAGTTCTGGGGCCCAATACATTTGGGAAGTACTTCAGATTCTGCCTCTTTCTTGGAGCTGCTCAGTGGCCATTAACATGTTAAAGGCCGTGTGCGTGCCTACAGTTCAAAACTGTACATGACTTTATTTCATCTAGCTTTCCTGAACTTTCTTGTATAAAGAATCCTTGTCGGGTGTGACCCATGTGGATATCCTCCATTATAGTTCTCCATTTCCACTGTGGGAAATGTGAGCTAATTGCATCTATCATTGTAGAGTCAAGACAACTGAGGCTCCAGCTTACATAGTGTTTCCAAAATCACACAGCGCATGTGAAACAGTCAGAATACTTTGCACTTGAGCCCAAGAAGAGGGCTGACGGATTATTTGGTGCGACCTCCACGTTTTTAGAGATAGGGAAACTGTGTCCAATGCCACACAGCTAATGCCACTTAATAGCAGAGTTTGAGGAAGAGAATGTTATTCATACAATTAGTAGCCTTGAAAGCAATTTGGCAGAAATTATGGAAGATAAATGAGAACGGGGAGGAAATTGCTTAGAAGTGAGACAAATGCAATAAGCAATGTAAAACAAGGGCTCACCCTGATTTGTGTAACATGATAGGCTAAGGAAATGTTGAAACCATGATTACACAGAAAGAGCCACTGGGGAAAGTTTAACTCTCCATCGTCAAGTTCTAATGACTGAAGAGTGCTTTTAAAAAGCTATTTCATTAAGTCATGAGTAACGAAACCAACGTCACTGCCCATCGGATCGGCTCCAAGGCAGCCATGGTTAGCAGCCTGTCACAGTGCATGAGGCACTGTGCCTGGAGTCCCAAGAATGGGCTGTGCTCATTCTATCTCACTCACCAAATAGAAGACTGTAGCTGAGTCAATTAACCTCCCTGCACTGGGATCCTTATCAGTAAAATGAGGATAATAGAGCTCCAGGACAAGGCTGTCAGAAAAATCTAATTAGGGACTATAGACAAATACTACATTAATTGCTACCTAAATGTGATAAAAGCACGATATGTGTTTTATAAATTATAAAGCATCTTCCAAATTTAAGATATTTGTTACTATTATTAGCCTTTAGTTCATTATAAGCCATAGTGTGGCTAACAAGTGGTGTAGGTCTGTGCCAGGGATCTGAACCCACAAATCAGGGCCATGGAAGTAGAACACACTGGACTTAACCACTATATTCCCAGGGCCAGTCCCCTTGTTTTGCTCTTATTTTGACTTTGAGAACTTTGTTTGGAGGACTTTGAAAGCCCAATTTACAAACACACAGTATCTCTAAGGTAAAATTTGTTATCAAAAGCCAGTATTCTTCTCCCGTGTGGCAACTGCTGTCTTTCCATGTAATTTATTATATTTTGCATTCCACTAGATTATAGACTCCCCTCGGCCGGTACTTTCATCACTTTCAATATGTAATTGTTGCACACTTAGTAGGTGAATACCACATCTGGTCACAAGATTTATTCAGGTAAAAGTAATCAGAAACTTATTTTTGGCTGTCAGGAGAGACCATTTCAATGACTTATAGAACAAACACCCAAGACGATATAAAAGGGCAGCGCAGATGCCACCTAAGAGCGCCAACAGGGATTGCTCTGCAGATCCCAATCTGATTTATCAATATTTGAACACTAGTGGGAAAATGCATCTCTTCACTCAGGCATTGTCTGATAATAAAACAATTTAACCTCATCCCTCTGGTAGTGCAGTGTCTGTGCTGATGGAGTGCACAGAGCAGAACCCTCCAGAAGCCTTTGTGTGACATTCATTCCCCACTCTCCTCCCCTTCCGTTGAATTCCCCTGGGGCCAGTTCTTTTCCCTTTCCTTGGGGAAAAGAGGAAACAGAAGACATCAGTGCTGGGGAAAGCACTGGTGACAACCAGACATTAGGGGTTTATTGAGCACTTAGATTTTAATTGGATTTTTTCTTTTGTGATGTCATTCATCATGGCCACTGTAAAAGACAGACGTTAAACAACAACAAATAAAAGGTTGTAGGCTGCCCGAGGCATGTTTTTACTAATTTCAGTTTAATGTGGCTGTTCCATTAAGTTTAATCATCTGGTTCTCTTTTAATGATTCACCATCAAGTAAAAATTATCCGCTTCCCTCAGAAAGTCACATGTCATCTGGGGCTGGCAGGACTTTTTACCACTGTACCTGAGCATTTTGTTCCAGAAGGAGCCCTTGGTCTTTGTTTTTCTGTTGATTGATTACTTTTTTTTAAATTCTGCCCCTTGACAAATACATACAAGGATTTGGGGTTGTAGACATTGTCCCGTGGAGGGTGTCACCAAAGCAGGGTCAGCATCTTTTTATGCCAACTCCCAACTTGATCTTGACTCAAATTCAAAGGTGTAACACTAATCATACAGGTTTTTAGTAGTTTATGAAGCGAGCTGGTGCTGTCCCATTCCTCCCATGACATATGTGTCACTGCGTCACATGGAGGTCAGTAACCAAACTGAATCTTCTAAGTGCATGTGTGGTTGAGACAGAAAACAGAATCTAAACAAAAGCTTACCTATGTGGTACATGGGGAAGTACCTACAACAGCCTAAAGGGGCTTAAGGAAGGAATTACGTGATTTTTTGCTGAAATAAAAAATTGGATTATGACTGGCATGCTTGCAGAATATAGTGCAAATGTAATCTGGCCCTTTAAGAAATGTAATGATTTCCAATCTGAGATGTCATAGGACAATTAGAGAACAGCTGTGGTAAAAAGATGTTGTCTATCCAGGTAGAGAAACTGGGGTTACAGCAGAAAGAACACCTTTGTGCCAAATAGATTGAGTATTATTTTATTTTTTTTTTTGAGGAAGATCAGCCCTAAGCTAACTACCGCCAATCCTCCTCTTTTTGCTGAGGAAGACTGCCCCTGAGCTAACATCCGTGCCCATCTTCCTCTACTTTATATGCGGGACGCCTACGACAGCATGGCTTTTGCCAAGCGGTGCCATGTCCGCACCCAGGATCTGAACTGGCGAACCCCGGGCCACCGAGAAGCGGAACGTGCGAATTTAACTGCTGCACCACCCGGCCGGCCGGCCCTGAATATTATTATAAATTAGTAAAGTAAATCTACGATCAAGTTAGGACAAATTAAGGCTTAACTGAATTCAATATATATATGTATATGTATAGATGTATGTATGTCTACATACGTCTCTCTACACAATGCACGTCCACATGATGCTGATAAGTATACTTAGTGTTGTGAAGGGTGTGAAGAGCTTGCTGGTAGAGTTTATGTCAGGAAGACATTCAACCTTGCTTGTACATGGGAGGGATTAAGAATAGATTCTGTTTTAGAGATCATAGGTTTGGGTGAATAAAAATATCTTTTAATAAAATTTTATATTACATATTTTAATATGCTGTATTTGCATGTTAATGATTTAGTATGAGTTAACTAATTTATAGCTGATGATTATTTTACAAATTAAAGTGCTGATGGCAGCATATTATTTGTCGCAGGCTGCTGGAACTAGTGAGACACACAAATTCTCAGGCCCCATCTACCTCCAGAATCAGAAACTCAAGGGGTGAGTGATGCCCAGCCATCTGTGTTTGAAGAAGCCCTCCAGGTAATTCTGATGCATGCTCGAGTTTGAGAACCACTGTCTTACCTAGTACAATCATAATGGTTACAAGCATGGTCTTGGGCAGGGAAAGAAATGGGTATAAATTCATGCTCTGTAGTAGTCGTATAACCTTGGGGAACTTAGTTAATTTCTCCAAGACTTAGTTTCCTCATCTACGTGATAACAATAACAATGATACTTAATTTACAGGTAGGTTGCTCTGAAAATTAATAAAATAATGTATGTAAAATGCTTAACAGAAGGCCTGGCTTAGAGATATGCTTCAATAAACTGTTCGTGCATCATAAACAGGAAGTATTCAGAATGCGGAAAGATTTGGGTCTGAATTGTGACTTTCCTATTAATCAATTAAATTAATGAAATTGTCTTAGCTTTTATTTTGTCATCTATAAGACAGAACTCAGAATAATTAATCTGTCTTGCCAGGTACTCCTCCTCTACTGGTCCCTTAAATGTTGGTATCCTTTTGGCCTATGTTTCAGGTCCTTGTTTTTCCTCATTTCACACACTCTCCCCAGATGAGATTATCTATCTATTTTCATGGATTCAACTAATATTAATGTGCCATTAGTGTCCAAATCTCTATATAACCCCAGGACAGACCATTTTTTGAGATCCAGAGCCAAGGATACAATTGATTCTCAGGCAAGTCTCTTAGACAAATTACCCTTGGTACTTCCCAGTTGAGCTCACTACCTTCTCTCCAAAATCTGCTCCTTCTCTTGTATGTTCCATCTCTGCAAAGGAGACCAGAGTCATCCTACACCCTCCCCTCTGCCTCCATCCTCACATCATTAAGCCACCAACTCCTGCCGATTCTATCTCTTACCCATATCTTAACTTACCTACTTGTCTCCATTTCCACTGGTGCCACTCTGGTCCAGCCACCACCATTTCTCATTAGTCTATTGCAGTGAGGCCCTCCTAACACACACTCAGTCTTGCTTCCTTCAATCTATTTTCCTTTTTGTAACTAGACCAACTTGTTTGTAAACAACACCACCAACTCTGAAGATGTCACCTCTGTTCTAATTAAATCCTTCAGTGTTTTCTCTTTACTCTTGGGATAAAGCCCTCCTGCTCACTCCTTAACGTGGCCTCCAAAGTCCCCCACAGTTTCTGCCACTCTCTCCCTCTCTCTTTTTTTTTTCTGTGAGGAAGATTGGCCCTGAGCTAACATCTGTTGCCAATCCTTCCTCTTCTTGCTTGAAGAAGATTGTCATTGAGCTAACATCTGTGCCCATCTTCCTCTATTTTTTTTTTGGATGTGGGATGCTGCCACAGCATAGCTTGATGAATGGTGCATAAGTCTGCGCCTGAGATCCAAGTCTGCAAACACCGGGCCACTGAAGCAGAGCATGCCAACTTAACCACTACACCATGGCGCTGGTTCCCTGCTGCTCTCTTTAGCCTCATCAACCACCATTCTCTCCTTGTTTTAGCGTACTTATTGAGGTTTCTTGAAGATACATTAGTCTCATTCATATCTGGGCCTCCTGCATGTGGTCTCCATGGCATAAAGTCCTTCTGAACATCACCTGGTTAATCCAACTCATATACCAGGGCTTCATCATCTTTCTTTTTTTTAAGGAAGATTAGCCCTGAGCTAACATCTGCCACCAATCCTCCTCTTTTTGCTGAGGAAGACTGACGCTGAGCTAACATCTGTGCCCATCTTCCTCTACTTTATATGTGGGATGCCTGTCACAGGATAGCTTGCCAAGTGATGCCATGTCTGCACCCGGGATCTGAACTGGGGAACCCCGGGCTGCCGAAGCAGCATGTGCGAACTTAACTGCTGGGCCACCGGGCCGGCCCAGGTATTCATAATCTTTATCTCCTCAGGGAAGCCTTCCCTAAGCTGCTAGTATAAGTTATACTCCCCTGATGTACACAATTTATCCCTCACTTAGTCATCAGCACATTCTCTTGTTTCGATGACTTGTTTTACACCTGTTTTCCTGTTTCAATCAGCAAACAGCTAGATTGCAAGTTTCATGAAGGAAGGCACCAAACCTGTCTGGTTCACTTCTGTATTCTCAGCACCCAATATACTGGCACATTATAGATCTTCAGTAATTAATGATTACAAAGAATGAATGAACGAACGTAAAGATAAAATTGGATATGACATCAATAATAAGTGAAAATTCCTGGTACATAGAAGGCAATCAATAAATCTTAGTGTCCCCCATCCCCCTTCTTGCTTTAGGGTAACTCTCTGTATCAAGAAAATACGTTCACAAAGTTGCTGGATAAATGAGCAATTACATAGTCTAATCTGAAGGAAGAATTCAAGTTATTGCCTCAGGTCTAAAAAAACCTTTTTAAATAACCAATTAAACATCAATACAATAATAAAGCCAACTTGGATTGGATTTGTTGAAAAGAACTGACAAGTTATAAGTATGTTGAGTACATTGACCATTACAAGTACTGGGTGCTGGGGCAGAAGTCACCTGTTAAGGATGAAGAAGCTTAAAGATGTAACCTAACCATATGTCACGTATCATCCTATTGCAGAAACTAATGGATAATGAATGAAAAACACTCCATTTTATGGACACATTGTTCCATAATAAAAATAATTTAACTGTCAACGAAGACCATTTTAAAACACTTACTGGCCTGAAGAGCTGCATAATGCAATGTCTAAAAAACATCTAAGACCTGCCTTGTACAAACTTGCAATTTAAGCTTGGAAATACGGACTCACATGTAAAAGATACAAATTAAAGGAGAAATCAGACACTTGAGTACTCTTATTAAGTATTAGAAATAACAAGGTAAGTGAGAAAGTGGAGAACAGCATAGAAGGAAGTGGTAAATTGGACAAAGTGGAGTCAGGGAATGTGTTAGCTCTTGGATGGTTTAGGAAGACTTCTTGGAGAAGTTTAGATCACTGATGGGAGAAAAATGACTTAGCAACCAGTATGAGCAAGTGGCATGGTTTCAAGGCTCAGTGTGATGGAAAATCAGAGGAGGCCTTGAGTGTGCACCTGGGGTAATAAAAGCAAGAAAGTCAGCTAAAATAGAAACACTCCTTCCCTTACGTTGCAGGGTCACATATTTTTTCACACCGCACTCAGATGTGCAAGGGAAGATGCAGCTTCCTTAATTTTTTTTTATAGCTTATTCCTCAAGCTCTAATCTCATTGAGTATTAACAGCTCGATATTAGGTTGACTATTGTGTCAATAATTTAGTGCAATCCAATAATGTCTGCCTGATGCAATAATACAGTCTCTTTAGATAACTCTTTCAAGTCAATCCCAGTCTTTCTGGTGTCTGCTTTCTCCCCTTCCCTCTTATCCAGTCTAACATGAGATCTGGGTGCGTGAAAAAGAAAGACCCATATGGCCCAAATCAGAGGGAAATTCGGGGGCTTTTGGAGCCAAGGGCAGTCCTAGTACTGCCCTCTGGCCCGCTGGTCTCTTGACATTCTCTCTCATCCATTACTTTCCTCAGTGTCTTCTGTGGTTTTGGCAGATAGAATCGTGATCTCAGCTTTCCAAGGTCCAAGGTGACTATTTCCATCCTGCCTCCCCCATTGTCATCACATACGCCCTGATGTCTGGCTGTGACTCCTCTATTGCCTTTCGTACATGTGGTCCTAGTCAGACTTGCTTTCTTCTTGGTAGGTATTGTGTATGGGATCATCTATCCTTTTCTTGCCCTGGAGAAGCCTGAGAAGGCTCCTGGGAGCTTAAAAGGGCTTCTCTCTCACTACATGATTGCCCCAAAGGGAAGTGGGCAAAAACCACTCAGCTTTCACCACAGACTTTACCCACAAACCTGCCACTGTTTCCCACTGGGACTTCAGATACACTGTCTCAGGGCAGTAGAAATGATCAGATACATACAGGGCTGTGCATTTGTGTGTTTAATAGCTGGAAATGTGAAATCCCTCCCTTGGGTTCAGTAATAGCCCACGACATGAGTTTTGGTTGGAGGAAGAGCCAATTCCCACTATAAAATCTAAGAAGATAACTGGGGTGGAATCATGACCTGCAGCCCAGAGTCTGGCACCAATAATTTTCAATGACTACATTTGTAAATGGGATTTGTGAGTTTTATTCTAGTTGGCCAGGCCCATCTCTTCATATGTTAAATGGGCTCTAAAAGAACCTAGAAAAATCTCTTTTTTTCTGACAAAACCTAGGACCAGGCTGCCTCCATGTCCCATGTTCTTTTTCTATTACACCATGTTGCCTCTTATAATGACCTAAAAATTATATTCTTCTGTACAATATAAATAATTTGATTAATTTTTATAATATAAATATTTTATCTTTAAAATATTTTCTTTTATGATTCATCATTTGGCAATTAGTCTGGCTAGGATTTGGGAAAATCGTAATAGCAGATATTTATTTAGCCTGTATTATGGGCTAGGAAATCTGCTGAATTCATTACATAGACTATACAATTTGTTAGCCATCCTGATCCTCTTCCTATCCCCTCTTAATTGATGAGGAAACCAAGGCAAGGTAAGAGTTAAGTAACTTCTCAGCATCATACAACCAACAGGAACAGGATTTGAGTTCAGGCAGTCTGATACCCTATTCCATAAACCACAACACAAATATTTTCTCTGGATTTTTACATTCAGTTCTATGAATGTTCATTAAAGGCTCACTCTGTATGCAACAATGTTTTAAGTGCTGAATTACAAAGATCTATCTAATTCAGGAATTTTTGGACCTCTGCACTATTGACATTATGTCTGGGTAACTCTTTGTTACCACAGGATAATGGGACCTGTCCTGTACATTATAGGATGTTTAGCAGCATCCCTGGCCCCTACCCACTAGATACCTGTAGCACTTTTCAAGTTATGACAACCAAAAATATCTCCAGACATTGCATTATCTATCTACTGTCTATCTATCTATCTATCTATCATCTATCTATCTACCTATCATCCATCTATCTATCTATCTAATCTATTTTTCTATCCTTCCATCTTTTCCTCATTGTGTGCCTTGTAACTTTTAAAAAACATTCAAATGATACCATAAAGTGTTCTGCATTTGCAGAGATTCCACATGACCCCACTCAGTTCAGTCTTTTATCTTTTGTTAGATTTAATAACCACTGAAACAGACCTTGTGTTATGTGGAGGAGAATTTTTGACAAAGTGCTAAAAGCGAAAGAATTTTAAACCTAAACTCAGGAGAAATTTATTAATTCTCTTGACATTTACTTTTCTACACTCAATACCTTGAATTTAATGTCAAAAGTACCAGAATAGCTATTAAATGAACAAAACTTTGGTGCTATAATAGTTGTGGTAGGCAGAATAATAGCTCTCCCAAAGATGTCCACGTCCTAATTCCAGGAACCAGTGCTTATGTTACCTTACTTGGAAAAAAGGACTGTACAGATGTGATTAAGAGAAAGATTTTGAGATAGGAAGATTATCCTGGATTATCCAGGTGAGCCCAATGTAATCACCAGGGTCCTTAGGGAAAGAGGTAGGGGAGAGTGGGAAGCAGAGAAGGAAATGTGATGATGGAGCCAAGGTCAGAGAGAGGGAGAATGTGTGTGTGTGTATGTATGCGTGTGTGTGTGTGAGAGAGAGAGAGAGTTGAAGATGCTATGCTGCTGACTTTGAAGATGGAGGAAGAGACCATGAACCAAGGAATGCAGGCAGCCTCTAGAAGCACAAAAAGGCAAGGAAATGGATCCTCTCCTACAGCCTTCAGAAGGACACTTTGCAGACACCTTCATTTTAGCCCAGTGAAACCTATTGCAGACTTCTGACTTCAAGAACTGTAAGATAATAAATCTGTACTGTTTTAAGCTGCCATGTTTGTGGTAATTTGTTACAGCGGGAGTAGGAAACTAAGACAGTAGTTCCTTATCTTTGGAACTCAAGGTGAGCTGAAACTGTCTGTGGTCCTTCAAGAATCCCAGCAAGAGGGAAGAAAACTAACCCTTGGTGAGCGCTTACTAAGTGTCAGGTACTACAAGAATGCTTCGCGTGTTACATCAATTAATTCTCACAAAGACTCTAGGAGCTAACCTTTATTTTCTCCATTTCTTTTGAGAAACTGAAGTCAGAGAGGTTAAGTAACTTACCCAAAGTTAAGGGCAGAGACAGGAAGGATACCAAGACCTGCCTGACTCCAAAGTCTGTGCTCGTTCACACTAGAGGATACTGCCGAACAACACTCCCCACGATGATTATAAATGTTTCTGGATTCGTTGTATTTATTACATTAGACCACAGGCTAAGTTACTCGTAAATTCTATTGGCACAAATGATGCAAACTATAATAGATGTTATTGTTCATTTGGGATTTATCAATTAAACAAATGCCTTTTGGTTTATTCACTGCATGAAGTTACTTCCCCAAAAAGGCATTGTTTACTGCCTTTTGCTTGGCTCTAGAAGTCCAAGGTCTTTGGCAGACTGTGACATTAGTCTCAGCTCCTGCTTAGTTTAACATTTTCATTTTCAAAAAGCCAGTGGTAAATCAAGCTGAGAGCCAGATACCCAGTCAAAAATTGATTTAGTAAGGTGTTGTAACTCACCAGCTACAATCCTACATTTTTGCCTTACAGCATCATCTTTCCAGCAATAGCCAAATCTAAGGGCATAC
Organism: Equus caballus; assembly: GCF_041296265.1. Classification (NCBI taxonomy): domain Eukaryota; kingdom Metazoa; phylum Chordata; class Mammalia; order Perissodactyla; family Equidae; genus Equus; species Equus caballus. The sequence continues at coordinate 47,663,255 of NC_091704.1, forward strand.
GCACACACATGCGTCCCATGCCCCTCGCTCTTTCTCTCCCTTTCTCTCTGACACATTCACTTTGAAAGAAAATATTAATAGATAAATGCAGACATTTAAGGCATGATGACTCAAATGGCAGAAATTTAAAAATTATATTCCTCACTAGCTAATGGACTTTTCCCAAAATGTGTTTTTCTTCGAAGGTAATATTCTTATGTTGACTCTTACTTAGGATCTAAAACGTTAAAGCTATAAGTTTATAAAACAATTAGTTTGCTTGGGGGAGAGACTATTTCTTGCTCAGATTCATAACTCTCAAGCATCCTGCCTGTGCTTAATGAGTGATGATTAAATTGAATTCTGTAACCTACTCATACGATCAAGGTGAGCGATTCTGGGAGATTATGAGCTTATTTATTAGTTTTTCTTGCTTGGAAACCAGTTTATAAATTCTTAAATGACTTGAACAGCTCCCTGTTGAACTACCTGTGGAACAATCAATGAACAGAAATATGTGCTATCTGACTGGCCACCCTGGGGAAAGTCTCCTCATGGTGATGTTAGTACCATGAACCTGAGTGCTCTTCTCACAGAGCTCCAGCTTGTCAGCATTGATGCTATTGTTTCATTTGCCCACCAAGCTGAAATACTCTCTGCTACTTTAGTATCTTAATAATGTGGTATCAGGGAGGAGTATTAGACTTAATCATTCCAGCCCCGGCTTCAGCACTTTGCTGGCAATGGCAACGGGGTCTCTTAACCCCTCTCACTCCAAAGGATTTAATCCTGCTCCACTGGAAGAGCGCTTATGCGGATCACTCGAAGAGCGCTTGTACGCCTGACAGCACTTCATAAACTGTAAACCCTGATCAAATGTGAGAAAATATTATCACGGCTCAAACTCTGCTAAAAACCAGTCTTGAATGCCTCTTCACCTGCCAGGGGATGATTTCTCTTATGTTTTCTCTTTTGTCTCTCCCCATCCCACATGCTCTCCTTCTTTAGAAGCTACTTGACGGTTTGCATTGCAGTAAAGATTCTGACTACCATGTTACGATTTTAAAACTCTAGAGAGTGATGTGTAGACTGCTGAAAAGGAGATAAAATTGAATAAAGTACTGCCACTCAGGTTTGCCCAAGTCACTTAATTTTTTGACTTGATTTTGAAAACGTTTTTCCCATTAAGAGGCAAGTGGATTGGTAATCACCAAGGTCGTAGGTTTAAACAAAGGTAAATAGCTCTTCCCTTTTATTCCTTTTATGTAATACACATAGATGGGAGGATAGATAGAACATTCAAGATACAAATAGGATAAGAAAGTAATTTCTTATAGTCCATTCTGCTTTACTTGATTTCTAGAGGGGAAATTTGCTTTCTGGAGGGTATTTACCCTCAATGGAAAAAACAAAAAGAAGCCTTAGGCTATAGATTAATAAGGAAATGAGCCAGGTTGCCAGGCTTCACAATTTGTGGAAAAAAAAATGCTAAAGTTTTGCATAACTGTATTTTAAAGCAGAATTTTCTTTGCTTCTCCTCTTTCATGTTTCTCTTCTGAGTTGTACTCATAATAAAAATAGTAGAAAGAGTTAAGATGAGATTTTTCCAGAAAGGATTATTTTTCTTGCAAGAGCTCAAAATATGTTGATTAGAAGAGTATACAGTTGGTAAAAAAAAGAATTAGCCATTATACAGAATTTTTCTCTCCCTGTATTATCACATTTTTCTCTATAGTTAATTTCCTTTGTGAAACATTGCAATCAACATTCTCAGGTGTTAAATGATTTCTCTTTTGCTGAGCACTTGAATTGTCTGCACAATGTATCTTCTTAAGAATTTTAAGAAAAAAAAAACATTTGTTTTCTATTGGTCAGCTCTGTCTTTTTGTCATTTTGTTTCAAACTTTCTTCTACTGAGACCCTAAACAATGTCTGGTTTTCATTTTTAAATGTCTTAAAGGACTTTTAAAGGAACGAACTTTTATGATATGATGTTATTTGCTATATATTTTCTTTTTATCTTTCTTGTTAGTTGACGCACATACAGTTGTGTTGTCTTTAGTTTCTCTGGTTTGCACTAAGGAAGGCTGAATTTTCTCCTATTGTATCATAAAATATTTGTGTCATTTTGATGTGAAATTTCCAGAGGTAGTTTCCATGGGAAGACTTTCATAATAAATTTGGTTTATATGTTTACTATCTAATATATCCTTGGACTTTAAAGACTGGGTTTCAAGTTGTCAATCCAATGACGCAAAACACTATTAATGATAAACATATCAAACCATCCACATCAATAAATTGGGAGGCTATTTTTAGATAAGATGGCAGCTTTTTATCTTTTGTGGTCATTGTGCAAAATTGGTGGTGGGCATTTTTAAGGATACAAAGATGATTTAGGGTCTTGCAGAGTTTACAAAGAAATAAGTATTTGAAGGTTTAAATTCAATATCTAAAGTATTAATTGAAAGAGCAGCCCTGAGATGCAATATAAAACACTGCTTAATACATTGAAGGTCAAAGTTCAGCCTTAAACAAGGAATTAATTGTTTTTCTCTTAAACAGGAGAAGCATTCAGGGTAATTAAATAATTAAATCAAGAGTAATTTCCCCACAGTAAAGCTTTGGTTCAAAAATATAAGGAGATCATGATATTAATTCCAACTTAACAACCTAACTATGATAATTCCAACTTAAAACATTAGTATACCCTAAGTGCAATAGTCATTTTTTGAATTGTTGGATGCATTAAAGTTTTTATTGAAAAAATAACAAGACCTAACCAGAGTTTTAACATTTCACAACAATTTAAATAATATAAACTCCAAATTGTGGTGTAAAGTGATGATGTTTTAAAATGCAATGATAGATAGCCTTAATAGGAGGATCTATAAAAGTTTACATGATCATCAAATAACGAGAAGTGTAGTGTGCATTTTATTTTTCGTTTGGTTGGGGTAATAAAGAAAACTTCCTATTTTTTTGTTTTGTTTTACTTTTTTGGTGAGGAAGATTTGCCCTGAGCTAACACCTGTGCCAGTCTTCCTCTATTTTGTATGTGGGATGCCGCTACAGTGTGGCTTGATGAGCCGTGTGTAGGTTTGTGCCCAGGATTCAAACCTGCGAACCCCAGGCTGCTGAAGCAGAGTGTGCGAACTTAACCACTAGAAAACTTCCTATTTTTATATATACTTGCCCCTCTGACTTGGTGCTGATGAGTTGTATTTGAAGCTGCCTTAGCTGCTTTGACGCCGTCTCTGGCCCATGATACTTGACTTCACAGGAGATGGAACATGAGCGGAATCATCCCCTGCTTCTTCCTTCTCTTCACCTTTCCTGTTTTGAAGGCCTTGATAGCAGGCTCCTTCTCTCCTTATACTGGTCTTCACTTAGTACTTTTGGGACCCAGGGCAGGCCATGCTAAAATATCCCACAATAGCATATTGATTATTTTAATTAAAGTGACTTGAGAAGCAAAAAGGGCATTCTGACCCTCCTGTCTCTGTTCCCCTGAAAGCAAGAAATAATCTCCCATGAGAAGGTGCTCTCCCTGCATCCTGATCCCCAGAGCTGGAGGACTCAGGGCTGAGAAGCCTGCACAAACCAACCTTGCTAATTTACCACCTCAAGCCTAAACTCTGCTTAAATCCCTCACTAATTACATACTTCAAACCTAAGTTTCCTTGTCTTGTCAATTCTTTGAAATTTATTGTTTCTTCGTGTAAAAGATAACATATACTGCCTGCTTTGTTCACTCTCTGAGAATCATTTCTTTATGATCTCCAATACATATGTGTTAAACTGGGGTTTTCTCCTGTTAATCTGGTCTTGTGTCAATTTTATTATTAGTCCATCCATAAGAACACAAGAAGGAAAGAAGGGGATTTTCCCCCCACCCCAACAGTCCCTTACGAGTGAGCGTGATATGCCAGGCCTTGTTCTGAACTCTTTCTGTGTATTAGTTTATTTAGGCTTCACCTCAGTAACTTGATTACTCCCCTCGTTTAACAGTTGAAGAAATGGGAGACAGAGAGAGTTTAAATAATGTGCCCAACATTACCTAGGTAGTCACAGTGCAGCTGGGGCTCAAATATAGGTAGGCTGCCTATGCTGTTAACTTTACATTCTCTAGTGAATAATTATTGAATGAATAAAAAACATTTTTTCTCCATATCTATTCAAAATGCCATAGCCAAGATAACTTCTTCAATTGCTTTCTTAACTCCAATCTCCGTTCCCTCTAGTCAGCGTTAAATCCCGCATCCAGAGTGATATTTCAAGCTTTTTGTTGTTTCTCCATTACTGCCCTTAGCACTTCTGAAACACACCAATTCACCTAAAATATTTATTCCTCTATTTCACACATGTATACATTTTAATCTTTTAAAATGCCTCTCTTTTCTTGTGCATACCTATTCTCTGTGAATAAAAAACTAGAAGAAACTATAAATATTTACCCTGTGAAGTATTTTTGCATGCTGCTTCTCTTTTTATTCCAGGTTGCATAATTTCAAATTTGATTCCTTACACTGACCTTTGAGAATAGATGTTACTTTACTTATCTGTCAATAAGGGCTATAAGGAAAAATCTCTTTCTTATTCTATTATGAGAAATTCTGTACGTTCTTTCAACCTCTTCTTCAATTCCAGATGGAAAGATAGATTTGCAAAGAATACTGATATATTTAGCATGCTCATGAGGATTATGTTATATTATGTCATCTTAATAAGTGACAACATGAAAGCTTGTAGGAAGGTAGCGTTTGCTACCAGCAGCCTACATCTACACAAAAAGAGATGCCTCTTTGAGGTTCCAGTGACACATGAGCATCTAAATATAATCCTTAAATTTGGTGATGGTTATTAAAGGCAGGACTCCTACCAAAAATCTGTTTATTTTTGGTAAAAGAGGATAGAGCATAAGGAAGACATCTTTTAATTTTGACCAGAGAGGTAGGGCTCTCTAAAAGTTAACATACAATTCTGGTTACAGTATATTCTTGGCTTCTCATATTTAAAATAATTTGTTAACTCTGTCATTCATATCCGTGGAAGTGAAAAAATCAGTGGTCTAAGAATCTTTACCAATATGTCAGACATATTTATCTGATTTTTTGAAATAAAAGGATAATTAGGAATTTTGATTTGAAAAGAAATGAAAACCAGCATGTTGGCATTTTGCATATTTATATTCCCATCTGCTATGGTGGACCCAAAATATGACAAAAAATGAAGACCTTTGGTACAAATCAAGTATTTATATGGTTTAATAATATGGTTAAATAGTAATAATAATATGGTTTAATAATAGTACAAACAAGCTAAAGTAATCAGTAAAGAAACACTCAACAATGTCTATAGGATAGATTTGGGGGATTTGTTATGAGCATGTAGAGTCTCTATAACCTTCCAACTCTAGAAGCTCTGACTTGTGGAGCAAGGAGGTAAAGTAGCTCAGTGGGAACAGAAAGGATCTGAACCCTTAACTCTCTTTTATTCACCTTGATCCCTGCATTTTGTTCAACAAATTGAATTACAAGCAAGAGGATGTAGGATTCCACAGGCATAATGATGTGGAAGTTGGAAGATTCAGGATTTGAGTCCTTGTTTGGCTTTCTATATTTTACTCTGCTTGTATGATCCAGGCAGTTGAACATTGCCTTTGGGTTTATGACCAACGTCAGACATTCTAACTATTCTGCTCTCCACATGAGTGACTGCGCATAGAGGGAAGTGTAAGACTCAGAATTGCTGTTACACAGGACATTTGCTTAGCATCAAATAGAAAACTGAAGCTTTTGTCATTAAGAAAGTGAAATCAGTTGGCTGACAGTGGAAAAAGAATGAAGATTACTGCTGATATTGGCCATTGGGAAGTTACTTATTGAAACATTTTTAGAAGTCCATTCAATGAGCGAGTGAATGCATGTGCTCTTCAATACACTAACCAGCTGAAATATAGAAATGTTAAATGGCTGAGCATTAAATTTAAATGATGAAGAAGAAAGATGTGCCCAAGGCACTTGTCCTAACTCAGGGAGAAAAGATTATTGCGGGTCATTGAACCAGAGCAGAAGTTTAGAGAAGGTTATCGAGGGAAATAAAAAGGAAAGACACTTTTTCATCATGACCAAAAAGGCCACTAATTGCATATGTAATTTTAAAATGCTCACATGTAACTATTTTGAATATCACTGATGTATTCTGGAAATTAAAATCAAGAAAAAGTAAAAGGAACTTGCAAAATAACAGTAGTGCAAACATATTTGTGTAGCTCTCTAAAAGTAGTCTTTTTTTAAAAGAAATTCTTTTTCTCTCTATCCTCAAGTTTGATAAAGCAGGTTCTCAGTAGGTATTTGTGGTTTGGAGTTGAATGCAATCATTGAGTGACAAAGCATGTTTTGCAATTATTTTTTCATTTATGCCTAGCAATGGCTCTGCGAGGCAGTGGGCATACAGGGGAGGGAATGTAACTGAGCAGTGATGAGGTCAGACAGAGGTCAACTGCCAAGTTCCAATAGTGTGAGACCTTGGGCTAAAATACTAGACTGCTCCGAGCCTTAGTTTACTCATCTGTAAAACAGGGATATAAATAATCTCTGGGCCTCAAGCCTGCTGTGCGGAGCCAGTGAGATAACACACCTGAAGCACTTTGAGTGTCTGGAATAAAGAAACGCTCAGTAAATGTTAGCCATGATGATGCTTTAATCTGATACGGCTGTTTGAAGCGAAAGTGGTTAAATGACATCTCTGAATCACCCATCAAATTAGTGCCAGGAGATTTCAATACTTAAGCTTATGCTCTTTTCAGGAAAAAAAAAAATTAAAGAAATATAAGAAAGCAATATTTTATCAACAGCATCTTTTAAATGACCTTTCAGAATGAATAAAATATTGCTTCATGTTTACTGATTTTGGATGATCACGTAATTATAGGAACAAATAATTGTTCATCCCTAATTTTAAAGGTGTATATGGCTGACAACTTTTATTTTTATGGGCCTTTAAAATGTTACTGTCTAATTATCTTGAGAACAGTGGCTTCGTTGAATTGGGTAGACATTAATTTTAAAGACTCAAGAGAAAGGCATATTAGGAAGATCTGTACGTTAGAGCTTCAAATAGAACCACAATTTTCATGATATTGAAAAAAGCACAGCATATAAATTTTTGGGAAAGCTCCCTCAAAGAAAAACGATCACCAACTTCCAAAAAGCTAACATCAGAAAATATGCAGTTTATCAAATTCCATTAAAATAGTATGCTGGTATGGTACTAAAAATAGAAGCATCTCAAATGGTTCTGTTGGAGATTATTTTTATGTATACATTCTGTGGAAGGAGAAGATAAAGAACAGTGAAGGATAAAATGGAGGAGACAAGGAAATTAAGCATTGCTGTGCACTGTTTAATGGTAATATGCAAGTCTTTTGCCTAAACTTTTGCATGGTTCTGAGATTTAAAATATATTCATTTTTGTATTAATGAATGCCCACCTCATCAAAATCTAATCTCTATATCTACCTATGTTCTTTTCTTGTTGAACTTCATCTTAGACTATATACCAAGCATCATCAAGGAATTGCTGCATGATGTAAAGCTGGCAGGAGGGGCGTGGGGTTTTCTGAAAAGGAGGAATTACAATGCTTGCCTCTTATTTTTCTATTAAGTTTACATAAGCCAAAGGTAACTTAAGTGGATTTTGTATAAAATCAAATACTCTTCCCTTTAGCCTTTGAGGAGAAAATATGCACCTCTTTCTGTTTTCTGTACTGGCATGATGGACACTTCCACTATGTGGATTGTTCCGTCTCGAAATCTCTGACTTTAAACCTCCTGCTTTCTCTTCTTTGGCTTCCGCATCCAGTTAACTGGGAAGTCCTGGTCATTCTCCCTCTGCAGTTAGAGCTCACCCTTGCTCTTCCTTCAAGATGTGCTTCCGACATCATCACCTCCTTTAGGAAGCTCTGCTGAATGCCCAAGCCCACTCGGCCCCTCTCCTTTCTATTTCCATAATTCTTTGTGGATACCCATTTTATCAGTGAGCTTGCCAACTTTTGTTACGATTATTGCCAACAAAATTCTCCTAAGGCAGTGGTTCTCAAATTTCGCCACATATTAGAATCACAAATACTTTATTAAAAACCAACTAAATCAGAATCTCTGGAGAGGTGAGACGCAGGCCAAGGTATTGTTAAAAGCAGCACTTCTCAAATTTTAACGTGCATACAGTTCACCTGGGGATTTTGTTGAACTACAGATTCAAATTCAATACATCTCAGGTGAGGCGCAAGAGTCTACAGTTCTAACAAGCTCTCAGGTGCAACAGATAGATGCTGTTTATGATAAGTTAGCTCAAGTTGCCCTCAGATGATCATGTAAAACAATCAAATTCCTTATCTGTATCGATATCTACATCTTAAGCTCAGAAAGTCTTGCCCAATACAGGACCACTTCTTCCTACCTGTTACTCCTACCTGCCACCACCATTTTAGGTAAGTAGAAGTATTGAGACTTTCTGATAAATCAGAATTTGTGTTGTCAATATTTCGGCAATAATTGGCCTTCCCTACTTCTATTTGCATTAGATGCCTCTCTCCCTAACCCTGCCGAGTCCAGGTTTCTGTGTTAACCTTACTGGGCACGGTGAGATGCTGAGGAGCATTAAGACAAGAAGAGGAGAAAGGTCTTGCTGCCAATTTGTGCCTTCAGTTTTAAAGTATTATCTTGTCTATTCACTTCCTTGTTACTCCAGCCTCCAGATTCCATCTTCTGTTACTTCTCGGATGCTCATGACTCTTTTTCTCTCCTTCTACACCTGACAGCCCTTTGCTCCCATGCCCATTCTCACATTTTCCTCACTCCACAATTATCATTGTCCACCCTATTGACTTACTCCAAATAATGGGAACCAGTGAACACAAATAGAAATATAAACATGCTAATAATGGAAAAAATTCTTTCTTCTATTTTTAAGAGCAATTTGCTCAACCACATTACTTTTCCTTGGTTAACGCTTCTACCCATTATGTGTACAGATCAATCTTTTCAGTTTCAAGCTTTAAGGCTAGGCTCTAAGTGACTATTGTTTAGTAGGGCTAATATCATGATTTAAGGTTCTATTAGTCTTTGTACACCTTTATGTGACAATCTACACTCCTATTGTTCCCAGAGGGTACACTGAGGCACCCTGGGGTACAACAGGGAACCCACCAACACAAGGAAATATTTTAAAATTTCAAAGGAAATACAGCAAACTTGAGCTCTGTTGTCTAGTGTGTGCTTTACTAGCTCAGGGCAGTTCACAGTTTCAACAGTAGGTGGTGCTACATTCCTTTCGATGATGTCATATCCTATTTACGAAGCCAGGTTTCCTATGGCACTTGCGAAAAGCAAGTACAGTGCAAAAATCAATGTGGAAAAGGAAACAAGGGGGCAGTATTCAATCTGAGGAGTTGGCAGTGCTCAGTAGGAGCTCACATTTACTTAGGAAGTACTGTAACTGTGGTTAAGAATGAAATAAAAATATTATTTTTTCTGTAAATTGATGTGTAGTTTTTTCAGTTACTTGTTTGTTAAAACATAAAAACTTATTACTTTGTTTGGACCTAACTATTTCTTTTGGCTTAAGGACACTGTGAAAAGAATTATTGAGATGTTAAGGGCATTGTGGACTGAAAAAGTTTTGGAACTTCTGCTATAGTCTTATCTCTTTTTTTTTCCATAAGATTCTTGACCTGGTAGATCCAGATAACCTCATCAGATATCTGTTTTATTATAAAGCTATTAACTGTGGACCAACTTGTTGCCATTTGAGGAACAAACTTTTTTTTCTTTTTAAAATTTATTTGTTTTTTTTCTATTTTTAATTGTGAAAAAAACCCCACGTTATAGTCTAATCCTTTTGTCTGTTGATAAAACATAACTCCAAAGACAGATTTGGGAAAACGCCCTGTCAATAGTGCAAGAACGCCTCTTACTTGCATCTGATGTAGCAATGCTGGCAACTATGATGACTTCAATTACCGCCCTTGACTTTTTTCCCAGCGAATATTCTCTTATGTGTTATAACGCCAAGGAGGTGGAGGAGGGGCAGATGATGGTGAGGGAGGGAAATTTATCTCGCTGCCAATAAAATATCCAAATCCAACTAATCGAGTTGAAGCTGTGATTGCGAAGGGATTTTGCCATCCTCTACATCCTCTGCATTTTCCACCTACTGAGAGATCCGTTAATTATCTCATTTTACTTTTGCAATGACATAAAAATCAATATTGCACTTTGATGCATTACAGATAGATTTAATAGAATGTATACAATGGATTTTTATAATTAAGAAATTATAATAATAATTTTTTTATGAACCTACTATGTGCCAGCCACTAGTTCTTGTCTCACTTAAACTACACTGCAACTCCATGAGGTAGGCTTTGCTGCATGCATTTTCTAGATGAAGAAACTAAAGCTTGCAAAGGTTAGTAATCTGCCCTGGGTCACACAACTGGCAATTTGCAGCACAGTGATGCAGCCTTGGATCTGCACGAATCCACAGCTCGAAACTTTTCCCCATGGCAGTATTACCTCTCACAATTATAATCGTAAAACTGATTCCTATGAGGTTTTATCCATTGCTGCTTCTAATATCCTGAAATGGCCTCACCTTTCTTTAAAAATACATGGTATTTTTGATGTAAAATGACATCACAAATTTGAGAAGAAAAAGCAGAAAGGAAAAAGGAGGGGTCAATTATTTAGACAAAGCACTTTTAAAAACTTAATCTTCTATGACAATAATGTTATTTGTGTTGTGGAAAGTGCTTTAAAGATCATAAGATTATTGCTCCTATTATTTTCTTTACAACCATTACCCTATGAATGTAGCACTGTTCAAATTTCACAAAGGAAATGGAGTGAAGTACAAGTAAGTGACTGGCTTTCTTCAGGAGTCACACAGCGTGTGAATTTCACAGCAAATACAAGGCTAGACCCTTGGGGATCTGTGTTGATGTTCATTCACCCCTTCACCGAATACTTCCTCTCCTACTTTATTCTACATTAATAATTCACTTCATTGGAACAATGCCGGGTGACCTCAGCCCAAGCCATGGGTAGGTTTCTTTCATTTATAGTGGTAAATACTTAAAGAGAATATTTGCACACGGTTATTTAGGGATATTTTATAACAAACTGAAGTGTGAACATGCAGCCGTTGGAATCTGCAAAATGTTTGTATGATATCCTAAGGTAAATGGTTTAAAATCGTAGCTGTAATCATAAATGAAGACATTTTATCATCTCTTTTCTGTTCATTCCCAGTTTATGTAAAGGGTGTGTGACAATTATTTTTCTTATCAATACCATGTTATGAAACACAGAACCTACAAAGTACAAACTTGTATTCCTGTTTTTTTTTTACATCTTTGCAGTATGCAGATATTCTGCAACAAAAATGTAGTCGATGATAAAATTTCAGTGGAACCTGCGAGACAGTACAACCAAGCGATTTCCCTGACTCAGCTCCCGGAATCTGTAAGGGCTATCATAAGTGATGCCTCCTCATTCCGCTTCTGGAGTCAATAAAGTGGTTAGATGATATGTGGAAATAACACCTTTACATTACCATTTTTCTCTTTTGTGAACCTTGTCACAGTGAAATCACAAGCTTTTGAAATGCTTGGTTCTTGTCAATTATTTGAGACAAGAGCAAACAGCAGTAGCAGCGGCAGTAACAATAACCCAATCTAAGGCAGGGGTGGGTTTTGAGGACAAAGGGCTCCATTTGCTCAGAAAACGGGATGGCACTGTAGGTAGCAGAGTTAAGAAAGGGTTAATTTGAACCTGGCCAAAGGACTAAAGCTTAGAATGTTTGCTTTCAGAATAAGAAAAAGGAACCTTCCTTTCCTTACGGTTTAATCGCTCTATTCCTATTTTTAATACATCCTACTTTAAAGAATAGCTGGACCACATTTTTCAAGCTAAAGTAAAAAATTAAAGGATTTATGATAATCCTACGCGGATGGTTGTGGGCGTTTCATTTTCAGCTGGAGCATTTCTCTTTGTTGCAGTGTTAACATCTCTCAGCTTCTTGCTACAGTCTTCTTCCTGAAACTACTCAAGTGGAAAAAAAAAAAAAAGTCTTACCAGATAAGCAACAATTCTTACTGTATTGGGGGTATAGCTCACATCCTCCCCGTCTATTTACTAGAAGTAACTTCTTCAGGCCTTTAAAACCAGAATGTCAAAGCGCCCAGTGAAATCCTACCTTGCCCACATACTGATAATCCGATCCTGTGTATTCTTCCAACAGAAAGAACTGATTCCACATCCAGCTCCTTTTCGAACGGTTCAGCTCATTTTTGCTGTTTCCAGAGAGCTCCAGGGCCCTTTTCTTTGCTGGGAAACCACTAGTCCTCTTAGATAATGGAGTTGAGAAAGTTGGGTAGGGCTGACCGACCCAAAAGAGCAGCAAGAAGTATGGGTAAGTTCTCATTCTGGTGACACAGTCCCGTCTCTGGGTGGTGGGTATGGGTACCCCTCTCCTTGAAGCACCTCGTTTCACTGCACTCTATCCAGCCTCATTCCTCTTCCCTTCCTTAATGTTCTTTGCTTGGCACTCAGAGGATATCTGGAAAGAATAATAACATATCATGCATTTTTAGAGATGCTTAAAATTCAGTGTTAGAGCAAATAAGCGCTGGAAAAAGAGGACAGAAATTTGAATAGCAAACCAACAAAAATAAGTTGGCTATCAATTTTGAAATGAGGAAAACAGTCTTTCAGATATGCTAAGTGGAAGGCATGTGCCGCGTAGGAAGCTGCTGTTTTCCTTTCTCCTTTTCTATCACTTAAAAATCCTATTTTAAGTAATAGTGTTGCTGTAGGTCAACACGCCAGAGTGGATTATCTCACCACTTTTTTACCTCTGAGGATGTGGGCCGAGATCTGGTTAGAAGAAACAAGTTTGTGTTTCTGATTCTATTTGCATATTTATCCTCATGAACCAGTCTGCGGCAAAGAATATCACAGACAATTTCAATTCAATTGAAAGTGGATAATGCTGAAATTTCGTGAGAGTGTATTGAGTGCCTGTGATGTGTAGGTATAAATCAAGGCAGAAGCTGTTCTGCAGACTCTTGGCTTCAGAGATGTGCTGGAATAGAACAGTCTCGGTCAAAAAAGATTGGAAAAGACCTTACGCCTTCTCTTCAGGAGGCATCTTAGCATATTGAAGTTTCTCAAGTGAAATTTTGTAACAATGATGGTAAACCTACATTTAATGCAGTATTTCCCAAACTTGACCAGGAAACTTTTTTTCCTCATATGACCTAATAACTCTATGGGATGGGTTAATGAACAACCTACAGAATTTTTATTTAATAGAGTATAAGAATTAGGTGCCAGCCCCGTGGTGCAGTGGCTAAGTTTGCACATTCCGCTTTGGCGGCCCGGGGTTCGCCAGTTTGGATCCCAGGTGTGGACTTATGCACTGCTTGTCAAGCCATGCTGTGGTAGGCGTCCCACATATAAAGTAGAGGAAGATGGGCATGGATGTTAGCTCAGGGCCGGTCTTCCTCAGAAAAAGAGGAAGATTGGTGGCAGATGTTAGCTCAGGGCTAATCTTCCTCAAAAAAAAAAAAAAAACACAAAAAACCCAAACAACAACAACAAATTGGAAAAAGAAAAGAATATAAGAATTAAATGAACAATTCTATTCAAATTTCTTTAGGAAATCCTAGGCTTTAATCTCTAAATTTTACTTGTATCATAAGCAATCAAGCCTTTATATTAAAATTAGTCAGTTTCCATGTAATTTTCACAGGTGTATCAAATGTATCTGTCACAGAGCAATCGACTGTGGGATGGTCAGAAATGTCAGCTATCATTATACTTGTGGGTAATAATTTTCCATGACAAATATTCTTTTTCAAGGACATAATCTAGCACTTAAAAAATCCTTGGGTCAGATTGCTTGGCAAAGATGTCGCACATTGGTTTACTATTTTATGTAATTAAAGTAATACATGCCTGTATCTCCATCCTAAACTTTTCCATATTTCCTAAAAAGACAAATCCAACAAATTACTCTTTCATCTTACTCTTTGATAAAGGAAAAGTATTTTCTTAAATAATATTGACAAAGAAATGAGTTGCACTGTAATGTAGAAAATAGTAATTAAACTGATACATTCACTCTAAATAAATGCAAATAAAGGAACACGTTCGAAGTAGTCTCATCAGTATTTTCTATTTCTTTGTGTTAGAAAAGATTTGTTCACTCATCTCCTGTTACTCTACTAGGTAAATGTATACGTGACCAGTTTTTTTTTTTACCCCAGCAATAAATAATTTTAGCTACCTAATACGTGGCTTCGTGAAAGCTTTCTGTTAGAATATAAATGAAATATTTCATAGTGTTCAGCATTTAAAAATCTTTGTTCTGTTATTATGTATCTTTTTGACAGCAGGTTGAGGAAGTTGAAAATTCCACAGGTGAGTAAATTAGTACTGTGACAATTAGTCATGCTGGAAAAATGCCAGGCAACAGTATACTTGTCATTATGTGGCCTTGGTACAGGTGTGGAATGACTGATGCTCAATTAGGTGACAACGACTCTTCTCTCTTCTCGTGGATGGTATATAAAGGGCACTGAGAGAGCATATGGAGAAAAGCCCTCTAAAGACATCTATTCATTTTTAGTAGTAGAGATTTCACTGAGGTTGATTCAGTGGAAATTACATTTTTCTTAATTTCCCACATTCTCCATTATTTGCATAGACAAATCCTGCAGTGAAGAATTACACTTCTGCGGCTGCACTCAGTGTGTGCCCCGTGGTGCTGGCAGGAAAGAGGGATGCAGAGAATGGAGGTGTCAGCTGTTTAAAAGGTAGGCTCCTAAAGGCCATTTTAAAGAAAAATCGATCCCTGTGGGTGTTGTGTGCAAACTCTACAAGCTGTTGCCACTTGAATATTAAATATTAGTTCTTTTTAATATCACAGATACCCAAATGTCAAGTATTTCATATTTTTTTCTGCTTAGTTGTTAATGAGCTTTTAAAGTGATGCATATTTAAGCAAGTACGCTAGAACATCTAGTTTTGCTATAACCCAGCAAGTTTTGTATCAGCTTGGCAGGGTGCGTCCTTGTTAAAAACTCAATGTGCAAAATCACTAAAGTTACTAAAATTACTAAGATCCACTCATATTTGGTGTTCGCTTTTCAGAGGGATAGATTTCTCTGTGCGATTCTATAGTTAAACCCAACAAACTGGAAACTGTTGAATATATAACTTAGCAATTCTCATTTAATGCTTCTTAATAGGCAGGATTGCGTAGTGGTTAAGATTATCAATGCTGGAGTCAGACTGCCCGGGTTTAAATCCGGGCTCTGCCCATTAGTTGCTGTGAACTTGAGAAAATTGCTTAATCTCACTGTACCTTAGTTTCTTCTCCTGTAAATGGGGATAATTACAGTAACTACCTCAGAGGGTGTTGTAAGGATTAAATAAGTCATTACATGCAAAACACTTAGTGCCTGGCACTTAGTAAGGAATTATAAGTATTAGGAGTTATTATTATTCTATTACTATTGTTGTTACTATTATTTGCGTTGCCTGTATATAATCCATCTATGGCACACTGTAAAAGTCTGCAAAAGATAGCACAGTTTCCTCTTAGGCTTAAATATTTTTTATCTTTCAAGAAGCATTTCCAAGCAAGTCAAATTGCTTTAAAATTTAAAGAATAGAAAAAAATCTTTAAAAAAAATAAAAAGGGGGCTGGCCCCGTGGCCGAGTGGTTGAGTTCGCGCGCTCCGCTGCAGGTGGCCCAGTGTTTCGTTGGTTCGAATCCTGGGCGCGGACGTGGCACTGCTCATCAGACCACGCTGAGGCAGCGTCCCACATGCCACAACTAGAAGGGACCCACAACGAAGAATATACAGCTATGTGCCGGGGGGCTTTGGGGAGAAAAAGGGGAAAAAATAAAAAAATCTTAAAAAAAAAAAATTTAAAGAATAGAAACACTATAAAAATAAGAATTAGTCCATTTGCTAATTGTTTTCCTTTGTGTGGACTTCAGTTTAGGATTCCACAGTACTAGTGTAAAAACAGAGAAGGGAGAAGCTTTATGCCCACTGCCTGCATGTAGAAGGATATGGGCAAAAAGGAAAGTTCACCGGAGGACGGATTCATTCATAGAATCTATATGTTTTTTTTCCCCTTTCCACCTTTGCTCTGTTCATGTTTTAAAAATCATCTTACTTTATTCAGGTGAAAAATAAATCAGAACTAGCTTCAACTTAGTAATTTTGCCCTGGTAAAGACGGTACTGGACAAAGACATTTTGTAGTTAACATGCTGACATTATTCTAATGTTATGTCGGATAAGAATTTGATACAGTTAAAATGAAAGATATAGATATTTTAGATTATACTTATCTAAAAACATGAAATAAAAAAACCAACGACAAACAATCATACTCCAAGCATGGCCTTAGATGCAAAGCCCAGGATGTTTAAGGCGCTGAATGGCCATAACTTCAAGCAAAGGAAGACAACTTTGAGAAACGTGGGAAGCTGCTGACTTCTGAGCAGTCAAAATACAAGAGAACCACGTGGTGAGTAATAATCAGACGTGCCGGCTCGTTTGGAAGATGTCAGGAAGTAAACCAAAAGGACAAGAAGTAAGGGCATACACAATAGGCACATGAAAAGATGCTCATCATCGCTGATCATCAGGGAAATGCAAATCAAAACTACACTAAGATATCACCTTACACCCGTTAGAATGACAAAAATATCTAAAACTAATAGCAACAAATGTTGGAGAGGTTGTGGAGAAAAAGGAACCCTCATACACTGCTGGTGGGAATGCAAACTGGTGCAGCCACTATGGAAAACAGTATGGAGATTCCTCAAAAAACTAAAAATAGAACTACCATACGATCCAGCCATCCCACTACTGGGTATTTATCCAAAGAGCCTGAAGTCAGCAATCCCAAAAGTCCTGTGCACCCCAATGTTTATTGCAGCACTGTTTACAATAGCCAAGACGTGGAAGCAACCTAAGTGCCCAGCAACAGACGAATGGATAAAGAAGATGTGGTACATATATACAATGGAATACTACTCAGCTGCAAAACAGAACAAAATCATTCCATTTGCAATACCATGGATGGACCTTGAGAGAATTATGTTAAGTGAAATAAGCCAGCAAGAGAAAGATAATCTGTGTATGACTCCACTCATATGAGGAATTTAAAACTATGGACCAAGAACAGTTTAGTGGATACCAGGGGAAAGGTGGGGTGGGGGGTGGGCACAAGGGTGAAGTGGTGCACCTACAACATGACTGACAAACATTAATGTACAATTGAAATTTCACAAGATTGTAACCTATCAATAACTCAATAAAAAAAACTGAAAAAAAAAAAAAAGAAGTAAGGGCATACAAAGAACTGAATTTTAAAGTAGCAGTCATGGTTATTTAATCAGGAAAGAACTCGAACATTAGACGCTGGGAGGGGAAAGAATGCAAAACAAAGTAGATATGGTACCTTTTTGCCCCCATCCCCTCATGGCATCAAGAGCAAATCAGTTAGAAATATCAAAAACTCCATAAAAATGAAACTTGAACTAACAGCCTAATTACAGCCTGACGACAGTTTGGCAACGGGCTTAAAAGATTATCTAATAGACCATGACTCTACTTTTAATTTTCTTTTTGCTGGGATCTGGGTTTTTTTAGGGGGATCTTTCTCTTTCTTATAGGCTGTCGTTTGCATACTCTGAAATCTGTTATGCAAAAGTATTGATTCAGAAAAATAGTTCGAATCTTTGCAGAAGGCTTTTTTAGTGATGTGTAGAGGGCAATTAAGATGTAAACATCTTACATCTTCCATCTTATGGATAGCGGGGCAGGGCCCGCATAGCATTTGTAATTGCATACTTTGAAAATTTATTTGCCTGGCAGCCAATATGCATATATACTTCAATCTTCACAAGAATGCATAGTCAAGTCCAGCTTATTTAATGCATGCCATTTAGGAGGAGCCCGGGCCTCATTAATTCAGATTCTACCAATTTAGAGTATGTGATAATTAATGCAGAAGCTGGGCTGAAGTTTTCCTTTGATTAGCAAAACCTTTTCCCCTAGATTATTGGAAATTAATAATGTAAAAATATTTCATAGGGATATATAGAATGAGAAGACAAACTGCAATGTCTTGAGTTCCCTCGGGTACTGTGGAATCACCTTTTATTTGCAAATAATTAATATGCTAATTGGAAAACTTCTCTATTGATTGAATTGCTTCTCCAGTGACTTCTCTTTGATAACAGTCTGAATGACTCAACTGTATTGTCTGGTTTTGAGATACTGATTCTATTATACTATTTACAGACAAACAAGTCAGCCAGTAGATTTAAAAGCAATATGATTACTTTAAAGTTTTAGAATTCAGACAGCTTTCATTTGTTCTGGTGTTCTTGATTAATTCTAATCAGCGCAATATTATTATAATGCTATCTAGGCTTACAAATTAAACCAAGCACATTCATCCTTTAGTATGCAGACCCTTAACTTTGCCATTGAAAGCACAGTAAGTATTCAATAAAGCAACATTATTAATATACTTTAACCATTTACCATTGTAAGGGAATGTTTTGAAATGTTTCTTCAAATAAGCGGTGTTGCATATAAATACTGTAGCATAGTATTTTGCATGACACTGCTCACAGAAAACACTCTGAAAATATCATCTATGCTAAGTCATCCTAACCCATTGGCATAAGCCATCAGCAACACACTGTTTTTAGCATATATGTTGTAAATCCCTTATTAATTTTGGTACATTTTCTCACATTACATCATTAGTGAAATAGAAAACAGCTGGTTATTTACTATTTTTTTTCATTTTTAAAATTTTTCCTTCTTCTCCCCAAAGCCTCCCAGTACATAGTTGTATATTCTAGTCGTAGGTCTTCCTTGCTCTGCTATGTGGGATACCACCTCAGCATGGCTTGATGAGCGGTGCCGGGTCTGTGCCCAGGATGCAAACCAGTGAAATGCTGCACCGCTAAAGCGGGTGAGTGAGAACCCAACCACTCATCCACGGGGCAACCTCCTATTTACAACTCTCTAACCTCCCTCCTGACTCTTTTGTAGTCCAACTCTGAGCCTGAAATTTCTCTAGTCCCACACTGTCTTTGGGTGCAATGGGGACAAGCATGGTGTATACTCCATTAAAACCTAGCAAATTAAAGAAACAGAACTGTGATATCAGGAGGAATTGAACAGAGTGAAAGCAAAGGGACACATGTCTTCCTACAAGTACCTCTTTAAAAATATAGTCATTTATTCTGGGAGAAGAGTTTTACAGCCAATTAAGTTCAAGATCAATTTTCTGATCACTCATGAAACTTTGTTTTGAATAGGTTGCCACCTGCTGTGAATAAAAATAAGTTTATATAGATCATGGCTGATTCTAGAAGTGGTGACATAAGGACAGAACCAACTTAAAATCTTTAGTAGAGAGTTCACATGAAGTCTTCATTTCTAAACCTCCATTTCATTTTTCTGTAAATGTCAAAGTCACTGTTGAGTAAAATTGGTTCCGTTTCGTGTGTGTAATGAACTCCACTGGAATGTGTCAAACAGCTTTGGCATCTCTCGTCACATAGCACTTCTGTGCCAATGAATCATTATGGCAACAGCCATCAAATGATCCCTGATTTTTTTTGTAAATGTTTATATTTGTGGATAATATGCCAATCTGTTTGCAAACTGATGTATTTCCAGATGAAGCTATTTCAACAGGATTACCCTCATTCTAAAATCATATTCCACACATTGCATTAATGAAGATAAAATCAAATGTTTACAGCACATAAAATGGTGTTTTATATGTAGTTGAGGCTCAAGGAATATTTGTTGACTTGAAATACTCACTTGGGACAAAAAACCAAAAGCTTGAATCAGAGGATAAAGATAAAGTTCTTTTTCCACATGGAGGGAAAAATCCAAACTATTTTATTGTGAGAGGAAGTATCAGCATTTGGTTAAGAACAGACTCTGGCATGCCACATATCTGAGTTAGAAGCTCAGCCACATCCAACACTGGCTGGGTGAGAAGGGGACCAATGTATGTCTCAATTTCTCTGTTTATAAAATGGGATGATATTAATAGCACTACCTCATAGGATGGCTGTGAGGATAAAATGGTTGACTTCATGTTAGCTGTTAACATTAAGATGGTCACAACCACCTAAACTGAAAAAGAACATTTAGCAGAGGATACTCATTGGCCATCCTGGGCCATGGTTTGCCTCTCGTCCATTTCTTGTTTTGCCTTTTACAATTAAGAAACTGAAATCAGTCACTACTCTTTGAAGATCAGTACATGCCTATTTCTGGATTAACTTGAAACCTCAGAAGTTCTGAGTTTGTTTTATTTCTGGAGGGGAGAGAACAGCCTCTCAAAGCAGTGCAGGAGCTTCCCCAGGGATCCTTCTTCTCCCTCTTTTTTTTTTTTTTTTTTTTTTGTTAGGAAGATTGTTGCTGAACTAACATCTGTGCCAATCCTCCTCTACTTTGCATGTGGGACGCTGCCACAGCATGGACCAATGAGCCGTGTATGGGTCTGCACCAGGATCCGAACCGGTGAACCCCAGGCTGCCACTGAAGCACTCCTGCAAACCCAACCACTATGCCACAAGGCGGCCCCCCCATAGATCCTTCTTGATGTCCCCGCCACCCCCTTGTGTTAAATTGCCATTCGATTGCCAGTTTGCCATCTCACTTTCCCTTTGGTTTTCCTAAACCCGCTTGCTTCATTCCTTTTTGCATACTGCCTGGCTCCTGAGGGCCTCTGGGCTTGTGGACGCTGCACTGTCTTTTCCCAAAAGATTTACTCATGCGAACAAAGGAGAAGAGAAAGCATTTTATACTTTTAATTAGCTATGCATGGCATGAATTTTAAACATTTCTGTAGCAAACTATATGTTTAGATTTCAGAAATGTATGAGAGACTTGGTTTCATATTACTCCCTGCTTGTATATTAGGCTCTCCGGCAGCTGTGTTAATTCTTTTGGATGCATAGCCATTTAAAACAATGAAGATTGAACAAGTCTGGAAGATGTCAAAACCCACTTGCACGTTAGTGTGAATGATTTCAACGAGTTTGTTCTTCTTTCAATAGCTCAATGAAAGGGCAGCCCGAGAGTATTGGCTGGGAGCTAGGGGCCAGCAGGAGACAAGGGTACCTTCGTGGGTGTGAGGAGTTCAAAACAGATTTAACTTTATTAAATTGCAAAAGGAGTCATATGGTTGGGTTTACCATTAAGTCATTGTGAAACTCGGCAATCACAGATGATTTCTTAAGGCTCATACTCATGTAAAGTGTTCTGAGGAGTGGAGATGTGGTATTTATTTTTGCTGATATAACTTCTAAGTCTTTTATAAATTATATGAAGTCTAACTCGTCAATAACAATATGAGCTAAATTTGCTGTGTTCCATCCGTGATTGTACTGTGTGCTAGCCCTGCGCTAAAGCCCGTCACCAACATGTTTTCATTTAATTCTCACTACAATCCCGTGAGGTGGATAATATTCTTATAATTTCTGCAGATGAGGAACAGAAGTTTAGAGGGACTGAGCAACTTTTCCTAGGTCATGCAACGAGTATGTAATGAGCCGGACCCTAGCCCTGGCATCAGACTGGCGGCCTTGCCCTAAACTCACGCTGAGGAGACCCTGGCAAGGCTGCTGCCCACAATAAGCACTCAAGATAGCTGGGACCTTAGAGTTTAGTTTTCACGACTCCCCTAAAAATATAACAACAATACAGGTCTCTGAGAGATAAAAATAGTTCTCACAAAACCTATAAACTAGATAAGAACAGCAAAGGAGCGTTTGCTCTGTGCCAGGTAAGGGGATAAATGCTCTACAAACATGTAAACCTTAAACAACAATCCTTTGAGATGGAAACCATCACTTTATCCTCCACTTTAGAGATGAAAAACACAGGCTTAGAGGGACTGGAAACGTTGCCTGAGGGCGCACAGTTAGTGTTGGCAGAACTTGGATAAAACCTGGCTAATCTAGAGGCTCCTTCTTAATCATCACATTTGCTATCTCATTTGTATTTCGCTCATGGAAACAGCATCTAGGTTTTATTTATTCTCATTTCAGACAAAATTTGAACACATTTATCACCAGATTTCTAAATTCCCCGCAAATTAAAGAGAGACGGTAAGGAGAGCTGGAGCCTGGAACACCAATATTAGTAGGCAGGGGGCGCTGAAAGGCACGGAGAGAGTGGCTACAAAAGGCAGGTAGAACTAAGACAGAACAGAAGGAGTGGCAACAATCTAAGTTCCTATGCCAAGAACAGTGCCTGCACTTAGTGACACCACAGAAACATTTGTAAAATAAGGGAATGTATGGATGAAAGCATGAGTGGCTGAATATGAGAATGACTAAACGTGTGAATTAATGGCGACGTGACTGAGGATGGTAAGAATGAACATATGAATACTTCACAGCCCTTGAGGGTGTCCCCGTGTTACAAATTTAGCAATGGATATTCATAATGATGACCTTGAATCATTAAAACAAGGTCCAAGTTCTCTTGAAGGTTTGGTTTGGTATCCTGGTGTAATAATCCTTGAAAAGGCATGGATAGGTAGAACCGATATGAGCAAACTGACTGTCAAAAGGTGTTACAGTGGTATTTAGAAGAGCTGAGTTTTGGGTCTCACTGTCTCTCTCTCTCTCCCTGTGTTATCTCAGCCAAGCTACTCCACCTCTCTGAGCTTTTGTTTCTCATGTATGAAATTGGGGCCAGGGATGGAACAGCACAGTAGTTAGAAGCACACTCCAGCCAGTTCGCCTCTTTGTATCCCAGCATCAATACTTGTTAATCTTGAGGAGTCGGCAAGTGACTTGATAATATGTTTCAAATTTCTTATCTTCAAATTGGGAATAGTGAAGTCGTAGGGTCTCAGTGGAGGCACCTGATAAATAGCACTCTTTTTCTTCTCCAAATTCCAAAAAAATTAAGAAATCAAACAAAAGAGTGTTAGATGGAGTCCAAAAGACCACCTTTATTACTAAAACTAAAAAACGCCAGGTTGGGAGAGTAACTGAGTGTGAGAACTGGGCAGGTTTGCTAAGTGAACCCCAGTGTTGGGCAGATGCTCCCTGGAGCCGAGGTTACATTTTACAGAAGTCCCCCATTATCCAAGCTTTCCGTCTCTGCCGCGTCAGTTCCCTGCAGTCAACTGCAGCCCGGAAACAGATGATCCTCCTTCTGACCTATTGTCAGAAGGTCAATAGCAGCCTAAGGCGATGTCACAAAGCCTACGTCATTCCCCTCACTTCATCTCATCACAGAGGCATTGTATCATCTCACATCATCACAAGAAGAAGGTGAGCACAGTACAATAAGATATTTTGAGAGAGCGAGAGAGAGACCACACTCACATAACTTTTATTACAGTATATTGTTATAATTGTTCTATTTTGTTGTTAGTTATTGTTGTTAATCTCTTACTGTGCCCAATTTATAAATTGAACTTTATCATAGGTGTGTATGTACAGGAAAAAACAGCACATATAGGGTTCGGTACTATCTACAGTTTCAGGCATCCACCGAAGGCTGGGTAAGAGGAAACTACTATATTTTGCTTTTTCTCTTGAAAAGCAGAAGTGGTTGCTACCTCCAGATAGCAGGCTCCAATTCTACAGTTCAGAGCCAGAGGAAATGACTTTCTGCTCCCATCCCTGGCCCACTCAGGTACAGAACATGGAGGTCTGAAGAAAGCCATCAGGAGGCATCTGTTTTAATCCCCACTAATGAAAAAAGATCATTAGAGACATCAATGATTCTGGGAGCCAGTAAGTCACTTATTAATCACTAACAATTCTTCTATTGTAAACTTTGCTTTTTGGAGTTGTTTACAGCATCACTAAAAGGAAAAAGTGTAATTCAAAGATGGGGAATTTGGAGCTTCCTTAAAATATTTTTCACTTCAGGTCGATCAATGCATTACAGGCAAAATGAGTTCTTTTCCAGCTCTCTTCACCTTTCCCACCACACACACACACACATACACACACAGAAATATAGCAAAAAGGGATAATGATCCAGATTTTTTAATGTGCTTTCGACATTTACGCATTAGCATTGAAAAGCTACCGTGGCTATTCTCACCAAAAGGACAGCACTATTTACAGAGGTGTAAGCCTTTACGCCGTTAAAGTGGGAAAGAATAATCCAAGCCCCACTTCATGTTTGGATAGCTTCATTCATTCAATACATTTTATGTTAGACTTTATTTGCAGAAGATTCATAACCTAAGTTAGATGCTTCTCATAATATCCTGGCGTAATAACTTAGAAGAAATTTAATTGAATAAATATTGTATAACAAGTTAGAGGAGGCACAGCAGCCTTTAAAAGTTTATTCCCTGAGACGAACTGAAGCAGAAGCGGGTGCAGGTGGGGACATCTTAACTAATTCAGGCTAATGTTAACTGACCATCAAATTAAACTCCCACCAGGCAGGAAGACACTGTGCTTGAATGGGTTGCTGGATGCTTTATCAATTTTGATTGCCTCCATTTAAAAACTTTAATTAGAACCTCTGTTTACTTGAGTCAAATTGCGCATAAAATATCATGCAAAACATTTAAAAAGGGAATTTTAATTATACCACTAAAGAAATGCCCTTGTTCAATGTTTACGAAACACTTGCCAGAACAAGTTAATTAATACATGTTTAAATAAGTGAAAGAAGAAGAAGGGAAATACACACAAAAAAAATCACATTCATCTTTTGTCAAGTTTTACTGCAGTTGTCAAAGAAGTTCAATTTCTAATTTAATGACTACACTGTTACAGCGTACATGTGTAATTATAAACAATGGGGCACCGGAACACAATGAAGGCCGGCGGAAAGCTAATTCCCGCTGGAAGTTGTTGTTCAAAATAATTATGCATTGTTACTTGATGTTCTGCAGTCATCAAATCAAACGCTTTTCAATTTCGTTCATCTACTCAATGGTAGGAGATCAGAATGTTCTGATGGCACACTTTTAATAGGTCAGTAATATGGCCTTTTAACTAAAGCTACAGAAAAATACATTTTAATAGAAAGAGCATAGTGTTGAAAAAGAAAAATTTTGATGATATCGAGTTTTTAGCTCTAATTTTAGTAGGCCACCAACATTTGGACTTTATTTATCTTTTTAGAATCCCCATTTTTCCCATTTATTATTGTAATCCATGGTTGCCTGTGTTAGTCCAGATTAATATTGGAAAGCAGTTGATAATCTACTAGAAAAACAAAATGAAATCAATCTTTCAGGGCTATGCCCTATCTCAGTAGCTCTGTGAAAAATTGGAAGAAAAAGTAACCAAAATAATTTTGAAATCTTTTGGAGAAAGAAAATGCACATATCCTGTTCAGGATCACTACCATTATTAAGAAAATTATTCTCTTAAACAGCATAACGTACATCGGTCCCATTATAATTTGTTTTCATATTGCTGAAACTGATCACCAAATTTCTCAAATTCTCTAAGAAGCCACAGTCTGTGCAGGTTTGGGAAATGACACTGACTTAGGAGCAGGGCTCTGTTGGGTATCCTATTTGAAATTACACCGATGGGCCTGGCCAGGCCAGGTGAGACAGTTTAGTTAAGCCAAAACTAGTCTGTTATAAAAATTAAACATGATACAGTATGTAAAACCCTTACCACATTGCCATGCAAGCAGGCAATAAACCTTGGCCAGTATTGCTTCTGATATCTTTGCTGACCATAAGCTGATCGTATGCAATGTAAGAATAGCACATATAACAATCTGCAGTCTTTGGGTCAGTTAATATTAGTAAAAAAATGAAGTTAAAATATCATAAAAGGCAACCTGCTTAAAAAACAGAACAAAAAAACTTTTCCTTCTACATATTATTTTTCATTAAAGAAGAAAATTTTATACCTAGAAAAAGGCACTTTTGGTACTTATGCATGCCATTGACTTGTTCTTTAATTTCAGCTGGCAGGGGAAATAGAATTTCCTAATGTATTTTTCCTAATATAATAAGAACCTGAAGTGCCAGCATATTTGTACACCTACCAATTATGAAATGAGTTCCCCTGAATATTAAAACTAAGCCAAAATATAATTTAGTCCTATCAACTATTGTCAAGCTCAGCCATAGTCCTATTTGGTGCATCAGGAATTATTATTTGATTAGCAATTGATTAATGCACTTTAGTGTAACTGTCTATTTTTTTCCACAACAGAGTAGAAAGTTCTTGTAAAATGAGCATTTTTTCCTTATGAAGAAAAAAATGTATGTACATACATATATATGTATATATATTCTTAAACACCTTAAAAACATCTTTAAGAGTCAAATGTTTCTGCCATCCTGACTTTAGAAGATGTTGCAATTCTGTCACTGAAGTAGAATTTCTTTCAGATGACTGTAAATAAAAATCAGGTATCTATGGTTATAAATACTCCATTTCACAATTTCTTTAGCAACAGCAGAAAATTTCAATTAATTGAATCTCAGCCAACTACGAATAGTGCCAGAAGTGCAATACTTGGTGCTCCAGGTCATGGGCAACCATTAATTAAGATTCAAAGGATCAGCGTTAAAGGCCCCACATACAGGATTTTTGTCCCAGAATTTTTTTTTGATGGCTATGGACTGAAATATCTATAAAATGCAGCTTCAGCTATATGGGAAAAAGAGGGAA
Organism: Equus caballus; assembly: GCF_041296265.1. Classification (NCBI taxonomy): domain Eukaryota; kingdom Metazoa; phylum Chordata; class Mammalia; order Perissodactyla; family Equidae; genus Equus; species Equus caballus. The sequence goes on from NC_091704.1 coordinate 47,690,005, forward strand.
TTGGGTACAATCTTTATTTTGCTTGCTCTGGAATTTTTGATAAGTTCTGAAGTGTCATTTTTGAAAATGAAAATGAAAATAATCTTACTTCAGGATTTTTATTTGTAGGAAAAAAAACCCCTTTGCATTCCATGTTATTTTTATTTTAAAGGAATACCAACTCGGTGATTTCCCATTGGAGAGATGGAGGGGAAGACCAAGATGTTTTGAAATGGTTAAAGCCACCAAATGTGAAATTTGTAACCTATGACATACCTTATCTAGAAATTTCCCCAAAATCTCCTGCCAAGAGGCCAATAGAAATTATTTTAAGAGAGAATTCACAATCTTTCATAATATCTAGCTTTTTTGATAGTATCATTTTATGTGTGTGTATGTTTTGCTTTCCGGAATGTAGATATTTCTTCACATTGCTTTATGGTGGTTGAGTTCAAACAAGAAAAATTCTGAGAGAAAGATCAGTACAACTTGTTAGCCTCTAATTTATCATCCACCTATACAAGATTTAATGGTTGTGTTAACCTGAAGTCTCGAGAATAATTATAGTCTAAAACAAGTCCTTAAAGTAAGGAGATGAAAAGAACTATATAAAGAGAAGGCTGTCATGAAACAGAAATTGCACAAGCAAGGGAACTTTCATCATGTTGAGTAAGTACTTTACTATGGGGTTCTTTTTTAAATTAAGGTGCCTAGTAAGTTGGATGAAAATAGAATATGTATGATTAGCAGGGAATACCTTGGCCCAAAGTAGTTGGATATGAGTGGAAAAAGGACATAGAGGTGTTCCCCACCCTCCGCCCCGAGTCATTACCAGCTTTAGTTCACAGAAAAGTTATTTCAAATACTGGCTTTGAAAGACTGCTTTGAGGTCTGCTTTTAATTTGAACAGTTAAATATCGTATTCATGCCAATGAATCTTTTTTCTGGTTTTAATATCATTAGGAAGAAAGCCTCGCAGGCCAAAGTGAATAGTATAATTGCTTAAAAGAAGAAATGTATGGCATACATATTTAATTAGAACTTTTAAAACAATTTCCTTATGTTAGCTAGGCACCTTTGTTTATATAAGACAGACTCTAAGATTTAAAAGACTAAACTAGATTGAACCATATGGGAAAATCTCTAGAATAAGATTTTAGCAAATAAATAACCTCTTACACCTCTTTCTCTGGTTAAGTCTATCTTCTCTGATTATATCTGTTTAGGCTGCAAGTCAGTTTTACAGGATCTTTAATTTTGCTAATACAATTAGAGTAAGTCGCACTCTATAAATCTGAAAAGCAAGATGGGGGCATCATGAAACTTTGATCATAAATTCTATAAGACAAGTCCTTTGAAAGTTTCCATGTCTCGAAATGCTCCCACCAACTGAAAAATATTTGTTTTCGTGAAAAGTTTCTAAAAAATAGAATCAATTGCCACTTTTCATAACTCAACAGATTGCTGTCTGCATGCATGACATTTCCCAATGCTTATAACTAAAGAGAAATGACTTTGGCACTTTATTTGGTTGATAAGGTCGTTACTGCAATTGCCCTGTGAGACACCAAGCCACCCGCTGCAGCATCCCTGGCTGTTTGCTTGTCCAAGGCAATCCTCTCCAGTTGCTGTGGCAATAGCAAACCTATATGCCACCAGATAGAAGTAGCTGGAGCATTCCAGCTAAGAGAAGGGGTTTGGAGTCCGTCAGATACAGGTTGAAATTTTTATTTACTTATGTAACTTTGGGCACCTTTTGTAATTTTTAAAGTTTTAGCCTTTTCACTTTTAAATTGAGGATGCTCATATTCAGGTCCTAGGGTATTAATGTAGAGAGCAAATGACAGAGTATACAGAAGGAGTAGATACACAGTAGCCATTATTAGGTCATATTTTGGTGAAGATCTGATGAATTGATAACCTTTGAGATGCTTTTCTTTTCCATCATGGCTTTTCTGATACGGTAGCTAGCTGCTCCTTAGAGTTTTCTGCAGAGATGTCCTGAGTATAGATCCCTGGGAGTTATGAAGGCAAGACCCAATGTATGAAATTTATTCAAGTCTTCAATTTTATCTTAAACATTTATGCTTATTTTACTTTCTCCTCAATAATAGATCTAAATTGTTTTATTACCAAAATCATTTTTTGCCCCTCAAATCTTCTCGTAAATCTGATGCTCTGGTGTCACCTTCACACTGTGGCTCTGTCTGGCCGCGGGCCTCATGCTAGGCATGAGAAGGGCTGACCTGGGGCACATGGGAGAAACATCAGACAACGTGGACTTCCGTAGACTCTGCTTTCTAGTGCATTTGTCCTGGTGATCGGCGGAGCTCCCTCTCTCTGACCACCTCATCTCATTCCGAAATGAAACATAGGCAGGGTAGGTTCTCCCATATGGATTATCCTTGCCATTTTTATTTACATTTTTAGCTTAATTGGCTGAGAAATGGGGTGCGCAATGGGGTGGGGGAAGGGGATGGAGAGAACAAACTTGTATTCCTTCGTGAAAAATATGAAGTGAAAGATATTAAATGGTAAAGCATATGCCACTCTATGTTGGATCCTACACATCCTTATTTTGGAGTCCACTAAGAAAACATTGTTAGCTTCAGAGTCAAGAGTGCTCTAGAAATTATGGTATATGCTCAGTAGAGGTTAAATCTCACAGTCTTGAGAAACTTGTGGGCAGCTTTGCAAATTAAGTGAGAAGGAAGATAAAAACATGCTTTGGGTGGCTGGCTATGTAGACAGTTGGGTGCTTTGCTTAGGCTCAGTAACGTTTCTTATAAGTAAAAATCCATGATGACAGTAAATCATTGTTTAATAAATAAATAGTCCATGATGTAAATAATAAAACCATTGTTTGTATCAGTTCTCAATCTTCTGTCACTCTGATAGATTAAACAACTATTCAACCCAAACATAAAACCCCAGTGGGGCCAGCCTGGAAGTGCAGTGGTTAAGTTTGCACGTTCTGCTTTGGCGGCCTGGGGTTTGCCAGTTTGGATCCTGGGTGTGGACCTATGTGCTGCTTATCAAGCCATGCTGTGGCAGGCGTCCCACATATAAAGTTGAGGAAGATGGGCACGGATGTTAGCTCAGGGCCAGTCTTCCTTAGCAAAAAGAGGAGGATTGGCGGTGGATATTAGCTCAGGGCTAATCTTCCTCAGAAAACAAACAAACAAACAAACCTCATTCCATCCCCTCCTCATGATCAGCCCTTCTAACCCCATGAGCTGGAACACACGGGTTGAGGAAATTACAGGGGTAGGATGGTGCTTATTAACATTTCATCCCGGACAAAGGCCAATAAGGTGGATGACAGACAGGGAGGAAAAGAGAGAGAGAGAGGAGAGAGAGAAGGAGATTAAGAACAAGGACAAACTCTGTGATGGCCCATTTATAATTATAACCGGGGAAAGGCTTGAAATCGAAGTGTCAATTTGTCTCCCACTGTCTCTTTGTGTTTCATTCAGGGAAGTAATATCTACTTGCTCCTGGGGCCCATGGCATGTTTGGCCTTCCTTGGTTCGTAGATGGGCTATCGTCTCAATTCAGTGATTAGACTGTGTTATACACATAAAATGATCAAACCCCCAAACTCGACTTAGCGTAAACCTTCCCTCCTCAGTTCGGGCTTGCCTCCTGCTGGAAAGTCCGCAGCAGAGAAAGGGATATGGTTCTTCTATTCCCTCTCTTCCAGCCCCTAGCCTCCAATTCATTATCTTCAACATCAAAGTCGTTAATAGGGAGGAAGGGCAAGGTAATGGGACAGTTCTTTGCACTTTCTGAGCCTGTCAAATTGTTCAAGTTGATGTTTCTGGGTGGCCCAGGAATATGATTAAAATGGACTTTCTTTTCTTGGGGCCCTTTGATGGGCTCCTTAAAGATTCCCTACCTCTGGCCCCTCTTGTACAGAGCCCTTGCTCCAGGCCTATATGGTTCTATTCAGGATGGCCTAAGAGGACTCCTTCCACAGCACCTGGACACTTTCAGACTCTCTCTGCTGAGGTTGCCTTGCTCCTCCAGGCAGCCCAGTTCTATGGAGTCCAAGATGACCCCCTGCCAGTTCTTTCAGCTTTAGTCTTCATGTGTCCCCAGGAAAGACTCACACATCCATATCCTGACAAACTCTGACCCACCCCAGTGAGGCAGAGTGCCCCTGGCTCTGTCACTTAAATAATGAGTCAGCTTGTCCCCCAGACCCCAGTCCACAGCCTGCTTTCCCTTCCTCCAGTGTGAGTCAGGACTCTGTGTTTCCCAACTGCAGGGACACATCTCCCAGTCCTCTGGGAGGTCCCGTTGATGTCTCCCTTAATATGGAAGTCTCTCCTGATTGGGCTTGCAATTGGAAGGTAGCAGCCACTCTTAGCAAGGAGGGTGGGGACTTGGCAATGACAGCACCCTTCAATAATCTCATCTCAGAATCCTCACTCTGAATCCCTTTCATCTTCTCCATTTGGTGAGGTGGTCCGTTGCACCATTTATAAATTCTGCACATGAGGGGAGATGAATCCACATCTTTGTTCCCCACATTATCTTGGTAGCTCAGCTTCAACTGAGTTAGGAAGAGTCTTCACCCTTATTATACACAAATATGGCTGAATTCAGTCAGGAAAAATAAGCAAACTCTCTGTGATAACTAAAATTGAAAAATATATAAATGTGTCACTGAAATTAAGTCACTGCAACACGTCTAACTTCTCTGGCAGGTAATCCAGCACTTAGAGTTTGATTTGACCATAAAAACAAGTCCGCACAAAATCAGTCTGAAACCATCATAAAAAGAAACGAACTTTAAAACTGTATCAAATTCACATCATGAACTTTTCCTTTAAAAGTGATAGTTACAGGCTTGGTGCCAATCCTGTAAGTAAAATCTGAAGCAAACATTTCCTTTGTACTTTTTTTGTGCAATGCCTTTGGTTATGTTGAACAGAGAGTGGATAGGTATCGGTTTGTTTTAAAGATATGGTGCAGGGTTCCAGATTTGAGCATGAGCTGTGTTCATCTCTGGGATTCCAATGGGTCTAGATGTGCCTGGCAGACTCTTGGGGTCAGCCTGCCCAGAGTCTGTGAGCATGACAACGTGATGCCTCCCAGGAGAGAAATCATCCTCAGGGAGGAAGCGTCAAGCAGACAAGCTTGAACCTGTAATGAGGCCTCAGCCATCACATGGGAAGGACGATTCTGAGCACAGTATGATGCTGCCATTTGGATGTGTCCCCTTAGGGACTCCGATCTGAGTCCTAAGGAGGAGAGGGCTGCAAGTAGAAACTGAAAGAGCTATTTTCACTGAAATCTTCTGAGACACTGAAGATTCAGATGACCTGAATATCCCAAAACCCTAGTCGCTCCCTGTGTCTTCATGGCTGGAAAAAGCAGCCTATCCTCTGTCTGTTGAGATTGATATGGTCTTGCTTGAAGATGGCCCAGCAGCCCCAAATCAGGACAGTTACCTTGCAAGGGGATATTGTTTCTCCTCATATCTCCACCTTATCAACCCTCATTGCCTCTAGACGTGTATCCAGCAGCAGACCTCAGAAGGCTCCAGGGGACCAATTACAAGTCAGACCCAGGAGAAAAAGGCTGTCACAGGAGAAGAACTGCAAGATTTTGAGGAACATGTGTTGGAATGGATTCTAAGGGTGTTATACCAGGTAGGGGGGAACACAACTTTAGATTAGGCATGGATGTGCTTACCAGATATTTTTGTTTCTGTTTGCATGGTTGGTTGACTCAAAATTGGCCTCAGCAGTGGCCCATGTTGAATGAAGTTGAGGGGCCAGAGATTCATTGGTATAACATAGTAGAAGGAATCCAAAGACTTAGGGAGAAAGGAAGTCGATGTCAATTTATCTTTTGTTACAGTTCATTCACCTTAACTAGATAGCCTCCTGGCCACCTCCAGATGCCCTGGAGAACATTCCCTTCATTAATATATTGAGAAAATAAACCAGCATCCTTGCAAAGTGCCAAAGAGTTGTTTTCTGTAGGCTGGGGATGAATATGGTGATGCTACCATTGAAATGGGCTTCTTAGTTGCCATAGTGACCATATGGTACCAGGATGGCAGAGGCAATGTGCAGCATGTGACCTCAAGACATAAAGTGGGCATGGAATCATAACAGACACCTCAGCCAGAGTGGTGATCAAAGAGGAGTGACTTGCAGAAATCTTTGGTGGTGGCTAATGAATCACGGAGATCTTAGGACTGAAATAGATAGTCTATTAAGATCCTTCTTGATCTATAGAGCTGAAAAATTCCAGATTTGGCCATCAGAGTCACCCCATATAGAGACCAAGCCACTAACTGAATTCTAAGACTTGAAGCAATTCCTAGATCTACTAACCTAGTGAATGAAGAAGAGGTTTGGAATCTTTGAGATCAGACCCGTTATGGATCCCAGCCTTCCCCAAGGGATTTGTAGCCATTTATCAGAGTTACTGTGTACAAGGAAAGGGAGACACCCCAAATTGTTCATACTTTTGATGGCGGCATATCTCTGAAATACCACTGGTATGGTATTGCTTTTGGTTTACTTTGTTAGAGGGAGGGATCTCCAGTAACTTCCACTTGACTCTTTCTATTACAATGCTCACGTTTCAGGAATCAGGCACTAATGCAGAGATTCAGTTCTTGGGTTTATCTCTTCCAAGTGTATCCTTAGTAACTGAGTGGGGATGGGCACACGGATACTGGCTCTGAGCTGAGGATAATCCTGGGACCAAAACACTACTGTGGTACAGTGATCACAGTGGGGGTTTCTGGAAGTCAAGGGGAAAATGGAATTGCGGATCAAGCCCTCCTCTCAGTGGGCCCAATGGGTCCATAGGTCTAGAAATATATGCTATAGTTTTCTCTCAATGGGGGTGGGAAAGTTGAGTTGCCCTGAAAGCTGATTAGAATTAGGGATCCTTTGCTTGCCTGGGACTTCTTCAAAGCCTTACAGATTAAGCGGAGAATGAATTTGAGCATCATATCCAAATATGGTATATGCTGTCTACAAAATCCAAATAATTCTTACCATTCTTTAGGGAGGACCAGGCAGCAACTTGGTTGCAGGTCAATTCTATCAGATTTCTTCCCTCCTGGAACAGACACTTAGCCTGGATATAGATTTGCTTTCCCTGCATGCCATGTTTCTGCCACTACTACCATCCATGAACTTACATTGATATACTCACTGTCATAGTGAGCCACTCAATATTGCTCTGAACAAGAACTTTTCTTATAGGAAAAAGAAAGCAAAGAAGTGGGTGAATGCCCACGAGATTCTCTGATTTTTACCATGTACCACATTACTGAACCAACTGGCCTTAAAGAAGAATGGATTGGCCTATTGAAAACTCACTTACAGCAACAGTTGGGAGACAACATTGTGAGACTGGGTTACTGTCCTATACGATGCTCTGATTTAGTGACTAACATATGATGCAGTTTCTCCATAAACAGGCTTCCTGGGGTAGAATGGCAACTCTCTTTATTACATCTAAATCTCAACTGTAAGTATGTTATTTCTCAATCCCACAGATTTGGGTTTTGCTTTCATTCATGACGCAGAGGAAAACTGCCTCCACTAGGGGACACAGCAATGGGTCCATTTAATCGAATGTTGAGACTGCCGCCTGGTTACTGGGTTCCCCATGCCACTGGGCCAAAAGGGAGAAAAGATGTCACTGTGTTGTGGAATTCATCCTGATTATCAAGGGAGAAATAGGGTTGGTGCATTATAATAGGGACTAAGAGGAGCCTAGGGCCCGCTTGAATGACATCTAATACTGCCATGTAAGGTGGTAAAAGTTAATAGAAGAGTGGAACAACTCTATGGCAGAGACTGCAATATATTCACCAAAACACATTTCCTTTTTCCTTCGAGGCACATGGCTAGTCTATAATTCCCATCTTGCCTTGTAGCGAGATGTGACCATATGATTGAGGTCTGTCAATGGACTGTGAGGGACGCATTATATGCTGCTTGCAGGCCTAGCCTATAAAAACTGCCTGTGCAATCCTCTGCACTCTTTCCTCAGAGGCTGAATGCTGAGAAGTCCAGGGTACAGAGGAGGGCAGAGCTAAAAGATAGAAGGAGCCGGTGTTTTAGAAGGCCACCGTCACCTGACCAAGGGCACCCTCTTTGGGCTTTACTTAAGAATAAATGTCTACTGGGTTAAACCCCTGAAAATCTCAGCTTTATCTGTTATAGCAGTTGGCATTACCCAACTAATTACCAACTCTTTAAAAGCATAATTTTCCCATGAGTCAATAGCACACTTCAGAAGAGAACGTGGCCATGGGCCTTTATATAAGCCTGCGCTCTATCCCAGAAGGATGTTTTCTGGATAAGGGAATCCAAACAGCAAGAGACCACAAGGAGTCCCATGTCCAAAGGGTGGAAGAGGTTGAGCTGAAGTGGGTCTCTCAACTTAGGAAGCTGTACAGTTGGGGATCCTTTTAGGATGCCTGAAAAAATCACACTTGTTTCCCACATGAGAGCTTTATTTGAATGCCCGCCACAAAAACGATGTTGATGGCCAAGGGACACCATGACCAGTAAGACAAGAGACACTTGCTTTGTCCATCTCTCTCTTCTCTGCACCCAGCATGAGGATCTAGAACCAGAAGACTCGTGGGAAGGGGGAAGAAATAGTCTGTCTCCGATCCAAGTTGCTGGCACTGCAGCCTGACTGAGGCCAAGCAAGCGAGAGAGGTTTAGCTCAGATCTGACACAGGAACTTCCAGTTGGACAGGACTAGATGGGACTATAAAAATAACAAGACAACCAGAAGGTTACAGAATTTGCCCGAAATAAACAGGGTGGGAAAGAGAGATTCAAGAGAGCATGAAATAATATAGCAATTGAAGAAAAAAAAAACATTTCATACTGTTCGATTCTGTTAAACACAACTGCGAGTGACACTGTAGTCACACACTCTTTACTTTTCACTCTGTTGCCAGATGAGCAGTGAGAATAACCAGAATGAATCCTAGCATTATGTTTTCTAATTGTGCAAGAAACCAATTTATATTAATTCATAAAAATTGCTGTTTCTTTTTGGCAGTTGAGCGGCTGTCTGAGAAGAATAAGGTTTTTTTAAGGAGGGGAGGAGTTCTTGATGGAGCTGCGGCTCACGGGATGTAAGCAGGATGGTGTCATTTGTTGAGCATCACGTTTTCTCTCCAAGAGTGACCTAAATGATCTGGCTGTGTCCTACCACACTTTGCTTCTCAGTGAAGGTCATGATGCCTCAGGTGCTGATGTTGGTGGAAATATTCCCTCACTGCCTTCCGTGAACCAATGCTTCTGGTCTGGCACACTGCAGTTGCTCCTACTTCTTTCCTCTAAATTGAAGAAAGAAATACACAGAGTTGGCATTTCCTAAGGTGTATTCCACAGGAATCTACTTCTATGGGATGTTTATAGGTGTTATAGTGGAAAAAAACCCTTTAGAATCAAATAACTTGGGTAAATCTGGATTAAACAAAGGGGAATCATTTTCTCTTTACCACAGAACTTCTCACAGCCTTTATCATGCTAAAGTGTGTGGTGGAGCTCAGGACAGGGATACAGAGAGCGGAACTTCACAGACTTCTAAGTCCACAGACTCTCTTTTTACCCCAGATTCTCTTGGACGACTGAGTATTCATCAGCCCATACTTTGAGACCTGCTGGTCCAATTAATTTCCTTTTGCAGAAAAATTCACAAGTAATGAATGGATGTGAATAAAAAGAGAAAGGCAGTGAAATCTTATTCATTTATCTAAAAGACCATTTGAAGAATTGTCTGTATTAAATTTATGTGCTTTTTTTCCCCGCACTGGAGAGAGGGCAGACCATCCGTTGATAAAGTGAGGGCCAGGGAAACAGGAATGCATGTTTCATCCCAATGCCACAGAGCCATGGATTTCTCTGTGACTCTTCTAATACATGACTTTTGTGCAAATGAGTTTTTAAATGAATACTATCCCTTTGCCTTGTCAGATTTTTCACTTTTCATCACATGCACTGCCTTTAAACTGCCCATGTGGATAAGAGAAGCAACATTTACAAGTCCCACATTTTGTTATAATCGGGTTGACCCTAAATTCACCTTGCTTTTAAAGTTGGGTTTATTAACCATTCATTCAATAAGTATTTGTTTACATCTAATTCTGGGAATGCTCTTTTATACCATTTCACATCTTTATATTGATGATTTCTAATGAGCTAAATTTTATTTTTTAAAAATTCTTAACATAAATGGAGAAATAATTTTCCACTGAAATAGTATGGATTAGAAATATGGATTTGGTAATCATCTAAAGTATGTGAGCAATAACTAAATCAATTTTCATTATTCATGAAATAAAATGTTTGAACTTAGAGTCAAAAAATCTAGTTTCTATGTCTTCTGTGTTTCTAATAAGTTCTGTGGCCACCGGCAAGTTTCTTCACTTCTCTATGCCTCAGTTTCTTCAACTGTAAAATAAGAGGGCTGGAGATGATATCCTCTAGGGAACTTTCAAGCTACAAAATTCTATAGTTCTCATACTATTTTTTTTTTCAAGTTTCCTCATTTAGCAGATTTCAATATGTATCTGTCATTGTGATGCCCTGCAGAAGAACAGTTATGATTTCTAGAACCACGCATCCATGGGATGTTGAAATAGATGACCTAACTGGCAATATCACACCCCATTATTTTATAAAGGATGAACTGGCACCATTCTTCTAGCCATCAGTCAAAACTGAGTTTGAGCGTCAGGCTACTTAAGTGTATTATTTTTTTCCTAAATGTATATAGAGAAATAAATGTATGACCCCAAATTCAGACTAACTTTTAACTTCTGAATACCCTAAAATGCCATTAAGAACAAGATTAGTAAAAAGCTGATATATACATAGCACAGAGATGAAGCAAAAATTTCTAGAGCTGTGCTGTCCAATACAGTAGCTACTAGTTAGATACGTCTCTCGAGCACTTGAGATGTTGCTAGTTTGAACTGAGATGTGGGTAAAATACACACCAGATTTTGGAGACTTGGTGCAAAAAAAAGTATATATAATTAGTAATTTTAGAAATATTGATTACAATGTAAAAATATGGATTATGTGTTGTAATAATAATATTTTGGATATATTAGGTTAAATAAAATATGTTATTAAAACTAATCTTACCTGTTTCTTTTTACTTTTAAAAATATGGCTATTAGAAAATTTAAAATTACATATGTGGCTCTTATTATATTTCTAGTGGATGGCATTGTTCAAAGGGATTCTGTCACGCTAATGAAGGTAAAGATGCTTTAGCTATCAACACTGAATTCTACTTTATCCCCATAGAAAGATTAATCAACAAGTAGCTCTAAACTTTTAAGTAGATTTTGTTCTAAATTTTTGTGTCATATCTCTCTCAGAGTGATTTTTTTATATCAAAACAATATTATGAAAGACGAGTTAGTTTCCCAGCTCAGCTCTAAAGCTTAATTAACCTTTAATGCCCCTAAAATATTGCATATGAGCAATCAATGAAAACATTAGAAAACAATATTATTGAAGTGATAGTAATTTAACGAAATAAGAGAAAAAGTTGTTTGGAGGCTGGCCTGGTGGTGTAGTGGTTAAGCTTGTGTGCTTGCCTTTGGCATCCCGGGGGTTGAAGGTTCGGATCCCAGGTGCTGATCTACGCACAGCTTATCAAGCCATGCTGTGGGAGGCATCCCACATATAAAATAGAGGAAGATGGGCACGGATATTAGCTCAGGGCCAATCTTCCTCAGCAAAAAAAGGAGGATTGGTGGACGTTAACTCAGAGCTAATCTTCCTCATCAAAAAAAAAAAAAAAAAAATATATATATATATTATTTTGTTTGTTTCAATTATTCATACTTGGGTTAATCCTGTTCAACAAAAAGAGAAATAGAAGGAACTAGAAACTTTTAATGTGGCCCTTCAAAGGACTTGGGGACATTTTTAAAGATTTAAATCTTTTCTGTCTATTAACACTTTGAAATGTATGGTTTTCATTCCCTTCAACACATATGAGATTCTTTCACTATGTTCTTACTAATTGCCACAATTACAGTAACTTTTTTGACCTACAACAGTACAAACAAAGGGAAAGAGACTCAGGAGTTTCTGAGAAGTTGTGTAAGCTGCTCACGTTTGCACAGTGAGCAATATGAGGATCAGAAATGGATTTGGTATTTTGTGACTTAAAAGCCCATTCCACCTCACTGCTTCCGCTTTGTCTCCCAGAAAAAATGTGAGAGGAAGGACACTGTGTGGAAGAGAAGAATTGTGGGTGTGAAACATATTTCACATGCAAAGAAATATCGGGGAACAAAGATCAAATCCATTCTCTTCTCTCTGTCTCAGGAACAAAAAGTCAATTTTTAATTATATGGGTAAGGTTGACCAGGGGTCAACCTATCAAAAATGCTGAGTTCAAGGTTGGAGATTAAATATGGAGAGAGGCTCAACTTATTACTGTTTGTGAGGAATAAACATCCCCCAGCCCGCCCTTGACCCTGAGGTTTACAGTGTAAAATATGATCTCTCAGGACAAGAAATGAATAGCTAGTGGACAGTATGGTCCAAAGTTTGTGCCCTTTATTCTGGGGTGCTGTTCTGGGGTGCTGATTGAGTATGGAAAATCATGTGGCTATCGCCATTTGCTTTCACCTCCATCGTTTTGGGAACAGAGATTTCTCAGGTCATATATCATCCTTGGGAGCCTACTCAGGGCTCCTTTTTGCCTTATGATAACATAGGCCCTAAACCCTTTGCCTGATTCATTGTTTTCCAAATGACGTCTCTGATTGTTAACCATTTATTAAACATTATTCCTTACACTTACCTACCTTGTTCAGCTTCCTTAAATCCTTTCTGGAACAAGGCAAGATTTAAATAAACAAACTGGGTTCATTTGTTCTTAAACATACTATCTTGCCAAGCAGCTATTTTTTCACATGTTTAAAAATATAAGATGGCTAAATGGCACTGTAGTCTTAAATGTACAAATCGATGTGGATTTTCTTCCAAACTGAGATAAGTTTTGCTCTTTACCATCTTATCAGCATGACTCCACAGCACTCCCCAAGCATCAGAAATCACCTTGAATAAGGCACTAACTGTGATGAAAGATGGTTAGGGGAGAGAATGGTGAGTTGGGGCCCTCTTTCCATTCAGACGTTGGACACAAATATCGACTTGAAATCCCAGCATGAGGGCCAGATTGCTCTGCTGAGCAAAGCAGGTTCACAGCCAATACTCAAGTTCAGGACAGAGGACAAAATGACACTAGGCGACGGGGAGGGGAGCCGATGGGGGAGGGGATCCCTTCTAAGCAGAGCCTTCCTTTTCATCCTCCAAAGTGTCCCAGCAGATTAAAAGCAACATGACTAGTCACAGAGTTATAGGGCATTTAACTGCGTTGGCGATAAGACAGAGCATGTGGCAATGAAACCTGCCAGAATTCACCACACGGCCGAGCCTGGGAAGGGGTGAGTACCCCTGAGACCCTAGTAGATCAGATAGAAATCTACCCCTTTTTCCCGTGCTTCACACCACCTTCATTCACATTGTGTTCACATCGCTTCTTAATGAGGGGAGCATATTATGGCACTTCCATGGGTCATTATAAACTATAACCGAAATCAAGTGGAGCGATTTGTTTCAGTGAAAGACATTTGATTGAGGTGGTTATTAGTAAACTATAAAGTACAATGAGGATAATTGCTGTGAGCACTATCATTATTTAGCGGTGTCTTCAAATTTTCCCATTAATTTTCCTGTGATTAAAGAAAATTACTGACAGCCAATTGAATATCGAAAAGAAAATCGTTCACCAAAGTGTAAAATTGCTATTTATACTTAAAGCATTAATAAAATTTATATTTCATGATAAATTGTTACGTATTTTTAGACATATGCTTCTTATTCAAAAATCTGACAAATGTGTTCTATAGTTCAAAACATGAATGGCAAGAAAGAGGAAATTGTCATCAATTAAAAGCAAATAAAACTGCAAACATCAAAACTCACATAAGGTGAACTAACATCCCCAAATGTCTACAATTCCCTTCTTCTGATCGAAGGAACACAAAAACTAAAACAGGTATTTTATAATAACTTTAAATTGTATAATTTTCTTAATTAATATTCTAGAATGTGATTAAAGTACAGCTTCTTGCACGTGTTACAGTGTATTCAGTTCTTGGCCTTTCATTTTGGATTAAAAAAAAGACGCTATGTTTGGAAATGAGGCTGTCTTGCATTTGTCCCTTGAAAACAAGAAATTATTTATTTGGCTTTTATTGCTATAAGTAAATTACTCATTTGAGTCTTGTTTCTCTAAAATGAGGGGTTTATGCAATCTGTCGTGCATAAAATTTATTTTTCTCCACTTAGTCCAGTAGCTGCTTGCAGAGAAATGGTATGAGTAGTTAGTTTTCACTGTCATTACAGAAAACTGGAGACAGAAGAGTAAGGGAGAACAGAAGAAATCAAATAGAGGAAAACTCTAAATGTACCATGATGGCGGGCAGCAATAAAACTGTCAACTTTGAAATGAAATCACCGGACAATTTTTCCTTACAAATATATGGGCACAGAGAAGCCACTCAAATCACAAAATTATTCCTTTTGTTGTTATTGGCTCCGATATAATATATCGGCTGAAAAAGTGGGATTTTTCTAACTTTCTAATAGAGCAAGAAAATAATTCTTATGTGGCTTCAAGACCATAAAGAGTATATATAACTATAACTATATACATATAGTTATACATATACATAAACAGTATATATATGTGTGTGTGCCTAGATTTACATACATACGTGCCTGTATATGCATTATGTATATGTGTGTGTATATATGCATGTATATACGGACATGTATATTTATATACGTGTACATATGTAATTTGTGTTAATTGTCTTTATATTAATAGAGGCTTAAGAAAGGAGGCCTGCAGCCTAGAAAAGAAGACATATTTATCTCTGTCACCTCTGACTACATACATGGGCAGGTTGGGGGAGCAAGTTGTCACAGAAGAAGTCAAGCAAAGAATGTAAAGAAAGAAATGCCAATGTTCAGTGATTTACAGTGAGATCTACAAGTTGATAGGGAACCCAGGGGTGGACTGGAATGACTTTCCCTTCCCTTCTAGACGTATAGAGTTCTGAGTGGCAGACATTAGGAAAACAGCATCTTAGCTCTTAGTAACTTTCTTTTGGTGTCATCGCTTTGTGATACTTTGTCATTATCAATTTGCGATAATTTTGCTAAATTTAAAGATATGACAATTAGCAAATACACATACACTCAATACATGTGATAAGACTCTGAAGTCATGACACAATCCATTAAAAAATACAGAAAGACAATCTTTTTGAATTTTAACCCAGTGTAAAGAAATGTACAA
Source organism: Equus caballus (assembly GCF_041296265.1). Lineage (NCBI taxonomy): Eukaryota > Metazoa > Chordata > Mammalia > Perissodactyla > Equidae > Equus > Equus caballus. Next base: position 47,705,392 of record NC_091704.1, read on the forward strand.
ATGTACATATTTCTTTTTCTGGTATTATTCTGGCATAATCTTTGCATTTTTTAAAAAATCTAGTGTGTCATAAGTTTTTGGCACAACATCAGACAAGAGTAACATATTAATAAAGAATAAAAATATACCCTTAAATAAAATTATTATTAGGCTAGAGGTTTATAAATTTCCAGACTTTAAAATATGATATATTGTTAAAATATTTATAAGAACACATTTTAAACAGAATAGCGTTATGAAAAAGAAATTTTGAGATATTAACTATCACCATAATTTTCCATTCATTTAAGAGCCATCAGAATTGAAAATTTCATAATTCAATTATTTGTTGAGAATAATTTCCAAGTTCCTAATATGCCCCAGACACAAAGGCCTGCCTTGTGGGGTTTACATGCTAGCGGAGGAAGCAGACTATGAACAATGCATGGATAACTAAGTCGTATATTTTTGGATCACTGATAAGGCCTATGCAGACAAAATGGACAGGGTAAAGGGATACGAATTAGAGTGAAGAATGGCTATTTTACATAAGGTCAAGGCAGACCTCTCTGTGAAGAAACTGGAATCATGAGGAACCACCCATGGGAAGAACTGGTGGAAGTTTCTAGTAGAGGAAACAGCACGTGCCGTGGCTTTGGAGGAAGCCAACTTTCAACGGTCTTAATAGAGCAAGGCCAGAGGAACTGAAGGAAAGTTGGAGGTGAGATGACCAGAAACCGTAATGAGTAACAATAAGTAATAATAAGGAAATGGGGTATGTGAAGTTTGGTAATTAAATTGTTTATAAGGGGGCTGGCCTGGTGGCGCGGCTGTTAAGTTTGCACATTCTGCTTCTCAGCTGCCCTGGGTTCGCTGGTTCAGATCCTGGGTGTGGACACGGCACAGCTTGGCAAAAGTCATGCTGTGGTAGGTGTCCCACATATAAAGTAGAGGAAGATGGGCATGGATGTTAGTTCAGGGCCAGTCTTCCTCAGCAAAAAGAAGAGGATCGGCAGTAGTTAGCTCAGGGCTAAACTTCCTCCAAAAAAAAATGTTTATAAGATATTTCTCCTTGTTTAGCTTTTATACTTTAAAATGTTATTTTTTTGGTATAAAATATACTGCTTATAATATATGTTCTCTCTAGATGTTTGTGTGTATGTGTATGCATGTGTATAAGTGTGCTTGTGCATTTGTATGGATGTGTAATATGCGTGTATGTATATGGGTATATATGTGTGTGCATCTGTATGTATATAAATGTCTACGTATGCATGTGCATGTATGTGTGTATTCAATTGTTCCTTACTTGTTAAGAGTATGGCACAGTGGACTTTGGGTTGCCTAGGTTTGGAAAATATCTCTTCAATATTCCAGCTCTGTGACCTTTGAAAGATTATTTAATGTCTTTGTGCCTCAGTTTCCTCATCTGTACAATGGGAATTATTAAAGTACCTACTTTGGAGGGATGCTGTGAGGATTAAATGAATTAACATATGTAAAGCTCTTGGAACAGTGCCTGGCACATAGTAGATGTGGCACATAGTATAAGTGCTATATAAGTATTATTTTTATAATTTCAACAACTAGCACTTAATCCAAATGAGTAGAATATATTGTAATCATTAATTCTAATTTACACTCCCACAGGCAAAACCAGTAATCAAAAACCCTGGCTTGATATTTCTTCATTGGCCACTCATATTCACTTACGTGACACACTAGTTCAAACTTTCATTTATTTTTGGAATATTTCAAGCTTAAAGAGGAAACCTCTCCTGCTTCTAAATTAGGACAATTAAATGTTTCTCTCCTGGATAGAAGGTGCAGCCAAAAATGTTTTCTAGAGGTTCAGGGTGCATGAAACATGTGTCCACTTGAGGGAGCTCCAAGATTTCTCCAAAGCCCTGGTCTCCTTGTTCTTTTCAGACCTGAGACAGAGCACCCACAATGCTGGGCTTGGATTGTGTGTGTTGTGGAAGGAAAATGTAAAATGTCCCAAGTGAAAGTTTGGAAAAAAAGTGCCAGGTAGTAAAACTGATAATTATTTTACTGTTTTCCAGTTATGTATTTAATTGAGGGGAACAGAAACACTTTTTTTGAGAACTTCAAACAGCTCAGCTGGAAGCACAGGAATTAGCATAAAGTGAAATATTTATGGGAGCTTAATACTGTTTAAGACTCATTTTCTCCTTGCCTTGAGACAAGAAGTCAAATTAACCATTTCTAATTAAAGAGTTGGAAGCAAAGTAGAGTGAGACCAGAAGTAGAAGCTAAATGGTAATGTCTAAATTGTGAGAAGAGAAAAAGTCATTTGACACAGAGGTCAAGAATGGGGAGATGTGAAAGACTCCCCAGAGAACAAGAGAAACAAATCAGGGAGATTTAAAAAGAAACATAATTATGATAGCTTTCTACCACTCCCTCCTAAATGAATATTTTTCCTCTTAGAGCAGAGTTCTAAAACTGGATGTGATAATGCCCCTTTGTCTCTCTATGTTAGTGGTTCAGCCTCAGAGGAAGCATACACGCAATATTCAAAATGAGTTGGGATAGCTTTAAATATGATTCATGGGAATTCTGGCCATGAAAGAGCAGCCATCCATTAAGGATATCAAAAGGGAAAGAAATTCCCAAAGCCTGATGAAGGCACATCCTGGGGGCTCCAGGCCACTCTTCCTCTCCTTATAAGGCACTATATAGACACACAATGATTTGCTTAAAATATCAATTTTATGCACATGTTTTAATTTTAATTGCATCAAGAGTGAAGAGTTGAGAAAAGTGAACAATTGGCCCCTAAATCACTACAGGCTGAGCATCCAAAGATGAAAACAAGGCAATAGAGACTGCTGCCCAGAAGAAAAGGAAGTATTACGTTAGAATACACTTCCAACAGATGAAAACGCTAATGAAAATACGACCATGTGATGAGAAGTAAATTAAAAAGAGCATGTCGTGCTTCTAGCATATTCTTTGTATGCTTAGATCATAAATTTTAAAGTTTGCTTGCCTTGACATGACTTTAAACATTTTGCAAAGATTCATGTCAACCTGTTCATTCACAGTTCATGAAATCTCCTACAATTGTTTCTTTATTAATTAACATGTAATATTTTTACCTGGATGGTATACTATGTTGTTAAGCTACTTTTGAATGCATCTCAAATTTGCCTTGAGTGTTATCTTGATTTTGACTAAACTGAATGGATTTGTTGTGCTATTTAAGAACAGAATCAGGATTATCTTGCAGATGGTTTTTAAATCATTTCGTTTTTTTTTTTATCATTTCCATTTTTCAGGGAGCATTTGTTTCTTTTTGCTTTGCCTGTAAGTGTCTTCTCTTGTTTTTTGTAAGTACGTTACCTCGTGGTCTTAAACACCTTCTGTTGCTTTCTTAATGATGAAACAAGATGATGTGTCTGTTGAGGAAGCCTAATGATTCTGTCTTCTCTCTTAAAAAATAAATTGGAGGTGTATTTTAATGGCGTTTAACATATAGAGTGTAATACATACTCACAGAGACTGTTTCTCTGGCAAGTGAGTGGAAATGAGCCAGGCTTTCTGGAGATTTTCTCTGTCTGTGATGGCTACACAGACAAGCCTGTGCGCAGTCTGTTTACACAACATCCATCATCCCTTAGTACGTTCTCTGTATCTTTTGGGAGATGGTATCAACTGGACAGAGAGGGCTTTCTCCCCATGTATATTGAGTCAATCTTTTACTTTGCAACGTAGACCCTAAACGAATACTGGGGGGAATACACAGGCCCTAGGCTTCTTAACTCCTGCTTCTAAATTGGGACTTCAGGGCTTTCTGGGTGAAAGGCAAAGCAAATTCTTTTCAACTGGGGTATTCTGCAATGAGTGGGATCATTATTATTTTGACTTTGTGGTGGAGACAAGCCACAGTGGCGGCAGAGACAGCATCAGCCAATTAAACTCCAACACAACGTTCAAAGGATATGGAAGATAGAATTTAATTATGAAACAGATGACACTGCTCAATCCTAATTGTCATACCAGGATCCAAGTCAAGGACCTGTTAATCACCAGACAGGAGAATGCATAGCAAAGAGCCTTATGTCACCAAGGGCAAAAAGCATCAGGCTCTAATTACACTGCACCTTAACAATCCCAATTAGGAACAAGAACAATAAAAACAGATAGAAACTTCTTCATATTTTCTGTAACGTAAAGTACTGGGAAATGTTAATCCAGTTACTATGATCATAGGCAATTGGATTTCTCTTTCTCAGACTTAATTCTTTCACTAAGAAGTCCTTGGGTGGAACTCTGGAGATTCTTTAATTCTCACAAGTATTTTCAGAGTTACAATTCTTTTTACATAAAAAATTAACCACACTTATTGGTTTAGCCAATAATATCACAGGAACCAGAGACCTATAAAATCTTCCAAATTGGCACCAGCCGTACAGTCGTAAGAGCCAAGCTGCCTTAACAACTTGTTACAAATGCCTAACAGCTCCAGAGAGAAAATATTTTCCTGAGCCTACAGTTCCTCATCTGTTTTGCTTTTCTGCAAACTTCACAAAGATAACAGGCAATATGCCTCATTTCCTATACACCGACCTATTCTGGCCAAACATTTAATTTACAACCAGGATGGTGACCAGAAGTGGCGAGCAAGAAGTCTGTTACACAGCACAGAAAAATGCAGGACATGGAGTCAAAAGACTTGCCTTACCCCTTCTTCCTTTCTCACTGAGTAAGTCCTTTAACCCTCATTAGACTCAATTTCTGGAGATAGGGCGGAGCTCACAGACTGTTGTGTAGATTAAGGAAGATGACGTGGTTAGAGCAAGTTGGTACTTGGAAATGCCATGTGATTGTTAGCACTACATGAGATTGGAGCTGTGGCATCAGAATGGGAAAAGAACTAACCTTCACTGAACATCTGCTAAGGGTCTGTCATTATGCTAGGTGCTTTTGTATTTTTATACCCTGTAAGAGGTGTAATTTTCTCCACATTATGGGCAAGGAAACAAATCATGAAGAGATTAAATAACATGCCTAAGATCACACAACTTTGTTATTGGCAAAGTTGGAATGGGAATCTAGGTATGGCTAACCCTGGGATCATACTTTTTGCCATTCCTCCAACTTTGGAATCAAGGTGATGCAGCTTCCTTCTTTAGCTGATTCAACTCCTGAGTCCTGGCACAGAGGATCTGTGGTCACCGGAATTATGAGCCCCTAAAGATGTCCACGTTGCAATCCCCACAACCTGTGAATATGTTGCCTTATGTGGCAGGGAGACATTACAGATGTGATGAGTTAAGGATCTTGAGATAGGGAGATTATTTGGGTGGACCCAATGTAATCACAAGGGTCCTTATAAGAGGAAGGTACGAAGGAGATGTGACAGTGAGACACAAGTCAGGAAGAAAGACAAAGAGCTTTGAAGATGCTACACTGCTGACTTTCAAGATGGAGGAAGGGGCCACGAGCCAAGGAATGCAGGTGACCTCTAGAAGTTGGAAAAGGCAAGGAAACAAATCCTCCTTTGGAGTCTCCAAAAGGGATACAGCCCTCCTGACATGATGATTTTAGCCCAGTGAAACTTCTGACCTATGAAACTGTATTATCATAAATTTGTATTGTTTCAGGCCACTGAGTTGCGGTAATTTGCTACAGCAGCCATAGGCAACCAATACAAGATCCTTGTCTTTTCTGGGCCTCTCAAGCTTTGCTCGTCCAGGTGGAGGCTGGCTCAGCTAGAGTCCCTTGACCTAGGAGGTAGATGGATCACAGAGTCTGGGCAGTTGACAGGCAAGGAGTGTCTGAGAAGCACAACCACATCTTGCGGATGCGACGGGATCTAGCCTTGCTTTTCTAGAGAAATAAAGTAGGAGTTGGAGGCCACAGAGATGTGAATTCTGGAGGAAGCCTTGGCCTGTGAGGTTTAGTAGGAGGTAAAAGAACTAGCGTGTTCACCTCTGATGCACTGCCAGGGAGGTGAGGAGGTCTATGTTCCAGAACCATGGGAAAGAGTGGGAAAATGTTTCTGTCCCAGAATATACAGAATAGTGACCTCTAAAAATTGTAAAGCATATAACTCCTAAATATGTATATTTATTTACTAATTATACCCATGTACTTCTGTACTAATATACAGTATATGTTATTAAGTGAACAAACAATATAAATTGAAAGTATATGTGGCACAAATAATTAATATGGAAGTTCCAGTATTTTCTTCCCAAACTCCAATAGATTATCTTCCACATTCACTGTGGAGTGGTGTAAGGGCATGAAGGAGAGTCGGGAAAATGTGATTTGATGGGTGGAGGGTGCCTCCTCTTCATATTTCCCTTTCCTTGTCTTTTGCCCGATTTAGTTTAAGAAACAGGGTGAAGCAGGCAAGGGTGAGAAGAAACCTCCGCTCTTTTCTCTCCTCACTCTCATGACGTGGTAGAGAGGTCGTGAACTTAGATGGTTGAGGAGCCCTTCTATACGGGAAGCGTGCCTGCCCCTAGCCTTCCGTGCTGGGAGAAGAGGCAGTTTCCAGGGAGGAGGCATTTTCAGGCTTTGAGATTATGTGGTTTGAACAGACTCACCATTTTCTTATGAAAGTCAAGAGATCATATTTCTTCACGTGTGATTCTGAGAAGCATAAAATACTGCAAAATCCTTAATTAGTTTTACAGAGTGATTTTGACAGCCTAATGCTAAGGACTGCCGGATTTCCCTGTCCTCATCTTTCTTCTTCAAGAGACTAATTTTCCACAACATATTTGTGGTCCTAAACAATTTCTGAAAATAACAAAGATAATGGGTTTATGTCTCTAGTTTGTAAAAGCATTTCACCAGTTCGAGAGGAGGATGAACCAATTGTTTTCCTACCACCAACCCCGCTGTGGGGAGAAGTGGGTCAAGGCAGTGGGCACACTCTGGGAAGATGCGAAAAGGGACCAAAATAGGAGACCTGGGCTCTGGTCACAGCCTTCCCCTCCCTTGCTGTGTGAGCACAGGCAAGTTGCACAACCTCTCTCTGCCTTGCTTTCTTTTTCCAAGAAGGGAAGCATCTGATTAGAAGAGATGGTCACTCATAGCCCATCCTAAATATACACACTATTTGTATACCTTCTTTATGAGATACCAGCAGCATGTATTTTTCTGTGAAATGAGAACATTTCTTCTCAAACTCTCATATCTAATGGGCTACCCAATTATATCTAAGCTGGGAAGTGTTAGACTTTATTTGAGGACAAACTGCACTGTAGTATGGTAAAGGATTAGGGCAGCACTCAGTACTCTACATCTCCGTGCTAATTATATCCGGAGTATGGTGAACGGAGTCAGTACTTGGGATGTGAATCCTGGTCCATCTACTTTTGAGATATGCAACTTTAGGAAAGCTATCTAACCTCTGTACTAATCAGGTTCCTAATTCACAACACGGAGGAAATCATACCCACCACGCAGTCTCATGATGAACATTTGAATATGTAACATAGTTGGTTAGTGTATGTTGAGAATGGGCTCTCATGTTGTATTGATAACAATAATAATATCATCAAGCCCAAAGGATGCATTACTTACACCCTCCACCACTCTAAGGGATGATGTGAGCCCTCTGTGTTTGTTTTATGCAGTCTCTCCCATAAACACAAAGCCCAGAATCATTTATGCACCAAAACAGAGCAGTGAGAACAGAAATCAAGCCACATAAAGACATGATGACCAGAAAATCATTCACTGGACACCTCCCTAAAACAGGATTTCATAACCTTAACACTACTGACTTTTGGGCCAGATAATTCTTTGTTGTGGGGGCCTATTTCCCTCTACCTCTAGCTGCCCATGTGACTCTAGATAAGTTACTCAACCTCTCAAAGTTTCACTGCTCTCATTTGTGAAATGAGGATAATAACTATACATGTCTAACAGGTCATTGCAAGGACGAGATGAGATAATGTCGTGATGTTGGGCCCACAGAAGCAATTAGTAAATGCTGGTAATTGTTCTTTCATTATTATTTCTCCCCACTACTACCACCACATTATCATCATCATTGACAGTTCCTTCTCTATGCAGCGCTACAATATTTCTCAACAAGAGAGTATAGCTTTAAAAAATAATTATTTAGGAAAATTTTTAACTCCTTTATAGAATTTCAAACTTCAGCCTTCTAAATGAAAGGCTCATCAAACTATCCATCCTTTTTTCTTTTGACTCATTCATTCATTAGTAATCACTATATTGGACACAGTTAAATATGCATTTCATCCAGAGATGCCCACAGGGAACCCACTGCAACATACACCACCAAAACCAAAATGTAATGTAATGGAAATTAACGAAAGACAAATCATTCCATAGCACGCTAATTAGTTTTTTAAGAATTAAATCACTGAGAGCTGCACATTCTACAAATAATTACAAAAAAGAATAAAATAAGAATCTCATTAAACTATTTAAACAAAGTACTGGATTTATAAAACTCCTAAGTTCCACATTAGAGAGCACAAGTATGTTTCCCAGAAGGAGGGATAATGTCACAAAGCTTCCGTTTTTCTGAAATCCTAATTTTATTAGCGGCAAAGTAATTAATTTTTGTGACAACAAATTCTTCAAGGAGAAATAAATACGAAGTCAGAGCAATGTGAGCAAAGTAGTTAAAGAAAGGGAGATGAAAATACATCAAGGAAGCCTTAAGAGCAATTTTTATCCCACACTGTGAAACTATGTCTTTAAAATCTGGCTCATTTTCAAAAGGGCTTCTATACCAATCTCAACTACTCAAAAGATAAAGATGGTATCAATGAGCTTGCAGAAAAGTCAGCTGGGAAAGAAAATGGGGGATTTTTTTCAGGTACTGTAAGACATTGTATAGATTAAGTGAGTGAAGAGATTGCTAAAAAAAAAGCTGCATCTGTGTGTGTGTTTGTGTGTGGGGGTGGGTGAGAGAGAGACAGAGAGAGAGGGAGAGTTGAAGGTGTTGCACAAGGACAAAAGACTTCACCAGCTCAAAAAATAAGGACTTTGCAAGACAATGTAGGCTTTCAAATATCTAATGATCATGGCATTAATCAGGATAGTGCACAAAACACTGAAAACCTAAATTTATATTAGATTGGCTTAATTTTATTTTTGCCATGTGCTATTAATGAAGAGAGGCTATGTGGACTTAGATAGACTTTGATTTAGGTTATAAAACCATCATCAACCAACTACTTGTTCCACCTTAAGTAAGTTTCTTGACTTCTCTGCATCTCAATTTTCTCATCTGTACAATGAATCTGAAGATTTGTATATTTACATCTTATAAATATTGAGAAGATTAAGTGAGATAAAGTGTACTGAAGTCTTAGCATTGAACTTGGCACCCAAGAAATGATTCTTATTGTTCTGATATCTGAGCCATCAAAAGAAAACACTTTCATGTTAAGCCCATTTTAATATACTCTTTTGGAATTTTTTTTAATTAAAAAAGTTTCTGTAGCGTTATCCCACATAAAATAAAAATACGTAAAGTTAGATATGTATGACAAATAGAAAAATAAGGGACTTCACATACTTTTATCTAGTTCGCTCTCTCTGATTTACGTGCAGGGCTAACTTTTACCTCCATAACAATCACTTTTACAAGATGGCAGGATTACATTCTTAGAGTAGGGAAAAGTCAGTTTTAAAGAATGTTCACTTGATATCAGAGTTTGGTCATTGTAGATCATATACTAAAAGCCATATATTTCAAATATTAAAACATCCCCAGAAGTAGTGAATATTCCTATCCAAAAAAATGTTATTTGGGTCATTTTAGGATTTATGTCTCTTGTAAGGAGTTTTACAGAAAATCTGGTTTGGGAGGTCTTTCCTATTCTTAAAAGACAATGGGAAAGGCATTTCATAGCTTCATTGAAAATGCTAACGGGGTGCTGGCCCCGTGGCCAAGTGGTTAAGTTCGTGCACTCCACTGCAGCGGCCCAGGGTTTAGCAGGTTCGGATCCTGGGCACGGACATGACACCACTCATCAGGCCACATTGGGGCGGTGTCCCACATGCCACAAGTAGAGGGGCCTGCAACTAGGATGGACAACTATGTATCGGGGAGGGGGGATTTGGGGAGATAAAGTAGAAAAAAAAAAAGATTGGCAACAGTTGTTAGCTCAGGTGCCAATCTTTTTTTTAAAAAAAGAAAATACTAATAGGTAAAAGAAAGGCAAACACATATTCTGAGAGCTTACTATCTAAGGAGCAAGCATCTTTGATGGTTTTGCAAACGGTTTCTCAAATAATCCATACAAAAAGTCTAGCAGTTATGATCCCTACTTCCTATAGATGAAAAAGATTGAAGTTTAAAGAACTTGAGGAAATGTCTCAAAGACTCATAACTAGTAATGACCAGGTTGAGAGTTTGACAGTTTCTTGTATAATACACTACACTGCAAGCTTTTCCTGCCACTTCATGCTGCCTTTCCTTCACAATCCTCCCGCCAACACCTCAAACATTCATATTGATTAGCTCATTAATGTCTCTTAATATGTTAATTCATGCTTTTCATAAGCGAGATAGCATTTATTCTATTTTATAGATGAACAAATGCTACATAAAAGAAATCAAGTGCAAGATGGCACATAGTCATCAAGTTCCATCATGACTCTCAGTAGAGTTTTCTTATTCCTCCCAATTCCTTCCACAAGGCATCAATCTTTGATGACAGCCTTCTCTCAGGTGGAGAGAGATAACCACACTTAAATGTTTAATAAGACATTTAATGAAGTATTTAACAAAGGTCAATAAAAATATTATCAAAAGGTAAAATCTTCATCAATGAGATTAATTTTCTAAAAATCTAGAGGACTGTTTCCACTTAATCACAAGATTCTGTACCTTGGAGATGTTATGCACTAATTCTTTCAGAATAGAATTAAAGTTGATTTCAGATGACCTAAATGTATGTGAGACGGGTGCAAGACCAGTGATAGGTCTCTGATTTTGGCCTACACAATTGCACTATATATAAGGAAAAGAACTATTGATTCAATCCATCCAATCAGAAGTGTGTACTTTCTAAAGGGTTCTGGCAGTGGGCTGGCGTGCTTGACTAGTGAGTGAGGAGTGACTGGAGACAAACCGAGTTGCTGCAGTTGACAAAGGACTTCGTTACTGGGCAGCCGGGCTGTGCTTGCATAATGAACCACCAGGACATCTATAAAATTGCATTCTGTTCAAGAGATTCGATTTGCATGACAAACTACACGGTTGCCATTTAAATGTCTCCCCCTTGCACACCCTGTGCTCAGGACAGGGTGAGAATTCAGGCTAGGCAGCATAAGATCTTAGTCAAAGGCTAAGGAAAGAAAAAAGTCCAGAAGATTTGAAGGATGATATCCTACAGAAAAAGATCCCATCAGTTCTTAAACCGGATCAAGCACGTTCCTCCCTTCAGTTCATACCCCTGCTGCTCCCACTTCCTGGTACCCTACACTCATCTCGATCTCCTCAGCCCATTTTTTTTCTTGGCTTCCTTCAGCTTGGAGAATAAAATATCAGTGCTTCAAAGAGGACTTCATGTCTCTTCAATAAATGGTGTTGGGAAAACTGGACAGCCACATGCAAAAGAATGAAAGTAGACCATTATCTTATACCATACACAAAAATTAACTCAAAACGGATTAAAGACTTGAATGTAAGACCTGAAACCATAAAATTCCTAGAAGAATATAAAGGCAGTACACTCTTTGACATCAGTCTTACCAGTATCTTTTTGAATACCATGTCTACTCAGGCAAGGGAAACAAAAGAAAAAATAAAAAAATGGGACTATATCAGACTAAAAAAGCTCCTGCACAGCAAAGGAAACCATGAACAAAATGAAAAGACAACCCACCAACTGGGAGAAAATATTTGCAAATCACATATCCGAGAAGGGGTTAATTTCCAAAATATGTAAAGAAGTAACACAACTCAACAACAAAAAGACAAACAACCTGATCAAAAAATGGGCAGAGGATATTAACAGACATTTTTCTAAAGAAGATATACAGATGACCAACAGGCACATGAAAAGATGTTCAACGTCACTAATTATTAGGGGAATGCAAATCAAAACTACAATGAGATATCATCTTACACCTGTCAGAATGGCTATGATTAACAAGATAAGAAATAACAAATGTTGGAGAGGATGTGGAGAAAAGGGAACCCTCATACACTGCTGGTGGGAATGCAAACTGGTGCATCCACTATGGAAAGCAGTATGGATATTTCTCTCAGAAAATTAAAAATAGACATACCATATGATCCAGCTATCCCACTACTGGGTGCTTATCCAAAGAACATGAAATCAACAATATAAAGAGATTTATGTATCCCTATGTTCACTGCAGCATTATTCACAATAGCCAAGATCTAGAAACAACCCAAGTGCCCATTGACTGATGAATGGATAATGAAGATGTGGTATACACACACACACACACATACGCACACACACAATGGAATACTACTCAGCCATAAAAAAGACAAAATTGTCCCATTGGTAACAACATCGATGGACCTTGAGGGTATTACGTTAAGTGAAATAAGCCAGACAGGCAAAGACAAACACTGTATGATTTCACTCATATGTGGAAGATAAACAAACACATGGATAAGGAGAACAGATTAGTGGTTACCAGAGGGGAAGGAGGTGGGTGGGAGGGTCAAAGGGGTAAAGGGGCACGTATGTATAGTGATGGATAAAAACTAGACTATTGGGGGTGAGTACGATGCAGTTTATACAGAAATTGATATATAATAATGTACACCTGAAATTACACAGTGTTATAAACCAATATGACCTCAATAAAATAATAACAAAAGGAGGACTTTCATGACTTCCCTATCAGACTGTTTGTTCACCTAGTTATTCTCTATCATTCCACCCATGTCTTTCTCCTTCATAGCGCATATTACAGTTCTCAAATAACGTATCTATTTATTGAATTATTTATTTGCTTACCCTTTTTTCCTTTCTCTACTACACTGTAAGCTTCTCAAGGGCTGACAGCATGTCTATGTTATTCACCAATGTATACTTATCATCTAGCTCAGTACCCAGCACTTAGCAAGCTTCATAATGAAATGAATGAACAGATGAGCCAATAAATGAAGGAATGGAGGATTTGGCCACCCTCACTTTAATCAGCTACATTAACTCTGTGAGATAATATGAGATTCAGCAAGTGTGGTGGAATGTGTCTATGAAGTTAAAATATTCTAAACACTCAGATGGATTTAGCATATCTGTTGGAGTTGGTCCTGCTTCCTGAGTTCTCACATGAAAAAAATCAGTGTTTGCTTTGATTTTGGCAATATAGACAATACTGTCTCATTAAATCAAAAAAGAAAAAAGAACTAGTTAGTAGGTAGAACCTTTGATACTAGGTCCACACCCAGGCAAGACCCTTTGGTGCTCTCCACTAGGGATGATTTGCCATAGAAAAGATAAAGAACTGCTTTTATTTGTGGGAGCTTACAAAGGAAGAATAATGTTTTTGCTCTGATTTAATTAGATTTATCAGACTAAACTACGCAAAAAGAGAGGGAGAGATTTAAGGCAATTTTGGCATATATCTGTGTTTTCCATTTAAGACTTAAGTACTACAGTTATGCGTGGAAACTAACAGGGGAACTACAACTTTTTAATGAGATATTTAACTGGCTTTCTACGTCATCGTGTGGACTCTGGGCGGAGAGTGACCTCTTGGAGTAAACAGATCCTAATGCTTGATAAATAGAGCTTAGGCAGTAATTTGAACTTTAACAAAAATACTTTCTTTCTTAATTTGTTCATTCATTTGCTCAATAAGTACTTCCTGAATGCTCACTATGTCCCAGGCATCGTACAAGGTGCTGGGGACCCAACAGGGAACAAGATATAACAGGTGTTCTCCCTCATGGAGCTTGGAATCAGTCAGTGGGAAACACACAATATACAAGCAAACAAACAAGTAAAGATTGTGTCCGGATGAGAAGTTCCACGAAGGAGATGAAGTGAGGTGATGTGATGGAGTGCCTGAGAGAGCTCCTTTGAGCTGAGACATGGATGACATGAAGAAGGCAGTTCTATGTTGAGCCATGTTAAATGGGAAGGGAGTTCCAGAGACAGAGAATAGCAAGAGCAAAGGTGTTCTAGTGAGAAAAGGTGTTCTAGTGTCATAGGTGCTAAAAGGTGTTACAGTGAGGAAAGATTTGGTATATTTGGTGTATTAGGGTTCTCCAGAGGAACATAACCTATAGGATGTCTGTCTGTCTGTCTATCCATCTATCTATCTATCTATCTATCTATCTATCATCTATCTATTTATACTGATTTTAAGAAATTGGCTCACACAATTGTGGAAGCTTGGGGAGTCCAAAATATGATAGGGTTGGCTAGTGGGCTGGAGACTCGGGGAAGAGATGTGGTTCAAGTTCACAGGCCATCTGCTGGCAGAATTCCTTCTTGCTGGAGGTGGGTTGGGGCGGGGAGGTGTTAGTCTTTGTTTTCTTAAGGCCTTCAACTGGATGGATGAGGCCCACCCACATTATGGAGGGTAATCTGCTTTACCAAAAGCCCACCAATTTTAAAGTCGCCTTCATAGAATCATGCAGAGTAATGCTTGACCAGCTATCTGGGCACTGTGGCCCAGGCAAGTTCACACATAAAACTAACCATCACATTTGGGAAAGAAAAAGAAGTTAAATGTGACTGAAGTGTACTGTACAAGAAAGGGGTGGTAGGAAATGAGGGCAGGTAAGTGTAGTGGGAACCACTGAAGCTTCTGAAGCAGTGTGAATAACATGTTCTCATTTAAATTTGACCAATGAATCTTTCTGTGTGTAAAGCCTGGATTTCACAGGACCAGGAGGGAGAAATTAGGGAGAAAAGTTTGGCGGTTTCTGAAGTAATTTGGGCACAAGCAAGTGGGGGTTGAGACTTAGGTTCTGATAGTGGAGAGAGAGGAGAGGAGGAGGAGGATTCTGGGTACATCTGGGAAGCAGATATGACCGGATGCTGATGGACTGAATGTGGGGCTAACACAAGGGGGGCCCAGTGCTAACTCCTGGGCCTTGGGCAAGATGGGGAAGAGTGGGAGGCACATATTTAGGAATTTTCTATCAAAATAAATAGGAGTAGGTATATTATCTTTAAAACCTACAAAACCCCGTGCTTTCTCATACTTACATTTATACCACTAAAATAGGTTCTTTGTTAAATGGATGAAATTGCAGCGCATTTGGAATTACCTACCCATGTTTTACTTTAATTAACTATAAATCTTTAAGACATGTGAGGTAAACCTCTTTCAGGTACAGTTTTCTTTTAGCTATAATTTTAAATATAACAATTTGGTATTGTGTACTTTTTTTGTTTTTGTGAATTTCTCTGCTTGCTCGTAAAATGTCTAATCGCATCATTGGATAATATATTATAATCAAGCTTAAAATAGTAATGGTTACAAAAAGATATTGTAGGTATTATTTCCAATTAGTATTTCTACGATTATAAATGCTCTGCAATTTCAAATGTATTAAAATAATAATGACATTATTTAGTAATTTAGTCATTAAAATGAATTAAAATGAACTTAAAATACTATAAGGACAATAGAAAAACAAATGCCATCTCTACTTAAGCAAACAAACTTCCAAATGCCTAATTCCTGTATCGTCTATACCTACACTCAATTTATGTCTGTATTTAAGCTAAATATATCTCAAAGTTTTTTCTGCTCTCAAAAACTGGTTTAAATTTTTGAGGAGTGATTAGATCTATCCAAATAGCAGAACAAGAAGCCGTGGCCGAAATCCAAAGTTAATTAAAATATTAGCTAAATAAAGGCAAAAGTGGGCTTGGGACTCAGATTTCTTTACTCGCTGCTGGGAACCCGGTACTGTAACCTGTGCGTACCCTGGCTGGGCCGAGCAAGGTTCAACCTCCACATCACTTACTCTTTACTTGTTACCTTCCCACCTAAATATTCAGCCTGTTGAGGTGAGGGAGGGTGTCTTGTTGATCATGACATCCCAGTGTCTGGCGTGCTGTCTGGGCCAGGAATTTATTAAGGTGCACAGTTAACAGTCCTCAAAGAACTGAATCATTAATTCACTAGTAAGTATTCAGCTATTTATTTTGAAACACTCTAGATCCAGCTTTTCAAACTGTGGATTGTGATCCATTAGTCCGTCAGGAAATCAATTTAGTTAAGTCTGATGAGAATTTTAAAATAGTTAAATGGAATAGAATATAATAGCACAGACAGCTTTGCATATAGAAAGGTTCATTTTTTTTTTGGTGAAACTTTTGTGTAATTTATAAAGATATATGAATGCATGGATTCGGTTGTGATAGAAAATGTATTTCTTACTGTGTGTGGTTTGCAATCAAAAGTTGAAAAGTTGGTCTAGATTTTAAAGTTAAAGTGACTGTGGGTTTTTAAGAAAAAGATCCAAATTTATGAAAATTATACCTAATAATAAGAGACAGACAGGAACTATATGGGAATATTGAGGCCATATTGACCATTCAACATACTTACTTAAGAATAAACAAATCCCATTTCATTTAACAAGTATATATTGTGTGCTTCCAAATACTCTTCACTAAGTACCGTGAGGAATATAAAAATATATGATATAAGGTCTCTCTGCTCACAGAGCATAAGTGCACCCGCAGAGAAGAGCTATATATATCTAGCTACAGCCTCGCAATCAGGAAAAGGTTATGGAAATCTTTTCTTCCTCTTCTCTGCCACTTATGGACACTTACATCCAAACTTCATAACTCAGGATCTTAGTATTACAGTTAAAATAAATTATAAGTTAATCAGCATTTGTGGGCTAGCCCAGGAATCAAAGTCCCATTTAATATTTGGTTCTCATGGACCAATGACTTCCAAATGAACTTTTGGTAAAAAACCCGTTTCTTAATTGGATGTTGCTTGTATAGTTTTTTTTTGCGGCAATATTACCCGTTTTATTAGCAGGAGTTGGCAGACTTTTCCTTTTAAGGGCCAGATAGTAAAGATTTAAGGCTTTGTAAGCCATACACAGTCTCTGCTGCAACTACTCAACTCTGCTCCTGTAGTGTGAAAGCAGCCACAGACAAGACACCAATGATTTCTTCCAACACAACTTTATTTATGGGCACTGAAATTTGAATTTTATATAATTTTCATAAAATACTATTCTTCTTTTGATTTTTTTCAACCATTTGAAAATGGGAAAACCATTCTTAGCTTGCAGGCCATACAAAAACAGGCAGTGGCCGGATTCGGCCTGAGCCGTAGATTGCTAACCCCTGTATTACAGCAGCAATGTCTTTCTTCCCCAGGAGACTTACTGTAATGGTTTTGTGCAACCGAATCAACAATATGAGCGTTAGATTGCAAACAAGCTCCTTAAGTCCAGAGACTGGCTCGTTTATTTATTTTTTTAAACCCCAAGACTTTGAAAAAATGTCAGACCTTAGTTCTAAAAATGTATTGCATGTTTGCATAAATGAATGATTTAAATAATATAGTGGACTATCGGGTAGAACTTATAAACGTGTAAGATTCCTTTACACTTCTGGTGTAGGAGGGCACAGGTTTCGAAAAAAATCAAAAAGTCTACCTCTCACTTTACAATGTAAACATGTTTTACGGTATAGTCATTGTCAGGAAAAATAGCTTTTATGTCATCTGTCTCCTGGTTCCCATGTGTAGCTTCTTTTTCCACTGTCAAATTGGATGATCCAGGTTTGATTTTATGAAGGGAGCTGGCTGGTTTCCTTATGTGTGTGGGTGCACACGCACGCGTGTGTCTGGGAGGAGTCGTTTTTAATTGCAAAGAATAATAATCAATAATAAAAAATTAATAATAATCAAATAATAATGCTAATTAAAATGGCCAAGATTTATCGAGTACTTATTGTGAGCTAAGAACTGTGTGATGGCCTTACAACATATCTCATTTAATCCTCACAATAGTTTAAAGAGGTAGGACGTTGAGGGAAAGTGATCGTGATTGAGAGATTTACTCAAGGACACGCAGCTGTTGAGACTCCAGATAAGAGTCTGGCTCCTAAACTTAATCACCACCCTGGATCTGCTTATATGTGGCAATGCTCTTTAGTTTAGAAATGGAAACATTAAACTCACAGTATTGGAATGAGTAAGGAGTCTTCTGCACACCATCCACAGAATTCTCAATTTACCTAACTTTATTAGAGTTAAAGCCTATTGGGCTACATCTTCAAAGTGTTGATTTGCTCCAATCAGCATTATTTTGACACGGTAGAACTGAATTGGCCCCATGCTATTTGGTTTCACATTTTCTATTTCCTAAATATTGTTGGTCTCCCCAAACCTATCACTTTCACTGCATTCTTTTTTTGGGTGTGTGAGGAAAATTGACCCTGAGCTAACATCTGTTGCCAATCTTTCTCTTTTTTTCTCCCCAAAGCCCCCTAGTACATAGTGGTATTCTCAGTTGTGAGTTCTTCTAGTTGCTCCATGTGGAACGCCACCTCAGCGTGGCTTGATGAGCGGTGCTAGGTCCATGTCCAGGATCCAGACCAGCGAAGCCAGGGCCACTGAAGCAGAGCGTGCAAACTGAACTGCTTGGCCACGGGGCCGCCCCTCACTGCATTCTTAAAGGCATGTTTTTACTAACAGAAAATTAAACGTTTTAAATTATTTCAGGGATCCAGTGTAGGAACTATATTGAAGGATGGGTTGAATAATATTCATAGTCACAGCAGTTTATTATAGTTCAATAATGTAGTATCTAATTCTATGTGATATTGTATTTAAAAGATTTAAAAATTCATTAAATATTTTCAAGCAAAAACTAAAGTATCATATAAAGCATCACTAACTAGTTGATTGGTGCTTACTAAAGGACTTTTCTTGTAATTATAGTTAAAATATATTAAAGTTAATGATAGACATCATTCAAAAGAATATTTAGAGAGAATTATAGCAGAAAAGCATTTACAGCTCTCATTTTTGCCACTTTATCCCAAATTGGGTAAGATATCTCCTCAGTAGCAGGACTATAATTTCAATTGCAGCAACTAGATAAAAGACAATTAAATCTAATCATGCATATGTGTGACTTGACCCATTTCTATTGGATTTCAGG
The DNA here is from genome assembly GCF_041296265.1 of Equus caballus. NCBI lineage: Eukaryota > Metazoa > Chordata > Mammalia > Perissodactyla > Equidae > Equus > Equus caballus. The sequence continues at coordinate 47,724,494 of NC_091704.1, forward strand.
AATGAGCTAATATGAATTGCACTGCTTTTTCCATCAAAGCTTCAAGCTTTTTGAAGCTAGACATTTTGAAAGTAGCAAGAGGAAAGTCATAGCATAAAATCATTCAAAGTTGGCAGTTCATATGAGCTTCCAAAACTTTACTAGGATATGCTCACATTTTTCATTAATTTCAGGTCAAGATTTATCTGCAGTCAGTAAATAAAGGCTTACAGAAATGTAGTTCCATTGCCAAACGCCTTAGCTTCAAATGTGATTTTCTCCCAATGTGATTTCTTTTAGATACAACACAGTTTCTTTCTGATCCTGAGCATATGGGCCTATGCTAATAGGAAATGGTGTCTTAGAAAGGTTATTTTTGTTTTCTGTGGGGAGCAGTCATCCTTTGACCTATATGCAATATGTGACACAGATCTGATTGTGCAACAGCCATTAGCCTCATCCGAAATCCCTAGTTGGAGGTCAGAACTCAGGTCAGAGACCATTACTCTTGGGTGTCAGAGCTAAACTTAATTAGTGCCTTTTAAAAAATATATGGATGATATTTTGTTCCCCTTAGGATGTATGAAAATGGCCTGCAGAATTAAATTTGGAAAATGTTAGAAACAAGAATGGTTTAGTTGTTTGACATGGTCCTATGACCTCTTTCGAAATCACCAGCACTGCCGAGCGTGTTTGGTTTTTCTCCAGCCTGCTGTCTAGGTTTTTTTTTTAAGGCACAGATTCCTTCTGTGCACCTTTCTGGTCCTGAAGTCACCCTCTGGTAAGCCATAGTCCTTTGAAGATGGGCCCTCCTCACCTCATGCTGTTCCAGAACCCAGGAAATGCCATAGGGGTAGAGAGTTACAAAGAGAAGGGTTTGGACTCACGATTATGAGGAACAGTGGTGGTTTCTATGGTGCCAGTGGGCAGAGGAGGGAACTCTTCTTGTGAGCTGGTGCTGAAATGTTTAGCAATCATTTTCCAATGAGAATTGGCAGTTGCCTGCCAGGACAACATAGCAGGGATGTTATGTCAGCACGGGTATCAGAGAACGAGGGAGGTTTCTGAAGGAAGTAATTGGCAAATAAAGGCTGGGTAAAATACAAGGCCCTAGGGAGGGCGGGAGGAAGAGGGCAAGGTCCTATCCGGCAGATAGCTTTAAAAGAAATTTTTAACCAACATTATTTAATAGCCTTTTGGAAAGCAGATCTCCCTTTCCCAGAGGCATCTGCCAACCGACAGTACAACAGGAAAAGAGGAAACTACTTCTGAAAGGCTTTTAAAAAAGACTTTTAGGGGCTGTTAAAAAGACATACCATCCCATTCTGCGTAAACCTGTTTAAGCAGCAGTTTACTGCTCAGGCTGGGCCTCCTTTGCTCAACAGTCTGCTGTTTTCCCTTACCCACCAACCTGACGCCCACTCTCCAGAGCCCTTCACCCAAGAGCTAAGCAGCACCATTGTCTTCCAGCTGAGCTCTGCACAGGATGGCGAAACAAACAGCTATTCCCTTGTGTGGGGTCTGGAGATGTGCTTTTAATGGTAACTCTTTCATCCTTACAGTAAAATGTACGCTGCCCCACCTCTGAATGTCTGCGACTTGTCCTGCTCGGGAGACTTTCTGATGGGTATATTGCAGCCTTTGCTCTATGCTCTCATTGTTTGGGTTCTAATGTCCTTTCCCATCACCCATTATTCAGCCAGTGAAGCAGCTTGCATCTGTGTTTTCAGATTTGAGGAAAATGCATTCCAAGTGCCCACTCTCAGTCCTTTTTGAGAATTTGCCTGGAGATGTAAAGTTCTCAGTGAAGGAAAAAGGACTTATATTCATCATTGTGTCTGCTGTAACTAGCATATCGTAGGTAAGCAATCAATACTCACTGAACATAAGAATGAATGAATGAATGAATGAGTGAATATGAATGAATAAATGACTGTAGGAAGAATAGGAGTTGGGTATAGCAAAGGGAGGTTTTCAGGGGCACATAGTTGGGATGGAAAAACAGCTTCAACCAGCTGGTAGCCTTGATTTCTAGAATTGTAACTCATTTCCCCCATTTTTTTTATATGCAAATACTTTATTTGGGAGTGTTTTCCCAGAGAGCAGAATTTTGGGGCAGCAAAGCGAGAGAGGAGGACCAATACAAGAAAGTGTTATCAAGTTGGCCACCACTTCAGGGGATCATCCTAGAAACCCTATGAAATGCATCTCAGGATCATGTTTTCAGGGAAGAAAGGGAGAAACACTTATCCATAGGCTCCCACGCCCCATATATCCAAGGTTCACCTCCAGGGACAAATAGTCTGCATTTCAGGGTTGTATATGATTTAGCATGGAACAAGTTCCTGCAGTGTCTCACTCTGTGGCATCAACAGAGAAGCCCCAGGGTGGAAGGCAGGGTGTGCCTGGCACAGGACTGATGCAAAGCCCCGTGAGGTTGCACAGGCAGGAAGCGGGTGAGAACCTGTGCAGAACTGGTCAGCATGGCAGTGGCTGGAAAGAGATACAGGGGAGGCTGAGGCGATCTGAAATGGTGCATGAGCGGCATCAGATGCAGTCCCCCAAATACTAATATACTACATGTAGCCACTCATTGTTTTTGGGAAAAAAACGATAAAACCGCTTAAATCTGAATTTATAAGTTGAAAACTAGAATGTTAAGTATTGTGTTGAGTAATGTAAATTGAGTATAGTGTTAGTCAAGCATATTATAGAGTTAGAGAAACAGAGAATTAGACTCATCTGGCTCTGTGTGTGTCTGTGCGTCTTATTTTGGATCAAAGTATTGTTTTCAGGAGACCTTAAAATGGGAAACCTGCCAAGAGCAATCTACAGGTCTGACGTTTTCTCCCCTCATATTAGCAGAAAACTGTGCACAGAAATTAGCTTGGGCTTGGTGCAGAACTACCGGGACTAGATCTCTGGGAAATCTAATGCCAGCTACAGAAGTGCCCCAACTGATGAATTTAGGGACGAGCTAGCACCTCAGAGCAAAAGCATGTCAGCTGAGCTTGCGGCAGCATGAGCGGTGGGGTATGCACACATTGGCCTTTCATGGAACCTCAAAATTTTACTTGCACACAATTAAAATGATACTGAAAAAAAAGTCTATGTATTTCTTCTACATTAAGTTAATATTTTACTCCAAGTTTAAGTTACGGAAAGTAATGTAATTTCTGGCCAATTGCGAATATTAGCATTAAATGAGACTATCAAATCACTTTAAAATTTTCCAGTGAAATCTTAATACAAAAGCAATTCAATAGCCACAATGCTTCATTTAAAAAGACGTGAAAAAGATCATTTTAATAATCAGAAATTTTATACCATTCCTTTTCTTCTGGAACTTATTTCCATTCAACTTCTCCCACATATTTTAATCTAACGTAATTTTTTCTGCTTCAATGTCTTCTATTGACCACATGTACTTTGCAAAAATTATATATACGAATTGAAATTTGAAATTAACATGTTTTCTGTCTCTAAATAATAAAAAATTTATTCTGAATAGATTTATCACTATGACAGAAAGGATCTTTTGCAAAGTTTTATAGTTATATAATTATATTTATAAACATAAAGGTAAGTTTTATTTGCAAAAGGCTTATGCAAATATATACAGCCCTATGGGAGTGCAAGCATAAGCCAGCTGGCCACCAGTGCCAGGCGATCCAGAGGTGCCCCCTGGGAAGTGGCTGCAAAGATTGGGGCTCCTACTAGTGTGTAAGGTCCTCTCCGGAAGATGCCAGAGAGCTGTGGGAGGCAGAGGGAGGGTTAAAACATGGTGTGGACTGGCTTGCGTTCCGAGAGCATGTCCTAGGCTCCTAGGTCTGTGCCAAACTGGAAGCCTGCCCCTCAGGCTTCCAGCTCCAGGCCAAGCAAATAGGCCTCCTTCACGTTGAAAGACGGGAAAGTTCCGTCAGCCGTCTGTGCAGTGCCCTGGGGATGGTCGCCTGCCAAGAACCATCTCTCGGTCCAGTGGGATCCAGGAATGTAACCTCCCCCCGCCCCCCAGGCAATCAAGGGGTGGTAGCAGAGGTAGGCAGCAGCTGTGAAGACCGAAAATTGGGTGCCAGATGCAAATACTGGGGCAACTGACACGTGTAAAGTCTCCCCTGGGGAGACCCCGGAACGCTGGAGTTGGCAGAAGGAGAGCGCGAAGAAGGTGCGCAACAACTGGAGCGAGGCAGAGAGAGGGCTTAGGGACGGTGCCCACCAGTCTCTGTCCCCAGAGGGCAACCCGACAGCCCCCCTATGTGTGTCAAATCAGATGCCTGCTCTCAGGCGGAAGCTCCAAGACAGTCACAGGAGCCTCTCCCAGAGAAGGTCCTGGAGCCCCTGCACCACTGGGGCCCCGGGCGGTGAGTGTGAGCGCGCTAGCCCTTTAAGAGCGTTTCTCAGCTGCTGCGGTTCCGCGGGTCTCATGGGCGTGAGCCCTGGGGTTTGCAAAGTTAGATGTTTTGCGGGTTCCTCTCTCACGTGCAAGTCTTAAAAGTTGGGGGTGCCCGATGTGGGGAGAAGCTGGGGTTTTGAGTTCCCTCCTGACTGTGGGTTGCTGCACAGGGAGTGGGGTTGATGGCGGGATCGTGTCCCAGCCTCCCCTACCTGCTTCCAAGCGGGCCTTCTCTTCTCTCCTGTTGTCACTTAGCCAGTTTTTAGGGTTTTTTTTTCAGAGAAAGTTGTTCCCTACAGCTGTAGATTCGATGTACTGGTGGGAGAAGGTGAGTTCAGGACCCTCTTACGTCACCATCTTGAACCACGACCTCGTTTCTCCCATTTTACTGGAGGTGTTTTTGGTAGCAGAGCTGTTTTGTGTGTGTGTGCACGTGTGTGTGTGTGCGTTCTCACGCGAGTGCCATGTGTTTCTGATGCCACAGTTGTGATCTCTTGCTTTCCTCCAGTCATTACCACGTGGAGGAGGGCAGGCTGGCAAACGGGTTCGAGTAATATCCACGGGCCAGGGCAACAAAGTGCGGAACAGAATTCGCATCTACCGTTTTGAGTTCATTTTGGCTGCAGTTAGTTCACACCTTTGCAAGCCCAAATGAGGAGCCCAGCTCGGGTTGCAGATTTTCTGGGGAATAGTGCTCAAGAGGCTTTGAGGAAATTCTGAATAGAAGCCACATTTGGCACATTCACTGTGTCAGCCAAAACACGTTTCACTGAGTAGAATTATGGGCATATTGCCCCCAGTGGCACATTACGTTTGTGACATAAAAAATGTGCTTCATTCCAATTAGTGAAATTAAAAAAAAAAAAAGCTTGCAGCATGTCAAAAATACCCAAGTCCCTCAAGTTGATTGAAAATTTGGAAGAAATAATGATAACAGGAGCAGCAATAGAAATACCTAACATTTTAAGGGGGCTTCCTATGTGCCCAGCACTGTGTAGAGCTCTTTTCAACATTATCTTAGTTACTCCTCACAGCACCCTTATGAAGCTGAAACTACTCTCATTCTCATTTTATAGGAAGAAACTGCACTAAATGTCCAACAGGGTCATCTGTCTGACTGGAAAGTTGCACCTACACAGTCAACCTGAGACTCCCTTTGTCATGCAAAAGTAGGGCAGTTTAAGAACTCAGTGGTAAAGATGCCCCCTTTCCTCAAAATTTCACATGTAACTTATCTCCTGATTAAATATGAAGCTTTATGATTCATGGCTCCTTAATTCTGCACCTAAATTTCTAGGCAAAAAGGGACATTTTGGTCAGAGTTAAATGCTTGCCACTCACACTGTGGCAAGGTCAGCTGGAAGGGAATACAAATAAGATTAGGGAAAAAAATGTAAGATTTTAGACTTTATTACAGGATGTTTCGGGAATGTCCTGTTGTGTGCCATACGTCACATCCACATAAATGCATTTGTAAAAAAAAAAAAGCAACCCCAGAACCCTCAGTTTTGCTTAAAATTACCCAGCTAATAGAGGCAGAACTCTGTTGGGTTTTCATTTTATATTTTATAATTATTTCTCATACTGTTTTGACTTGAATTTAGATAAACAGCTGCATTTCAGCTTACTTGCCTTTCAAATAAAACCTAAAAGAAACATATGTTCTTAAAGAAAGATTTGGGGTATAAAGAAAAAAGAAAATTGTTTTGTGATACTATTTTTAAACAACACTTTTTAAAGGTTTCTTAAAGCTCCAGTAGTCAGGACAGTGCTAAAGGCAAAAATGTTGCTTAAGAAACCACTTTAGAATATGCTAGAAAAGTTAAAACTCAAGCCAAGCACTACCCCGCCCCCCGCCCCCCACCAACACACGCACAAGCAAGGAAAGTGCTCACGTGGTATGGTGTCCTTTGAATCTCTTAAGGTTATTTTCTAAATGAGACCAAAATGAAATTATGTTTTCCTTCCAGCTAGTTAAGCCTCAACTCCCCAGATGAAAAAAATGTTTTCTTTTTGGACAGTGATGTATTTCTAGTCAGTCTGTTCCCAAAACAAATACACCAAAAACCCACTTCACGCACAGAGTAAAATAAAAGATAAGAACAAAGGTCATTCAAATGGGTTAGGATCGCTCTAGTTGCCATTTTGCAGGTAACCCTCACTGGATGGAATAGGTGGGGTTTGGTCTTGTTGTCTGTTACCTCTAAAGCTATAGTTTATTAAACTGAATCCCATTGAATCCCTCACTTACATCATACTTGGATTTTTCTCTTAGAGCAATGCTGATGCAAATGACTAAATTGTAGTAGACAGTGTTAATTGACTACTACAGAAAGCATCTGCTTCTCATCTTCTTTCTTCTGATGGAATCCGAGTTTGGTTCAAGTATCTTCCCTCCCTCAAACACACACACACACACACACACACACACACACACACACACACAAGTCAAGGCAAGCTGATTCCAAGAATGGATCTTTAGTCTAAGAAGCCAGTTAGCACATAGGATTTCCCAGCAATTAATAATATATTAAGAATGGTCGTATGACTTGAGCTGCCTTAATCAGACTGAAGGGCACTACCCTTAATCCATTATTGTGAGAGATTTTTCTCTCTCTTCTGCTAGACAAGCATAAGGAAGTATGTAACCCAATTGCCAGTGACAACCATCTTAAAGTCTGAGGGAAATAGCTGGTTGAATGACTTTGATGCTGAAGATGGCAGGATGGAGAAACAGAAAGATCCTGAATTTTGATCACACCACTTATCTGTGGACCCCTTGGAGCCTGCTTTCCTATGGATGGTCTCTTATGTAAAATATGGTTTTATTTATTTCTTAATCCAGTTTGAAATGAGATTTTTCTCTTACCCGTAGCCCAAAGCATCCTAATACAGCCACTGAAAACACTTAGTGAGAAGAATAAGAAATAATCAGATCTTTAGGATGCTGAACATGAATCACTGTAGCTTGCTTTTCTGATCACCTTTCCACTGTTAACAGGCTTACTTATTGGCTTCCCCTTTACCCCCACTAGCTTAATCACTCCTGAAAATCCTTTAATTCTCTACTTAGCATTCTAAAGTTGAGGATGTGAAGTATAGGAGAGGCCTGTCCCTACACAGTTTAGATGACTTGCGTTAATATGAGATGCTACTGATTCAAAGTGTTAATCAAGGGAATGGTGCAGAGGCAGAAAAACAATGTTGGAGATCACTTTTCTCATTTTTCTGAGCCCATAGTTTCTATTCCCTTTTGTTGGAAGTTATAATTTCCCATAGTGGTGAGATAGAATGTAAAAATTTGCCAGAATGTACCATGGTACTCATTCTGATCTAGGAAACTTACTTATGTAAAATAAACTAACTTCTATTCTATTGATTACTAAGTTGAAAATTCTCTATGTACCTTTGACTTCAGGCTGATGGATATCACATTAAGTAGGGGAAGTATAGAGAACATCATCCAAACCTCTCCCACTTCATCTCACAACCTTACAAAACATTTGGCATGCTCAGATAGAGCTGGGCTGAACTGCATATTTCATTGCCAAACAATATTCACGAAGATCCTATTCCACGCATTGATGGCCACTTAAGGAATGGAACAGAACTATATAATCAGTTGAATTGAATTCAATCTATTTTGTACAGCCATGTTCCAGGTTATAACGAGGCATGCAGAATTTAGTATTAGATAGGAATTTAAGAGAAAAATGATTTTGCTCATAAAACATATACATAACAGTGTTCTATAGATTGTTTTGTAGATTCAGTTTGATGTACTACTATGGGTGGATAATAAACCAAAAGATAACCAAAGTTTATCATACTAGCCTACACCAAAGAGAGAAAATATATAGCCACAGCGTTCAACCTGAACACATAAATAAAAACGGTAAACAATTCTATGCCTGAGGGTAGAGTGACCAAAGAAATCTCAACTTTTAGATAAGAAACCATCCCAAACAAAAAACTCAAGTATTGTATTAGGAGACCCACCAGTTTTATGGTCTGTAACCCTGTTTCAAACATTTGGCCAAAGGCACCAAGGTTGTCCTGTGGATATCACCCTTCTGTGGGGTGTACCACTTTGGTCTGGACAGTCTAGGAGGCTGGCACCAACTTTTTTGATCTTAAGCGTATTCCCGCAATGTGTCCAAAGGATATCAGATTACAAGAAAAGAAAACTAACATCCAACATGAATAATGTAAAAGCATATAAATATAGTCCAGAACTTCAAAATGAATACTCTCCATTTCTTCTTTCAACAACCTCTAATGTGTTCTTGTCATTTGTCAAAAACAGTGCTAGGCCTTAGTGGTAAGAGTAAGACCCGAAGGCCTTGTTTTCCAGATGCTTCCAGTGTGACAGGTGAGACCTAGAGAACCAGGTAGTGACTTGCTGAAAGATGTGTTTACAGTTGCATTGAGGCCAAGTAAAGATTGTTACAGGATCATGCAGTGAGAAATCTAAGCCGACAGCAAGATAAGTGAGTGGAGGTCGGAGAAGGTTTCCTGGAGAAATAGATTCTTGACCTTTTCCCTGAAGATCCAATAAGATTTGGCCAGGTGAAGATGAGTGGGGACACCAGAGGTAGGCAATCAGGACGGCTTGTCTGGTGCACGCCTGCTGAATGTTAGTACTGAGTTTGGGTGTCAATAGATTAAACTCTAGATTTAGCAATGGTAGATCCTAATCTATTTCATGACTGAAAGACTCAATCCTGGCAGAACATCCATCTATTTATTAAATAAATTTCTAAAATGGCAGTTTTGAACAGTCATGTTTAATATTAAATACATATTGGAACCAATGTGATGTCAAAGCATGGTGTTACCCATGGCACCCAACACAAGGCCTTGCACAAAAGTGTTCACTAAACATTTATGGAATTGAATTGGAATCCCATTGCCTAAATAGTAAATGTCAGCTAGTCTTGTGTAAAATGATTTCTTGATGAAATGTATTTCTACTGATCAGTAGATGTAAGACTTTATGCTGTATGGATAACTCATTGGGGAATATTGTAGGGGTTAGTGAAAGAAACACCATGAAAAATATTCTGAGGCATACTATAAAAAATACAACTCTCATAAGCTTTTGGTAGTGATGAGAGATGTGATAGTTCTGCCTATTAGCAGGAGGTCATAAGCCAAACCTGGAAATAAATAGAAACTCTACAAATCGTAATGTAACCTGAAACTAAAAGCTAATTTCTGCATTCATGTAAGACGTAAGTATGGGGAGAAGACAAAATATAATCACTTCTGAATGTCCTACTCATTATACTTAATGAATGTACATTAAGCTGGTACTATTGGCCTGTTATTAACAGAGCATGTCTTCTAATGATGCTGTCTTCCTTTGCTTTGTTTTCAAGTTCTGGCTTCATGCTTAGGAAGTCCATTACTATCCCAAGATTATAAATAAATATCGATTTAATTGTTGGTTAGTAAAGTCACAGTTTTATTTTGTACTCTTAAATCTTCCATTCATTTGGGATTTATCTTCTGTAGGGTATGAAGAAAGAATCTAATGATTTCCCCCAATTGCTAGTGCATGTTTGTCTTGTCACCCTCTGTCTCTCCAGCACTGGGCACAGGGGGCCCTCAATAAATATTATAGAATGAATAAATTAATGAATGATGAATCTGAAGCTTCTGAACACTCTTGCCAGGTTCCCCTTGGGACCAAGAGTAAAGTGGTTGCAAGACTGACTCAAATCAAAGTGAAGAGCCAGGCCTAAAGCTAAAAGGCTCGTGAGGCTGGTATCTGCTTTGGGCTATCATTAATTGATCTAACTTGTTATGAGAATATACTGATAAATTCATTGAGGGATGAAAAGGAAAGATGTATTTTCTTTCTAATTATATTTCTGAGTCCTGAGAAATGTGTACATGTTATATATATTGTGTATATTGTATATTCCTACAGCTCTGACTTTATTTGGATTTGAGATACATACATTTGAATCAATCTATCATCTAAGTATAGATATATGTGTGTGTGTATCTATACATACATACATATTAAGCATAAAAGGTGTAGGAGTTTAATAGTTAAGAGCATGGGCTATTAAGAGTGCTTGGATTTAATTTTAGCTCTGACAAGGACTAGCTGTGTGACCTTGGCCAAGTTGCTTAACTGCACTGTTCCCCCATTTTTGTCTTTAAAATCAGGAAGGTTGACAGTATTTACTTCAGAGCATTGTTGTGAACATTAATTTCATGTAAGCCTCTTAGAATAGTGCCTGAAATATTCTAAGTGCTCTCTCAGTGTTAGCTTTTATTATCATTCTACTCAATTTTCCCAACAATCGTTCTTATTTTTGCTCAAGGAGCAGATTCAAAATATCTTAAAAAGAACATATAGGATTATGTGAATGAGAGGTGAAAAAGTCACTCAGCAAAAAGCAATTGCTTTATTTATCACAGAAAATATTTGAAAATATATAGTAACACACATGGATACTAAAACTGTAAAAGAAAAAAATGTCTCCGAAAGAACAACGTTGAGTGTAGCCTTGAATTCTGAAAACTAAAATATATTGAAAGTGTCAATTCAGAGGTACATCCTGTTCCCAAACACAAATTGGGAATTAAAAAATCAAAATGACAGACTTCTGCTAATCTGCTTAGGAAGGCATAAATTGTTAATCAGGCTCCAGGCAACATTGTTTAATACCAAGTTTAATAAAGAGTCCGCCTGGAGGAGAAGAGGCCTGGTGGCCCGATTTTGAAAGCTAGGCAGCTCCATATACATGCTTAGTACCTCCAGCTCTCAGGACACCATTGATAGGGTTTCCTTTGAAATTGCCTCCTTTTAAAGGAGTCAGAATTATTAAAAATTATTAGCATGGGATAGAAAAGTTCTATTTTTTCACTAGCATGAATGAACTTAAAAAGGAAAGAAATTGGAAAAAAAATTTATTTAAGAGAAACTTTTGCAGCTTCTATGAGAAGAATTTGACCCAGTGGCATTTATGGAGCCCTCACTATGTGCTTTTCTTTGCTAGTAATGCCTTCATCTTGACTGTGATCTTGAGATGGAGAAGGGATGTTTTAAAACCATTTTCTCCTTTCTCCCCAACCTGGATTTATTTATTCCATAAGGCATCTTACATTTGTATCAGGTGGGCTTTTGCCGTGCAGGGGAATCAAAGATTTTCCAAAAGTCTTGGCTGAATATCGTTTATAGGAGCCCTTGTCAGTCAGGTAAAACCTAAATTGGAAAGTATTTGACAAGCGCAGCACCTTCTGAGCAGTCAGAGCCTTGTGGCTGCTGCTTTGGATTGTTGAGTTTAACACGCAGCCCAAATTTTGCTCCTTGCTTTAAAGTCTTTCTTCACTACATCACAGATATTAGCGCATGTTTCTTAGTTACAAAGCTGAGCGAGTTTGGCTCTCGTTTCCTGTGATTCGTTTCTCTAACCAGCCATCATGAAAAGATTGTCATACATAGAAAAAAGAAGAAAAAGAAGCCATTTAAAAAATCCATTTTAAGTTACTGACAAACTGGGAGGCAAACATATGCTCTAGCAATGCTTAAAACGTCCAAAGAACAAAGCAAACTTCTTGTTCTTCAGTGCCCAATTCACCCAGCACAGGGTTGCAATAATTTCTCCTCTCTCTGTCCACTACATAAAATCTTTCATTACATTACATTAAACTCAGTCGCTTGAGAGCATTTTACTCTTATGTAGCTTTCAACCTCGTATTTTAAATAAAGTAACTGCCCTATTTAGTGTTCTCCTTGGTGAGAAAGCAGTTATTCACATGATCACTAGACATCTTGCAGCATCCTTCCCTCTACTGTGGTCATCTCTTTAATTTCACTGTTTTTTTAGAACACAAAGTACACACACATTTAAAAAGTTTCTAAGAAGAACAAACCATGGTGCTATTTGGAAAGATATTTTGGGATGTGGCATCTGAGAGTTAAAAGCAAACTTGAGGAAGAAAAGAGAGTATTGAGAGACAAAATTTTTAAATATGGGACCCGTATTTGGCATGCTTACACTTATTTCAGAGGCAGTTTACTTGAAGATAAATATACTTTCCCTGAATGCAAAAGTTATTGGAGAGAAGTACTTCCTGGATCTGGAGGTTTGGGACCACCTCGTCTTGACGACACTAACCAGTAAGTGACCCCTTCATTCTGCCGTCTTAATTAAGATCTGACCTCAAACATTTCTTTTTTCTTTTTGATAAAAAAAAAGAGAATGAAACTATGGCACTGATATTTATCACAAGGCCACCCTCATAGAATTAATTCTTTATGAAACACTGACAAAATCCCAGCTAGGTACTTTTAAACAAGTAGTTTAATATAAGAATAATTGCTGGGAGAAATGGTGGCTCAAATTGGTTCAGATTAGGATTCAGCAGTAACAGTGCAGTCTTGGTGGGTTTTATCCTTTTGCATTGGTGATTACGTAGTCTGACCACATCGTTTTGATCTGTGTTAAATTAGAACCTGTTGCTAAGGAGAGCTAGAATATTTTAGTTGAATGTGAAATTGAGCAGTTTCAAACATTTTATAAAATGAATGATAGTCGATTAATGAAACTCTTTTTTTTAATCCTGCAAAAGAGGTTTAAGCTTTGCAGCTAAAAATATGATAAGCTCATTTTCAGGACTGAAATCTATACTATATGCTAGAAGGCAATTGCTTTTTGAAGTAAAAATGCATACCTTAAAATACCAATCAACACCTTAGAAAATTTGTCTACAATTATATATAGTTCACTTTTAGGAAAAAAAGACACCCTTTTATAATGTATGTGGTTAAATTGAGCTGGGTTTTCCAAACCTTAGTATTCACTTCTATAAGGTTTAATTAAGGAATCCAAGGATACTTTTTGATTGAATGACTTCTGTTTAGTTTATCTTTTTGGCTGTTTTAAATATCATTATAATTCCCCTTTACTTTTTATTCATCCAAATAAGAAGGAAGGTAACTAGGTCAATCATTTTTCCACATGACGTTATCCACTATCTACCCCAGTGGTCCTCAGAATTTTGGATTTCATGAAACATTAACAGCTCTTTTTTTTTTTTAAAGGGGAGGTTGACATTGGGTTGCTTGCCAGATTTTAATTTTGCTGAGGGAAACAATAACATAATCTATCCATACACTTTCTTGAAAGAATTGACATTTTAACTTCAAAGAAGTGGGAAGGTTGCTGTCTGAGTCCCTTAAATTGAATAAATTGAGATTTATGAAAAACACAATTGGTTGTCATCATTTTTCATAACTGACCACTCTGCGATAAACTTTCTTTTTCAAAGATGGACACTTGACTTTGGTAAGCCTGAGAATCTCTGATTTCGATAAAGCTCACTCAAAACTGCCATCAAGCCATTGCAAATAAAACAAAAACCTAAATTTTATCATGTGTCCTCCAAGTAATGGTCAAAATTTTGAAGGGAAATTTTAATTCTTCTTTCCAACAGGAGCTTAACAAAAATGGCACAAACACATGAAATGCCCAAAGAAGCCTAAATCTTTATTTTCTCCATAAGTTTCCGTGCCCACTCCTTCATAGTATATTTACAAATAACAATATTGTAGATTTAAATTTCCTCTTTAGTTTTTAAAGCCAGAATTAAGTGGAGATGATAAAAAGCAATTACGCCCAACAACTAGAAGTTAAGTTACAGAAGAGAGAGAGCAAAGATCGAATTGAGTTTAGTATTTCCACGGACCAGCCACTTCATCTCTCTGGTCATTAGTTATCTGAAATGTAAACGATCACTGTTGGGTAAAGTCATCTCTAAGCTCCTTTCTGTGCCTCACATTCTCTGATTATATTTCTAATTATTAAACTGTTCTTGAAGGCTGGATTAACTACATGACTTTTTGAATGGGGGCAATAGAAAGAATAGAGTTTAATGAAAATGGCTCATCAAAGTCAACCATATATAATATTACTGTATTATTAAGAGGATATCTTCCTTCCTTTCTCCCTCCCTCTTTCTCTCTCTTCCTCGCTCCCCCCCTTCCTTTTTTTTTGGTGAAATTTTACTTGGTAAAGAAATCATTCAGAACAAATACTGAAATGTGATGGCAATGAAATAGCAAAATTATGGTCATAAAAGAAGAAAATAATTATTTTACCCACCAGATAAGGATAGAAATAAACATAATCTTACTCAACTCTACCCACAGTCCCAAATGCTATGTGCACAGTGAGTATGTCAATGCATTGAGAAAGGACTGATGTCCTCAGAGGCTGCTGTGAGGTTGGGATGCACCCTGTCAATGACATGAATAGTTGTCATTTTTGGCCAACTTTGTGAAGTACGCCCTCCAACCTGAGGCTCTTTCTGAAGGCAGGAAAAGAAAATTTATTCTCTTCTAAAAAGTACCATTATTATGTTCAGACAAATGGCCCACACAATCCTTTTTACTACAATTATAAATTCTAATGCATGCTTGCTAGTGGTTTTTCAAAAACGAAACTTACGAACATTTTCCTCAGCCTTAAAATCTGCATTGCTCTGGTCAATATAATGGGGTCATTCCCATGCTCTCTGCTGCTCTGCATTTCTCAGAAAGAGTCACACTTTCAATTCTAAGACATCGCAAGTGTTTGTTAACAGCACATTCATTAAGTGCTTGGCTCAAACAGAAATTCCCTGGAAATTCAAACCAAAAAAGGGCAAAATAAAGAGGATGTAAGTATAATGTTTTCCTTTTGACTTGCTGTGTAGTTTTTACTGCATAGACTGTATGTAAAATACTCAGAACAGTGTGTGACATGTAGAAAAGTTCAGTAAAGGTTAACTTATTATTGTTTACTTTATAGTTATTATCACTATTATTTGGATATATAACAATTCTGAGCCTATTGGTCAGTATTTTTTGCCTTGGCTGAACATGTGTATATATATATATATAAAATATACAAACTATAGTTTATATATTTATATATATATATATATATATATGCCATATTTGTTATCAGGCATGTATGGGGATGGGGCGGGCTGCTTTGCTAGTTCAGTCTTTCATCATGGCATACCATAGATAGGATTCAAATGGTTGACTTATATCTGGTCTGTATCATTATTGTGTTACTTTGGGTTATAAGTGTCAGAAGGAGACGCAGTTTATCTATTTAGCTTGCGGGACAATAAAGATAACAGAAGGAAAAGAGTCAATACTCTTTAAAGCACCAGGAAAGCCTTTCTCTGATTCTCATGAGAGTTCAGGTCACTTTTCGAAAAACACACTCCTCTGGTTATTTTACGATCCATGCAGCATGATTTCCTTTAGATGGAGACTTTTTTAAGGAAAAATTTCAAGTTTTCATTCCACGCTAGAGAAGTGTGTTTAGAAACACGTTAATGATGCAATGGTGTTTACAAAGTTGTATTCAATAGCAGCAGTATTTATAAAGTAGAAAAAGCACCCTGTGTAATAGTGGCAATTTTGATTCTGTTTCTACTCTTATGTGTCCCTCTTATGTAAAAATTCACCTCCTCATCTCTTTTCATTTTACTCACTTGGATGCTTCCTCAGTTTAATTTTTCCTTGCTGTTTTCCTTTCCTATAACTTATTAGGTCTCCTGGACATCTTTGGGGGCAGATCTACCAATTTAGGAAATTACAGAAAGAGAGAAACCGTGCTGTTTCACATGATGAAAGAGGAAGATAAACCATCCCCTGTGGTGGCCAGCTTTATATTCCTCATCTTCCTAAGTTGTTCTCTTCCACAAGATAACACTGCCTATTGTAGGAAAAGCTTGGGACCCATGCTGCCCATTTATACTGCTCATCAAATTTAATAGTAACATTTTGGCTTTAATGAAACTCTTCCTCCTATAAATCTCAGCAAGTTGATCTGATTAATAGAGGAAATGAGCACCCAGCAGTGTTAGCGTAAAGATATTAAACAGATGAAACAAGGTAAAATAATCTCTAATAATGTGCGGTGATGGGGGACACAGCCCCTCCGGCATATGGGCCTCCTCTACGTTAGGCACGTGTGCACAGAACATTCATTCTTTAGTAAGTTTTCTTTGTTGGAAGAGTTAAAAATTTCCTGGATAGTTCAGTCTTGAACAGCTAGAATACTGGCTGTATCTGGTCCTCTCTGACCCACCTTTTTGGTTTTAAAGAGCTTTATTCCATTTGACTTTGGTAGTAAATGAAGGTGCACCGTCTTTTTGAAGGGTCATTTGTACTTTTCTCTTCTTACTTTATCTTCCTACCTTGTGAGTGATGGGATTACAAAGACTATCTACATTTGGCTCTATAGTTAATTAGGGAGAATCTGAAGTTTCTCATATGACTTCTCATATGGCTTTGCAAGAGGGAGCATTCCTTAGGAATAGGAACTTTTAAAAATGTAGGCCAGTTAATCTTCATAAGAGGAGAGTTCAAACAAAAATATCGCTGTCTAGATCCAGGAAACAGCCCCCACCTCTCATCTGTCTTCAAAATAAAATAAAAATCCCAATGGAGAAAAAAAAAAAAAAGAAAGAATGAAAAGAGTGGAAAAAAAATCAACTCAAGCCCTATATTTCTATATTTCTCCTCTAATATTAAGGAGCAGTGTCACAACTGGGTGTTGTGTGTGTGTGTGTGTGTTCTAATTTTCTTCTTTCAGCAGTTTCCCTATTAGCATGATGTTCTTGAGTCTTTGTATTTAGATTCATTATTCAGAAAAATTAAACCAGAGAAGGTTTGATTTATCTACTTTTTAACCTTTTTGTGAAGCAAATAAGGTAAGCTCAGTAGACACTAGCCAGGCTGAAACACTATTAAAAATGCAATTCGGACTGAGTCACTGCTTGTTATTTTTATAAGCAAGACCCTAATTCTGATCGACCCCAAAGAATGGGCTGCCGTGACTAAGCAAGCAGCACGAGGCAACTGGCTTCTGCTGGATGTTATCTCATTTGGAACACATTTCAAACTTTAGAACAGATTTTTAAATTGGAAGTTGAAACCTGCAGACTGTCAGCAGAAGAGCCTGATTCACCCCCACAGAACTTATCTTACTTTAAGTTCCAGGCAGAATTTTTTAAGGAGTAGGTTACCTAAAATGTGTTGTGATACATCAAAGAGAGAAATAAAAAACGCCTCTCAGAATAAGGGTGACGCATGCATCTAAACATCTTTTGGACTTTAATATATGCTTATTTGAATGAAGACTTCCTTAGATTAGAAGTTTCTAGTTCAATAAAACTTGTGAATGTTCATGGATGTCTGAAAGGGTAACTAAGATTTTTTCTGCAAACATTTCTTTAGTGGTGGGGGTTCTTCATGTGGAACTTTTTGAGTCATAACCATAATGCCATTATTGTTATTTCAGGTAAATTAGAATGAAAAAAAGTGCAGTCTTGGTAAGTCAGAAATAAGGAAAGTCTTATATCATATTGACGATAGTGATTTGGAATCATGGAATCATAGAAAAGTTACCAAAAGTCTAGATACCCAGAAAACTACAGATATTCTTGAGTTCCTTAAATTAGAGGAACTACACAAATGATAGCAGTAATAATGATTTTGACCTGGCGCAAATGTCAAGGCAATGCCTGGAGAATACTAACTTGTCTTTGCAGAAAAAGCTGTTATGTGCTTATTATCTTAGATAACATCCAGGATGCAGCTGAACTACAGGGAGAAATGTAGGGAGTGACCCACTAGAGGTCCCTTCCAACTGAAAAAAGTTTCGATAGTTCAAAGGATGCAGCCTTAGTAAATTGGCATTCACGACTGCAAAGCAAGTAAGGGCCAGAAGGGGGGACCACACGTTTCAATTCCTTAGGAAGAGACATGGTTTTATTCAGAATGTTTGTCACATTTTATCTCTTTTTTAAAATCCCTATGTGGGACAATAATTCAATTAGTCCTAATTAGATATTCAGAACTTGTTCCAACTTACTGATACATTTGCAACTGGAGGTGTCATTTGATGCCTTGGAACTATAGTTGTGCTTTCTAGAAATTTTAGCTGTTTCAAGTATCTCAGAGCGTATTTTGCAAGATAGATTTTTTTCTTAAAAAGGAAGAATGTCTCAGAGTAAGTGTTTACTTGCAAAGCTGATGGAGGTGGTGGGTGGGAAGTAAGGTACCTGTTTCCTGATAGTAGGTACCTTGGTAGAAAATGATTTTGTTTCTATATGTTAGCTTTGCAGAGTTAGCATTAAGAAATGTAATTGCCATAAATTGATGTAAAAGCCAGATAGTAAAGGGATTAAAAGTCCCTATAGAGACACCCGTCTGTCACTTATTTATACTGGCAGCAAAGGATAATTGTAGACAAGTACAGTAGAACTAAACCATTGTCAGTTTGCTTCAAAAATGTGCTGCTGCTTCTCATCTTTCCTCTGCTTCAGAAGTGTGCCGTGAACCATCAGAATAGCGTAAAAAGATCTGCCTTTTATTTTCCCCCAACACCTTTTTAATTAGAACACACCAAAGAGCAAAAGAGGGTGAGATACAATCCTGTGTGATTGTATTTTCCACTAAATTGTTGGATTCTTTTAAGTTTCCGAGCCCTGAATTGAAAATCTGGCCTCTGGCAGAAACTTTGCCCTCCTTCTTATGACATAATGAAGACATCTGCTTGATCATATCCCCTTTCTTCACACAGCTTGTTTTCTGGCTCTCTAAAATAGCAAACACAGAACCATGCAAGTGCTATTACACAAAAGATGACAGTAAAGCTACCCTGGGAAAGATTTTTTTTTTCTCCCAAAGTAGAATCCTAAAGGTTTTCCTTTTCAGGTCAAGGCATCAGCAAGAAAAGAAAGGAAAAGCAATTCTTGGCCACAGCTTGTTTAAGCATATTTCTTATTCATTCTTAGAGGAGTTGTGCATTAACTAGGTATATCCCTGTGTTCCTTTCCAACACGGGGAGGAGTTTGCCCCCCCGGGTAATAAATGCTCGGAAAGCCTTATTTTGCGTGTGCACCCCTCCAGATCAGCCACACATGTACACACCAGCCACTCCAGCAATATTCTTGCAGGAAAAACCTCTTCTTTCCCACATTATGTGCTTCAGTAAGTGAAAGTGAAGACTGGCCAAGACACGGGCTGATACACCTCTATAGTGTGACTATCATAATTAAAATGTCTTTACAAAACAAAAAGGGAGAGAGAGAGAGAAATGTGTGGCTATGCCAGATGATTAAACTTCTTGGTACTTGAATGTTCTCAGTAGTTAACTCGGGTGAACAGCCCCTTGCACTAACAGGAACCTGCATACAACTCCCTATAAAATATGGATTTTATTGCAGCAGTGACAACACTTCTCAGCACCACGCTGACCCTCCAGCATCTCCCATCTCGAGATCTCCGATAACTCTTGGCAGAAGAATATCTAACTACAGAAGAAGTAATGCCACTCTGCAGCCGCTGCAGTACACAACATTGCAACGTCCCCCGTTATTAAATTCCGGGATTAACGGATTGGGGGCTCCACTTTTCCTGCATCGGACACCTAAAACCAGGCGCACTTGGTCTGCTCTACAGCCAGTCCGGGGGAGGCGTTATCCCTTAGATTTGTGCCTGGCCAGCCGTGGAGGAGCACGAGCAAGCTGCATCTTCCACATGACTTTTCCCTGGACAGTGTGCTCCATTTTCGGAGTCCAATGTTGGACTTTCCTTGCAACCCAAGCATTTCTGTCAGCCGGCAGGCGTTGCCCCGAACGTGCAAGCAAACAGTTTTCTGTAGCTCTTTCTCTGAGCCAGATCATCTTTTCAGCTTAAGTTTTCCTTATTGGGAGCATTCAGGAGTTTTCAAGCTACCTGATTTTCCATTTTGCCCCCAAAGCCAAGAAATGTAACTCAGCCAAAACAGTCCCCGCACAGACCCTTGTGATGTGAGCAGGTGGAAATAAATCGAGCCTCAAACGGCTCCGCGGGTCCTGCACACACCAGCGCCCTTGGTAATTGACCAGCCAACTTTGCAAATGCCGGAGCTCCCCTGGCAGCCTCCGCCGGCGGAGAGGAAGGCAGCCGGTTCTTCCCCCGCGGCCCCGTTACACATGCCCCAACTCAGCCCCACGGCGCATCGCTCTTACCAGAAGGCGGAGGAACGGCACCCAGGCTCCCCGAAAAGCGGCGCCGGTCCTGGGCAGCTGCAGCAGCGCCGCCCGCGCAGCCGGACCCGCGCGCCCGCCCCGACCCAGGCTCGCAGGCTGAGCATCCCTCCCAACTCCAGCGTGCGGCACCCATCGGGCGGAGAGGGCTCTCTCTCTGATTGGCTTCCATCAATGCTACAGAATTAAAAAAAGGAAAAGGCATGCACAGCCACAAGCACAGCCAACAGAGACCGAACCCACCTCTACTCTCCTTCCTGCGCCCGGGGAGACCCTGCCACCCGCCCAGGCTGCTCCTGCCTCCGCCGCCGCTGCGGTCGCCGGCTCTGCCGTTCCTGCTGCCGCGGCTGAAACTGCAGCTCTCGGGATGGGAAGGTTACGGGCTCGGGAGAACTGGCTCTTGTGGGCACACACTGATTTGCAAGTGAATGAAGTGGGAGGGAGCAAAGAGAGGAGGACTTTGTTAGAGAGGCCCAGTGCCTGCCCCCGCCCGCCCCCTCCCCTTGACAGAATGACTCCCTGTGTTTGAAGTCCTGAGCAATTCGCTCCCTGTAGCACTCCCTCAGCCCCAGGCTTTCCTTTCTTTTCCTCTCTTATATTTTGGGGGGTCAAGACATACTCAGAACTTGTGTGACTCCGTCTGTTCCCTCCTTTATACCATCAAAATCCACCTTGTGCTATTATCAGCAACGGTCAGATGTTCTTTTTTTTTTTTCTTTTTACCGACTGAGCAATTACAATTCCCAGGGACAGAGTACCTCGCCGCGCTATCAGTTGGCCAGCTTCGTGTTATAGCGCGCATAACATGCTCATGTATAAAACAAAGCCGGTCTCCCGAGATAACAGTACCCGTGGCTTTTCTTTACAGTCCAAACAGGCGTTCTCCAGACACAAGCAGACGTACATTCAGATGTGTCTTTGCTTCTCTCCTTCCAGGAAGACAGCTTTTTACAGAGCCCTGTGATCTCTGTTACTCTTTCGGAGTGAGTAACCCCAGGATGTTGTAGCATGAAGCCATGCTTCCCTGGGCTTGCAGGAACACTCCAAACCCAAACCCTTCAGGCTCGCCAATGCCTTGTGGCTGCTTCCATCTTTCTAAATGAGTTAATACAAGGATACCACAGAGTTGGAGAAGAGGGGTGCATAATGAAATTCAAGGTCTGCTTAACGTTTTTAAGATCTTTCAGGAAAGTTCCTGAAGTAGGACAACCTCCCAATTAAACTCTTTGGTATACATAGCAGTTTGAATCGTTATATTTATAGTTACAAAAAAAGTAATCTCTAATATTAGGGAACCAGGCTGCAAAAATCCTAAGCATGTCAAAGTATCATTAAATGAGAGTAGTGGCGTTCTACATATGAGATGCAGACATGATGGAGCCAGGCGCTGCTGGATTAGGAAAATTAAATCTAAGCACCACAGTGATTGCACCTGGGGTCAGTAGCATCCCAAACCAGCTGTCTGTGTATACTTCAAGTTCGTGGGGAGATTTCCATTGCATGGTGCTCTAAATGAAAATCCAGGCGACTCTGGCGTCTGAGTGGTTAAACTGATTGCAGGTTGGTCTCTTTCCCAACTGAGCTCTTACTGGAAAATCTTTTGTTTCTCCATCAGAAGTTCAGGCATTTAAATAAAGCCCAAATCAAAGTATTTCCTCTCGGCAGCCAGTGCTTCAAAGAAGTGTGCATGGAATGGTTTTAGACACAGATGTTCCACACATGGAAGGTGGAAAGACTTTGAATTTCCTTCTTGAAAAGACCTTCTCTAATGAAGAATTACCACCAACTTACAAAAAGAGGCTGAACGTTTCCTCTTCATGTAGATTTAAACTCTGTGGAGAAAGGATAAGAGAGAAGAAGGCTGCTTCTGAGTCATAGTCCACTCCCCAGATTATAAATTTCTTATCCATTAAATAGAAATACCAACTCCTTATGTTTGTTTACTGCTTACAAAGTACTTTCATAGGCTATTTTATTTAGTGCTTCTTTCAACAAGTGGTGCAATTTTTCCCCATTAGGACAGAGGAAATAGGTTGATGAAGAAAATGCATAGGTTAAGTGACATGTCCAAGGCAATAAAACTGGTAAGCAGAAGAGGCAGAAATATTACTGGCAAACTGTGTGCAAATATATAATTACTTATATAATATAATTGCAATATCATAATTCCTTACATAATTATAAGTACGGCAATAAGTATGCAATAAAAATGTCACATTTCAAGACTACCTTTTGCAGAAAGATATGCAAATTAACTTATTTTCATGGTCAAAGTGGGATAATAGTGAAGTGGATGTTCTACCCTTTGAACAAGTTAGTATCTCACAAAGGAAACCTCTAATTGTTTGCGATATACTAGTCTTCAAACCGCATTAAACCACCTACGAAAGGTGCTTAAGACAACTGCCTTTTATTAAGAATGGATAAACAATCAATTTGCTTCTAAACAGTTCAAGTGGCAGCATTAAATTAAATAAAGGATAGCACTTTTTGTACTAAAAATGTTTTTGTGTTATTTTTGAGAATTTCTAGTAACATTTACCACAATCACTGTTAATTTTCAATTACACAATTGATGTAAACATCCAGAATTATTTTATCCTCATTTCAGAGATAAAAAACTCAGAGTTACTAAGGTTAAAAGATTACCTAGTATCATATAAGCTCTGTTTCCAGGACATTCTCTGGCACACCAAAATACACTGTCAAGCAACAGAAGTTAATTAGAGATAGTTAAACAAATGAAGGAGTCTTTGCTATCATCAAGTAGGATCTTCTCGTGAAACTCAAGAGTGGAAATTCTGCAGGGCCTTTGGCAAGTTCTGGAAGCAGACATGGAGAAGCCATCCGTACTCTGGCTGTATCCTGCTTTCTTCTCATTAGGCTTCTGCTGCTGTTTTGTCTGCCTTCACATCTGCCTCCTCATCCTTCCTTCAGTCCACAGGGCAGAGCAGCACCACTGACAGTTCCAGACCTTACCTCTTGGAAAGAGTTTCTCTTTCTGCTCCATTTCCAATTTCTTCATCAGGTGTTCTCCTGGACCAGCCAGCTGGAGCTGCGGCTGGGGCGGAAGGAGGTAGCAGGCTGACTTATACAGTGGCTCCCAGGACCAAAGTGAGGGGCAGCAGCTAGAGAGTGTCCTTGTGCTCTGGGAAGACATTCCAAAACATGTCCCATTCCACGAATTCTCTTGTTTTGTTTAGTAATTTGGCACAGCTGAAGTATTTCATCAGTTTTTAGGCTACTTCATTATTTTATATGCTTCAGTCAAAATTGCTTGTATTTCTCTCCCTTTTACAGCTTGCAAAGTTTCAATTAAAAAAAAAAACTCCTTCATAGACCATTACTAGGGATATTAATTTTGATGAGGGATTTTTCAACTTCCACTAAATCTCTCTTCAGATGATTAAGAGGGTATCTTATCCGTATAATGGGGATGCATATAAATAAATAACTGCAAGTTCTGTGACTTTCTTTTCAATAATATACATCTGTATGCAATGATTATCTGATAAAAACATTTTCATGATCATCAACAATTATTCTTGATTAGAAGAAAAAAGTTCAACTTTAAAACCATGTGCCTAATTAAGAATCTTGGCATGGGTGGTTTTGCTTCAACCCATCCAAATCTTCCATCTAAAATTTACCTTAAATGTGTTGCGACCAGAAAAAAGTGCATACATTACAATGCTTGTCACTTAATCATCATGGTGTGCACAAGAGAGCACATTTCACTGAGGAATGAATGCCTATTCCCCACCTCTGCCCTGTGTGTGTGCACACACGCTCACATGCATACACATACGCAAACACACACATGCACACATGCACACCAGTGTTTAAGGGGGAAAAAGGTTTAACTATTCTGGGTATTATTGAACTGAAACAAAGGAGACAGGAAATCTCGATGGAATTTCCCTTTTGTGAGAGCCATGGACATCTCAATACAAGCTAAAATAAATTCACACAAATTTCATATGCTTATCCAGGTTTTCTAATCCTGGGAGAGTTTCCAACAATGTATTTAAAATGGGTTGGATCCCAAGATGCATTAAGACATTTCCCTCTTGATCATTATATTTGACTTGTCATTATAGGTAGATTACAATAGCCAGGAGATTTCCAAATGAGATAAATGCACAGCAGCAAAATGTTATTGACCTATACCAATCATTTTAGTACTCTGGACATTGCAGGGTTCATAGAGTGGACTTCAATTTTTGCCAAATTCATTTTTACATTTATTCACTGCTTTGTGGTAGAATCTAAATTTGCCTGATAAGATATGTACAACTTGAGTTTGGTAGACTGTACTATGTCAGTGAAGGGGCATGTCCTTGTTTAGAAGAAACAGTCCGTCAGGAGGATATGTAATGTATCAGTATATTCTCTTAAATAACGGGTATAGAACAGAATAAAAAGAAAATCCTACACTTGCATCCCGAGGGAAAAATAATTCCTTTCTCCCACTAATCCCTCTCCCAATTATAGAAGCACTTGATGGAAATAGTGGCAGGTTGGAGTGGGAAAGAAAATATAATAACGTATGTTCAATAATATTTTGGGATTTTATAAATTGTGAGAGCATTAAAATTTCACAGCTTTTGTCAAAAAGAAGACAAGGGCAAATATAAGAAGAAGATTATCCTCTGCATAGGTATAAGCATTCTCTTCAGAATAGACCAGACCTCACCTAGAGCCTTCTGTTCCTCTTTAGGGACCACACTTAAATACTTTTTCTCTGTTCACTCCTTCCCTTGTGTTTCCACTGAACTTTGTAAAATACCTGAAATGCTTTAGCTAGACTCATTGCTTATGTGTTCTTTTTCATCTACCAGACTGTATATCCATTGAATTATTGAAAGTAGAACATCTGTCTGTTTTGGTCATCATTTTATCTCCTGGTGCTTGAAAAAGTGCTTGGTGCTTACATGTATAAATAAATAGAGATGCAAATAAACTAGAATGGATTCAGTAGACAGAAACTGAAGATCATTCCTAGTTGTAAGGTCATGCATATGAGTTAAAAGCGGTAAGACTGGAAAAGAGAAGGATCAAACTGGTCATGAGCACTCTTCAAATACTTGAGGAACTATCCTATGGAAGAAAATTAGACTGGCTTTCAGTGTGACAGACGCTTCAATTAGTGTCCATCTGGTGAAGCCACTGGAAGATAGTGCATTTCATTGGTTCTAAGACACCCATAATTTCACATTTTCACATCTCTGAAATTTTGACACCTCTTAAAATTGACATGATAAGAAGGTACCATGTCATGGTATAATTGGCAGTGATCTTTCTTGGTGACACATGAAGTAATGGTGCAACTTACTACCATTGCTTCTTAGATCTGATGACATGCAGATGGTAGATTACAGTCAACATATGGAAGAATTTTCAAACTATTAGTGTTGTTCAAGATGAAAGGAACTGGCAGCTTCAGGATGGAGATGAGCCCCATCCCTGAAGGCGTTCAATCACAGACTGGACAAATACTTGCTATAAATGAGCTCAAGCAGCTACTTGGGATTGAATGATCTTTTATATCTTTGTCAAATTTGAGATTCTTGTATTTTGATCCAACTGTCTTATTTTTGTAGATGAGAAAACAAGGATCACACAAGTTAAGTGCTTTGTCCAAGGTCTCGTATCTCATTAGGGGCTAAGACTGGACTATCCATGCCTCCCATTTCCCAATCCGAAGCTGTTTTCATTTGCTGTTTATTCTTGTTTTCTATTCAGGATTACGGTATAGAAAATGGGTACATACAATATTTGGATAAGAACAATCACTAACATTTACTGCATGTATACAGTGTGCCATTTACTTATTCTTTACATTCATTATCTCATTTAATCCATCTGATAGCCTATGTGCTAGGAATTAGTATAATTTTTGTTTACAGATGAAGAAACTGAGGAATGGGAGGTAAAGTAACTTGTTCAAGGTCACACAGTTAGTTTGAGTCAGAGGTGAGATTCACACACACACTGTGAAGTGAGTAGCTGGACTCAATCGCTATACAGGGAGTTACAGGTTCACAGAACTTACCGCGCAATCTATATGCTGTGATGTGAAAATCGAAACCTACCATAGTCAGGAATTTCTGATTTTAAGATAAGCATGCTCTGGGCGTTACGTTACTGTCTCCTTTGTTATTTGCCCCAAGATGTCTGGATAATGCTTTCAGCTCTCTACTGCATTATGCCCAAACAAACCCTTAAGTGCTTTTGTTAAATTTTAGGGCCACCAGGAAGCTTACCGATAAACAAGCAACTTACCTCTCAAATCAAGAAAGTTCAGTTTTATTCTCTACCATGTGTGTACCCAGTGCTTGGTTACTTCTACTCTTTCCCTGTCTGGAGGTACCTCAAAGTTGAGGAGAATCAGTATTTAACTTATTTCCTGACCTCTATTTCTTATACATTGTAGGCCCCTGGCCGTTTCTAGAGATGCATTGACTCTGACTGGTCTTTTCTGGGGAGAGCTGTCTTTGTGCACTTCTGGACCCTCAGGAGCAGTCTTTGTCCTCAAAAAAGAATCCTTCACAGAGGATGCAGGCAGAATTCTTGGTCACAGCTGAGGTCTTCTCTTTGCCCCTGGGAAACTATACTTATTTTCTCTCTTAGAAGAAAAAAGAAAACTGGAAAAAAAAGCTGTTGAGTGTCAATAAGGATATTTTTAAAAGATAAGGAAATTTTTAAAAGAATCTTAGTTAAGTCCATATTTTCCAGATATCATAATGTTCAAAATATCAAAAAATATTTTCATATGCTGGTGGTTTACTAAAATATGATGTAGTCTTGACCAACCCCTTGTCTCTTGGCCTTAGTTTATTATCTTAGTTTATTAGAAAGACATAGTTTTCTACTCCAGTAGTTATTCTGGAAGTCTTTTTGCTTTTTGTTCTGTTTTACATGTTGCTATTTTGTGTGTGGCCACTAGGGGGACAAAGGAAAGGCCTTTCTATTGAAACGTGCTTCCCATTACTAATTTGGAATAATGGTCGTGAAGAACAACCACAGGGAAAGCCAATTTCTCTTAATGAGACATTGAATATTTTAAAATGCCTTCTTATTAATTGGTATTAAACTGTGGTATGAACTAGTAATTCTTTGTAAAATTTGAGAATTTGAGTAGAACGGTTATTACTATTTCTATGACCAGTAAAGTCTTTATAAGGATAATCACATATCTGCATGGACATTACCATGTGGAAGATTTCACTAAGCCCATTAAGATTCATGGATGTGAGCCTTTTTGAAAAGCATCACAAGCCACAGTATTTTAAGAATGCAGATAAAGACATTTAAAGGATATTTTGAAATTTTTCAGTGGTTATCAAAGTTGGTAATAATCAGTTAATATTTTTAGAAACGAAAGCAACACAAA
The DNA here is from genome assembly GCF_041296265.1 of Equus caballus. NCBI lineage: Eukaryota > Metazoa > Chordata > Mammalia > Perissodactyla > Equidae > Equus > Equus caballus. The sequence goes on from NC_091704.1 coordinate 47,752,321, forward strand.
TAAGACATTTCTAATGACAAAGTTGAAAGAGAACTCAATGTTTTGTAACTGAAAAGGTCCATAATACATAATAAACTTTAAAAGCAGTTTTCGTAGCTAACATTTATTGACTACTTAGTATGCAGCAGGCATTGTGTTAAAAACTTACATTTATATTCTCTTGATTCTCCCAACAACTCTGTGAAGTAGTTACTGTATCATGCCCATGTGTAGGCGGAGAGAGTTTCCTTTCCAGGCCTTTCACACTGCTGGCCTGCAGCAAATGTTCACACGCCTGAGTGGCACATACTCTCATCCACCGACTCTATCTCTGCCCGTTGGTCATAGCCCCCGCTACACTGCCCTTTCCAGATTATAAAAGGCTTTGTGTTCACTACTGCTTTGTGAGTTTACTACAATTCTCTTCAGTAGAGGGTCCATACATTATTAGTCTTCGTGTTTTTCAGGCAGGCAACGCACACTCAGAAAGTTTGAATCCTGAACAAGAAGCTACTGTGTGAGTTCCACAGAATGCATTTAGAAACAAGAGTATTTTATCTTCAACAGTTAAATCCAGAACCTGGGGATGGGATGAAAATTTCTAGTTTCTGAGCTCTTGGGTTTGAAAAACTTATGCTTAGAGTCTGGTTGACTTTAACTTAAAGACAAGACCCTAAAATTCTCAGGAAGCTTGAAATTTCCCATTTTTAAACGTCAATAATCACTCCATTTATCAAAGCCTATTATGTGCTGGGGACTACAGTCAGTACTTTATAACTGCCTTGTCTGATTCCTCATGACGACTTTCTTAGGTCAATATTCATCTCATTTTACAGATGAGGAACATGGACCTCAGAGAGATTCAATCACTTATCCGAGGTCACACAACCAGCAAACAGTTGGATCTGAACACAGATCTTAAGTATGACTTGAACTCAATATACTTAACGAGGTGCAGGGTATCATATTTATTTGAAATGGTTGTGGTAACACTTTCTATTCTTAGATATAAATATGACCCAAGTTGCAACTGACGAGGCAGGAAGCCGAAGGCTTTATGTGGATATGAAGAGGTATATGCACCAGAAGAGGAGGGTGACGTTTCTGCTGGTCTTCTGTTTATTTTGCAAAATATGATCACGTTTTAGTGAAGAGTAAGGCAGAGCTATCCTATCATATAACAAATTCGGGCCACGGTCTGGAGTAATTGGCTCTGAGCAGTGATCATGGGAGTTAGAATGCAGACACTGTCTACCGATGTGGTAAATACCCAGTTAGTCTACTAATGTGCCCACCATCCCCAGTATTGGGTGATGGAAACTTCCTGTCTTCTGCCTGATCTCCACAACTCAGCCCTTTATTTTTATTTAATTTAATTCTTTTTTTTTGGTGAGGAAGATCAACTCTGAGCTAACATCTGTGCCAGTCTTCCTTCACTTTGTATATGGGACTCTGCCACAGCATGACTTGGTGAGCGGTGTATAGATCCGCCTAGGATAGGAAGCTGCGAACCCTGGGCCACCAAAGTGGAGTGCACGAACTTAACCACTACACCACCAGGCCAGCCCCAGCCCTTTATTTTTAAAGATTCATTTCACTTTTTGTTCATTTGAATATGATACTTGTCTAAAGTGGAAGGAGAAGGAAGCACAAAGCATGCCTCTCCTCCGCCCCCTCAGCTCCTTTGAGATGCTGCTCGAAAAGGGGGAAGATCTGATAAGATTATACAGCGGTGCAAAACTGAATTGATAATTATTCTTCAAAGGACTTTATTTTAAATAAATGATGATTCACGTAAAATTAGACCAAAAACTAGTAAGATGTTATATGTCCCTGTATTGTTTTATTTTCTTTTTAGTATTTTTCATGTGACAGTTTGTCCATGATGGTTAGACTGTGTACTTAAAGATAGTAGTTTCATTTATTATTTTTATTTGTGCATTTATCTAAGCTTTATTGAAACTTACTTGAAACACACTTTTTCACTGAAAACTAGTAAATTCTTGAAATGTGACTTGTTTCATGCGTATGTGTAGTCAGACCCCAACGTCATTGCATGTCACTCCCCTGCTCCTGCGCTCAGGACTTTCCTATACAGTGAGGCCCGATGATTGGGGGAACTTGAATTATCTGCCTAAGTATTGCAAGACTGCATTCAACTGTGACGGTCTAGTCTGACTCCTTCATTCCTCACCGCCTCTTCCTCTCTTTTTCCACCCTCTGCTGGGAACATCCAGGCTACCCCCAAAGAAAATGATTATGTGATTATGACATCAGAGAAAAGTAGTTACGGTGTGTCTTACTAAATCATTTTTGGGCACATATCTTATTCCACTAACATTCATACGGCCCGTGATTACAAACATACAGAGTTCTTGAAGATTGATTAAACATTAAAAATACAGCATCCTTTTGCATTTCTAAATGAAAATCATTAGAACAAGCTATTAAAAATGGTAAGAGAGTACATAGCCTATCGAATGAAACATTTAAATTCAGATTTTCTGCTGGAAGTTTTTATGGCGGAAACGTCGTGAGAAATATTACTTAGTTCACACCTCCTTTGAATCCCTCTGCATGTTGCTGCCTCTGTGGTGTTTTACTAAAAAGTTACAGCGACTTCAGTGAGATTTTGTGATAAGCTGAACTCCTCACAGCTTGACCCTTTCCTGACTTTGTAGTGAAAACCACTGTTGTTGAGTGGAACACAGGTTGCTGGCTGCTCTGCTGGACCTGGCCTTGGACCCAGATGCCTCATGTTTATTCCTTGCTGCCTAGTGGTTCCATTTGATTGCCCTTCTGATGCGTGCCTCTAAACATAGACTGGGGTGGGATAATATTTTGGGGTTCAATATCTAAAAACAGAAATTAGTGAGCTGGATCTTCCCATAGAGCAGATTTCCTGGTTTGTGGTTCACCCTCTTAGAGTTGAGACTGATGAAAAGATGTTGACGGGTTTTAGAGGCTGGCCTCGTGGGACATGGCAGCTTGCCATGATGCCATCAGTTTAGACTAATGATTGCACAGAATTCTCATGAAGCAGATGGCTACTAACCACAATATTAATATTATTTTGCTTTGTACATTTAGGGAAAAAATCATTTCCACAGTTGCAAAGGAAAACCTCGTTTGGATTTTAGAAAGAGTGATTTGCAACAGAAATAACACGCTGTCGGGACCTGTTTTATATGCTTTCATTATCAGTGACAAATTGTGATATTAATTCTATAGCAAATTTGTGCTTGGGATTTTAGCGTTTCTCTCAGCCATTTCCTTTCTCTGCATAGCTAGCTGTAGAATAAAAATGCCGTGAATTTTACCTCGGAGGGATCAACAGCTGGATTTAAATGTTACCTCCATAATTTGCTGAGAGATATTATTGTTTATAAATTTCAAGAGTGGATATTCTTTGACAAGATTTGGAATGAAGTAGAGGGTTGAGGTAATTGCTTCGGTAATCCAGGTAGCAGAGACATTTCTGCCTGGATTCCCCAAATAACGGAGCTAACACAAAAGAAATTTATCTCTGTTTGAATTAGTCAGGTAATTACTTTTGTGCTTTGTTTTGCTGATGACGTTCTGGTTTATGCGTGTTGGGAGAGAGAATGGTGACAGTCAAGTTCACGTAGATGGAATGGCTGTTCTGTGATCTGTGTAATTCAACCATGGGGTGCCAATCATCATTTTATTTTGATCAGTGTTTTGGACCTTCTATAATGCTATTTTCAGGAAACTCACAAACAAAGGTAACTCAAGAATGCCTAATATTCGGGCATTAGGGAATTTAGCATGACTTTGCCTTAAGCAGAAGAATTTTAAAATTTGGAACACAAGAGTGAAACGGAACACTTGGCAGCGGTGTGCACCAGTTTCCTGTTCATCTCTCGAACAGTCTTGAAGCTCAGCATAGGCAGACACAATTCATCACGTGTAGGTTCTTTTGAATAGACAGGATGTTTACAAATGGTTTTTCACCTGTTTGGTTTTTTGACTTTTTTATTCTTGTGAAGTTCTTAAAACATAATCTAAAAAGGAAGGGAAAAAACCCAACTTTTTTTAGATCTAGTAAACTAATAAGAGAGATATAAAATCATAAAAAGATGAGAAATGGCTCACGAATAAGAGAAGAAGAAAAATCACGTCTTTTCACAGAAAGGGTTGGAAGGAAGACTTAGTAAGGGGCGATAGTCGTTATTCTACTTAGAAGGGCTATTTTGAACTCTTGGTAATTTAGTTCCAAATCCAGAACAGGTAAAGGAAAGGCTTACCCAGTATCCAAGTGACTGTTTCTTAACAAACCATCCTTAATTATATTCGACATCTAGTTTTTGACCACTTAGCAGTTTTGCAGCAATAAATTAGAAGGACAGGAGGTGACATGATGTTAGATGGAAGTTTAATGACAGTGGAAGTGACAGCTGACCTTGAGTGGAAAGAGAACAACCACCACCACAAAAAAGCAGACGCTGAGGGTAGTACAGCAGAAATACAATGATGGATCCTCGCAAAGGTGCCTGCAGTTCTAGAAAAGTTAAGTTACAGTTATTTCTCTTAGAAAGCTAGTAAGGATTTCTTTAAGAAGCTGATGGGTGTTCCAGTAATTTGGAAAATTCATTTATGTGGAATAGTAGATTCCCAGTGATGGAGTTCATTAGGTGTCTTTGCATTTGAATTGAGTCATATCAAATCAAGCACTGTTCCTTCCTGGGTAGTAATGATTCAAGGAATACTGGTGTGGGTCAAATACCTGAAATTGTTCACTTGGAGATTCATTCCTTTGGGCCTTGAAGGCATTTTCATTTTCACAAACCTCCTTTTAAAATTAAAATGCCTATAGGTCAAATAACTGTACCCTGGTAATCCATGGGTATTACTTTATTAGATTATTCTGGCAGCTAGATACTGTGAGAATTTTATGTAGGATGAGCACTTATTCATTTCTTGAGCTACAACTCTCTCCATACTTTGGGTACTGAGGAAAAGATTTTGAAAGCAAACTCAGCTTGTTTCAATTCTATAAAACAGTTGCCCAACTTACGTTTTCACTTTCCCAGGGAGTAGAAATTGTCTAAGCTTGATGCGCCAGAAATTTCTATCCATGGTCTTAGCTGTAGCTGATGAGTTGATTGGTCACTCTTTTCTGACTATCTGACAAGCTTGCTGAGTTAATGATACTACAATTGCAAAATAAACTTGGCAATTAAATGACATTTAGTTATATGCAAGGAGAACTCAAAGATGGTCAGCAGTGTTGCATAAGTTAGCTAGGGAAATAATAAATACATGCAATTCCAGCTCATATATACCTATATGGGCAACCATGATTCTGGTTAGTAATAACAAGACAGAAGAAGAGATGGAGGCTGCAGAGGGGCGAAGGAGCAGCTGTGGCTGTGGCAAGTGTGGAAATCTAATGAAGATTGGCCAGATGGCCCACCTTGTTGGGAGAGAGCACCAACAGGAAGGTCTAGCGACCTCAGTTCCAAGTAGAAGAACATTTTGTAGAATTGCTTAGTTTTAGGGTAATCATCCATCCTAGTTTGCCTGGGATAGTTCCAGTGTATGCCTGTTGTACTGGTTTAATTATTGATAGTGTCTTATTTTCTGTCGAAAGTGTTCTGGCTTGGACATTAAATAATTACATGGTCACTCTACTTAATTTTGAGTGAAACAGAAGAGAAAATACAAAGCCTATTTTGGAACTGATCATTCACAGATAACCTCTCCCACAACCTCTTATTTCCTTACAAGAGAAATCATAAAAATGCACCTGACAGTCATAACTCTAGTTTCCTACCTAGTTAAAGAAATGACATCAAACCCTACAGCAACTTCAACCTTCTCCCCCTACTGCCTTTATGTTTTATGAAGCCACCTCTGTTCACTGTGGAATTGACAATAACTAGGCAAAGACGAACATCTTGGATGAGAAATGTAGAAATAAACAATGCTGCACTTCTAAGTTTATATCCAGTAGTGTATCAGCCAGGAACAGGAGGGGAAAAAGTGAAGTCCGAAGATTCCATCCAGAGAAGTGTTAATATTCCCAAACTATCAGCCTGCTGGGTCTGGCCTGAGTACTGTTCCTCTTCTGGCAGCCCACCCTACATGGCTAGCTGGGGAGGTTATTAGAGTGAATTTATCATCCTTTGGTAGTCATTAACACTGACTGCAGTGGACAGTAAATTTTTTACACTCTTTATGAATGGGTCTGGAAAGCAGTTTCAGAATTTTTCAAAGTGACTTTTGGGGGCAATGTTCATTATACCAGGGACATAGCCTTACAAACAAGAGGAACATGAAGGCCTGTCTCTCAACAGTCACACAGAGTTGCTTTTAGGGTGTTTCTGGTATCAAAAACTCCTCCTTACTAACTTTATTTTCACTCTCTTACATAGCACTGGCATTCTTTGGCCATTGGCTCTAGGAATATATTGATGTATACCTTACCCTTGGTGAAGGCAATGAAGAAATTTCTGAGTATTGTGTTTACCTAATTAGACCAAATCTTCTTGCATTTTTGGCATCCATCGATAGCTTCTTTATCTATGCTTTCTTTTTTGTCCTTACCATGGAAACACCCTTAAGGAAAAGTTTGAGGCTCAAACAGGAGGATTGCACAGAGCATAGTACAAACAACTAGTAGAAGTATGACAGGTGTAAGAGGGGGCACATTAAAGATGAGGCAGAGTGAAAAAGAAGAACTTAACGGAGGCCAGCCCTGTAGCCCAGCGGTTAAGTGTGCACATTTCCATTCGACGGCCCGGGGTTCACCGGTTTGGATCCCAGGTGCAGACACGGCACCACTTGGCAAGCCATGCTGTGGTAGGTGTCTCACATATAAAAAAGTAGAAGAAGATGGGCATGGATGTTAGCTCAGGGCCAGTCTTCCTCAGAAAAATGAGGATTGGCAGCAGTTAGCTCAGGGCTAATCTTCCTCAAAAAAAGAAAAAAAACCAAGAAAGAAAAAGAAGAAAGGATATAGTCCTTAGGGCCCCCAATACTGTGACGTAGACATGAAGTGAACAGTGGGTTAGCTGGTATGTCAGATATTCCAGGAAGCAAGAAGGGGGAGCGTGAGCTCTTAGCAAAAGTGATGTGGTGGCTGGGACCTCTGATGACTGGTACAGTATAGAGCCCTGGATCTGAATGTTAGCATCTCTCCTGAGGAGTTGTGTGATTTTAAGCAAATTTCTTAATGTCTCTCTCCTTTAGTTTCTTCATCTTAAGCTGGAGATGACTGCAGTATCCATCCTAATAGGGTCGATTAGAGGATTGTATGAATCAATCTAGGTAAGGAGCCTAGAAGAGTTACAGGCACAGTATGAGCACTCAGCCAATGTCAGCTTTCTAAAAACACCCCTGGCTGTTGGTTTCTGGATGATTCGCTCCCGACAGCTGTGTATAGTGTCACCCAACACTGCTGAGCCAGGAAGGACTTAGCTAACAAGACCGGCAGCAGCATAGCCACGTGACACCGGTAGAATTTCTCTGTAGCACAGTGTGGACTCTCAACCGACTGGCTTGAATTCACAGTTCACAAGACATAAAATGGGACAATTATGACTAAAAGTCTAGGTGTCCACTGGGGAGTGTCAACTGGCCCTAAAACAATAATCTCCCTGTGATGACAGTGCTGGAAAAACAGAAAGTACCTTCTCTTCTTCTTCTCTTTGCCACAGTATAACGTGTCCTTAGAGATTGTGTTTAGCATTGAGAAGAGTATATTCTCTCTTTACAGTTTAGGATAATTCAAACCCTATAACTGGGATGTTTAAAAAATCCCACTTGGTTCTTTTCTTAAATGTAAAACATCTTGAGCATTGATTATGCAAGTATACCGGACTCTCCTAGTTTCTAATATCAATACTCAATAAACTGGCCTTTACTGAGTGTATCAAGGATTGTGCTGGGGAAAATTAATTTATATGACATGGTCCCCGCCTTCACAGAACTTATGATCTAGTTGAGAAGAAAACCATTAATGTGTTTTTGAGTACTAAAAGCTGAGTGTCATTGCCACTACAGTTTGTTAAAAAACCAAACAAGCCTCTCAACCCACAGATTCATGTGTGTTCTGATACGCAACCTTTCCTTTCTTACTTGTCTCAATTCCTAGTTGCAGTAACTCAACACCCAACACAGTGCCTTGGCTCCACTGGCAGTGCTGTAGGTTACCAATAAACATTGTATCGCTCCTCAGCTTATTTTTGCCTGAAATTAGAGAAAGATCTTGTTTCCTACATGCTCTAGTGACTTGTCCTGCCCTTACATACCATTTTTTCACCTGAAATTCTTGTTTAGGTGCTATTTCCATCACCCTGATTTAGCTGTATTATTTTTTATTAATATCTTTCTTTTTTTTTAAAGATTTTATTTTTTTCCTTTTTCTCTCCAAAGCCCCCCAGTACATAGTTGTATATATTCTTCGTTGTGGGTCCTTCTAGTTGCGGCATGTGGGACGCTTCCTCACCGTGGTTTGATGAGCAGTGCCATGTCCGCGCCCAGGATTCGAACCAACAAAACACTGAGCCACCTGCAGCAGAGCGCGTGAACTCAACCACTCGGCCATGGGGCCAACCCCTGGCTGTAATTTTTTAAACGTCTTTTTTTTTTTTTTAATTTTGAGGTCATCTGTGTCAAGTGCCTATTACAGTGTCTAGGGCACAGGAAGTGATCAATGCAAGTTAATTCAGCCTATGAATACATTTTTGCTCTTCTGCCATGCAGTTCCAAATCTTTCTTTTCAATCAGGTAACATAACATACTCAAGTCCATTTCCATTTTATGCATTTATTCTTGCATTATTGAAGATGAAATGAAAACGTAAAGCACTAGGAGGAGGGTCATCTCTCTTTCCCGGGGCAGGAACACAGGCTCGAGCAATATATTCTGTGGAGCAAGAGTAAAAACAATAAACGTCCTGAATATACTTCCCATTAAGCAGGTGAAATTATTTTCCTATTTTCATAGCTTTGTATTTGAAGCTTTGCATTTTATTTACAGTATAAATTCTATTCTCTTTTCAGTAGATGCTGCTTCTTGTACTGAGCAATGGTTACTAAAGACTATTTTTCACCCCCCATGTAATGTGCTCCTGAAATGCAACCGAGAGCTTTCTTTCGGTTAACTTGCTCGCTCCTTTCATAGCAGCACCATGGAGCAGTATTTTAAAACCTTGAAAACCTCAGGTTTATACATGGTGTTGTTTATTTGCATGGTATTTAAAAATATTCTTCCTGCCCAAAGTAAATTTCGGTTTTTTCTTTGAACTTCCTTTTATAAAAATATGGCATGGTTGAGTTGGATTTTCAGGATTCTTTCTCAAATTTGGGCTTTCTTGTCACTGGCAGATTATTTTTTTTTCTCTTGGAAGATTAATTGCATTATACCAGTCATCTCGGAGGACTCCTTTGAGATGAACTAAGGAAACAGCAAACATGCTTCTCTATTTTAAAATGAGTGACTTGTTATAAGGCTAATGGAGAAACGCTATGAACTCATGGAGGTTTCTGGCACGAAGGCCTGCAGACTGCGCACTGAATTTCATCAGGATGCTCCTGGCTGGTGGAGGCTGAGGGCCACCTTCCTCTCCATCACCGACCTTACCAGCTCTGATTCTCTCAGTGCATCCACCTGCTGCTTTGGATGGTACTTTGACAGCTGATGCACAGATGCTTTGGCCATTTCTATTATAGCATCTATTATAGCAACTAGGGAGACCAGAAAACTACTAATTATGATTTCATTTAGAACATTTACTAAATGGAGCAATCTCTTTTAGTTTCACCACAAAATGAAATGAATTCAGATTTAAAATATAGAATTAATCTGAAGAAGTGATGATGAAGATAGATGATAAATATTTACACTCTGCTCCAGATCTTGCTCTCCATTCAAGATTAAAGAATAACACCAGCTACCAAAAAAAAAAAAAAAAAAAAAAAACTCAGAAGGCTTTGTTCTTTTCTCTTACCTAGAGGAGGACTGGCTTATCTTCATTTGTGTTGGTTGACAGAAAAACCCAAAGCCCAGGAAGATGAAACACTGGTAGATATTCCTCAGGAATGGTTCAGAAAATTTATCCCATTCAGACCTCACATCTTATTTAGACGCACAGCCAGTATCCAAAATATGTACTTTGCCAGTGCTATACAGTGTCTGAGACTCTTCAGGCTTCTATTATTTTATACAGCTATCATCTTTCATTGTTTACTTTGGATGGACAATTAACCACTTCACTGAACTTTTATCTAGGTCTGAAGAAGAGAAAAAAAACCAGTTATAAAAGCTTTTGTAACTTAGACCTTCAGATCTTACAACCCTCTGTCTTTTGTAAGATGACCATAATAGGTTTTATAACTGAATCATTTTTTTGGGGGGTATGTCTTATTTACGTGAAGTGAGCAGCATAAGGCCCAAGAGAAACTGAGACAGAAGAGAAGTAAGGATTGTCTTTGATTTGAGCTTCATAACTGCATGCATTAAATAATGATGCGTTCAATAGATAGATTAGAATGAGAAGGTAGGAGACATAGAAAATATCTTTACTTCCTTTCTGTGTAACTTTTTTCATATCCAAGCCATACACTTGTATTTGGAGGAGAACTTATAAATCATCTGGGAGGCTACTGCATTTAATGCAATGTCTGTATGGGTGACCAGTTGGCATGGCAATGATAGATGGACTCACACAACTGGGTCTAGTGGTTCAAACCTAGTTCACTTTGGCAGTGACTAAAAGTCTTTATGATCCAGCGATTGTTCAGCGACCTGGATGAAATGAATTGGTCTCTTTGCTGGTGAATAGCTGTCCATGTCACAAGACTAGAATGTAACTGGTACTAATTGTCTCCCTGGTTGATAGTTTCAGAAACAGGGTTAAAGAGGTCATAAGGAAGGTGATGGAATGCTCTATCTTGTCACACCATCGCTCATTTATTGAGCTCCTTGCACCAGGTCATCCTACTGGCTGGGCAGAGAGGAGGAAACCATGCATTGTTGCAACCTGAGTTAAACTGAGCCTGTCTTAAATGACACGTCTTCAATTCTCTTGATTATCTCTGTGACAAAATCTTTATACATGCCAAGTTTAGTCCAATACCTTCACCCCTGCGAGGGTGTGTGGTGGGGCAAAAGCAAAGGAAGTGTTAGAAAATAAAAAATAGTCTTTAAAATGACAAATGATTATGCTCATTTTAGAGCAAAGTACAGATTTAAAAGATTCAAGGAATTAGCTTCATAGTTTCTTTATAATTATATCCTGCTGTGTTAGAGAGTTGATTTAAAATTTACTCTCATGAATGCTTTTCCTTTAGGACCCATTAGAATATTTTTTAACATTTTTGTCCTACATAAAATGAAGTCCAGAAGAATTTTCCCTTGATGGGAAGAATTAATAATGTGAAGATGTCAGTCTTTACTAACTGAATAAAAAAATATAATTCAATCCCAATCAGCAGTTGATATGAAAGTCCATAGAGAAAAAATTCCAAGAAAATTAATAATAATGAGGTACACACAATAATATTAAAGAGACAAAAGAGTTACTGCAATAAAATAATATGAGACTGGAAGTTAAGTAGACATGCAGATCAATGGAACCCAACTGGACTGTGGTCACATATGCACATTCTCACCTTGGCAAAATTAGTGTTTGTTAAGCATGGTATTTCAAATCCATGAGACAGTTGGACAATTCCGTATTCAAAAGGAAAAAAAAATTGGATTTCCCCCTCACACCGTATACAACAGAGAAACTACAGATGGATCAGAAATCTAAACATAAAAATTATAAAAGTATTCAGGGGCTGGCTCCGTGGGCGAGTGGTTAAGTACGTGCGCTCCGCTGCGGCCGCCCAGGGTTCGGATCCTGGGCACGGACATGGCACCGCTCGTCAGGCCACGTTGAGGCGGCATCCCACATCCCACAACTAGAAGGACCTGCAACTAGGATATACACCTATGTATGGGGGAGTTGGGAAGATAAAGCAGAAAAAAAAAAAAGAAGATTGGCAACAGTTGTTAGCTCAGGTGCCAATCTTTAAAAAAAAAACAAAAGTATTCAAAGAAAATGTTTCTAAGGTTGGAGTGGCATTCTTAAGTAACACACAGAAGCCAGAACCCATAAAGAAATCACCATGGGCAGATTTGAGTACATTAAAGTTCTAAATTCTGTAAACGACAGCAAATACAAAGTTAAAATACAAACAGCTAATGTGAAAATATTTGTAGCATATGTAGCGGGCATATGTGACAAATATTCCTAATATTTAAAGAGGTCTTCCAATACAGTGAGAAAAAATATTAACCCCTTAGTAGAAGAATGGACAAAGGACATGCACAGGCAGTTTGGAGATGAAGAGCTGGAAAGGATGGATAAACATATAAAAAGTTGTTCACTTTAAATACTAATTAAGGGAATGAAAATTAAGACAGGATACACTTTTGTTGTTATTAGATTGGGGCAATAGGAAAAAAACTAGAAAACATTCTGTACTGTGCTATGTTGGGCTATGCTATGGCATGAAAACGACCTTTGCATACACTAGTGTGTTAAAAGGAATTTGTAAAACCTTTGGAGATTAGTTTGGTAATAACTATTAAAAATTTCAATGCACATTTTCTATAACCTAGAAGTATCATTCTGAGGAATCTCACCTATAGTTATGGGTTCAAAACATCACAAATACAAATGTGTCCCTCCCAAACATAAAGGTCCATTAATAAGAAAATGGTAAAATAAATCACATCATATCTTTACAATGGAGTCTATGTAACCATTAAAAAGAACAGGGTAAAGTTGTACATACATACTAACATAAAAAATATTTGTGCTGTATTGATGAGTGAAAAATATGTATAGTATGATGACAGTTCTTTAAAATGTGTATGTGTGTTTGTATTTCTGTATAATCTTAGGGAAATATTGAGAAGTATGTGTCCCCAATTGTTAAAAGTACCTAAAAGTTTAAAGTTGTTGAAAGGGTGAGTGGGGTTGGAGAAGCCAAGGTAGGACTTGTAAATAACTTTGTTTAAAAGGATGAGAATACAGGTAATTGTCTGGACTTGGAATTTTGGGCTTTTTAGGGAGATAGGTTTGTGTCTGCATGGCCTTATACTGGACGGAACTTGTCAACTCCTATTTCTCCAATGAGATCAGAGCAGGAATGATCATTAGTCTGCTCACCAAAGGAGCAGTTCAGACCTGGTTAAGAAGGCCATTGTAGGTGTACAAAGCACAACATGGTTTTGAGGGGTGCCCCACACTGGATATGGGTAACAAGAAAGTGAACATTTGTGCCTGTCGGGAGAATGTTTGCCTTCCTATCACTGCTGCTTAATTTCAGAGTTATTTGCCTTTTCTTCTGTTTTTTTTTGTTGTTAGTGTATAGTACTTACAAAAAAATAACTCTCAATAAGTATCGATTTTGTGAAATGATTGTTGATCATTGGAAAAATTATTTTAAAAATGTTTTGGTTTTTAATTCAGTGTTGTAATAACTTGTGAAGATTTTCGTGTGTGTTTGTGAGGAAGATTGGCCCTGAACTAACATTTGTTGCCAGTCTTTCTCTATTCTGTATGTGGGTCGCTGCCACAGCATGCCTTGCTGAGTGGTGTGTAGATCCAAACCTGGGCTCTCAATCTGTGAACCGAGGGCTACTGAAGTGGAGCAAACTTAACCACTATGCCAGCAGGCTGGCTCCTTGTGAAGATTTTTTTTTTAAATGGGAGCACCATTTCCTTCTTTCTTTCTTTCTCTCATTTTTGCACTTTCTTCCGTCAATAGTTTTAATAGTTCACACAGTCAAATTGACATTTGAATCAAGGAGAAAATCAGTGGCCCCTCAAATAAAGAAGTGTGGCAAAATTTCCAGTTACTAAAATGCCAAACTTCTCTGTACTCTTGTTTCTAAAACACAGCATTGAAATATGTCTTCTGATTTCTTAAAGTAAGGAATTAGTTTCTAAAATACCAAATTGCTTTTAAAATCACTTTCTCTTTCTCACTCATACTCTTTTTTTGTCTTTCATATGCCATTTTCTCAGTTATTGGCTTTTGGAACAAGTTTATTCTTTGCTTTTATCAGCATACATAAAATGAGACATTTATATTTTCATATTTAAATAAATTTTTTAAAGTCCTGACTAGTATCCTAATTTATAGTTATGATGTCAAGGTGATGTCTCCCATGTGGGAGATAATTTATAGCCAGATTGTTTGTGAACTTTTCTCCTGTTTATATCACAGCTTTTCTGTTATCGTTACTTCTAAGAAACACTTTTGTTCTTATACAGGAAAATCATAAGCAAAATCTTTATTTAAGCAATCAGTGATGGGGAGTGATTATGGCCTTTGCCCACACTAAGCTAGTGGTAAAACCTAGAGAGAAGGAATTATGGAGATCAATTCCTTTGAAACACTACTTTTGACTTGACAATCTCTTATTCAAGATTCTTTAATATTTTAATTCTGTAGCACTTCTTGGCTTTTATAAAGTAAAATAAAACGTTTGCCTCTGACCCTTTTTACAAACTGTTACCACCTCCTTAATACCTGTGAGGGGTGGAGAATGATGAAGAGTAGTTCCCACCTCGTGCGGGACAGACCTTGAAAGAGCTCACCTACTGCTTCAGGAGAAGTTGCGAGGAAAAATGACCCTCACATCAGTAATATTCTTGATCTTTCCTCTTCAAAAAAAAGAGAGAGAGAAGACCAAAACAGATGTAAAAAGCTAACAAAAGTGAAGTCAAAACCAAAACCAAGGCAGATTTCAAAACACATTGACCCATAAGTGGATATTTATATAAGGATCTTATACATAGGAGTAAAAGTTAGCCATGTTAAAAGCATTTTGGGGATACGTTCATGAGATTTAGTAGTCGTAATTCAGATTATAGGCAGGAAGGTCCTTGATGTCAGTCTTGGAAGTTTTGGCTAAGCATCAAGAGGGAGGAAAAGGCACAAGACTTTTGGAATAATATTAAAGTGATACCGCTGAATGGACTTGGGATAAAAATAATTTATACCTAGTTTAGTAATGAAATGATGCAGACATTATTTTAAGTGAAAAGCAGTGTGATATAATAAAGTTCGTGGAAACATTAAATCCAGCCTAAGAGGATGTACATGCAGAGCAGCCTGGTGACAAATGGAGGTGTAGCTAAATCACTCATTATGGAGGACTGAGGGGGACAGCCACTGATGCAAAGGGACAGCCCTGTGCCTGTTTACTGGGGTTTGTGCACAGCACTAAGTGAGCCTAAATGACTCAGGTGTGCAGAGGAGGAACACAGCCCTGAGCAAAGAAGCTGCTGTGTACCTGGCGAGGTCAGACAAGGAGCAAAGGCACACAGTGTCCACATTCCTGTGTGTGCTCAGGAGATAGGCTTCCCTGGTCTGGTTTGCATGTTTATTGGGCAGGAAATGATCTGTCAGTTTAATTTAGAACTTGTATTTTCAATGGAGCTGACATTGGGTTAAAAAAATCAATGTAAGACTCACAGGATAAAATAATGTTATCTTATTGACAGCTATCAGTAATGGATAATGAGGCCTTAGCTTGAACGTCCTCGAACAAATCAGGACTTGAGGCTGTCCAAAGGTTATAAATGAAATTCTCATTATGTAGACCTGTTAGCTTGAATTCCAGTCCTAGACATTAGTGTAATTAATTTGTGGAAAAGTGGCAATTGAGTGTGAGAATTCAAGTACGTTTTATTAATTTTTTTACAAATAGACTTTTAGAGAAAATACTCTCGCCTTTGCAAAGAGAAGCATTGCACTCATATGTATAACATATGAACACATGTGTATGGGACAGATATTTTTCAGTTTATGGGACATCATTATAAATCTCCTGGGAAGAAAGGAAATACAAATTGCTCAGGCAGCCTAATAAAATTCAGATAGAAATAATTGAGTTTAAGATACTCAAGTTCATCAGTATCAGATCAAAATTAAAACAAATTTTTGTATTCTGTGAAAGTAAGGTCACTGTTAAAAGTTCCTATTTTTTCCTTGCTGTGGTTTAAAATACAAAAGCAAAAGCAATAGCATGACTCCAGAGGGGTTTCCATTAGGTTGGATTTTCTAGAAAATTAGGCTCCTTAGAAAGGGAGAGGAAAAGATAGATTTTTAAAAATTCTCTCTTCTGTAGTTTTATTCATAATGGCCGAAGCTTGTATGCAGCCAAGATGTCCTTGAGTAGGTGAATGGGCCAACAAACTTTAGTACATCATGCAATGAAATATTATTTAGGGGTAAAAAGAAATGAGCTATCAAGCCATGAAAAGACATGGAGGAAACTGAAACGCATGTTGTTTAGTGACAGAAGCCAGTCTGAAGAGGCTACACACCGTATGATACAAAATATTTGACATTCCGAGAAAGACATAACTATGGAGTCAAAAAAAGATCAGTGGTTTCCAGGGACTGGGGCAGGGATGGGAATGAGTCAGAGGGGAGGGATGAATAGATGGAGCATAGGAGATTTTTAGGGCAGTGAATCTATTCTGTATGACACTGTAATGGAGGATACATGACATTGTGTATTTTGCAAAACCTGTAGAATGTACAACACCAAGAGTGAACCCTAATGTTAACTATAGATTTGGGCTGATAACGAAGTGTCAATGTAGGTTTATTGATTGTAAGAAATGTACTACACTAATGAGGATGTTAATAATGGGAGAAACTGTGTGTGTGTGGTAGCAGCGGAGGGCAGAGAGGTTTGTATACGGGAACTCTCGTTCTTCTGTCTAATTTTTCTGTAAACCTAAAATTGCTCTAAAAAAAAGTCTCTTAATTTAAAAAATTAATAAAAATTCGAAATTAGTGTTTGAAGTAGAAACTTTCGACTCACAAGATTAGGGCTACTCTGGGTGAACACATCCCATAAACTATGAGAATCTATCTTAGAAAGCCAGGTAGCTTTCTCCTTATGCATCTGTATTGACTTCCCATTTTCTAAAACATTAATCCAGATACAGTAGGATGAATTATTGATTGCATAGACCTTGGCCCACAAAGAGCATGTCTAGGGCAAGTCTGTCATTTGTAACAACCCTGGCCAGGGAGTTGAGGCTGACCTGAATGCATTCCAGGGCTGAGGTGGTGTTGTTGATCACTTAAGTCAAGGACAAATTTTGTACAAAGTTTTCTAATTGGATGGCTCCCATCGTAGGGATAATTGCCACAGGATGCGCGTAAATGGCAAGTCATCTGTTCCTCCTGGAAGCTCCCCTGAATAATCAAGGCCCTCATTTTGGAAAGATATTCACAGTAACCTTTGGCTACATAATCCACTGGTGGTATTTTCCCAACATTTGCTGGTCTCTTATGCTCACCCCTAAAGTACAAGTCAAGGTGTTTTTGGGAGGGATGCAAGTAAATGTCTGGCTTCCCCACAAGCAGTACAGTCCTGGGACTACACTAAGTACTTCTGGAAAGAACGTACCATTTCCACTTCTTGGGCCCTCCCAAGTGGGACTTACATTGGTCACAGAGAAGAGGTTGACAGTCCCTCCAATGTGGTCTTCTGGCTGGCTGCTAAGCCTTATGGTTCCCATTCAGTTTTCATAGTGAGCATAGTCCTTGATTTCAGAAAGAATGACTGAGGACAGTCAGTTTGATCTTTCCTGTTTGTCTACACTGGTAGCCAGGTGGCATTTTTCTGCCCCATGGAATGATTTAGACTAGGGGAGAGGGAAGGGAAGACACCAGGAGATATTAATAGGTATTTTGCATGGGAGGTTCAGGAGGTTTTGCATGCTGTTTCTGATGGACTTCTCCGTGAGGAGAATTGTGAGCAAATTCTAGTCAGAGACAACCAACAGGGGATGGAAGACCTCACTGGTCAGCTAAATTTAAGGTTCTTGGGAGATCTACACTGTAGTGTTTCCTTCATGAGGAAGGTTCTAGTGTGAAGCTCCTTCTTTCTCTGAACCTTCCAGGGTTTAAGATGCTCCCTTTCCAGATGTCTAAGTTGTTGCTTTCCCTCCATGGTCACAAAATTGTTATGTCTTCTTCAAGTATCTTTACGTTTTTCCAGTCATCCCTCACTTACTCTTAGAGCTTTCATCTAGAAATGTGAGGTGCAAGAGGGACGGAACATCATTATAAAAATTACAGAGACTTCGAATGTCCCAACCTCTGCCCACTGAGCCATTGTGGAGTACTCATGGGGGTCGTTATCATTATGGTCTATGGTCATTAGACCTTAGTGGTCATTGTTCTTCTGATCTAAGACCATGTCAATCTAATAAAAGAATCCAGGCAGCGGAACCAGAATCAAATTCGAATCCTGTAGAATTCCTTTTGTTTGGGCTATCACCCAGAGAACCATATTAAACCAGATTGGCCTGGGATCTCTGCCAGGGGAAAGGATGATGCGTCATGCCTAGGAATGGTTAAGGTGGAGTTCTGAGTTTTCAAAATTAGGGCTAGATAAATCCCACCACCAATCTGTCCTGATTATTATCCAGAGGTAATTATTTCTTGTTTTGTGTTACTCCAAATTACCTGTATCTTTTCATTAGTCATATTAAATAGTTACCATCTCTCTACACGTCTATTTTTCCTACAAAACAGTAATTTCTTTAAGATGGGGAATTCTGAGGTTTTCCCTTGCATTCCTAGGACCTAGGAGGTGCCTGGTACTATCAGCTCTCAAAAAATATTTCTTAACTAGAACTCAATGGGGAAAGATGGACTAGGATAATATTATTCAAACTAACCGTGAATTGTGTAAAATACACAGAATCTGGTTAAAAGGAAATGATTATTGATTAGTTCTGTGTAGAAAAAAATAATAGATTTGGAAATAAATATTGCATATTTCTTTAAAAATTCTATAATTGCTTATCACTTCAGCAAAAATTCAATAAAAGTCTAGGAGGTTAATGTATGTTTCTCATGCTTTTTCCCCCATTGCATTAAACTATTTAGCAATGTTTTCACATTTAATAGCTATATATAGAATTATTTGATTGGATTATATTAATTTTTTTGTTCTTAACGATGCTTACCAAATAAGTTCATTAAAGAAAAAACTAAATTTCAAAGTGCCTGCCTGAGATGAATGACAACTTCATGAAACTAAAGAAAAAGCGTCAAATATTAAAAAAAAGTTAGAACAGGTTTCCTCAAGCTTTGTTCAGATATCTTGTGAGTTTGAGCAACAGTGGGGATAGTACTCTATTACTCTGGTTTAAGTGCTGATGCACTTATGTTTGGAGAAGTTCAGCCAACCAGCTTTATAAAGGCAGCATGAGAAGAGAGGAGTTGCGGTGGATAAGCAAAGAATGGTCCATAAATGGCAGGGGTAATACGCTTGTTTCTGAGCCCTTGGTGACTCAATGGCATGCTTTACTTGCTAGCTTTCAAGTCTGAGTTACTGCTTTACTGCAGGCCTACAAGGCTCACCTTCCTTTGTTTTCTTCTTGTTTCTTCTGAATGCACTCCCCAGGAAGTGAAAGTTAGAATTTGCCTTGACAGACATTCCAGAGCCTTTGGGTTTTATGGACATAGGGAATGTATTCAGAAGCTTCCTGCTTGGTGATCACATCCTTTGTTCTTCTGTGCATATCTTAAGTGAACTTTGCTCCAGACAAATTATCCTAGGGCAAGGCATTAAAAAGAGGGGATTCCAAGAAAGACACAGAACACAAGAAAAGGAAGTACTCATTCATTTCCATTTAGGTTCCTATTTTTAGCCACACGTTAATCATTTTCATCTTTAATTCCTCCTAAGAATGTTAGCAATTTACACTTTTATTTTTTTGTGAGTATAAACTTGCTTCTGTCTTTTTCCTAAAGTTTTTAAGCACTAGTCATCTTCAGGAGCAAGAAATTCTTACAGTCAAGGGAGGAAAAACTTGATCAACATGTCTGCTTGAAGTTTTTACTGTCTGAAATTTGAGACAACACTGTAGATGTTATAGATTTATTGAGTTATTCTTGATTACAATATCCCACCTTGTGAAAATATTGGTTTAATTAAGCTAAATTTTACCCTTCCAGTGTCTGATTCAATAGAATATCAATGTCACTTTTTTCTGGGAAATATTCCCTGACTGCAGATACATTATTAGAATAAAGTATCATATATGCCATAGTTGATTGTGCATATGTTGCGTATGTGTCTGGCCTTTGCGTGAGTCAAGGGAGAAAGAAGAAAGTTATATTTGTGCTTGATATACAGGAAACACATTATCCATTGCTTGTTGATTTGGATAGAAGTAAATCCTAGTCTCATCTGAAAACTTAGTAAGGTTGCTTAATTTTAACAGGAACATGAAAGATAAATTGATAACATGATCTCATTCATGAACAATAATTTTTTTTGTAAATAAAGACTGTAGTCCAGGCTTTTCTCTTTCTTGTTTTACAATATTATAGTAGTGTTCTAAGTTACCACTTCTGCTATTTCAATTCTTACTGGACTCCACAGTCAGGCTTATCTTCCAGAAATACTTCAATTATGTTTTTTCTCTGCTCAAAATCCTTGAAAACGTCCCCTTGAGGAAAGGGTAACCTGGACCACTTTGCATCCCTTGCAGTGCCTAGCATGGCACTTTATATGGAATTAATCAACAGCTGCTGATTAACTGGAAGATGTCAGCCTGAAGGTGGTTCTAACGCTGGGCTGCTGAGCTCTGCTTTTAGCCATGTCTTGTTAAATTCATGTATCAATGATGTGTCTAAATACATAGAATGTGTGCTTATCAGATTTGCAAATGACCCGAGGCTGAGATGGATAGCAAATGTATTAGACAACAGAATCAGAATCTGAAACCGTTTTGACAAGCTTCCTTTAACAGGATGAAATTTAGTAGGGATGAAGGTAAAGGCCTGCCTTATAACAAAACAACACCAAAGCAGAGAAAAACCTCTCTGCTGAGCAACTGCACATAGAAGTGAAGAAGATTCTCAGAAAGGATCGGCGAGAGGGTTGCCACACAGGCCAATGGAGTCAGACTTTTGGAGAACAGAAACAAGGAGGTGAAGTTTGCTCCCTTGGCATCGGTCAGACTCTATCTGAAGTCTTGTGTACAATTCTGGGTTCTGCATTTTCAGAGGGATATAGACAAATTGGAAAGTAGTTAGAGAATGTCAGAGGGTCTCAAGTCTATGCTGTGAAATGAATATTTTTCTGTGATAAGAGAAAACTCAGAGGAAATGTGCTAGTGTTTCTGTGTGTGTTTGTGTGAGGAAGATTGGCCCTCAGCTCATGTCTGTTGCCAGTCTTCCTCTTTTTGCTCTAGGAAGATGGTCCCTGAGCTAACTTCCATGCCAGTCTTCCTCCATTTTGTATGTGGGACACCACCACAGCATGGCTTGATGAGCGATGTTCAGGTCTGTGTCTGGGATCCAAACCTGTGAACCCCAGGCTGCCAAAGGGGAGAGTGCGAACTTAACCACGACACCACTCTGCTGGCCCCAAATGGTGGTTTTTTTATCATGAGGAAAAGACTTTTGTCTGGGATTGAATGTTCTCAAAAGTTTGACCAGCATTAGTATCTGAAAGTTATAGGGAAAACAACTTTGGCTAACTCTAAGGGAAAATCTTTTTAATAGCCAGCTCTTAATCAAGATATGTGTTGCCCAGGAAAACACTGACTTGTGCAATTTCTTTTCAGGAGAGGGAAAAATCCAATAGATAAAGGTTTCATGAAAACAACAATGAGATACCACTATACACCTGTTAGAATGACTAAAATCCAGAACACTGACAACACCAAATGCTGCTGAAGATATGGAGCAACATGAACTCCTACTCACTTTTGGTAAGAATGCAAAATGGTACAGCCACTTTGGCAGTTTCTTATGAAACTAAACATACTCTTATCATACCATCCAGAAATCATGTTTCTTGAAATTTAACCAAATGAGTTGAAAACTTATGTCTACACAAAACTTTCACTCAAATGTTTATAGCAGCTTTATTCATAATTGCTGAAACTCAGAAGCAACCAAAATGTCCTTCAGAAGGTGAATGGATAAACAAATTGCAGTACATCCAGACAATGGAGTATTATTCAGCGATAAAAAGAAATGAGTTGGGGCCGGCCCCACGGCCGAGTGGTTAAGTTTGTGCACTCCGCTTTGATGGCTCAGGGTTTTGCCAGTTCGGAGCCTGGGTGTGGACATGGCATTGCTCATCAGGCCATGCTGAGGTGGAGTCCCACAAATCACAACTAGCAGGACCCACAACTAAAAAAATATACAACTATATATTGGGGGGATTTGGGGAGAAAAAAGCAGAAAAAAAAAAAAGAGATGAATTATCAAGCCATGGAGAGACATAGAGGAACCTGAAGTGCATATTGCTAAGGGAAAGATATCAATCTAAAGGGCTACGTACTGTATGATTCCAACTATATGACATTCTGGAAAAGACAAAACTATGGAGACACTAAAAAGATCAGTGGTTGGCAGGGGTTCAAGGGGAGGGAGGAATGACCAGGTGGAGCACAGGCGATTTTCAGAGCAGTGAGATTATTATTCTGCATGATATTGTAATGGTGGATACATGTGATTATATGTTTGTCAAAACCCGTAGAATGTACAACACCAAGAATGAACCCTCATGTAAACTATGGTCTTTTCCTGATGTGTTAATGTGGGTTCATGGATTGTAAAAAATGTACCACACTAACGTAAAATGTTAATAATAAGGGAAACTGTGTGTGGGAGTTGGGGGTGGAGGGATATACAGGAACTCTCTGTACTTTCTACAAACCTAAAACTGCTCCAAAAAAAAGGCTGTGTGACCCAGAGGCTGGGATCTCCCTGGCTGAGATTTCTCCTCTTACATCTAGTAAAGGTCAGTAGAGATTGCAATGGAGGAAGAGAGCTGACTTCAGCATCAGAGGAGCAGTATCCCGTATCTGGTCCAAAGGACACTTGGGAGATCATGGACAGGAGCTGTGATTCTCTAGGAGAGTTTATAAGGTGGAACGTCAAGCAGCAAGAGACTAAAGACTTCAAGATGGAAAATGAAAGCACAGCAAGTTGTCATGGCTGCAGAACTCTGATGTGGGGCCGGGTGATTTGACATATAAGGTCTGGCTGGCCTTGGGCTTCCTGTCTCTGGAGGAACATTCACAATAAACTGGGGAACTACTTTCTGGGAATGCTACACACACACCACACATGCGTACACAGGTATGTATATACTTATATGTGTGTGTATATATATATATATACCCAAATGAATACACACACATGTATATGTATAGACACATGCACAAATATATATGCATACACGAGCATATACATTTAGAGATATGTTTATAGTAAATACATGTACACACAAATAAATAGGATAATTTTAGACACCGATAAGCACTATTAAGAATACAGAATAGATTTACGTGATTGAAAATGGCATTGACAGGGTGGAGGGAGATTGGCTGTATCCAGAGTGGTCAGGCAAGATCTCTGTGGAGGAGACATTTAAGCTAACACTGAAAGATGCAAAGAAAGCAGCCATAAGAAGAGCTGAAGAAATAACATTGCAGCAAAGGTACATATTTTTATATTTAATCATTAATATTCTATTAGTTTCCTTGGGTCGTGTGTGTGTGTGTTACACGGGTAGTAAAGGAGAAGGGAAATCATTAGAAAGCAAAGGAAGAAAAACCAAGTATAGAAGCAAAGCTATTTCAAGGATTGCACCCGAGAATTTTCCAAAAGCTTTTTAGAAAGACAGGGGACTCTACTATTTACCAAGTACTTTGTCAGGTTAAAAAAGACAAGCAAGAGTTCTGATAACAGTTTGGGACAAAAATTTCTTTGCATTCAAAAAAATTTTGGACGATGAATTACCTAGCACAAACTGTGTGCCTCTCTGAATAGAACATTTATTTGTGAGCATGGCAATTTTTTCTATTAAAAGAGGTGACAGGAAAGGGCGTGGTTAGAGCATTGTGAAACGAGCAAGTGGTGCACACATTGGAGCACATGTCTTCTGCTCCTTATGGTCCTCAGGGAGGCGTGAAGAGATGAAACAAGTTCTGTCATACAGGCTTTGCAAATATACACAGAGAGCTAGAACAACGAAGAGGAAAGAACGAAGTGAGAGAGGGGGGAACAGGGAGAGAGAAGTAGGGGTAATGGAGAGTGTGACATGGAAAAGAATAGGACAGAAGACAAAGAGGAGAGAGAGGAGAAACATACCAAGTTCCTCCTAGTAGGATCTGGGAAAGAGTATTTAAACCATAAACTTATTAAGAGATTTATGAATGGCTCACACACGATGCAGTGGTCATGACACCGCAAAGCTGCGGATGTCTTAAGTCACGTTACCTCTAAGAAATCAAGTGTCATGGTCTCCCCTCTTTCAAGGATTTGCCTCTTCTGCCCATGTTTGTTTTCTGTACAAAGGCGGATGCTCATCAGGCTTGTGATATGCTATCACGTAGTTTTAAAGGTCTATCCATGTTCCTGAATGGTGGCCCTCAAAATGCTTGCCCACTGTAGTTCACATCTCTGAGGAGAGGGTTGCGGTTGAGAGCCGTTGAAAAGCTATTGTCCATGATACACCACGGATGGGGCTTCTGTGTTGCTTTCAGAATTTGACTGCAACTTCTGTCAAACAGTTTCTCTCCATGTCATGCATCTGCAAATTGAAATTCAAGGAAACCCATTCAACACAGTGAAATTAAGTAATAATTGAAGTGGATACTAGCTACTTCAGCACAAAAGGATTTATTTTGATGTATTTTTAGGGCTTGGTACAACACACTGATACAAAAATACTAAATCACCAGAAAAAAAAATCAGTAGCATTGTAAAGGATGTGGGAAGGGAGAAAAGAACAAAGGACTTTTCTCCAATCAAATGCAAATGGAAATGACCTGCAAGATTCTGAAAACAGTCTTTCTCCTGACAATGAACATTTTCATGCAGTGAAATCCATTTTTGAGACTCATTAGCAAGTGCTGTGATCTTGCTTATTTTCTATAGCAGCGTCTGGTTATTTCAAATTGATTAGGAGACCTCTGACGTGGGAGAGCGAATCACTGAACTACCCCAGGTATTTCTGTAATTGGTTATCGTGCTTAATTACAAATATTTCAGCACAACCAATTTATTCTGGAGCAGATTTTCCTTGCCTTTCTGCTGCCTCTCCTGCCAGTGCTGTTTCTGTTTTCAGGGAGAGAAAAGAAAGAGAGAGAGAGAGAAGACAAATTAACCTTCTCCTGTGCACGTTTTGGTTCTAAAAAAAGCAGATTAATGGATTGATGGATTCATTCAAGGTATTCTATCAACAGTAGTAGTCAAAAACGAAAGAAACATGAATGTATTAGTTTGTAGTGGGAGGTCACTCATTGCAAACGGTTACCAATCTTTTCCGGTTCTATTATTTCCATTAACTAGTGCTGGGAGCTGGAAGTTCAGTTCTCACATCTCTCTCATCCTGCCACGGTGCTGGCTGACCTTCATATATTCAGCCCACTTGCTCCTGAGCTCATCAGAAATAAATGGACTAGAATAGAACAGAATATGGCTCCACATCGCGCTATTCATCGTCTGGCAATCCTGAAGACCTGAGCAAGTGGCTAGTTGTGTGGGCTGCAGACGGGGCACACATTACATTCTCCACAGTCTCTCATCCATAGCCTGGGGCAGTCAGAGTCCAATAATGGGAGGCAGGACTCTGGCCAGGGCGCTGGCATTGTGCCTTCTGCTTCAGCCCTTCTGTGAGGATGTGCATGAACTTTGCAGCACCGCAGAGAGACGGCGAGACCCTGAGTTTAACATCTTACGATTAGAGTGAGATTTAAGAAAACGTGGATGTTTTTCCCATTCCATCCCTGCTGGAGACTGCACATTACCTATGAAGAAGTGTCTTCTTACTTGTGATATGGCAGATACTTTTGGCACAAAAGCAAAGCATGCATTACCTGATGCTAACTTTGATTTTTGTCTAGGACTTTTAAATTTAAAGAGTGTTATCATTATTATCTTAAAAATTGAAGTAAACCTTCAAATAAGGTAAAAACAATTTTTGCTGTTAATGAAAGGGGTTAGATTTGTTCTGGTTTAATTCCCCATTAGTAAAATTTACTGGATTTTTGTGGGAATTTTTAAAAAAATTGGTGCTGGGAGGGCTCCTTGAGATCATTTAGGCTAACTTACTTTTCAGATGACAGAGATCAAGAGATGTCACATATGGGGCTGGCCTGGTGGCACTGCGGTTAAGTGCGCACATTACGCTTCGGTGGCCTGGGGTTCTCCGGTTTGGATCCCGGGAGCGAACATGGCACCGCTTTGCAAGCCATGCTGTGGTAGGCGCCCCACGTATAAAGTAGAGGAAGATGGGCACGGATGTGAGCTCAGGGCCAGTCTTCCTCAGCAAAAAGAGGAGGATTGGCAGCAGATGTTAGCTCAGGGCTAATCTTCCTCAAAAAAAAAGAGATGTCAAGTGATTTTTTTTGAGGGCAGTTAGTGGCAGAGGTGAAACCAGGATCTAGCTTTACTTCAAGTGAAGGGCCTATCTAATAGAAAAAAAGGTTTTCTATTTTCTCTGTATTCCCAACAACCAGCATCCTCCTTACGTCAGGAATTTCCTATCCTTATAGAGTGATTTCATTTTGCTTTTGTTGTGACAATAGACAGGAATTACTGATAATAACACAGAGTATAACAAATTGTAAAGAGTGACATTTTTCATTTTTCAATATTTATTTTGGAATCTAATGAAACTGTGTTTGATTCTCGAACATTTAAGTATGTAGAGATAGCACTTTTCTTCTGTGGCAAAGATATCCATTTTACAGCTCTTAGTATTTGCTATCAGCACTTAAGTAAACTTCTGTAAATCATTATCGAGGGTGAGAATTAATTTTAAGAAAAGTAGCCATTGGCAAGTTTCACATAACTGTGTGAGAAAAACATTCCAAGTGGGGATTTTATAGTCACTGAAGGAAGAGCTCTTCTGTTACATTAGAGCTGCCAAAAGAATTCAAAACTCGAAAGATCCAAATGACAGCAAAGCAGATTGAAGCTGCTCTTCTCTCTCCATTCTCCTTTCTTTATGCATTCAGGGCTCTGCGTCAAGAAAACTTGTATGCAAGGGGTGCAGAAGAGATCCAATTATACAGAGCTTCAGCTAATGTCTGACGCTTTAAGTACTTTTCAGAATTTCTGTAGATTGCTATAGAGCCACCTCTCAATTTCTCAAAGTAATGAGGAGAGCCTTGGAATACATTACCCCAAAGCCCACAGAATGAAGTAATTAGTATTCATTACCAATTTTATTTCAATGGCTAATTGCACTTCACACTCATATATTGATACCAAAAAACTGGACAGTCAAGTAGCATTTACTATCATTTATTATACGAAAATGGAGAGTTCAGTTAAAAGGAAGTTTTCGCTGCTCCAAAGAGTCTGCAGAAATTTGCACACAGTTTGATAGAGTGCTGTGATCCGTAAAAACCAGACCCAACATCGGTCAGTGGAAGGGGTGAGGGAGGTCCTTGAGTTTTAGATGGATCCCTATTACATTTGGGGAGCAGGGGAGGGGCAGCCATGAGTGAAGGTGGCAGTGGCATTTCTATGTGTGTGTACGCCCTCTGGCACCTACTGTGGGCCTAAATGGGCATGAACAAAGCTTTGAGAAACTTTGGTGCAAGTGTCTACTGAGGATGATGAACTGGGCAAATTTGTATGTGAGGGACATACTTCTAGATTTTTTGCTCTGAGTCTTAGGAGGCAGAAGACCCCACTAACTTTGTTTGAAAACGGCAGAGGACTTCAGATGCCCACAAAATTAAATCATCTCATTCTTGCCTCTTTGGCTTTACCATATCAACAGAATAGGAAAAACAAAAAAGGAATACATTTGATATTTTCAGTCACGGAAGTTTTCTGGAGCCC
This sequence comes from Equus caballus, assembly GCF_041296265.1. Lineage (NCBI taxonomy): Eukaryota > Metazoa > Chordata > Mammalia > Perissodactyla > Equidae > Equus > Equus caballus. Next base: position 47,780,193 of record NC_091704.1, read on the forward strand.
TCTTATCAGCCAGGCACTGTACTAGGAGCTTTTGATTGCATATGGGGGCCCAGGCAAAAAGGAGAAAACTAAGTAAAAATAGGAAATTTGGGAAGAACATAATAATAGGACAATTAAAAAATGTTTTGGTATTGTGTAGAATTGTGGAAGAGATTGTGAGTTACCTCGGGGCTGGTAAGAGTAGACTTAGAATGTCTTCATGACCCTTGGGCCTGAGGGACAGCTGGAACTCAGAGAGAGAGGGGGGACTGACTGCTAAGAGGTCTAGCTCAAGGAAGGGATATAGTCCCTGAACAGTAAGCCTTTAGAGAAAGAGCTGGGGGAGTAAATACTTTTCCCCAGCTCTCCTTCCTCCATCACATCTCATGCTGGGGATTTCTGTTGGCTGAACTCAATTAGAAACCAGGGGAGCATGGAGCTCATTGCTGTGGTCCATTATGGGTTAACATTGTGGTGGACAGATCAGGGTGTAGAAGGGAGGTCAATAGAAAGGGAAGGTATCAAGAATGCTGAGAATGCATGCTTTCTCTCACTTCGTTGCTCAGACAGCCCAGGGTGGATCGTTATAAGGCAGGATTTTTAGTTGCAAAGAACAGAAACCAACTTTGACTGGCTTAAGCAGGAAAGGATATAGAGAGCCTTCTGGAATCTCTGAGACACCTGGAAAACCAGGTTCAGAGAGGACATCACGGCTCCTTACCCTGGGTTTCTATCGTAGACACTACTGCTGCTGCTACTCCAGCAACTGCTGACATTGCCTTCATGGCCAGAGATTTTTCTTCGTGGACTCTTTTCCTTGTTTCACCAGCTACTGACTTCAAACTGGGGTGTGTGCCTATGACAGGCAGAATCTAGGTCTCTCGACTGAGCTTTGCTTCAAAAGAAGGTGGAAGAGTGAGTACCCAGCATTATTAGCTTTCTATAAAGGAGCAGTGCCTCTCACAAGAATTTTTAGGTGAAGAATTCTCCAAATTTAGGAATGGGGTTCCAGTGACGGGTGACCAAAGAGTACGTCAGATGTCACTACATGTAGGTTTTATTAGCCCCATTTTGCAGATAAAGATCTGAGATTCAGAGAGGCTAAAAACTTGCCAAATTTGTAGCTTTAGTTGAGAGTCAATCCTCAAGAGCAGGTTTTGGCTTCCCACTATGTCAGAATTTCTCTCCACTCTCTCAGATAATTCAATCTGATTTCTACTTTAGTGAAGATTTTTTTCTTTTTAAGACAGCACTGCATATTTTTTTGAAAGTGCAAATGATTCTAAAGTTAACTTGGATGAAGAAATATCTGAGAAAAACATAGAAAAAGAAAGAAAACAGAAATAGGGGAGATACACTTTCTGAGTATTAAAATAGAATACAGTAGTAATTGAAACAGTGTGGTATAGGTATATATGGATTAACACAATAGACTAGAAGTTCCAGAAATAGATCCACGTAAGTATAATACTTCAGTATGTGATAAAAGTGGAATTTTAATACAGTGGAGGAAAGGGTAGATGACAAATTTGTTGGGACAACGTGCTGACCATTTCGTTTAAAAGAATTGCATCTTACCCTAATTGAATTCCAGAGGCATTAAATGTTTTAACATGAAAATTGAAAAAGAACAAAAGAAAATGTAGATGAATGGTTTTATAATCTTGATCTGTGTAGAGCCTTTTTAAGTATGGCACCAAACGCAGGAAGGCAGAGAAAAGTATTGCTAGATGGGAGTACGTAAAAAATAAAAATTTCTCCACGGCAATAACAATATAGATAAATAGTCACCTGGAAAAATATTTGCAAAATACATGAAATAAAATGGCTAATATTCCTGGCATGTAAAGAAAAAAATCCACAGAAGAAGACATGAAAATGGCTGATTAACATATGGAGAAATGTTTAATCTCATTTGCAGTAGAAATCAAATGAATTCATATTACAACAAAATTAGCAGAAATGAAAGCAATTAATAGTCTCCAAGGTGGGCAAGGATGTGTGTGTGTGTGATTTTTATTTTATACTTTTCTGGTTGGGGTCAAAATTAGATTATCTTTCTGGAGAGTTATTTGGTATTATGGACCAAAACTTTTAAAAATGCAAATACCTTTTGATAAAAAAATTTCACTTTTAGGAACTTTCATCATGAAATAGTTAAAAAAATGCATAACTGTACAGGGATGAACATGGTAGTGTTATTTTTAATAGAAAAAATTAGGAAAAGAACTACTAAATATTCATAAACTGGGGATGCTAAATGATTTGTGTACATTTATAAAATGGAATACTATTTAGCCATGAGAAGGCACATATTTATCTTTTGAAATCAGAAGAGGTCCATGATATATTTTTAGCTGAAAAAAGTGTGTATAAAATAGTATGAATAACATATGTAATATTTGTAAGAAAAAAATAAGCATCATGTTTAGAAAAAACTGGGAAGATTATGCTCTAAAATGTAAACAGTGATTTTATCTGACTAGTAGCATCTCGAATGACCTTTATTTTTCCTTTATCCATTTTGGCAGTTCTAATTATCCTATGATAAGCATTGATAAGGATAATAAAAAACAAAAAAGCTATTTCTATTTGGAAAAAGCAAAGTAAGAGATATATGTCATCATTAAGCAACATATAAAGACGAGTTTTCATGTTCTTATTTTACCTGATTTTTCAAGTGTAATTATGTGTGTGTGTGTGTGTGTGTGTGTGTGTGTGTGAAAGAGGGTAATAAAAAGCTAGAAAGAGGTAAAGAAAAAGATGGAGATGATAAAGAGTGATTTGTCCTGATTTGCAATCTTCAGAGGATGTAGAGGGAGAGAATCGATGCCTGTATCCTATTTTTTATGGGGAGCTTGTCTCAATCCTGTTTACAGCTTTACAGTCATCTGGCCTAGAAGACCACGGCTCTCACATGCCTTCTCCCCAGCCCCCTCTCCTAGAGCAGTGCTGATATGCAACAGAGATGACCAGAGACCTGCAAAGTGGACAGAGGCTAGATGACCTTCTCTTGATCACTGGATATTGAACTGTTTTACTCAGGGAATATGTTCACATTTGAGTAGATCAGGAGGGCAGTATTTGATGGAAATAGAAAAAAATGAGGCTTTGGGGAAATGTGTTGGGAGGGTTAAGGGAGTGAGTTCAGGGATGGGTCAATGACTGTCACCTCGAGCCCTTTCATCTTCACACCTCAAGGGTCATTCTAGCTTTTAATAGCTAAATATGGTGATTCCAGCTTCCATGCTGTATGCTGATAGGAACTATGAAGGTTTCTAGTATGTTCAAACACAGTCAGGGTGGCTGTGCCCAAGGGCAGGAGAGACCTCATCTCTCCTTCATTGGTGAATGAGTGTTGCAGTCTGACTCCCACTGTCACGGCTCCTGAGGCTCTGTTGGCTTTCCTATTCTTTCACTCCACACTAGACACCACCTCTCTTTTTCTGCCTCAAGTTTCACCAGTGCAAGCCTGCTATGGGCAGCAGACTTTTACCAGAGCTTTGGAATGTGGCAGAAGAAGATGGAGTGGTGAAGGGAGTAAATCCATGTGACGCATTCAACATGAAGTCTAAATATTTCTTAAAATTGATTGGTGTTTAGAAATCCCTTTTTTTCTCAAGCTGCCTTACACATCATCTCTTCCTTAATTTTTGGGATCCTTGACACTTCTATTTCATGGGCAGAAACTTGAGATACCTTTTCAAAGAATTTAGTCCTTTATTTTTTGGTGCAAGTGGTGGGAGGAACTAACCTTTGCTATCCAAAAAGCCCCTCAAGATGTTTTCCTAAATGCAAGAGCCGTCCTTCCTGGAGATTAATTACACTGCCCCCATGTTTGCAATAGGAATTGGCTGACTATTCCTTTTTTATTCTCTCCATTGTATAATACTGGATTGGGACAAAACTGGGGGACGGTCAAGATATTCTTGGGATCTTTATTCCATCATGAGATCTTTCTTAATTCTCAGGGGCCCCATTGTAGGATAGGTTAATTTTGATACCAAATGGACCACCACTTTGGGACATAGTAGGGAGCCGGTAGGACCACAAAGAAAGGAGAGAGTTAAGCAATGAAAAAAGGGGAAGTTAGTTAAAATTTTCTCCTAGGATACTAGTCTTAGAAGGGATCATAGTGATCTACTCCAACCTACTCTTAATACACGAGGAAACTGAGGTCCCCAAAATTTAGGTGACTTTCCCAGAACCATTTGATTAATCAACATAGATCTGAGACTGGAATTCTGGTCTCTAGTCACCAATCTAGTGATGTTTCCACTAGCACGTACTTTAGCTCTTCCAGGAGGGGTTAGACCAACCAAATCATCATTCATTAATGAAAATAGTATGGAACAGATATGGACGTTAGTATAGCAAGATAGCTAACAGTCTCAAGGGTTTGAGATTGCCTCTTTTTGGGAATTTTGCTATTTCGTTATCTCTAGTTGTTCATAAAATTTAGTAGCTTTCTTTTTTTCTAAAACAGAATATTGTACTTAGGAAAGTACTTTTCAACATGAGAGGACTCTAATATTAATAAGACAGCAGAGCTAATTTTACAAATAGTTGAATAATTGAACAGTAATCTATTGGGGACATAAATAATAGAGACCTGATGATAATAACACATTTTTCTTGAGCAAGTATTTTCATTTTGGAGATTTTATATATATATATATATATATATATATATATATATATATAAAACCTCTATTTTTGGGAAAAGATCAAGAAAGGACCAATACTCGAGAGAGAACTTCAAAAGGCAAGTCAGCGTTTTTGACCAAGTTTTCTCTCTTTGCATATAGGCAAGACTACAGCCAGAACAGCAGCAAAGGGATTCACCAAGTGAAGGGAAAGAACATTTGAAGCAAGAGAGAAATAATTTCCTAGCAAGAAGGGCTGTGTGATCATGGTTCAGCTGGTGATCCATTATGCCTGTTAAGAGGCCAAAGAGAACTGTAGATCTCTGAGGTCCATGCGGGCAGAGGCAAGGGAAGAAGATGAAGGGAACACTGGAATAAATGAAGTGCGCTAACAGCTGAAAAAGGCTGATGGATGTGCTCTGCACCTCAGAAGACAGAGCTCCCAGCAGGAGAATAAAGTGTGCAACAGAGCAGAGCCTGCTAGAACCACACAGTTAGAGAACTGAACCTCTAATAACCTCCCGTTTCAGGAGTTTATAATGTGCTATAAAAACCCCCTGTCTCTAGACTAAAACCCGGCACGACCACACTTAACTGCATTTTACTGCCATTGCACAAATCCCTGATTCGCCGTTACTTTCTCTTAAATAGGGCTGGATCTATTTTCAGCATTGCAGGTGCCAAGATGTTTTGTAAAAATTTTCCGTAGAGAATGGATTTGATTTTTAAAATGTAGAAACTGGATTTCAATTCTTAAATTGAAATGCTGGACTAGGCACCAAGGACATTTTGATTAAATCATGCCTATGTTCAGGCTATTAATTCCAACTTGGATGGTGTCTGTAGATATAGCAAACTACTTGAAAAGCAGAGATATTCTGAGTCTCCAAAGGGTGAAGGTCATCCGAGCTAACTCTCCTCAGCAGCCTTCATAATAAAATTTGGGGAAACTTTTACTTCTCATATATATTGGCAGTTCCATTTACTATCAGTCAAGAGGACATAAAATATTTTATTTCATAGAAGAGCCTATTGACACTTTAAAAATAGACCCAATAATAGACATAGTGCTTACATGTGTATTTCAAATGTTGCAGCTGTCAGTAATGCGTCTTCTTGAACACCTTCACGTGACACAGTTTTATTTCATGGTTGGTTACAGTCCATCGTAACCAACCAATGGTTGGTTAAAGTCAGCTCATTGTATCCCTACTTTCCTTCTCTGCAGCATTCTCTATAATCAGAATCAATTATAACAAACAAATTCTCGTTATCTATTCACGAATTTCCAAATAACAGTCTTTTCCTAGGTACATAGGATGCTCTGCAAAGTGTAGAAAAAACAGGCTACCATCATGGCAGCATAATAAACTGAAGTAAAAAACACACAATCTAGAGAACCAAAAGCCTAATTAAGCAGTTTACAATATTTTATATTTTTTCAGATTTGTTCCTGAAGAAAGGGTCACTTCAATAGTTTAGCTGTTCCAGCTAATTATTTCCACAGTGAATTGCTATTCACTCTTGACTCCGTTGGTTTGTTTATTTTTAAGTTGGGGGCCTTGAATCAAGCCGGGACTTTCAATTCAAAGGTCCAAATAATGCCCCCTTCCCTTTTTTGAGGAACTAGTGGGCTAAATATGCTCTTCTAGAGAAGAAAAGTTTTGCACAACGGGTGGAAAAATCGTATATTTTTTCCAACTTTAAGCTACACGTTGCATTTTTCTTTCTATTATCAGTAAGGCCAGTGAGTGAAGGATTAAAAAGCCCCTTTACTTTTAACAATATTTTATTATTTTAACATCTCAAGACTCAGAGTTCTGGAAATGGACAAAATAATAAACATAAAAAGATCCCGCTTGTATACGAATCCTTTGCGAGTATTTTGATTCTGTTTTTAAGGCTGAACTCTTCTTCTTTGGTTACCTGAATTATGGGATGCTGCATTGCCTTTTTTCAAAATCCTTCTTGGGTGCTTTTTGTGCATTTTGAGCTATGTAAGTCAATCGGGGCAGTGATTAGAGCACACTGGTCTGCATGTGTTTTTGTCCAATTTTCTAAAGTACTCTGTATAGTACAGTTCCAACTGGGATCTGTTTGGATATGGTGCACTTGGGACATGGAAAAGGGGAGTGTTATCTTGCCTGGGCAATGGCTTCCTGGAGGAATGCCTTGAGTTGAGTCTTGAACAGTCAATTTGAGTTGCCAAAGCCCTGTTTTTTGCACACAAATTCCAGGCAGAAGGATCTATGAGTGAAAGTTTCCAGAGATAGGCAGGGTTCAGATGTATAATGGCTTTGCCAGGGCTGGGTGGAGGGGAAAGGGGAACTCTCTGAAAGATTTTGGACAGGTAACCCCTTGCATATGGTTAGAACAACTACTTAACATGCTCTCTTGGAGCCCTTTGAGCTCTTTAGAATTTATTATTTTACTGCCTAGCAAGGCTGCTCTCCAGGCTTCATAAATTGACAGTCTTTCAACCAAATAGAGCAATTTGCTGAGCTTCCCAGTGACAGGGCTCGCCCCTTCTAGGTGTGGTACATTCCTTTGGGCCTCTACTTACATTTTTCTTTTCCCTGCTTGTTACAATGCCTGATTCTTTCCCTGATATCCTGACAAACTATTGTATTAATGGGTAAATCTAGATTAAAATTATCCCTCCCTTGTCACATGTTTGCATTTGAGCCTGAATCCTCCGAAATGGCTTTCTTGGAGGAGATTTGAGGCCCCATGCCAGCCACGAAGAGATGCGAGCTTTCAGCTCATCTCAAACTAGGCCACGTAAGTGACTGTCTACGCTGACTTCAAAGACATTTGGTTTTGGTGCTTAATCTGGTCTGCCGTGAGAAGCTCGCCGTTATACCTTCTAAAACTAAAACTGTGTGTGGATGTGTATTTAGATTCAGCATAGCGGTGTGTGTATGAATTTTTTTTTTTAGTTTGTGCTTTCAAGAACCAACTAAGAAGGTTCTGTTATTTGATCCTGCTGATGTTCCCTTTCAGACAGCTGCCACCAGCACCGCTTGGCCACTTCCTTTTTATTTCCTATTCCCTTTTAACTGTCTAGCTTACTTTGATATGATTTTGTCTCTCTCTGTAATGACAATGAGAGAGGATGTTTTTTCCCAAGGCCATGGCATGGTATGCCTTTTAATTCATTTTAGGCTTGTTACCTTGCAAATGTAAGAGTGAATTAGGGCTCTGTTTGCCTGGGCCAACCATGTTGTAGACATGTTGAAAGGTGAAAATGTGCATTAGACCACGTGTATGCCTGACAGCCCCTTCCTATCACAGAATTGGTCATTAGAGTTTTAATTCCTGGATCTGTCCCTATTCTGCCTTGTGACTCAGGATAACCTACATAGTCTATCTGTTCTCTGCCTCTTTCTTTATAAAAGAGTAAAAAGAATATAATTTTACCTTCCTGAACTCCCAGGGATGACATGAGCTTTCAGATCAGGTGTGAAAGTGGCTTTGAATTCCATGAATTCTATGCAAGAATGCTTTTAAAATGGCTTGATACAAAAATGTTAAGTAGAGACCATATTTTGTTTTGGGAAACTATATATGTTTTTTAGAAATAATATTTCCATTGCACAATTGCAGTTTAAAAAATTTTTACTGTGACTTCTGGATCTTATTTTAACACATGATTTAACAATATGCTGTGCTTTTGACAGCGTTATATATCTTTCTCTAGAAATCTCTAAGACTGTGCTGTTAATTTGAACGTAGGGAGTGAATCTGGTCTCTGGTGAATATTGCCACCACTGGAACCTGATGTCCTATTAAAAATTCACAGAATAAAAATCACAGGTGATGCTGCTATATTGTGGAGTGACTCTTTCCAGTATATTAGAGAGCCTATTTTACAATGCATTTTTCTTTCTCAGTCTTTCCCTCTTGATTGCACTCAGCTTCTGGCTGACCTATTGGTAACTCCAAGATAGGATACATTACTCTATAACTTTAGGGGAAAAATAGCTTTGTATTAACACAGAGACCATACATTTATATTAAGCGATATGCATAATGAACTACTCTTATATTCATGTTTATAATTCCTTGTTACTATACATCTTTAATTCTTTCCATGTCAGATGGTGGCAATTTGCCACTATTTCTTTCACTGGAGAGGGAGCATATGGTCAGCTCCCTAGATTTGAAAATTCAGACCCTATATTCCCACTAATGAAATGATTTTGAAATTATGGAAATTGCTTCTTTCTCTCTAAAGACTAAAGCTGTGATTCCCCACTCCAGTTTCATCACCCTCCAGGGTAGCTCCAATCATCCCAGAAAGTGGCATGAAAATTTTAAGACAAAATTAATTTTAACTCATTTTAAATTAAAAACAAATGCATGCCAAACTGTGCTATTACAGAAAGGTTATCTTGATATCCAAAAAATGCCATTCTTAACCTCAAAGTATTCTATTCCACGTGTGTTGCACACTAGCCAGGAATTATATGAGACTTATACTCAGGGTGTCCTCACTGTAAAGAGCAGAATTTCGTTATTCTACAGAAACTTCTTTCTCAAGACTTTCTAATTAAGGCTTGAAAGAATTTCAGGGCAATGTGAAGGAGACCAAATTATAGTTTAAGGTTGAACCCTGTTTTCTGGTAAATCTGAGTTCCATTTGAACTAGACATAAACCTCCATGCTAGGATGAAAAACGTTTTGATTCATATTCCTTCCACTTTATGCTGTCTGTCCATCAGTATCCCTAGACTTACCCTAGAATCCTTACCTGATGTCATCCACCAGCTGTCTCTTAGAAAGTGCCCATAAGAAACATCTCCTTACTTCATTGCATCATTATTATGCTTTTAAAAGAATTATTGTGTCAATTAATTGGCCTTTAGGAGCTAGAACATTCTTTATTAATCATGGCAGCCTGGTTATCCATATTTTTGCATTATTTCTTCTCTTCCGATCCATTGCTGAAGTTCAACATAATTTCTTTTGAACCCGAAGGCATGTTATTTCCTTTCTGTTTTGTCTCTGTAAGTTCTCTGCCTCATCTTAAATTGGATTCATTTTTTCTAGACTTAAAGCATCTTTAGGATCATTTCAAGGTAATTTTTATTTTTATAGTTCACACAAACCTTATATGTACTGTTCTGTTTATTTGAAATCAAATGGTAAGCACTTGCTTTCCTTCACTCACGGGTACTTTCTCTAGCAGTGGGGAAAAAAGGTAAGATTTAGATTCCACAACTGCTTAAAGTCATATTTAGAGCAAATGATGGTATTTTGATAAGTGGAGCCAGGGTGTGACAGTATAAATCTCCCTTAGCAATTTGGTAAGATCCGAAAAAATGTAAGTAAACAAGGTCATTATCCTGCTGGACCTCAGCCTAAAAGATGCTAACCAAGGCCTTGATGGATTAAAGACTCTTCCAGCACTACCTAATATTTCTATGCTTTCTGTTTGGAAAAATGGGGAAATATGTCTCATCATAAACTTAAAACATTGAAGAGGTGTCAAGGATAGGATGGGACAGATTGAACATTCTTTGTATATGCTGAAATTTTACTCATCCCAATTTTAAATTATTATTTTTATTATTATTAGCACTATTTTTGATATAAACATTCAGATGCAGTTGAAGTCTACTTTAGTGTTATGAAGAGACATAACAGATATATCTATCCTATACCAAAAAGATCCATTGCATATGGAATGTGTGTGATGATTTGACTTGCTCTGTAACAATTTTAGATCTTCAAAGGCAAAGGATATTGACAAGAAATGCAAATGACATGTGGTAGAGACACCTAGCTGAACAGTCTGTGGGCCCCATCCAGCACAGAAGGATGCTGGGGAGTGGCTACCCATAGCATTTCCCAGCTCCTTTTCCCTTGTAGATGGGGCTGTGTGACTAGTTCTCACTGGTGAAATATGAAGAAAAGTGACTTCCAGATCAGTGTGATTAAGAAACAGGTGGGCCTTGGCCATAGTCTCTTTTACCATCCATCAGCTGAATGAAGAGGACTCCTAGGACCTAGAAGAGGACAGAGCCCTAAAGAAGATGGAAGAAGCACCGGTACCGAGCGACCATGTAGAAGCCTGCCCAACCAAGAACCCCCTGGATGATTCTGCTGTGAAAAATGAACTTTTGTTATGTTAAACGACAGAGAAGTTGGGACTTATCTATTATAGCAGGTAGGATTTTACCTTGATAAAATAATATGAAAATATCATATTCTAGCTATGGGATACTTAGCACAAACCACGTGCAGAATAGTCAACAGTAGGAGGAATAAAGTTGAAGACACGCTTAGTGTATATCTCTTTTCAACACTTGGAAAATATTCTAAAATGATTTTCTTATTTCTAATTTCATTGAACATCTTTGTAACTGATAGTATTATCTGGAAGGTTTTAATGAACCTGCTGAAATGCTAAGAGTTTTGAAGGATAGTTTAGTTTATTATTATTATTATTTTTTGGCTGAGGAAGATTCGCCCTGACCTAACATCTGTTGCCAATCTTCCTCTGTTTGCCTGAGGAAGATTCACCCTGAGCTAACATCTGTGCCGGTCTTCCTCTATTTTGTAAGTGGGTTGCCGCCACGGCATGGCCACCGATGAGTGGTGTAGGTCCGCTCCTGGGAGCTGAACTCAGGCTGCCAGAGCAGAGTGCCCCAAACTTAACTGCTAGGCGATGGAGCCAGTCTCGAAGGATAGTTTACTTTAAAAGATTATCATAGAGTGGGTTATCCAAATGTGTGCTTATCATTTATGAATATATCTAGTACACGGTTCAAATGCACAGCATGTAAAGGTTTTCCTGTGGCCATATATTATCAATAATGTTTTAGATATTGTATAGCAAAATGTATATAATATTCTTATCACGAGATAGCTAAGATTGTTCACATCATAAGAACTAGGAACAACAATGCAATGGACATCAATACTTGATAGAGAAAAGGATTTAACATGCTCCAGCATTCTACAGTTCACCATCCTGTAGTGTGAACGTTTCTTTCTCTCCCTCCTCTTTACTTCTCTCATATAATTTCATGGAGACTTAACAAGACTTCAAATTCCAAAATGTTCCAACTGAAATGTGACATGATAGTAAAAATTAAGAATCATACTTCTTATTTTACTTAACTACATTCAAATGTGCAGTAGTTCAGAAGGCTTTAGGATATATTTTTACTTTAAATACTACATCAGGAAAATTTTAATGTTGATCACAGATGGGACTATCATATTTATAACTCAATTGTAATTCAATCATTACTTTGGGGACAGAAAGTCCTCCAGGGAGAGTCACACATTTACATGATGTATCCCAATGCTCAGCTCTGTATTTGTAACTCTGTTTCAACCAAGAGATGTGTAAAATCACAGATGACTGGTCAACTCCCTATTGGCTGCAACTGAGAAACCTTATGAATTCCATTTTCCACTTATTAAAATTTAATGCTCTAATATTAATAGAGGCTGTGAACTAGGTTCTTGCTAAGATTTTCAGATGAGAATCTGAAATTGGGCCAGACTTAGCTGGTACCAGCAATATTTTGAAATTGGATCATTCTCTCCTCTTTTTATCTCTATTCTGCACCCCTTTCCCTCTCAAAATTCACTGTTCCTTTTTCACTATATTCCTCTTACATCCTCTCTCAGTGACCAGTTTTTACTTTGTGGGGTTCTGTTTTCTGTTGTCCCAGAGGAAGACGATTTACAGTCATGCGCTGCATAACAACATTTTAGTCAACAACGGACTGCATATAGGACGGTGGTTCCATAAGATGAATACCATATAGCCTAGGTGGGTAGTAGGCTATACCATCTAGGTTTCTGTAAGTACACTCTGTTTGCACAATGATGAAATCACTGAATGATGCATTTCTCAGAATATTTCCTGGTCGTTAAGCAACACATCACTTTATATCCTAGTCCATAGCTTTCTACTCCACTCTCCTCCCTCTGTCATCACTTCTTGCCTGACTTAATGAAATACCCCTTTTACCTTGTGTCCCTAAATTCAATCTTCCTTCTTTCTAATTTTTTCTCCAGAATACATCCAGAATGATGTTCCAGAAATGCAGGTCTGTTTGTGTTTCTCCCTACTTATAACCTTTCTTTGTCTTCCCTTTGCTCTCAGGATAAAGTCCAAATTAACAATTGGACTTTAACATTGTTGCTAGGATTTGGATTTAGGTCTGGCCTGCTACCATGGCTGTGTGACGTGACCTAGTTACATCTTAGTTTTACTACACAGTCAATTCTCATTATTTGTGGAAGTTATGTTCTGCAAAGTTGCTGTGAACACTGAATTAGTGAATACTGAACCATTGCTCCTAAGGGCAATACAGGTTGAGGTTCCTGTGAGCCTCTGGTCACAATATTTTCATCAACAGATTAATATATAACATTTTTTTGTGTATATTTCTGTTTAAAGACACCTTAATATATATTATTGATTCATTAACATTGAACTTATGGCCAACGGTACTATAACTCATGCCTACATGAAACTTATCTAACACATGTATTTTCTCTGTATGGCACATCACAGCCATCTTGCACCAGACACTAGACAGAATTTTAGCACTATTCTTGGGAACCATTTAAAATAGTGAAATGACCAACAAAAAGCACAAAATGCGAAAAAATGTGGCACTAAATAGGCGGGGAAAAGAACACTTGTTTACAGTATGAGAGCGAAATGAGAAGGCAGAGCTTCACCCTGTTTGTCCTCAGCTGGGAACAGACTCCCATTGGGTGACTCAAAATTCTCCCTGCTCCACACATTTCTGTGACTGGACACAAAAATGCTGTGAGTATTGATTTTGAGGTTATAAATAAATTTTAGTGAGTAAAAAAATTTGCAAATAAGGAATCCATGAATAATACGATTGCCTGTGCATGGAAGGGAATATGGCTATAACAGATGCTCTTGGTTTCCTATCCTCCATGTCCATCTTGTGTTTTGTTGGCCAATTTCTAATTTTGGAAGAGTGTGCTCACTGCTTCCTATGTGGCCATGTGCTTAGAGAGGAGGCCCTGGACTCCTGCTAATTCATAACCATCTAAACCAATCACTTTGCCAGTAAAAGGTTTAGAGATGGGCATGTGACCCAGTGTAGCTAATGAGATGTGGGGGAAGGGGCAGTGAGCTGCAGGGCTTCTGGGAGAGACTTTCCTGCTGACGAGAAGACACACCAGAAGAGACACTTCTCTTCCTTTTCTATTGGAAGTATTTGTGCCTGCCTGGAACAGCAGACAACAGGGATCGCCTCTGAAATTGTGAAGACAAAGCTGAGATGCTGAGCATGGCTCAAAGAAAATTTGAGCAGAATCTAGGTTTTTGAGGACATGGGTCAACAACTGAATTAACCAACTAATCCTCCTTGATATGTGAGATGATAACCTTTATGCCAATTTGAGTAAGTTTTGTTTGTTAGTTACTTGCGACCTAAAACATCCTGATAATGTGCTTTATTTTTCATAAAGCTAGTATTAGGAATAAATGGTAGAAAAACATAAAAATATACATACACATGCCATCTGTTATTTGGTTGAGACTTGATAAATGTTACTTTCCCTATTGTATTTTTAGGCATAGAAAGACTATACAAGTTAAAGACTAAGTACCAAAGATTTGTCATCACTGTTTCAAGTTAACAATAAAATAAGCTGATTCAAAACCTTGTAGGATATTGTATTTCATGTTCTTGCTTAAAATTATAATCTCAACTCCTTTTTTCCTCTTCGCCATTTGTAACTCAACTATTCACTCTTCTATTATATATGGCACTGATTAATGCTTTAAATTGAGGTATCATGGTTATTATAAAATTGTCACAATATTTCTGTAACAAATTCATCATGCTGTGGGGTAGACAGAACCTATATTGCAAGGGGCTTTGTGACTATCCCAAGTGAAGAATGGCAAGTTTTCAGAAATTGCAGTTTGCGTATAAAAAATAAATTGAGGGGATTCATTCTCAGCCATTGTTTTATTCGTTCAACTGAGTATTTATTAAGTCTTTACAATACTCAAAGCATAGGCTGGGTTGCAAAGCTCCCTGGAGGATATGTATCATGCCCCTAAGACTTAGAATAATTGGTATGGCTTAGGTTGTAAAGTTTTGGAGACCACAAGGTGTTTCAAACATCTTTGTATTGTCTATGCTGCTAAGTCTAGAAACTTTCACACAATAAGCCCTCAATGAAGACTTGTCAAATAATTGCCTACAGTGGTATAGAGCACACACACACACGCGTACACACACACATGTTTATATAGGACTAATATTTGCCAAAAGAGTATATGATTCTTTCTTCTGTTGAATTTTTAAATGGTATTGAATGGCTGTGTGTCCTCGTATTTCCTTGAGTTCACACATTTCTGTGTTAACCGCGTTACTCAGAACTGTCTAAGAAGTGTTGTTTGTCCAGCTTTGCAGAACACTCGGTCACTTCATGACACGGTCATATCTGGTGGTTCATAGGTAGAGTGTTTGGTGACTTTCTTTGTGATTTTGCTTTCCTGAGAGGTCTGACGAAGCCACACCATTCAGCAGGGATTTGCAACGCCATCACCTCTGGTGAGTGGACACCGAGACCTTGAGCTAATGCTCTTTAACTTCCAAATGATTTCTCTGAGCCACTTCTGGGATTTGGACAAGTAGTTTAACACTTAGCTATTTTTTTCTTACAGATAATGCATTCGGGTACTAGAATAAAACCATTTTCTCTCTTCAATAGAGATAGTATTTAATTTCCCTTTAAACATTTAAGTTTAACGTTTTCGCTTACTCTGCTATTATTTTCAAAGAGCATTTCAATCAGTGTTGACATAGGAATGATCATATTACTCCCTGTACAACATGCACGATGAAACTGAGAAACTTCTAATCACACCTCCCTCAATCCTAATGAAATTAACATAAACGGGAATTTGAACTGTTTTAGGGTGCTATGCAAATGTAAATGTTATTACTGTTAACTACTATTTTAAATCCCTATGACTGCTGAAAATCTCACTACAATTAAATAAAAAAGCTATTTTTTACTGGAAAGCAATGCATCTTTTAAAATACACAAGGCTTGGATTTTAAAATGAAAGAACAGGGCCGGCCCCGAGACCGAGTGGTTGTTTGCGTGCTCTGCTTTGGCGGTTTGGGTTTTCACCAGTTTGGATCCTGGGCGCGGACCTAGCCCCACTCATCAAGCCATACTGACGCGGTTCCCATATAGCACAACTAGGAGGACCCACAACTAGAATATGCAACGATGTACTGGGGGGCTTTAGGGAGTAGAAGGAAAAAAAAAAAGACGCATTGGCAACAGATGTTAGCTCAGGGCCAATCTTTAAATAAATAAATAAAATAAAGAACAATGGCCTTTTATAGATTTGTAGGGATACTTGGTTTGTGTTATTTTGAATAAACCCGTTATGATGTTGGCTGACTTTGCTGTCCTTTGTAGAGTGCTCATGTTTCTCTGTGAGATGGCATGTTAGGGTCCACTAAGTTAGGCTGCAGGAAAAAAAACAAAACCTCAGATCTTAGTAGATTAACAGCACACAAGTTTGCTTCTTGTTCAGGCTACATGTTCATTGTGAATTGACAGAGGGGAGCACCATTCATCGTTGTCCCTCAGGAGTCAAAGCCAATGGATGCTCCTTTCATTTGGACGTGAACTTCCCCGGGAAAAGAGAATAGTGATCTTAGAACTTCTGAGAAGTGACACAATTCTTTTGTGCTCACCTTTCATCGGCCAAAGCAAGTCATATGATGCGACAAACCTCAGCCAGGTAGGCAAGAGGTACAACCCTACTCCAGAAGGAGAATTGGGATCTCTGAGAATGGTCCTGAAGCCCGTTACCATTGTGAGTGATAAACTGGAAATGCGATTGGAAAGGCGAGTTAGGGACCGTTTCCTGAAGCCGTGTTTGCAAAACACACAAAAAACTTTTACTTTTTTTATGTTTCTGTGGGTTGGGTTTTTTCCAGTTGGGATGGATGGGGGATATTAAGACAGAAGCTTTAGCTGTTACAAACGATCCCTTTGTTCTATTTGCATGTTTCTTCAGGAAGTCTAAAGAATGCTGAACTCTGCTTGCAGGGCAACATGCGAATTATTGCATACAGGACAGCAAGAGATCTGTGCACATTAGGTGAACAGTTTGCTTTTCCTACGTGTATGAAGTTTGAGATAATCAAATGGTAATTTTTTCCCCCTGGATATCAGCATCTATTACTTTTATTGTCTGTGATGGAATAATACAGTATAATCCTTAAGTGGTTATAATAAACGAGATACAGCTCCCCCTCTTATTTGTGCTCTCTTGACTTCTTTTGAAAATACATATACTTTCTCACTTCTGAACTGGGTGCACATTAAAAAGATTGTAACAAGAAAAGAAAATTACATCATTTTAAGTGTGTTTAATAATCACTTGGTGTATTCATATTTTTCCATTGGTGTCAGTCAATTCACTGACAGATTTCAAAAATTTTTTTAAAAAAGGAACAAAAGAAAACAAAAATGGAAACCACAACACTGTTGTGGCAGCAATTAAGAGAGTGGCTTTTGGGGAAGGGATTAGAATGACCCTGGGTGGTAGGCAGGTTTTATTGGCTTGAATACACATTGAAAAGGCTATTTTAAAATTGGTTTAGGGAAATATAAGCCAAAAAATTTCATTTTTATTTAGTATGAATTAAAAAAATAAAAGGTGGGCATATACTTTTTTGAGCAAAAGTTTAGCATTAAAGTGACCAATAAGCCAAATGGAAAGTAATGCCCTTAATGGAAGTATAATGAGTGGTGAGGTCAAGAACTGGATCTACTCTAAATTATTTTCTTAATAAAGAATAGACTTTTATTCTCTAATTTCTTTTAATTTCAACAATAAAGATTTTTAAATAGTAGACAAAGGGTGCTAGGCTAGGCTTCTATTTTATAAAATGTCATCAAAAAAGTCCTAGAGAGGAGTTTCTAAGAGGACTGTCTCATAAATGCTGCCTTTGTTTTTCAGGGACTTTGAAGCTTGGGAGGTGTTCTCTTCAGTTATTGAGTTACCTCCCCTGTTTGTTTATTACCACTCAATTAAGGCTTGCTCCTGGCGGGAGCAGACAACCTCCTGGTGGCCGAGAGCTGGACCTGTGCACAATCGGTCCAAGGAGATAATCAGTGGGACCAACAGGCTTCTACAGAGATGTGTCTGCTCACAGCAAGAGAGGAAATAGGAGATGACTGGAGGGAAAGTCTTGCTAAGCTGGAAAAATGAGTTAGACACACTCCTAAATAGAATCGGAAAGCATTATAGTCAGAGACAAAGGCGAAAGGATATGAGAAAGGTTGCTTACTGTTCCTACCTGGGAACTGAAGGAATGTTTACGGCTGTATAGTACCTCCTGACAGCGCTATGTTTCTTTTCAGCCGTGTTAACCAGAAAGGGGTATCACTACTGAATAGATATTTTCATTACTTCCATTTGTTCTGCCTTTTTTATTTTTTAATATTTTTAATTATGAAAGAAGGACAACATAGTGAAAACCAAAATTAGTGAGCTTGACTGAAACAAGCACTTCCCAATTAAACATAGGGGAAATAAAACTGTTCCAATAGCTCTGACCTCAGAGGCACTATTCTTTACAATATGCAGCGCAAACTTGGGCAGCTCCATCTAACATCAAGGTCCAGGAAAACAGAAATCATGATAATTGAATTGCAAGCCTTATGCTCTTACATCATATCATTATTTTGTCAAGTCATTGGAAGACAAGCTAGGAAAGCAAATTTTATCTCCCGGAGAAAAATAAGTATCTGAACAATAGCTTCTGCTGGTTTTCACATTATTCTAGTATATTTGGTCATTTCAGATTTTTTCTTTTAATGGATTAGAGTTTGAAAGTCTAAAACTCAATGCCAACTACACATCCTCTCATTTGGTGAACTCTTGCTTGTTTATTTTTAACTGTATTTAGTAAGGATATTTAGGAAATTACTTCCTAAGCCTTTTTTGTTATTTACTTTTATTGATTCTGAATACCAGAAATTCAAAAAACAGGATGAAGTGCTTACTCTTAGGAAGGTGCAGAGTCTATAAGAAAATAAAAATGTAGACGAAACAACAACACAACCAAGAAAAACAGGACGTGAGATGAAGGAAACAAACAAAAAATCCCAGCCTCTCAGGATAAACCAGCCATTAGTGTTAACATTGGTTGATTAGGATATGTAAGTGGGAGAGTTTTATGGACCATTTGCTTTCTTCATTTTGATCTCTTCTCCTTCTCTTCCCTCTTCTCCTTCTTCTCTATAATGATAATTTCTAGAAATTCATGCAGAAAAGGAAGCTGGTACACAAAACCTAAATGAATATCATCACCTTATAATAACAATTTTGGACTCAGTAAAGATGCCAGCATCACGGCAATAGCCTCATGGGGAGCTCTCTCTATCACCCTATTTTTTTGGGAATATAATTAGCACCTGTGTTCCAGTCCTCTATTAAGCTTATATTTTTATTCTCAGTACTTATATTTTAGAAGCCAGGCTGACCGGGGTACATTGGATACTTTAACATGAGTTCTAATAAAATTTATGCATTTTATCAACTTCTAAGCGAAATTGCTACATTTTCATTATTGAAAATTATTTTTTAAAAATCCTGTTTCCCCCTCAGTCAGGCTTCCAAAGGAATGAATAAAGCAGCACTGAGTTGCAACATGTGCGTTTTTCAGCTCGTTTCATAGGTTATTTGCCCTTAAAAGGTTTTAGAAGTTTCTGTTTCCACATCTCAGGTTGAAAAATATTATCTAATATTTACACATCTCTGTGTTTACCCTCTTTAATTGTGAGTCAGTTTTAATACAGGAGATAATAGACATTTGTGTGGTCGGGACTCTCAGGCAGTTGAATGCATTATTTTTCTTAGGTGATAACCCAGCGAGTGATGTCAGACTCCAAATACGATGGCTGACCGCACAAGTTTCAGCACCATCGCTCTTGAAAACCTTTTTGGTCCAGTGCAGAACTTTTTAAAGATTAAAACAGATTTGTGATATCAAAAGGTATTTTGATGGTCAGCCAAAATTCCACAAGGATAGGATTAAGCACCATAAACTTTATCCTCCTTTGCAATGAGTTTAAGATATGATTTTTAGAGATAGATTAAATGTAGATTCCCTTTGTATTTGAAATGCATATTCTAAATTACTACAATAGATTTACTGTGCAGTTTCGCTTGGGCTCCAGGGGTCTGAAGGCTGGCTTGGTCAAATGACTTCCAAAAGTGCTCTGGTTATTAACATGCTTAATGTTGTAAGCCAGATGAAATAAAGAAGCTAGCAGAAAAGCCCAGCTTTCTTCGGAGAGAGTGCAATATAGCTTGCTTTAATTTGCTCCGTGGAGCCTTTGCACGCTATTGGTGATATAGGTAAGACAAGGCCACAAAAAGGTTTTTCTATGATTTCTCCAAAGCAGGGTTTCTGCTTTATATTGAATTCTATAAATTTGGGCTTCCTTAAATGCTTAAGTAGTCTTAAATTCACAAAAATATTACCTTCTAGGTAATACTAAAGGTTTGCAATCTTCCATCCAAAACTCTTGGGACAAAATTGCTTGAGAATTCAGATTCCCACCTGCCCCTCAGTTTTAGAAAGGTAATATTGTGCACATGCTTATAGATTATGTAATACTTTCAGCAAGGTCTGGGGCAAAAATCCTGTGATCAAACAGATGAATATCTTTTCAGCAAGCATATGAATGTTCACAGTACGTGAGATAAATAGAGAGCATAACTAGCCTGTCTTCGGTTCAGGTCTTTTTCACCAGAACTATGAAAAACACAAGCTTTTTGGATTTTGGCATTTCAGATAAGGGATTAGAGGTCTGTACCAATTTTGTTTTTCTGGTATATCCTGGTAGACTTTGTGAAGCTTTTAAATATTTTTTGATAAAGGGAAGCACTATAAAATTATTTTAAAACATTAAATGCTCATAGTATCTTTGAAATATTTGGAAACTTTTGTTAGTCCAGTATTGTTTACATAAAGCTACTAAATTATTACTGATAACTAATTTATACAGACATAAGCATCAGTATTTGCTTCATAGTTATAAAAGATTAAATTACATATTTAAATTTTGAAAAATTTTCATTGGAAACATTGAGTACTGGTATACTTGAGATACACGTGATCACATTGTCCTCCAGCTCTCTGGATCTCCTCTTTCCTACTCCAGGAACTTTCCTTCTACAGTTACTCCTTCCTTTCTTGCATCATTTTGGATCATTTTCTCTCTGGATCATTCACATCGATCTTGAGCTCGCTTTGGACTATCCTGTGTTAAAAAAGAAAAATCTGCAATAAGAGTTAAATTTGCAATTTCAGCTGAGTACCACAATAAAATACATGCACATTCCAGAGTAGGTGCAAAACCAAATGCAGAATTTCCAAAGGAGTTTTAGAAAAGTGGTTACACGACCCTTAAATTTTACACTCACTTTGTGAATATAAAAAGGTCAGAATAAAAAGCAGAATTTGGAGATTTCTTTGAACAGAGCAGCCCACGTGAGATGAGTCTTCCTCCTCCCTCTGCTGCCTCGCATCTTGGGTAAGCGAGAGAACACTCAAAGAGACAACTTGGAGAGCATGATGATGTCTTAATGAATGCAGTGTCCAACTCTTACTGAAGAACTTGACAGGCAGAGATGGAATGGTTCAGAACACCAACGGGAAGAAAAATTGTGCTGCCTAAATTCTAACTGTAATTCCAGGGTCTGTTTGGGTAAAGAATGCAGGAGTGTTTCTTGTGGGTTTGTTAGGGTCATAAATGAGAAAAGGCAGCTCTGAGCTCCCTGCTGATTGGACCTAATAGGATCATCTTTAGAGGATTGGAAGAAGAAGATGAAGATGGCCTGGGGAGAGATGAAGGAACTCTAGAATAGAGGACTTTCCTTTGGTCAAGGGAAATGCAGGTAAGAGGCCACAAGTGTGTGGGATCACCAAGGAATCCATGAAAAAGTCCCACAGAAGAGACAACTTTAAACATCCACTGAGCCAAAGAGCACAAAGCCAGCTTACAACAGCACCAGTCATGTGAGCCGTTTGCTGCACTCGTTATCTCCCTTCCTTTCTGCCTCTTCCTCCCCTCCAACCGCAGAAATGATGAGAAAGAGCAGCCAGCCATGGGAGGGGACGGAAGCGAGAAAGAAGCAGCTTACTTCATTCTCCAACATTTCTTATGTCACCCGGGGAATTTACAGCGTGTTATTTCTATGGGCATTATTGTATTTAAGATTAGACTTCTTTCTACAAATTTTCCAGAGAACCATAATATATACATATGTCTTTCCTTTGAATGAAATTGGAGGCTTTGATTCTTACATGGTACTGGACATTCTAACTACCGAACTGAGATCATGTTTAGTGACGTAAGGTAGGAGTTCGCAATTACTAAGAATTATTAGAAAAGTCATGTCTTGCCTAAGTTTACATCCAGGCAAAGGAGAAGAAAGTAACCCCTGAATAGAATCCAGAAGAAGATCAGGAGGTAAAAATAAATTTGATTGTAATTACCTACCCCGAATCTTTTTTGGTTAATTTAATGGTTTCAAATTTTATCCCTTCCCTCTCTATTTGCTTCCAGTAGTGTTCAGTTTTTTCTGTTTCCTTGCAGTAGGTGCCCAGTTTTTTCTACTTCCTTGTAGAACAAAACTCTGCTTCCTTGTTGGACAAATGTTTACCTAGACTCACTGCTTTTCCTTCCATACCTCTCATTCGTAATTCAATCCCCTCAAAACTGTGGTTATCTCTGTCACTCCAGGGAAACTCATCTTAATTATCACCAATGGCCTACCTGTTGCCAAATCCAACATACTCTTCTCTGCTTTCTTCTTACTGAACCTCTCAGCATTATCTGACTCAGCTGCCTACTCTTTTTCTTTGGAAATACTTTCCTCTCTTGGTTTCTGTTACTCACATTAACCTTATTTTCATTCTTGCCTTGTGACATCTTCTTTTCAGGCTCCTTGTTGACCCCTCCACTCCCCACTCCTACTTTGAAGTGGCCCAGGGCTAGGCTATGGGTTCTATATCTTCTCTGCACATCTGGTGACCGCATTTGGGCCCATTGCTTTGTTGTCATCTATAGGCTGATGAGATCCAAGTTTATCTCACCAGACTTGACCTTTCCCCTGAGCTATGGACTGTATATTTAAATGTCTACCTGGCCATATTGTTATTATTTGGATGTCTAATGGACGCCCCAAGGTTGATATGTCCATCAGGCAGTTTTCCCTCAAATCTTCTCTCCCTGTCTTACCCATCTCAGTAAATGACATCACCATCTACTCACTGTCTTGGCCCAAACATGTAGGAGTTGTTACTGCTCCCTTTCCTTTATATCCTACATCCAAGCCATCGTCATGTCTTATCAGTTTTATCTTCAATATTCATTGTGAATAGAGAATCTATCTCTACTGCAACAATCCTGGTGAGAGATTGTGGTTTTAGATCTTTCTGACAGATTTATGAAAAATAGCTGGTTGGGGACAAGAATGGAAAATTCCCCATGCCCTCCTACAATCCTCTGAACCCTATCTCAAACATTGTCACAAAGTATGCTCCCTTTGGCTGACTGTGTCCTAGGGGGACTTGACTCTTCTTATTCTTGATGCATGCTAGTCTCTTTCTTGATTCAAGGCCTTTGTACTTGTTGGTCCTCCTGTCTAGACTTATTTTTGTTTATTTATTGGTTTACTTGTTTTTCTTTTCTTGCTCCCGTCAACTAGTATGTAATGTACCCTCTCTTTCCTGTTTAGCCCTGTATTCCCAACAGTTGTAGAAGATCAGCACCCAGTAATTGCCTATAAATATTTGTTGATGAATGAATGAATGTATGTAAGTATTTAAGGCTTACAATTCAAATAGAAAAAAAAATCATGGTGTGATAGAAAGAGCACTGGAAGTCTTGATTTTCACTCCTGAGTCCTGACTTAACTACTTTGGCAAACTCAATTAAAAAAACTTCACATAATTTTTCCCTACTCCTAAACACACAGCTTCTTGTGTCCATTGAAGAAAAACAAATGACAGCCCACAGAAATAAAAATGTAGGACATATGTTTCCACGTTGAGTTCAATACAGCAAAAAACACTTATAATTTCAGGCAAATGGTCTCTCCTCAGTAACAGTGCCCTTTTGATAAAATTTCACACCACAGGAAATCCATTACAATAAATATCTGTTCCAGTATCTGTCCATTTAGCAATAATTCTCTTTACGCTTGATGCCTCATCCCTGAGGAACTGTCCCAGGGACACTCCTCTCCTTTCCTCTGAGATTTCCAGAGTTTAAACTCTGCCTCTGAGTCCTTGCTTGTTGTCATGGTAGCCTTGCTAATTTTGCTTATATTTTTTTCCCCATATTTTCCCACAACCTTTGAAAAGACCAAGCTAAGTATGTGCCAAAGGCTATTTCTGACTTAATGTCGTAGGCATGAAAATATTTCTTTTCTCAGCCTGTTGAAAAATATTAAATGATTGTCTCAGCGTCATTGATTGAGACTATTTGTTTATTCCCAGGGCTCAAAGTTAAGGCCATTCTATTTTGATAGAACTATTTATTTAAAACATGTTTGAAATCAAAGACATCTCATACAGTATGCAGGGAATGTTGTCTAACCCAAGTAATCCCAAAGTACATAATTTATTGGATTACTCGGTTGGTTGAGAAATGAAGGTAGGATTTGAGTGTATTTGTTTTGCCTTTTTCTTTTTAATTAACCAGTAAATATGTGCATGTATTGTGTGAGTTTAGAAGAAAACAAAGTCTTATTGAAAAGAAGACGTTATCCTGGTAGTGACCTTAGGTGGTCCCAAGAAAGAACAGATCCATCCATCCCCGTGGGGCGGGGGCAGCCCTGCTATCTGAGGTTGCCTTGTGGTGGCTGCTCTTGTATCTAACACCAAGCTTTGCCAAAAAACAGCTGCGTGGCTGCAAGAAAGCCATTTAAACTCTCTGCGCTCCAATTTCTTTATCTATAAAACAAGAAAATGTCTCTCAGGTCCCTTCCAGCTCTAAGATTGAGCTATTCTCTTCTAGACCAACCAAAAATTATTATAGGAGTGAGGCAAGCCACAAGGCAGTTTAGCAAGAGCTGAGACAATAATACGGACCTTTTGCCACTCAAGACACGGATGGCCCCTCCCTTCCTTTTTATATCAAACACTTGCTTCCTTTCAAGCTGATAAAATGTCATTTCATTTCATTGTGTTTTCTTTTATGGGAAACATGCCACAGATCTTGTACCAAAGTTATTTTACTCTTGTGGATAAAAGAATACAATACAAATTCTTGTTCCTTATTCTTGCCTTTTCAGTGAGTTTTTGAATTGCTAATTTTTTGTTGTCAATTAAAAGCACATCTCCACAAGCCCAGCTGCTCATGGACCCATGTTGGCTGCACACCCTGCTTCCTTGGCGGTCAAGCTCCTGTTGTTAAACTCTGAGAAACAATGCTTATTTGCTTATTTACTTTTTGTGAGGAGAATCCTGATCATTTGCCTTTTCTAGTGAAAAGAAAGAAAGAAGGAGACTATCTAACAGAAAATATTTAAGGGGCTGGCCCTGTGGCCGAGTGGTTAAGTTTACGCACTCTGCTGCGGCGGCCCAGGGTTTCGCTGGTTCAGATCCTGGGCGCAGACATGGGACTGCTCGTCAGGCCATGCTGAGGCGGCATCCCACATGCCACAACTAGAAGGTATACAACTATGTACCGGGGGGGGGGGGGGGGTGGGGGGCGGATTTGGGGAGATAAAGCATAAAAAAAAAAAACCAAAGATTGGCAACAGTTTTTAGCTCAGGTGCCAATCTTTAAGAAAAAAAAAAAAAAAGAAAATATTTAAGTAGACTATAAGAAGGAACTTATTGACCCCAGCCAATAAAGAGCTGGCAAGAAGCACTAGGAGTTATAGATGGATAATCTGTAACCACCTGTTTGGGAGGATTTAAACATGTAATCAACTCAATATAGCAACCTCAATTAGACAGAGTACACACAATCCCAGTTACTGGTCTGCCAACTCCCAGAATACTTCAGTCAGGAGACCCTTGGAAATGTGAAGCACGTAGTTTAGGCCAAATTAAAGGTAACAGATTTATAGAGCTCATTATATAAAAAGTAGTGCATGATTAAAATATCATCAGGTGGGTTTAAATGAATTTATGGGTGAAGACACATTACATATTAATAGAGGGAACCACAGACATTTGAAATAGATAGCTGATCTAAGAAACACTCCTGCTTATAGCTTCAAATATTTTGAAATTGACAACATGCGCAAAATGTATCTTGTTGCCACTCTCCGGGAAAGTGTATCAGACTAACTGGCTCATTAATTTGACCTATTATGGCATTTCTTATGTTCTTACGTTCCTATGACCTCCTTGAAGGCTCATTTGGCCTTGAAGTACCACAAGGTGAAAAAAAAAAATATCAAAATTAATCTGGAAGTTACCAGAGTGCTTTTTACACAGGCTTAGCAAATTGTCAGCTTATCCTTGAAAGAACAGCCTCAACCAGAATCTTTTTCCTTATGACAGCGGCAAGGGGCAGAGAAGAGGATTGTGAAATTGCTGCCAGAGAATGGGTTTCCTCCTTAATTCTTGTCTACTTTTCAGCCAGACACAAGAAAAATCTCAAGTGCAAATATTTAGAGAATCCTAGTTTTGGGTGAAGGCTTGATTAACTGGACACAATGGGCAAGTCAAGTGTCTTTCATTTACTAGTAAGACAATCAAAACTGACTCAGCCTAAGGTAAACAAATCCACATGAAGCAATTGAGATAGCACAAAATGCATTTTTATTTCAAAATATTATAATAATCTTAAATGTGTGCTCTTTGGAATGCATATGATCTATTGAGAAAGCAGTTAATTATCTAAGTGTGATTACTCTTATGTGTAAGATGCATAACATTTTATGGTCAAAAGAAATAGGATGGGACAGCAATAATGTGCGAATAGATCTGTTTGATGGAAAACACCAGCGTACAAACTGTTTCTCCAGAATGTGGACACTTGCTTTTGAGGTGGTTGATTCTTTCAGCTAGTTGTTATGTCTGAAAAATTAATGCTTGTTTTGCAACTATAAACCAGCCTGTAAGTGAAAGTGGCTCTGCCAACATTGTTTGAGTCATTAGAAGAGTCGGCCAGTTGTTCTGTCCTTTCTGCGTGGCTGAATCTCCTTAATGACCAATTCATTGTGTGTCTTCAAGCATGACACCTGAAAAGCTGTGATCTCTTTAATGAAGGATCCATTAGTCTTTCAAGAATGTGAACATGTGAAGTTGAAAAACCTATTCAATAAGGTATCTCCTTGAAAGAACTCTAATCATGCTGTGAAGTACATTTACACAAAATATAACTTCTTCAGGCATGTTTAACTGAGCAGAATGGTTTTTGGAATCACATTAACTGACTCCAAGAAGAACATGGGCTCAGTTTACCTAATACTTTCCATTTTCATAAAATGGCTAAAATACCACTTTTCTCTTCAATCCGCATTTATATATAGCAGACATTCTTTCTTAGAACATAAGCTGTTGTGCAGTCCTCTTTGTGCATTCTTTGAACCTTGGCAGCCCACTATCTCCAAGATTCCATGATCATAGACAGTCACCCTGCTGTTGTGTGCAATGTACCGCTTTATACAAATCTTTTTGCTGCCATTGGAAGTGACTCCCCCGGGAGACAAAGCCCAAGAATGACCCTGAATATTACCTCTTTGTATATTCACTCCTGCATTTCATCTTTACAGTTCTAAACCTATTCTAAGTTCTTTCTGTCTGAGCTTCTAAAATTTAGCATATCTTCTGCTGAATCTGGAGAGAAAAAGATGTAATTGTAATACACGAACTGCTCTTGCTCTGCACATTAACACAGTAATAGGAAATAGGAGTTTTTCAGTACAAAAAATAGGTTTCTGCTCTTATTTCACATATTTAAAAATAATGCAATATATCAGGAATTAATTTTAAGGTAGTCAAGTGTAATTCATCACCATTAAGTCACTTTTACCAAGGAAAATAACTCGATCTACTTTCTATATCATAGGAAGAGAAATAAAGTATATTTCATTTTAACACAGAAATACAATTTTGTCCCACATTGTAATTGGATTAGTGATATAGGAAGGCATCTCATAATAGGGTTTTATTGTATTTTTCCCTAAAGTTGCATAATAAGTGTTAGCTTCCATAAAGGCACTTACCTGCAGAATCATCTGATTGTTACTCCTTTGAGTATATTCCATAGTTTCTATTGAATATGTTCACTTGGGAGATTTCTAGTCTAGCATTAATTTTACAAAGTTCAAAATTTGGATACTAATTATTTGACAAGAACTGCAGTTAATAAAGGGTCAGTAAGCAAAGATTTGGTCTATTATCTATTTTTCCAAGTCAGGGAGGGTTGAAGCCAATGGTTTTGATTACATCTCAGGTAAAGGTACTATACTGTTATAGCTAGGGTCTGGCTTGAGCCGAACACTTTGGATGCAGGCATGTCTGGGCATGTCTGAAGCCCTGCAGGGCACTGCCCACTGGTTCCATGAAGGATGATGGAAGTTTCCCGGGAGAGAATGCTTTCTGAGGAAAGGAGGAAGGCAGTCATACTTGACCCTCGACAAAGGCTTAATCTTCAGAAGGAAGCAGGGGTTTTAAGTTCAGCATGGCGTCTTGTTGTTTGCAGCTGATTTGTTTTCTAGTCTAGACCCCCGCGGACAACTTCCTGTGGGCGCTGAGTCCTGCGAAGTGTGTGTGTAAGGAGCCTGAGTGGGTGTGAGAGGAAGGATGACTTTAAACAAAAGCTGAAAGAGCTGAATGACTAGAGATTCTCTCAGGCACGGTGTTGGTACTAACACTAATAGATGTAACACAAAAAAGTAGGAAGAGGAGTATCGCCGACTTTGCAAAAAATCCAAACCCAAACAAAACCAAAGCCCAAAATCCCTTCCCCTCAAAACCAAAACACTCCTGTTTTGACTAACTGCTAAAGCTCTGGTGCATTTGTAGTGTGTGAAATTGTGGGGCAAAGTGGGAAGGAATGTAGCTCAGGAGAAATGCATCTCTGTGTGACAGGATTTAGAGGAAAAGGACACTGGGAGTAGGGTGGGGGATGAGGAAGAACTTACAACGGGTCATTGAAGCCACCTGTATTAAGATTAATTTTGGGGATGATGAACAATGCACTTACTTTCTCTCCTCCACTTTTACATTATTAAAATGGGTGTTAGCACCACTTGCTCACTTCCATATTTAGTGAGTGGTGAAACTTAAAAGACTTATTTGCTTAAAATTTATTTAAATGGCTGTTTTATTTAGGGATTTGCCTATTGATGAAAAATCTTTCATGTTGGTCTTAAATGTTAAGAAAACCCCCTTCTTCCCACACTACACGGCATGTATATTTATTCTAAACTTGATGGTGTGAGGAACATGAAGTTGGTTGGACTCCTCACTCTCCTGAGTCCCCGAAAAAGTTAGCCCCAAATCATCCTCTAACGCAGGGTGTCTCAACCTTGACATTATTGACGCTTCTGACCGAAAAATTCTTTGTTTTGGGGGACTGTCCTTTGCCTTGTACTATGTTTAGCATGTTCTCTGACCTCTACCCACTCAATGCCTGCAGCACCCACCCCCAAGTTATTACGGTAAAAAATGTCTCCAGACATTACTAGGGAAGAGGAGGCCAAATTGCCCCAGGTTGAGAATCAATGCTCTAATGTAACACAGTGTACTAATTTGAAGCAAAGAACTTGGAGAAAATAACGTTGGTAGAATTGGCCATAAAGTTATTAAAATAATACTAATGTTCCTATGCATTCTTTACTTAATTCTTGACACATTTGATTCTTGATGTGTGAATATGATAGATGCTTAAAACGAAAAACAATAATAGTTGCCATTTATTGAGGACTTCCTGAGTGCCAGGTATTGTATTAAGCACTTTATCAGCATTCCATTGAATTCTCTTAGCAACTCTTTGCATTGGTATTATTATTCTCATTTTTCAAAGAAAGCTTAGAGAGGTAAAACGACTTGCTTGAAATCACACGGTTAGTAATTGAAATATGTAGCATTTCAACCCATATCTACTTGGGCACAAGCTTTGGAGGGTTACTTTACGAATCAGTCAGGGTTCTTGTAGGAAAAGGCTCACTCCAGTGGGCTAACTATAAGACTTTAACAGAAGTCATGTTTACATGTGAGGATGGGGACCTCAACTGAGAATGATGAGGCTCCCCTGTGCAAACAAGAGCTGCCAGACCTTATGCTAGGTCTGAGGTGGGCAGAGGAGAGAGTAGTTACCATAACCCAGAAAGAGTGGTTGTAGCTCTAGGAAGGACTAGCAGACAGGAACACGGATGGGTACAGCCAACTCAACAGCTGCCAGGCAGGAAGGCACCCGAGGGAGGAAATATATTAAAGCACATCTCACATCCCACCCTTTGATCTCCCACTGATGACTCCCAGATCCACCAGGAAGCCACGGGCAAAGAAACCTGTTGCTGTTGCATTCATGAAGGTCAGCTCCTAGGGCTCAGAGCTGGGTGAAGGGTGGAGAGTGAATCTGGAGGGGCAGAGGGAAAATTCCAGGTGGATTTAATGTTAATAAACCTTTACAGAATTAAGATATTTTATGAAGTGTTTTTGAGCACTACCCAGACCATGACCATTACTAGTAGGAATAACGTGCTGTTAAAAGACAAACTCAGGCATATTAAAAAATTTAAGTTTATTTGAGCATTTATCCATTCGAATTGGGCAGTGTCTTTCTGGAAAGACTTACATAGAGAAAGTGCAGAAACAAAGATGGTAAATCATTGATTGGCTGTTTGTGATTGGTTGTCCTTAGTGTTTTGATTTCCTAACCTTGAGGCATTTACAGGCTTAGATTTCAGTTTGCTTACATAGACCTCCAGGGCATTAGAACCACTTCAGTCTAGTGCCTCCTTGTTTAATTAATTTAACAGTGCTATAGCAGGTGTGAGCAAACTTTTTCTGTAAAAGGCCAGATAGCAAATATTTTAGCCTTGTGGGCCATACGGTCTCTGTTGCAACTACTCTGTTCTGCCATCGTAAAGGAAGTGAATGAATGAGTTGGCTGTATCCCAATAAAACTATTATTATTATTTTTTGGTCCAAAGGGCCACAGTTTGCCAACCTCTCTCTTATAGGAAAACACAAAACAACATACCGTGCGTACTAAATTATGTCAGGTCGTTGCTCCCCCCAACCCCAAAAGCCAATATAGAACATACGAACGATAACATGTGGATTTCTTTCATATATATACAGATCACCCTATCTAGGCTCAGAAAATTGAAATCATCCTTCAAACATTTCTGTCATAATCATTTCAAATTATCGAAACAACAGGCTAAATGAACAGAGTGACTTTGTGTTTAACATACTTTTTTATTTTTTTGAAGATTGACACCTGAGCTAACAACTGTTACCAATCTGTTTTTTTTTTCTTCTTCTCCCCAAAGCCCCCAGTACATAGTTGTATATTCTAGGTGTGAGTACCTCTGGCTCTGCTATGTGGGATATCGCCTCAGCATGGCCTGATGAGTGGTGCCATGACCCCACTCAGGATCCCAACCAGTGAAACCCTGGGCTGCCAAAGCGGAGGGCGTGAACTTAACCTCTCGGCCACAGGGCTGGCACCTATATTTAACACACTTTTAAAGCCCAATGCAGTATTTACTGAAAAGTAAGAAAATCCAAATGGGAGGAACAGAATTAGTGTTTATGAAACCAGTGAATTTGTGAAAGGAAATAGATATGCATTAATAGCATATGCAAAACAATTTAAAGGTCATAATTGTAATATCTGCCTAAATAATCCTTATTAAAGTGGGTGTAATTAAAAATGGCCGGGCCAGTCAACCTCTGGTCTGATGCTATGTGAGGTATTAGTGAGATGGTTGTGCCAGCAAGGTTATATTTTATAAAGGGAACTAACATCATCTACAGACCCTAAAGAAACACATAACCCAAATTTCAGTGAGGTACCCTTGTGCCTCCCTCCCTCCCTTCCTCTTTCTTTTCCTTCTTTCCTTCCTTCCCTCCCTCCTTCCTTCCTTCCTTCTTAATATTTAGACTCAAGTGAAATTGGCTTGATTAACCTCAACACTTATGTCATTGGGCTCTAGCATCCTTTCAGGTCTCTGGGGATTCTGAGGGATGACTTATGTTTCTTTAGTCATCTCTGGTTTCAACTGCAGGTGTCAACTGTATGAGTCATTTCACCATTTCGAGTGTGCTGTCCTATTGTATGCCTTGGTGTCCCAAGTGTGACAAGGTTCCTTTTCCTTGATTCTCCCACACATGTCCCACATTAGCAAGTCCACCTTATAGTGAACTTCACTGATGGTTTGAAGAGATGTAGGAGGCAATTGATAATTGATAATTAGACAATTCATATATTCTCTAAAATCCTTAACTCTCCTCTGCAGTCTCTAGCCTCCAAGATATTTGCCTCTCAATCTCTCTCCTATCTCCTGGCCCCTGGAAACACCCCACGCCCCAATCTCTCCCACTCTATTAAGGGCATAAAAGGAGAATTTTTAGTCCCTCCAAGCTTAGCCCTGCATATAGGAGACTCACTCATATCCTGTGCTTGACAGTGGACTGAGGGGTGTGCTCTGGGTCTTACCAATTCAATTCCCCCTCTTCCACCATCTATACAGAGAAAGAAGGAATCAGGTGAGTTATTTCTTTCTGATATGAGTTAACCTTCTCTAGAGGGCAGAAGCAGAGTCTTGCTTAGTTTCTTTTTAAAGAAAGGCTGAATCTCA
Source organism: Equus caballus (assembly GCF_041296265.1). Taxonomy (NCBI): domain Eukaryota; kingdom Metazoa; phylum Chordata; class Mammalia; order Perissodactyla; family Equidae; genus Equus; species Equus caballus. Next base: position 47,812,674 of record NC_091704.1, read on the forward strand.
GTTATTCATTATAGCTTTGGAAACTATAACACACACACAAGATGTTTAGATTTTATCCATTAGCTTTTGTTTGTTTGTTTCATTTTATTTATTTTTTGCCTGTCACAGGTCAACTATGCAAAGATGATAAGGTCCTATTGACCACGAAATGGGAGAGAATGGCCATGGGATATCTAGAAAACCCTTTTCCAAAATTTTTGTTTGGGGTTATACTCTTGGCAAGATATAGAGACAATTAAAAATTTGGGTTTATTTTTGAAAATACACTTTCAGGTTTTTTTTTTTTAAATTGTATTTTATTTGTAGGAGTTTACTCTTTTCTTTTCCCTCTTCTTTTGTCATCTCCTCAGTTGAAAGTGAACAATTAAGCACTTAGTTGGATAATTTAGGTCTCAAATCCTCTTTATTTTAAATTATACATATAAGATCATCCTTGTTCTACTTAATTTTACCTTTTGAAGATTGAATCATAAAGAACAGGTGGGGACATTTTTTCCTTTTTTAAGAATAATTACATGGATAGAAAGCTGAAACTAGTATGTTTAATTCCTGAGACACAGATTGAGATAACCACAGCATAGTTGAGAAGAACCAGAGGTTGGCGCTTGGTGTTACAAGAAGACTTTTTTCTTAAACAATTTTGATATTAGCTCTAGGAACAAGCCAAGAACAATGAATCAGGCGAAGCTGACAAGAAATATGTGGCTATATCAATGGTATTAGACCTGAAAGTATTTATATAATTTGAGCAAGTGAGTTCTGAAAAAAAGACAGAATATTTTGCCTTTTGTAAAAGCCTATTTTAAGAAAATTATGAACATTATGGCCTAAGGAAACTTAACTACATTCCTTTTTGGAATAAAAAGCTACATTACTACAATGTTGATGTTATGGAAACCTTTAGAGGAGAAATTCTGATTAAAATTAATTCCTGATACTATGAAGGTAAAAGGCAGCCAGCCAAAGTAAGGGCAAAATGAAGTATATGCCTTGAGGAGGAGCACTTTCAGACTATAAAATTGTGACTCTATAAGAGAGGGAATTGGGGTGATTTATTTAACTCAGTAATGAAACTTAAACGTAATCTAAGTAATGGTTTCTAAAGTAACCTAAGGTACAAAATCTTCCAACTGCAAAAATTTTAATTTCTAACAAGAAGGTATATCTCCACATACTGACTAACAAAAGAAGTTCACAAACAGAAATTTCCTGAATATAAATCCATTGAGAGAGATGGATGACAGATACATATTCCAAGGCACTTGTGAAATTAGTTTATTTTAACTCTTCAAATTTTGTGATTAGCATGGAATTAAAATAGCCAATAAAGCTCTTAGTGAGAATAAAAGGCAAAAATTCTTTCTCTGTAAAATTAAGTTTAATTCAATTCTATTCTCTGAATATTTTTGATTTTTGAAAAATATTTGATGACTATTTTTGCTAAAGGCCCCAGATGATCTCTTTCGCAGTACCATCCTGAGTTGTAGAAGTCGTGGATTGACCTGTTGCCTGCTGGGTAAGAAGAGGTTTGAGCAGAGAATTTGGACACATTTTTTTGACTTCTTGCTGTCTCCCTCCCCCTGCTCCTTTTTTCCTTTACTTTCTAGAAACGTCTCTTGGTTATTTATCTTATTTTTTACTGTTTTTCTCTCTTAGTTCTCCCAGTTTCTTTACAGCATTTTAATCTCTTATTCTATTGTGGTGAATGAGTTCTTTATGGAACCAAGTTTCTTTCATGAAAGATTCTTATCCTAAGTCATAGCATGTTTGATGCCCTATTTTAACAAGGATCCCAAGAACAATGGTGGTTTCTGAGACTTTCCACGTGAAGACAGTGCCTGAATTTCAATTGTTCGCATCTTGAAAACGTACACAGCAATGAGAGGTAAAATCTCCTTTATCCCTGTGTTTGTTTTCTGCTTTATTCTTGATGCATTTACACAAGGACATGCTGCACACATCATTTTTTATGTAGCATCATTTTACCTTCACCCTCAGACCAGCTGCATCATCCATTATCTCCAAGTAACAAAGCTATTGACAGTGTCATCCTAGTCTAAGCTAATGTCATCTCTCTTCTGGCTACCAAAGTAGTTTTCTCATTGGTCTCCTTGTTTCCGCTCTTGTTTCCCCACAGTTCACTATCTACATGGGAGTCTGAGTGGTCCTTTAAGAGCATGAGTCAGATTTGCCTGAAACACAGTAAAGACTTTCCATAATATTTAAAATAAAATTCAAACATAATTTGGCCCCTGCCTTCTCTTTGATCTGCTTTTGCACTTCTCCTCCTCTTGCCCACCACACTCCAACATCACTAGGTTTCTTTCAGTTCGTCCAGCAGGAACTCTCTTGCTGGGCAATTCTTTTTCCTCCAATAATTTCAGGACTGCCTCTTGTAGTCATTCAGCTGTTGGTCACGTTGTCCCATTGGCAGAGAGTTTCTCCCCAGCCAGTCCATCTGAAGGAGCCACACAGTACCATCATATCACCTTTTGAAATTCTCTGCATACAATTACACTATTTGACACTCATTTACTTTATTTGTTGTTGAGGTGTTTTGGCCACCTTCACCCAAAAAACTACAAGTCTTTACAGCTGGGCACCATGCCTGGTTCATCTGTTTCCTCATAGCCTAGGATAGTGTTTGTGATGTAGTGAGTGCTCAAGAAATATTTATTGAATGAATAATAACGTTGTTCACATTTTCCGCCTAGGATGTAAGACTGTAAACAAATTGTAACAAATCTAGGTCTAGCACTAATTCAGTTGGTTAATTGTGTCCCCTATGTAAATAGTGATAAAATGTATCTTTCTTGTAATAACACAGAATATCTATACTGTACTTCTAAATTTTTAAGCAATGAATTTCTACTGCCCTTGAACCGAAAGTAATTTGATATTTTTCATTACGATTTTTATGTATTTAATTTGAGTATCGTACTCAGTTGTCAGCATCAAAACAGATTATGTTTCCCTTCTCTCTCTCTAACTTCAGTTTCAATCAGAGAATGTTATAACTCTAGGATCCTAAGGCCAAATGTTTTAAAGATCTTCCTACTTTGGAGAACTGTACTGAGGAGGTCTACCCTTAAGTTTGTTGTGCCTGCCAAGGAAGCCAGCAGACATTGTTCATGCTCAGAGGCACTTTGTTGTTGTTGTTGTTGTTGTTTTAAATTGACCCTACGTAACAACACTGGGACTGTGGTGGAAGCCAGATATCAAAATATATTTTGTCTAATGAAGTTTCAGTTTTAATATTAGAAGTTGGCGATAGTGCCCAGAAGATGGTGAGGATGGGAAAAGAAATTTCCGACCCACTCAAGCTGAAAGTAGAGGGTGCATACAGACATAGGGCTGATTCAAGCAAATGTCTATCCACCGTGCTTACAGGTGCTTATGAAGCCAACTCATGTTTTTAAAGCCCCTGTTGGAAAACCAGTTGTAATTTATTTAAGGAGTATGTGATCCTTAAATTCAAGACCCATTTCACTAGGTCCCTGCAAAGTAAGATCTAGACTTAAGTGCTATCATTCGAACTGTAGAAGGATGACCCATCAGTGGGTGGTAAGATCAATTCAGTGGGTCACGATCAGCAGTTTTTAAAAAAAAGGATATATAACAGAATTGAATCAGATAGAAAGTATCAGAGGGCATTACACATTGTAAAACTTACAACAATTTCAGCAAAATTTTCAGTCAGTTATATGACTGTAGTGTGTATGGCATCATGAGGTAAAATACATTTTTCACTGTGAATGGGGTCAAAAATCTATGGAAGCTACCAGAGAATACTGAATTGGGTTGGATTGGGTTCATCTGACATAAAATGAAGAATATTTCACAGAGAGAATTTTCCCAACGGGATGAGTACCAGTCTTCAAATAAGGGCAGAGTCAAATTGTCACTGAACTCCAATAAATAGAAAACCACTGAAATACAGAAGAGAATGTGTTGGACTCCATAAATTATAATGCCCTCAAACAAAGCCTCACATGCTTTGCCCATTGCTGATTCATAACTTGTTTAATGGTGTTTTGAGCTTCCCAACCAGAAGTTAAGCTCCTTGAAGTAGAAGTGGTCATATAAGTCTTCTGTGTGTCTTGTAATGCTGAGAACATAGTACTCACATAACACATTTTTGTTAATTGACTAATTGCGAAATAAAGATGTGAGTAACTAAAGAAGGTCAAATCTAATCTGCATGATTTTAGCTGGCCTAGCATTACAAGCCGGTAATTTTGCCCACCGTCCCTGTCTGTCAGTAGCATACACATCAACTTTCTACCTGCGTGTGTTTTCAAGCCAAATGTTTTGAATTTACTAAAAATAGGTCATGTGATACTTATCAATTATCAAAAATTCTAAATAGCTTATCACGATCTATTTCATTTTTTTAACCCTCCAGTTCATGATTCTATCAAGGAAAGATACCACATTCTTTTAGCTTGAGTTGTTTTTCTTTGTTACAGTAAGGTCAGAACCCAGAAGAGGTAGAAATGGTTTAAGGTTCCTATTTAGATTCTTTTGTCTAACTCAGGGTTAGGTTCAGCTCCTCCTTCACAATCCAAATTCATTGAGTTAAATTAAACAAGAGATTCCTGAGAAGATGAAGCCGAGCATGACTAATGTCTTGTCTCAGACACATGTCAAGCTTGGTTAAGAACTAGACTCCCCTTCGTTATTGCCAAGACAGACGGAAGTCTCTTTTGTATGACCCAGCATGAGTGAGCAGGCCTCGTGTTCCTTCGAAGCAATTTACTTTTGTATTTCTCTTTTGTAGTTCACAGCAGTTTCTTTTAGGGGGAATAAAAGGGCTTGCTCCGCAATCTGCCTTTATTGTTTCACTGGAGAGGAGAAGCAAAACATATTTCAATCAGAAGAATTATACCTGAGCGCTGTAACTGTTTCCAGAGCCAACAGAGAAAGCCGTGATACATTTAAGGTCAGGGTTGATGTTTTAAGAGAAAAATGTTGGTGATAAACCAAAGGGGAAATAAAATCCTAGGCTCTCCTAAGTGAGCTATCTCATTGGGTAGTAATCAGGAGATAAGGCCAGAAATTCCAGAGATTAGCCACAATAGATAAGATTCCCAGACTGCTAAAGAAAAAAAAGACATTGCTAGGATACGCAGTGACTTCTTTGGAACTTGAGTGCCACTGTTTTACAGCTTAGCCACCTTTCTATTGATTAGTGTTAATGAGATGAGGGGGCCCCACATTGATGGATTATCAAAGTCTACCTAATCTTGTTTTTTACTATTTAATCTTTCTTGTTGCTATGGTTAGAAATATGTGCAAACTAAATCCTTGTTTCTTCTTTCACTTGACCTTATTCTGATTCATCAAATTGATTCTCTTACACTCTGAACTATGCCAATTATTGTGTCCGTCAAGCCATACATTCATTAGAGTATTGGGGCTAATGGACATGCTCTAAGAGCACATTCATCTTTAGAAATATGGTAAAAGCTCATTCTTTTGGCTCAGCAAAGCTCAGGTTGACATCTTGCCACTCTTCTGCTGCCAGGAATATCTGGTCACTTAATGAAGCAGAGATCTTAAACACACAACACAGTGGATTATTCAGTATCAAGGTTTGCACTAGAGTCTGTGAAAAAGGATTAACGCTTTCGGTTCTACAAAACCACAGGCGATGAATTAAAACACCGGAGGCCTACCATGACGGACAGTGCATCAGAAGGATTATAGAGTAACTTGTACCTCAAGAGCCCATTGATCTGTCTTTTCATATGGTATTTAAAAAATAATCTTTTATATGCCGGTGGTAATGCAACTGGATTAGAGAGGCCAACGAGCTGTGACTGTTTAAATATTAATTGGGACAGCAATGTCTAAATCAGTGGTTCTCAACCCTGACTGCATATTAGAGTCACCTAGGGAGCTTTTAAAATATGCCGAGGCCTGGTCCCCACCCCCAGAGAGACTGCTGTAATTGGTCGGAGATGGTGCCCTGGCGTCAGAATATCTTAAAAGCTCTCTTGGCGATTTGCATGTACAGACAGCATCGAGGACCATGAGTAAAATATATGCTAAAACAAAGTGGCTTTTTGTTACCAGAGTGCCTATTCTCAACGGTGTATCTTTTGTTAAAAGCCTAGAGCGATCGTCCTGTTTCATTCAATCCCAAATACTTTAGCCTTTGCCATGTGATAGCATATTATGGGCTGTGCCAAATGCAATTAAAATATTTTGACCACTTTCAGGAAAGTGTTTTTAATTCTCAAAGTATACTTGATATGGAATTTATGATCTAGAAAACTCTCTTCTATTTTTTGCAGCGTCATGGAATTTGTTCATCAGAACGAAATGTGTGAAATACACCCAAAGACTCTTTGCCAGTCCAATATGCAAAGAAACCAACAATGAGCTTAAAAACTGTTTTGTTTTGTTGGGTCAATTGACTGAAAAAAGATGGGGACAATTCGTCATTCATCAATCGGTGCCAGAAAAAAAAATCAGTGTTATTTTTAGAGGTAGTGATATACAAACAGGAAAGCAGACAAGAGGAGACCCACCATGGACCGCCTGTGGAGTTTTGATCAAGTCGCTCAGCCTTTTTGGGCCTCAAGGGCACACAGTTGGTGGCGGAGCCGAGCTGATCATCTGTGACTCTCATCTCACAGTTTGTGTTCTGGTACTTGGGAAAAGAACAATGGGAACCTGGTTGGTAGAGAAGGTGACAGGGGCAACTGATGTGGGGCCCTTCCTTAGAGATTATAGTTAGTATGGTTTACACATCTCTCTACAGGCCACCCCTCCTAATTGTGTGTCTGAGTACAAGTGTGTGCACGAGTGTGAGTTCTCATGGAAAGCCCGATGTTAAGTCCTTGTTCTCTTTGGGATCTTAACATGCAGCTGCAAGCTGACCACAAATCAGTGACCTGTACCCACAACCAGAACCCTGATTCCTCTTCTTTCTGCCCCCTCGGACCATTTGCTTCATTACAAATCTCGGCTAATGGTTTTGATACCGACCCTGATATCAGTTTCCCCACATTAAACCAAGCATATATGGGGTTAAAACCAAAACACTCATTCCCTGCTTACTCTCTGGCTTCCTGGCTCCAGAATCCACTATCCTCCATGGAGACAGACACCATCAAGGACAAGCACCTGGACTATCTCCTCCTGCAAAGAGATATGGACTGGTGGGAAAGCTGCTGACCAGCAAGGTCGTGAGCTCCCTCCTCTCTGCAAGTGTCTCAAGGCCAAAGACAGGCTGGTGGGAAAGCTCCGACCAGCAAGGCCATATGCTCCCCCTCCCCTACCTAAAACCCCAAATAAAAACCCGTCCTTTTAGCTTTTCGGGGAGTTTGGGATTTCAGCGTTAGCTGCCCTCTCTCCTTGCTCAGCGCTGTGCAAAAATAAAATTCCTGCTTTCTTCCACCACCCCTGGTGTCAGAGATTGGCTTGCTGTGCAACGGGTGAGCGAACTCACTTCGGGTTCGGTAACAGTTTCTCTAACCTTCCTCCGTGGTGGCGCCAGCCAGGACAGGTGCTTTTGTACCTCAAGGAACTAGTTACTGTCTTTCTGGAGGTTTCTTAGTAAAATGCCATGGAAAAGGGAAGAAGCCAAGGCTGGCAGGAGGGATGTGGGCACCGTACATGCTTTAGGGAAACCAGAACTTGATTTGGTTAAACTCCCATAATTTTGTGTCTCTTCTCATGTTTTTGGTTGTGAAAATGCAAAACTCTACCCTTTTGTTTGCTGTCTCTCCATATATTTGTTTTCCTACAAGATCTTGGTGGCCTAGATACTTATCTCTAAACTCAGTAACTTGACACATTTGTATTCTAGTAATTCTAATACAGCTCCCTCCTCTAATCTGAATTTCCTCCCTGATCAATCTACCTGTGCGACATCCCCTAACTTTTACTTGTCTTCCTGATTTGATTGCTCTGTGAAAAAAGATGCCATCGATAACACATTTCTTTTTGATTGGTCTTCATTTTCTTTTCTTATTTTATAATGCATTTTACAATACAATACTAAAAAGAAGAGTACAATACTGCAATTCTTCCAGTCTATTCTTCTAAAATGACATCTTCTGTACCAGGTCTAATTGCTAAACCCGGAGGCATTATCTTTTGACCATCATCAATAATTTTCTTCTGCTTCTTGCCCCATGTTTTAAATATGTTGCTATTTTCCACTGCAATCTTTCCTCCCCTGGCGCACACACTGATTTCTAGTATTTTTTTCATAGCATATTTCCAACATGCAGAATAGTATAGATAATAATAGGGAATAATGTTCACCAACAAGTTCAACCAAATCTTGACGTTTTCCCAAACCTGCTTCAGTTATTTCAAGGGAATAAAACACTGCAGAAACAATTAAAGTCACTTGTGTACCACTTTCTCTCTCTTCCCATTCACGCCTAGCCTTCTCCAAAATAAGCACTATCCTAAATTTGTTATCATCCCCATCCCATGCCTGTTTTTATCATTATTAAATTCATATATCCATAAATAAAATATAGCATTTCAGTCAAGTGGCATTTTTATGAAGTGTTATTCTGTAATTCCTTTTTTTTGTGTGAGGAACATTGGCCCTGAGCTAACATCTGTGCCAATCTTCCTCTATTTTATTTGGGATGCTCCCACAGCATGGCTTGATGCACCATGCTATGTCCACACCTGGGATCTGAACCTGCGAACCCTGGGCCACCAAGGTAGAGCTGTAAACTTAACCACTATGCCACCAGGCTGGCCCCTCCTTTTCTTTTATTGGCTCAATATTAAGATTTTTGAAACATGTGGCTCAAATTTATGTATTTTAACTGCTGAGCCATGTTGTATTGAATATTATTACAATGTATTTAGCCAGTTGCCGGACAATTAGTGTGTTTCCAGTCTTGAACTATCATAGACAACGTTTCAACAAACATTTCTGTACCTGTCTCCTTGTGTAAACAGGCCGAGTTTCTCCTTTGTCCCCAGTGCATTGTTAGTTGTGTAACACCACCTCCAAAATTAAACTTTATTGTCACTTACTACCAGGGAACTGAAAGGCAAATTTTCTGGTTTCCATTTCATTTCAGTGCACTCTAGGAGTGTCAATAGTAAGTTGCTGAGCAGGACAATTAAAAGAGGTTGAGCTACCTGGTTAGAATAAAGACCGCCTGTGGTGGGAACTCTGTGATTGACTGGCTCCTTTGACTGTAAATTTGCACTGCTCTTGCAGTAGATAATTTCTGATATGCCACTTCCCCAGCATTCTCTCTAATTTACCTTCCTCTTGGAGTTCAGAGGCTGAGAGGCTTTTCCTTGTGGCCTTTCAGATACGCGCATTGTGAGCTTCCCAGAGTGATCAGAGATTTAATGTTTAAGGTCACTATTCCAACTTTCCATAACATGGACTGCTCTTCCTCCTAAGGAAACTGGAATCACAACCACACATTTCTGATAATTGCACTTAGAATTGGACTGCACTTTATCGCACCCCTGCCTAGGGCTTGCTCTTTATACGATAGGGAAGTGTTTTCTGCAAAACTTCCTCAAATAATTTTAACAACTGAGAAAACATAAAATCTAGGTTGTGTAATATTGCATTTTCAAGCAGTATCACTGAGTGTTTGAGTCAATCATGGCAGCTCCTGCTTCATGGGATTGCTGCCATCTTCCCAAGTTGGCCACTTAGCCTGGGTAGATGCAGGTCCAATTTTGCTTCTTCCTGCAACCTGAGCCCATTCAGATTGGGAAAGGATGCCAATTTACATTATGCTGCTCTCGTTGCCCTCTGAAGAACTCAAGAAGACTAGACTAAGCCAGGCTTTGTAGGCCACCACTCCCCTCATCTAATTTTTTATTTGGTTTGAGACAGTCTCATGTTTGACCCTTGTGACATCCTGCAGAGCTGTCAACTTCTGTCCCAGGTGGGGCTCCCATATTTTTGCCTCTGAGTAACCTCTTTTTCTACTTCTATCATATTGTCCACCAGTAGCTTCAACCTGAGCCGTATTAGTTCCATTAGAGAAAACAGGGCAAGGGCCAATATTAACAAACAGAGAGGATCAATTCCTTGGGTTGCTGCCCTTATTGAACAAGACTTCTGGCCCTTCTACTTTCAATAAACTAAATAACATTTGAAACCACAAAAATGAAAGGTGATGTTGCCTACTCCAAGTAAGTTATATTCTTCATGTGAGCTTCCATTAGCCAAGCCCAGCTCTGATTAATCCACTGCTTGGAAGTTAGGATGGCATGCATGAGTAATATCATTTGGACATCAAAGTCTGCATTTATTATAGCAGGAAAAAGGAACATGCTTTCCATTGTCAAATTTCTCTTGCAGGAAGGGCTACCTTATGCATTCCCAGTCTTTTTTTTCTTTCTGCTATCTATAGGCAAATGTCATCGCTATTAGAAAAATATTCACATAATTTTACATAGAAATAGGAAATCTGGGGCCAGCCCTGTGGCTGAGTGGTTAAGTTCACATGCTCCACTTCAGCAGCCCAGGGTTTCACCAGCTCAGATCCTGGGCACGGACATGGCACCGCTCGTAAAGCCATGCTGAGGCAGTGGCCCACGTGGCACAACCGAAGGACCTGCAACTAGAATATACAACTATGTACTGGGAGGCTTTGGGGAGAAGAAGAAGAAGAAGGAAAAAACAAAAAGAAATAGGAAATCTTTTGAGTACTCAAATTCTCATAGGTAAAAATATGGATCAGATGAAAAAAAGCAAGATAAAGTCAGGGCTAGCCTTACTTCCAAGAGGCTTTGAGTGGGTTTGCACAGTTGGCTTGTGTTATTATTTAAACCAAACACAAGGACCTAACATGGTGTATGAAAACAAAGCGGTCCTCTCACCTTGGCTAAGGAAAAAGTATGCAACTGGGTCTGTTCACCATCGTCCCTTTATTTCCTGCCTTAAGCTCTGCAGCTTGTTGTGCTGGCATGACTGTGTGTGAGCATGTGCTGTTCCCACTCTCCGTGAAGCCAATTTATTTAAATTCAGGACAATCTGCTGCAGATTCTTCCCAAACAGAAACCATCAGTTCAGCATCCTCTAGAGTGACGTGGTGGTGTCTGGGCTCCTAGTGTTGGACCTTCCATTTCTCCGTCCTAGTTCTGATTTGAGTGAGGAGGAGTGACTGAGCTTTGGCTCTCTATCCGAGCAAGAAAGAAGCTCCTAAAATTAATAATTTGTTGCCTGTGAATTTCTAGTCTTTTTCTCATTATTCAAATTTCACTGCTTGAGGAGTTTGATTATGGGCTTTTACTGATGGTAGCGGGTTGGGATATATAGACTTCAACCAGTCAACTCGCATTTATTAGAAATGTACTGTGGGTCTTCTTTATGATAGGTAATAAAAACACTTATATAGTTCCTGCTTTTGATACCAGCTTAGATGATTCTTACTTTGATACTACTCCATGAACTATTTGGAAAGTATGTGCATATAATTCACACCAGCGGGTAATCTCCAAATGAAACATACTAGGAAAGCCAATGCCTGTCATGTCCTAGGCTGGACAGTGTTTCAGCACTTGGGGTGCCAATAGCCATTCCTGATCCACCTGTGGAATCTGTCCTGATTATTGCCCTAGGCAGCAACCAAGCCCTTTTCTCCGCAAATAAATGGGAATGTCAAAAATGGCTTACACATATGGAGATCATGAGCCATTACATTTTTGTTGGCTAGACGGCTGGAAGGGATCTGGTCAGGCAGGAGCTTTCCACTGCTCCCTGTCCCATCTTCCCCGACAAACTACCACACTGTCTCCAACTTCCAGCGGCCTTTCAGGTTTACCCCAGTGTGCTTCACAAAAATCATTATCGTATGTAACGTGACATGGAAATGTTTGGGAAGCTCTCTCTAGATAAGTATTCTTAGGCTGAGTTGTACTTTAAGATCACTGGGGGAACTTTAAATGAAAAAAAAAACCCACTTCTAGGTGCCAGGGACAATTAAATAAGAATGTCTGGATAAGACCTGCACATTGACATTTTTAGCATGTTCTCCAGGTGATATGAATGTGCAGCCAGGGCTGGGTACCACTGCTCTGGACTGAAATTCAGACTAGAGGAATAGATATTAGAGGTAGAGGGTGGCAAAAGAAATTCCTGGGCAGGAGGTGAGGTAGGGTTAGGTGACATGATAGAGGTTAGAAGATGAGGAGCCACATTGGGACTGAGTGATGCCCAGAGAATACTCCCTCTGAAGGATTTAGCTTCTTTCTCTTTTACCCCCAGAATCTAGGAATCGCCTTTGTTGCTCAGCATTCCATTTCTACTTCCTACATTGCAATTCCTTTTAACTGCTGAAGGACAGAGCTTATAGAGAGAAGTGTTGTCTGCCCCACACAACATCTCTGTTGGTCTCAGAAAAGAAAAAGCCCCGTATTGGAATGCCTGGGTCTAGGAATTTCCAGTGGTGATCACACCGAGGTGAGCCGTGATCCAAGGTGAAGCTGGGTTGGTGGGGAAGTGCACTTGTTTATGGGGGCCACTTCCAAGTGAACACTAATAAGAGAATGAGACAGAAATTTTTCTTTTCCAGGTATACCAAAGAAAGATGATACTTGAAACTTGGGGTGAATGCTAGAATTGCAGAGGCAGTAAAATATGACTCATCTTGTATATGTGTGTGCGCGCGCACGTGTGTGTTTTGGATGTTCATATCCTCCATTTTACTCATCACTATAAATACCTGTGATCCAGAGAAGCAGGCCAACTCATCCAAAACCAGTCCTATAACTGATTATTTAACTGAATGGCCAATTCTTCAAATAGCCAGTTTCCCAATTTTTCCATTTACCAAATTTTGTCCATTTACCAAAAACTTGAGTATTCAAAGTGTGTAAAAATAATCACATCACATTGAAATTGAAAAACTTATGGGTAGAAACACACATTAAGGCTTATGTGTTAATTTAAGGAATTGGCACAGAAATATTAAACATTTCTAAAATTAAAAAACTAGAAAGTAAATAACTTTTAAGTACATGTGATAGAAATAAGAAGTGGCCAAAATAATCAAGTCACAGAAAAAATTTTGATTTCTAATAAGTGGACTACGTTGACCCGGTAATGGTTTGAAAAGATGTTCAACATAAAACCCACAAATCTTTCAAAGGAACAGAAAGGAAGTGAGAACACATGGAAGGTGTCACTATCACATATAGTAACAGTGACGAGACAGAAAGTATAAGTGAGAAAGAGCAATAAAAGAATAAAAAAAGTATATATTTTCTTAAATCTTAAAAATATTAAAACCTTAAACATGCTAAAAGATGGGCAAACTTGAATGAGGCAGTGACAAGAACAATCATGTTACTTGTTAAATTTTGCCTACTAATTGCTAGAGATCATGTATTAATGTTGATATACGACTTGAAAAATTGGTAAAAGAACCTTAAAATTTTTGAAAAGCAGAGTGACATAGAAGAGAATTGGAAAGATATCAGCATAAACTGAAAAACTTTCATATGAAATTCTGAAATAAAAATCAGTCAAACAAAACTCTGTAGAAATCCTCAAAATGTCAGAAACCATCTCATCCTATATAAATTGCTATAAGCCTTATAACTAGTTGCTTTTTGAAAATAAATATTTTGATAAATAGACACATTAGTAAAAATGGCAATTGGCCATTCAGCATATTGAGTTTTGTGAACTGAGTAGAATGCGAAGGCACACAGCATAGCAGAATTATCCCCATTTTCCAGAAAAACTAACTTAGTTTTCTAGATAAAGGAGCAAAGTTTGTATTTGTTTTCCATGCACAAGGATATGGGTTGCATGTTCCTTAGGAAACTGAAGATTATAAAGTAGACGATTCAAGCTCATGTCTGACGTTTGAGAGGTTAAACAAACAATAGTCCACAAAGCATATTAATTAAATGGCAAAAAATACAAAGTGTAATAAAGCTAATTGCCAGAAAACCTCCTACAAAGCTTTTCAGAAACACACATAATGTCATTTGAGCTCTTATGGAGAAGAAATAAATCCAAAGCTAGAGAGCTCCAAGTGCCAGTGTATATGAGAAAATTGTCACTTCCAGATCTAGGATGGTATTTGGCACATGGTATGACATATGTCATCTTCACTGCAAGCACTTTCTCATGCATATGGTCCCTCCAGCTCGAAGGAGCCCATCCACAGTCTATTTTATCAATAGTGAAGACACCCAGACTGAAAATAATCTTGCATTAAATAGAATCAACTTATATCTGACCAAGAAAGCAGTACATATTTTATAGATACATTTTTTTCCTTAAGCCGTTACTGCAGAAAATACTGTATACTGACGGTCTAGAATAGTCCCACGCCTACATGCTAAACTTTAAATGTATTGTAACAAGAGTTTAAGAGTGTTCACTGAACAGAAAGGATTTGCTATGGATTCTATATCTGGCTGACTTTAAACAAAAACACTTCCCTTTTTTTTCAATTTAAAAACAGTTTATGACTTGGATATCCTTTGTTCTCATGCGTAGCATCAGGAGTTTTATTAGTCAATGTGATTTAAAGACCTAACTTTCAAAAGGAAATCTTGGCACAAATCCCTTGATTATGTCTGCCTGCTCCAATAAAGTGAAATTATGTTAAGTAGCTAATATGTAAATGCAACATGTTAAGTAAAGCCAAGTTCATTCCCTTTTAATAGGTTTTTAAATAAAAAAGGTGGCACATCATTTGTGAGTTCTATTTTGATTGTTTGCTTTCTTTAAAAAGTGCAGGAAAGTAATTTTAGAAGCAAAAATAGACCATGATTTAAATGCTCTTTTTAATAGTGAGAAAATGATTTTTTTAAAAAGTACGTTTTACTCAGTGTGGCAAGTAAATTTCTATAGACATTAAGAGAACTCACAGCTAAGCTTCAACTGCTATTTTTCAGTGTTGGAAAGAACCAAGGAATTATTTTGAATATCAAATAAATGGAATTCAGAAATGTCCAAGAGTTCAGAAAACTAAAACTAACATTTTAGCTGAAGAAATACTTCCTCACACTGCTAAAGAAATCTTTGTCACAGCCTTTGCAAAAATGGTTTAGCACTCTTACCAATACTCTATGAACTTAGACCCAGAGAATCTAGACTTTGGAAAATTACAGGTGCAATTACAGTCCTGTGCTTCTTATGGTGGTGCCATATTGGACGCAGTGCCTCCACAGGAAAGAGACTTTTACCTCCATCTCACTTTCATGTTGTTTTTGGCAGTTACAATGACTGTCACAAGAGCTTATCTCAGATATTGTAGCTCTCCTCCTTCTGGGTCTGTGGTAGAATTGTGCTGCCCCACCCTCCTTGAAATTAGACATGATCACGTGACTTGCTTTGAGGAGTGAAATGTGACTGGAGGGGATCTATCCTTTCTGAGTGGAAGTTTTAAAAGACAGTGTGCCATTTGTTTCTCTCTGCTGCACTGATGGGAACCCGTCTGCATGGAATGGTCTGTCAGCTTGGTTCCCAGAGAGAGGGCACATGGAACCCCCAGCTGACCCAGGGGATGTGAGAAATAAGCCTTTGTTGTTACAAGTCATTAAGATACGGGGGGATTGCTTATTACTGTTGCCTATCCTTACTCAATTTAACATAATAAAAGTAAAGCAAATTAGCTACTATCCCAGAAAAGAAAACCAAATAAAAAAATGTATCACAAACTATTTGATACAGAGACATCACTTTGTATATAACACGTGGAGAAATATATACAGTGAGAATATTAATCAGTAAAATCGTGCTTCAAAATTTTTTATTTGATTTTAATGTGTGATATAAAGTTTATCACTGGTCCTGTGTCATTTTGTTTTATTAGGTAGGGGTCAGTAACTTTTTCTATATTTGGACTGGTAATAAATATTTTAGGCTTTGCAGGCCGTATGATCTCTGTCACCACAACTCAACTCTGTCTCTGTAGCCTGAAATTAGCCATAGACAATATGCAAAGGAATGGTCATGGCATTGTTACAATAAAACTTTATTTATAAAAACACGTGGTAAGTCTGAGTTTGCCAACCTCTCTTATTTATTAGATAACATATTTATGAGACCCAGTATGTTTATATTGGCATTTCTTATATTTTCCTACATGACCCAAGCAAGCATATTTTCTTTGTTTTTATTTTATTTTGTCTTTTGTCCTTTTTTGTTTGAGGAACATTAGCCCTGAGCTAACATCTGCTGCCAATCCTCCTTTTTTTTGCTGAGGAAGACTGGCCCTGAGCTAACATCCATGCCCATCTTCCTCTACTTTATATGTGGGACGCCTGCCACAGCATGGCTTGCCAAGCAGCATGTATGTTCACCCCTGGGATCTGAACCGGCGAACCCCAGGCCTCTGAAGCAGAATGTGCAAACTTAACTGCTGTGCCACTGGGCCAGCCCGCAAGCATATTTTCTTAAAAGTGAATTCCATCTTTTTCTTTTAGTATATTCCAGCTCAATTTATGGCATAAGTGGCATAATTAGCATCAATGGAGAAATTATATTTACCATACAGTGAGAAGGATATGCGCTCAATTTCTAATTTACTAAATAATATGCTTTTTGACTAAATATTTTATTTTAACAGATAAGGCTCTCGAAGCACACTGAGACTAGAGGTTTGTTTTAAGCCATGGAAGCAGTTTGCAGAGGACCTAGGCCTACAAGCCTGGTCTTCTGGTATCCACTTATTCTCATTTTATTTTCATGATTATACACGGACTTCCAAATGAATAGAACAAGCTCATAAGGATTAGGCCAAGAATTTTAAACAGGTTTCCTGACTTTATTTAAAGACTGTAGAAACTGATTTTAGTTAATAACAAATAGAGCAGGTGTTAAATGAGTGTATGTGAATATACACAGAGTGTATTAAGCCTCAGTTTAAGGGTTTTCCAAGGTAGGAGGAAAAGAAAGACATAGAGTCCTGTTATTAACCTAATTTATGATGTTTACTTATTCCTACCTGTCTGACTAATGCTCCTTTTGTTCTCTTTATAATTCCTGCTTCCTATCTACTAGCTCTTTCTCCCTAAGAGCTGCAAACATTAGCTGATTAATACTCAGTCTTCTTAGCTGCTGTGATCAGTGGAGGTAATCTCTCACAGCGTTGATATCTAAATCAACGCAATATATCTAAATCACCTTTGCTAATCTGCTGACATTTGCTTAGTGTTTCCTGAGCTTCTATCTCCACTACAACAGTATGTTTAGGAAAAGAAAGACCCAGGACATAAAGATAGGAGAATTCATTTCTGTAAAAAAGAATAGGTTTCACTTTTGCACTTTGCAACGTTTCATCAAAGTCTTTAAAAAAGTTGTTTTTTTCGGCTTAGGTCATACTCAAGAGATTTTTTCCATATACAAACCATCAGCTTAGATGACCCTTTTCCAGTCTATTTCCTACTCTATTTCTCTGTATCTAACATATGAGAAGAAGAAAAAGACGTTTAGGGGGTAAAAGAAGGGTATATTTTAGAAATCTGCAGTCCAGCTGCATGTTACTGTGCAATTAAATGTGTCATTTAATTTAAGTCCTAAATTGTTAATTATAGCCAAATCTTGATCATTTGTGCATTATATGGGTTCTCTGTACATATGCTTGATCATAGACTGCATTTGGTTGCTGTGGTAGCCTGAATAATTCCCCCTCGAAGACAGCCACGTGCTAATCTCTGGATCCTGCGAATATGTTATTTTACATGGCAAAAGGGACTCTGCAGATGTGATTAACTTAAGGCTCTTGAGATGAGAAGAGTATCTTGGACTATCCAGGTGACTACAATGCGATCACCAGGGTTCTCATAAGAGTGAGGCAGTAAAGCGGGAATCAGAGAGAAAAAGATGTGACAATGGAAGCAGAAGTTGGAGTGGAGTGACTTGCAGATGGAAGAAGAGACCATGAGCCCAGGAATGCAGGCAGAAGATGGAAAAGATAAAAGCGAATTTTCCCTTAACCCCCCAGAAGGAATGCAGCCCTCAGAAAGCCTTGATTTTTTGATTTTAGACTTCTGCCCTCCAGAACTGTAAGAGAATACAATTGTGCTGTTTTAAGCGACTACGTTTATGGTAATTTGTTACAATGGCAACAGGAGACATTATAGTTACCTTCCTAGATTATCAAAGAATGCAGGCAAGGTTGAATTTTGCAATGAGCACCTACAAGAGAAATAGCCAGCTTTTGCTTCTCAAATACTAGAATACATGTTTTAGTAAAATATAAATTTGTTTTAGATTATTTGTTATTCTGTTTTTTCCCTTTTGGGATAATTGTGAATTCTTAGAAATGCTACTAATTTTAGACTGGTCTTCCAATTGTTCCAATTGGTACAATTGTTTGTTCCGGTGATCTTGTATTTTCTTCTTGCTTTCTATGAAATTGAAGGAAGGCTGTGGGGAAGTGGGAAGCTGGCCAATGTTGCTAGTGCTACCAGAGCTCCGAGAAGAAGGAGTGGGAGTGTGGGCTCACTTCCAATTAGGCACAGAGTCTCCCGTTTTTTCCTGGGGTTATTCTACCTGTATGGCCCGGGGTGAGGCCAGGGGCCAAAACGCAACAAGGGAAACGAAAATCTCCTGTTACAAATTAATTGGAAGCGAGGACAGGAAAAGAAGCAGCTCCAGCCCTTCTCTTTACTCAAGTGGCTTGGAAACTCTAGTCGTTAAAGGGAGAATTAAACTCCACTTTATAATCAAGCATTTTTTAGACTTGGTCAAGCTGAGCTGCAAAGGACTTTTAAAGACACAATAGTGCTCCATCTTTCTAGGACTTTTAATAATAAACCTGGAAAAATGCTCAGTTACTTGCTGGCGGACCCCACAGCCTGTTGCCATGCATAGTCAGTGTTCTTTGCAGAATCAGCCTACAATTCCTGTGGTTATATTGTACTCATTTCGTGTAGCTGGTTTCAGTTTTTATTAAGCCCAGAAGGAATATCTTTCCTAAAATATTGAAGGTTGCAAAGTTTAAAATGTAGATCCCAATAAATGCTTTGTTTTTGTACATGGTCGTCCCTCCCACTGCCCATTGGGGGTTGATTTGTTCCCCTTTCCTCCTTGATTTTAGAAAATACTTGTTTTGGAAAGTGGTTATGTGATTTATTGCCCAGGGGAAAAATAATTTATCTTTACGTTGGTGCTGAACTTAAAAACTTCACAGATGATTCTTTATAAATTGATCCATTCTCAAGAAAGAGATTAAGAAGCTGAGCACTTAGTACTCACGGAGTTGTGGGTATTATACACAGTAAGACAGGTTGCTCTTACACTAAGCCCCCCTTACCCGTGGTTTCGCTTTCCTAGGTTTGAGTTACCCACGGTTTCCATTAACTGGGGTCCAAAAATATCAAATAGAAAATTCTAGAAATAAACAATTCATAATTTTTAAATTGTGAACCATTCTGCGTAGCGTGATGACATCTCGCGGCTTTCTGCTCCTTCCCGCCTGGGACGTGAAGCATCCTTCAGTCCAGCATGTCCATGCTGTCCAGGCTACCCGCTACTTAGTGGACCACTCGATGGACTGCTGTAGTATCGCAATGCTGGTGTTCAAGTAATCCTTGTTTTACTTAATAATGGCTCCAAACCACAAGGGTAGTGAGGCTGACAATTCGGATATGCCAAAGAGAAGCCGAAAAGTTCTTCCTTTAAGCGAAAAGGTGAAACTTCTTGACTTAATAAGGAAAGAAAACAAATCATATGCTGAGGTTGCTAAGATCTACGGTAACTTTTATTACAGTATATTGTTATAAGTGTTTTATTTTGTTATTAGTTGTTGTTAATCGCCTGCTGTGCCTAATTTATAAATTAAACTCTACCATAGGTATGTATGCATGGGAAAAAAAGTGTATATAGGATTCGGCACTGTCCACAGTTTCTGGCATCCACTGGGGGTTTTGGAATGTATTCCTCATGGATAAGGGGGAACTACTGTATTTTCCTCCAGCAATTTCAGACCTTATCGGAGAGGCAAGATGTAATGCTTTGGAAAGGCTAGTTCATGAAGCACAAACACATGTGGTCTCATACCCAGTGAATGATGAAAAGTTAAAGGAGCAAGAGAATACAGTGGGCTGGATGGAGAGGTTGAAACGAATCTTCCCCGATGAGATGGAGTTGAGTTAGATTCTAAGGGATGGGGAGGACTTAAGAATGTGAAGAGGAGAGAGGAGAGGGTGCAAGATGCCCGGAGATGTCAACAACAACTGTGAGCACATCATGTCCCGAAGATTGAGGGGAGTCCTGATTTGTGCTGCTGAAAACGTGCGTTCATGATTTAATTGGAGGGCAGGTCACTGCAGTATTTTTCTCTTCTCTGGGATTCTAAAGAGAAACATACTCTTCATTTCCAGGTGGGGCACAGCTTTTCCTCTTTGATGCCAGCCTCAGCTGGTGAAGTGCTGTCTTAGCCGTAATAGCAGACTCTTCTCCAACAGGCACAGACTTCCCTTAGAAGGCGCAGCATCCTGTCACTTTTCACTTAGCATTTGCTTCAAATAGATGGGAAAAAAAACCATTCTAGCAGTTGGAAGTTTTGCAGCATCAACAAAACCTGTGTTAGAGCTAGTCCTTAACGGTATAGTTTCCCTGTTAAGGCCCAGTGGTATTTTAGGTTCTCCACCCTTTATCATACCGGACAATAAGGCATAATTTTGACATTATTAAAACTTTGTCTTGTCTTCCTTTAATTTGCTCATAAATAGTTTAGAGCTAGGTGCCATGAGTGATAAACTAGCCTACCACTCAGAGTCCCTACCCTAAAATTTGAAAATTATGTTTTGCCCTTACAGTTTGAAAACATGACAAACTCTGAAAAACTTCCCTTTGAAAGCAAAAATAAAATGGGTTCTGTCAGATTCTGTTTAGAGGCGTGGCTTCCTAATTAGCGCGTAGTACTCAAAAGCTTTTCAGATGAAAAACCTAATTTTGGAAATAAACTTCTTTCCAAGAATGAGAACGTGCCACACGGCTGAGTGCTGTTTTATAACCAAGAAGGAGAACCCACGTGAGGCCAGCAGCCGTGGCACCTTCTGTACTTGTTTTAATAAGCATACTCACAGAATACTCCCGAACCCACCTTCTTTCAGCTCTTCGTGTTGGCTTAGCCTCCAACTGTCATGACCAAATAGTGTATTCAGTGGCTCCCTATAATCAAAATACAAGCTTTTTAAGACAACAAAAAGCCCTTCGCATTCAAACAGTTTTCAACAAGATTTTTCAAAGCTCTCTCTCTGTGTACCATTTTTAAAGCCAAGTATATTGCCCCTTGTTGCCTGTGCATAACACCTCTAAGTGAGGACTCCAGAATGTATCTATTCTTATTTGATTCAGTGGGTTCCATTTTCCTGTTTCCAACAACCAGTTAGGATGAAGGCACCTAATTCAGTAGGTCCAAAGCCAAACTGATTAATTTTCTCCCTCTTGCTTAAATCTCCTACTTCGGCTAATTGGATTGCCATTCATTCTGATGCTCAGACTAAGAGCTTCAAACTCATTCATGATCTCCTCTTCTTTGCTATCCTTCATCCTTTCCAGCAACTCATTCCCACAAGGACTTTGGTTCATTTCAGACTCTCTAATTTCTTATCCAATTAACAGCACAGGCACCTCATTCTTTCTGCTATCTCCCACATATTCTTTACACTGCCTCAAATAAAACGTCTTCCCAAAACACAAATCCGTTCATTATACCGTCTTTTCAAAATCCTTTACCCAAAGAAAAATATCCACGATTCTTGGCATGGATTATGTGTTCCTTCATAATCTGGCCCCAAACCACTTTATTTTACTAATTTTCCACCTGACATTATCATATACAAGATGCTACAGATGCATGGAACTTGTCAGTCCCTTTTCAAATACTTTTGTTTTTCCTCATTTTTAGTTGGCATTCCTTTCCACACATGTTAAAATACTATCTATCCTTTAAGACAGTTCAAATGCCACCATGTCAATAACTTATTTCCAATCTTGCCCTTTCAACTCTCATTACCCTTTCTCTCTTTCCCTCTTCTGGCACATATCAAGTTCCACCTCATAGCATAATTTAATAGAAGAAAGCTTGGAATTGTCATCACAAGTTTAGGTTCAAGTCTGAGTTTTTCCTTATCTGTCATCTTGGGCAGGATATTTAATTCCTTCTTGATCTGTAAGAAATGGATACTATTCCTCACTTTTAAGATATAAAGGATGTAGATATTCTTATTAAATTATGAAGTGCTATAAATATGAGTTGTTAGTATTTGAAGACCCAGAAGATGGTTATGATATGAAGGCTATGCCTGAAGTTTCAGTGGGGCAGGAACATTGAAATCGTAACTTTTGGTTGAACTGGTCAGGAGTAGATTGAAGCACCATTGGCAGAGAGCAGTCCAAAGAATCTTTGAACTGACAATGTCCATCTCTAAGTTCATAGAGGTCTGATTACCACCATTGTGTAAGTAAAAATGTTTTTGGAGTTGGGCAAATCTGGGTTTAAGTGCTGAGCCAACTTTTAAGCTATCTTACCTCTTTAAGATTCCAGTCTCACTTGTAAAAATAATTCGCTGGTAAAGATTTGCATAGCCTGTTATGAAAGGCACCAATACTGTGAAGAATAACTCCTCCTATTTTTTATTTTTATTTATTTTTTTGGTGAGGAAGATTGGCCTTGAGCCAACATCTATTGTCAATCTCTCCCACCCCTCTTTTTTTTTTTTTAAAGATTTTATTTTTCCTTTTTCTCCCCAAAGCCCCCGGTACATAGTTGTGTATTTTTAGTTGTGGGTCCTTCTAGTTGTGGCATGTGGGATGCCACCTCAGCATGGCTTGATGAGTGGTGCCATGTCCGTGCCCAGGACTTGAACTGGAAAAATCCTGGGCTGCCAAAGCAGAGTGTGCGAACTTGACCACTCAGCCATGGGGCTGGCCCCAATCTTCCCTTTTTTTGCTTGAGGAAGATTGTCCATCAGCGAACATCTGTGCCAATCTTCCTCTATTTTGTATGTGGGATGCCTCCATAGCGTGGCTTGGTGAGTGGTGTGTAGGTCCATACCCAAGAACCAAACCCGTGAACCCCAGGCCACTGAAGTGGGCCGTGTGAACTTAACCACTACACCACTAGACCGGCTCCAAGAATCACTCCTTTTGGATGACACAATTGTAGGAAATTTAAAAGAAAAGGATGTTGGTTCCCATAAGAAATGAAAGAGAAACTCAGTTTCCCTGGTCTCCTGAAAAAGTGTTTTCAGCTTTTAGTCTAGTCATAGAACTACGTTTTCTCATTTTGGAGCAATTTCAGGCAGCAGTCTATTCATCATTGAAGCAAGGCTTAGAATGGTGTAGTGCTGATAAAGAGTGGTGCTTCCAATAAAAAACCTGGGTCTGTGAGTGGTAGTTTTTAGAAAGGATTAGCAGATGCGTGAGGCAGATACATTGGTTGGGTTACTTTCTTCCTTCCTCATCACCTTTAGCTCTGCACTTGCCACATGGACCAAGGATGACGATGGCCATGTCCTCACAGGCACTTCAAATGGTGTAGCTTGTTTCATCTTTGTTGAAGAAGTGCCACACGCTTCTCCAAAGCCTGCCTTTATCTTGCCAGCTTTTTGATATCTGAGATAACTGCCAAGGGACATGGTCTGCTTTTAAAAATGATGTTTCAAAGCATCTCTTCTACTCTTTATGTAGTGATAAAGTTAATTTATATTGTAATCACATGACACCATGGTGGAGGGGGCTTAGGTGTATGCACATATAGGAAAGGAGGGTGGGAGGACACAGCTTTGAGTTGCTATGGGTTCTTAGCCTTTGATCTGTTGGTAAATTGAGAATAAAAAGGTGTGACAGTTAAACAAGATAGCATTGTTAAATAAACCATTATTCAATGGCACCTGTTAAAGCATGGTAAAGAAGACTTTATTCGAGTAGGGGGACTACTGGAATAAGTTTAGGGACTATGCAATGGGATTTACAATGAGAGAGAGGGCTCAGTTCTGAACACAACATGAGCAAGTGGGAATTTATAGCCATGGAGCCAGGTGGGGTTCAGTGGATGGAAAATTACTAAGAGGAAACATCAGGGGTAAGGAGGGAAATTAGGCTAAACTGACCCAACAGGATTCTTGCTGAAGAACTGGATGATCAGACATCCCCAGGAAGATGGTGGAGGATGAAGAACCTGATCAGCTGTCGAGGGTGGGGGTTTGGTTAAACTGATGGAGCAGGGTTCTTGCTAAACCTGGATTTTCCAAGGAAGTACACAGATGGGCCTATGACAAGGTTTAGGAGGCGAATTAAAATTTGGTCAAGCAAAGAATCTTTGTCAACATATCCAAAGTATACATTCTATACTTACCAGGCTCTAAGTAATTCCTTCCTTCCTTTCTTCCTTTCTTCCCTCTCACCTAAAATATTTTCCGTGGAACTTGAAATATCTCTGACAAAAATCGTATGTTCTTATATAGGATGTCAAATAGGTTCAACTCACCTCCCAAGACAATGATTAGAAATGACTGTGTTAAGAAGGATTGTGAAGCTTTGTCTGAGCTCACTGGGAAAAAGGGCAGTAGTCAATTAATAAAGTTTGCCATGGAAAGTGCCATGGGGACAGTGGCAGCAGGCAAGCAATGTGTTTTCCATCTTTGATGTGTGTAGATGACATGTGGCTGTTTAGTTTGAACAAATGTTCCTGGAATGGTTCAGAGGCAACATACTCTTCAATACAGACAAAGGGTATAAGGTCTAATCTCAAGCCCAAGGATACTTGCTTAATTTTTAAATTATGGGGTTTTGACCATGTATATGAAGTTGTTTTTTGTTTTTGTTTAGACTAGAGATGCTGATCACTAAAATCTTTAAGAAAACAAACAAACTAAACCGCCAAAATATTAAACTCATATTGGGTGTCATTACCTATAACAGGATGAACTCTCTTTTTAAAAATATATGCAGCCTCAGGGCTGGCCTCGTGGCTGAGTGGTTGAGTTCATGCACTCTGCTGCGGCCCAGGGTTTCGCTGGTTCACATCATGTGTGCGGACATGGCACCACTCGTCGGGCCACGTTGAGGTGGTGTTCCACATGCCACAACTGGAGGGACCCACAACTGAAATGTACAACTATGTACCAGGGGGCTTTGGGGAGAAAAAGGAAAAATAAAATCTTAAAAAAAAATATATGTACACACAGCCTCACTTTCTCTACTTCTTCAGTTTCTAGATCTGAAAAAACTAAACAGATAATGCTTGTGAATCTCAGTTGCAACATAATAAATAAAATGACCTACCACTAAACACCATCGTAGCACTAATTTTCAGAAGTATTAAATGCACTTTTTTGAAATGGATTTTCGTGTTTCAGGACTACCCTTTGATCTGTGGGAATATTTGCAACGAATCTCAATCTTTCCTCTCTGCCTGGATAAAAGCTTCTACTCTTCCTGCACTCCTCTTCCTAGAGGTGATCCCAAAGCTGAGGCTAATAAATAAATAGCGGTTCTTTTTGCCAATCCCCAGGAACCCTGTAAGAATTTATGGATTCTCTATGGTCAAGAGCAGGTTTCTGGTATCTGAGTAGCTCAGGCAAAATCTCTCTCTTTTTGTGATGAGGGAAGAGAGGAGTATTTAAATTTTCAGAGCAGTTACCTTAATCCTTTTCTGTGTTTGCCCTAAAAACTAGTCTGTGGGTGTTGTTTGAGAGTGACAGTGTGTGGATGTTTTAGTTACTGCCACGTGAGACACAATCTCATTTCATTCTTTCAGGACCTCAGGGGATCTTTTGCTACACTGCTCAAATCCACTCTCAGTTCCCCTACATTTGTTAAACTGAGGCCCAGAGATTACAGTTAAGCCTAGCGGTGCGTGCTGCTCTAATGCCGATCATTAACTGCCTGTCCAGATGGTTCTTGCTCTCACTGACAGATAGTAAGTCTAAATTGTTCATCTCCAGTGTTTCTTGTAGACTGCCCAATATGTTTACTGTGGTCCATTTACAGGAGGGTGACATTAAGCAGATCTGATGCTAACATTCTGGCACAAGTCCTGATGAGAAAAGTGGCAGATCTGGGGAGGAATGCAGAGGACGCAGCAAATGAGTAAGTTACACCCGAAAGCACCAGCCTTCCAAGGGCAGCCGCCTATGCTAGACATCTGTCAAAGACAGGTAGGAATTTGGGCTTAGTGCTCCGTTCATGCTGGCCTGGAGAAGATTAGCAGTGCAGCAACTGACACCTCAAACTACTTTCCTTTAAGTCACGGAAGCAGCAAGCAAGCAAGAAAAAAAACCCACCGGCCTCATGCCTACCTTAAGGTCATTCTCATAAATGTCAATCATGCTGAGATCAGTGGGGTTTCTGGAGACACACATCACAAGAGACTTACAACTCACTCGCATGCTGCTTAAAAGTTACCTTCTCCTTTTAAAGTTTTGCGCTAATGTCCACTTGCTCTCACAGTTCTCTTAGCTTCACCTCTCTCCCGGCTCAACTATCAATTCTTTATGCCAGTCTTTATTTTCTGGTTCTGGGAGCCTTAAATGCTTATGCCAGAAGTAACTTTACTCATTTTCCTTTTTTTTTTTCTTTGAAATATTAGCCAGAGATCACTCGAAGGGGCAGAATCACTAATTAAGAATGCATAGCCACGTTTTGAGTGGTGGTAAGAAATTTCTTTAAAAGACAGACAGAGTGTCAATTATGTGCAAGGCACTTGGCTTCATGACATCATGGGTCCAAGATACTACAAATTCCTTCTATCGAACAACTTACATGAAACCCACCAGGCTTGTTAATCAAATACAATGTAGGTTATTCTTTTGAAACCCTACCACGTTTGCACAGTTTCTAGAAAGCCGTTAATTGCTTGATAGTCAATTTATAACCATTAATTATAAAGATGTGCAATTTAAGTAATTCTGGCTGCCTTTAAAAAGATAAGCTGGAGGGCACAAGAGGAGAAACAGGAAGATAATGGTTAATAACCTTGCACAATATAGTGAGTAAGAAACACACACCCCATTGCATTGTGTGCTGGGGAAAAAGAGTAACTGCAGGGTGATACCATATTACAGTCTTTTGCAACATTACCTATAACTTGTAACTTTGTAGATCTCTTGGGCTTAAAATATACATAAATATTTTTCCTTTGGAAACAAAACAACACAAAATTTTTCAGCTTCGCCAGATATATGGAATAAGAACGTTTTGTGCTTACTCATTTTTGTGACTTAAATAATATTTTAGGGCAATGAAAATGGGTCTTCCATATTGGGAAAGAATTATAATTTGAGAGGAAGCAAATCTAGATATGAAAGCAGCAAGATAATTTTCCTCTAAGGTTTTTAAAGTTCCATTCAACCATACTCTTTGATAGCAGTGGTGATGTAAAGAAAGAGTGTCTGGTGCATGCTCCAAGTGCCTGAAATGATCCTCCTTTCTCGGGACTTCAAAGTATAGAGATTGTTCCATCCTACTTTTCTACTTCAAACTACATTGTCTGGTGGTCAGACTTTGAACTCTGGGTGAGAAAAGAATTAGCCTTTAGGAACTTTGGGGGAGATTTATAAAATAAGCAATGAATGTTTCTCTGCTCTCTAAAGATTTTTTGCTACCATTCCAATAACATCCCTGGTGGGCTATAATAAGCATGCTTAAAAAAAAGTCCCTCTTGGATCTCTACTGTCCCACTTTCTGGTTTTGAACAGCTACCCAGGAAACTATTATCTCTAAAACAGTTTCTAGTCTTATGTGAAGGAGGCAAATACAGGAAGGCTGCCTTAGTCTTCTCTAAAGGTAGGATTAGAATTGAAGAATACAAGAGTGAAGAGATATTTTAGGACTTTCCTCCCAATTTTATCTTTGTAACTTGACTCAGTATTTAGATAACCTTACTGTCTTTAATGGTAGGAAATGTATACTTACCTCTGATTTTTTTTCTCTTTTTAACATCTTGGAATTTTAGGATGACCGAGGTGCATCCAAGTTTTCCAGTACTCCTTGAGGATCAGTTTACAGATTTCCATAGAGTGGTTGTAAGAAGCTCACGGAAATAGGATTGTTTGAAGGAGACACTCGTTATTGAAAAGAACTTAACCTCTTCTCAGAATTCTAGACTTCCTGGAGTCACCACCTCGGACTCTATGAGAATATCAAATTCAACAAATTCAAAGATGAACTTTTGGACATCCTTATCCCACTTCCTGTTTCTTCATTTGCCATCATTCTTGTTGGGTGGTGTCCATATCTACTTAATCTCCAATGGAGAAACATGCAGAATGGCCTTCATTTCTTACCTTCTGTACCTAACAGATCACCACATCCTATTGAGTCTATTTTCTGGATGTTTCTAATCTGTCTCCTTTTCTCAAAACCTTTTAAAAATCCTTTAGTTTAGCCATTTATCCCTTGACAGAACTACTGAAATAGGTTTGTTAGTTCACCAGGCTTCCCTGTTGCATCTCAGCCTTTACATGGTACCCAGAATGACCCAAACATGCATGTTTGATTATGTTTTCCAGGCTTTGCTATTTATTAAGGGTCCTCTATTGTCTATAGTCTGTAGTTCTAAAGTGCCAGCATGTGGCATGAAATCCCTCAAAGATCTGGACTCTGACTTCCATTCAACCTCATCTTTATCCAGTCATCCTTCACATATGACACTCCAACTACAACAAACTATGCATGGGTATCTTAAAAAGTCAAGCTATTTTATTTATAATATTCTTTGCACATTCTATTCCCTCTATGTGGGAAAAATGTTTCATGCATTGGGCTAATGGAAAATATTGTTATACTCACTTTATAGATAAGGAGACTGAGGCTTAGTGAGGTTAAATATCTTTCCTATTATTAGTAGTATTTCTATTATTTCCTATTATTAGTAGTAATCATTTTTGTGTCTCTACTCACCATATACTTCTAATCCTATGTATAAATATTTCTGTAATCTGCTTTTCCCTTTCTCTTTCTATTCCCATAAGCATTTGTTTCTTCATTTATTCAATAAATGCTTATTTATTATGCACTTACTGTGTGCCAGACATTTTCAGGTAATACAATGGTGCTTTCTCAATATTGTGTGCTGAAGCTGGCTTGTACAACTATGAGCATCTCTTCCCTACTTACTGTTCAATGACATCATTTTGGAGCTTAAAAATGGCCAAAAATTAGACTTTCCTTCCCCGAGAGAGCCAGATGTTGAGTATTTACCAGCACACTAATCACATCTCTTAATCCCTCAACTCTTGTCTCAGAATAGCCTTGTTGTTGGATCTCTCATTTCATGATCACCTCCTAAACAGAAATGACAAGACTGTGATCTTTTTAAAACATAAACTTGAGATGTCTCTTGCTTCCACTGTCAACAGCTTAAAATCAAAATTCCTTATTGTGGTAATTAAAACCCTTCTTGAACTGGTCACCTCTCCATATTTATTTCCTGTATCATTACATTTTACACTCTGTCAGTACTAAATAGTGTATAGAATCTGAATAAATCCATTTGTTTCTGGTCTCTTGGTTTTTTGTCCATACTGCTTCCTGTGCTTAGAATACCTTCTTTCTTTTTCCTTCTGGTAAACTCTATCCTTCAAAATTTAACAGCTGGCTCAGTTGTTAAATGAGCGTTTGGCACAAAGCAAGTGAGCATCACATTTTGTCATTGAATTGAATGAACATTTATTTAGTATTACTTCTTTTAGTAAGCTTTTCTGGAATCTCTCCCCTTCTTCATTATAGAGAGCATTAAATGCTCTCTCATAATACTCCTTTCATTATCACATGTATACTTCCTTGGTCACATATAACATTGCATGATCAATCCAATTTCTTTATAAATCTGTCTCTTTTATTAGGCTACAGATCCTTGAAGAGAAAGATTGAGCTATCCATTTCTGTTAAAGTTTTGAAATCCAGTACATTGCAGAATAATATACAATTTACTGCAAATTTATGCAGTGCCTATTATACACTTCTCTTGGTAAGGATAGGCAAGGTTAGACTGTGATAATAAATACATCCCTAAATTTAGTGGCTTTACATGATAAAGTGTATTTCCCACTCAAACATGAGTCAGTGCATGTCGGGCAGTGTTCTAGGGCATCTCTCCTCTGTCCAGATTTTCAGGATCCAGTCTTCTGATATACTTTGAGGCAATTCCATCCGTGCCTTCCAAGGTAGCTTATCAGAGGGGGAGAAAAGTCGAGGAAGTATAATATCCCACACAGCACTTCTTCTTAGGGTCCATTAGCTCTAGTCTAACTCTGAGAAGGCTTTGGAATTACAGGGCTGAATGTCAATATTTGGAGAACGTTAACAATCTCAGCCACAAAACATTAAAGAACGTAGTGAAATAAAAAGTCACTATGGGGTGGCAGATTTGGGGGAAGCTTTATGCCAAGAATGGGGCTTAAACTGAACTTGAAATAAGGTTAGAATTTAGATAGTGAAAGAAAAGAGATTCCAGCCATTTCTTGACCTAAAATATAAACTCTGTCTTAATTCCAGATTACTTTCTAATTTCTATATAAATTTCAGATTCATAATTTTACTTATGCTGTTTGATTTTTTAAAAAAATTTTAGTTTGGTGTAGAATTCTCATTAAAAACTCAGCAGGAATTTATGGTTACTAATCCAAGACTGTTAGAACAGTTTAGGCAACATTAATACCCGGAAGTTTGGAAAAAATGTCATTTTGTGGAAGACCAGTCATAGAAAGTACTAGATCTTTTACATAAATAGTCCAAAGGTGCATTTTACCAGATGTAATCTTGTACCACAGAGAAAACATGTATGTCTCCTTGTGGAGTCTTGACTCTCCACTTCCACTGATTAAGCTAATTAGGCTTTGGTTAGCCTAACTATGCCATTTTCCAAATGGTAACAAATAGTAATGCCTCATGCTTGTATTGTGCTTTCAAATTTGCAAAACAATTTCACAGTCAGCATTTATTTTGATTCTGTCACTAACTTCTTGTTGTGGATTGGGCAGATATTATTAAAGATCAAACAATTGGGGTTAATTAACTTTCCCAAAGTAACAGGACAGATTATTAGTATCAGAAACGGGACTAAAATCTATATTTTGAGACCAAACCCTGGTATTCTTTTTCTGTATCATATACCTACCACTTTCTTTACCTTTTTGATGTTGATAAAATCAAACTATTTCTTGGTTCAAATTATTATTGAAGACTCTCAAGGAAAACTGACTTCTTCAGGATCAAATATTACACTCAAATAAATATGTCTTTGATTGCTGACAACATGTAAAAAAAATAACAAAACAGCTAATTGATAGAAAATAGTAGATGAAAATTCTTCCTCAAATTAAGCCTTTGTTTCCTCTCATCCTAGAGTCTCTGAAAACAGTTTATATAATTTATATTGTACCTGAATTATAAATCTCATACTACGTCTACTTGCTTAAAGATGGCATCATTTGTTCATTTATTTGGTCACTTATAACATGTTAAGCACTACGGTAGACACTGGAGATCCAATGGGGAAGAATATATAGTTTATACCTTCACAGAGAAGTTACCAGAAATTGCAGTAATTGCCAGGATGGGCTTAACACACGAGTGATGAGAGAATGTTCGGGGACAGGACCCCATAGAGTCCAGCAGGGGTAAGGATGCCTCCTTGGAAGTGCCCTGAAAGGTGGGCAGGATTTAGGTGTGTGACTGGGCTTCCCCTGGGAAGAGGGCTTCACGAAGAAGGTGTTGTGTTGGTTCTGCCTGGAGGCCAGAGAAGTATGTAAACGGTTATGTGATTCAATTCTGATAAGTGTGCAAGTATATTTATCATCTGGGTATGGAGCTATTAAGAAGGAGCACAATACTTTTAATAAGGAAGAGTCAGAGTAATGGTTCTGAAATTCTAGTGTGCATGAGAAACACCTGGAAGCCTTGTTAAAACAGACTGCTTGACCCCACCCCCAGAGTTTTTCTGATTCAGTAGGTCTGTGGCTGAGTCCTCAGAATTTGCATTTTCAACAAGCTCCCAGGTGATGCTGATGCTGCAGTCCTGGGGACGTCACTCTGAGAAGCAGAGTCATGGAGGGAAGGATTAGGATTTGTGTGTTAGTGACTTTCAGCTACACCTTTGCCATTTGCCCTTAGCATATGTTCTGAAGGCAATTAGTATTTATTACAAAGGTGCTTCATATGGTACTGAATGGATAAGTCAATGTCAGTGAATCTAATTATCCTCCATTGGCTATAGCATTTCAGTAGATTTATGATTATTTCAGATTCATAATGAATGCATAAGCTAAAAAGAGACGACTACTCTGAGAAACTGCAACTGGAAGAATTTGCTAGATTTGCTGGCTTTGTATCTTGACTATTTTTTTAGGGCAATTGATTGAAAAAAATTCATTTAAAAATAGAGAAGAGCTCACTTGGATATTTATAACCTGACAGGTTAAAACTAGCACAACATCTGAATGGGAAATTGTGACTCTTAAAACCTACCCAGGCATTTTCTAAAAACTCAATGAATTAATTCACAGGAAATTCCACTAGGAAATCTAGTTCCAGACAAGAACTCTTTTGGAGAGAGATCTTCCTAAAAGGGTTCACACACTGAATTATCTACCCCCGCCCCGAAAAAAACTTAAATTCTGTTAGAGCGAAGCTGCATTTTTATGCTTAAAACCTTCAGAAACTCCTTCCGCTAGGTGTTTCCTGGCAACGACTGAAAGCAGACGGAGGGAGAGAACATAAATAGTCTTGGCCTTTCCCCACGCTCTGTCTGCTGCCTTGAGCACCTTCTCTCCAGGTTCACTTGTTTGAAGGGCCTAATTGGGCTGGGAGGAGCCAGAGAGAAAGCCACTATCTTTCTTGATTCAGACGTGGGGTTGTATTTCTCAGAGGCTGGCTGGTTGTGCTGGGGAGGGAATGTCTGTTGTTCTAGGGTCTGATCTACTTAATTGAGCAAAGCCTTATGGATTGGAATGAGTAGAATTTGGGGGATTGTTTTAAAGGTGAGAGGACAAATCTTGGAAGGATGTTAAGATGGTAGAAAATTCCTACTCAGAACAAGGATCCCCACTTTACATATGGTGGCACTGAGGCCCTGAGTCTCCACAGAGCAGGTAAGTAGCAAACCTGGGATGGGACTCTAGGTCACTCGACTCCAAAACCTCACCTTATTTCACCATACCAACCAGACTTTTCAGGCACAGGCAAGCATGACAATTGTCTAGCTGGGAGAAGATAATTATCAGAGAGAGAATGTGGATAGATAAAACATTGAAAGAAATTTGAGCAATTTTCACGATAGCCAGACCTTAACTATTATTTAAACCTGAAAAAGAATTAACCTATTTCTACATAAGACCCTGAGTTTGCTGGTCTCTTGGAAACTTTCCTTCAGTTATTTCCTCTGCTTTGGCCCTATGTTTTGTCGTAATATCCTGTATCTATTTATTCCTCTGACGGCCTGAACTTAAGTGCTCAATTCTCCATCTGTTGCTGATTTTCTAAAACACACTGATATCTGAGTCTTGTTGTCAGCCACCAATGACTTGCCACACTCTTGTGTGGCACCTGTGCTCCTCAAAGAGTTGAGTTTTGGGGGGATGGCCTTTTGGGGGTACTACATGACCTTCCAAAAAGTCTCATTCATGGCTCATGTCTAGTGTCTAGTACAGAGTGACAAGACCACTTAAGATGGCCAGTTTTTAGGGCAAAATTATAAACAACATAATAAAAGAGCAAGATGAGCCCTTCCTAGTTAACCGCTCCCTTCTCTTCCCTTTTGCTGCCTTGGACCCCATTTGAATACAAATGTTATCCCTTTGGCTTGCATTCCTTGTTACCTTACATCCTAGATGCAACTGTGCTTTATGGATAAAAATCTTTGAAATGTTTCTGAGGAAGCCTCTCCCTTCAACAATTAACCTTCTAATTCAGGAGGACTCATGGCTCCAGTTTCCATATCACTAGTTTTAAAAAACATTTTTAAAAGAATGTCACCATAATATAGAGCATGGAGCTTTGTGCACAAGCATGTAAATCATTTTTGTAAATAGCTATTTACTGAGGATGAGCAGCAATTTGTGCTGGGTGGGAGGTAAAGAATGAGATTTCATTATTTAGTGGTGAGATACACATACTTCTCAATTATCTGTGCTAATGGGGACAATGATAACAAGGGTAATGGAGTCCATAAGAAATCCACTGTGGAACTTAAATCAGTCCTTTTTACTGCTTCTTAGTAGTGATGGCAAACATCTTGCTAGAGCAAAATGTTAGATTGTTTGTAGATTTCAATTACTATGTATTCCAGTTCCCATTTTTTCTCAACAACTAAAAGTTGGATACTTACAGATAAGGGCCTTGTTGCATTTTGAAAATGAAGGTACTTTAATCAAACTGTCTATGAATATATAATACCCAAACAATGGCCTGTTTTATCCCTTCATTGAATTAAATAAATGTTGGCATTTGGCGAACAAAGCAAATCAAACACTTTTACTAAACATAGCAGGGCGTTTACTAGAGTAGGTTCTGTGATGTTATGCAGAAATGAAATGGGTTGAATTTGTTAAGACTCAAACTCTTGTAAGGAATTATAGCTGCAAGTGGTAGGGCATTTACTAGTAGTTGGCTCTTTTCCTATTTATGTCAAGCATTTCAAGTGAAAGACTCAAACTCCTCCAGATAAAGCCACTCTATGCTGCTACTTTTTGCTTTTCGTATACAAAAGGATGACTTTATTGGATAACATAAGTATTTAAAAATATTACTAGGAAAATGTTATAGAAATTAGTAATTTAAAATAAGAACAATAGAATAGAAACCAAGACACAAATGGGGCTCCTCCCCTCATATCACAACTGCCTTCTGTTCTATTCATACTTCACTAAACTTTAACTAAATGCATCTATTTCAGAGTCAGAATCTCTTTGACTCCTGAGTCCAGCGGTTCAAAGCGTTTCACTCATGTAACTTGAGCAGAAGTTAGCCTCTAAGAATTTTACATGGGAGAGGCTTCATGCATCTCTTGAAAAATCCCATGTGTTCAAAGGCTCTTGTGCCAGCTCCAGTCTGTTCCCTCCGGCGGCAGATCTGTAATTAGGAGCTTACCCCACACATGAGCTAACACCTTTCTGGAGAACTGTCTTCTGCTGGTTCCAGCAAGATTTCTAATTTGCTACGTATTTTACCAGCCACATCACTAAATTTTCTTTCTCTTCCAAGTCAGAACAGAAAGATGAAGAAAAACAATACAGCCTCCTATCTCTTTGGAACAGACCAAACCTCTCAGTGTTCTGACTGTTTTTCAACAAAATTTCTTGAGTGGCGAAGATACCTTATTAGCCTCGTTTTGTTCTTTGCTATTTTTCTTTTGGATTTCTTTCACTTTTCTTTTTTTCCTGAATGATTTAATTAACACTGACTCAGTTTTCTTTCCTGGAACTAGAACTCCCAGAAGTGTTTAATATTCACCCAGATTTATAACTCTTTGTTAAAAGGAAATTTTCTTAACCCTTCAATCTATAAACATGTTCTGAGTGCCCACTGGTGCTATGCAAGCTTACATAGACTCTGCCACATAGAGATGAGCTGTCCAGTATGGCAGCCACTAGTCACGCGTGGCTATTGAGCACTTGAAATCTGGCTAGTCCAAACTGAGATGTGCTGTAAATGTAAATATACGTTGGATGTTGAAGATTCCAAACAATAACAAAAAACTCTCTACTAATTTTCAGATTGATTACATGTTGAAATATCTTGAATATATTGAGTTAAATAAAATATATTATTAAAATTAATTTTACCTATTTCTCTTTAATTTTTAAAATGTGGCTACTAGAAAGTGTGAAATGACGTATGCAGCTTGGATTTGTGTCTTGCGTTATATTTCTACTGCCCAGCACTGATAGAGACAGCAGCTCCAGCACTGTGAGAGCAAAGGACAGGATGCTTTGACAGGAGTTGCTATTCTGGCCGGGTTAAAGCAAGAAAAGTGATTTAAGGGAGTCCCCTTCAGAAGTGACACAGAGGACAAAGAAGAGTTACTCAGGTAGCTGATGGGATGGATATGTTCCAAGCAGTGGGGAGCAATCAATAGAAAGATAAGCTTTAAGGTGGCTGGAACTTAGGGCATGCATTGGGGACTGGAAGATGATGACTCTAATGAGGATAATTTTAGCAGAATCTATTCATTCAAAACATGTTTCCCTTAAGTAGTGTGTTCATGTTACAGAGTTTTTTCTGTGGTGTAGAAAGTACTAATGATACCAAAGACGAAGCAGAAGCTTGCCTTCACCCTACCCAATTTTGAGAATTGTGGGGGGGAAAAAACAGACTAAGAAGAGCTTGGGCTCACAGACCTCACTTTCCTTTGCTTATGGGGGTACTTAAACTACTTCCAAAAGTATGAGGGAAGCCAAGACTCTTGGTGGTTGGAGAGGCCAATGGCGTGCTTCCTCAACAGTAGCCCCCCACCCCCCATCCCCGACAGCTCTCCAGCATCTCAGGAAGTCACTAGCTGGTGTTCTGGTCAGGGACAGTGAGATAGATGAGCCGAAAATGGTGAAGGGCCGGGGGCCCAACAAGATCTTGGGTAGAGCTTAAGATTCCAGAGTGTGGGCAACTTGCATGGGGCAAGCATCCAGGACCATGGAATAATAATGGCTATAGGTATGCCTGTGATCTTCCCTGTTTGTGTGGGACCAGCCACCTTGCTGGCCTCCAGTCCTATAAGCAGATCTGACCAGTCATTCTCCAGCAGTGATCAGTGAAGATCCAGTCACGACCCTCTCCCCTACTCTCCCCACCTCCCATATTCCTTGGTGCCATGTTGACCAGAAACGTGGAGATAGAGGGGGAAGAACTGAAACCTAAAAACCTAAGCATTTATCTTAAAGGGATTGCTTTATGGTACCATAAACTGGCAAATTAAAGTCTGCCCTCAGAGGCAACTATCCAGCAGCTTGTGGGATGATCAAATATATTATAAGAAAGAAAGAAGCTACGTTTTCTCTGAACATCTGGGTATAGCTCAAGGCTGTTACATGAAGCAGAAGTTGGAGAGAATAGCTTCTCTGAAGTTATTTTACTTTTTAATTAGAGAGTAATAGAAAGGTACTAAATACAAATGTATGTAATATGATTTTCTTAGTGGGGGGGGGGGCAAGATTGGCCCTGAGCTAACATCTGTTGCCAATCTTCCTCTTTTTGCTTGAGGAAGATTATTGCTGAGCTAACATCTGTGCCAATCTTCCTCTATTTTGTGTGGGATGCCTTCATAGAATGGCTTGATGAATGGTGCTAGGTCCGTGCCTGGGATCTGAACCTGCCTCTGAACCTCGGGCAGCCGAAGTGGAGAGTGTGAACTTAACCACTATGCCACCGGGCCGGCCCCAATATTTTTATATAGTTATATGTATTGTTTGAAGAAAGAAGTTAACTAAAACACATGGAAGAGAATATATTTAGTGGGACTGAAGTTATGAAAGAAGAGTAAATTTATGGAGCATAAATAACATTCAATTGTCTCATTAAATTTATTTTCATTTCCTCAGTATTTGTATTAAATTGGACAAAATTTCTTTTAATATTTACCTTTACACAATATGAGGCAGGATGGAGGAGGGGAATGGAGAGGAGGAAGGATTATTTCCCTATTGCCTAAATGTATGTGCGTTTTCAGTTTCTGCCCCTCCAAGATTTGAAGTAACAAACGAAAATGTAATCAGGAAATAGCGAGACTAAAATGTCAAGAGGAGTATTGTGGACACATCTTGGGTATCTTCTCAATTCACAGCAGTTTTAATGGTGCCTCCCTCAGTCATAAGAAACTGTACCTGGTGGTGGATGTGCTTTTGTTATTTGGAGTACCTGTAAGTGAGGCTGCCCTCCTATTGGCCAGCTCTTCTTTGATTCAGAAAGCTACCTCAGCATCCTCCCAGTAATTCCTCTTTACTTCAGTTAATTCAAACTGGCTTTCAGTTAGTTGCAACCAAAAAAGTCCTGACTAACGCTTGGGGTGCTTAATAACCAAAATAAATATGTTTTTATGTATTTTGGAAGCATAAATTTACTTGTCAGCAATGCAATTGACAGATATGTGGTGGTCAACAATGCTCCAGGTAGTGCTATTATTTGGAAATATTGTTTGTGCATTAGCCCCAAACTTCACCCAGGAAACATTAGTAACCTTGATCAAGTTAATAAATGCGAACACAATAAAATATTTTAGTTTTATTATTCAAACCTTTATGCCCCAAGACTGCCCGCAAATTTGATAAGAATCAGAGAGATTTTATTTAGCTACTTTCTCTTCTCTAATGTCTTCGTTATGTATGGCAGCATCTCAACCTCAGTGGTTTCTGCTGCTTCTTTCCTTCTTCTTTCTCCTTCCATGTGCAGAAGGCAAGGGTGGAGATTGAGGGGTCATGTATGGATGTCTCTGATTAAAAAAAGGTTTTGAAGAGACGTCTCAATTGTGGTCCAATTTAGATAATTACCTAGCACATCCCCGTCTGGAACTTGTCACTGGTTTGATGTGTAAGAATTCTAAGCAAGGGCAATGCAAAGAATGTAAATATTTTAAAGCAGTCTTGTTTTTTTATGCCAATATTCTGCTCAAGGATCTATAGCAGCTTTCTCTCTTATTTGTGCTGCCCTTCATTTAGTCATTTAAAAAACTAGACTACAGATATTTGCATGTTTATCCAGGGGCAGATGGGCATAGATGTTGGATGCAACTAAATAATCAGTCTGTTGTGGGAACCGTCAACGTCTCTCAACCCTTCCTTCATAGGTACAGTCTCTTCCATTCTCCTCCACTGTATGTGCATTATCCTACTGGGATAATCCAAAGCTTCTTTTTCCACTCTTCCTTCCAACTGGTACCGTCAACACATCAGATCTCCATTTTCAACAAGGATAATTTTATACATTTCAGTTTCTAGATAACTAGACTATTCCTGTCAGGATAAAATTAGGTTTTAGAAAGATCACCCTGTCCCTTGTTGCCAAATAGCTATTATGCTATCCTATTTGGGTTCCCAAATTACTTACATTGCCCCCACCAAAATCCTGGATCTTATAATTCTGCTTTTCAAAGTGTCCACGTGACACTGATTCAAATGTTTGAAAATAGTGCAGGAAAACTAGTAGCCATAGCAAGTGCTTGTGATTAAAATGCCCCAACATCTTCTGGGATTTAAGTGAATAACCAAACACATAGCAAACTGTTATTTAAGCTAAGCATCCTGAAGAGTTGCACATTTTCAGCGGGATTGGTCCTAGGAACTGTATGTTTCCAAGCCAATAAAAGATCTTAGTGTTCACAGCTAGTGTTTCCCTGCAATTTTCTGCCAAAATATTCAGAAGTAACAGAAAATTCATTTTTATAATGGATTAATTTAGGAATATTGGCTTTTTACCCCTTCTCATTTCCGCTCTTTTGAAAGAAAAAGGATTGTCTTAAAACTGCTGGCTATGCTCACGGCAAGGTATTAAAACACACAATTAAATTAATACCTATCTTTAAAGGTTTGCCAGATAACAATCAAAGGTAAATGAGATTTTCAAGAAAATGAGTAAACAAAGTTATGATCTTCAATTATCTCTAAAAGCTTTGATGTAAACCTCAATTGACTAAAAGGGAAAATGAACAGACAAGTTCTGACCACATGTCAATCATGCCATCAGTATACGAAATAATGTAAAAGTGGTACATGGCATAAAAGTAAAGAAATTAGGTGTGCTCCTGAGTTGAACTTGATATGAAAAGCTTCACATTTGCATTAGGAGACGGAATTAATCTACCTTCTAACCCAACTGGGACAGGAGATTTAGAAAAGGTAAATGTGACTCATAAAACTGCTGGCTAAAAAAGAAATAGCCAGTTCATTGAAAATCCACGTCAATCTGATTATTTACAACGTGTCTATAATACTAAATGGTGAACTGATCACTACAATTTCTACTCTTCAACACACTGTGAGAATAGTGTGAAGGCATTTTTATCCATTTAGATTTTTAAATTAATAAAGGCATAGTATTTTAATTCTATAAGAACAGAAAAATTGTGTTACAACAAAAAGTCCAAGGTAGTGGGAACGCTATTCAACTTAGAATGCTGCCCCATTTGTTTCCTAAAGCCCTGAGGACAGTGCATGGGAAACTTGCTGCTAAAATTTCTAAAACAACTTTATTGTATTTAATAGCATTAATCTTCATTCATTCATTCAATAAACTTAAGTGCAATGCCTGGGCATGTGTACACTACATTAGATAGTTGGGAGTGATATAAAAATGAATAAGGAGTTCACAGCATAATAGGGGCAATAAGTAAATGAATAAAAAAATAACAGTGCGCTATTGTGGTCTTGTTTACTATTGTCTCTATAGAACCCAGCCCCCTGTTTGGGATTCAGTAAATACTTGTGCAACAAAATTTGTGCAATAAAAGAAAACTGCTCAAAATATTGTGAACAAATTCTTCATGGAAGATTTGAGTAAGGGTTTAAAGAGTTGATGTTGAAGGATAAGTGAAAGTTTGCCAAGATTTTAGGGAAAAAGTGCGTTTCAGAAACAGAACAGAATTGCAACGGTACGAACTGACACAGTAATGTTTGTGTCCTTGGAGAAGGAATGGAGAAGGACTTATGCTGCTGGACTTAGACTAGATGACTGGGAACAAGCATAGATGATGCTGGTAAAATATGGTAAATGTGGGTTGGCTCCCGTTTGGCTCCATTTGAAGGAGCTTAGTCAGTATTCTTTGGAATGTGGAGATCCATAGTGGGCTCTAAAAATGGGAATCATATAAGCAGATTTGTGAGCTTTGGAAGCACTACGGATTTGGGCCGGAGGTAGAAGATTGGTGTCAGGAAGAAGGATAGAGAATTTTTCAGGAGATTAGGAGGAAGAGGCTAAAGCAGTGACTTGCTAAATTTGAGGGGAGAAATGGACAGGTTCGAGCGACATGACTTGGTGACTGATTATATATGGGGTGCAGGAGAGAAGAGTTGAATATACCCCTGTGGTTTTTCCAGGGTAAATTTCCATCTCTGCTACTCTTTGGAAGAATTTTTCACATAATGCAGGCCCCTTCATGCATCCTTGAGCATAACTACATAAAATAAATTGGAGTAAATGGAACCTATTTTACAATTCAACCTCATATTTGTTGGTGTTAAAAAATGAATTTGATAGGGCACTTTCAACTAAGGACTGATGAGTCATAAATCATCAAGCAATAACCTTAGGACCTCAGTGAATTTCTCCCCATTCTTCAGCACCTGCCAGAATCCAGGCTAACATCAAAATCTTTTTAAAAAGAAGATAGCAATCCTTTCCTTCCTATGCTGTAAACATTACATAAGTGCACTGGTACATCACAAAGTAATTGTATTGGAATCTTCAAGGGCAGCCATTTCATTTTTACCTTCTCTACAGGGTAGATAGCATCGACCTCCATAATTTAGCACACAGTAGGTGTTCAACAAATATTTATTGAATGTGTGCATATTGATTATATCTTTGACTATATCTTTGGTTGATCATTTGATTATAATCTTTGATTATATCTAGTCCACTTGCTCACCTAAGACCCTTACCAAAAGTTAGTTGGGCTTGGTCCTAAACCAGTTAATGTCATTTGAACTGGTTGTGGTGAACTGATTGTGGTGGTTTTGAAAATTAATTACATGATGTTAGTAAAATATGAATATAAAATGTAAGGGAGATGATTTTTTTGAAAACCATGTCAAATGCTTTTGGAAGACTCAGTAGGTATGAGTTGCTAAGAATTACTATCCAAATAGATGTGAATAAAACATACGTAAAATAAATACTGTCACACATTGCTTAATGACGGGCATAAGTTCTGAGAAATGCATCATTAAGTGATTTTGTCATTGTGTGAACATCATAGAGTGTACTTAAACACACCTAGATGGTATAGCCTACCACACACCTAGGCTGTATGGTACTAATCTTATGGGACCACTGTTGTATATGTGGTCCATTGTTGACAAAAAATGTCATTATGCAGTGCATACTGTAGTAAAATCTAGAAGATTTACTTTAAAATTTGAACTTTGTTAGTGTTTTTATGTTCTTGCTCCACTTTAAAGAAAACTAAACTAGAAATCATAGATGATGCAATATGGATGAATTTGATGAATTATGATGAAAGACAACAGGGAAATCCAATCAGTAATCTTATACACTCTAAAAATTATCTTGGCCTTACATTAGAATAATAGCAAGAAAATGTACATTTATTTGTTTTTAGATTGAATAAAATGTTTATGAAAAATTTCACATTTAAAAAATCTCTGCTTTAACCCATTTTATTTTTGAACATTCCATCAACTGATAGTTTCAATGAGTTAGATAAGAGAGCCATTGTTGTCTTTCTTGAGAGCAATATATATTAAGGAAGTCTGCATGAGCACTTAGAGGCATGGACATTCCTTAATAACCGTTCAAGCATACCACTGGGTTCTAGCCTTCACCATCCTGGCCCTGGATAGAGACATTAATTTTCTCATAAGGCCATTTCATTGCATGTTTACAGCTCTCTTCACATAATAAAGCATTCCTATCAGAGAAAGGAAATATTAGCGAGGCATTTTGAGGCCATCTTAGATTATCATCAAGCAGTAGTAATTTGGAAACATAGTCATCACCTGGGTTCACGCCATTGTTTAGTAATGTTGTGCGTTGGTGAACAGTTACATTCCATTGAATGCTGGAATATTTCTCATTTTGTTTTTGGGGAGTGGTCAGAACCAGAAATAAGTATTTTTGTGGGAATGATTTGGCCTTTAAATAGGGAGTTGCTTGCCAGGAAAAGACTTCTTGGACATGTACGAATGCTCTCTGTAGTATGAGCTTAGGGAAAATTCTTTTCTCAAGTGTGGCAGACAGACCTTAGGGTAGCTCCGTGAACATTCCCTGGATAATCCCCTCCCCCTGTGGGCAAGACCTGTGATTTGCTTCTAACCAACAGAATATGGTAAAGGTGATGGGATGTTATTTCTGTAGTTAGGTTTCTCTCTCTCTCTGCATCCATCCACATACATGTATAGCTCTGTCTTGTTAGCATACAGTACAGAGACTCTGCTGATGACCTTGAAGAAGCTGCAGTGATAGGAACTGCCTATGGAGAGGATCTGCTGTAGACTGAATGTTTGTGTTCTCCCCAAATCGATGCATTGAAATCCTAGCTGCTTAGTGATTAGGAGGTGGGGTCTTTGGGAGGCGATTAGATGGGATTAGTGCCCTTATAAAAGACCCCAGAGAGATCCCTTGCCTCTTCTACCATCTGAAAACACAGGGAAAATATGATGGCCATCTGTGAACCAGGAAGTGGGCTCTCACTAGACATCAAATTTGTTGGCGCCTTGATCTTGGACTTCCAACCTCCAGAACTGTGAGAAATGCATTTCCGTTGTTTATAAGCCACCCAGTCTATAGTATTTTATTATAGCAGCCCAAACAGACTGAGACAGGGTCATATGGAAGGAAAATGTGGATGGTCTCTAAAAGCTGAACGCCTCAGTCCTATAGCTGAAAGGAACCGACTTCTGTAGACAACCACAGAAGCTTGGAAGAGGCCCTGAGTTCCAGATGAGAATGTAGCCTGGTGGACGCTTTGACTGCAGCCTTTTGAGACCCTGAATAGAGGAATCAGTTGAGCCACGCCCAGACTCCTGACCCACAGACACTCTGAGATAATAAATGTGTGTTGTTTTAAGCCACTAAGTTTGTGGTGATTTGTGACACAGCAATAGGAAACTAACATAACACAATCAGTGGACCTATTCTTTTGGTTTTATTTCTGACTTTCTATAAAGTGACTCGGGATGAATGGATGCAAATTATGTCAGTTTGTCAAATTAAAAAAGTTTCCCATGTTCTATCTTCCAAAATACTTGCTAATGTATTACCCCAATTTTCTCTACGTTTATCTTTAAAAAACGTTTCTGAGTCTCTTCTGTTTCTTAGTTTTCTGATAGGTTTTT
The DNA here is from genome assembly GCF_041296265.1 of Equus caballus. Lineage (NCBI taxonomy): Eukaryota > Metazoa > Chordata > Mammalia > Perissodactyla > Equidae > Equus > Equus caballus. The sequence continues at coordinate 47,856,609 of NC_091704.1, forward strand.
TTCCTGTCATTTCTTACTATTGCTTTAGACATACATGTTTATTTATTTTTTTAAGGAATAAAAAAGGGAAATTAAATAAATTTTTAGACAAATAAAAATGTATGTTCTCATTGGAGTTATTAGAATGAGAGAGAAAGCTTTGTAGATGTTTTAGAGAAACAGAGAAGGCATCACTATTGTGAGTCACCATATTCTGTTGGTTCCTTTGCACATATACCCAATACCTTCTTCCTCGGTTTACTCTCTCCCTCTTATCTTTTGCTCCTTTAATTTTTCCCCCTTGTCCCCAGTTCACCATATTCCGTTCCATCACCCAGGGTTAATTGACAGATCCATCCTATACGAGTGACATAGAAGATATTTTCTTATGGAAATAGAATCTACAAAGCGAAAGTTCTCTTTGATTGCTCATTCCAGCATATGTATTGTCCGTTTGTTCAGGAAGTTTCAGAACCTTCAGAGATGGAGGAAGGCAAAGGAAGACCACTTTTATATAAGGATTCTATTCATTACAATGTAATAGTCAATCTTGAGTCTTTACATAGAGTTACCACTGATGTGAAAAATCTTCAGATGGAATAAATCCATGATACCTTGTCCACAATGCCCATAGTGCTCTCCAAACATAAAACCTGAGTTTTTGCATTATTTTATGCTTTTATTTTTGCTCTGGAAAAGCCACACAATACTGGTTATTAATTTGCTTCTGAATGAAGCATATTCTATGTATGTAGATTTGCCCACATGGCCTCTTTTAATGTTAGTGAGTGTAAAATATTGACTCTGTGTCTTGAGCTGAAAGGTTTTCACTTTCCAGCTGCTTCAGAAAGAGCCAAGGAGAGCTCTTATGTCATTGTCATGCCAACCAAATGTAAAATGTTTTTACTATAATGATGAAAAATAATTCCCAGCTCTACCCACCTGGAGGGGAGTGAAAAATGGTTCATCCACTTTCAATCATCAAGTTCTTTTCATGTCAATAATTAAGAGCAGATCTTTTAAACAACCAATAACAGAAAAGTAGAATAATGTTTTGATTTCTGTGTTGAGAACCCGTGAAAAATTATCTCTTGGACCAAACAAAGGAAGTAAATAAAGAGATTTAAAACAAGCTGCAGTGGTAGATTCTTCTGTCTGTGTAAATAAAGAGCAAGTGTCATAGGAAGACACACATTAATCAAGTAATTAACTTTTAAATGGAATTATTTATTTTGGAGAGCAATTTTACCACCCCAAAATTATGGAGATACATTAATTTTATCAGATTAAAAAATAATATACATTAACTCTTTAGTGGTTTAAAGAGTGCATGTCTTCTAAGTGGCTGACAGATTGCTGTGTAACTAGAGCCGAGGAAGTGGCATCCAGGAATAGGCTGTCAGTCAAGCAGGTGTCATCTTTGCAAAAGCCCGGAACATGTCTTTTTTATTATTGAAGAGCATTGTCATGTTGGCAGATTCAGGGACAGAGTCTGAAATAAAAAATATTCATGCGAGGAGAAGTATCTCATTCCCCAGATCTACTTAATGCTTTTCCTCCTGAGGCTAAAGGCCTTCTAGGTCATTTCTGGTCATTAGACTCAATTAAAAATTAGGAATAGAAAATTGATCTACACCCGCCTCCAAATGCATCCACGTTAGGTGGCACATGAGTGTGAAACTTGTTAATAATTCAAAACTTAGCGTAGACATATTTCCTTGAAGCTTAACAGTTTGGAGAAAAAGAAGGTATCCAGGTTACCCCAGAGGAGAAAACAAATTACCTCTTGCCTTTCTGACATCTTATTCTCCTTCAGTGCACCTGGCCAATTGCCACCTGGCAGTGCTCTCAATCACCCAGATGGAAATGGAGCTTAGGTGGCCCCTCCAAAAACTGATGAGGTTCAGCCTCACCACTGGTCTAATAGAATGTGCTCCATGGTGGCACAGCCTATATTATATGCATCTGTCTTTCAGGGACCAATAAGCTGCATATATTCTTGTTTTGCACCATAAAGCAAAGAAATATTTTCCTGACTGTTTCCACATTTACTTACCCATAATACTATCAGTTGATTGCTTTTATCATTATGTCTAGTTTCATGAATAATACTTTAGTGCGACAGCTTGCTTAATATAGCATTTAAGTAGGATTTTTTACCTTCTAATACACGGACCAGAAATAACACTTCTTTTAATGATGTGCGTTGTTTATTTTTACTTCCAAGATGTTCAGTGTTTTAAAATCAAGATAATATGGGAGAGTAGTATGATGGATGCTGCTATGTGTGTATATAAGATGATAAAGCAAATTAGTTAACTTACTTTTTCTGCATAAAAATCTTGCAATTGATTATTAAAACTTGTTTAGAACTGTTGATTCAAATTCATCAAAGAGGAATAGAATATTTGAAACTCTGAAAATATCTCTCTTTCTTTCCTGCCCACTGACCAGAGAGCTGAATAATGCACAATTTGAAGAGATTCAGTTACTAAACAGAAGTCTCTATAGAATAACCATAAAGTCTTCATTTACATCATAGTTTTTGTGCACATTAAGAGGAAGAATCCCAAAGTTAAGAGTCTATTTCTATTTGAATCATTTCAGTATATTACCAGAGCTAATTTTCTGTAATGTCCCTAAGACTGTAAGCAGAAACTTTACCCTCCCCAGTCTCTTGTGATCAAAAACTTCCAAATCAGACTTGCAAATCGCCTTCTCATCACATCACTGGAGCTGCCAGATAAGAAAGTCTTGTAAGAGAGGGAACAACCAGAGTGCATTCATTAGTGTCATTGTACTCTAATTGAAGAAATGACTTCTTTTGTATCCCTAGATGGAAAATCAGTAAACTTTTGACTCGTCTCTCTGGATGTAGCTCCTGGCTAAATGGTAGAACAGTACTTGCACATTCAGGGATACCCATGATGATGGAAAATACTATAAAATACGGAATCTACTCTTTGAAGTTCACTTTAAGATGGTGATTGCACTTGAGATACTATTTATTGCCTGTCGCTTTATGAGATATTGGGAAGAGCCTCCCAAAAGGGTATTTCCTAATTCTCAGCTTACTGTTTTGTGGAATCAGAATTACTAATGTACAATCCTTAGCTCTGTAGACATGATAAGTCATTAATATGTTCTTTGTGTATATTAAACACATATGCCAAATCCAGGGGGTCTATGTAGGAACAGCTCTTCTGGCACAATGCTTGATCCATTGGTGGCAGTATACTCCCCGACCTCCGCAGGTTGAAGGATGTACTAATTCTGCAGCCTCATCAAAATCTAAATAAGCAATATTACCTCAAGCCAGGGTTGCTTTTGGAGAGAATAAAGGCAGTTGCCAAAGACATATATTTATCAGATCTGTAAACTGTTGTGTTACGTAGCTTGAAATTTGAAAATTAGACCATTCTATTATTTTATATGTTTGTGTATTTTTGAGCTTCAATTTTCTTATTTGGAAAACGGGATTGTTAAAAACAAAAATTCAACTGAGTAAATTAAAAGATCAAATTGGCTTTATTCAATGATTCATGAATTGGGCAGCATCCCATTTAGCAAACAGAAAGGAGCTCTGCCAAGCTGTAGAAAAGGAAAGGTTTTCAAAGGTGGAAAAGAGATGGAAAAAGGAAATTCTTAGCAAAGAATGCATTGTTTCAGGAAAGTGACCCTTCTGAGGGGAATGGAAGAGATCTCTCGGGCAGATTACCTCACTAGTGCTGACCAGGTAACTCCAGGTTGACTGGTTAAAGCTTACATTCTTGGGAGAGGCTGAAACTGCAATTAGGTTGGGTATTAAGTCTTGCTTTGCTGATGTGGGGCTCATACGGTGACTCCATTTTGGGCTCGTTGTTTCTTTTTTAACAGGATTAATAATTCCTGCTAGGCCTTGGTGTCATAAGGATAGAATGGGATGATATAAGTAAAAACACTTTGTAAATTACATAAAGTGCAGTAGAAGTGGAAGTTATTTTTATAAGAAATTCTTTTTCATGTGTACTGCTGCTTAGTAATGGAGTAGGCTATCTTGCTAACTACTGAGCTCCCTATGTGGGGGAATTAAAGCCGAAGTTGTCAGACATGGTATAATGACAGATACAGTGGGAGGGAGGATTGGCAAGATGATTACACGGTATCTACCAACTATAAACCTCTATGACCCTTTGATTTCATTTACAATTACACTTAATTGTAAAGCATTTTTGGAGGGAGTGGTGATGGGCTTGCCAAATATGCATATCAAGAAGAATATATCAAAACAGTGTTTTAAAAATTATACAGATGTGGTAAAGATATTTGATTTGTGTACTATTAAGAGATGAAGTGTGATAGGTAACTCATTCGAGGTCACATTTGACCAATACGTCTGTGTCTTTTAGAAATTGTTACCTATTAGGGGAGACCTGAGGACCTCAACAAATCCATCTGCAATCTCAAAGGCAAAATGAAAAGTCTAGTACTTCATTTAACTGTGTTATTTTCTTCATAAAGCGTGGATTCTTTAAATACTCTAAAAAGGCACAAATGAATATTCAGTGCTTAGGCTAGAATAGATGCTGAAGGTATTAACTCTAATTTTTGCCTCTAGTTTAATAAAATATTTCCCATGGTTTAGATGTGTTTGAGTTTATTCAATGTAAGGCCCCTTTGCCCTGTTTTTCTCCTATAGTTGGCAATATCCATCAGATAATGACCTGCCAACATAACCTGACTTACTATGCAGAATAATCAAAGTAGGTGAATACCAGCCTCTAGGAAAATCATATTTCCTGCTTCTGAGTTTAATGTATGTGTGTCATAGGAACTGCCTGCAAAATTGTGCCTAGGGGCTTTAGGATCTAAGTCAAAGCAATTCATAAAATGGATGCGTTATAAATCTAGCTGTGAAAGATTGATGTTAAGGCTCCTTAAATGCTTGCTAAGTCCATTCACGAGCAGGGATGGTACAGTTATCTGCTTTTTAGTAGCCTGCCGTTTTATTGCTCTTTAAAGAAATCATTAAAGATATTTGAAGTTGTCAGAATCGGAGAGCTGGAGTTTTGGAGGAAATCCAGGAAGGAAATGCCTTATACAGAAACACTCCCAAGATGATTTCGGTGTAGCATAAGTCTATCCAGTAAAATAGCCTAATTCAGGGTTCTTAAAATCACAAATGCAATCACATCGGTTTAACTCATTCATTCATTCGTGTATAATTTATTGGGCCTTACATGAATCAAGTGCAATTCTAGGTGCTTCGTTCTCAGGAGGGAACAAGACACATATGGTGACTGCTTTCACGAAGCTTATGGTACAATCAACTTATATCCTGTGAAAAAAGATGGTGATGATATAAGTTATCTCTTGTCGTTGGCAGCACATTAGCATGCCGTGCTTTGAGGCATATTAGCATTGTTAAAATATACCTTCTAAAATGGGGAGTGGCATCTCCTTGAAACAAGTCACCGAAGTTAAGAGCAAATACTGGTAGTGAGAGAGTTTCAAAATGAGTAATGTATATTTATTCAGAGAATTCAAGGAGCACATACATATCCTGAGGATACAGTAGGTCAGATTATTGCATGGAGGAATACCTTAAGGATACTGTTAAAATATTTATTTACTGATAAAAAGCAATTGCATTCCAATTCAGTAGAGTGGAACAATAAGTAGTTCCCTTTTATCTGCAGTTTTGCTTTCTGAGATTTCAGTTACCCTCAGTCAATCTCAGTCTGAAAATATTAAACAGAAAATTCCAGAAATAAACAATTCATAAGTTATCAACTGCATGCCATTCTGAGTAGCATGATGAAATCTGGAGCTGTCCTTCCCCATCCCACGTGGGATGTGAATCATCTCTTTGTCCAGCATATCCATGCCGTATATGCTACTGCAGATTTGTCACTTAGTAGTCCTCTCGGTTATCGGATGACTGTGGCAATATTGCAGTGCTTGTGTTCAAGTAACCCTTATTTTACTTAATGATGGCCCCAAAGCCAACTTTATTATTTGTTACTATTGTTAATCTCTTACTGTACCTAATTTATAAATTAAAGTTTACCATAGGTATGTCTGTATAGGAAAAAGCATAGTATATACAGTGTTTGGTACTATCCACAGTTTTAGGCGTCCACTAGGTCATCTTGGAATGTATTCCCTGTGGATAAGGGGGACTACTGGATATTGTCAGAATAATGGGGGATCTAGACCTCAAGGAAGCCAGGGGGTGTTGATGTTGGTGCCCCTCCACTTTCACTTCCATGAAACCTATGCTACCCTTTTGCCATCTGTCTCCTCAGGCTCTTTGGGAAAACCAAATGGATAACTGATGGCTTTTAAGGGAAGGGTATATCCTCACTATAAATTCTTCTGCTTCAATGCTTAAATTTCACCATTAGGCCACTTTGCAAACTCTCAAATACCACTAGCAAATCACATGAACATATACTGGTTGAGATTGTCCTAATGAAAAGACATGGAGCTAGGCTTTGAAGGGAAAGAAAACAAAGATGTATTAGACAGTCCCTTACTTTTGAGATTCATATATTCCAACTCTTGAGATAAGAGTGACTATCATGTTAAATGCTGATAAAAGACTGGAATAGTATTTTATGATTATAGATGCTTCTGCACAGGGTAGTAGCTGATGAATTGCCAAATGAATCGCCCAGCCAGGATTTTGGTCTATTTTATTGGGCAGAGGAGTATGAATCCCATCATCCTTGTTGTTCAAAAGGACTCCTCTTCATGAGTTAAAATAGCTGAGTTTCCTCTACACACGTTAAGAATTTGGTTTCCAGCTAACACAGCCCAGAGAAGGAAGAGCATTTTAATTATTTTCTCCATTCTCTTTTACACTGCACTTCTTTACAAAGCAACATGCCTCTTTGGCAAAGGCTCCTTCCCATGGTTCGAGAATTCATCACCCATCTCTGAGTGCCTCTCTCTGGTTTGCTTTTAAGCTCAATGTTCAGACATTTATCTTCACAAGGGTGAACAGAGAGAGCATCTTTAAATATGGCATCGATATGTCCCAACCCAGATGAAAGCCTCTTAAGTCAGTTCCCCTCAATCCTGTTACTACACATTAACTCTGAACAGGATTATCTACCAGCCTGCCAGTCAAGACGTTCAGGGGAAAGAGAAAAATAGGAGAGCAAAGAGCTTTTTTGCTCATCAGTCTGCCATGGGACCAGTGGGATGAAAATGTGTTCTGACCTCACTTTATTCACATGACTACAAATTGCAGTTACTGCCGTATATGCTGCAGGAAAAAAAATGGATCAGAAACACACACTCACCTCCTTCAGCTGTATTTCCAAAAAGTTCGACAGAAACTGAATCTTTATTTATCTGCATGTGTAATTCAAAGCATTTTTTAAATCAGAATCAATATTTTTAGATAAAGAAGAAACTTGGCAGTTGAGATCTAAAGAAGCGACAATTTAGATTGGATTGGTTTGGAGTTAATGAAATAATCAGTACCATTTCAATGTGATTAATTTATAGCTGTATATTAAGTGCTCAATTAGTTGAAGAAATCTGAGCTCCCCAAGTGCTCACTGAAGAAGGGAAATGACTCAGCAGTCACAAAGCGTGACTGAAATTTGTCTTCCAAGTCATTGGAGTTGGCTGTTGCCATCCCTCCACCTCACCCCACAGGGACCCTAGGGAATGGCTTCTGGAGGGAGCTATATAAGCAGACCTCAGAAGACCAGAGGGGTTCACTGTGTAGTAGCTGGGACATGGAGTGGAAGAGCAGCTGTTTCTATGATATGATTCATGAGCATCCTCTAGACAAACAGAAAAGGCAAGATGTTTAGGAGCTTTTGAGTTACAGGTTATGGGGATAAAATATTGCCATTTCTAAAGCTCTTCAAGTTTATCTTAGATCATTGAAATAAAAATGCTCCTTTCACAATCATAGGACACTCCAACTTTCCTTAATATATCTGATGATTCTGTTTTAGTTTTTGCTGAGCAGACTTTCTGACCACTATAACTCTGCTCCTTCTTTATACCTTAAAGTGTTCAAATATAGTTTTAAGCTTCTCCAATTATATCTCATTCAAAAATTTACAAGTATGACATTTTAAAATTATAGTCTCCTAGAGAATAAGAACATATTTTCAATTCAACTGTGTACAGTACCTGTCAGAAGCTGAGAAAGGTTGAGATTTTACCATCCTTGCAAGCTTATTTGCTAGCCTGACAGTTTCATGAATGCTGGCAGAAGGCAGGAGACTCCTGGGTCAGAAATAAAGGATTTTATTGTCAAAAGCAATAGTAGTACCCGGAATATTGGATTTTCTGGTGCCTGTTCCCCAAGCCTCAGTTCCCACAGGGCAATGCAAAGAGGACCAAGTAACACATGTACTTATAGTGGGTTCTTTTACAGGAGAGGAACCATAAGCCTAGGGAAACCAAATCTTTTATAATGGGTGGTAAGGATGCCTGCCTTCTGTTCCAGAGGGAGACATTGTTTCTATATTCTAAGACTCTTCATTATGAAAACATTGTCGAAAAAATCGTCTGGAAGAATGGCAGTAAATACCTCTGTTCGCATGATGTGCAGAAATGTGAGACCACAGAGAATTTCTCCCAACAGTACTCAACAAAATGTCTTGTGGAGGAAGTACGACCGTTCTTTATAGACAAGGAAAGAATGAGGAGACTGTCTTCACGGGACCAAATGGAAAGAGTTTCATCTGTGCTTCTTGGAGTCCTTATTAGGGAAAACAGAGATAAATGAGTGGAAAGTAAATGAAGCCAAATTTTGAAACACCTATTATTTACTTATTTTGAGTTACAAACTAATACATTGTCATTTCGAGAAATTCAATTAATATAGAAGTGAAAGCCTTCTTCACAGCTCTTTCTCATTCAACCTCCCTAGGGGTAACTACTGTTAACATTTTGGTTAAAGGAAAGAACTTCTAATGATTAAGGTTGTCCAAAGATATGATCGAGTTTTCTGGGAAGTATTTTTCTACCATAGACAAGTTGAATCACAACTTGTCAAAGTTATTATCGTGGAGAAGATGCTGTGTACAGGCCCTTCCAACACTTACATTCTACAACTGTGGTAAAAATTAAGGTTTTGAGCCATTACTCAGTTGATGAATTACTTCTATTCTTCTTTTAAGGAAAAATTAATAAAAGCATGATATATATCAGCTTAGTTGTAAGCAAGTAATCATTATTTCTAGTAGTGCTGAGACATCTGGGCAACAATGGAGCAGTCTCCAATGGAAAGATTTCAATCTCCTTTACTCGTTAACTTCCTTATATCAGAGTAAAGCCCACTTGTCTAATGGTAAAGAGAAATTAGAACCTTTCTCAGTTTGTTCTATCACATAGATGGAATATGACATTTCCACTTTCGTTAATGTTCCACACTTGACAAAGATGGGTGGCTAGTGTCATGAGACAGAGGACATTATCATATCCTTTTCTCTGAAAGGAGATTGTGTATTGATTCTTTTTATATGGCACTTTTCCCAGGAAGGAGAATGGAAGATTTTGAATATAAGCTGTGGTTGCTCACGAGTGTATGGAAAGCCAGATAAGCAAAATAGGAATGAATTTGTTAAATACCAGTTTTCCAAAATTAGTTAAAGCTGTGGAGTTTTCTGGCAAAGTTAACATGCTAGCTAACTGAAAATTACTGTATGTGAGAAGGGGCCCCATCTTATTTTGAAGAACCGTACATTTTCCCAAGACTTGAAATCAGTGTGGGGGGTAGGTGGGGATATAAGGGATGGGCTTGACAGCTGACTAAGACTGCCAGTGGGTGGAGGAGGTGTTGACAGCTCTGGGTAATGAGTCTCACACGTGGGAAATCACACAATATGCATTTGTTGAATGTTGTTGGAGTGAGCGGCGCCTGGGAGTGGTTCTTCTGTCTGTGGAGTTCACCTCCCTCCCACTGATGAATGAAAAACTGCTAGTGGCTTAGTAAAGCTTTAGTTTTCAACAGTGTGTCCCAGTCTGTGAAACTGAATATGCCTGATACTAAAACAGGACCAAGTCATAGCTTAATGTGACCTTGACGATTCGGGAGGCACGGCTTCAGGACATTTCTTATGATCCTATTTATAATTTGATTTTAAAATGCTGTTTTTAATCTTGGGCTATTTTGATTAAACTTTGAAAGGGAGTCATACTCATGCAGAGTCTGAATGTGAACTTAGTGGCGTCAACTCCAGGAATTTCTGTGAAATAAGCTGGATGTAACTATTTCTAACACTCTTTCCTGAATGCTGTGTAGTGGGCCACTTGAACCCTTGTAATTTATGTAATCATCATATCTTGAGATGCTTGTTTTCTCTCTCTCTATTATATATCTATTTCCATGTGTACATCCCATATATATCTATCTCCAACTATCTATCTATAATTTTTTTCATTTCCTTTCACATTTTTTTCATACCCTGAGATAAAAGCATGTGTCTCCACTACATGCTCTCAGGATTTACTCACGAACCCGTTTTGACACATAATCCAGAAAAGCAGATGCAGATGCATGAATCCCTTTTAGGTCTACTCCTTGATTTCCTTCAGCTCTCCTATCCTGTGCTGTGGACTCTGCACACGAATTAGTGTTTGTTTTCTTTGCTGCTTTAATAGTGGAACTGGACTTTCAGTCTGTTGACATTGGTGCCCAGTAACCTGGTGGTGAGCTCTCTTTTCCTCAACTTTTTCCCATAATATAACCAAGCAAACTTAAAAAAATATATTTAAGGCTTGATGATTTAATTTAAATAAGTGGTTCAAAGGGAAGTGGTTTTGACAACACAAAAGTTAAACAGGATATAGGAAAATTACATTTATATTAAAAGTCCATTGTCTGTCCAGATCTATTTTTCTTTTTAAGGTAAATTCTGGTTAATATGCTGAAATCCATATGAAGTCTTGTCCACATTTAATTTGGTGCGTAAATGTGCTCAGTTCAGCTTTTTAACAGGGGTTAAGGCTGATTTCTTTTAATATTTTTTATTCATGTGATAAATATATATATATATATATATATATATATATATATTCCTGTTCAGAATGTGTCTGCATGACTTCTATAACCCAGCTTAAATGGAAAATACCATTCTGGAATGTTTACTTCTCAGTAACTTGACATGAAATATGGTGAGTCAAACATGAGTGGTATAAAATTATGCCCTGGTATTTTCTTTTGTTTTCTTAAGATTGGCCCTGAGCTAACATCTGTTGCCAATCTTTTTTTTTTTTCCTTCTTCTTCTCCCCAAAGCCCCCCAGTACATAGTTGTATCTTCTAGTTGTAGGTCCTTCTGGTTGTGCTGTGTGGGACACCGCTTCAGCATGGCCTGATGAGTGGTGCTAGGTCTGTGCCCAGGATCCCAACAGGTGAAACCCTCCGCCGCTGAAGCGGAGTGTGCAGACTTAACCACTTGGCCATGGGGCCGGCCCCTGCTGTGGTATTTTCTTAGTAGATTTTAGTCACAGAAGGCTGAGGAATTGATCCATCAACACAAACAGGCTAGAGGCAGTGGTCGCCATCGTTTGGGCTGTCCTTTCTCTCGTCATCCTCGCAGAGGTTTGGCCAGCCTCTCTTTGCATCTCCTGGGCTGACACTTGCTTTCCTCCAGCTTGCTGCGCTTCGCATTCATGCAGACCTGTCCCACGATGTCAAAGACTTAGAGCCCACAGTGCCTTGCCACGTGTACGAAGTGGTTAGTAGTGCTCTGTGATATTTAGTGAGCACCGTAATATACTAGGTGCTATAAAACTGCCCTGTGATGAGGTCCAAGTGAGTACAGTCCAGCATGCCAGGTTGACAGACTGGATTTTTTTCTAGCTTTAGTTTCTCAGGCTGAGATGGGAGTATTAGCCCATTTTTTTCCCCTTCTCTGCAAGGAGCATTTAGCTTTATTCTATATTGTGTTCCCTGCATGCCTACTGACAATCAGAAGATAATATCACTTGGTGCTTGAAGCTAGAAATCCTTATTTGTTCTGATATTATATAATTTATGTTTGCAATTTCAGGCAGGTACGAATTTCCCAGAGTGTATGGCGTTTCTTGTAAGAACATTCAGCAATTCGTCTCAGCTTCTTTAAAACCAGAACTTCAAAACTCAAACAACGACATTCGGCTCAATAACCACAGACAGTAATGACACCTCTAAGTAGCTAATGCAGGCGTGTAATATCCTCATAGCCCTGATTTAACTTTATTTACAGATTAAAATTGAATTGCAGTTGATTTATTGATATAATAGGCAGAAAGTGATTATCAAGCATCCATCACTGATGGAGGAAAAACCAATCAAATTATGCTCCAAGGTTTGCTTTAACCTAACCTAACTCATCCCCTGATAAAACTCAGAGGATTTGAGTCATACGCTCTCACTAAAGTCAATGAGCCACAACTCCCACTAAACTCATATCTGCTCCTTTCAAGGCATTGAGGAGATATACTAATTTGCACAACTGCAAGTTGTTATAAAAGGAAATGGCAATGGGCTGCAGATTTAGCATCTGCACTTCCTCTCTGTGCTTGCAGCCATGGTAATATTATTCTTTAATGTTCTTTGCAAATCCATAAGGGATTCAGTACTGTGCTAACTGGGAAATGGTGTCAACCTGTGCTCGAAAGATGTGGGGAGTAGAGGATGGTGGTGCCTTCAACAATGACAAGCAGATTAGGAAAGGTGTCCTTTTGGAGACGGAACTGGGGCTAATCTATGTTGCAGAAAGCAAACAAACACCTTGATTAGAAGCTGGTGACAATGTTCACTTTGGTCTTAGGCATCTACAACTCTCCTCTTCAGAAGTGGAAAAGGTGTGGGGTAGAAGAGAATGGAGTACAGCTAATTTATCCCTTCGTGACAGAGGCTGAGCAGGGGGTCCAGGGGGCTGTTATCTAACTAGGAGTGGAACCACTGTGGATTTCCTTCCATTCTGACCACTAAAAGCTGGAAAATAAAGTTAAAAATGTCCAGGGCCCTCAGATTTCAGAGGGTTACTAGTGTCATATGGAACAATTAACAGCAGCCCTCATTCTCGTCACTTGGAGCTTTCTCAAACAGAAACTTCTATCTTTATGTATTTGCATATTATGTACCCTGAGATATATATTTTTTAAAAGGTATCATTTTATGAAGCATTGTGGGAAACTGTTACAGATAACCTTTACTTATATTCTCATCTACGTTGCTACTATTTCACATGGTTATGATGTAAAATATTGCTGTTGTTGGTAAGTACTGTTTTGAGTGTACCTGAGCCTTAAGGAGGTTTGGAGAAAGGACATAATTATGAGAAACCCAAGGTCATATAATGGCACATGAAGGTTTGTTATTACATTGTTCATTTTTACCTATTGTGTTGTACATTGTTAATTCTTAAGGCATCGATCCATAAGTTAGAAAATGGAACTCCTTTTGAATTATTCTCAACATCGTGTCCTCCAAATCTGGTAGATGGTGCTCATTGACTTCAAAGAATATTTCTTGTGTACTTAAGTGCCAAACGAATGGAGAAAGATGAAAGAAATACTTCCTCTAATTATATATAAGTACATATTCATTTTACTGTCCCAACTAATATTGCTGATCCTACATGATAAATTTTTTTCCTTAATGAATATATTTTATACTCACGTATAACCTGGTTCATCCTCTGCCATGCTATGCATATTTATTTTGCATATTGTGCAAATATGCATAATTTAAAGAAAAGACAAGTAATAAGATGATTTGGATATCACTTTTAAGAATCTCTATAGTAGGAAGTGGTGGTACAGAGAAACATTAGTTGGACTTCTTTCATTTATAGCAGAATGCTATTTATACAGGGGCATACATAAGATTTGTGTAGTAAGCTCGGGCTGCTATAACAAAATACCATCAGTTAGGTGGCTTCAACAACAGATATTTCTTTCTCATGGTCTACAGGCTGGGAAATCCAAGATCAGGGTACCAGCATGGTGGAGTTCTAGGTGAGAACACTTTTCTCGCCTTGCAGAGGTTGCTTTCTCTCTGTAGCCCCACATGGGGGAGGGAGAGTGACCTCTGGTCTCTTCCTCTTCTTGTAAGGTCACAAATCTTGTGACCCCATCTAGACATAATCACCTCTCAAATGCCATCACGTGGGAGGTTAGGGCTACAACATGCGAATTTTGAGGGGACGCAAACATTCAGTCCATAATAAAATTTATTAGAGAGGAAGCTGCTATTCTCAAAATAAATATTTCATTTATAAAAAGGAGCCAGTGTGTAGAGCAGCCAGCCCAGGCCCAGCACGCAGCTGAAGCAGAGAGTCATTCTTAGTTCCTAACGCCTTCATCGTTTTTTACTTCAGTGTGTTTCCCATTATTACGGTGCCATGCCCCAGGAGGGGTATTCTCTCTCATATGGTCCTATGAGTTTCCTTTGCTTTCGGGTTCTTCCTCTTGCTACGAATTTCTCTTTTCATTCTTTTTACTGGAAAATTTGCTCCATTTATCATTTCAGCATCTGCCCTTACCTCTTGTCCCTGCAACCACTCCTCACACATTTCTCTGTAGCCACTTGAGGCCCTGGAGTCCTCTGTGAGCTATTGTGGTTCTCACTGCAACACTGCCATGAACATCTAGAGCTCGCGAAACAAACACTCGGAGCATTTAATCTTGTGAATTTAGAAAACACAAGAAGGACTGGGGGACGTAAGATTCTCAATGTTAATTTGCATTAAAAAGATACAGGTTCTCGCTCAGTTTTGCTTTGGGATGCTAGGCAACAATTTATTTATTTAGAGGTGGCTACATTTCATACCTTGCAGAATATTTCACTAAGAAATCATGCGAACTTTGACAAATATTCTGTTTTACTGTGAGAATGTGGTAGTCGGGTTATTCTAAGAGAAAGGCAAAGGTCTGGCTTCAGATACTATTATCTGTGCACTCATGCTAGGAATTTAAGTTTGGTACAGTGCTTTCACAGATTACCATACCTCAGGGGACCTAGGGAGCATTAAGCACAGGCCATTGATGGGATAAACCATGCATGCTTTGTAGACATGCACACCAAATACTCCTATGGAAAAGCACTTGCTTTATATATTCAGTGATTGAGTTGTAAGTACCAGCACCTTCACAGCTTCATGAGAAACTCATTTCATATTCTATTTAATTCAACTATTTCATTTAGCCCCTAGTATAATTCGTTCATTGTTATAAGTCCTAGAAATATAGTGATGAATATGATACGGTTCTTGCCTTCAAGAAGCTTCTGGTGTAGGGATGAGAAAAGCACCCATATAGCAGATATAGTGCAGTGAGTATTAGCCAGTTAATATGCGTGATTGAACATTTATGTTGCACTATGAAGAGTGAGTAAATTACGTCAGCGGGAAAGGTGGGAGGAAAGGGCAACCCAGAAAGAGACCAGCATGATCTGAAGGCAGGGATGAAAGAGGATGGGGTTTTAGACTCACGAGTCCAGGGCTCCAGGGAGTGGTTAGGGCTGGAATACAGATTTGGGGAGTTACTGGATTTTCGGTAGTTGCTGAAGCTATGAGAAGACATTATTGAAGGAAAGATTGTAGAGAAAATGAGGACACTCTCAATAATAAAGGATAGTTGGAGGAAGAGAAGATGGTGAAAAGGACTAACAGAAGTCATAGAAGTTTGGAGAACAGTGAGAGTAGAGGTGCTGAAGCTAAGGGAAGAGCTTGAAGTAAAAAGTGGTGGATACGTACATTCTGTAGAAATATATCTAAAATAGTATCTTAAAGCATTGGTCTTCCAGTGCAATTTTTATGTTTTGTTGTCATTGTTTTACAATGTTCTAAGACATCGCTAAAAACGTAAATGGTCTCATAAGAGATTTTGTCCCATGTGGAATTGCTGAGTGTCAAATCAGTTTCTCCTCTCAATTGTTCAAGCTGTGGCATAATTATAACTTTATAAGGATGCTGAGATTAGAACTTTTTTGTGTAAGCAGGTCTAGGGTTAACCCTGACTACATTGAGAAGTGTATGAAATCAGTTTTGGCACCCTTCCTCTATGCCGAGCCAAATTCTAGAAAAGATGGTCTGCTGATACTTAAAAGAGAAAGTGCTAACAACTCACAGCCAAATTGAAATTGCTCAGAATGGTCTTGCCAAATCTCTGCTGAAGTTTGTTGGGGTTGTTACAGTGCAGCTCAGGAATTTCAGGGAGCCACTTTCACACAGAGGCTGGTACAATTAGGTGAGCCTTAGGTGATTAAGCAATGAGTGTCGACCAGATGATCATTGCGTATTTGGAGGGAGGCCGCTGACCCTTCCCTGTTCAATATTTTCATCAGCATTTTGGATTAAGTCCTAGGGAATAAACCAATGGAGAGAAGCCACAGGCAGGAGATAGTGGTTCTGTAAAAGGTTGTACTTTCTCACAGTCACGGTTGTCCAAAAATATTGGGGCCTGTCAATGGCAGAGAGCTCTTCATCACTTGATGTGTTGAGTGCTATAAAATCCTGGATCTTTCACGGTCATTTTCTGCTCATGGGGAGGGATTGGATTAGGTGACCACCGCTTTCTTTTCCAATTCCAAGATTTTCTATTCTAAGGACATTTTCCACATCTGTACAGACTGGATGTGCTTTCCTTGCAATAAGAGCGAAATAAGAGACTTGCCAAAAGAATGGCGTTCCCTTTCACATCTTCTCCCTGAGTGTACCCCCCAGCCTTTTCCTCCGCTGAGCCTGACTCCACGAAGCAATTATATATCACAGATCACATTCTTGAAGAATTGTGGGAGAGAGTCTATGGCATATTTAGCACTACTTTTCACGTATTATCTGTAGCAGTTTACGTCTCTGTGGCTCAAACTTTCTCTATCGTTGGAAAAAACCACCCTATTTTCTAAGCTCTGGAAAGCAGGCAAATATCAAGTAAATCATATATGCAGAGGGCTGAAACAGTGTTCTAGAAGGGATTCTTCTTAAGGTTGGGGACACATGCTTGTTTTATCTAACTTCTTTCCAGAATGTTCGTCTAAGGCACAGCTACTATTATGTAGCATCAGATCATAACCTATGCGCTCCCATGTTGTCAGGCTTTGAACTATGTGCATTAGGGACACTAATTTACTTCCCTCCACACCAATTAGTTAAACCAACTAGGGATCTAGATATATGCTTTGCTCCTTTTGCAAAATATCCCTACTTCTTGACAATCTCCATGCTTCTCACTTGATACATTTAGGGAAATGTACTCATGCCAAGTTTCTGCACGAGAGCTTCATTTTAGAATTTCAGATCTTCTTGGATTCAGCAAATCAGAATTCAGTTCTTTCCTTTTCAGTTATATATTCAGGAAACCATATTAAGCTAAGTAATCATATGATTATTGTGACAATTTAGAAAGACTAAATACAGAATTTCCCACTTGGCTGATTGCCAGGGGTGACTCGATCTCTTTTCAGACATGAATTTCCTACAGAAGAGAATCAGTGAAGAGCCAAATAAATTTTATAGGAATTCCATGGCTATATTCTATTTCCATTTTCTTTGTTTTACTTCCAGGTGCACATAAAATGGTCCAATTAGTCTATTACCCCTTTAATCTACATGCTGTTTCTGGTAACCAATGGGCATTGACGTTTGTGACGTGTATTTGAAAAATTGGTGGGAAAACAACTTTCTTGAAAGGCAGAACAAAAGAACTGAGAAGTTTAGAGGTCAGGCATCTTCTAGTAACTTGTACAATTGTCAGTGATTTTTCCCTATCGTGACTCTCCTCTGACCTATTAATGAAGGGCAAAATTCTAAAGGCACGTTTAATTAACGTGTGTATTTAGGATAACAAAAGCACTTGCCTTGAAGCGCAGGCTGCATGGAGAGGCAGTCCATGAAATAGAAAGTATTTTCCTCCCCCTATAATTACTTTGTTTTTTGTACTGGTATCCTTCATCTTATTAACATCACAGTAGGATGATGTATCTGACTGGCAGGCGCCTATCTGCCCTGCTCCCGGGGGACTTTTCAAAGAGGTCCACGGCTTCCAATACCATTTGCTTCTTCTTGTGAACTTTGCAATATTCCACCATGTAGAAAAAACTGAAAGATCAGATTTACAAAATAGGAATCTTTCATTGGTGGAGAGTCCTGAATTTGCTTCTTTTGAAGTCATTTGGGCTTGACTATAATAAATGTCAGACTCATGTAGAGATTGTTGCATTTGTTGGAACTTTATAAAAATCTTCATCAAATAATGTTTTCTGTCAGCTTGGACACCAGAACTTAGACTTTGTCTATAACCCTCGAGTTCTCTCATGAAAAGAATTTCTTAAATATGCAGTCTATTTGTTTTTGTTTGTTTTGTTTGCTTTTTAACAAAACTGTGGATTTCTTTAGGTTGGTGTATCATCATTGTATCTGTAAATTAAGTGATTCTTTAACTATTTGAACGGTACGAAGTTAAAAAAAGAAGTCATTATTCTTAAAGAAGATTGGTTTCTTTTTTTCCTTTGAAATATGGTCAAAGGAGCTTAGAAATTTTCTCACTGTGGAAACTGACTTTCTAAGGTCAATTCTGCTGCAGCGTTTTGGAATGAGGACCTGAGACAGTCATAGCATAATTTAGATAAAAATCGTACTGTTGAGTGAAAGGAGGGAGTTTGGGCCTGAGCTATGTTTGATTATTTACGTTAATTAAACAACTAGAGCACTTTAAAATCCTGGAATTTTATAGCTAAGTATGAAGTCTTTATGGCACTAAATTATTATGTTTTCTTGCTTCACAGTGAGTTTTAGCCTGAGTTTTACTCACAGTGTAATTGATTTGGGATATTAACATTGACAGGGGGGTTTCTGGCTATGAATACTTACACAAGGACCAACCAATGTGATTTGAGCACAGTGAGATAGTGCAATAAAAGTGACCTATTAAAAGTTTTTTCATTCTTTTTTGCATTATGAAACACATATTTTTGAAGGGCATAGACAAATGTCCCTTATCACACCATGAAGCATGATACGCACATTTCCATTTGCCCTTAAAATTAAAAATTTTCCAGAGTCAAAGAATTAAATTACTCAGTTCACAATAACCTTTTTGCTCTAGAAGGTTTTTCAATTTAAAAATTTTCTATAGACCTCTGAGTGCATAGGATGAGTGGAAGACAATATGACAGAAGCAAAAGAATCACCCGATTTTAGGCAAAACTGAAAACAGCTTCTTAAGCATGGAAATGCTAGAGGCCCTTATGGGCACATGGAGGGCATGTGAGCCATGGAAAAGGTCAAGGGAGTTCTAAGAAGGGATTATTGCATTCTCTGCATGCTGATGCTTTCCTTACCCTGTTTGGTAGTAGATTATCCTTTAATTTATCCTCTGCTCAAATAACTTCTTTAGTCTTTATTTTCGATTATGGGTATTTGTTCCATTTGGCAATCACTAAGGAGATGGAGAAGCAACTAGGTCATGAGATCCAGTATTGTTCCCAGCAGTAGTTAATTGAACCTGACAGAACGGAATTGAACATGTAGATATTTGACGACAAACTCATCAGCTGTAAAAAGGTGAGAGATGTTGCAAAAAATAGCACATACAGATACAGCAGCCATGCAGCAAACCCTGTAGTAATTATGGCTTGTGCAAACCTGGTTACACAAAAGGGGCAAGAGGAAAAGCATATGCAGGATTAGGAAGAGCTCATCTCAGGAAAGCATGGCAGGGTGCAACTGCGTTGCTGAATTCTTAATTCCATCCTTAATTAACTTTTCTCATGACACTTTTGTTTTGTTAAAAAGCACATGTGTAGGAGATATCGAGAGCCAGAGTTAGTTGAAAAATTCAGAAAATATTGTACTGTCATTGAAGGTATTTTACATTTTGACATTTTTAATTTATATCATAGTACTTTCCTATTTTGATAATTAGATTGTAATTCAAAGGAAGATCATATTGCAGTGCCATGTATCTGATTTCTCCAAAGATCTTAGCAGAGTCCTACTTGCAAAGCAGGTGATCAGTACATGTTGAGTGATTTAAACTTAAAAATTTAGAGTTTCTGGATCATCGTTATCTAATCAATTAGCAATGTACAATATTATAGAAAGCGTTTGATCTTTTTGAGTTATTTTTGAATATGGTTAAATTATAGTTATAAATTCAAAAAGCTGCTGGTTAGAATTTTAATACAATCTTGGAACAAAAGATACAAACAGCAAGTAATATTAGAGTGTTATTTCTCCTACGATACAATAATACATGAATACTAAAGTGAATTTTACATTAATTAAGTGAAATTCCCGGAATTTAGTTTTGGTTTACTTTCTTAGTTTAATGCACATTCATAACTGCCATTATGCTTGATGTTTTATTATGATATGGACTATATAGTGAGTTTTTGCAGTAGTTGTTGGTTGGAGTTCTTATTTATTTATTTCTATAGTTTGACACTTGTTCCACCCAGGAGGGTAATGTGTTGCAGTGCATGCTGGGAACAAAGAGAGTTTGTGCTTTGGGAGAGGGAGTCATCAGGAAACAGAGAAAGATGTCAAAAACTTCAGTCCCTTGAGGAAGTGGACATAACCTGGTGATGCAGACCCACCCAGTTCAATTCTAAGTTAGGCATTGAGATCTCAGGAACATTCGATTTGAAAAGAAGAGAATATAGGCTGTACTTTGGATGGCCAGAATACAGGTGACTCATGTGCTACATAAAGAGTTAGATTCTATCAGCAATTTTGTCTGAGATGAAGCAATGACACAACCCAATCTTCTAGAAGGTAGAAGAAATTCCCAACATTTGGAGTCAGCTCCAAATAGCTGACTGTGATATAGGGTAAGGTTCTCCCATATGTTTTTATCAGTCCCTGGCTGTGTTGGAAAACCCCTAGTTTAGAACCACACAGGGGATCTAGACATCTTGGAATTGTTTAAGAGGTGCTTACTACTTGGTACTACCATGGTGACTTCAACATGGTAGTTTCTACATAGTAGCCTAAATTCATAGCTATTTAAAAAATTCCTTATATAACCAGTTTGTTTCCTTTTTTTTCCAGTCTAATTCACTTATGCATAATCTGGGTTTCCAGATCAAATACAGGGCACTTAGTCAAATACGAATTTCAGATAAACAATAAATTTTATTTCAGTATAAGTGTATCCCAAATATTGCATGGGATATACTCATACTAAAAAAATATGATTCCTTCAGAAAATAATAGGATGATAAATATTTTGAATCTTTCAGATTTTAGAATATCTTCCAGTTTCCTTTTTGATGTAAAGAGTAACTTGGCTAGCATAAAATTAATCCGTGAAATACTGGTTTTGAAGTTGAAGGATTTTTTTTTTGCATATAATTACATTCTGGTATCTATTTTTACAAAGGAAAAGCCTGAGGCTAACATTGTTTTATTTTTTTTCCTTCTAGGATGCTTCTTGGATTGCTTATTTATCCTTGAAATTTAAGTGTTTTTTAAAATTTTATTGCAGTAACATTGGATTATAACATTATACAGCTTTCAGATGTACATCATAATACATTTCGAATTCTGTGTAGATTACATCATGTTCACCACCCAAAAACTAATTATAATCCATCACCACACATGTGAGCCTAATCACCCCTTTTACCCTCCCCCTCTTCCCTTATGGTAACCACTAATCCAAACTCCGTTGCTATGTGTGTGTTTGTCATTGTTTCTATCTTCTACTTATGAATGAGATCATATGGTTTTTGATTTTCTCCCTCTGACTTATTTCACTTAGAATAATACTCTCAAGGTCCATCCATGTTGTCACAAATGGCTGGATTTCATAATTTCTTATGGCTGAGTAGTATTCCATTGTGTATAAATACCACATCTTCTTTATCCATTCGTCCCTTGATGGGCATCTAGGTTGCTTCCAAGTCTTGGCTATTGTGAACAATGCTGCAATGAACACAGGGGTGCAAATATCTTTATGCCTTTGTGTTTTCAAGTTCTTTGGATAAATACCCATCAGTGGAATAGCTGGATCATATGGTAGATCTATTCTTAATTTTCTGAGGATACTCCATACTGCTTTCCATAGTGGCTGCACCAGTTTACACTCCCACCAGCAGTGTTCAAGGGTTCCCTTCTCTCCACATCCTCTCCAACACTTGTTGTTTCCTGTCTTGTTGATTATAGCCATTCTGATCGGAGTGAGGTGATATCTCATTGTAGTTTTGATTTGCATTTCCCTGATAGTTAATGATGTTGAGCATCTTTTCATCTGCCTGTTGGCCATCTGTATATCTTCTTTGGAGAAATCTCTGTTCAGATTTTTTGCCCATTTTTTATTTGGATTGTTGTTTTTTTTGTTGTTGAGATGTATGAGTTCTTTATATATTTTGGATATTAACCCCTTATCTGATATATCGTTTGAAAATATCTTCTCCCAATTGTTGGGTTGTCTTTTCATTTTGTTGATGGTTTCCTGTGCTGTGCAGAAACTTTTTAGTTTGATGTAGTCCCATTTGTTCATTTTTTCTTTTGTTTTCCTTGCCCGGTCAGACATGGTACTTGAGAATATGTTGCTAAGACTGATGTCAAAGAGCCTATTGCTTATGCTGTCTTCTAGAAGTTTCATAGTTTTGGGTCTTACATTCAAGTCTTTAATCCATTTTGAGTTCATTTTTGTGCATGGTGTAAGGTAATGGTCTGCTTTCATTCTTTTTCATGTGGCTTTCCAGTTGGCCCAACACCATTTATTGAAGAGATTCTCCTTTCTCCTTTTATTGAGATATTTCTTGTTGTTGACTTCTGTTTTTAAATTTAGGCAAAAACAGTTTTGCCTAGGGAAAACTTCAGATTTTTAAAATTCTGTTCTTATCTGGAATGTTTCTATCTGTATCTTTGAGCAGCACTGTTATATATTTTTATATTACTGAACACTTTTATGTATATAGATGTGTAATGTACGTTATTTTTTTGCACGTGTTGGAAACTGCTGCTTTCCATTTTTTTAATATTATGAAATGAATTTATTTCATGGAGAGATGATCTTCCTTTAAGTTTCTTTATTTTCCTGTGTTTATTTTTTATTTTGCAAATGCTTTTCTATCTGGTTACTATGACTCATAAGGAAAATATTTCAAAGAATGGTGATATTAAATTGACAATTTGTATGTTAGCTAAACACTTTTTTGTGTGAACACTACTTTAGACAGTTCAGACAGCTATTTAAAGCAACTTTGATTTTAGTTCTATTGGCTAACATATTAAAGACATATGGGTAGAAGAAGATTAAAGTTACTGTTCTTTATTCAAATGAAACCTGAAGAACAAAGACACTGTTTGAGGTTCCTTCTCATTGCTTATTTGTATCATAAATTAATGGCTAAAATACCAAAACAAAAAAACCTGGGGTGGATGATTACAAATTACACTTCCTTCATCAGATCATAGGTACATCAGAGAAAAATCTTATGTCAAGACTTAATTGTCCGTGATTATATCTTCTTCTTTGCCATATTCCTTCTTACGCAGACTTACTGAATTAAACCCATCATTATATTTCTATTGTGTCTTCACTTGTGGAATTTTCAAGAAGGGCAAACCAGATAAAATACCTTTATTGCTATTATTCTCCTTTTTCCCATGGTTTAAATTCTACTGGATTTCATAAAATCTCCTCTTGGCTTCAGAAGTTGAACTAATAGACTTTCTGAGCTGAAAACAGTCTCTGACCCTCTTAACGATTCCTCCAATGAATCTGTGGCTTCTTATTCTCCACGCCGATCTTTGTCTCTGTCGGAGTCACTGCATTATTTCTTTACTTATTAGGGTCCTCCAAAAATCTCATGGCAGGAAAGTAAATAACTGAAACAGGGATGCTCAAGTGTGAAATTTAAAACAGGTTCTAGAGAGGAAAGCAGGTGTTGGATGCCATGTTGTAATCCTCTCTCTCTTTCACTGTGAGCTCTGTTTCTGTGAACTGCCTTTCACATCCCCATTGTTTATCCAAAGAACTTCCCTTGCCAGAATCCTGTAAGTTCCCTCTTTCTGATTGTAACTGAATGGACTTATTTGGACTTTGGTAATATCTCATGTTTCCATCAGAATCTTACTTTATATTAAGGTGTGTTTTCATGCATCAACTAGTAGCTCTGCCAGTGGCAATGCCACTTTAACTTCTCCCAAAAGGACTTGTCTTACCTGCTGCTCTTATGTCTAGTACTTTAAGAACTACATTCTATCTATAGTCTTTTAGGGATTTATTTTTTGAAGACCTGGTAATGATTTATTACGATGGGTTCATTGATCTATTTATGGCAATAACGTCATTTGGAAAGTGGGTTACAGCACAAAAAATAGAAGGTGAGCAGCCATTCTGTGAAGAAAAACAAAGGAATCTGACTTTCTGGACTTAATCCTTCTTTATGTCACATATCTAGCAATCTGATCATGACTCTTTCTAGATAGAAACATAATTACCCAACCTAAAATCTAAAACATGATTTCATAAAAAAGAGTGGGAAAAAAATCTTGCTTTTCACTAATCTACCTCTTCCTTAGAAGCTCTTAGTTGCTTTTAATTTCTTTTCCCATCTCATTTAATGTATTTTTTAAAATCTTTGTAAAGTAAGACTATGCAACATGATATTGTGGAAAGGCTAACCAACCAAAAGTCAGAGTTCTGAGTTTAATTCTCAGCTCTGCAACGAAATAAAATAACCGTGTGGCTGCATTTCCTAATCTCTCTGGTCCTTGGTTTCCCTCATGTGTAAAATAAAGAGGTTAAATTCTGAGACATCATCTAGATTCATTCTTCAAGTTCTTTTTTATTGGGATATACTTGACATATAACATCATATTAGTTTCAGGTGTATAACATAGTGACTTGGTGTTTGTATATATTGCAAAATGATCACCATAATAGGTCTAGTTAACATCCATCATCACGCTTAGTTACAAATTTATTTTTCTTGTGATGAGAACTTTTAAGATCTATTCTCTTAGCAACTCTCAAATATGCAATATAGTATTATTAACTATAGTCACCATTTTCCCCTCTCCCTTAGAACATGAAAGTTCATCTGAAATAAATTATAGTAGTTGTCAGTAGTTAGTTAGTAAAGAAAATAATCCTGATTACTGACCAGAATTCTCTAAAATAATTCAACTTATATCTTTAGAAGCATAATTTCTATTTTACCATATTAAAGGAAATAAACAACTATGAGAAAAACAACTATAAGTATTTTAACCATATACATGGCATGGAATAAGATGAAAAAATACAATGAAAAATTTAAATTATATTATCATGGTGGAGTTAAGATCAGTGCAAGTCTCATATTATTTTATAGCAGTCTTCCAAACATGAGAAATTCAATTGGTCTTTCTGAGATGTCAACACAATTAAAAATGTATGATTATGGGTGACGGACAGACCATTTCACTACTAGATTAGAATGGGTTTTCTGAAAGTCTTGACTATCTCAGATTTTCTTCCTGTTTCAGGTGTGGAAAAGATCGTCATTTTCACCATTGGAGAATTCATCTCTTCCTCGTGAAACATGGTATTGATGAAGGTGGGTGAGTTACCTTTTAGTCATTTCTTTTTTTCTTTTTAATGAGTGTTCAGATATATCAAAGAGAAGTCTTTTTTCTTTTTCCATTGGCCAGCTTCCAATTTTGTTCAAGTCATCTTCTGTTTATCCCATTTTCACAAAGCACATGTTGACCCGGGGAAAAAACTAATTTTGTCATTTCCTTACTCCTCTGAAACAACAGATACAAATTATTTATTTGCTTAAATACATCACCATTTTCTGGGAACATGACCAAAGAAAGATGAAAGTATGGCTCTAGCAATTTAAACAAAATAACGAGATCAAACTCTCTTGGCTAAAAGGTACTTAGAAGCACTATTATGTTCATTCTCTACCAGTAATGGTATCTCTTGCTGGAAATCACATGCTGACCTGACTCTGTAGTCATTATTAAGGAATGCTCTCTATTAAAAAATTCTTTAAAACTAGAATGCTATGCTTTTTGACCAGAAAAAAAAAACCAACCCTGAAGAGTTCTAAATTAAAAAAAAAAAAAATCTTCTGAATCTCCAGACACTTGGCTGACCCAATTTCCATGATGCTGTAACAGAAGATATAAACTTTCTAAGTTAACAGCTTGATATTTGTCATTTCATTGATTTACAATATCTCAGTGAGTGGCACAACATTTGACAGATGGGCTTTTAAGATTTTGCTGATTTTTAACCTGTTAGCTATTAATTTATGTTCTTTCACATCTACTGTATTAGTCCTTTCATTAGAAACTACAATGCTAAATTGTATTATGGGGCCATGTTCAAAATTAATAGAAACTCTGTGCCTAAATTATAAATATGTTCGTTCTTTCTTTGTAGGAAATATATTCAAGTAATATGAGATCAAAACGGTCAAGGTACTAAGTTAGAATTGAGGATTCAGATCTCTGTTTCTAATGCTGACTCATTGTAAGATGTGAGAAAAGTCTTTTCCTGATCTGTTGTGAGTAATTATAGTAATGAGGCACCTTGAAAATGTAAGCTGTTAATTAATAAGGCTGTGTCTAATTGTGGCTGCTTTATACGAGTGCCTGGCATTTTGAACAGTGATCAGATATTAATGTACTCTCACATATATGGAGTTTTAACCACCATTTCCCTGTAATTTATTCTCAATCCACCCTTTCTTTTTAGCTTTCTCTATATCTAGAGTCAATCAAGTGTCTTGTATCTCTTGCAGTAATTACTTTCCCTTTAATGCTCTTACCCTTAGGAAAGATACAGTTTATTTTCTCCCCCAACTCAGTTTAACTTATGTCGCTGTCTTTTATTAACCACGTTTCATCTTTGCCTGTTCCCCAAATGAGATGTCACAATTGTTCTTTGAGTGTGTCTATACTTACTTTGAAACTTTTTTCAACATGATAAATTAAGTCTAATATTTCAATCACAGCCATAACTGGATCTCATTCCCTGACTGAAAAGGAGAAGAGTTTGATAGGGATTTTGTAGCCAATTACAATACTCAGATATTAAACGGGCACTAATTTAAGGCCAAGTTTTATACCAATTAATGTTAAAATTGATCAAGCAGTTGGAGGTTCAAGACCATAACTCAAGCATGTCCATCTATCTTCCTTCCTGCCAAAGATCTCATGGCAATGATGGAAATTATATTTTTTAAGGAAAGAAATCAAAACTGCCTTGGAAAACACAACTTCATTTTGAGGAATTCCATGAAGATAAAAAGCAGATGGAATCGGAGTGATGAAAAAATCAGAAGTGAGAGAATCACAGCCAACAGGACCAAGGACAAGCACATTTTCCCAGAAGAGCCTGGAGAAGCTCTCGGAACAGAAGTCCCCAATAAAAACAGTGGCATGAACAAATAGGCCCGGCCAAGGACAATTCTCAGGGAAATCACTTAGCAATAGCTTTGGAAACAGCCGTTCCTCTTGCATGTTCAAAGAGGCTCCCATTCATGACTTTGCTGCCTTCTCTAAAGATGTGACACCTCCCAATTTGCCTGGCATTAACTCCTAATGTGGCGAGCCGAGAGAGAAGCATGGTAGAGCTCCCCATAGCTTCAGAACCTCACCAACAGACACACATGAACACACACCTCCATACTACTACACACACACACACACACACAAAGCCAGTATACTGAAACTGAGCTGTTGATGAATTTTGAACTGCTGTTCCCTCAGTTGTGGAAATTCTCCACCTGACTGCTTGTTCATGGTCCCCATTTCCCATTGGCAAGTCTGCTTTGGGACACACACTACCCATTTCCAAGCCTTGGGACATGTAACCAAGCTTTATTTTAAAGACTAGTCTTGGTGTGGGAGGGGGCAACTTATGTAAATGCAAAGGAAGCTCTTGCCAATTGTTTAACTCAATCAATTAGAACTTCACTCATAAATGCACAAACATTAGGAGCACTACTCTTTTAAGGAAAACAAATAGCATAAAGAGAAGCACAAAGATGAAAACATAACAAATGATCTCAGAAGAAACAGAGATAATTCCAAACACAAAGTTTAAAAAAAATGCTAACTGTTAATCCCACAGAGATTTCAGAAGATACCACTTCCAAAAAAGAATGGGAAAACAGAATGGGAAATACTTTTGGGAATTAAACAATACGAGTGCCAAAGTACAAAATTTAGTGGACAGAATGATTAACGCAATGAGCATGGCTGAAAGCAAAATAGGTTATATGGAAGATAAAGTTAACAAACTCTCCCAGAATGTAGGATAAAATTTAGAGATGAAAAATGTAAAAGTAAGTTGAACAAGTCTTACTGTAAGTTCTATAAGAAGAAGAAATAATTATAAAAGTTAACAAGAGAAATTTCCCCCCAATAGTAGAAAGTTCAGGTCTCAGGAGACCGTGAGCGTGAACTGAATACTAAGACGAACTAATGGAAAAAGGAAAATAAAGTGTAGAAATATCTTGTTTCAATTTCAAAATTCCAAGAGAAAAGAAAAATTCTTAGAAGCTTCTGGAGACATGAAGATAATTCCTTTACAACAGGAAAGAGAGCAGCAGTCTTAGCAACCCTGGATCCTAAAAGGCAATGACGCAATGACTTAAAAATTATAGCAAAGATGACAGTCAACTTGTAATTCTCAGTAATAATTCAACCTGTCTACTAAATATTATATAAAAATTTACATTTTGAGCATGTAGGAACCAAAAACATTATACATAGCACGCTATATAAAAAATTTACCCAGTATGTCCTCAGGATAAAAGAAAAAGGAAAGATGATGAATTGACATACAAGAGAGCGTAACAGTGCAACATGACTGGAAGAAATTTAAGGGGAGTTCGGAGTCTTGTTACTGTAGACAAAGCAAAAATTAAAGGTACGAATATTTTATTTAAAGCTACCCCAATAATAACCAGTAGAACTAAAAAGAACTAATCTTACTCTTGGAAGCGATTCCAGGGATGGGAATTTTGAGAGATTTTAATTTTTCTGCTTTCCAGTATTTCTTGAAATGTATTTTACTATGTAAGTGCATGATTTTACAATGATAACAATGATAAAAATAACTAGTTTTGAATAGAAAAAGTTCTATGCTCTTTGATGTAGGGTCAAAGAAAGCACACAACAATTTTAAGAGTTCTCTCTTTTTAAAATTTTATAGATGTTTCAGATTTTTTTTTAAACAATTGAACAATTGAAAGGGATCAAGGCAAATAGTAAGAGGATGCATTATTAGGGAGTGGGAATGGATGAAGGCAAAGAGGGCTGGAGATTGACACAATTACTCTAAGTTTGGAGAAGTTAGAAGGAAAATGGTTTATGACCAGACATCCAGCCACTGCACCGAGAAAAACATAACAGGCAGAGTGGGCTTCATGTCCAGTGACCAGTGCAGTTGCTCAGGACCCCATGTTCAGGAGCATCCCTCGCTTGGGGTTTAATGCTCTGTGGTTGCAGTCTTGAAATTTGTAATAATTTTGTCTTTGACTTTTTATTCTTTAAGTGAATTTCAATGCAACGTTAGAGCATGTGCTGGGGGCTCTGAGCCTTGGAGCCTCGGAGACTTGGCTCAGGCGTGGTCCCCACTTCTACCTCCCTACCTCCCCAGAATTGGTTCTCTGCCTCTTGGTGCCCACCAGTTGCTGGTCTGGATTCTTCTTGGCCTCTCCATTCGTGCATCACCATGACTACCATCCCCTGGGTCATGTTGGCAGGACATGTCTGCATTCTGCCACTGCCCTCTGCTTCTGGGGGAGCTTGGACATTAGCACAAGGAAGGGAAGGGTTAGGCAAATGCCTCCTGGTGTCTCAGTGTGGAATAAAGCTGTGACCATCTCCTACCCAGCCTGGCAGTGCCAGGGTGCATTCTGCAGTCAACTTGGCAGGGGGCCTGCAATAAACTGAATGTTTATCTCTCAAAATTCATATGTTGGAACCCTAATGTGATGGTATTTGGAGGTAGGGTCTTTGGGAGGTAATAAGGTCATGAAGGTAGAGTCCTCATGAATGGGATTAGTACCCTTATGAAGAGACCAGGGAGCTACCTAGTTCTCTTTCTACCACATGAGGCTGCAGCAAAAAGACAGGAAGAAGGCCCTCACCAAGAACCAGACCAAGCTGACACCAGACTTCTAGCCTCCAGAACTGTGTGAAATAAATATTTGTTGCTTAAGCCACTTAGTCTATGGTAATTTGTTATAGCAGCCTGAACTGACCTAGACAGACGCTTTCCCATTCCCCATCCAAGTACCAAGTGCAACACAGCGTAGACATTGCAATACACTGGGGTACAACTATCTGTTGTGGGGTGGGGCTGCAGGCCCATGGGAAGGAAAGATTGACTTCCTTGCTCCCAGCCAGCACCACACATTTTCATTCTGCATTAGGTCCTGCAAATTATGTAGCCATTCTAGAAGTCAACTTCCTGTAAAACCATGGCCAAGACCTCCTTGGGTGCTATCCTGCTGTTTCTGTTGGAGTCATGATACTGTCTCCATATTGCCAGGAGATGATGGAATGTCAGGAATTCTTGCTGATCCTCATGCTCATACCCCAGGCACAACCACAGCCACTTCCTAAGATTAACGCCTTCTTCTCATTATCAGAAATATTTTCTTGTTTTAGAATAGTGACTATGCTAGAGCATGCTTCAAAAAGTCTCCCACTTACCTTTGTTGCCAGGCCCAATTCCACACCCAGTGGATTCTTTCCTACCTAACTCATCTCTTTTGACATTTTTATTTCCACGCGGTTTGCCCTTTGCTACAGGTGGCCCTCATTTGTACTTTTCTGTGATCCAGTTTCATTATTTTATTCTTCATACTCGCATAGTCTCTTCTTCCTTGTTCCTAATCCAGTGGTAAGATTTATCTCCTACAAGACCTAAAACTAGGTGCAAGTTTGCATTCTTACTAGTATTTATTCTTTCCCAAGCCATTTTTCATCTTGGAAATGGCATTTTTCAATGTGTCGTTATTTGTTCTTTGAGCTTATGTTGGATGCTTTGTCTAAATCAAAATATGGGTCCCCTGAAATTTGGGAGTACCTCTACACTTTTAATTAACTCTATGCCTGCTGATCTTCAGTTAGGTTCCATTTGAAATAATTTCTGAGTACCTACAGTCTATCAGGCCCGTACTGAGGGCTGGCAACTTACTCATAAACCTCTCTCCTTAGAATTTTTCAGGAGGACTGCTTCTATTTAAAACAGAAGGAAAATATATAAACTACAAATAATTTTCATCCAGTTTATATTTCATTTTGATGTTCAGTTGACTGCTAGGCATATTTCTTATGAAATTAATATCCATGTTTCAAACAATGCCATTAATATTTCTTTTTCTTCCACACTTTCTCACCCAGCCACTAGAATGGCCCAGATCTTCTCTAGACACTACAATGGCAAATAAAGATAGAAACAGCGATGAAGGTGAGGTGGGAAGAAGAAAGTGTAGAAACCTGTGCCAGGTCACCCTGGCCTCCTAAGACAGAGTTTGGAGGACACTTTGACAAACTGGAAAGTGTGTCTGACTTTCATACTCTTCAATAAATGTTGGTTGATAGCAGACAATGCTATAAATAGATTCATGGTAAAGGCAGAAAGGAAGAAATAAAAATGTAATTTTGCTGTATCTTCTAAACGCTTTACATATATTATTTTATCTTCAAAATCTCTCTGCGAGGTGGGTATTATTTTCCCATTTGTACATAAGGGAACAGAGGCTCAAAAATGTTAATTTTCCATGGTCCGACAATTGAAGAGTGATAGAGCTCCATTTCATACATAAGTCTGTCTGGTTTTGTGATACTTCACTGCACGACTCTGAGAATTTTATTCTTCCTATTTATATTTGCTTCATTTTCCTTATAAACTCAGTGGACTAATATTCAACTTTAATTTTAACAAGACAGCCTGCTGCCTGACCTGTAAAGACCTCACCTTTTCTCTTAGGAGCCATCTTAATTTAAAGAGCTGCCAGTCTAGGAAGGGTCAGTAATCTCCTTCTTGTTGAATTATCATGCCTCATACACTTTGTTTTATGGCTTCAGATTAGAACTAAAGTCCTCCCTTGTTATTCATTGCCTTGTTTCAATAAGGACAGAACTGGTTAATGTTTTACTAGGAAGATCCCCAGTGGTCACATTTTGGCATGTGAGAAAAATTGGATTTATTTATTAATATGTAACCAGCTCTGTGGGAGATATCTTCCTCCACTCCCCTTGCTTCCTTGTTAGTTAGCTGATTTGGGAGGAAAGTGAATAATGAGAAAGGAGACACAATTTTTGAGTTTTTGATCCTTCAAAGAGAAGAGTCATTCCTGGGGCCCACTTTTACAATTCTCCCCCTCATAACCCCAGTTTTTAAACTCCTAAAGCAGAAGTTCATGGATAAAAGCTAAGCCAAAATCAAGGTGAGAGATGAAATTGTGAGCAACGTCAACCTCTAGGACATTCATTCCTTGCAGTCTTCCACTGACCATGTAACCACGGGCCCTCTAGGACCAGTTCAACTGACTTCATCTTATTAACAGAGTAATGAAGAGTGATTTTCCAGGAACTGAGAAATGACTGCTTGTCCAATTCAGGCTGGTTGAGACCACCAACCCATCAACTGGGCCTACGTAAATGCCTGATAAGTGACACTTTCGATGTGAAAAGGCTGAAAACTTCACCCTCAGAGGGTGCTAACACCACTATTTTGTTAACATGTATCCTCTGAAGAGCCGTGAAGCTTGACTACGCTTGCACAGATCGTCAATTAACCTCTTCTCCGTACCTCCAATCATCTATCTCCACACTTCAGACTGCCCTGCCCTTCATCCCATAAATTTTGCCCCAAGCCCTTGATCGAGGAGACAGATCTGAGAGCATATTTATCCTGTCTCTTTGCAAATCCATCTTACAAATAAAGCTACTTTTTTTTTCCCCCAAAGGCTGATGACGTAATAATTGACTCTTCACGCATATGGGGTGGCACAAGCCCTTGCTTGTTAATAACCTCATGAATTAATAAACTACATGGCCCTACGTGGAGGGGAGATTCAGAAGTAGCAACATGAGCATAACAATGACCTAACATCGCCAGCTACAACTGTACAGACAGTATTTGGGGCATGGTACTTTAAAATCCTCTGTCCCACGACTTTTTGTTTCCACTCATTTTCTTCTCCTAGCTTTAAAATTTTACTGGAAACATTTATGTGATGTTTATTATATAAAAAATTTTAATTCCATGAACAAAAGGCATTGAAAGCAAGAAAATAATCACGATAAAGTCCTTTGCTTTTCTTTTGTGTCTTTAGACTCATGCTGCATCCCTGTAGTATAATCACTGTTTCATTTAGAAAATTTTAACTAAAGAAAATGATGGAAAGAGAGCCATTTCTGAATTCAAGTTTACCCTTTCAGTTTTAGAATAACTAAAATAGTACCTGGATAGTTTCCTTTTTTCTGTACCTTCCCTGGATCGCTCCCAGAATTAGTTTAGGGCTGCCATGATAAGGTACCACAGACCGGGTGGCTTAAGCAAAAGAAATTTATTTTTCTCACAATCTGGAGGCTAGAAATCCAAGATCAAGGTGTCACTTGGGTTGGTTTCTTCTGAGGCATCTCTCCTTGGTTTGTAGATGGCCAGTCTTCTCCCTGTGTCTTCATGTGGTCTTTCCTTTGTGTGTGTCTGTGTCCTAATCTCCTCTGCTTATAAGGGTATCAATCATTGGATGAGGGCCCAGCCATATCACCTCATTTCACCTCAGTTATCTGTTTAAAGAGCCCGTCTCCAAAAACAGTCATCTTCTGAGGTACTGGGGTGTAGGGGAGAAAAAGTAATTTTCCTTTTACCCTTCTAGGTTATTGGCTGAAGAGCCCCTATAATAAAAGACAGATTAACAGGAGAAAAACAAACAGGAGTTTGATAACATGTATACCTCCTGTAAACATGAGAGATACCAAGGAAAACTGAGTAACTCCCCTAAACGTCCCAAGCCACCATCTTAAATACCATCTCCAACGAAAGTGAAAAGAAGATGTTGAGGGGAGGGAGGCCAGCTATAGGAGGTTACCAGGAAAAGCACAACAAACAAATAACAAAGATACGGTTATTATGCAGATTTAAGTCCATGCCTTCTCCATTGGTAAGAGTTTCTAGAGATTTAGTCATCCTTCTCTTCCTGGTACAGAGAGGGAGACACTCTTACAAATGGAGATTTCCTTTATAAGGATAAATTTCTCTTACAAAAGGGTAACTTCTAGTCAGTTTTCAGAGCTTCTCTTGTATCTGCTGTTTCTTAAAAATAATCAGCTCCATATAATCAGTATGCCAAAGAGATGTATTTTGGGGTGGCAAAGTCTGCTTTCCTTTAGAGGGTTAGAACTTCGGCATACGAATTTCAGGGGGACATAATTCAGCTTATAATACCCCCTAAAATCTATTCATAAGCCAGCAACCAGAGTGATCCTTGCTGAACACAAGTCAGATTAGGTCCCTTCTCAGCTCATAGCTGCCTTCTTGCACATTCCCATTCAGTGCCTGGCATAGAGGAAGCACTCACTTCATATTTCTTGAATGATTCGAAGTTTTAAAACTTCAAATTGGTGCAACACCTGTTCAATAAAATGTAGCCCTGTCGTCCTTTTTCAGATAATGCGTGTAATGACCACGTGTTTTGGTGTTCCAAGCTCTTGGTTTACCTTGGTGCGGGTGTATTCTGTATGTTTAATTCATCCTAAAGAGAATTTGAAAGGCAAGAAAGGTCAAAGATCAAAGAACTCACAACGGTGTCCGTTAGTCCTGTATATGTTATCCTACATATTGCGGGCAGCATATTTCTCAAAACCACATGTAATTGATGCAACATTCGATTCTAAATACCCATGAAAAGTAGATCAGGCTTTCTATTTGATGTAATTCTCTTGATAGAGGAAGTGTGCATCAAACTTTATATTCATAAAGTATAACTTAGTGCTTTTAACAGCAGGCTCGGTAATTAGTTGGGCAATTAAGGAATCGTAAGTCATAATTTTAACTCAGATAGACATCCTCTCTAACACCTTGGGAAGTCCATTTACCATTACTTCCTCTACTTTCCCATCTATAAAATAAGTCTAAAAATAGATTCTCCATAAACTTGCTGACGAACTAAAGAAAGACAGATTTAGAAATGGAAGAGACCTTGCAAGGTTATCTAGTTAAGTCCCCAGCTTTCAGGCACATTAATTTAATAAGGATATAAAGTTGCCTTCTCTATTTTATTTTTGAAAATTTAAATTCTTTTATGTGTTTTAATGCTATTTTTATGGAATTTTTCGTGAAAAACATTACAAAGTGATTTCCATGTCTTGGAAGGGTGCATCACATGGGAAGTGAAACAGTAGCTAATGTCTGCTATCGAGATGAATATATTTACCAGCTGCAAATTTGCTGCATCTTAAATTTCAAGGTCAATCATTAACATATTTAAAGAAAGATAATCTGCTTTCCTTAAAGACGTTTGTACCTGCGGGTCCTGATTCAGGAATCTGTTACCTGGACTCCTCTCCACGATCCCATTCTGGATTTGGAACTGAACTTTAATATTCCTTTCCGTTTCTGAAATCATATTCTCTTAAAAGTGCTGGCTTGTATTTCTTTTTCTTATTTTGTTGCTTTTTTCCCCTCTCTCTCTTTAATACATACCTTGTTACTAACAAAACCATCAATCAAACTCTTTATACGTTTTTACAGTTCTGCGTTTCTGTTATCCCAAAGGGATTTTATTTCTACAATATTTACTGCTGGGCCACATTTATTCTTCTTATCTTTTTGGGAAAAAAAAGCACATATCCTTTCTTTATACGTACAATTTTCTACTGCACTGTTCCCTGGGGACCCTGATGGAACTGAAGTTCATAGCACTCAAGCGATAGCACATTTTAGAGTGGTGTCACCTGGGTGGCTGACTGAAGTGCTTTCCAATTTGGGCATAAGAGGAGGAAGGCTACCAATATCATTGCCTCAGAAGGTCATATGTTAAAGGAAAAATCATTCTGACACTTGTTAAATTCTTGACTATTGCAATAGGTGTCAAGACTGTAGCAACAGGGGAGAGAGAACTGGAGCTCAACTCCAAATACAGGAATGAATGGGGATTTTTAGCCAAGACGTAGGGGTTAGGGTTGGTGGATGGAAAATTATCAAGAGAAGACATCAAGGGTAGGGGAAATTTTCTTGCTAAACTGAGCTAAAAATTCTTGCTGAAGGCAGGCCAATGTGATCTGATAGCAAGGGCGAGATGGTAGAGGATGAGGAATTTGGTCAGATATCAAGGGTCATCAGATATCAACGGGTGATGGATTCTCTCGCAACTGGCTTAACAGGATTCTTGCTAAAATTGGCTTAGGCAGGCCCAGCGAGGGCCACGGTCAAGGCCTAGTCATGAAGAGGGCTCAGAGGAGCCTGACTGATATTTGGATGAGGAGAGAGTCTCCATTAGAATGTTATGTTATGGGTTTGGATGAAAGGTGTGGGAAAAATGGGCCTGTCCTGTGCATTTCAAAGCAGCTCTTCAGATGATCTTGATGCTGATAGATGCCCTGGTTTGAGAAAAACTGACCTAAAATGTCTTCCTTAATTCCTCAGCTGGTTTCAACGATGTAAATGTTCTCTACATTGATTCTCAACCCTAGCTACACATTGGAAACATCTAGAGAGCTTTTAAAAACTACAGATGCAAGTAGAGGAATATGGGCGTGGATGTTAGCTCAGGGCCAGTCTTCCTCAGAAAAAAAGAGGAGGGTTGGCAAATGTTAGCTCAGGGCTAATCTTCCTCGAAAAAACAGAAAAAAAAAAACCCCAAAAGTAAAAAAACCCTACAGGTGCCTGGGCACCCCTCACCTCCACAGACTTAAGAATGGGCTTTAGGCAGCAGTGTTACATCTCCCAAGTAATCTGATGTGCAGCCACACTTGAGAACTGTCTAATTTAACACTACAAATTTAAGGAAAATTAATCAGCAATGCTCCTTCCTTCTTCCCAAAATTAAAATGATGTCTATACTTAAATTTGGCAAATTCTTAACATTTTCTTCTCTCAGCTAAACAACCACAATTCTCTTAAATTTTTCTCACAGGAAATATTTTTCTCATTTCTGCCATTCATCTATGGATCAATGAAAGCTTCCCCACATCCTTTTTAGTCTGGACAGCCTGTAGCAACAAAGGTCCGACATTTCTGATAGGGTAAAAATAAATATTTCCTGGTCTTTGCATGACTTATTCAAACAAATGAGTTGCTGAAGTTCAAATTACTATTTCTAAGTCATCCTTGTATCACATTGCCTTTTTTTTCTCAAAAGAAACGGTATGAGTAAGGAGTGGTGACAGTAAGGCATTTAGGAGATAAGGGCCCGCGGTAATCCGTAATTGTATATTGGGTGAGGCAGAAACTTTGTCTAGTGAATTTGTACCATGGAAAATTATGTAGTCTGCTCTGAAGAAGCTGTGCACCCTGCTGGGTGTTGCCAATGTGGTTCTGTGGTCAGAAGAACAATTCTAAGAGCTGTCCTTTTATTCTTGTTGTGAATACTTAACACCATCAGTGAGTCAATTTCTTGGGGAATTTTATGGCTTTTCACAGATCCTTTTGTTTTCCTTTTTTCTGTAAACAGTTATGAAACAAATTATTAATAAATTACATTTCCAAAGCACCATTCTTCTGCCAGAATTCCCAGGTGGCAGTACATACAGAAATAAAATCATAAATAAAATTATTTCTTATACCTCTTACCTCTGCCCATTGTCTGAAGCAATCATTGTTAATCCTAAGAATTTCACAAGTATTTTGAGTAAAGTTCTATAAAATCCTCCAGCCTTGGAGAATAGCAGGCTATTAAGATGAAATATTTGTAAGATAAAGAGCTTTAAACTTTAAAAACAATGAAGAAATGTATGAAATCTGACTTTTTGGACAGAAAGAGAAAGAAAGTGAAAACTTTTGGAAGAAAGTGAAAAAGTATTATTTTGGGGAAAAGTTGTACAAATATCATGCCATATCTTAACCAAGAAGGTTAATAACTTGATCTAAGTAACCAGTCACTTTAAAATTTAGAGTGTTTTTAAAGACTAGATTAGAATCTTAGCCAAAGAGTATGATTAACTATAAGTTTTTGGTAAAGTTTGGATAACTATGATGAAAGTGGCTAGGGTTTGTAGCTACAGCAATTATTTTTTAAATTTGTCTTAATCCTCAATGCAAAAAGCTAAGAATAGGAAATCAGTCGAAAACAAAGTACACAGCATATAGCATAAAAGTGTCGTGTGTGTGAAGGTATCATCAATATATGCAATTATTTCAAAGACAGATGCATATTATATATGGAAGAATGATAAACTTCTCATAGAATGCAATTGAACTATTAGAATTCCATAAACATAAAACGTGCTTTTTTTCCCCTAGATCTCAGTACATTTAAAATAAGCTTCATTTTCTTTTTTGCTTACACACCGACATCAGAAGCTGTCATGTCTGCATGACTAAGATTGTAAACAAGATCCTTTGTCTGAGGTCAGGCACTTTGCACAGACTCTCTAGAATCGACTCTTCTCACTGGAGATTGCCCAAAGTTTAGATATTTCCCTGATTCTGGCCACTCTGGGAATTAGGTGGTAGCTCATGGTATCTGAGACCTCTGAGGTCACTTGTTAAAGCTGACACCTTTTAAAAAGTCAATAATTAGCACCACATCTTGCCTGAAACCAATTGATGGTATGTAAGTCTGTTTGTTTTCAGAGAATCCTGCATGCTGACATGGTTCTCGAAATCAGTGGGGCAATGATGAAGTGGTTAATCATTTGTTCTTTAGCCTTACACATATCTGGACTCATCATTAATCACCAGCATCTGTGGGTGTGCTTGCATTTTTTTTTTTTGGACCGGTAAGTTATAAAAAAATATATAACTGGTGAATAATGATTAACAGAAAGTGTATGGAGAAATATCAGTGCTGTCAGTTCATTGTTTTGTGCTTAACTTTTGCCAGGATTCATTACTAGAGAAGAACATTGGAATGACTTCATGTCAACACTGTGACAAGCAGTTCAATCCCTCAGAAATATTCATAAAATACTTTGAAGCAATGAAAATTTTCACTGTGGCATGTAATGATAAATAATCTTTCTCTATTGCTCTTTGTGTGTATGCCTAGGTTCAGACTTGGCCATGTATATCCCACCAACTGAAAAGTATATATATATTTTTTTGTGAGGAAGATTCTCATTGTGCTAACATCCATTGCCAATCTTCTTTTGTTGCTTGAGGAAGATTAGCCCTGAGCTAACATCTGTGCCAGTCTTCCTCTACTTTGTACGTGGGATGCTTCCACAGAATGGCTGATGAGTGGAGCAGGTCTGCATCCGGGATGTGAACCTGTGAACCCTGGGCCACTGAAGAGGAGCTCGTGGCACTTTAACTGCTAGGTCACGGGCCAGCACCTGAAGAATATGTTATGTGTGGGTTATTTCAGGGTCCTGGTTAAGTTTCTTACTAACAGCATATTTCCACACAGTTAAGAAATTATTTAGATTCCATCTCTAAGCCTAATTGTATTCTTTCAAATTTAGATTTATCTCAGTTACATTTGAGGAAGATTCTCAGACCTGAAAGGGGTGAATTCTCCCTG
This sequence comes from Equus caballus, assembly GCF_041296265.1. Classification (NCBI taxonomy): domain Eukaryota; kingdom Metazoa; phylum Chordata; class Mammalia; order Perissodactyla; family Equidae; genus Equus; species Equus caballus. The sequence goes on from NC_091704.1 coordinate 47,896,199, forward strand.
CACATTCTGGCACCAGGCACTAAACCTTGTGGGGTTGGCTCTGGCCTTGAGGCTAGACACCACCTACAGAGCAGTCTCAGGGGCCAGCCCAGTGGCACAGCAGTTAAGTTTGCACGTTCCGCTTCTCTGCATTCCGGGATTTGCCGGTTAGGATCCCGGGTGCGGAGATGGCACCGAATGGCAAAAACCATGCTGTGGTAGGCGTCCCACATATAAAGTGGAGGAAGATGAGCACGGATGTTAGCTCAGGGCCAGGCTTCCTCAGAAAAAAGAGGAGGACTGGCGGTAGTTAGCTCAGGGCTAGTCTTCCTCAAAAAAAAAAAAAAAAAAAAAAAGAAAAAAACAGAGCAGTCTCAATAGGCACAGTTGCTCAGTCACCTTTTGATTTGGTGAATCTGAAGTTTATCCTTTTCTATGAGTTTATCATTACTTGATTGGTCTTCTCTAGGACAAATTCTTTATTAGAATGTCAGGCACATAAGCTCCTGGCAATCACTATTATGCCTCTGGTCAATTATCCAATTGCACCTCTAGCATTTGGCATTGGCCAATCAGTGGGAGAATTCATGAACAAAATTCCACATTGGTCAGATCTGGCTATCATAGGCAAAGCAATAGCTATGTGTGAGTTTGTGAGTGCACGCACATAGTCACTCAGAATCTCAGACAAGTTTCTTTTTTTTTTTTTTGAGGAACATTAGCCCTGAGCTAACTACTGCCGGTCCTCCTCTTTTTTCTGAGAAAGCCTGGCCCTGAGCTAACATCTGTGCCCATCTTCCTCTTCTTTATGTGTGGGACACCTACCACAGCATGGTGTGCCAAGCGGTGCCATGTTCACACCCCGGATCCGAACTGGCGAACCTCCAGCTGCCGAGAAGTGGAACATGCGAACTTAACTGCTGCGCCACTCAGCCGGCCCCTCAGACAAGTTTCTTGACAAACATATTCTTTGGTGTCCTTGTGTCATGTATTTGCTTCTTGAATCTCCAGTGCCTTATAAATTCCTTTATTTTTGAGTGCATTATGTTTACTCTCTGTTGGTTCCATCTCTGCTAAATCCCACAGTCTCATAGCGTGTTCACAAGAAATACCTACAGCATTTCTTTTTGGATAGACAAATCAGATTGCAGAAGATTGACCTGACTTTCATGATTTGAAATAGCAGTATTTCAGGCATTTGGCCCATGCTTCACCTTTTTAAACCTTGTCTGGTATGCAGGAGACACTCGATAAATATTTCTTAAATGAATGATTGAACATGGAATTAATCTTTAATGGTGCCAACCAACCTCACACCTTATCACGCACCTTCCATTTGCTGGTCAAACATTTCAGAGGTTTTTTACTGTGATACAGTCTGAAACTCAAACTCCTTATCTTGTCAGTCAAGTTTCAAGATAATTTGCATCATATATATCTTCAATCTTATCTTGCAATTTGTCCTTGCAAGACAGAAAATTAAAAAATCATTAATGCTAAGGCATATAGTTATTATAGAGGAATAACGTACATATAGTGCAGTCTGTTTTTTTTAAATGATGGTTTAGGAATTCGAACATCACATATTAGATATTTGAATATTATATCTTTTCAGACTACAACATTTAATGTTGAGAACCAACTGAATGAGATTTTCTTTCTCATTGATTTTCTTATCTATTCATTTTTAGTCATATTGACCATAAAACCGTTATGAAGATGTAGTGAATGTATCTATGAATTAATATTTTTTTAGTTCAAATTTCTTTGGTGAAAACTGCTGGCTGAAATACATTTAGAATTTTTTCCCCTGTGTTTTTTTCCTATAATCTTTAATTTTTTAAAAGGAAAGAAAAAGTCAACATGAATGCAACCTTAAATAAAATATTATCATATAAAATGAATACACACTGCGAAATGTTATGATGAAATTAATTAGTAAAGAAAAGCCAAATCTAGGAAATAGGATTATATATATGTATGTATATATATAAAATTATGTTGTAAGTATATGTAAAATTATGTATGTGTGTATATAATTATATTTATAGTACATATTAAATGTGAACACTTCCCACTTATTTTTCTTAGAATATTTTCAAAGAAGAAAATTAATTATGACAATGATGAAAACAATAGGAATTTGTGCTATATAAAATATTCTTTTGCCTAGATTTTGTATATACTCAGAATAAGAAATTGCTAAAACTAATAAATAATGACAAGACTGAGAAAATACATTTGCACTCGGTATCAGCAAGACCTTTGCCTTAATTTCTCTTGCTATATATTCTGATGCTTCTTCTCAGCATCTAAACATGCTTAAACATCTTCCTCTCCGAAGATAAAATAAAAGACCAAACCAAACCAGAAGACCTGTCTCAGAATCAATTTCTCTTCTAGCTTCTGCCTTTTTAAATTTTGTCCTCAGATCCAAAATTCTCAATAGACTCGTCTACCCAAGTGGCAACATTTCAACTTTCCATTCACTCTTCAGTCCGCTCGAATCTGGCCTTTTCTCTCTTTACTTCCCCCAAATTTTTCTCTTTAAGACTACGAGTGAAATCCTTATCTCTAATGTCATTTCTGTGTACTCTGCTTCTCAGTAGCAACTGACACTCTTGACCACTCCCCTTAAATACTCACTTCCTTTGATTTCAGCTAGGTGGGTCTCCCTTTTACCTTTCAGATGACACCTTTTCTTTATAGGCTCATTTCCCTCTACCTGGCCATTAAATGTTGAGATTCCTCAAGACCCCATTCTTTGCTGCCTTCTGTTTTCTGTGTATTCTGCCTAGAGTATCTTGTTCATATCCACGGTTTAATTTGCCATCTGTATAAAGACTCCGATATTTCGATCTCAGAATTCTCTTAGCTCCAGTGTTGCACATACATATTGTGCCTACTTAAAAGTCTCTTTTTAGATGTTTCACAAGTGCCTTAAACTTAACATGTCTAAAATTGCACTTATGGCTTACTGTCCCAAATTCAATCATCCTCCTGTGTTTCCCATGACAGTGAACGCTATACCTCTGACCACGCCTCATTCAGCCTTTCTCTGTGCTGTGCTCGTTACACTGGTCTGCCTGCCCTTCTTTGAGTAAACCGAGATAATTTCTATTAGAAGACCTCAGCACTTGCTTTTCCCTCTGCCTGGAATGTCTTGCCCTTAAATCTTTCTATGGCTGTATCCTGTTCTTTATTCACTTCTCATCTCAAACATTACCTCCTTAAAGAAGCTTTCTCTTGAGCACTCTATCTAAAGCAGTGGCTCATCCACCCCTGCCGTTTTTCTTTTCTATGCTTATAAACATCTATTATGATGCTATATTTTATATATGTATTGCATTTTCCCCAAATTAGAATCTAAGCTCCTTAAGGAAAGTTACTTTATTATGTTTTCATAACTGCCAAAAATAGTCTGCCACATACTGCAAATCAATTTTACTTATGTCCCCAAATTCATTCATTTCTCTTTATCCCCATTGCCACTACCCTAGTCTGAGCTAGCATCATCTCTTGCCTACAATACTTTCCTAATGACATCCATTAGTTACTTTCCAATCTACATATTTTCCACCCTGCGACTAGAGTGGTATTTTGACAGAAACAAATCTGATAATGCGTCTTTACTTCTTAAAAACATTCAAGCATTTTCCATTGTTCTCAAGATAACAATAAAAATCCTTAACATGAGCTGTAAAGCCACACGTGATCTCCTGCATCTCTGTTGCTTTCCCCCTTGCTCTCTTTTTTCCAACTACTGTAGTGATCTGAAAGTTCCTCAAATGCACCATTTTCCTCCCCATCTTGGAATCTTTCATACGTTCCTTTGGCCCTGGAAGTTTCTTCAACTGTACCCACTCTCAGCTCTAGACTTTGCCTGGTTGATTCCTACTTGCTCTTCAGATTTCAGTCCAAAGTCTAATATGCCGTGTGTCTGGCACTGTGCTGTGTGCTAATAACAGGGATTTAAAAGACAAGATTCTACTCTCTTATCCTTTCAGTCTAGAACAGAAGCCGGATGTAAACTCTCTTGACTTTCAATACTGACCCTTGCTAACCATATTAACCCTTTCACAATTTGTAAATATACATGTATCTGCATTTATGGGATTGGTGTTTATCTCCCTCCCTAAGCTTCTTGATTTGCAGCATCTACTTGTAGAATAAATGAATGCATGACACTCATTCAGTAAACACTTCTTGAACACTAACTATGGTACTTACTGGAACTCAAACTTGACTTTAATAATTAATACGATAATATATTTTGTATCTGTCAATATCTACAATGAAGACAATTCCATGGTTGAAATTTGAAGTGTCTGTTATTACATACTCAGCTTTACAGCCTGTAACATTATTTTTCTTTCTCCTGTATCATCTAAGTTTCATTTCTGTGCATTTCTCTAATTATGTCTAATAGGAATCTTGTGCATGCTCTTGTTCACAATATCCTTTGATGAAATTGCAACTTTGGTCAAATATAATCCTGATTGAATGGGTTCAATGGTCTTTACTACAAGCATTTAAGTTAATCTGTTGGCAACATGGAGAGAACACATTTCTTTCTATTTGGCAGGATATTAACTCATTTCAGCCATGGAAGCTGTAATTTTCTGAATGGTATCTTAGTGGCCGACAAAAGTTAATGCAGGTTTCCAGTCCCTTTCTCATGCCAATGGCATAATTTACACACTGAGAATCTGGCTAGATGTATGTTGAGTTAAACCAGTGCATGATGTAAAACATGGTGAGTTCAATTCAAGTGTGTTTTAATTCTACTTTGTGAAAACTCTTCTTTTCAGCACTGGTGGGGGATAGAATAAAAAGTTATGAGAGAGTCTGGACTTTCAATAGGTTGCAATCTTATTGGGGTGATAAAACTTACACACATTTCCATGGGGACTTCATGTCATCATCCAATAGCATTATTTATTTCTGAATTCTTCCAAAAACTGGTTCCCTATTCCAAATCCCCTCTCTGTAAGAAACCCACCCACTATTCGTGTGGTTACACAATTTTGAAATCTCGGAATTCTACCAGGCTAATCCCTTTTCTATTGTCCCTTGGGTCTTTTAGGCTGTCATGTGGTATTTCTCCCTCCCCAAAACTTACTCTCTTTTTTAACCCCATCATTTGCATTCCAGTGACATACTTTACCTTCATCTTCTTACCAATGAAGATCTAAGTTTCTAAACTATTTTACAGAGCTAGGCCAGTGAGATGTCATTCACACGGGAAAAAAAATGTGAATGGCACCCCATGGGCTGTGCCAGGAGGTGACTCTCCTATAGAGGATCATCTAACCAACCATTGTTAAGTTGGTTTTCAAGTGTTTGAATCCCTCAAATGAAAAAGAATTCACTATTTAATCAATTTTAAGGTTGGATATTTCCAATCGTAGTAATTTCTTCCTAAAGTATACTGAAATCTATCTTTTATTTTTGGTTCTTACTACTATTTAATAATCTAAATATTTGGAGAAATCATGCCCTCCAAGTGCCCTCTAAGATCTGAACACCATCAGATATGTTCATCTTTTCTCTAATTATTTCTCACATAAGTTGTCTAGACTCTAGACCCTCCTAAAAGGCCTCTCAGGCTGAGACAGAGCTGGAATACACTTCTATAGCTTTTAATCTAATAGATTTTTAACAAAAACCTTCTGTTTTCTCATAACTGGATCTAGTTTTTTCCCAAGGGACTACTAAATTCAGTTGAATGTGGTATTGTAAAGATACTATATTTCAAGATATATATTTCTAAATGTGATAAAGGGGAAAAAGTACATTCTGGGCAGAAAGGTTCTTTAACAAAGAGCCTAAACCCAACAGATTGTACGTATCATGGGCATTCCTTAAAACAATTAGTTGACAAAGTTTCTGTTTTAGTTGCTATACAAGGCTAAAGAAACCAATGCTCTACATTTGATAAATTTTAATAGACTTAAAATTAGGAGAGGCATTTGAGCCTCTCTACTAAAGTGAAATCTGAAAAAGTAACTTTACTGTTATCTCTAACATGAAACTTTATTATGATTTCTAGGTGCAAAATATACTTGAAAAGACAAATTGGACTTTGAATAAATTGTTAATATAGCAAATATTCCATGTCTTGGAAATTAGGACACTTTATGCAGGATAACTTCAAGAAAATCAATAAAATATTTCTGCAAATTTCCTCTTTATTAAAAGATTGCTCATTTTCCACCAAAATAGACATTAAAGTGTAAGTTTTTGTCCCCAATATGCTCTTAGGAATTAAGAGTAATATCTCAATGCCTTTTACATTAGAATATGATAAAAAATATACAAATAACTATTTAAGATACAATTTATGAGAGCTAGTTAAAATAGAGTGTGTACTTTGTAAAAGCAGCCTGTCTGATCTTTTGACCACCTGCCTTGCAATTATAGCTGTTAATATACTTTCTATAATCCAGAAGCAAAAGGAAGAAATCATGGCTACAGAATATGTAATTGAAGGAGGGGAGCCCGCTTCCCATTCTCTATCATTGCAGTAGATGGTAATACTACTTCATGGACAGGAAAGTGTAAAGGAAACAGAGTCTCCTTATTTTCTCATGTCTGTCCCAGAAAGCAGTGACCATTTGCTAAACTTAGGTAGAGTAGCCCAGGGAGTGTCACATAAGGTTATCTCTAGATAGACCATAGAGTTATTTTTGCCAGTCCCCCTAGGATAAACTATTGCCCTAACTTCTTTGTACATCTTTGTATCAGGTGTATTAAAGCTTTTTTATTTTAGTGCTCACACTTTTGGATGCACTGGATTGTTTGAATTCTTTCCTTACCACTCTAGTTCCATTTATATTCGAACATCGCCGGTGATGTCCTGATTGCCAAATGCCGTGGGTGTATTTCTGTCATCCTGTTCTTGGAACTTGGGCTGCATTTGATGCTTCTGTGACATCCTGCTCTCACAGGCTTCTCATAATGAACCTGTCTACTCCCCTCATGAGTTCCTCTCTCCCTAGTCATCCCTCAAATGCATCTCTCATGGTAGCAGATCCTGCTGATTACTTACTCAATAGCCATTCTTCCCTTTTTCTTTATCAATGGAATTGTGATTTTAATGGGGCCAAACCATGCTACAGGTAACGTAATCATTTCTCAAGACTCTTTCCAGAAAAATTATGGGCAATGAAACGGAATCAAAAAGTCTAGAAGAGGGGCCGGCCCCATGGCCCAGTGGTTAAGTTTGCCGGCTCTGCTTCGGCAGCCCAGGGTTTCACCAGTTTGAATCCTGGGTGCGGATATGGCACCGCTCATCAAGCCACGCTGAGGTGGCGTCCTACATGCCACAACTAGAAGGACCCACAACTGAAAATGCACAACCATGTACTGGGGGGCTTTGGGAGAAAAAGGAAAAATAAAAACAAAAGTCTAGAAGGTGGGCTTCTGGGAAAACTATTGTCTTCGTCGCCCATGCTCTTGGTCACTTACCTGGTTACTGGGCTACTGCCACTTAATTTTTAGAGACAAAGTTCTGCTCTGACTACTACAGAAGCTTCAGCCACTTAATTGCTGTGTTACCTTGGAAAAGTTACTAAACCCTTTATTTTTCTCATTAGTAAAATGGGAATACGTAATGGAGCCGACTTTGTGGGGTTGTTGTGAGATCAAAATGAGTCAGCACAATTAAAGTATGTAGAACATAGTAAATAAGCACAAAATGTGTTAGTACATAATCAGTATATATTAGTTATTATTATTATTAAAATAACTTCTCTAGTCCTTCTTTAATAAATCTGAATTAGATATATCTGCACTGTGTTCCCACAATACGATGAGTATATTTCTATGTTATGACTTATTATTGACAAGCAGTCCAGCGTTATGGAGCCAGAGTACATGACTTTGAATTTTAGTTCTGCTGCTTACTAGCTGGATGGCCCTGGGCATGTTAACAACCACTCTGTGCCTTATTTTTCTCATCAGTAAAATAGCAATAATGCAGTATTTATTTCATAGGGTTGTTGTGAAGAATAAATGAGTTAATATGTGTTAAGCTCTTTCGACAGTGCCTAGTGCATAGCAAATGCTTTAGAAGTCTTTGCTATGCTAATTACATATTTATGGATGTTTTTAACCACTAGAAAGTGAGCTTTCTTTTCTTCTCCTCCAGGTTTATTGAGATATAATTGACATACATCATTGTGTAAATTTAAGGTGTACAACATAATGATCTGACATATGTATGTATTGTGAAATAATTACCACAATAAAGTTAATTAACATGTCTATCACCTCACATAGCTACAATTCGTGTGTGTGTGTGTATGTGTGTAGTGAGATCTACTCTCTGAGCAACTTTCAAATATACAATACAGTATTAATTATGATCACTAAGTTTCAAGTTATATCCTCAGTCCTTAGTCATCTTATAACTAGAAGTTTGTACCCTGTGACTACCTTCACTCATTCCCCACCCTACCCCAACCCAGCAACCGCCAACCTGCTCTCTGTTTCCATGAGTTTGATTTTTTTAGGTTCCACAGATAAGTGGTATCGTATACTATTTATCTTTCTCTGTCTGACTTATTTCACTTAGCACAATGCCCTAAAGCTTCATTCATGTTGCAAAGGGCAGGATTTCCTTCATTTTTTATGGCTGAATAATATTCTATTCTATATATCTATGTCTGTATCACATTATTTTCATTCATTCATCCATCCGTGAACATTTAGGTTGTTTCCCTCTCTCGGCTATTGTAAGCAATGCTGTAATGAACATGGGGGTGCAGATGTGTCTTTGAGACAGTGATTTCATTTCCTTTGAATTTATACCCAGAAGTGGAATTGCTGGGTCATATGGTAGTTATGTTTTTAACTTTTTGAGGAACCTCCGTAGTGGCTGTACAAATTTGCATTCCCACCAAGAGTGTATAAGCATTCTCTTTTCTCCACACTTTCCAGCACTTGTCATCTCTTGTCATTTTAACAGGTGTATTGTGGCATCTCTTTGTGGTTTTGATTTGCATTGCCTTGATGGCTAGTGATGTTGAGCTCCTTTTCATGTAGCTCTTGGCCTTTGGATATCTTCTTTGGAAATATGTCTTTTCAGGTCCTTTGCCCATTTAAAAAATCAGATTATTTGTTTTTTTGCAAATGAGTTGTATTTATTGCTATAAACTTCCCTCTTAGAACTGTTTTTGCTGCATCCCATAAATTTTGATGTCTTATTTCCATTTGTCTCAAAATACTTTTTTATTTCTTTTTCAATTTCTTCTTTGATCCATTTATTGTTCAGGAGTGTGTACTTTAATTTCCATATATTTGTCAATTTTCTGGCTTTTCTTCTGTTATTGATTTCTAGTTTCATATCATTGTGGTCAGAAAAGATACTTGATATCATTTCTACCTTCATGAATTTGTTGAGACTTGTTTTGTGTCCTAGCGTGTGATCTATACTGGTGAATATTCCTTGCGCACTAAGGAAGAATGTGTATTCAGCTGCTGTTGGATAAAATCTCCCGTATGTCTGTTAGGTCTATTTGGTCTGTAATGTTGTTCAAACTTGTTGTTTCCTTATTGATTCTGTCTGGATGATCTATCCATTGAGAGTGGGGTATTAAAGTCCCCAACTATTACTGTATTTATCCTTTTAGTTCGGTTAGCGTTTGCTTTATATATTTAGGTGCTCTGATATTGGGTGCAAAAATATTTACAATTGTTAAATCTTCTTGATGGATTGATCTGTTTATCATTATATAGTGACCTTTTTTGTCTCTCCTTTGACCATTTCTAGCTTAAAATCTGTTTTGTCTAATTGTACCTACTCCTGCTTTCTTTTGGTTACCATTTGCTTGGAATATCTTTTTCCATTCCTTCACTTTCAGTTTGTGTGTGTTCTTGAAGCTAAAGTGAGTCTCTTGTAGGCAGCATATCACTGGACCTTTTTTTTTTATCCACTCAGCCATTCTATGTCTTTTGATTGGAGAATTTAGTCCTTTTACATTTAAAGTAATTGCTGAAAGGTAAGGACTTACTATTTCCATTTTGTTGATTGTTTTCTGACTTTTGTAGATTCTTTGTCCCTTGCTTTCTCTCTTGCTGTCTTCCTTTGTGATTTGATGACTTTTTGTAGTTGTATGCTTTGACTCTTTTATCATAATCTTCTGCGTATCCATTACAGGTTTTCCTTTGTGGTTATCATGAAGCTTACAAAAAATATTTTAAATTTATGACATCTTATTTTAAGCTGATAACTTTTTAACTTCAATAGCATACAGAAACTTTATACTTTACTTCCCCCCTCACATTTTATGTTATTGATATTACAGTTTACATCTTTTTTATATTGTGTATCCAATAAATAATTATAGTTATGATTATTTTTAATATGTTTGTTTTTTAACTTTTAAACTAGCTTTGTGAGTGAATTATGCCTCACTATTACAATATTAGAAAGTCTGACTTTGACTATGTATTTACCATTACCAGTGAGTTTTACACAATCATATGTTTTTACGATATTAATTAGCACCATCTGTTTGGGCAAGACCACTGCTTGTGTTCTGAGGTTAGGGGTGTGCCAGTGGCTGGGTTCCGTGGTTGGTTGAGCCTGTTGTCTGGGCTTTGTGTTCAAGGGGGCCACTGGGTGCGTTCCATGATTGGGTGGAGCTGTTGGCTGTGATCCTAGGTCAGGTGCAGTCGCTAGCTGGGTTCTGTAATCACCTCTGGTGGGGTAAGGTCATAGGCTGTGTTCCCTGGCAGAGCCACTGGTTGGACTCTGCAATTGGGCAGAGCAGTGAGCTAGTCTCTGCAATCACTCCTGGTTGCGTGCGGTCTCATGCTGTGCTCCTGGACCAGATGGTACTGCTGGCTGTGCTCTGTGTTCACATGGGGTGGCAAGCACGGCTTCATGGTTGGAGGAGGCCTCAGACTGTGCTCTGAGATCAGGTGGGGCCACAGGCTGTGCCCCAAATTTGGGTAGGGTTACTGGCTGGACTTTGTCATGAGGTAGGCCACTGGCTGTGCTCCTCTGTTTGGCAAGGTCACTGGCTGGAGTCTCTGGTTGGGAGGAAACTCCAACAGTATCCTTTGAGTGGGTGAGGCTTAGAGACTGTGCTCTAGGGTTGAGTGGGGTCACTTTCCAGGCTCCCTTGTTATGTAGAGCCACAGGCTATGCTCTGTGATTGGGTGTAGTAACTGGCATTGTTCTTTTTGATGGGCATGACCAAAACAGGTTGTGTTCAGCAATCAAGAGGGCTATAGGCTGGGCTCTACTGCAGGGCAAGACTGTATACTGGGCTCTGTGGCTGGGTGGTAGCAGAGGCTGGATTCCAAGGCTGCCCAGTGTCACTGTTTAGGTTCCTTGGTTATGCAGGGCCAGAGGCTGTACTTAACAGTTGGTAGGGCTGCTGGGCTCCCTGCCTAAGCATGGCTGTAGTTTGGGCTCCACAGCTCCCTGGGATCTCTGTCCAGGTTTCTTGGTCAAGCAGGCCTGGAGGCTATCCTCAGCAGTTGGGTGAGGCATAAAATTTGCTTTCCTGTTTGGGAGGGGCTGAAGAATAAGCTACAAAGCTGGTATGGCTCATTGGTTGGGGACCCAAATCAGGCAGAAGTGCCAACTGTGTTCCCTGGCCCTATGGGACCACTGACTCAACTCTGCAGGAAGGCAGAGCCACTGGCTGGAGTCTCTATTCAGGCACTGCTTCAAGCAGGAATGCAACCTGCTAAGATCTGAGCTCTGGTTGCTATAAGCCCTACTCCCTTCTCCATTTCTATCTGATCCGCAGGGGTCAAGCCTCACAGATTCCCCCTTTAAGGTAAGACCTAAGTAGACTTCTCAGGAAGCATCCCAAAGCATGGGGCGCTGATTTCCACCTTGGAATTTCTTTTTCCCACTGGAGAAACCATAGGCCCAGTGAGGCTCTCTTAGTGCAGACTGTGCTGGCTAAGGGGAGGCCTGATGTAGTCTTACCCTTCTAATGTGTTTTTTTTTTTCTGTCTTTGTGGTCCAGGGGTGCTTCAGCTTCACCCCTGGGGTCTGATATTCACAATGGTGTCTTATCTATGGATAGTTGCTAATTGGTCTTCTTATGAGGGGGACTGAAGTCAAGAACCACCTATGTCACCAGCCTGATGACTGAAAGTGAGCTTTCTGAAGGCAGGAGTTATGACATTTATTTCATAAATTTCTAGTACCTAATCCTGCACCAGCTATATAGTTGATGTTCATGAAATCTTTCTTGAATGAATAGATTATTTTTTTCTTTTTGTTTCACAAGGGAGCAAAAGTAAATGTAAAAACTGATGAAGTTTTTATTTAGACGTTTGCAAGTTTACTGTTCAGAAAGAGTGAGATCATTGGCATACAATGGGTTTCACCATTCCTCGCTAGTGTTTCTTTATTCCTATCAGATTTCATAAAAACCATAATAAAACTTAGAGAAAATATTAAACTGATGACTCTTGAAATATCTAGTTAGAAAATCTCGTGTTCCTACTATTTTCATTCCCATGGTTCCTGACTATATTGAGCAGGTTTATTTAAGGACGACTTAGGTCATGAGAGAACTTGTTCTGGATGACAGACTATACTGAGCCTACGTTTTGTATGTTTCTGTCACATGCCCTGTAATGGGGAAAGCTTTTGTTGATCTTCCTTCTATTTTATCATTGGGTTACCAGATAAGTTGGGTCAGATGAGTTCCTCTTAAAGTCACACACTTATGCTGAAGTTTGGTCTCTCCAGAAACGATCTCTTCAATTGGTTTAAAGGTTTTATGCAAGAATGTAACGTGATCAAGTTTGTATTTTGAAAAGATCAATCTGGAATCCATGGGAAAAAAGACTGGGGAGGAGTGAGAGCCAGGGTGGGAGATCAGCTCAAAGACTGCTACCATAGCCCAGACCAGGAACCAAGATCGAAATAATCATGGGGTGGAGAGAAAGGTGGGGATTTGGGAAATGTTAAGGATTTATAACAGGCAACCCTTGTTATTGATTAGAGGTGACAGAGGATGTTAAAATGGCTCCCATGTATCTGGATTATATTACTGGGTACATAGTGTGCCTGTTAATCAGCATAGAGAGAAGAAAAGAAAAATAAGTTTTATTTGAGAAAGTTAATCACTTCTGTTTCTGGGGGTGCCTGAGGCCAGACAGATGTGCCTGGCAAGCAGTTGTTACAGGGGTCTGGAACTCAGGAGGGTAGCCAAGGCCAGAGATCCAGGTTCAGGAGTCATTAGTGTGTGGGTGGTCATGAGACCATTGCTGTGGACAGCGTCACAGGCAAAGTGCGTACAGCGAGGCAGTAACAGAGAATAAACTTTAACTTGCCACAATGGTGAACTGGTTTCCTTTTTAGGAGATAAGGAAATGGAATACAGGAGATCTTGGAACATTTCAAGAACCTTCTTATAGAAAGTCCATTCTTAAGGTCATAGAAAAAGCCTAGTATCTTTTCTCAGAAATCTTAAAACTCAAAGTTTCTGATTTATATTTATATAGATGATTCAACAAAGGAGTACACATGTAAAATATAAAATACAAAACAAAGCAAGCAAACCACACACACAACAAAACCCTTCTAGGTATATCCTTAGTTGTAAACAACCTCCGTTCACCTCTTTTAATCAGAGAAGTCTACAGGGCAGTCTTGCATTCTAAATTCATGGGTTTTTTTTCAATGTGAAAAAGACATTTGACATAGCCATATAGTATGTGCACATGTGTACACACACCGTTTTATAAAACAACACTCACCCTCTCTTCTTGTGATGTACTCGTGATATTTTTCATTCTATTCCATTTCATTCTATTCCTTCTTTCCCATTCTGTTCCACTGTAAGGATAAATAAATTCTTATTCAATGACCAACCAAATTGATTTTGCAAACTACTGAGAGGTCATAATCCACAGTTTGAAAAACTTTGCTTTAAAAATCCTCCTGAGCCTTATATACACTAGAGATGAATTCTACTAGTAATACCTTTCTTGAAAGTAGGCTGGTGTAAAAGAGTTTCTAGGAAACTAACTGGGGCCCTTGTGGATCTTGCAGGAATCTTGCTGAGGAGTTCTAAACCAGTGAGTTGATCACTTCTTCATTTTCCATTCAGCCAGGGGATCTTGTGGACTGCCTACGTCAGGCAAGGCACTGTGCTAGTTGTTGGGGATAAAGAGTTCAACACAGGGTAGATCCACAGTTTGCGGGGCTTGAAACTCACATAATTTGGGGACCTGCTTTAAGAAAAAGAATATAAAATTGCAAATATAAAATTAGGTTCCAAAGTGATTATTTACGATGAAAAGGAAACCACACTGTATTCTTCAAGCCTCAGGTCTCTTTTGTCTAAGATTCCCTTAGGCAATTTGCCAAAAATGTTTATATAGTAATGCTTCCTGATTGCAGGCTGTTCCCCTCCTCACCTAGAACACTCTACAACTCTCTGCAACTTCTCCCATTCACAGGGGCCTCTGCAGGCAAATGGACAACAACCTGCTGCTTTGTTAGCTTCAAAGTAAATCCACCTCTCTTTACTTCTGTGTAAACAACGTCAAACCTCTTGTGTCCTTCGGGCAAGGCAGACACAAATTAAAGGACTGGTCATTGAATACAACATTCAACTATTTTGTGGGGTGGAGAAATAGAGGACTAGGAGAGCATATGCTAGGGAAACCAGACCCAGTCTTCAGCAGAGGGCAGACTTTCCTGAGGAAAGGCCAGCTGGAGAGAAAGAGGCCAAGCTCATGTGCTGTAATCCTAGGCCAGATCTGGGGGCTGGTGCTGGTTTGCAAACTATCAGCACTGGGCCATGACGAGACACAACTAGAAACATGGAGTAAGTGTCCAGTCCTTTTAAAACAATTTGAGGGAGTAATTTTATATCCATTAAATCTAACAATGTGGTTTAAGCTTACTTTGCATGCCTCGTTTTTTTTTTTCATTTTGTTTTCTCAGAAGTTCATTTTTCTGATGATTACAAAACTATGAATCTGCACAGATTGGAGCAAAACTTGGTCTTTCCCCACTGATAGACAGAGAAGAGCTGTCAGAGGCTCTTATTATGGCTGAACCCCATGGCACTCTGCTTTCTGTTTGCCATACTTAGAGCCAATAAAATTAAAGAGAAAATAAAATAGCATTTGGAATAAGGACTAGACATCAAGAAGTATTATCTTTACCTTAACATAGAAAACTTCATAGTAAATAAGAAATAATAATGATATTAAACAAATAGGATATGAGAGTTAAGAAAAATTCAAAGCAGGACATGAAAAATTAGGATGTGGTAACTTTCTAAAAACGTGTTGAACCATTAAAAGGATAAATCCTTGGGGCTGGGCCCGTGGCCTACTGGTTAAGTTAGGCACATCCTGCCTTTGCGGTCTGGCTTCACGGGTTCAGATCCCAGGTATGGACTTACACCACTGTCAGCCATGCTGCGGCAGCGACTCCTGTAGAAAAAAGAGGAAGATTGGCACAAATGTTAGCTCAGGGCTAATCTTCCTCAGCAAAAAAAAAATAAAATAAAGTATTTTTTAAAAAAGGATAAATCCTTACATAATATGAACTAACAGAAAAGGAGTTCAAATGATGATGAAACTTTTTATTTAGGAGCTAAAAAACAAATGGATACACATGTGCTCTTAATGACAGACCTGTTCTCTTCTTGAGAGCCAATGGCTAGAGATGGATCCCTTGGTCTTGTTCTGGGTGCTTACCGTCCCAGCATTTCCTATTCCTTTAGAATCTCATGCAGGGAGGGGACGCTACATCTTTCTCAGTGTATGGTGTGTCTGTCTCCATGTCTCCAGTGTACAATCTAGCAGCAAAAGCTCCACTGGATTATCAGGTTTCCGCATGGAAAGTTGATCAAATGGCGACGTAGAGATTGCATTCCCAAGTGAATCCACAGAATGTCTGTTAGAAATACAAGGGCAATATATTTCAATTTTCAAAATCCAGAGCAAATTTAACTTTTTGATATTTATGAACTAAGAAAGAGTTTGCTTCTAAACATTTAATTTCATTTCACAGCAGTCAGTAAAAAAATGTTTAAGCATTAAAGGAAGAAACATGCATTTTACCTTAAATGCCAGCCTTTAACTCACTTGTGAAATAATTTCCAAGTGCTCAGGAGAATTTAACCTTTTCATATCATTTTTACTGGTTGCATGAACAGAAAAAGTAAGAAAACCATACCACATTTATATTGAGAATTTCCCCCCTTTTTTCTTATCATCTTTTATTTTAAACATCACATTTTCTACTCTAAAAATAATATTGTTTTAACATGAGCCTTGATCTCAAGTAAAAGTTATATAATTCTTTTTGCCAACAAATAGTGATAATTTGATCATCTTAAGAGAGGCTTTATTAATGTAATAAAAAACACACTATTTTTTATAGGTTGCTTAACATAAAAATCATTTAAAGTATGATTTTTTTCAATTGAGCTAAATTAACAGACTGTCTAATCATATGTTCACCTCTGTAAGCTCCTAATTCTTGCAGGGTATATAATTTTTAAATTAACTCATAATTTTGTCAATTGTTTTTGCTGACAAATTTAGCACATTGCATATTGGGCACATTTAAAAGTGTTCCTATATTTACAAAATAGCAGGAGTGGATGGCTTTTTTCATTACAGCATTCTTCAGCTATTATGTCATAATTGCTTAATCTAGGCAAAGTAATGCCATGTCACACTGGTAATTTAGCAAAGATAAATCACATTTTTGTTAGGTTGTTTTCCCTCCATGTAGTTAGAATTATACACTTTTTTGGAGTTGGTGTAATTTACCAGTGAGGTCTACTCTGAATTGAATTTGAAGGAAAAAAAAATCTTAATTGAGATTAATGCCATAAAGGTTGGTGTTTACCTGCATTTTCTGTTTTTGTTATTATTGTTTGCTTGAGTCATTTAAGTTTCAGAAAATTGGGAAAATTTTAGAGAAATGTCCTGTACGCAAACTGGGGCACATGAATTACAAATGACTTATTGAATCATTGCGAATATACCTATTAACAGGAAAGGAAACACATGTTGTCCAGAAGAGGGACTTGGTTTCTGTTGGATGCATTATTTTTATAAGAGTTTTCTCTGTGCGTGTTGTACCATAACCCAGAAATGTAAACTTGTCTTGGATAAATTGATGGTGAAGACATTTTTATAAATAGTGATTCCATGAGCACTCTCTGATCACACTATTTGGATATGGTGACAACCATAGAAAGTTGTGTGTTGGTTAGAACACTGCACACCATTCTCCTAACAGTATCAAGGAATGAATGAATAACATTGGGGAATACTTGGAACATTGATTAGAAATCATCAAACCCCTTGAAATATTTAAAGATTTGCTAAAAATTCAGGCTTTCCACGGGCTTATTTGGATAATATGATAAATTGGTCAAGCCCATTTCCCAGACACCTGGAGGAATTTTATCAATTTTATCAAAGCAATGGCAACACATGCTTGTGTCCTTTCTTTAATTTTCAAGTCATTGTTTATTCTTCTGAAGACACATTTCAAAGGGGAAAGTACATGTTGCAGATGCTGTGGATCTAATTACAGAAACACACAGATGTCATAAAAAACTTACCTTCGGGGCCCAGGATATAAGTTCAGGATTTGAGGCCCAGGAGTCTGTTGAGGTAAGATCCATTGTTCTGTAGCAAACAAACATTGAAAGTTCTGAAAATGAGAGGCTTGATGGCATTTAATGGTGCTCCCCCCATTTTAATGATGTAGTTCATTTGGGCCCAACTGTGCAAAATTGAGTGAAATTCTGTCTTGTTTTAGTTGGCTTCATTTGGGCTAATTTTGACTTACAGTTGTCAAATTAGATACGTATATTAAAAGAAAAACAATTATTTAACAAAGTACAAGTGGAATTAAATTGCTTGTAAACAAGAAAGTTATAAAGAGAATGATTTGTTGCAGTGAAAAAAAGTATGTTTTGGATAATATATGTCAATACTAAAGTGGTGTTACGAGATCATGCTTAATAAAAGAAGCATGTTGTAAAATCTTGATAAAGAAGTTTTATCCATTTACTCCCTTAAAAGTAGTCTTTTTCCTCCCCAGACCTGGGTGTGAGAATTTAGCTTTCCTTTAGCCCAAACACATTGCTACATAGCAAAGAAGAAAGAGATTAGAGGGAAAAGCTACTCAATAGAGGCCAGAAGCCTCTCCAAACTGAATTTTAAGTGCTGCTTCTGATGTAGGTTTCTTCTTTTTCATTAAAAAAGGGTATTAAGGAAGTAACACAAGCATAATAACTGTTCACACAGTCTCTTTCACAAGGTATTCTTAGTGGCTTGCATTTTTCTGGGCCTCGTGTCCGATAGTGGAATAGAATTGATGCAGATGGTAGAGAAGCAAATTCTGTGGAAGTGGCTGCAATGAGCAATATGGTATAATCTTGGGCACAATGTTTTCATTGTGTTTGATGCATTCATTCACTTGCAGATGCATTCATTTGCAAATTACCCAGAGCTCATATCCCTTTTCAAACTAAGAATATGTCATTCCAGGAAGGCCAGCACATCCATGACCCACTAGATTCTTTAACAGCCTGCCCTCGTTCTGGTTTTCCCCACCCTCTTTTATTTCCTTTGAGAGGCTGGAAGAGCCTCAGTGAAGAGAGCATAGGCTCACGCGGAATGTGAAGGTAGATCCTTAACTACATATACCTGGACGTCTCCCTCACAAATATTTCATTGCACATCCATTTGAAGATACATTGAAATTAATGAAGTTAACCATAAATTGATGGAGTAATCTTGGAAGATAGAAAGAATTACTCAGGTTAAATTTATGTTGTCATGATGGATGTGCAATAAGCAGAGATAAGACACACTTGAATAGATACCTATTTTATTGAATTAGGAGAATTATCTTACATATACTTGTATTGGGTCAAGATCATAATGATTGGAGGAACAAAAGCAATAGAAAGCAAAGAGACTCTAACAGAGGAAGAATAAATCACAAAAGGAACATTGGTAAGAGAATAAAATCCTTCAATAATCAGGCATCAGTGCTGGGGTTTTGCCAATGCCTCATGAAGTGTCAGGTTAGATTAGGCAGGATGAATCTGTTGCCTGCTGTGTGCCAATGTTAGACCCCGAGTTTTAGAGGTGAATGAAACAGCCTCTACCTGCAAGGAGCTCACAGTTAACCAAGGCATCTGGGCAAAGTGAAGTCTGGTGCAGGCACCCATCCTTGATAAAGAAACCCCAGAGCTGAAACTTGAATAATGATGAAGTGGCAACTAAGTGCCTCCAGAGGGAAAGAGCAAAGACTTGTCCTTGCAGGGGACTCAGAACAAAGTGGTGTGTGAGATGAATAAGCAGTTTCCACATGGCTGTATTATCTCCATTCCAGTGCTCCAGCCTCTCTATCACACTCTTTCTTCAAACTCATTGAAGGCACATCTATGCATTATTTAGGTGTATAATTGACTGGGGTTTGGCCTTCTTATGTTTTGAAAATGCTATTCAAAATTGAATAATTTCTGTTCTTTTTCCACTGGCTATCCCATTTTTGACTTTCATTCCGAGGAAGGTGTTAGAGCAGATCAATCGAAACGGTTTGTGAGGATCTATGAAAACTAACATTGACCGCAGGAAACTACTATTGTTTGCACAAAACAATCTCCATTTTCCTTTTTTTTTTGACGTTAGTATATCTCTACTTGAAAATGTAATATATAATAGTTTTCATGATGTTCTGTGGACAAATAGGGAAATATTGGGGAGGATACTAGATGGATAAGTAATTGTTCGCAAAGGTCATTAGCGGCTCAGTTGCTGTCACTCTGAAGGGAAATGTCTAGTGACTAACCTCTCAATTCTTTCATTGCTCCTTCACCATCAACATTGAACGGAAAGGTTAAAAATGCTGTTGCCAACATTGTAGCGTTACAATACATATTTTCTTCCTTTCTCTCCCTACAAAAATGACAAAAATGGACAGCGTCTATTATGTAGTCGACATTGACATGCATTTTCTTTAATCTTCACTGTCTCCCTCCCACATGAGTGTATTATATTCCAGTCTTACAAATGAAAAAAACTGAACCAAGTAAAATAACCCACTTAAAAGTCACAAAGCCTGTAATTGTGGAGTGAAGATTCCAGAGATGGCTCTTCTGGCTCCCAGACTTGTGCTTTGCCCATTGTTTATACTCCCTGTGTAATGCCTCCTTTAAATATATTTGTCATCAAGAGTATTTGCACATTATGATCTTGCCACTATCTTAAGTTTGCCTTCTTTATGGACAGGAACATCTTCATGAATGAAGGGAGGGAGTAAATATCCTCCATCAGTCTTTTTAGAACAGATCGTCTTTATAAATTAACATGATAGCTTCTCTTACAATGAAAAGAGCATAATATCATTACTACTTGCTTTATTTCTTAAACTTTAAAAATTTTCAAATGATTTTGGACTTATGTTAAAGTTGCAAAGATATTACAGAGACTTCATATACCCTTTGCCCAGTTTCCTGTAATGTTAACATCTCACATGGTACATTTATCAAAACTAAGAAAGTAACATTAATAACATTGCTATTAATTAAACTACAGACTTTATTTGGATTTCACTAGTTTTTCCACTAATGTTCATTTTCTGTTTTGGGATTCAATCCAAGAACCCACATTGCATTTAGTCTTCATGTCTCCTTAGTCTGCTATGGTTTCTCAATCTTTTTTGTTTTTCATGACCTTGACAGCTTGGAAGAGTACTGGTCAGGTGCTTCATAGAATGTTCCTCAATTTGACCCATATGAGATATTTGTCATGATTAGCCTAGGGTTATGGGTTTTTGGGAAGAATACCACAGATGTGAAGTGCCTTTTCATCACATATTGTTGGGGGGTGCATGGTACGTAAGTGAGTAAAATACCTTTCTTCTACCCATCTTAGGTGCTTGCCTAGGTCTCTGTAACAAAAGGCATATTAACAAGAGAAAGGCGTACACATTTGTTTAATATGAATTTCACACAACATGGAAACCTTCATAAGGAAATGAAGGTCTGAAGAAATGGTTAAACCTGAGTGTTTTTATGTTAGGTTTGGTGAAGAGTGGAAAGTCATGGAAAGATAGGATAGAACCAAAGGGGTATGAGCTAAGTGTAGGAAACTGGGGGAAACTTAACAAGGTCTGTTAGTACAGATTCCTCTCAGCATCTCTCCATCTTCAGAGATAAGGATGCTCTTTTGCCTCTGAGTATAGAGAGGGCACCTCTCAAAGGGGGTTTTATGACTTACTTCCAGGGAAGGTCAAAGGATCCTTTTGCACTTGCTATTTCTCAAATTCCTCCAGTTTAAAATATCCAATGTGCCAGGTTCCATATTTTGGGGTAGTGTGTCCTGACTCCTGTTAATATTGACACGATCTACTGCTAGTGCTATTAACGTTGATCACTTGGTTAAAGTTACGTTTGCCAGGTTTCTTCACTGAAAAGTTATTGTTTTTTAGGGGCTGCATTCTGTGCTCCAAAAAGGATATGTCGAAGTCCTGGCCCCCAGTACCTGTAACTGTGACCTTATTTGAAAATAGGGGTTTTGCAGCTCTAATCAAGTTAAGGTGAGGTCATTAGGATGGGCCCTAATTCAATATGACAGAAGTCCTTACAAGAAGAGGGAAACATCATGTGAAACATCAGTGAACACACAGAGACACACAAGGAGAGTGTCATGTGACAACAGAGGCAGAGATTAGAGTAATGCAGCTGCAAGCCAAGGATCAATGGCCATCCCAGAAGCTCGGAAGAGGCAAAGAAGGATTCTGTCCTGCAAGTTTCAGAAGGAGCATGGCCTTGCCGACAACTTGATTTCAGACTTCTAGACTCCAGAATTGTCTGCAGTTTTGAGCAACCCAACTTGTGGTACATTATTATGACAGCCCTAGGAAACTAATACACTCTTCTTCATTTTCCATCCTCTATCTTTTGTAAGCAAGTCACTAAATCCAGGTCACATTCAAAGGTATTTAGTTTGCTCTTATGTATACATCTTGCAAACTTTGGACAGAGCTTGTCACTATCTCTTCATCTCATTTAATCCTTGGCTAATGACACGGCCAACAGGAACATGGGAGGACTGCCACTGAACAATGGGTCACGTCTCAGCTTATCACAGAATTCTCTTCAAGGGCAGGATTAAAAGTTTACTCATTTGGGAATACTACTCAGCCATAAAAAAGGACAAAATCGTCCCATTCACAACAACATGGATAGACCTTAAGGGTATTATGTTAAGTGAAATAAGCCAGACAGAGAAAGACGAACTCTGTATGACTCCACTCACAGGTGGAAGTTAACATATAGACAAAGAGAACTGATCAGTGGTTACCAGGGGAAAGGGGGGTTGGGGGCAGGGCACAAAGGGTGAAGTGCTGTACCTATAACATGACTAACAATAATGTACAACTGAAATTTCGCAAGGTTGTAAACTATCATAATCTTAACTTAAAAAAATCAAAAAAAAGTTTACTCATTTGCATTCCCTCAAATCACACTATACTATTATAATGCACAGAGTCATAATTGTTTTTGTAATCCTTTGTTAGCACAGCATTGAATGAATGAAGGTTATAAAAATGCGGTATTTAGCTCAGGCTTTTTATATGAAATTCTCCAAAAATGTTTTCCTTTAACAGCAATTTGATTGAACTGGTAGGACAGTTTGGTTAAACCACTTGAACTTCTACCTATTTATAGAGTTCCAATTCTTTTTTCTTCCAGAAGGAAAGAAGGAATATCAGGTTAAATCTATTTACTTGGAAAAGCCCCCAAAGTAAGCTACGGTTTCAACTGTGTTTCCCCAAAGGAAACTGTGCTTTCAACTATGTTTGAGGAAGCTAATTTGTTTTATTTTTCCTTGGCATTTCTTTCTTTCTTCCTTCCTTCCTTTATTTCTTGTTTTCTTTTATTTACAAGAAAGGTTACTTTCTGTGAAACTAGGTGTATATATTTGCTTTAAATACACATTAGTCAGGCTATAAGAAGAAAGAAGAAATATGTGAAAGTTCATTTTTGCTACCCTATCTGTGGTAATAACACCTATTTTCTGAGATTCTTGTGCATTTCATTAAATTCACTTTAAAATTTAATTATGTAAAACCAGTGCATTACAGCTTGTGATATCATGATGGCTTAGAAGATGATCCCTCAAGAGTTGCCCACCCAGGGGAGCTGGGAGGTTGCATTACCAATTACCAAAATATGCTTAATGCAAGCCCATTCTTCTTCCCACACGATGCAGCATTTATTGGAAACATTCCAAAGCCTTATGAATATGTATGCCCTAAATCGTCCATTTAGCTTAGCAACAAAAAAGTGTTTCCTGTTACATTATACAATATTGACCATCAATTACTTTTAAACAGTGTGCTGTGGAAGGTTTTGAATAAGCATGCAGATGGAAACTATGATATCCTGCACCTTTGTCATGTATTTAAAAAAATTAGAAGATGGTTCCTAACACATACACGCAGACACACAGTCTCTCTCTCTCTCTCTCTCACACACACACACACACACACACAGAGTATGTGTATATTGGACTTTCTACATAAAAGTGTATATGATTATAACAGTTTTTATTTTAGATATGGTGTATATGACCTTACTGTTTTTGTATGGACCTCCTGATTTAATCATTTTTATGAGTACATCTCTTTGACCATTACTCATCAACTTAATCCCCAAATCATGTCAGTGAATTTGTTTAGAGATAGTTTTAGGCAAGGGGGAAGTCTGGGAGAATGAGGCAAAGAGACTGTAATGATGATTTACTAAGTCTAAGATATCGGAGAAAGAGACATCTTGCTTTCTGCAATTCCTTCTTATTGTTCAGTCTCACGTTCTTGGGAGACTTACTGAAGTAAGCAAGCATAATATTCTCTGTGTTTGCTAAGTATGTATCCATTTTGTTGCTCAATAATTATCGGCAATTGCTGATTACTGAAAGCAGCTTTAACAATCAATCATTTAAGCCATACCTGGGGACCTGAGGAGAAGACATGTAAGAATCAAACAGAGTCTAAAGCAAATGATGTGTCACGAATCTGTGTGACAAGCTGCCCTTCATGTTCCTTTTTCCATTTTGGTCTGAATAAATTAATTGTGCAGGGAAATTCTGAGTGCTTATTTGGTAGGACGCTTGTCAAGTGTTGGCTATCACAAGAAGGTACGTTGGCACCAAGGAGAAAATACTTGTTTTCCCATTTCCTTAAGGAAAAACAATTAAATGCTACCTTTTGATGAAAGAAGAGAAATCATCTAGCAAAATGGAACTCCATCCCCGCCCCAAACCCCTAAACATATTGAGAATAAATTCAGATTTATGAAATCAGTTATTTTCAGAAGTGTTTCTTTCTTTGGCAGTTTTAGCAGTTGGGTCCATTTGTTTAAGATTGCCATCCCAAGGAATAAATTTTCAAAATCTCCTAAGTATCTAACCATATTCTTACCAAGTCATAGATCAAAGAAGTCTGGCAACAGCAAGTTTGGACAGATTATTTGGAAACATGACAGATTTCTACATAATAAATAGGAGTCACAAAAAATGAGAGAAACAAAGCAAGAGATAGTCTTCCTTCAAAATGGAGCAAATTAAATTCCAAATATTTTCAAATAGTTATAGTTTCCTAGGGAAGAAATTGTGTTACCTGCCTGAAATGATAACTTCCAGGATGCTTCTTTTGAATGTGACAGGTACTTGCTTAGTTTAGATTGGAATTTATTAGTCCATATACGAATTTCTTGAATATGATTTCTTATATTTTAAAGAAAGACTGAATTATTCAATTTTCTTTTAGGGCCATTTTATTAGGAATTCAATTTGACAAAAACCTGAAGACATCCGCTTTTAATCTCTGGCTTTCCTGGCCGGTCCTCTACCAACCACAGAGCCTTCAGCCAGTCCAGCTCTAGTTGTCAGAAAACCATTAAATGCTTTTGATTTTATCTTCTAATATTTACCAATTCCCTCCTAGTTCAGCATCAAGCCGTCTCAAAACTCAGTGGGCTTAAAACAACAACAATGGGACAGCTAATCTCTGCTTCATGGTGTCCGGGCCTCAGCTGGGAAGACATGAAGGGTGGGGTTTGGAACCTAAGAAGGTATCTTCACTCACATGACTGGCAGCTGATGCTGTATCATGGCTGGGATCTCAGCTGGGCTGTCGGTTGGCACTTCCCTGTGACCTTTCCGTGTGGTTTCTCTGTGGGGGGCTAGTTTGCGCTTCCACACAGGACGGCAGCTGGGTTCTAAGAGCAAATATCCTAAGAGAACCAGGTAGAAGCTGTATCACATTTTACGACCTAACCTCAGAGGTCACAGATGGTCACTTCAGCTGTAATTACAAGGGGAGGAAATATAGCCCCACTTCTTGATGAGAGGAGTCTCTGAGTCACATTAGAACTTGGAGTTGTGACCATTGTGGCAGCCACTTTTGGATAATACAATGTGCCACATTTTCCTTCCTCTTCTTACCTACCGTCACTATTTTAGGTCTGCATCTCATCATCTTTTGCTGGGACATGAAGGCCAATGGCCTCCCGTCTGGTCGTCTGATCTCCCTGCCTGTGCTCTAATTCTTTTCAAATCCACCTTCAACACAGCAGTAAAGGTGACCTATCTGAAATGGCATGTCCATCATTCCACTGTTCTAAACCCTTCAAGGTTCTCTCTAGAAGAAAGGCCTTCAGCCTGGTGTCCAAGCTCTTAGTGATCTGTTTGCCAAACTCTCCAACCTGTTCCCATGGCAGGCTCCAACAGAAACAAGCTTCTCGCAGTTCTCTCTCCCCTGTCCCATCACGCAGGTACACATGCTTCCTAGGCTTTTTCCATGGTGTCTCCTCTTCCTCATTTGTATCTTCTACCGTCTTCATCTTCCTCTAGCTAATGCCTTCCAGTTCTCTACAAATGGGATCAGGCATTACCTCCTCCACCCAGTTTGCAAGATGTTTTTAACTTATCTTCTAAATTGTAATTCTCATTTCTACCCACTATGCCTCATTTTTCTCATCTATTAATAGGAAATAGAGTCCTCAGCTCATATGGCGGTTGTAAAAATTAAATGAATTTAAGGCGTGTAAAGGCTTATAACAATACCCAGTACACGGAAACTGCTCAAAAGATGTTAGGTATTGTTATTGTGATTATCAACTACTTGCATCCTATATTTCTGGCAAACTGGAATAATTCTGGAAAGTGTCTTGCTTCAGTGTCTTTGCTACGTTCTATTCTAAATGGAATTCTCTATCCAAATCTCTATCTAGACCCATTCTCCCTATTTCCCAAATTCTATTTTAAATTCCACAAATTCTCAAGGGAGGCATCTGCATGGACTGAATTTTGTGTGCCCTCAAAATTCACATATTTAAACTAATACCCAATATGATGGTATTAGGAAGTGAGTCCTTAGGGAGGTGCACAGGTCGTGAGGGTAGAGCCCTCATGAATGGGATTAGTGCTCTTATAAATGAGACTCTAGAGAGCTAGCTTGTTCCTTCCATGTGAGGACTCAGAGAAAAGATGGCTTTCTATGAGCCAGGAAATGGGTTCTCACAGACACTGAATCTGCCTGTGACATGATCTTGGACTTCCCAGCCTCCAGAACTGCGAGAAATAAACGTTTGTTGTTTATAAGCCATTCAGTCTCTGGTGTTTCGTTATAGCAGCTTAAATAGACTGAGGCAGCATCTTTCTTCCCCAAACTTTAAATGCTCATAACTTTGTTCATATGTCCTCTCGGAATCTGCAGATTCTACTTTTTGTATTAGTTTGTTTGAATGTATCTTATTTATGGAATCCTTGAGGGTAAGGATAACATCTTATATTTTTATCACTTTAATGTATAACATTTTACCTTGCTTGGAGCAAGGTGATATGCATTGCCTTAAATTAGACTTAAGATAAAAGAATTACTTCATCACAGATTTTGATACTGTTAAACCAAGACAAATGTATGTTAAATTTGACATTTAGTTTTGTTATATTATGTCATATATTTACTATGTATTTTTATAAGATATACCCAATGCTTTGTATTATAAGGTGGAAATATGTAAAATGTTAACTTTATCGTCTGGTCAATCTTTTTTCGGTGTTTTGATTATTCCAACTTTAAGTCTTCTCTTCAATTATCCTTATTTAATTTATTTCTAAATTAAAGCAAAGAGAGACTACTATACAGACTATTCCCAAAAGTATCCTAAATAAAGCTTTTAGAGACATATTTGTACTTGTTAATTTATAATTTATTTTGAATCCAAAATTTATTTCATGAATACTCAATTGGTGCCTAATAGAAGATAAACATTGGTGCTACAAGGATTAACAAGACATAATCTTCTTCCTCAGGAGCTTAGCATTGACTAGGGAGTGAGGGAGGAATCAGTGAGTGATACAGATAAGGAGGTAGGAGAGTTCGAAGGAGGTGATATTATTCTCAGCCAAGAGGAACAAAAAAAGGATTTACCGGAGGACATGGCATTTGGGCTGGGTGTTGTGGGATAAGTTTGATGAATTTGGTGAGCATTTATTATTCCAGAGAAAAGGAGAAAGCAGACAAGTTGTGCAGTGAGTGTAACAACGTGAACATACCTATTTGGTGGGAAGGCACAGGGGTGTGTGGGTATGGGAATAGAGTTTGGTTGAAAGGTACTGTGGTTGTAAGAGGAGGAATAAGAAAGGTAGTTGGGCCTTGGTGCCAAAATCTTTAAATCTTCTGCTTTGTTCTGTAGGTGATGTGAAGCCGTTAAAAAGTCTCCATGTGATCAAACTGAGCTCAGGAAAACTGCATGGGGAGAAACACTGAGGTGAAGGGATTAGTAAAAGAGTCTGACCTCAAACACTTTCTCTGTAAATGTTTAAAGAAAATCTAATTTGGATGTGGATATATTTGCTTTTCCACTAACAATCCTATTTCATAAGCTCGGGTTGCTTTTGAGGTGAGAATTTTCAGTCACTCCCAACCCAGGCAGGAATCACTCCAGTGGATGACCCCGGGGCGACAGCTCCACAAACCAATTACAGTCCTCAGGAGATGTCTGCACAGGGTCTGTGTCACTCTAATTTCAATTAACATCTTTCTTAATTAGAAAGAAATACAGAGGGAAAGAGTGATACTTTTAATTCATTGGCCCTTGCTTAGCTTTCTGTCCATTTGATACTTAAGATCGCGCAGATGGAAATTTGGAGAGCCAAATTCATGGAGAATCTGATTATGACAATAAAAAAGTTAGGTCAGGTAAATTATACGCAAGTTCAAGTTTATTCCAGGCCCCACATTTGCCCTGAACAAATTGTGTAGTTGTGCTTTAGAAGCTATTTTTGTGGATTCTATATGTCAAACTGTTATGGACAGCGCTCTTTTTAAGCCAACATTATCCATAGAAGTTAGGTCCCTATTTCAATTTCCAATAGACAAGTCTGCAGTATAGCTGCTTACCTCAAAAAGAGCAAAACAACAAAGTGAACCAAGGGTTGCTTCATCATGCCAACTGAACTTTGAGACACTGTGTCATTGGGTATACATGTTAATGTACCCATGGGGGGTACTTTCACTATATAAACTGAGAATATTACTTCAGCCTAAGGGCAGGCTCTGATTCACCCCTACCATCCAAGACTTCTGATCTTTTCAGGAAGCTGGATAACCTGACCTTAACTAGACAGCTCATGTGATAAAAGGTCGAAGGCAAATCATCGCTTCCGGAACTTAAAGCTAACTTTACTCAAATAAGAAGAGAAATGCCCTGTTATAAAAATAGTGAGAGAAAAGCAACTCGAAAGGGCTTTTAAACTACAGTGAAACCATTGCTGTGTAATAACATATTCAGTAAAGATGGTAACAGAAAATTCTACCAGAAGTATTTACAGGTATTAAACAGAAATCTAGAGGGAGGAGTCTGTAATCTAGGGCTTTATATCATCTCCCTTTAATTAAAGAGGAGAAACACTTTTATTTAATTTCACCAGAACCTGTGAAATGCTTTCATCATTTCATACACATTGTGATGAGACTAACATGGTAAATGGAAATTGGACTTTTCCCTTTTTAGATCAATAAAAATAGCTTCTATTTGTGGAATGTTTACTTTATAACTGCTTCCCATGAATTATCTTATTTATTTCCCACAGAGTTATGGGTTGACGTAATTACCTTTATTTTACAGGTGAGGACCCTGTGGCTAACCATGTTCAAAGACATTCCCAAAGTTACAGCCATTAAACGAGAATCAGCATTTGGATCCAGGTTAATGTGAATTCCAAATCTGATCTAGTTCCCACAACACTTTAATGACTGTCATGCAGTATCTTAGGATCTTCTGTGGGGATGGTATTTTAAACTGTTCCTTAAATCAGCAGTGGCATTGGGCTTTGATTGCATCTTCAGCAGTACCCTATTAATTGGGACCTTTTAATACTAAAACTGTGAGATTCATAGGCATAATATCACCTCAGTGCAAACCAAATTAGGAAAGATCCCATTTGTAACTTTCAAGTTGCTTTTTCAGATCCCTAATTTGATGAATATAACTGTGGATTAGAAATGAAACAAGACTATAATTGAAACAATTTTACTTGCTTTTCAGTTTGGGTAACTTAGTCTTAGTTATGTTCCTTTTCTTATAGCACTACTGTTTTCCTTGTTCACAAAGTGGTGTAATTGAGAGGGTAACAGCCATTTATATTTAGGACAGTCTGTATCTAGGTTGGTTCAGCCATTCAGAACTCAAATGAAGCTTAGTGCCATAGTTTAAATAAATATTTTACTTTGGATCGAATGCTACGGTCTGGTGTTTGTGTCCTCTCAAAATTCATATACTAAAATCCTAACCCCCAAAGATGATGTACCAGGAGGTGGGTCCTTTGGGAAACGCTTAGGTTATGAGGGGGCTATGAGGTTCATGAATGGGATTGGTGCCCTTATAAAAGAGAACCCAAGAGATCCCTTGCTCCTTCCTGTGATCCAGAAGAGGGTGCTCAGTTGACCTTACTGGGACCCTGATCTCAGACGTCCAGGCTCCAGAACGGTGAGAAATAAATTCCTGTTGTTTATAAGCCATCTAGTCGGTGGAATTTTGTAATAGCAGGCTGAATGGACTAAGACACGGAGACCTCAAAGTTTTCAAGTAGGAAGTCCTGCTTTTTACTCTTATTTCCTTATCTAAATGCATTCAGTAGGTCTAGTAATTTTTCAACTCTGAGTCCTGCCTCCTTAGCTCTCCATACACCTTGAATATCAACTAACGCCAAGGGCTACTTCTTGGGTTTGTCCCGTCAATTTCTAATTTAGGAAAATGGGATGCAGCAACCTCCTTGTACTATTTATACACATTCAATACTTTTACACCTTTAAACCCTCAGGGACATTCAAGGAAACTTCACACTTTTGTGTCACTTTCTGCTCAGATTCAAGGCCATCAGAATTATAATTAATTTGCATTTTAGACCCTTGTGTAAAAGGATGTCACTTCTTGGAAATGCTACTGGATGATAAAGTAAAGCAGGAAGCATCCACTGCTCTGAATACACTTAATTTGGAATTCCAGTTAATTACTCATTATGTCCCTTTACATTTCTGGAAATTTATAGAGAAATCGTTTCTTCTCCCTTTGTGTCAAAAAAACCCACCTCTGCACAGCAAATTTTTCTTTTTCATATGATCAGATCCTTAAGTGACCTTTGTTAAAAATACTTTTCTATCTCAATGTCTTCTTTTACCTTTCAGGTGTCAAAAAACAGCCTAATTCTGAAAAAAGGCAAATTTCATAGTTAGATACACTAAAAATACAACACAGAAGAAAAAGAAGAATTTGTTTTCTTTTTTAAATTTAAGAAACACTTATATTTTAAGTGTTTTAAAGTATTAGCTCATTTAATCCTTATAATAAGCCTATGAGGCAGCATACTATTATTATGCCATTTTACAGATGTGGCTATGTCTGTAAATGATGTATGACATCCTTAGATATTAGATAATATTGTTGGCTAGGCAATGACAAAATGTTTGCGTTCCATATATAGGTTTAGAAAAATAGCAGAAGAAAATGTTGATTACTAGCTTCTTTAAAGGGCTGTCATTTCTCTCTGTGGCAGTTTCCTTAGACAATCTCAACGGTGAGTCAAATTCATTCTATGAGCAGTTTCTTCATGAATTCCAGTGGACAAGCTCCTGAAGTTAATTCTAAAGATGAATTTAGTGCATTCAGTCCCGCACCACAGTGAGTCACGTTACAGTGAAGCTCCGCCATGGCTTCTTTTTATAGTTAGAGCAGCAAATTAAAGGAGATTTCATTTGCTTTTGAGCCACTCTCCAATTTAATTGTTCACATTTATATAATAGCTGGTAGCACAACCTATTGGAAAGGACAGCCAAAAGCAATTCAGTTCTATTTGTTCCTTAATGGACTGTCTGTGTGATTTTAGGTAAATCCCTTTATCTTTTCCGATTTTTGTTTTCTTTTCAGTAAAACAAGAATAATGCCACTTTTATTTCCCTACCCATCTCCCAGGAATAGTCTATGATAAAAACTCAAAACAATGAGGAGGAGAGGCATAGCTGTGTGCCCCTGTTCTTTTCTTCTCTTTCGAGCTGATGCTAGTCTGCTTGTGTTATTACCCACTACGCTTGCCTAAATGGCATTTTCTGCTTTTGATGGACAAGGAGCCCTTGTGCAGTTTGTCAAACATCTTATTACAAAAGCTTTTGAGAAAAACAATATTTTAACACTTTTCTGACTACAGAAGGCTGCCCCTTGAGATTGCATCTGCTTTGATGTAATGAGCAGGGAGGGTAACAACTTTATTTTTTACACAAATATTTATTAAGTGTCTACCAAAAATGAATGGATAGAAAGTAATATGGGTGAACATGGAAGCAGCATTTAAAAGTCCTGGTTTTCAGTTTTTTCTTTACTGTTTCTAGGCCCCAGTCCTCAGATACGTTATTTAAATTAGCTGAGTTTTTTTTTTCTCATCTATTAAATAACGTTACTAATACCTCTTCTTCTTTTGAAAACCATAAATTCCATTTGTCGTTATTGCTTTTGATAGACAAATGATAGTGATATTTAGAAATGAAACTAATTAAAGGGGTGATGGTAACGTGTTCTAGTTTTGCATGAGCAATAATGCCTATGATGTTGCAGTAAATTAACTGTGTAGCTTTTCTTAGTAAATCCAGACTGTTACTTAGAACTTATTTGTACAAAGCTATCCAAATATTTTCTCTGGGCTTCCAAAAGTTTTAGTTCAGTTTGGATTCCATTGCAGGTTTTCTTCAGTCTTAAGCAATCACTACGTGGAGAATACTCATAGTCTTCACTGTGAGCCAAGGTCAAAATAGCACCAGGCTCCTACTCAACTCCTCTTTCCCTCTAAATATGTGTAAATTGGACTTACTATCGTTCCTCCAAAAATCCTTCCTTCTTCTGCGTATCTTGTTGCATAATCACTATAGGATGGAAACCTAGAGTCATCATGAAATGCTTCCCTGCCCATCACCTTGTTATCTTCCTCTCCATTTTGCCCATCATAATCTATAAATCATCAAGAACCATTGATTTCTTCTTTTTCCCATGACTTATATATGCTCCTTTGCATATATATTTCTTTCCAAAACTTATATAAATATGAGCATCAGTGTGTTAGAGGGTGAGATGCTATGGAACAGAATTAAGGCTACTGAAATGACCATTGATAATATAGCCTAAAGCGAGTGCTAATCATAGCAACAAAGAAAACCTAAATATTTTCTTTCAAACAAATTTGAAGAACAGATTTGAAAAGAGTAGCATGCTGCTTAAGCATTTACTGATTGGAAATTTATTGACATGGAAATTAGAGCAAATCAAGAATGCTAGTGTAAGCATTCACTAGTATAAGGAGAGATCAAGTTATATGTAATATAACATTCTATTAATAACAAACTTAACGACTACGTTACAATATGTTGATAGCTTTTGGGTACCTTTTGTGTGTGCATGTTGTGTTGTATGTGCATTTGTGTGTAGGAGGTGTATAAGACATACTCTTATACATATAAGAAAAATAGCTGACATGTATTAAAGATTCTTCTAAATGATTTAGCACATAGACTCTTATTTAAACTTCATAACAGTTCCAGGCAAGAGGTATTGTTATTCTACCCATTTTGCAGATGGCCAGGACTGAAGCAAAGAGCAGCTGTTTGTCCAGAGTTACAGACATCTGGTAAGCTGCCAAGCTAGGATTCTAACCCAGGATGTCCAAATTCAGAGCCTAAACTTTTAACCTCAACATGTGCTCCTATTCTGCCTTATGAGAATTTCATCATCATCTTTTATAAGCAGTCATACTATGAACCCTGTCAGGCAGAATTATCAACAATAGGGCCTAGAATATAACTCTATTATCAGGGAAGTAGTATACACCTGACTAATGCACTTTTCTGATTTATTGACACTTTCAAAATTAAATTCAAACTATGTGTTGATGGGTTGAATAGAGGTCACTGCAAGGGAGATGGATGACTGGAAGAAGAGAGAGCAACCAAGAGCTATGTATGTGGAAGGATTTGGGGAGCTGGGGATGGGTAGAGCTGGGCTCCATCACAGAGTCTGCCTTGAGGTTGATCCCTTAGCGAGCCCAAAGAGATATGTGCTTGACTCTCAGGGGGAAATTTAAAGATCGGCTTCCTACTCTGCTGGAAGATCTGTGACATATTATGGTTGTTGTACAAGATAAGTGTATATAGAGAGTAGGGGTCTCCAACTGGAGGCAATTCTCACCTGCCCCCTGGGTGGCATCTGGCAATGTCTGGAGACATTTTTAATTGTCATGACTTGGTTGAGGGGGGGAAGTGACTGGTATCTAGTGGATAGAGGCCAGGGATGTCTGACAATGTGCAAGGCAGTCCCCACCAGCCCCCAGCCATCAAAGAATTATCTGGTCCGAAACATCAATAGTGTCACTGTTGAGAAACCCTGATATAGGGGAATAGGTCCTTCTTGCTTCATCACACAGAC
Organism: Equus caballus; assembly: GCF_041296265.1. NCBI lineage: Eukaryota > Metazoa > Chordata > Mammalia > Perissodactyla > Equidae > Equus > Equus caballus. The sequence goes on from NC_091704.1 coordinate 47,930,197, forward strand.
TTCAGCAAGTGTTGCTTAGACACAGTATAAATTCTTAACTATTAACAGGAAGCACCATAGACCACAAGGTCCTAGTAGCAATGATCATGGTAAAGCTTCGTGATGCTTCTTCATCTTCATGTGGGAAGAAATCTGAGATATTTATATGGAGGTATTTGTGGGGCATTCTCTGGTGACTTCCCAAAATATTAAGGAAATAAGTTAGAAGGAAAACCAGAGATTCTTTCTTCCTCCCTCCCCTCATCTCATCTAAATTCCTTCTTTCCTCCCTTCTTTCCTTCCTTCCTTCCCTCCTTCCTTCCTTCCTTCCTCTCTTCCTTCCTTCCATCCTCTCTTCATTCCTTCCTCTCTTCCTTCCTTCCTCTTTTCCTTCCTTCCTTCCTCCCTTTCTTCCATCCTTCCTTCCTTCCCTCCTTCTGTCTTTGTCCTTTCAACCAAAACAGGTGGGCACCTATTATGTGTTAGGCAATCTGTATAGATACAAAGATGAAAAAAACAAAACATCAAAATGGAATAAAAATGTTTTAGGAGGTCTTTGATACTGTATGATGTCTATGCCTCTATTTAAAACATTATAATGATGAAACCAAGGGCATAAATAACACACATATATGGGTCAGCCCAATTTGCTCAAGAAAGACAGCAAGGCTTTTCCTTGTATCTCCAAATTCAGTACGTGTGAGCTCTCACAAATGTGTGCAATCTGATCACACGGGGAACCAAATAAGATAGTGTAGATATTTCTGTGGAAACCTATCATCTTTAATAGAAAAAAAACCCCAACTTAAAGCCCATGTCTTACTGACTAATCACTCAGCTTATAGTTAAACTCAGACAGAAGGCTTTTCATTAGGAAAAAACCAATGCACAATAGGAAATGCAGGTATTGACAATTATTTCTCCACTTTTGAAATAAAACTGAGAGGCTGGGGAGGCACCGAATTCAATGAGTGTATCTTTCAAAAAATTTTCCTGATCAGTGAAAAGTGGCCTTATTTATGTATTTCTTTTGAGAAAAATTTATCTGGAAATTGTGTTTATAAATAAGTTTTTAGTAATTACCCTTCTAGAATATTCTGCTAAAACCAAAAGGATCAATCAAAGCTCCAGAAGAAGCAGAAAGACAAATATTTCAGCAAGGCAAATCCAAAGCAAACACTGAAGCAAATGAGGTTATAGACAATGGCATGAATGTTAATGAATATAAAGCCATGTAGTGGAAATCTGCTAAATGCATAGTTGAGGGAATTGAGAGGACATTTCCCTAACAGTTTGTTCCTGTTGCTTATAATTTTAAAAACGGTACTGCCGGATGGCCCAATTCAGTCCCAACATCATATTATGCAGATGCATTACAATTCCCTACTGGAGTTCTGCGGAAGAGTTGAGTCTAATTTAGTACAGTTGTTTCCCACGATATCATCAAGATCAGTAGAGGAATACCCAAAGCATGTGTGAAAGGCTGAGAAGTGATTGCAGTTTTGCAACCAAGAACAAACTATTCTTCGGAGGTTCACAAATTCATGAGGAGGGGAAGAGAAACTATATACAACAACAACAAACTCACACAAGCGTTAGTTAACGTTAGACATTTACCTTCAACTTTAACATGTATTTTCTTTACATTTTTATTTACAGTGATGAAACAAAAAGCCTTATAATTTTTAACCAAGGGAATGGCTCACCTCAGAAGTCCTGTCTATCTTTGTGGTATCCTGAGAAGGAAGATATGCTGGCACTCTTAAGATATAGCTGATATGAAAAATCATGGAGGTAGGCTTATGGCAGACATCCAGTCCCCAAACTAGGCATGGCCTCATACCTAATCCTTTCAACTGCAGAAGATATTTTAATGGGAAAAGACCTATGTCAACAACCTACTTAACATTAACCCTTTTCACACGGAGGAAGAATGATATTTGTTCATGTTCTTATTCACTTTTCCCTTCAACAAAGATTTATGGAATGTCTATCATGAACAATATGGAGTCACTATTATTTGAGATTCATAGTCAGATTGAGAAGACAAACATGAAACTAATGAACAATCATGTGATTTGATACAACTAAAAGACCTTATGGGTTTGCAAAGAATGAAGTGCTAGGAGAGAATGAATGGGGAGAGTTTATGCTAGTATTCACAAAAAAGGGATGAATAGGAAGATGTGTAAAAGATTAGCGATGTTTCCCTAGACAGGAGTTAAATGTATATCATTGAATGCTTTGCTGCTATTTTTATAAGACCACCCAATTCATCCATTTCAGATACTAGCTAACTTAAAAAAGATGAGCTCTAAATACTCATAAGTATTCTTGCTGGTTAACCTAGAATTCATCACCACTCCTGAACATTATCATTGCCAGGATACAATATCCTCTCCACCTTACTGCGGCTTTGGTGTTGAACTTGATGCTGCCTACGTGGACTCTGTCCTGGTTTGCTATTCTCTCTGAAGTCCTCATTTGATTCCCTAAACACCTAACCCCTGCCAGTAATTAATTGGGCTGGCGTAAAGGTGAGGCCAGTTCTGGTCCTCCTGAGAAGAGAGATTCACCAGGCTGAGGAAGAAGTACATGCAAAGGCACTGAGGACTGATGAATTGCTGGTGTTTCCAGGAATGCAATTCCTTTTGTCTGGAGCATAGAACATGTGTAGGTTGGATGAAACTGGAGACATGAAACTAGTTCTCTCTGCTATCCACAGATTTAATTTTTTTGATGTGGATGGTAGGGATCCGCTGAACATCTTTAAAGTAAAGGAGAAATGGATTAGATTTGTTTGTTAGGTGACACAGTGAACAAATGGTGTAGAAGAAGGATTGCTGATATAAAGCAGTAAAAGTGGCAATGGAGAGGAGTGGATGGGTTTCAAGAGTTATTTCAGAAGCAGCACTTCGGGGCTTGAATTCTTTTCTGTCCCATTCATTGACCCCTTTTCTTATACCTGAAACAGAGAAGAGTAGAGGATGATTACCAGATTTTTAGATTGAATTAAAGAATGGCCATGCCTTGATTTTACATCTATATACTCTCCCATTTGCCACATTACCACATAGTTTAATAGCTATGTTGACTTGTCCAACTTCCCTAATAGACTGAGCAACTTAGTCTCAAAAGACTTTTTTTACCTTGTCCAACTTTGTATAGTCTATTCTTAAAAGAGTGCTTCACACACAGCATGTTCTTCGTAAAATTTTGACGCACAGATGCAGACAGAATAGCTCTTAGCATGACCGTGAGTAGAGGGATTGGAGAATCTGGTAGAGAGATTTGGGAGTTACTGAAATAATCATTAATTATAGTTGGGATTACCTCTAGGAGACTATGTAAAGAGACTATAAAAACAATAGCCAATGACTATTGACATTGTGGCATGCAACACGCCAAGTGCTTTACACGTATCGACTAATCTGATCACTTAACGACTTACTGAGTAGTTGTTCTTATTGACGCCATTCTATAGATGAGGAAGCAAAGAGGTGTATGGAAAGAACCTTGAGAAGCAACAGATTTTCCAAAGTGGGTATAGGAAGAGGGACCCGTGAATGTGGCAGAAATGGAATGCGCAGAGTTAGGCAGAGAATCTCTGGAAAGAAAAAGAGGACCAAGGACAGAAGCCTAAGGAACAACATTTGTGGGGGTGAGCGTGAAGAGGGGTCTAGCAGGGGACTCATAAGAACTGGTCAGAGATTTAGAAGGAGAACAGGAAGAAAGTGAGAAAGAGAGTTTTGAAAAGAAAAGGATGGCTTGGTCGGCAACGCCTCAGACTGTGAGAGGTCAAGTTATCTGAGGATGAAAGACGCCTTGAATTTGGCCTTTAGAAGCTTGTTCTGTGCACCCTTAGCAGGGTGGTGGCACAGACAACTGAGGACAAAGGATGAAGAGTGAACTGAATGGAACGAGAGGGAGAGGAAGTGGTGAGTAGCTGCCTGAAGGGAGGCGACACTGAGGAGATCAGTGGTGAGGAGGAGAGGCAGAGGTCAGTAACCAGAGGAGAAAGAGATTAAGGAAGTTTCATTTTTTTCCTAAGATAGAAAAGAGACTTATCATTTTGTTTATATATAAAGGCTGAAAGGAAGGAGTCACTGAGGGAGGTGAAGATCCAGAAGAAGGGTATAATTGAGAGAATAATATCTTAGAGGATGTTGGAGGACACGGGTCAGAAATATAAAGACAGGCAGAAGAAAGGACACCTCCTTCCCTGACCCGTGCTTCCGGGGCTCAGAGGAGGCTTGAAACACTGGGCAGTATGAGATAGAGGAAATGTGAAGAGATATCTAGGGGATCGGGGAACTCAGACATAGAAAAGCTTCTCCTGCTCTCCTAATGTAGAACTGGGGCAGGCTGTAAAGTTTTATATATTTTTTTCATAAAGAAAAATAAATAAATGTAGTACATCTGCATAATACGACTTTGTACTGAAATGAGCCTCACTATGGGGCCTTCTTCAAAATTAACAGATTGAGGCATAAAGTGTTAGAGAAAGTAGTTTCACTTAATTTACTGTATTTCATTTGTTTAACATGGCATCTGCAATCGATGTTCTTTGTGGTATGATAACTATCCACAAATTACCATGCTTTCTTCCTCAGAAGTTCACCCTCTTTGAAAAGAAAAATATTTGCAGATTATATTAGATTTTTATTTCTGAAAACGTATGTCTGTGAACATAAAACATACAAACCTATATATTTCATAGCTACATTTATCCAATCATATATTAAGGATTAAGTCAAATTAAACAGTTTTAAACTATAGCAACAAAAATAAACCAAATGAAGGCAAAAGGAATAAAAGATAAAGTAGCTACTGCATAAAATTCAGTAGAAAGTGAAAGATTTTAGATTCCTGTTGGGTATAATGCGTACACTTCAACTTTTTTTTCCCTGGGAAAAGAGCCTTTTCTCATAATGCGACTCTTAATAGAATGTCTCAGTGACATTTGGGAAGAAACCTAGTTCCCAAACATGTAATTGCAACATGAGGATGAGAAAAAAATCATTTTTTCCCTAAAAAATGTTAATTTTTCTAGTATTTCATTCAATTCTAAAAGTAAGATACTGTTGCACACAGCATGCCAGTAGGGATTGCCTACATATATACCAATTAAAATTCAGTTATTCACTATTACTCAATCATTTTCTGGCTAGAATGCCAAGTCAAGATATATTTAAATGGAATGAAAAGAATTTCTCCATTATCTGAATCCGATAAATATGTATTTTGATAAGGAACCAGATATTTCCCTCTGGCAATAATTTTATGGTAAAAGAAGGGATATTTAAATGTGACTCTGATCTCACCTGCTCTCAATTTGGTAAAAAGAACAGTATTTTATGTTCTATCTTCTACCTGTATGTTTCTAAGTCACCCTGTCACTGGGAGTAGGTCCTCTTCAAAAGGATCTCAAGATCTTAAGACACAGATCAGGTCTTAAGAGAAGGAGGGCGACTAAATATGTCTTTGCTCAACACCAATGCTTCACTGATTAAACTATCTTACTCTGGGATACTGCCTCCATTACTTAAATATGAATATCTTTGAGACGTGACATGTCAAGTGATGTTTTCCTTTTAGAAATCAATGACCAGAAATAAATCCTCATTGGTAGCTCAGGGAACGCGATGCTAGTTAGGGGTGAGAAAGTGTTTCCTAAAAACTGGGCAAAATCTCCAGAAATTGGGGCTAGGGGATTATCACAAAAACCTTTGCTTGCTTCTTCATTTTCCATGTGGGCAAAAGCACTCTTGTCTTGAAAAACCCTTTTGACACCGGGCTTTTTCATGTGGAAGTGCTATAAATGGACCTTCCAAGAGATACATCAAAGGGTTTTCACTTCTGTTAGAGTCTGTTTTTCAGCTAAATTCAATCAAACAGAATTTCTTGGGCTGCTCATGTAAGTAACATGTCTAGAGTGCCTAAAAATACTGCAATTTATTTTTCTTCTCTCAGATTTATGGAAAGCTCATGAAGGCAAAATTCTTCTCTTGCATTGTGGAAGAGCACAATTTGGTCTTATGAATGTAATTCTCAAATTTACCAAATATCGTGTGGATTTTCAGAAAGTATTTAATTTAGTTTCTCCCTTAAGTCTCTGAGCTAAAGAAAGTGGGTTGGTAATCATGGCATTTCCACTACGATATTTCTTAGATATAGTAGTCTCAAAATAATGTAGGAAGGCCTTTTTTTAAAAAAAAATAATATTCTATTAATAAGTTACCTAAATCTTTTGGAATATCCAAAAGTCTTTGCTTAAGTTTATTTGTAGAAAACAGTGATAGTAGAAAGCTGCTTGTAACCAGTTGCGGATCATAAACGTTGAGTTTATCTGTATATACATTGTCATTTCTTCCTATTTTAGGCAATTAGGAACCAAGTTTCAGATGCTTACAAGTTTTGGCTATTAGTCACTCATCTTCTAGTTATTGCCAAAACTAATACTGGATACCAACAATTAACTTTAAATTGCCCCACACCATACAGAAGTTTATTTAATTATCCAACAGCCTTGTGCAGGAGATGTCAGTATTGTTCCCTTCTTATAGATGAAAATTCTGCAGATCGGAGGAGATGGGGAGATTGGCTCAAGACCTCACAGCCAGTAAGTGACAGCTTTAAGACCCAGTTCCAGAGTCTCTGACTCCAAATACAGTGCTTCTGCCATCAAAAGGGAACAAAGCAGCCTGTCTATGGTCTGCCATTTACTGCAGCTGATGTTTGTCAGAGAGAAGGGAAAAACTCAACAGATGATTCCTCAGAGCAGAAAAAGGAGATAGTTTTAGACTCCCAAGGAATTGAAAATTTTGAGTTCAGTTAATGCATAGAGAGTTCCATGAGTGACTTTCCAAGTTACAGTTCTTTCTATTGACATTGTTGTTGATAAAGAAAGCCAGCATGATGAATGTAAGCCACACTTCCCGAGACAGAAGCATACTGTAAGTCCTTCTGAAATCTCTCCGTCAAATGTTCTGCTGTGCAAATACACAAAATCTCACTCCAAGACACTTGACACTGAGACACTGTCGGATATGTATGCAGACATAACTTGCAAAGTTATTGTCTTGCAAGAAAAACACTCTCCTGTGTGTATCAGACTGTCACACAAAGGGTCAAGGATATAACATTTTTTTTTACGTAAGAACTCGCCTTCTTCCACTTTATTTTAGTGGTTACTAAGGTAGTAGGAAAATAGATTGCATGGTGTCTGGAAATACAAGGAAAATATATATTTATAATTCCTCTTACTAATTTATCTCGCTAACTGTAACCCTTAGAAAAATTCTGGTGGAAACCATGGAGGTGGTTTAAAGTGTGGGATTTGATTGAATAAGATGACTACTCTGTCAGAGCGAATCAAGGCATCCACATTTCCGCGACTACCTGACACAGTGGTTGAGGGCACGGATCTTTGATTCAGACGGCTGTGTGTCCTTGAGCAAAACACTTAATTACTCTGTGCCTCAGGTTTCTCACCTTTTTAGTGGGAGCTTAAGAGTACCTATCTCGTTGTGTTATTATGAGGATAAAAGTGGTTCATATCTATAAAGTATTTAAAACATCACCTGGCATATATATATACATATATATATATGTGTGTGTATGTATATACGTATGCATGTATGTAGAAAGTGTTTGCAAAATAAAAATAAATTACATTATCCTCAAATAACTGCTTCTACTTATGGAAAATTATAGTCATAAAAATTTAGAGTAAGAAGGAACTACGTTGGTCTTTAAAAAACGTGGCTCATTATGTAGTCTACTCTCTGCCTTCTAATGACACAATTCCTTCTTTAACAACCTGTTACTAAAACGCTGATGCCTCAATTTCATTGTCAGGAAGTTTCAACTTTAACAAGAAATAAAGTAATATGCTGGGACTGTTTATAAGGAATTAACTCGTGAAAGTAAAGTAGCCCATTTAAAGTCTGCTTCTGTTCATATAATAACAGAAGAAAACCCAACCAAAATTCTATGTGTAACTTTTGATTAAGCAAGTAGTGTGGTATGTTCTGAATAGCTGTGTATCTGGTTACCTGTTGGTGGGACTGCTATGTGGGTAAATGGCACTGATGGTCGGATGGGAAGTTTCTCTGGAACGCTTTTTGTCACCAGACAGAAGAATAAAGCTATACGGATGTCTTCACTCCTATTTTGGGCCACCTCTTTGGGATTCTACCTTTAGGAGATAATTAAAGCAGAACATTATGGAGTGTAAATGAAAGAATTCAAACACTAATATTATATGACTATATCACATTTCTTTCTGGATATCCTGTTTTCTTTTTTTTTTGTTGACTGCATACTGTACCTTGAACATAGAAAAAGGTATAGATCGCAGAGAAGCTACCATTAAAACAAATGGGTATGTTATTCTTTTTCTGTCTTTTTAAAAAAGTCCTGACTGTTTAAAGAAAGCAAGCTCTCAGCAGAATTTTCCTTTTCTTATGTGATACAGATTTTTGTTGTAGTAACTCATATTGTAAATATGATTAGTGTCTACAGGGCAATTGTTTTAATCAATTGATCATAAAGTATCTAATTGTGTTGCAGTTACAGTGGGATCAAGGTCACATTGGTCTTAGATTATAAAATTAGCAAGATAGTTCCCTCTGACATTCTATTTGATATATTCTTTTAATTTTTAAAGTTGATCTGTTTTATTCTATGATTGCTTTTTACTTTTGTTTGTATTCTATCAATATGTTAATAGCTGTGTCTGCATAAATCATATTCAGAAAAATAAAAATGCCTTATATTCCAATTAATTAATAATGGAATTTTGCAAGTATAATATCTTATGGAAATGCCTTTAATTAATATTAATTAGTTAATATTAATTAATTAATTATTAATAACTAGTCAATAGAAAAATGCATGAAATCTGTATAAACTGTGAATTTGGTTTCATAGTAAAGGAAGTGGGGTACAATCTACACAATATCATAAGGTCTACACATAATCATCACCAATTGCTGTCTCTGAGGGAGCCCCTTGAAGAATGATGACAGATAGAAGGAGAAGAAGAACCAGCTAAAGGGGGCAGTCAAAGTATTGGGAAGAAATAAGTAAAACACATGTAAAATAGTAAAGAGAGAATTCATTAAAGAGTTGTTTGTATGGTACCAAAACTACTGCCAAACAAGGTGAAAAATTTAGTCAGAACAAGTACCCAGTATCACCAGTTTGCCCAAATACTCTTCTTCTTTCATTTGATGGTTGCTGTGCTCTACATTGTACATAGTCATGCATTCATTTTCTCATTGCCTCAGTAACAGGCTGAATCCCAGCCTCTGTTCAAAAAGTGTAAAAGAGATTATTCAGCCAATCACCACATAATTCAAAAGAATTTCATGGATAGGCAATGCTTAGTTACGAAAGAAGCAATTCAATCCATTTAAGTATTTTCATAATTAAAATTATATTAATTTAAAGCTTAAATCAAATGCCCTGTATTTTATTTTTATATATGCACATAAATGTGTATACATGCATAAAAATATGAATGCATATACAGGCATAAATTATATGTTTGTATTGGTTATGAATTTTACACAGTCACAGTCTAGGTTGTGCAAAAATGTAATGTGCTTATTTCTTTAAAATCCAGCACAACACATGGGTTTTCATTTCTGCTTGGCTGTAGGACCCTTATTCTAGCCATTTAAGGTAACCCAGTCACATCCAATTTTTTAGAGCAGTTTTAGATCTACAGCAAAATTGAGCAGAAGGTACAGAGATTTCCCATATGTCCTCAGTCCCCACACATGCACAGTCTCCCTATTATCAACATTCCACACCACAGTGGTACAATGTTATAATTGATGAGCCTACACCAACTCATCATTATCACTCAAAGTCCACAAGTTTCATTAGAGTTCGCTCTTGGGGTAGTACATTCTTTGGGTTTGGGCAAACATACAATGACACGTATCCACCATTATAGTATCACAGGGAGTAGTTTCACTGCCTCGAAAATCCTCTGTGCTCCATCTATTCATTCCTCCCCTTCTCCCAACCCCTGGCAACCACTAATCTTTTCCCTGTCTCCACAACTTTGCCTTTTCCAGAATGTCATGTAGTTGGAGTCATACAGTCTGTAACCTTTTCAGATTGGCTTCTTTCACTTAGTAATATATATTCAAGTTTCCTCTATTTCTTTTCATGGGTTGGTAGCTCATTTCCTTTAGCACTGAATAACATTCCATTGTCTGGATGTACCAGTTTATTTATCCATTCACTAACTTGTTTGCTTCCAAGTTGTGGTAATTATGAGCAAAACTGCTATAAACATCCCTGTGCAAGTTTTTGTGTGGGCATAAATTTTCAACTCCTTTGGGTAAATACCAAGCAGTGTGATTGCTAAATCTTAGTAAGAGTATGTTTAGTTCTGTAAGAAACTGCCAAACTGTCTTCCAAAGTGGCTGTATCATTGCGAATTCCCACCAGCAATGAATGAGTGTTCCTGTTGCTCCACATCCTTGTCAGCATTTGATATTGTCAATGTTCTAGATTTTGGCCATTCTAATAGGTATACAGTGGTATTTCATGGTTGTTTTAATTTGTATTTCCCTGATGACATGTGATGTGGAGCATCTTTTCATGTGCTTATTTGCCATTTGTATATCTTCTTTGGTGAAGTGTCTATTAAGGTCTTTGGCCCGTCACGACCGATTTTAAACAGTCATTTTAGGGTAAACACCACCTCAATTCAAAATTTACCCCCACTCCTATGCCTTCATTCATTCCTTTTTCCTTGGTAACAACTGCATTTGAGAGAATTCACTAAATTTTTGGTACTAGGAGTGGGGTGTGAGGTGCACCTCTGTCCTCGGTGGCCTTTGGTCTTTATTGGCCGCTGCTGAATTGTAACTTGTCCCTCATGCTTTTGGGTGTAAACTTTGGATCCCAGTTATCTCTGCTGTGAAGTCAGTGCTTCCACCTTGGCGGCCAGGAATCAGCTGCATGAACTTTCCTTCCTCTCTTCTTTGAAACTAAGAGAGAATTTACTAGCCTCCTCCATCTCCCTCAAGAGACTCAGCCATTTCCCTGCACCCATGGGGATGGAAGGGCCTCCCTGTGGCTGCCGCTTTCAGGAATGCTCACCCAGACACACGCATCAGCCACTGGGGATTCACATTGGATCTCTGGCTTCCCTAATAGGTTTGCTGTCTTCTCAGTTAAGCCTGGGAAAGCCAAGTAGCTGCCCTTCGGTTCAGTTTGCTACCTCTGAAATTCTATCACAATTTCTCTTATCCTGTTCTCCACTCCCAAGGACTTACCCAGGCCCAAAGACTTCCTGGGAACTTCTCAGTATCTAAACCCCAGTGAACTTTACCCTGTTTTTTCTACTTTCACACCAACCCACTGTTTGTCTTTTTTTTTCTGTAAGGAGAAATTGTCATGATTCTTTCATACTTTGCTTTATGCCATTACCTTTATGTTCTGATTCTTCTGGGATTTTGCTCTTGCTATTTAAAGCCAAGTCATTGGAATTGATAAGAACAATTTTTTTTTATTCACTCATGGAACTCTGGCAGTCAAAAACCATGGTGTCATGATTGTTATCTTGGCTATCTGCCAAAATCTACTTAGGATCTCAAAAGTCCAAAAATTTATCTTGCTGCTCTTTCTGTATTATTTCTATCCAAATAATGGTAGAAAACCTCTGCCGTTAAATGGCAAAGAGAGGTAGGGATAAATGAATTTTTTTAAAAAACAACATATGGTTTAAACCACAAACCTTACTCTCTTATATTTACATATAATTGCGTATTGCATTTTAATGGTTGTTTTGCTGCCTAGAAGATCTTCCCTCCTTCAAGAACTGTTTCCTTCTCTCCTCAAACAATGGGGTTACAATGGAGCTTCCATTTTCTTACAAGACCCCATCCACCGGCCACGTTTGATTGGTCTGGTGAGAGGGGACCTTACTTATTCAGGGCTAATTAGAAGCTTTACAGGATTTTTTCTGTTTTTTTTTTAAAGATTGGCACCTGAGCTAACATCTGTTGCCAATCTTCTTTTTCTTCTTCTTCTCCCCCCCAAAGCCCCCCAGTACATAGTTATATATTGTACTTGTGAGTGCCTCTGGTTGTGCTGTGTGGGATGCCACCTCAGCATGGCCCGATGAGCAGTGCCATGTCTGTGCTCAGGATCTGAACCCCCGAAACCCTGGGCCGCTGAAGTGGGGTGCACGAACTTAAGCACTCCGCCATGGGGCCAGGCCCAGGAATTTTTTTAAGAGAGAAAATACACTAGACTTTTGGAGATGTGAGGGTTATGTATAAGAAAACAGTCTATAATGAGAGAGAATGAAGACAACACACAAAGGCAAGTGGAGATAAGTGATGGAGAGAGCTGTGAAGTGCACTTGGAAAATAAGATTAAAGGAACATCTGTTCCGGGACTGGCTCCATGGCCGAGTGGCTAAAGTTCTGAGCACTCTGCTTTGGCGGCCCAGGTTTGCAGGTTGGGATCCTGGGTGTGGACCTGCTCCACTATTGGCTTTGCTGTGGAGGCATCCCACATACAAAGCAGAGGAAGACTGGTACAGATATTTGCTCACGGCCAATCTTTCTCAAGCCAAAACAAAAAGAGGAAGATTGGCAATGCATGTTAGCACAGGGTGAATCTTCCTCACATACACACAAAAAAGAACATTTGCTTCTTCGCTTTCTAAAGTTTTTGAATATCAGTCCAGGGTGGACACTGTTGGTGATTTGCAACACTTGGTACCTGTGTGATCTTGAATGAGTTACTTAAACTTTCTGAGCCACACTTACATCTTCTGTGAAATAGGCTAACAGTGCCAACTTACATGGACTAAGCATACACAACTAGCAGCTGCTGTTCTCTAACTTATCGTCAGATGGACTTAATGATAAGCTAATCTTAACCTTAAATTAGACTTTTGTCTTCCTCGTAGATGACTTAAAAAGATGATTTTCTATATCATCATGGTTTTAGTGAACAATACTTCCTGCTTGCTGAGAATAGAAAATATGGATGAAATTGACATATTATTTAATCAGAGAAGTGTAGGCTTAGCCAACTTCGGTCCCAATATTTACATATATCTTATCCCCACAGTAGCATTCTGACATAGAAAGTGCTTGCACAAAAATCAATGACTAATAATTGCGGATTGCCAGCCTAATTGTTTTTGCAGTAAAAGATTTTTCTCTTTTTTAATATTATAGGAAAGGAAGAGTTACAAATGACAATTAATTGCTATAACATCAATTCAAAAGAAATACAATTCTCTTCTGAGTCCTCTCATATACCTTTTATCCTTCAAGCATAAAAACCTTGATGTGGTGAAGAGTACAAAAATATGTGAGTGGCATTTATAAGACTTCTGCAGAAATGCTAATGACTTCATCCATTTTTCATCACAAAATAGCCTTGACAAATTGAGTAGATGTTACCTTTACCCGATAAGAAAGGGAGAAAATGTGGCCAGTGAGAAATGAAGGCCATTTCTTCATGGTGTTTGTGGTCCCTCAGTTTTACTGAGATGGGCCTTTATAGACAGTGTTTTTGTGTATGACTAAAACAGACGAATGTAAACACAAGCTGATTACTTTGGCTGTTGTTGTCCTATGAGACCGTACTTTTCCTTTTAAACTGTGGGTGGCAGAATTTCTTGGCAGGAAGAACCTCAGTCTATTCATTACTCATATTTTTAGGCCAATTGCTCATTAAGAAGTTTGAAATTTGGAGTTCCAATTATAAAAATAATTACATATTTACTGTAGAACACTGGGATTAAATAGAAAAAACATAAATACAAAAAGAATAAAAACACACTTTGTAGTTCACCACTTAGAAGCAATCACTCTTAACAGTTTTTCCATGTCTGGGTTGGCATATGTGAGATCTTTCTGTGTAATCATTTTATCTTCTATCATTTTCACCTACTGTTGGAGCATAAGCATTTCTTTCTCTTCATTAAAAATCTTTTGGAAACATAATACTTAAAAGGCTGCATCATGTTTGCTGTAATATATTTCATCCTTGCTGTATAGTTTATGTATTTTTTCTAAAATTGCAATTAATCCTATGATGAACATTTCTTTCTTTTTTTCCATGAGAAGAGCGTAATGAAGCTGAGGAGAGCTTTGCAAGAACAGCTCCTCTTTCCATTCTGCTCCAGCATGTGTTGGGGCCCTTATTTCTTGTAGGCATCGTGTGTTAGAAAGGTTAGAGCAGTTTTGGTGTACAGTGCTCAGATGCAGAGGGTTGGGGAAGAGGAATATGGTTGTCTCTTGCAACTCCACACCCTGATTCTAGAAATAATTTCAATTTCTATAATCCGTTGTGTGGTTGGGGTCTCTTCTATTGAAGACTCTACTGTTCTACTTGGGTACACCATATTGCACTCCGACGTTCACCAGATTGTTTTCCTTGATCTGTGTTATGTTAGGCACTCAGTAGAAAGCAAGGTGACATCAGAGTTTTGGCATGGATGATTATGCATGTCTTTTACATGTTCTCATGAACCCTAAATGAAGAAACCTCAGCAAACTTATTTACGGATGGAAACAGTGGTGTTGACTGATAACACTGAGAATAGAATGGAGCCATATTTTAGTCATATCATATTTTAACCATATCATGGCTATTAGCCCCTCTCTGTTTCCTTCAGTATTTTGTTGTGATATTCTGAAGGTAGTAAAAATTATACACCATCCCAACTCCTGGTGTTGTTTTAAATTTTATTATAGTTTTCCCTTAGCCTAACTGCCACATGATTGGTTTAAGAAAACAGTCACTGAGAAAGCTAAAGTTTTCAGACTCATGACATAAAACCACAGAAACTCATGTTTGTATGCCCTCTCTTTCTCATCACTGTTTGAGTAGACCTAGAATTCATTCTGAAGAAAACCTTGATTTGCCTCTGGGCAAGGTGAGGTTGGTTAGGCAACTCAAATTTCACAAGACACTATGCAGAGGGGCCTAACTCAGTTGGCTCTGCGTTTGCCTGGCAGCCTAAAAGAGCTGCATTCTAGGTACTCTAGGTACTCTCCAGGGAGTATAATTCCAAATTCCCAACCTCTCAATATATTTCAAAATCTTGGCAGAGAAAAACAAATGCTTGTGGAGGATTGCCTGAGAGAAAAGCAATAAATTCATTCCAGTGAATCAATGATTCTCAATGGAATGTGAGGAAGCAGAGGAAGAAGGAAGGAGGAAACGGGGAGGTGTGACGTCCTCTCCTTAGGACGATTCTCTGGTGATTCATGTTACACGTATCCACTGCTCCCCTCACATGTTGACATGGATAAAATTTGAGAACCACTTCTTGAGTGATGCTAAAGTAGAGGTGACAAACTAGAGACCTCTTGGTCAAATCCAGCTTGTAGACATGTTCCTTCTGCTTGTGTATGTGTGCGTATACACACACTCTCACATACACACATTTTAACAAGGAATATAAAATTTGCATAAAATCTGCATTTCCTTGGAAACAATAAAAATCTGGCAACACTGGGCACATATCCCTGCCTGGCAACAAATGCCTGGAACTGAGAAACAGTTCCTTCTTTGATCACTGTCCTTGCTACTTCCTTTTGCTTACATCTGGCTCACATCACTGATCTAGGTCACCTGTCGGGTCCCTGCAGGCCTTGGAGTTACCCGCCTTTGAGTAACAGCCCGACTCTAGATTAAGGCAACAGAACAAAGAGCTGGGTACCTGGCCACATCCTTTTACTTTCTAGAAGTGATTTTCTGGATTTGTGTTTCAGCCTGATGCCATAGGTCTTGTGACACAAGGAATTACCCTATAGAATTCATCTCCAGGTTTACTATAAGAATATTTTGTTCATTATTTTGAGAATTTTATAAACACACTGTTAAAAGGATGGACTCCGGAGCCAGACTGCCTGGAATCCAATTCCAACTCTGATATTTCCTAGCCGAAAACCTTGCCATCCTAGCCTGGCATTTGATCTTGGTTCGATTCAATTTCTTCTTTTGTAAAACGCAGATAGCAGTAGTTCCAGTTATTTAGGATTTTTGTTAAGATCAAATATATTAATTTATGTAAAGTGTTTAGGACAGAGCTTAGCATGGACAAATGTTTGATAAGTGATGGTGTTACTGATATTATTACCTCCCGTCTCAGAATTAGCAATAGTTGTACCTGCTATTATGTTTTTCTATTTTATGGAGAATCTAAAACTTGTGATGAATCATGTTTGTGTCTTCTTATTGGCTGCTGGGAAGTTTTATGTAAAATTCAATACATCTGTTTAGTAAATATATTACCATATATCTTTGGTCCTGCCTTCATTTTATTTTCCTACTCTTCATTCTCCTCTGTATAATTCCTAATAATTCTTGATTAATCTTATTTTGCTGTACTATGTGCACCTTTGAAAGTCATCTTAATTCTCTTTTGAAACAGTACAGATCCTAAAAATAAACCCAAAGCAAACAAACATACGTGAGCTCTCCTACATGGACAAGTATGACCAGTAAAATAAATTATTTCCCAACATGAATTTCATGTGAAGTTTACTTTCCTGCTGACATTCTGAGCTTCCATTTATTTTCAGCTCTGTCTTTTAGCTTTAGGGATAAACTGATCCAGTCATCTTCGATAGCTGCTCTCCAGCAAGTTCCTGCAGTCACATTATTTCCCAGATGTCTTCAAATATATTGTATTGCTGCAAATTGATTTTTAGCTTGTCTCTAGACCTAACATCTGAGTTTCCTATGCCCAGTTGGTCCTTTTTTAGGTCACCAAAGGTAATTGTTTGTATATTTAAATTTGCTATGTGAGACAATACTGGAAGCAACCACATATTCTGTACATCTTGTGTAAAATAGGTTATTTCGCCAATATAAATAAACCTGTTTGGAAACGGTCAGCCTCCTAGAGTTTAGTCCCAAGAGACTTGAAAGAGGGCTTGGGGAATTTCACTATAATTATTTGATACAGTGAATATGGGAATATTTTATGATTATCCACCCTGAGGCCAGTAGAATGGCAGGGCTTTATTTCTCTCCTTTTTAATTTGGTGGTAAATGAATGAGACAGTTTTTAGGATCTGATCAGCCATTTTAAATGAGGGAAACAGAAACCACTGTATTGGAATTTCATTTGGGGAACTGGTTACAAGTGAAGGATGGGTAGGAGAAGCAAAAGGAATAAAAGTGGTATTATCTAGAGCCTTATGAATCTGCATTCAGTACTGACATTGCTAGACCATCTTGTTTTGAGTAGGACCCAAGGAGCCCACACTCTCACTGACGCCTCTTCTGTGTTCCTTCCTTCTCTCCTCATCTAATGCAAACACATCCCATTGGCGAATTAACTGGAGTACAGCTGGCAAATGGTTCTGGGAAGTGTAGTTTCAGACTTCCCTCTGGCAATACAGGGGAGGGCATAGAAGAACATATCTTCCTGCACGTACTTCTACCCTCAACCTTATTACTCTGAGTCATTTTGTTGCTTCATTTCTTTCATGTGATGTATTCATGTGAGTATTCTAATTTTAAAACATTTTGAATTCTATGAAAAGATTTCTAACTCCAGGACTATGTCAATTATATCAGAAACACTTACAGGAGTCACTTTTAGGAGTCTAGAAATATTTTAGGTTATTTTATTGCCAGTTATATGATTTTGCCAATCCTTAAGAGGTAAATTGTTAATTTAATTTAATTTAATATGCTGCTTATTATTTTAGCTACCTGAATTCCATGTTTCCTTGTAGGGTTCGAAATAATTTAATTCTTAAATCTGAACATTTTCTCAGCATTATTTATTTGGATTTGGTTTTTGTTTTGGTTTCCTGATTTTCATAAACATGGGTTTGTTTTTAACTTCCTGTGTTAAAATATGGGTTTAAGCATCCGGCTCCTACATCAAAAACTATGGTTCATCAATTTTCATCTTGACCTCCAAAACATTCAGATGAATTAAGGATTCTTAAAATGCATCAAAAAATGCATGCAGAAAGACGAAGGCACTCAAGAAGCAGAGACAGAATTGCTCAGAAGTGCACCAGTGGAACTGGGTTGGCAAGTCAACAGGATCTGAGTGGGAGGGCTCATCTCTCTCCACAGCCCTTTGTACCCAGAAGGGTTTCTTGTCATTTTGGCAATGGTTGACAGGACTCAGTTGAGCCCTGGCATGTGCTGTGACTTCTGTAAGTGTTTCTGACATAACTGACATAGTCCTGGAGGCTTTTGACAAGTTTGTCAACCTAATGAATGGGCAACTAAGCCTCAAAACCACAGTAAAGGTTGCGCGCAAGTTGTTCAATAGAGGTGCAAAATCCAGGTAACCAGTAATGGTTTCAGAGTTATTCTGCTTGCCTGCTTGCTGATGATAGTTCAACAGACCAAAATAATAAATCATCTTTGAAATAAATATTCGTCTTTGGGAATGTAATGTAGCATATGCCTTAAAATACCTTTTTTAAAAGTTATTTGTCACATTTATCTTCTCATTTGTTTATCATTTTCTTTTGTTTGTGCTGTGGCTGGAATACTTAATGCTGTAGGTCTCTGATGAATTCCGGCACTATCTGAAAGGTTGGGGTTACTGTGGTGAATGTTTCCCAGAAAACGGAACAGTGACTACTAAGTAACTTTGCTGAGGTGAGGATTAACCGGAATAATTAACACTTTCTTGGGATTTTGTGTTTCAGGGGCAATGCTCTATACGGAAATTGCCAGGGCCTCTGACACTCAAGTGTCACTCTATTTGAGCAGAATCATAATTAACAATAACATCCGGACTAAAATTTGAAAGTTGGCAACAAAAATGATAATTGCACATGCCTGCAAATTATTAAACGAAATAAAATTATATTCTATATTTACTATTCCACTTCAAAGGCATGCTATTTGGCTTTGCAGACTCGTTCTCCTTGAGTATCTAAATTGGACCAGAATTTTAAGGTTTAAGTTCTTTTTTTTCTCCAGGCTCAGGTCTGACACTTCAGGAAATCTGTAATTCTAACTTCATACATGGATTAGAACATCTCCACTGCAGAGAGGTCTGAGTTCTTATCTATGAGGTAACTGATATTTTTGCTCACAGGGGTGTAAAGGCAGAGAAGAATATGGTCTAATAATTGCCACGTCTTCACGTGCTATAAGTTTTTAGTTTATCCTGCTTTTTGGAGTAACCTTAATCTTGCAATGAATCTAATTGAAGATACACACACACCTTGTTCCTATTTTCATTCTTTGTTGAAAGCTGGAAGGTGCAGTGAAGATGGTCACATCCAGCGATTCTCATTTTTCTCCAAGGGTGAGGTTAGGGGTGATAAATGGGATAGTAGGTAAAAGGTGATGGGGTAATAGGAATGAGGATGAAGTTGAACACATACATACAGCTCTGTGCTCCCCACCTTTTCTCTGACAAAAGGAGTTCTGACTTTATTTTGTATATTGGGGTTCTTGTGATACGTAATTCTGCTGCTAACCAGCCCCCCTGTATTTCAGGTGAGGCAACTTGTCTCCAGAGGGACTAAGTGATTTGCTTGAGACCATCAGTCTACTTCAGGGCCAGCCAAATTCAGAAGGGGATCTCCTGGATCCTAATGTAGTGATATTTTCTCTCCCTTTCTTGTTCAATCAATAGTTTCTGATAGGATTTCTGACAGTATTCAAGAAAAAAAAGAACAAAACTCTCATCCTTTCGAAGGACTTACAGTTTATTGAAAGAATAGATGTACAAATAAACATAACGATAGATGTATGCACAAAGTAAGAGTCTCTAAACAAAGGAAGGCTGCTCATATCTTCTTAAGTGAGTCAAGAGAGGTTCATAAATCTCCTGTTTCTTTAAGATTTCTCCTTGTTAATATTCTCAAAGACATTCTGGAAACTTTTAGAAGAGTTTATAAAATTCTTACTTGATACTCATATTTTCATAAAAATTGGCTAATATAAAATGTTTTAATTGAGCTCACACAATTTCTTACTTAGAATCTCAAATGTGTCATGTACGTAACACAAGCTGCTTCCAAAATGGGTTTTTTCTTTTCATTTGAATGATTTGAATCACACATTGCTTGCACTTCAGCTTTGTATGCCTTGTCTGGTGAAAGTTAACAATTGCTATAAAGAAAAATGATATTTAATTATTTCACATAACAAGTGACCTTGAGGTCTGTGGCTTCAGGGATGGCTCAGCAATGACCTCGGTGATAGAGGATTTCTTTAATTCCTCAGTGTGTTGGCTTTTTCTCCTCTGGCACATTGTCGCATGGTTGTGAGATGCTGCTATGGCTCTTGCCTCAGGTATTCACGCAGCAGCAGCCACAGGAGGGAAAGGACAGCAACAGTTTTTCTTTGTCAAATAGATCTGGTGTTCATCTGCCAAGAATCTTTGATCTTTTGACCTTATACTTTGATTAAATTGACTAAATACAATGTATTTTTGTTTACTTTAAACAGAGTCTATTAGATGTGAGCTCTCCAACATTGGGGTGTGTGTGTGTGTGTGTGTGATGTAAACTGTGTCTATTCCTTACCACGTATCCTGGAGGTGATGTGAGAGGAAAGAGAGAGAGGGACAAGTTTCATTCACACAGTCCATGCTGGGGGTAGCAGGCTGAAGAACTGTCATGATGCTTTCGTCCAAAATATAACCTCTATCTCTAAGGCACAAGGAGTAAGATAAAGCTAGTACTTATACATAAATCCTTGCTCTCACTCACTCACCATAAGTAAATTCAATCCATCATTGAGTACTATGGACATTTCTGCCTAAATGTCTTTCTCCTCTTTCCACGCCACAGACACTGTGTTTCAAGTTGCCAGTCTCCTGTGGGATCACTCCAAAGCCTCGAAAATGGTCTCCCCATAGACATTCCACCCCCACTCCAATCTGTTCTCCACTCTGCAGTCAGAGTGATTGGCTCAAAATGCATACATTGTTACCACTCTGTTTCGAAAAGTTCAATGGAAGCTATTACTCTTAGAAGAAACAGAAAAACCTTAACACCCAGCTATCAGGTTCACCATGGGCGGCCTCCCCCTTATCTCTCCATCTCCATCTGCAGGACCTTCTATTTGTTTCCTGAACTTCCATACCATGGTCCTTCAGTCCCTCAGATGCTCTCAGTTTCTTCCTATCACGGATCATTTGTATATACTGCTCCCTCTACCTGCAATTCCTTTGCATTTCCCAACAACCTCTGCTCCAACATGTTACTCTTTATTCTTTAGATTTCTAAAGTTTCTAAAGTGAGTTTCTTAATCCTTCTCTGACTCTGAGAGACTCTGCTCTCTTTGTACATCTCCTTTATATCATTTACATTACACTGTAATTTTACAATCATGTTTGTAATTGTATGATTACTATCCATCTCTCCCCACTGGACAGACAGTGAGCTTCATGGGGGCTAGACATCTATTTTTTTAAAAAATTCATCTTTGTGTTCACAGAGCTTAACGTTGTTCACAATGCAAACAAGTAATGTGACACTTGGCACATAGTAAGTGCTCAATATGTGTATGTTGACTGGTTGTGTCAATAAATTAATGAATAAATAATATTTATCATGCTACCTGATCTCTGCGTCACTCAAGTTTTCAATTGCTGAGTTTAAGTGGTTGATGTGGCTGTAGATAGTACTTCAAAATAAGTCATTTTGGGACCTCTGCATCAGAAAATTGGAAATTTTTGCCTTCATTATTGATTCCTTGAAAAAAAATCCTCACATCTTTTATATGCTATACATACGAGGTTTTAAGTCAGAGAACTTATAAATGCAATGATGTTTTCTCTTAATAAAGTGGGAATCTATAAATGTACGACTTTTGAATTCGGAAGTCAAAGTACTATTGAAATGGTGAAAAATTTCAGACCTTCTATGTATGGATTTGAGTTTGGAGAGATCCAAATGTTATTTGGAGTAAAGTTTGCTGAATGGCATGGCATTCAAAATAAACAATAAAGAAAGTTAAAATGATGTCACTGCACAGTTGAGGTGATTTCTTCCCTGACATTCCTTTTAAATTTTTCTATTTTTCTGAAATCATAAAACTTACTACCTCTGCATTTGGCAATTCAACAAAATTATGTAACATTTATTAAGCAGATACCATGTACCGTTTACTAATCCGATGAATCATTATTGGTCGCCTCCTACTTACCAGCTATCAAATTGTATTTTTCTTGTCAGGAATTTGTCTAGGAGAATGACACAATCCCTGATTTCAAGGAACTAACAGTGTGAAGAAGAAATTTAAAACAGAGCATGTTTGGTACCAGTACTTTGTTAGAAGTAAGCAGAGGCGGGTAATGAGAACATATATTAAATGTCCCTAACTCAGTTTCTGTTAAGACAAGGGAGAGGAGAATTGAGGGAGGCCTGGCTTCCTGGAAGGAATAACATGTGAGCTGAATTCTGAAACTTTTAATGTAGAAGCTTTTAACTAAATATTTATTATTTATGATGCCAATTTTCTTACTGTATTAAATTAAGTAGCATTGTTATTTTCCCTCCAACTCTTCTAATTCTTTTTCTGTCTATCTCACCTACACAGTGGAGCCTTCTTGAGAATGGGAAATATGTTATGTATTTCTTGGTATCTAACAAGTTATTATACATAGGGCTATGTATCATCTACATACACGTTGGTGATTTCTCTCACTAATGTTAAGTGGATTGAAGCTTTGCAGTGATGGTTCTGGGAGGCAGAAAAAGGCACTTGAACCAGATTCCACCACGAGCTATGATTTATTTAATTTGCTTAGCTCAAGTAATTACCATTCACCCTAATATTTGGAAAGACTCTAAGTGGCTCTCTCTATGTGAGCACTCATAGGTAACATCCTATTGAGAAAAGCTCAGATTGAATTGCAGTTTTTATATATTCTTTTCTTTTTTTGGAGTCTCTACTGAAAGTGTTACAATGTTTCTGTTATTGTTCGTATAACTCCTGAATATAATTAAGTCTACTTTCTCTGGTCCTAAAATTTGGGCCTCTGCCTAAGTACAGACTCATAAGATTGTCAGAATTTTTGCAATAATGCTTGATGGATTCTGTCTTCAGAAAGGACGCATGATGAGTGTTTAGTAAACACACTCAGTTGGTGATCAGGTTCATGGGTCTATTTCTCCTCTTTTTAACCTGTTACTTCTTTTACTTTCAAAACAGGTGATGAACATTTAAAAAAAAGAGTGCAAATTGTTTTAATCTGGAAGAGGAGCAATTTTTAACTATTGTCAATTAAAGATGCACTAGATGTCTGGGTTCTTAGGACCATCTTCTGAACCAATAAACGAGTATTTAACTAATCGTGAGGGAGGACAAGATAAACTCCCTCCGAGATCGTTACTGGAGAGGGAAGAAAGAGGGAATTTATTAGATATGCTGTTGCATTACTTTCTTGCATTTACTCCCTAAGAAATATTGTTTCATTTGACATTTATTGTTAAAGATGTTAAGTTTATTATTTTTGGTTTTGTTCCTGCCCAGAGGCATCTCCCGTTGTTTTTCTGTTCTGTGTTTCCCCTTCAGATGGATTATTTATTTTCTATTAAGTTGTTCTTCTCCACCTACACAAGTGAGTTTTGAGGAGCTAAACATTATCTGTTCACTTAATCTCTCTTCAGAGTTCACATTGCCAAGACCCTATATTATTTTTAGAAGCACTTCTCTGTACTTTTCCACACGTTTTCAACTGGGTGATGCCCAGACTGTTTTAATATCCCAAATACAGTTTTCTAATGCTATGTAAAGTAGCAATATAACCTCTCATTATAGAATATTTCTTTTTGATCATGTTGGGTTAGCACTGACCTTTTCTTTTTCTTTAAGAATGCTGTGTAACTTCGGAAGCACTTCCGGCGAGTGCTCATTTAAAATGAAGAAATACACACGTTAAAAAGGAAACACACACAGTTCTTCTTTATTGTGGAGTCACTTATCTGGCGATTTTAACCATTTGAAGTTTCGATGCATGCTGGAGACATCCTTTGAGTTGTAGCAGTTGCTTATGACATATCCCCAGAAAAATCTGTGTGCTGGGGGCTTGGTGGCTATGCTCCTTACTAAACCCTCAGGAATTTACTTAGGGCCTCTTTACCCCTAATTATGAATAAGCTGGGTTTTCTGATTTCTTAGCCTTCAACAGATTGGGAAGAGCAAAGTAGAAACAAGTAAGGGAACAAAGAGCAGATGTGTTTTGAAATGGAGATGATATAAATAATGAACACATTGGAAAATTTACCCCACTTTATGACTGTTCCGATTATGAAAGATAAAAGCATTTTGTTGACATTTTTGCATACGTTTTGCCAATTGTCTAAATGGTTTTTGAGTAAGAAAGTATGTTTTTAGTTTAGATTCTGGGGTTCCTTTTTGAAAAATAGGGATAATGGGAAGACAGAAATGTGAGTTATATATCTAATTCTTTTTATTAGGTAGAATACTTTATAGTCTGAAACTATGACATATTATATCTCAAAGACTTTGCAGAGTCAATTATTAATTATACATAAAATACACTGCATATTTATCAGCCTATTATCTTTCTTAATTCAGTTCTAGAATTGTATAAAACAAGTGTTCTTAACCAATTCCCCCACTGAGCATTTGGGAGAGTGTTGGCATTTGAACTGTTGACCTATGGGAATTATGTTTATTTGTTTTAAAACAAATGTAATATAGGTAATGTAAACATTAAAAGAGTCATTTCATTTCGTGTCTAATATGATAATGAAAAATGAGAACATTTTATTTCAATCCTTTGAATAACTATTGTCCATTTTTTAAGAAGTTTTCACATAAGGAAGAATATTCTAAGACTGGATTTTGATGTGCTACATTGACACTTGGAAATCATGGGTGCTGGAAATGTGAGGGTCAGAAGGACGTACACCAAGGCACTGGTGATGAAGAATATAATCTGAGGACCACTAGTTGCTTCTCTCTTCTCTACTTTCATGTATGAAAGACTCTGCCAACCAGCATTATGCCAAAGACTATTCATGATGCAAAGCTTCCTTGTAGACAGGCTTTTAAATGTTTTCATTAATACCAACTTACGATAATAAGTGACATATGCTTGCACCTTTTGGATTTTTGCTAGTGACAGCACACTGCAGCCTAACTCTTGCCATGCTGGATCTTCCAAGGGCATCTCACATCACCCTTTGCGATGCCACCCATGCCTGCTTCTCCAGGGCCCCAGGATGCCCTGTCAAGCATTTCACTGATGCTTTAACAGCTGAATAAGTTACTAAGATTATTGCTGGTTTAGTGAGGTTGGTCTGCGTTGGAGCATGTGAAAGGAATCTCAGCTAACACAGATGTGGAAGTCAAATGTAAATCTTTCAAAATATAAATATTCTTGTATTTGTTACAATTATTAGTTCTCTTTTGAGCCCAGTGGTAGTGGTTGTTCCTTTAGCGATTTAGCAAAGAGAAAACCAAATAGACTAAGAGGTTGATCCTCTACATCCCAACCCTCCCCTCCCCTCCCCTCCCCTCCCCTCCACTTTCCTCGCCTCCTCTCTCTTCCCCTCCTCTCCCCTCCCCTCCCCTCTCCTCCCCTCCACTCCCCTCTCTTCTCCTCTCTTCTTTTAAAGTAACCCTGGCAGTAAGGTGCTATTTTTATTTCACATGGATATTCCTCACCTTACGCTCCTCCCCCACCAAAGAAACCCTCAATTAGGCCAGGTAGTTCTTCAGTGTAATGGCGAAAGGTAGAATGGAAGAAAATTTCCTCTCTCTACTAGTTTCTTTCAAAACTAGATTCAAGAAACAACGTAGTCACAGCAGCGGTTTAAAATGTGGGTACTCTGTGGTACAGTGTGTTTTTTGATTTGCCAAGTTGTGAACCATCACAAGTTGATAAACTAACCAGTCATCCTATACACCTGGGCAGCATTCTGCTTTCCTGGATGCTGCCCTGGACTCAATTTGGCAGAGGACAAGCAAAGCATGGGATCGGTGTTAGCTCTGGGTAATGTGTGAACGCTGCCAGTGTGTGTTGAGAAATCTGAGTATATTTCCTGGAGACACCCCGAACTTGAAAGTTTTTATGTTCCCCCATACACCACTGAGTTGAGTTCAAAGAAGTTGTCAATGTCTGTTTGATAACAGAAGTGTGGTCTTGTTGGGCATGGCTGCATTTTAATCACTTCACGGATATTAAGGGCTTTAGTTCCAGTTTATTCCTGCCTGTCTATTCCTTCCAAAATTCCCCTTAATCCGGCTCCCGATAGGAGGGACTCGCCTCTAGGGACAAGCAGAAGCAAAAGATAACAGGAAGGCCTACCCTATGCCAGGTGTCTTGAAACATGAAAGGTCAGACCCCACATTTCTCTAAAAATAAATCTCTTTTCACAGGGTTAGTAAAACTGCTATCATTAAAGAGAATCTCCACTTTCAGTTTCTTCCTCTCTTTCGCTGTAGAAAAATATGCCAATATATTCTAAACTGTGGCTGATTAACTGTTAGCAGAGTTTAGTTCAAACCTCCCAAGCCCATTTTTAAACCCCTTTAGAGGGGTGACTGATAAGGTGTCTAGCATGGCAATAAACACAAAGCCAGCACAGGCCGTTTGGAGGGTGGGTCTATATTAGTATCATTATCAGTATTATTTTTCCTCCCTTTCTTCTTTTTGCATAAATTGAAATGCCTTCAAAACTTCTACAGCATGTTATTAAAGGATCTGTATACAAAAAAAATGCAAATGATTTTCTTCTGGAGGAAAAGGCTGCTGAGGAGTCTTTGAAGCCAATGCTTTTGTTGTGAATCTGAGAGCCATTGTTACCTAACAGATTCATTCCCTAGGCAGAATTGCTGTGGAATCGTGCGCGTAAAACACTGTGAGTGTCAGCCCAGGGCACCTGAGGAAGAGGCAAGACCATCAATGTCCTTCAAAAGGAAAATATATGGGTCTCAGCATCCATGCTTTCCTACATCACTGCAGTGGTAAAGCAAATTGCACGCTCTTTAACCCTTCTGTCTGCCCACTGTCAGGGAGAGACTGGAACAAGTGCCAAGTCTGTATTGTCCTCCTGCTGAAATGTCTATCTTATCCGACTGACAAGACCATTTTCAAGGACCGCTGGGAAATAATATCATGTGTTCTTCTCTTCTACATGACATATGTACACATGCAGCTCCATCTCTATACTTACATACATATACGTGTGTGTGTATAACTTACTATCTATCATCTGTCTGTCTATCATCTTTGTTTCTTTTTGATCTCTAGGGAGATATTGACTAAAAGCAGTTTGAGAAAGACCTCCCTTTGGTGTCAAAGACCTCCTTTTCCTTCTAGGTAACCAGAGACAAATCAGTTTTAGTCTCTGTTAGACTAGATCCAAGAAGGATTTGAAAAAGCCTCTTACGAACTGTAAAGTTGTTTCCTTTTTTTTTTTCTGCTGTGTTCCCCATACTTAAAATAGACGCTCAGACAGTTAGTTGTATGATGGACAACTCTTGCTGTTACTACATGTTAGCAAGGCTGTGAACTCTCTGGGCTGCTATGTGTTTATTTTGATGCTTTTAATGTGTTGTGTTAATTTGCAGAACAATAAGAAATAAGAACCAAAACAGAGGAATTGCAGATTTCAAAAATCGGAGGAAATAGTTGGGGAGCATTACGTCCCTAGAGATTGGACCCAACCAAGATTTGCTTTCTATTATTTGCCTTTCAGGACTGTGTCTGACTCTTTTAATTGACAAAGACTGCATTGACATAAAGCTTTTCCAAAGGTTAATTATTTTACAAAGAAAGAAATCGGTATGGTATTGCTTGTTACCCTTTATTTTCATCTTAAAATTATTTCCCTTAATTAACCAACTGTGTAGTTTCAGGGATGCTTTTCATTTCTGATTTACCTTATCGGTTAAAATATTTTTCAAATCTGTATCTTATCTGGTTAATCTTATTTATTCTGAAGAGAATAGATTAAATCCACTTAACTGTCCACTTCATTAAATTTTTGTTATAATTTATGTTTCTGTAATAGAATAAGTACAGGAGGAAATTAAATTGCTTAAAAAATACAGAAGAGTCTGTGGCTTCCAGAGTCTCCTATGTAAAGTCTGAAATCATTTCATGCTGTAAGTGGGTGGAGTGGTATTATAAAACTTTCTTTATGAAAGCAAATTCCAAAATAACATTTACTTCTTTTCAGTTTTTTAAAATGAAAATCACTGGATTCTCTGGATAGGGATTTTGATTTCCCTCCAACTTTATAGAACAAGTTCCATAATCATTCAAAAGTTTTAAGCAGAAAACTTGTTGCAAAATGTTGAGGTCAATTCCAATAGTGCAAGGATTCGAATGTTTTATTTCCCAATATTTGTTTCCTGGGCAGAAATAAAATAAACTTTGTATTGGTTATCAATACAATAAATCAATGTGTGCAACTAATTTAGACCATTCAAGCATAAAAACAATACTCCATTTTATTCTGTAATTATTCAAAAGATTTAGCTCTTCATTCTGTTTCATTTTTCATAGCAACCCTACTTAGAAGGATATATGTAGAAGGTGCCTAGATTCAGGGAGATATGAAAAATTGCCATGAGGAAGGAATTACTGGAACAATTGCAGTACTGTAACCTGTTGTGTTTAGTCTGGAAACTAAATCAATGGAAACTTGAACTAATTTGCACTGCCCAGGAACTGTATGAATAGGACTATCAGGTGTCATTGGTCGGGAGTGGTAAATTTGAACATTAAAAATGATACAGTTATAGGTGGGTTTCTCAGTATCCACATATTTGCTAAGCTGTATGAGCCACACACCATATTGTTAGTTAATGAGCATTTATTAGATACCTACTGTGTATGAAGCAGTAATCTCGGAACTGTGCATGATGATGTGGGGAGTGTAAAGGACATATAAGACAGATTGTGAGGTACTGAAGGAAAATAACCACATTTAGGGCTTACCAAAATGTTTCAAAAAGATATTCTTTTAGTAACAAAGAGAACTAAGTCAAACGCATGCATTAAAACGCAAATCTGTTGGTATGGTGTAGTAGTGGGTATAATTGTTCTGTTAACTTTTTAAACCAAGAGACTGATTTCTGACTTTAAAAATAGAGCTGTATGTTTTCAGATACCCACATAGCCTAAGCACTGAAGACTGAATTCTGTGTTCGGCTATTTGGCTGTTGTTAGCACTGATGCATGAAGCAGAGAGAAAACAGCTTGATTTCCATAAGTTTGGCAAACTCTGGAGAGCTGGGAGTGGCAGGGAGGCAATTGGCTTGCAAAATAAACTGACCAAACCGGAAGCCAAAATTAAATAGAGTGTATAGGGGCACCCCAGGGATCGCCTTAACAATGTACTAGTTATGAACTAACTATTGTCCTTATTACCACTGCTAATGAAGAAACCATAGGAGAAGGCAAGCAATGCCTCTTTCTGATTACTGTGGGCTTCTGATTTAACTAGCTAAAGCACTCAATGATCCTTTAAAAAATGAATTTACTCAAATGTCTTTCTGCTATTAGTGAGGAAACCATTAGACATGGTTTAGCTTCAGAACGTAGGAAGACGGTTTGGTTAATGATGGCTGAAACTGCTGGATAAAACAACATTCTCAGACATTCATAGATTTTTTTTTAGCATGTTTTGTGACTTGATAATGATTTTAGTTTCTAATATGTTTCTGAAAAACGATCCAGGGAAGTTATTAAATGCCAATTCTCATGTAGAAATATTAGTCCACTGTCTTGGTTAAGTCTTTTTAACTATTTCTGGTGCTGGAAGCTTGGGAAAAAATATTTTCCCAATAGTGGCTTTTAGAACAATGGAAGTCAATTAATATGCAAAATGATACCACTATAGAAGAAGAATACACCATTATTAACTCTGCTAAAGATTTGGCTTTGGGGGCAAATAAAAACTAACGGTTAGAATATCTCTGAAAATGATTCTTTACCCAGCCCCCCTCAGATTTGAAGAAGCAAAAGGTACTTCCTTATTTGATTCAATTCTTATGTATAATGATTCATTCATCCATTTATTCATCCAATTCTCAACAAATATTTATGTTGCTATCACATGCCAAACCAGTTGATTAAAAATATAAGTTCATAAATAACAAGAATAACAATAATAGGTAACATTTCTTAAGCTAGGAACCATGGATTCCAGAGTACCAATTAAAGGCAACAGAGTGTCCCTACACCCTGAGCTGGAATCCACACTCTGCTGCCTACTAAATGTCTGACCCTAGGCAAGTTCTTTATTCCTCAGTGTTCTT
Organism: Equus caballus; assembly: GCF_041296265.1. Taxonomy (NCBI): domain Eukaryota; kingdom Metazoa; phylum Chordata; class Mammalia; order Perissodactyla; family Equidae; genus Equus; species Equus caballus. The sequence goes on from NC_091704.1 coordinate 47,960,425, forward strand.
ATCTGTAGAATGGAAATACAATAAGAGCACCCATTCCATATGTTTACTGTGGAAATTAAAAAAAAGCAATATCTGAAAAAGCATTTTGAACAGTGCAAGTCTCATGGTAAGTGACCAATAAGTATTAACAATTATTACTTATGGTTTCAATTATTTCATTTAATCTTTATATGCATGAGTATACCAATGAAACACTTAGAATGAAACAGCTAAGTGTGGGGAACTGGAATTGGCCACTCCAAGATATGTCTCTTTGGCATGAGGATTATTTTGGGCTGGTTACTTTTAAAAACTGCAGACAGGAAAGAAACTCTGAAAAGTAGAATTTACTTACCCTTTGTTAAGAGACATTTATATTTGTAAGGGAAATCTTCATCTGTAAAGGTGTCTCCCTCTCTGTACCAGGAAGAAGGGGGGTTGACCTTATCTCTAGAAATTCTTATATAAATGTGGAAGGCAAGGACTCAAGTCTGCATAATAACCTGACTCTTGTTTACTGTACTTGTCTGGTAGTCTCCCATTACTGACTTCCCCCACCCCCAACATCCTCCTTTGTCTTTAGCTGAGGGTGGTATTTAAGGGGAGAGCTTCCACCATTTGGCCAGTTGCTCAGTTTGCCTGAGCCTCTCCCATGTATGCATGTTATAAAGCTTTGTTTAATTTTCTACTGTTATTCTGTCTCATGTGAATTTAATTCATTTTCCTTCCAGAAGGACCCAGAGCAGGTAGAGGAAATATCTTCCCCCCTATGCAAGCAATATGAAATGAGCTAGATTATAATGGCTTCTTTGGGAATTAAAGTACTGAGTTTCCATAATATGATGTCTTTTTGTTTTAATTTGTGAAATATATTTGTAAGTCCTTATGCTCTATTACAAATGATATCAGATATGCAATAATAGATATTCAATAATAACTATAAAGTCTTAATAGGCTTGTGTGGATTATTTATGAATATAATATGATTGTCCACATTTACAGATGAAAAACTGAGGCACAAAGAGATTAAGTAACTTGTCCAATATCAAACAACTAATAAGCAAAGGTGCCAGAATTGAAACCCAGGCAGTGTGACTCTCATCCATGTTGCTATGCTATCTCCCAGCAGGGCCACATAGCTTTTCCCCCAATTTAAAGATCACTCAAAAACTCACATATGAAGTCAGGTTTTGCGAGCAGTTTACTCAAGTTAACCTAGTCCCCAAAGCAGATAACAGCTCCAATCTTCTATGTAAAGCAGCTGTCTCTTTGTATCTGGAATAATTAATTAAAATAGGTCATTCTGATCTATAAAGCAGTAGAAGATCTGAATTCTGATTGCTTTAGAGATTAATTCTCTAGACTTACTGTCATGATCATCAAAGTGCTTATGCTAATATTTCCCAGATTTGAACTTTGGGAAATCAAATGTACCCTCCTTTATTTTCACATTGTAAATTTCAGGCAACCTTCTTGATAAAATGGAATTTAGGTCAAATCTCTCGTATTCAAGCAGTTTCTTTGTATATGGAATAAGGAAGTAAATTAAGAAGGAAAGAGAAAGACCTCAATTTATCTTAATCTTGTGTTGTATGAGGCTGTGTTATGCTAGATGAAAAATGCATACATATACATAACAAATGAAAATTGCTCCTTGACTAGAATCTAAATTCAGAGTGTTATTGCAAACTGTGAATGTAGCTAAGAGTTCCATTTTTTCCCCCAAAATAGTGAAACTAGTACATATTTTCTCCTTTTTTCTTTTCTATTCTTTCCTTGTTTCCCTCCAACTCTTTTTCGTTTCTTTTCTTTCAGTAAGAGATGCTCAACCAGAGATTATGCTTGTTTTAGATAAAATAAATGCTGTTCCTTTTTTAATAGTTGTCCCCATCAGAATCAAACGAAAGTTAAGCAGGAAAAAGCCCTGGTTTGTTCTCACTTGGATGCTGTGCCCAGACTCAACATTTGATTTGACTGAATGAGGAACGATGTAATCTGCTGAAGAATAATATTAACATAAAAGCATAATAGAACTTGTCACCAAATGCATGGCAAACATTATAGCATGTAGTCTAGAGCTTTAATTAACTTATTTGTTAAATGCCAATTCTTCGAATAGACACTATCAACAAAGAAAAGACTTTCCCTAACACAGATAATGCAGATAGCTTGCCTTCCTTTAAGAGATTTTGACAGTTGTACTATTGAGCGCTGTAATTCCGCTGGGAACCAACTCCCATCCTTCTGCCACCCAGGCTTTCAAAATCGGAATGGAGGAGAAAGTCAGTAGCTTTTACTGCTCTACAATTTATTCCAAGGCAGGAGCTGTAAATGGATGTATATTCAGACTTGGAAATTTGCATACTGAATGCCTCCTCTCGGTTTTCATATGCCTACCTCTGTCCCTGTCATTTAATTCGCGTTTATTCACCAATCAAGTTTGTTTCCTGGATGCCTCACTTGCATGAATGGGTAGCAGAGTAATTGCAGCTAAGTAAAGTGGTTTTATGAATGAAAGCACAATTTACAGTGATGTGTGTGGGTATCACCTCCCCTTCTCTTGTTTAATATTCAGACTTGTCACCTTGCGTGCAAGCTGTTGGAAAAGGCTCCAGAAGCCACAGTTATACCTCCTACAAATCACACCAGATTGTACTGCTTTGGAGGACTTTCTTGGGGCTGAGCAAAAAAGAGTCTTAAAAAGAAGTCTGAGATACAAAAGCTTGATTCATTATTGCATATAAAGAACAAAGAGTCTGAGAACAGATAGGTAAAACGAAGGGAGAAGGTTAAGGAGAAAAAAGTTACATGCTATTTTTGGAGAAGATTTAATTTTATTTCAAGTATTTGCTACAGGGTTCTCTCTTTAGAAACCCCATGGTTCAGCTCTTGGGCACACAGGAGAAAATTTAGTAAGGACATCTTTATTGACCTTGGCAACAGTACTAAAGCTTGAGATTTTTCAAGTGCTATCAGGTATGCATTTTTGAAAATGTTGCAGAATATATTTGTAATCAATTTAAATTGATCAATTAGGAATTGATGATGATGACACAGACATTTGCAAGTTTTTCCTGATTTAGCTCACTCTCTCATTCCCTTAAGCCAGTTTTCAACTAGGGATGATTTTGCCCCAAGGGCACATTTGGCAATGCCTGGAGACATTTTTAGTTGTCACAACTGGGCAGGGTATGGCATGGATGCTGCTAAAGATTCTACAATGTTTAGGACAGCCTCCTGCAACAAAGAAAATTATCTGGTCCGAAATGCCAATAATGCCAAGGCTGAAAAACCCTGCCCTATGCCCTATTTGCCAGCCTGCTTCCCTCGTTTCACCATTGCTCTTTCCTGAAGAAGAGGATCTTGCCACTTGGCTTCTATTTCACAGAAAAAATAAAAGGCTATAAACCATGACCTTCCTCAACCCCAGCCATCCATCCACAAACTTGCTTGCACTTAAAGTCTTTCCACTTAAAGCCCTTACCTTCATTCCTCTAGCCCGGGAAAATAGCAGCCCCTTTTGCTTTCCAAGACTAACCCATTCATTTGCGTTCTAGGTTTCATCCCCGCCCATCTCTTCCCAAGCATTTCTTCATCCCTCATCACTTAATCCTTCTCTTTTATCCAAAACCTTTCATTCTTCATCAGTTCAAGACTCATCAATTAAATACAAACTCTTGCTTTGACTTTAGCTTTGCTCTTTCCTTCATACAGAAGTTTTCCAAGAGTACTTTACAGTTGTTATCTCTGCTTCCTCCAACCTGTATTTCATTAGCCCATTGCATTCTTTTCAGCAGCTGCTCCTACTTTAGCTGTTTATATTAGTTAGTCGTTGCTGTGTTACCTGCCGCCCCAGAATTCAGTGGCTTATAATAATAAGCATTTTTTACTGTTCACAAGTTTATGGGATATCTGGATGATTTTTCTAATCTCACCTGGCCTCATAGTGTATCTGCAGTAGGTTGTATGTCTGGTTCACAAGATTCCAAGAGAATGAGTGGAAGTGGAGACCTTCTAGGCTGAGAGTTGGAACTGACACAGTGCTGCTTCCAGCACACGTCACAAGGCCAGCCAAATTCAGGAGGCAAGAAAATAGACTCCATTTCTTGATGGGAGGAGGTGAAAGTCATGTTGCAAAGAGTACTGATACAGTAAGGGGCAGAAGATCAGAGCTATTTTTAAGCAATCTCCCAATTGTATGAAAATTATCAATGATCTAATATTCAAAATCAACTCTAATTTTACTCTTCATCTCCCTTGATTTTGTGGCAGACTTTGACAGTGACCTTCTTCCTCGAAACTTCAACCTCCTGTCTACCATAATAACACTGTCTTTAATTCTCCTTCTGATTCTCTGATCACTCTTGATAATCCTTGATTATCTCTGCCCTAACTAATACAGACTGTTGGTGCCAGGGTTTCTGTCCTTGGCGCTCTTTTTAGTCTACAAACACTTATTTGGCAATCTTACCCGAGCTGTGTTTTTATCTCTCACCTATGTTTGTCATTGAAATCTAAAAATTTCTAGCATAGCACATTTCATTAGTTGTAGACTTATATCTCCATTTATATATTAGAAATCTTTACCTGGAGACTGAATTTATTATCACTCTTCTAATACCTGGCTCTCCTCAAAATACCTAGTTACCTAGCCAGTTATTTTTGACTCCTTCTATTCTCTCATCACCTCCAACCCTTTAATCACTATATTCCAATTCAGTGGTTCATTCAATTCTGTTGATTTATTTCAACAACTCAATTAAACAAATATTTATCCAGTGCTTACTATGTGCCAGGCTTCAGAGAGCTTAGATTATATACTACGCACTATGCTATTTGACAGTAAACAATATGGAAAGATTTAAATTTGGGAAAGGGAAAGATAGAGAGTGCCAGTGGGTGTTGAAATTTTACTTATGGTGATTAGGAGGACGCACTGAGGAGGTGATACATTATGAAAGTCCTGAAGGAGGTGAAAGAGTACAGCTGTCTCGCAAGAGCATTCTAGGCCAACAGAAAAGCCAGGGGTAGGCCCTGCTGTGGGAGGTTGTGTGGATGATCAAGGAACAGCAAGGAGGTCAGTGTGACTCAAATATGAGGAAAAGCAGCACTTAGAATCTAATTAATATTTTTGTAAAAGTAAATTTTATTATTATATATTTGCATATTTTCTATCAATGTTTAGAGTCTTTTCGCCCTCTCCATCAATAAGACAGGAATTTAGCATGGTCTTTTGTCCCTTATTTTCTGCCCCAAATCTTCCTCTACCTCCCAAATTGATAGCTTTGTGATTTCAGCTCCAAATTATTATTATTTTTAAATTACTGGTATTTATATTTAACCGTTTTGCTACAAAAATCCTTTAGTCATTCTTTTTGGGGATTTTTGTTGAACAAATTTTTCTGAATGGTAATTTGGCTGGACATGGAATTCCATATTTAGAACACTGACAATATCAATTCAGTGTTACCTTATGGATGAGGGATCTAATCAAGGTTATCAGATTTAGAAATTAAATATATAGGACACCCAGTTAAATGTGAATTTCAGATAAACAACAAATACTTTTTAAAGTGTAAGTATGTTCCATGCAATATGGGACACACTTATGCTGAAAAACTATCCATTATTTATCTGAAATTTAAAGATTAACTGAGCATCCTGTATTTTATTTGGAATCCCTAAATCTAATGTAATCTGATGATTCTTTTTCTGTTTCTCTAGAAGATTTTAAGAAATGTGCATTATTCTCAGGATTCTAAAATGTTACCACAATGTGTCTGGCTGTGGATCCCATTCTCTTCAGGACTCAGTAGGCCCTTTTAAAATTATGTCTTCATTTCTGGGATTTTTCTTTTTAACTCTTGCTCTGGTAATTTCTTCCCTGTAGTTTTTCCCATTTATTTCTAGAACTCCTGTTAGACAGATGTTGAACATTCTAAATATAGCTTCCATGACACATAATTGTCTTTTCATACATTCCATCTCTATTTCTGTTTCTGCAATGATTTCTGGAAGAATTTATTGGCTTAATATCTTTCTGCATTGATTCACTCTTGAGCTATGTGTGTTCTGCTATTTGCCTGATCATTCGAAGCTTGCTTTCTGGGAATGGGGCTTCCCTCTGCCTCTGGAGGTAATGGCCCTCCTATAATAGCCTCTTTGATCTTAGCACCTCTACTCCTTCATTAGCTTGTTTTCAGCTGCTTAGTAGCTCACTGTACAAACTGATTGCAGAGTGGAAAGGGATGACATGCCTCCAGACAAACTCTAACTCTTTTTGTTAAACCCATTGACTTTGGGCTTAGCGGTCCCAGCACTACCCTACTGTATGGACTGATGTATGTCCCCCCAAATTCAGATGTGGAGATCCTAACCCTTAAATAGAGTTAGAATATGACTTTTTGGAGATAGAACCTTTCAGAGTGGCAATTAAGGTTGAATGAGGTCATAAGTGTGGGCCCTAATCCTATATGGCTGGTGACTTTCAAAGAAGAGGGGGAGACACCAGGGACATGCACAGAGAGAAAAGGCCATGCGAGGACACAGTGAGAAAGCAGCATCTGCAAGCCAAGGAGAGAGGTCTCAGGAGACCCAAACCTGCCGACACCCTCATCTTGGTTTCAAAACAGCCTTCAGAACTGTCAGAAGATAAATTTCTGTTGTATAAGCCACTCAGCCTCTGGTATTATGTTATGGCAGTCCTAGCAAACTAACGTACCTACCTTCAAAAAATGGTCTCTTGATGTTTTCCCTTCTATTTCAGTTCTTACATTTCTGGTTCACTTGTGCTGCTTTTTTTTTTTTTTTTTTTTTTTTTCCCAGTTTTTGTTTTGTCTTACGGATTTATTTAGTGAAAATAATATTTTTGGTAATTTTATGGGATTTTAGGCAAGAAGGGGACATGCAGAAATGCTTAGTCCACTAACTCTGTATAAACTTCCAGAGTTATCTTTCAATGATGAAACGATGTCAAATAGGCTCTGACAAAACCCTTTGATAAAATCCATCATGTTGCCAACAAAAGAGGTCCACTCTCTTCTGCTTGCATTCTTCCATGACTGCACCCGTTTTCTCTGTCCCTCTTGATTATCTTTCTCTTTTCCCAGTATACTACTTGCAACCCAGGCTCCAAGCAGGTCAAGCTCTTTGAAGTTCCATTTTGCAAGCCACAATGTTTCATTTAAGTGACGTGTCTGTCCCCACTTTTCCCTTCTTGTTGAAGCCTTACTCATCATTCAAGGTGCTGACAAACTATGTCCTGTTCTGTGAAGGCTTTTCTCTTGCCATCTTCTCATTAAGATGCTAAGACCCATCTTTGGTACCACCAATGTGAATTTCTCAATATCTTTGCCAAGATTTACAACAAGGTATTAAATTATTTCTCTATGTTTGTTTGTACCATTAAGGGGTGAATTATTTGAGGATGGAGGCTAATTACTTTTGCACCCTCATTGACTGAGACATGACTAATACTCAGAAGAATAATTCCTTAGTAAATGGATTAAAAATGAATAATTGACAATAGGAAAAAAAGACCATGAACCTTGAAGCATTTTTTAATTTTAAAACTATTTTAAAGACCATGAGCCAATATCTTATTATTTCTTTTAAACTTAGCATTTTCATTTGATTCCATTTCATTGCCATTGATTACTATAGAGTCTTTCAAATAAAAATCGGCAGGGAGAAAATTTAAGTCACTTAACCCCTTTTGTATATATTAAAAACATAAGCAAAAAATTACTTACAACTTAATTAAAATGTAGGTCAATGTTTCTTGTACCTAATTTATAATACTGTGGGTAATTGCCTTGGGACATCCAGCAGGAAAGCAAAGGAGTGCCATTTACCACTAGTTCAGCCCTGTCTAGTCCAGAACACTTATCCTGAAAAGGGCACATATTCAAAGAGGAGAAACAATTATCTGCACGTGAAACAGGTAATGAAGTTTTCTATGTGCTATAATTTTAATTTAAAGAGCATGTTTGAAAGGCTAAGAGACCCAGACAGGCAGATATTTCCTTCTTCACAGTTATAAAACCTGTCACATCTTAGAAATACTCCCCCATTGAGTGGCAATCACAATTTTTATTCTAAAGGTTCCACATGCGTGGCATATTATGTAATGGACAGCACTTCAGAATAATCTAATGAAAAGAGAACTCTTTTTCATGCTAATAAACTTCAGATTCTGCTTGTTTCAAGAAAATGAATTCAGGCTTTGAACTGCTGAGGTCCACATAAATTCAGGTTATCCATACAGCCGTGCGGAAAATCTCCAAGATGAGTTCTTTATTAATAGCAAGAGTGAGTGACTCAGTCAGCTCGTTTAATGATCTGGCCCATAATTTGAATCCATTGAAAGTTGCCTGTTAGCACCTCTGGGAGCTGGGATCAAGCGTGACCTTGACTTGTGATAGCCTGAATTAAATCCTTATATGATAGTTGCCACACCAGCTTTGTTTTTATCATTTGGCATGCAAGCAGACTCCTTGAACAGCCTTATAATTATTACAAACATGAAAATTGTAAGGAAGTGGGAGGAGGGTTATGTTAACATGTAAAATTTATTCTGATAGAAAAGAATGGGCGATTCCTTTCCTCTATGAAATTGCTAGTAGGGGCCTGCTAAAAGTGATAAAGTCCATCCAGGCAGTTTTGTTAGGCCTCTGCAGGACATTTTCTATGCATGTCTATTCATTAGAATTTCCTATTTTTTAATACATCTATGATATGGTTCTAAAAGAAAAAAGTAATCTTTCCACCTATGAGTGACCTGGGTCTTAATCTCTCTTGACAACTTGAACCTGTAAAAGCTTTAAGGTTTAAAATCCTCACCATATCTTGGTAATAACATTCTATAATTTGGATCTGTCTGAGCTTTTAAATATGATAGCTTCATTTCAAGACTTACGTATCTTAAGCATCCTATTGTATTTAATAGAAAATTACAGTTTTCATATGATTTTTAAGTGGTATGATATTTCTGCCTCTTTTTTCCCTGCCTCCACCTCACCATTTTGCTATAGGGAGATGGTGTAATAAATTCCCTGAAAAAATAAAGCTTCTTTATAGGAAATTAGTGACGTCAAGGACACTAGTTTTATAATGGAAAGCTTATGAATTTCCTCGGGCTGCTTCAACAAAGTGCCATAAACTGGGAGCTTGGAATAACAGATACTTATTATCCAGTAGTTCTGGAGACCAGAAGTCTGAAGTCAAGGTGACAGCAGAGCGGTGCTCCCTCTGAACCCTGTAGGAGAATCCTTCTTGGCCTCTTCCTAGCTCCTGGTAATTTGCTAGCACTCTGTTGGCATCCCTTGGCGTGTCAATGCATCACTCCAATCCTCTGTCTTCACATGGCCTTCTCACTATGTCCCTTCACATAGTCTCTCTGTGCATGTCTGCTTCTGTACCCAAATTTCTCCTTTTTATAAGGCCACCCCTCATATGGGATTTTAGCTCACCCCAGTAACCTCATTTTAACTTGATTACCTCTGTAAAGACCCTATTCCCTCCCAAATATGGTAACATTCTGAGGCAATGGGGGTGAGGAATTCAACACATCCTTTTTAAGGGACACAATTTAATCCATAAAAGAAAAGTAATTTGAACTGCCATATTAACATGCGTGTTTTTCTTTTGAGTTTTGCATTTAATATTTCTATTTGCCATTTGAACTATTTTAGACGTATTTCTAAAGATGAGATATGAATTTTTTCTTTGATAATGGCTTAGAGATAACGGCTTGGAGACAATGATAACAGATAGTATTATACTACAGTGTAGATACGAAATGATTTTACACGAAAGTGCCCCATACCGTGAATCTAGCAAGAGTGTCAGAAAAAAAATGTTAAGAATGACAGCTTTAGACAACCATGGAAGTTGGAAATAGTTAATATTATAAACAGATTGTTACAATTAGCTGTGGCATATACTAGTGCTTTTATTCTTTGACTTTTCATGGTTATTTTAATTTTATTTATTTTAGATTGGCACCTGAGCTAACATCTGTTGCCAATCTTCTTGTTTTTCTTCTCCCCAAAGCCCCCCAGGACGTAGTTGTATATTCTAGTTGTGAGTGCCTCCGGTTGTGCTATGTGGGACGCTGCCTCAGCATGGCCTGATGAGCCGCGCCATGTCTGCACCCAGGATCCAAACAGGTAAAATCCTGGGCAGCCCAAGCAGACTGCACGAATTTAACCACTTGGCCATGGGGCCAGCCCTTCATCATTTTTTTTTTTGATATTGCTTTTACAGCAGAAGTGATTTGATCTTATTGAAGTGCTTTCAGTTTCTTGTATTAATAGCTACAAAACATTGGAAATAGCATAAACTGGGGGAAACATACAATGCAGACTGATTTAACTTTTTGGACATTTCTTACTTTTAGGAATCTTCAGTCTTTTAAATTGAAATTTCCAACCCAATGGGGGCACAGGGAAGCACTTTTAACCTTTAAAATCCTCCATAGCTTATGGGTCCAGGACTTTAAATAGTTTGCATAGTTTTTTTCAGGTCTGAATTAATAAACAGTAAAGTGAATTACTTGGAAGTAGCATAAGTAGGCTGACAAATCCAGACCTTCCATGACCTTCCCACCAATTCTCAGTCAGATAGAGTTCAATATGGCAATTATTTTAAGACTAGGAAGGGAAAAATTGAGTTTATGGGGCCAAGTAAAAATCAAATAAGAATAATTCTCTTATTTATGAGGTTGCTGCCAAGGGAAAATCACAGAGGGAAGTGCCTTTGAGGACAGCACACAGAGATCCCATGAAAGTCTGGGAGGGGTGAGGCTCATTGTGATCAGATGAACAGAAATGTTGGTCCGATACCAGTTGTTCTTTTTTAATGCACTAGCCTATAAAGATTAGAACCAAAACTTTTCCTAGGTTAACACTAGACTCTATGGAATACGATGTTACTTAATTTTGGACTCTGTGACTAAACCTGCTGAAATATTTGGTCAATTTAATTTACTGTTTTTCATTAAGACGGTCTCATATGCAGCGTGACAGTTGTTAGGTCCCATAAATATTGATTTTTGGAGATACAAGATCGTTCAATCATATCTAACCGTTCTGTGGTTATATGGACAGAACAGTAGTAAACTGGAAATGAATTTTCACACTTGAATATTCAGTGTGCTTTATGAAACAAATATCCAATGTATCTATTCATTCCATTTTTGAAACATGATAACTAAGAAGACCTGGTTTCCAGATCAATTCTACCTTGGGATCGCTATGGGATTGTTGTGCACATAAATCTCTTACAAAATATGTGTATCAAGACATTGCTGCCCCCTCCTTTTTTTTCAATACACATACAGCCTGTTATGCCTCTACTGTGGCTTTCAATAGACGATGGAATGGAAGGTAGGAATAGTTTCTCATTTATTACATTGCCAGTTTAATAATTAGTTCATGACTCTGTGCTTGTGGTCAATTGCAGCATTTCTAATCTATCCCAGGGCCAGTCAATTTCAAATAATATTTCCAAATTGAAATCCATTAATCTCTTTGGTCTGACTTCACTAAAATGTATTTATGGAACAGGTTAATTGGAGCCACCACATCTGTGACTGTAAGCCAGTCATTTTGAATGATATAGGTAGCATTAGCTCATGCTAGAGCATAGCAGGCTCATTTGCCAGAGCCAATGCCATACTCACATTCTGGACTTGTGCTATGACTGAAGGGGTCCTTTCAGAATAGAATTAATCACACTTCACCACTATTTACAGAGAAGAACAAAGAAGAAACCGAATATAGAAGATGAGCACCATCCAAACCAATGTAAAGTGCTCAACTCCTGTGTGTGTTGAAAGAAGTCAATATATCTAGAGTGCTTGAAATGATGTAGTTCATCTGTCTTTGGATCAGCACGATTTAATGCAGCTCTCTTTACAGAGCGAGTGTGTTCACATTTTTCAATAGTGATCCTCATGATTAGAAATTCAGGTTGCACAGTCACATTGATTTTTACTGAAAACCGTGGTGTAATGAGAGGTTCCATGTTTAGCGTGTAACTATAGAACCTGACTCCTGCATGAATCAAGTGATTATGCAGCATTTATTCTTCTCTTTTATTCCCTTATCAGGAGCCTTTCGTAACGCTTCATATTTCGTGGTGTAATATTAGTGAAATTAAATTGCTCAAAATTTCATAATTAATTTTTTCAGTTTCAATTATGATTCACGGTCTGCTAGCCTGGCACCTGCTGGCAGGCAATTATACAAAGCAAGAAAAGGATATGTGGTAAGTTTGTCTTTCATGCACTCTTTCTCATGGCTTATGTTTCCCCTTACTCTTTATCCCTGCCTCCTAAGTCATGTGTGGGTCATGCATTGGGGTGAAGTTTGCTTCTTGGGCTGTAAACAAACACTTCTCTCCAGTGTGTAGACTTTACAGTATTGCTTGCTACTCGTTTGCTTTTCTGCCAGAACTTCATTTTTAGTGAACTTGTCTCTGAACTTCTAGTCCCCATTTCCACAACTCTGTCTCATCCTGAACCTGCTGAAGACGCTGTGCCTATTCTGATCTTCATTCCTGGTTCTCTGAGCCTGCCATTCATTCTTGCATTTACTTAATAGATATTTTTGAGGGTCTCTTATTATTATTTACTTGCATTGAATCCACAGATGACTTAATGTTAGCCATGACAGACCCAGCAGATGTAAACACAGAAATATCAACAATCTTGTCTGGTTACTGCTTATCTTTGACTTTTGCCAGTGTAACCACAGTCTTTCTCAATGTCCCCACATAAGTCAAAAACAGATGGAAAACAACTAACAAATAAGGCTCTAATTTCTCTGGCTTATGTGCCCTTGAATGCACTTGGGAGTTCCAATAATGGCTGAAACTTTTATTGCATTTACTGAGTGCTAGGGACTTTTCCAAGTTGTTTGTTTTAATCTTCATAACAACCCTATAAGAAAAAAAAGATGACACATAGACTGGGCAACTCATAAACAAGAGAATATTACTCATTGTCTGGAGGCTAGAAAGTCCAAGACCAAGATGCCAGCAGCTTGGCATTCGGTGAGAACCCACTTCCTGGTTCATAGACACCATCTTGCTCTGTCCTCAGAAGTCAGAAAGATTGAAGGATCTTCTCTGGGATCTCTTTTCTAAGGGCACTAATCCTATTCGTGAGGGCTCCAGTCTCATGACCTAATCACCTTGCAAAAGCACCAAATATCATCACATTGGGGATTACATTTTAACACATGAATTTTGGGAAGATGCAAAATTCAGTCTATAGGACCAACCAATCTGGTTCTAGAGCTGTTTCTGTGAACTCAGTCCATCTCATGTGAGAGTGAGGGAAGTCCTTCCCAGCTCCTAGACCAGAAGAGACATTTCCTACGGCATTTCTGTGCATCTTGAGCTTGAGAACACAGATATAATAGGATTATATCTTGTCCAGTGTTCCAAGTCTAAACTTAAATGAATGGATATGAGTAACTAAAACTGTGGTTATTATATGTGGATCATAGCTTAGAAATTTCTGGAAAATGTAATTTTGAATAATTAATAATATAAATTTCAGATAGCATTCGAGGAACTCTGCTCTATATTCTCTTTCTACCCTAAAACTCTGATTGGGAGATTTCTTTCATTCGGTTTCATGTGAAATATTGAGCTCAATATTCATGTTGTCTGGTGACCATGTGCATGTGATGTCTTACAGATGCCTCAAAACTCAGCATAGCCCAGATTGAATTCCTAATCTTCCTTTGACCTCCTCTAAACAGCTTTTCTTTTGGAGTATATCTCAGAGCATGGCAGTATTGTAACCCATCTTTTTGCCTAGGCCTGAAACCAGGGCTTCTTTCTTCATTTTCTCTTCTTACTTCCCACCCCTCCCACCCTCCACCCCCAGTCAAATCATTTCCCACGATATACCTTTTCTATGTCCTTAATGTCTCTCAAATCCTTTCACTTCTCTTCATCTCCACAATTTCTTGTTTAGTTCATTTTTTCCCCTCAGCTATTTGCAGTACATAATTCCCTGTATTCTCTGGCCCTCCTGTCTGCTGTCTTGGTCTTTAGCATGACATGCAACATGCTTTATCATCTGGGCTTTGGTTCCCTTTAGGACTCCACTCTTACTCCTTGACAATCTCTGCTCCCTGTAAAGAGGACCTTGTAGTCCTTCAGATGAGCTATGTGTTATATTTTACTCCTGGGATTCTGTGCATACTCTTCCCTCTGTATGGCATACTCATCTCCTCCCTCTCTCTTCCTTCTAGGTAACTCCTGCTCACACTTTCATGCTGCTTTCACACATGGGATATAGCACACCATTGGTACTCAATAAATACATATTAAATGGATCATAGAAGGAATATATATGGTGTGATTAGAGAAATATCAAGAGACTAGTTTAAAGATGTAGAAGCATTGTGTTAGAGAAAGTAGGTGATGTTTCCAAATAGACTAAAGTTAAATTTTAAAGAAACTTAATGCCTGGTTCAAGAGTCAGGTCTTAATAAATGAAGATATTCACTTGTCATATGATTCCAAAAGACAGATGAACTTGTTTCTATATTAGTAATAGGTAGGCTGCTGATTTCATTTTTTTTTTTCCCAGTTAAAACTATTCCTATCCATATTTATTAAAAGGCACTGTGCTGAGTTTCTAAAAGTACTTCCATGACATTTTGATAATAACCTCTACGTATACACCTTCCCCAGTTGGGTAGATCACTTTATGTCTTTCTTTCCCACTAGACTGTGAGTTTCTGAAAGTGCAGACACATAATAGATGCTTTAGGTACTTCTGTTGAATAAGTGATTTAAAGAATAAAGAAATCACGGAAAATAAATATGACTTCCTTTACTTTAGTTGATAGTGCATATTACCAGCTCACACGAGTCTAATACACGTTCCAGCTAAGTGGCAGTCAGTCAGCAAAGACACATAAAGACTTGTCAGGATGCTTCCAGAGCCACTTTCATGAGTCAGCATGATGATCAAGTAGGTGTGAGAAGCCTCTCACTAGCTAAACATTTGCATGGAAATTGAAACTCTGCTTTTCTTTGCCCCTCTGCCTGCATTTTTACTAAGTACCTGCCTTAAATTCTAGAAGCTGACAAAGATCCTCTCCTTGATGAAACTTTAGTTAGGCTCCTCTGAAACCTCTGCTTGACTAGACTGGAGCTTTGGCCTCTGTCTCTGTCTTTGTGGAGTGCAGTTTTAGAAAGAATCCTGCCAAGCTGGTTTAGCCCAAATCCCCCGCCCTGGATGTCAGATCACCCTTGATATCTGATCAGGCTCCTCATCCTCCAACATCCCCCAGCCTGGCTCCAGCAAGAATACTGTCAGGTTAGTTTACCAAAGAGTTACTCTACCCTCTTTTTAATATTCTATCCACTGACCTCTCCACTCTGGTCCTTGGCCATAAATTCCCATTTTTTTTTTCTTGATTTGGAGTCGAACCCAGTTTCTCTCCCCTACTGCAAAACCCCATTGCAGTAGTCCCTCGACCCATTGAGATAGTCTCCCTGAATAGTCTGCCTTACCATTTCAACAAGTGTCTGAGTAATTTTTTCTTTAACAAAGCTGAGGCATATAGTGTTCTTCATTTCAATATTGCAAAGACAGCAGAACTCAACAGGATAACAAATGAAGAGAAGATTTGCCTTTTAGGATCAGAAACCTCAGAGACTAGAAGGAGAGGTCAAGATGAGGACAAGGAGAAGTGACTCAGAGAGGGAGTTTGGAATATTCCAGTGGTTGACAACAGTTCTCAGTCATTCTGGAAAATAAGTGCCCTAAAATATAGGCAGATATGAGAGGACATTCTAGGGAGAGAAGAAAAGAAAGGAGATAGACTTGGAAATAATCTCACAACTTCTGAAATTATTTTTAAAAAGCAGTTGTGCTAATAACGATAACAATGCCATCTGCTCTCGAGTTTTTAATTATTCTTAAAAAAAACTCAAGTGCAGAATAACAAGAAAGGGTAGGTTAAATTTGGAATAGATTTTCCCAAATTAGGACACCTTGCTTCTCCAGTGCTCCTTGTAGACCTGAAAGTTATGGAAATAGTTAAAAGTCCTGAACCTCTAATTATTCCTTTTGTCTTAAAGTTTTAACTGTGATGTTGCTTTGAAAAAGCTTTTGTTCCATTTCTTCTCCATTCTTGTCACTACCATTTTGATCAACTGAAAGAAGGCAAAAATATAGATCATGGAATAACTTTGGATAAAAATAAAAACAGCAAATAAGTGATGAACAAGAAGTCTTCAGGGAGCATTTGTTTCCAACTGTGTATGTGGCATTTGTGGGTGGATAGGCTTGTGGGTCAGGGCTAATAATTATCTTTATTCTTCAGGTGCAGGAGTGCTCCTTGTACTGGCTTTCTCTGTGTCACTTTGAGTTCAAAATGTTATGTTATGAATGAACAATGTCAGAGCTAGGTTGACTGGATATACTGTGTGCTGAAATGATAAACTTAGAGATAATTTTGTGTAAATTCTCCCAAAGCATCATTTCTCTTTCTTTATGCAGAATGTATAACAGAGAGTGGTCAAAAGGAAAGAAAACAAACTTGTAAGAAAGCAAGCAATACAGGAGAGAAGTCATAAGAAAGCAAGAAAAGTCACTGACATTTCAAGGAAGAGGCCCACCACACATTATCAGTTACAAATAACTGAGATTTTCTTATGGTGCCTATTCCTGTAAGCACTTAAAGTTTACCTCACTTTCTTACTTGCTCCCTCTGCTCTACCAAGACATCCAAAGATGATGGCTGCCATAGTTGACCTCATTGCAACTTAATAATTTGATATCTCCTCCTTTCCCTTCTCAGGGTTTCCTCGGTGACAAGTGGCTTACCCGGCTAATAGGCTAACGCAGACTGACCAGAAGCCAGTCTTTTCCCCTCCTCCTCCTTTTTGCCATGCTCCAGGGATAGATGCCTTCTTTGTCATTCCCTATATTACATAAGGCTGAGGATGACAACATGGTACAAATTTCTTTCCAGAAAGCAACAAGAGTATGATTGGCTCTTGGCATACCATTGGGGTGATGCTTGGGTTTTAGTTCAGTATAAAGCTCACTCTAAGGAATGAACCAAGTGTTGCGACTGCCAAAAAATGCAAATTAAAGCTAATGCAATGCACAAAATTACCCTCAGCATTCTCATTAAAGAGTCTGCCTGCAAACAAAGCTAATGACAATTATTTGTGCAGATTAAATTATGTTTATCAAATTATACAAATAAATTAATAAAAATCACACCATGACAAAGATTTCTAAGCAGCCAAAGAGAGAAAATGCAAGCTTTACTGATCACCAGTTGCGCTGGTGTCTGTGTGGTGTTGCTAGCAATTTAGGAGTTCTTCACAGGCTGCAGCAGCCTCCAAATTAGAGAGTACCTTATATTGACCACACTGTGTAGAATGCTTCACCATTTCCAGAGCCCTTTCAGAATATTTCCTCAATGATAACTGTGACGGGGAAAGTAGCTCCTCATTTTATAGATGGGGATCTGGTAGCCCAAGTGGTTTAATACCAAGGGAAGAAGCTTCCACTAGAAGGCATGCTTCAGACAACCATTTATTACCCTTTGTTATGGACTGAATGTCTGTGTCCTCCTAAAATTCATATGTTGCAGCCCTAAACCTTAATATGATGGTATTGGGAGGTGGGGTCTTTGAGAAGAGATTAGGTTTAGATGAGGTATGAGTGTGGGGCTTTCATGATGGCATTAGCGCCCTTATAAGAAAAGATGCCAGAGAACTTCCTTCCTCTCTCTCTGAGTGTGCACACAGAAGAGGTCATGAGAGCACACAGTGAGTGAGATGGCAGTAGCCTATAAGTCAAGAGCAGAGGCCTCAGAATGAAACTTACCTTTCAAGAACCTTGATCTTGGACTTCCCGGCTTCCAGAACTATGAGAATAAATTTCTGTAGTTTAAGCACTCAGTCCATGGTATTTTGTTCTGGCAGCCAGAGCAGCCTAAGATACCCTTTCATCTAGCTAAACCATAAAGCTGCTAATTGGCCAGGTGGCTGTGTGACATGAAACACTAACCAAGACCTGGCATGCTATAATTTCATCATTCTTTTATACTTTCATTCTTTCATGCAAAAAAACTTCATTCAGTCCCTGCTTTGTGCTAAGTGTGTCAGGTGCCAGAGATGCAAAAATGAACAGGCCACTTTCAAGTTGCTCACATTTTGATAAGGGAATGACTCACATAAGAAGATAATTATAATATAATTTGATAAATGTTATAATAAAGGTATTAAACAAAGAGCTTTGGAAGCACGAAGGAGCTCATTTAGCTTAGGGGGACTCAGGAAATGCTTCACGAAGGAGGTAACGGGGGTGACTTTTAAGTGATTACACGTGAGGCTTGGAATCCATCCACCCAGATGTACTCAAGGAGGATGCAGCTGACGGAAGGAAGGAGGGAGGGCGGGCATCACCTATGCAGGCAGCTGCAGTCCGTGGGCTCCGTGCCCAGCATTATGGTGGACAGCAACCCAGCACTTCTGCCTCCACTGAGATCTCCCAGGGAGCTTTTGTTAAATCCAGATTCTTCAATCTTGACCCAGACCTGACCTACCAGAACACAATCTCTAGGCACAGCACAGTGGAATAAACATATTTAATAAGCACTCCGGGTAATTCAATACCCACTGAAGTTAGAATAACAATGCACTCAGGATGCAGGGAGACCAAACAGCCTTTTCTCTGTATTTCAGCGTGGATGAATTCTGATGTCAGATTTCCTACACACTCTTTTACATGTTCCTTTATACTCCAGTTTTCCTGTTGCAGCACAAAATTTCTTCCTAGCCCTACTTTCAAAGCCTCCGTCCTGCTCTGTCAGTAAAATGATTTTTCCTTTTCCTCTTGATTAATAAGCAGAGCATCATCTGTTTTGTCAAGCTGGTTCAGTTCTATTCTACTTTTACCTGAAAGATCTTACAGTTGGCTAATAAGAAACGAGGCTGCACAGCACAAAGACTGGGGAACAGTTACCACAGAATAGAGATAGAGCTCCTCCCACAGCGTTGGTCTATTCCACTCTCTCAAAATCCCTCCCTGAATTTCAACCACTTCACAGGCATCATTTCATGATATTTAATTTCTTCTTCCAAAAATACTGAACATGTAATTAAGATTAAGATACTTCGAGAGCTTCTCCCTAGGTTGGAGGTCGATTCCTCCTTCTGTTTGGAACTATGTCATTTAACCTCTCTTCCTCTCTTCTCCATAAGTGGGGAACACAAACTTACCTGCCCTGAAAGAAGTTTTCTGAAGATTCAGCAGTGATATTAGTCAACTGGTTAGCACCTAAAAAGTGCCAAATAACAGCTATGTGATGTACTGGGTGAAAGCTTTCTGTGGAACATCTGTGCTCCTTGAACCTTTCTGTGATTTTCATTTCTTGACAAATTATGTCATGTTGCTTCACTGCACATGAGGGAGCAACAAGATATAATGTAAATAATTAAAGCCAAAATTTTTACTGTCTATTTATGTAAAATAGGAACAAAGAACAGCAATGATGTGCCACCATAGTATTCGATACAATAAGAAACCAAGTATTTTCTTGAAAGGGTTTGAGAAAAGACCAAATAGCAGTATGAGGTGCCACCGGGAACTTCACTTCTTTTCTTTTAAAGAGCTCCACATCCCTATCTATCAAAGAAAAAGCACATGTTATATATAATCACAACTGCCTTCCAGATTATTTAGAAATCTGGGAGGTATCTTTGACTCTTCTGTCTATCTCACCAAACCGCTTTATCCTACTAGTATCTTTGAATTCGTCTATCTTCTCCCAATTCCACATCCACTCTCTTATCTATTACACCAGTTTCTCTGTTGTCTATTTTAGTTGTTCCTTAACTGGTCCATATGCTTCCTTTTTACATCTCTTCCAACCTGTTTCTCATATAGCAACCAGAGTGATTCTTTAAAAAGGTAAATCTAATCCTGCCTTTAACCCCTTATGTCTTTCAATGGTTCCCACTCTACATAAAATCATATGCAATCTCCTTATCTTGAGTTACAAGAGTCTGCTATGTTGACTTCTGCTTACTTTTCCAGCCTCATTTTGAGCCACTTCCTTTTTCTCACTGTTGCTCTAGCCAATTGTTCACCCTTTAGTTCTTGGAATACCCCAAGATCTGTCCTACTTCAGAGCATCTATACACAACCTCCCCCTAGATCTTCTATACGAGGTGTCCTTCCCTCCTTGTCACTCTTAAAATCTCAACCTAAGTGAGAAGATTGAGATTTTCTGGGATTAAAAAATAAATATCTCAGCAGGTCTCTCCTCTTTATCCTCTAACACAGAACATGCGTACTACTTTCCCAGCACTTTCGTAATCTTCAATTATTCATTTATATATCTATTGTCTGTTTAATGTTTGTCATTGCCAACTTGCTCATAAGCCATGGACCAGGGCTTTTTAACTTACCACTGTATACTTGGTGCAGAGAATACTACCTGGCATTTAGTATCGATTTAGTAGATGATTGCTGAATAACTCAATGGATAATAAAGAAGGTGGATCTTGTTTCTGGAATGCCCTTTTGTGGAGGAGCTCCTGATTAGCTTGTATGTTAAAACAAAAAAGACGGAGCCTGGAGACAAACTGGTAGTAGGAGTTGGAAAGAGCTAAAATTAAATCAGAGAGTGAAGAGTTAAGAGAAATGGAAGAGACTGAAGGAATAGCTGCTCGATAGATGAATAAAAGCAAAATAAAAACAAAAACAACAATAACATAAAAACAAAGCTCTCATTGTAGGCTGTTGAAGCCCTGAGTCTAATTTCTACTACTCAGTTTGAAATTTTTTACATGCCCATCATGTACATAAACTCTTACTTAAACTTCCCAAGTCTCCAGAAAAGTGTGACAAACACAAATGGCATTATGTATGTGAGTTGCAATTTTATGTGTATCAGTTATCTATTTCTGCGTAACAAATTACCATAAAAATTAGCATCTTAATATACATTGATTATCTCAGTTTCTGTGGTTTAGAAATCTGAGCATGGTTCAGCTGGGTACTTTACTTCAGGGTCTATCACAAGGTTGCAATCAAGGTATTGGCCAGGGCTGGGGTCTCAACTGGTGAAGGATCTGCTTCCAAGCTATTGGACTGAGGGCCTCAGTTCCTTAGGGGTTGTTAGACAGAGGCCAGCTCAGTTCCTTGCCGTGGGGGGTTTCTCCAATATGGCAGCTTGCTTCATCTAAATATATAGTCTAGAAGGCAATAGAGAGACTCTGATAAAAAGATGAAAGCCACAATCTTTTTTTACCTAACCACAGAAGTCACATCCCATTGCCTTTTCAGTATTCTGTCTGTCAGAAGCAAATCATTAGGTTCAGCTCACACTCATACTGAGAGGGCTGTACAAAGGAATGCATACTGGAAGGCAGGGGTCATTGTGGGCCAACTTAGAAGTCACTTATCATGGTATGTTTATTAATGCTTTGGTTATGTGTGTGTGTGGTTAAACCAAGGAAAGGACTAAGTTCCATATACAAAGTGACGCAATTCAGCAGGAACAGGCTGTTGGAATCAGAGATAACCATGAGAAGATGTTTAATGAAAATATGAAGAAAATTTGGGACAGCCATTCACAAGGTCTGAACCATATTATTTGACTCTCAAAGGGCACTTGGATGTTATCTGTCCAACACACTCCAATAATTAGATTATCCAGAGCCCTGTCAAAACTCTCCATTTTTCCTTTCTTGACAACTCTTTTAGAGATATAATGCACTTAGAAGGGCTAAATGTTGCTAAAGAATTAGGGGGATTTGTATAGCAATTGTGAACAGAGGGAGTTTTATAAGACTTTGCACCATAGGGTCAACGTACTTCAGTGATACAAAGATCTCAAGTCATTTTATCATTCATTTTGGCTCAAGGTCTAATGTAGAAAGTCAGGGAAAGTTCTCCAGTGCTCTAGCACTAACTGTAATTTGTAAGCCCTCTGACTGAATTACAAAATTTGGATTACTAATACACTTATCTAATAGTTACATGTGTCTCTTTTATTTAGAATCAAATGAGATGTATTGAGTATTTATCTATGTCCCAGGCATTGTGTTGGCACTTTCCCAGCTGCTAACTTATAGACTGCTTGAAGGACTCTGGTTACTAAACAATTATGAAGGCCAATAGTAGAAGAGAGGTCCAATTAAAATTTTCTAACTTGCGAGATCAGATTATTTATGAAATAATTATTTGAAATTATATGATGGCAATAAGTTTGATGATGGGTATATAGAGGATGACAAGTTCTGTTTTACAGATAAAATATGACAGCATATACAATGATGTCATCTGGGGCAATGTGGAAGTGGAAGGATAGTATTGGGAACCATTATGAGCATTAAGTAAGGAATAAAATATAAGGTGAGATGACTGCTGTATATATTTTAAATATCGGTGTCATTAAAGGTTGATTTCAGCAGCTCTCCTTACTTTTTTTGTGCCAATAACTTAAGAATGTCACTGGTGACAATAAATGACTATATTCTGATTGATAAATGACTGTATATGTGATATTTGGTATTCTGAGAGCAGTGACACCTTCGAATAAGAGCAGGTAGGAGTTAGTAATAGTGTCACCTGGTTGCCTCACAGAATGACTTCCCTTGTGTTTGGAATCGCAACAGAGCTGGCTACGCTGCCTCTGTCAATGGGTGGAGTTACTGAAAACCTCAACCAAATGTCAGCTCCTGCTACCTTCCAAACGTGGAATTAGACATACTTTTCCAAGTGATGGGTGCCTCGCCTCTCCTCCTGTTTGTTCTCATCAAGCCCAAAGAAGAAATAGTCAATTCTTCCAAAATTTTGGTTGGTATAGAGGTGATGGAAGTGCACTGCTCAGAAGGGTCTGCCGTGGGGAGTGCATGCTGAGGCCATTGTTCCCCTAGGCTACTACCAGCCAATGGCTGAGCATGGCAGCGGTGCTAGAGTGAGGCCATTGCTCTCTGATTCTGGATTCTTTTAATAGTCAGGGACCCTCCTTTGGCCTGGCGGAGGTGATCTCAGTACCGTTTTGTGGTGTGAGGCTCTTCCCCCTCAACCCTCCCTTCTGTATCTCTTTTCACAGGTATTAGACCTTCGTTGCTATCTCAAAGCTCTTCCTCTCATTTCTGCTCCCTCTTCCTTTGCCCTTCATACACAACAGCCCACTAAATCTCTTGAGCATGTCTAATGACCTCTTGGCATCAAGGTGTTGAAGAGCCTGAACTAGCCCCGGTGGTCAGTTCACTATCACAAGTAACAATTGTGCCATATGCTATTGTGATAAGCATGCCTAGTCTCTGAAGTCAGCTTGTAGAGGTTGGGGTAGTGAGGAGGTTGGGAATGGCATTGATAGATTGAGATTGCTCAATTTGATCTAATCAGGGTTACAATTTAGGCATTTACTTTTATTTAAGAAACCAGAGAAGTATATTATCACCTCTTAGGAGGATTCTTTCTATTCAAAATAGGATTTCCAAATTTGGGATATGTTTCAGTTTCTAGGACAATTAACTCACTCAGAATACCAAGTTTGTATATTATGTCAGATGGATGAGGTATTTCACTATAATATTTACAAAAAAAATCAGTGGTTGAGGAATGCATATGTAGATTGAGCTTATTCGTTTTTTGAGTTTTTAGCTATATGTAGATGTGTGTGGTGGGAAGATTGTCACTGGGTGCAAAGCCCAGAATGTAAAATGTTAGTTCATCCATTAGTACAACAATCCAAAATTCACACCTCTCTGGTAAAATCATGATAGCCTGGAGTCACAGCAGGATTTGTACATCTCTTCTGAAAAAATCTAGGAGATATTCTGGTCTCTGTGATTGGAGGGTTCACGTCTACCTTGTGCCCCACCAAATTCCCCAGCCCTCAGTACAGTGCCTCATACACGGTGGACAGTCAATAAATATTTGTTGGAAAAAAAGGGACAATATGTTCCAAATAGTTTTAATAGTTTTAATGAGTAAATATGAGTCTATTCTAATACTTTGATTATTTGTGTGTGTAGAATAATGAACTAATCACAACTAGTTACAATCCTGTCTATTCTTCTATGATCTATTTCTTTGACACTGAATACCCCTTAGGTGATGGGTAAGTAGGGGAGTGATGTTGGTATAATAAGAAAGAGATGTTGATTCACACATGATTCTTCTCAGGGTGTTAATTTTTCTAAGTGATTGGTGTGAGCTCTCTCACAGTTGAAGAAAAGCCTTAGTGATGCATAAAGTCCTTATGAAAAGATCTGAAACTCTACCAAAATGCCTTCTTTTAGTGCGAGCCATGCCTGCAGTCCACTGTGCTAAGCTACAGTGAAATGCAAGTGCACGTGAAGAGGATGTGCTGACATTTCCTCCCTTATTAAGACGATGGATTAACAAAGCAGGTCACAGTCAGGATACAATTTTTGATTTTGATCAACATGCCTCCACTAGAAGCAAATGCCCCCTGGTAAGAACATCTTAAAGGAAAATGTATGAGCACCAGGATTGGAAGGTGCAGAGTTAACAGCCATACTTGATGCCAATGCCAAGCATATCTTAAACGCATTTGTGTTTTTCTTAGGATTGATATTGCTTTTGTTAGTTCTGTGGATAAGTAGATTTTGAGTGCTCTGCTCCAGCTCTATTTTTTTCCCAGAGCCAATGCTATTTTCACCATGTGATTTTACAGAAAGCGTGTTATTTTCTCTCCCAGAAACTTAGATATGGCGTGATAGCAGGAATGCTTGTATTTAAAAGAGAAGCAATATAGTAACTTGGTTAGGAATTCAGCTCTAGAGTCAAATTGCCTGGATTTAGGTTTCAGCTTTACCATTTCCAAACTGAGTATCCTTGGGCATGACATTTCATATTCTGCACCTTTGTACCCACAGTGGTAAAATGGGGATAATAATGGTATCCGCCTCGTTGGGCTGTTGTGTAGCTACGTGAGTTGACGCAGTAGAGCTTAGAAGAGTGCTGGGCACATAGTAGGCAGTCCTCTGATGCTAATTATTATGAAAGAAAGCAGCTTTTCCCCCAACTAAGCCACATAAGAGAGAGTTCACCCTGTATGTGGCAACATGGCCTGGTTTCATAACTGGGACCTGACTACGGAAATCCCCTGAAGGCCTGACTCACAGTTCTTTGTACGAATTTTAGAAGCTAGTCTTCTTTCGAATTTGTATTCACTATTGCCACAACCTGTTTTTAGATTTCCTCTGGCTAGAGTTACTAGACTGTGCTTAAATTAAATTATAACTTTAAAACTGATTTCCTCCAGTTACTTGTGTTCCATACATTAGAATCATCACATACTTACTGCTCCTCTTCCTCTTCCTCTTGATAAATTATGACCTGTTATGGCACTTCCCTTAGATGTGAAATTGATACAGTATAATAGAAACAAAATGTAATATCAATAAAATCATCTACAATAAACACAGCTAAAACTGCAAAACGTGTGTCTAAAACTAAGTGATAAAGAATTAAAATATACTTTTTTTCCCCCTAGGAAAAGGTTGATGGAACCAAAGATTAGCACAAGGACAAAGGGCTTTTAGGACCGCTAGCAAGGTTTGCATTCCTAGGAATGTTGGGGGAAACTGGATAGGTGCTGCAGGGTTTGCTTTAGGAGTAGGATCTATGAATTGATGTACCCTTTCTTCAATGTTTGAATTTCCAAAGTCGCCATTTATCACATGGGGTTAAACAGTGCTCTCTCCCAGCTGAGTATTTTAAAATGACTTGCAAAATAGTGAACTACCTATACTATCCCTGGGTTAAGCCTGATGATCAAGGTGAGTGACAGGTTGGACAAAATGATTTTAAAGGTTCTTCGATTCTATGAAATACTCATTAATAATAAAAGAAGGGTCCAACACCTGGATACAAAATGCTGTATTAGTTTTGCTTTCCTCCTTTCATGGTGGAAGGGAAATAGTATGAAAAAAGCAGGCACTTTGGCAGAAAAGGACTATATGGAGATCAGAGTTGCCTGTTTTCAAATTCTCTCTAGGACCAGCTTTAATATGAATACACATGAATAGATTATGATAAGGGGGAGAAGTAAATTACCTATTACACACCTTTGTCAGGCTCTGAGATTGATATCTATTATTTCGTTTAATTCCATTCCCCAACCCCAAAATTTGAATTAGACATTATTCTTTTTATTTTATAGCCAAGGGATCAAGCTCAGAGCATCTAAGCAATGAATAAGGTCACTCAAGTCTATCTTCTTTCCACTACATCAAACCTTGCCTTAGGATCTTCCTTTTCTTGTTCCTCCTCCCAGATCCCTATTCCTTGTTGACATTACTCCTAGTCTCATACTACTTGAACTGTACTCTCTCTTCCTACTAATTCACCTTTATCCTGCACAAGTCAGAATTTTAAGGAAGCGTGCTAAGATCAGAAGTCACCAGAACAGATCAGTTGGTTGTCTACAGGAGACCTCATGGCGCTTCTGCCTTGATGAATTCACTATACGCTTAATCTAACACTTGGTCTTGTAGGTTCAGAACCTGGTTTTTGGGAATAATGAGAGTGACTCTATTTCTCATGCTGGACTCATGTTAATTAAATTCATAGATGTTAGTCTATAAAACCAGCATATCAATTGATTTCATTTACAATGAGTAGTGAACTGGCTAAGATCCTGAACACTCACATCATGTGGTCAATATTTTCATTATTTGTAGACATATGTCTTAAGAAGCCACATTATATTCACAAAATTGCTGATGATTACTGAGTCATTTGAACAGAAAGAATTAGTGATTCTAACAAGTGTTGATGGCGTCTGGTAAATTAGCATAGAACATCCATATCCAAAATATACACATGATACACTGATGAATCAGGTCATTCTTTGGGCTTTGAAGAATTTGAGTGGGCACTGTCAAACCTGTTTGTTTTTATTTACTTTTACTTTATCTCATTAGTACTTCGTTTTCTGACTCATTGCTCCAATTAACTCATTACTCAAATCTTGCTGATTCCATGGAGAACTTCTAGAACTTAACATGACTTTACACATATGTGTTTCAATCCATTCTGTGTTGACTTTTTTGGTTAAACTTTCAAGTAGCAATCTTATTTTTCTTATTTGAAAATAAATTTTGGATTGGATGGAGGAAATCTTCTGTACATGTCAAAGCCATAGTTACCAGATTATTTTTAAAGAAAATGGAATTTATGCTTTTCAACAGAGATGTGTGAAAGATTACATTCTTGGAAGTGATATCCAATTAAGATTTAGTAAGGTATTAACAATGGAGCACTATATTATATTTTGCTTCAAGAATTTTGTCTATTATGATAAGAACTCTTACATATGGAGGTGTCTGTTCTCACAACTTTGTCTTATGGGAAGAAAACACAGTCAACGGCTGCCTCTAGGATGAGATTCAGAAAGGTTTGGGGAAGGCTTATAGGTCTCAGATATTTTTCTCACCATCTGTCTGTTATTCAAACTTTGAGACTAATTTCTTTGAGTCTTAAAATTTTTTAAAAAATTCTTCTTAGAATATAGATATACCTGGGATATTTAACTGCATTAAGCCAATGTTTATCACATGGATATCATTAAACTAGATGCAGATATAACTTCAATGTCTGGGAATTCTCTATAAGAATTTAATTTTAATAATGTAATTATAATTTTGCATATTCTTGATTATCTGACTCCCTTATAAAGGAATATTCTCTTCTAATTTAAAGGTTGAATTTGTGTTTTTGATCTTTTTGTTATCACTATTATTACTTTAATTGTCACTGGCTCATTAATAATGAGATCCTTAGAAAAAAGAAAAAGGCCAAATATTATTACTTCATTCTACAAATAAGATCTCTTAAAAATTTAAAGTGCAAAAAGGGGTGGAAGAATTGAGTTCTAGCAAAGGGTAATGGAGACAGATTATACCTGGATAAATATTATCTGGATGACTACTGATGTGAGGCAAATGGATGTTTAAATCCTGCCCATGGGTGGTCAGATTGAAATCATGCTTCCTTATATCAGCTATTTCCTGAATTTGAATTAAAGAAGACCATATTTGTCCATTGACTTGTCCCTCACAGAAAAATATCAAATGACTCTGATTCCCAGTAGTGAAAAAATAGGCTGCATTCCCCTATTGCAAGGGATTGAAATGTTTGGAGTCAGTTTTCATCACGAAACACATAGTAACTTACTTTTTTTTCTTTCTTTTTCAGGAGTTTGTGAGTTGATTGCTTACATACAGACGGGGTTTGGGAGATTCTTAGATATTGATTTAAGAGTCCCAATTTATATAGATCCAAGAAACTTAATCTATTTCCCTGAGTTTAGGATATCATTTGAATTTCTGGAAAAAAAATGGCTAAAGGCTCTGAGGATTCTAGTGGTTGTCACCTCCAATAAGGCCTGTTAGTTAATATAATAAATTGTTACTAGAAACCAGAAACAACAGTCTTTGACGAAGGGACCGTATGAATGGACCCAAAGTTCTGACGGAAAGAGCTCTAGTTGTTACTGTGCTGTGGATCCATCTATGTCTAACTACCCTCAGTGTCGCTGGGGTAGGCAATTCATGACACATATTTTGCGGAAATTTTTCCAAAGAAAATTGTGGTAGTATTCCACTACTTACCACACAGTGCAAGTCTTTCTCTTCTCCTCCCTTTTAAATTTTTACTTTTTCCTTTGATTTTCTTTTCCTTCTTTTTGATTCTCTATAAGGCCTAATATTTTTCTTATGTTTTATTACATTCCACTTTTTCCTTCTTTTTTCTTCAGACCCTGTGAAAGTAAAGAAAGAAGGGAAAGAATTTTCACCAATGCTGGCATTTATATGTATGACTATTCATTAATCTACATATTCTACAAAACAGGTAAACTGAGGCCCTGAGTGAGTAAATAACAGCCTTAAGGTAACTGATAAATGATAGAGTCAGTTTTGAGTTCATGTGTTAGACAGAAGTATTCCATACTTAGAATATTATTTATCTCACTGTATAATCTCTCTACAGGTCTAATATAGATATTGTCTCTCCATCTATCTGTGTATATCCATTGTGGTACTAAGAAATACAGTTTTTCTTCCTTTCTTTCCAGGACCCCTTCCCCAACCCCAGAGAAAAGAGGAATAATTTAAGGCAAATATTTGGGCTCTAAATATTTGTTGAATAGAAAACATATCAGAAAAGCTCACCATTAGAATATTTCTACGCTATTTTGTTCTTAGGTCTATAGAGTGTGCAGTATTCATGACCATAGATACAAGATATAATAGAAACATCTAAATCTAATTTACTTTCCTGTTTTCACTGAATAGCCCCAAATCTAAAGCTCAAAGACATGCAGAAATTTGCACATGCTATCAGTACCGGATAGAATTTATACTGGAAGAATTTATGTTCTTCAAGAACAGAATTAATATTATCTTTTCAGAAAAAAGCATAATTACAGATATAAAAATTAAGTTAACTTAGACATAAGAATTACAAACTGAGTATATTTATCTTTGGAAGTAATCAATCATTGCATGTGCCAGAGATCTATAAAAGATTGGCCTCAGAACTTACTACAGGGACTTTATCCCTTTCTCTACAAATTGCTCTGTTCCACCAAAGCAAAGACACTATTCCCCACTGAGGACTAAATAAATGACAAGCTTGAAGTGGTGAAAAATAAATTCGTTCTCTGAGTTACTTGAGTAAAAAGCTGTCTGAACAAAAATCACACATTTCTCTCCACATACTGGAAACTTACCACTTTTTACAACACTGTGCTTATTTGAGAAGAAGCTTTGGAAATTCATTATAAAGAGAAGGATACTTGGGATGTTAGTTCTACCATGCGCACAAATAATGGAGAAGAACATTGGGAAGAAAGATTGCTTGGCCTATTCAATCCCCCAAACTTTTATGTATATTGTTACAATCCATATACTATTCATACATGCAAACATTTTCTGGTAACCAGGGAGAAATTTATTTATGCACTGTATTTTCACTGCATGTCTATAAGAATGCAAAAATGTAAACATTGATCTACATAATCATATACATATACTAAGAGAAACTTCCTGCAACAGTGTGAATCTGATCACTGAAGAACAGCAAAATTGCAGTTAACGGCTTACTTGCTGAAAGTGGGTATTTTAATTCTTCTAGACAGTTGGAACTCATGAATAACATATTAGTCACCCATAGACTGTTTTTTTTTTCTATTCATAATCCTGGTGAGCCTCTGCTATTTAGAGCACAGTCTTCAATGCTTCCTTATTTGAATTCTTACTAGAGAGGTCTGGGAAATGATACGGCCAGCCAGAGTAGATGGAGTTGTTACAGATCACTGTGAGATTGTATAATCCATTTATTAAGGAAAAAAAGTACCAAAAAATGTAATACAGCATCCTAGAAGCAAGATTTTTCTCCAATGTAGATGATATGAAAAGATACAGAATTATAGGAAAATTATATGAGTATATATAATATTTATATATATTTCAGATTTATGTATATTTCATATAATTTCTAGGCTCTAAAGGAAAGAGCATCGACTAGGAATCACGAGTTTAGTTGACCTTACTCAGATTTTCCTTGGCTGCATTTCTTCACCCTGCTACAGATTCCTGATGGCTGCCACCAACCTCCCCACCACCATTTTCCTTGCCGCCATCTTGTTTGGTCACCCATTCCTGAATGTGCCCAGCTCCTTTCATTCTTGGAATATGCCCAGATCTTCTCTGTCTCACTGCCTTTGCTCATTATTTCCCTTCTTCACATTTTGTCTAATTCTCTCCTAATCATTCTCCAGGTTTTAATTAATCTCTTTCTCAAATCGACCTTTTCCAAGCCCAACATCTATCTGGGACTCCTGTAGAACATTCTCATAGAATCATTCACATACTATCAGCCTTTATCACTATGTAAATGTAAGCTTATTTTCATGATTGTTTCTTTATTGTCCGGATGGTGCAGATTATATGTTTCATGAAAGCAGAGAGTTTGTCTAGTCCGTTGTAGATGTTCAGTAAATAACTGAGAAATTAATAGATGAGTAAATGAGTAAGAAGAGTTGGGGTAGAATAAACGACCTACAAGCTCTCCTCCATCTCAAACAGTCTATGATTCCAGAGCAAATTCATTGCTTCATTTCCATCCAAAGTCAGTCCTAAAAGAGATTTTATCACAAACTGTGCTTTACACACACCGTCGGGAATCTCAAGAAAGTCTCCTAAAACATACTCTGAGTTTTGAACTTTTATTCAGCCGTTCATACTAAGGGGTTAATCTCTAAAACATAAATCTGATCCCACACTTTCATACTGAAACCCTGACCTGGCCTTTCACTGTACATAAAATAAAGTCCAAACACCTTGGGATGATATTCGGAGCCTTCAAGATCTGCCTATTCTTTCAAACTTTAGCTAAGACAAGAGTCCTGAATTTGACATGTAAGGCCTCTGCATAGTTCCCAAAATTCATGGTGATTTTTAATGTCTTTTTTCTTTTCATTTGGTGTCCTGCTTTTGCACCTGCTGTGTCCACTTTCTAGAAAGCTTTTCTCCCTTCTCTCCATTTTAAACTGTTGTTCACTGGCAAATTCCAAATCAACTTTCAAGATTTGGCTGAAATTTTGAATGCTTAGTCATTTTTTTTTTATTTTTCCGGAAAGACCAAAGAACTATATTCCGTGCATGCCTCTATTATAGCACTTAACAGATTTCTGTAACCATTTACCTGCAGGACCATTTCCCCTTAACATTGTCAATCCTTAAGAACAGGGGTGGCGTTCTTATCTTATGTCTCCTTGGTCTCGAGCACAGTGCCTGGCACATTTGGGGCAATTCATGAATGTGGAATGAATGAATGAAGGTGAGACCCAAATTACTATGTTGAAGGCTTGACCCATGTTTTCCAGTGCTTCAGGTGTGAGTGAGAGAAGTTGCTCTCTAGCCTCCCAATTTTGTATAGTACTCCAAAGTTCATTAATAATGAGTCATTTTATGAACTTGCTTTATAAAAGTTATCTACAAATCAATATTTTTGATAACTTTATTTATAAATTATTTTATTGTTTTGCTCTGAATATTTATGTTTTTGCATTTTTCCTAAATTAATTCATTTAATTTAGAGTGAATTATCTATGCAGAAATAGCATTTCCTAGATTTTGGTGGCCATAATTCAAATATATCAGCTTCTTGTAAGGTTTTAAAATCAGAGAGTTACTTTTCAACCTTTTATTCAGTTTTGCATTCATTATCACTTTAAATCTTTATCTTCCATATTTATTATCTGGTCTTCATTATCTACTGATTTTTTTCTGTGATAAAAATGCATGATCAATCCTCAATTCCTTTCAATGGAACATTCATTTTATTTTTTGGAGTAATCATAAATTCGGTTGCTGCTTTCCAAGGTGTTGGAAATAAAATCAAACATTTTTGCTTCTGATTATAATGAAAGGAAATTCTGCGTGACATCGTGATGTGGTACATGTTAGTATGTTTCCTCTTCTCTTTCTGATCTATGAGAACTCAATGCCAAATCCCCGAGCCCTCCTGACTCTCTAGTGGGTCGTGGAGTGCAAACCAGTCCATTTCGGGTGTAGATGCTCAGAGTTGGGTGTTTTCAGTCATGTTATCTTTCACTGTCATTTATTCAGTGTTCAATACCTGACACTCATCTGGTGGTGGACTAGAAAAAGTCAACCAACATTTCCTTTTAAATAAGAATAATGAAATATCAAAGATGTCAGATACACGATGACGCAAAGAACAAAACTCATCTTTCAGGTTTGTACTTGTAAAAGAAGTGGAAGCTCTAATAAAGACAGAGAAAAAAGGACAGTTTTATAGAAACATGTTTTAGAACCACCCTGCATTAATAAAACACAACTTTAGAAGGAAGAAAAAAATCTTTCCCAATACTTAAATAGTCTTGTTCTAATTATTTCCATTGGCTGAAGAGCCAAGTGCTAATATGCCCTTGCTCCAGTCTGGCCTCTAGATTATTTCAGAATGAGCAGTGCATCAAGCCTCCCTGAGGCTGTGAAACAGCAGGTGGCCTTTCAGCAGTAGCCTGGGCATCTTATGAATGGCTCAATTGCTCCCCATAGGCTCCTATTCCATCTTGCTGAGAGTCAGACCACCTTGAAAGAATGCTCCAGCAGCAAGATTTTTTATTGATAAAAGCATTGCAAACTGACAAGAGAAGGTGTTTGATAACCAGGAAGGCTCGTTCTCTAATTTCAGGTCTAAGCAACAGGACAGGTGTGGTGAGTGTGTCGGGTCTTTTACAGGATGAGGGATTAGAAGGAAGCTATAAGAGGCTGTCTCTCTAGTGTGCCATTTTACCCTTGGAGATAACTCACAGCATTTTAAAACACGAAGGACACGATAGTTCAGGAATATCTGTACTCTCTCCAAGTGGAACCAAGTATGTGACTGCCAGAGTTTATACAAGCATCCACACACAATTTAAGGGTAGAGAAAAATGTTTGCAAAGATACTTACACTAGTAATTAGTTGTTTATGGCAAAAATGTCTGGAAAAGGGGAAATGGAATCGAGGAGAGGTCTAGGGAGGAATGAAGATGGATTTTTGCTTTATATATTTCATATTTTTAAAAATATTCTCTACTATCTCTGTTTTTTAAAAAATGTTTTCTTAAATGCAATGCCTTTTAAAATAAATACTAACCTATGTGAGCTTCTCTAACCTTAATAATAATTTAACTTTACCAGTTTTGCAAAGACTAATATTTTAAAAAGATATTAAAATCTTTAGCATACAATTTAATTACCCTTCCCCATTAGTAGGGCAAGGCAAATTATTGACCAACTGGAGGAAATCGTAGTTAGGGGACAACAGAAGGTCCTCAACTAACCTACCAGTGGTCATTGTCATCATCATCATCATTATCATCACCATCAACATCATCAAGCAGCAGTTTTTAAACAGTCCATCTGAGCGTGGCATGGCACAGCACTCTACAAGGTTAATGACACAGAGTGTCAAGGACTGCCATTTCAATGTTCCCGTTCATACCAGAGACTAAACATCAACAGGAGTATACACATTCAAGTATAAACAACTCTACCACTGTAGAAACACTGGCTATAAAATGTTTTGGGATGATATTGGTCATTCCTGGTTGAGGAAACCAAAATGCCACACAAGACATTCTTTTACATTTTCCTTCTTTAAACAGAAGGACTTTATCAGGTAGTTGTTTGAGAAAATATTTTGTAATACTATGGTTCTGACCTATAGTGTTGGGTAAACAAATTTTTCTCTGAAGTGCTGGCATTATCATAGAACAGTTACTTGCAAATAACTAAAGCATGATAGTTCTTAGTAAACATTATTTTTGCTGCTGACTGAGATAGGGCATGTAGGTTTAGTCATATTTACTAGAATATTTCTCTTTGTTAAGTAAGGATGAGTACCCTTTTTCTTCACTGAATTTTTCACTATTGACATGACGTAAGTTTCAGGAGCATCAAAGAATAAAAATCTTTATTCCTGTTGTTGACCCTAACAATTATCTCTATTTCTCATTACTGTTTTAGAAGTTGATCTTATTTTGTCTCCATATATTTTGTGAGAAAAGACAAAAATAAATTTAAATTTTTGTACAGTAGGACTCACTTTATAAATATCATCCTTTTTGCTATTGGTGTTCCTGAACTCCAAAAACATCTCCTTGAATATGATATAAATTGATCCTTCTGAAAATTACTACTGTTGTTTCTTTTTATTAAGCTGCTTTATTTCTTTTTGAGGGGTTAGGGATGAATAACATAAGACTCGCTTGCTGAGGTTTTTAAGAAGGCGGGGTATAAATTGATGTCATGCCTATGAGAGCTTATCTTCAACACATACAATGGAGAGAAAAGGTTTAAGATTTCAGAATCATTTTTATTTTATTTTAATTTCATTTTCTTAGAACTGTTTGAGGTTTCCATAAAGTTAAGAGGAAGGTACAGAGATTTCTCCTATACTCTTTGCCTCTGCATATGCAAAACCTCCACTATTAACAACATCCTCAACTAGAGTGGTACATTTGTTATAATTGATAAATCTACATTGACACATCACGATCACCCAAAGTTCATAGTTTACCTCGGGGTTCACTCTTGGTGTTGTACATTCTATGGGTTTGGACAAATGTATAAGGCCATGTTTCCATCATTATAGTATCATACAGTATTTTTACTGCTCTAAAAATCCTCTGTGGTGCATCTATTCATCCTTCTCTCCCCTAACCCCTGGAAACCACTGATCTTTTCACTGTTTCCATAATGTTGCCTTTTCCAGAATGTCATATAGTTGGAATCATACATTATGTAGGCTTTTCAGATTGGCTTTTTTCACTTAGTGTTATCGTTTAAATTTCCTTGATGAATTTTCATGAGTTGATAGCTCATTTTCTTTTAGTGTTGAATAATATTCCATTGTCTGGATGTACCACTGTTTATTTATCCATTTACCTACTGAGGGACATCTTGGTTGCTTCCAAGTTTTAGAAATTATGAATAAAGCTACTATAAACATCTGTGTGCAGGTTTTTGTGTGGATATGAGTTTTCAACTCCTTTGGGTAAATACCAGGGAAAACTTATAATCATTTTTGAAAAGGAAGGCAGGGGCTTAAATTGTGGTGCTCTGTATGGATATCCATTTCTCTGTCATTTGAAGATCCTAGTGGATGATGTTTTTAGCTGTGCAGTCTCCACATTAAGCCTTTTTCTCATTTGAATAATGTTTTCTTTAGCCAAAGGACTAATGAGAAATAAGATTTCAAGGACTTTATTCTACAAGTAGATAGTAATTCCGATGAGAATAAGGACTGTTTCGAAATTTTGAGTCTAATCTAATGTTATGTGTACTCAATATATGTTTTTCAATGATGATGATGTGGTATTAATTAGCTCCATGAAAATACTTCACCTGGCAGTGTTATTGAGAAATAAATTTGGTTGTCATAAAAATATCACTGAGTTTCTAAGGGGACTTCTTGAATTTGTGGCAGGCTGTGTTAGATTTGATTGTATTTTACTGATCCACTTTTTATTAAAATCAAGTGAAATTGGTTGCACAGTAATACAGAATGATTATATACATATTCCTTAGCTTAGATAAAAATGCAACAAAAAACATGAGCAAGTCTTGTTCTGTTATACTTCAAACTCTTGGTGAACATCTTATGATTCAATATGCTGTTGGTATTATTGAAAAGATCCTGAGTCAGTCATCTAGAAATGCTCCCACACAAAGACTCACAAGAGATTACAGATCATTTTTCAGACTAGGGACAGTCAAATAGACTTAGGCCTGAAGAAAATGTAGTTATATAAGGAATCTAAAAGCAGTAAAAAATTTCCATTAACCATACAGAAGAGAAAACCATTACCATTCTGCCATTTCAGCAGTATGATATAAAACAATGCTCTGATAAAAGATGAAAACAAATCTATAAATCTAGTCTATGCTTGAGGAGAACATATTCACGGTAGCATTAAATGTGACTTCAAATGCAATGCAGACCACCTAAAGACCTTCTCAGTGATGGTCACTGAGATTGTGAAACTCAGAAACTTGGCCCTGCAACAAAATTGCCCTATTTCTTTGAGAGGTTTTATTAATTTCACTTATAAATCTCATCTAACATTTAGACAGCAGCAATAACACTCAGAATTTTGGCTAGTCTGTTAGCATTGGTGAAATATAATGAAGTTGAAAAAATGTATCTATTTTGCATCTATTTTGTGCATGAGATTGTGCTAGCATTTTGGGAAAAATCAAAGCTGTAAAAAAAAAAGGAGGGGAAAAGAAAGAGAGGAGGATCCAAGATGGTGCTGTGAGTAGTCCTCTTTGTCTCTCCCCCTTCGAGTCTACAATTATTTGGACACTCATCGGTTAACAAAGGATATCCAGACAGCATCTCAGGACGTCTGAGAGACCCACGCGACTATACATTGGAAGGCGGACGGACTTCCCTCTGGGAGGATGTGGAGATAGGTGAAAACTCTCCGACCCCAACTGAGCAGCCTAGAACCTGCAAGCAGCTTTCTTCCAACGGACGCCCCCAGAAGATCAACACATACCTAGGGCAGGAACGAGCACACAACAGAGGAGCGACGGTGGAAACAGGTGACCAGAACCCTACCTAAACCCCCCGCAATTACTCCTAAACGCAGAGGGAAACTCTAGAGTTGCACACCTGAGCCCGTGGGGAGAGTCTCTCCCCGCCATTGGCAGGGAGATCCCGCCTAGTGTTCACGGCACCCGGAGGGTCCCAGAGAGAATCACTGAGGGTACGGAGGCCCCCCGGCTGCCACTGCCTGCACGGTGAGGAAAGGGATTACCGGAGATTTCAGAGAGGACTGGGGCTGGGTGAAGCTCCAGAGGCCGGCTCCACGCCCTGGAGGGGAAGCTCCAGAGTTCCGCCTGGGCAGCAGACAAAACTCTCTGTCTGCCATTAGCGGAGGGGCCATGCCCAGCATCCACAACACCGGGAGGGTCCCGGAGAGGAGAATATCAGGCAGGGAAGCAGCTGACCAGCTACCACTGAAATCAGGATCTCTGGCTATCCCCCAGACAGGGCAAAGGGCTCCCCGAGTTCCTGGGGAACAGGACTGGGGCTGGGTGGAGTTCCAGCAACCCAGCTCCGTAGCCTAGGGGGAAACCCTATAGGCTCACAGCAGCCTCAGGGAAAGCCTCGGCACAGCACTAGTAGAGAGCACCCATCCGGTAGCCACAAGGCTGGAAGACCCCGGGACAAAAGTAGCATAGCTAGGTTAGCTAACCACAGACTGTAGAAGATGCCAATAGCTCTGCTGCGACCCATAGTGGACAAGTGAGATTTTATGGGTGCCGACAGTGATGGAGCGGCAAATATAAGTGATCCTACCCCTGGCCGCTGGAAAAGCCCATAACACCGTTGCAGACCCCAAGGAGGGAGCACGTCTAGGTGGGCTGCAACAGTAGGCACCAGCAGCCTGAAGCCCCCCCATGATGGCCCCCACGGCAGAAGAGGGAATCCAAAGGACCACTGTGACTACGAGGAGGGGCCCAGGCCCAGTTAGCAACTGCGGATAGGGTTCCTGGTTGGTGCAGTATAACCATACAGAAGAGAAAACCATTACCATCATTTTCCCACACCACAGCAGCAGAAACAAGTGGAAGGAGCAACTAAACTCTATCTCTATGTGGAGGCACAAATCAACAACATCAAGCAATATGAAAAAATACATTAAATCTCCAGAACAGAAGGAAAATAACAAATACACAGAAAACAATCCCAAAGAAAATGAGATATATAACCTAAATGATGATGACTTCAAAACAGCCATCATTAAAATACTCAATGAGTTAAGAGAGAATTCAGATAGACAACTCAACGAGTTCAGGAGCTATGTCACAAAAGAGTTTGATACGATAAAGAAGAACCAAACAGAAATACTGGAAATGAAGAACACAATAGAGGAGATTAAGAAAAATCTAGATGCACTGAACAGTAGGGCCGATAATATGGAGGAAAGAATTAGCAATTTGGAAGATGGCAATATAGAAATGCTGCAGGCAGAGGAGGAGAGAGAAGTAAGACTAAAAAGAAATGAAGAAACTCTCCGAGAATTATCAGACACAATTAGGAGATGCAATGTAAGGATTAGAGGTATACCAGAGGGAGAAGAGAAGGAGAAAGGGGCAGAAAGCCTATTCAAAGAAATAATGGCTGAGAACTTCCCAAATCTGGTGAGAGAGATGGATCTTCAGGTGACAGAAGCCAATAGATCTCCAAACTTTATCAATGCAAGAAGACCAACCCCACGGCATATAGTAGTGAAGCTAGCAAAAGTCAACGACAAGGAGAAAATACTAAGAACAGCCAGGCAAAAGAAACTAACCTACAAAGGAACTCCCATCAGGCTATCAGCAGATTTCTCAGCAGAAACTTTACAGGCTAGAAGAGAGTGGAATGATATATTCAAAAATCTGAAGGACAAAAACTTACAGCCAAGAATTCTCTACCCAGCGAAAATATCCTTCAAATACGATGGAGAAATGAAAACTTTCCCAGATAGACAAAAATTAAGGGAGTTCATTGCCACAAAACCTCCTCTTCAGGAAATCCTCAGGAAAACCCTCATTCCTGAAAAATCCAAAAAAGGAAAGGGGCTACAAAACCAAGAGCAGAGGAGATAAGTAGAAGGACAACAACAGAGAGTAGCAGCTCTTCATCAGAACGGATTAAACCATGGGACGAGAAACAAAGGAAATTGAAGAAAACCGGAAAACAAGACATAAAATGGTAGTGGTAGGCCCCCACATCTCAATAATCACTCTAAATGTAAACGGATTGAACTCCCCAATCAAAAGACACAGAATGGCAGGATGGATCAAAGAACAAGACCCAACAATATGCTGCCTCCAGGAAACACACCTCAGCCCCAAAGACAAACACAGACTCAGAGTGAAGGGCTGGAGAACAATACTCCAAGCTAATAATGAACAAAAGAAAGCAGGTGTCGCTATACTAATATCAGACAAGGTAGACTTCAAAGCAAAACAGATAAAGAAAGACAAAGAGGGACAGTATATAATGATAAAAGGGACTCTCCACCAAGAAGACATAACACTTATAAATATATACGCACCCAACACAGGAGCACCAAAATTTGTAAAGGAACTCTTAACAGAACTAAAAGAAGACATCAACAACAATACAATAATAGTAGGGGACCTCAACACACCATTAACACCAATGGACAGAACATCCAGACAGAAAATCAACAAGGAAATAATAGAATTAAATGAAAAATTAGACCAGATGGACTTAATAGATATATATAGAACATTTCATCCAAAAACAGCAGGTTACACATTCTTCTCAAGTGCACATGGAACATTCTCAAGGATTGACCATATTTTGGGAAACAAAGCAAACATCAATAAATACAAGAGAGTTGAAATAATATCAAGCATCTTTTCTGATCATAATGCTATGAAACTAGAAATCAACTACAAGAAAAAAGCAGAGAAAGGTGCAAAAATGTGGAGACTAAACAACACGCTTCTCAACAAACAATGGATCATTGAAGAAATTAAAGAAGAAATCAAATATTATCTGGAGACAAATGAAAATGAGAACACGACATACCAAATCATTTGGGATGCAGCAAAAGCAGTCCTAAGAGGGAAATTCATCGCAATACAGGCTCATCTCACTAAACAAGAAAAAGCTCACATAAGCAACCTCAAACGACACCTAACAGAACTAGAAAAAGAAGAACAAACAAAGCCCAGAGTCAGTAGAAGGAGGGAAATAATAAAAATAAGAGCAGAAATAAACGATATTGAAACAAAAAAGACAATAGAAAGGATCAATGAAACAAAGAGTTGGTTCTTCGAAAAAATTAACAAAATTGACAAACCTTTAGCCAGACTCACCAAGAAAAGAAGAGAGAAATCACAAATAAACAAAATTAGGAATGAGAGAGGAGAAATCACAACAGATACCAAGGAAGTACAAGGAATCATAAGAGAATACTATGAAAAACTATATGCCAACAAATTGAACAACCTGGAAGAAATGGACAAATTCCTAGACTCCTACAATCTCCCCAAACTGAATCAGGAAGAAATGGAGAATCTGAATAGGCCAATCACAAGTAAGGAAATAGAAACGGTAATCAAAAACCTCCCCCAAAATAAGAGTCCAGGACCAGACGGCTTCTCTGGAGAATTCTACCAAACATTCAAAGAAGACTTAATACCTATTCTTCTCAAACTGTTCCAGAAAATTGAGAAAGATGGAGTACTCCCTAACACATTCTATGAAGCCATCATCACTCTGATCCCCAAACCTGACAAGGACAACACAAAGAAGGAGAACTACAGGCCGATATCACTGATGAACATAGATGCAAAAATCCTCAACAAAATTCTGGCACACCAAATACAGCAATACATCAAAAAGATTATACACCATGATCAAGTGGGATTTATACCAGGGACACAGAGATGGTTCAACATCCGCAAGTCAATCAATGTGATACACTACATCAACAAAATGAAAAACAAAAACCACATGATCATCTCAATAGATGCAGAGAAAGCATTTGACAAGATCCAACACCCATTTATGATAAAAACCCTCAATAAAATGGGTATAGAAGGAAAGTACCTCAACATAATAAAGGCCATATATGACAGACCCACAGC
The DNA here is from genome assembly GCF_041296265.1 of Equus caballus. NCBI lineage: Eukaryota > Metazoa > Chordata > Mammalia > Perissodactyla > Equidae > Equus > Equus caballus. The sequence goes on from NC_091704.1 coordinate 48,001,651, forward strand.
CAACATCATACTCAATGGACAAAAACTGAAAGCCATCCCTCTGAGGACAGGAACAAGACAAGGGTGCCCACTTTCACCACTCCTATTCAACATAGTACTGGAGGTGTTGGCCAGAGCAATTTGGCAGGAAAAAGAAATAAAAGGAATCCAAATAGGTAACAAAGAAGTAAAACTCTCGCTGTTTGCAGACAAAATGATCTTATATATAGAAAACCCCAAAGAATCCATAGAAAAACTATTAGAAATAATCAACAACTACAGCAAAGTAGCAGGGTATAAAATCAACATACATAAATCAGTAGCATTTCTATACACTAACAATGAACTAACAGGAAAAGAACTCAAGAACTCAATCCCATTCACAATTGCAATGAAAAGAATAAAATACCTTGGGATAAACTTAGCCAAGGAAGTGAAGGATCTATACAATGAAAACTACAAGACTTTCTTGAAAGAAATTGATGACGACATAAAGAGATGGAAAGACATTCCATGCACATGGATTGGAAGAATAAACATAGTTAAAATGTCCATACTACCTAAAGCAATCTACAGATTCAATGCTATCCCAATCAGAATCCCAAGAACATTCTTCACAGAAATTGAACAAACAATCCTAAAATTCATATGGGGCAACAAAAGACCGTGAATTGCTAAAGCAATCCTGAGCAAGAAAAACAAAGCCGGCGGAATCACAATCCCCGATTTCAAAACATACTACAAAGCTACAGTGATCAAAACAGCATGGTACTGGTACAAAAACAGGTCCACAGATCAATGGAACAGAATTGAAAGCCCAGAGATAAAACCACACATCTATGGACAGTTAATCTTCGACAAAGGAGCAGAGGGCCTACAATGGAGAAAAGAAAGTCTCTTCAACAAATGGTGCTGGGAAAACTGGACAGCCACATGCAAAAGATTGAAAATTGACCATTCTTTTTCACCACACACCAAAATAAACTCAAAATGAATCAAAGACCTAAAGATTAGGCCTGAAACAATAAGTCTTCTGGAAGAGAATATAGGCAGTACACTCTTTGACATCAGTTTCAAAAGAATCTTTTTGGACACTATAACTCCTCAGTTGAGGGAAACAATAGAAAGAATAAACAAATGGGACTTCATCAGACTAAAGAGCTTCTTTAAGGCAAGGGAAAACAGGATTGAAACAAAAAAACAGCTCACTAATTGGGAAAAATATTTACAAGCCACTTATCCGACAAAGGGTTAATCTCCATAATATACAGAGAACTCACACGGCTTAACAACAAAAAAACAAACAACCCGATCAAAAAATGGGCAGAGGACATGAACAGACATTTCTCAAAAGAAGATATGAATATGGCCAATAGACACGTGAAAAGATCTTCATCATCGCTAATCATCAGGGAAATGCAAATCAAAACTACACTAAGATATCACCTTACACTTGTTAGATTGGCAAAAACATCCAAAACCAAGAGCGACAAATGTTGGAGAGGTTGTGGAGAAAAAGGAACCCTGATACACTGTTGGTGGGAATGCAAACTGGTACAGCCACCATGGAAAACAGTATGGAGATTTCTCAAAAAGTTAAAAATAGAAATACCCTATGACCCAGCCATCCCATTACTGGGTATCTATCCTAAGAACCTGAAATCAGAAATCCCAAGAGTCCCTTGCACCCCTATGTTCATCACAGCATTATGTACAATAGCCAAGACATGGAACCAACCTACATGCCCAGAAACTGATGATTGGATAAAGAAGATATGGTATATATACACAATGGAATACTACTCAGCCATAAAAAAAAGACAAAATTGGCCCATTCACAGCAACGTGGATGGACCTCGAGGGTATTATGTTAAGCGAAATAAGTCAGTCAGAGAAAGACGAAGTCTATATGACTCCACTCATAGGTGGAAGTTAGTATATTGACAAGGAGATCTGATCGGTGGTTACCAGGGAAAAGGGGGGGTGGGGGGAGGGCACAAAGGGGGAAGTGGTGTACCCACAACATGACTAACAAAAGTGTACAACTGAAATCTCACAAGGTTGTAATCTATCATAACATTAATAAAAAAATAAAAATAAAAAAATAAAGGAGGGCTGGTCCCATGACTGAGTGGTTAAGTTCACATACCCCACTTCGGTGGCCCAGGGTTTTGCCGGTTGGGATCCTGGGTGCGGACATGGCACTGCCTGTCAAGCCACGCTGAGGCAGCGACCCACATAGCACAGCCAGAGGCACTCACAACTCGAATATACAACTAGGTACTGGGGAGATTTGGGGGGGAAAAAAAAAGAAGATTGGCAACAGATGTTGGCTCAGGTGCCAATCTCTAAAAAAGAAAAAAAGGAAGAACACATTAAATTATTTGAGAGGTGATACTTGCATGCATGGCAGAAATAGTGAACCATATAAGACAATTTACAGTCAAATTTAAAATTTTCTAAACAGAATGTGAAGTGTTAAAGAAACTCACAAGAAGGGTCTCCAGTGTGAGCTGCAGTAACTGGGTTTGGTTAATAAAGTAGGTCTCAAGCTATGCATTGAAAAGATGCTTTCTTGGAATAGTATTAAGGAGACCAGTTTTGATTTATCTTGGTCGGATTAGCTACATGTGTAAGGTGAATGAAAGATGGCTGTGTAAACACCAACAAAGAGAACCAAAAAATGTTACAAGGACACTCCTAAAAAAGTAGATATGCTATGCACTTTGAAATACGTTAAGAGGATAGATTTCACATTAGGAGTTTTTTGTTCAAAAAAAAAAACAAGAAAAAAATCAAAACCAAAACTCACAAAAGAAAAGAAGAATTTTGGGAGGTGATGCACATGTTTAGATCCTTGGTTGTGGTGATAGTATCGTGGGTGTACACATATGTCCAAATTGATCAAGATGGATACATTAAATGTGAACAATTTTTTATATATCAGTTATAGCCCAATAAAGCTAAAAAAACAGAGATAATCTTGACATGTGGAAATTAGAGAAGTCGCATGTGATAGAGGACCACGTTCAGGGCTAACGTTTGTAAATATGAGCAGAAGCAACTGCGTGGAATACTCATTACACATAAAGAATTAATACTTTTATAAACCTTCGCAAATGCGTGTGATGTGAAAGAACAGCCTCAAGGAGAGTGTATGCAAACTTTGAATCGGGGTAGATATGCATAGATGTTCATAGATGGAGTCATAGATGTATGATTCTCATGTATGAACATGAAAGACGATGTTTTAATTCATATCAAGTAATCAGCATATGAAACAAAACACTACAATGAAGTCCACATTCTAAATTATTTGGCAAAAACTATGAGAGGAGCTCTCTCTTCCCTAGCAAAGGTCTGTCTCTCCCCTTCCCTCCAAACTTCACAGAAAACTTATATTATCCATTACTCCTCCTATTTTTCTTATCTTTAATCTTTTACTGTTTACTGGATCCTTCCAAACAGCTTTTAGATATACTCAAGAATCTCTTATGTTTAAAATAAAACAAAGCAGTAAGTAATCTCAAATACACAAATAAATACACCTTGCTAAGCTAAATTTTAATCATTGTCAGACATCATCTTAAATATTACCTGCTGGGAAAATAGTTTCTGACTACCTAAAAGTAATTAGTCTACAGCTATGTAAAACTTTTTGCTTATCCTTTGAAGCACTTAGCACAAATATTATCAATTGGCAACTTGTGAAATGATTTGCTTATTGAATGCTCTTTGTGCTAGGCTGTAACTTCTCATCAGCTGTTTATGGCCATAGCACTGAATTCTCAGTGCCTAGAACAGTACCTGGCAAGTAGTGGCCCTCGATTTATTTTTGTTGCATGAAGGAATGGCTAGAGAGCCCAGTCTTTCCAGTATGTGAAATTGCTACATCTAACTCTAGATCCTCAAAGATGCACTGGGTAGAGGGAAGAATTAGGCATCCTACATATGTCATCAAACCTTATCTCGCTCATCTTTTCTGTTTTTTTTCACTCCTGTCATTTGGACCGTGGGTTTTGTATGTCCAGGTTGAAGGAAAAAAATGATGGCAAATGTGCCAGGGTCCTGACTCAACTTTACTCCAACATAAACTTTGAGGGGCATTTCCTAATTACATAACCCTTTCATCTGCACATATGTTTACAGCTTTACCAACTTATATCAGTCCAGTCCCGTGATGGAACATAAGCAATAAAATATAACCTGAATGATCATTATTCTAAGAGTATTTATAGAGATTACTATATGATTGCTTCTGATCCCACAAGCTGCTGCTAATAGCTAGACCTATATGATAGAATAATGAAATTGGGGCATAATTAATTTAACCATTTCAGCTTTTCCATCATAGTGTACTTGTAGGCCAAATTACATACAAAGACTCTCCAGAATGTATGACTTGACTCTCTCACAGTCTACTCACATCAATTAGACACAGAAAGACACCGGACAAATATTTAAGTGGATATGGGCTACGTTATAAATAAATGTGTTGAAATTTCCCAGCCTCCATTTCTAAGCAACAATCCTACAATCACTGGGGCAGCCAGAATGAATATTGTTGACTCTCTTTTAAGGAGTGCTGTGATGTACGGTTAAAATAGAAAGCAAACTTTAGCACAATTAAGGTATTTAGTTTCAACAGCCTTATATAGAGATATAGAATGATTTTTAATTTTTGCTGATATTTACCAAACTAAAATTTAGAGTTTCATCTCACTGATGGAAAGGATGGTCAGATTACTGAGAATAAAAACACAGAATTATAGTCACTGTAGTCATTCTTTCATACTTTATGCCTACACAAAAGATAAAATGGAGCTTGGAATTCTACACAAATGAGGATAGTAATTGGACCATTTAATATGGTCATTTAAATTTAAAAAAGCAAATTTGATGTAGTCATGCACCAATGCATCTCTGTACGTCTTATTTCTGGTGTCTTCTGGTGTGTAATGTCTAATTACAGAAGTTGAGTGACTTGTTCCATATGGTTGTGTTCTGTAGATTAGCAGGAAACATAAAATGGTTCTAATGAGTCTATACTCCTATTTGTTTGGCCTTAAAAGCCATTTAAAATATCCTCACCTCAAATTGCTGTGCAAGTCCATTGCTTTCAGTGGGTTATGATGCAGAGGCAATAAGATGATCCCATTTGCTTTCAAAAAAATTTAAGAATAATCTACTGTAAACTGTGGTACACTACCTTCCCCCACTTTTTTCAGTTAAACCAAAATCATCAAGTTTACCAGTGGAATTAGGGTTTGTTACCCACTCTGTTGGAACTAGGAAAAGTGCTTTGGGAATATATTTGCCCCTACAAATTGAAAGGAAATGTATGAGAATTTCTTCCCTATTCTAAAGCAGTTAACATCAAGGAGATGCTCAGTCATTCAAGGCATTTGGAAGATACTTTCACCCGAAGATCAAAATTCATGTAAAACACAGTTTTAATATCCTTCTCATGGCCCAAGAACAGGGGTTATTGCATTTGTGCAGTAACACTCCCTCTGTGCTTAAAACCTTGCAGAGTACTTAGGGACATGTAAAGTATGGCAATCTCATACCTGTAAGATTTGACTTTCACAAACAGGGAGGAAAGCAAATGCATGTAAAGTGGTTAATACAAAATAATATATGTTAAAATATCAAAGAGAGTGGTACGGATAATGAATACTATGCTAGTTCTGAGGAGAAAACTCAGCTGGAGACATCAAAGAAACTTCCTTGAGATGTAAGGTCTTGGGCTGGGCTCTGAAGAATGAGTAATATGTGGGTAGACAGAGGAGAAACTGGTAAATACTCTAGGCCACAGCACAACATAAGCAAAAGCACAGAGGCTGGAAAATGTATGGTAAACAGTAGAGAGAATCACATGGTGAGAGAAGAGGATAGGAACACTTGATTTCGAAACTCAGTCCTATCATTTATTATTTGTGAGACCTTAGGCAATTTCATTAATTTTCTTTTCTTTCTTTTTGGTAAGGACGATTGCTCCTGAGCTAACATCTATTGCCAATCTTCCTCTTTTTGCTTGAGGAAGATTGTCCCTGAGCTAACATCCATGCCAGTCTTCCTCGATTTTGTATGCAGGATGCCACCACAGCTTGACTTGATGAGCAGTGTGTAGGTCCACACTGGGAATCTGAACCTGTAAAGCATGGGCTGCCGAAGCAGAGCATGTGAACTTAATCACTTGCCACCTGACTGGCCCCTAATTGATTTTCTTAGTCTCAGATTCCTCATATGCAAGTAAAGGCAATAAATCCACACTTATACGTGTGGTCAGAAACAACGTTTTTAAAGAGGCTTTTAAAAATGTCATGGTGCTAAATGAATTTTAATTGCTCCATTTTATTTTCTTGGAAGAAAGCGAAGATTTATAGTGGAAGGTAGAGTACATTTAAGTTAGATTTTGGAAGACTTAAAAGACACACAAGAGGCATTTAAACTTTATCCTGTACTCACCGGATAGATTTTGAAAGTTTAGGATAGATTTCGAAACAAATCCACTTTGTGATAATTTTCAGGGTTTATTAGTAGTGTGTGAGAATGAGATGAAGGATTCATTTGATAAGGTCCAAATTAGAATGCTTATAGTTGCCTTTTTTAGAATTAATGAAAGTAGGACAAAGGAGAATAGTTTTGTGAAGCTAATATCAGTAATTGATAGGTTCTGATTAATCTCTTTTGTAACAAGACCTCAATCAGGAAAACATTTATATAAGTCACTCTAAAATTCAGCGTATCAGTCGGGGCCCTTAATTGCAACCTATAAAAAAAGACTCTTACTTTAGGTGGAAGGAATTTAGAAAGGATGTAAGGTAACTCACAGATGCTCTGTGAGGTTCAGAACACTAGCTGTAGAGGCCTCTTCTCCTGAAACAATGCCCCAAACTGTACCATGTACCCTTTCCAGCAGAGATACACACAGATACCATGACAGGACACTAGAGATAAAGCTAGCATCTTCATACTGCTGCCTCTGGAAACAAGATGTCTTGTTTTCCCCAGATTGGATTGCTCAGAGTCTCTCATTCTTTATGTCACTAGATTGTCAGTGAGCTCAAGTCACATGCAAGAGAATCTGGGAATTTGGCTTGAATGGTGGTAGGAAAAGGTTCATAATGTAGGAGGTTCCCCCAAATAGAGGAAGAGTGTTGTTGTGGGCTGAGTTGTGTTCCTTCCAAATGCATATGTTGAAGTCTTGAACTCTGGTACCTCAGAATGTGGCTATATTTGAAGAAACAGCCTTTAAGGAGGTAATTAAGTTTAAAAGACATCATTGGGAATGGACCCTAATCCAATATGATTGGTGTCCTTATAAGAAGAGATTAAGACAGAGACATGCACAGAGGGAAGACATTGTGAAAAGACAGGGAGAAGATGGCCATCTACAAGCCTAGGAGAGAAGCCTTGAAAGAAACCAATCCTCTAAGACTTCTAGCTTCCACGATTGCGAGAAAATAAGTTTCTGTTGGTTAAGCCACTCAGTCTGTGGTGCTTTGTTATGGAAGCCCTAGGAAACTAACACAAATGTTCCTAGGTACTGGATAGACAAAAATAATGACAAATGTAAACTGTGCTTATAAAAAAGAGGAATTTCCCAGGTGGGAAAACAAATCAAAAGTAAGAAAAATTGAAGAAAGCTGAGAAAGAATGTCTTGGCATGTTCCACATAGAAGTCAGAGAGTCATAGTGTGGATAGAGAAATCTGAGTTTATCTGGGACATTTTGAGTTTGAGGTGGTAGTGAAATCTGAGCGAACATATTCAATAAAGAGATGGAGATGCAGATCGAGAACTTAGAAAAGAGTTCAAGCTTGATATATGGATATGGGCTCATTCATGAAGATGTGGCCATCAAAGACTAGAGAGAGAGTCCACTGTGGGTAGTTCTGGATAAAAAAGGAAAGCTTTCCTAAAGAATGAAAAAAATGGCAAAATTGGAGGGTAGAAGACAAGAAAGAGCTAAAAATCAAAGGAAAATATATGTAAAGGAGAGTGAGTTCCTGTATGTTTCTCTCATGCCTCCATTCTATATAATCGTGTGCTAACATTTGTGTCCAAAGAGTGATTCAGAGTGTTAGAGGGTCCCAGACATGAGTAAAGAGAGTACAGTGTTGGCAAAGCAAGCAGTGAGTTGGGGGGAAAGTATGGTTAGGATGATAAGCTTGGGCAGTTTCAATAAAAACAAAGTTGATTCCCTGGAAGAAGGGGAAATATAGCAGGAATTTTGGTGGCAGGAGCTTATTGTGCTCATTTCTGAGATAAATGACAAATATGGCAGGAAGCAAAATAGACCAGCTCCATCCTTCTGGATCTTGCTTTCTCATGAGCATTATAAACAGGTAAACTGAAATTTACAGTGTCATGTGCCATGACACAGATCAAACCTAGAACATGGGAACCTGGGATGCTATGGGTGGATATATATAGAAGACAACCTAATTCAGACTTCAGAAAGTGACGTCTAAACTAAGATCAAAAGAAAGAAAAAGAGATAGCAGGCTAAGAAGTTATGGGGTGATGGACGTTAGATTTTGGGCTTGAGCCCATGAGTATTACTAATTTTAAGTAGGGGAGTGATGTAGTCAGATTTTTGTTTTAGAAGGGGTCAGACTAAAGCTGCAGAGTCTAGTTAAGGAACTGTTGGATATGTCACAGCAATAGACGATAGTGCAATGAACTAGAAGGGTGATAGTAGGTAGGGAGAGAAATAAGTAAATTTCAAATGCATGTAGGATAATCAACAGGATTCATTAATTGGATGTGGAAAGTAAAGGAAGAAGATAAAGAGTGATCCAAAGTTTACATCTAGTGCAAAGGGGTGGACTGTGATACCATTCACTGAGGTAAGGAGCATCAGAGGAGGAGAATGGAAGTGGTAAAGAAGAAAATATGAGTACACTTCCAGACTGGATTAATTTAAGGTAGATATGGAAACCAAATTACAAACTTATGCTCAAGAGAAAGATTTGGACTAGAAAGAGAGGTTTGAAAGTCATCATATGCCACTGCTATTATTCCTAATATTATTACAAACAACAACAACAATCGTTATAGACTATGATGGCCTAAAAGTGATGAAAAGGAGAACATCACAAGATAGTGGAAGTAGCCATTAGTGACAAATCCTGCTAGTAAGTTATATGGGCCAAAGACTAAAAAGCCTCCAACAGATTTAGCAAAACGAAGACACTGGCAAATGTTTTAGAAAGTGGTGAGGTGAGAAGTGAGTGAAATGGATTGCAGAGTAAATATTAAGTGAGTAAAATGAAATAAGAATATAGAAGAATATTTCAAGGTGTTTGGCTCTCGAAGAGAGGAAGGAGATATGGCAGTACCTGGAGATAGCTGGATGGGTGGACAGGGGAGAGCTTTTCTAAGATGGGAGAAGTCTGCATATTTTGAGAGACTGACAGGAAGGAGATAGTGGAGAGGAAGAAGTGGACTATACTGGAGAAAGAAGCTATAAATGGCCAAGCCAGGGGACTAAGACAAAAGAGTGTAATGATATCTAGGTCAAGGTGGAAGGATCCACATTATATCAAGATGCAATGTTAATGTCATGGTAAAAGGGAAAAGGTAGATATAAGTATGTTCGTCAGTTTGGAGGTTGGGAGTTAATAGCATTCATTTCTGGTTGCTTCTGTGCTTGTTTGTTGGAGGGGGCAGGGCTGTGGTGCACAGGAGCTACAGTAGTAAACTCCGATGCAGAAAAATTTCTTTTTGTCAGGGTTAGTCTTATGAACACATTCACGAGTCTGCTCTGTCCTAGGGTGGGGTTGTATTTCGCTTAGTTTTCTAAGCACTGTGTTATAGGAAATACTCTGAATAGCAGAGTTATTGTACAAGAGGAGGCTTGCCACTCATGGATGTAAACAAGTTCATAAAGGTGTTAGATTAAAGTACTTGACCTCTAGTAATGTCATAGGACATCTCCCTCCAGGCCAAAAAAAAAAAAGAAAATGCAGTGCCAATACATGGTAATTTGGATTATATGTTATTTGATCCTACATGTCTTTTGTCAGCCTTCATGAAGAACACAAAACAGATATAAAGGACAGAAATGCAAGTACATGAGATAGCAAAGTAGGGCATAAAATTCTGAATGATCCCATTATTTAGAAAGTCTGTATCAGTACAAGGTTTAGATTAGTATCTTTAATATTCTGAGTCTTCTGTGATAGGGGCTGGTTCTCATTATGAGAGGAAAAGAAAAGGAAGAAGTGAGCCAGTGCAGAGGGGGGAGGAGATTCTTTTTCTTTCAATGGGTTGACTCTAGCACTAACTAGCTGTGGGATTTCGGGAAGATGACTTGATCTCATTAATTTGCAGTCGAAGTAAAAGGTAATTAGGAACCTAATTTGTGAATGCCTCTGAATGTCATCGTCTTTTTATATGCTGTATATTTAAACTTCAAATGTATATTATTAGTCCCATTTTCTAGATAAGAAAATGGAGGCCGGGTTAAATTAAAACACAACTTCAAGTTCAAATAGCTTGGTCTTAAATGTAGGTCCACCTGAATTCAAAGTCTATGCATTTTCCATAACACTTACTAATCTTGCATATACCTTTCAGCCCAGAAATCCTATATAAGTGTAAAGGATTAAGGAAGGACTTTTTAATGTTGGTGACACTTTCTTCTGTTCCTATCTCTCCCTTTATCCATTCTCTGTACTGCCTCATTCCTCTGTTTACTTTGTAGTTCAATAAATGGGTCTGTTGGCCCACGTCTGTTTTCATCACACCCACTACCACTCTCTTTCCTAATTCCTCCTCTCACTTTCCCTTCCTTTAAGATATCAGAGGATTCTTGAAAAGATAGTGGGCAATGGTCATCAAAGGGCATGCCCAGTATTAAGGTCAGAATTATATTCTAAAAGAAAATTGTGTCACAGAATGTGTTCTTTTTTTCACTGACCCCATTACTCAGGTAAACTACTCTGCTTTATCCATATCCATAGCTGTAAATGGACAGGCCGTATTTCATAAGTTGCTTAAGCTAAAAATCTTGCTGGGCCCATCTGTTATGTAGAAACAATTTCCATCCAGAATTCTAAAATTCTACAGCTGGAAAGGACTCAAAGATCACCAAATCATACTAGGTCACTTTAGAATTGGGAAACTGGGTCTCTGCGAGAGCAAATACTTTTCCCAAGGCTGCCATAAGGAGCAGAATTCATACTTGCCCAATGGAGGCCTTTGAATAAGGATCTTTGGCTTGAAGTCTCAACACTTGATCAATTATTTAGCTAGAAAGGGATGTGAAAGGCTTATATGTTCCCTAATGGGACACATGGTTTAGGTCATATATCTTAGTGGTTGAGAGGATGTAAGGTTGAAGTCACAATTCTGCTGCTTTATATCTGAAACTGGTTTGCTCTACGAGCTCTGTAAAGGCAGTGATCACCTTTCTTCTTGTTATCGTAGTATACCCTGCACCTAGCGTGAAACTACCAAGTCAGGGGTACTTGACTTCATTCATTTGGAGGAATAAATAAGTGCACATAGAGTTTCTATCTCTTAAATTGTTAAGTTTCAAAGAGAATCTTGGTACACCAAGACCCTAAGAAGCTTTATGTGAATATAAGTTATTATTGCTAAAAACAAGGTTGAGTGTCTTCTTGCTTTATATTCAACATTTATGGATATCCAGGAGGCTTCTGATCATGTTTAGTAAGTTATTTCATCTTAAAGGCTGTTCTTAGAGACAAGGAATGTCCGTGGAGCTCCTCGAAAAAACCGACAGTCAAGAAGGATGAAAGAACAGACTGTGCACTTGCTGCAGCAAAAACGTGCAAAGATGATACAAAGGGAGGTAAGAATAAGGGCCTGTGTGCTAGAAGGTTGTGGAGAGAAGGGCAACGATGAAGTTTGAAGTGTGCAGAGACTGTTTCTGCCATGCTTTCCCTCTCCCTCTTGCTTTTCTTGATGCTGAGTAGGAACAACACTTGTATCAAAACAGTGTTGGCAACTTGGTTTTCTGTAGTTCTTTGGAAGTTTCCAGTGATGTTACAAAAATTTAACTAAGTTTAAGGGACTCATTTACTTGGCAGAAAAGTAGAACCTCCTTGTTTTGAAAAAAGTGAGATCTATTCCATTAATATCCAAATCTGCATAGACAGAGGCTGTCACTACGGAGTGAAAGGAAGTGTACTGTATTTATACTGGCTCTGAGTGCCTGAAAATTTCCAGGGCATATGTATATTGACATATAATAGTATCCTGGTACAGAGGTTGTGAGAATGTAGGTCTAGACCATAAATAGCATAAATACTAAATACTACAATGTATTTAGTATTTATGTTAGTACAGGGCTAAAATGTTTTCAAACACATTCTTAATAAAATTAGTTATAATTTCTCAAAATGTAGTGATTCCAGCAGATGATTATACCACAACTTTACTTTTATTTATTTTTTTGCACTGAAGCACCAAATTCTTATTGGTTTCTATGAGGATTTGGATCATACATAATTTTAGAAAAATTGTGAGATGATGTCAGTGGCTTGTGAATTACTATATTCCCTATAAGGTAAACTGTTACTATGGCCATTTACAAAGCTATACGCAGGTCTTTGAAATATTGCTCTTGGAAGAGAATTTCCACTTGGGACAATGCACTTTCATTGCCTGTGTCTGTAGAGAAAATATTTGAGGTCAAGAATAACCAAATCCTGGACAACAAGTACAGTCTGTCAAAAACCAGAGCATCTGGAATCCTTATTGAAGTACCAGGAATGCCTATTGCTACTTGACCCACTTTTTTCTCTCCATGTAAAATTATTCACATTTGTTTCAGCTATATGAAAAGGAAGCAGGCTACAAAACTTTTATTTTATTTTGAAATGTCTTAAAATAATCAAGAAATCCATTTTAAAATGTCAAAATTTATTAGGATTATATAACCGCATACAGGTAACTCAAGTAGTAACTACACATATGGATGACAGTCTCATTAAATTGGACTTTAAATGGATGGGGACACATGATAGCTTCTGACATACAGAATTTCTCATTCAAGCAGAATTCATAAAATCTACATCAGCCAAGGCAAAACTCATATGGGCCATTGAGTCATTGATTAGGATATGAAAATATTTCCTCTATAACACAAACATTTTCCCAAGGGCTTACTTATCTATAACTTATTTTATACTGTATGCACTTATATTTTAGCAACACTGTTTTTGAAAATTAATAATGACGTCTTATTTTTCATAAGTTACACCTGTTTAACAGTACAAATTTATTGACGATCTTCATTTTTACATTTAAGATATGTGTAATTATGTTGGAGATCTACTTCAGCGCTGTGGGAAAAATATGGCTTTTGGGACATAGTTTTATCACTAGGTAGACAGATAGCTTATCAGCTAATTTAGAGAGAAAAAAGTCCAGAGGGCCAAACCATGATCAGGTAGGTCCAGGCAGAGGAAATACACTAAGCCTGGCTTCTTCAGTGTGGCTGAAATCAAAGACGTAGAAGCCACGAGGAAGCTACTTCATTCCTTTTTGTACTTTCTCCGTCTCCTCAACTGATTGATTCATTCTGTGGCCAGCAGAATGAGGCGTTCATCCCCAGCACTACTTTCCTGATCTTACGTTTTTGTGGAAGCATTGATTGCATGGGAAACCTGCTAGGAATCCTGGCCAATAGTGGTCCCCTTCAGTTTCAAATGGACAGGAAACATAAAGGTGCTCAAGGACTGTCCCTGGTCAACTTGAAGAGACCAGAAAAAGAGACCAAGCCCAAACACCAGAGCAGCTGCCCTATAAAGGGGCAATTGCTGCGGTGAGCTTCTAGACTGCCCCCTTGGTTTGGCTACGGCAGTCCACGAGGGGTGACTTGCTGCCCTTCAGAGTCTGTCTGCCGCTGTCTGCTTCATCGAGAAGTTCCTAGAATTACCATCCAACCAGTAAAATTATTTAAAAAATACTAACCCAGTCAATGGAGATATTTGATCTCTTAGAGTTTCACTATGTATGTGAAATGCTTGACGTAGTGACATTGACAATTTTCACTGAATTATATAGAAACAATGCCTTAGGGTTTACAAGTATACTTCTATACAGTTGTTTTCATAGAATTAAATATTAAATATCTCATTTTCAAGGGTTGGGAAACTGAGGCAAAAGAGGAAAGATACAAGATAATAGAATTAAAAACATCTCTCTCAGAATGTCATTCATATATTTAAGTCTCTTAGAGTAGAATATATTTTATGGTGTGATTATAAGTGCAACGTATAAGCCTATCTTTGCAGAGAAGCATCAGATTACCGCTGATCTACATTCCTCTTTAAATATGAAATCCACTGTCTAATTTTCTCTGTTTTGCGTATACTCAACCAAAGCCTTGAGTAGAATAATTGGTTTAGTAGCAGGGCCACAGTTTTAATCCACGCTTCCTGGCAGGTATGGGTTTGTAAGGTGGCTAGTGGCTAACATGTGAGACTCACTATATTGCTCAGTTGAATCAGTACCTAATTGCCTCCAGGACTGGCATTTTCTGGGAAATATTGCAATATGCATGCTATATTATATATAATATCCCTAACATCCCTCATTTCTACTATATCACTCAATATAACCAATTATACTATGAACGTGTTTACAAAGAATTGCCCAGTAGAGGTCTAATAAAAAGAAAAACTAACATTAATACACATTTCTTCTCTGCTCCTAAGTCTCATATCCTTTGATCTAGCATCTTTTAATCAACCTTGTCACCAATATATGTGAGCCATGCATGAACATTATGTAGTGACCCAGGTTGCAGAGGAAACAGTAACGGTGGTGACATTCAGTTTACAGATAAATTCATGACTCTGCTTTCTCTAAAAGATCTGATGTAGTCTAGTGAATGTATGCATAATTAAAATATTTATGTTTGTTAGTATAGTCTAAGCCAAAAATTAAAACTTCATCAATATGATTGTGCAACTTGCAGTCTTTGATACTGTACAGAGTTCATTGACATCCCCACCTTCTCAGGATGCTGGGCCTGGACCCTACATGAAGGAATGTGTCTGGGCTTGGGGCCAAAGATGGCCACTTCAGCCCTGACTCTAAGACACAAGTTACAAAGAATATGTCCTGCGTCATGTTCCTTGTCTGGGCTGGCCACCCCGATGGGCACCTGACTGGACTTTAGAAACATCCTATCCGTGGGAACAAAAAAGATAAAAACACCCCATCCATGGGAACAAGAAGAAATAACTCAAAGTATCCAAATGTCTAAAACCCTGAGTCAGAACCTAGAGAAACCTTAGGATGAAAAGGAGTTACAGGCATAGAACAATTGGAAGTCTCACTGAGGAAAGGACGTTTTGCCTCAGACCCACACAATTGGCAATCCTGCCTGCCGTACAAACTATTAAGATTTCCTCGGCTGATTGTGGTGTGGATGTCGTGAGCACCGATTTGTTGTTCTTTGTTTCCCCGCTCTTTGTTTGGTTCTCCTTTATCCCTGCTCCTCATCCTGTTCCCCTTTATCAATAAACTCTGATTGCAAGTAGTCTTGGCGGTACCTGCCATTCCTTGGCCTGTGTGGCTGCAGACAACAGATACATTACATTTCCATCCCAGGACTAGTAGGCTGTCTGGTGGTTTGACTGAGTCAGCCTACATACACACATGTATTGAATTGTACCAAACTGACAAAATGTTGACCATGCCTTCTGCCTGAGTCATTTGCTCTTTTGAATATTTGCTGCATGCCAGGCACTATACAGCAGAGTACAAGACAGACGAAGTCTTTGCTTGGTGTTTACGTAAGGCTAACGGCAGCGATGGGACAAGAGAAATAGAAATGTACAAATAATACCATGGAGAGCGACAAGTGCTAAGAATGAGTAAGTGGAGGGTGTGAGGATGTGATGGAAAATCACAGGGGCACTTCATTCACATAGAAGAAACTACAGGGTGTAGGGTGATGGCAGAGAGGCAGTCCTTGCCTGCAAATTGCTGACTACCCAGGAGTTGCTGAGGTGTGTACACTAACTGTATTCACTAGTGTACTATTTCTCGAAGACAGTTCTACCAAATCCTCCTTTTGCAAGAGAAATGTTAATAGGTATTTTATGAAAAGAATGAAAAGTTCTGTGGTCATATCTCTGCAGAGCACTGCGTAGCAATGTAGCTCCTCTTGGAAATTCACGATGCATGGTACAATGCAAGGCAGGCTCTGGGGAGTCTGACAGTAATAAAAGAATTATACATATTTGCTTTTATCTTGTATTTCAAAAATAGTTTTGACCTTGCATCCTGATTCCAGTCCAGTAAGTGCTTTACCATATGGTGAATTTGAATGATAGAAAAGCAACAAAGGTGCCTAAGTATCATGAGATTTGGCAGCATAGATGAACCAGTGTATTTTGTGAAGGAAAATACTTATGGAAAATTTGGGTATCATTATTCTTTCGTGATGGCCACCATTGTCCAATTATCCTCAGAAATGTTTTCCTAGTGGAAATGATTTTGGAGTAGCGTGTAGTGTGAGTTATTAGAGATATTAACATGTATAATACCAATCTCATAAAAATGGAAAAAACTGGTTTTGTTTCAGCTTTGGCTAGTCTAGGATTATTATAAAGATACTGTATATCAATGGTATGTTACAAATAAGTCTAGCCCATGAAATTCTTTTATTTCAATTCTTGGCAATGTCAATTATAGAAAGTCTTTATTAGTCAGTTGGTACACACATATACACTTGATATTTTGAGATAATTTGCAGAGATGTCAGCAGAGTTGAAAGAAACCAATAGGAGATTGAAATACCCCAAGGAGAGTAAGAAGAGGATTCTTACCATCCCTAGTCCTAAACCCAAAAGGATAGCTGTATAGAGAGAGCTGCCTCAGATGAGTAATGTCCTTCACTATGGGGTAGCCCCCAACTCATAAACACTGGGCAGAAAAAGAACTGCCCTCAAATTGCCCTCCTCTGCCTCCTAATGCCTAAAAGCAGCTAGAAGAGAAAGGGCAAAGGGGCCATTGATGACTTTCATATGGTTAACCTTTGAAGCCAGAACAGGGTGAAGAAGGGTATAAATTGATTTTGGAGAGGAAAAGAGACTATATTCACTACAAGAGCATTTGTATATCCTCCATGACAGAAAACCCTGACTCCAGGTGAGAATCATTTCATCTATTTTCATCCCTTACTAACCAAAAGGAGAGTTCCCAGCCCACAATAAAACCAGCCTGACTGCAGTAAGTATTGACATGACTGAGCTTTGATCATCATATTTGGGTTAATGCCCATGCCATCAAGAGTCTGCTACAATTTTGTGTTAACTGTAAAATTATTATATTATATTCTATTACATTTTTGACATCCATTACCACTGTACCAGTGGGGTCCACCAACCACTATGTTTTTTTAAAATAAAGGTAGTGACTACCTCCCTCCTTCATTGAAAGGCAAACCGTGAACAGGTGTTCTGGGTAATTATTCAGAATCATTTGCTTCCTACTCAGTTCCTCTTGTTCCTCAACTCTTGTAGGAAGATTCTGTTGGAGTTCTGCTCAGATTCCCTTGGATCACTTTTACTGTTTCTTCTTGTGCGTCCCTTGGTTCTATGTCTTTTGCTTCCCATGGCCTGTACCTGCAACTCCATTTGGACAATTTTCCTTGAGTACATGCACCTCTTTGCTGGCATGTGGCATTCTTTTAGTCAGCTCAGGCTGCCAAAACAAAAATACCGTAGATTGGGTGGCTAAAACAACAGAAATTTATTTTCTCACATTGCTGCAGGTTAGAAGTCCAAGATCAAGGTTCTGGTACTTTTGGTTTCTGGTGAGAGCTCTCTTCCTGGCTTGTAGATGTCTGCCTTCTTGCTGTGTTCTTACATGGTGGGGGGATAGGGAGAGAGTGAGTAAGCTCCCTGATCTCTTCTTATAAGGGGACTAATCCCATCATGAGGGCCCCACCCTCATGACCTCATCCAGACCTAATTACCTCCCAAAGGTCTCACCACCTAATACCTTCACATTGAGGGTTAGGGCTTCAATATGAATCTGAACTTTGGGGGAACACATTTCACCCTGTAGCAAGCTCTGAGGGAGAAGTGTCTGGGAGTTTGTATCCCCTTGGGGCAGCCTTTAGCCAAAGACTGAGTTGACATGTTGGTGTGGTAATTTCCTGGGGCTGTAGGATTGATTGATTTATTGATGAATCACAGACATAATTTTTATACAATCCTATATATAAAACATGCTAAGAATCTTTCAAAATTATGTTTTCATCCACACTAGTCCAATTAAGTGTGTGTAGTATAAGATATAGTTAGCCTCTTTGACATTTTCTAATTATCAGTACAAAATAACCTCTTTTTTAAAAAAAATAAAACACGTTTGTTAATACTGCCATCACTGTTATTGTGACTCCATCAAAATCAATTTTTAGATATGCATTATACACACCTAAGACTCTAACTTGAGGAGCTAAATATTGCAGTCAAATTTCTCCATCATTTTCCAAACCAACACCACCATCTATTTAGATTTTCAGGCGTATAACTTTTTTTTGAGGAAGATTGGCCCTGAGCTAACATCTGTGACAATCTTCCTCTATTTTATGTGGGATGCCACCACAGTGTGTCTTGATGAGTGGTGCTAGGTCCATGTCCAGGATCTGAACCCTCAAACCCCGGACTGCTGAAGCAGAGCCCATGAACTTAACCACCATACCTTCGGGCCCCCAGGCTTGACTTTTGAAAACTACTATTTCCTCCTATGGAAAATGCTCTGTACATCCATCAGGAACCTTACTAACTTCTGCAGTAAACTTTATCACCTCTTTGCCAGACAGCCCAGATTGTTAGCACTGAGAGGCTTATCTAATACTGAATCCCTGGCATCTAACACTGCTGGGATCATTGTGGACACTGAAAATACTTGTTGATTGAATGGTGAATTGTTTTCTGTTAATTAAATGATTTCCCAAGGAATCAAAATGAACTTTTGACCAATCTATTCTTTATGGATTTTCTACTTCCAGCTCCGGAAAAAATCTACCCTATAGACGTGTGACGAGAAAGTGATTTTTATTTTTCTATAGCACGTAGAACTCCCAATTGTCAGCTTTTGCAAGTCTGGTCTCTAGGCTAAAGATTTGGAAGCTACATATATTCTTTTTTCCCTTTAGCATTAAAATGAGTAGCTTTCAAACTATGAGAAAGAGAAGTCAATTGAAGGAAATTTCAGCTTAGCCAATGATTAATATAACAGCAGGTATATTACTTTATTGCTTTGTCAATCAGTTTCTATAGCATGAAATTAACAATATTTGCTCCTTTGCTTTTCATAGATGATGTGGAGATTAAGGGGGAAACTGTGGATTTCATCTCTGAAACAAAGCTGCCATGACAGTTCGGCTCCCATATGGAGCTATTTTAAGTTTGAAATACTTCAGCCCAGTCTTTAGCTACCTAACGCCCTGTACTCTTTAAAAAGCCACCCTAGTTCTGCTACCAGTATAAAGTTCTGGTCAAAGCCTTTATATTTAAAATGACCACTATCTAGGGACAGGGAATTTTCTGTAGAACCTAGATGAAGAAGCTTTGGCTCTCTACCTTCAGCAGAGAACCATAGATATCATAAAAAGAGCCAGAAAAATCAACCATCTCACTTTTATGCCATAAAGGACAGCACTAGAGTTCTTCTTAGAGTTACTAATGCAGAGTCCACTGCCACAGGACATGCCTGTGTTCAGTCAAAAACCGGCTCAGTGGTTCAGTCGTGGTGTTTGAAGTTTCTGCTCTCACATTGTATAGAAAGTGCTGGTGTGAAAGTGGAGGTAGAATAAGAATATTTTATTGAAGGCAGCAACAGAAACCAGAAATGGCATGAAGGGCATAGAGATATGATATCAGTTATAAAGCAAAACTTAGAAATGCAAGAATCTGTCAAGAACTGTGAAGAATTGGAGATTTTACTCTAATTGCAAGTTAGAAAGTTAGCCTGCCACAGTTTCATGGATGTTGGCAGAAGACACAGACTCCTCGGTTAGAGTCAGAGGACTTTACTACTCACAGAATAGCACAGCAAGTGGCCTGAGCTTCATGTTTGCCTTGGTTCCCTTGTCCACCAATCCCACAGGGGTGATGTGTGGGGATGCTCTGAATGCAATGAATGTGGTCACAGCTGAGGGACCCCAAGTTTAAGAAAACCCTAATATTATGAAGTGGGACAAGCAAAGCTGCCCAACTTTTGTCCTAGGGAGAGATATTATCTTTATTATTCTAGTCAGGAAATAAATCTACCCTTTGCCCAAGATGGAGTTCCTTTACCTTCCAAGGCTGTTTTCTGTACAAACATCCCTGAAAAGATAGCCCAGAACAAAATTTGTCAGTGCCTCTACTCAGCAGACATGCAGAAATGTGAAAGGGCCATGGAAAGCTGCCTCCCAAAAGTCTCAGGAGGTGTTGAGCTGGCTCTCCAACATCCTCAGTTGCCAATATTTCCTCCTTTCCCAGGAGCGGCAACCCTCCAATGGTTATGATTTGATACGTATCCGTATTGTAGTAAAGTGCCCTGCATGATATAATTTTTTTAAATAAGTGACTTTGAGCGGTTAACCAAAGGTCTCATTTTCTGAAGCCTGTGTATGTCACTATTTTCCCCTCAGGAATTCAGGGCTGCTCAGCCATCAATCACTCAATGGGAAACTTTGCAAAGGTGGCATATTAGATAAATCCATTAACCAATTTAATCCATTTATGCATCACTAGGAATTACAGGGGGACATTTTATTGTATTTCCAGCCAAGAGAAGCAGTATAATAATAAATTACTTTGGTCATTTCATGCAGATTTCTGTATTTACCTTTTTTGGGTCACTTTTGTTAGACTATTGATTACCAAATTTTGTATGTCAAAATCCCTTGGAGATCTTTTATAATATTCAGGGTCCATGGCCACTCCCTCAGAGATCCTTACTCAGGAAGTCTGGCATGTATTCCTGGAATACTTAATTTAGAAAACTTCCTGAGTGATTTTGAGGGGTAGCTTGGGGTGGGTACTTGCAGATTTTAACTATCTTTCACAGGTATTAATACTTTTGCTATTTATGACAAGAGGAAAACATTTAAAATCTAAAATGTAAGCAGCTGAGGAATATTCTAATCACGACTATGTAATTTTAACTGGAAAAATAATATATCTTCTGGAAAAGTATGGGAATAAATTATTTTACACCTTGAGCTCCTTTGATGCTCTGAGGAAAAGCTTCTGATCCAAGAATTGTTAGAACAAATCAAAAAGTGTGAAAGAGCTGGTGGTTTAAAAATGCTAGAATTACCCACAATTTTATCAGAATGGGGATGTGTGAGCAGAGAGGACTGTGATACAAGCACCGTGACATAGGGCGCACCATTACAGCACCTCTCGGGCCAGGGTGATGGGAGGTCGTTCTGAGGGTGATCATGGAAGGTTCTAACTATGCAAAAGAAACAAGAGGAAGACTGAATTGAAACTTAGTATTTTGGCAAAGTTTTGAAGGAGAGTGCCAGGTTTCAGAGGATTAAATAGAGGACATTGCTAGAATCTTTTTCTTTTTTTGAGGAAGATTAGCCCTGAGCTAACATCTGCCACCAATCCTCCTCTTTTTGCTGAGGAAGACTGGCCCTGAGCTAACATCTGTGCCCATCTTCCTCTACTTTATATGTGGAATGCCTACCACAGCATGGCCTGACAAGCAGTGTGTGGGTGCGCACCTGGTATCTGAACTGGCGAACCTTGGGCTGCTGAAGCAGAATGTGCGAACTTAACTGCTGCACCACTGGGCTGGCCCTGACATTTTGAGATTCTAATTCTTAATTAATTTAATCACTTTTAGCAGCCTCTGGGTATCCAAGTACTATGATGATGATGATGATTTTCACTCTATATCTCTGATTATTTGGTTGAAAGGGCGAGGGGGAAGAAATGTATGCAACTGAGTTTGCAACAAATTATAGTCCTAGTTCCGTGGCCCTAACTAGCCTTGTGATCTCTGATAAATTTGCTCATCTCTCCTGGTCTTTGCTTCCTAATCTAAAACATGAGTTGTGTTCAATTAGATTACTGGTTTAGAAATGTCACACCATAGTCAAATGCCTGTCCCTAACAAAATTTTCAGTGATCTAAGACAAAACAAAACAAAACAAAATTTAAGAAATATATATAAAAGAACAATAAAGAGAAAGTCTAGACTGTGATCCTTTATGCTGAGATTATGTTTATCCTGCCTTTTTGATAACAACACTTTCTTTGTCTTATATGGTCATAGATGAGAAGAGTTTTATTTGTATATTTTTAAGGTCTTTACTTCTTTACTTAGCAAAATTAGGAACAACTCTGTGCTGATTCTAATTTTCTACGTTCATATGTGTATGTGTGCGTGTGTGTGTTTATTTCCTGATGTGTTGAAATTCAAGAGTTTGGGGAGGCTGTGGAAAACACTTTGGAGGTTTCTCAGAAGATTAAACACCGAACTACCATATAACCCAGGAATTCTGCTCCTAGATATACATACAAAAGAACTGAAAGCAGGAACTCAAACATACTTGTACACCTATTTCATAGCAGCATTATTCACAATAGCAAAAAGCTGGAAACAATCTAAGTATTGATCAAGAAATGAAAATGCAGTACACACATATAATGGAATATTATTCAGCCATAAAAAGGAATGAAATCTTGATATATGCTACAATATAGATGGACTTGAAAACATTATGCTTAGTGAAGTAAGTCAGACCCAGAGGGGCAAATATTGTATGATCCCACTCATAGGAGGTACTTAGAATAGTCAAATTCACAGCGACAGAAAGTAGAATAGAGGTTACCTGGGGCTAGGGGTAGATGGGCATGGGTGTTAGCTCAGGGCCAGTCTTCCTCAGGAAAAAGAGGAGGATTGGAGGCAGATATTAGCTCAGGTCTAATCTTCCTCAGGACAAAACAAAACAAAATAAAGAAATCTCTCTATATTTATTTATATATCCTATGTGTTCTGTTTCTCCGGGGAACCCTGATTAATACAGTGAGGTCCACATGGAAAGCAGCCGAGGACAGTTTCAGTCTAACAACTACTGAGGAGTTGAATCCCTCAGTTCAGCAGACTGAGAGGTACCGAATCCTCCCCACAACCACCGAGTGAGGCGGAAGCAGCTCTTGCCCAGTTGAATCTTGATTGCAGCCTTCTGAGAGACCTTTAAACAGGGGACCTCCTGAACTGTGCCTGGATTTCCCATGCACGGGAACCGTCAGGAACTCAATGTGTGCTGTTTGAAGCTGCTAAATTGTGGGATAATTTGTTATGCAATAGTAGATGACTGATACAGTTTTTAAGAACACTTGCTAGTGAAATGAAAACATCTGAAAAAAAGCTTGACTTTTTAGTATGTATTTTCTTGTATTTTGCACAAAAAATGTTCATTCATTATTTATGTTTACCTGCCACTAGTCACCTACCTCCTTTCCTTCCAATTTGTTACTTCTAGTCTGCTTTAAAACAGGACATTCATAGCTAGACTTTTTAGCGTTAAAATTAAAAAATCTGTGACTTGTGAGGGTTTAGAGGACTCTTTGGAGGAGGGAGAGCATGTGATTTTGTACACAAACTCCTCGATATTTATTTTGGCATCTTGGTGCCATTTTATTTTCTGGCGGTTTCTTTACTGTGTTTCTGGAAAAGAAATATCCAAGGGAATCATTAATTTGAGTTTTTCTTTTTTTACAAAAAACACTTGAAATGTAAGAGAGGGAGAGAAATAAAAAGTAGATTTCCTGTATAAATTGGGAAAATTGCTCCTACTTTGGATTTGAGAGCACATTAACCCTGAAGTAGTATTTTGAATGGGAAGTTTGGGCATCCTTAAATAGTTGCAGTATTCTTTTGTCTTCAGCTTCGCCATTTTACTTGCACAAATTTCCTATGTTTGAGGTTACATCTCCTAATATTTGAAGAAGCAGCGATTTAAAGGGAGGGCAGAAATGTCAACTCATGACTTGAGCAGAGCGCAGTTAGTAAGAGGTCTTGGGATTTATTTCTGCCTTCACAAGTGACTTGCAATGCAGTGGGTCACGCCACTGCTCTCTCTCTCTGAAGATTGCCAGTCCCCGACATGGGCAGATGCAGAGAGTTTTGTAGGGGCAATTCATGTTTGTAAATACTCCGAGAACCTTGACCCGAAGATGCTGTTGAGGTGCAAAGTATTGTTTTCAAGTGACTGAACATCTGACACCTATGAACTCTACGGAATCAAGTCGTTTGCGTAGTTTACTTAACACTTCTTGTGTTTGGTTTCACTGATTGTTAGCCATAAAAGAAATAGAAAAGATCCAGATAAAGTTGTTTTATTGTCTTGTTTAAAGAACACTGTACCACATAGAAAATTTCACCCGGAATTTGAGGGTACTCCCTTCTGTATTTTCAGTGTTTTAGCACTTTCCATGAATCTGTCTAGTTTTATGGATCTCTAGATCTAGCTGCAATTAAAAAAAAGAGAGGCAGGTCAATGCCCTAGGGATAGTCTCAGAATCATTTATGAGCCTTGTAAGACCACCAGGAGGTTTCATATCAGTCGTGCACATGTGGCGTGTCTTTCCCTTACGGGGAAACGGGCTGAATAGGAAGGTGATGCCGAGGGCAGCATCCTCAGCGGTATCACCCACTCCTGCCTCCCATGTTCTCCTGCAATATGACTCTTTCAAAGATATACTTATCCCTTCAGCTTTGCAAAATGTGAGAAAGTGTGGTCGAGTGGCTTTCACTTAGCCATGCAGAAGGAGGGGAACATGTTGAAACTGTCACTGAATTCAGCTGGCTTTTGCTTTAGAACATCTTACACATGGTGGCGAGGGAGGAGAGTTTTCAGCACACACACTTCAGTAGGCATTGGATTGCCTGCATAACTACCTTTCTCCAGATTTATCTCATCGCGGAAAAAAGCTGTACCTGTTGGCATTTTAGGATAGACTGTGAGTGTGTTTTATGATTTTTTTCAACCTGCTTCAGATACTATGGTTAGTTATTTGCTATCCCTCACAGCCATTTGATTAGCCTGTATAAATGTCAGCCTGAGTGAATGCTTTCACTTTGTGTAGTGTCTGGAAGTCTAACGAATGGTACCATTATAAAGTGAGGAAAGGAAACAACTGTGAGAATCCCAGTCCTTCGCGGAAATTGTCTTGTTCCTTCTGATTTGTGAAGTCTACCAACTGTTAAGAGTTCCTTGATTGAGCCTAACAGTCCTTGAACACAGGGATGGAGTTGAGTTTTATTGCAATTGAGTTGAAAACTATACGGTATTTTGTAGACCCACATCGATTGGCAGGCTAGCAAATGAGGACTGGCAAAAAACTCACACCCATAAAACGTCTCTTAGGCTCATCTACTTCAAATGCTTTTTCTATCAATGTTAGCATATTTGTCCCAGCTCCCTGGACTCAAGTCCTCGTGAGGAATTGTAACTCAATTTTTTAATATCACCTCTGAACCACAGCAGTCACCACTTTCTGTTAATCATGTGCAGCAATCTTTCCCTTTGCTAGTCTCCTGAAAGTTCTCTACTTTTTTAGCTTTTCTATCTTATCACTTCCTACCAGTTTTCTTCCTACAACTTTATCAGTTTTTTCCATGTCTCCTCCCTCATTTTCCCTTTTCTTCTTATCCCTTAGCAGCTGTGGTTCTCAGAATTTTGTCTTCTTACTATCGCTTCCTCCAGAAATCGCATCCTCACTCATCATTTTATAATGCTTAATTGTTAATGATTCCCAAACTTATGTATCTTGTCTACATGTTCAGATTTATACAGCATGCTCTGTCTATCCATTTGAGTTTCAAAGACACCTCAGATGAACCATGTTCAAAACTGAATCCATTGTCCTTTTCTCCCTTGAGTCATCCTCTTGAGTTCTGAATGGCAATTACTGACATACCACCCACTTAGCCGGCTGAGTGACAGAAAGTCAGCAATCATTCTAGATATTTCCTTCTTCACTTTTCCTGTACAAAAATCCCATGGTCGTTTCCATTTAATCTCTCAAATATTTCCAGTCTTTCTTGTTTTTTCATCACTGCTATAGCTGTACAGGTTAATGCTCTGTTCTCATCAGGATTATTATAACATTATTATCCTGACTAGATTTCTTCTTTCCCGTCTCACCTTGTCCTAATTTATACCTCAGATGGATAATTCTAAAAGATAAATCTGACCAAAATTCTCTTACAATTAGGATGGTATTCTTTCATCTATAAAATCAATACCAAGCCCCATAATATAACTCAAAAGACTGACTTTGTTCCGTTACTATATTGCATAGTCTTCCTCCCCCAAACTGACCCCTCCCTCCAGGCATTAGTAACGCTAACTAACCCTTCGAGACTAAGTTCAAGCATAATCTACTCAAGTGATCCTCTTTTTCCCACTTAGGCTGGGCTAAGTGCCTCTTCTCTTACCTCCAAAGCAACATACTCATGCCATTCTCACTGCCCCTGTGCAGTGTAGGAAGGTTATGTTCACCATTCAACAAGGTCCTCAGCGGCAGTATTCCTGCCATCCTTCCACTCCCAAAGCCCAGTGCAGTGCCTACACCATGTATGGTGCTCAACAAAAGTTGACCTGAGCCAGAATAGCCCAGGTTTTTATGATCTCAAACAAATGCTGCAATAGCTTCATAACTGATCTCCCAGCCTTCAAGGCTTTATTCTCACTACATTTCTTCTTGCACATGGCTGATAGGTGAATATAAATAACGCACTGCTCTTATGATTTTGCTTCCTACTTAGGACCTTCAAAGCTTCCTAATGCTTTAGGAAGATTGATGATCAAATTTATCTGTCTTTCCTTGTGTGACTGGTCATCCTTATCTATTCAAATATA
This sequence comes from Equus caballus, assembly GCF_041296265.1. Lineage (NCBI taxonomy): Eukaryota > Metazoa > Chordata > Mammalia > Perissodactyla > Equidae > Equus > Equus caballus. Next base: position 48,028,513 of record NC_091704.1, read on the forward strand.
TCACCTGCTGCTCCTCAACTCAGATCTCTTCTCAGCTCACGCTGCTCCCCTTTACCGTTATCACTCAGTTCAATAGTCCTGAACTTCCAGTTTTATGTAAGCTTTTAGCATTTACAAAGGACTTTCACAATGCGTGCTCATTTCCTCATCTACTAATTTTTGTCTTCTTCCTGCCTGAGTATTTTGCCTTCTTCGTGTCCTAACTGAAATTCTATTTTTTTGAAGGTTCAAGTTGCGATCATCACTTCTATGATATCTACTACAAGAAAAGAGCAGTCCTTCGCTCAGTCAATATTTTTCTAATATAGACACATACTCATGCTTTTTACTACACTATTTTCCCACTCTAAATGTCTTCCCCAAGTTTTTCTAATTTTTAAAGCAGCATATTTCATCTTTCCAACCAGCTTCAGAATTTCTCTAAGGTAAAGACTAAAATTTCTCTCTGTGTGTATTTTCATACATGGTCCTTGGAACAGAACAGATTCCCTCTGTGGGTGGCATCTACTAGGATTTTCCTCTCCTTTTGTGAAATAAATTTCTTTTCTCCTCATATTTAAATTCATTCCTGGATGATAGTTGATGGATCCTTAAGTTTCTTTTCTTGTAGTCTTCTTGCAGGATTTTTGGAGAATCTTTCAACTATTCAGAAAAATCGTCTTTTTCTGCATCATGACATTGATCTTGACCTGATCCATAATGATTAGATTTTGCCCTACAACTGGTGAGACTGCTGTTCCATGCAGAAACAATAATCTCTGACATAATACATTATATCGATATGACAACTGTCTAATAAATGAAAGATATCTTGAGTGTTTTTCTTTTAATCCAGTTGAGTAAGGTGATAGAAACACACTATTTGGAAAAAAGGATGTTAGTTTACAGGTTTACTTTCCTTTGATTGCCTACCAAGGGTTTCCTTTTACTTTCACACACAGCAGCAGTATTATGTAGAAATAATGATTGCCTGTATCGTGGAGGCTAGGTCTTTGCCTAAAAAAATATAAAGTAATTTTTAAGTCAAATAAAGTTGGGGAAAACAATCATAGTAATACAAAGATAAAGTACCATGTTCTGTGTAATGAGATCTGTTTAGCTAACAACCACTTTTTCACATGTTCTAATTGGGTAGGATTTATGTTTCAGGTTAAAGCTTCACCAGCAAGCAAATTCTAGAGCTTTTTACAATGTAAATTTGGTGGTAACAATAAATTCCCCAGGGAGTCCAGCATTATTTACAAAGTCAATCGGGCCATGACAATGATCCTTCTTTTTCTCTCTTATATAACTAGAGCTCCACTTTCCAGCTTTTTCGCAGAGCTCTTCAACCTATAACTTCAAAAGCATATATGAGGCACGCTAAAGTCTGCTCTTCCCATCAGGGGACGTGTGCAATTGACTTGCTGTCCTGGTGAGAAGATGAGCAAATTGGTATGGGGCAGAAGGTCAATCTGCATTCATGGTGTGTTAATGTCTTTGTAGATGAAAAAATTATAATAACCCTCCTGGATATACCACACTGTATGCATCTCTCACTTTCTCTCTCTTTTTTTTTTAAATAAAATACATGTGCAAATTCTTTGAAGATATTTTAAATGAAACTGAACTGGCAATTTCATCATGGTACTACTTGCTGATGGCCTTCTGCCTCCCATTTGAGAGTCACTTTCATAGGAAAAGATGTTGTCCTGGAACTGTCCGTTCAGACAGGACCCCAACAGATAGAATTATCCAGCTCCCTCTGTCTCTTTTGTGTATTAATCCCATATCCAATGGGTGATAATAAGAGCTGCCCACTATCATTTCATTTTTAATGAGCACAGTACATTTGAATTTCAAAACATTAAATCCCAGTGTTTGTTTCCATGTCCTGCTGTATTGACGGGATGTTTCTGGTGAAATTAATTAATTAACAGTCAATCACGAGGGCCTTGTCATTCGGAGTCTTGAGCCAGCATGCACCATATAAACATGATTAATAAAAGAACACCCTGGAGTAAAAGAGGTCAATTGCTGCATCATGACATTAAAAATTGTACTGTGGCATGTCAACAACTTTAATTGAATTAAGTGTTCCATGAAAAGAATTGAAAAAGTCAAATTGAGAAACATGGTCCTTCATTATTTCAAAAATCGTTGATGCAGGATTTTTTTTTTTCAAGTGAGAGAATTTTGCATCGCTAAAAGATAGATCAAAGTGTCAGTTGATTTCTCTGAAAAAGGATATTAAACACCTCCATCAATACAAAGACTAAAGCTTGATGTGATATTTATTTGATCCTTGGTAATTCTTGGTCTTTTAAATTTTAAAATGAAAATAATAATAAGTTCAACAGGAGAATTTCAGAAGATATAATTATTTACAAATTCTGAAGAGGAATTTTTTTAAGTATGGGCTACTCTGTCTTTTTTTTTTTTTTTAAGGAAGATTTGCCTTGAGACAACATTGGCCTTCAATCCTCCTCTTTTTTGCAGAGGAAGATTTGCCCTGAGATAATACTGGTACCCATCTTCCTCTACTTTATATGTGGACGCCTGCCACAGCATGGCTTGATAAGTGGTGCTTAGGTCTGTGCCCAAGACCAGAACCTGCAAACCCTGGGCCCCTGAAGTGGAGCACATGAACTTAATCACTACCCCACCAGGCTGGCCCCTGGGCTACTGAGTCTTTTAGCAATCTGTCCCAAACATTCCTTTTAGGTTGCTAAAAAAGTAACTTTTTATTACTTTAAAAAAAATCTGTGAATAATTTATATACACTAAAATGTATAGATCTTAAGTGTTCCAATTTGATGAGTTTTGACAATTGTGTACTCATGTATAAAAGACAGAAAATATTTCCCCATTCCAGGAAGTTTCCTCATGACCCCTTCTGTGAAGCCTCTCACTTCCACCAGGTGCAACCACTTATTTCTATCACCATAAATTAGTTTACCCCAATCTAGAACTTTATGCAAATTGATCATACAATGTGTACTCACACATTGCTCTTGAGATTCGTCCATATAGCTGTAGAAATATGATCTGTGTCAGTTGGTTGCTCCTTTTTATTGCTGATTATTATTGCATTGTGTGGCTACAACATAATTTGCTTTTCTCTTTTCCTCTTGATAGACATTTGGGTTGTATCCATTTATCTTGGACTTTCAGAAATTGCTCTATTAAATTTCACTTCATAGAAATTCGCAATCTCCTTACTCCGCTGTTCTCCTACCTGGGCAGCTAAAGCTGTTCATTGTTCTGAAGAGAGTGGGTAATTTTAAATGAGTGATGGAAAAAACATGTTTGTAATTGATGAAAAATTTAGTTATGGCTGCTAATGCCTTAGAACAGTTGTACTTTTCTAAAAAGAAATACAACTCATTAGGATTCTTATTTAGAAGATAAATAGATACGTATTTGACATGTTGTAAAGATAATGTATAAGATGTTGTAGTTTATACAAATGATAGGCACTTGGATAACACTTAAAAATTACTTATTCCGTGCATTAAATGTCTCTATTCTACATAGCAGAATTAAAAATTTTCCATTTATTGATGCACTTTAATCTTCCTTTGTTCTAGAAATTTAAGTACATCAAAGTACACAAAGATTTGTGTGCATATATTTTTAGCTATCAAGAAAATGCATGTTCTCAAATGCCATAATTATGTATAGAGCAGTACCACTGTCCAAAAGACTATAATTATTTAGAATACAGTGGGCCTACTGTTAGCATAATTTACCTCATTGTTCAAAATAGCCATAGAAATGGTCCTACTTCAGATGCTGGACAACTGCTTTGAAAGTCTCAAGGGATGGGCCCAAATATCAAATTAAAGGCATGCTATAACCCATTTTTTAGCTTGTCATTTTGCTACACCCGATTTTACATTATGATTCTGATATGAAATTAAATTTCCCATAACGAATGATTTTTTTTCTTTCCCCCTCCACACTGCTCCCTGTGAACAGGGTTTGTCTTTTGTTCACCTCTGTGTCTTTGAATCCTAACGTCCACCCTGATGCCCAGAACACAGCAGGAAATAAACATCGGTAGGATGAGTGAACGCCTGTGTATACCATGACTAGACTTCATTGATAGATGTCTTGTTTCAGACTGCATCAGATACCCTACCAGTCAAAATGATCAGAGGGACAACAAATGTCTTCTTCGTTTTTGGTAGTTTATTTTAAATAATTTTCCGTATTCAATCGTTACTACATAGAAACCAGATTGGTGTTGTCTGCTATTTGGCTAATGCTTTCCATTTTCCTAGTATGAAGCAATTTTCTGCATTTGCTTGTAGGAAAAGTGTTTTCTAGAGCCTGGAGGCTGTGGAAAAATCCACACCAGGGGCGCTGACCATTGTTCAGAGCTGGAAGGGTTGTCTATAGCTCTTGTCTCTACTTCCTCAGTTCCCACTCCTTCTTCATCCCTCTAGTCTACTTCTGACCATAACACTCCACAGAATGTTGCCAAATCCAACAGACTCTTATCTTTCCTCACTTATGCAAACTGGCATAATATTGATGCAATTGGTCACTTCCTTCTCTCTTAAACATGCTCCCTTCCTGGCCCTCTCCTGGTTTCCCTCTCACCTGTAGCACTTTCTCAGTCTTATTTTTGGTCCCTTCCTGTTAATCCACATCAAAATCTTCCTATGACCCATCTGGGCCTTTTCTTCTTTCTCTTTTCTCCCATAATCTCCATGGCTTTACATTCCTCACATAGACTGATCACTTCTCACTTTGCGTCTCCAGCCCAGAGCTCTCCCTTGAACTCTAGACTTGAATATGCAATTGCTTGCTAGATTCACAGACATCTCAAACTAGATAAGGGTTGCAAAGAACAAGTCTTGATTTTTGTCAGCCGAAGTGTCCTTACCAGTCTACTAAGTAAATGGGAACTCCATCTACTCTCTTGTTCAAACTAGAATCCTATGAGTCATTAGGGACTCTCCTTTCTTCCCATTATTCCAATTTTCCAGCAAATCCTGTCAGTTCTGCTTTCAAAATAACCTTGAAATCATCTACTCCTTTCCACTTTCCATCTGTTTCCACCTTTTTGGGGCCACACTCATCCTGGATTATAGAAATTGCTCTCAATTGGAGTTGGCCTCTGTTTCTTCTCTTTCCCCTTTAAATCTATTCTCTACACAGCAGCATGAGGAATGAGATTTTTGTTTGTTTGTTTTTGTTGAGGAAGATTGGCCCTGAGCTAACATCTGTTGCCCTTCTTCCTCTTTTTGTTTGAGGAAAATTGTCCCTGAGCTAACATCTGTGCCAACTCTTCTATTTTGTATGTGGGATGCCACCACAGCGTGGCTTGATGGGCACTGTATAGTTCCATGCTGGGGATCCGAACACATCAACCACAGGTTGCTGAAGCAGAGAGCGTGAACCTAAACACTATGCCACCAGGCTGGCCCAAGAATGAGATTTTTAAAATACAAATTATAAAGCTATATTAGATCATTTAAAATCCCTCAATAATTTCCCAATACACTTAGAAAAAGTCCAAACTTGTTGCACAGTGTATAAAGCCATGCAAAATCAAGTCTCAGTTTATTTCTCTAATTGTGGGTTTTGACCCTCTTCCTTCTATATGGATCATCAGAATTTCTTAAAATCCAGCGATTTCTTTCCTCTATCATGGTGTCCTTGCCATAGAGTGAGTATAGAGTGATGCTTACCTGCTGCTTTCTGCAGCCAGGCTTTGCATTCTGAACACATCATTTGCCAACTGGGTGGCTTTTGGCAAATCACTTAAGCTCTCTGTGCCTAAATTCAGTTTCTCTTCTATATGGAAAATGAGGAAAATAAAATTTGCACTTTCACAGAGTTTCTCTGAGGACTAGAGGTAAACCATTTTAAAGAGTTCCCAGCACACCCTACGTGTTCAGTGGGTTACCTATTAGTACCAGTGACTGTAGTGTCGCCCAGCACGCACTGCTGCTGCTTCTTATCCTTCAGTTCTCACCTTTAAACATCATCTGCATCAAAGAGGCCTTTGAACACCTTGGCTGAAACTAACTCTCCTCATAATTTTCTAAATTTTATTTCCTCGTTCATGTCCCTTATAGGACTTATCACAATGTTTATTTATTCTATTTACTTGCTTGCTTTCTTCTTTGTCTCTCTCTGTCTATGTCTCTCTCACGTTCTCTCTTTTACTTCCTTTTAGTTGCTAGAATACAAGCTACTGGAAAACAAAGATGATACACCTAACTCAGTGCCTGCTACATAGTAGGTGCTTAATAAATATTTCTTGAGTGAATCAGTGAACGAAATTCTAGCAGCTGAGACTCATATCCACTTCCCAGCCATAAAAGTAGTGAGTCGTATATATTTATTACCTTCTCTTGGCGACAGATGCAACACCAGGGCAGAGATGAGAGAAGAAAGTTCTCTAAGCATCCCAAATTGGAAGACTGTGATCCAAGAATGCTTTTGATTTCTATATAGTTACAATGAGTACACCTTAAGATCCATGTCAATAGAATGAGGAAATTAGTCTACATACTTCTAATCAATTTATATAACTTTTATCTAGCTTTATAATTCTCCTATATGTGAGTATATATTTTCATAAGATAATTAGTTCTTAGCTTCTATTGGAGATAATTACTTCCTTTTAAATTGAAAAAAGTATTATTAAACGATTTTGTTAACTTACTGATTATTTAGTGAGAAGAGTTGTATATGGAGCAACTGAAATAAATCAAGTGAAGGAAGCCCATTTCCTGAACATTTTCCTGAGTGTGTGTGTGTGTGTGTGTGTTTAAACAGATCATGGGATATTTGTATATACAACTTTAGGAGACATTACCAAAGAGATTTTCAAAGTCATTATACCAATTTTCACTTTTATCAGCAATGTTGGAGTGTAAATTGGTGTGTAAGTTGGGAGTTCTTCATTGGTACTCAATATTGTCGGTGCTTTAAATTTTATCCATTCAAGTAGGAGTGTATTGGAATCTCATTGTGATTTTAATGAACATTTCTCTGATGACTAACAAAGTCGAGTGTCTTTTCCTATATCCCTTGACCATTCAGATATCTTCTTTTGTGAAGTACTTCCTCAAGTCTTTTGTTCATTTTTCTAATGGGACTTCTGTCTTTTTCTTGTTGACTTTTTAGAAGTCCTTTATATATTCTGCATACAAATTCTTTGTGAGCTAAGTGTATTATAAACACATTTCTCACTCTCTAGTTTGTTTTTCAACTCTTAATGTTCCGTTTTGATGAAAAGAAGTTCTTACCCTCAATGCAGTCTGATTTATCAATATTTCCATTTTTGTTTAAATTTTTTTATCTCCTACTTAAAAATTTTTTGCTATCCCAAAGTCATGAAGATATTTATAGACTTTTGTGATCTTTTAGATTTAGATTTTCAATTCATCTGGAACTGATTTTTGGATGCAGTGTGTAAGATTTACTTTTTATGATCTGTATATATATACTATATATATATATGTGTGTGTGTGTGTGTGTCTTGTTTACTTGACACTGTTTGTTGAAAAGACCATTCTTATTCCACTGATCTGTGGTGTCCCTTTTTCACAAACCAAATTTGTGTATATAGTTCAGATACTGTCAGGAGCATATTTTAAAGAGATGATACGTATCATTAACATAGCCACATTTAATACTCCAGTAACAATGATATTTTAGCGGTAAATGTTAAAATGTAAAACACTAATAACATTTTTTTTAACTTTTCTTATATCAAAGTGACAATCTGATGAAGGCTTTGAGCTCTCTTCACAGGAAAATGCACATTGCCCATACATTTTTGGATACAATTCTAGTTGTTTGTGAATACCTCACAGTCTATGCATTCTGATTTATGAAGCCTGAGTTATAATATCCCATGAATAAATGATGTCAGTGACTATATCACATGAAAATTAAAATAGAATCTTTAGAGAGAAAAGAATGAATGGAGGCAATGGATGACTTTTTGATCTTGCATTTGTGTTTTTTCACAAAATTTTTAACTTTGTGGTATATGCATGTTATTCCTAAATTACATACATTCCTTTTTTTTCAAGTAGATATTGACTATGTACTATACAACTGAAACAAAGGAAAGGATGCTGAGCTTGGTGTCTAGTAGGAGAAACCAAATTACAATCAAACAGTAGTTTATTTTTTGCAATAAAATGATAAAAAATATGGCAGAAGTTGTTCTAAGAACATGTTATGAGTATCTTAGGCAAATTTGTGGATATTAGGGGTAGGTGGTGTGCAAAAGTCAGGGAATCTTTGCTTAAGAAAGGGCGTTTAATTGAATCATAAATACAAATTACTAGTGACAAATAAAAGTGGCAAGCTGTAGAATATATTGGAGTATATGAGGAAGCCATTTGGTGTAAACCTAATTCGGCCTGACTTTGTTTTTCAAAAAGGGCCTGACATGGTCATGGAGTGTGAAATGTATATCTGCTTTAAGCATTTGCTATGTCCCAAAGGCAAGAACAAGTGGCCCTAAGATAAAGGTGCAACTTCCCCCACATTGGCATTTCCTTAAGAATAAGGATCTCTCCCTAGGCTAAGAACTGATTGTTGCACTCATCTGTGACCACCCAGCTCCAGACAACAGACCTGACACCCTGCTGTGTCCACCAAGAAAGGAGACCTACTACCTACTGCATCCGTCTGTCAATCGCTGAACTGACAGAGCAGTCTCCTGACTATTGTAAAAGGGACATTTCAATTATATGTGAAACATGCTCTTTGAGGGTATATAACCACTCTGTACATCCACTTCTTTGGCACCTTTCCTTCCATGGGGAAGGGCTAAGCTGGTTCTTAGATCTGGCTCAAAATAAACTCACCCCAAATTTTCATTTATAGATTGGTTATGGATTATTTTCACTGACACTAGATAAACGGGTGGGTACAGAACATTTCCAGGAGAAGCAGCATCAGGTACCATGTCCACATGTAGGCAAAAGCATGATCAGTTTGAGAAGAGAAAAGCCTGCCTGAGCTGTTGGTGCATCAAAAGCAAAGGAGATGTGGCACCCAGCAAGGTTTGAGAGGTAGACAGGCCCGTGGCCTTTCTCTGAGAGCACTAGGAGGCCAGTGTGGACTGGGGAAACTATCACAGTTAAGAGATGATGGTGCTTGGCTTTGGGTAGTATCAGGTGAGATAATGAGAAGTGGTGGGATGTGAAAGATATTGGTGAGAAGAGAATCTATAGGATTTGGTGATAAAGATTTGATAAATGTGGAGAGCAGGAGGGAGGTCCCAAGAACTATTTCTAGGTTTTTGGTTCATACAACTGAATAAATGGGTAAAATCCATAGAGAAGGTACAATTGCAGACATGACAAATGGACAAGATCTTTTGTCCTTTTGGATGGATGGGAACAGAGGGTAGAGATCATGCATTTAATTTTGGATTTGTCAAATTTGAATTGATTTTAAGGCGTCTACATGGTGAGGTTGAATTGACAATATGTAGATTGTTGTGGAGATCAGGGAAATGGTCTGGCCAGAGGGTCTACATTCGGAAGTTAGTGGAATTTAGATGGCATTTAAGGCTAAGTGTGGAAGAGGTTGTCAAGGGAGGCCCTGGAGGGTATGTATTAAGAGAATGGTTTCTTTTTTTCCTAGTTCAAGTTGGCTCTGTTTGAAATCAGCTAATTAAATATACTTGCATTTGAGAGCAAATATATAATAGTGCTCTCACTCACTGATAATTTATCAAGATTGTTTAGTAGGCTAAGAGGCCTAAGCAAAATTGTTGGACTTTCCATTAAGTAATTAAGAAATGGCAACTTTGGGAGAGTATGTTATCCAAATCATTAGCGAAGAGAAATGTCTTCTTTTTTCCTTAAAACCAGAATTTGACACCCTCAAGGAATTTTGTTAACTATGGATTATTTGTGTAAGATGTATGTGTGTATGTGTATGTTTGTGTGTATGTATGTGTGTGTACATGAATTAGACTGGATAGTAAACATCTGAATGTATATCTATACTACTTTGTCTTTAGCTTTTCTCCATCAAAATCTCATAATTTTATAAATACTGTTTACTGTAATGATATAAAAGTAATTATAAGAGTAGACTTTCTAGCTGTCTCCAAAACTGGGGAAATGAGTCCTGAGAAAACAGGCCTAGGATAAAATATGCTATTCTTTGGGTTACTGTGGAAGAAGACATTCAGAACATGGGGGCAAGGTATCTGTGGGATGAGGTTACCATAACGACCCTGCAGCTGCTAAAAAATAAACCTGAGACTGATTCACAGTTTTGCCTAAGAGTCATCCTGCACCTTCCAGTGACTGGCACAAAGTATTCCAGCATTGGGTAAGCATTATTGCAAGCTTTCTCAGTCTTGTCACTATTAACCTTTTGGCTGGATGATTCTTTATTATGTTCTGTCCTGTGTGTGTGCTGTCCTATGCATTGTAGGATATTTAGCAGCATCACTAACTAACAACCCATTAGATGCCAGTGGCAACCCTGTCCTAGTTATGACAACCAGAAATCTCTCCAGATATTGCTAAGCGTCCCTCGGCGGGGAGGTTGGGAGAGGACACAAGTGTGCTAGTTGAGAACCACTGATTTATTGAATGAGTAAACATTTCCTTTCTGGCGGGGCTATTCTGAGTCCCTCTTGTCTTTTTCACCTATAACCAGGAGAGTGAATGAGTCTTAACCTCTGGACGGTTTGAGATGGAGAGCCTCTTGGTCACTCTGTGGTCAGAGGCAGAGATCGCAGGTCAAGTCAGGTGCTGACAGGCACATTTAGTGAGGATTAGTGAGATAGACTTTCAGGCTGTGGGTTGTCTGTTAGCCATGCAGGGTTCATCCGCAGCACACACATGCCTATTTTCTGTCCTCTAGGCTCTATGAAAGAAGGTTTTCACAAGATGACAGTGGAAGCCTTGTGAGATATCTTAGCAGATAGGTCAGAGACTGACTCTAGAGGTTAAAAGTTACTGTTTAATTGACTCCTTTCTTTTTAGGTCAAATTAATTCCAAAGAAGAGTCTGAAAAATAAGGGAGTGAATCTGCCGTTTCATGAGAATGAAGTTTCCTTTGAAAACATTAAATTTAATGACCAAATAAGAAGTAGTTATGAACCTTCAGTTTGAATTTGCTTATGTTTGTGGATAGTGACGTTATCTGACATATTTCTATTCTGGCTAGCCCTATACCAAATATATCAGCAGACATCTGCTGTACAACGTGAAGGGTTATACAGTGCTCAGTCGAAGTTGCACGTCTTCACAGTGCCTCTGCTTTGCATATTCTTACTGTGAGGCTTTCATTGAAGGAGACAATGTAGTGACTGTAGGTTAAGTTTCTTAGAACAGTTGTATCTGGAGGAAGAAAACAATGTTCTTCGCCAGCTTTTCTCCAGGTGTCTTTGACCTTAGTTAATATCAAACTTCTTTGAATAGCTCTAGAAAACACAGCTAAAGTGGCTCCTAGTATGACACGCCATAGAAGAGCAGCCAGAGGAAACATGTATTGTTATGACAATAGAAAGATACAAAATCGTGCTGGCTGCCAGCAGGAGCGGAAACCTAGTGACCTAAATGAACTCAACCAGAAATCTATCAAATGATTTCATTTTTGGTCCTTTCAGCTACTGATTATCCTTATAGTGCTGGAGCAGCCTCAGAAGCAACAGCAAAAGCAGCAGTGAAAGCCTGAGTGGAATTATTAAGAGGAATTAACTACTGTGTGAAGTGAGTCTGATGTGAAGGGGCTAGAACAACTAGAACAATAATTTTCTGCCAAGGCTGATTTACTCCCTGTGTAATGAAATAAAATAGATTTCTACAGATTGCTCATGTCAAAACATCAGAATATAACAGGTGTCTCAACATCTGAATGTGCCGTGATGTTCAACATTTTTTGGCTTTCAAGAAAAACTAAAAACAAGTGAACAATAGGCTTGTGTACAGAAGACCATGAGATCGTTCACGCTGGAGAGGCTGGGTAGGGTACAAATACTACATGAAACGGGAGTGAAAATATGTAACTTTTGCAAGGCTTACATTCACATTAAGAATCTTAACTGTAGGAGAACCTGTTCCTGGTGAACTCAGCTGTATCATATTATTTGTATAGTTACAAAGAAATATGTCTGCGTTCGTTTTTTTCTCCCATTGCTGTACGATAAACAAGCTGCAACTCTAGCTTTAAAGCAAAATCCATAAGCAAGCAGACAAAATTGAAGCCCTTTATTTCACTAAATGGAAAAATAGGATTATGAAAGATTCCCACCATAATGTAAGGTGTTGAGAGTAGAGAAGCATGGGTAGAATTCCACCAAAATCCTTTTCCAGATTTATGGAAGAAGTCTTAACATATTCATAGAACTTATTTTCACTAAGAATAAAATACAGCAAGAATCAACTGTTTGAGCATTGTGAAGACCATATTCTTGTTAGTATTGTAGAGAAAGAAGGATAGAAACAATGTTTACGTGATTTTGACATTTGATTTTCAAGGACTCTTAGGGAAAGTTTCATCTTTGGCTTTCACTAGCTATAATTGGAGAGAAAGCAGAAAAAAGCAGCCTACAAGCCACTAAACTATGACAAGGAGTTCATTCTTTTTGCAAGCATGAGATTTATCAATCTTTGATCCAAATAGAGAAGAGCAGATTTTTATAATCAACTATTTGCCTCTTTTTCTATTTTCAAACAAAGATTATTAGCCACTAGAGACAAAGTAGAATTAATAATTCTGAGGTTCTGCTCAAACTACTTGGCCTGCACAACACTTGTCTTGGTTCTGAAGGCAGAAATGACCCTTGTCTCTGGTGGTATCTTCTGGTCCAGATCTTTCTATTGGCCATGGTTATATTCCAGTGGTATGAGTTACAGGAATAGTCGTCATCATAGTCATAGCCATAAATGGAATCCTGTCCTTTACAGAGACTACAGATTTTCACATCATTAATTATTCTTCCAGAGAAAGTCAGGACATTTAGAAAAACAATGAAATGAAAGATTTTTGGCTTGGGAAGTAAGAAATGAAACTGGCTATGTGTAGCAATTAAGAATTATAGTAATTAAAGTTGAGGAGACAGAGTTTCTGGATTCAAATAGTGACTTTGCCACTTACAAGTCTTAAGATCATACGAAATGTATTTCTCTTTTCTGTCTCCTTATCGTTCTCGTCTGTAAAATGAAGACAATAGTTCTACCCAACTTTTAGGGTTATTGTGAGGATTGAGTACATTTTTTCCCTGGCACATAGTAAGTGGTCAATAAGTGCTATTATTGTTTGCCATTATTGTATCTTATATCTTTTGGTCACAGGTTCAGACATTTTGAAGAGGGCTAGACTGGAAACTCCTGCATGGAAACATAATGGAAAGTTGCGAGTTCCCCAAACTCTTGAACCAAAATGAAAATATGCATGTTTATCAAAACTAAAATGTTTAGGGGATTTGCTAGTCACCAGACATTTTGACATGCGTTATTTCAATTAATCCTCACAGAAAGGCTCTGAGGAAGATTTTATCACCCATGTAAAGACCCAAAATGAGAAAAGTTGTAAGATATTAAAATTCACACGAAGTAGCAGAAGAGGTTGAATCCAAATATGCTAAGCAAAGTTTTTTCCACTTCATTACCAGGGCACACTTTCTACTCTTTATGGCTCCACAATGAACCTGCAGTCTTAGAATATCAAGTCTCTCCAGAAGTGCTCTTCCAGTCACAGAGCCACTCCAGCAGGGATAGCCCCAGGCTGCCATAATCCAAAGACACCTCAGGGGTGAAATTGATAGATGTGACTTAATTGGAGGTGGGTCCTTTCATACTCCTCCTTAAGGTCCCAGAGCCTATCTACACTCTTGGCAAAACTCCCAGGCAGCAGTGCCCTACAGTCTATCTTACACCTAACAGTCATTTTGATGAACTGAAGTCAACCCAGACTTTACAGCTCAAGGACTAGTGTATGCAAAGACTTATTATCTATTTAAAGTTCTTACATAAATAAGTCTTAACTGAGCTCAAAAGTATGTCTTGCACAAGATAGCAGGGTATGACTTGTTAGTTTAAGAAAAATGCTGATGGTGCGCACTAGATAGGATTGGGGCATAGGCTCCGAGTGAGCTCAAGTCTGGTTTCTTGGAGGTGGCTATTTGCACTGCCATGATGAAAAACGTTTTGAGGCTGCGTTCAAACACAGTAGGGACTGTCATCATCAATTAGCAATGTCTGCCAGGGCCATGGAAAGGGGGACTGGTATCATGCAAACCACTTCTTTGTTGTCTCTGGGCTAGAAGCAGTAACAGAATATGCAGCCAGTTTAAATGTGCCTTTTCTCATCGGTGAATTAATTCTACAAATCCTCCTCGCTTTTCAGGTGGGGCTTCTTTCCTCGCTAATCTTTATGTACTCCTCCTGAGGATGTATGCTCTGTTGAAACGATAACTATTCTTTGGTCAAGTAGCTGTATTATTCTGCCAAAAGCAACAAAAACCAGCTTCTGAGAAGAAACACCCACATGCCAGTATATTTATTTTAATACGTTTTTAAGAGTGTTGGGAATTTCTCTTAGAATCTACAATATATTACCAATATAAATATCACATATTTAAATAATGGCTGTAAATTATGCAAGCATAACAACGAGGAACACTTTAATAGTTTAGGTCATGGATTTGAAGAATGAGCCAATATTTCTACATTCTACTAGGCAAAATAATCCTTTAAATATAGAATTGTTTAAAACTAATTTTTGCCATCAGGATCTCTCAGATTTGTGTGTTTTATTTTGATTTTACTGTTCATGGATCATTTCCCAGGAATATATTAAATGATGGAAAGACTAATGCTGTGGGGTGTTTTTAAAGTTTTTATTTCTGCATTGACTGATATGCTCTTAATCTTGAATGATGATGACCCATATTTAATAGAGAAGTAGGTATATTCTTCCTCAGAATATCTCCAGTTGAATATTAGCAATTTTGAAAAACCAAATGTAAAAATAATGTCCTTTACATCAACTGCAAGTGTATTGTTTCAGGTGTTAAATGACGGATTAAGGAAAGAAATCTGTAAAAACAGGTATGTGTGCACCTTCTTTTTCAAGAACTAAGATGTTATTCAAATTAGAGACTCATTGAACATTTGAGAAAATACGTGTTCCTTTTTTAAATAAGACTTTTTTCCTTTAAAATAACAGCATCTTGAATTTGCTTACTTAAGCATTAAATACTTCCAAGACAAACAACCAACTATTTTTATTTCCAAACGTTGCATCAAGTTAAACATGTGCATATCACATAGAATTGTTGTTTAACATGTGGAGATTTGAGATTGATTGGAAGTGAATTGTGGTTCCAAATTACATTTATTTTGGTCAAGAGAATTCAGTTTACTCCTACATCATAAAGCTTTCTTTTACATTTAGATAATTACATCTAGATGCAGATGGAAAACTGCTTTGAAATATACAAAGTTGACTTCCAGTGTGAACACATACACAGAAGTCAGCGTTTTTACCCTCCTCCTGAAAATCATGAAAAGAGCAATAAGAAGAAAGGAAAACAAAGAAACAAAAACCTGCAAATTTCATTTTTGATTAAACCAGGAGACAGAAATAACAGACATACTCCAAAATATATGTAGGACCTGCCATGAGCAACTGAGAGCTGATGGAAGCCAGGAGGGAGGAATTAAAGAGAAGAAAAGGAATTCAAGGGAAGAAGCACAGAGAAGAGTGAGAGGACCCATGTAAACCAAGTAAAATGGAAGCAAATATACACTTCTTGAGATGGCAAAAGCTTTGTCCTTTGTTTCCACAATGTTGCTGAACCTAGCGTGAGCAGGGCTAGAGGCAGAAGCCTTTCTCGACTCAGTTCGTCCCTGAGGAGAGGAGGGGAGCCTATGCAGAGAGATGCAGTGCTTGCAGGAAGCAGTGTATCTGTGTTTGTGACAACAGAGGAGGGAACAGCTGCAGAGTTGTCTGGTAGGTCAACTAAGAGTCACTTGGGGAACTTTGGAAAAAGACTGGAAGTGAGCACTGAGTATATCTAACTCTAGAACAAAGATGAAAATAAATGTGAGGATTGGATAGTATATAATGTAAATCTCCTTTGATTAACAGAGGAAGAACGATTTCACTTAAAAGCACTGAGAGAAGAAGTGTGAAAGAAGATGGGAAAATTGTGTTTGATAATGGCTTCATTTGTAATAACTGAAAGTCAAACTTTTTAATTTAAAGTTGGAAAATGTAGTAGGTCAAACTATATGGAATTACCATTTTATAAACTCCAAACAGTTGAATATCAGAAATCTTATATAGTTCAAATCATGTCTAAGGCACTCTCAATTGTGAAATGGTCTATTTTAAGATCTACCGCTGAGTAAGAAAAAACATACCTCCACTTATAGCTGTAACATATTTGTAAGACATAGTTGATTGTAGGCATATTTCAATTTTGGAGACATTAATAAGTGAAAAAGTGTTTCTTCAATTCAGTAAAATGTAGTAAGAGAAGAATAAAGCACATGTCATAGCCAAAGGAAAATACATAATACTATTGAAAAATATTATGTGATAGAAGAAAAGGAAGAGGAAGGCTAATTTTATCATTGCTCATAGTGAAGAGCAAATAGATACTACCTAAAGGAATAGAGCACTATGGGTATCATAAATTATAAGCTATAACGATACCAATCCATCAAAAATGTTACACTTTCTAAATATCAGAAGAGCTAAACATACTGTCTACAGAAACATGTAACACAAAATGTAAAATGAATTAAATAATAAAGAAGCTTATTTCTTACTCATGTAATAGACCAATGTAGATGTTACTGGTCATTGAGAGCTCTCTTAAAGGCAGTAATTCAGACACCCAGGCTCCTTTGATCTTGTGGTTCTATCATCTCCTAGGGCTTCATCATCAGCTGTCACCAGCCAGCAAGTAGGGAAGGACTGCAGAGGAGATGCAAACTCTTCTCAAAAGCTTGACTCAGAGAAAGATCACATCACTTTCCCTCCATTCCAGCGGCTTGAAATCACTGCTTTGAGTATGACTAACTGCAAGGGAGCCTGGGGAGTATAGAGTCAAACTAGGTGTTCAGGAGGAAGAGGAGGCAGAATCTGGTGAACATTTTATCTCTGCCACAGCCTTCAACTCAAAAAGTAAGAAAGGGGATAGCAAAGTAATGTGATAAAAGTTAAAAGGAAAAACTAGAGAAAGATGAAAATCAGAGATTGATGAATTTGAAAAAAGAAAAATTATAAACTAATTAATAAACATCCAAAGCAAGGAATGTTGTATATTCTACCTTTTAACTTAAAAAAGAGTGAATAATTAAGAATATCTGTTTGAAGCTGACACAAATGAACTACAAAAAACCAAACAACTCAATCAAAAAGTGGGCAGAAGACATGAACAGATAATTTTTCCAAAGAAGACATACAGATGGCCAATAGGCACACGAAAAGATGCTCAACATCACTAATCATCAGGGAAATTCAAGTCAAAACTACACTTAGACGCCATCTTACACCCATTAGAAGGGCTATAGTCACCAAGACAACTACCAAGAAATGTTGGAGAGGTTGTGGAGAAAAGGGAACCCTCATCCACTGCTGGTGGGAATGCAAACTGGTGCAGTCACTGTGGAAAACAGTATGGAGATTTCCCAAAAAATTAAAAATAGAAATACCATACGGCCTAGCTATCTCACTACTGGATATTTACTCAAAGAACTGGAAATCAAAAATTTAAAGAGATTTATGCACCCCTATGTTCACTGCAGCATTATTCACAATAGCCAAGATGTGGAAGCAACCTTAGTGCCCATCAATGAATGATTGGATAAAGAAGATGTTCTGTGTGTATATATATATATATACACATATTCAATGGAATATTACTCAGCCACAAAAAAGACAAAATCGTCTCATTTGCAACCACATGGATGAAGTTGAGGGCATCGTGTTAAGCAAAATAAGCCAGACAGAGAAAGACAAACACCATAAGATTTCACTTATATGTGGAATATAAACAAACTTATGGACAAAGAGAACAAATTAGTAGTTATGGGGGGAAGGGGGTAAAGGGTGGGCACAAGGGATGAAGGGGCATACTTATACGGTGTATGACAAACAATAATGTACAAGTGAAATCTCACTATGTTATAAGCTATTATGACCACAATAAAAAAATTTAAAATAAAAATTTATGGAATGAAATTAAATGAACAAGAAAGGAAAGTTGCTATTGTAATATTCTATACATATATTAAATATCAAGCACCTTCAAAAAAGAGAAAATATGTTTGAATTGCTTGTATAAGCATAAGACAGTGCTTGAAGGATAGATACAAAACTAATAACAATGGTTACTGTGTATATTTGAAGGGATAGAGACTGGATGAGAAGATCAGATAGGAGGGCATCTTCTTGTATACATCTTCATATTCTTTTGATTTTTAAACCATGTCGACATACTACTTATTTTAAAAAATTAAATTAATATAAATTAAAAGAAAATAAAGGAAAAATTATTTATTAAGCAAAATTGAATTTGTAATCTTGAGTTCCAGGGTTACTTTCTATAACAGATTTTGAGGAGGAGAAAATATTTTTTACTAGGGGCTTTCCAAAGGATCAGCTAGTTATAAATAGCATAGATATTGTAGCTGTGAGACAACTCACACAAAAACTTGTAAGCATAGATAATTTTCACAGAGTGGAATGATGGTAGCTGACCATACATGGCACGGCAAGTGATGACTATGCGTCCACAGTCTGACCTTTGGTGGACTGTCTCCCCAAGGAAGTGTTGAGAACTATGAGACTCTTGGTTTCATATCTGGCTAACACATTGTGTGATGTGATTTTCCTGCTTTGCAGCAGTGAAAGTCCAGAAAACAGGAATCCCTGATCTTGATATTTTATTCCCTGAAATGATTATATTAAATTTCTTTGAGGGCATAAAGTATCCCTAATTCATTCTTATTTTCCCAGTATGTGAAAAATCTGAGGTTCTGAATTAATGCTGAATAAACTATAGTGAAATGTGGTGTCCTGCAGGCAGTAATTCAACCATAGGGTGAAACGAGCTCAGTGAGCCCTTGGGAAGGCAGTTAAGAAATCCTAATGACTTATGAAGACCTTTGGGTACATTACTTCCGTGTTCTTCTGGAAATAAAGGAAGAAAATGTCTCGTAGTCAATATTAGAACTCTCTGTATCAGCTGGAGTTGCCTTGTTATCAAGAGGGAGTGATTGACTGAAGATTGAAGACAAATATCAAAGAGGTAAAAAGAGAGAAGTAGCAAGAAGTAGTCTACAAGTACAACCTAAATTGCTTCTTTTCTTTACACTGTGCTCATCTTTGACCCCACTTTGTCCCTTAAATATCTCAAGATACTGAAGGAAGAGATGCTTCAAATAATCCATTTTTAGTTTGAGTTTGTTTTTCTCCCACGCTCCTTTTGTTTTCTTTCTTATATTAGCAACAAGACTCTCTTTTTAACTTGAAAATCTTTTAAAGAATGACCCAGCTGAGATGGGTAAGAGTGACAAATGGAAGAAACACTTTTGTGAAGAAGTGAGCAGCTCAGAGTCAATATTCTCCAACAGGCTGAGCGAAAGCAACCCCCCACAGCATGGTCTCATATGACTTACTCAGATATATCTATTCCTGTGAGGTTAATCCCCCCAGACTATCTTTTGTTGACTTGCATGTGTGGTTGATGAGGGACAATCAAATGGATTCAAGTTTGTGGTCATGACTCCCTTCCCTGGGAAAACAGTCCGTAGACACTAGCAAGAATCCATGCTGTTTGAAGCCAAGGCAAAAGAAAGTGTCTCCTTGGTTCTAGGCCTCCTAGAGCGGTGATTTTTGAGGAGGGAGCTTCCTTTATTTTTAAAGATGCTGCTGAGTGTAATAATTTGTATATTACGACTGTAATATATTATGAGAGTGCAATAACTTGAGAATTATGAGAATAATTAGGGTAGCTGTGTGTCCCAGTTTGACTGTGACAGTCTTAGATTATGCCTGTTACTGCAGAAAAGTTATAAATAGTGCTTTTTTTTCATATTCAAAAGTGTTCTGGTTTGCATAGCAAATTACAGTCTCTCTAGGAATTACCAATTTTGAGATTTTAGAATTTCCATTTGTCAGAATAGCAAAGAATATATGCGAGTCCTCTTTTCTAACAATCAGATGAATGATTGGGTCCCTATAGACCTGATTGGGAAGAGGACCCCTGGCATGCATATTTATTCAAGACCATGAATGGAGCAAAAATAAATCCAGCATTGCGTGTTTATATTCTCCAGTGAGTTTCACTACCACATCAAACATAGGGCAATCCATGTTATGCAGGAATCAGCATTCAGGAATTAGCCAATTTCTATAATTCGTATGAAATTTATTTTAAGCAGAAAAGTCAAGACGTTGTTGTAAAGTGTTTTCTTCTTTCTGATCCTCTGAAGTGGAGGAGGCAGGGGAGGTGGCCAGGGTGAAAACCTAAGGCACTCGCTCTCAGACTCATGCAAGTGCCAAGTGTGCATCTACATTTGTTGAAGAATATTGACTTGTGCTTCAAGATAAGTCTCAGGCTTTATCCATTCTAAGGAGGCTTCCTAAACTCTGGTCACTCCCTATCCCCACCTCAAACTGGGTTATTGTTGCTCAGGTGTCCTTTAATTGAATCTTGTGCGAACAAACCACTGTTGTATTGTATTGAAAAGGTATGTGTGTGTGTGTGTTCTTTCGCATTTTCGTTCCTTGAGGTTAGGGACTCATTTTCACATCTAGAACACCTATTACTGGGCCTAATACATGTCACATGCTCAGTGTTACTGAATCACAACAAGAACATGAATTATAAACAAGTAATTTATTCAATTAAATTAATTAAAATTCTGCTCAAAAAATTTATCACAGCCTCAAACAATCTATTCCAATAACATTTCCAATAGCATTTTCTGTTCTTAATAATTAAATGGTTCAAGTCCAAGTTTTGAGGTATTTAATACTTGTGTACAGGAGAAAGCCCGAAGAAATAATAAAATTTACAGTGTTGTCATGCGACCTACAGAGAGAGATTATCTTTGGGATATATTCTGAATACTTCTTCTTCCTTTCCAGTGAGAAAGAGCATAAAGCAGTCTTTATTGCAGAGCGTTGACTTCTGACTCATCCAAAATGAATAGACTAAACTTTTATTCCTCCTTCGCTCTGCTGCTTCTTTTCCTGAGGAAAAATGCTAAGCTATTTTGGGGTAAATTTTTTAAGAACATGCCAAGTGAATATGATAAAGGCCAGATATATACAAGGTCAATAAATCATTTCTGAACTCAGTTTTTGAGGGGTTTATGATGTCTATTGAACTAAAATATCTTTTCATTTCTATATTTGAAATATGACTAATTAGATGCATCAAAGCAATGTGAAATCAATCAGATATATTTGGTAGGGAGAAGACTGGCTTAATTCAATTCTAAGTCCTTGATTAACGTTTGAATTTCTTCCTTAATATAGAGACAGACAAGACAGTGTGAAACATAAGATTGGAAAGAAAAGAAGATCACAAAAGAGGTTAACTTTCAGGATCTCTATAATCATCTCATATTAATATAATCCTACACCCCTGAAGCACGTTTAGTAATGAATTCATGACCAGGAGTTACAGCAGCAAGTTGCATAATTACATACTATATTGAATGAGCTCAGGACAATTCAAGTGGAAATGGATCACAAAGCCTCAATTATCCAGAATGACTCTCTCGATGACGACCAATTCACTGGGTAATTGTGCACTCCACCATCCCTTTGGCCTGATAAACTCCCACTGATTTAGGAGAGGGAGAGCCAAATTGCACTTTTCTTTTTAGTGGCTGTTTGTTCTTTGGTCTCAGATTAAAATATGAACACTTGGCTTCAACTAACGCCTCTCTGCACTTACAAGATGATTGGAAACTATTGGGTTTTGTTCACCAGGTGGATTTTTCTGAGTCTTGTCCAGCTCTGGTTGAAATGATCTTCATGGGTCTGTTGTTAGCTGGTGCATCACTGCCTTATGCATGATTCCTGACTGCTCCTTATATGGAAAAGCTGTATAATTCTCCACTAGTGATTTCCATTTGTGCTCAGTCTGCAATTTTCCAACAGTATTTATACTGAAGTATTGTTTTTTTCATATTAATACCCAACTTTCATGATAAGGTATCACGGGTAACATATATAATACACTTGTGTATAATGTTTAAATATTTAAAGTATCAAAAACTAAAAAGTTGTGTGGAACTCTTCCTTCATTGAAATTACTCAGTGGATATATTTCTTCAGTGATGTGAAGCTTTTATAACATTGATTTATGTATCGAAAGTAAATGCAAAACTGGAACTTAGAGAACAATGCCTTATACTAAATATTTATAGTTTGAAAATAAATATTCCCACTAGTTTTGCTGTTTGAAACATTAATTATATGCGGAAAGATAAATTAGTTTTCATTCCTTATATATCACCAACTTCAGAAGACATAAAATCTTTATTTACCAATTTATTTGAGTGACACCAAGAATCCTTACATCTCTGTACTAGAATGTATAAACATATAAAAGTAAGACATGAGCAATATTTCCACAGTTCTCCACACATAATAGGGGCCATGTGTGTTAGGGAAGAGAGGACTGGACACAGGGATTTGAGAACTGGCTTCTAGTTCCAACTCTGCCATTGCCTCAGCTGTACTAATATAGTGATTTTGTTCTACTCATTATAAAACAGTGATCATATCTGCCCTGCCCACCTTAAAGGTTTTTGTGATGATCAAATGTTTGTGAAGATGCTTTACAAACTATCAAACATTATATAAATTTAGACGCCATTGTTTTATTAGGTTTTGGCACTAGGCTGTTGAGCCCGATTGATTGGTTGTGGAATCGTAAATTTCTGGGTGTCTATTGAGAAAACTTCAAGTAAAAAAAAAGTCTCATCCCTTTTCTTTGATATGATAAGATTAAGACTTGGGAAAAAGCTGAGAAAATAAATTTAAAAGGTCATTGCCTCAAGAACATATACATTAAAAGAAAAAAAAAAGGTGGTATCTTGAAAGCCAGTTCAGTAGGTTAGGAGAACAGCTGTGCCAATTGGCTAACCAAATCATGCACGCTAGATTGTCACAATTCTGTGGGTGTTCATAAAAATAGTCATAATGACTAGCTGAAGGGAACAAAAAAATTCAATGAGGCACTATCAAGGTTGTGAGTTTCTGCACACCTTGGAGGGGAAGTGGGGAAAGAGCTCAGATCATCTTTTAGCCTATAGAGATTTAAGTGAAAGAAATGAATGTCAAAGATCAATTGATGATGCAAGGAAGGAAGACTCACCTCTCCATATATTTTCCCCTCTCTATTCTGAAATAAATTACATTTCATATAGAAATATTCTCTATTGTTTTTAATTTATGAAAGTTCTATTTTTTTAAAGATTTTATATTTTTCCTTTTTCTCCCCAAAGCCCCCCAATACATAGTTGTATATTCTTGTTGTGGGTCCTTCTAGTTGTGACATGTGGGACGCCGCCCCAGCGTGGTTCCATGAGCAGTGCCATGTCCGCTCCCAGGACCCAAACCAACGAAACACTGGGTCGCCTGCAGCGGAGCACGCGAACTTAATCACTCGACCACAGGGCCAGCCCCGGAACTTCTAATATTTTTAAATGTAGACTTTAAAAATATTTTTTTATTAAAATAGTGCACCTCACTGGATTGCTGAAATGCTATCTAAAACTAATTATTAATAGAAATGGATTAAGATTTTTCTGGAATCGTTACAACATTTTTCTGTATGTGGACTTTTAATAAATCTAATTTAGTAACTGGATTTCCATAAAATTGTCCTCTTACAACCCTGTTATATTTTGGTGCAGTGTTCAACGCACCAGCTTCCATTGTTAACACTTCCAGATAGTGAATATAAATTCTGAGCGACAGTATACAATTTGGACATCTGTTAAACCGGCAAAATTGATTCTTGACTGATGCCATTTGACTTTGATTGGATTAAGATAGTAATACTTTACAGAAAAATCTTATAAATCTGTGCTGTAATGCTGGAGGAAGAGTACCCTTTAAATAAATATTAGTATTACAAATCATCAGGATATCAAGTGTGCTAGAGTATATATGTCTTACTTCAACATAAGCGATATTTGCAAGAACTTTTTGGTTTAATGAGTTTTTATTATTTCATCTCTTCAGATGTAATCCAAATTTCATTAATATAGGTATCAATGTACTCTCCTCCCACTATCTTTTCCCTCGTATTTTACAACACCCACTATTACGTGAATAGGAAACATGACAAAATTACTTAGAAATGGAAGAACCCTACCATTTCCCTTTGGCAAATAATACCAGGGAGTGGTATTCTAACTGGGTATCTCCTGTGGCTGAACCTCCTGTGGTAGATCCTGGGGAGAGTGTAAAGAAAGGTGTGCGTTCTCTCCTTTACAAGTTAGAATTGTGATGGATAAAGAACTACCCCTGATTGCAAGGATAATGACATTTTAAAAAATTTAGCATGCGTGATTTGGAGTTGTGCTTTTAAATTTCATCAAACAGCTTATTAAAACAAGAATGACTTCTTTTAACCTAGTGCTTCTTTATTCTCATTTAGTTCAGCACTCACTGGTTCGTGTCCAATTCTCCCACTTTTTGTTTCGCGGTGCCTTGCTATGTTGTTCAGTTACCTTCTAGATCTCTCTTACGTGTTCCTAAAAACACAAAACTCATTTTATTAAAACAATTATTTCCAATCTCATTTGAAAATGTAGGATTCAGTTGTATTTTTGCCAATATCAATAGTTTACTTTCTTCAATAGACCAGGGTTAGTTGAAAATTACTAATAGAAATTCATACTTTCAAGTAGAAACTGTCAGCTCTGGTGGTAAGAAAAGCAGGCAAATTACACGAGAATTCACTGTAGTAGAACCACCGTGCAGGTATCATCAATGATGGCGGAGGGAACGGCACGAAGGAGACAGAGCAGCTTGGGATGTGGGAGAATTAATTTTGTTAGTCGGCATTTGAGTTTTTTTCCCTAAATGTCTCAGCATCGTTTTAACACAGCAATTTGCAATCTTAGTTTAAACACTTTCAATGTGAAGCTCTAATTATAGTTTATATAATTTCTGTTTTCTGAAGAACGCTGTTTCTTTTTACATAGAAACATTTGCGTATTTCTTTCAGATGTTTAAATATTTCAGCATTGATAATAGGGAAAAAAATCCTTATAATAGCCTTATAATAGCCTTGTTGAATGAAATGGAAACCACATATTAGAAGTTAAAAAAACTAATTTTGAAATTTGATTGCATCATTTTTACTGGGTTTTCATAAATCTGAAAATATGTTTAAGCAAAAATATATAATGTTTGTAGGCAGGAAAGCAATGATAATCACAGCTACATTGTATTAAATTCAGAAATCATAGTGATTATGGATATTTGACAACCTGAAAATTGCCTATTGCTTATAATTTCATCTTACGGTTTTTAAGAAGAAAAGCTGCTAACCTATTCTTTGGCTCTTTGCTAGGAGAGATTTTACCCTTCAGTGTTATTATTTTACATTTTTGCTTTTTTCACCATTTGCCTTGAATCACCACTCTATCAAAAGGAATGGAAGAGCTTCTGGAAATGAGTGGCAACTGACAGCCGAAGTAAAATACGTATCCCATAATCATGGGATGACCAAAGAGAGCTCTTTCATCCTTTAGGAGGACTTATGGTTTATCGATAAGTTTATGTGTCACGTGGGAAAGATATTGAATTCTATTCTCTATAGTGCTTTTCCTGGATAAGTCATCCCAAAGTGTTAGTAAATTGATTTATAAGATCCTGTATAAATAGATGATGATTTGTGCAAATCATTTGGATGTTTCAAGGAAAAATAGGTTAGCTGAATTATTCATGTACAGCCTACTTTTGATTGCACACAGTGATAAGAGATAATTAATCCATTGGTAATACCTAAACTATCTTTAATTTCATTGATATTATTTTTGATATCATCATAGCCAATAAACATTTCTTGATGTATTAAGCATGTAGAAGTGTTCATAAAGGGCATATGCATGTGGAGATAGATACATGTATAATGTACATAAAGCCCTGGCACTGAAAAGCCACATACACAATCCCTACTCTCAAGAGCCACAGATCTAGGGTTTAGCTTGTGTATATTTACATGTAGTACAGTCTACCAAGCAAATTCAGCATAATCTGAGAAGCAACCTAGCGTGGTTGGTAGTTCAGGGGACAGAGTCTGGAGATAGACTGCTTCTGTTCAAATCTCAGTCTTACTAGCTGAGGGTCTTTGGGCAAGTTATTTAAGCTTTCTGTGACTCAGTTTATTTATCTGCAAAATGGGGATTGTAATAATGCTTACTTCATAGGTCTGTTAAGAAAATTAAATGAGTTAATATTTGTAATACACTTAGTGCCTGGCACAGAGAAAGTACTATATAAATGTGAAATAAGTAAAATAAAATGCTCAATAAACATTTTAAAATAAGATTATGGTTTTTAGCAAATGGAGAGATCATTTGGAGATGGTTCCAGTGACATGAAATATGGAGACAAAACTTGCATTAGATCTCAAAAGCAGAGAGAAGGAAAAAGAGGAGAACTTTTCAGGTGGATAGGCTGGAACATGTTGTCCTATTGGTGCAGGCTTGGTCCCAAGGGAAATAGGTTTTGAGCAGTAAATTTTTGAGGAAGGGGAGGGTGCTGGGATGGTGGCTGCACAAACTGGTCTAGCAACAGGATTAGCATCTGAGTGACCAAACTCAAACCGCTAGGGGGCGTTGCATGGTGAACACGGACATATTTAGAGTTGTCCCTCTGGCTTTGTTTCTCCATGCGACTTTACCTCCCAGCTCATTTCTTAGTACCTAAGTAGCTCCCGGATGCCTCCATTTTGTTTGCAGTTCTTGGCCCCATTTATCCCCAGCTTCACGGCTGCCCTCTTTACCCTTACCACTGTATTTGGCATGGCTTATGTTTATCCATTCCAGGTAACAACTCCTCCCAGTTGAGCTCTGGCCTTTAGGTCCCCACCACACAGTCTTATCTGAGCCTCTCTTAGACAGAGTCCAAACCCAGCCACTGTGGGTAAGAAAATTTGGACCCGGGACCCAATCTGCCTTGGATGGATGCTGAGAAGAGCAAGGCAGGGGATCAGAGCCCCAGCCAAGAAAGCCAGAGCTCAGAGCAGAGCTCTAGTATGAACAAGGAAGTGGAGTTCAAATAAAAATGTGAGGTGGAACCTCTGCCACTGGGTCATCGTGGCACAGGGCCCAGGAAGGTTGCAATTTAGAAGCCCACAGTGGAGTCTCATTTTCCAGGAAGGAATTTGATTCACAACTCACTTCCAACATCCACATCATATAAGGTGATTATCCATTTTCATTTCAGGCACTGTAAGGACTGAGCTCCAAGAATGAGGCATTTTTCTATACAACTGAAAAGGCCTGGGAGAAGCAAAGGGTGAGAAGTACTTATAAGCAAAAATGTAGAGGCATATTCCTGTCCGTGTGCTTCTACGAAATAAACAGAGACTCGCAGCATAGTGTAGAGTTAACTGGTACTGGGAGATAAGTTTAGGACCAGGAATAGCAGGCCTTTGATGGCAGGTAAGGGGTTTGGATTGCTTTTTGGGCAGGGGAATTACTGAATATTTTGAGCACTGATGTGTGTGAAGATTAGCTGGCAGTTGTCTGTGAGCTGAAACATAGAAGGAGAGCAAGAGATGAGCCCAATTAGAATACTCTTTATTCACAGAGACAACACTCTGACTTTTAGCTTTTCAGTGCCTGACATTAAGTAGGTGCTTATTAAATATTTATGTAATGAAAGAATAAAGTAATTAATTATAGGCTCTTTGAGTTAGCAGGTAAATTCAAGTTCAAATAATCTAACCCTTTAGGTGTTGTATTAACTGATCTGACAGCTTGTCTGACTATTTCTTGTCTTATAGAAAATCAGTATATACTGAAACAGATTTCATTTGGTGTGGTGGCATTTTCCAACACTAGGAATGTTTCTGTTTCCACTGAGTTGAAAGAGGAGTTAAACCTCATTGTCTTCCATCCCTTGCATGTAATGACCACTGTAATTGGTCCATATAAAATAAACATCATTGCCTCAGAGAGGTCTTCCTTACCCCCGTAAGCTATACCAGTGCTCCTGTTATATACTCTGTTGGCTCCTGTAACTCTGTGTTTGCAGTACTCACTGCACGGGCAGTTACTTATTAACATCTATGATAAGTTATCTGCCTCATTCACTGCTGAATCCCCAGGATTTAGCACAGTCCTGACAGAGAGTGGGTGCTTTGCAAATATTTATTCACTCCACAATTTTCTATTGATTGTCTTCAGTGTAAAAGGCCCTATCCCAGACATCAGTGGGACAGACATAAAGTAAAACAAATGAAGACGCTTCTCATGGAATTTCCCTGGAGGGGGAAGGGACACAAATAATACACATATAAACCAATAATATAAACATGTCAGTAGTCATAAATGCAATGACAAAAACTAAAACTGGGTAAGGAGATGCGGCTGGAGGATGCTACTTTAGGTACAATGTTTAAGGTTGACTCTCCATGAAATGACATTTGAGCAGAGAGTAGCATGAAGTGATGGAGTAAGATGAGTAGATACTTGGGTAACTTGGAGAAGAAATTGGAGACCAAACGTGAGTGACTATTGAAAGGAATTGAATTCTTTGTTCTTAAGGGGATCATGATATGTATTAGGG
Source organism: Equus caballus (assembly GCF_041296265.1). Lineage (NCBI taxonomy): Eukaryota > Metazoa > Chordata > Mammalia > Perissodactyla > Equidae > Equus > Equus caballus. Next base: position 48,057,298 of record NC_091704.1, read on the forward strand.
GTCACAATCTTTTTAAACTTTCCAAAACAATTGATAAAGAAGGGTCAAGGAATAACTTTGTTGTTTGCCCAAGATCATGTTTTCTTCAATGTACTTGTCATGGGATTGGATATACATGGGGGGTTTTGTGTATCCAGATCTGGGTTTTGTGGAAGCCGAAGCTTATATGGTTTTGGACACCTTATATAAGAATAAATTTGCACAAATATTCTATTTTTATAAATTTTACAAAACATATGACCAAGTGAACATTGCTAAGGCCTTGCAAAGTAAGAGATCTAAAAACGTCAGTTTTATTAGCTTCATAGCACACCCACCTCTGGACACACTATGCTTCTGAGAGGAAAAGAAATCATTACTCTTTCCATTGTCTCTTCTGTTTATGTCCTAATAAGGAAATGGCAGTTTGAGGTTAACATAGTGGTTTTTCTCGGCAAGCACCTACTTAATAACTGTATGATTCCATTCCAGCACAAGGAAACCAGGCCATTTTGGTGATGTGGATAAAGTACCTGGGTGAGATTCAAGGGCTCTAATTTTAGTTCTGTCATTTGGTAGCTGTGGGAACAAAGGACAAGCCAACAAACCAAGCTGACACTTTCCACTATTTTCATATGGAAGCGTTCCATTAGAACAGCACTCCACCAACCAGCTTTAAGTATTTACCGTGTTAGAACAACACCTGTGCTATGTTTTATTTTGTGGTTGTATAAAAGCATTTACAATTTTTACTTAAATCAATTTAAAGTGGATATATCATATCACTATTAATACTGCAAATTATTGATACTGGAAACCTGGCAAATAGCTTTGATAATAACAATATGATTAGACTATGGCTATATTAATAGTTTGAAGAAATATTTGAAGCTGAAGATGTTTGTGTATAAAACTGAGCCTTTCTTTAAATGACATAATTAATGAATTGATAAAGAATTAAAAATAGGGGGTTGGTCCCATGGCCAACTGGTTAAGTTCGTGTGCTCCGCTTTGGCGGCCCAGAGTTCAGATCCTGGGCGTGGACATGGCACCACTCATCAGGCTACGTTGAGGTGGCGTCCCACATAGCACAACCAGAGGCACTCACAACTAGAATCTACAACTATGTACTGGGGGGCTTTGGAGAGAAGAATAAAAAAAAGGAAAGATTGACAACAGTTGTAAGTGCAGGTGTCAATCTTTAAAAAAAGGAATTAAAAATAAATAATATTGGTAAATAAAAATACCACTTTGCTATTTAAAGTTATTTAATGCCACGTCTGTGCAGCACTTAAGACAATTTTGGGTACCACTAGGCTTATACATCCACAATCTAGGAAAACTAAATTATATAATCTAGTTTGGGGTTCAAAATTTTTCTCTTAAATTTCCATTAAAGCAGAGATCAGCAAACTATAGCCTGCAAGTCAAATCTGACCAGCTGCCTAGTTTTGTAAATAAAGTTTTATTGGAATGCAGCCTTGCTCATGTGTTTATTTATTATCTGTGATTGCTTTTGCCCTATTTGGGCAGAGCAGTTCTGAAGAATACAATAAAGCTCATTTAAATATTTATTATCAGGCCTTTTACAGAAGTTTGCTTACTTTTCCATTAAAAAAGAGCGTGACTTCCTTAAACCTTGTGTCTTGATGGTCTTTGTATCTTTGTGCCTCATGTGAGTAGAGGTTCAATCAACTCTTTTTTAAAAAACTTAAAAGGAAAAGTAAGTTGTCTACAATGGGCATCTAATATACACCTCAGACTCAACACGTGTAATAGAAAATGCCCAATCTTTTCTATGCCCAAACCTTTTCTGTGCGCTCTTGATGTCATTTCCACTCTTTTCATTGCACAGGTGAAAAACTTTGGAGTTATCCTTTACTTTTTCTTCTTATACCTACATTAAATCCATCAGGAAAATCTTGGAAACAAATCCAGCACCTTCCAAATAAATCCAGACTCCGGGTACTTCTCACTCCCTCCAATGCTACTGCCCTCTTTAAAACCACCATCATGTCTCCATTGGATTACCACCATTGCCAATTGGTTTCTCTTCTATCCTTGACTCTCCATAATCTAATTTCAACGTAACACCCAGCCAAATCATTTCACTTGTCTCCTCAAAACCTTCCACTCTAGTCAGAGTAAAATCCAAAGTCCTCGTGAGGGCCCCCAGGGCCCAATGAGATGTGGTCCCTCTTACCTCTCTCCTATATCCTCTGTGATCTTCCCTCACTCTACCCGGGCCTCACTGGTCCCTCACTCTCCTCCAGCACAGCAGCCACACTCCCTCCCTTCTGGCTCTTTCTTCCACCTGGAATGTTCCTCTCCTTTACATCCACTTTTCTCATATTGTCATTTTGTTTTCAGGTCTTTGCTCAAATGTCACTTCTTCTTGAAGCCTACTCTGAATACCAAATTTAAGTTTAAAGTCCATTACCCCAGTAATCTGGATCCCCATTGCTAGCTTTCCTTTTCGTTTTTTCCATAGTACTCATCCTCTTTTAATGCACAATATGTAATATATTGTATATTAATATATAAATATACAATTCATTGATTTATGGTTATTGTATAATAGTCTGTTTCTCCTCAGTAGAATATAAGCACGTGAATATATTTGTCTATTTTATTTACTTATGTATTTCAAGCATCTAAAAAACTGCCTGGAATATAGTAGACTATTGATATACCTTTGAATTCATTTTTTGAATCAATGAATGAATCAAAGAGATTTTAATATCTGATTTTCAAGTAATTTCTCAAAAGTACCAACCAAAATTTTTTCAATATTTATTCAGGTTTTTCAAATTTAGAAGTGGAATAGATGAGAAATAGCAAAGTTTTCTTAAGTGTGAAAAGGAAAGCTAAACTTGGTGTATGTAGGATTAGATAATTCAGTTATTAAATATAAACACATCATTTGCTTCTTAAGTGCTAATATTTTTTTTAGATAAATCTCTCAATTTTATCTTTTCTTAAATACATTTATAACTAGTAATGTCTAGTTAAATCATTTATAATATTTGGCTGAGTCTTTCTGCAACCAGCAAAATCTCCTATAACTATCTGTCTCAGAAGTTTCTCTTTACATCCTGGCCATAAAAGAAACTAGGCAGTCCCATGAGGAAAGTGCTTCCCAGGGTCCGTCTCTGGTGTAAGTTGTATTTTCTCTCATATCTCACCTACCTTACAGCCATGAGGCAGAAAATGTGTCTTCCTAGCTCCCCATTTCTTTTCCTCTCTCTTGCAAAACTCCTGCACTATTTAGGCTTCTGCCATCATCCTATATTTTATTCATTGCTTTCATCTCCAAACATTCTAGAAATTCCTTGAAGACTTTAGGCTCTGGGTTGTATCTTTCTACTTCAACCTAACAGCTGTCATCACTTTTATTGACCTCTATATCTTTGTCCTCCAAATTCATGACTTTCTCCTCTCTCATGATCATTTTCTTAATTTCATTTTAGCCACCTAGCTCCATATCCTCAATTCTAGCATGCAAAATCTCAAATGCAAACATCGCACTTGATGACCACAATCTCTCGGCCATATACCTTGCTTAATAATCTTACTACAACAATTTCTGTATAACATTCTGGTCTTGAATCCAGTGATCCCATGTTTCTCATTATTCTATATACATATCTCATTCTCCATTCTGTTCTGGCACAGCTTATGTTTCAAAATGCATCATTATAATCACTCAATTTCCAATATCTTCTCACTATTCATGTTTTTACTTCGATTCTTGAGTCCATGGTCCATTATTCTATCACTCTCTTGAAACATACCCCAATAATCTTATATCTTTCTTGGTCCCTCTATAAGGTACCAACCATGGGTGAATTCAATTATTCATCTTCTCAGTGTCTGCACTCAAGCACCTGAATGAAACTTGAGAGGCATTACTGCACCAGAACATTGCCCTTCACTTGAAATTAATCATCCCGAATGTTTGACTTAGTTGACTACTTCCTCACCTTGAAACACTTTTCTTTCTTGATTTTCAGATGCCATATTCTCCTAGTTTTCCTTTTACCTACTGGCCACTTTATCATACTCATAATTGTTAGCTACTTCTTTTTTACATATATCCAAAAATTAGCTTTTTTTCAAGGCTTTGTTCCAGGTCTTCTTTTCTTTTCTATCTAAACTCTACACCTGGAAGTTGTCGTCTAGTTCCCCAAATGTCAGTACTATCTACATTACAAAAAATTCCAATTATATGTCTCTGGCCCAAATTCCTCTTCTAAGCTTAGGCAGGTCTCACTGACATCTTCGCATGTGTCTCATAGGCATGTCAACCTTAACATAGCCAAAAGCTAAATCTTTTTTTTCTTCTTTCAGTTTTATCGAGATATAATTGATGTACAGCACTGTACAAGTTTAAGGTGTATGGCGTAATGACTTGACTTACATATATTGTGCAAGGTAACTCTTGATTTCTCCTCCAAAATCTAATCCTTCCTAAATATTCCTCAAAGCAGCAAATGACACCATTAATCTCTCATTTGTTCAGTTCCTTCCTCTTTCTCATCTCCCATATTCTATCTGGTGCCTATCCTGTTGATTTTACTTCTAGCACATACATGAAACCATTCATTTTTGTACCTTCTCTTTAGTCTCAGCTCTCATTCCCTCTTGCTTCGATGACTGTGGCAGCCTCTGACTTGCATTCTTCCTTTTATTACTCTTCTCCAACTGCTCAATCTTTCTTATAGCTTACATCTGATAATGCCACTTTCCTTTATTCGAAACACCGTCAATTCCAATTAGGCCTACAATTTTTTAATCTGATGGGCCCCTGCCAATCTCAGCATTCTTATCTCCTGCTGTTTCCTGCTTTCAACTACACTGGCTTTGCTGCTGTTCTGCAGACATGCCAAGGTCTATATGGCTTCAGGGCTTTTGCAAAAACAATTCCTCCTGCAGGGCCTTTGAACAAAATCCACCATTTAGGGCTTTTGCATACACAGTATTCCCTTCTCTTTTCAAAGCTGTCTTTTTCTGATCCATCACATCTTGACCAAATGTCTCCTCCCAAGGCAGGTTTCCTTATCATAGCTTAGTAAGTACCGCTTCCAATTCCAACCCAGTATTTCCATTTTACCATGAAAACTTGCTCATTTCTTTTCTAGCACTTATACAAGTTTTAAATATTAATAACATTACTTATTTGTTGGTTATTATTCTTATGTGCTTTTCCAATTGTATTGAAAATATCTGTGAGGGCAGGGTCATGTACTTTACTAATCACGGCATGCTTGTTCATACATTTAGTGCTTGACATTTAATATTTATTAATTAACAAATATTTTTGAATCATTGACTGAATACAGGTGTTTTCATAGGAAAGACAATTAGTTGTATTTAAGTGGTAAGACTCAGATCACTGTTACTTGGCTTTACAAATTTGATATAGGGCACCACATTTTACCTAGTATCGTTTACTCTAAGTTTTAGGTGCCCTATATAGAATATGTAATCCTTCTAGTGTTCGCTTGGAATTTTTAAGACAAAAAACTGAAAGCAAAGATTAAGGATCCAAATTCCCTCCTCTATGGTAATTCTACTGGGTCTTTAATGTCAAATATGTATTTGCGTTACCTGCTGAAAGCTTTTCGACCACCTTTGTCTGCAGTCAACTCCCCTCCTTTCAACTCTTACAGCTTTCATTCTCTGTAATGCTTATTCAGGGCTTAGATTCTGTTTTGAATTATTGCTCATATTTTGATATATCTATGCCTTGATTCTAGGAGTATAGTATACTTATTTTCAAATCCCACCATTACTTTAGCACCCAATAATTACTGACTCTCTAATAGTAAGAAAATTGCATCATCCATCATTTTATGTATGCTATTCATAAATGCCACCTGAGATCACAATCATCAAGTTAAGTCAGTAGTAAATAATTGCACACACGTGTAAATTCACATAATCAGGATAAGGACATGACTCAGCATAAGGATATTAGGCAGAAGTATCCTTCACCAGCCTCCAGATACTTCCTTATGTCATTAGTCATCTCTATTTTCAGCTGGGTTTCATAGTGAACAAGGAACTTTGTTTCACACTCAATATCTGTCAACTGGTTATTGTGTTTTGGGGTAGTTGTGGTTTTCGAGGTCCAATGGTAGTCTTTGTGTTATGTTGGAGAAAGTAAAACCAGCACAGATTCTGGCCCACAGAAGATCTTTCTTAAAGAGCCAGCACTTGACCTTGCTAAGGGCTAGAGAGTTGTTCATTCATCATGGAAAATGTCTGATGCAAAACGAATGCATTGATCTTAATTCTACACTTTTGTTTAGATGATTCTTTCCTGAGGACTTCTTCTCTTAACTGAAAAGGGAGAAAGAGGAAGAAAAGAAAGTCCTTGAGGAACACATTTTATAGCTGTCTTTACTCCGGTCATGTTGATGCACTAAACCCCCTTACTAGGCTTGCGAGGAGAGCAAATCTTTGTGGAACAAATAAACATTTACTAGCATGTTACTTATGGGAAGATGCTAAATGGCGCCACTGTAGTCACTGATATTACCACCAATAGCAGTAATGGCAGTGGAAAAAATCTAACATTAGACATCATTTGAAATCATTCGTGTTGTTCCTGTCTTCTCTAGTCTGCCAGAGAATAACATCAGAGAAAACAGTATGCATTTTTTCAAATCTTTTGATCACAACCTCAATAATATTTTTCCGAGTCTCTCTGTTAATAGTGACATGCCTCCACTTTGCATCACCTCTGAAGAACCTGTCTGAGGACTGCTAGATCTGGACGGAAAGGTAGCCAATTAGATAATGGCCTCCAGCAAGAGCGGACTCTGTAGAAGACTCGCCTTTGAACTGTGTGGAGTTGAACTAAAGGGCGCAGCTGCTATATAAATCAGAGGGAAAAGAACAAGGTTACACCTGTAGGGTGACTCAACAGCTATATTTCCTCAGCTCAAGTAGTAGAGTAGTATAATGATAGTTAATACAATACTCAGATTAATTAAGTAATCTTGACTTCAATTATTGAGATAACTCAATAGAGTGGGGAATTGTCTCCAAAATTAAAGTGTTAATTTCAGAAATAGAGACATTGCCTTAAAGGGTTTCTATCAGAAAATAACTCATGGGGAATCTGTCACGAAGAGACTTAGTTTAATGGCAAAGAGTATTATCAGCAGGACCAGTAGTTATAAATTTAAAAGCCAAGGATCTAATATCAACTGTATTAAGTAGATGCAGAGAATGTATCACAAGTAAGTTTGCCGACAACTTTTTGTGAGAATTTTTTTTTTAACTACCTGTTCCAGTCTAAACTTGACTCTAACTTGATAAAAGGAACTGACTGGTAAAAGGAACAGATGAAAATCTGCGCCCAATTGGTCCTGATATGTTATTGTTAAGATTTTTGCCATGACAGATATCATGCTTTGTACAAAGGTAGTGTGCTGAAACCAGAGATGCTCTAGGACAAGGCCTCTCGCTACACTCAAGGGTGGGTACATTTATCACCGGGCATCTCAGAATTTAATTATTTTTCTTTCACTGATGTTCTTCTTTTGTCTTCAGAAATACTAAAAATTAAGTAAATGCAATAGTGTTATAATTTTAATGAGCAATAATAAAATATGAAAAGTCAAGTTTTTATTATGTAATTATATTTCTTTCTTAGCATTTAAATACACTGGAATCGAACTTGCAGCTGGTCCTCAGGGGCCAGGGAAATTTTTTAAAGGTAACAATTACTTAGGAAGTTAGCTGTACCATGATTTTATCATTTTAATCTCTCTCTGAAGATATAAGCTGGGGTCTTAGAAACCCAATTCAATCATCCAAAATATACAAAAGTTCAAAGTATGAAATCAATTGTATCTTTCATCAATCCTGTTAATTTTTAAATTTAAGATGCCAACCTTTATTGCACTCATTTGTGCTAGAAAGTAAATGATGATGTGTTTAAACTTCCACAGTAATGTGTAAGATTCATAGACTTGGCATGTGAGCTCATACTCAGTAAGAACAATCCGATATTGAACTGGTGAGTTAAAAGTATAAGATCATACTGAAGGAAATAAAGTGAAAGTCTAAAATGAACCCTTATTTGTGAATAAATTAATAGAGATCGCTTTTGTACACATTGGGCATGTTTTATCTTAGATAATGATAATTTACACATGTACGGTGCTTTGCAGTTTATAAAGTACTTCCATATACATTTTCTTATTGGATCTCCAGGAAATCCTGTGGGGATGGCTAAGCAGGTAGTTTTATTATCTAAAAAGAAATTGAGTTTCAGAAAGGTTATTTGATCACTTCACCCAGCTAATAGGTAGGAGAACCAGGATTTGACAGAACACAGAATCATTCTATAAATACTATTACCTTCATTTTCCCCAAACATCCAACATATTGTCTGTAAATACATTTAATTGATTGACTGTTTTAGAAAGGAATACATTCCTCAAGATTTCATCAAAGTTGGCCAAATAGCTTGGTAGATATTTCATGTGATAATTTGTGCAGTAACTTGTTTTTCACTAAACTGTATCCTTAAGATTTATCTCTCTGTATTTAACTAGAATGTATTGTTTCAAGGATTGTGTCCTGTGGCTTCCGTCAGCGATAAGTGACAGCTGTCTGTGCATTAATGAAGCACAAAGGCTGTTTTCCATCAGAAGGAGGAACAGATCATTGCTTTTCACCCTCATCCTTTGAACTATTTAATTTTATGGCCATCTGAATCAACTTTTATTGTTTTAGCATGTGTTTTAGAATTTTAAAAGGAGAGAAGGCAGAAGAGTTCAGCACCTAAGTAGACAGCTTTTGTCAAATGTTATTCCTACATTGTTTTACATGGTTCCTTTTGTTCTGTGGTAAATGAAAGTGTCTTTCACTGAAAGAGAAATTTATAAATATCTCCTTTTGGTTTAGACTCATGCTCCTGGTAGCACTCTTAAGTTTGGTTCAGAGTATAGTTTTCTCTTTTGGGAAATAAGAGTAGAACATTTCATTCTCTGATATTAACTCAATGTATTGCTATTAAATAGTTGGTAGAGTGGTGGAAAACGGACATGCAAAAATCATTCTTCATGTATCTTACCATTTTTGTTAAATGGTGTGGTTAGGAGAAGCATCATCTTCTGAGTTCTGACTGGGAAAGACAAAAGGAGCAGCCCTGACATTCTGAAGCCAGCCTGGCCCTCACAGCTGGGTTCTGTTATTCTCTGACTAGACATAAACAATGTCACAGAACATCAGCCTTAGACAAGGTTACTCTGAGATCACGACAAAAGGAGATAAAGCAAGCCCACTTCATAATTCTGTCTAAGCACAGACAAAAACAAGGTCACTATGCCACCCACAAAATATCAAACACCTTCTTATTCATCCAAAACTTGTTACTGCTACTTATTTATTAATTATAGCTTTATCTTCATTCTAGTCTCCCATCTTATCAATAAGGTTTATTGAGATACCCAACCGCAGAACTTCCCCTGCTTTCTGATAGAATACAATCTTGAGTGAACCTCTGCTTCCCTGGACACCCTCCTCCCCAAATCATCCAATCAAAAACATAATCCTATGACAGGTTCTTTCTAACCATCTTCTACCAAGACACCCCGTGATTGCCAATGTAGTAAGTATTAAAACAAACCTGCCTCAACTAGGGGTGTATTCCTGGTGGTCCTTGGCTGCAGGACACTGACCTATTTTTGATTTTTGTCTCAGCTTCTGACTAGTTATTTTAACTTGAGCAAATTATTTAGGCACTCTGGTCTTTGGCTTTTCCCTATAAAATGGAGATATTTATATTTACCATAAGATTGTTAAGATATTAATTGAGATAAGCAATATAAGGTACTCAAATGGTGTTATTAGCAAGAAAATATTAAAATGTTATTTCTTCCATTTCATATTTTTTCTCTTTTTCCTTCCTTTTCTGATTTTCTCACAATTCAGTCATAATAGTCTTCTCAATTGTTTGGTCTACGATTTGTAACTTGTATGCTTTTAAAAATCTCCATAAGAAACCTTCCTTTCCAACATTTATTGGGAATTGGAGTTTTGACAATGGATTGGACAACTTTATAACTGCTGTCCTGATTTTGCTTTACTATCGGTGTACTCTAAGAAAAAACTCTGCTGCCCCCAGCTATCACTTATTGACAACCCTATGTTCCAGGGACTAAGCTGGGCAATGTGGACACAGAAATGAATTAGACATTGTCCTACCATTAAACAACACATATTCATCTCCAATAATGTGCCAAGTATCGATTGTACAAATCGTTCTCAAACATACTTCTAATCCAACACATCTGGGTTTATGACACAGTCCTACAGTAACAGTGCTACACCAAGCTTCTCATTTGGTGAGATAGGATTCACTGACAAATAGAATGACAATCCCAGAGGATAATGCAATTCAAATACAACCTCAAAATACTTAAATAGAAACCCAACAGCCTTAAAAGGAGAAATTGGAAGATCTGCACTCATGGGGATTCTAAAAGGAACTTAGAGATCAAGTAGGCAAAACTATTGAGAAGATATGGAGGATTTGAAGAACGCAAAGGAATATCTTCATCACATTTGTGTGTTTGTGTGTGTATCTTCAACCAATAAACAGAGCAAACTCATAGTTCTTAAATATATGTGGAACACTTACAAAATTTGACTCCATCCCATCCGTCAAAGGAAATCTTAAGAAATACCAAAGATTTGATAATATGCGGACAACCTTCTCTGACCAAATGCAAGAAAACTTAAAATAAGCGATAGATTTGGAGATTTTTAAATTCTCTTCCCAAACCCAAGCGATCTCTGGCTTTACGTGTCTCTTTGAGGCTCTGTCCCATTGCTGTTGAAGTCAAAAGCCAATGGCTCTAAAAACTCAGTGCGTGATAATACCTCATCTACTTGTTTTTTCATCCTCCTAAAACCTCCCCAGTATCCACTGCCTGAAAGATTCCTAAAAGTAAAAAAAAAAAAAAAAAAGCAAGAAAACAGATGCAAACTAATTGAAAAGGCAGTTGACCAGTACAAGCAGGGTTGAGTATAGCTTTGCTTGAGAGAAAGAGTTAGAGAGTATTGGGTCTGGTACAGTCACACATCGCTTAACAACAAGGATCGGTCCTGGGAAATGTGTCTTTAGTCAATTTTGTCGTTGTGCTAACATCATAGAGTGTACTTACACAAACCTAAATGGTATACCTTACTACACACCTAGGCTGTATGGTACTAATCTTATGGGACCACTGTCATATATGTGGTTCTTTGCTGACCAAAACGTTCTTATGTGGGCATGACTGTATTGTCCAAGAAGTAATAGGGCATTTGGTTGAACATAAAGAAAGCAACCCAGTGGAGCAGCTTTGGGAAAATTTACACAGAGTTGCTAAGACTGGAAGCAATGAACAATGAAGGAGTCTTTCTTTTCCTAGATCATAAAATTGGGCTCTTGGGAAACTCAGTTTGGCAACTGTATGCAACACATTTCAGTAACGAGAGACAGAACTTAGGAAGAACATATATGAGGTGATAAGTGCTTGGCACCAAAAAATGCTGGAGAGTCAGGCAGTGGGCAGTTTAATGATGGTATGAACCAGTATGAGATATCAATGTTCTGTTTATTGCATCCAGAGTGTTCTCAAGTCACCCCTAATAAACATTTCTATCTGGGCTAAGTGATTTAGTGAGATCAAGAAGTTCACAGACAGTTGTGCAAAGTAAAGTGAAAAAGAAAGGCTCTCGGTAAGAAAAAGTGAGTAGAAGGGCCGGCTCCGTGGCAGAGTGGTTAAGCTCACGTGCTCTGCTGCAGCGGCCCAGGGTGCGGACATGGCACTGCTCATTAGGCCACGTTGAGGTGGCGTCCCACATCCCACAACTGGAAGGACCTGCAATTAAGATATACAACTATGTACTGAGGGGGGATTGGGTAGATAAAGCAGAAAAAAGAAAGAAAGAAAGGTTGGCAACAGTTGTTAGCTCAGGTGCCAATCTTTAAAAAAAATAAATAAAAAATAAAAAACAAAAAGTGAGTAGAGGATGTCATTTTATAATTGAGTAAGATATGAGAACCGCCATGCTTACCACTGCCAGTTCTTACTCTGCCAAAGAACGCAGGCAAGTGGAAAAAATTATAATCCAGAAGGAGAAATCTGTTCTTTCATCCACATAAGAAAAAACAGAGTGTTATGCAGAGGGACATTTTATACTTAATCCCACCCAGCTGTAATCTTATATTTTAGAAGCTACTATTCGGTATCGAGAGTACCAATGTTGATATCCAAGGTGGAAAGAAGGAAACAAGGCTTTGGTGCCCTTTTTCCCCCTAGTTTTTTTCTTTCTTATACCTTTTTCCCTACGGGTCATTTTTTATCTTCATATTTGAATTGAGGAAACTAGTATGAAGATGAACAGGAAAATGCTGTCATTCTTTTTTCTTACCCTATATTGAAGATATGATATACAAAATAAATTCCACTCAAATAATGATTTGCTTAAGAGAAAATTCAGGATACTAGATATTTAGGAAATAATTTCATCCTCTTAATTTATTTCATGTATATTTTATTATGTTGTGGATACTTAGAATAAAAACATTATCACTCTAGTTCAAACATGTGTAATAAAATAGAGCAATTGAAGGAAAATTAGAACTCCATGTTTTAACTTAATTTCGTTATTTGTAATATAAATGGATATTTAGTAAAATTTTATTGTGGAGTTAAACGGTCTAAATAACTTTGCTTAACAATATATTTCATATAGTTTTTTTTCTTATTCTTTTTATTTTAATCCAAAATTTCACAGAAGGATAATTTAATGCACATTTTAAATAGAAAGATATTTTCATAGCTATTGCAGCTACTAGCTACAAACACCCTCATCAGAACAAAGCTCCTACATCACGACTAGCTCAATAAAACTGGCTAAACATTTACTTAGGAAAGAAAGGAAAACCGATTCTGTCTTCAATTAAAAAAGAACAACAGGGCCTGAGGTATTCAGATGATCAACAGACTAAATTGTCATTTTAAAAAAATGCTCAAAAGTTGAATTTTTCAGCTAATTACCAGGTGAACTTTGATAGTATTTTATAAATTATAAGGCTGTATTAGTCAGGCTCCCAGCAGGAAACAGATGAGGCAATCAATTGGGTAATTGAGGAAAGTTTAAGAAAGGAGCTACTTCCAAAGTCATGGGCAGGATTTAGGGATACCAATAAGGTACTCCGAAGTCTCCTGGGAGGAACGACAATTTAGAGCCCTATCTAGCTGTGTCTAGCCATATCTAGCCCAAGGCTTGAAAGGAGACTGGGAGGGAGTGGTTCCTGGAACAAAGGGAAATACCGGGAAACTTACTGGAAAGGGTCACCCGACCGGCGCTGCGGTCTTTGGTGGTAAACTGTCAGGGAGGGAGTATGGAGAATACATACCCAGATTTCACTCTCCGCTACCCTCTCATCTCCTTTGGTGCCTCCTGTTGACCAAAGTCATAAGTAAACCACAGGGCAAGAGACCCTGCTGATGCCCTTCATACCAGTCAGCTTCACTCACAAGACACAGAGCTCCAGGGAGAAGGATAGAAAATAGATCTGGGATAGAAACAGAACATAGCCAGCATATAGGCCCAGATGGATATTAAGGCATTCATTCAGAAAATGTTTACTGTACGTCTATTGAATACTATGTACGGTGTTAGGCACTGGGGATGAAAATATGAACAGAACATATTCTTGCAAGTGGAAAACAATCTGAGGTTTTTCTTTTTTCTTTTCTTGAGGCTTACAGATTGGAAAGGAACCAAGGAAAACAAAAATAAGAAAAAGTTCGCTGTAAAGAAAAAGATATTATGAAGATTATGAAGTATAAAATATTCATTCATAGAAAAATAATATATTAAGAACTACTCCCCATCCCAGCCTCCATCTGCTCTGAAAGATAAAGACTTGTAAAAATTATTCTGGACTTAAAAATTCCCGTAAATGAATAGTACCCTAAGTTATATGAGGGGGCACAGGGAATTGATTTATGCTTAATAAACCCTGCAATTAATAAAACCTTGTTCCTAGGCTACTCCCTCCTCTGGGGAGCTCTCAGTATTTTACAGCCCTTGTCTAAGAAGCCTTATAACTCCTCTGTGTTAGAAAGAATGGAATAAGTGTGTCAATGAGGTGAGTATTTTTTCTCTCTCTTCTGTACCTTGGATCATTTACTAGGCAATGCTTTGCAGCCTTCTCTTTCCTATTTCATACGGCAACTAAGGGGTAGCTTTTCTCTGCCTGCACTAACTATGTCAGAGGTGCTGGAGGTCATAAATCCTCCAGTAGTTAATTTTTTAATTAATGCAGAGAATAGTAACTAAATTCTTTGTATTTTTGACCAAAAAAATCTCCCTTAGTTTTTCTTTGACCTTAAGTTTAATTCTGTATGTGATAAAATATTCTATGATATTCTAAAATATTCTAAGATATTCTATGCTGTATATCTAGACTGAGTGTGACATAGATGATGCTGACAAAAATGACCCATTTAGTAATTTATTGTTTTCTTATTCTACTCTCATTTACTTAAAAAAGAACTGGCTGCTTATGCACGTATTGCATCTGTTGTGATTGATTTGTACAGGTTCATAAAGCCATGGTGAGTTTCTCTCAGGCCGTTGCTCATCAAGCCTCTGTTAGAATTGTCATTAAGAATGGCAGTGGAAGCAAGAGAATGTCCCTCCCAGCCAGGCAAGACACCTTAGCATTTTGTGTTCTTGAAACTGACAGATGGAGGAAAGTTCCTAGCTAGGAAAGAGATAACCTAGATGTCAACTGGGATTTCCTGACCCCTTGAGACTCACTGGGACATCTGTTCATTCCTAACAGAAATCAAAGAAATCCTCAAGGCTTCTGCAAGTTCAGAGGAGTGTGGTGCCCATGTTTTCCAGGTCTCTTCTACCTCTCATTTCCTTCTTTTCCTACATGAAGTCACTTCAAAGTCATTTTTGCAGACATGAAACAGACTCTTGTCCAACTTCACCCAAATATGCACCCCTCACAAAAAAGTATCTGCAAGAATTGTGGAGGTGTGGGAAGTTATAAAGGGTATTTATAATGGAAATAGCTTCAAATTGAACCCCAGCACCTTAAAATATTCTTTTGGTCTCTCTATTTCCACGCAATTTCCAATGACCCTCCCTACCAAAGACGTCTTCCTCTCAGCTTCTTTCTTGCCCACTCATTGGCTTCCTTCTCTCTGCATTTCCTTTGACTTCTCTTCCTCCTATGAAGGAGAGAATCAAATTCCTCTCCTTGTCTCGAGAAGGCTTGTTCCACCTTCAGCTTTGTTGTAGCTTCTCCTACTGACACCCATACTCTCAGGGTCTTACATTTCATACCAAATGCCTTATCAAAGGTTTTCCCCAAAGAAAGACCTACTCTCTCTCTAAAGGGTAAATTGCCCATTGACAATTGTTAAGGTCATGGCAGTCTCCACTTTGTTATGGAGGGATATATACTTCCTAACAACATAACCTAGTTCTTTCCATTTTTTTCTGTAACCTTAAGAGACAGAGAGTAAATTCAGGTTACATAATAAAGTAATTACAAGTTTGACAGCTGTGTGTCTTGACAATAACAGTGTATTGTTTCATAGCATGCTGATAATGTCATTTGATACCCTGGGCATGTACACAGTTCTTTGTCTGGTGAGTTAAGGACAAAGTCTTACATAGATATGGGAACCAAGTAGGAAAATAGAAGATATGCTGGGCTTAAGTTGCATATCTTCAGATTTTTCCCTTTTGGTTTATGAACTCTGGGGAGTCTCAAACAACAGGACACGTGATATGATTTTTAAAGATCTGAGAAGATCAACCTTAATTTCCTACATTATTCACAAATCAGCTTTTTGATGGCAAAAATCCCTTTCAACCAAAGTATACTCTTCTGAGAATAAGTAATAACGAAGATAGAGTCCACAGGAAAATCCTGTTGAGCACCCGAAGAGGAGAGTGAGAAAGGGAAGGATGCAAGTCACCCAAGCTAAATCTCTGTTCTTGATGTGAGGTGGAGTTGTGCCAGAAAAGCTGCAGAGCAGAAGGCAGGGTTAATGCCATTATTGGTTGTATCTCCTGGTTTTTGCAATTCAACGTATGTATCAAATTGAGAAGCTCTTTGGCTGGCGACAAACTTGATGTCACATGATTGTTGTATGATATAACAGAAAAGAACATGGTACAGGGCTCAAGTTCAGATCTCTTTCGGTGTTATGAGTGAAAAAACAAAGAAAAGGAAGATATCAGGGAAGGTAGAGGATTTATCAAGATCAAAGAGAAAGTAAATAGAAGTTGGAGAATACACTCTTGACATTTATGTTCTGATTCTTTTTTAATTACATTTAAAACGAGTAATTTATCTCATGGACAAAAATTCTTTCATGGCCTACAGTCAAGGTGTGCTCTAGATCATAACTTTTGAGCTCGGAGACGCTCAAACTTCACAGTTGCAAATGAAAAATATCAAGGCGGTACCTACAAATCAGGACAATGGACAGCATCAGCTACGGAAGTCTTTGGCAAGGCTGCAGAGCTCCTCTTACAGGTGTTTTCAGCAAGTATCTTAAGTATATTCAGCAGTCAGGCCTCCTGCAATGTGATTACACTGTTACAGGCTTGCCACCTGGCTTCCAAGAATAAAACATAACAAGCTCTAGTTGGAGAGATTTTTACAGACACTGTTTGGCTGACCACACTCAGCATGTAGTTTACATACAGATCAATAAAGATTGAGTTCCAATCGAATCTGAATCTTGGGTTGTAATTGTTTCCTTTAAATTATTAGTGGATCACTTTTGCATCTTCCTAACTGAATCAGGGATTTTAACTTATTTCCTTTCAGAGACTGTGACTTAGGAGTACAAATGCTCACCTGACTAAAAGCCTAGAGGACCACTTAGCAGACAGCATTTTCCTTTCCTAGTGCTTACTTACAGAAATCCAATAGGGCTTTGCTACTCCAGCTATCATGGGCTGCTCTGAGCTTTAAAAGGTTGTCTTTGTCTGTTTGATAACATCTGCTCCACACTCTGGTCATATGGCAGCCCTTAGGAGACGATTCTCTAAGGCAGAAGCATATTTCATAAGATTCATATGATTTACAAATAAGGATTTTAAGTTCTAATTAGTACTTTCAGGGTGATTCATGCAAAAGGAAGATTTCTATTTGCATGTCAGTGAAAACCTACTGCATTAGAAAACCATGCTAAACTATGTAATTAATCTTTGTACATGGGCAAGGATTTATTTTTCTTATTTCTAGTCCTCAGGAAACAGATTCAGACAACCTTGGTGTCTTAGATATTTAAAACGCCCATGAATATTTCACCACAATGTTTTAGATTTGGTATGTAGCTTGTGGAGAGAAAAAAATAGAGTCCTTACAAATCTCCTTTTCCTTTACTCTTGTTTCCTATTATTTTCCTCTTTCTTCTCCCTTTCTTTCCCGATCCCTCTCTCTTCTCTTTTCCTCTTTGTTGTCATCTCCTCCTTCTGCCTTCCTTCTCCAGTATTCTAGTTCTCTTTTAGAAATTTTTATGACCAGGGCTTGCATGTGTGGTAACTCTGATTTTGTTAGCTTTCATGAGAGAATCACTCATTTTCACACTGCAATCATTACTTACACAAATGCTTTATTTTAAAGTTCTTCCAAATTTTAACTAACCACTACCATGATAATTGGATTTCTAATTTTTAGATATTAAACTATTTTTTTAAATGTTGACAGCTTTGTCCAATAAGCAGATGCAGTAAAAGAATTTTTAAAAAAACAGCTAGAAACTGAGAGATAAATAAGAGATACTTAATTCCTTGGGTTAAATGCATGATACACTTACGAAAGCAGTGATTTTATATATATATATATATATCACTTCCAGAAATCCAGTTGTTTCCTTACATATATATATATATATATCTATGACTTATATGTGATATATATGTCATGTTAGTGTACCTTCTTTTGGAGAATCAGAATCACCTTTCCTCTTTTCCATGGTATTTTGAAAATTTGGGGTGGTGCTAGCATTCCCCACCCCTCCCCCCCCAACTAAAATGGTTATAGGTATATTCTGACTGCCAAGAATGAAAGTCTTCCCTTCCCATGAGCACAAAAATTGGTTCTGGAGTGTGCATCTGCTCTAAGATGGGCTGCCCAGAGCTTTCCTTGGGTTGTGTGAACTCTCAGGAGATGCACGGCAATACAGTATGTAGGACTGGAACTGGCTGTGGTTATCTTGCTGCCCTAGGAAGAGAGTCTGTCTGAGAAAAAAGCTAAACAGAGGCAAGTGGAGTTGGATGAGAGCAAGAAAAGAGACAGAGAGAGCTGATACCATTGACTGCATTCCTGGAGGTTCACACAGGGAAGGTATTTTCCAGGTATACATGAAATGAGTGATGGAAAGGATGACCTTATAGGGGAGAGAGCAACCAAAACAAATTCAGGGAGGAATAATGGAGCATGGCACATCTGGGACTGCAAGGAGTTTGTAATGACTGGGGTTTCAGGGTACTGGCTGTTTAGTGGCAGGGATGAGTTGAAAGGTAGCTAAGGGACTGATCTCAAGAAGGACCTTGATTGCAAAGTTGAGGAGCTTGGATTCTATCCTGAAAGCATTGAGGAGCCGTTAAAGGCATTTAAGCAGGCATCTGACACGGTCATATTTGCCTAAGGCTGGACCATGTTGAGGAAATACGTAAAGTTGAAAGATTTTTGAACATCATTGTTGCTGTTTTCCACTCAGGAGCATCAAACCAATAAATAGAAAATTTGAAGGTCTAAATCTAACTCTTAAAAATCAATTTTTGCAAATCTGTAAGTTTATTTTGTCATTTATGATATTATAAAACAGCATGGAGACACTGTTATGAATATATCGATTTGATCTTAGATGTTCCAGTTATATTAAAAAAGCCAAGTTAACAAATAAAAAGCACTACAACTGCTGCAAACTGAATCAGTAGAAATAACTAAAGTTAGAAAATAGAAGAAGAGTTAACTTTACAGTAAAGTACTACAATGGGAATGGAATTGGTTCTGTTGCTTCAAAATAGAAGTGCATATTCAGAAATCAAGTAAACCAGAGATGTTGTTTAAATATTCTGTGTTTCTGTAGTCAATTTCTTCTGTTTCAAAAGTCTCAAAATAAGTATTTTACAGATATACTGTTTTTCTTATTTAAGATAATGCAAACTTTAATATTTGAATTTTGTGTTCTCTGATTTAAATAATATATTTTTATATTAATATGCAATGCTTTCCAGTTTGCAAAGCACTTTTCTGTGTTTGCCGCTCCCAACATCCCTGTGGTATGGACTCTGCAGCTTACTTTACAGATGAGAACACTGAGGTTGGAGGATGGTAGTAGTAACGTGCTCAGGGGCACACAGAAAAGATGGCCAAATTGAGATTTGCATCTGGATCTGAATCTAAAGCCCAGTACTTTTTGGGTTGTTCTTGCTTTGAATACTGTATCCCTTGGTTTTCAAGGGAACATAACAGCTGACCTAGGGCAGCCAGCTGGCTGAGTCAGGAACTGGGCATCTAGCCTGTAGTGTGGAGGCCCGGGGTGAGTCTGGCACAGTCTAGTGGAAGCACTCCCTGGTGCCACCCTTCTGCAGGTGAGCCTTGTCATTAGGCTTTTCAATGTATTTCCTCTGGTATTTCAGTTCCCTGAAGGAGAATAATTTTGCCCTTGATCCTCTGCCCTTGACTCTTTCATCTCTTTTACCTCTCCTTGCCAGGCAAGGAAAAAGTTGGACTCTCTTTCCAACATGAATGTGCCCAAACACCCACTTCAGACGACTGACTGCTTTCCTTCCAATGGGCTGATTAGCAAGTAGCGCTTCTTTTCGACTTGAGGTATTTCCCACTCTCTAAACTCTTGCTGGATCCTTGCTTAGGTAAGATGCCAGCTCAAATCAACATGGGGCCACATGGGCTTTAGGATGCATTTTTCAATTAATGCCCTTTCCCTCAGGGATGAGTACTGAGCTCCACTGACAGTCGAATTACTTAGAGCTCCCAGAGGCCACGGTGTCTTGCTCTTGTTGGTACCTCCAGTACCTTCCCCCCTTGGTTAACTCCTATTCATTCTTCTACTGTCAGCTCCTGAATCTCCTCCTCCCCAAAACCTTTACAGACCCCGTTAGTGTTGATTTCGTTTTCTCTCCTGTGATTCCTGCTTCTATGGCAGTTGTTTCCACATTGTATTGCAAACGTCTATTTCTCAGACTCAGCAACATCTTGGATGGAGAGCCTGTGTTTTCATCTTTCTAGCTTCAGTGCCACCCACGGGAGTAGGGAGCCAATGAATGCTTATCGAACTAAAGACTGACTGACTAAATGAAGAATGAACCTCTGAAATAATGAAAACATGAATCCTTAAATATATGTCTTACACGCATAGGCATTTTCTATGAATGACTTACATTTTTGGTCCTACTTTTTCTATGAATGACTTACATTTTTGGTCTCAATGGAAGTGTACTGGGAAACCCTGCACCTATTCAGTAAAAGAAGGTCAAAAGAAATGAACCAATATTAAGGACCATGTCCTAGAACTGACTAAGACTGGCTTGTGTATATGTTATTCCATTTAATCCTGACAGCAATTCCCTATATCAATGTATTTTATTTTCATTTTATGGATGAGTAAGTAGGTTTTAAAGAAGTTGAGTTACCTTCAGAAAACCTAACCTTTAGTAAGCAGTAAAAATGGGACAGAATCCCAGGAGAGAAAGCATTCAAAAGTCTGATGGACTTAAACCTTAATGCTCACTGCACAATTGCTATGTCCAAAATGTCGGGCAAGTATTTACTCTCCTGAAGATTCTTCTGTGTGTATGCACATCTGTGTGTGGGCACACTTGTGTTTGTGAACCATGGAACTGAGAATGTCTGATTATAAGTTTGTCACGAGGATAAATGAGCTAATAATACACATAAAGTGTATAGCAGAATACCAGGTATTAATAGACTGAATGATGATTATTCTGCTTTCATAGCCCAATAATTACTAAAGTCTAAAGTGTTCTTTCTTCTCACTATACTAGGTTTCCATTATAACAAGAGAATCACTGCCATATTGTGGTTATCAGTGAACAGTTGGGGTTTTAGCTAGCTACAAAGTGGACAAAGGAACATTCTCAAACCGTTCCTGGGGAGTTTTACTCCTAAGATGTTCTGTGAGGAATGACAGCAGTCCAAGGCAGACGTAGACATGAGATCCTGTCTGTAAGGTATGCAGGAAGATTCAACCCTGGGACAATACTTGGACCAACCAGAGTAGAGTCTCATCCACTGGAGCCTGACATGTGGGACATCTGACTGCATTGGATTATGTTTGAATTGTCTTCATTGTGGCCTCTGCAGGTTGGGAATTGTTTTAGGTATTTGGAATTCTCCAGAGCAGAGGATCCAGCAAGGCGTTCTCTCAGCATTTCCAGGCATAAGTAGGTTTTCTCTCATCATGTTAATTCAGAGCTGACCTTGAGATAGGTCTTAGGGACTATGTCTTTCTTTTTGGAGTGTAAGGACAGAGTCCCATGCTTGTTTTTCTTTGGCATCCCTCACTCACAAAGTCCCACCTGCTTAACTCACTGAGGCAATCTATGAAACAGAAGAGGAAAAAAATGCCTACTTAATATATATGACATGGAAATACTGCCTACATGAGGAAAACGTAAAAAAAATATGACAGAGTAACAAAGTCTCTTTTTTAAATTGGAGAAGATTCATCAGACAAAGGTAAGAGGAAAAATGAAGGGAGATAAAAATATTTCTCTGTCTGTGGTGGCTGTCAAGGCATTGTGCTTACGGATGCTACATTAACCGCCTAAAGCGTGTTCCTGTGCTTCTTAAGGCAGTGGATGCTTTCAGGGCCAAGTGGAGCTGCACTTCACAGTTCCTCTTAATGAAGTCAGTGTGAGCCCTCTGAATAAGAATGCTCAAAGAATGTGGAACAGAATGAGAATCAGCTTCACCAAAAATGAGAAAAACCATACAGATTAAGTAAAAGAAATTTTGCCTCAGAACGTTGACAAGGATTGTCTCAGCTCCTTGGGGAGCTCAGCGCTGTGTCAGTAGCATTCATGGTAGAATTTCCTTTCTGAAACTTGGCTTTTTAAAAGCTGCCATAGCTTGAATCAAAGGTCTTGTGAAAACGGAAGTAGGCATTTTTTAAACTTTCAGAGTTATTGGGGAAGCCCCTTCAAGTGAAATGAACTTTAGATCATGGAAAACGATGGCAAAAGCCCATGAAGCACAATTCATGCACTTCGGATGAGCTAAAATATAGTATTTTATTCATTGAGTGGGTGGGGAGGGTTTAGGAATTACTTTGAAAAGAACTAAAACAGTTCAAAGCTATTTCTTAAAAATATCTTATTTCATTGTAGAAAGATCTCTCACTGCTCTCATTGAAGATTTGGCTCTGTTAGTAAGGATTTCTTTACCCGTACCTACAAATTCTATGATTCATTTCTGTTATAACATTCTCTGTTTTATGAAAAGGCTTTTTTTTTCCGTTTTAAATCCTATCTTACCTGTGATTAGTCCTGCCCTACTTTCCTATGTCACCTTCAAAGAAGTGATAAAGCCTGAGTTTCCTCCAAAAATAGACATTATTTAAGTCTGCTTGTTCTATAGCTGTGTCATTAGGGACTTATGTGGCAGTGCGGATACTAAGAAGAAATGTGTCATTCGGTTCTCAGGTCAGCCTAGTCTGGGGAGGAAAGAGCAATCTAGTGGTGAAAGACCCTACAAAACAATATATCTGATTCAACTCACAGAGAGCTCGCTGGAATTAAAGACGCCACCACCATTTTTTCCCGACTAACCAGGGCTGTATCTATCTGACCTAGATTATCAGACCATGAAAAGTGGGTATGAGTCCTCTGCAAAGTAAAATCTTAAGTCTTCAGGCTATACAGAAGCTTAACAGCTTTCTATTGCAACTCTTCTAATTCTTGAATCTGTCTTCAATAGCCTCTTCAGGTGGTTCTCTAGTCTTTTTAGATACATTCCCTAACAAGGTACTCAGTACTCACGAGAATGTGAGCTCTTTGATGGGATGGGTGCTGTTTTGTTTTCCAACCTACTGTTATTACCTCCTGAGTCTAAATAGTGCCTAAGACCTATTAAAACTTCGCTTAAAATTTGTCCAATGAATTAATGAAAGAAGAACCACTCTGAACCACTCTTAACATAAAGGCATAGTAATTGTGGCATAAAATAAAATGCCCTACTTTCTTTGTACTCCTCTTTCTATCTCTTCTTTTCCCCTTCCTTCTCCTTTCATCCTGTGGCAGGCATAGAAATCACCCACGCTGGAAATGAGAAGCAATCACTTAGTTCTTTGTACACCCAAGGTAATTTCTTACCTGTTCTTATCATTAATGTGTTTAAAGGAGGTCTAATTTAACACAGGTTAGGGCTTCACTAGCTAAGTGGCCATTTTACTTAAGTTCTGTGTGTCTCAATTTTTCCTTCTCTAAAGTAGGGATAATAATTGCATCTACCTGAGATGATTATGTGAAGACCCAATGCTATATTTGTATAGAGTACTTCAGAATAGTATTTGACATATGGTAAGCACTCAATATACATTAAAAAATTTGATGCCTTATGAAACAGACTTTTCTACATGTATTCATCTTTGACTGTTATGGCTATCTCTTTCTGCATAAGAAACTACTGCATTATTGTCTCCTATTTTTCTGTACGTCAACTGAGCCCAGATGTGTGGTTCTCACTTGGGTTTCTCACATATATGAATAGGGGCCCAGAGACATCTGGATACTTGCCTGAGTTAAATGTCTAAGTAGGCATACGCCATGGCTGGCAGTTGAAGCTGGCTGTTGACTGGGAGCTCTGCTGAGACTTTCAAATAGAGTGTCTGCATTTAGCCTCTCCATGTGGCTTGAGCTTCTCACAGTGTGGTGGCTGGGTTGTGAGAGGGAGAATCCCAAGAGCGAGTGTCATAAGAGACCCAACAGGAAGCAGCAAGGCTTATTATATCCTAGCCTCAGAAGTTACATGGCACAACTTCTGCCATATCCTATTGGTCCAAGCAGTCACAGGGCTTGCTTAGAGCCAATGGGTGTGTAAATAGATTCCATTTCTTGGATGCGAGAGTGGCAAAGTCACATTGTAGAATAGCATGTGGGATAGGAGAAATTGTTTCCACCATCTCTGGAAGATTTCATCAGACTGTCTTTTATCCTTTATATTTGAGATTAAATTAATTTCTTTATTATTTCTCTTCTAAAACACTCAAGGCCATATAGAAAAGTTTAAACCCTCAAAACCTCTTTTTATATGGTAGGCTTTCAAAAGTCTGAAGATGGTTAATGTACTCATAGTGAGTATTTCTCTGGATAGATATTTACAGTTGGTTCAATTTTCTATAGAAAAACATCATTTAAAAACCTTCTGATTTTGATCTTGGTCTTAGAGATTGGATGTAGTGGCTGAAATAGGTCAAAAAAGTGGATAAAAGCAATATCCCAATCGTGGGTGGCTTCATTACACTGAATTGAACGATCTAGATGGTCATTCATTTCACTCTTTTACCTTCAGGTCATCCTACCAAAAGAAATTTGAATTAAAATCATTCATACTATGTATTACTTGGTTATTCATATCCATATCTCTAGCCTATAACAGTTCCAACATAATAATAAATATTATTATATAGTCCTCTGTAGCTCACACAGCGTTTTTACATATATCTCATTTGATCTTTATAATACAAGCTGTGTTACCTAGTGTATGTTATTTCTGCCTTCCCCTGAAGATATCGAAACTTAGAGAGGTTAAAAGATTTTCCCAACAAGGAAGTAAGGGTTTGAGTTCCACGTATCCGCTTTTTATAAGTTCAGAAATGTTCATTCATTTATCAAACTTCCGAGTCTTTTCTTTATAGTATTCAAAATTAGTAGTAGGTCCAACACTCATTCCGAACATCTGTCCACTTGGCTAACACCAATATAATATCTAGAAAAGTTATAATTATTTTCCCAGTTTCCTTTGTAGCTAAGTGTTACCATGCAACACATTTATGGCCAATAAGACATACATGGAAGACTTCTAGGAGCATTCTGGGAATATTTTGATTCTTTGTTGAAAAGGAAAGATGAAGTTGATACTGTCCTTTCATCTTTCTTCCCACCATGGCTGCAGTCAAAATGTCCAGGACTGTAGACATCATCTAGTGACTATGAGGAAAGATGTGAAAACTACGTGATGCTGGTTCTGACATTGTTGAGCTACCGATCCAACAATACTAACCAACTTCTTTCATATTTCTTTCTAGACAAATAAACAAATAAACATTTGTTTAAAAATTACAGTCTTCTTGATTTAAGTTGCTAATGGTTGGGTGTTGTTACAAGCAACAGAACATATTTTTAGCCAAAATTACTTGCCTACCTTCGTCCTTTTCTTTCCTTTCTTTTTCTTTTTTATTTCAGCCTGTGAGGAGTACTGGAAGGTGTGAATGATACTAAAGAAGAGATATGCTGTTTGAGAGGAGTTTGATGGATATTATTAAGAGATTTTATTGGTGACCTTTCATTTTTAGGAAAAGAAATCTACAAAAACAAAGTAATGAGAATGATAAACCACTGAACCCAGAAATCGTATAATTAACTAACAAGTTCTAGAAATAGTTTATCGTCTTACCTCATTAACTCAATATAAATAGTTAATACATTAATTGTTTAATTAATTAGTTAATTACTACATCAGGAATCCAAATTGGCCATATGTTAGCCATACAATAGAGAAGGATATTTGGAAGTATTCTGCTGTTGTTGTTCTGAGAAAGTAGACAATAAGCCACTGATTCATTATGGTGTATTAAACCATGCCAAAGTACTAATATCTGTAAAACAACCAAGTAGAAGTATGTATTCTGATAAAGATGGAAAATGTACTCATCTCGGTTAGTCACCTCTCCTTCCAGTACCCTATTCCTCTTCTACACTTCAACTTGGGCTGTGTAAAATTCCTCCTTGGACACTTGTATATGCTGTTTTCTCTGCCTGAAATAGATTTCTTTTTTCATTAGTAAGCTCTATTCATGCCGCAAATCTCAGTTAAGGCTTTACTTCCTCTGGGAAGATTTCCCTGATACATAAGGTCAGCTGCTCTTTCCATATGCTTCCATAGGGCCTTGTCTTTCCTCTATCATAACTTGCACTTGTTTGTTTACTTGTCAATTCCTTGCTAAACTCTAAGCTCCATGAGGATAAAGATATTACCTTTCATCTTTGTATTCTCAGAGCCTTGCCTGGTACGCAGTGGGTACTGAAACTTGTCGAATAATTGACAGAATCAATTTAATTATCCTTTTATAATTTTTACAATTGCTTTAAATATAAAGTCTTTAATTAGTTGAAAGAAGAAAGTCGACATCATTAAATTCACTTGTATAATTTTATTTTTATCATCATGACAGAAAGAAATAATCCTTTCTTTTGAAGTTTTTCTGTTTTTTTTTATTCAATACCGACTCTTGTCTAATTTTCCAGTTTCTTCTTAGACATTCTTCATATGCCAGAGAGCTATGGGCCTTCTTGTTTGCCAAATCTTGTTTGCCAAGTGTGAATGTTCAAAGCCAGACTAATATCCGCATAACATATACTACATTTTGCTACCTAAAAGATCAAAGAAAAACACTATGCTTGACATGATTTATTTTTGACAAATATGTGTAGCCGCCTTTAATATGTGAAAACGTTTTTCATTAGGTTCCTGAGGGGGAGAATTATGTCTCACTGGATATATATCTCCATTTTAACAAAGTGTTACTCTTTCCAATTTTCTTTTGTTTTGTTTTGTCACCTAGTATCTCAAAAAAATACATATTCTTAAAGTATAAATGTTCCTGAGATGGATTTCACAGTATATAATATAGGTGATTTTAAACCTCTAACATGTTAAGCTGTGTAAATCTAATTTTAAATTCATTCTTGGGTCTTCGTTTGCAAGACTTTTGTAAGATTTGTATAACATTAACTAATAGTCAAATCGATATTCTGAAATTCAGCTCTTCTTTATTCACCTTTCCAGTTAGGTAGTTGATCTTTATTTTCCTGTGTTAACCTCATATTTTCCAATTCATTTATACAGTTATTTTCATTTTCCTTTTTTGCTTTATTTTGTGCTATGGCATCTCTGACATTATTCTTTTATTTATATTACTGGTTATGACATCTTGAATAATTGTGACTCTTTTCAATTATTCAGCTCTTAGAAACATTCAAAGTTGAAACTCATTAGCTTGCTTGCTTTTTTTCTGCTCATATCTTTAGGAGATAATAATGATATATAACTCTTGCTCCCCCAGCGCTCCTTTGCTAACAAATAGCACGAGGCACCACCGAGTTGCTGAACCAATGATTGGATGTAATTTCTTTTGCTCTTCCCCTTCATTAACTCTCCGTATGAAATAAAGCTCAAAATACTCTCCATTTTTCTTCCTCAGTGTCTCTTGTTTAGTCCACCTCTCTTGCTCTCTGCTACTGCCCCATTGGGCTTTCATCACTTATCCACCTTAGTGAGAAAACTTCCTAACCATTCCTTGCTTTCCCTCCCATCATATCTCTGCCCAAATCATCTTTCCAAAGATTACTTTGGAAATCTCATCATATTGGTTCTCTGCATGCAATCACACAATTGTTTCCATCATTCTTGGGAAAAGTTAAAGCTCCTCAACAAACTTAGGCTCCAGCTCCACTGAATTTTTTTCCTCTCTTCAAATAGATCTTATTCTCTTGCCGTCCTGATCTCCTGACCTTTTGTTTACAACGATTCCTTTGGCTGGAAAACCCTCTTCCTTAACCCCTCTGCCCCACCCACTTTCCACTTCTTCCCCAGGCTAACTCATCTTCCTGGTCTCAACTTCAAAAAGCCTTTGAAGCCCAGTCTCCACCTCTTCTCTCAAGTAGGAAGTTTAATTTTCAGCCCACGTTTCCCAGGAACCCCTCTGCTTTCTTCTCCCAACTTTTATCCCATTGAACTCTTATGGCCTCTTGGCTGTGCCTTGCAACTTAGAGGTTAGACTACACTCTCTCTATTTTTTCCTACCTTGTCCGTGATTCAGAGCATGTAATTGTTATTTATAAAATAAATTAATTCATAAAAGTTGCCTCCTGGATAATTTGATGTTTTTCTATTTTCCACTTGGGACCCTCTTTCAGAGAGAAACTATTCCTTTAGAGAGGTAAAATGCTGTAATTTTTTTCTATCAATGTTATGAGCTTTCTAAAATTACTAACTTGAAGTCTGCATTTTTTTATCTTTCTCACACCTCTTTTAGTATTTCAAACTCCACAATCTTATGATCACCATCCTTCAAATTGTCTTTCTTGAGAAAAATGAGTCATTGTCTGATTTTTATGTGCACTGACAGTGACCTCAAAATGTGACTTTATTATGCTTAACTCACAGTGTCTTAGATTTATTTAATTGGAAAAGTCAGATTGTATGGTTTCTAATTCTGCTAATGTAATGCTTTGGGCCAAGGGGAAGTATAGAGAAACTTTAAAATTACTTGTCATTTCTATTAATTAATAACTGGTTCCATTCTCCTTAGTAAAGATGCAATATCCCTTTAATTGTACTAAGATCCCTCTATTATGGAGTGAAAATAAGGCAAAAAGCTTTGTGGCATGCTATTTTACAGATAAAACCTTGCACAAAAAGGTTTAGAAAATTAGTAACTGGTGCTTTGTCAGTACATGAAATGACATTACTAACTCTCTAATCTAATAGAGAATATTTTATATGATGGGAAAAGGAGATTAAATAATCACCTCCTAAAATGCAAGTTTTTCTTGACTTGAAACTACCCATGTGAGAAAGCAGAGAAATAAGTTTAAATTCTACAGCATTAAAGATAATTTACGGCAACAAATTTTGTTCAGAGCTGTATTTTTTTTTAGTGAAATTTCACTAAGAACATGAAATAAGATTATTATCTTTTGTAAACTCACCATACTAGGCTAAAGATAGGAATTCTTTTACAGAGGCATCTTCCTTTCCAAAGTTCAGCTCCTTCAAATAAATTTGAATTTATTGACGCTGAATTCACTTACCAATAGCAACTAATACATGAATGAAAAAATATTAAGACATTGAGTTCAAGTATCTAGTCATGAAGTGGCTTCTTGGGATAGTTTGGCAGATAACTCACTCACTTTTCTCCTCAAATTCTTTTCTTTGTTCAACTAACAACACAGACTAACTACCGTCTCTAGTCTTTTAGTACTTACTCATTTACCAAGCTCTGCTTACCTTACTCATCATACCCATGTAGTTGACGTCTATTTGGGGATCAGCAGATCCTCTCCTTTTTGCTGCTCAAGAGTAGGCCCTAGACAGCCATGTTTCTGCTGCGGGGCCCTGCTCACTCAACCTGATGGTCATGACATGCCTGCTTCGTTGAATCTCTGAATATCCAATATTTAGTATTATCATTGCGTATAGAGATGCTCAATTACTTTTGAATGAGTGTGTAAATGAACGATTGGGTGCCTGAATCAAGCTGAGCCCATCAAATCCTCTCACTTGAAAATTACAACTGAGAAAAAAGGTACTGGGAATTGGTAGCTAAGTCGCATTAATTGTAGAGCACAAGAGGGAAAAATCTACAAGTTGCTGATGCTGAGTTACCCACACCTGATCACGTTCCTATTCTGCTTAGGTGTGATTGCCCAGCTCGACTTTAGATTGTGAGAGGTACTCCAGTATATTTCTGTTAATCTCTATTGCACAAGTTACTTTTCCTGCATCTGATAATTCATACTCTCTCAACCATCACTTTGATCTTCTGAAAGTGTTTGTGTGAGTGTGTGTGTGTGGGAATAGATTGCACATACACATATATATATATGAGTATGTATTGTGTTTCTCTAATTATAGCGGACATAAGTGCAATACATCCAACTGCAGTATGTATCAGTGAATGCATGCTATTTATCCACTTGGGATTACATGTAGATTTATTACTTTTTGTATACGTCTCATACCATTGGAATTATGTATATCTGGACATAGAGCTTTGGGAGGACTTACGTTTAAGATTAGTATGGGTTATGTATGTAGGTACAGACGTATTTAGGACAATGTGTGATTTTAGTGTAACTTACCATCTATTATATGCTATCATTATGGGTTGAAGTCCATTGCATCCCCTTTTATCTTTTTTCATATTAGAGGCATTTTATTATTCTGTTTATTTTATGTTTATGTATTGTTTTCATTAATTTAAAGATAAATATATATTTTTTTGTGTGTGAGGAAGATTACTGCTGAGTTAACATCTGTGCCAGTCTTCCTCTATTTTATGTGGGATGCTGCCACAGCATGGCTTGACGAGCAGTGCTAGGTCTGCACCTGGGATCCGAACCTGTGAACCTCAGGCCACTGCAGTGGAGCATGTGAACTTAACCACCATGCCACCAGGCCAGCCCCTCAATCTATTTTTAAAAAGTGGTCTGACTAAAGAACAACAACAACAAAAAAAAGAAAAAATCAAGATATTTCTTAGGCTACTTAATCATTGCTTCTTCCTCTTTTTCCTCCTCCATTAGCCACATTTGTTCTGGTTCATTGGTCAAACGAGACGACTTATGTGTAAAATCTTTCTATTTAGAATTTCTTCCACTTGAGAGATGAAGTATTAACCTCTGATTTTGAAGTTTCAATTTCCTTTCTATTATACTTTTTCATATTAAAACATTGTAGACACTTTGGTTAATGCCATTTTGATTAATCTTTCTTTAATATTATAGACTCTTTTTAAAACAGCATATTCCCAGTTTGCTGATTATTAGATGATATTTGGATCTCTAATTTCTGTTTGTTTTTCATAAGCTGGAAATAATGAAGAGATAAATTACTCTAAATTTTTACTTCCTTCTAAAGCAGAAACTTAAAACATTTCTAAATAGTTATGAATACGTAATGGTAAATAAGAATGGATACATTTCCTGATAAGAAGGGGTGTTTTTACAATGTATGGATGAGAAACCCAAGATTTGTGCAGAGCTTTGTTTTGCAGGAGGTCCCATTCCAGGCTTGGTAATTATTCTTTAATGGAGAGAAGCTCCAAGGATGTGGATCTCATATAGACTGGAATTCTAATTCCATTGTTGCCTTTTACTTTATATGAGGGATGGAATGACTACACGAGAATAGGTTGAGATTTGGTGCTATAATTTTCCCATCTCTAGTCTCAGGAGTAGTGTAGGATGTTTGTTTTTCCCCAAATCTCAAAACATTCTTCAGATGATTTTCAGTAGGGCAGGAGTAGGAGTCCACGCTTTGTTGTGGTGCCAGGGAGTAGGGTGTTGAGGTTATGTGGTAGGCAGTTTTAATGTCGGCAGTTTCTGCATTTGAGCCTTTTCGCATCTCCCAATCGTATGTCCGTTAATTAATGAAGGGACTTTAAAGGATGATGAGATAATACAAAGGGTCAAATTGTCAAATGAGACTCAGGGGCAATCACAAGACACAAAGAAGCAGATGCTTCTTCCTTCAGAGAAGTCTCCCTCCACCAGCAGAGCTCCCTAATGTCCTTCTTCTCCAACATCATCAAAGCCAGTTATTCCCTGATAAACACATAAATTCCAGCTTTTTCTTTGCTAGGTAACCTAGAAAAGTCAAGTGCATCCCACAAAAAGTATTTCACAGATAAGGACCCTCCATTATATTTCTGCTAGTATGTTTACCAGGAGGTCTAGTTAAGAGCCTAGTTTACAAGGGCATTGGACTGGGGTCATTCCTTGAGTTTTATCATTTTAGAAAAGTTTACATTTTTTGGTTTCAACTGTTTTATCATAGTTATCTATCCTGCCTTGTTGTCTTTTAGGCTATTACAAGATGCGCCAGGAATTCAGTGTCTCCAAGGTTAACCTGGCAGTCAGAAAGGGGTGAGGGTATGTTTCAAAGGAGGTGAGACTGATGTAGGTGGTGAATTGTGGTAGCCTGTGATCTAGTTATGATCTGTTATCATGTATGATTTCCCAGGCCATCATAAAGCAAAGGCAAAGTTTCTATAACAGAGATGACTACACTAGAAATAGGTAAAAAATTCTAGCTTCTACTAAAAATATTCTTCTTAAGTTTTTTTTTTTTTTTAAAGATTTTATTTTTTCCTTTTTCTCCCCAAAGCCCCCCGGTACATAGTTGTGTATTCTTCGTTGTGGGTTCTTCTAGTTGTGGCATGTGGGACGCTGCCTCAGCGTGGTCTGATGAGCAGTGCCATGTCCGCGCCCAGGATTCGAACTAACGAAACACTGGGCCGCCTGCAGCGGAGCGCACGAACTGAACCACTCGGCCACGGGGCCAGCCCCTCTTCTTAAGTTTTTAAGACTATTTTCAAGGAAATAATTTCCTAAAGAAATGGGTCTTTGGTGAGATACCAGAGAATAAAGAAAATAAACTGAGAAAAATATCACAAGTTTATTTTTATTGATCACATTCTCATGGGTTTAAATGTACTTTTTAATTGAGTGTCTTACTGAAAAAATCCTTTTCTCTTTATTTAAAAAAGTTAGGTCATATTTTGACCCTTTTAACTTACAGCTAGAGTGACACATTCTGTGAAGAGTTGAGAAAAATTTAATCTATGATCTGCCCTTGACCTGATTAGTCAGTTATTTACTGAATAAGTGATAATCAAAACGTAAAGAACAAGTTAACAGAGCAGATGCTTTTTCTCAAATCAAGTATATTAATATTTAATTTATGAAATTGTAAAGTTATGCAAAATACTATTTTCCCATAATTAATGATGTTGATTTTAGGAAAAAACTCACAAACACTAGGCATTGATGAGTATATGTAAAGTATGTAATTGTTATATTTATCCAAATAATTTAGTGCAGTTATTATCTTTGCATGATAAACTACAAAATAATTTGACTTTTATATTGGCATTTACGTGAGAAGAGTCTGAAATTTTCAGTAGTGCAAGTAATTTTTCTTTAACCTCAAAATTCTTTTGTTTCTATTTTTTATAGTTTGGCTATAAAGTTCTATGTGATTCTGGAATTTCAAGATAGTCCATTGGATTTTTAATAGTTTGAAGTTTGACAAATTATGATATAAAAATGATATATATCTGTTCTGGTCCTGGGACTGTTTACCCTCAGATCAATTCCTCCTTTTTCCCCAGAATGGAAAATCACGGGGGGATTGCCCCAGCAGGATGTGTTTCCCTTGGGTCAGCTGCCTTCTCGCTGAGTTTATCCAATAAGAGGTGCCAATTGGCAACTGGAAGCCCTGGAAAGGAGAAGCTAGATTATTTCTCCCCTTTGGTCTCCTCTTCAAGCAGCTTCTGCAGCATTAGCTCTATCTCTTCCATTCATCCAGCTCCTGCTAGAAATGTATCCAATTCCTCCTAGAAAGGGTCATCTTGGCCACCGTCTCCTGGTAATCCAGGGCCTGGGCCCAAATAACATCACCCACTCTTTCCTGTGTCTCTCTAGCCTAGGGGTAGAAGTGACTTCACACTTTTGCAAATCTCCTCTATTTGGTCCTCTCCTCTATTTGGTCATTCAGCTCTTCCATCACAGGTATAATCAGTTCCTTGCATTAAATTTTATCTGTTTCAAATACTCAGAAGTTTCAGTGTCCTGGTTGAACCTTGGCCGATACATTATTTATACTACATTTTAAAGAATATTAATGTGTAATCCAAGATTATTTTTATAAATTGGAAGATTTCTGGTAGATCAGCACTCGGGAAGTCTGCCTTAGTTTAGTCTAGATTAGATAATACAAAGCCAAGTAAACAATTGGGTAATTCATCAAGATTCTTTTCCTTTATAACAGATCATTTATTTCTCCATTACTATAAAGCATTGGAACTATTTCTGTACTGGGAATTACAGTGCTAGTCGTGGTAATGGTGTGAGAGTTCAGTTGTTTGTGTGTGTCTGTGCCTGTGTGTGTGTAATCGTGTTCAGGGAACATTTGTTTAATCTGCTTTAATGCTATCACAGCTAACATTTGTGTATGTTTGTTCTCTTTATCTCAGCTCTGGTAAATCCATGAAAAACAGATGAAAGCCAAAACTTTCATTATTCCTAAATCCCTGATTATGACATGTTTCTTCTAAAATGTGTCCCCAAAGAGTGAAAGAAGCATCTGTAACTACGCACAGGTTAAGCTGTAGGCCCCTCAGTAGCATTTTGTCCATATGGAGCTTAATTCTGTAAACTACCTATAACTAGGTATAAAATTCAGACAGAAAATAGCAATTTATCACAAGTATCCAGCTGGTTTCTTCTTCTAAGTGGTTATTTCCTAATCTGAAATCCAGCCCATTCACTGCCTACTTACATTTTTGAGCTATAAAATCAATAATAAATAGCAAGAGCATTCCCTTGAGAGATTAGCCGTGCATTCCAACTGAGAAGAACAAATGAAGGGCAGTACCATAGAACTATGTGCTTGGATTTTAATGTAGGAGACAAAATATGGAAAAATCGGAGAACTCCTTTCATCAAATTGATCAATAATGCAATGTAAGATTAAGCTTAAAATTCCTACCAAATCCACAGATGCTCTTTAAAAGCAAATTTTTAGAGAAATATGTTTCCAACTAGTATAATCATAGAAATGACTTTTGTATATTTACTGACCTTGATCTTCCTTTAATATTATTGAAACTGATTTTGTTCAAAATATATATTTTGAGCCCTCTTCAAACTGAAGTCCTGAAATCTACCTTATATTGTTGATATCTTCCCCTCTGAGAGAGTGCGTTATCCAACAGAACTGTGTAGAAATATTTCAACTCGAGATAATCAGCTCCTTATTTGGCTTAGTTATGTTTGTGTATGAGTATATGTGTGTATGAGTGTATGTGTGTAAACATACACACATACATACTCATCTATGTTTGGGACTGTATATGTGTGTATATACACACATATATACAAGTAATCATGTACACATATATTATATATAAACAAAAGTATGTACAAAATATACACATACATACATACCCACATGCATAAAATTTAGCATAAATTATTCAATGGTAGAGTATTATCTTTCTCTCATATTTTTCTATCCATGCTTTATTCTTTTCCCATAAGTATATTGCTAGGAAAATGAACTAATCCATTATTAGAGAAATGATCTCTATGATTCTATTCTTTATAATAGTATATATAATAAAATATAATAAAACTCTTTTGCTCTCAAGGGCTTTCAAACTAGTTAGTAAACATAGGAAACACTCAACAATATTTTTGATTGAATTAGTTAATTTATCCTGTAGGCAATAGGGAGCATTGGTGGGTTTTAGTGTAGAAGCATGGCATGATGACAGCATTGCTTCACAACAGTTTTTCTGACAGTATTATTCAGTATGGGCAAAACTGTAAGTTGAGGGATTTCTAAGCATGAGATTACGGCAGAAGAATTTAAAAAGTGGATGAATAAAGGAGACATTTAGAGATCATATCAGGAAGTTACATGTTCCGAGTTTCTAGAAATAGAATAATTTATTAAACACTATTCAAAAAACATGTATTGGACACCTACTAGGTGACATGTAAACAAAGGGGAACAGAGTTACAGAACAACGTGAAACGGTATAGGAGCATAAGACGGGGAGTGATTAATTATGAAATTAAGAGTCATAGGTAAGTCATAAGGAACAGCTGTTTTTAATAGACTTCACCTTGAATGAATACTGAAGTTATTCAAAGGTTGCATATTGCATAGTAGGAAACATCTGCTTTTAGAGAATACAGTTTTCTAGTAACAAAATCATTGCAATGAAATGAAAATACTCTAAAGCAATGCTATTTGTGTATTTAGACATATGCATGTGTGTGATTATTTCCAGATACTGTGAAATACTGTTTGTTAGCCATTTCTAAATTTCTTGAGCAGAATTTGCTTTATTTTCAATCTCTGCAACAGAACCCATAAAAACCCTAATATATTTATAAATATATTTTACATATATATTAATATTTATATAATATATAAATATGTATAAACTTGCATAAATTATATAAAATTGCTTTATTTTAATATTTGAATAATATTAGTAGATCTTAAAATTCTATAGATTCACAATTTTGAGCTGTGGTGCTTTGGAACGTGTACTTTATATCAACACTGTTCTCGTATATGGAAATATGGATGCATTATATAATGTGTAGTGTATACAATGAAATAACTTTTCAATATTGCTTATTAGGTCTGTTAATACCCAGAAAAGGATATGTCACTAGAAGGGTAACTATGTGAATTTATTTAGGGAGTTCATTCAATTTATAATTTCATGCAAGGAACAGAATGAATTTAAGTGAAAAGGTAAACAAAATATGGTCAAAATTCTTTGAATTCATTCATAACTTCTCTTCACTTAGAAAGTCCATAATGCTTCATATTTGTTTCTAGATTGCTAACTTTCTTGGAAAATAAACTCCAACAGTAAAAGTATCACCAGAATAGCACTGTAAAAAACCATGCTTCAAATGTCACAACGTGGCATGCTTCATTCAAACATAGTTGCCAGATATGATTAAAACATTTATGCTTTCAGGAAATGGAAGTAGCCAAACCTTTTCTTTTGTAGACGTGTGCCCGTTGTTCTTGTGTAGAAATAGAGAGGATGCCTAATGAAGTGCTTTGTGTGTATTCTCAAGTAATAGCGATCCCTAGCTCTAGTTCTGAATTTCTAGACTGAGTTATGAGTGTCACATGGTGATCTTTAGATGCTTCTGGTTACTTAATAAGGAATTTTACTTATAAACTTCAGCTTGCTGTTGAGAGAACTTAGAATTCCCAGTAAGTTTCTCCATTCTCACTCTATAATCGAAGGCTGTTAACCAAGTCAACAGAAATGTGTGGAGAACAATACAATCTGGCCTAGAAGTTTTTATGACTTATTTTTTAGAAGTTTCCTCCCTGTTTCATTGTTTAAATGAATAATTAAAGAAAACAAAGGTGCTGAAATATTTGAAGGGTCGACAAGGGAGCAACTGGAGTGTGACTATGATGGAGGCAATCCTGCCGTGTTGGATGTTGTGACCACATTTGCTCTTTTAAGATGATGTTATATTCCTTTAAATTTTGTTCAAAGTGCTTGAACACTGGCCATTTTGGCCTTATACAATCTGAAGAAAGTAGTTTTCTATCAATGAATATAACATGAAGATTGACGGAGGGGGCCCACAATTATTCAATAAATAAGATAAGGCCACAAAACTAATTTCTTTATTTTTATTTATCAGAATATTTCTGAAAGTACAATATAAAGCTGTTACAGGAATTTTTCACATAAAAAGTAAGCCTCTTTATTGCAACTTTTGGAAAAGCCCTTTTCTTAAAGTGTCCCACAAGAGATTGCATGGACAAAATAAGAAATAACACACAAAGTATAAAATTTGAGTGTATAAAATTTGAGTGGAAAGTCAGTAAGGCCAGCTGGAGCAGAATAATCTCTCCTCAAATACGCGAATTCTCTTTCAGGAAAGATTCTTATTTTTGCACCTTAATGATGCTTTATTTTGAGAGTATCTGAAAAAGTTTTACTTCCATTACTAAAATAACACAGTAGTTTCAAACACGGATCCCAAACTTCAAGGTCGCCTAAAAGTTAATAGTAGCAAATGAGAGATAGGAGCAAGAACATGAACTTTTTTTTCTTATATAAGCTAATGAATCTTATACCTAGATTCCTTCACGATCAAGGTTTTGAAAGATAAAATTTGAAAGTTGAATTGTTGTGTTCTTCAATCAAACACTTATTTACCACACAATAAGAATTTCTTATTTGTTAAGT
This sequence comes from Equus caballus, assembly GCF_041296265.1. NCBI lineage: Eukaryota > Metazoa > Chordata > Mammalia > Perissodactyla > Equidae > Equus > Equus caballus. The sequence continues at coordinate 48,095,145 of NC_091704.1, forward strand.
ATAGTGACTATTTAGTAAATGGCAGGCACAGCGCTACTTGCCAGGAATTCAAAACATTAGGAGATGATCTCCAGACATTGTTTGAAGGGTATAATAAAAGTTCAAAATCCTATTTGATTAAACATTCTCACATTAGGTAAAATAGATTTTCAATGCTAGTAAGCTTTAAAGAGTGAAGACAGAGGAAAACACATATTTTACTACAAAGGGCTAAAAATAATTTAGCTGAGCTAAGTCATATGAACTTATTACAGCAAACCTATCACAAACTCTACATTCTTGGTGAAGATGAATTTCCAAGCCCTGATTGTTTGATTTTTCCAAGCTTTATCATTTTATGCTAAATTGTTATCTCAGTGACGGCATTAAGGGAATGCCCGTGTGTGCTTCTAAAACAGGCTGCAGCTGCTTCTCAAGCTAACATCTTGGCTTCGTTTCCACATTTTCTATTTGAACATGAAACATTATTAGAGTCCCAAATGCTGGCTATTAATCCCCTTGCCTAAAATATGTAGTAATTCTAAAATTCTGAATGTCTTGCTTTTAAATTCTTTCACTCACTTCATTTGAGAATTGTTCCTTTCACGTAACTTAACCAATCGTTTTACAAATACTTCTTGGAAAAGCCAAGTCTGTTCCTACTTATTTACTTCGATACTATAGCACTTGATATAGAGTATTTCCATTTCCAAATGTTGGACGTATAGGAGAAGGAAAAACCATGTTTTTAAAGTGGTTGAGTATATACGTATTTGTGTGATTGTTTTTAACTTTTGTAGGGACTTTCTATAAACCAGATCTTTCCATTTGCATGAAAGGTGCCATCAAGCAGCATAAGATAGGTTGGAAAAGGGTGCTGGAAAGTAGTTTACTGCTCTGAGGTCTGAGGAAGCTCAGACAAGTTTTGCTTATAATCTTAAAAGCCTTCATTAATGTTTTAAGGTGGATACTAGAACTGATTATTATAAAGGCCATGCATATGATTCAAAACCAGTTATTAGATCAATATTTTAAAAAAGCGATTGGTGTAAAATTAAGTAATTTTGCTACAATGAAATAAGTATACAATATTTTGTATTTATTCCTATATCAAAACATTCAGATACCAGGTTCTTAATCATATGAACTGTAATGGATAAAGAAAATGTGAATTCTCCAGGTCATTACAAAGCATACTTGAGGGTAAATGAAAACCAGTGAAGTTATCTGTAGCATGCAACTTTGCCTGTCTTATAAAAATGTGTCATAATAATGTTATATGTAGTCAATTATATCTCAATAAAAAAAGTCAGAAATTATTGAAAATAAGATAGATTTTTTAAATCCTATCAATTCTGTAGTGAAGCATATTTTGTATTTGAAAATCTTATAGAAAGTGCAAAGAAAATTATTTGGCATATTTATTCTGGGAATTCAACATTAAACTGATATTCAAAAATCAATCAATGTAATTTGCCATGTTAACAGAATAAAGGAGAAAAATATCATATTATCACTGTAATACATACAGAAAAAAATTGGATAAAACCTATCATCATTTCAAGATAAAAATTCTTAGCAATTTAGAAATAGAAGGAAACTTCCTCAATTCAACAAAAGCCTACAGCAAACATCCTATTTCATGATCAAATATTGAAAACTGCCCCTTAAGACAAATGAGATGAAAATACCACCATCACAACTTCTACTTCTCATTGTTGTGGAGATCTTAGCCACTGCAAAGGGGATAAATAAATAAATAGGAAAAACATTGGAAAAGAAGGAAAAAATTGCAATTATTTGCATATAATATAATTAAAAAACTAGTAAGAAATGGTAAATTCAGCAATGTTTCTGGATATGAATAACAAATATTAAATTTATTTCTAAATATAAGCAAAATTTAGGAAATAAAAATTGTATAACGACAATTTTTGGATAGCTTTAAAATGCATCAATTGCCCAGAAATAAATCTAACAACATATATGCAAAGTCTCTATAAACAAAACTACTAGATGTGATAGAAATTAAAGACAATTAAATAACTGGAGAGACATCATATTCATCAACTGGAAGAGCACATATGTAATGATATCAAATATTCCTTAACTTGTCTATACATTTAATGGAATTCCAATAAAAATTTCATCTTTTTGGGTGGAAAATGACAAGATGAATCTAAATTATATATGGAAAAACAAAAGACCAAGAATAAAAATGAAAGAGCAATGTGGGGAATCTTATTTTGCCAAATAGCTATACTTAGAAAGTTCTGTAATTCGGTAATTATTCAGCAATTAATAGAGTGAGGATAGACAAATAAAGCAACACACAGCACCCAGTTATAGTCACTTGAATTATGATAAGGTTCCCTTCAGTGCCTTAGGGAAAAGATGTTCCTTTTAATAAATGGTTCTAGGTCAATTGGATATCCTTGTGGAAAGCAAATCTTGACCCCCCACCCCAAATGATTAAAAAAGAAATCGTGTCTCAGTGGACTGTAGACCTAAATATAAAGGTAAAACAGTGTGTTTTCTTTTTTTTTGGAGGAAGACTAGCCCTGAGCTAACTACTGCCAGTCCTCCTCTTTTTGCTGAGGAAGACTGGCCCTGAGCTAACATCCGTGCCCATCTTCCTCTACTTTATATGTGGGACGCCTACCACAGCATGGCATTTCCCAAGTGGTTCCATGTCCCCACCCGGGATCCAAACAGGCGAACCCTGGACTGCTGAGAAGTGGAGCGTGCGAACTTAACCGCTGCGCCACCAGGCCAGCCCCCAGTGTGTTTTCCAAAAGATAACAAAAGATAATGTCTCCATGACTTGGGCATAGACAAATATTTCTTGTTGGCTGCCAAAACCCTTGCTATAAAAGGAAAAGACTTCTCAAGTAGACTTTATTAAAATTGATCGCTTATGTTCATTAAAGTTCACCAGTAAGAAAGAGAAAAGACAGACCACAGAGTGGAAGACGATGTTGGCAATACATATATATGAAAAAGCATTCACATCAGGGGTATGCAAAGAGCTTCTTTAAATTATTAAGAAAACTACAGACAACTCAATTTAAGAATAATGGGCAAAAGTATTGAAGAGACACTTCACAAAAGAAGATATTCAAATGTCCGATATGCACATACAAAATTGCTCAACATCATTAGTCATCAGAGAAACTCCAATTACAACCCAAATGAGGTAATATTAAAAATGAAACAGAATGAATTAACTTAAAAATGAAAGTTAAAAATTTAAAAAGCTGAAAATGAAAATTCTTGATGAGGATATTGAGCAACTGGAACTCTTACATTCAGATGATGGTGATGGAAAATGGGCCAGCCACTTTAGAAAACTGTATGAAATATCCACTAGAGCTGAACATGCTCAAATTGTATGACCTGGTAATTCTACCACAGGCATATATCTAACAGAAATGAAAACCTGTGTGTACTGAATGACACGAACAGGAATTTTTACAACGACAGCCTAAAACTGGCACAAGCAAATAAATTGTGGGATATGCACATAAAGTGATGCCATATAGTAATGTCAATAGAGCATTCACAGAATCATGTATAAATTTCACAAACATAAAGTGGAGCAAAAGAAGAGTCAGGAAAGGTTAGACACAGTATGGACCTATTTCTATGCAGCTAAAAACCAGGTCATGCCAAGGGATGGCCATAGAAGGCAGCCTACTGGTTTCCTCTTGGGGAGTAACGTAATAACTTGAGCAGACAGGAAGGAGGTTTCTGTGATGCTGGAATTGTTCAATTTATTCATCAGAGTGATCATGACATGAATGTGCTCACTTTGTGATAATTCATCAAGCTATAGATGTATGCTTTGCTTGCCTTAGGATGTGTAGGATAGATTTCAATAAAAAATTTATTTTATTAAAAATGAAAAATATATCTTTGGTATTTCTGTAAAGAAGAAATCACTGAATGTTATTTCCTTAAAGTGTATAAAAGAAAGCATATATTTCAGACCAGAGAGTTGGTGCCCCTGGCTAAACATTGGATTCATGGGTAGGGTTATGTAAATTACTCAGGAGATAAATAGAATCATTACTTTGAACAATCTAAAGTGACTTCTCTTGTGCTACAAACAATTTTGCTTCTCATTCACAGATGCTGAAATAAAACTATAAATAGGTTAAGTAACTTTGTAATCACCACAATCAGAGGAATATGAAAAAGGAGACAGAATTATGAAAATTCTACAAGCATTCTCTGTTCAGTCAGAAACTCTGTTGGCAGATTCTTTCCTCATTTTAATTGACATTACACTATTTTTTGAAAGATCTGATTTTAAAGGGAACAATGGCTACTAGATAATTCTCCACAATACGAGAGCATTGTTCCATAGATCAACCTGCAGGTATTTTGTAGTTCATAAATTGATGATGCTTTTTGAACTGCTCTTGGTTTTGAACTTCAGAAATGGCTGTGTGATATCACATTATAGGGAGCACTGCAGAAAGGCCCCTTCTCCTTCAACATGCCATTGTGCTGGGTGTTCTGTGGTTGTTTTGTGCTGTGCACTTTATGTGGTTTTAATTATCATTGTTCACGATGACGATGTTTTAATTGTTGGTATAGCACCCTGAGCATCTTGGTGGAAGCTTCATAATAATTAAAAATATTATAATAGTTCCTGGAAAGTAAAGAAATAGCCGGTGCTCCTTAGAGCATCATTCTTGTGGGAACTAATTGTACTAAGAATCAACATACTTCCTGTGGGGCAGTAGGAGGTTAGATTAAAAAGCACATCTTTTTGAAACCCCCAACCCAACTTTTGCTGCTCCCACAGCCTTTGTGACTAACAAGGTTTACTTTATTGTTTTTTTTTTTTTTGATTTGATCACTCACAGTGTCAGCTCTGTTCTCCCCACCGTCTCAATAGCATTATCTCAGTCTGGGAAATGCATGAAACATACTCTACACATGCACATTGTCAGTGGTTACATTTCTTTTTGATGGGCCTTTTAGCTTTATGCAACGTCTGTTACTATTTATTACTATGAAAGTAATTAAATCTATTTATTAACATTTAATGGAGGAAAAAGATTCACAAAACTTTGAGCATATCTGTGCATTGTGGTTTGTTCATTATCTCTTGTCACTATTCATAACAGTTTTCTTTGCTATGAAAGTGATTGTAATTGAGATCTTTTTGCGTGTGAGGTAGATTCACCCTAAACCAATCTTCCTCTTTTTTTTTTTTTTTTTTTGGCTGAGGAAGATTCGCCCTGAGCTAACATCTGTGCCAATCTTTCTCTACATTGTACGGGGGATACCTCCATAGCATGGCTGATAAGTGGAGTAGGTCTGCACCTGGGATCCGAATCTGGGCTGTCAAAGCCTGCAACTTTAAAAACTCAGCCTTGTGGCCGGCCCCTAATTGAAATTTTCTTTCTTTAAAAGGTAACAGTTCATTAGTGCTTTCTTCATGTTTTGTTTGTTTGTTTTTTGTGGACAAGAAAAATAGCAGTTGTCCTGGGGGAAAGTATGAGAAGGATTATCTTCTTTCGAATACCTTTCTGTGTTTTCTACTAAAGTGCAGGCATTATTAAATGATTTCAAAAACTTAATTTAACCCTAAAGCTCAAATAATTCTTATGTTCCTTCTGTTATTAAATTAATGACCATGCATTGGGTAGCATCATATACAGATCAAGACTCTTATTCTTAAGATTGAATTTTGTAGCGTCTGTAATAAAGGCAAGCCCTATCTAATACTTATTATTGACTTTATTTCTTATAGGAATTAGAATACAAACTATTCCAACTGATCAATTTTCATAGACTTCTTGACGATGAGAGAATGAAAGAGAATTTCATGCTTTTTAGATATTTTATACTATAAATAATCACATCAATGTCAACTTGAGAATCCTACGAATCAGCTAGGAAATGTTCTGTTACTAGTCTTTGCATGTCTGACAGCTAAGAATGACTCAATTCTATTGATGATTACTTTGAAAACAAAAAAGTTACCACAAAATGAAATTTGCATATCTGAGAATAGGAAAATGATCAAAAACTTTTTTACAGAAAGCATTAGCAGTTAATACTATAGTGCTGGAATTGTGCCCTGACTTTGTTTGAAGGATTCAAGATGAGGGGCTGCAGTTCCAAGATGTGTTTTGCAGAGAAAATTTAGTGTATAATATTTTAAATTTTATATTAAATAAATCATTTGAAAATATGGTTTTTTTTAGAGAATAACTTCTAAGGAGAATAAAATATACAGAAATTAATCTCAACTATAATTCTAGCAGGTAAAAATGTACAAAATGCAGACATTTCATTGATTTCCTTCTGAAGTGAGCAGAGCCATTAACTGTTCACTGGAAAGATTTACGCTACTACATTATGACAAGGAGGTAAAACACAATGGTGAGAAGACTGGAAGCTTCTAGAAGAGATACTAGGAAGCAAATATTCTTCTTTATTTTCCCGATTGAGATCAACATTTTGCAAACTATGAATTCACTTTTCATTTCTGGATATGGAGAAGGGCAAAATTCTGGAGAACACACTGAATATCCTACTTTGTCCATTATTGTATATACTCAGAGTTTTAGTTTAATGACACATTTTAGCTGCATCCAATATTGTTTTAACGGTACCCCAGGAATCCTTGAGCTGTAGAAATGACCGTTCCCTCTCTCCAAGTAGAATTCACCACTCCCTTTTTCTTCTGCTGTATCCCTTTTACAGTATGTATCTTATTTTGTACACATTGGTTTATGTGTTTATCTCTGTCCACCAGATTGTTTTGTAAATAAGTCATGTCTCCATAGACCAGGTCATTCACAGAGCCTCACCACAAGTGTGTGTTCAATAAATGATTTGTAAATGATTACATGGATGAATAAATGTTTTAGTAAACTATACCTCATTGACCCAGAGATGTGTACATAACACCTTAGTGTCAATTTGGGAAGCTATTTTAGAAGACTATCCAAGAACTCAGTATAATCAATTACTTCTGGGTAGTTGGAATACAACTCAGAAAGCAGCCATGTCTGAGTAATAATAGTGTCTGAGAGCATTTGTACAACACCAATCACAAATTAATGAACCACCATACATTTTGGATTTGACAGTATCAAATTAGGAGTAACTGTGCTTAAAGCCTCAGAGGTTTTAATAAATGCAGATTCTATATGAGGTCTGCAAAATTGAATAATGACTGTCAGACATAAAAACACTTCTATGAAAATATTTATTAGCAAAAATATAAGGAAGTGTCCAATGTGTCATAGATTGGTGTTGATCATAATAAATATACAGTGATGCAAAAAAACCAAGACCCTTACATGAGAAGAGCAACTTGCTAGCACCAAGATAGAGGCATCTCCTACAGCTGAGAGTTTTACCAATTCTGCAGGACTAAGGCACTAGCTTTAATGTAAGAACTTCATTATACACATGATTTCCACTACAGATTCAACTAATTATATTTTTGTTTCGGAACTTTGGTATATGACATGGGGAGGGTTTCTTATGACATTGAAGATGCAATTTTAATATTTCTCTTTTCTGTACTAAGCCAATTATTTCTTTCAAAATCTTACATGACAGTTAAAGGAACAATTCCTTAGTGTAGTGATTAGTAGGCGAGGGGTTAGAAACAAGCACGTTGCTCTGGAAGCAGAGTTGGAGCATGTCACAGCGGGTACAGGATCAAGGCTGCTGTGGACCAACACTTTATGGGTGTTTTGGGTACAGGGTGGTAGGATTGGGGCTGACCGTTCAGACATTTTGGGCATCTGCCTCTGCCTTACAGTATTGCTCTTTCAGCAGAAGCTGCCAGAGCAGCCAAATACTTTCCAAGTTTGCATCTGATCCCGGATAGGACTCTGCCTCTTGTTCCTTTATGTTTTTTCTCTCCATACCCTGTGATCATGAGCTAGGTAAACGCTCTCTTTAGCTTCTGCGACCTCAACTCTTTACTGCCCTGTACCGAAAATGAATGTCAGGATTGAACCCAGCCCCCTAACTCTCTGTCGCATCCTTTACATTCTCTCACAGTTTTCTTATAACACATTATGCAACATACGTATACAGAATGTTGAGAACTGTGGTAAAGAGGAGAAATTACACAGAGCAAACAGATGAAACCCAGAGCACTTCCAATTCCCTGCACGCATGTATTTCTTTCCATTCTCCCTTTAGATCCTTTCCCTACATTTCATTTCACTTTTGTACTTTGGCAAGCACACAAATTCAGCTGCAGATATTTTTTCCTTTGACCTTAACAAGAATGAATCCCAAATTCCTATTCAAATGAAAGTAGCATTTCCAAATATAGGGATTGGAGCCCAGTTATGAACACACAAAGGTATAATGAAATGAACAAAGTAAGAATAAAAAGTAGGGAGACAGAAAAACAGGACAGAAAAACAAAACTTACAGAATTAATGAAAGCAAATGAGAAAACGTGTGGTAAAGTAATAATTAAGTGATGTTAGTATGTTCATGATAAGTTAGGTGGCATTCATTTCTTCTCATCTCTGTTATGGCTGCACAGGTTTGGTTTACTTTAGTCATTGTGGAAGCTGATTAAGAGTTCTGAAACCCCATCCGTCATTAAACTATCTCAATGTATTATTAAAACAGCAAAATTACTTTTCCTCCAGGCAAACAGAATAAAACAAACTGCTACAACTTCATGCTGTGTCTATACAACACAGAATGAAATGGAAATTTCTCACTCTCCACTTATTTTGATCAATGTGCATAACTAAATGAGAAAGCTGGAACCACGGTTTTCTTTTGGGGCCTGCAGGAGCCTACCCAGTTGTCATCTTGATTAGATCACAACACTAAGTGTCAGATTTTCTTTGGTTGATTTTGATTTGGCCAAATTATATATTTCAGAGAGATTTCAGCCTTTAAAAATCAGTTATCTTTTCTTGATTTTTTTCATCACGGTGCCCCATGAAATAACATGACAAAGGAAAATAGGGTATGTCTGGATGCAGGGAATATAAAGAATGAATAAAATTAAGATATTTTTAGATTGATAGCGCAAAAGATGGGGAAGAATTAGCAAGAGTGCTTTGGGAGTCTATTTTCTGCACGTCCATTATTTGCTCATTTATAAAACATGAACAGTATTAGGTACCTTCCAGGTAATTCTACAGATACATATAGAAACTATGGTTCTTTCTTTCAGGAAGCTTAAAATCCAAAGAGAGAGGGACAGAAAAATATGTGATCGCTTACAACATAATGGGAAGAAATAAAGTATTAGTCATAAGACATTGTAGGATGAAATGGGAGTAGACTTGGGATTCAGAGAAGGTTTCCCACTGAAGTTAATAATGACAATGATCATGGATACTCACTATGTACTAGGCACTGGATTACGCTCTTTGCAAGCATTACCTCATTTAACCTCCAATGAAATTTTGAGAGAGGTGCTGTAAGTATTCTCATTTCACATTTGAGTAAATCGGTTTAGAGAGAACTTTTCCCCAAAACCCCTAAGCAGAAAAACAGATGCGAATCTAAGTCTGTCTGATTCTACAGCTGGGAGGTCTTAACCTCTAGGTTCTAGGTTAAGCTAAATACTGAAGGATGACCTATAATTAATATTCCACCAGGAACTGCAATTCTAAGTGTACACTCTATGGGACGCCCATTTGTGGACATAAACAGGTTGAGACAAGGAAATCTGATGCAGCCATGTTTATTAAAAAAAAAAGAGAGACTTGTAATAATGAATAGTCCACTAACGAGGACACATTTTCTTAAAATCCTAAGCATTTACAAAGGATATTGTGAAATATTATAGCGAAGAATCAGATCACCTGGATTCAAATTACCCCTCTGCTGTTCCCCTACAGTGTGACCTTGGGGAAGTAACTAAACGTTTCCCTGACTTCATTTTTTCATCTGTGTTTATTGAATGTTTATGATAATAAGGGTATCTAACTCCTTTGTGAGAATTAAAGGCAATGATACAAATAAAACACCAAGGTGCCACGCGTATAATAAGTGTTCAATAACTATCAGCTAATATCATAGAATGGACCTCCTGCATAGTTAAAGGAAACAGTTATATGTACCAAAGATAGAAAGTTCCAAAAGACATATTTCTGAGCACAGGCAAGCAAATTGCAGACAATTGACACAACCCGATAATATTTATAAACTATATATTTTCATAGATACATATCATGTATATAAGCACGTTTACAAAATGACACCTGACAAAACTCTTTCTTCCTCTCTGTCTCTCACAAACAGCACTTCAAAGCGTCAATACAGCTATCGTAGCCATCTAGGTCTTTACAAATTGTATTTATGCCTCTTTGTCAGGGAAAAAAACGACAGGTTAGGGAGGAGGGGGGAGTATCTGTGAAAGTTGCACATTTCATTTGCTTTGACACAAACACATACATATATGAATATGTGTATGCCTTTCTAAAATTGGAGAAAGACCAAGTTCTGTTGTTCCATTGAGAACACAAATACATTCTGGAAAGATTTCAAATGCACTCCTGCCAAATATGGCTTTCATCCTATTTTCAAACAAATATTGATGTCTTTTGCTAGTAAGATACTTTAAAAGAGTAACGGAGTTATGAATGTTTTCCTATCACTAAAATTATGTACCTCTTTGGGAGATATTTAGATTTCCTTAATTTCCCTGGGATTTTTTAGCATTCATAATTATGATGGGTATTTTTGAGTAATGGGACCACTTCTTTAAATCACTTCATCTATGAGGGTATAATTGCTGCCAACATTTGCTCTTTGCCCAGATGAACCTTCTATATTTCCCTTGTTTGGCATTAGAGCTGGGCCATGTTCTGATTGCTCCTACAGGAGGATGTGGCCAGCCTAGTGTCAGTGATTCTGGTGCATTCTTTCTCAAGCCATACCTGTCATTTTACTCACACCACTAGAGGAGTCTCCGCAAGATTTGTGAAAAGCATAGATTCTCTAGAAGTGTGGGAAATCACCAAGTTCCTAGAATGTCATGACAATGTAAGATTTCTGGGAAGAAAAAACCTCTGATATCATCCAATCTTTTAGAGATTCAAGCAAGCGAACGTCTGTGTCTCGAGGCTAGGTCCATCACTTTTTTGGCAAGGAATAAAGCGTTCTCTTTTCAATTACCTTCAATCTACTTTTCAGTTTTTAAAAATTATTTGTGTTGGCAGAGAATGTACACATGCATATGTATACATATATGTATAAATAAACGTGTGTCATATTTTTCGTCTATCTAATCTGTCTATTAAAAGTGCAAGCATGGCATTTTTTTAAGGCCAGAAATGCATTCCTTTTAATTTCAAAAGTTGACAATTTGTCTTTAAAGGGGAGTAACTCTTTTTTTCAAAAGTACTTTCCAACCAGAAAGTATACAGCATGTCTACCATGTTTAGGACATTGCGTTAATTATTTGAGAGTTATTAACTATTTGAAGACTTAGGTAATAAAAGGAGAAAATATTCCACTTAAATATTTTCAATATAATTCATAAAATAAGGGTGCACCAATTTTGCAGTTTATAAAGCTCTTTCACATACATTTTGTATTTTTATCTTTATACAAAAATTAATAAAATTGGTCAATTGCTTTTTATTTTATTAGAGAAAACCGATTATCTTTTTCAAAGATAATCAAACTTTTAAAATTACATGTCGTTTTTTCCCTAAGACTCTGATATTTCTGATGAATGAAGAAAAGCTTTAAAATTACATCACTGCTTTTCTTCCAATGATAAGTTATTTTGAGCAGAAGCCTTTTAGTTTTACATAAATCTGTAAGGAGCACTGGCTTTAAGACAAGAAGGTTTAACTTATTTTTTTATCACCTGCTGTAGACTTTGCAAATTATTATCTTCCGTGTTCCAATTAAAAATAATTTTTTCCAATCATAGATTTTTGCATTATCTTTTTGGAATCTATTTAAAAATAACATATTTTTTCTGACTTTTTATGTTTAACATAGAAATCTTAACTTTTTTTCAAAAATTTAGAAATTAAAGAATGATATAATTCAAGAGAAAATGCAGAATTCTTCATCCAGATTTGAAAAATGTTAACATTTTTGTTTATATATTTCCAGATTTGTATACAGATACAGTTTTCAAAGACAGATGCTATGCAGTAGTGTTTTATAATCTATTGTTTTGAATAATAATATATTATAAGTACTTTCTGGGTCATTAGATGCATGTTAAAATGTGACTTTAAAATCGCGTGGTGTTTTCTGGTATGCCTGTATTAAAATCATTTTATTAACTCCCTATTCTTTTTCATTTAGGTTATCTACTAATTTTGCTTATGTAGTAGGCTTTCAAACAATCTTTGTTCAACACAAAAATAAATTTGCACTGTTTTTGTATGTGAATTAACTGTTCGTGTTTTTCTGCACTTTCTTTTGGGATATTTCCTGGGCATATCTTCATGGGATATTGATTTATAAAAATTAACTTTATATTGAGTTTATTAGCACTATATCTGCTCCATCTGTTACCAATATTTTTGTAAGTTCTTATTTTATCATTAAATTTAATTTATCTTTTTTAAGTCATAAGTTTAAAAATTAAAAATTAATATTAAAATATATTCTTTTTTTTTTTTTTGAGGAAAATTAACCCTGAGCTAACATCTACCACCAATCCTCCTCTTTTTGCTGAGGAAAACTGGCCCTGAGCTAATATCCGTGCCAACTTCCTCTACTTTATATGTGGGATGCCTGCCACAGCATGGCTTGATGAGCGGTGCGTAGGTCTGCACCCAGGATCCAAACTGGTGAACCCCAGGCCACCGAAGTGGATCATGCAAACTTAACTGCCACGCCACCAGGCCAGCCCCTAATATATATTGTTACTTTTCTTTCTAATGTTTTAAATTTTTTTAATGTTTAGAAATACCTTTCCCATACTAATATAAAACTTAATTATGTCTTTTTCCACTACTGCTAGAGTTGGACTCCTTCTATTTGGCATTTGTTTGGTATAAATTTTGAAGTAGGTGTTGGTGAAGGAGAAAGGAGAAGTGAATTTCTCACGAAAGTCACAAGCTTTTTGTGTAAAGCATTAAGGTGTAGGTAGAATTGATGAGGAAGAAATGCAGTAAGTGTGATAGCTGGGATCCTCAGGAACTTGAAGAAATGAGACTGATGATCTGGGTGGATAAATAAATATTGGAGAATATGAGGAACTTGTCACCTGAGAAAGACGAAATTACCTTTGTTAGAGAAAAAGCACTTTTAAATTGGAATGATCACATCACGTGATATATTCTCAGTGAAGGAGAGGTGAAAAAAATCTTCTGAAAGCCAAGATTTGAGTCTGAGGAAGACTGAAAGTTGCACTAGACAAGCCAGGTTGAGAAGTTCAAAGGTGAGTACTTCCACAGTGCTAGAGAAATTCTATAACAGTGAAAGAAATATGACAGGAAGCAGGAACATATGTGTTATGTTCACACATAAACACACACACACGCAAAGAAAGTATGACAGTAATCCTCAAAATTATTTAATGTTGTTGTTTTTATAGTCTCAATGAGGACTTGATGAAAGTTAAGAATCCTCTCCTCAGATGAATGCGTGTTCATACTATTTTTCAAACAATTTTAGCTAGTGATAATTCTCCCATACCAAGTTAAGGACCTTTACTCAAGGGTCATATAAGACTTCCTCCCTAAATCACTTCCCAATCTGGAGTGGCCATATATCTAGAGAGAAAGAATGGAATCTTCAGAAACACAGTAATGTCACCATTGCAGCGTGCAAGTTTTGAATATGAAAAATAATGTGAGAATAAATGGAAAGGCATAGGCATGTGTTCATTTTCTTTGGTTATTACTTTGTTCTTTCCTTCTTCTGCTTAGGCTGCCCTTTGGGTGGGCACCCTTTCTCTTCTTTCATATCTCAACTTCTGACAGATGTGCCTGTGTTCCTTAATTGGTAATTGCTTTCACTCTTGAAGGCTAAGCAATAATTAGGTAGGACCCTATAAAAACGAGAGATGGAATAGTTTTCTCAGGGTGGCTTCTCTTAAATATCTTAAGCTAAAAGTCCAAAAATGGGTTGTTCAGTTTCATACATGATCCATCCCAGTTCTTATGACAAGAGCCTAAGCAGGCATACTGCAACCAATAAAGGGAATACATTTGACTCATAATACTCACTTCAAATCTAGCAAAGATTGCACTGAGAATTATTAAAGAACCTGACTCATGATGGGAATTTCGTTTGTGATAAATCTCTTCTCTTCATAAATGGTTCAAAGGAAATTAATTCGTACTATTTACTGAAAATGTCTCTTGTCTAAGGCTGTGTCTATCCAACTGAAAAAGAGCAGACTACATTATTTTCTGCTATGCTAATGCCAATATTAATGTCAGTGTGGATTCCTTCATGGTCGATTTGATCATTTCTGTGGAGATGGGTCATTCTTATAAAATAATAAAAGGCAAGTGGAATCAATTGTCCTGTATTGACGAAGTTTACTGTCTTCTCTGAAATCATTTGAAAAGACTGACATGTGAATTTCACTCAAGAGAAGATTGATTTTGGTTACAAAAGTCCTAATGCTCTTTGAGTCATCCTCCAGAAACATTAATATCATTAAAAGCATATTTAATGTATAATGTGAATAGGGTATTACATATATTAGAGGAATTCAGGTGAAAATGGGAAGACAAAATAGTAAAAGTAACAAAAAAGAAAACAAAAATGAAATGATAACCTGAAATAAGTTATAACTAAAACAATTTTGAGTATTTAGACATTCTTTCATCTTTAGACACTTGGTGCTGAATCACATGAACATTGCACTTAGATAGAAATCAAAACGGCCTGATGAGATTTTATTAAAGGTGGAGATGCAGGTGAAATCACCTACCTCAAGCCTCTATGCACAGATGAATATGACAATAGGAAAAAAAAAGCTGGTACAGAAAAACTGAAAGACTGAAGTTTGCTGTGCATCTACAGAAATGATGTCTACATTGATGTAATACTATACGAAGAGCAATTAATTTTTACCAAAACAACTTAGTGTTTTAATTACACATAATTTTTAACTGAGAACATATATTCTTTTTTTTTTTTAAGATTGTCACCTGAGCTAACATCTGTTGTCAACTGGTTTTTTTTCTTCTTCTTCATTTTCTTTTCCCCAAAGACCCCTAGTACATGCTCCTATGTTCTAGTTGTGGGTCCTTCTAGTTGTGCTATGTGGGACACCACCTCAGCATGGCTTGATGAGCAGTGCTAGGTCTGCGCCCAGGATCTGAACTGGTGAAAACCCGGGCCTCAGAAGCGGAGTGTGTGAACTTAAACACTTGGCCACGGGGCTGGCCCTGAGAACATATATTCTCAAAAGAATCAGTTGTAATCCCTCCCCACTGACACACACACACACACAGACTGATGCATCTGGGATTCCCACCAAAACAATTTGGAGATAATTTAATCATAAAGTGATTTATAGAATCTCTTTGAAATTCTTGAGGACTTTGAAGAGCTAATAAAAATAAAATTATAGAACAAAAGAATATAGGGATTGCAGCAATGACACAAATGTAGCAAACTAAAGCAAAGAGCTATTAAATTGATGAGATATAGTCCACGAAATTCTCTACATTCTTTTGTTTACTAAGTTTTAAGGAAACAACACTTTAACTCAGCAGCTTAATCAACAACTAAAGGAAGCATATTTTTGTCCCATGAGCCAGAAACATGTGCATGAGGGACTGAAGGATGCTAAGGCAGGCCTAATATTGGGAGGTGGAGGACTCCCCTCATGGACAGCTTTAGCCTGAGGATTCACCAACAGCCTTGCCAAACTTTCTTAAAACTGCCATGCTGTCTACAACTCTTGCACCCAACTTTCCTTTCCCCATCGTGATCTGTCAGCTTTCCCAGCCTGTTCCAGTTCCTTCTCCAGTTTTCTTCACAATATTTCCCCTAATAAACCTTTGCACATCTATTTCTGTCTCAATGTCATCTGCTTCTCAGAGTACCCAAATAACCCAAGTGGTATCAGGAGTTATCCAACAAAACAAGCAATGAGACAGGGATTTAGGACTGGCTTACTCATTGCCTGGTGGGTGAAGAGAACATTGTCCTGTTTGGTAGGTGGCACAATGACACTCTCTTGTACAAAGCAGTGTTAATTGCTAAGGATTTCCTGGTGACAGGAAGATGTCTGGGAGGAGAAGAATGCTGTGGTAGGGGATAAAGATTCAGGCATTTGAAAGTTTCTGGTTAACAGTGCCTACAAAGACAATTTAAATTTAATTAATGGAATGTGGAAAAGTTGAAATAAAAAGGCCGTCCTAGGGACGCAGATGGATCACCTTACAATATTCCCCAGGAAACACCAGAACACATTTAGTTTCTTTCATTTTGAAATGTCACCATTATCAGTTGGCTTAGTGACATGATTGGAACAGAAGTAAGTACTCCCATGGGATGGACAATGATATTCATTTATAGATTTGCCTCAGGTCTACTTTAACTGTATGCTTACTCTTTTGCCTCTGTCATGATATAGTCAAAAGAGATCTGGATGACTTGGACATTCCGCAGAATCACACTGATCTGGTACACTGATGACATCATCCTGATTAGACAGGGAAAGCAAAAGGTGCCTAGTTTGCTAGAAACTTTGGAAGAACACATGCCCTGCAAAGAGTGGAAGATAAACCTTATGAAAACTCAGAAGCCTGCCACTTCACAATCTGACAGGCCTTCTGATGTTGGATGTATCACTGGAGAAAAAGATGCAGTATGGATCTTATGGCAAACACCAGTGGGAGATTTACTACTCAGGTCCTTGGGATTCAGGGGCAAGGCCATGCTACTTGAATCAGGAAAATGTACACCTTTGGGAAACAGTTCCTGTTGTGTTGCTGGACACTGGTAGAGACAGAATGCTTGAACATGGAGCACCAAGTAGCAATGTATCCAGAACTGTCCATTATGAACCAGATTCTGTTGGACTTGCCAAATCATAAATTTACACATGCCAAGGAGCAGTCCATACTGAGATAAAAATAGAATGTTTGTGATTAAGCTAGTGCAGGGCCAGAGAGCACTAGTAAACCACAGACCAGGGAGCCCAGACCTTTATGTTACTCACCATAATTGCACAGCGCCCTTTCTCTATCTCACATCTATTGCCATTTGACAAGTCCGATAATACCAGTTGAATGCCTAATCTTGCAACCAGAGAGACTACTGATGAGCCTCCAATGTGGTACTATTCCTCAAGGAGACCAACTAGCCACTTGTTGCCAAGTTGACTAAATTGGGCCCCTCCCATCATCAAAGGGGCAGTAGTTCTCACAGGATTGATACCTAGTGGAGGCATAGGTTTGCTTTTCCTGCCTGCATAGTCTCAGCTAACACTGCTATCTGTGGTTTTCCAGAATGCCTGATCCACAGGCAAGTCCTCTCATGCAGCATAACACCCAAACAGTGGGCACACTTCCCAATAGAAGAGGTGAGGTAAAGGACAGATGACCATGGGATCCACTGGTCGTATCACATACTGCACCATCTAGAGCCAGCCAGCCTCACAGAACTCTAGAATAGCCTCTAAAGATCCAGCTGAAGTGCAAGTCCAGAGGCAACACTCTGAAACTATGGAGAGCCATTCTCAGGTTGTAGTATGTGTATTAAGTCAGAGACCCCTATATGATACTTTGTCCCCAACTAGAAGAATATATGAATCTGGGAATCACGGAGTAGAAGCAAGAGCATCCTCACTATCAGTTGCAATGACTGGCTGGAGGATTTTGTTCCTCTGTATTCCATACTCTGGGACTTGCAGAGTTGGAGATCCTGATGAGTAAATGGGACATAATCTTGCCAGAGGACACAGAATAAAGTTCCATTGAAGTACATGTTCCAGTTTATTCCTGGGCACTTTGGATCTTTGTGCCCAGAGACCACCGAAGTACAAGAGAAGTCATCATACTGGCAGAGACAATTGACTCTGATAGCAAGGGGACATGGGGCTACTTTTCATACAATAAGGGTGAGGAGGAATATGTGTGAAGCCCAGGTGATTCAGGTGGGCTCCTCCTAGTACCCACTTGCCCCCTTGTAACTATAAATGGATATATACAGCAAATACCACCTGAGGAGTGTTTGATTACTAAGGATGCAGACCTCCCAGAAATGAAAGTTTGGGTTACACTGTAAGGTATGCCACCAACAACCTGCTGAGGTGATCATTGACTGGGAAGGGAATTCTGAATGGATAATGGAGGAGGGATACTTTGAATATCATTTGTGGTCTTCAGATCAACTGCATCAAAACTAGCTCTTCTGAGTTTCTTGTCAGGAAGAGAGGCCCATGGGAACATGAATAAGCTGCTTCCCAACCTGTGAGGAAAAGTAGATCTGTGTGATGCACGAGATGGCCAGTTTAATGGCTGCATTAAACTGGGTTTCTCAGAGTTCTAACTGAGGAGAGCATAATTGAGCCACGGCTTTAGCTGCTGAGCTCTGAAATCCATTACTACTATCATACTAAGGCTGCCCTTTCCAATCACTTTTCCCAGTCAATGCTGAGTGCAGCTGCAGGGTAGGTCATTCCTGGGAGATGGGGAACTCCTTTGATGGGCCATTTTGGCTCAATCCTTCCCATTGGCCATTGACCTTTCCAAACTTTCTTAGACATGCCCTCTTCCAACCAATCTTTACTCCCTTTCTCCCTTTCAACAGTCAGGTAAACATCTTTGTCTGAGGGCTCTCCAAGACCCTCCTGGGTCCCTCCCAATTTTCCCTCACAGGATTTCTCTCAATAAATCTCTTGCCCATATAATCTATCTTGGCGTCTGCTTCTAAGAGAATCTGTTGTACACAATGGTGTTGAATGAAAATATAAGTCAATTTGTGGAGATTAAGTAAACTGTATCCTAAATCTAGATTGCTTTATAACACTGATTAGGCTACAAGTATTTCTTGCTTCCTGTATATATCGATTGGCTTTCCTTCCTTCACTAATGATAACCTGTGCTCCTAATATACCCAGCAAACTTTCAGTTCTTTCTTGCTAATATAAGACAAGAAGGATCAGTCAACAAGAGAATGTGAATATGTACGATTTCCCCACACTTACTGAAAAAGCAACTCAAAACGCATGCCCTTCTGATAACAGAATCCTTCTGAGGCAGGATCTATATTAGAAAGTGAAGTAGAGGTATGGACGAGGCAAAAATAATGAAAGTCAAGACCTCCACTTGCTTCAACATTCTGGTATGTCCATTTTGTTTAGTCTTTTCACTGGCTTCAAATTCTAATAATTGAGGAAGCTCACAAAATGGTTTGCAGAAGGGGAATATTAGTGAAAGGATTATCATATAATTTACCCATAAGTCTTTGCAACAGGAAGCTCACATCTTATAACGCTGGCTAATTTCTTGAACAAATAGATGCCTGTGATTGGACTCATTTATAAATTCATGTTTACATTACTAATGTCATTATCAGCATAAATATTTTATAGCATCTATTACAGCAGCTTTCAGGTAATTGATCCCTCCAGAAATGTTTGTTGATTGGTAATGAAAAATATCATTGAGAAATGGGTTTGATTAGATGAAGGCCATAGAGATAAAACTGACTCACCAGTTGGGTGTGACAAAGAAATAAGTAGAGCAAGGTGTCATCGAATGGATCCTTCTGGTCCCATTAGTGGGAGAAGCACATCACTGTGTGAGTGGCTTTGCCTATCGTGATTATAGCTGACATCCAAATGGTCTAAATGAGCACCATGTTGTCACATGATGACAGTTTGGGGAAATGCAAACTCAATGTGTATGTTTCAGGATGCAATTCAATGAGAAGGCTCTACTGAATTCAATGTGATCACAGTTTCCAGCTAGGTAGGAGGCAAGTTTCTGGCCTTTGCAGGTTTTTGACACCCTGAGAAAGCAAAAGTTCTTCAGTTTTATCTCATTTACCACTCCTCCAATAAGTGTACCTCACAGTGGAGGTTAAAGGAAGGTAATTACTGGGAATTTCTGTTAAATATGGGAATAGATAAAGAATAAGAGGGCAATGATGAAATACACTAAAATTAGGGGGATAAGGATCCTTTTACGAATGTGTTCTGAAGAATCCAAACAGTCTTGTGACATTTTAGACAGGAAAAGTCGTTTTCATACTGGAGTAATGTAGGGTTGTGCAAACCTTCATATCAGCTGATAAAGAAAAATATTACTTTCATAGGTTCACACAAGAAGTTCAAGTATTTCATCTCAGCTTCGATTTTTAAGCCATTTTCCTGCAAACTGGTAACTTTCTGCCTACAGCAAACTGATGAAAATTCATGGGTGTTTTCATTCCCCCAGTTTAGGGAGGAATAGTAAAACTTTTGCCTTAGATCAAACTTTTGAATATTTGAGGGGAGAAAAAAAAATCACTTCTCAAATATGAATACCCAAAGCGAAATGTGGCCGTTTCTTACATTTTTAGATGCCTGGAAGTTTTCCACAAACTTCTATAACAGTCACTCTGCAGGCTTCTGCTATAAATGTTTCAGGAACTATCTAGGGAAATATTCTATTGAGAGGGAAGGCAGGATTATCTAGCAGATAGAGCGTGGAATTTGGACTTAGACGACCATCTGAGACCTGCACCTGCCTCTTTCATGGCCTTATGGTGCAGTGCTGTATAAATGATTCAGACTCTCTTTGCTTATATTTTTCCCTGTGGCAATAGAGGAAAATGGGCTAACCATTAGCCCCTTCTCAACAATCAGAGAATACCATAAAGGTAAATACGACATTGTCTGTAAAGTGCTATGACCTGTAATCCAGAAAAAAAGTGCAGAGCTGTGAGGCCACAGAGTTTGTATAGACAGTATAAAATCCAGGCAAGGAGACCTGTATAGCCTGCTCCCCTACTTCTGTATTTTGTCAGGGGTTCCAATGACACATAAGCAACAATAAGTATTGCCAGTTGTTAATTCCTTCGATACACATTTTTCCTTCAGCATCTGGAACATATTAACCTCCCTCTCACAAACTCAGTGAAGGGCGACAACTCATAACAGCCAATCAGCTTGCATCTATTGATTGTCGAATATGCACAATGCATTCCACTGAGTATTAGACCTCTCTGATGAGTCTATTAGAACTATACCGATTTATAAAGCATAGTTGCTGTTCTCAAAACACTTGTAATCATGATCTAGTTATAAAGGAGGGAAGTCTGAATTGCTAAAAATCGTATAAGATTGCCAAATGACAAACAGTTGATAAAGATAGTGATTCGAAGGAGTTCCAAAGAGGAAAGGTATAAGGATTTGGGGCTGACTACTTTTCACATGATTTCAGCTTGAATTTAGGACAAATGAACTCACAAAAACAGAAGGAAAAATGCAAACATAGAAGTATAAAAAATAAAATGATATCCTTGGCAGTTTATCATGCTAAAAAAGTGATTCGTTAATATCTCTGGCTGCCATGATTTATTTCACTATGAGAATGTCATTATGTTCTCATTGGATTTAAGCAATTTTGCTCTGTCTTACTGATTATTTCTCTTATATGCTAATTTGAGAGATTTCAGTGGCTTGTTTGAAACCTGCTTCAGTCAGTCAATACGGATGCGTCTTATGAAATAAATTCAGAGTGAAAGGAGGATCCAGTGCTAGAATTGGGTGAGGATCACAGTGCTCTTTCTCTGACAGTGATCAGTCACTTAAAGTCTCAAGGCATCTGTTGGTTCATTTATAAAATAAGAGGGTTGGGCTAGATTTCACAGGCCAGCTCTAACATTTTCCGGAAAAAATTGCTGCTTAAAAGTTCTGTATTTCCTTGTGCTGCTGGAAAACTCATCTTGCTTTTGTATTCTGAAAGGATTCACGATCATTTCCTGTCATTAACAATATCTCAATTTTATAGACCATGGATGCTGCAGGTAGAGGAGAAGCAGATGGTAAGACGGTACTCTCAAAAACACTCTCAAACTGTAATTCTTAATCTAATCATATTTAGACTGGACGTTCCTTAGCTCTATTAAATTTTAGTACTCAACTTAAGGAGCTTTGGTCTTGTCTGTAAGTACCAAAGTAGATGAATAGGCTGGTTTTTGGTAATAGAACTTGTGTGTCAGTGAACAACGCATCTGTCAAACGGGGTGGCAGCAGAGCGCCCTTGCTGGGGGTATATTGACATACACCTCTATTTCAAAGCATGTTGGGAAAATATTTGTTGTAAATATTATAGCATGTATCACCCAAAAAGATTAACAATGTCAAAACATCTAGTCAATTCAGAAAAAATAGAAATACAACTTTAAATAAAGTATGAAATACATCATTTGGTTTATGTGAAAAATTGGAAATTTTGATTTTCATTTAAATCGACATGTTTTAATGTGTCATGTAGACAGTCTATGTAAAAACTAAAATGTATTTGTGTTGTATGGCATAAATAATGTGAATCATAGTAGTATATTGAAAAAGAAGTCAGTTTGTTGAGCATAAAAGAAAAAGTTATTTCTCCAGGAAACTTTCCAGAATTTTAAAAAGTATTATAAACTAACAATAAATGGTTATAGCAAGAAACAGCTATTTTATCATATTATGGAATGTTTTCATTTATTCATATGAGAGATTTTATTGAAAGTCTACATTGTATTACGCACAGTCTAGATCTGTCCAACAGAAATAGAATGCAAGTCACATGTACAACTTTAAATTTTGTAGTTTCCACACTAAGAAAAGTAGAAAAGACATAGGTAAATTTCATTTTTTGGTAAATTCTATTTAACACAATATACATGCAATATTATCATTTCAAATAAAATTGAGATACTATAATTTTTTTTAACTAAGTCTTCAAAATTCAGTGTGCATTTTACTTATAAATCAATTTGGAGTAGCCACATTTCAAGCGTACAATAGCCACATGTGGCTAGTGACTGCGGAATTGGCCTCCTGAGCCTGGAGGGTGGGATACAATAGTAAACAGCACAGGCATGGTCACTATCTCCAGAGAATTTATAGTCTAGTATGGAAAACAGATTCTGAATAATAAATCATGAGTGTAAAATTTTGACTTTTTAAAAACTACCACATAAAATTAATATTGTTGAATACCCTGCTCTTCATTCAATACACTGCCACTTTACATGTGCTATAGATAATGTCTTATCTATACGGGCGAGATCATTCTTGGTATTTTTTAGGAAATGCATTCTAAATTAACACATTTCTGTAGTCCATTAATGTTCTTTTATTTTTCTGCTTCCCATTTTTCCCATTTCAGTGTTACACTGTAAGTTTGAAGTTGAACAATCTTAAGCCAGGAGCATAATAATCCTTTAATATTGTTATATACCATTGGAAAAATTAAAATAGCTAGGTACAAAATAAAAAACTTATCTGAGAAAACTTTATTTAAGACCACATAAAACCCACTATTTTTTTCATGTACGTTCTATAGCTTTCTAATTCCTGTGATTTCTGCGGACGTGTTTGCAAACGCTTTCTACTAAGTGCTATAGGCCTTCTCTAAGTTTATTATAGACGTAGTTTATTTCTTATGAAACTTCGCAATTATACTTCATTTATACATAAAAGCTTGTGTGAGGAAAGTACTTAGGTATTAAAATAATGAGTATAAAACAATTAAAAATATAGAGAGAATAGTTTATACATGAAATAAATTCAGTGTTGCTTAAAGATTTGCTTTAATTGATTCAACGTAGCTAAGGCTTAGTTGTGGATGGTGCTGAAGACGGTTGTCTATTTATCGAGATTTGAAGAATGCCAAAAAGCACAGATGAACCAAAAGTTTAACGTTCTCTTATATAACTAAAAACATATATTTTCCCCTTCTTTCTTCCTAACTAAAACTGCTGTAGAATTTCAAACAGAGAAGATTGTAAGGACCGGAAGAGTCAACTCCATGTAAAGAGCTTCTCTTAGCTGGAACTTAATGACTGGACAGAGCTGGATTTTTCAGGAAGAAGAAGGCGGGTCTTTCTCATTTGGAGAAACAACACACATTCAGTAAGTGAGTTGAAATTGGCAAGAGCTGTTGGAAGAATAAAGCAAATGGCTTAAGTTTGAGACACAGTAGAAATTTTAAAAGGATAAACATCCTAAGGCTAGTTAATGGAAACTTAGAATTTTAAGTTGGATCCAGTAGGTGATATGGTACCAATATAGTTTTAAATCAGGGAAGTGGCATAGTGAAAATGGCATTTTTGGAAGCTTCATCCAGCAGAGGTGACAAGATTGATTTAAAGAGGCTGAAGGAAAATATCAAGGAGGTTGAGATGAGAGACCAGATCCAATAATAGATTTGGAAGATTTAAAACAAACCTGTTTAAAATGGGAGACTCATGCTTTTTTGACAGCCTAGAAGGTGGAACTGGTAAAAAGGGTGAGTAAGAGAAGGCTGAGGAAAAACAGAATAAATGCAGGACTAAGTTTTATTCCGAAAATAGGCTATTACACGATTCAGGGCTCTGGTTGTGGAGTGGAGCAGATATAAAAAGAAGGAAAGACAATTCTTCCACTGACAGTGCAGTATAAGGCAGTGATATTTTGAACTGTAGAAGTGAGTTCTCTCATGTTTCTCTTGTCCAGCATAAAATACAGGAGGTTACATTTTATATTATTATTCTTAGACCTCATTCCTCAGAGCTAAAGTAAATTGAAAGTTGCTTGAAAAATTACTAAGTGAACTATGGCAGTACTTCCATCTCCTTTCTAAAAGCACACATATTTTGGTTTGAATTATTTAGGAAGTTATAAAACAAAACTGGATTTATGTTTGCCTTATTTTGACATATGGTTTACATTTTGAAAACTTTGCCCAAGGATGGCATTGGATAAAATGAAGATAAAGCTGGGCAAAGGAAAAGCAAAGTCACAAAATTCAGAACAGTAATAGGCTTTATAAATCACGTAATTACATGTGTAAAAAACACCAAATATTTATTGACTATCGGGTGCCAAGCCTGTTGAAGGTATTGGGTATACAGATGTGAAAAAGAACAACTGTCTTCTACATCTGGTAGAGGAAATGGTCATTAAACAAATGAATGAACACATGTGTAATTATACGTTTTGAAAAGTGTGTGTCATGAGTTGAATTATGCCCTCCTCCAAATGCATATGTTGATGTCCTAACCCCCTCAGTACCTCAGGTTGTGACCTTATTTGGAAAAAGATTTGTTGCAGTTATAATTAACTAACTTAAGATGAACTCATACCAGAGTAGTGTGGGCCCCTAATCCAATCTGACTGGTATCCTTATAAAAAGGGGAAATCTGGGTACAGACATGAATACAGGGAGATGTACTCACACCCTGTGAAGATGAAGGCAGATATCAGGGTGATGCTTCTATAAGCCAAGAATGCCAAAGATTCCTAGCAAACCACCAGAAGCTAGAAGAAAGGCATGATTGTTCCTCACATCTCTTAGAAGGAACCAACCCTACTGACACCTTGATCTCGGACTCTAGCCTCCAGAACTGAGAAACAACACATTTCTATTGTCTAAGTAACCCAGTTTGTGGTGTTTTGTGATGACAGCCCTACCAAAATAATACAGTGCTACAGAACAGAATTGTTGAGGACACTGAAACTGAGTAAGGGGATGGAGGCTCATTTTAGATTGGAGACCTCTTCAAAGAAGTTATATTTAAGCTGCTACCTGAAGGATGAGAATGAGCCAGCCACGTGAGGTAACGGGGAAGAGTAATCTTGGCAGAAGAAAGAGCGTGTGCAAAGGTCCTGAGATAGGAAAGAACTTGGCACAAGCAAGGAACTGAAAAAAGACTAGTTGGTTAGGAGCATCACCAGTGAAGGTGAGATTGGCACCAGATGAGACTAGAGAGAACTTGGTAAGGAATTTGAATTCTATTCTAAGAGCAATAAGGAGGCTTTCATAGGCTTTAAGCAAGTGGTGACATGATTCAATTTACATTTTTAAATAAATTCTAACTACTATGTAGAGAATGGTATGAAGAGGAAGTAGAGAACATAATCAGAAAAGAACAGCGTCAGACCAGGCTTGGAATAAGCTTGTGGCAGCAGAATAGAGATGATTTGAGAAAACGTTTAATATTGGGAGTTAGGGAGAATGTTGTAAAGAATTACTGTCAGGTTTTTGTCTTGAGCTACTGGGTGTTTCTTATTGAGATGTTATTTACTGAGATGGGATAGGCTGGAGGAGGGCAGAATGCGGGGGTAATGTAAATAGAGTTCAGTTCTGGATGTGTTAAATCTGAGATGCCTGTGAGATAGCCACGTAGAGATGCTAAGTGAGAAGTTGGTTGGGCCAAAGAAAGGTGCTAAGAAGGAGGTGGAGAAATGGACGTTAGTGACGTGTGCAGTTACCACCAAGTATCAAGCACTACAAGCACAACTGAAGTCTCCTGATTCCCAGTCTTGTGTCCTTGCAACTCCATGCGAGTGCCTAGCCAATGACTTTATAGTACCATTTGATTAGATAGTAACGGGGTACTTTTGTCGGCTGTGTTGAGAGTAAGCTCCCAAGCACCTGTGGATCAAATAAAAAGACAAGCGTCAAGAGCACAGAAATAATATCTAGAAGGCCTAGGATCTACTTTTAGCCTTGCCAATTATTGGTTTAATTGTGCCTCAGAAAAATGAGTTCACAGTGTCAGATGATCTCTAAATATCTGTTTTAAAGTTTGATGACTCCCCAGCAACTGTACTTCTGGATCCATAGCCTAATCATATTCTTGTACATGTGCACGAGGAGATATGGATAAGGATCCTCATTCAAAACATTTCTAAAACAGCAAATTTAGAGGAACTTAAGCATTGGCCAATAGAAAGAAAGAAATAAAATTGCTATATTTATACCATAGAATGCTTCTTAGCCGCTTAAAAGAGTAAATTAGGTTACATATATATACACAAATTATATATACAGAATATTGAATGCAGAAAAAGTAGGTCTTAGAATGATACTTGAAATAATTTACCTTGTATAGAAGTACATATACGTAAAAATGCTATAAGTAGAGAGGAAGGATGCAATTCTTGTTAATCATCGAAATGGGGAAGAAAACCAGACTAGAGATGGGCTATAAAGAAAGCTACAAGTTAATATTTTATATAAAATTATGTCTGAACTATATATAAGAGGGTTACAAAGGAGTTTGTTATATTATGCTTCATATATTCATTTTAAATTAATTTTATGACTCCATAAGTAAGTTAAAATTGGTTATTTTTATTTTTATCATCGAGAATGTCTCATTACAATATATCGTATATTTCAACACTACATTAATTTCCTAAGATTAGAGAAATCATTGTATATCTTATAACACTGTATTTTCAGTTTTCCTGTTTAAAGTTATGCAAGTTTTATTGAACAAACTATGATGCGAATGCTTCAGTTGCGTTAGGCACCATCACATCCGTGTTTATTTCAGGTAAGGACTTTCTAAAGGAGGCACTGTAAATCCTATTTTACAAATAACAAATTTGAGGTTCCTAGAAGTTAGTGCTCAAAGTCACGTAGCTGGTCAGCAGAAGAGACAAAAGTTGAAATGTTACTGTTTTACTCCAACGCCTGTTCTTTCTGTTACACCCTGACTGACATACACTTTCAAGCTGAAAACAATCCCCAAACGCCACTTAGACCTCGCTTTCAGTGTTCCTTAAAGTTGACGTTTCATTTCATTAATATATAGTTTAAATATACTAAACCCAGAGTTCACATATTTTGCATTATAAATGCCATAAAAATTCCAGAAATACACATCAGTAAGTGAAGGAAAATAAGTAACATTGGGAATTCCATCTTGTTTTAATCGTAAAAAAGTTAGCTTCCATGTTATGCTCGGGTTCTGTTTTTCCGAATATCTTTATAGCTATCACAATTTCGTTCCTCTTTTTTTGGAAACTTAATAGGGTGTTGTTATTTTTATGTTAAAATGGACAAAGATTTTGCAGTTTAGGAACAGAAGTGTTTCTCCATTATGGAGTGTGCAACTTCATTGGTTGATTTTCTAAAAAAGAAAAGATATAAGACAACTTCAAGGAAAAAACTACAACAAATATGTTTGACTAGAGGTTCACAAACGTAACTTTACAGTCAGTTAAATGTTTACTTCTTTCTTTGTTGTCTTCTCAGCCTATTGTCCCCATTCCTCGTCTTACAGTTTTTGTTATACTTGAATGATGCTCTCAAAGCATGAAAAGCTGTTGTTTTCAACCTTTATTAATGTTTCCCATCTCATTTCCCTGTTTGCCTGCTGACAACCTGCCAAAATCGCCCTCTAGTGAATTGTAAAAAGATTGGGGTAGCAGTCAGGGGACCCAAAATGTGTTGCAGATAATTAGCAGATCAGATCTTTGTCACAGCAGATACTTGGCTACCCACACATCTCTATTTTTAAGCCTGTATGTCACACAACATGTATTCATTGTCTGCTTTAGTGTGAAGAGCACATCTCTACATTGTATATAATAAAGCTGAGTGAATGAGAAATTCCATTATTCTTTTGCCGTTTTGTACTGTCATTGGTTAACATGTGAGATATACATATTTGGTGAATAATTGAAACAACCTTTGGCCTTTAGGTAGCTTTAGAAAGGGGAATTACCTATTTTGCTACTTACTAAAGTGATCCAACCACCACAGTCTTTGTTTTCCCGTAAAGGCAGGAAACAAAAGTCTCCTTATATGATACATTTGTTTTCATGCTAATTAATTCTGACTCACTTGATTGGCAAGACTAGGGGATCAGGAGATTAGTTTTTGAATCACACAAAATAGAAAAGCTTTGTTAGTGTAAGATAAGAGGTGATTTAAGTTGAGGTAAAAAGAAATTAGATTTAAGACAATGAAATGCTAGGGTTATCAGTGGGCTTTCACTAGAATCGATCACAGAGTAGCAGATAATGAATTATTATCCGTGATGTGTTCTCTTTAAAAGACTATCTAATGGTACAGCCTCTGTGTGCACATGTATTGTGTATGTGTGTGTGTGTGCATGTGTGTGTTTGTTTTAGTCAATAAATGCACTCAACACTTGCCCCATTTCATTCTTCCCCTACTTTTCATGTAACAACCTGTGTTTCAGTAACGAAGGAGATTCATCAGTTTACACAGTGTCAATAATCTCAAGGTATAAGAGTTGTATAGTTATGATATAAGGGACTAGTTAGTATAATATAACCAGAAAGGACTTATTCTTAAAAGAGTGATAACACCAAAACCAGTCTTAAAGTCTGAAGAAAGCAGAAAAGATCATGCTTCCTCCTATAAATAAGAAGATCAACTTGGAGA
Organism: Equus caballus; assembly: GCF_041296265.1. Taxonomy (NCBI): domain Eukaryota; kingdom Metazoa; phylum Chordata; class Mammalia; order Perissodactyla; family Equidae; genus Equus; species Equus caballus. The sequence continues at coordinate 48,124,418 of NC_091704.1, forward strand.
AGTCACACAAACTCTAAAAGTTGTAGATTCTTCATTCTTAAAATGGGCACAAAACCAGCTGTTCTTCCTATCTGGCAAGATTCTTATTAAGTATATTTGAATCGATATAGATACAATCCCTTCAAAATTTCCTAGATGTTTTAAAAGTATAAGGCATTATTAGTAATAATCTAAATATTGACCCTGGCTGCTTCTTTCCAAAATCAGTATTCATTCATTTTTCAAAAAATAATGGGTTCCTACTGTATTTCAAGTATGTACTGTTCTAGCTACTGAGAAGACAGCAGTAAACAAAACAGACAATAATTCCTGCCCTCATAGACCTTAAACTTTAGTAAGCTGAAATAACAATAATTGGTAAAATTTATAATGTCAATTGGTGATAAGTGCTATAAAGTAAAATAAGAGAAAGAGGATGCTCATATTTAATGAGTCATTTGTAGAATAACTTGAAGAAGATGATGGCGTAAGCAGTGAGTAAGGGTCAAATTGTGTATTGAAATACTAATTTAAAGAAAATGTTCATTCTTGAATGAATGGTCTTTCGTTACTCAATCAAAGTCGTGTGTATCACTTACCATTCTTTCACAGAAAACTCAGCCGAAGGTTTGGAACTTAAAGCTTTTTTCCCACGTCATGCTTTTATATTTAGAATGAAATTTTTAAAAACAATGTACTCTGTCTTCCATTTCTTTGACACACACGCAGAAATTATTAATACGAGAAAAGTGAATGACGTATTTATTCTGTGTAAGGTCACGTAAGTGCAATGTGGTAAAAATTAATTTGATATTAACATATGCAAAGTATTTTAGAAGAGTAAGTCTACTACTCAAAATAACATATGCACTTGACAGTTAAAAAAAAATGTTGGATTAGCCTCTCTCTCACATACATATGTGCAAAAATGAATGCACCCTTTGTTAGCACAAGTGCTCTGGAAAACAAATCTAGAGGTAAAAGCTTACGTGCTAACATTTCATTGGGAGCAAAATCCCTACTTCTCTAATTAGAGGAAAATTCTTATTTTCATTAAGGCGGGAAGGAAGGATGGAGCGCATTACCAAACTGACCACAGCATCTTAGGTAGAGGATAGAAGGAGCGTTTCCCCTCTCCCCTTGCTCTTTCCATGGGCCTCTTCTGGGTTTGACCATCTTGGATGCCAGAAGCCAAGACATCAGCAGTGGCATCTGGGACCTCAGTGCCTTTCTAGTTGTGGCATTCCACACCTGCCCACCTACAGCCTGCAGCTTCATGGGGCAGGCCTGGTGAGCCAGTCAGTTTGTTTGGGTGTTGAGTAGATACCATGGCTCACCTCTTTCAGTGGCAAGAGGGAAGCCCTGAGGTAGGAGGCTAGAGTTGTGTGCTAGGAAGTGAGTGGCTGTCTGATAGTGTCCATGAGAAACAAGAACACCTGGGATCATCTATCATCTCACATATGGCCTACTGAGCAGATGGAGCATAAGATAAACATACTCCCACGAGGTGGTGATGGAGCTCAACGAACTTCCCTCCACTGAAAGTGTTAACTGTCTCCCCCACGGCCTATAGGAACATCACAGATGACAAGTAGTCTTAATTGGGAGTTAGGAGTGGTGATGTCAGTAACATCAAGCCAAAACTATTGCCTAGTCAATTTAGAAGGATCATAAGCTTGTCAAGAACCTAGCTCTTATTGTAACCTATTAAATTATAAGGAAGAAAAGGTTCAATCACATGGGAAATCTATAAAGTAAAAATTAAAACAAAAAGATAAAGTCGTCTTTTAAAAATCTGTCAAGTTGATTAAAATAAAACATCAACATACAGTACTATATTTTTGTCACCTAGGAAGGGTGCATTTTTAAATAATACTACTAAGTGTATTAGCTGGTTCAACCTTTATAGAAATATATTCTATTGTTTAAGGTTATTCATTGCCACAGAATAAATGAAATTCTATCTTTCACATACAAACACACACTCATACACACAGAAAAACAAACTTTGTGGATTAGATTAAGTCCCATATTTCTTTTTTTTTCTTTAAAAATTGGCACCTGAGCTAACAACTGTTGCCAATCTTCTTCTTTTTTTTCCCTGCTTTTTCTCCCCCAATTCCCCCAGTACACAGTTGTATATTTTAGTTGTGGGTCCTTGTTGTGGCATGAGGGACACCGCCTCAGCTTGGTCTGACAAGCGGTGCCACGTCTGCGCCCAGGATCGGAGCCAGCAAAACCCTGGGCCACCAAAGTGGAGTGTGAGAACTTAACCACTTGGCCACAGGGTCGGCCCCAAAGTCCCATATTTCTCAGAAAAGAGTAGCAACATGATTTGGGAAAAATACAGTGTAACTTAACTAAACTTCTCTTGGTCCCCAAGTAACTAATGGGAGTACACAACTGCTCATAGTGCAGTACATGAAGCATTGGGCCCTTCTAGGTTAGAAAATCCCTTTTATTTAATGCACAGTTATTTTAAGCCAGGTGTAGGCAAACTATGGTTTCAGGCTAAATCTGGACCACTGTCTATATTATAAAACAAGTTTTATTGAAACACAACCACTCTAATTCATTTACATATTGTCTATGGATGCTTTCCAAAGTTTAGTAATATTTTTGATTTGCGTTAAAGTTCGTGAAGACTTTATAGTCACAAATAATATACACCCTCACAAGGGTGCCCTTCACCTCTATGCAATATGGCTTCTCCAAGATATAATCATATTTCTCCTGCTAAAAAAGGAAAAATGATATAGCCATTTGAAGGCTAAGAGGAGGACAAGAATAAGAATCAGAAAAGAGGTCAAGAGAGACACTATAGATGGCTATAAGTGATTGAATCTTGGATCTGCCGCCTCCTGGGTTTGAATCATGCTATGGGCTGAATATTTGTGTCTCCCCAAAATTCATATGTTGAAACCCCAAGCCCCAAAGTGATGATGTTGGAGATGAGAACTTTGGGAGGTCTCAGATCATGAGCTAGAGTCTTTGTGATGAGATTAATGCTCTTATAAGAAGGGACAAGAGAGAGCTTGCTTTCTCTTCCTCTGCTCGCTGCCATTTGAGGACACAGCAAGAAGACAGCCATCTGCAAAGCAGGAACAGGTCCCCCACCTGAACCTAACCATACTGGCACCCTGATCTTGGACGTCCCAGACTCCAGAACTGTGATAAATAAACTTGTTGTTTCTACCATCCAGTCTATGGTAATTTGTTATGGCAGCCCAGACTGACCAGGACAAACCCTAAGGGCATGAGTGGTAGTGGGGCATAGAAATCTCTTTTTCTACTGGAGAAATTCTAGAAAGAAATCCAAGGAACAAATTTACTTATACCTTTAAGATCAGATGTCTCCATTTCCCTGGACAGTCCTGGTTTTCACCTATATTGTACTAGTGTAATTATCAATGGCACTCCTTTTTACTCTTAAAAGCATCTCCCTATTTCTGCATCAGTTTCCACATGGAAATCAGGTAGGAGGCTGACCCACAGAGTGCGCTCCTCCAATAGGAGTAGAACATAGAAATGGGGGCAGTGAAGGTCTGGTGAAGGCCCAGACAGAAGGAGGGCCTGAGACAGCTGTCATTCTATATCAGTTTTGGACCAGTGCATGACAAACCATCCCACAACACAATGGCTTAAAACGATGACCATTTGTTTAGTTCTTGATCCTGTGGGTCAGTAGTTTGGTTTGGCCTCAACTAGATTTACTCTTTCATCTGTAACTAACTGCCAGTTCTGCAATCAGTTGGCAGATGATTGCTGGGTGTTTGCTGTTCTCAGATGGCCTCATTCACATATCTGGCAGTTGATTTGCTGTTGTCCATGGGAGCTCCTTTCTCTCCATCTGCCTCTACGTCCTCCAGCAGGCTAGCTCAGGCTGTTTGCACAGCAGTCTCAGCAAGTGCAGCACGAGGGAGGACAGGCTCCAGCCCCTAAGTGTATTTCCAGCCTCTGCTTGAGCCATATTTGCTAACAATCAGGTGGCCAAAGGAGGTCATATTACTGAGCCCAGAATCAGTCTTGAAAGGTACATAAATTACATGACAGGGGATATTACTAGAGGGAAGGGAAGAATTTGCAACCTTTTGGAGTAGATGAGCTAAGTAGTTACTGTGTACTGCAGGAGGTAGGAAGATGCAGAAAGTGGTTGGGTGTCCTATTTGTTAGGGAAATCATTTGTACCCTTGAGCAGAGGGATTGCTTGAATGAGGACCTGAATGAGAGTTGAAGCACAGGCCAAGGTGACAAGCTAGTCAGCAACTGGACACCACACCAGGGAGCTCTGCAGGAGAAACTACCATGTGCTGTGACAAGGGAACTTCAGTGGCAGATGCATCAGGAGCACACACCCTCGCAAATACCATGCCTTCTGAGACCTCTCAGTTAAGGGCTGAGTCTGTGCAAGCTGGGACTTCCCATCATGTCGTCTGTGTTAGTCCTCTCAGGCTGCTCTAACAAAATACCACAGACTGAGTGGCTTATAAACAACAGAAATTTATTTCTCACACTTCTGGAGCCTGGAAGTCTAGGAGCAGGAGCCCCACATGGTCAGGTGAGGGCCCCCTTCTGGGTTTCAGACTTCCAGTTGTACCCTCTTGCGGTGGTAGGGGGAGGGAATCCTGTGGCGTCTCTCATAAGGGCTCTGCCCTCATGACCTAATCACCTCTCAAAGGCCCCACCTTCTAATACCATCACATTGGGGATTAGGTTTCAACATATACATTTGGGGGGACACAAACATTCAGACTATAGCAACATCATATCATGGAGAGGAAGAAAAGAAAAGGAAGAAGAGGTTGAAACTTTGAAGTGATGAGAGTGAGCTAATGCAGAAGTGGTTAAGTTAAATGAGAATTTTTCTGAACATCTTAGAATGGGAAAAATTGAGTTCATTTTCCTCTACAAATGTGAAAGGGAGATTTGTGAGTCCAGTTATAAAGAAGCAAAATCAAATGTCTGCACCTCTAAGAAGTGATGCTAAAATTTAAACTACATGTATTTTTACATACACATAAATAAACAAAAAGTGAGTTAGAGTAGTTATGTCAAGAGTGGTAATCTTAGGTAGTGAGCTTATGGATGACTTCTATTTCTTTGTTTAATTTTTATATATTTTCTAAATATCCTCAAATGAACATATATCAACTTTGCAATAGGAAAGGAAATTTTGTTTTAGAACAAATGCTTTGTGCCTTCACCTATTCTGTGCTCACTGAAGCTAGTTAACCTGAAATATGTTCCACCTTGAAGTGCTAAGGATGTAATGAGTCATTTTGGGATGAGTTACTTTTCAAAACTGCTGAAATCATGCCTCTGACTGCACTCATATCCTCTCTACTGGTAGGAAAAGCCTGGATGGAGTGGCTGTAACCTAAGGTAAGAAAACATAATAAAATATGCTTGATGTCTACACAAATTCTTACAAACATCCAGTTAATTGAAATAATCACATTTTAATAAGTTAGTAACTACCGTTCAAATGCACTCATTTCTCTATGTGAGGCCTTGATAGAACATGGCTCAGTCTTTCAAAAGTAGAAACAGAGTTCAAATTTACTTCCCTTAAGTAGCAGAAACTTTGCCATATGTTAGTGCACAGTTTTAAATCTATTCATTTAGTTGAAATTTGAAAAGTGAAATATAAACTAAGCCAGGAATGATGAGAAGCTTGAAGTTAACTATGATTATAACATCATATGAATGCTCCCAAGTCCTGTAATGTAAAGATTATACCTAACCATAATATTAGAAAATCCATATAGAGTACTGGCTGTGCAAAATAACCAATTGATGTGAATTTTAGCTTTTGGAAAGACTGACTTAAACACTGGTGTCTGCACATGAGCACACACACATACAGACACACAGATAAAGACAGACAGACAGACACACACTACCACCACTTCAACCCCACTACCACCACCACCAACACCACCACCACACACAGAGGAATGAAGAAAGAAGTCTCTTGATCTTGAGTTTTCCCATTGTGCCTATATTATGCATTTTCCTAGGGTTGTCCAAAAAATATTGTTCATTCTCTTTCCTGTTTCATCCTTAGTAATGCCTACAAAAATTTTTTTTACTCTTGTTAAAAACTTCTCTAGTAATTATTGGCTGTAAAATGAAGGAAGTAATTTTATGAAAATCACATACAAGATAAAATGCCTTAGATTACATAAAATGCAATAAATGATAAATAATTACAATCATGAAAAAGTGCTGAGTTTAAAACATCAACTGGTTAAGAAATGCTACATCCTTCATAGATAACAAACCTGGTATATTAATTAAAATGCCTTATGTTGCAAATAATTAAGATTCAACTTAGCCTGACTATGATGTTAATTTCATGTGTCATCTTGACTGAGCTAAGGTGTACCAGATATTTCCTTCAACGTTATTCTGAGTGTATCTGTGAGGGTGTTTTTGAACAGGGTTAAGATTAGAATTAGTAGACTGAGTAAAGTAAATTGTTCTCCCCCGACTCCCCAGTGTGGGTGGGCATCATCCAATCCACTGAAAGCCTGAACAGAACAAAAGGTGGAGTAAGGGAGAATCACTGTCTGCCTGATAGTCTTTGAGCTGGGATATCAGTCTTCTGCCTTCGCACTTGAACTCAGATTGGAACTTATACCATTGGCTCTCCTGGTTTCCAGGACTTTGGACTTGGACTGGCACTTGCACCATCAGCAGTCCTGATTCACAGGTCATTGGATTAATCATCAGCTCTCTTGGGTCTCCAGCTTCCAGCTTGAGACGTCTCAGCCTCTATAATCACATGAGCAATTCCTTATATATATATATATATATATATATATATATACACATATAAAATATATAAAATATATAATATATATAGGTTCAAGCACCAAGAAGTCCAGAATTAAGTCAGGTTTAGAGTTGTTTGAGTCAGTAGCTCCAGAATCTTACATTCTCAACACTCTACTTTCTACAGAGACAGTTTCATGCTAAAGCCAGTTACCCTGGTGGTTAGAGAAGTTTCCAGTGATAACATGAGTTACAAGTTTCCTTGTTAATGACCAGCATATTAAAACAGAACCTTGGTATTAACTTGACACTGAACTGATGACAGCGTCCAGAGGAACAGTGGGTAACAATTGAATAAAGTCTATTAAGATTCACAGCCACAGATAGAGGCCTCTCTGATAGTATCAGCTTCTCTGAAATATGTGGGCTGAGTTTGGGAGTTGTGGATATCTGAATGATTATCTGGATAACAGGTATATGCAGGGGAGTTTTGATTCTGGGTATGCCACCCGCAATGACGACTCTACCTGTGCTTGTAGGAAGATCCTGTAGGCAGGCTCATGGTCAGTAGATGCTACTTCTTTAGATAGCCTAGGGCATATATCTTGAGTTTAAAAACTCTTGTCCATCAAGTTAGAAAGTTTTACACTATAGTAAATGACTATAGATGATATACAATCAACAAAACTCACTCTAGGAGTGATGTCAACATCATGGCGGCATAAGACATCCCTTGTTTTTGTCTCCCCTTAACATCTAAAATTTGACATCTATCCATGAACACAAGTTCCTTTGTGGGAGCTGTGGGATCCAGCAGAATATGCCAAGGGACTTGGAGAAGTATCACCCACCTGTGCATTGGGTAATAAGCAAACAGATCCTGATATGGGCTGTGGAACCAGCAGAAGCCAGTGAACCAGCTTCAGCCCCTCTCGGTCATAGCACCTGGCAAACACTGAGCTGGGCAGATGCCCACAAACATGAGAACCTTTGTAGAAGTTAAGGTTCCTAGAGGAGAAAGTCCAGCACTTCATTGGAGCAAAAAAAAAAAAAAAACAGTTTGGACTCATTGGAGTGGGAAAGAGGAAATTTGCCAATATTGTCCCTTGGCAAATGTGGCTTAGAGAAAGAGGCAGCTGGGGATCCCTCCTGAAGAGAAAAATGGAGAGTGGTAAGGGAGAAGCTGGCTTCCCCAGCTGTGCAGGATGCCTCTAAAGAGATCCCTTTCTTTCTCAGAGGTTTTTGTCTGTTTGTTTGTTTGTGAGGAAGATTGTCCCTGAGCTAACATCTGTGCCAATCTTCTTCCTCTACTTTGTATGTGAGACGCTGCCACAGCATGACTTGATGAGCAATGTGTACGTTCAGGGAGTCGGGCCACGAACCCCGGGCACTGAAGTTGGGCTCAAGAACTTAACCACTATGCCACCAGCTGACCCCTCTTTCCTGGTTTTAAGGCAACAGCTCCATGACTGCGGGGAGGGAGGAAATTGGGAAAGAAGAAGGTAAGAATATCAGGGGGCATTAAAGGGACACAAATCCTACTGACTGCATTCTAGACTCCAGTGAGAAGGCTACCTATGAGCCACTGCCAAAACTTCACCAGAGGAACCTCTCAACTGGCACACAGGTACCCCTGATGTCCCCAGTGTCAAACCCACACCTCCCTCCTCTCTGTGGCCTTCTCCTTCTGTGTGGTTCCAAGGATGGCAGTGAGAACAAACTCAGGTAGACAGGGAATACATGCAGAAAATAAAACAGAGTCTGTGGGAAAGGGAGAAACCACAACCTTGAGCTGCAATACTACCTTCAGGAAAAAAAAAAAAAAAAGAAGAGAGGTTACCAACAGCTCGCCTGGTGCATTGTAAGACTGAGAGAAGGCATTCAAGCTTAAGAATTCTGCCATAAGAGGGAGCAAGAAGTGTGGAGCAGGTGTATCCATACAAGGTTAGAGAAAGCCACAGAATATAAGCAGGAGCAACATAAAGTATTTCTCACCTGAAGGCAGCTAGTAAAGATTGGAGGAGATGATTGCTATTTCAAATGCAAAAACAGCAATGAAAAACTCCAAGGGACATGAAGAATCAAGGAAAGTGACATCACCAAAGATCATAATAATCTTCCACTAACCGAAGTCAAAGATACAGAGGGCCGTACAGAACATCCAGACACCTAAAAAAGTGTCATGCACATAATTGGATTACCAGAAGAAGGAGAAATAGAGAATAGAGCAGAAAGAATATTTGAAGCAGTGATGGCTGGCAGTTTTCCGAAATTAATGACAGACGCCAAAACACAGATACAGAAAGACCAAGAACATCAACTAGGATGAATACCAAAAAACCCCAAAACAAAACAAAAACAGTCATAGAGTGAAGAATATCATATTCAAAGTGAAGGAAAAAAAGGACAAATTAAAAATCTTGAAAGAAGATAGACGGAAAAAATTACCAATCAAAGAACAAGGATAAGAATTTCAGAAGATTTCTCACCAAAAAAAAATCATGCTAACGAGAAGACAATGGCATGGAATATTGGAAGAAAATGCCCACCAACCTACAATTCCATATCCGATGAAGTTATCCTTTAAAAGTGGAAATAAAGATTTTCTCAAACAAAAACTTAAAGAATTCATTGCCAGCAGAACTACCCTGCAAAAAAGCATGAAAGAAATTCTTCAGGGAGGAGAAAAATGACATAGCTCAAAAATTTGAATCTACATAAAGAAAGGAAGAGCATCAGAGAAAGAAAAAAACAGCAGTAAAACAAAAGCTTTTATTTTTCCTTTCTTAATTGATCTAAAAGATATTGTTTATTTAAGGTAGTAATCATAACAATGTATTAGGAAATTATAGCATATGGATAAGGGAAATGAATGACAGAAATGTCATAAGAGGTGGGATGGAGCATTTGGGAATACTTTTTTATAAGGTATCTGAACTACATGTGAAGTGGTATAATGCCAACAGAACCCATCAGAATCCCAGCAAGCTGTTTTGTAAATATTGACAAATTGATTCTAAAATTTATTTGGAAAGGCAAAGGACCAGGAATACGCAACCCAATCCTGGAGGAGACCAAATTGGAGGACACTTACTCCTCTAATTTCAAAAGTTACTATAAAGCTATAGTAATCAAGGCAGAGTACTATTGGCAATAGAATGGACACATAGGTCAATGCGACAGAATTTAGAGCTCAGAAATATATTCACAGATGTATAGGCAGCTGACTTTTGAAAACAGAAAAAAGGAAGTTTAATGGAGAAAGAGTAGTCGTTTCAACAAATCGTGCTGAAAAACATTGATATCCATATGTAAGAAAGAAAATGAACCTACACACATCTTACAGTTTTCACCAAAAAACCTCTCAAAATATAACATAGACATTAATATATAATACAGAACTAAAAAATAGATAATACAAACTATAGAAGAATAATCTGCATGACTTGGGTTTGGGGATGAGCTTTTGCATATAACATCAAAAGTACAATCCACAAAAGAAAAATTGATAATAAAACTCAACAATAAGGAAACAAACAACCCAATTCAAAAATGGGCAAAAGATCTGAGTAGATATTACACCAAAAAAGATATACAGATTGCAAATAAACATATAAAAAGATACTTAATTTCACCTATCCTCAGGTAATTGCAAATTAAATCAATGATTAGATACCCCTACACACCTATTAGAATGGCTAAAGTGCAAAAACCTGACACTAACCACAACTGGCAATGATGCAGAGGAAGAAAAACTCTTATTCCTTGCTTGAGGGAATGCGAAATTGGAAATCCAGTTCTGAAAATAGTTTGACAGTTTCTTACAGAACTGAACATCCACATTAGAAGACAATCTGGCAGCTTACTAATGGAAACATGGTTTTACCATAAAATCCAGCAATCACATTACTATATATTTACCTAACTGATTTGAAAGCTCATGTCCACCAAAAACCTATACAGGAATATTTAAAGCAATTTTATTCATTATCATCAAAACCAGGAAGCAACCAAGATGTCCTTCTACGGATGAATGGATAAACAACTGGTGTTGCATCCATACAATGGAATATTATTCAGTGGTAAAAGGAGATAAGCTATCAGGCCATTAAAATAAGTGGATGAACTTTAAATGTATTATTGCCAAGTAAAAAGACACCATGGGAAGACTCTCTGGGAAGGCTACATAATGTCTAGTTCCCACTACATGTCCTTTTGGCAAAAGCAAAACTATAGCAACTGTACAAAGCTCAGTGGTTCTCTTGGTCTTGGGGGTTGGTTGGATAGGTGAAGCATAGGGTAATTGTAAGGAAGTAAAACAATTGTGTTGATATTGCAAAGTAGGTATATGATACTATGCATTTGTCAAAATCTATAGAACTTTTCAACACTAAGCATGAGCTTAAATGTGTGCAAATTTTAAAAAATTGGAGGTTGGAGGATCCTGGCATAGAATGCAGAATGCGACAAAATGATCTAACTCTAATATAAGTGTATGAAACAACCTCATTGAAGGGGATGGAAGGAAAGTTTCTCTCCTAATTAACTTTAAAAAGGAAAGGCATTTGTAAGATTAAAGTAAAACAAAAACCCTGTATATAAGACCGTTCTCTGGTCGATAAAGTTGTTTCCCGTCAGAGTTTGGGTTAACACTTCTGATACTGCTATCCACGTATATTGGAATTAAACAAACGAATGGTGTGTGGTGGGAGCCAGGTTTCTTACTTGGAAAGGGAGTTTACAGATAAGAGGAGGAAGCTAGAATGATCCATGTGATATGAATTGGAGCTGAATACATCAATATGAGTTCATATTTAGCTTAATACAGATACAAATAGTTACACATGCAAATATGTATAGATATATGTATATACATGGATTAATAAATAAACATATATTGGCTTGCTCTGTCAGCTGAAAAGGCCTAGAAACAGCCACACTGCAGAAATGACAAGCATATTTAGCACACAACCCTTGGTTTCTGAAACCAGTTCCCAATAAAAAGCAACCAAGTCTCTTTGGAGAAATGATTGATCCTAGCACTAAGGCAGGAAATATATAAAATGAATCTGGAGCATCTTGTAGTACCAAAGAGTAAGGAAGAGTGCAAAATTTTTTAAAAAGACAGCATTGAGGACGTGTCAAAGGGTCACAGTTGGGAACTAAAAAGAGCTCCCAATGGCTAAAGCTGGAAAAACTTGAGCAATAAAATAAATAAGTTTTGGATTATAATCCAAAGTATAAAATAAATATTCATGAGTCCATATTCATATAAGTAAATAATTCAATAAATAAATGGGAAAGAAGAGACAACTGCCCTGCCCAGAAGAATTCCAAATAGTGATTGTACATACTCCGCCCTGTAGGAGGGGCAGCACAGCTCCCCACTCACTAAGAATGGGCTGCAGATGGTGAGCTCCTTCTGAAGAGGAGAGCAAGAATGGGAAAAATGGAGTGGTAAATTTCCAGTGGAGAAATCTGACGAGGACTAACTCAGCAGGGTGTTGAAGGGCAGCATCAGCACTGATAAGTCGTGCTGATAGATCATATCTATCCTTGCTATGATGTGATGAGAAGGGCACTCTACCTCTGTGGGTTTTCCTCACAAAAGCTCATATCCCCAGACTGATCAAGACAAAAATATCCAACAAATCATAACTGAGGGACATTCTAAAACACACTTTACCCTTCCTCCTCAAAACTGTCAAGGGCATCAAAAACTAGAGAAGCCTGAGAAATTGTCACAGCCAAGAGGAGTCTAAGGAGACATGACAACTAATATGATATGGGCATGACTTTGGAACAGAAGAAGGACATTTGGAAAAAACTAAAGCAATCCGAATAAAACATAGACTTTAGTTAGTATGTATTCATTAATTGTGGCACTAATACCATAGTAGTGTAAGATATTAATAATAAGGTGTTATGAATTTGTCAAATTAACCCTTGTTGAGTGGAACACAGGGTGTTGGATGGTGAGTAGTTCAATAAGAGACCACAAGAGAAATTGAAATAGAGAAGTTTATTACTCACAGGTCCTGGAGGATGTACACAGCGTGCCTTGAGGTTAAGGCATAGTCAAGTGCAGACAGAGAGGGGCAGGACCTGGGTACGTATTTTTATTAGGGTCTGTGCATGAAGTGCTTTGGGGTTCCCAGGCTAAGGCAGGGTTGGTCAATTCAAACTAACAGAACCAGTTATGGTAAGCCACAAGGGGGTCTTATGTAAGGGGTGCATAAGGGGGAAAGTGTTGAAAGGCAAGGGAGACTATTGATCGCAAAGGCTGTTGAGGAAGTCACGTCAGAAACTAGCATTACTTGTGACTCTGGGGGCTGCTGTCTAGCTCATGCACCTGTGTGAGGGGTCTTGTGTCAGTTTAGCATCACTGCAGGCTGCTTGGCCAAACAAAATGGAGGCTGAGGCAGCAACACCAAGGAGTAGCTTAGCTAAACTGGGGAAACTAGGGCTGGGATATTTGGAACTCTCTGTATTATCGTCACAAGTTTTCTGTTAATCTAAAACTGTTCTGAAAAATTATTTTAAAAATAGTTATCAGGAAGGGAATAAAACTGGCATCAGCAAACTGTAAATCTTTATCTATCTTAGGCAAAATAATTTGGAATTTGGAGTTCTGGTTTTTTTTTTTTTAAAGATTTTATTTTTTCCTTTTTCTCCCCAAAGTCCCCCAGTACATAGTTGTATATTCTTCGCTGTGGGTCCTTCTAGTTGTGGCATGTGGGATACCACCTCAGCGTGGCTCAATGAGCGGTGCCATGTCGGTGCCCAGGATTCGAACAAACGAAACACTGGGCCACCTGCAGCGGAGCACGTGAACTTAACCACTTGGCCACAGGGCCAGCCCCTGGAATTTGGAGTTCTTTATTAGCACTCAAGAGTGGGAGAAAAATAGACATATTTTGGAAAAAGTACCTCAGCTAGTTTAGCATACCTGGACCTTTTTAACATGTTTCACTTGAAGATGTTCTCAGTAAAATTTAATGTAAAAAATCCAAATGAACAAGATTTTGGTATAAAGAAACAGTGGTGTGTGAAAAAACAGGTATACTTATAATTAAGATTAAATAATATTTGATGATAATGTAAAAAAATTACTGAAATATCAGGTGTTCCAGTGTGCTATATAGCTTCCGATGTATTTGAGAGATTTAATTATATGTATTAAATATTAAGGGTTACCAGTAGCAGAAAAGAAAAAGGCTATGTAACTTCCAAATAATAGGAAAAATATAAAAACACAACCACCACAGAAAACTATTAGATCAGTCAAATAAAGGATGAGAGAGAAAGGAAATCGATTTTTTAAAAAACATCAAAAATAGAATATATAAATTAAAATGGCAGGAATACCTATAAGCATTCACCAATCACAAAAATATTGAGGAGTAAATTCTACTATTAAAATACAGATATTCTTAAAATATGTTAAAATTTCCCCAAAACGAAATTCACTTGCTATACAAGATCCTCACTTGAAATTAAAATACATAAAAAAGATTGAATGCAAAAGGGTAGAATAATGTATTACCGGCAAATATTAATCAAAAGCAAGGATGTGAAGAAATGTTACTATCAGACAAAATAGAATTCAAAGTGAATGATTTATATGGGGCAAAGGGAAATATTTCATACTGGCAAAAATAACAGTATACCAAGGTGATATGACAGTCATGAACTTTTATATGTACATAGTTACAAAATACATAAAGCAAAAATTCATAGAAAGGAAGGAGAAATGGACAATAAAATCATTAAAAGATTTTAAATCTATGTTAGAAACTATCAGACCAAATAGACAAAATCAGTGAGTATAATAATTGAATAAAACATTTACAGTCTTCTGTGTGTGTGTGTACGGTATGTGTGTATGCACAAATGTATATATATTTTTGAAAAGGATAATAACTATTTCCTTTCAAGCATACATAGAATATTCAGAAACATCCATCATGCATTAGAGCATGTGGAAGACAATTTTGGTTGTTCAACCAACAAATCTAAATTCTTCCCACTCCTTCTTTCTTCCTAGTTAAATAAAACAATCAGAGCTTTTCATTTCAAAGAAGAAAGAGAAAAGAATGTTAAGAAAGTGGACTTCAATGTGAAAAACTCTTTTATGTCATTTTAATATGCTATTGAGAACAGAAACATAAGCCAATAGTTAAAAGAAAGTGCTAATGGATGAAAATTAGAGAAGGAGAAATTGATGAGCCAGGCTGTAAGAGACAATTGCTAAAGGGAAGTCTTTCAGAAGTTAAGACAGAAAGGGCTCCAGAGCATAAGAGGAAGTTGAGGCTTTTGATAGAAATGGACACACCTCTTTTTTTAACAGTGACTACTTTATAGCGATGGAGGTTGTGTAAGATAGAATTTCCATCACAGGACTGTAATTGAAACACCAGTTAAATTAGTTATGTGGCAAAACTGTAATGTTGGCAAGTTGGAAGTTGTTGAATTTGGAAGAAACATTAAATTTTTTAAAACATTTTCCTTGAATCAAAGAACTTATGACAAGATAGTATTTCCCCTATAAGTTTTGATTTATTAATTTGATAAATATTACTAAAGGATATATTTTTATAATATGACTGTGGGCATGAGAGAATCTTCCAGCAAGGATTGTGAAACACTCTATTGGGGCTGAATATAAAACCTCTAGTTGTAGATTAGTTGAAGAATAAAGAACTGATAATGAGCTAAAGTTTTTCAAAGGTATCATGCTGAAGATTGTTTCTGGGAAAAAAAGTAGAGAGAGTCAGATGGGGCTAAGGAGGGGAGAAGCATCCATTACAATTTAAACCTTTGGATTATGGAAATATTCTTCTTTTTTCAAAGAGGACTTTGTCCACCTGGACAATGACATTGAAAGGGATCATAATTTTTTCATCTTCATGGCTGTTTTCCCTTTTTCTTTCAAATGAATGTGGGGAGAAGACGCCTTTATGGAAATGAAGGAGAAAGCAATGTCCAGGGTGATGAATTTGATATGCTATCCTTGGTAGTTTTCTTGGAAGACGTTACTCTTTTGCTCTTTGTATGTCTCCTCTTCTTTCATTTTTTTCATATTTTCAGGACTGGTTATGAAGCCCAGAAATATATAAAATGCTAGACGTGGATGTTCTTTGATATGTTAACTGTTGAGTTCAGCAGTTTGGATCGTCACTGAATTACTTCTTTCAGGGGAAAAGAAGAAGAAGGAAAAAGAAAGCAACAAGAAAACTCCAGTCAATTGACAGACTATTCTGGAATACAAATTTGCCTTTTGAAGTCACCAGGAGAGAAACTAATCATTCATTGTAATTAAGCAATAGCTGAGCTGCCTCCAGCGGTTCTGCCTTACCTGGTTTTGATAGGTGAAAATTCACACAGAAGTGCCATGCTTTCCAGAATTAACCGAGCAACTGCATGCATGGCTCAGTTGTATGAAGCATTACATTGCTGAGACTTCCTTTTGTCAAGCTTTTCCACATTGTCTTATTTACCTCTAATGTAGAAATTCTCATTTTTCATAAAAATCTTTGATTCTTTCTTCTTTGAGGTAGAATAAACTTTAGACTGTTGACAAGGCATTCAACCAGGAGATGTTAAAAAACTAGGCACGATCTGCAGTTGACTCTTCTCTTGAAGTCTTTTAGGGAGGAAAAACAAAGATGAAAGTGCAGCAAAAAAGGGGAAAAGTTTTAGCAATAGAAGTGAAATTTGAATCAAATGTAAATTGAGTTATATAAGAAATAGCTATCAGTGGAAATGTTGACACTGCCGCTATTTGAGAGATTCTAGGTGTACATGCAGACAAGCATAGTGAAGACTACATTGACAAATGAAGAATGTGATTGTGATGAAAGGGGTGAGGATGTCCTCGAGGAAGGTGACACTGGGAAAATCTTGACATTAGAGGAACTCTGGGGGATATTTCACAACATTGAAAGTGCAAAGGATAAAATGTTGGAAGCTGATCCAAATTTAGAAAAAATTATGAAAATTCATCAAGGGATAGAAAAGATGCTCACTCCACATGGTAAGTTGTAAGATGAGAAGAAAAGGCAAGCAATCTTCAAACCACACTTGATCAAGTTTTTAACAAAGAAATGAATTACTTTAAATCTCAATGTTACATTATAGTGCACAAAATAAATATTATTTTCATATATTTTCCCTTTCCTATATATATATATATATATATATATATATACATATATTTTATTTTTGAGGAACATTAGCCCTGAGCTAACGTCTGTTGCCAATATTCCTCTTCTTTTGCTTGAGGAAGAATTGCCCTGAGCTAACATCTGTGCCAATCTTCCTTCACTTTACATGTGGGTTGCCAGCACAGCATGGCTGATGAGTGGTGTAGGTCCACGCCCAGGATCTGATCTCACAAACCTGGGCCACCCAAGTGGAGCATGCTGAACCAACCACTATGCCATGGGGCTAGCCCCTTTTTCCTATATATTTTTAACTGACAATAGGAAAGTTTTTAAGATTTTTTTTTTAAGTTTTAGAGGTCACAGAACAATTGTAATTTTTCCCATGAATTATTTAAGATTGGTTTGCATGGTTTTAGTTTATTTGTTCATTTTTCTGGTCTCACACTGCTGTGCAAAGTGAGGACTTATTATTTTTGCAAAATATTATAATAAAAATAGTTTTAACATTAATGTTGAGCTTTTGAACTGAGTTTACAATAGCATTCATAATAACGTCATGTTTTTCCTTTAAGTGAATGCACTTCTAAATCTTTATATAACATATAAAAATATCAAAATACGACAGGAATTAACTGATTTTCTATTTAAAACATCTATGTCTTTTATAAAAATCTAGTATTCTTCAACTCTTTGTGGAATTCTTATGCTGATGGACATGAATAGTTACTGCTTTACTTTTAGCTTATGTACAAGACAATTTCAAATAGAAAATCAAAAATTAATTCAAAAGAGCCAGTTGATTGAAACAGAAAGTTATGTTTTACAGAGTGATAAGTAAATATGCTTTTTCAAACTACACATGTTAAATTGTTATTTTTCATCTCAGACTTCCTAAATAAAATAGTTACTATCTTTTGAAATAAAAACAAACAGTTCTTTAGCATATTCCTGCCTTCTGGTTTTTATATCACTGTATCACTATGGCTGTAAAAGGAGAGGGTAAGTGTCAATAAAAATTTTGTGTGTTACATGTGCATAATGATATTTCATGAAAAATGGAAATTTAGCACTTAATTCTATATTAACTTGTACTTTCATTTTTTTAGAGCTGATTGCTGCCAAGCCTCATTAGAGCTCATTGCATTTCATAGCAAAATGAAAATGTGGGAAAATAAAGTAACGGGGATAACTTTAGACTTAAATCACCTAATAAGTGAAAAGAAAATTGTAACAAGGGGGTTCGAAATATTCTCTATGAACTGTACTGTTCATATGAATAGCACTGTTTGGCCTCTATTTGCTGCATATATTTCATGCACTACTAATTAACTACTGTCCATTCTGACCATGGACGTCCCAGCAGCTTCAGGTACTACAGATTTTGGTCCTTCTCCCACCCTTGTCTGAGACCGGAACATGTTGGTGGTCTCGAGCTGCTCGGGTCCTACTCACTGCATCTTATCAGCAGCCTGTATTCTGTCTCGAAGGGAGGTATCAATTACCTTGTGCCTGGAATGAGTGAGGGAAAGAGAGTTGATTTATCACTACTTTTTTTCAGATATACCAATATATTACATTTCAGGCAGTCTACCAAAAGAATATGTAGTTAAAATTATGATGGGTTTATAAAAGAAAAGAACAGGGTGTTGGGAGAGACACTAACAGGGGAGACAATTTAGAATAAAGATCAGAGAATGCTGTGATGAAGCATATTTTAAAAACTATAAAATATTCCCAATACTAGAAAAGGTTGAATTGAAATAAAAATTAACTGAGAGTGATAGGGAAGGATATTTTTATGAAAATTATTATATTACACAGTGAAGATCTGTCATGAATCTCCATACTTCACAGAATATCACTTCAAAATAATTTTTTTAAATTATAATAAAATATTCTGAAACAATGAAAGACTTTAAATTACCTCTCAGACGTTAAAAATCAAGTTGACAAAAACATGGAGGCATACAATAATAAGAGAATGGTAATGAAGTCTAAAATAGACACAAGCAATGAACAGGCCATTGGATGTTTTAATAATGATTGTTTATTTTTTTTGCTGAGGAAGATTGACCCTACGTTAACATCTGTGCCAGTCTTCTTCCACTTTGTATGTAGGTTGCCATCTCAGCATGACTGATGAATGGTGTAGGTTTGCACCCAGGATCTAAGTCCACAAACCCAGACCACTGAAGCAGAGCGCTCTGAACTTAACAACTGTGCTATGGGCTGGACACAAATAATAATTTTTAATGATGGCTTAGTGTTCATGATATTAAGTGTTAAAAGCAGGATACAAAACTGTATCAACTTAACTATGTAAACATATATGAATATATATCAAATGAATATAAAACATTTTAAAGAAAGCAGCATCAAATTACCATGGCCATTTTCCTTGGTTAGATTTTGGGTGATTTTTTATTTTCTCCTCTTTTTTATATTTACTGTGATATAATTAATGACGTTCCTGATCAGGTTAAACACTGGGTTATACTTTTTAATAGGAAGGATCACAACATTAGCTTTTTAGTAAAGCATGGATATAGAAAAAGATACTAAAGTTCTGTTTACCTGTGCAGTAGATTGATTATAAAAATGGACCCAATTCTCCAAATCTCTCTTTATCAACATCCTTCACAATCTGTCTTTAAAACTCTTCTCATCAAAAGATGATGTCTCCTCCTTCAATCTCGGCTTGCCTTTGACTAATTGTGGCAAATACAAGTGACTGCATTTCCAAGCCTGGGACTCAAAAAACCTTGAATGCTTCTGCTTTTTTTGCTTTTTCTTGAACCTTTGTTTTGCCCTGAGAACATGCCAGGGCTGGCACATTGGAAGGATGTGAGAGGCACATGGAGAAGAATTGCCAACGCTCAGCCCCTCCACAGTTTTGAGAGAGCCCAGTCAAGATCATCAGAGCCTCCGACCCAACCCAGAGCTCGCTGCAGACGTTAGCAAGCAGCGTCAGGACCAGAAGAGCTACCCAGGCTATCCATAGCTTTACAATCAATAATAAATCTTCATGGTTTTAAGACACGGAGTTTGGAGGTACTTTATTATAAAAGTTGATTGTGGCAACAGAGAGCTGAGACAGCTTGCTGAAATTGATAATTGACAGAAAATGCTGTCATAAGGGAAACTTGAAATATGTGGCATTGGCTTTGTGATTGCTTGCTGGTGGGGACTGGACAATGGTAAACAAACTGTTAACAAGGACTGGGAGCGTGGTAAGGAATTGTAATTGGAGTCTGGAAAAATGATGATCCATGTAATGTCATCACAAAGTAATTGACAAAACTGTTGCCTGCAGTGACTTGGAAGATGGGAAATGTATCTAATGAACATTTGGGTTTGCCTAAGGAGATCTCCAGGCGGAATGTTGAGAATGTCAGCTGGATTTTCTTAATTGTGTATGGTACAGCAGGAAAGTGATGAACTAAAGAAAAAGCTGGCCAGCTCCTAAGCAGAACTTAGAGGGAACACGAGAGGGCCAGAATTATGGGCTGCAAAATAAGGCAGTTTCTCATCTCTAGTCCCTCTAGTCAGGAAAGGATTATCAAAGTAAAATACAGCCTGGATGCATAGGTCAAATCATCAATATGGTTTAGGATGCTTTGTTCAGTCCTCTGAAAGAGTTAAGGAAGTGCTTAGCTGGCTCTCTCAGGTAGACAAGGGCTGCTGGGAGTAAATGTGTCTCCCCTAGTTGTCTGATATGCCCCAAATGAGGGTGAGTAAAAAGATTTTGTTGAGTGGAGTGGAAGCAAATCAAATTATTTGAAAGCCCACAAAAGTTTTTTAAGGAGTAGTACAGGCAAAAGTGATCTCATAATCTTGCTGTCAAGTGTACAGAGATTCTTCAAAATGCAAACTGGCTTCTGGCTCCCCATGCTTCTAAGAACAGGAAGTTTGCTAGAAAGGATATTCAGAGGGTATAACTTCCCCTGATGTCTTCCGAATGGGTAAGGAGACAGGTGGAAAAGGACAAAGGTCCCAGAAGCAGCTGTGGAGAACAATGGACTAGGGAGCCCATCCTAGGGAGTAGATGGATGCCAAATCTGGGAACATTCTCTTCCTTCAGTGTCAGGGCACCTGGCAACATTTGCCCAGTTGAATTTTAAAGTTGCTAAGGTCCAGGGAATTCTTTATTCCTCCCATTCTTGCTTTTAGAAGGAGAGTGGTATTTACTGTAATTATCTTGTCCTTGTCACTATTGGAATTTTCTTGTCCTTCTCACTATTATATGATGAGTGGTAATGGTGAAGCACAAATAACTTGTCTTTTTGATTCATCAGCCTCTGAATCAACATGTGCCACCTCTGAAGAGCCTTATCTAGACCTCGTGTAGCTCACAAGTTGCTGGAATATGAGGACAGCACAATAATTGGGAGAGAATTTGGGTACCTTGGGGGAGGTGAATGTAGTTTGTGTGGGGGAAGGATATGGAATTGAAGCCAGAGGGTGGAGTGGTAGTAGACTGATTGCAAACATAGCCTCTAAGTCTTCACTCCTCACTGAAACTATGCCCTTTTCAATGTAATTTTGAGCTTCTCTCATGAAGAGGTGGAGTCAATTTCACCATTGCTTAAATGTTGCTAGGCCTTATAGCATAGTTTTGCAAATATCCAGCATAAATAACTGTGAGCCAGTTCTTAGCCTAGTCTTAAAGAGGCCTTGCACACTTCTACTTTCTTTCTCTTTCTCAGACCTCTGCCTCACCATGAGAACATTGGGCTAGTTTGCTGAATAGATTTGACAAATATGTAAAGAAGAGCTAGACCAGCCAATTCCCAGCAACAAACAAACATTTAATCAGCCAACGTGAGAAGAATGACCCACCTAAAATACAGCTGATGGTAGGTCTGTGACGGAACCTAGCAGAGATCAGAACTGTCCGGCTGACCCACAGATCTGTGAGTAGTAATATGTACTTATTGTTTTAAGGCTCTGAGTTTTGGCATGGTTTGATACACAGCATTAACATAACAATAGATAACCGATAAACCTCCTGTAATGATTCTTATTGAATGCACTTAAACCAAGTATTGCAAATTTCAAGTTATTGATCATTAATGGAGGGGCTGGAAATTAGATAAAACAGTTTTTTTAAAAAGCGAGAATTACTCTCCTCTGATTAGAATAAGACAATTAATGGGATTCCCCTTGTTGCTGTATAAATGCAGGTGACACCAGGTTCTTCTTTCTATTTTGAATTCTGACAAGTTGCATGGAAGTGAGAAGAATATAAGAGAGGTAGGCACCTCTAGGGAATTACTTTGGTAGCCAAGCAAGGAAGACACTGAGGTAGCAGACAGCTGCCACGTGATGGAGCCTACAGGGACTGAATACCGGACCCTGAAAATCTGTTTACAAGACCAGGTGAGAGTAGTATTTTCACACTTTGGGTCTCTTAATAGAAAATAATAGAAGAATTATAATAGTTATAATTATAAGTTATAACTGCTAAGGCAACTTTTCCCAAAGAGAATTATTTATAGATTTCATATGAAAAAAAGGGTTCTATGTTCAGGAAAGTTTGGAAAACATTGGGTCAAACAAAGTGGAACATATTTTTTTTTTTAGCTTCAGGACTTCTCAGACTCTTTACTATACCATTTATATTGTGAATCCCCCAAAGGAACATATAGTGTGCAATATTCTCCAAGTTTATTTGACCATAGGACTCTTTTTTTCACAGGGTATTTTGCAGGATTATATTTTCACCAAGCACACTTTGGGGAATGCTAAATTCACGGTTTGTAAAGTGTATAATTTTTACTTCCTTTTTTAGAGTTTTAAAATCTGTTCTATGAAGATAACCTTTCACCAGTGTATGTTTTAGGGTGCATACTTATTTGCTAAAAAACCCCACAAAGCATAACCTAGTGAAAATTCATGGCATTGTATCAATAATTTTTGGGGGGGTTTTAAGATTTTATAATATGATGCTACATCTTTTAATACTTGTCTTTAATTGTGGGGCAAATATAATGATAACTTCAATAAGCATTCACGAGTGGAAAAACTTACCATGTGCCAGGCACTGCGTGAATTGCTTTACATATGCCATTGCAATCACTCAGAAAAACTCTTTGAGTTCAGTACAGTTGTACTATATTTAAGGACGATGGAATGGAAGCTTACAGAAGTATGGCCTTGCCACAAATCAACTTATTTAAAAGAGACAAAACTGAAATTCACGCAGTTCTAGCCTATGCCAACATCTGCTCACTTAAAGACTGGGCATCAGTAACCAATACGCACACTGTTGGGTTTTAGAGGAACACAGCTCTGCCTAGAAAACCACACTTGGTGCCAGAAAACTACCAAGGAACAAATTCATCTTAGAGTTAGTAAGTGAGTGGGTTAGTGAAGAAAAGCATATCTGAAGATGGTTTTGAAACTCAGCAGGGTTTAGTCTAGACTGAGCATGGGCATTGAGATGAAGGGGCTCAGTTAAGGTTAACTATGTTGTGATGGGTGAATTACCAGTAAATCATAATTGTGAGTAAATGTTGAGCACAGCAGAAAATGTCATTTGCAAAGAAAGAAAATAGGTGTTGTATATAAAATATTTTGGCAGATGTGAGTGCTAGTTGAGGTGCCCCATAATGTATGACCAATTAGTGGCTTTTTTTTGACAGTTTTGTAGATATAAGTATGAGATGGAATAAACCACACATAGTTATAGTGTACAATTTGATGTTTTGACAGGTATACATCCACAAAACCATCGTCATTAAAGATAATGAATACTTACCACCTCAAAAGTTTCCTTATGTTCTTTCGTAACTCCTCTCTTCTACCTCTCCCCGTCCCCTAAGTACTGGGGTGGCCACGGATCAGCTGCCTCTATAGATTAGTTTGCACAGTATAGGATCTTAAATAGATAGAATCAAACAATATGTACCCTGTCTTTGTCTGGCTTCTTTCATTCAGCGTAATTATTTTGAAACTCATCTATTCTGTTATCTGTATTAACAGTCCATTATTTTTATTGCTGAGGAGAATTCCCTTGTAAACTCATCACAGTTTGTTTATCCATTCAGCTATTAATGGACATTTGGGCTGTCTCCAGCTTTTGTCTATTACAGACAAAAGTGATGAAGATTCATGTACAAGTCTTCCATAGACATATACTTTCTTTTATCTTGGGTGAACTTCGAAGTGCAATGGGAAGATAATACGGTAGATGAATGTTTAACTTTTCAAGAAACTGTGAACTGTTTTCCAAAGTGGGCTCACCTTTTTACATTCCCATCAGCAGAGTATGAGAGTTCTTCTTTGTCTATGTCCTTGCCAATATCTGGTATGGTCCAGCTTTTTGATTTTAAACATTCTATTAGATCTTTAGTGTAATTTCATTGTGGTTTTAATTTGAATTTTGACTAATGATGTTAAGCATTCTTTCATATGCTTATTTGCCACCATATATCTTTTTGGATGAAGCGTCTATTCAAATGTTTGTCCATTGTTTTCATTGGGTTATTTGTTTTCTTATTAAGTTTTGAGAATTCTTTATAAATTCAGAATAACTGGCTTACTTGATCATTTTTCTTATAATGAAATGAGGCTTTTGTTTATTTTTTAATTTTGATTCATATGCGTGGTCTTTCTAGCCAGAGAGATAGGGCTTGCTTCATTTGTTTTTTCTATTCGTCAAAGGCTTCCTCAGGTCCTCACTGTCAGGGGATCTGGGCATGTCCCCAGCATGGGACACTGTTACCTATTATCCTTTAGGATTTTCTTTTCCATAGCCTCTGGGACTTTTCTCACATGCCAAACAGCACTTAGTTGGACTCCACTGAAGATATCCCAATCTGAGATGTGGCCCAGGAACTCTGAAGGCCATAAGCTGGGCAAACGTAGGGTCACATCATTTATGTTCTGTTAATCAGGGATCACTGCCGTTTATTGTATGATGTCCTGTGTCCTGCAAATTGTTGTTTCATGTATTTTGTAATTTTTGCTCATGTTAGGCAGGAGGGTAAATCTGGCCCCTTATTACTCCATCTTGGCTGGAAGCAGATGTCTCGTTAACAGTTTTATTTTTATTTATGACAATATTTATTTTTAACTCTACTGATTTCTATGTTTTTACTCTTCTCCTTTCATGAGGGTAGGCTTTGTAATTGTCTTTGTTTTATTTTCCCTTATATTTTTTTCATTTATTGTTTGCTTTCTTAGCTATTTATCAAAATATATTTCCATATCTACTCTGTAAATGATACTGTGCTAAATGCTGGAATTGCAAATATATGAATGATTTCTCTGCTTTCTCTTATGGTTTAGGTTACAAAGAAAGGCAAAAAAGAAGCAAAAAAAAAAAGTTACAAATTAGAAGAGGGTAAGTGCTTGCTTTGATTCCTTAATGATTGGATTTTATCTCATGTGTTCGAGGGCAGAAATTGTCTTATTCAGTCTTGATTGGTGCCAAGCACAGTGTCTGGAACCCACTGGATGCTGAAGGTAGATAAATAGTTACAAACCAAGAGGGTAAGTGCTTGCATTCATTCCTTCCGGATTCGTAACAGTTGGTGTTCATTCTATGTGCTTGGGTGCAGAGGCTTTTATTCAGTGTTGAACTAATGAATGAGATGTTCTTTGGATGGCTAGTGGAGATGGGGACATCAGTCTGGGAAGTGTCTTTTGAAATAAGACTTGAGAGATGAGCAGATCTTCTCTGGAAGGAGAGGGCTAGAAAGAGCATTTCAACAAAGCTTAGAAGATGGAAAGAGGGTGATTCATTGAGGAACACTGAGCAGTTCAGAGTGAACAGAATAGAGGTTACATATGTGTGTTTGTGTGTGTGTGTGTTTGTGTGTACATGGGAGAAGAGATTTTGCAGCTTGGGAGAATTAGGGATAGAAAGAGAAGGAAATAAGATTAGAAAGAAAATAGATGCTGTATTGTAAAAGGTCTTGAAGTCATTACAAGGAGTTTAGCTTGTATTATGCAAGCAAGAAAGAGTCAACTTGAATCCTAAATTAAGATCTGCTGTTTGTATATAATAAGTGGTAGAAAGTGGTCTGTTGATAAGCAGGAGACACGAGGCAAGAAGACCAAGTAGGAGGCTATTGCATAGAAAATGCATATATCAATAGAACTTATAACCCAAATCAACCTGGGATAGCATATTGAATAGTCCAGACTAACACTAAGCAGAACATTAATTACAATGTTGGAGAAAACTTTAGTAGGCCATACATTAGAAACTTACTCAGAAAAGAAAGAGTATAATTTATATGATCTGAGCAGCAGAACGACTTGATCTTGTAAATATATTTTTATTTCCATTTAAGATATTTTAAAGTGTGTGTTTTAAAACTGTGCTATACTTGACCCCTATAGAAATATTAGAGATTATTTGGTAGAACTTATTCATCTTACATCTTCCCCATACTGACAAATAACAAATCTCGATAGTACCATCTTACCCATTCACTTTGTTTTATATGTACATGTGAACATACATGTATATATATATACATAAATGTGTATATTTATACACTTATTAAACCAGTCTTCTCTGTCTTCTTCATCTCTGACAACATATATGACCATTTTATTTATTTTTATATTATAAATTATTAGAGAACAGCATCTGCTTACAAACTATGGAATTATTGGATGGATAATAACATATTTCTGAAGATAATGTTTGATTCGTTGCTTTACTAGTTTGATTTTCTAAAGATGCTCATAGATTTTGTCAATTCATAGTTACTTATAATTTTCATATTGAGATACACGCATTATATGTGTAATAATTATTATTAGTTATTCAAACATGCAGTTGGTCATTTAAAATGCATCTTTTTTAGACTATCATTCTTAAATAATGCAGTATAATTTCAAAGTTGTAGGACAACTTCATACACAATTGTACCTCTAAATAGTTATGACAATAATCATAATTTATGTTACGCTTTAAAGTTATAGTCGTTTCCTTAAAATTGATAAGATTTTCAGTTATTTAACAATCATAAATTTTCATAAATAGTTTTGATGAATGGGATAATTCCAAGATCCTTCAAAACCTAGTGTTATTTGTACATACTCAAAAAAATACGTTATACGATTTTATTCTTGAATTGGTCCCAAAATTTCTTAGCTGGGTTACTTGATCATTTTTCTTATAATGAGATGAGGCTTTTGTTCAATTTTTCATTTTGATTCATACACATGGTCTGTCTAACCAGAGATAAGGCAGATCCTGGAGATCTGGCTTGCTTCATTTGTCCTTTCTATTTACCACAGTGTTCCTCAGGTCCTCACCATCTGGGTTTGGGGCATGTTGAGAATCTGCAGGAATTGCCTCTGAGGCTTAAGATTACAGTGGAGATGCCTAAGAGGTTTAGCTTTAGACCTTGCCGTCAGCTTTTGCCTTAAAATGGTCAAGCCAAACAGTATTACTGAGAATTAACACTTGTTTAAAGTACAAGATAAAAACCTAAAAGTAATACTATTTTGTCCAAGGTAACCATCTCTAGATATCCTTAAAATTTGTTTTAAGCTCATTTATTAATAAAAATGTATTTATCTTTTACGTGTGTCAGACACTTCCATAGCTGCTAGGAATTAAAAAAAATATTTCTAGGAATTCAAGAATAAAAATAGATATTGCACTGTAAAAAAGGAAGTGTTTTATTTTAGAGCACTGTAGATATAAAGAATATTGCATTATATATATAAATAAGTAAAAATATATAATTCAATTTAAAACAAAAATGTTCAAAAATAGATCTTTAAACACATCACACAATTGGTTTCTATTGTTAGGTCCATATCACCTTTTCTGTGGTTCATACAATTTATTTTCGCAGAAAAAAATAGCAGAGTAGCTTATCGTGGCCACCTTTCCTGCCTCTGCTAAGCTACTGCTTCTTTGCTTGCTGGCTTTGCCCTAATGTTTTCCCTAGCTACTTAGCTTCTCTTCTCTCTAATTTACAGTTGTGGTTGTGTGTGTGCTTGTGTGTGTATGTGTTTATACGGTGGTGGTGGTGTGCTAATAAAAATTCCTAGATTATTTTCACTTCCCATTCAGTCCTCAGGACTGCTGGTTGGGTGTGGGACTGGTGTTAGTATATAAAGTGCACTATGCCATAACTTTCTGTTCTTTCCTTGGCTAACAGTTTCTAATGTTTATGGCATGAGGTCGACTGGTTGTATGGTTGTTAATGTTGAATTATGAGTTCTTTTCACTCAACCGCTTCTGTTGTTTTCATTCATTTTATAACAATTGGAGAAAGGAAATGATTTGTTTCAGCTTTACTTTTCCATCTTTACCTAAAAATCTGGGCTTGCTTATGAAATAGCCATTACATTTCTGAGCAATTTAAGCCTTGACTCGAATGTAATGAAACATAGATCTTTAAAAACAGACTTAATCTTTTGATTTCTCTACATACGGAGTCCTCGACAGGA
Organism: Equus caballus; assembly: GCF_041296265.1. Classification (NCBI taxonomy): domain Eukaryota; kingdom Metazoa; phylum Chordata; class Mammalia; order Perissodactyla; family Equidae; genus Equus; species Equus caballus. The sequence goes on from NC_091704.1 coordinate 48,152,767, forward strand.
GCGTGTGTTCCAGGGGAGAGCAAAAGAGGAAAGAACTAAATTTCTTTTCACCGTATTGTGACATGAAAGTGTAAATGCCACATATTTAATCAATCAACCAATCAAGCAGAATCAGACTGCCAGCATTGAATTTGATTATGTAACAATCTCTATATAAGACATGGTCCTTGTTCAAAATGAATTTTCCTTTTACTTAAATTTTTATACAAGAAATGTATAATCCAGTTAAAAGGTTGTCAGAGGGGAGAATCTTTAACCAAGTCAATGAAATAGGTGAGAACGAATTCCAGGGGCTATTCATTTGTGTTTTTCTCTTTATGGAGCTGGGTCGTTCAAAGGTTTTCTCTGCCTTTGAAAGTTGATGTACCTTGGCTTAGAATTCTCTGCTGTTGTTTTGGGTGTCAATTCACTCAACGCCACCATCAAGAATAAATTAACTCAGTCAGTGATCTTCTAAGAAAGAAATGACAATAACAGGGAAGAGTAGTTGAAATGAATGTTTTGTCGGATTTATATTTTAAACATGTATGAAATACTCATTTTTAAGTATTCTGAAAATGCTTTTTACACAAGCTTGTTCATGAATGAGTTTCTGGTTACATTTTATATTTAGAATAATTTCTGTGTATTATGCCATTTAAAAAAAGTTTTTGTGTTTGGAGTAAGAGAATATTTCAGTTGCACTTCCTGCTTTTTAATTTTTTTGCTTGAAATTGCTGTAAGTACACCTCCAAAATTCAATGTTTTGGAAAGGAAAGAAATTCTTTCTTCTCATTAATGTTTTCATAATTAGGTACACACTTACTCTTTTTATTTTTTCCCGAGGAAAAAATTTCACCTCTCTGGGCATAAAATTGGATTTGCCCTTTTAATTACGTAATTGATGAGCAAATATTTATTTTGCTTTTTTTGCACAGCATTGCTCTGGACATTTTGGAAAGAATTAGAATCTAGTTGAGTAAACAAGATCACACTTATATAGAGATTTTGTTACATTGTAAGTGTGAAATTTCAGAAAAGTGCCAGTCACTATGGTGTGGAGCACTCTAGGAGGGTCTTATGAAAGGGGTAAGGCTTGAGTACAGAACCTTAAGGAAGGAAATGTATTTGGAATGACCAAATAGAAGTGACCATTCTCAGCTGGCAGAAGGGAAAAAGGAGGTAGTAGTGGGAAAGCAGTCAGAGGTACCAATTAATAAAGAAGCAAGACATGTTGAGGGCTGGATGAGACTTGTTTTGACTAGAAAAGATGAGCCTTTCAGGTGAATGACAAGAAATACTATTTTGTGTGTGGTCAATTGAGTTTATGGTTAATATCAGGCTGCAGAGCTGCAGCTTGAGGCAACAAGAGATAGATAATGAATAAATAAGTAGTGAAATTAAATTATGAGTGCCTGAAATCTTATCAAGTAATTTGGATGGAGTTTGAAACGTAGAGAAAAGATTCAAGAAAGCCAGCTGGGATCCTGGCTTAAATATGTCATCCTGACAGAAGGAAGGCTTTCATTGGCCATGGTGGTGGGGTAATTGAAAAGTGTAGAATCTGATGGACCTCAGAGGAATCATCTTCTGATTGGGGAAATTCTAATCATGGAAATATAAACAATGGTGAAAAACAGGAAGAAAGAGCTGACTTTTCCTCAAGATATGGAAAACAAATGTCTTGATAGCAAAGAGAGTCTTAAGAATTAGGAGTATTTAGGAGTTGCCTAAATAGCAATTATTACGGGATAGATACTCTGCTAAATCCTTTATATTCATTATCTAAATTAAAAATTGAAAGAGTGGTTTTATGGTATTCTGATATCAATCAAACACGGATATTTTCTTTTAATTTTAAAAAGATATTGTCTGCCATTTATTTTTTGTTTAAGTGGTATGTAATTGTCTTTGGTTTAAAATATTGTTCTTAACACAGATTAATTAATTTTCTACACCAAGGTTGGTTTATGGACTTTTCATCTCATCCCTATGATTTATCTTTCTGTTCTGATTGTATATTCACCATTTTAAATTTATTAAAATTTATTATGATGATTTCTAAGTCATAAATAGAAAATCTATTGACTTTTTGAAGAGTTATACTGTCTCTAGTCAGTTTACAAAACTCTCTTAGTAATTATGATAATTTCTAGTTGATTTTCCTGGGTTTTCAAAGCTGCAAATCATATCCTCTACAAATAATGATAAATTAATCTCCTCCTTTCCAAAACGTAAACTTTATTCATTTTTGTCTCACTAGCTTGGCTAGAACTTCTAAAACTATGTTGAGCTGTAAAAGTATTAGTAGGCATTCTTTCTTTTATGAGTATATTTATGTTTCCATATTAAGCATGCTGTTGGTTATTAATTTGAGATATGCATAGCAGTTGTATACTTTTAATATCAATTTCTGAGATGTTAGAATGTTTTATTTAAAAAGGATATGGACTTTCATTATATGACTTTTTGACAACAAGATAATTACGGTTTTCTTTTCTTATCTGCTGAGATGGTTAATAATAGTGAATATGTTACATTTCAGACAAGCTTGAAATAAAGTCAACTCAGTCACGATGTTTTATTATTTTAATGTATTAATTGGATGGATTGGCTAGGTCTGAAGTTTCCTGTCATTGAGTTCTGTTTTCAGATGATGATATCAAAAGTCATACTAGTGAAATGAATCGCAAAGTTTACACTCTTTGATGTTCTGGAACTCAAAATACTGTTCTTTGAAGATTTTGAAAGAAGTTATTGATAAAAGCTTTTATGTCTAGCAACATGGTTGGAGCAAACTCATTGGTCAAAAATTTCTTAACAGCTTTCAAATTTTTGTCTTCTTATTGAGTTATTTTTTGGATATTTATATTTTCTTGGAAAATATCCATTTCTTTTCAACTTTTAAATATATTAGTGGGTATTCTCTTCTTTCTGTCTGCAGACAGGGAGTTTAGTTTAATTTGGCTTGTGTGTTTATATTGCCTTTCTTTATTAGACTTTCCAAAGGGCATTCTATTTTATTGGTCTCTCCTATAACTGCGTTTTTAATTGTTTTCTCATTCACTAATTCTACTTGTAATTCACGCTATTCTTGGAATTATTTTGTTGCTCTTATTCTAACTTCTCGAGTTAAGAGTTTAGTTCAATTATTATTTTCTTTCTAGTCTAACAACTTCAATATTGATAGATATCCCTATTAATTTAAGTAACTTTTAATATGTAGTTCTTAATTTTTAGAGAGCCTATAACTGCAACTTTGATTTCCTCTTTAAAATTTAGGTAGTACATTTGTATTGTCAAGTGATTTAATTTTTAGATTGTATAATTTGCTATTCAATTCTGGTACTATTTAATTGTGAACAGAGGATATAATTTATGTAATTAAAAGTTTCCATGTTGGAAGAAATAAAGCATTCATTCACCTAATAAGCAAGTAGGTAGGAAAAGGAACCAATGATTCCCAAACTTTACTGAACATCAGAATCACCTGGAGAGCTATGCCAGCCCCACCCCTAGATTTCTGATTCAGCAAGTCTGGAGTGAGTCTCACTAATCTTTATTTCTAACAAGTCTCCTAGTGTTGCTGATTCCCCCAGTGTGGGGACCACACTCTGAGAATCAAAATTATAAAAATATTTTTGAGTTTTAATCAGAGGATATTGTACTTAATAAAACTAGAAATTATAGCTATTAGAGCTCTTTAGACAAAGGAAGTGATTTGATGAAAGCAAGTTTTCAGTAAAATTTATTTGACGAGAAGTTGAAGAACAGTTTGGGTGGAATTAACAGACCCTAAACTTGGGATAATAAATTGGAGAAACTTTTCAAAGTGTAGGCTAAGGTGGTCATGGGTGAGTAGGAAGAACGTGAAAGAAACAGAAGGAACACATCAGGATGTTGTGTTATTGGATATTGTTGGAATATAATGAGATGGTTTAAGGTCATTGGTAGAGGAAATCTGGGGACTAAGGTGAGGGGAGGGAGGGCATGCAGGGCACAAAATTTAATGAAGCACTTGCTGATTTCACCTCGCTCTTCTGGCCCCGTGTTTTATCAGAGTGAAGGCAATGACTACTTCTGAGGTTACTGCAGGGCATGGAAGAGTGGAATTTCTATTTCTGTTGAAACTGTGAACGTATTCTGCAAATGTCAATTCTAGTAATATTGAAATCCAAAGTCTAAATTTTCAGGATTTTGTCTTCAAACTGCTCAAGTCATAGCTGGATCACTTTGACCAAATGGAAGAGATTGGGAGGATGTGGGATTTGTAACTGTATCTACTCATCTGTGAGGAATAACGGAACTGGCCTGACTGCAGATGGTGAATGGTTTACTAGGGTGATCAGAGCCTGTTATCCTAAGGTCCATCTCTCCTCCATCTCAGTGGAAGAAAACAGCAAGCAACAAGGGCAAGTGGACACAAATAGTGTCAGGAAGGAGGAATTAGCTTCACAAAAATCAGGCAGCCCATGGGAAAGACTCCATCATTAACTGTGTCTCGGAGACAAAATGCATGTCAATAGGAAGGGTCTGGCAGGGAGAGAACAGCGCCTGCTGTTCTAGAATAGAATGAAAATACTGGGACTCTCAACCAGACTAAGGGAAAAGCCTATATATCCAAATGCACCATAAAATTTTGCCTTAGGCTACTGGAAGAAACAAAGGATTATGAGATAATTTACACATGTATACTGCCTTGAGCACAAACTTAAGCACTTTCCACAAAAGACCAAAGGGAGGGGCAGTAGCTAAGATAGAAAAGCTGTTTTCTAAATCCAGCTTAGTAAATCATTCCTTCAAACATAATAATAAAGGAAAGCTATGTCAATGAAAAGAAAGTAAAAATTGTTATCAAAGGATGTGCCTTCCATGTGTTTTATGTGGGTATATTAAATTCTTTTCAGCTTACTACCATTTGCGTTGACATTATCCCTTAGAAGTCTTTCACTTCTGAAAATATACATCTGGTAAGAAAAACTGAGTCAATGACTTGTGTGTATATAAATCACTTCATTCTTTCCTTTAGAAGCAATTTCAGTCTGAAGGCCTCCATTGGAAAAAATAAATAAAACACAGAAATTAAAATAAAAAAAAGAAAGCAAAAAAGTTAGAAAACATATCCCAAATGACAGTAAATGTTAATGGTCTGATCACAGACACAAAAATTGTCCTTCAAACTGAGGCGTGTATTAAATAGTAATGGATAGATATACTTCTCTGTGAGATCTGATTTGTCTAGCAAATCCTTACTGACATATACTCTCATTTACTACTATATAGCCTTTTGAAAATGCCATTGCAGCAGAGCATAAAAAAGGTTATTTAGATTAAGTATAGTTACAAGATAAGCAGTATACTGAGTTCATTGGACTTCATGCGCACTCATTTAATTTCTACCGCTCCATTACTCTGAATCAAACTGCCCCTGAAAGAACAAGAGGAAGGAAAAGGGCATTAAAAAACACAAATCACAAAGCAGAGAACATTCTTCTTAAAAACGAAATGGTCTCCATGTGTTACCGTTTAATACCATGGAAATACTTTCTTGACTTTTATAGCATGCAAAGAAATTGCACCCATCTATTAAAGAATGCAATAAAAAAAGACTTTGAGGTGGGTTAACATTTTCCAGGTCTTTATCATTAGAGATGGGTTTGGAACTTCAAAACACTGTAAAATATTATAAATGGTATCCATTTGCATCTGTGTGCAGCTTATGGCATAATGAATGCATGACCACTTAACCGTTTATTGAATACAGGAAGAAATACGATGAGATCTTTGGTGATATGTTTTAAGATGAGGCCCAAAGCCAGGGTTTAAAGACAGACAGAGTGCCAAAACAGTTTATCTTCTTTTTTCTTTTAACTGTAGTGCCATTAAGTGCCAGTATGAGGCTTTTTGGACTTCATTTGAAATTCAAGTAATTAATATAACTAGAGAAAATAATTTTGAGAGGGATAAAGTATTGTGGTAAAGTATAAACAGGAAAGGCCTGAAGTTTAGAGGACAGAAAATGACACAGCCACTACAAAAGTTATACTGGCTGATTTAAGTAATCGTTAAGACCTTTCACATGTTCGGTTTGCATTTGACAGTGGCTGAACTTTATTAGTCTTTAATGGCCTTCATTAAATTATATTCAGTATCTAAGAGGCTACGCATTGAATGGGGGTTATGAGGACATTCTCCTTTACTGACATACATACCTCAACCAAGGAGGTATGAACCTTAGCGTCTGGTTTTGGGGAATAGCGTGCTTTCTATCTTATTTCAGACAGTGGACAAATGGCAGTTTTTATAGATTTTCTTTCCATGGGCTCCTTCCTAGTAACATTTAAACAAACAGCGTCTGTCTTTAAAAAAATCCTGTCATTGACTCTTCATCTCCCTTCAATTACTGCCCTAGTTGTTATTGTTCTTTGTATCATCCTCCTCACAAATAGAAAAGCATTACCTTCTCACCTCTAACCATCTCCCCAACCTTCTGTAATCTGGCTTCTTCACTGACCTTCCTCCCCTGCTTAGCTCACACCAAGGTCACTAGCAACTGCCATGCAGATAAGTCAAATATATACTCTCAGTCACTATCTAATGCATCTCTCTTTTATCAGTTGCTACCAGATCACTATATTTTGTAAAGAAAAAAACCTTTTCTTTTTTCATCATTTTTCCACATTGACCATAAATGTGTAGGCTCCCCTGAGTTCTTTCCTAAAGCCGATTCTCTTCTGAATCTGTGACTTCTCACTAGGAAACTCATTCCCTCTCCACCTTCAGTTTAGGATCCAAAAATACCTATCTGTGGCTAGATTATAAACTCATGAGAACAAGACAGTATCTACCTCGGCAGTGTCTACACGACACCAAACAGTTCCTCACACGTAGCAGGCTGTCAGTAAACATCTATTCCTGGCTAGCTGATACTTCCTTCTGTTCACTAAGCCCATACAGCAAACTGCCTAGAAGACATTTTTAATTGGAGGTCTCTATGTTACCTGGACTCAGAATTTCCTAAAGTGAATTCATCAACTCCACAAACTGCTCTGAACCCGCTGCCCCCCCCCCCCCCCCCCCCCCCCCGCATCTTCTCCTTTCAGGGGTTGGGAGGCAGAACCTGCTTCTTCAGTGTGCTTCCTAATTTATATCATGGTGCCACCAGGCACCTAGTTGCCCAAATGAGTACCCTGGGAGTCCTTCTTAACTCCTTTCTTTCCCTCACTTATTTCCCTGTGGGCCACAATGTCTATCTTTCTAATCCCTCCCTTCTCTCCATCCTCACCACCAGCATCATATAAAGGAACAAGCATTATTTTAGACTTAGACTCCTTCAACTGTCTGCCAAATGTTTTCACAAATTTCCAGTCTTAAACCAAGATTTTTTCCTACTGGGTAAATTTCATTTCCAAATGCCTTATGCCTTACAGTATTGGGAATCCTTGGGGTCAAAACAGTGTGCCTCATGGGAAATTTCACCAGGATTTTGATTCCTTTTTATAAAACTTAGTCTTTCATAAAAGGAGGAATCCTAGTTTACTGACTCTTTATAGAGGCATGAGAATTGCTATATGTGTTTACATTAATCATGGTAATTAATGTAAACATTAAACATGGTTTTCTTGTCAAAAATGACTTCTAAATTACCCCAGTTCTGCCCTGCCCAGGGGAGCCTGCAGTTGTCTCAAAGGTTCTGTATATTAACTGGCAATTTATCATACAAACATTCATTAATTTGCCCAAATTATTTGGTTTTCATTTGTATTTCTGACTACAATACCTGTCTGATGGTAATAAATCCTTTTGCTCACCTTAGTTCTCCCTTATTCTAACTCTAAGGAGCTCTCCCTTCTACGTGTATGTTGGTGTTTGATAAAGGAAAGCATAATTCCCTTAAACAGTAACACAAATTTGTATCATGTTTAAGATGGTTCTTCTCCTTTCAGAACTGAAGAATCGTGTTATTTGTTTTGTCTTCATATCAAAGACCACATTCAACCCATTCTTAAAATTATTTAGTTGCCTTAATCTCTGTATTTGAATAACTATCAGTTCCATTCTAATGGTTTTTCACTTTCTGCTTCAACCTGGCAATGGGACAGGAGGACTTTAAGAAACAATTAGAACACATTGTCCGTATCTGAATTTTGTCATCATGTTAAATCCTTAATGTGGCTAACCTGTATCTACTCTGATGCTCTAGCTGTTTATTGTGTAGGGTTATGACTACTTGACTATTTCATTCTTGTGCCTTTTCATTTTTCTTCCTAGGGCATTTGCAGTTTAACATGGATTCTCTACAGAGGACTGTAGGAGGATTATGATGGACCCAAATAAATAACTCTTTATTCTTAAGCACTTTGGTGCTTAGATGGAGAAAATTATATTTTCTCAGTGGGACTTGCCCTGGAAGATTCTAATCAACACAACAGGAAAATTTCCTCTTGCCTACGTATGAACTTGGCTTTCCAGAGAGTTCGTATTAGTAAAAGACAATGTGGCAGCATAGGAAGGAAGCACCTGTGCTTTTAAACTGGTTATGTCCTTCTAAAGAGTTGCTGGTTCATTGTAAAATTGTGAGACTTGGGGCAAAATTTCCCCTGGATAAGAATATAAAAAATATTTATAACTTGAAGACTAAGACATTTTTAATGTAAGAAATATTATAACTGAGACATGAGCCACCTGGCTGTCCCCCAAGTCCTTGGTTCGCTTGAGTAGATAGAACCTCTAAGCCATACATAAAATTGAATGTCTATTTCTCCTGAAATGGAAGTCCAGCTTACCTCCCAGTATCTTCAGGGTTTTTTAGTGGGGGCTTAAATTTCCCCAGGACTTCTCTGGTCCCGACAACCTTTGCTCATCAACCTGATCTCCGGAGTGTATGCCACTGAATGCATATGCTATTCTATTTCTGCAGTGGGTCACCCTGCTGCACACCACTCAACCACTGCTACAAAGAACTGATTATATGGGCAGCAGCTTCTACTAAACTTTTAGAATAAAGAAGAGGGGTTACTGTTTAGCAAAGAATCCAAAGCATTTTTGAGCAAGCTTGGGAGTCATTGACTAGGCAGTGATATTTCCCCAATACAGATTAACGTGTCTGTTTTTATAACCATGAAAATATTAAGTGAGTTTATAATTTTATAATCTGCTGTACTTTTTTTTCTCAGAGTATAAAATCTGGGGTTTCCTAGATATTAAAATTTAAAGTTGAGATGAAGTTACTTGTAATTATAGAGGAGGTAAGGAGTCAAAAACAATATTATCTAACAACCATTCACCAATATATGAAATATTTGGAGGATATTATTGAATATGGGGGTTATTTTGGAATAGAAACAACTGTTATTGTTAGGGATAGCTACATACACATATGTGGAGTGTGTCTTTGTTTATCTATTCAATAGTTGATAGGCAATAAGATATTCAAGATCACATTTCATGCTTTCTGGATACTAATTTTCAAAATCGTGACAGAGCATGAAAATTTTCATAATGTAACGCATTTAAGAAGAAATTAAGAATTTCTTATAAACCTGTAGTTTCTTTTTTGAATATACATGAATCTCTCTCCAGGAACGTGGCAATTCCAAGCTTCTCTGGCCTTTGTGTTCATCCAACTTCCTAGGTACATAACACATAGAGCTGGAGAGTCCACAGACTAAATGTGTACAGCTTAATGACAGGGAAATTTCAATATATAGAATAAAATGTCATTTCAACATCAGTCAGTGTGGTTAAATAAAATGTTTAAAAACCTTCAATATGCTCATTGTTCTTTAGAAAAGTCAAAAAGATGCAAAGCAGTCATTGTTATCTGTTTTAATTTTTAAAGATTAGTGGTTTCACTGTTTAAAAATTTTAAAATCATTCAATTGCCATTTCTACATCTTCTATGCCTATCTTTCCGTTAATCACACATCTACAAACATAGTCTTGGTCTCATTTGAGTCTTGTGAATCATAAGAAGTTTAGCTTTATTTTTAAATTAAGATTTTTTAAAAACCTGATAGAAAGAAATAATAACATCATTTGTTTTATTATTGATATTTAGTGCTTTTCATTTAATTTGGAGACTTCCAAATTTGCAATAGTGAAAGTAGTGATTAGTAGAGAATCTTTGAACAGTCACATTAAATTTTTTAAATTCAAAATTTGAACAGTAAACTTACTATGAAGTTCCTTGAGTTTTATTTGAAGGTTTAAAACATGATAAAATAACTAAGATAATATAGCATACATCTGTTTACCCACCGCTCTGCTGTTTTTGTTTCAAATTTGTGTGCAATAATTATTAAAAGGAAAGTTGAATTTTCAATCCATTCCCCACTCCCATTAGGCAATCTTGCTCTCCAGAGGTAACTATTATATAACTTTTAATGTATGACTACGTACGTCTTCATGATTGCATGTTCTGCATGTGTTTCATCAATTACATGCAAATACAAATAATTTTAACATTCTGTTTTTTTCACTCAATATAATATTTCTGAGATTTCCCAATGTGTTTAACAGCTGTAAACTAACCCATCATATGGATAATAATGGTTTTTTCTAATTGAATGCTTTGAAATCTAATGTTCTGCTGTAAACATTGCTATGGAGAACATCCTTATATACACTACCTAATATACATGTGCAAGTGTTTCTCCAGGGTTCATATATAGACGTGCAATTCCTGGGTGACAGAGCATTCACCAGAAATTACCGTTTTGCCCTCCAAAGTGGATTAATAATTTATAATATCATAAGCAGAAACCGAGTGTTCCTGTTTTCCTGTGCTCAGTTCATGAACACTCGACATGTTTAGACATTTTCAATTGTCCTCACTTCCTTGTTTTCTCGATTTTCATTTTAGATTTTCTCATAGCTCAGAGTTCACACAGTTTGTTCTATGATGGAGGTATTTGGCTTTGATCTTGGTTTTGGATAAATGTTCATTTCAACATTCAGCCGTTAGGTATTCAACCAAAATACCTACATGATGTATCTGTTGATATATATGTGTACTGAGTTAAATTAGTATCTTTATACATAAATTTATACATAAATATGTGTATTAAAAATAAATAGGAAGCGAGACTTCGGAGTGAAGTGAGTTGAAGCCAACTCACTACGAATTTTTTAAAAAAGTAGTTATGATCTGGTATTCATTCATTCATATTTTTTTCTTGGTTACTCTTTTGAATTCAGTGATGTCCATATCCCATGCTAATCACCAATAAAATAGTCAGAACCTTGTATCAGGAGATATAACACAAATTGCAGACAATTCTCCATCCCTCTTTCTGCAATTACCTAAAGATCATTTTGAATTTAAGTGTGTTTAACAAGTGATTTTTTTAAAAAGAAATGTACTTTTATTTAATTAGCTCTTGAAAACGCTGGTGATGGACACAATATAAAACAGTGTATAAATTTTCATGTGAGTTAAGTGTCATTTTTTGATGAGAATTTTTTTTAATGACATCATTCAATGGAGAAGAGTCGATAATGACTGCTCCACTTTCCCCATGCCCCCATCTCTTGGGACAGTGAACAGAGAGAAGTAAGTTGAAGCATATTTGCTTTTGATGACCCCACACTTAGTCTGAATAGAAAACATTATTCCAAATACTCTAGATGGAATTAAACTGACTGTTTATAAATTCCAGATGCTGTTACAGATTATTTAGAAAAACACTTCGCTTTTGATTCATCACCAGCTGAGCTCAGGAATTGGTTGAAAGATGATTTTTTAAAAATTTTTGGTATTCAAACAAAAATCTTAAGTATTTAGACATGTACCTAATGAGAAATGTGCAAAATCTTGTCTGGGGGGTATAAAAACAAATAGTGGCAACAATAAAAGAAAACCTTGGCATATATTAAGTGGTCTTTCCATGGCAGGGACTAAGCTATTTCATGTATTCATTACAACAACTCTTACGAGGTAACGATATTACTATCTCCCCACCACCATCGTACAGAAGAGGAATCTGCTTATTTGTACAGGTTAAAACACACTAAACCACAGATCTAAGAAATAGATCTAAGTGACCCCAAAGCCAACTGTCTATCCACTTTCCTCTACTGCTTCCCTTTAAATTGATAATACACAGGAAACATACCTGTCAATTTATTGAAAAGCTATAGCTTTTTGAATCTAGTGGGCACCATAAAGATGATGTCAGTCTCGTAGATTTATAAATAAGGAGACTATGTTTTAGAGAATGCCAGTGGTTTGAACAAAACCCTACACAATGTTGGCAAATATCCTAGACTCCAGGACACAACGTATTGTGCAAAACAAATTTATTTTCATGTAATGTTTTCTGTAATTCCACTTTCTCTTTATAAATTTAATGGAATCTTATCACAAAGTTGGCTTAGCTGCTTATTTTATCTTCATGGTGTTCCTCTTTCCATTCTTCTGGCCACAGTATTCCTTTTGCTCTGGAGACTGTCTCTTCTCTGTTCAATGGAGTTCTGCTTTATGTGATTATTAGTCACAGTTTTCTAGCTCCTGTCAACATGCATGTGGACCCCTGACTTACACCTGGGCGCTCAACGATCCTTTATCCCAGCCATAGTCGTTAGCTCAGAAATGCACACAACACCCAAAACAAATAGATCCCAAGGGTTTTGTACAAAGGCTCTGGGAACTAAAGTTTCTCTCTTTATTCAGTAGTTCTCAAACTGAGTTCCTGTAAGTTTGAACCTGTTTTTAGCTATTTTCTTCAATACTTCAATAGGGAAGAGTGAGATCAAACTGCAGAGACAAAGAGAGAGAAACAGAGAGAGAGATTGATTTAATAATCTCTAACATACCTCCATCCCTGGATTTCCTTTTACTGGGACTAGTGAAATGCCATTTTGTTTAAATTAATTTGAATAAAAGAGTTGTGACTGAAATTTTTGGATAGGAACTTTAATTTGATAATGACATAGATTATGCTCTTTACTTATTTCTTGCACACTTTCCATCACTTTATTTCTAAAGGCACAGTGGAAGGAAAGAGGAAAGGCAATGCTAAATTTATTGTGTAGTATTGTTCATACCTATTTCAAAATAGGCATAAACTAGTTTATACCTCTTTTATTTATGTTTATTTATAAACTTATTTAGAAATAAGTTTTCTAAAATAACGCTAGAAAGTTTGCTTTAAAGTATTTTATTTAGTGTTAAACCAGGTGCCAATGTATAATTATAGAATTGAATTATTATACCATTGTAGGAAACAATGGTTTAATATAATAAATATATTAGTGAAATTTAATCAAATAACTTGCTGGACATATATTTCAGAAATATAATTTTGTTTAGTCTTTCTAAGGTTTCTGATACTTTTAGGATTATGTATTTGCCAAACACAAGTATACCTTAGTCAAAAGAAAAGAGACCATTTCTGAAGGGATATTGAAGATTCACTGTACTTTTATGTAGATGTAATGCTCAATACCACTTCAAATTGTCTTCAAAATTAAACAAGTGGTAGAATCCTTTTATAAAATAGATCATTATACAGATGCAAATAGGTCAAAATTTACACCAAGAAATATACATGTATACGAGAAAAGTTAGCATAATAAATATGTAAAGTAGACGATGGTTCCATATTCTGATATTACTAAAGAGTGATAGTATTTTCTGAACTTTCCTTTCCATAATTGCTGGCTCATGTATTAATACTTGGGATGAAAGAAGCATCAAATTAAAACTATTAACAGGTAATATATTAATTTATATTTATTAAGAATTTACTCTCTGTGTTAAGCATTCTACATGCTTTATCTTATTTATTCTTCAAAATGCTTATGACATAATAAGATTTGTGTCTCTGTTTTACAGCAAGAAGAGGAGTTTAAAGAGGATAGGTAACTGGACAGTGGCAGAATCTGGCTTGCATTAAGGTTTCGCTCATGACCATACTCTTAACTCAAACGATATTGTAGCCCAAACATTATCTCTGCCTTTAACTATCAGGATAGATCCCAGTTTTAGTCACAACTTCTTGTCCATTTGCAAGGGAAAGAGGCAGCTATTTTCTATCCAAGCACTTTACCTAATTAAAAAAAATTCATCCTCAATATTTGTATAGGTGGCAAATGTATGTTCATGTCTAATGGTGAATTTATATCCTTAATACACATGGTTAACATTTAAAGATGCATATCAAAGAGTACATCTCTTGTATAAGGAATAAAAATCGTGACACTGGCCATTAGAAGGTATTAAAAAATTCATGGCAACTTTTGAAAAAGGAGGAATGTTATTAACCTTGGTGTCTTGACCAAATTACAATTCGGGTAATTACATTTGTCTTCCTTAATCTCCTTTTCAACTTTCAGTTGGGTAGTGTATTCTTAATGGATTTCATTACCAAGCTTCCCTTAGGATTTAAAATAGGACTTATCTTCCAAGACTGGGTTCACTACAAATTTATGTTCTGTAACTTCAATTGAGCTGTCACTGAAACTCTTCAATTGTGTGCGTATGTCTCTAATTCATTCTTCTTTTTTATTTTTTGCTTTCTCATTTTGGCTCTTTCCAAACCATTTCCATTCTACTCAAGACCCAAATGCACATTTCTGCTCAGCAATTATTTTTGTATGCCAAGTATGCAACCACTCTCTTATGCTCAGAAATACTAAGATTTTTTAAATGCAGTACTAAGGTATTGTTTGCTACTGTCCATGAGCTTCCACAGCAAAAAGCACTGCTCTTTTACCCTTAAGGAGATGAACTCACCACCTTCTTTCTTGAAAGAAATCACTTATCCAGTGTGCACTTCCTCAGCCTATCTCTTCCTCAGGAAAGTATCTTCCTATGACCACATCCTTGACTCTTCAAAATTTCACCCTCATCATTCTACTATTTCCGCTTTCTTCATTTCTGACTGTTTTGAAGGAGGGTGTGCACCTTCTTTCCTAAATGTCCTCGCTTATGCTCTTGATCCCTCCCTTCTGTACTGTCTTACTTCTGTCACTCTCAAATCATTCACTTTCAGTAATTACATTTCATAAACATTTAAAATATTTTTTCTTATTAAGAGGAAAACCCCCCATTCCATCTTGGTTTCTCTAGTGCTGGGGCAATCACACACTCTTTTCCTTCTTTTATCACCATGTCCTTACTTCCCATTTTTTCATCAATTCCACACAATATAATTTCCTCTTCTGCCATTCTGTTACAAGTGTTCTACAAAGAAACCAGCAAATTTCAAATTTCAAAATCAATATCCTTTTCTTAGCACTCAAAATTTGTATTTCTCTCTTGGCTTTAACATTGTTGACTGCTCCATCCTTATAAACTCCATGTACCTTCAACTTCCCATACATTTTGATCGTTCGATTTTCTCCTCTTGCCTTTATGAATTCAACTCTCTTGATGGTTTCTCTTCATTTTTCAAATTTTAGTGTAGGATCTTCCCAATGCTTTGTCTTTGGCTTCTTTTCTTTCTGTAATCTCTTTATTAGTGATAAATTTTAATTAGCTAACTCAATTGAAGAAAAATAAGAAAGGAAGAAATATAACATGTGTGTAGTTACTATGTGCCAGCCTTTGGAATAAATATTGTACATAAATAATTTGATTTATTCAGGAAAACAAAACCAGAAATATTATCAGCATTTTACAGATAAAAAGCTAAAGCTGAATACTATCTAAATATATTTTAAAATCACCTCTCCTATACCTCGTTTTGTGTTTTCTTACTTAATTCAATTCATTCAGCAATCTCAGAGTTAAATATTATTATCTCTAATGGTTAGTTGCAGTATTTCAGACAAAAGATGATGAGCAGGCTATTCTATGTTTCATAGCAAAATTTCACAGTAGGTCCAGGACACAAATTCAGGTATATACAAATCCAAAGTTTATGTTCAGTCCTTTACAACATCTTGCTTCGAAATGGATTACTCTGTCACATGCTCCTTCACTTATGAAGTCTCTCTGGAATACCATCCTACTTCTCTGAATATGTATTAGTCATATTTATATAGGTATCCTCCTACGATTATATATTCCACACACGTAAATAGCTTAATTTTAATGTTTTCTAAAAACTCACTTCTCTATCTGATATCAGTGAATTTCTATTTCTCTTATGGAAGGCTTGTTTTTATATCAGCATTTGTATTTCTATTTTCAGTTCCTTCCCCTATAACTTCATTTAGGAACTCATGTGACCACACAACACTGATACACAGGGCCAGAAATGGAGCGGAGTATAGTAAGCTAAGAAGTATGGAATATTTAACTTAGTGGTTTAAAAGTACACATCTACAGTACCACAGTGTGTCAAATAGTTGGGTCTGTCAAATCCATAAAATCCGATGATGCTTGCTAATATCTTACATGTTAATAGATTGTGAAGGAATATATTACAGTCTGAATGGCTTAAATTCACATTTCCAAGAGTTTTCTTACTTTGCCAAAGAAGCAGGGTGCTATGGACTGAAATATCTCCCCCAAAATCATATGTTTAAGCCCTAACCCCCAATGTGACTATATCTGCAGATAGAGTCTTTAGGAAGTAATTAAGGTGAAATGAGATCATACAGTGGGGCCTTACTCTGATGGGACTGTGGTCTTACAAGAAAAGGCAGCTCAGGCCGGCCTGTGGCTGAGCGGTTAAGTTCCTGCACTCCGCTTCGGATGCCTGGGGTTTCCTTGGTTGAGATCCTGGGTGCGGACCTAGCACTGCTCATCAAGTCACGCTGAGGGAGTGTCCCACACAGCAGAGCCAGAAGGACCTACAACTAGAATATACAACTATGTCCTGGGGGGCTTCTGGGAGAAGAAGAAGAAAAGAGAAGAAGAGGAAGATCTCTCTCCCTCCTGCCTCTGCCACCTTAACATGCAGTGAGAAGCGGGCCACCTGCAGGCCGAGAAGAGAGCTCTCACCAGAACCTGACCACGCAGGCACCCTGATAGTGAACTTCCAGACTCCAGAACTGGAGAAAATAAATATCTATTATTTAAGCCACATAGTACGGCATTTTGTCACGGCAATCTGAGCTGACCAATACTCAGGGCAAATGGGCATTTTACAGAGCATTTTGCAAAGAAAAAAAGAGCAAAGTAATGTAAAGAGTTAAAATTGTGAACATTGAGAAAAATTCCTCAATAACGTGTAACCTTGCTTATAGTTGTCTTTCTGCTAGAGATAGTGCCATTTGGTTTGTAACTCTTATAAAAGGGTAACGACTCAGTGCTTTCTATAACTATCATTCAAAACAGAGCATGGCAATTGCTACATTAAAGATTTAAGGAAAGTGCAAACATTCTAGTCCACATTCAATTTAAAGTAAATGTCAAAAATTCTTGAATAGTATCAACTCATCATGTACCACATGCTTATTCTGTGCCAAAATTTAAGCTTTCTTGCATAACGCTATTCATTGCTACAACGACTCTGAGTTCAGAGTATTGTCTCCACTTTAATATCCATTTTAGTAACATGGTGGCCTAGATACCTGTAGAGACTTGCCAACTTAAAACAGTAATAGTCTAAAACGCAATATATGTGTTAAAAATCTTCTTTTAAGTATCAATAGTATCTCAAAAAGGTAAAATATTTTTCATGCTAGGGACTGAGTGAAAGTCAGAATCCAGAGAGGTAAATGGGACAAGGCTATTTGCTTTTGTCCTTAGACATCTGCATAACTGATGAATCTGAGCTTTGGATTTCATGGCCTTGGTTCACCCCCAAAATAACAAAATTTACATTAGGAGATAATCCTTTCAATAATCTGAGATCCAAAAACACTGCACTCTCAGGGTGAATTCATATCAAACTTGCTTTCTCTCCTTGCAGAAGACTATATCTTACACCCATTAGAATGGCTATAATCATCAAGACAAAAAACCACAAATGTTAGAGACGTTGTGGAGAAAACGGAAGCCTCATCCACTGCTGGCTGGAATGCAAATTGGTGTTGCCACTATGGAAAATAGTATGGAGATTTCCAAAAAAATTAAAAATAGAAATACCATATGACCCAGCTATCTCACTACTGGGTATTTACCCAAAGAACTGGAAAACAACAATTCAAAGGGACTTATGCACTCCTATGTTCATTGCAGCATTATTCACCATAGCCAAGATGTGGAAGCAACCCAAGTGCCCATCGACGGATGATTGGATAAAGAAGATGTTGTATATATACACAATGGAATACTCCTCAACCATACAAAAGGACAAAATATTCCCATTTGCAACTACATGGATGAACCTTGAGGGCATCATGTTAAGTGAAATAAGCCAGACAGAGAAAGACAAACACCATATGATTTCACTTATATGTGGAATATAAACAAACTTAAAGAGAAAGAGAATAAATTAGTGGTTATTGAGGGAAGGTGAGTGGAGGATGGGCACAAGGGCCGAAGGAGCATACTTATGCGGTATACGAAAAACAATAATGTACAACCGAAATCTCACTATGTTATAAGCTATTATGACAACAATAAAAAAATTAATGAGAAAAAATTTTTGAAAAAACAGCTATCTTGATTCAAAGCAGAAAACGATGAGTAAGAAATATTGCCAAGGATTTGAAACCATGAAGTCTCCCCATGAGGATTTGTTGCCTCAATTCACACTCTAGTCTCAAAAAAAAAATCCAAATCCTCCTTGGAAAACTCTCCTTTATATCTCAGTCTTCTTCCCTATCTCTCTGTCTGTATCTTCAAAAGAGGAGTAGCAAAAATAACTAGGATAGGGGGCTGGCCTGGTGGCGCAGCAGTTAAGTTTGCACGTTCCACTTCTCGGCAGCCCAGGGTGTGCCACTTCAGATCCCGGGTGCAGACATGGCACTGCTTGGCAAAAGCCATGTTGTGGTAGGCATCCCATGCATAAAGTAGAGGAAGATGGGCACAGATGTTAGCTCAGGGCCAGTCTTCCTGAGCAAAAAGAGGATTGGCAGTAGTTAGCTCAGGGCTAATCTTCCTCAAAATAAATAAATAAATAAAATAACTAGGATAGAAGAAACAAGGCACCATGAACAAAAGTCAGCAACTGACAAAAGAAAGTGATCTAGAAAATTTTAGATAATTGAATTATATATAAAGACTTTAAAATAACTGATGATTACGCTTAATGATATAAAACTCAAGCTTGAAATATGCACAGCAAGCAAGAAACAATAAAGAATGATCAAGGATATTTGAAAAATAATTCAATAAATCTTTTAGAAATTAAAAGTTGAATAATTGAAACAAGAATCCAGTGGATAAACTTTACACAGATTAAATATGGAATTATGAACTAGATGATAGATAGAAGTGTACGACAACAAGAGATAAAATAAGACAAAATAGGAAAGGTATTGATATATGAAGAACAAAAAAGATTTAACAAACATATAATTTTTGTTCCAGAAGAGAAGAAAGGGAATATGACAGCGAAAATACTTGAAGATGTAATGCAAAAAAATTTCAAGAACTGATGAAATCACAAAACCACCCATTCAAGAGGCCCAACAAAACTCAAGCAACATAAACAAACAAAAATACCTACCCCATACACACATAGTGAAACTACAGAATCCCCAGCAAAAAGAGATCTTAAGAGCAGATCTCCAGATGGAAGGAGATTCGCTCTAATGGTGCAATGTTTAGACTGTCGTCACTTATGCAACAGCGGAAACCAGAAGATGGTGGCACCATATCTTCAATATGCTAAGAGAAAATATTTCTTAAACCAGTATTCTATGATCATGAAGATTTCTTTCAAGAAGAAGAGCAAACGAATAAAAACTTAGCATTTGCCATCAGCACATTCATAGTGAAATAAATTTTAAAGTATATGCTTCAGACAGAAGTAAAATGATCTCCGAAGGAAAATTTGATATTCAAGAAAAAATAGCACAGAAATGAATACATGAATAAATTTAAGACAACAATTGGTTTTGGAAACAATAATAACGTGTGGTGATCTATTATTACCCATATTTTACAGAGGTGGAAAGGGGGTGACAGACAGATTGAGTAGTTTTCTCGATATCATGTAACTATTAAGTGGCAGAACTAAACTTGAACCCAAATATACTGATTCCCAAATTCTATAATTAAATCCTCCATTCAACTACTTTTTTGAATGAAAAACTAAAGGATGAATAAACGGATAGAATCCATTTCACAGAATTAGTGATTAATAGATCTGAAAAAAGAATACAGAAGAGATAAAAAATTTAAAAGTCAGGATTCAAGATTTGTGGATCCACCACCAAATTTCCTAGCTGTGTAAAAATGTGTAAGTCCCTTAAGATATCTGATATTAGCTTCGTTGTATGGAACATGGGAACACTATCTGTGCCCCCTGCTACAGTTTTGTTAGGATAATCTACAGAAGGTCTTTAGGAATAGAATGAGAAAATAAGGACCAGCTCAACCCTCCTTGTACCTCACTCATCATTCAACTCAAGCGATTACTTCAAAACAAGAAAACGCTCCATACAGGAGGGTTGGTGCCATGGACAACAGCAACAACAAAATGCAAAGCAACAATTGCACATTCCCCTTTCCCACTCTGGGTTTTCCGAGAATCTTCTAAAGGATGGATGTGGATGATTTTGAATACAGGGTTACCAACACTTTGGAGGTCATGATTTACTCCAGCCCCCAATATTTTAATGCTCTGCTTATTCTTAAGGGAGTGTCATAATCACAGAATCATTGTATTAAAAGTGGGTGTCACAGCAGTCACTGGCTGTGACAAGTCATCTCAAGCTGTAACTTCCCCTCCACTGCCCATGTTCATGTTCTTGATCTTCAGAAGCAATGACTCTCATTCTCCATCTCTTCAAGCACGTCGGTCTCCCAAGACCTTGCAGAGGAGAATGGAGCTAATCATTGATTTGTTTATTCAGCACATGCTGGGCAGTGACTGTGAGTTGTTCTAGATGATTAGGACACAGGAGGAAATAGAGCACACCAAGATCCCTACCCTGGTGGAGCTTGTATTGAGTAATTTCTTTTGAATTGAATATTTGAGCAAGGCTGGCCAACAACTAACAAAATAAATAAGAATTAGCAATATCAATAGAAGCCTATTAATAATAGTAGATGATAAATGGATCAAACAAAAGAAAAACCAGTGAGTAGTAAGCAGGGTCAGGAATGCTGGGGTTGGGTCAGGCTGCAGGAAGAAGTGTATTGGCTGGCTTAGACCTCAAGGGCAAAGTTGAAATCCTTTCATTATTGGGTCAATCTTTTAAAAATAGTTTGTGATTCAGAATTATATACTACCTAAAATAAAAAGGTTAATTCATTTCTGATTCATCTAAAAATTTTAAACTGAAGCAAGCTCAAAATGAACACAAATGTCCTCAATCTGATTTCCTTCCTGCTTTCCAAGGAGAGAGAAGCATAACAGCTTTCTGTGGGAAATTTCCCACTTGCACAGGAGCCTGCTTCCCTCTTTCACTCGTTGCCACAAGGCTAGATAATCACAAATAGAACTTGAAGAAGATTTATATATGGCACCAAAGGAAATGATGTGGGTGCAAATGTGCTTGGAGAAAAAGCTATAAATAACCAGAAAATGAAAATGCTTATTTCAATCTATGAAAGGGTCTCCATATATGTATTCTCTTAACAATTCACTCTGAGAGTTTTGAGAGAGATATATATTTGGAAGATGTATTAATGCCCTATGACTGCCATAACAGATTATCACAAACTGAGGCCCTTAGAACGACAGAATTTATTCTCTCACAATTCTGGAGGCCATAAATCCAAAATGAAGGGGTCAGTGGGGCCACACTTCCTCTAGAGGTTCTAGGAGCACATCTTCCCTTGCCCCTTCCAGCTTCTGGTGGCTGTGGGTAATCCTTGGCTTCGTAGGCTTGTGACCACATCACTCCGATCTCTGAGTTTGTCTTCACATCGCTTTTCCACTGCCTGCCTGTGTCTTCTCTTCTGTCTGTGTGTTTCTTATGAGGACGCTTGTCATTGTCTTTGGGTCCTGTCCCAGTAATCCAGGAAGATCTTCTCATCTCAAGATGCTTAATGAAATTACATATGAAAAGACTCTTTTCCAAAATAGCTAACATTAACAAATTCTGGGATTAGCGCTTGAACATATCTTTTTGGGGGCTACCATTCAACTCACTACAGGGAGTTTGATTTTTATTTTGGTAATCATATTTTTATTTCAACGGCTCTACAGCTTAAAATTTTTGTTGTGGTTCCTAATTATGATCCATCAATATAGGCAACAAAAATATTTTAGAAATTAGAATACAGAGTAACAATGTGATTTTATACACCACAACACACATTATCTGAAAATATTGACTGAATCTTAATAATATCATATTTTTAGGGGAATAATTGGTTAACTTTGATGAAAACAGAAGCATATCTTAGGTAATCAACTTGATTTGCTTTGCTTCTGCCATGAATCCCGTTAGTTACTTAGACAGCGCTGCATTTCTGCATAAAATTAAATGCTATAGAAAATATCAGTAGGAAGTAAAGGTCAGGGTGATACTTTTTTTCTTTCTTGTCATAAAGGACAAAAAACAAAAGGGAAAAGACTGGAAAGATGGAAGCATTGATATAAGAAAACAGGAAAGAAAGAAGAAAGAATTTCAATAAAATAAAAAAAGCATTATTTATGCGAAACAGCAGAAATAAACTAGAAACATGTCACTGAAAAGAGACAAGGCACAAGTATTTAAAAACCTGATGAATATACAGGCTGTATCTCAAATTTTCTGGAATATTCTGCTTCTCTCCTGACATTCATATATCTGGCCTCACTGCCTCAGAGAACGTTGGATGTTGCAAAGCTCTTTTGCCACTCTGGACGTTACAGACCTCTTCACACCTCAAGGACAATGATCTATTATGTAGCAATGGCACGTCAAAATGGCCATTAGTAAGAATACAGAAGACCCTCTGACAATTTTCTTACCGGCTGCTACACTGTTCTGAGCCGATCATTTCCTTTGCTCTTAAAACTTGCCTTTCAGTGCTGCACTGAGGCCTCTTCTCCTCTCTAAGGAAGCTGTAATGCGTTTGATTGAGTCTCCCTTTCTCTGAGAGTGACCAGTGGAGATTTATCTGTTTCCTCTCTTCTTTCCCCTGTGTAAGGTTGCAGAAGTTTTCTGCTTCAGCTACAAAACTGTACCCGGGGCCTTTGGTTCTCTCTGTTCTCAAACAATAAACAAATACAGTACCTCAATTCAATAACAAATTAAAAACAGAAAAGCAAAAGCAAATTTGCTGATTTAAAAGCCATCATTTATCCATGTTCTTTCTTATGTCTTTCAAAAGAGAAGGAAAGTTCTCTGGCAGAAAATAGGTGATCCCAAGGGGATGCTGGACGTGTTTAATGAAACCAATGCTGTTTGATCAATTGGCTTCTGCATAATTGAGAGAAGACGCTTTGCTGTCAGTCTCACCCAGCTTTTATGATGGCTCAAAAATATCTTCATAAAAATCAGCCTTTTAAAATTATATAGCCAAAGCCATAGCATCCTACTTCATTGTCTGTATTCAATAAAGGTTTAAAAGACAAATGAACAGATCGTTATTCAGTTTTCATCCTCACCTGAAATCATTTTGCTGGTGGTAAAATCGGTCAGTGTGACAGAGAGGAGTTCTAATGGAGATTGACATTAACTCACTGTGAGGCCACTAAATCAGAAGTAAGCGATCAACTATGTGCTGCATCTTGAGTTTGACTTTTCCAACTTATATGTTACGTATGATTGTCACTCTTTCATTTGTCAGTGAATACTGAGTTGGATTTGGTAATATGAGAATACAAAATGTTCAGTAATCTCTCAGTGGCCAGAGAAAGCTAGTGTAACTTGATATTACATTTCTAGGGGAAATGTTTTTCTGGGAGTTTGGGGCAAAGCACGGAAGAAGATGCTATGACCTTTGGAAGAAAAGCCCAATCCAAATTCAAGGGGGTGTTATCTTGGCTTGAAGCTCTTTGCAGATCCACTTTAAATATTTAGCTATTTTGTTAGGTAATAAGAGTATTACAGTTTTAATCTCTGCTGTGATTTAGAAAGGAATAAAGGAGTAGTGATCTGTTTACAGTACATATTAACTAAATGCATTCATTTGCATAATACCTCTTTAGGGATGGACTACATTATTCAGAGATTTCTATATGTGGAACTGCAGGGATATTTTAGGCTTCAGTGACACTGAGGTCTTCACTTAAAGTCTATTAGATTAGCACGACAACATTTCCTGATTAAAAATCCCCATTAGTGGCGAGACGACTTCTGAGAAGCACTCTTTACCTTATGGTGCCGGCAACAGGGGAGAATAAATATTCTTGTTTGAAAGTGAATTCCATATAGAAAGGCATGAGGTTGCTTTTAAAGATGTAAAAAGAATACTGGAGGAATTTAAGTGTTCTGAAGGAAAAGAAAATTACCACACAACTCCATGCTTTTAAAAATATTTCAATTCCAGATTTCTAATGGCTCATCCAAAGGCAGTGATTTTAAAAATGCTGATTCTGTGGCAGATTTCAATTTTGACATGCTCATTAAAAAATGAAAAGTGTTGATACTTGTTCTTGATTGCGCACTAGTCTTACTTTTAATTGCGTATGTATTTGTGGTAGATTGAATTACAATTTCCAAATGTTTCCTTCCCTTCCCTGTGAAAAACACCCTCCCCAAGCATACTCAGTCTTATTCATGTGGATTTTTATTACCCTTCTTTATAAGAGGATTTTCTTCTCCACCCATTGACTGCAACCTTACTATGTGACTTGGTTTAGCCAATGAGTCGTAGCAGTGATGTAGGCCCCTTTCAAGAAAAACTTTTAGGAGCCACTAGTGATTCTGTCATCTCTTTCCCTCTGCCATGGAAATGGCAATATCCGAGCCTATACGCTCCTTCATGCTGGATCTGGAAGGGTTCTCCACTTCATCTACAGTGTAAAAGACAGTAACCTTGTTTATTTATAAGAGAGACCTTTATTGTTGGAAATCACGAACATTGTATGGGTTTGTGTGAGTGTGTGTTGTGTTGTTGTTGTAGCTACCGAGTTACTGTAACAATAAACTAGGGGGGATTAAATGGTACAGCATTTTTAAATTCAAAATAATTATGACAAATACCTGGAAACAGCAAGATAAAGTTTTCATTATGAAAAAGAGAGGGCAAAACCTTCAAGGAGTATTTTTTTTTCTTTCAAAGTTATATCCCTTCACTTTGTGGAAAATTGCATCCATCTTTCCCTCTTTCATAGCTATAAATCAAATATTTATACAGTTATAATTTTCAAGTATATTATGTTAAGAGGATGAGCGCCCCAAACAATTATCTTTTCTTCGTTTTCTCTTTCTCTTTCTTCTTTGCAAATCTTTTAAAAATTCTCTTTGCACTCGTATGTTTAAGTGCTTTTTTCCTCTGGGAATGATAGAATTGCATAATTTTATCTCTTTTTCTATGTCAATTGTGGGAGTTCTTCTCTGCTTCCTCTTTCCTCAACTCAGTCAAGCCAAAAGCTTCAGAACAAAGGAAACAGGGAAAATCTGGCAGGTGAGTGGATATACCAAAAAGAGTAACTCCTTGGGCTCTAGAATTCTAGTTTGAAATGTTCTTAGAAAGATGAAGACTGTCTACATTTTGGCCACATGTATACATACCATGCGTAGAGAACTCCATTGGTCTGGAGAGAATATGAATAGAAATAAACATTTGTCCTTGTGTTGTTTTAATACCACGCAGTCAAAAAGCTATTTAATTGGGTTCTTCTTTAAGTGTGTAGTCTATGAATGAGGCAAAAGTTTTAATAAAATATAATTAAAAATTAGCATTTGGTTGATCCAATCAAATCTAATTTTCAGCATTTGGCATAAAATGAAAACCCTCTTGGAAGAAAATTAAAACAGTGGTAATGAAAGTAAAAATAAAACATAAGCCATAAGAAGTTATAATAAGTCCCATTTTGGTATTATATTGCTAATACAAACATAAGAGTGTCTTCTTACATATATCACTAGCCTATAAAAAGTACAGGTGAAAATCTCTATTTTGGCTAACCAACTCTTTTTTTTCCTGTTATTCTTTTAAATTTTATTTTACTTTTTGTTTTTTGTTTCTTTAACAGAAACGGTGAAATCTGAGCTATGGCAACCTTCCATCTAAAATTTTATGAGAACGAAACTTAAATTTCACCTTATAAATGATACTGCTGCCAGTACCTATTACTTTCAATGCACTCACTGCATGGCTAGTACTGATCTCTCAACCTAGTTCATTACTGTCCATTAGCCAAAGAGCATAACACTGCCTTAAGGCAGGTGTTTAAAACATGACCAAGGATGATGAGATTAGGATACAGAGAAAGCATTTTATATTTACTAAAGGATAAAGTTGCCTCCCAAGTCTTACTGACTGCTTTGAGTTTTCAATTATTTACAATATACGTGTATTTATTTGATGTATTTGGTTAAAGTTCTTTGGTCTTATTTATAGGATACACTACATTAAAATAAAGACAGGTTCATGGCATCTGAATTATGTTGCTCCAAAGTGAAATAAAAACGAAGAAAGTCTGCTGTGAGGTGGAATTAGAATCTGTTATATTAGACAGAATGAGAAACGAGAATTGAAAGAGAATGTAAAATCAAAGAAACCAAGAAAGAAATCAGAAGACCACGCAAAAAGAGAGGTGAAAAGACGATTTTAGCCATGAATGCCAGGGTCAAGAATTTAGAGTTTTCTAGTGATGTGATTTATAAACAACGGTCAAATGTTAAACAGATGCATAATTCTGAGAACATAAAGAAAAGAAAGTCACAGAAATTCAAATTAAATATATATATGTTGGTATGACCATGGAGATGATAGAGAAAATGAGAGAAAGCCAAGAAACCACATCTCCCTTTTCCCCATTTTGTCTACTCCTTCAAGGTATGATCCTTGGAAGTGTGAAGGTGATGTGAAATTCTTGAATGATTCTCTGTACTCTGAAATCTTTGAGTTATGCTTTCCAATGTCATGCTATTCAAGATGGGGTTTGTTTGTTTGTTTTTCTGCCTAAAAATAAAGTCCATCTGGCTTTGTCTGTTTTAAGGAATCAAAAGCACATTGCAATTCTTTCAGCTCTGCTTCTGACTATAATCTGCTGCCTCACCTACAGATTTCAGGTGTTGAAAGTGAGAAGTGAGGGGTATGTTGAAGAACACTAGTGACATGACAAGGGGTGAATATTTTAACTGGCATGGAATAGGCAGTGACCAGTCATAATGGGACGGTGCCCAAGTTAATTGGAAGACCTGTGCTAGTGCTTATTAGCAGAAAATCAGCTCTGAACTTATCAAGACCACTGAATTGGAAACTGGCTTACTGAGAAGCTGGAAAAGATTCATCAATTTGACCACAATGTTCTCACATAATTTGCCTTAATATTTTCTTCTTATAACTCCAGAGTAGAAATAGCTTTGTGTGTTTTCTCATCTGCCTGCTTTCCTTGTCGAATTAAAATAATAATGGGTACAAAGTAGTATGAAATTACTCATTTATATGTTAATGTGATTTCACAAATGAACTGGGTCTAGTTCATCTAGTGGCCCATTCTCGGGAATCTCAGAGGCCAGAAAACATCAGTAAGAGGAGGAGTAAGCAACTCCCTTGAATAAAAGTCAAAACCTGAGACTGTCTCACAGAGGTCAAAGCGTTTCCCTTCTGGAATACAATGCATTGTCATCCTTAAGAGGGTGAACTCTGAAACTAGAATGCCCGGATTTAAATCTGCCAATCTGTGTGACTGTGTCAAGTACTTAAACGGTCTGTGCCTCAGTTTCCTCATCTGTAAAATGGAAATATTATAATACCTACTCTATAGGGTTTTGGGAAAATTATATAAATATGTAGACAATTTATAAAAGTTCCTGGCATGTACAGAGCACCATATACATATACATATTACTGTTGTATTAATGATAGGGGTCCAGAGCCTAATTCCTCTGCGTTTTCCCTGGTAATCTCTCCATTCCGGTAATCTCTCCATTCCTGCTTCAATCTACACTTTTAGTTGTGGTGAAAATACCTCACCTGTGGACTGGCCATCTACAAGTCCTCTCCCCAAGTTTCCTCAGCCTCAACTCTTCTAACAACTAGGTGAAGGGCAGACAGCAGACATATGTTCTATCTAAGTATCCTTCAGAAAAGGGACTTCGACAGAGGACTTATGGAGACATCTCAGTTCCAAGACATTCTGGGGACAAGAGAGTAAAAATTCTAGGTGAAGATGGGTGTTAGAGTATATGTATGTGAATGAGTGTATCCATTAAAGTGAAAATTAAGTTGCATGTAGAATGAGGAAAGTTATCAATAGTAGTGTTTATTCTAGAAACTGCAAAACTAAAATAACAAAAGAAAGCTGTAGAAACTTACTCATTTTTTTAAAAAAAGTAGTTTTTGTAAACTTCTTAAATCTATTTTGATTACATCATGACTCAAAAGGTTGTGTGTCATTCTATCTTTAACGTGAATTGGTTAATAAGATGCAGCCTTCATGAATGTTTGATTTCCTATTCATAACATACCTTTCATGAAATGAGACTGTTTACTGTGTTGGTCTTTATTTTGCCAGAGTGTTGCCAATTTCCATCCACAAGCACATGGCACTCAGAGTGACTCGTCCTGTTACTTCTTTTAGAGTCTGGTTTCACACTTTGGCAGGAAATATAGTCAAATCCATATGACACTGAAATGTATTTCAAGAAAGTTATTTTTGAAAAGAGGAGCCATATGACTTAGTAAAATTTTCTCTCTTTCTAAGATGCGACTACTTGTTCTCTTTACAAGTCTACAATGCTGGTTAATTTTTAATCTCCTTGGGTTTCTTTTCTTCTGCTTCCCTCTTAATATTGAAGTTTTTTAGATGGCTCAGTCCTCTTCCATTCTCTTAAATACACTTTCTAGATGTTACCTCATCCCACAATGCCTCCACTCTCATTTTGTTAATAAAATAGACAGATGCTTTCTGAAGAACAATTCCAAAAAACGAGAAATGTATCAAAATGATTTTGAGCCATTTCTATGTGAAAAAGAAGGTTGTACATCAAAATACATTTCAATAAAGACTCAAATATTTGAGTAAAGTGCTAATCCCAAAAGTAGTACAAGAAAACTCAATTGAGGCTAGTTATAGAAAATCTTGGAACTATTTCCCCTATTATTGTTAAAAATAGATTTAAAACAATTGATTATCAATTTGTGATGAGTTCTCCAATTGAATCAGTTTATCTTAAAAACTTTACTCTGAGATAAATAGGAGTGTTAGTGTATTTAAATTTCAAGAACCGCTTAATCTACATCAATGGCTGGAAATATTTGAGGTAAAAAAGAAAAAGAATTTTCTTACAAACAAAGATGTAAATGATAGGGGGCAGTATGGGGAAACTCTGTCGATCTGTGGAGGGAAACCAAAAGGTGCTCTCAGAGCTTCATGCTGTGAAGCCAAGCATTTCTTTGAAGTTGCATCAGCTATATGGGAGAGAGTTTGAAGAGTTATTTGGAGGAGGAGATGACACATAGCTTCTAATTGATCCAAGGTCTATAAAGACATCTACATGCTGTCCCTTAATTATTGCTTAAAAACTAAGCAGTCTGAAGAGATTGAATCAATCCTCAGATAGTGCTAGAAGATGAAAATAAGTCCAAAGGACACACTTTTTCTTACAATTGCCCTGAGGTCCTAGACATGTACTAGACCCTGAGAGTATGTGACTACACAGCGGGATCCAGTGCGATTTAGACAGACTATTATGCCTAAAGTTTAGGAA
This sequence comes from Equus caballus, assembly GCF_041296265.1. Lineage (NCBI taxonomy): Eukaryota > Metazoa > Chordata > Mammalia > Perissodactyla > Equidae > Equus > Equus caballus. The sequence goes on from NC_091704.1 coordinate 48,182,518, forward strand.
TCTACCAAATTCAGCAGCAGTTAAGAATATTTCTAAATATATCCAATTACACCTAGGGGCACGTTTTTTATCTATCATGGTGGAAGCATACGAATGTTTATATCCCCACTGCACGTTGTTCAATAAGAATAGATTGTTTTGTTCTTGAGCAAGTAACACAAGACCTAAATAACTTCCCCAAACATGGCCAGCTCCATACAGGGAGTTATTTACAAAATTTTGCATGTGTGCTTCAGTAAAGAAACATACATTGACAACGACAATGGAATAGAATGGCAAACAGAAATAGTATCCATGAAGATAAATAAGAAAAAACAGAGTTTTTCTGTGTTATTTTAATAATTCTTTCCCCATCTAAGTCCTACTGTTTCCTCTCCTTCTCTAATTGGCAACCAGTAAAACATGTACTATTTGTGGCATACACGCAAGAAATGTCTAATATAAACCAACTGCAAAATGTATTTTTAAGAATCACTAAGGAGAAGGATCCAATTCCCAATCATTAATCATCCAGGAAAGAGTGCAAATAACCATTTTCTTTATAAATATGAATCAGGAAGAGATTGAACATGTATTTATTTTAGTATGTATATCGTTTACATACACGTATTTACAAATTCAATCACTTCATAAAGCTTTCTAGGTGCAAGTTTTATATTCTTAAGGATAATAAGAATATAAAATATAAGTTTAATAACATTTAACATGTAAAAGAAGAGATTTAACAGAAAGGCAAATACCTAGGATACAATGTAAAGTGTAAATAACATAAGAAGCTTTATAATTAATTGAAGGAGGAAGAGATAGCAAAGATTTTGAATCAAAACTTCACAGAGAACAACGTTTAGCCCCATACAAATACTGGTTAAAGAATTCTAGGTAAGAATAGAATGAACAAAGGCATAGTGGAAAATGGATGGATGGGGGACCAATGGATTGAAGATTGAATGTATGGGAAATTTTGACTTCATTTGATAGAAAGTCAACATCATTGAAAATGTTTAAGTGAGGAGAAAGTAAGAATGGGTATAGGATACTAGAGGCAATGGTATGTTCAGAAATGTTCTTCAGAAGCATAAATATATCCAGTTACACAAGTAAAATGGGAGAGCAGAATGTGATATAGCATTCCAACATTTTTAACCAAATTTGTTGGAAAAAGAGAAAGACCTTTAACAGAAGTGTTGGGGTTTACTGAATGTTTAGATTTAGAAGTCATCTCCACAGTAGTAATACAAGAAGCAATAGAAGGTAACCAGATCACCATTTATGATAAGATTAACTGTCATTTATTAAACTTCTACTGTGTTCCACTTTGTTTAGTGCTTTATATTGTTATTTTATTAATTCTCACAACATCTCTTTGAAGCAGGTATTATCACTTGCATCCCTCCTCCATTCACAGAGGTGAAAGAAGTGCTCAAAAGGCATGAATAACTTGCTAAAATTGGCACAATTAGTACGTGATGGACTGGAGATTTAATGGCATATCTGTCTTGCCCAAGACTTGAATTCTTTTCACGTCTGGTGTTTGCTTGTCTCTTAAGGCAAATAGTGTAGCAAGATAAAGAAACAAACTAAAAACTTGGGAAAGCTTTGTATTTAGTTGGGATACAGGGATAGAGATGGGATGGGGAGGAGGCAACGCAAAAACTAAAGACCTAGTCAGAGAAATGAGAAAAGAATCATGCATTTGTCCATGATTTCATGGAAGAAGGGAGAGAGGCTACTTGAGGGGAATAGAATGAATAATCAAAGAAGGGTCAGGAGACATGAATTAGGTGAGAGCGAAATCCACAGACGTGGAGATATGTAGGATTTTCTTTGGGAGGCATGATAAATTTCAAAAATATATTAATACGATTACCATCAAATCGGTCATTCCCAAATCTCCTTATGTATTATCATAGGGCCATCAGAAACCTGTTGAGATACTATCACTTTCAAAGAAGGTTCTTAGTAATACAGATGCCAATTTTAACCTTTCCTAAGGGAATAAACCAGCAAAAGGTCAACTACAACAAAGTATGGGCAATATGATATTGAAATCTTGACTGTGATGTCATTTAAAAGCAGAAAAACAGTGATGAACATTTTTCAGTTTAAGTAGATTGTTTTGCTATTTTCGAGCAAGAAACTTAAGATCCTAAATAATTTCCCAAAATGTGGCTAACTTTACACAGCAAGCGTATTTATAAAATAGTCCTTTCTGAAATTTGTGTTCCAGTAACAACAGTTACAGACACACACCCACCTTTTTAAAACTACGATAAATCTATAAGTTTCAGGGATATTCCAAATATTTATGGTATTATCGGAAGCTGAGGCTGTGCTGAAATATGGCTGACCTATACAATAAGTTTGCTCTTGCCTTTTTTTTCCAAACTGACCATGAAGAATTTGGACCCAAACAAGAGATGGATGATAACAATGGTAACAATCATGGGGTCTTAGAGAGACATCTGGGCTTGACTCTTTGCTTTGTTCTTTACCAGCTAGTGACTGTAGGCACCAACTTAAATTCCCCATTGCTCAATTGCTTCATTCATAAAACAGGAATGATATTGCCTGTATTGGAATGGAATCATGCAGTAATATTTGTGAAAACGCTATTCAAATTGGAAAGTGTTTAGAAAGTACAAGCTTTTGTTTCTGTTTCTCTCTACATTTTGTTGTTGTTGTTGCTGTTTATATAATCAAATGATGGTCTTGAGTGAATACTGGAAAAACAAGACCAACTATGAGACAGTCTTTTTCCATGCTTTAACTTTATTTTGTTTATGTATTAGCTAAAATCTCCACCAAAGGAAAAATAGGTCAGTTGGAGAACATAGGTTTTTATTAAAGCAATAACACATTATAGGAAAAAAAAACCTTTAGGGTTATGGGATTATTTTTCATTCACAGTCGAGTTTTAATTTAAAGTTTCTGTGTTATTTTTTGATTATTTTCTGAATCAGCTACTCAAGCAATAAGACTAAAACTGACACATTGCCCAAAGTTATAAATAAATAGCATAATTTAGTGTAATTTTTCTTCTAAACTATATGTGAATTAAATCAAATCCTCAAAAAAAAAAAAAAAAAACCTCTCCAATCAATGTTTTCTTTATGTCAGAGAAAAAGAAACCCTTTTAAAGAACAGCTAGCATTTCACAATTTCTTCCTGGCTCTCTGACACTTGTGTTGTTGTTAATGTTTCCATTGAATATTTCTCCCCTACAAAATGCAGAATCATGATGGGAAATTTCATTGTTTGACTTTCCATAACACCCTACTGAAGACAGCACACTTAATCATTGTATTTTGCAGATTAGATAAGGCTTCAATCTTGCTTTCTCTTTTCCTCCAGCAATTTAATATTGTGGCTGGCTTGCACACTTGTAATTAAAAAGTGACTTATGAAAGTATACCACAAACAAGACACCTACAGGCCTTAGCAACCGCTGCTGGTGACTGGATGCAGTAAGAATACAGTGTCAAAATAATATGATCGTTTCAATGATCACTCATGTTTTTCTTTTAAAAGTTGGTTAACATGCAGTTATATTTGAAATTCCAAGGAAAGTGCTACCTGGAGCAGAAGAAGAGTGAAACAACGTTAATGTGCTATGCAACTTTATGATGATGGGTCAAGAAGTATATCCTTCTATACTTACATCTTCGCTTATCTCTTTGTGTGTGTTGCCATTTTGTTTTCATGGATTTTTCAGGTAAAATATTTCTCTTATTACATTTGATTTCCTATATGTTATGAAAATACATTGAACTCAAAAGTAGTGATTCCTTCTAAGTGAGAATCATATAGCAAATAACAGGGCTGTCCTGAGTCAGTGTTGTCAGATGAAGTTTGTCTTCAGTGTACTCAACACACCATTTGAGATTCCTAGCTTCATAGATTTCTTCAGTCAGCAAAATTCTTGCAATCTCCCTTTCTGTCTCTTTCTCTTTTATTTTATGCAGTCAGATATAAATAAAATGTATTGCAGACTGTAAACCATTATTGCACACCTGGACCTCTGCCAGGCGTGGATAGGATACTGAGAATAATTGATAAAAACAACGGGGAAGCAAACATGTGAACAGCCACAAGACAATCAGACAAGGAGATGTTATGATAGTTGGGGAATATATGATTCTATTAGGACCCAGAAAGGACAACATAAACTCATTTTGGGAATAAATTCATGTCAATATCTTGAGTGTTTTCAAATTAAATTCTAGTATTATAGTCAAAGTCCTTGCTAAACAACAACAAAAATTGATGTGTATGTCTGATACATTTTAGAGGGCATTAAAAACTAAGTTTCTGCTCTGTTGTGAAATGTGGTAGTCAATCAGAGCAGGTGGAAAGAAGATGTGATATGTCGCACGAGTTTCAAGCACTAGGTCAGGACAAAGGACACTGGTTCTGATATGCTTTCAGTGTATCATTCTGGGGTTTCAACCTGACAGGTAGGATTGACCAAAGATACAAACAGCTTGGAAAATTCTATAAATGGAGTATAAAAGTGTTTCCAATTTTGGAGAAGAGGGTGGAGCACAGAAGTCAAAAATTTAAGAAATAGTCAAAAGTGGGAAAAGAAATAATCCGCTGATTTCCCATGTTAATCCTGATTCTAGTCATCGGTTTTGAAAATGTGGCAAAGCTTGGGTGACTGTAATATTTAGAAACTAAACCGAGACACCTTTCCAGAATCAAAGGGGACACTGCTGGTAATTACTCCAGGAAAGTAGTAATAAACAGGAAATGAGCCTAGGCAAACTGGTCACTCTAAATAGCTCCAAATCTGGGACCAAACCCAACACCAAGCCATTTGACAGTGGCTTCTTATCTTCTTTTCTTATTCTCCTTTCTGCCTCCGCTCAGTGATGATAGAGGCCATTTCTATGGCAAGCACATCTCTAATCCCCTGGGGAGACAGAGAACAACAAGCTAGGACTGCAGCAGCTGGCTTGTTTTCTCCTTCACACCTCAGGGGACAGCCCTCCACTTTATCACTCTGTCTTCAAGCATGGGATTCTCTAAATTTTCCACAGCAGAGCTAATAACAGCAATTCATGTTTTTACATTTAATTAACTACATTGAGGTATAACTTACAATTAAATACTCATTTTAAATTCACAGTTTTGTGAATTTTGAAAATATACACATCAATGTATATACACACCACCACAAAGAAGATATAGAACATTTTCAACAGGGCAAAAACTTCACTCATCTTCCTTACACCCCCAGTTCTATTTTCTAAAACTATACATGAGTTTGCTATTCTGAACTTTCATAAAAATGTACTCTTTCAGTTGGGCTTCTTTAGTTCGGCATAATGACTTTGGATTCATCTGTAATGTTGCATGTATCTATAATTCACCTCATATTATTGCTCAGTGGCATTCAATTATATGGATAAACCACCATATACTTATCCATTAACTGGTTGGTAGATATTGCGTTTGTTTCTAGTTTTGGGCTATTATGAATAAAGTTACTATTAAGATTCACATATAGGTCTTTATGTAGATATATGTTTTAATTTATCTTGTTTAAATAGTTTGGAATGGAATTTTTGCCTTGTATGGTATAAGAAACTGCCAAATTGTTATCTAAAGTAATTATGAAATTTTACACTCCCACCATCAGAGTATAAAAGTCCTTGTCACTCCAAAACCTCACCAACACTTCCTATCATCAATCTCTTTATTCAAGCCATTCTTGTAACTTAGTGGTTTCTTACTGTGTTTTAATTAACATTTTTCTAATGATAATGATGATGAAGATCTTTATCCATGCTCAGTTTGTATATCTTCTTTTGCAATATCTATTCTTTTTTCCAAAAAATTATTGTAAAGTTTTTCAAACATACAGCAAATTTTAAAGAATTTTACAGTTAATATGTGTGTATCCACCACCTACAGCCTATCATTACATTTCACTGTAAGTTTTTAAAAATCATATTCATTTATCTACCTATCTATCCATAAATGAGTATTATTTTTTTGTTCAGATTAAATTGCAGATAATGATATGTCTTTCCCCCAGATAGCTGAATATGGAATTTATTAACTGGGTTTTAATATGCTCATAGTTTGATATGAGTTTTGCAAGAAAAATGTATATACTTGTGTAACACACTCATATCAATATATATGATGTTGCCTTGACCCCAGGGTATTCCTTCATGCCTTTTCCCAGTCATTCCTGATTCCAGCTCTCCCAGAAGCAATCACCTTTCTGATTTTTTGTATCATAGATTAGGTTTGTTTTTTAAAGATTTTATTTATTTATTTTTCCTTCTTCTGCCCAAAGCCCCCCAGTACATAGTTGTATATTCCAGTTGTGGGTCCTTCTAGTTGTGGCATGTAGGATGCAGCCTCAGTGTGGCCTGATGAGCAGTGCCATGCCCACGCCCAGGATCCGAACTGGTGAAACCCTGGGCCCCCAAAGCGGAGTGCGGGAACTTAACCACTGGGCCATGGAGCCGGTCCTCTATCATAGATTAGTTTTTCCTGTTCTCGAATGTTACTTATCAATTATAGAGCATTCATGATTTTATATTTAGCTTTTATCCTCTGCATAATTTTTTGAGATTTATTCATTTGTTATGTTCTTCACCTTTATTACTGAGTAACATTTCATTGAGTGTTACCTGTTCATTCTCCTACTGATGGATTTTTTTTCCTATTTGGCTTTATTAGAGATAAAATTGTTATGAACATTCTTGTTCAATGCTCTTTGTGAACACATGTTGTCATTTCTCTTGACTGAAGTCCTAGGAGTGGGAGAGTGGACTTGCTGCATTATAGGGCAAGTTTACAGTTAGTTTTACAAGAAACTGTCATAAATTTTTCCTTTAGGGTTGTACCACTTTACACTTTCACCAATGATATATGATAGCTCCAGCAGCTCCACATCCTTGCCAACATCTGATGTTGTTAGTCTTTTTATTTTCAGCCGTTCTGAGGTATGTGGAGTGGTATCTCAATGTAGTTTTAATTTGCTTTTCCCTGATGACTCATAACATTGGGCGCTTTTTCTTGTGGTTATTGGACATTTGTACATCAATTTTTAAAAAGTGTCAGTTCAAATCTTTTTCCCCTTAAAAAAAAGATTGCTTGTCTTTATTGTTGATTTATAAGAGTTCTTTATTTATTCTAGTCAACAGTCTTTGTCAAATGCTTTATCTCAATCTGTAGCTTGCCTTTCTTCTTCTTGTGATGTCTCTTGCAGACCAGAAGATGTTACTTTTGATGAGGTCCCATTTATGAATTATTCTCTTATATGACTTATGCTGTTTGTGTGACATTTAAGAAGTTTTTGACTATTTCAAAGTCAAGAGATTTTTTTCCAATATTCTATTCTTGAATTTTTATAGCTTAGTTTTAACATTCAAGTCTATGGTCCATTTCAAGTTAATTTCATGTATGGTTTGAGGTAAGGGTCAATGTTCATTTTTTTCTCTCTCACTGTCTCTCTCTTTTTTTTTTGGTATATATTTAATCTGTTGTTCCAGCAAAGAATTCATGATTAAGAATTTTGCTAAATTCTTACATTATTATTTCAATGACTCAAATTTCTTGCTTTCTTTTTCCTATATCTCATACTTATCCAGATAATTGACAGTGGTACTGTCTATTTCCTTAAAGGGACTCCCTCACATCCTATTCAGATGGATGTGGTCTACCATTGTCTACTCTAAGACAATCATTTCAGATTACAATAGTTCATTTTCCATAGAGAATATACACATTAGTAGGAGAGAGTGGTCTTCTTACATTTCTTCCCTGTAAATTATGAAATAGAAGAACAGCTCCTGCATTGATAAGAATTTATTGGACACTTGTTATTCAATCTCAATTCATCACACATGATGACATCACTGGTACAGACCAGGTTGTACCACGCCAAGCCAGGAGAGTTTATTTTATAACAGTGCTATAATGTGAGGGAAAGACCATTCTTTGTCTATATTTTGGTAGCCTTCTTGAGTTTATCTCCTTATTTCTCTTATGTAGCAACTTAAATAAAAATAAGTGCACACATTTTCCCAAGAACACACAATACTTTGAAAACAAAGAACAATATAAATCCACATGTAGAAAATAACCGTTTTTAGGATAGTATGCCATTTCCATCAATGTTTTAAAGTTCTCAGGGCCAACTTCCTGACAATGTTTGGGCTCTCAGGCAATCATTGTTTTATCATGCCCCCAAAGTCTCTGCAAGAAGTTTTCCCCCAAACATATGACCTGGGAATGAGAGCTAAATCTTAAGCTGATACTTGAAAATACTTACTTTCTCCTTCCTACAACTTGGGGACTCACTGCTTTTTCCCTCTGCTGTAGAAAACTTGAGATTTCAGCCAAGCCAATATCCAATCTTGTCTCCTATACTACTGGTAAATCTGGTTATCTAAGCTTATTTATATTCCCCAATGATGACAAAGAAATTATCCTCAGTGTAATCTTTGTTTCTCATCAGGGAGTATTTGCCAATGGAAAGACAAACACTATGAGACATAAATTTACTTTGTCATTCAGTGTTGTATCATTCAGACTGATTCATTATAGCTTAAGAAATAAAGAATATGAATGATTTGTGAGCATGGGCAATGTGATCCTATGAAATCATATAGCGTTTGTACCTGTTTCAGGTGTAAACCTGTAACAGTTTCCCTGTTACACTGGCATTGAATAAGTAGGCCAGATATTCCAACCCAAATGTCCAAATGTCCAAATATCTGTAGTTATTTATTTTCCTTGATGCAGCCTATTACAGCATGGTCAATGGAAAACCTCCATCAGAATATTCTTGGATATTTTGCTGAAATCCAGATTCCTTAGCTACATTCAGATCCTCTGAGTCCGAATCTCTGGGTAGAAATGCTAGTATCTGTATTTCCTAGCAAGCAATCTTGATAATTTTATAGTCTGGTACATAGAAAAGATTTTGCTAAACTCTTAATGCTATCCAAACAGTGCCAAGAAGAGGTCAGAGATTTACTTGGCATGAGGTATGTCAGCTAAGGTTAAGGTTTCCCAGTTACTAGAAGGCATGGGAGTTGGTGGGATGAGATTTAGAGGCATTAGGGGCAGTAACAATCATTAGCTGATCAATGGGCTTAATTACGTTTGTTTCTGAAGGAAGTGATGAGGCTGTTCAGGGACAGCCTTTATTTTTCCTAGGATGGAGGTGGCTCCCATGCTGTTCCTGAAGGAAAGAAATATCTCTGTAGAGCAGGAAGGAACAAGAAAGATACGAGCACATTTGCCCCTTAATTTTGTGTCAGTCAGGTGTATTGACAAAACAGAAAATACTCTGCATACACAAATCTCAGATAATTTAAGACAAATTGATTACAAAAAGCCTGAGAAGCTGGGCAGGACAATGAGACAACTAACAGATTCACAAAAACAAGAAATTACCACAAATCCTAAACTAGAGAGACAAAAGAGGGAGGTGATATTACCAGAGCCTAAAAGTTTGAGGTCACTCAGGAGAAGCAGAAATAGTTGTGAGTTTTCCCAGTAGAAGTTGAAGCCATTGAGAAAACACAGACACTTTCCAGAGACAGAAAAGTGCCACCTTCCAATCCCCATACAGAGTCTCACTTGGCCAAACTGCGACTTAAAGAGTCAGTCTCTTGCTGACACAGAACAGAGGAAGGATGAAATGGATCTGAAGGGCAAACAACTACATTTCACCTGGCCTAGAGAATATGGTGTCATTATTTGACTTGTTTTATTTGTCATTCTCATTCTCCTCTTCACTTGGAATTGCCATACTTTTCCATAAATGGAACCACGTGAAATTGCTGATGTTCAACTACTCTTGACTTCCAAAACCTTATGGTTTTCATATGGTTCAGCTTAATATCTTCCCCTATTATACATGACACTCACACTAGTAAGAGTTTGTAGGGTATAAAACGAGACTGTCTTCGCTTATTTACATGTCTCCCTCCGCTAAGCTGTAATGTGTCTTACTTAATTTTATATATCTAGTGCCAAGCGCAGAATCTAGTACAAAATTGGAACTGAATAAATATTTGTTGGATGAAAGAAAGAAGGAAAAATAGTTTTGCATTACAACCTAAATCATTAAACTAGATAATGTTACATAAGCAAAAAGTTAGCATTCAATAAAAACGTGTTTCAAAATGATATATTTTTTCATGCTGAAAGACTCAGGAATTTAGAACTATGGATATGTTAAATAGTTAAACTACAAAGTTGGACTTTAGTTGTAGATCTGTACTATGTACTCAAGAAGTTTTGAAATAATATAAGTATTAAGACTGAAATGAGTCTAAGGTTATATATGTTATATTTATCATGTTGCACAACCATGGTACTGCACACTCTCTAGATTTGTTAATTTTCATTTCTGAACTCTTTCACACTATTTGTCACTCTTTGTAGAAAAAAAGATGAAGTAAGCTTTTCTTGTTCATAAGTCTGGAATTTGAAACTTATTGTCTTATGCGTAAATTTTTAATATCATATCGTAGCTAAAGGTAAAAAGAAAACATGAAGTTTCATACATATAGATTTCTTCCGCGTTATTTTGAAACTAAACTGTTGATAAACCCTTGAATGATTGATAAAACTAATAAAATTGTATAATCCTCCATAAAATAATTCACTCAGTAAAGTTGTAAATAACATTCTCTTTTCTTTATAAATATGAAAAATGAAACAACTAGGACAATGATAAAAATAAGTTAGAGGATTTTCCTCCCAAAAGTTCATGATTTTTATGTTAAAGCGAAGAAAGCATGAGGTTGAATTTTTCTGTGGAAAAAGACAAGATTAAAAGGCAAAAGCAGGGCTTCATCACTTTTTGGTTTGTTTCTGAGTGTGCATTCTGTAAGACGCCTTTATCACAAAGGAGTTACCAGACTCACTGAGGCCACAATCATCTTGTTTGTTTACTATAGGAAGTCACTGAACCCATGAAGCTTTTATGATTTGTAGACACAGAACCTCCAATCAGAGAAGGAAAATAATGAGCTAGAACTGCACAGAACAGCACAGGGAAAATAAAATAAAGATCTTTGTTTCATGGTTATTAAAACATAGGGATCCATGAAACAAAATTCAGCTACTTTTTTTCCCTGAGGCTGAGAAATTCATGAACTCATCTTATTTGTCCAAAAAAAATTCCAAAAGATGATTTGGGGAATAAATAAAATGCTATCTCTCAATTTGATGCACTCATTCATCAAAGATTTATTTTAAGCTCCTATATGCAAAGCTCAATGGGAGGTGCTTTAAAAAAGGAAAGAAAAGTGAGCCTAATAGAGATAGTCCAGTTCCTTAAGGAGATTACTATCTTGATAGGGAAGAAAGACTGTGTGGTATCTATACTAGTAAATGGTACACAAGATGCTGATGTGCCATGTTATACGTACATAGAAATAGCTAAGTTGAGGACTGAAATTCTCTTTAGCTACAGAAATGAGGTAGGATGGACTGGCTCCTGAGGATAGGTGAGAAGCAGATCTTAATAGATGGGAGATGGAAGGGAATAATGCATTAGTACATGACAAGAAAGGGGTGGAGGAGTGGGCTGGAATATACAAGTCGTGGAGGGGAATGAGCAGAGGTAAAGCTGGGAAGATGGACTGACTGCAGATGGTTGCAAGTTTGAATGATAACGTGAAGCATTTAAACTTAATTAGTTAAGTGAAGGCAAGTCATTGAGAGTTTTGAGCCAAGTGTGAAGGGAGACACAATCAGAGCTTAGGTTTAGGAAAATACAGTAAGAGCCTTGAAGTAAATCTCTTAAACCCGTTGAAGTTTAAAACCGCATTTTTCTATGATTCTTTTCGCATTTGGACAGAGTATATAGAAGAATTGGACATAAGAAGGTCTAGCTACTAGGAGTTTCCTGGATGCTATGCAATGGCCCTGGGAGTGGAGGCAAGAGTGTATGGGCTTCTTTCTGGAAGAATGAGTAGAAAGAGGTTTTGCAGCAAAGTAGAGGGAAACTGAAAACTGCTAGCATGGGAATGAAGGGGAGGGAGAAGTTAGAGGTTTTAAATTCTTTTGGCTGGATGTGTCATTATTGAGAATTGAAAGTTTGAAAGAAATGGGGTGAGGGAAGGCACATTCTGAAATTTTAAATTTAGACGTGTTAAATTTTAGGTGCCGACAAGATATGTGCTTATGAAACCTGACAAGATGCACTTGACTCAGGTTCTAAAATGTGCACACAGCCAACTTGACATCATTGATGGGACATGCAGAACACAGAAGGAGGGGTCCCATTTTCTTAGAGGGACAGCCAAGATGCGAAATAAGCCTGGTAATAAATCAGGTGCCAAAAAATGAGTTGTTAACTCTGAGTGAGACTCAGAATCCAAAACTTAATCTGCCTTTATCATTGGCAGATCAAAGTGTAAAAAGCAAAGGAAATGAATCTTAATACATATTTGTGTAAAGAATTTGAAGGCGTTATTCCCCTGTGGTACTTTTTGAAGCCATAAGCCCTATCCTGGCATGCATCTGCTGTTCTTAAAGAATCATTAGCAGAATTCCGGAAACTGGAAGAAAGTCGAAAAATTAGGACTATTATAGACAGGAACGCTGAGTTAGGAGGACATTTGAAATAGGTTACTGATAAAGACCACAATGAGGTATTATGATTTTAGAAATTCTTACTGAAATGAAGAATGAGCGTCAAACTATCCTGATAAAATATGGTCTCTTGTCAGCAAGGAAAACAATTGGCCATTTCAAACAGCTGTATAGATTGATTATTTATAGATAAACGCTAGTTTAAATTTTTGATGATCAAATGGAAAAAGGATTGGAATACCCTTGTATATTACATGGAAATATACAGTTTAAAATTAATGGAAATGGACAATTACAATATTATTATTATCATCTGTATAACCCAAGCCCTACAAAGTAAAGCTACATGTGTCCAGGTATTGTTTAAGAGAGTTTCAGATTGTGGAACTAGCAAAATTCATTTTATGAACAACGCAGTGTTCCTTTTACGTGGCTAGTCATCATTATTTAATAATTATAACACCAGAAAATGTAGAAAAATATATAATTATATATATAAATTTGAACCAGGAAAAAGGCCAATTTTATGGGACTTGAATAGAATTCTTCCAACTCCTGCTTTGCCAGTTCTTTTTTATTACAATTCGTGTGTATTTCAAGTATGACTCAAATAGGAAGGAGAGGCAACTTAAAGCTGAATTCATTGTGTAATGATACATAGTAAACTTTCAATACATGCTATCTACTCATCATAATCATTATTATAAATATTATAATTGTTATTTATATGTTCACACAAAATCCAGAATTAAGGGATAGAAAAAAAGCGCCATTTTTTCGGTGTAAGAATTAGAAGGAAATAGTTGAGAAGAGATCTTCCCACAGTAGTGAGGAATCTTATTTATGATTTTGCTCACTTTCCTGCTGCAGTCTTGTGATCCCTATTTATTTAAATGAATATATCTTAATAAATGGAAAATGTAAACTCATTACTTTTCTTCAAAATGATTTTGAGTTCTGGTCTCACTACACAGAAGATGTTCCTCATTATTCAAAACAAACTCACTCATGAAAAAGCCCATTTGATGTGAATCTAGTTAACAGTGACCAAATTCTTACATAAATTACTATCAGGCTCTACCTCAAAAAGTAAAAGTAAGGATCCGAAAATGATTTCATAGTTAATGCAATTTATTTTATAATAGTAGCTATGAATAAGTACAATGAATAAATGATAAATCTTACGTATAATAAGATTTTCCCATTTTTTTTAAGCCCCCAAGTGTTTTCTGTTAGTGGTAAAGACCATCCTTAACTTCACTTTTGACTTTCGCTCCATCACAGCATGTCACCAGGCTGATGGAACTTTGCCACCAAAATAAAATTTGGCTGAGAGAAGTCCACACTGCACAAATAAGATTTCTTATAAAATTGACCAGGTGACATTGCAAATTTGAATTCATTCCCATAGTGGGGGCTCTGTCCTCTTTGCACCAGCATATCCAGTTTGTTACTGAGTTTATGGCACTCAGTTTGCATTCTGAGAGCTCTTGTGGTAGAAGGAGAATTACATTCTACATTACTACTGAGTTACCGCTTGATCGTTAGTGCAGAGATGGACAGCTGCCCAAGGAAGATTTCTGCATGATCATTTCAATTAGTATTGATTTTGTCATTTTAGAATAATAGAGTTTATGTTTGTTTCTGCTTTCCTGTGCTATTTCTAAAAGCATCTAATGGCTTACACTAATGACAAACCAAATACTACCTGAAACCATTATCCAAAAACACTCTGTTATCATAGGGCAGAAGTTAGTCAAACACAGATATGCCTCAATTTTTAGCACCTCTAACAGACTTTAGCATATAGTGGGCTGATAGTTTAATGATAAAACAAAACTTCAGATGAATATACAGTGATTGACACTTTAGGAGGACCTTGAATGCAAGATGTTGCAACAGTTTCATATTAATAGAGTCATAAAATTTCTTTAGAAGACAGGCATTTATTATAAATGGATTAATTTGAGGCACATAATTAAATTCCTTGCCAAATGGCAAATAGCCAATCAGAGGTAGAGCATGATATCTGACCTTCTTTTCTCCTTAATCACCAATGAGAACGACTTCCAAACTGTGAGTCTCTATTTCACATTTTATTAACCTCATGTCCGGGAACAACAAAATCACAGGGATTATAGATTCCAGTTTTGTTGTAATTTGAAACAATTTATTTAATAGAAAATTCTAAAATTATATTTGTATACTGAAATCCTATCTTTAAAAACATATAGTTTAATAGTAAGAATCAAAGGATTTTAGGTTACATCAATTATGTAAAAGTAAAATTTTAAAAGTTGCTATGATTTTCATAACATGAAAAATATTTATTCTGCCATGTCACCCAAGAATTTGTCTTGATCTGCATAATCCCAGTATGTACGTGTTTCTCACATTACATGCGCTAATCTTTATTTTTTGTTATTACAGAGATTCTCAATCCTAAAGAATCGAACATTAATACGTTCAAATGTTATTGACTATCAGAAGACAAATAAAGGCATCCTCACCTCATTTTCATGACTCACCTCTACCACATGCACAAAAATGAACATCTTAACAAAAAGCCTTAAGTAAGTCAGGAAAATGTCAAATTTATGTATGAAACTGAACTTTAATATATATGTAACATTTTGCTTGCAGATGCAGAGTTAAATTCATAAGATAATTGTGATATCATTGATTGTAAATTTATGTACTTTTTCCCAAGGAACATTGTTTTGAACATAAAATTAAGCAAGATGCTGATTCTAAAAATGATAATAAATCATAAATATATAATTATCTACTTTTAAATTTCCTATTAGAAAATTTAAAACCACTTTCTAAATAGCTATAAAGTATACGGTAAAGTAATTCTCTAACTATGGACTAGACCCAAAAAGGAAAAATCTTGAAAAGCTCTTAGGCTTTTGACATCTAATTAATTTATGTAAGTCTAATGAAACTCCTAAGAGGACATTCCATGGTAGGCACAAGACTCTTTCTCGGGAGTGTTACAGGGGACATTCATGATCTATTAATGGTGTCAGATTCACAGTGAAGACTGTAGATATTTCCTAGAAACAAGGAAACTATTTCAAAATTACATAATTTGGATTTAGAATAAAATGTCCTATTTTTTTCACTGAATGCCTATTTTAAATATTTTTTTCTAATACAAAATATTGGGGTCAGTCCATGGCCAAGTGGTTAAGTTCTCCACTTCGCTGGCCCAGGGTTTCACTGTTTCAGATCCTGGGCGCAGACCTAGCACTGCTCATCAGGCCATGCTGAGGCAGCGTCCCAGATAGCAGAGCCAGAAGGACCTACAACTAGAATATACGGCTACGTACTGCAGGGCTTTGAGGGGAAGAAGAAAATAAAAAGAAGATTGGCAACAGATGTTAGCTCAGGTGCCAATTTTTAAAAAAAAATATATTTATAGAGTAATACTGAACAGAATTTTAAAATAGATATTATTGTATCATTGTGTATCATATCAATTTGGTAACTTTGTTTATACCATAATACAATTTCTTCCTTTACTTTTAAAAAGTGGAAAAAATTTTAATAGCCCTTTTACTGCTATCAAATTATTTCAAGTATGAATGCAAGTGTTTCTCAAGCCAAGTTCCAGGGAACATTGTTTCAGGTGAATGCTAACTGGTCTTTTTTTTTTGAAACTGTCCTGCAATAAGATTGAAGAACCTCAAATTGAAAAGGGTTTTGGATTCAGATGTTTTACACAGCTGCTACGATTATGTATCCTCTTCAGAAACTCACTAAAGTTTGTGTTTTGAGCGGGATGGAGAGAAGACATTGTCATGGGAAAAGAGAGGAAGCTGAGAAATAGAAGCAAAGAGAACCTGTGTTAGCTCCATGAAAGCGCAGCAGAAGAGTGTTTCTTACATGACTAAGACCAGCGTGGACCCAGCACTGAGAACCAGCACCCTGAACAGGACATAATGAGGCGGTGTGGGGATGGCCCAGTCACCAAACATGAGAAAGGGAAAAGGACACCTCAGAAGATGTCACCCGTGGTAGACGACCCAGACGAGATGCTGCCTGCCCCGCAGGGGCCATGAGTGATCGAAAGTGTGTTTCCACAACTGGCTAAACTTGTATTTCTACAACCAGTGGAGGCTCCAATTAGAAATTATGCCTAGTGAAAGAAAAGTATAGAAAATTGCATTCCGTGCACATTTGAGGCTGTGGCCTGAAATTTGTTTTGACTGTAAGAACATTTCTTTGGACTAGGATTACTAGAAATATAATTTAGAAAACAGTAATCAAGCTAATTAATTCCTGGCAGTATATATATTTCATACTTACTGAGCTGAGCAAGTTTATCTTCAAAACACAAATTACTTAATAGGTCTGATCTATTTAAGCCTCACACTAGATGTAAAAGGTATGGAATATTAATAATTATCTTAATCAATGAAGAAAAAGACACAAGGCATGTTTAAATGATCTGTGACAACTTCAGTCTTGACCTTGGCTTATCTTTGACCTCAGTTCATACTGTTTTCAATATGTGGATCTTTGGTGTGGTTATAATTTATCAAAAATAATTATTTTTCATCTTAGAATGTATTTTTCCAATCTAAGTTGTCTTTTAAAATAATCCCTTTTCTACTAAAAATTGTCGCAATCATCAAGATAATGTTGTAATACATTTCAGAAATTTTCTTTCTTCAAGCTATAATCAAAACTCTATTTTAGTACTTTAAATTCACAGGTGCTTTAGATCAAGCATAGTATTACCTAAACTCATCACTTAGTAGGGTTTGGTGATTCTGAAAAATTCAATGAAACATATTTAGTCTTAAAAGTTGAAGATTCACTACTATTAAAAATATCTTTTGTTCTTGGTAGGTGTGCATTAAATACTTATTGAATAAATGAAGAAATATTCCGAAGAATATACTACTTGTTCCTCATGCCTTTTCAAAGCCTAGTGTATCCCGTTTAATTGTTACCTTTTTATATGGCATGCCCCATGATCTTTCTCCCTGGCACTCTTCTATTATTTTTATGTTAAAGGCCACCAATAAATTAAAATTTAAAAAATACATGAGGGCAAGTTCAAAATATTATTATTAAATTTTAATCTTATGCAGTATCTAATTCAGTATCTATTATATAATAATTATTGATGTATTTGGTAAAACTTTGTAGCATTCCCATTGTGTTTGAATTGTCTTTGCTAGTCTTCCCACTTAATCAAGAGAGATATTTTCAGTTACACAACCAAGTAGGGACTAAACATAATTACATTGAGTAATACTATATAGAATGATGTCAACTATATATGCTAATGGTTTAAAGTACCAATATGTGGTTTTATGATATTTTTACAATTAAGTAATGAAAGCAAATTCCCAAAGCATAAAAATGTATTCTATTTATGACAATGTTACATTTCTATTTCTATTACTTCTTTAGGTAATTACTGGCTTTATATGATATATAAAAGATTATAGAGAATTTATATCTTGGTATATCTTTTTTTATTCATTAGCATAGCCATGGGTCTTAATGGGGGAGTTCCATGGTTATGTTTCAAAGTTCCGTGAATGCTGCCAAAGTATATGCTCAGTTATGATGTAAACGGGTTTGTGTGGCTTACTGGGTGGAAAACTGTGGGCTTTTCTCACATGTTCTATGGATTATTAACAAAAACAGTGCAAGACTATTGATCAATTTTTACATCCTCTCTAGTTTTGTAATTACAATTCAGATTTTTATTTCATATGATTAATACTTTGCCTTAAAAACATCTATCTTGATCCCCATTTTCATACTCAAATCAATCAACAAACATCTTGGGTGATTATAATGGGTCCACCACAAGGTAGATACTAAAAAAAGTCTTAACTATATTTGTAAGTAGGTGTCTTAATGTTTTACAAATGTCAACAGGAATACGTTCCATTCATGATATCTTTCCTTTTTATTTAGTACTTTTGTCAATTAAATCTTCATACAGATGTTTTTACAGCAATTTCTAAACAATTGATCAAATATGCTGTGAAGATTTTCCACTTTCCATTCCAAAACTTTTGCCATATAAACATTTCCTAAGATTTCACAGAATCATTATATATAAAATTAGTAAAGACAACTAATTCTCTGAGATCTCATAGGTTCTTCATTAATTATGGATGTCCATGGTGAGTAACACTGGGTTACAAAATGTTAAACAAGTTCCTTTACTGGATTTTCCCAGATTTTATTACACTAAAGTATATGTAAATTCCTAGTGGTGGATATATTATGCATCATCTATTATTTAATCATAAAATATCTATTAATACTTAATGGAACAAGTATTCTGAGTAACATAGTGAGGGGAATGCTAATTGAAGCCAAATACCTGAACCCTTTTATAGATGGAAAATTCGAAACCCAGATGAGTTATATATCTTGTTCTAAATCACCCAAGTGGTCACAGGCAGAGCAAACATTTATAGGCTCTCCTTCCTGAAACTGCATCACAACGAGAGTAAAACAGATTTTAAAGTATAGCAGTCGAACAACAGAAGGCATGTGGAAGACAAGTGATGGGAGACCAGGAGGGGAGGAAGAGCAGCTGGAATACTGGGTTCACTTAGCAAAATCAACATGGGCTCCTGATTCAGATGGGTAACGGAGGGCAGCAGTAAGAAGTTAGGCAGGAAACAAATAGTTGACTCTCCAAACACTGCATATGAAAAGAACAGAAGCCAGATATTTACATGCTCACCAGGCAAATAATAATAATTCAAACACACACATATGTAAAAGGATGATATTTCTTACAAAAAATATAAGCAACTGTGACATGACACTTCAGTTAGTATGGGTGTTCATGCTGCAAATTAAATCCTTCTGTATTCTATTTGGGATTAGCTGCCTAACATCTGTTCCTAAGCATTTCCTGCCAGTCAACAACACCCACTCAGAGCCGGAGACATTCCAGCAGCCTTTCTACTGCTTGATTCTTAAATATGGAGGGATTAAAAAAAAAATCTATTAAATATTTGAAGAAAAAAAATAAACAAGAAAAGACCAAGATAAACAGGAAACCAGCCCTGATGTAGACAGGGATAATTAAGAGAACAGAAATAAACTTAAATAAAGAAAATCTCATGATCTCAGCAAAATTTGAGACGCTACTTTTGAAGAAAAGCAAATATGAAAATAATTCATGTAAAATATGGTATAACTAGGCTATTTACCTCACCACATATATAAGAGCAGAAATGTAAAATACTAAAAAATTGTTCAAGAAAGAAAATATAATCATAGCATACTACCTCACACTACATTGAACAATATTTATATATTCGTAATAATGCATATTTTGGTTTATTGAGTTTTTAACATTTAAAACCAACTAATGAACAAAGAGAAGATCTAATTATGATTATGCAGAAGAATATAAATTTTATCCTAAATGTTTTAAAATGACAGAAAATATACACTTGCTAACATATTTATAAAGTGTTTGTAACAATGGAAATTAAGACAGGGCAGTAGCAGCATGTTATTTAGAAATTTGAAAACAGCCTTCAGAAAAATGAAAACATGGGGCAGGCCCGGTGGCACAGCAGTTAAGTTCACACACTCTGCTTCTCAGCGGCCTGGGGTTCTCTGGTTCGGATCCCAGGTGCGGACATGGCACCACTTAGCAAGCCATGCTGTGGTAGGCGTCCCACATATAAAGTAGAGGGAGATGGGCACAGATGTTAGCTCAGGGCCAGGCTTCCTCAGCAAAAAGAGGAGGACTGGCAGTAGCTAGCTCAGGGCTAACCTTCCTCAAAAAAAAAAAATGAAAACATGTAAACACTTTATAGTGATTCCTCAAGTGAGAGCAACAGAGGGTGAGCAGTGGAGAAGGAAGTGATTGGCGTTTAGGCCCATAGGACTTTAAATTATGTGCATGTATTACTTTAATAAGAATAATAAATCAAATTTAAAAAAACATTTAACAAATAGATTAAAATAGAAATCATTTCTCAAAAGGCTTTGGAAAGAAATATAAGAAGTCAATATCTTTTCCTTTTAGAGATTGAAATTATTTCGTTCCATCTTTCTAGTATTACAAATTTAGTGAGGGTCATTATACCATGAATTTTGACTTCCCTACTTATCTCGTATCCCCAGCCTCTAGTAAGTACTTTCTATAGAGCCAGGTACTCAAATGTTGGTACTTTCCATAGATCAGGCACTCAATTTTTGGTAATGTCAGGAAGACATGATGAATTGAAATCACATTACACTTCTTTTAAAAAATCTGTTTATTAAACTAATAATAAAATAAATGGAGACTACATGATTAAAGTGTGTACAATGTGAAGTTCTTTCTTTGCAAACAGCCATGTACACAATATATACATTTATTCAGACTCAAATTTATATTATGTGTGGATATGTATTTAAATCTTATATGTTATTTTTCTTTGCATTAAAGTCAGTCCTTGATAATTTTTTTTAAAGTTCAAAAGAAGTTAATAGAGATTTCTGTAAAAACTGTTTGGAATTTTATCAGATCTCATTCATGCAAAGAAAATATATTGTCTGAAGTTTACCTAAATTGATTATTAGCATTGATCTCTCACTTAAGGTTTAGAAAGATGAATGTATCAATAATGATTCCAGACAAGAATTCTTAAATATAGCCTGGATTCTCTCAGAAAATTTGTTCTCACCTTTATTTTTTGCATGTTTAAGGATGCATACTAATCTAATATTTTTGCATGCTTAAATAAGCATAAATGTAAGCTTATTTTTTTAAATTTTGGTCTATTTTTTTGGGAATGCTTAAGTTATTCACAACTAATGCTGATCACTTATCTTCTTACCTGGGAATCCTGCAGGGCAATGGTCATAGTCTTCCTGGACTATTGTTTCTATTATCTAATAGTAGATGTTGGGCTTTCCCAAATTTTAAGCCATCCTTTATTATGATGTTAAGTAGATTTGCATATGTGAGATGAATCATAGATACTTCCGTTTTTTAATATACTGTATTTGCTCAGGATCCCACTGTTAGAACATATCTTAACATGGTGAAATTAGGAAAGAGAGTAGCAAGAAGATAGTATCAGGATTTAAAGGGAAAATCATTTTCTCACTAAGCCATCAAACCTAGAAGATTGTTCTTTGATAGGATGTGCATGCAAATAAGGTCACTAGCTATTAACTTTTATTTTTCCTGAGGCCTGCTTGTTTGACTTGTAACTCTGTATGCCTGCAAGGCTATGCCTTTCGGAAGGAAATTTTTGCCTCGTTTCATGGAAAGATGGAGGCAGCAAAATAGATTGTAATAAGAAGGAAGTCAACCTTTGCCCCAAACACAAAATAAACCTTCAGCATACTTTCCAAAGCTCAGCAAAACTCGGATACATTGTTTAAAAGTGTGTGCACAGGTGAAACGCCATAACTATTAATTCTTTCTGCCTCTGGAGACAATCAATGTGAAAAATGAGCAGAAAACCTGTTCTGGAAGAAAATGTTAACCTCTCTAGATGTAGGAATGGATGCATGAATAGCATCTGAACTCATGTTTAGATTAAATAAGATTCTTCTAATTTCTTCTGCATTTAATAAGAGACCTAAATGGCTCAGAACGTAATGCCAACTTTTCCTTTCAACCTCAAGACGTGTTGAAGAGATGTGAAAATTGACAACATACTTTCAAGCTTCTGTTCACTAAAAAAACTTAAATAGAATTCAAAACCCTCCATCTATTCTCACTTAACTGCTATTAGAAAAAAATATCCAAAGCAAAAAGAGGTTGTTTTATTATAATATAGAAATTATATATAGTTTTTTCAAATGTAGGCTTCACGTAAGCAAATGCGACATAAGAGAATAATTGCAAATGTCCAGAAAAAGAATATGAATGGAAAAAGCTTTACCTGAAAATCTTTAAAAACAAAGTAATTATATCTCTATCATACACTTACATAGATATATACACAAAATAATGATATTGGAATTAAAATCTAAGTTAATGCTTAATTAAACTGAATAATCAGTTTATTTCTTAAATCCAAAGTTTCTCATCATCTGGTACATTTTATCCATGTATTTGACAATGATTTAATTTATTAAAAGTAGGTCAGTTTCTATCAGGACTTTATATAGAAAGAGAAAGAAAAAAGACAATCAGTAATTGGGAATGAAATGGCATAACAAGAATAGTAGGAATATTTTGATGTAAAGAAATAGAGCCTAGCAAGATATAAAAAATGCAAATAGATGGAAAATTAATATAATCTCCCTTGATTCATAGACTTTTAAAATTTAGGATGACTTTATTATCAAGTTCTCTTTCTTCCATCTCATTTTTAAAGTTTCATATATAAAATCACGTAGTACATTCTCCGTGGGTCTGGCTTTTTTCACTCAGTATAATGTTTCTAGATGCCTCCATCTTTTTCTGATTAGTAGTTTGTGCATTTTCATTACTGAGTAGTATCCTATATTATGATTGAACTACATTATGTCCATTTACATGATGATTTAAGAGTTTGTGTGAGATTTATATTATTTCTTCCTAATAATGTTTGATAAAATTCATACAGGTCTGAGGTTTTCTTTGCATCAGTTTTTCATTATAAAATCAACTTTGTTGGTAAATTACATAGCCATTCAGATTTTCTATTTCATTTTGAGTCAGTTTTGGTAACTTGTGCCTTGTAAGTAAGTTTGTCAACTTCATGTAACTTGTTGAATTTCTTGGCATTGATTGTTTATAATGTTCCTTCATTACCCTGGTAATGTCTGTAGCATCTGTAAATCTCTCCTTCTGTTCTTGATATCTAGCAATTCATGGCTCTGTGTTTTTTTCTTGAAGATTCTAACAGGAGGTATATAAATGTTTTTCATCTTTTCAGAGAACTGCATTTGAGTTTTATTGATCTCTTTTTTCTCTTTGTGTTTTTTGTTTTCAATTTCATTAACTTCTCTTAGGTTTGTTTTTTTCTCCTTTCTACTTATTTGCATTTAGTTTGCTCATATTATTCCAGCTTCTTATAACAGATTCTTAAATCACTGATTTAGATCTGTCTTATTTTCTGATAGACGCATTTAAAACAAAACATATAACTCTAATCACTGTTGTAACTGTCTCCACAGATTTTGATAGGTTATGTTCCTATTTTCACTCAGTTGAAGGTATTTTCTAATTTGCCTTGTGATTTCTTCTTTGACCTATGATTTACTTAGATTTATTTATTTTTTGTTTAATTTCAGAATATTTGTAAATTTTCAAAATATCTTTCTGTAGTTGGTTGCTAGTTAATTTTGTTGAAGTCTGGGCAGATGCTCTATATGATCTAAATACTTTTGGAATTATCAAGACTTTTCAATTTTGGTGAAAGGTACATGTGCACTTTGAAAGAATATGTATTACGCTGTCATTAGGTGAGTATGTTAGTCTCTTAGAGCTGCTGTAACAAATTACCACAAGCTGAGTGGCTTAAAGCAACAGAAATTTATTCTCACCATTCAAGAGGCCAGAAGTCTCAGAGAAAATCCATTCCGTGCCTCTCCTAGTTTTTGCTGGTTACCGATAGTCCTTAGTGTTGCTCGGATTGTAGAAGCATGTTTTCACTCTATGGCTCTATCTTTATATCATTTTCCTCTCTGTGTCTTCTCCCTTTCAGTCTTTATAAGGTCAGCATCATCGAATTTAAGGGCCACCCTAATCCAGATGAACTCATCTCGAGATCCTTACCTTAATCTTCAAAGACTCTTGTCCCAATAAGTTCACATTCTGTGGTTCGAGGTGGACATGAATTTTGAGGGGAGCCTATGCTACCCACTACAGTGGGTGGATGTTTCATAAAGGTCAATGAGGTTCAGTTGGTTGATGCTGTAGCTCGTTTTCTCCCTCCTTATTTATTCTTGTCTAGTACTTGTTCTATTAGTTGCTGAGAGGAGTGTTAATGTCTCCATCTACACTTGTAGATTTGTCTATTTCTCCTGTCAGTTCCGTGAGTTTTGTCTTCATGCATTTTGAACATTTAGGACTGCACTGTCTTCTGCAAGAATTGAAACTCACATCATTTTGGAAGGGCCCTCTTTATCCCTGGTATTATTCCTTGTCCTGAAATCTACTTTCTGATATTTATCTCACCACTCATCTTTCTTTTCATTAGTGTGCTCGTGATATATCTTTTTCTTTATTTTATTTGTAACTTCTTTTTGTCTTTTTGTTTAAGATACTTCTCTTTTGAGACAGCAAATAATTCTGTGTTGTCTTTATCCAATATGATAAGACCTACTTTTTAATTGATGTATTTAGATTAATGTAATTGTTGAAATTTGGGGTTTAAATCTATCATCTTAGTCTTTGTTTTCTATTTGTCTGTTCTATTATTTAGTTCTCATTCCCTCTTTGTCTTCAATCATTATCTCTGTCCTTTCTGGACCTCTCTCTGGGTTTCTTTTCTGCTAATGATTATAGGTCATGTTTACTGTTTTTTTTGCATGTCTGATATTTTTACTGATAAAGAACACTTGTGTTCTTTACATTGTTGGTATGTAGTTTGTTGTTTTCCTTTAAAGAGTCTTGGACTTTGTTCCTGCATTTAGTTAGGTTGTTTGCGGGCAAGTTTGATCCTTTTAACATTTTGCTTTCAACTATTAAAAGGTTGTCTATTATAACCTTTACACTTGGACTAATTAAGCCCCACACATAAGGCATGGCCTTCCTGTGGTTTCAACTGCAGTCATCTTGCAAGGTTTTTCCATGTTGGCTACTGAGAATTTGAACACTCATTGGCTTTTAGTGTATTCTGCTAATTATTCAGCTCTCCTATATTGTTCTTTCCCTGATACCCGTTCTTCATTCTGCATCATGAAATTTCACTTTACATATGTACAAATGATAGTCAGTGAAAAACTCAAGATGGCCCTTATGCATATATATAGAGGTCTTTCCTGATAGCTCCTCCTTTCCCATATCAGGCCCTGCAAATTCTACACTTTGAATATTATGGAATTAGGTGATCATTTCAACTTTTTCCTTTCACTTCATACCTCCTGAGAATTCTCTTCATTACCAGTTGATGGCTTTGTTTCCTAGATTGAGAAAATTTGAGACAATAAGAAGAGAACTTTCATGAGCTTTCATGACCTCACTGATCTACCCTCAGGCTTCTGAGAACATACACACTGTCTGTCTTCCCTATTATTACCTCGGATGAGTGGCCTCTGCTATCCACAATGATCTATGATCTATGCATAGTAGGAGTCATCTGCTCTTACCTACTCAAGGACACTGCTCCATTAATTCTTCCATCTTTCTCTTGATTCAATAGTCCCTTTTTTCCCCCAGCATACAAATATCCTGTAATAACTTCTACAGTTAAAAAAAGTAACCTAGGGGGCTGGCCATGCGGCATGGTGGTAGGGTTTGTGCACTCCAGTTTGGTGGCTCAGGGTTCACAGGTTTGGATCCCTGGTGTAGACCTGCACCCCGCTCATCAAGCCAAGCTGTGGCGGCATCCCACATACAAAATAGAGGAAGACTGGCACAGATGTTAGCTCAGGGACAATCTTCCTCAAGCAAAAAGAGGAAGATTGGCAAGAGGTGTTAGCTCAGGGTCAACCTTCCTCACCAAAAGCAAAACAAAACAGAGTAATCCAATCATCTTCTCATCAGCCCACAATGCTCTCCATCAATTGCTCACATTTCTCTGCTTCTCTATGAACATAAATTTCTCACAGGAAAATGTGATTTTACTTCCTCTCCTCTCACTTTTCTTTAGATTTAACACAATCAGACTTTTGTCTTTACCTTTCTATTGAAGCAACTTTTGCCAAGTCACCAGTAACTCCAAAATTGCCGCATGGAATCCAGACTAGTCTAGTCTAGTTTAATCCCTGCCTCCATTGTACTTATCAATTGTGAGAAATTGGAACAATTGATCAGCCTCTTTTTCTTGAAATTCTTCCTTCACTTGGCCCCCAAGGAATTATCCTATAGGCTTTTCCTCCACGTTACCATCTAATCCTGCTGGGTCCCCTTTTCTGGTCTCTCCTCTCCTCCCCAACCTTTCACCCTTAGAATGCACTATGGCTTAGTTCTTGAACTTCTCATCTATTCTCACTCTCTAAATTAGTATCCTATTTCGTGGCTGTGAATTCTATTTTCATGCTGATGGCTCCCAAGTTTATATCTCAAAGTCAGACAACTGTCTAAGTTCCAGGCTTCTATAAAGCTGAAGATCCAAAGCTTCATTTGGATGTATAATAAACATCTCATAAAACCGAAGTCTTGATGTTGTTCCCAAACCTCCTTCTCTCATCTTATCATCTCATAAGTGGTAAGTCAACACTTCTAGCTCTTGAGACCAAATGCCTGAGAAGTATCCTTGACTCTACTCTTTTCCTCACAACCACCCCTCCAATCCATCAGCAAATTCTGGTGGTTCTACCTGCAAAATATACCCCAAATCTATCTCCTTTCTTCTGCTTCTGCTACTACTACTCTTGACCAAGCTACCATAATTTCTCCTATTCAATTGAAATAGAGCCTAACTGGTTTCCACGTCTCTTTTGCCTTACCCTTTCTTGGCCACTATTTTCCAAACTGCAACGAGAGATACACCTTAAAAATGAAGTCATCCTTTTGTTATATCAGTCCAATATCTTCCTTCTTTGTTCAGAGTAAAAGCCCAATTTGGTGTACTCGTTACCTCTTGTTCTTGTCGTCTGTAACTGCCCTTGGAGTGCTCCTCTCTCTGCAATGTTGCCTCCTTGATGTTTATCAAACACACTTGCCCCTCAGAGCACTTGATAGTCTCTCTGCTGCCCTTACCAGGCACACAGTAACTATTGACTCATTGAGGGAAGAAACTGAGGTAGACGGATTATGTAACTTGGCTAATGAAATACACCAAATTTAGGGCAGAATAAGGATTAAGACCTAATCCTTTTTTCCACAATAGTTTTCCTCTAGATAACTAAAATTTAAAATTCAAACGATAAATGTACCTTCACCGTGGAAACATGTTATATATTCAGACAGATGTGAGGTTTACTTTTTTGCTCTTTGATTAATTCTACCTTGCAACTTATTTATTTTCAAACACTATCTATATAATTCTAGTATTTAAAAAAAATATCCCTTATGTAATCATGGACATTACTGAAGATCTTTCAATAGATTTCTCTTAATTGTAGGGAGAAATTTTCTCCTTAAAACCATCAACAACAACAAAACAATCTAGCCATTTAAAGTTTTACTCAGAAAAATACTTAAAGAGGAAATACGAGTAGGTTATTTACAATGTGGGATTAAAATATAAAGAAACACATTCAACATGACTAGTATAATTTCAGCATGTGAGCTGGGAGATATTTTACTCTTTAACTTCTATACAAGTTATCAGGGAAGCTCTGTGCCTTTGGATCGCACCACAATTATTTCATTGAGCAGTTCTTCCTAATTCCACACTGCCAGCTGAAAAGAAAAAAATGTATTTCAGTAAGAAAGAAATAGCCACACTCTTCCTCAATTCTGCCATAATTCACTTTCCTCTGCTGGCGGCTCCAGTCCACTCCTGACTGATGGTAGGCAGCAGCATATGGCAACAGTGAGAGAATTTATAAAAGAAGTCTGCTAATGGTAACAAACAAATAAACAATCAGGAGGACCCAACAGTCAGGAAGAGTTAATAAAGCTGGCAAATGCTTGGTTAGTAGAGCTTCTCATGGTGAACAATGCCAAGTGCCTGCACGAATCTTGGTTGAGCTTTACCTCATCAGGCAAAGCATATTAATTTCTAAGACTGTACTGAATTTAATATATTGTACGTTGAAGTACTTATTACTAAAGCCTTCATATTTCTTGTGGTCTGGTGATTTTCCAAAATTGAACCCTATAAACCAGATAAGTAAACTGTGATAATCTTAGCAGAATGCAAAATCTAATTATTTCTGCCTTGCAATGCAATGAAAAAACAAAAAGCATGCAAACTTTACCAAAACATTTAGAGGTAGAATGGCTAGCATGTGCCTTCCCTGTCTTATTAGCAATAAGGAATTTTAGGCTTCTAGGATGGTTTGATGTACAGTAAAAATAAATTTGTTTTGATAATTAATTTGCTTATATAAAACCAATTGCTCAGTCCCTTTCTCTGTCTTCCCGTACAGAGTACTCCTTTAATTAGATTTTTTTATTTCTATCATAGTACCTAATAAAAAGATTAAAATGTTCCTGATCAAAGAAAATAATACTCTAGAACAATAGATTTTTTTCCCTTTGGTTATGTACCTTCAATTTTACCTTTGTCTAATCCTTCTAGACTTCACAGGCTAAGAAAACTGCTTCTCTTTTTGACCCAAATTAGAATTTTCATCTCAACTGTGTCATATAGATCTGTTTTAAAAATTATGATGCTTATTATCATGTGATTCTTTGCAATATAGAATGGTCTCTTCTGGCTTTCTAGATTTTTGAGTCTATTTAAAATATCAAAGGTTCAGGTTTTGTACTTAAATGACTGTATTCATGCTCTTTCTCTATCTCGAAGACAGGAGCTTGCCCCCTCCTTTCATGATGAGGGAAAGGATTATCAGCTGTTCTCAAACTTAGCTTCAGATGCTGATCACCAGGGGAATTTAAAACAACAACAAAAATAAAAACAAACATTGAATTTTAGACAAGTAGTAGTAGACTGCAGAGAATTTAAAATTGGACTCTTTGAAGCTGAAGTCCAGATAACAGCATTTATTTTTAGTCTCCAGGTGATTCAAGTGTTAACACACAACTGTTAAAACCTCTGAATTGGAGGTTGCATAAAGCTCTACATCCCTTTCTGTATCACTGATGAGCAATCTTTAGAGTTTGGGGCTTTCCAAACTTCTCACAGTACAACATACGAAACCCAAAGCTTCGCCATTTCCCACTTTAGACTTCCTTAAGTTAGTTGTTCCCCATTCCCATGCAGCGGGGGAGAGGTGTGTTAAGGAAGACCAAAGCAACTCACCAACATTCACAGGGATCCATGGACAAACGTTTCAGACTTTTGATCTTAGCAGATCTGGAACCTTCAGTTGAACTATTTGAACCTCGCAAGGTACTGGTACTTAATTTTCCTTGGCATTCCCTCTCAATTATCTCCCCTATAAATTGAACTTCAAGCTCCTCCATTCAACAACATTCTTCTACACTCTTATCTTCACATTACCCTGTGTTTTATCATCAGTAGGATAAACGGTAACATCAAGACTTTTGAGGTAAGAAAGACCTGTTTGTGAATTCTGTTTATTTATTTTTCATGAAATGTACATTCTAGTTTCATGGAAGAGATGGCAATACGTACTTCATGGGCTTGCTTCAAGGATCACACAAAGTAATGTGTGTGAAGTGCTTGGTACAGGGTTTGATCCCTAAAAGCTACTTCTCTTTCTAATCTGCAACATTCTCACACATCCTCAAGAATATAGGTCCTCTGTAAACTAACTTCTCCCATCCTAAACTTTTTTTCCCAGTAGGTTCTTTATGGTTCCAGATGCTACTAGAATCAGATTCTTCTCTGAAGTTGCAATATTTCTTTGGTCTTCCTGGTAGACAGTACTCAAGCTCCCACATTCTCTCTTTTATTTTCACGTTACATCTCCTTGAATAAATATATAAGCATATTAGAAAGTTTATGATTCTACAAAACAATGCAATTAAAATCACTAAACTTGTATTGACCACCTACTCTTTTCCAGGCACTCATCTATGCAAAGATATTGCTTGCAATTGAGTAATTGGCCCAAGGACTAAAGTGATGTAAATGGCCAGTACTCAGATGCAGCTGGTGGGTGCAGTGTCACTAATTATATTCTATCTAAAATCTAAATATGCTTTTGTTCTGTGCCTGGATTTGAGTGGATTTCTTAACCAGCTAGAAGAACTCTTACTGATGCTTTGAAATTATGTGTTAATAGGATTTACTTCTAACCCCAAAGTGAAAAAAAAAAAAAAGATCTGACTGATTGTCAGATCAGAAAAACTGTTTTGGGTTGAAATAGCATGCTCTACTTCATGATATATCCCATCGAGAAAGGTGGGCCAAAGGGTGGCTGAGGATGCTCAGGGCAAATCTCTTCTCTAGGAAGTAATTCTGCACTGAGTCCAAAAGCCGACTGTACACTGAGTCAGAAAACCTACAATTAGATTTGGCATTTCCATTGCCTAGCTGTGAGGATTCAAATCAGTCAACTCTCACGGCCAGATATTTCTTATCTGTAAGCATTCCTGTAATGTGTACCTTGTGCCCTGAATTCCACTAGATGCTGTAAAGGATAGATATAAAGATTAAGGACTTTATGATTTAACGGGAAGGAGATCTTCAGACATGACATAAAGAACAAAATAAAGTGGTATATTTGAATTCTACTTATTTGGTTACAGACTGGGTATTATTGAAACTCCACAAAGAGAGCAAAATCATTGCTAGCTGTTGTAGTTAGTGATGACCATATGCCACTACAAAAGATTGTTTGGAGAAATGAGTTGAACAAAGGGTTGCTATGTATTTAAAAGTGTAAGATATCCTTATGAAGGTAGTCATATGATTAAATACCGTTATTCTGTGAAATCAGAAATCTATTGCTGAGATTTTGATGTTAGATCCACAGTTATTTCCTTTGAATTAAAAACATACAAGAGTAAATTCGGGGCCCCGTGCGTGGCCTAGCGGTTAAGTTCTCGTGCTCCTTTGCGGCAGCCCAGGGTTTTGCTGATTCGGATCCTGGACGTGGACATGGCACCACTCATCAGGCCATGCTGAGGCGGCGCCCCACATGCCACAACTAGAAGGACCCACAACTAAAATATACAACTATGTACTGGGGGGATTTGGGGAGAAAAAGCGGAAAGAACAAAAAAGAAAAAAGAAGATTGGCAATAGCTGTTAGCTCAGGTGCCAATTTTTTTTAAAAAAAGAGTAAATTCACCAATGTGCTAGTCTGCCTGTTATCTAGTGTAATCAGCGAGAAAGCAGGTGGCCTTTATGGGGCTTTATGGCCTCTTCCAGTATTATGTGATGGGCTTTCAGCACTCACTTCCTGTTACCACCAATCCATCTAAATTCTGTTTCTTCAGTATAAAATTTTTTATCTTTTCCATTAAGCGGGAAAAGTCACTTAACAACAAAATTTTGGACAATGCTCAAACACCATTTCAGACAAACTACCAACATTATGGGAGAGGCAGTGAGGGTCTGTAGATCCTTCATAAATGGTCAACGTCAGATCTGCGAAGGAATTGATTATAATTTACATTTACATAGGATCGTTAAGGCTGTAAATTCACAGACTTTGCAAACTTCACCTGTCGTGAAGGTGAAGAACAAATCTGAACATAGCAACCCTTTGGGGGCACCTAGGGATTTGATAGACTGAAGTGTTACATTTAATTGAAAATATAAGGGATTGTTAAGTCAGAAGCGTTCAATTATGTGAACTGGAATAGTGCCAAGCCTCTTATTCTTTCCTTGGGGCATTCGGAACTCCCAAGAAGTGACCAGATTGTCTATGCTAAGGCTTGCGTGTGAAGGACACCACCGGAGCAACTGGTCACTGGGGACAGTTATAAAGTGAGAGTGGGGATTTTATTTTTTACAGTGAAATGGCCCTTGTCTAGATGACAATACAATCATAGACTAAAGTGACCTAGAGAAGAGTTCTTTGCATAAACACTTTTTCTACTTTATTCTTCTGTTAAAAACTTATGAACTAAACATGAAATTCCGCTTAAATTTTACAAAGTGAATTATTGTGCAAATAAAGGTAATATTATGTAGGAGTAAGGAAAGAATTCTGAAGAATTAACCACTTCAAATGAGCTATACATATTTCCAACTAGCTGCATATATTTTAAAGGCTAATTACTCAGGTGAGAGGATGGGTAAGTTCATTTTATGTTTTGGAGCAGAAGAAAATGCATATGAAATGTAAAGGCAAAGGCTAAGGCTATAAAGAAATACTTTCATGTAGACCATGATCCCAAAGGCAGTTTTATTGTTATTAATATTTTCACATTTTTCCATTTTAACATTTATTTTTACATATTAATGTTTCCTTTTTTTTTTTTTTAAAGATTTTATTTTTTCCTTTTTCTCCCCAAAGCCCACCTGGTACATAGTTGTATATTCTTTGTTGTGGGTCCTTCTAGTTGTGACATGTGGGACGCTGCCTCAGCGTGGTTTGATGAGCAGTGCTGTGTCCACGCCCAGGATTCGAACCAACGAAACACTGGGCCGCCTGCAGCAGAGCGCGCGAACTTAACCACTCGGCCACGGGGCCAGCCCCTAATGTTTCCTTTTTTAGCTCTTTCATATGATAACTTGACATGAGTTCACAGCTACTGAGTGAACAATGATTGTATTGATATACTTTTATAGTTTATTTTTATTTCATTCATAAAGAAGCAATGGAGGCAAGAAGTTAACTGACTGACAAGTGGCAGTGGTATGTCAAGAACCCTAGGCTAGGCTCGCATACCTTTCTACCATGCAAATTACTTTTCAAAAAGTGCCCTTGCATTGACAGGCATTTTGTATTTGCAGAATTCTTGCATTCTCAGGTGTGCCTTCACGACACAGCTCTTCATCTTCTCCCGACTTCCCATCTTTATGCTGGAGCACTAACCAGAGTCTTTCATAAATGCTTTTCTTATTTCTATAGCTATTCCCTCCTCCTTGTTGCAGCCTTACCCCATTGTGCCTGTTTTTGGAGATAGGGTCTTTAGGAGGTAAATAAGGTTAAATGAAGTTGTAGGAGTGGGGTTCTAATCCAAGAGGACTGGAGCATGCTCAGAGGAAATTCATGACCAGATAAGGAGGTCATCTGCAAGCCAGGAAGAGAGTTCTCAGCCAGGAACTGATCCCTGCCAGAACCTTGCTCTTGGACTTTCCAAACTCCAGAACTGTGAGAAAATAAACTTCTGTTATTTAAGCCCCATAGTCTGTGCTATATTGTCATGGCAGTCCGAGCACAGTAAGACACTTGTTTCACACATATTTCTTCCCTCCTCCTTATCTTAAATCCTGACTGTGGCTATTTCCAAGATCAGAGCTCCCATTATTCTGAAAAATTGCTAATTGAAAGCAAACATCACAATCAAGATATGAACTCTTAGTCGGAGACAGAATTTTCACCACAATGTTTACTTCTGGGTGAACTTATATGACCCAACAAACTTCTTAACATTTTTCTGTGTGTTGGGGCATAGGATTTCAGTGGTGGGAAAGAAACAGAGTGTGGGTGTGTTCTAGAAATGAAATAAATCTAAAACTGGATATATCCCATGCTGTGTCAGAAAACCGTGTGTGGTAGATTGTGTTATGCATCCCCATCTTTTGCCAGGACTTGCTTTGGGAGACACATTCCACCTTTCTGTCCCTTCTTAACAACAAGCTTGGGTATTGATTGGTTTGGCTAGCGAAATATGAGTAGAAGTGGCAGCGTACAGTTTTTAGCATAAACTTTAATAGCCACTGTTGGTTTTGCCAGTTGTCCTGTTAATTTCCCTTTGGCATGTCCTGAGTAGGGCTGTTTCTCAGCATGGATCCTGAAATGCAAAGATATATACAGAAGAACCACAGTCAACCCACTGCCACTGGGCTGTGTTACAAGCCACTGAGACTTAGGACTTTGTCACCACAGCCTAACTTACAAAAAGATAACTGAAACTGGGTATTATGAAGAGTCTGGAAACTTAAATCAGATCATAGAAGGTCTTGTAAACTTGATGTTTAGACATGATCTTATTGCCAAGAGAAAAACCACAGAAAGATATTAAGGAGGGCACTGTAAGCTTTCTTTTACTTTTCTTTAGTTCAATTGCTCATTTATGTTTAGTTATGTTGAAGTAACAAAGGCAAATGATTAAAAAAATTAAATAGTACTAAAAATCTTGCAATGAAAAAGAATAGTACCCTACTGAATACCCTCTCCCAAACACAGGTCCTATTTCCCAGTGGCAAAGAATTTTAATAATTTATTTTGCACATTGTATCATACTTCCTCTGTATTTCTTAAACCTTTGTTCATAATGCTGTTTTGATTTATGCATTTTAAACATTATGATCACTATTTTTAAGTACATCGATGTGGCAGTTGTTTTACAAAATTGCTGAGAAGTCTTAGACACTCCTTCCATTGAGAGATGGGGTCTATGTCCCCTCCCTTTAAGTCTGGGCAAACTTATGGCTTGCTTGTAACCAAGGCAATGTAGCAGAATGTGTATGACTTCTGAGGCCAGGTGTGGCCACATGGAAATGCGTCTGTCAAATCTCTTGCTATGGGGAGCATAATCCAGCCTCTGCACTTTGGATCCACCCCAACTGAAGTTCACACTGAGACGATGCCTCCCTTGGGCTGCTCCAGCCAGTGACTGAATGCAGGAGGGCTAGTAAGGTAGACCTGTATTGCCACCTGAAAACTCTCATTGCCTTTTCTGGCTTCTTTCACTTTTCCCCTCACAAGCATATCACCCTATAAATCTTTTGCACGTCTAATCCCTATCTTGATGTCTGTTCCTCAAAGGACCTAAACTAACCACTAGGTAAGAAAAGGCAGTGTCGCTTGCTCCTTGTGTACAGGGCCCCTTTCTCCTGGAGGTCTGATCCACTATGTAAGAAGTCTGACTGCCCCGACACTGTTGTGCTGAAAGGAAGCCCAGAAAACATAAAATGTGGAGACATTATGTGAAGGTCTTTCGTTGACTGCTGCAGGGGAGGTCTCAGCTGACATCTGGGATCAATCACCGGACATGTGAGAGGAGACACTGCTATATGTTTCCAGCCCCAACCATCAAGTCACCCCAGCTGTTCAATCGTCTTACCCGAGGCTCTAGTCACTATATAATAAAGAGGAGCTGTTCCTGCTCTGCCGTGCTGGGATTCCTGACACACAGAATCATAAGCCTAAAAGATTACTTTGTAAACTACTAAGTTGTGATTGGTACCTGTGGATTGTGAGTTTGATCCACTGAAACCCTTTGTGGCCTCAAGTGAGGATGTGTCTTTCGTGGGAAATTTTGCAATTGTATCTTTCAGGTACTTCGAAAATATATGGGGCAAATACGTGGCTATTTCTGATGTTAGTTTTCAGCATGCGCTTTCTCGGAAAATGTATATATGTGAACAAGTTCATGGTTACGTCTACTTTTTCAACCAGAGACCTTTTATATGAGAAATCTTTACAACCAGAAACTTCTACTGAAGCAGTTCCAATCTTAGCTGATGTACTCACTACAGGGATTTTTTTTCTTTTTTTGAACTAATTGTGTTTTCAGCTTATCTATTTGTAAAAATGGAAGTAGTCACTAAACCTGATAATTGATTGATTAAAGAACTTCTGGTTAAAAATCATTTTCTCTCAGAAATCATTTTTCCATTGTCTTTTAGCGCTAAGTATTGCTGGTGACAAGTCTGGTTACGTTGAAGTTGTGCCTTTTTGCGAAATCGTGCCCCAGCTTGGCTTCTTCCCCTTCACTGTCCTACTTCCCCCTTCTCTTAACAGTTTTTCCTGGGAGCCCGCCCTTAATAAATCACTTACACACACCTCCAGTTCTCAGGGTTTGCTTCCTGGAATCACACCTAAGCTAGGTTGTAGAGTCAAATACTTTATCCTCCAAGAAAAGGCATTTCAAAAAGGGATGAAGGAGCCATGAGGGTGCAGAGAGCTCACTGAGTACAGCCTTGATCCTTGAAGTATTTCAAGTATAATTGACAGGCAGCATCCTGTTAGTTTCAGGTGTGCATCGTCGGGATTTGATATTTATAGACATTATGAAATGATCACTGGATAAGTCTGTCACCATACAAAGTTATTGTAATATTATTGACTATATTCCCTATGCCGTACATTACATCCTGGTGGCCTATTTATTTTATAACTGGAAATTTGTACCTCTTAATCCCCTTCACTTATTTCGCCCACCCCTCCAATCCCTCTCCCTTCTGGTAACCACTGGTTTGCTTCCTGTATCTACGAGTGTTTCTGTTTTGTCTTGTTTGTTCACTTGTTTTGTTTTAGATTCCACATATAGGTGAAATCATATGGTAATTATCTTTGTCTGCTTTATTTTACTTAGCATAATAGCTTCTATATGGAATATTACTCAGCCATTAAAAAGAATGAAATCGTGCTATTTGTGGCAACATGGATAGACCTAGAAGATATTAGGCAAAGAAGTGCATTTTAAATAAAAAACATTGCAGGGTCTCTATACCCTTCTTTCAGCCATCTTTTTTAGCGAATTTTTAGCTACTAACATTCCATAAACACCAGTTGAACACTTTTTGTTCCTGTCTCAACTTCTAGATAGGCTTGGAATTCCAATAGGTTATTATTAACAAGGTAAATATATTACAAAGTCTAATCACATTATTCAGTGTCTTGCTTTTTGCTTATCAAATAAAAGATCACAGCCTTCAGATACAAGAAATTTATTGAAAAGTTTCATGTGCACCTAAACACCTATTACTTCATGTTCCTCAGGACGTTAATCTTTCTGTTTATCATCTTTGCTTTTTCATATGTTCAGACCCCAGCACCTTATCACACATTCATAAGAACACAATAAAACAATGCTTGCTTGTGCGTGTGCTGTAACAAATTGTTACCACCTCCCCCAAGGGGAAAACGTTCAAAGGTTCCACTTGAAACCATGTTTTCAATAATATCCTTTGTGTGCTATTCTCTTTCTTTTATTCTCAGTATTCATAGTTGTGTACGGAGATATTATTCCCACTGTGCGCTAAAGTTCCTGCTGTGCTTGAAAGCTTGTTCCTGACAGCTCACAGACATTTCAGTGAGAAGAATCTAGTGCTCCCCCACTCTAAAATGCTCGCTCAAGAAGAAAAATGTTTATACATTTCATTTCTGCCATCTTACAACATTTCTCTGCTGATGATCTATAGAAAGAGGGCAAAGAAGAATGAGTTTCATGATCACCTTTTGGTGCCAGTGCAGACCTCCCCCTGGGACACATTTCCCACCTGATAGGTGGTCTGCTCTGCTCAAATACCAGTGAGCTGGTGAAATTCAGCAAGAGCCTATGACCCACCTCTCCCACCTGGGGCTCAGAGCAGCAGGGTTCAGATAAGCGTCTGAGAAGCTTATGTTGAAAATCTCCTCCGTAATGTCTTTCTTAACCCGTGCATCTGATCTTCCTACTTAGAAGTTTTTGTGGATGCTGAAGGCTGAGATCACAGAATGAGCCCCCTGCTCCTCATGCTTTCTGGGGAAACGTCTCACCTGTGTCTGGAAGGCTTCTAATGGGCTCAGATTATAAATTGAAGAAAGCCATATTCACATCAAGAAGTCGCGTTTGTAATCTTTCCTTAGACTAGAACCATTTTTAGTTTTAGTTTCCTTTGAGATTTGATAACAAATACATGATAAGGTTTCTCATTACAGGAGAAACATAGTTATTGGCAAATTTCCAAAGTATTAGGAAAAGTGAGACTCTCTTCTTTGTAATAATTACATAGAACAGTAATTAGAGGTCTGGGACTTGTGTGATTAAGTAGATTTCATACCTAGATTCTTCTGTAAGTCAATACACCTGTGTATTTCCAGTTTCTAAATATAGCTACTTTCTTAATTCTTTTCGACCCCATTTCTTTTAAATTGTACCTCCAAGTATTTGAAGTTCTCCAAAGCTTATCTATTTTATCCTCTTTCCAAGTCACAACAGAAGCCATGTCAAGGTAATTAACTTTGCTAACTTATTTAACATAAAGTTATTATAAGTGAGCAAACAGCACAAAAACTTTCCAGAAAACTCCCCAATTCTTAAGTTTCTACATTAGAGCACATGTTCCCATCTTCAAACCTTGAATAACACATATTATGAGTGAACAAATCAGGGTTTAGGTAAGTGCTTTTAAAAGTTTCATTTTTAGTTTTTTGAGTGAAGAAATATTTTGAATAAATTGCAGTGAAAAAACAAATTCCAGAGATGGGCATAATCATCAGGTTTTAATTGCATAGATTATAAAATAAACACTTTTCAGCCAAAGATCATCTATAATTTCAACTGTGCTAATACTTTCTGAAGTTGTATAGGATTTGGTGATCTTAGGTCTAACAGAAGAAATTCACTAATTTTTGAGAAAGCCCTCAGCTGTTGGGTACATGGCAATTTGCTTTAGGTTTCTACTTCATAAGTTCGCTTCTTGATATTTTGATTTTCTGTTAGTGACGCCCTCTAGGGATATATCAGTTTGGTCTGGAAATCCTAGTTGACTGACTTCCCAGATAGTAGAAGAAAAAAAATAAGATTTCATCTTCAAGCATATTTAAAACATATCTCAGTATTTAGAAGTGCTCACAAAATAACAGTAGAGAGGATAACTGGGAGGACTGACGGATAATGACTAGACGTGTTTATACTGTGATTTAAGTCATCTGCACAGGGATCCATAATTACTCTGCCTTTTTTTTTTTTTTTTTTTGCTGAGGAATATTAACCCTGAGCTAACATCTGCCCCAGTCTTCCTCCATTTTAGATGTAGGTCACCACCACAGCATAGCTGACAAGTAGTGTAGATCCACACCTGGGATCTGCACCCATGAACCCAGGCTCCAGAAGTGGAGGGCAGCAAAGTTAACCATTACGCCACTGGGCCAGCCCCCAATATAACTTTGAACATGAGCACATTCTTCTTGGACTGGGAAAGCTACTGGAAAACTAATCAATTCCCTGTGACAACATAAATCAAATCAAAATAAAACTTTTTTTTTGTCCTCTGTGTTTAGAACATTGTTAGAGTTTTTAGGTGAGAGAGCAGGAAGTTTTCAAGTGCGAGCAAGAGAGACTGATTAGAAAGTCTGGTCCAAATTCTCTTATCCGAGATCTTAAAAGAGGCAAAGGAAATTGATATTTTGTAATGA
Source organism: Equus caballus (assembly GCF_041296265.1). Lineage (NCBI taxonomy): Eukaryota > Metazoa > Chordata > Mammalia > Perissodactyla > Equidae > Equus > Equus caballus. The sequence goes on from NC_091704.1 coordinate 48,221,986, forward strand.
AACCCTCTGTGGTTTTATTTCGTTCTCTCCATCTCAAATACTGCATCTATTTTCTAGAAAAGAAAAGAAATATCTGATGATATAAGTTTATCAAAACTAAAAGTACACACAAATTTTGAAACTTTGAATGAATACTGTTGTTGGCTTTTCTACTAGATCTTTTATCTGTACCTTTGATGTATTTAAACTTAATGTGATAGTAGAATATGTCTTGCTAAAAAAGTTTTAATTTACAAAAAAAAAGCTTTAAAAACAGTGCAAATATTAAGTATTTGAATGATTCAGGCTAAATTAAAATAATAATTAAAATTATAAAATGTCTGCTTCAAAATCTAAAGGTGCGTATTCACATGCATGTAGCTGATTCTACTAATTTGAATGTATTTTAAGTTAGAGCAAGTCAATTGTTTGAGATACAGTGTTTGAAGGTGTAACTTTAAACAAGAAATTTGATGTCTTATTTTATCATGAAATGCTGCCGTTCGGCGGAGGGAAGGAGGAAATGTACAGAATTTGTTGCTAGCATGTACCAAAATTGGGACCTAATTTCCTTGCATTTTTGTTTAATGCTGTTCCAATTGGAGGCATGAAATGAGCTGGATGCCACATCTGAGGATGGCAGCTCCACAGGCATCCACCAACCTGCTGAAAGGCTTTGCATGTGTTTTGTTTATTTTCATGATTGTTTTCTCAGTTTACGAATGCTTATCCAGAAGCAGCTTTCTACGCTGGCAAGCAAAAATGAACGTACTCTGAATGTGTGTGTGTTCTAGTCATAGTAACATCCTTTATTGGGAAATTAACAACTATTTGTTGATGAAAATGGGGTAGGGGAATCTGGTGATTTTAAAAGGATAAACATTAATCAGATATGCTTGAATAAAATATGGCTACTGCCTGATAACTGAATAAAATAACCGAGCTATGAAAACATTGTGTAATACACAAGCGATTTGTTATGGGAAAAGATAGTGTCCACATGTTAAAAATGTCCATATGCAAATGAATGAAAACTCTTTTCCTCCCTGATCTCTGGCAGGTATACACAGGCATAGTGAGTTTTCTCACTTGATGTCCTCGTTCCTTTTGGTCATAAGTAAGACTAAACAACTCTGAAACATAGGTAGGCATATATCAGCAGCAAATCAGTGTACGGAAAAGTTAAGAGACTTGTTGTCTAGGATGAAGATTTCCACCAGGTTAGAAGGAAACTGCAGAGACAACAGGGCAAACTGGATGGGCTAGCTGTGTAGGCATAGACATCTTGATGAAAACTTTGGTAGTACTTTATTTTATAGAAATATACTCATATGTCTCATATTTCTCATTTGTGATTTATTTTGTGATGTGAATCTTTCTCCTGAAATTTGTTAGGCTCTTATTCTAGCCCTTCCGCATGCTGGTCTTAGTTTTTCCTCCCAACTTTATCCTTCACCATCTTTTCAACAGTTCTGTAGGTCAGAATTTCAGGCATTTGATGATGGGGATGATTTTGAGGGTATATACTTTCCCCAAATCATTTAGTGGTATACATTAAACAGGTTCAGCTTCTTTCATGTCCATCATGCCTCAATAAAGTGGTTAAAAAAAAAGAAGTTCAGGGGCCACCCCCAGGCCAAGTGGTTAAGTTCGTGTGCTCCACTTCGGCGGCCCAAGGTTTCCCTGGATCCAATCCTGGGCGCAGACATGGCACCACTCATCAGGCCACACTGAGGCAGCATCCCACAAAGCACAACTAGAGGCCCTCACAACTAGAATATACAACTATGTAGTGGGGGGCTTTGGAGAGAAGAAGAAGAAGAAAAAAAGTTTGGCAACAGTTATTAGCTCAGGTGCCAACCTTAAAACAAACAGAAAAAAGAAGTTCAGGCACAGAGTCGCTCAGCTGGTTCTCTACTTAGAGTCCCCCAAGGCCAATACCAAGGTGTTGGCAGGGCTGCATTCCTTTCTGGAGGCTCCAGGGATGAATTTGCTTCCATGTTCACAGAATACAAGTTGTTTACAGAATCCATATCAATGCAGCGGTCTAGGACTGAGCTCCCCATTTCTTTGCTGACTGTTGGCCTAAGAGCCCTCTCAGCTTCTAGAGGCCCCCACGTTCCTTGGCAGGTGGCCACATTCCTCCGTCTTCAAAGCGACACCAGCAGATTGAGTCCTTCTCATGCTTTTGTTTTTTAACATCTCAATGATTCATTATAAAATCTGAGGGGATATGGAACTTTCTTTTCTGTTTATTCTTTTTTAAAAATTATTTTATTGAGGTCACATTGGTTTATAACCTTATGTAAATTTCAGGTGTACATTATTATATTTCAGCTTCTGTATAGACTGCATCATGTTCATCACCAGAAGTCTAGTCCCATGCATCACTATACATATGTGTCCCTTTACCCATTTTGCCCTACTCCCCAACCCCTTCCCCTTTTGATGACCACCCACCTCTTCTCCTTAACAGTGTGTTTGTTTATTTATCTTCCACACACGAGTGAAATCACATGGTATTTGTCTTCTCTGTCTGACTTATTCCACTTAGTACAGTACCCTCAAAGCTTCTCATGCTTTGAATCTCCCTGACTTCCCCTTCTCCAGTATCTCTTCTTACTCCAGCCAGAGAATTTTCTTTGCTTTTAAGGGTTCAGGTGATTAGATTGGGCTCACTTGGATAATCCAAGATAATCTCTCTATTTTTAAGGACCATACCCTTAATTACATCTGCAAAACCCCTTCTCAGAGATACCTAGATTAGCATTTGATGGAACAACCAGGGGACATCTTTAGAATTCTGCCTACCACAGCCATTACCACATGGTTGGCCTCTATCCTTTTTTACCTTGCGTTGGCTGCTGTGGTGTCTTTTTGAATTGGCTTTCCATACTCCCTTGGTGTGAATTAAACTGTGTGAAGAAAGCTTTCGCGCAGATTTGGAAAGAACAAGTTAGAGGAAGCCCCTTGCACATTGACTAGGAAGGTAATCATTTTCCTGAAGCAGGTTCCAGTATTTGCTCTAGCTTCCTAAGTGTCAAGAAACAGCGGGGGCTGCATTGGCTTCTTGATTTGATTCCGTCTGTCCTGAATTATGGCTTCAATTGCCTCCTCTTTAGCTTCACGTTGTCTGAGGTGCTATGGCAGTGGTGGCAGCTGTACATCTGAGTGAAATTGTCGCAGTGGTGGTCTCTGAGGAAGGAGCTCCCCTGGTGAGCCAGTTCTCTATTCTTGGAGTTTTTTAAAGAGGCTCAGGCTAGAACATGCTTCTTTATCTCTTATAGGATTTTGTAAGAACCCATTCCCTTGCATTCTTCTTTATGCCTAAAAACATAGCAATAGTTTATGGTTCCTCCACTGAACTCTGCCTGACACAGTATTTGATCCCAAGAATAAACGAAACCTAACAAACACTTAAAATACATGGTTTTGGATTAGTAGTCAGGTAACAGATATAGAGAATCTGATGCTACAGTTTGCGACCTTGTGAGGCCTTGGCCAAACAATTGTTAACACTGTCATTTACAGTAACCTGGAAGGAAAATGCTCCACAGTGCCTGTGGCTTGGAGGGAAGTGGTCACATAGAGCAATAATGTTGATATCTCTTACCTGTCTCTAGTTGTTTTTAACAAAGTATTATATAAAACTGATGATCTCGGGCAAAAAATTTTAAGTGTGTGAGCAGAGATAGAAAGACATGGAAAAGTCTAGAAATGTGCAGCTTTACAGGATTGAAAAATCTATAGCTGCCTCTGTGCCCCAAGACTCAGGTGTTAAGGCCAAGCAAAGAAGCCAGTAAATAAAGTAAGTTAACAAAATTGTTAAGTCCAGAAAAGAAGTTTGGGTATGGCTATTGGCACCCAGAACCAACTGGAAGCAAATGCCTCATATATTTTGAAATAATTGTGTTACCAAAGAAGCCACAATTTTGAGCTAAAAACTTGTGTCTTTTCAGTCTCCAAAACAGGCCTCCAGCTCCCAATCATGAGAAAGCAGAAAATGGACAATAAGATGGGCAGCCCAGAGGGAGAATCTACTCTCTAACATCCATTTCATATATGGCCACAAGAGACAAAGAAGAAGAAGCTACCTCTAAGAGGGCAAAGCCATGGGCCACAGAAGATACCAGAAGTGTGTTATTCTCAGAATGCTGAGGCAGGTTTATATGAGGAGCCATTTCATTTCCAGGAAAGGAGTTTTGCAATTCTAACCCACCAACATTTTTCTTCTCTAGTGACCAGTTATCACTGAGGGTCCTTAATGCCTCTCCTTTTTTGTATGATAATTTTAATTCATTCATCTTGTTCGTATTCCTTCAGATCTCTCCTCAGTTAAAGGCTTTATCCTGAAATCACGTAGGTAAAGCCAATTATTTCAAACCTATCTTAGTCTAAGTACATATTTTTTAATTTGTAGGGAATAATGAAAGTGATCAGTTTTATGTTGCAGTTATGTTTCTACTTCAGAAACACTAAAATTTATACTCAATTGCATTGTTTATACAGAGTTAAATTATCCATTTCCTAATGTAATCAACTTAGTGTTATGAATAAATTTTAATAAATGCCTGGAATTATTCTATGATTTTCATATTCTGCCAAATTTCTGTAGTTTGTGTAAATCATCCCAAATGTTTCCTTCTTATTCCCTAAATAATTGAGAAATACAGATAAAGAGATCTCACCTCAGGTGAATCAAAGCATCATTATAATGAAACAGAATATTTAGCTGCTTGAATATGAAATGATGCTATCTTGATTATGTGGTGGCATGCACAGTTAATTTTTGTCATAAATTACAGGAATCAGGATGCAGTCTTTGATGCAGTCAGGATAAACTGATATGAGCTTTTATACCATGACATCCACTAATTTTGGAAACTTGAAAAAACATTTTTATTATCATGATGTGGTTCATTAGATTCGTATCTTCTCTAAAAATCCTTTAAAATTATTATTCAAGTTAATAAAAATATTCATAATATATTTATCAACTACAATGTTCTAAGCATTCTCTTAGGCAGATTTGATATGTTATTTGTAATCTACTAGTACTGTAATGATTTTTCAAATAGCATAATTGAACACAAATTAATAATTTCTAGAGGTACAATATGAATCTTTAAAATGAAACAAATGTAAAGAATGACAGTAAATAGGAATGAGAAATCATTAGGAAAGATATTTACCTATACAGAAAATACACTCTATGTTCCTCTGTAAGACTCCCCCATATACATAGAAAGTTGTATAACAGACCTTCCTGAGTTATAGAAATTATCAACATGATGTCAATTGTAACTTATCTATGCCCTCCAGCCTTCCCCTCACCCCTTTAGGGGAAAATAACCTAGACATCTTGATCAGATCACTAAGCCAAATTTAGTGACGCGATATTTTGTAGAAGGAATTGGTCACCTATGTTTTCGTATACACATCTCACAAAACTTTTGAGACTTCTTTTAAAGTTATTTGCCCTGAAGTTCATCCTTTTCTTCTTTTCTAGTAATTTTACAGTTAATTATAGTCACTATCCTTCCTTCTTCAGTGTTTACATCTGAATATTTGTTTCTCATTGCTGTAGCATGTCATTTGAACCAGAGAAGTCTCACTCCATCTCCAATCCTATGGCTCTAGCATCCCGGGAAGAGGAAAGCTCCACTCAAATTAAAGGCATTCTACTCATTTCTTAGGAATTAGGGAGGTTTTCCCACTTGGGTAGGATCAATCGGTCCGAGGAAAAGGACTGATCATAAACCAAATAAATGGATTTACTTCAGTTTGCATTCTAATAAGTATGGCATACAGGAAAGATGTTACACCAATCTGTAAAGTATGTAGTTAACAATATCAGTGATTCATTCATTCACTCATTCCAAAAACATTTATTAGACTCCTGCTATGTTTCATGCACTATGTAACAGAGTGGATATACAATCACAAAAGGGGTATTCACTCATGTTTCCCTCAGCAAACACTGGGACACAGGGCAACTACAGCCTGGTACTGTCTTCAGGGAACGAATGGAACCAAGAATAACGGAGTAAGTTAGATGCTGTGCTAAAGGTAGGAACACAGTGCTATGGGAACATAAAGAGGGCTAAGAGAGCCACCAATTTTAAAATGGAGTGGGAGTGGAGGAGGCGGTGATGTGTAAGAAAAGTTTTAAAGAGGAAATAGAAACAGGTCTATGTGGTCCGAGAGGCAGGGAGGATAGTGTGGGAGAAGGACACTCGATGCAGAGAACCTGGAAAAAACACAATGTTAGTATGACAAAAATATTTGAGACAAAATAGGACCTCGAATGACATGATGAGGAATCTGGACTTCAGTGTATAGGAACATGTTTTAAGGAAAGGAATTACATGATCAAATATAATTTATTTAACCATAGTTCACGTGTCATGGAGTGCCAGATTTACTGAGCCAGCTGACTACATTAAGTTCACGATGGAAAACTCCATAAATCCTACTATAATTCAGCTTGATTTTCCCCTATTTTTGCTATGGAAGCCTATTCCCACAGCTAAAAACCCACAAAAGTGGGGCATTTTCCTTTTTTCCTCCTTGAGTCTCTGCTCAATTCAGGTCTATTCTTTAGTGAGAAGAAAGAATTGCTAATTGGCCTCCTGAAGCTTTGACTCAGCTGGCACCTGCAATACTTTGGTGCAAGTCCAAGAGCCATGTGAGGAACTGACATACCGGGGGCTTAGCAGTGATTTATCCACTCCCTGGAGAAGTCCCTACTCAACACAGTGGCAGGGGGCTCAAAAGGGAGCTGAAGGAAAGTCATCTCTGCACACACGCATAGATATGCACCAAGCTTTGCATCCCAAGACTTAGGCTAGTCCAGTGTCTGTTTTCTTGGGTCAAACTATCAGGTCGATTGTTTTTTCTATAATTACTATCATGACCATAGTATTTGCTGCAAGGATTGCATTCACATCTCTCCCCTTAGGCAAGTCTATGGATTTGTTTATTGATGGCTTTTAGGAAGGAAAAAAAAATCCCTATGCATTCAGGATTGTGGTTTGTAAATGCTGTACCAGTGTAATTCATTGTTCAGGAGTTTCCCTGGTGAAGAAGAAATTTCCTTTGAGTGCAATTTTGTCAGAGCTCTGGAAGTGCTTACCACCTTTGACATATGAGATATCATAGCTCTGGGAAAGAGCTGGTACCAAGTCATATTTGTTATGGTTTTCCAGGTGGCTGGGTAGTTCTAAAGCTGTACTCACACTGCTTCTTTAGAAGACTTAGTCTACACTACATAGCAGGATGCAAGAAGTGATGCCAGTTATGCAGATAATTTATGCTTCATAATTAGGAGAAACATAGAGGCAATAGAGTGTAGTGGTTCCATTCCGTGGTTATATAGGATTATCCTTGGACCAGTCATTTTTCTACAGTGTTATTGTGGGCAATTTACTAAACATTTAAAATCTAATTTCCATAATCTGTAAAATGGGTTTAGCAAGACCTCCCTCACAGGCACCATTTTACACTATTTAAAGTTTTTTCAATGTGCGTAAAGCATTTATCTAAGTATCTGTGACATAATTATCTTTCCATAATTAATAGCTCTTACGAATGTATTACACAAATCTAAACGTTTTAGATCTGGCATAAAATCTGGTTATGTATGCTGAAGAAGGAAGAAATTTATAAGGTATTGCAATACCTTTTCACTTCCTTTGTAAAGCCAGCTTCCTTTCATTTGCAATCCTCACTTTCCAGAAAAGGGTTATATCATATCTGTGGTCTATATGGAGAATTGGTGCATTCCATTCCTTGGTCTTTTTCAAAGAAAAACCTCTCAGACAAGTGGAAAATTTTTGTTTACTTCTTTGGCTCAAAATGCAGTCTAGAATTAGTTTTAAATTACTTCCTTTGATAAATAGAAGAGCAGATTACTAAAATTTTAGCAAAGAAATGCACCAATTCCAATCCATTAAAAGAAGTAGAAACTTTATTGAAACAATCTCTTAAAGACCACAGCAGAATATTTGGTAAACTGCTATCATTGCTATTAATTTTGATGTCATTTTGACATATAGCATAGGGTGTCTGGAATTTGACTTTATTGATGCGTTTAGCTGTAATTTACTTTTCTCAGTGCCTTGCTTGATCAATGAATCTAGCAGGAGAGAGTTTACAATTGCTTCTGTAAGCTTGTAAATCTGTGTGAGTGTTTAAGCATTGAGCATTTAAATACAATTAAGTAGTTGGCAAGAATTTGGCCGGCTTTGGTTTCAACAACCATTTATTTGTTTGTGTGTTTCCAGTTGGAACTGTACTGTATCTTACTGAATGGTATTGATCAAGTCAGTTGGGTGACTGGCATGGACCCTCTGGAAATAACTCATCTCACAGCCAGTGCTGCTTAGCGCTCTGTCATTCATCACTGTGCACAGGGCATGGATGTCTGGGATTATTTTGCTTCTTTTTTGAGTGATAGATGGTACTCTACTTAAATGAATAGAACAGTTAGAGGAAATTATCAGACTTTCCTCTCAGACAGTCTGGGATGTCATTACCAAAATTACTGATCGGTCCTGAATAGGGAGTAAGTAAATACTATGGAAATCATGATTAAGATGATATAACCAATTGCTATTTCAAATTTGAAATCTAATGTAAGCGTAATATCTAAAGGCAAAAGGAAGGATTAGAATTATATAAAACTAACCAAATGAGCTATCTCCAACTAAGGATTTTGATAGTATCAATTACTTAATATCCAAATACTGTGTTTCACAAAACCATTATGTAGCCTATTGATATTTTGGGGAAATTTAGAAAACATAATTACTGGTCTTCTTCTTTTTTGCAAAAAATAAAATCTCTTTGAGCTTAAATCTTCATTTTCAACATGGAGATTACCATATCTACCTCATAGGATTGTAGAGTGTTAAATGAGAAAACACAAATCATGTGCCTCAGAGACAGGCACAGGGAATATTATTTCCATTTCTATTGTTGCATTCTATCCTTGAAACATCAGAGTTCATTTTTTAATAATACTTACCTCGTCACTCAAAATGCACACTATCCCAAAAATCAAAAATGAAAACAAACAAAAAGGATGGTGGTCATTTAAAGCCCAAGAAGGCAACTTCTGCCAACAGGCAGGTGGAGAAAAGCAAATGAGATATATCCGGACTTCCTCCCGCTGAAACACTTCCATGAATGCACTTCAGGTTTACATTTAAAAAAGTGGGGAAGGGAAAGTTAAATTCAGTTTAAGGAATTCCTGGGACAGTATCCATCAGACTGAACCTGACTTCAATGCTAGAATGGATCTGCACTCTGGGTGAGTTTTCAGATTTTAAAAAATCTCCCCTCACCTCAACTGGCAATTATTTGATATCAGGATTTAGGGGCATTTTAAGACAGTCCTGCTAGTTTTTCAACAGAGGCAGGTTGAGTAAGAAATAGACTAAGAATCTTTTTAAAGGCTGGAGGACATCAATGGTAATTTGTTCTAGTAATTAAATGATCTTTATACTTTCTTTAGGGAAGCACCGTAGAGGCTGGAGTCCATAGACTATGAGGGTCTATGGAAAAGTCTGGGTAACCCAAGACCGCCTAAGATGCTCAAGAGAGACTGGGCCAGAGCTGGACTTAGGGTACAGCGATTCCCAGGTAGTAGGTGAGGGGTGGGGCTGGTGGGAAAGACAAAGTCAGAGAAACTTAGAAAGCTCACTCAGGTCACTTTTCTTGTTGGCTTATTTCACTTAGGGACTTCTCAGAGCTTTCAAATGCAGGCGGGGGTTCTGAACTTCCCACATGGCAATCTGGGATGTGTACTTCCCAAATGCGCCCACAAAATGATTTTATTTTCTGAATGCCTATTAATGTCCTATAGAACTAGTTATTCTTCTATGGGACACAGTTGTTAAAATAGGGACCTAAAAAGTTCACAACCCCTTGAGAGAAATCCTTTCTACATCTCCTCTGCCTCCTCTACTCCTAAAACTGGAGGAGGTTTTGCACCTCCTTGGGAGTCTTGTTGGGTCATGAGTCATATTTAAATGATGCAACCCCAAAACAAGTATCAATTTGTTAATAAAATATTTAGCATGAATGTCAAAGTATTTTTCCATTTATCTTTCACCATTCCTATGAATTAATTCAACTGGAATTATAGTTTGAATCAATCAAATAAGTTTTACAAAGGCGACAAGGTACTAAGAATATATTTGATTGTAGGTTGAATTATGTTCTAATGGAAATGAGAACCAAGTTGAAATATGCTTTAATTGTCCAACCTTTTTAAAGTTACATATTCTTGGTGAATTTATAAATAAAAGTTTGAAAAAACAAAAAATGTTTTGAAATGAGTATATATTTTACCTAAGAAAACTGTGTATTTATGAGTATCTATATAAAAGCTATCTTTCTAGCTATAAAATCTTCAGGAAAAATTCAAGACATGACACCAGTTTTATTAAAAGTCATTTAAACTAAAATATGTGGGACTGTTTGAATGATCAGAACAGAAAATGATTCAGAATTTCACATCAAAATGCGGGCAATTGTTTTGGTTGCAAAGGCTGCTCTGGCAGGATGAGCGGCCCTGCCAGAACAGGACACGTTTGCGAAATCTCAAGGGAAGCTTCATCCTCCAGAGATTTTCCGTTTGCTTTTCACTTCAAAGCAGCCAGGCTCAGCATTTTCAAAATAAGCCAGTGTGAACATCCAAACATCTGTGGTCTCTTCCTTCATACACTCGGTCCTTTTGTTGGTGTGTCTGAACACGGCAATGCAAATCAGAAGGAAAATATTACCCTTTTACTTATGTTTTACCTTTAGCACGTCTCTCACTGAGTCAAATAACCATATTGGTTTGACTTGTTCATGGAATTAAAGAAATAATTAAACAACTATTTAAACCTGGATGGGATCATAGATTCTGATTTTGCTGGTTTGTGGAGAATAAATGGGGGCTCAGAAATGCTCAGTGACTTGCCTAACGGCTCACAGTGGCTAAGCACGTCAGCTCCTGTACTCTCTCCCACACGTCCCTCTGCTCCTTGAACTCCTCTCTGTTGAGTTCAAGAACTGCTTCTTGGTCACCTGCCTTCACAGCAGCCCTGGGCCAGGCTCTGTGGGGAGGCGAAAGCCAAATATGATGTGATCCCGTTTTGTGCTAGAGTTGCTAATGATGTATGTTTTACAACGAAGTAGTTTTGAGAGGTATAGTAAAATCATTTATTTATAATGATTAAAATTCAAATTTTGCTTATGTAAACAAACAAAATACATATAGTTAAAATAATTTTGTTAGCATACAAAGTCTAACGACTAAAATTACTTAAAGGTGATTTTTTAATTGAGGTATAATTTGCACACGATAAAATGCTGAATTGGATGAGTTTGTTCCTCCACCTCTATATATATTGATATTTACCCATTATCATTAGTCTCTCAACCATTTGAAAGCAAGCTGTAGACATAATGCTTCTTTACTCCTAAATTCCCAAGTCTGAATTTCCTCTAAACAGGGGACCTTCTATATAGGATGACCACTTTTTCAGAAGGCCAACTCAGGACACAGCCATACAAGACCAATATAATATGTACATTATAATCAGTATACATGTATGTGTTAATTTAGCATAAATATACGAAAATAGGTGTTTGAAAATATATATTATTCTGAATTTAGTTTTCTGTTACATAAATGGTATTATTTAAATAGGACTAGTTAGCAGTAGCAATTAATAGTAATTAATACTACTAATTAAACAAATAATGTGTGTGAGAAAAATATAATAATATATTATATTTCTTCTGATACAATGGTTTATTTTGCCTATTTAAAAAATGTTTATTTAATATGTATATTTTGTAGGTTATATTATTGTATATTCTTAAGATACATAAATGTAAGTCTTTTTAAAAAGTAAAAACAAGGCTAATTAAATATGTATCATCTATGATTTAATAAAAGTAACAATGACACGTTTCTTTCCTTCACATGACACAGTAGGATATTTTTACTCTTTGTTTCCTTTTCTATTATTAGACTTCTGAACTGCCCACAGCCTTTAGGATATACTTCTTTTCTTTTATGTAGTGGCAAAACTGAACACCGTCCAACATAACATTCCCTTTGACTTGCAGCTCAGCTTTCATTAAGCCCATATTACAATTGTTCCTGATGTCAGTCCAGTGTGATGAGATCAAGCTCAATGTGCTCTCAACAAAAGCATTTGAGCATGGAAGCCTGAGAACTTTTTCAAAGGATGCTAACTTTTTTAAAGACAATTTTTATTGAGGTAAAATTCATATAACATAAAATTAACCATTTTAAAGTGGTAGTACCATTATTTCTATGTGTTTCCAAAACATGTTCAATGCCCCCAAAGGAAACCCTGTATCCACTAAGCAGTCCCTCACCATTCTTTCTTCCCCCAGGCCCTGGCAACCACTAATCTGCTTTTTGTCCCTGTGGATTTGCTTATTCTGGATCTATCATAGACATGGAATTACACGATACGTAACTTTTTGTGCCTGATTTCTTTCACTTATAACGTTTCAAGGTTCATCTATGTAATAGTAGATATCAGTACTTAATTTATGTTTTAAGACTGAATAATATTCCATTATGTAGATCTACCACATTTTGTTTATCCATTTGTCTGTTGCTGGACACCTAGGTTGTTTCCACGTTTTGGCTATTGTGAATAGTACTGCTATACAGATTTGTCTATATTCTTTTGTAGGAATACCTATTTTTATTCTTATTTTTGCAGCATGTATACCTAGGAGTGGAATGCCAGATCATATGGAAATTGCACGTTTAACATTTTGAGGAACCACTAGGCTCTTTTCCACGGTAACTGAACTATTTTACATTTCCACCAACAATGTAAAATGGCACCAGTGTCTCCACATCCTTGCCACCACTTATTATTTTCAGTTATTTTATTATCATTATTTTTATTATCATTACCATGCTAGTGGTTGTGAAGCGGTATCTCACTGTGGTTTTGATTTGCATTTCTCTAATGACTGGTGATATTGTGCACTTTTTCATGTGCTTATTGGCCATTTTTGTAATCTTCTTTGGAAAAATGTTCATTTCTAAATTGGATTGTTTGTGTTTTTGTTGTTGAGTTATAAGACATTTATATATCCTAAATGCTAGACCTTATCAGATATGATTTGCAAATATTTTCCCTCATTCTTGTGAGTTATCTTTTCACTCTCTTGATAATGTCTTTTGGTGTAGGAAAGTTTAAATTTTATGAAATCAAATTTATCTGTGTTTTCATTTGTTTCTTGTGCTTTTTTGTGTCATACCCGAGTCCATTGCCAGACCCAAGGTCATGAATATATACTACTATATTTTCTTCTAAGAGTTTCATAGTTTTAGCTGTTATATTTAGGTCTTTGATAGATCATGTGTTAATTTTTGAATACGGTGTGAGGCAAGGGTACTACTTAGAATTTTACTTACTAGTGACAGTGGACTTTTAGCCTTGTAGGAACTAGCTTCTAGCTCTCCATAAACGTCCAACCTCTGTGCATCTACAAGCTTGCTCTGGTAGACCAACTGTTTTCCAGTCAGGTCCTTTGCATCATAAATTCATCATACAGACTATCCATTTCTACACTCTGAAGCACATAAGGTAAACTCTTTCTCAGGGAAAATGGTTTTAAAGCACACAGGTAATTTGAACTTGTGAAATTGAAGGTGGATTTCAAATAAGTTATATTTTTAGTAAAGAAATTGGGAAAGTCCTTTTTAAATTGGCTGCACTTTTTGGGTGACTTTTTTGAGTTCTGAAGCAATCTTATTTCCAAAAATTGAATCTTTTTTTTTATATAATTTTGTCGTAACCTACACATAACATTGAACAACTGAGTTGCAATCAGTTCAGCATTTCCTAGGCTACTTATGGCCTCTTCAGATAACACCAACAAGTTTGGAGAAACAAAACGTAAATTTTTATTTTCCTGTGATTCTTTTAATGATGCTCATCCACAATGTGTCTCCAAATTAAAGAAGGGCGTTCTTCTTGTTCCACATTTTTAAAATATGATGGTCCAACAGGCTAACATTTAAATTTTTAAAAAATATTTCTGGCAACAATGAAAACCATCTTGTAGGCACATGTCTAATGAGGCTATTTCCCCCGATTTCTACAAAGACAAAAGTCTCATTAAGTGCTTCTGCATGTTTTGAGGAAACTGAAAATGATCCAAAAAATTATGAAAGCTTCAATATCACAGGCAGGCAAATTACGTAGTGTTATGTATAGAGTATGCAAGACATTTAGCAGGAAATGCTATTTTCTTTGGTAAGAGGGTTATAGACTAAATAGAACTTGCCAAAATTTACGTTTGCACTGTCTGCTAAATGTACAAGTAGGTGAACAAAATCTAATATTTTATTTGGACATGATATTAACAATTCTTTGTTTTATGTTTTCTGAAGTTTCCTTGAAATTTTCACAGAATTCAAAACTATGATTTGAAAATCCATTTTAAAAATCAAAGTACTTAAGAGCTGGGTCAGAGGGGTGCATTTTTATTGGGATTGCTATGATTCGATGTGTTACTTGATAGACTAGAGCGTATGATTCTTAGTATGATCTGATAGACACACCTCTTCGCTGCAAAGGGCTAATGCATCTGATATCGCAATCTCTCGTTCTGTTCACTCATAGGACAAGTTAATTGCAACCTCTGATACAGGAAATGTAAATTTACTCAGTTCACAGATCAATTAAGGGAACAATACAGTAATGTGTTCATGTGGTATGCCCAAGTTAATTCAGTGCTGCTACTTCCAATTAAGCATTAGTGTCCTTTCGGGAGATGAAACTCTTTTGATTGATTTAGACAAACTTGCCTGTCTCATCCCATTAGAGTGATCATTAGGTCAGTCTTCATATGCGCTTTCACAGCTCTTTCTCCACTTTTCCCAGCCCCAAATTATTTTCTACCTAGTGTGCAGTATGCTCTCTTTTGCTTACTCACCTCCCCATTCCATTTGTAGGTCTCCTTCTGTCTTAAAATAACACAGCAGGTTAATCTTTTTTGGCGATATTTTTGTTGTACTGGCATTATTATTGTGATCATTCTAATTTTCCTTATTGAAACATTTATAAAACTTGACCTAATATTCACAATGTTAAAAATTAAACTAGAGCTATTTAGACACAAAGTACAACAGTTAATTTACAGGCAATGTCAAAGATGAACTGTTAACATCATAATTACAACCCGTATACATTGCACATTTAAGTTGCTTCACTCAGAGTGACGCAAGAATGAATAATCCATAATGGAGACTCACAAATCATGGGTCTCAACATCAGTGGCCAGGCATAAAACAGTAACAGTGACTAGGGAAGGGAGATAATCTATGCTGTATCTGTTTGACACAAGACAGTATTGCTTTCATCCTCCATTTTTTGACCTATAACGTGGGTTTTGTAAATTTTCCCCCAATCTTCTGTCCCACTTCAAAAGCAAACGGACTTTTGAGACTCTTTGTGACTAGAGAAAGGTTTTCCATAGTCCTAGGCTTTCAGTGGCAAAATATGGATAGTCCTGGGCACACTAGAACAGGTGGTTCTCTCTCTAAATCAGGAGATTGACCTTGACACACACTACTATTCAGTTCACGTCCCTCATTCAGGTTCTCCGAATGTTTTTATTTACATCTGTGTGGGCAATGTTTCTTTTTCCCTTCTGGTCCTGGATCCATTCCAGGATCACGTGTGGCATTTATTTGTCATGTCATTCCGTCTTCTTTAGTACAGAAAAGTTTCCAGTTGCCCTCTTCTTTCATGACTTTGACAGTTGCATTTTCTACAAATAAACTGAATTTGTTTGCTGTTTTCCTCATGATCAAACTTAAGTCATGCAGTATTTGCAGGAATCCCACAAAGCTAATGCTGTGCAAGTCCCAGTGCACCACATTAGGAATTGCACGCTGTGGACTCATCCTGCTAACGGTGATGGTAAACTGGTCATCAATTTTAAGTCTGAGAAATTTTTCTACCAGAAAGATATTTTCCAATTTGTGATTGATAAGTATTTCACTGGAAGATAGTCTGAAACTAGGCCAATATTCTGCTCCTCCTCAAATCTTTACCCACTAGCTGAAGCAGCCACTGAAGATTCCTATGTGAATCAGTCATCACCATGCTTGTTGTCAAATCATCAATTTTTATTTCCATCGTTTCCTCTGCAGCTATTAGTTGTCTTTCTACTGTAAGGAGATGCTTTCCCTTCTCTTACAGCTGTTTGTCTTTTATTTATATCAATATAGACTCATGGATTCTTATTTTGATTAATAAGTTGTATTTTGTTACTATCATTATTTATTTTGATGCTGAAATTGTCCTAGATTTACCATGTGGGCCCCATCTGCATCCTTTTTTGGCACTTACTTTTTTTTGCACGAGATTTTCCAGGCTTGTCTTGTATTCTTCGTAACCCAGCCATGGAATCAGCCATTTTTCTCACAAAAGCTATAGCTTCTTTCAATGAAAAATGGCCTTCAGAAACACTTGTTGTGCTCCTCTCAGCAGAGAGATTCATGAGATAAATGTATACATACGTGCATACACATATGTCTATATCTATTTCTCTATTTGTATATTTATAATAAAACCCTTAAATTAAGTTCACACCCATACTTTAAATTCTAATGAAATACCTCAGCGTTTTTTTCCAGTATGCCAACATGCCATATTCGCCAAGCCTTCTCTGACTTGGAAGAACCCGGCTTCCGTTATCCTCAGGTTATTTACTTCTTTGCTTAATCCCTCCTCCATCACTTGGCTACTGGAGGCTCCATCACTTCTGCTCGTCTGCCCCTCACTGCCGCCTTCTTAGATGTCAGGTCTGCCTCCCTTCTGCATGGCACCCCCCACCGTCACTGCTTCCTCAGCTGCCAGGAAGGTGACCGTCTCCACACAGCCTCTTCATCACCATCAGCTCCTTGGTCCCTGCCCCTGTTCTTGCCTCTGCTTCCTGCCCTTCTGCCTCCGTTTTCTCAGACTAGGGGGAGGTTGCCACCTCTACAAAGTTACTCTGCTGTCTCGTGGAGAAATTTTTTAAAAATGCATGCATATTTTGTGCATCATCGCTTATTCAATTTATCTATACTGTTTCCTTTGTTTTTGGAACTGGGATAATGCCCTGGAAACAGTCAGGCAGCATTCATTCAGAATTACTCAAACTGGGTCTGAAATTCAGTGAATAATCAATGAGAGGGTTTGGTTATTATAGATTTTTACCACTTCTGACGTATTGAAATTTTTATTTATTTATTCATTCATTCATTCACTTTCATTTAAGAAGATGTTTTTTCCCTCCAAATTGGGAAATGATGAAAAGTGATAGCACTAATATTTTAAAAAGTCTTATTTTACAGTTTCCTCTGGGCCTTTAATCAAAGGAAACATATTTTTCTGTTAGACATGGGCCACATAAAATCAAAACTAATGAAACTATTTTCTGAAAATGCCTTCTAACCTCCTCAACACTTGACCCACTCATAAGCAGCAAAGGAAAACCAAAGTTGTAAGAATACTCTTGTTGGGATAATTGGATTCAGAGAATAAAGTCTATTTTATATGTTTAAATATATAAAACAAGGACAGCCTGGTGGCCTAGTGGTTAAGTTTGGCACATTCTGTTTCAGCAACCTGGGTTCAGTTCCTGGGCGGGGGCCTACACTGCTGGTCAGTGGCCAGGCTGTGGTGGTGGCCTACATACAAAGTAGAGGAAGATTTGCAACAGATGTCAGTTCAGGGCGAATCTTCCTCAGCAAAAAAAATAAAGATACAAAAGAAGAGATAAAAAATTTGACAATACTGAATTTCAATTGCTTCTTATGAGAGTTGAGGTAAGTTATTTTTTTTTCTTTTGACTTTTTTTTTTCGAGGAAGATTAGCCTTTAGCTCACATCTGCGGCCAATCTTCTTCTTTTTTGCTGAGGGAGACTGGCCCTGAGCTAACATCTGTGCCCATCTTCCTCTACTTTATATGTGGGACACCTGCCACAGCATGGCTTGACAAGTGGTGCATAGGTCCATACCCAGGATCTGCACTGGCAAACCCCAGGCCACTGAAGTGGAACGTGCAAACTTAACTGCTGTGCCACTAGGGTGGCCCCTGTGGTAAGTTATTTTTGATAGGATTTTTTCACTGTTATTGGATTAAAATTGTTCATATTACTCACTTATTTTTATTTGTGAAAGTTATATTTTTTCTTGATTGTTCATATTACTCACTTATTTTTATTTGTGAAAGTTATATTTTTTCTTGAACAAGCATGTGAAGTGCCTATTAATTTTATTAGTTTTCTCAAAAAAAAAGACTTTCGTCCTTGTTGATTTTTTCCCATGTACTTTGCAATATCTCTGAACCATTGTAAAATGGATTATTTATTTATAAGCTATGGTTTGGTGCATGTTTTTTCTTCTGCATTATCTGTAATATGTTTATCCATCAATTGAAATTAAATTCCACGCCAGGCATTCTAAACTTATATATGAATTCATAATATCAATTCTTATATATGTAAAGTATCTAACATGTTTGAAGTGTGCTTTGAGAAATTAAAAATATTACAAGGGTCATAATAGTCATGAGAATGCATTCTGTAAGCAGAAAAAGATAAAGACGGATGTGTGGCCTCGTAACAATTATAATACTTAATTGTTAAAATATTAATGATCCTAAAGTATATCTTGTTACAGGTAACAAAGAATGTGGATTCATCTATGTAACTTAATACTTATATGGAAATAGGTGAGTTTGGACATATTATTTGTAAATTCTGTATATTATTGTGTTTGTAATTGATTTGTAAATTTGTCATTAATTGTAAGTTTAATGTCTAAATTATGGACTATTTTAAAAGAAATCCAAATTAATAAAATTAGATACTCAAAGTGATACAAGAAAATTGCCATCGTGAATGTTTGTTGCTATAAAAACACCTAAGAATAAATTATTATAGTACATGTTGATAAGAAAATTTAAGCAATTTTGTGAATAAACTAGGTATGAAAAGGGTTACCTTGTAGGATTTCTAGTAAATACTTTCAAAGGGCTTAAAAATAATTCTTTTCCCAAATTCAGTAAATACACTCCTGTTATTCACTATTGATTTAACAATGCTTAATCAAAAGAACTTTAAATATAATTAAAAGCTGACGTCACCAAGTTCCTTTGCCAAATTATGATGTATTAGGAACTTCAAAAGATTTAAATATTATAAATTTATTGTATTGAGTCTAATCATCAACTTTTTTCAACCCAAAGCAGATATTAATTAAGTGATTTGCATTTTACTCTGTTTTCAGTCATATCAGAAAGTTTAGAGGTCTCCTTTTTTCTGTCTTCATTTGAACAATTACCTATTTCGCTTCTTAACTTGTGCCTGTACTTTCTGTGGAAATTACCTTCTTGGCCTGGAGCTTTTGAATCAGTTCATAAAGTGAGAATTTTATGAACTCTTCATGTTAAATCATCTGGCCTAAGTTTTACCAGTATTAAGAACATTTGTATAAACTAAATTTCTTCAGCATCTTTGGAGTCAGATTGGTACGCATTCTAATCAACTTAAGGTACATATTTTTATATTATTAAAACAAAATATGAGAGAGGGCAAGTTCAACGTAAACAGAAAATTCATTAAAGCAGATACTTTAACTAAAATTCCGAACTCACTGGTATCTTTTTTTTATTGATAGAGTAAATCTGCCTTATTTTCTTTGTAAAGATATGGGAAGCTCCGGCATATACACTATATTATATATATGTGTGTGTGTGTGTGTGTGTGTGTATACAACTCTATATCCATTATATATGATATGAAACTTTTTTATAATTCTCTAGAGGTGCTGTCAATACCTGGCCCAGAGCCTTTGGCCTTTTTCTTCTCAGTAAACTCTTGCTTGATTTCCAACTGCCAAGACCTGCTTTTCTTTGCCTGAGGATTTTCTCTAGTAGTCAAGACCTTTGCTTCCATGTGGCAGGTTGAGAATGCAGGAGAAATAGTGCCCTCTAGGGGCAAGTGTCAACCAACGACTGACGGGAGGCAAGGTATCAATACCTCAGCTTTTTCACCTATTGGGTGGAGAAATTCTGAAGCACGTATTCTCTATTTCCCTCAAGATGAAACTCCTGTTACCCACAGCAGTAACTTATTGATATTCATCCTTCCATTACTGTCCTTTCTCTATTCCCATACCCTCTTCTCTACCCATGTTTCCTGGTGTCATCTTTCAAATAAACTACTTGTATTTGAATCTCTGCCTCTGCTTCTGTGTTGGGAGTAGTCAAAACTAAGACAAATTTATTTATTCAGTCAGCAAATATTTATGGATAGCCTACTATGTGAATAAGATTGATAAAAATCTCTTCCTCGTGAAGTTGACATTCAAGTGGGAACAGGACAAAAGTAAACAAATGTATATAAAAGATTATACCAGACATTGATACTACTACAGAAAATATGAAGGCAAAGAGGAGAGGGAGTGTAACTGTGGTGTGCACTGCAACTTAAGACAAGGTGGTCGGGAAAGCCTCTACCGAGGTGGTCTTTTGAATGAAGCCCAGAAGACGAGGTGCATGTCATGAAGAAGAACATGATCCCAGGTCTAACAGGCTTAAAATTATATCTTTACACTTTATTTCCTTATGAGTATTATTTTATTTTAAAATATTATGGCAATGGAATATTTTATTAAATGGACAGTAAAAATCTCATATAACAAGGGAGGAAGAGTCATGAAAGTCAAATATGTTGCACTTTGACAGAGACATTTCAACGCCTGACTGTATCAAAATGGCTTCTTCAACACAATTCCCACATTAGATATAGCTGCATCAAAATGTTCTACTCTAAATGAGATAGTGTCCCTTCCCTCAAGAGACTGGATTTTGGACACACAAACGAACAAATACAAAAATGTATTATGGTTAAAGAAAAGAAAGAATTAAGATTAATAAGGAATTGATCTATGAGAGTGCAGACCAAAGAAACTTTCAGAGAGATACTGATGCATGAATAGCATACCGAAAATCAATCAGACAAACAAACCAGGACATTTTGGATTTGGAGAACAATAGAAGCAGTGCTATGAAGTCATTTGGTGAATGCCCTATCTTTGTTAAGAATTGCAAGAGCACACATTTCAAAGATTATGAGTTGGAAGATGAGGCTGAAGAAAGAGGCAGGGATAAGATCATGAAAGAACTCGGGTGCCTGGTTGAGAGGCTCCTGAATAATTTTGAGAAGGACAAATGACATCATTAGGCTTGGATTATGAAAAGATTCCTCTGGCCACAGTGTGGAATGTCAAGTGGAGGGAGCAGAGAAGAGACTGAAAACAACCCCAGGAGTTTGGACATTCAGTTAGGGTAGATGCGACGCAGAACAGAAAACAGGTTCAGAAGGATGTGTATGAGAAAACCAACAGGATTTGTTTGTTGACTGGAATTGGGAAGTTGAGTGAGAGAGGGTTACCTGAGTGACAACGCAGATGTCTATGAGGTGTTTCTCGTTGGAAGGGGGCAACAATTGCAAAATGGGATATGACCTCAGAAGTAGTCCACATTGCTTCACAGTATGGGTACCGTCTGCCTCTACTTATATCTCATGTTACGATAGTAATTTATTCCTGGATAGATGCAAATAAAAAGATTGAAGTATGTTGGATAATAATATAATGGCTGGTGCCTTTTGATTAATCTTCAAAATGAAAAGTTTCTATCTTCTTATATTATATTCTATAAATGACAAGGTACATTTGACTAGCCCACTGTCAATGACTACCACAAATAAAATTCTCCTCTATATGAGAAACAAAACTAATTTCGATTGTATAACAAGTGCAATTTTTTCACATTCCCTCCCTCCTGAGAACCTTATATAATGAGACAATACTATTCTAAAGGTGAGAGACTGAGGACCATTTGTGCGTTGTCTCATGAATCGTAAGTGGTGAGACTGGGGGATTCAGTCTCTCCTGTTTTGGATCCCGAAGCCCCGGGTCTCTCCACGACATGAAGACAAGAGTTCACATTAAGTGAACCATCTGCTCTTTGTATGTATTATTCTAATTAGATAAGACATCTGTATTTTTGGTTGGATACTAGATTACAATGAGTGATTGAAACTTTCCTTTTTAGGTAAATAATGATTATTTTTATCAGAAATATTTGTGGTTGAGGCTAAGCTCAGAAACTCTGATACTGCCATTGTGCAAGGGTGATTTATGATTAGATTTAAAGTTAAGTGCACTCTACCAGTGACCTTTGTGGTAGAATTTATTTTTTTAGCAGGCTGCATTTGGTTTTATATCTTGAATTTTAAAAATTAGGAATTTTGCTCAAATGGAAGATGTAAGCAAATAATTTTGTCTGAAAAAAGGTTTAGTGAAGTTACTTTTGTACAGAAATATATTTAATGTATACATTTCAAGATGTAGGTGAAATTTACTATATGTTTTATATAAGGCACATATATGTATATGTGTACACACATATACAATTATATGTAAATTTGTATGTGAAATTTTACTATTTAATTAAATTAATAATAGCAAGGAGAAAATCCTTGCTACTAGGCAAGGGCATTCAGTAATATTGCTGAATGTTTACTTATTTGCTTTCAAATTTGTATTGACAAAAGCATAATCAGATGCCAATTATATACAAACAAAATTCCATACACTCAAAACGAAAGTCCCCTTTGATGTGTGCATAAGAACAATTTAAAAGAAGAAAGAAGTTTTTAACAAACAATGTCAGATATCTTTTTAGTACTGACTGACCAATTTCAACACTATCAAGAGAGGTCATTGTCGACTTTACAACTTCTTACAAGGCTATCAATTATTACATAGGAAAAAAAGATGGAACTTTTAGAGTCAGAACAAACATTGCTGTTGAGCACACAAAGCCTTCTGAAAACACAGACCATTTTCAAACCCACTTACACAATCAACAAATGTTGCACATGGGAATATTGGCTCCAGTATATTGATCACTCAAGGGAATACAGCAGAAGTGGGATTTTGAAGAGAGCTGGAATTGGTCCTCTGTATTTTCCATCCACAGTTCTTAGTTATCCTCGAGGACGTCACAAAATATAACTGTCTGAGTCATTATTTGAAGAACAAAATGTGATCATCTCTTTTCTCTTTAAAAATCTTTCATGATTTTTAATTGTTTCATAATCTCAAATTCTAACATTTCCTCAAAATTTCCAGCATGATCTCCAGTTCATCTTGCCCTACTCCTTACTTCCCTCCCTTTGTTTGAGCCACTGGGGTTTTGCTGAGGTCCCACAAGTCCCACACACTCTCCTCCATCTTGGGACTTCATATATGTGGTTCTCCCCACCTAGAATGCTCTTGTCTCTGCTCCACAGCTGTTCAAACAACTATTCTTTCAAATTTCAACTTGAACGTTATTTTCTCTCAAGAGATTGTCTCCTAATCCCAGAATTTAGGTTAAAGTCTTCTGTTATACATTGTCATAGAACAGGACACTTCCCCTAAAGAGTATTTTCACAATTGAAGTTGATGATATATTTATTTAGAAGTAATTGTTGAATGACCGTTTTCTACATTGACATCAAAACCCCTTGAGGCACAGACGCTGTAGCCTTCTATGCCCAGTGCCTGACATTTCATAGGAACAGAGAAGATGGTTGTAGATTAACTACCTGTGATAGTGCTTTAATATAAAAAGTGTTTAAAATTTTTAAGCTGTCAGGCTGGCCTGATGGTGTAGTGGTTGAGTTTGGCACTCTGCTTCGGCAGCATGGAGTTTGCAGGTTCAGATCCCAGGCCAGACCTAGCACTGATCATGAAGCCATGCTGTGGCAGTATCCCACATAAAACAGAGGAAGATTGGCATAGATGTTAGCTCAGCAATAATCTTCCTCAAGCAAAAAGAGGAAGGTTGGCAACAGATGTTAGCTCAGGCCCAATCTTCCTCGCAAAAAATAAAGTAAGTAAATAAAATAAAAAGAAAAAAAATTTAAGCTGTCAGTAAGTGGTCTGGGAGGCTTTTCTAGATAGGCTCATTAAGAAAATAACAAGAAACATTTCTCTTTTGATATGTGTATGAGGTCCTCTACCATTTTGGTTCTTTCCTATTTGTTAACCTATTTGTTGACGTCTGTTTTCAAGAGTGGCATGGAGGTGGGCTGGTGTACTTACATAGATAGACCAGTGGTTCTCACCCAAGTTGAATTAGCATTTCAGGGGGCATCTGGCAATGTCTGGAGAGATTTGGTTTGTCACACTAGGGAGTGGTGCTCGCATCTAGGGGATCAGGATGCAGCTGAAATCCTACAATGCACAGTGAAGGTATTCAAAGAATTATCCAACCCAAATGTCAACAGTGCTGAGGTTGAGAAACCCTCAGATAGAGCATGGGACTCTGAATTATTCTGTCCTGGGTAAATATAGTTTCCATAATACAGCCTGAGAGAACATTACTTTAGTTAATTAATTCTTGGTACTCATATAGAGGTAAATAGTTTATTGTTTCATAATGTATAACTAGTTTATTTAGTGTCCAGTCCAAATAGCTTTTTGTTCTTTATACAATATCTTGCACATTACCGACATTCGACAAATCTTTGTTGAATTGAGTTTTACTTGGCACATCCTTCCAGCTTGTCAAGATCATTTTGTATCCAAGACATGATGTCTAAATTATATCTAACTTCTTAGTTTCATATCAAGCACAAAATTGGTCAATATGGCATCTGTGCCATTGATAGAAATGGCAAACAAGACAAGACCATAATCTAAGAGTCAATTCTAGAGATTCTGTTAGGAATATAAGCATTTTCAGAATTACGATTTCATCATAGTGCTGTACTTGAACCTGTGATACTTGTTTTGTGTAAGTTTGGCATTTATTGATGAAAAAAATATGACTACACTTTCAAGAAGGTTCAAAGTATAGAAAGGAACATGAAAAGACAAGTAGTATTTTAGAGTAACTATGAAAAAATGGCTTAATATCTTAAATGTATAGAAATATTCATACAGATTACTAAAAGAACATTATGTCCTCTATAGACAAATGGACAAAGAGCAAGAAAAAATTACACAAGAGAAAATTATTTTCAAATATTAGTAATTTAAAAATTAATAGTTGATATTTGTTGAACACTGTTTTTCAGGCACTGGACCAAGTGCTATACAGGTGCTTTCTGACTTACTCTGAAGTATGTATTCTTTTTATTTATATTTGATGGGCTCATCAAGGTTAAGCAATTTGCCAAATTTCATTAGTTATGAAGAGATATAAGGAAATATATTTAAAATCACCAGTGGTTAGACACTTATAATTTAAGCAACCACATCATAGATCTTGCATTACAGATTAGGGGAAATTAAAAATATAATAATATTCAATGCTGTAAATCCTGGAATGAAATACATACACACGCATTGTTGGAGGTGAAATTTTTAGCTCAATGGAAATCAAATTAACATATGTTTCTCAAGCATCATAAAAATGTTTTTATGCTTTGACTTACAATCGAACATATGATAATTTATCCTATGCAAAAATAAATTAAAAAATAGCTGTTTACATATGAGAATTTATTTATGTATAATCATTATTTACAATGACTAAGTTAATTAAATATTTACATTCAATTTAAATAAATTGGACAACAGCAGGTTGATGAAATATTAGGAATATTATTAGGGCTTATTTTAATTTTGAAGATTACATAGCAATCTAAGAATCCTTTCTTGAAATAATTCTAAGCAAAGAAAGACAGAGGCAAAGTAAACTGATTGTCAATTTGTCAAAATATGTCTGCCTATAAGAAAATCTGGAAAGGAACACCTAAGAAATAAACATAGATCTGTAATGTAGTGGCTGTATAATTAAATCAATGGAAACAGAGTTAACACAGTAAATATGTGCTATTCAAGTCTAGGAGTACCACAAATAAATTTATTAAAGTACTGCACTCTTAGGTTGTATGATAGAATCTATCATCTATCCAGAAAAGAATAATTTAGAGTCATGCTACTTATATCCAGGCTTCTCATCCTCTGCACTATTGATATTTTGGCCTGGATAATTCCTTGTTGTGGGGCACCGCCCTGTGTATTGTAAGGTGTTTAGAAGCATCCCTGACCTCTACCCACTGGACGTCATTACAATCCCCTCTCCCCATCCTCCATTATGACAACAAAAAAATGTGAACTCTTGTTTTGTAGAAGACTGGAAAACTGGCCACAAACATTCCTCTGTCTGTATTAATGCATTCTGTTATGTGACTCTGCAGCTCCTCTCAAGTGTCCTCTATTTTTCTCTCCCCTTAATCTGAGTCTGGCTTTTTGATTTACTTTGGCCAATACAATGAGGTGGTTGTTACGGGTCCCAGTTCCAGGCCTGAGCCTTGTGAGGCTGTACACACTTCTACTTGCTATTTTTGCACCCCTGCCTCTCATCTGAATCAGGCAGAACTAGGGGATTAGAGGAAGAAAGACAACGTGGACCAGAGATGAGTTAGCCAGCTGTCTCAGCCATGATTCCATATGTATCTGAGGGGTTCCAGCCAAGACAGCAAAAGACAACTGACAGGCAACCTGCAGCGAACCACAGATGCAAGAAGGATCCCGCTCTTGAGCAGAAGAAGATCCCTGCTGAGCTTAGCCTAAATTCCCAAATCACAGAATTGTGGGCCAAATGCATAGCTGTTTTAAGAAACTAAATATTTAAGGGCTTTGTTATGCAACAACAGGTAACCAATATATTTTGTGACAATACTTTACAGCTTCTGGAAAATCTATGTTAGTGCCAAACCTCTGCAAAATGAAGTTCTATATTTTACAATTTACCTTTCTTCCCAGGATTGCTCACTAATACTTCTGGTTGAAATGCACCTGAATTTTCTGCAGGATATTTAATTTCCAATCAAGTAAGAGAAACCCTCATGTCTTGTGGATTTTGACTACATAAATAGCTAGATTTACTCTAAGACATAATTTGTTTTTACTTGATTAGAGCTAATTAGGCTTTATTCAATTTATTTCACACTTTTATTAATGTATGCTTTCTGGAAGTAATGGAGTTGCACGGAAAAACAACCTATTACTTTAAGAAATAAATATTTGCAAGAAGTAGGTTGAAACTGCTGGGATATTTTGTGAAAATAATTAGGTTTGCAGATTAATGAAGTAAAAATTATTATAATTGTATTCTAGCAGTAGGACACTGCTAATACTGAGATTGTTTGTACTAAAATCTTTGTGTTGTATAAACTTTCCACCCTTTCCTAGCAACCTGTATGACAACTATTACAATGGAGTTTATTTTTTTTAATATCTCGTCTTGCATTGTAGTGCTGACAATAACTTAATATAGGATCTCATTTTATTCTATTTTGACAATTGACACTGATTTTTTATTTTTTCCTTTTTCTCCCCAAAGACCCCCTGTACATAGTTGTACATTCTTAGTTGTGGGTCCTTCTAGCTGTGGTATGTGGGACGCTGCCTCAGCGTGGTTTGATGAGCAGTGCCATGTCCGCGCCCAGGATTCGAACTGACAAACCACTGGGCCGCCTGCAGTGGAGGGTGCGAACTTAACCATTCAGCCACCGGGCCAGCCCCACTGGGCTTTGCTTTTTTGAGGACATATTCAGCAACCTTCTAGATATGGAGATGTGGAAATATTTCTAGATTTTAAATCAGAACATTTAGATTGTAGTTAAAAATTTTTCTACTGACCTTTTTCAAATATCTATATTTATCACAGTTTCCTTATCTGAAATTTAGACATTGTCATCAAAGGATTGTAAAAGTGGGCCATTCGTCCTCTTACCCTATGCATGTTCCTGGCAATGTGACATTACAGCTCCTTTCATTAAGAAGGGACGTTTACTTTCCCACTTGAATCAAAATGAATCTGTGATTTACTTTGGCCATTAGAATAAGGCAGAAGAGATGGTGAGCCAGGTCTGAGACTAGATCTTGAAACATAATGCTTTAGCTCGCTGTCTTGGAGTCCTGTCTCTATGTGAAAACTGATCTGGCCAAGCCCCCTGGAGGAGAGGAGACCACATGAAACAGAGCCATTGAATCACCCAAGTGAGGCCAAGCTGGAACAGCCAGCCCACGTCTGACCTGCCAGCTGATTGCAGATGCATGAGCAAACCGAGCTGAGGTCAGCCTCACCAACAGCAGATGAACAGAACCAGCCAGCTGAACTTTAGTCTCATGGGGAACAATGAATTTTCTTGTTTTAAGCCATTATGTTTTGGAGTGCTTTGTTAGGCAGCAATGACAAACCGTATTATATAAAATAATTACCACAATTTTTGTACCTTATGCACTATTGGGAGGCTTTAGTGACATTATTTATATGAAAAAACAAACACATATATTTGGCCAATATTATTTTCTATAATAATGCCATGAATCATTTTACAAATTAAATTGTAATTGCATTTTCTAAATAAATTGTATAAATTACTTCATACATATAGTAGTAAATTTTTAGTTTATCTGAATCCTAATTTGACTGATACTTTGAAATTAACCATACTAAATGGAAACACATTAAAATTTATTTTACATGTGCTTAAATGCATTGTTTCCTAAATTGTATTCTGAATTTGAGAGAACACTATTGTTATAAAATTATTTTAAAATAGAAAAACTCATTGAAACATGATTTTTAAAACTTTAAAAGATCTATTTAATGTGTTATAAGTATACAGACATCTCTCATTTAAATACGGAGCAAAGACAAGTTAAAGAAAACAAACCAATTGTCTGGTTTCAGAGTGTTTCAAGATTTTTAAAAATTAGATGCATAAATATTCAGCTACTTAAAACATTTATTGAAAATAAAAATAAGAGAAAATCAAAGACCCTCAACAATGAATTAGAAAATTATGCTTTCACTTGAATCAAGTCACCGTGAACAGTTTAAGCCACTGCTAAATGATAGCACATTCTCTCTAATAGGACTTGTTTACTCTGTTCTGATAAGGATAGCTGTTACTGTAATTTTCTCCCCTGAAAGGGCACGTACGGGAAAATAACATTTACTGTGAATTTATTGACTTGGCTCAGAAATTGTCTTATTAGTACTGACTGCTGCTAGAAAAAAGCAGGCAATAATTGCTTCAAAATTCTATTGGAATCCTGTGCTGGGCTGGTGTTTATGCTAACTTTGCAGGTGCTATGCTTTTCAGAGGCTTCTATGAACTGCTGGCTTTCATTCATTTGTCCTTGTTTCAGCTGACATTGTCATTCATGACTGCACAAGACTATAAATGATGGTCTAATGTCACGTATCTAATTACTTGGCATCCTGCACTAAAATTTAATCCTCTGGGGTCAATGACAGCTCTCAGCTTGGTGTTCAACAAACAAGTATAGACATGCATATATATATTTACAGGGACAAGAGTGCGGCTTGTGTCTTTTCTTTATTGAGACATGATTGACATATAAAAAGTTGTACATAATTAATGTATACATCTTGATGAGTTTGAAGATAAGTGTATACCCATGAAACTATCATAAAAAATGCCATAAACACGACCATCCCTTCTAAAAGTTTCCTCTCTCCCTCTTTTATTTGTGACAAGAACATTTAACATAAGATCTACCCTCTTAACAAATTTTTAAGTATACAGTATTGTTAACTATATGCATTATACTGTTCAGTGGATCTCCAGGATTTATTCATCTTGCATAACTGAAATTATGTTCCCTTTGACCCATATCTCCCCAATTTCCCCTCCTATGAGCCCCTGATAACCACCATTCAACTCTCTGCGTCTGTCAGCTTACTGTTTTAGATTCCTGCTATAAGTGAGATCAAGCAGTATTTGTTCTTTTGTGTTTGTCTTCCTTCACTTAGCATGTCTTCCAAGTTCACCTATGTTACAGTAAATGGAAGAATTGCCTTCTTTTTAAAAGCTGAATAATATTCTATTGCATGTATATACCACATTTTCTTTATACCTTCATCTATCAATGAGCAATTAGGGTGTTTCTACATCTTGGCTATTTTGAATAGTGCTGCAATGAACATGGAGGGTTAATATCTCTTCAAGATCCAGGACTGATATTAGCATTCAGTGAACTTGGATTCTGTTCTTGCATCCACATTCCTAAATCCATATGTCTGGTGAATAACTTTTAGAAGGTGAATTATCATTACATTTGCGAAAACTGCATATCCTTAAAATTACTTTGATATAAGAAGTTGAGCAAAATAAAAATTTTTTTAAAAATTAGGCAACTTTAAGCTCACCTTTTATTCCGTTAGGAGGAAATTACTGATACTCTCTTCCATTAAGGAAGTATGTGTAGGGGAGAGAAAGAGAGAGAGAAAGACTCAGGTCACCAGAATTCATAATATTAGAATGTCTTTGCTTTAAATGTCATATTAGTTCTAGCTTTATTTTAACTAATTTTCAAAAGTTGTTTTATGTTCCAGGAAAAGGACAATGTTTTATGACTTTTTATTTTACAGTTGAAAAAATTCACAAGAAGTGCTTTATTCTTTTATATCTCTGTACTTTATTTTAGACTATGATCAAGTTGATAGTGTTAGCATTGACATAAAAGATAGTTTACCACATAAGATATACTGGAGGACATAAAACTCTCCTTAAAAAGATTTACTCTAAGGATAAGTTTTGTGTAATAATATTCCTTTTCTGCATATAAGTCATCTGCTGGCCATTGACATATTTCTTAGAGATTTTCATTGCATTTTTTTTAGGTAAAAGAGAAATCTCTTGACTTCTGCTCCTAAATAAACTCCCTTTTTTTCACTTTTTATAAATTTAAGATTCTTTTGGAAATTCACCCCTGGTAGGCATTTTTTTTCATAAAGAATCAAAAGGAAACCAAGCTTTTTCAAGAAAAAGCTTCTACATCCTTGACCATCTCAGATCACATGTTTGCTTCCATTTGGAATCATGTTTTGCCTTGAAACTTGAGACAACTGAGAGTCAGTTCAAGTTGTTTTCCTTGTTAATGTCCTTTACACTCCACTCAGAGCTGGATAGTGGAGACATAGCTTCTGAGAATAAGTGGAGAGAGATGCTAATAATAGTTCTCTGTTAACTGGGGACAATTCATTTTCCCCACACTGGGGGAGTAGTGATGGAGCCAGGATTGTGTTGCTCAATTCCTTTCTGTGGAACTCATGTGCCTCAGAGTTTGGATCTATGTGAGTGCTCTTACTGGATGCCGAACAGTCCTTCACAGACTATTGCTTCCATCAGAATTTCACCGGCTTCATTAACAACATAGACAAAGCCTGGCAGCAGGCGTGTAAAAACCTAAGGATGCCTCTACTTTTGAATTTAGGAAGTATATTTCAATTACAATATAAGAAATTCAATGTATTGAAATGCTGAAGCAGCCATCTTTGCCTTAGGACCATACTAGGGTCAAATATTGCATAAAGACTAAAGAATCAGTGTGAAAAATAAAATTAACATATATATTGTAGCACACTGGGTTCTTTCTTCCTGGTAGTAGAACTCTAGTAAAGTCATAAAAAACAATCCACAAGAATTACTTCCCCAGTTGCTGAGTTGCTCTGATTGCCTCATGCTCTCATCGGCAAAGAGGTGCAGGATTTCTAAGGGGAAAAATGATGCTTTAAAATCCCATCCCTATTGTTCAAAATCATGTCTCAGTATTGCTGCATAACATTTAAAAAAATTTTTAGCTAAATTTATTGTTTGTACATCAACAATAACCAAGAGAGTAAGCAGAAAGGGGATCTCCATCATCTGCTTCTCTGTAAAGAATAGATAATAAAACCAAGATAGCTCACTCGGGAGTTCTCTGCTTCCAGACTAGTTAGCAGGGCAGGATATATAGACTCAAGACAGTTTTATCCCAACTCCTAACATATGACTTAGGACACAACAGCATATCAGATCTGAAAAAGTTAATATGGATCACTATCTTCTCCTGTGTGTATGAGTGTGCATGGACGTGAGTGTGTGGGAGTGCTTGAAATACATGTCAACTATTATTATCTATTATAAAGCAGGTTGTAGCCCTAGATACTGGGAACAGAACTGTAGAATGGTTGTATTTTCTGAATTGTCATAGAATAGAATTGAACTTGGGGTGAGAACAGCAACCATTTTTAGACTTCAAGTGTCAATCAAAAATAGCTATTTCACTAGAGACAGAGGTTTGAATTAATCTCCAAAGCTTCCTTCATTTTTGAAAAAATACTTTAATAGTGATGTGATGGTAAGACAATGGCACTATTCTCAAATAGGGAAGGGGTAGGCAATGGGAAGATAAAATGAACTTCATAATATTATATAAAGGTTTTCGCTACTGTGGTAGGAGTTGTGTCCTGAAGATTTTAATAATATTGCTCACTAGTGGAACTGGTTTATGAGTATGCTGGAGTCTGTTGGGAGTGAGCAGAAAGCAACTTTATTTATACCTGCTTCAAATTTGCTTTGTTGGATCATTCTTTCCCTCCCCTGGACTAGATAAAAGCAGGAGCAGATGCCATAGATTATATTTGGACCTTCACAGCTCTTAACAAAGAGTCACAATTTAGAGGTGTTAAACATTCCAGTTCTACCAAATTAAATCTCTTCTCTCTTATTCCCCCTCTCCTACACCCAGCTTTGTATGGAGTCAGGTTTTAAAAGCCACACAGTGAGTTTAATAATAAAAGTTTCAAATAAGAGAAAGAAATGAGCTATTACTATTCAAATATTAACTCTAATATATTTTTATTTTAGACACAATGCATAACATTCTATGCTTATAAAAATTCTAAACATTTGCCCCCCAATTGGGGAATACTTAACAATATAAGAAGGAAGTCACAGGTTTATGCTTACATTAGACACCAGGCCCACATAGTTTGACAAGTACTTAGCATCTAAATATGGGGAACAGATAATTTCCAAATTGCATAAAATATTCCAGATCACAAAAGAAGATGAGAAGCTATTCAATTTTCTTTATGAGACTAGTATTTCTACTATGAGAACTAGGTAAGGACAGCATAAAAATACAAAAATAAGTTAACTTTAGATTAAGCAAGCAAATAAGCAGCAAAATAAATCCAGCACCCATAAGTCAATCTCATATATCCATGTGGAGATGTACATCTTAAATAAAACATTATTAAAATAAGCATATTGGTGTATTAAAACAATAACCTAATATAGCCAAATGAGCTTCCCACTCATGCTTTGCAATAACAAATGATTCAACGTTAAAAATAACATTGAAGTGAAAATATTCACAAATATATTAAAGAGAAAATGTACTAACCTCAATTGAATCTCCAAATATATTGTGAAAATTTGACGTCCATTTCTGATGTTTGAGATAAAAGAGAGAAAGAAAGAAACGAGAGAGATTTTCAACAAAACTCATACTTGGTGAAAGAAATATTAAAAGGAATTCAAATTAAGTAACATAGGCAAGATGACTGCCCTCACTAATACTATTCAATAATAAAAAGCCACTAGATTTCTAGTAAAAGAAATACTATAGAAGAGAAATAAAAGTATAAACAGTAGAAAAGAAGAGACAAATCTTTCATCATTTGTAGAAAGTATAATTGATATAGAAAATGCAATAAAATCAACTGAGAAATATTAAAATAGAATTTGACAATATGGTTAGAGATATTAACAAAGAAATTAAGTTTATTATGGAACAGCAAAAAAATTCAAAATAAAAGAAAAGAACTTGTTGTCTAAATTAGAGGCAAAATTATAAAATAAACTGGACTAGAACTAATCAGAATGCACAATGCCCTTATAAAAAAAATATAAAACTGACCCAGTGAGTAGAAGCTCTGATTGAATAGAGAAGCATACCATGTTTCTGCATAGAAATCTTCAGTACAGTAATTTATTTCTTCCTTAATTAATATATAAAGTTGGTGCAATGCTATTAAGAAATTGGTGCACTGTTAGCAGGTAACCCTATGAACTGATTCTAAAACTCATATGAAAGGAAAAAACAGTCAGGAGATGAGCAAGATAATTTTGTAAAAATTGTAAAACAAAATAGTAAGCTCCAAAAAAGTTCAGTGTGAGAATTAACTGGAACAGTGGTGTTTTGAAACATTAGAGAAGAAAAAAACAGGTCAATAAATCATTTTGAGATAATTGGCTATGTAAAAATAACAAATATAAACCTGTAAAATACTATTCACCAAAATAAATTAAATTCCTGAATTTAAGAAAAAAGAGACAAAAATACTTAATTAGAAGAAAATAAGTTTATTGCATTTCATTAGCAAATGTCAAGTTAGACCCAATATGAAATGCAAAGCAAAAGCAAGAGATAATTTTCATGGATGGATTGTAAACTTCTGACCCCAAAAGAAATAATTTAAAAATTTTAAAAACCAAGAGATTGATAGGGAATATTTCACATATTTATAACAAGTCTAAAAGAAAAAGATGAACATCTGAATAGAAAATGAGATGAACAAGAACTGGCAATTTACTGAATTGGACATTCTAATTATTAGTAATAGATGGAAACGTTTAGTTTTGCTGGCAAACAAGGAAATCACAACTAAAATAAGAAATACCCTTATTTACCAATCAGCATGACATAAAATGGAAAGTTTCAGTATATCTAAAATAGGTAACATTTGATATAATTGGTTATAGGCATGTTGGTAGGCTATTTAACAATATCTTTTAAAATTCCACATATTTGCATCTCTACACTTACGTATATGTGCAAAGCAACTTTTACAAGAATGATGGTGACAGGGAGATTTGAAACAGTTAAAAAAAATTGAAACAAATGTAAAAACTCATCCCTAAGTGATTATTTGAATAAGCCACACAGACACATATTCTATGGAACCCAATGCAATGGTTAGAACATATTAGAAGATGTTACATGTATTTATAAAAATATTCTCAGTACATTTCAAAAACTTCTATATGCTTCTATATGCCAGACATTGACCTAAGAATGAATCATATTAACAGGAGTAATCCTTCCAAAAACCTATAAGGCAAAAATATTGTTATATCCATTTCACAGATGAGAATATTGAGTCATAAAGAAATTGCTTAAAATGAAAAGAGAAACAACACTATGTTTTTCTTTAATTCTTACATAAGTATGTAATTATATTGAACAATCTAGAAAGAGAACAGTAAGCTGATAATGGTGTTTATCTTTACAGAGTGGGGCTGGATTTGACATAGTATTCATGAGAAATCGGTTATACCTGTACTGACTGACTTTTTTTTTTTTTTTTTGAGGAAGATTAGCCCTGAGCTAACATCTGCTGCCAATCCTCCTCTTTGTTGAGGAAGATTTGCCCTGAGTTAACACCTGTCCCCATCTTCCTCTATTTTATATGTGGACGCCTGTCACAGCATGACTTGATAAGCAGTGGGTAGGTCCATGCCTGGGATCCACACCTGTGAACCCTGGGCTGATGAAGCAGAATGTACAAACTTAACTGCTATGCCACCAGGCCGGCCCCATGACTATTCTTTTAACAAAATTATTTATTATATTAATCACTTTAAAAATGCATTTAATGTAAGCAATGTAGATCCATGAAATGTAGATTGCTAAGTTGCATCTTGAAAACAAAAATCTTCAGTTATCCAGGAAATACTCTTAATTAAGTGCGTCAGATAGCTCCCTGTTGGACCAATGATTTTTTAAAAATTCCATAGTTAATAAGCATTGAAAACAACACAGTCAACATTGTAACTGTACATGCCATATATTCAAAAATCAATTAAAATTCATGCTCAGAATAAATAAAATCTAAATTATTTCTGAAATAATGTAAATGTCAAAAGGCAGAGTAAAACATTTCTCAGTACAAAAAGTCTCTCTACTTTCAGATATCAAGTTCTGCACGTACTATACACAAGCAGAAATGAAGTATACATTTAATTGTAATGTTTACAAAATTGCAGCTTCTGCTTAATTAAACCTTTCTGGTGTCCAGACTTGTGTTAGTCCATTTTCTCCCTACTTATTGAGCATAACTGAATATTTAAGAAATGATTGAGGAAGTGCTCAAAAAACCAAAATGATTGAGGTATGCCAAAGAACCAACCTGAAAGAGCTTCTAATAGCCAAAATTTCAGCAAAATACATAACACACATGGGGTTATAACCCAAAGTATAAAATAAATGTTCATGAGTTTCTATTGATATTAGTAAATGATTGAATAATTAAATAAATGGAGATGAGGCAATCTCAAGTACAGAAGAACTCCGAGTGACTTATATAGGTACCCATCTCTCAAGGACGTGGAGCTTAATTCTCCATCCCTTAAGTGTGGGTGGAGCATAGTGATTTGCTTTCAAAGAGCAGAGCTTGGAAAGGGGAAAACAAAGACAAAAGCTTTAGAATGGAGGAAGCTGGCAAACACGACCTCAGCTGGTGATCAGGTTGACATCATTAGTGTTCAATCAGGTAGAAGTATACACACTTAATTTGATAGGATGAAAATGACACTTCACGTCTGCGTTCTTACTCCCCAAAACCCATACATTTACTTTTTTCTAACCATGACACAAGCATCTAACAGACCCAAATTGAAGAACATTCTACAAAATACCTGAGGAGTACTCCTCAAAACTCTTAGTCATCGAAAGCATTGGAAAGCCTGAAGAAGTCCCTCAGTCCAGAGAAGGCTAAGGACATACGATGACTAAATGGCAAATAGTTGCCTGAAGTGGCTTCTGGGACAGGAAAAGAACATTAGGAAAAACAATGGAATCCAAAAAAAGTATGATGTTCAGTTAATAGGAACGTGTCAATGTTGGTTCGCTACTTGTGATAAATGTACCATAGAAGAGTAAGATGATAATGACAGGGCAATCTGGCTATGGGGTAAATGGGAACTCTCTTTCTGTCTTTACAACTTTTCTGTAAAACCAAAACTATTCTAAAATAAAGTTTACTTATGAAAAGATTGAGAGTATAGTCATGTTTCGGGGTCGCTACTATCAGAACACGAGTGAACAGGAAGTCCACATCATGATAGCTACAGATATATAGATAAAAATGACTAGAAACGGGAATGTCGACAAACAACAGAAAATAATGAGGTCATTTATTTTTCAAATATGTCATTCAGGTTTGTTTTGAGGTTTGCTTATATGTTTATGATAAAATATAAGTGAAATAGAGTTGATTAATTGTGGGTTTGATCATCTGAGATCTTTTTTTGTTTTGTTTTGTTTTGTGAGTAAAGCTGGCCCCGAGCTGACATCTGTTGCTAATCTTCCTCTTTTTGTTTGAGAAAGATGGTCCCTGAGCTAACATCTGCACCAATCTTCCTCTACTTTGTATATGAGATGCCACCACAGTATGGCTTGATGATCAGTGTGTAGGTCCACACCCAGGATCTGAACCTGTGAACCCCAGGCTGCTGAAGCCGAGCACATGAACTTAACCACTACTCCACTAGGCCAGCCCTGAGATCTGTTTTTAATTAATATCGTGATACATTTTGGAGTCTCCAAGCATTTATTCCTCCTTTAGCCATAGTTTAATCTCCCACTAAAAATTGATGAGTCTAGGAATTAAATTGATGGGTGTCAAATGCCGCACATCAGACATTTATGAATTTGGATACCTCATTAACCTAAATAATTGTTCTGGCTGCTAAGATTGCTGGAGACTTTAGATGTGTTTTTCCATGCATTTGTTCTCCACTTCTGTGAGTCATAACACAGATCTACTTATTCTCATTAAAAATTCTAAAACGACAGAGAAGAGAAAGAGATTAAAAAAATCATTTTTTAGGAAATAATCTGTTATTATTAAGTATTATCTGAATGCATAAACAGAAAACACAAAATCTTCCACTGCAGTGTATAGTGGATGTTCTCACAGAGAAGAATGTCAGCCTATTGTATAACTATGAAATTTGTTTTATATAATTGCTTGTATGGAAATAGCTTGCATATGAAAATTTTTTCACTTTCTTTCAATTGAAAAAAAACATGAAAATAAAACTGAGTTGAAGTTAACAAGAATCTCATCTTTTTTCCTCCAAACCGGCCCTCTTCTTTTTGACCATTTTGTTGAATTCTGCAATATTTAGGTGGGTATCCACTTGTATATCCACTTACAACAAACATGGGGATATGCAGATACTGATTTTTTAAAAAATTTATTTATGTTATCCTTATAAAATGGAAAGATGACATTGATCTCGGGGGAAAAGAAGGTCACATGAATTATCTATCCTCTTCTCTCTTGCTCTCTCTCTCTGTCTTACTCTCAGCTACTTTTGTGACAGTTACAGAGTTAATGGGTCTTTCTTACATGTTATCAAGCTGGTGTACAGATGCTCTAAGTTCCTTGCCCAAAATCTTCGTACTTTACCATGACAGCCTACTCTAGTGAACTTCCCATTGCCAGTATATGCATCCTGGTGCCTGAGAGCTTTTTTGAAACCATCTCTTTCTCCAGGGTCACACTGACAAGCCGGAGAATTACACTCCCAGGGCATAGCATCAACCCCTTGAGGAAGAAGAGTTGGTATATAAGCACCCCAGTTCCCTCACCCCTTGCCCCTAGGACAGAAAAATTCTGAGATGTGTTTACGTCATTTCTCATAGTTTCTCCAAGGGGTCAAATTCTAGACAATCACTGTGGTTGCTGGCTTCCCTCCCTTTCTTGTCTTACTTCTCCACTATCCTGATGTTGTATTCTGATCCCAAATAAAGCCCTTGCATTTGAATCCTTATCTTGGAATCTGCTAATGAGGGAGCAGACAGTAAGAAAGTTAGTCTGGGCAATTGTGGAAAAGAGAACAGCAGAGACAGAGAAAATGGTTTGATTCTAAATAAGGGAAGTTTTAAGATCCAGGCAATTATTGAATGCCACCAAAGGGAAAAGCAAAACACTCACATAACACTTTCATTTGATATGTCATTTGCTGTATCACTGTATCTAGATAATTTCCTTAAAGTCCTTTAAAACTGCAATATTTTATTATCTATTACTAGTAACATCTTGTCAAACATTTCAATGTAAACATAAGAAATATACTCTATATTTATATAAGTAGTAATACTAATCGTGCAAATTTTCATGTGTCTTAATTTAGTGTTTCTAGTACTTTTCTGACAGCAAGCACCTTGTTTTATCATAAAATCAAAAGAATGCATGCTTTGATGAATGAACAATAGACTCTAATAACATCATTAACTATTTG
The DNA here is from genome assembly GCF_041296265.1 of Equus caballus. Taxonomy (NCBI): domain Eukaryota; kingdom Metazoa; phylum Chordata; class Mammalia; order Perissodactyla; family Equidae; genus Equus; species Equus caballus. Next base: position 48,261,206 of record NC_091704.1, read on the forward strand.
ATCACAAAGGTGCAGAATTTCTTTAAGGAGAAAGGAAGACAGGAAACACCCAAAAGGCATGAAGCAGACCCTGTCTCTTAGAAATGCCAAGGGAAGAACTCTCTATGAGTAACGAGCATATTAATTATATTAGTCCCACACTCCCAGGGCACAGCATCACCCCATGAGGAACAGGAGATGGTATATAAACACCCCAGTTCCCCCTCTCCTTGCCCTTAGGGCTTTATGGTCCAATGCAGCATGAAGGAAGGTGTATGGAAGCAGTATATCTCAAGACACTCGTTGCATTTATTCATTCACTCATCAAATATTTGCTAAACACATCTTTTGCACTTGCTATATTATACCACTGCAATCTAATCTGTAATTTGAAGATTTTTTAAAATGAGAGTTTATTTCCTGCTATGAAGTAAGCTTTAAAATGACTGCAAATTTCAGAACCTTCAAAGACCACTTATTCTACTGCTGCAAGGAAGAGAACAAGTTTATCCTTTGTGCGTTGAGTGGAGGCTGTATTTCTTCCAGATTATTGTTGTAGGTTGTAACCCAGCACACTGGGGTTCATAGAATTTTATGAAAGAACCATAGGATATCATGAGAGACAAGTTCAGAAAAGTCTAAAGGGGATGTTGTGACTGGGGCAATATTTTATAATAACGATAGTGTGAATATTATTATGCTACTATTAACAGTTTCTGTTTATTGTGCAGTTATATTAGTCAGACATTCTGCAAGCCCCTTTGTATTTGTTATTTTATTTAATTCTCAGACTAACACTGCAAAATAGCTGCTTTTTGATCATTTCAGATGTGAGAAACCTGAAGCTCAAAGCAGTAAACTAAATTTTCCAAGACAACACAGCGGCTCAGTGAAGTAACTCAAACACAGGCACATCTAATCCTAAAGCCCATATTCCTCAATAGTAAGGGATGCCGAAATAATCATTCTGGGGTTAAAAAAGACATTAAATGTGTAAGCAGCACATTAGCATATTTCTGAACAAATGATTAAAAAAACTAATAGCTGACAGAAAAATTCAGGACTTTGTGAAGGAGACAATTTTTATTTATATTGGTAATAGAAAAGACAAAGGAGACTTTAAAGTTATTTCTCCAATTTAATGACCTTAACCTCCTTATTTTTCTTTTAGTGATACTTTTCTTACCTGAAAATTTAGTATTTTTCTCTCTAGTGTATATTTAAAGTGGGAAACAAAGAGGGGATGGGTGAATTTTTGAAGAAAGCACATGAACGTAATTTTCTCACTTGGCTGTGGGAAACATCTATCAAGACTAGGATCTCAATATAAATTTGTTTCTTATAAATGTCCAACTTGTGAATCACGTGACTAATTTATGTGAAATAAAAAAATCAGCTCCCTCCATTGTAAAAATGACTTCTCATACTTGTCAGTGTGAAACAATCACTTTTTGTCTGCCTTTCTCTGCCATTGCAGTCTAAACCAGATATTTAAGCTGTACCTTCACTAAGACTATGTTTATATATAACTAATATATCCTTTATAATTCTGTGCCACAGAGAGGTATTTATTCACCTTACTGTTTCTATGTTCTTTGGCTATCTAAAGTTATTTTACATAATAAGTGAGTTTGTAAAAGTCTTTAGGATTGTATCATTTAATAGAAATTTCTGTTTGTTCATTTATATTATTTTATCTTGGCTGAGTCAATAATTCATTAGGGAGAACTGTTTTTGGAGTTGCTAGCACAAAGAGAGGAAATGAGAAAAAAGAATCACCCCTGAGTAATAACCTTATTAACAGTTATTCAATGAATTTAATCCTTTCTGGAATGCTGCCACCATTTATTTTTTGGCATGCTGACATATTAGATTTTATATCAGTGGTTTTCGTGTACACACCAGAAACATTCTTCTAATTATCAGAGCACTTGGGAAAAGTCAACCTGCGTTGACCTGAGCTTCTACCATAAAAACGAATGGGATGCAACATTAAGAGTTATCAGTCTATTATTAAGAGAGAAACTCATAAGTGAACTAAAATATGCTCATCAGAGATTAAGCAGTCCTAATTGCTACCAATGATTATTGTTCATATAAAGACACTGGGGGAAAGATAGGTCAGCTGTTTCTATCCAAAATGTTACACTTTTCCAAAATGACTAATTAAGAAATACTGATTCAGAACTGAAAATTTCACTTGAGGTAGAAGGTATGTGGTTGTATGCCGTTGAATATGAGTCCACAGAAGTTTGTAGGAAATACAAATGCTGAAATCATAATTTTAATTGTATATATTAAACTTTACTTAAGAAACATACTTGATGAATAAAGACTGGATAAATAAAATAGGCAAGTAACTTTTAGACAATTTTGATTTAGTTTAAAATATTCATTAAGTATAATCTATTAATAAAGCAAAGTACAGTGGTCCATGTATTTAAAGATGTATAAAATTTGGCCTGGCTCCTGGGTTAATTTTGAGGGTAATAAAAATTGACAAACAAAATACAAGGAACAGTAGAAAATCAAAGTACCCATAAAGATGTATGAATACATTCCTAGGTCTGCTCAACCTTTGAAATCAAACAGAATTTAAATTCATTCATTTATATCTTCTCTATTAAACAAGGCCTGCTTACCTTTGGTTTTGGAGAATAAAAAGGGATGTTCAATGAAGGAGTTAATTTCAGATGGATTTGAAAGGAAGGGTAGGATTCCAATAGGGAGAAATGGAAGAAAGAATATATTAGGAAGAAAAAAAGGTAGTATGCTTCAATTCATCAAGTTTTGATGAGCCTTGGAGTATGTGTAAAAGAGTTGGGAACTTTTTACCTGAATTTCAAAGCTGTAGCCCATAAATTTTTATATGTTTTATTTTCACTTTATTTTCAAGAAAATCTCCAAATTTACCTTGTATTTCCCCTTTGATTCAAAAGGTCATTTTTACTCACCAGTGGAAGCCTTTTCATTTCTGATATGTTATTAATGTTGGTTTTGTTTCATTGTGCTGAGAGAAGGCTCTTTTCTGTTATTTTGATTCTTTGGGAACTATTGATATGTGTTTTTGTGTGTGTTCCAACGTATGGGAAATTCTTAATGAATGTTCCATAAGCACTGAAAAAGTATATTTTCATCATGATTCAAATATACACATATAGTATATGTACCACATACTTTTGATTACATTGTTTTAGAGCATCTATATTTGCCAATATCTTGTCTGTTTGTGAGAGGTGTCTTAAAATCCTTGTAATCACTGGGTTCCCATCTACCCCTCCTTGCATCACCTGTTATTTCTGCTCTATGAAAGTTGTTGCTTTGTTTTGGGGGCATAACTATCAATCACTTTTTATTTTCCTTCTCCTAGCACCTAATATGTATACAGAAATGTGAGCAAATCATAAGTGTAGTGTTGAATTAATTTTAACAAAGTGAGCACAGTCATGTGCTATGCAATCAATAAAGAGAACATCACCATCAACCAAGAAGTCCCTTGGCCCCTCCTAGTCACTAATAACTCCCTTTAGGCAGCCATATAACGGCTTTAAAAATCAAGTTTAGCTTTTCCTGTTTTTGAACTTTATATAAATAGAACTATGCCATTTTTTTCTCACCAAACATGATTTTTGTAGAATTTGGCCATATTTCCTATGGCATAATTTGTTCACTGTCATTAGAGATACAGAATTCCATTAATTACTGATGTTGAGATAGGCTGCTCAGATCTTCCTTCAAGGAAGACTTGCTGCCCAACTGTAGGGAGTATTGTCAGCAAATGGGCCCCAATGGCCCCAGCAGCAAATGGTTGTCATCTTCTACATGTTCCGTTTCAGCTGCAGAGAATTTCCTCACTTATGCACTATCTGGGACAGTCCACATCCGGTTACTGAACATGACAGATATTACACAGTTCCCACTATTTCAGTCCCATTTGTACAACTCTGATGGGCTATCTTCATGCCCAAGATTTCCTGCCTGTTTCAGACTGAGGCTTTGTTGGTCCTGCATCAAAGTTCCACTTCTCCCACTGTTAAATCAGTACTTCCTTTCCCTTCTTTTCACAGGTATTGATTTATAATAAACATCTTGCACTCCAAGCTCCATCTCAGAATCTTCCTCCAGAGAACTCAACCTGTGATACCATTATAGGAGAATGCTCTACTGTAGAAGAGTGTCTAGGTTGTCTTCAATTATTGGTTATTACAAACAGAGCTAGTAGGAACATTCTAGAACATTTCTTTTGAATATATATCTAGGTGTGGAATTGTTGGAAAATAGAATATTTGTTTGCTTAGGTTTAATAAATATATTTTTATAAAATGCTTGTACCAGTTTACCATTGGTATATGAGAATTCCAGTCGCTCAAGAGCTTCAGCAAATCTTGATAGTTTTAGTCTTTTATATTTCAGCCTTTTTAGTGAATGTATACTGGTATCTCACTGTAGTTTTAATTAACATTTTTTATGATGACTAGTGCAATTCAGCAAAATTTCAAATGTTTATTGGATCTTTGCATATGTTTTTGCTTTGTATAAAGAAGCCTCTCAAATCTTTTGCCAATTTTAATTTTAAGCTGTCTTTTTCTTATTGATTTTAGAGTCTTTTCATTACTCTGGATGCAAATCTCTTTCTGAAAATATATATATTGCAGATTTCTTCTCCTCATCTGTGGTTTACTTTCTCTTTCCCATAATGGAGATTTTGATTAATTTTAATGATGTTCTTAATTTTAATGCAGTCTAATCATCATTTTTTTCCTTTAAGTTAATGGTTTTCGTATTTAATTTAACAAATGTTTTTTACCCAAGGCAAAGATGATGTTGTTGTGTTTTCTACTAACAGTTTTATTATTTAACCTTCCAAATACTGTAACCTAGTCATCAAGATCTATTTTTTCCATATGGAAATCCATTTCAACCCGCACCTCTTATTGAAAATTCCCTTCTTTACCCACTGCTTTGCAGTGCAACCTTTGTCATAATTAAATTGACTATGTCTGTGGCTCTCTATCTTGTCTGACTGGCTTATTTTTCTATCTTTCCACTCTTATTTTACATAAGTTAGTATCTAATTGTGCTAGTGCTCCAGTTTTTGTAAAGATCCCCTTGGCTATTTTTAGGTAGGGATTTTCATTTGCACATGAATTTTGATAGACTTTTCAATTTCACTAAAAGAACTGGTGGTATTTTGATCGGTAATGGATTTCATCCATAGATCTGTCTGAGGGGAATTGATATCATCTCATTAGTAATTCTTTAAATCTTTGAAAACTGTATAGCACTCCCTTAATTTAAGCTCTTAAAATTTTCTCTTAATGGTATTGTAATTTTCATTCAGAAATTAGGAAGTATATTTATTCTCTTGCCATCTGGTGGGTTTTGATTCTCTTACAAATGTGATAGTTTGAAAAAAAGTCATTGGCTATTTTAATACATTGACTTTGTATCTAGTAGCATTGATAAATTCACATATTATTGCTAATAATTATCTTCAGTCGTTTTTTATTTTTCTCATACACACCATTTTATCTGTGAATAACAGTGTTGTTTCTTTCCAGGCCGTATGTGTTTTGGTTCTTTTTTCTTATTGCCCTGATTAGACGTTCAAGTACAACACTGAGTAGAAGCAGTGACAGCAAGCATTCTTGTGTCTTTCTCAATCTCAACAAGAATGACATCGGTCATTCACAATCAGTGTAATTTATTTGCAGTGTAATTTTGCAGTGTAGTTTATTTGCTGATGCTCTTAAGCAGATTAAGAAAGTCTCTTTCTGGGGCCAGCCCAGTGGTGCAGTGGTTAAGTGCTCACGTTCCACTTCGGTGGCGTGGGGTTCAGCAGTTTGGATCCTTGGTGCAGACATGGCACTGCTTGGCAAGGCATGCTGTGGTAGGTGTCCCACATATAAAGCAGAGGAAGATGGGCACAGATGTTAGCTCAGGGCCAGCCTTCCTCAGCAAAAAGAGGAGGATTGGCAGCAGATGTTAGCTTAGGGCTAATCTTCCCCCCTCCAAAAAAAAGTAAGAAAGAAAGTTCCTTTCTATTTTAGTTTGTTGTAAGTTTGTATTATGAATGGGTTTTGAACTTAAGCTGATGTTTTTGCTAACTTTATTGAGATGATTGTATGATTTTTCTCTTTATTATCTGTTAATGTAGTGAATTGCATTTATTGCCCATTATGTTGTATCCTTCATATATATTGTTGAATTTAGCTCCATTTCTGCCTAAGATGTAGAAAGCTAGAAAGAACATTGGTCTGAACTTAACAGTGGCAGGAATCTGAATAACTACAAAATAATAATTTCCTTGAGCCCATCAGAGAATTAAAGGAAATCAATAGCCTGAACGTTAAGGACACTCCAATGAGAGCCAAGACATTAGGACTGGTTCACCGGGAACAATGCATGGCAAGCAGAGCAATCGGCCACCAAACAAGTGGATAAAAATAATTAGACATAATTTTAACAAATTGCTTACAGTCAAGTTAGGGCTAGCTTTAAGTATAGAGGCCTTGAGAGTTCTAAACACAAAACTACTTTGCACTCATTCATAATCTCTTTTCTACAGACATTCACGAAAGACTGAGGAAAGGGTAGGAGACCAGAATGAGCCATACACAGTGGCATGGGCATGGTGGAATAAATAAACCATTACTACATGAGAGGCATGAAACTGTACACCTCTGCCTGGACCCTTCTCTGATGTGGAGAAAAAGTGTAAAGCCACTGAGAGAATGGCAGCAACTCTGCCAAACATAGGACACAGATTCAGAGCCATTCTTCCTGGGAGAAGGAGAAAAATAGCCATTACCCCTGTAGGAGAGTCTATAGTCTTATGCCACTGCCACTAGAGGTCTCCTACCTCCAGGAGAGCAAACTCTCCCATACAAGAGCTGCCACAGATACAAGTTTGGATGCCATGGGGAAGAGAGGGAGAAATGCTGTGAAAGCACTGCCCCTGACATCTGATCTTACAGGTTTACCTAAGACTGAGACTGAACAAGGGAAATAGAGGACACATCTTGTATCACCACAGGCCTAGCAAGCATCAAGCAAAAAGAAACAGAAGTCTAAAACTGGAAGAGGGGAATGAGTGAAGAGATAAACTCCATGTGTGATAAAGGTAAGCAAGGATAGCTGAAATCTCAAAGTGGAACAGGAATGGTGAGAGAAACCTTCCGTCGATATGTCTCCCACACTGAGAGAAGAGTGCAAGGGGAATTTAAAATAAATATGAATCATGCGTTAAAAGATATATTGAAAAAGATGCACAACATCAAGAAACAGACGAGAATATCAATAGAAAGATGGAAAACATAAGCATAACGCAAACGGAATGGTTAAGAATAAAAACCTTTTTTTAAAAAATTTCAACATTTTTCTTCAGTTATAGAATTTATTTTTGATTCTTTTGTACTGATTTTATGTCTCTGCTTAGAATTTCCAGGTTTTTATTATATTTCATTCATCATTAGAATAATTTGCTTTACTTTGTTTAGAGTAGATATGATAGACATTTTAACAAAACAAAACAAAAACCAAAAAGAGCACCTCTGGTCCACCTCCGTGTCATACTTCGTAATTTTCTTCTCTTGAACATGCATTCGATTTTGTTATTGTTGTACTTATTCATATGTTGAGGTATTTTGAATGATATACTGGACATTTTTAATGTTAAGTTGTAAGATTATTGATTCTGATATTTTCCTCTGGTAACTTTTGTTTCTCTGGATTTAGCCAGACGTTTCTTTGGTTGGGCTTGAACTGCAAACTCCAGTTCTTGAATAGCATCTCTGACATCAGTACACTTCTTCCCTTTTCAGCTGATCTATTTTGAAGTTCTTATACGCATGAGTGATTTGGGGTCAGTAAGACCTATGGGTAGCTAGAATTTAGGTATCACTTCTTTAGCTCTTTCCCTTATAGCATTTCCCCATCATTTTCATGATTTTCCAGGCTTTTATTTTCTAAACCAGAAAAGTTATTTTTTTTCTACTTACACCTCTACCACCTTGTGTGCGCCACACTGACTGCATAGGCTAAATGCCACAATGACAGATCTTATTTAATACAGCCCCCTTTAACTGTCTTCAAAGAATGTACTCTTCACTGGCACTGGCATCTGTCTGCTTCTGTCCACTCTTAAGTACTTTCTAGGTAGTTGCTTTTGTATTTCTTCCATGTATAATAGTTGTTTTCTGCAGGGAACTTATCCAATAGACTCTTTGTCTGCCATTCCCAGAACAGGAAATTCTTATTGTTTATTTAATGCCTAAAAAATCTGTGATGGGCTTGTCTTTTCATTCCTGATATTTCTAATCTATAGTTTCTTTCTTCTTTATATCCTTACATTTATTTGACTTTGTATTCAGGTTTTTCCTTCATAATTTTAAATATGTCCTTCCATTATTTTCTGTAAAGTTGTATTTTTTTCTAATGGTTACATTTAAACTAACAACTTTGCAAAATACCCTTGACCCTGTCTTTCATTGTTTTTATTTACTATTTCTTCACTGTTATTAATGTTGAAATTATCTAGTAATCTTTTCTTCACCAAACTTTTCACTTTCTCTATAATTTAATTTGAAATATTATAATTTTATTCTCAATTTCTATGAGCAATCAGCAATTATATAACACCTTTTGCTTGAAGTTCAAAAATACATTGTATTCCAATTGATGGGCAAAAAGTGAAAGATGGATTAAGGCAAAAATAGCACAATTTACGGCATGGCAGAAATGAAGCTTACAATGTCTTGGAAGAAGTTGTACTTAGAATTATTGCAATACATGTGAATAGAAAGGTGTCTTAAGACCAATGTTATAAACGGCATTGTGTTCCATATTTTAAAATTAAATGATGTGTTTTAGAATCTTGGGTGGTTCTAATGGAGATTAAACTGGAAAATCTTGGTGGTTTTCTAAAAACAAAAATTTATAGATAGTACTTAAGTGGTTGTTTTCATTCAAACTTCTCCATGTCCTGGTTTCTCTATTTTTAAAAGATCTCTCTCTAAAATTGGATTCCCCAGAAGCAGATTCTTAGATGAGGATTCACTTGTATGTAACGAATTAAAGAAACACTTCTAATTAAAACCAGGAAGGACGTAGAGGAAGGAGAAGAGGGAATGGGAACAAGCCAACCAACAGTGCAATTTTAGACAATGTCCCAGCTTCAGCCATAAATTACACCAGAGATTTTTTTCTGGCTCTGGGAACAGGAGTTGGGCTGACACTTGCATTCATCATTTATTGACTAAGGGATGACTGTGAGTTGCCTCTGTTCTCTGTGCTTGTATAAGCAAATCAGCTGCAGTACCCAGAGTGCAGTATCCCAAAGAACAGTTTACAGCTGAAGGCTTGTGTATAAAGTCAAACGTGCCATAAAGCTGGGCAACTGTCACATACAAAGGACAGAAGAGATCTGAGGGGACTAGAGCTGAGCACAAATAGTTGCCATTACATTAATCTTAACCATCCAATTCCCTCTACACTCACACTTAATCCATACCCACACCTAATCTTAGATATCTTAGAGTTTCTCTTTATGAATAATAGAGAATGCAAATGTTGATGAAAGTCTATTTTACCAATATTTTTATTTCTTTCATCATATAAATGGAGACTACTGGCCTTAAAAGGCTTGAAAATGTTTAATTATATCATTACGATGGATATAAATAATTTATTGTTTCAAGTTAAACTTTTAACATTGTTAAACTGGGTTTATTGTTTAATAATGTAACCAGAAAATGGTTTTATTTCAAGAAAATTGATTTTATTATAAATAAAAGCAAATATAAATGTCTTAAGGATTTTAAAAAATTTTAAAGTTTCTAAAGTTGACCAACTAGTTAGTATCAGAATTAACTAGTTAGTGACAGGCTTATATAGATTCAGTAAATAAGTCTTTTCACACTTCTGCTGTAATCTTCCTTAATTTCAAATATCTATTGCTTAAATTATCATCATGTGAAATCTAATCACTGAATGCTTTTGTCTGGTAGTAGGGACATAGAGGAGCAAAGAAGAAGGTACTTGTTTTAAAGATAGGAATAAGTTCATCAATACTGTATTTTAATTATAATAGGTCCTCTTATTAGTGTATCTGTGAATTACTGTATACTATCTATGCTGTTCCAGTCTCCTTTGATTTTCTTGAAATAAAAGCAGCAAGATTTAATGGTTGCATTATTAGACTTATTTAACCTACATGAACTAGTATATGATGGCTCAATAGAAAATAAGAGAACTTTCCTATAAAGATAGCAATCACTGAAAATTTAGCTGAATTTCACTAAACTGTGAAAACTTTTAATTTTAAAAGTAGGCCAAGAATGTCTCAAGATTAGATTTTAATAAAGGATTGCAAATACCACCTTCCTCTAAATTTTGATGCAGCTAGCAAAACTGTAAGAATCTGGAAATGAAAAATATTTCTCAGTAAAGCTATCTGATTATTTGCAAACACGTAAGTAAAAGAAGTCTTGTCCTGAGTTCATATAAAAATCTTGGAAGGTATTTTATTTTACTTGCATCTGTCCAGATATTTCTGGTCGTCATTACATATTTCTTCCCATGCATGGTTCAAAGGAAGGAATATATTCATAACTTTTTAAAATATACTTGAGGAGAGTGACATCAGCAACATGGCAGACTGAATGGTTTTCTTTGTCTCTCCCCCTGTGAACGACAGCTAAATGGACATTCATTGACCAACAGAGGTTACCTACATGGCACCTCAGGATGCCTGAGAGACCCATGCCACTGTGCATTGGAAAGTGGATGGACTACCAGGGGAGGAGGTGGAGATAAGTGAGAACTCTCTGGCCCCCAGACAGCCCAGTACCCACTAGTGACTCTCTCCCAGCTGAAGTATTCATAGCACTGCTGCAGCCCCAAGGGTGGGTGTGCACATCAGCATGACTGTAGAAATAGGTGACTACAGCCCTAAGCACCCTGTGATTGCTCTTTGGACCAGTGGGAAAGTCCACAGTCCCATTGCAGCCCCAGGAAGTGACTTTGGCTCAGACTCAGTAGGGAGGCCTCGCCTACCAAGGACAAAGGCTGGTGCAACCTAGGAGCAGACGTGGTGCAGCTGGGTGAGCAAACAGCCAGCTGCCTTAAAATCCCACAGCTCTACTGCGGCCCCAAGGGGGTAAGTGAGATCCAGAAGGACCAGACATCAGTGGAGCTGCAAGTCTGCACGAACAAGCTCCTGGCTGCTTTGAAAGCCCATAACACTGCTGCAGTCTCTAAGTGGGGAGCACATCTAGGCAGGTCTGTGAGAGCAGATAGCAGCAACCTGAAACCCCCATGTGATTGTACCCACAGTCGACAGGAGACCCCACAGAGCCACTGCAACCCCAAGGAGTGGCCCAGACTCTGTCAGGAATAGCTGACGGGGATTCTGGTGGGCAAAGATTACACAGCTCCTGCCTCATCCCCCAGTGGCAGCAAGTAGAAGCAGTAACCAAACTTTATCTCTATGAGGAGGAACAAATCCATACCATCAAGCAGCACAAAAAAAATATACTAAATCTCCAGAACAGAAGGAAAATGACTAGTACACAGAAAACAATCCCAAAGACACAGAAATCTAATGACAAAGAATCAAAAATAGCTATCATTAAAAAACTCAAAGAGTTAAAAGAGGATACTGATGACAACTCAATAAGTTCAGGAGCTACATCACAAATGATCTTAAAACTATAAAGAAGAACCAATCCAAAATGTTGGAATGAAAAACACAATGGATGAGATTAAGAAAAATCTGGACTCCCTAAACAGTAGGGCTGATAATATGGAGGACAGAATTAGCAGTCTGGAGGACAGGAATATAGAAATGCTTCAGATGGAGGAGGTGAAAGAACTAAGACTAAAAAGAAATGAAGAAACTCTTCAAGAAATATCCAACTCAAGTAGGAAATGCAACATAAGGATTATAGGTATCCAAGAGGGAGAAGAGAAGGGGAATGGAGCAGAAAGCTTGTTCAAAGAAATAATAGCTGAGAACATCCCAAACCTGGAGAGGGAGCTGGAAATCCATATGACAGAAGCCAATAGATCTCCAAACTGTATCAATGTAAAAAGACTAACTCCAAGGCATAGAGTAGTAAAGCTGGAAAAAGTCAATGACAAAGAAAAAATATTAAGGGCAGCAAGGCAGAAGAAAATAACCTACAATGGAACCCTTATCAGGCTGTCAGCAGATTTCTCAGCAGAAACCTTACAGGCTAGGAGAGAGTGGAATGATATATTCAAAATTCTGAACGACAAAAACTTGCAGCCAAGAATACTCCATCCAGCAAAAATATCCTTCAAATATGATGGAGAAATAAAAACTTTCCCAGATAAACAAAAGCTAAGAGAGTTCATCACCACAAGACCCTCCCTACAAGAAATCCTCAGGAAGGTCCTCATACCTGAAAAAAAAAGAGGAAAGGGTTTAAAAAATCCTGAGGAAGGAAATAAGTAGATAGACAGAAATCAGAAAATTACAGCTTTCCAACAGAACAAGTTAGCAAATGCTTAATATTAAAGATAAAGGGAAGGAAAACACCAAGAATAAATATAATCTTGTCATTTTAAGCATAAACTCACAACACAAGATGAAATAAGATGTGATGACAACAACTCAGTAGGGAAAGAGGAAAGGGATGGAACCAGCTTACTCTAAGGAAGTAAGAGGCTATCAGAAAATGGACTATGTCATCTATGAGATGTATTGTATAAACCATATGGTAACCACTAAACAAATAATTAGACTAGAGACACACATTACAAAATAAGGATAAAACTAAGAAAATCAGCATAGATAACTGCTTAACTGAATTGATAGTCTGAAGTACTTGGGACGGGAAACAAAGGAAATGCAGGAGAACTGGAAAACGAGTGATAAAATGGCAGCATTAGGCCCCCACATTTCAATAATCACTTTAAATGTAAATGGATTGAATTCTCCAGTCAAAAGACACAGAGTGGAAGGATGGATTAAAAAGAAAGACCCAAAAATATGCTGCATCCAGGAAACACACCACAGCCCCAAAGACACAGACTCAAGAGTAAAGGGATGGAAGATGATACTCCAAGCTAATAGTGAACAAAAGAAAGCAGGTATTGCCATACTTACATCAGACGAAGTAGACTTCAAGACAAAACAGGTAAAGAGAGACAAAGGGGGGCAGTATATAATGAGAAAAGGGACATTCCACCAAGAAGACATAACACTTATAAATATATATGTACCCAACACAGGAGCACAAAAGTACATAAAGCAACTATTAGCAAAACAAAAAGGAGATATCAACAACAATACAATAATAGTAGGGTACCTCAACACCCCACTTACACCAATGGATAGATCATCCAGAGAGAAAGTCAACAAGGAAATTATAGAATTAAATGAAAAGCTAGACCAGAGGGACTTAATAGATATACGTAGAACACTCCATCCAAAACAGCAGGTTACACATTCTTCTCAAGTGTGCATGGAACAGTCTCAAGAATAGACTATATGTTGGGAAACAAAGCAAGCCTCAATAAATGTAAGAGGACTGAAATAATATCAAGCATCTTTTCCGACCATAATGCCATGAAACTAGAAACCAATTACAAGAAAAAAGCTGGGAAAGGGGGCAAAGATGTGGAGATTAAACAACATGCTACTGAACGAACAATGGATCATTAAAGAAATCAAAGGAGAAATCAAATATTATCTGGAATTGAAAATGAAAACACGCCATACCAACTCATTTTGGATGCAGCAAAAGAGATCCTAAGAGGGAAATTCATTGCAATACAGGCTAATCTCACCAAACAAGAAAAATCTCAAATAAGCAATCACAAACTACACCTAACAGAATTAGAAAAAGAACAAACAAAGCCCAAAGTCAGTAGAAGGAGGGAAATAAAAATTACAGCAGAAATAAATGAAATTGAAACAAAAAAGACAGTAGAAAGCATCAATGAAACAAAGAGTTGGTTCTTTGAGAAAATAAACAAAATTGGCAAACCCTTAGCCAGGCTCACTAAGAAAAAAGAAAGAAGACTCAAATAAATAAAATTAGAAATGAAAGAGGAGAAATTACAACAGATATCACAGAAATACAAAAGATTATAAGAGAATACTATGAAAAACTATATGCCACAAAACCTAAAAGAAATGGATAAATTCTTAGACTCTTACAACCTCCAAAAACTGAATCAAGAAGAAATAGTGAATCTGAATAGAACAATCACAAGTAAAGAAATTGAAATAGTAATCAAAACCTCCCCCCAAAGAAAGTTCAGGGCCAGATGGCTTCTCTGGAGACTTCTCCCAAGTATTCAAAAAAAAATTTAATACCTATCATTTTCAAAGTATTCCAGAAAATTTAGGAAGATGGATCACTTCCTAACACATTCTATGAGGTCAACATCACCCTGATACCAAAGCCAGATAAGGACACCACAAAGAAGGAAAATCACAGGCCAATATCACTGATGAACATGAATGCAAAAATCCTCAATAAAATATCGGCAAGCAGAATACAGCAATACATTAAAAAGATCATCCACCATGTGAATTTACACCAGGGACACAGGGATGGTTCAGCATCCACAAGTCAATCAATGTGATACACCACATTAACAAAATGAAACAAAAACCACATGAGCATCTCAATAGACACAGAGAAAGCTTCCAACAAGATCCAACAGCCATTTATGATAAAAAACACTCAATAAAATGAGTAAATAAGGAACACATCTCAGCATAATAAAGGCCATATATGACAAACCCACAGCCAACATTGTACTCAGTGAGGAAAAACTGAAAGCCATCTTTCTTAGAACAGGAACTATACAAGGGTGCCCACTCTCACCACTCCTATTCAACATAGTACTGGAAGTTTTGGCCAGAGCAATTAGGCAAGAAAAATAAATAAAAGGAATCCAAATAGGCACTGAACAAGTGAACCTCTCATTGTTTGCAGATGACATGATTGTATATAGAAAAGCCAAAAAAATCCATCAGAAAGCTACTAGAAGTAATCAACCATTACAACAAATTTGCAGGGTACAAAATCAACTTATATAAATCAGTTGTATTTCTATACTCTAATAACAAACTAACAGAAAGAGAACTCAAGAACACCATCCAATTCACAACTGCAACAAAAAGAATAAAGTATCTTGGAATAAATTTAACCAAGGAAGTGACAGACTTATACAATGAAAACTACAAGACTTTCCTGAAAGAAATTTATGACAACAGAAAGAGATGGAAAGAGATTCCATGCACATGGCTTGGAAGAATAAACACAGTTAAAATGTCCATACTACCTAAAGCAATCTACAGATTCTATGCAATCCTAATCAGAATCCCAATGACATTCTTCACAGAAATAGAACAAACAATCTTAAAATTCATATGGGGTAACAAAAGACCCCAAATTGCTAAAGCAATCCTGAGACAAAAGAATAAAACTGGACACATTAAATCCCTGACTTCAAAATATACTACAAAGCTATAGTAGTTAAAACAGCATGATACTAGTACAAAAACAGGCACATAGATCAATGGAACAGAACTGAAAGACCAGAAATAAAACCACACATCTATGGACAGCTAATCTTCAACAAAGGAGCTGAGAACATACAATGCAGAAAAGATAGTCTCTTCAACAAATTGTGTTGGGAAAAGTGGACAGCCACATGTAAAAGAATGAAAGTAGACCATTCTATAATGCCATTCACAAAAATAAACTCAAAATTGATCAAAGACTTGAAGGTAAGACCTGAAACTATAAGACTTCTGGAAGAAAACATAGCCTGTACACTCTTTGACATCAGTCTTAAAAGGATCTTTTTGGACACCATGTCTTCTCAGACACAGGAAACAATAGAAAGAATAAACAAGTGAGACTTCATCAGACTGAAGAGCTTCTACAAGGCAAGGAAAAACATGATTGAAATGAAAAGAAAACCCACCAACTGGGAAAAAATATTTGCAGATCATATATCCTACAAACGGTTAATCTCCATAATATATAAAGAACTCACACAACTCAACAACAAAAAATCAAACAACCCAATCAAAAAGTGGGCAGGGGCTATGAACAGATATTTCTCCAAAGAAGATATATGGATGGCCAATAGGCAATGAAAAGATAACCAAGACAAAAAATAACAAATGTTGGAGAAGTTGTGAAGAAAAATGTACCCTCATACACTGCTGGTTGGAATGGAAACTGGTGCAGGCACTATGGAAGACAGTACGGAGATTTCTCCAAAAATTAAAAATAGAAATCCCATATGACCCAGTTATCCCTCTACTGGGTATCTACACAAAGAACTTGAAATCAGCAATTCAAAGACACTTATACACCCCTATGTTCACTGCAGCATTATTCACAATAGCCAAGATGTGGAAGCAACTCAAGTGCCCATCAACTGATGACTGGATAAACAAGATATGGTATATGTATATACAAAGGAATACTGCTCAGCCATAAAAAATCACTAAATCATCCCATTCACAACATGGATGGACCTTGAGGGTATCACGTTAAGTGAAATAAGCCAGATAGAGAAAGACAAACTCTGTATGTTCCCACTCATATGTGGAAGATAAACAAACACATGGACAAAGAGAACAGATTAGTAGTTACCAGGGGGAAGGGGAGTGGTGGGTGGGCACAAAGGGTGAAGGGGCACACCTATAAGATGACTGACAAATACTAATGTGCAACTGAAATTTCACAATGTTGTACACTATCTTCACCTCAATTAAAAAAAAGAAAATATATACTTGAAAGGGAATTTTGGATAACTTTGGTGACATTGATATGAGCCAGTGCTGGAGAGAGCAAAAGTTATCCAAGCTCCCCAAATGATGACACTGAAACCAGTACATTGAAACTATTACAAAAAATGTACCCACTGTCTCCTATTCGGCAGTTTTGACTCCTGGGTAGAAGTAAGCCTACGTTAATGTGTGAACACTTCAGTTATGTACCCCAATCATAACCCAATCAGTAGGAAATATAATGATTCTACCATAAACCCCCAAATATTGAACTTCAGTCTCAGTACAATCTCTTTTATTTTATACCAAACTATCCTTTTGCATTTTCAACATCTATCCACTGAATAATAACCAAACTATCCTTTTGCATTTTCAGCATCTATCCACTGAATAATTTCCTTCCCCTGTCCTTTCAGGAAGTTCATCTAATTACACAACTCATTGTCTCATATCTCATTACTATTTTACATGAATGTGAGCTTTAGTTACCAAAAGAAAAAAGAATGCAGAAATTTGAGGAAGAGAGAGTTATGGTAGATATTAGAAGTCCAAGGTGAGAGATCTACTCAAAAATGAAAAATCTATATGTTTGATTTTTAACAAAGGTTGAAGGAAATGGAGAATACAAGGATGGTGGGGAAAGCGCTCTTTTAATTATTCTGGTTATGGGAAGCAGAGAAGGACAGGTTTCACAGGGATTCACACAGATGAGCTGTATTGGAAAGATGCTGTCCATCTCTGGAGTAGAAGAGAAGGCAAAAGCCTTATGTTTATGCAGTACTCCATCTTTTCATCTCCATGGAAACCTTCTACAAATATGTGGCCTAAGAACATCCAACCCATTTAACGATTAATTAAAGACAAAAAGCACTAGTTCATAAAGGAAAATGTACATAAATCTCCACAAAATTTACCAAAATCAATTAATACAGACCAGAAGAATATATCATAGATAAAATGAAAATTGTAGTCAAATATTCTTCTATAAATAGAAGAAGATGATTTTATATATCAATTTGGCTGGGTCATGGTACCCAGATTTGTTGTCAAACACCAGTATGGATGTTGTTGTGAAGGTATTTTTTAGATGAGATTAACATTTAAGTCAGCAAACTTTGAGTAAAGCAGATTACCCTCCATAATGTGGGTGGGCCTTATCCAACCAGTTGAAGACTTTAAGAGAAAAGATTGTGGTCCCCTGAGGAAGAAGAGATTCTGCTTCCAGACTGTCTTCAAACGCGAGCTGCAATATCAGCTTGTCCCTAGGCATGCAGCCTGCTGCTTACCCTGCAATTTTGGGACTTTCCAGCATCTACAATCACATGAGCCAATTCCCCAAAATAAATCTCTCTTTCTCACTCTCTCTCTCTATATATACATACACACATAGACTCATATATATATACATGTGAGAGAAGAGAGAGAGAATCAAAGAGAATAGGAAGGAAAAAAACACATACAAAGCTGTATTGTATAATAAACTTCTTTTAAGTTTAATTAAATTTATTCTGTATTTGAGTTGGACTTTTATTTTTGTCTCCAATTTCAGTGAATTGAAAAATGCTCTAGGCGCACAAACAAAATAGTTTAAATAAAGCTGATTTCATTTAGTCAACCAATTACTTGTTGAAAAGAAAATGTTCCACTTTTTAGAATATTGTGTCATGTAAATGTGATGGATTTGTGCTATGAGTGATTATAAGATCACTGGATGATCCCAAAATATGCTTTGGCAACGTAAGCTATTTCCACAATGCCTAATTTCTAATATGATAAACACTCTACCTGAAAAAGCAGGCATTATTTCAACAACAGAGGGCTTTTCAGTGTAGATATTAAACTTGCGAAAGGAAAGTGAAGAATTAGATAATATCTTAGACCTCTAGTCTGCAAACATTTTTTTGTGTGTGAAATGTACACACTTGGTTAGCGTAATTTTCATCCTTGGTTAAAAAAAATCCTTGATTTTATTGCAGTAAATTTTAATTAAAATAATGACTTTTAACTCCATTCAAGGATGGGTAGGATATTTATGGAGAAAGGAGCTTCAGGAAGCCTCAAGGGGAAATGTCAGTGTCTGCTCAAGAAGAATGGAAATGTCATTTTGCATTTTAAAAAACATGATCATGACTTTGCTGTGAAATTCACAGAACCTTTTATGGCAAGGGAAAACTACTTGATTAAGTGGCAGCAGACATAGATGTATATCAAGTCATAACTACAGTGCCTCCCAGAGAAATGTTCATTGACATCCAGGGAAGACAAGCCCTTTAATATCGCAGTGCTGTTTGCACTTATATTTGAGTGGAAATGCACCACAAGGACCACAACATTAAACTCTGTCAATTCTCGAATTTCAATTGTCTGCATGAGTAAGCTTCATTTCCTAATAATAGCCAGAAAGCCTGTTTTCAGTTGTAAACACTTTTCCTTTTGATGGCAAAAATACTATTTATTTCCTTAAGAAGTGTGAGCACGCCTTGTAAATGCCACGTCTCCCACTTATGTTAAAAGACTCTAGATTTATGGTCCATAAGCTGAGGGGTTTGATGGAACTATGAGCCTAGAAGAGTGCCTTTCACATCACATGCACTGAATACCTATCTGTTGCATTTATTAATGAATACGTAGAAAAAAATTTGGAAATAAAAGAATTTTTATTTATTTATGTATTATATATTTTTTGCACTACTTCCTTGTCACCATTCCCTTGAATGCAAAATACATCTCTGCTTGTTATCTTCCGGTGGACATCACGTGAGTTTTTCTTCAGGGAATACTGTTGCAGGATGTCCTACGGAAAATTGTACTTACGGCAGTATGTCTTTGCAGAATCTTACTTTAAAAATGTAGTTTGAGGCAAGAATAGTAAGGAAGAGTTACCATTCCAGTTGCCTGGAATAGCAAACTTCACCCCTTGGGGTAGCTGGTCCACCATAGAAAGATCTAGTAATGTGACATGTATGATTGGTACATTAAGATAACATTGAAATAAAGAGAAAGGAGCCTTTGGTGCTAACTGAAAATAAAGAATTGAATGTACTCTCTCATATTTGAAAATAGCTTTATATCCTTGTAGAGAAAATATTTTATACTTAAGAAGTGTCATGTTCTTTTCCTTTATGCCTATTAGGATTCAGTTCTACCATCAAAACTGGAATAGAGTCCAGGGCTAGTTTAGGGCTTCGTGGTGCCAGGGATCTAGATTTCTTGTTCTTTTTCTTCTTCTTTTGAGGAAGATTAGTCCTGTGCTAACAACTGCCACCAATCCTCCTCTTCTTCCTGGGGAAGACTGGCCCTGAACTAACATCCATGCCCACCTTCCTCCACTTTATATGTGAGACACCTGTCACAGCATGGCTTGATGAACAGTGCATAGGTCCATGCCCTGGATCCAAACTGGCGAACCCCATGCTCCTGCCATGGAGTGCACAAACTTAACTATAACACCACCGGGCTGGCCTCTAGATTCCTTCTATTTTTTAGCAGGGCTGTGTATGGCTT
Organism: Equus caballus; assembly: GCF_041296265.1. NCBI lineage: Eukaryota > Metazoa > Chordata > Mammalia > Perissodactyla > Equidae > Equus > Equus caballus. The sequence goes on from NC_091704.1 coordinate 48,281,478, forward strand.
CTACTCAAAGGTCGCTCAGTGGTCCAAGACAGCCACTCCAGCTCCAACCGTAGTTCACATTTCAGCTAGTAGGAAGGAGCAACAGTACTCACAAAGGAGACAATGAACATATGCCAGCCATCTCAACGAAGGACCTAGACAGTTGCCATCCAATACTTCAGTGTACATTTGGTCATGGAAAACTTCATCATGGAGACACACGTACCTTCAAAGAAGGCTGGAAAATGCATTCTCTATCACGGCTGCCCACATGCTCTGCTAACACGTATGTAAGTTCAGAAGAAGAAAGGGAATGTGGATTTCTTTGTAATAAATTGCTTTTCTGTTGATTTTTTTTCTGGAGACATTGGTAAAGGTTTGTGAATATCATTTTAAAGATTATTTGTATATCAGTTCCTCTCACCCAATCATGAGCTTCTCCAGGATTAAGACTTGTTTTAAATATCACTTTTCCCTCAGTGCATAGTGAGGTGCATTCATTTTAACACATGCTCAGAAAATCATTGAATTTAATTGACTTCTGTTAATTTTTTAATAAAAGTTTTATATGCACATGATGAAAATATTCCAAAAAATTCTAAGATTATAAATGGAAAGTGAAACATTACTTTTTAACTCTATTTTTATTTGCTTTGGTTTTTTACCACCAAGCTCCAAATAATATGTATATTTATGAGAGGTGAGGAATTTGTTCTTCTAACACTAACGCTGACCTGGCCTTTGCAACCAAGTACTCTAAATTAGACTCATCTTTGATCTTTCTATTAATACTACTGCTGATCAGGTTTGTCTAGAAAGCAGACTCCGAGATGGAGACTAATGCACAGGAAGTTTATTAGAGGGTACTCTGACAGTCATGGCCTGTGGGGGGAGGGAAGAAAGAAAGAATGGGCAGAGGCAAATGTTAGGCTGCCATGAAGGTGCGACAGAAGCTCCTGCAGGCACCACGGAGAGCTCGATGGCCTTGCCTTGTCCCTTGTTGGGGTGTTGAGGCCAGGGATTTATATGCCCACACTAAACAGTCACTGCATGCCAGTTGCTCCCAAAAAGGGGTGTCACCTTAGGTAGGGTGACTCTTTTTCAGCAAAGGGCAATACTTGGAGTTGGCAGCAGCTGAAGACTACCAGCTGGCTACAGTCCCAGCGGCGAGCGGAGTAAGTTCTCCAGTGTCGAGGCAGAATCTGAGCAGTACACCACAATTTCTACTATAGAATTTTCACAAAGGAATAAAACCTCTTTTTTGTTCCCTGATCTTTTGATTGCATTTCTTGACTTTTAATAAATGGCTTAAACATAAGATTATATTTTCTCTCAGATAAACAAAGACAGGGGGGTCAGCCCCATGGTGTAGTGGTTAAGTTCCATGCGCTCTGCTTTGGCAGCCTAGGTTCACAGGTTCGGATCCCGAGTGTGGATCTACACCACTCGTCAGCCACGCTGCGGCTGTAACCACATACAAAAAAGAGGAAGATTGACAACAGATGTTAGCTCAGGGCAAATCTTCCTCAACAAGAAAAAAATAAACAAACGAAAACAAAGACAGAAGCAGGAAGTCCTGGGATAGTGACTCTATAATAATCAGGAATACAGGCACTTTCTATCCTTTACGTCTTTCTTCCATAGCATTTGTTTCCATGTCCCAGATTAATTTACATCCAAGATGGATGTTGGAACTCCATTCTATTCCATTCCAGGCAGTGGAAAGAAAGGGCCAAGAAGTGTGTCCCAACTGATTATTTATCTAACAAATTCTTCCAAATATTTTTGAGAAACAACAGAGTCATATGGCACATTTTGCATCAAGGAAGACCAGAGAATGTCAATTTAAAGCTGAGTATATTGCAACACTGAAACAACTTTGGGTCTGTTACTACAGAAGAAGGGAACACTGAATATGGAAAACTAGTAGGCTCTGAATATATATATGTGTGTGTGTGTGTTTGTGTATATATTTAGATGTATATCTACATACGCGTATACTTATATGTTTATATATAATGTTCTTAACTCTGACAAACAATAATCAATTATTTGTTCTAATTGATTTTAAATATTGCTCTTAATTATGTAATAATTGAAAAACTTTGAAATGTTATATTGAATATAGTCTTACAACATTGATGAAAATAGTTTAGAAGTATGGTATTCTATTTACCTCATTTAAATATAAATATTTGAAACTTCTATATTTAGAAAGAAAATGCTTCTTTTTAAGCTCTACTACCCAGCTAACTCAAATTGCAGGAGAATTATTTTAAAAACATAATAATAAAATAACAATGCCTTCATGTATAGTAAGTTTTCAAATGCGAATGTACAAAATGTTGGAAACTATTAAATACGAAGAATGGCTATAACTTGGTGAGCTAGAGAAGGAATGGCCAAAGCATCCTTGCCTAAAATTACTTGATGACAAAATATAGACGTTACCACAGATAAAAACCAACAAAAAAGGATATTACCAAAGAAAAGAAAAGTTATCAAAAACAATTTTGAGAGGGGCTGACCCCGTGGCCGAGTGGTTAAGTTTGCGTGCTTGGCTGCAGGCGGCCCAGTGTTTCGTTGGTTCGAATCCTGGGCGCGGACATGGCACTGCTCATCAGGCCACGCTGAGGCAGCGTCCCACATGCCACAACTAGAAGGACCCACAACGAAGAATATACAACTATGTACCAGGGGGCTTTGGGGAAAAAAGGAAAAAAATAAAATCTTTAAAAAAAAAAAACCAATTTTGAGAATATGTATTTCTTTACTCAACAAAACTGCATTGCTGGTTCAATAAATGTAAGGTAGGCCATTATTTAAGTAGGAGTGTCCACAAGCAGAAGTTGGAAGTTCAACCGTATTTAGAGAATATGAAACAGAGAAAAAGGAAACCACTGTCGAAAAGAATAGGGCATTGGCAGGATTCTTCTTAATTAAAACACAATGTGATAAAATATTATGCACTATTTGTCAATTATTGGAGTAGTTAATATTAGTCCTAAACCCCAAATCTCCTCATTGTCACAGTATTACGAATTTTTATGAGTTAAAAAGCGAAATTCCAAAGTAAGAAATGTAAAATAGGAAAATATTCCGAGGAAAGAGATGAGTTGAATGAAGTAGAGAACAATAAAAAACTAGGAATTTAACTATCGAAGAAGGAATGATTTAATAAATCTTCAAATATACGAAGGGCTTTGTAAAAGTCTGGTAATCAATATTTTCTTATATTGAAGACAGAACAAGGGAAACTAAGCTTAATGTTGAGCATGGCAGATTTGAGTCGGCGAGCAGTGAAATATTTTCTGACAGTGAGAAAGGTGCCGTGAATCTCTTTCGAAGGTCTTTTAAACAAGAATGAGTTCTTACTTTTCTCTTATTCTTTATGCCTTGCCCGACTCATGATGGAAAAACTGGGTGATATGATCCATTTTTACACTTATGATCTCGTTATATAAAACGTAGATTCTGTATGAAATATCCTCACTAAAACTCCTAGCCAAAAGTTAAAATAATCTTTTTATAGAAGAAAGTTGACATTAAAATGACTTGGAATGATATTATAATTCTGTTTGGTATGATCTGATTCTCAGCATGTCATTTTTTAATTTGGGCCTTTAACAGAGCTAGGAAAAGACTGAAGCCAAGCATGAAAACTGAAAGACAAAATTCTGTAATATATTTTGCCAAAGTAATTGAATATTTTTAAATTCCCCTTTTTTAAAGGCAAATGCCAGATAAAAAAATTTACTGATACATAGATCACAAAAGGTAAATGTTTGTGACATAAAATAACAACCTGTATCTTTTTCAGGTTTGTTCAAGATTCATGGTTTCCTCTAAGTAACTCAGAGACAGTCTCATGAGCTATTCTCACTTAGGAAGAAAACAAAACTTATTTTTCCAAAGATCTTTCATGTGCAGCCACCCATCAGGGAGGAGATCCTTTACAAGGCTCTATGATGTCTACTCCCACACAGGCTGCCAACCTTGATTAAACTTTCTAAAAACAGGATATCCCTGAGCAGCCTTCTGTAGCCACAAGTTTCAATAGTGAAAATGACAGGATGAAGTTTACTATTATTCATCTAACTTGGATTTTAAAATGGCTCTTCTTTTTTTACAAAGTTTCATTTAATAGAAAGAGAAATTCTCTTTCGGTCTGAGGTCATTGTGGGCAGAATAGGCTGGATGTGTATAAAGGACAAGAAAAGATTTATTTTTAAGGCTAGAGATTTAAATTAATTTGCTTTAAACTGATAATGAATTAGAAGAACTTTCTGAAGCTAGCAGGCTGTAAATTGAATCTTTGAAATATCTTTATATATCGTAATTGCATGAAGTATATTTTTTCAGATTGTCTGAAAAAAAATCATTTTGTTTATCATCCACAGGCTAGGACTTTTTTTTCTTCTGCTTAGGAAAATTCTCATAAGCTTCCCATTCTGACTTAAAGAGCTTTCATGAGATTTAGGCTTTGGGCATGATCGAAGATGCAAGAGACTGGATTTTCGCCGTCCTTGATAATTACTTCTCGAAAGCAATGACTAATTCTATCAGCTTTCGGCAAAGGGTATAAATCTTGATGTTATCAAATATTTTGCCTGCTGAAACAACTGCAGAAAGAAAAGCAAAGAATCTACTTTTAGTCTATTTATATTACTTAATTGCCCTCATGCATTTTCTCGAATTTGTGTCAGTAAACATAAGCGAAGGGAACAAAGTTCACTTAATTTTAAACCCTTACAATAATGCTGTAGTCTTCAGGATTCAAATAACTCTTGGATCTAAAAGGACATATGAAGGAAGTCCTGTTAAAAATTGCTAGAAGGGAAGCAAGTGCAAAATAATGTCAACGTTGAAAGCATGAGAGAGAAAACAAGAAAACAAAACACTAAGGTTCATGGAAACGTGTCAAGGCTCACATTGGTTTACTTAGGTATGGAAAACATCTTCATTTGACTAAGAGGAATATTGAAATAGTATGCCTCACTCTTGCCCATAGTTGACACGCAGGGAACGTTTAATTCTCATTTATTCTCTGAAATATTCCTAAAACTAGTAGCTTGAGAAAACCGTGATCAAATCAGGCAAATCATTTTCACATTCATTAAGCAATGTATTCAACCCAAATTCAGTTTTGAATGACTAGCTGTGTTATAGGAAATGGGGTAAAGCAGTGAATAAAACAAAAACCCTACTTTCCTAGATTTTACAGTCAAGATCATTTTGAGATGGAGAATCTTAGAGAATGATGGAGATGACAAAATGCATAATGATCTAGCAAGAAAAGCTCGTTTGAAATCTATCATGGGTTGGACCTGTTTACATCGATGTGAAGGGCATTATACCTAAACTCTTTACCTTAGTGCTTTGCAAAACTTCCAAATTCTGGCATGCTTAAAAAATGATAATATTCATATGGTAAACTGGAAGCGATCTGAAAAATTCTGTGTTGGGCTTGATAAAGAAACAAACAAAGAAACAAAAAAAGTATGTACACTCTTTCTTTACACTATATAATTATAAAAGAAATGATTAAATTCCATAAATACTGAAAGATTACATTTGCAAAAAATGTCAAATAATTTTTTTTAATAAGAAAATTTAACTTCCATTTGTGAACACTAATTTTGTTACATCAGGTTTTTTGTTTTGTTTGCTTAGTGTTAAAATACAATTACAGAAAATTTCAGGTTAGTGACCACATTGAAGTGCTTGGAGGATGGCACTTCCGGAGAGAGTATGGGAGTTGTGTACACTTTCACTGTCCAACTCTCCATTTCTTGCCCCATGTATCTCTTGCATTTGGTGCTCCTGAGCTGTATTCTTTATAAAAACATGTGAATGTGCTACTTACCGTGATTAAGAATGAAACAATTCTCTGGCAAATCCCACTGAGTGATGCAACCTCCATCTACTCCAAGGAGAAACATTTTGGAAGAGTCCTTCCAAGTTGCTTCCACCCCAGGTTTATAGCCCAAATCCAAAGCAGCTTCTTGGCTTGCAATTCTGTAAAACAGTTATGAAATTTTAGCATTCTGGCAGTGCTTTCAGTAAACAAAAGTAGTTGTGATTTTTGGAGTGATAAAAAGTACTTTTATTGACCAACACTTTTTCATGATTGTCTTTTCATTTCTTATAGCCACCGTCAATGACAAGAATTTTTCACATAAGTCATCTGTAGCAAGAGACTGAGGACTTTTTCTGTGTCTGATGGAAACCCCATTCTAAGCATTCATGAAAATTTAGATAGAATTGTCTTTTCATATTATAAGATTGTGACTATTTACATCTACCACCTTCTATTTTTATTGGTTAATAAATGCATTATTGAGTTTTCCTAGTTGAAGTTTCCTGATGATGTGAATGTACTATTGAACTTTTTTAGTTGAAATTTCCCGATCATGTGAATGTTGAATCCATTTAAGTTTTGCATGCCAAATATTTTTAAATGATGATAAAGATTTTCATCGAGACCACACAAATGTTGCCCTAGTAGTCATAACAATTCTTTGCTAGCATACGAGTCACAATATTGTCTAAATATGATTCACGGATGAGTGTTTTAATAAGGTTTTTATCAAAGTCTAAGGTACATGTAGAAAATCATCTCCTCATAAACAAATCAAAAGTGTACAGCTTGATGAATTATCCCATACTAAATCTACCTGAGAAATGCCCATCTAGCACAAGGAAGAGAACATTTCTAGCACCTGGCTGTCCCCTTCATGCTCTTTTTCATCACTACTCCCACTGCACAATCCAAAGGTATCAACAACCTTGAATTTTAATATTATATTTTGTGTTGACTTTTGTGGAATTTTATATTAATGGAATCATATGGTGCATATTCTATTGTATATGCTTTTTTCTTTTCTTTCACCCAACGGGACATTTGGGAGATTGCTCCGTGTTGTTTTATGTGGTAATACTTTGATCATTTTCTGTTACAGAGTATTCCACTGTATAAATATGTTACAAGTAATGTATCCATTTTGCTGTTAACATGTATGTAGGGTGTTTCTAGTTTTTTCTCTTATGAATAATGTTTCTATAAACAATGTGGTATATGTATTTTGTTTCACAGAGATACGAATTTCTGCATACCTACGTGAAATTTTTGTTCCTAGGATATGCATTTTTTTAGCATTAGAAGATGATGCCAGTTTTCCGAAGTGGCTATACAAATTTTCACTCCTAACACTGGTTGTGAATTCTTATTGCTCTACATCTTTGCTGACATTTGGTACTTTCAGAATTTAACCACTGCAGTATGTGAATACTGTTATCTTTATACCACTTAATAAAATTAAGTCTATGGTTTAATTTTATGCATAGACAGCTTCTCAGGGAACAAAACAGCATATTACTTGAACGTCGAGTCCCGTTGCTAAAATAGTCTAAGGCAGCCTCTCTGTGATACCTCACGTGCTTCAAAGTGTTCACTTGCTTGCTGAATAGTTTAGGATTTTATTTTAAATTGGTTTGTTTTGATATGTCTTTGTGGGAAAAATAATCTTTTTTCTACTATTTTTTTCAAGGGTTTTTAACTAGTGTTATTATTTTAAATATTCACATAAAAAGGAACTTCACTAATGATTACAAAGAAAATTGACTGAAGTAGTAAGACTACCTGGGATGATTAAATGTGTTACTCAGGGGAGATGTTCATTATTATCAATGTTACAGAGATTTCTTTGGAGGTGGATGCTAAAAATAAAGTTTAAAGGCCAAAATGATAATTTTTAAATACAAGTGTTTCTGAAAAAGCACTACATATGGTGTTCAATTATAATTACAAAGGCAAATTTTTGAATGAGTGTAAAATCGAATCTAAATCTCCCAAAAAATTTGTCATGCATTGTGGAACACTATGGCACACTGTTTGGAAAGCTATGCTTCCAAAAAGGAGAGAGAGAGAGAGAGAGGGAGAGAAAAAGAAAAAGAAAGAAAGAAGAAAAGAAGGAAGGAGGGAGGGACGGAGGGAAAGAAAGAAGAAAGAAAAGAGGAAAGGAAGGAAGGAAGAAAGAAAGACAGATTCATTAAGAGGTAAATAAGGCATCTGAACTTTCCCTGTTCATTCCTTACTTAGAACAAGGTAGAAAAAACCTGCTACAGAAGTTAGGAGTGTTTATAATGATGCCTTCTAATTAGTAATATAATGAGAGTCAAAAAGTAAAGGCATTTCATTTTCCCTCTCTCTTTTCAAAGAACAAACTTACAATTGAGGTCTAAATTAGCCTTGAACTGTCTTCTCTCTATGGATCAGAACACTTCATTCTCTTCTTGAATTTCCTTCTCTATGTAGCAGCCCCTCTAATCAAAGGTGGAAAAACGAGTCTCTTCTATTGTGCTATGAAAATGTGCAAGCAAAACAGAAGTCCTTCTATTAGTGCCAGTGCTAGAACGTTTACATTGTAATGGATTGGGGAGGGTGGAGAAGGCTTGTATACTGGCTCAGTGGAGCTCCAGGAAAGGAGCAGGCTGACTTACGTTTGAGACAAGCTGGTGGAGGTCATGAGTGTGGTCTACAACTTATGGTCTGTATTTATATGGGGAAGCACCAAGTTACCACAAAGAGTGAAAATAATCAGTGGATATGCTTCTGGATTCTGCACTTCCCCTTCTGAAGGAAATTATTTTCTATAGCTCCTGCCCATCCCAGATACTTGGGAATCAGTATGTCAGGAAATCATTGATCTTTGACTTAGTATAGTCACAGTCACAAGTGTTACCTGAGAGAAGGACTAAACTTGTTTGTATGGCCCTACTGGATAGAGCAACATTTAATGGGTGGAGATAACAGATTTCAGCTCAATGTAAGGAGGAACACTCCAATAATTTGCATAGTCCAAGATTGAAAAAACTACCTTAGGAGGTAGTAAATTCCCCATCAATGGAGGAATTCAACTTAAAACTGGGTGGCCATTGGGTGATGATATGGTAGAAGGAATTCTAGAGCCTTGCTTCTCAAAGTGTGGTACCAGAACCAGATGCGTCAGTATTACCTGGAAGCTTGTTAGAAATGCAGACTCTTAAGCCCCACCTAAGACCTACTGAATCAGAATTTGCATTTTGGCAAGATCCCCTAAGTGATCTGTATGCACAGTAGAGTTTGAGAAGCACTGTCATGTAGAATTCCTTCTTTTTTTTTTTTTTACCTTTTAATACTCTTCACCCATTTCTTCCACCCACCACCCACACCTCTGGCAACCACCAATCTGTTCTCTGTACCTATGAGATTGGATTCTTTGTCTGTTTGTTTTAGATTTCACATGTAAGAGAGATTATATGGTATTTGTCTGTCTCTGTCTCACCTATTTCACATAGCATAATGCCCTCAAAGTCCATCCATGCTGTCGCAAATGGCAAGCTTTCATTCTTTTTCATGGTTGTATAATATTTCATTGTATATATATACACCACAATTGCTTTATCTATTCATCCATCTGATAAACACTTAGGTTGTTTCCATATCTTGGCTGTTGTAAATAGTGCTGCAGTGAACGTGGAGGTGCAGATATCTTTTTAAGTGAGTGTTTTCATTTTCTTCAGATAAATACCCAGAGGTGGAATTGCTGGATCATATGGTGAACATGTTTTAATGTTATAGAATCTTAACTGTAAGTTAAGTAATGAAAGATTAAGATATAAAACCACCGCCAGAATTAAAAATTCAGAAAGCTTTAAAATTCCACTCTGACCATGAACTTTTAATTCTTCTAGTTAATAAACAAAGAATACATTTCTTTGCAGTATTCCTTTATACATAAGCTAGACAGTATACTTCCTGAAATATATAAAATTACCACATTTTTATAGAAGTTAAAATTAACTTATAAACTGTAAACTTTATGCAGCACTTCTTATAGTAAAAAAATTATTTTCTAATTAGTGGCTTTTGTTTTTGTCATTTTTTTGTATGCTATACAAATCTTCTCAGTCTACTCATGATGATGACTTTTATGTAGTACTATTTACACATTACCATAGATTCTTAGGGCAGATCAAATATAATTTGAATTGTAGGTTAGTTCAAATGCTAAAACAGGAGGGACAATAACAGAAATTCCAGAAGCTCTTAATCTGCATAAATCAATCAGACATATTTATTCATTTATCCTGACTTGATTTAAAACCTTTCATTTCCCGACCCCGCTACGTTTCAAATGCTTTTCTTTTTCGCAAATTCAGCATTTTCAAATTTAAGCCAGGATGGCCATCTTCTTTTTGGGGGAACTTGTTTTAATGCCCACTGGCATCCATGCCTTTCACATTATTTCCTTCCCTCTTGTCCCTTCTATCTTCCATTTAACCAAATCTGTTCAAGAAGTCCAAATCACTGTGACATTCAATGTTTATTCTGCTCCTTTGGGCAGCTGCACCACTTACTGTCTGTGCCACAACTTTGACCTATAATGTGAATTACATACTTTGGTAACTATTTTTCAACCAAGCTTGATCTGACCTACTGATTGTACGTCCCTGAGGGTGTCGCTTGTGTAACATTTATTCTTATTATCTCCCAGAAACTAGCAAGAAAGGATGATGTTTTAAAGGCGTTTAAGAACAGCAATACTCCAATATCTTTTGTCACAGTTTCACTGAATGGGAATCCCTGTAAATTAAGCAGTAAGTGCTTATGCCATTCTACATTCACCAATTTCTGTCTTGATTTTTTTTTTTTCTTGGTGTCTCATCTTGGCAATTTAAAACAATGTTCAGATGAGATGATACCAATATTGCCCTCTGAGATGTTCAGAGACTGCTAATAGCTCAGTGTGTGGAGAAAACCTACTTCTGTCTGAGTAGTCTCTGAACAATTGGACCAACTTCCCCCAGGAGACACGGCATCAGAAAAATACTATTTATAATTAGATAGCTGTTTTGCACTGCACACACACATTCAAAATTTATTCAACAAATGTGTGTTGAGTGCTCATTAGGTGCTGGATGCTATTTTAGGGAGTGGAGATTTAACCACAAGCAAAACAAAGTCTTCAGTGTCGTGGCCACCAGAAAGCCTTGATCTAAGTAGTGAGTGTAAAGCGGCAAGAAATGATATCAGCAAATCTCTTCTGCTCAGATCTTGAGGACGTCGTTGGAATGGCAACGAGATTTCTCTCCGGTGTGTCATGGAAAGCCATGATGAGGTTTTGTGTAAAGATTTTAAATGACCTGATACAGGTCTGAAAAATTTTGTCTTGGCTGCTTGTCTGATTCTCAGAGTTGAGTTCTATTGTTGATTTACTTTTGAAAAGTTATATTTAAATAAATATATGCAGATTATACAAGATAAAATGTATATATGTTAATTATATATGTAATTATATCAAATTATACACACATATATTTATATATCAGAATTTTAACAGTGGTTGCATGAGTGATGAGATTGAGAGTTTTAGCCAATCTCCAAGGCTACTCCACATGGGTCTTGGAGAGGTAAGCACAAGCCTACCATACAATAGTGTCTTAATTTGTCACTCTGCCTTCAGGTCGTCTGCATTCTGTACCCACCAAGATGATCTTTCTAAAGCAAAACTTTGTTGAGTTTACTCACTGTTTGAAATCCATCAGTAGCTCTTTATTGCTGTCATGCGAAAACTCAGAAATTTTAGGAAAACCTAAAAGCCATCCTTGCATAGCTCCTTTATTATCTCCTTGACACAATATTCAAATCAACACAATCTCCTTGCTGTCACTAAGATCTAAGCTCTTTCTAGCCCAGGCACTCATCTCTTTGTGGGAATTTCTTTCCTATACCCCTGGACAAAGTACAGGTGTCAACTCCTCTGAGAAGACATCCCTGTTCTTCCAAAGATGCCCTTTCAAGGTGGGCCTATGGCATCCACTGCTGACTTCTAATAAAGCATCTACTATATTGTGTCATAATTGTCTCTTTACCTGTCTTTCTTCCCAGTAGGTTGTAACTTCTGTGGGATTAGAGACTATATCTTTCTGTCTCCAGCAATTTGTTAAGTTCCTGGCACAATATTTGTTAACTGAATGTCTTGTTTTCATTCAATCAATACATGATTTTGTGGGGTTCTTATTTATATGGCACTTTTCATCAGGGGCCAAAAGGCCATCCTTCTAGATCAGGCAAAAAACTAACTTGTTTAATAAGGGATTTGGAGGGCGATCATTTTTAAAACAATAGTAAAGATACATTTGATGTTGCAAAGAATTATGTACACACATATATTTCTGAACAGATCCAGCTTTTACCCTCCTATTACAAATCAACGTGCTTATAATGCCAACTTCATTTTCTTTCTAAAGCAAAAAGTTCTTTTTCTTGATGGAAATGTTTGACTCCCTTTAGTCTACTGCCTAATGTGCAAATTTCTTATGTTTGCATTCAGTCTTCCACATTAGGTTCCTTATCTGTGATAGCAGAGAAAAAAAATTACTCTTGAGAACTTACCATCTGAATTTCTGCTTCCAGAGGGAGAAACAAAATAATTCACTTGGGCGTATACTCTTTGTTAAGAAAAATACCAAGGTGGGCTTTTTTGCTATGAGATAGTAAATCTTCAAGGCATTGTCCAGAAAGCAGAAGTAAGATAAAATGAAGTAAATTGCTTTGCACAACACAGAAAGAAGATATTTTAGCTTATTTAGGCAAGTAGGAAGGATGGGAAGATCTTGGAAGTAGCAAGGGTAGGAGAATCCAAACAAAATACCAAGAAGCTAGTTACTTTCCACATAACAGGGTATGGGAGAGACCAATGCATTCTTCCCATTAGAAATAGAACCTTCTTCATTTTACTTAGGCACCAGGCTGCAGTGGTGATAATACAGTTCCTGGTCTCTCCTGAAGCTTGATGTCGCCAGAAGACTAACAGAGGGTCAATGGGTTTTGACCAGAAGTATTCAGCTTATGGCCCGCCTGTATAAGGAAGACATCACTTGCCCTGGGCTTTCTCCTTCTCCTTTCCCAAGGCTTGGGAAGTGATGGGCACTAAAAGCCACCCCTTGAGCATAATAGGACTACCACATCAGCCCGGTTCTACTCATCTCTGTACTATTACGTGAGATTGAAATAAAGTTCTATTTTACTGGAGCCACTGAATTCTTGATTCATTTGTTTTAGTAGCTTAGTCTATCACTAACAAGGATTACTAACATCTAATTTTAAGACCTTTCTTATGCTTTTCTACAATTTATTCTTCCTGTTACTCCAACTTCAATAAAAGCCTCCCACATTTTCATTCTTATATAAGTGATTGGCATGTGTCCCAAAAAAGGACAATTTGCAAAAGAACAGAACTTGCAGAAATTAAAAAGTAAGTAGAAGCAGAAAATTAAAGTCAGAAGTAAGGATGAGAAACATAAATTCTCTTTGAATCTCTGGAGAAATGCAGAGGAAAAAACGAGTTTCTTTTACATCTGCACTGGTAGTTTTATTTAAAGTCTAAAGACAAGATATCCTAGCGGACTGGAGGACGTGAGCTTCTCACATAAGTGAGTCTTGGGTTAGCTCATCGCGTACTATTTCTCATTAGTGAGCCCTTTGCTCTATTGAAAATAAGTGCAGTTGCCTGGCTTGAGAACAGTTCATGTCTTTAAACAGACTATTTACTTCAAGCATTCCCGCTTCATCATTACATGTCCACTCGTCTCTCCCTGCCATTTGCTACCGTTCCTCTCTTTTAGCAAGTTGTTTTCTGGAAAGTTTGAAGAGAAGCCTTGTTTATAGATGCCAAAAATATCCAGGATATTTTAAACAAACTTAACAGGATCCGTTGTCCCTTGTTTTATGACATCTGTTATTTAGTCTTTGACCTCAGTTATGTAAAACTGAGGTGATATTGCAAGTTCTTAAATATCTGGAGGTTACAACAGGTTTATAAAATTTTCCTCACGTAAATTTAGTAATCTTATCCTTAACTGGTGTTAGAAAATGAAAGACTCAGATTATAGGCATGTCCTTTGACTCTACTACCTGTTAACTACCTATTAGCATGGTATGGGGAAGAGTAGCTAAAACTATAAATTGTGGCTTTCCCATTGTGTAATTCAATTCTACTCCTGAAATTTGTCACCAAACCTACTTGTCAACTATTATAAACTTTGATCAGATAACTGTCTTTATGTATGTCTTGATTTTTTCTTTTTTCAGCAATGTATGTAAAGATAATTTTAGTATAATTGTCTTCTTTGAATTTGCCTTCATCTCAAAAAAATGAGATGAGTGAAACAGTTCATTTATTTATTGACAATTTCTTCTTTAACAAAAATCTTACTGATTCTCTAATAATTTCAAAAACTAGGCAGGATACTTGAGACACTAAGTAAATAAAATCTATGTCCTATGCTCAAAATCTGGAGTTGAAAAGAATTGGTAGACATGTAAACAATTCATTATAATTAAGTGGTATTTAAGTAGTATAAATTTAAGCAGTATGAATTTTAGCATAAAAATGATGAATGTATTCATTTAATTTTCCATTTACTTGCTCAAGCCTATAATGGTCCTATTGGTAGGTAATACTATATCTTGATAACCCCTCTTGCATTTACTCTAGTTCCTTTTGAAATTGGCTTACAGAGCCTAAAAGGGGTGTCAGCCTAGCAACTAAACCAAGCAGAGGGTCAATTAGAGTATGAATTGCCCATTTCTGCCATTGATTCTTGCTGCCATGGCTGTTGAAGTCCTCTCCATGAAGGCTAAAGATACCAGGTTAGTGTCCCAGTGACTTCTCACTGGTTAACATTTTAGCCAATGTTGTAGTGGTTCTTTAGTGAGAACATAGCTCATTCCATTGCAACCTTCTGCCAGGACCATGATTGGTCATCCAAGACTACAGTCCTGGTATACGAATTTCCATTAAAAGGCATCAGTGAGAATGCCAGCTTGCCCCAGGATGTTGCTTCAGAATTTAGCAATGTTCCAACATCTGTATGTCCCAGTAGTCATGTCCTCCTATCTCCTTGGCAATTCTCTTTCATTGGAAGCTGGATTCCTTTTTCATCATCCAAGGGAGGTTGGTTACCCCTGAATCTGTGATCCTACGTTACTCTTCTGATGGAAGCTACCTCTAGAGACTCAAAGGTGATTTTATCTGTCACCTAAAGGGATTATCTTTAAAGACTACTCAGTTTCTGTCTTCCTGAAGCAGATAAGAATTTAAAAGCTTAATTTTAACATCTCATAGGGCATCCCACAACTACTATTAGAATTGTCGTTGCAGATGTACAGGGATCAGTAGTGGCACAAACAGTGGTGATCAATTTTACTCAGCAAGATGGTTTCAGGAAAAACTTCATAAAGAAGTTGATACATGAACTAAGTAATGGAATATAAATATGCATTAGGCATGTTGGACAAGGTGGTGAAGGATATTCCAAAGCAAGATCTATGAGAATAGGCTCAGAGGTGAGACATACAGTGATACTTTTTGGAAATGAAAATAATTTGGTGTAGCTAATTCTTTGAATTTGAGTGGAGATCGGTGTAAGACAGGTCACAGAGGTGGGCCAGGTTAAATCCTGGACTCTGTGGAGTGCCATGCTAAGTATTTTGGTCATAATCTTACAGTCAACAAAATGGTGAGTAAGTTTAAAGATTTTAATCAGATCTTTGACATTATTTAAATTTTGAATCATCACTCACCTAACAGTAGTGTGGATCATGTATTGGCGGGATTTGAGATTATTAAACTCTTCCAGATAAAATAGAATTATTTCCTGAACTAAGGAGGAAAGTTTCAATTTATATGGAAGTTGTATTGATAAGCTTTGGTCATGGTCAAGGCCCTTAATCTACTTAAACAAGGCAGCTTAGTATAATTTTATTGATTTTAGGCTTTTATTTCTCTTCACTAGACCAGATGGTAATTTCCGTTTACCATTTAAGTCGACTATTTTTTTTTCTGTTTTTGCCAATAATTTACCTTCAGATCCATTCTTCACCCCTCTGTGTTTGCCCAGTTTTGTAGGGATCTGATTCCTGTGATCTACTTTTCCAGAGTTATTTTGTCAAAAAGCTTCTATGTAGTCTCCACCAACAGGAGGCAGTGGCAGGAAGAATAAAAAAGTCAGGACTTTTCTTCCCGATTTCACTGCTTCAGGCAGCACCCCAGCAGTGCCTGCATCTCCTCAGTGTCCCAACTCCCAACCAAAGGCTCCTTTTTCCTTAGTCCTTACTCCTTCTAATCAAGCAGCCACCTCATAGTCTCAGGTTCCAGGCTCTGTAACACCAGCTCTCTTTTCACAGCTCTATTCCTGTAGGGTTGGATATATCAGATGGAGACTTCTGGTTTGCCTCAGAGTCTCCATTTTAGCCTTTCAGCTCCTTCAAGACTTTAGCAAATAGTCTCCCATATTAAAGTACCCTCTTTTGAACTATCAAATCTGAATTCTGTTTTCCTCACTGAACACTGATGAATTTGAATTTTATTAAAAGTATTACAGGCATTCAATGACTGGAAGAGCTATCAGTACTCTCTCTGTAGAGAGATTCATGATCGTCTATGGTTTTATATTCTTCAAAGTAGTTCACGTTTCTATTTTCATTTTATCCTTAAAACAATCCTGTGAGGAGAGGCAGGGATCCAGAGATATGCGATGCCTTTTCTAAGTTTACAGCAAAAAATATTAGCACATAAGAAGAACTACAAAAAAACTTCCTGATTCAGCATCTGAAACTACACTGCAGTGTCTTTTCTTAGTGGGTTAATTAGTCTTTGACTCCTTCTAGCTGTGTTGTATATGTTGTCTTGCAATTTTTTAGAGAGATTTCTCCTCTGAGGCCATACAACAAGTGAAATTTGAATAGATTTTATCTTGTTTTGGTTCACATAATTGATGCCAATGTTTAAAGTTTCTATATCAGAATTAGTATTTGGCTGCAAATCAGTTTAATATGGTCAAAATATTTCTTCCCAGAATTGAAAACTTGGGGAAATTTTCCTGTAAAATACAAAGGGAAATTTTGAATCTTCAACTCCGTTTCAGATTGTAAATAATTGTGAGAAAGTGAGCTGTCCATCCTCCGCCACTACCCACCACCATCACCATCACCACCACCCTTTCTGTCCTCTTTTTCAGAATCCTGGAATCTTAGGACACTCAAAATATTTATAATAGGATATAAGCTTGAACATACCTAAAGAACACTTCCTTAATCTGGGGCTA
The DNA here is from genome assembly GCF_041296265.1 of Equus caballus. Taxonomy (NCBI): domain Eukaryota; kingdom Metazoa; phylum Chordata; class Mammalia; order Perissodactyla; family Equidae; genus Equus; species Equus caballus. The sequence goes on from NC_091704.1 coordinate 48,298,611, forward strand.
AAACCTCTCTAAGATTACCCTGGAGCTACTGAACGTAGGAAGATGAAAAATTTCCCTGGAGTCACTGCACAGCCTGAAGATGTTTGAATGAGTACAGAAACAGAAATTTCCTAGCCAAAGTTGCTCTGAGGAAGCTCCTGCTGGAACTGCATTTAGCCAGAGGGCACTAGCACTCCCTGTCTATAGCCAGCTGTCCATCTTAGTTTTTCCAAGGCTGACATTATTCTAATCACAGAACTTGAGATTTTGGAGTCATCTTTAACTCTTCATCCTCCACTGTTGTCTGATTCCAAACAAAGAGCGAATCTACCTTATTTTTTCTAAATATTTCTTCTATCTTCCCCCTTTTTTTATCATTACCATTAATTCTTCAGTCTCTCATATCCCTCTGGGAATCTATTATTCCCCGCTTCTTTTCTCAAAATGGTCCAGTTCATCCTTGAACTATTTCATCATACCGTTCCCCTGCAGAAATAGCTTCAGTGACTCCCTATTGCCGGTGGGATAAACTCCAAATTATGCTTTTGGGATGATTGCCATTGTAAGGTTATTCACCGTTAAACTTACCCTGATTTTGCAACATTATCTGTTACCTATGCATACTATACACTACTTCCCTTTAAAATCCCTATTCTAGAAAGATAATGTTTATTCAGTGATTTTAAATGATACATATGTGCATATGTATATGTAGTTACCTCAACTAATTTTATTTTTACCCTATTTTCATGTTTTGAATGTCCTCCTCCTCTTCCTAGCTCATTATTACATATCTGCCAAGTTTCAATATAAATGCCACTTCCTTTTTAATTATTTCCTGGTTATTCATCATTTAATTTGTGGTTCTTTATCCAATTCTTGCATTATACTATTGTGTGTGTATACGCGTGTGTCCGTGTGTGTATACAGAATTTTCATGCCCTGAATACTCATCTCCTTGTTTAAATTATCAGCATATTAGAAATAGGAACCAATAATGTAGGTTTCTTTGTGTGCTAAGGTCACCTAACCTGACACTTTGAATTCCTTAATATAATAGGAATCAAGGAAATATTTGTTTATTCCTTAGCAGGCTGCCCTGATTCTAACCTCCTGGAACATTCTAACTCATTGCAACCTGGAGGATAAGTAGGCACGCAGCTTTTGTTGTTTTGGCAGATGTTTTATTCAGCATTGGTATTTTTACATTCATTCACTGATTTTGATATCCAAGACATCTTTAAACATTTTGAGAGTTTTTCAGCTTCCTCAGTTTTGCTGTTTTTTTTAAAAAGCTCTCAAACCTTCTGTACATACATCTTCAGTTGGAATGTACAAATGTTTATTTTTAACCTTCTCTTTGTCATTTCAAATCCCAGGTTTTTATAGATAATTTAAATGCAGTCATCTGATAAATGAATTATTATGACTTATTTATTGGGTAAACTGCATAGCAGATCCATATATTTCTAATAACAGATTGGTACTTAAAGAGCCCAAATCCCAGTAAACGCAAACAAAAACAACACCAAAGATTTGTTTTGTACCATTTATTTTCGATGTGCTTTAATTGCATGGAAACTTTAATTGAGCTGTAATTGCATTTTATTGCATGCATTTGTATGAATTAAAAAATACTTAAAGTTGAAATGTGGTGGATGAAACAATTTTATGCATATAGTGAAACAGTTACCATAAAGAAAAGTTTTATCATCTCTTTTATAGTATCACTGTTAGGCACTTTAAAAGTTAAGCTTGCAATCCAATCACGTTTTATTTGTCTGTGCTTTTTGTTTTCTGATCATCCCGCTTTTCACCTCCAGACCCCTTTATTCATTCTCAGCTCCTCTTCACCCTGTTCTGTGCCCTGAGAGTTTGAGCCTTCATGAGTTTCCTTGTCCTCTGGCATTTTGTTGGATTCGGACAATGGGAAACACTCGTCTGGGGTTTATGCTTACTGCTCTGGTAGCGGCTCGCTTCCCCTATGCCCACAGCTTCTGTTAACTGCCCCTCTTCTGCAGATCCATCTCTGGCTGGGCTTTCAGAAACACTGCACCTTCTCTTTGTCCTTCCACTCGGGGTGGTTCTGGCTTCTGCTGTTGCTAAGTCCTGGGTGTTTCTCCCTCTTCTTGGTGTCCTTAACTTCACCTTCACCTCTGTGTAGAGTGCCTCTATGAAAGTCACTTCAGTTAAACACTTTGAAGACCATCCGTATCCTGCTTGGACCTCAACTGATATCATCCATAAAAATTTATAAATCAGTTTCTTTTATGTGTCTTTAATATGCAATATGAGAAATAAATGATGTTCAACTAGAAAAAAAATTAACTATTTACTAAACACAGCTTGTGAGATTAGTTTCCAGACTAAACCCTCACATCCTTATTCATTAAGCACCAATTAAAATGTAATTATATGTTAATTTGCAAAAGTGTTGAGTTCAAATTCTCATTATTGCTTAGGCTGGACTAAGGGCTCTTCTATTATTAATATACGTCAATGTTTATTGATTGAATTGGGCTGGCTTGCAAATTCTCTTTTAACCCTAGAGCAGACCACCACCAAGGTTAGATACTGCCCACATGCCTACGTAAGAAAAGGTGTTACCACTGAGATTTGGCTGATTGAATCTATATTTGATGGAGACAATCATGAACTCTATTGGCATAAGATATGGGCTTTTCAGTTTAAATATTTTCATTCCCATGGATCTCTATCCATTGAGTTTTGTTAAGATATACCTAAAATCTACCTCAGAATATCACTTATGTGTGACTTCTTTTTTCTTTTCAGAATCTCACCACAATTTTTCACCTTCTAATGAATGTACTCAAAGCCCAGATTTCTTAAATTCTCACAATTATCCTTGTTTGTTTCCTCCATATTTATGTATTTCATGGGCCATCAGCTACTCTCCATAAGTTTTTAGCAGATGTAGCATTGTTTTCCCAGGTTCAATATTTGCAAAGCAATAAGCAGTTTATTGGCCATTTCTAACGAGAAACAATTACTGGAATTTTTATTCATTTTGTTTACAGAGTTAGCCAAGATCTGTTCAGGATGCAGAGCCATTAACATTTTCACAGCCAGGCACGGAGAGCAACTGTTGAAGAGGGTCTGCCCAAACAGGTCATGTTACAGTTCAAGAAATGAGACAATACTGAGACAGCAAATGGCCTTAATTTAATATTAAAGTATTTAATTTCTATTTTTGTCTGCTCTTATTATGATCAATGAACTATGATAATCACTGATGCTTTACTGAGGGCTTAATATGTACCAGGTACCATACTAAGTGCTGTTCACATCACTCTGTTTAAACCTCTCAACTATTTTATGCTACATATTAATGAAATCTTCAATTATAGAAAAATAAATCAAATATTAGATGGTTCTGTAACATGCCCATGATCACACAGCTGATATGTGGTGGAGAAATATCTCAAATTAATCTGTGTAACCCAGAACCTCTTAGGCTCTCATAAGTACGTACTAGGAACTTTCCATAATGCTGGCAAGTGAAATTGTAGCATAATCGTATAACTATTAATTTGGAGCATATTTGACCAGAGTCAAGGTACTTAGGCAGATATTAAATATATTAGACATCAAATTTCTTTTTAATTTCATGTCTGACAAATAGGAATAAAAGAAGAATAAGAGAAGATTGTAACTAAAAATTAACTAGCATTCTTTGTATTTATGTCGATTTTTCATTACTATTCAAATATTCTTTTTCAAATTGGAATATAGGTCATAGATAGCATTTTCTATTTCTATAGAAATGCAACTTCCTGCCCAAATTTTTTCTCCTCTAGCTGTTTCATTTCTGGAATAAAGGTCTTTTGCAATATCAAGATCATCTTATATTCATTAGAAAAAACATATGTGATATTGTAAATGTCATTTATGTCAGCAGCAAGTTACTTTTTTCTATTCGCACTTATACGGGGCTTTAATTTATCGTGTCATCTACCATCTGGTTTTCAGGAGAGATTTTTATTACATTTTAATAAAGAGCATATTGAAGAAAGCAATTTTTGTTGCTAAGTAAAGTGTACAGGCATTTACATTTTTCCCTGGTAAGCTTTCTTTGATAATTATTTGTCATTTAAAATTTTGGTTAGTCTATTTTATATTCACATGGAGAAACCCATGGGAAAGCCTTCTAAGCATGCTTAGGGTCATATTATATATAAAGTACCATATTAGATAAGATACTTATTAGATAAAAAGGTATTTTTGAAATTTCCAAACTATTTCATTTTTATCTTTATAAATCTTAGAGTAATTAAGTGCGTTTGTTTGGAGAGAAATAGAGGTAATGAGTGTATCCTGGCATGTATTCCTTAAAGCTTTACGAATTTTTTTCAAGTTCTTATTCAGCCAAAACATAATGCTCCTCAAAAAGAAGACCCTTTCCAAATCTATTACTTATTATTTCCTTAATGAGAATAATCAATATTGACTCACCCCAAAGGAATGAGGGTTAGATCATCCCTTTGACACTGGAATTTCCTGTAAACAATAGCTCCAGTGTGAATAATCTATGGATGGATTCATGAGTCTACAGTAGATGCTCAGTCACTCAGGTCCGGCCATATTTTATTTTAATGCATCGTCCTCTACAATATGTTATTGACTTATGAAAATGCATCCTTCTAGGGCCTTCTTCTACTTGGAAAAATATTCATTGTGATATTTATAGATGATAGTGCGATGCCATCTTTTCTACAGAAAGGAGATGCCTGGCATCTCTGTATTCTGTACTTCAGTCTCCTCTAACTCTGATGTCAAAACAATTACCTGATTAAGGAAAAACACCAACAGAGAAAATAGGAGCAACATTCGTAGGCTGCCCAGGCTCTATTTATTTGTTTATTTAAAAAAAAGTAAAGAAGCCAAAAAGAGAGTGAAATCTCTGGAACTTCGGACACATTTTCCCTACACTTCTCATTTGCTTTCAGTTCTGGAATGCCATGAGACACTCAGATAGACCTTGGGGAACCTTTGATCTCACTGTCTTTAATTAGGGAAACCAACAGGATCTTTTATGTTTAGAGGCCAGCGATGTGTAAAAAGCCATGTTTAATGTGAAGCCTGACAAATTGTGGTGAGTATTTTTGGACAGTAGGCCTAGCAGGCCCTTTGTTGTCTGTGCACTGTTAGCTTTGGGCTGAAAGAGAGTGGATTAACACAAAAAGAGAATCTTCTGTTCCTGGGGCATGCCTGAAAGCATGAACCTGCCTCTTTGATTCTTTTTTTTCTGAGCTGTGTCAGGTACAATAGAAAACCATCTACAATCTATAGCCTTTAGCTTTCTTTTAAAATTAGTTTCAGATAGGTAGCCAGCTACTTTGTGCCTCAGTTTTCCCTGGGGTAAAATAATAATATCTATTTCCTTTGTATCTTAGTTTTCCAAGGATGGATAAGCTAATGAATTTAAATCACTTTGTGTTTCTCAGTGATATTATCATGTATTATAATATGTCACACTTTAACTTATATATAACCTTCTGGGGGAGATATGAAAAATTCTCCTTTGGGGAATTTTCAGGATTATAAAGTAATGAAGTTGATTTGTTTTTTTTTCTAGATGTGGGTAAGTGTACATTTGTGATACCTATTTATATGGTACCTGAAAATTGAGGCAGGACCTGTAAATTTCAATTCTTCCTAATCACTGCAGGAATATTCACACTCTAAACACACATAATTCCAAAAGTCAGTTAGCTCAGCAGCTTCCGTCGAGTTTAGATACTATAATCTTTGTCCTTACAAGGTGCTCTGTTCCCTAGGGTCCACTTCCATGGGTGCACCTCCCATCACCCCCTGGAATGATCTCCCACATCCCTGGGAGGTGTTGCCAAGGAATAAGTATTATCTGCCAGACATTGAGAGGACCTATAGACCTCAGGCCCCTGGAACATCCTGGAAATGCTCCCTTTCCTCTGCTTTAGCGTCCTGTCTCTTCATAGGCACTGGTCAGTCTTTCTAGCATAATCCTTCAATGGTCACAATGCTTAAAGTTCAAATTATCTATAGTCTAAAAAAGAAATTCACCTGCAATAAACTCAGGAATCCCATCTCAGTCTCCACTCTGAGCAACTTCACTATTTTCTAGCAGTCTGGCCTCCTAGGTACCTGGATGTCCCAAGTGCCTTTATCTATGATTTACTTCAGCATCCCGTCCTTTGAATGCACATTACACATGCAGAAACCAGGGGAAAGAGACAATACTGATTACATGTCTACCATGTGCTACCCTTTTGTATTCTCCTTTCCTAGGTTCTAAAAGCCTAGCTGAAGGAGGCCAAGATATGTGGCAACCCCCACTGCTGGATTGCATTAGAATTTCGTGCTATCCAACCTTGGCTCAGCTTTCCCTGATGTGTGTAAATGCCCATTCTTTCTCAGGAACTTCTAAACCTTTACTTCCTGGCCACTCAGCCTTCTCATGCTCAGCCCTCAATTTGGTCAATTAGATGTATAAATATATATAAAAAGATAGTTCTTCCAAAGGAACATTCCTTCATTTCACCTTACCCTTACATGCACCCAATCTTTGCATAGTTAAAATTTATTAGCATATTTACCTGTTTTATTTTTTCCTCCTTTCTCACTGTTTTATCTTAATTTATTTTGTCTAATTTTATTCATGATACCTTTCCTCTTTTCCTCTTCTCTTGGCTTTCTCCATTAACTAGACGACTTCTTTTATATTTTCAATATTTTTCAAAACAATTGTTCCTTTCCAGACTTTTGCCCAATTAGATGTTAGTTCAGCATATATTTTTTGGATACTCAATATGTGCAAATTAACTTGCTATACACTGTTGGATTTCTAGGCAGCTCACATGAGTTTTAAAAAGTCCTTCCTTGATTTGGCGTACATCTAAGGAGACCATACAGATTTTCTTCTTTCCTACATCTCCAAATATCTTGAAAGACTACTCGCGCTGTGTTTAGATTTTCCTCCTAAAATTCTGGAACTCCTTATTCTCTTGAGGCCCTATCACCAAGTGAAACTGATGGGGATTTTTAGGCTGCTTAATTTTAAAACGGTTTATGATGAGGATTTTTAGGCTGGTTACTTTTAAAACTACAGATAAGAAGCAGGCTCCAAGGAGTGGAATTTGTTTGCCCTTTGATCAGAGACAATTGCATTTGTAAAGGAAATCTCCATGCCTCCCTCTCTGGAATTTGTTTGCCCCTTGTTGGGAAACATTTACATTTCTAAGGGAAACCTCTATCTGTGAAGATGCCTCCCTCTCTGTGCCAGGAGGAAGGGGGGATGGCCTTATCTCTGGAAACTGTCTGGCAACCTCATGTAACTGACCCTCCCCCCGACAAATCCTCCTTTTATCTTTAGCTGAGGATAAAATTCCAGCGGTGACTTCTGCCATTTACTCAATCCGGTTTGATTCTTATCTTAAAGTTGTGGGACCGCCAAATGGCCAGACCAAACGGGCACTAATAAAGAGATAACTCACATACCTATGCCTTAAATTTGGCCCTAACCCTCAGTTCGGGGCAGCAGCAGAAGCTCTGACTGCCCATGGGTCCTGTCCCCATGCTACTCTATCTCTATTCTCTAAATAAAAGAGCACTACTGCCAGATCTTGAGAGTCTAAGAAATCTTTCTTTCGACTCCTCGGCTCACCGACCCCGCATCAAAACGATATTGAAGGTCAACAATGACCTCCCTCTTAAGTAGCCTAATCCCTACTTTTTGGATATTATTTTAAATCATTTTTCTACAGCACCTGACACGATAGGACAGAGGTTATATTTAGTGCTACTGTTTTTCTAGATTTCTGTGAAGGTACACATTCTTGAATGTGCTTTTACTGCACTCACCACTCCTTCTTGGCTTCTTGATAGTGTTTTGTTTTCAGAATCCCCTCCACTGACACATTTTCTCTAAGACATCTATTTGTGCCCCAGATTCCTTCATCCTACTCTGTTTTCTCTGGATTTTATCAACTTTCTCATGAGGCTTCAAATATAACCTCTATATATGTTTTCTTAGACCGTCTTTCCAATTGGTATTATTTGTCTGTGTTCCTGATTTGCAATATGACTGTTGAGAGGGCATTTTCAATAAGTCTGCTCTAATCTGCCACTCAATATGCCCCAACCTGAGCTCATTATTTTCACAGAAATATTTCTCACTCACATTTAGCATCTACATTAATGATATTATTATAGACTCTCTAGCTGAAATCATTTCCCTCTTGTGACAAACACATTCCATATATAACAAAGATCTGATATGGTTACATACAAAATTGTTTTATTTAAAAAGAAATGTGTATCCTTCCTTTTTATTAGATCAAAGTCATAACATTTTAGAGCTAAGGAACTTCAGAGATCCCTAATCTCCCCATTGTTGAGATGAGTTTAGATGAGAACCTTGAGGCTTTGCAGGGGGAGAAAGCATCTCCAAGTTAGTTAATGACAGCTAGGTTTAAACCAGAATTCCCTTCCCACCAATCTAATGAATCTAGTGTTCTTCCCCTGCTGCAGCTTATGGACTTGCTTCCCATCTTCCCTGACATCCAACCTCATTATTTGATTTCTCGAACATTTATTTGATACCTCTTAAATGTCATACACTGAATTATTCATACTATATTGCATATAAAATGATATTATTATCTGCAGAAGAAAAATAATGATGGCACAGTGCTTTTTTAATAAAATTTGAATTCTTTAGAAAAGTGATCTGTGACTTGGTCCCAACTCTTAGCTTCAGTTTTAGTGCTTTTCCCAGGAGCTCTACACTTCTGCCTCATTAGAATAATCTATTCTGTAATGACACCATGAAATCTCACAACTCAATGTCTTATAGGCTATCTTCCCTCAGGATCAATGCCCTTCTTCCCATCCTGCAAAACAGTCTGCCTTCTTCCTTCAAGGTGAAGTGTAAACACCCGTATAGCAAGGTGGATAAAAGATTATGATTCGGGGGCTGGCCCCGTGACCGAGTGGTTAAGTTTGCGCGCTCTGCTTCCGCGGCCCGGGGTTTCACCAGTTCGAATCCTGGGCGTGGACATGGCAGCGCTCTTCAGGCCACGCTGAGGAGGCGTCCCATATGCCCCAACTAGAAGGACCCATAACTAAAGATACACAACTATGTACTGGGGAGGCTTTGGGAGAAAAAGGAAAAAAAAGAAAAAGATCACACTTCAGAATCTCACAGTTCTGGATTTGAATTCTGACTCTGACACCAGCGAAGTGACCTTAAATTAGTACTGTAACAATGTTGAGTGACAGCTCAATTATTGGTAAATGGTCTTACTATTATTTATCTCACCAGAGTAGTGTAAAGATTAGGCAAGATAAAGCATGTGTAGGTCTAGCATTGTTACTGCTATTAGGAGTAGAACTGGTAATATAAAGAAGAGTAGAAGATACAGGACATTAGAGGAGGTGGTGGTATTCTTAGTGTACATGATCCCTCACCCTCTTTAGAATTCATCTTTCCTTTTTCTTATTCCTAACACAATTCTTTTTGTAGCCTATTAAAGTGCCTAGAGATGTTGTTTGAGAGGGCATATGTGTTGCACCTGTTTACCAACAGTAACTTAAATTCAGGGAGAGTATTTGATTCAAATTTGAATCTTCTTCAATGCCTAATATATCATCTTGTACACAGTAGGCTCTCAGGAAATATTGAAATACTTAATACTGCTGTCGAGGGAGTGGGAGAATTTGCCCCTGCTTTTCCTTAAGGATGTCTTGAAAGCTTCTGCCATTTTGGCAAGTTACTCAGTTTCTCTGGGTCATGTATACATGTCATAAAGCTTTGTTTAATATTCTCCTGTTATTCTGTCTCATGTGAATTTAATTCATTGTCCAGCTAGAAGGACCCAGAGTGGGTAGAGGAAATGTCTTTCTCCCCTACACTGGCTGGCTCAGATAAAGGGCTATTGGAATTAATGGGCTGCCCTGGGAAGAGAAGGGCCATGCCACAGGATCAGTCTCTCAGCTTACAGTCAGAGTGCTTTCTCTTCTACATCATGGCCCCTGGTGCTAGTTAGCAGGGGAAACAAAATCAAGCTGACCACAAAACAAGGAGCTGGCACAGTCTCTTCTCTGCTATTGATTTGTGGTTGTTAGGCAACACTTTTCTTAGATTTCTCAACTGAATGAAGATAAAAATATTGACTTATGCCAATTAAACCCACATAGACTAATGCTTTAAGCACAAATATGGAAAATTAAAGCCCCCAAATGCACTAATTTAAGTAAATAAGATTACTTTTGCTGGCATTAACAATTATTGGTAGCTCTAGAGGCAGGCCATGCTAAGTTCATGCATATATACTTGAATTTGATGCATATATAATAGGCATTTTAATATATGAAAGTGGCATTGGGTTTTGGGATTAATACCTTTGTGCTTTTCTTTAACGAAATTGGTTCTTAGAAAATATCTTTGAGATTTAAACACAAATCCCACTTTTTGTATCTTCAAAATTTATTATTCTTAAAATATGATTGACTGATAACTATAAGAAATCATATTGCATGGGTTTTACCATCTACGATCTCTTCAGTTTTATTATGTGCATCTTCAGGTTTTATATATAAAAGGAGATTGCACATTCAAGAAAAATTTTTCCTAAGTAAAAATCTTCTGAGTCGCAAATAGGAGCTATTTGGCGGAAGCAACATATTTACTGAGCGAATTTTTAGGGATCTGTATAGATTAACGTTGTATCTGGTAAAATGAGATGGATTTAAATAATGAGAAACACCACAAATATCAATGATATCATTGTGTCCAGGTGCCAATTTCATTTTAGGCTTTATATTTCAATATAGTATTTATTTTGCCAATGGACATGTTCAGCTTCATTGTGAAGCGGTCATATTTGGTTGCTAGAACGCATTTAAATTTAGCTTTCTTACATAATCTCTTTGCATGCGCTTAGGGTACTTGTTTTCTTAATTGAGTTCGCGTTACCTTAGAAACGTCCTTAATGGTAAATGATTTTTCTTCAACAATACACCAATAGTGATTCTTCATGTTTTGATTTATTTTTTACCATTTGCCAGGTATTTTTATATTTATTATCTCATTCTAGCACTAAAACAATACTGGGAAGGAATCTTCTCTTTAAATAAATGGGGGACCCAAGGCCCAAGGTGGTTAATCGATTGGACCAAAGTCACATAAGTGGTCAAACTAAGATTTGAAATAAGATTTTAGAACTTAACAGAACTGTTTGTTCTTTCAGCCTTTCATTTGCTCCACAATTTCTTTTTGTGAGCCAAGAACTACTTTATGCATTGGGATCATTTGAAGGAAATAAAACAGATGAGGTCAATAATCTCATACCATTTCATGCCAACAAGGGGGAAAGATAAACAAATATCTTCAAAAAGAAAATATTTCCATAAACATAATAAACTGAGTAATATGACAGAGGGTGACATATGAAGAGTAGGGTTATTCTTGGATAAGAGTTCTAAAAGACCTCTTTGATCTGAGATGCTATTAGTAGGGGAAAAAAAGCCATCTACACCAATCTAGAAGAGGGAAGAGTGAGTTCACTTTTTTTAAGTATAAATATTCTATATACTAATCGCATATTTCACAACGTTTTTCTGCGTGTACAATCTAATATGAAGATAGATGGTAGTATTCACACCCACATGGTCTAGAAAAGGAGCAGAAATATGTGATATATTTTTTTATGATGTGGTGCAATATGCATAACAGATTAAGGTTTAAAATTATTCTCTCAAAGTCTCTGATGGAACCTTGCTATATTTTAAATATGCTAATAAAATTAAAATTAATTTTAATGAAACAGTTTTGAAAAATGTTTGGGACTCACATTATTTGCTACAAATATAGGATGAAATCAGGATGTATACAAACAAGTCTTTGTTGCTAATTTCCCCTAGTTGAATATTAGAAAGGTTGCCTTCAACATGTTACATCACAGAATCATGGAACATAGCTTTGGAATAATTCTTCTGAGGTCATCTTGTCCAACTTGCCACAAAGCACAGATATGTATTTATCAACTCCAATCAGATCACTTTCCAACAAAAGACCTTGATGATTTCTCATCATCCTTAGTATGAAGCTCATAGTCATTCATGTGACTTATAAGGCCATACATGGGAAGGGATTCTAACTGACTGTATTGAATCCCATAGACAGGTCCCTTAAATGATATCCAGGTTAGAAAGCTTTATCTTCTAAAGCTATAGTGAATATCTGCTTTCTTTGCAACAATCACTAAACTGGTAAAAAAAAAAATAACATGCATTCTTAGTAAGAAAAAGATGGCTTAACATTAAACAAAAAACTTAAAAACAAAACGTTTCTCTAAGCCTCAAATTTCTCATTTGAAAAATGAACACTCATCCATTTTTTCTTTTCTTTTTTAGGCAAATGTTCATTTACTTACCATCCCCTTTTTGTTGGACGTTATGGTAGGATTCCCATACCATGGTAAACAACCTAGTTAGGACTTCTACTCTCACAAATCTTACACTCTACCTACATTCTCAAGAGGGAGAAAGATAACACACATATAAAAGAAAGAATGAATTAGTGAAGTTTTTATGAAGGAAATAAATAGATTTATGAGATAGAAGAAAGCAGGCAGATGTTAAAAGCTGAGCTGAGAAGAAGTTTAGGTCGTGACCCAATTGATCTGAAGAGTCAGGGGAAGAATGTCATTGAGGGAAAGGAGCAGCGAGAGCCAAGTCCCAATGTGGCAAAGAGCTTAGTGCTTTCTGAGAAGTGACAGAAAGCCAGTGTGATAAAGAGTTAGTGACTGGAGGCTATGTCATCAGTCATCAAACGTGGTTGGAGGTGTTGGGAGGGCTCAGGTCAAGCATGGGGAGGTTTTAGGTTTAATTCTAACAAAAGGCAAATCATTAAAGAGTTTTAGGCAAAAGAATTTCATTCCAATTATATTGGTAATATAATTAGTCAGATTGTGGGTAATTAATTAGGAAGCAAGAATGGAGCTGGAATGACCAGTTTAATAGCTACTGCATTATTTCTGGGGAAAGAAGACAGTGTGGAGGAGGAGGATGACAATTGATATGAGATGTGGGTAGATTTGGGAAACATTTTAGATGTAGAATGAAGAAAAATTGATATATAATATATGGAAAAGGAACTTATCAAATATGAATCCCTAACTTCTTATTTTATTAAATAGATGAATAGATGAATTAATCAGAAGAGAATGTATTTGTACATCTTTGTAAACATATATTAGGAAAGGTCTTTTAAGCCTCATACAATGAGACAAAAATCATTTAAATCATTAAATAGATAAATATAAATAATCAACATAGTTTAAAAATCAGAAAATGACTTTTACACTCACCAATAGTGATTTTTTTTAATAATAGAAAATCTACAAAATAGTGAAAAAAAAAAAAGGATCAAAATTTATGGAAAATAAAGTTTGATGTGCACTTTGAAGAGAAATTTAAAATTTTAAATAAGAAAAATAAAGCAAACATTCCAGCAAATGATAGGCATTTAAGAAACGTATTTATAGACAAAAGATATATTCTGTCTCATTGGAGATCAAAACAATGAAATTTTTCTTTTGCTTTCTTTTGTTTGGTGAGGAAGATTGGCACTGAACTAACATCTGTTGCCAATCTTCGTCTTTTTGCTTGAGGAAGATTGTCTCTGAGCTAACATCTGTGCCAGTCTTCCTCTATTTTGTATGTGGGACACCGCCACAGCATGGCTTGATGAGCAGTGTGTAGGTCTGCACCTGGGATCCAAACCCACAAACCCCGAAAGTGGAGCTTGTGAACTTAACCATTACATCACTGGGCTGGCCCAAAACAATGAAATTTTTTACCAATAAAGCTACCAGACAAAGAATAACATTTGAGGGAAGAATATGAAGGAAACATTTACTCTAATTCACTTTAGGAGGAAGAGTAAGCTTGATGCAACTCTTTGTAGGGAAAAATGTCATTACATATCAAAGGTGTTCAATACAACCTCCTTTGACACAGTAATTCCTGTTCTAGGACATTAGTAATACATAAGTATGTGTGGAAGTATTACCTGTACAACTGTGATACCATCTGTAATAATAAAACCTTGGAAACAGCTCAAATTTCAATTCACAGAAGATTGGCCAAATACATTATTGTAAATACATTTTTGGAGAATACCTATTGACATGTAAAGATATCCACAATATGTCATTATATGAACATACGCATTTACAAAACATTGCACACAGCACATCTATGTTTTATGTGAAATAGGGAATAGTATATAGATAAGGAGATGCTGGATGTGATGGATTGATAGATAGATGATAAATAGATAATGTTAAAAAATTAGACAACAGGCTCAAACTGGAGTCATTTATGCTAAGCCCCGCAACACCAAACTGAGATTTAATTACAGTTTCCTCTCTCCCAGAAATGGAATCTTAAACCAGTCAATCAGGAATCACTTGATCAGCACTGGCTTGGTGTCTGCCTGATACACCCCTGCCATCCTCTAAAGGTAAATAAACTTGCAATAGCCAACCTGCTTTTTTTGCCCCTATAACTTCCGTGTTCCTGCTCCCTTCTACCCATAAAAGTCTGTCGTTTCCTTGGAGCTTCTTTCCATCTGCTAGATTGGATGCGTCTTGATTCGAATTGAATTTTGCTCAAATAAACTCTTAAAATTTTTAGTATGCTTCAGTTTATCTTTTAACAATAGACAGGTGATAGAGAGATAGATAGATAGATAGATAGATAGATAGATAGATAAACAGGCAAAGGCCAGTGAGGGAAAGAGAAATAATTGTAGACATTTCAAAGAGACGTAATTTACCACAGAAAATTGTTTACAAAGTGGTAGAAGGAGAGAAGACAGGAAGGGAGAGAGATGGAGTGGACCAGGGTGGGGCCTTGAAAGGCAGACAGGGAGAAAGGGTGATGCACAGTGATGAGAAACTGCTTCTTGTAGTGGGGTCTTCAGAGTTGCATCTACAGCTATACTGTTGGAGGTATCATTACAGTAGGTTCTGGATCCACTGAAGAAGTGCTGCTTCAGCCAAAGCTGGAACCATCAAATAGACCAGATGCCACTTCCCTCCTTCTTCGTCCCCTACATTATGATGCCAGCAAATGCCGGCATTGGTGGCAACTGTTAAATATCAGAACCAGAAGAAGGTGTGCCCTCTATTCCTTTCGCCATTTGATCTCCTGCCAGTGCTTCTTGTTGTCAAGGGTTAGGAGGAAGCTGCCAGCCAGATTCTCATTCTCAGGAATACAGAGTAGGGGCTACAGGGGCAGGTGTGGGACTGAAGAACACCAGGTAAATAACAAGCAGATAGAGAAAAGGAAGGATATAAGGTGGAGAGGAGAGATTTAGGGAGAGAAGAAGGCAGGCACGCAGGCAGGAAATAAGGAAGGAAGATTGGCAGGAAATAAGAGGGAAGGATGGAGGGAAGAAAAATAAAGCTATAGAATATATACATCTAGACTCTCAAGTGATTATCTTTGGATCCTCATAAAAGGGTGTTGTATATATTTTTTTTACAGCAATAATATATTTTTGTTTTATGAAGAAAAGAAGAAGAAAATATATTGAAATGATCACTAAACTTTCTGTGAAGTGACATAGCTTCCAGTTCTGGCTTTGCCCTGAAGTCTATAATCTTAAGTAATTGTCTCATATCATCAGCCACTTAATTTCCTTGCTTGAGCCCAGATCGATATGAAAGTCTATGTAATTTTGAATGTAACTATAATGCCATTCATTCACCAACTATTTCTTTAAAGAGACTCAATTTTGTTATAATTCATAGAAGTAAGGAAGGATATGTCCTCTGTGAAGGATATGTTTCCTGGGTAGAAAAAGTTTGTAGCAGACAAGTAACACCATATTTTTATTATGCTTAAAAAATAGAATTGAGGCTACAAACACACAATTCCTGTATCTATATTCATTGCTGCTTCTGAATAAAATTATGAGTATTTCCTAATTTAAGTTGGAGTATAGATATATCAAATGTCTTTCTTTCCCTATATGTATAGCTCCATAATTGTGACCTGATTTTTTTTTTTTTTTGGCGAGGAAGATGGGCCCCAAGCTAACATCTGTTCCCAGTCTACCTCTTTTTGCCAAAGAACACTGACCCTGAGCTAACATCTGTGCCAATCTCCCTCTATTTTGTATGTGGGATGCTGCCACAACATGGTTTGATGAGTGGTGTGTAGGTCCGTTGCCAGGATCCAAACCTGCGAACCCCACGCCACTGAAGCAGAGCACGTGAACCTAACCACTACACCACCAGGACAGCCCCTGTGACCTGATTTTTTTAATCTACTAATTACTTATTCCAAGCCAAACCAAACATATACATTACATTAAAATCTATTATTTATAAGACAGTATTATTTTCTGTAAAGGAGCTTTTGAAGATTAGACTTTTGTTTATGGCTCAAAAAGGAGCAAAAGCCTATAGGTATAAAAAATATTTGTCACTCTTTATTCCAGCACTTAAAATCATGCTATTTATATATATGTAGACTGATCTAAAGATGCAAGAAAGTTGAAAACAATGTGCTCAGGTACTTGATATTAACATTCTAACATCTCTCCTTAATGTCTGCTATACAGAACAGACAAAAAAGTAATATTCTAACAAACCGGGAAGAATGTATCATTAACTGTTACAGTGCAGAGCTGTCCTCCAGGTCTTGTTTCATTTTTGTTTGCCTAAAACAGACGTTTTGGATTCCTGTTTTTCTAATCTTAAACAATCTATTTGTCATGTACAGAGCTCTTGTGAAAAACATTTTCCTGAGTGAAGAGATATAGAAGTGATAACTAGTCTCGAAAGGGTATTTCAATAAATTCATGAGAAGAATCTAGATTTAGGGGGGAAAAAAGGTCTCCAAGAGGTTTTAATTTTCCAAATTTATTTCAATATAGAGAATATATATTATAATTTTATTTTAAACCTAACATTTATAAAGATAAAATTAGTTACTTATTTGGTGTATTTACTTATATAATTAATGACATTTTGTTTTATTTTTTCAGCTTTATTGAGGTATAATTCACAAATAAAATATATTTAAAGTGTACAGTGTGATGATTTGACATGAGCACACTTTACGAAATGGTTACAAGGATGTTAATTAATACGTCCCTCACTTCACATAGTTATGTCTGTGTGTGTGTGTGTGTGGTGAGAATGCTTAAAATTTACTCTCTTAGCAAATTTCAAATACACCACCCAGTATTATGAACTATGATCACCATGCCATATATTAGATCTTCAGAGTGTATTCGTCTTATAACTGAAGGCTTTTGCTGTTTGATCCTGGATGATGGTACCCTTCATTCATTTTATTGCAAACGGCAAGATTTCCTTCTTTCTCATGGCTGAGTAATATTCCATTTTATGTACATAATAATATATATATAAATAAGTCTCGCCATCATTATCATCTTTGTCCATTTATCTGTCTGATTTCCTTGAATTGTCTGTCTTTGTTTTCTTGTAGCTTACTGAACTTCCTTAAAACAACTATTTTGAATTTTTCATTGGACAAATCACAGATCTCCATTTCTTTGGAGTTGGTTATTGGAAAATTTATGTTCCCTTTGTTGGTATCCTATTTCCTTGATTTTTCACATTCCTTGAAATCTTTCATTGCTGTCTTCACATTTGAGCAAGCAGTCGCCTCCTCTCGTCTTTACTGACTGGCTTTGGGAGACAAACACCTTCTGTCAGTCCTGCTAGGGATCCTGAAGCTTTCTTAGACCTTTTCTGTAGATATGCCTGCTCCATGCTTCTTATGCCCTCTTGGGGGGAGTTCTTCAGATTGGAGGCCTTCTTTCAATCAGGCAAATTCAGTGCCCATGCTCACAGCTTCCCATTTGCTTTCCCTAGGTTGGTGCTGAATACTCAGGTTTGTGTACTTCCTCCCAATCCTTTAGAGTTGAGCTGGCTTTTTCTGTGCGCTCACCAACTGTCTGCAGTCTCGCATTCACCACCCTCAGGAGCACACACGGCGAGCCACTCATGGGGTGAGGGTGTGTGTGGGTAATGTGCACAGTGTTGGGAGTGTCTATGGGCCAGTTGAGGGGATCTGCAGGTTAGCAATCCCCAGTGGCTCAAGAGCAGGTCCTGATAGAGTCCATGAAGCAGTTCGTAGGGTCCTTGTTTCTTTGATGCCCTCCGAGAGCCCTGGCTACTGTTGTTCCCACTCCTCCCTGACCGACCCCCAGTTGTGCAGCACACCTCAGTATTCTGCATGAGGCCAGAAAGAAGCAGCCCTCTTTAGCAGCATCTCACACAGCTAGAGAAGCCAGGTACTCACTTACAGGCTCTCACTTTCTCCATTGAGAGAAATTGCAGGCCAAGAAGGTCTCTCTTGACACTAAGCTTGCCACCTTGTGGGAGGGATGATGTGAGTAAAGTGAAAATATTGCTCCTACCCTCTTCAACGCATCCAATCTCGGATTCTTTTTGCCCCACTGGTCTCTGCTGGACTCCCGCACTTCCACAACGGTACTCTCATCCATGGATGATTGCCTTAACTAGTGTTTTTTTTGGGGAAAATGATAGAAAACTCCTATTCTGCCATTTTGGTGACATCACTCCTCAATGATATTTTGTTTAGATTACACAGTCCAATAGTTCTCTGAATTGTACAGTTTGTAATTATAAATAAAGCTTATAAAATTCTAAGTATTGTGAGAGCTGATGCCAAGAACTCATTTTTTGGCAGCTTAAACAATTCAAGGATCAGAGAAAAATAGAGAAGTTGTCCACAGAAGAGAAGCACATTATGTTCGGAAACAGAGACAAATCAATGACTACATTCTTTGACATATCATAATTGGAAAGAAGTCCACAGGGAGAAATGGAGAAAAATTGAAATTAATTGAAAAAACATATCTACTGTTCTCATTTAATTATTTAAAAAATAAATTAATAATTCCTAAGTCACTTATTTAAAAAATTAGAACTCTTTTTCTTGTTTGGTAATTGTACTTTTAAAAATAGGACATTTTGCTCAAAGTAATTTGACTTCCCCAAGTCTACTTGGGTTAATCGTTATCAATTTCAGTATTGCTGCATTCACCACAAATGAGGGTAAGGAAACAAGACATCTCTTTCCATCCTGCTTCAGTATCAATGCCATTTTTAATTATAATAGCACATTGGCTAATTTTAAATTCTATTTACTTCTTAAGTGCTATACAGATAACATTTCCTCAGCATTTTCCATGAGATGATAATTACGTGGTCAATAAATAATGCCATAGATGAAAAATAATGTTATCCTTATTTTGCAGGTAAAGAAATTGAGGCTCACAGAGGTGAAATCACTTATTCAGCTTAATTCAGTTGGAAGGTGGTTGGGCTGAGCTTTGAATCCAATTACTTCCCTTTCAGAGTTGAAACTTCCATATTGTCATGGTAGCCATGAAGAGATATGTACTTTATCTTTCCACTAGATATTTAAGATACTTTTTTACCCTTTGGGATTTAACAATTATAAAAATTAGCAGACCCTTGTGGTTTTGAAATCATAGTAGCAACACATAGAACTTGGGGCCAAAGTAGATACTTAGTGTCCATATTGCATGGCAGATAAAAGCAACTGTTGACTTTTTTATTGCTTTTACTGAATTTATTAAAATATATTTGTTTAGGGCTAGTCCCATGGCTGAGTGGTTAAGTTCATGTGCTCCACTTGGGGCATTCCAGGGTTTTGGTGGTTCGGATCTTGGGTGCGGACATGGCACCCATCACCAAGCCAAGCCAAGGCGGCGTCCCACATGCCACAACTAAAAGGACCTACAACTAGAATATACAACTATGTACTGAGAAAAAGGAAAAATAAAATCTTTAAAATATATATATGTGTATATATGTATGCGTTTATCTATGGAGGTCAACGTGAATGAACTTCGGATTAGAAGAGAGGATGTGGGTGATTTTATTATTGCTGTTGTTGATGCCAGTTGTATTTTTCTTTAATATTATGGAAAATAAAAATAACAAAATAAAAAGCATGCTAACTTTCATGTCTAATGTTAAATATTTTAAAAAGCAAGCTATTATATATTCAGTGTGGGAGAAAAAGGAGGAAATGAGAAAGAGAGACACAGACACAGAGAAAGAATTTTACTTTTGTTCTAGTCAAAAAGGGAAGAAAAAATTCAATGTTCTAAGATATTACTTTTTTCCATTACACTTGTATATATATGTGTTAGTCTGGTAAATACTGCTCCGTTTTATTACGGCGTATGGCAAGCTGGAAGAGAATTTATTCTCTTTTCACATTGTCTGTTCATATTCGACCAAACTCAAAGCAAATCTCCTTTGAGTTGTTTTGTTGCTTTGTTACTGCTGTCTACTTGAAGATTCCACGGCCCAGTGCTTGATGGTCAGAGACAATAACCCTGGGCTGGAGCCAGAAGACTTTCTTATTGCTCACATGGACCTCTGGACAGGAAGCTTCATCTTTCTCTATGTGGGTTCTTAGAACCCTACTCCCAACAATTGCAACCTGCTGACTACTGAGCGAATTTACACCAAATGCTGACATACCGGGAAATATAACTAGATCTCAGAGGCAATATTCACAGACCCATAAAGGAAACACACGAGGTTGAAATTCAAAGTGCTTGCACTCACCCACAGCGCTGGGCATTTATAAGGCCCATAGATCATAATGCTTAACGATACAATCTTGAGAGCTTAGTGTCAGTCCTGATCGACAAAACAGTCCATGTCAATAACAACAGTGTGGAAAGAAAGAATAAAATCTCTTGTTTATTCCCATGCCTCTTTTTGGAACATTACAATAATTCCTTGGAGGCACAAGATATCATATTTACTCATTCCCAATAATACATAAATTAAACCTCGACTTTTCTCTATATTTAGTTAGCACATTGAGGAATAATTAAAAATTATAGTCTTTATTTTCGTAGAGAAACATAGATAGAGAATCATTGATTTCCCCATGAATGTGAAATTGTCTAATAAGCTCAGGATATACATAGCAGAGTACACACCTTTTCTCTGTGTATGAGTCATTCCTCTCACTGGATTAAATGAAATTAAAAATTAGGTTAAATTGCTTAATTTCATACTCACCAAGTCCAGTACTAATTAGCTGAGGACATCTGATTTACTGAGAATCATTATAATGCTCTGTAAGCACAGGGATGTTCCTTTAAAGAGTCTGTAGCTCGGCATAGATGTATTCAGAAATTGGATATTATTAGGGACTGACATAATTAAGATTCACCGTTTCTGTAGGCTAGGACTCATTTTTAAGGCTAGCAATGAAGCCAAAGTTTTAGGACATTTATGCTATGCCTACTAACCAGTCTTGGGTTATTTGACAATATTCATATATTGACCACATTATTTTAGTTCTCTGCTTATAAGCTCCTGTCTCTTTGTTTTATATGTCTGAGCAGATCTCAACTCCACTTTTGTTCACAATGTACGTGGAAGATCTTTACCGCAAGGTGATATTTATTCCGACTCCTTCTGTTTCTCTTAGGGCAGATATGACAGGCCACGGTGAAGTCTACTCATAGCCCCATTACTGCATTTGAGGCTATTAAAATGGACAGTTCCTGCTGTGTTTTTTAATAGCAACTTTCACAGCAAGTCAACACATTTTGGACAAATTGTCTCATAGAAACTTCGTAAATATTGCTAATTCAGGGAAATTTGCTTTCAGATCTTGATGCGACTTGAGATAGATAACTGCCCTAAATTGCTTTTTTTTACTATCATATTTTTCCTAGAAAAAGAAGAAAGAAGGGATGGAAGGAAGGAAGGAAGGAAGGAAGAAAGAAGAGAAAGAAAGAAAAGAAAGAAAAAGAGCGAAATTAAATGCGGGGTGAGGATTACAGGGTTTGCAAGACTATAAAATGACAAAAGGTAAAGTTTACTGTTACATTGAGGAGCACAAACTAAAGAAGCATATCAATTCAATTGAGTTCAGTTAGTGTGTTCTGACAGATTTAATGTTTCAGGTCAACATGGATCGTGAGATCTAAGGATCCATCTGAAAGTTGTAAGGCAGCCAAAAGTTCCATCAACTTCCGTGGTGATATTTCATTCTTATTTGAGCAGAACAATTACAGGGCTATGAAGATAAATTACTGAGACTTCTTATATTAAACTCTTCTCTGTTTGGCCACGTGGCATGCACTCTTGATTTGTGTAATATGGTTTCTTTTCTTAGGAACCCTACAAACAGTTACCAGTGAGCTTGAGAGAAGGTAAAGGTAAATCTAATTCAACAGATCTTACCTAGTAGTGATTGGGATAGTTTAGAATCTTTTGAGTATGACATGTTGACATGGATGTCAATAAAATTAGATATGCTAAACCTTTGTCACATTCCTAATAAGAGGGAATAAAATGGAGTCCAATATTTATCCCGCACCTACTTGAATCAATATCCTACTAGGAAGTTTCCACACTTTGTTACTTAATTTAGACATGTTTGTGGTTAAGTTTAAATTAATTGATCCACTGACTCCCAAGTGCTGAGCATAATATCTGATATGTGGAAAAGAACAAATATTTGTCTGTGACCTTTTACTGGGCTTAGCAAGTGCCATTAGTACATTCTACAAGAGAAGAAATTGAAACTCAAACAATTTAAGTAATTTTTCCTAGGTTGTCTGGCTAATGCAACTGTTTACGTGAGATATATTTTTCTGGCTGTTTATAATTTTAAATAATCATACTAGACAATTCTCTCTAATTAGATAAGCACTGTTAGGTACTGTTCTTATGAAATAGTGGCCAGAAATATTACTTTCTATGTTTGTTTTAGAATGTGAAAAACTGCTTTGTAATTTATTTTCCTTTTGTGGGTAATGTGATGTTAGGATTATTTTTTTGAAAGATCCTATGGTCTGGAGATTTATAATGAAGATATATTTACATTAATGTGGCCATCTATCAACTAGTAGTTCATAGTGATGCTTATCAGGTTGTGTGTAAGCATGGCTAACAGATGACTTGTTTTCTATCATGCAGCACATTGACAGAATCATCTGGAAAAATGAATTCAGAGCCTAAAAATTTGGTTAGAAGAGAGAGAGTGTGTTACAGTACATGACAGATTGGCACTTTGGCTCAAGCAGGAGATTGATTGACCTATAGATTTTGCTCAAAACGTTAATGTACAATGCTGCAGGCCTAGAGAAGCATTAAGTTATCAAGATGGATAGGCGGGGAGGACTTATTTTCCTTGGTCCTACTTTCTTCAAGATAAATGTAGTACAGGAGAGAGAAAAAGAACAATGGGCATCGAGCAGTTCCAGGAAGTTGAATTTGTCAGACTTTAGCTAACAGAACATACAGGCAGATTTCGTAAACTCCTTCTTTTGCTTTGCACCTGAAAATGCAACCTATGCCAAATGCACTATTGTTTTTCCCTATAGCATAAACAGTTTATCAACTTTCTTGAATATGCTCATCTCTACATCACTATTCAGTTACTACTTGGTTAATTCTTCCTTCTATTATAACCAGTTAATGAAAAAAAAAGTTTGACTTTACTAGGGAGAGTCTATTCTTACTTTGACACAAATTCAGTGGTCAGTAAATTCCACCCAGATTTAGGGTTATTTTGAGAATATCTCCATAAATACAATATTAATGTATAACTATATTAACTAAGTTGTTGACTCAAACATGTATGTATAAATTAATTATGTAAAAGTGGTTGAATATAAATCACTATCTCCTAGAGACTAGATCTGTCTCACTTTTCCTCTATAAACATCTTGGTCTTTTTTTATCAGTTATCTGTTGTTATAATAACGTTGACCAGCAAATCACTTGGAACTGAGTGGCTTAAAACAACTGATTAAAATTGTTGCTCATGAGTCTATGAATAATCTGGACTTCACTTCTGGTCTCATTTGAGCTCATTCATATATTAGCAGTCAGCTAGGGAGCAGGGAGGTGACTCTGCTAAACTTGGTTGGGCATGCCTACCTGGCTTGGATAATTGGATGTCAGCTAGTCATGTATTTTCTCAGCTTTGCTAGTCATTGTCTCTTATCCAGCAGACAAGCCCAGGTATGTGCTTATGGTGAAAGTGAGTCCAAGAAAGAGAGTGGCAGTCTGAAAGACTTCTTGAGGCCTCTGCCAGGAAGTTGCACTGTCACTTCTGCCGTATTCAATTGGCCAAAACAATTCACAAAGCCTGCCTAGATTCAAGGGAGCAGGAATAGACACGATCTCTTGATGAGAGAAACAGTAGTCATGTTGCAAAAGCATTAATTGACAGAGGAGTCCAGGATGGGGGGAAATTTGTAATCAATCTGCCATATTGACTCCCTCTTTTCTTTCTTTTTTTTTTTTTTTGTGAGGAAGGTTCTCCCTGTGCTAATATATATTGTAAACCCTTCTCTTTTTTTGCTTGAGGGAGCTTAGCCCTGAACTAACATCTGTGCCAATCTTCCTCTACTCTGTATCTGAGATGCCTCCACAGCATGGCGCATGAGTGGAGTCCATCCGCAGATGGGATCCAAACCCCGGAACCCTGGGCCACTGCAGTATAGCATGTGGAACTTGAATCACTTGGCCATGGGGCTGGCCCCTGACTCCCTCTTTTCTTCTTTGGCCACTGTTATCTTCACTTAAAAATGGTAATAGTGGGCATCCTTGTCTTATTTCAATTCTCTAAGAAAAAGATTTTAACATTTCACCATTCAGAAAAGTTTTGATATAGCTTTTTAAAAAATAACCTTTATCACATTAAGAAAGTTTCTTTTTATTTCTACTTTGCCAAGGTTTTTTGGTCATGAACAGGTATGGAGTTTATCAAATACATGATTTTTCCACATCTATTATCTTGATCATATGATTTTTCTTTCTTCTTTGTGTTGAATAACACCCTTAAAATTATTGAAGGTTAAATCACCTTCATCCTCTGCTTAATTTTTTATTGCCACCACAAATTTAGCAGTTTAAACAACACAAACTTATTATCTTACAATTCTGTAGATCAGATATCCTTTACAGGTTTCAGCAGGCTAAAATAAAAGTGTCTGCAGGGCTGCTTTTCATTCTGAGTTCTTTCGGGGAGGATGTGCTTCCTTGCTCATTTGGATTATTGGAAAAATTCAGTTCCTTTTGGCTGTAGAGCTGAGGTTCCCCTTTTCTTACCAACTATCTGGTGATGGCTGTGCCAAGCTTCTAGAGACTATACACATTCCTTGGCTCCTGGCTCTTTTCCTCCATCTTCAAAGCCATCAATGGCAAGTCAAGTTCCTTTCACATCACATCCCTCTGACCCAGTAGGGGATGGGTCTCAGCTTTAAAGGATCCATGAGATTATTGGGCGAACCCCAGATAATCCAGAGAAATCTCCTTTCAAGATCCTTAACTGTAATCATATCTGCAAAGTCCCTTTTGCCATATAAGGTAACATATTCACAGCTTCTGTGATCCTATCTCTTACTTCTGACTCTGATCCTCATGCCTCTCTCTCATAAGGACCCTTGTAATTACACTGGTCCCACCTGAATAATCAGGATAATTTTCTGACTCTCCAAGATCTTTCAATTAATCTCATCTGCAAAGTCCCTTTTACCCACATAAGGTAACACATTCACAGAATCTGGAGACTAGGGTGTGAATATCTTTGGGGAGTCACATTCTGCCACCCATCTTCCTAGAACAAACTCATTTGTTCATAATGCATTAATTGTTACACTAAAATATTTTGTTTGATATTTTGCATCATGTTTTATGAGAGAGATTGGTGTAAATTTTCTTTCTTCTAATGTCTATGTCAGAGTTATTATTACACTGGTTTCATAAAAGAAATTTTTGGAATTCTCTTTATTCTCTAGAAGAGGTTTTTGTAAAATGAGGGTAATTCTTTCTCTAAATGTTTGGTGGAATTCAAACATTTCATAAGAATTCATAATGGTAGTTTTCAAATGCAAATCTAATTTAATTGAAAAAATATTCAATTTTTTAATTTAGTTTTTTATCATCAGTCAATTAATTTTGCCTTTTAGGGGACGTAATCTAAATATTTAAATTAGTTGAAATTTAATTTTTCAAACAATTGTCTTATTTTTGTAGGAGTTTTGGTAATATCATCTTTATCATTCTTGATATTCGTTATTTATGTCTACTCCCCTTTAATTTTGTCAAATAATTTTTAATTATTTAATTCATTTATAAAACAATAACTTTTCATTTGATTCTCTAGATTTTATGTTTTGTATTTCATTACTTTTTACTTATCTATTGTTTCAACTTTTTTTGCCTTACTTTGCTATTTTTATTTTGCTTTAAAATATTTATGTCCAAATAATTGATTTTTCATCATTTTGGAGAACACTCTCTGATTTAAATCCTCTGAAATTCCTAAAATTGCCTTGTAGCCCAATATATGGTTAATTTTGCTCATTTCACATTCCATTAAAAACATAAAAGTATTCTGCTGTTTGGGGATGTGGGGCTCTCTATATACCAATTAGTGCAAATTTGCTATTCATGCTGTTCACTTCTAACTACTTACTGATTTTTGGTATTCTTACTCTATCATTTACTGAAAAACGTGTTAAAACAGTTTTGTGTTGATTATAAAATTGTCTGTTTAAACTTTTACTTCTGTTAATTTTCCTTTCATATAATTTTATATTATCTAAATTGAAATCATTTGATCTTCCTAGAGGATTGCCACTTTTATCATTAGACATGTTCCTCTTTAACTCTAATAAAGTTTCTTTTTCTCCCCCCCAAGTTTTATTTAGAAAATGTAAAAAACATAGGGAGCACTCACATAAGCAATAAAAGAGATTCAGTGTTTTATTTCATATACCAAGCTCATGCTCAAAAATTGATATGCTAAAGCAGCTTTTTTAGCCAATAACACATTTGGACCATTTGTTTTCATTATTAATCCTTTTTCATCTTTGCATCTCCTGCAGATAGTTAGCTGTTGGAAACTAAAGGGACCACAATCTGATTTTCAGGTTAAGTTCATCCAGGTGAAAGAAAACAGAGGACATTCTAGACATCCAAATTCTTTTGCATTCTTAAAAAAATATTCCATCATATTCCATCACATACCTAGTCTCGGGCTAAGTCTATTCTTAAATCTAACCCTCCCACTAAAACTTTTGTTCTCTTTTTATTCTTCTTTTTCTTTTTTTAGAGAGGCTAGAGTGTCAGACAAACATAAGAGAAATTTTCTTGTAACTTGTATTTGAAAATGAGTGATAACTAGTAGGATTAAGGTGCCAAGTGCTAAGAGACCGAGACTTTATACTTGAGTAGTTTCTATTAAAAGAAAGTTTGGTTTTTAGACTAACACTGGCTGCTCTTGATTCTGCCTCTCAGGTTTCAAACAGGATACATTTTCTTCTTTTTACCTTTTGACATCTTTCACCCATTCCTCCCACTGCCCCCTCTTCACCTCTGGCAACCACCGATCTACCTGTTCTCTGCATCTATGAGCTTGTTTTTTTTTTAGATACTACATATAAGAGAAACCGTATGGTATTTGTCTTTCTCTGTCTGATTTATTTCACTTAGCTTAATGTCCTCAAGGTCCATCCTTGTTGGCACAAGTGGTAAAATGGCATTCTTTTTATGGCTGCATAATATTCCAATATATGTATATATACCACAATTTCTTTATCCATTCATTCATTGATGAATACTTAGGTTGTTTCCATATCTTGGTGATTGTAAATAGTGCTGCAATCAACATGAGAGTGCATATATCTTTTCGAGTTAGTGTTTTCATTTTCTTTGTATAAATATCCATAAGTAGAATTCCTGGATCATATGGTAGTTCTATTTTTAATTTTTTGAGGAGTGCCATACTGTTTTCCATAGTGGCCACATCAATTTACATTTCCACCAACAGTGCACAAGTGTTCCTTTTTCTCTACATCCTCATCAACATTTGCTATTTCCTGTCTTTTTTATCATAGCCATTCCAACAGGTATGAAGTGATGTCTCATTATGGTTTTTATCTGAGTTTCCCTGATGATTAATGATGTGGAACATCTTTTCACATACCTATTGGCCATCCGTATGTCTTCTTTGGAAAAATACTGAGTTTTTAATCAGGTTGGTTGTTTTTTTGCTTTGAGTTGTATGAATTCTTTATGTATTTTGGATATTAGCCCCTTATCAGACAAGTGATTTGCAAATATTCTCTCAATTCAGTAGTGTGCCTTTTCATTTTGTTGATGATTTCCTTTGCTGTGCAGAATACTTTTAGTATTATATAGTCCCACTTATTTATTTTTGCTTTTGTTGCTTTTGCTTTTGGTGTCAGATTCAAGAAATCATTGCCAAGACCCATGGCAAGGAGCTTACCATCTATGTTTTCTTCTAGGAGTTCTATGGTTTCAGGTATTAATTTCAAGTCTTTAAACTACTTTAACTTAATTTTTGTGTATGACGTAAGATGCTGGTCAAGTTTCATTGCTTTGCATGTGGCTATCCAGTTTTCCCAACACCATTTATTGAAGAGACTTTCCTTTCTCCATTGCATATTTTTGGGTCCTTTGCCATAAATTAATTGGCCATATGTGTCTGGGTTTATTTCTGGGTTCTTTATTCTGTTCCATTGACCTATATGTCTGTTTTTATGCCGATACCATACTGTTTTAATTACTATAGCTTTGTAATATAGTTTGAAATCAGGGAGTGAAGTGCCTACGGCTTTATTCTTCTTTCTCAAGATTGCTTTGGTTATTTGGGTTTTTTTGTGGTTTCATACAAATTTTAAGATTATTTGCTCTATTTCTTTGAAAAATACCATTGGAATTTTCATAGTAATGCTTCTTAAAGTCTAATATTTTGTCTAATATTACTATAGGTATACCAGCTTTCTTTGGGCTGAAGTTTGTGCATTGTATCATGTCTACTCTTTCATTTCTAACATTTTCTATCCTTGTGATAAAACTTGTATCTCTTTCAAGTGGCATATAACACTTATATTTAAATTAGAGCATTTTGTCCATTAATATTTAGTATAATCATTCATATTTCTATTTTTGTATTTTATCA
This sequence comes from Equus caballus, assembly GCF_041296265.1. Classification (NCBI taxonomy): domain Eukaryota; kingdom Metazoa; phylum Chordata; class Mammalia; order Perissodactyla; family Equidae; genus Equus; species Equus caballus. The sequence goes on from NC_091704.1 coordinate 48,327,669, forward strand.
TATTCTTGTTTATCTGTTCATCCCAGTTATTTAATGTTCTTTTATCTCTTTCCTTTCCTGACATTTTCATTGTATGTTTAGAATTTAATTCTCTTGCTTTTAGTTTGTTGCTTCCATGTTCTTTTAGTGTTATTTTAGATGTTTCCTTAGAGATTATAAGATCTGTCCTTGACTATTAAAGTGTATGCATGTTTTATTTTTGCTGCATTTAACCCCTTCTGCTTTGAGTTCTCTTGTGTGGCAAAACGTTTATTGAATTTGTAATCTCACATTACATCTTATTAATAGTACTATTTCTTTATATTTGCATGCATATTTGAACTTGCCATATCCTTCTTTTTTTAAACTCTTTTCTATATCTCTGTGCTTCCATTTGCTATTACTTTCTTTCTATTGGTTATAACATATGCTGTTATTTTCTTTGTTTGCTTGAAAATATATTTATTTTATTTTCATTGTCCAAGGGTGTTTCCACTGAATACAGCATTCTAGCTTGGCCAGTATTTTAAAAAGAATCACTTTGAAGACGTCATTTCTTTGTCTTCTACATTTCATTTACTTTTTTTTATTTTTTATTTTTTGAGAAGTTAGTTTTCAGTCGGGTCATTTATCTTACTGAATTTCTTTTAAAATTTAAATTTCTTTACATTTTAAAGGACCTTCCACTGCCTGGGACCTTTTAAAATTTTCTTTTTGTCTGGTTTCCAGTAGTTTACTATGAAGTACCGAAGGGAAAATCTTACTTCTTTTTTTAAATAATTTTTTTTTAAAAAAGTATCCTTCTTGAAGAGTTTAACACTTCTTGACTCTGTATCTTAATGGCTTTTAAAATATTACTTCTGCCTCATTATCTTTCACCTAACTGAGAATAGAAGTACTTATGTATTTATTTTACTATTCTGTGTCAACATTTCTCATATTTTATCTTAATTTCTTGACTATAAATCAATTATTTTAGACTCTGTGGCTGATAACTACAGTATCCACTTCCTTTTCTAGATCAGTGTATATTATTTATTTTTATTGAATGTTATAAGTCAAGTCTCATCTTCCTGTACTTCTAAGTGGTTTTGATTAAAAGAGAGACATTATTTAAGAAAACTCTAGAACTAATATATTGCTCTGGATCATGTGATTAGGTTGCTCTTTTCCTCAAGAAAGAAGAAGCTAAAGTTAAATCAATATGTGTTCAACTTCAAAGGTATTTTTAATTTTACTTAAGACTTTGCTTGGTTTTAATTAATGTGGGTCTATGGATGGGCCTGTAAGTTCTGTGAACCCAGTGGAATTATGTGCAAGTTATTGTGTGTGTATTTGCTTTTGAGTACATAGGCCCTTGAGGGAAAATTTATAACTTCCACCGATGCTTTAAAGATTCCTCAATGAAAAAAGTTTTAGGAAAATCTTTATGTAGGTTGATTACTCAGTTTTAAATGAGGAGGTTTTCAGTAGAGACTTGAATATGTAAAGGAGATTATAAAAATTGGTTACTTTCTACAGATCTCCTTTTTCTGAACAAATTTACATTACTCACTGTATATGATAACTAGTCTGCATGCAGATTCCTGGATATTCTTCTGTAGGAAAGGAAAGAAAAAAATATGGTCTAATGCTGAAGTGAAAACAAATTAAATGATCTGAGAGAAATGATCAGACAAGGAAAGGGGAAACTGAGGAAAGTTTACTAACATCACTTGTTTTGTCTAAGAAATCTTTTCATGTGAACATAATATCATTTAACGACACAAGTTTTCACCCTTTCTCTGCTATTTCCTCCTTCAAGCACTAGAAAACATTCTGTTTTATTAAAAAGTTTTTTAGAGGCATATTCTATCACTTTAATAAAGGAAACATTCAAATTAATAAACTCACTAGCATCTAGTTTCATGCAAACACATCAAAATCCATAAGTTTCAATTTTAATCTCAATTTCCTTTGCCTGTTGCCAATGGCAAGAGCTGAAAAGTAAAACTGCTGACATGGAGTCAGTGAAAGAAAAAGGATCTCTTATGTAGTTATGCATGTGTTTTAGACAATGATAGACGAGGTGTATGAAAGAAAATCATGAAAATTAATTGCTAAAGTAAAAATTTCATAATACAATTTAGTTATTTTTATAAAAACTAGAGAGATTTAAAATTAGCGTGAGGTTCAAAGGTTCCTTAAAAGTTATACGTAATATTTACTTGAGATTGTAATATGGCATGTATCATATATCATCATGTTAATAGATCATGTTTCTTTGGGACCTTACATTCCTGTTAAAAGGAAAATATTTTACATCTATTTTAAAATACGTTGTCTCTTTGACAGTTAACCCTCATTCCAAACTGAGGCAAATGTTTGAACTAAAGTTTTGAATCAGAATGATAAATATATTCACAGCTTCAATGTTTTATTGACCTTTGCACGCAACAGATGAAGATCTTAAACCTGGCAAAATGAAACAGTTTGAACTGGCTACCAAAAATTTTGTTTTTATCTGTTGCTATCCTGGTTCTCCTATAATTCTTAATTTGAATATCAAGAGTTCATAATTGAGGAGGAATATACATACATTTAATTTTAAAACCAATTTCTTTAAGTGAAAGACAATTCTCAGAGAAAAATGTCTTCTTTATCCTGTAGGCATGAAGATTTTTTTCCCCAAGTAGAAGCGACAACTAGAAAACAAAAATATATAATCATTCTGAAATTATAAACTAAATACAGAATCTTTTACTTTTCAGTATTCAAACTCAAAGAATTTCTTCTTTCTCCTCTGTACAGATAATAAAACACATATTCACGGACAATATAAGAATTTTATGTGTTTTCCCTCTGCAGTGGGAGGTGGCACTAAGATGGAAGAGCCAATTTCTTCACTAGATAAGACATGAGCAGTTACTAGCTTTGTTCTATGTCTTTTACTGAGATCTGCTTAGAAAGATACTTTACTGTGTGTGCTGTTAAATTCCATGTGGCTGACTAGGTAACAAATAGAAAAGACAGAAGCTGAGGGCCACAGGGGTTTGCAGTTGTCAGCATGGTGATAAGCTGGCGCTTTATCATTAGAAACTAAAGAGTACTTAAACGGTACTGCCTGCACTCCTGGTCATAATTCATTGGCCTCCAGCGACTCTGCGTGTATGTGTGCTTACCTTTCCTAATCTCAGTCTCTGTTTTGCTGGAGTCTGTGTTATAAAACTTCCGTGATCCTCCTACACATAGCCTTTCTTTTTCTAACATCAAAGAATCAGAAAGAACACACGGCTTGAAATATAAGAAAAACAAATCTTTGTTGTTGGTGCCATTTGAGTCAATTCAACTCCTAGTGACCCTGTGTCCAGCAGTGCGGAACCCTGGCCGGTCTTTCTGCGCCATCCTCTCACCTTCCAGCCCTATATCAGACCGTGCTCAGCTGCTGTTCATAGGGTTTTCATGGCCATTTTTTGCAGAGGTAGGTGACTAGTTCCTTCTTTCTAGTCTGTCTTAGTCAGGAAGCTCCGCTGAAACCTGTCCACCATGAGTGACCCTGCTGGTATTTGAAATACTGGTGGCATAGCTTTCAGCATCACAACAACATGCAGCCACCACAGTATGACAACCAACAGAAGGGTGGTGCGGTTCCCTAACTGGGAAACAACCCTGGGCCACTGAGAGAGTGCCAAATCTTAACTACTAGACCACCAGGCTGGCCATAAGAAAAACAAATACTGGAGGGAAATAAGTTAGAAAGTTAGTACAAATAAAATGCTACTAAAAAGGCTGTGGACAGATGACAATCCAAACGGAAAACTGGAGTTTAGTAGCCCTGAAGCAGAACTATAGAAGTGATGTTTTCAAATAGTAATTCACTCTTAGGTTGCAACAGGAGTGAATTAAAAGGATCATCTGAAAATGTTTTATTTATAAAGTTCATTCTCTAAGAGGAATTGATTTTGAAATCCGTATCTATGAGGTCAGGAAATATTTAAAAGATTTAAATTGTTTAAAAGCAATATTTTTTAGAAAAATTTTTCTACCCTCCTAGGAAAATAGCTACTTGAAAGAGCTGAGTTTTGACAGTGAGCCAAGTCTTTTCGTCTCATCTCCTGAAGCTGCCAGTGAAGGAGGAAATTTCTCAAAAACAATGATGAAGGAAACACGTGTAAAATATTTCTTCTATGGACAGAGTCTTCCCATGATCACTTTGCCCCAGAGTATTTGTTCCTATCCAAAACTCAATGAGGAAACATAAGTAATGACTATTTCCTCTTCCTTTTTTATTTATGCCATGAGAAAAAAGAAAGGTAACTATGTGAAGAGATGGATATGTTAACTTGACTGTAGTAATCATTTCACTATATAGTTCTATGTATCATGTTGAAAACCTTAAATATATATAATTTTTTATTTTAGAAATAGAACAAAACTTGGAAATAACCCAAATGTCAATCAACAGATGAACGGATAAACAAAATGTGATATATTCACACAATAGAGTTTTTCTTTCTTAATTGAGGTACCATTAGTCTATAACGTTATATAAATCACAGGTGTACAACATTATATTTTGATTTCTGTGTAGATGGCAGCATGTTTACTACCCAAAGACTAAATACCATTTGTCACTGTACACATGTGCCCTATTACCCCTTTCATCCTCCTCCCTGTCCCATTCCCCTCTGGTAACCACTAATCTAATCTCTACATTTGTGTGTTTGTTTGTTGTTGTTGTTGTTTTTAATCCTCCACTTATATGAGAAATCATATGGTATTTGACTTTCTCTGTCTGACTTATTTTGCTTAGCAAAGTCCTTCCACGTTGCTGCAGATGGCAAGATTTCACCTTTTTATGGCTGAGTAGTGTTCCATTGTGTGTATATACCACATCTTCTTTATCCATTCTTCCATTGATGGGCACTTGATTGTTTCCAAGTCTTGGCTGTTGGAAATAATGTCTCAGAGAACACAGTGGTGCAAATATCTTTTCACATTCATATTTTTGCGTTCTCTGGATAAACACACAGAAGTGGAATAGCTGGATCTTTTTGAATACCATGGCTCACTAGCCAAGGGAAACAAAAGAAAAAATAAAGAAATGGGATTACAACAAACTAAAAAGCTTCCGCACAGAAAAAGAAACAATCAACAAAAGAAAAAGACAAGCTAACAATCGGGAGAAGATATTTGCAAATCAAATATCTGATAAAGGATTACTATCCAAAATATGTAAAGAACTCATACAAATCAACAGCAAACAACTCAATTAAAATATGGACAAAAGTTCTGAACAGACATTTTTCCAAAGAAGATAGAAATGGCCAACAAGCACATGAAAAGATATTCAATATCACTAATTATTAGGGAAATTTATGTCAAAACTACAATAATATGTCACCTCATGACTGTCAGAATGGCTATAAATAAAAAGACAAAAAATAACAAGTGTTTCAGAGGATGTGGAGAAAAGGGAACCCTCATACACTGCTGGTGGGAGTGTAAGCTGATAAAACCACTATGGAAAACAGTATGGAGATTCCTCATAAATTTAAGAATATAACCACCATACAATAGAGTATTATTCAGTTAGAAAAGGAATCAAGTATTGATACACACTTCAACAAGGATAAACCTTGAAAACATTACGCTTAGTGAAAGAATTCCAACACAAAAGGCAATACATTGTATGATTCCACTTGTATGAAAAATCCAGACTAGGTAAATGAACAGAGACAGGCGGCAGATTACTGGTTGTTAGGGGTTGGGGGTATGGGGAGTGACTGCTTAATGTGTACAGAGTTTCTGTTCAGGGTGATGAAAACATTCTTGGTCTAGATTGTGGTGATGGGGTAAAGCATAGTGAGTGGAGTTAATGCCTATGAATTGTAAAATTAAAATTTTTAAAAACTAAAAATTTCTATGCCACAAAAACACAAGTGCCAAGAAGATAGAATTAGGCTTGATAATCTCAATGAGAAGATGGTTAAAATATGGAGTTAATTACAGGGCACATTTGTATGCATTGTGGAAGAAATAAACACGGTCACTCCCAGGATGATCCACTCTCTGATAGGGTTTGTTATTCTAAGATGCAGAGACAAAGGGTCTGAAGTCATAGGTCAGGTTCTCCTAGAGAGAGACGCTGAGATGGAGATTTACAGGCAGTGGTTCTTGGAGGAGCACTCACAAAAGCAACACCTGTAAAGGAACGAGAGAAGTTGGATTGACCAGAGGAAAAAGGAAGAAGCAAGAGAGACTTTGGCTGAGGTGGATTTCAGAGAAGTCTCACATGAGTCAAAGAGATCAGGCCTTTGTACTACTGGTTTCCACTAGTCGTTGGATGTGAGCTGTTCCCAAAGAGGGATTGAGGCAGCTCTCTTTGACTGATGTCAATTTCTGGGGAAGATCTGGGCTGTGAATCATTGATTAGCAACAATCTCATTTCTAATCATTTTTGTTTGATTTCTTTTAGTTGTATAGATTGAGCAACACCCTTGTTAACCACTCATCTAAATTCTAGAGTCCCATGGTCTATTAAGCATGTTCATAGTTCTTTGCCAATCAGATCCCACTAGCTTCCACTCGCAGTTTGCCATTTGTTACCATAATTCCTAGATTTTTTCTTATCAATGCAACCTACCACATAGCCTCTGTTATTCGGGACCCCATCATCACTAGTGATAACAGAGAGCCAGCCCAGTTCTATAATAGCATCACTCACCAGAAACCCTGGCCAGCAAATAAAAGCTACCACTGAGCTTCTTTTCACACTGGAAAATGAGATTCCTTCTGGCCCCTTTATGGAACATTGTCACCTAGTGATTCATCTGGGCTTATGTGATGATTGACTTCAGGCTGCCCTGAGGAGAGTTGTAACCCTGGTGACAGGCAGTATCTGGGAAAGGACTCACATGTGAGCTGTCAGCAAGCAACATTTCCAACAGACAGCTAGAGTAATGAGTGCTTTGTTCCTAAAAGTGGGGATTTGGGCAACGGACCATAATACTCACCCCAAGAATCTTGACCTCACCTCTGCAAGAACATCTATGTATAATCCCATTATTCATGGTATATGGATGTGTGCACTGTGTATGTCTGTGCAACCTGGAGAGGAAAAGAATAAGGATCAATTGACCATTTTCTAGGGTGGTTTTGATGATGGTTACAGATAATTTCTTAGTATATGAATTTCTTGAGGGCAAATAACATATAACACTTGTTTATTTTACTATCTAGACATCTCTTAAAGAATAGGCCATAAATAAATATCTGCAAAAGGATTGTCTGATTATCTGAATAAATAGTAATACATTTTTGCCATCGGGTACATTATTGTAAACTGTGATGGGCCTTTTTTTCTCATTTATTTTTCTCCCTCCCTTCCCTTCCTACTTTTTTTATTTCCTCTTTTTTCTCTTCCTTCTCTCCTTTCACCCACTGTCCTTGTTTGGTTTCTGTCTCTCTTTTAATATTGGCCAGATATATAGTTACTTTACGGAATTTTTTTTAGGTTTAGGTTTTTTACTTAGTTTTATCTGAACCTACATTTTTGATGCTTTTATTGCAGAATTGCATACAATTATAAAAGAAACTTTTTTTTTTTTTTTAAGATTTTATTTTTTCCTTTTTCTCCCCAAAGCCCCCCGGTACATAGTTGTGTATTCTTCGTTGTGGGTTCCTCTAGTTGTGGCATGTGGGACGCTGCCTCAGCGTGGTCTGACGAGCAGTGCCATGTCCGCGCCCAGGATTCGAACCTACGAAACACTGGGCCGCCTGCAGCGGAGCGCGCGAACTTAACCACTCGGCCACGGGGCCAGCCCCTATAAAAGAAACTTTTAAAATATCCTGTTCAACCATGAAGGGAAAAAAATAAGGCTTAAAGCAATTTTTAAAAACTTTTTTAAAGATTAGAGTATGGAAAGGAAAAATGACTTTACGGTGGAGACATCCAGTAGAAACTACCTTAACCAAGTGATAAGTTATGTTAATGTCATACATCCCAGATGTGACATGATAATAAGGGAATTTCAGGTTGGTGATGTTCTTGAAAAACCCATAATTTCAATCTCATGAAAAAAAATCAGGCAAACCTAAGCTGAAGATCGCTCTAAAGAAATACATTTAAAGAAATAGATGACTAGGACTTTTCAAAACTGTCAAGGTCATGGGAAAACAAAAAAGAAGAAAACAAAAGTCTAAGAAACCAATTAGAGATTGGAGGAGTCTGAGGAAACACGATGACTGAATGTGATATGGTATCCTGGATTGTCTAACACAAAAATAGTGGAAAGGCTAGCAATATCTGAATAGATTCTGTAGTTTAGTCAATAGCAATATACCAATAGTATATTGGCATATTACTATAATATTGGTATATTATATTGGTATAATAGTAATATACCAATAGTAATGTACCAATGTTTCACAGTGATGACAAATGCACCATAGTTACATAAGATGATAACATTAGGGAACTTTTATATTTTATGACTTGAAGGTGACTCAGCTAAAGAGGTTAACATTAAATAACCATGGAAATTTTTCATTCTTCAGAGTTACTGATCTATACTAGTCAGTGGCCAATCAAAGAAGCAGAACCAGGGGGCCAACCTGGTTGCATAGCAATTAAGTTCATGTGCTCTACTTCAGCAGCCCAGGGTTCACCAGTTTGATTCCTGGGCAGACCTACACACCACTGATCAAGTCATGCTGTGGCGGTGTCCCACATACAAAATAGAGGAAGATTGGCACAGATGTTAGCTCTGGGCCAATCTTCCCCACCAAAAAAAAAAAAAAAAAAAGGAGAAGCAGCAGCAGAACTAGTAGGAGAAAGATAGCTGATAGATACATAGATTGCAGTTGTTGTGAGTGCTGTCCAGTCGATTCCATCTCCTAATGACCCTGTGTGCAGCAGAGCAGAACCCTGCCCTGTCTTCCTGCACCATCCTGTCACCTTCCAGTGCTGTATCAGACAATGCTCTGCTGCTGTTCTTAGGGTTTTCATGGCCAAATTAGAGTTGGATAAAGCAATTGTGAGCACTGGCTAAGCAGACCCTGCAAGGCAGTCTGCATCTCTATTGCTGAAGCACAAAGCACACAGTCAGCCAGCCAGAAAGGGGCTATCAGGAGCAGGCAGGAACCCAGGAGTGCAAGCTGGGAACCCCACAATCTGGAGCTGAAACCCGACCATCATGAGGCGGAGACCATGGAAGACGAACTGTAACACTTTCCATGTCAGTTCTTGGGCTTTGCTGACAAGCCTGCAGAAGCCAGGGCCCTTCCTCATGAAGCCACACAGCATGCTTCTAGTCCAGGAGTCAGAGAACGTTAGAAACGATCCAGGCAGAAGGGAGAGAGACTTGCAGCCCCAGTTACTGCTTTGTGCCAGTGGAGTGAGTTGCAGATCAGCAACAAGGCATTGGTGCTACAAAATGGCTGCTACCCACCTTTGGGTCGTCTCCTTGACAGGATTACTAAGCGTTAGCCAGTACACTGTTTTCTTGAATTCTGTGTTGTCTCCTGGAACCTTGTTTCTTATAGCAAATGATCCAGCCTCCTTAATATGTTGCATTTGTATCTAAATATGAGCAGTATTTTCTAGCTTTAGTCTCAAAAAACAAGATTAATGTAAGTCAGTTAATTACTATAGCACATTTGTATTTTGTTTTTTATTAGATGGAATGAAGATGTTAATAGAGCCCTTGATATTTCTACTCATTTCATTAAATATGAAATGTATATTTATAAACATAAATATCTAACATAATGTGTTGAATATTTATGCAATGCTTTGCTGCCAAAGTCCATATGTATGTATATCCATGGATTTTGAGATAATTTTCTGAATTGATGGATTGATGTAACACAATGACTCTCTCTGCATTATCAACCTTTTAGTTATGAATAGCTTTCAGCTATTAAGCATGAGGAATTAACTCTCAGATGAATTTTGAGCAAAAAAGAGATCCTGGTAGCTCTTAAGATATATTGTGAATTGCTGTGATGATATGCCATTAAATTTATTCCAAAGGATATTTTTTGAATTGCCTGCGGAAATATGAGTGCTTTTTTTCCTTCTTTTTAATCATGGCACTTGCCCCAGGTTGCCAAAAAAGCAGCCATCAGCATTCTTTAGTGACGGCGGCTTAGTACTCTCAGCCATCTTATCTCCTCTGTTGCATGGATGACGTTTTTTATCAGTGAATACAAACAGTAAAATGGAACCATAATCCTACCATCGTTACACAGAAGGTCCCCAGCTGCTTCTCTGACACTTGTAGCCTATCTATCTGCTAAAGAAACTAGGCACACAAGCACAAGAGAACCTATTCACAAATTATATGTATTGCAAAGTAACACAATTATTACAGATGACAGATAATGAAATGATGAAGGCATAAAGACTAGTTAAAGGAAAAATAATAAAGGGACCATTTTGTTAGTAATTTTACAAAGATTGGATGACATCTATGGAGCTGAACTCAAAATATCTACCTGCTATTTCTTATATCAGGTTATTTTTTCAGAAGTGTATCATTAACTCCTGTTACTGTATGATCCCTTGATGGGAGACTTTGCATGCCACACATAAAAACCTCAGGATATTTTATCTTGATCTTTAAACAAAGAACCTGAAGACATCATTTTATGCATAAAATGACAAAGAGAAGAATAGCAGCTATAACAGGCACAAAACCTTAAAACTTTTAGTACATAAATAGGTTTTAGCTTTGCTTCTAAAACAAAGGGAACTCCGTATAGGTTTTCACAAATACTCTAACTAGTTCTGTACTGCAGCACAATGTTATTTTTATAGATAGCTGGACAGAAGAGAATAGACTCAAATGAAAACCTAAAGAAGTTATAGAAATATCTTACATACAGCTATTTCCATATGAACCTTATAATCAAGGGATATTTATTAAACACAAACGATGTGTCATACCTGTTTTAAAAGCAGGGATTATAAAGATGAATAATGAGCCTCGCTGCCTATTATGAACCCACAGACTAGTGGGAGAACACATGTAAATAGCTAATTATAAACCTGATTTTCATGTTCTCTCTTAAGGTCAATATTGGGTATGTGGGCGATTCTACAATTATTTGTTAAACCACACAGATACAGCACACACACACACTCACATACACTCTTCTATATCGTTTTGTATGTATGATATATTCTATAGTATAAACAAATATTGAAAAGACAGATTCTATCAGAACAGAGCCATGCTGGCTAAGGAATTCTCCAACTCTCAAAGAGCTGCAAAGTGAAAAAACAAAGAAACGAATGAACAACTCCACATAGCAGTGTGCTCACAGTGTGCCTATGTCTGTTCGCCATTACCATACAGAAAATGATACACAACTAAATGACATCCTTAATTACTATGCACTTATTAATATAAATCTTTATTGTCAAAAATAACTAAGTTTGATCTTGGTAAAATGTACTAGCTGTGTGAAATCAAACAGCTGTTGGAATTGAGGCCCTTTTCTTATCAGTAAAGTATCTGGGTGGAATAACTATGACACTGCTCCCTCCTTCCTGCCTCCTATCCCCGTTGAGCCTACACAACAGTTTTGTGTCCTCAAATACTTTTCTTAAAGAGTCCCATCAAACTCTGTCGCCTAGTATCTAGCTCCAATGCTACATTCCAGAGAGACTCTTCTAGCCACTATGCATTGAGCCCCAACTCCACTTGACCACCACTCTCTCGTATTACCATTTTAATTCTTTTCAGATTACTTAGAACAATCTAAAATTTGGGCCCATGAATATTTATTGAATGGAAGAGTAAACATATGGGAAAAACACCTAACATTAAATGTGGCACAACGAAATTCAATAAATGTTATTTTCCTCCCCATCAAATCCATCCCACTCCTCAATTCCAGGTTAATTTTCGTAGAATACTATTTCACTACTGCAATACCTTCTTCAAAACAATAATTTTAGCGCCAGCCTAGTGGTGTAGTGGTTAAGTTCAAGTGCTTCACTTTGGTGGCCCAGGGTTTGCAGGTTCGGATCCTGGGTGCAGACCAAGCACTGGTCATCAGGCCAGGCTGTGGTGGCATCCCATATAAAATAGAGGAAGATTGGCACAGGTGTTAGCTCAGTGACAACCTTCCTCAAGTAAAAAGAGGAAGATTGGCAACAGATGTTAACTCAGGGCCAATCTTCCTCACAAAAATAAAAAAAAAAAGTAGTCGGAACAAATTAAAACTCTTTATTATTCAAGGCTTAGTAAAATGTAATCTGAATTTCCTTTCTCACTTTATTTTTGGCTACATTCCCTGAAGTTATGCTCTTAACAAAATTAATCTCTGCATTATTTTCTTCTTCACTCCCTCTACCTGAAATGCCTTCCATCATTACTACGTATTCCTCCTTCCAAACCCAGGCTTCATCTGATCATGGGAAAATTCCCTTTGTGGGAAGGTCCCTAGGGAATAAACAGTATCTAAACAGTAGCTTTCTTCTCACTATTAAGCCTAGAATTTGTCCCAAAATGAACAAATAAAGAGTGTGACTAATGTCATTAGTTATAAGCTTAAAAACATCTAAAGATAATAAGATATTGCGAAATCAGTATTTTGTAAATCCATCTGGAAGTATGCTATGATAATCTGGAATCCCTGGTCCTGTTCTCATTCTCAAAGCCTTCCACTCTCCTCTGAGCTTTCCTTCACCCCCTACCCCATAGCAATTTCTATCTACTCTGCAATCTTAAAGGTTTTATTATTTACAATTGTTTTGACAATCTATTTCTATATAAACTTCTTGTAGCATTATCCTCTTCTTTTGTATATTCTAAATTGGGCCTTATACCTAATAAATGCTCAATAATTCAGGGTTAATTGAATGAATTCCACATCACACTGTGGAATGCCAATTCAATTTTGTAACCTGTCTTTACAAGAAAGATACTGATTCCATTAACAGAATTGTTCATGTGGCAATTATCATCATTAAGATAAATTAAATTAATGGATGAGATATCCATTTCTTTAGACTTTAGAAAACTGGGCTTAATGATTAGAAACTTTTCACCACATTAACAACACTTATCAAATTAACATGTCATGTTTTCGTTCATCCAAAACACACATTTATAGAAATTAAATGATTAGATCAGTGTAAGTGATTTTGAAATTTTTTCCGCTAGTAAATTCATTTAAAGAAAAGCATCAATAATTTACTCCAAATAAGGTGATTATAAATATTTCCTACAAAGTCCTGCTTATGTTAGTATGCTATGAGTTTTCATTAATTTATTTGTTAATTTCATTTGACCAATAACCACTGGGATTAAACTAATATAAAAATACAGACGCACTATCATGACTAATATTAATATTGCATTTTGGTTAAAAAAAGGTAAAATAAAGATATTTACCAGCAGGCTTTGCCATGAATAAAGGAAACTGTTTATCATGAATTGTTCATGGAAATCCCTAGCTCCTCTCCACTATAAAAGTCATAACGCTAAGCATAAATAACTGAAGAAAAATTTCTCCCGTCACAGTTTTCAAAAATGCTAAGGTTGAAACTTCTTTCCTTTGCCAGTTAACATTTTGAGTACTTTCTCTAATATTTTGGTTAATTTGTCAATAAATTAGGAAATCATCAATAAGGAGGGAATCTATTTTTGCATAATATTTAGTCATTAAAAACCTAATCCTATTTAATTGAAAATATATACTTTGTATTCAGTTCTACATAGAATTTTTTCACAATCTCAATTCTGACCTTGACTCAAAAATTCCTCTTGGGATGGCAAATAAAGTTGTGTTCCTTCCTGTTTAGCATTTTCTTTTGTTTCTACCCAGAATCTCTATGTCTTCTTTTGGGGAGGGTTTAGACTAGACGAAAAGAGGCAAACGTCATTTTCTGTGCTTTTTCTATTCATGCTCTTTTCTTAGCTAATGGGCAGGGAGGTCATGATCCATTTTATGACAAGCACACGACCATCAGCTCTTCCACAGATTGTACTTAGTCGTAGTTACTTGGAAAAGAACATCTTGACTTTGTGTTTAGAAGATATAAATATAAATATATAAATGCATGCATTTATGTAACTATATAAACGTGTGTGTGTGTGTGTGTGTATGGCTTCTACTTCTTTAATAGTCATTGCTTTAATATCTTAATAGTCTATTTATTTACTATCCATGACTCATTTTTCCCCTGACACCATTTGGTGGTTATCTGAAATTTAAACTATTGGTTATTATGGATATATTTTATTTTCACTTTTATTTTGTGGGATTGTCTTTGTTTTTATTATTTTTTCTTTTTAAAGACAAAACTTGTTTCCTAAAGCATTTGATCATCTTTAAGTGTATTTTTCCTGAACAAGTTTTAAGTACTTCCTTCAAAATTCTTTTCCATGAAGGTGTTTATATGTAAACACTTCTGAAGCTTATGTTCCTGAGAACATTTTCATCATGATCTCATATTTAAATTACAGTCTGGCTATAAAATTCCCATTCAAAGATCTTTTCCCTCCATATTTTGAAAATATTCTTTGCTTGTCTTCTTGCAACCAATGGTTATTCTTACTATGGAAGAACACGTTATCATTCTGTGTACAATCTGTTCTTTCTCTCTGAAAGCTTTTAGGATTTTCTTTGTCTTTGATATTCTCTAGTTTTAATATAAATTGTGGGCTTTTTCTTATTGCTCCCTTTTGTTTTCTAAAGGTATTTTTAGTCTTATTTGGTCCGTCTGAGAACTTTATCTCTATTTTTTTCAACTATTTATCCTTTTCATTTGTATTTTTCTTTCTGAGATTGCTATTATCCGATGCTTAGTATTTCTGCTATACTCTCATTTCTATTATATTTACTATATCTTCAACATTTACTCCTTCCTTTGAGTGAGTTTCTCCATCTCCTTTGCCAGTGGACTAATTTAATTCTCAGATGTATTCCTTCTATAATTTACTGCACTTGTCAAACCAGCAGGTTAAAAACCCAAGCACTACAACCTATGCAAGGTGCACATGTAAAGCTGGTGAATGGGAGGAATTTGGAAGAAGATGGTCAATAAAATGCATGCAGTCTTCCAAAATCCTGCCATCATGCCAAAAGGACTGTTTGGACCTGGCATTTTTGTATGAACCATTATGTCCAGGGGGACATTTAGAAATGTTTTGTTTATACAAGTTTTTGTTTTTCTCTTTTATTTCTAAAAGAGAGCGTAATACTAAGGATCAAATAAGCATTAGATCACGCAAGCGATTTGGAAATGTGTGAAATTTACAATTTGTGTTGGAATCTTGCTGGTGTGCCAAACATTCTTTACTTGAACACCAGTAGCCTAGAAGTTTAGATAAAACCATTGGTTTTAGCTGACTGCTGAGTCAACATCTTCCTGTGGCTGAGTTACAAATATCACACAGGGATAAAGTGGCTTGTCTTTCCACTCTATCTGTTATATTCTTTGATTCAACTATTATATTCTTTGCAACTAAATTTTTTTCTTATTTCCTTTCTTCTTTGCTTTGTTTTGTTTTTCTTTTATTTTGCTAATATTGTCTCATAACTTTTAGTGTGTTATTTTACCACCTTGATCCATCTACTCTAATGTCTCTGCTTCTGATGGAATGACTTATTTTTTTTTACTTGAAGTAGTTAAACACCCCAAATTCCGATTATTTTGCCCTGTGAGTTTATATTTCCATTGAGGATACTGGGAACTGTCCAGTAATGTGTATAAGGGAAGGCCCTGACATCAGACCTCTATCTGAGTCATCCCCAGCAAGCTCAAGCTAAACTGGGATGAGTCCTACCATAGAAATCTACAGACTTGAGAACAGTGCAGTTAATCTATTCTCAAACCAAGAAAACAATTCATCACTTCAAGACATTACCCTCCACCTCCAGGGAGAAACAGACTTGAGGGGAAGGACTCCTTGGATTGTATTTTACCAGCGTGAGGTGTTCAGAAGACTAGTATTTGGAAAACAAATTCCACAGACTGGTTAGTCTTCACACATGTTTTCTTTAAATTACTAACCCAAACAGTTTTTATTTTATCCCCAAGTACACCTACCCCAGAGGTCTGATTTACCATAGGTAGGGGATCAGGCACTGATAATAATAATGATGATGATAATAATAATAATAATAAAAGGTAGCATAGGGTTAGATATGAGAAGCGATATCATAGAATCCTTTCTTATCTTATTAGAGTGATGCTTGCCCACCTTTTGCCACAAGCTAAAGCCGCTATCACTAAGGCAGACCTGTTCAAAAGATGGATGTTCCCCCAGGGTTTCTACTCACTTGGTGTTTCAGTCTTTAATTCCCTGGGGTTGGTCTTGGGGAGGATGCCAGCAGTTTTTGCTAGATCAGCATAATGATAAGAACTGGTGGTTCTAATATTTCTACATTAAGAGATTTATTGAGGTTTGCTTCCAGTCAATTTTTATAAATATTTTATATCACCTGAAACTATTTAATCTCTGTCATCAGAGTTTAAAGAGTGATCTACAGTTTTACTAGAATGATACATTGTATTATTTGGAAGCAGTGTTTCTTTATTATCTGAATTTATGGCAGTCAATTTTCCTATTATAGACTTTATGCTGAGTTTCCCTTACATTTCCTTCTATTTTTGATTTATAAATTTTGATGCTTTTTTATTTGGTAAAGAAAGATTTACAGGGCTAACCTCAGTGCCGTAGTGGTTAAATTCAGCATGCTTTGCTTCAGCAGCCCAGGTGTGGTTCCTGGATACGGACATACATCACTCTCTTAGAGGCCATACTGTGCTGGTGGCCCACATACTAAAAAATAGAGGAAGACTGGCATGGAAGTCAGCTCAGGGTGAACCTTCCTTAGCAAAGGAAAAAAAAAGAAATATTTACAGTGTTTGTGTCCTTTGTGGTTTTTATCTCTCTTTATCATTTTAAATGTAATCCCTGAATTCATATTTGTTTGGCAGTCACATTGTGTTCCAAAGTTAATATTGGTTTGGTTAATGACTTTGTCCTATCTTTATAAATATTTCAGAACTGATACTTGAATGTAGTCAATTGTTTACTAGATTTCGTGATATAATCTGTGTTTAGTTTCTTCCCCTTATGTTTATTTGAAAGATTAATAGTATGATTTTGTATAGTGAGTTATACATATGCATTTAGTTTATTTAACTTTACTATTTTGATTGATCAGCTTTAAAAATGTAAAGAGTGTACTAGAACTCCCTAATGAGTTTTTTTAACTCTTTCTCAAGTAAATTGCTTATTTCTGTTTCATTTAGTTCTTTTTCTAGGGTTTTGTCCTGGTCTCTTGTCTGGAATGTATTCCTTTGCCTCCTCATTATGCCTATTTTTCTGTACTTATAGCTATGCATTAAGTGAGTCAGCTATGTCTCCTGATCTTGGAGAAGTGGCCTTATGTAAGAGATGCCTTTTGAGGCCCAGCACTGTGCTTCTCTCTCATCACCAGTCCAAATGATCCAGGACTGATCCCTGTTTGGGCTACTTGTGTCTTTCTGCTGTGGCAGGTTGCTCTTACTGCAGGTCCCCAGGGGGTCTAGTCTTTCCTTCCCTGGCTGGCTGTTTGTGAATTGGGGAGCCCAGTACCATGGCTACAAGGTCTAATAGCACACTCCTGTTCCAGTTTTCCTGTTAATTGTGGCTGTTTGCTATGCTCGGGGGTTTACAGTTGCTGTAGGCCTCAGGCCTTCAAGGTTGTTGGCATCTCTCTTAGGATGGCAGCTGAATGTGGCTGGCCCTAGGCACAGGAGCACCCAATTGTTTCAGGCTTTGGAAAGTGGAGCTAATTCTCTTTGTGGCTGATAGTGAAACACAGGTCTTCTGCCACTGATAAGCCCCATTCCCCACAGGTCCACACACACCATCAACACAGCCCTGGTCCATGCATACTTCCTCACCTCCTGGAGTGTCCCAGAGTTCCCTTAGACTGTTCTCATTCTGTCTAATTCTTTTTTCTTTCATCTGTTTGGTTTGTGTCTCTTTTATCTGTTCAGCTCTAGTTTCTTCAAGCTCACTGATCCATTCTGTATCATCTACTCTGCTATTGAGCCCATCTAGTGAATTTTTCATTTCAATTATTGTATTCTTCATTTCTGATTGGTTCTTTTTTATATTTTCCAATTCTTTGTTGACGTTCTCACTGTGTTCATCCAGTCTTCTCTCAAGTACCATGTCTGCCTGGGGAAGGGAAACAAAAGAAAAAAATGAACAAATGGGACTACATCAAACTAAAACCTTCTGCACAGCAAAGGAAGCCATCAACAAAATGAAAAGACAACCTAACAATTGGGAGAAGAAATTTGCAACCCATATATCAGAAAAGAGGTTAATCAACATCAAAAAAACCAACAATTCAATTAAAAAATGAGCAAATGACCTGAACAGAGATTCCTCCAAAGAAGATATACAGATGGCCAACAGGCATATGAAAAGATGCTCTACATCATTAGCTATCAGGGAAACGCAAATCAAAACTACAATGAGGTATCATCTCACTCCAGTCAGAAAGGCTATAATTAACAAGACAGGAAACAACAAATGTTGGAGAGGATGTGGAGAGAAGGGAACCCTAGTACACTGCTGGTGGGACTGCAAACTGGTGCAGCCACTATGGAAAGAAATATGGAGCATCCTCAGAAAATTAAGAATAAATCTACCATAGGATCCAGCTATCCCACTGCTGAGTATTTATCCAAAGAACTTGAAAACGCAAAGGCATAAAGATACTTGCATCCCTATGTTCATTGCAGCGTCATACACAATAGCCCAGACTTGGAAGCAACCTAGGTGCCCACCAAGGAATGAATGGATAAAGAAGATGTGGTATTTATACACAATGGACTACTACTCAGCCATAAGAAATGATGGAATCTGGCCATTTGTGACAACATGGATGGTCCTTGAGGGTATTATGCTAAGGGAAATAAGTCAAAGGGAGAAAGTCAAATACCATATGATCTCACTCATAAGTAGAAGATAAAAACAACTACAAACAAATGCATAGCAACAGAGATTGGATTGGTGGTTACCAGAGGGGAAGGGGTTAGGGAGGAGGGTGAAAAGCATGATTAGGCACACATGTGTGGTTATGGATTTATAATTAGTCTTTGTTTGGTGAATAACATGTAATCTACACAGAATTTTAAATATATTATGATGAACATCTGAAAGTTATATAATGTTATAATCCAATATTTCTGCAATGAAAATAAAAATTAAAAAAGAATTTAAACATCAAAAAACACATTAACAACAGTTAAAAGAAAAAATGAAAATAAGAATCAACAATGTTTAACAGAAAATACACAAACATGTACATATATACACACATATAATAACAACCCATGAAGCAAATTTAATAGTAAAACAAGCAAATGTGGATATTAAAGTAAGTGTAGATAGACAAAAATGTAAAATAAGACCTATAAAATTTCAGGAAGGATACTGAAGAGTAAAAAAAACAAGCATTTCAGAAAATAAGAACAAATTACGCAGATTGACTACATCTGCTGAGTGTTTAATGAAGAACACAAGGGACTGAATACAGAGATCCAAGAAAATTGAACAGGAAAATAAATATTTTAAAGTAGAAATAAAGTGATAGATAAAGAGGAAAGGCAAAAAGGATCCAACATAAATATAATTTGATCCTCTGAAAAATAGAAACAACCAAGAATAAAGCAAGTTTAATATAAAAGAACTTTAAGGTAACTTTTCAGAAATTAAAGAAAATATGAAACTGCGTTTTGAAAGGACCTATGTCAATAATTAGGAAAATGGACTTAGAAGATCAACTCTGAGACATGAACTTTTCAACCATTAAACTTGGACAAAAAAAGGTCTTTTGGGCATCCAGGCAAAACATCAAAGAATGGAAAAAAAGAAAATAATTGTTTGTTACAAAATGACTTAATAGAATATTTTAAAATGTACAACTTTAGAAGAACATTTTTTAAAAACTCAAGGAAAGGAAGTTTGGACCAAAGATTTTCTTCCAAGTTAAATTTTTTAAAAAAATCAGGAACTATAGAAAAGCTATGTTTAACATTGATGAATACTGTACCCATGAGCTATTCCAGAAGAATTTAGAAGATGTACTTTAGAAGGAATTTAATCTTGACTAAGCAATGATTGAGAAAATTATGCAAAAGGATTGGTAGTAAGAAATATACACACAGCACACATAAACATATTAACTCTTTGATTAAAACAAAGATTGAAATGAAGATAGAATAATAATCTGTAAAAGTTATATGCTCTGAAAAAGTAAACATTACAATAATAAACAAATCTTTATTTAACCAATTTGAGGAAAAAAGGAGATAATACCTAGTTGAGAAGGATAACTTCTAGTAAATTATATCTGCATAAAACTTTTAAAAGACCAATTTCCACAGAAGAAATATTCAAAGAACTATCTCCCTCACTCAGAGAAAAGAAGTTTTTAGACAAGACCATATGTGAATATAGTTCTGCAAACTTTCAAAGACCAGATACTTTCAAAGCTATCTAAACTGTTCCTAATCATAAAAAAGTAAGAAAAAAATCTTAAAATTCCTTTCATGAAATAGCACAATATTGATACTATCCCTGATTAAGATTATATAATAAAAGTAAATTACAGCCCAATCTTGGCAATAATTACCATAAAATTGTTCTAAAATATTAACAATAAAATCCAGCAACATATTAAAAATAATATAAGATGACCAACTGGGAGTTATTCCAGAAATAACAAGTTGATTCAATATTAGGATAGTCAGCAACTTAGTTTATTAGAATAATAGGAGACTGTAGAAAAAATGAAATAATACATCATCTCTAAAGCTCCTTAAAAAGATTTGACAAAACTGAACACTATTTTTGGTGAAAGAAAGAATAAATTACAAGTCAGTCAATGAATACTTGTTACTTCGGTATCATATACATATGAAAAACAGTATCTTTATTCATGAAAAAAATAAAAACATTCTAGATAAAGTCAGGAGGAAGACAAGCTCTCCACATCCTCATTTCTGTTTAACATTATATAATATGCTTAAGCAAAATAGAACAATTAGAGGCATAAGAATTAACCTTATTTGCAGTTGAAAACCCCAATAGTATCAATGAGAAAAAGATACCTTATAAGATGATTTAGTAAGGTAGTAGGATATAAAATCAGCATGCAGAAATTCATCATTTTCAATTTTGCCAGTGGTTCACAGTAGGATGAACTTTTGCCTCCCGTTCTCACAGGGGACATTTGAGAATGTCTGCAAATATTTATTTATTTTTTCTTCTGAGGAAGATTCGCCCTGAGCTAACATCTGTGCCAATCTTCCTCTATTTTTGTGTGTGGGTTGCCCCCGCAGCCTGGCTGCTGATGTGTGGTGTAGGTCCATGCCTAGGGACTGAACCCAGACCCACAAAGAGGAGTGTACCGAGCTTAACCACCAGGCCATGGGGCTGGCCTCTGCAAATTTTTGATTGTTACAGGTGTAGGAGAGGGATTGAGGGTGCTACTGGCATCTAGGGAACAGCATCCAGGGATGCTGCCGCCAAACATCCTACAGGGCACAGGAGAGCCCCCACCTCCCCGACAAAGAAGTATCCAGGCCGAAATGGCAATAATGCCAAGGCTGAGAAACTTTGATATATACTAACAAACAATTAAATGTTACAATGGAAAAGAGACATGTATATTTGTAAATGAAATATGAAATATCTAAAAATAAACAATTTAAGTGTAGAAATTTATCATGAAAATTGTAAAATGCTCCTAAAATACAAAATAAATTCCATCAAATGGAAAGACATCCAATGTTCTTGAACAAGAAGGACCCTCATAAAACATTTGGGTTCTGTCTGAATTACTGAGCAAATTTAATGTGGAGCAAAGAGATTGTCCTTCTGGGACTCAACAAGTTGACCAAAACAAAACAAAACAAAAAAATAGGATATAAAGATAAACAAGGATAAACAAGGAAATTGTGAATAAATCCAAGTATAAATGGCATGTCTCATATGATAAAAGTGACATTTCAAATCACTAAGGGGAAGATGGTATGCATGTGAGTATGCATAATCCCTATTGATTAATAATTTATATATATATTTGTTTAATCAATAGGGAACCTCTCTCTCTTTTTTAAAATACCTTTTATTTCATGTAGAAACTGGATCATTTTTCTTATAGCATTCTTCACATTTGGAATTCAACTCATTTTTTTCTTGGGGTATCATTTGACTTGTTCCTATTCCTTTTCTTTCCTATGGACTGTTAGATGTAGAGGTTTTATTAGACTTAGATTCAAGACTTAGGCAAAAATGCTAGCAGCAAAAATGCTACTTCATCAGTAACACGATATATTTCCTATTCTATTACATTATGAGACATAGAAAAATATGATTATTTTTGTTTGTTTTAAGTAGAAGGATTGATCAGTGGATCAGCCTGATAGCATTATTATAAACTGTACATTACCTGTTCTCCTAATGATTTTAGCGTTGTTAATGATCATTGCATGTATCTATTATTTATCCTAGATTTCCAGCTGGTCTGGAATGGGGGTACACATGGTAAAACCTACAAATCCTGTGGCTCTGCACCAATTTCCTCACGTCTATTGCTGGGAAAGAAGTTTGACATTTGTTGCTGCTGTAAAATTTGCAATTTTATGATGTTATGAGGTTTGATCTAAAGACGGTGAAAGACATGAAATGTAGACCAGAACCCAAGCTTCAGTTGAATCCAAGTCCAGCTAAACTCAGTCTGGATCAGCTGACCCCCAACTGATGAGACAATGAAAAATTGTTGTTTTAAGCTGTTGTGTTTCTTACATGGTGTTCCTGTGCCAGTAGCTAAATGACTGAATGCCACGATAATGAACAAGACACTCAAAAGGTTCATAGATGTTGGTGCTGACAAAAGTATCAGGGTAGGTGAGGCAAATTCATATTTTTTTGATGAAGGCATATCTCTGTCCCCCTATAATGAGAGGCGTTCAATAGAATGCAGCTAATATCAGGTCACTGGCTTGTTCCCTCAGGGAAAAATAGCATATTAGAAACTCAGTTTGGGGTTCTGTGCCTGGCAGATGATCAGCCTTGGTGAGTGGAAGTCCATATTGTTGAGCAAAGGCCTAACTTATATCACTTTTACCATATCCCTTTTTTTCATAGGTCTTGTTAGAATGCACTGAAGAGGTCAGAGAAACAGCATCTTTGAAGTGGTTGTCCTTTGGGAGTTTTTGAACAGGAAACACATAACCTTACCAGGATCTCTTGGCGTCAATCCTGTTCTATCTGCGTTCCTGGTGAACCAGCCATATCATTAACTGTTAGATCCATACTTCTGGCCATCTCTTCTTCCAGGAAGAGAACAAATGTCTACCCACAGGGGCATTTAACATCCCCATGTCTTTCTGGCCTGAATCAGACTGTAATGCTCCAGTGGTCCATTTCCAGCACATGCTAGTATAAAGGAAAAGTATGTAGAAAACAAGGGTGACTATTTTCCGTTGTCAACTGGTCATAAAGAAGTCTCCACGAGTTCTTTGAACTATGAGGTTCTGAGTGTGGATTGACAAGAGAAATACTTGGTGACATTAAATTGATGGTGACTTAAAGGAATTTGACCATGTTGGCTGAGAATGGTCAGCAAGAAGGAGAAGGATATATCCAAATTTTAGGAAATCATATCAATCCCTGCTAAGTCTCTAAAGGAGAAGGTGCTGGAACAGCTCTAGAAGTTTTTAAGAAAATAATTCTGACAGCACAATAACAAATGATTCCATTGAGAAAGCATTTTGGAAGGTATTGAAATATAGTTATCTTAAATGCTTGATGGAAAAAAGCAAGGCTTAAATTATAAACAAATACCCAAAGAGCTCAATGCAATTTTATAAAGAACTATATGTTAAGCTCATTGAATTTTTTATATAAAACCTGAAAAGAATATAATGAAGAATCAGTCACATCCCAAATAATGAACCAGCATTTATGGGAAAAAAGAAAACTAACAAAGGATAAGAAAGGTGATTTTAGTCATACTCAGAAGAAGAATAGCCAGAAATCTGTCAGCTTACTCCTTGAGAAATATGTTATAATGCTAATGATGACATTGAGGAAAAAAATCCCTCCACTCCTGTTGTGCCCTCTTTTTTCTTGTTAAAGAAAAGTGTCACACTGGAATAGAAAATTTAGTACTTGCTATTGGTAAGAAGAAATTTAAATCCAAATAAAGGGAGGAAATTGTAAGAGAGTAACTAGATCATTTTTCATATTCTATGCTGCATGAATTAAATTCTGAGACACTGAAAGATAAAACAATCAAAATGCAGAAGTATCACCACCGAAAATTAGTAGAGACGTAGAGCAAAAATTAGACAAAGGCATTTACAAGTTTTGAGGCCAAACAGAAGGGATATTCTGCAAACCAAAGGTCTTAATGCCAGGTCTGAATAATTTTCCAGAGTCTATTAATAAAAGAACAGTGTTGGAACACCTATAAAGGAGAGTGGTGATGATGAGGAACTAATAGAAGCTCATTAAATAAGTCACAGTAGGCTAGTTCAACTGTCTTTTTTCACATGATTATGAGACTATAAGCTCAGAGAAGTGCTACAGACAATGAAAATGATTTTCAGCAAGGTGTTTGACAGATCTTCACATGATATCCTGTTGTGTAAAACGGAGAAATATATACAGCATGGGAAAGTGGGTGAAGGAATGTAGCTAAAAAGCAATCAACAAGGCTCAAGTGCAAGTCATTTTGACATGTTCTATGATTTTCCCCTGATTCTTTTCTTTATCATAGCTCTATGAATTGGACACAAATTATTTTTTGGAAATAATGTATATTTTGGATAACAAATTTAGCATTCAAAAAGATATCTGCAGGCTAGGAAGATGCGTTAAATGCAAAAGTTTACAATTGAAAATAGATAGTGTGGGGCTGACCGGATGGTATAGTGGTTAAGTTCACACACTCTGTTCAGCAGCCCGGGGTTCACAAATTTGGATCCTGGGTGCAGACCTAGCACTGCTCCCCAAGCCACCCTATGGTGGCGTCCCACATTAAATAGAGGAAGATTGGCACAGGTATTAGCTCAACAACAATCTTCCTCACACACACACACACAAAAT
The DNA here is from genome assembly GCF_041296265.1 of Equus caballus. NCBI lineage: Eukaryota > Metazoa > Chordata > Mammalia > Perissodactyla > Equidae > Equus > Equus caballus. The sequence goes on from NC_091704.1 coordinate 48,352,775, forward strand.
GGATAGCTATGGAGAGACATGACAACAAAAAGAAAAGAAAGAAGAGGAGGAGGAAAGACCTAGAACAGAAAAGACCAAGGGAGAAGCAGATTTTAATAGCATAATGGTGGGAAAGTAGCACTTTTAGTTAGGAATCTGTTTTAGCCTAAACTAAAACTATAGTGTAGACATGACAATTAAAGCAAAACTATTTTCCTAACCAATTCGCCCAAAGATGGATACCCAATAAACCATGCTTCCCAGCACTCTTGGGATCCCTCAACTTGAGTAGATCCTTCAACTTGAATTTGGGCTGGCCCTATGATTCACTATAAAGTACTAGAATGTATCTGATGTGACATTGAGACAACTTCTGAGGCTAGTCAGAAAATGCCTTTCAGGTTCTGCCTTGATCTATTGGAGTACTCACTCTGGATAAAGCAAGCTGCCATACAATCTGACTGCCCTGGGATGACTGATGACTATCCAGTGAGGTGTCCAAGCTAGCTACGCTGAGAAGGAGATGACCAACCAAGCCAGGCACCAGACCTGAAGTAGAGAAGCCTCCATTTGACTCTAACCTCAGCTATCAACCCCCTGAAACCATATATAAGACCCCAAGCAATAGCTGTCCAGCTGAATCTGGTCCCAGAACCAGACAAATAATAATAAATTCTTGTATTTAGACACTCAGTTTTTGAGTGGTTTCCACATAGCAAGAGATAACTGGAATGACCCAAAACTTGATTTGGACTTAGGCTACATTGATATAATTATATTCCTATTTAGAACAAGGATGGTAGGGAGTAGTGGTGGGGTGGGGTGGGAAGAGTGTCCCATTCTACCTGTTTTAGGTCATACGGCACTTAGATTGTAGTACTTCATTTTGAGGGTTGTACTTTAAGAAATTTACTCACAAATTGAATTTCATCACAAGAGAGGAGAAGGAATAGAATGATGAGAGGAGCCATTTTGTTTAAGAAATAACAAGCAACTAAAGGTGTTTTACTTGGAAAAAGAATAAACCCAAATAAGGTAAAAACATATGTCTTGCTTTACCTAGGTCAGTTTTAGTTTGTGTCTGTTGTCTCAATGTCTCTCCTATTTAGCATTGAGTCAATTCTTCATTACCTTAAAATAAACTAGAATGGGTTTATCTGTCCCACTTTGTACTTTCAGTTTCTAATATGGCCTCACCTGGTAGTACATGAGACTTTTGCATTAGACAGAATTCTCACTTTAACATGTAGTTTAATTTGAAAAATGATTAGCAAAGTCTTGAATCTTCTCTCAACCTTTTCAAGATTTGACATAACCAATACCTCCTTTTCAGAAACAGAGTGTATAACACCAAGTGACAAACCTAAGAGGTCTCAGACACAGATATGAATGAACACTAAAGTTCTTTGGACTGAGACTGTAATCAGAGAAATATTCAATGTGCATGGACCCTGCCAGCAGTGGATCTGTGGTCTGAGAGGCCAATTAAATCACTAGGTTGTAGTGCACAGTGTCAATAAAGGAAATTATAAGTTACAGCTACCTGAGATGCTTATGAGAACTAGAAGCTGAGCAATGCTGCTGAGGAACTAATGTAGAGAAAGAAGTTTGAATGTCTTTGATAATGTGTTTTTGAAATTTATTTTATGATGTAAATATATAACTATATATATTTTATATTTGTAATACCTTTTTATTCTGAAGTAAACACACTTGGTATCAATACTTTCTTCAAAAAATATCTGTTAAATAATAAATCAAGAAAAAACATCTCTGTTTCTCAAGAAAGGTGACAGTGAATATGTGTCTTGTACAGGTTATCAAAATTTGGTGGTCACCATGGGTAGCTTTGAACTATCACAACATATAAATCAGAAAACAAAAATCTATTTATGAAGTATTGACCTCTAATTCATAGTTTAAGTCATTGTCAGAAGGCTGCATACTAACATTATGGTTTAATTGGTACAAGAGCAGATGTTGCATTTGCATATAATACTGTAAAGAATGATTTTTCATTTAGATCAAGTGACTGATCTTCCAAGTTAATCCTTTTTATTCCAAGATTTTTTGTGCATGTAAGAGAAATGAAGACAAAGTCGGTATGTTGACTCTGTTTGAAGAAGTTCAAAAAATTCAGTGACACCAGTTGTACATAAGTGACATTAGATTCTTCAAAACTAATTTCAGTAATTGTTTGATTTTCATCATCCAATTCTTGGAATCAAAGGTTTTAGAAATTAATTCTGTCAAAGATGAGACATCTGACATCACTGTGCATACTATTGAAAATTCAATTAAAATGTTGAGTAGAAGATAAAATTACTTTTTTGTGGCAATAATAAAAACAGAAACTTGAGAGAACCATTATGGTTACAACTATGTTGTTACAGAAACAAAACTTTAAGACAGAAATGTATTTGAAACTAGTTGAATGCTCACAAATTTCCTAATCATATCCAGAAATTCTGCAATATTCTTTCAATTAAAATAGAAATTGACACCTACAGCTACAGCAAATATTAAAACATTCCAGCTCCTAGTTAGATTTACACTAAGGTTGATTTACCTCAGTCCATGCTGTTCCAAAAAACTAACAAGGCGTGCTAAAATGCAGGACAAAACACAGTCTGAAGAGACAAAGTAAGCATTAGTTCCAGTCTCAGATATGTTTCAGAATCAGGAATTACGAGAAAGTGAATCTAGAATAACTATGATTAACACATTAAGGACTCTAATGGAAAAAGTAGACAACATGCAAGAACAGATTGGTAATATAAGCAAAGAGACAGAAACTCTAAGAAATAATCAAAAGGAAATGCTAGAAATCAAAAACACTATAAGAGAAATGAAGAATGCCTTTGATTAGCTCACAGTAGATTGGACACAGATGACCAAAAGAATCACTTAGCTTGGGGTTGGCCCCGTGGCCGAGTGGTTAAGTTCGCGCGCTCCGCTGCAGGCAGCCCAGTGTTTCGTTGGTTCGAATCCTGGGCGCGGACATGACACTGCTCATCAAACGACGCTGAGGCGGCGTCCCACATACCACAACTAGAAGGACCCACAACGAAGAATATACAACTATGTACCGGGGGGGGCTTTGGGGAGAAAAAGGAAAAAATAAAATCTTTAAAAAAAAAAAAAAAAAAAGAATCAGTTAGCTTGAAGATATGCCAACAAACTCCAGAAACTGTAATTCAGAGAAAAAAATGAAAGAACAAAAACAGAATCAGAAAAGAACATTCATAACTGTGGGACAATTTCAAAAGGTGCATCTTATGCACAATTTGGATTCCAGAAGAAGTAAGAGAGAAGACAATAGAAGAAACATTTAGAGTAATAATGGCAGGGAAATTTCAAAAATTAATTACAGAACACAGCACCAACAGGACAAATACTCCAAAAAATCTATGCCTAGGCATATTATATTCTAACTAAAGAAAACTAAAGACAAAGAGAAAATGTTGAAAGAAGCTGTTCAGAAGGAAGGGGCATACCTTCCTTATGAGGACAAGGAAAATAATTCTAGTCTTAAACCACACAGGGAAAAAGAGATTGGATTGAAATGTCTAAAATATTGAGAGAAAACAACAACAACTTTGAATTCTATATACAGAAAAATTATCCTTCAAAATTGAAGTAGAGTTTTATAGATACAAAAACTTAGAAAGTCCACCACCAGCAAATCTGCCCTGCAAGAAATCTTTTAAAAAGTTCTTTAGGGAGAAGGAAAATTATATAGATCAGAAACTTAGATCTGCACAGAGAAAGGAAAAGCACTGGAGAAGGAATAAATGGAAGTAAGATAATTTAAAAATTATTTCTTATCTTAATTGGTCTAAAAGATAACTGTTTTAACTAATAACAGTAATAACGTATTAGCTGATTTTACCATATGAATAAGGTAAATGAATGAGTGCAATATTATGAAGGACAGGAGTTAGGATTTGAAATATTCTGACATAAGGTACTTCCACTATTCATGAAGTAGGATGACGTTATTCAAAAATGGGCTTAGACTGGTTATAAACGAATATAGCAAACTCTAGGACACCAGTAAGTTTTTTTGAGTTAGAAATAAAATAAAGGATAAGATGAAAATCTATAAAATGCTGAATTAAAACCAGAGTAGGCAAAATAAGAATGGGGGCAAGGGAAAGAACAGTACAGCAAATAGAAAACAGGTACATGCTTCATAAATATCGTGATGGTCAATTTTATGTGTCAACTTTACTGAGACATACTATGCCAAGATATTTGGTCAAACATTATTCTTGGTATATCTATAAGGGAGATTCCAGATGAGATTAACATTTGAATCCATTGCCTGAATAAAGGAGATTGCCCTCCCCGATGTGGGTTGGCTTCATCTAATCAGTTGAAGGCCTGAACAGAACAAAAAGGGTGACCCTGAATTGAGTAAGAGAGAATTTTACCTGCCTTTGGGCTTGAAATGAAACCTCAGCTCTTCCTGGGTCTCAAGATGGCTGGTCTTCAGACTGGAACTGGGACGTAGGCTCTCCTGGATCTCCAGCTTGGTGACTCACTCCAGAGGCTTTGGGACTTGTCAGCCTCCATAATTTCTTAAGCCAATTCTTTATAATCTATCTATCTATTTAATCTCCTAGTGATTTAATTTCTCTGGAGAACTCTGACTAATAATAGATATTAATGAAACTGTATTAATAATTGCTTTAAATATAAATTGTCTAAATAAACCAATTAAAAGATAAATTGTCAGAAAACATTTTTTAAATCTATATTAATTTCAAAGTGGCCTTCAGGACAAGAAAAATTATCAGTGATAAACAGGAGTATTAAATAATGATAAAGGAGTCAATTCCTTAAGAAGATATAACAATCCTCAAAGTGTATGTACCTAATGAGATCATCAAATGCAAGCAAAAACTGAGAGACATGAAAGAAGAAATAGACAAATCTAGTGCTACAGTTGGAAACTTCAAAATTCGTGTTTCAGTAATTGATAGACCAAGCAGGTAGACAATCAGTAAGGATACAGTTGACATGAACAGCACAATCAATCAACTTCATTTAACTGACATTGATAGAATACTCCTTCTAACCACAAAATACACATTCTTCTTAATCTCACATGAAACATTCACCAGGAAAGACCAAAGTCTGGCCTGTGAAACATACCTCAGCAAATTCAAAACAACAGAAATCATACCAAGTATATTCTCAGACCACAATGGAATTAGCCTGAAAGTCAATAACAGGAACATAGCTGGAAAATTCCAAGGATTTGGAGATTAAACAACACAATTCTAAATTTAAAAAATGGCTGAGAACTCTCAAGGGAAATTTTACAAATATTTTGAGCTAAACAAAAGTTGCAATACAGCTAACATCAAAATTTGTGAGATGCATTGTAAACTATCATAATCTTAACAGAAAGAAAAAAAAATTTGTGACATGCAGTAAAAGCAGTGCTTAGAGGGAAATATGTAGCCTTAAATTTATATATTAACAAATATCTAAATTCAATACCCTAAGGTTTCTCTTTTAGGAAGCTAGAGAGAGAAAAACAATTTGTCTAAATTGAGCAGAAAAATATTATAACAGAAATCAGTGAATTGAAAACAGGAAAATGAACAAAATAGAAATAAGTTAAATTACAGACTAATTTTTTGAGAAGATTAATAAAGTTGATAGACTTCAATCTGGGATAACTAAGAAAAAAACACAAAATGCCAATATCAGAAATGAAAGAGGAGCTATCAAAACTGATTTCATGGGTATTAAAAGGATAATAAAGGAATATTTTGACCAACTCTGTGCCCCCAAATTTGATAATGTAAACGAAATGGATGAATTCCTTGAAAGACACAACCTGTTCAAACTCATACAAAATGAAATAGATAATCTGAATAGCTCTATATGTATTAAAGAAATTGAATCAATAACTAGTAACTTTCCAAAAAAGAAATCACCAGGTCCAGATGGTTTCAATGGTGAATTTTAGAAAACATTTGATAAAGAAATGATACCTATTCTCCATGATATCTTCCAGAAGTAAAGCTAGAAGGAAGACGTCTCAACTCATTATATAAGACCACCATTTTACTAATACTAAAATCAAGCTAAGAAACTACAAGAAAGGAAAACTACAGACCACTATCTCTGCTGGATATTGATGCAAAAATCTGAACAAAATATTAGCAATTAGAATCCAACAATGTATAAAAAGATATATGTACCATGACCAAGTGGGATTTATGCTGAGGATATAAGACTGATTTAATATTTGAAAATTAGTTGATATAATTCTCCACACTAAAAACTAAAAAAGAAAATTTATATGATCATATGGATACAGAAAAAGTGTTGAAAAAATCCAAAATGCATTCATGATTTAAAAAAAAACTCAGAAAACTAGAAATAAAGTAGCACTTCCTCAATTTGATAAAAAAGAATCTACATAAAACTTAACAGATAACATCATACTTAACGCCAAGGAACTGAATGCGAACCTCCTAAGATTGAGAATAAGGCAAGGATGTCTTCTCTCACCAAGCCTACTCAGCATCATACTGGAAGTTTTTACTAGTGTAATGAGATGAAAAATAAAATAAACAGCATACAGATTGGAAAGAAAGAAAGAAAACCATCTCTGTTCACAGATGACATCATCTAAGTAGAAAATACCAAAGAATGGACCAAAAAAATCTGGAGCTAATAAGCAAGTCTAGTATGTTTGTAGGATACAGGGTGATATATAAAAGTCAATTGCTTTCATATATATGGACAATGTACAATTAGAATGTGAAAATTAAAAAATAAATAATTTACCATAGCACCCAATAAAATGAAATTCTTAGGTATAAACTTATCAAAATATATAAAGAGACCATATGTGGAGAACTATAAAAATCTGATGAAAGACATCAAAGATGATCTAAATAAATGGACATTGCAAATTGAAAGACTCAACATTGTTAAGATGTCAGTTCTTCACAACTTAATCTGTAGATTCAATGCAATCCCAATCAGAATCCCAGGAAGCTGTTTTTTAGATAGTGCCAAACTGATTCTAAGGTTTATATGAAAAGACAAAACCTAGAATAGCCTAGACAATAATAAAGAAGAATCAGGTTGGAAGGCTCACACAACCTATTTTCAAGGTTTATTATAAAGCTACAATAATTAAGGCAGCAAGGTATTGGCAGAAGAGCCCAGAAGTAGACAACTAGAAATGAAGTTAAGTGATCTTTGACAAAGGAGTAAAGGCGATTCAACAGAGAAAGGATAGTGTTTTCAATAAATGATGCTAGAATAATTGGACATCCATATGCCCAGATATATACATAGAAAAATCCCCTGCATGTTTCACAAAATTTAACTCAAAATGGATCAGAGAACTAAATGTAAAACCCAAAACTATACAACCTCTTCAAGAAAGCATATAAAAAAAATTAAGTGCACTTGGCTTTGAGGATAAGCTTCCTTCCAGAAACACGTAATCCTGGACTAATCATGAGAAAAACATCAGACAAATCCCAACTAAAAGATATTCTACAAAATGCCTGGCCAGTACTCCGCAAAACTGTCAAGGTCATCCAAAACAAGGAAAGTCTGAGAAAACGTGACAGTCAAGAGAAGGAGACATGAAAACCAAATGTAATGTGGCATCCTGAGTTGGATCTTGGAACAGAAAAATGACAAGGAAAAACTGAGTAAATATGAAGAAAATATGGATTTTAGTTAATGATAATGTATCAACATTTATTCACTAATCTTAACAAATATACCATAGCAATACAAGATGTTAATAATAGGGGAAACTAGATAAGGCATGTATGGGACCTTTCTGTACTATCTTCACAACGTTTTTTTTAAAACAGTCGTAAAAAGTACAGATAACTTTTTAAAACTATAGAAATACAAAAGGTTTAATTGTGAAATTTGTAAATATTTCTATTTATATACATATTAGTGAGGTACAGCATTTATAACAATGCTGATACGGAAAACGCAAAATAATCTGAACACAGTTTGGGGGTTTCTCTTTGCTGTCCATCGTTAATCACATTTTTTGAAATTTAAAGCTTGAATGGGGCCGGTCCCTTGGCCAGTGGTTGGGTTGGTGTGCTCTGCTTCAGTGGCCCAGTTTTCGCCAGTTCAAATCCTGGGCGCAGATGTGGCACCGCTGGTCAGGCCATGCTGAGGAGGCATCCCACATGCCACAACTAGAAGAAGGACCCACAACTGAAAATGTACAACTATGTGCTAGGGGGCTTTTGGGAGAAAAAGGAAAAATAAAATCTTTAAAGCTTGGATAAACTACTTCGTAAGTCAACCTATAGATTCTACATTGTGAGTTCTTGAAATTTTGCTCATATTGTTTCTTCAAAATCAATTGGGAATTTTTAATCACGGTGGTCAAAGCATATAGCCTCAAAGCTTTGGATCTCAATACTTTCTAAGAACCAAAATTGTTTTGAAAATAACACTTGATATCAAAAAGACTGAAATGTATCTCTATGAAATCAATATATGAACTAAATAAATTAAAGGATGACAATTAATGGGACAGAAGAATTAATTCTGGATTTATCTAGTTACATTTGGAAGATACTTCTTATTGTTAGGTTGAATATATTCTTTCTTTGTATTAGACTGGAATGAAATTGAGAAGATCTACAATTTTACCATCCTTGGTTTTGGGGAAATATTCAATAGAATCCTAGGTAGATATAATGTCTTTGATGAACTTTGTATTACGAAAGTATTTGTTGAAATCATTACTTTCAAAGTAGGGAGAATAAACTATCTGTGAGAACATACATAAATTATTACAAATTTTAAACTATTTTTAGTTTCTGGAATGGATGCTAAATTATACGGTCACTTTCCTCATGGGGGCCATAAGGATTACCTTTAGATAAGTAACGTCATATGACGTGTTTAGACTTTACCATATGTGACCAAAGGTGGGGAAAAATGTTTTAAAACAGTAAAATATGCATCAGGAAGAAACATTTTACTTGAAGTTTGTCATGGAAGGAATATTATAGTTACTGTAGAATGGTTAATGGTCTTTAAGATCTTCTCTAAATCTAAGTAGGAGCTTCTATAAATTTATAAAAACAATGATTCTGAATAGGTTGACACATTGTGATTCTAAATGGATTCTGTATTGGGTGTGGGGAGGTAGACCTCATTATACTTTCCTTATCAGTAAGGCTTCATTTTTATTACCATCACTGGATGTTTAACAGTTGGAAGGATTTATGATGAGATCACTAACATTCTCAATTATAGTAGTGTTCACAGCAAGAGAGTTGGCTGTGAGTAGAGCTACATATTTTTACAAAATACACAGCACACGTAAATCTCCGTAAGGAAGATTCCGTTATAAATGGAGTGAAAGAATAACACTATTATGAACATTGGGGAAATTTTCTCTCAGTGTCTACAGAAACCCTTCAAAATTACTGTTGTATTAATGGAACTATTTAGGAAAAATTAACTGAACTGCTTAGGCAAAAAAGCTACTTGTCATTTGCTTGTTTTTAAATAAGTTAAACATTTCTGAATGGGTTAAATAACAAATTCAACTAAAATTATTCAAACACTTTTTTTTTTTTTAACGCGTTCCTTAAGATCTATTCCTCTTGGAGTGATCTTGTAAAGACAAGTTCTTCTCATTTGAAAACTAGCTGTACCTTTCTTGGTCACTAAGTGGATAGCATCTGGTAACAAAATATCAACATGATTGGAGTAGAAAAAGAGGGAAAAATTGATAAAGGACTTGTCTTCTGTTACTTTTAATCTATTGCATCTACAATTACAAGAAAAAATTTTAAAAGGAACAAAAATGACAAATAGAAAAGAATCTAAATCATAGGGAAATTTCAAAATAGACAGATTGCTGTGTTAATGGAGAATGAATGTTATTATAAAAAAGAAATATAAGCTAACTGAATACAGAAAATTTCACAGAATTTTCAAATCTGATTAGAATAATAATTGAATAGATCTTTCCTTTAATAATTAAAGTAGTGAATGATAGAGGAAAAAATAGGTTAGAAGAGAGCATGAGAGGGAAAAGGAAAAATGTAGGATTGATGTACAAATAATGGCAAACATTCATTTAATATATACAAATATTCTAGTAATTCCATTTAAGGAAAAACAAACCAAAAGTTTAAATCAGTGGTTTTGGGAGAGTAGGTCTCAGGGTAAGCAAAACAGAGAAAATCAGAGCAGAACAACTCACAAAATTGTTGGTTAATGAGGATCATAAACAAATAAGATTATAACAAAATACAAATTTTTCTGAGAATTTTATAAAACAATAAATAGTGCAAATTATTTAAAGAATAATGGCACCTCTCTCTAAAACTTGAATGTCCTTTTGTACAATAAAGCCATTTGGGAATTTCTCACAATGGCAGGACTTTTGAGTGTGTGTTTCAAATTATGCTTGGAAAAATTTGCTTAAGTAATTTTTACTTAAGTAAAAACAATTAGGTATTCATTCTCTGCCAGGAAAAGGTAATTCATTTATAAGTGACGATAACTAGAGTTGCACTGGTGCTTACAGGAAAGGATGATGTAAGTAGACCACATAAGATGCTGAACTTGTTCTTATACGCATCTCTTTTTAATCCAAAATATGTGAAAAAAAGATATGATTGTAACACCTTTTATATAAAACATATGCATATTTTTCTTTTAAATTTTTTCTTTCTTTTTGCTTCTATTTTAATTTAAAAATACACAGTGGGTATTTTAGTATTCATTTTATCATAATATAAGTGAGGAATAGATATTTCTTTTAGCTATCAATTAAAAACCTATGAAATACAGTTTTAAAATCCACGCGTCTTTTGCACAGCGTAGCCAAAAAGCCAGAAAGAAGGCACCTGTGTACCCGGAAGCTATTCTGTTACCTGGTTTGTTTCCTTCTGCTGTTTGACCCCTGGAAATTAGAGTTGATGGGATTGGCTCCTCCAGAGCAATTCCCCCTGGGGTCTTAAACATCTAGGTTCCTTATATCTAGTTTTCTATTGGCCTTCAAAGAATAATATTGGCCCACTGGCTCAGCATTGTACTGTCATTATTTTATGGAAGTAGTGGATGCATAGAAATGATATTGGAATATGATGAAGTATTTTTTCATTCACAGCTATTGAATAGTGCTTTTAATTATAGAGGACAATTGTGAACCATCATTTTAAAACATGCTATGTTCAAAATTATATTCAATATTTTGAATATTGAATATTCGATATTCAAAATAAGTAACGTTGCTCGTTTTCTCAAAGCAAGTAATCTCCATGACTGTTAAAATTATTTTTCTCTAGTGTTAAAATTAGTGTGTTTTAATTAACTAGCGTTTTCTGTAGTATTAAAATTATTTTGTCTGGCCTGCTAAAATTATTTTTCTCTAGTTCCTTGTGTCCTCAGAAACCAGAAGTTTGTTTTTTCTTTTCTTTCCTGTTTTCTCTTGTTCACCCCCAGGCTTTGTTGATTGTCTTCGAATCAATCCCAGGACGCCACACGACCGCTCTTTCAGAATGAGAAACGAAGACTAATCTGTCTGCGTTGACTGCTTTGAAAGCACATTGAAAATCAGGTCACCTGTAATAAAATTGTATCACAGATCTGTGGAAAAGAATATCTAAGAGTAAAGGAAGGACCTGATGAACAAAGTAAAAATTGGTGATGGAAGCAGGAGGGGTTGTTAGGAAATACAAAAGTAGTAATGGATCTTTTGCCTTCAGAACTAGGACTTGACCACGTAAGAGTGGGAAAGAAATCAAACCAACTGTCGGGGCTGGCTCAATGGCCGACTGGTTAAGTTCGCGCGCTCCGCTGCGGCGGCCCAGCGTTTGGATCCTGGGCGAGGACATGCACGTCTCGTCAGGCTACATTGAGGCGGCGTCCCACATCCCACAACTAGAAAGACCTGCAACTAAGATATACAACTGTGTACAGGGGGTTGGGGGAGATAAAGCAAAAAAAAAAAAAAAAAACAGAAAACAGTGGCAACAGTTGTTAGCCTAGGTGCCAATCTTTAAAACCAACTGTCTTTATTTTCTCCTGTATAATTTGCTAAAATAACTTTTTTTCTTTTCTTTTTTTTTTGAGGAAGATTAGCCCTGAGCTAACATCTGCTACCAATCCTCCTCTTTTTGCTGAGGAAGACTGGCCCTGAGCTAACATGCATGTCCATCTTCCTCCGCTTTATATATGGGATGCCTACCTCAGCATGGCTTGCCAAGTGGTGCCGTGTCCATACCTGGGATCCGAACAGGCAAACCGTGGGCTGCTGAAGCAGAAAGTGCAAACTTAACTACTGTGCCACCAGACCGGCCCCTCAAAATAACTTTTTATTTTAGAAAAGTTTTAGATTTAGAGAATTATTGCAAAGACAGTATATACTGAGAATCTTACGGACTCCACACCCTTTTTCTGTTATTAACAACTTACATTAAAATGGTGCATTTGTCACAATTAATAAGTAGATATCAATGCGTTATAGTTAACTAAAGTCCATACTTTCTACAGATTTCCTCCGTTTTCTCCTAATGTCCTTTTTGGTTCCATTATCCCATCCAGGATATCACATTACATTTAGTTGTCATGTGTCCTTAGGCTTTTCTTGGCTGTGACAGTTTTTCAGACTTCCCTTGTTTCTGTTGACCTTGACAGTTTTGAAGTACACCGGTCAGGTATTTTGTAGAATGCTCCTCAGTTGGGATTTGTCTGATGTTTTTCTCATAATTAGATTGGAAGGAAGACCACAAAGGTAAAGTGCTATCTTATCACATTATGTCAATGGTACAATATGTAAATATGATTTATCACTGTTGATGTTAATCTTGATCACATAGCTTGACAGGGTGTTTGTCAGGCTTCTCTACTGTAAAGTTACTATTTTTATTTTCCTTTTCCATATTCTACTCTTTGGAAGAAAGTCACTATGTGTAGCCCAGTCTTAAGGAATGGGGATTTATGCTCCATCCTCTTAAAAAGCAGTATATACATAAATTAGAATTCTTCCGAACATGGGATTTTTCCATTCTCCCCCACTGATATCTTTATTCAATCATTTATTCATATTAGTGTATCATTGTGGGGTTCTTTTTGGTGGATGGAGTGTTTTCTTAATTTTTGAAACTAGATGTTGTTCCAGGCTCATTGTGTTTATCTCCTGCACCAGTCCCAGAATCAGTCACTTCTCCAAGGAGCCTTGGTTTCTTTTTTGTAGAATGGTGTTAGAAACCAAGATTTGGCCACTGGGCATGCTTGTTAACTCTGGGGTGTGCTCTAGGCCCTCTCAAGGGGTTATATATGCATATAGTAACCCATGAATATACACATTTCTATAAATAGAAACAGCATGTTGCCATTTGATTTTGGTATTTATCCTGCTCGGTGCTCTCTGAGCTTCAAGGATCTCGAGTTTGGTGTCTCCCATTAGGTTTTGAAAGTTTACTGCCATTAATTATTTCTTCTCCTGTATTCTCTCTTACTTCTTCTGGGATCTTGGATATTTTCTTCTGTTTACTTTTTTTTGTTCTTTTTTTTTCTCTGTATTTCACTATATGAAGTTTCCATTGACATATCTTCAAGATCACTGACTCTTCAGCTATGTCCAATCTAGTGGTGAGTTGATCACAGGCATTCTTCATTTCTATTACAGTATTTTTGATTTCTAGCATTTTTTTATTGTTTCTTAGAGTCTCCACCTCTTTGCTTATATTTCCCATCTGTTTTTGCAAGTTGTCTACTTTTTCCACTGAAATTCTTAATATATTAATCATAATTATTTTAAATTCCTGTCTGATAATTCCAAAATGTAAGTTATATCTGAGTCTGGTTCTGATGCTTGCTTTGTCTTTTCAAACTGCGTTTTGTTTTGCCTTTTAGCATGCCTTGTAAGTTGTTCTTTATATCCAGATGTGTTTTATTGGGCAATAGGAACTGAGATAAATACACATTTATCTGGGGATATATGTTAACATGGCTATGAGTTGGGCTTTATTTAATGTTTGCTATAGGTGTAGAAGCCAGAGGCTTCAGCTACCTCTACTGTCCTTGTTTTTGTCTCCCTTCTTAATTTCTTTCCAGAAAGAGTCTGTGCCTTGCAACTCTTTCATCTATAATGCACTTTTGTTGTACTGGAGCCTGTGAAGTTATGGTAATCTGTAGTGGAGAGTAAGTTTTCTATAATTTTCCAATTAAACCTCAGTCCTATTAGTGGTCCTGTGTTTTTTTGTCTGTTACTTTTGCTAGTGTTTATTCTTGTGTAACTTCCTTCCCCCTCCCCTTTTGATGTGATAGGAAGGTTAGAGAGTGCTGGTATGGGAGGAATGCCCTTCTCTTGTGGCAGTGGGACGAGTTGACGGTAAAGTTTTTCCCTCTGGAGAGTAGGTCTTTTTAATGGAGAAGGTTCTGAGTACATTTCACAAGGATTGCTATTCATTTGCCCCATCACAGATACAAGGGACTCTTTCTTGTATCTTCCCCATGAAAACCTGATGTGTTTCCCGGAGTTACCATGAAAGTGTGGGGGCTCGTCCAAGACTGTAGCCCTGAGAGTTTCTCACTTACAGGCTAGTCCCCACTTAATCCTCAGAAGTTTGCCAAAATTAACATTTAAGTGTTCCTACCAGTCTATGGCTCTAGCAACTTCTGCTCCAGATAAGCAGATTTGGGATGTAGCCTTCTTTTTTTTTGCTTTGTGGTTTCTCTGTCAGATTGCTCCGTTAGTTGCTAGTTGTATCTGGTGGAAATTACTATTTCCCCTTCCGTCCACTTGTGCTTTACCTTAGTCTTCTTAAAGTTCTTACACGGTTTCTTGATTTTTTTCTGAAAATTACTTTTATATCATATTGACTTTTGCCATTTGCATTCCCTTCTTTCTGCTTCCAGCCTGCTGCTTTGCAATCGTAATTCCCAGAATTGCATCTTGAGAATTTTCCAATTCACTTGTCCCTTCTTTCAGCCTACAATACCTGGGCACTAATTTAAAATAGGGAATGCTGACTCAGGTATTTAAGAAAAATTAATTCTGTTGATTGTTTCCTAGCTCTCTTTGGCTGAACTTCCTGACAAATGCTAATTCCGGGTTTGACGTATATTTTTTTATTTAACGCTCGTTTCTATTCATTCGTTATCACTATGTTTCCATGTGTATAAATCACAAAAGTGGAAAAATTACTAATACAAATCCATTCTTGAAAACTTCTTTGATACTTTAGCTTAACAGCTTCAAAATTATGCTTATAAAAATAATTTTTAAAAGGCATAGGGGCCCAAACTTTGGTTTTTTGGGGGTCATACTCGTGTATTTATATGCTACTCCATCAATAAAAAAAGGAGACAGAGATTACTAGAAAATCCATGAACTTTTGTAAGATTCATGTAAATACTGAATTATTAAATATTTAGTTATTTTAAGGGATCATGGATCTAAAAGTGAATTATTGCATAACTTTGAGTGAGAGTTACATTCAGTGGAGCTAAAATCTTTAAATACTGAAAGAAGAGAAGGTTCCAGGCTTGCTATTTCATGATTCATGTTTTGTTTGTTTGCAACCTGCGATATACTCTGTTAATAAGCTTGTAAGTAACACATGTATGTCCTTAGTCCTCCAGGTAACACTTGTACACCATTGTAATAATGATTACAATAAACTGCAGAGGGCTGAAAGGGGCAACACCTAGCATATACTGTTTCTGAAAGTAACACATAGGTACCATATGAGTTAATCTTAGTTAGTTTGGTGAGTATCCTGGATAAATATCAATTGTGGATTAGCACAACATCATTGTACAGTTTAATTCAGGTTTTTTAAAGGAGTTAGAAAATATATAAATACAGGCCTAACATTTCAGGCTACTAGTACCTTAAAACTAAATAAAAGTGTTAAAATATGCTGCTATCTTAATAAGAAAGCAATCCATTTGCTAACTAAAGCAGTAGGAAATATACTGAGGGCTTCCTTATTCTACTGTGTATACTACTTGTAAGAAGGTTAGTCACAAAGTACAGAGAATTAATCAAAGGCAAATCATCTGATACATTGTTCTAGGTAATTACTCTTAAAATCTTCAAAAAAGCCCTCAAAATCCAAAGCATTTATATTCAGCTATGGTTTTGAAAATGGAAATGCTTATAAAGAAACATATTTTAAGATTTGATGTACTCGTATTCTGGTAATTGACACATTTATCTCAGTTGGTAGACTTTTACTAACTGGGGAGATATATATATATATATAAATTTAGACAAAAAATAAAGTTTTTACAAATTGTGCCTACATAATAATAAGAAATAAGATAGAGAAACTATTTTCTAATTCTATATGTTTTAAATATATTGTGTGTGATATAGCAAAAGTAATGTTAGTGTTTAAAACCCAGAAGAAGATTTTCTTAAAGATGTAATAATATTTTCATAACATACCAGTATGAACATAAAATAAGTACAATGTTCTAAAAAGATTAAAAGGTTTGGAGTTCAATATTAAAAAACACGTAATAGATGCTGGGTAAGTTTAATATAGTTTTCAATGAAATGCATCAATTCTAGGATAGAAGAAATTATTTTTAGCTACATCAATAAAACAAAAACTCATTTTTAAAACAAATGGAAGCATAACTTCTGTATTTAAGAAATTACTTTTTATTTTAAATTTATTTTGGAGACATAATTGGTATATAAAACATAACTTCCTCAAAAAGAAAAACTCAGATGATTGACAGAGCAGGTTTAGGGTCTTGGTGCTAAGGTTAATATATTAAATGTTTATGAGAAGTATTATTTTCAATGGAGGGTTCTCATTCAATTATTTTTATATGTGTTTATTGAATTATAAAAGTAATCAAATTATCTATTCAAAATATAACTGGCCTAAATCAATCATAACAGTAGGGGAGAAAATGACAATAAACACGAATGAACTCACACTAAGACTTAATTGAGCTGGCTCCAGGGGTTAGATTTATATCTCTACATGAAACATATTAATATTAGATTGCGATAGTGTGGGCTGGAATAAAAATCTTGGACCCAACATTGACTTTGAAAGCAAAAACTTTTTTTACCTACATTGTAGACATAATTAGTACAAAACATTTTGAGCCAATTGAGGAAAATTTATAATAACAAAATAAAGTTTTCTGATGTTTTAAAAACTTTCCCCCTTAGGGATTCCAGATTAATTTTTTTAGCTTTTAATTCGAATTTTCTAAGACTTAGGAAAAATATAAAAGTCTTTTACAAAGAGTATGTAGGGTAGTCTTGTAAATATGTTCTGGAGTTACTTGTGTGGATATCAGTAATCAGGAACATGATTACATGCGTGTGTGCTTGAGAGAGAGAGAGACAGGTCATCTGAACCTGGCAAAAAGTAAAATGATGAATGTAAAAGTCTAAATATTACTCAATTTTCCTTGATTGTATTTCCATTTAATTACCCAAACAATTAAGAAAAAATGAGAAATTGAGTAATACTTAGACTTTTATTTTTATTTTATTTTTTTTAAAGATTTTATTTTTTCCTTTTTCTCCCCAAAGCCCCCCGGTACACAGTTGTGTGCTCTTCGTTGTGGGTTCTTCTAGTTGTGGCATGTGGGACGCTGCCTCAGCGTGGTCTGATGAGCAGTGCCATGTATGCGCCCAGGATTCGAACTAACGAAACACTGGGCCGCCTGCAGCGGAGCGCGTGAACTTAACCACTTGGCCACGGGGCCAGCCCCAATACTTAGACTTTTAAATTCATTATCTTGCTTTTGGCAAGGCCAGGATGATACTATAATTTCAATTATTAACCCTGTCACCACTGTATCTTTCAAAGAATGTCCAAAGTAGGGAAGTATGTGCATGCATTTCATGGCAAAGACTGTTTTATCCATTTTGAATCTGTATCCTTTCTGTTAGGCAATGCATGATGACCTTTATATCATTTTAGCATCCTTCTGTTTTTGCTTCTATTTTTTTTTCTGTTGCTTTTCTCAGGTCTGAAAATCAAAAGATGTAGTGAAGTTACAATCCCATGTTACTTGACAAGTTACGAAGATCTGGAGGAATAACAAAACTCATGGGGAGATTAGTTGAAGAGATGGCCACCAACACCTTTGAACCCGATGCTACATTTTCTCATTAGAAAATCTTGTGCAAAATCTAGAAATCATAAGCTAGTGAATCAAACCCTCCATCTGAGGAAGCACGAATTTGGTTAAAAAGAAATTATCCCTGAACAAAGAATATATTTCTGGCTTTGCTTCTAAAAGACTGAGTGGGCCATAGCATCCATCGCAGAAAATATAAAGATATTTGGGGACAGTTCTTTGGGGATCTTCTTTTTTCTTAAATTAGCTAAATATCTAAAAACTTCAATATCATAATTTAATTTTCCATAGAAATTGAAACCAATGCAGGGTAGTCTGCAGGAAGTTGATTTAATAGAGATACAGATCTCAGGAAAAGATAAAGCAACAGTGTCTACTGAGTGATGCATTTACAGAGTCTTGTGTCATTTCTGAGAGTCTAACATCATCATATTTATGATTTAGAATGGAAATAGAAAGTTATCTAATATAACCTTCTACTCAATGTGAAATCCCTACAATAATGGTACACATTATAATTTCCATTGTTTATGCTTAATTTTTAAAATGACAAATAATTACAAGTAGGAGGCTCAAGAATGTACAATTAAAAATAAATTCTATAAGTAATAGACTGCAGTAGTTTCTGAAATATTAGCACAGTACCATATTTACCATATATATGACCCATCTCTTTATAGCATAAATTTGTTCAGAATTACAAATATTATTCATGCCCCATTTTCTCTAGAAGACCATTTCAAACATGTCTCATACTGTCCCTTGTATTTCTAATTTCTAACTCCTTCCAAATCATCTCCAAATATGCATAGGCCCAACTCTATCTTAGCAATGACTTTATGATTTGCATGTTATTTTCTTTCCCTGTAAACTCCCCAGATAATATCATCCTTGTTGCACAGTTTTATTCAGCACTCACATTTTGGCCACCTGTAAATCTGGACATTTATTTTACATATTACTCTCAACTTCACCACAATGACACTGTCTGTGGTCAGTATGAATGAATGAAGTTGGCTTCATTCATCCTTTCAGTCATTCATTTATTCATCTATTTATGTTTGAATGAAATAAAGTATTGAGATTTTGCGTGAGCCAACTAGTCTGTACTAAGAGCTTAGGTTTCAAGAAATGTACATTCTCTGCCCCTACAGGCCTTATGGAAAAGACAGCTATTTTACAAATAATGAATTGCAAATAGGAAACTTCACTCAAAAGGAGAAATACAGAGTGAATAATCCTGGGAGCCAATAGTTGAGGAGTCAGGGAGTGACTCCCTGACTTACGGGCTGCCATAACAAAATACCATAGATTTGGTGGTTAAACAACAGAAATTTGTTTTCTCACAGTTCTAGAGGCTGGAAAGTCCACAATCAAGGTGCTGGTTTACTCTGTTCCTGGTGAGCTCTCTTCCTGTTTTACTGATGGCCACCTTCTCACCATGCGCTCATGTGACCTTTCCTTTGTGCATGTGTGTGGAGAGAGAGAGATCAAGCTCTTTGGTGTCTCTTCTTATAAGGGCACTAACCCCCTCGTGAGGGCCCCCCCTCATAATCTCATCTGACACAATTATCTCCCAAAGTCTCCATCTCCACATACTATTACTCTGGGGAATAGGAATTTTGAGGGGACACAAACATTCAGTCCATAATGCTCCATAACAAAAACTACATTTTTATTGACACCTATAAGTGAAGAGAGGTGACAATGGGAAGGTAGAGGGAAATGCTTTCATGAAAGCTTTGAGTTAGAAAACAAATACAAAACATTTGCAAGCCTAATAATGTTAGACCCTGGCAAACAGGACAGAGAGGATAAGATAAAGTAAACCAGATAGTGATGAAAGAGAAACACAGGTCAGATCATAACATTTATAACATTGGACTTAATGCTAGAAGCAAAACTAATGGTGATGGGCTATAAACGGGGAGTAGCATAATCCCCATTGTGCTTTTCAAATAAATTAGTGTAAAGTAAGTCTGCAGGCGCAGGAGAGGACTATTGTAGCATATCCAAGAAATATTTGTAACAAAGATGGAGACACATGTACAAACTTGAGAAATACTGGGAGCTGGGCAATCAATTAACCTGTCATCAGATAGGATGTGAAAAGGAATGCCACTCTTTGTATAAAGTCCATGTTTCTGGTGTGAACATCTCCTGGAATGTTACTGCCAAATGGCACGCTAAGGGATTTTTGAAGGGACAGGAACTGAGTCCATTTCTGAATGTTACTAGTTTTACTAAGAATGTTCTTGTCTTTTTCTTGGGCTAATATCACTACCTTGTACTGGAAATTAGCTCCCAAGATTACATCGGGATTGAGACCCTGATTTATTTCTTTTGACTACCTTCAGAAGCGACTAGAGTCCTATTCCTGACTTGCAGCCCTAGAACTGGGTCCTTGCCATCTCCCAAGCAGTGATTTCAGTAATTAAACAAGAAACATGGAATCAGACTAGGTGACTGAGTGCAAACCACGTTTTCTAGTTATTGCAGATCTCAGTTAAATTGCTTTATCTTGCCCCCAGCTTTGAACATCAGATTATTACATGCCCATAACTTTCTCTCATTGGGATATTCTATACCCATATATAGATGATTTGGGACTTCTGAATCACTATCACACTCATCAATACTACTCCTATATTAGTGTTTGGAAATTTCAATATTCACTTATCCTTTCAACAACCTGGTTTCTTAAACTGCTCTTCTTTGGCTATCGGTGATCTTGTCCGTTGCCCCAACTTGTTCACTGCCTACCATCCATCATCTTCTAAAGATTGTCATCACCAATAATTGAAACCCTAGCATGACCCCAAGTTCATGCATGTAATACTTTGTTTTATGTATCAACTTCGCTAAGTTATAGTACCCAGTCATTCAAATACTACTCTAGGGGTTGCCATGAAGATATTTTTTAGATGTGGTAAACATTTACCGTCAGCTGACTTTAAGTAAAGGATAAACTTGATAATGTGGGTGGGCCTCATCCAAGCAGTTGAGAAGTCTTAAAAGAAAAATTGAGGTTTTCCTTAGGAAGAAGAAATTCTGCCTCAAGACTTCGTCATCAGCTCTTGCCCAAGAGAGTTTTCATTCTGCCAGCCTGCCCTGTGAACTGCAGATTACCAGCCCCAGAAATTATGTAAGCCAATTCTTCAAAATAAATCTCTATCTATCTATCTATTTATCTATTTATCTATATTTACATATACCATATATATATATATATATACACACACACACACACGATAGACGAGAGAAAGAGAGAGATCAATCTGTAGATAACTATAGACAGATGTAGCTAGATCTAGATGTATACAGTTATATATATAGGTTTTATGTATATATAAAACACACACACTCATTCTGCTTCTGCTTTTCTGGAGAACCATGACTGGTAGAACTCATCTTTCTCTCTGAGCTCTACCTAATGTTCATTTAACTCCAATGAGATCTCTAATGTATTGATCATCTCCTTTCACTCATTTCTATGCCTTTGATGTTCTCTCTTCCTCTCTTACCCATTTTAAGTTTCATATTGAATCAATATAATCACTCCCTTGAATGTATACATTCCATTGCCTTGTCCCTTGCTTTATTATTCATACTAACTCAGAAAACTCACAACCTTGGTTAAACCTAACTCAACACAAACTTTGCACACACGCCTGCAGCCATTCGGGTGAGGGTAGCTGGAGAGAAGCTCCATAGAGGCACACTGATTTGTCTCATGATAAATTCATGACAAAAAATCTCATGTGGGCTCTTTATGCTTCTTGTCAATTCACATTCCTAGTGTCCTAGATGACTAGTTTACATCTTATTTTTTCTCCCCAAATATCCACCACGTCTTTTTACATTTTCCTTCATTTAATGGCCTTGTTTTCTACCTTACAGAGAAAACTGAAATAATCTAAAGATTATTCCCGTAGTGTAGTAGTTGGTGCCCCTCCTGGAGCTGATGCATCCAAGCCCAAGCTGCTGTGAGTATGGCCTGCTAATTGTTCATCACTGCACAGTTCTTCAGAGACTGGCCATTGGCCACAGGAGTTATCTTTGCTTGGGAGGTTACACCAGCCCCCTCGCATCGCTAGCAAATGACCCTCACCAATGACTCACTGATACAAGAGCTTGGACTTCGGTTACTTTTCTTACTTTCTCATAGATTCTTCCCCTGAGGGTACTCACTGGATAAATCACTTGCATAAGAATCCTCATTTTAGTCTCTGCTTGAGGGAACTTAATCCAGGACACATAGATTATTACCATCTTGCACATACTCAAGGACGTATTTCCTACAATTCTTTTCTGTTTCTTCTCCATCATTAATGTTTACTCTTGTATGTGACCACTTTCATCAACACTCAAACATTCAGCATTTTCTTCCGTCTTAAAAATTATTTTTTCTTATCTCATTTCTCCTATTTATTACTTTGTTTATTTGCTTCCCGTTGCAATACCTCTCAAAAGTATTGACTGTATCTGATGTCTCTAACTCTTCTTTTCCCATGTTCTCTTAAATAAATGAAGTAAATATCCAAAATAAGATTTTAGAAAACAAATATGATTAAGCCCTATAGATATCAAAAGCAGTGAGTTTAGGGGCCAGCTCGGTGGTGTAGCGGTTAAGTGCCCACGTTCCGATTCTCGTGCCCCAGGGTTCGCCAGTTGGAATCCCGGGTGCGGACATGGTACCGCTTGGCAAAAAGCCATGCTGTGGTAGGTGTCCCATGTATAATATAGATGAAGATGGGCATGGATGTTAGCTCAGAGCCAGTCTTCCTCAGCAAAAAGAGGAAGATTGGCAGTAGTTAGCTCAGGGCTAATCTTCCTCAAAAACAAAAAGTAATAAATTTTTAAAAAATATGAGTTATGAACAATACAATACATTTTCATGTTCTGAATCATAAATATCAGTGTTCCAGGTTCTTCTTAATTTTCTTCTTGTTCTTTTTATCAAAGTCAATTATTTAAAAATCATGGTAATACATTAAAATAAATGCAAAGGCTCCCAAATCCATATCCTAGCCTAATATATTTTTCACCCATCAAATTCTAGAAATAAATGATTGAACGCAGAATTAACGTAATGATAACATTGGCATCAATCTAGAATGTGTTTAGCTATAAACAAAAGAAAACTTCTTCATATAACAATTGCTTCCCCTCTAGATGCTGCTTCCACAATCCAGACAGGAGGAAGCGGGGGAGGGCAAAAGACGGCAGACGCATGCCAAGTGAATTTGCCTACTTTTAAAAGACTTTTTCCAAAAGTCCCCAGTATCTTCCATATAAATCTTAAGGATTAGAATTGACTTAGCCACTTCCAGCTGCAAGGAAATCTAGGAAATTGATTATTTTTAACTTCACTGCAGAGAACAAACTCAAGTTTTTTTGGTTGTTATTTTTTGTTTTTTGTTTTTTTTTTTTAAGTAAAAGGGAGAATGAATGTTAGGTGGCAATCAGTAGTTTTAATATAATTATTTTCAAGATTTTTATGTAATAATTTTGCAATACCAATTAAACCATAATTACTACAGTGTAAATCACAATAATGAGACTATTTTGCTGAAAATGATAGCACACAAAAATTAATCAATAATTCATTATAATTATTAAAACCTTTTATAAAGTAGTAAGATACATATAATTTGAACACCAATAAAAGTTTTTATATATTAGTAACATCCTTGTAGGAATTCTAAAGATAATAGAAATTCAATCCTCCATAAGAAAAATAGAATAAATTAATGATAAAAGTGTAACATACAGAAAAATGAACATTCTTCGTAGAGATATCTAAAACAACATCTGAGTAAATTTAGAATCTATGAACTTCTAGTTAAATACAAATGAGGTAAACATCTTCATATTTTGTTATATTGTGGGGGGAAAGAAGAAGAAAAATTTCAAATAAAAATCATTCTGAAATAATCTAGAGTAAAAAACATGAAATAATAGAAATCAAAATGCCAAAAAAAAGTTATACCAAACAACTATACCACCAGATCTTACAACATATTATAAAATCAAAATAGGCAAAGGAGATAGATTAATGTAACATAATGGGAAGGAATGGAAGGAAGAAATTAATATTTATCAAGTAAATATTAGTTATTTGATAAATACTTGATTTTAACGAAAATAAATTTTTTCATTTTATAATGTCTTTTTTCCAAAAATGAAGATATTTGAAATGCAGCTGTGGGCCTCCAATTAAAAGAGAAATCCATTTGTAGATTAGATTATTTATATGGAGCATTTTCTAATCTCTTCTGATCTTTGAGTTAACCTTTTGACTGAGTGTGTGGCCTTGACCCTTGGCATCTGTAAAATAATGTATTGCAATCCCTAAAATGAACAACGGAGGTGGCAGCTTCAGAATTTCTATAGAGGGACAGCAGTCTTGTTGTAAGAAGTAATCTAAAGAAGTGTTTGCATAAAACTTTATATAAAATTAATTTTAATAAAATCAATTGCCCATATCCAAAAATGGGGATAGGGCAATTAAGATTAAGGTGGAAGGGAGGCTGAGGTCTTGCCTTCCCAAGCTAACTCTAGACAACATCACTGCTGACTCAAACTCTCATTTACATCCCATGCCAGTGCCCAGACTTCTGAATACCTAATTCTTAAATTAGGATTATTGACAACCCAATGTGACCTTTCTTTCACCTGTATTGTGTCCCTCTGCTGCCCTCATCTGGTAAACACTGATTCTTTCTTTATGTTGATGAAATTTATTCTTGGAGGAAAAAACCAATACTCTGCATTTTGGGGAGTTTTGTAACTTTTTTTAAAGATTTTAATTTTTTCTTTTTTCTCCCAAAAGCCCCCCGGTACGTAGTTGTGTATTTTTAGTTGTGGGTTCTTCCAGTTGTGGCATGTGGGATGCCACTTCAGCAGGGCTTGATGAGCGGTGTCATGTCCGTGTCCAGGATTCGAACCAGTGAAACCCTGAGCCACTGAAGCAGAGCGCACGAATTTAACCACTCGGCCAGAGGGCCAGGCCCCTGAGTTTTGTAGCTTTTCTATCAACATGTGTTGAGTCTTCAAAAATGATTTAAAAGAGTAGATATTTTTCAAATAGCCCTTGAAAGAAAAATATTTACAGAAAATGAACATGGCAAAGTGACAAAGCATTTCTGTTATTGTCCTGTGAACCAGTAACACTGAAACTATAACTGCCATCATAGTGGCAGAAAACAGCTTCAGCCCAACTGCATTTTCTCTTGTGACATGACAAAGAAGAGAAATTTCAGATAGATCAGTATTTGCAGTACATTATTATTTTCAAATTAACTCTATATGGACGTGCCACAAGTCTCGTGATTCCAGCCCATTTCACTGGGCTGTAGTTTGATATGTTAAACAAATTTTGATTTATTATATTTCTACTAACTTTTTTGACGAGAAATCCCATTTTGAATGAAATTGGTATCAATGTAAATTTCATTACATACAGGAAAGTATCCTCACTTGCCATATTTTTCTTTACTTGTATATTTGTTAGTGTTGAATATATTGCATCAAAGACATAATCATAGAAGATTGTAATTCAATCTGTCTTCACAACAGTTGGAATGAGAAACTCAGGTTTCTGTGTTAAAATTGTTGGTTCAGTTATTTAGTATGGGATATTCAGCACTATCTCCGTAAAACCACTTATTCCCTTTGAAAAATGAAAACTCAGAGATTAAAACATAGAAATATTTATATCCAATATCCCATAGACCTTACACTTAGACTTCATTGAAATGAAGTTTGGGACACACCACATTATGCTATTTTTGGCTGTTAGCACATCAACATTATGTTTGGGATACTGTGCAGGTTGTGCTTGAAAAAAAAAGTCTCTTTTGGTTTATAATCTTAAGAAGTAACAGGCTAACTGTCATCAAGTTCTTCATTACCCCCAATTAAATATTTTACTAAGGGCTACAAAAGTTTCAGCCACACTCAACTTTATAGGTTATCTCCAGTAGTACTTGAGAATGGATTTATTTTTCCAGCTTTAGCTTTAATAGAATTACATTGTTTCCATCAAGATATTTTGCATAGAATTAAAACAAATATTTTTTTTTTCTAAAGATCTTTTTGCTTCTAAAAAGCAATGGAGTACAATATAGTCTTCATAATTCATCCCAATGTTATTGTAGTGCCCATTTACAGATAGATACTCAGGAACATGAAGGAATATAACCAAATGTTGCCATAGTAAGGAATCTCAGGTTCTAATGTAAGAGAAACTGTTGGCAATGGCAGCAAGTCGAGAGAGAAGAGCAGCGATTTTCCCAGGGAAGTAAAAATGTGATGAAGACGGAAGGCCAGGATTTGCAAATCAGGGAAATGTCTGGGTTGAAAGGTGAGCAGAGGAAGAAGATAATCAGGTGATGAAGTCTCTCTGATCCTAGAGAAGATTTGATGATAAAGCTGCAGTGATCGGTAAAGTAGTCTGGTGGACTGAGAGCTAGGACTGAAAGGGAGAGACAATGTCAACAAGGGACAAGAAAGTTAAACTGAGGTTAAGGCAAGTAAAAGGCAAATGTGGAGGCTATGAACTGGAGGAGAATTCAAGAAGACTGTAGTAACTCAGGATAAACCTTTTCGTGGGGACTATTGTTCAGGTGATGTAAGCTAAAAGGCAAAGAAAAGATGGGTTTTGGATTTTTCATCTCTGTTAGTTTCAGTCCTAATCTCTCTACTTTTAATATAGCCCTGCCACGGCTCCCCAAGGAACTATATATGTTGTAATAACTTTTGGAAACTATAGCATGCCAATAAATAAATAATTTGTATTTTTTTTTTTTGATCTCTCCTTTCTTTTCTCACCTCCCCTATTCTCTCCTCTTTTCTGTTCTCTCCTCCCTCTCCCTCCCCTCCTCTCCATTTTCCTTCCCTTGTCTTGCCTCCATTTCCTTTCACTTCCCTCTATCTCTCCTCTTTTCCTTCTTTCCTTTCCTTTTCAATTAATATATGAAGACCTACTGTATCTACCCTGACAGGCAATAGTTTCCCTGCTGGTAGTACACTCCTCTCCAACCTGTTCTAACCATAGATCTTGCAGAACCTTATCAGATTAAAGTTCCTAGAACAAAATTCTGGCCTCTAAATTCATTTCCCAAAATGCATTATAAAATGGTTTTTTATTACCTATGGGAAATATTTCTAAATTTTTGGACTTGCAGAAGGCTCAATAATTTACCCTCAATTTATTTTTCAGATTATCATTCCTACTCTCTTGCATTTACTGTATTTTAATGAAAAAATATTTTATTGTTCTCCAACCTTGCTTTAGGCCAGTGTTTGTAAAACTTTTCTTCAAAGTCCCACTAACGGCAGAATTAAGAAAGTGCATATTCTAATTGTCCTGAACAGAATGAGAAATTTATTAGAAGACGTATTGTTTACATTGTGGTCCCACATATATGCATTTTTAAAGTAAGAAATTATGTTTTTTTAGTATCAGGAAGAAGGCGAAAAAAAGGAGCTTTTCTCATTGGTTAACTTGAAAGATATTGTTTTCCTAAATCTATCAACTTTTCAAAACTAGGACTATTAGAAAGAGTTGACTTTCTATGATTAATACAACACAGAGCTTATACTCTTTATTTTGTTGTCACAATATTTTGATAACCATAATTCATCTAAATCTGTGATTATTTCCGTTTTCTTTTGTACTGTTTCACAAGATGATTCCGGATTATCATGGGCACACAAAGTTCAGAAAATTGTTAAAGATATGGTATCATGAAAATTAATCAGGCTACTGATGATAAGAATCTCAAAAAGTGAACCTTGCTGTGGAAGGTCCAAATACTTTTTTTATATGACAGATTGATGGAATCTTGGATCGTTAGTCTCTCTTACTCTTTCAGGGAAATTTTATTTTATTTTTTTACAATTTATTTATTTATTTTTTTCCGAGGAAGATTAGCCCTGAGCTAACTACTGCCGGTCCTACTCTTTTTTGCTGAGGAAGCCTGGCCCTGAGCTAACATCTGTGCCCATCTTCCTCTACTTTATATGTGGGACGCCTACCACAGCACGGCGTCCCAAGTGGTGCCATGTCCGCACCCGGGATCCGAACCGGCAAACCCCAGGCTGCTGAGAAGCGGAACATGTGCACTTAACCGCTGCTCCACTGGGGTGGCCCCATCAGGGAAATTTTTGTCAAATAATATTTAATTGCAAAAAGATGACTGATGGTCACTATTTAACCAGCGATGCTACAATCTTCATTGCCTGTAATTAAACTAAGCATCTCAAATGACCACTAGTGCCTTTGATCCATTTTTTCTATCAATTCATAATCTTCATTTTGTTGACTTTGATGATAACCTGTATAGTAAAACCATTAAAAATTTTGTTCATTTATAGTATTTTACACTGAAAATAACTTCTAATTAAGTTGTGGTTTTGAGCTATATAATAATATGCAGTTTATGAATTAATTCATCTTATGTTCTGATTGTCAATTTCTGCCTGACATTTTATAACTTTAAATAAAAATTTACCACTGTCTCTCACAGTTCTGTGGATTGACTAGACTCAGCTGAGCAGTTCTTATTTAAGAACTGCTTAAATAAGGCAAAAACAATTGCCTTCAGATAGTGGTTGAGACATCTAGGTTCTCCATTGGACTTGAATGTTTGAGATGGAAAACTTACATGGCTGGCAGCTGGTACTGACTGTTGACTCAGCCTTGAGTCAAATTTGGCAAATGAGGCACCTACTAACGATATTTCTATTTGCCTTGAATTTCTTAACATATGGCTTCTGAGTTCTGAAACAGTATCCCCAAATCAATATTCTAAAAGGTCCAGGTAGAAGCACAGCTTGAAAGTAAGCATCATTTCTGCTGCATTCTCTTACTAATAGCAGTTTCAGGGCCTACCCAACCTCAATGGTATGGAGAGCTAGATGTTTCTTCTTTAGAGAATCACGGGATCATACTGCAGAAGAACACGTATAATACAAAATTTTATTAAACTTCTTTTGCAAAATGCACTCTGAAGCGGTCTTCCCTCTGATTATAGCAATTCACATCTTTCCTGCATGCAAACTACATTCACTCTATCCTCCAGAAGATTATACTATTACATCATCAGTTCAAGTGCAGGCATCAGCTAAAAGTCCAGGATCTCATCACCTCAGTCAGGTCAAGGAGCAGATGAGGCTCCTTGGGATTAAATCTGCATGTGTACAATTCCTCTCATCTGAAAGCCTTTGAGCTAAAGAGACAAATTTTCTCTCTCTCCTACATTCAACACATAATGATGAGGCAGCTGTATATTGGACGCTCCCATTAGGAAATAGGAAGAATAGGATGTACATAGGAGTCACTGGTTCACAAACATTCTGAAATTCAGCCAGTTACGTGTGCCAGTTCCTTGTTTAGGGCCAAGTCCTTCCCTTTTGGGGTGGTTTTCTATGGTTTTTGATTTACCTTCTGACACTTTGTTCTGACTCTGAGTCATTTCTGTTTTTTCATTGAAATGACCTGTTTTTGTAGCTGAGTAGATTTCTCAGTCAGCTTCTTTTGCATAGAAAGTTGGAGTTCAGAGACCTCTTTTCAATTTGTGCCATCTTTCTCATTTTTATTACATGATGGTGTTATGCCAATACAATTCTCTTAAAAACAATGTAGATTTGTGTGTGCATGTGAATAATATTGGGATTTACTCCATTGGACAAAAGGCACACTCTCAAATTTCTTTGAGACAGATCTTCTCTAACGTGGACTGAGAATCAGGGTGATGTGGGACAATTTTAGGATTCTTAAAGCCTTTTGGTTCATCAGAGGAAGTCTAAGACACATGCCCTTCTGCAACTTAGGTACCTTTTTGTCTAGCTCATGGCTATCAAACTGTGGCCTATAGGCAAAATTTAGCATACCACCTGATTTTGTAAATAAAGTTTTATTGGAACACAGCCGCATCCATTCTCTCCAAAATGACCCAATTGAGTGTTGCTGTAGATATCATATGGCCGACAAGACTGAACTATTTACTATTTGGTGTTTATGAAAAAGTTTGCTGACCCCTGGTCTAGTTGAGGTAGCTTATAAGACACTACTTTAATCTTTCTGATGTCTTAACAAAGAGTTCAGAGTCACCCCTGTGATGTGAATGCTAGCCTGAAATTATGTTTTGCTGGCAGCATCCTGGACTTTATCTTTTTCCTGATTATCTACCATTTTGAAAACATTTTTGCTGGATGGAAAGACTTCTAGTGAAAAACATTATTATTTTCTAGCCCAATAAGTCCTGGCTTCTTTACATTTTGGCTAAATTCTAGTTAAATCAAACATTTCAAACCTACCTCATCTGTCTATATTCCTACTTATCAGACACAGCTAAAATTCTGCTTGAAAATCTCTTTAGCTAGATCCAAAAGATATGAGGTCAATTTTCTATTTTTCCTGTTACTGCAGGCCACAGTTCTGCTAAACAAGACATCTTTATTCCAGTTTCTTATGAGAATTTTCTCAGTATCTCTTCTGTTCCCACTAATGGTCTTCTTGAAAACTTTCTGCTCTCTAGCCATAGCCCAGTCACAAAGCCGATGTCCTCCCTCATGAATTCATCTAAATCTAGCATCTGTTTTTGGAGTAAATTTGAAAAAAACAATTCTGCTTTTTTGTTTTCTGCCCAGAATTATTATCTCTTCTTGAAACAATTTCAACAATCCACACATCAAAAAGATATTGATTTCACATAGGTTGTAAGAAATATATTTAAATATATATATGACATTTTGTATCATTTTTCTATTGTCATCATTTTTTATTGTGTTTTCTAAAATTACTTCTTAGATACCCATACCAGGATAATATTTATTTTTTTAATGATTATTCTTTGAATTGACTTGTCTAATTTGGTGTATGGAGGAGCCAAATTCAACGATTTTAGCTTTTCACTTTATTAATTCCCTTTTCCTATGTAGTTAGTTTACTTTTGTGTTATTCCCTGGTGTCCTAATTTAAATTCTGAATTCATTTATTTTTATTTTTTTACTAAAATGTAACTGCTTTCATTTTATTATGCTGCTTCATTCAGCATAGTGAAAGTGGATTTTAAGTATTACTGAATAATATTTTAAGTGAATTATTGCTTAGTTTTTCTAGAAGAATAAATAGCAACATTTATGCCAATGCATCTCTCCATAATAACAAAATACATGATGCATTTTGAAGGTGTTTTTTAAATCTGTACTTTATTATTTGATTGATGCTGCTTAAGACAGATTCACTGGGCATGGTGTGGATAGTGCTTTGATCTTACTGTCATTTCATCACTTGAGAGCCTTAGGGACAATGCTGTTCCTGTCAAAATTAACATGATTTCAAGTTGTTATAATTTTCCCTCAATTAAAATTATTTTTTTTAAGTCAAAAATGAAAATGATAGACAGTAAAATTTTAAAGTTAAGTGTTTTGATTATTTGTTATGGGAGAACACATAGTTAAGATTAAGCACAAGTTTGTAAACTAAGCGTCATTTCAAAAGGAATTTTAATGAACTGATTACTTGTATTTGTAATTCAAAGTTTGAAAAACATGAGGAATGCAATGTAAGATTATGTACTCTTTTTTAAAAATCATTTATGCTTTTTTTGGTTTGTTTTTGGTGAGGAAGATTGGCCCTGAGCTCACATCCATTGCCAACTCCCTTATTTTTTTTCTCCCCAAAGCCCCAGAGTATAGTTGTATATCCTAGCTATAGGTCATTCTAGTTCTTCTGTGTGGAATGCCTTCCATGTGGAAGCATGGCTTGATGAGTAGTGTGTAGGACTAAGCCCTGGTTCCAAACCAGTAAACACTGGGACACTGAAGCTGAGCACATGAACTTAACCATTTGGCCATGATATACTCTTATTTAAAAATATTATTATTATGTGTGCTAGCCATTTACCATATGAGAACTCGTATCTCTATTTCCACATTTTGGAAGACATGAGTTCTCTGCATGCATCAGATGTGCTGGTATGATCTAGATTTATATGGGCACAGCATGATTTCACACTAATATCACAATTTTCAACAACACACATGTAATTTGCATTCATCTTGCTTCTTCAAGCATAAACATTGTGCTGGTCCTCTTGATCAAGCAGAGTTCTACTGAACTCTACATACGTGTGATGAAGCCTCTTAAGAGCACAAACTTGAGTGTTTTCCAAAATTGATATCTTCTACTCTGACCTCTTGTCTGAATTCTGCTCCCATGAATGTGTATTGCCAGCTTTGTATGTGATTGCCACTATTCTGAAATCTGTGGCTATAACATGGAGTAGGGAAAAATACACAACAAACAGGTAAAGTCCCTGTGTGTTACTGTGAAAGGAACCAGCCAGTAAATGCAGACATCTCTAATATTTCACCAGAAGAAAACCCATGAAGAAAAATTAAGCAGGGAGACAGTTCTCCTTCCAAAAATGGTAGAAAACGTCTTTCTAACCAACTCTCCTGTTGATATTAACTAGGAAAGCAGAAAAAATTATTTTAAAAATATCTAAGGTTTCAAAAAGCCAAGGGAATAAGGATTGTGACATCAAAATCTCAGAGAGAATGGAAATCCAGCAAGTGATCCCAATATTCAATATGGCTTTTCTCATCATGGCACTTGATGATGCAAAATCAGAGACTGGAAATCTGAAAGAGCGAACAGAGCCTTCAGCAAAATCATGGGATGGAAAAGAAAAAGTAACGTTCCTGGTTCCTGATGATCACTTCAGGCTTTCAATTGGGACCATAAAGGGCTACACAGAAAGATAAAGGTTACTGAGGAGTTGGCCCATACTGAAAGACACTGAGGCCACGTTCGACTTATTGCAATCTGTATGTGAAATAACACTGACCGTCTACGGCCAACTGCTTTATAGAAGAAAAACTATGTCCTCTTTGGAGAGGATAATATCTTGGTATTCTTTCACCTATTTCATCTAAAAAACAAACTTCACATATGTAAAAAGAGAAGAATTGAGCAAAATACATGTGCAATAATAGACAATAGACACAAATCCTTAACATATCCAGATATGGCAGGATTTTTAAATAAATATAATTTAACTGGCAAGTAATTAAATTACATGGTTGGGAATTTCAGGAAATAACTCAACAGTATGAAAAAAAGGTAACAGAATATCCAGAAATGAAAGTAATAATGATTGAAATTAAAACCTATCTGTGTGATAAGGAATTAGTCAATTAGAAGGTAAGTCAGTGGAAGATATACACACTGAAGTCCGGAAAGACAAAGTGAGGGAAAGAAATAAGAGAGCATAAGAGACATTTGGATCAAAGTAGAAAGCTTTAATATGTATGTAATCAGAGTGCATAAGGAAATGAGAATGAGAATGGGCTAAAAGTAACATATGAAGAAATAAAACTGAGAGTTTTTCTGAATTGTCTAGAACCCCAACTAGAAAAAAAAAAGAGAAAAAAATGCAAAAAATCTAGGCACATTATAGCAAGCCTACTAAAAACCAAAAGGCAAATAAAATTATGACAGTAGCAAAAGAATACAGACATATTATCTTCCAGAGATTAAAACTAAGGTAAACAGCTTATTTATTAAGTGAAACACACTCAAGCCATAATAAGGAATGATATTATAAAATACTTGAAAGAAAATAATTACCAAATTAGATTTCTACGCTTACAAGAAGTATTTATTTTTTGGGTAGGTGGAGAAAATCTAAGATTTCATATCAGAGATGCAAGAAGAAATGAAGAACAATGAAATTATAAGCATGTGTGTAAATCTAAATAATTTACTAGCTGCATAAAACAAGGCAATAACATTTTATGACATGTTAAGCATACAGAATTGATATATGTGACAGCAATTGTACAAAATGCAAAAGGAAATTAATTGGAGTTATAGTCTCCTAAGATCCTTCATTATCTGAAAGTGAAAAATACACACTAACAGAATGGACAGCTAAAAGTATAATAGAGGGAAAAATGAAATTAAACACGATGAATCCAGGGCTGACTGGGTGGCACAGTGGTTGAGTTTGGCACACTTTGCTTTGGCAGCCCAGGGTTTATGGGTTTGGTTCCTGGGTGCAGACCTACGTCACTCATCAAGCCATGGCTGTGGAGGCATCCTGCATACAAAAACAGAGGAAGATTGGCATAGGTGTTAGCTCAGAGCCAATCTTCCTCACCAAAAAAACCCAAAAACACAATGAATCCTAAAGAAATTTTTTTTTAATGAGAGAAAAGAACAGAGAATAGATGTGAACTAAAACAAAGCAAATGGTAAGATTTGGCTTAAATTCCAATTTATCAGTAAATAGCAGAATAAAGAATAAGGTTAAAATACAAAGTTTTTCAGGTGGAATTAAAAAATTAAATTTTATACTACTTATAATATTAATATGAAAAATGAGAAAAAGTAAAGGTTGGCAATAACAAATGAGAAAAAATTATACCATACAAATGCTAACAAGAGGAAAAATTGAGTTTTATTAAATATTAAACCAAGTAAACTTAAGGCAAGTAGCATTATTTTAAAGAGAGGGAGATATTGTAAGATAATAGAAATGTCAATTCACTAGGAATATATAAGAATTTCTATGCACCTAATAACATAATTTTAAATGCATAACAGCAGAAATCTCTAAAACTAAAAAGAGAAATAAACAAATCTGAAATGAGTGGGGGATTTTTAACTATTCTCAGTAATCAAGAGAACAGCATAAAAAATCTGTAAAGATACAGAGGATTTGAAAAGCATAA
This sequence comes from Equus caballus, assembly GCF_041296265.1. Taxonomy (NCBI): domain Eukaryota; kingdom Metazoa; phylum Chordata; class Mammalia; order Perissodactyla; family Equidae; genus Equus; species Equus caballus. The sequence continues at coordinate 48,387,620 of NC_091704.1, forward strand.
TAAACAAAATTGTTTAATTGCCATATATATGTAACAATTAAGCTCAACAGTTGCAGAACACACAATTTTTTTAAGCGCCTATGAAACACTGGCAAAAATTATCCATATGTTGGACTATCAAGCAAGCCTCAACACATTTCAGAGCACTTATAAAATATAAAGTATGCTCTCTGACCACAGCAAAATGAAGCTGGAAATTAATACAGAAAAATAAGCACAAAATCCTCATATATTTGGGAATTAATCAATGCATTTTTAAAGTCATGGGTCAAAGAAAAACATACAATGGAAATAAGATATTTTAAATAAATGCAAAACAATAAATCACATATCAAAATTGGAAGGATGTCATTGAAACAGGGGTTAGGCAGAAATGTAGAGCTGAAACCACATTTTACCTATGAAGAAAAGCTGAGAATCAAAGTTCTATGCATCTACTGTAATGAGTTAGAAAACAAACTGCAAATTATACTAAGAAGGAAGAAATAAAGATAACGATTTTTGTGATAGAAAACACGTGTAATAGAACAAACTAACAAATGTGATAGTTGATTCTTTGAAAAGAGTAATGCAATTCTAAACCTGTAGGAAAACTGCTTAAAGAAGAGAAACCAACAAAAGATCTATGCTGCAGGGACCGCCCAGTGGCACAGCCGTTTAGTTTGTGCGCTCCCCTTCGGGCGCCGGGGGTTCACTGATTTGACTCCTGGGTGTGGGCATAGCCACCACTTGTCAAGCCATGCTGTGGCAGGCCTCCCACATATAAAGTAGAGGAAGATGGTAACAGATGTTAGCCCAGGGCCAGTCTTCCTCAGCAAAAAGAGGAGGGTTGGTGGTGGATGTTAGCTTGGGGCTAATCTTCCTCAAAAAATAAAAGAACTATGCTGGGAATGAATCCAGGACATCAGTACACCATAAAAGTCTTCCAATATTTCCTATTCTCATCGTATTAACTTTCCTAATCCCAGTTAGCATTGCATTTTGACAGTTGCAGAAGTTTTAAAAGAGGGCTACAAATTCTCTGACAATTATCTCATTAAGAGGTACAGATATTTGTTCTTCCCCTTGAATTTGGCTGAATTTGTGAATATTTTGACCTGTAGAGCAGGAAAGAAGCGATGCCATGTTCCTTCCAAGGGCAGGTCATAAAAGGCCCTTCAGCTTCCTTCTTGTTTGCTGGCAACAGTCACACTTCGAGTCCCAAGTCACCATGTAAGAAATCCAACGAACATGAGCCGGTCATCCTCTAAGGAAGCCAAACTCAGGCAGAAAGGCCGTGTGCATTGGTTCTGGCCAACATCCCAGCTGTGCCCAGCCTTCATGTAACTGCATGCCAGGTACTGGTGAAGAAGCCTCCAGGTGACTTCAGCTCTCAACTCAAGGAGTCACCCTCAGCTATACTCCCCGTGCCCTGTCCAAATTCCTGACTCCGAGAGTTTGTGAGCTTAACAAAATGGTTGTTCTTTTACCTCTGCTGAGCTAACATCTGTGGTAATCTTCCTCTATTTTGTATGTAGGACTCCACCACAGCATGGCCTGATGAGTGGTATGTAGGTCTGAACCTGGGATCCAAATCCACGAACCCCAGGCCAGCAAAGCAAAGTATGTGAACTTAACCAGTCTGCCACCAGGCTTGCCCCTTATCTCTGTAAGATTTGAAGTGGTAAGTGGTGAAGCAATAGATAAGTGAACACTTGGCATCTGCAAATGGTTCCTTAAATGTTCTCCTACTTCCGTGCTTGCCCTTCTTAGATCATCTTTTCAAATGGAAAGAAGAGTTGGATTTTAAAATGGCAAATCTGATCACCTTCCTGCCTTGTTAACCAACATCTTTTATTGAATTTCCAATGCTCTTAGCAAAACAGAGGCAAATCTTCCTTGTGGCTTTCAGAGCTTTCTCTGTTGTCATTACTTGCCTAACCTGAGCTTTAAGATCAGGTCAGGTTACCCTGCTATGTGTTCTCACAGAACGCATATTTTTGTCTTTACCCTTTCTATAATTATGCTTTGCATGTATTTGTGATATTATATGATTGATGATTTTCCCTGATTAAGTTCTAGATTCCCTAAGGGCAGGAGCTATGTCTAATTTTGATTCTCATTCTAGCTCAGGTTCAAAAAAGGAAGGCATTTTAGCCCATGCTAGAGAGAGGAATATGATAAAACAAAGGATATAGGGTAAAATTAAATAAGGAAGAGTTCCAAATAAATGCTTGTTTGTATGACTACAGGATCCCCTCTTTCTGTGAGATAAGAGGCCTTACAGTGGCATCTTCAGGGAATTTATGGGAGAACCTTGGGATAGGGCCAGATAAACTAATTTTTAAGGAAACGTAATGCCAAGACTCATAAATGAAAAGTAAGAAAAAACACAATTTGCCAAAAATTGTGCAGGAGAGGTTTTAAGATGAAATTCATAATTTCTGAGAAGGGAGATTTTGACAGCTACTTCAAAACTAACCAGATTCCAAAACAAGAATTGTTTTGATACTGTCATTTTAGTGCCTATCACAATTACAATCATATAAAAAGAAGCATGTATAGCATAATAAAATACTTAAACTTGCCAAATGGAATGAGGCAGGCATGTCAATCAAAACACTAACTACTTCCTGTGATTTTTTTTTTTTTTTCTGTATCAATGACTATTTTGGTTTTGAAGGACGAACTGTGGAATCAATGAGACTCAAAGAATTTTTAATATTTAATATTTTTAATATTTAATATGAATACCCAATATAGGAATTTTAAAAGTTTGTATAAATGACAATGGAGTTAATACAAAAATTTAATATTACCAGCTCAAGATATATGTAAATAAGACATTATACTTATATTATAAATTGGATGTTTCTTGAATGGAATCTATTCTGAAACAATTAATTAAAAGATAAAGAAAATATGAAAATAATATAAAGCATTCATACTATTGAAAACTACAATATGTTTTTTTTAAACAAAGAAAATGCTTATGGTGTGATAAAATGTCAGCCAGTGTCTCAAGAGTTCAAAATTCTTATAGCATTAGTCCAGCTAGTGATATTTACCAGCCCTTAGCCTTCTACAAGATTCTTGGCAAATACACACAGGTAGGGTCTGCATGAACACACAGCTGTGAGGTCTTCTCATGACATCTATTATAGAAGTGGTTGACCCAGTTGTTAAATTGTTCTTATTTTTAAAATACAAGACAGGTCCTGATGAAATTACAGTTAATTCATCAGAAAGAGTATGTGACAGGTGTGATGTCCGTCACACCTGTCACTTTGTTGCCATTAAGCATGCCTGATGTCTTTGCTATTTTCTTGCCTATGTGATTTCCTGTCTACAGTTATATCACCTAACTGTTTTGATTGGTTTGCCAGGTAAATAAGAGTATGAAACTAATGTGCTAGCTGATTTCTTTCTTCTCGTTTGAACAGCATGTGAAAACTCTTCTGTGGAATGATCTGTGGTTGTGGGGATAGAAGCTTAAAAGGTAAGCTGAGGCTAGACAGTTACTGAAGGAGAAAGAAGATGGAAATTGTTACCATGGTCTTTGGGTAGCACAGGAAAATAAAAGAAACTAAGAGAGTGGTGCTCTAAACTTGAAAGGTATGGTGCTGGAGTGCTTTCATTCATAGAAAGAAATAAGTATAATTTCTCCTTGCACTTCATCCTCATCCTAGCACAGTGACAGTAATATTATTGCTGGTATTATTCGACTTCCAGTAATGGTAATAGAAGCAGCAGCAGTAGTAACAGTAGTAATTATAGTAATTGCAGTAGTAACAGTACTAGTAGTTTTTACAGTATGTCTAGCATTTTTCTAGTAGCTGTGGTGATGGTGTGATGGTGGAGGTAGTAATTGGTGTTATTATTGTAGGCTTCAAGTACCTAGCTGGGAACAGATAGTACACTCAAAAGGTTTCATTGAAGAGAGTTTAATGAAGGATTGTTTATAGATTCTTGGACAGAATGAATGGAATTAATAAGAGATAATGAAGAGACTCGTCACTGGAAGCATTCTTGACCCTGGGCCTAGGAAGGAGTTAGGCAAACTGAAGGAGAGTTGTAGCCATAGATGATAAGGTACCTACAGGAACTGTGTCTCCAGAAAAGTGATATCAGACACTTCATGGAACCAGCTCAGGTTGGGAGGGGTCATAAATACCTCAAATGCTCTCTCCTTCTGCCCCTGATGTCCTGCAGTGCCCTCCAAGGACAGCAGCCAATAGGAAGTCAGTGACCAGGGTGCCCTAAGAAGACATTCCACAGAGAGCAACCTCCTGGGGCATGAAACAGGGCAGAGAAGGATATGAAATGAATTTTGAGGGTCAAATAAGGAATGGCCAGCTTAACAACAGGGATAACAACAATAAGAACGAGAATGGTTGTATTTATTTTCACTTATTACATACCAGACTCTGTTCAAAATCATTTACATGTATTATCTGATCCTTCTTAAAAATTATTATTCCTGATTTACAAATAGTAGCAATTTAATAAAAATGAGTTGATCGTATCCCCATTTCACGTACAGGGTGGATGTAGATGGCCTTGATTAAGAATTTAAACGATGGTATCATTCTCTGTAAGAATCCAAACCTAAAAATATGAAGTTACTCATTTTAAAAGAATTGCTTCTCTTTGTATGAGTTCAGGATGATGCAAACAGGAGACAGAATGGCGAATCTTTTACTTAGATAAAGAGGCTGCATAAGAAATCAAAGTGTGGGGAATGGTACTAAATTGAATGGAAAAAGAAAGTAAAAGCTTCTTACAGACAAGTTCAGACACAGCAGGTCTTACTGACTCAAGGTTCTAGACTTTTCTATATAGAAGAAAAGAGAACATACTTCAAGTTGTTTCTCCATCTGCCACCAAAGTGATTTAAAACCTTGATAACCTAAAAATAAAACAGACTATCAGAAGACTAGGGCATAACTAGCGATACGAGAACAATGCACACAATTTTAGTAGAAAACTAGTAACATCAGTAGCACAAACTGCTTAGTCTGTCCAGAGCTGTATGCATTAATGGTATCTGTCGCCCTGGGAAAGGCATGGCCTTCTGCACTTTCCTTTGAATCCAAGGATCTATTTTTTTCTCTGTTTTCTTTATCCTATTTTCCCTTTGGTTCGAGGCGCTAGGGAAATGAACCCTAGCAATCTGCAATGGTAACTTCAAGGGGGACTTGTCAAATATGATTTGGTGGGTGAGAAACCAAGAACAAAAACAGCAAAATATAGTAGAAAGAGCAGTGAACTAGAGCGCAGGTGACCTAGACACCAGATATAACAGTAACTACCTGTGAGATTTAAGAATAATCTTTTACTCTCAGCGCGCTGTAAGAATGTTACCTCCAGGCAGTCCCGATCCTCAGAATGACTTGTATTCCAAAAGTTCATTTTGTCAGCGTGTTTCCAAGAGCACAAAACACACTTTCCATAGCAACCCTCTGCTTAAGGAAGCTCACAGTGTCTCATTTATGTGTATTTCGTCTTGGAGCCACCTGATTGCATTGTGTGTTTTAGGAAGTGTCTTTTATTCTATGTTATGCTTGGTGATGACGAGCAAGTATCAAGCTAGCAAGAATGTAATCAACTTTGGCAATATACTCCCATTGACATGCATGTGCGCGCACTCACACACAGAATGGGTTGTCTTCTACCAATTTTGGGTAAACACAGACTCTGAATTGTCCTTAGCAAATCAATGACGTTCTCTTAGGGACGTTACCAAGTGCTTTTAATCAGCATAACATATAACCAACATAACCTCCCTGTCAGCATGGTAATGCGAAAAAAATGCGGATTATGCTTATGGAGGATAGCAAGAGAGAAGCTTTTTGATGAAAAAATAAAACATGAAAATTGTCTTTCTTTTCGCTGACTGAAATGCAGTGAGAAATATCTGAAGTATTTTTTTCACAGTGATGTCGATAACCAGGTGATTTAGTAGATTTTTATAGACGCTCAGAAAGTCGAAAAATATAGAGCCAGCTTAGTCTAAGCCACGGATCCTTTCCACTTCCTTTCCCATGAGATTCCCCATCTGTGTACTAGCTTTGATCTAAAGTCACAAACAAAGACTATGTGTTTATTCAAGAGATCAAATGTTACTTTTGGTACAGACCCTGGGGAAACTCAGAAGAGGGACGTAAGCTTTGGGAGTACATTGATTTTCAAAGTGTTGGTCTGAATAATCCATGACATATTTAGTTTCTTCGACTGTTAGAAGATAGACATGAAGGTGACGAACTCACAGGGCTTTGTTCTCCGAGCATAAATCCTCTTTCCCTTTGCAGTAGTCTTCTTTATATTAACACAGAAAATACTCTAAGTGGAAAAGCCAGAGTTATACATCTTCTTGCCAATAACCTGGTAAATGTTCCTAGAGTTTCTCTGATTTTTCTGTTTTAGATTTAAAAAATAAAACTAGATACATACTCTTTAGATGGTTGCTTATTCTTGTATGTCATGCTTTGAGATAATATTCCTTCAAAAACTCTTAACAGAATGCATATATTTTTAAATAGGCTTTATGTTTTAGAGAATTTTCCGGTTTACACAACAATTGAGTAGAAAGTTCACAGTTCCCATAATCCCTCTCTCCCCCTACACACAGTTCCCCTGTTATTAACATTTTGCATTAGTGTTATACAGTTGATAAACCAATATCGATATATTATTATTAACTAAAGTCCACAGTTTATATGAGTGTTAACTCTGTATTTCTGTAAGTTTTGACAAATGCATAATGCTATGTACCCGCCATTATAGTATGACATAGAATAGTTTCACTGCCCTGAACATCCTCTGTGTTCCATCTATTCATCCCTCCTTTCTTTCCCTCAAACCCCTGGTACCACTGTCTTTTTACCGTCTCTATAGTTTTCCTTTTTCCAGAATGTCATATAGTTGGAATACAGTATGAAGCCTTCTCAGACTGGCTTCTTTTACTTAGCAATATGAATTTCAGTTTTCTCCATCTCTTTTCATATCTGGATAGCTCAGTTCTTTTTATCTCTGAATAATATTTCATTGTGTAGATGTACCATAGTTTAACCATTCACCCACATCTTGGTAGCTTCCAATCTGGGAAATTAGTAATAAATCTGCTATAAACAATCTGAGCACAGGTTTTTGTGTGGACATAAGTTTACAACTCATTTGGGTAAATATCTAGGACCACAGTTGCTGGATTGTATGATAAGACCATGTTCAGCTCTGTAAGAAATTGCCAAATTGCCTTCCGAAGTGGCTGTACCTTTTTGCATTTCCTCCAGTGATGAATGAGAGTTCCTATTGCTACAAATCCTGGCCAGCATTTGGTGTTCTCACCGTTTAGGATTTTAACAGAAATATATTTTGAAATTTTTTTCCCCCAGTCTGTGACTTGTATTTTCATTCTCTTAATAGTATCATTTACAGGACAAAAGCTTTTATTTTAATAAAGTTCAACTTATGTTTTCTTTCATGAATCACTACCATGTATCTAAAAAATCATCGCTATACTCTAGAGCACCTAGATTTTCTTCAATCTTATTTTCTAGAAGTTCTATAGTTTTGTATTGATGCCAAGCCTATAGCTCATTTTGAGTTAAATTTGGTGAAAGATGTAAATTTTGTGTTTGGATTATTACTTTTTGCATGTAGGTGTTCACTTACTCCAGCACAATTTGTTGAAAAGCCTATCCTTTCTTCATTGAATTGCCTTTTCTCCTTTGCCAAAGATCAGTTGACTGTATGTGTTTAGGTCTATTTCTGGGCTCCCTATGTTGTCCCATTGATCTATTTGTCTATTCTTTCATCAATACCATACTGTCTTGATTATTATAGTTTTAAAGTGTGTTTTGCGGTCAAGTAGCATCAGTCCTCAGACTTTGTTCTTTTTCTTTAATTTCTTGGCTGTTCTGGGTCTTTTGCATTTCCACATAAACTTTAGAATCAGTTTACCGATGTCAACAAAATTACCTGCTAGTATTTTGATTTAGATTTTGTTGAATCTATAAATCAACCTAGAAAGAAGTGACGTTGTAACACTATTGTCTTCTTATCTATGAACATGAAATATCTCTCCAGTTATTTAGATCTTCCTTAATTTTTTAAATCAGAGTTTTATAGATTTCCTCATATAAATCTTGTACATATTTTGTTATACGTATACCCAAATAATTTTTTTTTATTATTTAGTTCTTTTGTTTTCCTTTGGCCCTAGTGAAATGTACATATTTTTCATTAGCCCTTCCATCTTTATGAGATATGCATTGATTTAGTCTTAATAGCCTGAAGATTCTGAAAGTTCTGCTTATTTGTTTACTTACTATAAATGTTTTAAAGACTGGCAGTTTCCCTCATGTCTTGAACTCACATTTTTATCAATTTTGTATCTGTCCAAATCTTTGTGTTTATGATAATTTGCGCATGAAAAGCTAAATCTGTTGATGTGTAACTAGAAGGTCCACTTCAGCTTTGTCTTGTGGCAGTGTAGGCTGTTAAAGGCAGATTCTTTAATAAATTGTTGTATTTTAGTGAAGACTCAAATATTAAGCACTTTCAAAGACTTTTATAAAATTTACCCCAAGCGTGGTCTTTGCCATTATTTGAGACAATAAAATGGGATGCTTATCAAAATGTCTACACTCATAGAATTACGTATAAAATTAAATTATCTTCATAGAAATAGAAGAAACATTAACAAAACGATTGGTATTTAGGTGGCTGCAACTGAGAACCAGAAATGTGGAATGATTTTTCCACAATGACATAGAAATCTATGTTGTAGAATAAGATAGAAATCCATTTTCTTTACTTCTATATCCATTCTCTTTTCACAACACAGCAGTACCCTCAAACTTTCCATGGTTTCTTGTCCTTATGCTCAGGAAATGATTTAGTATTATTCTAGGGCACTGAGAAAGCTGTCTCTAAAAAATAATGACCACACTTTCTACATCACTTTTGCAGTGCCTTTTCATCCCGCAGTGACTTTGTCCCAGAGAGGCCATGATTTACATTTGCATTTATAGTTTAAAAATACAAGGACATAAATTTAATACAGAAGAAGTAATAAGTAGACATTATAATTATACACTCTTCATTTTTGTATCTTTTGAGATCACAAATGGTTGCTCTTCTTAACATATCTGACAACAATTCATGAGGCCATTGCCATATATTAAACTTGACTTAAAGGGCTTTCATTTATTCTGTACCATTTGTTTAAACTAAATTAATTCATGGGAGCAACTGATGAGATAAAAGTACCCAGAACGTGTACTTAAACCAAAATACTGAAGTCTTGACTCTCAGTGAATACAGAAGTATCAACTCTTCTCATTTGAATGAGGTCCTGGTTTAATTCTAGAGAATTGACACACTGGAATATGCTGTGGATGCCTGTAATATTACTCCATTAAATCTATTGTCAGAAAATTGTACTTTACATATCTGACTGCACACATTGCATACATTGCCAGGTTTTGAGATGATTTCTCTATTTGTCTTTGTGATATTTTGTAAGGCTGTGCTGATGTAATGCACTACTTTGTCTGCCCAGCTCTGTGTTTAAAGCTTTGTTTGATCAGATTTTGGAAGAAATGCCTTATGTAACATCACGTGTGTTTCCCAAGGCAAATGCTTACATTTGTACCTGCAGATTTCTTATCCACTTCCTTTTTTGTATGGCACTGGCATGCTTCAGAGAAAAGACAGTTTATAGTGTATTTGATTACACAGTTAGATATAACAGTTTAGCACAATATGCTGTAATCAGGACCACTCAGAGAAGCAATTTAGTACTGATCTTGTCAAATTAAGTGTGTATTGAATATATAACTCACCCTCACCAAAAAGAGCTGTTCCGAGGCAGTAGTAAGCAAAAGACAACTATTATTTGTTGTCATTATTTTCTTTAAAGGAATAGATTGGTAGAATCAGTTGAGCTGTCATGAGACTAATCTTTCAATAATCTATTTTTTCTGAGAGTATTGAGAGGGTGGGTTGTGTGGGTAATATTACAAAGTAAGTTGAAATAAAAAAAAATAGAAGAAAGAGAGATAATGTGTATAAAAACAGATACTTGGGTGGGAAGCAGGGAGAAATGAAATAGAACGAAAAGAATGAAAGAGGAAAGAAAGGCAGGGAGGTCACTGGGTGGAAGATGCCCTTATCCTTTGCTTGTCAGGTGCTGCCACAAAAATGACAGCCATCCAACATTTGACCTCACACTATCTGTGCTCTCAAAATTAGAGCTTACCTCTTTGAGTTTCGTGCTGACTGAACCAACAGTGCTGCTCTGCAAACTCCCTCTCCTGGTGAAGTCGTCTTGCTATGATCAGAGGCAGCCTTTGATATTTGTGCATTGATTGCCTGCGTGGGTAGCAACTGGGTTCCTCTTTTCTCCTGCAATTTTTTCTGTAACCACTTTCTAATAAACACAGAAGATAAAAAAAATAAAGTGTTTATTTGTTAGCATATTTCTGAAATCACAATATAAGTTTCTTGGGAAATAAGGAAATAATAATGTACTCAGGAAATTTCTTGTCAAAATAAATTAATTTAGGTGATCACCAATATTACCCGGGTGTGAGGAAACAGAGATTCTTACATAATGTTAAAAGATGTGTAAAAAAATCTAAAGCTTATTGAGAGCAATTTATCAATATTTACTGAAACCGAAAAATATACCTGTCCTTTGATAAAACAACCACATTAAATTTACTTACAAAATATACTCATAAATATTTGCTGAACATATGTACAAGGACAGTCATTATTAATACTATTTTAATACAAAACAACAGCGAAGAATTTGATACAACAAAACCATCTATCAAGTGTGTATTATTCAGTAAATTTGGTACATTCTTATTTTGCTATTTTCAGAATAAATGAGGTAGATCTGTAACAGCTGTTATGAAAAATGTCTAAAATACATTAATCAGTGAAAAACGAAGGCACAAGTTACTGTAAAAAGTATGGTCATTTTTATGTAATTATGTGGCACATCTTTAGAGATGTGATAATACTCAAACCTGAGTTGTTTTTCTTTCTTTTTCTTTTCTTTCTTTCTTTCCTTTTTTTTTTTTTTTTTTTTGCTGAGGAAGATTAGCGCTGAGCTAACATCTGTGCCAGTCTTCCTCCATTTAGCTTGTGGGACACCACAACAAGTGGTGAGTGGAGTAGATCCATACCCAGGATCTGAACCTGTGAACCTGGGCCACTGAAGAGAAGTGAGCAGAACTTTAACCACTTGGCCCCTGGGCCAGACCCTCAAATCTGAGTTTTAATCATATATTTCAACTTTCTCTTCTACCTTGCCAGAAATTATAATTTAATATGCTAAGTTTAACTTCTGTTTTATTTCCATAAATATGTAAATAGATGATGATGAAAGATGACAGATAGAAGGATAGATAGATAAACTTTCCATGAAAGATATCATTGTGGCTGCAGAGGAGAACCGTGAGTGATGCATAAGCTGCAAATTGTTCAATCTGTCCTCAGATTGTAGAGATATATTCAGCTGTAGGAATTGGGGAGTATAATTAGTCTTGAACTCTGTCAAACTCTAGTGTAAGGCACATCTCATTCCAACTGAGCACATTTAATTCTGTTACTCAGTGGTTAAATAATCCACGAAACTTCTTTTTTCTTATTTACCTGGAGAGCTCTCCTTATTATTGAAAATCAAAATAGTCAATGAAGTTTTTGTTTAAAATCAATCTTATTTTGAGAGGAGTAGACTAAAAGAGTGAGGCAACCCACATGAGCCCAAAACATATATTATACTTCCACAGACAGGGAAAAATATTCTCTCATCTCAGATTATATTTATTAAAATAAGAGCTTCCTCTTCCTTCCTAGACAGGAAGCTTCTCTAGAGCAGAATATATCTGGTTTCTTTGCTGCTGTTACATCAACTTGAACACTATTGACTCTCAATAAATATTTAGCGAAAGAATATTTTGATGATTGAAAATAATGCCTTGTGCAACCGAAGGGCAAGTATCTCTTGGAACGATCAACTGTTAGTCTGTGTTTTAAAAATTCTTCCCTGATATAAATACACAACAAATCTATTTGTTCTATCATTTAAAATAAATTGTGTGGATGCATTGTGGAAAGATTCTGGATTTATTCTATGTACTATTTTCCCTCAGCCCAGGTGACTCTTTCCAGATTTGGCTCTTTGGAATCACCTCACTCCTGCTGAATTTAAATACCTTCCATTTCTATCATTTTCTCAAAAGCATCTGTTGCCCTATCTAACGGTATGCGAGTCCTCGCATAGCCTAGGGGAGCCTCCACATGATTTCTGTCTGTAGTTCTAGGCATACACCTGCACACCCTGTTTTCATGGCGGTAAATGGCATCCTGCTTCCTTTGGCAGAGATGTGTATTCGTGGTTTATATGGAGACTTCCACGGATCCTGCCATGAATTCCCTCAGCTCCCACCTCGGGGGGAGAGGACTGAATCATTGGCAAGTAATAATGTTCCACGAATGGTGCTATTCTTTCTCACAGGCAGACTCCCAGTGGTAAGCAATTTTTTGAGAGCAAGTTGAACTATTTTAGAAATGCATAAACTATTTTAGGTGACAAGGGGACCATTTGGTGCACTGAAGTAGTAATTTGCTAGTGGCCTAAAAGAATTAATGAAGCTTTCAAAGGCATATGACAGACTAGAAAGGATTATGTACCAAAAAATTGTTTTAACATAAATGAAAACATCAACTAAAAAAGACATATGGTCTCTTCAGAGGATACAAATTTAGGAGAAAAATTCCAAAGGAGATTTGGGAAGAAATGAAAACACAGAAAAATTTACAAAGACAAGTAGAATTTATATATAAATCATATAATAATTTCTATAATATTATATTATGCATATACACACACATAATACCATACATACCAAATCCACATAAATTCATTGATATATGTGAGGAAATAGTGTGGCATGAATTTTAAAGTTGATATAAGATTTCAGTTAAATTTACATTACAAATTTCAGAAATCATCACGGCAAACTGTCATTTTTAATACTGTATAGACAAGTTATTGCTATATATATAGATAATATAGAGCTAAATTATGGCATATAGAATTATATTTGTAACAAGATATTTTTTCCTAAATAGATGGATTCATTTAGTCAGTAGTCAAATTAACATACTTTAAAAGTTGTCAAAATGCATAAAATGCGATATACTGTATAGAAACACTCTTTCTAGTATATTGAAAAGATTATGTCTATTTAAATTTAAAGAGAGAGATAGCAAGAGTGTTTCTGTGTACAGTGACTTCTAGTAATATCGACCTACTTCTTCACTCTTCTCCCACATCCGTGACTGAAAGTGGGATGTGCGTGGATGAAATCCACAGCCTTCTTTACCGTTTTGGCACCAGCAATGGAGGCACCAGCAGGAGACCCGAGGAAGGGAGAAGAGTATGGTCAAAGTATTGAATCTTACTCCTCTCTCCCTGTGCAGTTTGTTCTTTCCATGAAGCTGAGCCTCTCTATTCAGGGGACCCTGTCCACACAGCGTGCTCTCTCCCCAAAGGGAACCCTCTCCACACAGCCCTCTCTTTGGGTTATGGAAACACGTGGCCCCTTGCCCTACCTCTTTTGGGGAGAGGCAGTCACTGCACCTGCTTTCACCAGACCCCGGGCACAGCATTCTCCTGTGCGGTATTACTTATATTTTGCTTGTACTTTTAAAAATAGGTTTTTTTTTTTTTAAACGAATCTCTCCTTAAATAATACTCATTTGAGTATGTCATTTATTTCCTGCCAGGATTCTGACTGATTCAAGTTATGATTCTGTTAACCTCAGAGGTAGGAGAATGTACAGTGGAAGTAATTAAGACCTCATAGAGAAAACAGTCAGAAAAACCAAGAGTAACCAATGAAAACTTCAATAAGCTTCAAATTAGATTCACTAAGTGGAAAAAAAAAAAGGCCGCATGCTAAGGGAAGTTTTAATGAATTCTCACTAAAGATCTTCCATGAGAAATAATAGGCCTTACACAATTTTGCATTTACAATATTGATATATAGAAACATGTCTGTAGTCCTTTTTCTCACACTTTATCACTTCTCCCACCCTCTTTAACCCAATATTTACAATTTTGTTTCAGTGCCTACAGAAAACCTAGGCAAACTTTTATTTGTCTGAAAGGTTGGGTTTTAGGTTTTTTTTAACTCTGAAAATTTGAATCCTGTCTTTCACTCTTCTCCACCCACTAATCCAATCCCTCTGCAGTTGGAACGGTCAAGTTCTCTTAAGAGTAGTCTCATCTCTCTTCTTCCTCACAGATACCAATGGAGAACAGTTTTAAGATCTAGTCTTCATTTATCATTTCTTAATTCTTTTCTTTTCTTTTCTCCCTAAAGCCCCAGTAGCTAGTTGTACATCCTAGTTGTAGGTCATTCTAGTTCTTCTATGTGGGATGCCACTACAGCATGGCTTGATAAGTGGTGTGTAGGTCCGTGCCCAGGATCTGAACTGGAAAACCCCAGGCCGTCGGAGCAGAGCAGGTGAACTTAAGCACTACGCCATGGGGCCAGCCCCGTAATTATTTTTTTTTTTTTTTACCCAATCACCATTTACTTCTATTCTTCCCTAAAATGCCCAAAGATGATGAATTTATTGATTTTTAATAAATTATCAGGATTCCAAAAAGTTACATGGAATGAATTTACAAGTATTTAAACTTTTCATAAAGGCAATCTGAATTTTGGGAGTGATATTGGGCTGAATATGAACTCTGAAGGATAAATGGAGTTAAAAATAAATAAATGATATCTAGGAAATATTATGGATATTCCCATTGAAAGTAGGAGACAGTAAATGGCTATTATAAGAATTGCTTAAAATTTACTCTAAAAATTAATCAGTGCAATTAGATATAAATTAGAAATAAGAGATATGAATATGAAATTGGAATGTAAGAAATATATAGGAGCTATCTACCATTGTGCCTGTATTCTGTTTGTCTCATCTGTTTTTGTTCCTCTTTGTCTATCTGCTTTCTTTTTGGTTAAACGAGCATTTTTAAAATTCCATTTTAATGTATAATATTTATAATATAACTCTTGGTATTACTTCTTTAGGAATTGCTCTGAAGATTGAAAGATATACTTTTATCCTTCACAATCTATATGGAGCTAATATTGATCAGTTTATAGGAAAATGTAAGAACCATACAACTAAAAGTTTCATTTACTCAGCTCTTTCCTTATTTTATGCTATAGTTGTCATATGCATGAGATTTACATACATTACAAACCATACAAAACTATGTTATTACTTTGGCATTAAACAGTTATATAGAGTTTAAAGAAATTATGAGGAAGAATAGAGTATACTTTTATATTTATCCATATATTTATTATTTCTAGTGTTCATTTATCTTTCTAAAGATTTGAGTTTTCATCTGGTGTCATTTCCTTTCAGCTTGAAGAGTTTCTTTCATTGTTTCTTGTAGTGCCTCTCTGATGGAAACAAACTCTCAGTTTTATTTTATATGAAATATCTTCATTTTACCTTCATTATTGAAGGCCATTTTCACTGGACAGAGAATTCTTAATATTCTTTTTCATTGTTTCTGTCAACAGGACAAAGGTCATTTGTATCCTGAATACATTGAATTTAATGCGCTGTTTTTCTCTGTCTGCTTTCAAGATTTTCTCTTTATTTTTCTTCAATTTGTCTATGACTTGCCCATATGTTATTTTCTCTGTATTTATCTATTTAGAGTCTTCTGATTTTCTTCAACCTTTAAATTAAAATATTTCCCCAAGTTTGGGAGATTTGGGGCCACATATCCTTAAATGTTTTTTTCAGACTCATTTTCTCCTTTTCTTCTGGTAGTTTACTCCTCTTGCACTATTATTAAACTTTTGATATTGTCTTACAAGTCATTGACACTCTTAATGTTTTTCAGTTTTTTCCTGTTTTACCTATTTGAAGATTTTTATTGAACTATTTTCAAATTTATTGACTCTTTATTCTGTTAGTTTCAATCTCTATTTCAGTCCATACATTTACTTTTTTATACCAGGTATTGTGTTCTATAATCTTCATTTGGTTATTTTTACAGTTTTTAATTCTCTAAGGGTCCCCTTGTAGTCATTAGCTATGGCAATGCTTAACATTTTATTCAATTTGCATAGAGTAGCTGCTTTAACATCCTTGTCTGTTAATTTCACATATGGATGATCTCATGACCAATCTTCACAGATGACATTTTCCTTTAATGTGGGTCATGGTCTTTAGTATGGGTCATGTTCTTTTTTTATTCATATGTCTTTTAAATTTGGAATGTGTTCTCAATTTTGTAAATAATATTATGTAGAGACTTTAGATTTTCTTTTGTTCCTCTGAAAACTATTCATTTATGTTCTTTTGTAGAAAGTTACCTTGGCTGGTCTCCAACTACCAACTCTGTGCGCTCAGAAGGGCAGGCGCTGGGATGTCTTTTCAGTTATTTCAGGCCTAGCTGGGCTGCTTATTGTCTGCCCAGTGCTTGCTTCATTTAGGGGTCAGCTGGACTTTAAATAGCTTTTATATGCAGAGGCCCCTCCTCTGCGGCAAAATGATCTTAATGAAATATCCTGTTTTAGTTTTCTGTCGTTGCTGCAATAAATTATCCTAAATTTGAGTGGCTTTAAACAATGCAAATTCATTATCTTACAGATCAGTATGTCAGAAGTGCAACAAAGGCATCACTGGGTAAAATCAAGATGTTGGCAGGGCTCAGGTCCTTTCCAGAGGCTCTAGAGAAAGAATCCATTTTCTTGCCTGTTCCAGTTTCTAGAGTCTGCCCCCTTTCCTTCACCCAGAGCTCCGTTCCTCTATTTTCAAAGTGAGCATTGTTGCATCTTTCTGTTCCTTCTTCTATAGTCTCCTCTCTCTCTGACCATCACCAAGAAAGGCTCTCTCCTCTGAGAGACTCATGTGATTAGTTTGGGCTCACCTGGATAATGCAGGATAATCTTTTATCTCAAGGTCCTTAATCTAAATCACATCTACAAAGTCCTTTTTGCTATGTAAGGTAACATATTCACAGGTTCCAGGGACCTGGATGTGAACATTTTATGGAGGAGTCATTTTCTGTCCACTACACTACACCATCTCACATTCATTTATGACAAGGTGATGTACAAACCCCCACATCAAGAGGTGGGGGTCTAAATTCCCTCACCTTAAGTCTGGACAGAGCTGTAACTCACATGGGAGTTGTGATGGTTAATTTTATATGTCAACTTGATGGGGCTAATAGATGCCCAAACAGCTAGTAAACACTATTTCTGAGTGTGCCTGTGAGATGTCTCTGGGAAGAGTTTAGCATCTGAATTAGTGGACTCAGTAGGCACTCAATCGATGCTCTCATAATGCAGGTAGGTTTCATCTAATCCACTGAGGGCCTGAATAGAAAAAAAAGGTAGAAGAAGGGCAAATTTGCTCTCCGAACTCTCCGAGCTGGGAAAGCCACCTTCTCCTGCCCTCAGCCAGTGGTGCTCCTGATTCTCCGGGCTTTGGACTGAATTACACCACTGGCTTTCCTGGTTCTCCAGCTTGCAGACGGCAGATCTTGGGGCTTCTAGGCCTCCATAGCCAGGTGAGCCTGATACATATTTGTTTTTCTTTCTCTGAAGAACTCTGACTAATACAAAAGTAATGCTATGTAACTTCCAAGAGCAAGTGATAAAAGATAATACAGTTTTCAGCTTGTTGTTTGTTAGAGTGCTTCTTATTGGAACCAACTACCACGCTCTGAGGCTATGTGTTTTGGACAATAATTCTGAGATCTCCATTGGCAGCTATCATCAACCAACAGCTGTGTAAGTGACAGTTTTTGAAGTGACATTAGCCCCAGCCACCAGATGGTAACTAACTGCTACTGTATGAGAGACTTTTAGGGAGAGTTGCTTAGTTATGCCCAGTCAACTTCTAGAACTATGAGAATGAAATGTAATGATTGTTGTTGTTTTTAGAGATTAAGTTTGGGTCATATTTATCATTCAACAATAGATAACTAATACCCTCACAGGTTCTGTTCTTTTGGGGTTTTCTCCTCTTAACTTCTAGCTGCTCTGTTTACCCCAAACCCTGCCCTTTGGTTCTTCAAGCCAGTAAAACTGCAGGTTTCTATACGACTTTAGCTTTGTTCTCCATGGTGCCAACTGCAGTCTGCTTTTAGGCCAGGGGCCTCGACTCATCAAGTCTCATTCCTTTCTTTCAAGTGTAGAAACTTCTGCAGAATCTGCCCATTTTTGTTCATTGTCTAGCAGTTGTTTTGGTTTTATCCAGAATTTATAACAGTTTCCCACGTCCAGTAGAAGCAGCCAAGTCATTGCCAGAAGCAGAACTACTAATATCGATAGATTTTTAAACACTCTGATTTGTCAAGTTTCTATGTGAGGTGATTTCTAATATATAGAAAAGTATATGTTCTAATATACCTTAAATGTATATAACCTCCATTTCAGTTTATCAAATCTTAATAGGTTTTTTGAATCCAGGTTATGTTGATGTATTTGTTTCAGATATTTTTTTACTGTTAAGAAATAATTCATTGAAGAAACATTTGAATCTGTGTACCCCTCTTTGACCAGACTTGCATTTCTAGCATAAATCTTCTATGGTACATTTAAAAATATGCAATGTTAGATTAAAGCCGTTAGTATTCTACTGGTAATTATTCATTAATATTTATAAATGGGAAAAGCTTTTAATTTTACCTGTGTGTATACATAACTAATTGGGTTGTTACAAAACAGATGGTAGATTTAAAAATGAATTAAATGATTTCCATTTTTTTCTGAAAATCATTTCTTTACAAAGATTTAAATAAACGTTAATTAACTTTTCCTGAGAGGTCTAGGAGAACATGACTCAGAATCTACCTTGGCTAGGTGATACTTTAGTTGGTACATTTAATTTCCATTTCGATTGTTTTCTATTCATTTTTGTTACTGTTTGTTTCAAATGTTGATATCTTGCCCATAGGTTATTTTATAACTGTTTTGTTTAGTTACTAATCATTTATTGAGTCTCAACTTTTTTCCTATTTGTTTTTCCACTTTGGTCAGATATTAACTATATATTATATTAATCTTTTAAAATTTATTAAAATTTGTTCCATTACCACTCATGTGTTTTAGCTTGATAAATGTTCCATGTACCCTTGAAAAGAATGTACGTTCTCTTCTTGTTGGTTGTTGGGTGGAGTTCTCTATAATTATCAATATGTTAAGCTCTTTGATAGTTTTTCAAGTCTTTTATATTCATACTGATTTTATGAGTAATTTTTATATCAATGAGATGACAAAAGATGAGTGTTGACATCTCCAAGTATAATTGTAGGTTTGTCTATTTCCCCTTTCATTTCTCCGAGTTTTTGTTTCTTTGTATTCAGAAGCTCAGTTATTAGGGGCATATGTATTTAAGATTGTTATAGTTGCTTGTTGAATTTACCTTTTTGTCATTGTGAATTGTACCTCTTTATCCCTGGTAATATTTTTTCTTGTGAAGTCTACTTTGAATGATATTATACAGCCATATTAGATTTCTTATAATTGTGGTCGTGTGGTATATATTTTCCATTATTCATTTTTAATCTTATATTTTTATATTAAAGATTGTTTTCTTATAGACAGCATACAATTCGTTCTTAATTTTTAATCCATTAAGGTAACGTATACTTTTTAATGAGAATTTTTAGATCATTTTTATTTAATGAGATTATCAATATGGTTGTTTTGAACTCTACCATTCTTATTATTTTCCATTTGCTCTCTCTATTCTTTTTTAGCTGTTTCTTCTTTTCCTGCCTTACTTTAGGATAAATATTTTGGATTAACTGAGTATTCTTTTTGTCAACAGAGTATTTTTAATAGTTTATTTTATCTCCACTAAAGGCTTCTCAGCTATAGTGTTTTCATCATCATAGTTGTGTTTTCTTAGTAGCTATTCTAACCTTTAAAATATGCATCTTTAACTGGTCACAGTATTCCTTCACATAATATTATGCCACTTTGTGTCTAACGTAAGAATCTTACATTAATACATTTCCATTTTATCCTCCCTTTTCTATGCTATTTATTTGTAGAGATTTTAGTTCTATATATATTAAAACTCTTGTAATACATTGTTATTTTCAAATTTATTTTAAAAAGCAATTATCTTTTAAAAATTGAAAAGTGAAATAATTTTTTTATTTATTTACTTATACATTTACCATTTATGGTATCCTATTCCTCTGTATATATCCATGTCTTCTTTGGTTACTATTTTTCTTCCTTTAACATTTCTCGTCAAACTTCTTCAAATATTTCTTGTAAAGGAAGTCTGCTGGCAACAACTTACCTTTGCTTTTGATTGTCTAAAATACCTTTTTCCCTCTTAGTTTTAAAATATATTTTTATTGGATATAAAACAAATTCTATATTCATAAGAATAATGATTGCATTGTTGATTGACAAATTCTTTCTTTTACCACTACAGATAACTTTCCCATGTTTTTGGGAGTGAGTAGTTTCTCATCAGAAGCTTGTGTTATTTCTTGTGTTTGGTATTCTGTTTATTTTGCTTGCATGTTGTTGAATTTCTTTGATGCATATATTTTAGGGTTTTGATTACTGTTCACCAAATTTTGAAAATATTTGCTCTTTCTTCCCTGACCTTCTTGGACTCCAATTACATGTATGTTCAGCAACATATTATTGTCCCAGGGATTACTAAGACATTTCATTCTTTTTTTCTGTCTTTTTCTTGGTTATGCTCCATTTTGAATAATTTTCATTGCTTTGCTTCAAGTTTATTAATAATTTATTCTTCAATATCTGCTATGCTTTTAATCATACCCAGTAGATTTTTCATTTTATTTTTCTTTAATAGGTTTATTGAGTTATAATTGATATTCGAAGAACTTCATATATTTACTGTGTAAAATTTGATGTGTTTAGACAGGCAAACACCCATGATACCATCACCACAATCAAGGTAACAAAGATATCCAATTCCTCTCAGAGTTTCCTTCTTTCCTTTAGTTGTTTTTGATTTGGACATTTTTCTTTTTTGGTGGTTATTTCTTTTTGGTGTTTGTGTGGTAAGAATGCTTGATATGTGTTCCATCTACCTTCTTAACAAGTTTTGAAGTGCAGAATACCATATTGCTAACGGTAGGTACTATGTGGTACAGCCAATCTATAGAACTTATTCAGTTAGCATAACGGAAACTTCATAGCCACCGAATAATGACTCTCCATTTCCCCCCTCCCCATCTCTGATGACCACTATTGTGTTCTCTGCTTCTATGAGTTTGACTGCTTTATGCAACTCATATAAGTGGAATCCTGCAGTATTTGTTCTTCTGTGACTGGCTATTTCATTTACTATGATATTCTCAAGGTTCATCTATGTTGTTGCAAAAATGACAGGATTTCTTTTTTTTTTTTTAAGGCTGAATGACATTTCCATTATATGTATATATCATATTTTCTTTATATTTTCATCTGTCAATGGACACTTGGGTTGTTAAAGCTACAGTAATTAAAACAATGTGGTACTGGCATAAATACAGACCTACAGACCACTGGATAAGAATATAGAACTCCAAAATAAACACCCACATATACGATAAACTGATCCTTGATGAGGATGCCAAGAACTCACAAAGAATGGACAGTCTCTTCAACAAATGTTATTGGGAAACCTGGATATTGATATGCAAAAAAGCAAAATTGGGCCCTTACCTTACATCATATACAAAAATAAATGCAATGCGTATGAGAGACTTAAACATAAGACCTGAAACTGTAGAACTTCCAGAAAAAAACATGGGGGAAAAGCTTCTTGATATTGGACTTGGCAGTGGTTTCTTGGATATGACACCAAAAGCACAGACAACAAAAACAAATATGGTAAGTGGGACTACATGAAACAAAAAATATTTTTTCATTTTAGATGGAGAATTTGGATCTTTTTTGTATCTTCCATTTCCTTCTTCCTTATCTTCATGTATTTTTTTAAAAACATGACCTTACTTTTAATATCCGTTTTATTGTATTTTTCTGCTTATTCCATCATCTCCATAATTTTTAAGTTTCTTTCCATTTTACTGGTTGTTTTACATTATCCTATGTCTTAGCATGTTGGTAACTTATTGAATGTCTTTGAATTTTTTAGACTTTCTTTAACAAATGTTTGGTTCTTTTTTCTGATTGGGTGTTAAGTAACTGTCAATTCTGTATGACCAATATGAGGCTTATTTTTTGTTTCATTAATGTTATCTAAAATAGCATTTACTCGCTGAGTAACTTATCTCTATTTCTTAGACGTGACCCTTCTGGAGTTTCTAGTAAAGGTTGCATTTGATTACTGAAGACTCTCTGATCTGGTGAGGGCAGAAATAGCTCCCAGCCCCTTGCAACTTCTGAGGACAATTCAGCTCCTAGGAGGTAACTCTATTGCGTGGCCTTGTGAGGTCAGACCCTATTAAAGAATATCTTAGCACTCAATAAAGATTCAAGGGAATCAGAACTTTTTAAGGCCCTTTTCTTGACTATTTCACTCTCTTCAGAACTCTATCCCACCACCTGCAGCTATATCCATGAACTCTGATCTGTGTTTCCTCACTTTGGTAAGACTGGCACACTCTATTGATCTTCTCTCCTGCCCTATGTTTCAGAATGTGCCTCCTGGCATGAAACCTGGACAATCCTGGGCTTCACCTCATTTTTCCTTTTCTCAGTATCACAGCCCTGTGCTCCCTGTTGTCCATCATCTGAAAACAGTTAAGTATAGCTTGTCCAGTTTTCTAGATGTTTAAGACAGGAGGCCAGAGTCACTCTCGCTTACTCTATCATTGCCAAGATGGGAAACAGGAAAGGTAAGCAAAAGTTTCGAGTCTACTATCATAATTTAGAAATCTTAGTCTTTTTCAGTTTCAAAATATAAAACTCCTGCATATAATAAATGGTCATGATAAATTTCAAGAAATAAATTAATGCTGTATGTTCTTGAGATCAAATACCCATTTTTAAACTAAGATATCTATATTAAGATATCTATATGAGTATTTCATCCACTAGATAAATACAAACAAACCAATGTAACATATGCTTGTGAAATTCATGATTTATCTTGTTATTCTAAATATGCAAGTCAGCCTAAGTCTATAGAGAAAAATACTCAGTGAGATGCAGCCAAAAGTTTGATTTCTCTATCAGATAGTTTTAGAGAATCATGTACATCAAATGACAATTTTCTTATTGTATAGACACAATCCAATTATACCAAAAATGCAACAAAATCAAACAAAGTGTGCTTCCTTAAAAGCTTTACTTGAGAATTTAACAATTCCAAAATTTCATCTGTCAAATAAGGTATAGCATTCACACCCTTTAGAAAAGTCTTGTGCGTATAAAATAATTAAATGTGAGGTTTAAAACAATATTGACCACATAAAATTAATTTGCCCATTAACATGCAAGTGTAATTACTTTTATCTTGTTCTGAGAAAGCACATATTAAAACATCTAAACTGCACTCTAGCCATCGAATAATAAAGATAGGTAAATTTAGATGGGTTAATTTTTCTTCATTAATACATAATTGTGATAATTAAAGACCTGTTACTGAAGCTGTTTTGGATATCTATCAAGTTGGGGAGAAAATGCTAAAACCTTACATGTGAATGATATTTAGATTATGCAAAATGAAGTTAAACTTTGTTAAGGAACTGTCAAATGTTTAAAGAGGACTATTTTGATGTGAATTTAAGGTAGTGTGTAATTCTGACATTCATTTGATGATTTAGAAAACACACTTTTAGCACTTATTTCATTAAGTGGTTTAATCATTTTTATTGTGTTAGAAGTACAAAATAGTGCAGGACTTTTCACTGTCTTTCCCTCCTCACTTCTCCAGAATTTTATGAAAGAATTTATCATTCCTCTCACACCTTGTCTTTCCTTGAAACTTGTGGTCTTACCTGTTACATACTCTCCCATTCTTCTAAGAAATATACCTTATTGCTTAATCAGGCTTGAGCCTTATGGTAAAGATCTATTATTTCAATCAATAAGAATTCTACTGCAAAAATAACTGTCAACTCTTCTTGTATGAACAATAGATTTTTTTTTTCAATTAACATAGGAGTTGGTGGTCCTTTGGCAGGCAGATGTTAGGGCTGATTGATTCAGAACTTCTGCCTGCTATCATCATCTATTTACTTTTTTCACCACATTGATATAAGATGGCTGCAGCATTTACGAATATATGCAGACATACATTGCCCTTCTCTTTCTTGGATCTCTTTTGAGGAGGTGAAAAAATTTTCCCAGAAGCACCCAGAAACTCCTGCTATCTGTGGACTTGGTTTACAAGTCCATTGTTAATTCAATCTTTGTCATTAGGGCTTGCACTGTGGTTGTTGGATCCAATCAATCACTGGGCTTGGAGATGAAATGGATCCTATGAAAACTTCCATGGCTGTCACTCTGTCCATCATCAAGTGACGGTGCATAGGAAGTGAAAATGCATAGAAGCCCAAAGGTTAGGATGATTAAACTCATACATGGGAAGAATGACAGAGAAACAGGGAGAGAGAGAGAGAGAGAGAAGGAATTGGAAGTGTATTTTGGCTGAGTTGATTTGCATATTTTTTGGAATTTGGAAGAGGATAGAATACTTTTGGGCATTGATGGTGTAGGAGAGCAGGAAAAACAGCATAGAAAATATATTTTAAGAATTGGCTGTGATTTGTACTTGGCTATAGTTTGTACTTGGAATAAATATTTCTTTGGTGCCCTAGAGAGACTTTTAAAATTACATTAAAATTTGGTTGAACTATTTTGTTGAGTTGAATCTCTACAAAATATGCCTTCGATTTGATTGTCATCCAAAGTTGCTTTTTTTTTAAAAAAAGGTTATGATTAGTAAAGAAAATAAGTAAATAATTAATATATGTTATCACATCTGCAAAAGTTTTATACTTTAAATTAAAGCAAAGTTTTTAAAATATCTATTTTGTTAAAATTTACACTTCTGAGTTTGTGAATTAAATAATATGGAAGGAAGCCTAGAAAGGAGCTTTAGGAAGTATGAAGTCTTGATACTAGATATATCACTAATATCTATGACTTAAAGTAAGAAATTAAAATCATCTTACATGCCTAGAAGTAGAATTTTTGGGTCAGAGAGTAGGTATGCATTCAACTTTATTAGAAACTGTCAAACAGTTTTTCCAAATAATTAAACAAATTTACGTTTTCACCAACAACTTAAGAGTTCTAGTTGCTTCACATTCTCACTCATATTTGGTATCACCGACGCTTTCCATTTTAGCTATCCTAGTTCTATATAATATTATCACTTTCCATTTTTCATTTCATTACCCTGATTTAGTGATGTGAAAAAGCATTTAACGTACTCATAGGCCATTTGTATATCTTCTTGTATGAAGTGCTTATTCAAGTATTTGCCCGTTTTTTAATTAGGCTATTTGTCTTCTTCTTACTGATTTTGCCAATGTGAAGATTGTGAAGATATTTTCCTGAGTTTCCTCTTCGAAGTTTTACAGTCTGACATTCATATTCTAGTCTCTGGTCTGTTACCCAATTTTATACATTGTCTGAAGTAGGTATAAAGGTTCATGTTTTTCTATAGATTTATTCAGGATTTTTTCCAATATCATTTGTGCCCAACATTCTGTGCTCAATATTGAACATATGATTAACAGCTACTAAACTTACTAAAAAAAATACAGGTTAAGATGATTCGTGATTTAGAACAACAGATGCTAAAATGACCTACAGGTTGAAATTATCAGAGAAAGTCTTAAAAGAGCTATGTTAAATATATTCAAACACTTCCAGGAAAAGATAATTATGACAAATTGTTATGTGAAGAATATTAAGAGAAAATAGAAACTTAAGAACTTAAAGCGTAATATGGGAAATGAAATGTTGCTAGAATAGTCTTAATAGCAGATTGAAGACAGCAGAAAAATGCTTCAGTAAACTTGAAGGTAGATCAATAGATAGTCTTCAATCTGCAGAACACTGAATAAAAAATAATTTTAAAAAAAGGAACAGGGCATTGGGGGGACAATATCAGGCAGAAATACAAGAAAGTGGAAAACATTTTTGAAGAAATAATAACCTCGATTTACTAAATTTAATAAAATACAAAAACACACAGAGCCATGAATCTCAGCAAACTCAACATAGCACAAATCCAAAGAAAATTAAGGGACATGATAGTCAAATTGCTAAAGGCAAAGAAAAACAGAGAATATTGAACGGATCCAGAGAAAAGAAAATTTCCAGTCAGGGAAACATTGATACACGTGATGCCTAAACTCATCATATACAATGGTGGCCAGAAGACAATGGATTAACATCTTTAGAGTATGGAACAACAATTTTACAAACTGTATCAACCCAGAATTCCGTATCCAGTGAAAATTTATTCAAAAACGAAGGCGAAATAAAGATGTGCAGACAAGTTTTTTAAAATGACAGAAGTCAATTCTGTGATTGGCAGACTTATGACTTTATGCCCTAATCATGGGGACTTTGAATATGGTACTTTACATGGCAAAAGGGATTTTTGCAATTTTAAAATCAGGAGATTATCTTAGATGATGTACATGTTCCCAATATAATCACATGTGCCTTTAATATCAGAAGAGGAAGGAAAAAGGGGAAGTGAAAGAGATTCAGACAAGAGAAGGTCTCAACACATGATTGCTGCTTGAATGATGGAGAGGGTCATGTGCAAGGAGACCTCTAATAGCTGAGAATGAAGGAGGATATCAAGCTTCACGGAACTGAATTCTGCCTGAGTCTGGAAGCAGATTCTTCCACTGAGCCTCCAGAGAAGAGTACAGCCTGGCTGACAGCTGGATTTTGGCCTTGTGAAACTCCAGCAGAGATTCCAGACAACCTATGTGGGTTTCTGACCTCTGGAAGACTCAGATAATAAATGAATGTTGTTTGAAGCAACTAAGTTTGTGGCAGTTTGTTATGGCAGCATCAGAACACCAATATAATCCCAACCAGAATTGCATTACAAAGAATACTAAAAATAGTCCTTCAAGCTGAAATCATACGTGGTCTGAACCCCAATTTACAGAACGTAATAAAAAGCCCTGAAAATGGTAGATGTGTGGAAAAAATATAGAGAACTATATTTTTAAGTTTTAATTTCTTAAAGAGACATTTTAGCATTTAAGTCAAAATTGCAAATTGCATGTGGGACTTATAAAGAATATATATGTAAAATACGAATTGCACTAAGGATAGATTGGGTATGCCATTCTATCGTTGCAATAGGAATCAATCTCTTCTTATTTCTTTATTATTGTAATTTGCAGGATTATATCCTTTTGTCTAGTTAAATCAAAAATCTTTTCTTTTCTATTTATCTTTAGTCTTCAGCAGTTTCATAATGTTCTTCCTTGGTGTAGCTTTATTTATATTTATGAAGCTTTGGGTTAGTGAGACTTATTGAAGTCAAAGATGGATGTTTTTCATCACTTTTGGAAAACTGCCATCCGTTACCTTAAGATATTGCATATCCTAATTTTCTCTCTCCCTTTTTTCTGAGATTCCAATTGCATAGAATTATTGGAAATATTCTCTTTTTCTATATTGTTTGTATATAATATTCACTATGTTTTCTACTCTCTTTTTCTTTCATGCTTAAATCTGAATCTTTTCCTCTGGCCTATATTCAAGATGATTAAATTCTTTATTTTTTCAGCAGTGTTGACTACAACCCTTAAATGTTTAATCTACATTTTTTTTTTCATTTTATGAATTTCATTGTTTATTTTTTATATTTTCCAGTTTTTTATCTTTTACTTTAATCTTGTAAGCATGACCCTTTAAAGTCTGTGTCTGATATCATCATTATCTGGAGGCCCAAAGAATTCTTTTTTTTAAAATAATTTTTGTTTCTATCTTTTTGGTTTCTAGTCATTTCTCTTTTCTACTCTCATTTCTGTGTATGTTCTTCATTTTGCCTGAGAAATTGTTCTAATAATCTGTGGCTTTTGATAATATTTTACTCCAGAAAGGATTCACTTGTTTTCCAACAGGTAGCTAGGCTAATGGTACAAGCACTTCTGCATCACCATAAACTAATTAAAGATTTAGAGCATTGGAAGCTGGGATTCAGCTCCTGACTCCAAATTTTACAGAAAGCCTGAGTATTTGCCAGGGACCATTTCCCTTATTGAACCCTGAACTTCAATATTTGTTCTATTGGTCTGGGTGGTATACTAAGAACCTTGCTCAGCTTCTTAGTCATGCCATTGGAAGGAGAAGATGCTTATGCTGTCCAGCAGCTCCACTTTCTGTACACTTCTCGCTGCATTACTCTCCTATAGATTGAGGCAGGTTCCTCATGCCTTTGAATATACTTTTTATATTTAAGTCCAACTCTTCTGATTGTTCTCAGCGAGAGAATTGACACAAGCCATCTACCTATTCCATTATTTCTTGAATGACCGATTGATTTTTACATATGTTAATATTGGCAAAATGTTACCATAGACAATTATTCACTCCTAAGGATTCGAAACACATCACGCACACGCAAGTACACACCCTTAAATACTTTAGCAACATTGGGGACAGTAGATCACGTGGTTAGAAAGGATACAGAAATAAAATCTTTCCTTGTAATTCATAATTGATGTAGAATATTGCAAAACATAATGTGACTTGAATGTGTAAACAGGATTTAATCATTTATTTTTACATAATCAACCCACTGACAATACTAATATTTTTGTAATTCTGTATGTGGATGTATGGGTAACATGACATACAGAATTAAATCATTCTTCAGTGAATCTTATTTTTGTAGAAACCAATAACCATTATAAATCAATTTGATCTTTTTTTTTTAAGGTTGGCACCTGAGCTAATGCCTATTGTCAATCTTCTTTTTTCTTTCTTCTTCTCCCCAAACCCCCCCCAGTACACAATTTTATATTCTAGTTGTAGGTCCTTCTATTTCTGCCATGTGGGGTGCCACCTCAGCATGGCCTGATGAGAGGTATTAAGTCCATGCCCAGGATCTGAACCTGAGAAGCCCTGGGCCGCCAAAGTGGAGCATGTGGACTTAACCACTGGGCCATGGGGCTGGCTCGCATCTTGATCTTTAACTTAGTTTTTCTTCAGTAATATTATACTATTATAAATAAACAAATTTCCTATGTAATAAGTATGCTATATAAAAATAACTTGAAATATTGTCACATTTGTCATCTCATGTCTAGTTTCCCCTTATTTGAATCTCATATCCTATACCTAAGACTTGAGAATTCATAGTGCTAGTTTCATAACATATGCAAATACGTAAGTTCCAGGACATTAGGGGCCCCTGTGAGCCCCTATGGGAGAAGTCAAGAGCAACGAGGCCCTCATCTGTCCCAAGGTTATATGTACTTTGTACCATGAACTGCAGGAATTAAACAATTTGCAAAATGCAGTTGTGTTTTGTTTTGAAAAAAATAACAAATAAAACCCCAAAAAACAATTTTGGCAGAAAGAGAAGTGAAACTAGATTTTAGCTATGAAAATTTATAGTAGGTTGTAGTTTATACAGGACAAACAATGTTCGTACTGATTTTGCATTGTTAATTCATAATGGATTACCAAGGAAAGAGTAAAAAAATTTAAACAGATCTTGTCTTTTATGTTTACAATACAGTTCTATTTTTAGAACCTAGTTACCAATTTTCATGCACTGCAATGCATCAATCTTTTCATTTCAGGCTCTATCCTTTTACCAATGAAGATTATGGAAATATTCTCCTATATTTTTAATGCCAAAATAGTTATACAGTAAGCTTTATTATTTATGTACTGAAAGATTGTTTAGACCATGGTAAATATGTCTTGAAATGTTTTTAAGCTAAGCATAAATTCTATAATCCTATAATTCAAAAGTAAGACATATGGAGAAGGCATAAAACCTGTTTCCAACAATATTCAAAATTCATTCACACCCCGGCAATGAAAGTACTAATGGAATATAAATATTTCCCTCACTTTAAAGACATTCTTGTTGATTAACTGCAGAACATCTTATATCTTTTGAGAACGAATATTTTTCTAACAGTGGTTGGAAAGGATTCAGTGAGAGTGGACTGGCTCTTTTACGAGCGAGACATAACTGATTACCTTAATATGTGCCATTTGGTTAAGAGACCACTGTAGTCATTAGGATACAAACTATGAAGACAGAATAATTTAATACCACATGGGAGAACAGAAAACCTTCCCAGGAATTTTTAATTCATAGAAATGAAGACTCATCTTATAAAAAAGGGTGATGGTAAGCTAGAGTAATATTGTTTGTATACAGTTAGCATGTACAATTAAAAATATCTATCGATGCCAGGTTCGTCGCAGTGATTACTTTTTATGTAAGTACCCATGTGGTGTGTATTTACTGCAGCCTCTGGGTAGAGCTGTGTGTTTGCAGATATCTGACTGTGAGCACAATGATAGCAAATCATTTCTACACACTCAATGCAAACAAGATGCCAAGAAAAGGACTGTTGCATATGCAGTTCCACTCCGATTCAAAGGATTTAAATCTATTTACTTTTTCAGCTGTGATCTAAATGATAAATTCTGAGCAAATCTCTCAACTGTGATTTAACTGAATGATGAAAACTTTTCTTGGAAGAATCCACGATTTATAGAGCTTAGTACCAAATAAAATATCTTGGAAGCTTGCAAATTAATCATTTTTGGTAGAATTTTTTCTTTTTTTTGGTATAAAAGTATGTACTTCTTTTCTCTCATTCTACCCCCAGGCAACCTCTCACTGCTATCCATTACTCACTGCTGTGTACAGGTGCCTCCTGACTTAAGCACCTTTCACAGCACAGGCTGAAGAAATAGTAAACATTTGACTATGGACTGAATGTGATTGTGGAAAAGCTGAGTGGAGTTAATATGGTCGGGGGAAACGCATGAAATATATTCTCTCTTTCTGATCACTGGAGTATATCATTTTATGCTACTTTTGATTCTGAGGGACAGTTTCTCTGGTAGAAGAAGCCTTCACATCTTTTTTTAAAGCCTAAAGCAAAGGAAATATGTCCTAGAACACATGGGGCTTCTTCTGTTTCTAGTTAGTGTCAGGAATCAAATAACTGAAATGGTAGATTCAATAGATGTTTTCCTTTTACGTGATTTGGTATTCTCAGCACATGTCATTGTTAACATGGAGTGAATAACCAATCATGTAGGAACTTTGGGTAACCAGAGTAGTTGGCTTAATAAATGGGATGAATTGCGGGGTGTCGGGAGAGCTCCATGATCAAACCATCTCTTCTCGCAGGCTTAGGGTTTTTGTTAGGCCCACGGTGTTTAAGAGAAATAGTACACCTAAAGGTTATATAGAAATTATTTACTGTAATGCCAGCATTGCAGATTAAGTAATTGTTTGCTGTTAGTGCTGGCCAGTTGATTCCGACTCCTAGCGATGCTGTGTATGGCAGAGCGGAGCCCTGCTCCGTCTTTTTGCACCACCTTCTCACTTTCCTGCACTATATCAGACAATGCTCTGCTGCTATTCATAGGGTTTTCATGGCCAATTTTTTCAGAAGTGGGTGGCCAGGTCCTTCTTAGTCTATCTTAGTCTGGAAACTCCTCTGAAACCTGTCCACCATAGGTGACACTGCTGGTATTTGAAATCCTGGTGGCATAGCTTTCAGCATCACAGCAACAAAAGCTACCACAGTAGCACTACTGACAGATGGATGGTGTGGTTCCCTGACCCAAACGGACCCCAGGCCTCAGCGATAAGAGTGCCAAATCTTAGCCCCCAGGCCACCAGGATGGGCTTAAGAGATTGTACAGAGTAAGAAAGTTTAAAGAGAATAAGTACAGAAGCTGGTAGAATTTGAGTTAGCCAAATTCATCCAGCTCATGCACAGGCCTTTTTCCATCAGTTTTTGACAACTTCTTAGATTTGGTTCGGTCAGTTGATCAATTTCTTTATATGCTTTTCCATTAGTTAAAAAAAAATTAAACTAGCATTTCGGTTTACAACCAAATAACATTGACAGCTTTAAGGCATTGCAATGGTACTATAACTGAAGCCCTATGATAATACAGTTTAGCAGGTAGTTTTCCAAATTATGACCTCCTGAGAGCAAGCTCTTTAGGAGATGAGCTTGATGTTGGCAAGTGTGGTTAGTATTGAGTGATAGCTCTGGGTCATAGAGAGGTCCTACCTTGAAGAGCTAGGCCAAATAGTAGACTATATCCCAAGAGAACATGGGGGCCTCAGGCGTGTAAGGGAAGGAGAAGAGCCCTGAAAGAAAAGGAAAGACCACCAAAGTTAGCCCTGAAAATTGGCCTCAGTGTGGTCAGTGTTTTCAGAGACTGTCAGTGCAATGTTATTTTATGGAAAGTTTTATAACAAAATAGAATAAGTTAATGACCATGCCATTCAAAAAATACTCTGCTTTGTTATGAAGTAAGACACATATGTTTGAAAAAATACAACCTATTTCCAAAGCATAGAAAAGGAATGGCATAGTTAAATTCTGAAAACAAAAGAGATCTGGCATCTAAAGGACCTATTCTGTGTGCCTTCGATAAGTAGTGCAGAGAAGAGTGGCATCAAGAGAATTTTAGGACCCAGCCCACAAGGGAACCTCTAAAGTATGTTAAAGTATTTGTATTTTTTTTCCTGAGGACACGGGGGAGGCATCACAGTGTTTTAAATAGGGACTCATATTTATATCAGACAAAGATCACACTAGCTGCATAAGAGTGGAGGCAAGAAAGGATCAGGAAAATCAGATAGGAGTCTGTGTAGCAGGCAAGGGGAGCCCTGATGTTGGCCTGAGCCTATGACAGTAGGATAGAAAACTGTGGTAAGATTAAAGAAATTTTAAAGCAGGAAAAGGCATAGGAATCCATGTTTAATTAAGTATAGAGAATGAAGGAGAGAGAGTGGAATTATAAATGACTCCCTTGTTCTCATATTTCTGGCTTGCATGGTAGATAGTGGAATCATTCACCAAATAGACAAACAAGGTGCAGGGTTCATTTGGAGATGAGATAATGAGTCCTGTTTGGGTCATGTTGGTTTGTAACCATCCGTAGACCATCCAAGTAGAGATGATATGAAACATTTAATGTGGTTCTGGAGCTCTGCAGTGATCTTTGGCTTCTTATGCTTGGGATTCATTAGGTTTTGGGGTTGCAATGACAGCTATGTATATTAGTTTTCTATGCTGAATGACGAATTACAAAAAGCTTAGCATTTTAAAAAGTATCCATTTACTATTTTACAGCTATGTAAGTCAGAAGTCTGTGCAGGGCTCAACTGAGTTCAGGGTCTCACAAAGCTGAAATGAAGATGTTGGCCAGAGATATAACTGCATCTGAGTCTCCAGGATCTCCTCTCATCTCACTGGTTGTCGGCATACGTAATTTAGTTTCTGAAGGTTGCAGGACCAAGGTGCTGACTGTGCTCCTAGCTGTCAGCTCGGTTCTAAGAGGTCACCCACCATTCCCTTCCATGCAGCCCTCACTACGGGACCGTCTCCTTCTTCAAGGCCAGAAGGAGAATCTCTTCATTTTGATGAACTCAAAGTCAACTGATGAGGGACCATAAATACATCTTCAAAAATCCCTTTAGCTACATACAGTAGACTCAGAAGAGTGATATCCCATTATTTCACAGATCTGGCCCACACTCAAGGAGAAGGGATTATTTAGGGCATACACACCAGAAGGCAGGAATCTTGTGGGTCATTTTTTAATTTTAACTTTAATTAATTAATTTATTTTTGAGGAAGATTAGCCCTGAGCTAACTGCTGCCAATCCTCCTCTTTTTGCTGAGGAAGACTGGCCCTGAGCTAACATCCATGCCCATCTTCCTGTACTTTATACGTGGGGCGCCTCCCACAGCATGGCTTGCCAAGCGGTGCCACGTCCGCAGCAGGGATCCGAACTGGCAACCCCTGGGCCTCTGAAAAGCAGAACGTGCAAACTTAACTGCTGCGCCACTGGCCTGGCCCCCTTGTGGGTCATTTTTGATTCTGCCTACCACAATATGGATGTAGGCAAGTTCCCTGAGCAGCAGAGAGCAGAATCAGAAGAAAAAGAGTAAAGGAAAAAGCCTGAGAACAATAACCCTTAAGGAAGCTTGATAGGAATATGAATCTGCAAAAAAGATGTGGGCTGAGAGTACAATATGACAAATGTATATGTGTGATTAGAACCTCTGGCCCTACATTCTTAAGGGTATTAATTAGTCACTGTTACTGCCATGACTTCATGCCTCATTTTCCTGGATATTCTTAAGATATCATGACTTTATCACTAAATCACTACCAATATAAGATGTTGTTACAGAATAATAATTTGACTGATTGTGATTTATAAATTAACTTTTAGAGATCCAAAAGAATACTGTGTACCAAATAACTTCAGCCTCTTTAGATCATGAAAAGCCTGGGATTTTTGACAATTGATGTCAAAGGAGTTCCATGAGGGGGAGGTATTTGACTGCTTGCTGAAAGTACACATAAGAACTTGAGCCTACCTACACTCAAAAACCAAAGGTATAGAAACTATTGCTACTTGTCACTTGTGGACCAGTTCCCACAGGTAATATATATTGTTCTCTTATGTCATATAATCGTCAATGTTTTGTGCTTGTGAATATATTTAATCTCAGCTACCAACCAGGATCCCAGAAAGCACGTTTCACTGCTTATTTATCTTTTTTGTGCCTATACTTAACACAATGTCAAAAAAATATTAAGTATTTATATACTTGTTAAATAAACAAAGGAAGGGAAAAGAAAGTTGTTTTACCTGATAGTACCTCTATTATATTCCTTGTTTTAGATATATATTTTTTAAAGATTGGCACCTGAGCTAACAACTGTTGCCAATCTTCTTTTTTTTTTTCTTTCTGCTTTTTCTCCCCAAATCTCCCAAGTACATAGTTGTATATTTTAGTTGTGGGTCCTTCTAGTTGTGGTATGTGGGGCACCGCCTCAATGTGGCCTAATGAGCAGTACCATGTCTGCGCCCAGCATCCGAACCAGCGAAACCCCGGGCTGCCCAAGCGGAGCGCATGATTTTAGCCACTCGGCCACGGGGCCGGCCCCCGTAGATATTTTATTTTATAAATTAACATCATATTGATTTCATTTTGGATAAAAGAATATGGGTATAAAAGTGAACTATCTTTTATAGAATGTTGCCAGTGACAATATATGGATTTTTTTAAAGTATTAGACGAATTTTGAGGACATTAGTAGAGTTAGTCCCTGAGAAAAGACTGACCTGAAAAAGTCTTCGTATAAGCCAATGTCTGCTGAGTGCCACTTCATCTGGGAAAGAAAATATCCATTTAACTGACAGAAATGGATGCAGTGACCCAAATTAGTAAAATAAGGCTAACTTTAAACCAAGTTACAAAAGGATTTTTTTTTTTAAAGGGCGTTTTAGAAGTGAAAGGGAATAACAAAAAGAAGTTGAAGCGATAGGAACCCAAACAGAATTGGATGTACATCTAAAGGCTCACGAGAAACCAGGAACAAAAGTTCTGTTACATGTCTCCAGAAAATACAAAACACCAAACAGAATGCAATGGAACTGTACTGGTAGACATTTTGTAAAAGATTTATATCTCAAATTCACGGAAACTAACTAATGTCATATTTGTAACGAAATAACAAAATGTTTTAAAAAGGTTGTGCAAACCTAAGCAAAATAAACTATATTTGCTGTTTAAAGAGTCCTAAAATGTTAACTGAGTTCACTGAAGCATAATGTTAAAAAATATATCATTAGTGATTTTGATGTGCTATTACTAATTTTAAAATTATATGATCTTCTAATTAAAATAATTATGTAATAAGTAAAATAATTAGTGTTACACATTTTGCTTCATATGTACTTGTCCTATATATATTCAAATACTTGAAGAATTTAAATACATTAAATATAACTAGGTTACTGTTAAAATAGCACATCGAACTGCTTCTGAAATGATTAGTCAGTTTTATGCTGAGTAAGGTCTCTGATTCTTGTGAATCTGATTTGAGGGTTCTACGTTTTCCTATATCAGTATCAAAGAACATATAAAATTATTTACCTCATAGGACTTTTGCCTCTGATTTATCTGTTTATTTATTTAGCACCAAATTTGTTGATTTTATTTCTTATTACTACTACAACAATTTGGTAAAAGTATTATGTTAAGATGCCTACTTCAGTTTCCTTGGTTCTCTTATCTTTGATTCATACACACTGGTTAAAAGACCATTATTGTCTACTCTGTTCTCCACATTTGGAATTATGTGTGGAAAAAAAGAAAAAACGTAATTTGTAATTTTTCCTTAAAGTATAATTTCTTATTTCCGAACAGTAGTGTTTAAGATAAAAGCTACAAATTCTGATATAGATAAGTGTTTGAATCCCTATGGGTAAAAGCTTCATGTTTCTTTATTGAAAAAGCAAATATGGTGATGTTCATTCATTTTCAAAAAATTTTTAGTTATTGGTCAGTGATTGCAAATACATGCTTGAAGGAAGAATGTTGTTTAACTCTATTCATTAAATATAGCTATCTATTATCCTCCATTAATGACAGTAGTATATACTTTTCATGAAGTGATGAAGGCTATTAATTCTCTTGAAGAATTTTGAAAAACAATCTTTAGTTGCTTGTGATTCTGAATGTTTGTATCTTTTCCAGTTGTTAAGAAATTTTTTAACTTCAAAAATTAGCGTTAAGGTCAGGTCTTCAATTGCCATGTTGTTTCAACAGATTCTACACTGCGGCATAGTCTATATGACCAACGGATCTGCATTTCATAATAGACCAAATCCTATATAATCTATGATATATGTGTATGTTGTGCTTATATACAATGTGCTTAAAAACGCTAATTGGTTTTTCCTAAGCAAGACCCAAGATTTAGCCAACTTATAGAAATAACTTTGAATATGCCAGAGAATGAATGGCAAAATTTTAATTTTAAGGCTATGAATTATTTGATTTTTTTATGTATTAATATATTATACCACTGCACGTTGCATTATAATTTCATTTATATATCTCTAAAGGGATAAAAATTCTCACTGAATTTTAAGTAATTTTTGTGTCATTTTTTAAATAATCCTCTCCCTGTACATTATATTTCAGAAATTCCAGTGATTACAAACATATTTATGGTAATTAAAACAGTGATGGCACTTTATCTTTGATGTTTACTTTTCTGTAATTACATATATCATGAATTTTATCTAAGAACACATTGGCATTTAGTTTTACAGCTCTTTACTCATACTTTCTCCTCAATTTATTATAAAATATAGCACTTATTAATTAATACTACAGATAGATGACTTTTATTGGAACTATCTTACAAAATGTGCTCTCCAGTACATATCTCTAGATTAAAGGTTGCGATTTGATGAAACAAGATCTTCTGAGATAAGAATTGCATTTAGACTCTTTTCTCTATATTCACATAGCTGTGTGTTAATAAAATTTTATGAGAAGTAGAAAAATCAACCTCTATAAATTCAGTGTAAGAAATGATATAACAGCCATATAACAAAGTATAGTAGCATTTTAGTCATATAAGATGTGACTGCAGAATTTATGTTTTAGAAGACAAAGGCAACTTAGAATTTGGATTCATATGAACTCTGAGGAGAGGAGCTCTTCTATTGCATTTACTTTTCAATGAAAAGGATGAAGTTTGTGGGTTTACAATTTTTATGCATCGTTCTATATTTGGTGTAGACTAAATAGTCTTTAAAAATGTGTTTACAAATGCTTTGCAAATGAATCACACGTGTAGTGCAGATTCTTTACGACAGAATAGTCATCATTCTTCCCTCCTGCCTCTTGTGACATTAACTTTTACATGTGCAATAAACAATAAACATCATTACGTTACTATTATTGCTTTGGACAAAATTATTTTTTACATCAGTTGAAAATAAGAAAAACAAAAGAGTATACTTTACTTTTATTTATTCCTTTGCCAACGCACCTCCTTTCTTTCTTTTTTTTTCTAAAGATTTTATTTTTCCTTTTTCTCCCCAAAGCCTCCCGGTACATAGTTGCATATTCTTCGTTGTGGGTCCTTCTAGTTGTGGCATGTGGGACGCTGCCTCAGCGTGGTTTGATGAGCAGTGCCATGTCCGCGCCCAGGATTCGAACCAACGAATCACTGGGCCGCCTGCAACAGAGCGCGCGAACGTAACCACTCGGCCACGGGGCCAGCCGCTTTCTTTTTTTTTTTTTTTTAAAGATTGGCACTGGAACTAAAATCTGTTGCCAATCTTCTTCTTTTTTCTTTCTTACTTCTTCTTCTTCTTCTCCTCAAAGCCCCCAAGTACATAGTTGTATATTCTGGTTGTGAGTGCCTCTGATTGTGCTATGTGGGACGCCACCCCAGCACGGCCTGATGAGTGGTGCCATGTCCACACCCAGGATCCAAATGGGTGAAACTCTGGGCTGCGGAAGGGGAGAGGGTGAACTTAACCAAGAAAGGATGCTGGCCTCGCATCCTTTCTTTACGTAACACAGTGTAATCTTTCAACATTCTACCAGATAATTCCATCTAAGATATCATCAGTTTCAGAATACAGGCTTGACTTTAAAATAAGGAAGTTGCTTAGAGCAGAGAAGAAGTTTAAGTCATATGCTCTCTCCACTTCGTTATACAATTATTTTTGAATCTCCTCAAAGAGTTGTTGGATCCACTAGGGCCAGGTGATATTTGATGGCAAATGTACGTCACAATTTGTATATAAATATTGTTCAATGAATCCAGCATTTAAAAGGTAAGGACATGAGATACTGTTTCCAATCTGCTATCAGCAACTACTGTCTGATTATTCTGAAAGTGGACTTTGCTTCCTTCCTCTCAAATTACTTCTTTATCTTGCGCAAGAAGTCTCTCCGTTTCCTAGCATTCTTGTTATATTATTCTGTACCTTTTCACTTAAACTTTCCTTCAAAGTACTCGTCATAAACAAGCCATTATCTTCCCAAATAAACAATCTATGCTTACAGAATCCTTCACTGTCCTTAACTACTAGAGACTAAGAACCATGCTTTGCCAATGGTTTTGCCATTTAATTTCTATCATACTGATTGTATGGTCCATGTAACACACATCATGAATATTCTATTTTTCCTGGTCCATCCATTATTTCTTACGATGAGCTATAGGAGTTAAAAATTCAATGCTCTCCATTGATTCTTCAAAATTATCATTAACCATCTCACTATTTCAACACCTTTTCCTTTGAAGTACACACCAACAACTTTTATGGTGATGTTTAAAACTAGTTTGATATTATCTAGCCACCTCTTTCCATTATATTCAGTTATTAATGCATCTGATTATAATTTTCTACTCTATCAATGTTTCAGAAACTTCAACTGAGATGTTGATGATTTTCTCCATTCTTTGACCTTACAGGCCCTTGTACACGTTAATTAGCTTTGGTCTCTGCAGTGCTTGAAATATTTATAGTTAGACCTAACCCTGTATCTCACCATTGTTTAAAAACACTCCACCTCCAAGCTCTCTAACCTTGAAATTATGACTAAAATACCCTAGTATATAATTCTCTCCCTCTCTTGCCCACTCTTCCTTATTTACCCTTCTCAATTTTCATAGATTCTTAGCACCTATTAGACCTTAATTGCCCCTGAGCGGGTTTTTACTTTTGAGAGAGGCCAATACTTGTTTTGGGTAAAATCATACTGCTTTATTTCATTCTTATCTTAGGTGACTGGACGTAGAAGGGAGAAAAAACTGAAAGTTTCTTTAATAGATCCGATAACAAAGGTATTCTCTCACCATTTTTTGGTTCTTGTTGCCTCACAGAAATCCCTTTATTAACCTCAAAATGATGGCTAACATTCTAAAAATAGTTACTTCATAATTTTTGTACTGTGTTCAGTCCCACAAATCCATCTGCCTTCCTAACTCTCTGTAAAAGTTAATGACATTTGCTTTCTGAAGAATAATGAGTCCATGATTATTGAGAATAATGAGTGGTAAAGTACTCTCAAACTATAGTTTCTGTACCTTACCAGTACCTAGAGGTTTCACCTATTGACTTTTCATTAGATCTTTCCTTGGGAAAGCAGCAGTTAAATTGTCTTCCACATAAACCCTAGTAATAATTCTATAGACTCCCAGTCAAATTGCTATTTTCCAATTTCAATTTATACCTTCTTTCTTTATTAGATTACCATATTCCCTTCAAATGGAATGTTCTTCTTCCTGTGTATACAAGTGACACCATCTTAAAATTCCTGACTAATGCCACTTCTTCCATGAGGACTTCTGTTATCCTTCCAGTGGAAGATGCCTCTTTATTCTCTGGATGAAATTTGGATATATTTGTTTTTCACATGATATTTTACATTTAAAAATTCATATAATGTTTATATATATATATATATACACATAAAATTGGATTTAAAAGCCTGAATCTATGCCTATCATGTATCCTTCATTAGCTGATGCAGTAATTTCCCTTTAGCATGCTAAATACTCTTATTAATAAAGTGTGAATGAATATTATTGTAGAATATGTTCCTGGATTACTTTTCACACATAGAAAGATCTTAAATATTTGCAGTTATACAGACAAAGTAATAGCTTGCAAATGCCATATGCAGTAACTGTGACTTCAAATTTCAAATATGCAATAAAATTAGTGCAAGTAAAATGAGAAGTTTGGATGTTAATTGGACTGATGGTTAATATTTCATTTTGTAATGCTTGATAACTACCCCTTTCATAAATGATAGGAATCATTTGATAATTGTTTTTCAATTGGTAAAAAAGATATATGACTCTAATTCCTTATCTTTAGTGAAATTTGGGTGGCATTTAGTTCCAGGGATTTATACAAGAGCCAAAGATTATTATTTTGGATCAAAATTTGGCTTGACCACAATTTTTTACTAAGTATAGAAGGATTCCTAAATGCTGTTGCACTTGCTCTGTTCTGCCATTAATGGGAATAGGAGCCAATTAATGTGTCTGCTGTGTGTTAGATTTTGACGTAAGTAGTTGGCATACTGTGATTGGCAGAATTCTCAGCTGCCCCCTAATGACTCATATCTTTGTAAAATCCTCTCTCTTTGACTGTCCCTTTGAGTATGGCATCTGTGAATAGGATGGGATTTTATTCCTGTGATTACATTACCTTAAATGGAAAAGATGAGGGGATTTTGCAGATGCAATTAAGGATAACAGTTTTATGCCTGGAATCGGCCATGCCTTCTGCTAGGCTTTTAACACATAGGGTGAGGGGAGTTAATCTAATTAAGAGCTGGGCTGAGTTTGAGGTTTGTGGTTGATATGGTCACTCTAAGTTCACCACAGTCTTCAAGTTCTTTAGTGATACTGCATTTAAGACAGGGGGTGGTTGGCCAAGGTTATTTCTCTCTCTTTTTCATTTTCCTTTAATTCCTACTCTACCCTCTCAGCTTGAGGCTTTCCTTTCTATTGTGCTCTGATTAAGCCTTTGTCTTAGGCATGCAACATGGCCCTGGTCCACGGTAATGTGGTCTGGTCAGTGCTCCTGCCCTCCCCTGGAGAAGCTCAGAGCCCAGCACATGCACTTCCTCCACCCCCAGAAGTAGAATGTTTGTTTCTTGTTCCCTTCCTTCAGGTGCAATTGGTTTTTCATCAGCGCCAAGGATGATAGTGTCATTACCCTTCCCCCAAGAGCTTAAGGCTTTCAATTTGCCCACGTTTCAATAAATTGTTAATGTAAACTCTGCAAGCAATTGATAAGAGTAACAGTGATCCTGCCACTCAAAAGGTGATAAAATGGCTTCCAGTGATACGGATCATAGAAATTGTTCTGTCCTAATGCGATTTATTTGTGGTTTCAGCTTTTATGCTGAAGGGAATACTTTACATGTGCTTCACCTGACATCCTGGTTTTCCTCTTAAGCAGAATTCTAAGAAGTGTCATCTCTTTTAAATGCCTGTCTCCCTAATAGGCCTTATCTTCATTCTAAATCCAGATATGCCGTGGAAATCAGCAATGAGCTGTCCACAATTACCTGATTTTGATAAATTTTCTTCATAGAATCACCAGCTTTTGATTTAAGCAAGCCCTCATGTTTAAAGGAAAGTACTGATAACTTTTTCTTTCAAAAATCTTTCTACCATTACCTCAATCTTGAATGCATAAAGGAAACAACACATTCTCTTGAGATTTTTGTTTTTTGAATTTTAGGACAATGAAAATGCTCTCAAGGATATTGCAGCCCACAGCAATGAATCGAGCCATGTATTACTGCCTTAGGATCTATGCTGAAGGTGCTGTCACTGACACACCATGAAATAAGATGAATACCACCAGAAAATTAGAACATTAGAAGAGTCACAATAAAGTCACACTATTAATTGATTTTTCCCTTTGCCACCAAGAAATAAAAGTAAAGGGAGAACCTTCATTTTAATTCTGCATTACCTCAACCTAGAGACATTATTTGAAACCAGCTGGATGACTTAGAAACGTATTATCGCCATACCTTACTGAGGGCTGGAATTAAAAGAGGTACTGGAATTAATTTAGGATGTGTTGGTATCTTGGTTTAAGCTTCTAGCTCTGGTGATGGCTTCCATAATACTGAACGAGTGCCTTACTCTGCTTGTTCAGTGATTGTTGAGAAAGTTAGTTACTTATGACAATCAGTCACCTGGAAGTTATGCCCAGGGAGGGGAAAGGGATATTGGACATACCTATCCCCCATATCAAGTAGCTCACATTATAGGTTCCTCTCTTGTCGCCCTTAATAAATGTTATTTTTTCAACATTTTATTAGGTTTATATTTTCCCTGATTTCATTTCCAAATAAATGAAGGTACAATTTCTCTTGTAACTTTCCTGTAATGCATGTTCCTCAGATTTGGAGTGGTTGGGGAGCAATGAGGAACAAACAATGATGTTTAATGATTTCCTTCATTTCAAGATAATTTACTTTTCCTTTTGAATGGCTTTCTGCCTAGTAAAGATGGGTTATCCTTGTTATCCACCTCATAGTTATTACTAAGTCTTGCCCTATTCATTTATGTTATCCTTTACTCTATAAATCTATAAAGAGTTCAAGAAGCCTATTTTGAAAGAACATGTTGGTATTCTATTTGCATAAATTAAATCCAAATGTTCTTTGATTCTTACTTATCTTGGGAAAAAATCAGTTCAACAAAGATATGCAGATTGCCCCATTTATATTATCATTTCTCCCAATATCTTATTTTTTTTATATCCAAGGTTACTGCCACCTTTATGGTTAAGTGGCTGCAGCCTTATTGGGAATTTCAATAAGGACATCAAGGGAACACCCAGACTCACTTGAAACCATAGTTGCATT
Source organism: Equus caballus (assembly GCF_041296265.1). Classification (NCBI taxonomy): domain Eukaryota; kingdom Metazoa; phylum Chordata; class Mammalia; order Perissodactyla; family Equidae; genus Equus; species Equus caballus. The sequence continues at coordinate 48,431,070 of NC_091704.1, forward strand.
CATCTCAGAATAATAGCCAGTCCATCACAGAGGCTTGTCCTCCCCGATCCGGTGTATGTCTTGTCTTGGGGATTCCAAATTGTCCTGTGAATTTGTCTGAGTCACTTGCCATTCTTAGGCAAAACAATGATGATTGTTAGAATTATCCACAAATCAGGATTTAGAAGACATAAAACTAATATTTACCTAATTTTTATAACCTTTCCCATGTTGCGATTTTAGAGGTGAAAATTGTGACAGAAAATACAAAGATCTATCAGGGGAAGAAAAAAGGTAAAATAAAGTTTACATGGTTTAGTTGAATCCAAACTGGATTTTAGTTATAGGTTAGTTGCCATATTACTAAATTTAATCAAATTCTTTTCTTCAAGCGAATTTATGTGTATAACAAGCTTCAATATAAAATTGAAATAATTATCAAGGTTAAATAAATAGACAAGTACTGTGAGGGTAAACAGGGTTTGTGTGTCTAAATTATCTGGTGCGATCACACCCACTGACAACAAAGTTCTCTTTTTCCCGTGAATAATTAGGCAGAACGTCATTAAAACTACACAGTGCTAAATGAAGTGGACTTTTGTTTTCCTTTCTGGCAAATGTAATTTTAGTCAGATAATTAAGTAACGAACAAATAAAATAAAAAGACAAAATAATAATAGTAATAATAACGCCTCAATGCCTAAGCGAATGTTTGTGGTAGTTCCATTCATCATACTGTGGTTAAAACTATCAGAATATCACTTCGTTTTGTGCCATGAGAGTCCAGGCTAATATCTTTTAGACAGAGCAACAATTAGAGGAGCGTGCGATCCTAGTCTCTGTTTCAGGATAACTGAAAGAGGCTGAGAAGCAATAAAAAGAAACTGCACTAGATAATATGGTTGTTTGTTGGGGCGGGCAGGCGAGTCAATTGATTTATTCAATATAGTGAAAAAACAGTTCAGATAGGAGCATGATGAGGCTATATTTCTTCTAACACAAGAATAGTGAAGGATTGATTCCCTTACGGTCATGGGTCATGGACAGGAGCACTCATCCCACCTTAGCACAGAGGGACAAAGCAAACGCATTCAGATAGATATGAGTTTGGGGATTGAGGAAGAGAAACTCAGATAGACCAATCAAAATTCTGGATAACTTTAATAAGCTTCAATTATAAATGTTAAACTTTAAATACATCGTCAAAACAAATAAAAATCTAGTTGTCTTGCCATGCAGAAGAGACTACTCTGATGAAGACTGAGAAAATGTTTTAACCAAACACAAGACACATTTAATATATTCACAAACATTGGTAAGATTCTGTCTTAGAGATAAAAATAAAAAAAGATATTTGATTATTTGAAACGATGCTTCTCAAGAGGTCAGGAGGTTTGTGATGTGTTGGAACACTACAAATAACTAAAAGTCATCTGTTCTAAAACTGGGGTCTTGAAAGTATTACAATTGCATGAGCTTTTTATAAATGAATTCAAATAACTTTTAGCTGAAACTCCTAATTTGTACATTGAATTCTTTAATTGTATTCTTTTCAGACCGTGATTTCACTAGAAATGCCATTGTTGATACAGCACTTTACAATTGCATATGTGCTTAAAATTTCATTTCAGTATATATTAACAGCTCTCAAACTGTGTGGGATATATTTTATATCTTTGAGATTTTTTTGGAAAGTTTTGGTTTCCTAAGTCAAAAGAGATTAAAAATATCTATGTAAATAGGATCCAGATGAATGTTACATATTCTCTTTATATTCCCAAGGGTCACACTGATGACATAGCACTGAATCTGTGTTAAAATATTGTTCTGAGAGGAGTGTTGACATAAGATAATGTGATTTATGCTTCCCATCCATCATATTGACAGATTTTAGACAGATGTCGCTGTTTGTCAAACACGGTACAAAACAAGGCAAAACCCCATAACACCATAAAAACTATTTGCCTTTATCACTATCTCATCCATCTTTCATTCCTATGAAAATTTTAGTGTTAGAAATAATGATTGATTCAATAGGAAATTTCAAAATATGTTTTTGTTAAACAATTTTCCCCTGAAGACATTTAACACTTGTCACTCAGTTGTCATTCCAATAAAATGTGGTATTTTAATTTCAAATAAATATATAAAATGTATTACATATGAACAGAATGAGCATGGCTTGAGGGATTTTGTTTTAAATAAATAAAACAAAATAAACACCAGAGAAATATTGTCAATCAGGTAATTTTTTTCTCTTGACAAACCTTAAATACAAGTGATAAAATAGTAACCCTTCCAACTTGCTTAGATTTTTTTCATTATGTTCAGATTGCGTTTTACATATATGAGTTGAATCTGTTTGTAATATGTAGAAATGTACATTAATAAATCACTAAATGTACAGTATCAGATCTCTGAGGCAGGTGGGAGAGCATTTGAAACAACTTTCTATGAATAGCAAATGCCTACCTTATTTATTATGCAAGATAACATCATAAAAGGTATCCATAGGATACTTATTAGAAAACGTTCTCTTTGTTTCAACCTACACAACTTTTGCCTGATATTTGTCTTTTTTTTCCCCACACTGTTCATTGCCTCCACATATATAGGGCACATGTACAAACACTTATATATATGTTGCTGTAGATTTAGGTTGGATATTTAACATGGAGAAATTTCATTACACTGACTGTTTAGGAATTTGTCAGATAATACTCACGGGGGCAGAATATTTTCCTACTCTCTAGCAGAACCGGCAAACCTGGAACCCCTTATCAATCACTGTGTTTATGTAGTGCTTAGTATGAATCGTACATATTGATCTCTACAGATCATACAAAAAAGGCTTAAGACTTGGACTCAGTATTCCAGGAGATTAGTTGAAAAAAATGTGAAAAATATAATCATCTGAAGCTTTTAAGGAACAATTGAAGCTAATGTTTTGTCAGGTGGTTAATATATAAAATAACTACGTTAAAACTTTACTTCTAAGTATGAGCCATAGAAAGCTTCATCACTTTTACCTAAGATCGTTACTAAAATGCAGAGTTCTTAGAAGCTGAATCAAATAACCCCAAGCAGCTGTTTGAAAATCTCCAATTAAGGGTTGAACAAAAGAAGAAATAAAAACAATAAAATGGATCTAGTATTTTGTGCTCTGTGAACCGTAAATTACCGCCATCACATTCTGAGGGTCAACCCCAGAGGTTACCTTTTGTATAAAGAAGTGCGACTGCCTGAATCTTCATTTCACACACACATTCCAGGTGCCTTGGTGAGGAAGCAGCTGGAACAAGACTTTGAGAAATACTGAAATAAAATATAAATAGGAATATTCAATAGGAAGTGATATCCAAATGACTATCAGAAGGAATAGAGAGTTATGTTTTGAAGGCAGAGATGTGCTTAATTAGTTAATAGGGGTTTATTATATGGATGTATGGAAAGTGATTGATAGAAAAATAGGAATGTATCAAAAGACAAACAGCAAATTATCGTAGATAAAAGATGTAGATCAGGGTATTGTGGACCTCCAATAAAACGGTGAGGTTGTTTCTTACTCTTCCAGAAGATAAACTGCTCCTGACTTTCTAAGTTCACTATTATGAGCCCACCAAAATCATGTCTCTTCCATCATTTCTAGTTCTACAAGACTTTCTAATCTGAGTCTCCGCGTCCTCATGGCTCCTGCTGCCTCAGAATGTTGCTCCTCAGTGTCTGCTTCCTTTTATTTAGTTTATTTTTTATTGCGGTAAAATGGGTTTATAACATTATATAAATTTCAGGTGTACATCATTATATATTTTGATTTCTGTGTAGACTACATCATGTTCACCACTCAAAGACTAATTACAACCCATCACCACACACATGTGCCTAATCACCCCTTTCACCCTCCTCCCTCCCCCTTTTGTTCTGGTAACCACCAATCCCATCTCTGTCTCTATGTATTTGTTTGTATCTTCTAGTGAGATATTAGTGAGATCATACGATATCTGACTTTCTCCCTCTGACTTATTTCACTTAGCATAATACCTTCAAGATCCCTCCATGTTGTTGTAAATGGCAAGATTTCCTCCTTTTTTTATGGCTGAGCAGTATTCCATTGTGAATATGTACCACATCTTCTTTATCCATTCGTTGCTTCATGGTCACCTAGATTGCTCCCAAGTCTTGGCTGTTGTGAACAATGCTGTGATGAACATAGGGGTGCATGTATCTTTGTGCCTTTGTGTTTTCATGTTCCTCGGATAAATAGTCAGCAGTGGAACTGCTGGATTGTATAGTACTTGTATTCTTAATTTTTTGAGGAATCTTCATACTGTTTTTCAAAGTGGCTCTACCAGTTTGCACTCCCACCAGCAGTGTATGAGATTTGACTTTTCTCCACATCCTCTCCAACACTTGTTATTTGTCTCATTAATTTTAGCCATACTGACAGGTGTGAGGTGATATCTCATTGTAGTTTTGATTTACATTTCTCTCATAAGTAGTGATGTTGAACATCTTTTCATGTGCCTGTTGGCCATTAGTATATCTTCTTTGGCAAAATGTCTGTTCAGATCTTTTGCCCACTTTTTAATTGGGTCGTTATGTTTTGCAGTTGTTGAGATGAAGGAGTTCTTTGTATATTTTGGATAGTAACCCCTTATCAGATATGTGATTTGCAAATATCTTCTTCAAATTGTTAGGTTGTCCTTTCGTTTTTTGATGGTTTCCTTTGATCTGCAGAAGCTTTTTAGTTTGATGTAGTCCCATTTGTTTATTTTTTTTGTTGTTTCCCTTGCCCAGTTAGACATGGTACTTGAAAATATGCTGCTAAGACTGATGTCGAAGAGAGTACTGCCCTATGTTTTCTTCTAGAAGTTTCATAGTTTCAGGTCTTCGATTCAAGTCTTTATCCTATTTTGAGTTAATTTTTGTACACAGTGTAAGATAATGGTCTACTTTCAATCTTCTGCTTGTAGCTGTCCAGTTTTCCCAACACCATTTATTGAAGAGACTTTCCTTTCTCCACTGTATGTTCTTGGCTCCCTTGTTGAAAATTAGCTGTCCATAGAGTTGTGAGTTCATTTCTAGGCTCTTGATTCTGTTCCATTGATCTGTGTGTCTGTTTTTTGTGTTTTGGATTTGGTTTTTTTGGTGAGGAAGATTGGCCCTGAGCTAACTCCATTTCTAATCTTCCTCTTTTTTGCTTGAGGAAGATTGTCCCCAAGACAACATCCATGGCAATCCTCCTCCATGGGGCACTGCCACAGCATGGCATGATGAGCTATGTGCAAGTCCACATCTGAGACCTAAACCTGTGAACTCCTGGCCACCAAAGCCAGGCACGTGAACCTAACCGCTATGCAACCAGGCCAGCCCCTGTGTGTCTATTTTCATGTCAGTACCATGCTATTTTGATTACTATAGCTTTGTAGTATATTTTGAAATCAGAGAGTGTGATCCCTAGCCAGAGCAATCAGGCAAGAAAAAGAAATAAAAGGGATCCAAATTTGAAAGGAAGAAATGAAACTGTCACTATTTGCAGATGACATGATCTTATATAGAGAAAATTTTAAAGAATCTACCAAAAACTTTTAGAAATAATAAATGAATATGGTAAAGTTTCAGGAAACAAAAATCAGCATACAGAAATCAGTTGTGTTTCTATATACTAACAACGAAGCAGCAGAAAGAGAAATTAAGAATACAACCCCATTCACAAATGAAACAAAAAGAATAAATTCAACCAAAGAGGTGAAAGACCTGTACACTGAAAACTACAAAACGTTGTTGAAAGAAATTGAAGAAGACACAAAGAAATGGAAAGATACTCCGTGCTCTTGGATTGGAAGAATTTACATAGTTAAAATGTCCATACTTCCTAAAGCAATTTACAGATTCAACGCAATCTCTATCAAAGTTCCAACAACATTTTTCACAGAACTAGAACAAAGAATCCTAAAGTTTATATGGAACAACAAAAGACCCCAAGTAGCCAAAAGGAATTCTGCTTCCTTTTAAATACCAGTGCGGGCTCTGTTATCTGCCACCTGCACTAGGCGTCTCCCTCAGCTTTCATTTTCATGCGTCTGTAGGGCTCACAGCAAAACTTGCTGTCTCCTTTTTCTCCATCCAGCTTAATTCGTGGCATTCTTCCTGTGCTAGCAGTTAGGTTGTAGAAATCTGTATTTTTTTTTATTGTGTTCTCTGAGTCAGCCACATTTTCATTACCTGGAAACAAGTTAGAAATGCACATTCATAGGCCCCATGCTATACCTACTGAATCAGCCACATTTTCATTACCTGGAAACAAGTTAGAAATGCACATTCATAGGCCCCATGCTATACCTACTGAATCAGCAACCTTATCCTTGGGGCCCGGAAATCTGTGTTTCAAAAGGTCCTACAAGAGATTTTAATGCACACTAACATTTAGGAACCACTGATAATAAACAATAGAATTACACTGAGAGTCTCTAGTTCTCTATTCTCTGATTCCAACTCTGTTCTAGAGCATTTAATGTCTCTCCTGCTCTTGAACTCTTTCATGTACCTGATCAAAATCCCTACATTTTATTGTTCTACTTAAAGGTCGATGGCTATGTCTTTCAAGTCAGTGAAATTTACTTTGGGGGAAATACACAGCCTGCTCAAGGTCTGAGGAGGAATGTGTCAGCCTTCAAATAACAATCTCATCTAGGTCTGGATTCTCCCTCGGAGTTTGTGTTTGGGGTTTGTGCATTTATATGGTTTCATATATGATGAGGAATATTGTGTTTGTTTGTTTTTTATTTTTCTCTGTATTTCCCTCATAGGTCAAAATAAAAGTCTTTGTAGAGAAAATACAATGAATACAAGACAAAAGAAAATAAAAATATAGACTTTAAATGCTTGTCATTCAAATCTAAAGTTACAAAGAAAAGAAAAACCCCAAGGCATATTTAAATTTTTTGCTCACAAAATTGAAGTAAATAAGACCGTACTTTAACCTTATAGAAAGAGGTATTCATAAATTTTTGTATGAACAAAACATTTGCAATAGATCAGTTTGTTTAATTGAGTTGAAGTGAGTCAAGAGCAATAATTTTTTTTTTTGAGGAAGATTACCCTGAGCTAACATCTGCCACCAATCCTCCTCTTTTTGCTGAGGAAGACTGGCCCTGAGCTAACATTCGTGCCCACTGTCCTCCATTTTATGTGGCAGGCCTTCCACAGCATAGCTTGACAAGTGGTGCATAGGTCCACACGTGGGATCTGAACCCACGAACCCTGGGCCCGCCAAGCAGAACGTGCAAACCTAACTGCTAAACCACTGGGTTGACCCAAAAATAATAATTTTAAAGTGTATTTAAGATGAAAACATATCTATAATTTGTAGCTATATGTCCTGTCAGGTAGAGTCTCACAATAGTTAAGATAATACTAAAAGATCTTCTCAAATAAAACCATAAATAAAGCCATGGAATGACCTTTGGTTAGCAGAAATGAAATTTTAGTGGGTAACATTTATGCACAGAAACAAGAAATGTCAAACAGGTGTTGTTTCAGAAATAAAATTTTCTCAGCTAAGAAAAGAAATGGGCTTAATATGTAGCAGTACCAGCTATTCAATAAATATTGGAGACTGACAGCCTGGGTATTATTTTGAATATTTATGGAATTAGCATATGTATTGTGTATATATATATATATATATATATATATAATAACCAGAAGGTCAGTAGGTTTTAAAAGTTGATCCGAGGCCTGATATTTCATGGTAATGAAGTAACTTTGATGCTAAAATGCTTTGCTTTGTTTTTGAGTCAGGTAAAGTAAAAATGAACTTTTACAACGCTACAAATACTCTTTAATAAATAATCGTCATCATAAACTTCTTAGCAGTTTATCCTTTTAAAGCTAATGTTTTCTGGTAACAGAAATCTTTATAGTCCCTTAGCCATTGATTAATTTCAATAATTAGTAGCGACTTTGATAGTTAATCCTCAAAGCATGCATTTCATATTAATATTCAGATTCTTTTAGGCAGAAAATTAACAAATTTTGTAATCCAAGGGGAGAATGAATTCATAATTATTTGGCAAACAAAATGTCTTTCCAGTAAAATATCCATGAACTTATCTCTAAGCCAAGATATTTTGTTGGCCGTTTATCATTACTAGCTTACTGAATTTTATTTTGGTCTCCATATTCATTTTCTCTCTCTCTTTTCTGTACTTACTCTTATTAATATTGTCCGACAAGTTAGTTTTTAGGTGAAACACTGCTCAAATCATTGGAAAGAATACAACTACATTTATGTACAAAAAGGTAATTTCTTCCTTAATCCCCCTCCTAGAATAAAAAAATCTCTCTAAGACCCTTAATAATACTAAGCTGCCTCTCATTGACTGCAGTTTGGCCTAGACTCTGTGCTAAGGACTTAACTTGCTATCTCATTTAATCCTTACAATTTCTTTTTAAGAACTGTATTATTTTATCCATTTTATGCTGAAGAAATTCATAGTGATTAAGTCATATAACTCAAAGTCTTAGAGGTAGTAAACATCTTTTGGGAATTTGAGTGCAGTTCTGTGTCAAAAGCCCTCACAAAAATAAAGAGAGAGAACTTTCACAAAGAAAGTTGCGTTCGTTTTTCTAAAAACATGGAGAAACATTTCCAAGTCAGCTACTTTCCCCATTTTTATGAAGAATGTTTTGGGAGGCATGGTTTGCCTTTGAGGCAGTTTCTTCAAACATCTTCTAACTTCTGAAAAAGAAGACAAATTCTTGTTTAAAGCTCCCTGACTTTCATGATATTCCTGATCAGAAATCGAAACTGAGACTGTTTTTGATAAGACGATCACACTGTACTAGAAAGCCTGCATTAAATTAAGAATGTCTTACACTACTCTAGGGATTTCACATTTTCTCTAAGTTAATACAACTTTTTACATAACAGAAGATAGTCTAAATTTAAAACATTAAACTTTTATTCATTTAAAAATGTGTAGGGCTATCTTTGGTTGAAATGAGAAGCTTAATTGAATTTCAGCTAAAATAAGTCTTTCATCTCTTTTTTACTTTACTAGTTAAAACTTAAATTCAGCAATAAAAAAGCCAGAGTAACAATAGCTCCCTTTAAATTGGACAAATAATTATCTCTGCCTTGTGAATATTGTCAAATCTAAATATTTCGTGACATACTATTATTACTATTTTCCATTTCACTTAGTTCCATTCACTGAGTTAAAGTGTATTTTTAGCTCCTTTTGTGGCTCTCTGGGTTCACAGTGGTTCACTATTCAAATCTCAAAGGAAATATTAACCAAGTGACTGGAAGAACAGATAGCAAGATTACACAACAGACAAGGAGGATGTTGATACAATGTAATGTAGGCACTGGGCTGTTAATGCATAGAATATTTAGAAGAAATATAGAATATGGTGAAGACATGCCATCTTGTCTCAATATTGGCTGACATTGCTACAGAAAGTCCTGAATGGTTAGTTCTAAATTGGGGGCAAAGATCTTTCTCATCTTCAGCAGAAGACTCAGGGAGTAATACAAGCTATTATTTCTATTGGTTTCTATATGAACTTCCTCTATGCTCCACTTGTCAGTTGGATGCAGCATATTAGTCACTGTATCAACTTCTGATTAGATAGGGTCTCTGCTATTAACCTTACATGTTCTGGAGAATAGATAGACAGATAAACAGATAGACAGATAGATGATAGAATAAATGTATAATTGTTAATTCATTTCTTTGATATTAAAAAGTTAAAGAAATAAAACACCTTCACATCTAGCAAAATAAGACATCAATATGTAAGAAAAGCAGTTTTAATGAAGATGGAAAATAGCTATTTTTACTGACATAATTAGATATTTTTTGATACATGACAGTACCTCATGGGTCCCTCAGAATAAGGGTTTTTTCAACTTCCTTGACTATACGAATATGCATATTTTCATTTTAGAAGTTAATTGAAGCTTCTCATCAGAGTAACCTTAGATACTGTTTTAGTTGGAAATTTCAGAGACTATTTCCAAATGAATAACAAACAGAAATCTCCAAATATATGGTTAAATTTCAGGGACTGCAGTTGTTGCTAGCATTTTATATCATCATCACTTTTATAAAAATAATGTGACGAAAAACTTCCAGAAATACACTGGGAGCTATTCTTTCTTTTCAGTGAGGTTTTTAAGCATTTCTCCAGGGTTTCTAATTCATGCCAACATTCTCTTTCACTTATTTCAGATTCCCTGAGAGGGTTTAGTATACTTGAGCTCATAAACTTACAAGATTCCACCTGTGTTACTTAATGGGTTAGAAGCAAAATGAAATTATACATCATTACAATGATTATACTTTAGAGTTTGTTTACTTCAGAATACGGTACATTCTTTGTGCATGTACAAAAAGAATATGGAATGGGCTGGCCCAGTGGTGTAGTGGTCAAGTTCATACACTCCACTGTGGTGGCCAGGGGTTCAGGGGTTTGGATCCTGGGTGTAGATCTACACGCTGCTCATCAAACCATGCTGTGGCAGTATCCCACAGACAAAAAAGAAGTAGAGGAAGATTGACAAAGATGTTAGCCCAGTGACAATATTCCTCAAGCAAAAAAAAAGGAGAGGATTCTCAGTAGATATTAACTCAGGGCCAATCTTCCTCACCAAAAACAAGGCTGTTGAATATAAATAAATGAACCTAGTAAGAGAAGTGTTTGCTGTTAAAGGAATCTGGAGTCTCTTAGTAAGAATGATTCATAACTGAGAGTCTAAGTGAGGAAGATGGTGTTGTTTGGAAGGCATGGCTGAAGCTAGAAGTCTTAGTCTGTACAGACTGCTATAACAAAAATACTATAGACTGGGTGGCTTTACAAGAAACGTTTATTTCTCACAATTCTGGAGGCTGTAGAGCCAAGCATCAAGGTTCTGGCAGTTTCTGTTTTTGGTGAGGATCCACTTCCTGGTCCCTTTTATCACTTTGTCTTTACATGGCAGAAGGGCAAGGGAGCTCTCTGGGGGTCTCTTTTATAAGGGCAATAATCTCATTCACGAGGGCTCCACCCTCATGACCCAATCACCTCCTAAAGGCCCCACCTCCAAATACCATCACAGTCAGGGGTAGGATTTCAAGAAATGAATTTTGTGGGGACATAAACAGTCCGTCCATAACACTAGACAAAGGCCACGTTTAGGTTAAAAAGATGGCACTTAGTTCAAGTACATGTAACCTGGAAGAGCCGGAACATCATCAGCAACCAGGGCACTATGAAAATAATCTCGCATGCAACATAAAAGAAACAGCAGAGAAGATTGCTGACATTCATTGAATGTCTATTGTGTGTCAAACAATCTGCCAGCACAACTTATTTTAATACTCTTTGTAATCCTATGTAACAGGTATTATTTTCTCTATCTTTTACGTAAAAAATGGAGACTTAGGGAGGTTCAGTAACTTGTTCAGTTTCACAAGCACATTACTAAGAAGTGGCAGCAGGACTGTTTTACGTGCTGTGGGTCCTGTTGTCCTTTTACTCACTATGAGGCCTTTTTTTAAAAATACATAAATTGTATCCAGTAAAAGGGACATGGGAGGAAGAATGCTCATTGATAGGACATCAAAGTGAATAATAGTAATCCATTAATTTATCAAATGTTTATCCAGCATATAATGGCCAAGAATGTGGTGCCTGCTTGTAAGGAGCTTGCGTCTTAGCAGGAGAAACAGACATGAATTCAGTATGACAATGTATCAGTTGCTCTGATTTCAGTGCATATTTTTATTTGTTTTAAAAAATTGTGCTAATGACCATTATTACTTCGAGTTTTACAGGAGGCACATTATTTTATTGAACATGGGGTCCATGGAATCAAACATATTAGGGACCATCGTTGACAGAAAAACTGCTGTTCCATTTAATGTGATTTAATAGAATGACCTCATTGATATAAACGCCAGTTTACCACAAGAAATAGCCAGAGGATCAAAATGGAAGGATGGATAATTTGTGGTAAATTTATGGTAGAGCTTTTTTCATCCAATCTACTACTCAGAGGGAAAGATACAAGACGTTATTTCCTAGCACTGATGTGATGGGTATTATTAGAGATTTGCTTGGAATCTGAATGCCCCTTTGACTTTCAGGCAAATTTTACATTCTCCTTCCCTCTGCTTGGAAATTGAAACATTTATGTTAGTACATTATTTAATTATGGTGTATTACTTGCCTGATTGAAGAAGAAAAGAAATATTCTTGCTCAACTGACAACCAAGGTACTCAACTTGTAATTCTTCTAATTTGAAATAATTATACCACACAAAGTGCGAAGCCATTTATCATATTTTATTCATCACATCAATTTTCCTTTAAATGGTTTCAGACATAATATGTCTTGCAAGAATCATTTCTGCAGTATGTGATCAAATTTCAAGAAAACAAACAATAATGTATGCACAGTATTTACCTCTGAGCAAATATCCCAAACCATTTAAATAGAGGGAATTCCTAGATATTTATACATGGAAAAATAAAATAAGAGATAAAGGGAAATTTGGAAAAGGAAGAAAGGTGAATCCATTAGGAATATAGCAGATGGAGAATTTGGTGATTCTCCTAATTACTCTCTTTCCAGTTAATTCTATATCCCTTTCAAATGCTAGTACCAAAAAGTCACACATAGACTGACTAACTTGGCTTAACTACTCTATTCTTAGACTAGACATGTGGCAGTTCAGGAGAACATTACTGAGGTGGAGAATTACAAAACTTTTCTTATCTCAGGAAACACACATCGTGAATTCTGAAGGGAACACGTGAACTAACAACGGACATGTTTCCTGGTAAGCACTTATATTTAAAAGGCATTTAGCTAGTTTCATTAAACATTTCAATAAATATCTGATTTTTGTGACATGAGCTAAGTAACATAAGTAACGCAACTGTATTAACAAATACTAGCTAATCTTGTATATTTTACATCAGTAAAGTCAGAGAAAAAAAGAATATATGTGCCCAATTTTCCTGGACCTTCCATAAATTATTTCGCTGCCATCCTTTGAAAATCAGCACTGTAGCACACTTCCTAAGAGCGTGGTGTCTATGTGCTCAATTATAGTGCTTTATTCTAATATTTAATAGCTGTGCCATCTTGGAGGCATTCTTAATTTCTGTTACATAAAATGGGTACAATAATGGTATCTATCTCCTAGGGTTAAGGGGAGGGCAGATAATGAGTTCTGAACAGGATCACTGATATAGTAAGCCCCCAGGAAGTGTTAGCTATCATCAGCACTTTTGCCTATATTTTACTAAAAATGGAAATCTGAGACATCTAAATCTATAGACAAACAGTAAAATAAATTGTTGCTTTCAAAACCTACTGTAACATAGTCCAGTTTGATTACTGACACTTTTTCTAACATTATGTGATTTAGGGGAACTGTATGGAATTTAATTACTGGCCAGAGATTCAGAACGTTAGTGCTCAGGTCCAGACTCTGATAGTGTAGCATTTAGACAGTGACATTTCTCTATCCTCAAATTGAGATATCTCCAAGAAACCTTCATATCTATAAAAATTGAGTGATTCTGTGATTCTAAGCAGAGGTACCATTACATGAAAATATGTAATGGTTTTGGTAGCAATATAGGTGGGTTGCTACTGTCTAAGATTAGAGAAGCTATATCGTGGTAACTAAGACTTCTCTTGTCCTTTCTAGGGTCAAAATAACATGAAACTCAAAATAATAACTCATCTCAGGAAGAATATACAAAAGAAGGAAATGTAAAAAATTAAGTATCATTTGAATATATTTTCATCTTTCTTAAGGTATTTTATATTTGATTTAAACTGAAAATGAATCAGTGGAACAATTATACTTTTAATATAAAAATGGGGTGGTTCAACACTTGGAATGACCTCAGGGTATAAACAGAGAAATATGTTTTAGAAAACTTAAGTAGCAAATATATTGGGATCCTGACCAGGCTAGAAAGTGACAGACTCTAATCCAGAGGCTCATTGATGTGAGTCAGTCTTCACATTTTTTCAAATAATAAAATTTCTTTTTTAAGTTAAAAAATTGTTGTGAAAGAACAATGAAAGATTTCCTTCAACTATGTAATTGATTGAAATGCAAAATAAGTTTTGAATAGTCTTCAGTAGAGAACTATATAATTATATTATTTTCAGCTTTAAAAACTTCAGTCTGATAGTTTTTGGTTGTATGAAATAATCAGTATGATCTCCTTCTGACAGATCATTCAACACTCATTAATTTTTTCTTTGGAATTCACTCAGAGACACCCATGCACATGAATAAATACTATGAAGCATCTTTTTTTATACAGAAGTAGAAAGTCAAAATTTTTTTATCTACTCCTACATTCCTCTCTTGTCTTCATTTGATTAACTAAAAAAGAATTATTTTGTATGGGGGCTACAGAATTCTGAAGGGCGACTAGTTTTGACCCCTTCTTCAAAGATTTGTTTCATCCAAACAGAATGGTAAAATGAACTAATACTGTGTCTTGTCCCATAAAAGATTATAAAAAATAGTCACATATTTTTTGTTCTATTATTTTGTTTCCTATTTACATCAATAGAAAATGCCTAATTAATTTGTACATAGGATGAGGTTTTTTCCTCCATATATTTTAATTGAATCAGTATCATTTATTGAATGGTGTATCCATTCTTAACTAATTTGCAATGTCATGCTCTTTATATATAACTCGGCTGTTATTTATGCAGGAATCTGTTTCGGGGTTGTTTTCTGAAAAGTCTAGACTTCAACTTACGTTTCACCCTGTAGACTACTTGAGTTTCCTATGGCAGACATCATGAGTTCCACTCTTTCCTCTTCAGTCTTCCTTGACATGGTTTTTGTTTTGGCTCTTTTCATATTTTTTTAATGAATTTAGAATCCACATATGTAATTTCATTAAAAATTCTGATTTTTAAATTTATTGCACTGAATTTATTCATAGAATTACCACTTTTAAATGTTGTTTTCCATTCAGAAATAGCATTACTGCCAATTGACTTAAGCACTTCTTCTGAAGTTGTTGACAATTTCAGCCAAATTTTATATTTTATCCATATATGTCTTACACTGGTTAAATTGATTCGTATGTATTTTTGATATATAAACTTGATTGGTAATTTACATATTTGATTTGCTATTTTTAAATTTGATTATTATTTTAATTTGATTTAAAAATATATGTTTGCAAATGAGATATTTCTATTAAGTTTTCAGTTAGGTATTGCTGATACACATGAAAGTTCTCATTTTTTAAAGTTAACTTTTTTTCCTAGGTGCCTTATTAAACTTATACAGTATCGTTGGTAAAGGTACAGACTGAGCAACTAGACTACTTGTATTCAAATTTCAGATCTGTCACTTTCTAGCTATATGACTTTAGATAAACCGTGCCTCAGTTTATTCACCTCTAAAATAGGAACAACAAAAGATAACTGCCTCATAGTATTATTCTTATAACCAAACAGCAATTTATGTAAATTATCTGGAATATAAATGTTACTTATTATTTTGAGTTAAACATTATATCTTTGAATTTTTAGGGTAAGAGCATAAATGAATAAAAGCAGAATCATCTCTCTTTCAAATAATAACTATTGTTTATTTCTTATTGCATTGGTTTCTTATATATCAAAAACCTTTGTTTGTTTCACTTGATTATTTGCATATAAAATAATCAATAAAATACCCAATTAGGGTAACATATGAATCTATATTGACAGCATCTCTAGACATTTGCTGCCCGAATTGCCTGGAGAAATATAATCACTGTATTCAAAGGGTGCCCAAACTGAGCTATAATAATGGATTCCTTCAGAAATGTCCTGCCAGGTGAAGTGATCCTTTTTTCTAGAATATTGAGGACGCTCTTTGGTCTATTGTGGGAACAGACACCAGTCGGACCATGTCCCTTAGCTTCACTTTTCATTCTTTGGGTATGCAAAAGGGACATGCTGCACACGTTTTAATTGATTATTATAACCAAACACAAATTTCCAGCAAGCCACAGGCATTCTGCCTTCCATAGTTTATTGTCTTAAAATACACCTTGGTTTTGCTTTTGGCGTCTTGGAAATCTCACTGCATCTTATGATCAATAGCATCTTGGATTAAAAAACTATACTAAATATCTTGAACTTTTTCTCCTTTGTTTTATTTTCATACAAACTCCAATAATGCAACTTTATTATACTTGCTTTTTCCTGATGAGGATCACATGTGACAAAGTGGGTTTTATGTCCAAGACGACAAACCTGATATTAAGATTCTTTTCAGTTTAATTCTAGGACACTTATCCCTTTGTCCCCCAGAGTTAAATAAGAGAAGATTATCTGGTCATCCCAGAGGTCACAGAACGCTGTTATAATCCCTCTATTTTGGTATAATTGTTCTCATTCTCTGCTGCAGGATAGCCTGATAATTCCAGGGCAAATATATGACAAGCTATGGTTAACTCTACCGAAAGAATTTTCTCCTATGACAAGGAGGTTTATGTCTTGTAATTTGCCACTCACACAAATTTAGATTTTCACCATCTCATAGTGAAAATTTCATTTGTCTTTTAGAATGTCTACCTGAAAACCTAATTTTTAGATGGAGATATGATGCTGCTTTATCATGTAAATTACAAGCACACTAAATTAAAGTAAATCAACTTCTGGATATTCAAATATATGAGTGACTTTCCATGTAGGGAGACTCTATGGAGGTAGAGCCATGAGACAGGATATGTCCTTTCCCCTTTTGTCAATGATTTTGTCAGGGCTATAGACTTTTGTGAGATTTTTTTTTCCTATGTTGCATTGTGTTATAATAAATGGACTGCAATTAATTGTTACGTACTATGAGTGGCTAATGGGGCTGTATTTTCTTCCTACAAGGTGCAAGGGGCCTCAGACTCCATGAATTTGTGCATTGGCTGGAGAGATGAGAATAATGCAATCATACCATAATTGTAGTTGTAATTGATCTATATTCACTGGAAACTTATAGTCTTAGGTCAGGTTGACTTTTTACAACTTTCAATATATGGAGAAAGATCCTATGAGATGTCAAAAAAGAATGATTAATCTGAAGAAGTTGATCATTGCATACCCTAGTGGTGGACTAGAAGAATCATAGGTCATGTCCCCAGTAGGGTCTTTTCTTTTGTAGGTCCTATCAGACGTCTTGGTTAAGCAGCTTGTTATTCCAAGTTTACTCCAATCTTGGGTCATGCTTTGGGCCCCAAAGACAAGATTATTGTAATTATATCAGCTGTGGAGATATCACTGTTTGGTACAGCTATTTTTGACCAATCAAATATTACTCATCACCTTGGCTCTCTCCTGCATAATGATCTATTTAATACATGTGCATGGTTGGTGGTTGTGAGGTGACTAAGTCTCCATCAATTACAACACAAGGCCTAGATTTCCTC
This sequence comes from Equus caballus, assembly GCF_041296265.1. Lineage (NCBI taxonomy): Eukaryota > Metazoa > Chordata > Mammalia > Perissodactyla > Equidae > Equus > Equus caballus. Next base: position 48,448,506 of record NC_091704.1, read on the forward strand.
TGTATTGTTAGGACACGTCCAGACCAAACTTAGACTCTGCCATAGCATAGGCATTATATCATGATATACCTGGTCCAGTGAACCTTGGTTCCGATTTTAACAAAAATGATGCTTTTTGTACGTTATTTCTAAGAGAGTAAAAGATCAAGTCCAGGTAGAATAGACTAGAGAGATTTTACATGGTTTGAGCAGGGCTGTTCAAGGAGAAATTGCTTATGATTGCCACACCAATAGTATCAGGACACCAAAGGACTTAACAGAAAGTAGATAGAATCTCTCTGTGTACTTGGCTGTTCTGCAACATGCCCCAATCAACTGGTGATTACAACCGAAACATGAATCAACTGAACCCTTTTCTTGTCATGTTTCCAAAAATGTTTTATCCAGACTTATTAGTTCATCTGCTAGTGTTCTAGGAATCAAAACTATTTAGACTGTGCTTTTTGATGTAAGCTAGAGAAATAAGATATTAAGCAGTTATAAGAGGTGCTTTCTGGTTGTTATCTAATGTGAATGCTAAAGCTATAATAAAAGTAACTTTTTAATTGCTAAAAACATGGTAGAACCGAGTGTAAATTATTATTCATTAAATTGTACCTATAAGATTTTGTCCACTAGCTCTTGCCAGTTGCAGTTCCCAAAGTTCATGCACATAAAAGATAATACCTCCAGGAAATCTTCTTTGAAATCCATTGTCCATGGATCGCAAAATACAACATCTATTGTATACTATGTTAGACTATTTCATCCTTCCATATTTGTTTTCCCAAAGTACCTGATCATTCCTTAGGAAGAATTATACAATTCGGCTCTTTTTAATTGTCAGAAATTGGGCTAGGTCCTTTATTGTATGGAACCACATGCACAAGATTTGAAGCATTCATTTTCAGGATTACTTGTCCAATAATATATAAGTTTTCCAGAAGCCACTCAGCACTTTTCTTTGGTTTCAAAAGAGTGATTAGAGAAGAAATGCATGTGAAATTTTAGCCTATATTCCTATTCTAATGCATATTATCTATATTTTGGCCCCTTTATTAACCCTTCCTTTCTTAAAAATATCTTTGGCTCCCAGATGATTAGTCTGAAGTTACCCCCATATCCTCCATGTGGCCAAGAGAATTCTTGGCCTGACTAAAGATTGTTTTATACAATGGTAATTATTTCATTGTATTATTTCAACTTTATCTAGTGAAGTACCTGTCCAAGTTTAAAAATATTTCTTGAATTAAACTAATCACAGGATTGCTAATAAAGGGCTTCGCATAATTTAGCAAGAGGAATTACACAGATAGGTATCCTTTTAAAACCACGTGTCTCATTTTTATATTTTCCAATCTATTTTTCTTTGTGAGTCATATATTGTTTGTCTCAACTTTGAATCTGGGGACTTAGCAAAATGAATATTTTATCTCTTTCTGATTAACATTTCACTCAGGTTTTTCATAACAGACATGCCCCCAAATGCTTCAGAGTTCAAGAAATCTATTAGCTAGACATGGCTTTTACTTCTTCTAGATATCTACAACTTGTTCCTGACTCCAAACATGGACTGATTCTGGAGGAGATACTGAACATGAGGAAGGAATTTTGGCTACCCCAATAAAGTGTCTGCTTTTGCAAAAGACTTGAACAATTTTTGAAATGAATCATTCCAATGTCCATTGTACCAAGCCATTGGGTTTAGCCAAAGATATTAGATTTTCCAATTTGTACTCTAATATGGGTCCATTCGGTGGCAACCTCTTATGTTAAGTGATCCCTGGATCAGATGTTACCAATCATAGCAAGTCTATGAACAAATTATTGGGTTAAAAGCCTACCCAGGAATTCTGGAAACTACAGTTTGCCAAACAGGCTGCACTCTTAGCACCATATCTGACAGATAGACGGATAATCTCCACTCATTTTCCATTTTGGAAAAAGTTTGTCAATATCACATTGAGATTCCAGAGAAATTGGGTATTTGTCCTTCCTGAGGATGTTGTCAACATCAGGGAAGATAACTAAGCAATTCCCCTGGGATCTCACTGTAATAGTGGCAGACTTCTGGAAGTATACAGGCGTCATAGCGATACCTTATATTTCCTGTGGACAGTCTATGTATATAGATATATAGAAAAGTTTTTCTTTAAATATTATTTACTATTCATAATCATATTTAAATTAATCTTTTGCCTCAAGCAATGCGATATTCTCAAACATAGTTTAATGAACACTTCTATAAATGATCTCAATCACTTATGTAATGAGCCGGTTACACTATAGATATGAGAGCCTTTGTTAGCTGCTTATTCATATTTGATGACTTAGTAAAGGTCACAAATTGATCCAAAACACAGTTGGGCAGCTTGGTGAAAGTACAAGACACTACTGTGTGGGAGTTCACAGGTCAAAGAGAAGTAGCCAGATGAGATGCCCTGAGGCATGGAGTGCCTTCTGTTGTCCTTGCTGACACTGGAATCTAACTCAGTCAAGAAATAATTTACCAGATGTAGGACCTCAGGATAGAACACAGATCTAATTATCACCACAATCAAAGATAATGCTAATGTCACTCAAGTGGGAACAAGTCCAGCACTCATTTCTACTAAAAGGTGAATTGTGTTTGCTGACCCATTTTGGAAAAAAAAAAATTCTTAGGTTTTTCCAACAGTATTTTTAGTTTTCAATAGCATTTTTCAAATACTTCAGACTCCATTCCAGTTCTGTGGAAGTACCAACTAGTATAATCTAAGAGTACATAAATAATGCTGCTAATGTGGTGGAGTGATAGGATAGAGACCTCTGAGACAACCACAAAAATATCAAGGATAACTATGTTTGATATTAAGGAATATTAGGTAGGCCATGGTTTGATTTATTTGGCCTTTCATGTAGCAGATGACAGTGTTTAAACTGGTCTTTTCTTTGGCTCCTTGAATCTGATTCTGGTGGGTAAACTGAGGCAAATCAACTACTATTATTTTACAATTGAATAGATATCAGTAACCATTATGTCATTGCTTTAGGAATATAATTACATTCTTTCATAGTAATACTTGTAATCTTGTTCCTTTGGTTGGTTGTAAAGGAATTTATAGTAGTCATCATTCCAACAATATAAATATATATAATACATGTTATACACTATATATAAATATAAACAACACATATATTACATATTTATACATAAATTACTTTACCCAGTGAAAGATAATATAGAATGGAAAGCATTATCATTTCCACTTTTGTATAAGAAGAAACAGACTCACCCTAACCCAAAACCAAATATATCCTCAACTCAAAGTCGTTTTAAGCCACATCCTGAAGGTGTCCTGCAGCCTCTCTATCACCAACCTAAGGGGATGAGTGATAAACTGAGAGATCAAAGTGGAAAAAGATTAGAGTGTTAATCTATTGTAGATAAAATAATTTCTTACATTTCAAAGTTTTGCAAAATCAGATGGACATGTGAACACATTGTAAGTATCCATCCTAGACCTTGGAAAGGAGCTATAAAAATCAGAAATGCTGAAGCTTATAGTTTATTAGTTTCATGGTAAATCTACCTTTTCTTAACACTGTGTAAGTAAGGATAGCATTTTGGAATGCTAATTCAGAGAGAATTTGAGGAGAGATAATCCAGAAATGAGAAAATCACAGAGGTGTAATCCCACAGCCTTTGTATAATCTCCTCTCGAAACCATGGCTGATTCGAGAACTGTGCATGACCGAACAAGTCTTCAAAGAAACGAGGGGGGAAAGGACCCCTGCAGAGCTGAAAGAGCTGACCAGAAATCTCAGCTCCTGCTCACTGATCACTGATCTCAGCGGATCGTGGAGTTCAAGTCCCATCAAGTTAGACAAATGTGGCAAACCCTTAGTGTAAGTATTTACCATATGCTGGGCCATAACACAGTCTCAATGAGTCCAAAAGGATTGAAGTCATATAGAATACATGTTCTGTTTACAGTGAAATTAAAATAGAAATAAATCAGTTATGTCAAAAAGTCATATATTTGGAAATTAAGAAAACATTTCTAAATTAATCATGGGTGTAAGAAGAAACTGAAGCGATAAAACAAAATATTTTTAACTACATGAAAATGAACACCCAATATATCCAAATTTGTGGAATGTACCTAAAACAGATCTTACAGAGTATATCTTTAAATACTTACATTAGAAAAGAGAAAGGGTTTAAAAATCAATGTGTTGAGATTAACCTAAAGAAGTTAGAAATGAAGAGCAATTAATTCCAACAATAATAAAAGGAAGACTATATATTTTTAAAAAAGAGAAGAAATGCTAAATTGAAAAATAAAAACAATAAACAAGTAAAAATGGGTCTTTAAAATGGTTAAGAAAAACAACCAATATTTAGTTACATTAACCAATGAAGTAGATAACAAATAATCAAAATCAAGGATTATGGAGGGGATATGATTATGGAGTTCTCAGATATTGGTATCATAATAAAGGAATATTAGGTACAGCTAATGACAATAAATTCAACAACTTAGATAAAATAGACTAAGTCCTTGAAAGGTGGAACTTAACAAGCTTAGATGGAATAATTAGAATATCTGAATACTCACATAGTTACTAAAGAAATTGAATGTACTATCAAAAACATTTCCACAAAAATATCTCAGGCAAAACTTATTTCATTACTTGATTCTGTCAAACATTTAAAAAAGAAATAACACCAATCTAACCTAAACTCTTTCAGAAAATATAAAAGGAAAATACATTTTTCAAATTGTTTATGAGGTTAGCTATCTTTGATACTAAAACCTGGCAAGAATATTACAAGAAAAGAATAGATTAATTTTGAAAGTACAGACTAATATTTCTCATTAAACTTGATGAAAGAACTCTCAAAAAATATTAGCAATTTGAATCCAGAAATATATATATATATTTTCATATATTTATATATGTGTATGTAAATAGAATGACCAAGGAGGTTTATCTCAGAAAGCAAGATTTATTTTGAACATTCAAAAATCAATCAATGTAATTGAACATGTTAAAAGGAAAAAATTACATGATAATCTCAACAGATGTAGCAAAGTGTGTTTGACAAAAGTTAACACTAGTTCATGACAAAAACTCTCAGCACACTAGTAATTAAAGGATCTTAGTTGATTTGACAAAGGCCATCTATGAAAAATCTACAGCTAACATTATATTTAATGGGAAAATATTAAACATTATTCTTAAGATCCAGAAGCAGGCAGAGAGGACCACTGTCACAGCTTTTACTCAACCTTGTACTAGAGACCCTAGCCAATGACTAAGGCAAGAAAAAGAAATTAAACTCATTAAGGTTAAGAAAGAGCAAGAAAAACTGTCTTTATTCACAAAATACATGATTATATACATTAAACAATACTAAAGAATCTAAAAAAACGCTACTAAAAGAAATAAGTGAATTTTGGGCCAAAACAATCTAAAAAACTAATAATGTTGGGGAACTTACACTAATCTGATTTCAAACCTTACTATAAAGGTATAGCAAACAAAAGAATGAGGAGATCACATACAGATAGACAAATAGATCAATAGAACAAATTTTGCAGAGAAATAAAGTAATGGATAAAAGATAAGTTTCATAGCATATGATGCTGGAACAATTGGAAATCCATTACAAACAAAGGAAGCGTGAACTCTTCCTCATACCACAGAGGAAAATTAGTTTGAGATAAATCATAGACCTAAATGTAAGAGTTAAAACTGTAAAAAAATAAAAAAGAAGAAAACAAAGGAATAAACACTTGAGACTTTGGGGTAGGCAAAGAAAAAATAAAACAATATAAATTATACATTATTTAAAAATTTATACTTTAAAAAGATGGGCCACATTAGCCATATGAAAAGATAAGTCATTGACTGGGAGAAAATATCACAAAACATATCTGACCAAGGATTTCCATCCAAAATCTATGAAGAATTCATACAACCCAGATATAAGAATGCAAAAAAATTCCCCAAGTAAAGAAGAAATAAATAAAACATAGGCAAAATATTTTAATAGATAACTTATAAGAGGAGAGATCCAAATGGACCACATGCACCTGAAATGATGCTTAATATCATTAAGCTGACTGAAGAATCAAGTGAAACAGTCATTTTGGAAAATAGTTCGGCAGTTTTTTTATAAAGCTACGCACACTTACCATTTGACTCAGCAATTCTCCTATATATTCGCCTTAGAGAAAGGAAAACACCACTGCACAAAGGCTTCTGTGTGAATATCATGATGGCTGTATCTATAATAGCCAAAATTGGGAGAAAACGAAACAAATGTCCATCAATACACGAATGAGTAAAAAATTGTGGTATATCATTCAACAATAAAAAGAAATCAACTAATGTTACATACAAAATAAGAACTAATTTCAAGTCATTATGTTGAGGAAAAGAATCAGGCACAGAAAAATACACTGTCTATGATTCCATGTACTATATGAACTTCCGTGACAGACAAAACTAGTTAAGGTGGTAGCAATCAGAATAGTGGTTAACTGTGTTGGGGTGTGGCCAACTGACAGTAAAAGGAGTATGAGAGAACTTTCTGAAGTATAGGAAATGGGGTATTTCTTAATAGATTTACAGATTTGTCAAAACTTATCAAAGCTTATATACATGTTAAGAATGTGCATTTTACTTTACGTTAATTTATATATAAACATTTAAATGAAGTTCACTTTCTCCCTGTTACCAGAAAAGGAGAGAAAGATGTGTAAGGAGAAATATGGATGATCATAAATAGATAAAGTTTCAAGTCTACGTGTGTGCTATGAAGAAGACAGACTATTCACAGACTGTAAAATTACTGTAAAGGTATGCAGCATTAATTGTACTTTCTAATGAAAACATTTCACAGACACGAAACCAGTGTTTATTCTGGTAAAAAAAGAATACTTGTATCCATAGTTTTCTGCCCAAACTAAGAACATCTGTTGAGGTTCTTTAGTTTTTCTGTGTTTTGAAATTTCCTCATATTTGCAATGTGAAAGTAAATCTTTTAGAATGTTAATGTACTAATGTTGTAGGAATTTGATCTCATTTGGGGAATATTGGTTAGCTGTTCAGCACATTTTTTAAAGATTTGCCTAAGTTTTTTAATGAAGAGCATTCGGAAAAACATTAGATTTTGTCCAGTAGCTTCACCGTCAAAAGAAAAGTAATCAATTTGTCATGAAATTTAACCACCTTTCATTCAAAATGGAATCACTCCACACCATCCAATCTATGAGTTTCTGTAAGGTCTCACTGTAGTCTCTTGAAAGGTATCCCACAGTAGCACTATATAGATATATGAAAAGATACATTTGCTTGATAGGATGACTGTTTGAACCTGGGGTAGAAATAGTCAGTAAATATTAGAAGTGTTTTTATTTTTTTCTGGAGTTTTCCGGTGTTCCATGGGTGGAACAGTGTCCTTGGTGGCTGAAAATGCTTTGAGAAATTAAGACCAAAGAATAGCTTTTGAGATCGAATCCTATCACACATCTTATCCATCGCTTCCTCTCACAAAGCTGAACACAAGACCAGAAGTATTTTTTCCTGTTCACCAGGTGGAAATTACAAGCTATGACAGCCTTCACTCTAGCAGGTTTTCTCAACTGCAAAAGTGAGCTTTCAGTCAATAACTGGGAAATCACTGAAGTGTGTGCCAGGACCATCAGAGGCAACAAATTGTTAGGCCCAAGGAGCAATGGATATTGAAAATAAGTTCTATGAGTTTGTTCAGGGATTTAAATGAGGGTGTCACATCAATGAAGAAAAGAATTGGTAGTTAAGAGAATAATTTATTGATCTTGGAAATGAAAAATATAATTACTGAAATTAAAAACAATCAATAGGTAGGTTCAGTAGTAGAATGGTTATAGCTAGGGAAAAATTAATGATGTGGAAAATTAGAGGGAAGAATTTTTCCAGCACACAGCACACCGGATAAAATGGAAAGTAAACAGGAAAAGGTGAAGAATAGATATAGAGGTGCTAACCTCTCTATGTCAGAGTTTCAGAGTAGAGAACAAAGATAAAAATAGTGATGCAGTTACTGAAGACAGGAAAGCCGAGAGTTTCTACAATGAAAGGAAGATAGACCCTCAGATTATAAGACTTCATTGAACAACAATCAGGTTAAAAAAATAATAACTGCACATATCAAAACATTAAGACAATTTTTTTCAAGACAGGGAGAAAATCCTAAAAGCTGGCAATATATTAACTACAGAGCAATTAAGGATCGAAATGACTTCAGAATTAGTTTCATCAATATGGATTAAGAAAACAATGAGCACATTCTAAAAAATATTTAAAATTTTTTGATTTCATAAATTCCACCTCCAGACAAATTGTTTTGTTCTCCACAAGTTGAACGATTAATGGCATGCTCAGTAAAATATTTAACAAATTTATCTCTCCCACTCTCTCTGAAAGACTCTGGAAAATGTGCTCCACTGAGGATGAATAGATGAATCCAGAAGAAAGAAAATAGATACAAAAAGCAATGTTAAGCAAATAAATTGATGTACTCATTTTTGTACAAATAAATATTTAAAAGAATACATGTTTTTATACTAATCTAGAAGCAAAATGAAAGTATGAGTAGGGAGGGCTATAGAAGCAAGTAAAATTGTGATGAGGTGCTTGCCTTGAGATATAATGTTCATAAGTTCTTAGAAGTGTGTTACCATTATTGGTTTGGCTGAGAGTAAAAGAAACTCAAAATTGCAATGGCTTAGAGCTAATGTCCTTCTCTCCTGCCACCACCTTACCTCCAGCGTTCTCAATTCACCTCATGGCTTAAGGTTTTGGTTCCAGTTACAAATATCCACGTACACTCCATCCAGCAAGAATTAGGAAAGGAAAAAGAAGGGGTGGGGCATAGGGAATTCTCCAGTGGTCTTTGAATGAAGCCAACACAAGATGCTTTGACTTCAGTCTCTCTGGCAAGACTTTAGTCAAATGGCTTGGCAACATAGACTTGCACCCTGGTCTTTGGGTGGCCAGCTGCCAATCTAAAACTCAGAAGATATATTACTATGGAAAAGAAGAATAGTTATCCCAGAACCCATAGCCCTTTCTGCCACAATGTAAATGCCAAACAAGACAAAGAAAACATAGAATGAAGAGAACTTCAATAATCCAATGGGGGACTGAAAAGCAGGGACAAGGACCAAAGAGAAAGTACAATAAATAAGAAACACAGATGGACTATGAAAATTGTCCCCACGGACATGTCTAAGTTTTTAATATTATTTGGTTTCCCTGAGCATTCAGCATTGTTTATTTTCCCCAATTTCTATCTTCCCATGAATCCTGGGGCTGTATTTTCAGTCCTCCCCACTAAACTGTGATTAACTTGAGATCAGTATTAGTATTTTATTCTTCTTGCCATCACTTTTTTTTAACATAGTAGGCACTCAATAAACATTCTTGGAAGGGTTGTTAGACTAGGTAAGTGTCTGAGACATTGGGCTTCAGAAGGCCAGCGCTCACTGATGCCTTAGAAATCGACAGAAAGGGGACCATGTCATTTAAACCCTTTTAACATCAATAGTGCCTATTTCCCAAAGGACAAATTAAAAAGATTTTGTAATCCAGTGAGTAAACAAGTTCTTTGATTTGGCTTATACAGTAGATGCTCTCTAGTAGATAGGAACAAATGCTGTTGCATTAACTTTGTCTTCAGGAAAATAGCTGTCATTGATTTTTTTCTAATATACCCAGACCCTGAGAGCTTATGACTTTTCTCTTTATATAGTGCCAATATGATTTACTCTTTCTTGTACAGAAAGTTATAATTTTAGAGGGCAAACAATGAATAGATTTTTGAATAAATACAATTTCTAGTGAATGAAATGAAAATAATGCGTGATAGAATGGCTCCCTACATTTTTACAGTAAGTCCCTATAATGTATGTGTGTATTTGAGTGAATGTGTGTGTGTGTGTGTATGTGCATGTTCACATATTTGTATATAACCTCCGCTCTGGTGAAAGGCATATCTCCCAGATTTTTGTGAAGAAATAAAAGTTCACTCACTCTTATTTCTGGCAGGGTTGTAATGCGATATTTCTAATAAACGTAAGGCATGAGCTTCGGCGTATCTTTTCCAAATAGGAAAGATACTGAGGAGAGGCTTCAAGGAAGCCTTAGCTATCCGGCACAGATGGAAACCCTGAAGGGACAAAGGACAGGACAGCCTCGGCAGATTTGTGTTAACAGGAAGTTCAATTCCTTACAGTATACGGGAACTAGAAGGAAGAGGAAAGACACAGTTTACGGTGGGGGTTCTGAGTTTGTCCTGCTTGTGGCAGTGATTTCAAGAGTGAATCTATCTGTCAAACTCAATGAGTGCTACAATTTAAATGGGTGGAGTTTAGCGTTCTTTAATTATTTGTCAATAAAGTTTAAAAAAGTAAAAGAAAGCTTTTACTACCCTGCCAAAAAGCCTTGCTTGGATTATATAATCAAATCGTGAAAAAACTAAAGACTCATCACTCCTGATTATCCCTAAGGTGGTAAAAAGATGGTCACAATGTGCTAGGGGACACAATGTGCTACTGCAGCTGGTGGGGGCAGCAGGAGGGAGCCACCACTCACTGATGTGGTCACATAGGGATTTCAATCTAGCATTATCCAGGCCACTTTTCTTATTTTCTATAAGAGGAACACAAAATACTCTACTTAAACACATACTTATCATCTTAATGGAGCTTATTTCTCCTTAAAAAAATAAAAATTATAAAATGTAAGGATTTGTTCTGTCATTTCTATTTTTCCTTTTCTCCGCCTCATCCTTTCCCATCATGCTTTCTGCACATCCTATCCTTCCCTTCCATTCCATACAAATTTGCTTTTTAATATACATACACGGATTTAGAAATAATTATGATTACCGTTATTCATATGATGTGATTATAATGTACTTACATTTCCTGGCTATGCCTGCTGTGAAGGCCTAGGATTAATGTTATACTGGACACTCAGATCTTAATTTCTACTTACCATCCTCCACTACAATCAACTGTTATTCCCTGTAGAAGTGTCTAATTCCAGGACTGGAGTAGAGATGAATCTGGACCACCTTGTTGTGCCGGAAAGTAAGGAAGCAAGTTTTCAAAGAACGACTGAAACCAGTCGAAGCATAGAAGAGCCCCTTTGAAGTGGGGCCCTCCCACTCCGTGGCTAAATCTGGAAAAATTTAAGCATCAAAATAAATAATGATAGTAATGGATTAAACCCCATTGAATAAAATAGGAATCAATGATTTCATACTGAAAGAAATCAATATTAGTTGGCTAGGATTACCATAATGAAGTATCACAGGCTGAGTGGCTTAAAGAACAGAGAAATTTATTTTCTCATAATTCTGGAGGTTAGAAGTTCAAGATCAAGGTGTGGTTTCTTCTGAGGCCTCTCTCCTTCATTTGTAGATGGAAGTCTTCTCCCTGTGTCTTCACATGGTCTTCCTTCTGTGCAATGTCTGTGTACTAATCTCTTATTATAAAGACACCAGTAATATCAGGTTAGGACCTACCTATATGACTTCATTTTAAATTAATTACCTATTTAACTATCCTATCTACAAATACAGTCAGATTCTGATAAATTGAGGCTTAGGACCTCAACATATGAATTTTTGGATAACACAACTTGGTCCCTAACAAATAAAAAAGAAGGCTCTTTAGCAGAATGCCAATTGAAAGAAAAAGCATAAACAATGACAGAAATAGAAAATATTTATTTGGCAAGTATCAGAGTGATTATTGACTTAGATGGTAGTTGTCAATGGATGCTAAGGTTGGTGGGTGGAGGTGTAGTGAGGAACTGAGGAACAGGATACAGGCTTAATCTTGGAATATTTCCCACCATAATAGTATTCAATTCCAAAAGGAGAAATGGTGACATTTTAGTGAAAAGGCCTGGAGAACACAAACATGTCCAGGTGGTCAAGGTGAACAATACCTCTGATGGGATAGGGCAATGGTGGCCCACAGATGTGATGCACTGAGAAGAACAGAGCATCATTTGGGTGCTATTTTTGCAAATAAAGCATGGTTTCATCAGGACTCTGGTCATGAGAAACATTGGACGGATCCAGTTTGAGAGCCTTGATATAGAACGTTGATATAGAATAAAGTAACTGGAGATCTGAAAATAGGAAAAAATTGAGGGACGACTCCATTTTGGAAGCAGATGAGAGACAGACCGCTAACTGTGACTTGTGCTCCTGGATAGGATCCTGAACCAGAAAAGAAAATCCCTTACTGGGACCAGTGGCAAAATATGAATGGGGAATGTGGATGGGAGAGTAGTGTTTATATGGGTATTATTAGGAGAGTGTCTTTGGGGAAAAACACAAGTATTAACAACTTGCTCTTGAATGATTCAGAAAAAGGACAAATTGATGATATTATATGTGTGTGTATTTCATGTGTGTGTATTTGTATATGAAATGTGAAGTGTTAAAAGTTGGAATGTATCAGTGAACAAAGATGTGAGAAGATCTTTGTATTGTATTTACAAATTTTTGTTTATTTTTACAGCTTTAACAACCAAACTTCTAGTCAGAGTACTTTTCTCACTGATTTTTGCCACAAATTCATCCATTAATCAAAGGGAATTTTGTTTCAATATATTTTTCTTAGCTTACTCAGAGAAATTTAGTAACTTCAAGATTCTGTCCAGTTTCCTCTTAATTAGGCTAATTGGACCCAAATTAAAATACTTCATAAATTATTCTTTAAAATTTAGTAACAATTATATCATGATCCAAGCTGATGCGCTGTTGTCAGTAGATTTTGGCTGAGAACTGAAGTGAATAACGTAATATTAAACAAGTGTAGCAAATTCATTGGAAAAAGTACCAGAATTCCTGATGGTTGTCTTCAATGGAATCATATCTGTTCTTGGAAATGGATAAGAGTCTTTTAGTTCCAGCGACTAATTAATAGTTAATCCATATCTACCAACGATTCACTCTGACAAATTAAGACAAATAATATTTTGGCCACCTCAATTATAAAATGTTTTTCAAAAGCAGATTAAATAATGATCCTTGTTCCTTGGGAGAAATTCCTCTGTAGTGTTATCATCATACTGACCAGCATTGCAAAGCCATAGTGTATCTTCCTCTTTGTGTGAATTCAGAAGGATCATCTTTGACAGATTAAAAGAAGAAATGTAAATTCTATCTAATGTTCAAATCAAAGTTTTAAGCTAGGCTGGTATTCTAAAGAATTAGGTTAATGCCTGTTTATGAAAGGAAAGTGATGATTATTCAATGCGTACTTTCAATATTTGTTGACAATGTCATCGTATTAACAGAATGGGAAGACTTTTAGAAATCCAAAGAGATGCTTAGAATTCTATAAAAATGAGATAAAAAAATCACTGATAATTATTTCTTTTATTTCGTTTGCATCAAGGTTGTTTTCATCTTCCAATAATTTGCAAGATGAGGGCAATCACACTACTGATGGAGAGAAATTTTTATTTGAGATATCTGTTTACAGATGATTCCTTAAAAAGTATTAGTGTTATACTCAAAATATCACAATCTGGATAGAGAATATACACCTAAAAATAGATGTTGCATTTATTTCTCTTCAATTTGCCATTCATGATGAGGCTGAGTATCTGCTGCTGCTGTTGTTGGTTTTCATGGATTATCTCATTGAGTCACCACTAGCACAGAATGAGGTATTCATTATTATTATCCTAATTTTAAAGATGAAGAAACAGGATCAGAGAGATCACGCAATGTCCCTAAAGTCACACAGCCAGAAGTAAGGGAGCCAGGATTAACTTCACATAACTTATCAATATGTAATTTTAACCATTTTGATTGATTTTATTACTTCAAAAATTTAGGAATCTTTATTCATTAAATGGATAAACCCCTTACTGATTAATTTGATTAGTTTGATTTTAAATTCGTGTAGATATCCTTAACTAGAGAAATCTTCGTAATGTTAAAGAATAATCAATCTTTTCACTTTTGGACCTGACAATGTTATTAATATTGACTATGTCCTAAGAATCAAAGTTAAATACTATTAGCTCACTTATTTCCTATCATTAATGTTCAGTTTGGAAATGAATAGGGAAATAAAATATGCTTTTTTAACATATGCAATGTATCACAAAATATAACACATATTTTCTGTTAGAATTAATTGACTTTTCCAAACCATAATTGATTAATCCATATTTAGCTAAGCATTAATTATTTTATTTTTTAAAATGTAACTTACATACAGGAAGGAACACAGATCATGAGAGAGAACTAGAAGCCTCTCCTGCACTCTCTAAATCACTGCCTCCTTCTCTCCAAAGGTAGTCATCACCCCTGGACTTATAATAGTTTACAGTAGTTTTGCCAGTATTTGGAATATAAATAAATATCGTGGTACATTTTTATATTCTATTGAGTCTGGTTTACTTCTCTCAGAATAACGTTTATGAGATTTTTTAATTTTAAAGGTCAATCAATGAAATTCACTGCTTTAGGTGCCAGCCCCATGGCCGAGTGGTTAAGTTTGCACGCTCTGCTTCGGTGGCCTGGTGTTCGTGGGTTTGGATCCTGGGAGCGGACCTACACACTGCTCATCAAGCTGTGCTGAGGTGGCATCCCACATGGAAGGATTAGAATGACCTACAACCAGGATATACAACTATGTACTGGGGCTTTGGGGATAAAAAAGATGCGGTTCACTGCTTTAACAATATGAAGGGACAATAAACGATGATATCAATAGATTCAGGAAAAGCACTTGACGAAGTTCAAACCATAGTTCACATAAAAATTTAGCCAACTGGGAGTAGAAAGAAAGAGTTCTTAGTTAAACTGTATACAGATGTTCACAATATTCAATGACTCTTCATTTCCCAAACCAGTATCACTTACAGTGTTAAATAGTAAGCTGCTGAGCTGAGTCAGTCTCATCACTGTTATACTATGTTGCTATATTTTTAAGTGGTGAAGTTGATATATTTTAATTACCAATTTTATAAAATTTATTTAAGAGAAATTCATAGTTTCTTAATATTATTTGAAAACTGTACTAGTTTCCTAGGGGTGCCATGACAAATTACCACAAGCTGGGTGCTTAATACTAGATATTTATTATCTTACAATTCTGGAGGCTGGGAGTCTGCAGTCAAGGTGTTGGCAGGGCCATGCTCACTCCATATGCTCTCGGGAAGAAGACTTCCTTTTCTCTTCCTAGCTTTTGGTGGCTTCTGGCATTCCTGGAATCCCTTGGCTTGTACACACATCACTCCAATTTCTGGCTCTGTGGTCACATAGCCTTTGACTGTGTGTCTTTCTGTATCTTCACGTGGTCTTCTTATAAAAACATCAGTCATATCCTAATATAGTACGAACTCATATTAACTTAATTAATTATATCTGCAAAAACCCTATTTCCGAAGAAAGGTCACATTTGAAGTTCCAGGTGGACATGAATTTTTGGAGGTCACTATTAAACCCAGTAAAAAGACTTTCCACTGAAATTGAGGATTATGTTTTTCCATTGTCTTTGCTTATCTTCAAAAGTATAGACAGTATTTTTTAACTAAATGAAGGTAATAGTGAATGATTTCATGAAAGAAGATTCAACATTAATGGCATGTTCCACTCTCAAATACTCAGTTTTAAATGTTAATAGTTATAGTTAAATTTTATAATATGCCAATAATTTGTAAAGAAATAATTATTTCTATAACTTTACCATAATTATTTCTATGTTTTATTATATATTTGTGAAGTGTTTTCAAATTTCTAGGTGTCCTAAGGTCCTTAACCCTAATGTCCTCTATACAATGATGGATTAATATTACTGGATTCCTGTAGTCTATAATTACTCCTAACCTGATTGTCCTGAGCTAAAGTGATAATAATCCACTGTCATATAAAATGGTATCGATTGTTATTTTTCATTAAGATTTTGCAGGCTTCTTTGAATATGATAACATACAATATTTGAATCTAAAATTTGTCATTAATTTTAAAATAATAAGGTTAATTGTCTTACTATGACATTATTTTAGCAGCTTATTTCATTTTGCCCAAGACAATTCTTAGACAGATGTGCTCTTTTTTTTTCTTTTTTTGAGGAAGATTGGCCCTGAGCTAACATTCGTGCCCATCATCCTCTACTTTATATGTGGGACACTTGCCACAGCATGGCTTGATGAGTGGTGCATATATCCGCACCCAGGACCTGGGCTGGCAAACCCTGGGCTGCTGAAGTGGAACATACAGACTTAATTGCTGCTGCACTGGGCTTGCCCCTAGACATGCACATTTTGAAATACATTCTATGTATATTTTTGATTTTTAAAAATAATTAAATACTCTCTATTATATAGAGATAATATTGTCATAATATTTTTGTTATTAAATTATTTATCAAGGCAGAATGCATTTAGGAAAGAAGGGAAAATAAAAGTGTGCCCTTTCAAACAAAATGATGTCTTTAGCTAAGCTAGAGTAGAATTAATTATGTAGTTCACAGCATGCATTCTACCCAATAGATGCCATTAAAGTTCAGAAGTAATCAGTGGAAAGATAGACAAAACTTTTAGATGTTTATTTTCCTGTTTTATTGATTTTTTAAAAATTCTAGTGTATAAAACAACAGCAAATTGTTTATTTTTCCTTAAATATCAAGTGAATGGAGATTATTTACTCAAATTGGTAAATAATGAAATAAATAAAAGCTGATGAGTGAGTGCTTTATTTTGAAGGTAACCATTCTGACAAAATGAAAACACAGTCATTGACCCCACACTAATTATGAAAATTTTTACAACATAACACATAATAATAATTGGAGGCATTTTGTCATTCATTACTAAAAGACACATATTCGATTTATCAATATATCACTGAATTATGCAAGCATTCTCACCCTCCTCTCATTGAAAATTGTTTTTCTATTTTACTTTCTTGTTTATTGAATTGACTTCTAAGGAATATTTAGTAACTCTGAATGACATGCTACATATTTTATTTCTTTATTGGACAACGTTATCAACACATAATTACTTGGGAATATATTCTAAAGAATAGCTTTAGGATAGTCATTTAATTTTTTATTCTTAATACTCGAGGCAAATTTATGTTTCTTAGTGCAACCTGCTCTTAAATTTCTTATGCCCTTAAAACTAAGAAGATTTTGGTTAAATATAACACCAAGCTGCTCCTTGATGTAGCTTCTAAGCTTCAAAATTACTCTGCTATGTGCCTCTGCTAAAAAAGCTCTCCAGAAAGCTTCAGAAACATATGATAACCCAGAGCTAACAAAATCTTAAGGTTATGACCAGGCTCTACCGTTTTTAAACTGAAAAGTTACAAATGAAACTCTTATTATAACATCTGGAAAGAAAGTATTCATATTCCAAAGAGACATTTCTTAAGACAATACTGCGTACAAACTGCAGACTTTAGTTTCAATTGTCCAATGAAGGAATACGTAGATGAAATTTCCAAATATAATTTTAAGCCTGTGTCAAATCAAGCAGGAAAACCAATCTTAAAATTTGGTTAAATTAAACTGTTGTGTTTCGAAAGGAACTCTTTCATACAGAAAGAAAACTATTCCATGAACAACATAAAAACTCAATATGTGATAATTTGCTTTCCAGGAAGATGGAATAGACATTCTTTTCCCTCTCCTTCTGCTAAGTACAAGTAAAAATCCTGCACATTATACGTAAATTAAGCATAAGAAGACTTTGGAAAATATTCCTTGGCAAATATTCTCCTAAATAATTGTTTCGGAAGGCAATGATTTTCTTCAATCTGTAGAGTTTATTGATTGATGCTTTTAAAAGGATTAAGTCCTTCCAAATCTTAAGATGATTTACCTATAAAATGATTAGGAAACTGATGGCAATCTTAAAATTAGATAATATTCAAACTGCCCCACACATTCTAATTTTAGTTAAGTTTTAGTTATAGGTAAAATGAGGGTTTGTAGTCAGGCATGAGCAATTTTCTCATCATTGATTTGTTGAGAGAATAGTAAATTCAGGCAAAGAGTCACCGTACATTCATTCCTCAAATATTTATAGTGTCCTCTTTGCTTTTAACATGCCACTTCTTATGCCGAGTTCTGGCACAATGGGAAGAAGAGAGCAAGATCAAATGCAAAGACAAGACCCCAAGCTGCACAGAGGGTAATAAGGGATTGAGTCCGAGTGGAATAAGGTATAGCCTGGCAGGCTGGAGTGAAACATTGGGACAGGTAAGACTGGGCCTAGATTCCCACAAGCTGAGTTCCTGGACTCACGGATGGGTTCTTCCTAAGAGACCAGTTCTCTCACAGGGAAATAGAATAGTTCCCCTGTCCTGTGAATTAGGGGTGGAGGATTGGGTACTTCAGCAGACAGCCGCAACCAAAACTCCCATGAGTTTTAAAATCATATATAAAAGCTTTAAGCTTTGGAAGTGTAATGGTTGGTGTAAAACTGAGTGCAAATCTGACCTGTGTAAGAAATTTCTGCTTTTATACCTCTATCCGCCATTCACACTATCATCCTGTTTTCAAGAGACCTTATGAAACTGAGATTTGATGTTCTGAGGAAGAGAGTGCCACAAACTGCCATTTCCAGACTTAATCATAGAGAGAATAATTTCCTTCCAAGATCTTGAAAAACATTTTTATTCTTGCTCCTAGAATAATCAGTTTCTCAAGGAAGTTTGAAGAATACACTGCTTTGAAAGACGATTATAGAACGCACTGCATATTTTAAATATTCAGGATGATAGTATAGCTAATAATAACCTTCAAGTTTTTATCATTAATTTTAAATTGTCTAGGAGAAAAGAAATGCATACTCAGCAGTGGTAGGACATCACTATTTTATTTACACATATTTCAAGGTAATATGGAAAAGTCCACTCAAGCTCTCTTAACGGCCAGTTAAGAGAAATGGCATATTGGATAGGATCATATGGAAAGAGAATACAAATTAAAAGGGGTGAAATCCTCCATATTAATCATAAACAGTATGGCATATTAAATATGATTTCTACATCTAATTCTTAGAAATAGGAAACCAGTCTTGGACAAAATGATAAGATAAAACCATCAGAGACCCTTCTATTCAGACAACTTAGTAAAGGTAATTTCATTCTAGTAGATTTTAAGTTTACCCACACAGTATTTAGCTGGTCTTAATTATGCAGCAATGTAAAGTATTTCTTTTTTTGACATAATGCAAATGATTTTTTAATTTGTAAAAAATATAGATAAAATTGGTAAATATAATAATTGGTTTAATAGGAGATCATATGATTTTTCTATTCCCAAAGTAACATTTTCTCTATCTTTTATTATTTATTACTATTAAAAATAGAGACAGATACAACAAATGTCTCTGAATTCTTGCAACAAATAATCAAAGTTAACAAAAAAGTTTGTTTTCTATGATTATTAAAACTACAGTTTGGGTCCCACCTGGGGGCGCAGCAGTTAAGTGCGCACATTCTGCTTCAATGGCCCGGGGTTCCCTGGTTCCGATCCCAGGTGTGGACATGCCTCTGCTCATCAAGCCATGCTGTGGTAGGCGTCCCACATATAAAGTAGAGGAAGATGAGCATGGATGTTAGCTCAGGGGCAGTCTTCCTCAGAAAAAAGAGGAGGATTGGCAGCAGTTAGCTCAGGGCTAATCTTCCTCAAATGCAAACAAACAAACGAACAACCTATAGTTTACTCTGTTGCTCTTCCCAAGACCATTCCCTTACTTTCCAACCCAAAATTGAAGTTGATGATATTTTATTATAGTGAATACTTTTATACATTTTACCAAATACATATATAACTAGATATGCTATATTTGGTTTTGTCTGTTTGTTTTAAATGGTCTACTACATTTATTCTGAAGGAGTGTATCACTATTTCCAAGAATCCACAGTGCTTCCTTTCAGTGGATTATGCATCCACTTCTGTCTCTGTGTGAATTGCAGTGTTGCCCTGCACTTTTCTCCCCAACTAAAGTCACGTTTATCTGTATGATTTGCTCTCTCCAAGCTGAAACTTTAAGTGATATTGCATGTGTCTGTTCTTGCTCAGTCACAAATCAAGGTAAGGGCTGCTCCTTTAGCCAGGTCTCAGGATAGAGCACATGGCCCACAGAATGAGATGTGAATGAGAAAGAAACTTCACTGTTGCAACGACACTGAGATGTAAGGCTGTTTGTTACCTCAGCATAACGTGGGAAAGATGACGACTACACCTGTCTTTCTTAACCTGCTTTTTTCACTTAAGGTAATGTTTTTTGAGTATATGTCGATACAAATAGCTTTAGTCCTGGGTCTGGCAAAACAAGACCCACACACCAAATCTGGCCTCCATGGGTTTTTGTACAGCCTGGTTTTTATATTTTCAAATGGTTGAAAAAAAATTAAATGAAGAATGATGTCTCATGACGTGAGAATTATGTGAAGCCTGAATGTCAATGTCCACTGTAAAGTTTTGTTGGAACATAGCCACACATTTATTTACTATTGTCTACAGCTGCTTTCATGTCACAATGGCAGGGTTGAATAGTTGTAGGAGTAGAGACTAGGATGTGTCTTCATGCCCTTCAAACTCAGTTACCCAGTCTTCTGATATATATGTTTGTTTTGCTTTGTTTTTGGTGAGGAAGATTGGCCCTGAGCTAAGATCCATTGCCAATCTTCTTCATTTTACTTGAGGAAGATTGTTGTTGAGCCAACATCTGTGCCAATCTTTCTCTATTTTGTGTGTGAGACACCACCACAGCCTGCCTTGATGAGTGGTGCACGGGTCTGCACCTGGGATCCCAACCTGCAAACCCTGCGCAACCAAAGCAGAGCATGTGAACTTAACCACTATGTCACCAGATGGGCCCCTCTAAAGTACATGTTTTAACTTTGACTAGACCCTCTTCACCGCAGGGGTGCTGACTACAAACATTCTGGAATCTACTTTCAATGCCCAAACACAACAGAACACTTGAGAAACCCCTGGGGAATGGAGTCCTGGGGCCAGCTGTTCTTTGCTTTCTTCTTTTTCCTTTGTCTCTTCTCCCAAAGAGCCATCTCTGCTTCGCTATTTTTCTGCTGGCCACGTCTTTGCTGTCTGCCCTCTGCTTCCTCCCTATCTAGCCCAGCTATATTACAAAATTGTACTCATTTATTACTCTATTTTGAATTCTGTTAATAAAAAATGTGGAAAGTTGCTTATATATAAGTGCCTGCATAGCGTACTTGATTTTGCCACTTGGATTGTAAAACCTAAAATATTCATTATTGACCATTTATGGAAAAACAGAAATTGCCAACCCCAACTCTAGTTCATTTAAATTTAACTATAGTATATTTTTCCATTGTATAAATATGTCTCAAGTTATTTATCCATTTCTCTACTGATGGGCTTTTGTTTCTTTTCTAATGCTTAGCTTTTTAAAATAATGCAGTAATGGATATCCTTATTAAGTCTCTTGGTACATATGTACATCTTTTACCCATTATGTGTGAATTAAAAATAATATTAAATATTAAAAATACAAAGAATCATAGAAGTCATGAGAGTAGTACTATTTCATATTACTTTTGGTCAAATGATGTCCAAATTTTCCTTTCGATTGTATATGCTATCTCACCTGAAAAGTACATGAGTTACTTTCTAAATTCTCCTTGTTATAATTAAGTCAATAGTGTTTCTTTTTGCCTTTGTTTGTTTGGCATGCTGTTCCTGATATGCACAAGTCTTTACATTTGAAGTTTTGTGTGTATATACATAGACTTGTATATAAGTATATATATATATGTGCTCATTTGAGAAAAGCCACTCAATCCTCAACTTTTTTCTGGTAGCCTTTAATTATTATTAATAAATCATACAATTTTACCGTGACCTTACCACTTAATTCTTCTTACAAATTGTACTATAAAACAATTTTGAAAATATTTTGTTTCCTCTTTTGTCTTAGAAATGTATACAATTATTAAAATTAAATCTACTAAATATTTTTAATTAAATTTAAAACGCTTAAATTTAAAAAATGCTATTTGTCATCTAAGCCTCTAAATATGGTTTTGGTGCAGGAAACTTCAGTTTTTACTTTATCTTGATTTATACTTAGAACTTGAGGAAAAGGATAGAAAAACATATAGACTTAGGCCAATTTTTAAAAAACTTAATAGCTCTAATTATTTCAGAGTAGAAAACTATAGCCAGAAACCAATCCTTAAAGGAAAAAAACAAAGAAAAAAGAAGAAATGTTCAGAAGGAAATTAAAGATTAGGAAAACTGGAGCTCACACACACGCACACACAAACACACACTCACAAAGACTCACAATCTTTATTGAAGTAATTTTGAAGGCCTGAGATTAATATCCCTAATCACTGGCATTCTAAATATGGAACTAAATGCCTGACATAAATGTTGGATAAAATCTTGTAATTTGTTTTTGAATTCTGAATGTTAGGTATGACAGCATTTTTAACAATCGGCGCTAGCCAGCATTTTTCTAAAGAAAGAGTCAGAACTTGTCTATAAGTCAAGAGATATAAGCTCACTATCTATAATACTTGATATCCAAAAGAGACGATGGTTCTATTTTATTGATGCAAATTACACAAAATGCAAGGAATCTCAAACTTTACATTTCCACAGAATAATCTAATAGCTGAAAATCTAGGCCAGATCTCAGCAAACTTTTCAGCAAACAAAGGTCCAAATACTAAATATTTTAGGCTTTGCAGGCCAAGAGGCAAAATTGAGGCTGTTATATAGATCTCTGTCACAACTACTCAGCTCTTCCATTGAAGTGTGAAAGCAGTCACAGAAAACACATACAGGAATGAATATGGCTGTGTTCTGACAAAACTTTGTTAATAAATGTGAAAATTTTATGATAATTCTTTTCTTTCTTTTCAACCCTGTAAAAATGTAGAAGCATTCTTTGTTCGTGTGCGGTATATAAAAAAATAGGTTGGAGGCTGAAAACGACATGTGAGTGGTATTTTGCCAACCCCTGATGGAAAACCTCAACCAATGAGAAATCCTGCAACAGGGACAAAAGTCAGAGCTGTAAGATTCATTACTGATTATTTTAGAACTTGTTGATGGGACAATCTAGACATGAATTTTGAGGCTGTTGCTTTCTCACCTGTGTACCCAAGGTACATGGCTCTATCTGTAAGTTTCCCAAATATTGGCATTGAGTACTGACTTCCTGGTAACTATTTGGAAACCCTCTTAGTTTAGCTACCATAAGAGAAGAGAAGGCGTGCCCATCTCCACTGAGTCAAAATTTCTACTTGAGGAAACTATCTCTATGGATTTTCAGAGCGAGCACTCATATTTCAAGAGTTATTTCATCTGTATCTCTATCTCCCTAAAGGATACTGTAAATAAACAAGACCACTCTTCTTTTCCTTACCTCTGCAGTAGGTTGAATGGTGGCTCTCAAAAAGATATGCCCACATCCTAATTTCTGGAACCTGTGAATGTAAAATTACTTGGAAAACGAGTCTTTGCACAGGAAACAAGTTAAGAATCTGAGATGAAGAGATCAACCTGGATTATAAAAGTGGGCCCCACATCCAATGGCAAATGTCTTTACGTGTCTTCTGACAGAAGAGAAGACCATGTGAAGATGGAGGCAGACATTGAAGTGATGCAGCTACAAGCCAAGGAATGCTAATGGTCTCCAAAAGCTGGAAGAGGCGAGGAACAACTCTTCTCTAGAACCTCTGGAGGGAGTGTGGCCCTGTCAACACATTGGTTTTAGACTTCTGGCTGCCGGAACTGGGAGAATAAATTCTATTGTTTTATGGTATCAAATTTTTGGTAATTTGTTACAGCAGTCAGAGGAATCTAATAAACTTCTTCCACAACCCTGAAATACCACCTCTGATTTTGTGAGCATCTGTGAAATTAAATGGAAATTAATGCAACCCTTTTAAACCACTCAAAGAAAGACAGTTAAGACATTTTAAAGGGGTGTAGATGAATCATGTAAACACCAGCTTTTGACATCAGCAACTCTTCTGAATACAGTGGAACAGACAAGTTTCTAAAGTATCAAACAATGAAAGTTTATCAACTTAGCAAAATTGACAGAGTAAGGTATACTTTCCATATTTAAATAAAAAAATATAAGCTCCTCGAGAGAAGATTCTGCGATGTGAAAAGCCAAAGATAGTGCCTCCATGCTCTAGCAGGTCCACTTGTGCTTGGAATCAACAAGTGAATCTTGGGAGCTACCATAGTTATGACATTTTTTTTCTCTTGTCTTTTTGCTTAAGGTGAGTTATAGCAACTAATTTGTCTAAGTGCTTTCCAAACCTTTTTCTTTTGACCAGAACCGACATTCTTGAGTTTTTGGAGTATATAAAAATGACCCTAGAGCCTAAAATAGACTTAGAAATAAAGAAATGCTGCTAATTATCCTAAAGGCCTAAGACCTTTCTGTGTAACTTTCTATTTCAAACACCAAAATGCTTTTAAAATTCCTTCAAATATTTGCTTTATTTAGAATAGTTTATAAATTTGAGCAGGGATATTAAGGGCTTTCAATGAATCAAGAAGTTAACCATTTCAGATCTGGTTTTTATTTTAATAAGTTTCTCTGTTTATATGTTAAAAGAAATAACAATGGCCTCATTTTGTTATTGCCATTGTTGTTCCCTACAGATTAATTGTGAAATAAATAGTTAAAAATCAGTAACCAGAGACTTCTTAGTGTCCTTACTTTTTAGAGGAAAAGAAATCTTTCACTGACAATTGACAAGCCCAATTTGGCCTATGCAACTGTTCTTAAAAAAATGGAATTTTTCTTTAATCCCAAAAAGAGAATCCCATGCGTGCTAATATTGTAGTTACATGGGATAGATTAACATTATTTTACATGATCTTAACACTACAATGGCCATTTTTTTCAAGTTTTGTTTTTAATTATAAAAAGATCTTTGCTCCATAGGTAACCCCCCTATCATTTCTAGATCTTCTCTTACTTTTATAAATGTCTTGAAGTTTCAGGTAAATAGTTTATAAATTCCTTCCAAATCTGACATTCTATAATTTCATAGTCAGAATGTTGTATCTCTTAATAGTTTCACATATTAATGTCTGTAATCAATCCATGTTTACCTGCCACTTGAAAACTTCTTTTTCTCAATTGTTCAAATTAATAGCTCAGTAATTTAGAGGAACAAAATGACAGACTAGAGAATACAGCCAGAATACCACTGACACTTCTATAATAGTGTCAACAGCAATAATAAATGCTCAGATCTACATTTTCATTTCTAAATAAAACATTTTCATTTCTAAGCTTTTCTTAAAAGTTGGCAAGATGTCATCGCTTTTGGTGGAAAGACAAACAATTACACGCTAGGTAAGGTCAGGCAAGTCATTGCTAACAGTTGTATTTGAGTTAAGGCATTTCCTTTGAATTACAAGTACTAATAATTTTTAAACACTTCCCATGGGCCAGAAAACTGAAGAGCCACAATGGGAAGAAAAATAATTTCTTTCCATTTTGTGGACTTGTCAACTACAGTTTGAATTATACAGATTTCCACTTTGGAGGTCACAAATAATCAATATGAGCAATTCCACATGGTTCATAGATATATATTTATTATACATACACATGAATGCACTCATATTCATGTAGAACTCAACAAATGAGGCATTAGTTATCTCAGAATTAATCATAGGACAACAAAATACAATCTCAAGGTCAAACTCTGTACTGAAAACTGTAACACCTTCCTGAAAAAAAAAGAAAACTATAATTCCTTCTTTAAAGGAGAAAAGTGAGTAATTTTCAGAGTGAACATATACAGTTCCTGTGCTTTTTATTATTTGGGTTAATACTTCTCATTGCAATACCACTTTTGGTGCGTCTTATCTCATAATCTGCTGAGAGTTAGGGAGGGTTAAAATTGTACACTCATTAGGTTATCATCCCTTGACATGCTTTCAAGAGCGACAAGATAAGAAGAATCCTAGTGAAACAGACAAAAGGACATTGGACTTCTTCTAGACATTTGTGCTAATTAAGTTTTACAGAATTGTTCTTTTGAATCCCTTTATTTTATGTAAATTACTATAATGTTTTATCTTAATAAGGAAACTAAGGCCACTCTACCCAACTTTCAGTTTCCATTATTTCCTATATAATTTTAGAATTCCTCTCATCGTTTGCCTCAGACATACCACCAACCACCCCCTCATCATAGAGAAAATCTCTTTGTCTAAGAAAGTTATAGGAATTATGCAGACAGACTTCATTCCTTGGTGTTGAAAGCTATAAATTTCTTACCTAGGGGGTGGTGGGTGGGGAGTAGTATATGGAAGCTGCTCCTTCTCTTCATGTGAACTTTTTTCCCCACATCTCAATGTATCAAGATTTTCTTGTCTATGGTTTTTGTACACCACATTCTATTTGGGGTGTCTAAAATGTATATCATCTCTCCTAACTCAGAACCAGTTGCTATAATAGTAGGTCCTAGGATTTTACTTAGTCCATTTTTTATGTCTACTTCCCTTAATATTGGTTTCCCAAAAGCAGTACTACCAATATCAACCTTCTAATATGGAAATAAGCGCCTATCTGTTACAAATGATAACATATGGGCCTATGGATGCCATTATTGATCAAGAAAATCTTAGGTCTTGCTATTCTACTTTTTGTTTTCTATCCCATTGAGGATTAATCATCTACTGTCCAGTGAGGTATGGTCCTTGGGAATCTTTGGGTCCATTTTATAATTTCTACAGAACCAGAAAACTGCCAGTCAAACCAGCTGCCATTTATTTATGGCTCAATACAATTGTATAGTACAAT
The DNA here is from genome assembly GCF_041296265.1 of Equus caballus. Taxonomy (NCBI): domain Eukaryota; kingdom Metazoa; phylum Chordata; class Mammalia; order Perissodactyla; family Equidae; genus Equus; species Equus caballus. Next base: position 48,475,359 of record NC_091704.1, read on the forward strand.
CACTGTAAAGTTCTTAGCAAACAAGAAAGTGGTGATGAGTCTAGTATTGACCAACACTTGTCACAAAGTCATGGAAAAAAAGACTGCTAAAATTATGTGTATCGTGTAAAAATATAAGGGGCTGGAAGAAAAAAAATCCATAATCTTTGTCATTTTTCTGCGTTGTTTCCTTTTCGAGGAAGATTAGTCCTGAGCTAACTACTGCCAATCCTCCTCTTTTTGCTGAGGAAGGCTGGCCCTGAGCTAACATCTGTGCCCATCTTCCTCTACTTTATATGTGGGACGCCTACCACAGCATGGCATGCCAAGCAGAGTCATGTCCACACCCAGGATCCGAACCAATGAATCCCGTGCCACCGAGACATGGAATACGCAAGTTGAACCGCTGCGCCACCGGCCAGCCCCTGGGTTGTTTTCTAATAACGTTCTGAAAAACAGTCAATGTCCTGGCTACAAAGACCAACTTACCGAGGCAAAGGCAGGATTAAGATGTATTCGTGTGGCTAAGTATTTATGATAATAACACTTTGTAAACTGGAAGTGGGGAGGGTGGTTAACTACATGTAAGTAAAGAAATAAGTGGTAAATATAGAAAAACCCATAATAGTTTCTTTTAAATTCATGTAACTAATGATTAAAATGACAGACTGGTATAAAAAGAAAGTTTCATATTTGTTTCCATGAGATCAAAAGAATTATGAAAAAATTGATTTCTTTAGGCTAAAGAAATATAGACATTAATTTGATAACTGGCCATTGTGTTTCCAGTTTGAAAATACCAGGCCTCAAGGAGATACTGCAGGCAGGACTTGACAGATTGCTCATCTATCTTGGTTATCTTGCATGGCTTCAGAAAGTCTCCAGTTTTGCTTAGTTGAGAATGCTGCACACTCCTCTTTCCCCGTCACAATGCAGTGCGTCTAGTTCCCTAGGGTTACCTCAGTACTTACCCCTCCCATCCTGAGTGGACGTGTGCAAAGATAAAATGCTATGGACTTGTAAAAAGATTATACGACAATCCATAATTAAAAACAGAAAAAATTTGGCTCTAGTGTTTTGTGCTCATTAGTAAGTTTTGCTTTTCCATGAGGAGATTGTTAATTTTGCTTTTTCCTCGTAGATAATGATTCATGTTTAGCAACACAACTTCTAACTCTCAACTGAAGGTAAAATTTCCCCGTGGCTCAATTGAGATGGTGGATCTTGAAGTCCCTGGAAGACAAGCTTTCTGGATTTGATCTCTGCAGCAGTAACACGCAGAGTAGAAATATCGTATTTCTAGCAGACAAATGGTGATTTGACTAATTATTTAAATCCATTCTCCAGTTGGCATATACCAGTATGCTCTGGAGGTTCTCCTCCAACTTATTATTTGCAAACTATACTCTCTTATGCCAGATAAAATTTGAAATGTCTCCATCAATTTGGATTCAAATAAAGGATATCACTTTCTTTCTCTGATAAATGTATTTTTATCACATTAGTATTTAAATATGGATTTAGTCTCTTAGCAAGATGGGATGTGTGATAAAATGGAGGAGTAAAAAGAGAAGTGCTGGGAAGGGTTTTTAGTTCCCTGTAGGAAACAATCTCAAGCTCATAGTTGGAACCAGAGGAAAGAAGTGCAAATACACGATTAACACTCCCAAACTACTGAAATATCTGGACTGAAATATTAAGAACATTGTATAATATGCATGCATAAATATTTTATAGTCATACACTAGAAAGCTACTTTGAGTCTTTCCATATTCTAATAATCTAATGGTCAGTTTTACCCATTTTTCACATCATCAGACTTTTTTGTTTAACTCTTACTTGGTAAAATCCAAAAGGTTTATCCTACTATACACTAACTTAAACAATTTCATATGACCTTAGCTTAGTAATACTTGTATTTATTGCATGCAGGGGTTAATATAGTTACTTTCTCTTGTGTTTAAGGATGTAACTGTAGATACAGGGGTCCCAAATAAATACTCTAGGCAACTTGCCGAAATACAGAGAACACAGGATTTTAAAAAGTATATAAAGTTTTATTCTCGGGAAATGCGTATGCGTGTGTGTTTGATAAGAGAGCAAAGACAGGGTCTGGGAGAGGGACTCAAAGTGAGCATATATAACCAGATACGACTGACTACCAGATACCGTTAGAAGTGCTTCATCGTTATTCATTCAATGTTTCAAACGTACTCCTCAATCCATGTATTAGCACATGTATACCAATGGTATAGCAGTCATGTTCCTGTAAATTTGCTTAATCTTATATTTTTCTGAGCACCAACATACCCTCTATCAATACAGTCACAGGCTAACATTAGGGATAACAATAGGGAATGCATATATGTCCATTGTTATAGTGGATGCTGTTCGTTCTCTGGCCCGTACCCACCTGCCCAATTTCTTCCTTTTTTTTCCTCATATTCTGACAACTGCTCTTGTCCAAGCTCTTACCACATGAATGCTGGACAGCCCTCTTGCTCTTACATGATCCTGACACTGGCTACGATTGATTAGATCAGCGTTTCCTTGATTTTTTTGCCATGTAAGAGGCAAAGTTTTAAAATATCCACTTCTGGACCTGCTGGAAATCCTACCACTCTGTAACGAGAAAGCTTCTCTGTTAGTCAAGAGAATGATGTCTGAGGTCACAACAGAATTCAAGTCCCCATATCTAGTTAATATTGATATCCCTCATTAAAAAATGTATAGTAAGAGTATATGTACATATAAATGTATACATGAGTATATATATATATATATATATATATACTATATAAAATATATAGTATGAGTATATACTATATAAAAATATATAGTATGAGTATGAGTATAGTATGAGTCACTGGCCTAGAGAAGGAAAAAACAAAACTAAAAACCTAGAGCAAAACAAGAAGCCAGACTTCACAACCAAGGTGGAAAAGAGAAGTCCTAGAGATCAAGACTCACCATCCATCTCAAGACATGAAATCAGGTGACTATAAGTGATAACATAAAGTTCCAAACAACCCACCCCTAAAACAGATGTCCCGGGAACTGCCCATAGGTCAGTGGAGATGGAGTAGATTAAAGACTGCATCAAGAAACAGGGATGAAAAAACAACACTAAACGTTTTGCCGTATTAAGTGAATGTTGAAGGCTATTAGAGGTTTTGAAAGTATAAAGAGCAAAATACATCTTCATTAACTTCCTCGTTATTCCTTCTGTCCTTGAGTTCTTACTAGAGTCAGTGACTCTGTCAAATATTTTACTTACCTTCTCTCAATTAGTCTTTGCAACAACCCAAGAGGAGACATTATTCTTCCTACTCTTAAAACAATGAAACTGGCTATATTACAAGCTGAGGGTCACACAGCTAGGGACTGGCAAAGATGGGTTTGAACCCCAGGAATTTTTTTTCTCACAACAGTCCTGGCTCTTTATTAATACTGTTGCCCGAAAACTAAATATCACTTCAATTAATTTAATTCTTCCTTCAATCTTTTTCCCACCCTTTTCCTCCAAACACTGCAAAAAGTAGCCTACGCTTCTTTATTACTTATTTCCTGCTCAATCCAATGTCTATTAATTACTTTACTGATTGATAGAATAATACTTTACTTATTTTCCTATCACACATATCTATTACTGTTCGCCTCTAAATCCATTCTCTATAGAAAGTAAGCCATTTGGGGGCCAGCTCCATGACATAGTGGTTAAGTTCGGCATGCTCTGCTTTGGCTGCTGGGTTCACAGGTTCAGATGCCAGGCACAGACTTATACTACTTGACAGCCATGTTGAGGTGGTGACCCACATATAAAGTGGAGGAAGACTGGCACAGATGTCAGCTCAGGGCTAAACTTCCTCAGTGGAAAAAAAAAAAAGTAAGCCATTTGTGTTATAAAGTTGATAAATTAATCAATAGATATATTTCATTGGATTTCGTATATCACATTCTACTAGTTTCTTGATGTTTATCTTCCCTACTAGACTGTTTGCTTGTGAAAGTGGGAACCATGTTTTTTTTTTTTCCTTAAATTCCAAGTTCTTTACCAGCACAGTGTCTGGCACATCCTAAGTACTCAATCAATACTCACTGATCTAATAAACGAAAAGAAACAATGGTATCTGTCATTGCCCACATTTTTTAAGAACCTGTGTGTGTTCTTGAACCCACTCCTAAACCATCAGACCTTAAGAGCACTGACCCTGCTTAATTCGATTTTGTACCCCAGTCACCTGCCACAGTTGCTCAACAAATTCCAGTTAAATGAAAATTAAATTAACGAAAGAACAGATGAAAATTAATGTGATTTGCATTTTATAAAGGTCACTTGAGTGTCTTTATAGAAGAATCATTTTATGGGCCTGGAATCGGAGGTTACTTTTAGGTTGGCTACTGAACCATTTACAAAGTTAGAAAAAGCCTTTCATGAAAAGTCGAGTTTTAGCTCGACAAGAATGTGACTGTGTGCCACTCGTGTCCTCTGTATATGTCTGTAAATCCTATCTCTGCTTGAACCGGGAGACACTTTATAGTCCTCCTTATTATCAGATAGAAGATACTTCCATGAAAAATATATATAATATGAGTCACCGGCCTGGAAAAGAAAAAAAAAAAGTACAGCAAAACAGGACACCAGACCTTAGGACCAAGGTGGAAAAGAGAAGTCCTAGAGATCAGGCCTCACCAACCATCTCAACCATCGGAAACCAGGGGAATAAAGTGATGACATCAAACTCCAAGGCTCCCCGCCCTAAGAGAACTGCATGTATTTTGTAAGGTAGGAATTAGTGGAGACGACCAGATAAGACTCTTTATTTGCATCTTTACCTAAAAGAGAAGGAGAAATTAAAATACAAAAATAAAACAAAAAGAATACTACAATCTCATCTATACTACAAACAAAATAGCAATAACAAAAACAGCTAGATGGAGTACAAAACATAGGTTAAAAGTATATAAAACACTCTGTGTAGACAGGACAATAAAAGAATTAAAAGAAAAGAAGAAAAAAAATTTTGTGGGAGTAGAATGCCATCACTTTCTTGATGAGATTTTTTTTTTTTCCTAAAGGATGATGAGCCAATGACCAAGGATAAATTCAATTTTTTGTCAATTCACAGTTTAAAAGAAGCCAAAATTAGCTATATTGTTGGAGTTCACACAGTTGTCCAAATTCAACCACATTGCAGTTTCTTCATTCTGTATGGAAGTGTGTGCATGTGTGTGTATATAAACTGAGTGCAGTTTAATATTCTGTTTAATATACGACAGAGAAGATTAAATATAATTTTGTAAGTAAAGTATAGTAATGAAGGAAAATATAGAGATTCCAACATATATTACCTACTTTTCATTTTCACAGCATTGAAAACACTATATCAAAATGACTGAATTCTATTTTAAGCAAGATAATTAGAATAAGACTATTAGATTTAATAATTAATTTTCTTCACATAGACAAAAAGTTTTGACCACAGAAAGTATCATTAACCACAAATAATAGAATGTTCCTGTAATTTCTACTGCTGAATGACTTCATTAATTTAGCACTTTATGGATTTCATTATTGGAATCAAATATAAAAAACAGTCTCTGAGATATTTATTGGATTTGGGGAAAATGAAAATTACTTAAAAAAAATCTCTTCAAGTAAGTTGTAGAATTTTGTCATAATTTTAGCTGCTCTCTAGCTCCAGCTCTCTCTAGCCTGTCAGAGAACTGAGGTTAAACAAGTCCCAAATGACTGGAGCCCTCGAGGCCCATCTCGGAGAAATGATTGTGAGATGTGCCTATTAATCATCTGCGACCAATTCTCCTTCAGGTCTTATGTGGCAGGTGTGTGTCAGCAGAGTAAAAACATCCAGCTGACAAGATGCCTTTGAAATTAACATGCATTTTGTTGGTATTTTTCTTTGGGATTGGATGTAACGTTGCAATTTATTGAAGGCAAACTTGAATTCCCGTCAAGTAGTCCATATTTCTTACCTTAAATTGAATTACTTTTTACTTTTTTTCAAATGTGATAGAGCTAACAATAATCAGTGTGAACTGCAAAGTCCTGGGGTCTTCTATTTTTTAAACTACGTGGGTTTCCAAGATCAGCAATAGTGATGTCGCTCCATTTTAAAAATGATTCATCAGAACAATAAACACCAGGGGATGTGCTAATCTTCTTTCCCACAATAATAGTCAAGAACTCATATGAAGACTCTTTTAAGGTTTAAAAGAATTTTTCCATAAATTTTCTCATCTGGACTTCAAAAAGTACTGCTGTATGGGATGGGCGGGTATTATTTTTATCATTTCTAGAGAAGGAAACTGAAACTTACATCAGTTAAGGGATATGCCAAGGAGTACAATTTGCTGGTGATAGAACTTGAACTCAAACTTGCGTCTTGTTTTCAAGTTCCACCAGGAGGCAGAGCAGTTTATTTTATTTATTTATTTATTCATTTATTTTGAGGACGATTAGCCCTGAGCTAACATCTGCTGCCAACCTTCCTCTTCTTGCTGAGGAAGACTGGCCCTGAGCTAACACCCATGCTCATCTTTCACTACTTTCTATGTGGGACGCCTACCACAGCATGGCTTGATGAATGGTGCCATGTCCACACCCAGGATCCAAACCGGCAAACCCCAGGCTGGTGAAGCAGAACGTGCGAACTTAACTGCTGTGCCACTGGGCCGGCCCCCAGTCCACTTTAAAATAGAAAGAGTTGAGACTCTGAAATCACAGATTTCTGCATTTGAACCTCACTCTCCATGTGTGCTCTAGAGCGTATATCATAACCTCCCCTAATACCCACTTCCTTGGCTATAATATGGAACTAATAATACTAAAATGTTTAAGTTTGAGGTGGGGATTACATGATAGAAAGTAACATATCCTTGTTAATAGTTATTTGTGTGTGTCATTTGCTTGTTAGTTTTAATTTCCACATTAGATTGACCTTCTCCAAAAGTTCTATTAAAACTTTGTCAAAGTGACAATTTGCCAGAAGTATTTCTGTGGAATGATATGAAAGTCCGAATTTGTATACTAAGTACGCTGATTTGATTGTAGAGGAGGAAGAAATTTTCCTCTTCCCTTCTAGATTTTTCTGGCTGGTCTAAGAATTAAATCGATGATATATAGAATAAAAAGAGAAAATCAAACAACTTTAATAACATGTGTACATGGCAGAAACACAAGAAAACCAAGCAACTCACCAAAATGGCCAAAGTTACCACCTCAAATACCATCTTTAGCTAAAGATGAAAAAGATGTTGGGGATAATAGTTTGGTACTTCAAAGGGAAGGAAGGCAATTCACATGGAGATTGAAAAGAAAATGTTCAGTAAACACACGTTTGCCATACCTTGCAAAGACAATGGAACATGGAGAGGGCTTTGATCAAATGGGCCTTTCTAAGCTTCCTCTCTGTCTACATACCTCGTTCATATTATCCTATAATTATTTATGGTGACAGCTCCTTCCTGGAACAGGCCTTCTATCTTAAATCCCTTTAGGCAGTTAAGGGGAAGGTCAAAATTTCTTCCTGAGTCTTTTGTTCTTAAAAATAATCAAGTCAAAGAGACATATTTTAGGATAGCAAGTTCTGCTCCCTATACGGCTTTCTAGAACGTGTAGGAAGACAAGAGCAAAAGAACAACTGGAAGCCCTAGATTCTAGCCTTCTTTCTGGTTACAGCCTATGATGATTAATTTTCTGTGTCAACTTGGCTAGGTGACGGCACCCAGTTTTTGGTCAAAGACCAGTCTAGATATTACTGTGAAGGTATTTTTTTAAATTTATTCACATTTTAATCAGTAAACTTTGAATAAAGCAGATTGCTTTCCAGAATATGGGTGGGCCTCATGCCATCAGTTGAAGGTCTTAAGAGAAAAGACTGAGGTTCTTGAGGAAGAAGGAATTCTGCTCCAGACTGCCTTTGGACTTGAAACTGCAGCATCAATTCTTCCTAAGTCTCTAGAGGAACTTGACTAATTTTACCTCCGTTTTTTCCAGGAGTTCAAATCAAATAAAATAGTGAGTTTGGAAGCACTTTAGAATAAGGAAAAAAAAGCCATATAGAAATAGTAAGCATTATTGCAATAAAAACTTAACTATAATATATTAATATCTATTGAGCACATCAGAAAGGTCAGGAAATATTCTAAAAGTGTATGTTTGATGGAGGCAGGGTAGCTCATTTAATCCTCAGAATGCCCTGTGATATAGTTATTATTTTCCTCCCCATTTTACAGATTAAGAAACCGAGGCCCAGGAATTTTAATTAGCTAGTCCAGGGCCAGACACTTGCTAAGTAGTGGAGCCAGGATGCAACCAGGAATACTGGTTTCAGAGCCTCTGCTGTATAGTTACAAACACATGTACACTACTTTTCTCTACTAAATTTTCTAACTTTTCTAAGCAATAATTTTTGTTATTTCCACTTACCTCAGTTCTCCAAAACCTCCTCCATGCACTTTAATGTCAGCAGATAAACTTATTTCCAATTCTATAAGGAAAAACACAAACAAACACAGAAGCAGTCACAAAGACATTCCACAAGATCCCACACCGTATCAGACAGGCCACCTACATCTGTCTTGCCCCCTGCAACCAAGCGTCTGCTCCCCAGGCCTGAGTTTCCCACTGCCCTACTCTTGACAACTCTTGGACTCTGAACTACAGTAATACTCCCCCTGGCCCATATTCTACATCATGAGTATTTCCAGATCTATGGATCGTGTCCCTAAACATACAATTTGCTGACATATTTTCCACCTGAAAATAATAATAAAACAATCCCTTTGTACCACATGCCATTCTACCTACTGTCCCATTTCTCCTGTTCCCTTTACAGCCAAATAATAATAATTATTATTATTGTTGGTGAGGAACATTGGCCCTCAGCTAACATCTGTGCCAATCTTCCTCCATTTTGTATGTGGGATGCCACCACAGCATGGCTTAATGAATGATGTGTAGGTCCATGTCCAGGATCTGAACCTGCAAACCCTGGGCCTCCAAAGTGGAGAGCATGAATTTAACCACTTATGGCACCAGGCTGGCCCCTACAGTGAAATGATTTTTAAAGTCATTTAAACAAGTTTTCTCCACTTCGTCTCCTTCCATTTCCCGTTGAACCCATTCCAGTATGGTTTTCTTGCCCTCACTTCCCTCCACCCCCTTTCCCTTGACCCACAGTCTGTGAAGAACCTTTTAAAATGTAACTTGGGTTGTACTGCTTCTCTGATGGAAATCCTGCACAGTTAGAGTAAGGCAAGAGTCTCAGCATGGCCCACTTGGTTGCCCTAGGTGATCTGGCTGTTTTCTTCCTTTCTCTCTGGTTCACTGTCCTCCACTGACACTCCATTCCTCACTGTTTCCCAGAACCACCAACCGTACTCTGCACCACAGACATTTACACTTGCTGATTCCTCTGCCTTGAATGTTTTCCAACCAGTTATCTTCAGGGCTAACTCCTCTTCTTTCTGATCTCTGCTCAAAGTTGACCTCATCAAAAAAGGCCTTCTCTTACCACTTACCCTAAAATAGCTGTCTTCACCCCTCCCTCACACTCCCTACCCTCTTAATCTGCCACACTTTCTCCATAGCACACACGATCATCAGACAAGTTATATAGTTATTATTTATGGGTTTATCATGTTTCCCCATACGTTTGAGAGCCCTTTAAGGACATTTTTGTTAATTCTCAAATCCCAGAACCTAGAACAAGTAGTAGCATGCATTAAGGATTTCTTGAATAAAACAATGCGTACATGATTCCTGTAGCTTGGACCATGATTGCTATCATTCATTGAGGGCTAATCCTGATATTCCTGTACAAACTATACTCTCCTTTACTTCAGAAACCTATACGCTGCATGCTCCAGCCCACCCCCAATCCAATTGACCTTTCTCTTTCATGAACTCTCTCTGTGATGAGATTCTGCAAATGTCACCTTAAGGGTGACAATCAATGACAGTTCTTCCTCAATACCCTACCTAAAGGAATAACCCCAGAACCTCTTTTATTCTCTCTGTGCCCTTTGCAATCATTTTATCCACTTGTATAGTTACTGCTTTACTGTTTGCTTTTATTCTATGATGTCATAGGCCATGACTGGCTACTTAAGCAGTTTTTGATTCCACTGATCTTTCTCTGTCATATCTTTTGGGTTTTTTTTTCGCTTGAGGAAGATTAGCCCTGAGCATCTGTGCCAATCCTCCTCTATTTTTTTTTTTTTTCTTTTTTGTTTTTGTATGTGGGACACCTTCACGGCATGGCTGGTGAGTGGAGTAGGTCCGCACCCAGGATCCAAACCCTCGAACCTGGGCTGTTGCAGTGGAGCACGTGGAACTTGAACCACTCGGCCATGGGGATGGGCCCTCTCTGTTTTGTTTTTTTTTTTTGCTTTCAATTTCCTCGATTTTTGTTCTTACCATCATTGGATCGAGTTTACCCTTCTTTTACAAGTTTCTTAAGGTGAAATGTTAGATTATTTATTTGAGAACTTTCTTCATCTCATAGGAATTTACTGGTATACATTTTTATCTGAGCACCCTTTTAACCCCAAATCCCACAAATTTTGATGTATTGTATTTTCAGGTTCTTGTAGTTAAAAATATTTTCTAATATTCCTTGAGGATTACTCTTTCATCCATAGATTATTTAGAGGTGCATTGTTTAACTTCCAAATACTTGGAGTTTTCCAGTTATCTTTGAATAACTGATTTCTAGTTTAGTTCTGTTGTTGTTGGATGGTGTGCTTTGTATGATTTCAATTCTCTTCATAAGTTTTATTTTATGGCCAAGGATATTGCTCTTGTTGGGCAGGCTTGAGTGGTGGTTTATACTGAAGTCCAGTTCTCAAAGCCTCTAATAGGTGACTAGTGACTTGTTCAGGTCACGGGCTGCTCAGCGGTTAGTCTGAAATTTGGGTCAGCTCAAGCGCAGATTTAGCATCTCCCATTTTCCAGTTCCTTGTTCCTTCCTCTCCAGACTCCTCAGATCACAGAGGCCTCTTTTCCTGGTGGCTTTGGTTGGAAAAATTGATTTAGCTGAAGGTTTTAGCCACTTACATGATCACAGACAGTCAGGTAACTGATTTCCCTTTCAGGAGGAAGGGGCAAGAGAAAAGTGGGATAAAAAATAACAGGGATTTCCCACCATACTCTTCAGACCACAGGATTTCTTTTTCCTAATTTTTCTTGCCAGCTGGAAAGAATTTAGGTGTCAGCACAGGTGCACTGCCACCGTTCCTGGCACAGCAGCAGTGGGATTTTGACATTGGGGGTTCCTGTGTGGTTCTGGGAGAGAGATGTGAGGAAAACAAGAAATTCCTCCCTACCCTACACTCTGTGTCTCACAGAGGTCTTTGCCTCCAGACTTGTGGGAAGGAAGAGACTGTTTCTCTCAGAGTTTTTACTGCTTGAGCCTGCAAGCATTTCTGAGATTCAGCTACCTTCAGGCCAAAGCTGGGATCTATAAAGGAGAACAGAACAAAAACCTCACCGTGGTACTTGTCATTCTTCAAGATTTGACTTTCCACCCCAATCTGTCTGCTATTATTTCCTTTTCAGAGTCCTCAGGTAGCTTCTTTATGTATTTAGTTTAGAGATTTTGGTTGAAATCAATGAGAGAAATAGCATATAGTGGACTGACTCTTATCTCCACTGAGATGTGAACCCAGTGTAGAAATTTAAGTGATGGAATTCTATTGATTCAAATGTTACTCAGTGTAGACCCAATACAAATCACTCAATGAATTCTAGGAAAAGATACCATAAATAAGATGCTTCATTCTCATAATTCTGTGAGTAAAATCTCTGATAAAAGTAGAATTTAACAGACACCTACCAAAAGTTAACAAAAAGTAAACCCGTCTTAAAAGTACTGTACAATAATTTTAATAGAGATTATATATTTGAATTTTCAGTGCTATTAGCTTCATGACACATAATAAAATACTCCCAAAATCAATTCCCAATGTTCCCATCTGGTTCCTTCCTCTGCACTCATTCTTCATCTTTTCTACTTAGGTCCTTTCTGAAGACAACCCTCTAGCCCAGCAAAACAGATTAGTCCCACACCAATAATTGTGAAATGCCACCATTTGAGAAAACTAATTGCACGAATAATTGTAATAATTACTATGTACCAAAGGTCTTCTGTGTTCAGGAGCTGTGTGGGGAGCTTGATATGCATCATTTTATTTAACTGTACGACAGTGACATGAGTTGAGACAAATGCCTCATTTTACAGATGAGGACTCCAAGAGCCAATAAGCTGAAATAGCTTCACAGGGTCACTCGACTAGTAAATGGAAGAGAGATTCTAACTCAGTTCTGCCAGACTTCAATTCCCTCTCCCTTTAAAAAATGACTATAATCACGATCCAAATCTTATCAAGCAAGTCCTATGAAAATGTCTGTAAACAACGTAATTTTATCAAGTCAAGATTGTGAGTTAGAATGAAGAAAAACTAAGTGAATATTGTAATTATAATGGATGGTAGAGTTGTATCTAGGGAGTTTGGAAGAGAGTTTGAAGTGAGATTCAGAGGTTACATGATGAGAAGGGTCAAACGAAGGAGGGACAGAAAAGGGGACAGTAACAGCATCATTATGATTAATTTGTTTTCAGAAAATATTAAATAATAAAAGTGAATAAATATGTTTCCTGGATATGTGTGATTGATACCCAAATCCATGGGCACAAAATAATGAATAAAAGGTACAATACACTTCTAAGCACCTTGTCTTCTGCTCTTGGGGGCACATTTAAGAAATCTCATTAAGGTTCACAAGCAATTGTGATACAATATAGGTCATTGAAGCCAGGGGATCTAAGATAAATGCTTTACTCTCCCAAGGCATCCAACAGAACTCACATTGATACATTCAAACTTTTCTGTTACATATTGTCTTCATTCTCAGGACTAAAGTTTTATACACACACACACACACACACACACACACACAAGCACGTGTATCTAATATGTATGTATGACTTTTTTACATATGATTTTTATGAATTGTTACATTTAGGAATATATATCATTTACTTTAAATTCTTTTATATCTTTATAAAAATGTATCACATTTGTAAGTTAGCATCACTAGAATTACTTAAATTAAGCTTTAACAAAAGTAAGCACTTTCAATTACACTGAGAAATCTCACCACCAAAATCTTCAATAAAATATATATCTCCACAACTAGATGGATCCATGACTAAAAAACATACAACTATGTACTGGGGGGCTTTGGAGGAGAAAAAAGGCAGGAAAAATGTATAAAATATATATATGTCTCATATTAAAAATATATGATAGGGGCCGGTCCGGTGGTATAGTGGTTAAGTTCACACGTTCCGCTTCTCGGCGGCCTGGGGTTAGCTGGTTCGGATCCCGGGTGTGGACATGGCACCTCTTGGCACGCCATGCTGTGGTAGGCGTCCCACATATAAAGTAGAGGAAGATGGGCACGGATGATAGCTCAGGGCTAGGCTTCCTCAGCAAAAAGAGGAGGATTGGTAGCAGTTGTTCAGGGCTAATCTTCATAAAAAAAATATATATATATATATATGTACATATATATATGAGATAGAAATTCACTTTTTATCTGAATTGAACATAAGTTTAAGAGTTAAGTTCAATTTTATAAAAACACCTATTTCAAAGAGAGAGCTAAAGTGCACGCATAATCTACTTATAATTTTAACTCTATTTCCGCTAATATTTCTGTTGTCATTGGAGCTGATCATCGTCATCGTCATCAACATCATCATCATCATCATCATCATCATCATCTTAAGTTTATTTTGTGTGTGTACTATTTTCCAGGTTCTTTGCTAAACACCTATTTTTCCTTTAAGAATGGTAATAATATTATGAAATAGATTCCCCATTTCACAAATCAGACAACCAGAGCTTAGAAGGGACACACTTTTGTCCCAAATTCTACAGCTTGTGTGTGACTTTCCTGGATGACAGCTAAGCTGTATCAGACATGGAGCCTAAATGACTAAACAATAAGCTCTATTTCTTCCAGCCAGGAGTCTGCTGTCTATGTTTCTTGGACAGTTAATGTGAAACGTTGGTATAAATATGGAATGGTCTTGTAAGTAGGGCATATGTTGTGAGCAAATGTGAAATCATCAGTCTAAATAAAATGCCACTTAGGATTTTAAAACATTCAAAGAGGAATGCCAGTGGTGCAGTGGTTAAGAGTGCACGTTCCACTTCCGAGGCCCGGGGTTCGCCGGTTCGAATCCCGGGTGCGGACATAGCACCACTTGGCATGCCATGCTGTGGTAGGCGTCCCACATGGAAAGTAGAGGAAGATGGGCCAGTCTTCCTCAGCAAAAAGAGCAGGATTGGCAGATGTTAGCTCAGGGCTAATCTTCCTCGGGGCAAAAAAAAAAAGAATTAAAAAAAAATTCGAACTTATTAGCTTGTCTCAGTTACTTCCATTTACTTTAATACAGTATGTCTGTGCCTATTCATTATTACTGGCAATATCTACAGAGCTCCTGAGTCACTGCTTCCAGTATATATTCAATAGGCTTTTACAGGAAATACCAAGTAACTGTATAAAGAGTAATTGTTTTTCACCTTGAACAACAAGCAAATTAGAACTCCTCCTACCACTGTACTTTTAAAGCATCCCTCCTTGGACTGATACATAAATGAAACAATCCGTGAACATTTAACTCTTAAATAAATGTGTTCAGTATATATGTTGTCAAACAATAATGTCAAATTGATGACTTCATTTGTGTGAAATATGTAAAGCCCTACCTCTGTAGGCTTGTTGTACTTTATTAAATGTTGAAAAGAGATAAAATTATTTTCCGTGTACTGATATTGAAATAGCTTCAAGATATTTTTATTAAGTGAAAAAAACCCAAGGCATATAAGAAGATCTATAGTTCCCAGCTTTGTGCAACGTATAAAATATGTCACATAGGTTTTGCTTATATCTCAAAGGAACACGGAAAGTATCCATAAGAAAATAAGAGGCATGGCTGCCTATAGGGTGTGAAGGAGGTCAAGGTTTGGCCATGTTTTCTCAATGCGCCTTCCTAAGAAGTTTCAGTAAATAAATACTTCTAGTTCTAGATCTTGCTATAAATTGCAAATCTCCAATTATTTTTTCCTTGAATTTACTTACCTAATGAATCATTAAGAGCAGTTACTCTGAATAATTTTGCTAAAGTTTTGCTAATCACTTTAAACATAATATCATGCAAAGTCATAACTCCCCAAAATGAGCAGATAGAGCCATATATTAAGCAAGAGAGGAAGTAAAAACTATTAAACAGTTTGCTTAATTTTCAAAAATGCATGGTTATAACAGAATATAAAAACAGCTCCTACATGTTATGGTTAATTAAATAATTAAATTCAATAAATGATGCCAGGTAACATATGTATATGTTTATGGCTGTAACGTAGGAAGCATTCACTATTCATTGACTGACTATATAAGAAGACAGAACTATGATTCCCAAATTCCTGTCTTAAAAAAAAGTGCCAATCCATATGAAGTTTCCATCAAAGCTAGAGAAACAAGGATGATGACATAGAGAGTGGTTCTTAAAAACTATCTTTATAATTTGAAAAATTGTTATTATAGTGAAATTACTGTTTCTAATCTTTCTCATATTTCTTTTATGACATATTGGTGATAAATAAATCACTTTTGTTTTTAGTATACTAACCCAGAAAAAGTACAACTTCATGCAACTCCCTGGCTCCTCATATTTTTAAATGGCTCAAAATCCCCAAAGTCTAGGAATCTCTATCATACAGAAACTATCAAACACAAAGCTGTTGCTACCAGGAATTACATTCATAATGTTATGCAGGTAATAACCATATTTGTGTTCATGAATTGATTTGCTTTCAGCGAAGGCCCTACCTGAATTTATATTATTCCCCTGAAATGAAAGGAATTTAAGATCTGACTCTCATTTTCAATCAGGGCAAAAAGCATAGGCGGCAAAGAATGGGCTCAGAGAGTCACAAAGTCTCCGGTTACACACAGAGCAGAAGTCACTGTTTACTGAGCGACTTAGAGGATTCTTCACTCTTTAGCAACACAGAGGAATTCTACATTTAAAACAGGAATTTTGAATAATCGTGCAAAGAATTGAATGCTTTTGTTTAAAGAAGTAATCATTTCTTTGAACATAGAATCATGGAAAAGCTAAGCAATTGCTGAAAGCATTTAAAAAAAGAGCGAGCGAGCCAGCCCTGATGGCCTAGCAGTTAAAGTTCTGTGCTCTCACCACTTTGGCAGCCCAGGTTCGTTCCTGGGTGTGGAACCACACCCCCGTCTGTCAGTTGCCATGCTGTGGCAGCAGCTCACATGGAAGAACTAGAAGGACCTATAACTATGTTATACAACTGGGGGCTTTGGGGAGGTGTGAAAAAAAAAAGAAGAAGATTGGCAACAGATGTTAGCTCCGAATCTTTCCCTGTCCAAAAAAAAAAAAAGAAATCTTAAACGTATCACAGAAGATTACACTCTTTTTTTATATATAAGGATTTAAATTAATCCTACTAACTGAGAATTCTGATTTATTAACAGAAGGGCACTTTATTTCATTTGTTGTTTGTTATTGTTATCTTTTCCTGTCTGTTATGAAATACATTGTAGTTGATCTTAATGTAAGTGTTGATTCGAAGGCACATGGGTGGAATTTGAAGAGAGGAGAGGTCTTCTTGAATTTGATGTCAAAGGCACAGTGACCCTGCCAGCTGTCTGGCCCTGCTCTAGAGAAAGGCCACATCATTCAGTCATCAGCTCACGTCTCAAGCTGTCCAGTTGGGATGTGAGCACATTGACAGAAAGGTACTTTGGTCCCACTGGGAAGGAGGGCAGACTGTTTAAGCTACTGTATGTGACCCACAAGTTTTTGGGCTTCCAGTTGATTTTATTGCCTCATTTTGTATAAGCTATATGAATTTTATTAATGTGGCTTCATTGGATTCAGATGTTGTGGTTCACAGACTCACTCTGTGACAAAACCAGCTTTAATAAATGGAGAAAAGTATGTTAAAACATCTCTTTCATGACATGAATTACTGTCATGACTTTTTCCCTTATATAAACCTCTTCCTATTACGAAACCTTTGAAAATTGCATTGCTGTCAGTCACTGAAGATACAGAACAAATTCTATGGGAATTCCCAAAGCTGTGTATTGTTAGGTTAATTTACCAGTGTAATACATTGCATATACACTTACATAGTATTTTGTTTATTGTTATACTTAACTAGTTCTTTGTCTCAATAGAGTCCAAATAAAGGAATACTGTTAGCTTTATTTGGTACAGCTGGCTAATTCAGAGGTTATAATGGAGACAAAACTTTTGTGTCTGGAGTGGGCATATCAGGTAAGTAAAAACAAAGGAAAACAAAAGACTCTTACACAATGCTTCCTTAGCCAGAATTCTTCCTTTTTGGCTATGTCTAATATCAAACCGATATAATTTTTTTATGAGATCAAGCATGTAAAATAAATTATTTTAGGAATTTTGGAATTTTTGTGATACTAATTTTATATAAAGGCTCTATATTATGTCCCACACATTATGACCATCAATTCTGTTAGAAAACATGGCCCATACCATAAACTATACTATTTAGCAAAAAAATTGATGTGAAGAAATGTGGGGAAAATGTTTAATGAAATATTTGGTGTGTGTTATTATTTTTTCACTCTCTTTTCTTAGCAATGTATTCCTTTTCTCCTGCTTTTTTACATACTGGCTTTTTCTTTTTCTTTTTCTTTTTCTTTAGCTCTGGTTGTATTTTGATGTACGCTGAAGATTCAGCAACTATTTTCCTGGGAATCTGAAAGCCACTCAGAAGTTATTATTCACAGTCCACAGGAGAATAAGCCGCTATTTGCAGTGAGTTCTTCACACTGGTTCAAAAAGACCTCATAACTCATGACGTTCCTTTGGGAGCAAATACTTTCCACCCGTTTTTTGAGTAGCCTACAACCTAGAGTTCAGGGTTTGGTTGCTATTTTTTGTCCATTAGTATGAATTGAGTAAGCTTTTCTCAAGGAAGGGGACCAGTCTCATTTGGTCATGAGGAGGGCAGTGCTTCTTCTGATGTTTGGTTCCATTAGTCTCCTGGAAATTCTTAACAACACGTGGAGAAAGTCCCCTTTGCCACAACACAGCAAAAGCTTTCACAGAATTGATTTGATAAAAAGGTTCACCAGGTTGATGAAGTCTCTTCTCCTAAAGTGGTCTCACACGCTCAGGGCACAGCGCAGCCATTCTGCGTCTCAGCATTGGACAGATCCTACTCCTGAACAGCTTTGAATTCTTAGCGGAATTCTTGAAGAGGTAAAAAAGTCCTGGATTTCAAAATGTTTTAAGGGGCCCATTAGAATAATATTTCACTATATTTGAAACCTGTTTCGTAAATGACATCCTAGAGTAAAAGAAAATTCTCAAACCAAAGTGTGGATAATAGAATGATAGGGCACTGTCGGGGTCCCAGTAATTTTTTCACATAATGTAATTTTGTGAAATATTTGTGATCTTTGTAGATGATGAATATCATATATTAATTCAATTATTCAGTTGTTTCTACCTTCAACAAATATTTGAGAGCTTATTGTGTGTCAAGCCCTGCGTGCCTGCTATGAAGAAAAGGTCAAACACCATGTGCCCTATTCTCACTGTAGTTTACATTTTTGGGGACTGTAATAAATAGATATACATCTATATATGACATATTTTTCTTAGACATATTGCTCATTAATGTATTGAAGAAAAATGTATTAAATATATACCTCTTCCAAGTACTATATTGCTACTGTGAACAAATGAATGGCTAAGTTTAAATCCAAATAAGAAAATCATGTCTTGGGGCAGGCTCCATGGCCGAGTGGTTAAGTTGGCACGCTCCGCTGCGGCGGCCCAGCGTTCGGATCCTGGGCGCGGACATGGCACCGCTCGTCAGGCCACGATGAGGCAGCGTCCCACATCCCACAACTAGAAGGACCTGCAACTAAGATATACAACTGTGTACGGGGGGGGGGGGGGGGGTGTTGGGGAGATAAAGCAGAAAAAAAAAAAAGATTGGCAACGGTTGTTAGCCCATGTGCCAATCTTTAAAATAAAAAATTTAAAAAAAGAAAAAAGAAAATCATGTCTTCAAAAAAAGGTGATTATATACTACAAATAACAATGTTACCCAGACGAGAACACAATTAACTCTGCTCTGTTGCTCTTTTAACCATTTTAACCATTTAAGGAGGTTACCATTAAGATAGTAACCATTAAATATAAACCATTTAAAGAAAATATAAACACAAAATATAGAATATACCATCAGATGTGGAATAGTAGAAAGTGAACTGACCTGAGGACAAGAAACCGAAGGGTTATCCCTTTTATACCAGCTGTGGAAACCTACTTTCCAGTGGCTTCATTACCTTCTACTATTAAATACATACTCTTAATGCTATAGGGGATACATTCAACGTTACGTTTGTATTTAACCAAGCTCACTAGAAGTCCACCACAGGGATATTACTAAATTTTAGTTTGCAGTGTAAAAGCCTAATTAAGAGGAATGGTTCTGAGCTTGTGTGGAAGACGGCACTGAATGACACGCTCCATCATGTGGAAGCTTAGCCACCAGTAATGCTAATGGATCAAAGGACAGCAGAATCAAGTTGAAAGACTCTTGGTTACTCTGTTCATATGTTCACTTAGTGTATATTAACTTTGGAATTTATGACATAGAATGTATATAAAAAGGGTACATCCAAAATAGTAAAAAAAAATAAATAGTAAATCAATTTAAATAGGATTCAATTTAAAGTCAGTGAGGACAGGGGCTGGCCCTGTGGCCGAGTGGTTAAGTTTGCGTGCTCCGCTGCAGGGAGCCCAGTGTTTCGTTGGTTCGAATCCTGGGCGCGGACATGGCACTGCTCATCAAACCACGCTGAGGCAGCGTCCCACATGCCACAACTAGAAGGACCCACAACAAAGAACATACAACTATGTACTGAGGGGCTTTGGGGAGAAAAAGGAAAAAAATAAAATCTTTAAAAAAAAAAAGTCAGTGAGGACAACTATTTTTTAACCACCATGCTAAACATTTTTTAAAATGATTTCCAAAGTTTTACGGAATTCTGGTGACAGAAAAGGAAATGAAGACCATTGGAAGATGCTCTTTCACTATTTTTAGTCCTTTCCCATAAAATTGAATTTAAGACTTAAATTTGTTCAGAAATGTTTAAGAAATGTAACATACTCTATTGTCATTTGTACATGTAAGCAAACACACTTGCTGATTATTTTTTCATGCGTTTGGCTTTTAATAAGTGTGGGAAAGTAATGCAGTATCTTTATTATGGTATCTAACCCAAAGGAGGTTTAAATACTTGATCAATTTAGTTGCCAAGGGGGATCCTAACAGCAACCTCCACTCACAACTGGACTTAATTCCAATGTCAGCAGGGCTCCGATCAGCCGGGTCTAATTGGATTTTTCTACATAAATCAATTGATCAGAGCTTGTTAAGACTGTCCATAGGAGTTCTTCCACTTACTCTCTTTATCCTGTTCTGGCATTTATGGCCTGTTACACTTATGCTCAAGCAGAGCTGACTGACAGATTCTGATTGTACAGGAGACATTCACTCAGCCAATCTACTCAAAGCAGGCATGTTCCACTGTCTGCAGTCAAAATAGTTTACTTCTTTTTCCTTTTTTTTATTCCAAAGGAAAATTTCTGGCACGGTTTTTAGTTGTGCAAAAACTCAAGTGCTTCTGAGTGAGTTGGGATGGACATGAGCTTTGGTGCTCTTTTTATGTTCATACATGGGTGTGTTATCATTTATTTCACCATTCAGTGTTTCTGTTCACTTGTTAGTGATTTTTTCTTTATTATTTTATTGAGGTCGCATTGGTTTATAACGCTGCTTAAATTTGAGGAGTATATCATTGTATTTTGGCTTCTGAACAGACTGCATTGTGTTCACACTGTCAAAAGTCTAGTTTCCATCCGTCACCATACATAAGAGTCCCTTTACCACTTTCGCCCACCCCCAGCTGCCCACCCCCACCTCTCTGGTAACCACCAAGCTGTTGCAGCTCGTGAGCCCTGCCACTAACCAGCTGGTTCTCTTGGTTTCTCACTGCATTTATGATTTGTCATTGTAAAATAAGATTTCTAGATGCTTACCCTTCAGGATGTTATATTATGTGATTTAAAAATATAAAATGCCCAACACTCTATCTCATATAGATATTTCAAAACTATTAATTTAATTTGTACCCCTCTTCAAGTCTCTAGTCCTCTCTGAACAAATGTCTATTCCTCATCTTTTTTTTTTTAATATTTTTCTCTTCTTTTTTTTTTTCTTTTTTGAGGAAGATTAGCCCTGAGCTAACTACTGCCAGTCCTCCTCTTTTTGCTGAGGAAGCCTGGTCCTGAGCTAACATCGTGCCCATCTTCCTCTACTTTATATGTTGGATGCCGACCACAGCATGGCATGCCAAGCAGTGCCATGTCCGCACCCGGGATCCGAACTGGCGAACCCTGGGCCACTGAGAAGCGGAAGGTGCAAACTTAACTGCTGCACCACCAGGCCGGCCCCCCTCCTCTTGTTTTTTTTACTGGGAAAAATTCACTCTGAGTTAATGCCAATCTTCCTCTCTTTTTTTCTTCTTCCCCAAAGCCCCAGTACATAGTTGCATCTTCTAGTTGTAAGTCCTTTTAGTTCTATGTGAGCCACCACCACATTATGGCTACTGGCAGACAGGTGGTGTGGTTCCACAACTGGGAAGGGAACCCAGTCCGCCAAAGCAGAGCACTCAGAACTTTACCCACTAGCCCATCAAGGCTGGCTCCCTTCTCCACCTTTTTAAGTGGAGGAATGATGTGATATCATTGGCACTTAGAGCAAAGAGGTGAACTATTCACATAATACTGGCACTGCGATTTAGCCAACAACGCCTTTGAGGGAAATCCAGAGCTTTTCCATGTTTTTGTATAGGTGTTTTTTCTCTGATTTCTAAAAGCTTTTTAAAAAAATGCTCTTAATTAAAAATCAGTTTTGATAGACAAGGAAACAACAGGGAAGTAATACCCTTTTTTTCTGCTTGGACCATTGTTATTTTATAAATGAGTTAAAAATGGTTGAATATCTATGAAAAAATTAAACCTATTCATTAGTAGTTGGCCTATGTTGGGTCTTTATAATCTACCTTTTAAAATTTCTCCTTTCTGTTTGAAAAAAACCAAAAAGCTTACCCTAAAGCTAACTTTTTGTTGTGTAATAGAAGGATAATGAGAGAAAGTCAATGAAGAGTTAAGATAACACTGGAACAAAAATTATATCATTAAGAAAATTTTAATATAATAAAATATACTCATTCTGCCACTCTAGTTTAACTTCTAGCCATGAAACCAAGAAAAGGATAACTTAAAAAAAAAAAGTAAAGAATAGTAAGATTACCATTGTCCACCCCAAAATCATGTTGAGAACTGCATAAAAACTTGTAAAACAAAGATTCTTCATTGAGAATGTATGACTTCAAAACTACCACTGACAGTAATAGAAGTTACGCAGTTATTAGCCAGAGAATAGATGCTGTCTTATTTGTACGATTCATTATGATTCCTAGATTCGGCAAATACAGCTATAGTAGACGTGAAGGTGCTATTAAACCAACAGGCAGAAGAGAAGTTCATTCTGAAATGTATGTTAGCGTATTACATTTATATGTTTCAGAGACTTGGATTCTCTTCCTTAAAACTGTATTACTACAACATATTAAAGTATTGCACTTCAATAGAATACAGTATGCTCATTTGGGCCTCTGATGATTATTTGCCCCCAGGACCTCAGAATTTATACTGGATTCAGGTAAAAATATCCAAATCCCTGAATACTTTAGGATTCTGAGAGGTATAATGGTGGCTGAATCTTTTATCCAAATGACTTGAAGATAATGATAAGTCTTTCTAAGCCTGTGGATTTCCATTTGTAAAATAGTGATATAATCTTACAATGTGTTGTGAAAATGTATAAAACCATCTAGAATCATGACTTGAATTTAGTAGGTGGGAAATAAATTTGCCATGTATTTCTACATGAGCGAAAAATATCATAGGTAGGACTAATTCCTCAAATCTTCTTTTCAATTTTTATTTTAAAGATTTCTAATTCCTTAATTTTATCCCCAGCCATTACAGTTATGATCTTCATTTAAAGTTTTATTTAATTTTGTTCTGGCAATTATCTTTTCCCTAGAATATTCACATATTCTCAGCAGCCTGTACTTTCTAAAGAATGAAATCAACGTGTTAACTCCCCAATATTCCTTTCAATATTGATTATACTAATTTTAACTTTTAAATGTTTCCTCTGAAAAACTATTAGGGAAAATTCTTCTTTCCTGCTGTCACTCTTAAATGCTGCTTATTTTCTTCAAACGTTTGGTGATAACTGGTTGTTCATATTTTGAAATTAACTTCACATTTAAAAATTAATTTTAAGCAAAATTAGTAAGTATTAATCTTCAGTCCAAATGGGACTGTTGCTTCTTCCTGTATTTGTGGTAAATGCAATTCTGGTTATAGGAACTGACCTCCGGATGAATGTGTCTTCTGGATGTGGTAGTTGCTGCCTCTCCTGGTGCCCTGCTCTTTCCCAGGTCACTGCTTAGCTGCTCTGGTCCCGGGCGCCCTCTGGTCAGATAGCTGTAGGGCAGCGTTGTGGATGGCTCTCATGTTCTATGTATCAAGCTGGTACACAGCCTCTTCTGAACTCCACTGCTTCTGCTTCTGACTGTGGAATTATTTGTGGACTGTGATGGACAAACACTTTTTCATGATCTCGTCATCTTTATAAATGATTGTGGATTCCTCAGCCCCCGTGGATATTTTACCATCAACCTGTTCCAATATGCTTTACACCTTCCAGAAATCATCCTCTCTCCTTATTTGTTGTGCCTAGGGCTTCTTATTTTCCACCTCTGATATTAAGTTCCTTTTATTTTTGTACTTCTTCTGTGTGTAATCCCTCATGGGCTAATCCAGGGAACAAGGTACAGTTTATTTCCGTAAGAGAAAAACACAACTTAATATAATCAAGTATTTACATGGGATCCAGAGGATGGGTGCAGAATTTTTTATTTTTGTTTTCAATGTCTGCTCTCCATGTACCTAACAATCTCGATCAGTCTACACTGAGCTATCTACCTGTGACATCTCTCTGTGCCCCCTCATTCTTCCTTTAATTCAGAATCGTTTTCTCGGAATTTTTACATTTCTCTTCTCTCCTTGGGGTCCCACTTCTTTTTAACCTGACTCCAACTCTCCATCAACAAAGTTTAACTGATTTACTCTTCAAAGAGTCAGAAGAGGAAACAGCATCAGATTCTTCATGGCTGTCACCAGGGGTTTGAAGAATGAGGTGAGAGTGAAGAAAAACCACCCAATCAAACTAGAACCAATATACACAGGTAAATGAAGTAATTGCATTGTTCATGTGAATTCCATTTTTATTGTTAATGTTGCTTTTCTTTTGTTGATGCTGACAGAATTTGTGTTGCCTTTTTTCATCTTAACAAAGACTATCTTCTATTTTCCTAGTTTGGTGTGAACCAAACTTGGGAGGTGTTCAAAAATATCTTGGCCCAGGAAATGGATGAGAAGACTCGCAAAATCAGTACTGACATATGTCATGTGAGTGAGATTCATGAAAGGAGGGGCTCTCAAACCACTAGCTTATTTATCAAGTCAGTTTTTTTAAAGTATAATATTTCATCTTGAACTAGACGTTGTAAAAAGGAAAGATAAATAAAATGAAAAATCACATGTATTTGAAATAAAACAATGGTATTAACTAGGTATAATAAATCCATGGTGAAGACAGTCATAAATATTACACCATGGTTTGAAAAGAATAAAATATTTTTATAGCATGTCAAAAGGTCAAAGTTAACTATCAATCAAACTGTTTGAAGTACTCCTTTGGGATTTCTCATAATCAATTCTAAATTTATTCAGCCAAAATATAAAATTTAGAAGTTTTTAAGCAAGAGAATAAACTTTGGAAATCACTTTTACACTTTTAATCACAGTTGTTGATTAGTCCTTGAAGTCAACAGAAAAGAGTTCACAATTTCTCATATCTTCCTATCCTTCCCTTTGTCTGAGACTATTGTCTGCCTTCCTTCATCAACGGTCCGCTGAAATAGCCTACTTTATTTGGAATCAGGAACATAGGCAAGAGGCAAAAGCATCAGAAATCATCTCACTGACTTAGGTTCTCCCCTGAAAAATGCATATACTTTTCCCACTCAATAGACATCATTTGCTATTTATTTATTTATTTATTTAATATAAGGATTTCTAGTTAGGAACAACGCACACTACAGTTAAAGTCCCCATCTTTTTCTAGTAAATGGACATCCCCTCTTCCATCATGACAAGATCATCAAGGTTTTCACAGTTTAATCGTGTAGCAATACTGAAGAACTTTCACCACATGACACAGTAAGAGAGAGGTAAAAAAAAAAGGTTAGTGTTTACCTACAGGAAATGTTTACTCCATTAAAAAAATTATGAATGCAAACTATTTGGTTTACTACAGAGTCATTTTCTATCTGTTTTGTAATCTCTCCAAAGATTGCTGAGATCTACTATATTGTTGACATTTGCAGACAAATATTTGGTAGGCTTTCTTTCGATGTACTGCTTTTCAGATATGGAAATCACATTTTGCTCATATTTACCACAACCCAACTATTATCCATTTGAATTTTGTAAGACTGCTGCTTATTTTGAAATACTCATTATTGTTTGAAAGTATGTAAGTGGCATACTAAGTAGTTCAATATCCCATCTTTTAATTTTATAATTAGAATGCATTCAAGCTGTGCTTCTGAGTTTTCCTAATGCCCTAAACACTAAATTGGAGTGTATTCTGAAATCATACATTAAACAGAAAATCTTTGAATTAGGAACTTAAAGTTTAGCTTTATACACCAAGGAGTTTTATTCATTAGCAGGTAATTTAAATTCTTTCTTCTCCCCATCCCTTTTGCCCCAGGGAAGACTAAGCTTGTTTTTCAAACTCTCCTTCTGAAATTTGAGGGGCAAAAATAGTACAAAAAGTCAGGATTCAAAGGCACACAGAGATCCTTGAGCAGCCTTGATCTCTCTATTTGAACTCTTTGTATCATTCTTCTGTGTGAGGATGACTAGTGGTCACCGGCAAGGCAGACAGTCTTGAAAACTGGATCCGCAAAGAGATTTACCAGCATATTAGGGATTGATTCCCTTTTCCCTCTTGTATTGGTTTGCCAAGACAGCCATAATAAAGTCCCACAGACTTTGTCTTAAACAACGGAAGTTTATTTTCTCACAATTCTGAAGGTAGAAGTCTGAGACCAAGGTGCAGCAGAGTTGGTTTCTTCTGAGGCCTCTCTCCTTGGCTTGTCTTCTCTGCGCGTCTTCACATGTTCTTCCCTCTGTGTGTGTCTCTGTCCTAATTTCTCTTCTTATAAAAATACCAGTCATACTGTATTAAGGACCACACTAATGACCTCATTTTAACTTAATTATCCCTCTAATGACCATATCTCCAAACACAGTCACATTCTGAGATCTGGAAGTCAGGACCTCAATATAAGAATTTGTGGGGAGACACAATTCAGCTCATAACACACCTAATCAACTTCCTCATTACTAGAGAAATAATCGTAACGTAACCTAACTCCATGGCTGACTGTGACAAAGCAGTAGAGTAAAGGTCACCTGGTGCTAGGACTCACATAACCAATAGAACTTGCGCTCCGTTGGAGAACTGTGGGTAATCATGACAACGCTAAACATGAAAAAGTTTACCAGTTCTACGGATGGGCTCCTGACCTTTAATGTCTCTTACAGTCTTGAGATTCCATAATCTTTCCTCTCAAAATAAATACATGATTTGGAAAGGGTAATTTTTCTACAAATTCAGCATGGATGGGGGCTGACATAGATGATATAGAAAAACGAAGATTAAATTTGCCTTGTGAAGTATTCATAGGCTTTACTATCCAGCACAAAAATACATTACGAAGTGCTTTTTCAAGTTTTTGCTAAGCCAGATAGCTGAAGAGTGTTCAAAGATGTTTTACTGATCTATAAATGCTATGAGTTTTGCTGATGGAATAGCATATTTTGCACAACTTAACTTTTGCACGCAAATATGTAATTTATAATCACTCCATTCTGGATTTTTTTCCCACCTAGTACATTTTCCCACCCAATAAATAGCTGCGTGGGCTTTTGTGTTCTAATTTATGTATGTTGGCTGTAGATATTAAGTTGCTGAGATGAGCATTATTCCAAAGTTTAGATTTAGATACTGAAAAATAAACCATGATAAAATTCTAAAAATATTTTAAATAGAGACGCTGAGAATTCTTTATTTGTGCCTACATTGAGAACCATTCCTTAGAATGTCTTTGAGGTGGAGGAAGTTTCCTTTGGGATCAGCCCACATAATCATGCTCTTGCGATTCCCAGGGCTGCCATTATCGATGGGCCCCTATGGTGTCTGTCCTTTCCTACTGGTGTTTTAGACTTTGTAATTTGTCACCTACCCTTTATCTTCAGACAGCCCCCAAATTGCAGTGATAATACAAACAACAATAAATATTTCTCCCTAAAATATTAAGAGGCTGGGTGAGGCAGTGGGGATCAAATGCTTGTCATTTCAAAAATATTATTCTGTCACCTTCATGCAAAAATATTTTTCCTCTAGCCTTGTGAATTCCTGCCATATTATCCTTTACTATAAAACTAGATTTCATGGGGGGGCTTTGGCAACTGAATTTTCAACTCAAGTCATGCTATAGTCTTAGATGACTGTAGCCTCAATTCAGATGCTCATTTCATTATAAAACCGCAACGTCTATTCCATCCTTGACTTTAAAATCTTCACTACTATTCCATTTTTGCAACTCACTCCCCAAGCCGCACACTGAAAATTGTCCTCACCTAGAATTGCTCTTTAGTAATGTGACCCTTCCCATTCATTTACATTCCTTATCCGGTGAAATACTTGTCATTTAAGATTATTTTGCATGGGGCTTCCCCTTCACCAAAAAGTCCCACCTGCAGGTCCCACCATTGGCCAATTCTGAAGTTCTGGACAATCATAGTGTCCCCTCTTTAGTTTCTGCAGTTCAGGTCTCCATCACTGGATAAAGTAGTATTTGGTAAAGCTTTTATGTTCCTGACTGACAGCTTCCTTTGTTTTCTCTCTGAGATTTTATTCCAAATCACAGGGTATCTGTCCCATTCCTGTGTATCTCCTCTTTGCTCTCTCAGAGAGAAAATCCTGTTTTATGTTGCACAGATTAATGGAGATTATTCAGTGAGACTCCTTCAAATTTCTTACCCTCAACCTATTGATATCTGACTGACGCCTTTCTTCAAGTCTCCATCAAGTCTCATTTGTCTTATCAATGGCTGGTCCTGTGTGCGCTCTGGAGGTGCTCATCTTACTTTTTCTTCAGGGATTTTTCTCCACTATCTTGCCTCTCCTCTGTATATCGTCTTGCCTTCTCCACCAGTGCTTGCCCTCACTGTGAAGACACACCTAACTCTTTCTCATCTTTAAAATAAAGCCATTCTTTAACGCCATTGTCCTCTATAATTATACCATCACTCCCTCTCCTACCCATTCACGGGCAAGTTTTTTAATAGAATAACTGCCACTTTCTCACTTTCTGAAAACTCATTAGCACAGAGTAATCTGCCCACCTAACTCCTTCCAAACTGCTCTTGCGGAAATTGTCGGTGTACCTGTGAGTGCCAGATCCAAAGGTCATTTTTAAGTACTTATTTTCTTTGGCCCCTGTGTGGCATTTTCAATGCTAAACATTCTTCCTTTCTAACAATTTTTACATGCATGGTAACGTCATTCTGGTTTTCTCCTATTTATCCCCTTCGCTTTCCTCCCAGTGTCAGTTCTTCGCTCCTTTTCTGCTTGTCACTTAAATGTCAATCTTTCTCTGTTCTGCCTATGAATTTCATACGTACTTAAACCCTTCATTCTTGGAGTTACCTGTTGCACATCCATCTCTCCCACCTGTTCACTGGTAATTCTCAAATCTTAGCAACCAGCTTTAATTCCTCTCACGTTACCTATTAGAATGTTACTTATTCCTTAATATTGTCTATTAGAACTCTGCACTGTGAATGTCATACAGACATCCCAACCTCTGTATGACCAAACGGAAGCCATTTTATCTCCCCAAAATTTCTCTTCCTTTTCCTGTATGCTTGGGTTTATAAACAGTAACTAGGGGCATAGCAGGTAGAGTTAAAAATCCAGGAGGTGGAGTAAGGCAGCCTAAGTTCATTCCTGTAAGGTAGATTGGCTGTTTAACCACTCTGAGTCTTAACTTCCTCTTGTGTAAAATGGGCATCATACTATCACCAACGTTGCTTGCCAGTTCGGAGTCTTGGATGAGACAATGCAGGAAATGTGCTTAGCACACAGCCTGGCACATAATTAGTTGTCAAAACAAATTGTTTGTTTATTCTCTATTATCATAAGAATGAACAGTAAGAATTTAAATACAACCACAAATAATGTAAGCTATCCTCCAAATCAGAAACCTTGGATGTTTCTCAGACTTCATTCTCTCTTATAGGCTCTTGTCTCATCAGCCACTTAGACTTACCTATTTTTACCTCCATAACACTCTTTATTTACTATCCCCTCTCTGTTTGCTCTGCTAACATGGCAGGTCAGTCACGTATGCCTTGCTTGGACTGCTGCCAAGATATCCAAATTGATCTTGGCATCCCAAACATATCACACCTCTCTGCTTTCTACTGCATGTTTTTGCCAGGGAATCTTTATAAAAGAAGTATATTTAATTACATTATCCTCCCACTAAAAATGTCCATTATATTCAAGATAAAATACAAAATTCTTAGTATGGCATAAACACAATGACCCAGTATGGTATGTCCTTTCTTTCTCGATCTTTTATATTTCTTTCCCTGCTCCCAGGGTAATTTATATTTTCATTATATCTAATTACTTCCTGAACTTTGAATACACTCTAGATTTTCAGTGCTCCAATTTTTTTTTTTTCCTTTTTTTCTCTTTTGCTTACTAATGCTTCTTGGGCCTAAATTTTTCTTTGCCCCAATTTTCACTCACAATGTTTATTCGAAATTGAATTATTAGCAGATCTTGGGGATTATTTCTGTCCTACCTATACTATGTTTACTGAATATTTTCTTTAAATTGCCTCTCTCTTTTTTTAACATAAATAATTCTTTTAAAAGAAAACTTTATATCAATACTATAAATTTAACCTTATTACATTTGCAATAAATAGGAGTTAATTATTAATGTTAATACAATGAAAAAAATAATTGTATTACATTCTAGTTAGATCCCATGGCCTAGCAAAGAGGCAGTAGATTGAGATACTATATCCTTTTTCCGAAAGAAGAAAAATGTTGGATATTAAAAATAATTTTCATAAGATGTAAAAGCTGGGAGGTGAGGTCTAATTACAAAAGCCTTTCATATGCAGGAGATAATCTATCCTCCTATTCCTGATTTCAACTAGTAAATTTTTCTTACTTAATAATGCTTGTTTCTTTTTCTAATGCAACGTTTTTTTCTTCATATTGCTTGAAAGTTCTCTTATTTGCTCTAGTATATTTATTAGTAGATTCACCATACGTCAATTTACATGGGTCTGTCCAATTTTATATCTGTCATCTCATTGTATTATTAATAGTGTCCACTTTAGCTCTCCAAAGTATACCGATGTGAATGAGAGAGCATATGCTTGCATTTCTTTTAATCTGTCTGCTTCTGATGAGGCTATGATTTAGTACTATTTTTCTTTTGAAGTAATTGTGCTCCTCAAACGTCTTGGTATATAGGCCCATGAGATCATAATCCCTTGATATCATTGGCTACTTGTCAGTCAACACATAAGAGAGAAGGCCAGATTGCCTTAGGTGTCACTCCTCTGTTTCCTTCTGGGGCTGACTAGGCTCAACTTAAAAAGCCTCAAGCACCAACAAACGCATCCAGTCATTTATCACTCTAACTGCTCATATCAAGCTTTCAGCTTTTGCCACCAACAGAGAAGTGGTTTTAGGAAGGATTACACTTTAGATTTTAATTTACGAGTCGTAATAGTTTAGAAGATAGCAGTAAGCAAATTTACTAGAATTAACTGAGCCCCATGCATTTTTCTCAGCTACTTAAATCATGGAAGTTCAGTGATGTCCTGATTTTACTCATGAGGACACAAGGACAAGAGTATTAAGTCACTGCCTGGTGGTTTGTGTTTGGTACTATTTTTCCAAAGCTAATGGTGGGGTGGGGCTGAGATGGTGGAGAGTGGACAGGCGGATAGTGGGTGAATGTTTATGGTCCAATGTGGATGTGGTAAATGAAAGAGCAGACCTACACCACTTATTGTCTTATATTCTCCTGCCATCATGGTGCCTGGACAGCTCCTGCTCAAATGTAAAGACACCAGTTCAACATAGACCTCTGTCACCTCATAGTTTTATCACCATTTTCTGCTTCTCTTTTTGCTTCTGTAATTCATCCAGGTATTGCTCTTCGAGGAGGAAGCTAAGAGTAATGCTAAGTTCCTATCTGCCTAGGAAGTAGAATCAGATCAGAATCTAATCAGGACCTGTTTTAATTTCTCCCATGTCCTACAATATACCCACTACATAAAGTTTGGATGGTGACTAGCAAGACTATCTTAAAGCAAGGATGTTCTGCCGTCAGTGTGCACCTGCTGCTATGTCTGCTAAAATTGTACACAATTTCTACATGGCATTCCTCATACCATCTCTTTCTGAATTATTCAAAGTTTCACCAAGAATTAAATAATAGCAGATTCCCCCCAAATAAGAAGAGTGTTGTGTTTGATTTCCGCTGTCAAGGAACGCATTGTCCCACATTTAGCAGGTTTTATTATCTTACCGTTCTGTTAGTTGGGATTCTAGGACTCTCTGACTGAGTCCTCTGCTCAGGGTGTCAGAGACTGAAATCAAAGTTTCAGCCAGGTCTGTGATCTCACACGAGGCTCAGAGATCTCTTCTAAGCTCACAAGTTGTTGGCCGAATTTACTTCCTTGTGGTTGTAGGACTGAGGTAAACACTATCTTGCTGGCTGTCAGCAGGAGATGTTCTTGGCTCCTCCAGGCTCCCTGCCGTTTCCTGCCATGTAATCCTCTCCAAAACATGGCATCTTGCTTCTTTAAGGCTAGCATAAGAACCCCTCTTACTCCTTTTAAGGATATCACCCACCCTGCATAAGATCCTTTTCAATTAACTCAAAGTCAACTCATTTGAGACCATAATTCCTTCTGCCATATAACATAACATAATCATCAGAGTGAT
The DNA here is from genome assembly GCF_041296265.1 of Equus caballus. Classification (NCBI taxonomy): domain Eukaryota; kingdom Metazoa; phylum Chordata; class Mammalia; order Perissodactyla; family Equidae; genus Equus; species Equus caballus. The sequence goes on from NC_091704.1 coordinate 48,507,788, forward strand.
ATCCCATCATATCCACAAATCCCACTCCCACTTAAGAATAGGAGATAACATAGGGCAGGTAGACTAGGGGGCAGTATGAAAATATTATAATGCTGCACAGCATAAAGTAAATTCAATTACATTTACATTAATTATAGATGGTCAATAAAGAGTAAATAGCAATTTCTGTAGCATCCGATAACGATTTAAGATGAAGACTACTAAAGTTCAAGTCCTTCTGAAACATAAGGTAAAGTGAACAAGGATTAAAGACCAGTGAGTAATTTAGGAAAGTCTTTTGACAGGAATTTGGTCTTAGGGCAAATATTAGTCCCTTAAAATAATAAATGAGCAATAATTTACTATTCTTGCTTACTTCTTTTGAATTCAGAGCAGGTGGCTTTATGAGACCCTATAATTTAATTACAAAGGATCAAAAGACTATAAATAATAAAATCCCTAACAAAATTTAATTAAACCTCTTATAGTAGATTCCTCTCCTTTTTGACACATTCTTCTGAGAAATATTGTCTGCCTTTCCAAATCTCTTAACAATTGCTTAAAAATAGATAAATTTCTGCTCCCAGGTAATACAATAATTTTACATTGACCTTTCATATCTGAATCTAAAGGAGTAAATTTAAATAAGACTGCTTATTTCAGGACAATCCCATAAAAATCCAATTATTAACCTACGCACAAAATAAGGATATTTTAGTTAAAGAGAAGGCTACTAGACCAGCCAGTTTTTTCTTTTATTTCTACTAATTTATAATAATCTGATGTGCACGATCTTTAATTTTGTGGGTTTTATTTCATAAAACCTTATGAAAGCTGATAACTTTTAGAGATGGTCAGTTTGAACTAGGCTGAATAAGGAAAATACAGGAAAAAATAAGTGTGTTTACTTTAACACAAAAAGCAAAAAGTTGAGTAAGGAGGGAGTAATTTTTACCGAATTACAATGTCAAGTGGCTCTGAAAATTTTGTAAAAGTCACAAGGTAATGCACCTTGCATTCTTTCTCACACGTATATGCTGGAAAGAAATTTTTGCCTATCTTGAAGTTCTGTTAAATGTAATATTGGCAAAAGTGGAACATGGAACCTGGACAAAGTTAAGTTTTTAAAATATTACAATTGCACAAATCATAAAATTCAAATAATAACAAACTCACGAGTGTAAGGAATAATTAAAATATTTGGCAAAAATAAACGACTATGAGGGTTAAAGTATACTCACATACAATTCCGTGATTGCTTTAGTTTTACAATGGGATGCGCTGTTGCATAAAAGATATCATGCCCCAGAAGTCTTAGCGCAGGGGCAATAAAATATTTTAAACTTAAATACAATCAAAATACTATCATTGAAAGACAATGGAAATGTTCATATTACAAGAATTTCGCTAATAGGACCAATACCAGGCTAGCAGTGGCCTGGTAGAATAGATACTCAAACACCTGGGAAATATTAAATAATAACAATTCAGGCTATCCATTTATTCAAACATATGTTCTTTCTTTTTAAGTCAAGGTATTATTCTGATCTATGCATAAAACTCAAAATATATTTGCTACTTTGGTCACTTACAAATTTTTATCATTTTATTTATTTATTTTTTTTTTTGAGGAAGATTAGCCCTGAGCTAACATCTGCTGCCAATCCTCCCTCTTTTTGCTGAGGAAGACTGGCCCTGAGCTAACATCCATGCCCATCTTCCTACACTTCATATGTGGGATGCCTACCACAGCATGGCTTGCCAAGCGGTGCCATATCCGTCCGCACCTGGGATCCGAACAATTGAACCTTGTGCTGCCAAATCAGAACATGCGCACTTCACTGCTTCGCCTCTGGCAGGCCCCCATTTTGTCATTTTTAAATATAAGAAATAAAATATTCCCTTTGAATTTCTTTTCTTCCCTCTCTTGGTCCCTCCCTCCTTCTCTTTTCCTGCCTGCCTCACTTCTTTCCGTTTTCTTTTGACCATGTATAGATCTGGGAAGAGAGGCATCTGCATTATACTTCAAGCACTGGCTTACTCTCAGTTGTTTTATTCTTATTAACATAGATGTTGGATGAAAATTCAAAGGTAAGTAATAGTTAATCGTGGTCTTATACTGCATGGAATATTAGGCACATTTAAATACAATTAACGTAATCCTCCACTTTACATTAGGATTCCTTATACAGATGACAAATTTATCTACCTGAAAATTGGGGCATTGCTAATAAGTAAATTGCAATAGGCTGTATGCGCTGAGTGGGATCTAATGTCCATAACTCCTTCATGAGGTCTCTCTCTGTGCTTGAAAATGTTCGCGAATATCATGACCATTCCTTTCGAGGACTGATGCACCATACTGATGTAGGATTCAAGTTATGTTGCTAGAGGTAAGAGAGCACAGTAGGAAAGAGAGGAGATGTGGGAATCAGGGAGATGGGGTTCAATGTTTTCCACTTTGGCTATCTTGGCAAACTGCTAAATCACTTAGGACTTGATTCCATTTCTGCAAACTGAAACAATAAAAAGACATTGCTCATAAAGCGATATAGTCGTTAGAGGATCATGTGAGTTATATAAAGTGCTAAATGCAATGCCGGGCATATAACAAATATTCAATAATCGGTAGTCCTTTTAGTTCCGTGAGGAATAGTTCCATAATCCAGTGAGTTTGGGCAATATCCTATACTTTACCTTTTGACAACTCACAATGGATAATGGTTAATGAAACGTTCTTTGGAACTTATGGTCTCTTGTATGTATTTATTTAAACCTAATATTATGTCAATTACAGGATAGGGAGCCTGTGTGTGTGTGAGAGAGAGAGAATATTTCATTTTACTTTCATTCTGGAACAAACTGCTCTGTTGTTTTGTTTCTACTTTATCTTTCCATCATCATAAATGAGGATCTCTCTGTTATATTAAGCCTATAATGATATTAAATAATTTGAATTGGCAAAGTTACAATTTCATATGAAAGCATTTTCTGTTGATTAAAGCAATTCTTGAAATTTCACCAACAAATTTTTTTATTTTGCTTTTTTCTTTATAGCGGACGTGTGGTGTTTCTTCATATTGTTGATGAGACATATTTGGCAAAAAAAAAATTAGAGTCCTAGAGATTTGTTTAGCAGCTTTATCTGGAAACACTCAAGTTTTGTTAGAGTAACCTAGCATCTCTTTAGATCTCCTTGCTTTACAATTAAAATTCCCATAGACATTTCTCATGCATATACCAAATTTTGAAGTTTTTATATTGGGAATTGCTCAGCACTTTCTTCAGTTATTAAATATACTCCATTCTTTAACATAGGGCCAGTTAATTACTTAATGTTAAACGAAAGCACTATGAGAATTCATCAAAATTCTTTCAGTTTTAATATTAAATACTCTAATGCATGCAAATTTCAAGTCAAACACACTGCAGGAGAACACTAAATTTAGGAGAAACGCAGGTATATTTAAAGCACATTTTTTTTTTGAGTTATGAACTGGGGATTGAAAAAAAGAGAGGGAAAAGCTATAAGAAAAGATGCGTATTTCCAGCGAAATGGCAATGATTTAATCAATTGGGAAACTCTTTCCAGATGTTACCCTTGGAGCATATTTGGAGCAGCTGTGCACATTCTCTAATATTACAGGAGCAGCAAAATGGCCCTCTTTTAACTTGCCTCTTTTCCCAGAGACAACATTAGCAGGTAGAAATGGCTCTCTGAGCACAACTGGATGCATAGCTTTTAAAAAGAAGAATATGGAGGTGGGGGAAGCAGAGATAGCATTATGGTTTAGTAGCATTTTTCAGAAAATCAAAGGCAGGGAGTTAAGTATATTCACTTTTTAAGTATTGTTGTTTTTATTCCCTTCCCAGAGTTCAAAAATATGAAAGTTTACCAAAAACAAGTTTTTTTCCTGTTATTGTTTCGTTTCCCTAAAGATGCTCATGTGATGCCAACACAAATTTCAGAACAGACTCTCAGGAAAGAATAACAGTGAAGCAAGACATTTGTCCTCCTCATCGCCCACAGTCCCTTCTCTCCCCCTTGCCCCAGTTTGCCCCTCCTTTACAGGCCATGTGGTGCATAATCGTTTTTCCCTCAACAAATCTGCTCACAAAGAGACTTTATATTTTTTTCACGAATTTACGCCCAAATGTTATCTCTCTAAAGGTTATTTGCATTTTAAACCTTATCGCAGACTGTGGAAGCAAAGAATTTAACACCTTGTTAAGGGGATTTTAAGCGTCGGTTGGCAGGCAGGGGTATGTTTTCTGTGAGCAAATCCTTTTTCTGCTTCTCAGAAATTGTATTCTCTGCAGTTGCTTTTCCAAATGGGGAGGCAAAATAGCTTAGAAATAAAATCACTGGGTTTAGGGACAGGCAGACATGAATTTGGAGCCCTGCTTCTGCGAGTTACCTCTTGAATGATCGGGGAAAAGTCTCTTAACCTCTCATTTTCCATTTCAATTAAGTGAGTTAAGTAATCAACTCTACCTCATAAAGCTGCTGTGAGAATTGAATAGATTATTGACAAAAGTATATAATTAATAAATGGTAACTATTATTATTGCATTAGTCTGGTTTTGGTTGAAGAGTTAGAGTATTCGATTTACCTTTAATTATTATTATTTTTTTAATAGAAAGATGTGAGTCTTTTCTACTTTTATGTGAAATGTTAAAAACTCTTAAAATATCCACCACCTTAGATAGCTGTCTGTATCCAGTCCAACATCCTTGGAATTCTTCCTGTTATTTCTGCTTGAGGGCCTGTCTGTCACATCATATTCAGCGTTTTCTCTGTTCTTCTTTGCACTAAGATCAATACTTACCTATAGCTGTCTGGCCTCCCTCTGACAGCAAATAATGCCTGAGAATAGGAATGTCTCAGACTCAGCAAGAACAAAGCAAATTAGAGAGCAAGGAAAGGCAACTGTAAATTCACAGATTAGCTAGCATCGCCAGTACTGAAATTCAAATTTCATACTTTCTTACCACTCAGGGTTGAGATTCCAGCTCCATAAGCTAAGACCTGTCTTAGCTGACTTTCTGGACATGACAGGCTGGTGTATCCAGTGATACTTTCAAAACTTTCATTTCTCAAGATAATACAATCTGCCTATCTGATAACACCTCAATATTAATCCTACGACGGTTTTTATTGTTTAAACAATTCACATTCATTCAGCAGGCATTTCCTGGGTGCCAGCATTATACTTCTCATGAATCCAGGCATTAATATGCTCATCCAGCATCTGGGCCATTTTTAAATAATCTGTCTACTTTGGTCAGAGATAAATTCTTTATTATTCCTCCCAACAAATTCTTTTCTTCACTTCATGTTTTATTCTAACATCACCTCCATTCTCTAATCGTGAAATAACAAAATTGTGCAGCTATAAAGTATGGCTAATTCTTCCCTAGTGAGGGTTCCAGTATCTCCTACACCATTTTTAAATTCTGATTACCATTCAGTGAATTCAGATTCTTACCATTTTATGCTAAAACGCACTTGTTGATTCACTCTTTCAACCTGACAATATTTAATCTGAATGAAGGATATTTGTAGGTCACCTTCCATCTTGTCATTCATGTAAAAATACATAAATAAGCAAATATATGTAAATACATCCCCTCATCTCATATCACACACAAACAGTAATTCCTAGTAGAGTACAGATGTAAATGTGAGAGAGTTTTAAAAATGTTGCTGAAAAATAGTGCAGCATAACTACATGATATCCAGTTAGGAAAAGATTTCATAAACATGACATAAAAAGAAAATATCATGAAGGAAAACTTTAATTAATTTGACTACGTTAATACAAAAAGTTTCTATTCACCAAGCAGCATGATAAAGTCATGCAGGTAGATACTTTAGACTCAGAAGATGTTTGATTTGCAATGCACAGGGAATGTCTATAGAATTCAGAATATAACAGAAACGCTGCAGAGAAAAAGTACACAAATTTCTATTTTAATCAATAGAATGCAAATACTGTTTCACACTATCATATGGGTAAGAGGTTAGAACATCTAAAAATAGCCATTGTTAAACTATAAGAACTCTTTTATACTGCTAGTAAGAGTATGCTAATTAACGGGAGTATTATAAATAGGATACATATTTTGTAACATGAATACAAAAAAAGAAATAGAATTTTATCTCACATGGAAAAGTCTAAACTATCGTTTCTCTGCAAGTTGGAACTCTTCAAAGAACCCAACTTCTATTTTATTGTTCTATCCTTGTAATGGATCCAAGATGACTGATTACCATTTGTTAAATGACAGCAATGAAAAGTGTCTTTTGTAAAACCAAGATGAAAAAGAGAACAGAGAAATCTTCATCACTTAGAAAATCGTATTTAAGAGGTATTTTGTTCGCTCAATAATGCAGTCAATAAGTATTTATCGAGCAACTATTACATGCAAAATACTGACTTAGAATCTTTCTCTACATAGCATTCTAAGAAATTACCACCATTGGAGCTGGCCATTGAGATAAAGTAATTTTTCATCATCGGCAAATATCTTTCATTTTCCAATAAATCAAGCTACATATTTATGAAACATAATGTTAATTTTTTTTATTAAAGATTTTATTTTTTCCTTTTTCCCCCCAAAGCCCCCCAGTACATAGTTGTATATTCTTCGTTGTGGGTCCTTCTAGTTGTGGCATGTGGGACGCTGCCTCAGCGTGGTCTGATGAGCAGTGCCATGTCCGCGCCCAGGATTCGAACCAACGAAACACTGGGCCGCCTGCAGCGGAGCGCGCGAACTTAACCACTCGGCCACGGGGCCAGCCCCTCATCATATGTTTTAAACCTTGAAATATTTCGGGTACCACGCCAGATTCCAAATAAAATAACATTATTTTAAAAACATTTATTCTCAAAATGTTACTACACTTTTGCGGGAAAAAAGACATATAAATAAATAATTATAAAAGAATGGGTTAAATATAATGTAAAGCTATATCCAGAAATTATTGGATCATAAAGGAGGGTTGCCTGTCTGATGAGGTTAAGAAGTTAAGCAAATCTAGTTAATATGATATCTGAACTGAAAGATGAGATAGAATTAATCAAATGTAAGTAAGTAGGGAGTGGTAAGACATTTTAGGAAGACAGAAGAATATAAAAGAAACAAGATAAAAAAGGAGATTGACCATTATCAAAATTAAGAATATCTGGTATAGAATATTTTTACCTGAATACATTTTGGCATGCATATCTTTGCAGAAAAGTGCCAGATTATCAAACACCTTTATTTTTGGCCCCATGTTATGATCTGTATTTGGCCCTATATAGAATCTATGGAAGAATAAGGGGAGGTTGGGGAGGAGGAGAAAGATGAGACGATGGGGTCAGGAGGAAGATGAGGAAGAGAGGGAGACAGAGAAGGAGAAGGAGAAACATTAAGGGAAAATGTGAAATAGAAATGCGACTTTGGAAAGCTAAGTACGTCTTCATCAACTAGTTGTAGTAATTATATTGCAAGAGATTCACTAATGTATCAACTTACTAATGATTCTTTTACTTTCTTAATATTCTCTCACAAGAATTTGATTATAACTTTAAAAAGTAAAAAGAAGCAGATATTAGCCATTAGTTCACAAGTCTGGTTGTACAAAAACATTATGCATTGTAAATTAAGTATAAATAGATTAAATTATTCCAGATTAATGTCTGCTTCTGTTCCAAGAAAGTCTTTGTGGTGGTTTGACATGAACACTCCACAATGCCCAATAATTACTCAGCTAAGCCATCGTTAATAGCATAATGTTTATTTGTAATGTCTTTCTAAAGCCAGATTTACTCGACAGAATTTTAATGAACAGCTAAGGCAAATGGTTGTTCCAGTCCAGATAATCTATATTTCGTCACCAAAGCAAAGCTATGAGAAATTTACCAGAAAAAATCCATTCTGTGTCCTGAGTTAGGTTTATACAAACTCATTTAACTAATAATGTAGGTGATTATTAATGATAACCAAAGCACAATGCAGACTATTTAAACTCAAAATCTTTCACTCTCAGGCATTTTGTCTGCATTCTTCATTTTCAATCCCTGACGAAAATTGAAAGCCTTCTTTTCCTGATAACTCCATACCCCCTAAACACAGAAAGTATTTTCCTTTTACACAATGGCTCTCCATGCGGAGTCTAATGCTTTATTAGCTATTCAAATTTTTCATTTCATCCAACTCTTACTCCTCACAAGAAGGTATTTTCTCCATGTGCTGCTGTTGGATCCCAACCCTTGTGTTTACACCCTTGAACACATGCAAAGTACAAACCTCTTGGTCTCCATGGGCATTGGCTGCCTTCTCTAACTTCTCAACAATACAGAACAAGCTTGTTGGCTCTGATCATTGTGATTCTGGCCAACAGCATGTTTATGGTAAGTCCTTTTTCTATCACTTCGTCTATATAACTGAACTAATAAATTCAAAGATAAAAGTATTGTTTATTGACATAGGTAGGAAAAATCATGCATATTGTTTTAATAGTTTGTTTTTAAGTTAGAAACTCTGGAAATGAAAACTATGTAATATTTATATAAATGCTTATTCATGTTCATGGAAGTGAAATTAAAAGAAATGAACTTACTTCCTCACCTAGCATATTTTGTAAATTATCCTAATGTATCTATGCTCCCAATTTGTCTTTTTTTTTAATTTGGGTAGAGGGGAGGAGTACAGGATGATAAGTTATAGTCAAATTGATTAATAAGGTGATCCAATTTGCCAACAAATGTTTGCACTCTAGTATTAACAAAACTGAAAGATAAATTATTTTGTTGTTAGTTTCTTTCTGCTAGCTTGGGATTCATTTCTCAATTGCATAGGTTAATAAATTCAAATTAACATATCATTTTTCAGTGAATTGGAAAAATTGCATTTAAAGGGGTATTACATTAGAATAGAACTCTCGATTTTTCTATGGGTAACATCTAATTAAGTGAATAAATTTATTTACCTAAGTGGTTGATTTTAAAAAATGTATTTTATACTACAAGAAGAATTTAATTTTAAATTATATTTTTAAAATTTTTAGCATCAAATTTTTGATTTTTAAAAATAATAACAAAAGAAAGAACATTCTAGGCTCTCTTTCCCAATTACATCATAATTTTTTTGTTCCCCAGACCCAATTTGATAAGTTTGCCTAGGATAAACACATTTAATAACTAACACAAGCTGATATTCATATCTAGCACAATTTTATGAGAGTATGTGTGTGTGTGTGTGTGTAAGATAGGGATTATTTTACTCCAGGTATATAACATTTTTGCTAAGTTTTTAAAATTAAGGTAGGTTGAATCACTTCAAATACTTCTTTCCAATATCCTCATCTCCCTTTATATTTTACAATGATGAATCCTGCTTCTTGTGAGAAGTGCATTGGTAGTGTTGCAAAAATTTATACAGTCTCCAGAAAAGTTTAGACAAACATATTAAGTTGAACAATTACAATACCATCAGCATATTTTATATTTTGTCATCTACTTTATAAATAGTATAGCCAGCAGAAGTTGTTAGGTGTGGAGTGAGATGATTTGCGTCCACTCAGAGTTGTGACTAAATTTGCAGTTAAGGGAGTAGAAGATCCAAGTCCCCTTCCTTCGAAGGTCAGAGAATTTTCATCAGTTGAGGCCAATCATATTCCTAATGGTTCTCTGATAATCACCATTTCATTAAAGGCCACACTTCCAATATCTTCACTCCTACCCACTCCCCTGTGGGGGACTGGAATTGGCCACCCCAAAATACATCTCTTTGGCATGAGGAATATTTTGAGCTGGTTACTTTTAAAAACTGCAGACGGGAAAGAAACTGAAAAGTAGAATTTACTTACTGTTTGTTAAGAGACATTTACATTGTCAGGGAAATCTCCATCTGTAAAGGCATCTCCCTTTCTGTACCAGGAAGAAGGGGGTGATGACCTTATCTCTAGAAACTCTTGATCAATGTGGAAGGCAAGGACTCAAGTCTGCATAATAATCTTACTCTTGTTTGCTGGACTTGTCTGGTAACCTCCTGTAAATGACTCCCCCCACCCCCAACATCCTCCTTTGTCTTTAGCTGGATATGATATTTAAGGTGGTGGCTTCAGCCATTTTGGAGAGTTGCTCAGGTTGCCTGAGCCTCTCCCATATATACACGTTATAAAGCTTTGTTTAATTTTCTCCTGTTATTCTGTCTCATGTGAATTTAATTCGTTCTCTGGCCAGAAGAACCCACAGTGGGTAGAGGAAATGTCTTCCTCCCCTTCACCCCCAAGACCACCAAACAACGTGAAAATGCATCAGGGGAGAAGGAAATAAGTCACCTTTAAGGGAATGCAGTGTTTGGAGAGAAAGGTAGTTCCCAAGAGAATAATTGCATATGGGATAGACTGACGTTTCTTCCCCTGCATAGCCATGTCCTTACTTAGGAGGAGAGGGTAGAAAAGAGAGTTGTGACTGCCCCATGAAGAACCTGGGACTACCCTTCATGTGTATGCTCCTCAACAGTGTGAAAGAGGGGAGACATCCTATAGACAAATGCTGTATTATAGTAGAGACGTCACACAAGGAGGGCACTGTGAGCTGATGTAGTCAGTAAGGAGTCTGTCTTGTGCCTGCTCCACCACCCTACCTGAGAAGCAAGCACATAGAGGCAAGGAGGGAGAAAAAATTATATGGAAAAGCAAATCACATGACCCCATGTGCTCCAAGACTCAAAAGGCATTGGTCTAGCCTTCACTGGTGGTGAGAAGAGCTTTGAGTTGAATAAGAGGCTGAGGTTTTCACAAAGTCCTAAATAATAAAATTTGACTGCTTCATAATGAAGAACAACTGAGAAGCTGTGGAAGAAAACTGAGACATTGTTAAGGAAGAGAGCATCCCCAGTGGAAAGATGGAGACGAATTGGGGGGGAGTGTTCAATATATCATAAATGTGCCAGTTGTCGCATAAATAAAAGCTTTTTCATGTTTTTCCCTTAATGAATCGACCCTCTTAAATAAAAGAGTTACATATACATATTAAGTTAAATATATTTATATTAGCATGACGTCCAGCACATGTCATATCACCCTTTTGCGGAACTAGACTCTGCTTATTTCTGTCACTTTCACAGACCATATATTTTCACTATGATCCCAAATGCAAATTTCCAAATCTTAACATGGTAAGAGGCATTATTCAGGTAAAGTATTTTCCTATAAATGATTATCTTAGTAGCAGATAATAATTTTATAAAATACTTGATATGGCCCTTGCATAATCCAGACAAAAGGTCTTTCTCTTTCTATTTAAGCATTTTATAGTTTCCTTAACTGTGAAATGGACATGGTAATAACTCCCTCTATCATAGAGAGTCTGAGGTAATTAGATGTACTCTAACATATTCCTCATTATCATTATTAGTATCAACGTTATCTTGGACAACACTAATAGACCAATAAAAGTATGTCTTATTAATAGATGTCAGGAAAGCACTCAGAGATAATTGCACTGGGACATTTAAAAGATATTTCTTCTCCATTCTCCAGTCTCTCTCTAAAGCAGCTTCTTCTCCTCAAGTATAACCCAGTGTTCTTTATTTTCTACAAAATTTAGCCATTGAGATGAGCATTTCAGACCATGAGGTACGAGGGAGATGATGTGGTCCAGTCTGCTTATTTCGTTGGTGAGGTATCTAAAGAATCAGGACATGATGATATTTGGTCCAAGCTACAGCTCAGGAGACAAGTCAGCCTTTCTTTTCCCACAACTACATATCTTTTGGTTCTCTGTCTGTTCTGAGCCATTTTAGCTTAGAACCTTGTTTTGTACCCAGCAGATCACTCTTAGGTGACCAGACACAAAATCCTGACTTTAAAACCTGGTACCTCTGTGCAAATAAATGAAGTGCAACCAAATGGGAAAAGAAAAGGCTATTTACTCAGAGCTGGCTCCTGCAAGGGAGGCAGCCACCATCACTTGCATTTTGGCGGAGACTCAAAGGCAGGGAGAGGAGAGGGAAAGCTTCACAGTGGATGGAAGGGAAGGCTTCCAAGTACCTTAACTGGAGGCTGTTGGCATGAAGAAGCTGTAGGCACAATGCTTGGAAGCTGAAGCACAGAGAACAAGATAAAGATATAAGATTAGTTACAATTTTGAGAAGTCTTCCTTTTGCCATGCTGGGAAGTGTGGAGAATATCACTGAAGAATGCATGCAGGGAAGTAATAATCTGGCTCGCACTGTGACCTACCACTCTGTTGTCATGATGAAGAACACAAAGGGAGGCAGAAAGCCTCCAGAGAGCTGGCCAACAGCCATCCAACTATATAATTTGCATTTTAGCAACTTCTTCTTCCTTTACAAATCATCTAGTTGGAACCTTGAATATATTCACTAAGAAGATGAAATTTAAAGAAATGATATAACTATTACATAATTTTAAACTTACTTCATTATTAAACCAAGAAGACAATAGATACATTTTCAATGAAATAAAAAACTCCATATTTTCTCCCATGTCATACTTTTTCCATTTTCTTCTTCCTTGTTCTTACATATTCTGCATCTAGTCTGTTTTTTTGAAAAATATATCTTCCTTCTATACATCTCTTCTCTGAAATCCAGAGGAGCATCACTTTTCCACAAGCCAACAGAACAAGATCACCATTACATGATGCCCTTAAATAAATGCATTAGTCAAAATGACAACACCATTGGCAATCAATAAAGACATAGAAAAAAATGGCTAAAGCAAGTGGTGAGGTCAGAAAAGCAGTCTAGTTAAACAATTGCTCACCTAACTGAACAAGATTAATAGTGATTGATTTCAAGTACACCTTACAGAGCATATTTGTCTAACCATTCATCCATTCCTATCTCCTTTCCACCTCTCCCCTTTTTCTCGGTGCCAGTTTTGCTGATGACTTACAGATTTAGTGAAAGGTAATTATAAAGTCTTACTTTCTCAATACAAACTGAAAGTCCTAAATGTATTAATATCAGTGATTTATCTGTATTGAAGAATTTTATACTTTATAAAAGTGATATTACTTAATACTTTTAGTGTTGAAAATATTATAATTCTATAAATTATCTACGTAGTGTTGATTAAAATTTCTAGAAGAAAGTGAAAAAGGCCCTTCCCCACCATCTCTTCATAGCCCAATCCAACTCACTTTTATGCTTATCTAAAAAGCCAACTTTTCTAATAATACTTTTCTAATAATACATGTACCAGATATTAGGCATGCTTTGGGGCTGGGAATGAAAGGACAATGGTGTAGTGGCTTCTGTCTTCAGAGATTTAAATTATAATGAAAAAGCCCCCAAATTGTGAAAATTATTAACATGATACAGAATTACAAGTTTGATAGAAGTAAGCAAAATAAACATTACGGAGGTGCCAAAAATGGCCCAACATAGTGGAAGTGTAATAGTCTTATCTTGAGATTTCTAAGTCCAACAAATCTGTTGCCAATCTTCCTCTTTTTGTGCATGGGCTGCCATCATAGCATGGCCACTGACAAGTGGTGTAGGTCTGCACCCAGGGACTGAACCTGGGCCACTGAAGGGGAGCACACTGAATTTAATCACTAGTCCACCAGGGCTGGCCCAACTTTTAAACTTTTTGAGCGAGCATTCTTGACCTACTCAACAAGTCAATAGTAAAAGAGGTGGTCCAGGACAGATACAGATACTGACACAAAAGCTAAAATTCAGAATTCAAGCAAAGAGAGACACACTGCAAATGGTACAGATTACATTGCAAAAATTAAAAATATTTGCATTTGGTACTTAAGAGGTCAATGTCTTATTAGAAGATTTTACGAGAACCAGATATCGTTCTTAGTGACAGCAATCAGTCCTGGTTTATTAAAACAGTAAGACAGATATATACATCTCCTCCTAGACTCACCAGAAAATCTAGAGAATAGGTCATGGGGTTTGAAATGAGGAAGAAAGTACAAAGTCCTACCACTGCCACTACTTCTTGTGGTTGGGCCATGCCATGGGACCCAGAGAAAGTAGACAAAAGAGATTTGATCTTTCTGAAAGTAACACAATTGCCAGAGATAGCTTCTCACAACCCCTGCTATTATGCATTACTGACTTTCAGTTCAGTGTCTGGATCAGATGTGTCTCATATTTCAGCCTATGCCACATCCTTGCTGCTAAGAGGAATGGGAAAGAAAATGTCCAGCTTTTCCAGCTTCCATTGTGAGTATGATGGTTAATTTTATGTGTCAACTTGGCTGGTCATGGTACCCTGATATGTGGTGAAACATTATTCTGGATGTTTCTGTGAAGGCATTTTCTAGATGAGATTAAATCAGTAGACTTTGAATATAGCAGATTACCCTTCATAACATAGGTGGGCTTCATCTAATCAGTGCAAGGAAGACCTTAACAGAAAAAAAGCCTGACTTCTCCTAAAGAAGAAATTCTGCCAGGAGACAGGCTTTAGACTTGCACCGCAACTCTTCTCTGAGTCTCCAGCCTGCTAACCTACTCTGCAGATTTTAGACTTTCCAGTACCCACAATTGTGGAACCAATTCCTTAAATCTCTCTCTCTCTTTTTCTTTCTCTCTCACTCCATATAGTGCTATATATGTTATATAATATTGGTTCTATTTCTCTAGAGAACCCTGACTAATGCAGATTTTAGTACTGGGAGTGGTTCTAAACAGAATCTTTTTTTTTTTTGTCATAATAGTTTATAAAATTGTAGAAATTTCAGTTGTACACTGTTATTTTTCAGTCACCATATAACTGCATCCCTTTACCCCCTATGCCACTTCTGAACCCCCTTCCCCTCTGATAACCACTAGTGTGATCTCTTTGTCCATGTATTTATTAATCTTCCACACATGAGTGAAATCATATGGTGTTTGTCTTTCTCTGTCTGGCTTGTTTCACTTAACATAATGCCCTCAAGTTCTACTTATGTCGTTGCAAATGGGACAAGTTTGCTTTTTTATGGCTAAGTAGTATTCCATTGTATATATATACACCACATCTTCTTTATCTATTCATCAGTTGATGGACACTAGGATGCTTCCACATCTTGGATATTGTGAATAATGCTGGTATGAAGATGGGGGTGGATAAGTCTCTTTGAATTGTTGATTTCAGTTCTTGGGGTAAATAGCCAGTAGTGGAATAGCTGGATCATATGGTATTTCAATTTTTAATTTTTTGAGAAATTTCCACACTTTTTTCCCTAGTGGCAGCATGAGTTTGCATTCCGATCAGCAGTGTATGAGGATTCCCTTTTCTCTACATCCTCTGCAACATTTGTTATTTTTTGTCTTGGTGATTATACCCATTTTAACAGGTGTAAGGTGATATCTCAATGTAGTTTTGATTTCCATTTCCCTGATGATTAGTGATGTTGAACATCTTTTCATGTGCCTACTGGCCATCTGTATATCTTCTTTAGACAAATGTCTGTTCATATCCTCTGTCTGTTTTTTGATCAAGTTGTGATGTTTTTGTTGTTGAGTTGTGTGAGTTCTTTATATATTTTGGAGATTAACCCCTTGTTGGATATACGATTTGCAAATATTTTATCCCAGTTTGTGGGTTGTCTTTTTGTTTTGTTCCTCATTTCCTTTGCCTTGCTGAAGATCTTGTCTGATGAAGTCACATTTGTTTATTTTTTCTTTTGTTTTCCTTGCCTGAGTGGACATGGTATTCGAAAAGATCCTTCTAAGATCAGTGTCAAAGAGTGTATTGCCTATATTTTCTTCCAGAAGTGTTACAGTTTCACATCTTACCTTCTTTAATCCATATTGAGTTAATTTTTGTGTGTGGTGAAAGATAATGGTCTACTTTCATTCTTTTGAACATGGCTGTCCAGTTTTCCCACACCATTTATTGAACAGAGTTTCCTTGCTTCATTGTATGTTCTTGGCTCCTTTGTTGAAGATTAGCTGTCCGCAGATGTGTGATTTTATTTCTAGGCTTTCAATTCCGTTCCACTCTTCTGTGTGTCTGTTTTTGTGCTGGTACCAAGCTGTTTTGATTACTGCACTTTTGTAGTATATTTTGAAGTCAGGAATTGTGATGCCTCCAGCTTTGTTTTTTTCTCAGGATCTCCTTAGCTCTTTGGGGTCTTTTCTGGCCCCAAACGAATTTTAAGATTCTTTGTTCTATTTCCATGAAGAATGTCATTGGGATTCTGATTGGGATTGCACTGAATCTGTAGATTGCTTTAGGTAGTAGGGACATTTTAACTATGTTTATTTTTCCACTCCATGTACGTGGAATGTCTTTTCATTTCTTTATGTCATCATCAATTTCTTTCAATAATGTCTTATAGTTTTCATTGGGTAGGTCTTTCACCTCCTTGGTTAAATTTATTCCTAGATATTTTATTCTTTTTGTTGTGGTTGTAAATGGGATTGTATTCTTGAGTTCTCTTTCTGTTAGTTTGTGATTAAAGTATGTAAATGCAAGTGACTTTTGTAAATTGATTTTGTACTGTGCAAATCTGCTGTAGTTGTTGATTATTTCTAATAGTTTTCCAATGGATTCTTTAGGGTTTTCCACATATAAAATAATGTTGGCTGCAAACAGAAAGAGTTTCACTTCTTCCTTGCTAATTTGTATACTTTTCATTTCTTTTTCTTGTCTAATTGCTCTGGCCAAAGCCTCCAGGACTATGTTGAATAAGAGGGGCACGGACGAGCACCCTTGTCCTGTTCCTGTTCTAAGATGAATAGATTTCAGTTTTTCTCCATTAAGTATGATGTTATCTGTGGGTTTCTCATATATGCCCTTTATTATGTTGAGGTACTTCCCTTCTATACCCATTTTATTGAGAGTTTTTGTCATAAATGGATGTTGGATCTTGTCAAATGCTTTCTCTCTTCTATTGAGATGATCATGTGGTTTTTATTCCTCATTTTGTTAATGTGGTGTATCCCATTGACTGATTTGTGGATGTTGAGCCATTCCTGTGTCCCTGGTATAAATCCCACCTGATCATGGTGTATGATCCTTTTGAAGTATTGCTATATTCAGTTTGCCAATATTTTGTTGAGGATTTTTGCATCTATGTTGATCAGCAATATTGGCCTGTAGTTTTCCTTCTTTGTGTTGTCCTTGTCTGGCTTTGGCATCAGGGTGATGTCTGCCCCATAAAACGTGTTAGGAATTGTTCTGTCTTCTTCAATTCTTTTGGAATAGTTTGAGATGGATAGGTAGTAAATCTTTGAATGTTTGATTGAATTCTTCAGAGAAGCCATCTGGTCCTGGACTTTTATTTTTTGGGAGGTTTTTGATTACTGTTTCAATCTCTTTACTTGTGAGTATTCAAATTCTCTATTTCTTCTTTGTTCAGCCTTGGGAGGTTGTGTAAGTCTAAGAATTTATCCATTGTTTATAGATTGTCCAATTTGTTGTCATATAGTTTTTCATAGTATTCTCTTATAATCCTTTATATCTCTGTGACATCTGTTGAATTTCTCCTCTTTCATTTTTAATTTTATTTATTTGAGACTTCTCTCTTTTTTCTTCATGAATCTGCTTTTTTGGTTTCAGTTTCATTTATTTCTGCTCTAATTTTTATTATCTCCCTCCTTCTGCTAACTGTGAGCTTTGCTTGTTCTTCTTTTTCTAGTTCTATTAGGTGTAGTTTAAGATTGTTTATTTGAAATTTTTCTTGTTTGTTAAGGTGGGCTGTACAGCTGTGAATTTCCCTCTTAGGACCAATTTTGCTGCATCCCATATGAGTTGGCATGGTGTATTTTCATTTTCATTTGTCTCAAGATATTCCTTTATTTCTGCTTTAATTTCTTTAATGATCCATTGGTTGTTCAGTAGCATATTGGTTAGTCTCCACATGTTTGTCATTTTCCAGCTTTTTTCTTGTAATTGATTTCTGGTTTCATAAGATTATGGTCACAAAAGATGTTTGATATGATTTCGGTCTTCTTAAATTTATTTAGGCTTTCCTTGTTTCCAAACATATTGTCTATCTTTGACAATGTTTCACGTGCACTTAAGAAGAATGTGTATTCTGAAAATTTTGGATGGAGTGTTCTGTATATATCTATTAAGTCCATCTAGTCTAGTTTTTGTTTAGTTCCACTATTTCCTTGTTGAGTTTCCATCTGGTTGATCTATCCATTGATGAAAGTAGGGTGTTAAGGTCCCCTACTATTATTTTGTTGCTCTTAATGTCTTGTTTTAGGTCAATTAATAGTTGCTTTATGTAATTTGATGTTCCTGTGTTGTGTGCATATATATTTATAAGTGTTATATCCTCTTGGTGAAGTGCCCCTTTTATCATATACTACCCCTCTTTGTCTCTCATTGTCTTTTTTATCTTGAAGTCTACTTTGGGTGATATAAATATAGCAACATCTGCTTTATTTTGCTTGCCATTAGCTTGGTGTGTCATCTTCCATCCGTTCACTCTAAGTCTGTGCTTGTCTTTAGAGCTGAGATGTGTTTTGTGGAGGCAGCATAAAGTTGGGTCTTGTTTTCAATCCATTCAGCCACTTTGTGTCTTTTGATTGGGGAATTCAATTCATTTACATTTAGAGTGATTATTGACATATGAGGGCTTAGCACTGCCATTTTATTGCTTGTTTTCTCATTGTTTCTTATTTCCCTTGTTTCTTGTTCCATGTATTTCAGACTGCCAATTCACTTTGGTGGTTCTCTATGATGGTTTTCTCAGTTTTCTTTTTATTTATCATTTGTCTCTCTGTTCTGATTTTTTGTTTAGCGGTTACCATGAGGTTTGTATAAAAGATCTTGTAAATGAGATAGTTCATTTTCTGATAGGCTCTCATTCCCTTGGTCTAAGAAGGTTCCATCCCTTTTCTCTTCCTCTTCTAAGTTGTTGTTGTCACAACTTGTTCTGTTTCATGTTGTGAGTTTTTAGTCAAAGTGAACTGATTATACTTATTTTTGATACTTTCCTTCCCTTTATCTTTAGAGTTATGATTACGTGTTTGCTAGTCTGTTCTGATAGAGAGTTGCAATTTTATGATTTTGTCTGCCTATTTATCTCCTTGCTCAAGGCTTTGCAACTCCTTTCTTCTTATTTTTTTAGGAATGAGGGCCTGCTTGATCATATCTTGTGAGAGGGAGGGGTCTTCTGGAGATGAATTCCCTCAGCCTTTGTTTATCTGGGAAAGATTTATTTCTCCATCATATCTGAAGGATATTTTCACTGGATAGAGTATTTTAGGCTGAAAGTTTCTGTCTTTCAGAATTTTGAATGTATCATTACACTCTCTCCTAGCCTGTAAGGTTTCTGTTGAGAAATCTGCTGAAAGCCTGGTAGGGGTTCCTTTGTAGCTTATTTTCTTCTGCCTTGCTTCCCTTAATATTTTTTCTTGTTCATTGAGTTTTACTAGTTTTACTAATATATGTGTTAGAGAAGGTCTTTTTACATTGATGTAGTTAGGAGTCCTAGTGACTTCGTTTACATGTAATTCCAGCTCCTTTTCCAGGTCTGGGAAGTTCTCAGCTATTATTTCTTTGAACAAGTTCTCTGCTGCTATCTCCCTTTCTTCTCCCACTGGAATACCTGGAATCCTTATGGTGCATTTCCTAATTGAGTCAGATATTTTTCAGAGAATTTCTTCATTTCTTTTTAGTCTTAGTTCTCTCTCCTTCTCCATCTGAAGCATTTCTATATTCCTATCCTCTAGATTGCTAATTCTGTACTCCATAATATCAGCCCTGTTATTTAAAGGCTTCAGACTTTTCTTTCTCTCATCCACTGTGTTTTTCCTCTCCAACAGTTCTGATTGGTTTTTCTTTATAGTTTCAATCTCTTTGGTGAAGAATTCCCTCTGTTCATTAAGTTTGTCCCTGATTTCATTGAACTGTCTTTCTGAGTTCTCTTCTAACTCATTGAGTATTTTTATGATGGCTGTTTCAAATTCTCTGTCATTTAGATTGTAGATTTCTGTGCCTTCAAGATTGATTTCTGGGTGTTTGTCTTTTTCCTTCTGGTCTGGAGTATTAACGTATTTCTTCATACTACTTGATGGAGTGGATTTGTGCCATTGCATAGTGATAGTATCTGGTTGTAGGTTCCACCTGCCACCATTGGAGGGAGGCAGGAGCTGTGTATTCTAAGCTCATCATGATCCCTTTCAGCTGTGCCTGTATGAGTCTAGGCCACTGCTTTGGACCACAGGGGCCCTGTGGGCTCTCCCACTGAATGGGAAAGCAATTGCATGGGGGCTCAGGCTTGCCACCACTTGCTCCCTTCTGCCAAGACACACTCCCCATTTTGGGGCCACAGCAGTACAATGGGCATTCATGGCAGCCAGAAACCTCTTCACCCAAGCATGCAGAGCCATCGCTGCCTCTTCCTAAGTTGCACTAGTTGTTCTGCTTAGAGTGGAGCCTCCCCACTGGGTCAATGCTGGATCCAATCCCTGGGACCACAGTGGGACCGTGGGCTCTCCCATCAGACAAGAAAGTGTTCACATGAGGGTTCAGGGCTGCTTCTGTCTGCTCCCACTGTCCCACTGAGTCATGCTCCCCCCTTTGGGGCCACAGCAGTACTATGGGCATTTGCAGCAGCCAGGGGTTTGCCTGGGCATGCAGATCCACTGCCATCTCCTCCTATGTCTGCTCCTAGGTCACACCAGCTGTTGTGCTTGGCAGGCAAGGCCTCCCCATTGGGTGTGAGCCTGAGCTGCTCCTTGTGGACTACGTGGCACTGTGAGCTCTCCCATCAGATGGGGGGTCAGGGCTGCCATAATCTGTTCCCACGGTTGTGCCAAGGTGCATGCTCACCCTCAGGGTAGCAGTGGTGCTATGAGCACTCCAGCCAGGATAGCAGTTTCATGTGTGTACTGGGCCTCCTGGGGGCCAGAGAGTGCTCACCTATTTCTACTACCTCCAAGGGGGTAGTTCATCCACCTTCAGATGTATAGCTGTGTGGGTCTCTCATGCATCCTGATGTGCTGTGGGGGTATCCTCCACTGATCAATGAATGTCCACGTAGTTGTAGCTCAAAGCGGGAGAGACAAAGGGAACAGTTCACTCCACCATGTTGCTGACATCACTCCTCCCATCTCTAAACAGAATCTTAAAGATGAATTTTCTAAATTGGTTCTGGAGTTTCTGGAGTTGGTTCTCTAATATGATTAGATTTAAATACACTAATTACTGTATTTCCAGTAGTAATGAGAATACTGTTAGTCTAATCTGTGATGTGATAATAGAGATTCACAAAATAGCACCATCAGATACTTTTACTCGAACACTAATAAAGGGCAAGATTTTAGGTAACCACGTATAGGATACCCTCAAACATTTTTGTCAAACTAACATATACAATGATATTGCATCATTGCTCCAAATGTTCTAGACAAATTGTGGAAAGAAAAGGATGAGCTTAGGGATTTTAATTCCCAACTCAAGAACCACATAAATTACCAGAAAGCATCTATGTCTGCCCTGAAAGAGACATTTATATCCTGTAAACACAGAGCTGGATTACTGAAACCAAACCTAGAATCTCATCTTGTGAGGGGCTGAAATACAATGCAAATTTTTCAGGTTAATAGCTACATTTTGGGTACCAGCATTTTCCAGCTCAATGGCTGCATACCAGGTGTCAAATTTGTCTGTAGCTCAGATTTAGGAATATTAGGAAATCCTTGATGGTCTTGTTCATAGAAATTGTGTAGAGATGGAAGAGAAGAAAGCAGAAGACAGAATCTGATATTTAAGCATCCCTAATCAGAAGAGAAGCAAATGGGGGTAAAAGAACACATGCAGAAAAACCAAACAATCATCAAATGAGAATTGATAGACATAGAGATAGAAAGCAAACTAGGATAGACTGGAGTCAACTTAAAGCCAAGGAAAGAGAAAATGTATTTCAAGAAATGGGGGAGAAAAAGCTTTAGTTATTAAGATCAAAAAGTTTTGAAAAAGTTAACTTTAGTTACAAATTACTGTCATGGGGCAATTCTTACTCTACATCTATAACATAGTGCTGGTTATTGACCAGGGTTTCATAGTAAGCCAGAACATTGTTAGTGGAATCATCCTGCTTGGCCATAAATTTGATTCTTATAATAGAAATTTTATTGTTATTACAAAAATATTGTGTGTCTTTGACATACATAACTAGACCCTCTGGGTATGTGTTGACATGCCATAGAGAAGAAAACAGTTGCCCTGGAGAAAGATAAGAGTGACAAATTGATGGAGAGATGTGTGTGTGTGTGTATAAATTTAATGCCTATGGATATATTTTGCAAGACTCACACAACAGAACTTAACTTATTTACAGAGTTATATATCTAGTTATGGAGAATATAACAACAAGGTAAATTTTGACATGTTCTAGGGTAAACAATTACGTGAGAAAGAAAACATCTATGTATGGGGTTGTCTGGAAATAGAAAGATGGAATCAGTTTCTGTGTAAAAGCTATAGTTTCATCCTCATCCATGAAGTGAAATCATATATGACAGAGCAAACTGGATCCCACAACACCTGTAAACACAACATTATGTGAAATTATCATTTACAGCAACTTAAAACACAACCAAATTTAGATTTAATCTAGAAATTAAGTGGCTTCTGAGTATTATTTACCACTTGCATCCCACACTAAATTCATATTTCTGTTAAATTTCAACTAATTTATAGATCAGAACACTAACCATCTAAAAACATATTTGCTGTAGTAGATTTATGTAATATAAAATTAAAAGTTTTATTTCAGTTTCCTGGCTTTTCTGTAATTCATATAGTGTAAAGTGATTTCTATATAAATCAATAATCAGAAGAGAAAGAGGGTTTTGTTCAGAGAGGGATTCCATTGATATATTTTCACTTTGCAGTATACTAATGTAGAAAACTCCCCGATATTCTAGTTGATCTCTGTTGTTTTAGTAACATTGAAGGAACAAACCAGTTTCTGCAGTGACAAAGCCACAGGGAATAATAAGGAGTAAAATACATTTATATGGGAAAAAAGCAAAGCAAAATAAAACAAAAAATCAAACTTGCTTTTATTGTTTTTCTGTCAATGCCAAATTGCAAGAACGAACTTTCTGTATACGTGGAGAATAATTATCTTTCAAGGCTTCTTGCTGTACCAGATAAAATATGGGAAGAAATGAAAGTGAATAAGGAGAACTTCATAATAATGCTAATGGCTTCTTCTGTGACCTTGGGCAAGTTGCTTAACCTCCTGGTGACTCAGCTTTTCCATCTGTAAAACTGAATGGTAATTACCTCATTTATTCTGCACTCAATAGGTTGCCATTTGTAGAAGCCTTGTTCAGCATCAAGGACGTTTCTTCAAGGCTTCCTTCTTTTCATAGCCTGGTGTCTATTTTTCACAATTTAAATAACGATTAATGTGACTGCTATGACAAAATGGCACCCGGGAAGGCATAAGTTACTTACTTCTGCTGAACAATAGCTGATAGTTAAGCCAAAACAATATGTGCCTTACACATTTTCCAGTGTATTGCAGATTGTAGATGAAAGGCAAGAGCCAAAGAAAAGAACAAGCTACATTTAACGAGATATCACCTATCAGTTATTTCTTAGTGATTTTTGTATTTTAATTCAGCTCCTAAAATATTTATAAAGTCTCTCAAATCAGAATCGAAGCCATCGATGAACGGGACACCATCTCTTGCACATCTCCATTTTTACCGAATATTTTCTCGGTGCTTACTCATAAGGTGAAATACTCACCTCACTCTTATCCTTTGAAAAAATGCAGACAGATGTTTCACTTTTCCCTTGCATATCATCAGATCTGACTAATGATAGCAAAGTTCAAGTTGGTGAAATTTTCCTGACCCGCATTATGTCTTCCAAATAATTTTGAGTCTTGCTAGCTTCTTGACACCACTTTTATCATTCAGTAAACACATTGATTACTTGACAAAGAAGATTTCGGCTAAAGTGAACATTTTTAAGATCGATTTAGACACTGTCTCATGATTAGAAGAGCTAATACAATTTTAAACACATTTATTTTTCTCACATCTTAGGATACTGGTCCACCAATGCGCTAGAGCTAGAGCACAAAAATCTTGAGTGATTCTTATAACCCAGAATCCAAAATTATACTACAATTAACATTCCTGATTACTAACTCCAGAAATGTGTACAAACGATAGAGGAATGTATTGTTTAGATTGAATGAATAATTAAACTCATCGATAACAGTGGTTACTGATATGTGTATTCAAGTGACATAATGAACTGCTTAACTAGAAAATAGTTTAAAAGAAGAAGTTGAAGATTAGCACAAAGGAAAGGAGCTGTTTGAAGCCCAGGAGCTTAGTGTTACGCAAATCAGTAGAAGCTATGAAACTTTCTTGGTAAACTAATAAAATACCATCCCAATACACATTCTTGGTTTTATTTTTTTTAATTATTTTTTATTATTACTTACAAGAAAATCCCCCAAATAGAATAAGATGATAGCTTTTCCTGTGCCTTGAATTATGGCAAAACATATACTGTTGAAAGCCTTCTAACCAAAGCTTGGACACACGGAACAATAACATCTATCCATCATTCTAGTTTGCTGCAGGTGACAGTGTTACCAAACTTTTCATCACATGACAGAGGTCCCCTTTTCTCTAGGCTCCAATAAAATTTTCCTAATTGTCCTTAAAGCCCTTATAAACTCTTCTTGGGGCTTTTTCAGCTTTCGCTATCAGTCCCTTTGCAGCCATTGGAGATTCTGCACTCTGCTCCACCCCTAAAGTAATGCCAAATGTTGAGGATGTTAAGGAAGAACTCCTCTTTCAAGTACTAGATACTAGATTGTGCCTTGGTTTTCTATTTCTGCATGGCAAACTACTCAAATCTAAGGACTTTAAATAGAAACTTTTAAAATTATAGCTCGTTTTTATATGTCAGACATCTGAGTAGATCTTGGCTAGTTAATTCTTTTGCACTATGTAACATCACATGAGATGCGATGACATCACACACAGTATTCAACTGGCGTATGGGCTCAACTGAAAGCTACATGTTGTCTTCACTCACGTGTCTAGTGGCTTGGAGACGATGGCTGGAAGCCTGGGCTCAGCTGGAACTGACAGAGGTACCTACGTGATCATGGAGGACACAGGGTGGTTGGATTTCTTACATGGCAGCTCAGGGACCCAAAGGGAGGGTTATGAACTAACAGCCTGTGGCTATTCCTTGTGGCTACAGCCATAGCAGGAGGCTATTCCATCCTGGTAAGCGAGCATTTAGCTAACCATAATGGGTACATGGAATTGATGTAATAAAATGGAATTATCTGGAATTGCAGTCAGTTGTAAAGGGAAAAGAGATAGAAAAGTAAATAAATCTCTGTCACACCTGGGACGATTTCAAAGAGATGAGAGTGCTAATCCAAGGATAGCAATAATTATCAACAAATAATTTCTTTTTTTTTTTTTTTGTTTTTTGAGGAAGCTTAGCCCTGAGCTAACTACTGCCAGTCCTCCTCTTTGCTGAGGAAGCCTGGTCCTGAGCTAACATCCGTGCCCATCTTCCTCTACTTTATATGTGGGACACCTACCACAGCATGGTGTGCCAAGCGGTGCCATGTCCACACCCAGGATCCGAACCTGCGAACCCCTGGCCGTTGAGAAGCGGAACATGCGAACTTAACCACTGCGCCACTGGGCCATCCCCAACAAATGATTTCTCATATAAAATATTATAATATCATAAAGATACATTGTAAAATCAGTTAGTTCTGCCTCAATGTCAGGAGAAGCTAAATTTGATTCAATAATGTACTAGTCAGGGTTCCAGTGAAAAAAATGCCACCGCCTTAATTAGGATGATTCAAGGAGGGTTTAATAAAGGGACTGTTTACAAAGATGTGTGTGAGAAGTAGAGAAATCATGAGGGGTAATAAAATAATCCAGGAAAAGTAAGAATGAAGATGCAATAACATTTAGGCTCAGCACTGGCAAGGAGATGGAGTGGCTACAAGAACCTGAGAACTGTCCACAGAGGCACCTTCGATGGAGTTGTACACTGTATCCAAGGGATACAGTCAGCCCAAGTTCTTCGAATGGAGAGAACCGTGGAAATATAAAACACTGTCTCATTTCCCTCTGATTTCCTACTCGAGTTCTCCACTGGCCAAATCTAGCTGGAAGTCAGAGAGCCTATTTATAGCCTAATCATGAAAAAAACATCAGACAAATCCCAATTGAGGGACATTCTACAAAATACCTGAATAAAACTACCCCTAAATGTCAAGGTCACCAAAAAACAAGGAAAGATGAGAAAATGTCACAGCCAAGAAGAGCCAAGAAGTGATGGCATCTAAATGTGATATGGTATTCCTCATGGGATCTTGGAAAAGAAAAAGGATATTAGATAAAAACTGAGGAAATCTGCATAAAGTATTGGTGTTAGTTAATATTAATGTATCAATATTAGTTTACTAATTGTAAAATACATACCATACCAATGAAAGATGTTAAACACACGGGAAACTAAGTGTGAGTGTATGGGAACTTTATGTATTGTCTTTGCAATTTTATATATATTTAGAATTGTTTTAAAAATGAAAGTTTATTAAGAAAAGATTTTAAACTTTTTTGTTTTTTAGTATCTTTAGTGTTATTGTCACCCAGCTTTGAGTGAAATACACTTCTCATTCCCTTTGTAAGCATCAAACCACTTTCAAGGATAGAATTTGCCTCAAAATCTCAAAAACTCTCAGTAATGTCAGTTTGTTCACATACTTTTTGTTCTATTCCCATCACCTAGTAGAGTGCTTGGTATATTGTTGGAACCCAAATTGCAAAATAAACTTTTAAGTTCAGAAATATTAACGGTGAATCCACAGTTTGAAGTAGAGAGATATAACATTTTTGATATTCAAGAATGAAAAGATTATAACACAAAATAATTTTCTTAGTAATTCGATAGCAATTATAAAAATATTGAACTACCGATATGACTTTACCTAAAATTGAAATGTATATACATAAGTTATGATTTGTTAAAAAAAGACAGAAAAAACAACAAAAAGTCTTCAATTTTTATCAATAAATGCAAATATTAATATTTGTGTTGCACTGCAATATCTCTTGATATTAACTTGCATTGGCAGCATGTGTCATTATGTGCTCACAGATTTGTTAATGCAACAGCTAACTCCACTTTGCAAGCTAGGTCTGGTGAACGTTGACAGACCTCAGATAATTTAAACTGCCTTACAAACAAAGTTTAAATAAAGAAATCTTGCACCATGTTAAAAAATGACTGTAGTTATTATTCCAATAATATTGTGTAAAGTCAGTTGTCGTCCTCTCTCTGAATCTTTAACTGTAAGAACCATGGAAAGAATCCATTTCAGAGAGAGAAAGAGAGAAGGCAATATGTTTTAACACATTCACTCTCAAAATAGTCTGTTACCTATGTATTTTCCTGGACACTGATTGTTAGAGTTCTCTTGCTGGTATTCTGACATTAGAATTGTTTAACAAGTATCCTGGGAATTAGAGGGTCTTCCTCAGTGGTCACACAGCCTTCTCTGCTGCATACATAGCAGCACTTCTGCGTCTCCCAGACTGACCTAGCATTAACTAAATTGGATGTCAACTATGTCAACATGCTCTCTAACTGCCAGCGACATTGTTACATGGGCTCCTGAGATGAAAGACAAAAGCACTCTGAAAGGAACAGAATACAGGATTTGAAGGAGCAGATGGAATGCAAAGGATTTGTCTTTTATTTTTGGACTTCTTATATTCTGATACTTTAGTGCTTTATTGAAACAACTGCTATAAGCTTTCTATCAAACATGGAATTAGAGGCATTCCTTCGTTCACAGACTTAATAGACCCAAAGAGCAGTGGAATTAAATCTGTGGCTGAAAACTTGAAGTCCTCAGTTTCTTTTAGATCTTATTTCATAACAGGTACATACCTCTTACTGGCACCCAACTAAATTTTGAGCAGTACTACCATAGAAATGATTTTCCTTTATTGGCAATTTCTTACACAGTGGTAACACTTAAAAAAACATAGTCATAGTATAACGGGTATCTGTTTTTTTTTCCTCAGTTAAAAAAAATTCAAGTTTACTTATAGAATGAAATTTAGTTCCACCATGCTATAACCATAAAATAAATAAAAGATTATAAAAGCCTACTGATTTCTTAGCATAAGAATGCTTTTTTTAATTAAAGTGGCTAATGGTCTCATCTAGGTTAGATTTCACTCTGTTATTCCTGAAATATTTTTTAATAATACTGCATGAAGAAATTTCTAAATTTTAATCCATCCTTCAAAACCCAGCTGAACTTATATCCGTTTCACTATTATTCTCTGGGTTTCTTCAGATTGTAATAGCAATATATTTATAAGTTTGTTAATATTTCTGGCCTATGCCATGAAATCAGCATTGCTAATTTATGTTTTTCCATTAGATTGTGTGTTCTCTTGAAGAGAAAAACTATATATAATAAAGTGAAAACAATTAAAGTGACACAGGATCGTGGCAATCACAGATATTTATCAATATCCAACATCCAACTTCCCTTAGTCGCAGACGTCCAAATTTTAATCCAGCACTCTATTAGCCAGAATAAAAAACTACATTTCCAACGTTTTCCACAGGCCAGTGTGATTGTGTGTTAATGTCTGGACAGTGACACATCAGGAAAAGTGATATGAAGGCTTTCAGGGAATTTTTCTAGTAGGATATTATTCTTCCACTCTGCTGCCTAGAAATCGGTGAGGATGCTGTAGTCCTAACAACCATTCTGAGCCAAGAGGTGTACTTGAGGATACCAGAGCAGGAAGGTAGGAGCTAGAAACCCTGAAGATAGCAGCAAGTTTCTGTGATATCCAAGATACTCAGCTCCAAATTTACTTTTTGAGACAGCTCATATCTTATTTTAGCCACACTAACATTGTGTGTTTTCTTCTGATACGCAAGCAGACTTAATCTTAACTAAGAGAGGAAGATACAGGGATGAGAGAACTCACTTGGCATTTCACTCTAACAAATTGCACAACTACTCAGTGTTCTCTTCTGTATAATTTTAATTCTAAGGTGTGTCAAAATTTATATTTTTAGAGTACATTGAGTTGCTTAGCTCAGAGAACCCTTTCAAAGAAAGTTCCTAACTTTCATGATGAGGCATACAGGTGTATTCTAATCAGTTGTACCAAGTATCACATGTAATTGTTTCTAATTATATTATTTCTTGAGTGTGAACATGGATGAAAGTAAAGTTGGCACACACAGAATTTTGCCTCTTCTTTTCCTGTAGGCAGCCAGTAGTATATACATTCCTATGAGTGGATTGGTAGTGCATATGGGCATCACACATGCCTCACTGATGACTTAATCATGGATGGAACTCATTGTTTAGATTCCCATATAAAATCTGTTCTTTTCAAGTATAGTTATATTGATCAACTGAAAATCTTTCTTCATGGTATAGTGGGCATTTTAGCTCTGAAATATAAAGAGAGGAATTATTTCCATTCTATCTATATCTGTATGTCATCTATGTCTAGATTTAATCTATCTACATATATTATATCTATATCTGGATGTAGATATAGATAGAAATAAATAAGTCAAGATATGCTGCTTGAGGAAGTAACTTGGGATAAATTTGTTCTGCTATAAAGAACAAAAAGAATGTGACAACATTCCTGACACAAAAGTTTTCAGTCATTGTACAACCGATAGCACAGAATGTGATCGCTGAGAAGGAGGAAACATACATGAGCTATAATCACTCATAGCCTCCTACATGGAGCCACTGGGACAATACTGAAGGATTATCAGACAAGGACCTTACTGCAGCTGTTATAAATATGCTCAAAAATTTAAAGTACAAGATAAAACAGAAAGGAAAAACAATGCAATATAACATATAAGACCATGGGGAGCAATTCTGGACTGAACAATATAAATTTCACATGAAAAAATCCATAAATGAGATTTACAGAAAATTACACTCTGCTGAAGGAAAGATCAGTAAAATTAAAAGCATATAATGAAACTATTTGAGCTGAAGCACATAGAGAAATAATAAACTGAAAAAAGAACAGAACTCTGGTGAGTTGAATGGTAGACCTCCAAAGCATATGTTCATGCCCCAGCCCCTTTAGCCTGTGAACTGAGTTTATTTGGAAAAAGCGTCCTTGTAGGTGTAATTAACTTAAGGATCTTGAGCTGAGATCATCCTCAATTTTCTGTGACGTCCCTAAATCCAATGACATGATTGTTCAAAAGTGACACAAAGGGGAGACACACATAGAAAAAGAAGAAGAGAAACCATGTAAAGATGTAGGCAGAGATGGGCAACAAGGCAAGAAATGCCGGCAGCCACCAAAAGCAGGAGAGTCATGGAAAGATTCTCTCATAGAAACTTCAGAGGGAGCATGGCCCTGTCAACACCTTGATTTCAGAATTAAGGTCTCCAGAACTATGAGAAAATATACTTTTGTTGTAGGAAGGCATCACATGTATGTTAGTGAAGTCTAATAGGGAGAGGACAGAGAGGCCTATTTGAGATTTACATATACCTATATATATATACACATAGACATATATATACATAGACACATACATACCTACATATATATGTAGATACACACATCTACATACATATATGCATATATCACACACATTATGTATATATAATTATCATATATCATATATATGTACATATTATATATATATAAAATAATGACTATTGAAGAAGTAATGACCACTGAAGAAAAAAACAACTATTATTTACGAATTGCATAACTCTAAATCCTCAGATTCAAGAAGCTCCACACACCGCATGGCATCATAATTTTAATCATAATAATCATTTTAATCACAATAAATTGGATTAAAATCAGTAATAGGCACAAATAAAAGATACATTACAAATCAGGAAACAAAGTAGGAAACACACAGATATCTCTTAGAAACAATGCAAACCCAATAACAATAGAATGAAACCTTCAAAGTGTTCAAAGACAATAAATCAATCTAGAAGTCTACATTTAGCAAAATTATCCATCATAAATGAAGACAAAATGAATAAATTTTCACTTATCAGCAGACTTGCAATAAAGGAACGCTTAAAACAAGTTCTCTGGGATAACACAGAATAATAAGACATCGAAACTGGATTTACGCTGAATAATGAAAAGCACTAGAAACAATAAATAAATGATTAAATATAAAAGATTTTCTTCTTTTGTTTTAAAATTATTCCATAAAATAATTACCTTAAAACAGAAATAATAGCAATGTATTGTGGGGTTTCTGCATAACAGATGATTGTTTAAAACAAAAAGAATGACACAGTATTTTGGAGGTTAGAGACTATGCAGATGTAAGAAAATATGACAAGAACAAAAAGGATTGGAAGGTTGGCAGGTAGAAGTGTATTATTATGCAGTGTTTTTTTTTGGAGGGGGAAGATTAGCCCTGAGCTAACATCTGCCAATCCTCCTCTTTTTTCTGAGGAAGACTGGCCCTGAGCTAACATCCGTGCCCATCTCCCTCTACTTTATATGTGGGACGCCTGCCACAGCATGGCTTGCCAAGTGGTGCCATGTCTGCACCCGGGATCCTAACAGGTGAACCCCAGGCCATCAAAGCGGAACGAGCACACTTAACTGCTGTGCCACCGGGCCGGTCCCTCGTGATGTTCTTATATTACATGTGTTCTAGTAAATATTATTTGAAGGTGGATTGTAATAAGCTAATGGGATACATTGTAAAACGTAAAGGACTCACTAAAAACAATAGGAGCAGGAGCAAAATATAGTTAATAGAACAGTAGTGAGTGAAAAAGTTGAATATCAAAAAAACCCAAAATAATCCAGGAGAGAGAAAAAATGGGCAAAGTACAGATATTCAACAAAATAACTAATAATAAAAATGATAGATTTAAATGTGACAATATGAATACTTATGTTACATGAAAATGATCTAAACATCCCTATCAGAAAGTAATTACTAATAGTGGATTAAAATGCACAACTCATATACCCATTCTCTAGAAGAAATGTGCTTCAGATCTGTCACAGGTATCTTAAAAGTAAAAGGATAGAAAAATACATACTCCACAAACATTACTTATGAGAAAAACTGGAGTGACTATATTATTAATAGAGGAAGTAGACTTCAAAGCAAGAAATATTATCAGAGTTTGAGAGATATTTCATAAACATAAAAAGTTAATTTATTATGAAGACAACACTTATAACTATGAATTGCTTAAATAAATGAAGCAAAATTTGATAAAACTGAGAAGAGAAATGACAAATCCACAATTATAAATGCAGATTTCAATACTTCTTTTTAAGCAATTGAAAATAAATTTTGAGAGAAAATCAATAAGGAATTAGAAGACCTGAACAACACTATCAAATTTGACCTGATTGTTTTTCTAGAACATGGCATTAATAAAGGCAGAATGCCCATTCTTTTTAAGTATAAATAGTAGATTCCCAATAAACTGTATAATGGGTCAAAAAATACGTCTCATTAAATTTGAGAGACAATTCAGATATTCAAATGCTTTTAAATACATGAAAAAAATCACAACATATCTAAACCAGTGGGAAGGAGTTAAAGCAAGGTATAAGAGTGAAATTAATAGCTTTCAGTACTTATTTTTGAAACTAAATGAAGGTCTGAATTAAGGATCTAAAGAAAATTATACCCAATATAAGCAGAAAGAAGAAAATAATTATATGTGTAAAAATCAATGAAAAAATATAAGATAAGAAATCAAAGAATTAACAGATATTAAAAGCATAATGAGACAATACTATGACTAAAATTAGTTCGGTGAAATTGAAAATTGAGATGAAATAAACACACTTCTTGGAAGACGCATATTACCAAACCTGACTCAAATAGAAAGAGAAAATCAGATTAGCACTATTTAAAGAAATTCAATTCATAATTGTAAACCTGATACAGGCATATCAGGTCTATAGGGCTTAACTACGTGATTCTATCAAATCCTTAAGGAAGAAATTATACCAATCATATATAAAACCTTTCCAAAAATACACGATAAAGGAAGGAAAACTTTCCTGATCACTTTATGAGGCCAGCAATAGCCTGAGAGCAAAACTAATCAAAATCATTATGGTAAAATAAAAATACAGACGAGCATCGTTCATGACTATAGACATAAAAATCCTTAACAAAATATTATCAAATTGAATCTTGCAATATATACGGAGGAGAATGCACCATGACCAACTGGTATTTATTCTAGGAATGTAATACTGGCTTAACATTCAAAAATTAATGCATTTTACCATATAAATAAAATAAAGTAGAGAAAAAATAAACAACTCATTAGATTCACAGAAATCATCAAACAAAAGTAAACCATTAAGAGAAAATCTCAATAAATTAAGATAGAAGAGATATTCTCAAATTGATAAAGATTACCTATGAAAAATTTACAGCTGACATCAACTTAATGGTAAAAGTTTGAATTCTTTCTCTATAAGATTGAGAATAAAGCAACACTACCTGCTCTGGTTATTTCTATCTAATGTTAAGCTAGAGGTCTTAGCCAGTGGGATGTGACAAAAAAATAAGAAAAAAGAAAAGAAAAACCATGCATACAAATTGAAAAGGTAAAAGCAAAATTCTCTTTATTTGCAGATGAATGATTGTGTACATAGAAAATCTGAAGAAATATATAGAAAGCCAGTAAAATTACCAAGTGAATTTAGCAAGCTCAAAATACAAAAATCAATGGTATGTCTATAGATTTCCAATAAAAAAATAAAAAATGAAATGCAATATATCATTTACAATATCTTTAGAAAAGATTAAGTACTTAGTAATAAATTTAACAAAATATGTACAAGACTGGTAAAGTGAAAGTATAAAATATTGCTGATAGGGATTAAATGATACCAAAATTTATGTCTGTGGTTTGGAAGACACAATATTGGGATAATATTCATTATCTTAAAAATGATATATAGATTCAATATAATTTCAATTAAAATTCTAACAAGACACTGAGTAATGACAAGCTGATTGTAAAATTTATACGGAAGAGCTAAAGACCTTAAATAACTAGAATAATTTTGAAAATGAACAAGTTTGGAGGACCTACACTAGCCTATTTCAAGATATACTTTAAAGCTACAATAATCAAGACACTGTATTATTGCTATAAGACACATAGATAAGTGGCACAAAGCAGAGAGTCTAGAAATAGA
Source organism: Equus caballus (assembly GCF_041296265.1). NCBI lineage: Eukaryota > Metazoa > Chordata > Mammalia > Perissodactyla > Equidae > Equus > Equus caballus. The sequence continues at coordinate 48,541,974 of NC_091704.1, forward strand.
CGTATTATATACATATATATAATTTTTTTCAGGAAAGGTAGTTCACTAGGGAGAAATGAGAGTTTTAATTTGTTTAAATAGATGGTGTTAGCTAATTTGATGTGAACATAGAAAAAATATGAATCTCTACCTTTACCTCAAAACATACAAAAATTTACTTTGGCACAGAACATAGACCTAAACTTTAAACCTAAATTCTAAAAATTTTTTTAAAAAATGCATAAGAAAAAACATTTGAAACCTTGAGTTTGGCAAAGATTTCTTAGGTAGGACCAAGTGGCATGAATTATAAAATAATAAAACTGATAAAACGAACGATATGAAAATTAAGAGAATGAAAAGGTAATTCAAAGACTAGGAGAAATATATAAATATGAGTGGTTAATCAGCACATAAAAAGGCTGTCAACCTCATTAGTCACTGGGGAAATGTTGATTAAAACCACAATGAAATACCACTACAGATATACTACAAAGGCCAAAATAAAATAAATTGATAAAACCAAGTGGTGGAGTGAATTTTAAAGAACAGATACACTCACACTTTGCTTGTAGAAATGCCAATTTCTATACCACTTTAGAAAACAGTTTGGCATTTTACTATAACACACACTTATTATACGGCACAGCAATTCAATCTTTATTTATCTAAAGTAAATGAAAACATGTGTATTGGATATTTAGAGTAGCTTATTTCTCATAATAGCCTTGAATTTGAACCAAGTGAGCATCTATCAATAGTGAATTAATAAACTGCAGCCCATAAATACGATAGTATATTACAAAGCATTAAAAAGCAACAAGCTACTGATACCCACAAAAACACGGACGTATCTCAAAACATTATTGAGAGAAAAAGAAGCCAGAGAGAAAAAAAATAAAGTGTGATTCCTCTTATATGAAATTATAAGAATAAAACCCAAACTAATCTACAGTGACAAAAATCAGAGCCAAGATTGCCAAAAGTCAGGGGTTTTGAGGGGATTGACTACAAAGAGGAAAGACAATTACTTGGGTGTGTAAGAAATATTCAATGTCTTAATTATGGTGGAGGTTATACAAGTGTACATTTTGTCATAAGGCATTGAACTGAATTTTATAAATGAGTATATTTTATAAATTATAAATTATGCTAACCTAAAATTGATTAACAGTTAGTAGTACTTTGACTGAATCAGGTATCCTATGCATGTTTGCATATTGTGCTTGTGGGACAACACCATACTACTGACTTCAACGACACTCACGATTTTTATCATAATGCGTTTCAAAAGCATGTTTTTTATAAACATTTACATGACCACTTTTTGCAGTTTAATTAACGTTCCTTAATGTAGCTTTTTTCTTCAAGTCCATGCAGCCGTTTAAATAAATGATCAAATAACTGAATAACTTGCAAGTTCAAAATCACGGCAAATATCACTGGAGGGTGGGAGAGAAATGGAATAACAAAAGACAGCCCTTCCTAATTACAAAAGATGGCATTGCTTCCTCGCTGCTTATAAAAACTAGATTGTAGTTCTGCATCCCAGGTGGAAGCCTTGAGGTGGAGCAGTCGATAAGAAGCAGAGTTTCAAAGCCTTGTGCTCACCTATCATTGAAAGACAAAGCACCTAGAATAAATGGTCACAGGCTTGAGTCTCGATTTTCTTTAATTAAGTAACTCAATTAGGAAAAACTAAACCTTCCATCTAGCTTCTATTTCCCACCCCTCTTGATTTCAAATTCAGTTCATTACTCATAAGACTGGTTAACCTACTGGCTATTTTTATTTAGCTAGATTTTCTAGATAATTGATTTCCCTGTGAACATACTGCAATTAGAAGTGCACACTATTGGAGTCAAATTATTCTGTGGTGTATTTTACATGAATAGGTATGTGGTTAAGAAATTGCTTTACGTCAAAATGAACTTTATTTAACTCTTTTCTTTTTTTTAAGTGTGAATGAAGTAATCTTTAACGATTACCCTTAGGTATAAAGAATTAGTCAGTTTCCTTATGAAAGGGATAAAAGGATTTGGGGTGTATGTTTCTGTGTGCACGTGTGTGTGTGTGTGTTTCCCTACTTTAATTGTTTGCTTCCAGATAAGAAAGCCCCCCAGTGAGTTTGTAGTCCTACAAGTTATGTACTAAAATTGATTGACTAGATAATATTTCAATTATCATTTTTATGAGATTGTAAACGGAGATTCAAATAAACCATGTGTACACAGTATGTCCGCATGCGTACGCATTTTATGGATTCACACTTTTATACTGAAAGAAAGTTGTAGCACACAGCAGAGATCAAACTGCAAGTGTAACAAACAGGAAAAGCCACAAAATGCAAACCTGATCTGAAGAAAATAAATGATTGATAGTGCAATCACTGTGCAAATAGCTAAGGAGGAACCTGGGAGCAGAAGGGCATCAGGACAACGGAATGCATTAAATACAAGTGGGAGCAGTGGGTTAATGAGTGTCACCATCGTAGATCCTCACATAGGAGAAACAAGGGACCAGAATGCACAATTTCAATGAGGACCGTAAAGTATTCCCTGTGCATATATTTGTAGTGGGCATCCGGAATTGGAAATGAGCATCACAGAGAAGGTTTGCTTTAGCATATTTCATTGTTGTATATTTACAAAATAATGAAATCCTTAAACTTAGATACTTAGCTATTGAAGATAACTCAGCAATCCAAAATATATACCAGGTAGTTAACACTATTGATATCTATAATTCTTCTACTCAGCAGTATATAAACACATAAAATCAACCAAATCTCCAAAGGATAAATTCAAAAGTTAAACCTGAACTTTAACCTTACATAGAAACAGATCTTTCTTTAGTTCTGCCACAATGTAGCCAAACCAGCAGTTTTCTTTTGGGAATATTTAAAAGCAGCTTCCCATCATCAAACTTAGTATAACTAGAAAATCCTCCAAAGAGTAACACAAACATATTAAAATGCTTCTTCAGTGTTGTGGCATATAATTTGCATAATAATAGTATCTCAAGTAAGTCAACACATGTTTAGTAATAATGGAGTAAATTACGCATCACATACCCATACGAGTAACAGCAAAAATCAATAGAGTGTCAAACTAATAGGTTCTATATAGATGTGTTTGCTTTTCTCTATAGGTATAAGTCATTTCCACCATGGTTCGTTAATGGGAGGTACGAATGCTGCATTAAAAGCCCTAAGTAATCTGCCTGTGATTTATGTTAGCTATTCTACCGTCTAGTTTAATGCAATGCTTCTGATGCTAATTGCAGCTTCATGGCGCTTTCTGGTGAAGAAAAGTTCTTGTTTCTGTTACAGCCAATTCCTCTTTAGATAGTCCAACCAGTTTATTCTACTCAATCTAATCTCAGAGGCCAGATGGAGCTCAAGGGGCTATGCTGCAGGGTGAATATTACTCCGCTATCAAAGAGATTCGCAGTGTCCTGAAAAGACCACAGTTTTATATCTGCTGTGTTCTATATAAGCTGACTTAATTGAAGAAGATGGAAAGGACATAACATTGTGCAAACACCACATGCAAGGCACATTACACAAGTTCCCTCCCTCATTCCTCCAACACTCTCTGAGAACGATACTGTTCTCATTTTATAGATGAAGAAACCGAGGCCTCTGATTAAGGAAATGTGTACCACATCCATACCATGGTGGAAAACAGTATTCCCTTACTCTTACCAGTGTTATGAAGATAAATGATACACTGTTTGCAAAATTCTGAGAAAGGTGGCATTTTAAAAGAATTGATTAAAGAAAGCATTTAAACAAATTGCGTCTCATGTGGGAGACCACGCTCTTTGCCTTAGAACAGCTGTCATCAAAAATTAGATGCAGGTCATTTGAAAGGCAGAGTTCCTGTATAATTTACTTTCTTGAACATTAAGTAATGGAGCTAGCTCATCTGAATGATTCCAGTCAAAGAAAAAGAGGTTTTGAGTTTGAGATTGCTTGCTACCTGGTCTCCTTAGATAATGACTCAATCATGTGCCTGCTCACTATTTGTTCCTGTCCACTCGCCTAATCCCGGAATGACACGGTGAGATTACCTGGAAGCTGCACTGTGTACTTTCCACTTGGGAAGAAGTGCATAGAAACTACAGCTCAGGGATAACCAGAGGAGTGGCTTCAGACAAATTACACAGATTTTTGAACTTTTCCTTATCAACCACGAAATGGCTATACAATATAATGCACATGGCTGTGACGAAAATTCAATTCAGGCCTACTGTGTCTTGCCAGGCAACAGGAATATGGTGGCTAGTGATTTAATGTTACCTCTCTTCCCTTTCCCTCCCATAAAAAAAGTATACAAACTACTTTTATATTGAAATTTTTAAAAAATCATCTTTTGGTAAACTGTTGTATACATATATTGACGTCTGTAATGAATGCCTGACCACGAAACACTGCAATAGTAAATGTCAGTATTCTAGGATATCAGCCCTTTCCCCTCTTTGGAGATAACCAATGCATAACAGTCATGATCCATATGGTAGACAGTCACAGATGTAACGTTCTCCTGGGAAATTCAAATGTCAGCGTTATTAATTCAAGGCAAGAAATACCAAAAGAAGAATATTTTTATCCTGAAACAGTTAAATGCTCACGTTTTTTCTTGTCAATTAATTGACACCTGCAGTACAGATTTGTTAATATATGTGATGGATAGCCCAGTATTAAATTAACCCTGTCTCTATTGATGACTGAATCATTCCCATCACTTCTTATACCATCATTTTGTTTTCACTTTGTATTACACTTGATGGTAAGAAAAAGCAGAATATTAAATCATTTATTTTTCATTGCAGTTAATACTATTAAAATGTCCATATTCAAAAGTTCAAATTATCTTCTCTGGATACTTAAAAGTGGAAATATGTTTAATAACTAAAAGTTCATTCATCTCATTCAGTACTTTTGAAATAAAAAACTGACTTTTTTTATTATAAATTATCTTCTGTTAAAAGCTGTTGTTGTTTGATAATATATTTCCTTCTCCCTGTGAAACTAGCTATTTAACAACCATTAGGTTTGTTTTTGTTTGTTTTCAGTGCAATTCCAAATGGCTAACTTCAGGCTTTATAACTCCTCCGCTGCGCTCAACCTCCTGAATTCAATCTCAATTAACTTTCCTCCAAATGTTAGGACTGACACTGATTCACATATCAACTTGAGATTTAAATGCCTCTCCTTCCTTTCATCAAAGGACATTTGTGGATACAGGAGGTGTCCCTAAGTGAAACACATAGTATATCTTCAAAGATCCATACTCATTTTCTAAGATTTAATTATCTTTAATTGTCATTTACTCTTTGACTTTTGAAAATTCGTTAAAAAAATAACATACAAAGGTCTGCAGCCAAGGAAGTATGTCTATACTACTGTTCATCTTGAAACAAATCTGTCTTTCTTAAAATCATATTTAATCTTAGAACATAAAAGAATTTATTTGGGTTTAAGTGAATAGAATTGGCAGTGTGTCATCAAAGTGAAGGCAAATAGTGCATTAACTGGCAAGGAAGAATGGCCTTGTTTTCTTGAGTTATTTTCTTTGTTTCGTTTTGATTTCCTAAGAGATTTCATATGATAAACTACGTGAAATATAGTGTTCTAAGTTTTAGAGAGAAATCCCTTGATTAACCCATACCCCTTATAATTTGTTAACAAATTAGAAGACACTTCTTTCCCAATGTTTTATCTTAGATAGCAAAGATATCTAACTTAGGCAGATGTCTTCAGGTGTTATCTTAATGCAATTGTGTAATATTTACCCTGACACACGTAACGATGGATTCATCAAACAAATATTGATTGGCATCTATTAGATGTCAGGCTCTGTTCTAAACACTTGGGGGACAATTGTGAACAAGAAGCACACCCTTCTCTCCCTTTGGAGCCTATTCCATAGGAGAAGGCAAATTATTAAAGTGGACAAATAAGCACATAGTAATTTCAGACAGTGACAAATGGCATAAAAAAAATTAAACAGGTAATATGATAGAGAGTAATTAGAGGTGGGTAGTTCTTTAGAGTGATCAGGAGAGTTCTTTCAGAAGAAATACTATTTAGATTTGAATGGTGAAGTAGGATGATGCTAAATTATGTGGAAATCTTAAGTAGCGGGCACAGCTAGTACAACATTCTCAATTTAGAACAAATTTGGCATGTTTATGGGAAAAGAATCTATCAGTGTATCTGGGGATTATGAGGAAGAAAGACAATGATTGAGAAGGCAGATTCTGACCACGAAGAATCTCAAGGCCCACTGAGAGCTTAGTGGGAAACTGTTGAGTGGAGCAACTGCAGGCTAGCAGTGGCATGACTAAAATTTTTTAAATCACTCTGGCTGGTTAGCGGAAAAGAAATTTGGGGTAGCAAAGAGAAAACAAGGAGAATGTTGAAGTTGCTCAGGTGAGAAAGGATTAAGGGTATTAAAGAATGAATGCCAGTAAAGACAGGAAGACAACATCTACAGACAAACCTTCAGAGAAACGGTACAGAGAAGGGCAATGGAAACTGCAAGAATATTTAGGGTCAAGAAAAAATATCTATATTTAAAATAATAAGAGACAATAGAACAGGTTACAGTTGGATGTCAATGTGTGATTTCCAATTGGCAGGGATAAATTAATGATGGGGCAGAGAAACGTGAAGACCTTGAAAACACACAGTTGAAAATTTACGCAACCCAAGTACAAAGAGGGTTGTAAAAAAGGAAGTTTGAAGTTTCCATAATTAGTCATCTGTAGACAGGCTGCTGCAGACACACCAGCTGATCTTGTCTTCAAAGGCTATTTTATAAACTCATTGCTGGCAGTATCTGAGTGACTTGGGATGTCTCACTCTGTGTTCTCAGTCAGTTGATCTCCCATGGTTAGTGTTCACCCAACTAGCAAAGTCCAGGTATGGTAATTTACCCACTCCAAGCATGACAAGAGAACAGTGCAACTTTAAGAATCTATTCTGAAATAAGTAACAAAGAAAGGTAACAGGAAGAACAAATGCACATTTCTTCATAAATATCTTCCACTAAGTCCACAATGAAGGCCAGAGCAAATTTAACCGAGACACCATTAGCAGGAGGTATGAGTAATTTCTTAACCACTCTAGGCCTTCTCTGCCGTCCCTGTCGCAGTTTCCTCAACAGCATACTAATTATAATGTATCTAAAATTTCAGACTCTTCAGCCTGCCAAGGTTCATGACATTCTGATCAGGATCCTCAGTGCATCTACAGCTACTGGCAGAGAAAGCACCAAGCTGTGTATCTGACCCAAAGCCATCTATGAGCTTTCAAACTGGTCAGCTGACCCAAAAGTTTTTCCTCTTTCAGGATGGTACTATAGACCCCATAAGTAAATAATCCATTATTTATCTTGATATTTCCAAACCCTTTAAATATCCACCATGGAAGGCATAATATCTGAAGTAGGTACAACCTCTAGAAGTGGCCTTTATTGCCATTTTTTCACTTTTTAGTAAGATTAGCCCTGAGCTAACACCTGCTGCCAATCCTGCTCTTTTTTGCTGAGGAAGACTGGCCCTGGGCTAACATCTGTGCCAATCTTTCTCTATTTTATACGTGGGATGCCTACCACAGCGTGGCTTGATAAGTGGTGTGTAGGTCCACATCTGGGAACTGAACCAGCAAACCCCGGACCTCCAAAGCTGAACACGTGAACTTAACTACTGAGCCACCACTCCAGCCTCTCCAAAATTTTTTTTGATTAAGTAGGCAAACCAATAGATGGTGACTATACTCGATGAGGAAAGTGAAGCTGAGAAGTTTTAAGTGCAGTGATGATTAATTCCCAGTTTTCCTGGAATAGTCTTGATCTCTGCCTGTTGTCCTGGCATAGTTAATAATAATGCCAATGCCTGGGCTTACACTCAAAAGAACCCATATTTTTAGGATCAGATATATGGTCTAAGTAACCTGTTTTACGTCGTATAGCTAACAGATGGCAGAGCAGGTTTAAGGCTCAGATCTAGCTTAAAACTGTATTCATTCTTCTACAGCCCAATAAATGTACAATCTCAGCTCTCTAATGTAACTCTGTAACCACAAATTCTCTAAGATACAAGGTTTAAAATGTATTAACTCCAGTGTCAATTTCTCTTTTAGATCTTCATTATTTCTACATACCATATTAGCCATATCAGCAAAACATAAATCAAGCTAACCTCAGTCATTTTTGAGAAATTTTTTCCCGTGGGAATATATCTCTGATAGTTAATTTTTTGATGAAGCTCTCAGTGGATACTTGCTTTGGAGTTAACTTTGAATTTGATCTCAATTCTATAAAACTAAATATGTGGCTACATGTTTCCGTTCAGATTTAATAGGGAAAGAATAAAACAATATATTCAACACAATTTTACTGAAAGCAAAACTTGTGTTCTATTTTTGGATGTTAATTATTTCTAATGTCCTTAATAACTAAAATCAGTTTTCCATTTGTCTCCTCTCTAAGGTAAATCTTGGAGTGAGAGTTTATTTCTGAGCGTTTACAAGTCTCTCTTGTTTTGTTACCTTACCTAATTTATGAGCAGGAGCATGAACCTGTAGTCTTCTATATCAAAATATGATTTTTTGAAGTTTATACCTCTTTCTAAATCATCAAAAGAACAGACAAATTCAAATTCTACATATGGAAGCAGCTAGAACTTTTACAACAACAAATGATTAGGTTGAAGTTAGTATCACATTTCTTAAACACATAATGAAAGTGTGATATTTTATCTGACACAATTAGCTTCCTGCATGTCAGTTTATCCTAATTAACTTGGGTGAGTTTGACAGATATCAGCATCCTTTGTCTTTGTGCCCTTGTTATATTCTGGCACATTAAATTTAGTCTTAAAACTTAAAAAACATGCCACCAAATCTCTGGTAAACTCAAGCCTCTCTGGAGCAGTGAAATGACAGTCACAATCTCCTTCATTAAGAAGAAAATACTTAGAGGATAAAAATATGGAAATTTAACCAATTTTTCATTGAATATTTTTGCATGAATAATCTATCCAGTAACTTTCAAGAAACCACATTTCTGATGATTTCAATATAATGGTGATACAGTTTTACCTTTATGATCACACAGTAGAAAAAGGAAGAAAAAGTACAAGTGACAGAACCTATTTCTGGGCCTCTCTTTGCATAGACAGGGTACGAAGAAAATAACAAACTTTAAAAACTGTCTCCAATAATAAATATAATTCAATATTTCTATAAAGTTATGTTAAATAATTAAACATGGGGCCAGTCCTGTGGCCTAGTGGTTAAGTTCGGTGCACTCCACTTTGGCAGCCTGGTTTCCGTTCCTGGGCGCAGACCTGCATCACTCATTGACGTCCATGCTGTGGCAGCAACCCACATACTAAATAGAGGAAGACTGGCACAGGTGCTAGCTCAGGGCTAATCTTCCTCAAGCAAAAAGAGGAAGATTGGCAACATATGTTAGTTCAAGGCCAATCTTCTTCAGCAAAAATAAATAAATAAATAAATAAACAAATTATTTTTTCAAATTTTAAATATATTTTTATAAACAATGAACAATTTTTTGTCAGTGATATAGAAATTAACCAAAGAAACCATTAAGAAGAATTACCCCTAAAAGTTGATCAAGCTCTATTATTGCTATTATTTTTCTCAAAAATTTCCACATAATTTTAGTGAAAGTTTTCATACAGCAATGGATCCCAAGAAGAACAACTGATAAGACCAACTGAAGCTATTTGTCAAGTGTGTTTACCCAATATGGTGCTCTATGTATGTTTTTCTTTTCTTTAATTAACTAATTTTTTGTGTGTATGAAATCAAAATCTAGACATTAGAGAAATAGAATTATCACATTTTGGGAGGCTTTTGCAAAGAGCCAGGTTCCTGAATTCCTAGAATAACCTGGAGAAAATAGCTTGCAACTTTTAATTACTGATGATACCTCTGTGAGTACCACATTCATGGGCTATCTGCTAAGGGGATAAAATCATGGTAGAGGAGTGACTCCGCCACTGATGAGATTAAGATGATAAAACTTCACCAAAAATTAGAATTAGACAATGGTCTTCAGAAATGTTGTTCTCTGCTTATTAATTGATATAGAAACACAGCTATAGATTGGGGTATTTTTTACTTACCTTAATTTCTATGGAAATTTTTTTGTTTGTTGACTCTACATTAAAGTTTGAAACTTGTAATAATTTTGTTTATAATTTAAACACTACTATATGAGTAAAACTATTCACTCCTTGATCCAAATGTTATAGTGCTTAAGAAATGCATGTACTTCTTTTCAATTTAATTCTATTTAACTTGTCTATGGAAATTTAATTCAGAAAAACAACTTAAACTTTCCCACTTGAAAAAGAAAAAAAAATTATTGTTTTATGCAGATGTTCTATTTCTGAAATGACAATGGGTGAGTTTAGATAGCTATTGAGATATCCACTGACCTAGGCATTCTGATGTACCCTAACAAATCTGCCAATTCATATAACTATAAGATAACTGTAATTCTACTTTACTATGAATAATAAAAATGTCTATTAATTTATTCTAGAGAGGACTAGCTTTACTTTTCAGAAGAACACAAGACACTCTTCTAGACGTTATTCTTTATGTTCAACTAAATAGCTCGATTTAAACAGTTTGTTCTTGTTAATTTCTATTTTAAAAGGGGCGTATCTTATACACCTGGTAGAATAACAAAAAACAATTAAATGGCAGCTACAAACTCTGGCACAGAACATGGGCCAACTGGGATTCTCATACATTCCTGGTTGCATAGCCACTTTGAAAAACAGATTGGCATTTGTAAAGGTAAACATACATTTATATTACCCACTTATACCAATCACAGATAACTACTTAAAGAGCTAAAAGCTATGTTCACACAAAAACCTGAACATGAATGTTCATAAGTAACTTTGTCCCTAATAACCAAAAACTAGAGACAATCCAAATATCTTTCATCTGGTAAATGGATAAACAAACTATCAATGTAAAGGAATGAACCACGAAAATGTGCAATAGAATGGATTAATCTCAGATGAAAGAATCCTTACTCAAAAAGCTGTATTCTAAATAGTTCCATTTATATGACATTCTAGAAAAGGCGAATGTATACAAATAGGAAACTCATCAGTGGTGGCATGGGGCTAGAAGTGGCAGGAGGGAATGACCCTTAAATGGTAGTGTGAGGAAATCCTTTTGAGTAATGGACCATTTCTATATCTTGGTTATGATGATAATTATATGATTGCATATGATTTAAAACTTAAAACTCCACATCAAAAAAGTGAATTTTACTACATGCTCAGTATAACTCAATATACTATAGGCTCGATGAAACCCAATAAAAATATATATAATTTAATCATCTATCATTCTTTTTATAACCTCATATTGTTTTCCCTATTGTAGGAGAGGTTTCTATTGCTTTAAGCAAGTTGCCAAATAAACAACTATTTTATAAGAATTACTGATAATTATATTGGAACAGAATGCCATTTAAAGACTATTTCTATTACTCTCAAAAGTTAACTTTTGAATGATTACAAGCAAAATGTTGGAAATCATGTTGATTTTATTACATTATGTTAATCAAACAAGCAAATTTTCCCTATAGAACAAGCAGAAATAACTTTCTTGTGTGGGAACAAAAATCTGCAATTTACTAACAGTGCCAGTTACCATTTGTAAGAGCTTGTTTTATTTTTAGATTATTATTTTAAAAAATGAAGCACAAAGATATTTTCCTAAAATGAAGACAAAAAATGGAAATTATACTCACACTACTCAATGTCATTCATTTTATTAGACTTTGTTTTGTATTCATTAAAATAACTGACTTTTCCTGGGATTGAGGATATTTTATGTGGGGGCTTTGTCTCTTTTAAAATAGTTTTGTTTGAAGTGATTTCATTTCTGTGAAAGAAGGGAAAGCAGAGATAATTACAGCAGTATGCTTTACAAGCTCATGGGGTTTCAACTTTTCCATAGTTACTTCTTGAATTAGTTCTCTTATAAAAATAAAACCCTTCACAGCTCATTGTCACTGGTGTTATTGCCTTAAAATGAATCACTTCTCATCTTTTCTTCTTAATATTTGACAAGGCACAACCATGTTTTTTTTTAATGCTTTTCAGATAAAACTTTAAAATATCCTATTAAAAAAGCAACTTTTTTCAACAGAAGAAAGGTAAGCCAATTGTCTCCCAAACTGGGAAAGTGAAAATGGATTAAATAAACTTCACAAGAAAAGTCTTAATGATTAATCAATTTATTTTTTGTGTGTTAGATTTTCCTAATTATCTCAATGAACTAAAGCAGAACCATTCCTAACTGAATAATCTATCACCTCTTGAGAATTTATCAATTGTAAATTAATAAGTACATATTAGTTTTTAATATGGAACATATCAGAACAAATAAAGTGTGAAAATGTTGTTTCCAGAATCGAAATTTCAATAAATATAATACATTTATCATTTTATTATGAGATTATGGGCTAAATATCACATTATATTTAAAGAAGAGTTAATTATTTTGCCTGGCTTATTATTAACCATATCTTTCTCTCTACTCCTTTAAAATTTGAGACAAGCTTTTCATTAAAAAAAAAAGCATAGTCAATAATTGCATGTCTCCTGGGGTCTCATTAAGACCACAGGAAAGATCGTGATATAAGACTAGTATGCCTTCTCCCCGTATTCTCTTTGTATAATAGGTTGAATTGCGTTTCCCTCAAAAAATGGTATGCTGAAGTCCTGATGACTAGTACTTCAGAATGTGATCTTATTTGGAAATAGGGCTGTTGCAGATGCCACTAGCTAAGTTGTGGTCATGCTGAGGTAGGGTGGGCCCTTAATCCAATGATTGGTGTCTGTATAAGAAGATGATCATCTAAAGACAGAAGCACACAGGGAAATTCCAGGCAGAGACTGAAATAATACATCTACAAACCAAGGACACCAGCGATTGATGGCCACCCCCAGAAGCTAAAGGGCAAGGAAAGATTCTCCCCTGCACGTTTTAGAGGGAGCATAGCCTTGCTAACAGCTTGAGTTTGGACTTCTAGCCTCCAGAACTATGAAATGATAAATTTCTGTTGTTTTTAGCCACCACCCAGTTTGCAATATTTGTTACAGCAGCCCTAGGAAACCAACACACTTCAGAAACAGAACTCCCTTCTTGGTGTTGACCGGGAAGTCATAATCAGTCAGAGGCAACATTTCCCAGGGTTCCTTGCAAGTTAGGTCCACACCGCAATCTTTCTAATGCAGTCATTTGCCTGCCTCTTTGTTTCTCCTTTCCATGGTCTGTCATACAGATATGGGGCTTCAAAATAACTCAGTTAAAAGGCAATGTCTGATGACGAGATAAAGAAACTGGTATGGTGATAAAATGGACATATACATTCCTAACATTTTTTTTCATCTTCAGAACACTGCTGAAGAGCAGCACTAAATAATCCTTCAGTACTGAATATGCATAGCCTATGTGTAGAGGAATGCTTTCTTTAAGACAGGGAATTAACTCTACAGGATTTATACACACACACACGCACACAAACACACATGCACACACACACACACACAGTACTTGACACATAAAGAAATCCATAGATTAATTACAACAAACCATAGTTTTGACAATTTTTTCCCTGGCTTATCTATATCCACATGAGTCAACTAAATTTGTTGTTTATATAATTGAGTTTTTATAAAATAAAACACATTAAACCAGATAGAGAAGAAGAACAGGGCATAATTTCTATTTCCTTATTTTCTCTCAAGGCCCAGGCAGAAGATAGAAGATAGAGGGGTTTACCTGCTGTTGGTTTATCTACTTTGTCTTACATATGTATACAAGTTTATTAAACCACACCATTCTCATATCTGGGTCTTATTGACTAGCAAAATTTGAATTTTTATTCTTTATTCACATTTATTATTTAAATTCTTAAACCTAGCAGTAGCCAAGTTCCCATTATTTAAGGAGATGATCAAAGTTCCAAGAGGAAATTTTCTATTCTGAGGTTTCCATCAGCTTCATTTACTTTTCAATTCTGATCCAGAAAAGCTGATAATCAAAAGTAGAATGTTAGGAAATATCTAAAATAGTATTGAAAAGAGTGCAGATCTTAGCACTGGGAGACCTGAATTCAAAGTTCACTCAATAACTAAGTAAACTTAGATAACCCTCAGTTTCTTCGCCCAAAATAGAAAAATGACATCTACCAAACAGGTCTTGTTAAAAGTGAAGTGAGATACGGATTACAAAATGCCTGGCATACAGCGGTTGCTCCATTCATGTTAATTCCTCAGTCGACTAATCTTAAGACCATGTTTATGTTAGACGATGATTTCTCTCAATGACACAGCACTGTTCAGGCCTCCTGAGAGGAATCTCCAATTATGTCACCGTTTATGGGTCCCAGCATTCCCCCATGGCTTCTGCTTACTTAATATTGGGATCCCCATTATTATTCATTGATTATTTTATCAATGAATGTGTGATCCTTTATGCCAGTAATTCATAATGTTCAAATATGTAGCAGAAGGATCTCATGGCTAGTAATGCTATGCAATAAAAAGGAAACTTCTTTCATGATCCTGTCCACTTCAATTATTTGAAATTTCTTTCCAGCAGCTACAGTCAATGCTCTTGGCCAAATCATCTAGGATGCCCTTAAGGGTTCTCTGTACCCGAGGCGCAGATGCTTAGATGCCCCAAGAGGTAACTGTGTCTGGAATTTCAGGCCCCCATCCCCCACAGTTGACTGGTGTAGGATTGTGAAAGCTCAGCTCCTTCACCTCAGTGGAGAACAACATTTGTAGGGATTTCTGTGATTCTGACCCCTGCTTTATCAGCAAAAACTACCATTTCACCTGATTGGCTTCATCCCCTTTCTCCATCCTACTTTCCCCTAGTCCCTTACCAGATTCTCTTTGGAGTATTTTCTTAATAAGTCACTTCCAAAGGAATCCTTGTCTCGGATTCTACTCCATTGAAACCATTAGACACTATTAAGGCTTTTAAAAAACTATGATCTAACAACATGTTTAAAGAAAAATGTTCTCTCTGCACTATAAGCCATAACCAAACCACTCTAAGATACATCTTTCTGCAAAATCTCTGTGATTCCACATCTATTCACTAAAATATGTGAGCAGAATACTTATAAAAATTGTCCATAAATGTGTGCTTGGTGTAAATGACATGATTTTACTTCACAAGGGAGTATCTCATTATTATTAGCTACTGGCAAAGGCAACACAAATTATATTCACCTCACAATTACACATTTATATGACTAATTTAACCCCACTAAAAGTTCCTAGAGGCCTTGTTTACATTTATTTACTTACTGCCTTTACAAACGAGCTAGCTCTACCTTCTCTATTTTCTCATTCTTTTGTGTTACTTTCTTTACCCCATACGGTGTAAATATTTACTAGATGCATGCCAGATGAAAAGCTGTTGCATAAGGATTTATGTATATGGATTCATTTATAAACGTAAAATGAATATAAGCCATTCAATAAGAGTATTCTAAAATGTATCAAAACATTAACAAAAATTTATCCATACAAATTTTAAATTATTTTTCTCCATTTTTCCTTTTTCACAAACTATTCTTACATAACGGGACAGAAGACTTAAACTGTTAGATATTCAAAACAAATATAACTCCTATTTCAATAAAGTGATTTTCTCTAAGCATATTCAGATCTCTCCCATTGTAAGACGGACGTTTGACCTAAGGCACACATTTAATTACTCTCTAACAGCTCCGTAGTCATGCATCATTTAACGATGGGACACAGTCTGAGAAATGTCTCCCTAGGGAATCCTGTTGTTGGAGGAACATCAGAGAGTGCATTTACACATACCTGGATGATATAGTTTACTATGCACCTAGACTATATGGTACTAATCTTACA
Source organism: Equus caballus (assembly GCF_041296265.1). Lineage (NCBI taxonomy): Eukaryota > Metazoa > Chordata > Mammalia > Perissodactyla > Equidae > Equus > Equus caballus. Next base: position 48,557,928 of record NC_091704.1, read on the forward strand.
GGACCACTGTTGTATATGTGATTCGTCGTTGACCAAAATATCATTATGCAGCTCATACCTGTATTGTCTTTTACCAAAATTTCTCAAAGAATTCTAATTGCTTTCTCCACTCCTTTATTGCTAATTGACTAGATGACATCTATATCTACCATCACCTGGTTGGCGTCCTCATTAAGTCTAACGACAATAATGATGCTAACTAATATTTATGAATGCTTACTATATTCTAGGTATCTTTTAAACACATTGTATATTTAAATTTTTAAAATCTTCCCAATAGCCCTACGAGTTAAGTACTACTAAAATTTGGAAACTGAGTATAGAGAATTTAGATAACTTGTTTCAAGTCACACAGTCAATAAGTGAATGAACAGAATTTTAAGCACAGGTGGTCAACTCCAGAATCCAATATCTTAACCATTATGTCACACTGCCTCTCAGTTACACACATTAGTGAAATAATTGTATCCTTTAAATAGGGAGGAGATTCTATTTGGCTGGTGATTCACAGGAATGGATAATATTTTATTTTATGATGTACATTCTCTAAACTTTACATGGATGTAAACATTTTTTACATATGATAAATTTTTAAAAATAGCCTCATCACAGTGCAACTTAAGGATCATCTCCAAGAGTCTAACTGGTTCCCTTGCTTTTGGTTTATATTTTGTCTGAAAGGGAGCTTATTAAAATTTTCCACGTGGAAATTTTTACTCATCACTTGTGAAACTCTCGTTTTACTTTTCTAGGAGTGCTGTCACTCCTAAGGCCATTACATTTTCCTCAATTAGTGCAATGTACAAGTTCTGGGTCTTTCTGTAATTGTGTCTCAGTAGACATCAGTAGGATGAACACCAACCCTCAGCAAAATACCGCATTCCAGAGAAGTTTCTAGGTGGGTAACATTCCAATGCAATTCTAAATGATATCTAGACATTACCCACATTACCTCCTGCCTTTTAAAGGTAGGAAGCTTTAGGATTTGAAGGTAGTAGGACTCTTCAGCAGACTAAACAGGAGTAGCTCACTAGGCATTTAGTGTCTATTAACAAACACATGTAGCAAACATTGAATGACTTTCAGCAAATGGCCAGATATTCTGATAGATTTTTATTACTTTCTCTAGAGAGACAAAATTATGGATAAATTTTGAAATCCAGTTAGAACTTCCTTGTGCCTTATTTGGCTTAACAGCAACAATGTATCTATGAAAACATATGAATTAACCACAAGTGAACAGAATTGCTAATCAGAGGAATTTTAAGCTGTGCTTTTCTGATAATACATCTGTGAACTATCTTCTAGAGAATGTGCTGTAATCTCAGCATAACTTGCTTAAGAAAAATGGCAACAATACATTGTTCCACCTGTTCCAGAGTGTAGGTGAAACATTGTATGCCAGTAACACACATCTTAGGCAGCATTTGGGAATTTTCTTAAAGTTCTATCATCATTGTTTTTCAAGGGAGAAGTCCCAGTTAAGATTCACCAGCAAAGAGTGGACTGAACTTTATGTTTGAAATTACAGCCTTTTATTATTAATATCATTATTTTTTAAGTGCAGTAACATTGGATTATAACAATATATAGCTTTCAGATGTACATCATAATATATTTCAAATTCTGTATAGATTACATCATGTTCACCAGCCAAAAACTAATTATAGTCCATCCCCTCACATGTGAGCCTAATCACCCCTTTTGGCCTCCCCCCCCCTTCCCCTATGGTAACCACCAATCCAGTCTCTATTGCTATGTGTTTGTTAGTCGTTGTTTTTATCTTCTACTTATGAATGAGATCATACGGTATTTGACTTTCTCCCTCCGACTTATTTCACTCAGCCGAATACCCTCAAGGACCATCCATGTTGCCACAAATGGCCAGATTTCATAATTTCTTAGGGCTGAGTAGTATTCCTTTGTGTGTATATACCACATCTTCTTTATCCATTCATCCCTTGATGGACACCTAGGTCACTTCCAAGTCTTGGCTATTGTGTATAATGCTGCAATGAACATAGGGGTGCGTTTTCAAGTTCTTTGGATAAATACCCAGCAGTGGGATAGCTGGATCATATGGGAGATCTATCCTTAATTTTCTGAGGATACTCCATGCTGCTTTCCATAGTGGCTGCACCACTTTGCACTCCCACCAGCGGTATACAAGGGTTCCCTTCTCTCCACATCCTCTCCAACACTTGTTTCCTTTCTTCTTAATTATAGCCATTCTGACTGACTTTATAAATGCTTTCCCCATTTCTCTCCTACAATGAACCCTTTCCTGCTCCTATTGTAAATTGAGAAACTCACTATAAAATTTTGATTTTTCTATTTTAACATTGGTATCCAGAAAGAGAGGTAGTACCCCCTCAGCCTGGAATTCTGTTCTCTTCAATATTCATAGAACCAGCTCTTTTCGACCATTTACACGTCAGCTTAATAATTACTTCCTTGAAAAGGCCTTCCTTTACCACTCACATTTCTAATTTGTGTTTCTTCATTAGGATTTAAGTTCTACGAGAGCCGGAACTTATTCATCTTTATATGATACCTTCAGTGACTGTCTAGAATAATGTTTGGCACAAAATACTTGCTCAGCATTGATTTGGAGACTGGATGAATCACCGGAAGTACATTTTTTAAAGCATGGCATTGAAATCTGAATTCTCAAACAGTTATGAAATAATGAAATAACATTGATCAGTTTGCCTTTCTCAAAAGATATTGATTAGGTAAATGAAACACTACAAATGGCATTTACTGTGAAGATTGAGAAAGGACTCTGACAACTACATGTAAGGATGCTGGATTGCCAGGATTCTAAAAATAATCTAAAAAGATGTTGTTCAGAGTTTTATCTCAAGTCTTCAAATAACTATATTATTTAAAGATCTTATTTTTTTCAATTTTAAACCTTAATTAAAATATACATTACCACCAACAGATAAGAGATTCAAGTCTAAATTTGTACAGCACAGGATATAAGATCTAACCTTAACATGTTAGTGTCTATGAAAAAAAAGATCAGGTTTTCTAGTGCTAATGAAAATGCTATGGAATTAAAAGTAATTGGGTATTTCTATTTTCAATTTTTTTAAGATTTCCGATTTAAAATATAATCCCCTATACTACACACAGTTGTGTAAAGTAATATGCTTATAGCTTCATTTAATGAACTCAAAATAGTGATTATGATTTGGCAATCAGATTTTCTTACGCTCAGTCTATTTTTATGACCTGCTTGGCAAATGCCTAGGAATTTAGGTTCTGAGCCCAAAAGTTAAAACCCTTGCTAAGAAAGGAATTATTTCCTTGTCCTACATTTTATACGATATCTTCATTTTCCATGAAGTCAATGAATAAATCACTATTTAACCATGCAGAAAAGTGCTTATTACTCTTCTCTTTAGCTTGACAGAATTTAATAAAAAAATAAAACAATGCACAACATACTCCTTTTGGCTACGACTTCATTTTCAGACACAGCACCTTTGACATGAAGATTACAGTAAGGACTTGATTGAATTCTATGGCTAGGAATTTTTTTAAAAAAATTTTAATTTGCTTTACTTAGTTTCTATCAGAAGGAATGAACTATGTCACTCTGTTCTTCCAATAACTTATATAACACATAATTTCTGCCCATAGTTGCACTACAGTGTAGGCAGGCTCAAAATCAGCATATGATGAAGCTCAGTTTACTCTCCTGAAAAATCTTCCTGCTAAAGAAAGACTTACCCCTGTATTTTCAAAAGATCTTGTTCACCTTGACAACCCCAAAGATTCCCTTTCTGGACTCCTGATTTCAGCCTGGTTAGAGGAGCACAAAAGCATAAATTTGCTGTAAGTACCACTACTTTCTTCATCAACCACTGATGAATATTCTTAATCCTATCCAGTTTGAACAAATAAGGGGAACATTATACCTGGGAGCATGGTAGAGGTCTTTATGTAAAGGGTGATTAAGGATACCATTTTGAAGAATTCGTCAAATGAATCTTGGACATCCTCTGTTCCCTAGGCTGAAGTTATTAATTACAATCCCAGAGGATTCTCAATCCTGAGAATTTGGTGTCCCCACTGCTCCACCCTGCCTCTCCCCCATTTCTAAAAGACACTGCATGTCCCTGCTGTCACACAGGAGCCTCCTTGGCTTGGATCCTGCCCCTTACTAAGTTCTAGGAAGAATCTTCTCACCTCTAACGGAAGCTCTACTTGTACCCTGTTACTTGCAGGCTGTCATCCTGCTCTGAAATTCACTTCTGCTTTTATTGTGTTTGGTGAAGCCTATTAACATGCCCTACTCACTGCCCCCTAGACCAGATGCCACTGGCTGTTGTCACTGACACAGATCAAGACCCAGTTCACTATGTCCCTTGGGGTTAGGAAAAATACAGTTGGTCTTTGAGAGACCAGCACTTAGTTATCCTATATTCCTGATATTAGTTCTGCCTGCTCTCAGCATCCTTCCCTTCTTTATGGCCTGATAGTTGGGTTGAGTACTCAGTACTTTGGTAGATTATCCTACTACAGTTGGGACAGATTTTAAGACAGATGCTTTTAAATTTCAGGATAAGAAAATAATGCTTTTTTTGATACGCAGTGAAAAGTCATTGTAAAACTTTGGAGAGGGCAGTAAAATGATTAAAGACACTCTTGAAGAAAGTTAATGAATAGTGTGACTTTGCTGAAGGGAAAATGGAAGCAGGAACCCTTTTGAGATGTTCCAATTGAGGGAAAAAAAGTGCTTTAACAACCATAAAAAACAGTGACTAGTAAAGAGGACTTTATCACTTTATATCCTTTTATGGAACATTTCAAAGAAACAAATTTACACAAGTATTTCAGCCAAGAGACTTTTTTAAAATTTTCTTTTATTATGGTAATACCACTTATCCTCTTAATAAATGTTGTGTACATTACACTATTGTTAACTGTAGGCACAATGTCGCACAGTGACTCTTTAGAACACATTCATCTGGCATAATTGAAGCTTTATGCCCGTTGATTAGCAGTTTCCCATTTCCTCCTTCCCACCAGCACCTGGCAACTACCATTCTCATCTCTGATTCTATGATTTTGACTATTTTAAGCACCTCATATAAGTGGAATCATGTAGTCTTTGTCCTTCTGTGGCTAGCTTATTTTGCTTAATAAAATGTTTTCAGAGTTCATCCATGTTGTCACATAATGCAGGATTTCCTTCTTTTTTTTTTAAGGCTGAATAATATTTCATTGTATGTATATATCACATTTTCTTTATCGATTCATCTGTTCATTGACATTTAGACTGTTTCCACATCTTGGCTACATAATATATATAAAATAATATATAATAGTGCTGCAATGAACGATGACTTTCTGTTTGAAATCCTGATTTCAATTATTTTGGATAAATACCCATAAGAAAGATTGCTGGATCATAGTTCTATTTTTAATTTTTGAGAAAACTCTATACTGTTTTTCATAGTGGCTGCACGATTGTGCATTCCCACCAACCATTTACAAGGGGTCCCTTTTCTCCACACCCTCATCAACACTCATTGTCTTTTATTTTTTTGATAACAGCCATCCTAACAGGTTAGATATCCTAACATATCTCATGGTGGTTTTGATTTGCATTTTCCTGATGATTAGTGATATTGAGCATATTTTTACATACCCATTTGTTATTTGCATGTCTTTGGAAAAACGTCTATTCAAGTCTTAGCGCATTTTTAAAAAACTTTCTTTTTTTAGAGAAGTTTTAGGTTTACAATGAAATTGAGAAGAAAGTACCTAGATTTCCGATATAGCCCTTACCCTATACATGTGTAGCCTCCCCCATTATCAACATCACTCACTAGAATGATATATTTTTCACCAAGGATAAATCTACATTGACACATCATAATCACCCAAAGTTATGGGTCTAGAAAATGTATAATGACATATATTCATCATAACAATATAATACAGAGTATTTACATTGCCCTAAAGACTGTCTGTGCTCTGCTTATACATCTCCTCCCCATCCCCAGCAGCTACTGATCTTTTTATTGTCTCCATAGTTTTGCCTTTTCCAGAATGTCAGATAGTCAGAATCACATAGTATGTAGCTTTTCAGATTGGCTTCTTTCACTTAGTAATACGCATTTAAGATTCCTCTATGTATTTTTTCATCTTTAGCCCATTTTTTTAATTGGAAAATTAGTTGTTTCGCTATTGCATTGTAGAAGTTCCTTATATATTTTTGAAATTAACTCCTTATCTGATATATGGGTTACAAATATTTTCTCCCATTCCATAAGTTGCCTTTGAACTCTGTTGTTTCCTTTGAAGTGCAGAAACTTCTCAATTTGATGTACTCACATGCGTCTAATTTTGCTTTTATTGCATGTGCTTTTGGTGTCATATTCGTAAACATTACCAAGACCAATGTGACAAAGTTTTTCCTCTATTATTTTTCTAGGAATTTTATAGTTTGAGGTCCTATGTTTAAGTCTAATCCATTTTGAGTTATTTTTTGAGTATGGCATAACATGGGTCCCAATTCATTCTTTTGCAAATGGACGTCCAATTCTCCGAACACCATTTGTTGAAGAGATTTTTCTTTTCCCAATTGTGCATTCTTGGAACCCTTGTTGAAGATCAATTGACCACATAGGCATGGATTTATTTCTGGGCTCTCTATTTTGCTCGACTGGTTTATGTGTCTTTCTTTATGCCAGTATCATACTGTTTTAAGTACCATTTTTTTGTAATATATTTAAAATCAGGAATGTGATGCCCTCAGTTTGTAGTTTTTCAAGATAGCTTTGGATACTCCAGGTCTTTTGTGTTTCTACATGAGTTTTAAAATTTCTTTTCCATTTCTGTAAAAAAAGTCATTGAGATTTTGATAGTAATCATATTCAATCTATAGATAGCTTAGGGTATTATGGACATTTTAACAATATTAAGACTTCTAATGTGTGAACAAGAGATGTCTTTCCATTTATTTCTTCTTTAATTCCTTTCATTACATTTTGTCATTTTCAGTTTACTATTCTTTCACCTCCTTAGTTTTTTATTCTTAAGTATTTTATTCTTGGTTATTGTAAGTGGGATTGTATTCTTAATTTCCTTTTCAAAAAATACATTGTTTGTATATAGAAACGCAAATGAATTTTGTATTTGATTTTTTTTGTCCCGACACTTTATTGAGTTATTTTATTAGTTTAATGAGATTATTTTCTGTGTCTGTGTGTGTGTGAGTGTGGAATCTTTAGGGTTTTCTGCACATAAGATCATACCATCCAACAGAGTTGATTTTCCTACTTCCTATCTGATTTAGATGCCTTTTACTTCATTTTCTTGCCTACTTGCTCTGGATAGGACTTCTTATACTATGTTGAATTGTTCAACCGTCAAGAGTGGGGATCCTTGCCTTCTTCCTGATTTTAGAGGAAAATCTTTCAGTTTTTCATAGTTGAGTCTTACGTTAGCTTTAGGTTTCTCATACATGGCCTTTACATTGTTGAGGTACACTGATTTTATACCTAGTTTGTTGAGAGTTTTTATCATGAAATGATCGTTGAAATGATCATGTGGTTTTTTTCCCTTCATTGTGTTAATGTGGCTTATTACATTAATTGATGAGCATATGTTGAACCATCCTTGCATCCCAGAGATAAATCTCACTTGATCATGTTGTACGATCCTTGAAATGTATTGCTGAATTCAGTTTGCTAGTATTTTGCTGAGGATTTTTGCATCAATATTCATCAGAGATATTGGCCTGTAGTTGTTTTTCACTGTGGCATCTTTGTCCAGCTTTGATATCGGGGTAATGCTGGCCTAATATAATGAGCTTGGAAATTTACTCTCCTCTTCAATTTTTGGAAGAGTTTGAGAAGTGTTATCATTAATTCTTTTTTAAATGTTTAGTAGAATTCACCAGTAAAACCATCTGGCCCAGGCTTTTCTTTATCTGGAGATTTTTGCTTATTGATTCAATATCCATATGAGTTATATGTCTGTTCAGACTTTCTGGTTCTTCATTATTCAGTTTTGGTAGGTTATATGTTCCTAGGAATTAATTCCTTTCTTCTAGGTTATCCATTTGTTGGCATATAACTGTTCATAATAATTTCTTAGGATCCTTTTTAGTTTTGTGCCATTATTTGTAATGTCTCCTCTTTTATTTCTCATTTTATTTATGTGAGTCTCCTGTCTTTGTTAGTCTAGCTAAAGTTTTGTCAACTTTATCTTTTGAAGAAACTCACTGCTAGTTTTATTGATTTTTTTCTATTCTTTATTTAATTCTCCACAAATCTTTATTATTTGCTTCCTTCTGCTAACTTTTGGTTTAGTTTTTTTTTCTAGGTTCTTGAGGTATGAATGTAAGCTGTCTACTTGAGATTTTTCTTCTTTTCAAGTGTTCACTGCTACAAACTTCCATCTCATTACTGCTTTTGCTGCATCCCATAAATTTAGAAGTTTCTTCATTTGTCTCAAAATATTTCTTAATTTCCTTTTTGATTTCTTCTTTGACCATTGGTTGTCAAAAGTATGTTGTTTAATTTTCACATATTTGTGAATTTACCAGTTTTCCTCTGCTGTTGGTTTCACTCTATTGTAGTCAGAAAAGATACTATTATTGCAATCTTATTAAATTTAAGACTTGTTTTGTGACCTGTCATTTGATCTTGTCCTCGATAAATATCCATGTGCTCTGAATAAGAATGCATATTCTGCTGCTGTTGGAGGCAATGTTCTGTAAATGTTTTTTAGATCCATTTGATCTATAACATTATTCACATCCACTTTTTCTTTGTTGATTTTCTGTATGGTTCACTTGTCCATTATTGAAAATGGGGTATTGAAGTCTTACACTATTATTGTATTATTTTCTGTTACTCTCTTTTTTCTTTCAATGTTTGATGTTGGGTGCATATATATTTATAATTGTTATTTTTATACATTTTAATAAATTCTATACATTTGTATATTTATAATATCTTCTTGTTGAATTTATCCTTTTATTATTACATAATGTTCTTTTATTGTCTCTGTGACAGTTTTTAACTTACGGTCTTTTTTGTCTGATATAATCATTTCTGTTCTCTTTGGGGTACCACTTGCATGGAATAACTTTTCCTATCCTTTCACTTTCAGCCTATGTGTGTCTTTGAATCTTGTCATTTCTTGTAGGCAGCATATAGTTCGATATTCTTTTTTATTCATTCAGTCACTCTATGTCTTTTGATTGGTGAACTTAATCTGTTTGCAGTAAAAGCAATTATTGATAGGGAGAAGTTACTATTGCTATTTTGTTAATCGTTTTCTGTTTGTCTTGTTATTTTGTTCCTCTTTTCCTCTGGCTCTCTTAGTGTTTCACTGATTTTCTGTATTGATATGCTTCGATTACTTTCTCTCTCTCTTTTGTGTAACATCTATAGGATTTGTTTTGTGGTTAGCATGGAGTTTACTTAAATTATCTTGTAGTTAGAACAGTCTATTTTAAGCTGATAACAACTTAAACTCAATCACATGAAATATATGTTTTACTCACAACTAGAACATACAACTATGTACTGGGGGGATTTGGGGAGAAAAAATCAGAAAGGAAAAAAAGATTGGCAACAGTTGTTAGCTCAGGTGCCAATCTTTAAAGAAAAATTATATATATATATATGTTTTTACTTCTGCCCCCCAAACTTTGTGTTATTAATGTCCTAATTTGTCTACACTTATTGTACATCCATTAACATATTTTTAGTTATAGTTATTTTTTACACTTTTGTCTTTTAACTTTTATACCAAAATTCAAAGTGATTTACCCACCACTATTATAATAACACAATAATACAATATCCTGTGTCTATGTGTTTACCTTTATCAATGAGTTTTAAACTTTCTTAATCTATTGTGTAGCTGGTTAGCATCCTGTTTTTCAACTTGAAGAACTCCCCTTAGCGTTTCTTGTAAGGCAGGTCTAGTGGTGATGAACTTCTTCAGCTTTTGTTTATCTGAGAATGTCTTTATCTCACCTTCATTTTTGAAGACAATTTTTCTGTGTATAATATTCTTGTTTGGTAGTTTTTTAATTCCAGTGCTTTGGACATATCATTCCACTCGCTTCTGGCCTATAAATTTCTGGGGAGAAATCTTCTTCTGATCTTATGGAAGTTCTCTTATATTTGACAAGTTGCTTTTTCTTGCTGCCTTCAAAACGCTCTTTCTGTTTTTGTCTTTTGAAAATTTGATTATAATTTTTGTCAGTGTGGATTTCTTTGGATTCATCCTATTAGACTACTATCGGCTTCTGGATCTGGTTATCCATATCCTTCTCAGGTTTGGTAAATTTTCAGCAATTATTTCTTTGAATAAATTTTCTAGTTCTTTCTCTTTCTCTTCTCCTGTGGCTCTCACAATTCATATATTGGTTTGTTTGGTAGTCCCTTAGGCTGTCTTCCTTCTTTTTCATTCTTTTTTCTCCTCTGAATGAATAATTTCCAATGACTTATCTTTGAGTTTGCTGACCCTTTTTCTGCTTGACCTGGTATGCTTTTGAACTCTCTAGTGAATTTTTCAGTTCAGTTATTGCATTGTTCAGTTCTATGATTTATTTTTGGTACTTTAAAACATTCTTTTTCTTTTTCTTTTTCTTGAAATTCTCACTTTGTTCATTCATTGTTATCATGACCTTGGTAAGCACCTTTATGTCAGTTATTTTGAATCCTCTGTTAGGTAAATGAAATATCTCCATTTCCTGAGGGCCAGCTGATGAAGATTTATCTGATTCCATTGCTTGGAAAATATTATCCCTGTTTCTTCATTTTCTTGACTATATTGGTGTCTGTGTGTTAGACAAAAGAGCCACCTCTCCTAGTCTTCACAGATTAGTCTTGTACTTGAGAAAATCCTCACGAATCAGGCCTGCCAGAGATTCTCCAGCTTTTATCCTAGTCCTTTCCACTTGCTTTGTTCTTAAAGCCCCCAGGCATCTAGAATATGCTGGATCCCATCACAACTCTGAGACAAGAAAGACTGAAGCCAATTCCTCAGGCAAGGCCCAGGTAAGTTGGGTCATTGGATGCTCAGTGCACCTCTTTCCCTCCCTTGGGAGAAGTTGAGAGCTGCGATCTTTCAACTGATAGCTCTGTGCTAGGCTGGAGGGAGTGGCCATGGTGACTGCCAGTCCAAACCACCTTCTCTGTTCTCACTACCCCAGGCAACTACAGTATGCCATATCCTCTCAGGATTCTGAGACAGGCCACACAGAAGTCAGTCCTCTTGGTAGACCCTGGAAAATTTGAGGCATTGCAATACATGGTGTGTCTCTTTCCCTCTCCAAGGAGATGCTGGGATCTTGAGGGTTTTGCACTGATTGTATGACACTGTGCTGAGGGTAAGGACTATGGCAAAAGGGCATCTTGAATTTCCCTATAGGTCTTGATGTGGCTGATTTCACACTCACCTGTGGAGCAGGAGCCTCTTAACTAGTTTCTGGATTTCTCACAAAGGGAATACGTTTATGAATTATTGGTGAATTGGTGTGTTTGTGGGGGAAAGGGGTTTAGAGCTTCCTATTCCACCATCTTGCTGACATCACCCCAGTAAATAGATTTTTTTTAAAGTCAGTCTTTTTTTGTACATCTTTACACATTATTTCCAAAAGGACTGTATGCAAAAGTGAAAGAAACACATGCAGTATGTTTGTGTTTGTTTTGTGTGTGTGTGAATATGTAAAGTCTATATTAAAGCTAATTAATTTTCTGTCTTAGATCATTTATGACACAATTTAAAAAATGGCCTCATTATAAAAACTAGACTGGGAGCCACTGACATCGAGGTTTCCATAGTGCACTCTAATTTAAAATTATTTGTGAGTTGAACTTCTTATTCACTATTCAGATCTCACACAAAACAAAAGGAGAGATTACGCTTAAAGGAAGTTTCTTTAAAATATTTGGATTTATACTATAATTAATAACTACACCTTCCTTTTTAGTTGAATTAAAGTAAACTTAAAAATCTTTAAATGTCACAAAAATTGTTAAGGAGAATAATTGTGAATGTAATGAATACGGTAGAAACTCATATTCAGTAAGAGGGGAAACAAAAGACCATTACTTTTCAGGTTTAGAGAAAACTCAGAACTAGAAAACACTAACAAATAGAAATATTAAAGATTTGAACATATAAATATTGTCCCGTATATGAGAATGAGCTACTCACCCAGCATGTTCTGTGTGGCATCTGTATTTCATTCCATTTTGATATATCCCAGGACCCACCCTGGCTCTTTCAACCTGATTCACATGCATAGAGAATAAATTTATTTTCATGACTTAACAACTTCAGGCATCTGCTTCTAATGATAGATATGGATAACCCTTATTCAAGTAATTAACCAAATGAAAACTTCATTCTATGTCATTAATGGCTCTTCTACACTAAAATGAAAGTAAAATTAATCTTTTTGGATAAATGATTGAATGCTTAAGTAATCTAAATAGTAACTAAAAAGAAATGGTCATTTCTACTACAACTTAGTCATACTTTCTCTTACAATACACATATATTTTTGGAAAGCAGAAAAATACATCAATGACTATAATCACAAATGAGAAAACATTTGGGAATTTTATAATGGATGGACCAATAAATGAATAGAGAGGTAACAACTGCATCCTGAAAAAAATATTTAATGGTAGTCCATAAGATGCTTCTAAAGAGAAGATACCAGCTTTTCCAAATATATTGCCCTCTTAGATGTATAAAAATGTCTTACTGATGCTGTCAGTTGTGTGTGTGTGTGAAAGAGAGAGAGAGGGAGAGAAAGACAGACATTTGTCTTGAAATTTTCAGATTATTCTTTGATTTCCAAGTGCATTCACAATTTTGGAGTTTGGTTCTGCCCATGGCACTGCTTCCTAACGTGACATTCTGCCTGATTTCTTTTTCAGAGAATCACCACTTTAAACGTTGTTAATGACTAGTGATCTTCTGTTTGCCAGGGTCTGGCAAATACCACAATGAATCATGTCACTTTAAAATCAAGCTTCAGCATGCCTTTCAAAGACTGTGTGAGTGCGTGTGTTAAGTGTATAGACGTGTATGTGTACATGTGTATGTGTGACTGGTTAGCAGCTTGCCCAGTTCATTTTGTCAAACTACTTATGAATCATCCATTGATGACAACAGCATCAATAACAGCAGCACAATAATGGCCACCACCGCAACCCTCTGCCTGACTAGTGCTGAGCTAAATATAGCTGACTTTGTCTAATTATCAAAATGTTATTTTCCTGAGAAAAGGATTATTCTTTGAATTTTTGTAGTTTAGAAAACTCATGCTCATTCATTCATTTATCAAATCTGTATGGAATGTTCACTATGTGCCAGGCCCTGTATTAGGCACTGGGGTACCAAAGCAAACAAAAATCTCAAACACGCCAACTTTTGGGTTGTTTACATTCCATTGTAAGGACATGTTAAATAAATATAATTAACATGTCTAACATATAATAAATTAGAAAATGATTAGAGCCATGAAAAACATGAAACAGATAAGAGGGCATAGCAATGAGGAGGAGGGGATTGCAATCTCATATAGTGTAGTTAGCCTTAGGTTCAAAGAAATGGTGACTTTTGAGAAAACCTTAATGAAGAAAGGAAAGAAAAATCACTCTAGGAAGAGAAATCACCAGTAGAAAAGCTTTAGGGTGGAAGCTTGCCTGATATTTGAAGACCATCCTGGAAGTCAATGTGTCTGGAATGGAGTGAACAAGGGAAAGAGTAATAGCAGACAAGATCAGAGGCAGAAAGTGGGGAAACTTGCAATCTCACGAGTGACTTGGAGTGGAGGGCTGACAAAGGCTTATCTATGTGTTTATAAAGTGTGATCCTGGTTACTGGGTAGAGAACATGCTATACAGAGGCAAAGATGGTGGCAGAGACATCCATGAAGTAGCTGTTGCAGTAATTCAGAAAAAAAGATGAGGTGCTAGTTTAGAGAAGATAAGAAAATTAATACAGTCACACAGTAAGTGAATTTGAACCTAGGCCTGCCTTCTTTCAAATGTGCAGCTCTGTTCCCCCTGGGTTTGGTCCAGAAGTGTTATAACTCAGCCTTGGGACAGTGAGTGCACGTTTCTACCTTGGCATGTGAAGAACATCAGAGTTCATACCTTGAGATCAAGTGTTGGGATAAAAGAATTGATTGTGGGACATTTTGGCCATGAGCTAACATCTCTTGCCAATCTTTTTTGTTTTTCTTTTTTCTTCTCACCAAAGCCCCCAAGTACATAGTTCTATATTTCAGTTGTAGGTCCTTCTAGTTTTGCTATGTGTGACGCTTCTTCAGGATGGCCTGATGAGTAGTGCTAGGTCCTTGCCCAGGATCCGAACCTGCAAAATCCTGGGCCGCCAAAGCTGAGCGCATGAACTTAACCACTCTGCCATGGGGGCCGGCCCCTGGCTTTGGTTTTGACAGACTTCTGCCACTTACCAGTCAAAGCCCTATTTGTGTTATTAAATTTTAAATATTTCCTTTTATTGGTCTGGGTAGTTCAAAATAGAGCAAGGAGAATGAACATTGCTATTATAGTAACATAAAGAAAGCAAGAAACAAAATAATGCCTTGCTACTGAGAGAAGGAAATCAACAGTTGCCAATGATTTTTTTTAAAAAAATTTAGCACGTGAGATCAATTCTTTCACAAAGGGCACACTACTGTGAACCCTTCTTATTGCTCTGCAGAGCATGGAGACATGGCAGTTACTATCCTTATTTACTTTCTGAGAGAACAGATAACATTTCTGCACTCCAGATGAAATTTCAAATCAATAGACTTGAAGTGAGTATCTAGATCATTCTCGGGAGAATGTGGAAAATACTATGGATGCTGGGGAAACGTCGAAAAAATATATCCTGATAAAGAAGAGCAAAACTAGGTAAACAAGATAAAATATAGTCATGAATTGTTTTAGTTTTTTCCAGAGTAGAAGAAAATAAAAATGTTACATGGGTTGAAATCTACGTATACAAATTTAAGTGTATTTGTATCACCATTTTGTTTTCCTAAAATAAATGCTGAGTAAAAATTCTTTTCCACCAATTTTATGTTTCATTAGAACTATTAGGATTGTCTTCCGTAAAACCATAGTAATTGGGCATTTACTATGCGAGCACAGATGTCAAATGAAAATGAAAAGAATGCCTGCAGGTTCGCCTGATTCAGGTGATGTTTAAGCCTCACATTTCCTGGCTTAAGATGGCAAGGGAGGTACTTTTTGTGTGTGCTGTGGCTGTCTAAGGGCGAAATCAGTACTCAGCTCAGTGAAGCAGGAAATGACGGGATACAATGTCCTATGCTCGAAAGGCAGACTGATTTATAAATACATTAAGGACACACACACACATACACCATACTGGAAAATGTTGTTGGAGAACATCAATAAATACGTAATTATGCAGTTTCCAAAATTTAACTATTACGATTAAATAGGAATTCTTCTTCACTAACACTGTTAATAATTTCAAATTGGCAATAAAAAAATTGGCTTTGGGTTTCACAGACTTTTGTGATTTTAGTCTCAGAGAAATAGATACTTAATATCACTTAAGCAAATAGTAATAAATAATATCTTATTTCTCCACAGTTGAATCTAACTTTTTAACGCAAATTTATAAACCTAAATTACTATTTCACTTTACTCTTCTTAGAACTTCAAAAATCCCGTTTCACCCATCACCCACCCAGCCGCACACAATTTTTCTTCAACCTCTATCCTCCTCTATTACTGTTTTAACTTCCCCTTCCTTTCTCAGATAAATTCAGTAGACAGGAATCTACCTCCTCGTCACTTCCTCATTATCTACCACTACTTAACTCATTGTAATCTGGCCTTATCTTCTCAAGACTCTATTAGAACTTGTCTCACTGAATCTCTGGGAATCTCCTAACTGCAAAGTCAGTGAAGACTTTGGTCTTGGTTTTCCTTAATTTCTCAGCAGCATCTCTCTCCATAGACATTCCCCACTTCTTGAGAAGCCTTTCTCATGAATTTCTTGAAGAGCATGCTCCTGGTTCTCCTATTATTCTGGTGATTCATTCTAAGTCTTATATTATTTTAATACCTTATGTTACACTCTCTTCTTCTTATATCCACCCTTTAAATGTTGTTCCCTAGATCTCCACGAAGAATTTTCTTCTCTATCTATTTACCTGTCCATTCCAAGGTAACAAACCCATTTGCCCTCTTTTACCTTTTACCAAACTCAGGGAAATCTGAACGTAAATAAAAATCCTGAAGTCTGGTCCTCTAACCTGAAAACCAATATATTCAACTCTTTCCTTAACAAGGGCTTGTGGATTATCCCATTACCTCAAGCACAGTTCTTCTAATAATAAATTTATCCATCCTCCCTGATTGATCCTTTTCTTAGTAATCTGTACTATGGTGAGCAGAAGCCCCTCATTGACTGTCCCAACTAACCAAACCAGAAACTCATCCATCTCATTGACCCTGGTATCTAGTCAAGTCACAAAGTTCTATAGATTTTAAAAAGATGCTGGTTCATTACTCCAATCTCTCTGTCGCTGTTTTCTTCAGCCTCTCAAAGTTTCTCTACAGACTACTTAGTGGGCTCGCTGATTTGAATCTGGATTCTCACTAACCATTTTCAACAGCTAGAATAATTTTTCACTTTAGAGAGACAGAAAGAGAGAAATTGAGAGAGAAGAGAGGGGCGGGGAGGGAGAGAGATTGTTTCTGCTATAACACAGTAGTTTCATTTCTGAGACTTGGGTTACCAACAATCATTAGATGAATAAGTTCTACATTTGGGGAAAAAACGTGTTAGGGAGTTTCTAATTAGCAAACCCGCCACCTCCCAAGGAGAATTTGAATAACAGACATCTTCCATATCTATTTCACGGTCCTGAGAAGATCTGCAAATTATAGCAGCAAATGTGCACCCCAGGGAGACGTTTATTTTGCTGGCATGAATGTACTAATAAGATCCTTGGGATATGTTTTTTGAGGGTCATAAGGCTGGCAAAGAGCATGCATTAGAAAATGTTTGTTGTTCTACTAATCACCAGGCTTCTATTTGCTAAGCTAAGTATGCCAGCTGAGAGTGGAAAATGAAGTGTTTGAAGAACACAGAAAAAGAATATTAGCAGTTCTTTAAGTGAAGAAAGAAGAGAAAGATAAATTATGTAGCAGAGAAAAGGAACGCTGGTAGAACAGAGATTCTTAACTAGAAATATCATGAAATTTTTCCTGATACAAGTACAATGTGAATCTTTTTCCCCAGCCACACTTCTTCTTATCCTCCAAACAAATAGCTGTTGGCACAACACAAACATTGGTCTTTACTTATTTGATCTTTTCATGTGAGTTAACTTTATGTGTTCTTAAGGTATAGGAGAAATACCTGTGCCATACAAATGCATTCAAAATGATGACATAAAACCTAGCCTTCTCTACTCTCAATCAATACTCTGTGGTCATCTATTTTAATTACTCTCATCGGATGTGTGCCCTCGGCTGATTCTTCCATTATTTTCTAAGATTCTCAGAGGACAGAGCCACACCTTCATCCTGTGTCATGCTCTCTACAACCTCCCTCCCCACTTGTTCTCTCTCTCCAAAATCTAAAGTAATGGTTTAAATATAGCACATTAGAAATTTTTAAAAACAATTCTAAAAGGTGACAAAATAACAAATATCATGACTTTTAAATTCAATCCTCTGTACAAACTCTGTTACTCTTACCCTCTCTGGATGGAATAAACCATAAAATAAAATAGAAATTTCCAAACCCTTAGAATTGTCTTATGGTTAAAATCAATCTGCCAAACAGAGGCCTCAAATAAACCTTTTATCTGCTTATGGAATGAATCAGCTGAAATCAAAGCCTGTTTTGCCTGGTTTTTGAGGAATTCTTGCAAAGCTTGATGTATAAGAATAAACTTTTGAAGCCGGCCCAGTGGTGTAGTTTGAGCTCTCTGCTTCGGCAGCCTAGGGTTCATGGGTTCAGATCCTGGAAATGGATCTACACACCACACCGCTCATCAAGCCATGCTGTGGTGGCGTCCCACATACAAAATAGAGGAAGATTGGCACAGATGTTAGCTCAGGGTCAGAAGAAAAGAAAAGGGATAAACTTTTCTGGGCGCTGAACATGACCTTTTTTTTTCAATGTATTGGCTCTATTACCTGCAGCATCACTATTTGGTTGTTTTTAGAAATAGATCATTTGCCTATAAAACATGTCAAAAATATTCCACAGGTGCTATTTTGTATTCTGCAGTTCTTAACTACTGTTTTTAGCTACAAACACTGCATTCCCATAAATGTTTTTGAAGTCAGAATTCCAGTACCTTTACATAAGGACTGTAAACCAAAAAATATCATCACTGTCACTAATTATTGCTTCATAAATATCCATACCAAAATGCATCTTGTGATTGTTGTTTAATCACAAAATAATACGTTATTTTATTTTTTTTAAAGACTTTACTTTTCCTTTTTCTCCCCAAAGCCCCCCGGTACATAGTTGTGTCTTTTTAGTTGTGGGTCTTTCTAGTTGGCATGTGGGACGTCGCCTCAGCGTGGCCTGATGAGCGGTGCCATGTCCGTGCCCAGGATCCGAACCAGTGAGACCCTGGGCCACCGAAGCGGAGCCCGTGAACTTAACCACTCAGCCACGGGGCTGGTCCCCAATAATACGTTATTGAATACTATTTATTCTCTGATTGTATTAAAGAAAGTCTATTCTATACAGAGTGACATTTCCAAATACAAAGAATGGTTCTGCTCTCATAGCTCTATTACAATCATTATCATACATTAAAGTTTATTCTAATTCCAGACCAATACATGGACACTGCATAAAAGAAATAGTTTTTTTTAACAGAATAAAACATATCTTGAAGTCCTAAAGAGCAGTTATTACGTTTCTCCGTCGCACGCAGTTCTTCCTGCTGCCGGAAGTCCCAGTGAGTTACGGTTCTTTCACACACATGAAAAAAGATAATGGTTAGAATCCCACTATGTGAATTTCAACTTTCAACCCTCTCTCTAAAGTTAAAAGTTAGCTTGCAAAGCTTTTAGAAGGCTGCTGCCCTTTTCAAACCGCATTTCTAGTGCATCAGTCTTATTGATTTATTCACAGTAAATGTTACCCACTCAGTCTTTGTGTGTGAAACTGAAGAAAGCTACATAAGTGCTTCCTAAACCCTGGCAACCGTCTCAGATGTAACTTGACTAAACACTGAAAACTTATTCTTTCTAGTCAGGACAATGGGCAGGCTGGAAAGGAAAAATGTCGCTCTCAGTGCCAACCAGGACAGGTCATAAATTCTAGTTTACCACCAATATCAAATGTGAAATGTTTTAGCATTCCTGGAACTGTTGCTCCCAGAAAGTGATGCAACCTCTCCAGTAATAAAAGCATTGATCCTGAACTGAACTCTGAGTACATGATGTAAATCGGATGAGTCTTCTTGGAGAAATCCATTTCTGAGTCCCAAAGTCCTTAGGTTTCACATAAATGAATTCCTATCAAAATAAATGAGTGAGGCAGCTTAATTCTACCACCCAAAATATAGACTTAAAGGAGAAAAAAAATGACTTCTTTTGGTTATACTGAGATGCCTCATTTTCCTTTATTTAAATACTTATTCACTCATGTTATTTCTAACCTTTTAGCCCTGGTTTTGCAGTGTATGTTTTATTCCATGTGCCAATTTATACTGAACTAAAAGACTACCACCTACTCAGAGTAAAACTGCAAAACCTTTATTTTTGATCCATAACCAAAGAAAACATATGACAGATAAGTTCTTTTTATTACCTTAATTTTTTATCCATAGAAAAGAATTAGATAGGAACCACATTGCCTAGCTTTCCCTAGTTCCATGAGAAAGCAAGACACTAAGATGGTTTGATCTATATTTTTTTTTTTTTTTTTGAGGAAGATTAACCTGGAGCTAACATCTGCCACCAATCCTCCTGGTTTTGCTGAGGAAGACTGGCCCTGAACTAACATCTGTGCCCATCTTCTTCTACTTTATGTGTGGGACGACTACCACAGCATGGCTTGCCATGTGGTGCCATGTCCGCACCCGGGACCTGAATGGGTGAACCCCAGGCCGCCAAAGTGGTATGTGCAAACGTAACCGCTGGGCCACAATCAAACTTATATTATGTTAGAAACAATGATAAAGTAATTATTTTCCTGAAAGCAAATACAACCAAAAGATTCCCCAATGTTATTGTCTGGTCCTGACCCAATCAGTCAGTCAGATAGCAGTGCGTCTGGTGTATAGTGAAGGGAATTCTCAGCTGATTTTTAGTGCCTCACTCTTAGATATAAATTGCCAAGAAGCACCTAACATTGGAGATAAGCATTTAACATGAAGTTAAGATAATGAAGCCTATATGCTAAAATGAGAAACAGAGACAACATTGGGAGGTGAGAAAAAGATGTAAAGAGAATATATTTAAAGGGGAAAATATATGGCCCTCTAAGGAAGAAGGAAAGAAAAACAGAAAGAAAAGGAAAGTGGAAGCAAAAAAAGAAAAATAAGGAAAAGAAATATAAAAGAATATTCAAGAAGAAAGAAATGAATTCATATAGCACTTTTTCTTAGAAATCAAAAATTTTGGAGGAAAAATAAGGAAATCTTACAGGAAAGATAACAAAAGAAAGATTAAAATTAGGAAGACATTTTCATATTTTTTGCTTTGTAATGTCAGAATAGAAAAATAAGTAATCTAAGTGCAGAGTTGTTCAACTGAACTAACTTGAGGTCCTCAGTTAACAATCTCAATAATTAATGTGAACAATGTCAACAATGACATTAACTGAGTTTTCTTGTTTCTTCAAGATTTCCACTAACTTCATCCTTCAAAATTCAATCACTGAATCTTTGTCCTCAAGAAATAGGGGTAATTACTTCCCTTCATGGCTGTTTAGTGCTCATCCACGTGTCCTATTACCATACAGAGTCATATCCTCTTAAGTAGAAGAGGAACACTTTGCATATGTTCAGCTTTACACATTCAAAGGAATACAAAAGAATTTCTATACATTTAAGTTGATATCAATCCTGGGAAATCTTCATGTGGTCTGATACAAAGGATGGTACCAAGGACGGTGCCCCGTCACAACTGAATGCTTATAACACCTTTACCTAAAGAAATTCTGCAGAATTTAATTTATACAGTATTTTCATTATACAAACCTAGATTGTATAGATTCTTTTTACTTATACATATTGTTCATCATTACTACAATGTATAATATTATATATCAATATTCTTTATCCATGCAAGTTAGACTTTAAAGGAATGCTTTACTAGGGTGGTGATTTCTTCAAACTTTGTTTACCTCATATTCTGTCTATATTTGGACCTTAATAATAAGGTAATAATAAAGAAAAGAAAAATCAAGATGTAGGGAAATTATGAAAAATATACTGCACAAGAACTATGTTCAAGTGAAATGTTTTAAAAATTCACTTTGGATAATAAATGATGATATTGATGAGATTATGTGTAAGCATGTTTCAAAAATCAGCAGTATGAAGTCAGGAAGAAGAAAACGGATGGAAATCTGCTCTCCTCTAGAATAGCTTTCTTTATTATGAATAATTCATTATCTGCTCTAGTTTTCTTCCTATTAGACGGAATGCTTGTCTCATGAAAATCATAGGCTATATCAACATTTTGAGCTCTGACTCTGTGAAAGATACTAAGATCTATTAGGCCCTAAAAGACTTTGATAATACTTCCATTCATCTTGGGCGGTGCTTTCCCAGTATCTGTTCCAAAACTTTTCCACTTTTCTGCTTTATACTCACTAATATTAATCCAACAGATGAATCCAACATATTTATTGAGAAATCAAAGTTATCTAAAGTGATGTCTGTCCTCATTCTCTATTTTCCTAGCTCCTTCTTCCTACCCTCCAGCCTCAGGCCAAAAGAGCATTTGCACTACTGCCAAAAAGCAATTTCTCCATTTGTTTTCAGTTACAGCCCAACCTGAGTCCTGTATGCTTCGGTTCTCATTCTCTTTTGTAACTTTCAATTTCATCAAATGGGTAAATAATCAACACACATCAGAGAGAGCCACTTAACCCTGCTGCTGCCATGTTATCTTCAAGCTACCTCCCTCCTTTTAAATGACTAATGTCTAAGAATTAATATCTTGCAATCATTAATTTGTCATCCTAATTTCTTATTCTTGCCTTAACTTCCCCCATCTTCCAAATTCCTTACTCTCAACCCATCAAAAATATCAGAGATTCACACATCACAAAACTAATAGTTGTTTGCTAACACACATTTTCCTTGTCTTCCTTGAAGCAGGTCCTCTTTCCTTCTCTTACTCATTAAACATCTGAGTTCCTTATGTTTTATTTCTCATTCTTCACCCCTGCTTCATGAATGAACGCAATGTGTATATTAGCAACTGTCTATGCATACGGATGGATGTCTTTTCTTATTCTAACACAATACCTCTATATCTAAACTCACGATCACAAAAAGAAGTCCTTAAATTGGTTTTTCTATGTCTGTCAATTATAAAACTAAACAGTAGGATCAAATTCTTAATAATTGTTCATCATTTTCTCTTCTTTCTCTCTCACGTCAAGACCTCTAAATGATATTCTTCCTTGATTTTCCTTCTTTCTCCAAAAGGTAATGGAGATATTTAACAACTTACAATTCACACAACTGAAATATCCCTCACCTCATGTTGATAGGAACAAGAACAGTGGTAACTCTTTTTTTTGTTGCTTTATTTTGTTTTGTTTCTAATATGCTTATTTATTTGTTTATGCTAACTAAGGCCTTTATTTCAAACAAAATTTAGAAATAAAAAATTGAGAGCTATTGCCCTGGGCTTGGGGAAGAGAATTCCCCAAGGCTAGGTCAATACCCCCATATACTAGAGAAGTTGTGATAATTCCCTTCCTGGCCCCTGTGATGGGGAACCTCAGCAAGTGCAGGACCCTATGCTAGAGCCCAGCTATCCAGGAGAACTTGGGCTAGGGGTCTGTTCCTGGGAGGGAACTGAGTTGGGCAGCACCATGGCTAAAGGCCAATCACAGGATCAAGTCCTAAGTACCAAGAACTTATTTTTCCCCCTTTCCTGGGACCCAGAACAGATTAAGAGCATGCACTGGCAAGAGAGCCTCTCAGACCCTGGAGAGGAGAAGAAAGGCCCTAGTGTCCCTTACATTTATCACCTCTGTTCTTTGGAGGACAGTGAGTCCTGGAGTCTATCAGGTGGTAATACTAACACAGCTCGTGGGCAGAGAAGCCCCAGCGAGTCTGGATTCCCACGGCTGCTTCTCCCACTGCCCACTCTCCTACCCTTCTACCATTACCCCTACACCTTGATCCTTCAACCCTCATCCCTCTACCCCACAAGCTCTACAGTAGTAGATGCAGGTGACCTTCCTCAGGTCGTCCTGGGCCCCGGAAGAGACCTTGTTAAACAAGATGGTCCGCCGTGCGGTCGCCCAGGGCCATGCACATCTCTCCAACAGCTTTTCTTTGGTCTCTCCGGAAGCATCTGCGCAAAGCCCGGCGCAGCGTTTGTCCTTGGCGTGATGGAAACCTTCGTCACAGCCTCAGGATGCTCCAGCAACCAGCCCACCAACGCATGGCCTGACTCACGAAACGCAACCGTCTTCTGTTTTTTTCTTTGAGAGGATCTCGCTCGTCTGTGCAGTGCAGAGAAGGACACACGCACTCCGTGGTGCCTTGGAAGTTAAACCGGAGGATGGATGTGCGCTTCCCACGCAGCATGCAGCGCGGCCTCCTTATAGACGTTGGCGATGTTGCACCGCTGACCTCGCGCATCAGCTCTGCCCGAGGCTGCGATAAACGCTGCTGGACTGGGTCCACTTCAGGCTCTCAGGTGCTGCTCGGAAGCCTCTGCCTTTCCTGCAGCTTGGGAAAGTCAATGGAGACGTATTGGTGGAGTTGGCCTGGTTTCAGAGAGCGTTGTCCAAAACGTGGGCTCGGTTGGTGGACGCCAGGACAATGACGTGGTCGGGGGCGCCCCTTGCACCGAATCCACCAAGGGTTGTGTGAGCCGCTGCTCCTCAGTGTTGGAGACGCCACGTGTGGTGATGGAACACGCCAGGCCAACCATAGCCAAGAAGGGCAGGGCCTCTGTCACCCGCGCCTTGGCTAGCATTGTCTTTGGTACTTTGGTACCAACCTGAAGGAAGCACTCCGGGATCTTCAGGTCATCCACACACTCTAATTTCCAGTTTGCCTTCATGCATTCCTGCTACGTCTGAAGCGGACTACTTTCCCCAGTTTTTGCCGTCCGTAAAGTCGTTAAATGGGCCATTTTAAGCTGATTAAAATCAACGAATCCTCCTTCCTTTCCCATAATTCCAGCCGGATGGAAAACATGCCACAGGATGGCTAAACCCGCTGCTGTAGTCCCCAAGGTGGAGAGGGCATTTCCAAAGAAGCATATACGCTTATAGGAAACTGGGATCCTGGCCTTGCCTTCCATATTCGGCTTGTCTTCAGCCTCTTGAAGCTTCTCCTTAAATTTCTTGATATCTGCAACCTGTATGTGGTCCATCAAGGCCAACTGAGGCTGCTTGAACACTAGGGCTCCAGGGTGCAGGTAGACTTCCACCACGTAATTCTCATGCACCACCCGGACCCACCGCACCTCACCCTTGGCCAGCATCTCGTGCACAAAGTCCGCCCAGGAAATGTGGCCCCCGCTGGTGCTGAGAGAGGTCAATGGACTCCTGATGGCAGTTACAACAAACAAGGTGAGAGCCGCTTGCAGTCCATTTGACCCTCCCTCTCCTTGCGGCTCCTCTCCTCTCTGTCATCTTTAGGGGCCCTCCTGTTGGATTTATCATTGTCCTTAGTCTTCTGCCTCTTCCTTGATGTGAAAAAAAAAAAAAATAGTGAGTAACTCCTAAAAGTTTCCAGAGTCTCATTGGGTTCCAGACTACAGGCTTTTTAAACAACAATCCGCTCATCCCTTTCAAAGGTAAGGCTTAGCAGTAGCAATTGCAAGCTCTGTAGGGCTGAGGGTGCAGCCAGGGTGAGACCCACCCGAGGCCTATGGGAGATAAGCCTGCAGAGAGGCTTGGGTTCCAGCCAGAGCCTGAGCCCCACAGCCGCCTGGGACCAGGGTCCGGCCCCGGTAGGGATAGGACATTTTTGTTTTTACTAGATGAAGTGCTTTTTATGTTTAGACCAACCACACATATTTAATATAAAAACTGTTTTAAAAATGAAAATTCTAGACTTAAAAAGCACAGCAGATGATTCACTAGATTATAAAAATCCACTTATGAGATGCAAGAATAAATAATCCTTGAATTTGAAAAAAAAGGTCAAAAGAAATGACCTAACCTCAACATCCAAGACAGAAGTAAAAAATGAAAAAAAAAAAGAGAGAGAGAGAAAACTAACAGACTCCATGACCTTTGTGATAATATCAAGCAGTAGAACATATACGTCTTTCGAATGCAGAGCAAGAGGACTAAGAGAAAGGGAGAGAGACAAAATTGAAAAATTAACACCAATAATTCCCAGAATTTGGTGGAAAGCATAAACTTACAGATCAAAGAAGCTCAGTGAACTGCAAAAAGGATAAGTAAAAAGAAAATCATATAATTAAAATATAGGAAACCAGGAGCTAAGGGAAAACCTTGAAATCACCACAGGAAAAGGACACTCTACTCAGAGAGGAACAATGGCGTGAAGAATAGTCATCTTCTCATTAAAAAGAGAGCTGGGGAAACCAAGACAAAGCGCAGGACATATTCTTAAAAAATGAGTGAAAGCAAGACACATTTACTTATACAAAAGTTGAGAAACCTCAAAATATAACATAAAACTACATAATCAAGATATCTTGCTATTGGTAGGAGAATAGGAAAAATAGATCAATGCAACAGAATAAAGAATCCAGGAACAATCACCTATAAGTTCATTTAATTTTTCACAAAACTGCCAAAGCATTTCAATGAGGAGAGTAAGTCTTTTAAACAAATAGTCTTGCAACAATTGGATACACGTATGGAATAAATAAACCTTAATCACATATAGTAGCGTACACAAACATTAGAGATGGAGCAAAACTTAAATGCAAAAGCTGGAACTCTAGAAGTTTAGAAAAACAATAGTGGATTCTCTGTGCAACCAGAAGTAGGCAAAGATTTCTTAAAGAGACCGTAGAAAAGAATAATAAGAAAGAGAAAACATTGTAAATTAGACTTCATTAAAATCAGACTTCGTCAAAATAGGAAAATTAATTAAATGCATAAGCAAAACCTATGACTTTCAAAAAACCTGTGTAAAATATAAGTAAAGTATGCTTATAACTCAACAATAAAAAGACAAATGATCTAGCACAAATGGGCAAAAAACTTGGACACTTTGCAAAGAAAGATGTGCAAGTATCCAATAAACATGAGAAAAATATTTACTATTATTCATCAGGAAAATGTAAGTTAAAATCAAATTTATACACACTCACTAGAATGACTAAAATTTAGAAGTTTGTCAACACCAAATATTGGCCAAGATGTAGAACAAGTAGATCGTTCATACATGCTGATGAGAATGTAAATAACTCACGTTCTTTGCAAAAAGAAAGTTTGGTACCCTATTATAAAGGTCTAGGTCTGTCTCTGCAATTCTACCCTGCCTATTACCCAAGATCAATGAAATCTCAGGTCTACAAATAGTCCTACGAAGAATGTTCAAAGCTGCTTTGTACACGAGTCAAAAACTGGAAGTGGCCCTGGTATCTCTTAATAGAAAAATGTATAAATATCTTGTAAATCCATATAAAAAAGCTACTCATCAATAAAAATAAACAAACTATTAACTATATACAAAAAATGGATGCATCCTCCAGACACGTTAACAAATGAACCAGATACAAAAAATTATATGCTGTGAGATTCCATTTATACTATATTCTAGAACAGGCAAAACCAATCCATAATGAAAAAGAAAAATCATAACTATCTTTACTTCGATGAAATGTTAAGGTATTGATGGAAAACAGCCACATGTTAACCTTCTAAGGTGACGGAAATGTTCTGTATTAACAGTATATGCATTTGTCGAAACTGAGTAAATTTTACGTTTAAGCTTTGCTCATTTAACTCTAATTAAATTTTATCTTAAAGAAACAAAAAGGGAATGGTAAACAAATATTGAACTCTAGTTAGTAGGTTTGCATTTTTTTTTAAAGTGGTGTAGGTTACCAATTTTGAAACTATCTTCTGTATTGGCTAAGCTTGAGCAAATGTGTAAATATGTTGAGGTTAACGAGGACCAGGTTTGACTATTTTAGAAGGGAGTTAAAAATATTGAAAAGAAAAAGAAAATATCTAGACGGTGCCCTGAAGTGTTGGATAAAATTAGAGACATCAATATGAGCTCATCGTTTTAATAGACAGATATAGTGATATACATATTTCAGAGTTCTGTTCCCTGAGAAAGTGTAGAAGCTAGGAATATACCTCGTGCCTGGCTTTGTTTTCTAAGAACTGTTGTCCATAAGAAAGAAACAGGGAATGTAGCTGATAATGGAATCTGGTCCAGAAAAAGTGAGATGCAAACCTGGGCCATCCTATAGTGCCGGACATTGAAAAAGTGCTCTAAGAATCATGGAGATATGTCAAAAGGACACAGGAGATAGCCACATACACACAGAAAGAGCAAGGGAGCAAGAAAGAATGGTGAATTAAAAGCGGAAAGCTATCAACAACTGGCAACGAGAGTAAAGCGTAAAGAGGATACAGAACTACTTTTTGAAACTTTTCTGTAACTGTGAAATTAAAACAAAATGAAATATAGCAAAATATATTCTCGTCGTTGTCTTAAGAATGGTTGAAAACCACCAGACTTGTCTATCCAATCCATCTGAACCCACCCATAGGATTCTGACTCTATTCTTTTTTTAACAGTACTTTCACAAT
The DNA here is from genome assembly GCF_041296265.1 of Equus caballus. Lineage (NCBI taxonomy): Eukaryota > Metazoa > Chordata > Mammalia > Perissodactyla > Equidae > Equus > Equus caballus. The sequence continues at coordinate 48,585,912 of NC_091704.1, forward strand.
GAATGCCTACTTCCTACCTCCCTGTTGTACCTGTCCCTCAGAATTCACCTAAAAGGCTTTCTTCTCTGTGAGACTTTGCCTGCCCACCATCTTTATACCTGACTGAGTGGACCACTCCGGTGTAATTTATAAATGCTGTCTTACATTACTCTTACTTTTTGGTATGTATTTTTGTTTTAAAACTTTTAAAGTCCCAAAAGGCAGAAATACTATTTCTACTGTTGCCAACCCTAATACTTAACTACTTTGCGTGAGCCAAGCAGGTGCTTAATATTTTCAGTTCAATTGCTTTTTATCTGAAAAAAACATATCCCAGTGAAAGCCTGGCTTTAAAAGATATTTAATTCTAAGTTTTTATGCTTCTGTCTTTAAACTTATTTGTATAAGCCAAACTTATACTAGAAAGTTGTTTTGCAGAGTTTGAAATACATGCAAAAATTTTGAAATCCAAACTTATTTCTTAATTGCAAATATGTTTTAACTTGTGAGTTACTTAAATAAGTTCCAACATCAATTCCTGACCTTACATTTGCTACTCTTTCTTGTAGAATATAGCCTTTATTATTTAGTCAAAAATATTTGATTATTTAGTCAAAATGGTTTCACACCTTGACCCTAATTGAATCACATTTATCAAAACTACCGAATTTGCTGGTTCTTGCCAGATGTAACATGGTCTTGGTGGGCAAATAACATCATGATATGAAAGCCTTTGTCTTTGTGGGTTCTGGACTGAGAGAGAGTGAACAGATGTTTTCAGACTCCAGTGGCCATCTGCTCAGCCCTAAGCATCCCTCTTGACAGAGGAGCAATCTGCAGAGCACTTACTCATAAAACACCCATTTTGTGAATGAAATGATTTTAGTGGTCTCCAAGGCTGTCACTTTGTCATCCTCTGTCAGTACTAAAATTAATGTGGAAATGAAAGTAAACAAAGCATCTTTCCTTCCTGTGTTTCCAAAAATTTATCGACTTGTTTGAACATGTAACTCTAGTGTAAACAAACACGGTTTTATTATAATTGCATTTAAATCTTGATAGAAAACAGCAGCCTCTCACTAAATCCTTTTTCCCTCTTTGGGATTAGGCATACAGACTTAAAACTGAATTCTAATCTACGCTTCAGGTAGAAGACCCAGGATTTTATTTTATAGCAATAATTTTCTCTTCTAGACATGCTAAACGCCGCATACTAACATCTGTGTATAAGAATATCACATACTAAAACCTGCATACTAGGGCTGCTGTGAGAAAGCGCCATGGACTATATGGTTTAAACAATGAAAATTTATTTTCTCACAATTTCAGAGGCTAGAAGTTCAAGATCAAAGTGTCAGCAGGTTGGTTTTCTCTGAGGGCCATATGGGAAGGGTCCATTCCAGGTCTCTCTCCATGGCTTGTAGATGGCATCTTCTCACTCTGTGTTCGTATGATTGTCCCTCTGTGTGCATACGTGTCCTGCCTCCCTAAGCTCCTTCCAAGCCTCTGTCTCATGTAATTTCTCTTCCTTAACCCCGACTTCACTTTATTCTCGTCACTGCTTAGGCACGGTGTGGGACCACCTTTCTCAATCCCTCCTCTTCCACACATGTAATACTTCATCGTTTAATGAACTCTTACTATAGCTTTGGCATAGTGTTCATTACTAGAGAGATAATAAATTAAATATAATTTTTCCCTCATGGTATATAGTTGGGAGATGATCTCTGATTGTGTTTGCATATGCAGGCATGACAGACGGTACCATACAGTGGCTAAAGATAGTAACAGGTGAGTATCTAAGAAAATTGTTTAGCTTTCATCTGCAAAAGCTAGAACTCTAGAAGTTTATAAAAACAATATTGTTTTTATAAATTTATAAATTTATAGTGGATTCTCTGTGCAACCAGAAATAGGCAAAGATTTCTTAAAGAAAAGAATGTGGAAAGAATAATAAGAAAGAGAAAACATTATAAACTAGACTTCATTAAAATCAGACTTTGTCAAAATAGGAAAATTAATTAAACGCACAAGCAAAACCTTGTGTCACAAACTGTATATACTTTGGAATTGAGGTTGGGTAATTATAGCTACAGTTAACCATCACTGTGAGGATTAAGTCGCTTGGATCCCAGTTTAAGGGAGCAAGGGGTCCCTTAGGAGCTTCCGCCTATTTCAGCAGGCTCTGGGCTGTACCACAGTGACCTTTTTGAGGAGACTGGAGTTGCCAAGGAGGAAGTTGCATAGGAAGGGAAAAACTAGCAACAAATTGCAATTCGTTGGACTACAGGTTGTTGTTGAAGTCACTTAAACCACTAAAGATCTTAAAAGATTCCCCCAGCAGAAGTTCTGAGAAGAAAGACGAGAAAAAGGCAAAGGATGGAGCCTAGGTGATCGTGCCCTGGACAGAAAAACAGCAGGGGCTGGGCCTCAACTTTAGGATTGCGAAACTTCTTAGATTTTATGAGATTTCCAAATAAAAATTAATTTCTAGTGTTTGGCCAAATTTCAACAGCTTAGAACCTCTGTTTCTCTTTCCTAAAGGTCGAACTTAGACAGGTAAGAGCTGATGTAGAAGCAGCTCATTGCATTGCCCTGGGAGCAAATAGACACTCCAAGCTTTTGTCACTTTACCTTTCATCTTTGTCCTCCCCAAGGCTTTCTCGTAACTGCTGAGTCACAGTGGCCCTTCTCAAGTTCAAATCATCTCTGCAGAGCTTCCTTTCACCCTCTAATTCCGGGCCTCCTGTGCCAGCTGCTCTCCTCACATCTCAGAAGCCTCCATGCCTGATAATTCCCCTGGGGATCCATCTCCCCTTTACAAACTAAGCTGGAGACCAGATTGAACCCCCATTTATTGCTGGTCCTAAAGACAGGCACCCAAACAGTTTTTTCTTTTTCCCCAGCCTTTTTGAGATATAATTGACATATAAATTATGTAAGTTTAAGGTATACAATGTGATGGTTTAATACACATATATATTGCAAAATGTTTACCACAGTAAGGTTAGTTGACACATCCCTCACCTCACATAATGACCATTCTGTTGTTGTATTAGTTATAGTAAGGGCCTTAAAGCTTTATTCTCATAGCAACTTTCAAATATACAATACAGTGTTTTTAGCTATAGTCACCGTGCTTACTTTTAGATCCCAGCACTTATTCATCTTGTAATTGAAGCTTTGTATGCTTTGACCAATATCTCCCTATTTCTGCAGCCCCTGTGCCCCTGGCAACCACCATTCTATCTCTGTTTCAGAGTTGTGTTTTTAGATTCCACGCATAAGTGAGGTAATACAGTATTTGTCTTTCTCTGACAGACACTTTTCTCTACAATGGATCTTAAGGCAAATCACTAGGGAGAAACAAAAGATATAAACAATTTAGAGATGGGGCAGTGGCAAAGCTTAGAAAGTTCTTAATCAACAGTCCTTGAACTTAAATCTCTGCCTTCCATTTGAGATAGTAAAATGAAGGTAATTCTGGCTTCAGATTTTTGAGTGGGATTCTCACATTTCTTCCACCCTCGACCTTCTGTCTCTATCCTAGCAAAGTAAAGGGTTCTTTTTTTTTTTTTTTGAGGAAGATTAGCCCTGATCTAACTACTGCCAATCCTTCTCTTTTTGCTGAAGAAGACTGGCTCTGAGCTAACATCCATGCCCATCTTCCTCTACTTTATATGTGAGACGCCTACCACAGCATGGCTTTTGCCAAGCGGTGCCATGTCCACACCCGGGATCCAAACAGGTGAACCCCGGGCCGCTGAGAAGTGGAACATGTGCACTCAACCACTGCGCCACTGGCCCAGCCCCTGTAAAGGGTTCTTGAAACCTCTTCCCAAGATATCCACTATTTCTGAAAGGAAAACTGAAATTAACTCTGCTGATGCAAATTAGATAGAATAATGGGTCTCTTTCTCTCTTTAAACAAGAGATTCAAGGAAAATAAATTAGATCTCTCTTAAGCATTCTCTCTAATCCTACATTCATATGGTCCAAGATATATTTTATTTGGCCAATTTTTCATACCAAGAAAAAGTTGTAGGTGAGGTCAGATATGGGTGCAGTGAGGTGCAAAAAGAATATATCTCAAATAAAACTTTGGAGGAGAGATCTTGGTGTGATCAGAAGAATAGCAATTCTTTAAAGCTTTATAATCCTCTTTCCTATTTAGATTAAAGTATGTACGAAGAAAAAGTTATTGGAAGGTGTATACATTGCCCCAGATAAAGATAGTTATTTTAACTAGTGAAAACACGATTGCACTTCAGTAGCAACTGGGTATTCTTTTCCATGTTACATGAATTATAGCCCTAAACCAGCCAGTCTCAAACTCTTTATACCTATCCATGAGATATCACTAATCCCAAGAAATCTTGGGGTACCCAGGTCCTACCGTTACACACCCACATTGGACAAAAACAAAGAAAGCCTCAAAGCCTGTATCTACTGGATCAGTGCTAGTAGCTCTCCATACAGTGTTGATCTTATTCCACTCATTATTCTATGATGAAATTTTGTGTAAAGTTTCATGAAAAGTAGTTTATTATAAGTTTTTTAAAAAAATAGTCATCATGGTTAAATGCTTTTTAAATTGATAATACCTAAAAGCATTTAAAGCACTGTTCACCTATCAACAAGACAAAATAAAGCCTAATCACCCTTTTGCTGTAAAAATTATTTCCCTAGGTATAAATTATACAACTAGAGATAAACTTTGATTAAGGGGCAGTCCCACTTGATGATTGCATTTGTCTCATTCTTTAGCTTATCTATACCTTATTTTATCTTGAACTAGCTTCTAAACTCTAGCATTGAAAAGAGTGTGAAAGCCCCTGAATTAAGTTCTCTAGGGCAGCCTGCTCACTTTCTCCTAAGGGAAATGAAGAATGCATGTGGCTGTTAAAGGATGATGCTTTTCCTTTTTACTTATTTTTCTAAGTAAATGCATTTCCTGGTGTGGATGGGAAAACTCAGACCTTTCAGAAATTGGCTGAACAAATTAAATCAGAATTTTGTTCTTGCTACTTCCTTGATTTCCCCAATCCTTCTCAACTTTTCTCTTAATGAATGTCTCTCTTTGAGCCATAATTCATCTGCTGCAGACCATGCAGTTTCTAGAGAAGGTAGCAATTTCCTAAGGGGACTTGACTAAGGGGAAATTTGAACAAAATACTAATTTTAAACTTAATGTTTGTTATAAATCACACCAAAGAACTTAAAGGAAGTTTTCCTGTTGAATGCCACTGAAACCCAACCAAACTAAACAAAAAGGAAATTTCATGGTTGATAAGCTTGGATGGAACACAGAAGAAAATGTTTTCTGTTTATTTGATTCTATTCTATGGTCATTTATGAAATCTTCAGTGTTCACTCCCTTAATATGTAACTTATCAATGATTTTATCAGGTAAACATTAAGAGCTGCTTTCCCTCTTCAGAGTACTACCAATAGGTGGGTGAATGCTTAAAATAGCAAAAGAAAAAAATTCCAAGAAGTCTTTTTAGTTGTTTCTAGAGGAAGTAAAGAGCAGTGGACATTTTTTTTATGAGCCAGCATAATTGTTTCCATAACCTGAAATGGAAAATCCCAACTATTTGTGAATCCAACGAGAAGACAGGATCCTCCCCCAGAAACACATTTGTAGTTAAATTGCTTAGTATCAGAACTCTGTCTCCTTTTCCCTCCTATAGGCGCTCCCCTTTTAGATCTTTCATCAAATATCTTTACTATAAAGAAATAATAAGGATGAACAAATGAATACATAAATACTTAATTCATAATTTTTCTATTCTAGTAATATTTTCTTCGTAGAAGATCAGCTGAGGGACAGAACATCAAGTTAGGAAGCATTCTAGAGCCTGCATTTTACAGAGCATTAGAAGCCTCATCTAGTAGAAAACCTCCAGAACTTAAGCACAGCAACTATAAACCTCATTCTCATTTTAATTACGAACAGCATATACCAATATTTGGTATTTTCACATGTACAGATGCAAAATAGATGGTTTCAGCCATTAGAAACAATTTGATATCTGTTGCAATGAATAAATGCTACATTGAAATACGTTAAAATAAATATGTGTATATGACTAGTTGCTCATTTCTGTATTTGCATGTTTAGGCTTAAATACATGTGGGAAGCTGTACCTGCAGATAAAGACAGTGTTTCTAGGACCAATAGACTCAGATTCCCACTTATTATCTATATGCCATTGGGAAAGTTGCCCAGTCTTTCTAAAATTTGTTTCTCAATATGCAAAGTTTAGGCAATTCTAATGGACATTTCATTTAATTGCCCTAAGGATTACACAAGAAAATAGTGTGTAAATGACAATGATAGGCCCCTAGAAGACTCTGGTTTCTACCTTAGCTATTATTGACGTTCAGCAGCTTTTGATATTGTAAAGGATTATTGAAGATATTCTTCACTGGGAACTTCGAAAATTTAATGTTACTAATAATTTTCTCTTTCTACATTTATCTGCCAACAAACATCCCTTCTCTTTATCTAATTAAGATAAACGTGATTTTTTTTAATGTTTTCATCTTTCGATGCAATACCTTATTTGATGCTCAGATGTAAATCCTAATTAGTTTAAACTCATCATGGTAATATGATTGCCTTTGCCAGTGAATGGAAAGGCATATTTGCAACAGTGTAAATCTGACAATGACACCAGAGAGCAGGTCCTCTGGTAAATTCTAGAGAAATTTTACTCATTCTCAGAAAAGCTATATACAATCCTTTCCTACTTCAAACAGTGTCATGTTTGAATATGACATCTAGAAATGGCAAAGTCATCTTAGAAACATGAGGGGAGCTAGCTTGAGAAAAATAAGGACATTATCATGAGATCAAAGTGCAAAGATTAAATTAACCAATTCTGGAATAAGTCTACTTTTGTAAATTTTATTGAGGGAGACATTTGTGGACTTAAATTTTAATTATTTTGATTGGAATTTATCTTACTTTGAGTGGAAAGTATTTTCACCCATCTATCACTTGATAAAATTAACTGACGAGAAGAACTGGGCTAACCTCTCTATTTGAGGTTTGGAAGCTAAAAATTCCATTTATATGGTATAAAACATTTTTTAAACAATTGTTGAATATGCCTGAGGACAGAGACTCTGTAACCATCAAACTGTAGCATTAGGGAAAGTGGAAAGTCAAATTCAAGATGCGGGTGTTTGTTGTCTAATGCCTGCCAAGCACATGTATCCTTTTTTTGTAAAAGTAAGTGTTAGTATTTCCCAATCTTTGGTAAATAAAATATTGTATATATTATCTAATTTTTATTATCTTGATTGAATTTACTATCATAAAATGCTCTGATGATAATTTTGTGGACAAATATCTTCCACTCAGGGCGAATATATTTTCTTCGCTATAAAAAAATACCTGTAGAATTTTGCTGTTGCGATTGGCAGATTAAGCACCCATCTTCATGCTGAAAACAACTAAGAGTGGTGGATAAAATATGCTGAACTTAAGCAATGAATTGCAAAGGAGGTACAGAATATTTAGAAGCTAAAAACTAAATGGAAGGGGATTCAGGGAGGTCAGCAGAGCATTGAAGCTTACATTTGCCTTCAAGACATTTGAAACTTTGTTAATTTTCAGGTCACTGTGGTACAGCCCAGAGCCTACAGAAATGGGCGGAAGCTCCTAAGGAACCCTTGCTCCCTTAAACTGGGATCCAAGCAGACTTAATCCTCACAGTGACGGTTAACTGTAGCTATAACTACCCAACCTCAATTCCAATGTCTACACAGTTTGTGACGCAAGGTAAATTGCCTCTATCAACCTTGGCTTTCAGGAGGGGAACAATTTTTTTTCTTTAGGCTCTATAACCACAAGTCAACATTGCAACAGATTTGCAAACGATATTCTCACTATCTGATATCAGACAATCTCAAGTACAAAATTTATTTAAGGTGGTATTTCTCCCATATGAAATGGGAATGTCAGAAATGTCAGAAACAGGAGAAGTTTCTCCCTGGAGTAACCTACCTTCAACAGTGGCCTCAAATTTTTCCTCAAATAAAACTCCCCCCAAATAAGCTCATGCTGTAAACAAATCATAAAATATCCAAGAACATAATAAATCCTATGCAAGTACCACCTGGATATATATTGTCAGCTGATGCCTATTACTAGCCTTGATTTTCAGAGATCTTCAATGTATTACATTTCCTAGAATCCTTTGCTAAAATTTCCAGTTCAATGCCACAATAAGAAGCATCCACATGAAATCTGAAGGGAGGAAGAGAGCAAGAAGCACATCTAGGAGATGATACAGCTTTAGGATATTTCCATTGGTGGAGGCGATCGTCTGAGAATTGCTTATTTTGTTACCCAGTCAGCTGAGAGCATGAGCTACAACAGCCTGCCTCTTCCCACAGCTTCTACGTATCATCCAGAATCATCCTTGTTAGGGTTTCAGGCAGGTGAGATCATTGACTAGAGTTCTTAGGAATTGCTACATTTCTGGATTTTTTGAAAGCCATTGGCAGTATCACTGATACTTTTGGCATACTAGCCCTTTCGAGTTAGCATAAATCTTTAGTAATCAAAACTTTTTCTTTAAAGATTTTATTTTTTTCCTTTTTCTCCCCAAAGACCCTCGGTACATAGTTGTATATTCTTAGTTGTGGGTCTTTCTAGTCGTGGCATATGGGACGCCACCTCAGCGTGACTTGATGAACGGTGCCATGTCCGCCCCCAGGATTTGAACCAACGAAATACTGGGCTGCCTGCAGCAGAGTGCGTGAACTTAACCACTTGGCCACAAGCCGACCCCAAAATTTTTTCTGCTTAAGACGTCTATAGTAACATCTATTTTTCTGCTAGTCTCTGAATGATATAAAAAGTAAAGAAAACAAAACAAAACAGACTACAGAATGAAATCTCAGAAATGATTCAGAAGTTAGAATTACTGAAGCAGAATATAAAATGATTATTTTAAACAATGTTTAAAAAATTAAAGTTAGGATTGAAAATTTGAGTAAAGAGCAAGGGACTATACTAATGACTGAATTGACCTGCAAAAGAACTGATTACAACTTTTAGAAATAAAAGAAACCAAAATGTTGTTTTTGAAAATAACTCAATGAACAATGTGAAGACTATATTAGACAGAATTGAAAAGGGAAATAATGAACTTGGAGATATATGTGGAGATAAACCAGAGAAAAAGATGAAAAATATGAAAAACAGTAAAGAATATGGAGAATGAGTGAGAAGATCCTATAACTTAAGGGGGTTTCAGAATTACAGAGGGAAAAAAATGTGAATATCTGAAGAAATAATGGATGACAGTGTTCCAGAAATGATGAAACCTACAGATTCAGGAGTTCTTTGAATCACAAGCTACATCTACACACGCAGACATACACACAGAAATACACAGAAAACCATATTTGCATGCATAAGAATTTAAACATATAATACCAAAGATCAAGAAGGTTTGTAAAATAACCAGAAAGAAAAGACATATCACCTGAAAGCAAAATTAGACTGCTAGAAACTTGTCAGAAATTGGCTGAATCATATATTTAATGAGTTGAGAAAGATTACTTGGCAACCTATCATCACTTGTGATGTGTATATATGTGTGTAAAATGGCAATTAACAAAACTACCAATAAAAATAAAAATATTTTTATGATCACAAATTTGTTAAATATGGTTCTGCCAGTAATTGATCAAGCAGACAAAAATTGAAAAATGATACAGAAGATATAAATAACTGAAATAGCAAGACTAACCTGATATATGAAAAACGGTGCAGCACAGTGAAGAATATGTATTCTTTTCAAGCACACGTGTGCCAGTAAAAAGCATTGACCTCATAATGGATTGATCAACCAAGCCTAAACAAAATTACACAATGTTAACAACATACCTCAACTACAACACAATTGCATTAAAAATCAATAATAAAGATATCACCAGAAAAATCTAGATATTTAGATATGAAGAAACTTAAAACAAATGGGTCAAAGTGGAAAATATAATGGGGATTTAAACATGATTAAAGGGAAATATAAGAATGCTGCATATCAAAACTTTTGGGGGCTGGCCCCGTGGTGGAGAGGTTAAGTTTGCATGCTCCACTTTCGTGGCCCAGGGTTTGCTGGTTTGGATCCCGGGTGCAGACCTACACATCACTCATCAAGCCATGCTGTGGCAGCATCACACATAGAAGAACTCGAATGACTTACAACTAGAATATAAAACTATGTACTGGGGCTTTGGGGAGAAAAAAAAAGAGGAAGACTGGCAACAGATGTTAGCTCAGGGCCAATCTTAAAAACAAAAAACAGTAAAAGTTTTGATATACACCTAAATGGTGCTTAAAGAAAAATGTATGTCTTTATACGTATACAACAGAATATATGAAAGTTAGGATATAATAAAAGCAAAAGCATAGATATTCAAATAGAAAAGAAAAATGAAATAGAAATATCAAAGTTGTGAAACAGTGTCTTCAGTGATGATTAACGAAATAAAACAATATTTGACAAAGATGAAGAGAAAAAATAAGGGATCCCAAAGAAATGAAAATGGAACAAAGAGGTGTTCAGCAAAGGTAGATATAAAATATAAATATATTAACTAAAATTTACATCAGTGGGAAAATTTGCATTTATTTCTCAACAATTTACTAAAAATGGCTCGAAAAATCTCTCACTAATCTGGTCATTTTTGATTAAATTGAATCAATATTCTAAAATTTAACAATAAGTTAACAGGCTCAGATTTTGTTTCCAGTGAATCCTACTACCAAGTTTTTAGGGAACATATAATTTCAAGCTTACTCAAACCATTCCAAGATCTTCAACTTGTTTTATAAGTAAAACCTTGAACCAAAGACTGATAAAGACATTACTAAATGGAAAATGTCATGCTAATCTCATTCATGATTATGAATGTAAAAACCTTAAATAATACTCTTGCAATATGAATTGTGAATTAAATAATACTCTTGCAATATGAATTGTGAATTTGGAAATACAACTGGATTTATTCCAGGAATGCAAGGTCGATTTAACATTAGAAAATTAAATAATGTAATTCACTAGCATGTTAACAAAAATAATTCATGTGTTTGCCTAGTAGGTACAGAAAAAGTGTTTTCATAAAATTACAACCAATCTATGATAAAAATTTTATTTATTTATTTTTACTATTTATTTATTTATTTTGAGGAAGATTAGCCCTGAGCTAACTGCTGCCAATCCTCCTCTTTTTGCTGAGGAAGACTGGCCCTGAACTAACATCCATGACCATCTTCCTCCACTTTATATGTGGGATGTCTGCCACAGCATGGCTTGCCAAGTGCTGCCATATCTGCACCCGGGATCTGAACCGGCGAACCCCGGGCCGCCAAAGTGGAACAGGTGCACTTAACCACTGCATCACCGGGCTGGCCCCTATGCTAAAAATTTTAATCTAATTATTTAAGGGTATTTCCACAGCCTGATAATATTATTAGAATAATTAAATTGTATACTAGATTCAAAAATAATATGTTTATTAAACATAAAATAATTATGTTTTAAAATAATAAATAAATAAAATAATTAAACATAAAATAAATAAAATAATTAAACATAAAATAATATGTTTATTAAACATAAAATAATATGTTTATTTTTGACTCACTTACAGTTCATGGTGGATTCACGTTGTTAAGCAGCTCTCCGTTAGAGACCTCAGGGCTCAGTTGTTTTACTCCTCATCATGTGGTTTTTAAATAGGATGGCCATGTAATGTATTATTCAAAATGGCGTATCTTTGAGAGTGACTGGAGAAACTAAATAATTTTTCTAGAACACCTAGTGTAAGTCATTATTATCCCAGACAAATTGGGATATATGATCATCCTTCAGAAGCTTTCTCTGGTCATAACAATTTCTGGCTTTAAGATGAGTGATATAGTGTGGAAGAGCATATAAGAATTTACATGAGAAATTTTAACGGGCAATCCCAAAATTATATACAAAAATTTTAATCAACTTCTTTTGCTGGAATTTGTCATCTAACTTATGGAACTTCAAGGTTGGCTAGGAAGTTTGATCAAACTTTTTGCCCATAAAATAGGAGAGGATAGATTTTCAACAACAGCTGGTGGTCTTTGCCATACATAATTTAGAGTATCTCAAAAAATCTAGAGGAAATGTTAAACTTAATCATGAAATATTTAAAGAATAACTAAAGATCAACAGCAAAGCAAGGATACACAATCTTACTTAATAGTGTTTTGGAAATTTTACCCAGAGATAAATAAGATGCAAGATACAAAGATTGGAAAGGTATTAAAAATTGTCGTTATTTACAGATAATATGATTTCACAGAAATTCTTAAAGCACTATACACAAATTATTAGAATTGGAGAGTTCAACAGATTTTGGATACAAAATTAACATAAAAATTACATTTCTATACTCCAACAATAAATAAATGTTATTAAAGATCACACAGACCATTTGCTACAATAGCAATAATAATATGAATAAATCTAACAAAAGCTGGACAGACCACTATGGAGAATATGACAAAACTTTATTACAATATATTGAATAAGGCCTAAGCAAATTGAGATATAAAACATGTTATGAATTAGAACACTTTATATTAAGATATCAGTTCCCAAGAAGTTGTCCAATAGATTCAATACAATGCATATTAAATAAAATCAAACAAAAATTCTGCAAAGAATTTCTCTCGACAATCTGAATTATACACACACATGGAAGAGCAAAGAACCAAAAAATAACTAAGATTCTGTTTACTTTTGGTAAAATATTTCAAAGGTAGATTTTTTATAAATTACATATGGGTATATGGGTTATAATTTTTCATTATGCTATATATTTTATTTTCTCTTCCTAATACTTTAGAGAAAAAATTAAAATGTCAGTTAGTCTAAAGGACAATAAACTTAGGCCAGACAGGTCAAATATGCATGCCAAACTTTTGCATGAGAATTCTGGGAGGTGCCTGAGCAGGAAACAGTCAAGGATTCTGATTGGTAATTTCCAGCTGTAAAAAGTAAAAATGCAAATAAAGATCTGTTTTTTATCTTCAATTCAGGTTGTTCTGCTACAGACTTGTATATCAAAGTCACTCACATCTCCACTTAGCAGTGTGTGGACACTTAAATTTGTTTAAAATTGAATACATTATATGTACATCTTCACTTCACATCACACAAGATCTAATTCAACCAGCTGTCGAAGTACCCTCTTGGATATCATCCTGGGATCTTTCATTTCCTTCTCCCCTTCTGCCATCTCTCCTAAGGTATAAAAATCAATCCCTGCCAGATAATAGATTCACCAATAAAATATTTTGTCATTGTACTTGCTGTTTTTAAATCCTCACTGGCTCTTTCAGGCTATCATCTTTTTGTGGTAATTACCAAGACTCCCATTGGTCTGAAGCATTGCATCCCTTTAATCCGGACTTCTCACTGTGTCGAGAGTAGTTTCTAAATCAGAAATGATGAGGTCATTCCCCTTCTTTAAATTTTCCAATGCTCCAAGTGTCTTCAGGAAATGTATAAATTTAATTATATAGATGGATTGGGTAGATTAGGCTGTAGTATCAAATAAACTCCCCAAAGTGTACAATGGCTTAGTAACAGTAGATAAATTTCTTGTTTATGAATCAGCCACATAGATGTTACTGGTTTTTCAGACAGCTCCCTGCCATACACTGATCCAGGGACCCACATTCCTTCCAACTTTTGGCTCTTTATAATCTGCTTCAAGCCAGCAGAAAGAAAAACCAAACAAAAAATCATAAAACAACATAATGAGGCACTGTCACTTTCTAAAAGCCTGGAAATGCTACTCAGATTCTGTTCCCTGGAAATCGGTTCCACAGCAACATTTAGCTACAACAGAGCCTGAAAAATGAAGTCAGGCTGTGTGCTCAGGAGAAAAAGAACATGGATTTTGGCAACTACTTATCTCTAAGAATTTTATGATCTGGTCCTCATTGCCTTATAATATCTCTTGCCACTTTCTGGCTCCCTCCAAATTTCTTCTCTAGCCATAATGAATTATCTGCATTCCCTTAAATTCTCTTCCCTGAGGACCCTTTCATGTGTTGGCATTGTTTGATTGAATTTATCTTTCCACCCCAGGCTCATTCTTATGAGCGGAGTAGTGTCCCCCAAAATTCTTATTTGTTATCCCAAACACAGTACCTCTGAATGTAACCATATTTGGAGATAAACTCTTTAAAGAGATGATTAAGTTAAAATGAGACTGTTAGAGAGGGCCCTAATCCATGACTATAAGAAGTGGAAGAGACACCGGGCATGCGTGAACAGAGAAAAGGCCATGTGAGGACACATTGAGAAGGTAGCCATCTGCAAGCCAAGGAGAGAGGCTCAGAAGAAACCAAAGCATAGCTTTAGCTAATGTCTCTATCACACGTGTTACTTTCTTTATGAGCTGGCAGAGATGTGATGTATGAGTGGATGGGCCAGCTTAATCAAGTGAGGATTGAGGCGAGAACAAGGGGCAGAGAGCAAGAAAACACAATGTAAGATTGACATCTAAATAACTTGGAACTGATCTCACAAGAGAGAGAGGACTGTATTTCAAGATAGCAAGATCATAATGTGACCTGATGGATAAGCTCTGATAAATAAAAACTGATTGTTTCTACAAACTTTGAACATATACATGGTTAGCCGATTCGTTAGCACATTACCCAATACTGATGCATAGTTTTTGCAAAGTACGTTTAGGGTCTTGGGGAGTGGGACTGGGAGAGCCCTGCCTTGAAATAACAAGCTTGTATTTTGCCTGAGCAAGCATAAATTATCAGGAAGATACAGATTTACTAGGACTAGTAATTTAAATGTTGTATCCATTAATGTTATTTAGGAGGCTTGGTAAATAACAGCTAAAACATTTGTCTCTCTTGTCACCAGGGTTCTCTTAATCTGCTGAGTAAAGAAGATCTTTGAAATTTTGGTTGTGAATAGTTCTATGTTACTATATTCTATGGCTTAGAACACAGATAATTTTTTTCCTGCCTGCTCTCTTAAGCAGATAAATGCACGATCTCAAAAGTTATTAGCGTATCAGTGTCTAATTGACTGTAATAAAAAATGAAAAATCCTAATAACATTCCTATGTGTCATTCTCATAGACCTCAATTATTCAGAAGTTTCATAATGCTGCTGCTGCCTAGTAGAGTATAACCCATTAAATATGCAACTAGGCTAAAATATAAAAGTTTCTCAAATGCTCGTAGGATGAAATCATGGTGGTGTTTTAAAATTTAATGTTGCTTAACCTGCAACACAATGAATTCCTCTGCCAAGATATAAAGTTTATGGTGTGAAAGTCAAAATTAATCCATAGTGTTTTGTAAAACTAGTCACATCAAAATTTTTATTTTTCTTTCTTTGTTCAACTTTTGATTTCTGTTCTAAATATGAAGTTAGCCTCTAATGAGGTTTTAAGATTTGAAAAGCAGAATGTCCATCTAATAAATTGTGGATGTTATCCACCTAAATCACAGGTAAATAAGATCAAGAAAATAAAACAGGGGGAAATTAATCAAGCTGTTATGTATTTCAAACTCTACCTAAAATCAATCTATCTATTGAAGAGCAAAGAACCAAGAGTAACCTAGACACATTTAAAAATGAAGAAAAGATTTCAAAAGGAATTTTTTCATAAGCTTTATGAAAAATGAACATATTAGTTATTATATATGTTAGGTAACATTCAACAAATTTATCATCTAAAAATATGTTAGGTAACATGTTTTTATCATTTAAAAATATATTTTAAATATGCCTCATATTTTGTTTTACATTATTAATATCTTATAAAAATAAAGCATAGGCCTTTTTATTTGACAATAAAGATGGATGCATATATGAGGAAAATATGCAAATCTATACCTTGTATCAATCAAAATCTCTAATTTAAAAAAATCATACAAGAAAATCGTTATATATATCCATGGGACTTTAACAAGACTATAGATAATTTGTAATCTCGGTATCACTTTTGAAGAGCAGTATTTCTGTGACTGGGAACCAGGCAAGCAAAGGGTTACTGACAATCTGATCAATAACTAACATGATGTGTCAAATGTTTTTCCGACAAGGAGAAAACTAAATGCACTGTTTTTCAGAAGTTGATGTCCCTGTTTTTGCAGATGTTGCCATCTTACAGTGAAACTTACACAGTTGTAGCAGGACCCCTGCAAATTTATCCAGCTCCAAGTGTCCCAAAGTTACCATGGACCCAGTATGTAATGAGATATTCCTTGAACTCATTATGTAATGGCATGTTGCATTGAACTTGTTATGTAATAGTACCTTGAACTTGTTATGTAATAGCCTGCACATGTGCCCTGAAGCAGCCCAGTTATTGCACAGTTGTAACATATCCTCTGTATTCTTGTGTATAAAGTCTCCACTGGCACCAGGCTTTGGGGGGGGAGGGGAAGAGGAGGAGAGAAGAGGGTGGGCACTGCTTTGGGAGCTATTCCCAGTGTTCTCCATTGCTTGTGCAAGCAATAAACCCTTTCTCCACCCATTTCAGCCTAGGTTGTGCTTTTCGGCTTTACATTCAACAATAGACGAACCCATTGAGTTTGGTTACATTTCCAAAATGAACTTGAACAAAGAACATTATTTATCATATTCAAAATCCATTCCTTCCATAAGAAAAATTTTCATCAGTTTTAGAATTTAGAACATATTACATATACTTACTTTCTGTCTTTATCCTTTTTATGGACATAGACATTGCAGAAAACATTCTGAGAAGAGTTATCAAGATGATGAATTGCTTTGGACACCAAATCACAAAAAGGTTGGATTTTTCTTTTCTCTCTTTCTTTTTTTTAAATGCAGCCCAGAAGTGTAAATAAAGGGATGAGAGACAAAGAGAAAGGTAATCCAACTCGGGGTGTAGAAGAGATTTTCTAACGTCCAGAGGTATGCAAAAATAATATGTTTCTTTCAAAAGTAGTGCATTATATAATCAACAGAATTTTTTTTCTTTTTAAAGATTGGCACCTGAGCTAACAACTGTTGCCAATCTTCTTCTTCTTTTTTTTTTTTTTCTGCTTTATCTCCCCAATCCCCCTGTACATAGTTGTATATCTTAGTTGCAGGTCCTTCTAGTTGTGGGATGTGGGATGCCGCCTCAACGTGGCCTGACCAGCGGTGCCACGTGCTCGCCCAGGATCCGAACCCTGGGCTGCTGCAGCGGAGCCGTCGAACTTAACCACTCGGCCACGGAGCCGGCCCCAATCAACAGAATATTTTAAAATAGGCTGGACAACAGCTGTGGCTGGTTTATGCTGAGAGGATTAAGTCATGACATAGTTCAACTTGGATTTTAAGAACCATGTCAATCCTCATTTTCTACCTTCTTAGAAAGCAGTGTTGGAAAACAGTAAGAGCAAGAACATCAGTCTTCTCTTTTGGGTAGGAGAGCAATATCTTCAACTTTCAAGTGACCCGGCCTATGAGTTCCTTTCAAAAAGTAGTACTGACCAGTACTCTTCTTATTGTTTCTGTTTGTTTCATTATGTTAGTACATTTTTACTCACGTGGTAGCAAAGGGAAAACAATTAAAAATTGTGTCCATGCCCCACAGGCATGTGTTGTGCACACACACACACACACACACACTTCCCAACATTTAGTATGTGAGAGATATTTTATTCTGTGCCTTCTGGATTAAATGGAGCAAATCAAATATAATGAAGTAATAATTAACCCATAGCTAAACTTTTTCTCATGGAACATGTGAAAGAAATCCACTTGACTCTACCTTCAAAGAAGCAGTCATATAAAACACTTCATCCTTATTCGATGAGTTGAGACATTTCAAAACAATGAGTAATTCATAGAATCTGTTGGCAAAAATATATATTCTGCCAAAATACACACATATACACGCATGTACTTTTACTATGCTGAAAAGAAGGACTTGAAATACAGACTTACGAATTTTAATAATCATACACTCATTGCATCTTTTAAGATTAGAAAATACTTTAAAATTTAAATCTAAAAGTCAAGGAAATTTTCAGTTTAAAAAAATAAGTTAGTAGTAGAGGACAGATTTATAGATTTTTTTCTCTTAAGGACAAATTTTTTTTTTCTGAGAAGATTAGTCCTAAGCTAACATCTGTGCCAGTCTTCCTCCACTTTATATGTGGGTTGCCACCACAGCATGGCTGATGAGTGGTGTAAGTCCATGTCTGGGATCAGAACCTGTGAACCCAGGCGGCCGAAGTGGAGCACGCTGAACTTAACCACTACACCATGGGGCTGGCCCCTAAGGACAAACATTCTAAAAGCCAAATTGAAAACTGTCTTTTAAAAAAATTGTAACAACCAACCAAATTTTTATATGTAAACTGCAATACTACTATCTCATATAATATTTTAAATTCTTTCCTCTTATTCTTCCTAATTAACTAATGCCCCTACAGCCTCAAAAAATCACACCATTTATATTTGTGGCAAAACTTATATATTCTTTTTAAAAGGAAAATATTTGAAGAAAATATATGAGTTCATTCTAATTTTTGTTGACTTTTGAAACAAACTTTTTTAAAATTTTAGAAGAGTTTCAGATTTAGAGAAAAGTTGCAAAGCAATAGAGAGTTCATATACACCCCGCATTTAGTTTCTCATACTATGAATTCTTTATATTAATATGGTATGTTTGTCACAATTAATGAACCAATATTGATGCTTAATTATTAACTAAAATACATACTTTATTCAGATTTCCTTAGTTTTATTTAATGTCCTTTTTCTATTTCAGGATCGTACCTGGGAAACTGCATTGTATTTATTCATTACATCTCCTTAAGCTCCTCTTGACTATGATAATTTCTCAGACTTTCCTTGTTTTTGATGACCTGGACAGTTTTAAGGCATATACTGATCAGGTATTTTTTAGATTGTTCTTCAATTGAAACATTTGTGAAAATTTTATAGTGAATGGGTATTGGATTTTTGAAATACATTCTCTGCACCAATGAATATGATCATATGATTTTTTCCTTTAACCTGTTGTTATGGAAGATTACATTCATAGTTTGAATGCTGAAATAACCTTATATACTTGGAATGTATCCCACTTGGGCTTGGTGAATAATTCCTTTTATACATTGTTGGATTTGTTGAGAATTTTTGTATTTATTTTCCAAGAGAGTTTGGTCTGTAATCTTGTTTCTTGTAATATTCGTATCTGGTTTTGTCATCCAGGTCATGCTGGCATCATAGCATGAGTAAGGTCTGATCCTCCTGCTTTATTTTCTTGAAGAGATTTTGGAGAATGAACATTATTTCTTCCTTACACATTTCATGGAATTAACTAGTGAAATCATCTGAGTTTGTTGATTTTGTGGGGACCTGGAATTGGCCACCCCAAGACATGTCTCTTTGGTATCAGGACTATTTGAGGTTGATTGCTTTTGATAAACTGGGACAGGGAAAGAGGCTCTGAGGAATGGAACTTGCCCTTTGTTAGGACATATTTACATTTGTAAGGTAAATCTCTATCTGTAAAATGTGCCTCCCTCTCTGTACCAGGAAGAAAAAAGGAGATGACGTTCTCTCTAAAAACTCTTAATCAATACCAAAGGCAATGACTTAAAATCTGCATTTTATTGTGCTAGTCTGGTAACCTCCTGTAACTGAGTTCCCTCCCCCTCCCAACTTTGGCATTTCTTTAAGGATTAAGCATCTTTCTTTAGGCTGGGAACCGATTGCAGCGCTCATCTGTGACCCCCCCCCACCCCCCGCCCCCACCCAGCCCGAGGCAACACACCTGCCACCCCGAGGCGTTCACTGGGACAGCAGACCTATCTGTCGTTTCCATCGAGTTCTGTGCTGACAGAGTTGCCTCGTGACTATTGTAAAAGGGACATTTCAGTCACATGTGAAACACCCCGTTTGGGGGCTATATAACCACTCTGTGCACCCCACTTCTTCGGTGCCCTTTCTTCCTTCGGGAAGAAAGGCCCCGGGCCATGGTTCCTCATAAAGCTTTGTTTAATTTTCTCTTGCTATTCTGTCTCATGTGAATTTAATTCGTTCTCCAGCCAGACGAACCCCCATTTGGGGAGAGGAAATGTCCTCCTCCCCTACAGTTTCCTTTTGGAAGGTTTTTAGTTACTGATAGAATTTTTAATGAATAAAGGGCTCTTAGTGTTACCTATTTCCCCTTGGATGGGTTTTGGTAAATGTGTCATTTCCATTGCATCTAAATTTTCAAGTTTGTATGCAGGAAGTTATCTATAATATTTTCTTATTAACCTTTTTTTTTTTTTTAAAGATTTTATTTTTTCCCTTTTCTCCCCAAAGCCCCCAGGTACATAGTTGTGTATTCTTCGTTGTGGGTTCTTCTAGTTGTGGCATGTGGGACGCTGCCTCAGCATGGTCTGATGAGCAGTGCCATGTCCGTGCCCAGGATTCGAACTAACAAAACACTGGGCCGCCTGCTGTGGAGTGCGCGAACTTAACCACTCGGCCACGGGGCCAGCCCCTCTTATTAACCTTTTAATGTGCATGTATTAGTAGTGATAAACCTTTTTATTTCTGACATTTGAAATTTATGTCTTCTTATTTTTTTCTTGGTTAGCCAGACTAGAAGTTTATCAATCTTTTTGATGTTTTACTAAAAAAAAAATATTTGGCTTTATTTTCTCTATCATTTCTCAATTTTGTTGAGTTCTGCTCTAATTTTTATTATTGTTATAATGTGAAGATTTCTAATACAGAGCTCATTGTTTTTAAATATTTCTTCCTTTCTAATACATACATTTATTTAAAAGTGTGGTATTTAATCTGCAAATGTTTGGGAATTTTCAGATATCATTGTTACTGATTTCTAGTGCAATTCTTTTATTATCTGAGTACTTAATTTGTATATTTTTTTATTTTCAATTTGTTAAGGTATTTAATGGCCAAGAATATTGTCTAGCTTTGTGAATGTTTCATTTGAGCTTGAGAAGAAGGTATATTCTGCTACTGTTTGTGTGCTGTATTCTATAAATTAAATTAGATTAAATTGGTTGATAGTGCTGTTCAGGTCATTTCTATTCTTATTGATTTAATGCATGCTTAATCTATCAATTTCCAAAAAAAGGGTACTGAAGTCTCTGATTATAATAATACATTTGTCTCTTTGTCCTTTCAATTTTATTAATTTTAGCTTCGTGTATTTTGAAGTTCTTTTATTAGATGTATACACACTTAGGGTTATATCTTCTTGAAGAATTGACCCATTTATCATTATATAATGCCCCTCTTCATCCTTGATAATCTTTCTTGTTCTGAAGTTGGTTTTGTCTGAAATTAATATAGCTACTCTAGCTTTCTTCTGTTTACTGTTAGTATGTATATATTTTCCATCTTTTTACTTTTAACTTATTGGAGCCTTTGTATTTTAAGTGGTTTCTTTACACAACCACCATATTTGGGTCAAGTTTTTTATCTTCTCTGAAAAATCTCTGTCAATTGGTGTAGTTAGGACATTCACATGTAAAGTGATTTTTGATATAGTTGAATTAATATCTAGCATGATTGAAACTGATTCCTATTTATTGCATCTGTTTCTTTTTCCCTCTTTTTCTGCCTTCTCTGGTCTTAACTGAGCATTTTTTGATTCGATTTTATTTTTATCTTGGTATCCTAATTGGTATATCAATTATACCTGTTTTTCTTTTTCTTTTTTTTTTTTAAAGATTGGCCCTGAGCTAGCATCTGTTGCCAATCTTCCTCTTTTTTTTTTTTCTTCTCCTCAAAATCCCCCAGTACATAGTTGTGTATTCTAGTTGTAGGTCCTTCTAGTTGAGCTATGTGAGATGTCATCTCAGCATGGCTTGATGAGCAGTGCTGAGTCTGTGCCCAGGATCTGAACCTGGGCCACCAAAGCAGAGCATGTGAACTTAACCACTCAGCCACAGGGTCATCCCCTATACTTATTTTTAAAATTGATTGACCTAAAATTTAGAATATACATTTTTCTAATCAAAGTCCACCTTCAAATACACTGTACTGTTTTGTATATAGTGCAGGTAACTTAGAACTGAGTATTTACAAGCCATCCCTCCTCCCTCTTGTGAGATTGCTGTTGTTCATTTCACTTATCCATATGTTATACTCCCTCAATACATTATTGAGCGAGTTGCTTTAAAGAGTTATCTTTTAGATCAGTTAAGAATATGAAAAATAAATGATTTATTTTACCTTTATGCATTTCTTCTCCAGCACTCTTCCCTTCCTTTCTATGCTATTTCTTCTTTTTCTCTGCTCTTTCTTCTTCTGAGAGTCCAACTATGTTCCATTTTTTGACATTCCCACAGCTCTTGGATTTACTGTTCAACTTTTTTTGTTGTTTTTTTCTTTGCCTTTCAGATTGAGATGTTTCTGTTGATCTGTCTTCAAGTTTATTGATTCTTTCCTGATTTGTATGGAATCTACTAATGATCGCTCAAAGGTATCCTTCATTTCCATTACTCTGCTTTATATTTCTAGCATTTCATTTTTATGTCTTCTTAGGATGTCTATCTCTATGCTTACATTATCCATTTTTCATGCATACTATCTACTTTCAGCATTTGTGTCTGTGTCTCATTCTGGTGATAGCTTGGTCTCTGCAGAGTGTGTGCATTTGTGTATGTGTGTGGTGTTTGTGTGTTTGACTTTTGGCATGTCTTGTAACTTTTGTTGAAAGCCAGACATGCTGTATCAAGTAATGGAAGGGGAGGTAAATAGGACTTTAATGTCAGGACTGGAATCTCACTAGGAGTTGGACTATATATAATGTTGTAGTTATAGTTACCTGAGGCTTCAAATTTCTCTAGTGTCCTTGATTTTGTCTTTCTTCTTGTCTTGGACTTTCCTAAGTATTCTTTCTCAGAGAGAATCTGTAGCTGTAATATTCGTTATTATACGGAAATTTTTCAGGGTGGAGTAAAGTATGGGTGAATGACAGACTTCTATAATCTTCTGAATAAATCTCAGTCTTTTCATGAACACGTATCTCAGGCCTGTGACCTTCACAAGTGTCTCTACAGTGGTGTGGCTTTCTATCCTTGCTTCCTATTTCCTTCCATGACTGAAACATTCCCATTCTATTTACTTGAAGCTCTCACTACTATTGATTTTGCTTTTCCTGTTAGGTGAGACAAACAGACCTGAGGATGATGGAGTGGGGTGCAGCTCCCTTTCTCTCAGCTAACATAAAGCTATGACAAAGTCTTTTCTGCTGGAGAACAAACCTGTGTTATGGAGAATGCCCTGGGAATATTTCACAATGATACTCTTCACTCTTGTTGCAATAGCCATGAGGGACTCTTTGTCCAATCCTCACTGTGAGAACCTGGTGGGGTTCCTGGAGGGAAAGCCCATGAAGGTGTGGGCCCTTCTAAAACTGCAGCTCCCTTCAGTCTCTCACTTGCATGCTGGTCCACACTCAGCTTCCAGTAATCCATCAAAATCACTATTTAAGTATCCCTACTTATTCATGGTTCCAGTGGCTTCTGCTCCAGGTAAGAAGATCTAGGTTGCTGTATCACTCTGGATGCACCTATTCTCCATATTTCAGGGTAGCAGTTTTCTCTGTGACTTTAGTTCTCTGATGGTTCAAAGAAAAGTCATTGATTTTCAGTTTTCCAGATTTCTTTTTAACATAAGTGCAGGATAGAAAACTGTTTACGTGTTAAAGCTGAAACCAGAAGTCTCATTCAGTCAGTTTGGTGACATAAAGATAGGGCCGTTTGATCAAGTCATGAACTTCTCTGTTTGCACGTTCATTTGCAAAATGTGCAACAACACATCTTGTGTAGGTATAGCCTAAGTATTAAGTTTGATGGTTGATATGAAAGATGTTTGTAAACTATACAGTACTACATAAGCATAAAACATCTTGCTATTCTTGCCTTTTGTATTGCATTCTAAATTCAAAATAAACTCTTCCTAGTATGTTACCTTATATGGCGAAAGAGATTTTGCAGATGTGATGAAGTTAAGGATCCTGAGATGAGGCGATCATTCTGGGTTAGGCAGGTGGGCAGCATGTTAATCACAGAAGTCCTTACAAGAGGGAGGCAGGAGATCAGAGAGACAAGAAAAGAGAAGGCAGTGTGGTGATGGAAGCAGAGATTGGAGTGATGAGCTTCGAAGATGGGGAAAGTGACCATAAGTCAAAGATCACAGGAGGCCGCTAAAAGCTGAAAAAGACAAGGAAGCAGATTTTCCCCTGGAGCCTCCAGAACAATCCAGCCCTGCTGACACCTTGACTTTAGCCAGTGAAGCTGACCTCAAACTTCTGGCCTCTCCAACTGTAAAAGAATTAATCTCTCGTTTGTGTTGTTTTTAGCCACTAAGTTTGTGGTAATTTGTTACAGTGGCAACAGGAAACTAATACATATACCTAGAGACAAGTAAACAGCCCAGTGTGATAAAGGAGTTCTTTATGTGATTTCCTGAGCCCCAGAGGAACTGTCCTCTAGAAAAGTCTCAGTCAGAGGGTCAGTGATTTGGGGAGCTTGAGCTCACAGAATTAGGAAACAAATCCCTGCGTTTGGAGAAATTCTTCAAACAAGATCTAAAGTGAATTTTGAGGTAACATTTCACCAAGTGTCATGCTCTCTTGCTCTCTCTCAAGCTGTCAAGCGCACATTCGCTGTATGTCTCTCTCTCTTCACCCATCCTCCTTTCTTCTGACACACACACACAGGTGTTAACTACTTTCTTTCTAAATCTTCTCTGTGAGGGGACTAAGCACTTGATTCAGGCACTCTGGTGCTTTATAGGGATTGAGAGGGATGGTGCTAACTCTGCCAACTGCTCCCACCAACTGTTTCATCTTTGGAAGCACGACTATTGGACCAACTCTATATAGGAATACAGGGGATGGGAGAAGAGGTCACATTTTTTAATATACTTGATTAAAAAAAAATCAATGTCACCAGTAATGTTACTTCTTTTGGTGTACTCTAGCCTGCCTTTCCTTGAATATTTTCGCCCCTAGAGATTTTGGTAGTTCAAAAATGCACAACCTTCCTTGCTCTGATTTCCTCAGGAAAAGATTTTTAAAATCATTTCCTTAGCAGCTAATCAGTCCTATCTTATATGAGTGATCAAAAGCCTTGGAAGTTATATATATATATATATATATATATATATATATATGTGTGTATGTGTGTGTGCGTGTGTGTATGTGTGTGCATAATGGCTTTAGTGAAGCAATGACAGATGTGTGAGATGTCTACAGAACCTACAGATTGCAATTCTGTGACTTCTGTTCACTTCTAGTGTTCATAATATAAATATAATTATAATGCACTCCACTTACATTATGCTTGAGTATAATACTCGCAACAAAAATATCTGCAAAATCAACACATCAAAACCAATGTATTTTTTGTATTCCAATAAGGCATTCTTTAAGGATGACTAGTGCCTCCAAGGAATAAGCTGAAGATTAGGCAAGTGTGTATTTAAAATAGAGGCCCAAGAAAGGTTACATTCTCTGTGCACTCATTCTCCACAGGGTGCACAATCCCCTTTGAGTCAAGCAAATACTTTCTGGAGCTTAAAGACTTCCATTTGGAAAGAAATGCTTATAATAACAAATTGTCTTTGTTTTAGTTATCATATTTCCTTGACATATAGAAGAGTTATATTTCCTCATCACATTTCAATAATAAGCTTCTTTTGACAAAAATTTTATTTTGTCACTGCAAGATATATTTAAGCAGAAATATAGAACACTGAAATATACTGAAACTAAAATCTATTGAAAATAAAGGAAAGAATTGAAAAATAATGGTGTTTTAACATAATTTATTTAGCAAATTAAGTGGATCTTAAGTAAATACTAGTATTATTAATGCTGGTATGTCTTTTTATTGTTAAACATTGTAATTTAACTATAATAATATTGTAGATTTAACTATAATAATCAAATGCATTGTTTCTTTACTATTCTTGTTGCTGTTACTGACACATATGCTGTATATCTACTTTGATACATCTAATAATTGCTTAATCATCTACATATCTTTTTCTTTTGCATTAAAACCTCTACTCCTGGGGTTGGCCTGGTTGCACAGTGGTTAAGTTCACACGTTGTGCTTTGGCGGCCTGGGGTTTGCTGATTTGGATCCAGGGTGCAGACCTACGCACTGCTTGGTCTGCAGTTAGGTGTCCCACATATAAAGTAGAGGAAGATGGGCACGGGTGCTAGCTCAGGGCCAGTCTACCTCAGCAAAAAAGAGGAGGATTGGTATCAGATGTTAGCTCAAGGCTAATCTTCCTCAAAAAAAAAAAAAAACTGTACTGCCTACTACATACACTGTAAACATTGTCATTTTCTTTATGTAGCTAAAGAGGAACATGATAATTGGAAGTATATTTTTCTGTTTAGTTTTTCTGTTTCTTGGAAATGGTTCATTCAGTTTATCTACATGTTTATTAAGTTCAATACTATTTTTTAAATTGCTTCATGTGCTTTTCCTTTGGGTTTACTTTTCTTCTAGCTGAAGCACTTGTTTATAGTTTCTTGTTTTTACTAACTGAAGTATTTGTTCATAGCTATTTCAATGAGAGATCAAGCATTCTATAGTTTTAGATTTTATGTATATCTTCAAGTATCACTATTTTGCCTCTATTTGTGAAAGGTTGACTGAGTATAAAATTTTGAACTAACCATCATTTTTGTTCCACACTTTAAAATTATTACCTAATGGTCTTCTGGTCTCATTTCTTTGAACTGTTAGTAAAGTTATTCACTTGTAGGTATTTTGTATTCTGTATCTTTATTTTTTGTATTATGAAGTTTAATTAGGATTTTTGTAGGCAAGTATTGATTCTTATTTATCCTGCTCACTAATTAGAGTTTAAGTGTGAAAATTCGTACTTTTCTATAATTCTGGGAATTTCTAAGCAATATTCTTTTCAAATATTGCTCCTGCTGTGTCCCTTATTTGTCTTGTTTCTGGAATTCCTATTGGATGACTATTGATTGAATCCTGTCATCTATGCTTCCATTTTCTTGTTACTCATTCATACCAACACATATTTGATGCTGGTGAAGAGTTCCAGTGGAATTGATCATCAATATCGTCTATTATTTCATTTAGCTTCCCATTGATCATATCAAATAGTTTATCCTATTTACTTAATTTTTACTTAAATTGTTTATTTTTTTAATTTGGGGAATTTTATTGCCCTCTTTTACAGAGGCTTTAGAACTTCGGTTGCTGTGGTTGAAAACGGCTACTTTTGCTTTTGTTCTAAAACTAATTTCATCAGGGGCCGGCCCTGTGGCCAAGTGGTTAAGTTCGTGCACTCTGCTGCTGCCGCCCAGGGTTTCGCCTGTTCGGATCCTGGGCATGGACATGGCACTGCTCATCAGGTCGCCTTGAGGTGGCATCCCACATGCCACAACTAGAAGGACCTGCAACTAAGATATACAACTATGTACCAGGGGGGTTTGGGGAGATAAAGCAGAGGAAAAAAAAAAAAAGATTAGCAACAGTTGTTAGCTCAGGTGACAATCTTAAAAACAACAACAACAAGAAAAAAGCTAATTTCATCATAAATGGTTACTGCTTAAATTGCCTGGACAATTTCGTAAAAGCCTACTATGTAGTAATGAGGAGTTGCAATCGTGCTGGTTAGTCCAATTATTAAATGAAAAAATACAAACCGGAACCTGAATGTTTTACAAGGAGCTCTGGAGATGTTAACCTTTTCTTTTGTTTTTTGTTGTTTTTTAAAGATGAATTTTTTTCAGCTTTATTAAGGTATAACTGAAAAGTAGAGTTGTAAGATCTTTAAAGTGTACATCATGGTGATTTGATACGCATATACATTGTGAAAGGATTCCTCCCATTTAGTTAATTAACACATCCCTCACCCCACAAATATATGTATCTATTTGGTGAGCATATTTAAGTTTCACTCTCGGCAGATTTCAATTATACAATACAGTGTTATTAGCTGTATTAGTGTTATAGTCACCATGCTATACATTAGAGCCTCAGACTTTATCTTATAGCTAAAAGTTCCTACCTTTTTACCAACCTCTCCTATTTCCTCTACTCGCCAGCCCCTGGGAATCACTTTTCTACTCTCTGCTTCTATGAGTTTTTTGGCTTTATTTTTCAGTTCCCACATATAAGTGATGCCATGGAGTCTTTGTCTTTCTCTGTTTGCTTATTTGCTTAGCGTAATGCCTTCAAGGTCAATCCATGTTGTCATAAATGGCAGTATTTTCTTGTTTCTCCTGGCTGAATAATACTGCAATGTACATATATACTATGTCTTCTTTATCCATTCATCCATTGATGGACAATTAGGTTGTTTCCATATCTTGTCTCTTGTAAATAATGCTGCAGTAAACATGGGAGTGCATGTATCTCTTTGATAGCATGTTTTCATTTCCTTTGGGTATATACCCAGAAGTGAAATTGTTGGATTATGTAGTAGTTCTCTTTTTAATTTTTTAAGGAACTTCTATACTGTTTTCCATAGAGGCTGAACCAATTTACAGTCCCCCCAACAGTGTAGAAGGGTTCCCTTGTCTCTGCACCCTTGCCAATACTTGTCTCTTATCTTCTTGATGATAGCCATTCTAACAGGTGTGAGGTAATACTTCATTGTGGTTTTGATTTGCATTTCCCTGATGATCAGTGATGTTGAGCATCTTTTCATGTACCTGTGGGCCATTTGGATGTCTTCTTTGGAAAAATTCTATTTAGTTCCTCAGCCCACTTTTTAAACTTATTCTCTGTTTTTGTGTTATGGAGTTATGTGAGTTCTTTATATATTTTGGATATTAACTCCTTATTTGATACATAATTTGCAAGCACTTTCTCCCATTCTATGGGTTCATATGCAGACTGTCTGGCACTAAAATTTGTGATGTTAACCATTTTGCTCTCTTTGATCAAAGACTGGTTATTTGTTCCAGTTAGGTCTATTTTATATTCAGTTGTTGTTGATCAAAGGCATGTGGGAGACTGGAAAGAAAACTGAATTTGGAGTCAAAGTACTTGGTATAAAGTAGTGGTTCTTAACTCTGTTCTTAATATAAGAATCACTTCTAGAGCTTTAAATAAATCATAATCCTTAGGTCTCACCTCCAGAGAATCTGATTTAATTAGTCTAGGATGGGTCTGGGCATTTTATATATGCAGAGCATTCCAGGTGATTTTATTGTGCTAATAAGGCTTGTCTTAGACAGGCTTGTCTCTACTAATTAACAGATTTTAGATCTTGGGATCACAGTCTTGCAAAGCATGAAGTTCCTAATCTGTGAAATGGAGAAGATCAAAACCTATCTTATTACCTCACCTATTTCAGTAATAAATAAATACAATATTGTACTGACCACGCATTTTACCAATGAATACATACTATATGCAAATAAGTTGTTATTCTATATTGAGATTCCTTTATCTTAAAATATCTGTGTTGCTCCCAATTATCTAATTCTAAAGCAAGTTATAACACTCGAAACACTGTCAAAGAAGATCAATATCATACTGAAACAAGGTGAATTTCAGCTCTGTTAGGCATTCCTCCTTACATCTTCAATATAAATATTGCAATAGCTCCTGTTGGGGCCAGACTTTTGAAACCTTTTCCCTGTGCTTTTTTATAGCGGCCAGGTTTGTCTTGCAAGCATGAAGCTTCCCCACATGAAATACAGTATGTGGAAGTAATGGGCAGATAATCATCTAATAAGTGAGCTTAGTTATTCTCAAACTTGCTGTGATTATGTAGGGCAAACTCTAAATGTGACTCTGAAAATGTCAATGCAGTAGTAATGATTACATATATACACTCATTTTTGTCAATGATTGACAAGTAGGACACATTGGAGAAAAGTGCAAAGAAATACTTATCTTTTTAATGAACCTTTCAGTGATGTTACTCTTGAGGAGTGGGTGTTTCTTTTATATTATAACCAATCCGCTGTTTTACTTTTAGCGTTTCCATTATATTCCGTGATTTAGCCTGAAGATAATTGATAAACAAGTTTTCAATATAGATAAAGTCAGCGTGATAATCTTTCATGTTTCTTAGTCCATTGAACATAGTGTCCCTAATTTTTGAACAAAAAAAAAGCAAACAAGACTTTCCAATCATGAAGTAATGCAAAAGTTTCAATAATATGTCTATTTTATTATATATGGATTTACCAGAAAAGACTATAAATGCCTGCTGATCTATGTTCAATTAAATGGAGTGGTCATTTTATCTTCTTTCTAAATTTCAAGTTAGAGGATGTACCACTTGTAATGTTTAGAAAATCATCATTGCTGGTGATGGAAGTGGTCTTACTTGAATGTAAAATTTGCAAATACACAATTTTCCATGTCACTGCTCTGACAGGAAAGAGAGATGTCATGTGTAATTGAGAATTCAAATGGGCCAAATTTCTTACTATCTCATCTCTACCTATAGCTGGCTCTTTGCATTCTGGACAGAGCAGTTCACTCTTTCTACATCACTGTCTCCAAACTGCATTAGCTGCAGTGTTTTGCAGAGCAGCCTAAGGGTAAGGTGAGAACTATCAACAACATAGTTTCTGCTCCTATTGCCAATTCATGTGTGTGCTACCTCATGGCAAAACTGACCACTTTAACCATCTCATCCTCAGTTCTTGATGTGTTGAAGTCTGGCCTTTGGTTTTATAGCATAACAATTGCCAATATCACAACATTTTTTTTTCTTATTTTTGGATATGCATTTTCTCTTGTCCTGTAGCCATATGCTCTTCCTGGGATTAACTCAAGAAATTTTCTTAGCACTCTGATAGCTTATTGAGCTCACTTTACAAAAGTGCTTCATTCAATGTGTGAAGTACATCACATCATTGGCCTATCAGAAAAGTGGACTTCTGATTTGTTTTTATGAGCAGTTCATTAAAGAGTGTTTCTGGGTGATGCTGTTGTTGTTTTGTTTTGCTTTATAAAATGTGCTGATCATAACATTTTATATAAGTGCATGGATCATGTTTGACTAAATTGCTGAAAAGCAAATGGGAGATGGCAACAAATACATGAACATTTTGTGAACAAGATGCTCCCTGTGTTAAGCTATTTCCTATGTAAATTATTCTTCCTTGGCAGTATGATTCTGTTCAGTTTTAAATTATGATGGTACTGTAGAATTTTATAGTTGGCATGGGGCTTTGAAAACTTTATTTTTAACAATAACAAACCCAAGAGTGAAGGAAGAGAGTATGCAATTCACATAAAAAATACTGTTAATTAATAACAGACTCAAGACTAGTACTCAGGTCTTCTCATATTCTATTTAGTTTTCTGCTTAAACTTTAAACTAGCCATACACGTAATCATTTTGGAGACATTTACAAGAGCACTTGTTTCATAATGACTGAAATTTCACATTTAATTCATTTGCTTCTTGCTGTTGCAAAACACACACACACAAATAAAACAAAATCAAACAAACGAGTATTTTGCTAGCAAATACTAACATTTGTTACAAGGCAAATGTTTCTTATTTTCTATTCTATCTAAAATAAACACTAACATTGCTATATTTTGTGTAAATGGCATGTTTTTAACACATCAATAAAATTTTATTTAATTTATGTGCCGCAGCTGTCAACTACATGCAAATCCTGTTAGTGCAGTGATATGGAAAGCTTTCCCTGAAATCTTGTTAAAAATACCTCTGGGGATTCATATTCATATCCATTTAAGAGACTGGATGAACAGAATCCACCTAAGGTAATTGGGGGGAAAAATCAATAAGATTCTCTTATCAAATGTCCTCATTGCTTTCTGGTTATTGTTAGCACAGTAAGTATAAAGAAGGAGCAATTTCTAGTCTTTAGAAGGAGCAATTTCTAGTCTTTAATTTGTTCCATTTATTTTCAAAATTGTATTTTAGTTCTTTTAGAAAGTAAAGAAAAGGCGAATAGTCTATGAATTTTGGATACAGATCCATTACTTTACTTGAAGGTTAAGTTCGCCATCTTTTTTCTATACATCAGCCATTTTAAAAGGTATCTTAGAGATGAGATGGTAAAATTAACCTCTCATTTTATGGAAGGATGGAGTTTAGAGAGTAGGTCATTACTCAAGACTGCTCAGTGAGAGAGCCAGACAAGACTTCCACCTAGGGATTTGACATCTCTGCGTTCTTTCCACTCTATTACACTGTCTTTGATGACATTTATGTCTTGACTCCAAGCATATCTTTGATCCATTCAGAAATATTTTATCACATAATACATAATGCGACTGAGTCAAATTGAAAGTATTTGTTGATTAAAAATGGGCAAATGTATTTTTAAAAGTTAGAATACTTTTAAAGACTCAAATTCTAGTGATATCAAATTGACTTTCTTTTGTTTAAAATTCAACAATCATTGCTTTAGTTAGCTTGGGCTGCTGTAAAAAAAAAACACTGGGTGGTTTATCAACAACAGAAATTACTTTCTCACAGTTCTGGAGCCCGGGAATTCCAAGATCAATGTGCAGGTTGATTCGTTATCTGGTGAGAACTCACTTCCTGGTTGCAGACAACCATCTTCTTGATGTGTCCTCTGGTGGCAGAGAGGGAGCTAGCTCTTGAGCCTCTTATTGTAAGGATACTAACCCCATTTATGAGGGTTCCATCCTTATGACCTAAGTATCCCTAAGGACCCACCTCCAAATACCATCACATTGGGATTAGAGTATCTATGTATGAATTTCGGGGGAGACACAAACATTAGTCCATAATATTATGGATGAAGCTGCCAGTGAGATGGGTACCTTTCTCTCCCATCTTGAAATGGTCTACATAATCATTTGGAGGCATAGCCAACAAATACCTATGTGAGGGATAAAATGGCTCTGCTCAGCAGCACAGGCACTCTGGCACTGCAAGCCAGAAAGAACGTACAGGGGGTTGATGCAAAAGAGCAGGAGAGATACTAATTATTTGAACTGAAAATAAATAAATACCATGTATAGATGCAAATAAAGGTATCATTTAACTATACTAAATTAAAATATTTGAAATATTTAGAATTTTCTTTGGCCACACTGATAATTCCTAACCAAATAATGAGTTAAATGATCTGTTTTGGAGTGTAGAGTAATGCAGTTATAAAAGCAAACATTTAACCACAGAAAAATTCAAATTTGGGGCATTAAGATAGGATTAGTAAATCAATTTTAGAAGCCTCCAAAATGCTTGATTTCATATCTCTTTCATGCCAAAATAGCCACTAAATTTACTGAATGCAGAATCAAAGTTGATCTAACAGTTTGGGGAGCAGGATATAAAACTTTTTTAGGGGTAGCGATGTCTTTAACTAATGTTTGAATATTGCTTGATTAAGGTCTTTTGTTTATAGTGCCAATCAAAAGTAAATAACATAGTCATTTGGACATAAACCTGCAAAGTGATGTCTCTTGGTGTAATTTCTGATAGCTTTACTTGTTTACCTAAATTAGGCACTATCCCCAAATAAATATATTCCATTTTAAATTACTTAATTTTTACAATATCCTTAAGTAAACAATGTCAAACATTTGATCCTTTATATGGGCACATTATTTCTGTGGATTAGATGGAAATAGATTAATTTATTCATGACAGCAACTATAGTTTTAAAGTTGTTATCCAGAATTGGAAAGTCTTTAGTGCATTTCCATTAATTAAAAAAAAAAAAACTGTAAATGTTGTCTTTTTTTATTATTCTGCTAATGAGGAGAAAGAAAGTACAGTTAAGTGATTGTGCACTGTGGAGGCATAAAATTTGGTACCATCAACTAATCAGTATGCTCAGTCATCTGTTCTCACTTTACGTCTAAAAAATGAAGGCATTTCTGTAGTATCGCCTCCCTGTTTATCTGAAGGTTATATTTGGATTCTTAGCTTTCTAAAAATCAAGTACACATCACAAACTCAGAGGAATAGCCCACCATCACCACAGTTTTTACCTTCAACAAAAGCATGTATTTTTCCTAATAAGATATTCACAGGATCTGTTAAATTCACTTATTAAGTTCTAGATTACATCAACATATAGCAGTGGAATTGAGTCATGCAGATGACTGCATCAAAAAATGAATGATTTGAAACCAAATGTGCTATACTATTCAATGTCTCACGTTTTAAATAGAGAGAGGAATGGCATGATCTATAATTTAATTCAATGAGCTTTTAAGTAATAGTACACACTGCTATTTATGGTTCAAGTAATATAGCTACAGAATTCTTATATGACAGGATTGGGACACCATCCCATTTCTGATTGATTTACGTTTAACAACAGATGGACCCCTCATAAAAAACGAACACAGTGAGGGCGACAAAAATGTTACCTGAGGAAAGAATGTGTCAAAATGCTCTCAAGTAAATTAAAATTAAATTAAATTAAAATTAAAATTTCAAATATCAGCAGGGTCACCCATAGTGGACAGGTTTCAGTGGAGCTTCCAAACCAAAACAGGCTACAAAGAGGGACCTGGCCACCCACTTCCAAAAAAATTGGCAATGAAAACCATGTGAACAGCAGTGGAGCATTGTTTGATACTAGGCCAGAAGGTGAAAGGATGGCACTGAAAGACCGAGCAGGGTTCCACTCTGCTCTACACAGGGCTGCTAGGAGTCAGAATTGACTTGATGCCACTAATAACAAAAAATAAAATTATAAGATTTGAGATTTTGTTTTGGTAAATGCGATGTTTGTTAATATTGTCAGGTCTCCACTTTATAATGAAAAAAGAATTTCAGTTCTTAAGCAACCTGTTAAATCTCCACAACATTTTGCTGTTTAGAGCTCCCTGGTTATACTATGCGCATAATGAATTGTCCCCCTTGATGTGATAAATGATGTATTAGAATAATGGACAGATCTATCAGTGGAGCTGTGTAAGTGAAACACACAGCTTTTGGCAAAGCAGGCTCTGCATGTTTGCATTTATCACCCAAATGCCTTGACTTTGATGTAGACCTTTGAGAGGCATTTATTAATCATGATTTCATTAAAATTTTTGGCAAACTACTGCCTTTTATTTGTCAGAAATATTGCTGATGATATACTGCTGGTGTCCAAAAACACTCATCTTCTTTTTGCTACTTAACCTTCTGTGCGATTGTTAAACAATAACTTGCCTGAGACGTCATCCTTTAGATTACCAGAAAGGTTTCGGTGTCAGGACTAATCAGATTGTATATCAGCGGCTAGCAGAGTGGTGTGGCTTTGTCAAGTACAATTCTGGTTAGAGTTCACTTCTTACACCTCATCTGTAGAAGAATGAAGAGTTCTACTCTGGGGGAAAATGAATGCTTTTACTGGTAACATGTGTGGAATGATTAGTGGTGCAAATTATTAGCATTTTACTATAATTCAATGACTATGAAAAATTTGAGTTAACCACTCAACATAACTAAGCGTATTTTCCTCTATGACTTATTTTTATTCTATAAATATAAACATTTATTATGATATAAACTCTAAGCAGTTTACTCTATAGGGAAAGAAAATTGAACTTTTCCATACCCCAGGAGCTTATAATCTACTTGGCTGCTTAAAAATTACAGAAACTGATGGGGCTGGCCTGGTTGCCTAGTGGTTAAGTTCACATGCTTTCCTTCAGTGACCCAGGGTTTCCAGGTTCGGATCCTGGGTGTGGACCTACCCACTGCTCATCAAGCCATGCTGTGGGGGCATCCCATATACAAAGTAGAGGAAGATTGGCATGGATGTTAGCCCAGGGACCATCTTCCTGGAGCAAAAAGAGGAAGATTGGCAACAGATGTTAGCTCAGGGCCAACCTTCCTCACAAAAAGAAAAAGAAAAATCTACGGAAACTGAGAGACTAAAAAATGCACTGTATATTAGTGAAATACCTATAAATAATAAAATAAAACAATGGTAAAATGAATAATACAAAACATACTACTGTTCCTTGGAAAAGGGGAGAAATCTTTGTGTTTTTTTCTATAAATTATATTTAGTAAGTGTAAACTATAACTAGGCTAATAATTTGAGGTTAGCTGGGAGAATCTATTTCCTGGTGTTTAGAAAATAAGTATTGAAATACGTTCTTGAATCAGTTTCAGGGTAAGATATTAACTGTGTAAGTTTGTTTTATTTTTTCATAAAAAGCCAAATTAATATCACTTGCATTTACTCAAAATTACTTAAAGAATGATTGAGTTAATTTTCTAGGTAAAAAAATGGATGCTTTGTGTGGTTTTATTTGCTAATTAAAATCCTCCAGGCGAACCAAGCTTCTTAGGCTCCATGTTACCGATCTAAGAGTCCTCAGTGTGATATTGATAATTAGATACTTTTCTAACTAAATGGAAATGAACTTGACCCAGTCTCAAGACTGTGGCTTTCCCAAAAGAGGGGCAAGCCAAGCCCTAGCTGCCTGTTAAGAAAAATCCCCAGAATTCATCAGCCAAAAAAGAAGAGGAGGGCCTTGTAAGAGCCAGCTCTCTTACTGGATACCGTCTGTTCTCATTCATTCCCTGATTGTTGATTTTCACAAAATGGAGTATTTCCTTAACTCAGTTTTTTTGATGTTACACATAGATTTAAAATGGAAGAAACCGTTAGAAAGTTGAAGTGGGTTGCCTCTGAAAGCACGTCTTTGTTTTCTTTATTATAATCATTTTTATACATTTTGATTTATAAACTAGGTACACATATTACTTTGATTTAAAAAAGTAAATATGTCGGGGCTGGCCCCGTGGCCGAGTGCTTGGGTTCCAGCGCTCCGCTGCAGGCTGCCCAGTGTTTCATTGGTTGGAATCCTGGGCGTGGACATGGCACTGCTCATCGAGCCACGCTGAGGCTGAGTCCTGCATGCCACGGCTAGAGGGACCCACAGCGAAGAATATGCAACTATGTACTGGGTGGCTTTGGGGAGAAAAAGGAAAAAAATAAAATCTTAAAAAAAAAAAAAGTAAATATGTCATTTTAAAAAGAGCTTGTGGAAGAGCAAGCCAGTCAGAGGCAAGAGCAAATAAAAAGGCCCAGATGCAGGAATCAGCTTGGTGTGTACAGGTAATTGTGGTGGGTGGGGTGGGGAGGAGATTGCTAGAGCATAATACATGAGGAAGAGTACTTACTAGCAAAGAGGAGCAATGAAAGAATAGGAGACTCTAAAATGACTCCTATGTAGTTAATTTCTGCCTCAAGGCTGCTCTCCAAAACCAGTTGTTTTCTGGAGGTAGTTGACTACCACTATGTTCAATCCACACTCAACATACATCCTTCCCAACCGATTCCAAAGGCCATTCAGGAAAAAGGATTGGATGTTTCATCTTTGTCCTACGTCTCCTCTGTCCTAGCAAAGGATCTGAAGTAGAGGAAATCTACAAAATATATATTTTTTTCTTTTTGTTGATTGGAGAACAAAGAAGGCCTTAGAGACATAATGGCAACCCATAATTTTACAATCAAAAGAAGATGAAAGCAAGCAGCAAGACAAATATTATTCAGTTGGGCTGGGATTATAACTTATGATTCTAGTCTCCTAATAGAGAGTTGCAATCTTACCTGACATTATTATTATAAGTATAAAGGGATAAAGCCAAAATATTCCTAATGGGCCAAATAAATTTGGGAGAGTCCAAGAAATTTTAAAAGCTCTTTAAGAGCTAAATTTAATGTTAATTTTTTTTAATAAAATAGACCCAAGAAATCAGAATTTTTTTATCAATTGAAAGATTATCACATGAGAATCAGAGTAAGATGTGTTTTCCGCTTGAATGAAATTCACATGCTCTTGAGCTCATAATTCTAGTTTCTCTAAATGAATCTGGTATGCTTTGTGATGAAAATATCAAGTTATCAAGAAATTAAGTAGGGGCCGGCCTGGTGGCGCAGCAGTTAAGTTCACACTTTCTGGCTTCTCGGCGGCCCAGGATTCGCCACTTTGGATCCTGGGTGCAGACATGGCACCACTTGGCAAAAAGCCATGCTGTGGTAGGCGTCCCACATATAAAGCATAGGAAGAGGGCATGGATGTTAGCTCAGGGTTAGTTTTCCTCAGCAAAAAAAAGAGGAGGATTGGCAGATGTTAGCTCAGGGCTAATCTTCCTCAAAAAACAAACAAAATAGAAAGAAATTAAGTAAAAGAAGCCTCAACAAAAGGAGACTAGGACAGGAGTTTATTCATGGTAAATTTTCATTTTATTTGTCAAATTTTAGAAATCAGCTTATTGTAATACATATAAAGAAAAAAATAAGTGTTTAAACATTGTAAGGATTTAATTTTAAAGCCCATGCACTCTTTTACTGTTTTTGGCACCATTCTGTGTATAAAAACCAGCCAAATGAAAAGAATGAACTTTAAAAGAGTATTCTTTTTTAACATAACTTCCGCACTTGCATCATGCACAATGCAGTAAAATTAATCTCTTTAGCCTGAGATACATCTTGCTAACTAAATACCAAGTTTCATTTAAGGGTAATAGTATAAGGAATATGAAACGAGGTTCTCATAAGGGTACTTTATGTAAACTCTCTTCATCGAAAAAAAATTACCACGGACCTGAACTATGCAGTAAACTCCACATTATTTGGAAGAATGTGCTTCCTTTCCCCA
The DNA here is from genome assembly GCF_041296265.1 of Equus caballus. Taxonomy (NCBI): domain Eukaryota; kingdom Metazoa; phylum Chordata; class Mammalia; order Perissodactyla; family Equidae; genus Equus; species Equus caballus. Next base: position 48,624,529 of record NC_091704.1, read on the forward strand.
GGCAGAAAATGCACTCTATTTTATCTTCAAGAGGCCTACGTAATATTTGTTTTTGGCTCATATCCCTGAGGTACCCTGATTCTCTTCTGTTCCATTTGCTTAATTTGCGTAAATTGAAAAAGTTTCCCTTTTCAGCACAAGTGCTATTTTAATAACACTCCTCAAGACTCAGGAAGAGAGAATATGTTCAGTCCAACTTCCTCAATGGCTTCTGTGGAGGAGAGACGAGCCTGTTGAAGATTCTTACCATAATACCAAACACACATAGTTACTGACAGGTATTTGGGTGGGAGAAGGAGAAGCCCATCTCTAACAATGCGGGAGCTGGCTGCTGGGAATTAGGCAGGAGGACTCAGGTTATTGTCAACCACATATTGTTAAAAGCGGAAATCTTTGGGATGAAGCCAGAACTTTCCCTCTTTAGTGCTAAAGTTATCACAGAAATTAAACAGTAGAATCCCTCATTTTATAAATAAACAAACTGGTGCCCAGAGAAGGTATGTTTTATATGACAAGTTTGTGAAAAGGTAGTGTACAAGTCTGAACTTATAGAAATCTGAGGCCACTGCTCTTTCATGTTATCTATCAAACCTGTTAAAATTTAAATGACACTTATTTATCAGACTTCTACTTTGTGCCATTAATTTGCTTGTTGGAAATATGACAGTGAGCCACAAGACCCGATAACTACCCTCAAGGACCTTACATTATGTGAATTACATTGATAGATACTTGTATAGCAGCTATTAAATAGAATTTTCAAAAAATAAACAGTTGTGTTTCATAGGGTTTAAAATACTATAATTTTTTTCCCTTCAACCAGATGGTGCATTAAATCACCAACAGTCAGAAACTCATTTATCCATTTTTTATAACCCTTAGGCTAGTAGAAAAAAGAAATCTTGCAATAAAATATGCTATTATATTTTAAGTTTTAAATTCTAAAAACTTCTGTTTCTCAAAGAAGTCCAGGATTGTCTTCTAGGCAAATACCTATCAAAACCAATATGATAGCTGGGTAGCTGGTAAAGGCCTTGACTTCAAGGAAGTTTTTTCCCCATTGAGCATTTGACTCCCTTGACTGAAGACAAAATGATAAAGAATGAGGAGTAACATCTTTGGAGGATGTTGCCTTACTTGAGAACAAAATAAGAATACAAATTAAAAGCATGTCTCAATTTTATACTTCACAAATTATGGTGGTGGGCACAAATGCCCTGACTCCAAACATGAAAATTTGGTTACTGTGAATCAAATGAAGACTCAGAATATCCAAAGCTGCCTTTTAAGCTGGGCAATTTTGTCTATAAACTGTTCAAACTGCGTAGAAAGAATGATCTCAGAATTGAAAGCAATAATTCTGTTGTTAATTACTTTAATGTTTAACTTACTTTTCTGCTTTCCTTGTCCTCTAAAAATAATTACAAAGAACTGGTCTTTTGCCTAACCCCACTCTATTCCCATCCCAAACAAATGGAAACAAAGTTTCACAACTCTAAGGAGTAAGATTTGTTTATAGAGATAGAAGGAATAGAAGCCTGAATTAGCTCTCCACTTTCCATTGCCATAATATTACCCTAATGATGCTGACTTCAGTTCTGATACTGTGTGTGGCTTTGTATATTCTGCTTTTGTGTATTTTCTTAGACAATAAAACCAAGGTGTTCCAAATGCTCCAAGGAAGACTTGGTAACATGTTTACAGCATGCAGCCTGGATAATAATGTGAGTTTGTGGATGAGACAATGACAAAGAATGATGTTATTATCACAGAGAAAAATGGAGCTGCTCATTATCAGAACCACCGAGGCTGCTAGAAGAGAGAGCAGGAGTATAAAAATTTGTTTGTGTCCATGTTTTACTTCCTGTTGATGAGCATATTATACAGGAACAAACTATTCATTTTAACATTGTTTAGGCATTCTTAGCGTTTCCCTGAAGGAAACAATACAAAGCAGGAAATTAAGAAATGTACCTCTAAGAAAATGATTTATATCTGTGATATACTTAATTCTAAGAAGTGCCCGATTGAGTGTTATTCCCATAACACTGTTTTAAAAAAAAATAATGATAACAGATGGAAGTGTGGTAATCATAAGCATAATTCTCCATCAATGATATTGTATTTCCCTTAATAATCTTTAACCTCCGAGAGTATAAAGCACAGTGAACAATGATCTTTCTTAGGCTAGACCATACACAGTATTATTTTCAACTGGTTTGCCCAATTTGGCAATATTCTCTCTTCTGCAAATGTCAGATGTGGTCTACCAGAAAACGATTATTAATATTTGGAATACTTGGTAAGGTTAATGAAAATGCTAAAATAAAGAACAGTGGAAGTCATACTACAGAATACAATGTGTATAATTCTCTATAAATTAAGACAAAAAATTTCAACCTAAGACTAGCGGCAGGACCTCCATAAATACTTTATCAACAAATCAATTACATATGCACAAAAATCTAAATGATAGGCCATCGGAGTTCAAATACTGATTTTTAATTTTCTCTTAAGTAAGACATTTTAAAACCCTACTCTAACTCTCTTTGTTCTCTTTTGTTTGGAATTTCTCTTCTGTTACTGATCCTCTTATGCCTAATTCATGTTATTCATGTCCACATCATCATGCTCTTGGCTGACCATAACCTTTAATTACTATCCATATTACTATGTACAGAGAATTCTAAGTCTGTAAATATTCAAAGTTTACAATAATTACATACTTTCTGGTCATACTTTTCAAAACGGGTTATTTTGCTCTAAACACCATTTTTAAAATACTGCCATCAGTATTTTTTTGTGCGATAATAGAGACTATCCATGATAATTGTTCTAATAAAACCCCCAAAAGCTCAGTGGCTTGAAACCATTTTTTGTTAGTATCATAGTTCAATGAGGGTCAGATGACTCTCCTGGGCATCTCCTCCATTCTGGTTTCTGAATATTGCATTTTGTCTCTCTTCCTCTGCATAAAATGCCCTCACTTTTGGCCTACGAGTGACAATACAGAGTTGCATCATCCAGTCTCTATAGATCAAATCCGAAATCTCCAGTTTATCTACAGTTTTCTTCATCAAATCCCAATAATTCTCTTTTCAGAAAGGTGAACTATGAATAATTATAGATAGGTTATTACACACACACACACACCCCCTAAATATACAATGATGGAATAGGGAAAAAAATTACTGTAATAAAATCTCCTACTTGGAGAAGGGAAGAATGAAAGGCATGCAAAGTATCTGGTCCATCTGATTCTTGAAATCCTCAGAATCCAGATAATGATACAGGTATCCAGGCTTCTTCCATTGTATGGCCTTGTCATACCATAATTCTTTGAATTCATCTGTGAGGACTGAGCTCAATATATTACTCAAGAAGATGAAGAGCATTTCCAAGAACAGGTTTAAAAGGCCCTATTCCTTTGGCCAAAACAAAGCACATCTAGGAGCAAGAGATAACTGGTAATATAATCTTCTTGTATAACTAGTGGAAAATGAAATGGCTGGAGGAAAATAAAATTATATCTGCCATACCAGAATGGCTTCTTTCTTCTCCTAGAATTCTGCAATTCTGCTCTTTTTCTTATCTGAGATTGAGATGTTGGTCCATCTATATTCTGCCTTCTTCATTAAAATGAGAGTGATATCTTTAATATAACTCTTTATTGCTTAAGTAATAACTTTATGATTGAATTTAAGCCGCAATTAATCCTGCCTTGGACAGTAACATGGAAACTGATACTTTTTGTGTAACATCATAAATATCGTCTCTGACTGCAGTGGCAAAAGGGAGTTTATAGTTTGGAATTTATCTACCATTATCTAGAGAACAGCAGAACTGGCTAGACATAAGTTTCTTACCTGAGTGCTATTGGCCAAAGTTCAAATTATTTAGAATTATATCTGAATACAACATTAGTTTGATCTTCTGGGTCAGATAAAAGTGCTCTTTCTACTTCATATATGTAGTTTTCCCCCAGTGTTGGATGCACACTGGTTCTGAAAAGCCAGATCCACAGTTTGCTCTGAACCAATTCCTCTCTTTTGATATTTATTTGTGATAAAAGGTAAACTGAAGGATCTTATATTTTTCAAGAGTTTACTTGATTAAATCAATTCCAATCCAGCATCATAAACTGAAAGTGGTCCAGAGCACTCTGCTGACAGGCGCTAGGGGAAATGCTTTTATAAGGCAGACCCAGAAGCAAAGCAAGAAGTTGTTTGATTGGCTATAGATTAAGCAGTTGCCTCATTTGGGAAACCCTAGTCTGCTGTTTGTGATAGATCGTTCTGAAATTTTTTCTCGGGTATGAGTACCTTTGCAGAGTTGACTCTGGCTTAGGTTTTTGATTGCTTATGTAGGCTAGCAAGGCATTAGAACCACCTCAGTCTAACGGACTCTTTGTTTCATTACCATAACACATGCAAGGATCTAGGCACAATATTAAAAAAAAATGAGGTGAGCTCTTAATAGTATTAAGTTTGTGCATATTGATCACGTGTCTATGTATAGTTCCTAAGACATGTAAATAACTATCATACTCTGTAAAATACATACTCTTCAGTGTTAAACTGTAGAAATGAATAAGTGTTTTCTACTGAACCAACAATACTTTATCTCTAAACAACAGACCAGGGGTCATACTTGATGGCCTTCAGTGAGATGCATTGTCTAGCACAGGCTCTTCTGAATTGAGCAGGTGTCCCATCTTTGAAGTGGAAAGTAAATGTCAGGATTATTAAGTACTTTAAAAAATAAAACACAACAAAATAGCAACAAGAAGTCATTTTTATGCCTAATTTGAGGTTATAATCTTAGAGGGTGCAATGTTGAAATTAAGTTTTGTTCTGATATTCTGAACAAAGAGCCACAATAGATCTTAATGCTTTGCTAAAATTCTCCACAGTGCTTTGAATTGAAAGAGTGGTGCATTTTCAAAAACACTGCACTAAAAATAAACAGCTAAATGCTACATTATTTAGATAGCTGAATGATATCAAAGATAGCATGAAAATTAAACCTACTTCTTTATTTGTATTCAATCCATCTGAGCATAGTTTAAAATTCTTATCTAACGTCCAGCAGACAACCTCAACTAATTCTGAATAAATCTCACTCTGAACAAATATAAATTCTGGTAATAAAATGAAAGAAATCAATAGTCTTAACCCACCATTTGGATGGTATGGCTTTGAAATTACTATATTTCTTCAAAAACAGATCACCTAAGATATTTATACTTTCTGCTTAGGAGAGTTTATATTTTTATTTGAAAGAAATAAATTCAATAATTAGTCTTACCCATTTTCCTATGTATTTAATCTATTTAGTCTCTAGGAATTTAGTATTATAAGATTTGTTATTCAGAAATCTTTGTTTCGATAAATAGAATCATACATTAGGCAAAGGAGGAAAACACAAGGGGGTGGAGGCCAAGGAAGGTGCACACTTTCTTTTGCACACGCACACGCACACACACACACTCTGTTTCTCCTTTCCTTGCTCAGTCCATGAAGAAACTTTCTACTTCACAATGCACATGGTATGCAAAAGGCAACCCAAACCCTGGCTTATGTCTCAAATTAAATTTATGCAATTCCAGCTAACTAGAACAGCTAGGGAAGAGATTTAATAATGGGAATTTTGAACAACATTTGTACAAAAAAATACAAAATAAAAACAAAGAAAAAAGTCACTTCGGTTTTCCGTAGAGAGCTTGAAGCTCGTTGTCAAAAGTATACCTAATTTTAGTCTTAAATCCTCTTTCCTCATATTATAAACTTTAGTTTAAAAGACTGACAGATTTATTTATAGCTACATATACATGCAGTCTTACATAGGAGTACATATACATGCCAGTTTTACTGGTTCTAATTGAGAAGAGCTTTGAAGGAATTTTCCTGGAGTGAGAAATAGAAAGTTTAGTTGGAATTAAATTAAATAAAAGAAATGGATTAAATCTGTTCTGGGCAAAATTTAGAAGCAATTTATGTATTTTATTGAAAAATGTCACATCATAGCTCAACAGATTGTTTTGTGTTAATCTACCATATTATTTCAACAGAGGTACTGATTTGAAAAAATACTGCTCCATTTAAATGCTAATGTAGATACTGCTATGAAGGTCTCTTAAAGATTATGGGTTCTAAATATCCTAGTTATAGAATATTTGGCCTTTATAGATAAAGTTACTTTACTGCCGTTAAAAAGCTGTATCTATAAAAGGAAAATGACTTTGTCACTCCATTGGTTCCTAATATTATTAAATATTTATTGAGATTCAACAGTACACTAAGCATTTATAAAGTAAGAATAGAATAATGTTTACTTTAATTAACCTAGTATCTGAAGACTCTTAAGGGAGATAGAAGTATGGAACACATGCTTATGGATGGCTTTTCTGCATGTAGATAGAATTCAGACTCACAATAGCTGAGATCTTTTCTCTTTTGTTCATTTTTATGGAATTAGGAAAAAAACATTTAACATTTTCCTAAGTCCATGATAGTAGGCTCCTTAAAGTGAAGACAGATGTATCTTTGAGATTACCTTTACTGCTTGCACAGTTTTGCTTTTTGTTTTGATATTTATTCTACTAAACAATGTTGGTATCTAGAATGACCAGAAAACAAGACATGTATTCATGGCTTATATTAAAATGCTGTAATTTTTTGTAATATTTTGAATCATCAGTTGTTACAGTCTCATGAGTTTTCTAAGATACACTCATTCACTTTGTAGTAAAAAAACTTACAGCCCAGAGAACTTACGGCCCATTGACAATCCAATGCTTTTATCAACCTGTCAGTCATGGGGATAGACAGACATTCAAAACAGTTGAATTAGAGAGTTGTGCATCTAGCCAGGAGAAAAAAGATATTGTGAACCTGAAATAAAAGCCTTTGTCTTCAGTAGCTGCAGATAAATATGGACCCTGGTTGTAGAACTGTGCAAATCATGGTACTGCCAGGTGAATGATTGACTTCATCTTCCTTAACGTGTTTGCTGGAAGTGGTGGTTCTAAGGCATTTTCCTTAGACTGAGCAAAACCTCCCTCAAAATGGAGTCTTTGATGATAAAGGGAAGATTCCACATATTTCTAGAAAAAGCATGTTTTTCTGTTCCTTAGGATTCAGGGCAAGAAGAAGAAAGCTTCTTTTTTGTCAAGTGATCTTCCTCCTATTATTAAAATATTTCCTATACTTATGTGGTTAATGGGTCCCCTTTTAAAGCGAAACACTTCTCATTGAATTTTCAGGGTTAAATGCTACTTTTTTAATGTGAATAATACACATATCCGCATAGACGAAAGACTGGGCATAAAATGCTATGCTTAATATTTTTAATCAAATAACAGGAGAGGGGGAATGACTCTTCAGTACTACCATGTGCCAAGCAATGACTCAACACTCTCATAGCAGTCTTCTCTTTGAATTACTATTAAATCTTTACTGGTGCAATGGAGCGTGATACCATTTGGCCTCCACATAACAGGAAAAGATTGTTTGCCTGTTAAGTTTGCCTCTGTTCTTCTGTTGTCAGACTTTGATATATCTGGTGGAACTACTTGGTATCCAAAGACAAATACAGAGGTTGAAATCATCTGTTTTACTTGATGGCGAAGATGATGATGATGATGATGGAGGTAGTGGTGGGAATGATGATCATTAGTAACATGATTATGGACATGATGATGACATCTAACATTGATCTAGGACCTCCTATATGCTAAGCATTGTTCTTATCACTTTAAATGTATTATCTCATTTACTTATCACAAAAATCCTATGAAGTAGCTAATGTACTCATCCTCTTTTTGTAGATAAGAAAACTCATTTATAGAGAGATGGAAGTACCTACATTTAAACCCTGCACATCATACTGTAACATCCTAGCTCAATCTATTTATAGAGTGTTTACACATATTTATTAGTACTCTCATTAATATATATTACATACATTTTATATATATCATACATTTATTTAAAAGATTTTACCATTAAATTGAAAATCTCAAAAAATAAGATCTTGAATTTCAGTTTGAGATATATTTCCATTTTTATGTCACAGGTAGAGAGTATCTGTATGTACTATCTTAAAGTGACCTCTCTTTGATCATTCTTTAGATGATTCTCATAAACTATCTTTAAGGATTATAGGTGAAAGCCTTCTGTCTAATATAAAATATCATGACTGCCTTAATTTCTTTATGCAAAGTAAGAAACAAAGACCATTGTGCAATTCCAATAATTTACACTTTCAGTCATTTGTCTTATTAGAAAATTTACGTTCGTGGTGTAAATTATTTTGGCTTAACTCAGTGACTCAATTATCCATTTCACAATGTTAGGAAAAAATCAGTGATCCAAAAGTCATGTAAAAGTATATGTTGATGTGAACTGACTAGAGGAGTCAGACCAGATTAAAATGGGAGGTTATTTGGAAATTTCCTAATATTTGTATAGTTATGGTGAGATGTCAGCTGCTCCCAAGGCAGGAAGAAAGCTCTTGTGAGAAACTCCCCATGCTGGCACCTTGATCTTGGACTTCCAGCCACTAGAACTATGATAAAATAAATTTCCGTTGTTTAAGCCATCTAGTCTATGGCATTTTGTTGTCTGAGCAGACTAATACAGTTTCTAAATATGATTTTTCCCTGTTCCTTTTCATATCACTGTGAAGAAAAGTATTTTTTGTACTGAAATTATTGGTGCAATGTAATATACCTTGGGTTGTATTTAAATGTTGTCTTGAGGCATTTCAGTTTAGCTTCCAGACTTATAACTTTTGACCTCAGCATAGTGTTCAGGGGATGCAGACATTGACTGTAGGCTATAAGAGTTATCCCTGGAGACATGTATCTTTCTTTTTAGACACAGATCATTTCTAGATCCTTGACTTATTTTTTTCATTATTCGATCAAATCTTATCTAAGTCAAATGTGAGAAGTCAACTAATTAACACTTAATTGTCTCCCCAAAGCCTTGTAATAGAAAAATAGACCTTTATTTTGTAGGGGAGGAAGACATTTCCTCTACCTTCTCTGGGTTCGTCTGGCCGGAGAATGAATTAAATTCACATGAGCCAGAATAGCAGGAGAAAATTAAACAAAACTTTATAACATGTATACATGGGAGAGGCTCAGGCAAGCTGAGCAACTCACCAAAATGGCTGAAGCCCCCACTTAAATATCATCTTCAGCTAATGACAAAGGGGGATCTTGGGGGTGGGGGGAGTCAGTTACAGGAGGTTACCAGAAACAGGAATAAGATTATTATGCAGATTTAAGTCCTTGCCTTTCCCATTGATTAAGAGTTTCTAGAGAGAAGGTCATCCCCTTTCTTCTTCCTGGTACAGAGAGGGAGGCACCTTTACAGATAGAGATTTCCTTTACAATGTAAATGTCTCCTAACAAAGGGCAAGCAAGTTCCTTTCCTCAGAGCCTCCTTCCCTGTCCCAGTTTATCAAAAGCAACCAGCCCAATAATCCTCATGCCAAAGAGACATATCTTGGCATGGCCAAGACCAGTCCCCCACAATTTCCAGGTTTAAAATGGGGTTTGGGGTACTGAAATTGTTGAGTTATGTTTTTTAACAAATCTCATACATGAAAAGATATCACTATCCTAGAATGACTTTAGATAGTAGGATGTTTCTAGATTCATCTGTATATTCACCTCTTCAGCTCCACTTGGAATTTTATTATTGTATGTGCTCATTCAGACTAAATATAGTCATAACATACTAAAAGCACTTTTAGTCTGGCAAATTTGCATGAAACTTGCCTATTATTGGTTGTGAAACTGAATGTTAGACATTTCAATTAGATAATTGTTTTATATTATTTTTATATTATTACCTCTTAAGACATAGCTTCTAAAACTATTCTCTAATTCTGCAATAGTTTCATTTAAATAAGAAGAAAGTAGGCCTTTGCTCTTTCTAAGACATTGGCAAATATTAAGTAACCTGAATAATCTTGATAATCTATATGAATAAGCTTCTTTAAGAATATTTATTTAAAGAGATTACAATATTGGAAAGCTCCAAAAGAAGTCATTAAATTCTTAACCTATACTAGCCAGAAAGGTGAAATAAGATTTCAATATATTGATTGGAGAATTCTAGGCTGCTAATGCCGATGCTGAAGCTGTGGCATTGCGTGAGACCTCACTAGCTTTATTCACTGTTATATTGTAATTAGTATAGCTGTACCATTAGGAGAGTAAGGATTAATTACACAGGCTATAAGTATACTTTGTAAATAAACAATCACTTATTTATAGGTGTAGTTAATGTGGTATTGATTCCCCAGCTCATTGTGGATCCAGTGTCAAATCCTGACATTAGTCAGGTAAAGAAACTTTTCCTCAAGGATACAGCCTGAATTAGTGAATGGCTTAATATTTTCTGATTTTGTACAAAACTTATTTTACAAAGTTTGAAGGATAATAATTTAGATTAAGCTATTTTAATGGATTCTGGAGGTCGAATTTTTTCATCATCTTTGGTTGCAGTTCTCTCTGGAAGTATGTGCCTCTGGAGAAATTAGATTCCATTAACTGTCTGATTCATTTAACCTGCAATTCTCAGAGAGCAAACAACACTGGCCGTCACCAGAGGCTTTATATTTGAAGAGACCACTTTGGTCTTAGAAGCCTGTGGATTCTTTCTCATCTGCTCAGTGTGCTTAAGTAAACGGTATCTAACTATTTGCTCTCTGCCATAGAAGGACTGTAAAAAAATGCTTCTGGTTTTTGGAATTTATCCAAATTAAAGAAGTAGTTTCCACAGAAGTACAACTGACTCCAGTCCTCTCTGTCCTCCACTACTTCTGTTTCTGAACTTTTTCTTCTTTCTGAATATGCTTTTCTTCTCTGAAACACCTATCTCCTTTATGCATATCATTATTCAGTGGTCATTTATTTTACCAGCCTGCCAAAATCCACAGAGAAAGGGAACGTACTATCATGACTACTTGTATAGTTTTGAGATTTTGCAACTATAGCTGTGCACTTATTGACCATTCCCCTACCTTCTGCTGCATTTGCATTAGGAATTACATGCTTTATTCAATCTCCAAAAATAATTTAACTATGGGGTGGAAAAAACATGCCAAATCAGTATTAGCATTTGAATGTATATTCATTACTTTTTAAGTGAAGTCATTTTAGATGTCTAGAAAACATCAAGGATTCTCAGAACTATATGTTCAGGCATGCTGAAAAATGTTCCAGGTCCTTCCTTTGGTACCTTCTGCTTTCTGCTCTAAGATGAATGTGAAGAATGTTAAAAAGCCAACATGCGGCTAAAAAACAATAAATATCTTAAGGAATTGATCTAAATGGACTTCTATGCTCATTTATATTGAGTGACTTCAGTAAAATTATATTTTTAAGAGCAGTCAAAGTATGGAAATCCTGAAAATAACTAGCTTTTTCATTTGGAAAGTTTCTCTTCACTAACGACACCCTCCACATGTACACTGCATAACCTGAGAAGATATACAGTAGATGGTGACAGATAATTTACACCAAAGGAAAAATATGTATATTTTTAAAGAAGAACAATTATTACACTATTTTCTTCATTTTATAAAATTTCCATAAGATTCTTTAAAATTATTCAAAATATAAAACTAAGAGTAGGCTCACATGTGAGAACTGCAAAGTCAAGATCATGATGCAAGAATTTCCACGTGAGTTCACCATACATGAATTACGAGGTAAGATAAAGCCAAGTGTGAAGTTAAGGGCTCAATGTCATGCAAGGTAATGCCTCCCTCAGGATCTTTTTTCATAAAAACTCCTAAGACCATTGAGAAGACCGATCCCTCATACCAAATTCATAGTATTGACCTGACTCGGTGGTTAACTGTGGAAATGCCAACAACTTACACACGATGTCTCATTAGAGAAATTTATCTTCTCTGACAGTCACATAGTATTGCAACCATGAAATAATGGAATAGAAAAGAGTCTGTCTTCATATACTAGGCAGTAAATTATTTATAAACATCTCCCTTTTCTATGGTAATCGAAAAACAAAACCAGATTTTGGGGGCTGGTTTTTGCTCCTGCTTTGTCGATTACTCTTTTATGAAACCTGGTCAAACCTTTAATCTCTTTAGATTTCAGTTTTGTTTTCTGTAAAATAGAAATTAAAATAGTCCCTGTTTTCATAGGAATTTTTTTAAGTAATCAAATGTTTAAAAAGTGCATGCATGTGAATTAAAACATTTTGAAAAATGTAAATATCTAAATGTTAAGAGAAATTAAAAAAATAGTCCAAACGGAATTTGTTCACTTTTCTTTGTGTAGGAGGATCATTCCAATTTTACCACCTAAAGCTTTACATTTTATATAGTATTGTATATTCACTCTTTTTGCCCCAGTCAAGTTTAAACATGAGTTTATTGAGTGTTTATAACATGTCGGGACTGGACTAGGCTGGCCCTTTTTAAAATTTAATTTTTGCACTTACTCTGAAGTTATGCTTCTTATTTTGATGGGAATGAAATTCTCTTTTTGAAACCATGACACTGATATTTTGATCTCATCGGGTATCTTGCTTCTTTTTTGTCACACCAATATTTGCTTTCAAATGTTGTTTCTCACCTCCCAGAGCTGTCTACTCCACTTATGCTATCAATTCAGCTCATTACAATTTTAAACACGGAGGACCTTTATGCATTTATCTGTGAGAAAGATGTTTCTTATTTTTTCCATTCTTGTATTCAAGTCCAGGAGATAGATATCAGCCCTCCTCTTGAATTTGGAAGCATGGAGACTATCCTCCTTCATTCTTCTCCAGAATCTCACTACGTTTAGAAATTGTGGAGTTAGTAGAAGGTGTTTTCTGTAGTAGTAGCATTATGGAAGCTGATAAGAGGCTTCCGTTACTGTCCTTGTCCTTCAAATTCAATCTTAGAAAAGATGGAATATCTTTCTTCTTGAAAATATGGATAACTGGCATCAAAATTGTAAGTAAACTTAAAAGTAAGTTTCTTTTAAGTATTTTCAGATAGCACATTGTAAATGATAATACTAAAAAAACCACTATATGAGTATCCTGAAGATGAAACTAATTGTGTATATCTTTATCAAAACCAAGACAGCTATAAAAATAAATATTGCCTCATATAGATAAGGTCTAGAAATGTATGTAATTCTTGGCGTGGTCATCGCCTCGAATATAGAGTTTTAACATGATAATTCTGATATATATTGGAATCAACTTTGAAAAAAAAATTTGCTTGTAGATGATATGTTCATAAGATATGCTAAGATATGCATTTAATAAATGGTTACTATGTGTCCTATACTCTTAAGTGTTTTATACATGGTATATTATATAACATGAAGTGTTATGTAAAAATGTTTTATTTTATAGCACCTATTAAACACTTATTTTTAAATGAGAGACTTAGAGGTATTGAAAGAATGGTTGAAGGTTCCACAGTTAAAAGATGTAGACCCAGGATTCAAAGTGAGGAAGAAATTTTGCTCTTACCCGCTGATGTACAGCTTCCCCCATGCTTGGAGCCTATCCTGTTTCCTTCCAACTAGTGGAACAGTTGTACAATGATTGATAAACTAAATGAATTGACTTTCTGTAAAGATTTCAGCTTCTCTCAGAATTTTTCAGTATATATATATATGTAATGTACATGGCAGTGATGCATATGGCAGGATCAAGATCTGAGTCTTTAGGATTATATCTTAAGTGAATATCTGTATGCACATGCTTTCTCTACTTCATTTGTTTCTCCATCTAGAACTGGATTTGACATGCCTGTTAGACATATTCCATTTGTCTGTCTGATTGTTATTTGTCAGGTTCTCTGTCTAGCAATCTACTTTAGTATGCATCTAATGTGTCTACATATATCATTCTTCAACCTCAGAAGGCTTGCTTTGTTCTATTCTATTTTTCAATTCCTTTCCCATCTAAAAGATTTAATGATTTCTATAGTAATGGCAATGGATGCAAGTCATAATCTAACAGGCTTAGTTTGATATACTTGAGACTATAGTAGTGTGTATTTTTTCCCCTTTTTCCTCTGATTATTGAACTGTGCTTGTAACATATGTGTGTAGATATGATACTGAAATGAAGAGTGATTGAATTAAGTATATACTTATGGTAAGGTGTGTGTTTTCATTGTAAACACATATGTAAAAATGTGTAGGCATATTAATCTCAAACAATATGTTATGTTACCGAGGTACCATATCTAACTGGTCCTTCATATCCTGTTCCCTGGGTGATAATACAGTGTTTTAAAGGGCATCATTTTTGTCACCAGTGCTTTATAATAAGATTCTAAGAAGCAGATGTAAACAGATTTAGTTGAAGCAGGAGCACAGTCTTGTAATGCCTAACTTCAGCAACAGACCTACTGGAGTGTGTAACTCTGCTCCAATGATGACTTATGACCTTGGGCAAGATACTTAAATTTTCTAAAACTCAGTTCTCTCAAGTAAAAAAAATCACAAAATTAAGCTCAAATTGTCACTATGGGATTTTGACTTCTGGCTATAAGGAAGTAACTGCCACTAGACTACCAGACTAGTTCGCCTGCCAAAAAAAAAAAAAAAAAGAAAGAGAAAAGGAAGAAAAAAGAAAAGTATATACCAAAGAACTGTTTTCAGATGTTGGACGTAAGCAGCCTTTATTCTGTGATATCTGAGAAATGGAAAGTCACTAAGGTGATCCTTGCACTTTGCCTGGAGGCACTTTCCAGACTGTAGAGCAGGAAAGTGGGGCTGAGGATGAGTACAGAAGCCTTGAAGAGTTGGGAAAGTAGAGATTGGATTTGAAGGCTGCAAGGTTGGCTGGAATTTGTGTGACAGGACATCAGGGAGGAAGGCGTTGAACAGAGAAGGTCTATAAATTTGTATAAGAGTCTCCTTATGTTTTTAAGCACATAAAATATGGTGACTATGCTGTGTGAATCTCCATGAGTCTGACAATTACTTTGGGGCAGTGGAAACGGCTTAGTATACTGGGATATGTAAGAATTCCAAACAAGCAGTCAAGAGACCTATTTGAAAACCATAGACATTCAGTTAACCCTTGAAAAGCCATGCCTACGAATTAAGGTAACTTTGATGAGAGGTCTTATAGGCCTACCCTAACTAAGCTAAAAACAAATATCCAAAAGATAAAGCTGACCCAATTAAATTGACTACCTACCCCCCCCCAAAAAAAACCCTTAAGAATTTCTAAAGGAAGACAATAAAATTTATTCTCAACATTATAGCATTTACAATATCCAGCAAACAGTAACAAATTACTAGATATGCAAAGAAGCAGAATAATGTGACCCATAACCAAGGAAAAAGTAAACAATAGAAACACAAATAGAGATGCAAAGTTGTTGAAATTAACATCAAAGGATTCAAAATGGCTATTATAAATATGTTAAAGAGAATAAGAAAAAAATGAACACAATGAGAGGATAGGGAATTTTATAAAGAAATTAAAACTACAAAGACAAATCAAATAAAAATTTGATTGGAAAATTCAACATCTGAAATGAAGAATTCATTGGATGGGCTTAATAGGAGATTAGATACGGAATATCAGTAAACTTGAAGGTAGATTAAGAGAAACTATCCAAATTAAAGAAAACAGAGGAAATAGACTAAAAAGAAACAAGAAAAATAAGCCTTTGTGATATCAAGCCATCTTGCATTTATGTATTTGGAGTCATGGAAAGTTAGAGCAGAAAAAATATTTGAGGAAGTAAAAACTGAAAATGTTCCAAATTTCATGAAAATATCAACCCATGGATTAAAGAATCTTACCGAATGCCTACTGGGATACAAATCAAAAGAAACCATACCTAGGCACATCATAGTCAAATTGCTGAATACCAAAAATAAAATATTAGAAGCATCTAAGAAAAAAGTATGGGAGAGCTGAGTATGGGAGATGATAAACACAGAGCTGAGTATGGGAGATGATAAGAAATACTATTGATTTTCTTTCTGAAACAATTCATGTTGTAGACAATGAAATGAAATATTAAAGTGCTAGAAGAAATGTTAAAAAGTTTAACCTAAAATTTTATATTCATTGAACGTATCCTTCAAATATGGGGGGAAATAAGGAAATATTTGAACTAAACCAGTGCTGAGAGATTCACCACCAGGAGACATGTATCACAAGATATATGTAAAAGAACTTATGCTGGCTGAAAGAAATTTATAGCAAACTGAAATGCAGTTCCATATAAATTAAAAAGAAAGTAGAAATGGTGAAGATGTAAGTATATATAAAAGGATATTTCCCTTTGTATTTTTATTGAAAAGAGTGACTGCTTAAAAGAAAATAATAACAATTAATTTGTAGTTTATAACAGTAGAAACAACATGTATGATAAGAGAAAAACGTCTAGGGGTGGTTAAAATGAGACATGATGTTGTAAGATTTACATTATGCCTGAAGTGTAATCATATTTACTGATGGTAGATTGTGAAAAGAATAAGAAACAATATTGTAATCCTTATGGCAATTTATAAAGATAATGCTAAAAAATCAACAGAGAAGATAAAATTGAACGGTAAAATTACTTAATCCAATGAAAACAAGAAAAGAGGAAAAGAGAAAAATGAAAGAAATAGCAAGGAAGTAGAATAAAATTTTATCATTAATTCCAATTACTTCAGATAGATTAATCACTGTACAAAATAGAGGTTGTAGTAATGAAAAAAAGCAAGAGTCAAATGTCTGCTAAAATGAGATACATGTTTTAATAATAAAGACAGTTTAAAATGAAGAAAAAATAACATAATACTAATTATAACTAAATTAATATCCAGAAATAGACTTTAGGACAAATATTTGTAAATATAAAGAGGGATATATTATTATAATAAAAGAGTCAATTTTTCAAAGAAAGTGACAATTCTAAATATGTACATACCTAGGAATAGAGTTCAAAATTTATTGGAAGCAAAAAATTGACAATCAGAAATACCTCAACCTATAATGACATTTAAAATTTAATCAGTCCTCTTTCACTAATAGATAGAAATAGTAGATTGAAAACTTAATAAGATACACACCTATTCAAACGGCTAAAGTCCAAAAAACTGACACTACCAATTTCCAGTGAGAATGCAGAGCAAGGGGATCCTTATTCATTGCTGATGGGAATGCAAGGTGGTGTCAATGTGGAAGACAGTTTGACAGTGTGTTACAAAGCTAAATGTAGTCTTAACATGTGATCCAGCAATCATGCTCACAGATATTTATCCAACTGATTCAGACTTATATCCACAAGAAAAACTCCTTTTGAACATTAGAGCACCTTTATTCATAATTTCCCTAATTGCAGGCAACCAAGATGTACTTCAATAGGAAAATGAACAGAGAAAACATACAATAGAATATTATTCAGTAATAAAAAGAAATGAGCTATCAAGCCATGAAAAGACATGGATAAGTTTAACTTCATTTTGCTAAGTGAAAGAATCCAGTCTGAAAAGATTACATACAATAGATTGCAATTACAGAAGATTCTGGGAAAGAAAAAACTATAGTGAAGGTAAAAAGATCATGGTGGCCTGGGGTTGGGGGAGAGGGGGAGAGGGATGAAGAGGTGAAACCCCTGAGATTTTCAGAGCAGTGAAAGCGCTCTCTATGCTACTCTAATGGTGGATACATGATATTATGCATTTGTCAAAACTATGGAACTTTATAACACAAAGAATAAACCTTAATGTAACCACATTTTTAAAATATCACTTAGGAAGTTGGGGGATACCAGGAAGAAATGTAAAAAGTGACAAACCAACCTAACTGTTATTACAAACATGAAACAATCTCACTGAATGGGGTTAGGAAAATAGTGCTGACCTCAGTAACTTTGGAGAGGAGTGGAGTCTGCAAGTCCAAAGGCAAAATAAACTGTACACAAGCACTGTACACTAATTGATGAAGTTGCTTCCCTTAAGGGTGCAGGTTAACAATATCGATACTCTACTCAAGTATACAGAACTGAAAAATTGTGTAAATTGATAACATATGGTAGGAGTAAGTTTTTCACTATTGGTGGGGAAATTTACAGATAAGCATGAGCAAGAGGCTAAAAATGACCCATAGAGTAATGAATTCTAGTTGGAGACATCAGAACGAATTTATGCTTAGCTTAATATAGATACAGATGGTTACATATAGAAGTATATGTAAATAAGTGAAAATATATAGTAGTATACAGAAATATATTTTCTTGCTCTTTCAGCTAAAACAGCCTAGAAGTAAAGACACTCCAGTAGCAACAAACATCCCCAGCACCCAAAATCTTTATTTCTAATGCCATTCTCCAATAAAAGGCGCCAAGCCTCCTTGAAGAAATGGCAGATCTAGTGTTGGTGCCCATAATATACAAAATATAGAAGATGAGCCTGGAATATGTTATAAAAAACATCTACTTATCCACCCACACACATTTATGGGAATATGGCAAAGATATACAGTTGGTGCAACCAGAAGAACTCCCAACATTTTGAGTATAAAATAAAGTAATATTGTATAGTAACCAAAAATAAAAATAATATCCACGAGTTCATACCGATATAAAATAAATTATTTAAATATATAAATAAATGAGGGAGAATAAACAAATCTTATGTGCCAAAATTTCAAATAATTTGTGTATATACTCCGCTCTCAAAGAGGCTGTGCATAAATCTCCACTTCTTGAGTGTGGACTGCCGTAGCAACGTCCTTCCAAAGAGTACAATGCACGAAGGGGGAAAAAGAGTAACTTCAGAGTGAAGAAACTTGGCAAACACCATCTCAGCCACGAGATCGAGGTCAACATGAATAGTGATCATTCATGTTGACAGTATGTACTCTTGTTATGATGTGATCAAAATGGCACTTTGCCTTTGTGGTCTTCCTCTCCAAAGCACACAGGCCTAGTGTAATCATAAGAAAAGTATCGGAGAAATCTCAGTACCTGAGCAGTCATCCTGAAAACTGTCCAGGTCAGCAAAAACAACAACTTTTAAGAAACTGTCACAACTAAAAGGAGTCTAAAGAGACATCACAATCAAATGTAATGTGGTATCTTGGATGGATCCTGGAGGGGAAAAAAAAGGCATTAGGTAAAAACTAAGGAATTTGGAATAAACTATTTTAATTAATAACAGTATATCAATATTGGTTCATTGATTGTAGTAAGTGGACCATACTAACAGAAGATGTTATTAATAGGAGAATTGGGTGCTGGTATACAGAAACTTTGCACTATCTTTACAATTTTTCTGTAAATCTTAAAACTGTTCTAAAATTAAAAGTTTTTAAAAAAATCAACAAGAGTACAGAAGATTCGTACATATATTATCAAGCAAATTAACCTTATTTTCTTGGTATAACACTACATCTAAAATCTGCAGAATACATACTATTTTCAAGTGCACGAGAAACATTCATCATGATAAACCATATACTGGCCCTTAATATTCACCTCAATTAACTTAAAATGAGAGAGACATGTACACATGCTTCTCTGGCATCAGATAAATTATATTATCAATAAAAAACCAGAAAGATATCTTTAAAAAATTCTAATAAACCTTTCTAATGTATGCATGTGTCAAATATAAAATGACAAGGGCAGTAAAACTCATTTGAGCCAGAATGATAATCAAAATGCCTAACTTACCCAAATTTTGGGATGCAGCTACAAAGAAAAAAATATATACCAAAAAATTAATGTATTAGAAAAAAGGAAAATCATAATAGATGAAATGGAAAAGATAAGAGCAGATATTATTAAAATATACAAACAATGGAGAATATCAAGTAAATAATTAGATCTTCAGAAATATCAATAAAATTCAAAACCCCTAATTAGACTGAAAATTGAGGAAAAAATATATACATACATATATATCCTTATATATTAATGCATATTAAGGATTACTATATTAATTTAATTAATTAGTACTTAATAATTAACTTAAAAATTATTAATTAAGGATTAATATATATCCTTAAAATATTCCAGCAGAGCAAATAGTGCAAAATATAAAATGCATTATATGCTATGATATTTATTTTATCCTAGGAAAACAACTTGGTTTTACATTTGAAGATCAATGCAATTTAGATTTACAGATTAAAACAAAAAAAATATAATTATCTTAAAAGATTCTGAAAGCGTTTGACAAAATCTAGTATCAATTCATGAGAACAAATATCCGCAAAAGAATAAAAGAAAAGGATTTCCTTGATATAATAAACAATATGTAAGAACTACATACAACTCATACTATTACTGCTTGATGCTATTACAACTATATCCTAATAACTGGAACTGAACATTGGACTGAGCACCACTTTACTGCAAGAGGAGAAGCAAGGCAATACCCTTCTCCATCATCACTTATAATCTGCATTATACTAGAAGCCTTAACCAATGCAAGGACAGAAATAGAAAAAGAAGGCACACAGATTGGAATGGAAGAAATAATACATTTTTTTGTAGATGACAGAGAATCCTAAGAAATCTAAAAAATTCTCAGAGATAAATAAATTTAACAAGTTTGCAGGTAAAAGGTCAGTATATAAAATTTAATTGTAGTCTTTTAAAAAACCCAAATGGGAAAAAGAATTTTAAAAATAAATTTACAATATCAAAAATGTAAAATTCTTAAATGATCAAATTATTTCTAGTTTCAATGAAAAACCAAATGCAATTTAAAAATTGCTGAAAGAAATTAAAAGAAATCTTAATTAGTGAAGAAATATACAATGTTCATGCATTTGATGACTCTGTGTTGCTAAGATATCTGTATTTGCATATTGATGTATAGTTTCAAAGTAATCCCAACCAAATACAATGTGCTCTTCTTATAAAAATTGACAAGGTGATTCTAAAATTTAGATGGAAATGTAATGAACCTAGAATAGTGCAGATCTACTTGAAAAAGAGCAGTGTTGCAGGGCACCTATAAGCTGATTTAATCACTTGATGTAAGCTATATCTGATGATACGGTATGCCTGATGAAAACAGACATAAATTAATGCAGCAGAATAGGGAACACAGAAACAGACGACCCTTCACAGTTGTATGTTCAGTTAATTTCTGAAAAAATGTGCCAAAGCTATTAAATGGGAGAAAAAATATTTTCAACAAACCATCCTGGAAGAAGTGGATATCCATACGGAAGAAAGCCTACCTCACACCATACACAAAGGACTGAAACCTACATGAAGAGAGAGCTTAACAACAATACACTTGTTGAAGGAGGAGAAAACATGCTTATGTGTGCCAGCTGGTGGCCAAAATAAAAAAACATTTCCTAAAAAACTTTGAAATCCATGTTTCTTGGGCCTATGAATTCTGAATATCCATTACTATCTGACCACAACCCCATGACATGAATGCTGTCAGGCAAGAACCCATCCAGTTGAGTGCTGTCCACCCACAAGACCATGAGAAATAATAATTTGTTATTTTAAAGCAATAATTCCTGACATGACTGGTTACTCAACAATAAATAACTGAAACAGAAGAATCCTACTGCTGGGAGAAAAACAGCAAAAAACAACAGTGACAACAACAAAGACAGTTGCAAAGAACACATACAAATTTAAACATGGAAAAATTTAAACAGGAAATAGTCCATAATAAGGGAATTCAGATGGCACAGAGGACTAATGACCTCAAGAACCTATGATAATAGGTTAATAACCTATGATAACAATAGATAATCCAAAAGAATACATATTATGTCACGGGGCTATGCTGGATGCAATAAGTCAGAACTTCTCTGTATTTTACCTGGGAGATAGAATTTTATCCTGATCAAAACTGAGACTTACTTGAATTATGAACAGTGCTGGATTTACTGCATAAGGAAGGCAAAGTATATGACTTGAAGTGAAATCATATTTAATAAAACCTAGTGTCATTTATATTTAGAAATCAAGGAAATAACCAAAGTTCTTATAATAATCTAACTAACCTGACTATACTAAGTACTTTTACTAGTAGATGGTTTGTTTTATTTTATAGCAATTAACTATGCTACAATAACAACTATTTTATATTTACCTATATTACCATTAACTTGCTTTTTTTTGGGGGGGTGGTGAGGAAGACTGGCCCTGAGCCAACATCTGTTACCAATCTTCCTCTCTTTGCTTAAGGGAGATCATCACGAAGCTAGCATCTGTGGCGATCTTCCTCCATTTCACATTGGTTTGATGAGCTACGCGTATGTCCATACCCAGGATCCGAACCCACAAACTCCAGGCTGCCAATGTGGAGCACACGAACTTAACCACTATGCTACTGGGCCGTCCCCTTAACTTGCATTGTTTTAAATTATAAGTTGACTGAAAAAAGCAGACTAGCTTGAGGATATAAAGACTATTTATTACATTGTTTCTGGAGAAATGGTATTAGAGAACTAAGTTATAGAGATAATTAAATGTGAGAATTAGTTTTATTTCATGAGGATCAATTACCTTATGTGAGCAATATAAATCATTTAAGCTTTGTTGTTAAAAACAAAATGCATATTCAAAAAGTCTATGATTATCCTTTATGAATAATAAGTAGATATATTTTTAGTCAAATTACCTACTATATAAAGCAGTGCTAACGTTGCTTACCTATACAATGAACTTTCAGATCCAGGTCAAGTTGTAGCTAAGCATCTGCTGTGGCCGTATGTCATCTCAATAGACTGCCACCAGGTGAAATTTGTTATGTGACACACCAAATTCTAAAAACACAGGAGATGCTATAACACATAAGGCTCTCCCCTGTTTGGCCTCCTAGTCTCAATGGAGGAAACAATTCCACGTTTCAGCTAATATTATTTTGGTCCCTGCCATGAAGCTGAAAAATATTTCTTGCTGTATATAATCTCCCACTGGCATCTAGAAAGTGAGCCAAAGATTAAAAGTCAGAGAGAGAATTTACTCACCATGGGAAAATATTTTGGAGCACTACAAAACAAAAGTGTAAAAGATGACAATGTTTTCTTTTTTTTATTACTCCTGCTAGACGGACCCTAAGTTTCTTACTCTCAGTGACTCCAGAGTGCTTAGACTTTTCTGCTATTTTGAGGCATCCTTGGTTAGTCTAGCTACCTTGTATAAGCATGAACATCCTTGATTCAATAAGATGCTTTTGCTCCCTTAAATTCTTAGAAGTTTTTATCCTACTGAAGCTGTTCTGTCTGTTTTTCATTAACATAGGTCAATTTATTTGCTTTTTAAACAGAACAAAATCTCCATCTTTCAAAAAATTAAATATATTAAAATACATTAAATTAGTAGAAAAAGTGCAGTGTTGAAATATTTACCACAAATAATTTTAAAATAAATGCAAGTATTTATTTTTCATATTCAAGTTCTCAAGAGACAGTTTGGCACAGAATATGAATGGAGAAATTCAAGTGTGGAAACATCAGCTTAGCTAAAAGACATTGTATTCAAATAGACAAAATATACTTTAGCATTTTACATTTGAAATGTACATAAAAAGCATATATCTGGATATCAAAACTACCTCTATTAGATTGGGGGCTTTTAAACAATTATTTTATTGAGGTCACCTTGGTTTATAACATTGTGTAAATTTCAGCTGTACATTATTATATCTTAGCTTCCATACAGACTACATCATGCTCTATACCAATAATCTAGTTTTTATCAATCACCATACATTTGTACCTTTTTACCCCTTTCACCCTCCCTCCACCCCGTTCTCCTCTGGTAACCACCAATCTGTTCTCCTTACTATGTATTTGTTTATTTTCCACATGTAAGTGAAATCACACGTTGTCTTTCTTTGTCTGACTTATTTCCCTTTGCATAATACCCTCAAGGTCCATCCATGTTGTCGCAAATGGCACGATTTTGTCTTTTTTATTAAGGCTGGGTAGATTGCTGATTTTTAAGAGTTAAAGCCTTTTCTAATTTGGTCACTTGGAAGAAGGGAGGTTTATAATGTCTGTATCAAATTTGGGAAAATGATCTGTGGTAGACAGAATTCTAAGACACCCCAAGTTTCCTGCCCTCTCTTATATGTACTCTCCATAATCCCTTTCTTTTGAGTGTAGCAAACCTGTGAATATGACGGGATGTAATTTCTGTAATTAGATCACTAACCAATTCATTTTGACTTAAGCAAGAGATTATCCTAGGTCGACCTGACTTAGTGAGGTGAGCCATCTAAAAGAAAGCGAAGCATCAGAAAGATGCTCTTCTATTGGCGTTGAGGAAGCCCATTGCCATGTTGTGAAGGGAAAAAACAGAAAACAATGGATGAGTTGAGGGCCTCTGTCCAATAAAATTACAAGGAAATGAATTCTACCAGTGACCAATGAGTTTAGAAAAGGACTCCAAAACTAAAATGAGATTTCAATCCCTGCCAATACCTAGATTTCAGCCCGTGGAGACCCTGAGAAGAGGACCAGCTCATCAATGTCTGGACTCTTGACTCGTGGAAACTGTAAAATAATAAATGGTGTTTTACACTGTTAAATTTATGGTAATTTGTTACAAAGCAATAGAAAATTAATACATGCTCATATTGAATTTGTACTTTCTCCAAAGTGCTAAAGTGAGTGAGAATGATAGCAAGCATGCACATCCAAGTCCAATTCAGATAATAGCATCCAACCTCACTTGATTTTCGTTCTTTCTTAGCTGTGAAAAGCTTACGTGCTATATATGGGGAAGGCATGAAGTCTGAATTTTTGAGGTTGAAAATGCAATAGTTGGATGAATAATGGGCATATATATTATATTTTATATATAATAGTATAGCTTTCTCTGGGAAGATCAGAATAATGACAATCTTTCTAAGAGAGAAAAATCATTAAATAATCTGTGGAATGAATTCTCCATATATATATGTAAATTTTTTTTTAAATCTGTGAAATAACTGCTCAAAACTCAACAATGCAAACTGTTAGGCATCTTACATTTAAGAGGGAAAAGATTTGCATGTGACCAAGTTAGAAGGCAGGAGATAGCACTCAACAGTTCAGGTTGTGGAGCCGGGATATGTGGGTTAGAAATGTCAGCTCTATCTGGTAACTGCCTAGATATACCTAAACAAGTCATTGAATCTCTCAGTGCTTCAGTCCCTAAATCTATAAAATGGGGATAATATCAACTTCCTTGTGTTCATTCTTTGAAGGCTGCATGGATTAAAGTATGCAAAATCCTTGTTTCTCATGCATAGTAAATGTTTATAATTAGCTTTCCTGTATGTCAGGAGTGCAGAAGACCTAACGTGCTGCTCATACAAGATTATTACAAATGTTTTGTTGTTGTTATTTCTAACAAAATAATACTTAAATTAAAATAATTCTTCTGAAAAATGGAAACTCTAAAAATGAAGCGTCGTGTTTCATGCACACCATGCTTAATTCATGTGTCGCTTAGCCAGATGCATGATTGGTCAAGGACTTTAAAGAAGATAATGTTGATGTTGATTTTCAATCTAAAATTAGAAAGCGATTTCTTTTGTCTGCTGTATTCAACATTGTATCTAATCTTCCTATTTCCCCTTCAAGTTACTAATTTGCTTGTTTTCAAACCATCCTGTTTGGTTTCATTAGGTGGCCATATTCACAGTTTGCTTGGTAGTTTAAAAAATTGCCAAACTGAGTTCGTCAGAGGAATAATAAATATTACATATGACATTCATTATTTTGATTTTCAATAAATAAATTGCATCCACAGTTTGTTACTCATTTCACTTTGAAATGAAACACATAGTTTTTCCAATAATTATTCTATCAGGTTACTGACAGTAACCAGTGTCTTATATGAATGTTAAGTAATGGTTCTATTATATATTCATAAGTGTAACTTTTCACCAAATGGAGACATTTACTTATTGAATTGATGATCTTTTCTATGAAAATCATCATTGAGCAACGCAACCTAAACAACCTAAATATTGTCCCTGTGGTAGAAAGAATAATGCACTTCCTCCCCCCAAGATATGAATCCTAATCCCAATAACTTGTGAATATGTTATGTTACACGGCAAAAGGCAATTGAAGTTGTGGGTGGAATTAAACTTGCTAAACAGCTGACCTTAACATAAAGAGATTATTCTAGATTATCCAGGTCGGCCCAATGTTACCACTTAAAAGTGAAGAGAAATGCAGAAGTCAGAATGACGGAATGAGAGAAGGATCCAACTTGCCCTTCTGAAGTTGGAGAAAGGGGGACTAAAGCCAAGGGTTGAGGGTGGCCTCTAGAAGCTGGAAAAGACAAGGAAATGGATTTTCCCCTAGAACTTCCAGAAAAGAACTCAGTCCTACCAACCTCTTGATGTTAGCCAGGAGAAACCTGTATCACACTTCTGACCTGCAGAACTGGAAGATACTAAATGCATTGTGTTTTAAGCCACTACATTTGTGGTAATTTGTCACAACAGCAATAGAAAGCTAACATGGCCCCTATCTTCTGGGGCTGCTCTCCTTGCTGATTCATAGTCCAAGCAGACTAGGTGCAAACTGAACATCAAGACCATAAACACACTTAATTTTCAGGCAGTATATTTTACAAAGAAGGAGTATTTTATGAGCCACCATCAGAGAAATGTTACAAGTGTGACAACATGTCTACCAATAGGACTACATATAGCAATTGACGCCAATTTCACCAAACCCGAGAAACATCCTTTGGAGAGTATAAATGTTAGCTTAACACATCACATGAATCTATTTTATATACTTCAATAGTTTTTCCAGTAATTTTAAATTTTACTCAAATTATGATAAACATCCTATGGTTTCTCATTTTTC
Source organism: Equus caballus (assembly GCF_041296265.1). NCBI lineage: Eukaryota > Metazoa > Chordata > Mammalia > Perissodactyla > Equidae > Equus > Equus caballus. The sequence goes on from NC_091704.1 coordinate 48,651,342, forward strand.
ACTTATCAGATTAGAGATAGGGTGCCTAGATCCATTGTTCACGTTGGTTATTCAGAGGAAATATATATACATACACACATAATTAAATATATATAAATGTGCTCTTTAGGCTTCTCAGAGAAGAATAAAGAGGCAACACTTTGGTTCGGTTTTAGAAATATATGACTATATTCATTCATGAATTTGCCATAATGAATTGCAAAGTACTTCTTTTCCTCCCATCTTCTCAAAGAACCTCCTTGCTTTGCTTACCAGCATTTGAAGAGGAATGAAAGAATTAGTTCCTAAGGTATGAAGGAGTGGGAAATTCCTTCCTAAAGTTGTCATGTTATCTTTCTGGCCACCTGGCCTACATTTTGACACAAGAGAGACCAGTTTAGTTTATTATTTAAAGCTGAACACGTCGGTTCTTCAAGAGAAGGCTAAGAATCTAACGAAGTACTTCATTGCAGACAAGAAATTACTGTGACCTCGACTGCATGTTTCATTAATAGTGAACTATTTTCATTTCAAATGTCTTTTTATATTAAAGCAGCAGGTCTTGTTGAACGTAAAACCACAGACAGGAATTGTGACATATTGAAAGATTGTTACTTTTCAACATTATAACTAGGGAGAGTTATTTGGTTTATTTCCAGAATGACAATGTGGTACAAATTAGAAACAGCAACCTAAAATGTGGCAAAGAGTTTTTAAAAGATTTACTTTTAAACTTTTTTTAAAAATAGATTTTTCATGTCTGTCAGAGAAAGCTCTAATATCTGAGTAATTATTTAAATTTTTCTTATTTATCCTTTTCTCCTCTTTCAAGGAAGCGCTGTTAACCAACTCCATCAAAAAAGAAACCAATACAATCGAATGGACTATATTGCTTCTTGCCGCATTAAAATGTGGCATTATAATTTGAAATTGACAAAAAACTTTAAAATTCTTACAAATGGAGAATGATACAAGCAAGAGTCAACACACATAATGCTTACTACGTGAAAGCACTGTTTTAAGCAATTCATATGTATTAATTCACTTAATTATCACAAAAGGTAGAAATATTGTTGCTTGTATTTGACACAAGACAGGTTAAGTAACATGCTCAGAGTCACACAGTGGATCTGGTAAGCATAATAATCTTGCTAGCAGCTTTTATCCAAAGCTTACAGTAAAATTAATTTGGCCCAGTGATGTATTGGTTAAGTTCTCGCACTCCACTTTGGTGGCCCGTAGCTCACAGGTTCGGATCACAGGTGCAGACCTATGCACCGCTCATCACGCCATGCTGTGATGGGCGTCCCACATACAAAATAGAAGAAGGCTGGCACAAATGTTGGCTCAGTGACAATCTTCCTCAAGCAAAAAGAGGAAGATTGGCAACAGATGTTAGCTCAAGGCCAATCTTCCTCACACACACACTAAAAACTAGTTTGGGATCTCTGGTTGCAAATAACAGAATAAATTCAAGCAAGAAAAGCCAAAACAGTAAAAAAAAATATTTTAAGGGTATGGTAGCATCTCATGGAACACAAGCACAGGAAATACTAAGGAAGGGATTGGAACTAGGCAACGAAAAGCACTTAGAATCATGTTTCCATCTTTCACTTCTTATCTTTCTCTTCTGCTGCCTTAGTCTTTGTTCTCTCTAGACTAGTCTTCTCTGTTCCCTTATCTTCATGATTGACAGAAGCTAGCCACCACATAGCTCTCGTGGCCTATGTCTTTCATTCCATGACCAATCCATATGAAGCTCATCCTAATTATACATTCTTAGGCTGAGAAATCAGATTGACCAAACTTAGCTTAGGTATCCATCTCTGTCAAAATAGTTCTACTATTAATAACTTGACTTTCAAATACCTTGAATAAAGTAGTGAAGCAGATGTAATTAACTAGAAAATATCATAATTAGGGTAACTGGAATCTTCCAGTGTAAATTAATGTATTTATTATATTAATTCAAACTCCCATGATACCACCAATGAGAGGCTGATGATCTCCTGCTGTACAAATTATGTGAGCATAAATTCTGTGCCTGTGGGGGCAAAAAAGCAACAACAGATTTAGACTCTCAAGGACTTCAATGTGGCTATTTTGAGAAATGAATATAAATTGATTAACTTTGAACTATATGAGGACATAAAAGGTAGAATAATGCAAGTGAGCCGGCAACACATAAACAAGTGAAACAAAAATGAAATACTATATACATTCTAATACCATTCAAAAAATTAAAAATAAGTGAGACTAAACAATATATTGTTTAAAGATAAACATGTAATAAAAATATAAATAAAAAGGTAAAGGATGGTAAGTTCAAAATTCAGGATGTTATTACCTTTGGACGAGGAGGAAGACCATCAGATTTGAAATCCTGAATGAGGGAAGTATTAGATGGGAGACAACCTAAATTGTATCTAGGTTCTCAGGTACTCTTTTATGCCTCCTAACTTATATATGTGTCACATATATTTTATATATAACAGTTATTTAAAAATAATAAAACTAAAAAGGGATATATTGATTGTATAGCTTAATATAAAATTAAATACTGTTTTATGAACTAACTTTATACGTTAAACTTTGTATTTTACACTAAAGGAACATGAGGTCTAAATTAGTATCTCCCAGGAAGCCAGATATTCTCGAAGGTCCTGAGAATTTCTCCTTCTCATTCTCCTTTTCCTTCTCTTCCCTCTCTTTCCCTTCCTCTCCCCCTTCTTCTTGGTGGTTACCATGAGAGATTTTTAAGTGTCTTCATTTACTTCAATTATGAGTTTAAACAACTAACAGTAGTATATTCTGCATTATTCCAAGGGTTACCTTAGAACTCCATAGTTAATTACAACTATAATGGCTACATTACAGAATGAACTCAGTAAGTGGGTTTACTTCTGTTTATGATTCATTGAGCCAACAAATCATTTTACTTTTTAATGGTTTCAGGTTCACGGGAATAGAATGGAGATCAAGGAAAAAATAAACAAAGTATTCTTGCTAAGCCAAGGCCATGGGACCCATGGTACACAGTATAAACTCAAATTTTAGAGTAGTTTGAATAATAAAATGAAAATTGATTCAAGAATGGACTCATCACACACCTGACACTAGAGTAAGTAAACTGAATTCAACCCATAGTGCTGTGGCAATACTGTTTTTATATTTTAAATGGTGATTTAGTTTCAACAAAACTTTATCTGCCACATTATGTTAATTTATCATCTAATTTATCAGTGCCTTAATGTAATTAATATTTAATTAATAACTTTTGCTTTTGTAGTTTTAAAAATGATAGAGAGTTTATTGCTAGTTTTACGTTTGTGTATATTTACTTATCTTTATTATTAAATAATTTGTCACCACTGAAAGACAGCTAAATACTTTTTTCTCTTAAAGGCTATGACTAATTGAACATTGTTGAGATCACCAGATTGAGTCTTGAAAAGCTCAGGTCATTGTCAAGAGTCGTGTATTTCTCTTAACTTGAATTCTTATTTGAAAATCTGACGGAATCATAATTAACAGAACAAAAAATTCACACCTCAAATCACAATAACAATTTACTAAAAGCAAATTAAACAGATAATATTGCACAGCAGGTGAAAAGGCAAACATGTTTGGGCTCCCACATTGAACATTTTACAGTATCACTTTTTAAATTTTTTTTAAAGAAAGCTGGGAATATGCTATGTGAATTTCTGTTTAGAAAACTATTACAATTACTTCTGTAAATTTGACTGATGTTTGGTATTCTCACACAGCATTCCAGCTCAGTGCACGTAGCTTGTAACATACAAGATATTCATATTTATTTTTATGGCTTGATGAATGGCTAAATAAATCAGCAAATCCCACAGGAATCTGATTTATATCTATAGCACTGCTCTTGCAACAGAAGATGTATTCCAGGAGCCTGGGTGTCAGAAGCTGATGATATCTTCTAGTGTATGTCTGATTCTTTCATACTTCCTGTAATCTCCCAGCATTTTTTTCTCAGATGCTTCTTGCAAGTGCATCTGGATATATTTAGGTACCCAAGACACCTTCTGAAGCCATTATCATTTCACTGTTACATAATTAAGATTTTTAAAGTATAACAGCTCAAGTTTCAGATTTCGTATTTGACTATAACGTACAGTAGATGTGAAATTCCAAGGATGAATCACCATTTGCAAAATCTACACAGAAAATGTAAAATAATAAAAATAAATTCATCTTAGTTTTGAATCTTCTCACCTCAAGTATATAAGAGATGAGAAAAAGAAAGAAGAATGGTTTTGGGTGAAGAAGATATTGGGAGGAAGGTATTTTTGGATAAAAACGTGACGTGGTACTTTTCATCTCTCCTCCTCCAGGTCTTATGTGATGTTCTTTCTCTCCCCTTCTCCCTCCCTCAACTCAAACATTCTTCCGGGGTACAGACTCTCACGGTGATCTGTGGAGAGAGCTTAATACGGGATGCCTTCATTTGGAAGGCACAGTCAACTAAGATCTGACTCCCACCTTAGAACTTTTGCAAAAAAGAGAAGAACTCAATAACTCTTTGGATAGTGAACGCTATTTTGGGGTCGACCTACCTACACTCCCTGGCTGTGTGGTAACAGCTTGGACGCCTGTAGGGTTCTCTCCTAGCAGATGGGGACTCTGCAGAGCAATTCGACCTGACTTAGGTCCAACAGCGCCACCTGGAGTCAGGGAGGGAACACAACAGCAAGAAGCAGAAGGTGCATATTGAGAGCTCAGGAAACAAGCGGCTAAGGACCGCCGGAGCGGAAGTCGAGAGAAAGGCAGGAGAGAGGCGGCCAGCAGGGAGCCTCAGAGGAACTCCAGAAGGAAAGCTTCCCCAAATATGTCAGGCTTCTAGAGCTGAGTGACGATTTTTTTTTTTTTTTAAACTGTCTTTACCTTGAAAACAGCATCTAGGAAAGAGGGCAGGGGAAAGAGTTGTTTATGAGAGAAGTTTAGATGAATAACTAGAAAAGACAACTGCATCTCTTTTTAGTCATGAAGGCTTCCAGCCCGAAACAGGCTGGTGTTAATGTAAAGTAATAAAAATACGTGTTAAATCAAAGTTCAGAGTTGTGATGAATATCTCAGACTAAACATCCTAATTACTAAACTGTGTCTGTGATAACAATGTAAAGTATCCTAGAGCGGATTTTATCCGAGTGAGCCAGGAAGCCCTGACAATTACCTCGCTAAGTGTATTTTAAAGGGGCCACGGGGTGACAAAAATAAATTTGACGGAAACATCAAAAGGAGTTGTTCAACCTCCGGGTTACAGAAGAAAATGTAAAACTTTTGTTAAATAGGCTAATTCAATTTTCCGCTCTACGCTGTAAAAATAAGGGGCTGTGTTCGTTGACAAGATTGTGTATAGTTTCACTTCTATTTCCCCTATATCTTTTGGATTTGTTTTTCAAATCCTGTGTCCCAACCACAGCTGAGAATGAGGGCAAACATTACTATCACAAGAATTCTGTTGCTAAAAATAAATATGGAATTTTAACAAACTTTATTATCATTACAGCTTAACTTTTAAACATGTTAATAGTTGTGTTAAAACAAGGTTATAGTACAAGAAGAGCAATTTTTTCACACTGTCACCTGCTGGTTTCCTGTTGTAGACATTATGGTGCACATTTGAAATATTATATAGAAGCTCATTTTCAGCTGAGGTCAGGGGAGATGCAGATTTTTCTTTTCTTTTCTCTTTAATAGTGAATGTCTAGTCAAGTCTTATCTTCATTTTAACTTATGGATTTGGAGATATCTTCCATGTGAGATGCAGTTCCGTTTAAGCAACCCAGCAAGTTGAAGCTTTATACGTGGCTTGAAAAAAAGGCCTTCTGAATATGTTCCTAAGCAGATTTAAAGCTGTTGCTTTTAATAGTATTTTGTTTTTAATTCTTTATTATTTGTCCCACTTACTGCTTTACAAAATCATCAGGGGCCTGGCCCGGTGGCCACATGGTGAAAGTTCCATGTGCTCCGCTTCAATGGCCCAGGTTGGTGGGTTTGGGTCCTGAGCATAGACCTACTCCATTCACCAGCCATGCTGTGACAGTGTCCCACATACAAAATAGAGAAAGATTGGCACAGATGTTAGCTCAGGGCTCGTCTTCCTCAAGTGAAAAAAGAGGAAGATTGGCAACAGGTGTTATCTCAGGGCCAATCTTCCTCAGGAAAAAAAAATCACCAGAGTACTTAGCCTTAGGTGTATAAATTTACCAATGGTGCCATTTAATTAATGTTCAAGAGAACCAAATCATCTGGATTTTCATCTGCTTTCATTGCACACTCTCCAATTTTAGCATCTTCCCTGCAAACAACATAAAAGAGGGTCTTTACAATAGGCCTCATGTAAGAAATGCTCATATTTTGAAGATATATCAATATCTTATTTCATCAGCAGCTATCAGTAATTGAACAACTTCCTGTATCTGTGGGCATCAATTGTTAATGAGCTCTGCTGTGTTAGTATTGCTATTTGCAAAGTAAAGTATTTAAAGATTTCTATTGGTCAGGCAGCCTTTTAACGCTATAATTGCACCTATTACATCCTGTTTGAACATTTTGTGTAAATATGGCAAGATACTTACAAAACTTTTTCCACGTCATGAGGTTTACTTAGGGCTAAAAACAAATGAGGAAGATAGGTTGGTTATCTGTTGGCTTACAACCAGTATTTTTATTTTCTGTTTTGATATGATATAACTGTTAATGAACACATAACAGAAGCATGTAAATAAACAACATATCATATGCTTTTCTACTTGGATTTATCTCAGCCTTTATCATGTTTATCTCATTGTCATTACAGTTAACTGATTTTCCATTCTATAAATATTTTTCAATCATATTGCCATGCTGTTGAGTAACATCCTGAAATCTCTCACCATCAAATAAAGGAGAAACTCTGTTAAGTTCATCATAAATCCATGACACTGTCAGGTCATCAAAAAGTCCCATTCCACATTTCCTAATATCTGATGTATAATAAATTTAAATAGCACACTTTATTATATAACTAATTTTGCTGTGCAAGAATTGTGTGCTACTCCAGTAATTGGAACAAAATATTGTGGTAACACGGGGCATGAGGAGCAAACAGTGCTTTAGTGATGGAAAACTTATGGAGGAGGAGATATTTTAACTTTGCCAAAAAAAATGAATAAGAGTTTTCCAGGCTAAAAGCTGCAGAGCATTTGAAATGATCTGGCCTCTGCCCTCCCTTCCTCTACCCTTCGCTTTCTCCCTCCTGGCCTTTCTTGTTTCTTTGTATAAACTGTATCATTGGTTTGTGTTTTTCAAGGTCTCCCAGATATCTGAGAGTAACTAAAGGTTGTCCTTTCATGATGCGGGCATGTATTATGATTATCTGGCACAGTCCCTCAAAAGGAGCATAGAGTATTCCCATTAACACATATGGCTTACACACGTAGAAATAACCCGCTGCTTTCTAACTTTTGTGTATATGCTATCTTTGATATTTAACTTCCTTAATCCTTCTCTTTAGGTCAGGAATTATACCTTCTCCCTATTATTTTTTTCACATATTCTTTACAAAAGTCAACACTATGCTTTTCAATATCATTTCAAGAAAGTGCTTATTGCTCAGCAATCATTCAGTATGAAGAGATGCAATAGACTCTTGCCTCCAAATCCTGTAATTTGTCTGCATTTTCAAATACTAGAGGCTAATATATTTCCTTTCAATAAAGCCAATGTCACCTTGTTTTTCTATAGAACCATTAAAAGGTCTCTATCAGCATCTTTACCAAAGGTGCTTCCGTCCTTGTAATTTGTGCTTCAAATACTTTGCTGATTGTGCATTCACTTAGACGATATTTTGAGTCACGTTTATAATAGATCTTTGACTGTCCTTTGTACCAGGTGTAAATCTATTTTGTCCCTAAAAGTAGGACATTTGGGAAATGTTAATCCCAAACTCTTCTTGTCACTATTTTCTTTCACACTTTGATTACGTTCTGCCTCCAGAAAAAGGAAGGATTGGAGATGTGTATATATATATATATATATATATATATACACACATACATATATATGTATGTATATATGTACCTACACACAGTAAAGAGGCATAAGCCTCTTATTTAGTAGATAAACTAAATCTCCAAGTTTTTAGGAAATTTATAGTAGATAAACTAAATCTCCAAGTTTTTAGGAAATTTATATTTCATGAGAAGAAATACACAAAAAATAATCAAGCTCATAGCCATATACACTAAGCTGGAGAGTGGTAATAGGTGCTATGAGGATATATAAAGTAGTGAGGACAATAAATAGTGACAGAGAGTTGCTATTTTTTGGTCGAACTGGCAAAGTCGTCCTCTCACAAAGTGACTTTTGAGCAAAACCTGGTGAAAGGGAGGGAATAAGCTATGTGAAGGTTTGAGGGACCAGCATCCCACGTAGAAGGAACAGCGAGTACAAAGCCCTAAGTTAGGAGCATGTTTACGAATGTGCTCAAGAAATACAAGGAGGATAATATACATGGAGCTGAATGATAAGACTGATGGGAGGTTAAGTTGCAGAGGTAGCCACGGGTAGAAGGTGTAGTGCGACGCTTCCTGACCTTATTGAACTGAGCACCTTCACTTGTGACAAATATGTGTGTGTACACATATATATTATAGGGGATCAAAATATGACACCCCAAAATATGCCACTTATTTTGAGCTGAAGCGATTTGAGATTCAACAGATGCAGAAAGAAGTCTTTCCAGGGTTTCCCTTATCTGACCAAAAGCAGAAACTTGAGCTGTGAGAACTGCCACAGACGCCCTCTTCTGGGGAAGTGTCATGGCGGTGATGAAGACAGAAAGTCGGCGCCCGAGACAGACCTTCACAAAAAAAACTTACTCCTTTAGTTTCCCCCATATATTTACCTTCTCACAGTTTGCCACCTTGGAAGCCTAAAACCTTTGCTTTTATCTTGTCACTCATCTGCACATTTATTGTTCTTTGTTAAGATGCTACCTAAGCCAAACTTCTAACCACCCCTATGTCTTGTTTTCTGATCATTCTAGATACCAACATTGTTTAGTAGAATAAATATCAAGACAAAAGTCAAAAGAGCAAAACTGTGCAAGCAGTAAAGGCAGTCTCAAAGATATATCTTTCTTCACTTTAAGGAGCCTACTATCATGGACTTAGGGAAATTTTAAGTGTTTTTTTTCCTAATTCTCCTACATGTATATACACTACACACGTTAATGAACTCCATTTGTTTTTTCTCATGTTAATCTGTCTTTTGTCAGCCTAATTCACAGAGCCCCAGCGAGAGAAATTAGGAGGATAGAAGGAAAAGGTTTTTTTTTCTTACAATATATTTTTAATTCTACCATCTTTAACTGAAAATCATAGATTATTTAACTTATGTATGCATAGTGTTTTTTTGTTTATTTTTGCTGAGGAAGATTCACCCTGAGCTAACATCTGTGCCATCTTCCTCTATTTTGTATATGGGTCGCTGCCACAGCAGGGCCACTGACAAGTGGTATAGATCTGTGCCCAGGAACTGAACCCAGGCCACCAAAGTGCAGCATGCCAAACTTAACCACTAGGCCAGCAAGGATGGCCCTGCATGATGTGTTTTTAAAGGTAATATGAAGGAAAAATAAAAATAAAATAACATAAAAATATGTATTTCAGTACAAAGGCACAACTACACTTTATGACACAACAAAGCTGACAGATACTTGTGCTCATATGTAGAATTCCTGTGGCTTCTGCAGCTGTAGCCGTGGACTGAATTGGCAACTCAACACCACAGGCACTTTTGGTTATGCCAATGTGATTGTTCAGAAAGTGAATAAGGTTTAACAAAGTTCTGATAAAAACACAGCCCTACCTTCACCTGTTTTGCCTAATTTTTGTCTTCTCAGAAATAAGAAAGTAATTGACATTTAAATTTAAAGTGATGTTAAAGTCTAGACCAGACATTAAAAAAATATTGAAATATGCGGGGCGGCTCTTTATTGTGTGGTACTGTCTTTGAGTTTCAGAATGTCCTACTCTCTGGCCTTATTAAATACGGTTGTGTCATATGTAGTACTTTAAAAATTTCCCACAATTCTCCCTTGGATCTTAGTAAAGAACTTAGTTTTATTCTAAGTGTAACGGGAAATAATTATAATCTTTTAAAGGGAAGTGACATGATAGATTTATATATATATATATTTTTAAAGATTTTACTTTTTTGCTTTTTCTCCCCAAAGCCCCCCGGTACATAGTTGTATATTCTTCTTTGTGGGTCCTTCTAGTTGTGGCATGTAGGATGCTGCCTCAGCATGGTTTGACGAGCAGTGCCATGTCCGTGCCCGGGATTCGAACAGACGAAACACTGGGCCACCTGCAGCGGAGTGTGCAAACTTAACCACTCGGCCACTGGGCCAGCCCCATAGATTTATATTTTAAAAGGATCATTCTGTTGATTAAATGTTAAGTTTAAGGACATGAAAATGAAAAATCAAAATCAAATTGACTAATATATGTTTTGTTACTGTTTGTTTTGTCTTTCTTTTTATCTTACCCTAGATGTTTCAAAATAAGACATTTTAGGACAAATATTGAATTCATTTTAAAAAAACTCTTTATCAGTTGTTCTGTTTGTAATAACCCAGTTATCAAGCTTGAAAGTTAGAGGAGGGAACTTCAGTTTGACAAAGTTCAAGGATGTGGACAACTGGGAAAACGGTACAAAACTATATATTTGGAGTTGGTATTCTTGAGTTCTCATAGTGTCTGTTTTGTTAGTCACTATTTAGTTAGTGAAATAGTGTCTGTCTCATAGTGTCTGTTTAGTTAGTGAAAGTGGGCAGCTACTTCTCCGTGCTCGTAAATGTGCATTTAAAATTGTACTCTACTTCTGAATGACCCCACACTAAAATTAACACTGTACTTTTGGGATTACATAGTTTCCTTTCTCATTTCAAGAAAACACATAATCCAGCAACAAACCAAAAGAATGTGTATTACTTTGGCTTAAAAGTGAATCTCTGTTTATCCTCTCCACGTCTGCTTGTATCTCCTGATACAAGCTTTTCCACCTCGTAATTCATCCTGAGAGAAAACTGACCAGGCCAGCCAGGAAGACTACTCAAAGCAAAGAGATATGCGGTCCCAATGGAGCCAATGCTTCTCTCTGAACCTTATATCATAGTCAGTTGATTCAAAGAAATGGTAGTTTAAGGGAGATGTTTCTTCCTAGTCCCAATTCATCAAATATATTAGAAAACTTTTCACACTAAAAAACTGTGTAGCAATAAATCACCCAATAGTATCTGTAAGAGAAGAAAAGAAAAGCTGTTTTAGCTGTTTTAGCCATCAAATCAGTCAAGAAGGACGTGCCAATTTGAGAATTTTGACCGTCAAATCTCATTTATGAATCATCTTCTAAGTTCATGATCAAATTTATCCTTACTGCTGTACATAAAAGCATTTAATTTGATGTTAACATCCAAATGTACTAAGATTAGTAAAAATGTGGGCCCAGGATCAAACATTACGTGTATAGTGTTGGAGGAAGAGTGGAATTTATTTGAAAGCAGAGACTCAGGTCTGGCTATCTGGGTTTAAATGTTAGCTCCATCACTGACCAGATGTGTTCCCTCAAGCAAGTTATGTTTCTTTTCTCGACCTCCATTTCCCTATCTGTAAAGGGATTTCTAACTACATATTTGTTGTGAGAAGTAAATAAGATAATCCATGCACTTAAAATGCACTTGGTGCACAAGAATCCACAGATAAAGATTTGGCATTATTGCTGTAATTTAGAGGATGAAGTGTACTAGATATTTCTGTTTTGGTTTAAGAAAGAGGAACAAAATTTTGACGCAGGATGAGTGCGGACAGATATGTACGACATTGTGCTTTAGAGATATGTTTTCCCCATTATGTGACGAACTGTGATACTGAAATGTTTCTCTCTTTTAAAGTGGAAATTTCACATCTGAACTTTAATCTCTTCTTTCTGCAGAATAGGCATCTACTATTGTCACAACAGGGATTAAGGGCCAGATGCACATAGATGACAGCACATAGATTCTCAAATAAACTTGCATAAGTGGCTCAAGTTCATGCCTTTTTATGAATTTCCTAATATTCAAAGACAAAATACAATGGCTATTGTTTAGTTGGTAGTAACAATTATTTCTACAAAGTCCGGGAGTGGAACTGAGAAAGTAAGAAAAATGACAGTTGAGAAATAAAACAAATTAAAGAAATTATGAAGATCATTTAGAAAACAGAGCACCTCTACCTTCACTCAAGCCATGCAAACAAATTTACCCAAATTAGGATATTTAACTAATCCAAATAATTGTGTCTATTTTCAACTTCGGTTTTAATACAGACATCTTTGGTAGAACATATTAAAATTGCCAGAGAGGGAGAATAAAGAGAGAAATTATAGACATTTCCAGGTACATAAGACAAGCTCTTATTCTAAATTTAGCTTTAATAAGTATGCATTAAAGGTTTTCTTAATAAAAGAGAATAGTAGAGGGGCCGGCCTCATGGCCGAATGGTTAAGTTCATGCACTCCACTGCAGGTGGCCCAGTGTTTCGCTGGTTCGAATCCTGGGCGCAGGCATGGCACTGCTTATCAAACCATGCTGAGGCAGCATCCCACATGCCACAACTAGAATAACCCATAATAAAGAATATACAACTATGTACTGGGGGGCTTTGGGGAGAAAAAGGAAAAAAAAATTCAAAAATAAAATCTTTAAAAAAAAGGAGAGTAGTAGGAAAAAAACTAAAATAACTCAAGATACTTCATTAAAGTTGACAAACCATGAAGAAACCCCCCCAAAAAGACCAGAACATGGCAAAATATTTATCATACATCCAAAAACTACTATTTTCCTGGTCCTTGAGAAAGAAAACCAAAGAAGATATGACTCCTAGCTTCAAGTTGCCTTCAATGTGCAGGGAAGCAAATGGAAAATGACAAGAACATTAATTAATGTTAAAATGGAGATATATACCGAGCTAAAAGAAGACTGATGAGAGAAGAGTTTGATGGGAAACAGGAAATAATGAAGAGATGAGGGGAAGAAAGAAACTGTTAAACTGAATTTTGAAGATGCACAGTAGTTCCTCAGGACTCTCAGGAGGCATATGTTATAAGTAGAGAAAATAGCAGAAAAAATATTTGGAAGTCTGCGATGATTCTTGGGGAACTATAACAGTCTGAAATGAATAGACAGTATGCTCTATGGAGCGGAACGGCCAGAGGTTGATAGAAAAGGAAAACATAAATAAACCTGGCTTTAACATTTCCTACAAGGAGACATTGGTGCTCAAGTGTCACAATTCTTGAAACTTTTTCCAGGCCAATGTTTGCTACTTCCTGATGAAAAGGCTTTCCTTACAGCTCTCTAATAACTGCCCCTCCCCGAAAGTTGCTCAACTGAAGTCCTGTTCGTAGAAGACAGCTTATTTCATTTTTTAAAGACTCAAAATGCAATTCTTTGGGCGGCATATTTATTACCTTCAATTCTTGAAAGTATAAAGGACTGATAGATACTTCTTTACTGAAGTACATTTTGATAGGCAAAGACCTATAAAGGATGCTTTAGATGAAAACGTTTCCAGCAAGGGAATGAAACAAACCCTTTGAGCAAGGAGAGTATGTCTCACTTCTTCCATTTGGTCTCTGGGGCTTATTGTGTTCCACAATGAAGCTGAGGAGACAATCTGCCTTTTACTTATTTTACTTCATTCACACAATTTTGCAGGGGGGAAATTTAAGCAAAATCTCATTTATAAAGTTAAATGTCATCTACAGTCACAGCAGGAAAACATACCAAAAAAATAAAATCTGCATTAAAATAAATGGTATTCTCTTTTCAGACTCATGTTAGCCCATGAAAGGAGGAAAAATCCATACCTGCTATTACCTTATTAGAACTATAAAAACACTAACTCTTCATAAAAGCTGTGGATGTTTTATTGGGGAGGATGAGAGGAGAGCAAGAGGACTACTACGTTATTATTATTATTTTTGTGGTCAGGAAGATTGGCCCCTGAGCTACCACCCATAGCCAGTCTTCCCCTTTTTGCTGAGGAAGATTAGCCCTGAGCTAACATCTGTGCCCATCTTCCTCTATTTTTATATGTGGGATGCTGCCACAGTGTGGCTTGACAAGCAGTGCTAGGTCAACCCCTGGGATCCGAACCTGTGAATCCTGGGCTGCCAAAGCAGAGCACACGAACTTAACCACTACACCACCGGGCCAGTTTCTGCATTATCTTTTTATGGAAGTTAATTCCCTCGTTTTATTTTATTTATCCATCAAATGTTTAAGAAGTTATTGTGCTTTCTATTCATTTGTGTAATAGTTACTGTCCAATATCTTCAGTGTAAGTTGCCATTATTCTTTCTCTGAATAATGTTCTCATCTGTTAGTGCTGATACAGTTGTCTGCAGCAAGAGCAGGAATTGCCATGATTTTCTGGAAACTCTTATAAAGACAGAAGGATCTGAAAGTCTCAAGAAGAGGGTTGAGGACTCTCTCCTTAGTTACCCAGACATGTATTCGGCAATATTTATTAGGTGCTTGCTATATATTGTGTGTCTTCTCCAAGCAAGGGAGGTGCAGACCTGAATGAAAGAGAGTCTCTGTCTCAGAAACACTCACCACAGCCCCAGCAGCAGCCCTACTGTGGAGGAAATACATGCACACATGTTGCTAAGGCCGCTGTTCCCAACTCCTCTCTCTTGTTATTAGTCTTAGCAATTAGTTTGAGCAAGCCCCTTCACCTCCATTTTAGAGTAAATGGGATGAGAGAGTAGTGGTTGTAAATGTGAAGATAAGATTGGGGTACTCCTAAGCACAAACAAGCTCCCTATAAATTCGTGTTGCAGTGAGAAAGATATTTACCTGTGGTGGTAGCACATTCAACTATTTCTATTGACAAGAATCTAAAATTCAGTGTAGACCACGGTAGAGTTCTAAAGGCTTTAAAGTAGAGTTTTGAAATATCTAAAATCAGATTAAGGAGACTTTACTGTGATTGATAATTTCATTTGCCTGAGGATAACGGGTCTCTATATACACACTGCCTTAAAATCAAACCAACACTGTGCATACAGTAGACCCCCTTATCCGAGGGGGGTATGTGCCAAGACCCCCAGTGGATGCCTGAAACCATACATAATACTGAAGCCTATGTGTACTATTTTTTTCCCTATACATAGACACTTGAGGTGCAACAGCAAAACCAGCACAAGTTTCTTTTTCTTTCTTCACAACTTCATGGATAGAGGATTCATTCTTACCGTAGAGTTCAGCAACCTCAGCATTAGATTTTTTTTCTTTCCTCATTAAGTAGAAAATTTTCACCTTTTCACTTAAAGGATGCACTTTATGGCTTTTCTGGCATACCCAAATCGCCAGCATTACCACTCTTGTGTTTTAGGATCATTATTAAGTAAAATAAAGGTTGCTTGAACACAAGCACTAAGATACCGCGGGAGTTGATCTGATAACCGAGGTGGTGACTAACTGACCACCAGGCGGTAGCATATACAGCATAGATACTCCGACAAAGGGATGATTCAGGTCTTGGGGGGGACAGAAGAGGACAGTGAGAGATTTCATGACACTACTCACAATGGCGTGCAATTTAAAACTCATGAATTGTTTATTTCTGGAATTTTTCGTTTAATATGTTGGATGGTGGTTGACTGTGGTTAACTGAAAGTGTCGAAAGCGAAACCATGGATAAGGCAGGGCTACTCCATTATATTTTATATGATGCGTAATGTAAAAGCAGCTCTTTTATTCTTTGAACTTAAAAATTAAATGTGCAAACCAGATATATAAATGTATTCAACGGCTAGATGTTTGCAATATGCATAAAATAAATGGGCTCCAAAAATTCTATAAATGTAAGAATACAATTGGTGTAGTCTTTAAACATATCTGGTATTTCTTTTAGATCTTTGAGATAACTTGGTTTGCCGTATGGAAATGATCAAGTTAAAATTATTCTGTATATTACT
This sequence comes from Equus caballus, assembly GCF_041296265.1. Lineage (NCBI taxonomy): Eukaryota > Metazoa > Chordata > Mammalia > Perissodactyla > Equidae > Equus > Equus caballus. Next base: position 48,667,368 of record NC_091704.1, read on the forward strand.
AAATGTCAAATGTTTAAAGGAAAATATCTGTTTAGTTTATTAAAATTCAATTAAGCAAACTTAGGCTTAACCTTCTATCAATACTTCAATAAAACTGCATTGCATAAGGGACAGAAGATTTTATCACCCAGAGAGAAGTGGGAACCTGAAAGCTGTTGAGCACTGCAGATTTCCCAATGTATCATACTTATAGAAACACCTGTGTTAAATAACTCTGGGTTGATCCACTCTAAAATATAGAGTGCTTAATATCCTGAGAAGAAAACACATTGCCAACAAGCCACAGGTGTTCACCACAGGAAGACACAAAAAATGATGTATGACATTTCCCAACCTATAATATATATATCCCAAAATGAACTTAGGCATCTATAATTGAGTTGGTTTTTAAAAACTGTTAATGTGGCATTTAGGTTATTTTTAAAAATAAAATTTCCAAAATGTGCATAATATATTATTTTATAAAATTGGATGCGAAGATATAAAATCAAGCTAGAATCAGAGGTTTAATTTTAAAAACTTTTATTCATGATAGTACTTGAATTGCTAGTGTCCTACATTGAATTTAAAGTTTTATGCAGATAAGTAATTATATGAATGAATCTTCATTATAATAAAATACAGCTTTTGAATTTTAGTAATTCAAGTAACAGCCTTCAGATAGACTATTTTCTGCAATAAAAAATTATAATCATGTTTCACCTAAGATTTTATTTGTTATTGTTCTATCTGTAGTGAGCCATAATCAAATTGCCCTATATTTCTTTAACATGTACACTATTCCTTCTATTTAATTCCATTCAACATAAAAATAATACTTAGTAAGGCACTTTGCAAGCTTTATTAATGCCTCCCCAGACATTCGTGTTTGTTAACTGAACTCAACACTTGATTATCCACATTGGTGGAAGTCTACAGAAGCATGGATAATTGGAAATAGTAGGTAATTCAGAAAATTGCTATGTGGTCAAATGCACCTACACAGAAACACACTCACACATATTTATTCAAATATTCCTCCCTTTGGCAGTCCAATAATTAAATGATCCAAAGTGGTTGATGAAAGAGAGGCAGTTTCTGCCAAAGTATATGCAGATAATACAAGATATGTGCCACCATCTGACCAAACACAGGAAAAGAATGTCTCTTTCTGCCTCTAAAACCTGACTGATGACTTTATGTTTCCATGTAAGTAATTCTAATCTTTCCCTCTAGGTTGGCTCTATTGGAGGTGGTCCCCTTCTCGTACCAGGTCATTACCCATCTAAAGGAAAAAATAGGGGTTAAGGTTATACACTAGTCTGGCTATTAGATCTGACCAGTAGACAAGAGTCAGCAGAGTAGACTATGAAGCAGAAACAGAAACAGCGCCAAACTCTGACATTTTTGAAATAAGATATATTATTGACAATAGTTGTTTACTTCAAAAGAAACCAAATAGCAATGGTGTAAATGAGATAAAAGTGGATTTCTCTTTTGTGTGAAGTATGACCTGCTGGGCGGGGCAAGGTGATAGGTTTCTTTGCTCCATAAGGTCAGGAAGGCATCCAGGCTCTTTGTATTTTATTGTTCCAGCATCTACTGCCACAGTCTCCTCATAACATGGCCAGAGATGGTTCACCACAACCATGTCCACTTCTCAGCCCGTGGGAGGGAGAAGAGGAAATGCAGAACAAGCAGTTTCCGTTTAATGAAGGTGACCTGGAAGAAGCCAGCATCGTGTTTTCCAGAACTTAAGCATCTGTTCAAGGCTGGCTGCAAGGGAGGCTGTGAATATCATCTTCAACCAGGGCCTCATTTACTCAACTAAAACTTGGGAGTTCAATCACTAAAAGAAAGAAGAGAAAAATGAATATTTGAAGATAATTATAGTTTTTTTCCAGAAGAGATAGCAAGGAGAAAAGGTTACAATAAATTATAATGAATAGCCAGGACATTTTTTTTTTTTTTTTTTTTGCCCCAGAAATAGTTGAAATCAAGTCAGATCCTGAGGAAAGAAAATGAGACTAGTCTTATTGATTGTAAGAAGCTCCCCATGAAAAGATTCTAGGAATGTTAGAAGATCCCATTTTCCCTGTTGAGACAGTGACCATTATTATTCCTTATAATTGATACACTATATTCAGAAAAAATATTGTTTGAATTTCATGTTAAGTAGGAAGTCATAATTTAAAAAGATAGTAATGTTCATATTTTCCAGTGTTCTCTAACATATGTTCCTTTAAATACTGGTTCCATGAGGCGGCTCTTGGAAGAAGTGTTTTCCTGTCAAATAGATTTGGGAGAAGTTGAATACTGTATCTTCACTTGGATAATTATAAGGTAAATTAGCATATAAATGGATATTGCTACACATAGTAAACTGTTTAAATTTCCTTATTCCAAATGTATTAATCGTATAATTCTTATTCAAGTAGCACTTATCCATGTATCTTGGAAAAGACTTTTCGGAAAATGGATTTCATCCAAACTTCTTATTTTACAAGGAAGTATAACAAATGAGGACTGAATATTTATACATCTTAATGAGAGCTAGATAAATCTATTAACCTAACACTCCGTCTAGTGAATTCTCAACTTTTAGTATAATAGACAATTTTATTGATTTAATCCAGGGGTCAGCAAACTATGGTTCATGGGCCAATTGATGCCCACTGTCTATTTTTATAAATAAAATGTGATTGGAAAACAGTTGCACTTGTCATTTGCATACTGTCTATGGCTTATTTCTCACTGCAACTGCAGAACTGAGTAGTTGCGAGAGAGCCCATATGGCCCACAGAGCCTCTATTATTTACTATTGGGCTTTTTATAGAAAAACCATTTGTTGACTCCTGATCTAATTCATTCAGCAATATTATTTAACCTAAATTTGAGTCGGTATCCCAAGCACCCCAGTGTATCCCAGGCTTACTTAGAGAAGAAATCCAATTTGATATGAAATTGAATTAAGCTCAAGAAGAACTTTTGGAAGCAGTAATTATTCTTCCCTCAACCTAAGTGGTTTTTTTCCACAAAAGTGCCTGGTGAGCAATTCAGCTGAATAAAATTTACTGTATCTCACCTAGGTTTTATCTGTTATATCTGTTTTGTCTGTTGAAAACCAACGAACTCCATTGATGCCACTATGTTAGGCATTGTTGATATGGAGATGAATGAGGCATAGTACTAGCTCACAGGCCAGCAGAGAAGGCAGAAAAGAAATCCATCAATTATTATATGGTGATAAAATTTCTAATAATGTTCGGCAAACTCTAAGAGATGGGTATGTCACTTTATTTAAATGTTAGGGATTTTTTTCTTTTTCTCTAACAGTTACATATCACATATGTCAGGCACTGTTCCAATTACTTTACATATATTCTCTCATATTATCATGACAACAACTGTAAGTGTAGTGCTTCTTAGTCTGGGAAGACATGGACAGAAGAGGGAAAGATGTATTTTACTCAGAAAGAACAGAAGGTGCCAAGAACAGTGCAATAGAGGTGCTGAAACAGAGAGAGTGAGCCAAACTTCTTAAGTCATATATTTTGCTTCGAAAGTAATATCAAGAAAGAAAGGACACAGGAGTGTATGGATCAGCTCGTGAGGGCATCTTGTCTAGAAGACTGTATCACAATCAGAAGAAAGACAATTAAAAACATCAAGTGTCAGATGATAGATATTGAACTAAGGTAAATTTATGAAAAATGCTTAATACCATTATTTTGGTTTATTCCAATTCTGTTTTCTGGCATCGAATGTGGTGAGATCATACTGTGAAATTTCTGAACGGCTCCATAATGGTCTGAATTACTTCCCAAAACTCCATATGATGTCTAATTCACTCAAACTGCATAGTTATCTACAAGCTGGCATTATTAAGAATAGTTTAAATAGAATAATGGTTTAGGAAACGTAGACATTGTCTATAGGTGAATAGACATAGTACATAGGACATAGTCTATAGGTACATAGACATTGTGTGGATAAACTGCCATCAATAAAATACAAAAACATCTTAAGAGCTATCTAGTGCAATATCTTAATTTACTTAGAGTGATGTTGCAAATTTTATAAAACTCACAGCTAATTCCATTGTTATGATTTCCAAAATATTAGAAGGTCTTTGTATTGCAAAGTACTAACATATTAGTTGTAGTACAGAACTATTTTTTACTGAAGTAGAGAGTATTTGTAAATTTAAAATGAGTTCTATCTTATTTAATTAACTATATCTAATTTTATAGCTGGTATTTTTAATAGCATTCAAAAGACATTTTTATACTTAAAGTCAATAAAACACTTTCAGGCCATTATAGTGCATCTGTTGAAAGTTTCACTGTTTGTTATTTGGAATAAGACATATATTCAAAAATGCCACTGAAGAAGAATCCAACTTGTTAAAAATCCTGAAAGATGGAGCTCAACAGACATGGAGATAAATGTATAATTTTAGAAGAACAACTCTAAATTGTATAAATATGAAATGAAAAATAATTGCTGCCAGTTAAAAGCTTAAGCAAACATATCTAGTTACCGTTATAAAAACAAGTTTGGCAAAAAATTTTGTTGCTAGAAAAGTAATCAAATATTGGGGTCTATAAATATTTATTTACACAGTATCTGGAAAACTGGAGGCAATCTTTCTCTTGTACTTTGGACTAAAATACCAAATTACGAAAATTTGGACTAAAGTACCAAATTCTTAAAGGACATAAAGAATTATGTCCAACTCTGAATTCCAAAATTAATTTAAGAAAATATTCATGAGATAGGATTGAATGAATACATAGTTACCCAGTAAGATATGTGGGCATACATTTGAAAGAAAACCAGTATAAATATAGCAGTATTTAATAATATTTATTTTAACGTTTATACACTATAACTCTTAAGAGTAAAATGGGAAACTTAATCTGTAGCCTGAGGAATGTATGTTCATAAAAAAGCATGCAAATAGTAAATATGGGATTACTTAGTAAGATTAGTAAGAAGAAACATGAGGATAGTAAGAAGATTCACTTCCCCAACTCCTTTGCTGAAAAACTAGGATTGGTCATATCTGTTTGAGATAACAGTCCACAGAGACTGTGATTCTGGGATGTTGAATAGTGATATAGCAAATACGGTGATAAACCAAGACATCTGTCATTAGAAAGATCATCTCACACCTAAATTTTGTCATCAATAGACTGTAATTTTCCTGAGGGAAAAAACCCAAGTATGCAATATTCATCTTCCATTGCCCAGGGGTCAAAGCAAGTATTCTAGAACCAGATTGCCTGGGTTCAAATCCCAACTCCTCATTTTATTAATTCTGTTATCTCGGGAGAGTCAATTAATCTCTCTAGCCCTCATTTTTAGCATCTTTAAAATGGGAATGATAATAATAGACCCTGTCATGATTTGTCATAACGTTAACTTTTAGATTCCATGGAAGACTGTCTGACACAGAAGATTAAGCCCTACAAGTTAAATGTCTCTATTGGCATACACATAATAGACAACTCTGTCAATGTTTATTTAATAAACTGAATTGTTAGTATAAAAGAAGCAAGGTTATTATCCTAAACTATATTCCAAAGACTTTAGTGCTGCTCATTTATTTACAAAATGTCCCTTGGTTTATTAATATTAAAACCCAGAAGATATCCTAAGTGAAAGTATAGACAGGAGTAAAATAGGCACTTGTGAAGTACGTGGTCTCTCAAGTTCTTATAGTACCATTTATTGCACTGAAATTTGGGTGGAGGGGCAAGTCGTGAATCTGAATCTTAAACTAGCCACTTACTGCCATATATATTATGGAATAAATAGGAAGAAAATGTTTCCTCTGTGGATATCTAGGTAATTTCCCCAAACTCTTATCTGCTCTCCTACAAAAAGAAACATGGTTGGAATGTGTGTAAGCTTTTGGATCTTTAACATAAAAATTAAATAAGATGAGAACCTGGTCAGATTCTTCCAGATTTCTTTTCCACATAGTACCTCAAAGAGTAAGGCCTCCAAAAGCAAAGGTACTACCTATCTCAATTTATCATGAAAAAAAAAATGAAATTGAAAAAAATAAAAGAGATCCAAAAACAGAGGAAAAAAATCACATATCTCTGCTTAATAATTTCTAAAATGTCTTTTCTTCTTTTGCAAAAAATTCAGCTGCCAAGACTGATCCCCTGTTGTATAGTCATGGGTATAAAACTGGACTTACCTGATTTTAAAAACCCAATATCTTCTCATTGATGGAAATATTACCTGCAGAAATAGAATGCAGACAGTCTGGAAACCCAAGCTTCTTACAGGAATTGTGGACCTGAAAACTTGGTAAATGATTCACTCAAATTCACAGTAATCCTTCAAGAATACTCTGAGATTATGTACAACTAGTGGACAAGCAGGCAAGTAGTCAAGTCCTCAGAAGTGTTAAGAGAAATCAAAATGGTTCAAAACACTCTGCCATAAAGTGAGAATGGCTAAGTTTACCCCTTGAAAGATATGGAATTAACATTTACAGCTTGGTGCCTTCTTGGGATTTCAATACTAGTGAAGCTTGTCCCCAGGTACTAAGACCACTCTGTCTTTCAGAAAACATTTTACCTTTACATAAACTCACAAATTATTTTGCTTTTACCTACATTAAAGGAATTCATACCCAGACCTTTTGTCTGCTGATGTCTTTCTGTCTATATGTCATCATAATTGTTTTTGCGAATCCACCATATTCTAAGATAGAGGGGAGAAAAAAAATAAAGCTGCTAAAATTGGTCATTTGGATGCTAATTCTAGTTGAGGTCCTCAAGGAATATTTGTATACTAAGACCCAAAAGCCTGGAAGTTCTTGCTGCTAAATGGCTCCCACATCCACATCTCAGCTTTGAAATTCCCTAAATCAATGGAACCAGTCCATCCAGGGGCGACTAGGAGACTTGCATTTTCTTCCTCTCCTCCTCTCATGTCCCCAGCATACTCCTTTACTTAGAACTAAGATACGTACTAACACTTTCATGCTTCTACAAGGTCAAACTTATTATTTCATTCCGAGTTTCAGCAATTATCCTGGAATACATGCTAAAAGAGTGTGGAGTTTCTTTGATTCTAATTCATCCATTGCTATTTATCAGTAAATATGTTGGAAAACTTTTAGGAAGGCTTTTTTTATGTTAACATGTCACCAAAAAAGTTAGTAAATATAGTGAATAAAAGCCAGTTAGATTGTCATATTTATTAAGCAACGAATTGACTAAGACATTTTATTTTTATTTCTTAACCAAATAAATAATCCGATGAGAAGTATCCCCCGGCCACGAGCAAACCACTTCCTAAGACTACGTCTAGTCCTCTCACTTGGCTATGAACTGGTAATTTTTCAGATATTTTTGGGCTAGGTACTTCTATAGTGTGAAAAATGTGCATTCGTTTTTATAATTTCCCTTCATTTTCCATCTATTTTACTAAGAGTGTATATTTAACTGTGTCTGAGTCCCAGTTCCTATACTGACAGCACTGTGAGAATTCTGTATTTCTCATTCATCAGTGAGTTTCTACAAAAGTCTTCAAGGAGGATCACTTTATCTAAATCACACTCATGACTCATTCAGCTCTTTCTTTGGGGATTATTCTTTCTATTGCAGAGTTTCTGACTAAAAGATAATTCAGTTTACACTGTTGATCCTGACAAGAAAACATGAATTATTTCCTGAGTTTCATAAGCACAACAGTTCTGGCGAATGGGATAAAACACGTAAATATATTACACTCAGGACGTTTTAAATCCTCGGGAATTAGAGCAGGTTTTATGACCGTGTCAGGTAAAAATGGTTTTAAAATATTTGTCAGCCCTTTATGGCATTTTTAGTTTAAAATAAAAAGTGCCTTTGAAAACAGCAATATAAAATGAAATGTTAACCATTTAGAATAGAAATTTGGCAGTAATATCAAGAGAATTAAGAAAGTATATACACGTAATTAAATAATAATCTATTTCTGGAAATGTGACCTAAGAAAACCCAACAATGAAAAAGAAGATATATACAGAGCTATCTATCACATTCTAATAGAAATAGGATGATTAGCACATACTTTAATTCTCTGGAGCTCCAAATTACATGTAGCAATGATGAGTAAACATTAAAGTATAATAAACTTCGTGATCACGCTCAAAAGATAACAAATTTCTCCATAGACCAAAAGCAGAAAACTATCCCCACAATGTGATGTGGGGGGTAATCCTGTGAGGCTCACAATTTTCAGCAAGAGCCTTGGAGAAGTTAGCACCAAATTTCCCATGATGTCTCTGAGGACTCAGTGAGGCCCGTCATTTTGTATCAGCATCTGGAGTAGTTTCCTGGACTCCCTGAGAATGTAGAGACAAACTCTGACAGCTTCCTAGAGTTGCCTTTCTTATAAAACTATGTCAATAATAAAGTAGGAAGAAGGAGGAAGAGGAGGCCACAAATTGCGCCTTGTGCCAGTGTTCAGTGAAAAGATCTATGGCATTAATCATATAATCTGAGACCAGAAAACCTCACTCTCATTAAGGAATTAACAAGACTAGGGGTGAAGTTGCAGTTGACTATAACGGAAGCATAACCAGACACAGAGAGAGAGAGAGACCTCACTTTCAAATGAATGTACAACAAAGACTCTCTTTCTTCAAAGAGTTTGAAGAAACCCACCCACTAAGATCCAATTATCATGAATTTGCCTCAAAATAAATGTAAATGATAGAACATTCTAAAAATAATTGAAAATAAATGTGTTTAATTTCCTCAAAGTGATAATGGAAAAAAACAGCATATACAAAAGTGACAAACTGTGGTATGGAAATAGCAGACATTAATCAAAAAATTTACTTACAAACAAGAAATGATTAAAAATATTAGGAGTAAAAATTATAATCACTGAATATTAAAAAATAGCATCACAATTTTGGGCATAAGTTCTAGAAATGACTCAGCCAAAGAAAGAATTAGCAATATGGAAGATAGTGTTGATTCATTTACCTAGAAATCTGTACAAAGAGCTAAAGGGATAGCAAAATAGATGACATGTTTAGAGCCTCCAAAAAAAGTTCTGGAGGTCAAGATTAGATGACATATTAGAATATTAGAATGAGAGTATTTGAGGAGATAGTAACTGAGATTTTTCCAGAACTGAAGAAACCCTGGCTGAAAATTTAATGAGGATCTAGCAAGGAAATAAAAATAAAGATAGTTATCACTTTCTCAGGAAACAGCTGAATATTAAATAAGAAAAGAAAATCTAAAAAAAAAACCCAACACTATGCAAAAGACCCCCAATTACGTATCAAGGAATCACATTCAACTGTGAACTGTCTTCACTTTGGCAAGGATAATTGTGAGATGACTGTCAAGCTAGAATTCTACATCCACCTAAAAGAATAGTCAAAATTTAGGGTAAAATTGTATTTTCAAACACAATAGTGAAGACAATTTACAGCACATTTATTCATGCTGAGTCAACTTCTGAAGAGTATTTTTCAGTAAAAATAAAATTAAACTCAAAAGGAAGCAATGAGATGCAGGATACAAGGGTCACAAAAAATCAATACGCATCAACTGGATAGGACTGGTGAGTAGGTGAAACATGCTAAGGTTATTAAGTTACAAATAACTTTGGAGTTTGTGAATAAATGTATTTCTGTATGTTAAAAAAATTCTAGGTAATTACAAAACACAGGATTCAATCTATAGCTATCAAACCAGCAAAGGACAATGGGAATGAAGGAAAATTTATCAATTCAACAGAAATGAAGGCTGGGTGGGAGGAACAGACAAGCATGCAAGCCAAAAACTGCGGAAAAGAAAAGAACACTCAAATAAACTATATCAGTAATCACAATACATCAAAAAGATTGTATTCACCTCAAACTGGTATTTTAAACTAAGCTTTTGCTGTTTACTTGATTTACGCATAAAATAAACCAACACTAATTGTTATACCTAAAACTATAAAAAGCTAAGTCAAAGAAAAGCTAATCAAAAGAAAGCACCAATATTACTAGAGGAGTGTGGATTAGTTTCCAAAAATATTGCTGCTGTAACAAATTACCACAAACTGAGTGTCTTAAAACAACACAAATATATCAGTTTACAGTTGTGGACGTCAGAAGTCTGAAATCACCCAGGAAAGATTAATTCTTTCTGCAGGCTTTGAGGGGAGAATCTGTTTCCTTGCCTTTTTCAGCCTCCAATGGCCACCTGTATTCCTTGGCTTGTGGCCCCTTCCTCCATCTTCAGAGCACGTCATTCCAATCTCTGTTTCTAACATCACATGGCCTTTTCCTCTGACTCTGATTCCTTCTGCATCCCTCTTATAAAGACCTTTATGCCTGCATAATCCAGGACAATCTCCCCATCCAGATTAGACGTAGTCACATCTGCAAAATCTCTTTTGCTATATAAGGGAACATTCAGCGGTTCCAGAAATTAGGATGTGGGCAATAGTTGGGGGCCATTATTCAGATAAACACAGTCAGAAAATGAATAAGTAGATATTATTTGGATAAATATAATTCTTCTATAAATAAACTGATAGATTGTACTTTCATCATAATTTGAATAGAATTTTTCAAGATCTTGACAATTTGGAAGAGTAAATTCTAAAAAACAATTAAGATAATGACTGTTATTACTGGTTATGAAGACATAAAATTGTAGTGATTAAGAAACAAGCAAAGAAATAAAATGCTTGCTTACTGGTAAAGGCAAAGTGCTTTATGTGGAAAAACACAAGTTAGATATTTACCTTACACCATAAAAATAAATTCTAGATAAATGAGACACCAAAATACAGAAAAGAAGACTGGAAAACACTAGAAGAAAGTATAAGGGAATGTCTTTATAAGCTCCATATTGTGAAGGTTTTTTTGAGACAGGCAAAAATAGTAGAAATCTTACAGGAAAAGAATGATACATTTACCCATGAAAAATTAAAGAACTCTGTCTGATTAAGCAATGCAAAAAAATAAACCACTGTCTGAGATAAAATATTTGTCACATAAAAGGCATAACTAATGATCAATATATTGTAAATCACATAAATTAAGCAATATGGTGTAGCTTCACAAATCAATTAAAAATGAAATTAAACATAGAAAGATATCAACTTACTTGAGGTTGTGAAGAAAATTGAACACTCACCCACAACTGGTGGTGATGGAAATTCCACCAGTTTGATATCTTATAAATATTTAAAAAGACATTTCCCTCTCTCTCTCTCGATATATATATATATATTTATTGCATTAGCAAAAACATGGAATAAACCAAAAGGTTAAACAGTAGGGGAATGATGGTATATTTATGTGATAAAATACTATATGGCACTTAAAATACATGAACCAGATTCATATGCATTAACATATATACATCATACTGATTGAAAAAATCAATAACGTTAAGCACATTATGAGAAGATTTGTATAAATTTAAAAAATAATACTATGTAACATTTACAAGTACATGTGTGTAGTGTGTATACATATATACATGTGTAAAATATACACATAAAATTCATAATGATTGCCTCTAGTGAGGAAAGCAGAGAAGAAAAAGGACAATATAAGGAACTTTGATTCTTTCTATAAAGTTTTTATTTTAACAAATGTCTAAACAATTATAAAAAATTATTAAAATTTGCTGATTTGGGATGCAGGATTCACAGAAGTTTATTATTGGTTGCACCTTTTATCACAGTTGCTTTTATTAATAAATATTAAAACAACTTAAACAAGTAAATATATTTTAATAGCTACATGAACTTCAGATAGTATCATAAAATTTTCTATAACACTTGGAAAAGTCTTATGTTCATAATATAAAGCATAAAAAGAATATTACAGTGTTAAACTCACAAATACATTATACATACACAGTTTTGGACTAACTTTAGAAGACTACCTGTATCCAAATTTTTACCATATGCTTTATCTTATTTGATTTTCACTACAGCCCTCTGAGTTAAAAACCTCCTACTTTTTTGACACCCATTTTACAGATGAAAAAACTGAGGAATAAAATAAATGAGTATTTACCTGTGTTCAAACCTACTCTGTTCAACTCTGAGCTCACACTATTGATTCCTGTGCAGTATTGTCTATAAAGCAAACAAGAATTACAAAACAACTATGCTTAGGAAAATATCTGAAAAGTAACGTATCAAAATGTTGGTAATTGTTTACCCCATTGTGGGCCCATGGATGACTTTTTTCTTGCCATATTCTCAAAATATTCTGTAATGAATAGACGTTCCATATTTTTTAATGATGAAACATTATGCAGTTATAAAAGTGATATTGTGGAACATCAGACACTTCATTTATAACACTTATGATCTGGAGTCAAATTAGATTAATTAGGAAGTATCCATTTTAAGAATGATGAAAAACTTAGAGGGAACTGCGATTTTGGAATAATTGTTATTAAGACATTAAAAAGTTAATTAAGGAGTTCCGAAGACACTTATTTGATATCAAGATGTATAATTGACCCATAGATTTATAAAATAGCTAAATTTCACTTTCCTATCTAATTTCCTAACACAGTCAAATGTCTGGCAGAGTGTAGGCAAGTATGGTCCATACATGGGGAATAAAATATGAGGTCTCCAAATTTTAATTACTTTTTTGTCACTGTCAGTGCTCTCGTTTGTTTCTTGACATTTTCTAGAAGTTTCCCATTCTCTGTTGACATAAAACATTATTTTATAAACTTAAAAAATTTTGTGACTAACTGCTACAACTGAAATATTTTCATGTTTAAATATTAATTTATATGATTGACATCAATCTGGAGAGTGAATGAGTTTGTAAACTATTACTTTAAGAAAGGAAGTACTAATATCAGAGAATTGGTTTTAATTGATTCATTGTGCTGTTTTGTCTCACTTAGAAAATAAAAACCTGTTGTATCCATAAAAATCAGTTTAATAAAGTCCATTGATGAGGTAGCTGGCTGCATAATCTTAATTATTGAAATTAATCCTAATCTCAGTCTTCTTTGATCATGGTGGATAGCTGGTTGTCACTTTCATGGTTTATTTGCATGAAAAAATGCTTTTGTTGTTTCAATAATCTTGCAATACGTTGATTTTTACAGTGACTATATAAGAGGAAAAAGCATTTCATACCATATTTTAAAATGTGTTGAAATGAAGAGTAACTCTAAAATGAACATTTATCATCTCAAGAGCCTCAACCCATTCAACTTTTTAAAAGATCAATATATTCTTCACTAATAGCAAAAATCTTATACACCTGTCACTTCACTGGCAACAAAGCTTTAGCATTTAAAAAAAAAAAAAAGACAAAGAAAAGATGGGGCCAGCCTCAGGGCACAGTGGTTCAGCTCAGTGTGCTCCACTTTGGTGGCCCAGGTTCACAGGTTTGGATCCCAGGGGTGGACCTACACCACTTGTCAGCCACGCTGTGACAGCATCCCACAAACAAAATAGAGGAAGCTTGGCACAGATGTTAGCACAGGGACAATCTTCCTCAGCAAACAAAAAAAGAAAAGAAAAGAATTTTGGAGTATTCAGAGATTAGACACTCATCCACGAGGGGTTAATTATAAGAAGCAATAAAGATGAGGAATATTTTGGTGACAACTGACCTAATTTACCTCAGAAATAGGCTTTGTGACTTCGTGGACAAAAGCTGCACTTGAAGTTGTTATAGTTCATCCAAGCATACACTTTGAAGCTCTTCCTTCTTTAAGGACAAAACTATCAGGTCAGGTGAATTTGTAAATTAACTTTTAAAAAGCACCCTATCTCTCTCTTTTTCTCTCTCCCTTGCCCTCTTTCTTTCTTTTTTTATTTTGAGTGAATACAGAAACACATTCTTAAATCAAATCATTATATCATGACCCATAGGTCCAATAATTATAGACACTGGGTAATGGTAGATGGAAAACCAGGCAATAGGTGACTTCTTCAGTATGTGATGGTTATTCTAAGCCTTGTACTTTCCCATGTCAATTTTACAATCAGTCTGTCAATATCTACAAAACAGCTTGCTGAGACCTTGCTTTGAATTGTGTTGAATCTATCGATCAAATTGGGAAGAATTAACATATTCACAATATTGAGTTCTCTAACCCATGAACATAGAGTATCTCATCTTAAATTTAGGTCTTCTTTGGCTTCTTTAATCAATGTTTTATAATTTTTCACATACAGATCCTATAAATACTGTTTCATTTATACCTAAGTACTTGCCTTTATTTGGTGTTATTGTAAATAGTCTTTGTTTTTTATTTCAAATTCCAATTGTTTATTGCCAGTATATAAGAAAGTGATTGACTTGTAAATGGATGATTTTTCTATTTTGACCTTGTATACCATGATCTTTGCATACTTGCTTATTAGCTCCAGATGACTTTAGGAGAATCCTTGGGGTTTTATATATAGACAGTCCTGTCATGTTTGAATAAAGATCTTTATTTTTTCCTTTTCCAGTCTCTATCTGTATTTTTTCATGTCTTATTTCATCTGCTAGTACATCTAGTATAATAGTGAATGTGAATGGTGAAAAAGGACATCCTGGGAGCCCTGCTCCTAATTTTAGCAGAAAATTGTTCACTTTCTCACCATTAAGTACGAGATTTGATGTAGGTTTTTTTCTATCTTTTTTTTACAGGATTAAGGTAGTTCCCCTCTGTTACTTAATTGCTGAGAGTTCTTATGATGGATGAGTGTTTATTGAATACTTGTTCTTTATCTACTGACATGATTATATGGTTTATTCTATTCTGTCTGTTAATATAATGAATTATATTGATTGCTTAATGAATGTTGAATAGCCTCACTTTTCTGGAAAGAACCTCACTTGGTCATAATATATTATCTTCTTTATACATTGCCAGATTTGAGTCGCTAAAATTTTATTAAGGATTTTACATCTATGTTCATGAGAAATATTGCTTTGATGTTCTCTTTCCCTGTAAAGTGTTTATCTGGTTTTGTTATTAGAACAACACTGGCTTGACAAGGTGAGTTGAGAAATGTTACCTTTGCTTCTAATTTCGGGAAGAAATTGTGGGGAATTGATATTATTTCTTTTTGAAATGTTTAGTAGAATTCACCAGTAAAACCATATGGGTTTGGTGCTTTTTTTTTGAAAGTTTACTAATTATTGATTCAATTTCTTTAATAGATGTGGATCTATTTATATTATCTATTTTCTTCTCATGTGAGTTTGGTAGTTTGTGTCTTTCAAGGAATTTGTCAATTTTATGTAAGTTATCAAAATTATGAGTATAGACTTGAAGATATTATTCCTTTAATATCCTTTTAATATCCATTAAATCTGTAGTGATTAATCCATTACTCATATTGGTAATTTGTATTTTTTCTATTTTTTCTTGGCTAGCTTGGCTAGTGGTTTATTCATTTTATTTATCTTTTTAGAGAACAAGCTTCTAGTTTTGTTCATTTTTTCTATTGTTTTTATAATCTCAATTTAATTCTGCTCAAGTTTTTATTGGTTCTTAAAAGGAAAAACACATTTTCTACTAGACACAGAACCCTTCTGACATCAAATATGTGGGCATTTTTCCCACATCAACCGATTCTCCAACTCTTCAGACACCAACTCTATGTCCCCAAATTCAGTTCAATTCAATTTGAACTGTCACCAGATCTCACAGGTTAAGAGCTCAGACCTACAAAATTGCTTCCAACTTCAGATGCCAATCTCAAGTCCAGGCCTCTGGTACTTCTGACTGACTGGCTAAAAATTAGAGTTCTCACTCCCTATTCAGGTTTGATAATTTGCTCAAATGGCTCACAGAACTCAGGATAACAGTTTACATACTAGATTCCCAGTTTATTATAAAAGGATACAACTCAGGAACATCCAGATGGAAGAGATGCAAAGGGAAAAATATGGGAGAAGGGGTGAAGAGCTTCCCTGCCCTCTTCAAGTGTGCCACCCTCCCAATACCTCCATTTGTTCATCAATCCAGAGATCTCTAAACTTCAGGTTTTTAATGGAGACTTCATTATGTCCCATGGCACCATTGATTAAATCATTGACTATTGGTGATTAAACTCGATCTCAACTTCTCTTTCCTCCCCAGAGGCTTGGAGTGGGGCTGAAAGTTGTAACCCTCTAATCACGTGGTTGATTCCCCTGGCAACCAGCCTCCATCCAGAGGGGCTTTCCAAAAGTTACCTTATTAACAAAAACTGTCATTGAAAGGAACATGTTACAAATAGCAAAAGATGCTCTTTCCACTTTTGCTCTTATCATTTAGGAAATTACAGTGACCAGGAATGGAGACAAAAATGAAGACATATTCATTCAACACTATAAATTTTCCTCTAATTACTATCTTCACCGTATGCCACAAATTCAGATAACCTGTGTTTTCATTTTCATTTACTTCAAAGAATTTTGAAATTTCTCTTGAGACCTCTTCTTTTACCCACTGATTATTTAGAACCATGCATTTTACTTTCCAAATATTAGGGGGAAAATTTTACCTGTCTTTTTGTTCTTCATATCTAGTTTAATTCCATGTAGTTTAAGAACATGCTTAACACGATTCATATTTTTGTAAATGTTTAAGGAGTGTTATCTGACCTAGAATGCAGCCTATCTTGGTAAGTGATCCATATGAGCTTAAAGAGAAGGTGTATTTTCCTATTGTTAAATGGAATAACCCACAAATATCTATTAGATCAAATTGATTAATAGTGAATATTATGTCATCTGTATTCCTCCTCATTTTCTACCTGCTTTATCAGTAAACTACTTATAGAGAGATGTTGATGTCTCCAACTATTTTAGTAGATTTTTCTATTTCTATTACAGTTTCATCAGTTTTCATCTCATGTATTTTGATGCTTTTTTAGGTGCATGCACATTTAAATTTTTATTTTTATTGGAAATTTGAACCATGGATTATTATGTAACAATACCCCTCTTTGCCTTTGATAGTCTTTGTTATGAAGTCTGCTGTATGTTACATGAACAGAGCTACTTCAGCTTTCTTTTTTATTAGTGTTACCATGGTATATCTTTCTGTGTTCTCATAATTTAACCCAGCTATATTTTATTTAAATTCAATTACTTATAGAAAGCATATGTTTGCTCTGTTTTTTTTTTTATCCACTATGATAATCTGTCTTATTTTGTGTATTAGGAGATTTACATTTAAAATGATTACCGATGTAGTTGGATTATAATCTACCAAGTTCTAGACTGTTTTCTATTAGTTGCATTTATTGTGTTTCTTTTTCTTTCTCTCTTTTTCTACCTTCTCTGTCCTTAATGGAACGTTTTATATAATTACATTTTCTTTCTTCTCTAAGCTCATCAATTATACTTCTTACAAAGAGTTAGTGGTTTCCCTAAAGTTACTATATACTTTTTAAAACTAATCTTAGTAATTTTAACTCCTCTGTCTGATAATTTGAAAATCTGTGTCTTATCTGTGTCTGGAAGTTATGATGACTTTGTTTTGTCAGACTGTTTTTTTCTTGCCTTGTTTCATACTTTGTAAGTTTTTGTTAAGATCCATACATATTGTGTGGGACAATAGAAAGTGTGGTGAATGGGTTTAACGTGGTGATGTCTGTTAATCTGGGTAAGGGTTTCCCTGTATAATGCTTGTTAGTTTGTTGTTGGAGTTATAGGTACCTGGCTTCTAACTCTTTTAGGGTCCTTATGTTTATCTCGTCTCTTAACTTGAGGGATTCTGTATGTACTATTTCAAAGGAGTTTGTTGCTTTCTCCTTTTTCAGGTAATCCGCTGTTATTATACTGAAACCTTGTTGGTTTGGTGATAAAATACGGGGTGGGAAGAACATTCCATAGTCTTCCGATTAAGTCCCAATCTTTCAATGACCTTGTGTTTTGGTTGTTACCTTCAGAAATATTTCTTTAGTGGTATAGCTTTTGACTCCTGTACCATAATTCCTTCCCAAGTGACAACATTCCCACTGTGGGGGATTGGAATTGGCCACTCGAAGATATGTGTCTTTGGCATGAGAATTATCTTGGGCTGATTACTTTTAAATACTACAGACATGAGAAAAACTCTGAAAAGTAGAAGCTACTTACCCTTTGTAAGAGACATTTACATCTGTAAGGGAAATCTCCATCTTTAAAGGTCTCCCTCTCTGTACTTAGAAGAAGGTGGGGATGACCTTATCTCTAGAAACTCTTATCAATGCAGAAGGCAAGGACTTAAATCTGCATACTAACCTTATTCTTGTTTACTGTGCTTTTCTGGTAATCTCCCATAACTGACTCCCCCCACCACCACCATCCCCAACATCCTCCTTTGCCTTTTGCTGAGGAGAGTATTCAAGATGAGGACCTCTGCCATTTTGGTGGGTTGCTCAGTTTCCCTGAGTCTCTCCCATGTATACATGTTATAAAGCTTTGTTTAATTTTCTCCTGTTATTCTGTCTCATGTCAATTTAATTCATAGTCCAGCCAGAAGGACCTAGAGTGGGTAGAGGAAATGTCTTCTTCCTCTGTACCACCTATTTTCTCGAAGTCCTGTCCCCTGTTAGTATTTTTCCACCTTAGATGAGATAGAATGCTAGAAGCAGCATTGTGTGGGGAGAAGTTCCCTTTTCCCGGCTAAGAGGCTAAGATAAGATATCCAAATTGCTCTCTGGCAAATCCTTTTTCCCTGGAGATTGCACCTATGCTTTAGAGAAAGCACCTGGCATGTTTCACAATCATTACTCTTCTCCCCGTTCCAGAGATAAAAGGTGATCTTTCTTGGATCCTTACTTTAGAATTTCATGGCTTCTTAGAGAAAGCCCATGAAACTGTGGAGGTTTAATTAAGAACCCAGGAATTTCTCACTCATGCTAGTCTGCACTTAGCCTCCAGCATTAATCAAAATCACCATTTGAGTGGTTCTACCAGTTTGTGGTAGAGATCCAGCAACTTCTGCTCTAGATAAGAAGATCTCAATTACAGTATCACTCTGGATTTGCCTGCCTCTCCACATTTCAGAGGGGCATTTTGTCCTGTGACCTCTCTTTTATGATGAGTAAAAAAAAACAATTGATTTTTAGTTTGTACAGATTTTCTCGTTTTAAGGACAGGAGTGATGACTTCCAAATTTCTTATATGCCATTGCTAAAAGCAAAAGTCACAATACTGTTTTAGTGCCAGTTATACCTCATGTTGGACACGCTTTCACACAAAAGTTTGTATCTTGGTTTCTCCCATTTAGTACTCAGTTTTCATTCTTTGGTTTGCTAGTTTGGTTTCCCATCATCCACATGCTTTGCATTTCTCTCCTTTATTATTATTTAGTGAGATTTCAGTAGTAGGGATTAGCCAACATGTGTCTACTCTTCCATATTTTGTGAACTTGTGTTTTTTCCATATTTCTTTATTTGTTGAAAGTATATTTACTAAGCAAATACTATATGAAGGTTTGGACACAAATGGTAACAAAATTTAGTCCCTGGCCTTATAGTGTTTGTAGTTCTGTGAGGGCAAATGGATGAGAAAAAGTATAAATCTTATATTGAATAAAACAAACAATACTTGAAACAATTTTTTTTCTTATTCTTATTTTAAATACTCTGGATGGTCTGCTTCTTTCCTTATCCCTAGACAAAGTCTTAATCAGGTTCCATAAATTTGCAATCATACAGACATTCGTTTCATAGATTCACAGATTTCATAGACTTCAATCACACAATCAATTTTGTTTCCTATGATGAGGGCAATATGTCTTTTCTAGATGCTACATTTCTGGCTTCTACCAATCAAGAGATTCTATAAACTGACAAGAAGAGTATTATATCTTTAAAAAAAAAACCTGAATTCAAGACATCTGTGACTCTTTAGGGTCTATCTCAGTTGCAGAAAGCTGCTTGCCAAACGTCATACCATTCCTGGAGCAATCTGTATCTGAGAACTGAGAAAGCCTGAAATATTAAGATCCAGCTCTCTTGGCCAGGCATAGGACATTTCTGATGTGAAATAGTCACTCCAGAACTCCCTCTGGGGTTGGTTTTACAGACTGAATGTTTGTGTCTCCCCCAAATTCTTGTGTTGAAATCCTAACCCCCAATATGATGGTATTAGGAAGTAGAGTCTTTGGTAGGTGAGAGTGGAGCCCTCGTGATTGGGGTTAGTGCCCTTATAAAAAGAGACGCCAGAGAGCTCTTTCACCCTGAATGCCATGTGAGGATACAGTGAGAAAACGGCCTTTGAAACCTGGAAGAGGAACCTCACCAGAACCTGACCATGCTGGCACCCTGATTTTGGACTTCTAGAACTCCAGAACTGTGAGAAGTAAATTTATCTTGTTTTTCAGACTTCCAGTCTATGGTATTCTGCTATAGCAGCCCAAACTGACTAAGACATTGGCCAAGGCTTTGTGGAGCCTGAATCACAGTTTGGCTTCTCTCTCTGCCCAATCTTGCTTCACCCAGCTCCTTTCAAAGGCATTGTTCCCTAATTGGCATCTTATACCTAAAACTCAGCATCTACCAAGAAGCTAACTTGTGGTAATAATAAAAATTAGTTAAAATTTGGAAAATTTCTAAATATTTGTTTCACAATGTTCTCTTCTTAGCAGATTGATTTGGAGAAGCAGTTCCTTAATTACTCATTGTTACAGCCTCACCTTTACCTTGAAGGGACAGATAAGGCTGGGGCTAATGACAATATTATTTGTGCAATAAAAAAAGGGTCAGTTTTGTCTTTTATTTCACTTGTGTTTGCATAATAAGTATTTTCATCAAACCATGGTCTATTAAATAGAATTGTTGTAAGACACTTCAATTTTGTGAGAATTGCTTTAACAGCTAAATTTTAGCTTAAATTAGAAAAAATCATCCAAAATTTGACTCAATTGGGCACTCTTACACTAAAAATATACAACTGAGTGAGAGCACCATGCTTCACTTTCCTTGTGGATTCCTACTCCCCCCAGAATTATAAAGGCAGAGTATATGGGAAGTGTAATCTGGAATAGGGCTTACCTGAGGACATTACTGTACATATGCGCCCTTGACTTCTTCCCTTTTCATTACAACATATGCACAAAATTCTAACATTTCTTCTTCCACCGTATTTAAGTATGTTGCATATCCCTTGGGATGTATTTTTCTCCAGTTGGACACCACAAACTAGATTAAAGGTCATGTATGTGTGTTTATATATACACATATGAATATATGTTTGAAAAAAAATGAAAGGGCTTGTAAAAATGTTTATAATTTCCAGGTCATAAAATAATGCATAAAACCTTTGTAAATATGTATAACTAATCCTGAGGAAAAGACCTATTTTAACTTTTTTTTCCAAGTAGGCTGAATTATTAGAGTAAGATAATGTAAGGGAGGAGGAAATATTCCTCTATCCTTGTAGGTTCTTCTGCTGGGTTTAATCATTAAATTGACACAAGAAAGAACAGGAGAAAATTAAACAAATTTAATAACATGTATACATGGGAGAAACCCAGGAAAACTGAGTTACTTGACAAGATGGCCAAAGCCACCACCTTAAATACCATCTTTAGCCAAAGACAAAGGACTTCAAAGGGGAGGAAGGCAATTCACATGGAGATGGAAAAGCAAATGTTTGCTAAACTAATGCTGACCATGCCTTGCAAAGACAATGAGACATGGAGAGGACTTTGATCATGTGGGCCTTGCCAGGTTCCTCCCTCTCTGCCATACCTAGTTTACATTATACTATAGTTATCTATGGCATTAGCTCCTTCCTAAAACAGGCCTTCTGTCTTAAATTCTTTTAGGCAGTTAGGGGGAAGATCAAAATTTCTTCCTGAGTCTTTTTTTCTCAAAAATAATAAGCCAAATAGACACATTGCGGGGTAGCAAATTCTGTTCCCTCACAATATAAAGGTGTTAAAAATTTTGCCTAAAATGAAAAGTATAAAACCAAACACATGTAATGCTTGTGAAGTAGAAGGATTTAACAGATTATTTTTGTGTCAGCAACCATCAACAAAAGCAAATTAAGAAAATTCAAAGGAACATTAGCAGGCTCTGCTGCATTTGTGCAATATTCTGTTTCTCCTATACAAATGAGTGATTTGTCACAACGAGAATCCATAGCAAGATTTTTTAAGCAGCATTACTTCTCTGAATTATCTCAAACTGTTAGCATTATGCTTCCTTTTTCTTCATTATACTTTCAAATTCAAGCTAAGATCTAGAAAAGAAACTTACATAGGTAGTAAATAAATTAAGGAAAGATGTTTTTGCAAGATTCATGGGGAAGAAAAGCACCTGGAAGCACTGACTCTTTTGTATTCAGCTTACTGTACTAGCAAACTACCTGTTAGTTTGCCTTTTCCTTATCTTGCCTCTCTTCCTTCAAGATCAGTTATTTACTTAATCATACTCTATAGCATCTGTTGTTGTTTACATATGAATACATAATTTTGTTATTTCTCTTTCTCTCTTTGTAATGGCCACTATCTATAAGTGATCTAAGTATAGATTTTTGAAAATAATACCAATTCTCTCACCAGCTAATAAGGTCCTTATGAATAATTTAGACCCTGGAACTACCTTAGATGTGGAGAGACTATAACTTACTATGGACACTCTCATATTGCCCTTGTGTAAATTGAAACACACTGAATGTGGAAGCAATCATCATCCTAATATGATTGTTATAAAAAATCATTACCTTTCATGCTGGAAATGTCATTTAAATGTCAGTTTGGAAAATATAGAAATCCAGCATGAGCTCTAACTACACGCTGCTTAATTCACCTATTTTAGATGAAGTGACATTCTACTAACCAGCCATCATCTTGTCACTAAATATTTTCTTGATTGAGTAAAATGGCTGGAATATGCACAATTTATCAAGTGAAGTATTTCAATGATTCTTTTTTCTTCTCAACTTGTAAGACCAGCTGTGCAAACTGCAGCAATCACAAGAGACATAAAATACCAGAGGAAATATGCGTTTTCATGGGTTCTCCTATCTGGTGATGCAGAGTAGTAAGGGTTAGCTATTTTAGAACTTTGTTTACATGAAACTCATCTTCATAATTTTTCTTCCCTAGGAAAGTGTAGGATGAAAAGATCTCCAAAACTGTTAAGTGAACCAAATGTCATGAAAAAATGAAGAATCCTTATTATTGAAACTCTTCTGTTAAATCTGTGGAAAGAATTTGATTTTTTTGGAAGCAAGTTGAGTCTAGTGACTCATTCACTAAGGAAGCACGCAAATCATTTCAGAGGTAGGAAAGTATTGCCCGCTTCTTAGTAAACAGTCCCCCAAATACTATATAAGGCTTCCGAAAGTTTTATCTTCATAGCCTTTCATGCAGGAAGTAAACATATCTCCCAAAGAAGTCCAGCCCCACACAGTATTTAATGAAGTAAATAAGACACTATTGCATGCAATTTAGGTGGAGACACGTTAATGGCTCTGGAGTGGAGAGATAACATGATGCCATTAACAAGTATTGCCATAAGTCCTTACAGCTACAAGCAATTTAACTAAAGGAAACCACATGCTTTACAACTAGTCTGTCTCACAAGTAGAACCTAAATCCCATGTGATCTCACTACTCATATAAATGAGTCCATATCATGAAACAGAATGTTACAAAAGGAATTGTCATATTTAAGATACTAGAATTTAGAAGTTGTGAAAAGGCAAAATCAGTGTAATATCAACGTCTGCATTTCTTCCACACATTTCCCAAAATAAGGCCTCCACTTTGCTGAAAGTCACTGAAAACTACTGTAGAAAAGTCATATAACTGTGAAGAAGGTTGCCAATTTGAAGTCACAGCTGAACACTCAGGGACTCTTAGCAATAAATCCTTTTCTATGTCCCATCAGCAGCCAGATTCATCTTTCCTGACAGGGAGGGCATACTGAAGAATTTCACCACTCCTCTCTATCTTCTCTATCCTTAGCCTCAATCTTCAAACTCACAGATTCTTTGATGCTAGTAAGCAAGATTTCTTTGAGTTTATTATACTTGCTACCCTCTATCCTTATTGTAATCTCTATAGTCTCAAAAATTTTGTCATTCCTGTATCTTTAACACAGTGGTTCTCAAACTTTATTGTGCAATAAAGTCAATTGAAAGGGGCTGGCTTGTTGGCGCGGTGGTTAAGGTTAGAAGCTCCCCTTTGGTGGCCTGGGGTTCGCTGGTTTGGATCCTGGGCATGGACCTATGCACTCCTCATTAAGCCATACTGTGTTGGAATCGCACATACAAAATAGAGGAAGATTGGCACAGATGTTAGCTCGGTGACAATCTTTCTCACAAAAAACAAACAAAAAATTTGAGTTGTTAAAGTCAATTGAAAGATTTTTTAAACAAATAATGGTGGTCTCCAAGCCCAGACTTTCTTATTCACTAGGTCTGGAAAGGGGTTTGAAAATTTTCATTTCTAAAAATTTCCAAGGAGATTTGGATGCTGCTGGTTTGGGGAACACTTGGAGAATCATATGTCTAGAAGAAGAGGTGACCTTCATCCTATCCAAGTTTAATTTCACTAACAGCTCTGCATTACAACCCATTTTATCTCATTTCAATCGTTTCCCTTTATTTTTATTCAATTTATCCCTCACAATATAGTAATAGTTAAATGCCTCCCATTTTTAAGACCCTCTGATGGGCCAGTGTTTATTTAGCTAGTAGCCACATGTTTTTAATATGACCACTTTGTTTAATGTGTCCACTTTATTATCTAATGCTCACATCTCAGTGCTGTGCATTCTTGCCTTGAATTCATGCTATTTTTCTAAATCTTCTCTTTAGAGATTCTTCTTTATAGATTCAACAATGAAGTCCTAATTATCATATTCTAAAATTCATTATCATCTTCAACATTGGCCATTCTGACAAACTCCTTGTCTTGGAACTTTACCATATCTTCTCTGCTACCTCTCGTGGCTCACCATATTTCTCTCTACTTCTCTTTTCAATCTCTTTCATGAAATGTACTTCTGTCTTAGTCTGTTCAGACTGCTATAACAGAATACAATAACTAGGTGGCTTATAAATAGCATAAATCATTTCTCACCGTTCTGGAGGTTGGGAATTCCAAGATCAAGGTGCCCTGAGATTCAGTGTCTGGTGAGAGGCCACTTCATAGTTCATAGATGGCCACTTCTCTCTCTGTCCTTACATGGTGGAAGGGGGAGCCCTTTGGGGTCTCTTTGATAAGGGCACTAATCTCATTCATGAGGGCTCCATCCTAATGACCTAATCACATGCCAAAGGCCCCACTCCTAATACCATCCCATTGGAGGTTAGGATTTCAATGTAAATTTTGGAGAGACATAAACATTCAGTCCATTGCAAATCCCTTGCCCCCTTTCTGCTCACATTCACCAAGTTTCTCTCATTATCATTTCTATCATCATCCCACACACAGTAGGTGGATTAACTCATTCACACTCACAGGCTTAGCAGACATTTATACTCTTGTGAATCTAAAATCTGCCTCCATAGCCTAGAGCCCTCTCCTGTTTTCAGATCTGTACAACCAAATTCCTACTGAACATAACCACTCAGATGTCCAACAGGAGCCTCAAACTCCATAAGAAAATAAGATGGTAATAATTTTATCTTTATATATTTATCATTTGGTGTTTTAAAATATTTCTTAAAAGCATCACCATCTAATGAGATTTGCAATAAGAGATTTAGGACCTCTGCTATCTCTGATACGGGATTGGTCAGCAAAACCTCCCAATGCTGCCTCAATTCTTGCCACAGTTTGGCCCCAACTTTCATCTTCCTCCAAATCCCACTGCTATACCAGTTTTCCAGAGAAAATTACTTTCTGAAACAAAACTCTGATATTTTTACTCCCCTGAATAAAATCTTTCCTAGGATCTCTCTCTCTAAATAACATTCAAAAAGTCTGCCTACATGTCTAAACTTAATACTTGTCTCTTCCCCACTTAGAATTTACATCATCATCTACCGATTTAATTGCAGTTCTCCAAATATAACGTGTTAATTTTTATACTTCATGGTATCAGTGCCAGTTGGAATTTTTTAGTCTTTTGTTAGCTATATTGGCATTTCCTATGTAAAAAGATTGCTCCTCTACTCAGATAATATGCTCGTAATGTTCTTTAGAAAATACCATTTGGTCATTTTTATAATTTGGATTATTTTCCTGGAGTTATTTTCTTATGTCACAAATTTTGACTTACAAGTTTTATATATCTAGAGTCTACTAGAGTGACTCATATATAATAATTGTTCAACATTTATTTATCGAAGTGAACTCAGATTAAATAAGATTGAGTATGGCACTATTTGAAAATGCAGGGGACAACAAGGCTATAGTCTGTAGGATCCAGGAAAAATACCTACAAATATTAACATAAAGACAATGCAAATGTTCATAGCAGTTCTACTCATAATAACTAAAAATTGGAAACAAATGTCAACCAACTTGTGAATCAATAAAAACGGTGGCATATCCCTGTGATGCCATTATTACTCAGCAATCAAGAGGAATGAACTACTGATAGACACAACATGAATGCATCTCAAAAAAAAAATGGTAGTCATCTAAAGAACCTGGTAATGGAATAATGTATATTCTATGATTTCATTTACATTAAATTGAAGAACAAAGGGGCATAAGGAAATTTTCAGGGTGATAGAAATGCTCTGTATCTTGCTTGTGGTGGTTAATTACATGAATATATTCATCTGACAAACTCAATGAACTGTACACATAAAATGGATGCATTTTATTGTATGTAAGTTATAACCGGATTTTGTTTATGTTTCATATATAAACCTAATTTTACATCAGATGTTTCAAGCTTGATTACCAGTAAGATAGGGCAAGAAACATGTATGCATGGAGATTTGAGTGAAAATTCAATATAAAATGTTAAGAACTGTGTTAAATTGGAGATTGCATCCTGCATCTAAAAACTTTCAAATTTAAATAGTATTAAATATTTCTCTAGCTAAAGAAAATATATATCTTCGGTAGAACCAGTCCATAGTCATTGGTTAGCAGCTCCTATGTTAAATAAAGTAATAGTTTTCCAAGATCAAGCTGAAAGAAAAATAATTAGATGGATAATTAAGTTAATTTATAACAATGAAGATAAAAGGTAAATTTTACCTTTTTGCATTTCTTCCAGTAAAACAGTTTGCTATAAATTGGCTTGGTAAGATTAATCGTGAGTCCAAAAGTATAAACTGTTCCCTGGAAAGATATTGCCAGCCCATGCGAGGTGAATTAATTATTCCGGCATATAGAGTAAAATTTAAGAGCTCTGTGTGTGTGTGAGAGAGAAACAAAGAGAGACAGGGTCGGGGGGATGGGGTATATACACACTTTCACAAGAACACATACAAAAATAAATGGCCTTTTGCAAAAATTTAATTGAACTGGTGAAATTTGGTAAATAAGCTAGAGACTTGGATCTTTTCTGAATTAACTACAGTTGAGGTCGTCTTCAGTGTCAATACTACCAAAACATTTTTTAAAAAGTTAGCATCAGGTTAGCAAACCTGAGACTCCTGATAAGAGAGGGAAGAATCTTATGGTAAACGGACATTTTTCCATGAAACTAATGTTATCAATTCAGAGGTTCAGGACTGGGTTATCAAGATGTACACAGGAGCATGAAGTTCACGCTGTCAAACTATAGCGATAATCAGGAGCAAGAGAGTAAATATGGATCAGAATCACATATAGAAACACAGCAAACCTCTGAAGACAGATCTGAAAAGCAGACTGCCATGGAGGACGGATTTGTGGGTTTACTCCTCCGGGAGACTTCCTCCTGCGCCTCTCCTCATTTGTAGATTAGCGAAGTCTTGACAGTGCATCAGCATCACATGTAGATCTTCTAAAAATGTGAATATGTCATGGAACCACTTCACCACTTCGGAATTGTTAAATCTGAATTTCTAGGGGGAGATTCAGCCATCTTCATGCTTATTTTACAAAATTCTCCATGTGATTCAAAATTGAGAAATTCTTGGTAATTCCCTTTTCACGTAGTCTGCATGCTTCTAAGACACACGTGCTCTCTCATGTTCATTTCTGCTACATCTTGACCCATGTGAGCATCTTAGCTACAACTTTAATTTGTATTCCCGTGTTAAGTTTAAATAAAGCATTCTGGTAAATATGCTATATTAAGTGGATTAATATAAATAGCAACACTCCCAGCATTCAGAGACCAGGGGCCTAACAATTGCACCTATCTATACACAGTCAAGAGACCAGATATCTGTATTAACCTTCCATTTTTCTAGTTGCAGTCTCATTCTCTCTCCCCAGGACAATTCTTTTAGTTACCTAATTGGTGCTCCTGTCTCCATTCTGTTACTTTTCTAATCCATCCTATACGTTCTTGCCAAATTAATTTCTCTAAATAATAATTCTATTCCAGGTATGATCCCTTTCAAAATCTTCACCTCCTAACTAAAGTACAAATAGTATTCAAAGCCTCTAAAACCAAGTCTACCTCTATATGTCAGTTTAATAGCTCTCTACTCCTATTTATATAATGCTCCCCAGCCAAGTTAATTGTCTCCTCCTGGTTTTCTGACTCCATGCTCTGAAAAAAATGCTATTTTTCCTTCTGGAATATCTTTTCCCCATCAAAATAACTCTCCATCCCCTCAAGGGAGCTAGTAATCCTTGTCTTACTACATTGTTCTTTTTTTATTCAAGTGGTTAGTCTTTCGTGAAGTTAATTCCTCAAAACAAGAATATTCTCTTCATGCCCTTTCTCTCATTGACACCACACCAGCAACTAGAATCAAATTCTAGCATGAGCCTGAGGTCAAACAGACTAGAGTAAAATTTAAAAAGAGAAGACATTCATACTAAAAGAGCTATATTGCATTCACAACAATGTGGGGATTTGAGTATGTGTGAGCAAAACCAACCAACCAACAATAACAAAACTCTTGAGGAATGTTTAAAAATGGTTTAAATCTGGTAATCTGATTTCGTGTACGAGAGCATCTTTATTTGGAATGCTTATTTGAAAACTGAGTATTATGCTCCCATTTTGGTTGGTTCCTTCATCAAAACCTGAACTCATCATTGACCCTATTTAAAGTAAGTTGAGGGGTCAGATAGTCTCTGATAAAATACAGAGAAAATAATCTAAATAACTAGGGAATTAAGTAATTCATTATGTGTATACTGTATTCTCATCCTTAAGGAACAGCTCTTTAAAATACCCTGAAGTGTCTTTTTTCAACATATGTTTGATTCATATGTTTGTGTGGAAGCAGCAGCATGTTGAAATGCTCTTTGCTGATTGATTGGTCTCTTGGCTGGAGAGGCTCAGAACTTCAGTTTATATGGGCCTTCTGGTCTCAGTGAGAATGGAAAAATACAGAGGTTACAGGAGGTAGCAGCAGGATTAATGCCAGCGGCAAATTCCCACCATTGGAATAAGTCAGGTCTCCATTTCTGCACTTCAGTTTAGTGATCAGGGATCTTAATCATCTAGCCATTTCACAAGATGCTACACTTTATTAAAAAGATTGCACTTTCACTTTTTGGAGAGCAAAAAATACTGAGTACGCTTAACACAGTGTTAACCCACGTGTGTTCTAGAGAATAAAAGATTGATTCCGTGAAAAAAGCAGATTCTACTCTCTCTGTGAGGTTTGGGTCATGGGATGTTGTGTTAGTGTAATGACCATGCCAGGTTCTTCTCTCTGTAGCGAAGAACAAGTTGATTGACATTGTCACTCCACTGACAAAATAGCTGAATAATATTTGATATGTTCTTTTGAGCCAACATATATGCTTTGCTGCCAGGGCAATGAAAGGAAACCAAATTACAGATTTGAGTGAAGACTAGAACACACCACTGCTACCAGTTAGTCCAGCGTGCGGTACAGTTATCTCTGTCATTCTACCATGGGAGAACCTGGAGATCCAAAACTACTTGAAGAGTTTGGTGGAATCTCAGGAGTTTTGTGGATCCCACGTCACATTCAAATAAAAGAATCACAGTAGAATCTTAAAAAATGTTTGAGTTGTTTTAAGACATAACTGTTCTCTTTTAGGAAAATAGTCACTGCTTATGCTAGGCTTTGGATACTGAAGACATCTGTACTTTCAGACCTTTTATGAAGATAAACATGCCCTGAAGCAATTTAAGCATGAAAAGCCTGGAGGACATTGCCTGAGATCTTCCACTTACATGCACACCAGGTCCTGCTACAAAGTCACTGCAAACTCACACTGTTGCTTTGACAGGGTACTCCCTATGAAGACTGAGTGAGGAGGAAGCTCTCTAAACCTGTTCATACATCCCTCTGCTCTATGCCTGTACCAGCTGAAAGTAGGCTGCTGTACCTCTTGGAGGTAGTCACGGATGTCTTAGCCAGAAAACGAAACAAGCAATAATACAACGGGATATGAGGACTTGATGAGATATGAGAAAAATAATTCATTTGGTCTCAGCGTTGACTTCTCTTTCAAGCAACAGAAATTCAATTGTATTTTCTTCCGTATGTGTCCAATTGTATCCGTTTGCTTCTACCGTGTTAAATTGCTCATTCAGGGAGACCAGGTTCTTTTGAGAGAAAAGATTGAGCTGTTGTAGAGATGAAGGTTTTTACTTTCCTTTGTAGACTTATCTGTACTGTTTGACTTTCTAGCCATGTATATTCATTTCTTTATGTCAACAGCAGTTATGTGAATGGTGATTTGTAAGCCATTTAAAATTTGTTCTTTATGATTCTCTGTACCAAAAACACTGAAATGTTGTTAAAAATAGATGCAAGAGTAATACTGTAGAAAGAATTTTGTAGGTAAAATGGAGGAGAGGTGAAAAGAATGTAGGAGTCATGGATAGTACATAAAATGAATCAAGAAAGACACATACATAAGCTTTAAAATGCGGAACTATTACTAAAAATAATAACATAATAAAATACAGGAAGGAGAATAATGAGAAGTGGGGGCTGATGTATCTGAAATAGATATAGAAGCATATGTTCTAGCTATGAAAGGAATCACTTTATGATCTTAAAAAACTGAAACACATAAATTATTATCTTCTAGAGTAATGATTCTCAACAAGAGAGCAAATTTTGTCCCCAGGGGCGTTTGGCAATGTCATATTTGGTTGTCATATCTTGAGAGAGAGGAGTGATACTACTGCCATCTATTGGGTAGGGGGTAGAAGATCCTGAAAAACATTCCATAATATGCAGGACAGTTTTGCACAGAAAGAATTGTCCAATCCAAAATGTCAGTAGAGCCAAGGCTGAGAAAGCCTACTATAGAGAGCAATGTTAAGATATTTGGGAAAGAATAGAAGGTGAGCTGTCATTTTCATCTATTTGTAATGCTAGAATTTTGCTTATTTTTTCCTTTATTACTTCCATATCCATTTTGTTGTTAAAGATTCATTATGTTCCAGAAAAAAAATTACGAAAATACACCCAGATCTAGATATGTAGATGAAATTTTTATTTGAAAAAACATCCCACAAGAGTCAAAGATTACCATTAAATAAATCTATATATAAAGACACCAAGTTGGCCTCAGAATTATCCTCTAGTGATCTTCCAATTATCCTCCACTGTACTAAATCCTAGAAGATAAGCTCTCTCGATCAATTGCATTTTAAGGAGGAAAGTCTGAATTCTAAGAATTCACTTTCGATCCTAGTAGTTGTTCATATGTGAACAGAACAGAATTAGATTCTTAGATTTCACTGTTTTGCCTTTCATAAATGTGTAAAAGGTTAAAAAATTGAGCCTGTGCTAGTCAATCCCATTATGCACTTCCAGAAGATTCCTTAGTAGACATACTATCTAGGGAAGTATAGTGGGCTCTACTTTTTAATCTCCCCTCTCTGAAGTGCTTCTTCTGCTCCATGGCCCCAGAAGCAAGTATTCAGGAAATCTTTTACACATATTGGGAAAA
Organism: Equus caballus; assembly: GCF_041296265.1. Classification (NCBI taxonomy): domain Eukaryota; kingdom Metazoa; phylum Chordata; class Mammalia; order Perissodactyla; family Equidae; genus Equus; species Equus caballus. The sequence continues at coordinate 48,699,263 of NC_091704.1, forward strand.
CTGGTCTTTCTCCCTGGCTGACACTTGCTGAGCTTGAAAATATTATAGACTTGCTAAATGTTTCCATCAGGAGTCAAAATAGTCCTTAGGAAAGCACGTCTGTGTTCCAGGAGGTTTTTTTTGGGTGGGGGGGTGACCTACAGGGGTAAACTGGGTGTTTACTTCTTGTCAAAAGAAATCAGAATATGGGTTGTCATCTGAGGCAGCCTAAAATAGTAGGGCCAGGAGAGAGAGGTGGCAGTAGGAGCAGCCTGTATTTATAGAGTTTGACATGGCTAAGATATATGAGTTTTCCCTTGGGCCAGGAAGACAATTTGAAACACACCTGGGCTGAGATATCTGCCCACTGGGATATGGAGATCTTAGGAGAGAAGTGTTGGAGTCAATGAGTGCATAGCCCTTGCCAGGAAATGATGTGCAGGGATAGTGTGGCTCACAAATTCACTAAAATAATTGGGTACCTTGCCATGACAGTGGATGGCAATAGCCAAAAGGGACCTGCAAATAGTACCAACCAAGTACAATCATGTTACTCTTGTTCTTCTCATTTCCCTTCCTTCAGATCAGACCCTGGAGAACTAGAAGTCAGAATGGCATGAGAAATAAGCAAAACAGAACCATTTCCTATTTTGTGACCAAAATCTTTAAGCTACGGAGCAGGCCTGAGTGAGGGGAAGGGGAGGCTATTTACATGAGATGTATTAGATTAAAGCTAGAGTACAAACCAGGTCAAATTTCTTCAATCCAAAAAGAAAAAAATAAAAGACATGACTCAAAACCCTAAAATGTCCAAAAAAATACTAGAACGAGAGAGAAAACTAAGCTTTAAATCAGTTTTTTGTGTGTGTTTGTAACAGGAAGTTAAGTTGGAAATCTCAACTTAACCAGATACAACAGAAGAAAACTAAGACCAGATGCAATAGAAGAAAAGAAGGTTCCAAAATGAAGCTTCAGGCAAAGATGCATCCATCAAAAACTAGTGGTGAGAAGTCATGTCATGACTCAAACCACATTCCTATACATCCTCTCCAGTTAGAAGCTGTGCGTTCACCAAGCTTGGGACAGAAGATGAAGGGGAGACAGAGCCAATTGCCTTTTATCCCCGGGAGTTGTAAGAAGGACACACATAGTGGGAGACCCTCTGAAGAACTCCAGGAAACCACTCACAGGGAAAGGGTCTGCCTTAGCCCCCATCAGGCCCAGGGAGTGCCATGCTATCTTACAAAAGGTCTAGTTAGGTAAGAAAGTTCCACTCCCCTTCTTCCTACTGCATCTTTACGCATCAGCCTCAGAGAGACAGAAAACTACAGCTGACTACAAGGGGCAGAGATTCTCAACTTAGAAAGAAGTTGCTCATCCTGCCTTCCCAGAGTCAAGTTTCTTACATGTTGAGTGAAGATTCAATTACAAAGTTGAATCTGTTTTCAACTTGAGCAAAGGAATAACGTCAACATAAAGGAAGAGTGGGATGGAAATAATCTTATATGCTGATTACATGTCATGAATTGCGCTGGTTCCCAATATTAAAGCTGTGTGTTATGGGGTGTGTGTGAGTGTGTGTGTGTGTGTAGGTGTAGAGAGAGAGAGAGAGATTAGAGTCCCTGCCTTCATACAACTTAAGAACCTATTGAAGAAGAAAAATGCGGGAAAAAATATTGACATAATCAGTGATTAGTTCTTTAAGCTACAAGACAGACATTGACAATCTATGGCCCACTGGCCAAATCTCGCCCACCACCTGTTTTCATAAATTTTGTTAGAATACAACTGTGCTCATTTATTTATATGTTGTCTATGTCTGTCTTTGTAGCCCAAAGGCAGAATTACGTAGTTGTGACAGTCTGATTGGCTGAAAAAGCCTAAATTATTTACTATCTGTTCATTTACAGGAAAATTTTCCATTTCACGTGCTATAAGAGATTAAAAGCAATGAGAGATTCTAGGTTAAAATTGTAGTTGAATATGTGCATATAATTTCACTCTCTCTGAAACTTTCTAAAGTGATTAAAGAAAACAGAATTAAAAAGAAGTGAACCATAAAGTTAGGAAGGCAAGGAGGATAGAGGAGTATATTATACATCAACAAGATATTGGAAGCTGGAAAACAGAAGGTTTGCTGGTAACAGAATTAACAGAACCCATAATGCTAAATTCTATGCAGGAAATGAGGAAAGTTGAGAAACAGAAATATTTTATAGTGCAGAATTTTTAAGAGGCTCATAAAATGGTAACCACAGAAATAGAGATGAGGGAGATGGCAATAATGATAACGTTTGGCTGAACTGAATGACAATACACTAAAGATGCGTGATCCTTTTACGTGTACGTGTATTAATATTAAAGTCTGGTGCCTCTCTGTAGTCAAGATTCTGGCAAGGCCATACTGATCTCTGTAAAAAATCAGTCCTGATAATAGGAAGCCTTGTACCTCTGGAAAGCCACGCAAAGAGTTAGTACTGGAGTCATCTTGTGAGAAAACCTAGATATTTGAGGAAAAGGGTATGAGGAAGATTTATTTTTATTGGCTTGACTTTTTGTTCCTTTTACATGTTTTTTTCCATGAGCATTTATATTTCATGAATCAAAAATCATAAAAGGCAACTTCCCAAAAGATTTGTTCTTTTAAATAATATTTTCACTACTTTTTCCAAGAGGTAAGGCAAAACTTGGTATACTTTGGTCTGGATTCCCTGTTGAAAGGAGTTATTGAATGAACAATGGGTTTGATTTTACAATGCTGAAATCAGAAGTTGTCAGAAGCCCACTAATGTGTTCCTGCTTCTCCTACCATCCCTAACACACGTAGTCCATCGCTACACTCTGTGTGTTCCAAACGGTTCAATGAGGGAGAAGGGAAGTTCTTTGTGAGCAAAGTCCCAAAAGAAACTCATCCACTCTGTCCCCAGTTGAGTATCATATCTCTCATCTCCCACAACCAGCCTCACACCTGAATATTACAAGGCAAATATGACATTAGTCAAATAAGTGTATATGTATATATATGTCTCATAAATGCTTCTTTATAAAGGAACATCGCAGTATGCTTTAAGAGCAAGCATACTGGCCCCTGATAAGTCAGTAGAGTCAGAGAGGGTTTCTCTGAACACATGACCTTAGAACTGATATTTTAAGAGTGAGTTACAATTATATAATGGAGAGTTAGAGAAGGCAGAATCATTTCTAACAGAGCAAACAACATGTGTAAACTGTTTATGGCAGACGACAACATGGAAGTTCTGGGGATGTCAAAGAAGGCCTATATGCTTGGAGTGGGCAGAACAAGGAAAGAAATGATTACATTACATTGGGCAGGAAGCCAGGAGCTATAGGCAAAACATGTAGGTAACAAGAAGAGTTTTCTCTATATCTTGAAAGCGGTAGAAGCCACTGAAGATTTTGAACAGAAGAACTACTTGCTTTGAGTAATCTTTTTAAAAGGTCACCTGCCAAAAGTGAGAATGGGTTACAAAAGGACAGGTGTGGAGAGTGGGTACCATTTAAGAGAGTGCTGTAGTAGATCAGGTAAGATATCATGATAATGTGGATTAATTGGAAAAGAGGGTAACATTGAAGACTTCTAAGATTCAAGGATTCAGGTTTGGAAACTGGAAGTATAATGGTGAAATTTCCAAGATAGGGACTATGGGAGAATATTTGTTGAGCAAATACATTACGTGTGTTGGGGAATGCTGAGTAGATAAAAAAAATCACAGGCTGTGACTTCACAGTATTAAAAACAAAAAATAACATGAGAAATGATTACGTTACGGATTTTATTACAATCCAAGGAACCAAGACACCATTTTGCAAGGAGTCAAGAAAGGCCTGTGTACAGAATGATATTTAAACCAAGCCCCGAAGGACTAGGAACAGGCAGCCCTATGAAATGTTCAGGAAAGTGTGTTCCAGGCAGAGGCATGAACAGCATATAAAAAATCTCGAATAGAAATGACGACATGAACGTGAAAGAAGTTTATAATCTTACACACCAGAGAAGGAAAAGAAAAGCCATGCGAGATGAGAACAAAAGGAGATGATATAAAATCTGGATGGAGATTTTAGGAACAAAGATACTACAAAATTGTTTAAAGTGAGATATATATTTGGAAACAAAATGAATATCCATTAATAGAAAAATGTTTAAACTATGACCTTACAGTGAGTGAATATATATTATGGATAGAGCTAGTAAACTGGGTATTGTGCAGCCATAAAACATGTAATTGTATATGCAGAATGAAAGTATCTACGCTTTCATGTAAATACAAAATATTATTATTGCAATTAGTAAATCTGCATGGTGAGTGTTACCTCTTCATTATAATTTTACGTATTTTAAAATTTTTCCACCGTATATCTATATTGTATTTACTAGTAGTTGAAGCAAATACCAGAAAGAATGCTTGAAAGTTCCTAACAGGTTTTAGGAGACTTTCCAATATGATAACAGAAATCAAAATATTTTGATTTGTCTCATAAGTAACTTAATTTACTGTTATGGGTTGAATTCTATTCCCTAAGAAGTTTTGTTGAAGTCCTAACCCCTGAAACCTCAGAATGTGGCTTTATTTGAAAATAGGGTTATTGCAGATGTAATTACTTAAGATGAGGTCATGCAGGAGTGGGATGAGCCCTTAGCCCAATACGACTGGTGTTATAAGAAGAGAAGACAGACGTGCACAGAAGGAAGGCAGTATGAACACAGACACGGGAGGGGAAAACATCATGTGATGATCGAGGTGGACATTGGAGTGATGCAGCTGTGAGATACGGAATGGCAAGGACTGACAATCACCACCAGAAGCTAAGGAAAAAGAGAAAGATTTTGACTAAAGTCTCAGAGGGAGCGTGACTCTGCTGACACATTGATTTTGTACCTTTAGCTTCAAGAACTATAAGAGAATACATTTCCGTTGTTTTAAGCCAAATCCCATTTGTGTTATGACTGCCTTAGGAAACCAATGCGTACAGTTTTCTAGAAGATTGCTTAGATTACCTAGTTCGTTAAGCAACAAAATCCCCTAAATCAGGAGTTGCTCTTTTGTTTAAGTAGTCCATTGGATTTGTGTCCAGATTTTAATTGAGCCAGAAAGCAAGGTGTTCTTTCATACATGTACGTTTGAGTCCATGTATGTTTTTGTGTGTTTGCATGTCTGCATGTGACTGTCTGTGCAGATATGGAGCAGAAGTAGGGGTCAGAAACAGAGAGACGTGTGTCTTTTTCTGTTTTTCTGTTGGCACTCCATTAAAGTTTTTACAGTTTCTATTTATGTGGAAAGGGTAGGTTAGCACATTTCAGATATTTTTAAATCAAACTGACAATGCTGGGATGAGGACCATACTCTACATATCTGATTTATAGTCACCAAAAGCCCAGCTTTATAGTTCTTTGAAACATGGACTGGTTTCAAGATTTACTGATCAAAACATAAAGAAATGCAATCATATTCAAGATGAGAACTGTCTCTGTGACAAATCAAATAGTCCCTGTTTTATAGAGATTCAAAGACTTCCCACAAACTCAGATTATTTCCCTTACAAGTTTGAAGACAACTGAGCCAAGGAAAATGAATGCTTCCAGGCTTCGGTGCTTTACTACAATTAAATTTTTGCTGACAGTAGAGTGTGATCACTTTCTTTCCTCTTTAATAAACACCAAGTGGAGCAAACAGAATTACTTCCCTAGACCACTTTGGTGAAATGATGATAATGGATCCAATTCTTTGATCAGGGTACTGTAATAAAATAGAGCTAATTTTTTATCTTTCCATATATACTTCTTACTTCTCCCTCCATCCCTCCCTCTCCTTTGTTCTAATTTCTTCTCTTCCTTTCTCTCTCTCCTTGTTCCTCTGTGTGTGTGTGTGTGTGTCTCTCTCTCTCTCTCTCACTCCCTCTCTCTCTTTGTATGCCTTCTCTTCTCTCTCTCCTACTCTACTATTGTTACTTTAACCTTTCTAATGTATCCTTGGTAACATTTTAATATGTGATATGATATTGGTCCTCAAAATATTGTGCAGTCCTCTATAACTAAATGAGAAAAGGTCACCAAGCATCTTTTCTGTTATCTTAGAAATATATTCATCAACTTAATGTCAGTTAAACTGTGGATGCACTTGGTGACAATACATTTGAAGATCTCTTACTGAAATGATTTTATTGCTTTAAAATATAAATGTTATACACCAAAAGTGCATTCAGAAAGCCTTATAAGTGGCAGAATTTGTATGTTTCTGTTGCTTCCTAAAAATGGATGTCTGATTTTTATACTGACAGTGCGCTGATACACACAATTACTGTTTTAAATAACTGGATGACAGATTTAGAGCCTAATGAAATCATTTCCAGTTTTGAAAAAATATTCCTGTACTAATGTTGTGCTGAGGAAGATATATTGAGTTTTCATATATGTAGCAGCAATAGGAAATCCTCTTACTCTCTTGGAGTTTAGTGACCCCAGCAGACAACTAAACAGAACAGTACAAAAATTCATGTGCAAGATCTCAAAGCTGCAAACAAAAATACCAGATTTCCCAAGATTCATCTGAGGCAGCCACAACCATCTTAAAAAGCAGTTCGGGAAGGGAGAAGGGCTTATTTTGTGAGGGAGTGTGTCAAGCAGCGTGATTGCTGACAAAGAGATAAAAACATGTTGTCTTTTTGGAGCTTCCTGAACCTGAGAATCCAAAGACTCATCTAGAACTGCTAGGATGTAGAAGAGAAGACACAAAAGATGGCAGAAGGGCACAGCAGGTAGATAGACGGCAAATATCAAGATGATCCGGCACCCCACTACCATCGCCACTACCAAGATTCTGAAGTTCCCACGGTGAAATGAAGGCAGGCTTTATGGGGTCCCAGGATTCCATTCGCCCAGGTCACTGAAAGAGACACAGGCAAGAATCTGCCCACCACCCCAACGAAGTTCGTAGCTTACCAAATTCCAGATTCAGGGGGCATAGAGTTTGCTTATTACTCACCTCCACCTGGATATTGAGACCAGTGTGTCTCCGTGGAACTGAGTGCCGCTGACTGGTCTCAGTGGGTACTACACCCTGAGCTGGTGGGTTTTGCCAGCAGTGGACAAGAGCACAGAAGACATTACTTCATCTTGTTACACACACTCCCCTCTCTGCAGTCAGTGACTGGTAAATACTTTGAAGATGTAGCAAAATTTACCAGATGAAAGACGGAAAAGATCTTCTAAGGAAAGAAGCCCTCGAGAATGAGACTGAATTTTTCCTCACCACTCTGAAATTAGATATGACCATGTGACTATTCTGGCTGACAAAATGGGAATATAGATGGTCTGTGACATTTTAAAACCAAATCATGACACTTCTGGTGTTTGGCTCTCAAGCTGCCTCTTGCCCTGCCATGGTGGCTGAAGAGATTTTGGTATCTAAATGATGCAGTTACATGATCATGGAGACTTAGTCATCGTGAGTCCTGAATTACTGTGGAGAGCTGATAGTCTTTGCCAACATGCAGTGAATATGTAGCACGAGTGAGGTGTATGTATGTGTGTGTGTGGCGTGTGAGTGTTTGGTCTTAGCTTAGCATTATTTTATTTATTTATTTATTTATTTTTGAGGGAGACTAGCCCTGAGCTAAGTATTGCCAGTCCTCCTCTTTTTGCTGAGGAAGCCTGGCCCTGAGCTAACATTCGTACCCATCTTCCTCTACTTTTTACGTGGGACGCCTACCACAGGATGGCGTGCCAAGCAGTGGCATGTCCGTACCCAGGATTGGAACTGGTGACCCCCGGGTCACTGAGAAGTGGAACGTGCAAACTTAACCTCTGCGCCACCAGGCCGGCCCCCTAGCTTAGCATTATTATACACTATCCAAGTTCTCAAACCAATGGGGAATATGGCAAAGAAGTGTGAGATGGAGGTCAAAAGATTAAATTGATTGCTGATAAAGGTTACACTGCAGGCCCCCCAAAAATGTATAGCAGGCCTTTTAACTCAATCCCCAAACTAGGTGGATTAACTACCAGTCACAGACACTGCTGGCCTTAAGCAGGCTGCCCCATCAGATCAGCATTGATGGGGAAAGGCAGCCACAGCATGCTGAGGCTTTCCTTCCACTACCAACCGTTGTTCCTTTCAGTTGTTTTTGGGATTCCTGGTGGGAAATAAAGATTTAGACTTCAGAAAGCTCTGAAATGGATTGCAACAGTACATTAATTGCATTAACTCCAAAGTCACTCTATAACTAAGTCTGAGAATTTACTCTTTATTAAACTTCTCTCCCCTAATTATGTCCAAAATAGCATACCAATAACTTGTAAAGAGATTAACTGACAACATTATGATACTCCAATGAATAGACACTCAAATAATAATATATCATTGCCAACATTTTAAATATTAACCACCTATCATTTTCAAATTCTCAGGATAATTAAAATTTGCAGATTAAATATCCTTGTAAATTTATGTTCAGATTCATTAAGTCCAAAGGAATTAATATATGAAATATTAGTTTTCTTCCCAGTGACTTCATGTACCCAGTGATCAAAACTTGTTACATTAAAGATCAACAGCCATGATTTTCTTTCCTCATTCACTCTATTTTCTTAATCTGGTAGTTCTCAACCTAAAGGTTTCCAAAATCTGGGAGGAGATGAAGTTATATAAGAAGATTCAGCCTAATTCTTACAGGAATGGGAGTAATTAACTTCAGGGAATGAGAAGTTCTATTTATGTACCATGTGTCTGAAATCCTCCATTTTTAGAATTCAAGAGTTAATAAAACATTTGTTTTAGTTTTTCTGCTGCATAAAATGCCACTCCCAGACTTAGAAGCTTAAAACAGCAATTATTTACTTAATTCACAATTTCATCTGTTAGCAATTTGTTCTGGAATTAGATTTATGGTTCTCCTGGGCCTGCTTGACTGACCTTGGCTAGTTTGTCTGATTGGACAAAGCAGATCACATGCTGAAGGCCAGAGTCAATGTGAGAAAGAACATAGACTCCACTGCTTGATGTGAATTGCTATGAAGTTTCATATCTGCTTTTGCAATCTACTGCAACATAGAAGATTATCAAAGCACAGTCAACAAATTTAGAAAACATGCTAATCTCTAGTCTCTCAAATGGTTTCCCAGTCAAATATTGTTCCCCAAACAGAGAATTAGATTTGCCAAAAAGCATAGCAAAGCTTGCTTAAATTAGAGTGAGGTAGAGAGAAGAAAATGTCAGTATGTTCGCCTCCCAACAATGTCAGTTAGTTGATGCCTTCAGTCCAGATCTGCACTGTGCAAAATGGTAGCCACTAGCCACACGTGGCTATTTACATTTGAATTTGAATTATATAAATTAGGTTAAATTTAATTAGATTAAAAATTCACTTCCTCAGTTACAGTAGTCACATTTCTAACGTTCACTAGCCACACAAGCTAGTGGCTACCATATTGGACAATACAGAATAGAACAATTCTATTACTGCAGAAAGTTCCATTGGACAGAACTGGTCCAGACACTGTGACTTGTGAACATATAATCAAATAATAACAATGTTTTTCAATTCAAAGGGTTTTCTTAATGCCACACTTAATTTCGTGTTTTTTTTTTTTTACTCTGAAGAAACACAATCCACTCAGAGACTATAAAAATAGATGCACTAAAAACTAAGCTCTTCCCTGTCACAAGTGACTCATTGGCCAGCATTAGCCACGTGGCCATGGCTGACTTGCGGCAGATCAGATGTGCAGCACTATTATGTGCCTGGGTAGAGGGAAGCAGAAAAACTTGTGAGCAATCTACCACATCTGATAAAGTCTTGCCCATTTCCTGTTAAGTTTATTCCCAAGTATTTTACCATTTTGTTGCTAATATATATGTGATCTTTTCTTTTATTATGTATTTAATTATTTTTATTTAGGTGGACTGTTGAGTTGTGTGTGTTAATTTCATATTGTGCTATTGTTTTTCACGCTTTTTCCATTGATATATTAGGTTCTCCAGGTATACTGCTGTCACCCGCAAATAGGGGTAACTTTACCTTCACTTCCAATTTTTATGTCCAATTGCATTCTCTTGTTAATTACTCCCTTCAGTACTATTATAGCCCCAATCAGAAGTGTGCTTGTAATACAGCGGCCATGGGAAAATTCCCAGTGGGCAAAAGATCAAGCAGTACAATTGTTTGTCTACATCGCTTAGGATAAGATATGGCCAGCAGTTTGGATGTACTCTAATTGATGGGCAGCAGCCAATGATTTTGCTGGATGGCCAAAGGCCCAAAAGGAACAAGATTGCCATATATGACAAAAACCTCTTGGGAAGAATTATCTGGATGAACTTCTCAAAATAAGCAAAGATGTTGACAGTATTTATTTCCTATGTCAATGCTCATCGAAAGACCTTTACTGTAGAAGAGCATTGGGTAGCCAGTATGACTTTCCCTGTGGATGTCTATCAATCTTCTTCCCCAGATACACTGTACTTATTTAATGGCCCATATACCAAGTAAACATGGGGTAGGGATAGATGCTATGCTTAAACTCAAGAGTATGAATTAGCCCTACAACTGGTCTGGCCTTCAACACTGTTAAGTGGCTCCCTTCCAATAGCAGAAGTGAATACTGAGTCCCTTATATTATTCTCTTGGGGGAAGCAGCCATCCATCTGGTGTCAGGTTGATTACATTGGAATCTTTCCACTATGGAGAGAAGACAATTTAACTTCACTGGAATAGACAAGTATTCAGTGATTGGATTTGATTTTCTTCCCCAAAGTGTTGCTGGCAGCATCACCATCTGTGAACTTTATGGAGTGCCTTACTCACTCTATTACTATCCGACAAAACATTGTTTTTAAAAAAGGAATGCATTTCACACTGAGAGAAAGCCAGCATTGGGCTTATACCTTATGCACTCAACTTTCCTGATGGAACAATGTAATGGCCTGGTGAAAATAAGTTGTAGTGTACAGGGACAACAAAGAAATGTTGGAGTCATATCCAACAGGAGCTGGTATATGTTTTGAACCTATAGCCATGTGTGTTGCTCTCCCTTATAGCAGAATATGCAGGTCTGGAAAGCAAGGGGTAGAAGTAAGAAATACTCCTTTTGAATTTTATTTACTTTTATCAACTTGATTGGAGTATAATTTCTGTGCAATGAACTGTGTCCTTTTCTACCACGATGAGTTTCAACCTATATGTAGACTTATATATCGACTGCTACAATCAAGACAGAAAATTTCCACAAACTTTAAAAGGTTCATTATACCCCTTTGCAGTCATGCCTCAATATGTTCTGGCCTAAGGCAAACTGATTTGTTTCTGTAACTATGGTACACTTTGAAATTTCTCGAACTTTATATTAATGGAAAAATAGTATATGCTCTTTTTTCATTCAGCATAACACTTTTTAGTTTAATAGATATTGCTGTATTTATTAATACCTTTATCCCTTTTTAATTTCTGATTAACATTCTATGCATGGCAGATAAACAGTAATTTGTTATCCATTCTCCTACTGGTGGGCATTTGATTTAGATACAATTTAGGGCTATAGTAAATAAAACTTCTATGAATATTCATGTACAATTCTTGTATGGACACATTTTCAATTACTTTGGATGAATTGACTGTACATAAGGTAAATATATGCTTATGTTTTTTAGTAACTGCCAAAAATGTTTTTCAAAATGATTGTATATGAGAGTTACAATTGCTCTCTATCCTTATTAACACTTGGTATTGTCAAGTATTGTATTTTTGGTATTTTTTACTTTTACTCATCTAATACACATGCATGGGTACCTCATTTTGATCTTAGCTTGCATTTTTTTGATAACTAGAAAATATTGAACATCTGTTCATGTGACTATTGACCTTTGAATATTTTATTTTGGGAAGTGTTCATTCGTGTATTTTTCAATTTTCCAGTAAAAGTTCTTTATCTTCTTGTCTTTGAGTTGTAAATATTCTTTATAAATTATCAATAAGTCTTTTGTCAGTCATGTGTACTCAAACATTTTCTTTCATTCTGTTACATGAATCATCTATTTACAGAGCAAGATATTTTAAATTTTATAAAGTCCAATTTATATTGCTTTCTTTTATGGTTTATGTTTTTCTGTGTTATAACTAAAAAATACCTTCCCATGTTAAGGTTGAAAATATTTTCCCCTGTTTTATTCTAAAAATTTTATGATTTTAATTCTTACATTTTGGTCTATTATCCATTTTATTTAATTTTTGTGTACCATATGAGGTAAGAAGCAGAGTTCATTTTACTTTCCATACAAATATCCAGCTATTCCAACATAATTTATTGAAACAGTTTACTCATTTATTAAAATGAGCCTTAACACTTCTGTTGAAAAGCAATTAGCCATATGTATGTGGTCTAACTTTGATATCTTTTTCAGCAGAAGGGGGTTTTGGATTTAATTGACTACTATCACTTAGTAGGACATGTAATATTTCTTTATTTTTTATTAAAATATTTTAATAAAATTTTTATTTTATTGTATTATTCTATTTGCTTATAATTTTTTGAAGATTTTAGAGGCTATTCAAAAACAGAATTGGCTTTACATTTGTTTTTCTTTTTGTGTAATATTTATTGCAATTTATATCAATGTTATTGGTATTTCATAAAAATAATTTGTAATTTTTTCTCTTTTTTTTGTACTCTGGAAAGATTAAGGAACCTTGGGTTTGGTTATCTGATCTTTGAACATTTAGTGTATTTTCCATGTGAAATGTGAAACCATCCAGGTCCATTCTTTTTATTGCAAGAAAGCACCAATGTTTTCCTATGCTTCTTCTTTGAAAATAGGTTTATTTAGAATTACACTCTGTTGTTGATTTTTTCAAAAAACTAGTTTTTATTTAGTTTGTTCTATATTTTCTGTTATAAATTACTAATTTATGTTTTTATGCACATTACTTCCTGCGTTCTTTTCTTTTTTATTTATTTTCTCGATCTTGAATTTTATTTTAATGTATAATTTTTTCCAGTAATACATGTATTTGATGTTATGGAGTTCCCTCTGAGCAGGGCTTTAATTGAATCCTATAGACACTCAAATGTAATTATTTTATTGTTATTATTTTCTAGAGATTTGATAAATTTTTGCATCTAGACAAGAAATATAATTTATATTATTGATAAGAAACTTTAGTATTTACCTATATTAGCCATTTTCGTGATGACTCTGGGTTTGGTTTTCAGATATCTTCTCTCTGTGGCCACAAGAGACAACACAGGTTCCTTTAGGGTCAAGTATAGAAGATTTCAGGTCTTTAATGCAGAGCTTGAGGTGAGAATTTAAAGCCCTAAGCTCATCCTTTTCTTTCTCCACTTTCTCCAGAGCAGTTAAGAGCAACCAGCCAATCCCTGTATGCTCTTTAGTGAGACTAAAATGTTCTAAGGTATCAAATGCATGGTCACTCAGAACTTTGCCTTCTATATGCATTCAATTTGGAATAACCAGTGGTGACGCTCTGTGTGTTTCTATTGTCACATCACACCTTGGCCCACCAGTGCTGCCTTCACCACCAAGTCATCTCACCATGACTGCCTTGCCATCAAGTCATTAGTGCCTGCAAATCTAACTAGATTGGAGAACCAATTCTAGAAAACCCAGAGCTAATTCAGAAAACTCATCCTTAATATTCTGTTGAGAACCCCTTCCAGTATTAAAATCTGAATCAGTCAGGTTTTGACCAGAGAAACACGAACAGTAGGAGAAACATGTTAAGAGATTTATGATGAGGAATAGACTTACATGGTTGTCGAGGCCAGCTAGGCAAGTCCAAAACTGTTGGATAGGCTGTCAGGAAGGGTAGGCTGGAATGTCGGGGAAGATTCAGGCTGCTATCCACTTACAGGATTTCTTCTTCAGGAAAGCCTCAATTCTGCTCTTAAGGCTCTTCAACATATTGAATTAGGCCGTGCAGGGTATATAAAATAATCTCCTTTATTCAAAATCAACTAATTTTGGACTTTAATCACTTGAACAAAATCCTTTCATAGCAATACCTATAGTAGTGTTTGAGTAACTGGGGACTGTAGCCTAGTTAAGTTGACACACTAAAAATATCCTGTCCATGGGGCCTGCCCGGTGGCGCAGCAGTTAAGTTAGCATGTTCCGCTTCTCGGTGGCCCGGGGTTCAGCGGCCAGGATCCCGGGTGAGGACCTGGCACCGCCTGGCATGCCATGCTGTGGTAGGCTTCCCACATCTAAAGTAGAGGAAGATGAGCACAATGTTAGCTCAGGGCCAGGCTTCCTCAGCAAAAAGAGGAGGACCGGCAGTAGTTAGCTCAGGGCTAATCTTCCTCAAGAAAAAAATATCCTATCCATGAAATATAGCTTTTTCATTGTGTTGTTTATATTTTCTGTATTATTGAATTTTTACCTTGATTTTTACCTATGTTTAGTTGAGAAAAGTATTTTATTAGGTAACTATTGCTATGTAGCAAATTACAACAAACTTCTGGCTTAAAATAACACAGCTTCATTATCTCACAGTTTCTGTGGGTCAGGGATACAGCTATGGCCTAGCTGGGTTCTCGGCTTCCGGGTCTATCATGAGGCTGAAATCGAGGCATCATCAGTGGTTGAAGTCACAGATGAAAGCTCAGCAGGGTAAGGATCTACTTCCAAGCTCGTTTACATAGTTTCTGGCAGGTTTCAGTTCCTTTGAGGTTCTTGGACTGAGGGCATCAGTTGTCACATGGACTTCCCACCACGGCAACTTGTTTCATGAGAGTTAGAAAGGGAAAGTGTATGTGGCAAGACAGAAGTCAGACTCTTGTAAACTAATCATAGAAGTAACATTCCTCTAAACACTGAGATATTTTATTGGTTAGAAAAGAGTTATTTAAGGAGACAGAATCATTCAAGGCTATGAATACAAGGATGTGGGCATCATTGGGAGTTATCTTAGACACTACTTACTATAGGTATATAATTGTTTCTTGTTATTCATGTATGTCTGTCTAATTCTCTCTACATTCCCTGTAGTTTCCTTTGTGAAACTCTTTTCTTACATATGTTTTTATAATTATTTTATCTCTGTGTGTGCAACATGAGCCCCTTTCCCCTTAAATCTCAGAAGAAGGTCACCTTCCCCTAAACAGAATTATATCTGTGGTAAGTGATTATTGAAACATACAGGCTAACTTTAAATATTTAAGTACTTTGGTATGAAAAAAAATTAATGTTTTCCAAACTTTGAAGGTACACTTAGCTAAAACACTGACATTCAGAACTTTATATTTGCTCCACCATGTGACATTCGATTGTCTTTTAAGAAAAAATTGACAGCCTTTTATATATTTTTCTAATGATATTTTATTTATCAATTAAATAATTTTTATTGTTTTGTTGAAGAGTTTCTTGTACATCTGGACCTTATGCTATGTACATCATTAAAAATATTAGATTTCACAAATCACAGAATGTAGAATTGATAATGCCCAAAGGAGAAGACTATTAAGGACATAAATTTTCAAACATTCGTTTTAAGCAAATTACTCCTTTACTACATTATTTTAAGGAAGAAAAATCACAAACTTTTTTTCTTAACTTTATCATGATCATTATTACTTCCTCCCACATCTAAAGTCTTCGTTATCTGTATATTCTTTAGCTTTTATGGTTCTTGTATTTCTGAACACTTCTATAGAAGGAGTTGGTGTAGTAAAATTTAATACATATTCCAGCTGTACTTCAAACCCATCTCACTTTTAAAGCCTTGACATCTCTTCTCCTGGAAAGTTGCTGACTGCCAGTCTACTGGGAACTCTAAACAGTTGTTGGACCTTCCACCATTCCCAACATTACCACTCCATGGGTGTCTTCTGCAAATAGTTTGGTCCACAGTTCTAATGTCTTTGTCTTTCATTGGTTGATGATCTAATTTGTCCCATGTGTAGGAGTATATGGTTGTCACTTCAAATTGTGCCCTCTTTTCATTACCAAACGCAAAGACTTGTGCTGTGGATGGAATTGTGTCCCGCAAAATTCAAAGACTGAAACCCTAACCCTCAATGTGACTGTATTTGGAGATAGACTTTTAGGAGGTGATTAAGGTTAAATGAAGTCTTAAGAGTGGGGTCTTAATCTGATAGAATTGATGGCCTTATAAGAAGGGAAGAAACAGAGATCGTCTGTGTGTGCACACACACTGAGGAAAGGTCCTGTGAGCACATAGCAAGAAGGTAGCCGTTTACAAGCCAGGGAGGGCAGTCTCACCAGGAACCGACAGGCTTGCACCTTGATCTGGGACTTCAGCCTCCAGAAGTGTGAGAAATTCACACTTTCTGTTGTTTAAGTCTGTGGTTCTAAGTTCTATGGTATTTTGCTGTGGCAGCCTGAGCAGACTAAGATAGTTTATATCCTGAAACAAGTGTGATAAATCTACCATCCTAGCTAACCTCTGTTCCTAACATCTAAACCCACTCTATTTTACCCCTAGGTCCTGAGAACACTCTATCAGTCCTACTTTAGCCACCAATCTGCATGGTGGACAGAGGATGATCTGATTTCCATAGAGACAAAAACACAGCAGACAAAGAATACAGCTCCAAACACAGCTAGAAATACGGGGCAAGAGATTCAGCTCAGGTCCACCCATCAGAGCGCGCCGTATCAAACACCCAGGTCTGCAGTCCACCAGCTTCCAATAATGCCATCTGACTGGAGTGATGATTTCATCAGGCACTTTGATAAGCCGATGTATCTTTTCTCACAGTTTACAGGCAATTTTTGTCCACTTCCAGCAATTCTGAAAACTGTAGATATTTGCCTATCTGCCCAGTGGGCACAAGTAACTGGTAACAGTCTCACAAAATTCCTGTGTACTTAGTAGCAGGTGGTTGATATCACAGGAAGATCTTCTCTTTATCAGGCACTTACCAGGCCTAAAGTCTGTTCTTCCAGGAAATTACACACCCTCTCATTTTACAGTGAATAACATTAACATACATACATTTAGGAGCCATCGTACATAAAATAGAAGCCAAAATACATGTGGCTTAATCTGAATCCTTTCATAGTGTTTTATGTATTTTAAATCACAGTAAATTTCTTTTTCATGCTTCACAGAGATGTAAAAATAGATTTTAGTGTTCACTTTTTTTTTTTCTATTTAAAACCGTAAAAAAACACTGTGGATGATTTGGGAACTGTTTCCATTTTCCTTTCCTTAAATCTTCTTAAAACACTAATATAAACATACAATTTATCACCAATTTCACATAAAAACATGTAAAAGTATTAATTATTTTCAAGAATCACAAACTGAGATCTATATATATATAACATAGTCAATTTCTTTTTATTGGTCCTGTGTACTCACTGAGTCATTTATACCTAATCTTGATGTTAAAATTAAAGGATGTTCGTAACGTAGATGAACTACAATTATATTATCACCCTTGGATGATGTAATTATAGTAGCTTAGTAGTTTTTAAGCTTATTTCAATATTATGAGATACTAAACGCGTCAGCTCATAAATTATTCAAAAAATTATAGAATTGCATATCTATTGAAAGTTCAACAAAATAACAAAAAAGGAAGATCTACCTACTTTATCCAATATATACTGCAATAAAGGACTCTTTTTAAATTTCTTCTGTGATTGTCTTAACATAAGTAGTAATGATTTTTTACATACAAGGGTATAATATTCAGAGTAGTAGGATTCATTTTGCTTCATTTTCAAAAGATGTATTATTATTATTATTTAAAGGACTTTATGTTTTTTAGAGTAGTTTTAGGTTCACAGCAAAATTGAAAGGAACGTACAGAGATTTCCCATATACCCCTGCCTCCACACATGCACAGCCTCGCCATTAACAACATCCCCCACCAAAGTGGTGCATTAGTCATAATTGAGGAACCTATATTGGCACATTATAATCACTCAAAGCCCATAGTTTACATTAGAGTTCACTTGGTGTTGTACCTTCAGTGGTTCAGACAAATGACATGCTTCCATCATTAAGGTATCGCACAAAGTATTTCCAATGCTCTAAAAAATCCCCTTTGCTCTGCCTATTCATCCCTCGCTGCCAACCCCTGGCAACCACTGATCTTTGTATTGTCTCCATAGTTTGACCTTTCCTAGAATGTCATATAGTTGGAATCAAACCGTCAGTAGCTTTCCAGATTGGTCTCTTTCACTTAGTAATATGCATTTAAGATTCCTCCATGTCTTCTCACAGCTTGATAGCTCATTTCTTTCTGGTGCTGAATAATATCCCATGGTCTGGATCACAGTTTATTTCTGCATTCACTTACCAAAGGGCATCTTGCTTGCTTCCAAGTTTTGACAATTATGAATAAAGCTACTGTAAATATCTATATGCAGGTTTTTGTGTGGACATAAGTTTTCAGTTCCTTTAGGTAAATACCAAGGAGCACAATTACCGGATTGTATGCTAAGAGTATGTTTAGTTTTGTAAGAAACCGCCAAACCGTCTTCCAAAGTGGCTGCACCAGTTTGCATTCCCACCAGCAATGAAGGAGAGTTTCTGTTGCTCCACATCCTAGCCAGCATTTGCTGTTGACAGCGTTCCAGATTTTGGCTATTCTAATAGGTATGTAGTGATATCTCATGATTGTTTTAATTTACATTTATCTTATGCCATATGATGTGGAGCAACTTTTCATATGCTCACTTGCTATCTGTATATTTTTTTTGGTGCTTTGTCTGTTAAAGTCTTCGGCCTATTTTTTTTTTTTTTAAGGAAGATTAGCCCTGAGCTAACATCTGCCAATCCTCCTCTTTTTGCTGAGCAAGACTGGCCCTGAGCTACCATCCATGCCCATCTTCCTCTACTTTATACATGGGACGCCTACCACAGCATGGCTTTGGCCAAGCGGTGCCATGTCTGCAACCTGGATCCGAACTGGCTAACCCCAGGCCACCGAGAAGTGGAACATGTGAACTTAACCACTGCGCCACCAGGCCGGCACCTGGCTCACTTTTTAAAACAGGTTGTTTTGTTTTCTTATTGTTGATTTTTAAGCATTCTTTGTATATTTTAGATAACAATCCTTTATCAGATGTGTCTTCTGCAAATATTTTCTCCCGGTCTGTGGCTTATCTTCTAATTCTAGACATTGTCTTTCATAGGTCAGAATTCTTTCATTTTAAAGAAATCTAGTTTATCCATTATTTCTTTCATTGATCATGCCTTTGGTGTTGTATCTAAAAAGTCATCACTACACCCAAGATCACCTGGATTTCTTCTATGTTATCTTCTAGGACTTTTATAGTTTTGTATTTTACATGTAGGTCTATGACCCTTTTTGAGTTAATTTTTGTGAAGGGTGTAAGGTCTGTGTCTAGATCCATTTTTTGCATGTGGATGTCCAGTTGTTGCAGCACCATTTGCTGAAGAGACTATGTTGCTCCGTTGTGAGTCTTATTATTTTTCAAATTAAATTTTACTTTTTTACCAGATTAAAAGAATGTAAATAGCTAAACTATCAAAGAATACTAAGAGGCCTATAAATTGAAAATTCTCTTTTATACCGCAAACTTTAATTTTTGAATTCTTCCTATTGGAAAATATTTTCATTGTTTCCAGTTATATGCTAGTGTTTGTCTCCATGTGTATAGATATTTATTTATACCCTATTGTTACTTGGTATTTTAAATTAAGCTATCATCTCTTGATATCCTACAGAGTAATTGAAAATTTTACTCTCAACCAAGCTTTCTCCCAATTTTCTCTCACCATCTCTCCAATATGCAATGCCATGATTTTTCAGAGTGAATAATTATCAATATTTGTGTTATTGTAACTACATCAATGTTTTTAACTTCTGAATCAAGTAGTGTTTCTTTTCTCATACAATTTCTTCAAATTTACAGTTAATAGGTATCTCATTTATTGTTTACTTAGTTTGCAAAAAAAGGTAGCCACTTTCTCAAATATTTCAAACACATATCAATATATTTTCCAAAATTCTAAACAAATGAAATAAATTACAAGTTTCTAGTTTTTCTGAGAAGTATTTTTCTCCCATCTCTCTAGCCTCCCTCTCCAATCTCAATGCTCTTTCATAGTCCGCCCCAAAGCTGTTGTCTGGGGATTTTCTTTTCTTCTTTCCTAGTTCCATTTTCAAATTTTATGAGTCCCATGTCTTATGATTTCTCAGATTATTCTTGCTTTCCACGTATTGTTTAAGCTAATTCTCCAACAGCATCCTAGGAATGATTCAAGAAAGGTAAAGTTCTGATTCCTTCCATATTGCGCTTTTCTGTCTTCAAGCATCTTTAGAGCTCCTACTGAGCAATTTGATGCTCTTCGGATTTCTATTTTTTGGTAAGTAATGCGTGCTTTCTTGCACTTTTAAGATTGTTTTTTGCTATCACTTATGTTCTGATATTTTATTAGGATATACTTTTTTAAAGTTATGATGAGTACTAGAATGACACTTTAGAGACGTTAAGTCTAATAACACTAGAGAATTTAGAGACTCATTTCATATTTGTGGAAAATTTTCTTCCATGGTTTATTTTTATAATTCCTCATCTTGCATTTTTTACTTGTATTAATTTCCCTTTCTCACATTCTTTCTCAGATGTTGTATCTTCTGATCATATTTACTAATTTTCTATCTTTTCTCTCATTTTCCATCTCTGTCATTCAATGAGAGTTTCCAAATCATTTAATTCTTCAAATAATTTTGCTTTAATTTGAAACAGCATGTTTGAATATCTAAGAACTTTTTGTTCTACATTTATTTTTCATTTTACATTGGATCCTATACTTGATTTTTAAATATATCTTCTCTTAATGATCTTAAAATATTAATCTTTTTCTTAAGTTTTATTCTGCTCTCTGTCCTATGTTCCTATTATTATTATTATTTTGATATGTATGTTTCCTGATGGAATCTTTTATTAAGTATCTGTATATCCTTGGTTGTTCATTTATATTTAAGAATTAGCCATTCAAAATCATGAAGAAAGTTCAATATATGTTTTTATAAATAGATTAGGCCTTGTGAGAAGTGGGACCACTCATCAGGAGGTACATATACTGAGTATTTTGGGATCTGCTTTGCCTGTCTTCTCTTTCAAATATATTACCCCTGATCCTGTTACTTCTCTCATTATTTCATTTCATTATTCTGGTTACTTTACTGATCTTTCTTTAATGCTCCTACTAAATTTCCAGCTGAACATTTCTCCTTTGAGTAGAAAAAACAATAGGAGAGGAGGTGAGAGGGTAGCAGGTTCAGATTATACAGAGATTTTAGGCCATTATTAGAAATTTGGCTTTTACTCTCAGTGAAATGGAGAGGATTACAGGATTTTTAATGGAGTAGTGACATGATCTAAATACATTTTTTAAAAGAACATGATGGCAAAATTTCTATGAATCGATTTTGGGTAGAAGAGATGGAAGAGGAAAGAAGGAGGGAGCCAAGTTAGTGGCTACCAAGATAAACCTTGTAAGAGTCCGTGTGTTCACTGAAAATGTACTAAAGGCTTGTTGGAGTCTAGATTCTGTGTTCATAGCTATATATGTAGGGGTATATTATGTTTTTTGCTTAAATTATACAAAAAGATAGATATTTTAGGTTGCCAAGAGGCATTAACATCACTCAAAAGGTTTTCCTGCTGACTATTCAAAATAATATTACATCAGTTTCAATTTCAATTATTGAGAAAATCTTTCAGGCTCACCCATAACTCCTTTAGAGAGCCTTTTGTCTGACTGAACAGTGCTTGCAGGCAACACTTTCGATATTTCTGAGGTATTAAAAGATTTTCTAGTCAAACTCTCCACTTCATCTTTAGAGCACTCACTTTTTGTGAGTGCCCTAGATATGACATTTGATTGGAAACCATTTCTTCATTTTAGCATTGTTTGTCATTTGGAGAGACTGAGAATCTTCAAAACCAGCAAGTCTTAGGTCCTTTTAGTTTAGCAGTCATTCCTTTAGCTTATCGCTGTCCTTTTATATTTTACTATATTTTATAAGCAGCAAGAAGAAAAAAAAGGCAGACTTTCAACACTCTGTTTGGATATCTTGGCTAGATTGCCTAATCTGTTAGGTACATTTTCCACCTTCCACATAACTATAGAAAACAGTTGCTGAATGTTCTGCCCCTTGCTAACATGGATCTCCTTTCTTATAGTTCCTGACCAGGATTTTTCTTACTTTCTTTTCAACCTTCACCAGTACCTCATCAAAGCCCCAATAATGAATGTAAGGCTAAAGTTTTCACTCCATCTTTCCTCAAAATCCTTACAGACTTTCAGGTTCTGCCCACTGCCATTTCCATAGTTACCCCCACATCTTATGGTTTTGCTATGGGGTCATTCCACTTTGGGTACAAACATCTGCATTAACTAAGTATTAACTATGTATCATTTATCTCTTGTTCCATAACAAATTGGGCTTTCCAATTTAGCAGGTTAAAACTATAAACATTTGTTATATCTTAATCCCTGTGGTTCATGAACTGGGGGCATCTAGCTGGCTGGCTCTGGCTTAGGGTCTCTCATGAAGCTGCATTCAGGTGGTCAACCAGGCCATAGAGAAGTTTCTTCCAAGCTCATTCATATGGTTGTTGACAGGCTTCAGTTTCCCACTGGCTGTTGGCTGGAGACTTCAGTTTCTTCCCACATAAGCCTCTCCATAGGCTCCCCAAGTGTCCTCAGGATATATCAGCTGGCTTTCCCAAGAGTGACTGATGAAAGAGAAAGACAAAGAGCCCAAGCAGAAGCTGCAGTCTTTTATGATCTAATCTTCGAAGTGACATGTGACATACCATTACTTCTGCCTTATGCTATCAGTCACCGAGACCAATCACCTTGGTAGCATGTGGGAAGGTGTAAGCATTAGGATGAAGGGATCATTGGAGGCCATCTTATAGGCTGCTTACCACACTGAGTAAAACTGAGCTCTTTTCCTATCTTGAGCAACAAACCCAGTGTTTTCTTGGTAACCAGGTGACTACTTCAAAGCAGGAAGCCTTCTGACAGTTACTCAAATTTCTTTTGCTGCAGAAATGTCTGGCTCTGAAGACATCCAATGAACCACAATGACTGATTTTATGGGTCATTGAATTTCATGGACAGATCTGTTTATTTTTTATTAGTGATAGCTCATTTTCAGAACATTGTTACTTTTTAAGAATAAAATGCATGGCAGTTATCAAAAAAGCTAAGACTTCTTAGAATTAGAATTTCTGCATCAGTTTTCACAGGAGTCAATGATAATGTGAACTGGCACCCAATATAAATATTAAATACAGGCTGATTTCCCTCCTACTCATATGCATTTAGATGGTCCCCAGGGGTTGCCTTTAGACCTCATGAAGCATAGCTTTTTCAAATTCAGCTGCCATTTTTATGAGAACTGATTTCATTTTCCAACAAAGTAAGCAGTTTAAAAGAAAACTGACATAAACCATGGCATGTGTACAGATCTGGGTATGAGTCAAATATTTTGGTTAAGAACATTGAAGATATTCAGTGTTATTCAGTGTATTTTAAATAAAAGATGTATACATCATAATTTTTTAGATAGCTAGTAAAATTTAAAAACAAAATAGCTTTCCATTCAGGAGGTACCTGGGATTGGAATTATATCTTGGTTCCAGCTTCCTTTTGGATTACCATCCTAGGTCCTCCATAGAAGGAACAAACTATTGGTATACTCAAAATTTGAACTTGGTTGGATGTGTTTCCTAGGGCATTATGCTAAATAAAAAATAAATATTTTTAAAAATTTCAAAAGTTTACATAGTACATGATTCTATTTATGTAACAATCTCAAAATGACAAAACTGTAGAGATCACAAATAGATTAATAGTTGCCAGGGACTAAGGTGGTAGGTGGAGTAGGTATTCAAAGGAGAGTGCTAGGAATTCCTCAGTAGTGAAGGAAGAGTGTTGTATCTTGATTGAGGTGCTGGTTATATTAATCTATAAATGTGGTAAAATTGTATGGAATGACACACAAACACAAACACAAATGAGTTCATGTAAAAATTGGTGAACTCCAAATAAGGCTTCTACACTGTTCCAATTGACCAATGTCAATTTCTAGGCTTTGATATTGTGCCTACAGTAATGTAATATGTTATTGTTGGGAGGAGCTGGGTGAAGAGTACACAAGACTGCTTTGGACTATGTTTCCAATTTCTATGGGTCTATAATGATTTCCAGACAGAAAGTTAAAAAATAAAATAAAAGATTTATTAAATGAATTGCCATCAGAGTAGACATTTTTAATGCCACATTTTATATTCTTTCATAGGACTATGAGGACTCATACTTACTTATCAAAATTCAAGGAAAATTAAACTAACAATAAAATAATAATTTAAGTAAATGACAAATATATAATTTAATAAATATATTTGAAATACTAGCAATTACACTTTGAAGTTGATATATAAATGAGAACTCTGCATTTAATAGCATTAACTTATTTATGACATTTTTATATTACTTTAATAAAAGGATGAAATCTGTCTTTAAATTTCAAATTACATTAACTATCAAAGTCTTATGCAAAAGAATTAAAGGTATTATTCTTCAAGGTTATACAATTTTAATGTTACTGTGTTTCTTTCTGTTATTATAGCATCAAAACCAAAAATGTCCAAACCTCATCAATATTCATGAATTTATTTAACGGTCAAACATTATGTTACAGAACAGTAAATTTAGTGTTTTAAGATATGGAAATATGGGGACGGTGACTAGAACTATATATATTGTTTTCTCCATGGATTTTGCTTGTTTTTTAAATCATTATGGCTATAGTATTCTTGGGAGTTATCCTAACATATGAAGACAGAAAAAAAAACCCTCTTGGTAATTAATTAATATTGCATTTAAAAATGGACAGTTTTTATATTGTATCATTAATTTCTCTACTGAGAGACTGTTTTGATAATTTAAATTGAAATGTATATTTAACTATAAACTATAAAATATAGAGAAAATAGAGAAAAATATTCTATTGAATTGTGGTAGACGTTTTATTTTTCCTTAGTATTTACAGAAGTAAAATGAACTATTTTAAGTGTTTTAAAACCAAATATTTGTAGTTCTAATATAAATTATGCTCCTTGAGCCCTTTTACTTTTGTATTATATTAAATTTATAGTTATTTTGTTAAATTCTGAAAAATGCAATAAGGTGTTAAACTGAAATGCGACCATTATAAAAGAAAATACACAATTTTCTATCTATATAAATTAAGAGAAATAACTGAGAAGCTATTAAAGTTAATAAATGTTTATTATAGTTAAAATGAAAGCTTAAAAAATGCGTCTCCATGAAAATTAAAACAGGAAAAATGGGGATGAAACATTTAAAGAGATTTTCCCTGGACTTTTTATGGACTATAATAATTTTAATAGTGTATTATTTGTGTAGCAATTGACAGAACACTTAATAATGGACCTGAATAAACAACTCAGAAATATATCCAAATATGCTATTTAAAAGACAACTGAATATATCAAAATGAATGCGTCATAAATATTTTGGAGGGAACTGATTATTAAATAAATGGTGTGTAGAAAATTGGCAGTTGTTTGAAAGAGGAAATGTCAAAGTAGAGCCATATAACTTAGCATTTAGCAACAAATTTACAGATGGATTAAATAGTTTTTAAAGAGAATAAAAGTATAGTTTCATACTTATCAAATACCACAGAGAGTTGCTGAGTCATATTATGCCAAAGTGGTATTTGAAAGGAGCAAGGAAAGGAATAGCTATAATGTTGCACTTTGGGCAGTGTCAGAATGCAACAGACATGAAATTTTTCCAGGACCTGTGGATGTTTTACCTAAAACTCTCCCTCAGTCTAGAGGGAGCTGTGATTATCGCTAGCAGTATCTCGGGTTTTATGCTGCTCCCTGACTCCTGGAGATCTAGCAGAGGCCCTTCCTTATCTTCGCTCCTCCAGCCCTTCCAACAGTTTCATTTGCATCTAAGTCTACGTATTAAAACTTTCTTGCTATTGGTATATCTAGATTGGTTTCTCTTTCCTGGACTGAAACTGACTAATACAACGATTGTTATTTGTGTGTAAGGTTTAAATTGAGGTAGAGGAATGAATTCAATAGTTTGAAATGAAATGTCATTTTCAAGGAAATTGTAAAAATACTTTTTTGTGCAACTTAAGGCCTAAATGATTATTTTATGAAACACGATTTATTCTCTTGATTTTCATCACTTTATGGCATGTCTGTTTGCTCAATGGTCTCTAATTTAATTTTGGATATTAGATACCTAAAAGTGTTCAGTTATACAACTGTCTGAGCAAATTATGAGCAAAAGCAATTTCAAATGTGCGTTGACTATATCTCACTCTATAAAAACTTAGATTATCCTGTCAAAATTGGCCTACCAAATTTAATGCCCTCTTCAAACCTTAATACTATGCTCTCACAAAACATAAATCTGATGACAAAATATAGGAAAGCAAAATAGCCCTAGTGCTTTCCTTCCTGAAATACATTCCCTAATGACTACAGAACTTCTATTTGTTCACAAATGAATGTTTATTTCTGGACATTCTGTGAATTTCATGGAGGAATTTGGTTTTAGCTGCTGAATCCTATATTTTTTAATCTTTAGAAATGTTTTTACCATATTTTATTATAATATAAATCTTTATTAATGATAACTTTTAATTATTACGTGTTTTAAAATGATTGCATTGTCAAACAATCAACATGGTACCATATTTTAGGAAAATATTAGGCAATGACCTTAACTGTTGTGATTTAAGGATATAGTTTAGTCAAGTGTACCAAACCCATGGAATAGTAAGGCAAGTTTTCACTGGCTTGGGCTGTGTCAGATACAACTAGTTCTGTTATTCGTGCAGAGAATCTTCTTTATAAGTATAAAATATCCAAGTAGCCAACAAGATGTTGTGAACCAAAAGCCCTGAGTCTGAAAACTTAAGATCCTCATAAAAATAAACTTAATGTGACACACAGCTCCTGCTTCTCCTATAATTTGGAACAATAAATTCATTCTGTTCACAAACTCCTCTTCCCATGGTATCCTAAGTAAGATATTCTTAGGAACTAACTAAACAGAGCTCCAATTTATATGTCTGTCCATAAAGCACAAAGTAAAAGAATTAGGAATATCTACAGAAAACAATCTGAGGATTGTGCCTAATTAGAAATGTTATTTTGCAAGTATTTCTGTCATTGTTGTTAGAAGAAATGCTTGTGGTGATTGCATACCTGGATGTTGAGTTTCTGTGATATAGAGGTGGGGAGGAAATTGGGGGCAGCCCTCAAAATACGGTGCTTCCACATTTGTATATTTGAGGACAAACCAATGGAATGATAACTACATTTTGGCAACTGTAAAGTACCAGACTCTTTGGTAGAGTAAGTGAGTTTAATGGTCACAGCATTCCATAGGGAATTAATATCTTAAATTAGCAGACGAGGAAAATGAGTCTGGGTAGTATAGCATAAACTAACAGCAGTTTACTCAATTCACACTTTGTTTATTTGTTTGCTTTGCTCTGTGTGGTTTGGTTTTCTGAATACTTTTCCTAGTTTCCTCTTAAGTTTCTTGTGCCCATATGACCAAATTAGATCAATGGAATTTGGTTATAGCTGTAGAGGTGATGGGCACCATTTCCAGTCAAGATTTACATAAGCATCCCACAAGTATCCTTTTCCGTGCATTCCTTCCTTCTTGCCGGAATAGAGAACTTCTGAGGAAATTGAGGGAGCTATATTCTGAAAAGGACAGTGCTTAGGCCAGCCTGGCTATCTGAATGACTGTGGAGGAGGCCTAATCCCCTACATGTTCACACACTCGTTACAGTTCCGCAATTCATAATTCAAATTCTATGCTTGAGTCATACATTGTTTTGTAGTTCTTGTTTTTATTTATTATGACAGTTAGCCTTCCCCAACTAATGAATTTAGTTAAATAACTTGTCTAAATTCTCAAACTTGGTAAATGGATGAAAGAATTCTTCAAATCCAAGTCACAGTATTTAAAATCTCAATTTCTCCACGCCACATAGAATGCTCTGTGCATGTCAACGTGTGTGATGATAAATAAGCAGAGATACAGCAGGATCCTCCTGACTGTGATCACTCACCACGTACATAAGTGTTTCTGAAGAAACTGATTTATGACCAATAGGCCTTGTAAAGTGCAGACATATTTTAAAAGCTTTTCTTTCATTTGCAAGATGCAACTGCTATGTGGCACTATTTATAACTGTTTTAGAACTAGTTGGCTTTGTAAAAAGAAGAAAACTCCATTACCTTGTACTTGAACATTGCTCACTAACATTTATCCTCTTTCTGGCCTTGGAAATCCTCCATGATGCCATTTTGTTTCATTAAGTCATAGGGTGTTAATCTTCTGAGGGCATGAGTTTGGGTGTACAGGTTATCGAGCAAGGGTAATTTGCCTGACTAGATAACTGCTGGTAGTGTTTCTTTGTGTTACTACTCTATATAACTTGTATCATATTTATCTTTGATTTTAACACATCTCTGTTAGATAGAAGATGATGCTGTGTATTCTTAGTGTGGAAAGGAGTAAGTAGATAAATCTCCTAAATAGAGAAAATGAGTTTTCTATCACTAATATAAAAACAAAAAGAAAACCATTGTCCTTAGGCTCCTAGTCCTCAAAGATTCCACCCAGCCAGGTGATTTTCTCCCCACCCAGAGATCAGCAATCCATTCAGCCTTTCCTAGAGCTGTCTTTTTTCCCTAGCACAGCTTTTTCCCGTCCACCTTCCACACTTCAGGAAGAGTGATTGCACTTAAATAGAGGTCTGATCAAGCGTTCAAGTAATTTCTTCTCTTAAAAAGCCTTTAATTGCTACCAATTACCCTTAGGATAAAGTCTAACCTTCTATCTTCATAACTGCTATATTCCAAACTTCTAGAAGAACAATTCCTGACCTATTTTAGGTTCTCTATAATTAATTTTTGAATAAATTTTGAATTTATTCAATATTTAAATAATTAAATATTGAATAAAAGATGAAATCAGTTAGGGTGGTGGAGGCTTGGGAAGGTTGGGTAGTGAGGAAGACATGAGCCATGTATTAAAGTCTTCTATGAATGAAGGGTGGTGGGACAACAGGACTCCATACCTCCCAAGAGAATAGCAGGAAAATGTTACTAATGTGACACTGAGGGGTACAGATAATAACATCACTTCCAGACTCCCAGAGCCAGATTTCAGTCATGGTTAGGCAGTTCAGGGAATGTTCAATTACAAGATAAAGATACACTGAAAGGTTTCTGTTATTTTTTATTTTTATTTTTTTTCAGAGGAAGATTGGCTTTGAGCTAAGATCTGTTTCAATCTTCCTCTATTTCGTGTGGGATGCTGCCACAGCATGGCCTGACGAATGGTGCTAGGTCCATGCCCGGGATCTGAACCTGCAAACCCTGGGCCACCAAAGCAGAATGTGCAAACCCAACCACTACGCCACCAGGCTGGCCTCATTTTTCTTTTTAATGGAGTATGCCTATCATGTCCTACAGCTTACTATATACATCTCCTTGGATATATGATAGGCTTTGAAATGACTAAAGCATAACTCAGCCCTTTTGCCCCAAACTCTTCCTCTCCTGGTATACTTCATTTCCACTAATGTTATTACTTAGCATCTCCCAGTTATTGAGGCCAGTAACCCAAATCATCCCAGAATTTTCCCTTTCCTCTTAGGATTTTAACTCCTCAATATTTCCCAGTTTTGTCCCTTTGTTTCCAAACATAGGGTCTATGCCCATATTCAGGTTGCTATCCTTTTTCTTGGACATTACAATAATTTCCCACATATTTCCTGACCTCGTGGGAGAGTCTAGCAGAGGGTTTAGAGCAAAGGCTTTGTGTGAAAGCAGAATAAACCTGGATATGAACACTGCCTGTGCTAATGACCTGGGACACACTGATTGCCTCCATTCTCTTATTTGTAAAACAAAATTAGTAACAGAAAAAGGAGAGATTTATATGTAAATTAAGTAAAATAATGTGCAGGCATACCTTATATTATTGCACTTTGCATTATTGTGTTTCACAGATATAGAGTTTCTTACAAATTGGAGGTTGGTGGCAACCCCGCTTGGAGCAAATCTGTTGCTGCCGTTTTTCCAACAGCATTTGCTCACTTTGTGTCTTTGTGTCACATTTGGTAATTCTCACAATATCTCAAACTTTTCATTATTATTATTATACATTATGTTATATTTTAATAATATATTATTAATTAATTATATATTATATTGATTATATATTATTAATTAATAATATATTTTATTATATTATATATATTATTATACTTTTATATATTATATTATATTATATTTTTTATGGTGATCTATGATCAATCATCTTTGATGTTACTATTGTAATTGTTTTAGGCACCAAACCTGCACCTGTGTAAGGTGGCTAACTGAATCAATAAATGAAGTGTGTGTTCTGAGTGCTCTGCTGACCAGCCCCTCCTCCATCTCTCTCCCTCTCCTTATTTCCTGAGACACGATATTGAAATTAGGCCAATTAACTTTCAAGTGAAAGGAAGAGTTGCACATCTCCTTTCTCAGTCTGTCACTTTAAATCAAAAGCTAGAAATGATGAAACTAAATGAGGAAGGCATGTTGAAAGCTGAGGTAGGCCAAAAGCTAGGCTTTTTGCACCAAACAATTAGCCAAGTTGTGAACACAAAGGAAAAGTTCCTGAAGGAAATTAAAAGTGCTACTCCAGTGAACACACAAACAGGAAAGCAAAACAGCCTTATCGCTGGTGTAGAGAAAGTTCTAGTGGTCTGGATAGAGGATCAAACCAGCCAGAACATCCCCTTAAGCCAAAGCCTAGTCCAGAGAAAGCCCCTAATTTTCTTCAACTCTATGAAGGCTGAGAGAGGTGAGGAAGCTGCAGAAGACAAGTTTGAAGTTAGCAGAGGGTGGCTCATGAGGTTTAAGGAAAGACGCCATCTCCGTAGCATGAAAGTGCAAAGCAAAACAGCAAGTGCTGACGCAGAAGCTGCAGCAAGTTCTCCAGAAGATCTAGCTAAGATCATTAATGAAAGTGGCTGCACCAAAAAACAGATTTTCAGTGTAGATGAAACAGCCTTCTATTGGAAGAAGATGCCATCTAGGACTTTCATAGCTAGAGAGAAGTCAATGCCTGGTTTCAAAGCTTCAGAGGATAGGCTGACTCTTTTAGGGCTAACGTGGCTGGTGACTTTTAGTTGAAGCCAGTGCTCTTTTAACATTCTGAAAATCCTAGGGCTCTTAAGAATTATGCTAAATCTACTCTGCTTTTGCTCTATAAATGGAACAACAAAGCCTGCATGACAGCACATCTGTTTACAGCATGGTTTCCTGAATATTTTAAGCCCACTGTTTAGACCTACTGCTCAGGAAAACAGATTTCTTTCAAAATATTACTGCTCATTGACAATGTTCCTGGTCACCCAAGAGCTCTGATGGAGATGTACAATAAGATGAATGTTGTTTCCATGTCTGCTAACAACATCCATTCTACAGTCCATAGATCAAGCCGTAATTTTGACTTTCAAGTCTTATTTAAGAAATGCAATTTGTAAGGCTAGAGCTGCCATAGATAGTGATTCTTCTGATATATCTGGGCAAAGTAAACTAAAAACCTGCTTGAAAGGATTCACCATTCTAGATGCTATTAAGAACACTTGTGGTTCATAGGAAGAGGTAAAAATATCAACATTAACATGAGTTTGGAAGAAGTTGCTTCCAACCATCATAGATGACTTTGAGAGGTTCAAAATTTCAGTGGAGGAAGTAATCATAGATTTGGTGGAAATAGCAAGAGAACTTGAGTTAGAAGTGGATCTTGAAAATGTGGCAGGATTGCTGCAATCTCATGATGAAATTTTAAAGGATGAGTTGTTGCTTCCTATGGATGAGCAAAGAAAGTGGTTTCTTGAGATGGAATCTAGTGCTGGTGAAGATGCTGTGAAAACTGTTGAATGACAGCAAGGAATTTAGAATATTGCATCAACTTTGATAAAGTAGCAGCAGAGTTTGAGAGGACTGATTCCAATTTGAAAGAAGTTCTACTGTGGGTAAAATGCTTTCAAATGCATCACACGCTACAGAGAAATTGTTTGTGAAAGAAAGAGTTAAGAGCAAGCTTCACTGTTGTCTTATTTTATGGAATTGCCACAAATCCACTTCAGCGGCCTAGGGTTTACAGGTTCAGATCTTAGGT
The DNA here is from genome assembly GCF_041296265.1 of Equus caballus. NCBI lineage: Eukaryota > Metazoa > Chordata > Mammalia > Perissodactyla > Equidae > Equus > Equus caballus. The sequence continues at coordinate 48,731,495 of NC_091704.1, forward strand.
GCAGACCTACGCACAGCTCATCAAGCCATGTTGTGGTGGCACCCCATATATAAAATAGAGAAAGACCGGCACAGATATTAGCTCAGGGACCATCTTCCCCAAGCAAAAAGAGGAAGATTGGCAACAGATGTTAGCTCAGGGCCAAGCGTCCTCTCCAAAGACAACAAAATTGCCACAGCTACCTCAAGCTTCAGCACCCACCACCCTGATGAGTCAGCAGCCGTCAACATGGAGACAAGACCCTCAAAAGTATTACAACTCACTGAAACCACAAATGATGCTTAGCATTTTTTAGCAGTAAAGCATTTTTTAATTAAGGTATGTACATTTTTTTTAGACGTAATGCTATTGTGTACTTAATAGACTACAGTACAGTGTGCAGTAGTAATAGACTACAGTATAGACATAATGCTGTTGCACACTTAATAGACTACAGTAGAATGTATGGTTTTTATACAATATAAAAACACAACTTTTATATCCACTGGGAAACCAAAAACTTTGTGTGCCCACTTTATTGCTATATTGGCTTTATTGCTCTGGTCTGGAATTGAACCCAAAATATCTCCAAAGCATGCCTGTGTGTACATAGTAGCTGATATTCTTATTATCTAGTTTTGCATGTGTTTAAAATGTCTTCTATTCAACAATTGGAATGAGACCCATGAAAGACAAATTTGACCAAGTCAATCATTTATTTAAATATTGTCAATGATTCTATATTTTTTTATGGGATTAAACCAAGCAAATATATGCTTTCCATGATGAAGCCCTGTGTTCCTTCAATATCATCTCCTTTTTCTTCCCTCTGGAAATGTATGCCCTGACAACATGGAACTCCTCGGAAGTCCCATCTACAGCACATGCTTTCCCTTTTCTGTGCCTCTTATTGACACTCTATCAGACATTTGCTTCCCGTCTTTTTTGCCTAAATAAATCTTTTGTATCTTTAAAACCTGAGTTCTCAAGTACTTCATAAAGCCTTTTCCAGATGTCCAGAATGACTACTTAGCCTTTTCTATAATATCACATATTATCTTATCTAACCAATAATATAATTATATTTAAATTATGTATATTTGTGACTTTCCTCCTGTCTGTGTTGTCAATGACAGAACGTCAGAGGTCCTGACAACTCACTTTTATTCTTATCAACACAGGGTGTGGAGTTGGCACATGGTAGACACTTTGTACATTTTTTAACTCAACTTAATTTTGCTTTTTCTAGCCCTCAAATAACTCCTCATTTCTCTTTCTTTCCTCTGGATTCCTGATTGCAAATCAAGCTACTAACCTTAATTATTCATTGTGGAATTCTGTCCTTCCTTATTCATACTCCCATAATCCACATGTATTCATATCAAAGTAAATTAATTAAATTTAATTTGTTTGTGAGTACATGTTTATTTTTAAAATGAAGTTTCACCATTCTAGCTTGATCTTCTTTACAAGATGTTCTAGAATGATATTTTAAAGTTTTATTCCAGGGGCTGGCTCCGTGGCCGAGTGGTTAAGTTCGCATGCTCCGCTGCGGTGGCTCAGGGTTCGGATCCTGGGCGTGGACATGGCACCGCTCCTCAGGCCACGTTGAGGTGGCGTCCCACATCCCACAACTAGAGGGACCTGCAACTAAGATATAAAGCTATGTACAGGGGAGGTTTGGGGAGATAAAGCAGAAAAAAAAAAAAAAAAGATTGGCAACAGTTGTTAGCCCAGGTACCAATCCTTAAAAAAAAAAAGTTTTATTCCATAGCCATAGTACTGTCCAAAATTGTTCAGAAGGAGGGAACACATTTCATATAGTATGAAAGAAACCTCTTGTACAATGGCATGGCAAAAGGCTACACATGTAAGTCTAGACTTGGAGAAAAGCTAAAGGCTCACTAATTTATTTGGATGTATCCTCTGTCTCTCCAGATTAATCATATATTTCTAGAAGAACCTGAGCATGCCTCATGGTTTTCTACTTTTTCAACATTCCAGAGTACATATAATAGATAATTTATACATTTCAGCTAATTACAATATTGACAGATTATATGGATCAATAAATCATAGAGGGGTAAATAGCATTAAGCAGGATGGACAGTTAGAATTGTGCAAGAAAAGAATGGGTAAAACACAGATTTGAGACCCATAGAATTAATCAAACATTCGTTATTCACGTTGATTAGCTGATAGCTGGAAAACTGCCTCTACTTTTCTGTTTATTCTGGGTGTATTTTGTACAGCACTATACCAAACCTCCAATAGAAGCTTACTATAATATTTTCCTTACCTCCTCCTACTCCATCTGGGTCTGGGTCCCCACATAGTAGAAGTGAAGATTTTGAGAAACATATTTATCTCACAGAGGCCTCAGGTGCAGAATTTCGGTGACTTACAAGTATTTTATGAAATCTAAACTGTTATAGAAACGTGACTTACTAATATATATTTGTATGATCAGTTATGTAATCATCAAATAATTTTTACTGGTTTATTGGAAATTGGTTGATAAATTCAGAAATTTGGCTGTGTATGTCAGATTAATACTAGTAGGCATTCATAAAATATTGCTAAATTGAAGACCGTAGTAATGCAAATAGCAAAGCATTAGATTCTTAAAATATTTTGGCTTTAAAATTAGATGATAATCAGATATGAAGCATTATTAAATAAAGATAAGACATTTATTATAATTTAGGAATTCAGATTTCTTATGTTGGAAATTACTGAAGTGAGAAGATGGCAAAAAGTGCTAGAACATACATAATGTAAATTAAACGGTTACATACATTTAAATTCAGATATACTCAAGGGTACCACTTCTGAGAAATCTTACTAAATGTCAAACTTAATTACAAACCTGAAGAAAATTTTCATTATTAATCAATATAATTTTAGAGGCTTTTGAGAATTAGAGAATCTCTCAAATCTTACTTAAATCAACTTCATTCCAATTGTCAATGCAGCCAGCTGTCTTCGATTTCAAGAAAATATATTTACTACTAACATTTTCGATAGTCTTTTAAAGTCAACAAATGGCTCTAAAAATGTATCTGATGGAATACTAACTAGCATATCCTGTAAAGGAGACATTGTTCTACCCTCAAAATTTTATGGAAAATATTTTACGAAGACATTGTTTGAATTAGTATCTGTTAAAAATCTAAGAAATTACATGCATTAGTTATCTCTTGCCATGTGACAAATTATCTCAAACTTGGTGGCTTGCAACGTATAATTATCTCAGTCTCTTAGTCCAAGAGTCTCGGCATGGCTTTGCTGGGACTTCTGCAAGGCTGTGCTCAGAGTTTTGCCAGAACAGGTCTCTCGTCTGGAGACTTGTATGGTGACGAATCTGCTTGCTTCTCACTCAGGTTGTTGGCGGCACTGGTTTCCTTTCTGCTATATGACTGAGGCCGCGGCTTTCTGTTTCTGTGGCCTTATAGGTCACGCTCAGCTCCTAATCACTGCCTTTGATTCCCAGAGGCTGCTCGAATTTCTTCTGGATTGCAGTTTTTTGCCATTTGAACTTCCCCATGATAGCCATTAACGTCATCAAGCCAGCAAGGAGGAGAGTCTCCAGGGCAAGTCTGCTGGCAAGACGCTGTTTTGCATAATCTAACAGAATCACTGGACTGACATCTCATCACTTTACCTTCTTCTGTTAGTAAGAAGCAAGTCATAGGCCCTGCTCACACTCAAGGGGAGAAGATTTCATGAAGAAGTGAATACTTGGAGGGGAGGTTATGGAGGCCAACCTAGAATCTTTCCACCGACCTATAGAAATAAATAATAATATATAAATTTTTAAATCAAATTTCAGGCAAGTAGCAATGAGTTATAAACTACTCTAGACATGTAATTCTCTGAGAAACTTATGCTTCCTAACACTGTCCTAGCGAAGGTTTGGAATGTCATAGTTTATCCATAAATAGTTACTGAAAGAATGAATAAATGAAGGAGTACATGTTTAGTTTATTTGTACACATCCACTGAAATAAATTCTTTCTCCATAAACAAATGAAAAGTTAGTAGGTAAAAGAGAATATCAGCCAAATGGATTTCTTTTTTCTTTATTTTTTGGTGACACAGCTGGTCCTTTTTCTTTTTTAAAAAGTAAGGTATCACAAAATTCACTTTGTGAAAATGTGCATCTAACGCACTTTTTTCCCCATACAGTCACCAATGCTATGTATAATTAAGATTTTTTCAATTTTCCCAATGTAATAGATTTAAACGGATTATTTATGAAAGGCAGAGATATTTGCAAACTTAGGAACCCAGTTTCCATTAAACCATTGTAAATAAAGGGCTAATAAATAATTACGAGTTACAAATAATACAAATGGTATCAGTAGCATATATGTTGGTGGTCAGAACAATATATTTTAAAATACAAAATGTAATTACTTACCAGCCAAAGGATAAAATGTGATAGTGAGATGTAATTGATAGCGCATTTTTATCTTCCCACTGTGCCAAATTTTTATCTTCAAATGTGTTAGACTTTGCACGACAATTGCATAGCCCCCAGTGCCGGGCCAATAACTCTTTTACCACATGTTGCCGTGAAAATTCACTGCAAGGAACCAAAAATAGAAGAAGATTTTTTATTGCTATTTGTGGTCTTTGGTCAAGACAAAGCTGCATTTAGTAGCTCTAAGGTACAAGAAGCAATACTGGGAAGAACATGTTAGAAAAAAATCAGAAGAGCTCCTTTCATGTCCTAATCTCTGCGGATGGAGAGCTTTGACTTGTTCATGTAAAACGGGAAGCTCTGAGAATATATTGATTTCAAGTCTGTGGCGTTCTTGTAAATAGATGATTCTTGCTTAATTTAGTGAGTTATTATGTTTAAATAAAGGACAACATTTGCAGCAACATTTTTATAAAAGCATAAATTTAAATATAATTTATTTTCAATGTTTAGAAATAAATATCAACATGATGCTGTTCGTTTGAAAAATGCTACAAAAATATGCACTATTGGAATTATTGGGTTGTTAAGAGTTTTTTCTACAGCCTCTTCTTGGCCCCCGTTTTTCTCCCATTTACAAAAGATTTTTCAACTTTCAAATATTTGCAATTATTCTGGAATGTAACAAAATAGTTTATTATTTTTTGTTTTATGTTTTAATTAAGATCTTAAAAGCCTCTGAATATGAATAAAATAATTCAATTCATTTTACGTATACTTGATGCAAGTCAAATTGTTCAAAACAGCACTTTAAATTCAAAATAGATATCACCTAACCACTGACGTGTTTATAAACTTTTTCAGTCGAACTTTAAATGTTTCACTTCTTTCCAGAAGTTCTTCTCTTCTAGCTAATAATGTTCAATGTGTCTTGACAGACTACATAAATTCCTGCTTGGTAAACATTTTTTTCTGCTGAGAACTTTTGAAAGTTTGTCAATCTGTTATTGTTGCCTATGCATGAATATCGTCATACAAATAATTGGCAGAATCCAGTATCTGGAAATCATTTAATTTTTTTCACATTTCATCTCCTCTAACCTCAAAGATATTCTTTTAAGTATGTGTGTAAAATTCTTGTCACATCCTCATTAAATCTTTCTGCGATTTCATTAAAGCTTTCACACATGACAGCAAAACTATCACAGCTCTGACAATCCGTTTCCTTCAAATAATGACAACCATACTGATTTGTTTGTTTGTTCCTTTAACTGTTTAAATTATGCTTTTCATCTTCAGTATTTGTTGAAAACAAAAACAGTTTGGATGATCTCTTTGGGTGCTCTATCACAGTGGGAGGTATTACTTCCAATTATGGACACAATTATTGATGCTCTGGACTGTATGTTTGTATCTCGCCACAGCTCATAGGTTGAAATCCTAACGCCCAAAAGTGATGGTATTAGGAGATGGGGTCTTTGGGAGAGGGTTAGTCATGAGGGTAGGGCTCTCATGAAGGGGGTTAGTGCTCCTATAAAAGAGACTCCAGAGAGCACTCTCACTCTTTCCACCGTGTGAGGACAAAAGAAGTGGGCTGCCTACAACCCGGAAGGGAGTTCTCACCAAGAACCAAACCTGATCTTGGACTTGCAGCCTCCAGAGCTGTGGGAAACAAATGTTGGTTGTTTAAACTGATCAGTCTGGAATAATTTATTATAGAAGTCTGAACTTATTAAGTCGTGGGATAATCAGGGGCTGGCCCGGTGGCCCAGTGTTTAAGTTTGCACGCTCCACTTCGTGAGCCCAGGGTTGGCAGATTTGGATCCTTGGTGCAGACCTAGCACCACTCATCAAGCTGTGCTGTGGCAGCATCCCACATAAAATAGACTAAGATTGGCACAGATGTTGGCTCAGGGCCAATCTTCCTCACAAAGAATACAAATAAAAGACAAGGGATAATCTGAGTAATTACTGATCCCAGTTATGATATCTTTTGACACTTGGGTGGTTTTTTTGCAAAAGATATTCTTTTAAAAATAGACAGCTTGTGAATGATTTGTTTCCAAACTCAACTCTTATTTTCAAAACTGTACCATATTATATTCTAATCATTGAATATTTGAAGACCAGCACATACTTGAGAGTCATCAGGAAATTTTGTACTTTTTATGTAACTATTTTAAAATTTCTTTCATTATACTTGCCCCAAATTCAAATGGTACGCATGATTTTGAATTGAAATTTTAGCTATCTTTGCCAGTGTACTGATGCTGGTCTTACCCTGAAAACTTACTATTGGTGATACAATTCGTTCTTTTGCGTTACTGTTACCAATATTATCCTTATTTCTCAAACATGCACTCCAAATTTGGGATCTTTGCACTGGTTGCCTTCTGTCTGAAAAGTTTTCCTCCACATATCTGTCTGGCAAAATCCTTTACCTCCTTCAAGTCTTTGCTCAGACAGCATTCTCACAAAGAGATCTACATTGACCCTATTGAAAATTGCTCACTGTACCTTTTCCATCTTCCCTTGAGACTGGCACTCCCAATTCACCTTACCTGGAAATATGAATTCCACTTTACTATAGCATTATCATCGGTTATCATATTATGTAAGTTATTTATTTAGTACCTATGTTGTTGATTTTCTCCATACTCCAGAAGGTAGAAATAATTTATTTTTTTACTTGTGTGTCCCCTGCTCCTAGAATAGTTCTCGGCATTTGGTAGGGAATGAATATGTGTAAGTTACATGAGTGAATCAATTTAGCACATAGTTGAAGTGAAGATTATCTCTCTCAAAAGTATAGGTGTTGGTCGGGGGTTGTCCCTGAAATTCCACCCTGTACATCCAGCTGTGCAATCAGACTCCTAAGCTTTCAGATAAGGCCCTGCATCTATTGTCTTTTAGGGACAACGGCATTTTGTGAGAGGACTGGGGAAAAAAATTCTTGCAGCACCCAGTTAAAACCTTAACGTTAATAATAACATTAATAATAACATTAATAATGTTTATTCTTGAGTAAACTTTGGTAGCTGATATAGACTGAATGTTTGCGTCCCCCAAAATTCATGTGTTGAAAACTCTAATCCCCAATTCGATGATATAAGGAGGTGGGTCCTTTGGGAAGTAATTAGTTCATGAGAGTGGAGCCGTCATAATGGGATTAGTGCCCTTATAAGATCTTACTTCCTCTGTCTACTCTCTGCCATGGAAGATACATCCAGGAAAAAACTAAGAAATGTATAGCCACATAGGTTTAAAATGGCAAAAATTTAAAGATTTATGGGTATGTGTGTGTATATATATATGTGTGTGTATGTGTATACATATGCATTTATATATATGCACATGCATGCCATGGAGATTTGGATAGATGAATCTTGTTACTTCCAAACACATTGTGTTTCGGCTAACTAAACACTGATGTATGTTGTATTCAACATAGGACTGTGCTGATGGAAAAAAATAACTTAAACCATCTTATATTCCTAACTTGTCTATAGCAAACTTTATTTTTTAACTTATTTCTTTAGAGAATAATGAGATAAAAACAATAAAATATTATTTCACTAAAGTACGAAAAAGAAAATATGGAAATTCTTCGAAAATTGAGAGGAATTCTTCTGGGGACAGTAGTGATTCATGATTAAAAGGAACTTGCGTGCCATATTTAGTTAAAAACGTGGTTCAGGCGCAGACAATGACATCTGGCCCTTCTCCGTCTAAACATTTTAGTTTTTATATGCCTGTCAGAGGTGGTTCCCATGGAATTTACGTGTAAGTGTATAGTCATTGAATCATGCCATTCCCGGATTCACTTAGCTTTTACTGTTTTAGGAATTAAATGATTTTAAACAATTTTCTAAATTTCCTTAACTACAGAAAAATTATTTTTAAAATAGAGACAATAATCCTTTGTAAAGAGGCTTCTCAAAGTAGCATGGATGTGTCCCTTTCTCCAGCTGGAAGGTTCAAACACTTCCACCTGCCCTTGCTGACACCACACCTAGTTTGAGATTACTTGTTCCCCAATGCCCTGCTTCCAACATCCACAAAAAAAAAAAAAAAAAAAATGAACCAGGGAAAGGATTAACAGCACTGGAATCAGATACTGAGATATTACCAGTCTACACTGGCCCTCTGGGGCTTCATTTCTCAGGATACCCTCTTAAATTTGCTGATTCAAAGTCCAAGTAAATTTGCATGTAATAAACAACTGTGTAGGTGTCTGCTATCCATCCGCTGCCCGCTCCTCCACTTCCCTCAGGCCAGCAATGGGTCCAGGAAGGCAGTTTTAAACAAACGACAAAATAATTGAATAAATGATTATAAATTCATCCTTCACATTCATTCTTATATATTCTCATTGAAGTAGGGATGGAGGTTGGAAAGTGATAAATAGTCACAATTATAAGGCTAAGCACATTGGAATGGAAAGTGAGGGTGTATTGATATACAAGAATTTCACAAACCCGGCACGCCTATCCCTGCAATTTCATCTCCAGAATAGTATTTAGTTGAGTATAAAATGATATTCAGCTTGTTCTTGGTTATTACACCCTGTTGATATTATTAACAACACTTAACTCAGTATCCCGTTATTCAAAATTGTTTAAAGTGGTAAAGATAGGATTGTATTTATAGCTCCACTTAAGAAGGTTCTGGCTCTAAGACTAGTCTACTCTGTTGATCCATCTTTTTGGTAGAAACAGTCTTTCTTAAACCCTTCTTAATAGGCTACAGGCATAACCAATGCACTCTGAATTGAGTGGTTATCACAGGACTAAATGTAAGCCAGGAAAAATTCTAAGAATATGACCAACTTTTTTGATGCTAACTCTGGATAGTCAGCATATATCACTAAATAATTTTTTAGAAGAATAAATAAACTAATATGCATAGAATTTTAAGTGCAGTACCCGACACATAGTAAGCAACACACAATAATGATGATTTATTGACAACTTCAGGAGTCACTGAATTACAGTGATTCTCAAATATTTTTGGTCTCAGGAACTCTTCACACTCTTAGACACTACTGAGAATCCCAAAGAACTGTTATTTATGTGCACGCTATCTACCAATACATACCATATTAGAAATCGAAACTGAGAAATTTCCAAAATATTTATTCACTTTAAAATCACAAAAAACTTTATTACATCTTAACACGAATAACATACTTTTTATGAAAAAGCAGCGTATTTTACAAAACAAAAAATTAGTAAGTTGTACTAGTCAGGTTTCTCCAGAGAAATAGAACCAATAGGGTATTTCCTATAGAAAGAGATTTACTATGAGGGATTGGTTCACAGGATGGTGAAGGCTGAGAAGTTGCGTGACCTGCTTTCTGTGTGCTGGAGCCCTGGGACAGCCAGTGGTATAGTTCCACTTTACACCTGGAGGCCTAGAACCGGGGGAACCAATGGGGTAAGTCCCAGTCTGAGCCTGAAAGTCCAAGAACCTGAGCACCAATGTTGAATACCCTAGAGCAGCAGGAGATGCATGCCCAGCTTGTGCAGAGAGTCAATTCTTACTTCCTCTGACTTTTTGTTCTATTCAAGCCCTCAAAGGATTGGATGATGCCTACCCACATTGGTGAGGGTGAGCTTCTTTACTCAGTCTACCCATTCAAGTGCTAATCTCCAAAATATCCTCACAGACACCCCCATTAATAATGATTTACCAGCTATCTTGGCATCCTTTAGCCCAATCATGTTAACATGTAAAATTAACCATCACGGAAGTGGCATTGCTTTACCCTTTTTCCCCCAAATATCTTTAATTGCTGGCCAGTGCAGTTCAATGTAAATATAGTGCAAGACACAGATATTAGCCATATATACAACTTTAAATTCTCCTGTTGTCACATTTAAAAAAAAATGAACCCAGGGGACCTGTAGCTATTCAATAAGCAATTTGCTGTTTTCCTGTTTAACTTGAGGGGTGCCTCAGAGGTCTTGAGGAGTGGTCATCTTGTTTTGCAGAAGATTTGTGTGCTTGTTTTGCAGAAGAAAGAGAATGACTTCAGGGAGGTTGCAGTCACCAGGTGGCCAGCCCCCAGCAGCCATTGAAGCCCGGAATTCAGATTCCTTATGGGGAGTGACAATTTTGTTTCTCCAAATTCCTCTTGCCAAGCCCCTTAGCTCTATAAACCCCCTGCTTTCTGTTCTGGGGAAGGCAGATTTGAGTGAACCTGTGCTCCCACCTTCTTCTTTTGGCCAATTCGAATAAATCTTTCTCCATCTTCAAACACCCATGTCTCAGTCTTTGACTTGCTGCACGTCAGGCACACAAACTTGAGATTAAGAGATTCAGTATTGGGGCTGGCCTGATGGCATAGTGGTTAAGTTCACACACTCCACTTCAGCAGCCCAGGGTTCATGCGTTTAGATCCCAGGTGCAGACCTATACACTGCTCATCAAGCCATTCTGTGGCAGCATCCCACATACAAAACAGAGGAAGATTGGCATGGATGTTAGCTAAGGGACCATCTTCTTCAAGGGAAAAAAGGAGGATTGGCAACAGATGTTAGCTCAGGGCCAAACTTCCTCAGAAAAACAACAACGAAAAAAGAGGTTTGGTATCAAAAACACATGAAATTCACTTCAATGTATTTATTTTTGCAACAGATCCAAACCACCTTCAATTCAACATGTAATTAATATAAACAATTATTAAGACATTTGCATTCTTTTTTCATACAAAATCTTTGAAATTCATTAAAGGTGTTACACCTACAGCTTATCTCAGGATTAGTCATAACTCAAGTGCTCAGGGGCCTTATGTAGATAGTGGGTGTTATGTTGAACTGAACAGGCCTAGTTTAGTAGAAGGCAGCCACATTCAATCTGGTGTTGATATCACACATCATGGAGTTTCTTGAAATCTCCTCTACATTCATGAGAAAAATGAGAATGAAAAAGACATTACAATTTATGATTATTATAAAAATAGTTTCATCTCACAGATCCCCTGAAATTGAAATTGTCTCTTGGAACCCCTGGGGTCTCTGAACCACACTTGGAGAGGCACTGCTGTACTGAAATGGTGAATTGATTCTTACCCTCTGAATTTTGAAAGTGTAGTGGATCTTTCTTTGCTGCTGCTTTGCCTCCATTCAGAGATGACAGAAATATATTGAGCTCCCGTCTATTTTTCTGGCTCTCAGGAGACTCACAGTAGTGGTTGGGTTTGGGAGTGAGAGGTTGTATAGCTTTCTGTTCTAGACTTGCCTAGCTGCCAGGCTGATCTAGAACATTAGAAAATCTTTCCATAAGGATGTTACCTCCTTCAGGTTTACATTGAAAATGCTCATTTCCTCTTAACTCTTGCCTTTTTTTAGCATTAGTTATCTTTAAGGAAGCCTTACCCACAAGGCATGCCTGATTCCAATCACCCATCTGCCACCTGATCTGCAGAAGATAATGGGACACTTTCTGAAGAGTTTAATCTTCAATTCAATGTTCAAAGCTAGTTGTTTCTCTTGCTCCTGTTCTCTCTCTCCCCCAGCTGAATATTAAACAGTTTCTGAGGGCAAAATAATCTACCGCGCTCACTACAGTTTTCTCCTTCCAAACTACTAGTTTTGGATAAATTTAGGCTGTGAGTCCTTCAGCCTCTGGCTTTTAAAAATCCTTAATTCTTCTAAATAAAAGTAATTTTTGTCTTTACTGCTTCTAACTAAATTTATTTGGCCCTCAATTGGCTCAGTTGTCTCTTTTGTTTTTTCTCTTTTCCTATCTCTTGTACCAGGCCTGCCTTGAGGGCATTGATCATAGAGGAGTTCTAGTTATCTTTTAAATAAGAAAAGGTTAAAAACACAAGTGGGTGATAGGGAAAATTTACGTTAACCATAATAAAAACCTGAATTAATATCTCAGGATTTTAGCCCTCCATAGACGTAAATTTAATGCTGCATGGTTTCTATCATTTTCTTTCAAGGAATGTAATGATCAAACAAGTGTCACACGAAAATACCACAAATAAAAATAAAGAAGTGCTGTTTTAAGGAAGGCAGCTTTCTTTTATATTTGCCAATTACCATTTTGTAAGGACAAATAACTATTAAAAAGAAGAGGCTTAAATCTCCCTGCTAAAAATAAGGGGGTTGATGCTCCACATCCCTTTTTCTTAGATCTTTTACTTTAGAAAACTTGTAATCTTAAATAATTTTTCCATTCTTTTGAGATGTACATAAATCCTTTTGAAAATGAGATAGACCTTTTGCCAGCTGTAGGTCCCAGGAATGCCTTTCTCAAGGACCTAGGAGTCGTCTCTGAAATGTAAATATCCTGGGAGACAGCACTCCTCTCAATTTCTCTGTGAGTAGGAGCCTAACTTCTTAGGGGGTCACCTGGCTCCAAGTTGTGGAACTGTCACTGACTAGTTACCCCACGGAACTCAAGGGTGGGTTTGGATATTTTAACCGTTTTTCCAAATTGTTCTTTTTCCTTTTGTTATGTTAAGGGGATGCAATCACCAACCACCCTGAACCAGCCCCAGCCTCACACAAGAGCTACCCCTATGACCTTTGCCTCATTTTTAACGCTAAGATCTCTCCAGGAAGAGCTTAGGCCTTATTATCCTAACCTGCAGTGTGTGTGGAAGCATGTTTTCCAACTGAGCTTGTGTAAGGGAATGCCCACCTCTCCCTTTCGAATATTCATTCCCCATCCAAATAAATGTCCTTACTTCCTTTTGTTCAGGGATGCCATGTCTTTGGAGACCTCATGGTCTTCTATTTGCAGCAAACATACTTTACTTTGTGAGAGAACTACGTCTGGTGGAGGGTCTGTTTTAACTTGCCAGGAGGGAATGCCCTTCAGTTTTGGTAATAGAACCACCTTGTCTCACAAAGACTTGAGAAGTTTATTTATCTCATACACAAAGCCAATTAGTTAACACAAATGGTGACACCAATTACCAGGTGAATCTAGGATAAATTGTGTGTGTGGTGTGGAGGAACTGAGGTATTGTCAAGTCCTCTTACTTGAGGACTAATTATTGTTTATCTTGAGAACATTTACATAATGGGCTGTGTCTGCTTGGCTATACAAAGGGGCAAAATTTATTTTTATCTTTGCAATATCTTAGCAGATTGCCTGTGATGTGCATTGCATTCTGGTTTAGTGCTTATTCAATAATAAAAGTATTTTCTTTTTCTACCAACTTTATTAAGAGGATTTCTCGGATGAGAGAAAATTTTTTTAAATTATATTGCCCCCTACTTTGTCTTAACAAAAGAAATGAGAGAGAGATATAGAGATCAAAGCTAGACGAAGGCCAAAACTATTATAAATTATAGGTTAATAAAAACACAGTATTCAGCACTACGTGTGATTGCATACTGCCTGGCTGGTAGGCAGTGTGGATATGAGTTGAATTGAAGCCAGCTTTCTTGCTGTGCTGTGCTCCATGCACAGAGGTGGCAGAAAATAATCTGAGCTCTTATTGAAGGCCTAGAGACTGAGTGAGAATACTAGAAACATTGTATCCTAACATGATAATTAAAAAACTGAACTGATTCCCAGACAAAATGGGCAAATACAGAACTCTCAAGTTAAGACCAGCGGCATGGCTTTCCTAAATGAAGCCAGCCCCATACGCACGGTTCCTAATAGAAGAAAGTTAGCACATCTTTTTGAGAAGAAGCAAGCTTAACATTTGAGAAATTTGTGCCAAGGCTAGACTGTGGAAGAGTGAACTCACATCTATCAATATTGTGGATAGTATACCGTGAGCTATCCTCTCAACTGAAACAACTAAATTGAGAGATTTTTACATATATATGTAAAAATATATGCATACATAAGTATTTAAAAATACACACACGCACACAAAGTGCTCCATAGCTTGACATAAATCATAAATGTAGAGAATTACAGAGACCAAAACTAAACTGAAAGTAGGAACCATGGAGATACCACAGCACTGCTGACCTACCAGTCCGTTTTTTAACTGAACTCTGGACCAGGAACTACCATTTGATGGCTTCACAGGATTGTAGGACAGGAGATAAAACTCAGGACTGAAGGAGATGAGAGATTTAATAGGCTATTTTTGCATAAAGCTAAGACCACAATGGACTATGTTTAGAGGTGAACAAGAAATTATCCCCACCACGCAAAAGGGGATGGTAAGATTTGTCTACCTTGCAATTATAAAAGACAGGATGGGGAGAAATATTCTCCCCAGAGAATTTGGAATCATAAGTGGTTACTTTTTCATACTAAAATAAATATTTTTTCTTGTTAATGGGCAAATATTTTTTTGAAGAGAACAAGTATGTCTATACTTATAAAGGTCAAAATATACTTAATGACACAAGCATTATTAGAGATAAATTGGGTCATGCCAGAGGAACCCAAACATGTAAAGTAACTCAAATCTATTTCAAAGGAATCCTCAGAATACGAATAACAGATTTTGACAGTAGAATGAGAATTTTGCTAATTTTATGCTACTATCTTGTATGAAATTTGAATACATTTTTAAATTGATAAATCATACAGACGAAAAATTATTAAAGATATAGATCATGTTAATTGCATAATTAGCAAACATCATTTATGAACTCATATAAAACACTGTATTTAACAACTGGAGAATACAAAATGTTTTCAAAAAAATGTATGGATTGCTAGTGAAAACTAAGTTCACATCAGACCAGAAATGTAACCTTAAAAATTTTATGAATATTTGTATTATTTAATTTTCTGACTGCAATGCAATTAAATTAAAAATCAATAGCAAATACACTGGAAAAACACATATTTAAAAACTTAAGTACATACTCCGAAATAAATAACAGGTCATAGAAGAAATTATAATAAAAAATATTTAAACTGAATGGTAATGAAAAGCTTACATAACATTTGGGGGATGCTACTAACTGGTAATTGAGAGATATTTAACATTTTATGTATACTCATAAAAGAAGATAGTGTTAACATTAATAAAGTAAGTCTCCAATATGAGAAATTAGATATAGAACAGACGAATATACTCAAGCAATTAGAAAGAAGCAAATTATAGAGATGAATGGAAATTGATGGAAAAAATTCCCAAAAGACAAAAACAAAACAAAACTAGGTTTCAATATCAAAGAACCAAGCAAGAAAAGCTGCTTCTCTGAAAAGGCTAGCAGAGGAAACACAGCACTGGACAGATAAACCAAGGAAATGAAACAGAGGGCAAAAATAGCCAACAACAAGAATGAAGAACATCATACAACTTTAAGGGGTACAGAATATACCACCCCAAAATATGCCCCTTTGGTATATTGATTATTTTGAATTAAAGTTGCTTAAGAAACAGCCAGTGCGAGAACATTCACTCTCCTTTGTCCCTCTGAAAGTTGGAAATAAATCGCCCATGTGAAAGGACCCTCCCTGTAAGAGGAGAGTGGAAGCTATACTTCTCAGCAGAGATAGGCAATTTAGGGCTGAGAAGGTTGTATAAACAAATTTTGTTATGTCTCCTTTAATTTACTACTCCAAGCCAAACTCCTTTGTGTTGTCAATTCTTCATAAATTTTTTTTTTCTTTGCCTAAAAGGTACAAAAACTGCCTACTTTCGTCACGTCTTTGAGGCTTATATTTTTATGGGCTCTCATACATACAAAATTAAATTTGCTTTTCTCCTGTTAATCTGTCTTATGTCAATTTAATTGTTAGACCAGCCAAAGAACCAAGAAGAGAGGGAGAGAAAAGTTTTCTTCTAGAGTTTTGGCCCCCGACACGAGGCTCTCCACTGGCTGGACATTACCTACTCTGAGGCTGCTGCAACTGAGAGATCCTGAGACCTCTGACGGGGGCAGGCAGAAGGTATGAATTCTTACCACATCAGTCTCTTGGATCTCTGCCTGCAGGGTCTGGTGGAAGCGACAGTGGTGAGAATCCTTATCTTTTTCTAAATTGTATTAGTGGGAGAAGATATTTGTGTGAATTAATTCCTTGGGTATAGAGACTCTGGTAAAGATCTGTTATGAGTATTCTTGTTTTCTGTTGATCTCTTCCTCCCAGAGATTTTCATTGCTTTCCTTTGCTTCTGTCTCTTGTGTCATTTATCGTAAGAAGGAAAACCATAGGGTAGAACACAGTCACAAGTCTTATGAATCTGCTGTTCAAGTCAGCCTTATAGACTAGTGTCTACAAGACAGACTTCCCACCAGACTGGTGTCTGTTTAGACAAACTTTGCTGTGGGGCCCTTGTTTAAAACCAGGTAAGGTTTTCCTTTCATCTCATTCTGTGTCCTGAGAGCTTGGTTTTGTGACCAGGGAGGATATTCTCTGGTCTCCACCAGTTAGAAAGTGCATGCATATAGAGGCATTCATTTGGTGTCCAGTCGAACAGACTGGATTCTGAGACATGAAGTCACAAGCAGAGTTCTCTTTGTCTGACCATGCCACTCCTTAGGGGAGTTTGTAATAAAGGGTCCCAGTCCTTAAGGGGCCTTTCTATCCTCAACCTTCACTGTCTTCTTAGTGCTGGAAAAATTTAATTCTAGTAGTGCCTACCCGGTGTCATAGATGAGTGGGTCTGTGACTGGAGGTGTCCCCTGTTCCTGTGAGAGACCAAGGACAACATTTCCACTACACCATTCTTATGGCCTGTGACAAAAAAAGTCTTTATTTTCTAGGGCTAACTCTGGGAATTCACTTTTTGGATCTTGTGAAGGTTGCATCTTTCACACTCTCCTTTGAGATACACCTTGAGTCCATGGTTAAGCCATAAAAAGGTTTATTCCTTTTAGTCACTACTGAGATTAATAAATCCTACTCATCAATGACCAGATGATGGATCCTTTGAATTGTAAAAACCACTTCTATATTTGAAAAAAACATTTTCTAGAGAACTCTCATCCTAAATAATTGTCTTGTTGGTACCTATGGAAAGACCAAGTTGCAAAGTGGATACAAAGGAGTATAACAGCTAGCCTTAGGGACTCCCTTAATAAGATGAAAGAACAGAAATTAAACTTTGAATAAAAACTAAAATCTACATCTAACATAAATCCCTCTTCTTAAAATCCAGCACTGTCCCCTCAAAAAATTCCTTTAGCTCCCAATCCACTTTCCCCAGAAAATTCCTTAAACACCCAGCTGCCAGTTTTAGCTTCACTTTCCTTCAAGAGTTACAGAGAGCACTCCAGGATAATTTCTAGGCCCAATGTATAGAAGTTATTAATGTAAATACTGAAAGCCAGAAAGTGAATTTAGCAGAAGCACCAGGACAGACAATGACTCATTTTGCTGAGCTCTATAATCAGCCTCTGCCAGCTTCAGGCCTTCCTATGCAGTGTCCTTTGTGGATGTATCCTAGACCCTTACCCAAAGAATTTATTCCCCCCTGGGCAGCAGCAGATCTTTTAAGTTCTAATGCTCTTTTACCTCTGAAGATCCTATCAAGTTTAAAGAGAAATTTAAAAGATTAATGGCCATCCACAGTCTCACTCATAATGACCTTGTTTGGCTGCTAAGGGGTGTTCTTCCCAACCATAATTATACTATGGTTATAAGCCAGACAGGCCCCTGGAGAAAACTCCCTTCATGGAGGAAACAGATGGCCAGAAATTTTCCCAGGCCCTCCTGCAAATGACCAGGAAATGGCTCAGATGGAGACTGATATTCAGGGGCTAATAGAAACATTAGTAGAGCCTTTCCACTCTAAAGTGGATTGGTCTAAGGTTAAACTGTACACTGACAAGGAAGGAGAGCATCTAAAGAGCTTTGTTGAATGCTTTATACAGACTTTTCAAAGGCATACTGCGCTAAACCCTGAAGGTCCGGAGCATAAACATCTTTTGATTTCTGCCTTTGTATAAAATTTTCTCCCTGATATGAAAAGGCAAATCCAAAATAATGTGGTTGGGTGGGCAAGTCAACTTCTAAGCATTATAACGGAAAAGTCTACCCAGTTATTTGATGATGGCTTGCAGGAATGCAGGAGGAGAAAGGAGTTAAAATTAATAATGCAACATAAATCTTTAGAGAAACAAAAACGTAACTCTAAGAGCAATTCAGAGTCCACTCAGACTTATTTCTATTTGTCTTCAGTACTTGCAAACAGCGTAAAAAGATCCAAGCATTAGAAGTACAACTGTCCTGCACTTAAGATAAAGAGGGAAAATTTTAAATAGTAATTACCGTAGACTTGTGATAATAAATATACTCCAAAATTCCTAGGAGAAAACTTACATTCTTCCTCTGTCCCTTGAAGATGTAAATCTTACCATGTCTTCAAAATGTAAACACCCTAGGATATAACTAAAACTCAGCCCACAATTACCTGAGACTGAAGGAAAAAAATTAAGAGGCTTTTAAAAATGCAAACTGCTGTAAAAGCTCCCTGTCTCAGTCTCAACTCCCCCGTTTCCATAAGATTACTTGTCAAGGACAAATACAAATCTGAAATGTCTTCTCCACTATCATCAGTTAAATGCTTTAGCCATTTGAGCAGGTAACTTTAACTTGTTCTGTTTGACAGAGGTACAACTTGAATTCAACTGTTATTTATAAACTAGTGAGTTTTAGGCTATTGTACCTAATTCTTGGCTAAAATTTTAGAATGAAAGCTCTGGGGTCTCTGTGTCTGTCTGCGTATTAATGTACGTCTATGGATGTATGTTATATACATGTGATATTTTCTACCTCAGATGGTATTGCCAAAATTAATTTGTAAAGAGCTCTATTTAAGTGGCTTAAAGAACAATAAATACTTATCAAATTAAGTATTTTTCTAAGTCTAATAGAAACTAATCCAAATGTTAAGTCCATGTGATCTGGGATAACCTTTGGTAAATAAAAGCTGGTTTAAGTTCATTGGTTTAATTAATAGAGATATGTATTTAAAGTTATCAGATTTAAGCATAATGCTTTCATTCTATTTAGGTTTGCTAAAAGTCAAGTAAACTCGTTATGTCTGTTACAAAATTTGGCAGCAACAAAAATAACTTAAGATGAGGGATGACTGCTTTAATGCCTCATGAAATCTTCAGGAGTAATCTAAATATGATTGTTAAAAAAAGTGAATTAAATAGGAATAAATGGGATAAGAGTTTTTAGGTGAACTTTTCATCGATGATTGTTTTATAGTATGTCTTCTTAAAATTAGTTACCCAAATTTCTTTAATGACTTCCACTGTTAAGTTTTGGTAAATTAAGTTAAATGATGAAATTTCATTGAAAACCTAGATCATTTTCAGATTATCGTACAGAAAGATTAATTATTGAATTTTACTTTTTATCTAATTTTATCTACTTTTTTCTTATTACAGAGAAATTAAAGACATTTGGGTCTGTTAGTAAACACGTCTTTAGCCACATTGAAAAATTATACTATCAGGAAGCATCTGCTTCTAGAAATTATGAAATATATTCATAAATTTGCCAATCTAAAGAATGATGATGGAAGAGACAGTTCACAATTTTTTACTTAGTTTTCACTAGACATTAAGGTTTCTGAGGTTAAAAATTCCAGTATGTGTAACTAAAACTACTAGAAATGATTAAGGAAAGACCTCTCTATGCAAAGAAAACAGGATGTGTTTTTGGCTAAGAAAAGGTATGAGACACGAAGATGTATTCTTGTTAAGAGAAAAAAGTAAGTTTTGTCCTAAAGTAAAGCTGAAAATAAAGAACAAACTATGGATGTAGAAAGTTGGGGAGAGAGAGAGGGAGAGAGGGAATCTTGTAGAGTCAAGCTGGCTATAATTGGATGAATTTATTATGAGATTTTGTTTGTTTTTTTAAAGATTGGCACCTGAGCTAACATCTGATGCCAATCTTTTTTTTTTCCCCTTTTTCTTCTCCCCAAAGCCCCCCAGTACATAGTTGTACATTCTAGTTGTGGGTCCATCTGGTTGTGCTATGTGGGATACCACCTCAGCATGGGCTGACAAGTGCTGTCATGTCCATGGCCAAGATCCAAACCAGCAAAACCCCAGAACACCAAAAAGAGCATGCAAACTTAACCACTCAGCCACAGGGCTGGCCCCTGTTATGAGTTTTAAAAATAAACTTTAATATTAATAGTGTATTTATGTAAAACTAAACCTTAATTTTTTTCATCTGAAGAAAGGACAAGTTTTCTTGGGTATTTGGTTTGCTTTTGATAAGAGATTGTAGAGTTTATTTACCTTTTAAGTAATCTGCCTGGACAACAAAGATTTTGTGTCTTACCAAAGTAACATACTTCATGTTGTCTTTTTCAAGTCTTTGATTATTTAAGAAAACTTAGTCCTCTCAATATTAAAAGAGCTAAAGTTTGATCACTAGTATGTAACCTTCTCTATTTGCCTTTAAAACCTTCTGTTGGCTGGTGATGGCCCCATGGCCAAGTGGTTATAGTTCTGCATGCTCTGCCTCAGTGGCCTGGGTTTGTGGGTTTGGATCCCGGGCATGGACCAACTCCACTTTTCAGCCATGCTGTGTAGGCATCCCACATACAAAGTAGAGGAAGATTGGCATGAATGTTAGCTCAGGGCTAATCTTTCTCAAGAGAAAAAAAAAAAAAAACTTCTGTTGGCAATAGATTTAGTCAATAGATAATTGGGTATTATTTCATAATGATTTGTGACCTTTTTAACTAAGCATCCAAGTATTTTCATATGTTTGACAAACTTCCAAATAATCTAATTCTAAGCAAAGCCATTTGCATCCAAATAAATTCAGATTTTCCAGAGGGTCCCTGGACCATTTCAAAAGATTTGTTCTGTCTTCTTATAAAAAAGGAAATGTTAAACTAATTAGGCGTATTTGATATATTAAATTACATGGGAAGTGTTGTCAAATAAGAAGTAACATTAAGCTTATTTTATGTTGTATTTGTATAAGGATAGGCTCCAGACATTATATGAAATTCCTAAAACTCAGATGTCCTGGTATAATGTTATCACTTGTAATTCTAGTTGTTATCTTAAAACGCTATGTGTGTCTCAGCAATAAACAAATTTCCTTGTCACTTGCATTGTAGTAAACTCTAATAAAATCTTTAACCATGGCCATTTTTAACTCTTTCATCATCTATAAAAGTTATTGTTTTACTCTGATACCTTTGCAAAAGTACTTCATTTTCAGCGAGATTCATGGAAGGGACCCTAAAAATCAAAGATTTATCATAACTTTCAGATCATGCTACTGAGCTGGGTAAGAAATTACAGAACTCTAATGGAAAAACTGTTCATAAAATTGCTAACAGGGACTGGGCTGGTGGGATAGTGGTTAAGTTCACACACTCTTCTTCAGCGGCCTGGGGTTTGCTTGTTTGGATCCTGGGTACGGACCTATGCACTGCTTATCAAGCCATGCTGTGTCAGGTGTCCCATATATACAATATAGGAAGATGGGCACAGATGTTAGCTCAGGGCCAATCTTCTTCAGCAGAAAGGGGAGGATTGGCAGTGGATGTTAGCTCAGGCTAATCTTCTGGGTAAAAAAAAAACCTACTAACAAAAGATCAAGAACAACAAGAATTAATTACAGTAGACTAAATGAACTGATAATGATTATTATTTTTATGACTTTTTCTTGGAAACATTGTTGGTGCTTTTATGTTTTGTTCTTCCAGATTTAAGTAAATCTTTTTCTCTTTTCTCTTAAGCTATCAACAGTTTGGTAAAATATACCTTTGTGAACAAAAATGAAACATTTATCTTTTCCACCCTATCTGATTCCTCCAGGATTCAGAAACTCTTAGTGAATATTTTTATTTTCATGGCAATATACTTATTTACTTAGGTTCAAAAAGAATCTGTTCTCCCTGTAATAGGACACAATTGGAAACACTGGTTACATTACCAAGACTTTAACTGGAATGCCATATTTGAGAAAGACATGCAAAGACTAGATATAACCAGACAGCTTTAAAGAATTAAGGTTGACTTTATGGAGCCAATAAAGCCCCTTGGAGAAAATCAGTCTGGTATCTTGCTTTCAGGGTTCCTGGCAGTCTTACCAGGTGAGTAAGGAAGATCACTTCCTGGCAGGTACAGGAGCCTCAGGATATTTTGGGGACCTCAAGAAGAGAGGAATTAAACCAAATCTATAGGTATTGTGGATGATGGCAAGTCCTTGACTTGGCTTCCTAGCCTCAAGAGGCTTTTAAAGTCCAGTCTGAGATTCCATATGAAAAGTTCCAGCAAAGTAGAATATAATAGCTATCCTTGCTGCACTTACGTAAATAATCAAGCCAATTTTATTGAAATTAGACTTCATTTGCAAAAAAACTATGGTTACTATGGTTTTCTTTGATAGAAATGGGAGTGATTGTAGAGAGAGAGAGATGTATTTAGTAATGCATCTTTATGGATATCAGATGCTATCAATTATCATTGAGGTTTTGTTTCCTACTAAAACTAACAGGATTCTGAATTCTAGTTTTCTCCAATATTTGGCTACAACTCTCCAACCTAACATTTCTAATTTTCTCTCACTTCTGACTTGCAATCACTAAGAACAAAAACTGCTCTTTTCCCCAAAGCCCTGCAAACTAAGTATGAATGATTTGATATAAAATTCAGAGAAATGGCCACCGTAACTCATGTTTAGATAGTCTTTGTGCCTGTTGCTGTGAGGGTCACTCAGAAAGTCTACTTGAACACCCAATGGATGACAACTTCACAGATATTCAAACTGCAAAAGATGCTTCGACCCTGACGTATAGAAATCTTCTTGACTGGCTGCTCTACGGGCTGAAAAAATGATTTATAATTTTTCAATAATTAACCTTTGTTTTTCTTTTGTTTTCATAGAAATGCCTTATTAAATACCTGAATTCTCATACAATATAGACCTAACCTGGGGAACCCATCTCCATCACCACCTCCTAAATTGAGACACAGCTGTTTAACTGAACTTACCTATTTTCAAGACTAAGAGATTAATTCAGTGAAATAATGAAGCAAACTACCAACTCAGCTTCTGGATTATGAAACTTCTTGAGTTTCAAAGGTGGGACTGATGAGAAGCAGAATATGCCACCCCTAATTATGCCATTTTGGCATATTGATTATTTTGAATTAAAGTTATTTAAGAAAGAGACAATGCAAGAAGGACTCTCACCCTCTTTGTCTCCCAGAGAACAAGTAATAAATCTTCCATGTGAAAGATACCCTCCCTGTACCAGGTGGGTAGAAGGCATCCTTATCACCAGAGCTAGGGAATTTAGGGCTGAGAAGGCTGGATAAAGAAACTTTGTTACTTCAGTAATTACCACCTCAAACTCAAACTCTTTTGTGTTGTCAATTCTTCACAAATTTATTGTTTCTTTGTCTAAAAGGTATAAAAGCTGCGTGCTTTGGTCACTTCTTTTAGTCTCACATTGTTATGGGCTCCCATACATACAAAATTAAATCAATTTTCCTTGTGTTAATGTCTTATGTCAATTTAATTATTAGATCAGCCAAAGAACTCAGAAGGGAGGAAGAAAAAAGTTTTCCTCCTCTACAAACTATAGACATCAAAACATTTAAGAGAGTATTATAAATGTCTTTATGCTAATATCTTTGTTCAAGGACAGATAATTAAAATCTTCCAGGAAATAGAAAGAGAGGGAATGTTGTTAATTCATTTTATAAATCTAACAAAATTTGATATGAAAATTAAACAAGGACAAGACAAGAAAGGAAGACCATATGTCTGTCTTATTCACAGCTGGATTTAGATGAGGAGTTTCACTTTTAGAAAAAAAAATACATATATATGTGTGTATATATATATATATTTACCCTTCCATCATGTGAGGACACAGTGGGAAGACTGTTGTGAAACCAAGATCCAGGAAGCAGGTTTTCAGGATACTGAATCTTCTGGCACCTTGATCTTGGATTTCCCAGCCTCCAGAACTGGGAACTGTAACTTGAATCAAGTCACTAGGAAACACTAGGTAATTCTAACCAAATATTCTACAAAACAACCGGCTTATGCTCTTTTAAACATATTAATGCCATGAAAGACAAAGAAATACTAAAGAACTGTTACAGACTAAAGAAACATGACAAATTAAAGCATATGTGATCCTTGGTTGAAGTTTTTACTAGAGGGGGAAAATGCTGTAAAGAATTTTATTGGTATAATTGACAAAATTGGAATATGCACTGCAGAGTAGAGAAAAGGATGTATCGAGGTTAAATTTTCTGACTTGATAACTGTTTTGTGGTTATGTAAGAAAAGGTACCTGTTCTTAGGAACTGTAAAATGAAGCTTGAAGAATACAATAAATGCATGATCTATATAGCTTAAAAAGATGTTTAGATCGTGTTAGTACTTAAAAACTTACATAAATGAGGAGCTCTCTACTAAAGAAACTTAGAACATAACGTTATAGACAGAAGCCACATTTTGAGAACAAGTGGCAGACATTTTGCAGATCAAAGGGTATCAGATTTTCTTGTGTTTCTGATAGCAGTAGCTGTTACAAAAGCAGTATTACTGATGATGGGAAATCTTTTTAAAAATGTATACACAAGGGATCTCAAACTGACCATACTGGTTGAATTGCCTTCCTGGAAGATTTTGTGTGATCATCCTAGAATTTTAAAACATATGTATGAATGCCCCTAGGCAGATTAAGTGCTCTCCTGTTGAAAGTCATATCAACCTTTTATCTATTTATTTATTATTATTGTGTTGAAAAACATGTAACATGATATCTATCTTCTTAATTTTTTAAGTGTGCAGTCCTCCATTTCTAACTATAACAGCAACGTTGTACAGCAAATCTCTAGAAGTTTTTCATCTTGCATAACTGAAACTTTATACTCACTGAACAAGAGCTCCCTGTTTCCCTCTCCCCCGACCCCTGGCAACCACCAATCTACTTTCTATATGAATTTGACTACTCTATATACCTCATATAAGTGGAATCATGCAGTATTTGTCCTTCTGCATGTATATTTTTTCACATAGCATAATGTAAAAAGGTGCAGTTGCTGTGGACAACATTACGGAGGTTCCTTAGAAATTTCAATATAGAACTACCATATGATCCAGCAATCCTACATCTGGGTATTTATCTAAAAGGTTTGAAATCAGATATTAAAGAGAGATTTGCATTCTCATGTTCATTGCAGCATTATTCACAATAGCCAAGATGTGCAAGCAACCTAAATGTCCATCTATAGGTGAATGGATAAAGAAAATGTGACATACATACACCACATTTTATTTTTATCAACCTATAGCCAATTTGCTTTTTTTCTTCATTAACTGCCTGATAGGGGTCGTCAATTGTGTTTGTAACTCTCCTTCCTCACCCTTCTGTAAACCAAAGCCAGTGTCCTGGTGTGTATGTGACAATATTTTTCTTTATGCTCATATTGCCGTGTGCACATGTATACAACATTAATATGTAGTCACAGAGATTTTTCTCACAGTTTTGCAAATCTAGGATCATTTTTCTTATAGTATTCTGAATCTTGTCCTTTGTTATTAACCATGAAGGAAATAACTTCAAATCTTTAAATTCTTGTCTATGGTTCTCACTTATGTGTACTATCCCATAGAATAGATGGAGCACATTTGTTTTTCAAACATTTCTCTATTAATGGACTTCAACTTTGTTTTCTTCTTGAAGACTAGCTCCTTTTTTCACTTCATATTTTCACTTCTTTATTTTCTCTATTTTCTCTTTTGGAAACTTATTGAGAATGTTGACCTTCTGGATTTGACCTTCTCTGGTTCCTAACTTTTTTGTCATATTATTTTTTGCTCTATGTCCTCTGAAATTCCCTGGATGTCATCTTTCAGATCCTCAGCAGTTGCTATTCAATTATTCAGTATTTTATTGGATTTTTTTCACATTGCTAATTTCTAGGAGTATGCTTCTTTACATCGAGAATTTGTCTTCTTTTGTAGAAGTAATATCTTAAATTTGAAGATACTAATTAGATTACTTTAAAATACTTACCACAACTAGTTTACTTCCTAGATGCTGAGGATAGATAATGGCAAAATTCATACAGCTAAGACCTGTCCTTAAAGAGGAAATTCTATTTTAATCACCCCCTGTTTACCCCATTGGTGAGGGAAAGCTTCTTACCCTAGGGTTATAGGGTTATAGAAATGGGTGACACATGACACTTGATACTGGACAGATCTACAGCAATTTTTAGTCAAGTATACTAACAGGCAGGGAGAGGAGGACACAGTGCACCATGCAAGGACACATAAGAGCTGCACCTGGGAACAGAGTGAACAACCAGGGGCTTTGGGGGGAGTCTTTGTAGTAACAAGAGGACAAGGTGGACCCTGGTACCCACAGAAGGATGTGATTGACTTGTTTGAATAATTCCACTGGTTAGCAGGAAACTGAAACATACTACTCAGGTATAAGCAGGAAGTGGTCTGGTTCCCTCAACAAGGAGGGTTCTTTGACTAGAGGACCTTATCTGTGGGAGCAGGGGAGGAAGGGGACTGTGGTTAGGTCATTCCAGATCCTCCCCATTCTCAAGATGTCAAAGAAGCACATAACATTGAACTTTAATGTTAGGATTTACACCACAAATTCCATATTATAACATATTAAACATGATGAAAATTCATAAAGAAAAAGACAACAAAGCTTTGCCTGATATTGTTGGAAAAAAATTTAAAAAGGGAGAGCAAGAAGAGTCACTTATATGTCTTACAATTTTATTTGTCAGTTATACCTCAATAAAGCTGAACGAAAAATATAAATAAAATAAAAGAAAAAGAAAACTCTTTAAGGCCTAAGTTGATTCATTTTAGTGTTTAAAATAAAGGCACTGTAAAGGTGAACAAGCTTATTTGATTTGAAAATAACAACTAGAAAACCTATTAAAATATTGTTGACATGTATCTATTGTGTCTGTAAAATAATATGGGAATTGTAGACTTAAAATCTTTTTAATTAACTTTAGTGTGTCAAAGTGCTTGGAAATATGTATCAATAGAATTAGATCGAGACAGACGGATAAATAACGTGATATTTTCTGTGTGTCTTACTGGTAAGGATGCCTGTAATTAATTTTTAAAGATTTGCAGAATGTTTTGTACAGAATTTAACCAATGCGGGTCACACACACACACACACATGCATGTTTACTGAGCACTTTCATGCAATCATTCAGTAAATATTTATTGAACAATGTGCACTGCACTGAGCCAGTCCTCGAGAGGAACATAGACACACTCAATGTGTTCATGACACAAGTGAGGGGACAGACATGTAAAGGCAGAAACTTAATAGAACCTTTTGATGAGATTGAACATGAGGCAAGTATTGTGGGTGCAACGTGTTAAAGATGAAAACAATCACACTTAAAATTGGTAATATGTATACAGGGAAATATTAGATTGATATTAAAAAACAGTAGCCCAAAAGCTATTCAAAGGCTTCTAGAAATAGTGTTTAATATCATTAGTAATGTTTCATACTATACTTTGGTATGTAATTTTATAATTATTAAAACTATATAGGAAATATATCAATTCATTTTCAGAAACTTATTTGGCATAATTCAATTAAGCATATTTTACTAATATTTTACTAAATAACATCTAAATATACAAAGACATGTAGTGTAGCTTTGTGAAGATTATTGTATATTTTGTTTTTCTTTTATATAAATAAGCTTCTTTTGTATGTTTTGCTTAGGAATTATTTTCTCACATTTAAACTATTATTAATATTTTTTCTTGCCGTTACATATATGTCTTTCTCACTCTTTGTAATTGCTGCATAGTATTTTGTAGTTTGATGTATTGTAATTTACTCCTTTCAAATTTGGTGGTCATTTACATTATTTTCATATATTTATATTTAAAAGCAAAGTTAAATAAAAGCTTTTATCTGACTATTTGTGCCTACCTACAGATACTCTGGAATAGGTCACAAAATGTGGAATTTTCAGTTTAAGTGTAATTTTTTTTTAAATGACTTTTCTTTTCCTTAAATTTTAAATTTTCATTGGGATTTACCTTAGTCCTTCTCATTTTAGCTGTTCTTCTTTGTGAGTGTTTGTGACATTTAATATTAATGAGTAAAGAGTTAATTTAATTAATTTATATGGTAGCATATGTCCTTTAAAATGTACATTTTGAAGTTACTTGGCCCAAACAAATTATTCCCTGAAATAGAAGGCTGGCTGCACAAAGATACAAATGAATGAAGTTTATAAAATGTCAGGCTCTTGTTAAAATAGTTGACTGTATGGGCTAGAATTTACCTTAATTGCAGGCTTGAAATCAGACCCCAGCTGCTTACAGATCTCTGTTCCATTCAAATCCACCATCCCCCATGGATAAGACATAGGACAAGACGTGATGCAGCTTCAAGACAAACGTTTGGAGGTTGATGGGTAAAGAAAGAGGAGTCAATAATGCTTCAATTTTATAATTTTCCATGGTGCTCAAAACAGGCTCCCCGCTGGGACATTTTCTGATTCAGTCCTTCAGGTAAATCCCAAGGTTCTTTCACTCAGCAGGAATACTGTATTTCTCACCATCTTATGGACTCAGTTTTCTGAGAGCTGCCTTGTTTTGTTCATTACCACTGAGAAAGGCCACGATGGTGTGGTAATAAACAGAGGAAAGCATTTGCCAAGTCTAAGTGGACTCAGATTTATTTCTTGAGCTTCCGAAACTTGGTCAGTGAACCAAATAAAATGATCTGTGATTTGTCTTCGGGCAGCACAGTTGTACCAACAAATATGAAACAAAGTTTACAGAAAAGAGAAAATTCTTCTGAATAGATACTTTGCAATGATTCTCAATCTTGACTGTACCTTGAAATCATCTGCAAAACTATTTCAAAATATTGATTTCCAGGCTTCACTCCGACCCCTTGATTCACAATCCTTAGTAGTAGATCGAAGTGTCAGCCTACTTCATGGTCATCCCAATGATTCTCGTGCACAGCTGGCTTGGAAATCACTATTAGTTTGTGGATGAAGAACAAGCTGCTTATCTTGGGCGACTTCTAAAAACTATACCAAGTAATTACAACTTTTCTCCATGTGAACATTTTACTATCTTTCCCTTGAGAAAAGTGTTGCCTTTATTAGATTTGGGGTGTGTGTTTGTGCATGTGCGTGCATATGTGTATATGTGCTCTTTCTCCATGCTTATTGTGGAGGATTAAAATAATAACAGTTTTTGAAATTTTCTCATGCATTAAGATCCTGAGCCCATACTAAGATAATCAACTTATTTGAAGATAAGTTTTCCAGTTCTGTCCTGGGAAAAAATTACTTAGGGATAGATGTTTCTTCAAGATCTTTCCATTTGTAGAGGGTTAAGGTAAGGGCAGACTAGCTTAGTTCATCTCAATAATAATACAGTAACTCTATATAATTAATTAAAATTGCTCTATAATTAATTACTATAATTAATGTCATATAGTTCACTTTTCTGTAACTCCGAGAAACCACTCTGCATCTGCATATTCATGGATGTGGCTTCCTATTCTTGGGCTTATCTCTTTATTATCTAACACTAACCAACTTATATTTTTTAGTAACTCACCAAAATTTCTGAATTGGAGATGACAGTGCGTCTTATACTATTTTGTCATTACTTTTAACAATGTATGTATTTACATATATACATTGTACATACTCTTATCAATGTATGTGTTTCTAAATTTCTATTGTAATTTCAATAATTAGATTCAATTCAGAAATGCATATATTTGGATCCACTATCTTGAAAGGAAAAAAAATCTAGTTTTAATTGATTTTAACATGTTTATCTTTTTATCAATATATGTTAATACAGTTGAAATGGTATGTGGTTTTACCTCGAATACAAAACCAAGTCAGAAATAGTTATAGGGGGAAAATATGGTACTTATCAATAACCGAAGTCAAGTATAAGGTGTTAAAAGCATCTGTAAAAGGGCCCACAGCAAATGTCATACTTTATGCAGAATCATTGAAAACATTCCCCTTACGTTAGAGAACAAGATAAGGGTGCCCACTATTCCCACCTCTTTTCAGTTCTATTGAGGGGGTCCTATTCATTTCATTAAGACAAGGAAAATAAATGATTTTAATTCTATAATTTTAATATACCATTCCAAAGAATACAGAAATATTGTTGTTTAGAGAGTGACACATATAAATTCAGAATACATTTATAAAAACTCTAAACGTTTGCATTTCTATACTTCAACAACAGCTAGAAAAGAAAAACATGAAACACACTTAAAATAGCTTTGACAGTATAAAGTGCCCAGGAATAAATCTAAATAAAAGATTAATAAAGTATTTATGGAAATAATTACAAAATTCTGTTTAAAAATATGAACAAAGACTTAAATAAATGGAGATAGATCAGAAATCATAGATGTCAGTCTTTGAATATATCCGTACATAACATTAACAGGCAGCCCCTATAAAAATTCCAATGGTTTTGAAAGACTTAATAAACAGACTAGATTTATATCGAGGAGCAAAGGTCCATTGCTGAAGAAGTATAAGGGTGTCTAAAAATATATCAAGATTAATAATTTAGGTAAAATAATTAAAATATGGTATTGAAACAGGGATTGAAAAACTGAACAACAATACAGAATCAAGAGGCCAGGGAGAGACTGAAACATATATTTAAATTTGATTAGGGTCTATTTCAGTTATTTATTACTGCATTAGAATCTACTCCAATATTTAGTGGTTTTAACCAATATCCTCTTTATTTGCTTATAAATCTCTAGGTTGATCTCATTCTTCTGGTTCACACAGTATGGAGGGAGGTTTAGGAATGGAAGAAAATCCAAATTATCCTCAATCACAGGGCTTGGAGTTGGTACTGTGTGGTGGTGATATCTCAGGTGAGAGCCTCAGGCAGTCAGCAGAGAGCCTGGTTTACCTTCCTATGGGCCCCTTCACATAGCTACCTGGGTTTCCTTACAGTATGGTGGGGGAGGGATTCCAAGAAGGGGTATTCTCAAATGAAGATGGAAACTCCAGATCTCTTAAGGTCCAACTTCAGAATTAAACAGTGTGACATCCCACCCATTGTGTTGTTAGAACAGCTCACAAGACCAGCTAGGATTCAAGGGGAAGGAAAATATACTTTCCTTGTTGGGGAGTGACAAAGTCACACTGCAGAAGAGCACGTGGAATGGAAGATACTTACTGCTGCAGTCAATTTGCCAGCGCTCTCTACCTCCATGTCATACTGGCTGCTGTGCATCTCTGGGGGAACAACGGACTTTTCAGTAAATTGTGCTGGGACAATTGATAATTCCTTAGGAGGTGACAGAGTATAAAACTTCAGAGCTTTGGTTTTAAAGCCATAATGAAACACTATAATGGCAGTGAAACACAAAACACAGTGGAAGATGTTTGTAACTCAAATGACCTGATGAAAGACAAGCAACCTGAACAACAACAAGATTAGTATAAATCATTAAAAGAATGCAAAAGCTGGACAAAATAAGTTAATAAAGATCTCACAAAAACGATGAACAAATGACCAATAATATACAAAAGGATAGTCAACCTCACCAGTAATCATGGGAATGCAAATCAGAACTACAATGATATTCATCTTCACACTCATGGGATTGAAAGAGATATCATTAATTACTGTATATTTACCAAGATAGATACACACACACGCATATATATAGATAGATATATACACCAAGGTACATTTACAAGGGGGGCTCACTCCAAGTCCATTATTTCTTGTTTTCTTTTTTTCCAATGAAAGGATTTTATTATATTATTAGGCACCATTTGGTTCTACCAAGTGGTTTGAACAAAGAATATAAAAGACATATTCTAGATTTGATCTTTATTTCAAGGCTGAATTCTCATGGCATTTATAGTTCGAAGGCTTTCTGACTTGTAACTTTCTTAGTTGCTTATTCCAAACATACACATCCTTGAATCGCTGGACCTTCTTTATTCTCTTTTATTTCTTCATTCAAACCAGCAAGTTCTTTGCTGCATTCATTCCTTTCTGGTAAAATTTTGTCAAATATAGCCAACTGAAATCAATGCAGACAACACCACTAACATTCCGTTTTCCAAACTCTCCTGCTAATGCTAGATATTCATATGTATATCATCTGTCTTCTAAATTATTTTCATCACATATTATACCACTGTGTTATATGGATTTTATCTTTCCAGCTTCCAAAAATTCTTCCCTCTTTGCCCATTCATATAATTTTATGCACACATACACCCATACACATGCAGACACACACACACACACAAGATGTGTGGTAAACATACATAAGTTACAAAAATTATAAAGAAAAACAGGAGGATAATTAATAAAAAATCAAGAGAGTGATTATTTCTGTGGGGAGAGGAAAAGTGGTGTTAATAAGAAAAGCACACTGTTTCTAAGACATGTGATAAATTTTTCATCACCTGGTTGCTAAGTACATGCACTTACAATCTTATACTGTTCTTTAAATTTAGCAGATACACTTTAGAACAGTTTTTGGATATATGCTATAACTTTTTGGCAGTTAAAAAATACTGGGTTTTGGGAGAGGTCACCAAGAAGACATGACCACTGGTTGACCCACGAGCTAGACCCAGGCAATTAGAGG
Source organism: Equus caballus (assembly GCF_041296265.1). Taxonomy (NCBI): domain Eukaryota; kingdom Metazoa; phylum Chordata; class Mammalia; order Perissodactyla; family Equidae; genus Equus; species Equus caballus. Next base: position 48,764,443 of record NC_091704.1, read on the forward strand.
CTCCTCACCCCCTCCCTGTTCTTGGAATGTGCCTTTCACTTGCCTTTCCCACTCCCAGAAGCTGCCCAAAGATACAGCCCTGAGATAGAAATGTGGTGTTGAGACTATCTGGATGGTATACACGAGTGAACCCAATTGAAGGTTCTACATAAATTTTTAAGATTTGAGGGGCAGGTGGGGAAAAATACTTATTTTGCGGCCACCCAAGACGAGCCTCATAAGTAATTTCCCTTGCTCATTAAAACTGCCACGGAGCAATCGGGAGTGGTCTGCCTCAATCTTGTCTCTCCCTGCCCTCCACATAGGTAGCTGGTTTCAGATTTCACCTGAGAAGCTCCCAGCCAGTTTGTGAACCAACACTAGGTGCCCCAATTAGAGAGAGCAGGCCATTGATATTGCTTAGAAACACTGACTTTAAGAAATATTATTGAAGTCTGGATATGTCATTTATAAGGTAACTGTTTGGGAAAGATTCCTACTGGAGAAGAATAGAAAGTTAAATACTTGTTTGCAGAATACCAAAGCAATTTAAAGAATCGTTGGAGAAATTCGGAAAGCTAGTGAACATTGGGATCTGAATGTGAATTTACAGATAAATTAGGAAATAGACAACTCATTTTGGTAGGGATATGAAGTCACTTCAGAATTCTAGCTTTTATTTTTGTCAACGTTAATACTAGTGACTGATGAGATTGAGGGTTGAGTGCAATATAATAAAATAATAAGAATATTTTATATGATTCTAGTATAATAAAAAATATATTTAACCTTTGTCCCCAGTTCCTGGCTCAAAGTTCCTAAAACCTTGGAATTTTCTGAGTGATAGGAGTGTCTTTTGTTAACTCCTAAGGAGCCCCTTTTTAAGGAGCCCGTTTTTGAACACACCCATGTTTATGTCAGTAAGGTGACTTAGGATGGGGCCCCTAGAGAGCCTTAGAATGGGGCTGGTCACCAAAAGGGCCAAATGATTAAAGGGTTGGAACTTTCAGCCTCACTCCCCAACCCCTAGGAAAGTGGGCAGGGGCTACAGATATAGCTGTGTAAAAACTCTTGAACAAGCGTTTATGAGCTTCTAGGTTGGTGAATGCATAAACGCACTGGGAGAGTGAAGCATCCTAGTCCCCCAGGGACAGAAGCTCCTACTCATGGGACCATCCGAATCTTGCCCTATGTCCCTCTTCATCTGGCTGTTCCCATGTATCCCTTATCATATACTTTATTATAAACTGATAAACATAAGGAAATGTTTCTCTGAATTCCGTGAGCCACTCTAGGAAGTTATTCGAACCTAAGGAGGCAGTAGTGGGAACCTCCAATTTATAGCCAGTTTGTCAGAAGCACAGGTAACAACCTGGACTTGTGGTTGGTGTCTGAAGTGGGGGTAATCTTGTGAAACTGAGCCTTAACCCGGGGGGTCTGATGCTATCTCCAGGTAGATGGTGTCAGAATCGAGCTAAATTTGTAGGACATGGTGAGCCAGTGTCCACTGTGAATTGGAGAATTGCTAGTGTTGTAACGTTGGAATTCTATTGTATTTAACATTGCACTTAGATTATAATCTGCACACATATTGTGTATATATAGTCATGTGCCACATAGCAATGTTTCAGTCAACAATAGACTGCATATTTGACAGTAGATCCATAAGGTTAATATCATATAGCATAGGTGTGTAGAAGGCTATACCATCTTGGTTTGTGTAAGTACACTCTGTGATATTCATACAATGACAAAATTCCCTAATGACTCATTTGTCAGAACATGTCCCTGTCATTAAGTGACGCACGGCTGTACTCAGATGCACACACATAGACATGTTCCTTTGTAAACAGAGCAACTTCAGAAAGCAATCATGGAAATTTTACATGTGTTACTGTATTTTTGTTTTTCAGGGCATCAAATTCTCATCAGACATATAATACACACACGGATGAAAGAGAAGAACTTAGATTTTTAATTATTATTTATTAATTTTATTTTCGTAAATGATAGAGTTCTCATAAATAGTGCAAGTCTTTACTGATATGAAATAATTTGATTGGCCATAAAAATAAACCTGTAATATTTGAGCAAACCAAATGAAAGCGCTGGTGTGAGTGCATACTTCTTGAACAAGCACTGTAACTATCCCATAACAGAGAATGAGGAAAGCTGGGAATATAAATATAATGCTAAAAATATTTCAAGAGCAGGTAAGTCAGAAACTTTAAATCTATAATTCATCTCATGAAAAAATAATTCCTCTCAGAACTAAGAGCAAAAATTTGTTCTTTCAAAATCAGTTCCTGTATTCAAAGTACAACAACAACCGTACTAAGTGGTGTCAAATATATAATGTTTCTTTTATTTCCTTTACATTGCAATTTTTGAAGATTTGGAAAGATGACTTGTTTTGATAAATAAAATAAACAAAGAGACATACAGACATTCAGGCATCACAAGAAAGATAATCAGTTCTCCTTTCTCTGTTGTGGTCTTACTCATACAAGGCAATTTACATTCTTTTGATTGGTGCGGATCCATACCAGTAAAGTCGTCAGCAGTAGAGCAGCACTAAAATGAAAAGGATAGACAAGAACAAATATTGGTGAGGATGTGGGACAACTGGAACTGCCAAATATAGCCCCTGTACAAGTAGGAATTGGAACAACTACTTTGAAAAACTGTTGGCTTTATCTATTTAAAGTTGAACATACGCATTTTCGAGGTATACTTAGAAACATACTCTTCAAGGGGTATAGTCAACATAAATGCACACATGTGCACACTCATTCACACACACATACACATACTTTGATGTTTATAGCAGCATTAATCATTATAGTCTCAAACTGGAAACAATCCAAATATCTATTATTAAGTGAGTGGGTAAATTAATAATGCCACACTCATAAAATGGAATGATACATTGGATGAAATAAATCACCCGTAGCTTGACGAAAAAGCATAGGTGATTTAGCAAAACAAGATTGAGGAAAAGAATAGAAGCCTGGCAAAGAAAACACATGGCATGTTATTGCATTTACTAGAAGTTCAGAAGAAACAAAAAGCCATTCTGAGTTGTTAGCAGTCAGAATCGTAGTCAACAGAATGGGGAGGGTAGGATTGGAAGCTGAACAAGTGAGCTTCTGTTTCTCGATTTAGATGTTAACGACACGGTGAATCACTTTGTGATATTTCATGAAACTGAACCTTATGATGAGTGCACCTTTTTACATGTGCGTTATTCTTCCATAAAAAGTTGTTTTGTTGTTTTTAGTGTCAGCACTAGAGAAATGAGCACTAGCATAATTTCCTGATCATTGGGATTAATACCTTAACTTTCTAACTCTTTCTCTCATATAACTTATTTATGTCATTGGATATCCAGAAGGGCTTTTAAATTGTTTCCTTAAAATCCTGTAAGCAGAATATATGTAAGTATCGAGGAGCAGGATGATATGTGGGACTGGTCTTCAAAATTAAACAGACGTTAATTTAAATATTTTATAACTTATATCAGCTGTGTTACCTTTGGTGGAAGTGATATATTCAGTAAAATATTAATGAATTAATTAATTCAACCACTTCCATATAAGCAATTGCTTTAGACAAAAATAAAGTAAAAATGAATAAAGCACAGACTATGTTTTCAAGAAACTCATGAAACTCACCATTTGAAAGGGAAATCGGCTGGGAAGATACTTCCAAATCTTTCTACTATATTCTATTCTTTGTTTAGAAAATATCTTTTCCCATGACTAAAATTTAAACTGTCTTCTACCTAACATGACCCAGTAGTTAAAATTTCACCTACAAATGTACTCACTCTGTCCGCAGTGGAAGATAACATACTGCCACACATGTATTGCATCCCACTTGTGAAATATTCTCTCTACTCGCTGTTTTTCCTCCTTTGGTCCTCAAGGCAGAGCAAGTGCTTCTTCTCCTTATCCTGCAGGTTTTAAGCCAAATTAGAAAAATAACCATTCCCAATGAAACAGTTGTACAATTTTGGACAAACAAACACAATATGATTATATGGTTATGAAAAGTTGTCAGGAAAAGAATTTATGGAATCAGATCACCATCTTTTAATTTCCAATAGTACCATTTATTAGTGGTATAACTGTGTGCATGTCATTTCACACCTCCACTCCTTGTCTCCTCATTTGTAAGAGAGAGTCCATAAGAGTTAACTTTTTCTCCATGTGCTTACAGTGTAGCCAGAACTGTTGAAAGAACTGTATATGAATTAACTCATTTAATCTTTATAAATACTTCACATGGGAGATGCTATTCATATCCTTATTTTAAAGCCGAAGAATAGGAATCACAGAAAGGCAAGGTGACTTTCTCAAAGTCATAGAACTGAAAACTGGTAGGGCCAGGAAGAGATCTCTGGGGCAGCAACTTGCCTGAGCATCAGTTCAGAGAACTGCCTGCATCCTGCAGGGGAGAATGTCCTTGTTTAGCAAATCTGACCACTTAGTGGGTTGTTTCTAAGGAGGGCTCACCTGGTCTCTGGTGCTTCAGCAGTCCTTTGAGGGCAGCGCTGGAGAGGGAGTGTGCACTTATGAATGTCCACTTAATTAAATTGTCTTCAGAATTTTTGGTTACTTAAGGATTTGAGATGCTCTGCTTCATTTGGTTCAAATAAAGCACGTGCCTGTGTGTGGTAAACCTAAGTTTGTGTGTGTGTTTATATCGTGTTGTTTCAGCTTAATTTCCCGTCTTGGACATTCATTCCATGGACTCTATATCAATTTCAGTTTTGGATTTTACTTTTCCTGGTCAGATTTGCCCATGAATCACTCTTCAGCTCTGCTGCTTTGCAAGTAACCTTTCTAGGATAACCAAAAAGGAAAGCTCCATTGCTTAGCAACCTTGTGGGCCTCATTCAGGCCTCTCCCAGCCTGAGGGCACTGGCGGTACACCGTGTTCCTTGGGAGCGAGACTGCAGGGACCTTTTCTTCCAAAATATGTTTTAGCTTATCTCCCCATGTCCCCTGTCACGTAGCAACAGTAATTAGGCTTTGCCAAAAGATATATCTACAGGAAACTTCCACACAAGATGCACATTAGAAAAATCCTTGTAGCTGTGTTTCTACAGTACCCTAAGATTCTCTCTTATGTCCATATTTAAATCTGTCAGGATGATCATACTTGCCAATCAGGAGACTTTATAAATATAGGCCAAACAATAAGACATCTTGTACTTTGGAATGGGAAATGACTGATTTCTGGCAAAGCATCACCTCCAGCCACAATATCTTATTTCCAGTAGGGTATGAAGTCCACATTTTCACGTCTGTTTTAAGGTTGGCAACCGGAGACTAAAATTTTCCTCTTTTCTTGTGGATTAAGCTAAAATTGTATTTACTTCCCCTAAAGCCTGGACCTCACGTGACACAAGGTCTAGGCTCCTAAAAATCTCAGGGGATGGGTTAATTAGTTAATTTGTACTTTATTACTTGGTAGTGATAGGTTTATGCTTTAATCTGGGAAAACCTCACTCTGCTCTGTGTAGTCTCACTTCCAAGTGTTCCATGCTTGCAACCCAATTCTTTCTCTCACAGTGATTGTTACCTGCGAAGGACAAAGACCACTAAAACCAGCTGAAACATGAATAGGAATCACATCAGCCAAGAAATATATATCTCCCAGCCCTACTAAATGACCTGATCCAAGATTGGTAGGCTCTATCTCACTCTTACATCTGCATCATCTATGTCAGAAAAACAAATTCTTGGAAGATGCCTCATTTGCAAGGACTAGGTCAGCTCTTCATTCCTTATTGAGTCATCTGTGGCTAAAGGTCAGAGCCATTTATACTTAGATGCCATGACCATCCCTTTAGCAGAGACCTCAGATGATGGAGAGTTCTCAGAGAAAGTAGCAGGAGTTGGAGAGGTGTCCTCAAATTTCAGCAGACATTCAGGGTAGGTGTGAGAGAGAATGTGGGAAGAATGTGCGGAAAGCATATAAAGCATTATTATTACAACCAAACTGACGATATACCAAATTTAAATTTACAAAAGTCGACAAAATCAATAAGAGAGAATAGGAAGAGTGGCAGAGGGTCAATATAATCCAGTGGTTAAGGATATAAATAGAGTGGAGTTATCAGATAGCAGATTTGGGTTGGAATCTCAATTCATCCGATCACTAGCTGTTTGACTCCGGGTAAATTGTTTAACTTCTCTGAGCCGCAGTTTCCTCTTTTATAGAATATAGACACAATTTTTAGAATAAAAACAAATTTCCTTAGCATAATTTTGTTAGATTAAATTTCAGCAATGTATATAGCCTGTAACAAGGTGTCCAGTCCATAACAATTGCTCAGAAAAGGTTAACTAAATAAATACAAAAGAATGCTTATAAGATGACTTACAAAATGAACATGATAGAGGTAATCAGGACTAATAAGCGGTAGAGATACTGAAGAAGATTGAGTGAAAAAACACCATTTTTACTTAGGAATTAGAGCTCCCATTATCAGAAAGTTTATTGATTATGGTGGCTGCTGAAAGCAGTAGGAAGGAGGATGCAAATGGAGAACATGACAGTCATACTGGGTCATATTGCTTATGATTAGGGAGCGAGTAGGATGCAAAAAAAGGGAAATCTGTGTATGTAGACAGTATATCACTGCTACCTGTGAGATTAAGGAAGTGACATGTATGGTGTTTGGCCTAAAAAGGAAACTCAACAAATAGTATTTTTCACCTATTCTCCCAACTTTTTAGAAAGAGATTTAAGGCATAGAAAACTATAAGCAGGGGCTCCTGAATAATAAGAACCCTGACAACAACCTGCCAACTATTGAGGGCAAGATCTGTATATCCTTGCTGCCTAGCATGGTGCCTGATAAATAATTCATGCTTAAAAAGGAAAGACATCTTTCGCTTTCCTTCCTTATATTTATTCAACAAATATTCATTTAGCATTGACTGAGTCTCTGGAGATATGTTAGGTGAAAGATATGAAAAGACAAGTAGGACACAGATTTTCCTTCTACATACGTCACGCTAGTGGCTGCTATGTTTTGAAATACTATTAGCCAGAGCTCACAAGTGCTAAGGGAATAATTAATGTTGCATAGAACAATTGAGAAATACTCTCTGAGGGAAATGACATTTGAAAATGCGTCTTAGAAGTTGATTGGAAATTCATAAAAAAGAAAGACAAAGATTATTCCGGTAAGAGAGAACAGCAAAAACAAGTTCGAAGATAACAAAGCAGTTTATTATTCATCTGAACTATGCTCCTATGTGCTTGCTTACCAACCGTAAGATATTTTCAGATTTATTTTTGATATCAGGAATGTCCCGACATTTTGGTTATGTTTTACACATTTAGATATTTCAGTAGTGATGGGATGTTGAATCAAGGGCTATAAACTTACCGATACTCTATCTAACTGCAGCCGCTAAGACTTAATGAAAATTAGGCTTTCTGGGAAAATAATTACTGAGGATTGCATAAGATGTATTTGGTGGCTTAGCATACTATATTAAACTACTCATTTTCTGTAATGTGAAATAGAAATTTTAAGACAAATCACTAATGAAAATTAAGAGAATACTAATTTTAACAGATCATTATGCACAGTCTTTTAGCTCTACACACACGCGCACACACACACACATGCATACACCATAAACACCAAAGGATTATAGAGAGATATAATCTCCATATACATATAGATTGAAGGGTGAAACACAGGATTTAGAGTTTTTGAGACCATAAATTTTAAATAATCCATTCTTGCCTGATCTTATTAAGGTTCCTATATTATTAAATGTCTAACACTAATAACGACGTGGAAATCTTTACCTGTTTGTGATTTATAAGTGAAAAAAAGTTATCGCTAGTGATTTACGGAAACCTACCAACATATTAACCATCTTGTGTAACAAAAACAAAATTGGACTACAAGTAAGGAGACCTGGGATTCACCTAGATTTGAAACTTTATTTCCACCCAATATTATAGCCCATTGTTGCTTGATTTGTGAATAGAGAAGACACTCAAATATATTTGGAGATCAGAGACTTCATTTGAGAATCTAATGAAAACTGAAAACATTGTTCCTTCCCATGGTCCTGATCTTCTCTTTAAACCATCAGATTCCAGACACATTTTTAGCATTCAGAAAGCAAGGATTACTGAGTTAATAATTTTCAGACCATAGAAAGGCCTGTCCCAAACTGTGATATCACTCAGAATATGTTTTCCTCATTTTTTTTTACTGTCATTGGTGGATGTTGGTGGGGTGGGGGGGTGGAGGGGGCATGGAGCCTGGGGCGTGAACAATGATTCACTAGTCTCCTTGGATATATAGAATTTCACTATTTTTCAGGAAGCAATAGTTTTAAATATATCTTATTGTTTATAGACCTATTTGGCTAAGTTATTTTAGCAAACGTGTCATACAACTTTTAGACGGCAGGTTTTTTTCCTCTTGACACTTTGAATATTTCACTCCACTCTCTTCTTGCTTATATAGTTTCTGAGGAGAAATCACATGTAATCCTCATCTTCGTTCCTCTGAAGGTACGGTGTTGTTTTCTTTGGGTTTCTTTCAGGATTTTCCTTTATCTTTGATTTTCTGTAGCTTGAAAATGATATGCCTAGATGCAGTTTTTTTGGTATTCACCCTGTTGGTGTTCTCTGAGCTTCCTGGATCTGTGGTTTGTTGTCTGACATTAATATGGGGGAAATTCTCAGTTACTATTGTTTTAAATATTCCATCTTTTTTTCTCTCTCTTTCTTCTCTCCCTGGTATTCTCATTACACGTATGTTACACCTTTTGTAGTTGTCTCACGGTTCTTGGATAGTCTGCTTTTTTAAGTCTTTATTTACTTCGCTTTCCAGTTTTGGACCAGGTTTGTACTGAGATATCCTCAAGCTCAGAGATTCTCTCCTCAGCAATGTCCAGTCTACTAATAAGCTCATCAAAGGCAATCTGCATTTCTGTTACAGTTTTTTTGGCTCTAATATTTCTTTTTGGTTCTTTCTTAGGATTTCCATCTCTCTGCTTACATTGCTCATCTGTTCTTGCATACTGTATACCTTACTCAGTAGAGCCCCTAGCATATTAATTAGAGTTGTTTTAAATTCTTGGTCTGATAATTCCAACATCTCTGCCATGTCTAGTTCTGATGCGTTGTCTCTTCAATTGCATTTTTTCACCTTCTAGCAGGCTTTGTACTTTTTTCTTCATAGCCAGACATCATGTACTGAGCAAAAGGAAGTGCTGTAAATAGGCCTTTAGTGATGTAGTGGTGAGGCGTGCGGCGAGGGCAAGCGTTCTGCTGTCCTGTGATTAGGTCTCAGTCTTTAAGTAAGCCTGTGCCCCAGGACTGAGAATTTCATAAGTGTTTCCCAGTTTTTTTCCCCCCTTATGTGAAACAGGATGGCTAGAGTGGACTAGTATTTTCCTTGGGTATTTCCCTTCCCCCAGGATGGTTAGGCTCTGATAATACCCTAGCAGGTTAGGCTTTGGTTAACGAGTTTCCCCTGAGGACAGGCCTTTTTAAGAACAGAGCGTTCTGGTACATTTCAAAACAGTTCCTTTTGCCCTCTGCCTGCCAGAAGCATAAGGGGATTTTTCTCTGATATTTACTATGGAAACCTGGTTGAGCTCCTGGAGGTAAATCTCACAGTATTGTGGTTACCCCTGGAATTTTTAACGCTCAGACTTGCCCACACTGAGCCTCCAGGACTTCATCAATTACAGTTCCGGTTTTCCTACCCTGGCACTGGCTCCCGGTGGGGTGTCTGCTCAGGGGTCTGTGTTCTGGGAAGCGACTGCTCCTTGGATTCTCTTGTCGGGCCCTCCAATCTCGAGGGCACCAGCTTGTCCTCTGTCTTTTCCTCCCTTTCAGATTCAACAACAAGTGTTCGTTTATCAGTCTGTTCAACTTTTCTCTACTTGTTAGGTTGGAGTGGTGACTTCTTTTTTTTTTTTTAAAGATTTTATTTTTTTCTTTTTCTCCCCAAAGCCCCCCGGTACATAGTTGTGTATTCTTCGTTGTGGGTTCCTCTAGTTGTGGCATGTGGGACGCTGCCTCAGCGTGGTCTGATGAGCAGTGCCATGTCCGCGCCCAGGATTCGAACCGACGAAACACTGGGCCACATGCAGCGGAGCGCGCGAACTCAACCACTCGGCCACGGGGCCAGCCCCTGGAGTGGTGACTTCTAAGCTCCTTACACGAGGAACTGGAAACTGGATGTCCATTTGTACAACTTTTATGCACTGGAGACTTCTCCATGTGTGAGGGATGAAATAGTGAGTGAATGCAGTTGGGTTAAGATCTTCTGAGACAGAAGGAAGAAGGAAGGATGATGCAGACACAGGTTCTTTTGTGTATACAACAGATACCAGCTTCTCCCCCACACCCTCTGCAAATAATTCTAGATTTTCTTGGAACTATCTCCAAGCACTTGGACATGTCGATGTACATAAAATTGTCCTAGGGCTGGGCTGAGATCAAGATTCTTGTGTCAATGCTGGTCCTTCCTGGATTTGTGACTTTGGTCAGAACTCTTATCCTCTCTGATCCTCACTCTGTTCCTGGGAAAAGCTGGAATTATGATATCCTTTCTCATGGCTGTTTTGAGGATCAAATAAAATGATGAATAAAAGATCTTTGAAATCTGTGAGGATCTAAAGAAAGGCAAGTTATGACTATGCTTTCTAGAAAAATGTTTTGTACATGACATTAACATTTTTAAATGATCATCTGATTAAACAGAATCCTGCATTTAATCCTGTATGTTTCAATATAATGCCCACAGACATGCTTTGATTTACATATTATATGCAGAGTTTTGCAGCTATTTAAATATATCTAATCATAGCTCTAACAAGTGGAACTGACTAAGAGCAGAGATTTTTAAGATTAGCAAGTTTATCCAAAGACAGATTAAAAAACCCTGCTCACATGATCACTGACCAGTAATGTTCTGAAATTCTACAGCCAAGTCCTGCTTCTGAACTCATCTTCATATTGTGACACTTTGTTTGCCTGAGCTATTCTGCAAAGATCTCTCCTGACAGTCCAACATCAAAGGAAACGATGATGATTCCTTAAGCAAAAAGGACAGCGCTGTGGCTGCCCGGCCTTTACAAGTGCCAACAGCACTTCTTTTTAAAACACCTGCTCTTACACATCAGCCGCAGCTGGCAAAGGGCACAGACAATGACAGCAATTTTTTTATTATTATTCCTTTCCAGTGTGTGAAAGCAGGGTAATGAATTTTATACAGACAGCATTAATTTATGGCATGCAGACAAGCACTGGCTTCCTTAACCTCCAGACTCATGAATCGTAAATATTACTGTGGAAGGTAAGAGAACAAGCAGCTGCTGTACAAAGTAATTGACAGGCAAAACCAAAGAAAAGACTCAGTTTGGAAGGTATTTGCTATCATTGAGCACTGGACACGAAGCAGAAAATGAGAATGCACGGGAAAAAAGAAAACTAATTATGACAGACTTGCTCATCATTTTATCAGATCCTTCCATCCATTTTTTCCTGTCATGTCTCTAATCTCATTTGATTTATGAGACTCAAATCTGATTTTGAAAAATTCCCCACTCTGTTTATACCAGCAAACCTGGACCAACTAAGGAGATTTTACTCACCGCCCCTCTCTAAATGTATACAATTAAAACCCTTCCTTTGGCTCGTGTTTTGAGGTTCTGGTGATCACCTACGAACATCCTGCAATTTTATCCTCAGAAACTTTCAAGTTTTCAATACCGGTCTTAATCAGGGGGCCATGTCTTCTTCCATACACAGTGCTTTATGCAGATAATGTTGTATTTATCTCACAAATTTTCTGAGTTAGAATCATCTCTAAATAAAAATGCTACCCATTTCCCAGGTCTCAAATCTTTTATTGATCTGCTCCTGTCTTTACCATTACACTCTTTGGGGAGCTCTGACCTCCTGCTCACAAATGAAATTAGATGTTTCTTCATCAAAGCTCTGCTTCCTTCCTTGGTTCTTTTCTGTTCTAATTCTTCTGTCTGTTTTCCTCCTAAGAGAACGTTATGCTTTGTGAATGATTGTCTTTCTTCTATTTCTTCTGTCTTTCTGATTTCAAGACTTTCCAGTCACTTTAAACAACTGCATGTCAGAAAAGTTAAATAATTCCTTCAATTCCACTGACAGAAACAGGGATTAATTTGTCCTCCTTCAGAAACAGGGAATGTGATATTTATTTCTTTTCTTTTTACTTGAAAGTTGGAGCAGTAATAAAATTCTTATTGTAAAAATTTCAACATTGTCAGTGTTGTCATTACTGCCATTATTGATAAACCTGGATCTGTTGGCCTCTATAAAAATAGATTTCTTTCCTTAATGGCGGCAGAGAAGACATGAGGAAATGCCCCTGTGTCTCTTCTCGGAAGCAACTCTAGTGTCTGGGAAAGTCTGGTTATCTATTTAAAGTGGAACTCATAGAATTTCTGTTTTCCAGAAAGTTTTCTGGGCTGTTTTTCTTGCTGCTTCGAGTTCTTCTTGGGAAGACAGTCACTTCACTGCTACTCTGATTGTTAGAGATTCGTGAAGCCAGCTTCCTTTTGACTTTTCTGTGAAATAGGAAATAAATACATATATTACTTTTAAATATGTCTGTCTGCTTAAGAAGGGCTTAAAGCTTTCTTTTTATATGATAAAGTGCCTGCTTCACCACTACCACCTTCTTGACAAAGTAGTTACTCCAGTTCTTATAGATGTCCCATCTGCTTTCCTCAAACTTATTTATAGAAAACTTAAGAAACAATGTTTTATTTCCTTATGATTGATGTTGCATAAGCCTTCTGGCTAATTCCATACTTCCAGAACAAGACACAATTAATTTACCTCATGTCGGCTGTTTGGTTCAAACAAATTTAGAATGAACCTTGAGGACGTAAAGATTATAAGGGAAATTTATTGGATATGTTGACTGACAAAATAACGTAAAGAGAAAAATGATGTCAATATCCAAAGCTTCTTCTTGTCTTTCTCTTCCCCCTAACCTCCTTCCAGCCAAGCTCACCCTAGGCAGTTGTCTGCCACAATCTCTTTATCCTGATCACAGGATGTAGACATGGATCCAGTGTTACCCTTGGCAATGATGTGGCTTAGAGAGGTTGCAGTGTTACTCTTTCTTCCTAAACTTTGACCTTGGCTCAGCTGTGCAGATTTCTAAATTTTGTGTCTCAACAAGAGCTAGAGAAGTGTGGCTGGGCTTCTGGTTGTCTTCACAGGGCAGACACAATGGCATCAGTGTCAGCTTTGCTCTTTGCCTAACACTAACATTTGCGCATCAGAGTGAAATTAATTCCCGCTGGTCTTTCTCCTCAGAGCAAACAGGAAACTTACCTCTCTAATTGCCCAATGACAGTGTCTGGGTTTAATTTCTTGCATGCACTTTCACAATCCACTTTTTTCTTTCTCCTTGGATCTATAATGCATTTTTCATCCGGCTATCATTCATGCTACTGGGTGAATTGCAAGCACATTAGTGCAATGAGAAAGGTCCATTTTAATTTGGCACTGACTTGCCTTTTTGTACAGTACCTACCAATAACACAGGCTTCTCTGACTGATTTACAAACACCATGTAGGTCTTGCTCTTCCCTCTCATTCCTGAGTTTCCTTACGTCTGTAATATATTTCCTCAATTTGTCCTTTCAGTGAACCCTTGTTTCCCTTCAAGATTCAGGTTAGTTATTACTTGTTCTGCAAATCCTTCCCCAAATTCTGTATTACTATCTCAGGTGGAGTTAGGTGATCCTCTGACTCCACTCAAATGTGAACCAGGATACAATTATATTATGACATATATCACTCTATTGTACATGTTTGTCTACTACAGCATTATCCATTTTATTATGAGCAATAAAAACGAATGTCTTTTTTTTTTAATCTTTATATCTACAGAGTTATACTTGTGCTTGCAAGACTGGGGCTACTAAGTAAATATTCTTTGAATTCACAGAGGATAGCATATCGATTGCACCAAGAATTTGGTTGTCTTGCATATCAGTCAATTTTGCTGCAGTAACAAAAGAGCATGCAAATCTTAATAGCTTTCAACAGCAGAATTTATTTTTCAGTCACATAATATTTTGATGGCTTTAAGTCAGCTTTGGCTGTTGCAGCCCTACTGAGCTCTGTCAGCCTGTGATCACTCTGCTTCATGTGTTTTTCTGTTCTAGAGCCAAGGTTAAAAGAGCAGCTTCTGCTTGGAACATGCTTGGCTCACAGCAGAGCAAGATTACTGATAGAAAAACAAATGCATTTTAAAGTTTCAACTCATATCTGACATATCATCACCGTTGGCTCGCATTCCATTACCTTAACCAAATCACTTAACCAAGCTCCATAGGAATGAGGTGAGGATGTAACTCCTCCCTCAGAAGTAACAGTAAATAACAGGACAGTAGATGGGGAGATATATGTGTATATACACATATATTTATATATTTTTGGATAATATATCTAATCTTTCAGGAAGCAAGAGTAAATAATGAGAAATAATAATACAAAGTAGCATAGTTTGTATTCCTGGCCACAAATATTCTCTTCTTGCTTTTTACACACAAAATATACTACCAATCTCTGCAAAGAGCCCTCAACATTTCCATTCATTATAGCATCAACTAAATACCAGAATACTAATGCATATAATGTCTCTTAATTTAATGAGCTAAAACAATGAGTATCCCATCATGGCACCCATATGAACACGTAACCATAGACAACATAAAATGATGGAACAGAGACAATAAACCTCAGCAAACATTCTGACTTGGAAAGAGGAAAAGTGGGAAGTACACCTTGGTCACTGGCCCATAGCAATTCTGAAATCCTACTGGGCAGACATCACGGGCACTCCTTAACCCAAGAGTAGGGCGCTAGTTCAACTCCCTTGCATCACTTCCCAGCCCACTGATCTTCCCAGAAATTTTCTTTGAGTGTTTGGATGTCTTTTTTCTAAACTCTTTGTTGACCCCATTTGAAGAGTATTCTGAGAGTATATCTTTCTTGGTGGCTGCCCAGCTTTCTTAGTCTGATCCTATCTAGATATTTTTTGAAATACTAAAAACAATAATCTTAGGCTTTTTAAATATAATTAGTTGGTCTTTTGGCAATTTTTTATGGCAATACTGAATGTCTAGACACCAAAATTTGTATTTAAGTCAGATTTGATGTAATAATTAAAAAAACTCAAAATATCAGTGACATACAATAATGGACATTTGTTTATCTGTTGATCTTAATTTACCTATTGATCTTAATACACCTTGCCAGTTATTGGCTTCAGCTTTGGAAGCTCTACTCAGCTCTGCTTTACCATCTTCTCATGTCAGAATTCCAATTCAAACGAGCAACACTTAATGATAAGAGTTATTTATTTTCATGGTAGAGGGAAAAGAGCAGGAGACATGGTAGAAATAGGTGATGTCTCTTAATGACCTCTGCATCGAAGTGGGCAGTGTCACTTCTACTAACATTCCACTGGCCAAAATAAGTCATATGATCAAGCCCAACATCAGTGGGTGGAGAAACACATGCCTTATAGGAAGTGTTGCAAGGCACATAGCAATGAGCAGGAGTGTGTAATGCTCTTCTAAATAGGAGAAAAGGATAGTTGGAATCAGTAAGGTGATCTACCTACTATGTAGAATATATGGACTTCAAGATAGAGAGGCATAACCCAAGTTTTAATGGGGTATTGTACTGAAAGCACTATGATAGAATGGTTTTGAAAAGCAACAGCAATTCATCATTCATTTTTCAACTTTCTAGTTATGTGATAAATGTTTATTGGACAATTACTTAATGTAAGCCATTTCGCTTGGTTTTAGTTACACAAACTTAAACAAATATTATCACTGCAGTGATTTAATTTCACATAGTGGATGTATAGGACGTAGGTAACAGGAAGTTTTTATACAGTGTGATACGTACTGTGAAAGTCTAAATATGTGCTATTCTGAAGCATGTGGAAAGTACCTAGACTCAGATATGTAGCAAAAACCTGACCTGCACTTGGGAGGGTCATGACATGTACCTGGAGCAGATCAGGTGAAGATAAGTCTGAAAGACAAAAGAACTATAAGAAGCTTGTTGGAGAATGAATTGACAAGAGCATTTACACTGAATTTTAATGTTGTCTCTGAGGTTGGCTATGTATAATATTTGAATATAGGCCAGTTTGTAATTTCCTTCAATTTGGATTTTAGTGTAAATATATTCCTCCTTTGTTGTTTCAGTAATTTTTCTATGCCAGCCACTAACTTAGGAAAATGAAATTGCTGATGTATGCTCAATGATGGAAACAATTTAAATGCAATATTGAGCTAAGAAAATGAAGGAATAGTAAAAACATTAATAGATATGAAAAATTTTAAGAAGTACCAGGTAGTGTCCATTAGTTATTCACCTTACTTGAGAAAAAAAATAATATTTGGTTCATGATATTAATATATTTTCTACTTAAACTCTGCATTAAAATTATTTAAGATATATCAATTTATATGTGAATAGATATAAAAATCATATTTCTATGTGGATTGATGATAATTAGGTGGCAAATTCATTTAAATACCTTTAAATAAAGAGATAAATATTAAAAAGTATTAAAATAAATTTCTGGGGCCTCAAATATATTTTTGTGTATTTACAGTGTACATAAATAGTAAATGAACATAAATAGTCTGTATGTTTGTGCATTTACACAAGGAAAGAAATGAGCTATGAGATGTATAATATATGATGACTACGTGGAGGTATTATGGAGTGCCAAAACGACTCTTGACTTAAGAAGCCTAGAAAGAGCTCTCCAACAAATTTGGTTTATGAAAGCATGTAAGTAAAAGATTTTCTAGGCCTCAGTTTCATTTTTTTTAAATTAAAACTGTTAGATTCTAGTCTAGTACAGCTTAAGATCTATATAGTCATTTTAATATGTCACATTCTATCATAAAATTATTGGAAAATGGAGGCATAGAGATGTTGATTTAGTCTCCCAATTTGGAATGGAACAGGCAGAAACACTGAAACTATTTCTTGACAATTTATTCCAGGGAAGAAGGCCTCTATTTTCATCCTTTAAACACTCTGGTTTTATTCATTGTCCTTGAATTGTAAGGAAGGGTAAGAGAGAAGAATTTCTGTGTATCTATTTTATTCTATTCTTTACTTAATGTGCTTCTATTTTATCACCTTTCCCCCTTCATCTTCTCCAAGCAATTCAGTCTAGTCTTTTTAATATCCCCCTCATTTGGAGTTTACTACTATAGTACTACTCCTGATTACAATTCTTTTCGTTGTCCTTCACTGGGCTTTTTCTATTTCTATTACTTTATTTAGAGTCGAGGTGACCACAACTGAAAACTTTATTGAAGGTGAAAGTGACTATGATACATGTACCTTGTTCTCATGCAATGGGATTTATATTTCAAATCACTTTATTTTCTTTATAAAGATATTAGGACACTGTGAAAATGCCAGCAAATGCTAAACATATGATCATACATTTTTCGTGATGAGAGTTAATTAAAAATTTTAATAATATAATAACACTTTTCAGAAAAGATAACTCTCCCCCTTCTATCCAATGTTTTTTCATTAGCAAATATTTAGCTACAATTTTATCATCTGTGGTATTTCAATGCAGTTAGTATTTGCTAAGCATTTACCATGTTCAAAGCACATATGAATGTGGCAGGTGAACACAATTAGAGTAAATAATCCTCTGTTATTCATGATGTACACGTTAGCAGAGCAGGCAAGACACAAACAAATTTATCCAAAATACTATAAGTGATATACTCACAAAGTACTCTGGAGCGGATGTGGAAGGGGGTGATACAATCAGAAGCATATCCCCAGCCCAGAAGAAACTTAAAGTTCTACTATCATATTGTCATTGATCGAAAAATTCAATCCTACAAACCTGGAACTTATAGGTAAATATTAGCATCCACCAGTTCTTATCATATAAACAGAAAACAAAGAAACAACCATCATAAAATATAGGTTCTTCAGCTCTTATTTCTGTGGCTGATAATCATGTCTATGCTGATACTCATACCCTTCCTTCTCCCACTACCCTTCTCAGTTCCTTTATACACTGTTATTAGCTTGGTTGGAAGGATTACACACATTTTGGTTACCACAGCATCCATGTCTCAGTGGTGTCCCATACGTATTGGTTTGCATAACTGGCTACTGCCAGTCAGTTCTTCACAGAACTTATGGTTGCCCTCTTCTTGGTGGCAGGGATCCAATGTAATCAATCTTCAACTAAGAAGCTGACTGGTAACCCCAGAAAATGATGTTCTATCTGCGCTCTGGCGTTGGACTTTGCTGTTAGCAGATTGGACAATCAGTCGTGTTAGTAACTAGATCTGCTTTGGTGAAGGGAAGTCCACCACATTAAAACTGTGCATAGACTCCATCACAGAATTTTTGTACATGGACCCATTGAGTAAACATCAGGTTGACTAGGAATAGAAGTTGACTGAGGAGCAGAAGACAAATCTTCCTGTACATTGTTTTATAGCATTCTCTGCCATGAATTTCTCGTGTAGGGCATTAATGTACAATGCAGACATCTTCACATTCTGTGATCTTTCTGATACACTCATCCGTATACCTCTCCACCAGACTTCCTGGACATCAGTCTTCCAATTTCATCCTTTCTACGTTTCTGACCATTGGCCAATGTCTTAGCCACCGCCTATGAATTAATTTATAACTCAGGTTATTTCAATATTTCCACAAAATAGAATATTCTATGTATTTCCAAAGATATTCCAGTTCGGAAAATTTCTTCCCACCCTTGTCTTTTAGGTTGGTTGCCTCTAAGAGAGGGTTTAGCACAATGATGACCTGTTATCAGCTATGGCCAGCGTGTCATAGTCATCTGTAAACCAGACCTGCACCTTTTCCTCCTCTTTTATTTGATGATATTTACACTCTGTTATATGAAAGTTGGGAGTTGAGAGAGTGGTGAGGCAGGAAAAATGTGTAACACGGGAATCAGAGCCAACTTTAAGGCAATATATATATATGCATTCAACATGTGCTTGGGCCAGAGCCAATATGTATCAATTCCAGTTAAGAAGAGTATGCTATTACACGTGAAAATTTATGATTTGATGGATCAGATAACACAAAGTTAACGGAAGGAAGTTTGGATTAGATGGACACGTTGTGTCCTCATATCAGGCATTTGGTCTCTAACAGAACCTGTTAGAAGCCAAGGCTGCTTTTCAAATAGAGAGTAGTTGTCAAAATTCTTCTTCTACTCGCCTTACCAGAGGCTCTACGCAGCATATCTATCTGCCAAACAGACTTCAAAAATAATTGGATCTCTTGTGTCACAAAGGTTCAAATGACAGAGAAGCGTGGATGGTGGCCTTGTGCTGCTAGAAATCCTCCTTATACCCGAACCTCATTCAAAATCAGCAACATTTTGAGTTATTCACTAATGGGTTGAGCAGCACATTCAGATGTGACATATGTTGCTTCCAAAAGACATGTTTCCTACAAGCATTGTGCAAGGAGCAGCAAATTGTTTCTCAACTTAAAGGGGGATATCTCAACACACATTACATCAAAGGACCTCGAGAAGGAATTGGCAGGCCTCTCAACACTTTTGGAATTTAACTCCCACCCTTGGACCTGAGTCTGTCTTACTAATGCATCTATTGTGTTTGCTATTTTCTGTCTTCCAGGTCCAATTGGCATCATTTCATCAATGTTGATAGTCTAGGTAATGTTCTATGTGAACCCAAGACAATCAAGTCCTTCTAGACTACTGTATACAAGAGAGCAAATTTGCACTGCTCTACCTGTTCCTGACTGTCTTTACTAGTCAGGATGGAAAAGAATTCTAGGTTAATTGCTGCATATCATGTGATGGGAATTGGCTTGATTTGCTCAAGTAGGACACTGCATACAGACCAGCACCTGCCATTGGCATCAGTACGCCACATTGGCATCAATCTAGTCATTCTCCAATATCAATCTGGCTTCTGCATCAGACAAATAGGTGAGTTAAAGGGAACATGACATAATCACAGCTCCTGTATCTTTCAAGACACTGATCGTAATATTTTTCTCCACAATTCCCCCAGGATATAGTATTCTCTTTGGTTTGATTCTCAGCAGTGAATGTTTGAGTATTTCCACTGGCTTCCACTTGCTTTTTTCTATCATGACAGTGCCTAGTCTTCTCGTTAGGAAAGCAATCTGGGGATTAACAATTGGAGGCAAATGCTAGGAAGGTGACTCAATTCTTTTTATACATTCTGGTACCAGGAAAATAGATATGGAGAGGAAGGACTTGGGTTTTCATGGCATTCAGTTGGATTTCCAGAAATTAGCAAAAGTTTAGAGCCAGTATTAGAAAATTCTCAGTAGCTCTGTGTGTCTCTCCCTCCTCAGCACATAGTACCTGGAAAAAGGCTATAGTCTTAGGTGTATACTTAAAGTCTTCCTTTAGATAGCAAAGGTCACATTGTGGAGTCATTTCTGAGAAGAAGCTGGCCTTAAACAAGGGACTATGGCTTTGAAACTGACTTAGGACTAGGAAATGGGTAAGAGACTGTGAATATGCTCTATGGCACATTAAATCAGATTTCCCCTCACCATTTTCCTGCCTATCTAGGCCTAGAAACAGCATAGTAAGGATGCTGCAATTAGTCCCTTCCACAGAATCCTGTGAAGCTGAACATTCATTATCACTCTCTCCCTGTGGTTTGTAATGGTAATAGTGTCTACTTCTTCTCAGATGAAGAGCATGACCTGATGAGGTACACCACTTAGTTTTGCCTTTAAGAAAACCTGCTACAAGAGAGAAAATTTGACCATGAGTTTCAATCTGCCACAATTTGGGTCCATTGAGGAATTCATGCTGAAGTCACACTTCCCCCAAGCTATCATCAGCTAATGATTGAGCTCTGCAGGGGAATTAGATCCAGGCCACTGCTCTCTAACATGGGGCTCCTCTAACCCACAATCTTTGCTGAGGGACTCCACATCAGCCTTACTGATACTTTCTTGCAACTGCACTGGGGTTTGTTATGGACAGAATAGTGTACTCCCTCAGTCATATGCTGAAGCCCAAATCTCAAATGTCACTATATTCAGAGGTAGAGACTTTAAGGAGGAAATTAAGGTTAACAAGGTATGAAGCCCTAGGGATACGGGTGAAGCCCTAATCCAGTAGGGCCAGTGTCCTGAAAAGAAGAGGAAGAGACATCAGGGATGCATACACACAGAGGAAAGTCCTGATGAGGATGCAGTGAGAAGGCGGCCATCTGCAAGCCAAGGAGAGAGGCCTCAGGAGAAACCAGAGCAACCAACACCTTGGTCTTGGACTTCCAGCCTCCAGGACTGTGAGAAAATAAATTTCTGTTGTTTAAGTCAGCCAGTCTGTGACGTTTTGTTATGGCATCATAGAAGACTAATACCACGGTCTGAAGCCCTTCCTATCCAATCATTCCTTCCTTCTTCTCACCTTTTGCTAGCATCAGTCCTGCACTGAAGTCTTAAGACTCTACCTGCGTAATTCTGGCCCATATCTAGAAGGGTAGTTGGCATATAAGAAGTGTAAACTCACATTATTTGTATGATCGAAATATGGATACAGCATTTATGTGGATCTTAGCAATTTAGGCACAAATTGAACTTGTGGCCTATTAAAAATTATTTAGCCTCTCTGGGACTCACTTCCCTTCATCAACATAAGAAGTTAATTTAAGATGACTTTTGCTGTTAATACGATCTCCAAAATTTCTTTTTTCTCTGGCACATATTGCGCTTCCTAGATAAGAGGAATTGTTATTTTTCTGTACTAGAAAATCTTACAGTAGAAAAGAAATTAAGAATCCAACTCCCTCATATAATAGATCAGTAAACTGAGACACAGGAAATATACATTATTTGTCCAAGAATAGAAACATGTTAATAGAACCCATTTCTTAGCTTGAATTCAATTAAATTTTAATTTTTACACAGACCCTATGTTAAATAGCTTCTGGAACCTCATTCTCTCAAAGGACTGAAGTATGCAAGATCATTCCATCTGTGCAAAATAATTTAGGAGAGGTTTACAAGAATAATGAGAATGTTTTGGGGGTGATATTGAAGACCCGAGGAGTCTTAAATTGTTTGCTGTCCAGACAATTGGCTGCAATATGTCAAGTGCATAATATAAATGTGTTTACATTTTGTATATGAAATTGACACTGTAACGTAACCAATCTTTGTTGCCATTGAATTAGGATTTATATTAGTGACTAGTTTTTGGTTGTTTGTTTCTGTTTTGATCTGGAAACTATTTGATGTGAAACAACTGGGAAATTAAGCTTTGTAACTTTGGTTGGGAAACTAATAATCACAGAATAGATAAGAGATTGGAAAACTCATCAGAGAGTATGTCTAGACCTATGGATATTTAAGGAGCTAAAAAATTCTGATAGGTAGGTGTAATATAAATTCATGGGAGACATTTCTGGCTGTTGTGTTAACAGCTAGAACAGAAGTATAATATACTGCTTCAGTAGGAAATAAAATAGAGAAAACTAAGTAGGACAGAGTGGGAATTCAAATAAATGTTTTACTTTTGGTTTCAGGAATTTTTGTCATTTTGAAGAAGAAATTACATTGAACCTCAAAAGTAAACTTTTATAAAACCTGTGTCTTTATGTATTTTCTTATTGTGCATTACTTGTTTATTATAAAATTTATAAAACATATATGTTATATGTATTTAAAAATATTAGGCACTATTTCAATTGCTCAATGCCATAATGAATCTTGTTAGATGTAAGATATTTAGGAAAAATATAAAATTAGGATTTCATTTTTTGTTTCATCAAAGGAAGAGAAATATTACTTAAGAGTTATTATTGATATTCTTTAAATGACAGATCATATGTGCATTTAATGTCTTGTGTTCAGATTTTACATTTTTTAAAGATGTAATGATGCATAGGGAGACGGAGGCAAAGAAATTTAAGCTAAAGATATGGGAATAGATTCCAAATGAAGAATGAAGAGAATGAAGATGTAATCTTATTTAAATTATGCTGTTATGCACTGGGGAGATGTTAGAATATGGTTTCTAGTAAAAAATGAATGATCAGAGACAAAATGAAAATGGAAATCTGTAAGAAATACATAGAGCAAGACATCAAGGATTATGATGAGAGTTACTACTTGTGATTCTCAAAAGGAAGTGGAAAAGTACAGAGATTGTGACTGCAATTGAAAGAAATAAAGATTTTCCCCAGCGTTTAAAAATAACTATTTGATAATTGCCTAGCTTTCTTTCTAGGCTAAGTTAAGCACTTTCTTCCTAAAGAGTGAAAAGTAGTAATTACTATGAAATCAAGTTGGATTAATGATAGAATTTCTCCACTCTATTTTTTAATTATTCTATTTATTGTATATTTACGTTGATGTTTAAAGTAATAAGTTCTTATTGTAGAAAATTTGGAGAATACAAAAAAATATTACAAAGAAGAATCATAAAGTTTCTTTTTTCAAAATTACTCCAAATTAATTTTCCTATGCATTTATGGGTACATATACTTTACATAAAGTTGAATTTGTTTTGTAAAACTAGCTTTTAAACATTATGTATTTTCAATATTTTCCTAGTGATTTAATCCTCCAAATTTGATTTTTTATTGTTTGTACTATTTCCAAATTTATCAGCATAGCATAAAACAAAAATAAATCCCATGTAGATGATTTGCATTTTTAAAGTGCTTTAAATACCACTACTATGAGAAGAGTTCCATGTAACTTGTTTTCTAAGTCTTACATTGTTAATATAAAAGCCTAAAAAAGAACAATTCTAGGTCAAATGTACATCAGTAGTTTTCTTTTGCAGCTCTTAACGCTTTCTTCAATTAGTTGAAATCAACAAATAATATAGCTGGATTCTTAAATACACACACAGAGATATACACATGTGTTCTTATTGTGTTGCCTTTTACCTTCCATATGTAATCCATTGTTTGTGTTACTCTGTTTTGACGAGCGTATGTGTAAACTTTAAGAGTCTTGATTTATTTATCAGCTTAATTTTCTTTTCTATGTTTTCCATTCTGAGCCTTGGCTAACCACATATTGTGTTAAGTGTTTTTCTGATGCATTTTAGTAAATGGGAGAAAGTACATCTTCGTTATTCATCTTGAAAAATATCTTGTAGAGTTTAGCATTCATATTCATCCAGTAAGGTCTTGTTGTGAGTCTCGCTGCTCTCCAATTCTATTGGCATTTGAATTTAGTAGATTTAATTTTATAGATAAATTTGAAATGACATAATAGTTGTATATCATAGAATGTATATGTCTACTTTAGCTTTTAATTATTTAGGTAAATTTTGTGTTTTTCATAGATGCTTCTTTTTTTAAGCTTATTTCTAACTACTTATTTTTATTTTTATGTTGTTGTATGTATGAATAGGGTATTTTCTTTCCTTATATTCTGAAACTGCTCATTATTTCTATATAAATAACTTAGTGGGGGGCCAGCCCGGTGGCACAGCAGTTAAGTTTGCACATTCTGATTCTCGCTGGCCCAGAATTCACGGGTTTGGATCTGGGGTGCCAGACATGCCACCGCTTGGCACACCATGCTGTGGTAGGCGTCCTACATATAAAGTAACAGATGATGGGCACAGATGTTAGCTCAGGGCCAGGCTTCCTCAGCAAAAAAGAGGAGGACTGGCAGTAGTTAGTTCAGGGTTAATCTTCCTCAAAAAAAAAAAAATAAATAACAGTGGTTTACATAATTTTACAAATAATAATATTACTACTTTATTTTCATATTTTTACAGCTAATTTTTTTGCTTTACCAGGTAAAGTGATATAACACTGCATATAGTTGTATTTTTTCCTTTCTTCATATATTGATAATCATTATTCTTTTTCATGTATTTTGCATTGACCAGAGCTTCTCAAATAATCTCTAAAAAAATGATGATAAAAGATGATGAGAGTAATCTTTATTACTGAAATTCATGTAACAATTTCTATTGTTTTATTATTAAAATTAGATTGGTTGAAATGAGATAGTTTTAAATCAACTTAACAATATATTATTTGCATCTTGTTTTTTGATTAAAAATGTCAGGAATGTATGGAGAATATCATCACATGTGAAGCCAAACCTGTAACTAGATTACTCTCTCCCTTGGATAAGTTAGTAGGTGTGTAATGCAGAATTCTAAACTGGCTCCCAATATCTTCCACCCGCTGCTGTCCATAGCCCTTTCCCCATGACTATGATTATGAAGGATGTCACTCTCATGATTAGTGTCCATTATATGGCACAGTTGCCTTTAAGAAAGAGAGAGTATTAGGATGTACCTGAATAGGTACATTGGCAGGAATTGTGTTTCCAGATAATATTCTTAATTTTTTCAGTCATTTTAAATCTGTCCAAGATTTTGTCTGTGTGTGTGTGTGTGTGAGGAAGCGTGGCCATGAGTTAACATCTATTGCCAATCTTCCTCTTTTTGCTTGAGGAAGCTTGTCATTGAACTAACTCCTGTGCCAATCTTCCCCTATTTTATGTGGCATGCAGCCACAGCATGGCTTGACAAGCTGTGCTAGGTCTGTGCCTGGGATCCAAACCTGCGAACTCTGGGCTGCTGTAGTGGAGTGTGCAAACTTAACCACTACGCCACTGGGCTGGCCCCCCAAGTTTTTAAATTATTCTTGAAACAACTTTACTAGATTTACAGTATTCTAAATTTGGCTGATTTTATTGATATTTTCAAATTTTTTCCGAGCTGAAGTTTTGATTAACTTTAACATTATTTACTTTAGGTTCATTCTCTATAAAGACCAAATTATAAAATGAGTTTTAAATAATTTTGTTGCTTACCTCTTAAGAATTTGTAAGAAAATTCTTCAATCTTAGATATCATTGTTTGAATTTTTAAAAATTTCTTGTTTGAGGAGCATTTAAAAATGTGGGAAAGCACAGAAATGAAAATGAGACATGTGTTCTTACATCCTGGAGTTGATATTTGCTAATATTTATCTTGGTTTATTTCATTAGTTTTCAATATAAGAATAACGAAGTAAGATAATTTGAACTCCACTTTATACCGCCTCCATTTCCCTCCCACCTTCACACTCTCATGGCACATCCTTCAGCCCAATTTTACACATTTGCATTCATGCATTTCATGTAAGGTTTACTTTGTGCTTTAAAAATGTTACATCGGTTGTTTTTTTCTTCACCTTGCTTTTTTCATTACATATAATATATTAGAGATTTAGCTCTGTTGATAAATGTTAAACTTTTTTCATTCTTTCTATTTAACATTTTTCTTTGTATACATATGCTGTATTTGTTTATTAATTTCATTCTTTTAGGATATTTCTGTCACATCATTGAATATCTTTGCATGAGTGCCTTGGGCATTAGCTCTCTTTTTTTTAAATAAGAGTTTCCCTGCATGTATTCCTAGACAGAGAGTGGTTGGGTTGTACAATAGGCATATTTGCCACAGAATTTTGATACATCAATTTCTTTCCCTCCAATAGCGTGGGTTTTGCTTCTACCTTACCACTAAATAACGCACATTTAAAATTTTCCAACTTTGATTTTATTGGCAAACTAAGAAAACCAAAATTCCATTTGTTTGTTTTAATTTTTATTTTTCTGGGTGAAGGTGGTATGTTCAGCTCTCCTCCTATGTATATTGGCTATTTCTGTTCCTCTGCTATGAATTACCTATTTGTATTATTTGCTCTTTTTCAATTGAACACTTGTCTTCTTTTATTTTGTATATTTAGGGCTACTTTATATATCCTAGGGAATGATGCTTTTTTGATTACATACATTACTAATCCCCTCTCCTTATTTACACTTATGCTTTTATTTTTTCTAACTTTTTAATTGTTTTTAAAATGCATACAGTGAATATTGAATCTCACATTCTAACTTGTTTTTCCAAACTGATCACCAATATATGCAAACTGTTTCTAATCATTATTTTACAAGATAAATACAATTTTTTATGTTGAGTTAAAATTCTTTTCTTCAAATATAGTGTAAGACACTTTATAAAGAAAGAAACTCAGAACATATCAGCAATAGCTAAGACTTTTCTAGCATTACCCTCACTACATGTCATCCTTTAAATTTGTATTTGTGGGTATATTTCAAAATATGCCTGCAATTTGGTTCATTGGAATAATAAAATCTGTGTTTTTCTATTTATTTCTCAAATAAGAACAATTTGAGGGAAATGTGTTTCTTGAATATTATCTCTTGTGTTTGTTTCCTAAAATGTCTTATTTTTGTATAAGAGTCATTTCAAAGCACATAATGTAGTGCAATGAAATGTAAATAGACATGACAAGAGACATTTCCTTCTCTGGAAAAAATTTTTGATTTTTTTCACAGTGTTTACTCTGTATACATCTCATGCCAACCAGCTGCTTTTCAAAATCTTCATCTAAACTGATTTTGCAACTAATTGCACAGTTCTGTTTTGTTCTTACCAGGTAGCAAAAGTGTCCTCTCAATGAAAAAGTCACTTTTGAAATAAAATATATAAAGTGTTAAATGCCACAACTCTTTAGCACTTATTTTTGAATCAGTGTTTAACTTCCTAGTTTCAGTCTCTAAAACTAGGTAGGACTGAAATCAATACAAAAATTGAAATAATGCCATCCATAATCGAATAAATCACCATTCATTCACTTAGTGTGTTTTAAAAAACGCAGATACGTTATGGCAGAGAGTTGTATGGTTTGCGAGATTCAAACTCAAAGGAAGAATATGATCTCCAACCTGACTCATTCATTTTCCTAAAGGTGCAGTTTGTTTCTGGGTGTCAAAATAACTACAAAAGTCTGTCTCTTGACCAGATTAAGATGAGGTATGTGTGGGTGGCAAGTGCACATGTGTGTGGTAGGGGGTGGGGTACCACTAATAGCCTCACTTGACTTCTTCCACCATCTTGTCTTTGAAATCTTTTTCCTGTAGTCCTGGTTGTTGATAAACCTAGTGTTTTTTGTTTGGATTTACTGTCGAAAGAAATTATGCACTTTTTCTTTTTCAAATTCTTACTTTTTTCTGTTCATGAATCTGCTGGAAAATGTCCTATTTACACTCCCATGTGTGTCTTCAGTGCTTTCAACAGGCTTCTACACCCATCTTTTAGAAAATAACTCCCATCAGTGACTTAAAAGTGACTATTCTATTAGGAGTGACCAATATGACTTTTTACCACCCTTTTGTTAAAGCCTTAAAGAACATTATAATATCTGATAGGGCATTTCATCACATAATTATTGAGTAATCCATTCCTTCCCCTAATAAATATCTCTTGGTCCAGTAGTGCTATTATTTTAACATACTGCCAAATATTATGTGGCAAGATTATATTTAAGATTTAGACTCATTAATTATAGGTATAATTGGCAGGAATTTTTCTTTTTCTGCACTGTTTCTACCGGGTTTAAATGTTTATTAATGATGAATTCAAATACACATAGATGGTTGCACACACACACCAAAAATGTTTTGATGAATACAAACAGAAAATTTTCTAGTTTCTGGAAAATTTCCATGTAATTCAAGTATTCTCTTTAATGGTCTCAGTGAATTTGCTTCATCACTTTACTTTTTGATTGCTCTTTTGTAATTTTATTATTCACTCCCTCTACCGGCCATTCCTATTTTGCTTGGAGTTTCTTTCTTACATTATAACTATATATACTCTATTGATATGATACTGTTTCTATATAATTATATATCTATAATATTATATATAATATATACTATAATATGATTATATATCTATAATCATATATGTATACTTTATATATTAGTAGATTTTCGGGTTTTTCAATAAAGCAGCTCTTAGAGTTCACAATTTTATGGTTACAATGATTTTTTAATAATTCATGATTACTTAATTCTATATTTATTATTTACTTCTATTCACTTTTAATATTTTCAGTTATTGATTTCTTTATTCAATAAATTGGTTCTTTGAAAATTCTTGTACTTAGAACTAAAGATAAATTTTTAATTTTTTCAATAAAGTAGATTTTAATATTCATTCTAATTAATAATTCTTTAAACTGTCTTTAAAATATGTTACTGTATTAGTCTCCTATGGCTCCTGTAACAAATTAGCATAAACTTGGTGGCTTGAAACAACAGAAATTATTCTCTTATAGTTCTGGTGGACAGAAGCCTGAATCGCTATCACTGTGATGGAATCAGGATGTCAGCAGCGCCATGCTCTCTCCAGAAGCCTTAGGGGAGAATCTGTTCCTTGCCTTTTCCAGCTTCTGGTAGCTACAGAACAAGTTGGTTTATCGCTGCATTAGTCTGATCTTCAAAGCCAGCATTTCCAATCTTTTTCTGCTCCATCTTCTCATTATCTCCTCTCTCTGTGTCAAATCTCCCTCTGCCTTCCTCTGATGGCATTCAGGGCCCTTTCAGATAATCCAAGATAAACTCCCTATCTCAGTATCCTTAAATTAATCACATCTGCAAAGACCCCCTTTCCCTTTACAAAAAGCAGCTTAAGGTAACATTCACAGGTTCCATGGATTAAGACAAGGATATCTTCTGGGGGTGCCTTTTTCAGCTGACTATCATTGCAACCATTTATATTTTCTCTGCGCTTATTAGTTTCTTTATGGTCTTCCTTCTTATTATGGCTTATTTTTGGAGACATGCAATGCACATGGAATGGAGATGGAAACGCTGTGACACATACTTGTGCCCTCCTTCAGTATTTAATTATTCTTTTCAGTAAGTCCTTACCCAGAGACACTCGGAGCGTGTGCTTATTTACAGTATGAATGAGAAACCTCTACTTTTAGAATTTCGTCGCTGTACTTCAGGATCTTAATCCAGGTTTTCTCTACTAATACTCACCCCAGTTTCCTCTGTTAGCTTGCTGAAGTTCAGTAGTAGAATTTATTAATATATATTTGTTTGATATTTTGTTTGTTTTCCTCTTTGGTCCTGGTCTAAAGAACATGAAATAACAAGAAATTACAAAGCAGCATTATACCATATTTTAATGGAGAGATGCAATAGGAACTGAATTATAAAAACAAAACAATCGCCATACAATTATTTATAAGAGCAAAGAATGGGAATATGCATATTTTAACACTACATAAATTGTTTAATATGGTTTACTACCTCCATGTGATAGGTAATTCTGTGGTTCTAAAAATAGATTTTGTAGAAAAATATTTAACAGTGTGGAAAGTGGTGACAAAATGGTGATGAAGAATAAAGAAAGCTCTAAAGAAGCAAGAACCACAATAATTTCATGTTTAAAATATATATTTTGAAATAATTTTAGATTTACACAAGAGTTGAAAAGTAGTTAAGAGAGTTCCATATACCCTTCCCACAGCTTATATTGCATCTTACATAACCATGGTACGATTATCAAAACTAATAAATTATCATTTGCACATTCTACCAAGTTAAAAAAAAGAAAACAATTTGATTTCACTGGTTTCCCCACTAATATTCTTTTTCTTTTCCTGGATGCAATCCAGGGGACCACATTGCATTTAGCCATTATATCTTCTTAGTCTTGTCCAATTCATTCTAATTTCTCTTGTTTCCTTGTTTGTCACAACCTTGACACTTGGGTAGTTCTGGGCAGGTATTTTATAGAATGCTTCATGATTTGGATGTGTTTGACATTTTCTCATGAGCAATGAGGCTATGGCTGTTTGGGAAGAATACCGCAGAAGTGACTGCCCTTCTCATTGCATCTTATCAGGGGGTATGATGTCAATACAACTTGGTGATTCTAACTTTGAACACTTGGTTAGAGTGGTCTGCCAGATTTCTGCACTCCTAAGTTGCTATTTTTACCCTTCCATTCATTGTTTTCAGGTTTAATTATGTTACATCTTAAGAATGCACACGGTATGATTTACATTATTTTAAATTTGTTAAAGTTTGAGTTGTGGCCTACAATATGGTCTTTCTTGGTGAACGCTTCCATGTGCACTGGAGAACAACATATCTGTCGTTGTTGGGTGGAGGGTTCTACAAATGTCAATTTGATCAAATTTGTTGATAGTGTTTTTCTGGTCATCTATATCTAAATTGATTATCTGCCTAATTGGTCTATCAATTACTGAGAGAGAAATGTTGACGTCTCCAATTATAATTGTGGATTTATCTTTTTCTCCTTTCATATCTGTCTGTTTTTATCTCGTGTATTTTAAAGTTCTATTTTATATTACATGCATAATTAAGATATTTATGTTCTTGAGAATTGAGCATCATGTAATGACTCTCTTTAGCACTGACAATACTTGCATCTTTTTTCCCCAAGTTTTTTAATGATTATCTGGGGTTTACAACACACATTTTGATATGATCTGAATCTACCCTTAAGTAATATTATATGGCTTTGCTTGTAGTGTTGAGAGACTTAAAACATTATATTCCTAACTAATTCCTCCCATCCTTTGTGCCATGATAGTCAAAGCTTTCACTTTTACAAATGCTGTAAACATAACACATTGTTATAAGTTCTGCAAAAGTCAGTTTTCTTTTAGAGAAATGAAAATTAAAAGATTTTATTTTATCTTCATTGATTCCATTCCTGGAATCATCTCTTCGTAGAGATTCAAGTTTTGACTAAATTTCACTTTTTCTGGCACAATGATTTATTTCCTCTTCCCCATGAGCACCTATCTGGTGCTAACCATGGAGGGAAAACCCACAAGAGGTTGCAACCCCCACTTGTCTGCAGCCCTAAGAGTCTTCACATTATTACACTGTCTAACATGAGATCTTCACCAATTCGTTTAACATTTCTGGCTTAATTGTTTTACTGGCTTATATGGCATTCTGCCCCAAGAAAGCAAACACTGGGATTTTTGTTTCTCCCAGCAAATTCCTCTCTCTCTCTAGATTTGGGATTAGTTGCTTGCCCTATGATGACAGTTTTCTCATGACTTAAAGAGAAGGTAATTTACAATTCGCCCAGCAGTTTTCTTCTTATAAGAGTGGGAGCAACACTCATTCCATCTCTGTGTCTCTCATGTGAAACCAGAAGTCTAATAAGTTCATTTTTAAGAAAATATACAGATAGATGTAAAAAAAGAGTCAACTCCCTTCAAAGGTAACAATATCTGTTTGTAAAATGTGGGTTCACATATTGAGCCTTTCCACCTTTCCCAATATAGTAAAATTCCTCTGTAATTATTACGTAATCAGAAAAATATCATCAAAATTATAGAATTATGAACACAGAATAGTGAATATTTAAGATGAGAAATTAGAATGGAGATTTGTAGGGGAAAATGGTACATTTGAGAATAAGTATTTAAAAGTTGATTATATAGAAAGGATAGATAAATATGCACTTATTTCTAGCTCTATTTCAAAAGATTATTGGGATAAACTCGAAAGTGGCACATTTTGATAAATACTGTGTGCTTCTTTTTCCTTTGTCTCTGGTAAAAGAGCAAGAGGAATTTGGACTTCACTGACAGCTCGTTTGAATTCTGTTATGTTGGTATCCCACAGTTCCATCTCACACTTGTGGATATGGGTCTCAGGAGAGCTTAAAACCCTTCTCGATTTTGCCAGCGACTTCTTGGAGTGACCTAGAGAGAAAAATCACTTAGCCTTCCCTTCAATTTTCTTTTCTTATCTGCAAAAGGGGAATGGTAATAACTTTTTGTGTCTTCCAAGTCTATTTTGATGACTGATGATACGGCATTCTGTATTCCTTGGAAGGAAAGTGATAGATAAAATTCATGGGTAATAGAAAGAGTAAGATTATAAGCAAAGTTTTGAAACACAAACAAAATTGGACAAGTGTAAATATTTTTCAACATGAATATCCCAGCCTACTATTCAAACTCATTTTGATTTCACTCTGTAAATTGACTTTTATCTCCCTCCCTCACCTACAACAATTACAGGTCTCACAACCACAGTTTGTCTCACGTTATATATACCTTGAAGGGGCTGCTTTTGCTGGTCTATCTACTGTCACAAGCTGACTGAGCCTTAAAACTCTCACCTGCTGTGGAACAGCATGCTCCCAAGGCCAACTGCCACAGTAAAAAAAAACTCGTGACACTGAATAGCACCAAGGGGAGCCTTTCTTCACCTAATTGCCTCCTAGAACGCTTGAGGAGGTCTACGTTTCAATTCTCTTTCAAAAGACAAATAGAAACTTAGGAGTATTTAAATTCATTTGAATCAATTCCATCTTTCTGATGTTAGGGAGCTAACTATACTTTGATATATTTTATAATTTAATTAGATATGCATCTTAATTATTGACTGTTATGATATGGACTCTTGACAACATTTTGTGCTTTGTGAAACTCCACTATTTTTTTATTATCTAAGGATAGTTCTTGCCGTACTGTATAGCAATTGGAGAAAATTCCAAATAATTTTTCCTGTGACAAATAAGGCAGTTTGGGCCTAGAAAGTGGGGCAGAAGAGACATGTGATGACAATGGCTCGTTATTTTATGTTGTATTTTGTTTTGTCTAAATGTTAATTTGGTTGGCAGGACCACGTCACTTGTTAATTGTTGACATCTCTTGGGGAATATAAGAGTAAAGAGACAATAAATAATGCAATGTAAGGACAAGAAATGGAAAGCAAAACTAAAGTCTGACACCAAAGGAAAGTGTATAGAGGAAAAAAGGCCATTAAAATAAAGTGATGTTTGTCATCATGAAAGAAAAATGGTGCTATAGGATTATTTTAAGCATAATAACATTTAATTGGTGCATGTTAATTAGTATATGTTTATAAACAGCCCAAATTTATTTTAAGCCACATCTGCCAATATCAAACATGAAAAACATCATATTTTCTTATGGATCCTTTTAGGCAATACTGATCATATACTTTGTTTGTAATTTCACTTTTTGGGGGTGTAGAAAATAGAAATAAAAGCAAATATATGTTTGAAAAGTGAATTTGTAAAATAATTTTTAAATGAAAGTAAAGAATTCACATAATTTTTAAATAAAACATTAGTACTACACTGTTTAAACATAAAAGATAAGTCCTATGAGCCCTGTTTCCATCCCACATTCAAGTCTCTCTCCCCAGCAAGGACTTGCAGTCTTTCAGTTGTTTCTTCTGATAGCACACATTCCAATTTTCACTCTAATGCTATAATCCCTTCTCAATATCCTTTGCCTCCCTCAACTCATTTTTGCACCTTTCAATGTTACAAAGTTGTTGAGTTATCATAACACATCTGTTTGAAGATAGCCTTGAAAAGCCTTGTGTATTAACCAGGGCTCTCCAGAGAAACAGAACCCGTAGAATGTATGTGGATATATGAGGGGATTTATTATAGGAATTGGTTCACGTGCTTACGGAGGCCAATTCCCATGATCTACTGTCTGCAAGCTGGAGACCCAGGAAAGCCAGTGGTGTAATTCAGTCCTAGTTCAAAGGCATGAGAACCAGAATTTCCATTGCCTGAGGGCAGACGGAGATGGATGTTCTAGCTCAAGCAAAAAGTGAGAATTCTGCCTTCCCGTGCTTTTTGTCCTATTCAGGCCCTCAACAGATTGGACAATGTCCATCCACATTAGCCAAGGTGATCTTCTTTACTTAGTCTACTGATGTAAATGCTAGTCTCCTTTGGAAAGACCCTCACAGACACACTCAGAAACAATGTTTTACCAGTTATCTGGACCTCCCTTAGCTCAGTCGAGTTGATACATAAAATTAACCATTCACACTCAGCCTTACAGAACCAAACTCTAGGTCATTTGTCATGTGACAATGATTCCTTATCTGGAAAAGCAGCTTCGTGATAAACTGTAATCTCTCTTTCTAGATCTTGGTATTCCAAGGCCTTGGCCATTTCTTCCCCATGCCTTAATGTCCCAATATGCAATGTGAAGTTATTTGTGCATAACATCACTGTCAATTATATTGGCACTAAAAGAAGTAAAGTCACTTATCCTTGACAAAGAGGAATTACTTCATACTGACAAGTCATGGTAATAATTTGTAATTTTGGTTTTCCTCCTTTCCTAGATCTAGGAAATATACAATGTCATTTTTTTATTAAAGATTCAGCAGAATAATGTAACACAGTCATGCACCACACAATGATGCTTTGGTCAATGATGGACAGCACATACAACGGTGGTCGCGTAAGATTAGCACCATATAGCATAAGTGTGTAGTAGCGTATACCATTATGTTTGTGTAAATACACTCTATGATGTTCCCACAATGACAGAATCACCTAACACCACATTTCTCAGAATGTATCCCCGTCATTAAGCGACTGCATGACTGTATTGGAAACTAACCTCTCTCATTTGTCGTATTTTGATTTTTATAGCATTGGTTTCATAATTAAATGTGTCTTAGAAAGCTCAGCTGTGTAGGAAAAGTATAAGTTTGGTTGAGGCACTCTGAAATCCTGTTGCTTAACTCGTCTCGTGCTTTTGTATCAAATCATACAATCTGAATCTCTGTTGCTTTAACAGATAGTAAAATGAAAAATGCAGGCACAAAACATTGTCTATGTTCCTCTTTCAGATGCTTAATGACCAAAGAGGAAAAAAAATCAAAAGAATAGGAAAAGACAGTAGATGAAGGCCCTTTGGACTCGTTCTATTAGATAGAACAACTTAACAGGGAGAGAGGTGATCCCTTTAAGGTGAAAATGAACTTCTTGTAGCAAGTTTGATAAATTGTTATCATTCTGGTCAATTTGAGACAATGCAATGTCTATGTCTGAATGGCATAATTACTAAATGTGTTACTGGCTGTCAGGAAATCCAGAGATCAATCACCCAAAAACTTGGCTGGATCCATAACCATTTATTTGCACCTGGAGTAAAAATCACAACAACAAGAGCAATGAGGATTAAATAATAATAATAAAAAAAACAGAAGGGAGATTAAAGAATGAATACAGATGCTCAATTTCTGGCTTTGAGCAAGAAAGATGTTCAAATTCATAAATATGACCAAAAATCATTGTGAGGTTTACCTTTATATAACCCTATGGTATAAAATCAGAAAGTAAAAAAATATATGAATGCTATCTTTATAACTTAAAATACAAATTAACTTGAACGAAAAGTTTTTATAATTTCTGATGCAAATTAATTTGGATTTTAATATACATTTTTTTAATTTAAGAAGTTCCTGAATAGATTATGTCAAAGGAAAGAATCAAGAGGGAAGAACATGGAATTTATGTCTAGCCTATCAATTTTTTCTATATTTCTAACAAGTAAGTGGATGGGGGTGAGGTGTAAAAGATTTAGTTATCTCCGGATCTATACACTATATGAAAGAGTGCTTTGAGTCACCATAATACTTGGTTTATAATGGTTAAAATAGAAAACGTACAAAACAACAAAGAAGTATGATTTCACTTCCCAAAGATATTTTCCATATGTGGTAAATGAAAAATAAAAACAAAACAAAACAAAAAAATCATCATCCATTACAAATGGGAACCCTAAATACTGCATTATGACTTTATTTCACATGCATAACTTTCTCTAATGGTTTAGGAAAATTTTAGAGGAAAGATATTATGCTCATAAAGAATCTGTTTCACTTGCTGAACAGACTCAATCTTCTCCTTACATGGGGCAACCAAGTTTAAATGTTTCATCAGCAATTCAATCTAATTCAACAAAAACTAAACTCATCATCGTCCTCCCAGTAGTCCTGATCCATCTTCATGCTTCCTGTTTTGCTTAATGGTATCATCACTCACCCAATCAACAATTTCAAGATCTTGAACTCTTCATTAATTTTCCTTCTCTCTCATCATGTCAGCAAATCCTTGGTTTCATCTTGACAAAGTATTTAACTTTCTTTTTGCATCAAAACAGCAATGTCTAGGCCAATGTTAAAATGTATTTGTACTGTCACAGTGTTTACTTATAGACCAACTGAAAATTTTAAAACATCCCTTTTTCCAATATACCCTTAGCCTTGCTGCCTTAGCAGAATTTTTCTCTTTCATCTCCAAATGTGACTGTATTAGTTAAGGTTAAAATTCAGCTGTGTGTCATATAACCCTATAATAACATTCATTTAATGGGTATAGAAGTTTCTTTTTCTCCTTTAATAGCCTGGTGTGATGACTTTCCTCAGTTATCCAGGGACCCTAGCTCCTATCTTCTTGTCCACTATCCCTCACATCATTCAAGATGACTTTCTACTGTAAACATGGTGCAAGCTGAGAATGGAGGAAGGGGTTGAAGGGTAAGGACAAGCATGGTATGCATCACTTTAGATCATATCCCATTAGTTAAATCTTAGCTATATAGCGTACTTAGATTCACAGATGACTGAGTAGTTGTACCAGCTTTGAGAATGCACCACTTAAGTTTCCCTTCAAGAGAGACATGAATTTAGCTGGCAGTCCTTATTTGCTACACATGTGGAAACCACCACAGTGTTCAAACTGAGGCTATGCTCTCCGTAGGCTGTTTCCAGCTAATGACTTAGCATTGAGGGGGTCCTAGAGCCAGGCCGTTCCAGCCCAACACAGGGCTTCTCTAACAGATGGCCTTTGATTTGGGACTCTCTGTCACCCTGGGGAAGTATTTCTTAGAGCTGCACTGCAGTCTGAAGCTCTCCCTACTCAATCTTCCTTCTTTCCCTCTTTCAGTTCATCAATGCCAAAACTAAATCTCCATCTTAGGGCTTTCTCGACCTATTCACCTTCCATCTCCTCTGTATCTCCCACAGGCATTTCCCCTTGCTGATCTATGACCAAGATGGCCCAGAGTTTTTCCTGGTGCATGTTTGCCTGTAATAAGAGTTATCCCAAGATGATACACTGATTTTGCTGAATTCTCACTCTATTTGCATTTGCTCCAATTTCAAACTCTGAAGGCTGAAGCTTTCTACTACAAATATACACATTCTATTAACTCTGTGTTTATTGATCTAATTATTTCTGTTTCTATTCAATATTTTACAAAACACAGAAGAAATTTTAATGTTACTTACCTTCAGTGTCAATGCATTCCTTAAAATGTCTCCTGTCTTAAGGATTGGGATACATTTGGAATATATTATGTAAATAGTTTTAAGAAACTTTCTGGAATTTAGCAAAAAGTAACGCACTCACATACAGAATGAAAACTGGGTCTGAACCATAACATTTTTGTTATTCTTTTTTTCCTGTTGTTGTGTTTTTTATCGTTTTAAGTTGTTTCATTTCATCACTGTCGAACACCCTCTATTTCCATTCCTACATCTAAAATTAAAAGTTCAGAATTTCGCTATTCAGCTGTTTCATGTCCACATATAACTAATACCATATTAATTTAATCAGTACACTTGAGATTCAGTGTCATATTAACACAGGACAACACAAGTTGTTTTTTTGAAATTTACTGAGAAAAATATATTTCCTAAATATACTGAAAAAAAGGCTTAAACTGTTAAACTGAGTCTATCAAGAAATTTTTTTGATTAAAATATTATATTATCTTTTAAATATTTTCTATTTTAAATGAGGTCATTTTTTAAGTACGCTAGATCTTATTTAATAAAACTTGAAGCAAAGGTATTTATTTAAAGACATCTCTGGCCTGTTATGCCTCCTTGGGAAATAATTTTTTATTATTTTTCCCAATTCCCAGCTTTAGTCAATATTGTCAAAAATATAAAATTCCCTATAAAATAAGTGCTTTACATTATAAAGTGAGGATATTTATTACAGTGCACTGTGGGATATGCTGAAATAGAAAATGATGGTAAAAATGAATGAATATATTTTTCTGTAAATGCTTACAATATACGTAAAATTATTTATGTTAATTAATTTTTCCATTTACCTCTCTTTCCATTCCAAATTACTTACACTGATTTATACAATTCCAAAAATTAGCAAGATATAATAAATTAGATATG
Source organism: Equus caballus (assembly GCF_041296265.1). NCBI lineage: Eukaryota > Metazoa > Chordata > Mammalia > Perissodactyla > Equidae > Equus > Equus caballus. Next base: position 48,803,386 of record NC_091704.1, read on the forward strand.
CAATAAGGATGTTATGAATAGAATTCAGAATGAAAATTTGAAACAGTGCCAGAATATAGTGCCAGAATTTTGGCAAAACTTGTTAAAATTCATTTTAAAAGTTTGGAAAGAATTGATAAACAACCCCTGAGGGAAAAAGAACAACAGTATTCAAAAGCAAAAATAAATCAAATGAATTAGAAAACAGAAGTTTTACTAAATGTGTCTAAAAATGTATAAAACTGATAAACTATTGACAAATATAATCAAGAAAGAAAAAAATAAAAGAAGAAAGAAGGAGGGAGGGAGGGGGACAGAGAAAGGGGAAAGGAATTCAAGAAAGAAAAAGGAGTTCAAAAGAATATGTTTTCACAATCTCTTACTTAAAACCCTTGGGTCCAGATATATTTCAACATCAGAACTTTTGGGCATTTAGAAATGTAATGAGGTACATATACTGTTATTACATTTCTAGAAAGAATAAAATGATTCATGTTATAAAATACTATCCATAGTCTGTAAAAGCAGGTAACTTTCAATTTATTTTAAGAACCTATTATAACTTTGATACAAATGATGCACATAAAGAAAATTCTTGCCAAATCCCACTGGTAAAACTAGATTTCAGAATAACAATCAATTTCAGTTTCATATAATGTAATTATACCCTACGATCAAGTAAATATATTTTAGGAATTCAAATACAGTTCAATACAGGCATACCTTGGGGATATTGTGGGTTCAGTTCAAGACCACCACAATAAAGCGAATATTGCAATAAGGTGAGTCCCACGAATTTTTGTTTTCCTGGTGCATATAAAAGCTATGTTTACACTATACTGTAGTCTATTAAGTATGCAATAGCATTATGCCTAAAAAAGTATATATCTTAATTAAAACATACTTTATTGCTAAAAATGCTAACCATCATCTGACCTTCAGTGAGTCATAATCCTTTTGCTGGTGGAGGGTCTTGCCTTGATGATGATGGCTGCTGACTGATCAGGGTAGTGGTTGCTGAAGGTTGGGGTGGCTGTGGCATTTTGTTAAAATAAGACAACAATGAAGTTTGTGCATCGATTGACTTTCTTTCATGAACAATTTTTCATACATTGCTATGTCATTTGATGGCATTTTACCCACAGTGGAATTTCTTTCAAAACTGGAGTCAATTCTCTCAAACTCTACTCTGCTTTATCAACTAAGTTGATGCAATATTCTAAATCTTTTGTTATCATTCAACAGTCTTCACAGCATCTTCACCAGGATGAGGTTCCATCTCAAGAAACCACTTTCTTTGCTCAGCCATTAGAAGCAACTCCTCATCCAACAAAGTTTTACTGTGAGACTGTAGCAACTCAGTCACATTGTCAGCATCCACTTCTGATTCTAGTTCTCTTGCTTTTTCCACCACATTTGCAGTAACTTCTTCCACTGAAGTCTTGAACCTCTCAAAGTCATCCAAGAGAATTAATTTCTTCCAAACTTCGGTTGGTATTGATATTTTGATCTCTTCCCTTGAAGCGTGAACGTACTCAATGGCATCTGGATGATGAATAACTTCCAGAAGATTTTCAATTTACTTTGCCCAGATCCATCAGAGGAATCATATGACAGCTATAGCTTTACAAAGTGTTTTTCTTAAATAATAAGACTTGAAAATTAAAATGACTCCTTGATCCGTGGGCTGCAGAATGGATGTTGTGTTAGCAGGCAGGAAAGCAACATTAAATTCAGTGTACATCTCCATCAAAGTGCTTGGGAGACCAGGCACATTGTCAATGAGCAGTAATATTTTGAAAGAAATCTGTATTGCTAAGCAGTAGGTCTCAACTGTGGGCTTAAAATATTTAGTAAACCATGTTGTAAACAGATGTGCTGTCATTCAGGGTTTGCTGTTTCATTTATGGAGCACAGGCAGAGTAGATTGAGCATAATTCTTAAGGGCCACAGGATTTTCAGGATGGTGAATGAACATTGCCTTCGATTTATCGTCACCAGCTGCCTTAGCCCCTAACTAGAGAGTCAGCCTGTCCTTTGAAGCTTTGAAGGGAGGCATTGAGTTCTCCTCTCTTGCTATAAAAGTCCTAGATGGCATCTTCTTCCAATAGAAGGCTGTTTTCTCTACACTGAAAATCTGTTGTTGGTGTGGCCACCTTCATCAATGATCGTACCTAGACCTTCTGGAGAACTTGCTGCGGTCTCTCCATCAGCGCTTGCTGCTTCACCTTGCACTTTCATGCTATGGAGATGGCGTCTTTCCTTAAACCTCATGAACAACCTCTGCTAGCTTCAAACTTTTCTTCTGCAGCTTCCTCCCCTCTCTCAGCCTTCACAGAATTGAAGAGAGTTAAGACCTTGCTCTGGATTAGGCTTTGGCTTAAGGGGATGTTCTGGCTGGTTTGATCTTCTACCAAGACCACTATAACTTTCTCCATATCAGCAATAAGGCTCTTTCGTTTTCTTATCACTTGTGTGTTCACTGGAGTAGCACTTTTAATTTCCTTCAAGAACTTTTTCTCTCCATTCACAACTTGACTAACTGGCACAAGTGGCCTAGATTTTGGCCTATCTCAGCTTTGACATGCCTCCCTCACTAAGCTTCACCATTTCTAGCTTTTGATTTAAAGTGAGAGACGTGCTCTCTTCCTTTAACTTGAACACGTTGAGGCCATTTTAGGATTATTAATTGGCCTAATTTCAATACTGTTGTGTCTCAGGGAATAGGGAGGCCAGAGGAGAAGGAAAGACATTGGGGAATAGCTGGTTGGTGGAGCAGTCAGACACACAACATTTACTGATTAAGTTTGCCATCTTATATGGCCGTGGTTTGTGGCACCTGAAAATAATTACAATAGTAACATCAAAGATTGCTAATCACAGATCACCTAACAAATATAATAATAATAAAAAAAGTTTGAAGTATTGCGAGAATTACCAAAATGTGACACAGAGACATGAAGTGAGCAAACGCTGTTGGAAAAATGGCACTAATAGAATTGCTTGGTGCAGGGTTGCCACAAACCTTCAATTTGTAAGAAATGCAATATCACAAAATGCAATATTGAAATGCCATAAAATGAGGTATGGCTGTATTAGAACATACAACAGATTCAGTAAGAAAATGAAATTTGCCAGTTAGTTTACAGAAAAATACGTTTTGGTAAAGTCTCTATAAGTTTACAAATAAAAATTTTGTTAATGATGATATCTTTGGCATGGTAAAGAGTGTTAAAATTCTAGCTAGTTTTCAGCCTCTACAATAGAGAAATAGGTGAGGCTCTATCATTAGAATCATGAACAAAGAAGTTTGACCAATGATTGTTCTGCTTGCATTAAACTTTGATCATTTAATCATGGTAGTAATGAGAATAGAAACAGAAATTCTAAGTAAAGAAGAAAGGGGTCAAAATATTATTTTTTAAGGTTTCTGATAGTATCTTTATCAATAAAATTTAAGATGATCAATTAAAGGAGAGAAACACAATCATTCTTACATGTAAGAGAGTTCAGTGAATTTCTTATTGCCATAATCAGCAAGAGCTTTTTTAACACCACCATGACTGGGTAAAGAATATATCAGATAAACATAATCCCTTCATGAGCCCAACAAAAACATAAACCCCCCAGAAATTAACATAACAAAAAGCATGAAGGATATTTAATTCTTTTTCATTAAATTAATTGATATTTTAAAGCTTGATTTCAAAACTTCATAAAGATATATTTAAAATTATTCCCATCATAGCCTTACTTGAAATCATGAAAAATCCAATTCAATTTAAATACACAATAATTTGGGAGGAACTATAGCAAACTTAGTAGTTTTGTAAAATATATAATAATGAGTGGGAACAAGAAAAAAGTTAATTGCAAAGTAAAAAAAACTCAGGATACACAACAAAATATATATATAATGATGGCAATTTTCTGAAAATAAATATATATATATATGTTTCTTTTATATGGTCTACATATAAGTTTGTGTATATGTTACATATGAACATGTTTGTGTGAGGTTTTGTGGGTTTGTGAGTATATACACTTATATTAAATATATGCCCCCCAAAATTAAAGGCAAATAAAACATACTAATATATCAACATCCCTGTCTTTGTGTGTTGGGATTATGTAGACTTTGCAACTTTTTTCTACCTTTTTGATAGAACACAAGTTTGTCTACAATAATCATAATTGCTTATGTAATTAAAAATACATAAAAGTTAGTGCACATACAAGTTAAGGGTACATAAAAGATGCATGCTAAAATGTTTCATTTTTATTACATATTATTCTTCCTCATGGCTTGAACATTTATAGAAACTAATATGAATAAGCAATAATAACCAGTGTTTAGTAGCCACATCTATAGGATTTCGTTCAGGAGAAACACATCTTTTAGTGATGTTGAAATTAGAAAAGTATTCTCCCTAAGGAATCTCATAGAAAGATTCCCACGTAATTTCATTAATTGTATCCTGGCAAATCTTTACATAAAAAAGTCAAAAATTCCATATGATTTTTAAAAATAATGTTCAAAATAGTGCACTGTCATCTTCTGATATTAATTCAGCAAAGACAATTACAAACTTGGCTAATCTAGCAAGGTCCAAATACACAGTTAACTGATGGTTAGGCTTAATCCAGGGATAGATTTATAAAAAGCATAATTGGCATAAAATGCTATCTTATTGTAAACATGCCGATAATGCAGAGGTAGATAAATTAGAATTTGGAATTTCTCCTTTACACTGATCTGTGCATTCCTTGAACACAACGCTTATTCCCAGTGATAAGCTGTCTTCACAGTGTGCTGAGTATCATTCTTGAAACTTTCTATGCATTTTCCTGGTGTAGACATTAAATATAGGTATCTTCTTTTTTTTAGTGAGGAAGATTGTCCCTGAGCTAACATCTGTACCAGTATTCCTCTATTTTGTATGTGGGATGCCACCACAGCATGGCTTGATGAGCAGTGTGCAGGTCTGCACCTGGGATCCAAACCAGTGAACCCTGGGCTCTCAAAGAGGAGTGTGTGAACTTAACCACTACATAACCAGGCTAGGTCCTATTTAACATTTTTTGTTCATTTGTTATATTAATATGTTTAAATAATATGGGACGTTCTATTTGTTTTATTTCAACTTGCTCTTGTACCTTACAGATATTATCGTGTCAATATATGTGGAACCATTGCTGTCATTTTGCCCACATTTCATTTAACTGTCGTTATATTCATAGATAAGAAGGTTGATTTCACTTTTGGTCATTTTAAAACAAAACTCTAATAAACAAACTGTATAAGCATCTTTTTTACAGGTTTTCAGAAGTGAAATTATTATACTGAGGGACAAGCGCATTTTAAATTTTAGAAAATATCATAAAATTCCCCATCAAAAGTTGGTGCCTATTTATGTAGATGATAGTATCTGTGGATAACCATTCATTAATATTTTCTGCTTTATCTCAATACCCTTGGGGGAAATTAGTTTATTTTTATATACTATGCATTTCTTTTGACCTTCTCATTTGTCCATTTTAATTGGGTTTTTAAATTTTTTGTATTAATTTTCTAAAGCAGCTTATTTATTATAATTATTAAGATTATGCCCATTATAGATTGTCTTACCTGTTTTTAATACGTTATGATATATATATTAATATCTTATGGATTTTCTATTTTCCTTTGGAAAGATTTCCTCAATCTGACTCAAAAAGTTTGATGCTAATTGATGTTTACCTTTATACGGTTGTTTATTTTTATCATATTATCCACATGTAATTATTTTTTCTGATTCTTGTTAACATATTCATTTCATAATTGTTTTCATTTTGTTTTCTGAATGGTCTGCTGTTATTTTAAAAATATTTTGTAGACTGCTACATCTTTCCCCATCTATTTGAATTCTCAATATGCATTAAATGTTTCTAGATTCTATTCTGTTATACCAACTAATGTGTATTTACATCAATTTATCTTACTACTTTATTTTCTACTCATTTTTAAACTTTCATCATTTTATTTTGTCATATTTTTGATCAAAAATATTTCTTCATCATTTTTACTCCAAATGAAATTATCAACTTGAACTTCAAAAATTCTTTAATAATTTCAATTATATTGAGTAATATTCTTATAAAACTTGATATTTGTACAATTTGTTCAATTTGGGTACAGTGCATGTATCTTTCTATATTTTTATGTATGTCAGGAATTTTATAGTAATCTTTTGACACTTAATGCACCTATTCTATTAGATTGTTCATGACTATTTTATAATTGTGGGTAACATGAAACATGTTTTTTAAAAATGCTTAAAATTGTCACTGGAATAGATTTTGCTGGAATATAGGCAAACTAAGAATTTTTGAAGTTTGATCTTGAACATGGCTATCTTGCTGAACTTTACTTAATTCTACTATGGTGTTATTACTTTTTTCTTTTTCTCTTTTTTTTCTAGTTGATGAGTGGAATTTATTCACCACACTAAAAGTTTGGTAACCTAGATATTGCAAGTATAACTCTGCAAATAATCTTATTAAATGTCTCCCTTCATTATAATATTATCTTTTGTTGTTTTTCTTATTCTTCCAACTAGGACTTTTGATTTTTAACTATTAAGTCTTACATTTTCTGTTGGAAATATAGTTACTTTTCATAAAAACAAGTATGTTTACTTGTAGCTCTATTTATTGACTTTCTTTTCTTTTATCAAGAATTGCTGTTGTAGTTTTCAAGTGCTTTTGCATTATCTATCAAAGTGGGCTTGTGGTTTTATTTTTTAATTTGTTAATATGTGGAAATGTACTGATATACATACTAGCGTTACTTATCTTCAAAGTCCTAGGATTAAACCTACTTAGTTCTGTTGAATTAATTCTTTAAAACACTGCTGGAATTTATTTTCTAGTGTTTTATCTAGAATCTTTTAAACTGTTTTTATAAGAGATATTGGCTTGCAAGGGGCTGTATATATGTGTGTTTGTGTGTGTTGTGTGTGGTGTGTGTTGGTATCTTTCTCTTGGGGATATTTATTATATCCTCATTATGAACAAATGTTATCCTCATAAAATGAGCTGGCAAACATTTTATATTTTCCATGTTCTGAAATAGTTTATATGACATGGAGTTATTTTTTCTCTGATGATTTTTAATACTTATTTCATATATAAATTTTTAAATGGTGATGATTTTTAATAATGTTTATCATAATTGCTGTGATACCATTAGAAAAGAAGAGACTTTTGGTCCTGAAAATATTGATTTTCTGTTCTACCATTAGTGTGTCTACCCCATGCATCAAGCCATCTTGACTCTTAAACACAGAAAGAAGATAAAGCCCAAATATAATCTTTTAGGAACCAGCCACGTGGCTGAGTGGTTAAGTTCACGTGCTCTGCTTCAGCCTCCCAGGGCTTCACTGGTTCAGATCCTGGGCATAGACATGACACTGCTCCTCAGGCCATGCTGAGGCAGTATCCCACACAGCACAACCAGAGGCACTCACAGCTAGAATATACAACTATGCACTGGGGGGCTTTGGGGAGAAGAAGAAAAGAAAAAAGGAAGATGGGCAACAGATATTAGCTCAGGTGCCAACCTTTAAAAATAAATATACATATGTAATTTAAAATATATATATACATGTACGTATATATTTTTTTAAAAACATCTAGCCTAAGGTATTAGTAAGTGATTGAGGACTAAATTGCATTTAGAAGTAAACAAAAGTTGCACTTTTCATCACTTAGATATGACTAGTTGTCCCCACCTGCCCTATTATTCTCCAGGTATTATTGCCTGTCAGGCTTTCATTGATCTGGAAACATCTATATCTATTTATCCATATATTTATTACGCATTAAATAAGCAAAGAAAACATTTGAGACATGACTGTTTTTCAAGAATGCATTCTTTTTTAAGGAAAAATATGGGATTCTTGAGCAATTACGGACTAAATCTCAAGGACATTTTGATCAAGGATGCAAACTGTATCAAAACTAAGTGTAATATTTACTTCGTCATTTCCTTTCCATAAAACATACTGATTACAAATGTAAAGAAAGGAAAATGCTGCAACATTATGAGCAATTAAAGCCTTTATAAATTTCACAGTATCTATCCATCTCTCATAACAATAGAGAAATTCTCATAAAACTTCACATTCTGATTGTTGTCAATACAGTAATTAAGGAGACAATGGTTTTTATTTTCCTGACTTTCACAGTCAGTGACCAAAGTGGTAGCATTAATTAACTGGTTGTAGCAACCTTCATATCTTATAAAAGGTAACAGCATTGCCATTTTTTTCTCCATTGGTTTTATTAAATATGATATGAAGATAAGTTTAAGCAAGCATATATTTTACTCAATGCGTGCCTACAGACGCTGTGGGAGAGAAAATTGTTTGCTTAGTCTTCAAAAGTTGATATTATATTTGAATATTGTCAAAAATGTTTATTGCCAATAATATATATGATAAGTAATGTTGTGGCATAACTTGATGAGGTTTGAATAACATCAAATTATTGTAATTTTGTATATTATAAACCAAAACAATGCCTCTCACTTTATTTCAGGACATTGATCTACCCTCTGGTGTGTTGGTTGCTAGTGGAATATAAGCTTGGGCAATTTTTGAGTTGAAGGAAGCACTTTAAAAAAAATACTTGGAAAGTAAGAAACTTCTTTGAAATTAGAAAAAAGTATAAATTCAGTAGCATATGACTATTTTGGCATCTGTGTAGAAAGCATTGGTTATTGTGGATTTGAAACTTCTAGAGAAAGACACAAAATATATTTTGCATTATAATATGCTATGAGCATTTATAGCCCAAAACCCATAATGGAGCTGTGGAAACAACATGTTAGCACTAATATTTTATTTCAGAGAATATAAAAAAGAAGAAAGAAAACCCCTATTTTCATGTTCTTAATATACAGAATTATGCATTCACCTCAGCTAAATACGTTATCAAATAATTAAGATATGAGAAACAGCAAGTACAACTGTTTCATCCCACTGGCAATTGTATTTTGAGTAGTCTAAACATTATTTTAACTAACCTATGTCTTAATGTCGTGGTAAATATTACCAAATATTACTGCACAATGTCCTATTTTATAACTGTCAGTTTAGGGTTGTTTATAAAATGATGGAAACAAAATTCAGTGAACTGGATAGTTAATTTAAGATACTAAAATTTCCAAATATAAGTATAGAACAATGCTGAAGGACTTGAATTTTACTTAAATTGAGTAACGTTGCTGTTAGAAGGAAATCAGTAATAACTGGTTATTACCCTCGAAGACTGGGTGAACAGAGGGTTTACTACACAGAGCATTTGCTACTGAGCTGCAAAGTGTTACCACTGACCCTTCTGCTTCTTAGCGAAATTTAAAGTATAGATTTCTATTTCTAAACTCTGATATGATTTGGGATTTAGTTACCTTGGAGACTAGCTCTCTACCCTTGCCGGAAAAATGATCACTTGATGGTTCCCATTGTTTCCTGCTCAGAGCAACTGAGAAAATAACAGTTTCTTTTGAAATATACTCAGAGTTCAAAATCTCTACTATAAAATGCATCAGGAATATACTCTCCACATCATCAACAGCTCTGTACCTCTCTTAATATAATAGCCTACATTTATTGAATGTGTGTCATGTGACTGGCCCTGTCCTAGGACTTTACATAGATAATGTCACTTAATCCTCACGGGAAAAATAAACCCGTAAGGCAGGACTATAGGCCTCTTTTTTAAATATGAGAAAATTGAGCGTATTGAACATATATTTTCAGGACTGACACTCCAGTCTATTCTAAAGTATGTGTTCTCATTGAACGTGCTTCCCTGATTCTTGTGTCTGTGTGTTTCAGATAGAGTTTACCTCGGTTGTCATAAAATATACTGTGATTAAATGCATGTACAGCAGGGACAGTATTTCTGAACTCACTGGGGAATTTACAAATGACTCTATTCAGTGTCTTCTAGGTCAGAAGTGAAGTTTTGCATGCCGTTACCCTTGACACACATACCTACATGATCTCCGAATATGTTACTCACAGTTCAGTCTTAGACCATCCAGGACTGTTAAATAAGTACTAAACAGTTCTGAAGTGAGATATGAATGATTGGAATTTCAGGGATACTGGACATTCAACAAGTCAATGATTGACATTCTATCCACTGAATGTTCATAGTGCTTGGGGAAACAAAAGTTTCCACATACCATTAATGTGTTCAGTATATTAAAAATACGTTTTATTTTACATTTAACGCCCACATTTCTTTGGAATCCACCAGCATGAGACATTGAAGCAGACGGTGTTCCATTAAATGAATATGAAATGAAGTATTGCATATTGTGAATATCCATAATTAGGACATTCATCAGGAGATGATCAGTAATAAATTTCCTTTCTTTTCTTTCTCTTTCCTTCTTTCCTTCTTCCTTCTTTCCTTCTCTCTCTCCCTCCCTTCTATCTGCCTTCCTTCCTGGCTTCTTTCCTTCGTGCCTCCCCCACCCTCTACCCTTTCCCTTCTCTCTTCCCTCACCTCCCCTCTCTCTCTCTATCTCTCTCCCATCCCTCCCACCCTCCCTCCACTGCTCCCTTTTTTCCTGTCCTTTCCCCAGTTCTCCCTATCTCTTTGTCTCTCTCTGTCTTCTGTCATCTGTCTATCTATCATCACTACCTATCTACCCAACTACAACCTGGAATTGTGGCTTGAAATATAATCTTTAAAAATGAGATAAACCAGCACAAGAAAAAAATATTCCCTAAGTTCTTGTGTAACTGTACTATTTTACCCCTAACATAGACTTTCAGCTCTTATGGAAAAGAGGTAAACTCAAATTGAAATCATTTATTGAGGAATGACCAAAGCATAGCTCTGACTTGAAAAGAAATATGTGCCCAGATTCTGAGAAAATATTTAAATGATGTTTTAAATAATCTCAGAATAAATAATACACCTGCATTCTCTCACATATTACTAAATCTTTCCACTGTGAAATATGTCTACTTGTCAATGTTTCATGATAAAAGTTTTTATTTCAATAAATATATAATAAACTATTTTGATATGAGCTCTTTAATACTTTAATATGAAGATTACTTTGACTTGTGGCTTGATTATGGGTTGGTTACTTTTTTTCCAGCTTTACTGCAATATAATTGACAGATAATACGTAAGTTTAAGGTCTAAAATGTGATGATTGGGTACATGTATATATTGAGAAACGCTTACCACGGTAGGTTAGTTAGTACATCTTTACCTCACATAATTAGCAATTTGTAGTTGTTACGTTGAAAATTTTAAAGCTCTACTCTCATAGCGACTTTTAAGTACACAATATAGTATTGTTAAGATAGTCACCATGCTGTACATTACATCCCCAGAATTTATTCATCTTATACCTGGAAGTTTGTACACTTTGGCCATCATTTCCCTATTTGCCTCACCCACCAGCCCTTGGCAACCACCATTTTACTCTCTGTTTTGATGAGTTCAGCTTTTTTTTTTTTTTTAAGATTTTATTTTTTCCTTTTTCTCCCCAAAGCCCCCCGGTACATAGTTGTATATTCTTCGTTGTGGGTCCTTCTAGTTGTGGCATGTGAGACGCTGCCTCAGCGTGGTCTGATGAGTAGTGCCATGTCCACGCCCAGGATTCGAACCAACGAAACACTGGGCCGCCTGCAGCGGAGCGCGCAAACTTAACCACTCGGCCACGGGGCCAGCCCCTCGATGAGTTCACCTTTTGTAGATTCCACACATAGTGATATCAAACAATATTTGTCTTCCTCTGTCTGACATTTCACTTAGCGTAATGCCCTCAAGGTCCATCCATATTGTTGCAAATGGCAACATTTACTTTTCTTTATGGCTGAGTGATATATGTGTGTTATATATACAGATGTATGTATATCTTTATCTAGTCATCCATCGATGGTCTCCCAGGTTGTTTTCACGTTTTGGCTATTGTGAATAATGATCCAATGAACACGGGAGAGCTAAGATCTCTTCCAGTGCGTGATTTCAACTGGATCATATGGTAGATCAATTATAAATTTTTTGAGAAACCTCCATACTGTTTCTGAAAGTGGCTGTACCAATTTACATTCCCAAAAAGAGTGCACCAGGGTTCTCTTTTTTCTACATCCTCTCCACATTTGCTATTTCTTGTATTTTTGGTAATACCATTCTAACAGGAATGGTGATATCGCATCATGGTTTTGCTCTGCATTTCCCTGAAGATTAGAGAAGAAGTTGAGCCTCTTTTTGTGTACCTTTTGGCCATTTTATGTCTTCTTTGAAAAAGTGTTTATTCACATACTCTGCTCATGTTTTTAATCAGATTGTTTGTTTTTTTGCTATTGAGCAGTATGAATTTCTTATATATTTTGGAGATTAACCTCATCAGATATATTATTTGGAAATATTTTCTTCCATTCCGTTGGTTGCCTTTTCATCTTGTTGATTATTTCTTTCGCTAGTCATAAGCTTTTTAGTTTGATATAGTCGCACTTAATGATTTTTGCTTTTGTTGCTTGTGCTTTTAGTGTCAATATCCAAAAAAATCTTTGCCAAGACCAACGTTGAAGAGGTTTTCACCTGTGTTTTCTTCTAGGAGTTTTACAGTTTCAGGTCTTACTTTTAAGTCTTTATTCCCTTTCAAGTTAATTTTCATGAGTGGTGTAAGATAGGGGTCCAATTTCATTCTTTTGCATGTGGCTGTCCAGTTTTCCAACACCGTTTACTGAAGAGACTATCTTTTACGAACGAGTAATTCTAAACTCCCTTGTCAAATACTAGTTCACCATATATGTGTGGGTTTATTTCTGAGTTCTCAATGCTATCTATTCGTCCATGTGTCTGTTTTTATGCCAGTACCATACTATTTTGATTACTATAATTTTGTAATAGAGTTTGAAATCAGAGAGTGTGATGCCTTCAGCTTTGTTCTTTCTCAAGATTGCTTTGACCCTATTCAGGGTCTTTATGGTTCTATATAAGTTTTCAGATTGTTTTTTCTATTTCTACAAAAAATGCCGTTGGAATTTTGATACAGATTGCATTGAATCTGTAGATGGCTTTGGGTAGTATGGGCATTTTAACAATATTAACTCTTCTGATACATAAACATGGGATATGTTTCCATTTATTTGTATCTTCTTCAGTTTATTTCATCAATGTCTTATGGTTTATGATGTATAGATCTTCCACTTCCTTGTTAAATTTATTTCTAAGTATTTTATTGTTTTTAATGCTATTGTAAATGAGATTGTTTTCTTTATTTCTTTTTCAGATAGTTCATTGTTTGTGTATATAAATGCAACTGATTTTTGTATGTTGGTAGTGTATCCTGCCACTTTCCTGAATTTGCTTTTAAGTTCTAATAGTCTTTTTTGGTGGAGTCTTTAGAATTTTCTATATATCAGATCATTTCTTCAGCAAAAAGAGAATTAAATACACACACACACACAAATTCTATTAGTTGTGTTTTTCTGGAAAACCCTGACTAATACAGGTGTCTTTCTTTCCATTCTAAGAGGTTTTATCTGTGCTGTAAAATTCTTATGGCTTGCATGGAGTGTATTTCTATGTTATTAGTCTTCTCGAAAGAAAAGAATGTGGTTTTCTTTTAAAGCCTAAGACAAAGATTAGGATGCTGTGCCTGATTTTTATGGGGGCACATCCGGGATGGTGAAGAAGAAAAAGAAAGAGAAATGAGACAATGAAAGATATATAACAATAATCCATAAAGAGTAACAGCAAATTACTTAGTAGATGTTTGCTGGGCTAGGCACATGGGACTAACTCATCTTAGAATTACTTATGGAAGAAACAATTAAGGGAGAAATTATATGCTCAACTTTCTCCTTTCTTTTATTTTTGATTCATCAAGAGTAAGTGCAAAAGGATGCAACAACCTCAGACTTCCTGGTTGCAATGTATGTTTGATCAGGAAGCCATATTTGCAGCCCAATAGTGTAGAATTTTGCTCAAGTCTGGGAGTGGATTTGAGACACCAAAGAAAAGAATAAAAAAGAAGGCATTCAGAGGAACTGAAGAAGTCACACAGACACACACAATTCAATCTACTCATTGTTCCAATTACATACTTTATGACTTTCTATTATATCCTGCTTCTATAGTATCCATTCCTCCCCCCACGTTAATAAATTCACTCCTACTTCCTCTCTGAGAAGGGAAGCACAAGTCTAACCAGTCACAGGGTTTCCTCCAAGCTGCTGCCAATTGTCATTGTTTAGAAGACGTCTAGTAAAAGAGGCTCATCATTAGCTATCACTTTGGTTAATTTGGTTTGTTTGTTTGGTAGAGTGACTCAAATCAGCATTCTCAGCAGTCTCATTTGTTAGATACCATGTGCTTATTAGGTTGTGGTTGTTTTAGTTGCACTTTGATAGGCACTGTGGCTTAATAATTGAATTACAGTCATATTTTTTGGATTGATTTCTCTATCAAATATCATATCTGCTCTTTGTCATATAAGAATAGTGACACATGGAGATCAAAGTCTCTAACTGGTAGATACAACTTCCAATTTAGTAGAAGAGCCTATTATTTCCTCTTATCAGAAATGTTTCCCATTTCTCATTTGAGGAAATCAGAAATTCTAACCCAGAAGAATATATAATATAGGGGGAATGGAATCAGATTTCAAAAATGGATTCTGGGTATCATTTTGAGAGATATTTCTCAAATCTCATTCTCAAATCTCAATTTGAGAGAGATTTATACTCTTCCTCCACTCTCTTGGCTCCTGGAGTTGTATATCATAGTGATTGTGAACAATTTTATATGTTGGTTTTTGGTTAAAGTTGTAGACCAGATCCAACAGGACAGTGCCATAAACTGACAGTATTTTCCCAGAGCTGCTATGTTGGCTGAGGTTTCACTGCTCTATTCCAACGTTCTATCAGGCTGACAGTTGCCACGAGACAGGCCTCATAGTAAGAGCTGTGGTGACGAGTCCATTGTACACCTTGGGCTCAGGCAATGTTGGTATGATACCACATTGCTACAATAGACGTTTGAAGGCAACAGCCTCTGGTGCTGGTATAGACTGTGAACAGGGAGGATAAACCCTTATCTGGAGTAAATGTCTATTCCAGTAAGGGCAAATTACTGCTTCCTCCAAGTAGGAAATAGTCTAATATAATTGACCTCCTCCAGGTGGTCCCAACAATGGTGCAATGTGGAGGCCAAATATCTGCCTCTACTATCATTTTAGACATTCAGCAATGGCAGTAACTAAACCAGTCTCACTGAGAGAAATTCCATGTTACTGGACCTACGAATTTCTTCCATCCCTGCCATCATGATCTCTCTGCCCATGGGATTTGGGAAGGCTCAATAGAGAGGTTTTCTGACATTCAATATATGAGTGGTCCTGACATGTTATCCTGCAGAATAAGATGCTTTCTGGCATACATTATTGTGGCATGAAAAATTGTCATAGTTCAGGTCACTCCCATAGATCCCTCACATATTTCTTCCCTGAAACTTGTTGTCAATGTTACTCTCTGGTTTAGTCTAGGCCCTGAGGAAATGGCCCTGAGATTATCCACAATCCAGAAATTCATGTATATAAAAACCCCAGGCTACCACTAATCCATATGATGTGGTTGGAAAGGTGCACTTCTCATAGCTCTCCTCGCCGTGAAGATTTTCCTTCGCTATTATATTTCTGGGTCATCCTTAAATGGGGCTGTTTTGGGTCTCTACTCATCCAACTAGTGCCAATATATTGTGAAAACTCATCTGTGAATCAGACCCAAGTTCCTTCTTTTTCTATTAATTGGCTGTAAGAAAGTTTTTATAAAGCTACAGGTGTGGATTAAAATGGAAAACAACATGGCAGAGATAGTTGGGAATCTATTTGTGTAATTTACTTGTGCTTGCTGGATCTGCTGAAGTCTGGGTTAAATGAAGTGTTGCTGAAGCCCACACATGCCTTAATAACATGGTTGATGAGATAAAACTCAGCTCATGATGAGCAGCTTTAAGTCTTAGCGTTAATTTATGCTCCTGGTTAAGAAGTCATCCACTTCAAGGAGCTGGTAGCATCCCAGGGGCTATAAACCAATAGAAAGTAGTTCTACGACACAGAATATGTAGTCTTTCCCCCAAATCTTAGAAATTACTGCTACTCCCATATTAGGGCTTGAAGCCAGTGAACACGTTGGAGTAGTTAACATTGTTTCAAGTGTGGTTAATATTGTTTCAAAATCTAGAGTTGTCAACCAAGATCTCGGTCTCTTTCTTAGTGATTGGAGGTGCAAGGTGCAGGGAAGTGCTTTTTACCTTAAAGGACTCGTCCCAGCATGTCCTTGATGGTTGGATGAAAAGTTTATCCATGTAAAAGAATACTGAAAACATGTTGGATTTATATATGTGTCTTACATGGCATCTAGGTAACTTGACACTCCCAGCTTAACAGATCAATTTAACTTGATGTCATCAACGTAGCAAATTACTGATATCTGCTGTGAATTGTCAAGATCACAAATGTCCATATATACATTCTTACTCAGAGAGCAAGAGAGTTGGCATAGGACTTATATAACACCATGATGGTGAACTACTGCCCAACGAACGGTTATATTTGTCATATAAAAACAAACATATGTATTTATTCTCTCTTGATGGAGATAGGAAATTTAGTCACTTATTGTTTACCAAACCAACAGATGCATCCTTAAATCCCCAATGAAAATGGCTATGCTAAACTCTTCTAGTCAAGATATCATGTGTAGAAATAGCATTTTCAATCCAAAACCACGCTACCACCTGGTTAAGTATACAAGAGGCCACATTCATTTACTGTGATCCATCATGGTTGTGCTAAAGCAGATTAAATGCAGTTATCTAGAGATCACAACTACCACATCTTTTACATCTTTCACAATGAAACTAATCACTTCAATAATTCCAGGAATGTAGTATTGCTTGTAATTTCAAGTTTGTTCGAATGGGAGACTGATTTAGTTTAGCTTCATTTGGCCCTCCTATACAAGTCTAGAAACGTAGCCAAGGGACTTTCTATCACAAAATATGTCTATTCCACTTACATATTCCAGAACTGAAGTAATATTCACAGGGTTCATTATGAACCTATGTAGCATACTGTGAGGTGTGCTTGGGCCAAAGCTCAGTTTATCACCTGACCTCTATATCTTCCATGCTAACCACCTGACAGAGTATCATTTCTGTTTCATAGATATTATAGACACCTCAGACCACTTCTTCAAATGTTCTTAAAGAGTTTGGATATTACCCCTTTCACCTGTGTAGAGTTGCCTACACAAATGGCTGCAGGAGCTTTAGAGGAAGAATCAATAGAATATTTTAATAGATATGTCTGTGAGGAGGTTTCAAGATCCTTCCTCGAGGAAACCCTGGTTCCCCGTAAATTAGTAAAAGCTAGGTGAATTGGTTCAGATTGACATACTAGGCTATGGTTTTCTATTGCGCGGCTGTTGTCAACTTTCATTTGCCAGCTCTCATTCTCTTTTACTATTATTTAAAATAAATTGCACACAAGGTGTTTTTCTCTCTCTTTCAACTTCAAGCATTCCATGATTTATTAGCAGCCACCACGGATCCCTATGGATCACGGCACTCTGATTGCAGAATTGCGTTTACATTGTTTCTGACTATTAAGTGCTACCACTTATCTCTGTTGTCCTGGGCTCCCACCATATCCATTGATACTAGAGAGCAAAAATTAAGGACAGTATACCTCATTGTTAACCCTGACTTAGAGAAGTCAGGCACTACCAAGCCCTCTCAAACCAGATACTATCTATTTCACCAGAGCATTTTTTAAATTGCCTAAATTGGGTGTGTGAGCTTGGGCTTTTCATAATTAGTCCATTGTAACATTACTACATCCCTGAGCTTTCTCATATATTTTCTAATATAACGCTATGGACACTCTTGTATCTCCACTTGGCTTATTGTAGGTCAGTGTGAGACTCAAGAATCCAGTTGCTGATTCAAGATACTAATAAGACAGGCTTATGCGCGCGTGCACACACACACACACACACACACACACGCATACACACTCATCTACCTATTTTACTATTGACATCTATCTATCTATCTATCATATTTTACCAATATCTACAATTTTTTTGACATTACACTAAATGAAAAAAGTATAAGAAAATTTCCCAACTTATGGATCTTCAATTTTCCCTTAGGAAGATTGTGTGGCTACATTTGTGAAAGTTTGCAAATGTAGTTATTAAGTTGTCTTAATGATTCATGCATTTTTATCATAGTAATGATCTCTTAATTCCTGATAATATTTTTTGACGTAATTTCCTGATATTATTCTAGCTAAATCAGTTTGCTTTTGATCATTATTCTCCCATTAGATATTTTCTGTTGCTTTAACTTCAAGCTTTCTATGTTTTGTTAAATTGGGTCTCATAGAAATAAATAACAAATGGTTTGCTAAGTGTCTTTTTAGCTAAATTAAATCTTATGTTTAACGTATTTTTATGATGTTAATTTTAACGTCTATATTTCATTCCTAAGAATTGTATTGGATCTTTTGCAAACAGGTACAAACTTTACTTGATTTTACCTTTAACTTTTAAAATTATTTCGTTTAATTTCTCTGTACTTTGGAGCTGATTCTTCAAAAATCATCGGGTTTCTTGAAGGACAGGGTATGTATACCAGTTCCTCTCTTCTTTTGCTGACTGGTACTCATATTTGACTTCTTTTCATCTGCAGTTATTCATCTTCAATATTGAGGTCATTTTTTTTTCAGTTTAATCTGTTGAAATCCTGGGCTTAAATAGAGAATAATTTCCTCTAAAATAGGTTTTAATTTGCTTCTGTTGGGTTCCTAGAAATACTGTTAACCTGGGAAACTCTCTTGAACTTTACTTTTATTTATCAATATATGATTTTTATGATTAGAGATCTACTGCTAATTTGAAATTCAAACCCAAATGAGATATATAGTTGCAAACACTCAGAGAATAATGTTATTAACGTGCAGCCATAGCAGAAAAAGATGGGTTTCCATTAGCTTCCCATTGCTGATAGACATATTTTTTTTATCCTTCCACTGTACTAAGTTTTTTGCCCCCATTGAGACTCTGCATTTAACATAAAGGTCTCAGATTCACCCCAACCTAAAAAAAGTCCATCATTTAACCAATTTTCCTTACACTGGTATTGAATTTGTCTATGAGACAGACTCAGCTTTCGGTTTTTTTTTTTTTAACTGTATACATTTTTCTTTCTTTTTTTTTTATTGTTGTAACACTGGTATAAAACATTTTGTAAATTTCGGTGTATATCATTATTTCAATTTCTGTGTAGATTATATCATGTTCACCACCCAAAGACTAATTACAATCCATCATCATACACACGTGTCTAATCACCCTGTTTGCCCTCCTCCCTCTCCCCTTTCCCTCTGGTAACAACCAATCCAATCTCTGTCTCTATGTGTTTGTTTGTTGTTGTTTTTATCTTCTACTTATGGTTGAGATCATACTGTATTTGACTTTCTCCCTCTGACTTATTTTGCTTACCATAACACCCTCAAGGTCCATCCGTGTTGTCAGAAATGGCCAGATTTCATCATTTTTTATGGCTGAGTAGTATTTATTGTGTATATATACCACATCTTCTTTATCCATTCGTCCCTTGATGGGCACCTAGATTGCTTACAAGCCTTGGCTATTGTGAATAATGCTGCAATGAACATAGGGTACACATATCTTTACACGTTCGTGTTTTCATGTTCTTTGGATAAATACCCAGCGGTGGAATAGCTGGATCGTCTGGTAGTTCTAGTCTTAATTTTTGAAGAAACTCTATACTGTTTTCCATACTGGCTACACCAGTTTGCACTCCCCCTAGCAGTATGTAAGAGTTCCCTTTTTCCCACATCCTCTCCAACACTTGTTAATTCTGGTCTTGGTAATTATAGCCATTCAACAATGTTTTATAGTTTTCATTATACAAGTCTTTCACCTCTTTGGTTAAGTGTATTCCTCGGTATTTTATTTTTTGGGTTGCAGATGTAAATGAGATTGTATTCTTAATTTCTCTTTCTGTTTCTTCTTTGTTAGTGTGTAGAAATGCAACTGATTTTTGTATATTGATTTTGTACCCTGAAACTTTACCGTATTCATTTATTATTTTTAAAAATATTTTGGTGGATTCTTTAGATTTTTCAGATTTTTCTTATATATAAAGTCATGTCATCTGCAAATAGTGACAGCTTCACTTCTTCCTTTCCAATTTGCGTCCCTTGTATTTCTTTTTCTTTCCTGATTGCTCTGGCTAGGAATTCCAATACTATGTTGAATAAGAGTGGTGAAGGCTCCCAGGGGCCTGGTTCCTTGTCTGTTCTTAGAGGGATAGCTTTCAGTTTTTGTCCATTGAGAATGCTGTAGGTTTGTCGTATGTGGCCTTTATTATGTTGAAGTACTTTCCTTCTATACTCATTCTATTCAGAGTTTTTATCATAAATACATGCTTTACCTTATCAAATGCTTTCTCTGCATCTATCTAGGTGATCATGGGAATTTTATTCTTCATTTTGTTAATGTGGTGTATCACATTGATTGATTTGCAGATGTTGAATGACCCCTGCATCCCTGGAATAAATCCCCTTTGATCATGGTGTGTGATCTTCTTAATGTATTGTTTTATTTGATTTCATGGTATTCCATTGAAGATTTTTGCATTGATGTTCATCAGTGATAATAGCCTGTAATTTTCTTTATTTGTGTTGTCCTTGTCTGGTTTTGGTATGAGGGTACTGTTGGCATCATAGAATGCATTAGGAAGCATCCTTTCTTCTTCATTTTTTTGCAGGAGTTTGAGAAGGATAGGTATTAATTCTGTTTTGAATATTTGGTAGAATTCACCAGGGAGGCTGTCTGGTCCTACACTTTTATTTTTGGAGAGGTTTTTGATTACTGTTAATCAAAATGGACCAATCTCCTTAGTGGTGATTGGTCAGTTCAGATTCTCTACTTCTTCTTCATCTTTTTTGGTTTCTTTTTTTTGGAGGAGATTGGCCCTCAGCTAACATCTGCCACCAATCCTCCTTTTTTGGCTGAGGAAGACTGGCCCTGAGCTAACATCCGTGCCCATCTTCCTCTACTTTATATGTGGGACGCCTACCACAGCATGGCTTGTCAAGCGGTGCCATGTCCGCACCCAGGATCCGAACGGCGAACCCCAGGCCGCTGAGAAGCGGAACATGCGAACTTAACCACTGTGACACCAGGCCGGCCCCTAATCTTCCTAAACTTTTGAGACTTGTTTTGTGGCCTAAAATGTTATCTGTCATGGAGAATATTCCATGTGCATTTGAAAAGAATGTGTATTCTGCGTTTTTTGGATGGAATGTTCTGTATACATCTAGTAAGTCCATCTAATCTAATGTGTCGTTTAAGGTTAATGTTTCCTTATTGATCTTCTGTTTGGATGATCTATCCATTGGTGCAACAGGAGTGTTAAATTCTCCCACTATTATTGTGTTACTGTCTATTTCTCCTTTTATGTCTGTTAACAATTGCTTTATAGATTTAGGTGCTCCTATGTTGGGTGCATAGATATTTATTAGAGTTATACTCTGTTGTTGGATTTTTCTCTTTATCATTATGTAGTGCCCTTCTTTGTCTCTTGTTACAGTTTTTGTTTTAAAGCCTATTTTTTATTATATAAGTGTTGTTACTTGAGCTTTCTTTTCATTGCCGTTTGCATGGAACATCTTTTTCCACCCCTTCACTTTCAGTTTGTGAGTGTGTTTAGTCTGAAGTGTGTCTTGTGTATGCAGCATATATATGGGTCTTATTTTTCATCCAATCCACTACTCTATGCCTTTTGATTGGAGAATTTAGTCCATTCACATTTAAAGTAGCTATTGATAAGAATGTACTTATTGCCATTTTGTTACCTTTTTTCTGGGTGTTTTAGTAGTCATTCTCTGTTCCATTTTTCTTCTCTTGTTCTCTTTCCTTGTGGTTTGATGGCTTTCTTTAGTATATGTTTGGGTTCCTTACTCTTAATTTTTCATATATTTATTATAGGTTTCTGGTTTGTGATTGCCATGTGGTTCATATATAATAACCTATGTATATAGCAGTCTATGTTAAGTTTTTGATCTCTTTACTTTGACCTCTTTCTAAAAGCTCTACTCTTTTATTCCCTCCTCTTACATTTTATGTTTTTGATATCATATATAACCTCTTTTTTGTGCATGTGTATCCATTACCCTCTTGTCATGGAAATAGACTATTTTAGTACTTTTGTCATTTGACCTTCATGCTAGCTTCATAGATGGTTGATTTGTTTCCTTTACTGTATATTCCCCATTACCAGTGATTTTATAGCTTTTTTGGGGGAAAATTTTCGTATTCCTATTTGTGATCTTCTCTTTTCCACTTAAAGAAGTCCTTTTAGCATTTCTCGTAAGGCTTGTTTCTTGGTGACAAACTCCTTCAGTTTTTGCTTGTCTGGAAAATTCTTTATCTCTCCTTCCATTCTGAATGATAACCTTGCTCTGTAGAGTATTCTTGGCTGTAGATTTTTTACTTTCAACACTTTAAATATAGCACGCCATTCTCTTCTAGCCTGTAAAATTTCTGCTGAGAAGTCAGCTAATAGCCTTATGGGGTTTCCTGTGTATGTAACTTGTTGCCTTTCTCTTGTGGCTTATAGCATTCTCTCTTTATCTTTAATTCTTGACATTTTAATTATAATATGTCTTTGTGTGGGCCTCTTTGAGCTTATCTTGTTTAGTTCTCTCTGTGTTTCCTGGACCTGGATGTCTGTTTCCTTCCTTAGGTTATAAAAGCCTCCAGTTACTATTTCTTCAAATAGATTCTCTGCCTCTTTGTCTTTCTCTTCTCCTTCTTGATGACCTATAATATGGATGTTAGTGTGCTGGATGTTGTCCCAGAGGTCTCTTATACTGTCCTCATTTTTTAAATTCTTTTTTCTTTTAACAAATCACCAGCTGAACAGTCAGCTTGGGTGATTTCTTCTAGTCTTGCGTCCAGGACTCTGATCTGTTCTTCTGTATCATCTACTCTGCTATTGAGTCTCTATAGTGAATTTTTCATTTCCAGTATTGCATTCTTACTCCTGATTGGTTCTTTTTTTATATATTCCAATTCTTTGTTGAAGTTCTCACTGAATTCATCCATTCTTCTCCCAAGATCAGTGAGCATCCTTACGACTCTTAGTTTGTACTCTTTGGCAAGTATACTGTTTATCTCTGTTTCATTTAGTTCTTTTTCTGCGGTTTTGTCCTGTTCCCTTATCTGGAACATATTCCTTTGTCTCCTCATTTTGTCTCTTTCTCTGTGCTTATATCTGTGTATTAGGTAGGTCAGCTACATCTCCTGATCTCAGAGACGTGGCCTCCTGATCTCAGAGATGCCTTACGAGGCCCAGCAGTGTGCTTTCCTGTTGTTACCAGTTTCAAATGTTCCAGGAATCTCTCCTATGTGGGCTATGAGTGTCCTTCTTTTGTGGCAGGGTTGCTCTTGCTGCAGGTGTCCAGAGAAGCTAAACTGTCACCTTGACCAGCTGGTTGTAATGCTCAGCTGCGTGCAGCTTTTACAGTCCCTTCAGTCACTTTTTTGGGCATAGGGTGACTTAGCACAGTTGGCTGCAAGACCTAATTGCACATTCTTGTTGTAGCTTTTCTGTTAAGTGTGTAGGCCCTCAGTGTGGCTGGTTGCTAGACTCAGGGGCTTACAATTGCTGTCCTGCAAGGCTCTTGTTAGCTGTCTCAGGATTGCATCTGATTTTGGCCAGCCCCAGGCATGGGAGCATCCAATTGTTTCAGGTTTTGGAAAGTGAAGCCACTTCCTTATGTGACTGTTTGAGAGGCACAAGTCTGCTTCAGCTGACAAGGCCCACCACCTACAAAGCCAAACACCCCATCCACATAGTCCTGCTCCATGCACACATCCTGCCACACTGAAGCAGACCCAGTAGCCCCACTGCAGAGGTCTTATACACTCCGTCATTACAGGCCTGCCCCTTGCACGTGTCTGGCCCTGAAAAGGTGGACCCACTTGCTAGGCTACAGGGGTTCCAGGCACCTCACCTCTGTGGGACCACAAGTTGCCTGAGGGCTTGCTGTTAGGTGTGGCCAGTCTCTAGGGTGGACTGCCTGTCCTGGCTGTGCTTGATTAAATCAGTGCTCTAGTGACCGAGGCAGATCCCTGGGCTAACAGATCAGGGGAAGAACTCCAATGGCATCTGCCAGTGTCTGTGATCTCATGCCTGTTGTAGGTTACAATAATGGCTGCCACCAGTGTACCAGTCTCTGCGGAGGTCTCAACTCTCACTGAGATGCACCCAGACCCTATATAGTGAGTCTCTTTTCATCAAAGGCCTATGCATCTTTCTTTCTAGTAATTTTAGCTTGCTTTCCAAAATAGGTGAATTTGTGTGTGGGCCCTTTAAGAGCAGGGTTTTTCCCCCCTTATGACTCATAGCTTTTCTGGAGGATTCCCCATTGTTGTTAATATCCAACAAAGCCAGATAGTATGACACTTGTCTTGGTTGTGCTGAGTCCAAAAGCTGCCTATTGTTGTAATGCTCCCCAACTCAGTTCCCGCACTCCTCCAGGGGAGGCTTTGTACCTTAGTATTGTTCCTGGCTGGCATGAAGTGCTGTAGCTTGATGGTGACTTTTTTCTCTCCAGGGAGGAATTTCTGCCTCTTTCACCTCATCAGCACTGATCTTGTTGTGGGGGTTCTTTTTATCCAGTTTTCGGTTCTCTCTCAGGGGTAATTGTTCCACGAGTAGTTGTAAATTTGTTTTATCTGAGGAAGGAGGTGTGTTCAGAGTCCAACTACACCACCATCTTGACATCGTCCTCTTAGCTTTCTTGTTTAATTAACATCATTTCTCTAATTAAAAGTCATCTCTTGTTGCTTTTGTTGTTTGTGTTTTATTTCTTTGGTGGGGGCACTTTCTTCCTTGCCTTATTTTCTTGTGATCTCAACAATGTATTCAGTCTTATGTTTATTGCATTTTATCCTGTCTCTTGTTATATTACATCACTGACATTCTTTTAGAAACCTACTCTAATATACTTATTAATAAAAATGAAATATATTTTTGTAAAGCATGTTTATGTTATTAATATATATGTATTTTAATTTCAATATAAAATATAGTAAAACAATGAAGGAGGAAATACAACATAGATCCCCTAGGAAAAATACATCTAAATTTCGTTGAATTTTCTTACAGTCTTATAATCATGAAAAACTATATATAGATTTCTTTTGATTCCTGGCCTCACCTACCAACTAGTCCTGATAGTCGTATTTCCAGGTATTCAATTAATCTTCATGTCCAGAGGCTTTATGAATTTTGTTATGAAGAAATCCTGTAATTTCCTGACACCCTTATATTGGATGTAGTTGTTTACATAAACCAAGGTATCCTTTCCTCTTATTTAAAATAACTGATTTTGATTAGGTATTCAACATTCCCACAGGCAACATGGGTATCCCATAGGCTTGTGGATGACACATTGGAAACTAACAATATGTGCTCTATCAGAGATTTTGGTTAAGCTAAATCATTCCACTTGACAATGATTTTTTTCAGGAAGAGAGATGTAATGACATTCAGACCACAGAGAATCATGAAGAAGCTTGCTTTTGGAAAATTTCTTCCTTTGTAATCAGCAATGGTTTCCAGAAAAATTTCCTATTCTACCATTGATGTGAAGGAGAATCCAGATAATTCTGATCATTCTTGACAGTAATTCAACAAGTATACATAGAACCAGTTTTAGGATAATGTCAGTACTGTGGCCAAGAGAGCTGTGTTTAAGCTATTTGAGTGAGGGGTCCTTAAATTAGCATCCTCAATGAATCAGATATTTGTATCAGAAAAAGATTACTGAAAATAACATTTTAAATTATGAAATTACTTGAGTAATACTGATACAAGACAATAAGGATCCCATTTTTCTGTCACAGGAATCTGGGAATACTAGTATTCTATAGAAAACATTTGTTTAATTATTGCCTATTGTATGTTGAGATATATAAATTTCTGACATGGCTGAGTCATCAAGAAACTTAGTAGGGAAAATTTATGACAATGGACTAGGTTGAATCTTTTCTATGGCAATACATAACATCTTAAAATATGGAGGAAATTTTTGTCTGCAGGTAACTTATTTGAAGTCTGAGAGATCAAAATATACCTCTGCCAAGAGAGGCCACCTTCACTTACAGATTATAATCTGAACTATTGAAAGTTTAATAACTAGAGGCTTGGGAGATTTAGAAAAGCTAAGACTTGTAAGAACAACAACATAAAAGTTTAGGAATTTAGGAAAAAATAAGATTGGAATAAAAACTAATATTGACCCCCCCCAATTTCTCCTAAGCATCTCTTCTAAAGCATTGTGTGACTGATAAAGAGGACAAACTGATTATTGTTAAGAGACAGCTATCTAAAGCAAGGATATACCTGCCAGAGGCAATCGGTTAAATCACCTGGTAGCTGAGACCAAGAGGAAAGAGAAGTATTAAATTAAGGTCTCATGGCACAAACAGAGCACAGAGCTTATTATGATAAACCAGAAACTTCCAGATTCATAGCCTCAGACAATTTCTCATTGTGTATTTTTGGTCATGGAGTTGATTGAAAGCAAGTAGGCTAGACAATTAGTTTTTAAAAAACTGTATTACCAAAGTGACCCCAAGCTTTAGAGTGTATGACTACTAAACCTTCTAAGGCAAACACTAGTCCCAAGAATTTTCACCTACAGAAAGTATGCTGTGAAAGTGGCACAGCACCCAGACGGGAAATTTTCTATAACATCCACTCTAAGGTTTCACAGAGACGACAGACATGGGTATACCATGAGAGGGGAGAACAAAAGCCGTCTGATTCACAAGCTGTGAAAATCAGTCCCCTGTCAGAGCCAGAAGTTTTTGTATCCCTGTCTACCAAGTAAAGTATATCATAAACAACTGCAAATTTTCTCATTGCCCACGTTCATGAAAGGGAGTTTTTAATGTAATTATCATGCTTTTTACCACATTGAATTTGTGGGCATTTAAGGAAGATAATTCATCCTTTACCAAGATATCACTGGATCTTTGGAAGCTGCATCCAGACATGATGGAGAGGACTGAACACTACCCAGAGTTCTTGTACTTCAGGTTAAATGTAGTAGAAATGACTTTGGATTTTCTTCCTCTGGTGAGGAATTGAAACATATTTGATGTGAACCTGAATATTTTAAAAACTATATTTGTAGAATGAAAACATATAAGTGGAATAAGTTCTTGGATAGCCAGAAAGCTTGTAATATTGGATTTTGATAGTTACTCATCCATCTATATTCCATATCCCCTCATCCACTTCCTTACTAGAAACTGAACCCATTTTCCCCAAATATCCACCCCATTCTGTGAAGCTTATATAACTTAGTAGAGACTAAGTGGGTTCTGTGTGTCTAAATCAATCCCAATATTTATCTTTCCACCTGTGAGTGATTGTTCGGAAAATAGACATGAGGCTTATTCAGAATTAAAAGAATTGAGAAGTCTGCTGAGGGCCTATGGGAAAATTCCTTCTTGCTCTTCAGCAAATAACCTAAGAATAGGATAAACCTCAACACTGATTGCTCCTGGCAGTCACCTTGTAACCCAGAGGGCAACCAGTCCTAGCCAACCCTGAGGACAAAACAGTGAAAAGATGGGTAAATCCAATGATTCTGATGACCTCATTAAGTCATGTATTCAATGAGCTTAGAAATGTGCTCTAACTTCCAGTTCTAGGAAACAAGAAATGTTCTCAGTTTTTCAGCAAGTGTATATAAGATTTCCTATTATTTAAGACAAAGACATTATAAATAATATAATCATATTTCCCACGTATTCCTTCCAGGAAACCTAGAGGGTGCAGTGAAGAGATTCGATATGGGGCAATTTTCCAGGTGTAGCTGTAAGTGAACAAAAGTGAGGCCATCTTGTTTTGCTAAATGGCCCCAGCCCCTCCTTTGTGTGACTGCTCACTGATCTGCACGTACTTTAAAAAATTCACATGCTCTCCTGATTTACGGCCTCCACTTACGTGTGTACTCCCCAATACCTTGATAAATTAAAGCTTTGTTTTATGAGTTTCTCTCCAGGAACAGGCTGACCACAGGCAGGGAATACACCTACAGCATATCCATCACAGCTGACAGAAGAATAGAACAATGTGATGCCTGGAGCCTGTCATGCCTGGAGACCGACATCCCTGGACCCCCTCCTCGTTGCCCATTTTCCCTATATAACTTCCTCGAGATTATGTAAACCTTGAAGACGGGTTTTTGAGACATTAGTCACCTGTCTTCTGATTAGCCAGCTAACCTAATTAAACTTCCTTTCTCGATCTCTAACTCGTTGTTATTAATTGGCTCAGATCGCAGAGAGCAGAGTGAGCCCATTTCTCGGTATCATAGCCACAGTTGTCCCACACATCAAGCATCTCTGTGGTCCATTCATACAGAAAACTAAGTGCATTTTATCCCATTCTGTCCCCTTTTCTGATGACTCTCTGTAAAACAGGATGGTCTGTACATGGATGAAGCCCATTTCTGGACGATTCAGCTACTTAGCCATGTGACTTCAGGTTTTCTTGAAGAGAAAAAACTTAGACTGGGTATCTATTTCAATGACTGGACAGCTCATGAGAGAATATTCTATTTCATTTTGGTTTTGTCAATAGGGAAGGTTGTGTGCTTAGAGGAAAACAATATAACATTTTCTCATGTTGTAGTCATGCTATTAAACATTTCTTCTAAAACATTATGTATAATGAATGACTAGAATTCAATCCTTTGTGTGAACTTTAGTTTACTCTGTCTTTCCTCAAATTTTATACTTAGGTTTTTTTTTTAAAGATTTTATTTTTTCCTTTTTCTCCCCAAAGCCTCCCTTCCCCAGTACATAGTTGTGTATTTTCAGTTGTGGGTCCTTCTAGTTATGGCACATATGTAGGTCTTTTAATTGTCTTCTGCTATTATAAGTAATGCTCCCATGAATATTTGTATACAAAATCAGTATACAATAAAAATATGATTTGAATGCCTATCTTGAAAAAGATGTTTATGTATTTCAGGTTTAGTACTGCATATTCATTAAAGAATTTGGTTCCCATCATCATGGAGCTTACAAATTAGTAAGGAGAGAAACATGAAATAAAATATCACAATGACATGTTTTTGTGAAAAATACCTTCTGACAAACATAGTATATTATAAGAGAATAAAAGAACTGCTGCTTATGCAAAAGTTTGAGTGCATTGCTGAGGAGAGTGAGCTTTTCTGGGAGAAGAAACATCCTATGTGGATGTCTAAATGTGGGAAGGAGCTTCCTGCACTAGAGAATCTGGATGAAAGATACTGTGCTTGGAGGAAGCAAGAGAGTACACAAGATAAAGGTAAAAAATATAGAGAGGAACTGGAAGCTGCAAAATCTTAGATTATAGGAATGTGACGGTGTGCTAGTTACAAATTGGTTCAGAATATAATAACCACTTTACACGCTGAAAATATATGATATAGGGAATTATAGATTTACACAATATTATTCTCAGTAACATACACATAGTGTGACTAGATATCGTTTGTTTAATAAATTTATAATTAACAGATGGGGTGGAGTATCTAGAAGCAGAACGTATCCAAAAGGACACCCAGGTTTCTGATGTGTATAATTGGATAGGAAAGGTGGAGGCATGGTTGCAACAAAGAAAGAAAGTGGTTAATTTTGAAAAAAGAAAACGAAATAAAGTAAAATAATTAGAATAGGGAAAAAATGGAATAGCCTTATGGGCTGATACAATTGTGATCTACTGGAAAATTCCAAGTGAAGAAATTGAAATAAATACAATAAAGTGAGAATGATTAAGTTTTCCATATGTTCCTTTATAAGAGGAATCAGCAAACATCTTCCATAATGGGCCAGAAAGTAAATATTTCAGCCTTGGGGGCCAGACAGTCTCTGTCACAACTACAGAAGTCTGTCATTGTAGAATGAAGATAGGCACAGTTTAAAGTAAACGAACGAGACAAGCCTCCACAGATAAATTGACAATTTATTATAAAGTGTTGTCTGGAACTCTATTACAATAAATTTAAAAACAAAATAATAAATAATTTCTTTGTAAAATAATAATCTTGAATCAAAATCAACTAGGATACTCAACAGATCAATCACCACAGAAAAGGAGTAAAATACCTAGCACCAAAAATAACAACACCAAACTAATTTTATGAGGTCAACATCACCCTGATACCAAAGCCAGGCAAAGACACCACAAAGAAAGAAGACTATAGGCCAATATCCCTGATGAATATAGATTAAAACAATCCTCAATAAAATACTGGCAGATGGAATTCAACAGCACACTAAAAATATCATACATCATGGCCAAAGGGGATGTTTTCCTTGGGTGAGAGGCTGGTTCAACATAGGCAAACCGGTCAATGAGATACATCACATGACTAGAATCAAAGAAAAACATACACACACGCACACACACGATCAGCTCAATAGATGCAGAAAAAAAGATTTGGCAACTTTTTCAACATCCATTCACAATAAAAACTCTCAAAAAAGTAAGTATAGAAGGAACTTACCTCAACACAACAAAGGTCGTATATAAGAAACCCAAGGCTAACACCACAATCAGTGGGGCAAAATGAAAAGCTTTTACTCTAAGATCCGGTGTAGACAAGGATGCCCACCCACTCTTGCTGATTCTATGCAACATAGTATTGGCGTTCCTATTCAGAGAAATTAGATAAGAAGAAGAAATAAAAGCCATCCAAATAGCAAAAGATAAAGTAAAATCATCCGTTTTCAGATGACATAATCATGTATGTAGAAAATCTAAAGATTCAATTAAAAAACTATTAGTACTAATAAACAAATTCAGTAAATTTGCAGGATACAAAATCAACATACAAAATTCAGTCACATTTCCTATCATTAATAATACTGTATTGTATATTTGAAAGTTGCTAAGAAAGTAAATCTTAAAAGTTCTCATCACAAGAAAAATTGGTAACTATGTACGGTGATAGATGTTAACTAGACTTTTATGGTGATCATCTTGCAATATATACAAATATTGAGTCATTATGTTGTACGCCTAAAACTACTACAATGTTATATGTCAATTATACCTCAATAAAAAAAGAAAAACAAATCAGTCATGCTTCTATACGTAAACAAGGAACTATCTGAAAAGAAGTTAAGAACAAAGCTCCATTCCCAATAACAGCAAAAAGAATAAAATACCTAGGAATAAACTTAACCAAAGAGGTGAAATACTAGTACATTGAAAGCTATAAAACATCGGTGAAGTAAATCAGATACAGACAAATGAAAAGACATCCAGTGTTCAGGGATTGGAAGAATTAACATTGTTAAAACGTCCATACTATTTAAGGTGATCTAAAAATTCAAAGCAGTCCCTTTCAAAATCCCAATAGCATTTTTTACAGGGAAAAAAACAATCCTAAAATTCACAAAAGACCCAGGAATAGCCAAAGCAATCCTGAATAAGAAGAACAAAACTGGAAGCATCACACTTCATGATTTCAAAATATATTACAAAGCTACGGTAATCAAAACAGTATGGTATCAGCATAAAAACAGACATATAGATCAACAGAACAGAATAGAGGGCCCGGATAAATCCATGCTTCTAAGGACAGCCAGTCTTCAACAATGGTGCCAAGAATTCACAATGGGGAAAGGATAGTGTCTTCAATAAATGGTGTTTATAAAACTGGATATTGACATACTGAAGATCAAAATTGGACACATGCTATATACAAAAATAAACTCAAAATGGATTAAAGTCTTAAATGTAGACCTGAATCCACAAAATTGCTAGAATAAAACATAAGGAGAAAGCTTCCTGACATTAGTTTCACACTGAATTTTTCTGTATGACACCAAAAGCACAGGAAACAAATGCAAAATAAATAAGTGGGACTACATCAAACTAAAAAGCTTCTGCACAGCAAAGGAAACAATTAACAGAGTGGAATGAGAGCCTAAGAATGGGAGAAAATATTTACAAACCATATGTCTGATAAGGAGCTAATATTCAAAATATTGTAAGGAATTCATACAACTCAATAGCATAAAAGCAAATAGCCCAATTTAAAAAATGAACAAATGGCCTGAATAGACATTTCTCAAAAGAAGACACAAAAATAGCCAAAAGCTACATGAAATGTGCTAAACATCACTAATC
Source organism: Equus caballus (assembly GCF_041296265.1). Classification (NCBI taxonomy): domain Eukaryota; kingdom Metazoa; phylum Chordata; class Mammalia; order Perissodactyla; family Equidae; genus Equus; species Equus caballus. The sequence goes on from NC_091704.1 coordinate 48,835,699, forward strand.
ATCAGGGAAAATCAAATTAAAACCACAATGAGCTATCACCTTGTACCTGTAATAATGACTATTATCAAAAAGACAAAAGATAACAAGTGTTACTAAGGCTAGAGAACAAGAACACATTGCACACTATTTGTAGAAATGTAAATTCCTACAGCCATTATGGAAAACAGTATGGAGGTTCCTCAAAAAATAGAAATACCATATGATCCAGCAATCCCACTTCTAAGTCTATATCCAAAATAAAGGAAATCAGCATCTCAAAGAGATATCTGCACCCCTGTATTCACTGCAGTATTAGTCACAATAGCCAAACTATGAAAATAACCTAAATGTCTGTCGACAGATGAATGGATAAAGAAAATGTTATTATATATACATAATGGAATATTATTCAGGCTTAAAAACAAAGGAAATTCTGACATTTGTGACAATATGGATAAACCTGGAAGACATCATACTGAGTGAAATAAGACAGAAAGATACTGAAGGATCTCACTTCATGTGGAATATAAAATAGTCAAACTCATAGAATGGAGAGTTAGAATGGTGGGTTTAGGGGTAGGGTGGGAGGGCAAAATGGGTAGATATTGGTCAAGGGATACATACTTTCAGTTATGCAAGAGGAATAATTTCTGGAGATCTAATACACAGTGGTGTGACTATAGTTAACAATACTGTATTGTACACTTGAAATTTGCTAAAAGGGTAAATCTTCAGTGTTCTTACTAACAAAAGCAAATATTAACTATTTGAGATGGTAAATATGTTAATTAGCTTGATTTTAGTGATTTCACAACATTTACATTTATCAAAACATCAAGTTGTACACCTTAAACATATGCAGTTTTTATTCATCAATTGTGGTTCAATAAATAAAGCTTGGAAAAAAATTAAAACAAAAAAATTAGGTAAAAATATTTGTATAGTTAATTTATCCATAAACTTTAAATATTTCTGATGATATTTAACCCATTCTAGCCATGGAATAAAATATAAAATTCCTTGATTCATTTTGTAAAATAAAAATATAGCAACCTGGAAAGATTTGTGGCTAAAGCAGTCTTATATCAAATATAATGGATATGTTTATATATACACACATGTATATAATGTACACGCATGTGTACATATGTGTGTTATATATGTGGATATATGTATATATATACATGTGTATGTTTATTTATATATAGACATATGTATGTTTATGTATTATGCTATGCTATAATACAGTAATGTTTTGAGAGTATAATATGTCATGGCAAAGTAGGATTTGTTGCAAGATTGAAAAGTTAGCTCAAAAACAGGAATACTATTAACTCAGCTCAGTATAGCCATAAAATAAAACAAAATACCTTTCTCTAGTATACAGGCAAATTTCTTGGTAGCATTTAAAAATGATTTGCAATAAAATGTCTACACAAAATGGAAATTGTAGTCAAAATCATTCATTAAATCAAACACCACTATAAATAAAGGAACTCGAAAGTCTTCACCAAGATAAAGACCAAGATTAAAACAGAGGTGGATGACACCCACATTATTACTTAGTATTATTACAAGTTTTCTGTTACAATCAATAATATAATGTGAAATAGGCTTTAAAAGTAAATAAAATAGAGGTAAAAATATATCCTTTTGATGATATGATTTTTATACCCACAGAAAAACTAAAAGACTCAAGTAAATCCTTAAAAACATATAACAAGGGATCTAGGGAAATTGAATGGATTGAAAAAAATTTTATAACTAGATCTTTCCTGTTAGAAGTAGTGACAGGATTTTTAAAAATCCATTCAACACAGTAGAAAAGCTATAAGATACTTTGGAATAAACTGAAAGGAAAAGTAGTTATGATTCAAGCAATACAGTCTTATTGAAGGACATAAAACAAGGCCAGGACAAAGGCAAGGAACAAACCATAGTATGCAATGAAAACATACACATTTATAAAAATGTCATTTTTTCCAAAATTTATTAAAAGTACGAAGAGATTCCAATTTGAAATCAATTTTTAGAGTTACACTGTGACCTTAATGCCAATGTGAAAGTTTTTCTTTGTTTACACTGGGAACTCTTTACTGGTTGTGATGAGAAGCTTATGTACAAACAGGGCATGAGGAGAGGGAGGGAACTGTCCAGTGCTGGGAAAGCGGGTGGGGGCTAGAGAGTGGGGCTGACAACACATCAAGAGTCAGGAGAAGTTTTCTGAAAATTGGCTCAACTTCTGCAATGTGTCCCATGGGAACTAGATTCCAGGACACAGCTCTTGGGGAAGTGGGCAGAAAAGGTTGGCTCCAAAAGCCCAGACCTTTACCTCCAGGCTTCCTACCTTTAGTCCCTTCAGTGGATTCTGATCAGATGAGGTAGGGACAGAGCTCCCTCCATGATCTACATTCAAACATTGCTCTCTCTATGATCTTGTAAGGGGCCTCCAGTCCCTTGTCTGAGGCCAGGATGTGGGTGGTAGATCAGAGTGCCTTACCTAGCTAGGAAAATTATTTAAAAAGAAGGGTTAGGTGAGAATCTTCTAGATCCTAAGGTTACATAGCTTAACACAACTAACAAATAAAACTCAGTAAGCTATAGACAGAAAATATTCAGTCATAATGAGGATAAATTAAAGACACATTCAGAAAAATGGATGCTTAGAGACTTTCTTCCTGTAGAACTCCATTAAACGAAATACTAAAGGATGTTCTTCAGGCTGAAGGGAGACACCACCCACCGGAACTCATATGTATGGGAAGGAATGAAAAAAAACCCCAGAAATTGAAATTATTAAAAAAAACCCAGCATTTTTTCCTGCTGTTAATTTAGTTGAAAAACAGCTGTTTGTAGTAAGTCAAAATACCTACATTATATGAAATAACTGTCCCCAGGCAATAAAAAAACAATAAATAAATAATGAGTAGAAAGCAATAAAGTAAAAAATATTCAATGTAAATACAATTAACAGAGACAGAAGTTGTTATTTTGTGGAAAAATTAACAAAATTGATAGACTCCTAACATGGGTGTTTAAGAGAAAGGAGGGAGGGGAGAGAGAGAGAGAACGCCAGTACTAGGAAGTAAAAGTACTTATTACGATAATCCTGCAGCTTGGATAAAGAAGGAGGTCCAGGGCCTGCAGTGAACTAGAAACCAAAGAGGAGTGTGTTTTGAGAAAGGTTGAGTACAGAGATTTCTAAGATATTGACAATGAGGTGATCCTCAGATTTGACAACACGAGGTTTGTTGGGCTCCTCCAGAGAGCACTTTTAGCAGAGCAAGAGGAGAAATGCCAGAGTTTTAATTAATTGAATAGTGTTTGGAGGATGATTTGAAAACATGTTAAATGCAGATAGCTCATTCAGAAATTTGGCTTCCGAGGAGAAGACGAGAATACAGTCTACCTGGAAAGAGATACATAGTCAATATGAATTGTTCCTTTCTTTTTGAACTTAAAAGTAAAATATGTTTACACATCTGCAAGGGAATTGACTGGGCAGGACAATAGAACATTATTTCCCCTGCTCTCTAAAAAAATATATGGAGATAAATTAAGAGACAGCAGTTGTTTTTATCATCTGAAAACTTTGCTGCAAAGAACCAATAATCTTGGTTAAATGTAAAATATAATGTTATTTTGTTTGTTTTCACCTTCCTTTCAATAATAAGAGGATTCTTAAGGGCTTATAATTGTAGCTTATTGAATATAGCATTCACAATGGAACTAACAGCCAATTAGCCAAGGATCTGTTGAATTAAGTAAAACTGCAATTTACATGCTGTAAACAAAATGAAAAGGGAAAAAACAGCATTAGTTAAGAGATAAAAAGATTTAAAAATCTTGTACGCAGCTGACCTTTGTTTCGGATGAATGCATTTATGTACATGCATTTACATTTAAGAGTAGTAAATGTACACTGAACCCAATGGATAAAATGGCCAAAAATTTATAATTACGTTGTTCATTGTGTTAGGCAATTATTATCAGTTTTAATGTTTTGCCACTGTATCATGCCTTAGGCAAATACTCTCTGTGTTCATGAATATTGGAGAGAGCAAGTCATAAATCTGTAAACTGAACATAAGCATCTTTCAAGCTGTCTGGTCTCTTGCAGTGTTTGCAAAGCTTAACATATATTTTAATCTGTGCACTGCTGTTTTTATTTGCTGCCTTCCATCTTTGTGTCCATCTTCCTGCCTCCTGTCTTTCCATCGATCCATCATTTTTTCCAATTAAGGACAAGCTAGACGACAGAACTGACAGGCACTCACTGTCCAATGCCACAGACTCTAAGTAGAAGTGATTGCCGTGTGTGAAACTGAAGTACTGCACTCGGGCCGCCACCACAGGTCACCATGACAGTAACTTACTTGGTTGAGTAATAGACATGGGAATGACGTTAAGGGTGGGAAACAGTGAATGCAATCTCAAAAACGATTATTTAAGATAATCTTTTTTATTTTTACCAATTGAAAGTAAAATTTATGCTTCTCTGAATTCATAATTGAGGAAATCATTTAATAATGGATACTGGTATACCTTGAACAATGCAGTCCTAGAGGGGAAGATTTTTGGAAAAATGCTACTGGCTTTATGTGCAGAAATATCCTTGATTTTCTCTTGTTAAAGGACTTGTCATTAGAAAAAAGGAAACAGTAACTCGCAGCTGAGCCATGATAATTATATCTATTAATTCAGCCATGAGTACAGAGTGAATAGTGTATGAAATAGATAGAGACATAAGCATATAATTTTTATATATCACCACATATGACTTGCATATATTTAGCAAGGTCAGACGGTATCTTTTTTGTTTTGTAACCCTATTACTGAAGATGTATTAGTTTTTAAACCAATGCATTAATCCATGGCTCTTTAAAATGAAAACAGTGAGTAAGGTATCTGGTTAGAAATGCAAGTTTTGTGAGATTCAAAACCAAAATACTTCCAAATTGTATTTAATAATTTAATTATATCAGAGTAGATGTAAGCAATCATTTTACTTGTTCTGGTGTGTTATATATTGACATGCAGTTTTTGTAAAGAAGCAGGAGATGACACTTTTTACAATGATATAATAGCTGTCCCAATGCCAAGATTGTTATCTTTAATACAATTCAACCAATTAAGGGGATCTGAGAGATTTGTCTTGGGGAAATGACTGGTTCTGTGTTTGGGGAAAGAAATGTACAAGATGAATCTGATGCATACTATAATGTCAGAAAAAATTGGCTTTTCAAAACTAACAGGGTCATGTCAAGTAGACCCAAGAATAAGCTTTAGCAGAATCTTATAGGTCAATGATAGGACAGTTTGAAAATTGAAAAAAAAAAAATGACTATATAGTTTATTTGAATTGTTTTAATGTGGAAAATGAGTTCATAAAGATATTTATAAAAAGCAAAAGTAACAAATCAAAATGATAAAATCATTAGAGTTTGTTAAAGCATCAACTCATTCCTCTAAAAATGGATAAGTGTAAAGAAATCTACATTTTATGATCTTTCTAGTAGGAACTGCATTTTAGGATAATCAAATAGCTTTGAGGGTCACTGTCCTTAAAAATGAATTCTGCCTCATAAATGAAGAAGGAATCATCAAATTTAAGAAAGTTTTTTTCAATTTATGTTGAAATAACTGATTTAGGCAACAATCATGATAGCTGGTACCATCATGTTAAGGTGGAATGTTAATGGGAAGTATTATAATGAAGGAGTTATGTCACCGCTGGAATGCATCAATCATAGTATCAGAAATAGGTTAGCAGGAAGGCAGTTAAGCTTTAACTTCAAGTTTTCTTATTTGCATATGCTACTTCCATGCCCTGGGAGGGGCCAGAGAAATGTATGATGTTTCAAGTAATTAGCTAAGTTTGATGAATTTTAATTTTTGTGTATGTGATTTCTATTTATAACTAAATTCTTAGTTTTTAAACTAATATTTGTTTTTGTAATTTTGTGGGGGGTTTTTGTTAAAGAATGGACTTTAAATTACAAAAGCTTCAGGTCTCACATAATTTGGACTTATACCTGATTAGTATTAGTAGAATTGAGAGGAACAAATGTAATGTGTTTCCACACGTTATGCATTATAACCACCCAAAACTATCTACACAGTATTCTTGCCAAAGTTTTTGAAGCTTAATATATTCAAACCTTTATATCTAACTGAAATATTCTGCAAATATGGAGAACAGAGGGAAAAGTTGAACTACCCCAAAGGAAGCAATCAGTAAAATCCAAAATGTGAAGTATGCTATAGAATAATTGACTAAATTTCTTTAACATTTGATAGAATGGAAAATCAAAAAATTAGAATGGAGGATTTCACATGATTTTTTTTTATGTTGTGCCCAAAAATTATAAAAATACATTTTTTCCCAGCAAATAGGGGAAATTGATTATGGTTGAGTATTAGATAATATTAATAAATTATTTGTAACATAAAATAATGTGACTATTTATGTAAGAAATGTTTCTATCATTATTTCTGAGGTTCATACTAACTTTAAAATTGTTTGGTTTGAAGAAAAATATTAGGGGAAGAATTTAAAGCATGTTAAAGCTGTGTGATAAATTCATTAGAATTGTTGACATTTCTTCTTTTGAGATGATTTAAAATTTTTTATAATTTAAAAGTATTTAGGGGCTGGCCCCGTGGCCGAGTGGTTAAGTTCGCGCGATCCGCTGCAGGCGGCCCAGTGTTTCGTTGGTTCGAATCCTGGGCACGGACATGGCACTGCTCATCAGACCACGCTGAGGCAGCGTCCCACATGCCACAACTAGAAGAACCCACAACGAAGAATATACAACTATGTACTGGGGGGCTTTGGGGAGAAAAAAGGAAATAATAAAATCTTTTAAAAAAAAAAAAGTATTTAAATTACACCATGGCCATGTGACATTTGTTCCTGGAATGCAAGGATGGTTCAGGATATGAAAATCAATTAATGTAATGCACCTCATTAACAAAAGGAAGCAAAAAACAAAGGAAAAAACAAGATTATCTCAATTGATGCAGAAAGAGCATTTGACAAAATTCAACACCTTTTCATGATAATAACACTCAAAAACCTAGGAATAGAAGGATATTACCTCAATATAATAAAGACCATGTATGAAAACCCACAGCTAACTTCATGCTCAATGATGAAATACTGAAGATTTTCCTCTAACATCAAGAACAAGACAAGGATGTTCTCTTTCATCACTTCTATTTAACATAGTACTGTAAGTCACCAGGGCAATTAGACAAGAAGGAGAAATAAAAAGATCCAAATTGGAAAGGGAGAAGCAAGCTTATCTCTGTTCACAGATAACACGATATTGTATGTAGAAAACCCAAATGATTCCATAAAAAGAAAAGAGAATTAATAAATGAATTCAGCAAAATTACAGGGTGCAAAATTGACACATGAAAATCAGTTGCATTTCTTTATGCTAACAATGAAAAACCAAAAATGAAATTAAGAAAACCATTCAATTTATAAGAGCATCAAAAAGAATGAAATACTTAGGGATAAAGTTAACCAAGGAGGCAAACAATTTGTACACTGAAATTAAAGAAACAAATTAAAGAAGACACAGATAAATGGAAAGACATCCCATGTTCATTGACTATAAAATTTAATATTGTTAAAATGTCAGCACTACCCAGAGCAAACTATAGATTCAATGCAATCCTTGATTAAAATCCCAACGATTTTTTTGCCAGAAATATAAAAATTCATCCTAAAATTTATATGGAATTTAAAGGGACCTCAAGTAGTAAAACAATCTTGGAAAAGAACAAAGTTAGAGGTCTCATACTTCCTCATTTCAAAATTTACTGTAAAGCTGTGGTAATCAAAACAGTGTGATACTGATATAAAAATCAGTGTAACAGAATAAAAAGCCAGGAAATAAGCTCCCACATATATGGCGAACTGATTTTTGATAAGAGTAAAGACCATTCAATGAGGAAATGACAATGTTTTCAACAAATGCTTTGGGTAAACTAGATATCCATACACCCACACACACTAGACCCTTATCTAACATCATATACAAAAATTAACTGAACGTAGATCAACCACCTAAATGTAAGAGCTAAAATCCTGAAACTCTTAGAGGAAAACATAGGTGCAAAATTTTATGACATTGGATTTCACAATGATTTACTGGGTATGACACCAAAAGCACAGGCAACAAGAGAAAAAATAGATAAGTTGGACTTCATCAAAATTAAAAACTTTGGTGCATTAAAGGCTACGTCAACACAGTGAAAATGCAGCCCATGAAATTGGAGAAAATGCTTTCAAATCACGTATCTAACAAGGGCTTGATGTCTAGAATATATGAAGATCTCTTACAACTCAACAATAAGCAGCAGACAGCTCAATTAAAGTTATAGTGGACTTGAATGGACATCTCTCCAGGGAGTATGTATGGGTAGCCCTAGAGCACATGAAAGGATGTTAAACATCACTTACCTTTGGGGAAATTCAGACTAAGATCTTGATGGCATGCCGCTTCATGCTCTTGGGATGGCTGTTGCCAAAACAAAACAAAACAAAATGGCAGGCATTGGCAAAGATCTGAGAAGTTGGAGTCCTTTTGCATTGATGATGGGAATATGAAGTGGCGTGGTGGCTCTGGAAGACTATGTCTATTCCTCAAAAACTGTACATGGAATTGCCATGTGATCTAGCAGCTCCACTTCTGGGTGTGTACCCAAAAGAGTTGAGAGTGGGGACTTGAATAGATACTTGTAAACCCATGTCCATGGCAGCATTTTTCACAGCAGCCAGGAGGTTAAGGCAACCCAGGTGTGCATCCAAAGATGAGAGGATAAACCAAATATGGTGTGTGCATACTATAGTCTGTTGTTCACACTTGAAAGGGAAAGAAGTCCTGGCACATGCTGCAGCATGAATGAACCTTGAAGATGGTATGCTGAATGAAGTAGGCCAATCACAGAAGGATAAGTATTGTATGATTCCACTTGTGTGGGAGTGCCTAGGGTGGTAACTTTCATAGACAGAGATAGAGGGATAGTAGTTACCAGGGAATGTGGGGAGGGAGAAATGGGGAGTTGATATTTAATGGGAACAGAATTTTAGTTGGGGAGGATGGACAGGTTCTGGAAATGGATGGTGGTGATGGCTGCTCAGCAATGTGGGTGTGCTTGATGCTAAAGAGCTGTACACTTGGAAATGGTGAGAATGGTGAATTTTATATTGTGTGTATTTTGCCACAGTAGAAAAAAATGAAAAAAAAAACTATTAATGAAATAATTTTTTTAAAAAATTTAGAAACATACCCAGCAGATGTAAAAATACTATGTTTACAGGGGCTGGCCTGGTGGCATGGTGGTTGGGTTCATGCACTCTGCTTTGGAGGCCTAGGGTTTACGGGTTCAGATCCCAGGTGCAGACCTACATACCACTCATCGGGCCATACTGTGGCAGCATCCCACATATAAAATAGAGGAAGACAGGCACTGACGCTAGCTCAGGGACAATCTTCCTCAAGCAAAAAGAGGAAGATTGGCAACAGAATTTAGCTCAGGGCCAGTTTTCCTCACCAAAAACAAAAACAAACAAACAAAACACTGTGTTTACAAAAAGACATTGTCATGCATGGCTTCATATTTATCTTTTCACAGTTACAAACTCGACTTTCTCAGAAATTTCTGGTGGTAAATATGGATTGATGCTTTTCACACTCGTTAATCAATCTGTAGGCCCCTGTGTGGACCTCTTTGAATTTTCATATATCCAGTATTACATCAGAAACAAGCACTACTGAAAGAAAAATTAAGGAAAAAACAAAACCAAAATCTTTATCATCTGTCATGTATGTACTTATACCAGTAGTCAGCAAACTTTTTCTTTAAAACACCAGAGTGAATATTTTAAACTTTCTAGGCTGTACAGAGTTTGTTGCAACTACATAACTCTTCCGTTGTAGGATAAAAGCAGACATAAACAATACACAAATGAATGGGTATGGCTGATTCCAATAAAACTTTATTTATAGGAATAGTCACAGGCCAGTCCTGAGTTATTTGCTTACCATAATCTTTACTATGTTGTAAGTTTGATTTCTAAGAGCTCCAGCTTTCCTTTTGGCACTCAGCAGAAGCCAGTGGCTAGACTAAATTTAACATACGCATGCCTATGAAGTGTACCGGGGAGGTCTCCTCAATTACTGTACCAGTTATGATTGGTGGTGGAAATTATTCCAGGGCTATTTCTCTTCCATTATCTTTAAATTAAGTATGGCCATGTGACTTGCTTTGGCCAGTGAAATGTGAACAGATGTATTATATGGATTTCCAGTTGGAAATTTTGAAATCCAAGGGCAACCTGCCATCTAGCCTTCTCCCTACTGCAACGGTTGTGCAAATATGTGTCGAGATGGAGTCACCATCACCCTAGACCCCTCAGCGACAGAAAGCCACTGCAGTACTACAATAGACATGCTTAACTGGCAAGAAATAAATTTTGGTTGTGTTAAACCAATGAGATTTTGTGATTGTCAGTTATCACAGCATAATTTAATCCATTTTGCTTGCTATTACACTATTAGATTAACAATTGTGTAATATTTTAAATTTTCATTAATTGCAAATCATGATTTTGCCAACGTCTGAAGCAATGATTAAAGGAGTTATCTGTTAAAGGGCATCGAAAGGCTTGCATCTGTGTAGGTTTAGTGATGAAGCAGTTTAGAAATCAGTTACAAAGTCTTTATGAAGCAGACATACGCCATATGAATAGGCCCTCTTAGCTCACACAGCCCAAACTTGATGTTTGTTTGGAGTACCATAATCTATATCAACACAGTTCCTCTAACTTCTATTTAAATCTTGACCGTCTAGTATGAAAATTATGGATTTCAATGCATATTTTGTAATGCTGGTTTTAATACTGAGGCATGTCAAAATAAAGGGATTTTCTTATATGCATGGAATAAAATGAAAATGAGTCAAAGTCACTCTCTTTCCCTCTTTCCTATTGAGAAAGTTCATCCCAGTTATAAAACATAGTACTTTTTATTATAGCTCTATTTCACTTACCTTTATTCAGATAGAAATACTCCAAACTAATGTATAAAGTTAAGAATTTAGCATGAATTCTAAAAAAATCAGAATCAGAGTAAGCTGTATTGTGCTTATTGCTAATACACCTACTTCATTTCATGTAATGTCTACTGTATAATTTTTAACTTATAACCCTTTATCATTAACATTGTTTTTAAATAAAATCTAACCCTAGTATTGAATATCCACAGCATGCCAGTTGGGTCTCTGAATTTTATGAATCTGCTTATTCTGTGAAACACAGCACTCATCATCTTAGTTTATGTGTGAAACACGCTGAGAGTATCTTATTACATACTCCTTGTCTCTGGTATAGACAAACGATGATGACAAGCTGTGAACCCAAAAACTGTATTAAATGGTCTATTAGAATAGGTTGAACATTGCGAGTAAAAACATTTATTGATAAAATTTCTAACTCGTGCTGTGTTGGGGAATGGATGGCGGAGGGAACCGATTCCTGACAATCAGTACACACCAGGGAAAACATAAACAATGAATGTCTTTGCCACCTTTGTCACCTCCTATTTGCTTTACATTTGCTGTTGGTTTTAATGAATAGGAGCTGGGTTCCCACAAATCTCTCCAGGGTTCTTCAACTTTTCTCTACTCTGCACTTCTGCAACTAACATGTCTGCTCGCACCCGTCAGCAATGCTAAGTATACACTTTGAATCTTAAGAGGATCTGTAACTTGAATACAGGCAGTGCCAAAGTGAAGATCCCACACTGTTTTAATATATTTTTCAAATCCCATTTAAGGAATATTTGTCCCTGAGATCAGTGTACGTCAAGTCTTAAGAAAAGCCTTAAATGTTTGCTTGAGACACTGATGTTTCACAGACTTCAAAGCCAACAGATGTGACAATCCAGGGTGAGTCACTGAGTGTCGGGTTAGTCAGATGCTGAAATATCAATGATGCTATGCTTAATTCAAGTAAATATATAATCTGAGTTATTTTGTCTTAGCAAAGTATCTGTTATTCATTTTTTTCTCATAGTGCATACTATATAGTTTATTTTGACTTTCATTTTATAGCCTCCCCTCATTTCCAGTTGCCTAGGTCAACACCTATTTTTCCCTAACCCCTAAGTGAGGTTGTTTCATACATTTGTAATACAGTCAGATTCTTTTGTCATGTTCTGCATTTCATTGTGGGATTCTCCTGAACTTCTAAATGATCTTTTAAAAATTTGCGTATAGTAAGGTTCACTCTTTGTGCTGTAAATTTCTATGGGTTTTAACAAATGCATAGTATCATGTATCCACCACTACAATATCAAACCAGATACTTTTGTTGCCCTCAAAAATTCCTCTTTACTTCATCTGTTTAACACTTCTCTGTCCCCAAACACCTGGAAACCATGGATAGTTTTTTTTTTTTTTTTCATCTCTATGGTTTTGCCTTTTCCAGAATGTCATACAATTTTCCATTACTTATTCTTTTGATACCGGCTTCTTTCACTTAGCAACATGCATACATGCATTTACAATTTATACGTATCTTTTCGTGGCTTGGCACCTTGTTTCTTTTTATCACTGAATCACATCCCATTATTTGGATGTGCCACAGTTGTCTATCCATATCTACTGAAAGAGATCTTGATCGCTTCTGGGTTTTGACAATTATGAATAAAGCTGCTGTAAACATTTGCATGCAGGTTTTTTCCCCTCTATCTTTCATTTTCTACAGTCTGAAAATGATATGCTGATGTGTAGTCGTTTGGCATTTATTCTGCTTGATGTTCTCTGAGCTCCCTGGATCTGTCATTTGGTGTCTGACACTAATTTGGGGAAAATTCTCAGTCATTATTATTTCAAATATTTCTTCTGTTCCTTTCTCTCTTTCTTCTCCTTCTGGTATTCTCATACACGTGTGTTACACCTTTTGTAGTTGTCCTGCGGTCCTTGGATATTCTCTTTTGTTTTTTTGTTCAGTCTTTGTTTTCTTTGCTTGTTAGTTGTCAGGGTTTATACTGAGATATCCTCAAGCTCAGAGATTCTTTCCTCAGCCGTGTCTAATCTACTCAATTCCATCAAAGGCATTCCTCATTTCTGCTACAGTGTTTTTGATCTCTAACATTTGCATTTGGTTCTTTCTTAGGATTTCCATCTCCCTGCTTACGTTGTCCATCTGTTTTTGCATGCTGTCTAGCCTATCCATTAAATCCCTTGAGATATCAGTCAGAATTCTTTTGAAATCCTGGTATGATAATTCTTCCATCCATGCCATGTCTGGTTCTGATGCTTCCTCTGTCTCTTCAAATGATGGGGTTTTTTGCCTTTTAGTATGCCTTGTAGTTTTTTCTTGGTAGCTAGACGTGAACAAGGAACTGCCATAAATAGGCCTTTAATAATGTGGTGGTAAGGGGTCGGGGGAGTGGAAGGGTTCTATAGTCCTATGATTAGATCTCAGATTTTAGTAAGCCTGTGCCTCGGGACTGTGAACTTCAAAAGTGTTTCTGTTTTTTCTCTTCCCTTAGGTAGATGAGGATGGCTTGAGTGGCCTGGAGTTGGGTATTGCCCTTCTCTCAAGTGAGTTAGTCTCTGATGATACCCCAGCTAGTTAGGCTCTGGTTAATTAGTTTCTCTTGAGGGCAGACCTTGTTAAGAAGAGCAGAGTGCTCTGGCATATTTAAAATGCTTCCTTTCCCTTCCTGCTGCTGGAAGCACACAGGATTTTCCTCTGACATTTACTGTGAAAATCTTTGCGAAGCTCCTGGAGGTGAAACTCACAAAAGTGTGGGAGCCTCCTGATGACTGGGTCCCCCAGGAGTATTTATCTATCAGAGCTGGTATCCACATGGAGCCTCCACTAATTCATCAATTACAGTGCAGGTTTTCCTACCCCAGCACTGGTTCCCTTGACAGTTTCGCCTCGGGAGTCTCTTCTCAGGTAAGTTGTGACTCCCTGTATTCACCTGACTTTCAGACACTCTGAGATACAGTACTGGATACAGTCTGGATACAGTAATTTTCCCTGTGTCCTCCCCTCTCTTATGGAGTCAAGAAAAGTTGTTGATATTTTAGTTTTTTCAGCTTTTTACTTGTTGTTAGCATGAAGTGGAGACTTCCAAGCTTCTTTCATGTAGAACCAGAAAACTGAAGTCTGCAGGTTTTTTGTGAATATGAGTTTTCAAATAAGTTGGGTAAATATCTAGGAGCATGACTGCTGGAATGTATAACAACAGTACGTTTAGCTTTGTAAGAAATTGTCAAACTGTCTTCCAAAGTGGCTGAACCATTTTGTATTCCCACTGTCAATGAATGTGAGCTCCTGTTACTCTCCATCCATGGCAGCAAATGGTATTGTTAAATTTTGGGGTTTTAGTCATTCTAACGGTTGTGCACTATCTCTTTGTTGTTTTAATTCGCAATTACCTAATGACAAATGATTTTTAGCATACTTTTGTATTTTTATTTGCCATCTGTATGTCTTCTTTGGTGAGGTATCCAGATATTTCTGCATTAAAAATTTTTTCCTAATTGTTGAGTTTTAAAATTTCTCTCTATATTTTGCACGCAACATCTTTAGCTAATATGTGTTTTCCAAATAGTTTATCCCAGTCTATGGTTTGTCTTCTTACTCCCTTAAAAGTTTCTTTCACAGCATAGAAATTTTTAATTTTAATGAAGTCCAACTTACCGAATTTTTCTTTCATGGAATATGCTTTTCGTATTGTATCCAAAAACTTATTGTCAAATTCAAGATCACATAGATTTCCCCTTACTTTACTTTTGTAGTGACTCATTTCAGCATATTCTTCTTTGTGAACTTTCTTTTTAACTATTGCAATTCAATAGAAGTTCCAAAATCTGAAGATCTTTAGCCTCCTAATTATTTAATCTTTAATTATTGATTTCTCAGTCTGAACAAGATGTAATCTAAATGTAAAGACTTCCTAACAAAAAGTTCCGTGTTTTTGAAAGACACAAGCTGTTTTACAGTTTTTCTTCAAAGGCTTAAATATTAGAAGAGAGGTAGCAAAGAGAAAATTCATATTTTCAGGGGGAAGCTTTTATTTTTTTGCCATTATTTTATTTTCACATGAGTTTTGTTGCAAAATTTTGTAGTCAGTTGTAGTGTGTATATAATATATTTGTAAATTGTTAAGACCTCTGCTTATTTTTTCTGGTTTTATAGAGAAATAATTGACATACATCGCTGTATAAGTTTAAGGCATACTGCATGATGGTTTGATTTACATGTATTGTAAAATGATTACCACAGTAGTCTCAGCTAACATCCATCATCTCATACAGATACAACAAAAGGAAAACAAAGAACAGAAAACAGAAAAAAAATTCTCCTTGTGATGAGAACTCTTAGAATTTACTCTTTGAACAACTTTCCGATATATCATACCTCAGTGTTAGCTGTTATTGATCTTTTAATATGCATTTCTGTCAATTGAGATAAAATTTAACACCTTGGAATCAAGGTGTTTTTTACATTACCTCTCATTTCCAAATGAGCTTAAGATATGAAACACACTCATACATTTTGGGTTTGATATTTTTTAATACATTATAGATAAATAGAAATAATTGATAAATTTTGATAAAAATTGAAGATCCAAAGAAATCAGTTTATTCAGTACCCTAGAGGCCTCATACTAAAAGGAAATAGTGAACATGCTACAAAATAAAACACTATGGAAGAAAAACATAGGCATTTGTTAATGGTTCTAGACTCATCTTCTCTTGTATTATAACTTTAATATAATTTAATCTATCTATCCCTCTATAGCAGCTTTTTTTCAGTGATTATAGAACAATCTCATAAATGACTTATGATTCAAATTTACTAATCTGGGTAGGAAATTCTCTTTACATAACAGGAAAGTTCCATGTGAAACACTCTCCATTTTTTTTTAAGGCTTCAGTGCATAGTTGTGTATACCAGTTATTAGTTTACTTCTCTATGTGAGCCATTGCCACACTATGACAACTAACAGACAGGTGGTGTGGTTCCACGACTGGGAAATGAACCTAGACCACGGCGTGAGAACACTGAATCTTAACCACTAGACCACCAGGGCTGGCTCGGAACACTCTATATAAGTTAAGAGGCATGAACGTGGAAGAGTCCTACCATGTAATAAACTAGCACAATAATGATGTTCAAAATATGTTTGCTGAATAAGTTATAAAATGATTATGAAAAGTTGGCAGAGGAAAAGAAGGTGAATAAATTAGATTCACATTTTTGAATCTACATTGCCAAGAATATTAATATTTGCTGAATAACATTAAGTACTTGCTGTGTTTCAAGCTTTATTCTAAGTATTTTACATACATTGTTTACTCCTCTCAAGACCTTTATGAGATAGCTGTAGTTCATAAGAGATTTGCCACTTCTAATTAATATTTGATTTCTATAAAATGAGTATGTATCTCTAAGTTAGATTACAAGCCTGTGTAATTAAGAAACTCATACCCACTGCTTTGAATTGAAGGATTTGGGGGGCTGATCAAGGAAAAGACACATGCCCCGAGGTGGCAGTAGCATACAAGGAGCTTCCTTTGGGCAGCACTTGGACAGGTTGCCTGGGAAGGGAATATCCCTTACAGCAGGAGACCTTTTAGACCCAGCAGCAAAGGTCTACCATCCAGAAAGAAAAGAAGGCAAAAGAATTACTCAGGAAGAGAATTAGAGAGGAGGGTTGTGTGTCTAGGTGATGTCACTCAGCAGCAAGATGGGGAGTTACTGGGTCAGAGAGCTCTGAAAGCCCCAGTGGCTTGGCATCTTTAATGGCCTTAGGGTCTATCTTATTTATGGCTAGCAGATGTTGGGTGCAGTTTCGTGGGGTATGCAAAGCAGCCCAGCCATGAAATGGCTCGTAATATGCTTATTGGAGCTATATTTGAAGCAATTGGATGTACACAGAGGCCACAATATACAGGGGCCATCTCTGGCCATTTGTATAACATCTATAAAGTAATTTCTATTCATTCTTAGCTGTACAAATGAAAAAGCATACATATTGCTGATTTTAAGTTACTTGGTATATGTATACATGTAACATTACGTGAGCTGTACTTTCAAGAACACACACATACACACGCACAAAGAAGCCCCAAAACTATTAAATATCTGAAAACAACTTTCTACATATGTTACCATCCAACAACCTTTGCTTAGGGGATTTCTTTCTTGTGCTTTTTGGGTTTAAGCAACTGTGCTAGTCAGCCCGGCTGCCATAATGAAATACCCCATAACAAAATACCACAGGCTGGGTGACTTAAACATAAACATTTATTTTCTCACTGTTTCAGAGGTTGGAATTCCACAGTTGAGGTGTTGGCAGGTTTGGTTTCCCCTTGACAACTCTCTCCTTGGCTTACTGCCTTCTCGCTGTGTCCTCACATGACCTTTTCTTGGGTGTCTCCTTCTAATAAGGACACCAGTCCTATTGGATTAGGGCCCCACTCTTAGGACCTCATTTAACTTTAATTACATCCTTAGGGCTCTATTTCCAAATACAATCACATTGGAGGTTAGGATTTCAGCATAAGAATTTGGGAAGGACATCATTCAGTCTATAACCACACATTCCCTCTGCATTGCTATTTTATAGACACATACATACATATAAATATATATATTTGCAATTTTTTCATTTAGATAAAGAGCCTATAATATATTCCCTGCACTATTTCACTATTTTAATTGTGTATGTGTGTGTATTGTATAACGCATGCATATCTATTTAACTTGAACAAGAATTTCAGGATCATTTGGCTCGTGAAATTCAGTTCATTTATAATCACAGTTTCACATAGCACTTCAATAAGAACAGAAAATTAACTTTCCTAGCTGAATAAAACCAAAATGGAAACAAATTTTTAGCTCCTAAAAGAGCTGTGTAAATGGTTTTGTATCACACATTTCATTTCGTTTATTCCAACAGACATTAAAATGTCTGTTAAATACTCTTTTATAAAGATGTTCGCATCTAGCAAATGGAGTAGCCATCATATTCTTAAGAGCTCCCATAATTATTAAGACAATAGTTTATTGAGATCAACCAATTCCATTAAAATATCATTAAAAATGAATACATTGAAAGGATTCTTAGAGAAATGAGAAGAAATGGTTAGAAGCTACTGAAATTTGAGCTCAATGAAGGCAGTATTTTGTTGCCATGGTTTTTGTTCCTGTAAACACATAGAAGCGAAAGTTGGTAGCATTACATTTCAAAATAACTCTGTTAGTTTACACTTCCCCACAAATGTTGGGCAATTTTCAACACTGTATCTACATAACAGGAACTTCTCTAGGATGCAGGAATAGATCTCTGAATAAAACAAACAGCCTGCCCTCATAGAACTCCATTCTAGCATGGAGACAGATAGCAATAAAACACTTTGCTTAATTGAGATTTCTCCTTTAAGACTAGCCAGTGACCTTGACAGAAGCTTATCAGTATTCATTGCATAAAAGTATATCTATAATCTCTAAAGTATAAAAATACATATAATAATTGTCCCTATAATGACTACATTTCAGGGATCTATCGTGCGCTACCTAATCTACATGGCTAAAATAATCAGCAAAGACAATTCAGTTAGTTTCTAAATTTATTAGTGGTGAACAGTGGACCAAATGCAAGAAGCCATATAAAAGGGTAGTTAAGAAATTAGGTTCTTGCTCTGCTTGACTCCGTTCTCTGCTACTTACTAACTGTCATATGAGGCAGTGTAGTCCATCTCCAGAAAACTCAGACATTTCTTGTGTAAATGAAGGAAATAATAATTATTAGATGATGGCTCTGAGTGTTATGGAAGATAATATGCACATTGTGCTTAGCGTGATACCCAGCATGTAAGAGTCATTCAAATTTGTGATAACTATTATTATTGCTAAAATGTAGACATGTTGAAGAGGGAAAAAAGATGAGATATGCTTCACTTATTTTTTTTCATTTGGAACAAACTTTTTAGACTTCACATCATGGATTAATTTTTTTTTAAATCAAACTCATGCCATAGTATATGTGAAATTTCTCAAAGATTGCTATTATCATAATATCACCCTATAAAACTGAGAATTTAATCTTAGCTGTCTATGTTCAGATAAACTTTGAAAATGTTTGATGTATTGTTTGCAGGGAAATTTTCAGTAATTTTAATTTTCTTCTTGATACACTTGTATTCTCCATGTTTTATGTGTATAACTTTTGAAAAGTAAAAATATAATCAGACTTTCTTACTGTTGGAGTGGCAATTTACAGATAAGCAAATGGCCTCTTTCCTTAGAAGGAATCATGTGGTAACGAATCAGAATTGGAGATATCGGTATGTAAATATATATGTTAAACTTTATATATATATGATTATATAGAGAAATTTGTATAATTATAAGTATATACGCATCCTCGTATACACACATGTATTACCTGTCCTCTGAGAGGGTCTTGAAGTAACGACCCTCTAGTTGCAATGAGTATACTTAATGACCTTATCTTGGTTTTTAATTCTGTTCTTCAATAAAAGGAACCAACGCTCCCTGCAGAAATGTCTGATTCTAGCATCAGAGGAGGAAATGTACCATCCAAACCTAGAGGATCATTGAGTGCCAGAAAGTAAAGTACAAGAAAACAAAAAACAAAACAAAAGAAAACACATACATAATGATGGGAGTATGTTGAAGGGACAAAAGAACCAACTGAAAGAGCTCCCAATGGCCAAAGTGGAAACAATTTGGGCCTCAAAATAAAAAAAAGCAGTATGGGGTTAAAATATAAAGTATAAAATTAACATTAATGAAGCCATAGTGATATAAATAAATGATTGCTGGATTGCAAATAATTAATGCAGATACTCCACTCTCAAGGAGATGAAGCCTAACTCCCATTCCTTAAGTGAGATCTGTACATAGTGACTTCCTTCCAATGAGTACAGTATGGGGAGGCGGTATGCAAGTCAAATAATAAAAACTTCACAGTGGGAAAACTGAACAAACACTACCTCAGCCAGGTGGTCAAGTTCAACATCAGAGGTACTAAGTCATGTTGATAGTACATACCGTTGTTATGATTTAATGAAAATGTCACTTTACTTCTGTGGTCTTCCTTCCCAAAATCCTAAACTCCAGGCTAAGAATGAGAAAAGAGCAGGCAACTCTCCATTTGGGGACATTCTACAAAATACCTGAACAGTTCTCAAAACTGTCAAGGTCATCAAAATCAATACCATATGAGAATCTGTCACAGCTAAGAGGAGCCTAAAGGAACATGACAACTAAATGTAATGTATCCTTGATGCTTTCCTGGGGGGAAAAAGATTAGGTAAAAATTAAGCAAACCTGAATAAAGTATGAACTTTAGTTAACAATTATTTAATAATAATGTAGCAATTTTTAAATTAATTGTGTCAAATGTACCATAAATGTATGATGTTATGACAGAGGCTACTGGATATGAAATACAGTCATGCGCTGCATAACGACTTTTTGGTCAATGACAGGCAGCGTATAAAACAGTGGTCCCATAAGATTAGTACCATATAGCCTTTGTGTGTAGTAGGCTATACCATCTAGGTTTGTGCCAGTACACTCTATGACGTTCACAATGACCACATCACCTAACCACACATTTCTCAGAACGTATCCTCATCATTAAGCAGCACATGACTGTAAATGAGAATTTCCTGTACCATCTTCACAGTTTTTCTGTAAGTCTAAAAGTATTCTAAAAAAATAAAGTTTACTAATAAGTATATATTTAGAAATTTTAAAAATTCACCTGATTTGGACATTTCAGTGACAGAGTAGTGGTGTTCAAAAGACAAGTCCTGGAAATAAACACACACAAAATTAAAAGTCCTCATATAAAATGGATGGGACTATGCATGTATTTTTTTTAATTACCTAAATTTTTGAAGTATTTACACAATGAGTCAAAATAATAGCAAAAGAAAATAAAGGTAATCATATCAAATAGATACTATTGTTTACACTTGGCCAAAATTTTGCATGAAACTGAATACACTTACCATGCAATTTTTAAATTATGTAACAACTGATATAGACCTGACAAATCAGAGCCTTTATTAGTACTAAACAGCGTTCATATCTATATAACACCTAAATATTAGACTGGCATTCCTAAAATATAGAATGTCAACCCAGCCCAAAGACAGAATGTTTAGACTGAACACCTGAAGCCTTGCTGTGTTTCATAGTGGGAAGAAAATTATATTATAAAAACAGGTCTGATTACAAGTTCCCCAAACTAGAACATGCCAACAACTGTAAAGCTTGAAATCTACACTAGGCACAAACATAAAGGAAGGAAGGAGAGGCCATTATTGTGCTTACTGGCCTCAGTGCCCCACTTTCTGTCACTTGGGAACCCCATTGCTCTTTGACTATGAAATTTGGTACATAGATCTCCTTCTTTGGACAGCTTTCTGTGCAGCCTTCAAGACCTGGCTCGAAAATCACTTCCTTCATGAAGTCTTCCATGAAACTACCAGAAAAAGTTAGCTGCTCCTCAGCTGTGTCCCCACAGTATTGTGTTCATTTTTTAATTCCTTTACTGAATACCTACTATATTCCAGGCCCATAATTGTATCCCTGCCCCATCGTTTCCTGAACTGTATGACAGCCATGTCGATTCCCCGGCTAGACTCAGACAGTGCTTGGCGCTCTTTTCATCAAATGAAGGATAGGAAGGGTCAGCACTTACTCCTCACAGCCAGCCTTGATTGAGATCATCCTGTTACTAATAGTGCTTTACAAATGTGAAAAACGAGACACGAGAATGTGTGGTAACATGTTGGAGGTAATACAGCTGGTAAGATTTTCTTCTTTAGCCTTTTGCTGGCATGGAATGTTTAGCCAGCTTTGAATACCTGGGATAAATCCTACTTAGTTGTGGTGTATAAATCTTTTTCTCCATTTTTGGATTCGATGTGCTGTAATTTTGTTTAGAAGTTTTGCATCTACTTATGAGATATTGGTCTGTAGTTTTCTTTTCTTGTAATGTCTTTAGCTGGGTAATTCATGTCTCATAGAACAAATGAGGAAGCGTTCTCTCTGCTTCTAATTTCTGGAGGAGATTAAAGAGATCTGGGATCATTTCTTTTTTAAATGTTTGATAGAGTTCACCAGTGGAAAAATCTGAGTCTGGTGCTTTCTCTTTCGGAAGGATAATTAATGTTTGAATTTCTGTAATAGATGTGGCCCTATTCAGATGATCTATTTCTCCCTGTGTGAGTTTTAATAGGTTGTGTCTTTTAACTGTTAATCCATTTCCTTCAAAGTATCAAATTTGTGATTATAAAGTTTTATGTAATATTCTATTATATTCTTAAATGATGAACTCTCTTTCATGTCTGATATTGGCAATTTATGTTTTCCCTCCATTTTTATCCTTAGCCAGGCTATAAGTTTATCAATTATATTACCATTTTTAAAAAAACATCTTTTCGTTTTCATTGATTTTCTCTTTTTCTCGTTTAAACTTTCTCATTTCTTATTTAAACTTCATTGATTTCTACTTTACATTTGTTATTTCTTTCAGTTTATATTGCCCTTCTTTCTTTAGTATCCTATGGTGAAAGCTTCCATTTTGGTTTTAGATCTTTCTTCTGTAACATACTCATTCATTCAATGCTATAAATTTCCCTCTAAGCGCTGCTTTCACTGCATCCTACAAATTTTGATGTCTTATTTTCGTTAAGTTCAACTTATTTTTTTAAATATGTCTTGGCATTTCTTCTTTGACCCACATGTTATTTACAAGAATGTTGTTTAATCTCCAAATCCTTTGGGATTTTCCAGCTACTTTCTGTTATGATTTCTCGTTTATTTCCCTTGTAGTCTGAGAGCATACTTTGGATAATTTCAATTCTTTGAAACGTGTTGAGGTGTGTTTTGTGTCCCTGAATGTGATCTATCTCGGTGAACATTCCATGTGAGCTTGAGGACAGTGCATGTTCTTCTATTGCTGGATAAGTATTCTGTAAACGTCAATTAGATGCACTTGGTTGATGGTGCTTCAGTTCAGCTGCATCCTTCCTGATTTTCTGTCAGCAGTGTCTGTCCATTACTAATACAGTTCTTTTGAAGTCTCCACCTATAATAATAGAGTTTATTTCATCTTGCTGTTCCATCAGTTTTTGTCTCATACATTTTGCTGTTAGGAGTGTACACATTAAGGATTGCTAAGTTTTCTTAGAAAATTGACCCCTTTATCATTATGTTATGTCCCTGTTTGTCCCTGATAATTTTCCTTGCCTGAAGTCTACTTTGCCTGAAATTATTCTGTCTACTCCAGCTTTCTCTTCATTAGTGTTAGCATGGTATATTTTTCTTCATCCCTTTACTTACAATCTATCTTGCCTTTCTATTTAAAGTGGGTGTCTTGCAGACAACATAAAGTCAATTCTTGTTTATTTAGCCCCTCTGTAGTTCTCTGTTTTTTTGTAGCATTTAATTCATTCACATTTAAAGTCATTATTTATTTAGTTGGATTAATCTCTCCTCTTTCTGTACTGTTTTCTATTCAATGAACTTTTTATTTGTTTCTCTTTTTTTTTAATCTTTACCCTTTTACTACCTTCTCTCGTTTAATTGGGCATTTTATATGATTCTGTTTTCTCTCATTTCTTACCAAATCAGTAATACATCTTTTTAAATATGACTTTTAGCAGTTTCCCTAAATCTTGCAACATACATTTACAAATAATTCAAGTCCACTTTCAAATAAGATTGAATCATTTTATGAGTTGTATAGATACTTTATAACAGAATATTTCAAATTTATCCTTCATTCCTTATAACATTGCTGTCATTCATTTTACTTATTAATAAGCTATAATCACCAGTATACTGTTGCTATTATTATATTGAACAGTTATCTGTTAAATCAACTATGAATAAGAAAAAGAAAAGGTTTTATTTCAGGTTAATTTATTCCCTCTCTAATGCCTTTCCTTTTTTTTACATAGGTCTCAGTTTCTGACCCACATAATTTTTTCTTTTTAAACATTAAACTACTTTAAACATTTTCTTTTTTCCCTGAGGAAGATTAGCCCTGAGCTAACATCTGCTGCCAATCCTCCTCTTTTTATTTTTGCTGAGGAAGACTGGCCCTGAGCTAACATCCGTGCCCATCTTCCCCTACTTTATATGTGGGATGCCTGCCACACCATAGCTTGATAAGCAGTGCATAGGTCTGCACCTGGGTTCCAAACCGGCAAACCCTGGGCCACCAAAGCAAAACATACGAACTTAACCACTGAGCCACCAGACAGGCCTCTCTTTAAACATTTTTTGAAAGATAGGTTTGCTCATGACAAAGTCCCTCACTTTTTATTAGTTTGAGAAAGTCTGTATTTCTCCTTCACTTTTGAAGAATAATATTCCTTGATGCAGAATTCTAGGTTGGTGATTTCTTCCTTTTAACATTTTAAATACTTCACTTCCCTCTCTTTCTGCTTGCAATCTTATGGCAAAAAGTCTGCTAAAAATGTCTCACTTCTTCCCTCAAAGGTCAGTTGTCTTTCTGTGTGTGTGGGTGGGTTTCAAGATTTTTCTTTGTCTTTCATTTTCTGTAGTTTGAACATGATATGCTTATGTGAAAATTTCTTCATATTTATCCTGCTTTGAGTTCTGTGGGTCCTTGATCTGTTGTTTGATGTCTGTCACTACTTTTGGAAAATTCTTGGCCATTTTTGCCTCACATTATTTCTCTTTCATTTTCTTTTTCTTATCCTTCTGCTATTTCCAATACATGTAATTACACCTTTTGTAATTATCCCACATTCTCAGGTATTTTGTTCAGTCTTTTTTCATATTTTTTTCCCATGCATTTCAGCTTGGAAAGTTTCTATTAACATATCTTCAAGCTTAGTCATTCTTTCCAGAGTTGTAGTAATTCTACTGATGAGCTCACAAAAGGCATTCTTCATTTCCGTCATATGACTTTGAGTCCTAGCATTTCTTTTTGGTTCTTTCTTAGAGTTTCCATCTCTCTGTTTACTTTATCCATTTGTTGTTGCATAGTGTCCACTGTTTCCACTAGAGCCCTTCACATATTAATCATAGTTATTTTATTTTATGTATTTTTTTCATTTTTATTTTTTTTGGATGTACATCATATTTCAAATTCTGTGTACATTACATCATGTTCACCACCCGAACACTAATTATAGTGCATCCCTTCACATGTGACCCTAATCACACCTTTTGCCCTCCCCCCTCCCCCCTTCCCCAATGGTAACCACCAGTCCAGTCTCCAATGCTATGTGATTTTTTTTTTGTCGTTTTTATCTTCTACTTATGAGTGAGATCATATAGTATTTGACTTTCTCCCTCTGACTTATTTCACTCAGCATACCCTCAAGGTCCATCCGTGTTGTCAAAAATGGCCGGATTTCATCATTTCTTATGGCTGAGTAGTAGTCCATCGTGTATAAATACCACATCTTCTTTATCCATTCGTTCCTTGATGAAAAATCATAGTTATTTTAAATTCCCAAGACAATAACATCAAAATGTCTGCCAATTCTGAGTTTGATTCCGTTACCTGGTTTGTCTCTTCAAATAATGATTTTTCTTGCCTTTTAGAATTCCCTCTAATTTTTGTTACATACTAAATGTATTATGTTGGAATAGTAACTGAGATAAACAGGCTTTTAGTGTAAAGTTTTATGTTTATCTAGCTAGGAGTTAGGCTATTTTTACTGCCTGATGTAACTGTAGGTGTTGGAGACTTCAATTTCCTCTAGTGTCTTTGATTTTTTTTTTTTTGTCTCCTGTATTATCTTTTGATTTTGTATTAGTTTAGGTTCTCCAGAGAAAAAGAACTGGTAGGATGGGAGGTGTATATAGATATAGATATATAGATATATATATATAGAGAGAGAGAGAGAGAGAGAGACAGACATAGACAGACAGAAAGAGATTATTAAGGAGTTTATTTATTTAAGAGATTTTTTTAAAGGAATTGGCTCATACAATTGTGGGGATTAGCAAGTCCAAAATCTGCAGGGCAGGCCAGCAGGCTGGAAATTCCAACAAGAATTGATGTTGCAATCTTGAATCCAAAGGCTGGTGACTCAAGCAGAATTTTTAAGTCGCGGTCTGGAGACGGAATCCCTTCTTCTTTGGAGACCCCAGTCTTGTCATCTTAGCTCTCAAGGTTTCAATGGATTATATGAGGCCCACTGTCATTATGAGGTGAAGCAGTAATTTGCTTTTCTCAGAGTTTACTGATTAATCACATCTAAAGTAGACCTTCAGAGTAACGTCTAGACTAGTGTTTGACCAGCCTACTGGGTGTCAGCCTCACCAAATTGAAGGATTCCTGTAGATATCTTCTTAAACAGAATCTTAGCCTTGCAGTTCTGCCTGCTGTAATACCCTGTCACTTCTTTTAATGAGCTTTTGCTCCTAGGCTGTGATCTTCACAAGTGTTTCTCAGCTTCCCTATCCCCAAACTCTGCCACTTGGGTGAGACAGGAGAGCTAGAGTGGGCTGATGTTGGGTATTTCCCTTCCCCGAGGTACGTTAGGGTTCTGGTAAAGCACTTTCCCCTGAAGGAAGTTATGGAAAACAGGATGCTGAGAGTGTTTCCATGTGTTTACTTTTCCTTAAGGAATACTTCAAGATGTTATTTCAAAGTACACCAGCAAGGTAAGGTTTCTCATGAAATTTGGGAGGTTTTGGGCCATTATTTCTTCAAATATTCTTTCTGTCATTTTCTCTATCATCCCTTCTTCTCGTCCTCTCATTATGCATATGTTGGCATACTAGGTGGTATCCCACATTTGTCTAACACTTGGTCATATTTCTTTCTTTTTTGTTGTTCTTCAGATTGGTGATTACTTTTCACGTGTTTTCAAAGTCATTGTGTCTTTCTTCAACGAGCTCACGTCTGATGTCGAGCCCCTCTAGTGAAATTGTTATTTCTGTTATTGAGTTTTTCATATCCAGAATGTATTTTTCATTGTCTTTCAGAATTCAATGTCTTTTGATAATCTCTATTTGGTGATTCATCTCTCTTGTATTTCCTTTTAGTTCTTTCATCGTAGCTGCAATTGGTTTTTTGAACATATCTACACTAGCTGATTAAAGGTATTTGTCTAGTAAATCCAATGCTTGCACTTCCCTATAGACAGTTTCTACTGACTGCTTTTTGCCTGTTATGGTCCAAAAATTGTTTTTTTGTGTATTTCATAATTTTTGTTATTGTTGAAAACAAGATAGTTAAAATAATATAATGTACCAACTCTGGAAATAATATTCTCCCTTCCTCCGATTTTATTATTGCTGCTATTTGCTGTTGTTCTTGTTTGTTTGGGATTTTCCAGACTAATTCCATAATGTCTATATTCTTTGTTCTGCATATCTGCTGTAGTCTCTACTTGGTTAACCCCATAGAAGAGAGATACACTTAAACACCTTGGACTACTAATTTCTGGGCCTTTGCTGAAGGGCTCTGTATGTATGTGTGTTGGGGTACATCTTCAATGCTTGAGCCAGTAGTTTAAAACTGTGTCATAACCTTCACTTGCAGCTGGTGTTAAACCTCAGGTTCAGGCAGAAGTTGGAGCTCCTTCAAAGGTCTTTCTGAGCATGTGCACAGTCTTACACATCAGCATGACCTCTTAGATTCCTAGGAACATGGTGGAGCTCTTTGAAGTATTTTAGTTTCCCCCTTCTACCCAGTTTCCCCATGAGGCATCCACTAAACCAATGATTCATTTTACTAATGATTCTATTTGATTCTGTAGCCTTTGATAATTTTATCTTTTTCTAAGCTTTGTTTAAAACATTTAAACTTTGTTGCAATTAATATAATACTTGTTGTCTCCATGTTTCCAATAATGGCCCAGATAATGCACCTAAATTCCAATGTTCCTAGAATTGAATTATTAATCAATATAATATAACCATATATGAATTGTCAATACATTTATTCAAGGTCCTTATTCATTTTACATCTTTGAGTCTATTATTTTTAATCATAAGTAAACAGTAAGCTTCCTTTTAATATATTTAAACTTGACCTCCTATATTAATTTAAACTTTTATTAGCTTTAGTAGAAAATTTTGTTTTAAATAATGACAGTTTAAACAATTTTCTAATACTTCACCTATGTAGCTATAGGCATCTTGTTTTATTATAAAATTAAGTTTTTAAGTGTTATATGCAACGCCCAAGGAAAAAGTAATAAACAATTTATTCCTGATTAAATTAATATATTTTATTACATTAGAGAAATAGCTTTGCCAGTGGGAAGATATCACTACATGGGGCATAGGATGGCCCTCACTTTGTGGGAAAGTTAGTTTTGTTTGGAAGTTACATTTTTTCCTTTTCAATCAATATTTTCCTCCGTCTTTTGGGAAATTTTCAGCAATTCTGGATCACTGAATAAAGTGTTTAACATATGTGAAATAGTTAAACACAACTGACTTTCTTTAACCCTTCATATTATTTCATGTTATCTGGGACTCTTTTGTTAAATAACACAGCATTCTTGAAAAAAGTTGCTCATATAAACCAAACTAAATTTGACTTCACAGATCACTTATAAAAAGTGGAAAACAGATAATTTTCCAAATTCTTATGTTTTTACATATTACACCTGTTTTTTAAGCCCATATTTATAAGTAATCTAAATTAAACAGAAGATTGGAATGTTGATTCTGCAATATATTAATAGGTATCATGATAGAAGAAATTCATGGTAGGCAGTCAAATGTGTTTTGGAAATGTTGGGTTGAAACAATGTTGAGGTTTATTTGTGGCAAAAATTCTTAGTGCATTTGTAAAATTTTTAAAATACATTATTTTAGTTTCATCAACCTGCTGATTTTCATATTGACCAAAAATACATCATATCACTTTTTTTTTCGAGGATGATTAGCCCTGAGGTAATATCCACTGCCAATCCTCCTCTTTTTGCTGAGAAAGACTGGCCCTGAGCTAACATCCGTGCCCATCTTCCTCTACTTTTTTTTTCTTTTTTTTAAAGACTGCCACCTAGGCTAACAACTGTTGCCAATCTTTTTTTTTTTCTGCTTTATATGCCGACCCCCACCCCCCCCAACCCCCGGTACATAGTTGTATATCTTAGTTGCAGGTCTTTCTAGTTGTGGAATGTGGGACGCTGCCTCAACGTGGCCTGACGAGCGGTGCCATGTCTGTCCCTGGATCCGAACCCTGGGCCGCCACAGTGGAGCGCAAGAACTTAACCACTCGGCCACGGAGCTGGCCCCCTTCCTCTACTTTATATGTGGGGCACCTGCCACAGCATGGCTTGACAATCAATACGCAGGTCAGCACCTGGGATCTCAAACAGGGAACCCTGGGCCGTTGAAGGAGAAGATGCAAACTTTACCGCTGTGCCACCAGGCTGGCCCCTATCATACCATATTTTTATTACTGTTCTAGAATATTGCTAATTACTAGAAGACCTGAAGAGATCTGCTTTCAATGTCTTCTCAATTAATTCACAGAAGCTACTTAAATCAATAGTTCTAAAATTTATTCCAAAGTCAATTAATCAATTGAATTTAGCAAGCAAAAATATGGTGCTACATACTGGGTATTCCCAATTTCCCATTTTCCCCCAACACATCTTCTAGGGCAGAGAACAGCTTTCTTTCCTCCAGGCCAACATATTAAAATATTTTGGACAATGATTTAACTGTGCTGGGTTTCTTCCAAGGTTTTTATCAAGATTTCAAGGGTATCAAGTTATGCTACAGGGTCTCATGTGAACTCAGGTTTTGCCCACTTCAGTAGTCTCATCTTGTGATCTGAAATCATCTATTTTTTCTTACCATTTCATGCTCTTTTCTAACAACCTATTCATCATAGAAGAGCAGACAGCACACACCTCCTCTAGGTCCACTTCTGCTGAGGCCATTGCATCAAAGTGGGAACTAATCTCAAACTGATTTTTCCAATTGTCTCTCTGCCAAGTGCTGAGTAGTAGGGACTTTGTAATCAGACCAACTGTTGTCTTTTATATAGTGTGCAGAATGATTAATTTCACAAAACACATATGTATAAGGCTACTATATGTACTATATATATGTGTGTGTGTGTATGTATATATGTTATGATTCCTTACTCAGAAGTGTGAAACACAGGGCAACAAGCAAAAGAAAAGGCAGGAGTGAGGCAGTTTTTCTCTTATCATTTTCTCATGTCATTTTCTTATATTATTTTATCTTTCCTTTTCTTTTTTTGCCATTCAAAGTTATTTATTTAAAGTCATCTCCTGCCACAAGCAAAGGGATAGAAGATCAAGCTTACCAGACATCATTTGATACAAGAAAAGGAGATGAGCCTAAGGTCCCATACACTTTATTGGTTCATGTGCAGAGTAATAATCCAAATCTGTTCTGTGGTCCATGGTGCCAGGGAAGTGGTCCGGTTTTTTTTTTTTATTCATCTTCATTGTAGGGCAGAAGTGGCTTTGCATGAGGGTTATGGAATAGAGTATGGTTACCATCTCCCCAGGGAAAGCACTTGGACCTGAGGAAGAGATAGGGGTAGGCAAAGAACTTAGGTTCTTACACTCTCCCTGTTGTGATTTCAGGAAGGCGGTCAGCATGCTGACTTCCACCCTGAGGAGCATGCAGAATATGAGGACTTCCATGTGCTTCCATGTGCAAGCTGAGCCCTCCTCGTTTGGGGCACACCTGGATACAGGCAGCCCCAGTTGTGGCAGGGACCCATCTAGAAGCCCCAGTAACTAGCTACAGTCTCCATTTTGACCTGGATTAAAGCTATCATTACCTCTTAATTCACACAATTACTGTAGAGAATAGAAAGAAAATATATATTCCCGATTAAAAATAGAACAATCAAATTTAAAATTTGTGTGATGACAGTGAATAGTACTATATTTCTTAGAAAATCAATGCAATGAAATACATGTTCAGTTAATTTGCTCAGAATTCAGAAGAAAATAATAGAAACTAGGTATGATGAGAGAAAAGTTAAGAGGAAGAAGTGGAAAATAAAATCCAATCTACATAAAGTTGTAACTTCAGGGAACAGTCAGAACTAATAAAATATTGAAGGAAAAAGTACCTTGTTAGGAACCAGTCCAGCGGCATGGTGGTTAAGTTGGCACACTTTGCTTCAGCGACCCAGGGTTCGCAGGTTCGTCACGGACCTAGCACCACTCATCAAGCCATGCTGTGGTGGCATCCCACATAAAATAGAGGACGATTGGCACAGATGTTAGCTCAGTGACAATCTTTCTTAAGCAAATAGAGGAAGACTGGCAACAGATGTTAGCTCAGGGCCAATCTTCCTCACACATACACACAAAAAACACCTTGTTAATGTGACGGAAGAGCCCAGTTAAAAAATTTTTAAAACTTTAAAGCTTAAAAAAATGTAAGTTAAATTACAAAGCTCCAAAAGCACCGGGCAAAATGAATAAAGGGTCACCTCCGTTACTTTTGCAAATTACAAAGATTATTTTTTAATCCAAAAAGTGACCTATCAGTGATTTATTGCTTATTAGGTTCAGCTTCCTCCAACATTTCTGAAGACTCAAGTCAAGATGAAGCTGATAATTACCAGATATTTGATCTGATAAAAACACAGTGCCACAAAGGAAGGAGAAATGTCCTCTGCCACATGAGTAGATGGAGGAGGACTGAGGGGGAAAAAAACAAGAAAAGCAAATCTTCACCTCACAAAACTGAGAATGCGTGAAATGATGACAAAAAATTTGATTGACCACAGATATTCACACTCTGAGTTTTAAACCAATATCTACAGCTTTTCAAAGCAACCAAGTAGCAGCTGTCTTCATGGGGCCAGCTAGTGGATACCAAAGTTCTTTAATACATCCCATCTGTTACTACCATGATAAGTGAATGTTTTCAAGTGCTTAGACTTTAGAATATTGGTTAAAGAGACTGGAAAGTAGAAATGTGTTTTCTGTTGCCCAGGAAGTTAACATCTTCTATTAAGTTTCTGTTTCCTCTCTGAGGACTACACTCCTCTTCATGGTAGCTAATTCCCTTTAAGAGACACAGCACCCCCCCCACCAGCACCGTACCTGTTTTCTTCTATTTCTGTAGGGCACGAAAATTACAATATGATAATGCAAAATACATATGTACATTTTAATTAGCAGAAGGTTGGTCTCCTTATAAATCTTAAAGTACATATCAAAATAAAATTCAGATGGAATAATGACTTAAATATATGGAGCATAAAATTAATGAAATAATATAGGACAAAATTGAAACTCTGAGCTACATGATAAAAGTAGGCATAATGAAGGCCAGCCCTAGTGGCCTAGTGGTTAAGTTCAGCTCGTTCCACTTCAGTGGCCTGGGTTTGGTTCCTGGGTGCAGACTACACCACGTGTCAGTGGCCATGCTGCAGCGGCAGCTCACCCACAAAAAGAGGAACATTGGCAACAGATGTTAGCTCAGGGTGAATATTCCTCAGCCAAATATATATATATATATATATATATAAAAGGTAGATTTGATTAAATATCAAAAATTTCAAAAAGTAAGAACAAATCTCATAGAGAAATAACTCTTGCAATGAAAAATAATCAACATAGACCAAGAGATTTCATAAGACAAATAGAAGATGAATACTACATTGAACAAACGCCAGGAAATGACAATTCAGAAAAAGCAAATATATCAAAGCTCATAAATATAATGAAATGTTCAAACTGCCTAGAATTCAACAAAAAATTTAAAATAAAAGTAATATCAGTTTTGGTTTTGTTTATACATTAATTCTTGAAACTTGCTAAATTTAAAGTACTCAAATTGGTAGAATAAAGATTAAAAAAAAGTTAAAATTTTCCTTTATTTCACTCTTTGCCTTTCCCTAAGGCAACATTGCTAACATTTTAATATGTTTCGTTTTAGACAAACATTGGGCTAATACTCTTTTTATTGTTTTCTATCTTGCTTTTTAT
The DNA here is from genome assembly GCF_041296265.1 of Equus caballus. Lineage (NCBI taxonomy): Eukaryota > Metazoa > Chordata > Mammalia > Perissodactyla > Equidae > Equus > Equus caballus. Next base: position 48,868,711 of record NC_091704.1, read on the forward strand.
TTGATAAGATGTAGAGACTTCTTTTTTCCATGTCTATTTATAGATTTATAACATTGGTTCTTATTATACATTATATAACTTAAAATTTAGCGTATTTGCAGGCTATCAGAAACACTAGGAAATGAAAATTACATATTAGCTCTCTACTTTTGAAATTATATCTGTATTTTTTAAAGGAATAATGTGTGTCTATAGTACTTTTTGACATAACATTACATTAAGAATATTTTCCATATTATTGAATATTTTTGAAAGTATGTTAATAACTTCAAGTACCACATTAATTTATTAATTTATTACTATCCCTTTATTACTTGATATTAAATGTTTCTAATTTTTCCTATAAACATTCCTATACATTCATGCTTGTCAATTGCTCTATTTCTTTAAAATAAATAATTATTATAATGCCATATAAATAAAGCATACTGTGGGTACTTGAAACCATAGAGAAAGCAGTACAGCTAAATGTATTAGTGTTTAAGAATGATAGGATCTGTAAGGGGATTTGAGGTAAATGAACCCAGTGATCCATTTTAAGAACCCAAAACTTAGCCAACTCATGGAATGGGGTATAGTTTTCTCGGCTGTGCATCAAAGTTCAACTTCTTTCTCAGAGTCCAGTTCTGCTGAGAAGTTGATCTCAAATAATCATCTCACACCCCAAATTCCATTTCAGCAGTTGTCTGAACTTTCAGAAAAACCCAACCTGCAAATAGATCTATGTATTAAATGTGTAAACTTTTTCCCCACTTAACTACATATTCTGCTGTTCTATCTCATTAATTAGAGATCTCCCTTTCTCCTTTTTATAGCTGCATAACTGCAGTTGCATGGATGTACCTCAGTTTATTCCACCAGTCCCTACTAATGGAGAATTGGGTGGGTTGTTTATAAACTGCTGCTGTAAATAATGCTGTATATAATCATGTAAACTACTAATTAGCATTTTAGCAAGTGTATCTCTGAAATTGATTCCTAGAATGGGTTGTTGGGACAAAAGGTGAGTGTATACTTATTTTGTTAGGAGTCATCAAATTCCCCTTCCATAGAAAGTGTACAAGTTTGCATTCCAAATAGTTAAGGATTTTCTTTTTTGAGGAAGATTAGCCCCGAGCTAACATCTGCTGCCAATCCTCGCTTTTTTGCTGAGGAAGATTGGCCCTGAGCTAACATCCATGCCCATCTTACTCTACTTTCCCTGTGGGATGCCTGCCACAGCATGGCTTGATGAGCTGTGAATTGGTCCACACCCAGGATCCAAACCGGTGAACCCTGGGCCGCTGATGCAGAACATGTGAACTTACCCACAGTGCCACTGGGCCAGCCCCAATTTTCTTATATTCTTAAAAACATATTATCAAAATTTTAGAGTCTGTCAAACTGATAAGTGAGAAATTATATCTCACCGTCATTATATTATCAATTTATCTTTGTATGATAAATTTATCATTTTTCTTTTTCTGTAAATTCATATCTCTTATACATATTTCCATTTTTTCCCTCAATTTTTAAGAATTCATCATAGATTAGGGATATTTTCTTTTTCTCTGTAATTTCAATTGCAAGCATTTTCCCAGTTTTTCCTAGGTGTTTTTTTCCATGCAAAGCTAATTATTATTTTTATTTTTATGCACTCTAATTTATCAATGTCTTATTTCTTTTGCATAGTGAATAATATTTTTAAAGTTTATCTACTTCCATTCTCACTCTATATATGAACTTATCTCTTTTACTGATGATTTTTTTTAATTAGAGCTGTGATTCATCTGGAAATTAGTTTCTTAACGCTTTGAAGTATGGATCCAATTTTGTCTTTTTAATGTTTCCAAATGGCTATCAAGTTTGTGCTTTCCATAGCATTTCTTGATCTTCCATTTTCTCCAGTCTGTATTTCTGAATACTTTTTTAGTCCGTTCTTGCAGTCAGTTCCCTCCTTTTTCATAGCTTCCTGTTGTATAGGTATCCCATTTATGAGCTTTTCTTATTTTAATTTGTGTTCTTCTTTCAAAGCATTGATCATTTTCTTATCTTCTTTTACTACATTTTGAAATATTATGTCACAGTTTTCCTTTTATTTTGTGATGGCATCTTTTGTTGTCATGATCTCATGGAATGATGTTGGTTAATTTCATCATATTTTTCTGCCAGGATCTTCGTGCGGGTTTCAAATGTATTCCTGTTCTGCTGCTTGCATTTCAAAGAAGTGGGTTTCATAGTAGGTATGATGGTTGATTTTATGCGTCAACTTGACTGGGCCACGGGATGCCAAGACATTTGGTCAAACATTATTCTGGGGGCGTCTGTTAGGGTGTTTCTGGAGGAGATTAACTTTTAAATCAGTAGACAGTGAAAGGGATTGCCCTCCCTAGTGTAGGTGGGTCTCATCTTAATCAATTAAAGACCTGAATAGAACCAAAAAAAAGGAAGAGAGAAATCCACCTGCTCCACTGCCTTCTAGCTAGGGTGTTGGTCTTTTCCTGCCTTTAGACTCGAACTGGCATATGGCTGTTCTCAGGTCTCAAGCCTGCAGGCTTTCTACTGGAATTTACACCATTGGCTCTCCTGGTTGTAGGCCTTTGGACTCAGACTGGAACTACCCCATCGGCTCTTCTTGGTCTCAGCTTTCTGACTGCAGATCTTGGGACTTCTCAACCTTCATAATTAAGTGAGGCCATTCCTTATAATAAATGTCTTTCTTTAGTTGATACCCTATTGGTTCTGTTTCTCTGGAGAACCTGGAATAATACAGTAGATTTCGCAGTAGTAGGAACTTCTCTTGTAAGGAGTTGTGATGAACTTCATATTCTAGGATGAAGCCCTCTTCTATTGTTATCATTTAATCTTCAAAAATACGACCTCTTTGTACGTCCATGGCTCTCCATCTCAGGGTTAGTGTGATTCTAATTCTGTTTTCCTGCATGCCAGAGGGCTTGCCTTGTAATGATTCACTTTTATTGCTGTTATTTTGGGATATTCTTTTCTGAGATCTATTTGTTCTGGATCTGTTTACCCCTAACATATAAACATTCATTCTTGTCTGTTTATCTTCTCAGCATGGATTATGTTCCCAACAGTTTTTCTTCAGGATAGGTCTTTGTCTTTCTAAAACAGCATGTTTGTGGTGCATCCAGTGATATCTGGGGATTTAGGCTGTCATGGTTTGATCTTCTTGCCCCAATGTGTTTCCCTGGGTCTGTTTTACATATGTCTGAAACCTGGAGCCTGCAAGCTTGTAGTATTGTTCTGGATACTTTTGAGAGAAAATTTTTGTTTGTTATTCTTGGGTCCTATGACCTGAATGGTTCTTCAGTGTTCACCTATCTCTTCTCGTCTACCACTGGGTAGCAGCTGACCCAGCATGGATCTGACACTATTGAGTGGTTTGGGCATATTACTCACCTTCAGAAATTTTGGGAGGATTTCCTGCTATGTAGCTTCAATGAGTGTGTCATCTGTGAATCATTAATTTTGTTATCTCTTTTGGTCTGTCTGGTTTTTATGACAAGGTTTGGAGAGATTTAAAGAAATTGGTGAAATCTTGATTCTGTTGTTAGTGGCTCAGAAATAATTTTTTTCTTTTTTCTTCTTTATTTTGGTGAGGAAGATTGGCCCTGAGATAACATCGATTGCCAATTCTTCTCTTTTTGCTTGAGGAAGAATATCCCTGAGCTAACATTCCTGCCAAACTTCCTCCAACTTGTATGTGGGATGCCACCATAGCATGTCTTTCTTTCTTTTTTTTTTTTTTTTTGAGGAAGATTAGCCCTGAGCTAACCGCCGCCAATCCTCCTCTTTTTGCTGAGGAAGACTGGCCCCAAGCCAACAGCCATGTTCGTCTCCCTCCATCCCACGTGTGGGATGCCTGCCACAGCATGGCGTGCCAAGCAGTGCCATGTCTGAACCCGGGATCCAAACCAGCAAACCCCAGGCTGCTGAAGCCAAATGTGCACACCCAACCACTCCACCACCAGGCTGGCCCCCACCATAGCATGTCTTGATGAGCAGTGTGTAGGTCCATGCTTAGGATCCGAAACCATGAACCCCAGGCCGCCGAAGTGGAGCACACACACACAACCACTATGCCACCAGGCTAGCCCTTCAGAAATAATATTTGATCTTTATTCATAATATTAAAGTTATTTATTCATTCTAGAAAATCCATTGACTTTATTATATATTTATATAGATTATGGATAAACTCAGGCATATATTATATATTAATGAATTATATCATATATTAGTTATAAATTCTGTATTATGTATTATACAGTATGGATCATTCATTATACAACATATTTCACACACAACATATATTAAATAATTTAAATATGATTAATATTTTGCAATAGTATTTTATACAATTTTATGTGACCTTATGATGACAGAATATACTTAATTATGCACTCTCTCCCTCATTAGAATATAAACCATTTGAGAATTAAAATAATATTTTATTAATCTTTATACCACAGGTGACTAAAAACAATACTTGATGTGCACTACGAATTAAAAATATGGTTAAAAAGTTTTACAGTTCAAATTTGAAGCGTTTTACTACTTAAACATAAATATTTTCAACTGTCAACCTAAAATCCAAGAATATAGTCACAAAATCAAGCAATTGCATGCTGGAAAAAGGAGTACCAAAATAATTATAGACAACACCATCAAAATTATATTGCAGAAAAATATTTAAATTTCATACATACATCCCCATAGTTTAATTGATTTTTGTATATACGTCCATGATACTGTAATCATTTTTCTGCGTAAGACTAAAGTTTCCTGAAGAATTTCTAAAATAGTATAGAGATCAAAATATCTAACCTTTTACAAAGAATTTTTTTTGCACAGACGTGTATTTGTTAAGATACAGTAGCAGAACAACTTTGACACTCATTGTTCTCTCCAAAATTTCACTTGAAATATATTTTTTGGAGTGGTAGAAAATAAATATTTCACTTAGACATTAAAATATTTTTTTCCCAGATGCCATCCTACATCCAGTAACACACTAACGGAAACTTCCTTAATTGGAGTGCAGATTTGGGGAGACGATATTTTGGTAGAAAAAGCATCTTGTATCTTACAGAAAATTTTTCTTCTTATCTATTTTTAATATTCAGTATTTCTCAATATACAAATAAATGTATAGTAAATCAGTCCTTTAAATCCCACAATCCATATTAAAAAACTTTTCTGTGGAAAACTATAGTTTATGTCACTGTTTTAATGTGTTTCTTCACATCTTTGAAAGCATATCTTAGATTTGACTGTGTGGTTCTGTAGTTCCTCACCATCCTGTAACTATTTTCCCCCCAGCATCTCATAGTGTTATTCCAATCCAAAATGATTGAAAGAAACATTTATGAATAGAACTATCTTAAAAGTGTTTGCAATTTTTGGTACAAGTACTTTTGAAATTTATGGATAGAAAGATCTGTAGACAAGTCTTTCCCATTCTTGGAGGACAAACCCTTGCTAATTTCAACAATTTATTTGACTTTCACTGCCCATTTCTTCCAGGCAATCAATTTATCTTTCTCTATGGAGTCTGTGAACAGGACTGCGTTGCCAATTGACAGGTGGCGTGCATTTCCCTGGTTAGCTGCCCCTTTGCTCTTTCTCCAGTGCTGTCACCAGAGAGAAATGACTCTAGGCCTTGGTAAAAAACACCTTTCTGACAAATAGTGCCATACACGAGGAAAGAGGAAATCACATGTCCAAAGGCAAACCTCCATTCGACTTCCTTCTTCCTCATAGGGTTTGTGATTTGTATGACTGAGCAAACCATTCAGTATTCACAAAAGAACCTGAAGAAGAAACAACATACAGGGGCCAAAACAATGGCTGTTGACCTCTATATGTGAAATTTGTTAGATAGATGAAGATCATCTTTGGTACTCTGCTGTTCAGTTTTTCAAATTACGTTGGTAGAACTTTGTTTTTTCTTTTTCTTTCTCTCTATTTCGTGCCTAAATGTTCGAGCACTATCAAAACTTATCCTAATGAAAGAAGAGCGATAGTTACCTAGTGGAGAGGCTGGAGGGCTTATAGAGGCATCAATTTGAAAGAAAAGGTGTAGCATCAGTTTTGTTCAAAGCTAAGCCTTTAAGTCACTCTCTCTCTCTCTCTCTTACTTTCTTTTCTCTCTCTCACAGAGATTTACCTGTCCATGAATATGCTGTGCATCCTTAGTGTGTACACAAGGTACTGTGTGACCTCCCCTGGTGAATTTTTACTGCATAAATCATTATAAATGGGCAATAAAATATATTGCTATTTAAGACATTAAGAATAGTGAATTAGCAATGGGGCACTTGCAAAAGAAAATGGAATTAATTCTCCAAATACTTCCACCTAGAAAATCTATTACTAAGAACAGATTCTGTAGTTGAAACAAATCAGAGGTTCTTGCTACTCTGGATCATTGTTGAGTTGTTCTTTTTGGTAGAATCCCATGGTTGTGTTCACATCAGTGTCTTACTTTTATCCCTTGATAATGCACAAGAGAAATATTATGTCTGTGTCTAAAGATCATATGCTTGCTTCAGATTAATTCTGCTCAATTCTTCATTGCTAGTGTTAAAATTTCTGGGCTTTCTCCCATGCATTAAGGTGGTCATTTCGTGCTTCTTAAATGTATATAGAGCATCTGCAATGTATTCTTCTGATATTTTGGTCTTACATTTTTGTATCTTTCACTAACAGAACATAAATAGCATGTTATAATTATATAATAACATTTTTTGGTCTTGTGCTATTTGTTTCATTTTGTTGAGTTTTAAGAGATCATATGATGCTTTGAGGCAAGGGTAGATTTTCTGTCTGTCACTTAGGTTTGATAATTATTGACAAACAAGCTTTATATTATAAATGTTCTTGACAATGACAAACAACAAAGTTTATGTTTACAAATTAAATGTAATCAACTTGTCTTAAAGCAATACCACTATTGACTAGCTAACAAATACGCTAAAACAGCCTGATAAAATTCTGTATTTATTATTTCTCCTGGAAGTCACTAGGATGATATTCATTTAGCGGATTCAAAAGTTTCCATATATGAATTTTTAGTCAAATGATTTTTATTTTGTTAGAAATATGAATAGAATAATAAAAGTCATCTAAGACCTACAATGGTAAATTTAGATATCAAATAACATTGTTTTACTGGAAAAAAAATCTATATAGAATACCTGTGAACCTAAGAATCTTATTTTTATGTATCAAAACAAAATCCAATAATTTCTCATCATTTTACTACAGGAGGCATGGTACCTTACACATGTGTTTATATCAACTGGATCTACTTTTGGGAGAAATTAACAATCAACCCATTTATCCACTTTAAATTCTAACAATGCCTTTATTGGACATATTTTTTACAATAAACCTGAATCTTACGGCCACAGTATAAACCGATATATCCTTATTAGGTATTTCACTTTGAGTCTTCTATATTTCTTAAAAATATTAAAAGTGACTACACATAAGACAGGTAAAAGTAACCCTTACTCCAGGAATATTCTTGAAGCAGTGTAGTGCCGTCGCTCCGTGTACTTGAGTCGGTCTGCTGGGTTTACACTTTGGTTTCATCCATTATTAGGTATGTCATCTTGGAAAAGTTAGGTGACTTCCTAAAATACCAGCTTCCTCATCTATAAAATAGGTATATCTAGTATGTCATTCATGGATTGTCGTGAAGATCAAATATGATAAGATATATAAGATTATTAGAACAAATCTAGGTGCATAGAAAACACACAGTGGGTCATAGGCAATTTGTGAGCCTGCCCAAGTCATTAGCTATGCTTTTCCTTTCAGGATGGAGACAATCACCGAATAACACTCAAAGCTCTATTATTTTTTAGAGCTAAAACAAAATTCTAGTTGAGATTTTCTGAAGAGATAGCATCAGAATCTCTCATTTTCCCATATTGGCATCATTTCTTTGGCACAGGAAAGTTGATTCTTTCCTAACATGCACCTAACATACCTTGTTTGCTTTTTGAAAATTTAAGCTACTATTAAACATCAAAAATTGTGTCACATGGAAATGCCTTCCTGGAAGGGCGTGCTGTTACTGTGAATCATCTGTGATATCATTAGGTACAAAAGCTTTGAAGTAAGTCCTAAAGCTAAAATTCTCACAGATGTTGCATGGAAATAAACTTCAAAAAGGATGCACGGTGCTCATTCATAGACAGGTACACATCTGTGACAGAGAGGAAAGAAAGCACGCGAGACAGAGACTGACTCACTTAAGGGCTTAGCTTTGAAGTAAACAGGCCCTAGGCCTTTTCTTTCAAATTGATGTCTCTATTTATATGGCTGCCTGTCTCGCTACCAGGTAACTATTGAAGTCTCCCTTTTTGAACTAATTTACATTGACCTCTTCCTTAACTCCCAATAGTTTCTTTTAAAGTGAGTTTTGTTTTCCCTAATGAGGATTAACTGTGAGCAGGGGTGACCAAAAGAAAATAAATTCCCTTTAACAAGCTATGCCTCTGCTTAAGCTGACAGTTGGAGATGAGGAGAGTCCAGGAATGCATAGAAAATCTTGAGTCTGCAGGTTTAAGTTGGAAATCCCATAAATGCAATGTATTTACATTTGCCACATCTTTCTTGATTAAGAAATGATTATATGCAAGACAATAAGGCTGCAAAATGAAGATAAACAAAGGCATAAAAAGCATGATCTTTTTGATCTTTTTTCTTTTCTTTTTTTTTTTTTTTTTTGGTGATGAAGATTGTCCCTGAGCTAACATCTGTGCAAATCTTCCTCTATTTTGTATGTGAGATGCTGCCATGGCATGGCTTGATGAGCAATGTGTATGTCTGTGCCCAGGATCTGAACCTGCACACCCCAGGCCACAGAAGCAAGAAGTACAAATTTAACCACTATGCCTCCAGGTCGGCCCCTGGAATGGCCATTTTTGATAACTCTTGGGCCATGAATTAAACTCTTTCTCTATTTTGAATGTGTCCAAAATTTAGATCAAGTTTTACTTTAATAAAATTACTTGTTCTTTTCTTTTCATTTTATCAACTGATGGCTTAGAAGTACTGATGCCATCACAAAATGAAGAACCGGAAAACTAAACTACAAGTTAGAAAGCGTCAATCTATCAGTATTATAGCTTGATCTCTCAAAGCCTAAAGCTTACTCAGAACCCAAAAATAATTTCATCAAACAGTGCTATAACTGGAGATAAACAACCCAGTTCCCTTTGAGTTTTCAAGTTTCTTGTCTTCTATTATTAGTTTACCATATGACTTATTTTTCAAAAACCAAGTATCTATCAAATTTGTGTGCCACTAAATCTCTTTGCCACTTTGATCTTCATCTATGCTTTAAGGCAAAACAGCCTACACGATGCTCTGCTTTATGGAATGTAGATTCTTTGCCCTTCATGTACAAGTGAAGCTTCCCTCACCTCCAAGCATTCCGGAACTGATCGATGGCAAGCCTGCCTCAAAAAGGCTTTTTTCTCTTTTTATCTTCGGTAAGAATATATCAATAAGTAGGAAGAGATGATGATGCTACTGAAGCCTGTGAGCACAACTTCTCATTTCCTCAGCTCTGCTGATGCTACCTCTGGCTCAGAAGTTCCATTTTCTCTGCCTCTATGGATGTGTCAGGATTGCTTTGACAGCAAGCCCCAAAGGCACATGGTAGAAAGTTTCTTGCTTTTTAAGCCTGCTTTTACTGCTCACCAATTCAGTGCAGTGGCAGCTCTAATGATAACTAAAGAGCTGGTAAAACAATCCAGATCCAATTCTTAGTTAATTTAAAAAAAACATTGAATACATCTTACTCTGAAGATAAAAGAAAATATATGATCTTCTGGTAACATTAGTTGCATCATCATTATTGTTATTATATTTTATTTTAAAAGCTCATAAGCTTTGGGTCAGAAAAGCTTATGACCATCATGACTACAGAAATTAGAATAACCCTATAACCTCCTTGAAATTCAGTCATCTTACCTGTTTATTAGTTTGAACTCAGCTACAAATTGATTGGGACAATCATATACTGATTAAGGTTTTATGATGTTTAAATAGCATAATATGTGTTCAAATTTAAGATTATGATAGACACAGAACTAATCACTCAGCAGGGATTTTTTTTTGTCTTGTTTTAAAAAAACAGACTTTAAACTCTTTCTGTCTGCCAGGTTGAATACACCTACCTCCAGAGCAGGCAGTTTCCTGACTTCTTCCTCTATTCCTATAGTTTTTGGTGTTTTATTGGCCATAAGGAATTGATTCCCCAGTAAGATATGTACATGCCATAATATCCATAACCTCTGACTATTACCTTGTATGGCAAAAGATGTGATTAAGGGTCTTGATGGGAATAATTTATCCTGGATTATCAAGTTGGGCCCTGAATGCAATCACATTTATCTTTATGAGAGAAACAAAGAGAGTTTTGAGGCAAACAGAAGAGGAGAGACACAAGCAGAAGAGGAAGAGGCTATGGGAGCCAAAGAGATTACAGCAATGCAGCCATAAGCTAAGGAACATTTGGAGGAATCAGAAGCTGAAAGTGGCAAAAAAAAAAAAGGTGCTCTGCTTTAGCTCTTTGAGAGAGTGCCAATATCTTGATTTAGGATTTGGGGCCTCTATAACTGTTAAAAGATAAATTTATATAGACTTAAGCCACTCAATTTGCAATAATTTTTATAGGAACCAATGGAATCTAATACATTGCAATTTTCTCACTTTGAATGTTCTACATATGTTTTAGCAATCTTATCAGTAGATTGTTAGGACCTTGAAAATGGAAATCACATCTCATTCCTTTTGGTGTTGGATTCAGTACCTAGCACAAGTCCTTACACACAGCAGGGGCCAGAAGAAAATTCCCAAATGGATTAATGAATGCATTAATCCATCAGTGAGAGGATTATCTTGGACACAGTCCCTATACACAATGATTAAGAATAGATTGGTGAAAAGTCATCAAGATTGACCAATTATCTAGCAGTGTATCTTTTGGGGAAAGTGTGAAATGAAACATGCATTTTTACACTGAAGAAATAAAAGAGTGACATAGTAAATAACTGTGATTGACGAATCTAAGACATGAATTGACAATCCACAAGAGGAATTAGTAACAGAATTTTTGTGTATTATGTTGATTGCACTTCTGGCTTCCAGTTCAAATTATAAGGAGCTTGGAAGTCATCACTCTCTTCCTGACAACAAGACAAAGGATGAATAAACTGAAAATCAACAACCCTTTAGAGTCATCAGAGAATTGAAGCCACAAGACAAACTGCTGTCCCTAAAGCTGGAGAGAGAGGTGAATAGAGAGAATCAGTTTATTGTGAGTATGAGCCCAGAAGTGGAATAGAATTCCATCACTGGTGCCAATCCCAGTAGGAACACAAACTTTAATTGACAAGTTGCTAGGGGCTCAATGTGCACTCGCTCAAGAGTTAAAATTTCCATGTGGCCCCAATCTTTCATGAGTTTTACCTCCAGGAGCTCCATCAGGTTCTCACTGTGAAGACTGGAGAAAAATCCTCTCATACTTTTGGCAGGAGGGGAGGAAAAGTCACCATTTTGAAATATGTGTGAATGGATTCTGTTCTCCTTTATGAGGCCTGCCCTTGAGGGAAACTGTTTTATCAGAGACTATTGTTTGGAATTTATCTAAGCCTAACCTACCTGGCAGAAGGGAACTACCCAACTCCAGCCCTCTGGCTCTTTGAAATAGAAGATGGTAGATGGTAGAATGCATGTTTTAGGAAATGAAAGTGTAATAAAAGAGTAATAACTGTTTTAGATGGTCAGAGAAGCTATCACTCAGAGTGAAAATTTAGGGAAATCTTGGCTATTGCCAACCAATTTGATACAGAATCCCAGAAAGTTTCAACACCAAGATCCATGAAAATTACTGGTGGATACACTACAGAAAAATTAATGTTAATCAAAAATAGGAAAGCATGAAGATGAGGAAACAAAGGATGCAACATAGTAGAGGAAGACCTGAGTCAAAGATGAATGGAAGTCCAAGGAGGAAGACTGCAGCAAGACTAGAGAGCAACTAGTCCGAACAGGAACAGAAGAACCCTCTGCAAGAACAAACTATGATCAGGAAAACATCTAATCCTAAGAATAGAATAGAGCTGCTGGATCATTTGGGGAAAACTTAAAAATAGGTACAGAAAACAAGGAAAAGGAAGAACTCTAGTAATCCTTAGCTCCAGGAAAACACAAGAGTGTATAGGAACAACATTTAATCACGTGTGGGACTGGGTCATGCTGTGAACACACTTTGCATATTATTATTTTTCTCTGTGTTTGTTTCTTTGCCAATTCCGTTAAGCAAAAGGAAGAAAAGAACAGTTATTTGTGTTTCATATAGGTGAATGTTTTTTAAAGAGTAAATTTCTCTTTATCCAAACTCGTTTCATTTTTTTCCCTTTGATCTCTCTCCTACCTCATTACACATTTCTCTTCTTACAGTCTCATCCCTTCTTAAAATATAGAGCTGATTCTCTTCTAAAGAATACACAATACGTACATGGATGGAAATTAATGGGGATTATCACCACAAAAGCAAGGATAGGTATTACTTCTGAAGGAGGAAAAGGAAAGTGGAAAAATAACATAGAAATAGGCTTTCTGAACTGCCTTTTGTATCATCTTCTCTTCCATTATGGCACATGCCATTTTTTCCTCTTCTCTATGTACACCTAGATTCCGTATCATTTCAAATCCATTTTTCTGACACATTATGTTCCAGCATAGTGCCATTTTTCTGTTCTGAAACTGATTAGTTATTTCTTATTTTTCCTTGGGTCTCACTTTGATTCTCCCTCTGATGGGACAGAAACCACTTCGAGCAATCCATCATTGTGCTCTTAGAATAGTTTTCCTTGGGCATTGCTTGAAGTTCTTAGCTTAATATGGAAACAAATATTCATCTAAATTATGTAGTTGGCCCTAAAAATGTAAACTAAAGATGGACTAAAGTGTATAATATTTTATATCTTCAGAATTCTTAGCTCAAGCTTGTAACACTTAGGAAGATGTTATATACCAATCTTTCTTGTAGAATATATGGTCCTAGAAATTCTATGTCAATGATAAACAGCATATTACTAGTAACTGACGTATGCATACAACCACTCTTTGAGACCTATATTATTATTATATGCAATTTACATATGAGGAAATAGAGACTTACACGAGTAGTTGCTCAAGATGACATAGTTAATAAATAAGGGAGGGTGCTGAAATTAAAACACACACGTATTTAAAACCACACCTATTTAAATCCAAATTTGATATATATTAAATATTGATAGATATCATAAATATTTATAGATATTGATGATAATCTGTTACATTTCATGATAATTTACATTGTATAATATTTACTTGATTTTGAGTATTTTTTTAGCCTCATAATAGGCTGGCCAAAAGGAAATAAAGATAACTTTTCTATTAGAATGAAGTTCTATTGTTTTTTTAACCCACGATGTAGAATTGAAGACTAAAATTCAAAAGATCAATAACGTATGCACAATGATGGATGGTACTGATTCCTTAACTTGTCAAAAGTAAATATCTTGGTATAAGCCTGCATAAGATTTAATTGTTGGCTCAAATAGATCCATTCCTACGAGCAGTGTAAAGCATTTTCACTGACAGGCATGGAGTCCCTGTTATTGAATTCTGCTCAATAGCTAAAGAAACAGTCATCAATTTGGTGACTTAAACATTTAATTTTCTAGAGACATCAGAGGGAACACCCCATGGAATGAGAATTGTGTGCACAATTGCAATTTGTATAGCAAACAACCAAACACTGCAAAGTGACATAAAATAAAGTTTGCATGAACTGAGATATTTAACACGCTCTCGACAGAGAATGTCCAACATTGTAAATATCACTTTTCCCTTGTGGAAATATACATTTAATACAATGTAATAAAAATCTCAATGGGTGTTTTCATACTTAATCAAATAGTTTAAAATTTAGTCTGGAATAGAAATTTAGGATCATTTACTATACTTTCACCTTTTTTAGTGTATGCTCTACCACACCAGCTCTTCTTTATTGAGATTTCCAGTCCAGTGACATTTCTACTTCCTTCCATCGATAAGACTTATCTTCTCCTCATCTCTATTTCTCTCTTTTAAATTCCTTGGCTTCTGATTCCAACCTCTCTCTTTCTAGTGCTTGAGAAATTGTTTTGCCTTTTTATCGTTCAGAGCCTCAGCCCAGTACACTTATTTCTGGCCATATTCTTTAAATGGCCTTCCCCAGGCCTGTGCCAGCTGTGGGATTATATAGAGAAAATCCTGGATCCAGGCAGGTGGAGAGCCTTGTGAATTGCTGCCTCCGGTTGTCTGGCAAACCCACTCTGTCCCTCCCCTCACTCATCCTCACAATCACTAGAAGGGACAAGATCAAAGTTTTTTACTCCTTTCAGACCTTTCAGAGCCCCGTGTTCCCCTTCATTTGAAGGTGACAACATTTTTCCACCTACTACACAGAAAAATAGAACACATTAGGAGATTACGTCTTCAAGCTCATAGCACCAAATCCCCAAATATTCCCACCTGGAACACACGGTTTTTCCCTCCTCTCGCATACTTATACATCAAAGGTCATCTTCTCTACTAGTGCCCTGAATATGACAGTGTCTTAAGGAAGCTTATAATATCCATCACTCATTATCTTATATGAATTGCTAACTCCCCCTGTCCACTGGACACCTTCAACAGCTTTTAAAATTGCTCATGTATCTCTCACAAAGAACATGTTTTTTAAAAACCTCTCAAAATATAGAAAGGGATTCTCTGTGTTATCTTTGGAACTCTTCTCTAAGTCTAAAATTATTTCAAAATAAAAAGTTGAAAAGAAGACCCTAGAATTTTGCCTCCTCTCACCAATATTAGCTTAATGCTCTACTCCTTTTCTTTGACAAACTTTGTGAAAAAGTTTTTTCCTCCATTCCTTTCATTTCCAAACCCTTCCAGATTTTATGCTTAATGCCCCAAAGGACCAGACCTATGATTTCCATCCAAAAAATCTGATCAGCAATTTTAGACGCAACTTTTTGATTTAGTAGTGAAGTACACATAGTGTTATATTAAAAACCTGTCGTGTTTTTTAAGTTTGATTGCCAGTCAACAACTGTGATATCAGCACATGGTCAAATAATACAAGAAATCTCACTTAGGTATGATAAGAATTACACTTGGAATAAACAGAGCTGAGAGAGGACAAAAACAATAATTAAAGAAAATTTAAGTCTGATGATTTAAAGTAGTTCCTATGTTGCAGACAAGAATTTGGTGAAAAGTTATTAAAACTTAGATAAATTCTAGTTCAAAAAACTTTAGTTAGAAAAACTAAACAAGCTAAATAGATTAATGAGGAGA
Organism: Equus caballus; assembly: GCF_041296265.1. Taxonomy (NCBI): domain Eukaryota; kingdom Metazoa; phylum Chordata; class Mammalia; order Perissodactyla; family Equidae; genus Equus; species Equus caballus. The sequence goes on from NC_091704.1 coordinate 48,884,131, forward strand.
GAGAAGCAGAAGCAACACTTAGGATTTTTATAGAATGCTTCTGTATAAAGTGGCTATCAAATGCGAATAAAGTGAAAATAATGGGACTAAAAAGAAAACCATATTATTCATCAGGCATTCATATATAGAGGCAATTAAAAAATATTTTCAAATGTACAATAAATATAAACTTTGGAAAGACTAAAAAAAAAAGAAGGCTAACTTATCTGTGGAAAAATATAAAGCAATCTAAAATACATAAAACCGGAGACCAAGAAAAACAGTGGGAACAGCAGAAAAATCATAGACACGTTTAAAGAAACAATGGTCATTTTTTTTTCCAAATTTTAAGAAAACTTCACTGTGAAAATATGTTTAGTTGACTCAAATCAGGAAAAATTAATGAAAACTATCAATTATAATGACAAAATTCGTTTATACTGGTAATAAAAAGAAAATCTTAAAAATAGCCAGAAAATAAATTAAAGCCACATTAAGCACAAAGCTACCAGTATTCCCAAAACTTGATCAAAAAGTATAACAAGACAGATGTCAAAGAAACAATATCTTTAAAACGCCAACTAAAAACAAAATCTAAAACCATAATTACATGTCCTGGGAGGGAAAAAAACGCCAAAAGTAAAGGAAATGCATTATTCACATGAAAAACCATGAAAAGTTCTACAGACAATACTCTCACTTATATTTCAACTTAGCATTTGCACATTCTTTCTATGGTGGAGTCCTTCTTTAATACCTATTAATATCAAAGATAATTAGTGGATTGAGGAATGCACTTTGTGAAATACTGAGCTACATCACAAGCCTTATGAAAATATTTTTTAATAAAAGTTAAGGACCCTAATCAGGAATTCTTCATGCCAAACAAAATAATATAGCATGGTAGGGAAGGAAGAAGTCACTTTTTCTTTAATAAGCAATTCTAAACTGCTCAAATACATAAGCCCATGCATGCAGATACCTGAACCTCCAAATCAAATCTATAGATGGAGTGCAAGTTGGACAATCTAAGGCATAATTACAGTGCTCAGTCCATCCTAGGACTAGTGAAGCATAAGAGAAATAGTTGTGCATACACACAAATCTGTCATCTTTACATAGCTGCATTGGAATTTTCATGTGTGACACTCCGTCAAGGTTGTAAGCATAGGGGAGGCAGAACTATTCCTCTACCCTTTATGTCCTTTGCCTGGTCTAAGAATTAAATGAACATGAGATGGAATAAAAGGAGAAAATCAAACAAAGTTTAATAACATGTGTATATGGGAGAAACCCAGGAAGACTGAGTTAACTCACCGCAATGGTGGAAGCCACTACCTTAGAAACTATCTTCAGCTAAGGACAAAGGAGGATGTTGCGGGTAGTGGTCTGGGACTTCAAAGGGGAAGAAGACAATTTACATGGAGATGGAAAGGCAAATGTTTGATAAACAAATGTTGACCATGCCTTGCAAAGACAGAGAGATTGAAAGGACGTTGATTAAAAGGCTCTTGTTAGGTTCCTCCCTGCCTATCACACTTAGTTTATAGTGTACTGTAGTTGTCTATGGTGATAGCTCCTTCCTGGAACAGACCTTGTATCTTAAATTCTTTTAGGCAGTTAGGGGGAAGGTCAAAGTTTCTTTAAGAGTGTTTTGTTCTTAAAAATTATCAAGCCAAAGAGACACACTTTGGAGTGGCAAATTCTGATCCCCTACATAAAAAAAATCACATATAACAAGAATATTAAACACAAGATATACATATTTAGACCTCAAGGTGTGGTTAAAGTTTAGATTAGATTCACATGATAGGTCATAAATGACAGGTTGAGAAGTTTAATGTTACATATTATTTACTGGAATTTATCAAATTATTTTTATAATATTTTCATAAAATATTTATAATTTTTTAACAAAATATTTTACAATGTTTTATAAAATATCTATTGAAAATGTAAGCTTGATAATTAAGAAAAAAATCAAACTAAAAAACAGCCAATGGTATCATTAAAGGCCTGTTCATAAGCCTCAACCTGCATCATTATTATTTCTTCCCTGAGAATAACCAATTTGCAAAGTGATTTGAACACTTTACAGATGATATTGGCTTGTTCCAGAAACAAAGTATCCGAAAATTAGTGCTAAGTCAATAGTTAGAAATATTTACAATAATTAGATACTGGATCATCATTACAGATTTGCTTATAAGGGTAACAATTGAGCAACAGCAACAAATGAGTAATTACCCATAAGTAATTACATAAGTTAGAGTATATGTTACAGTATAATACAATATATCCATTAAAATGATATTGTGGATATATTTAGTAGTAAAATTTCTTTATGATAATATTATTAAGAAAATTATCGGGTGGAAAACTACTATACAAAATTAGTATCATTTTTATTTAAACATGTCTTTGTATACCTTAAGAAAATAAAATTGTACAAATACAGAGCAAAAATATGAGAGTCGTTATCCAATAATTACAAAATAGCAAACAATTTTTAATTAATTGTATTTGCCAATCTGTATTTTCTAGATTTTCCACTATGGATGTGTATTACTTTGAAAAGAATGAAAAAAGAAAAAAGAAAAGATGCTCATTTTAGAAAGATTTTCCTCACAAATAATTTTAAAATGTGTTAGAACTTAAAATTCTTATGCTACACTGATGTTATGTGCATAAGAGTGAATTTCATTTTAGCAAACCTTGTCAAATATCTAGTTTATGCTCTGTGCCAAGATCTTCGCTTTATAATAGCTTTGTTTTATGAAGCCAGACCTTTCAAAACATCAGTAACTGTGTCTCTTAACATTATCCTAATGCTTGTATGTAAGCAATGATTAACTATCAGTTTAAAAATCAATGGATATAAGAAGCAAGTTCTCCTTCCAATGATTGCCAATCACATCAACTCTGCATAATACATTGTAGTGCACACCTGTTATAAGGTGCTGTGGTGGTTAATGTAATTTGCCAATTTGACTGGGCTGAGGGATGCCCAGATAGCTTGTAAAACATTATTTCTGGGTGTATCTGTGAGGGTGTCTCTGGAAGGGATTAGCATTTGAATCAGTAGTCTGAGTGAAGAAACCTTGCCATCACCAATGTGGTGGTGGGGCATCATTCAATGTATTGAAGGCCCAAAGAGAACGAAAAAGTCAGAGGAAAGGCAATTCTCACTATCTCTTGCTGAGACATCCATTCTGCCTTTGGCTATCAGAGCTCCTGGTTCTGGGATCTTTGGACTGACTGAATTCTACGAGCGACTTTCCTGGGTATCCAGCCTGCAGACAGCATATTGTGGCATACCGCAACCTCGCAAATTGTGTGAGCCAGTACCCTTGATAAATCTTTTATATATCTCTATATCCTATTGGTTCTGTTTCTCTGGAGAACTCTGGCTAAAACAGATGCCATCCATAAATACCATCCTCTCTAAAAAAACTTAAAGTCTTAATACACATGTATATTTTGCCTATTTTTCTGAAAATTGTACAAGCATTACAACTAATGAATTCCATTTATTAGTATTTAGTACAAGAATTGGTTATATTTCATGTATATTTTAATCTATTATATTTCATGAAAGTTTTAGCTTGGAATCAATGCTTTACAGGAGAGAATACATTAAATGAAAATTGCTAAAAATTTTCAACTAGTGAAGTTAAAATATGGTTCTAGGTTTCTCATTGTCAGTGTTGGAAAATAATACAGAACTTTTAAGCAAACATCACAAATCGAAATATTTGATTTCACAGTCTATAATAACTACTGGTTATATTTTCTAAAACTATTGTTTATATATACTTTGTGAATCTGATGCTATGTAATATCCTGAGGAAAGAAGAGATATTGCATCAAAACGCTTTAAGAAACCTGGAACTAAGTATATTTGTAGTGTTCACGTGAAGACAGTTAACTCCCTGAAGCTGTAATATACTTTCATTTAATATTTTAAATGCTTTGCTCAGGAGACTCCTTTGAACTGAAGAGAATAATAATTGAATTATAATTGCAAGCCTTTATAAGCGAAGATACATTTACTCTCTATGTGTAAATATTAGAATAAGACATTCAGTTGAGTTTTTTCTTCAATTTTACGGAATATTTTTAGTCCTATAAATAGAAAACTAGCTACCAGATATATCTTAATAAAGAGTAGAAACATGTTTTCCATTATTAAGGATAATGAGTAATTTACATATATTAATTAAGAAAAAATGTAGCTAAAAAGGAAGGTTGGCCTATAAAGCTACAAATTCATTTCTACCAGATTTTGGTTTCTTTGTTTGTCTGTTTTGGTGAGGAAGATTGTTCCTAAGCTAACATCTGAGCCAATCTCCCTCTATTTTGTATGTGGGATGCCGCCACAGCATGGCTTGATGAGCAGTGTGTAGGTCCATGCCCAGGATCCAAACCTGCAAACACTGACCGCAGAAGTGGAGTGCACGAAGTTACCCACTATGCCATTGGGCCAGCCTCTGGATTTTGTTTTATCTAGACTCCATTGTTATACTCCCATTCATTAGTTTTATTGAAGTTTTTCCAAATTTCAAGACCGTTCACACTTACTAATCTTTTTAGGAATCTTTTTATTTTGTTTTTACTGCTGATTTCTCTGCTCCATGAATAATGATAGTATTATTTATTAACATTATTATTAAATTTTAAAGGTGTAGTTAGTTAGCAGTACTTGGGATATTCAAAATCAATGTGTTAAAAAGTTTATATTTTTTCATATATTTCACTTTTTTTCATAAAATATATAACACATTACGATAAAGTCAAGGACTTATTTTATTACTCTCCTATCCCATTCATTTCCTAACTGCCATAGGCAGCTGTTTACATGCTTTGGGCTTGTGTCCCTTTTATCTCCTGTTCTATCTCTAACTACCTACTTCTCCATCTATGTATAATCTATATATCTAAACATCTATCTACAAAACCAGTGCAGACTTTACATAGTCATATATAAATCTTTGCTCTTCTAATGGACAGTGAATTCATCTTCAGGTGGTGCTATTTTTGTTTTAAATTTACTTTTTTTTATTCCTAGTGAGATTAAGCAAATTTTCATGTCTTTTGAACATTCTGGTTTCTGTTATGTAAATTATTTTTAAAAAATCATTTGTTAATTTTTATCTGCAGTTGTTTGTCTTTTTCATATTACTAAAAAATCTTTGAAAATAAATACTGGATGGCAATTTGTTTTTTGTTTTATATTTGAAAATATCTTCTAGCATATTTTTAAACATCTGTGGTATCTTTTATCATTAAAAACCATCATTCTGTTTAATTTGGAAAATCTACTTATCTTTGAATATGTTTTTCTTCTTGAGTATTGTTTCATTCATCCTTATATTAGGCATAAATTTAATATTATGTATTATTTCTGATTTTTTTTTTACTTTTAGGTTTTTAATTAACCTGACGTGTATGTGTGTGTTTTGTGACTCCAATTATGTTTTTCAAAATAAAACCAATACATAAAATGTAATGAGTAATATCTAATAATATCTGTTGCTGTAAATATGAACAAGTTGCAGGTATGATTAAATCTGTTTGATGCTCCTTATTATTTTTTCAGTGTTTCTATTTTTGTTAATGTGTATTTAACTAATGTCCTCAAGTTTCATTCATGTTGTAGATGTGTCAGAATTTTCTTCTTCCTTTTTAATTCTGAATAATATTCCTTTGTATTTGTATGCCACATTTTTTTTTTCACTCATCTGTTGATCGACAGTTGGTTGCTTTCAGCATTTAGATATTAGGAATAATGCTGCTCTGAACATGAGTGTACAAATAACTCTTCAAGAACCTGCTTTCAATTTTAGGGGGTACATACCAAGAAGTGGAATTGCTGGATCGTATGGTAATTCTATTTTTAATTTTTTAAGGATCTACCATAATTTTTTCATAGCAGGACACGATTTTACATTGCCACCAACAGTGCACAAATTTCCACTTTGTGCACATCCTCACCAGTTTATGTTTTGTTTTGTTGTGTTTTTCACAGCAGCCATCCTACTTGGTGTGAAGTGGTATCTCACTGTGGTTTTTGTTTGCATTCCTTACTGATTAATGATGTTGAGCATCTTCTCATGTGCTTATCGGCCATTTGTGTATCTTCCTTGTAGAAATCTACTCAAGTGTTTCTATTTTTTAATCAGGTTGTTTGTTTATTTGTCATTCAGTTTTAGGAAATCTTGGGTTTCATTTTAAAAAGGTCCTTGTAGAATACAAAAGATATATATATATATATATGTATTTAAGGTAATGTTTTAATATGATGACAAAATTTATATAACCACATTTAAATTGTATGAAAATGCTATTATAATCCAATGGAACACTAAATTTTCAAATAAAATAGTAACTGATATCCAAGCGGATACACCGAAAATATTTTCCTCAGTCACTGACTTACTTCAACTTTTGGTAAAGAAATACTGAATGCATTCTGTGATAAAAAAAGTTTTTTTGTCAAAACTCATGGGCCACTAACAAATGTAATATACTAATTGTCTTTTATCTTACTTTTTTCCCCCTCAAATATATTGGGATTAAGGTAAACACTACAAACATATTCAAGTATAATGATAAGATGGCAAAAATTTGAATGTTGAAGAAATATTTCTAAAATAAAGTGAAATATAAAATATTTATTGAAATATTAGATTTCTAAGTTGTTGAAATTTATTAATACAAACAAAATGAATTCATGTATTTGAAAGCAAAAATTACATTGATCCTTATACCAAAGAGTAGTGTCTTTGAAAATACCACTATAATAAAAGAATTATGAAAAGGTAATAAAATGAATTCAAAAATCTATACATTTAAAATGATGAAGGAGAAATGCATGCATATATAAAAATTATAAAATAGTATATTTAATTTGATATAATCACAGTCTAAGTCTCAAGTAGATGATTTGACAAGACAATACAAAGTTCAAAAGAACTGAGTGAAACAGAAGAAAACCTGTGTAGAACCTGTAGTGGATAGAGTCAGAAAACTCGAACCAAACCAATTAAAGTATAAAACCAAACAAAAGCACAATCCATTTTAGGACCAAAAGTTTAGGTTTGGTGCCAAGACATTGAAATTTAACTGACCTCAACAAATTCCTAAATTTTACATTCAGAAATGTTTTATTTTTACATACTCAACAGCAAGCCTACCCCAGCTGCATTGAAATAAAAAAGAGCTTAGAACAATTAGTTAAAATAGGAAACTGTCAGATGTCTTTCATTGTTACCATCATCCATCTGTGAGACACATCAAAAATTACACTTAATTTGAGGCCACATTTTCCAACTGATTTCCCCAATGGAGCAAATTTGACATTTATTACTATGCAACTATTATCAACAACATGGAAATGTGTATGGTCTGGTGGTTAAGGATATAGGTTTCCAAACCAAAATGACTGGTTAAATTTTTACTTTTCCACTTATTCTCCATGTGAACTGAGTAGATTTCCTAAATTTCTAAATCTGTATAGTCTTTTTTTTTAGTCTATAATATAGGGACCATGATGATAATAAATGGCCACCTTTCATAGAATAAAACTGTGAAGATTAAAAGAGTTAGCATACATGAAGTGATATGTATTCTAAAAAGTTTATGGTAAAAAATCAGATGTAGAAGAAAAGATTGACTAACACAGCACGTTTTGGGGTGAGAGTGGGTCTAAAGGCTGGATCTACCACTTAATTATGGGCTAATTGCACTGTAAATTGTATGTTTATATTTAAAATGGGGATATTGTTATTAATATTGTGTGTGTGTGTGAGAGGAAGATTTGCCCTGAGCTAACATCCATTGCCAATCCTCCTCTTTTTTTTCTGTTTTTGCTTAAGGAAGATTAGCCCTGAGCTAACGTGTTCCAATCTTCCTCTACTTTGTCCATGGGATGCCTCCACATCACGGCTGATAAGTGGAGTAGGTCCACACCTGGGATCTGAAATTGTGAACCCAGGCCGCTGAAGCGGAGTGTGCAGAACTTTAACCATTGGGCCACAGGGCCAGCCCCCTAAAATGGGGATATTATTTATTTCATTTCCCAAGGATAATAATGAAGTTTTATTTTTATTTATTTATTTTTTTTATTTTTATTTTTTTTTTGGATGTACATCATATTTCAAATTCTGGATACATTACATCATGTTCACCTCCCGAACACTAATTATAGTGCATCCCCTCACATGTGACCCTAATCACTCCTTTTGCCCTCCACCTTCCCCCCTTCCCCAATGGTAACCACCAGTCCAATCTCCAATGCTATGTGTTTTTTTTTGTTATTGTTGTTTTTGTCTTCTACTTATGAGTGAGATCATATGGTATTTGACTTTCTCCCTCTGACTTATTTCACTCAGCATAATACCCTCAAGGTCCATCCATGTTGTCACAAATGGCTGGATTTCGTCATTTCTTATGGCTGAGTAGTAGTCCATCGTGTATAAATACCACATCTTCTTTATCCATTCTTGCCTTGATGGGCACCTAGGTTGCTTCCAAGTCTTGGCTATGGTGTATAATGCTGCAATGAACATATGGGTGCAAGTATCCTTATGCCTTTGTGTTTTCAAGTTCTTTGGAGCAGTGGAATTATTCCAAGCAGTGGAATAGCTGGATCATATGGTAGATCTATCCTTAATTTTCTGAGGATACTCCAAACTGCTTTCCATAATGGCTGCACCAGTTTGCACTCCCACCAGCAGTGTACAAGGGTTCCCTTCTCTCCACACCCTTTCCAACATTTGTTGTTTCCTGTCTTGTTAGTTATAGACATTCTGACCAGAGTGAGGTGATACCTCATTGTAGTTTTGATTTGCATTTTCCTGATAGCTAATGATGTTGAGCATCTTTTCATATGCCTGTTGGCCATCTGTATTTCTAATTTGATTAATTTAAAGGGCTTAATACAGTGACTAGTAAAGAAATGGAGTCAATGTCAACTACTGTTTTACTAAATAAAAACCAAAATAGTGTTCTTGTTTTAAACAATAATGTATACATTATTGCTTTGTTTTATTTACTTTTAATTTACTTTTATTTACTTTCTCACCTCTGAATTTGTTGTTGTTGTCGCAGTATCTTCCTTCTATACACCTGCATCTCGCCTTCACCACAAACTCAAGTCATGTCTCACAGTCACGTCCAAGCTGTGTGTGTGTACATGCTTGGTTGAAGGGTGGAAGAAACACACACACACACACACATTTAAGTATAAGACAGAATACTTGTGTGTACACATATTTAGTGCCTACAGATTCGGGACATATTCATCAAATTATATTTGAATTCTTCCTGAGGCACGTCATGGTAAATATGACATGATACTCTATTTAGGCTGTGACTTGGAATTATTTTTCATCCATTCATATACCAGTATGATTAAGCAGCCCTACGGTATGTCAGTTTGATAGATTTTGTACATTACTAAAATTGTTACTTATTTTATATTCCCTAGGTTTTTCCAATTGTTTTATTGTTTTAAAACACTTTTAAATATTTAGAAGAGATTTATAGGCAAACAGCAACTTTGCAAACATCATTCACGACTTCTAGTATAATTTGCTCTCAGCTCTAAAAACATCTGTCATTTGATATAATGTTGTTTTATCTTAATTCTTAGAGAAACAGAAAAATATCACACAAAGTGAGATGTATTTTATTATAATAAATCATGAAAATATAGTTTTATTTAACCAGCTAAACATTTATTGGTATTGTAAACAAGTTTAGGAAGATAAATGCCATTTTTAATGAAGTATGTTTTCTCAATTGTGTTATGAAACTAAATGCCACATGAACATGTCAAAACCCATCGAAATTTTATATAAAGTGCTTTTCTTTGGTAAATCCTAGAAGTTCAAAACAGATTCACTGTATCTCCTCTTTAGGGATTTAAAAATACAAAATTTACCTAATTTACCTATGTTATACTTCAAGGTGACCTTAAACAAAAATATGGAATTTAGCTTTAGACAGTAGAACAGAATCTTTTCATTTATGGTTAAATTGCAATAAACTGCAATGTCATTGAATGTTGGCCTAAATTTTGTTAAATTATCAAGCCCACGGTTTATTTATAAATGAATCAGGTTTCATGTTCTTTATCACATACATCACATAGCACCTTAATTTTATATTGTTTTAGAGTTATAAGCCACCTTGAATAATTAATATTAGCTCTAGAATATGTAATATATACTTGGCTATAATGGTCATTTCCAATGTGTTTTAAAATATACGCCAATCAGTTTTTAGTTTCTTCTAAAGAAGCATGTGTTGTGTTCATATATTTGCTCTAAATTGTTTGTAATATTATAGAAGATTGAAATAAGTGAATCCAATCAATGGTTTAAATGCAATGGTTTATTAAATATGAATATAGAACATAAAATGACATTGTATGTTATAATGTCTATTTCAATAAGGTAGTGCATAAATGTAAAAATGTTTTCAAAAAATATATAGATGTAAAATTATATTTAACATTTAAGCTCAATGTCAGGCCAACTCTATTTTCTTACTAGATGCTCTATTATTCAAATCAGAAAATAGAAGTGTATGAAAGAAAAGTCAACAAAAATATGCTCTTTGAATCAAGGCAGGACATATCTGAATGTAGCGATCACAATTTACTCACCAGGCGAGTATGCCTGAGACTGGTGTCTAGTTATTTGTCATTCCCGGGTAGAAGGGCCCAGCCAGGAACTGACTCTAGCCTCTACCAAAGGTTACATACTTCCAATTTGTTTCTTTTAAATATACGGATCTATCTCCTAATTCCAAATTTGAGCAAATTATTCTTGTTGGTACTTAAAAATCCACACCATAGAACTAACCTATATTTGATAAAATTTGGCAATTGGTTTAAGATCAATTTTGTTTTGTTTCATTGTTCAGCAACAGCAGCAATTATGTTGACTGTCTGTCATAGGCAGGGCACTTTGGTTTTTTTAGGCTCTAAAAGTGAATTAGGCATAGATCATTTATTCTTGGAACTTGTAGCATTATTAATTAAATAACTAAGGAGTTCAGAGAAAAGTGAAATTATTTTATTTCATGAGATCAAAAAAGTCTCCAGTGAAATGCAGTTGTATCATGCTGAGCCTTGGAGGGAAGGGTGGGACATGTAGGTATAAATTCAGGGGGAATTCAGAGAGAAGGAGCAGCATGTCCAGAGGGAAGTTTGAAGTGCGTGAGAGGAACAAGCAGCTTATTATCAGCTGGGCCACAGGAAGCAGTGAGAATTGACGGAAGGAAAGATTTTGTAGGAATTTCAATGCCGGGCTAAACTATTTCGGTTCTATTCACCATGCAACTGGAAGACCTTAAAAATATTTCCATAGCAAGCGACAAGATAATACCATCCTGCAGGAAAATTAGTTAGGGAGCAACATTCCAAAGTGCTTGGAGCAAGAAAAAAATATTATGTAACCTGTGGACTATGATACAGCATATTCTGTTCCCCAACTCTCTATTTACTGAATATTCATTCTTTAATTGAGTAAGGATAGATTAGAGACAAGAGCAGACGTGGAAATGAAATCAATTCAACTGATTGTTAAAAGCTAAACAAAAGGAAAAACACACTTTTCAACAAATGTTGCAAATACTGCATATTTGTTCGTTTGCAAATATGTTTAATTTGTACTCATTTAAAAGGTACACTTTTGCTGGGTATACAATTCTAAGCTAAAAGTTCTTTTCTCCAAGAATATAGAATTTATGATTCCATCGTCCTCTGTCTTCCATTGTTTCTGTTGACAAGGCACTTTTTTTCTTTATAGGTAATATAAGTTATTGTACCATTTTCTTTGAGTTTATTTTTTTACCATGATATAGTTATGTGTGTATATTCTAATCTACCCTGTTTGGCAATGACTAGATCATTGGGACTTTTGATTCGATCTTTCCAAATCTTGATTTAGTTGGGATGAATTCTTACGTATTATGAAATCAGATATTTGATCCTGCCCAATATTTCTTTCCTCTCTTTCTGGAAATATAGTTGTACATAGTAAACTATTTACTCCCAACTGTGGTTGAAACTGGGGGTAATAAACGTCACTAATTCTCCTGGAAGAGTGGCATGAGTGGACACACGGGAGCAGGCAAGAAAACCTGGGCAGACAGTTCATCCAGCTGCTGGTGGCACCAAAGGGGCTGGTGGAGAGGACTGTGGAAGCCTGCTGTTATGGACATGGGCTGCTGATGGTTGGCGGGGCCGGCAGTGGCGAGGACCAGGTGTAGAAGCGGGAGAGTTTGGGCAAGTTGGGAGCTGCTGGCATCTGTGCGTCTGTCTTTCATTTCTAGAGTACAGAAAAGGCTGAAACTGGCTTGCACTTCTGCATCTGTCTCTTATCACAAATAAAATAAGAACCTTCAGAGACTAACGGCAGCTGATTCTGCATTCCAAATGGCATACACAGCTTTCTTCTGCACAAAACTTTCCTAGTAGGAAACATGGTTCCAGCATAACCAGGTCGATACTGTAGAAAACAAATATAAAAGTATGTGAACAATTTTTAAAACTAAATTTGGTTTGCATCTGGCTGATCTTATGAATGTCCATTAAATTGCTATATTATTACCCCAAATTTGTGATTGAGTTTTTAAAATTTCCTAGTTATTTGTCTTCTAATATGTAAATACTTAAAACATTTATATCTTCTTTTCAGTATGTATAATGTTACCTTAACTTTCTTTCTTAACATTTGAATTTTTTCCAATATAAGGGCACTTGCAGTTCTATACTACTTCCAAATTTTCATGATCTCTCATTTTGAAATTTGCCTGCCTAAAGTTTCCACTAATTCCTATTTCTGGAACTTTAAATAGACAAATATTGGGACATTTCCCCAATATCTTTCTTTCATTTCAATATTCATTAACTCCTGCACTGTTTTAAAATTTTTATGGTACTTATCAATCTTCTTACGCTCTCATTGACTCTTTCTGAGTTGACTCCATTTCTTTATGCTGTATATTAATTTACAAATTTATTATATATATTTTTATATATCATTTTAATTCAGCAGATATATGTAATATATATGCATATATATATTTATTCTTCTTGTGTGTTTAATTGAATATTTTACATACCTTTGCATTATAGTTGTCTACTTTAGTCTTATACTTTTGTACTATTTGTCTATTTTATATATATTAGTATTCATATATTTGATAATCTTAAATATGATATAAATACACTTCAGACTCAAAATCCAGGAAACTAGGTGTTTTTTCTTCATCCTTTGTTGGAGTCCTTGGCTGTCTTTAATAAAGTTGTTCTCTAAATTTTATGTTGTAAAATATTCTTCAAAAGAACTTTCTTTTTCTCTCAAAAAAAAAATTCCCTATAGCAAGTGCAAGTATCTATCTCCCCCTGGTCCCTAGGGGACTCCAGTTCAGAACCAAGTCCTATATTGGCAGCATGTGGTTTATATTCTGTAGCTGGATCCCAGGTCCTGTCCCTAGGCCAGTAGTGAGATTGTCCCAGGCTTCATCAAAACTCTCTCCAATGCCAGCTCTAGGTGGTGGTCACAGGGCTTCTTAGTGTCTGTGCACGCAGAGGATCTCTGGCACAGCCTTATTCCATGACTTGCTGCCAGCTCAGATTTCCAAAGCACATGACTTGCTCTCCTATGCCAGCACACTGCGAAGGTTAAATCCTCGATGTGCTTATTTCCAAGACTAGGCCTTTGTTGACCTATGGCCTCAGTCATAGGTTTTCTGTGTTATCTTTTCTACACTATCAAGATGTACCTCTATAATTAGAGTATCTGACTCCTTTTTTGATATCTGACTATTGATAGCGTTTAAGCCTCACCTTACCGTCGTTACCTTCTGCCCCTAATCTGGACAATCTGGTAAGAGAGACTGGGTGACTCCTCTATCACTTATCAAATAAATTGTCTGTCATCTATCACTTACCTATCAATCATCTTTCATCTGTTATCTATCATTCATCTATCATCTAAATACCATGCTTCATCTATCAAATATCATCAATATCACGTATCAGCAATCTATCTATATTCAAATTATGAGTACATATTGATAATTCCAATTGTAACACTCCTAATATTCTTGTCTTCCCTCATTTTACATTTCTTTCTTCCTTTCTCCACCAATTAGAAATATATCTCCCAGTTTTATCAGTATTCTTCTCATTGACTTAATCATACAATAAAATAGAAAATTGTTTCAGAATTGCTCACTCATATCACTGAGAAAAAACAAGCATACTGCATGGAATTCAGTCTTCATTTACAGTTTTTTTTTTTTTTGTCTTAAATCTGAGTCTACATGGTGATACTGTGTGGATTCCTAACAAAGTCATTATTTCTGAGAAACGTATTCTAATAGTTTTGTTTCCTTGCTTCATTTCAATCATTTCAATGTGTTTTCCAACCCAACCCTAATTACAAGTAAGGACACCTTCTTATTGCACAACAAAAAAAATTCCCTCTGAGATCATTTAATATATCTATGGGATACAGAGGTTTTACAATTATGCACCTGTTGCTGGTACTTCCAATGAGTTTCCAATATATAGCACCCTCATTTTGCACTGAAAATATGAAAATAAATTAAAGCACAGATATAGAAGACAAATGCCATTCTTATTCGAAAATAAGCTGGAGGATTTGACTTAGCCTGAGAGCCAAATGGACCTGTTAAATGAATTTCAGCTGTGGGCAGCCTTAGCCTCACAGTGACAGACAGTCTTGGGCAGGGTAGGACTTAGTGTAAAGAAGAGCTGACAGATGCTGTCTTTGAATAAGCCACTCCCAAGTTGAAACATCACAGATTGTAGAAAATCATGTCATACCGCTTCATCAATGCTACAACAATGCTTTGTAACAAGCCACCACCAAACAGTAGTTCAAAACAGACATTTCTTTTTCTCTTTCACAGGTCTGTGTATCAATAGGGTGGTGCTGCTTCAGAGCCCAGCCAAGTAGACTTGACTTCGGGCTGCAGTGGGTTTCAAGTCTGCTCCTGTGTCTCCACATTTTCTTTGCACCAGGACTTAGCTGAGCATGCTTTTCTCACAACAGATCACCGAAGCACAGACTGGAAACAAACAATGCCTCTTAAAACCTTGGCTCAAAATGCGCCTGTTAATTCTGCCCATATTTTCTCGTCCAAAGCAAGCCATGTGAATACACACAACTCAACGGGACTAGAAAGTTTATGAAACAAATCACGTGGGGCATTAAAATCTCACATGGCAAAGAGTATGAGTAGATAATTCCAACACAGGGAGAGAGTGGAAAACTGGGGATAATAGTCTCTGCCACACATACCCTTAGTTATTCTGTCCAAATTTAGAAATCAAACAAGAAAATCCACCCCCTCGATAGTGGAGTGAAAAAAAAGTTAGGTAGAGGCTCAGAGTTACTAATGTATTTCCTTTCATGGTGTGAAAATATCAGTAATAGGGAAGAAAAATTTCCCTTTGAAATCCAGTGCATTATTGTTAGTGTACTGAGTAAAGATAATAATAAAAATCAGCATAAAAACAAGTTTGATTTCAATAGGGTCTTTCCAGGGAGTCATGAATGATTCTTTCATCTTAACTGAAAATGGGAGAAAATAAGTATTTCAGATGTTAATGATCACAGACATTGCAGTTTCTACAGACCTCATTCCTAGACAGCTTAAAGAAATTGAAGAAATGGAACAAAGATGCCTTAGACCTCTATTACTTTACTTTGAAGTTATTACATTACAGTGATTTTGTTTAAAAATATATGCTAGGACTAAGGCCTTTTATAGAGTTTGGACTGCTCACAAGAAAATACAATTTCAAGTTTCATTGTGTAAGTAAACTGTCTCATTTTTGGAAATTGCGAGTTTTAGTATATAATGCAGGAGAAGTTAACTGGACAAAAGATTTGAATGCATATTGTCGGATTATCAGCTCAAACATTTTTCACAGACAAAAGTTTTCAAAAATTTAAATGAGGATGAAAAAAGGAAAAGATAAATATAGAAACAGATTAAGTTTTTCTTAAATGTATTTTTGAAGCATATTTAAAAATAACTCCCAGAATGAATACTTTAAACTTATCTAAATAGAAGCAGAACAAAGAGCTGACTCCTGATTTAGAATCTTTGTTCACTTCTCTGCTTTCAAATTTTTCAAAGTTCTTTGCTTTCAAAAATCCCACATAAATGACTTCCTATAGCACCACTCACAAAAAAACTTTTCAAAAAGTAAGCAAAAATAGGTGATTGTAATTGATGAAGGTTAAATTTTTCCTGTAGCAACAGAGACTTTTGCTTTTAACATATTTTAATATATATTTTTACTGAAAGTTATTTTTTCTTTTTTGAGGAAGATTAGCCCTGAGCTAACATCTGCTGCCAATCCTCCTCTTTTTGCTGAGGCAGACTGGCCCTGAGCTAACATCAGTGCCATCTTCCTGTACTTTGTATGTAGGACGCCTGCCACAGCATGGCCGGACAAGCACTGTGTATGTGGGGTCCGAACTGGCGAACCCCAGGCCACCAAAGTGGAACATGCAAACTTAACTTGTGCACCACTGGGCCAGCCCCATTACTGAAACTTTTTAAAGATAATATGCTACTTTTATTTCATTAATATGTCCATATCCATTCAATGGTGATAATGTTTTAAAGCTAATAACTTTATCAGCAACAAAATATCCATTATGTTTCATTTAATACATTAACATTTACCTTGCTCCTCATAAAAGATTCAGGACAGCTTATAATACATTCATTCGAGTTCTGTGTAAGATTTTTTTTAAGAAAATATTGTTTTGTTTTTTTGTTGTTGGTGGGGTCTGCTATTTTATTTACTTATTTATTTCTTTGTTTTTATTGAGGTAGCAATTTCAGGTGTACGTCAGTAGATTTTGAGTTCTGTATAGACGACACCATCTTCACCACCAAAAGTCTAGCTGTTATCCTTCACCATACACCTTTACCCCTTTTGCCCTCCTCTCACATCCCTTTCTCCCTTGCTAACCACCAATCTGTATTCTGTATCTATGTGTTTGTTTGTTTTACCTTCCACATTTGACTGAAATCATATGATATTTGTCTTTTTCGGTCTGATTTATCTCGCTTAGCATAATACCCTCAAGGTCCATCCATGTTGTTGTAAATGGACAGACTTCATGGTTTTTGTGGCTGACTAGTATTCCATTGTGTGTGTATATATATATCACATCTTCATCCATTCATCCATCAATGGCACTTAGGTTGTTTCCAAATCTTGGCTGTTGTATATAATGCTGCAATGAACATAGGAGTTCATGTATCTTTCCAAATTAGTGTTTTTTGTGTTCTTCGGATAAATACCCAGAAGTGGAATAGCTGGATCATATGATACCTCTATTTTTATTTTTTTGAGGAATCTCAATACTGTTTCCCACAGCTGCTACCCCAATTTACAGTCCCACCAGCAGTGCATGAGGGCTCCCTTTCTCCACATCCTCTCCAACACTTGTTATTTCTTTTAAAGATTGTCACCTGACCTAAAATCTGTTGCCAATCTTTTTTGTTGTTGTTATTCTTCTTCTTCTCCCCAAAGCCTCCCAGTACATAGTTGTATATTCTAGCTGCAGGTCCTTCTAGTTGTGCTATGTGGGACACCTCCTCAGTATGGCTTAGTGAGCTGTGCTAGGTCCACGCCCAGGATCAGAACCAGTGAAAGCCTGGGCCACCAAAGTGGAGCATGCAAACTGAACCACTTGGCCACCAGCCAGCCCGTCTTGTCTTTTTAATAATAGCCACTCTGATAAGCTTGAGATGATATCTCATAGTGGTTTTGATTTGTATTTCCCTAATAAATTAGTGGTGTTGAACATCTCGTCATGTGCCTGTTGGCCATCTATATATATGATAAGATTACATGTATATCACAGGTATCTATATGTGACATGTATATTATATAATATATTTATAATAGCACAAGATTATTATATTTTATGTAAGTAATGAATTATTAACACTAAGTAGGCTGTGAAAAATTAAATAATCATGTTATTTCAAAGAAATAAACCTAAGAGCTAATAAGAAGGTATAGCTATAATGCCAATAGAGAAAATAAAATGAAGAGTTGGAAAGTGCTTAATTAATCCACAAGAAGAAAGGAGAAAGGGAAAAAGAATTTTATTCAGTAATGAAAAACTAGCGGATGATTCCTCCACTCAAGAGCATGGATGAATCTCAAGATGCTAGGCAGAGTATAAGAATCAGGACAAAGAAAACCCATGTAAATGAAGGGATGTGTCTCTGTGTGTGCATGCACGTGTGTACTTAAGAGAAAATTAATGTTTTGTGGGGAAAAATACTCCAAAAATTTGATTGCCTCCAGATGAAGAAACCGAGAGAAGGGAAACAAGGAAACTTTCTGGCATAAGAAAAATGTTCCCCACATCGACAGAAGTGCAGACAACATGGATGAACTCTCATTTGCTGAACTATCAAATTTAAATATAGAAATAAACTTAACAGATTTGTTTTCCATAGTGGTATGAGTTAGCATTTCTAAAATATTTTCTGTGAATTCTAGATTTGAAAATTTAGTAATTTTATTGAGTCTCTAACAGGTGAAGCAGGAGGTTATAAATGCGGAAAGAGCACAGACTAGAATGCCCACTGAGTGTAGATATGAATTAGAATTGTAGGTATGAATTCATGACTATAAGCATAGATTTTAAGTATAGACTTATGTATAAATCTATACATATAGTTTTATTTATTTGTGTATATGAACACAAAATTCACGTATCTATGAATATATGTGTGTGCATGATATATGTATAAGTGTTTATATATTTTCTTCTTCCGCTTTCTGAGAGCACCTAGAAGCAATGATACACCAGTGTAAATGAGCATATTTAGCATCTATATCTTGGTTTTCAAAAAAAATTAATACACTTTCTTTTCTCAAGCAGTTTTAAGTTTATAGCAAAATTGAACAAAGTACAGAGAATTCTCATATACCCACTCATCATCCCTCCCCCAGTTTCCCTATTTTTACCTTGCTTTAGGGTGGTAACTTTGCATTGATGAGCCAATATTGATTCATTATTATTAACTAAAATTCAAAGTTTACGTTAAGTTTCATTCTTTGTGTTGTACAGTCTATGAATTATGCCAAATGTATAATTATGTGGATACAGTATCATGCAGAATAGTTTCACTGTCCTGCTCTACGTATTTATTCCTGTCTTCTTTCTCTCACCCTGACCCTGATATATTTTGGATAATCATCCTTTATCACATAGGTCTTCAGCAATTTCTCTCAACACGGCTTATTGATTCACTCTCTTAACAGTGTCTTTGACAGAGCAGAAGTATTTAATTTTGATGATTTCCAACTTATCAATTTTTTTCATGGATGATGCCTTTGGCATTGTAACTAAAAAGTCACTGACAAACCCTAAGTAACCTAGATTTTCTCCTATGTTACCTGCTAAGAGCTCTATAGATTTGCATTTTACGTATAGGTCTATAATAAATTTTGAGTTAATTTTTTTGTAAGAAGTGTAAGATCTGTGTTTGGGTTCATTTCTTTTGCATGTGGATATCCAGTTATTACAACACCATTTGTGCAAAAAAAATCCTTTCTACATTAGTCAATGGAGATTGATTCCTTTGCTCCTTTCTCAAAGATTAGTTGACTATATTTATGTAGGTATATTTCTGGGCTCTCTATTCTGTTTCATTGATCTATTTGTTTATTCCTATGCCAATACCATACTGTCTCGATTACTGTAACTTTGTAGTGAGTCTTGAAATCAGGTAGTGCCAGTCCTATTTGTCCTCCTTTGAGATTGTGTTGGCCGTTCTGTCTTTTGTCTTTCCATATAAACTTTAGAATCAGTTTGTTGATATCCACAAAATCAGTTCTTGGGATTGCATTGAATCTATATGACAATTTTAGAAGAACTGACATCTTGGCAATATTGAATCTTTCTATCCATGTGCATGTAGAATTTCTTTCTTTCTTTAAACCTTCTTTGATTTCTTTCACCAGAGTGTTATAAATTTTCTTCATATATAGGTCTTGCTTGTTAGATTTATACTTAAATATGTTTGGTGTTAATTTAAATAGTTTTGTCTTTTAGATTTCAAATTCCAGTTGTTTGTAGATGGTATATAAGAAAGCAAATGACTCATGTATTAAGCTCATATCCTTCAATCTTTCTGTAATTGCTTACTAGTTACCAGGAGTTTTTTTGTGTGTGTGTGGACTCTGGGATTTTCAGCATAGACAATTATGTGTTTTGCAAACACATAGAGTTTTATTTCTTCCTTTCCAATATAGATATCTTTTATATCCTTTTCTTATCTTATTGCATTAGCTAGAGCTTCTAGTACAATGTTTACTAGGATTGATGAGAATGGACATCTTTCCTTGTTCCCATATCTTAATTCTTGAATACAGTTTTCCACTGAAAGAAACCTTTTTCCTGAAATTACACTAAGAAAGACTAAGATGAACTTGAAATGTCTCCTGGTGCTAGAAATGAAAGAAATAGTCAAAAAATAATGAGGACAGAGGAAGAGGAAATAAGGGGCCAGCTTGAAGAGGCTTTCACTGGGCGCATCTGGAAAAATTTGGACATCAAAATAAGTAATGGTAACAATTAATTATAATTCATTGAATAAATAAAAATATATCAGCTATTAAATGAGTATAAAAATAAAAGGGAGAAAAGAAAAGTGCTCTATTACTGTAAAAACTCAGCTAATAAATATAAGATGAATGACGGAGTTATAAAAACATTAATGCTTGCTAAAACTATAGGTGATAGTGTAAAGAGTAATAGGATTTTTACATAGTCTTAAAATACCTCTCTACAAATTCCCTATTAATTTAAAAATTATTATTACAATTATTAAAATAAAAACTCTACACAGGAGAGATGTGGTGGACATCATCTAAATCAAGTGATCAAAATTAACATAACTAATTTTAGGATAAGCAAATATCATGGGGAATCTAACATAGTGCACCAAAATGGACACATCATGTTTGCAGTAACATTACCAAATCACATAACTTGAATCTAATCCTAAGGAAACATCACCTAAATTTTAACTGAGGAGCATCCTGCAAAAAGAACTCACTTTTAGTTCACAGAACAGAATACTAAAGAATTCCTTTAGACTAAAGCAGACTAAATAGACCTAACAATGAAATGCGATGCTTGATACTAGATCAGATCCTAGATGGAGAAAAATTTTGATAAATGATAGTATTATATAACTGATGAAATTATAATATGAACTTAGATTAGATAGTAGTACTGTATTTGTATTAAATTTCCCAATTTTGATCATTGTTCTGTGGCTAGTTGATAGACTGTTTTTATCCTTAGGATATACACACTAATTATTTAAGGCTAACAAGGTGCACTGTATCCAACTTGAGAGGAATAGTGAGTTGGATAAAGGGTATATGGTAGTTTCTTGTACTGATCTTGAGATATATATATACATGTATATATACCCTGCCCCCCAAAAAAGTTTGAAAATACCATAGATCCAGGCATAGTGTTTTTACCCTAAATGCATACATGGAATCCTATATACTGCTTCCTAATAGGTATTTCAAAGAGGATATATTATAATGTGTGAGATTCACTATAAATATAATATAAAAACAAAACAATTACTTAGAAGAAGCACAAAAAATTCTTGTACTTAAAGTTTTTGAAAATTCTCAAAGAAAAAATGTGTAATATAATGAATTATGTAGCAAATGGTATCCTTATGCAGACAAAATGGAAAGTTTCACAACAGTTTCTTATAACACCCCTAAATGGAAGTTAGTGGCAATATCTTTGCTGCTTCCTGATGGTTATTTTTACAATAGGAGTAGATTTTAGATTAATAGGCCTCATAATTGTTAGAATAACTTCTTTTTTCATACTTATGTTTTTGAAAGCTATTATGCAATTGATTGCAAAAACTTCAATGTCTTGAGAACTTATTATCTACCATGCACGGTACTAGGGATTAGCATACAATTGGTCTTTTGATGCTTTTCAGGTTTTATAGTTTGCTTTAAATCACAGGAGTAAGGATTAGTGCGGATTCAAACTCATACTCTAGCTGTGTTATTATAATCCCTGTGTAATATAACTTAGTTCCCTGCGAGAAACAGTGCTAAATGAAATCGTGATGCTGTCTGCAAAATGATTTAAATATGCATCTGTCAATGTAAGTGATTTTCATCAGCATAAATTCATTGAGCTTCTATAATGATGATGGTTTTGACTAGCATTAAATATACAAAGAAAAATTCTGCCCATAGTAGATGTGGCGAGAAATGGAGTCACTGAGAACCTAGTATAAAACTAAAATTAAAAATAAAAATTTCCTTTTTGCTAAAAACAAGGCAATTACATAGAAAGTATTTTTACATTGTACTAAGATAGTATTCATTAAGGATATCAACATATATCATTTAAAGAGGCATTCTACATCCAAGTAAATTTGGGAAACACTGAAATAAACACAGTTAAAACTCTTGCAGTTTTCAGAGCATTTAACATGCAAAATCATAGTTGTTTATCACTTAGAAGTAAACTTAATATTCAGTGTAGCTCCGATTCAAATTGGTATAGAACCACTGCTTCCTTCTTCACATTTTTGAAGTCTCCCTAACAAAATATGTCACTGAATTAGAGTTCCCCAGAGGACATGCATTGCAATTAAAGAAAGACTGATGTAAGGAGGCTTCAAGGTGGAGGTTGAAGCACTTGGGAAAATGGTTAAATTCAGCTAATTGGAAGGAAATGCATAGACAGTGCAGGTATTATGAAAACAAAAATCAAAGACTGAGTGAGAAAAAATGTTGCTTGATGAAGAGAAGGTTTCCATCTCTGTTGTCATCAAGACAAATATCAGTGGACATTGAGGAAATGAAATGTAGAGTATAGATTCATAGTTACAGTAAATGAATATGGCATCTCAAAAAGAGTAGTAATATGGATAAAATAAAACATTGCAATAAAAATTGTATTCTATTTGGTAAAAAACGTCAAGGGGTTGGAGAAAAAGACAATGACACACGTAAAGGAGAGAGGGAATAATTTTAGACCAAGGACGCTGATTACACAAAGTGCTTATCCTCAGAAAAGGCGGGATACTGCTTTCTCTGAGGCAAAACACGTTAGATCTGAGGTTCTTACCTGTAACCCCTTGCTCGGAGCATAGCTGTCACCTAGGGACTTGTTTGAAATGCAAACTCTTGCACTCTGTCTTAGCTTTGACTTCCATAACAAATTTCCATAGACTGGGTGGCTTAAACAACAAATATTTATTTCTCAACATTCTGGAGGCTAGAAGTTCAAGATCAAGGTGCCAGGAGCATCAAGTTTTTGGTGAGGGCTATCTTCCTAATTCACTCCAGAAGTGGGGGGAGTAATCTGGCAATCTGTGTTTTTACAAGTCCTCCAGCTGTTCGTTTCATCCTTAATTTTGAGAACCAAGGCATTTGATGGTAATTCTGAGGAAATATTGATGTTTTCAAAAAGATAGTGTCTTCAAAGCATTTGACATTGAAAAGCTCAGTAGTGAAAGCTTCAGTCCTTTTGAGGAAGATTACATTAGGCCACTGAGAATGAAGAAGAGTTAGGACTGAGGACTTCTGTGAAATGCAATGCAATTTTTACATGATATAAATTAAAGGAAAAAGGAGGGTACAGATGAAAGAAGAAATGATGAAATATTTGATTCAGTTACTCCAGTTTCTCCAAGAGTCTTCTACAGTTGAAGAGCATGAATGGTGAAAGCAGACAGAATAGATGACACAGGCTCAGATGTCTTTTTTATTGTCATAGTGGGTTCTCAAGAGGCCTTGTGATTCTGTTGTGCTGGTTAGTCAGCACTGAAAGGAATGCTCATTTATAAATTGGATTATTTGTTTTTTGCTACTGAGTTGTATGAGTTCTTTATACATTTTGGTTATTAGCTTGATATAGTTTTTTAGCTGATATAGTCACATGCTTATTTTTTGTTGCTTGTGCTTTAGGTGTCATATAAAAAAAATCATTGCTAAGACAGATGTCAAGGAGCTTACCATCTATGTTTTCTTCTAGGAGTCTTATGATTTCAGGTCTTACATTTAAATCTTTGATCATTTTGAGTTAATTTTTGGGAGTGGTATAAAACAGGGATCTAATTTCATTCTTTTACGTGTGAATATCCAGTTTTCCCAGCACCATTTATTGAAGAGACTGTCTTTTCTCCATTGAGAATTTTTGGCTCCCTTGTCAAATTTTATGGGCAAAGGATCTGAATAGACATTTTTCCAAAGAAGATATTCAAATGGCCAACAGGTACACGAAAAGGTGCTCAACATTACCAATCATTAGGAAAATGCAAATCAAAGCCACAATCAGATAACACTTCACACCTGTTAGAATGGCTATCCTCAAAAAGACAAACAATAGCCAATGCTGGCAGAGATGTAGAGAATGGGAACCCTGTGCACTATTGGTGGGAATGTAAATTGGTGCAGCCAGTATGGAAAACAGTGTGGAGGTTACTCAATAATTAAAAGTAGAACTACTATATGATCCAGAAATCCCACTTCCAGGTATATATGTGAAGGAAATAAAATTACTATGTTGAAGAGATGTCTGCAGTCTTATGTTCTTCACAGCATTGTTCGCAATAGCCAAGACATGGAAACAACTTAAGTGTCTACTGACAAATGAATGGATAAAGAAAATGTGGTATATGTACAATATGTACATAAAACAACTGGTACTTCCTCAAACTGAAGTATTTTATTAGAATTTAGGAAGAAATTAAGCTTCTAACAATTTAATGATGTGAGTATTTTTAAGTATAAAACATCATCAAATAAATTAATCATGGATAATTCTAGTCCCAAAAATCTGAGGAAGCAAAGTGAAAATTACCAGACATTATTACAGCTTTTGAATAAAACTATAAATATCATAACTTTTTTGTTTTTTTAAAGCATTGCTGATCATAATTTTCCTTATCATATGATTGTCTCTGAATGAATAAATGATGTGTACCGCAAAATGCACACACTTTTAAGAACTAATGTGTATTAAATTTTCCTAATTAAGCATGCTCTTTTTAGTTTCTTTATACTTATAATAAAGCTTATAATTTTGGCTTAATTCAGTATCAGCTGAATCAAGTTCAACCTAGGAAATGATTTTGTTCTCAATCACCTAGGCATCAACACTTAAAATAAGTGAAGATTTTTAAAAATTAAGCTGTTTATTTATGTTTTAGAAAAAATAAAATAAAATTATAAATATTATTTATACTGATGAACCAGCCAAAACAAATGAGGACACAGAAAATGTCTTTGGTAGAAGAATGAGTTTTCCCCCATCAAAGAAACCCATACAAAAAAAACCCCTCCTGAGCTGGTATTGGTATTGGAGTCATACAAGCCTCTTGAAATGAATTGGGAACTATTTATCCCTCATCCATTTTCTAAAAGGTTTTGTGTAGATTTGCCTGACTTGTCCTTACATGTTTGATTCACCTGAAACCATCTTGGTCTGAGGTTTTCCTTGTTACGAAGATTTTAAATAGAAGTTCAATTCTTTTAACAGATTCAGGAATATGTAGAATTATACTTCTTGTGTAAATTTTGATAATTTGTATTTTTCATGATATATCTCAACTATACCAGTGTGCTTTGCTGCAGAAGACTGAGAAATTCTAGAGCCTCTCAGATAATATTATGATAGAAGCTTAAGAGTTAACAAAGCCCTGGGCAGGAACTTCCCCACATGCATGCCAGTGTCTTGCCTTCTGTCTCAATAGTGATTAGAAACTAATGAATTAACAATATCAGTGTTCACATGCCTTGTTACTGAGACCATTTTAATCTGTTCCAGCATAGATGCCACAGCTGAGACATCATCTACAAGTGAGGCTACTGCTAGTTCAATTTGTAGTCTACTCTCATGTTCTAGCATATGTTGTTCTTTTGTAGAGGCCAGACTTGTAAATTAAACAGGGATATGATGGGTACCAATAATCCTTTGTCATTTCAGATAGACCAAAATTACTCCAACCACCACCAGTGATAGGGCCCCAAGTATCAGTTGACCTAAAGGTGATCCAGATCCCAAATCTTAATTTTAGAATCTGTATCCTAGGATAATTTATAATTGTTGTAGGTAAGTGTCCCTTGGAAACTGACTCCAAAGTGGAGATTTGTGTGAAGGTAGTTCATTTTGTAGACCCCTGACAGAGGTAAGATTGTACGTGGTAGAATTGTACAAGGAGGAGAAGTTGAGAACTGTGATGCAGAGTCCTCAGCCAATCCTATGTGGAGCTCTGAAGCTAGCATGGCCATTTACAAAGTAAGACAAAGGACTGGGATGCCTCGGCAAATTATTGGACACTAGCTGCCCCTAGGATAAGTTATAACCATGGGAAAGGCAGTTCCCACTGGCTAAGGGCAATTCCTGGGAAGGGACCCTGCTATGAGTGACAGCAAGTGTTAATCCCAGCAACTGAGAGAATGAGGGTCTCAGTATTAGCAAATGATCCACTACATATGGATAAGACCGTCAAACTGTTTCAAGTCCCCATAACTGAGCACCAATCTGATCTTCCAATTGTTGTACAGAATAGTTACATAGAATCTTTTTTAGCATTAGTTATTATCATTTTTATATGTAAATATTATGGGTAGAATTACGTTATTTGCATTTTTGATGAATAATGCAATTGAATAATTTGTATGTGTTAGTGAATTATTGGTCATTCTTTTTTAAAGTTAATATTTTTTTGTCAATTTTCTATTGATGGACCCAGCTCTTAGTTGGCTAAAAGATCTTATACTTAATTAGCTAAAGTTCTAATACTCTTATGCATAATAGGTCAAACTTTTTTATACTCATACTTAAAAGGCTAAAAGAAGTTACTCAACTTCAGTAAATTGAAAATTTATTCACAATCTTTCCAAATCCCAAATAAAACTGTCAAAGTGATTTCTGTAATTATATAAATTCATCTTCTACTCAGATAGGAAGTCTCAAAGAATCTTCAAACATTCACTCTCATTGTTCCTCATATGCATAGAGTCAAAATTTATCATTACTTTTACTTAATATTGGGTTCTCATTTCTGTATCCAGTCCATTGCTCTAATTTAGTTTTTATTCATTCCATCTGTTTAGTGTGATTTCTTTGAAATTAGTGTTTTTAACTATCAGTATCTTTTATCAATTACTGGCAGATAAATTTTCATAAAATTTCTTTCTAAAAACACTCCTCTGAACTAAGAAACTTGAAATATTTCTTTTAGCACAAAGAATATACTACATACAGCCAACTAACCATAGAATTCAACATTTTCCAAAATCTAAATGAAACTTCCTCTCCAGCTTTTGCTCTTATTTCTTCATGCAATTGTTTTCCAGCCAAGTCAACCTCCGTATTTTTCACTGATCCTATCCTCTGCTTTTTGTCCATGCTTATTACTGCTGCCAGAAATGTCTCTACTCATTGTCCCTTTGAAAATTCTTCCTTTCCTGATAAAAATTTCCTAATTTTCTCCTCAAGCAGAAAGTAATTTGTTTCTTCTGTATCTCAAAGCATTTTCAAATTGTTTATACTGCTCATCACATTCTGACTGTACTACAGTTTTATATGTATGCCTTATCTCTTGTCAAAACGTAACTTTCTTGAGGATTGAAATGTATCAATTCCTATTCATAGATAATATAACTTTTAATTATCACTTATTGTCAATCAAAGAAATGGGTAATTGTTTAAAGCCTTTTTTAAAAATAATTCTTCTGATATTGATGAAGGACAATGTAATATGGATATTCTTGCTCTTTAAATGGACCGATTTCAGTAATCATTACATATATCCTATTCCAGAGAATGAAGATCGATTGATAGTTGAATTAATATATTAGTTAAGAGATGTAGATAAATGCCAAATAAAACCACACCGGTAAGAATTTTAAAACTGAAAATATGTGAAACAAGCACAATAAATGTTTTGAAATATGCATAAGTAAAAGTGATGTTGTGCTTATGAATAGTCCTCAGAATAAAGGGAGTTTTTATTGAAATGTCATCAGCATTCATATTTCAGGAACCTTAATGGGAGTAACTATTATTTATGCTTATTTTGTAACCCGATGATATTAGCCGTCCTTTACAAGGTTAGAGTTAAAACTGCTTTGTGAATAAATGCCACAGAAATAGAAGTTTTGAAGTGCACTTCATATAGGCATGTGTGTGTATATACTTGAATACGTGAGAAAAGTAGTTTGAATGTAAATCCTGATATTTCTTGGATGTAAATGTTTTTTTTTTAAAGAAGACAAAAGCCTCATAGTGGTTTTCGTTTTTTAAAAACAGGCTGTAGATGCTAGTCCTTCATCAGCTATGTGTTTTGCAAGCATTTCCACCAGTCTGTAGCTTAGCTTTTCATTTTCTTACTTGTGTATTTTGAATACTAAATCTCTTCAACCTTTGTCTTTTCATGGTGAATGTTTTATGTATCCTAAGCAAATTTTGCCAAACATTTGAATGTAAAAATATTTTTGCTATGTTTTAGAACTTTTATAGTTTTAAATTTTATTGATTCTATGATCCTTTTAGAGATAAATTTTGTGTATTATATGAGGTAAGGATTGACTCAAGTTCATTTTTTCTACATGAGTTTCCAACAGTTCATAACCGAAAAAATAATTGTTTTGTTATTCAACCACATTATATGTTTTTGTTGAAAATTAACTAAACACATATGTGTGTGCCTATTTCTGAGCTCTCTTCTGTCAGTTTTGATCTCTAATTTTATCTTTATGTCAATATAATATTGTCTCAATTACTGTAGTTTTATAGTAAATCTTGAAATTAGATAAATCCTCTAAATTTGATTTTTATTTTCAAAATTTTTTGGCTATTATAAGTTCTTGCATAGCCACATAAATTGTAGAATCAGTTTACTAATTGTTATAAAAGAGTTTCCAGGAATTTTGATTTGAATTATAATGAGCCTATAGAATGATCTGTTGATAATCTATACATTCTAACAATATCGAATCTTCTGGTCTATGAGTCTTGTATGAGTATTTCCCATTTAGGTCTTCTTTAATGTCCTCAGTAATGTTGCATAGATTTTATGTACAGGACTTTCTCATATTTCAAATTTTTGCCTAAGTGTTTTACATTTTTGATGCAATTGCAAATAGAATTTTATTTCAATTTCACATATTTTGTTATGGTTGTATAAAATGTTTAATTTTTATATTGATGTAGTAAACTTCTACCTTGCTACATTTATTTATTAGTTCAGATAACATTCTTGAACACTTTTAATCTTGTTCTGCATAAAAGATAATTCCCTCTGCAAATAAAAAGTTTAATTTCTTTCTTCTAAGGCTATAAGCTTTTTATTTCTTTTTCTTGTCTTGTTGCACTGGTAATAAAATTATGTACAATATTAAATAGAAGTGTTGAGAAAAGACATTCTTTACTTGTCCCTAGTAGGAGTGGAGAGAGACTTAGTCTTTCATCAGTAGAAATGATGTTAGCTGTAGTTTTAACAGGTTGAGGCTATCCCTTTTTTTAAAAAAAATTATTAAGATATAATTGACACCCATTATATTAGCTTCAGGTGTAGAATATAATGATTTGATATTTGTATACATTGCAAAAGGATTATTACAATAAGTCTAGATAACATCCATCACTATGCATAGTTACAGATTTTTTTTTTTCCTGTGATGAGTACCTTCAAGATCTATTCTCTTAGCAACTTTCAAATATGCAATACAATATAAAACCATAGTCATCATGTTGTATATTACAACATGAGTTATTTATTTATTTTGAGGAAGGTTAGCCCTGAGCTAACTTCTGCTGCCAATCCTCCTCTTTTTGCTGAAGAAGACTGGCCCTGAGCTAACATCCATGCCCATGTTCCTCTACTTTATATATGGGATGCCTACCACAGCATAGCTTGCCAAGCGGTGCCATGTCCACACCCAGGATCTGAACTGGTGAACCCCAGGCCACCGAAGTGGAATGTGCAAACTTAACCACTGTGCCACCAGGCCAGCCCTGAGTTATTTATTTTATAATTAGAAGTTTGTACTTTTAGATTCCCTTCACTCATTTCACCCAGACCCCTACTCCCAGACTTTGCATCTGTGGAGCTGTTTTTTTTTAAGATTTCATACATAACTGAGATTGTACAGTATCTGTCTTTTTCTGTCTGACTTATTTCGCTTAGCATAATGCTCTCAAGATCCATCTATGCTGTTTCAAATGGCAAGATTTCATTCTTTTTAAAGGCTGATTAATATTTCCTTGTGTATATGTACACAGACAGACCGCTTTTTCTTTATCTGTTCATCCATCGATGGACGTTTGGTTGTTTCCATATCTTCAGTTATTGCAAATAATATCACAATGAACACAGGGGTGCATACATCTTTTTGAGTTAGTGTTTTTGTTTTCTTTGGATAAATATCCACAAGTGGAATTGCTGGAACATATGGTAGTACTGTTTTTAACTTTTTGAGGAATCTCCATATTGTTTTCCATAGTGGATGTACCAATCTACATTCCCATCAAACAATGCACAAAAGTTCTCTTTTCTCCACATCCTTGCCAGCATTTACTATTGCCTGTCTTTTTGATGATAGCCATTCCAACAGATGTGAGGTTTGGTTTGCATTTCCTTGATAATTAATGATGTGGAGCATGTTTTCCCATACCTGTTGGCCATCTTTTTCTTTGTTTTGTTTTTAAAGATTGGCACCTGAGCTAACAACTGTTGCCAATCTTCTTTTTTTTTTTTTTTTTTTTCTGCTTTATGTTCCCAAACCCCTGTACATAGTTGTATATCTTAGTTGCAGGTCCTTCTAGTGCGGGATGTGGGACGCTGCCTCAGCGTGGCCTGACGAGCGGTGCCATGTCTGTGCACAGGATCTGAACCCTGGGCCACCGAAGTGGAGTGCGCGAACTTAACCACTCGGCCACGGAGCCAGCCCCTGTTGGCCATCTTTATGTCTTCTTTGGAAAAATGTCTATTCAGATCCTCTGCCCATTTATTAATTAGATTCTTTGATTTTTTGCTAGTGAGTTGTAGTAGGTCTTCATATATTTTGCATATTAACCTCTTATCAGATATATGGTTTACAAATATTTTCTCTAATTCATAGGTTGCCTTTTCATTCTGTTGATGGTTTCCTTTGCTGTGCAGAAGCTTTTCAGTTTGATGAAGTCCCATTTCTTTATTTTTGTTTTTATTGCCTTTGCTTTTAGTGTAAAATCCAAAGATCATCACCAAGCCCAACGTCAAGGCGCTTACCACCTATGTTTTCTTCTAGGAGTTTCACGGTTTCAGATATTACATTTAAGCCTTTAACCCATTTTGAGTTAATTTTGGTTTATAGTATAAGATAGTGGTCCAGTTTCATTCTTTTCAATGGGCTGTCCAGTTTTCCCAAAGCCATTTATTGAAGAGACTGTCCTTTCTTCACTGTATATTCTTGACTTCTTTGTCAAAACGTGGTTAATATTATTTGCCAGATATATACTCTTTCTCTTCTTTTCTTCTGTGAAAGAGACAGCAGCTATTACAGTATTATTATCTTCAGAATGAATATATTTAGAATATATGTGAATCATATAATTCACATATATGTACATATACAATATAAAATTCATAATTATGTATATATATACACATATATTCAGAATATATAATAAAATAAAATATATATATAAATATATATAAGGCATATATATTCAGAAAATATAATACATATATGAGTTTCACATGACTGGCTATATCATACACGCAGTGAATGAAAGAGCCAACATGTAAAATTAGATGCACAAAATTAACTTTCTTTCTGCCACATCACTCTCTTTTCTTCAATTTATGTGTAGAATACATTTTGAATAGAAAAAAACATAAGAAAGGAAAAAATAAAAAAAGAAATACTTAAAATGGTCAAAAATCAATTAAAACTAAATTTATGAGCTAATTCTATAAGAGAATGTGAGAGATTTTTGTTTCTTATATTTGCTTTCATGTGTACGCAAAGTTACATTATGTAATATGCATTGTTGCTACCTTCCCTGCGGTGAATACGTTTCGTCCTCCTTTTCTAAAAATGCATGAACTCACGTGGGAGGTCAACGTCAAAAGGCTCACGTTCATTCTTTTATTTATTTATTTATTTATTTACGTGTATTTTTATTTGTTACTTATTTGCTTTCTTCAAAGGCATCAAGAAAGTAATGATAAGAATAAAACACCAAAAAATAACTGTCTATGGCCTGAAAGCTTGTGAAGTGCTTTACATACATTATCTAAAATCCTTACAACATCTGTACAGAGTAATGCTTCCTGGCACATAATGATACATGATGTATACATAAAGTGTATCTGGCAGCAAATAATGTTTTTCTTTAAATCAGCTGCATGCATTAATTTAAGAGCATGAGCAAACTGAGCCCAGACAAACGACATCCACCAAACTTTTGTGTTACCCTTAAACTCAAGCTGTCAATTCCAAATACATTTCTGTTGGTATCATTAAAATCAACATTTCTTTTCTGAAAGTTGCAAACAGTTTAGAAAGGACTCTTCAAACAACTGAAAGCTGACAAAGGAAAAAATCCCAAACATTTCCACTTTCATATTGTGTATTTTTTAAATTAAATCGGTCTCTTTCTTCCAATCATAAATTATGAAAAGACAGACAAGAGTCAGACATGTAAATATAAACGTAGAAGCTTTATCACTGGTAGAGCAGATTCTAGGGAGACTTACAGGCAGGGAAATGATGCTATACCTAACAGTGAGTATTGGAATGTTGGATTCATCCTGCCACAGGCAGCACTCAACAACCACGGTTCTCTCCCAATAGGAGAGAATATCAGACCGTGTGTGTCTGGTGAGCAATCAGAGGGAAGAGAAGTCTGGGTTAAAAATATACGGTTGCTCATCTTTTCATTTTTTGCTTAACCAAAATCACAGATAAATCAGTCCTTCTCAGGAGAGAAAATAGAGAAAGCAGCGAGATCTTCTTTCTGCCCACCAATGCCAAATACGATCCAATTACATCTCAGCTTGCCTGCAATATTAAGCTAAACTGAACATGTGTAGTTCAATGTCAAGCTGTAACAGCCGAGAAACACACAGTCTGGAAGTTTATTGAAGACATTACAGACCAGCTAAAGCTGACACCTGCTCTGCTTGAGCAAAAAAAAGCCAGCCATGGGGAGAGACACAATACACTTCAGTTATTGCCATGATCATAATCCAAAGGGGTCAAAGGCTAACAACATGCACCCAGGTTACACCAAACCAGACAGGATCTCAGTCATTGTAAACTGTGGAGGTAAGAAAAAACAAATAAACAAGCAATCAAAACCAATAAACAATCAAAAACCCACCGTCTTCTGGTTTTAGTGCTATAGCACCAAAGTTTAAAGTCACCTACCTTGGCTGTGCCAGACACTTGTTCAGCTAATTATAGTTGCATCTTCAATCTACTGACTATTTCTCAAGATCCTTAGTTGATTTAGTAGATGGTGGTGTGAAAGTATTCCCAATAAATTATACCTCTTGTCCTCGAGCCAATACTGAATCAATTAGTGGACGACCAAAAGAGTCAGTCAACGGGAGTCAAAATATCAGTTTTATTCCTAGAAGAGTTATGGGAGAATATGGCTTAGGTGCATGACAAGAATGTAGTCTATACAGTGGAACCCCCATATTAGACAGACACCCAATGGCAGGTCACAGTAGAATACCTTAGGCTTTACCCTTTGGATAAAGGAATTGCCTTTACCATCAAGCTTAGGGCAAACCAGTGCACTTATGCTCTGCATCTGTATTTCTTGAAAAAGATGGAAGGATAAGTTCAAAGTTCCTAACCTCAAATTTACTAAAAAGAAAACTCATTCTTTTTGAACAAAGGTGGATTGAATAAGGAGTATTGAGAGGCCAAAAGAGCCTGAGGAAAGGAGTCTTTCTCTTTATCTCTTTGGCATTTTGTGTGCTTAATTCGCTTTATTGAATAGATGATAATCTTGTTTTTGACTTGTCACTTGAAATAACACACCCTAAAGTATATTCTAATTGTGTATCTATTATTGATAATAAAGAAACTAAGGAAGCACACATGCACTCATTAGCAGTTTCTAAAGTAGCTCATCACACCTCCAGATACTAAATCATATTGAAAAGAGAAAACAGTAATGTATTTTGAGGGGAAAAAAGCAAGAATATGATGTTTCCTTCAGGCAAAGTGAAAAACTATTAGAAACAGTAAGGGTCAAAAAACAGTAAGTCACCAGTTATTAAAAATTATTTATCACTTGAACTTTTAGTAGGAAAATTCCATTTCCTATAGAGATATAAGAATTTCAAGCACAGAGCTAATGTTCTGAGAATTAATTTGATTTACTCTGAAATCTCAGAAGATTTGGCACATTTTTATAGTTTTTAAATCAGGATAAACAATATTGGATTTTTTCTTTCAGATAAAGTATAAAAATATAAGTATTTTTTGGCCATATGTCAGGATGTAACAAATAAGCTTCTGGCCTATATTTTGGCCAAGCTACATGCACAAGTTTTTGTTTGAGGAAGATTGGCCTTGAGCTAACATCTATGCTCCTCTTCCTCTATTTTATATGTGGGATGCCTGCCTCAGCATGGGTTAATAAGCAGTACGTATGTCCGTGCCTGAGATCTGAGCAGGTGAACCCCAGCCTGCTGAATCTGAGGGCATGAACTTAACCACTCGGCAGGCCCTACATGCACAATTTTTTAAAATGTTAGAAATGGTGATTGATGTAGATTGTGTGTTTGTGTGTGTAAATTTAACTTTGTTATTCATCACTTTTTATATATCCAGTAGCTTCCCTTGAATAATATCTTAATGGTTTCTATATCTTTTTTATTTATTCCTCTATCTTCCTTGTTTCTATATCTTTTTTATTTATTCCTCTATCTTCCTTGTTATTTATTATTTTGGACTTTTTTCTTTTTTTGTATTTCTCTTAATAATTCAATAAGGACTCCCTTTAATTCAATATGATTAAGTTTCATTTAATGCATGCTCTTTGCATTAGCTATTATTTGGTAACATAGCTGTAAACGTTGCAGCTTAAAACTACATACCAAAATTTACAGGATGCTGATAAAGCATTGCTTAGAGTAAAATTTATAGCCATAAAAGCCAATGTTATGAAAGAGTAAAAGATCTCATTTGAATAATGTAACGTACCACCTTATGAAAGCATAAGAAAAAGAAGAGCAAACTAAACCCAAAGCAGGCAAGAGGAAGAAAATAATAAAGATTAGAAAGGAATAAATTAAATGGAGATTACGTAAAAATTTTTATTTTTTTTTATTTAAAACCCACATACTCACAGTAGGAAATATATCTTAACTCCAGACCCAGTGCATGTGTATCTTTCTTTCTCTATCTCTATCTTTATCAGTCTTTGCCTCTATTTATCCATCTATCTATTTACCTAGAATCTATCATTTATATATAAATGTATTAAACTTTGTAAACAGGTTATTGATAAATAATTCCCACCTCTTCTTTCTTTCTTAATAGTTTCAATATTTGTTTTAAATTTCTCTATAACTCAAGTCATTGAAAGTCTTACTGTGTCTTTTCACAATTTTTCTCATTTTTATTGAAATATAACATACATTGAAATTAACATACCATAATAAAATATATTGAGGTGTATTCACTTAATATATTCACATATACAATACCTAGATCAAGAAACTGAACATTACAGCATCCCAGAAGTCTCCTATGTCAGCAGGGATTAAAGACTGTCCTGACTTTAATATAGGTTAGTTTCATCTGTTTTCATAATTATATACCTTAAACCATATGTTATATTCTCTACTTTTTTTCTTTTTACCTTTTAACTCCCTTCACCCATTTTTCCCACTCCCCACCTCCCACCTCTGGCAACCACCAATCTGTTCTCTGTATCTATGAGCTTTTATATGTTTGGATTCCAAATATAAGAAAGTTTAAAGAAGTACTTGTCTTTCTTAGTCTGACTTATTTCACCTAACATAATGCCCTCAAGGTTCATTCATGTTGTCCAAATGGAGATATTTAATTCTTTTTTATGGCTGAATAATATTCCATTGTATATATGTACTACAATTTCTTTATCCATTCGTCCATTGGTGAACATTTTGGTTGTTTATATATGTTGGATATGGCCAATAATGTTGCAATGAACATGGGTATGCATATATCTTTTTGAGTTAGTGTTTTTGATTTGTTTGAATATACACCAAGCAGTGGAATTGTATCATATGGTAGTTCTATTTTTAATTTTTTGAGGATCCTTAATACTGTTTTCCATAGTGGTTGTTCCAATTTATAATCCCACTGACAGTGCAAAAGGGTTTCCTTTTCTCCACATCCACACCAGTATTTGTTCTTTCTGGTCTTTTTGATGATGGCCAACTATAATTGCTAATTCAATTTTTTAATCTATTTTGAGTTAAATTTTGTGTATAGTATGAGATAGTGGTCCAGTTGCATTCTTGTGCACGTAGCTGTCCAGTTTTCCCAAAATAATTTATCAAAGAGACTGTCCTTTCCCCATTGTATATTTTTGGCTCCTTTGCCATAAATTGTCAATATATGTGTGGGTTTATTTCTGGGCTCTTCATCCTTTTCTATTTATCTGTGAGTCTGTTTTATGCCAGTGCCATACTGTTTTGGTTACTACAGCTTTGTAGTATAGTTTGAAATCAGGGAGTGCCATACCTCCAGCTTTGTTCTTCTTCCTTAAGATTGCTTTGGCTATTCAGGATCTTTTGTGGTTCCATACAAATTTTAGGATTATTTGTTCTAGTTCTGTGAAAAATGGCATTGGAATTTTGACAGGGATTGCATTCAATCTGTACGTTGCTTTGGGTAGTATGGACATTTTAACAATATTGATGCTTCCAATCCAAAAGCACAAAATATCTTTCCATTTTTAATGTGTCTTCTTCAATTTCTTTCATTGATGTCTTGCAGTTTTCAATATACAGGTCTTTCATTTTTTGATTAAATTTATTTATAGGTGTTTTAATCTTTTTGATGCTTTGTAAATGGGATTTTCTTAATTTATCTTTCTGATAGTTTGTTATTCTTTTACAGAAATGCAACAGATTATTTTAATTGATTTTTACCATGCAAATTTACTGAATTTATTTATTAGTTCTGTTTTGTGATGAAGTCTTTATGGTTTTCTCTTTATAATATGTCATCTGTAAATAGTGACAGTTTTACTTCTTTCTTCCCAATTTGGACGACTTTTATTTCCTTATATTGCCCAATTACTCAGTCTGGGACTTCCAATATTATGTTGAATTAAAGTGGCAAGAGTGAGCATCCTTGTCTTGTTCTTGTTCTTAAAGGAAAAACTTTCAGCTTTTCACCATTGATTATGATGTTAGCTGTGGGCTTGTCATAAATGGCTTTCATTTTGTTGTAGTACATTCCCTCTCTACCTGCTTTGTTGAGAGCTTTTATCATAAATACATGTTGAACTTTGTCAAATGCTTTTTCTGCATCTATTGGGATAATTATATGATTTTCGTTCTTCATTTTGTTAATGTGGTGTATCATATTGATTTGCAAATGTTGAACCATTCTTGCATCCCTGGAATAAATCCCACTCGATCACGTTGTATGGTCCTTTTAATGTATTGTTGAATTTAGTTTGCTAATATTTTGTTGAGTAATTTTGCAACTACGTTCATCAGGGGTATTGGCTTGTAATTTTCTTGTGATGTCTTTGTCTAGTTTTGGTATCACAGTAATGCTAGCCTTATAAAATGAGTTTAGAAGTGTTCCCTACTCTTCTGTTCTTTGGAAAAGTTTGAGAAGAATTAATATTAATTCTTTGGATGTTTGATAGAATTCACCAATGAAGCTGTCTGGTCCTGGATTTTTGTTTGTTGGGAGGTTTTTGATTATTGATTCAATCTCCTTAATAGAAATCAGTGTTTTCAGATTTTCTCTTTCTCCATGATTCAGTCTTTCGAAGGTTGTATGTTTCTAGGAATTTATTGATTTCTTCTAGGTTGCCCAATTTGTTGGCATATGATTGCTCATAGTAGTCCCTTATGATCCTTTGGATTTCTGTGATATCAGTTATAACATCTCCTCTTTCATTTCTGATTTTATTTATTTGAGTTCTCTTTCTTTTTTTCCTAGTGAGTCTAGCTAAAGGCTTGTCATTGTTTATCTTTTCAAAGGATCAGCTCTTTGTCTTATTGATCTTCACTATTGTCTTTTTGTTCTCTATTTTATTTATTTCTGTCTTAATCTTTGTTATTGCCTTCCCTCTACTAACTTCCTTTTACTAATTTCCTTCATTTGTTCTTCTTAAGGTTAAAAATTAGGTTGTTTATTTGAGATTTTTCTTGTTTCTTGAAAGAAGCATTTATCACCATGAACTTCCCTCTTAGAACTGCTTTTGCTGCATGCAAATTTTGTTTTGTTATATTTCTATTCATTTTTTGCAAGGTAATTTTTTATTTCTTCTTTGACTCATTGGTTGTTCAGTAGCATGTTGTTTAATCTCCACATATTTGTGAATTTTCCAGTTTTCTTTGTGTAATTCATTTGTAGTTTTATATCATTGTGGTCAGAAAAAATGCTTGATATGATTTCAATCCTCTTAAATTTATTAAGACTTGTTTTATGGCCTAACATATGATCTGTCCTGGAGAATGTTCCATGTGCCCTTGAAAAGAATGTATATCCTGTTGCTTTTGGATGGAGTATATATCTGTTAAGTCTGTCTATTCTAATGTGTCATTTAAGGCTAATGTTTCCTTATTTACTTTCTACCTGGATGTTATATCCCTTGATGTAAGTGGGATATTAAAGCCCTGTACTAATATTGTATTGCTGTCTATTTCTACCTTTAGGTCTGTTAATATTTGCTTTATATATTTAGGTGCTCCTATGTTGGGTGCCTAAATATTTTACAAATATTAGATCATCTCATTGGATTGACCTCTTTATTGTTTTGTAATGCCCATCTTTGTCTCTTCTTACAGTCTTTGTTTTAAAGTGTATTTTTTTCTGATATAAGTATAGCTACCCTAACTTCCCTTTGGTTTCCATTTTCATTCAATAATCTTTTTCTATCCGTTTACTTTCAGTCACGTGTATCCTTACATTTAAAATGAGTCTCTTGTAGACAGCATATAGATGGATCTCATTTTTTTATCCATTCAGCCACTTTATATCCTTGTTTGGAGAATTTAGCCCATTTACATTTAAAGTAATTATTGATAGGTATGTACTTACTGCCATTTTGTTAATTGTTTTCTGACTATTTTTGTAGTTCCTCTCTGTTTCTTTCTTCTTTTCTTGCTCTCTTTCTTTGTGGTTTGATGACTTTCTTTAGTGGTATGCTTATATTCCTTCCTTGTCATCTTTTGTGTATTCACTATAAGTTTTTGCTTTGTGGTTACCATGAGGCTTACATATAATAACTGACATCTATAACAATCTATTTTAAGTTGGTAACAACTTAAGTTTGATACTATTCTAAAGCTCAACAATTTTACTCTCCCTCACCACTTTTATGTTTTTTATGTTACATTTTACATCTTTTTATCTTATGTATCCCTTAAGTAATTATTGTAATCATACTTATTTTCACTCCTTTTGTCTTTTAGTCTTCATACTAGCTTTACAAGTGGTTGATTCACTACCTTTTCTATCTATTTACCTTTCCAGTGACACTTATTCTTTCATATTTTTTCTTGTCATTAATTAGTGCCCTTTCATTTCAACTTAAATAAATCCCCTTAAAATTTCTTGTAAGCCTAGTTTATTGGTGATGAACTCCTTTAGATTTTACTTGTCTGGAAAACTCTTTATCTCTCCTTTAATTCTGAATGATAACTTTGCCAGGTAGCCTATTCTCCGTTGGAAGTTTTTTTCTTTCAGCGCTTTGAATATATCATGCTACTCTCTTCTGGCTTGCACAGTTTCTGCTCAAAAATCTGCTGATTGTCTTATGGGGGTTCCCTTGTATGTAGTAAGTTGTTATTCTCTTGCTGCTTTTAATATTCTCTCCTTGTTTTTAACTTTTGACATTCTAATTATAATG
This sequence comes from Equus caballus, assembly GCF_041296265.1. Taxonomy (NCBI): domain Eukaryota; kingdom Metazoa; phylum Chordata; class Mammalia; order Perissodactyla; family Equidae; genus Equus; species Equus caballus. The sequence continues at coordinate 48,924,315 of NC_091704.1, forward strand.
TTTCTTGCTGTGGATCTCTCTGGGTTCATCTTTTTTGGAACTCTCTGGGCTTCCTAGATCTGGATGCCTGTCTCCTTCCTCAGTTTACAGAATTTTTCAGCTATTATTTCTTCAATAAGATTTCTGACTCTTTCTGTCTATATATAATGCAAATAGCAGTCTTTTAGATGTTGCCTCATAAATCCCTTAAGCTATCTTCACATTTTTCATTCTTTTTTCTTTGTGATACTCTGATTGGGTTATGCCCACATCTCTGTGTTCAAGTTGATTGATCCTTTCTCCTGCTGCATATAGTCTGATGTTGAACCTCTCTTGTGTATTTTCCCATTTAGTCATTGTATTCTTCATCATTATGACTTCTCTTTGGTACTTTCTTATATTTCCCATCTCTTTGTTGAAGTTCTCGCTGAGTTCACCCATTCTTCTCCGTAGTCCAGTGAGCATCTTTATGACCGTAACTTTGAACTCTTTTTCAGGTAAATTATTTATTTCCATTTCATTAAGTTTTTTTCCTGAGGTTTGTATCTTGTTCTTTCATTTGGAACATATTCCTCTGTTTCTTTATTTTGCTTGACTCTCTGAGTGGGTTTCTATACAGTAGATAAAACAACGACCTCTCCCAGTGTTGAAGGCATGGCCTCATGTAAGAAATTTTCCTTGTTTTTCAACCCTGCCCAAGCTGTTTGCTGTCTTTCAAACCTTTGTGCTTGTCCATGCAACATACTATATTTGTAATAGCCTCCTGTAGTTGAGGAGGTGCCAAGACCACTCAGTATCCTTAAGGGGAGGATCTCAGCACTTATACCCAGCATAATTAGAAGCCAGACCCTCACACAGCATCTTTTAAAAGTATGCAAATATGCACAGTCCTGTGGGACCTCAAATACAAGCCTCGCTTGCCACCAAAGCCAATTGATCTGGCAGTGTCCCCTGGGTGGCAGTTGCAAAAATCAGAGTTCCAGATGAGTGTATAAGCTTTTTTGTGGGAGACACCAGTGAGCTGAAGCAAGGTAGAGGGAGAATGCCAAGATGGCACCCACAGCCTATGTTCCTTGAAAGCATCTCTATAGACCATTAGATGTGTGCCAAAACTGAAGCCTGCCCCTCAGTCTGAAGTTGCAAGACAAACAATGAGGGTTTTTCACAGAAAGACTAGGGGGATGTGCATCAGTCTGCTGTTTGTACAATCCTCTGGAAGTGGTAGCCTGCTTAGAACCATCTCTCCAATTGCCACAGTCCTGCAGAGTCCAGGAATGCAAGCCCCTCAGTCACCAGAGCCAGGCAATCAAGGGGTGTCCTTTGAGTGGCAGCCACCAAAAAATGGGCATCAGACATGTGTAATACTCCCCTCCAGGAGACACTAGCACTGTGGTGTGTTGCAGAGGGAGATCACAAAGATAATGCCCACCCTCCAAGGTGTCCGGAAAGAATTACAGTCAGTGCCCAGACGTGTGTTTAATTAGGAGCCCTGATGATTAGACTGCAGCCCTGATGATTAACAAATAGGCCTCCTTCACAAAAAGAGCTCCTGGGTCTCTTGCCTCTTGCTGTGCCTTGAAAGTAGTAGCTGTTTAAGAACTCTTTCTCTGTTGGTTACAATCTTGCAGGACCTATGAGCATAAGCCCCACTGGCCAGCGGAGCCAGATGATGTAAAGTTGTCCCCTGGTAGCAGCTGGAAAAATTGGGGCACCAAACAGGGGTAGGAGCTCCTTTCTGGATGACACCAATTATGACAGTCCCATGGAACCAGGAATGCAAGCTGCCCTGGCTTTCAGAGCCAAGCTGTCAAAAGACATCCTCTGTGTGGTAACTGTAAAAATTGGGGCAACTGTTGCATGTAAAAGCTCGTCTCTGGGAGATATTGGTGGTCTGGAGCATGTAAAGGGAGATGGTGAAGATGGCATCCTGGAAGAGTGTTACAACAGGCTTCTAGAAGTCTGTGTTAAATTAGATGCTTATCCCTCAGGCTGACACTTTAATATAAGCAGGTGAGCCTCCTTCACTTTAAGTCCAGGCATGATCAGCTGCCTCTGAGTGGGCCCTGGGACAGGTGAGTCCTAGCACATGAGCCTTTTATGAGCCGTTTCTCAGATTGCTACTGTCTTGTGAGTCTTGGGATGTGAACTCCACTGTTTTTCAAAGTTAGATGTTTTTAGGGGGCCTCATCTCTCAGGTTCAGGTCTTAAAAATTGAGGTGCCAGATGTGGAGTTCAAACCACTTGCCGCTCAAGGAAAATCTCCAGGTTTTGAATTTGCTCCCAGTTATGGGTTGCCATGCCATGGCTGGGGTTTATTGAGATTGTGTCCCAGCCTCTCTTACCTGCTTTGATGTGGTTTTCTTCTTGTTTTCCCAATGTGCAGTCATTACTCCACCAGCTTTTAGGATTTTTTAAGAGGAAATTGTTCCATATCTAGCTGTAGACTGCGTCCATGGGAGGAGGTGGGTTCAGGATCATCCTATGTCACAGCCTTCAATATATACTCTTTCGTGTCTAGCTTCTTTCACTCACTACACTGTGAGACATTTTCATATAGTTTTGTGTGGTAGTTTTTCATCTTAATTGTTGTTTGGATTCCATTGTATGAGTATTACATGATTTACTCATCTATTTTCGTGTTGATGGACATTTGAGTAGTTTCCAGTTTGGGGCTATCACAAATAAGGATGTTCTGAACGTTTTAGTGAATGTCTTTGGTAAATGTGTGTGTGTGCGCGCATGTGTGCAGGGAATTTTTTTGTGCATACTTATATAGGCTGGAAGTGCTGGGTAATATATTCATATATTCAGCTTTAATAGAATATTTTATTGTATATCAGACCGTGGGTTTCCCTGGTATAAAAGTTTCAAATGTTTTCTGTTCTAGTTTATATGTATCATAAAATCTTTGCCATAATCCTTGCAGCTCTGCAAAACTGACTCCTGCTTACTTCTGCAGCCTCCTCTCATGCCACACTTTCCCTTGATCCAGACTTGTTAGCATCCTTTGGGTGATGTTTCTGGATGCAGGGCTTTTGTACATACCCTTCCTTCTGATTGGGAGACTCATTGGTCCTCCCTGTCAGCCTCATTCTTATAGTATATGTATATTAAATTTCTTGTTTGTTTCTGTTTCCTACTAGAATGTATGCTCCATGAGAGAAGTAGCTAGGCCCATAGGGATGCCAGACCCATAGATGTTTCACAATCTCTTTCCCATACCATCACACGTAGAGCTCAAAACTGAACTTTAAGGGGCCGGCCCAGTGGAGCAATGGTTAAGTTCGCACGTCCTGCTTCAGCGGCTGGGGGTTCACTGGTTCGGATCCCAGGTGTGGACCTATGCACTGCTTGTCAGGCCATGCTGTAGCAGGCTTCCCACATATAAAAAAGTAGAGGAAATTGGGCACGGATGTTAGCTCAGGGCCAGTTTTCCCCAGCAAAAAGAGGAGGATTGGCAGCAGATGTTAGTTCAGGGCTAATCTTCCTCAAACGAAAAAATAAAGATAAAAAAATTGAACTTTAAAAAGCCATGTCTTTTTCTTCTTCTTTTTGAATACTATACAAACAAGCATCATAAAATGAGCCCTGAGATTTGGAGTTAGAATCACATGGGTTCAAGTTCTAGTCCAGTCACTTAACAGGGACATGGCTTTGGGTGAACTACTTAATTTCTTTTTCTCAAGTTTCTCACCTATAAAGTGTTAATACTGCAGTATATTTTGTAACCTGATTTTACCCAGGTTTCATTAGACTCATTAAACATGACCAAAATTTTTATAAATAATCCAATTCCTATTCCCTCTCACCCCCACAGTTAATGGCTCAACATAGTTTCTGTTGAGTGTTTTAAGGAGTCCCAGCAGCATTTTGTGCTCTGTCCCCAGGAAGTGCAGTGGAGCTGTTATGCTCAAGGTGTGTGATAGTCTGTTGTGATGGGGGCTGGAAACTATAACTCCATTTCTATTTTTGTGTTCACCAAATGTGGATGGTTTATCAGCCATGCTATGTGTGCTCTGATATCCTAAAGAGGCTTTGCTCGTTAGGCTTAGTTTGATCTGTTCTCTTGACGTTGCATTAGAAAATTTTTAGCAATTCGATGATTTTTAATGAACGCATGGATTTGTTCAATCATCAGTTATCACAATTCGGTTTTAAAACTTTCAGCATCTTCCGTATTTCCACGGAACCTGTTTACGGGTAGTCCACACACCTCATCCCTACCACCCAGCCCTAGGCAACCTCTAGTCTGCTTTCTGTCTCTTTAAATTTGCCTTCTTCTGAACAGTGAAAAGTTCACATAAACAGAATCATACAGTATATATTCTTTTGCAACTGGCTTAATCTATTTAAGAAAAGTATTTTGAGATATATCTGTGTTGTAGCATGCATCAGTATTTTTTATTGCAGAATAGTATTCTATTCCATGGTATGGATACATTACATTATATTTACGCATTCACAAGTTGATGAACATTTGGATTGTTTCCACTTGGGGTTATTATGAATAATGCTGCTGTGAAATCGGAGTCTAAGTCTTTGTTTGAACATATGTTTTTATTTTTCATGAGTAGGTTTCTTTTTTTTTAATTCTTAATGAATTATTTTACATTATTTTTTCATAGTAAGTCTTTGAAATCTGGTATGTATTTTATATATATATATATTTTTTTGCTTCTTCTTCTCCCCAAAGTCCCCCAGTGCATAGTTGTATATTCTAGTTGTAGGTCCTTCTGGTTGTGCTATGTGGGATGCTGCCTCAGTATGTCCTGATGAGCGGTGCTATGTCCGTGCCCAGGATCCGAACCGGTGAAACTCTAGGCCACCAAAGCAGAGCATGCAAACTTAACCACTCAGCCACGGTGCCATCCCCTGAGTAGATTTCTAAGAATGGAATTACTGGGATGTATGGTAAATTTATGTTTAATATTTAAAGAAATTCTTAGGCTGTTTACCAAACTGTCTGTAGCATTTTGCATTCCCACTAACAATGTCTGAGGAATCCAGCTTTTCCACATAATAGCTATTGAGTTTATAGAAGTGTGTCATTGTGGGCTTCATTTACATTTCCCTAACAACTAATGGGATTGTTCACCTTCTCCTGCATTTATTAGCCATTTATACATCTTCCTTACTGAAGTGTACATTTGGTATCTTGTCCATTTTTCTTGTCTTATTATTGAGTTGTAAGTAATATATTCTGGATGCAAGTCCCTTGTCAGATATATAATTTGCAAATATTTTCTCCCAATCTGTGTCTTTTTTTATGTCCTTAATGTTATGCCTTGAGGCACAAAGATTTTTTTTAATGAATTCCAATTTATTAAAAAAAATTTCTGATTCACGTTTTTGGTGTTATATCTGAGTTCTTTTTGCTAATCCAACGTTACAAATATTTTATAGTTCTTTTCCTAGGAATCTTATAGTTTTCCTTTTAGTCTGTGTGTTTGTATGTGTTTATTCCTTATGATTTTCTGCAAATAGGATCATGCCTTTAGGAATAAAAGTTTTGCTTTTCTTTAACAATGGAGACTAATTTTGAATTTGATTTGTTATTATTTCATCTTATTGCAGTGGGTAGAACCTCTAGTACAATGTTGAATGGAAAGGGCGAGGGGGAAATCCTTGACTCTTGATTTATTCCCAGTCTTAGAGAAGAGCAGTCCTTCACCATTAAGAATGATGCCTGATGTAGGTTTTCCTCAGAAGTTCCATTCTATTCCTACTCTTTTGAGAATAGTTCTCTGAAGTATAGCTTGTTTAAAACTGTTGTTATTTTGTCCTTCTACGGGAATGGCAAGTTACGGCTCCAGTTATTTGGGAAGTTTGGTAGCTGTACCCCTGCTATGAGCTGTGGTACTTGGTACACTCACAGGTGGTATGTTGAAGACAACACTGCCCTGGTCATTGGTGCAGGCCCATACTTTATCAGCCTCTGATTGCTAAACCAGAAGACTTTTAGTTGTGCAGTATTTATGGGACAAAGGATTTTTATCCACAGGGCCCAGTTTTTCTGTGTTTATTTATTCAACTAGTACTTGAGATAATTTCTCCAACTATTGATTCAAAATACCTCTCTCACATACAAAGCTGTAATTTTGGCTTCCGAGCTTGGAAGATCTCTTAAAATGTTTGTTAACTTTATCGGGGTTTTCTTCTGTAAGTATCTCCTTCATCTTTCATTAATGTATTTTCATTTGTTTTCTCTCTGCCTACATTCTTCTAAATTTCTGGTCTGCTAATAGTAAGGTGTCTTAGATGGGTTCTCCAAGAGCAGACCCTGAGATGCCAGTACATGTGCAAACGATTTATGAACATGTTCCAGGAGAAGCTGGTAAATGACAGAGGAAGGGGAAGAAGATTGTATGCAAATTGTCAGCCTTAATCTCCTTAGCCTGAGCTTGCAGGGGAGGTCTAGAGGGTGAGATATACTTCAGTATTAGTTCTAAACTCTGGAAGAGAATCCAGGCTTTTTTATTTCCTCATTGACAAAGGGTCTTCCTTGAGGTTTGGAGGCCATAACCTACCAGGAACTACAGGATCTCTGCATGCAGAGGTGAAGCAGCTCCAGGAGCCAAGGACAGTCTTCCAAAGACAGTATTGGGCACAGGACATTAGAAGGAAATGCATTCAGAGCCAGGGTGTGAGCCCATAGATAACAAAAGGAATCTAAGGGATCTGGGTCGGGAAATGACACTGTCTACTACATTAGATTTTCATGCTTTGCATTACTATTGGGAATTCTTAAATATCTTTTATAAATATAATTTATTTAGTCTTCTTAAAATTATTCCGGATTCAACTATGTTCCAGGACCCAAATGAGGTATGTCAAACATAGTATTTCCATTTTAATGGGAAATAGTTTGACAACATAATTATTGAAAAAATAGAATGTCTCCCATCATGCATAGTGGATTGCTAATAAATGAAAGAAATTGACTACAAGCAAATACCAGTATTGGATAGACGATAAGCTTTATACTGTCCCTCTCATCTCTAAAATTCATGTTCCCTCTAAAATTATGAAAAATATTGGAGAATTTAATTTACATAATTTATTGCATGCTTTTCAAAGTAGGAAATAAAACATTCCAAATTTCCAGTTTTCCTCCTATCGGAATAACCAGATTGATATGATTTACAACTTGAAGCATGAGGTAGAGAAGAGAGGCTCACAAATGAATGTTATGGAGACATACAGCAAGACCAACAAATACAAGCCATAACCGGTCTTTCCCATTTTGAAAAAAATGTAACTGTTTATTAGATCTTAGTTTTAGAGAGCTTTATGGCTTTATAGCTTGAAGATATCTTTTGTAAGAGAAAGGGTGTTACCCTTTAAACAAGTAACTATTCTGTTTAATTAATCACTTTCTTAAGTCAACTGGTCATGATTCTTTCATACATTGAAATCTTCAGATTTTTTTAAAGAAATAATATTATTCAATCTGCTTGTCAGGGTTAGACAGTTAAAAATGCTCATAACATCCTGAACTCTGTCATATGATAGGGATGACAAATTTACAAGGAAAAGTGATTAAATTTTAAATATTAAATTTTGATATTGTCATTTTAGCAGAGCAGAAATGTGTTGACGTTGAAGAGACAGTACAATGTCATTCAAAATGTGAGTTTAAAAAAAGTAACCTGAGAAATATCACATTGAAACAGGAGGGAAAAAACAACAGCATAGAAAATGTTTACTAAAAAGTCCATTTGATATTTTAGAATTGGATAGAAGGACATCAACTTAATGTTGAAATGTGATAACCACATTGTCAGAAAGAGCAACTTCACTGCAATATCTAAAAGGAAAGTGAAGAAACTGCCATTGGGATCAGAAATATGAGCTTTGTTTTACTTTTATACTGTCCACTGATTTCCTTTTTCCCTTGGTTTTATTAAGAAACAATTGACAGACATCACTGTATAGGTTTAAGGTGTACAGCATGATGGTTTGATTTACATATATTGTGAAATGATTACCACAATAGGTTTAGCTATCATTCATCTTCTCACATAGATACAATTAAAAGAAAGAAAATGTTTTTTTTTTACTCTTGATGAGAACTCTTAGAATTTACTTTCTTAACAGCATTCCTATATATCATCCAGCAGTGTTAACAACAGTTATCATGCTGTACATTACAATCCTGGTATTTATTTATCTTATAACTGGAAACTGTACCTTTTCACCACCTTCTTCTAATTCCACTCCCCTCCCCCCCCCCCCCCAGCCTCTGGTAACCACAAGTCTGATCTCTTTTTCATTTTTAAATTTTTCTTTAAATTTTGCATATAAATGAGGTCATTCAGTATTTGCCCTTTTCTGACGTTTCACTTAGCATAATGCCTTCAAGGCCCATCTATCTTGTTGCAAATTGTAGAATTTTCTCATTTTTTATGGCCAAACAATATTCTATTAGATATATCTACCACAACTTTTTTATCCATTCACCCACTGATGAATACTTAGGTTGTTTCCATGTCTTGGCTATAAATAATATTGCTATGAACATAGAAGGGCAGATGTTTTTTGAGTTGATGGTTTTGTTTACTTTGAATATATTCTCAGAAATGGAAATGATGGGTCATAGAGTAGCTCTATTTTTAATTATTTGAAAATTATTTTCATACTGTTTTACATAGTAGGTGTATCAATTTATCAATTTACAATCCTACCAACAATTCACAAGGGTTTGCTTTTCTTTACATCTATGCCAACATTTATTATCTCTTGTCTTATGGATGGTCATTCTAAAGCGCTTGAGGTTATATTCCATTGTGATTTTAATTGGCATTTCCCTAATGACTAATGATGTTGAGCATCTTTTCACGTACCTGTTGCACTTTCATATATCTTCTTTGGGAAAATGTCTATTCAGTTCCTTTGCTCATTTTTTAATTGGGTTATTTGGGTTTTTGCTATTGAGTTGTGTGAGTCCTTTATGTATTTTGGATACTAACCCCTTATTAGATACATGATTTGAAAATATTTTTTTCCCATTCCGTAGTTTTTCTTTTCACTTTATTGATCATTTCTTTTGCTGTACAGAGCTTTTTAGTTTGATGTAGTCCCACTTGTTTATTTTTGATTTTCTTGCTTGTGCTTTAGGTGTTGTATCCAAAAAATCATTACCAAGGCCCATGTCAAGGAGCTTTATTCTTTTGTTTTCTTCTAGAAGTTTCATGGTTTTAGGTATTACATTTAAGTCCTAATCCATTTTGTGTTAATTTTTGTAAGTGGTGTAAGAAAGGGGTCTACTTTCATTCTTTTACATGTGAATATCCAATTATCCCAGCAACATTTATTGAAGAGACTGTCTTTTCTCCATTGAATATTCTTGGCTCCCTTGTCAAATATTAGTTGACTGTAAGTGCTTGGGTTTATTTCTGGGCTCTTGATTCTGTTCCATTGGGCTATTTGTCTGTTTTTATGCCAGTACCATATTGTTTTGATGATTATTGCTTTATAGTATAGCTTGAAATCGGGGAGTGTGATACCTCCTGCTTTGTTCTTGCTCAAGACTCCTTTGGCTATTTGGGAGTCTTTTGTGGTTCCATATTAATTTTAGGATTGTTTTTTTCTACTTGGGAGTCTTGATAGGGATTGTATTGAATCTAGAGATAGCTTTTGGTAGTATTGACATTTTAACAATATTAATTCTTCCAGTCTATAAACACGAGATACTTTTCCATTTATTTGTGTCTTCTTTGATTTCTTTCATCAATGTCTTGCAGTTTTCAGGATAGAAATCTTTTGCCTCCTTGGTTAAATTTATTCCTAAATTTTTTATTGTTTTGATGCTATTGTAAATGGAATCTATTTCTTTTTCAGAAAATTCATTATTAGTGTATAATTATGTTACTGATTTTTGTATGTTAGTATTGTATCCTGCAACTTTACTGAATTCATTGATTGGATCAAAAGGCTTTTTTTTGAGCCTTTAGGATTTTCTACATATAAAAATCGCGTCATCTGCAAATAGAAACCATCTTACTCCTTTCCAATTCTGATATCTTGTATTTCTTTTTCCTGCCTGCTTGCTCTACTTAGGACTTCCAGTACTATGTTGAATAAAAGCGGTGAGAGAGGGCATCCTTTTCTTTTTCTTGATCTTAGTGAAAAAGCTTTCAAACTTTCACCAAAGAGTATGATGTTAGATCTTTATTATATTGTGATATGTTCCTTCTGCTCCTAATTTAAGAGGGGATTTTTTTTTTTTTTTATCATTAATGGATGTTGAATTTTGTCAAATGCTTTTTCAGCATCTATTGAGATGATCATGTGATTTTCTATTAATTCTTTCTATTAATGTGATGTGTCATATTGATTGATTTGTGTATATTGTACCATCCTTGCATCCCAGGGATAAATCCCACTTGACCATTATGAACGGTCTTTTTTATGTGCTGCTGAATTTGGTTTGCTAGTATTTTATTGAGAATTTTTGCACCTACATTTATCAGGGATGTTGGCCCATAGTTTTCTTTTCTAGTAGTGTCTTTTCTGGTTTTGGTATCAGGATACGCTGATCTTGTAAAATGAGTTTGGCAGTGTTCCCTCCTCTTTGACGTTTTGGAAGAGCTTCAGAAGGATAGATATTAATTCTTGTTTAAATATTTGGTAAAATTCACCAGTGAAGCTGTGTGGTCCTGGGCTTTTCTTTGTTGGGAGATTTTTGATTACTGATTCAATCTCCTTACTAGTAATTGATTTATTCAAATTTTTTGTTTATTACTAATTCTGTCTTGGTAAGTTGGATGTTTCTAAGAAATTTTCCATTTATTCCAGTTTGTTGGCATAAAGTTTTTCATAGTAGCCTCTTATGACCCTTTCAATTTCTCTGATGTTCATTGAAATATCTCCTTTTTCATTTATAATTTTGTTGACTTGAGTCCTTTCTCTTTGTTCCATGGCTAGTCTAGCTAAGGGCTTGTTAATTTTGGTTATTTTTTCAGAGAACCAACTCAATCTCACTAATGTTTTCTATTGTTTTTCTGTTGTCTATCTCATTTCATTCTTGCTCTCATCTTTATTATTTTCTTTCTTGTAACTTTGGGCTCATTTTGTTCTTTTATTTCTAGTTTCTTACAGGGTAGAATAGGCTGTTTATTTGGAATCTTTCTTGCTTCTTAATGTAGGTATTTACTGCTATGAACTTTCCTCTTAGAACTGCTTTTGCTGCATCCAACAAGTTCTGGTATGTTGTATTTCCACTCTCATTTTTCTCAAGAAACTTTTTTACTTCCCTTTTAATTTCTTTTTTGATCCATTGGTTGTTCAAAAGAATCTTGTTTTATTTCCATGTGTTTGTGAAATTTCCAGTTTTGCTGTTGTTACTGATTTCTAGTTTCATGCTGTTGTGGTCAGAGAAGATACTTGTATGATTTCAGTCTTCCTGAATTTGCTAAGAGTTGTTTTGTGGCCTAACATATAGTCTATCCTAGAAAGTGTTCCATGTGCACTTGAGCAGAATGTGTATTTTGCTATTGTTGGATATAATGTTCTGTATACATCTGTTAGGTACATTTGGTCTATAGTATTGTTCAGATTTGCTGTTTCCTTATTGATTTCTCTGTCTGGATGATCTATTCATTTTTGAGAATGGAGTATTAAAGTCCACAACTCTTATTATATTACTGCTTATTTCTTCTTTTACCTCTGTTAATTTTTGCTTTATATTTTTAGGTGCTCCATGTTGGGCACATAAATATTTCCAACTTTTATGTCTTTTTGTTGTATTTACTCATTTATCATTATATAAAGACCATCTTTGCCTCTTTTTTTTTTGCCAAGGAAGATTCTCCCTGAGCTAACATCTGTTGCCAAGATTCCTCTTTTTGTATGTGAGTTGCCACAACAGCATGGCCAATGACAGATGAGTGGTATAGGTTCATACCTGGAAACTGAACCCAGGCAGTCAAAGTGGCATGTCAATCTTAAGCACTAGGCCACTGGGGCTGGCCGCATCTTTGCCTCTTTTAACCATTTTTACTTTAAAGTCTTTTTTTCTGATATAAGTATAGCCACCCCTCCTCTTTTTGGGCTTACTATTTGATTGAAATGTGTTCTTCCATCACTTCACTTTCAGTATGTGTGTGTTCCCACTGTTTGGGGACCTGATTCTGGCCAGAGTGTGCACTGAATTTCCTGGTCAGGTGAGGCCATCGGTTTTGCTCTGCTGACAGGGGAAGCCATGAGTTGTGCTCTCTGTTCAAGTGCCACTGTATGTAGACCTGTTAAATGGACTACACAGCTTCCAATTTGCTGTTGTTAGGTTCCTTGGTGGGACAGGCTGAAGGCTGTTTTCAGTGATAGGTGCGGGGCTACAAATTAAATTCCCTGCCTGACGCAATGGGGGTAACAGCTCTAAAGCTGGTAAAGCTCTCTGTTTGTTGTCTCAACTCAAGTCAACCCACACCCCAAGTTCCCTGACTGACCAAGGCCAATGATTTTGCTCTGGAAACTACTGGCTCTGCTTGCTTGACTCTCAGCTTGAACACCACTGGTCTTCACAGCTTCTAGGAGTGGTCACCAGGGCTTCTGGTAAGATAGGGCTAAAAGACACTCTCCACATCTTGTAGGGCTATGTCACAGTTCTCTTGCCTGGGTGGTATGAGGAGGGGCTGCTCTACATGCTTTATAGATTTTGTGGCCCCTATTTGTGTATGTACCTCCCAGCTGCAATAAGTAGATAACTTTGTTCTTTTGAGTTCCTTAGGAATGTGATGACCCCAGGACAGAGAGAGTCTATGTTGATAGCCATTATCAATGATAACTGAGAGATCTGGTGTGGTGACTCCCAGTCTGTAACACCAAAGGGTCAACATTCCTAACCCCCTCCCCTATAATCTACTGGCCTATAAACTGCTTCAACATTCTGTGCCCCCTTAAGACAATTCTTTAGGACACTAGTCCATCATCTTCTGATTTGCTAGCTTATTGCTTAATAAATGCCCTTTCTCTGCCAAAATCTTGCCTCTTGACGATTGGCTATTGTCTTGCAGCAAGCAGACTGTGCCCTTTGTGTAGTAACAAGAGTGTGCCCTGACTTGGTTCCACAGATAGGCCAAACAGCTAGTTGGGATTACTACTTGGGTACTGCAGGTATGAACGCAGTCTGGCAAGATCTGCTTGCTGGTTGTCATGATTCCCTCCCCCCTTCTCTGTCTCAGTCAGATTCCTAGTTGTTGATCCTTGCAGATTCTCCTTGCAATTTATGTGATGCAAGATCAGAGTAGGAGCTCCTGCAAAGTAAACGACAATGCTGGAGGGGAGGTTGATTGTTCCCTTTGGGTTCTCTTTTCCTACTGTAGGAACCAAAGTCTCAAGGGAGACATCTCTATGTGGTGCCATGCTGGCCTAAGAGAGGGGCAATGTGGTCAATGTGTAGCTGCTTCTCTTGCCCTTCCAATGAAGTCTGCCTTGGTCTCTGAGTTTCAAGGGGCTGCTTCAATCTCATCTCCATGTGCTAGGATTCTCTCAGGGGTGAATTGTTCTTGAATAGTTAGTTGTTCTTGTGAAGGGGAGCAAAGTCAGGAACAGCTTACATTGCCATCTTGGTGGCATCACTCTGTTGATTTTCAGTATCAATATGGAAATATTTATAAATGCAGGCATCAGCATGTCTTCATCAGTTGTAAAATTCTATCAGTCTGTATTCAGGGATCATTAAATTTGCTTTACAAGCCTTAAAAACTATGCTTTGAGCCTCATGAAGTGCCAACAGCATAAAGAAAGAAAAAGGAAAAACTTCAAAAAAAGCTCCTTCAGAATCTGTTTCTCACAGTTGATATCACAGTCTATGGAACTGGCACCATATTACTCGTCAAAGGGATTCGTTCATGGCTATATAAGCCAACAACAGGAGAGTGAACAGAAAGTGATGCTCAGTGAGAATTTGACTTTAGGAAACCAGGGAGAAAATTCTGAATTAAAGGAGCCACTAGAAGACATTGGATGCACAGTACTTAGAATCAGAACATCGCATGTCCTTGGCCTCTACCAGTACCTGTAAGGACAAAAACAAAAATGATAAATAAGTCAGATAACTCATAGCTAGGGACAGGTACAAAAAAACCCCAAACAAACAGAACTTTCTGTGAAAAAGGAAAAAATGGGACTAAATGATCTAAATTGTGGGAAAATGCTTATGAAAAATTGGACTTCTCAATTTAAAGTTTTATTTTTCTATTACGATAACTTCAAATTTTAGTTGGGTTGCTCTGATAAATACATAAGTATAAGTAAATTCAGGACTGTAATTAGGCAATAAGTTATTGAAAATGCTTACATTGCACTTACCATGTATTGGGCCATTACTCTATGCATATTACATGAAGTATCTCATTTAATCCTCACAATAATCATAATTGGGAAGAAATTTCATAATAATAACTTCTCCTCCTTAGTTAAAACTTCTTTTTCACATCATGACTTTGGTTGTCATCTTCATTTAATTAATTCTATGTTGGATATTAGAAAGTAAATTTCAAAGGAATCTTATCACAATTGAGTATGGAAGTCACTAAGCAGCTGACCTCAGAGGCTAAGGGTACTTGAGTCCCGTTGAACCAACATTTGTACTTTATATCTGTAAAGTTTTCCCTGAGTCCCTGTAAAAAAGGAGAAAAACCAAAGAACCCTCAAAAGGAAATTTTCTTTCTTGTCTGTCTAAAAGATGGATCACTTGTGTACCAGTTTGCTAGGGCCGCCATAATGAAGTAATATGAACTGGATGGTTTAAATGACAAAAGTTTGTTGTCCCAGAGTTCTGGGGGCTGCAAGTCCAAGACCAAAGTGTCAGGAGGGTTGGTTATTTCTAAGGGCCTCTCTCCTTCCCTTGCAGATGACCGCCTTCTCCCTGTGTCTTTTCACATCATCTTTCCTCTACACCCATCTGCCTCTGTGTCCAAATTTCCCCCTTTTTATAAAAACACCAGTCATGTTGGATTAGGGCCTGCCCTATTGACCTCTTTTTAACTTGATCACCTCCATAAACACCTTATCTCCAAATAACGTCTCATTCTAAAGTACGGGGGTGGTTAGGATTCTAACACTTTTTTTAAGGAGGGACACAATTTGACCCATAACAACTTGGTTTAAGATATGAGGTGTACCATTACTTTCAATAAAACATCTGAAATCTCACCTTCTTGTGCTTCCAACTATCCTGTTTTATCTTCACCATTGAGTTACATTGCCTTCATCTTCTCTATTTCAAATTCTTTTAAGATTGACGCTTACTGTCCAGGAGTCTCAGACTTATATCAACTAATTTACTTGTCAGTCCATCATGAGAAGAAAAGTGGTTAAAAATCTTCCAAATGGCAGCCTAAGAAACATTTTTTAAGAGTGAGAATAACCTTCACCAGGGATTAAATAAAGCAAGAAAAGTAAGGCATAACTTAGATTAGGCTATATCTTATGCATCATTTTAAAAATTTGATTGAGTTCAAGTTTTAAGGTTATAAAAATGGAATGATGCATTGATAGGAGACTTTAGAACTCATTTTCAAGATTCTTTGAAGCAATGATCTGGAGTAGACTTGATGGCTAATGTAAACATTTATTTCTCTCTCAGTTTTCCTTTCTCCTTTTCCCTCTCAAATGAAGTAAGACTTTAAGTAGTGAACATATTAAAAATAAATAAATTAGAATAGTGAATTGAAGATTTGGAAGATTTCTCAACTGCAGCTGAATTAATTAGGCAATATCCTTGCTTTGTCTTTATGTGCTTATTCACTATTTTAACATTTTAATCAATAAATTATTTTGCCCTTACTTTATGAAGGAGAAACTCATGATTGTGTTTCTGCAGTTTAGGAATACTATTACCTGGTATAGATCTTTTTATATCTCTATACCAAACTCTTGATTTATTATTGTTAATGAGTGTTATCTCAAAAATTAAAAGTAACAATACTAACCTGGTTACGGAGTAATGACTCCACCTCCCTTGTATGACGTTCTCAAGTAGATCCTATGGGAATTAAAATAGTTTTTATGTATATTCTTAATACATAATAAATTATCTACTTATAAGTCAATATGTATTCCATATTTAGTAAAGAGAATTAAGAGACTGAAGACTATTTAATATTGGATAAAACATTTTCTGTGGTGATTAAAATTTTGGAAAAAAGAGAAAAGAGTACTGTTCAATAATTACCACTTGATATTTTCCATTTTCTCATAAATATATATTAGTATAAATCAGATATAATCATTTTGGAAGCAGGAAAGTGGATAAAAAGATATTTCACAAAACAGTAGTATATGTGATTTTAAAAGTAGTTCCATGAAGAAAATGCTCTTGTGAAACTGATTTGTTATTTACCATATACGAAGGCCAGGGTAAGTGAAGGTAGATTAGTTTACTATAATCCCACATTGTCCACATCTATTTTACAATGGAATGTTTGTCTCCTATAAAACACATAAAAAATTTTGTAGCACAGACCTTAATTCAGGAGGAGAGAAAGTAATTACAAAACATGAATAAAATAACTGTCCCTGAAATAAAACCAGTAAAAGTAAAATAAACAGCTTGAGCAAAATAAGGTGGTCTTCTTGAAAGCTTACTAAAGCTGCATCCTACTAATTTCTATCATAGAAAGTGGAATTAAGGAATCCATGTTGTAATAAATCGGACTTCTAAAAAATTAACCTTTAGGAGAATATTTCAGAGGGTAGGACTGCTGCTGCCACTGTAGAGTGCCAAGATGGTGGAGCCACTGCCCCAGGGGGATTAGAAGACAGAGCATTAAGCCACAGAGGGTTATTCTCTGGTCTTGAAACCTGATGGAATTTGCCCTGCTGGATTCTGGACTTGCTTGTGGTTCTTTATCTCTTTTTTCCTTCCTATTTATCCCCTTTTAGGATAAGACTATTTAGGCTCTGCATTTCCCACCACTGTATTTGGGAAGCAGATGACTTGTTTTCTTGGTTGACGGGTCCTCAGGTGGAAAACCATTTTTCTCCAGGATGGATCATATTCAGAGTTTTACTCACATCTAATTTAGACAATGTGGAAGGTATGATCTGAGACTCTTTGGGTTGATTATATTTAGATGATATTTTGAACTTAGTGTTGATATTGAATACATTAAATCTTTTGGGGAAGTGGGATAGTATGAACATATTTTGCACATGGAAAGAATGAAAATTTGGAGGAAACAAAAGGAGAACTGTACTTGGTTGAACAATGTCCCCCCTCCCAAAACTCATGTCCATCTTGAACCTGGAAATGTGACATTATTTGGAAACAGGATCTTTGCAGATGTAATCAAGTTGTGGTAAGGTCATACTTGATAAGAGTGGACCCTAAATCCAAGGACTACTGTCTTTGTAAGATAAAGGAGATTTGGAGGAAAAGACACCAACACATCCAGAGGGGAAAGACCATGTGAAGATGGAGGCAGAAATTGTAACGATTTAGCTATGAGCTAAGAAATGCCAAGGATTGTTAACAAACCACAAGAAGCTAAAAAGAGGCAAAGAATGACTCTTCCTTGGAAACTTCAGAGAGAATATGGCACTTCTGACACTTTCATTTCAGATTTCTAGCCTCTAGAACTATGACAGAACAAACTTCTGTTGTTTTAAGCCACTCGTTTGTGGTAAATTATTATGGCAGCTCTAGGAAACTAATACACTACTTGTTCCTCTGGTTTCATCTAACATTAAAAATCTTCTATACGCCTTCTCTAATAGCTGTCAAGCTAAGTGCCTCTCTATAGTACTTGCTTTATGCCCTTTGCATTGTCATTCACAGTGCTGAATACATCATATGAAAATTCTCTGCCAATGTGTACATCTGCTACTCTAGTGTGCCTTAAGCTGACAAATATCTTATTCTTCTTCACAACACTAGCACCTAGAGAGTTTCCTGTCACTAAGGACAAAGTTATTCTTTGTAGTTTTTTAAAACTATTTAATTGTGGTGCAATTATCATACAATAATCTGTACACATATAAAGTGTACACTTTGCTGAGTTTTGACATATGAATATACCTGTCAGAGTATTAGCAAATCAGGATGATACACTATTCTGTTGAAATGGAGTATTTAATTGAATAAAACATTTTATAGTTCTGATGAAAGAAGTCTTCATAATTTAACAGTGAAAGTAGAATAATTTTTGTCCACTGGTGTCCTTATTGTGACAAGAACAATCTTAGCAATGATATAAGGTGAAGTATGTACCAAAATAATATGAAATATTAAAATTAACTTGATCATTAAGACAGAAAAATCTTGTACTAAATGCAAATTATTTATAATACATTTTGACATTATTATTAAAGGAGATTCTTTTGCAAATGAAATGTGTTGAGTATTTTGCTAACAAATTATATCTCAGTATTAACTATGATTGTAAAGATAAATGTACAAAATAAAAGACAGCTTGTTAAAGATAGATTTGCTCCATTATTTTCCTAATTACTCTTAAACATCTTATATTCTCTTTCTAGAAATAAAACTCTCTTGAACTTTGCAAATATTTAAATACTTATTTTCTTCACAGACAGTTTATAGAAGAACGTCACACAGGACGTTCACAGATAAAACACCTAAAGAATGCAAAACCACATTTTAATTATATACTATCAGCTAATGATATATGAATAATACTGATACACTTACAAAACAATTTCAGGATAAATCCAAAACTCTATTAGAGCTTTAAAATCAAACAATAGGTAACTTCATCAAATGGCAAATTGAAAATAATTTACCAGACTGAAATTTATAAATATTTGAAATTAAATAATACTATACAAAATTATAACACATGATTTGATGATTTCCACAAAATACAATTATTTATCTCCATCCCTTTTGCTTTAGATTGAATGAATTCAAACAATCTATCACAGTGAGTTTTTCCATATTTTGCATATTACCATTTTGCTTTTACCTTATTACCTTTATTTTGTTTACAATTTTATTTTAAACATATATCTAACAGAAATTCTGGTTTCAGTCCTGACACATAAAGAGCATTGAAGACATCCCTCTAATACATACAACAAGGAAACCTAAAAAAATCTGAAAATCAATGTATCTTCTTGGACTTACCTTAGAATGGGGTTTTCAGGTCAAATCGCCACCCCAAAGTCTAGAAAAACAGGTGAACCCACATAGTCACAGCAAAGATCTTCTTATCTGGAGAAAAAGCTATAGGAGTCATAAAATGATAAAGATTCTTTAAAGGTAATGCTGATGAATTACTGGAGGCTGAGTATGGACTAGAGAATGAGTGAGGAACTCCTGGGTACTATAGTCTTAAGGGAACCTCAAAATTTCATGGGTTTTACCTCCAGGCATACCACCAGGTTCTCACAGTGAAGAGTCAAGAAAGATCTCCTTCTGGTGTAAGGCATGGGAGTGGAAAACAGTTTCTTAGGGCTGCTGTAACACATCAGCAGAAACTTGATAGTTTAAAATAACAGGAATTTAGTCTCTTACAGTTCTGGAAGCTAGAGGTTGAAAATCCATTTCACTGATCTGAAGTCAAAGGGTCAGTAGGGCTGTGCTCCATCAGGAGAATTGAGTATCCATTTCCTGCTTCTTCTAGCTTCTGGGGGCTCCTACATTCCTTCACTTGTGGCCCCATCATTCCAATCTCTGTGGTTCCATTCTGTGGAATGGTTCCATTCCAATCTGTGGTTACATTGCCTCCTCTTCTTTTATGTGCCTTTCTTATACAAGCGTATATGGATGAATTTAGGGCCTACCTGGAAAATCCATGATAATTTCCTCATTCCAGTATCCTTAACTTAATCATATCTACAAAGAGGCTGTTTCCTTATCAGGTAGCATTTACAGGGATTACGACATGATATCTTTAGATGGTCATTATTCCACCTACAACAGTAAGCATTTAGAAATATGCATAGAGTATTCTATATAAAAATGACTTAATCCATGAGAAAAGACTTCACTATAGTCTTATCCTACTTGAGGAAGAGCATTTACCACAAATCAGCCTCATTTAGCCTTCCTGTTTTACATAAATGGAAAGAAAAAAACTATACAAATAAAGCTCTTTAAAGGTCACAGCCAAGAGACACAGACCTATGGAAATTCTGAGATTTAATCATAAGATTAAAAAATTTGCCCCTTCTCCCATCCCATACCACCACACCAATATGGCTCCAGTATAGTAACAGTGGATTATTGCTGAAACACTACAAGATGCATGCTCTCTGAGGAGGGGTAATTAGAGAAGCCCAACACTATGCGTGGAGATAAAAACAAGGACACAAAGTAAATTAAAGGCGCAGGCACCTATACATACAGAAAACATTAAACAGAGTCCAAATTCTAGCAAGGTTAACACAAACTCACACTTTAATGGCCTATTTACCTGAGTCCCTATTGCCTGATATACCATGTTTGATTTTCAAAAAAAATTAAAAGACATTCTGAAGTGCCAGAAAAATCAATCTGCAAGGTAAACAAGCTCAAGAATCAAACTCAGATATACTATAGATGTTGAAATTATCAGATAGAGACATAAAATGACAAAGATTAATGCATTTAAGGTTCTAATGGAAAAATAGACAACATGCAATGACAGATAAATAACATAAACAGAGCCACAAAAACTCTAAATAAAAATAAAAAACAAACGCTAGAAATCAAAAACACTATATGATGTCCATGACTTTGATGGACTCATCAGTAGAATGGACATGCTTAAAGAAATAATTAGTGAGTTTTATCAATAGAAACTTTCTAAACTGAAATGCAAATAGAAGAAAAAAGTTTAAAAAACACAATGTCCAAAAATATAATTTCAAATGTGTAGTATACTCATAATTGATATACTAAAAGAAGAAAAAAGAACAGAGCAGAAAAATTATTGAAGTAATGATGATTGAGAATATTCCAAAAATAAGGGACAGACAGCAAATCACAGATAAAGAAAACTCAAAAAAACCAAAGCAGGGTAAGTGTAAATAAATAACAGCAACAACAATGAACTAAATCTATAGTTCTTATATTCAAAGTGTATAAAACCAAAAATATAGAGAGTATCTTGAAAGAAATTGGAGAAATCAAATACATACCTGCAGAGTAATATGGGAATTACATGGGGCTTCTCCTCAGCAACCATTCAATCAAGAAGAGAATGGAATGAAGTGCCCAAAGTGTTGAAATAAAGAAAAAATTAGAATTATATAACCAAGTAAAATTACCCTTCAAAATTGGAGAAATAAAGATTTTATTAGATAATAACATAAATAAATAAATTACTGAGGCAATTCATAGCCAGCAGTCTTGTCTAGAAGAAATAATTTTAAAAGTTCTTCAGGAATGAAAATGATATAGGTCAGAAACTCAGATCTACATTAAAAAGGAAGAGTGTGGAAGAGGACTAAATGAAAGTAAGCTGAATTATTTATATTTCTTAACTGGTCTAAAAGGTAACTTTTAAAAGTAGTTATAGTAATAATGGATTGGGCGCTTATTGCATATGGATACATGGAACGAATGACAGCAATGTAACAAAGGAGATGAAAAGATAGGAAATAATCCTCTACGGCAGCACTACAGGTGAAGCAGTGGCGCACTCTTTAAGTATATATATTATATAATTATTATAAATAACATATTTAAATAATACATGTCTACACAAACCATGGAACTTCAAAGTAAAAATCTCAAGAAAAATTTTAAAATGTGAACTAAGTTAAAGTGAAAATAGAACATCAAAATGTGTGGGATGTAGCAAAAGCAGTGCTAAGAGGGAAATTTTTACCATGAAGTACGTGTATAAGAAAACAAGAAAGATTTAAAATCAATAACCTAAGTGACTGTCTTAGGAAACTAGAAAAAGAAGATAAATTGAAACTTAAAGCAAGTAAAAGAAAAGAAATGATAAAAATTAAAAGAGAAATCAATTAAATTAAAAACAGAAAACAATAAATCAATGAAACCAAAAGCTGACTTTTTGAAAAGTTCAGTAAAATTAATGGATAAAACTCCAGCCAGGCAAAGAAAGAGAGAGAGAGAACAAATTGCCTATATCAGAAATGAAATGAGGTCATCATTGCCGATCACATAGGCATTAAAAGGAAAATATAGAATACTATGTACACTGTATGCAAACTTATTTGATAACTTAGATGAAATGTACTAATTTCTTCAAAGGCACAGATTACTAAAACTCACAAAAAGAAAAATAGATTATCTGAATAGACCAGAAACTATTATATATTGACAGAATGATTCTAAAATTGCCAATAAAAAACAAAAGAACTAGAAGAGTCAGCATGATACTGAAGAAGAACAACTTTGGGGTACTCACCTTATCCAGTTTCAAGAGTTATTATAAAGCTACAGTAATCAACATAGCATGGTGTGCTGAAAGAATTGACGCATAGAACCCCGGCAATAGACTCACATAATTACAGTGAACTAATCTTTGCAAAGGAACAAAAACAATTCAGTGGAGAAAGGGTTTTTTTCAACATATAATGCTAGAAAAATTGGCTGTCCGTAGGCAAAAGAATAATAAAACTAGGAACAAACTTTACAATATTCACAAAAATGAACTGAAAATAGATCATTGACCCAAAAGTAAAATGTAAGACTATAAAACTTCTAGAAGAAATAATGTGAACTTCATCCAAGAAACACCAGATTGACTGATTTTCATATGTTGAAACCAAATAAAATATCATGTTAACAGAACAAAAGAATCTAATCAGACACTTATAGCAACAAGGGGAGTGCTCAATAAAGGGGGAAGCTGCATACCTTTAAGTAAGTGAGCAGAGTGTACAAACCTGCTACCATTCTCCATTTCTCAGGTGGTTTACTCTGGTCATGAGGGTGGTGGCCTACATTTCTAGAGTGGCTGGAGTTAGGATGGAGAGTAAATACCTTGTCCTTCAAAATTCGGGGTTGTATGATTTGGTTAATCTGTGAGTTCCAAGGGATCAGTGCAGACACTTACCTTTGTTTTGGCCCCATCAGGAGGCAGCAGCTATTGTAAGATTCAAAGAAAAGTACACACCTTTTAATTGATTCATTCATTCATTTACTTATGGCTCCAGATATTTAAGGACATCTCTGTCAGGCAACAGGCTGACTAAAGAGATAATGGAACAGAAACATCAGTGATCTCACACAACAAGGAATACAGACGAGGCAAAATTAGTCTGCAAAAGTCACTATAAAAATGGATGGCTGCAGCCCTCATCAAGTAATAAAAGCAATCCATGGCAAGGGGGAGAATTTGATTTCCAGAGATACCACAGTAATTGTACTCAAAATGTCCAGTTATCATTCAAAATTACAGAATATGCAAAGAAACAACAAAATGTGAACCACTCACAGGAAAAGATGGAAACTATCCCTGAGGAATCCCTGACACTGACAGTACTAGTCAAAGAGGCTATATCAAATATCTTAAATATGCTCAATGTGCCTGAGGAAATGATGGGCAAAGAACTAAAGGAAATTAGGAAAAAGATGTACATACAAATAGGGAATGTTAACAAAGAGAAATAGTAAAAGGAACTAAATAGAATTTCCAGACCTGAAAGTACAGAATTCTGGAACTGAAAGTGAGATGGCTAAAGTGAAAAGTTCACTAGAGGGATTTAACAGCAGATTTGCCCAGGCAGAAAAAAGAATCAAACAAATTGAAAGTAAGTTACTCCTAAGAACAGAAAAAAAATTAAGAAGAATGAACAGAACCCAAGAGATCTGTGGGGCATCATCAAATGCACCCACATATGCATTATGGGAGTTCCAGAAGAAGGAGTGAGAAAGGGACAGAAACAAGATATTTGAAGAAATAGTGGCAGAAAACTTTCCACATTGGATGAAATAAATGAATATACACATCTAAGAAGCTCAACGAACTCCAAGCATGAAAGCTCAAAGAAAGTGACACTGAAGCACAATATAGTCAAATTGCCAAAAGACAAAAACAAAGAAAGAATCTTGAAAGCAGTCAGAGAGAAGCAAATCATACATACACAGGACCATCAATAAGATTAACAGATGATTTCTCATCAGGTATCATGGAGACCAGAAAAAGTGGATGACATAGTTAAAGTGCTGAAAGTTAAAAAAAATAACTATCAACCAAGTATTCTGTATCTGGAAAAGTCTCCTTCAAGAATAAGAGAAAAATGAAGCCATTCTCAGATAAACAAAAGCTAAGCAGGTCCGTTACTAGTAGAGCTGTCATATAAGAAATGCTAAAGGGAGCCCTTCAGGCAGAAATGGAATGATACTAGGCAGTAATTAGAAGCCATATTAAGAAATAAAGGACACTAATAAAGGCGACTGCATAGGCAAATATGTCAGTATTATTGTGAATTTAGTTTATAACTATTCTTTATTTTTTGTATGATTTAAAGGTAAATACATAAATAATTATAAACCTATATTAATATTCACACATAAATAAACATGCAATCTGTGTAAGTAACAATATAAAGAAGGTTGGATGGAGATGCATAAGAGGAAAATGTTTGTATACTATTGAAACTTAGTTGGTAGAATTCAAACTATGTTATGTTTAAGATGCTAATTGCATCCCCCAAGACAATTACTGAAAATAAATCCATAAATATATGCAGAAAAAGAAAGACGAGGGGAATCAAAATGTTATAAACAAAAAAAATTACCATAAAAGGCAGTGATGAACAAATTGAGAAACAAAAACCATACACAACATACAAAAATGACTATATGGCTGAAGTCCTTCCTTAACAGTAGTTAGTTTAAAAGTAATGGAATAAATTGTCCAATTAAAGGCAGAGATTTACATAATGGATTAAAAAATAGGGGGCGGGGTCCAGCCCTGTGGCCTAGTGGTTAAGTTCACGCACTCCTCTGCGGCTGCCCAAGGTTTCGTCGGTTTGGCTCCTGGGCACAGACATGACACTGCTAGTCAGGCCATGCCGAGGCAGCATCCCACATGCCACAACTAGAAGGACCCACAACTAAAAAAATATACAACTGTGTACCAGGGGGCTTTGGGGAGAAAAAGGAAAAATAAAATCTTAAAAAAAAAAATAGGGTTCATCTATATGCTGTCTATAAGAAATTCTGATTAGATATGGAAACAAAAGAGATTGAAAAACTAGAAACCTATTATGAATTTCTCAAGTTAACACTTACTAAATGGAGAAGAGGGTGTCAGACAGTGAGCAGAGATCCAGCTAAAGACCACAAGGGAAACTGAAATAGAGAAACTTATTCAGAAGTCCTGGAGGAAGTACCTGACATGTTTTAAGGGGCCTCATGGGGAGATCAAGACAGTACAAACAGAGAGAGACAGGACCTGGGGCACACACATTTATTAGGGTCCATGGGTGGAGTGCTTTGGGGTCCCCAGGCTAAGGTCGAGTTGGTCACTTCAAGTCAAAGAACAGGGTTTTGGTAAGTTACATTGGGCGCTCTTACCTAAGAGGAATATAAGAGGAAGGCAATGGGAAGCAGAGGAGTCTGTTGATCTCAAGGGCTGTTAGGGAGTCATATCAGGAACTTACATTTGCTGACTCTGTGGGCTGCTGTCTAGGGAGTGTGCTGGCATGAGGGGCAGTCAGTTTAAGGTCACTACAGGCTATTGGCCAAACAAAATGGATGCCAAGGCAGTAATACCATGGAGTAGCTTAGCTAAACTGTTGACACAACCTTATTAAAAAATGGACAAAGCCCTTGGATTGAATGTTCTCCAAAGAAGATATACAAACAGCCAATAAGCACATAAAAGACACACAACATCATTAATCATTAAGTAAATGCAAATCTGAACCACAGTGAGGTACCACTTCAGAGCTACTAGGAGGGCGATAATTTAAAAAAACTGAAATTAACAAGTGTTGCTGAGGATGTGGAGACACTGGAACCCTCATACATTGCTTGTGGGAATATAAAATGGTACAGCTGTTTAGAAAATCACTTTGGAGGGGTGTTGGCCTGTGGCCAAGTGGTTAACTACACGTGCTCTGCTTTGGCAGCCTGGGATTCACCAGTTCGAATCCTGGGTGCACACCTAAGTGCTGCTCATCAAGCCATGCTGTGGTGGCATTCCACATAGAAGAAGTAGAATGACTTACAACTAGGATATACAACTATGTACTGCAGCTTTGAGGGCAGGGAGTGAACGGGAAGATTGGCAACAGATGTTAGCTCAGGGCCAATCTTCCTCACCAAAAAGTAGACCTTAAAAAAAAAAAGAGCGATGTACGAAAGTCAGGAACTTAAAAAAATATAAAAGAAAATCAGTTTGGAAATTCTTCAAAATGTTTATCATAAAGTTACTATATAGTCCAACAATTCCTAGAAAGTCAGCCAAAAGAAAATTGAACACATATCCGCACAAAAACTTGTACACAAATTTTTGTAGCAATATTTATCATAATATCCAAAAGGTAGAAATAATTCAAATATCTGTCAACTGATAAATACCTAAAAAATGTATGGTGTACCCATATAAAAACATATTATCCAGCCATTAAAATGTAGGAAGTATTGACACATGCTATAGCAAGAATGAATCTTGAAAACACCCTGATAAGGAAAAGAAGCTAGACACAAAAGGCCAGACATTGCATAATTCCATTTATATAAAATGTACAGAATAGGCAAATCCATAGGGATAGCAACTAGATTATTGATTGCCAGGTGGAAAAATGATGTGTGGAGTAAATGCTAATGGATACATTGTTTCCTTTGGGGGTGTTAAAAGTGAAAAATTAGTAGTTATGGTTATACAACTTTTAGATGTACTAAAATCACTAAAGAGACACTTCACAAAGGTAAATTTTCAGGTATGTGAATAATATCTGAAGTTTAAAGATATATATATGAAACAAAAACTAATAACTACTGATATATCTTACTCCATCATAAAGCTGAGAGAGAGATTGCATTTTCACAGTGGCCACTAATACTTAATCCTACGTCATCGAGATGGTCCTAGTCACCAGAATCTTTGTGTTTTGTATTCAGTGATAACTAAATAGACACAAAAATGATTGCCTTTCTGAGATGTCAAGATGTGAAGTATGATCGGCTTTATATCCTTACAAAACTGATGATGTACATACCTTTGAGCTGACGATGTTCTTAAAAGAGGAAAGATATAGAAGAGCAATTTCCTTGTCTGAAAATGCACAAACACCCGTTAATCATCTTCCTCCTACACACAGCTCTGAGGTTGAATTGGATTAGAGGAAGATCTTTCCTTTTAATCCTAAAAGCAAATATCCCTCTAGTCTACTAGAGGAAAAGGAGTTTTACTGCATCTCCTGAGACATATTCTTAAAACATTTCTTAAGTGTTGCACCTACACAAATATAGTGTTTTGATTTCATTCAAGAGATGCAATTTATATAAGCTTACAACAATAAATACATAAGCATGCAATTTATGGGCGAATGTTAGAGGAACACAATGTTGACAACCATGTCCTTATGCAATTTCAAAAAAAAAATTAATCTGAATTCCTTTACACTGTTTAGATTTCTGAAGTTAGAAGAATCTGTTTCAAAAACAGCACTTAGTGTTCTAATTCCCCTAATTTAATGTCTGGAAACTGCCCACATGCAACTCTGTAAATACCAAATTATTCCATCTTATTGTCTGCTTCATTAATTTTATGCAGGTTAAATGCATTTTAGATCATACATTTAAGTTTCATATTATACAGCAAATTTCTAGCTTTTATTTAATACAAGCAATTTAATCAAAATGTTGCAAGTGAAATTAGAGAACAGTAAAGGCAATTTCTTTTATTATTAAATATCTTGCACCTCCCACAGGTTTTAATACAGAAAATGTTCCACAGTTCCTAAACAGTTCTACTGGGTTTCCATATTAATGCAGCTAAAGTTTGATGCTATGGCAGGGGAAATAAAACAAGACCTCGTAATCGCCATCAAATATCCAGAATATTCACAGGCTATATCCTATCTGAATATTTATCTATTTAAACAGGAGCACCCCTTCTCTCAATGGGAAAGGCTGCACTGACCTCTGAACTTGCTGCCTGCTTCCATATTTGTCGTGCGACGCCCCCTACTCCACCCCACAACTCTTCTCTCCTTAGGATTCTGGATATCAATTTAAAGATGTAAATGGAATCATGTCATTCCACTACTCCAAATTCTTCAGGCACTTCCCATTTTTGAATAACAGTCAAAATCTTTCCATGGCCTGGAAAGATGGATGTTAGTCTTCACCTCCTCATGATTCTGATTTTATTACCTTCCTGTAATTCTTAGATGGACAACAACCTTTACTTTTCCTTGGCCACATTAAGCCCATTCCCACCTCAGTACAGTGTGTTGCTGTTTCCTCTCTCCAGAATTCCTTTCTTTCTGCTATCTGCCTGGAGTACTGCATTGGTTGATTCAGCAATATGCTCAAGTATCTCATTAACAGAAAGGCCTCCATTCCTGAGAACATTTTACATCTCTTAGCTTGATTATGCTTTCTTCCATGTGTTGATTTTATTCTCAGAAAATTTCTCTCCTTAGCCATAAAGTGGCTGCAGCAATGTCAAGTGTGGTGTCACTTTTGCCTCATGTCAGGTAAAGAGAGTAAGCAGATGCTCTGGGTCTGACTTTCTCTTATGCTAACGATGACATCAAATGTGGCCAGGGGGATAGGATGAGTTTATTTCTTTAGTAAGAGAAAAACTGCCTACTTGTGAAGTTGAGGATGGGTAAGTCCATGCAAACTGAGTGAGCTAAAAATGAGGGACAGGCAGTTTCCACAGAAATGAATATGTCCTTTATTGGGATGTGAGTAGGTTAAGGATAGGAAGAAACAGAAAACAACGATGTCAAATGCTTTGGCAAATCAGTAGTGTGCAGATATCCTACTAAAATAAAAATGTATATATTTAAAGAAAGATAATATTTCTGAATTCTAAATTTTTGTAAGTTTATTGGAGAAATATTGGAAAATCAAATGTAAAAAGTATCTTGTTTAACTCAAAAACCTAGAGATGACTATTATTAGAATTTTGACACACATGTACAACATCCATAAAAATCTAATGTGCTTCTTTGACACTTGTTTATCTTTTGGTTCGTCTGTTTTAATGTGTGCTACAGATTTTACCCTTAAAAAATTATAGTCTTGGGCCAGCCCTATGGCCCAGTGGTTAAAGTTCTGCACACTTCACTTCAGTGGCCCATGTTCGCAGGTTCAGATCCCAGGTGCAGACCTACTCCACTCATCAGTCATGCTGTGGAGGCATCCCACACACAAAGTAGAGGAAGCCTGGCATAGATGTCAGCTCAGGATGAATGTTCTTCATCAAAAAAAGAAAGTATAATCTCAAATAATATCTTAAATTTTAGCACTCAAGTTGAAAACTTAAAAAAAATTCTCTTAGTTTACTTTCTTTCCTAACAAAAGTAATGCTATCTTATTATTCACTCTCCCTTTTCCCACTCTGTTTTCAGTCTTTTTTCCTCAAACATTACTTTTTCTTATTGCATTTTGATATATTCAGTCATGAATTTCTATCTACCTTAATTTAATTTGCTCATCTACCAGACATTTAAGGAAGCGAACTTACCAAAATAGAAGAGCAGAGATAAACTGTCACCAGCCTTTACAGGAAAAGATCAATGTTTTTGCCTACCCTCTCTCTCTCTTTTTGTGGTACATCTAAGCAGTAACTGTCTTTGAGGCCCAGCATTGGGCAGTAATATTGAAAATAAGACTAGAAAAGGGATAAAGGTTTGTCATGGAGAGAATGCTGGCATGGACTAGTCTTCTGTTGATAATAGGCCTGGCTGACGTGTTGTTGGTGTTCATTTCTGTCACCTTTATGTTCTGATTTCCTGATTAGCTGTCATCTTGAACATGACTACTTTTAAAGATAGAATTAGCATTGGATGAATAGGAAAGTAGTTTACTTTCTTACTCCACCTGTTTTCCTTAGAAAATATATAAAGCAAGGAGAGGAAAAGGAGAAATTATTTTCAATGACATCTCATACATTAATTAAGTGAGCTGCATTCTTCAAGGGCAGAGGAAATACAGATTATTGCTTTAAGTAAAGTTTATTACTGTACACTTTAAAAAAAACACTTAGGTTTTTTGTTTTGCTTTCCTCAACTACAAAATTAAGGATAGATTCATATGATTCATATTTGGTAGACTAATATTACAATTTTAGAGGTCAAGTCATCTTGAAATGAATGAGTAAATATACCAAGCGTACAAAAGTAGGCCATTTAATTACTTAGAATAAGTAAGAAGAGGAGATCGCAGCTAGCTAAAAGAAAGATTACTTTTTTCCAATCATCTCTTTCTTGGTCCAACATATTCTTGCGTAACCAAAAGATGCTGTGGTGGTTATGAGTTATGTGTTCCAGCAACGTCCCACTCAAAGCAGTCAGGTCAAAGAAAACTTTACTGACCTCTTTTTAAGATGCAGGAGTAGCAAAATGAAAGCATGTCTAAAGTTAGCCCAGACAACAATCTGCAATCTCTCTTCTGGCTTGTCAGATGCACGAGTTGGTGATGAGTTCCCCTGCAATCTTGCTTACCTTTCTCTGAATTGACCTTTATTTGCAATTACTTTTTATTCAATATTTCATTCCCTGAGTTTGTCTTTGATCCCTCTCCAGAAGGAAGCATGAATGTATACTTCCAATTTCAAGGTACATGTAAAATTATCAAGAAATCAGTTATTTTATGTGCATTACTTTCCTGTTTCAGTTATACAGATCCTAAATCCTCTAATTTCGTTTGCTTATAGAAAGAATTAAGAAAAAAGAAAGTAAACAGTTCATCAAATTGTGATATTTTAATACCCATGAGGGACATTCCCTCTTCCCTGTGCAATTTTAAGATTCCTCTACTATACTGTAGCTCAAAGCAACAGAGGAAAAGCAGAGAAAAACCTTGAGTCAAGGAAATTTTTACTTTTTAATAAATAAACATTATATACTTCCATGCAGCTGTCAAACAACATAGAAAATTGACTTAATTAGGATAAAGTCAAGGTCATTTTACATGGTTAAGGACTGATTACTAAAATGTCACCTATGACCTCCTCAAATAATTAGATTCTCCATTTAAATATTCACTGAGAATGCATTTTAAAAGGCAAGATAACTAACACCATTCTGTTTCACTCCAGCTCTTAGCTTTGTCGCATCCATGGAGTGCTGTTAGTAATTTAAATAATTAAGCTTTGGAAGATTGGTATGTTAATTTAATTAAAACTTCTCTGCCAATTGTTCTTCTTGTTATTTTGCCATGTCTTACTGCCAGTACTTTCATAAGCTGTGGGAGCTGCTGAGGAAAGAGCTTACAATTTGCAATGAATATCTCTTTCTGTTGAAAATGAGAAGCATTATAAAATTTTATTTAGCCATCTATCCAAGATGGCAATACACTATACTCAGGATTATAGGCCTGTCAGTTTGAAATCTTCCAGTGATTTAATGCTGACTGTCCTCTTCCAGATCCATGGTAACCTGATTACATTGCTTTGAAGTAGTAAACATGCTGCTTGACATCTAAATACATGCAGATCCTTTGCCAAAGGCACAGCATCTACTAATGAATTTCTGTCCTGCCGGCCAGGAAAGTGTCAGTGAAGGCCAAGTACAAGGCTATAACTTGAAAGTCTTGATACTGATCGCCGGTAGAATTTGGCTGGAGACAATGTTTTTAAGCTACAGACTTTGCAGGTGAATTACCAAATTAAAGGTGACAATATGAATGTCTTAAAGGCAAAGGCAGTGTATAGGCAGTAACCCAAACTAAAAATCAGAAGACCCAGATCTATGCCAAGTTCTGTACTGTGACACTTTGGGGAGAAACGCATTTGCTTGTCAGAAATTATTTACCGAGAATGTAAATTAAAATATGAAATAAGAGAGAGAATAGGACCTACCATAAAATGCAAATAAGTTAGATATTATTTACAGATGGTAAAACAGGCTTACAGAAATCCAGTGTTTTGAACGTGTTAGTAATTGGGGGGACCAGAATTTAAAAACAGGTCATTGGATGTCATACACAGCCCAAAAGCTTAACCTTGCACATAACATTGTATTTGTTCCAAACTTGTAATGTAAGGGTCAAGTAGTAGAATTGAAGAAAATTCAAAATAAATAAGAAATCATTTCCATTATGCCACTTTCCTCCTTTCCCAGACATAACCTAATTATCTCCTTATCGTCTCACTGTCCAGGACTGTCCATTCTGGTGCCCACTGGATGCCATGGCATTGCTTCCTGCTCCAGAATGGTTTCTCTAGCCACACTAGTCAATATCATCTTACCTTCTTTTTTCTTCAAGTAAATAAAAATATCTAATAGTGAATCTATGAAACAAATCCTTTGAAAACATGGGAGAAGAGGATAAACCCCAGGCTAAGTGTTTTGTAATAATTTTCATTTTAGAGTTATATTATGAATTAAACTTTATTATGAATTCTTTGACACTCTTCCAGTGAAAACATCCCTCCCCTTAAATATAGACAAATTCTGTGACTACTTTTATCCACAGAATATGGACCAAAGGATGCAGTACCATCTTCTGGACCCAGACTGTCTTTGCTTTGTCTTTTAAAAGACACATCTTTATTACCTAGCTACTATACCATGAGAACCCCAAGATACATAAGGGGGCCATGTGGGGCATTGAATTCTACAACTGAGTTCCCAACCAGCAAACAGGATCAACACTCAGCAATGTGAGTAAGATGTCTTGGATATCCTGCCATGTGAAACTTAAAAATAACTCTAGTCTTAACTTCTTTTCAACCACATCCCCTATGAGAGATATCAAGCAAGAACTGCCGAGCTGATCTTCGTCAACCGACAGAAGCATGACAGAAAGCAACACATTTTTGCTTTAAGCCATTAAGTTTTGTGGTATTTCATATAGCAATAGACAACTGAAGCAGGTTGTTACACACCCAGTTACCTATCCATCACAGCAAATGTAACGTCTTATGCCAGCTATAACGTTCTTGTACCTGGCCTGTGTCTGGCATCTGTTTAAAATTTGTTACCCAGGATTCCACTCTAACTTGAGCTATAATCATTGTCTTAATGTGTCTCAATTATTTTGGATTTCTCTATCTAGAACTTCCACAGGCAGTTCAAACTTTAAATTTTACCCTCCTTCACACTGTGCATTTCTTGCTATATTACTTTCCCAGTTTAATGGAAATAGGATTTCAGAGTCACATACTCTCTAAAGATCTATTAATTTTTGCTTGAAATGTTTTTGGCATCTGACTTCTACTTTATATTCTGCTAGTGGAGTCCTTAGTTGAAAATCCTCTTCTATCTTACATATATTAATTAAAGAGTTTCTTAGCCAGAGTTTCTCTGTCCAATTTACCACTTACCAATCTATCTTCTACACAGCTTTTTGGATTCTCTTGCCAAAAGCAAACTATGATAATGCCCTTACCACACTTAGTTGATTCATTGTAGACAACATTTTTTTCTTCTCAAACTATAAGATGCCAGGCAAAAGATGCACAGACACATCTCCAAAGGTTCAGAACTTAGGAGTTAATTATTTAAAGAGCCAATACATGTTTTATAGCAATAAATCCAAATGAAAAATAGTGATACTAATAGGAAATATTTAGATAATACTAACAATGACCCAAATACTGTTCTAAACATCCTACATATATTACTTCACTTAATCCTCACATTATTTCTATTAAAGAAGTACTGTTATGATCCCACATTACACATAAGGGAATTGAGACACAGAAGTTAGGTAATTTGGACATTTTGCACACCTACCCCCTTTTAGAATATGAATGCTTGATAAGCATTTGCACTCTCTAACAGTTTTCATAGATGTCACAAGATTTATGAAAAAAAAGGAGAGCATATAGATTAGGAAATCTACATCTGCTTCAGAACCATCAAAATTAATAGATATCAAATTTATCCACCAAAGCATAAGAGTGACCTTGTCAGGACTTGAAAGTCATCTCCAGAGCTAGGAAGAAATACTGAAAGCACGCCTTTCCATGGAAGAAGGAATTGTACGGGAGCAGCTTGTATAAAATGTGAAATAGTATAGAAGGTATGTTCTAGAATGTAAATTCATGATATTGATCACTTCCCAGTTTTTCTTCCCCAAAAGTATTATGTGAAAAGATAAATACTAGATTCCAAGAATAAAGGATGTGGGTAACAATATCACTTCATTCTGTCCTTCCTCATGTATTTTATATGTCTTACATATGTGTAGTAAAAGTCATGGGGATTTCTTTTCATTCTTTTCAGAGTTTTGACTGAACTACTAAAGTTGAGGGCAATAGGAGCTCTTGAAAGAGAGCAACCCAGAAGCTGACAGTGTCACCCTCCAAGTCTTGTTCAGAAATACATACCCTAACTTCTTAACATCACTTCCTTCACCCCATCTTATCTATATAATCAGAAGAGACTGGACAATCTCTATAATCAGAAGACCAGAATTCACTTGGTGAAGCAGTGGAGAGTCATTTAGCTTTTCCAATGATGCCGTTGAGTATGAATAATGAAAATGAGATTTTTCTTTTACTCAAGAATTAAGAGATCTGAAGAGTGATTTGACATAAAATGCCTGAAAAAGAATGACACCGTGAGGTATAAAGATACATCTATTTTAAGACTGTTGAGTCCATATTCTTTAATCATATCTTAGGATTAAATAGTACAGAGCAGTTTAGGAACGACAAACAACAGCATGTGTGACAACCCAATTCTCTATCCTGTTCCTTAAGGCATATATAGAGATTTTTTTTTAATTCTTTTTTTTAAAGATTGGCACTTGAACTAACATCTGTTGCCAATCTTTCTTTTTTTCTTTCTCCTTTCTTCTTCTCCCCAAAGCCCCCCAGTACATAGTTGCATATTCTAGTTATGAGTGCCTCTGGTGGTTCCATATAGGACACTGCCTCAGCATGGCCTGATGAGTGGTGCCACGTCTGCCTCGAGGATCCGAACTGGCGAAACCCGGACTGCAGGGCCGCCAAAGCGGAATGCACGAACTTAAACACTCGGCCATGGGGCCGGCCCCTAAATAGATTTTTTTGTTTCTACTTCAGTTTGTTTGGGAATTGACTCCATAACTTATAAATATAATAGCACTACTTTTTGATTTTGTAAGAGAGCATTGATCTCTGCTATGAAAGATGGAATTTTCTTATTTTATGCTTAGGAATTTTTTTCCAAATAATTTTATTGGGATTATAATGGTTTATAACATTGTGTAATTTCGGGTGTACACTATTGTTTATCAATTCCTCAAAACATTTCATTGTGCTCACTCCCAGTAGTCCAATTTTTATCCATCACCATATATATGTGCCCCTTTATTGGAAGATAGAAATTTAACTCGTATTGGCATCTCTCCATATGTTTAAAACTTATAATATTAACTTCGATTCTTGTATTTGATGGAAATATTTCTGAAAATTAGTCTTCATTTCTATCTAAGTTACTTTTGCACACAGTTAATTATCTAATTCTATAAGGCTTATGATGAAAAATATCAGCCTGCCCCAAAACCAGCTTACTTCCCATTGCCTACAGGCCACAACTTTCAACACTTTTAGCCAATTCTTTTGGCATTTTTTCCCCTATGTTTAAATTACATGCTTACGTTGGTACTCATTTTTGTTGTTTTAGTTGCTATCTAATTATATCTATGTGAAATATATGAGTTTGGGCTATCTTTCGTATTTCTCTGTCATACTCTGATTTTTCACCCTCTGATCCTCTGGAAGATGATCCACGATAAATTTTATTCACTAGTTATATCGTTATGATCACATGAATATGTTCCGAAGTCCTTCCCTCTTTCATTTAACAATATTCAGTAAGTGCCAGGTGATCTGCTAAGCATTTGAGATCCATTGTAAGTGAAAATAGACTAAAAAATTTCACCTTATGGAGTTTACGTTGAGGAATATAAACTATAAACATAAGAAGTAAATTAAAAAGAATATTAGGAGGTGATAAATATCACAGCCAAAGTAAAAAGTGGAGTAGAAAAAAGTATATCTGGAATTGCTTGCAGGAAAAGTAGGACACAATTTAACTAAGATGCCAGGCAGTGTGAGACCTCTATGTGAAAGTGACATTTGAGCAAAGATGTGAATGAAATAAAAGGATCGGCCATGCAAATATGTTGGTGGAAGCATTCTAGGCAGAGAGGATGGTGAGCGTAGATTCCCTTGGCTAGAACACGTCTAGATTGGATCTGGAGATTTAGCAAACTGGTTCATAATGAATGTGTTGAGTGAGGAAATGAATAGCTCCGTCATTAAAGACCTCATGGGCTATTCCAAGAACTTTGGTTTTTCCCGTGAGTAGAATGGGAAACCATTGCAGAATTGTAGATTGTGAGCAGAGAAATGATCAGACTTGAAAAAAAATATTGATCTGACTGCTCTGTTGAAAATAACATGTAGGGTTACAGGTGAAGGAGTAGAAAAACATTGATAAGATCACAGCAAATAGGAGATGATGGCAGAACAGAGCTGGAGGCAGCAGTGGGAAGTGCTCAGATCTGAAAGCATTTAAACATAAGCAAACAGGATTTTCCAAAGGATTGGATATGAAAAATGAAAATGAAGGTTCAAGCATGATGTCATGGTTTTTGTGCTGAACACCTGGAAAGATAGACTTGCCATCAAATGAGATAGGGAGAGCCTCAGGAGGAGCAGGCTGAGGTGTGGAAGTAAATTAAGAGTTCATTTTTACAACATATTGATTTAAGATGCTGACTAGACAAACTTACAAGCTGAAGCTGAGACGAAGGCCAGTATTGCAAATGTAATTTTGGAAGTTAGCATACAGATTAAATCCATGAGACTGGAAGAGAACACCAAGGGAATGAAAATAGAAAGAAAGGAGAAAAGTTCTGAATATTAAGCCCTGGGACATAGAATATTAGGGAAAAGAAATTAGGAGAAAGAACCAGAAAAAGAGACTAAGAATGAGTTTCAAGAGATTAAGAGATAATCAAGGAGAGTGAGCTGTCCTGGAAGCAGAGAAAGAATGTGTATGGAGGGAGAAAGTGATAAACTGTATCAAATTGTGCCACTAGTTTTCTGAAATCTTATGTTGATATGCTTTGTTATGTGTCTATTGATTCACGTGTTTGCACTTGTCAACTGTCCTTTCTTTGGCTCTGGGAATTCTTCCCCTCCATGTTGTCTCTTCTCTCTTTCCAGAATTTTTCTTTCTGTGTGTACTTTGCAGATGAGTTGTCTGATTTTCTTTTGTTTTGGTCACCTTCTAGTAATTTTTGTTTCATTTGTTTCTGTTCTACTTTATTGGAGATTTTAATTTTTTATACTGTTAATTTAATGTCTATTAAGTTATGTTTTGTCCTCTGAATGTTGCTTTTTATAGGATCCACTTGTTGGTTAATTAATGCTCTAACTTTTTCTAATGCTCAGAAACTGTTTTAAAGTTATCTTCCTGAACAGTTTCTGTTCGTTTCCTACTGTTTTTTCCCTGCATTTTTGGTTTGCTGTAGTCTCAATGTATTACAAAAGAGATTTTTGGTTTTGCTTGTTTTGTTTTTCAAATCAAAGTTTTACTGATTCCTGTTTTTTTTTACCTTTAAAATCAGTGAAATAAAAATACTGTTTGAAAATGCTGCACAGATAGATAGGTTTTCTTTTCTCTTGTCTTTACTGAGGGATCATCCAGCTGAGCAATTTCACTGGAGAATCCTTAATGTCAGAATTTTTAATCATTTCTTTTGAGCTGGTAAGATTTTCCAGCTTGAAAGAATATATGTCTGGCTAACTGCTCTCAAAACTTCTAGAATTCCAGCAGGGAAAGACAGTGGTGGGTCCCAACATTCACAACACTTTGTATGTAAACTTTTCTTTAAACCATCCCTGTTACCTGTTATCCAGGGCCCTTTATTACCCTCTTCAGAGAATAATCTTGAGTTTTCTGCTATATAGAAGTGCAATAGTCTCCAGGCTGCATGGAATGGGGCAGGTGAAGTGTGGGTGTAACTTTCATTTAGATATATTTTCGATCTTCCTGCTTTCACATCAAGTTCACCCCCACTTCCACATTTGTTACAGACAATCAGAAACTTATGTGAGTTCAGTTGCACAAGTCAGCTTGCTCCTCAGCTTTCTGCACAGCTGGCTTAATATTCTACTTTCTCAGGTCTAGTAACTCAGACGCTATTTAGGCAGTTTCCAAAACACTGCTGTTGATTTTTCCTCCTCTAACTCCTTTTTAATTTAGTCCTCAACATTTACTCAACTGTTCTTTTAGGAGGGTTGTGTGAGTTTGTGGAGGTTAATTAGTGCAACGTCTGCCGTTTTACTCTTGGACATCTCTTGTAACGTTTGTAACTTTAATATAATATGATATTAGATATTGTTGTATTTTCTTTTCTTTTTGCCTCAACTTCCATGTTACTCAAATTAGCAACATTCTTAACTGTACACTAACTTTTACATCTTGTACTGAAACTGCAGTACTTTGTCACTTTTCTAAGTTGCTTCAAAATGTTAGAAAACCGCAACCCTGATTTAATCAGATTTGTAGTAACTTTGTAGTCTTCTGTTGTGTTATTTTTTCCCCATGAGTACTTTCAAACTAGCTTTAGGATTTTTGAAAAGAATGTTTTTAGCATCAACATCAAATGCATTCTCTTCTCTTACATTCAACTAATTTCTTAAAACTATTCTAAATTACATCTCAGTAGCTTCATGTTGATTTTGCTTGTTTGGTTTGGTTCTTTTTGTTAGTTATGGAGGTTCGATTTTCCCTATTCTTTGCCAAAGGAAATAAGACTAATATGCCTTTAACACATTCTCATGTTTACAAGTTTCAATCATTACATCTGTTGCATAAAATCCTTTTTATTTCTTTAGATTTCCACCTGTGGATATGTCATGATGAACGACAACTCTCTTCCTTCCCTTATCCTTTTTATAATTAAGTATGCATTTCTTTGAACAGAATTCCTCAGTCTCTTCATATTATGATATTTTACATGCATTTTTATTCTATTTTTGAAATTCACATCATTCTTTTTTCTAACCATGGTGTTCTTTCTTCTCTGATTATTAATCTAATATTTTTGTGATCTTATTATATTAACCTAATATTTTTGTGATCTTATTAAGTGCTCTAGGGTAACAAAGCCTGTAGATATATGGAATTTTACTAACAGTAAAACATTTACCCTTAGCTCCTTCAAAAGGCAAAAGGGACAGAGATTAGATAATAGCCACTTTCCAGAAATAATTCCATGATCTGACATTTATTGCTAGGACAGCTGGTATAGTCTAGTTCCTTATGTCAGGAATAATTTAGTATTTATTGTGGCACTTCACATTTTCAAAATGCTCTTCAATCATTAATAAAACATTTCCCTCAACATTCCTGTCAGAGAGGTCAGTATAACTACCAGTAACTAGAATCACTTAATAGCAAAATGGAATAGCAAAATGGTGTGAGTTACCATAATTCTCTTTGTTTCTTGGTGTTAATTTCAAACATGTAAAATTTGAGCATTTGTTAAACCCAGTGACTACACATTAAATTCCATGAATTTCCAATAAGGATGAGCTACTATAAATGATAGTGTGAAAAGCTTAAGAAGCTATAACTCTCCTTTCAAAAGCAGCCTGCATTCAATGAACTCTTCTAATAAGCTTATAATAAATACTCTCTGGACTAAGGGCTATTCTATTAATTCATAAAGAAAAGAATTCTAGAATATCTAGTGTTAGCAATGCCTTGCCCAGAATTGAACAATGTAACACAGATTGAGTAGAGTTTAAAATCATATTTGAGAAAAATTGTTGTTTCTGGATTCAATTTAAGAGAAATGTAAGTCAGCATTTCACAAATTGATAATGAAAAATAGCAGGCAATATACCCAAATGTTGGTGAACTAAGACACATCTGGCAAACATTATTTTCTTGAGCTAAGTTACCACACAATGTAACTGCTACTAGTTCACAAATGATTCTCTGGGGGCGGGGGTGGGGGGGTGGTGGTGGTATCCCTGTGAGGTTTTTTATACTGTCTTCATAAAGACTTTGCAAGTACACACTCTGTTCTTACTCTCTGAAGTTATCTAAGCCCGTTTTTTGTTTTGTTTTGTTTTATTTTATTTAAGGGAGGAGGATAATCTATAATAAAATTTATTTCTAAAGAGAAATTTTTTTGGACAAATTCCTTAATTTCACCCCAGAGGTCGATTTTCTTGTCAAAAAGTAATCTATCAACATATTATTTTCTGATATTTGTATTCTTGAGAGGTAAATCATCTTTTTCATTCCTTATATTGTTAATCTGTGTTTTCTATTTTGTTTCTGATCAGTCTTGCTAGGGTGTTGTTAATTTATTCAAATTCAATTTTTTTCTTCTTGTAAATGGTCAGATAAAAAATATTTTAGTCTTTGTTGACCATACAGCCTATATTGCAAATACTCAAATCTGCCATTGTAGCATGAAAACAACCATAAAATAAATAAATGAATAAACATGGCTGTTTCAATGAAGGTTTTATTTTTTTTTTTTTTAAAAAAAACTTCATTATTGTCAGAGTTGAATAAATACTTGATAATAAGAATACCAATGTTTAGGCAATAAGTCATTCTTTGAAGGATCTCTGGGCAATGTGTCATGTCATGTACCTCAATTTTAGAAGAAAAAATTAGCAGGACATGGCTAAAAGGATGACTACAAAGTTTCTGACATAATGAAAATCAGATAACATAACTTTATTTTTTTTTTAGATCTCCTCAAATCACCACTTGTTTCTCATTTTAATTAGAGTAAAACCAACCTGTTCATTATGGTCTTCAAAACTCTACATGATCTAATTTCTTTTGACTTTGAGACAATCTCCATCACTAACCACATTCCAGCCACACTGCCATGTTCTGGCATTAGCCTTGATACAGCCAGTTCATTTTCTTGTCAGGGCCTTTGATCCTTTTGCTTTTCTGGTTGAATAGTTCTTCCTTCAAATCTCTACTTACCTGACATGGGGTGGTGTAGTGTGAAGCCTAGGGCAACTGCTCTGCTACCAGGCCCATTCTTATATCTCATGAACTTGACACCTAGAATAGATCATTTGTAACATTCCCCTCCTCCATTTGAGAATTTTTTTTGATAATAATCATGAAATGAAAAGAATAACAATAATGGCAGAAAAACAAATGCACACAGTGAACATTTTCTTTTCTGAACTCCCTATCTATAAAGCATGTAAGAAAATAAATTAGAAATTAAAATAAATAAATGATTTCAATATAAGAAGGAAGATAAGAAATGGATTGATATTTTTGCAGTTACAATATACAATTTCTGAAAGAAGAGGAATATAAAATACAAAGACATCAACCATGCTCATGGACCCCACCATCGTAACCAGCTGCCTGCAGACTCTAACAGCGGCCTGCTTGCCCATGGACTCCAGCAGCTGGCCTATCCACGGTCCCTACCAACTGGCCCACCCAAAATCTCTGGCCCCAGGCTGATTAGTGAGGGCCTTTTCCTGCCAAAGCCAATCTGCAAAGATTGAAATTGCAACTCCTGCTTCAAATGTGCAGACATCAATGGAAGGATACAAGGATCAAGAGGAATCAGGGAAACATGACTCCACCTAAGGAGCAAAATAAATAAATAGCCAAAGAAAGTTTATTTATTAAACTTCCTGCCTGAAAAGATAGCCAAAGCAATCATCTTAAAGAACATCAAGTGAACCACAAGAGAACACAGATAGAAAACTAAATGAAATTAGGAAAATAATACATAAACAAAATGAAAGTTTCAACAAAGAGATTGAAACCATAAAAAAGAACCAAAGATAAATTTTGGAGCCAAAGAATATAACGACTGTTTTGAAAAAGTCAACAGAGAGCTTCAACAACAGACTCGATTAAGCAGAAGAAAGAATCAGTGAATTCATGACAGATCATTTGAAATTATCAAATTACCAAATGGTCCAGTTAGAGGAACAAAAAGAAAAAAGAAAGGAAAAGAAATGAAGAAAGTCTACAGGACTTATAGGACACAATCAAGTGAATCAGTAGAGTCATGTGCCACATAACATTTTGCTCAATGATGGACCACATATATGATGCTGATCCCATAAAGTTAGCCTAGGTGTGTAGTAGGCTATACCATCTAGGTTTATGTAAGTACACTCTATGATGTTCACACAATGACAAAATCACCTAACAATGCATTTCTGAAACAAATCCCCGTCATTAAATGATGCATAACTGTATATACATCAGATGAGTCCCAAAAGGAGAAAAGAAAAAGAGGTCAAAAGCTTATTTAAAGAAATACTGGCTTAAATTTCCCTATATCTGGGGAGGGAAATGGACAACCAGATTCATGAAGCCCAAAGAACAAACAAAAACTGAGGGGATTCATTGCCACTAGACCTGCTTTACAAGAAGTGCTAAAGGGAATTCTTCAAGTTGAAGCAAAAGGATGCCAAACAGCAATAAGAAAGCATGTGAAAAGCCCTGGTAAAGTAAGTATATAGTCAAATTTGGAATACTATAATACTGCAATTGTGTAAATCACTTTTATCCTTAGAATAAAAGTTAAAAGACAAAACTACTAAGAATACTTATAACCACACAAATTTGCTAATGGGTACATCATATAAAAAAGCAGTAAATTCTGACATCAATACATAAAGTGGGGGTATGGGGAGTAAAATTGTAGAATTTTTTGCATGCGATTGTAGTTGTTAGCAGTTTAAAATACTATTATAACTATAAGAAGTTTTATGCAAGTTTTTATATCTCTTATAGAGTAGATACAAAAAAGGAAAAGAAAAAAATCAAATCATTACAAAAACCATAAAATCACAAAGGAAAACAATGAGAGGAAGAGAGGAACAAAGGAACTACAAAACAGACATAAAACAACAAAATGACAAAAGTAAGCCCTTTCAATTATCTGTCAATAATTACTTCAAATGTAAGTGGATTAAATTTACCAATCAAAAGATATAGAGTAGCTGAAATAATTAAAAACAAACAAGACCCAACTATATACTGTCTACCAGAGAGTCACTTTAGATTTAATGACATATGTAGGCTGAAAGTGAATGGATAGAAAAAGATATTCCATGTAAATGGTAAGCAAAATAGGACCCCTGCTAATGGGAGTACTAATATAAGACAAAGTAGACTTTAAGTTAAAAACTCTCAACAGAAAACAATGATCTTCTGGTCATTACATGATGATAAAAGGTCAAATCAACAGGAAGATGTAAAACAGAAGTATATATACACCCAACATCAGAGCACCTAAATATACAAAGCAAATATTGCAAGATCTGAAGTGAGAAACAGACAAATAGTAGGAGACTTCAATATTCCACTTTCAATAATAGGTTATCCAGAGAGGAAATCAATAAGGAAACAGCAAGCTTGAACACTGCTATGGACCAAATGGACCTAATAGATATATACAGAATTTCTTGCTCAACAACGGCAGAATACGTGTTCTTCTCAAGAGAACAGAGAACATTCTTCAGGATATATCACATGTAGGTCACAAAAGAA
This sequence comes from Equus caballus, assembly GCF_041296265.1. NCBI lineage: Eukaryota > Metazoa > Chordata > Mammalia > Perissodactyla > Equidae > Equus > Equus caballus. Next base: position 48,967,872 of record NC_091704.1, read on the forward strand.
GTCTTAAAAAATTAATAAAATTGAAATCATTCCACACTTCCTTTCCAAAAGTAATGGAATAAAACTAGAAATCAAACAAAAGGGAGGAAAAACTCAAACATACGTAGAAATGAAACAATACATTCATGAACAACCATTGGATCAAAAAAGAGATAAATCTTGAGATAAATGAAAATGAAAACAGAGCATATAGAAATTCATGGGGCATAGCAAAAGCAGTACTAAAAGGCATGTTTATTCCAGTAAACATCTACATTTAAAAAGAACAATTTCAAATAAATAACAACTTTATACCTCAATGTGTAAAGGAACTAGAAAAAGAACCAACTAAGCCCGAAGTTAGCAGATATGAATGAAATAGAGAATAAAACAATAGGGAAAAAAAAAGGTGAAACTGAGTTGACTTTTTGAAAAGATAAACCTAGCTAGACTATCTGTTTAGGCTTGTCAGTAATGCTGATAACAAAAAATAGACTGGCTTTATTTGGTTTTGTTAGTGATTTTTAAATTTCATGCAGACAATGCATCCCATTAGTTTCAGCACCCAGAGCAGGACTTCTCCCATCACAGGATCTTTATCCCATTATCTTGCCTTTGTTTTGCTACCAAGTAAGAGGGCAGTGGGAATCCAGCCTCTGACATTTACAGCAATATGGCTGTGGGAGAGAGATTACTTAACTTTCTGTAAATGGGGAAATTTTTTCTTATATGATTAGTGTGAGAATTAAATTAGTATACATACAGGTATATATACATAGATACGCATTTATGTTTTTATATGAGTATTTGTACACATGAGTATATATGTCTACTCACACATGAATAATTATATATATATGCTATATGTGGTATATACACACATATATACATAGATAATTTGCACTATTTGACCAAACGATACATTACAATTCTAATTTATAATCACTCCCATAATGATATCCTGGGTTTTTTTAATTTAGCACTTATCTCTAAATAAAATTGTCATTATCATTATATTCTTTCTATTACATTGTGATATACGAATCATTGTATCATATATAATTGTTGTCTCTCTTGCTTTTTATAATATATGCACATGAAAGCAATCTTTAGCAACCCTTGACTGCCTTTTTTTCTGTCTAGAATGATGCTTGACAAATAATAGAGACTCAATAAATATTTCTGGAATTACAAACGGTATGTATTGGATGACACAATTATGTAAACACCTGGGTCAACTGCAGTGCCATTTATTGCTACAGAACATATTGGAAGAGGGCCGAGTTTTAGAGAGAAATAAGAGTTTTACTTTGGTCCTGATTTGTTAAGTATTACTAAGGACAAGACTAAGAAGTTATCAGAGATGGAGGGGTGAAAATAGACATGAGTGCTGGCATGTTATTTAAAGAGAAAGAAGTTATAAGGAAATAAGATGTCAACTGTGTACCAAGGTGATGAGAATTCTGGTTAGAAAACTTTCCATTTGGTTTAGCAACATGGAGATATTAGCAAGTGTAGTGATGATGGATTTGTAAGGGTGGAAGCCAGCTGAGAAAGGGTTAAAGAGTAATTGACAGATTAGGAAGTAGAAGCTGATTGTAGAAAAACATTTTCTACAATAGCTAAAGAGAGCCAATCAATAGGTCTATAGCTAGAGGGGGATACTTTATAATGATGTTTTTAATAAGAGAGCTACCCCGGTCAATAATTCAGGAACTGTTCACACGTGCCTGTTGAGCACTGGAAACAGTCCAAATTGAGATAGGCCATAAGTGTAAAATCCACACCAGATTTTGAGGACTTGGTAGAAAGAAAAGAATGTAAATTGTTTCTTGAACATATTTTATTTTGAGGACATATCAAGGTGATAATATTTTTAATATGTTAGGTTAAATAAATCATGAAAATTAGTTTTGCATGTTTCTTTTTACTTTTTAATGTTGTTACTTATGTGGCTTACATTGTTCTATTGAATAGGACTGATGTAGAATATATTTAACTTCCTGACGCAGTTAAGGGAGAGAGAGAGAGGAAAGAAAGAGAAAAATAGTTTCTCTAAAATTCTCGAGACAAAGAGAAGATGAGGTTGATTGTGTCAGCCTTTGAAAGAAGATAGAGAAGGCATATAGATGCAGGAAATTGGAAAGCTTATGTATGCTTTCTGTGCGTGATATAGGCGCCATTATTTCAATGAATTGCTTTTATGTGCTTTGGATCCAAGATTGCAAGCTGTGCTGCACATATCCTAGGGTAGTCTCCCACGATTTCTGTGCCATAGTGTTCACATCTTTTAATTAATTTCCTTGGGTGTGGATGGGGTCTGTGACTTTCTTCTAGATAATAGAATATGACTAAGGTGAAGAGATTTTTCAGATGCAGTTAAATTTCCCAGCAAGTTCTATTAGAATTAATCAAAATGGAGATTATTTTCTGTTGGACGGCCTTACTCAGGTGAAAGCCCTTAAAAGAAGGACTGGGACCTCCTTCCCTAGGTGAGCCTCGAGATGAGATGTTGCCTGGCTGACAGCCTGATTGTAACCTTTTGAAACCCTGAGCAGAGTAGCCAGTGAAGCCATGTCCAAACTCCTGACCCACAAAAACTATGAGATAAGAAATGCAGGTTGTGGGGCCAGCCCGGTGGCATAATGGTTAGGTTCATGTGCTCTGCTTTGGCAGCCTGGGGTTCATAGGTTCGGATCCTGGGCACAGACCTAGCACCACCAGTCAAGCCATGCTGTGACAGAATCCCACATCAAATAGAGGAAGATTGGCACACGTGTTAGGTCAGCTGCAATCTTCCTCACAAAAAATAAGTAAAATTAAAAAAAAAATGCAGGTTGTTTAAAATCACTAAACGTGTGCTCCTCTGTGATGCAGTAACAGAAAATAATACACAGGTTTTACTACTTAAACGCTTTGGCTGATACACATCAGAATTCTGGACATCAGAAGAGCTGCGTTCTAGTTGGAGATGTAGTATTTAAATCTATTTTAGTCTACTCACTTCACTACTGCAGATTAGTTCCCTCTCCTGCAAAGAGAAACCAAAACAGTTTGGCCTAAAATTAATCTTTATGATTATTTCTTACTCCAACATTCTATTATTGTTCAATTATTAAATATTCAGGGAATGATTCCCAATGTTCATTTTCTACAACTTTTAGAACCATATTAAAACTTGGCACTTACCCCTTTTCTGTAAATTTATACCACCCACAGACATTGGCAACAGACATATAATGTACAAAATAGTGTGCACTAAAGGAACAATAAATACATAATATGATAAATGTGTCATAAAAATCCATTATTTAATCTGTATTTGGAAGTATGCCAATAATGACTTCTGAAGATCTTTTTGGAAAGAAAACTCTATTGATATTTTATCTTAATCTTAGATTTTTAAGGAGTTTAAAAGCTTTTGAGTTGTCTTGAAAGGAAATAATATCTATGAGAATAAAATATTGATAATCGGCATATGACAAATACATATAACACAAGATACAACTATTTTGTGCCCTTCTAAAATTGTCCAGCAAAACCTGTATCCCATAGTGAAGAAAACTGCTTCTATCATGAAGAGAGAGAGCCACTTTCTTTCCTCCCTATATTTGTGTCAAATTATAAAAGAGCTTAAATTTTAATAGCAAAATTCATAGGAGAGTCTAAGAGTAAAACGTGAATATACTTCATAAAAGTGACTGGCAGATTTAGAAAATGGGTGATGGTAAATAATAAACTCCCAATGGTGGGTATCCAGTAGGGTGGAATGGATCCTCATATTTATTTCTATCAAAGTTAATATTTCCATTGATGATCCAGAAAAGTAAGGAAAGCAGCTCACTAACCATATTTTCTTATGAAATTATATTGAAAGGATGTGTGGAGGGAAAGAGAAACAGTGTAAAACAAATAGACTGTGACAAGATCACAGCAAATCCCTCTAGTTGTTGATAGTGTAAAACTTCAACCTAAGAATTCTTCTTCATACAAATCAGGGTAGAAATGAATGCCAATGGGGTCAGCAATGACTTCATTATTTGGAGCTGAGAAAAGGAAAGGCATGTGAGAAAGAAATATTGTAATGTGTCAAAAAATGATTCATTATTACACAAAAAGATAACAACACAAATATATTCGGGAAGAAATGGAAAGGAAACATGTCAGTATTTTTTCTAACTTGAAAATTAACTGTGAATTTGAAACAGCAGCTTTGCAAAAATTAAATGGCCTAAGGTATGAATCTGTTTGGGTGGGAAAAAGAACTATGAGCGCTAAATCAATCATATCACTCCTTATGTCATATGTTATATATAAACTAAAATAATAACATCATTTTTATATTATGAATGAGGAACTGTTTCTGATAAGTGTACAACACATTTGACACCAAGTAGGGTTCTTCTCAAAATAGGACCTTTCTTGTGTTTGTTCCTATACTTGAAAGCATATGATGTAGGGTTTTTTCCTGGGGAAGCTAATATTTTTAATACACAGTTTCCTCTATCCTTAATAGATATTTATAAAATTAAACTACATGGCAGCTTCTGTTCTCTTCCCAACAACATTTCTCCATCCCACTTTGTATTCTTCTATGAAAGAATAACTTTTCAGGTACACTTTATACATGAACAGTTCAGCAGAGAGAGAGTGATATGTTTGACAGCCTTCAGGAACCAGAAAGAGAAAGACCTGGAACAAGCCAAGCTCTACATTTCCCCAGCTATGCTTCCTGGAGTAAGTTGCTAAATTTCTCTGAACTTCTGTTTCCACAACTGGAAAATGGAAACACTGACACATAATTCGGTGTGTAGTGAGACTTGAAAAAGATAATGTTAACTGCAAAAGTATTTAATGCATATAAATGGTAGATAACATGTGATGGCAACCACATTTCATCCTATCCTGGCAAAATAAATAAAGGAGATGCTAGTCATCAATGGCTGAGCTGACAATTACTAATTCTCTATCCAAAGCAATCCCATTTTTCAAAACCTGCTTTATCTGCCTTCTATTGCTTATGTGAGCAAGTCGAGTGTTTCCTCATCTTGTCACCTGCTCTCCCTCCATGCATCTAAAACTTCGTAGAAAAATATGACAGGCAAAAAATTTTCTCCTTTTGAGAAGAGGTTTTCAAAGTTAAAATCTTGAAAATTGAAAGCAAATCAAATCTTAAAGATGAAAACATAAAACCTCCAACGATGTAACATTCTTTCTCTTCGACTTAATTATAAAACTACACAATTCAAACTACCCTGTTTTGCAATAATCATTAAAAAACCTTTTCGGAATTCAAGACAAAAGAATTTTATTTTGTTTTTTTGAAGAAGATTAGCCCTGATCTAACATCCACCGCCAATCCTCCTCTCTTTGCTGAGGAAGACTGGCCCTGAGCTAACATCCGTACCCATCTTCCTCTACTTTATATGCAGAATGCCTGCCACGGCATGGCTTGACAAGTGGTGCATAGGTCCACACCGGAGATCCGAACCTGCAAACCCTGGGCCACCGAAGCAGAACATGGCAACTTAACAGAACGTGCCAACTTAACCCCTGTGCCACCAGGCTGGCCCAAGACAAAGGAAATTTGAAGCAAGCTGTATTAAATGATTAGGTGATAATGAAAATTACTCATTATAGATACAAGAGGAGATTGAAAAAAAAAAGACATATTCTAGTTCTTTTCTTCTACCCTTTAGGATGGAAACCACTTTAAGGTGAAGTAATATAAATTGCCTAAATTGTTTTATACACAGTGATAAAGCCAGACTAATTCTAAACTATCCATGCATTTGAATCCTTTGCAGAGAATTCCTAATCTTATATCTCCTTTATCTTTCTTTCTTACAATAGTACCTCTTGGTTAGTATCTGTTGACTGATTTACTTGCTGACTGAATTAAAACATTGACTTTTTTGAGACAAACAATCGTAGTTTGGGTTAAAGATGCACTGACTTAGTAACTGTGTGATATTGAGCAATTGTTTAATATTCCTAAACAGTTTGTCCATTCACAAAATGAAGATATTAATAGCTTTCAGTTCTAGATAAACCCTAAGCCAATTAAAGATTATGATCTGATGAGGGACATTGCAAAAGAAGCTTGTCATAGGCTTCTCTATTTAACACATAGGCTGACCAAATAAACCTGTAAAATCTAACCTTGCAAACACGACTTATTTATTAGGAAGTAGTAGACAATGGGAGAGTACTGAGTCCTTATCTAAGCGTTGGGCTGAATGGCTTACTGGTTGGGTGATGGTATGATGATGCCCAACTTCACTCCTTATCTTCCAACAAATAGGCATTAGAAATAAGTGGTCCCAAGGCTGCCAAGCCATGGTCAAAGCAAAAACATTTAACTTATCACCAGACACATAACTCATAAGGGCATATGCATAACTCATAAGGGCATACGTCCGCAGTATGAGATTATCTTTGAAGAGAAAGTTGGGAACTGGGAGATATTGGAAAATAGCACATATTTTTCCTTGTCTACTGTTCTTTTTCTTTCCTTGATAGGATCCTATGTTATTCTGAATATCTATAAGAATAATTAGGTATTTTTATAAAGCTTAAAACAAAAAAACCCTCACTTAAACACGGGAATAAAATACAAATTTTTGTTAACATGTAAAGAAATCCACCCTCGTAACAGTAAGATAAAGAGTATAAACCAATAAGGAACTTTTTAGAAAATAGTACAACCTTGAGCACTGGCACTTGTCCTTATTTTCCTAAGGTGACCCACTTGGATCAACCTTAATTAAGAACTGTACCCTCATAAAATAGATATTACCTTTATTACTATGCATGGAATGTCAATACTCATACTCCCACTTGCTATTTGTAAGGGAATAATAATCAAAACATATTTTTTTAGAGCTATAAAGAAGCATAAATCTAGAAGGCATTGTAAGGTCGTTTTGTCTATCTTCTCATTTCTGTGATTACAATTAAAATAAATAATAAAACTCTATTTGAAAAACTTTAGAGCATAATTTTTATCCTTTTTAAGCAAGGTCAAGACAATACAACAGAAAAAATGTGAGCATTAATAACGTTTTTATGGTATATGTGTTATAATTTGACTCATTTTTCTGATTGTTCTTAAAAAGATGTTTTAAAAATCTTCCAAAATTCTTCCACAATTATAATACCCCCAAATCCTACATAGACCAGAACTACTAGCTATCATAGATTGAAATTAAATAAATTTCCTCTTAATTAAAGCTCCTTACTATTTCCTAAATTCACTTCAGCCCAAACTTTAGGATTAGAATTCCTAACATGTTTTAAAAGTGGAATAGAATAGTTAAAATTTTAACTTTGGTTTTATCAGTTATTAGACTGACCACAGTGATTTCAAACTTAATAAAAAGGCATTCTACACCATTTAAATTTGAGGTCAATTCAGAACATAAGAGCATTATTGTCTCTTTATGCGAAAAATGCAATTTGAGGGCACCACAATTTATTCTTTTCCATGTCCTCTCTTACATATTGAATCTTAAGTTTTATATTTAAAAAGTAGTCTTTTTGAAATGATGGGAAGAAAAATTGCCAGATTTTAGATTAAAAATAATTTATATTGAGCAAATCGTATATATAAAATATCATTGAAAATTCTGAAAAAAATGAGATGTAGATAAAATCATTATGTTTAGAAAGACAATAAAGAAAATAAAATCTACCTTCTTTATTTTAATGGAATCTTACACATATGGCTTTTTCTGTAAAATAAGTTTGGTTTTGGTTAACGTTATGACATAGTTTTACATAGGATCATATGTTTCTTAATTTTAACCTCATATTTCAGATTTAGCCAAATTTTCTAATATTCATAGAGAGTAAATTTAATCTTATCTCAAATGTTGAAAATTCAGAACAATAAAAATTACATAAAACTCTTTTTAAATAATATATGGAATACAAACTCAAAAAGGTATTATTAATAATTACTTTACATCTGTTTTATTTCAAATTATGGTTTTGTGGAACTGAATGTTACATTGTGTTAGCCATTTCACTAATTGGTTTTACTGCATAATATATTTATATTAACAAGTGATTTTCTACATATAGCAGTACTTGCTTGTTTTTGACATTCTAACAGGTAAATAGCGGTATCTCTTGTTTTTACTTGCATTTTCCTCGATAATGATGTTGATAATCTTTTCACATATTTTCATTATTAAAGCTTATTGTTAGGATAATAAATCTGTAAAACTTATACATAATGGATTTATTTTAAATTGTTTTTTCTTTTGGGAAGAGAGTATTTAACTTTTTAAAATCAACTTCAACAAAGTATAATTTATGTACATTAATTCTTTCAGTTTTGAGGAACGTCCACTGAAATCTCCACCACAATCACATATAGAACATTATTCCAGGGGCTGGCCTGGTGATGCAGTGGTTAAGTTCACACACTCCTCTTCAGCAGCCCAGGGTTTGCAGGTTCAGATCCAGGGTGCGCACCTACACACTGCTCATCAAGCCACACTGTGGTGGGTCCCACATACAAAATAGAGGAAGATTGGCACAGATGTTAGCTCAGGGCCAATCTTCCTCACACACACACAAAAAAGAACCTTACTCTCAGTCTGTAGATCATCCCTCTATCCCTGGAACAATCACTGATCTGCCTTTTTTTGACCGGAGACTAATTTGTACTTTCTAGAATTTTGTGTAAATGGAATCATACAATATGGATTCATTTATGTCTGTCTTACTTCACTGACATAGTCAATCGGTATTGTCCACTATATAAGTAAAACATCCTTTTCATTGTTTATTATTATTCCATTGTACAGACATACATTTTGTTCATCCATTCATCTTTGCATGGGTATTTCAACTGTTCCTAATTTTGCTTGTTGCAGACAAAGATGCTATAGAAATGTGTGTTCAAGTCTTTGTGAGGACACACCCTCTCAATTCACTTGTTTCTTGTATATTTAAGAGTGGAATGGTTGAGTCACAAGATAAGTGTAAGCCTTACTTTTTTCAAAAACTGCCAAAGAATTCTTCCAAATGCTTTTATCCTTGTACGTTCCTTTCATGATTGTATGAGAGTTCTCGTTGTTCCACTTTCTTGTAAACACCGGGCATTGTTTGTTTTACTATTATAAAAGATATGTAGTAATATCTCATTGTGACTTTAGATTGCATTATTGAAGAGTAATGATGTCGAGCATCCATGTGTTTTTTTGTCCATTTATCTTCCTTTGTGAATTCTCTTCAAATCTTTTGCCCATTTTTTTAAAAAGTAGGTACTTTTTAAAAATATTGAATTGAAGATTTTATATATATTTTACACACGTCAAATAATGAAGTTTTTATATATAGGAACTTTCTCACCTGGAAACTTAAAGCAGAGAGTACATATAAGTCTGTATGTGTGGAATCATTTCCTTAAAGACAGAAACAAACAAGGGCATTTACACATTAAGTCATTATGCAATAGTAGTATTTTAAAAACTCCAACAGGACGTTACTTGTAATTTGACAAATTGATGATAAAATTCATATTAAAATAAATTATCGAGTAATTAAAACGATGTAAAATAATAGGTAAGGTTATTAAAGTTAGAATAGTAAAACTGTCACGTAGCACAATGATATCCATGGAAATGAATGTGTAGTTCAAAAACAGATGTACTCTGCAGATAGTATGTGTGATATACAACGTATCGTGCATTGCAGATTGGTAGGAAAAAACAGAATGTTTCGTAAACCATGATAGGATAATTGGTCATCCATAGAGCAAACAAATATAATTAAATATCTATCACATTAATCGTATTTTTTGTTTAAATACTTTAATATGAACAGTAAAACAACTTGGATGGGAAGTAGGATAATACGTTGTTAAGAGAGCGAAGACTTTTTAAAACTGACCAAAAAATAAGCCTAAAAGACTAGCAACAAATAGAAAGAAATTCAAATAGCTCATAAACATGACAACAGATTAGTATTCAGCATATATGAAGAACAAAAGCTCATAGACAATTATTCAAAATCCAATAAAAGAATGGGTAAAGATTATCTTGTGAATGCAAATTACATAATAGGAAAATCTAACGGTTAAGTAAACACATGAAAACATGACATTTGTTAAATGCAAGTTAAAAAATAACAATGTGACACCCATTACTACATATGGTAGTACTCTGATACCACAGTAGTCTCTCCAGTAAAAAATGTTGACACAGAGATAAAGACGCGGGGGCAACTATAGATCACACACATTTTGGAGAAGAATTTGATAACAGAGTTTAGTTGAAAAGTTGCAGGCCCTAAAGCAGAGCAATTGTAATTATAAGCATGCAGTGAAACATGCACATGAGCCCAATGAATCATGCAGGATGAGATTATTAAGGCATATATTTAAAATAATGATCAAAACTCAAGTATCTGTTTGCAGAGAAACAAATAAGTAAATCAGAATATGTTCATGTAAAATAACATACAGGCATCTTGACATTACAATGCTGAAAAGAAAAACACATTCCAGAATGACATTTACAATATGTTATTCATGTGAAGTTTATAAATAAAATTAAAATTTATAAAATTATATTATATATTTAACGAACATATTTTATATATGAATTGATTAAGTTAATATTTATTAACATATTTACATATATATATAGTAATAATAATATGTAAATGGTCTAGATGGATCCCCAACAAGAGGAGAAGTGTGGAAATTTACAGGAGTAAGGAGAATTGTAGAAGAGTACTTAGCATCTAATACCTATAGAAGTGAAAAGAACTGTAATTGCTAACTCTAATTTTTCTCTCTTTTTTCTTGCTGGCATATAAGTGCTAATAATTTTTAAAACTCTATAGTTGGTAAATATATGGTTGAAATTTATTAGCCATGCTTTTGTATTTATTGGAATATTTCATTATTTTATAGGATTGGAGTTGACATTCAAATGGAAAAAACAATGTGTAGACATAGGTTTTATAGAAGGAATTCCATGAGGGCCAATGCAAGGAATGGAGACATTTTGAGAAAGAAATTACTTTGAACTTGACTTGCAAGATGGTGACTGTTGGGGAAGAGAGTTTAGTATACATAAACTCAGGAACATTTTATTTCCTTCTAGACATTCAAATGTTTTAACTGAATTAAGTAGCCTAAAACTTGGCACTGAAGAGCTAGTAAAAAAAATACGTTTGTTAAATTTAGGAAATAAATAGAACAACTTTCCCACCGGATGACAAGGTAGATACTATTCATGCTTCCAGAATTCTCCTTTAGGATGGATACTATTGGAGGTGTATGTTGGTGTTATGGCCTCATTGGGTCATCACGTTGTCTCTGCCAGTTCCACAACTTCATTTATTAGGACTGGTCTCAAAGGGCCAGTTTATTGGTTTAATTGTGTCTCAAAGCAATGCCTGCATTAGTATGTCATTGTGGTTACAATCCCCAAAATTGGTTTTAGTCCCAACTCTGACTCAATGTCTATATCAATTTTTTTCTATCTGAAAAATGGAGGTAATGATAGTAACAACCTAAAAGAGTTACTTGGAGGTTACTTGCACGCAAAGGAATTAATACAGGTAAAATCCTATAGGAGTGCCTGGCGTACTCAATAAAAGTGAAAAGTAAACAGTCACAATCATGGCATGTGTCTCAGTCATTCTGTATTTCTGTCTTTAACGCCTTTTTCTAATGACTGAAGCAAAGCAAGGTTTGCAATACAATATCCTCTTTTACTTCATCATATTACTAGTATAAATAGAAAGAGCTTATCCTTCTCTTTGGTTGAAATCTTTCAGTGTTTCTCGGGAATAAATAGGTCAATGATAAAATTCACAACATTTCTCTTGGTAAGTTATCTCTAATCAATTGTGCTTTCTAAACTTAAACCTACTGCATGGATTTAGGTATTTTCTGCTTTTTACATTACTGGAGTAGCTTGTAACAGATTAAATTATCCACTGAAAAAAATAAGAAACTTGGCTAAATTAAAAGGATATTATTTGTGGACATCAGAAAGATTCAAAGTTAGACTGGATTTGATGGACTAATTCCCAAAGGAAGGAAATGTAAGCCTGATATTCTGTACCACTTTTTCTTTTTTCGTTCTTCTTTTTTGTGAAGAAGATTGGGCCTGAGCTGACATCTGTTGCCAACCTTCCTCTTTTTTGCTTGAGGAAGATTGTTGCTCAGCTAACATCTGTGCCAATCTTCCTCTATTTTACCTGCGATGCCACCACAGCATGGCTTGATGGGTGGTATTAGGTCCACACCCAGGATCCAAACCTGTGAACCCTAGGCCACTGAAGCAGGTCATGTGAACTTAACCACTATGCAACCGAGCTGGCCCCTATACCACTTTTTCACTTAGGTAATTTGCCAATTCATAAGTCAAATTATCAAAACCCAAAAGCATGGATTCATCTCACCACCATAGCCAACAGAATGCTGAAAGAAGCTAGACACGGAAGAACATACAAGATATGACTACATTTATATAAATTTAAAATTATTATGTGGTTAGAAGTTAGAAGAGTAATTATTTTGAAGAGAATGAGGTTTAGATGAAGGGAAGGTTCATGTGAGAGGAATCTGATATCCTGATCGTGATCCATTTCTTCATCTGCTGATGGCTAGATGATTGCCCTTATGTGAAAATTCACGATTTGTGAACTTCTCTGTATACCTGTATGTACACAATACTTCAGTAAACATATTACTAGTAATTAAAATTTGCTACTTATCAATGGTTAGGAATCAAATTCTTGGGTCCCAACTAGTGTTTGGTTCAATGCAATGACAACATGCACATTCAATTAAAGTAATTAATAAAAAAAGAAATAGACTTTTTCTAATAAGAAAAGGAAATGAACTTTATATTTTGAGGGGACAATTAGGAGAGTAACTTCATTGATCCTTAACCTACCTCACCCACCTGCCCACCTGCCTTTCTTCTTTCACTCTTTCAACAAATGTTTCTCACTGACAGTGCCGGATGCTGTACTTAATTTCTGAGCATCGTGTCTTCATTGGACCATTGTTGTTGTGATGAGAGGCTCAATTTACAAGATCTGGCCATGGAGAAGAAATCTACAAAATAGCCTGAGAAAGTTCAGACAAAGCATTTGCAGGATTAGAGACTATAATATTGTATAAGTCAGGGGAAAAAAGGATTGCAAGAGGGAGCAATTACTTTATTTTTATTTATTTATTTATTGAGGACGATTAGCCCTGAGCTAACATCTGCTGCCAGTCCTCCTCTTTGCTGAGGAAGGCTGTCCCTGAGCTAACATCTGTGCCCATCTTCCTCTACTTTATCTGTGGGACGCCTACCACAGCATGGCTTGACAAGCGGTGCCATGTCCACACCCAGGATCCGAACCATCAAACCCCGGGCCAATGAATCAGAACATGAGAACTTAACTGCTGCACCACTGGCCGGCCCTGGGAGCAATTATTTGATTGAAGGGATGAACATATTTTCAGTAGCGTGATGGGGAAAATGGAGGAGGAGTTTGGTTAGTAAATGGGAAGTGAGGCAGTCAGCAGTCAGGACCCTAAATGGAGACAATGCTTTCAGGAAGTTCGATTTGAGCTGAAGATGTATACATGGTTCTATAGTTTTGATTTTGTGATTGCTTGTCTTTAGATCAAAATAAATGGAGCGTGTATATATGCTAATAGACACTGTAGAGAAGAAAAAGGTGACAATACTAAAGGAAAGAAAGATGGAGTAAATGGTTGCATAACTTCATGGCGATGTCAGATGGAATGGAATCCAGAGCCAGGGAGTAGAAGGTGAGGGGAGGATAGGATAGTCTTTTGGTAGGAAGAAAGAATCCTCCTTCTGTTTAATAAGTTAGGAAGACGAACCAGAGGAGTATGTGCTGGAGGGGCTGACGGTAGGATATTGAGATAGTTCCTGTCTTATGGGCCTTTTGAGTTTTTATGATACATCAGAAAACATTAACCAGTAAAATAAAAGAGTCTACGTCTTCATAGAAAAGTGCATCTTAAAGGATGAATTTTACTTTATGTAAATTATACCTCAATAATCTTGCCTTTAAAAAGAGAAGAAAATGAATTACGTTGATTCCCTTTTTCTTAACTTCATCATGTAAGATTATGATAAAAATGATTTAGCCTAGGGAAAAAGAATGCAAAAATTTAAAAGTATTTGTATGAATTAAGAAAGATGATAATTTAGATGATGGTGAGCAACTTGTCATCATTTTTAATGATAATCGATGTGTTTATATCACACTTCGCAATGTCTAATTTGTTAAAAATTAGATAGACTGGCACAACGTTTTCTCTATTAAAGTTATAAATGAACTTAAATGTTAGTAATGGATATATTTATCAAATGATCAAAGCAATAAATAAGCCAAGAGCAGTAGCATTATTACGTTCTTATTAAATGTAGGATATATTGTGTTTTCCTTCCTAGTGATGTGACTGTTTTAAGAGAAATATCTGTTGTGTATGCTACTTATCATAGTCGGTTGTGATTATTCCCTTATCTGTGCCTTAAAGATGTCTAAAGTCTTATGTTTTCAGAGTTAGGAAACATCAAATGACACTTTTTTATAATTAATTCATATATTTCAAAGTTATCTTTATGAATTATAGATAAAATAATAAAAACCTTCAAAATTTAGCGTCTAGTAAATTGATAAGTCAGAGAATAAGCATCTAAATTTAGTAGTGAAAGTACACTTCTAGTACTATGTAGCAGGCTAGTAAATATACACCTTAGTAAGACTATCTATCACAGCTGTGCTGTCTTTTTCCTGGTTATGAAGAAGACACTTTTAACATTTTTTTTTCCCAGAGAAAATCATCAGCAGCCTCTCTTGAAGGGTGAGGACGTTTCATGTAGTAATAGAAATTTTAAAAAGAAATGAACACATCAAAAATTGTGTGAACTACAATTATAGAAATTTTTTGAAATACCGTTTTGAAGATTTAAAAAAACCCTTAGAATTTAATCATTTTTTAAATTACTTTTAAGCCCTTTCCCATATAAACTAAACTTTTCTGTTAAGCCCTCTGTATTATAGGAGTTTGAGAGGCTAATGTTCCTTTTGTGGAAAGATGGTATATAGGGTCAGGTAGCAGTATGATCTACTTTTGATACCATTCAAGCGCCACAGGGGTATAAGCTAACATTTAAATTTTAATTAGGAGCATACAACCACTGGATAGTTGTAAAAATTTCAACCAAAGCAAGTTTTTGATGTTCTATTACTTTCCATCTTACATTTGTTATCCTTTGCTGTATTTCCTACTGAATATATCTGCCGACCTCTGACTCCATCTTCCATCATAATCACGTCTCCTATACCATACATTTCTTTGTCTCTGGTATGTTTAGAGAAATGAGTCTTGACTATCTTTCTGCTTTCTAATTCATTCTCTCTGCATTCTGTTATTCATCCCATCTAAGGACCTTCTAAAAACATTTTGTTTTTATCATCTGAGACTTCTACTTGCTTCTTTCCAAATAAGTGCTTCCTCACCTACTTATTTTTGCTTCTTTTTGTTTATGATACACAACAGTTTAGAATACTACCTGTACTTTTCAAAAATTTCTTTTTCTCTGAAAAATATTTTTGAGAGTATTGTTTCCATATTTGATAAGTATGGTACGTTGTTTCATTGACAGTTACACTATCTCAAAGATGTGTTTCTCTTATTTGTAGTTCAGACCTTGGCTTGAACCAACATTGGTACCTGGAGTGGTTTCTTTAGTTAAAGGAGGCCTCTCTCCTTCCTTGGGTGTGCATGGAGTTCTGTTAAGAAAAGAATGTCTTTGCTTCATGGTTCAACATGAGAGTAGAGAGGACTCACATTTCAACATGTTTTTCTAAGAAATTCTCTTTTATTTAAAGAGGGGGAACTACTCTTTAACCCTGCTCTGACCATCATATATCAGAGTGGTTTTGTTGCTCTTCAGGGAACAAAAATTCATGGCTCATTCCATCTCCCAGCTCCAATTCTTCTACATATATTTTGCAAATAATCAGGAATGTTTACTATTTTTTTCTCCCCAAAGCCCCAGCACATAGTTGTGCATCCTAGTTGTAAGACATTCCAGTTCTTCTTTGTGAGATGACGCCACAGTATGGCTCAGTGAGTGGCATGCAGGTCCATGCCCAGGATCCAAACCATTGAACTCCAGGCCACTGAAGCAGAGCATGTGAACCCAACAACTTGGCCACGAGGTCAGCCCCACTAAGAGTATTTTTTGATAGCCTTATTTTCTTATTGGTGTTGAGAGGTAAATTTCGTAAGTCTTTGGATTTGACCGTCTTCTGATCTAATTTGCTATAAAACTTGCAGAAATGAAATACTGCTAAAATCAAGAAAAAAAGTTTCTGATGTTTAGTTCTAGAACTGTTGTGGATTTGATATTTTTATATTTGTTCTGCCATTTGAAATGCATTCTGATAGAGAGAGAGAAATTCTTGTATATAATAAAATTCCTTGGGACAAAGCTCACTGGTTTCTTTAATAAAGCATTCCACTTTGCTTCTCCAACACCATATCAATAAAGACATAATTACTGTTTTGTTGAGAGAAAAGGAAAATGCTTGTTTTGTTTTTCATGTGTCAGAAACACTTATTTTCACTAAAGTTAAGAATAAGACAGATGTTCACTATGACTAGTACAATTTTACTCAGCATTAGAAGGATTAGCTAGTGCCACTAGATAAGAAAATTCAGTTTTAGTCTAAATAATTAAAAAAGAAATAAAACCACATTTATCATGGAAGTATGTGATTGTATATTAGGATAAAACCAAGAATTGATGTAAAAACTCCCAGAAGTGAGACAATTTAATAAAATAGGATTTAAAATTAGCAAATGGAAGTTAATAGCTTTTATAAATAATAAAACTAAATAAGTAGGAGATACAATGAGAGAAGACCCAATTTACAATAACAACAAAAACAATTACAAAAAAGAAAAATGCTTAGGTGTAAACATGAAAAATGTGCAAACCCCCAAAAGTGCAGAGTATATATTATCAAAAAGAAAGACATGTCCATGTTCTTGAATAGGAAGTGGTAACTTCGTAAAATGTCAATTTTCCATAAATTAATTTGTGAATTTAATCAAATTCACAAAAAATAAAAATTCCAACAATTGCTTTTTATGGAGCTAGCCAGCTTGATGATAACGTTCACTTGTGAAATATGAGCAAGCAAAATAAATAGACAATAAAAAATAAAGAAGCAATATTGAGGGTTGTTTTTCTAGGTACTTAAATTTATAATATAGCTTCTATAAGCAGTTGAGTGTGGTATTAATGCACAAACATACAGAGCAATATGTTAAAATTAAAAGACCAGGAATATATACAGCAAGATAGTCAAATCTGCTGTGTGATAAACTTGGCATTACATAATGGCACGGGAAGATTAACATTTTGAATAAATAAATTATTTAATACCCATTGGGATTGAACCTGTATCATATTACATGACAAGAAAAAATTCCAGATGGATCAGTAATCTAAATAACAAAAATGAAATGACACAGATGTTACACAAAAATGGTTAAATTTCTTTATAATATTGGAATGAGCAATACCATTGTAAAATACCAAATAAATGAAAGAATTGATTGACAAATACAACTCATTTAAAAAACAAATAAATAAAGAAAACAAATCAGACTTTAAATGCATTAAAAATCAAAATCCAAAAGGATATCACAACACAAATAGCAAACAAAGGAAAGATATTTGCAACTTACATCAGACACATAATTTTTAACATACAAAGAGCTACCAAAATCAATAGAGAAAAGGAAATCATGTAAATTAAGTTTATATTTAGATCTGAATATGGAATTTGACAATATTAAACTCATATTAAGAGAAAAATCACACAAACTATCATGAGATACAATTTCTTACCTATCTGACTGGAAAAATACAAATTTGAGAATATATTTGTGTGACAAAACTGTGGGGAAATAAGCATTTTCCTACAATAAAATAAGAAAAATTATATTCCCATAAAGAGGAAATGTGATAATATCTAGAAAAGAATATATGAATTTACCCTTTGACTCAGCAATTTCAATTCTAGGAATCTACTGCTTAAGATATGCTTTTTATAGGATGTAAGTCTGTTCAATGACTTCTTGATCTTTGCTTGAAAACTTCCTCTTATAAAAGCAAGGATTCACTAAAACAATCCTGTAAATGATTCAGTGTGTAGGGAATTTCTAGACTCAACATCATAACCTCATCATTCTCCTCATGTTAGAATAGTCAATGCTTCTATTGGAGTGTCTGACAATTGAACACTGGATAACTTCTATCCTTGGACTAGTTATTCTTTGGTATTTGTACTGAACATGGGAATATTATATGGGTAGTTCTACTCAATATATGAATATTATAGTGCAAGTCAATAGCAAGAAAAGCATCACAGTGTCCACCTACAGATTGGACCTCCAACTTAACTAAGTCTACAAGAGATAACATAAGCCTATTAACCATTTTTGTGTGTACAGCCTAGCCTCAAATATATAAATTTTATTTTCTAGTCTCAAACCTGAAATAAACTATAGAAGATAACACACCTGCTTGCCGAGAAAGACATACACAAAGGTATTCATTTTAGCATTATGACATCAAAAATTTGAAAACAACCCAACAGTTTAATGAAAGAGCTTGAGTGATTAAGTTTTGGTATATCTGTACAATAGAATATAATAAATCCATAGAAAATGGATGAGGAAAAATTTTATACATTGATATGCAGTCATATCTTCATGCAAACATCCTTAAGAAGACAAAGAAAAGTTTCAGAAGAGTTTGTATGTGTATGCATATATGTATATGTACATACATATATTTGCTGCAATTTGTAAAATGAATGGAAGAAAATATGTAAATATATATTTGCAAAAGGAACACTAAACTGATTACCACAATTATAGTAAAAATGGTCACATCTAAAGAGTGAAAGCCATAGAATGGAGAGAACAGGAATAGTAGTGGTTTTTTTTTAAAATATTTATCATTTTATAGTTTGCCTTTGAAATGTTAAAAAGATTGTATGTATTTGAAAAACAAATTACAGTATCACACTTCCTGATTTCAAACTATACCACAAAGCTATAGTAATTAAAACAGTATGATACTGGCATAAAAATAAACACATAGACCAGTGGAACAGAATAGAGCCCAGAATTAAACCTTGCATATACAGTCAACTAATATTTGACAAGAGAGCCAAGAACACCCAATGGGAAGGATAGTCTCCTCAACAAATGGTGTTAGGAAAACTGGACAAACACATGCAGAAAAAAGAAACTGTACCCCTAGTTTACACCAACACAAAAGTTAACTCAAAATCAATCAAAGATTTAAACTTAAGATCTGATACTATATAACTTCTAGAAGAAAATATAAGGAAGAAACTCCTCAACATTGGTCTTGGCAATGACTTTTTGGATATGACATCAAAATCACAGACAACAAAAGTAAAAATCAATAAGTGGGAGTACATCAAACCTAAAAACTTCTGCACAGCAAAAGAAACAATCAGCAAAATGAAAAGACAGCCTATAGAATTGGAGAAAATATTTGCAAATCATATATCGACTAAGAGGTTAATATCCAAAATATATAAAGAGCTCACACACCTCTATAACAAAAAAGTGTTTAAAAAATGGACTGAGGGACTAAATAGACATTTTTCCAAAGAAGACATCCAAATGATGAGCAGGCATGTGAAAAGATGCTCAACATCACTAATCATTAGGGAAATGCAAATCAAAACCACAATGAAATATTAGCTCACACCTGATAGAATGGCTATCGTCAAGAAGACAAGAGATAAGTGTTGGCAAGGAATTGGAGAAAAGGGAACACTTCTTCACTGCTGGTGGAAATATAAATTGGTTCAACCACTATTTTGGTTCCTCAAAAAATTAAAAATAGATCTACCATATGATCCAGCAATACCACTTCTGGGTATACACCCCAAGGAAATAAAAACATGATATTGAAGAGATATATGCACTCTCATATTTATTGCAGCACTATTCATTATAGCCAAGATAGGGAAACAACCTAAGTGACTTTCAATGGATGAATGGATAAAGAAGATGCGGTATATATATATCATATATTATTAAACCATGAGAAAGGTGATCATTCTACCATTTGTGACATGGATAGACTTTGAGGACACTATGCTAAGTGAAATAAGTCAGACAGAGAAAGACAAATACTGTATGAAATCACTTATATGTGGAATCTAAAAATGCCAAAATTGTAAAAACAGAGAGTAAAACGGAGGTTATCAGGGAACGGGGATGGGGATGGGAGGGATAGGACAGGTATTATTCAAGGGTACAAACTTGCAACAAGTAGTAAATAAGTCTAGAGATCTAATGCACAGTGTAGTCAATATAGACAACAACACTGTTCTATAACCACCAAACTTGCTAATACACTACATCTTTATTCCAACCACTAAAAAGAAATAATTATGTGATGTGATAGAGGTGTTAATTATCACAATCACATTACAATATATAAATGTATCAAATCAACATGTGGTACAATTTAAATTTCAGCAATCTTATATGTCAATATATTTCAATAAAAAATAAAACAAAAAAGTAGGGACCAGCCCCGTGGCCGAGTGGTTAAGTTTGTGTGCTCCTTGGAGGCCCAGGGTTTCACCTGTTCAGATCCTGGGTGCGGACACAGCACCTCTCATCAGGCCATGCTGAGGCTGCATCTCACATGGCGCAACCAGAGGCACTCACAATTGGAATATACAAGTATATACTGGGGGCTTCAGGGAGGAGGAGGGGGAGGGGGAGGGGAAGGATGAGAAGAAGAATAAGGAGAAGAAGAAGAAGAAGAAGAAGAAGAAGATTGGCAACAGTTGTTAGCTCAGGTGTCAATCTTTAAATAAATAAATAAATAAACAAATGATAAAGACTAAGTTAAATTACAAAAGCAACTTCCTCCAATTAAAAATTAACTAAAGCGAATAAACCCAACCATATATAATGTTGGGGACCTGAACACACAGAAAAATTATAATTATTTTAAATGATTTTAGAGCACATGTTTTGATTCTATGTCTTTAGCATAATATATGGTAAAACCAAGTAGAGTTCCTAAGAAATCCTAAATGCCATTCAGTTGGTTCACATTGAACAGTAAACTGATAAGTATTATCGTGCACCTATGTTTAAATTCATGGAACCCTATTGCTTTTCTAGGTTTGAGAGATGGGAGTAGATATCCTTTTACTAAGACAAGTCAAAGTACTGATTTTGAATAGGATACTGAATGCAGAATGTTTCATAGAGCATTTGACAACTTTTGGTTCTTTTCCAAGTCACACAGGTAATATGAGCACAGGCAGGGGTCACTGTTTGCTTAACCTCTATCTGTCTTCTTCCCATAATTTATCAGGAATACATCCATGTGGTAAGATTTTATTTTGCATCACAGTCTCATTTACTGAACTCTGTAGGCATATGAATATCTTCTCTACAATATGCAAAAAATCAAAACCACTCTGATTTGAATTACCCAGGTTTGGCTTTAAATAGTGGAGCTAGAGGAAAAAAGGAATTTAAGATTCACGATAAAAATTTATTGTTTTTATATCTTATCTTTTCCAGTTAAATGCATTTTCCAACTCAAAACATTTTTCATATGAAATTTTTTTCAGATTCTAAGGCATCCAGGTTTGGGCAAATTGACTTTTCAAATTTTATCACCAATAATAGGTAGATTATTTGAAATCTAATCTTACAGACGCAATTTAGCAAAAGATAAAACGTATTTAACATTTTTCTGCACCACTCATGGAAATAATTCCAGATGGAATAGACGATCAATAGAAATTAATGCCACTCAATGTGGGGTACAACAGACAGAAATGGATTTCCCTGGACACAGAAAAGCCAAAGTAAGTTATAATTGGTAGGGACACTTGGGCATTTGTTCTGCCTTCTTTTCTTGAATAGGGAGGTGGCTTTGACACTGTTGAGCTTGGCGGGGACACAGAATCTGTTCTTTGCAAATGTGCACTTAAAAGTTCAGATTATTTTGAAACCATATTGAATGGTGGCCTAAGACTGTATTATAAAAAATTGTGCTTCTGCAAGCTTTGGCTTTTTGTCGGGTCAGGCAGGACATTATCTTCTCTCAACAGTCATTCAGAGCTGCTTTCCTTATGCAACTAA
Organism: Equus caballus; assembly: GCF_041296265.1. Lineage (NCBI taxonomy): Eukaryota > Metazoa > Chordata > Mammalia > Perissodactyla > Equidae > Equus > Equus caballus. The sequence continues at coordinate 48,990,097 of NC_091704.1, forward strand.
AGGTCAAGATAGTCTGCAAATATTATTTTTCCTGTGAAATCACTTGTTTTTAAAGAAATTTCTGAAATCATGCCTAAATGAATTGAGATTTTACATTAATTGTGTGTGCAGTCTTCTCCTTATTTAAGAATGAATTATAAAGGTCTTTTTATGCTATACAGTCTTTATTTTAAAATATAGGAGCCAGAAAATGAATTTCTTTAGCCAAGCATAATTTCACATTGGTCAAATAGTGTCACAAAATTTTCAGCTCATGTTCTCAGCACATTTCTATATACTGTCAAAGTTTATTTTCGATCACAGATATTGGTAAAACTCACTCAATATATATAATCAAGTATTTAAAAGTTAGGGTTAAAGTCAAATTTATGAATAATAATAAAGCATCTTTATTTTCTATAGGGTGCTCATTATTCACCCAGTAGAATTTAAACCTTTTCCCTTTCTTTAAAACGCTTAACAAACCGGAATTAACTCACAGCAGCATATAGTGATGAATAAAGGTAAGAGATTTCAATTAACGTGCCAGAGAATAACCATGGAGAACTTTAAAATCATAAGCCCTTGGGTTAACTCAGGCTGAGGCAAAGTGGACAGATTCCAGGCTCATTTTTTAAAGGAAAAAAATTATTATATCCATTTTAGCAGAGATAGGTTTTTGGATGAACTCTGATGGCAGACACATTGTGAAAGTTCAATTAAAAAAATTCATAGCAAAAATATCAAGTAAAAAATATACAGTTAAATTACTATGGTAGTGGAAAATGTGTTTTAATAGCACTGAAAGAATGAAAAGCATACTTTTTAAATTCCAAGGCCAGATTATACTTTCAGATATGTCAATGACATCGAATAATGGATCTGGGCTTACATTTTGTGCAAAAGTTAAAATTGACCTAATGATATCCCTGAAATTTTCTTGAAGTCTAAATAGTAATGAATGTCCACTCAACGAAATGGAAATTGTTTTATTTCGTAATAAATCAATAAATACTATATGGGATATAATAATTAAAGAGCCTGGAAATTTTGTGTTGATCCACGGCATGCAAAGACAATTTCATTTTCTAAAATGAAGAGAAAACTATGTGTAACATCTAAGTGCCAGATTTAGATTTTGGTCAAATTTAATTTCAGAAACTATAAAAATAAAAAAATATATAGCATATTTAGCAGTCTCCAAAAAGTATATTGTAAAAAATATTAGAAATAAATTAATTAAGTCAACTGGGTTATCATTTTCTAAGTTTATGAAAGCTTTTATAAATTGAAATTCTCAATCTAGGGAGTCCATTTACATCCTTTGGTGATCCAAAAGTTTTGTCAGGAGAAGGTATGTAGCTTTCATTTTTAAAAAACGTATACTCACTAAAATGACTGAAAGTAATATTAAAATACAGAGCAGGAAAAAATTAAATGTTCTGAAGATAGGAAAAATGAGAATGTTTTAAAAAGTATGCAAAAATAACAAGAAACAGTCTTAAATTAGAGAAGTGTAGAGTACTCCAAAAATAATTTGTCCCTGTTCTTCTAAGAGTAATTGTACTTTGCACCATTTAAATTAGCACCATTTAAATTAGAACTTAAATTCAGATAGAATTTTTCAAGAGTATAGCTATATGTGCACGCCCCTAAAGTCACGTGATGATAAAGGGGGCTTCCCAAGACCACTAAAGCACAGGCAGTCTGGTAAGTTCAGCTAAGAAGTCTCATATTGGGGGCTAGGTTTCTGAGTGATTTTACAATTTTACGAAATACCCTTATGTGAATAGCACTCTGCCAGTTATTATCATGTAACTCATCAAGTGTTAGCGGTTTATCTTTCCTTTTTTAATGTGTCAAAGTTGCTGATATTGCTTTCCAAACAAGATTGGGGAAAGATCAGTGAGCACAACATAACTTTGTGTAAGTTGACTATGAGGCCCATGATTTGTTTGATTAGCATTTATCCTAAATTAAAAATTGTAAGTATTTCCATTACAGCGTTTTTAGACAGTTAATTTGCATAATCTTTTAATGAACCATCATTTTAGTTTATAGATTTGTCAGAATTGGTTAAAGCTCTTTATTAACAATGACCCCCCCAATAAACAAAAATCAAACTTAAAAGAATTTCAAGATAAGGTTTATTTTTCTTATAGACTAAATCCCCTGGCTAGGGTTTTAGTGCCAAGTATGTTCTATATCTTCCTAATACCAAAACAAAAGTAAAATCCAATGACGAACATGGGTTTTTCTTTAATTAATCAGTGCCTATGCCAAAACTCACTAAAATAATGAATCTTACTGCTGGAAAGAAGCTAAAACTGGAACTGCTTCAGTAAATGTAAAGTGGCAGAAGCATTTGCATGTTGAAAGCAGTCTTCTTCCCATGGAATATCAAAATCCAAAAAGAAAATTAAGCCGTAGGGTAATGGAACAAGATAGGAGAAAAGGACCCTTTAAACACATACAAGCACACATACACACACACCCTGTAAGAACAAACAACAAAAAAGATTTCTTATGCATAATGTGAGGTAGGAAAAAGTTGAGCTAAAACAACACAACCATTTTCATTAAATTTATGCACAACCCCACACACACATATTATCATATTTGATTCTCGTTAGAATGACACTTGGAAATCAAAGACTAAAATCAAATGTCCAGATAGGATACTGTGTTTAATTCTGATGAATATAGTAAAAGGTTTTTGTTTCTTAAAAATAAAGTTTAGGGGCCAGCCCTGTGGCATAGTGGCTAAATTCATATGCTCTGCTTCAGCGAGTTTGCAAATTTGGATCCTGGGTGTGGACCTACACGTTGCTCATCAGGCCACACTATGGCAGCATCCTACATACAAAATAGAGGAAGATTGGCACAGATTTAGCTCAGCGACAATCTTCCTCAGCAAAAAGAGGAAGATTAGCAATAGATATTAGTTCAGTGCCAATCTTCCTAATCAGTCAATCCATCAATCAATCAAGTTTATAGAGACAGCCCTGATGGCCCAGTGGTAAAAGATCGGCACTCTCACCCATTGGGTGGCCTGGATTCATTTCCCGGTCGCAGAACCACGTCACCCATCCATCTGTTGCCATGCTGTGGCAGCGGCTCAGATAGAAGAACTAGAGGGACTTACAACTAGGTGTATATACACAACTGTGGGAAGCATTCCCCCACTCTAGTTACCATTGTATTGTGACAAGGTCTGGCAATGGAAAGAGAATTGTGCAAGGCACTTCTCCAGGGAACATAATTCTTTAGGCAGAATCCTTTTTCCTTCTTTCTGAACTCCTTACTTCAAAGCCTATCATTGATTAATGTCTTCCTCTCTGCTCTGGAAACCTTGTGGAAACAGGCAGAACCATATCTCTAAAAATAATGAGCAACCCCTAAGGATGAGGGGGTCTGTGTTCTGTTAATTATATACTCACTGTCCTCCTAGCTTCTTTGAAGACCTTGAAACTACACAACCTCTTCCCTAACAATTGATATGTATGCTTGCTGCACATATGATCTTTGGATAACAGCCCTCGCATGTAGGAAAATAATTATCTTTAGTTTTGCACTACCCCCCACCTATTGATCTTATGACGACAATAGTCAGACCACCTCACATAATTTTTCACTATATATATGTGTGCCCCGTCCCCGAAATAAATTGGACTTGTTTGCAACTGCATCGAGTCTCACATCTTGCACTTTCACTTTCGCCAACGCCGTCTCTCCAGCGGGAACCTGGACTCTGCCGAGGCTGGACCCCGGCACACAACCATGCCACATGGCTTTGGGGAGGGAGGAAAAGGAGGTAAAAATTGAAGTTCGTATATTTGCTAAGTAAAATACACAATGGTCAAGAACCAGATCCTCAATAAACAAGTAGATTGAGCTGGAACACAAGAGTGCTTTGAAAGTAATTCTGACATATGTTTTCTGACATAATTATTATCAGATTAAACCTAACATTAATTTTAATAGTAAAAGTAATAATTATTACACGCCCAACAGGTATCATGTATTTCTTAAAATCTCTGACTTTAAATCAAGCTTCAAAGTAAGTCCTAGTAACGAGGGTTTACACATAGGGAAACAGGTTTGCATAGTTTAAGTAATCTGCCTCAAATAACAAAACTATGACACAGCAAAGTTAGGATGTAAACTAAGGGATGTCTTGCTCCAAGTCTGCAGTTCTTCCTATTAAATCATTATAACTGGATCAAAATATTAAATCATAATATTAAATCAAATATTTGGTGTTATAATTTATATGTGTAAATTAGATAATCATTAGGTATAAATGACTATTAAATAATTGCAGTTTAAAAACCTTTCTACTCACCAGTGTCAGAAAAGAAAAAATACTACATACCCTACTCAATCAGTATTGTTACCAGGCAAGGGCTTGCTACCCAATGCACATAGGAGCCAATACTATGGTACTGGCTTTTGAGACAAGAAAAAGCTTTTATTGTGGGGTTGACTGGCAAAGAGACAGGAGGCAAGGCTCTCAAATCTGTCTCCCCAGTCCAGGGTTTAGGGTGAAATTTAAGGAGTTTAGGGGATTTCAAACTTGGCAGAAGCTAATTCGCTAGTCTCGAATCGGTCCATAGATGGTAATGGAGCTACTTGGGCTGCCAGAAGCCAGATTTTCCTTATTGCAGATTTCTTATCCAGATTCCTTATCCAGATTTCCTCACTTTGCAAAGGTCTCTGCTGGCAACATTTCTGAAGATTCTTGGTTCCAGCATCACCTGGAGGCTATAGGTTCCCACATGGCATGTGCACAGTGCTTTGTTATTGAGCAAGGTTTGATTAATCAACAATCTGTTTTAAGGAAGCAAAACTAGTTTAAGCTGGTTAATGTTTCATGTGCTATTTCAGTGTAGTTTGTACTTTAGCGGGTTAGGGGTCATTTTTCTCTGGTTCAAAATTGTATCTGCAGGGTAAAACACATTGCTTAGCCCCGAGAAGGTGTCTACTAAGTATTTGGTTGAATAAATGAATGAGTGGACAAATGAATGCATAATGGTGGGTTTTATTTAATACTAATAGTTTATTGTTTAATAGTTGACTTTGCCATATTAGAAACTCATTTCTCTAAAAGCCTTCATATATTATTGTGATATTTTAGAACTTAGTAAACAGCAGAAATCAAATCATTCACTAAGGAAATAAACTCTCTTTTTTTATGTGGAGAGGGGCAGGGTTTTGTTTGCTTTGAAAGTATTAAAATAAAACTATAGAGAGAGAGTGAGAGAAAGAGCGAAAGCGTTTTACTTTTTTAAATAACTATTTCTTTTTCTACTGATTAATACAGTCAAATTGTAAAATATGAACTCAAGACATATAAAAGAAATAAACTAGTGATATCATTAGTCACATTGTTATAATATATTTGTCATAACAAAGTTACAACTCAATATAAAGAGTTTAGACTGGTGTCTGAAAAATAAATTTGCTCTCTTCTAACCCAATTTAATTGGAGGAAATTCAAGAATATGCTCAAATGTGAACCATGTCCTGGTCCTTTGCTTCCATGTCACTGGACCCTGTGGTATTCAATATATTTAATTATCATGATTCTTGTGCAAAACAATCCATCTTATTATTTCCTGAGAAGACAAACGTGCTGTGTGATGGAAAAACTACTTTTCACATAAGCTTTGACTCACAAAATGCTAGACTATTAGCCAAAATTCTGAAAGGTTAAGGTGAATGCTTATTATTTGTTTAGTTTGCTAAGGCTGCCATAACAAAAGGCCACAGCCTAGGGGGCCTACACAACAGGAATTTGTGTTCTCAGAGTCCTGGAGGCTGCAAGTCAAGATCAAGGTACAGGCAGGTCTTGTTTCTCCTGAGGCCTCTTTCCTTGGCTCACAGATGGACCCCTTCTCTTTGTGTCCTCACGTGCACTCCCTCTGAGCACATGTGCCCCTGGTGTCTCTCTGTGTGCCCTAATCTCTTTTTCTTTAAAGATACTCTTCACATTAGATCAGAGCCCACCCAAAACAGCCTCAGTCAAACTTAATCACCTATTTACACACCCAGTCTCCAAATACAGTCACATTCTGAGGGACTGAGAGAGAGAACTTGAACACTGGAATTTTGGGGAACACAATCAGCTTATTACACTATTATAATAAGAATTACAATTCAATAAGTAAGTCAAACTTGTCTAGGTAATCAAGATTGATTAATCTAAGAGAGATGACAGTTGAATCCAAAGTGGAAAAGAAGTCAAAAGTATGGAGTGAACATATAGAGTGAACACACTAAAAAAAAATTTTAAAAACAGCAAAGAAGAAATTGTTTTAATTTTAACTAATTTATTTTCTAAGCAATTCTAAAATTTTGCTTTCCTGCATTGCTCAGACCATAAAACAGTATTTTCTTTTTGTTTTTTGAGGAAGATTAGCCCTGAGCTAACATCCGCCACCAATCCTCCTCTTTTTGCTGAGGAAGACTGGCCCTGAGCTAACTTCCGAGCTCATCTTCCTCTACTTTATATGTGAGATGCCTGCCACAGCATGGCTTGCCAAGCAGTGCCATGTCCTCACCTTGGGATCCAAACCAGTGAACTCTGGGCTGCTGAAGCAGAACATGCAAACTTAACCTCTGCGCCACCGGGCCAGCCCCAATAAACAGCATTTTCAATCATCAGTATTAGTCTCTTCTAGAGAAAATTATTTTAAAAATTAAGTTGTCTGATGGCTTTCAAAAATGTTTATTTTTGGTGAGGAAGATTCTCTCTGAGCTAACATCTGTGCCAATCTTCCTTTATTTTGTATGTGGGTCACTGCCACAATATGACTTGACGAGTGGTGTAGGTCTATACCCAGGAACCTGAGAACCCAGGCCGCCAAAGCAGAGTGTGTTAGACTTAAACTCTGTGCCATGGGGCTGGTCCCATTGTTTACATTTTGTTATTTCAATCATATTTAATCTCAGGTTTATTTCTAGAGGCCATAATTTATTATACATTTTAGACATAATGTAATATTAAATATGATGATCTTAAGACTCCTGAATACAAGATTGTTAGCAGGTAAGACAACGCTCCTTCTCCTGAGATTCTCAACAGAGAAAAACATCAAATAAGAACAAAAAACAAAAAGCAAAAGCATTTGATGATTAATTTGTCTTATCTTCCAATTTCTCATTCAGTAGACTGTTAATAGGCTGCAACTAGTAGCTTAAAAGTGAGACCTAAATCATCTCTCTGTGGCCCTAAGTACAAAGTCAACTAAGGAAGGAGAGTTCCGAGTGATAAGATAACAGAACAAGTACAAAAAGGAGGAGTGGGGTTGATATCTCCTACTACACAGCATGAAATCCTAGGCTTTCACATCCAGCATTATTAAAGTATGGAGCCAACTATTTTTACTCTCTGTGATAGTGGTTGCTAGAAAGTAAGAGCCACAAATTTTTTGAGATGTGATAGCTCAATAAATATGTTAAAAAATTACTTTGGGAATAGTTTAAATTCTCAGTGACATTTGAAAAATGACTAGAAAATAAATATGAGAGAGATTTTAATACAATTATAATAAATACTTACCCAGGGCTGTACAAATAAATTTCCTGTCCTCAATGAAATAACATTATCCCATCCCTGACCTCTCCTCAGGATGACTTTCCTTTCTACTCCAGAAATGCTTTGCATATATGCATTTGATGTAGGATACTCCTGATCTGAAGTTTGTCCTTTAGAAGTTAAGATCTTTGTAAAAAGGGGAAATTGACTTACTATTCTTACTAGTTATCCTACAGGATGCCAGGTGTAACTTAAAAATTAATGGAACTAATTCTCGTGTGTGTGTGTGTGCGTGTGCATGCATGAGAATCTGCATGTACACTGTCTTCTTTTAGAGTCCTCGTCTAATCACTGTGTGTTTCACCCCATTCACAGTTATTAGTGGCTCTTGCTTCACTGCCATGCATATTTTAATTTCTTTACAAAATAAAATAGTTTTTTGTGTTTAATCAAAATTGCCAGGGGCCGGCTCTCTGGCTGAGTGGTTAAGTTCATGTGCTCCGCTGCAGCGGCCCAGGGTTTCGCTGGTTCGGATCCTGGGAATGGACAAGGCACCACTCATCAGGCCATGCTGAGGTGGCATCCCATATGCCACAACTAGAAGGACTCACAACTAAAGAAAAATATACAACTATGTACTGGGGGGATTTGGGGAGAAAAAGCAGAAAGAAAAAATAAAAAGAAGATTGGCAGATTGGCAACACTTTGTTAGCTCAGGTGCCAATCTTTAAAAAAGAAAAATTGCCAATTATCTGCATTTGCCTAATAATCTCCTGATATGTAATATATTACCAGGAAGACACTGTGGAAGTTAAGATGGATGGGAAGCTGTCAAATAATCTGTGGTTTTTAAGATATCCCTCTTTTGACACTGAAACCTGAACTTATAGCTAATGTAGACATGAAACTGGCTCAACACAAGGTTGACATAAGGGAAGCCACATTGTAGAAAAGAGACCATGTCATGACTTTGAATGACCTCTGACTAACTAACCCAGCTGGATTTGTACCCTCCAGGAGATCCACCTGTTCGGTATATTTTATGACCCCTGCTAGTGCATATACCTCCAAGCTGTGATAAGACAATAACTTCATTCTTTCGACTTAGGAATGTGATGACCGCCCCCCCCCCCCCCCGCCCCCAAACAGAGAGTCTATGCTGATAGCCATCATCAACGACAGCTGAAAGATCTGGTGTGGCAGCTCCCAGTCTGTAACACCAGAGGGTCAACATTCCTAGCCCCCTCTCCTGTAACCCACTGGCCTATATAACTGCTTCAAGATTCTCTGCCCGGCTTAAGATGGTTCTATTGGACGTTAGTCAGCCATCTTCTCTCTTGCTAGCAAGCTGTAATAAAATGCCCTTACTCTGCCACCATCTTGCCTCTTGACGATTGGCTTTTGTCTCACGGCGAGCAGATTGTGCCCTTCATGCAGTAACAACCACAATAAGAAAAACTTTTGAAAGGATTTGACTTGTCACCCAATGTAATATCATACATTAAATTAAAAATTATGCCCCAAATATTTGTTCATCATTCAAAGAAATAAGCTTGCAAAAATAAGTAGTAAAGTAGGTAAATTTTAAAAAATAAATGTTGTGCCTATCTAGTCAGCAAAGCACATTGCCAAAAATAAGGAACCAATGTTGACAGTTTAGTATTTAGCTATATAGACTGTCACGAAAAATGCTTCAACTTTTACAGAACATAATAGTTCTTTGCTAAAATTCTTTTTTATTTATTATGAGTGCCATTTTCATAAGTAGCTAAGGAAGATGGAAGATTATATTCCATATATTAACAAATAAATAATTCTATACAATAAGAGAAAAATTATACCCAATGTATCCCATACAGGTTATTGTTGCTAGAAGTTAAGACTTAAAGGGGATCATAATCCATAAACCCTAATGTAAAATTCCATCTTTATGTGCTATATCACCATCTAGCTCATTGCTTAGGTATTTACTCATATATACATATTTGTGTGTGTGTGTGTGTGTCTGTGTACACGAGATTTTATGTATCTATGTGTGTGGTATATGTATGATGTGTACATTCACAAAATCATCCTGAATACACACCATGTGTTTAAAAAATCAAGACATGTTATACACATATTCAAGTGGAACTGCTTTACCCCTCACGCTGGTTAAGTTTCCTTTTAAATAATTGTCGATATCAGCAAAATAGATGTTTCTATATTCACAAAAGCGAAGAGAACCTCTATTATATGAAGCCATTTCAACATTCAGAATTCATTGGCTTGCACCATTTTACAAATGGCTGGACCGTGAAATTGAACTGGGTCACCAAAAAATCTTCAAAAAATACATAAGTGTGGTGAACTAAAATTATTTCCTAAATAAAGGGTCATAATAAAAGTATCTCAGCTACATATGGTTTTTCTGATTTCTTGAATATTAATTAAAATAGCATACACACTTAGCTGGCATTTCCCCAAACTACAGAATTCTACTATTTTAGAGGTTTGAATTATGGGAACACTGAATAACACACACAAAAAATTAACAAACAGTGATGGAAATATATTACAGCAAAGAGTAATGGCCATCTACTTGATGATATGAATTACACACTGAATTATTCCACTACTTTTGCAATAAACTAATTAACAAACCACCTACATAGTGCTATATAGTGGTCTATATATCAAGGATTTTTTCTTCTCCCTCATGGTCTGTGTAACAACTGGGTGGCACTACATCAGACTTTGGGATATCAACTTGGCTCTGAGCTTTAATTAGAGTTCAGGTGTATTCCACATGTGTCCACATTCTACTTGGGCAAGCACTACTCCCAGCATATTATTCTCACTGTTAACATAGGAGTAAAAGAGGGAAAGCCAAACCACAGAAGAACCAAAACTATTCACATGCTATTGGACAAACCATGTCAAAGACCAAGTCCATAATCTGTGTGAAAGGAAAATGCACTGCATCCCAAGGGATATGGAAAAGTGCGTGAATATTTGCAAAAAATATTGTGAACTCTTACAACTATATACACACAAGAAGATTCTCTGGGTAAAGATTGCTACATCATTTTTCTGGTAAAATTTGAGCTATTTGTGTTAATACACTTAATTTAGAACAGCTTGAGATTTACAGAATTATCGTGAAGATGAAACAGAGAGTTCCAATATACCCCATGCCCGGTCCTCCCTATTACGGAAATCTTATATTAGTATAGTGTATTTGTCACAATTAATGTTGATACATTATTATTAACTAAAGTTCATGCTTTATTATATTTCCTCATTTTTCCATAAGTCCTATTTCTGTTTCAGGATTTCATCCAGGATACCACCTTGCATCTAGCAATGTTTTCTTAGCCTCCTCTTGGCTATGACAGTTTCTTAAACATTCCTCGTTTTTTAAGGACCTGAACAGTTTTCAGGATTACTGTTTAGCCATTCTGTAGAATGTCTCCCAACTGGGATTTGTCTGATGTTTTTTCTCATGATTAGACTGAGGTTATGTGTTTTGGGAAGGAAGACCACAGAGGTAAAATACCATTCTTATCACATTGCATCAAGGGTACATCCTACCAATATGACATCAATTTTGATACTAACCTTGATCACATGGCTTGAGATAGTGCCTACCAGGGTTTTCCACTGTCAAGTAACTCTTTTTTTATCCCCTTTCCATATTGTACTCCTTGGAAGAAAATCACTATGCACAGCCTACAGGAAGTAGAGAGTAAGTCTGCATCTCCTGAAGGGTGGCATATCTACTAAATGGTTTTGAATTCTTCTGCACAGGAAATTTGTCTGTTCTTCAGCATTTATTTATTTATTCAACTATTTCTTTATATCAGTACGGATTCATGAATATTTATTTTATAGTTATAATCCAACACTACTTTATTTTCTTGCTCAAATTGTTCCAGTTCTTTCAGTTGGCTCCTGTATCGCTTTTATCATTGGGTTTGAATGTCAGTGTGTTTATCACTTCCTTAGTTTCTGCTACTTCAAAATGCTCCAGGTTCCTCTTGCAAATTTTCTGTCCCAGTCCTAGAATTGGCCATCTCTCCAAAGAGCCGGGGTTCCATTTTGGAGAATGGTATTAGAAACCAAGATCTGGTCACTATGTGTGGTTGTTGCTACTGGAGTTTTGTTGATTTTAACTATTTTTGATTATAAAACCGCAAGTATCCACAGAAAGTTAGATATTTAAGGACAAAAATTACTTATTAACGCAAATATATTTTCTTCCAACAGATTACATTTTTATAAGAGGCAAAGAAAACTAACTTTTGGGAACTATACACTTAGGAAAAGTGTGGGGATAGAAATTTTTGGATATATTTCTAGTAAATGTGCATCTTTACATATGTGTATATACATATATATGCACAAATGCATATATTTTATATTGGTACAGATATGTTTATAAATACATCTATGTTAAAATAAACATAAGCAAATATACATTCATGTATATTAATATATAGGAGATGCTAAAGATAAACGTTAAATTTTTTTCTAGATTCAGCCCTGATTATTCTTTTATAAAATAAAAGTGTATCGGTCATTTTAAAATGTAAATAACTATTATAGAAAAGGGGTGTTCCTAAATGTAAATTTAAATATATACTCTGAATAATTTCAATCTTTGGAATTTGTTCATAATTTCTCAACAATCAAGACAACCAATTTCTCAACAACCCAATAGACAATTTAGGTTAAGGTTATATGTGGTCTTTAAAAGCACAAAAATTGAAAGTCCCAATTTCATCACCTGTGCTATATATTTCAACTAACCACTTTCTGGATACTCTTACTCTCTTCCTGGGCCAAGCCTTAATTCTCTGCCTAAACCAAGAGAGTAAAACGCAACGGTTAGTATGAATTTGCTTTTGAACGATACTTTCCAATCTGGAATTTTATTCCAATGACTCCTCTTTATTACTTTAGCTCTATTGTCTTTAAAATAAGATTTTTGTACTTCTCCATGCTTTGTTCTTCTTAATCAGCAGAAGAGATAGCCTGTTGGAATCTAGTAACAGGACGCGTAAAATTGATAGTATTATTAAACCATTGCTAGAGTATATACCATACCCCCACTTACCAAATAAGCCCCATAAGCCAACATGGAAGATTTACGTTAGGATTATCTAATATGGCACCAGACATGATAGTCAGCACTTTTGAAGGGACTTGATAGAAATGTCACATTCTAGTCCTGCTTGAAGAGGTATATGGACATTATCTATATATAGTCACAACCTTATTAGAGAAGAGAGTGACCTACTGAGGTTGGAGAACAAAATTGTTTTCTATTCCTGATCCCTCCATTAACTTGTCATTCAACCTTGAGAAAATCACTACATTTCTCTGAACTTCAATTTTCTCATTTCCAAAACTAGGATAATGCTTATCATGGCATGAAGTTTGATGGTGTTTAGGATGACTGCATAGGGATCACCTTGAATAGAGCAGCAAAGTCTCACAGTATTCATTATGAGGCTTGCCCCCACACCATACGGGAGCACACAATCCTGGAGTTTTTAATGCCCAGCTTTGCTTGTATCTTAGATTAGATTTCTTATTAATATTTGAAACTGCTTACGAATAGAACTAATATTGTTTCAATTAACATTCACTACTATACTACCTGGAACTAATAATTAAGAGAATGATAAAATGGTTTTATAAATGAAAGGGAATTGTTTTTATTTTATTTCAATTTTTATTTCTAATGATTTATCTTATAAAAATTTAGAGAAAATGTCACAAATATGTAGGTAATAAAATTACTTAAAATAAATAGTCTTGTTTTTATCTCTGAAATAGAGCTGGTAACTTAAAGTAGAATCAACGACAAGAGTACTTGTCCTTTTATATTCGGGCCTTTTGAAAATGTACAAATGGCTATGCTAGTAAGGCCTTTCTCACTGTGAATTTATAACAAATGAATGACATATTAATTATAATTACTATAACATACAAACATTAAAAAAGGAAACACATTACAAAGATAGAAATACCACAAGGAGAAGTTTCTGATCTCTTTTGGTTTCTGAGGACAAAGATACATTTCTATGAGTTGGAAATAATTGAACTTTACCATGTTTAAAAGTTTTGCTGAAACTCACTGTAAAAATTTTGACAAGCATCATTAATATTCTAAAGCCCTAAACCTACTGACAACAAATTAGGAGCATAGAGCAGTTAATATATATTGTGTAAGAAGAGATACCACCCAAAAGCCATTAGCTCAAGCTTTGTTAAATGTTACAATATGAGATTATTTCAAGATGCCTCTTCTAGGTGCAATATAGATATAGTATAATACAGGCTATAATGTAATGTACCAAATTATATATTAGAGATTGAGGAAGATGAGTCAAATTTGTTTGGTTCTGAGTACTTGTATGAGGTTACGATAAGCACAGGATCATATATAGAGACAGCACATCTGGGTCCATGTTTGAGCTTCCATTGTTGAGTCAATTTGGGTATAACAAGAATGGTGATGAGGAATAGTTGGGGCTGGTGTTTAGCAAGGGGCCAGGGGAAATTTTCAGTTCTTCCGCATCTATTGCATTATACAGTAGTTATAATTTAGAATAAGTGGAGAAAAGTTAGCTTATTTTAGGGATTTAGATGTTTATTTCTGAATAACATGGACATTATCTATCAAATAACAAAAGCATCACCCCAGGCCATGGGCAGCTTTCAATTCAGGAAACAAGAGTGTGAACCATTCCTAAGAAAGACTGAGACCAGGGAAAGTAGCACATTCAAATTTATCTACCAAGTCTCAGACTATTTGGAAAGAGTCTGTTAGAATATTGTTTCATATTTTGATAATAATAAATATAATAAGTACCTACAGATTGATAAGTGATGAAGACATGGTCTTTCCGTGAAAAACTCATGTCTAAACCCAATTACATAGAATTTAAACATGTTCCATGCCTTTTATATCTGTTATAGTTCCCTAAGTCTTACACTTAACGTTACGTTATAGATTGTCCATGAGAATTTCTCCTAAGTGCATGAACAAGGTAGAAGAAAAAAATACTGATTTTTCATTTATCATTTTATTCATATATTATTTAATAAACCCTACCTCTTTGTAAAGAAATAATTATTTACAAAGCAATCTGTGGGAGATAGAAAAGAATTAAGATATAGTCCCCGTTCTGTGAATTTGAAGTCTAAATCTCTATACCCAAGTTTCATTTTGGAGGTACTCTAAGCACAAATGTCTAAAATCATAACATATCAAGAAATGTGAGGGGCTAGCCCAGTGGTGTACATTCCGCTTCTCAGCGGCCTGGGTGGGGTTCACTCGTTCAGATCTCAGATGCGGACATGGCACTTCTTGGCAAAAGCCATGCTGTGGTAGGCATCCCATGTATAAAGTAGAGGAAGATGGGTATGGATGTTAGCTCAGTGCCAGTCTTCCTCAGCAAAACGAGGAGGATTGGCAGCAGTTAGCTCAGGGCTAATCTTCCTCAAAAAAAGAATTAAAAAAAAAACCGAAATGTGAGATTTTGTTGATACATAAAAATATGAGGGAATGGGGGAAACCTGCATATGATGTTGCTAAGGAAAAACGGTTAAAATCTAAAATCAGATCTGATAAAAAGGGAAAGATTCAGCATGAATACCAATCCATTTGCCAATAAATTTTTTACTACCTTGGCTTTTAATTTTTCACTCTTTTTAGAATATTAAATATCTTCTCTTTCCTATATGTTGATTGGCTTCTGCTAGAGACAAATGCTTTTTTATGGTGTAATATAAAAACATGCCAACTTTACTGGATAAGGAATTGAAACTTAATATCGTACATAGCATATGATGTATCCTAGACAGCCTACAATTTTTATATAGGAGACTTGCAATCAAGGATCGGAGAACGACATCAGCCAGATTGATACTCTTGGCCCTTGGTACCAATGAGGATGTGTGTGGATACTTCTCACTCTAACTATTCTCAATAAAGTCTAAGAGTTCCCACCTAGTGTCACTGTAATTAGGCTCTCCATTTAGCTTAATGTTTTGTAACCAAGCTGCCCATATTATGAATCCAATAGTTATCATCTATTTGTCATAAGATTAGTATACATGGTTCGGTGGAATTATATATTCTTAATGGCACCTGGCAAACTGAAAAAAAAAAAAGACTGAAATTCTATCTCTGGTGATAACATCTAATGTAAACGACAAAATTTCCATTCTGACATGTTCTGTCTTCCTGATTCTGTAGATAATGAGGTATTGCAGATTGTAGCTTTCCTCTGGACTCTGCATTACTTAGTACGGTAGCTAGTTATTTCCTTCTTGATAGTAACTATGCCTCATTTATCTTTGTTTGCCAGCAACTGACATAGAGCATGACAGGAAGTGAGTTCTCACAAATATTTATAGAATGGAGTTGAATCCATAAACCTGAAAACAGTGACCCAAATGCTCACAAAAGAAATTGCTTTAATCGGCCTTAGTTGTTTGGCAGAAATGAGGAAAATCATAAAATCTTAAAATAACACTAAGAACACCAAAAATGTGGACACAGCATATGTGAAACTCTCTTAGCCACCATAGACAATTTTTCAGTTTTCTTATTTAGAGGAAACAACAGTTCAGATAAGAAGAAAAGAGAAGTATATACATTAATATTGGCAGATTTTACCTTCTTGTTTATTTTCGTGATGCTCACAAGATACCCGCCAAATCCACAATACGCAGTAACTTGTTAAATAACTAAGGCACAAACCCAAATCATGTTCGTGTGTCCACGTGTTCCACCTAGTGAGTGAATGGGGCCAGCCACCTATCACCTGCATGTCAACAGAGCTTTGTTACCTCTATCGGCAGGATGAATGGTGACTTCAGGCAGAGCTAATGGATTCCTGTAACCTTCATCCACCACACATTTTATTTTATTGTCATTCTTATTTACCCACTATTTGAAGTTAGAGCAGCAAAACATTGTGTACATCGCTGTAGCTTCTGTAAGTACAAATATATTTTTGGACATTGTTGATAAGATGATAAGCATTAGGTTTTTGAGAATCATTAAAGTCATTTTTAAGATCTATTTTGTGGGGGAAAATAATATGTTCCAGTAATATTTGGGAAAGTGGATTTTCTCAAGAATCTTAAAACTGATCTATAAATGCAAATGTATAGAGAAATTAATTTTATATGAAATGGTTTCTACTGTAAAATTTTTCTGAAAATTCTTCCAAAAATGAGCTATAAAATATGAATGTCTCCACTTTTAGAAAACACGTCTAAAAACACCAACCAACCAAAAAAGAAAAAAACGAATCCAAACAAGTTAAATTTAACAAATCCAAAGAAGTCAAATTTAAAAGGCATACATTTTACTAAACGTCTTCTTCAAACAGTGCTTTCAACTCAGTAGATGACAGTTTGCTTATTTTGGTTCAAAGGAAAAAACTAGTTTTGTTGGCTTTAGGAGCTTTTCAAATTCAGCACATGAGTTTCAAAGCCTATTTTCAGATTCTATTGGCTTTAGGAGCTTTTCAAACCCAGCACAAGAGTTTCAAAACCTGTGTGTGGTTGTGCACGTGTCTGAGACAGAAATGAGAAAGGGAGCACTTTCAACACAAAGAGAAAATCATTTAAGAAGCACAGAATCACACAATTTAAAATAGAATTAGTTAGCTGAGAGATCACAATTCAAGATAAAGCTGTTATGTGTTCACAAGTTTAACCAGGGCCAAGACTAGCTAGCCCTTTTTTAAAAATTCTTAGTGTGTTCTTACTAGTGTTAGATAAAATATTTAAATACTTTTATTGATTCATTTGTCTGATGAATATATTAACTTTTCTTTTTTTAGGAAGTAAATTGTACAACACATATAGGAATATAATCTCTCATGGATCGAAGGATTTGGAAAGTAACCAGCTTTGTAACACAAGTGGTTTTAAAAATGCTCTAAAATTTAAAATTGAATGGTGTTTGCTTCAGTCGAGGCTTCTCTTGATCTTTAAAATATGGAATATATCAAATTTTGGACATGGCTTAAGTATTGTAAGAATAGACTGAAATGTGTTTTAATAGATGTATTCTCTGAAAGATACAAAATTTATAAGATTGATGAGTGACTACGTTAGATAATGTGAAAAATAATGTTGGCAAGAGTAAAAATATATATATAAGTATATGAAAGCAGAGAGTAAAGTCCTACATTGTACAAGTTTAAAGTCCTTTGTAAGATTTCCTTGCCTTCAACTCACTTCAAGAATCATGAACTTGAAAGTGCCCTGGAGGCTTCTGATTTTTGTGGAGTTCAAGAACAATAACAAAAAAAGGAAAATGTGTGTGTATAGTAAACCCCCTCAGAGTTTATCACAACTCAACCAGCAAAAGATTCAAACAGCTCCAGTCAGCAGCCCCCGGCGGGGCTAGCAGAGGAGTTAATGTCATGAACAACGTCAGTGCCTCGTGGTCTCTTTTGAAGCATAGCCTCTGCCTTTGATTCGAGTTAAGCAAATGACCCTAAGATCTGAAAAAACAGCTACAGTCAAAATTAGAGATAGAGATGGAGACAAAGGAGAAATAAGAGAGCGAGGCAGTGGAGGGAGAATGAGAAAATGAGAAAGACTAAGGGGATGAACGCTGCACTTCCAGTACGGTAGCCGTTAGACAAATGAAGTTATTTCAATTTCAATTAACTAAAGTTAACTAAAATTAAAAATTCAGTTCCGCAGCCATGCTAGCCTTATTTCAAGTGCTCAATAGTTACACATGGTTAGTCCTACCATATTGAACAGTGCAGATGCGGAACATTTCCATTACCTCAGAAAGTTCTGGTGCACTGGGCTGATATAGAAAGACAGGGAGAAAGAAAAGAACCATAGGGGACATAATTAGAGACTTAAATTGAGTGGAGAGAGGGGAGAGAGAGAAAGAGAGAGTTATTGAGGGTTAGAGGTAGACAGAGGAGAGAGAGAGAATACCAAAATGCTTTGAGTCCCTTTTATATCTGAAAGAAAAAAAATTAAGACAAGGTGGGATATAGGAATAATAGGTGTAGAAAAAGTATAGAAGCCAACAATCATCTGAGTGTTTGTGATTAAAAAAAAATCCATGACCATCAGCCCAGCATGCTTGATGTTCAGACTTTAAGAAACTAACTACCACGGGGCTGGCCCCGTGGCTGAGTGGTTAGGTTCGCGCGCTCCGCTGCAGGCGGCCCAGTGTTTCGTGGGTTCGAATCCTGGGCGTGGACATGGCACTGCTCATCGAGCCATGCTGAGGCAGCGTCCCACATGCCACAACTAGAAGGACCCACAACGAAGAATATACAACTATGTAATGGCGGGGGGCTTTGGGGAGAAAAAGGAAAAAAAAAAAAAAAAAGAAACTAACTACCAGAAAGAGCAAGAAGAGTGTCACAGAATTTATAATTTGAGCACCAAAACAGTTTTCAACTGCTTTAGTTTGACATTTTAAGGCACGTAGAATTAAAATTTCAGATTTTCTCATCCTGCATCTCTTCATTTGTTTATGAACTAGAATGGCTGGCTTACTGGGGAAATGGTTGGCCAGGAAAGGAAAGAAAGACAGTAGGAAAAAATCATAGCAAAGATAAACATTCTAAGCTGTATAAGTGAATTCTTATGATGACCTGAAGTTCTGATACTCTTCAATGTTTTACCTTTACTATGAAAAATAGAATATGAATTTTATACAGAAGACAAGTTATTAATATTTGAATGAAAAAAATTCAAATGTTAAGAAATTTAATATGGAAGTGAAAGACAATCACTGGATGTGATATAGGAAAAATGCAAAACTTGGAAGAAGAATTCAGTTAAATCCCCAATACGATAATTTACCAAATAGAATTTGAGCAAGAAACTTAAATGGAATTTCCTTACTTTTTAGAAAATGTCTAGCTGATTATTTGTCTTTACATTTAAACAATTGTAATTTACATATCTAGAAATATGAAATAAGAACAACATAAAACAGACAGGTTTTTAAATTGAATGTAGTCAATATTTAGTCACTGTTAATCTGAATGGAAGAATTTACCTATATGTTCTCCAAGGATTATGCTGGGAGCTGATTTGTTTTCTTTTTTTTTTTAAAGGTTTTATTTTTTTTTTCCTTTTTCTCCCCAAAGTCCCCAGGTACATAGTTTTATATTCTTCGTTGTGGGTCCTTCTAGTTGTGGTATGCGGGACGCTGCCCCAGCATGGTTTGATGAGCAGTGCCATGTCCGCACCCAGGATTCGAACCAACGAAACACTGGGCCGCCTGCAGTGGAGCACACGAGCTTAACCACTCGGCCACAGGGCCAGCCCCTGATTTGTTTTCTATATTGTAAAATCTTTGAAAAAGAGATTACATGAGGAATATACATTCCATGATGAGGATAAACATGAAAACATTGTCTTTTTGACAGAAATAAAGTATAGAGACTCTGTGAATGTGCCCAATAGTGGAAAATATGAATCAATGGAGGAAAGTGTAAGATATTTCCTTCATTAAAAACATGGTCTAATTGTAGGCATAGGAGGATGGGTTGTTATTACCCAGTAAATAACCTGACAATTATCAGTTATCATCCTGTCTTTCTTCTTATCCTGTGTTTTGAGAGACTAGTGTACATTTATTCTCTACCTCACTTTAAATTTGCTCCTTAATTTAATACAATGATATTGTGCTAAAAAGTCTACTGAAGTAATCATAACATAATGTATGAAATAATCTTACTGAAATCATCTACTGAAATTTTCTATTGCTAAAGTCACTGAGGAACTTCTAATTCTAAATCCAAAATAGTTTTCAATCCTTATATAAATAGATTGACTTCTTTGCAAAATATTTCATTCCTCAGTTCTTACACATTTGGAAATGTTATACCCATCAAATAATTTTGAGACAGCTCTGGCTATTTCTTCTTACTCTTCTTCAAGTGTTCTTCTTCATGCTCCTTAAATAGTAGGGTCACCCCAAATTGGCTTTGCTAGCCACTAACTGGCTGTTTTATTCTATTTACTCTCCATCCTTGGCAATATTATTCACTCTAGATGTTGATTACATCTCCAAGCATACTCCTAGTTAGAACTGTCCTCTAGATTCTGACATACTATATCTCAACGGCTCTCCAGATTTCTCTGCTTAGATCAATGATTTTAGAGGTCACCACTTTCTCTTCTTCCTATATACCTGCTTTTCTTGTCCTTTCCTACTAATCTCAATTCCTCTCCTCCCTTTGCTCCCACTTCTCTCTCACATTGGGATTGATGTCCTTCATTTGTGTGTCCATTCTCATGGAACTGAATACTTGTGGAGTTATCTGCAATCCTATCCTGACATTCAACACATTTTATTGTGTCATCGTCTTAAATGTCTACAACCTCCACTGAGTTCCTTGAAATAGAGAATGTCTTATTGACTCTTTCTTTTAATTTCCAATCCTTATATCGTTCTTGACTTGAAAATTTAATGCTCAAAAAGATTTCATGAATGAATAAATGAAATCAGCATAATGAAATAAAAGTAGATTTAATAAATACTTACTACATGTTAGGCACTTTACTATACACATTTAGTTACATAGCATTATGACTAATTTTCCATAACCTTTTGAGGTAAGAATTATTCTCTCTACATTAGAGATAGTAGTATGGGATTAGCCATTAAGATGTTAAGTAAAATGCCTAAAATCACATAGTTGAGAAACGGTAAGTCTTTCAATGTCATACCAACTGGAATCATCTAGATAGCTTTAAAAAAAGAAAACAAATGATACACAAAATATACAAACTCTAAGTAAATTATGACTCATAATTTGGCTTGTAGTTCATAGTGTCCTGTTGCTATAGATCATAAAATGAGAAATCCTAGGAAAAGTAAAATAAAATATCCTTTTTTGTTTTTGTGAGGAAGATTGGCCCTGAGGTAACATCTGTTGCCAATCTTCCTCTTTTAGCTTGAGTAAGATTGTCGCTGAGCTAACATCTGTGCCAATCTTCCTCTATTTTATGTGGGATGCTGCCACAGTGTGGCTTGATGAGTAGTAAAGCATCCTTTTTAATGTATATGTTTTTACAAATAAATTAGCAAATGTTCACATACATAATAGTGATAGCAAATGTGGTGAAAACTGAACTTATCTATTCAGAGATGAAATAACAAAACATTTCCTTTGGTAGGTATGTATATTTTTTAAATGATAGATGATTTTGTAATGAGTTGAATCACAAAAGTATACTGAGGTTATGAAGGAGACAATGATGTAATTTTTTCAATGAATCATTTGGCTCCCTTTTCAATGGTAGAATTAATTCTAACAAATAAACTATAAGATTGACCAGGATAATGATTTCTGATTTCTGCAGTTCTTTCAAATAGCTTTGATCACGGAGAGGAATATTTTTTTTTTGAACTATCTCAGTCTGTGATTGAATTGAAATTGTCAAAGACTAGATATTTACAGAGAGTGGAACCAGAATACAGAAAGACAGAAAAATGTAGATAAAGACCACAGAGTGGCATTGTTTAATATAGTATTAAAAAGTAGCAATTAAAAGCATGAATGGCTCATCTTAACAAAGTCTTATTAAACTATATGAAGAAAGATTTCTGTTGCACCATTTTGACAAGCTCAGGTCAAAGGTTTAGACTTTTTAAAACATTAAATCAACTGACATTTACATCGTTTTGAAAATAGCAAAATTGTCTATAGGTCTACCTCATTTTGTTGCACTTTGCTTTAATATGCTTTGCAAATACTGTGTTTTTTACAAATTGAAGGTTTGTTACAACTCTGTGTGGACTAAGCCATTAGCACCATTTTTCCAACAGTATTTGCTCACTTCATGCCTCTGTGTCACATTTTTGTAATTCTCACAATATTTCAAATGTTTCCCTGATTATTATATTTGTTGTAGTGATCTGTGATCAGTGATATTTGATGTTGCCATTGTAATTATTTTGGGGTGCTATGAACCACACTCATATAGATGGTGAACTTAATCAATAAATGCTCTGTGTGTTCTGACTGCTCCACTGACCAGCTGTTTCCCCATCTGTGTCCTTTGCCCCAGGCCTCTCTATTCCCTGAGACACAACAATATTGAAATTAGGACAGTTAATCACCCTACAATGTCTTCTATGGGTTCCAGTGAAAAGACGAGTCACATGTCTCTCACTTTAAACCAAAAGCCAGAAATGATGAAGCTTAGTGAGGAAGGCAAGTCCAAAGCCAAGAAAGGCTGAAAGCTAGGCCTCTTGCACCAAACAATTAGCCAAGTTGTGAACGCAAACGAAAGGTTCTTGAAGTAAATTAAAAGTGATAATCCAGTGAACACACAAATAATAAGAAAGCAAAACAGCCTTATTGCTGATACGGAGAAAGTTTTAGTGGGCTGAATAGAAGGTCAAACCAGCCACAACATCCCCTTAAGCCAAAGCCTAATCCAGAGGAAGGTCCTAGCTCTCTTCAATTCTGTGAAGGCTGAGAGAGGGGAGGAAGCCATAGAAGAAAAATATGAAGCTAGCAAAGGTTGGTTCATGTAGTTTAAGGACAGAAGTCATCTCCACAACATAAAGGTGCAAGGTGAAGCAGCAAGTGCTGATGTAGGAGCATCAGCAAGTTATCGCGAAGATCTAGCTAAGATCATTGATGAAGGTGGCAACACTAAACAACAGACTTTCAAAGCAGATGAAACAACTTTATATGAGAAGAAGATTCCATCTAGACCTTTCATAGTTACAGAGAAGAAGTCAATGCCTGGCTTCAATGCTTCAAAGGATAGACTGACTCTTGTTAGGGGCTAATGCAGCTGGTGGCTTTTAGTTCAAGCCAATGCTCTTTTAATATTCTGAAAACCCTAGGACCCTTAAGAATTATGCTAAATGTACTCTGCCTGTGCTCTATAAATGGGATAACAAAGCCTGGGTGACAGCATATTTGTTTATAATATCATTTGCTAAATATTTTAAGCCTGGTGTTGAGACGTACTGCTCAGAGAAAAAGGTTTCTTTCAAAATATTACTACTCATTGATAATGCACCTGGTCACCCAAGAGTTCTGATGAAGATGTATAATAAGACGAATGTTGTTTTCATGCCTGCTAACACAATATCCATTCTGTAGCCCATGGATCAAGGACTAATTTTGAATTTCAAGTCTTATTATCTAAGAAACACATTTCTTAAGACTATAGCTGCCATAGATAGTGATTCCACTGATGGATTTGGGCAAAGGAAATGGATAAACTTCTGGAAATTATTCACCATTCTAGATGCCATTAAGAACATTTGTGATTCATGGGAAGATGTCAAAGTATCAACATAAACAGGAGTTTGGTAGAAGTTGATACCAACTCTCACGGATGACTTTCAGCGGTTCAAGACTTCAGTGGCGGGAGTTGCTGCAGATGTTGTGGAAGTAGCAAGAGAACTAGAATTAGAACTGGATCCTGAAGATGTGATTGAATTGCTACAGTCTCATGATAAAATTTTAATGGAGGAGGAGTTGCCTCTTAGGGATGAGCAAAGAAAGTGGGTTTTTTTGAGATGGAAACTACTCCTGGTGAAGATGCTATGAGGATTGTTAAGATGATAACAAAGGATGTAGTATATTACACAAACTTAGCTGATAAAACAGAGGCAGGGTTTGAGAGGATTAACTCCAATTTTGAAAGAAGTTCTACTGTGGGTAAAATGCTACCAAACAGTATCACATGCAATGGAGAAATTATTCATGAAAGGAAGAGTCAGTCGGTGTGGAAAATTTCATTGTCTTATTTTAAGAAATTGCCACAGTCACCCCAACCTTCAACAACCCCCACCTTGATCCATCATCAGCCATGAACATTGAGGCAAGACCCTCCACCAGCAGAAAGATTGACTTGTTGAAGTCTCTGATGATGTTTCACATTTTTTAGCAATAAAGTATTTTTTAATTAAGGTAAGTACATTATCTTTTATAGACTAATGCTATTCCACACTTAACAGACTACAGTATAAATATAACTTTTTTTTAAAGATTGGCACCTGAGTTAACAACTGTTGCCAATCTTCTTTTTTTTTTTAGTTGTGGGTCCTGCTAGCTGTGGTATGTGGGATGCCGCCTCAGCATGGCCTAATGAGTGGTGCCATGTCCGCACCCAGGATCTGAACCCTGGGCCACCAAAGTGGAGCATGCAAACTTAACTCGGCCATGGGGCCAGCCCCTAAACATAACTTTTATATGCACCGGGAAACCAAAAGATTTGTGTGATTTGCTTTCTCATAATATTCGCTTTCATTTCAATGTTCTACAAACGAACCCACAATATCTCCAAGGTATAGCTGTACTTCAACCTCAGATACCAGAAACCTCAAATAACTTGAAATAAGGTTTAGTCTTTCAGGTTCATATGAGTGTGTCTAAGACCTTTGTAGCAAATATAATCTCCATGGCAACATAATTTTTTACAGTTTCTGTTTAATGCTACTTTCACAGTGTCTAGATCATGCCCACCATGTAGCAGATGTTCAGTAAAATTTGATGATGCATTTGTCCTAACATTTATTATTCAACTATAGTTCATTGAGTAAAACTTCTTTGCTAAGCATGTGCTAGGGCTGCAAATATAAATAAGATCAAAGAGCTTAAAATGATGCAGCCAAATGAACAGAAAATAAAACACATCTTGATATAAGCTAGAGGAAATTGCTGAGTTTTATGAAAGTACAGAGGAGGCCTACTTCGATCTGCTTATAAGACAAATTGAAGAGAAGCAGATTTGGAAGTTAGAGAGAGAAATGCAGATGAGCGAGAAGTTTAAGAGAAGATGGGCAGGGAACAGACCACCTAGCTTTTGATCCTAATCTTGTCCTTCCAAGCTGGGTGACCTTGGGCACATTATTTCGTTTCCTCCCAACTTTGATTTCTCATCTCTAGAAGATGGATACTAAAAAAGTACCTTTCTAATGTATTTTGTTTTTTCTACTTTTTAGAATTAAATGAGCTAATGTATGTAAAACATATAGAAATATTCTGGCACATGGTAAGCTCTCTAGAAAACACTGCTGTTGTTCCTACTTATCTGTGACATTATTTTCATAATTGCAACCAGTCTATATTACACTGACATCATGCTTTATGTTTCGTTTGCTGATGATGCGCAGTATAATTAGGGTTAAGTGCTGAGATGTTAGACTATTTCTTTTTCATTGAATAAGACCATACTCTTGAAGAAAGAAATCCTGGGGGAAATAATTAAAATATAAGAATAGATGAAAACAATCTTCCATATATTCAACTGTAGGCTACAAAAGCAGATTAAATGGCAAAATCAATAGTCACAGTTAGAAGTACAGATTTTAAAAGCTAGATACATATTGTATTCAAATATTTTTCAGAAAAAGTAGTTGCTCTCATTTTATTCCTAAAATAAAGAGGCAACAGTAGAAAGTTGCCTAGAAATGAATAAAACCTGTGTAATCCAGTTTTCCTTCTGCCACCATGGGAAGTTATAAAATCTCACTCATCTTTGGTTTCTTTATGTTTACAGAGTCGCTAGGAATACCAACACACTGTTTACTGTAGAGTTTTGGGTAGGAATCAAATGAGATAAAAAGCATATTTTAAGTACACTTTAAAATGATAAATTAAGGCACTCAAAAGCAAAAGATATAAGTTAGAAACAATTATTTGACATTTTTTGTACTCTGTGGGTGGCAACATTTCTCATCATATCAACTGAATACTTTAAAGTCAAATGGTGTGTTCTAAAAATAATCTCCTGCATATACCTTATTATGGACTTTTTCTAGTAAAGAATTCCCTGAAACTGCTTGGTTTTGTACAGATATTGGTTTTGTTCAGGTATTTCCACATCTGGAATCAGATTCTTCCAGGTGTGTACTCCATAAAACTCTGACTACAAAGTTTATTGCAGCACCTTCTGAAAACCCAATTTAAACTACTAAACCTGAAAATGCACACATACGTTAGACTAGTCCATTTTGACAGAAGGGGTTAACAAGATGAAGTGACGTATTTACATGTATTTGAACACTGGCAACTTTGGGATCATTTCATCCCTTTCACTTGATATTGTAATGTTCTTTCCCTAGGAGATAGAAGGAAAGCTGCACCCGTTGTCTAATGTACTTTGCTTTATGCAGTCAGCTTCTTCATTTGGTTTGACACCATATCCACTCCACATTGTCCCTTACAGGGCTGTGGTAAGAACAAATAACTTATGCTTTTGTTCTAAAAAGCTGTTCCCTTTTTTTTTTTTTTGCATTCACCTTTTTTGTTTGTTTCCTAATGTAGGCATAAATATTTGTGCATGACCAATGCAGCATTATTATTAAGAGATTTATACTAGTTCCTGGATCAACAACTTGCTACTTTAATAAAGACCAAAGGAATTGTGTTACTATGATATATTTTGGAACTATCAAAATAAATAACAATATTTGTTTTAAAAAAAGGAATTCAAAGTGAAAGGATCTAGAGCCTTGATGAAGATGGATAATGGATAACATATATCCATCCTATAGACTCATTACCAAAATTGCTATATACTTTGTATGTATCCTCTTTTACTCTCATGTGAAAACTATGTAATGACAACTTGTTTAAACAAAGATCAATTTTTAAACTTTTGATTTTTTCACTTATTTATTTCCATAATTTCTGTTTAGAATTCTTAGAAGGAAAATAAGAAGTAATTTTTACTCTACTAATATATCTAATTTGTAAAATTTTGAAGCACTGTCTGGCTCTTCAGTCATTATTCCAGTTTTCTACTACAAGGGTCTAAGGAAACATGGAAAAACTGTCATAATGAGAATAAAATTGTTATCATGGTAGAACTGGAATATTATGTTTCCCTAGCTCTTTATCTTTTTTTTTTTTCTGGAAATTCCCTTTCCCCAGGCCATTCTGGAAATTCTGTTTTCATTCTAACTTTGTTTAAGGTGGGAATCTCCAAGTTAGAAAGGGGTAACACTGTCTCCTATTCCTAAATTATTAATCCTGAAGTAGGAATCAGAAACAGTTCATGCAAATGAGTATTTCTTTGCATAGCTAAAGGAACACTTTAAGATCCCACTGTGGTCTCTAGTACTGTGCTCTCCTGTGCAGTGAAGATATCCATTTAGGAGTAACTGATGCTGGAGATATTGGTGTTAAAAATGGAGGAAACTGATGTCAGGCAGGGGAGACAAAATATATGAAACAGTAGAGACACACAAATAGAGAGTTTGAAAGGGCTTGTATCTCTGGTTTTAGTTCAGCACTTTGAGTTTCCTGAGTTATTTCAGAATCATTACTATACCTTACTTTCTTTTTTATTAATCTAGTTTGACTTGGTATTTTGCTACCTACCATGAGAACAGATCCTAATAAAAAGTGTTAAACATTCTCTGCAAAGTTTCAGAAAGAAATTGTACTTTATAAGCCATAAATAAGGGACACAATAGATTAATGTAATTAGTCTACAGATATTTTTGCCGCTTGAAAAAAATAATACTTTCCTTACTGCCTTTCAGTTGGTTACAAACCCAAACAGCTATACTTCTCTTCCAATTGCTGTTCTGTAGCAGCCACAGTGTTGCTCAAAAACTGTATGTCTTGCATTAGTAGATCGTTTATTGTATGTCCCTATGTGGTGACATTTTAAGAAACAGGACAGGTTGTGAGTGACAGGGACTAATAATGTAGCACTGCATTCTGGGATGTTAATTCTTCTGAGAAATGCTCAATGTAGACATAAATGCAGCCAAATCTCTAGTATCACAAGAATGACTGACATTTAAGATTGTCAAGTAGATCAACCGATAGTTACGGTGAGGGCAATTAAGTGGGGGTGGGCAATATTAGTGTCACTTTTCAGCATAATCCAAAAAATGCACACTAAATGGATACGAGAAAATAGACATGAAATTTTGAGACCTATATTTCATCTGGATGTGAGTGCATCAGAAGGTACTAACCAGACTCATTTTGAAGTGAACTTGCAGAAAGCTATTGATGGTTTTGCTGTTGTGCTTTTCCCTCCCTTGTTTTTATATTGTTAACTATTTAAAATGCACTTTAACCAGCTGGGGCCGGCTTGGTGGCACAGTGGTTAATTTTGCACATCTCGCTTTGGCATTCTGGGGTTCGCCGGTTTGGATCCCGGGTGCGGACATGGCATCGTTTAGTAAGCCATGCTGTGGCAGGTGTCCCACATATAAAGTTGAGGAAGATGGGCACGGATGTTAGCTCAGGGCCAGTCTTCCTCAGCAAAAAGAGGAGGATTGGCAGCAGATGTTAGCTCAGGGCTAATCTTCCTCAAAATAATAATAATAATAAATAAAATGCACTTTAATTAAACAAACCACCAGAAAAGTAAGGTTGGTTTCAATCTGCCTCACTTTTCATTAACGTTTCCTGAACCAAAATACTAGCAGCCTGAACATTGCTCCTCAACTTTTCACTTCTCTGAAAACTAATGGTCCCTTTCAATTCATATAATCTCATGACTTTTAAAGTCTCAATACTTTAAAATATAAATGTGATAGAATAATCATTTCTATTCTCTTTGTACTGCTATCTTCTTTGTATATTAGATTTCTGTTAATTTATCTTTGTCTAATTTAATTTCATTTTACCAACCCATTAATCTACTTGGCACATTCATTAAAAAATTTCAAATTTGTCTAATCTGACATTCAATTTCTTGTTAAGTACACCTTTTTTCTTAATTCATATATCTGAATGGGATCAACTTTCCTTCATTCTATAGAAATATATTGTAGTGTAAGAATACTCATGAAAAATCACTTCCATTTTTGGTGGTTTTAAAATATTGTAAAATGTCAATTTTTAAAGAATATTTCATTATTTATAGAATTTTACTTATCTTGTATTGTTTTAATGAGATAATTCCATTGTCTTCTGGAATCCATTGATTCTGCTGAGAAGTCAGATGTCAGTTTTATTGGTTTGTAATCTAAAACATTGTCTTCCTAAAATTGATTTCTTTAATTTTTTTTTTATTCAGATACTTTAGTATGACATTTAAATATGTCATTTTATTTGAATTCATACTGCTTGGTCTTCACAGTGTTTTATGAATCTGTGTTTTGGTATGTTTCTTCAGTTATAGAAAATTTGTGCTGAGTATATCTTCAGATATTGCTTCTGTTTCATTTTCTTCTCTCTTTTTCCCCTATAAATAAAATTACATGCATGCTAAACTTTTTCAGTGCATTGCACTTGTCTGTAAAGTTCCTTTTGTGTTGCTTTATTCTTTCTTTTTTGTGTTTCAGTTTAAATATTTTCTACTAGATGGGCTTAACCCCTGACTGGTTTAAGAATAGGAAGTCCAGTGAACTTGAAGACTGGTAAAAACAACTAGTCATAGTGTAACAGAAAAAACAAGAGAACCAAAGCAGAACTGAACATCTCTGATGTGTGCTATAATAGCAAATGGAAAACCTCTATGTAACTAGCTTCCAAGAATGGGAGAAAATACAGAATAAGTAAGAAGAACTATTTGAAGAAATAAGAAATGGGGACTTTCCAAATTGATAAAAGACATTAATGTACATATGTAAGAAGTCCAGCAAAACTTTAAGCAAATAATATACACATAAAATGATACCACATAATAAATTAATTCTCTAAAACCAAAAAAAGAGTAAATCGTAAGGGAGAAAGGAAAACTACTCATTACATACAGTAGATCAACAAAATGAACGACTCAATAACTTCCCATTATGGAAAACAGAATGTCAAAGCCAGAAAGAAAATGAAAATTTTTAGCTATAATTTTATATTCAGTAAAATATTGCTTAAATTTTAACAAGTTTCAAAGGACATTTCCAGACAAAACCTGTAAGTATTTCTATCCAGTAAATTCACTACAAAAAATGGTTAAAAGAACTTCCTTAAGTGGAAGAAAAAATTAACAGAAAGTCTGATTTACAGTATGAGATGAAAAGCACCAAGAAAGGAATATTTCTAGGAAAATATATAATATCATTGTTTTAGTATTTATATTTTTATATTTAGAGTTTTAAAATTATTGAAAACCTAATAATTCTTCAAAATAAAATAAGTTAGAGAATTTATAGTGCAAAAGGAAGTAAAATATAAGAAGTCCACAATTATTTTGAGGAAAGTAAATATATTTTACTGTGATAAGTTTCATAAAATGATTATAAATATAATAATATTATTTGCATATTAAAATTTCTAGCACACCTGAAGTAAAAATATATAGATAATGTCAATATAGAGTATATTCACCAGAAACAGGCAAGGGGGAAAGAACAAAGAAATAAAGAACAAATTTGCTAAATAAAAATCAAATACCAAGATAGGAGACTTAACCCAGACCTAGCAATTATGAATTCTATATATTTGAATTAAGACTCTCAAAGAAAGGCAAAGATTGTCAGACCAAATGATCAAGTAAGACCACACTATATGTTGCCTACAAAAAACACATTTTAAACAAAAAGACATTGTGACTAAAACTACAATGTTGAAAAATTACATACTAGGCAAACACTAAGCTAAAGTAGGCTGTAGTGGCTATATGAATATCTGACAAGGTAGATGTCAAGTCAATTCTATCAGTAGAGATAAAAAGGGTATTTTACAATGAAAAAAGGACCAATTATTAAATAAGTTCTAACAATCTTATATGTACCCTTTGACAGAGCTACAAGATACTTGAAGAAAAATTGACAGATCTAAAGGTAGAAATGGACAAATCCACAACAAATGTTAAATATTTTAATATCACTCTCTCAGTAATTGATCAAGCAAGTGTATAAAATCAGTAAAGACAAAGATATTTGATCAATACTATCAACCAACTTAAGTTCTGCAGGTCTAATTGGCCTAATTGACATTTAAAGGACAAATACAACCTACTATTGAATCACACGTATGCCTTTCAAGAGTCCATGGAACACTAAGATAAGTCACAAGGAGGATCATAAAAACAACTCCAAATGAGTATAAATTAATAAATTAAGCAGAATATATTTTCTGACTCATGTTTGCAGTGTTCTTGATTCTTTCGTGTAGATCCATATTTTCACCTATTATTATTTTCCTTTTGTCTGAAGAACTACATTTAAGAGTTCTTTTAGTATGGATTTCCTGGAGATAACTATCTCGTATTTTATATATCATAAAAATATTTATTTTGTTTTCACTTTAAATGGTATTTTCACTATGTATAGAATTCTATGTTGGAAAGTATAGAGGAATAATGGGGCAATGGTGAGGAGACCCTCAGACCACAATGTGGGGAGAGAAGAAAAGGAGAATTGGATAGAAAGAGCCTCAGCCTGCAATGCC
The DNA here is from genome assembly GCF_041296265.1 of Equus caballus. Taxonomy (NCBI): domain Eukaryota; kingdom Metazoa; phylum Chordata; class Mammalia; order Perissodactyla; family Equidae; genus Equus; species Equus caballus. The sequence goes on from NC_091704.1 coordinate 49,021,954, forward strand.
ACTCTGAGAGAGTGTAGGCCAGATTGATGGGAGCCTCAGAGCCTGGATATCCCATTAGAAGAGTCACATACAGGCAGGAATATCATAACTCAGGTACCCGCACCACGTTTAGTCATTGGCTGAGAGTAGTCTGGGAAGAGCGTGGCTTTAATAAAATGCTCTAGTGGACCCTGAAGTTGTGGCAGCTGAAGGCTATCCACTAACTTCACTCTTGCCAGCACAGATTCTCTCTTGAAGAGATTTCAGAGTAGAGCTACTCTCATGGCTGCCACAGAAAGAAACTTCCTTATCCTAATATAAAGCATGTTTGATAAAGCTACTACTATCTTACTTATGATGGAAGACTAAATACTTTCCCCTTGAGCTCAGGAACAAGACGGTTTGCTTTCATCTTTTTTATTGGACATTGCATTAGAAGCATTTTATATATATATATATATATATATATATATATATATATAAAATATGTATTATATATTAATATAAAGGTATATTACATCTGATTCTTTTTGCTGGATACAGTGTTCTCTCATATGTTTAAGGATGTAAAGTACTATTTCTTCCCCCAAATTAACTGATCCTCTCAAATCACTTTAGTTTCCATATCACTTGCTTTCCTGGTGATTTTAATCTATTATGTTAGGCATAAGATAGAGGTACAAAAAAGCAAGTTCAACTAAGATGAATTTGGGAACACTTGCGCTCTCTGTCCTTTACCGTAAATTGATCTTATTGGCCCTTAACATTGTGGAAATCACTGCTGATAATATTTTTAGGTTCTTTTTTTTTCATTTGTTTGGACTTCCTATACTTTGTAGAGAAGATAATGCCCATCTCCTACCTATAGGATGAATACCTTTCTCCCAGTTAAAATACCAAATAGTAGAAGAAGTCCTTGGGTATCCCTTAATCCTCTTGTGAACAGTATGGTCTCCCAACCTTCAACTTTTCCTCCCAGGCAAGAGAATTTGTGTTTTACAGCTCTAGAGTATAATCCTTCAGTGGTCTCTTAAGTAAGGGAGCTACAATCTCCTGCCTGCATGGAGTAGGGAGAGGATAGTTTGGTATAATTTCTTTTCAATTAGACTTTCTACCAGTTCACCTGCTTTAAAGGCCACCTTTCTTCACCTTTCAGAGTTTACTGCCACCAATTACTACAGCTTCTGGAAGCACTATGGGGATATATTAACTCCATTCTTAACTTTCCCCACTGCTAAATTAAGATTCTGTCTTCTCAAGCTTACTGCATTTAACCAGAAGACACTGCTATCTCTTTGATCCTTTTAAACACTCTTAGGTTATACGTAAGTATGCGTGTGTGTATAATTTTTCTGTCATCCTAGGATGTCATGCTCTTGGGGTTTACTTTGAGGTTTTAAACCCAATAACTTGAGTTCTCCTAGTGCTTGTGACTGCTGACTTTTACATACCATGAACTTTGTAATTTCTGATTTTCAGCTTGTGAGCTCATCTTACTCTGGCCTCTTTTGATTTTCTCCTTTATAAACCCTAAGTGGACTGATGTGTCCCCCCAGAGCAATTTTGCATTTGATTTCTAGGCCACTCAGGGTTTGTACCACACCAGGATGATTTTTTAATTGCTACTTTCTCAGCTGGGATGTCCCCAGAATATGAGCATAGTGTAGATTCAAGTTCAAACATGTCGAAGTTGCAGAGCTATTCTTTTGATTTCTTGTGAGAATTTTTGTCCCCCCTCCCCTTCAACAGAGTCATGGCAGAAGCAAGCTTAATTTTCTCTGGTGACAGATTGAGTTAGTTCCCTTATCACTGATACGAAAAGCCTTTGATGGTACCAATTCTGTAGGAATGTTTCTGGCCCACAAGCCTGGTACTCTAACCATTGCTATTTCAATAACTCCACAAGATTGTGGCTGTACGATCTTATTTAACTCTGTCTAGTTCTCAGTGCATTCTTCACTTCTGGCACCTAGAATTTTCCCCCTTTCCCTTTTGCAAACTACTGAATAATTTTTTAAAAAATGATATTTTTTATCATATATATTTTTTATATAGAAAACCTAGTTTTTCTTTCTCAGGAGGAAAAAAAAAATAATTGTAATGGCATTACTCTAGTCCACCCCACACTGTAAGTAGTATTATAAAGAAAGCATTCTTTATTTCTGTTTCTTAACGGTGATATGTGTTCATCAAGATAAAGAACATAGTAAATAGCACCACGCTGTATGTGTGTGTTTCCTTTTTCATTATTCTTTCTGAAAATCTCTAAGCTTTCACTGTCACTGCCTGTGTTCCTGTGCCAGTCAATCTTTTAGACCTATACTTAAATTGGTTATTCGTTTCCTGCACTGAGCAAAGATTTTCTCAGTCCCCAAAATAAACTCTGATTTTCTTATCTTCTAATCTTTCTTCCAGGTAGAAATTCCAACATGTCTTGGGTTATATCTTTTGCTTGACATTGTACTCCCAGCTTATCCTTAAGAAAATTCTCTGTTGTAAACCAGGAAACAATTGCTGGCTTTTCCTACTTTCACACATCTCCTTAGGAATTCGGTATTAGTGGTCTGGTTGATTTGTGAGGCTGTCTTTTCAGTTGATGGTGAGGATGGCTCCCAGTGACACTTTGAAGCCACTCAAGAAGCTGAATGTGACATCCATGGCAAGTCTGTATTCACAGCAGGAGAGATTTTGTGCTCAGCTCTGCTTTATTGACCTTTTGCTCAATTTGTCCTTTCATGCCATAAGCCATGATTCAGAAATAGATGCTAGCTTTCTTTACTTTTCAAGTATCTACCACTTGCCAAATAATATACCACATGACAGCATTGCCTAAAAAGAAACTTGTGTGATTTAATGACATTTCCAATTTATAACAGAAATCACTACATTGTTAAGGGTTTTCTTCCAGGTGTATATTATACAACACATCAATTTATCACCTACATTCAAGTAAGTGTATGCGTGTGTGTGTGCATCTATGTAAGGAGACATATATATATATCCATAAAGAAATTATATATGTAGTGTATGTATGTGTATTTATTCCTTTGATGAACTCATCTATTTCATGGTTTTAAGTATCATCTATATCCCGATATTTTAAAATTTATATTTCAAGTTTCATTTCCTTTCCTAAATACTAGCCATACAAATACAACTGTCTATTCAATATTTATACTCAACTCTCCAATCAATATGTGATAGAAAGCTCACATTTTCCACTTTCAGACTTTATTGGTTTTCTTTATTATCCGATTTTTTCCTACACGAATCTTCCCCATTCCAGGTGATCCCATCCTTTCTATTGCTCAGGTGAAAAATCTTGAAGTTTTCCTTAAGTCTCGTTTTTCTCTCGTAGTCCCATATCCAATCAGTCAAGAACTGCTATTTCTTCATGAACTGGTTGGTATTTCTTCAAAATGTGTCTAAAATCTAAAACTTCCCAACACCCCCACTAGTAGCACAAGCTATTCACTGTCTCTGACCTGAGTTATTGTAATAGCTTTTCCTTTTCCATGCTTTCCTCCTACAGCATATTATCAACACTCTAGTCAGAGGAAACTTTTAGTAAGTCAGGTTATATCACTACTCTGCTAAAAGATCCATGGCTCCATTTCACTCAGGATAAAATAATAGCTAAGAACAATCCTGTGGTGTTAGCAGTATTAGTATTACAGTTTTACAAATGGAGTAACCAAAGCATAGACAGATTCAGTTTCTTGACCCATATTATCTGGCTGATAGTGGTAGTATAAGACTTGAGCCCAGGAAGTCTTCTTCCAGTGTCTATGCTTTTCACCATGACATTATACTATCTCTCAGTAGTAAGGTATCTAAGAAGCCCTGAATGTTTTCCACTCATCTTCTCCCCTACTTCCCACTGACTTCTCTTACTTCATCTACTTTTAGTCTTCAGTCAAACTAAACTGTTGATATTTCACAAATATTCCAGGCACAATTCTCCATCAGTCACTGGCTCTTCCTTTCTGCTAGAACTCTCTTCCACCAGAAATTTGTTGGGCTCACACTCTTATCACATACTTACACTCAGATATTACTTCCTGCTCAGACCTATCTTGACTTCTTTATTGAAAATGTCAACATCTCCTCCCCTAGTCTTACACTGCTCTAGATTCACTCAGTGATTATCTTAAAACTATCACTCTCTAATACACTATCAAAATTACTTCCTACTTAATTGTGCCTAGTTTATTTTGGTGTCCTATAGAAAAACTAGAGAGAAAAAATAAAATTAGTAATTTAGGAAATGAAATAATAAAAGTTAAATTTTATATCTCTTAATCACTCTTTAATTTATGTACAGTCTTTTCCTCTGAGTTTATTGTAAAATATTTACTAATAACTCTAGATTGTGATAAGTAAAAGTGCAGTTGGATTTGTAGTGCAAAGTTAAGGATAGATTCATTGAAGTAAGGTTGACTTTAAAGACCAAACAAACTAAACATAAGAACATTAGCAATTGACATCTTTATTATCATTATCAGCATAATTGTTATTTCTCCTTCATCAGTTTTCACCATATAAATCTCCCTTCATAAACAGATATAACATCATTTTGAAAATAAGCTATTAACAAATATTTATTGACTGCTTCCTAAATCTAAAACTAAATATGTTACTATAGGCTCTCACTTAATCATCACAAATGTTCATGAGGTTCTAATACATCTCATATTTTATAAATCAGGAATTCACCTTTAGAGTTTAAATGTCTCACTCAAGTTTATCCATTTAGTAAGTGATTTATCCAGAATATAAATTCAATATTTCCTCCCATTAGAGAATGAGTTCATCTCCCACTGATATCCCCAAATTTCGTCCCCTATTCTTAGTATAGAGAAATGAAAACTCATGTGTACTTCTCTGTTAACCTAATATTTATTACTATGGCTAGTGTCATTTCACAATACTTAGTTTTACCAAGAAATTATATACCCTCTTCAATGTTTTAAAATATTACTGTAAGTCTAATATAATTATTACCTTTTATACTTAAGTTTTTCCCTGGGAATCGAATGTGTTTTCACAGGCACTGATATAATTTATAAAGGAGAGACTAAATGTGAGACAGACTATGTTGGCAGGCATACACACAATTATACAAATGTAATTAATTCTTGCTCATTCTTATTTACTTCTTACTCCCTGAAATTCTTTTGAGATTGACTTCTCCCCAGGTATATATTTTATGGTCTCTGATTTTCAAGGATGTTCTTTATTAAACTATCTATATCTTTTCGATTAAGCTTTCCTGTGGTTAACTGAAGTTTGTAAGGCAGAATGACTTTCAGCTTGCACAACATTTCCTGAATGTTGCCATAAATTAATTTATGATGGGGCTATTCATTGAAGAGACTAATATCTGAATGTTCATTATTAGCATTCCCTTGTATAATCTATGAAGACATTTTGCATTTGAATTTATAACTTCTGTGTAAACAAAAGTTTTTTAAAATACAATTTGAAGAAAAAATATAGATTTCAGATTTGAGATTAATATGTCTCAACTACTTTGTTCTTTACTTATTTGCTCTTATTGGAACATTATTTGATTTACAGATGAGATATATTATGTCATTGAAAAGGGCCCTGCACTTCAGAAAAAATGTGCTTATAGTTTAGCTCGTGTTAATATGTGTTTTGTCAAATGTAAATGGTTAAAACATTGAAATCATTCTTTGGGATCTTTACCCACATAAATACAGAAAGAAACTATAATATCTTCTTAAAGCATAATATTGAGAAAAACAACCAGGTTAAAACATGATTTTATAGGGTGATTTTACAGGAAATTATATTCAGAACCAAATCACTATCAAACAAAGAGTTGTGGTGACTCAAAAATACAAATTATTAATTTGTAAAAAATTGCAAAAAACAAAGAAAGCTATAGTAAAGTTGAAATACTTCATTAGCAATATAGCTGGCTAATTTCAACGGAACTCTTATTTGCTCATCTGTAATACGGAGATGATAAACGCTGCCTGGCCTTCCTCACAAAGATTTTGTAACATCAAAGGAATTGATAAATATGAAAATGTAAACTATTATAGAGAAATTCAACTTCCTTAACCTATTTATGCTGCCCTTTTGATCTGGCCTACCTATATTACCATCCTCACCTTAGAACACTTTCTATTAAACAAAGTATGCTATTGCAATTTTATTATATTATGTACTCTTGCCTCAACCAATTGTAACCTTTCTCCCTCCTTGCCTATGCTCCTGGTTCCCTCTTAAAGGTGTTTCTTCACTTTAATTTGTCTCTGTTCTACTCATTTCTGTAGCCTATTGTGTATCAGTTATTGTACAGACAGTAGAACTGAAACACTGTCTGAACATTTCAAGCATATAAATATTTAGTCACAAATTTGTTTGGAAGGCCTAAAGTTGCAAAAATGAAAAAAGAGATTTCACAGAAACATGGAAACCCACAAGCCTACATTTGCAACAGCTGTGCATCTGGAGCCTTCCCTGTTGCTAGTGGTGTTGGAGCCCAAAGTTTTCGGGAGGTGCCCAAATCTGCTGTTGAGTTTTCTACCACAGACAGAGCAAGAAATGACCTTTTTCTCTTTCATAGTCTCTTATAATTTTCCCATCAGGGATTCCCAATGAAAGCAACTAAGTAGAAATCAGCAGGTGAGGGAGTCTAGGAAACATGGTTTCTAGATTCCCAGCTCCCTGTGAAGCTGTGGAGAGCTAAGTTTAGGAATGGAACTTGAAACCAGTATATGTTATCTGTCAGAGTGCCTATACTAGTTTTCTAGGGCTGTTGTAACAAAGTACTAGAGACTGTGTGGCTTAAACAACAGACATTTACTTTTCACAATTCTGGAGACCAGAAGTTCAAAATCAATATGTCAGCAGGGGTAGATTTTTCTGAGGGCTGTGAGGGAGGGATCTGTTTTAGATGTCTCTCCTTCTCTTGTGTATGGCCGTCTTCTCTCTCTGTCTCTTCACATTATCTTCCCTCTCTGAGTGTCTACGACCATATTCTCTTTCTCAAAAGGACACAAGTCACTTGGATTAGGGCCCATCCTAATGACCTCTTTTTAATTTGTTTAGGTCTTAAAGACCCTATCTCCAAATAAGGTCACACTCTGAGATACTAGGGATTAGGACTTTAATATTGAATTTTAGTGAGACACAATTCAACCTGTAAGAGTGTTCCAATGTGGCAAGTACATCAATGATTCATAGCCAATAGGGAAGTTCATTGAACTTCTCTATTTGTGTGTTTCTTTCACCCTGCTCTAGGAGAAATCTTGTTTTACTTATCTTTTAAGCTCCTTTGGTAATCAAGTGCTCGACACATCAGAGACTATCAATATGTGTCAGTAGGTCAACAGTTATAGACTGATTGAGCTAAACATTCAATGTTACATTAAAGACTTCCAAAACTAGAAGTCAGTTTGCATTTCAAAGCTATTCAACCTTGCTATGCTAACTCTTCCATTCATTTTCTCAATAGAAATCTATTGATATCCTATGCATCAGACGCTGATTTTAAAAAGGCAATGGAACAGTTACACATTGGACATAGAAATTCGAAATTCTTTGGAAAAATCTTCAAAAAGCTTACACTCAACAGGAAGACAAAGAGAGCTAAATCAACAGTATTCTCACAGCTTAACAATTGCTCTTAGATGAATCCAATGGTCTGAGAGTAAAGGTAGGCTGATCAGACAGCTCATCTTTCTACAGTACTCATTTCAACTCCCACATATTAATCATGATGCTCATCCCACCACAACGAATGCCACATTACTCCTACCTAAGTAATATATATCCATGAATACTTAAGTTATTCTTCCCTCCACCTCTAAACACTAATACATGTGAAGTTCCCTACCACAGTGCCTGGAAGTTTTTTCCTGTATTTCTCTTCACTCCTCACCTCTCCTCTCTTCTCCTCTGCTTCATCCTCTCTCCTCTCTTTCTTTCTTTCCTTTCTCACTTCATTTTAACAAATTCATAGCAATTACAGTTAGTTTTGCTATATTGCAACACGTGTTGATAAAAATCAATGTACTATCCAATGTCACGCTATAAAAACCAAACAGCTTTGGGAAAAATGGGATTTTGATTTATATCTGAATATATATAATCAGAAGTTTGTAATTCATTTTTCCTTTATGCCTTGTATAATGACTTGCATATATACATTTATTTCTTAATGTCAGTAATTAACTCATTCTGAGTCCTTGATCTTTTTCTTTCATTAAGTATTTAATCAATTTTTAATGTGAATAGTAATTTAAAAATTTTATAACTATATACGTCCATTAAGTCACTCATTAAATTATGTTGTTCTGGTTAATAAAATGTTCCTTTTATAAAGATTTGAGAAAAAAAACATTTCTGGCCACAATTCTTTTCTCCCAGAGTACAAACCACCTAGAGAATACAGTTGTCATTTTCTTTCACATACACATGTTCACTATATCTGAAAGTAATCAAAGTGTGAATAAATTGAGAGATAATTGATTGTATTTGTTAAGAGGATTAACATTTGAGCCAGAACCTGCTTCTGATTTCTTATCCATCCATCCAAAATATGAAAAAAAAATCATGCAGTGTACATTCAATAAATGCTGTCATCACCATCATGATCACCACCATCATCATTGTTATTATAGTTATCCTGACAGATAGAATCCATCTAAAATTTGGACGCAAGACACAGAAAATGCCATGGATTCCAATACCTTTGTGATAACTTGGAATGGGTAGCCATGTATCATAAGACATCCCCTTTACTTTGTGCCAGCGGAGACAGGAATGTATGTGATATATTTGTGAAAAGTTCCAGACTACATACAAAAACAGTTAAACAAGTACTTTATTTCTAAAGAGAAATCTGAGAAATGAAAGACATGAAATCATGAATCAAAACCTAAAAATACCCATTAAAATGTAAACATAGTAATAAGTTGTCTTTCAGATATAGAGATGGAAATGGATAGCCTACAATAGCAAGTCTAAATATAAACACACACAATTTTTCATTGAATTTAATTAATATAGTTTTTAATTAATTATAATAACAATGATTTAAATGATATAACATTGAACTCCATTATGAAGAAATATTTCACTTATTATTGAGAAATCTGGAATACTGATCACTGAGTTGCTTTCTTATGCCACGTGTGTATATTACATACGAGAGAGTTTTGCATTTACATATGAGTAAATGACTTGAAAAATACCAAGAGATTAAACTTTTACAAAAATACATCTGTTTTGGGGTCCTTGTACATGAATGCCTTTGTAGGGGGGTGTGTGTGTCCCCACTCACTACGTGCTTATCTGGCATATTCTGTTAAGTCAGAACTCAGAGCTCATTCTTAGCTTTTTTTTACTTGTATTACTGTTTATTCTAAAATTTTATATTGAACTTATATAATGTTTTTCTACTCTTTAAATGGCTAAAATGTATCCAAGTCATACTTTTTACAAAATTAATATATTTATTATTTTTTTCTCCCCAAAGCTCCAGTTGCGTATCCCAATTGTAGGTCATTCTAGTTCTTCTATATAGGATCCCACCACAGCATGGTCCCACGAGTGGTATGTAGGCCCACGTCCAGGATCCAAACCAGAGAACACCGGGCTGCTGAAACAGAGTGCGCATGCTCAACCATTCAGCCTCAGGGCCAAGCCTTAATTCATACTTTTCACAGAACAAAAAATTTGTAATATCTAGTATAGGCACCCTGTATTTTTATTTTATAGGCATTTATGTTATTTTCTTATTTTGTTCAAATATCATTTGGCTCATATTTGTTCTTTAAAATTTGAAAGCAATACACAATTTACTATATTTGTAGAAAAATACATTTTTTAATAATTTTTATTATTTTTGAGTTATTTCAGAGCTAAATAAGGTTTATTATACACATTCCTGTTACTCTTAAGTTTCTATTTAATAATTAGAATTTTCTAGATTTAAAATCAATTCTATATATAACAAAGAGCCCTGTTGGTAAAGTAACTTTTTGCTTGTTTCCTGCTGATCATTCTTCCTTTCTCTTTGACATCCTAAGGGATTATGCTTCTATATCCTCTGGCTATTTTTTCTCAAAGATTTAATCCACACTTGGGTGCTAATGGCATAAAACTTACATACCATAAATCTATGTCAAGTTAGAGTTTTATAAATTTCAATACCAAAATAAATATTTTTAGGATAATAAATTGCTATTAGACATACAATACATATGAGAAATAAGCTAGCCTCTCCTTTTCTTAACAAGAGTGCTTGTAATATCCAATTATGCTCTTTAAAATGAGATGACTCAATCTGCCCTAGGGGGTAGTATAGCTGAAAGGCTTAGGAACTTTCTATAGTACTGACTTCTTAAAACCATTAATGTAAAAATAACATAATTCCTTCAAACTGAGCTTTTCTTACTTTTACCAGCATGCTACACAAAATAACTATGTTAAATGAATTTAACAAATAAACGACATTTCCAATCCAAAAAGAAGAAATGCATTAGTTTAAATATTTTAAATCATCATGTTTAAAAAATCATCAGAGTGAACAAATTATACACTCACTTGAAATTACATGAGGGACTAAGTAAGAACTTTAAATATTTTATTAAGGAGGAAACTAACATTTTAACAAGAAAGAATAATATAAATAGTTTGTTTTTCTGTGTACTGTTCTGGGTTATTCTGACATTTCAAAAAAATATATATATATAAATGTCTCTATTTGACTTTGGCATAAAAATCTACGAATTAATGTGGAGAAAAGAATGATTAGTTTTTATCAAGGTTATGCTTCTTATTTTTTCTTGATGTTATTAAAATACAACAATACCTAGTAGAAAGTGATATAGTTTCTCTTCACATAAAAAATCACATAAAAAACATGGTGATATTTCATTTTAAAAAATTCTTTATCACCGTGTATCATTGGTTTGCTGTTAGTTCCAATAAAAATCATAAAAAATTAATACTCGTCACGTGTTATTTATTTACTTGGGTGATTTGCCAATTGTCAAAATTCTGTCATGTCAACTTTTAGGAGAATTAATAATATTTATGTCAAGAATAATGATTGCAGTTCACTTGTATTTATCAACTATAAATTATTTTGAAACCGTGCTATTTATCTCATTTCATCTAAGTTTTTAAATTAAAATTTATTCACTTCCAATCCTGATGAATTAGCAAGGACAAAACTTATACTCATGCCTTAAAAATAACCTAAAAAACCAAAACCAAGCAAACAAAAAGACTTAGCAAGAGGAGGTGACATCACCAAAGTGTTGACGTACATTGTTCATGACTTTGCTCCCACTCACAAGAAGAACAACCAACAACTATTCAAGAACAAGACACCACTAAGGGAATCTCAGAACATGGGGGTGAGACTGCACCATCTCCCTGAACCTCAGAGACCAAGACAGACTGCATAAGAAGGGTAAAAGAAGTTGCTACGCATTGATTGCACTGCCCCTCCCCCGAGCCAGTGCAGCATCATGTGGAGAGGTCTTCCCTGAGCCTCTGGTTCCTCCAGTAGGAAAAGAAAATGGTGGGGAGCAACCAGCCCCAATCCAGCATTATGACTTGCTTTGTGGGAGCCCCTACTCTCATCTTACACCATGGGGATTACAGGGACCAACCACTGAGAATCTGACTGTGATGAAGAAAGGCGAGGAGCTTGCGAAAACTAGAACACCTATCTTGGCCAACTAATTTCATACATGCAGTAACCAAGTAGTAATTCCAACCAGTTGCTTTGCTCATCTGCAGAACCAAGTCAGGGCATACTCCGACAAGGGAACTCGGTGGGGTGCAGATCTGTCTGATTCAAAACCTCAAACAAGTAGTGTTGCTAGCACCCAGGGCTCGGTTTGTCCACATCCAGGCAAGGTGCTTAGAGAGTGTCTTCTAGCCCCATCTGACCAGAAGAGCTAGTGACAACTTCTGGAATCTGTGTAGTCCAGTGGCTATTGAGCTGAGAAAGGGGTGAGCAGAGCTGATCATAGCTGATCATGGCCCCCAGAGTAAAGCCCGTATTGGGTGTGGAGGCTTACTGTGCTGTACACAGGCAGGAGGATTAATTCATAGGCAAGTCTGAGGGTAGCTCTAGGGCCCTCTCAATCAGAGAACCTGTCTGGGAAGTTGAGAGTAGCCTAGAGCAGCCCCTCCCCTTCCCGACCAACCAACTGGCATTATAAATCAATGTGTTTTGCCTTTTTCAGGTTTGTTTTTGTTTATTTACTTTGCTGGATTTTGGCAAATTTAGTGGGTTTTCATAAAATTAGTTGGGAAATGCTTTATTTTCTGTATTCATTTATTGTGTAAGTTTTGTGCTATTTATTAAATATTTGACACCATTCACCCTTAAATCATTTAAACAATTTTGGTCTGGAATTATATATATGTGTGTGAATATGTGTGTTAAATTTACTCTTTTGTTGATTTTACAATCTTTTTACTCGATTTTTCCATTTTGTTTAATTTTAATTGATTGGCTTAAACTTGTTTTGTTATCATTATTATTTCATGTTTTTAATCTCAGTAAAATAAGGAGGAATGACCTTTTCATTTCTAAGGTTGGTATTTTATGATATATTCTTTTTAGTTTTCCAATTTTTAATTTCAACTTCAAATTTATTGGTATTTTCAAAGAGTTAACTTTTGCTGTTGTTGATTGATTTTTCTATTACCTCGTATTTTCAAATCCTTTAATTTTAGTCTTATAATTACTTTTTCTGTTTTCCTACTTCCCTGAGATTTAATTTGCTCATCATTTATCTAAATTCATGAAATTGCAAACAGTAATTGACTGCTATCTTTATCTCTTTTCTCATATATGTTTTTAATACTAAGCCTGCGGAAAAAGGATAGGAATAGTTCTTAAAGGAGAAGTGTCAGGATCTAAGGAATGTAGTGTTGGATTAGCTTGTTTGTTTTGGGTAGAATAAGGAGAGATTCTGGTTTCCATGTGTTAACTCAAGTGCCTAGGAATGACTGGCATTTTGCTTGCTTGGTTGACGTAATCATAAATCCAAAGATGATTTAACAAAATAAAGTTGAAACTCTTGAACTTATTTGCTATTTTGTAGAAAAAGATGTTTAAAAAGAGAAAGAGAGAAATATAAGAAATTTAGAGTTGATCTATCATAGATAAGTTACTTACTCATTCCTTACCAGTGTTCCCTGGAAGAACCAAAAAGACACCTCTTTACAAAGGCTGTGAGTGAGGTAGTCTTGATATTCTCAAAAAACAGTATGAGGGCTATTATCTGCAGGCGGAGAATGTTAGTGGGAGTGATGCCATGAAACTGAACTCATTGAAATAATTGGAGATGACAGGATCCGTAGTGACTGTGTCCAAATGGCATAACTTAAATGTCATTTATAAGGTGATTATGGTTACCTTAATGGGCAGCAGAATCAAAGAATTAATCAGAATTATTTGGCTCGCAGAAATTTTTGGGGTGGCTGGTTAATCACAATCCCAACAGTGGAAATAGACGGGCAGCCTATAAAGGTGATATTTGTTTCACATAAGTAGAAAACATCTATATCTGTTGAACAGACTGTGCCTGGAATTACTATAATGGTTACAACTACTGCCCTTAACCAATTCTCAAACTTGAGCCAGTTTCCAAAGTCAAAGACCTTTGAATGAAGGTGAAGTCATATCCTCTTGCAGAAGTATCACGATACATAATCAAATATTATCCTGTAATTTTCCCTTTAGTAAGACTTAAAAGGAAATAGGTAGCAACATGGGTGTACCCTGGGGACATTATGCTCAGTGAAATTAACGAGTCACAGAAGGACAAATATTGCATGATTCATTTATATGCTATATCTAAAATAGTCAAAATCATAGAAGCAGAAAGTAGAATGGGGTTGCTACAGGCTGACGGGAGGTAAAGATGGGGTCTTGCTGTTAAATGTATATAAAGATTCAGTTATGCAAGATGAATAAGTTCTAGAGATCTGTTGTACAACATAGAGCCTATAGATAACAATACTGTATTATGCCCTTAAAATGTTTTAATAGGTTAGATCTTACATTAAATATTCTTATCACGATACAAAAAGGAGGATCTGATACCTTTTATCAGGCTAACTATATATTGGCACAGGGGAAATAGACTTCTCATGAAGTTCTGGCTTTAAACTGAAACTAACACCTGGAAAGCAAAAATGCCATTCTATTTCGCCAGCCAGAGAAGGGGTTTATGAAAATCAGGTAATCAATAGAGTTTTGACTTGGTTTCATTTACAGTTGGCCCAGGTCTTCCCCAAACCTTTCTGTGATTATTTCCCCAGTTCCCGAATGTATAGTTTCAATAGACGTAATCAACAACTGGGAGAAAATCCACATTGGTTTTTGTGATCCATAGGATGAAGATTTATCCTGTAGGAAAGGCCAAATGAAATCAATTAGTACTGCCTCTCTTTACAGAAGTAGTAAGTTAAAAGCAATCCTATATTTATAGGGGGACTCCAGAGACTAATGCCACTATCAAGGACTCGAAAGGTGCAAGGGTAGTGATTTCTACCACAGCCATATTAAATTTGCCTGTTTGGCCTATATTTAAAATACACGGGTTTTGGTGAATGATGGGGGCTTTCCATAAAATTAATCAAGATTTATCATTTATCTAATGCTGCATGATAAACCACCCCAAAACTTAGTGGTATAAAACAGTTTTATTATAGAACAGATGTGGATCTTTGAATATTTTTAGTTAAGTGGTCATTTTTAAGCATCTAAATGTGTAAGAGTGTATTATTGAGTATGCACTCAATAGATATTTTGAATGAACTAACTCACTATCATCTATCAATACTGAACTACTTCAAATTTTTGAATTGGCCAAGCATTTTCACACATCTCTGTTCTTAGACCCTTGGCAATATTTTTTTCCTTGAATACTTGCATTTATTTAGTAAAATATGAACCGTTTATTAAAACTTAAAATATCTAAACTACAACAGCTCAGAGTATTGAGGAACAAAAACACTTTCTGTAAGTGAATCAGTAGATGTAACATTAAGAGATTTTCCCCACCTATTTACGTTTCGTTCCTGTACCTAAATATTCTGGTAATGGGAGAGAAAGACATCTTATATTGTTTGTTGGTTCAGAGCATATACACACATTTGAGTTTGTAGCTCAACTTGACAAAATATTATCTTAAGCTGCCAAAGCAATGGAGTCATTAAATGGCTATTTTACAGATCTTTGGTCAGAGAAAGGTTGTATAGGATTTCATAATAACATATTTAGTATTAGTGGTATTTAGTAAGTTCACAGATAATAGAACTAAGGCACATGGACAGCATAACTTAGTTCAGAATAAGTGTGTGTTTCAATGAGAGCAAATAATATCCTGTTTCACAACAGAAGCAGTCTGATGTTGTTAATTTCCTACTAGGAAAATGATTGGCTTTTTCACGGTATGATAAAATATAGGAACCAAAAAATGGTCCTTCTGCTGGCAAATAAAGCATTTAGCAGCGAAATTAAGTCCCTATTAAATAAGCTTAAATCCATGTATAGTATTCGGTGTTCATTTTTACCTTCAGGACACTTTGCTTGTGAGCCCAGTGGATAAGACTAGCTAGAACTGGGATAAAATCTTACTAACATTGAGAGAGTAAGTAATTTTGTAAACCTTCTTATTCAAACTATCTACACTATAGAAGCCTAGAGGGGCAAAATCTTATCTGAGATGTCCCCAAACTTCAAACTCAATCCTTCAACAAAACAAACTTTTAGTCATTTCTATGAATTTATTTGTTCCTTATATCACGTAAGTTTACATTCTAAGCGGAGTATAAGACATGCTGCTTAAAGATAAGTCTGTTGGATGTATTTGGCATCTTCATGCTCTTCAGAGAGTCTAATGAGCTGGGATATAGCAGGCCACTGGGTGATGAAAAAAAATTAAACTGAAGTCTTTGTTTACCAAATTTGAATTGTTTTTTCACCCCCAACAGTCAACGGGTTAAAAATAACTTCCATTACAGCAAAAGTATGGGATAGTTCAGCAAGAGAAGTCACAATAGGAAGGTAAAGAATCTGCTTATGCAACATCCATTTGCCTCAGGATATGCTTGGGCCCAATCTCTTTTGTACACTTTTAAATGGCATTGTAATTAAATCTACCTAATTTAATGGCTAGGTAGGTCAGACTAAGTTTGGCCTAGGCACCTTGGATTTCATGGATTGCCATGGGTCCAATGCTGTGTCAGAATTCCCCTTAGACACTGAGTTAATTGTGTTTCCATAACTAATATGTTCATATAGTCAAATGCTTCCACCACTGTGTAAAATGGCTGGAATGCATTCAGAGCTGGAAATTTCTTTAGTTACTCAGTAAATAGGTAAAATCGTATCTAAATAGAATTTACTTATCTTCAAAAATTAGTAGTCCCACTAAAGCTTATTGCTCATAGCACCAGAAGGGATAGAGTGTACCATTTTGGCCTTCAATTAAGAGGTAATCTTTTAACCTGTCTACACTACTGGATGCACAAGAAACTTTATTTATTTATTTTTTTTTGAGGAAGATTAGCCCTGAGCTAACTACTGCCAATCCTCCTCTTTTTGCTTTTTGCTGAGCTAACATACACGCCTATCTTCCTCCACTTTATACGTGGGATGCCTACCACAGCATGGCGTTTGCCAAGCCGTGCCATGTCCGCACCCAGGATCTGAACCGGTGAACCCCGGGCCGCCAAGAAGAGGAACATGTGAACTTAACCACTGCGCCAGCAGGCCGGCCACAACACAAGAAACTTTAAAAAGCTGACAGACCATTAATTATCCCTAGAGCAACTCCCTCTTTTGTGACACCTGACTTGACCATAGTTCTCTTAACTTACAAGGTCCAGATACTTGCTTTTCAGGCGGTAAAGGGGTGATGTCATCAACATATTGAACAAAACAGTATCATCTGTGATGGTGAACAGTTACGCTTCCTAGAGACTCAATTTTGAAACAAAAATGGAGTGGTAGCACATTCCCTAAGAGTAGAATAAAATATGTCCTTTTTGTTAGTCTTTCAAAAACATTTCCTTCTATTATTAATTTTTATCAAAGAGAGGAAAAAAACTGATCTCATCAATAGATACACAAGACACAAGCAGAATTATTAATTTGCTCAAGTAGGGGACCACATCTGGACAGGATCTGTCACCAGATTTACCACCCAATTAAACTGATGATTATCTGTCATTCTCTAAATTCCATCTGTCTATTGAGCCAATTGAAGTAGATAATTTAATGAGAATGTTTTAGCAATCATCACTTTTGTGTATTTTAAGGTTTTAATATGGACAAATCTCTGCAGTTGCACCAAGAATAATCTATTTGTAGTGGAGTTTGTGTGTGTTGTTTGTTTTAATTTGCTTTTTTTCTTTTTTTTATGGAAGGTAAGCTCTAGGGATTTTCCCCTGACTCTTCTTTCAAAATACGGATTTCAAAATAAGCTGTATATGTACTTGTTTAAATTTATAAAATCCCAGGAAATTACAGTGAGAATATATATGGTCCACTTGGGCGTACTCTAAGGCATTTCAGTCAAAATTGTAATTATCACCTAACTCCCATAAGCTCTCAAACTTACTTGTAAACTAGAAATTGTCTTTGATTCACAAGAATTTTATAATAGCTCAGATTCAGGTCTCGTATTTCCTCCATGTGTTGATTTTTTTTCCATTTCCAATGACCTTGATAGTTGTCCAGAGTATCTCGGTAAGGTCTAGGAGAAATAATCTTAGCAGATGTCTCTAGTGCTATTGTGTGGTTCTTCTTCAGGTATGTCTAAACTGCCATTTTCTCAATTGATTTTCAGTCTATTAATTTATATAGAGCCGAGAATTGGCTTAGGGGCCCTGGCTCTATTGTGGTGGCTCAGGATATGTCTTGAAAACCTGGAAATTTGAAATTATATAAACCAAGTTGAAATTTAATTGGCCATTCATAAGTTTTGGTTCTAGGGACTCCATAATCAACTTAGAGCCATGAAATATTTCCAGTTCAGACTAGTATAACCATCTTGACTCTACTGGCTCCTTGGTACCTATGTTCACTTTATAGCGGGCAGTTAATTGTTACTAATAGGTGTCTGTCACTATGAAATTCTTTATCTTCTGAAATAGGAGGCCATTTTAATTTTAGTATTTAAAACTAGGCTTACCAACTATGGGCTAGAAATGCTGAAGTAATAACCCAAAAATTTCTGTGACTTAACACAAAAAAGTTATTTTTTACTCACACTACATGTCCAGTATAGGTCAGTAATGATTGAAGGCACCCAGACACCCAGAGATCTGTCTGCTCACGTACACCACGATGCCTGACTGAATTGTGCATTAGGCTGTCAACTTCTACTCATATTTTATTGGATAAAGATTTTACTCAAAGTTCTTTTGATAAAGAGTCACATGATCATGATCAACTTTAAAATAACTTGGAAGTGCACTCCTCCCAAGTTCCTGGGAAAATCAGAACTAGAATATTTGTGAATGAAGAGAATGTATATTACAGTCACCAAAGTTACCAAAGTTTCTCTAAAAGATGTTTGTATTTCCTTCATTAATATGTCTTGTGTGTCTTCTCAAGAATGAGCCTAGAAAATGTCTTAATAAAGCAACAAGATAAATTCATTCTATCATTCTCAACTTCAAAATTCTTTGAATCACTTTCTCTGATCTATGGCAAAGAAATTCTACCATTTCTAATTTAATTCATTGTGTGTCAATATTGATTCAGGTATTTTATTTACCACTTCAGCAAATATAAAAATCAACTTTTGAGTCTTTTGAAGTGTGTGTATACACTTGTTTGATATTATATACATTTATCTCTCCTTGTTCAATCACCTTTTAAATTTCTTCCAGTTTCTACTTTATCCTTCTTTCATCAGTTAATCTGTGAATTGCACTGAAAGATTTCTGTATGGTAAGCCAATCTTGCCTTCCTGGTATAGATGTCATGTGATCATATCACATTATTTTTATATATTGCTGAATTCTGTTTGGTAGTACTGAATTTTGTTTCACTGTTCACAAGAGATATTGTTCTGTAATTTTCTTGTAATGTTTTTGTCAGATTTTTGTAGTAGAGTATGCTTGGATCAAAAATGAGTTGGGAGGCATTTCCCATTTTTAGCTCTCTGCAAAAGATTTTGTAGGATGAATACTGTCTGTCTGCTATTCTACATATAGATTTTTAAGAAATAATACATTATTTCCATTTTAAGCTTCCAAGGTTTTCATGGTTGTATTACACACTGGATACCTAAAACAGAGGATTAAGAGAAAGAAAATAAGGGAGGAGAGAGAGGGAGTTTGACACGAGCTAAGAATCATGGACATAAAGGACCAGGAAGCAGTAAGCAGATTAGTATCTTTGCTGCTAGACTCCAATTTATTAACAATAACAGTTTCATCTCAAGAAAGTATAAACTACTACCATATTTGTAAACCCCATAGGAATAGATTTGAGCCTAGAAAATGTGCTTATGGTGTGGAATAGAAAATCCTACACCTGCCTGGAGATAAATGGAACATAAAACATTATTTTTAGGTGGAAAGTATAATCAGCAAAATTTTGGATTTTTTTGTGTGTTTTGGGATGTTTTTCACAGGTGTTTCTGTTTCAAATGAAAAGATTTACAAAAGGTATATGACCATTATTAACAAAAATATTTAAAATAGAAATTGGTCATGATGAATTTCCTTCTTCAAAGTAACTTTCCAAAATCTACACGTATTAGTCAGAGTTCTCTAGAGAAACAGAAAAATAAGATGAGAGAGAGAGAGATTTGTCTCATGTAATTGTGGGAGTCAGTAAGTCTGAAATCTTCAAGACAGGCCAATAAGCTGGAGACCCAAGGAAGAGCTAATGTTTTAGGTCAAGGTTAAAGGCAGTTGGAGGCAGCATTCCCTCTTCCTCAGGGACCAAAGTCTTTTCTCCTAAGACCTTCAACTGATTGGACAAGGCTCACCCACCTTATGGAGAATAATCTGCTTTACTCAGCATCTACTGATTTAAATGTTAATCTAACCTAAAATATAGCTTCATAGCAACATCTAGACTGGTGTTTGACCAAATATCTGGGTACAGTGGCCTGGCCAAGTTAAGACATTAAATTAACTATCACACTAGCATTTTTAGATGATACAATGGTTATTATCAAAAAGTTAAGAGATATCAAGTGTGGTGAGGATGTGGCGAAAAAGAAACACTTGTGCACTGTTGGTATGAATGTAAATTAGTATAGCCACTATGGAAAACAGTATGAACGTTCCTCAAAAAACTAAAAATGGGACTATCATATGATCCAGAAAATCCGCTTCTGAGTATTTATCTGAAGAAAACAAAATGCCCATGTTCACTGCAGCATTGCTTGCAATAAAAAAGATATGAAAAACAACCTAAACAAACATGTAAAGATATGGTGTATACACACATACACACACACAGAATGGAACACTACTCAGCCATAACAAAGAATGAACTCTTGCCATTTGCGACCACACAGGTGGACCTTGAGGGCATTATGCTAAGCGAAATATGTCAGAGAAAGACAAATATCACGTGATCTCAATTATATGTGGAATTTAAAACAAACAAGCAACAAAAAAAACCCCAAGCTCATAGATACAGAGAAGAAATTGTTGGTTGCCAGAGGAGGGGATGAGCAAAATGAGTAAAGGTGGTCAAAAGGTACAAATGTCCAGTTATAAAATAAGTCATACGGATGTAATATATAGCATGGTGACTACAGTTAATGAAATTGTATTGTATATTTGAACGTTGCTAAGAGAGTAGATGTTAGAAGTCCTCATCACAAGGAAAAGAATATTTTTTTTGGTGAGGAAGATTCTCCCTGAACATCCATTGCCAATCTTCCACTTTGTTTATTTGCTTGATGAAGATTAGCCCTGAGCTACATCTGTGCCAATCATCCTCTATTTTGTATGTGGGATGCCTCCACAGCATGGCTGAGGAGTGGAGTAAGTCCATGACCCAGATACAGACCTGGGCCTCCAAAATGGAGCCCATGGAACTTTAACCACTAGGCCATGGGGTCAGCCCCCAAGAAAAAGAATCTGTTTGCATCTATGTTTGGTGACAGATATTAACTAGACATTGTGATCATTTTGCAATATATACAAATATTGAATCATTATGTCATACACCTGAAACTAATATAATGTTATATGTCAATTATACTTCAATTAAAAAAATAGTATAATTGTTATGTTCTACAATTTTCATGGCCATTTCAAGTTATAACATGCCAAATTACAACAGTCATCTAAGAATGTACTTCAGTACTGCAATCCAGATTTTCAAAACTTTTTTAGACCATGTTCCCTAATTAAATTTAGGTCAATAAGTAATAACACAATATAAAATATACCTCATTAGTTAAATTATTCCATTTTCTTATTTATAAAGTAGAATTTGCTAAACTTTCAAATAATCCCAAATTACATATAACTATTGGTGATACTCAATAAAAAATCACCAATTTCCTGTTCATTCACTCATATTTTTCTGATACATAATTTCACCTTCTTTCCACCACTTTCTTTCAGCATACCCATTTCTATCTTTAGTGCATTTGACATAAAGTGGTATCCATAGTAATTCCCTGGAAGGGCTATTCCTGATGGAAGAGAAGCTCAGTTCCATATTGCCAAAATGATGTCAAATTCTTCAGAAGGAATTGAATATAAATAACTTGAAACTGTGATTGACATTTCGAAGCAATACGAGAGGTGTTGTATTGAATTTGCCTTTATAGCCACTGAACTTATAATTCTTCATGTGATCACACAGTTTTACTTGTAGGAAAGTCAAAGGCTTTGAGAAATAGAAATGTAGAGGAGTATAGAAGAGTAGAAAGTTCTCAAATTTGCTTTATCACATTATATGTTTATAGTATTACGTCCTTTAGTTTAGAATTCTTTAAAATATCTAATTAGTATTGATATTTTCATTTAAAAGAAGTCAACAGAATTAACAGATATAATTAGTCTAACTTCAAAGCAATAATGAAGATAATACAATTTAGATTCCTATATATATGCTACTATTTTCTCCAATTTATTATCTGAATTTGCTACTCTTAGAAAGCAATTTTTTTGTCCTACATGCTCTTTTGTTACCAATGTAATTAATGGAATTTTAGATTACATTTTCTTAAATGCTGAAAGCACGACATCAATGCCAAATAGTTATCTTTACATCTTTGTAGTCTCGTTAAAGTCTGCAATATTGATGCTATGTTTAACATGGTTTGTGACTTATCACTTACCATAAATTAGGAAGTGTCAAGTAATAAAAATGAGCACAGAGTGTTTTATTGTACAAATTATTAGCTTTGTCTGAGTAAAGAAAAGCCTTTCAGTGATGTGTCTGGAAAATTTAAAATACAATGACCTATTATACTACAGTTACATATTTTTAAGACTAAGCTATCAATTACTTATTTCTTTTTAATGTTATTTTATCAACTTACTGAATTTAAAACCAAGAAAAATTGACAGATAAGAAATAAACTAAAAGTTATGAGTGATTAAATTCAACTATAGAAAAATTTCATCATTTTAAAGAAAGGCTATTTGAATTCTTTTGATTAGCTATATTTTTATAACAATATACAATTTTCAAACCAGTAAATTAATACTGCCTAGTCATAAATTTAGGATTATATTACATTCTTCATTTTTAAATCTATCTCTTGTAACCAATTTAAATACAGTATTATTGTGTAAAATAAAGCTATGATTATATAATTCATACATATGTATATGTATGTGTGTGCATACACAAATTAAATATATTTCAAAATTAAAGTGTGGTAGTGAGAATAAGGGCCTTCTGAATCGGTCTACACACGAAGCCACATAATTCGTGAATACTTTAGTTTACATGAAAATATGATTAAGCTTTCAAATGAAATTAAGGTTAATAATCAGTTGACTTGGAAATAGAGAAATTGTCACAGATTATTCAGATGAGTCCAATGTAATCACAAGAATATTTAAAAGTAGAAAAGGGAAGCCAAAGTGAAGATTCATAGAGAGAGATGACTATTGAAGAAAGACAAAGACTGACGCAATATTGCTGGTTGTGAAAATTGAGGAGGGGGAGCTCTAGCAGCTGGAAAAGACAAGAAAACAGATTCTTCCCCAGAAATTCTAGGAAGGAAGTCAGCCCTGCAGACAGGTTAATTGTAGTCCAGTGAGACTTACATCGAACTTACCATCTATTGAACTATAAGATAATAAATTTGTGGTTTTTTAAGCCACTAAGTTTGTGAAAATTTGTTATGACAGCAAGTAGGCAACTAATACACCAAGTGAATTTATTTTTTTTTAAACATTCTGGAAAAACAGACTAAATGTGCATTCAAGACCCCCTTTTGCTGCTGGTTACATTTATAGATATAGCACCGTAAATAAGAGGACAGTGGCAGAAATTTGAATGGGGTTTCTGAAGCATCAAGAATCAAGATATCCAGGAACTCAAGGATAGAAAACTCATACAGGACCAAAATTTTGATGACATGACAGGTAACAGAAAGGACACAATGATGGTTTGAGAAACATTTTCTACTCAAGAGTACTTGATTTGTTGGGGGAAGGGGGTGGGAAAAGAGGAAGTACTCAATCTTCCTAACATGGATAGACCAAAACCGGCATTGGTGATCTAAATTATTCACAAACTTTAAATTTGGGGATGGGCTGTCTTTTGCATCTGGATCAACCTGAGAAGAAAAAGAACTGAATCTAGTAACTGAAAAGAGGGATACAATACAATGGCTTATTTTTTCTCAGCCTACTGCTTGGCTAATGCTGCACAGTATCAACTAATTGAGTACTACAGTTGTTAAGAAACCATATCATTCTAAGTAAGCAGAAAAGAATATTATGTCAAACGAATCAGTAACTTGATGGAGAAAGGCCACTGTGAACTAATGAAAGAGATAGGAAAAATAATTAAAAATAAAAAAATTTCAAGAAAACACAATTGGAAGGGACAGCCCAATGGCATTGTGGTTAGATTTATACTCTCCACTTCAGCAGCCCAGGGTTCGTGGGTTGGATCCTGGATGTGGACCTCTATACTGCTCATCAAGCCATCCTGTGGCAGTGTCCCATATACAAAGCAGAGGAAGCTTGGCACAGATGTTAGCTCAGGGACCATCTTCCTCAAGCAAAAAGAGGAAGATTGGTAACAGACATGAACTCGGGGCCAATCTTCCTCACAAAAAAAAAAGAAAAAGAAAAAGAAAATACAATTGGAGCAAAAATGAATACCCAGAACTACAAGACTATATTTCCAAATTTTAAATTAAAAAATATATAAGGAATAATCATTTCTGAGAAATAAATTTGCTTTCTGAAATATAAACTGAATAAAAATATTTCATAATTTAGAACCATGTTAGGAAGAATGGGAAATCATTTGTGAAAAGTCAGAGAAACATCAGAAGCAGTGAAATCAGAACCTAAGGGAAAATTTAAAGCACTGACTGCATATATTAGAAAAGAAGAAAGACCTAAAATCAATAATCTAAACTTCTACCTTAGGCAACTAGAAAAAGAAGAGGAAATTAGATCCAAAGTAAGCAGAATAAATAAAAATAGAGCAGAAATCAATTAAATTGAAACAGGAAATCAGTAGAGGAAAATTAATGAAACCAAAAGCTGATTCTTTGCAAAGATCAATAAAATTGATAAGCCTCCAGCCTGGCAAACTAAGAAAAAAAGAGAGAGGAAACAAATTATTAAAATCAGAAATGAAAGAAGGGACATCACTACAAATTCCAGGGACATTAAAAGGATAATAAAGGAATATTATGAACAAATCTCTGCCAACAAATTTAATAACCTAGATGAAATGGACTAATTCCTTAAAGATACAATCTGCCAAATTCATATAAAAATAGATAATCTGAGTAGGCCTATAACTCTTAAAAGTTCAACCAATAATTGATAACCTTCCAAATCAAAAAGCACCAGATCACTGGTGAATGGTGAGTACATTGATGAATTTTACCAAACACTTAAGGAAGAAATTATACCAATTCTCCACAATCTCTTTAACAAGGTAGAAGCAGAGAGAATACTCCCTGGCTCATTTGATGAGCCAGCATTACCCTAATACCAAAACCAGACAAAGACATTATAAGAAAAGAGCTACAGAACAACAGCTCATGAACATAGATGCAAAAATTCTCAACAAAATATTAGCAAATTGAACCTAACAATGCATAAGAAGAATTATACACTACAAGTGGGGCTTATTCCAGGTGTGCAAGATTAGTCAGCATTTGAAAATCAATTAATGTAATCTGTCTTATCACAGATATAACTAAATAAGAAAAATCACATGCTCATATCAATAGATGGAGAAATGGAATTTGACAAAATCCAACACGCGTTCATGAAAAAACTCTTAGTAAACTAGGAATAAAAAGAAACTTCCTTAACTTGACTAAGACTATCTAGACAAACTTACAGCTGACATCATACTTAACGGTGAGAAATTTGAAGCTTTCCCACTAATATCAGGAACAAGATAAGGATATCTCCTCTCATTACTGTCCTTCAACATCATACCGAAAATCCTACCTAATGTAGTAAGACAAGAAAAGAAAATAAATGTTATACAGACTGGGAAGGGAGAAAAAAACCGTCTTTGTTCACAAATGACTTGATCAACTATGTAGAAAACTTGAAAGAATCAACCAACAACTCCTGGAGCTAATAAGCAATCATAGCAAGTTTGCAGGATGCAAGGTTAATTTACAAAAGCCAATCTTCCTATATATAAGATATGAACAAGCTGAATTTGAAGTTAAAGACATAATTCTATTTGCATTAGCACCCCCCAAAAATGAAATACTTATATAAAAATCTAACAAAATATGTTGAAGATCTATATGAGAAAAACTATAAAACTCTATTGAAAAAATGAAAAAGAACTAAATAAATTGAGAGATACTCCATGTTCATGGATAGGAAGACTCAATATTGTCAAGAAGTCAGTTCTTCTGAACTTGACCTATAGGTTCAATGCAATCCCATCAAAATCTAAGCAAGTTACTTTGTAGATATTGATATATTGATTCTAAAGTTTATACGGCGAAGCAAGAGACCCAGAATAGACAACATGATGTTAGAGAACATAGTTGGCAGACTGACACTACCCAACTTCAAGACTTTTATAAAGCTACAGTAGTCAAGACAGTGTGGTGTTTGCAAAAGAACAGAAAAATAGATTAATGGAACATAACAGTGTCCACAAATACTCCCCATTAACGTAGATAACTGATTTTTGACAAAGGAGCAAAGGCAATACAATGGAGCAAAGATAGTCTTTTCAACAATGGCACTGAAACAACTAGGCATCCACATCCAAAAGGATGAATCTGGATACAGAACTTTCAGCCTTCCCAAAATTCAAGTCAAAATGGATCCTGGACCTAAACGTGAAATGCAAAACTATAAAACTCCTAGAATGTAACACAGGAGAAACTCTGGATTACCTTGGGTATGACAATGACTTTTTAGATAACACACCAAAGACACAATCCCTCAAAGAAAGACCTGATAAACTGGACATAATTATAATTAAAACCTTTTTCTCTATAAAATATACTGTGAAGGGAATGCAAAGATAAGCCACAGACTGGGAGAAAATATTTGCAAAAGAGCTATCTGATAAAGGACAGTTGTTCAAAATATACAAAGAACACTTAAAACTCAACAATGAGAAGCCAAACTGCCTCATTTAAAAATGGGCCAAAGACTTTAACAGACACCTCACCAAAGAAAATATACAGAGGCAAATAAGCATATGAAAAGATGTTTCACACCATAAATCATTAGGGAAATGCAAATTAAAACAATGAGATATCACTATATACCTATTTGAATTGGCCAAATCCAGAACACTGATAATATCGAATTCTGGCAAAGATTTGGAGCAACAAGAATTCTCATTCATTGCTTGCGGGAATGCAAAATGGTACAGCCACTTTTGAAGATAGTTTGGCAGTTTATACAAAAATAAATACGCTCTTATTGTCTTAGTCTGTCCAGGCTGCTATACTCATTGCTTTTCATCATCTTCTGTGACTAATTATATGTATGCTAGATCATTTGATATTGTCCTACAACTTGTGGGTGCTCTGTATTAGTTTGTTTTGTTGTTTCGTCTTTTTCTCTCTCTTTCATTTTCATTATGTTCAGTTTCTATTGTCCTGTTTTGGTGTATACTGATTCTTTTTTCTGAGACATCCAATTTGCTAATAGCCCCTGGTAGGAATTCATCATCTCTGAAAGTGTTATTTTAAATTTTATTTCTTGTGGTTTAATTTTATTCCTTATTTACAATTTCCATTTCTCTTAAAATTCTCCATCTCTCCATTCTTTCTTCCTCCTCTCTTTTCTGCCTTGGTCTTTCAACATGGTAATTAGAGTTATTTTAATTTTCTTGTCTGTTACTTTCAAAATATCTGTCTTCTATGGCTCTAGAGCTGTTGATAGGTTTCCATCTTAACCATGAGTCAGTTTTGACATGTTTTGTTTGGTTGTTGCTTTTTTAATGTGTTTCAATTTGATTGAATGCCAGAAATTGTTTATAAAAAATTGGAGAGGCTGAGAAAAATATTGTTTCTACTTAGTAATGTGCACACACATCTCTTCTTTTGAAAGGATATTCCTTTGAAGTGTGGCATTAACATAATCAGTAGTTAGCCTCTTTATTTTGAGGGAAGGGGGTGTGGGCTACAAATTGCTTTGAGATTACTGCTGCCTTCAAATTCTGCTTCTCTGGTTTTTCTCACGATTCCTTTTCCACCTTCACTTTTCATTAGGTTTAACACACCTGCACCACAGAGCAGTTCTCTTGCATTATTGCTCTTAATCCAATGGCAAATTACAGCTGCTCGTTTCTTGATGAAAGGCTCAGGCTGAGACAGGTAGTTTCTTGGTTTTCATTCTCCATCCTTAGGCTTAAGTAGGCCCATTTTCTACCAAAGTGAAACAGCTTGTGTACCTATCTTTGAGGAGGCTTGTCACCCTCTGCAATTTATTTTACTTTGCCTTGCAATATCAATTCTCGAAACTCATGATTCTATAGATTATCTCACTTTTTCTCAATTTTATATTGTGATGGATTTTTCTTGTGAGTTCTGTAGGGGAGCAATTTGCCACCCAGAAATGTCTCTCTTTGCCATGAAGAATAATTTAGGAGGACTATTTTTAAGAAACAAAAGACTTGGGAAGAAGCTTTGACCTTCCCCCTGACTGCCTAAAAAGAATTTAGATAGAAGACCTGTCCAAGGAAGGAGCTATCACCATAGTTAATTATAGTACAACAGGAACTAGGTGTGGTAGGCAGGGAAGAACTTAGCAAGGACCATTTGATCAAAGTCCTCTCTGTGGCCCATTGTCTTGGCATGGCCCAGCAAGAATTTGTTTACTAAACATTAACTCTTCATCTTCTTGTGAATTGTCTTCCCTCCATTTGGAATCCCAGACCTCTGCCTCCTTTCTTCTCCTTAGTTTAGTATGAAATAGATCTCATTTAACATGATTGATTGTCATTGGAATTTTTCAAGTTTATGTGAATTCCCCCATGCACGTATTAAATTTGATTTTTTCCTATTAATCTATCTTATGTCATTTTAATTGTTTGACCAGTTAAAGAATCAAGAGGGGAAGAGGAAGAATTTTCCCTTCTGCCACGGTTCCTTCACCCACAATAGAAGGAAATTCTCACTAAAGTACTCTTAAGAATTAGTAAGTTCAAATCATGTATCACTAAATCATGGCCATATATTGGGAAGTCAAATATTTTTGTGGCAAAATAGTAAATGTATGTTGATTTCAGTTTCAAGGCAATATATAATATGCCTTCCTGAAGACTGAAATTGATATTACAAAGAAGATATTATCTATGCTATAACTATTATAATGGATTCCCAGTTCCCATTGGTTTGTTGCATTTTCTGAATAAGCTTTTCCATAAAAGTTAAAACTGAAGCAATCAAATCATCTATACTAACTTTTCAGATCATTTTACTTATGTATTAGCCATAGAGTACTACTAAAATGGCAATTAATGGAAATCAAAACTGCCTTTTCCAATATTTATTTAATTAGAGAAATAATCTTTTGTTGCCCCTGCAATTCTTTAGTGTTTTCAAAGGAGCAGAGTATGGGTGTATTGTAAGCCCTGACAATTGATTTTTTTCTCTATTGTAATGTGAGTGCCTGACTTAAGATTGATTATCAAGGCATCCACTTCAAAGAGGCATCCACTTCAAAGATGGCTATCACTATCATGAATAAACACCTTGCCAGTCACCTGTATATTAAAAAGCTGGGCCATTATACTGCCCCCTCGCAGCCTCCTTTGTTTTAGAGATCTTGGTTGATTTTTATAACTGACCATTTGGGCTGCTTGTTTTTCCTCTTTTCAAGCTTTAAATTCCTGCTCTTATGTTTTAAATTCTCCAATAAAGAGTGAACCCATGAAACCCTAGGCCCCCAACTTCAACCCCCAAAAAAGCAGAACCCCAGAACTGCTCTCTTTCTCTACCCTCAAACTTGCTGAGTGGCCCTACATGTTCCATGGAATTTCCAGGACTTGTAACTAATAAACCTTGTCACTTTCAAAGTTTCCTGATGGTTATTACTGAAGGCCTTGCAATCATGAGAAGAACCACAAAGGCTGGTCTAGACAGAACGTTGATTATTAACGGACTAATAAGACTGGCACAAAACAATATGTCTGGAGAGCATCTCTCTCTGAATGTTAACAGTTATTTTCAATGCTATTCAAATGTAAATATATTTATTTTTACTTTTCCATATTTTTAAGTAAAGTCTAGTCCCTTTCTACATAAACAAACATTTACTGACTAAGTACAAAATGCCAAAAGCTGTCTTAAGTGTTGGGATGCAATAGCTTAGAGGCTATATAGTAGGAAAAGACATATTTATAAAATGTCTAAAGAGCATAAAGAAGAGAGAAGAAAACAAAGGGGTCACAGATAGGATGTGAAGATTGACAATCCATTTATTCTAAGTTGTAGAAGATGTGCGGAAGGATGTGATACCTGAGTCATATCTTGAAAGATGAATAAGATTTTATAAAATGTGTGGTGGGGTCAGATTGAAAAAGAAGTTAGAGATAGGAGTTCATGGAGGGCCTTGCATGTTTTAATAGTAAAAATTTAAGCAATAGGCATGGCAATTTACATGAGTTCAAAGAATTTTAACACCTTCAAACAGAATTTCAGTATGCATAAATCCACATTCACTGAAGTGTCTGTTTTTTTATGCAAATATTTTCACTCCAGTGATGCTATAACAGAAAAACCTGAATGTAAACTCTCTTGTATGCAATGGCCCAATATTTCTGACTCTCCAAACTGGTGGATCAAACACTCATTATCTTTGTGATTTGTGTTTTACATGGTGATTGCCTAAGACACTCTTACAGTAAAAGTACGCACTTCTTTTTCCCTTGACCTACTCATTTGTTGAATTGAAATAGAGTCCCGACCTGGGAACCTGGAATAAAACAAATTCATGTTGCTTTCATTTTGTTAACTTGATTTATTAGCAGAGAAATGTACAAAGTGGGGAATAAAAGATAGGAAAGCAAAGAAATAACAGCAGATGTGGGACATGCAATCGCTGCCTAAGTCTTCCAACAGAGGAATTTGAATTGACATTGAAAAATTAGCTTCTGGACAGCTTTTTCTTACTAGTTCCCCATAGTGTATTACCTAACTGTAAGAACGGTCAACCCCTAGGAAAATAAAGCAGTAGGAAAAGACAATCCGGTGGGTCAAGTCAATTTGACAAAGCACTGGCTTTACTTTCTTTTCCCCACCAGTGCTGGAAATACACATGCTCCAAACAAAAGATATATCAGTAGGTGTGTAGCTTGTTAACTTTAGTCTTATCTAATCTCTGCATATTTTTATAAAGAGAGAGAGAAAAGAAAGTTCTAAAATTGTTAAAGAAACACAAAGGGGGAACTCTGATTACTTTCAGCTTGACCTGACATTACAGTCTAATCCTTCAAAAATCCTTCAAAATTCCAGAAGTGTAAATACCTATGTTTTTCTGAAAATCACAAATTTGTACTTATAAACATTTTCAAACAAAAGAAATGCTGAATATTCTCTTGAATTTATCTGTTTAGTTAATGAGTCTTTTAGGATTGAGTCTTTTCTTGATTTGCAAGTGACAGTGATAGCTTTTACAAGCAATTTTCTCAAAAAGATGGCAGAATGGAGCAGGAATTAACTATATATAGAATTATTAACAAATATTAAACTTAAACTATATGCCAAAAGCAGTGTTTGTTCTTACAGTGATTTAAAAATATACCTTAATTAATTGGAATTAAATATGAAACAGAAAAACACATTTAAAATGTTAGTTAAAATGACAAAATTGAGGAAAAGCTCCACCTGGAGACAGGCATTTGTATACATATAAATTATAATTATTTTACGTGATTCAAATATCATTAGATTCTTGGAATTACATCTATAAGTTACATTAAATCTGTTCTCATATTACTATATGAATATTACATTAACATGCTAATTGTTCTGCAACAATAATCATATATTTGTTCTGACTCTGAGATTTGTATCAATTTCTTAAAACAACATTTGCAAACATTGTAATAAAACAACATGTTATTGAGTAGGTTAGCCACAGTTAAAGTTTAGGTGGCATAACAATTAAAACTTTTAACATGTCGTCTCCCAATGTCCCTGAAAAATGCATAATTGATGAATATAACAAGAACTCAATATAATTAGTAAAAGAAATTTTCACATCTGTATTAAAATACAATTGTTTAAAATACAGTATGAAATGATGTCCATTTCAAACTTCACAGCTTTTGAGTAAACATTGGAAACATATTTTAGTGCCAGATAATAATTTTCTGATGCCTCTTATTTTTCGGCTACTGCATTTGTACTTATGATGTGAATTTAAAACACCTTTTGTTCCTGAGAGAAAAATTCAAAATAATTAGAAACATATTTTATCAAATCTTAGACACCATCATTTTAATATATGTGATGTAGGGCTAAAAAAAAACTGGAAAAAAAGTACTATGACTTTTTATTTGCAAAAGAGCTCATTTATATTTAGATATAGATTTTTATAATATAATCACTCATATATGTTAGAAAGAAAGAACATTAATACAGTGAAAATGCTAAAGTATTTCTCAATTTTTTCACTTATAGACTCCGATTCTTCCAAATAATTTTTCTCCTAAGGTTATTTAAATTTTTGTTTTCCTTTAATGTCCTCCTCTTTGCCATCAATACTGACTGTATGATACAGTTTTATGATATCTGAGATTTGTTCCCAATACATTTCTATCTCTCCCCCAAGTTTTGAGATCCTGTTTTGACCTCATCTAAAGGTGATCATAAAAGATTCACAGAATATTAAACGAGTCATGTTTTTTCTTCAAATAATCCTTAAATTATTTTTGCTTGAAACTTCAAATGGCTGAGGGTGTCTAGTCATGCTAACAGAAATAACAAGATTCACCCACGTGCAGGTTGTGACAACCAGTGTTGTTGTGACTACCACTTGGCCAATGAAAATTGTAATATGCCATTGAACTTAAGACGTGTCTCACCTACAGACACATAAAAATATGGGAATATGTGTGTCTTATAATTGAAGGAATATGTAATTAAAATTGCAGAAGAATATAATATTTTATTTTATTATGAATTAATGAATAACTTTTCATTTGTCTTGTTTTTAAAATCCCTCATAATTAAATTTATAAAATTAATATATTTATGACGTTAATCAATTTATATGTATGCATATATTCATATTTGTATTTGTATATATGTATGCATGTATGTATGTATGTAAAATAATTCTTAATTCTCCACAGGAAATAATGTTTACCTGCCATATTTTCCAATTTCATTGTGAGGATCTGGCTAAGAGTAGAGGAATATAACTCTAAGTGTACAGATTTCTTTCCTGCAACATTTTTCAATTTTTTATCACCATCAATAAAATTTTATTTTGATGCCAGGCTACATTTATAGTCTCTTATGAAATCAATTTCTTTCAAAAGGCTATGATCTCTGTTCAATAGAAAATTCCAACATAGTGTAGCACTTAAGAACTTGACATTGAAATTCACAAAGTGTACCATTAAGGAAATGTGACTTCCTGGATTTGTATTTGGTGTTACCAGAAGACGGATGGTAAGATATTATGCATGCTGTGGTGAATGGATTTCTTCCATGCTCTATGAAAGGACAAGTGTGGAAAGCTTAGATACCAACAATAATGACATTTTTCAAGTCCTATCACTTCAACTTTGGTATTCAACCCTGTGAGACATATTTTCTTTTCTGATACTTGTCTGCCTAGGCTTATGACTCGTCCTTCTTATATTTCTCTAAAACTATTTCCCTTATTTCTTTATTAATTTCTACTTTACCTTCCAACAAATACATATATACTTTAATAGGCCTGTATTTCACCATGTCTTCCTCCTCTCTAGTCTATCCAACATATAAAATCATGGCTCCGTGAGTCCAACTGTTACTTCATGTGAATGATGGCCAACTCTCTACATCCAGCGCAGATTACTTTTCTGAGTTTTACTTTCACAGATCAACCTGCCTGCAAATGTGTGCATATGGATATTGTTGAGGAATTTTTTTCTAAAATTTTATTTATTGTGTTTTATATTATCAGGTGTGAATAATCCTGCACATAATATTTTATTTAAGTCCCTGATATTAGACGTTTCTCAGTGACTAAAGTGACTATGCTTAGCTACACAAACGGTCATTCAAGGTATTGGGGAAGTGGGAGAATTCCCCTCCACTTTTCCTTAAGGTTCTTATGGCTGGTCAAATAATCAAAAAGGTAGGTTAGCAGCAGATAATCAAACAAAGTTTAACAGCATGTATACAAGAGAGAAACCCAGGAGAAACTAAGTAACTCAGCCATCTGGCCAGGCTGCCTCTTTAAATATCTTCCGCTATGGACAAGCAGGGTGTTGGGGATAGTGATTTGGGGCTTCAAAGGGGAGGAAGAAAATTTACATAGAGATGGAATGCAAATGTTTGTTAAACAAGTTTTGTTGGGCCAAAAAATGGGTTTGTTGGTGTCCTTTTATCACACCTATTTTACGTCATACTATAGCTATCATACGGTATGAGCTCCTTCCTGGAACAGGCCTTCTATGGTAAAGTCCTTTAGGCAGTTCCAGGGGGAGAAGGTCAGGTGCTCTTCCTGAGTCTTCTGAACCTTTATTGTCTTCAGCTGAAAATAAGTTGCATACCAGAGGGGCACATCTTGGGGTGGCCTGCCCTGAACCCCATCAAAGGTAAATGAACTTAGGAAATTGGCAGATTAGATAATGTAGTTTCTGCATAATTATGGTAATATGGAAGCTCACAAAATGATCTTGCCTAATGCTGTCACCAAGACGGCTGATCATATCATTGAGGGAGAGTTATAAAATCAAGAATAATATTAATGGAATTAAGGATTGAACTCCAAAGGAAAGATTTTAATGCTGCAAAATAGTTTTATTGCATAATTCTCCTAACCCATAATTTGGTTAATGATATAGAAATTAATTGGAAAAATGTTTAAAATATTTTATTACTCAATTTCTAATTACAAAATATTTAACAAAGAGTAAATGAGTTAAAATTACAGATGTTCTGTCTTTTGTTAAAAAAATCACCATATACACAGTAAAATTTTTTACTCTTGTCATCTCATGATGAAGACATTTTTCCACTGCCCACATGGTTGTCATTATTGTGTTCAACTCACACTCAGCAATTGGAGATTCTACCCTGAAGAATTTTCTGTCAGTTATGGAGAAGGAGAATATATTGGTGTGTGGTTGTGTGTATGTATGAGTGTGTGGCAGAGGTAGGAAAGAAAGACACAACTGGAAAGCCCCCTCTGTGTGGCCTCAAACTCATTTTACATATAATGTATTTTGCAACTGTGTACAAAGTAGCAAATTGTCAGCATTTAGTTTTAAAATCAAATATGAGTAGTTTTGGTGGGAAATAATTCATTGTTTCATTGTTAAAAAGCACAGTTTCTTTTAAAGTACAACATACATACACATACATATAAAAATATATATGATTCAAATATGCTTCTTTAAAGTATACATTTTCTGAATTCATAGAATTGATAGAACACCTTTTCATTATCAATGAAATATTGAATTTGTAAAACTCTTAGAAGGTCATATGAGGTCAAATTAATGATTTACTTCATCATACAAGAGGGAACTGAGTGAAGACATTGGGGGCCCATTGGCTTCTTCTACTTTTCTCTCTTAAAATTCCATGAAATCTGTGCTTATTACTGAAAATTCTCATTGCCCAAAAGAAGATAGCACTTGAAAGGGGAAACCTGTTATGCAAAGACACCCTAACATTTCTACATAATTCAGCTCTGCACCCAAACCGATAGATCCCTTCTCTTGAACAGTATCCACCAGAACAAAATAACCTGGGATAGTCTCTTAGTTTGCAATAAGAGTATCTGGCCCACATATCTAGAGGTTACTGGTCTGTTGGGTAGTAGTTAATAGCTTGCTGTCGAATGTTTATTTAATTTTTCAATTTAAATACCTAGAAAATGCTGGAGGCAGTGTAGAAATATAAACAACTTGTTCTTAGCCTTAAGAGGTGTTATTATTGCTTAGGATGAGCAATTATTCAAGATATCCCCCCGGGATGCGGGATGTGACAGGCAGCACAATGGCACTATTTAGAAGCAGACTGCCAGATGGTCAGAACCTGCAGTGGTGGAATGAGGACAGGAGGAAGGGACCTGGGGCAAAATAGTTTTTCTGTAGCAATCTGGTGGCAGCAGCATTTGGAAGTCTGAGGGACCAAGTTCCCAAGGTCTGGGAAAATAACAAACTCCACAGAAGTACGTGAAAACTACTTAAAAATGAACAGAATTAGATGAATTTCACAATTCAGTCTTTTCCTGATTTAATCATCTTCTGTGGCCTGATGGGTTGGCTGTTATTACTTCCTCATGACATAACATCCAAGTTACAGTAAAATTTTATATTTTACTTTAAATAGTGAATTGTTTCTCTAGAGCCCCAGGCAGGAAAGAAAAAAAAACAGGAGTTGGATATTGCTCTGGCCACTGTTTTAGCGGTTTATAAGCTGCTCTTGTTGTAGAAATATTTTGTTCTCTTCACAGTCTCCGTATGTTGTCTGCAGCTTGCAGTGCTCAGGACAACCTCATATCGTCAGTGGATGAGTGTGCAAGGGGATACGAACTACTAATGAATGCTAGAGAAAAGGAAGACAACATTCTCTGCTGGCCTCATTTTTAGCATTATATTAACGAAGCATAATATAATGGGGGAAAAAGGGTTACTCAGGGGAAATATCAAAGACTACCCAACCCAGGAAGTGGATGAAATTCTGTTCAAACATAATATTTCTGACATTTAAAATGGTTATAGGAGAGAAGCTGTCACTGTAATGCCACATAACTATCATTTAGATTTTTAAATTAAATATATTTTAATATAATTCAAATACAATAAAATGCACTCATGCCAATGCCATGCTATCTTGATTACTGTAGTTTCATAGTATGTCTTGAAAGTGAATAGTAAATTGCCTGCCAACCTTTCAATTCTGTTTCAAAACAGTTTTGGCTATTCTAGGCAAATTGCATTTCCAATAAACTATAAAGTTTACCTGTCAAGTTTACCAGATTTCTTGCTGAGGTTTGAGTGAGATTGAACAAAAGCTATAATGTCTTTCAATCTATACACTCATAACCACCAGCCCTCTAGGCCAGTCCAAACTAACCCCATCTTATCAAATGAGTAATTAAGAGTTGTTTTTCAGGAACTGACACCCCTTGTCTAGTAGAGGCCAGTTAAGACCACCAATCCATCTACTGGGCCTCCACAAATGCCTGATAAGTGACTCTTTTGATGTGAAGGGGCTGAGAACTCCACCCTCAGATCATACTACCAACATTTTGTGAACATGCATCCAATGAAGAGCCATGAAGGTTGACTGTGCTTGCCAGATCATCAGTTACCTCAATTCTCCTTACCTCCAATCTTCTACCTCCACACCTCGGACTGCCCTGCCCTTCATCCCATAGATTTTTCCCAAAGCACTGGATCGGGGAGACCAATTTGAGAGCATATCCCTTCTGTTTCCTGGCAGGCAGATCTAGCAGCAAAGTTGTTTTCTTTTCCCAAAAGCTGATGCCATAATAATTGGGGTTTGTTAAATATGTATCAGGTAGGAGAATCCTATCTTTGTGCTGTAATAATTTTGCCAACCACCAAAGGACAATGTCCTGTGACCCACTGACCAAGCAGTGAGCAGGGTCCTTTTGTTGACCCTAAGCAGCCACCCTAGACAATTTTGTCTAGAGGCTTAGATGATTGGATTCCCATTTCCCCCCGGGCCCCCCAGCCCCCTGGTACTCTTTTTTCTTTTGAGATAAGATACAACTCCTGGGTCAGGTGTCTTTTGAGAGAGTTACTTCGGTAAAACTCTCCTGTGCCTAAATTGTCTAATAATCTCATGAGGATTGTGGGTTAGAGTCCTCACTGGGGAGATTTTTGCTGAGTTAAAGTCCCAAAGCTAGAATTGTGGGTTCAAGTCCCACTCCAAGGGAGACAATAAAAAAGGATTACAGCTGCTGGGACACTCAAAGGATTGGGTTAGAGTCCCAGACTCTGGGGCAGGGTCCCAGAATACCCTGGTTGAGTCCCAGAGTATTAGTTTCTGTGTCTGTTTGCATTTGTCTATGTCTGTCTATTTGTTAAAATTGACTGTGTGGGGACTGAGTTTCTTGGTGAACATAACAAACTCACTTTAGAAATTACCTTGTTTGTTGCAGCCACCTTGGGAAAAGAACCCCTATAATGGTAATAACTGTAAACGGCTAGTGAGATAATCTGAGATAATTTAAAATTACAGTGGTTACTTTGGGCTGTTTTTGAGCTTTCAAACTGAGAAACACAGAAATCTTTAATGTTTAAAGAGTCTGGGATGCCAGCTTCTGGCACAATTACTCACAAACTAAAGGTTCCACAAGCTATAATATTCACAGAGAACTTCAAAGTCTTACCTAGCTTGGTTTGTGTCTTGAGGGCTTATCTTGATAATTGTCAGTTGGCCGAGGTCCCAAAAATACGGTTGGACAAAAATGCAGTTTCGCTTCATTTTGCAGTCAGAAATGGTTGGTCAGAAATGCAAGTTGCACTCCCTTTTGCTACTAAGGGTCCTACCCAACTGCTTTCAACCTCAGGGCAATTATGTTGGCCATTAGAAGGAACATTCTGATTAGATAAGATCATTTAAAAGTACACTTAAAAGCAAAGACTTGAAAATACTGAAATAGCCTTATTGAAAGTTTGGTTGCAAAAAGAAAAAAAATTGTTATAAGAGGTACCTAAAAGAAAAGCATAATAGGTCTGTCATTTACAGACAACCTGTAAAGTACCTTTGAAGGAGGTCCCAATGTGAGCCCCTCCCAGAGTTAACAAGACTCAGATTTTCTGGAAAACTGCTATGTTAAAGATTATTGGAGTTGTTCAATACTGCTAGGTATAGTTCCTGTTTGTCTAGGCTGAAATCTGACAAGGTATTTGGAAAGATCTGCAACTTACAATCAGAAATTCAGCCAAACTGGAAGCTAATGTTCAGAACCTGGTGAGAATTTGCTTTCCAGGTCTTCCTCCCTAAGTTAAAATAAAACTAAGCATCCAGAGGGAAAGAATAAAATTAGGAAGGATACAGTTGGACAGGTAGATCAATCTATAATGGGATTTAAGTTACAAGTCAATTTCTGAGGAATTAAAGTAACTGTCCTAAGAAAAAAGAATCCTCGCAAAACTGGAAATGCAACTCGAGAGACAGTTCAGATTCCACTCATTTCCTTTACCTCAAGAAGCTTCCAACCTCTCTGGGAACTGTTATCTAGCCCATCATCAATTCCTAAAAGTAAAGGAAAAAACGGCCATAATAGCACCCTTATCCAAGATCTAACAGCTTATGTGCCGTCTCCACAAATATTAGGAGAAAAGCTTGAATGAAATTTGGATTCAATTATTCTTTCATAACTAGTGTTTTGTATCACTGTACCTAACTCATGGTGGTAATTTTAAAACAATAGCTATGGAATCTCTGTGCATGTGTGTCTATATGTATGTCATATATGTGTGATATTTTATCTCCAAATAGTATAATTTCTAAAACACCTCTATTCAATTGGCTTAAAGTAAGTGCTTATATAAGTTACTTCTAAATGTACTAAAAACTAACCCAGATGTTTTTCAAGTTAACCTGATATAAAATAATTTTTGGTAAATGAAACCTTATTTAAGTTTGTAGGTTTGATTAAAATAAACGTATCTTCAGAGTTAACAGCATTGGATATGTTACAAACATGCAACCTTCATTCTAACTGGGTTTATTAGTGAAATAAGCTCATATGATCTCTGTTACAAAACTTTTCAGCAAAAATAATAGCTTAGAATGATAGCTGATTTTGTCAAATATCTCATGAAGTTTTTTTTTCAATTTTTTTTTATTAATGTTATGATAGATTACAACCTTGTGAGATTTCAGTTGTACATTATTGTTAGTCATATTGTGGGTACACCACTCCCCGCTTTGTGCCCTACCCCCACCCCGCCCTTTTCCCTGGTAACCACCAATCAGATCTCCTTGTCAATATATTAACTTCCACCTATGAGTCATATAGAGTTCGTCTTTCTCTGACTGGCTTATTTCGCTTAACATAATACCCTCGAGGTCCATCCACATTGCTGCGAATGGGCCAATTTTGTCTTTTTTATGGCTGAGTAGTATTCCATTGTGTATATATACCATATCTTTTTCAGTTTCTGGGCATGTAGGTTGGTTCCACATCTTGGCTATTGTAAATAATGCTGCGATGAACATAGGGGTGCAAGGGACTCTTGGGATTTCTGATTTCAGGTTCTTAGGATAGATACCCAGTAATGGGATGGCTGGGTCATAGGGTATTTCTATTTTTAAATTTTTGAGAAATCTCCATACTGTTTTCCATAGTGGCTGTACCAGTTTGCATTCCCACCAACAGTGTATGAGGGTTCCTTTTTCTCCACAACCTCTCCAACATTTGTCGCTCTTGGTTTTGGATGTTTTTGCCAATCTAACGGGTGTAAGGTGATATCTTAGTGTAGTTTTGATTTGCATTTCCCTGATGGTTAGCGATGATGAACATCTTTTCATGTGTCTATTGGCCATATTTATATCTTCTTTTGAGAAATGTCTGTTCATGTCCTCTGCCCATTTTTTGATCGGGTTGTTTTTTTGTTGTTGTTAAGCCGTGTGAGTTCTTTGTACATTATGGAGATTAACCCTTTGTCGGATAAGTGGCTTGTAAATATTTTTTTCCCAATTAGTGAGCTGTTTTTTTGTTTCAATCCTGTTTTCCCTTGCCTTAAAGAAGCTCTTTAGTCTGATGAAGTCCCATTTGTTTATTCTTTCTATTGTTTCCCTCAACTGAGGAGTTATAGTGTCTGAAAAGATTCTTTTGAAACTGATGTCAAAGAGTGTACTGCCTATATTCTCTTCCAGAAGACTTATTGTTTCAGGCCTAATCTTTAGGTCTTTGATCCATTTTGAGTTTATTTTGGTGTGTGGTGAAAAAGAATGGTCAATTTTCAATCTTTTGCATGTGGCTGTCCAGTTTTCCCAGCACCATTTGTTGAAGAGACTTTCTTTTCTCCATTGTAGGCCCTCTGCTCCTTTGTCGAAGATTAGCTGTCCATAGATGTGTGGTTTTATCTCTGGGCTTTCAATTCTGTTCCATTGATCTGTGGACCTGTTTTTGTACCAGTACCATGCTGTTTTGGTCACTGTAGCTTTGTAGTATGTTTTGAAATCGGGGATTGTGATTCCGCCGGCTTTGTTTTTCTTGCTCAGGATTGCTTTAGCAATTCGCGGTCTTTTGCTGCCCCATATGAATTTTAGGATTCTTTGTTCAATTTCTGTGAAGAATGTTCTTGGGATTCTGATTGGGATAGCATTGAATCTGTAGATTGCTTTAGGTAGTATGGACATTTTAACTATGTTTCTTCTTCCAATCCATGTGCTCTCATGAAGTTTTTACAGGGCATCTAAATATAGTTATTGGAAAGAAGTAAATTAAATAGAAGTAAGTAAGGTAAAAGTTTTTGGTTAAACTTTTAAACAATAATTATATGTTATGGCATATATATTTAAAATAAATTCCAAAATCTTTTGGTAACTTGAAACTTTGAAGTTTTGCTATGTTAAATTAGATGATAGACTATTCATTGAATATTTAGTTCATTCCCAAATAAGATATAATATTAGATGTTAATTACTAAATATAGATTTATCTACTGGCTTCTTATTACAGAGAAGTCAAAAGATGTTTGGATCTATTAATAAACCCATCTTGTATTTTATTTAAAAATTTTACTATGAAGTAGAATGTTTCCAGAAATTATGAAAAGCATTTCTAAACTTGCCAAGTTCATAATTCCTTGCTTCTTAGTTTTCACTAAAAATGTTGTCTAAGGGTTAAAATTCTAATTAATATATGTGATTAAAGCTACTAAAATTAATAGGGGAAACATCTTCGTATTCAAGGAAAGTAAGATGTAAGTTTTCAGTAAAGAAGGTATCAATAATGGAAATATTTTTGTTTGTTATGTTAAGAAAGATAAATTTATTCTAAAGTACTAGGGGAAAAAAGAAAGTAAGGGACAAATTCTGAATGTAAAAAGAAAGTTATAGAAAGTTTGTGGAAGAGGTGCCCTGAGGAAAGAGTTTTGAGCATGGTCAAGTTGGCTGAGATCAAAATGAATTTAATGCAATAAATAAGTTTTAATATCAAAAGTAATCTGGTGCAAAATTAGAATTTAATTCTCTCTCCTAATAGGATAATTTTCTTAAACTTTTACTTAGCTCTTGATAAAGAAATTATAAAAAGGTTTTCTTTATTTTGAATAATTCTACCT
Source organism: Equus caballus (assembly GCF_041296265.1). NCBI lineage: Eukaryota > Metazoa > Chordata > Mammalia > Perissodactyla > Equidae > Equus > Equus caballus. The sequence continues at coordinate 49,064,090 of NC_091704.1, forward strand.
AAAAGACAGAAATCCTATGTTTTGTCAAAATATTTTCCTATGTTCTAAAAGGCTGGGATCTCTCTTTTAAGAAAACTAAGGGTTTTTTTTTTTAAATGTTTAATTCTCTCTGTTTGCCTTTAGCATCTTTGGTTGTCAGCTTGCTTAAATAGGTAACAAAGCATTGTTTTCTATCTAACCAAGTGTTTTAAAACCTTTTGATATTTTTGACAAACTTGCCTAAAATTCAACTGCGAATTGCCAATGAGGCCCTAAGAATTCTCAAAGAGTTTGTTCTCTCATACTATAAAGAGGAAGATATTAAACTAGTTAGGCTTGTTTGTTATGTTATATTACATGGAAAACATTGTCAAATAAATGATGATAAACTTTCTTAGGTTATATTACATGGGGAAATGCAATTAATATAAGTCTTTTAAAATTATATAACATTCCTAAAATTCTGATCTTTCCTGGTTATCAGTCATAATTCTAGTTATTTTAAATTGTTGTATGTCACAGAAATAACCAAATTTCTTGTCAACTGCCATTTTTAAGTCTTGTTATTTGCAAACAGTTGTTTTACTTTGATGTTTTTGCAAATTATTTAATAATTGCCTACATAAAATAGGGCTAACTTGGGGAGCTCACCTTATTAAGTGACTTACTGCCTTACTAAGAGACTGGTTCAATGAGATGTCCTTTATCAGCAGGAAGAAGCTAGAGCAGTTGTTGCCCTATATCCCTCAAGATTGAAGCATGAACAACAAAAACAGGGGATTTGTAACCATGGGCCCTCCAGAGCCAGTGAAAATTTACCTCATACTATAAAATGAATAATTAAGAATTGTTTCTCAGGAATTGAGACCCTCTTGTCCAGTTCAGGCCAGTTGAGACAACCAACCCATCAACTGGGCCTGAACAAATGCCTGATAAATGACCCTTTTGATGTCAAGGGGCTGAAAACTCCACCCTCAGATCATACTATCACCACCATTTTGTGAACATGCATCCTATGAAGAGCCATGAAGGTTGACTATACCTGCATAGATCATAAATTACCTCACTTCTCCTTACCTTCAATCGTCTATCTCCACACTTCAGACTGCCCCACACTTCATCCCATAAATTTTGCTCCAACCCCAAGACCAGGGAGACAGATTTGAGAGCATATGCCTCCTGTTTCCTTGCAGACTGATCTAGCAATAAGGCTGCTTTCTTTTCCCAAATGCTGATGCCATAATAATTGTTTATTTTTTATACACATTGAGTAGGAGAACTCTTTCTTTGTTCAGTAGCACACTTAGTTCAATAATCTATTTATTTAAATTTTATTTAATTTAAGCAATATTACAATTTACAGAGTAGGTATCCTGTCAAACTTATTCCTAAGAATTTTGATTTTGATACTATTGAAAATGTCTTTATTCTAATTTTACATTAAATTTTTTTGTCCATGGTGTCTAAAAATGCCATTTCTTTTCATATCTTAATCTTGTATTTTGAATCTTGCCAAGATCACTTTTTTACTTTATTGTATATATTTAGATTTCTTTCAGTTTTTTTTTTCTTTCCAAAGACGGTTATATGGTTTGGGGATAGTCTTAAAGTGGGACATCTTTGCCCTGTTGAAAATCTTAGAGTGAATATGTTCAGTCTTTCACTATTAAATTTGATGTTAGTTCTAGGTTTTCATAAATGAGTTATCAAAATGAAAAAAAATGTTTGTTCTATTCCTAGTTGACTGATTTTTAAAAATCATGAATAGGTTTTGAGTTTTGCAAATGCTTTCTTTTCGGCCATTGAGATGATCATGTGAGTCACTTTTCCTTTATTCTGTTAATGCGGTGAATCACATTGCCTCTCAAATATTGAAGAAATATTGCATCTCAGGGAATACATTCAACTTAACAATTGTATAATGTCATATATATGCTAATATTTTATTGAGGATTTTTGTATCTGTGTTTAAAAGCTATATTGGTGTGTAATTTTTTTTGTAACACCTATGTCAGATTTGTGTATCAAAGACATACTGATCTCAAAAATGAATTGGTAAATTCTAAATGAGAAGAGCATACTTATCTGTAAAGCCATTTTAATATATTTTCTTTGTTGGAAAGTTTTGTGGTTAAAAATTAAATATCTCTAATAGATACAAGGTTAATATAAGTATTCTATTTCTTTTTGAGTCAGTTTTGGTACATTGTTTTACTAAAGTTTCTGTTATTGCTTCTGGATTTTATAAATTCATCCATAAAATATGTTATCCATTTTATTGGCTTAAAGTTCTTTATGAATTTCCATTATTCTTCTTTTAATGTCTGAAGGATCTGTAATGATCTCCCCTCATTCATTTCTGCTATTGGTAATTTGTGTGTGTGTGTGTGTGTGATCATTTGTTTAATAGTTGCATAAGTACATCAACTTTATTTACCTTTTTAAATAACTACCTTCTGCCTCTGTTTTCTTTTATTTTAATCTTTTTTCTCTTCTGTTCCATTTCTGATTCCTTTCATGGTTATTATTTCTTGTATTTACTATGGGTTATATTGCTCTTTTTAAAATTTTCTTAATGTAGAAACATCTGTCATTGCTTTTAAACATTTCCTTTTTCCAATATAGGAATTTTGAGGTAAAAATTTCCCTCTAAGCAATGCTTCAACTTGTCTTGCAAACTCAGATAGGTTGTATTTTCATTATTATTCAACTTGAAATATATTATAATTCTTCTGGGGTTTTTTTTGATTCACTATTTGTATATAGATATATGTTGTTTAATTCCAAATATTTAATGATTTACTGGGTATATTACAATTATTGATATGCAATTTAACTGAATTGTGATAAGAGTACAGACTGTTATATTTCAATCCTTTAAAGTTTAATGAGTTTGGTATTTGGCCTAGTGAATGGTCTATCTTAGTGAATGTCAGTCTAGAAAAAAAAGTGTATTCTGTAATGCTTATTTGTAGTGTTCTGTAAATGCCACTTTGGCCAGTTTGGTTGATAGTTCTGCTCAGCTCACCTGTATTCTTACTGACTCTCATTTATCATTGGTATTATCAATTACTAAAGGAAGTGCTTTTAACATTTTCAGCCATCATTGTTGATCTGTTTTACCTCTTAATTCTGTCCATTTTGCTTTCAGATATGTTGAAGCACTCTTACTAGGCACATAAATATTTAGTAAGAGTGCTTCAACTAGGCACATAAATATTTAGGATTATTATGTTCAAATTGAAATAAAAAGATGCATACCTTTTCCCAATGAAATATTGCCTTATAATTAAAAACATTTCTTAGATTTGTTGAATCTATTTGGCCTATGTCAAATTTCTAAGTAATTTTTGATAAAATTATTTGGAGGCATATGTATTTTGAAAATACTATAGTGAAAACCTTTTCATATTCAGTGAGTGTTTTGTTGCTTAAGATTTTCTTGATAGTAGTAAAATGTGTTCTTTAAAATATTTTTCTTTTTTAGAGATTTTATTTTTTCCTTTTTCTCCCCAAAGCCCCCCGGTACATAGTTGTATATTCTTCATTGTGGGTCCTTCTAGTTGCGGTATGTGGGACACTGCCTCAGCGTGGTGTGATGAGCAGTGCGATGTCTGCACCCAGGAATCGAACCAACGAAACACTGGGCTGCCTGCAGCGGAGCGCGTGAACTTAACTGCTCGGCCACGGGGCCAGCCCCTGTTCTTTAAAATATTTTTATCAAGGAAAATAGCCTTCATATTTGCTCTAAATTGCTAGCCATAATCCTGCCTTGGAAAGTAATGTGCCAGGAGCAAACAATTCCAACTCTGTCACTTTCTATGTATATGAATTTGATCTCATTTATTTGCACTTCAGATTCCTGACCTATAAATTTGGCTTGTTGAGGTAATTCACTGAGTTCGTACATGTAAACATATTGAAAAAAATAACACCTACATATTAAGATCCGAAATGTTACCTAATGGAATGATCATTAGCTTTGTAAATATAATTGATGTGGGGTCGGTGAGCTGAGGAGTCGAAAGAAAGATTTCTTAGACTCTTAAGATCTGGCAGTAGTGCTCTTTTATTTAGAGAATAGTATAGAATAGCATGGGGACAGGACCCATGGGCAGTCAGAGCTTCTGCTGCCCCAAGTTGAGGGTTAGAGCTAAATTTAAGGCATAGGTAAGGTATGTGAGTTATCTCTTTACGAGACAAAAAAAAAAGTTAAAATGGTATCAGTGCCGGTAGGGTCCGGCCATTGGGTGGTCCTACAACTTTCAGATAAGAATCAAACCGATTGAGTAAATGGCAGAAGTCACCGCTCAAATATTATCTTCAGCTAAAGACAAAGGAGGATTTTGGGGTAGGGGGTCAGTTACATGAGGTTGCCAGACAGTAAACAACTTAAGTTCTTGCCTTCCCCATTAAGAGTTTCCAGAGATAAGGTCATCCCCCCTTCCTCCCGGCGCAGAGAGGGAGGCATGGAGATTTCCTTCACAAATGCAACTGTCTCTGATCAAAGGGCAAGCAAATTCCATTCCTCGGAGCCTGCTTCTCATCTGCAGTTTTAAAATTAACCAGCCTAAAATCCTCATCATAAAGATTACTATTTTATACATTTTTATTCAAGTCAGGTAGATAGATATAGTTAGATATATGGATGTGGATTTTTTTTAAAGATGGTATGATTTAAGAAAAAAGCTTTCTATACCAATTATAGGATATCATAACTGATACATATTTAAGAAGTTTGATCCTATTTGATAATATTAAGGCTAATATTTTACATGACAAACAATGCTATTCAATTAGATACAAGCACTATCAGTAAAAAAACAATTTTAGTAATACTATTCACTTGAAGCAGGCAGCAAGTGGAAGCTGCTGTCTGTGTGTGTCTCTTTCCCTCTAGAGAGAGAGAGATCAATATGTTCATAAATATTTATGTATACATGAAGAGAGATTTAGATATAGAGATCATCTATTGATAGAGATGTATATATAAAGATGTATATATATAGAGAGAGACTATCTGTATCTCTCTCTATATATATAAATCTATATCTCTATATATCTAGAGATCTACCTATCTATGGGGAGGTGGAGAAAGAGAAGGAGAAAGAATGTACTATTAGTTCTTGAACTTTCTTTTCTCAATATCTTGACTAGTTAGCTAATACATGGAGAAAATAAAATTGTTATATCTACTCTGTAGAATAAACACCATTCATCTGGTCGCAGCGACCCAATTTACAATCCAAATGTCATGACAAATACAGTCTCTCTTGAACTTTGTGTAAAATCTCATCCTTTTGAGTAAGAGCAAATAAAAGAAAGTATGACCTTTAATAGATTCTTTGAGAGTATTATTTAATTATTACTGGCAAATCTTTATTTCCAGTAATACTTACAAACAAGGCAAAATAAATAAAGTTAACTATCTTAAAGTCTTTTGAGAGTCATTTCCTGCCCTACCCAATTTTTTGTGATCATGCCAATACCAAAAAGAAAAAAGAAAACTATGAACTGGAAAAAGGGTGGATTTGGAAGAGATTTAAATAATTAAATCAAACTTTAAGAAAACTAATGTTTCCTTTATTTAAGCATGCCCCATAAAGAATTATGGAAAGAGCTTTAAGAAAACTGAATTTTGTAGACTGAATTTAAGAAAACTGATTTATGTAGACTGAATTTAAGCTCCATGTAAGTAGGATGACTGTAGGAAGGAAAATATTTCAGTATAGTCTATAAATATTCTGCCCATATTATTGTAAGATTATTGACAAGATTCTTCTGGGAAACATATGGTTTACTGAGTTATAACAATGATAATACCACCTGTGTCCCTAATTAGAACACTTCAATTTAGTTAATTCTAAGTATCAAAATCATGTTCATTACTCATTACCAGAGCTAAGTTAATTACATAATAAGGAGTAATATCAAGATGTCAAAATCACTTAGAATTACTGAGGCTAATTGCACATAAAAAGGATCAGATATACTCATCATGGCCCACTAAAGCACAATTAGGTACATATTACCATTTTCCCCACAGTTCATCACCAGGTCCAGGCTCAATGCCTAGAACCCCCTAGGCACACACTATTTTTGAATTATTGTGTAAATAAATGACTGAATGTAGTAGGCGGCTTCACCTATACAAGAAGCAGTGAAGTCAGAGGATCAGTGAGCAGGACGGATGAGAAATTACAGAATACACAGATGAGATAATTCATATTTCAAAACAAAGAAGTGATTTTTTTACCCCTGCTTCTATGTTTTCTATAATTTTGTTGGAAAAAGTAGATCCAGTGAATCCAGTATAGACACTAGAGGCAATGAATGACCTCTGTGGAGCTGAGTGATGCAGAGGTATAGTTCCGTTATACTAATATTTCCCAACACTGTGCCTATGAGAATCCCCTAGAGAGGAGTAGAAATGGAAACACCAATGCCAGCGCTTCGTCCCCAGACAATTTGGTTATTTATTCTGGGATGTGTCTCAGGCATGAGAAGTTTTAAAAGCATTTCACCTCAGATGATTTGGAAATGTAGAGATAAGATTTAACCAGATGAAAAAAATGAGAATTTCTAACTAGATGGGGGAATAGTATAAACAAAAATAAGAACATGAAACAATACAATATAAGTATTTCAGTATCGTGATGGTGGAGGGAACTGGAGAGTATTTGGTGATGAAGTTAAGACAGAAGACCTCATAGGGATTTGTACTAAATATTTAGAGGCTAGGATTTTACTGTAGACAATGGGAAGGGATAGGGGGACTTCCAGTAGATGAATGGCAGAGTCATATTTGCTTACTAGGTTGAACTTTCTCATAGAGATGTTGTGGCTGCATTTGAAGAATTAGCTGGAAAATACTTCATTTAGGATTCTTACAATACTATAAATAAGAGACAATGATGACCTGAATTAAAAAGAAGAATGAAGATGGTGAGATAGAAAAATATATGTATGTGTATATGTTTTTATTAAGTTAAATTGTTAAATTCATTTTAATTTATTTGGAGAAACTGGTTTTTAATTTGAATGAATGAGCATTGAGAGTACAATTATCTGATGATGCTCCTACTAATATTAATGCTAATTTACTAATGTCCAATCTCAGAGGCAATAAATGGTCAAGCAGCAGTCTTTATAAATCCAAAGTGCAGGCTGTTAACCATTATCTTATTTACTTTTAAAAATTATCTTCTTTGGTTAGAAAATGTAAGGGGGAACATTATAGAAGGAAGTGGGATGGCAGCTGTGTTAGTTTTCTGTTGCTGCACAGCAAATTAACGCAAATTTAGTGGCTTAAAACGGGTTTATTATCTTACAGCTTTTATGGTTCAGAAGTATAAGCTCCAAGGGGCTGTGTTAGGTCTTAAATGGTCCCAAATTAAGGTGTCCTCAGATGGGCTCTTATCTGAAAGATATGAGGAAGAATCAGAGTCCAAGTTCATTCCTTCTGTTGACATAATCCATTTTCTTGTGGCTGTAAGTCCTAGGTCCCTATTTCCTTGATGGCTATCTCTGCTCAGATGCTGCCTGCATTCCTTTTCATGTGTCGTTCCCATATTGAAAGCCAGTAATATGTGCCAAGAACTTTCCATGCTTCAAATATGTTTGACTTCTGCTGCTACTGCAATTCTGACTCCCTTTTCTGCTACCAACCAGAGAAAAATATCTGCTTTCATGGGCTCATGTTATTAGACCAGACAAACCCAGATAATCTCTATTTTAAGGTTGACTGTGGAATTTAATTACATATGTAATCTCTCTTCACAGCAGTACCTTGATTAATGTTTAATTGAATAACCAGGGAGTAGGAATCTTGGGGCAGGGAATCCTATAAATGGGATGGGGGCTATTTGTAGAATCACACCTACCAGAGGAAGATAAAATTACACACACACACACACACACACACATTTAAGATTTATCAGCTGTTAGCCAGTGATATAAACTATTGGAGTAAATGAATTTGCATAAGGTGACTATTCAAGATGTCCAAAGAGAGACAGGCCTGTGCCAGCCCAGAGAATATCAACTGTAGCTACAGCTATGGGCAATGGAGTTTGGAAAGGAGGAAAAGAGAATCTAAATAAAAATAGGTGATCAAGGAGGGCAGGTTTATATTCTTTCTGCAAGCTAACTTAGAGAGCATTTTTTTAAAGATTAAATCAATTTCCTATGTCAAATGCTGAAAAAAGATTAAATAATGGTTCACAAGCTAATGTTGGATTTGGCCATTCATTATCCCAGTGATAGCTGGGTAAAAGGCATAATGAACTTCAGAAGCTGAACATCAGAAGGTTAAGAATATAGATGTGAAAGAGTCTGAAGTGGACTAATTTTTGAGAAACTTGTATAAGAAGATAAGGAGAGTCTTAGAGCAGTATCTAGAAAGCAGTTATGACAAAGAAAAAATTCTATATTTTTTAAATTTTAATAAAAAGAGACTTGAATATATTTGTGGGGGTGGATTGTTAAGGCCAGCAGGAAAGGAGATTCAGGATATTGAAAGAGTTATTGATAGAATGAGTTCTTAGATTAAATAAGAGGAAAGATGTTCAAGACCAATTCTGAATCTAATTCCATATGCAGGTCTGATTTTAAGTCCAAGCATCTTGGTTTCTTTAAGAAGTCTGAAGAATCCATCTATCTTTCCTCCCTTTCATTAATCCCTCCCTCCTTCTCTCCATCCCTCCTCCGTCCATCATCTATCAATCGTTTATCTATCTTGCATCCATCAAGCTGTAGGAAATAGAAACAGATTCCCTCAGTGCATTGAATATTTGGAAAAAAATGAAAATAGTGAGTGGTACTGAATTGTGAGCTACGTTCTTCATAATTTATAAATAATGAACAAAGGATATAATCTAAATAAGATATTTAGTTCAACAATTCTTTATGCAGACAGATTATATAAGGTTAAAATGATAATTTCCAGAAGGATGAGAAAAGGAGTTGTTAAAGGTGGCTATTTCTCACCAATGGTACACCAGGTAGAGAAAAGAGAAGAAAATGTTACTTTTCACATTGTGCTCCCATGTTACTGTTTTCTTTTATAAAAATGTTTACATGCATTATTTCTTTAAATAGGAAAATAATCCAAAAAGAGTAAAGTTTGAGAGAAAAGCATTAAATTACATACATTCCATTGAGTTGTTTTAAATTTGTTTGAAAATGTATTTCATTATTTTCTTATATTATAATTAACAATATAATAACTATCTCTGTGATAATTTGAGTTACCATGTTTTTGTTAGGTCATGGTTGCTGCAACTGTCCTTTCACATTATTATTGAGTATGGAAGCACCATGAGGGCTCCCAGTAAAATCTCAATCCTGAAATAATTCTCCCTCTCTAGTGCAAATTAGCAGCAGCAAATATATTTTCTAATAATAACAAGAGTGAATAATTGCTGCCTATCTACTGGTATAAGTACTCAAAATTTGACCAGGAAGTAGTCATAGATACAGGTTAGCAGAAAATTTATCTCCTGGAACCAGAATCTCTAGTCCATGCGAGCCTAAAGTTACAAGGATGGAAAGTTCAAATTTCCCCTGTGAGTAAATTGAGTGACAGCAGGATTAGCTACTCCTACTTCAGCCTTTAGTCCCTAAACTCAAGTATTTTACTTATTATGGTGACAGAACCATATGATGGCCATCAGTTCAAAGATTATGCCACATCTTGAGAACAGCAGCTAAACCTTTCGGGGTGTCTTCATAATACCTTAGTTGTGTTTTAATGTCATTTCAATGTTATATTAGGCTGTCAGCTCCTAGGTAATACAATATATGATAGGATCAGAATATCACATGGATATGTGCCTTTGCCATACCTCATGAACCCTTCATCTAAGGTAATATGCAGGATACTATGATGTTAGTCAAATGCTTTCAGAGTGCTAAGTTAGAAGTATTGGCTGAGGCTCTGTGTTGGTCTCTGTTGCTGGCAGGTCCAACATATTGCAGTAGAAACTTCATATATTGCTTCCATATCTCATCTATTTCAAGCATTCATTGTGAAGCTATTATGGTGGGTGAAGACAGAAAATGGCTGGCCTCCACTGAACAAGACAGCCTATATGCTTGTTTTCTTCAGTAGCCCATCTGACTCAAGTTATTGCTCTTTAAAAGTAATAACTTAGTGATAACCCCTGGACCTTTTCTATGCCTATCCCAAATGTACTATTTCCATTTTAAAATGGATTGGTATTATTTTCAATTAATCTGACGACATTTTTTAAATCAGACTTGGGTCTGACTACACAGTTCATGATGAGCACCCCTGGTCACACAATTATTTGAAGTCTTATTATCATAAATCTTGTTTGTACCAAGGCCTTGTAGCAGACGTGAAATACTTGACAGTGAGTAATTCTCAATTGCAGCTGGCATGACCCAACTCCAGAACCCTAGGTGACTAGAGTTGTTACTAAAACTTTCCTTTTAAGACTTATGATGAGGAGGGGTTCAAGATGGTGACATAGGAAGATGAGGAATTCACCTCCTCCCACAGACACAACAAACCTACAACTACACATGGAATAAATTCCTCTAAAAAAGACCTGAAAACTAGATAAACAGAGCCTCCACAACAAAGGATAAAATAATAACATTGAAACAGGTAGAAGAGAGAGAAACATGGTCTTGCCAAAAGAAAACAAACCTACCCCAGGAATGGTGATCCACAAATGACAGTGATCTCAAAAATATGAAACCTTCCCTGAGGACTGAGGGGTTTGTGCTCCACATAAGGCACCTCAACCCTTAGATTTTGCATAGGAGAGAAAAGCCCCCCAAAAGGCCTGGCTTTGAAAACCAACAGGGATTATTTCCAGGAAAACCACAGAACTGTATGGAACAAAGAATTCCTGCTTAAAGGGCTTGAATGCAGACTCACTTGCCCCAGGACCCAGTACACAAACACCAGTTTGAAAAATGCCTAGACCACATGTGAAGGAAACCCTCTTACTAATCTAGAGTATCTCCCAGGGAGGCAGGAAACTGTTGGGACTCTCTGGGGATGGACACACTGGTGTGTTCCATTTTTGCAATCCCATGCCATCATACTCATGCCAGTGCTGGTGGGTGCCATTTTGGAATTCTCCCTCTAAGCTACTAGAATTGGTGGGAGTGCCCCATTGAGAATCCTCCCACCCCTGCATTGAAGCTCTATATTGCAGCTGGGCCAGGCAAGAATCCCACTCACCCCTGTGCTTCAGCCCTGCCACAGCACATGGGCATGTGCAACCCACACAAAGGATGCCCCTTGAGCATCTAGCTCTAGTGGCTGGGGGATTGTGGTTCTGGGCCCCACTTTGCATCTCCTACACAAGGCCACTCCTTCAACACTGGGAGAGGGGGTTGATTTGCCTAATACATAGAAACAAACAGAATTAGGCAAAATGAGGGAATAAAGGTATATGTTCCAAATGAAAGAGCAAGACAAAAACTTTAGAAAAAGATGTTAATGAAATAGAAAAAAACAATCTACCTGATAAAGAGTTCAAAGTAAAAGTCATAAAGATGGTCAGTGAACTTGGGAGAAAAATGGATGAACACAGTGAGCTCTTCAAGAAGGAGAAAATATAAGGAATTTCCAAACAGAAGTTACAGAACTGAAGAACACAATAGCTGAACTGAAAAATACACTAAAAGGGTTCAACAGCAGACTGTATGAAGCAGAAGTATGAGTCAGTGAGCTGGAAGACAAAGCAATGGAACTCACCCAGTCAAATCAGCAAAAAGAAAAAAAAACTTAAAAAGTGAATATATATTAAGGTACTTTGGGATAACATCAAGCAGAATAACATTTGCATTACAGAGGTCCCAGAAGAAGAGAGAGAGAAAGGGCCAGAAAACTTATTTGAACAACTAGTGGCTGAAAACTTCCCTAATCTGTTGAAGGAAACAGACATCCAGTTCCAGGGAGCCCATAAAGTTCCAAACAAGATGAATCCAAAGAGATCCACACCAAGACTCATTACAATTAAAATGGTAACAGTTAAAGATAAAAAGAGAATCTGAAAAACAGTAAGAGAAGAACAGCTTATTTTATACAAGAGAAACCACATGAGGCTATCAACAGATTTTTCAGCAGAAACTTTGCAGGCCAGAAGACAGCGGCATAACATATTCAAAGTGCGCAAAGGAAGAAACCTCCAGCCAAGAATTCTCTACTTGGCAAGTTTATCATTAAGAATTGAAGGAGAGATTAGGAGCTTTCTAGATAAGCAAAAGCTAAAGGAGTTCATCACTAAGCCAGCCTTACAAGAAATGTTAAAGGGACTTCTTTATGCTGAAAATAAATGGTACTAATTAATAATAAGAAAACATATGAAAGTAAAAATCTCACTGGAAAAGATAAATATATAGTAAAAGCTTATCACTTAGAAAGCAAGTTTGAAGGTTAAAAGATAAAAGTAGTAAAATCAACTAAACCTATAACACTTTGTTAAGACATGAATAAAATAAAAAGATGTAAAAGGTGACATCAAAAATACAAAATATGAAGAAGATGGTAAAAATGTAAAGTTTTGGAATGTGTTCAAACTTAAGTTGCTATCAACTTAAAACAGACCATTATATACGTAGGATGCTATATGTGAACCTCACACTAACTTCAAAGAAAAAACTTGCTGTAAATACAAACACAAAAATGAGAAAGGAATCTAAACATAACTCTAAAGAAAGCCATCAAACCACAAGGCAAGAGAGAATAAGAAGAGGAACTAAGAAAACAGCCAAAAAACAACAAAATGTCAATGAGTACATACCTATCAATAATTACTTTAAATGTAAATGGGCTAAATTCTCCAATCAAAAGACATGGAGTGGCTGAAAGGACAAAAACACAAGACCCATCTATATGCTGCCTACAAGAGACTCACTTTAGAAGTAAGGACACATTTAGACAAAGTGAAGGGATGAAGAAAGATATTCCATGCAAATGCAATAAAAATAAAACTGGTGTAGCTATACTTATATCAGAAAAGATAGAGTTTAAAACAAAGACTGTAATAAAAGACAAAGAAGAGCATTGCATATGACAAAGGAGTCAATGCAGCAAGAATATTTAACATTTATAAAAATATATGCACCCAACACAGGAGCACCAAAATCATAAAGCGGATCTTAATGGATCTAAAGGGAGAAAATGACAGCAATACAATAATAATAGGGACTTTAACACCTCACTTAGATCAATGGATAGATCATTTAGACCAAAAACTCAATAAAGAAACATTAACCTTAAATGACACATTTGACCAGATGGATTTAATAGCTATATACAGAAGATTCCATTCAAAAGCAGCAGAATACACAATTTTTTTCAAGTGCACACAGAACATTCTCCAGAGTAGATCACAAGATAGGACACAGAACAAGTATCTATAGCTATAAAAAGATTGAAATCATAGTGAGCATCCTCTCCAACCACAATGCTATGAAACTAGAAATCAACTACAAAAAAAAGAAAACAAAACTGGAAAAACCACAAAAATGTGGAGATTATACAACATGCTACTGAACAGCCATTTGTTCATTTAAGAAATCAAAGAAGAAATGAACAGACATCTAGAGACAAATCAAAACAGAAATACAACATACCAAACTATGGGATGTAGTTCTAAGAGGAAGTTCATAGCGATTTAGGCCTCCTTCTGAAATAAAAATCTCAGACACCTAAAGGAACTAGAAAAAGAATAAACGAACTACATAGTTAGTAGGAAGAAGGAAATAATAAAGATCAGATTGACAATAAATGAAATAGACACTAAAAAGACAATTGAAAAGTTTAGTGAAACTAAGAGCTGGTTCTTTGAAAAGAAATAAAATTGACAAACTTTTAGCTAGACTAACCAAGGAATAAACAGAGAGGTCTTAAACAAAATCAGAAATGAAAAAGGATAAGTTTCAACTTATACCACAGAAATACAGAGGATCATAGGAAACTACTATGAACAATTATATGCCAACAAATTTGACAACTTAGAAGAAATGGATAAATTCCTAGCAATACACAATCTTCTAAGACTGAATCATGAAGAAATAGAAAGTTTCAATAGATTGCTTACCAGTAAGCAGATTGAATCACTAATCAAAAACCTCTCAGTAAACAAACGTGCACGACCAGATAGCTTCACTGGTGAATTCTACTAAACATTCAAAGAAGATTTCATATTTCTCTTTCTCAAACTCTTCCAAAGTCTTCCAAAAAATTGAAGAGGTGGGAATACTTCCAAATGCATTTTATGAGGCCAGTATTATCCCAATACAAATATCAGACAAGGACACCACAAAAAAGAAAATTACAGGTCAATATCCTCAATAAACATAGATGCAAAAATCCTGAACAAAATATGTGCAAATGAAATTCAATAACACATTGAAAGGATCATACACTATGATCAAGTGAGATTTATTGCAAGGATGAAAGGATGGTTTAACATCTGCAAATCAATCAATGTGACACAACACATTAACAAAATGAAGGAAAAAAATTATAAGATCATCTCAAGATAGACACAGAAAAAGCATTTTACAAAATTCAACATCCATTTGTGATAAAAACTTTCAACAAATTAGGTATAGAGGGAACACACCTCAACATAATAAACGCCATATATGACAAACCCACAGCCAGCATCATATTCAATGGTGAGAAGCTGAAAGCTTTTCCTCTAAGATCAAGAACAAGATCAGTATGCCAACTCTCTCTACTTTTTCTTTCTTTTTTTAATGCAGTTTGGTGAGGAAGATTGGCCCTGAGCTAACATCTGTTGCCGATCTTCATCTTTTTTTTTTTCTCCCCAAAGCCCTGCCCATGGATTTATGTCTTACTTGTAAGTCCTTCTAGTTCTTCTATGTGGGATGACACCACAGCATGGCTTGATATGTGGTGTGTAGATCCATGCCCAGGATCCGAACTGGCAAAGCCTGGTCTGCTGAAGTGGAGTGCATGAACTTAACCACTACACCACCCAGCTGGTCCCTCACTTCACTTTTATTCAATGTAGTATTGGAAGGCCTAGCCACAGCAATTAGGCAAGAAAAGAAATAAAAGACATCCAAATTGGAAAGGAAGAAATGACACTGTCACTCTTTGCAGTTAAGGTAATAGTATATATAGAAAAAACTAAAAACTCGGCAAAAAACTGTTATAATAAATTAATTCAGTAGAGTAGCAGTAACGCAGTAAAGTAAATGAATCCTGGTAAAGTAGGATATAAAATTAATATACAGAAATCTGTGGCATTTCTATGCACTAATAACAATTTATCAGAAAAGATAAATTAAGAAAACAATGCTATTCACAATTGCACAAAAAAGGATACCTAGAACGTATTTAACCAAAGAGGTGAAAGACCTGTACATTGAAAATTATAAGACACTGATAAAAGCAATTGAAGAAGGCACAAAAAACTGAAATGATATTTTATGCTAATGATTGGAAGAATTAGTATTATTAAAATGCCCATAATACCAAAAGCAATCTACAGATTCAATGCAAGCCCTATCAAAATTCCAATGCCATTTTTCATAGAACTAGAACAAATAGTTCTAAAATCTGTATAGAACCACAAAAGATCTCAAATAGACAAAGAAATCTTGAGAAAGAACATCAAAGATGGCGATATTATGCTCCTTGATTTCAAACTATACCTCAAGGTGTAGTAATCAAAACAGTATGGCATTGGCATAAAAACAGATGCACAGATTAATGAAACAGAACTTAGAGCCCAGAAATAAACCCACCCATATACGGACAATTAATTTATGACAAAGGAGCCAACAACATACAATAGAGAAAGGATGGTCTCTTCAATAAATGGCATTGGGAAAACTGGACAGCCACATACAATGAATAAAACTGGATCTGTATCTTACATCATACAGAAAAATTAACTCAAAATGGATTAAAGACTTGAATGTAGGGGGTGGCCCCATGGCTGAGTGTTTAAAGTTCTAGGCGCTCTGCTTTGGCAGCCCAGGTTCATAGGTTAAGATCCCAGATGTGGACCTAGTCCACTCATCAGCCATTCTGTGGAGGCATCCCACCTACAAAGTGGCAGATGATTGGCACAAATGTTAGCTCAGGGATAACCTTCTCAGGCAAAAAAGAAAAAAAGGAAAAAATGAAGAGGAAGATTGGCAATAGATGTTAGCTCAGGGTGAATCTTTCTCACCCAAAAAAAAAAGAGAAAGAAAGAGACTTGACTATAAGACCTGAAACCACAAAATTGCTAGAAGAAAACATAAGCAGTATGCTCCTTGACATCAAAGTTAGCAATGTTTTTCTGGATATGACTCCAAAAGCAAGGGAAACAAAAGCAGAAATAAACAAACAGGGCCATATCAAACTAAAAAGCTTCTGCACATCAAAGGAAAATATAATCAAAATGAAAGGCATCCTACTGAGTGGGAGAAGATATTTGCAAATCATACATCTGACAAGGGGTTAATATCCAAAATATATAAAGAACTCATATAACTCAACAACAAAAAGACAAACAACCCAATTAAAAATGAACAGAGGATATGAATAGACATTTTTCCAAAGAAGAGATACAGATCGCCAATAGGCATATGAAAAGCTGTTCAACATCACTAATTATTAGGGAAATGCAAACCAAAGCCACAATGAAATATCACCTCACACCTGTTAGAATGGCTATTATCATAAAGACAAGAAGTGAGTGTTGGAGAGGATGTAGAGACAAGGGAACCCTCATACTCTATTGGTGAGAATGTAAATTGGTGCAGCCACTATGGAAAACAGAATGGAGATGCCTCAAAAAACTAAGAATATAAGTACCGTATGATCCACTATTCCACTTCTGGGTATTTAGTCAAAGAATAAGACAACACTAGTTCAAAAAGATACATGCACTCCTGTGTTCATGGCAAGATTATTTACAATAGCCAAGATATGGAAACAACTTAAGTGCCCATTGATGGATGAATGGATAAAGAAGTTTCAGTACATATATATATATACATATACACCAATTTTACAGTGATGGATGGCAACTAGACTTTTTGTGTAGCGTAGTGTAGGCAGATGTTGAATTATAATGTCATATACCTGAAATTTATAATGTTATATACCAATTTTACCTTAAAAAATATTTCCTTGAATATCAGCTTTCTAAAGTGGTAACATTAAGAAAAGAGGCTATTTCTAAACTTCCATCACTGTATTCATTTTCTTATTTTATGCTCAATACATATGTGACAGAGTTGATAGCTGCATACTTACTAACCATTTTTCTTATCTTCCTAACATATTCTCAGTTCTATTCTGGCAGCAATGCACCCAACTTGAAAAATCAACTGTTGTAGCCTCCCTTGTATATAGGGGTCATTATGTGGCACACTTGTGTTCAATCAAAAATATAAGTGGAATATAGATTGGCCCCCTTCCTGCTTTCTGAGGCTTCAGCTGCCATCTTCAGATAATAAGGTGACTTTGAAGATGAAAATAGATACTACGAAGGATTTGTAAAAAAGCCAGGAAAACCTGAGTGTCTGATGGCATCTTGGAACTGCCTACCTGTGCGCTGTGATGAACTATTCCTCTAGAAGTTTGTATGTGAGGAAAAAAACTAAATATTTATCTTGCATAAGTTGCTGTTCTTTAGGTTTCTACTATTTGCAGCTGAATCTACGTCTAGATATACAACAAATCTGGGTCTCCGGATAGATCTTAAGTTCCTTTTTTGTTTCTATAGTTCAAGTAGGTAAAGTATGGAATAATTGAATTTTTTAATAAAAACTATTTCCTCAAAGAAAAGAGACTTGTTAGAAACTCTATACTGCATCCTTATCTACCACAGAGACTTCCAGTACCATGGGATCTAATGATTCAAATGATCCAACTGCTAGGGTCATGTATATTTTAGCATTAACATGCTGCACACCCCTCTTTTGTTCTGGCCCCATTTAAAATTGAGAACTTGTGAAATCACTTGTGAATGGATCCAATCTGTATTCCAAAATGTGCCGTGAGCTCTTTCCAAAATTTAAAAAGGCCTAGTAAGTACTGTTCCTCTTTTTTTGTAGAAGATACAAACTACAGTATCTTAACCTTGGATGTTCCAGCATGCCCAAGACAAATATACTCAGCCAAAAAAAATCATCCATAGTGATAGTCCTCTGAGTCTGTAAGATTTATCTCCCATCTTCTCATGTTCATGTATCCCGTGAAGGCATCTAGATTATTTGGCACTTCTTACTTACCCAGTCCAATTCATATCATATCATCAACACAGTGGATTCATGTGATATTATGTGGGATGTCTATATAATAAAAGCCCATTTATACCATACAGAGTAAATATGTCCCTGGGACACTGTCATAAATATGAATTACTGTCAATGTCAGATGAATGTGAAATACTCCTGCTTCTCCTTCTCATTAGGAACTGGAAGGAATGTATTTGCAAATCAATAGAAGTATACCATGTGCTAGAAGGTTTGCTAGATTTTTCTAGTTAATTATACACCTGCAGCAGAACTGCTCTTATGGCTAAGGTTTAATTACTTTTATGGTATCCAGGCAAGTCCATGATTCATATAACGACATTACCTATATCTCTTTAGTGCTTAAAGTATTTATCAAGCTGTTAATACTTTTCTACCAATATCTTATAATTCCCACCATTTATAAAGTCTTAGGAACTGAGGTACTTCATCAAGCAAAGGTTTTTCAATAGCCCACTTACTATCAGCAATGCAGTCTTTACTACCATCTGGCCAGCAAGTGATCTGAACCTCCAATGCCATCCTGAGGGTTTACTCCCTAAGACCTCTCTTGTTTCCAACTCTTTTGATTTGGGTTTTCCTGTAAGCAGACCTGAGACAAGAAAGATTTGAGTGCAATTTGTTTCTTTAGAAAGGGATGCGATATAACATTGGTAGGGGAGTGGGGATGTGACAACTGGAAGGGAAAAAAATAGAGCAATAAAGTGCATTATCAAACCACTTACCACTGTGTACACCTGGAGTTCAGATTCTCTGGGGTACTCCAGGGACAATATAATACCCGCCTCAAAGTTCTCCCAACTAAAGAGCAAGAATTATGTGGTATTTATCCACCAAATCTCCAACGTCATTGGATGATGGTCTTTTCTGGGGCACTTAGGCTGCAGCACTCTGGCTTGCCTGAGCTTGGAGAAGTATTCTCCTCAGGCCATAAAAACATCTTTAGGCAAAGATCACTAGTATTTTCAGTAGGCAGCCTCCATTCTGTAAAGCATGGTCTTGACACCAACAGTCTGTACTACTACCACAGAATCTAGGAAATTGTACCAGGATAGCACACACAGACTGATCAAAGTTTAAGGTTTGCCAGCATCAAAAACATTGACTAAAGGAAATGAAGACCAGAGAGAACTAGAAAATTAGGGGAAAGAGATCAAGCGACTAAATGCTATGAGGTGGATAAAAGGACAGGAGTAGGGGGAGGAATAGAATATTACAAATAGAAGGTCATTGTTACTCTACAAGTCACAAAGAAAAATAGACACTTTCAGGTCTCAAGTTAATTATAATATTATAACAATATCAGCTGTGTTACTCATTAGACTGCGGAGGAAGCAGTATCCACTGGAGAGGACCAGGTTTATGCTTAGCAGTCAGAGGTAGCTTTCTAAAACAGTTAATGAATGGCAGATTTTGGATAAACATTTTTATGTGATTATTTGTCTAGATTTATGTTTTTGCATATATTTTTTAAAATTTTCTTTCCTTTGGTTTAAATGAACATTATAGACAGCACAATTTTGAAAAATCCAGGAGCAAAGTACTCAGCTACTGGATTAATGAATGGAAACTCTGTCATAGAAATGGATGAAATCACCTAAGAAGAGAGGGCTGAGTGAGTCAAAAGGCACAGGGTAATTCTTTTAATCTAAATCCCCAGGCAAGAGGCAATGTTGTAATGCCTTCTATAGCTCTTCCGTCAAATATCAATTTTATTCTTACATATTTCCAATGAAAGGGAACAAGTGACCTACCCATCACTGGAAGAGTTTGATGTGTAGGTCACATAGCAAAACTATTTGAAAATAGACTATGTGAAATTGAAGGAGAAATTGAATCATGTTAGTATGACTTTAAAAAGTTCATATAGGTCATTGCATATGATATGGGCCTAGCATAGTAAATAGCATTTAATGATACAGTTAGTGAAGGTGGTGCCTGACATTAGGAAGGAAAATAGAAGCAGAACTATGGACCCAGAATGCATACACTGGGCTAAAAGAATACCTCGTGGTTCAGTGCTATTGAGGAAGAGAGATCCTAATGGGGAACAGACTGAATAGGCAGCCTGGGGTCAGAATGCAAATGGTTTTGAAAGTCTAAGTGGTTTAAACTTCACTCTATAGGAAATGAGGAGTAACTTCTGGCTTTCAAATAGAGGAGTGGCATGGCTGGAAATAAGAATGATGTTTAGGCTCAAGAGAAGGGAGAGAGAAGATGCAATGAGATCATATAATCATCCCAAGATTATTTGGCAGTGGAATAAAGAGAGGAGGGGACAGCCAGAATGGGATAAAACAGAATATTCCAGAATAGTTATTTTGAATTGGTCATTTTTATTATGATTTTTAAAATTATGAAATAAAGTCCACAAAGGACATCAAGAATATTATCCCACCCCTGGTTTACACTCCATCTCTGACCTATGAAGTCATGTCAAAATGGATCATGATTAAGATTATTATTAAGCCACAGACCTAGGAATACCCAAATGCCAAAATCTTGTTTTGATCCAGAGACATATCCCAAGAGAGCAAAAGCCAAGCTCCTGAAATGTCTTGGAACTTATCTGAGCATTCACATCAGCACACAATGTAAAATGAGAAGGGGCGGGGATGGTACAGTGTGGCTGAAAATTCCTTCCCCTGGAGCTCACCACTGGACTCTGCCTCTGTGAAAGAGCTACACCTTGGTCATTGTCCCTGCATTGTTAGTCATAATAGTAAAATATATTTTTAAATATTCATGAAGGATATATTTGAAACTGTAGTAGATTTATTTTGGGTCCTGTGAATATGTCCCTCAGTCCAAAGCCTACTTCAATACAGCCACCTCAAAAAAGAGGGACGAGATCACACTTTAGGTCTATTCTTCTTCTAGAAAGAATAAAAAGGAATAAGTGATGAACTGAAATTGCAGCTCCTTAAGGGAAAAACAAATTTTATTTGTTTTAGAAAATGCAGTGTGTATAAACAATAAGTAAATGCTTTTAAGATGATAGATTGTAATCACTGTGATTTTGAGCATTTGGGCACATGCTTATTTGAACCAATTAGAGAGTCAACTCATGAACTATGCCATGAATATGCAGCAAGATCATTTTATCTGTGAATGTTTTCTCATGCATTTATGAAAATATCTTCAAAGATTCTAACGTGTATACTGCAATATTCTACTCTATAGACACACAAGGCAAAGTCATTGTCTCGGGTTTGGATGTTATAAACTTACTAGATTCTTACACATTCTAAAATTTTTATTATCTTTGCTTTTTGTTTCCTATTTCACACTTATCTTGCAAAATTGCAAAATTACCATACCAAAATAAGGAAAGTGTCACTATTTTTTCCAAAAATACATAGAAATATTTTTTGAGCACTTTATGAGATCAATGAAATATACTAGAGATCAAATGTTAGAATATTCTTTCTAAAAGTAGAATAAATTCTGTAAATGTTTTGAAAGAAATTAAATTTTCCTTTCAATAACACAGTCTTTGAAAATGTGTTGCTTCACTCTTTAATTACTGGGCACAGTTTAATCATAGGCCATTTTGTCTGGATGTGCATCTTTGTAGAGGGGGTGTGTATTTTTCAGTGCTCTGATAGCATATTAGCTGTTATTAGTTTTGCCCTTAGTGTAAGAAGAATTAGGCCATATCTGATGTTATATCTGACAGTGAAGCTGTTTTTCATTTTAAAATTTAAATATACAATAGAAGCTATGAATGAAGATAGAAGCTAACATATTTACATAAGCTGAAAAAAATCAGCAAGCTCATATCAGAAAATTGATTTTGCAATATACCTGGAAATACAGTAAAACAAAAAGAGAGAAGCAAAGTTATCAGCAATATTTTCAAATGAAAAAGATGACTGATTCAAAAATTGATTCAAGTATTAATCAAGTGAAAGATAGTAAACTGTAGGTGTGTCAAAGAAAACTTAAGAATTACTAACATGCAATGAAAAGCAGAAAGAGTTAAAGAATAGGGTTATTAAATAGTTTTACTCATGGGAAAAATTTAAAGTGCTTCACTGAGTAAGATAAAGTGGCAACTTAAAAATTTTGGCAACATAAATAAAATTATATGCTCAAGTCAATTTCATCAGTGCAACTGATGCATATTTTTTATGTGTAATTCTATTATATTACAGATAAAAATTTAGTGTATTAACGTCTTGTACTATCTAAATAAACCTCCTTTTAATCCTCATTAGTGTAAATTGCCTTAAAAATCCACTTGCTTCGATAATTATAATTTTAGTTAAAGTGGGTCACACCTGTATTCAAGGCTCACCAGCTGGCACCATTCTGTACTATAGATGGAAAGATTCTGTAAGTTAATAACTGATGATTTGGAGAATTGCTCTGGATTGTGATCCAAGACTATGATTATCCTGTTTTCTGGATATTGGGTCTGTTGGTACAGTAGAATATAAACAAAAATAACTTTTTATTCAGCTCATTTTCCCCAGGAGCTAAAATATGAGTTTATGTCCACAACCCAAACCAAATACCAAGCTAAATATAATACATATTTTCAATAAATATAACTTCTACTCTGTCATATAACATAGGCTGCTGAAATGGTGTAACTTCCATTTATCTAATGAAAAAGTAGCTCAGTAACATTTTATCATTATCACTCATTCTCTTGGAACATTGTGTGTGTGCCAGGAACATTTGCCAACTCTTTCCCCAATATGTGAGGTTAAATAACGAACTTTAAACAGAATAAATTTATGCCAGGAAACTACTAAATCCCTGGCCTGACTCCTGGCTTATTTGCTCTCAATACAATAATTCAGTCCCAAGACCCTGGTGTTATTCATTCAATCCTTTTAGTTTTTCTCTCTCTCTTTTTCCATACTCTCTCTCTCAGGATTAAGAATATTGCAGTGGCTGGCCCAGTGGCATAGCAGTCGTTTGTGCATGCTGCTTCAGTGGCCTGGGGTTCACTGGTTCGGATCCCAGGTGCGGACCTATGCACTGCTTATCAAGCCATGCTGTGGCAGGCGTCCCACATATAAAATAGAGGAAGATGGGCACAAATGTTAGCTCAGGGCCAGTCTTCTTCAGCAAAAAGAGGAGGATTGGCAGCAGACATTGGCTCAGGGCTAATCTTCCTTTAAAAAAAAAAGAAAAAAGAATATTGCAATCATTGAGGAGATGGAAACTAGCTATTAAATTGTCACCGACTAGGAAGGCTAAGGTTATACAGAAGGGTACGTTTTTAGGTGAGGTGATGAGGGAAGCTATCTCCAAAAAGGGAATTTTAAGAGACATGTGACTAAAGGTGAGGAATAACACTATGGGAGCAGACTATTTCCAGCAGCCTGAAGAAAAAATGCAAAGACCCCAATGACACAGCATGCCTTGCCTGTTTGAGTAGCAGCAAGATTGCCAGTGGGTTTTGAACAGAGTAAGCCAGTAGGAGACTTGAGACATGGGAAGCTAGATTATGTAGGGTGCAGCTGGGCAATGAGAAGGACTTTAGCTTTTATTCTCAGTGAGTTGGGAGGTTGTCTTAAAGTGGAGAATAACATGGTCTAATTGTCATTTTAAAAGATACACTCTAGCTGTTGTGTGAAAAATGGATTGTGAGGAACCAGAGTAAAAAAGCATGGAGACCAATTAGAAGGGTATTGCTCAAGCCTGCATGAGAGATGTTCTGGTGGGCTAGGGTGGTAGGATATAAGACATGGAGAAAGGATTGGATTTAAGATTTATTGTGAAATTCAATCAAACAAGGTTTGCTAATACAATATGCTCGGATGTGAGAAAAAGAGAGAAGACAAGAAAAACTCCAAGTTTTGAGGTGTGAGCAGCTTGAAAAATGGCCATGCTGGAGAGGAAGTACGTATAGATTATGTTCATGATGCCTCTTAAATATCCAAGATAGACATTGAACCATCCAAGATGATTCCAGAGTGCAGAGAGGAGATTTGCACAGTATGTCAACGTTTGAGGGATACCCACAGATCTGAGGTGGACTGTTGAGATATTGCAACAAGGGGCTTAAATAGAGAAAAGATATGAGGGATAAATTCTGGAAGATGCTAAACCTCACAGGTAGGGGTCTTCAAGAGGGCAAGGGCTTATCAAGGAAGGATAAGAATGAAATCTCATTGAGATATGAGAAAAATCAGGAACATTTGATATCCCAGAGCATGGAGACTTTCAATCTACTTTCAAACAACTACTCTGGATGAGAGAATAGATAGCTATTTTATATTTATTTTACCTATTGAAAAAACACCTGGGATTCAGAAAGATATTTGACATTTCCTTTACTATAAAGTTAGTAACTAGAACAATGTGTCTTCTAAGGCCTAGACCAAAACCTTCAGTGGAAAAGAAAAATGTCTTAAAATAAAATTTAAAATTCTACGAGAGCAGTTTTTTAAACAGAGAAAATTATTTTAGCTATCCGAAGACCTCAGCAAAAGTTTAAATTTATAGCCTTAAGAACAAAGTACTTAAATTTTATCGATGATAGATGCCTCTGCCGGAAGAGAGAAGGAAGGCTACAGCTCATCTTTCTTTTCATTCCAGGGTCAATACGTTTGAAACAGTCCTGTATGAAAAGCGGCTGTCCTATAAAATACACCAGTATAATTAATAGAGTAGACAAAAGCAGGATTACTTCTTTCATAGATAAAATTCCACAGGGGCCTGGAAGATGGAAATAGCAATGTTAAGTATTTTTAAAAGTGTGAATAGGTCAATAGATTCCCCATGTGATATCCATATTTGATGACGATCGAAGCAGAATTCAGCTACCAAACAAAATGGACTAAAACTAAGAGAAAAAAAAAGCAAAATAAGTAACATCTTCACCGTAATTGACTTCTCTTAAAACATCAAAATATGATAAAAATATTGTTTGCTTTTATTATGGTTTTGAATTATATATTAAAATTTAAGCAGGTATTTTATTCTTTAATATGAAAAATGGGATCATTAGAAATATAATGCCATTCATTATCATTTATCCCATCTACAAATCTGTTAGTTTTATTTTATATTATTTTGTATTGTTATGCCTGTAATATTTACTTCTATTTTTAAAATAGAACTTTGAAAATAGTTCTATCTAAATAAATATGATATTTCCTAGCACCTTAGTTTTATTAAGAGTTTATGCATTCCTGAGTTCATCTTGGATTGTCCTAATTTTGTTAAGAACAAAAAGAATACTACATGTACTTAGTCTCTGCAGCTTTAGAATTTCTATATGTTGCCTCAGTACTTGAGCAAAAATAACTTACATTTTTCTTAGTTAACACATTCATAGTTTGAACAGGTATAGATCTGGGTTCATTTTCTTTGTGCATTGGATGATGTATGTGAGGAGCCCTAGTCCAGTGCATTAGTTTTTTTGTTTTGTTTTTTTTCCTCCTGCTGAGTTGTCTCTTGGATTTTCTTTTTCTTTGACGGTCAAAAAATTAGACCTATGTGTTTTTGGGGGCCAGCCCCCAGCATGGCGGTTAAGTTTGGTGCAATCCACTTTGGTGGGCCTGGGTTAGCAGGTTTGGATCCTCGGTGTAGACCTACACCACTTGTCAGCCATGCTGTGGCAGTCACCCACATATAAAGTAGAGAAAGATTGGCACAGATGTTAGCTCAGGGCTAATCTTCCTCAGCAAAAAAGAAAGAAAGAAAAAAGTCAGACCTATATGTTTTAGAGTTTTTAGATCTGAACAAATTTTTCTTGATGGAAAGTGCCTGTTCCCACTATAAATTAAAGTTCTTCCCTCATTAGAGGCAAACATTTCTAGCAACATACATTTTAATCCTTCTTGGTTCCAAAGACATTGCTTCTATAATTCATAAGTACCAAGAATGCTTATACTGAATTAATATTTTTTGTTTTTGCTAGCTATCTTATTTAGAAACCAGTTGTTATTTTATCTTGAATTCTTTATAATTTTTATTAAGATGTCCTGGATACAACTTCTGGAATTTTGTTCTAAATATGTTTCAGAGTGATTTAGGTTATAGAATACCTCTATAAAATAATTTAATCACCTATAAAAAACTCAATATGGTCACCACTGGACATAGCGTACACTGGGAGTCAATCAATAAATAGCATGTTATAAGCTTCAAAGTTAGTGGTCAATGAAAACAAACATGAGTTTCTGGTCAGAGTCACACAGGTTTCCAAGAATAGCTAATTTCTCCCTATACATGTCAGATATATAAGCGAGTCAACAACTGTGAATTTCTACCAATACTGCCAATTCTGGAAAGGAGAAAAGTGAATGGTACCTTTCTTTTTTGCTGTCTTCTAACAGTATGAGTTCGTGTAAGTTATGCATGCATGCTAGGATATATACGTACATGTGTATGCATGAGAATACATGTCCACGCATACTCACAGCGAAAATGGGATAGGGGAGAGAAAGTAGAACGCTGGGAAGGAAACAACAAAATTAAATTCTTTCTGGGAACCATGAGCTCCAGATCCCTAAATTGAATAAGTGAGTGGAACAATTTCATAACATGGGCAAATTTCTCACAGATATAACTTTTATTAAAGTGGAGTAAAACTAAATATATAACGTGATTATAGTTTTTTTTTTAATTCTTTTTCTCTACAAATTAATTGTTTCCTTTAGGGTCAACATTTTTGCTTGTTTGTATCACCTTCATTCTTTGCTTTGCTCTGTTGGCCCTAAATATCTCTTAATCTTGATTTTCTTTCCATATTTAGGAATAAATGATCAATTTCATTATTGCTAATAGATAGCATCTCTTTCTTTGCTATAACTGAGCTCTATCCTAGGTGAGCAGGAAGCAGTGTAAACTTGAAACCTTCTTCGTAACATTCACAGTGTACCCACATGTCATCAGATACCAGAATAAGAACAAGAAAAATTCTATACCCTTTACACAACCCTCATTACAGAAACCTAAGCTCTTACCATGTAGGTTTATGATGTTCATGTGAATGTATTTTACAGATTCAACAACTATTGTTATTATAGGTACTAACCATTATTGCTGTATGTAAAGGAGGTATGTCACTGATGAGGAAGATCCCAAAATATATCTGTAGGAAGTTCTTCATTTAGTCTCTTTATACTATTGTGAATGAAAGTTTCTTAATTTCCTTTGCAGATTATTTATTGCTAGTATGTAGAATATTTTATATTCATTCTATACCGTGAAACATTCCTCAAATTGTTTATCACTTCTTAGTTTTATTGTGAATTCCTTTGGATTTTCTATATTAACAGTCATACAATTTTCAAATAAAGGCAGATTGTTTCTTACTTTCTAAATCAGATGACACACATTTCTTAATTTCTATCTTCTTGATTTTCTTCCTTATTTCACTCACTCAACTTCTAGGATAGTGTAGATAGAGTAGAAGTGGTTGGAGGCTTCAAGGGAAAGCATTGAAGTTTTTACCATTAAGTTAGATGTAAACTATAGGTTTTGGGTAGGTTATTTTTATTGGGTTGAGGAAGTTGATCTCCAATCTTCATTTGGTAAGAATATTTATCATTAATGGTTGTGGAATTTGTCAGTTTCTTTCACTGCATCTATTGAAATGATCATGTGGTTTTCATCCTTTATTCTATTAATATAAAGCGTTACTTGATTTTCAGATGTTAAACCAAATTTGCATTCCTGGGATACATGCTGTTTGAACATGCTATTTAACCTTAAACATTGCTGAATTTTGTTTGTTCTTACTTTTTTGAGCAGACGTGTCCATACTCCTGAGAGATCAACACTTTTTTGTGTAATATCTTCATCTAGGTTTGGTATCAGATTAATACTAGCTTCAAGCAATGGGTTGTAAAACACATTTCCATCCTCTATTTTCTGAAAGAAATTTGTAAAGGATTGGTGTCATAGATGTGTGTTTTTGGTAGAACTCAACAGACAAACCCTTCGGGCCCGGTCTTTTGTCAAAATTTTGATGATTAATTAATTTTTATTTTAAGTTATAATAGGCCTATTTAAATTCTCTCTTCTTTAGTCAGTTTTGTAATTTGAATTGTTTTGTAAATGTATTCCTCTCATTAGATTTGCCAGCAAAATGTTATTTAAAAATTCTTTTTAATTCCTGTAACATTGGTAGTGATGCCCCCTCTTTAATTCCTGGTTTTGCCATGTTTTTCAACTGTCTTATTTTCTTGGTTAGCACAGGATTTGTTGAATCTCTCACTATGTCATGATATAAATCAGCCTAACTATGTAACATTTGATGTGTTTTTCGATATACTTATGTATACTTTGGGTGAAGAGCTATAGTGTAAATGAACATCTTCACAGTGCTGGTGGTGTATAGACTACAGGTAAAGCTTAACCAGATGAGTATACAGCATGCGGACAGGTAAAGACCAAAGAAGAGGTCTCCAAAGTAGATTGAGAAAATAGACATGACTCTAGCTCATTTGTTTATCTAAAACTAAGCTAATTTTCCTTCAGAGTTCATTCCCACTGATGGCGGGGGGAAACAGACAAAATTAATTCACTATTGTCCAACCAAATAGCATAGTATGTTTATGACTAAATATCACTTTGATTTAAAATTTAATCTCTGTATAAATAAAGACCATTCATCTCTTCCCTATGGTCTTCAGGCCCTTACAAGGGTAAAGATACTTATTCTCATGGCACTGGTTGTGGGTTCCTCTTGCATATGCTAGACTTCTCTGCTTGCTTCTCATTAAAAGCCTTTTGCGATCTTATCCTTAGAAATCAGCCCCTGTGTCCAATAAACTGACTTCTAAAGTTCCCAGAGTTAGTGCACTTAATGGCAAGGTATCTTAGTAGGTCAGATCCTCGTGGTCTCCTTCTTAAGGACTTCTTCTGACCTCAGATCCCATTAACAGTATAGACAATTTGATTCTCCATGCTGGTCTTTGGCTTAGGCTTTCTAATTGAAGCTTATACTAGTTTATTCCATCATTTCCTCCATTTATGCGAGCTGGTCCACTGACTTAGATCCAGATATCTACTACATCATAAACTAGGCTTATGTGAGGACTTCTGGATTCTTTCTAAGCCACATAGCAAAAGAGGATGAATTTGGAAGGTTCTATCTCTGATTGCTTCTTTTCCTAAACATGCTACATCTACTTTCTAAATACAACATACAGCCAGTTCAAATGATTCACTTCTATACATGATATGCCATCATTTTTAGTATTTTTTGAACATACCCATTTTGGCTTATTGTTTTCCCCAAGAAGTCTAAAGGACAGATGGGGAAAGAATCCACTCTTCTTTGAGATTTCACCTTAATCTACATGGTGTATCTGCATATGACCACCTCCTTCCCACTGGGACCCATCTTCAGTTGGTGAGCATTATTTTCCTCAAGGGAAATTAGTAAGATTTACCTTCCTCTCAATTCTCAATTTCATTCATCCTCTAAAGATGGTTAATTTTCCTTCTTTTATTTGAAGTGTGACTAGCATTATCTTCCCTGGAGCCCTAAGATTCAAGGTCTAAATGAGAGCAAAAAGGTGTCAGGGAAATAAAATCAACAAAATATTTCCAAGAGAAAGACATTAGTTTAGAGGTATTTCAAGATATTCTCCTTATTTTATTAAAAACCTAATCATTGTATGAAACAAAATCACCATTTCTTGAGAGCTTATTTCTAGCCATGCTCTAACAGAAGTGCTTTACATATATTTTTATTTCCATTCTCAGACGAAAACACTGATTCTTAAACATTCTTAGTAAATTTCTGGCAAAATATAACAGCTATGTAATTATGGGATGTAAAACCAAAGTTTATGCACCTATTCACTATTAAATATGAAAGCTACTATAGTATACCACACACACACTCACACACCTCCCATGAGCAAGAATTTTTTCCAGAAGTTAGTAGTCAAATGTTTTCAATGACAATGATAGTTAAAGTAGAATTCAAAATTAAGATTTATATTATTCCACAAGGTGTTTTGAATATTTGGCTATGGGTAATGAATTTCATTGTTACTGTTTTTCTGCTGTAGTTTTGCAAGTAATTTAATTTTTAATATAACTTTTTAATCTTTATGACAATTTTCCTCTCATGTACTTTGATTCTATTGAGATTTCTTGAGTTAGAAATGAAAGGATGGAGTTATAGCTAACATGCTGGGATTTATATGTAATCTAAATCTTAAAGATTGCAGAACTCATACACTGAGAAAATAATAGGCCCTGGGTTGTTTTAGTAAGAGTGGTTTCCAGAAAGCGTTGAAGGAAAAAGAAAAAAAAAAGAGAGAGAGGTCAAATGAACTAGGCATTGTAGGTAATCAAAAGAGTGAGCAAGTCTGAAGTGTTTGAAGGGAAGCACGGAGATGGGGAAGTAGCTAAAAAGTGTCATTTGTCTCTTTTCCTTTGAGGTAAATGATAGTTTGCTTATAACAGAAAAGATTTGAATATATTTGTATAATGAAAAAATGGAACCATACATACCATAAAGATAGAATAAAGAAATGTGAAAAGTAAATTGATAGAAAATATTCTGGCTGTTTCTATATTAATTTTAAGAAATATCAAAATATTATCGTATTATATTTTAATGTTGGTTTATTCAATTAGAATATAAACTTCATTATGACAAGACCATATCTATCTTATAAACTTTTATGTTCTCATTGTCTAGCACAGTGACATTCAATAAATACCTGAAGCAATCTTATAAGGTTTGTAAAGAAATACAATGAAAGGGCGAAGAGCCATACAACAAATGGATATTAATCCTAGACAAGAAGGAATACTTTTCTTTCACTAAAACTCAAGACTAGGACGATGAGAGTTCAAATAATTAGGGACTGTGATCGGTCTACCTGCTAGATGTTAAGGCTGACTGCACTATTTTCACTGTAACTTAGAATATAGGAACTCTATTGAGAAGCTGCACAAGTAATGCAGTTTAGTGAGGTAGTATAACTTTTTTAAAGCAGTTATAAGCAATGTGAAATTGAGTCCAAAGAGAATATCATATAACATTCAAATCAGATTGTGCCAATATTAAGGGATTTGTTAATACATTGCTCTGTGCTTTCATAGCCCAGCTTCACTTACTAAATATCTGTTACAGTGAATTATAACGATCTACTCAAGGAGCTTTTCCAGAATGGATTGGATGTTTCCACAAAGTAGAGACCATCTTCTGGTCCTCTTTATGGATCAAGAACTTAGCATAGCAATTAACACACTTAGGAAATGCCCACACAATAAACACTGTAAATTACTAAAAAAAGTAGGAAGAAACACAAATAACGCTTTGAAATTTGATAGGTACTAGATAGTATTCAAATGACCGCAAACATCTAAGGTAAGATATGAATATGTAACCTTCAGTTTTCCAATTAATTATTTGTTTCAGTTTGAAGAACAGTGGAACAAACAAGTTCATTAGGTAATTAATATGTATTTCCCACTGACATCCTTGAGGCATAGGCAAAAATCTCAATAACAATGACAGTATATATGTGAGGTATGCTGACTTCCCAGCTCATTAAAAATAATAATTATAGTTTATCCTTGTAGAATTTTAGAAAGATGCAAGTGTGACTTTGAATTGCCTTTCATCCAAGCTAATGGTGAAAATTAAGTTAAAATATATTTATAGACGTGCACGTGCAAATCAGGTGATAATGATAGGTAAAACCAGCACTTACTGAGTCTTTACTGTATTAAAGTCACTATGCCAACGCCATTGAAAGGGAGGAGAACATACCATCTGAAATACTCCACTTGGCATGTGGATTATTTTGAACTGAAGGCAATTAAGACCCAGTAGACTCAGAAAAACTTTCGCCTCTCCCTTAACTACCTAAAAGACTTTAGATAGGGGGCCTGTACCAGAAAAAGAACTATTACCAGAGATAACTTTTTAATCTGAGTGACCTATCTGAATGGCAGGATAAACTTGTAATTCCCAAACATCACTCTTCTTAGCATCCTGTGAATTACCCTCCTCCCTGTTGAAGCCCCAGGTCCCATCCCATTCCTTAGTTCAGGATAGCATATAAGTCTCAAGTGCCTGACTTATCCTTGGGTCTCAGGTCTTTGGGGCTCCCATACATTCAAAATTTGTTTTTATCCTGTTAATCTGTTTTATGTCCATTTAATTATCAGACCAACCAAAGAACCTGAAAGGGAAGAAGGAAAAAGTTTTCCACCACTACACCATCACATGTATTACTTCATAGAACTCTCTCAAGACCCTGTGAATTGGGTCCAGGTGTTCTCCACATGTTTCATTCTCCTGGGAGCAACATATACCCACAACATTTTCTCAGCATTATGAATGAAAAGTACAGGAGAATAAGTAAACCCACAAGAATGTTTGAAAGCTCTCGTTTCATCACATCTGTCGATACGTCATTGGCTGAATCTTGTTATGTGGTCAAGCTCAAATAAGGTGCTATACACTATGCACAAAGGTATACAATGCCCAAATTACTAAATAATAGTCCAATCTATTACACATTGGAATGCATGAAAGTGCATAGTTATAGATAACATTGGACCAGAATATGGAATGCTTCAAAAGTCTTGCTAAAGAAATTGAAAGCTATTTCATAATTGAGTTATTTTCAGTTAAAGCATGGTTATTAGGCAGAGTCCTTGCAGGAAACAGATGATACATGGAAATTTTGTAACTTGGGAAGAGTTTAATAAAGGGAAATTTTACAAAATATAGTCAGGGTGTAGAAAAACTACAAAGGATAGTGCAGTAGCTTGAGGCTAGCAAAAGCAGGGCTCTGTTAATACCTTGGCTATCAGGGGACAAATAGGGAAACCAGGACTGGAACATAGTGATGGATTGCATCAAAACAATTGACTGATGGAAGCTGTGTTTTTGGATGTAGGCAGTAATCAGCCTGTGGGAACCCCAAAAGGAGCAACTCAAGGAGACAGATAAATATCCACACTTACCATTCTCTTTTCCTCCTATAGCCATTTGCTTCTCCCCATTGGTTAAACCTAGAAAAATGCCAGAGAATAACAGTCAGCTTTACTGATGAATTCCATATAGGATGGGAAATTATTTTTAGGGGTACTAAGAATATATCCCTTATAGTGGCAAATAATTTATATTTCAATATAACTTTCAGGTTATTTATGATTCTCCCTGTAATACTGTCTCCCTCATATACTTCTAATATATTACACTCTCCTTTTGGATGGAAGAGTATAGAGTTGCAAGTAGTAAGCTGATAATTGCCCTTAGCATCTAAGCTGTCCTGTTTTGTCACAGCCCATAATGAGCTGACATAATATTAAGAATCTGCAAGATCAAGAATTTCTGTAGTGCTTTACTTGCCTGAAATTTGGGGTGTTGTGTTTTTCAAAATCTGTATATATGCATGTATATGAGCCTGTTATACTTGTGAACATTAAGCATCATGAGTAAAATGTAAGGATCCCTGTCATAACAAAACATACTCAGATCACCTGCATGTGAATCTAGTATATGACATTAAATAGAAGTTTGACCTTGAGAAAGACATTCAAATTCTCCATGTGACAGTTTCTTTATTTATAAGAATCTATAGAAAATAATAAGAATTAAACAAGATAATACAGAATGATGCATTTTATATAATAAGCATTCAATAAATATTTGCTATTATTATTAATGGAGAATAAGTTATTTAAGGCCATATATTTGATTAAAAGTCTAACTTTAATTTTTAGAATACAAATGAAGGAAAGAGGTGACAAAGGCATTATAAATATTAATAGAATATATGTTTAAGAGTTTAATATGTTAAAAGTTTTTGAATTTAAGTGTATAGAGATAATCAAAAATAGTATGATTCTTATGTTTTTACCTTAAATATGTTACATGATTTTATGAGCCTTTCACGAACAATTTTTCCATATTCATTTGAATATTTTGTTTCATGGATTTCATTACAAAATGCAAATTTCATGGTAACATGGCTTTATTATAAAAAAATGCTATGCTTATAACTCGATTTGTGTCTGCAATGCTACTTCATGTTTTGAAAGTCCAGAAAAGAAAATATATGATTAACTTCCTAGGCCTCAGGAGTGGTACAACTTTGCTTATTTCCTAGTTTTTAGCACATCTCCATCTTTTCGCTGCCACAGTAAAACTAGCCTCCCAGAAATGAGACAACCAATTTCAAGGTTATCTCACATTGTTTCCGAGTTAGGGACCACCAACTCAAGTCCATTTTTCAAGCTAAGAGATGTGTACCATCCATTAAGTTTGCCCCATGGAATGATCTTAAAACTTCAGAGGCTAGGTTTGTATTCTACATACAGGCTCCTAAACAAGCCCCGAAAATATACTAGTCCTCCAATAATTATAATAGCCATTAAACTAGAATTATATGCACAGCCATATGACAGTTATTACTCATACCTTTTGCTTCTATATCTGGAAAAGCTCCCAGTTCCTGAGTTACCTACCAAGCAATGCAGAAACTCATCCATGGGAAGACATGACAGTATCTGGGTTTTAGCTTTGAACACAAGTCCCCAGTACATAGAATGGAAAGGGTTGTTCAGAAGTTATACTTCTAACTCAGTCCCAAAGACCGTCATTCTTTAGGAAATCTCATATAATTTCCTATTGCATGAAACTGCTATTTTTCAAATTTCTCAGCTAACTTTAACAATATTTGATGTGAACAAATTCAAGATATTTTTGCAGAATTAAACTTCTCCCAATGTTGATTCATTTTCTTACCATGTAAAAAATAGAATATTCCTTTACATTTGCTTTTTTTTAAGGGCTTTGAATTTTGTGTTTCCCCAAATTCCCTAATAATAATTACATGGTATGTGATTAACATACAAATGACAGGTGTTATACATGTAATGTCTGAATTGAAATTTCTAAAGGAAGGGTCTGGAAATCTGATGCTTCACAAATAATTTAGGGGCCAGCCTGGTGGCACAGTGGTTAAGTGCACACGTTCCACTTCGGCGGCCTGGGGTTTGCCAGTTTGGATCCCAGGTGTGAACATGGCACCACTTGGCAAGTCATGCTGTGGTAGGCGCCCCACATATAAACTAGAAGAAGATGAGCATGGATGTTAGCTCAGGGCCAGCCTTCCTCAGCAAAAAGAGGAGAATTGGCGGCAGTTAGCTCAGGGCTAATCTTCCTCAAAAAGAAAAAGAAAAAAAAAGAAATAATCTAGGTGATTTTTACAACCATAATTATACAAGTATATGAAATACTAATTATATTTATATTTGTTTGACTTATATTTGTTCATCTTGAAAAATTATTTGACCAAGTTTGCTATAGAAGGATATCTTTATAATACTTTAGTAAACTCAAAATTTTATGTTTTTCAACTATTATTATCTTTTATACAGTTTATTTTTACCATATAAATTATTATAATGGGTAAACACCTTACCATTATTGTGCAGTTATTACTCTTTTCATAAATTTCTACTTAAATACAGCAGAGGACATCAAAAATAGCTTCAATGTCACAACTGAATTTATACTTTTCTATTATAAAAATTTTAATTTTGACCTATTAACATATATTCCAGAATCAAAAATTTTCAGAAATGTTTTTCTTTTTAAGTTGTTAGTAAGTATATATCCATGTGCTTTGAGTTAAATTCCCCCGCATCCCCAAAAAAACATGTTGAAGTTCTAACCTGAGCAGCTCAGAATGTAAATACATTTGAAAATAGGGTCTTTAAGCAGGGAATGAAGTTAACACGATGTGGTTAGGGTGGGCTTTAAGGAACAGGGCCGCAGTAGGTTTCTTCAGCTTGACTAAACTTTAGACAGCCTTCTTCCTGACTTTGGGGCCCTGATCTTCCTTTTCTTAGAACACTTACTTTAGAAAACCTGCAATGGTAAATTATTTTTCTGCCCCTTCGAGATGTAAATCTTCTCTCAGCCTCTTGCCAGTTTTATAACCCAGGAATGTCTTTCTCAAGGACCTGGGAGCCATTCCTCTAAATGAAATCATCAAGAGAGACTGGGGCCCCTCTCCTCTATTCTCTGTGGGAGAGTAGGAGCTCAACTTCAATAAGCAACAATTAGCAAACACACATGACCCTAAATACAGAGCCAACCTCCCCCCTAACATTCTCCAGTACTTTTCCACCAGCTCACTGTGGAGCTTAAAAAATTATCTTGCCATATGTTTCAGCAGAGTTGAGTTCATTTCTTCTAATCTATTATAATAGTCTTGACTCCTCTTATAATAGTCTTGAATAAAATCTTTGCCTATTCAACTTGTTTTGGGCAATTTTCCTAATTCAATATCACTAAAATCTTTAAAAAGGGGGATATTTGGCCACAGAAACAGCCACACTCCCAGGGAGAATGCTATGTGAAGATAAAGGCAGAGATCTGACTGATGTTGCAGAAGCCAATGAATGTGAAAGATTCCTAGCAAACTACCTAAAGCTAAGAGAGGGCCATCGGACAGATTCTCCCTCACAGCCCTCAGAAGGAACCAACTCTGCTGGAATTGGACTTCTATCCCCAGAACTGTGAGAGAAAACATCTCTTTTGTTTAATTAAGCCACACAATTTGTAGTACTTTCTTATGGCAGCTCTAGAAAACTAATGCATCATATTATCTAGTGAAAAGATCACCAGTTTGTGGTTGAGAAAGATAGTCTTGAAGAGCAACTCCGTCGGTTCCTAGGTTTGGGTCTGGTGTAAATCATTAGTTTGTAAGTCTCTACATCTTCATATGCAACTGAATGACCTAGCATTTGAGAGAGGTTGGCTCGCAACAGGGCTAAATAAACGTTATTTTATCTTACTTATCAACCACAGATAATTTTCTAAGGTTAAAACAGCAATAGGAAAGAGTAGTTTCTCCAAAGTACGATCAGAGCTCGGCACTCAGCATCAGGATCACCTCAACAGGAAAGGAAACCTGGAATTTCAAAACTGGGTTCCTTTGATTTTACTACTTTATTAGGTTTTTCTATGGAAACTAAGTTGTGTTAAGTTTTACCCAGTGTACAAAGCCTTAAAAGTGTCTATAGGAGCCAGGCCTGTGGCACAGTGGTTAAGTTTGCACATTCTGCTTTGGCAGCCCGGGGTTCGCTGGTTTGCATCCCAGGTACAGACCTATGCACCGTTTACCAAGCCATGCTGTGGCAGGCACCCCACATATAAAGTAGAGGAAGATCGGCATGGATGTTAGCTCAGGGCTAATCTTCCGCCAAAAAAAAAAGTGTCTAGATATTTCCACTCCAGACCAGCTTATTTCACTTATATATAACATCTCAACTTAAGCATAGATGTAAATGTCTTTTCTGTTTACATCACAACCATCGTAGGAGTCTCCAAATTCCCCAAGTAGAAACACAATTCTCTCTTTTCCTTTAAGAGAGCATAAGCAGAGTGACTAGAAAACTTACACTTCCACTATAAACCTCAATGTTTTCATCACCAGCATGCGCTTTTTAAACACTACTTCAAATTAATGTTGGTGCTTAGTAAAGTAATATGAAAGATAGTATAGTACTTCTTGGAACACTATAATTTATAAAGGGAGAGGTTTTATAACAACGAGCCAACAATTTTATGATACTCTTGTATTTTTCTAGTCCTCACAAAGAGCTGAGGGAAAATAAACAGGAATCCATTTAATGTCTGGGTGAGTGCCAGTTTGACCAGGTTCCATGCAAGGCAGTATGCCATAATTAAAAAAAAAAAAACTTACACTAATCAAACATGAAATAAACAGTGATAACTGCAAATGAAAAAAAATCAAACTCTAGAGAAAAAAAATAATTACCTGTTAAGAATAATCAGGTGGGGGGGCTGGCCCAGTGGCACAGCAGTTAAGCGCACATGTTCCAGTTCGACAGCCCAGGGTTTACTGGTTCAGATCCCAGGTGCAGACATGGCACCACTTGTCAAACCGTGTTGTGGTAGGCGTCCCACATATAAACTAGAGGAAGATAGGCAGAGATGTTAGCTCAGGGCCAGTCTTCCTCAGGAAAAAGAGGAGGATTGGCGGCAGATGTTAGCTCAGGGCTAATCTTCCTCAAAAAAAAAAAAAAAAGAAGAATCAGGTGGGAAACAACGGTCAAGGACAGAAACAAATGGTGATCCCCTTCCTTGTCACTTTTTCTACTTAAGGTTACCACAGGGAAAATTATTTTAATGGTGAGTTAACATCAGTTTAAGAATTTTGATAATTTTATTTTATGATCAGTAGATCATATCAGAGTTTGTATTCATAGATTAGGTGAACTGAAACTTTTCAATAAAAATACTAAAGATTACCCATTGAACAATAGAAAGATATATGGAGGTCATTAGACAGAAGGTATATTCTTTTAAGAAGTAACTTTAATCTCCTTAATCTAGGCTAATTAACAACAGCCTCTTAAATAATTCATCAGTTGGGGCCATCCCAGTGACATAGCGGTTAGGTTCACACACTCTGCTTTGGCAGGTGGGGGTTCACAGGTTTGGACCCTGGGTGGGGACCTACACACTGCTCATCAAGCCATGCTGTGTTAGGGTCCCACATACAAAGTAGAGGAAGATTGTCACAGATGTTAGCTCAGGGCCAAGCTTCCTCACTGAAAAACAATAATGATAATAATTAATCAGTTATTTAATGCACAGATCAAGTTTGAGTTTGTCAAAAAGTCTTGGACGTTTCACTATAGGGACTGAATAGCTGAGTAGATGATACAGAAGAATGGATCAATGTGCTGAATGAAAGACTAGAGGAAATCACTCAAGCTGAACAGATACAAGAGAAAAGAAAAAGAACAAGGACAGTCTAAGAGACCTCTGGGACAACATCAAGCACACTAACATCCGTAACATAGGTGCCCCAGTAGAAGAAGAAAGAAACAAAGTAGCAGAGAATCTATTTGAAGAAATAATAAGTGAAAACTTTCCTAACCTGAGGAAGGAAACAGACATCCAGGTACAGCAAGCACAGAGAGCACCAAATAAGATGCATGCAAAGAGGTTCACGCCAAGACACTTTACAATTAAAATGTCAAGAATTAAAGGTAGAGAATCCTAAAAGCTACAGGAGAATGGCAACAAGTTACCTTCAAAGAAAATCCCATAAGGCTATCAGCTGACTTCTCAGCAAAAACCTTACAGGGTAGGAGGGAATGGCACAATATATTTAAAGTGCTGAAAGGAAAAAACCTACAGACAAGAATACTCTACAATACAAGGTTTTTATTCAGAATGGAAGGAAAGATAAAGAGTTTTCCAGAAAAGCAAAAACTAAAAGACTTTATCAACAAGAAACCAACCTTACAAGAAATGCCAAAGGGATTTATTTAAGTGGAAAAGAGAAGACTACAAATAAGAATTGAAAATTATCAAAAAAAGAGCAATAAAATCACTGGTAAAGGCAACTATATAGTAAAGGTAGCAGATCAACTACCTGTGAAGTTAATATAAAGGTCAAAAGAAAAAAGTACTAAAATTATCTATTTCTAGGATAAGAGGGTAACGGACACACACACACACACACACACACAAAAGAGGTTAGATATGATATCAAAAACATAACGTGGGAGGAGAGAAGTAAAAGAGTAGAACTATTAGCAACAGGTCAAACTAAAGAGACCGTAGACCTAATGTTGATTGCTATATATGTAGGTTATTATATATGAACCTATAGTAATCACAAACCAGAAACCTATAATAAATACACAAAAATTAAGAGAAAGGAACCCAAACGATACTAAAGAAAGCAATCAAACCACATGGGAAGAGAGTAAGAGAAGAAAGGAACAGAAAAGAATTATGAAAACACCCAGAAAAAAGTAACAAAGTGGCAAGAAGTACATATTTATCAATAGCTACTTTAAATGGCAATGGACTAAATGCTCCAATCAAAGGGCATAGGGTGGCTGATTGGATCAAAAAAAAAGAAGACTCATATATATGCTGCATACAAGAGACACACTTCAGACCTAAACACACTCACAAACTGAAAGCGAAGGAAAAAGATACTCCATGCAAATGACAACGAAAAGAAAGCTGGGGTAGCAATAATTATAACAGACAAAATAGACTTTACAACAAAAGCTGTAACAAGAGACAAAGAAGGACACCACATAATGATAAAGGGAACAATCCAACAAAAGGATAAACACTTGCAAATATCTATGCACCCAACATAGAAGCACCTAAATATATACAGCAATTATTAGCAGACATAAAAAAAGAAGTAGACTTCAAAATAATAATACTAGGGGACTTTAACACTCCATTTACACCAATGGATAGATCATCCAAACAGAAGATCCACAAGGAAACATTGTCCATAAATGACACATTAGACTAGATGGACTTAGTAGATATATACAGAACATTCCATCCAATAACTGCAGAATATGCATTCTTTTCAAATGCCATGGAGCATTCTCCAGCACAGATCACATATTAGCCCACATAACAAGTCTCAATAAATTTAAGAAGATTGAAATAATGCCAAGCATCTTTTCTGACCACAATGGTATGAAACTAGAAATCAACTACCAGAAGAAAATTGGGAAAAACCACAAATATTTGGAGATTAAACAAAATGCTACTGAACATTTATTGGGTCAATGAAGAAATCAAAAAAGACATCAAAAAATACCTGGAGATGAATAAACATAAAAATGCAATATGCCAAAATTTATGGGGTACAGCAAAAGCAGTTATAAGAGGGAAGTTTATAACAATACAGGCCTACCTCAACAAACAAGAAAAATCTCAAATAAACAATCTAACAGTGAACCTAAAGGAACTGGAAAAGGAAGAACAAAGTCCAAAATCAGTAGAAAGATGGAAATAATAAAAATCAGAGCAGACATAAATGAAAATGAGACTAAAAAAATAGGAAAAAATTAATGAAACTGAGAGCAGGTTCTTTGAAAAGATAAACAAAATTGAGAAGCTTTTAGCTAGCCTCACCAAGAAAAAAGAGAGAAGGCTCAAATACAATCAGAAGTGAAAGAGGAAAAATTAGAATAGACACCTCGAAAATACAAAAGATTATAAGAGAATACTAAAAAAAGCTATATGCCAAAAAATTAGATAATCTAGAAGAAACGGATAAATTCTTAGAATCATACAAACTTCCAAAATTGAATCAAGAAGAAATAGAGAATTTGAATATACCAATCACCAGTAAGGAGATTGAAATAGTAATAAAAATATTCTAAAAAGTAAAAGTCCAGGACCAGATGGCTTCCCTGGTGAATTCTACCAATCATCCAAGGAAAACTTAATACCTATTCTTCTCAAACTCTTCCAAAAATTTGAAGAAGAGAGGAAGATGCCTAACTCATTCTATGAAGCAACATTACCCTGATATCAAAACCAGACAAGGACAATACAAAAAAAGAAAATTACAGGCCAGTATCACTCATGAACATCAATGTGAAAATCCTCAACAAAATACCAGCAAATCAAATACAACAATACATTAACAAGATCATACATCATGATCAAATGGGATTTATTCTAGGGATGCAGGGATGGTTCAGCACCAACAAATCAATCAATGTGATACACTATATTAACAAAATGAAGAATAAAAATCACATGATCATCTTAATAAATGAAGAGAAAGCATTTGACAAGATACAGCATGAATTTATGATAAAAACTCTGAACAAAATGGGTATAGAAGGAAAGTACCTCCACATAATAAAGGCCATATATGGCAAGCCCACAGTTAATATTCTCAATGGAGGGAAACTGAAATCTCTCCCTCTAAGACCAGGAACCAGACAAGGATGCTCACTTTCACCAGTCTTATTTAACATAGTATTGGAAGTGCTAGCCAGAGCAATCAGCAGGAACAAGAAACGAAAGGGATTCTAATTGGAAAGGAAAATTGAAACTGTAACTATTTGCAGATGACATGATTTTATATATAGAAAATCCCATAGAATCCACCAAAAAACTTAGAAATAATAAATGAATACAGTAGTTACAGGATATTAAATCAACAAACAAAAATCAGTTGCATGTCTATACATTAACAAAGTAGCATAAAGAAAAAGTAAGAATACAATCCCATTTCTAATTGCAAAAAAAGAATAAAATGTCTATTAATAAATTTCACCAGAGGTGAAAAACGTACATTGAAAATATAAACCATTGTTGAAAGAAATTGAAGACACAAAAGACACAAAGAAATGGGAATATATCCTGTGCTCTTATATTGGAATAATTAACACAGTTAAAATGTCCCTACATCCTAATGCAATCTACATATTCAATGCAATCCCTATCAAAGTTCCAATGATATTTTTCAAGAAATAAAACAAAGAATCCTAAAATTTATATGGAACGACAAAAGACCCTGAATAACCAAAGGAATCCTAAGAAAAAAGAAGAAAGCTGGAGGGATCACCCTCTCTGGTTTCAAAATATACACAGAATTATAGTAATCAAAACAGCATAGTACTGGCACAAAAACAAGTGCACAGATCAATGGAACAGAATCGAGATCTCAGAAATAAATCTACACATCTATGGACAGCTAATTTTTGAAAGGAAGCCAACAATACACAGTACAGAAAGGAAAGTCTCTTCAATAAATGGTGCTGGGAAAACTGGACAGCCACATGCAAAAGAATGAAAGTAGACCACTGTCTTACAGCATCTACAAAAATCAACTCAAAATGGATTAAAGACTTGATTGTAAGACCAGAAACCATAAAATTTATAGAAGAAAACATAGGCAGTACACTCTTTGACATCATTCTTAGAAGCATATTTTCAAGTAACATGTCTGACAGGATAAGGGAAACAATAGAAAAACAAACACAACTGTGCCAAACAAAAAGGTTCTGCACAGCAAAGGAAATCATCAACAAAATGAAAAGACAACCTATTGGGAGAAAAATATTTTCAAACTATATATCAGTTTCTTATCTGATACATAGTTTGGATATGTTTAATATCCAAAATATATGAAGAACACATATATCTCACCAACAACTCGATTAAAAAATGGGTGAATTTCTGAAGAGACATTTTTCCAAAGATACACAGATGGCCAACAGGAACATGAAAGGATGTTCAACATCACTTACTTCAGGGAAATGCAAATGAAAACTACAATGAGATATCATCTCACTCGCACCAGAATGGCTATAAATAACAAGACAAGAAATAACAAGTGTTGGAGAGGATGTGGAGAAAACAAAACTTTCATACACTGCTGGTGCGAGTGCAAACTGGTGCAGCCACTATGGAGAACAGTTTGGAGATTCCTCAAAAAATTAAGAATAGCACTACCATATGATCCAGCTATTCCACTGCTGGGTATTTATCCAAAGAACATGAAAACACAAATTCATAAAGATACACGCAGCCCTATGTTCATGGTGGCATTATTCACAATAGCCAAGACTTGGAATCAACTTAGGTGCCAATCAAGGAATGAATAAAGAAAATGTGATATATATACACAATGGAATACTACTCAGCCATAAAAAGATGAAATCTTGCCATTGCAACAACATGAATGGACCTTGAGGGTATTACGCTAAGCAAAATAAGTCAGAGGGAGAAAGTCAAATACTATGTGATCACACTCATAAGTAGAAGATAACAACAACAACAAACAAACACACAGTGGTTACCAGAGATGGAAGAGGGGAGGGAGGAGGGTGAAAGGGGTGATTAGACACATGTGTATGGTGGTGGATTATAATTAGTCTTTGTGCAGTTACCGTGATGTAATCTACATAGAAATTGAATTATAATCATGGACGCCTGAAATTTATATAATGTTATAAACCAAAGTTACCTCAATTAATAAAAAAAAGAAAAGGCTTGGATGTAATCACAAAACAGACTGATGGTGTTGACAGCAACTTCAGCTGTAAGAGTTAACAAAAAGATTGCTTTCCCCTTTCTCCTTAGCAGCAAACTACCATCAAAAACCATATTCTCTTTCCAATCCATTACTGAGAAAATTGCTAGCTTTAACTATTTTGACTTTTATTTATTTACACATATTATTTGACACATGAAGTTTTCCAAGTTCCTTTTTAGATATTGCAGCAAGATGATGAATAGAGTATGAATGGATCACACTCATGTAATTTGTAGAGGAGAGTGATAGTGGCTTGAAGTCAGTAGGAAGTAGAAAGACAATGACGACTTCCAACAAATTAATGTCAAAAACAGGATATTGAAAGGGGAGCCTCACTGGAGCATGAAAATATCCAGATGGGAAATAGGATGGTTATAGAGACGAACTATAAGTTTATTGCAACTGTCCAGGTGAGAAATGATAAGAATAATCTATGATTGTGGCCAAGGGGATGGAAATAATAAAGCCAGATTCAAGAGGCTTAGAGACCAGATGGACACTGAAGAATAGAGAAAGTTATCAGTAAAGGATCTTCCCAAGGTTTTTAAATTCAATGCTGGGTAAGTAACGAACACATAAAGATTAAGACTACATAGGTGCCAAAACAGGTTAGAAGAGGACGCAATTTGCTTAGTATCAGAGATAATGAGTTTCAGAAACCGCTTGGATATCCAAGA
The DNA here is from genome assembly GCF_041296265.1 of Equus caballus. Lineage (NCBI taxonomy): Eukaryota > Metazoa > Chordata > Mammalia > Perissodactyla > Equidae > Equus > Equus caballus. The sequence goes on from NC_091704.1 coordinate 49,108,848, forward strand.
TGAATAAGAAATTGATCTTCAGGTTTAAGAGAAAAAAAGCCCTGGAGATTAAAATAGTAGGAGTAGAATTTAGAGAGTGTAGACTTTGAAAATGACAAATTAAAGATATCATTTTTTCAAGTTATAAGAGAAAACTCAACATTAGGTACTTGAAAAATAATTTATCAGAAAACATGAAATAATTTGGTCATCTCCAATTTTGTGAGGTATTTGACAGTTGCAAGTATACTTACAGTATAATTCTTGCTACTACTCTATAACTTATTTGATTTTTCCCCATAAACTCCCCACCATTAAATTCAGAGAAAAAGAAGCAAAAAAAGGAACAAAAACATAAAGCGAAATTTTGGTTTAATCTCATTGTACTAGAATGAGTGTACAGCACTCATTCTAGTGCTGGTGTAACAAATTACCGCACACTTGATATCGAACCTGAAGTGAGTTTGCTCACCCATTGCACACCAAGCCAATCTCTGACACCGGGGGTAGTGGAATAAAGTAGGAATTTTATTATTGCACAGCCCTGAGCAAGGAGAAAGGGCAGCTAACGTTGAAATCCCAAACTCTCTGAAAAGCGAAAAGTAAGGATTTTTATTTGTGGTTTTAGGTAGGGAAGGGAGGCATATGGCTTTACTGGTCGCAGCTTTCCCACCAGCCTGTGTTTAGCCTTGAGACTACTTGCAGAGAGGAAGGAGTCTGTGACCTTGCTAGTCAGCAGCTTTCCGACCAGCCTCTAGCTCCTTGGTGGAGAGGAGGAGGAGGAGATAATGAATCCAGGTGGTTATCCTTGGCTGAGTCTGTCTCCATGGAGGTTAGTGGATTCTGGAGCCAGGAAGCCAGGGAGTAAGTAGGGAATGAGCGCTTTGGTTTTAACCTCATATGTTCTGGGTTTAATGTAGCAAAACCAATATGAGGACCAGTATAACATTTAGTGGATTAAAACAACACAAATTTATTTTCTCAGCATTCTGTAGGTTGGACATTGGGCTAAAACCAAGGCATTGGCAGGGCTGTGTTCCTCTCTGGAGGTTCTGGGGGATAAACTTACTACAGTCTGTTCAGTTCTTCTCACATCACATCATTTTGACCTTTTCTTCTGCTTCCCACTTCAAAGGACACCTGTGATTACATTACACACAGTGATCATTCAAGCTAGTCTCCCTATTTTAATATCAGATGATTAGTAACCTTAACTCCATCTCCAACTATAATTCCTCTTTGCCATGAAATGTAACATTTTCACCTGTTCTTGGATTTGAGGCATGCATATCTTTGGGGGGCGATTAGTCTGTCTTCCATGTTGACAAATTTAGCTCAATGAAATTATCCTGTCATTCTGATTAAATATTCTCTATATTAATGCTCAGCCTCTAATTTTGCTTTTACATAATGTTCTCAGTGTAAATGGCATTGAGGCTCAGCAACTTATGTGACCTTACATTTTGTCGACGAAAGGCAGGACTCCTCAGATCCCAGTTGTAACCATTTTCTCCCTGCTTCCAGACACCTATCTGTGCTTGTCTACCATTGATTGAAGAGCTTTGAGGTATAATTAATCCTACCTGGCTTAAGCAGCACTCTACTATCATCATAACCTGTGGCTCACTGTGCTAGATCAAAGCCTCGGTCCATAGTGACTGTTTTTCCTCATTTTTTAGGCTTCACCATTCATTGGTGCTCCTGGTATTTTGTCCCCAAATAGCAAATAAATAAAATGCTAGATCCACTGATTAATGTACAAGGTCAAGTGGATGCAATAGTACTGCGTCAAGCTCATCTGGCTATCCTTTCCCATTACCAAACATACCACCTCTGTACACTGAATCTATCCTCCAGGATGCCCAGTTATTCGAGCTCCTGATCATTCACCTTCAGGCTTCTCTATTTATTTGAGGCTTCTCCTAAAACTCCAAATCTCACCTTGTGGTTTGGTTTTGAAGTAGTAGAAATATAGGAACTGGCCTCTCACATCTTCAGCTTTCCTCCCTCAATTTCTTTTTCTCCTTCCATATCTGTAGGTTGGAAAGGAGGGTCATCTTTCTCATTTTTCTCCTTGTTATATTCCTCCTTCTATCCTCTGGTTGCCAACATAATAGAAGGTTTATTGGAAACATCCTTATTGCGTAAGGGGTATTGAAAAGCTCTGCATTGTCTAGAAACACTCTGATCTCAATTTCTCCATGTGTCTCTTGATCTGGGGGCAAAGTTATAATTTCTAACTAAGGATTACAGCTGATGAAATACCCCAAGATATTAACCCCATTGCATATGAAAGTCAAATAGTCCTTCCTACCATTTCAAATTGATTTAATCTTCAAACTCTCATCACTATTCTACTAATATTTTTAAAGTTTCAAGACATTCATACTTTCTGGAAAAAGCAACCTATTTCCTAAATTCATTAATACTCTACAACATATTATTTATCATCATTCAGTAACTCTTTCCTGCAAGTATGCTGATAAAATTGTACTTCAGAATAATGGAAATCATATGCCTCTTCCTTCTTCAAAAATGTTTCAAAAATTATTCTACAAACTTCATGACACAAAACGCATTATAGAAAAAAGTTATATGTATTGATACAATATTTATTACTTTTAAATTTGGGATGAAATGACTTACTTTATAATAAGCATAACACTTTCCATTAGTAAATATCATACTTTCTGCTACCATGATGAGTTTCTACTACTTGAAGAAATGCTTTGAAGAGTTCTGAATCTATTCATTCCCCAAAGTTTATTGATTTGCAATCAAATACTGATTCATAAGCATCCCCTTATTATCATATCTTAGAAAAATAAGGATAGCTTAGAAATGGAGTACTACTCTAAAACAAAATTATGTGATAATATCTTTTACTTACAGTAGCTCACCATTTTAAACCAAATCTTTAACTTTTGCTATATTTTTATATCTCAATCTTTAGAAGGATAAACTTTTTGTTTACAAATTATATCATTCAACAAGAAGAAATCAAAGTTCATAGTTACTTATGGTTTTTGTGTTTTATTTTATTTAAATGTGAAACTGGGGTCATATAAGTACTATTTTTCCAAACTTTTTTCTTATTATATCTATTGATTTGAGTAATTTAAAATATCTGATGCTTTTTAATGATTTTAAAATGATATATTGACTTAAGAGTGTTTGGGTTCGATTTGAAACAAGTAGATAATCTTTGGCAAGATAAATAAAGATAAAAAAGAATATACTAATGAACTGTAATAGGAATAAAAATGTGAATCAAAGTACAGAAATAGGACATTAAAATTTAAATATTAAATGCTAAACTTTAAAAAATTTAAACTAATTGTTTTGAAAACTTACTAAGAGGATAAATTCCCTGAATAATTTAATTTGTCTAAGCTGTAAAGAACTAGAAAATCTGAATAGACATTTAACTACAAAGAATCTGGGTCTGGCCCTGTGGTGTAGTGGTTAAACTCAAGAGCTCCACTTCAGCGGCCTGGGGTTTGCAGGTTCAGATCCTGAGCAGGGACCTATGCACCGCTTATCAAGCCATGCTGAGGCAGTGCCCCACATATAAAGTAGAGGAAGATTGGCACAGATGTTAGTTCAGGACTGATCTTCCTCACCAAAATAAAATAAAATAATACAGAGAATATGAATCATTAACTTCTGATTTTTCCACACATAATCAAATAGCTTTAGAATAGATTTTTTCTAAATTCATAGAGAGGTAAGTCCAGTCTTACATATATCCTTGCAGAGACTGGAAACAAAAAAAATTGTAAGCTCCTAAAAATGAAGAATAATTAAAAAAAAGAAAAACACAAAGCAAGAATATATATTAAAATATATTATTAGTATATAATGAACGATTTGTTTTTTCTCTAGAAATTCTAGGTTAATTTAACAACAGAAAATTGATCAATATGATTTTACACATTAATGGATTAAAGAAAAGAAATTGTATGGCTGTGACAATATATGTGGAAAAACTGGCCAATAAAATTATATATCATTTCTATGTTTAAAAAGTCTTAGTAAGTTAGGAAAAAGAAGAAACTTTTTTATCCTAATATTGCAAATGTACCAAAAAAATTACGATAAGATGCCATATTCTAGAGATAATGTATAAAGTGCATTATATCAAATATAACAAAATGGTCTTTATTAAATAAACCTTTTTAAATAAAACTTTAAAATGTTAAGGAAGGCCTTTAAAAATTGATAGATATTATTTTTATAGACAAGGAAACTAAAGATTGCACATGTGACCATACTTCCAAACTGATCTATACATTTAATATGATTGAAATCTCAATCCAAACAGAACTATACTCATGCTTATGGGAATCAAATTTTCGACAGAGTTTACAAATTCTTGGAGATAATGTAGATGAATAAACAAGAATGTGAAAATAGTTATGATTATATCAAAAGGAGGTGATAACTTATTTCACAACATAAACAACATTGACCCCAGATGTATCATTGTCTTAAATATGAAAGGGAAATGTAAATATTATTTGAAAATCATATAAAATAATAACTTTATGACTTAGGGAAGAATTTCTTAAGCAAGATTCAGAAATTACAAAAAAGGAAGGAAATTATAGAAGAATTCAGTAAATTCAAGAAATTCTGTTTGTCCAAAGATACCATGAGTGAAATGAGAAGTCAAAGTGGAAGATATTTTCCACAAATATAACTCACAAAGAATTAGTATCCAGAAGGAATATTCATGATACATAAGTGAATGAGTGAGCGAATGAATGAGTGAATGTGTGTGTGTGTGTGTACATGTGTGCATGTGTCAGTAAGAAAAGACCACTAGCAAAATGTTTAAATGGTAAAAATATATGAACAAGAATTTCACAGAAGATGAAACATGAATGATAAAGGGAAGTTAGAGAGCAGAGAAGCGTAAATCAAAACCACAGTGGCCAGTTTGGTGAACATTTCGAAGTTGGACAAAACCAATTATTGGCAAAGATATGGAGCAAAGGGCACTTTCATTAACTGCCTAGCAACTGTTTGTCTTATTGCAAATTGATGCAGCCACTTTGGCATTACTTAATACAGTTGACACGTGCATATTTTATGACCCAGCAATTCTACTACTTGGTATATACCCTAGAGACAATCTTGCACATGTACTTCTGCAGACGTGAAATCGGAATTTTCCTAGCCACCCTGTTCATAATAGTAAAATACTGGAAACCACCCAAATGTCCATGAACAGTGGAATAGACTGCAGCTGCATGCATCAAACTAGATGAATCTCAAAAGCATAAAATGGACTGAGAATAGCAAGCCCAAAAAGAATATATAGTAATTTCCTTTCCATAAATTGAAAATACAGGCAAAAACTAACTAACTAACTATACACACACACAAGTATTTTTTACATAGATAGTAAAACTCTAAAGAAAAGAAAGATTTAATAACACGTAATTCAAGATAAGTGATTATTACTCTTAGGTGAAGGAAGTCAACAGGCAACAAACATTTTTAAGGAATTAAGCTGACTTGTGAATATATTGCTTATTTTATCATCATGATTTAATTATACATCTAAGTTATATACAGCAGTTGTATATATATTTCATAATTTAAAAATAATCAAAAAGAATGCAGCGCCAGTAATATATGTACAAACACCAGAGACATTGTAGCTCATTAAAAGGGCAGAGTTTGGAATTAGGGAAAATCAGGGTTGCATAGTTATCGCACCATTTACAAGATGTGTGAGCTGGGCATTTTAAAAACGAGATAATAATACCCATCCCATAGGGCTGCCATGAGAATTAAATAAAATAATGAATGCAAAATGCCAAGAGAATAGATGCTCAAATTGGCACATAGATGCTCAAACTGAGAATCAGCATGAAGGAAATTAACTCTCCTCAACTGACAGCAGTTTCAACAGAAGAGAAGTGTGTGTTCACTGCAGCAACTACATTGTAGGAGGAATTGTCAAATCGTGAGTGAAAAATGCAATGGAGCAACAGCTTCCAATAAATAACACTGTAAGAAAGCAAAGTTTCATCCTCCTCAGGCATGCATATACATAAGCAAAGGGGAGGTGGGATGGAAGATGCTCTCTTCTCACAGAGACTCTTTCATCCTTAGATGATCTGTCATTGTATGCAGAGCACAGTGGCAGATTTATCCTCATGATTCAGGTTGCTCAGTAATGGTTCAGGTGAAAGCATTTCAGTAGTGCCATAAAGTGGGAACTCATAAATGACAGAGTCTATTATTGGCTGACAAGCTCCAGGCCGGTGACTTTGTTTGTGACTTTGTATAGACTCTTCAGAAATGCTTCCATTGTCGTAAGCTTCAGGAAGAAAAAAAATGCAATGATAACACTGGTCAGCACATTTAACTGCCTGATACTATTAAAAATACCTCATATGGATGGAAGGCTAAATGGTTTAAAATAATTGGCATGATATAGGGCAATCACATACACTGATGCAATTCCTAAGTGTGGTGAAAGCTGGGTGTGTTTTATGGCTTCCTGAATATTACAAATTAACTATTATTTCCCTATTCTGAGTAAAGCTACTGTATTTTCACTCTGCTTTTATTTTGTATTAAAATGATGATTAATGGTGTTGTTGACAAAAATAATCCATAACCAATCTATAAATGAAAATTTGGGTGAGTTTATTCTGAGCTTAAATTTTAGGATTATAACCTGGGAGAGTCTTTCCACAAAGGAACAGAGCACTCCAAAGAAGTGTGGGTACACAGGGTGGTTATATACCCTCAAAGAGGGTGTTTCACATATGATTGAAATGTCCCTCCCAGAATAGTCACAAGATTGCCCTGTCAGCACAGCGCTTGATGGACACAGCAGGTAGTGGGTCTGCTATCTTGGTGGGCATAGCAGGAGGCAAGTCTGTTGTCTCAAGCTGGGCAGTCACAGGTGAGAGCAGCAATCAGTTTCTAGCCTAAGGAAAGATACTTAATCCTTAAGGAGACGCCAAGGTTGGGAGAGGGAGGGAAGTTGCACCTTTATCTCAAAGGCCTTTTGCTCTTGCCAGAGGGAATCTCTAAATCAGATATACAATGCATGCTCAATGGCCTCAGTCAGGCCCTTTTGGAAAGACAAGGTCAGGCCGAATTAGGTTTACCACAAATGGCTTCCTCATATATTCCAATATATCCTATTACTTGCCATTTTTATTTGTCAGTGTGCTTCTTTATGATTAAATGGTTTGCCAAAAGAAAAATATGTCTCAATAGCAAATACCTATGACTAATAATGCCTGTAGGAATTGCTTTGATGGGGGACAAAATAAGGCAGCGCTTTGGCTCGTAGAATAGTGGCTATGCAATGGAGCCTTTAGTGGTCAATCACATTGGGGCCTGGTTACTTCGTAAGTTACTATATTTAAATTTCAAGTTACTTCTTTTCTTTTTCATGTTGGAGAAATAATGATGCCAGTTTCTATCCAATTATCAGTATTACAAGGAACAGTAGAATCTTTAGAGCCAACCTATACACACTTTAACTCTGTTCCTGTTAGCATTTCAGAGGATTTCTCTTTGCTTTTATCCTCAAATTACATATACGGCCTCCTTATTTCACATTTTCTGTAAGCAAAGAGCTGCATCACCACTTGTTAATCCCAAAATTTATTTCAAAAACTATTTTATATTTTTGCCATAGGACATAATTATTTTACTTTTTTCTGTCAAGTGTTAGTCAATTTGAGTAAAAGCAGGAGTCAAACTCATGAGTTCAAATACCTATAAATTGTTAGCGATCACCTTGATAATCCAGAAATAATGCTCACCATGTAAGAGGGTTTATGTATACATTTTTATATGCATTGTATCCTACTTAAATGATGAAGCATAAATACAATAGTATGGGGAAAAAAATTAATTGTGGAAAGTTTTAAAAGAATTGAATAAAGAATGATTTTCTAGGATTAACATTGGATGTAGCTCTACTTTACTGTTGTTTCAATTTTGTCACATCCAGATCTAAACCAATATGTAACAAGATGAGCAGATTTTGAATTAGGTATCAAGTAAGTTGAGAAAAAACTTTAAAAAAAGCCACATACACACCTCATTAAAAGTGATAAATAGAATAGAGGTTTTATATAGTCCTACATGCATTGAAGAAATTTAATATCTGATTAAATAAATTGCTACAAGAAGATCAATGTTCTTCCTGGTGAATTCTTTGAAAAAAGAACCTGAATCTTACGCAAACCTCTGCCAAGATCAGAAAAAAGAATACTTGCTAACCTCAGGTCAGTTTTTCTCATAAATGGGTATGCCTACATCTTAAGTATATTATTTTGAATAATATATATGAATGACAATTCATCATGAACACACTGGATTTACTCCATTGATGAAGAGATCCTTTGAAATTCAAAACTTTATCAGCATAATTTCACCACAATGACTGAATCAGGAGAACAATTTTGTGATCATAAATTTAAACACCAGTAAAAGCATTAGATAAAATTTATTTACCAATCTTAATAAAAAATAAACTAGAAACAGAAGGGAATTTCCATAACCAGATAAAGGATATTTACAAAATCCATTAAAAAAATCTACTACTAGATTTAGATTTTACATACTAATGTAAAAAAACTTTTCTCTCCAAAAAAGGGAAGAAAACAAGGATGCCTGTTACCACTATCTCAAGTAGAATTGTTTTTAGAACTCACGGCAGGTAAAATAAGTGAGCATATGAAATAAGGCAAAAAAAATAGAATTAACCAATAAAACAACTATCATTCAGAAATATAATGATGATGAAAAATTCAGATAAGCTACTGATATACCATTAGATTTAGAAAGTGGGCTTATCAAGGTTCCTGAATATAAAGCTGGTGTGCAAAATTAATTGAATGTCTATACACCAGAAATAAATCATAAAGACAGAAAATGATATCATTGACAGCAAAATCAAGAAGCATGAATGACATTCATATTAAATGTACAAGTCCTCTGCACTAAAGGCTATAAAGCTTATTGATATACATTTGAAAAGACCTAAATAAATGGAAAACAATATCACATTCCTACAATCAATGATCCAATAATGTTAAGTGTTAATATGGTCAGATTGTTCTAAACAAATATTTAGTTCACTCACAAACAAAATGGCAACTGGGTTCCTTTTGTGGATTTTGTAAAATATATCTTAAAATATGAAGGGTAAATAATGCAAAGTCATTAATTAAAAAGAATTAAAAAGTTAGTGGATTATTTTAGTGGCTATCGCATTTATTGGAAAATAAATCAGGAAGATATATTTTGGACTGAAGATAAACACAAAAGTCAGTTGTACAGAATAGGCAGTCCAGAAACAGACTCAAATATATATGGAGAGTTGACATATGACCATAAGGAAAGGGTGGTTTGTTCAATAGATAGTATTGTGTCAATTAGTTAAACATATACATGCACATATTGTATATATGTATACATAACACATCTATGTATTTATTAGTTAAGGGAGTAAACATTCAAGCCACAACTGATAAAAAATATTTGCAAAACATATAACTGACAAAGTTTCATATTCAGAAAAATATATGAAGTCCTACAAATGAATAAGCAAATACAGCAAAACTCATAAGCAATGGACAAGACGCTTGATGAGGCACTTAAATAAAAAGGATATCCAAATAGTCAATAACTGTATAAAAAGGTTTCCATTAAATATGGGGGAAATACTAGACATAGCCACCATGAGGAAAACAATCTAAAGGATATCACACTACACACTCACTGGGTTGCTAAAATTAATAGGACAGACAACCCATTTATTGGAGATGGAGAGAGAATGTGGTAAGTAAAAATGGAAATTTGTCATCATCCATTGTTAACACCCATAACCCAACAATTCCATTCAATGGTATGTGCCAAACAGAAATGGATACACGTGTTCATCAAGAGACAAAACCAAAATGCACATGGCAGCATTATCTGTACTTATTCTAAACTGGAAAAAACCAAATGTCTATCAAAATATAATGAATAAATCAATTGTGATACGTCCCTAAAACGGGAAAGTATAAATCAATGTAAATAAATAAACTATTGCTACAACCAACATCCCTGATGAATCTCATCATCATAAAGTTAGCACAAAGAAGATACTCAAGTACTCAGAAATACACACACATAAACAACTACTCCCCCTCCACACACACACACAGATCAAACACAGCAAGACAGAGTGATTCTGTGCTGTTAGAAATAAGGATAATGGTTATTTGGAGGGAGGGAGGCAAGAGAGGTGTTTTGAAGTACTGTTCTGTGACCTGTGTAGGTGTCACTTAAGTGTCCTCACTATGTGAAAATTAATTAACCATACATTTATAATTTGTGCATTGTTTTTTGTTTTTTTTGGTGAGGAAATGGGCCCTGAGCTAACGTATGTTGCCAATCTTCCTCTTTTTGCTTGAGGATTATCACTGAGCTAACATCTGTGCCAATCTTCCTCTATTTTGCATATGGGATGCCGCCACAGCACAGCTTTATGAGGGGTGTGTGGGTCTATGCCTGGTATCTGAACCTGCGAACCCCTAGCTGCCAAAGTGGAGTGTATGAACCTAATCACTACGCTGCTGGGCTGGCTCCTATGTAATTTGTGCATTTTTTGATGGGCATATTATAGATTGATTTTAAAATATTTTAAAATAATAGTATATGGAAGAGTTATACATTGTGCATGGGTACTGTGTTCAGTTTCGAATGATTTTATAAATTCACTATAGACAAAGATAAAGATAGTCAAGAATCTATGCACACAGAGAAGGGAAGGTGGCTGGTGTAGAATGTATCTCAGAATATCTATGTTTTACCTAATGGAATCTGTGTGAAATCTTTCACACTGAAAAATCATTAGTATATTCCTTAAAATTTAATTTGAGCTGAAAATTTCCAAAGCAAACTGTGAAATACAAATTAGTCATTTTTAAAAGGAATTAATCATAGACTATTTCAAACATGCATAAAAGTACACAAAATAATATAGCACCTTTTACCTAAATTTATCAGCTATCAATATTTTACAATAGTTTTGACAAGTGTCTTTTTTAATCACAAATAAATGTGCAATGTACTAGAAGCTCATCCCACAATCCTCCCCTTTCTTTCTATACCCAGTGAAAAAAACCACTGTCCTAAATTTGGTATTTATTGTTTCTTCGCTAAATCAATATTTATTGTTGGAGTTGTTCATTTTGATTTATGTAGTTCTCACTATTTCCATTGTAGGAATACATCATAATATGTTAATACATCCCCCTACTGATGGATGGTAAGCTTATTTTCACTATTTTTTTTAGTTTTACATATCACATATATAACTTTAAGAATCATCCAGTGTCTAACAATTAAATGATTGGGAGCATAAATCTAGGAAATGGAGGAAAAATCTTTGGTCTCTTTAAATATGTCGAAGACAATAGAATAATAGATATAAAATCATCACCTGATTTCTAGTTAGAAATCAAAATGCTGTGATAAGAACATTTATTCTTATATGGTTTTGACCATTATAAATTATATGTCCTTCTATCTTAGGATATGGATTTTGAGATGTACACTGTTCAGGAACATATCTACCTTTCTATTTTGTTTCTTGCTTATTTCACATTTATCTGACGGTATATTGGAACTATTTACTCTCTACCATCACTCACAATGTTGCATTTTAAGATAATTTTCCATTACAATGAAAGGTTTTCATTTGGAACAGAAAGTAGCAGGACTTTAAAAGTGATTAATGGTTACCCTTATATAGTACATAAAAGTATAGTATAGTACAGATTAAAGTATTAGAATGAAAAGAAATGTAAAATAAATCTTTTTCTTAGTATTTCTTTCATTGTTTTTGACACAGTGGCTATTTTAGACTCTTCCTAGTCTAGTCCTGCTTTTATTTGAGAAAAAATGAGCTTTAGATAATTCCCTTGACATACCACATATTTGTTTTCTTCTTAAAAGAAAGTATATTTTACTTAAAAATACCACTTAGAAAATAAAAAGGATTTTCAACCGAGTCTAAGATTTTTGCTTTAACTTTGTTTTATTTAAACACCTACTATAATTCTGTGAGAGGACTATAAAAGTCTGCTCAGTAACATTATAATATAAAATGGACAGAGAAGGACAATGAGATATTTAATTTACCACGGCAAAGCCATTGCTCTGAAGAATGGATAATATATATCAATGGTAATATATGGAGAAATAACACGGGTGAATCGTAGAGACAATAAATCTGTTTTTACCACAGGACATGTCTTGGGCATTCCTCTTAGTAATAAATAAAATAATTTTAAGCCACCTGGAGCTGGCTTGAAATCCTCTTGTTTATGGCAATATACATCAGTTATGATTCAAACAATATAGGCCATTTCTGGGAACCTGCAACAAAGAGATAAATCCTCAGGTGAATATTTAGAACATTATTCATTACAAAGGGTCAGTTTTGTCTTTATTGATTCTCATTATTGGAAATCACGTATTTGACCTCATCTTCCACTCTGTAAACACAGTATTGTAGACATTAGCATGTGTCTTCCTACTCATATATCTGCAAATTTATTTTTCCAGCTTGAAATTTTCCATGTATTATAAAATTGAAAAACAAGCGGGGCCAGCCCTGTGGCCGAATGGTTAAGTTTGTGAGCTCTGCTGCGGCAGCCCAGGGTTTCGCTGGTTCGGATCCTGGGCGCAGACATGGCACTGCTGTCAGGCCATTGAGGCGGCGTTCCACATGCCACAACTAGAAGGACCTGCAACTAAGATATACAACTATGTCCCAGGGAGGATTTGGGGAGATAAAGTAGAAAAGAAAAAAAAAAAAAAATTGGCAACAGTTGTTAGCTCAGGCTAATCTTTAAGAAAAAAAAAGATTGGCCACAGCTGTTAGCTCAGGTGCCGATCTTGAAAAAAAAAGCAAAAATGATATAATCTATTTTTCAGTCTGGTTTCAATCTTCGGTCATAGCAACAGAGCAGAACTGAGGAGTTGGATGAAGGAACTGTTTCTGTGCTCTTCTGTTTCTCATACATGTGCGCGCGTATACACACACACACACACACACACTCCAGTCTCTCTCTTCCTTCCCACCCCACTTCTCTCTCTCATCTTCCCAGCACCAAAGGATAAACTGCTCAGGGTGTTCTGAACCAGCAAACGCACCTTTTGGCTGCTGCATGCTTACTTGCAACACACATTATTGAAAAATTGGAGTGAGCACTTTGAACTCATGTTCCAGAAGAAGTTTTCATCTTCTTTAGTTACATTTCTAATATCATTTACAAGGCCCTTGTAATTTTCTGTCATTTGCAATTTCCTCTTTCCAAAAACTAGGATACGCAATATTATTTTAACTGCAACAAATACTTATATATACAATAGTGCTATTATATTTGGTCTCTTTCAAAGCCAGGTTCCAGTACATAGGCCTACTAACTTGAATAAGAAATAATTCTTTTCTGATAAATATATATAACACATATAATCTAGTAGGAAGAAAGAAAAAATTAATCAACTTTTAAAACAAAGTTTCAATTTTACGTGGCAAAAGTGTAACTCAGAAGGATAAAGGGTATTGGAGGTCATTTCCATTTTTTTGACAATTAACTACTGATACATATATATGTGATAAATTACATGGGTCTTCTGATATATATTTATAAATTAGTACTAATATCTATCTTAGTGAGCTTAAAGAATTAGTGGATGTATGCACAATTGGCTTTCCTTATGTAATTCATACTCTCAGAGCATCTTCACAAACACAGCCCATTTTTATATGCAAATAAAACATATTTTAGTGAACTATGATTATTCTTTGTATATTAATATTCCTACAACACATACAGATTCCTGATTTAATTAAGTTTTTACTGAAAAACTTGGAATGCATTATTGAGGGAGTAGGATTATTGTGTGGTTATGTATAAATCCACTCTATAGCTGACATTTATTTTCTACCATGGGCAAGGGTAATTTGCTTTTTTAAACAAAAAACTCAGAATTGACTAATCCTGAAGCTTTTTTAGAAAAAGTTTCAGAACACAATGGCTGAATATGGCTTAGAATAAATATATGCACATATATAACATGTTTATATACATATATTTCCATTTATTAATGATCTTCCTACATATTGACATTCTATTTTAATAAAATTCCACAAAGCCTTTTCTTAGATGAGTTGTACACTGGATTTCAATCTTATCTGTGATTATTATAGTTTATTTTTCCTTTTTAAGACTTCAGTCTAATTTTATTAGGCGTTTATGATTCTGTATTTTTACTTTGAAATAGTTCTTTGATGCCCTTACTTATTGAAATTTTAAAGTATATTTTTAACAGAGTGCCTTTCAATGAATTAAGGTTACTGCTTTCCACATGAACTCTTGCTTCAAATATAGACTCACCAAAAGGGATGCTCACATTCAGCAATGGAACTAAAAACAAATGAAAATTATATATACATGGAAAATGAACAAAAGATGCATTACGACACCAACATATATAATTCCATACCCTTCTCAAATATGGAGTATAAATAAAATAGGAATAGGGGAATACAGAAATCTCAGTCACTCAATTGACTTTATTTTTTAGTGATACAAAATTTGAATTATTCAAGCTGAAGCTATTAAATATTCATAGTGCTTCATATTATAAAGTTATTGATTAATGTCTTTGGTAAAGAACACTATTATCTCTGATTACATCAAGGTCATCCCAAGGAACAGGACCAAGGCACAGTTTTATATATGGAAATATGAGAAGCTAATACATAATTCATATTTAACAGATAACATAAAGGTTAACCCCTTGGAGAATCTGAAGATAATACTCATGTTCTTCTGACAATTCTTTATACTGGCAATTTGGAAAATGCCAGTGCTTTATTACTACCTATTCTTGTACTATGACATGAATTAATGCATACCTGCCTCACTATTCCTATGGGCAAAAAAGGAATTTGAATTATGTACAAGAGAGAGATTTTACAAAATTAAATGAGCCCACATACTTTTTCCTCTGTATACTCATTAGAAATACTCTGAGAGTAGTCCTTTTCACTTTGAGAGAAAGTCAGTAATTCATTTTAACATTATACCAAGTATCTGTTAAACTTTCGATGCCCACTGAAAGAATGAAGATATTCAGGATCAACTCAAACTTTGGAATCATATACATACTAAGCATAAATGAAATATTTCAACTTTAACTTGATCTAGGCATGTACTCTCAATCTAAAAAATCAGAAAACTTAAGTCCAGCAAGTTTAAATGGCTTTTTCAAAGTTTCTACAGGCTGTCTCATGAAAAAATGTTACTTCAACTCTCAGTGTCGTAATTTTTCTTATATATACAAATGAAAACAATGTCGACTCTGTGAGATTTGATGAGAGAATGAGATAATGCAATTAAAAGTACTTGGCACATTTTATCACTTTATAAATATTAGCTATCCTTTTCGTGGAGGGAATAAATCTAAGTTCTTGGCTTCCAGAATTCCTTTATTTTTCTCTTCCCCTTCACTGCTCTGTCACATTTAAGTCAATGAATCTGTCAATGAGGCTGGACTGTGGATAACTGTCTCCTAAGCTCATATACTATTTTCTCTGTCAATGGTACCATCTTAAAACAACGGAAGGGAGCTCTGGTTATAGAATAGGAGCTATTTTTTTTTTTCCTTTGGCACATTTCATTGACAGACCTATATGATTTAAAATTACGATTTAATCTCAGATATTGAACCAATAAGATGGCTCAATCCAGAAACTATCCATCATCACATCCCATTGACCGTGTCTTCAAAACACAGTGAGATTCTGACCACTTTTTGCTACTTGCACTACTCAAATCTTGATGCTAACAGCCATTATTTATCATCTGGGTTATGATAATAGCCTGCAAACAGGTGTCTTTGATACCACATCAGACACCCGTCAACATATTCTCAAAAGAGCAACTTGGATAATAACTTTAAAACATAAATCAGATTATGACCCTCTTTTGTGTAAAACTCTCCAGTTTATTATCATTTCACTCCTTATAAAAGCCAGAGTGTATACAAATAAATGTTTTATAGGTCCTATATCATATGGGCTCTCCAGTTTTTCTATGAACTTCTCTTCTCCTGGGTCATTTTCTCATTCAGTTTCAGGTGCAGCCTCTTGGTCATTACTGAACATGGAAACAGACATGATTTGCCCTGTATCCTCTTCAAGTCCTTGGTCAGATGCCATCTTCTTCGTGAGGCTTTCCATGGCCATTTGATTAAGATGGTCAAACCATCTGTGCTATAGAGACTCTTGTCACACTTAACATTTTGCCATAGCACTCACTGCCATCCAACACACTATGTATTCTGCATTTTTGCTTATTATATTGCATCCTATCTGGAATATTATTTCCATGAGGACAGAGATTTTTATCAGCTTTTTCGGTGCTATATACCAAAAGCCTAGAACATTACCTGGCAATAAATAGTTGTTTAAGAAATTTATTGGGGGTGAGTAGATTCACAGATCAGAGAGGCATTACAGTAAAGTCGTTTTAAAAAGCATGAACTTTAGAGTAACACACATTAGGATTTGCATCCTATCTTCACATTGACAATTAGGCTCTCCTAAACAGTTTACACTCTTTCTTCCTGTTTTCTCATTACTCTTATATTGGAAATACTGGAAATACTGTCTACCTCAGAGTAATGCCAAAAGTAATATTGAGATAATGTATAAACATTGTTTAGTATATTATGGACAGTCAGTAAATAATTTCTGTTAAATGTAAAAGGTTTCACAGACTTTTTGCTAGAAATGGTGAAGATGGAGTAGGAATGAAGACCAGAAAATATGCTAGAATAAATGGAGGAACATTCAGATGACACCCTCACAACACCATCTCCTCCAAGGAGTAAAATCTCTGTGTGCTAGAGAGCTCATCCCTTTTCTTCATCTTGCTTCAGAGGAATCATAGCGTTTAGTAACTAATGTTTCTTAACCAGAGGATTTGAATTTATCACAAAATTGTTCTCCAAGCTTGAGTCTCTGCAATGACTTTTTGCCCTGTGCTTTCACTTCTACCAGTAATTTTCCAAAATGTTATGGACTGAAGCCAGAATAATTTAAAACAAAACAAAACAAAAACAAATACTGTCTCATTCTAGCCCAAAGGCATCTATCTTCTAAATGCAATCAAAATTAAATGCACAGTTCTAACTTTGATTAAAATAGCTATGTGATTTTGGTCCCGGCGTATCTGCCTACCTTATCCCAAGCTGTGTCACCCATGGTTCACTTTTTGTTTAGCAACACAGGTTGAATTCAAAATTGTCTAAGGTCTTCCCTGCTTCAGATCTTTGCAGATGTTGATTGCTTGGCCTGAAACATTTTTAATTTGCCTCTTCAAAATGCAGCCAGTCCTGGATGTCTAGTGGTTAGGATTCAGCACTCTAACTGGCACAGCCCTGGTTCATTTCCCAGTCAGATGGGTCATCACCCAACTGTGGTTGTCATACTGTGGCAGCTGTGTGTTACTGTGATGCTGAAGGCTGTGCCACTGGTATTTCAAGCACCAGCAAGGTCATCCATCGTGGGCAGGCTTCAGCAGAGCTTCCAGACTATGACAGACTAGGAAGAAGGACCTGACTACCCACTTCGGAAAAAATTGGCCAAGGAAACCCTATGAATAGTAGCAGAGCATTGCCTGCTACAGTGCTGGAAGGTGAGAGGATGACGCAAAAAGACAGGGCAGAGTTTAGCTCTGCTGTACACAGGGTTGCTAGGAGTCAGGATTGACTTGATGGTGCTGCCTCCTCATTCTTTAAGTCTCTGCTTAAATATTGCTTCTCAGAGAAATCTTTATTTAATTAGTGCTTCTTGCTTTCAACTCATTATTCTCTATTACAGTTTCCTGTTTGTGTATTTATAGTCCTTATCAAAGGTGTAATACTTACTTTACCTTCTTGGGTTATTTAAATTAACTCCTCTCTACTAGATTCTATAAAAGGATAGCCCTTGCCTGTCTTTATTGTTTCTCTACTGCCCTGCTGCAGAGAATATTTTCAGTAAACACATGAATAAATGAGTTATTCCATATCCTATCTCATTGACTGTTTTTGATAACCTCACACCACAAGGCAGAATGACCTGCTTAGGTCCTTCCAGTGAGAGGTGGTTTTCTCTATACTGTATATAAAATAAATAGAAATCCCACAACTTACATATATGGTCCCATTTCCAGATGATTCTTTTGAAACTGAACTACAGGGTGTACTTATCTTAGAGACCAAAACCATTTTTTTGATTCCTGCCATTCAACTGTACTCTATCATTTTAATTTTGTTTAAAAATCTCCCTTTTTAAAAACAAAACAAAACAAAAACCAGTCTGAAGGCCTTATCTATTTTTAATGTACTAAGACAAAACAGTGTAGGAATCACTGGAGAACATTAGAGGGATGTCCCAGCATCAGAGCTGAGGCCTAATACCTCAACAGCCTTTATTCTTGTAGTGGTCTGCATATCAGAGAAATACTGTTTCCAGACCTAGGGCTAGTTATTTATTTTGTCATTTTCAATAGATACAAAAGTCATAAAGCAAAATAAAAACCCTTCATGTATCAATCACTCAGCTAGAAATGAAACAGTGTCAATTCAGTTGCAGGTCCCTGGGAACTTTTATCAAACCCCTGCTCTCCTCATAGAGGAAATAATGAATCTATATTTGGTAATTAACATGTTCTCATAATTATTTATAATTTTACCATGTATGAAAGTATCCATACATACAATTGAATAATGATTATACGTTTTTAAAAGTTAAAAATGTATGTCCATCTACATCTTGCTTTGTTTTGTTCCATGCTACGTTAAAGGGATCCATCCATGTTGACACACATAATTCTTATTAATTATTTTAAATGCTGTTTAATATTATATCATATGAAAATATCAAAATACAGTTATAAATTGTTCAATATCTTGTCATTTAGCTCTCTTTAGTTTTCGCTATTTCAAGAAACAGCTGCTGTGAGCATTTATTCTTGTATTTTAGAGTCAGAATTTCTCCAGGATATTGTCTTAGTTCAGGTTGCTGTAACAAGATACCGTAGACTGGGGAGCTTATAAACAACAGAAATGTATTTCTCATCTAGAGATTGGAAGTCTGAGAGTGCCAGCATGGTTGAGTTCTAGTGGGAGCCCTTTTCCGGGGTGCAAAGTCTCAACTTCTCCTTGTATCCTCATATGACTAGGAACAAAGAAATCTCTCTGGAGTCTCTTTCATGAGGGCGTTAATACTATCCCTAATCACCTAATCACCTCCCAAAGACCCCAGCTCCTAGTACCATCATCTTGGGAGTCAAGAGCTCAACAAATGAATTTTTATCCTCTCAGTAAACTTTCAGTGCACTGCAGATGTACTCCTAGGAATACAGTTTCAACATCATAGGATGAGTTGGATGCCTCTTACACCACTGCAAATCCTCTTAAGCCTCACCTCTTGTTTCAACAATGGCCTTGGTTACCAGTTTTATGTAAACTTTGTTCAGCTTCCTAAAGATGTAACTGATAGTGCCTGTCATCAGGCCTTGCCAAGACTTCACTTTCTGCCTTGGAACTTCTTGAACAATGTTGTGTGGATTGCTGGAGGAATTCTGTTTGGTACTGGCATATGCACCATTCAGACTTATTGGTGAGCATCCATGGGGCAACACTTGAACCCCTAGAGCTAATGGATACATATTTCCCGCTTTGTTTCACTTCTGTGAATGGTCCTAGAGTATTCAATCACCAAACTTGATAATATGTTCTAGATTTGCCTCTCTCTTTCCCTGGTACATTCTTCCTGTTTCCATTCTTCCTCTATGATCACATTCCCAAATAAATTATTCACACAGTTTGTGCTCTGGGTGGGATTGTGGAGGTGATCCCAGGATGACATAGCATATGAACATCTTTTGTTCTCTAAATTGCTTGTACCGATTTATACTCTCACCGGAAGTTCATAAAACCTTCCCCTGCAGCTAAGATGGGGGCACATAACTCTCAAATGTATGTCTTTAGCTGATATCTCTTCTCTGAACACTACACTCATTTGCCATTGCCTTGGATGTCAAATAGGCATCTCAAACCTAACAAATAAACCAGAATACTTGATCTGTATCCTCTCAATGCTACTTCTAGTCCAGTGGTTTTCCACTAAGTACTTTGTGCCAGCATTAACTCATTCTCTAAGGCTGCAAAACATAGTTATCACCAGCTTTTTTAGATACACCACTTCAATCTATTAAAAAATCTACTCTACTTCACCTTCAAACAGATTGCAAATCTGGTTATTTCTATGTGAACTACAAAAATACCTTCTTAATGAATCTGTCTGCTGTCAATATCCATGCTTCCTCCAGTTTCTTCTCCACAAAGCAACCAAAATCAGCTTTCACACTACCAATTCAGATCATGCCAGTCTCATTTCTCCTAAGTATCACAATTCTATAAAAGCCAAAGATCTAATCTGGTCCCAGCTACCTCATTGGTCTTGTCTCTTACTACCCTCTGCCATTATTTCTCTGCCCTGTGTCACCAGTTTGCTTCCTCTGACACAGGACCTTTATACTTAGTGCTCCATCTGTCGGAAACACACTGCTACAAGACTTTGCTTCTTTAGAACACTTTCTTGATCAACCAATCAGTATTTCAGGATCACTTCAACCTGATTTGACTGTGCAACAACTATCACTAACCTGATATCATATAATATACATTTAACTTATTTTCTCAAATTGTTTACTGTCTAACTACAAACCCTCAGGTAGAATAAGGGTGTTTTGTCTATCCTGGTCAAGAGCGGAGGCCCAGGTCTGGCACAAGGTCAGGAACACATATGGTACTCAATTTGAGGACTGAGTAAGAAAAACTCAATAACTTTGGGATTCATTCTTGTTTTGACAATGAATGATGCTGGGAATGCCAGGCCAACAGCACCCACTAGTCAGTCAAGTTATCCTATATGAGGGTGGGAGGGAGCACAGTTACTTAAACTTGTATATTAAGGAGAATGGTTGGCAAAGGTTGCCATCTCACTTAAAAATGAAACTCATTAATAAAAGTATTTTCCACAGTTTTATCATCATAATAAAACTTCCACTTGGTTTCTGCCAATGACTGGAAATTAGGCACAAACTAAGAGGAAGCTTTGGCACTCAGACAGTTCCAATGACTCCTCCAGCTCCTTCAGTTTCAGCTCGTCCGACTCAGACACAGGGTGTGAATCTGGATCTGAAGGTAACGGGATGATACACAGAAAGAAGAGGAGGATATGCAGCATGACGGGAAATGGGGACACCACCTTCTAGAAGACTGTGTGAGCAAAGAGCACAGTTGCTCCAGGTGACCAAGCATGCCTGTTGCCTGTGTAGCAGGACTTGCCACAGCCAGGACCAGGGCCCTGGGAGGGCAGCCCTAGGACACTGCAGACAAAGGGAAGGCCTGCAGAAGCCAGAGTGAGGGCACTCTTGGAAGATGAGTCCATTCACTTAGCATCTGATGCAGTAGCTTTTTCTCTGCTACAGATGCAAATTAACGTGGCTTGTTTTATGCAAAAAGGGAAGGATATATGTGGATGGTGTCAAGGAAACCCTTTATACTATTTAATGAAAATTAAATCCATTTTTCTTTTAAAGATTGGCACCTGAGCTAACAACTGTTGCCAATGTTCTTTTTTTTTTTCTTTCTGCTTTTTCTCCCCAAATCCCCCCACTATATAGTTGTATGTTTTAGTTGCGGGTCCCTCTAGTTGTAGTATGTGGGATGCCACCTCAACGTGGTCTGATGAGGGGTGCCATGTCCAACCCGGGATCCGAACCAGAGAAACCCTAGGCCGCCATAGTAGAGTGTACGAACTTAACCACTCGGCCACGGGGCCGGCCGCAGTTAAATCCATTTTAAAATCATCAAGCACATACACATAACCTCATACCCACAGACACATGGCTGTGGTAAATAGTGAGGAAAACATATTGAGAAATAATAAGATCTGTTGTATAACATATGCATTGTAAGTCATTTATAAGTGGTGACATTAGTGAACACATTTCTTATTTTGTAAATACCTCAACTTGTTTCTATTTTACTACTACTGCAAACTCAAGTTCCAGAATAGAGAATAATCATCAGAGAGTGGCACTCCAAACGTTGAACAAAGACACAGGTGTGAGCACTGTGACCAAATATTAATGATCAAAAATTTATATTTATTATCGATGAAATTATATTTAGTAGATAATTTTATTTAGTAGATAATGCAAAATTTGCATTAAAATGAATTAAAAAGTGATAAATAGTACAAGCCCTTGTTGTACTTAAAATTCAAATATTTGGATTACACATTTTAAAATATTCACCTATTGTGCATTCTACGGAAAATATACATACATATAAAATTTATGTGAGTGTTTCAGCTTTTTGCTATCAATAAAAATGGACATTTATTGGCTTAATCCCTTTTTAATTGCCTTTCTTTTCATTTCACATTTATGAATCTTTTTTTCTTGTTTTGCTGAAGAAGATTCACCCTGGGCTAATATCTATTGCAAATCTTCCTCTTTTTGCTTGAGGAAGATTCATCCTGAGCTAACATCCATGCCAATTGTCTCTATTTTGTATGTGGGATGCCATCACAGTATGGCTGACAAGTAGGGTACTTGCATGTCTGGGATCCAAACCTGCACATCTGGGCCACCGAGGCAGAGCAAGAGAACTTAACTACTAAGCCATGGGGCTGGCCCCATGACTCTTTTGATATCTTTTTGTATAAAGCAAAAGAGTTTTCCTTATTTATTTAATTTGTATTTGAGTCATATCTCAGTCAGGCCAAATGGTGGAGATACATACCTCACAGTGCAGCCAATAAGTACTCAATGCATTCTTTTGCAAGAATGCATGGACAGTTTATAAAAACAGAATAGTACCAGGCCAAAAAATGAAGTATCACCGTATTTTATCAGTTTGGCAAACATTAAAATGTCTGACAATACCAGGTACTGGTGATTATGTGGAATACCATCCCTATGAATTGATACATCCGCTTCAAGAGTCCTAAAGCTAAAGTTGTGCATGTTCTCCAAGTGAGCAATTTCACCCCAGCAACACATCTACATGGACACATGTATAATAATACCCATAAGAGAACTACTAATAATGACAAAATTTGGGGAAACAACATAGCTATTTACAATAAAACTTATAACTGAAGACTGCTTACACAATGGGGTAATATATATCAACAAAAATTATAATAAATATAAAATTCAACACCAAACAAATCTAAACCAGATTTCTGTGAGAAAACTTAGATAACAAAATTATAAAGAATTATAAGAAAAAGATTACTATAAAAGCTCGGGCAGAAGTTACATCAGGGGTCTTGTGGCTGAGGAAGGACACAACTGGAGTTTGCTGGGGTCCTGAAAATGGTCTACTTGTCATGTGTAGTGACTATATTGGATTTCTCCTATATCACTTAATTCAATTTAAGCATTTTGAACATTCTAATGATCTATTCAAGAGATCTTTAGTGAAATCGTTAATCACATATTAGCATCCTGAAGAAGTTAATATAATTTTAAATAGCTATTGAAATCCAATCCGAGTCTCAAGGCCCAGTTGATATGTCACTTAATGAACACCACTCCATCTCCCATCTCATAAAAAATTGCTCTCTCCTCAGCAAACTCTTAATATTAAGTATAATTTGCCCAATTATGCTCTTCACAAATATTTTTGAATTGTGTTACATTTATTATGGTTCTGGTAAGAGACAGAAGGCAAAATCACCTTGGATCACGTGGACAATTTGATGAGTAGACTTTTTACAGAGGTATAGCCTGGTGTAAGGGAACAAACAAAGGATGATGAGGTGCCCAGCAAGGAGCAATGGAAAGAAGGCTCCCTAGACCTGAGAGGGCAAGGAAGGAAATGGTGTTAGGAAAGCCCAGTGAAAGATGAAAGACGTTGAGGACAGTAGGAAGAAAAGGATATTTGAGGAAGATTGCAGCAAATAGCAGATCTGTGGCCTTGAAGTAGGGAAAGATGTGGAAGAAATGCCTCAATCTCTCTCTTATTCCCTCCACTAGCAAAATCCAACCAGAAGAGTGATAGTGAGAGAGCCTGGGTGATGGAGTCCATTAAGACTGAGAATGGATCAGATAGGCTCACAGCTCATGGGTCTTCACCTTTTATAGAATATATAATACATCAGTTTTAATATAGCGTCCCCCAGATAGTAGGTGTTTAATAATATTTTTTGAACTTATTAAAAATCTATGTGTTTCATACACTGAAGGTTTTTTACTTCCTAAGTTGTTCAGAGTATAAATGTTTTGAAAGATGTTGAGACCTTACTACATACGTCTGGAATTATTAATACTTGCTTTTCCTGGGGGCGTTGTTTGGCCATTTATTTTTCTCCTAATTTTTAGTTTTCGCATCCAGTGTCCATCAAGAAGAGGAACTGTTGGTTGCTGCATCTTTCAAAGAATAATGAGCCATTCGTGGGAATAGCTATTTCCAAGACACTAGTTCTCCTCAAGTAACTGGCATTGAAAAACATCATCAGAGAAGGATAAACTGCCAAAAACCATTCACTGCTTCCTTAAAACTTTATGGAAATAGTCCATGACTTAATTGAGCTTGAGAATAGTTCAGCATCTGCAAGAACATGTGTCAATGAATTCAGGGTTCATACTTATTTATTCCAGGCCTCTGTAAGACCTCTAGGGTGTTTCACAGTAAACCAGTAGTTTTACCAGCTGCCCCGATTCTCCTTGGAGATACTTGAGAGCAAATGCTTTTCAGAGCAAATCTGACATTCACCTTATCCCTGCTCCTTAGTCTGTCTTAAAGAGATGAAGTGATGCTGGAGATAAAGATCAAGAACCATATCTGCCAAGAATCATGCACATTTGCTTATTGAATTTATTCTTCTTTTATCAAAGATAAGTTATTTTGTAAGGCTTTTCTTTTTTAATGAAACATCAGAACATAAATAAGTATTGTATTTTACTCAACTTTTTTTCAAAATACAAAGTTTGGATTTTGAGAAATGTGAGTTCTAATATCAATTCAGCTTTTTCTTTTTTCATGAGTACTACTTCACTATACATGGTTGAAGTGATTCATTCAGCATGCTCATCCCTTTCTTCTTTCATTTAGTGGAACATTATTTCCTTGAATCAAGAGACCGCCGTGTAGACCTTCAGTGTTCTGTGTGAGGTCTTTGAAATATGGGTTATAAACTAATAAATGTGAAATAATTTGTTGAAAATGTCGTGCTGTACCTCTTCAAAGGTTTTTTGGAATCGTGTTTTCATTAAACTAAGAGAGGCTTGAATTTGGTTTAGGGAAACTTCCCAATACTGCAACTTCAATTATCAATCATGGCAGTGAATGTGATAGCTTTCATACTATTATTTTGGCTTTGATAAATATTTATAAATCTATATTTAAATATTTCATAATTAAAATAAAATTTAAATGATTGCCTATCTTGAGGTTCTATAAACAAAAAATGTGAGCTCGTAAATAATAATTAATTTGCTTGATAATTTTCCATTTTATATGAGATGTTAAACTTATGGTTTTCTGGAAAGAATAAAGTATTAAGAAAAAGAGATTTTCAGTGGTGCATAACTAAAATTCGAATATCGTGAATTCAGACAGAATCTTAAACATATGGCTGTCGCTTTATCATGATTCACCTTGCTATGATTTTCACTCTGCACAATTGGAAAATACCAACTTTGATATTTAGAGTTCTTTTAAAAACATTCTGCACATTGCGTTGTACGATTAGTCTAATTCATCTCGTACCATTTTTCTCTATTTTCCTCATTTGAACACTCATCCATTCTATCTCTACAGTTCTTGGCTCTTTCCAAAATGCTATTCAGCTTTTTTTCAGCAGACACTATGCTAATTTTTACAGTTTCTCCAATTTTTTTTATTCCTTCCATTTTAAAAGTTTATCTAGATATCAGTCTCAAGCTTAAGTCTTATTTGTGGTATCATCAATTCCACATATTTCTTAATTTAATTAAATTTAATATGAAGATGCAAGCTAGAAGAAACCCTAAAAATCCCATAGATCACTAGCTTCAATTTACAAATGAAGAAACTGAAAGAAAAGAACTTACACTGTCAAACGATGAGCTAGTGTACACAGCTGTGCTGGAGAGGACCTGTGTAAGCTTAACGTGCGTTACATTTTGTTCTACATGGTTCTGAGCAGTTTTATAAAAAAAATTATGGACATAAAAGCTTGTGCAATTTGTGTTATTTTATGTTAAACAGAAAATCATACTTAATATGCAGTGCAATTTTCAGGAATTTAATAATAAAATTATCTAAAAAGCTTCAAAGTGGTAATTGCCTTTACATTCTTTCAATTATAATAACTACTGTGTACAAGACAAAGGCCAGATATTTCTATTGTGACAATTAGAAATTAAAATGAGACTAACGCATTGAATGGTTAAGTAACTTCTAAGAACTGTAAAAATACTCATAAGTATATCATTTGCAGGTCATTTTCTAAGAATTAGTATCAAATTTCATTTCCAAAACTTGAGTTGAAGTCAGTTATGAATCTATTATGATAGGCTGCCTAACTTTATATGTTTGAAAACGTGCCTGTGTGCATTTTTAATTTTTCTTTATTCTGTGTTATTATGCAGCAAAAATGTACTGTAGTTATGCTTAAAACATTATTGGTATTTTTAAATAAATTACAGGATAAGTCATGATAACAGAACAAATAATATTTAGCTGCTGAATATAAACAAAGTATAAAGTAGCATAAATCTTGCAAGCACAAAAGTGGTAAAAACAGCAAGATTTAGAGGCTCTGGTACAAGAGAGATATATAGTACCAACTGCAGTAATCTCAAAAATTTATATCCCAAAATGTGCAGACTTGATCTTATTTTCAGTCAGTGTGTTCTGTATGGAAGATGAACATGCTCATGACAGTGGACTATGATTTAGAAAACTAGATCTTGCACAGAGGAATATAAAATGTGATTATATATAATACTTCTGTGCAAAATTTTAAACAGAATTTAATCAATCTTTTTGCAACCAGATCTATTTGTGGAACAATGACATCACTTTTAAATTATGTGTAGTGTGTAAATGCACAAAATTAATAATGTCTTTTGTATACATGTATTACTTTGGAAAGAAACTACTAAGAACTATATTATCAGACCAGTCTTTGAAAATTTGTGTGCTCCAGGGCAATTTGTCACTTCATTTTTATGGAACGTTTCATACTGAAAATGTCTAACTGCTCAGAGAGGAATAGAAGTGTAAATTTATTATCTGAGAAAAGAAAATTAATTGACACAGGCCAAAAATATAATGGAATTAGACCCATGTGGAATAACTGAGAACTTCAGGAACTCTATCTAGGCTCTATGGATTGATAAAATTACACACGGAAAAGTTGAAATACATCATTTTTGAACAAAGTTCAGGATTTCTCACAGGAATCCTATATAAAATAATTAAGGCTTATCTCCAAGACAATCTAGTCTTAGAACAGAATAGAATATGTCGCTTGAGATACAAAACAAATTCTGTAATTTTGTTGGTT
Source organism: Equus caballus (assembly GCF_041296265.1). NCBI lineage: Eukaryota > Metazoa > Chordata > Mammalia > Perissodactyla > Equidae > Equus > Equus caballus. Next base: position 49,136,506 of record NC_091704.1, read on the forward strand.
ATGTTACCATCATCATTTTAAGTAAATACCACTACAGAGATAATTGGCACTTACTGAGATAAAATTGAAAAAAAATAATATTTAGAAATCTGGACAAGATGTAAAAAAATGTATTCAGTGTAAAATGATTTGTTGAACATCAACTATTTGGTAAGTCATGTTCTAAGAACTGGAGATACAGACGATATCTAATTGAAATGGAAATATTGATGAGACTGATATCATGGAAATAATTTGATATGAAACTAGACAATCTCCAAGAGCTGCACATGCTATGGAAATGATAAGAAAACAAGCAGAAAAAACCAGGAATGGCAAAGCGATGACAGCAACAAGTTTGCCCAGTTTTGGTAAACAGAACATGGTCCAATGTGGAAACTCTGACAGTCAGAGGAATGTGATATGGATTATGGTTTAGAGAAGCAGTCAGTGATTTTCCATCACAGTATTGCTTATAGAAACGTAGCCTGAATTTTAGCTCTAAAATATTATCTATGTTGTGCTAAATTAGATTACTGGTTTGGAAAGAAATATCTCAACCTTTCTGATTATATTGCCTTTTCTGATAATGATGATGACTTCTAAATCTGTCACTTGTTTTTTTTAATTTGACCATTTCTGAAATTATGTCTCTGAGTATTGAAAAAAGTTTTCTTCACTGAGCCAAAATTATCGACCTCAGATAAACATAGAGCATTATGATTTTTAGCATTATTTTATTTTCTAAATTATATGGTATAATACATTTAGAACACTGACTAGGAATTTGTTAGTGTAAATGATAGCTTCTTTAGGCTTCTAAAATAACCCCAAAATCTAAATTTATAATCATAAGCCTTCTTGATTTAAAGATATTTGTGCACTTTTATTCAATTTTTTATTTACTTCAAAATGTAAAACAATGAAAATAAAGTGGAAATATCTTAAAATTTATTAAATTATAGCTTCTCATGAGGTTTTATTTTTCAAAAATTAGCTTTATAAATATCCAGTTTATAGGAGAAAGCAACAGCTAGTAATACAATTGCTCTCTCACAGACTCAACCAGTTCAGTCAGATCCAAAGCAGCTATCGCTAAATAAATGAGACATTTGTCTTCAACACAATATGTATTTTTCCCAGAGATTTAAAATATAAATTATACCAAAATTGCTATTTTTCACTGTGGAGTTAGCCATGCAACTTTAGTCACCACCGCGGAGAGTAGCATTCTGGTATACCCAGAGAATTTATGAAATTAGATGGAAGTCACGTGGGCCCTAAAATGTGGTGAGCCTCTATAAATAATTGGCCAATTGAACAACTCATTTAGGAGTGCTGGTTCATATTTACAAGAATTCTCAGCAACACAGGCATGGTGTAAATCCTATCAAGACTTCGATCAGGAACTTGAGGACAAAACTTAACCCACTGGTTAAAGAATTGTCAGGATCCAAAACAAATTGAATTGTAGGTCAAAGATGGAGCCAGAAAAGGCCCACCTAGTAAGGAGCTATTATTGCTCTGATCTAATACAGGATGACGTGAAGTCTTATAGTTTATGTTACTTATAGTCACAAAGAGAGAGTGCTAAAATCAAGTTAGGAAACCTGGTCTTTGATTCCCCAAACTCTCTTTTTTCCCAATACATTGTGTTGTCTCCAAATAACAGTGAAAAATAATGCTGCTTTTTGCAAAGCACTTGAAGTAATTATTCACTGTACTAAGCACTTTAAATATATACTTACATACATACATAGAGTGAATATATTTTAACCTGATGCTTTCAGTTTTGAAAGGTTATTAATTATTGATTCAAATTCCTCAAAATAGTGATGCCTATTCAAATTATCTATTTTTCCTAGTATGAGTCTTGGTTGATTGTGTCTTTGAAGGAATTGCTCCATTTCATCTAGGTTATCAAACTTGGAGGCAAATAATTCATAATATTCCTTTATTATGCTTTTAATGTCGACAACATTAGAAGCGATGGACACTCTTTCACTTCTGATATTAGTAATTTGAGTGCTCTGTCTTCTTTATTTAGTTTACTTGGGTGGACGTTTATCAGTTTTCATTTTGTAAAAAAACCAGCTTTGGTTTCATTGATTTTTATTTCTTTGCCTCTGTTTACTTGTTTTTAATTTGTTCTTATTTTTCTAGTTTCCTAAATTAGAAGCTTAGGTTATTAATTTTACATCTTTCTTCTTTCTATAAAAATAGATGCATTCATTCAATACTATAAATTTTGCTTTAAGGACTGCTTTCACTGCATCCCACAAATTTTGGTAAGTTGTATTTTCATTTTCATCTACTTCAAAATATTTTAAAATTTCTCTCGAGATTTCTTCTTTGACCCTTGGGTTATTTAGAAATGTGTAGTTTAATCTTCAGATATTTTAGGGGTTTCCAGCTACCTTTTTGTTATTGATTTCTAATTTAATTCCCTTGAAATCTGAGAACATACTTCTATGATTTCCATTCTTTTAAATTTGTTAAGGTGTATTTTATAGCCAAGAATGTGGTCTATCTTGGTGAATGTTTCAAGTGAGTTTGAAAAGACTGTGTATAGTGTTGTTGGATGAAGTAGTCTATAAACGTCAATTAGATCCAGCTGATTGATAGCGCTCTTCAGTTCGACTATGACTTTACTGATTGTCTGCCTGTCGGCTCTTTTAATTACTGACGGAATACTTTTGAAGTTTCTAACTGTAATAGCGGATTCAGCTATTTCTCCTTGCACTTCTATCAGTTTTCGTCTCACATATTTTGATACTCTGCTTTTACACTTACACATTAAGGGTTGCTATGTCCTTTTTGAGAATGAGTCCTGTATTGGTATGTAATGCTCCTCTTTATCATTGATAACTTTCCTTGCTCTTACGTCAGGTTTGTCTGAAATTAATAAAACTACTCTTGCTTTTTTTTGATGTGTGTTGGCATGGTATATATTTCTTCATGACTTTACTTTTAATCTATGAGTGTCTTTATGTTTAAAATCGGTTTCTTGCAGATGACAAATACTTGGATTTTATTTTTTATTGAGTCTACAGTCTCTGCCTTTTAATTGATGTATTTAAGTCATTGATATTTGTTATTATTAATATAGTTGGAATAATATCTACTATGTTTGTTACTATTGCATTTGCTTTTATTTTTTCTTCCACTTTTTTCCTGCCTCTCATTTTAATTGAGCATTTTATAGAATTCTATTTTTTTCTCCTCTGTTACCATATCAATTATATTTATTCTTTTTCTTTATTTTTTTTAACCTTCTTTTGGTGGGTTTCCTTGAGTTTTCAATACACATTGTCAACTAATCCAAGTACTCTTACAAATAACACAATACAGCTTCATGGGTAGTACAAATTCCCTGAAACAGGGTATTCACCAATTGCTCCCTCCCATGACTTATACAGTGATGTCATTCATTGCTCACTTACCCATAAGCTAAAATCACTGCATACATAACTGCTATGATTATTTTGAACAAACGATTATTGGTTAGATCAATTAATAAAAACCAAAAGATTTTATTTTGCCTCTATTTATTCATTCTGTAATACTCTTCCTTTGTTTACATAGATCTGAGTTTCAGACTTACATCATTTTTCTTCTTTTTGAAGAACTTTTTTCAATATTTCTGTAGATGTCAGAGCCTAAAATATCCTCCTGTGGGCTTGTTTCTGTTTTCTCTGTTGTCTTGTCTTTGGGTTTCCCTAGAGGCTCCTATTTAAATAAGGTCTAAGATGGACATTTCTTCCAGTTGTATTTTTTGTTATTACACAATAACTCTATTGATGTAGGGGTAAAGTATTGAGGAAAGGGAGCACGCTATCATGCTATTATTAGGTCTCAGTCTTTTATCGAGCCTGTGCCTGAGGGCTATGACCTGCACAAGTGCTTCTCAGTTTCCTCTCCCCTTTCTTAGGTGAGACAGGCAAGCTGGAACTGGAGCTGGGTAGTTCTTTTCCCGGTTGCTTAGTCTATAATAAAATAGTTTCCTTTGAGGGAAGGCCTTGTTAAGAAGAATAGAATGCTATCAGCATGTTTCAAAATGGCTACTTTTCCCCTCCCTCTTGCTTGGAATCATTTGGAGATTTTTCTCCAATCTGCCAGGTTCTTACAGTAAAGATTAGAGAAAAACATCCAAATTTTTGTTGGTTTTACCCACTAAGGCAGACCCCCTTCGGACTTTTTAATTCTTCAAGCTGGTTCATATAGAAACTCAAGCAATTTGTCAATTGCAGTTTTTTTTCCCCATCTGGTTACTGATTCTAACTGAGATTTCAGCTTCTGGGTTACTGTGATTCTCTGTATCTACATGTCTGTCTCCAATTTTCGGTGCAGCAATTTTCACTGTGACTTCAGTTTTCTAGATGGATGTAAGAAGAATGGCTGATTTCCAGCTCATCTGGCTTTCTTCTTTTGTTAGAATAGGATGACAATTTCTTTGCTCATTACATGTTGGACCAGAAACCAGAAGTCATGTGTTGGTTTTTATATCCCATAATGGTACATTAAAACCGCTGAATTTCTGGTTCATTGTGTCTAGGATAGGGCCTATGAATTTTTATTTCTAACTAGTTCCAATGTAATGTTGCTGATACTGGTCTAGGGATCACATTTTTATAACCACTGGATTAGAATATATTTTTCACTGAAGTATATCCTCCAGTGGTTCCTTAAAAGAAGAAACAATAGTAAGCAAATTTCTCGAATTATTCTTTCATAAATCAGTCTTCATTTTGCTACATATAGATATCTAAGTATAGCTTCTCTGCCCTGGATTCTAGAAAATCTTACTGTATTTTGATCTTTCTTCATTTAATATACTGAACTTTTATAAAATCCTTTCAGTCTTTCAATCTGGAAACTTGTGTCCTTAATTTCTGGAAAAATTTATTTAATTGTTTTTTGATGATTTCTCCTTGTCCATATTCTTGCTTATCTCTTCTTGGACCTTTTCTTTGTTGTATTTGCCCTTCCCATATTGATCACCTTAATTTCTTATCTTAACTTTTCTCTTTCCCATCTCTTTGTCTTTGAAGTCTGTTTTCTCTAAGATTTTCTTGACTTTATCTTAAATCCTTTTTTTATTTATTTAGGTTTGGCTATCATATTTCCTCTCACTCTCTCTGTCTCGCTAAACTCTTTCCCATTTTCCAGTTATTATGTGGTTTTGAAATCTTACATTTTCCCCAACAATGCAGCCATAGAAACTAAAATTATCACTAGACTTATCCGAATTGGAATAGACTTATTAAAGAGGAAGAGGAAAAGCTCTTATCAAACTACTTACTAGAGGGTGTTACATCTCATACCATGTAAAGAGACTGAAAGTCTACAGATCAGAGGAAGGAAAGACAGTTGAATAACATATCTCTGCTTTCTATGTCCACTGAGGAATAATCAACTGGTGTACTTTGGTTTTAAAAGGATAAATCAAGATTTTGAGCTCTATTAAAGAATCAAATATTTTGTCTTCTTTAAAATGATGAAAAGATAAAATGCACCCGTGTCTAATGGGAAGATGGGACAAGACAAAGCTTGAGAAGGAGGTAGAACACAGACAACTCAGACATTATCGTTTTTTTCTTTTCTTAAGTTATAACTTTCAATACTTTCTATGATCAACTTGGTTCTTGAATAGGCGTTCCACTAATAGGCATAGGCGTGTGGGGAAATGTATTTTTATTTCACCTTGTTAAGTGAGGACATTGATTTGGAGATTTACAGCAGGCAAGAACTGGACATATCTAAGTTGAAAGTGATGAATTAAGTATAGGTCTAGGTTGGAAATACAGTGTTTTAAGCCATAAGCTTTTGGGAGTAAATCTATTTATACAGAACCTGTTCCCCTGAAAGAAAAAGTAGAATGAGATGAGAGAAAAAAATAAAAATGTGAAAAATTATATTTAAAGATGTTAGACACAATAAAAACAAATGCAAACTAAAGATATTGACATGTTTAGTTTAAATCTAGCTTATCTGTAAGCCATATTTATCCTAAGATTTGTATATGACTTTGCTTATCTGAAGATGAAATATATGAGATCTCAAAGATTCTTTTTTGAGGAACTAAGGAATCTTCCAGGAAATAGTCCATAATGGGGTAGACTTCAGTTTAAAGAATGTGACAGCATCACAGAGAAGAGATAATTTTGAGTTCAGTATGAATTCTGTCTTTCACATTGTCTCCATGTGCTCATGCTTACGACCCAGGTTTAGACACTGTGGGAAATATGGGATTATCTGTCCAGCAATGGAAATATTGACATGCTTGATCCAACTTAGCCATAATTCACTAAAGCAGAGCTAATAAGTTGGCTCAAGTGTCTCATTGAGCATGTCTTCTAAAATTTTAACTCGGGGCATGGAAAGAGCTTGAGAGTCTCTCTACAGTGGTTAGAACTTGAATATACACATTTCAGGAAGTATCAGCAAGGATATTCCTCTACATGAAGAAAATATGGTGGCCGTGGAAAATGAGAAGGCCACAATCTACATAAAATGCAAAACCTGAGACAAAGAGAAAAGCCTTATGACTTTTGGACTTCTGCTTCTTAATGTCCTTGATAGCACCTGCATCCATGCCCTTCTCATGCCTTACTACTCAACCCATCCTGCATGTGCATGAAAAATGAATTATCTTTTGCTTTGGCATGTAAGTTCTATTTTATCTTGTGCACCTAGATGATTTCTAACTAAAATAGGATTTCAGCAAAATAAAAATAGAAAGACATAAAACCAGACAATGGCAATGGTAATAAAACCATCAAATACATTGCTTGCAGAAACGTTGATATTGATGACAATTCGTATTCTCTACCCTCCCCCAAGTCATTCAGATCTTTGCAGTTTACATTATCAGGCAACATCAACAGTGGCAATACTACCTCTTGGGAAGTAAAGACGTTGATGAAAGTATCTTTATTAGATAAATATACTGGGAGGAAATTCTCTCAGGTGAAACACAAGCATTGCAGAGATCTGGAATTCACCGTGTAGACAGCCTTGGATGTTGGTTAATATTCACTAGTTCATTGGGTTAGAGTAGCAGCAGCCACATCAGCAACAACCCCTTTAGCAATATTAGTGGTGGAGTATCAATAATTACAACTTCGCAATTAGGGGAGGAATTTTTCCAAAGACTTGATGTAAACATTCTTAGCAGCAGAAGAAAACAAAATGTTGAATTGCAACTTTTTAATAAGAGGAATATTTTGGGATTGTTATCATGATCCAATTATCCCCCAGGATTTTGTGGCACAATAAATATGTCTTACAATAAGGTGGTTAGAAATATTTTAGGTAATAAATGTAAACTAATGATTCATCATCTTAAGCAATGTGTGTGGCTATTTGGAAGTATAAGGCTGATACAGATTGAGATTCAAGATCGCCAAAAGAAAATTGAAAGCATTCCATTTAGAAAGTCTAAGGGCATATTTTTCTAAACCAATCTTTGGAAAACAAATTACTTTCAAGTTGTGTATAATTCCTAGTAGTTTGAATCACACTTGATAAATAATATGTTCCAAAAGAGATATCACAATATATTTTCAAAAAATAATATTAATTATGAATTATGCAGTTCTCTAGACATGATTTTTTTGTGAACTTACTAAATAAATTTAAGAGTTTAATGATTTGTTGTTTCTTTATTTGTTTTTAACATATAGAGAAAGAGAGAAAGAAAGAGCTGGATTTTCGAATTATCAAAGTTTCTCCTTGATCAAAGTTACAAACTAGCTGTTTGATTTATTATGCTCAGTTAAAATTCTCCAGCGTTTTATCTCATTATTACTGACAGCCTGGAAGCAGTATCATACTTGTCTGGAAAGTGGAGATTTTTAAAAAATATACCTATTTGCTTTATAATTTTTATTGTTTATTTTCCAAGGTTATGAAAAATGCCCTTAAAAGGAAATGGTATATTGATTTTAATCTGCATGTCATATACTTGTGGTGACATGAATAAACCAAAACTTAATTTCATGGCATGTTGTTTCAGACTATTATAATATATTGTTTTATGCATCATATTTATGTACAATAGAATCACACTTCTTTTGAAAAGACGGACCAAGTTATGTATAGACCAATATAGAATCATCACTAAGTATATTAAGTGAAAAAACTCAAAATGCTTGACATTGTTATACTGTTGCAAAAATGTATAATTATGTATGTAGGCGTAAATGTGGAGAATATCCAGAAGGATAATCCACAATCTGTTGACAGTTACTACCCTTGGAGTAGACAAAATATTTACTTTTTTTTATCCTTTTATACTTGAAATATTATATACATATAAAGGTTGAACAAAAACTGTATAGATCAACAAAGTAGCACAAGCTAGCACCTGTCTAGCCGGTACTCAGGTCAGGAAATAAAACTTACTAGCACATAGAACTCTGGAAAGTTCTCTTGCCCATTCACCACCTCTTCCCTTTACTTCAAAGTTAAATACTGGCCCAAATATCACAGTAATCTGTTTCTTGAATTTTATACCTATACATGTATTCCTAAACACTTACTTCAGTATCACCTGATTTTTTAACTTCCTACAAGTGGAATCATACAGAACATATGGTTAATTTTATTGAATAATAACAAATAATTTGATAACAAGACTCGCACCACCAGCTAAACTTTCTTAGCAATAATTGACATGAGAAGCCTATTTCATTTTAGATATTTGGTGGTTTTTGGTAATATAACATTGTGGTTCCTTTCGTATTTTATTTGATAACAGTTGTTTCAATTTTCACCATACATTTAGATTTCCCCTTTACGAAGTCTCTTCTATTCTGTTTTGCTACTGTATTTTTAATCTCCTGTCTATTTTTAAATATATATTGGACGAAAGTCTTTATCAACTATTTGTGTTGAGTATAGCTCCTCTCTCTAATTGTTCTTTCACTCACTTTATGTTGTCTTTTAATAAATATTAATGACTAATTTTAATGTAGTGTAATTCAATAGTTCTTAATTGGGAGTGGTTTTATTGTCTAGGGGATATTTTGCAACGACTGGAGTCATTTTTGGTTATTGCAACTGGTGGGGTGTTAATGGCATCAAATGGATGGAGACCGTGGGTGCTGCTACACATGCTATAATACTTGGGTAGCCCAGCCATGACAAAGATTTATGCAGTCCCAAATGTGAACATGGTGTATGCTGTGCAACATTTGTTGTGTATCAAGTATACCTATATCCATGGTTCAGTTTCATTATAAGTTCTGCATAAACTAGAAATTATTTGTGCTGTACTGGAGGTGGGTGTCGTGAAATAAATGTAAATATTCCTCAATATTTTTGCCACAATAAGAACATATCCTTTTCTGTGGCAATTCTCCCATTAAACATTTTATTCTCTAAAATATTTTAAGATACATAGGTTCCTTATTTGAAAACCTCTGGAATCAAACCACAAATTTGTATACCCATTTCTCCGGCCTCCCAGCACATCAAGACCTAACTTTCTTGAGAACCTTGAATTCTTATTTTTCACTTTCCTTCCAAATACAGTGTTACAAATTCTAGGCCTCTGTCTTGACCTGCTTAGGTTACTATAACAAAATACCATAATCTGGGTGGGTTAAACAATAGACATTTATTTCTGGCAGTTCTGGAGGCTTGGTAGTCCAATATCAGCGTGCCAATGTGGTTGGGTTTGTAGTGAGGGTCCATTTCCTGGCTTGCAGGTGGCAGCGTTCACGATATGTCTTCACAGGGCACAGAGAGAGCTCTGGTCTCTGCCCATTCTTATAAGGACGATATTCCCATCCTGAGGGTCCCACCCTCATGACATCAGATAAACCTAATTACCTTCCAAGGGCCCCATCTCCAAGTAACATCACACCAGAGAGTTAAGGCTTCGACATATGAATTTGTGGGGGACACAAACATTCAGACCATAATAGTCTCTGTTCTTTATTCAGCTGATAAATTGGAATCGGCAAATATCCCAGATGACAAACTGATTACCAGCGTAGAGTTAAACTAGTTCTTTTTCTTCTTTCTTCTGCCTCCTGACAATTCTGGTTGTCTTTGTTATTCTCCCACAGTCTCATCTATTGTTTTTGTTTGTTTCTTTTGGTGTGTAATTAAGCTTTCCTAATTATTTTCAGTGGGAAGGTTAATTTAACACAAGCTATTCTCTCAAAGCAAGAAGTGAAAATCTTATTATGGTGTGAATTTGCCTTTCCCTTGTTAATAATAAAGTTGAACTCTTTTTGTCTACTTATTATCCATATGGATTCCTTCTTTGATAAAATTGCACATGCAATTCTCTTGCCTTTTTTCTATTGGATTGTTTATCTTTTTCCTTATTGATTTGTAGGAGGTTTTTTTTTTTCTCTCTCTCTCTCTCATAGTCTTTTCTTGTTTACAAGCTTGATCTTCGGCTTATTTTTTTTAATTTATATTTTTCCATCTTTTGATAAACAGATGTTTTCAACTTTAATGCAGTTGTTTTTACATACCAGAGTAGTTTTCATCATTAAGAAATATTTTGCTACTGTACAGAATTAAAAAAATACTCCTCTACACTTCTGAGTTCTTCTGGCTGGTCTAAGAATTAAATTGACATGAGAAAGAATAACAGGAGAGAATCCAGCTTTAACAACATGTATACATGGGACAAACCCAGGAAAATGAGTAACTCACCAAAGTGGATGAAGCTACCACCTTAAATACTTTCTTCAGCTAAAAACAAAGGAAGATATTGAGGCTAGTGCTTTGAGACTTCAAAGGGGTTGAAGGCAATTCACATGGATGTGGAAAAGCAAATGTTTGGTAGACAGTGTTTGCTAAGCCTTGCAAAGACAATGATACATGGAGAGGACTTTGATAAATGGGCCTTGCTGGGTTCCTCCGTATGTACCACACCCAGTTCATATTATACTATAGTTATTCATGGTATTAGTTCCTCCCTGAAACAGGCCTTCTATTTTAAATTCTTTTAAGCACTTAGGGGTAAGTTCAAAATTTCTTCCTAAGTTTTTTGTTCTTAAAATAATCAAGCCAAAGAAACACATTTTGGGGTGGTAAATTCTGCTCCCCTACACTACCCGAACATCAATAATTGTATAATTGTATGAAATTGTACAAATTTCATGCAATTTTTTATTGTTTTCCGTATATATCCACATATGTATATATCCAAATTAGAAAGGGAAAACTATATACATGTAACTGTATACTTATATATAATCTCTTGTTTTCTAAATGTATGTCCACTTGTCTGAGCATATTTATTTTGAAAATAGAATTCTTTTCCTACTGCTCTGCAGTATTCTCTTCTTTATAAATCACATTTTCATATATGTGTAGATCTGTTTCAGTGAATTTTTTATTTCATTGGTCTATTTTTTATTCAATATCATACCTTATTATGTTTTATAGATTTATAAATCTTATTATTTGATAAGTTATCCCATGCCATTCTTTTCATACTGTTTGTTGACTATTCTTTAATTTTTCATGTATATTTTAGAATCGATTCATCTAATTATGAAAAATGTCTAATGAGATTTTGATTGTTAATATGGTGATGATTGACATCTTTAGAAAATTGAATTTTCCAAAATGTGATCATCATATATATCTCCCTTTATTATTTATTTAATTAACATCAATAATATTTTATAGTTTCCATTGTAGAAGTCTTATACATCCTTGCTTATGTATATTTGTAGGCCTTGACATTTCTTGATGTTATGGCAATGGTAACTTTAAAAAATATTTTCTAAATGTTTATTTTTGCTATTTAGAAATGTGATTTTTAAAAATTTTGTCATTTACTGAGGTACTATTTACATGCAGTAAATTTCACCTTTTAAATTATATAGTTATACAAATGTATATCCATAACACCACCACAACCATGAATATAGGAATATTTGCATCACTTATAAAAATAATTTCTTCATACCAACTGGAGTCAATTCCCTCCCCCTGTCTCCAGTCTGTGACAACCACTGCTCTTATTTCTGTCTCTATGATTTTGTTTAGTACAGAATGTCATAGAAATGAAATGATTGAGTATGTGACTTTTTAAATCTGGCTTCTTTTACTTAATAAATTACTTTTGGGTGTCCTCTGTGTTATGTATATTGATTGACATGTGTTAGTAGTTTGTACCATTTTTATTGTTGAGTAGTATTCCACTGTGTGGATACATCATGAAGTGTTTGTTTACAAGTGACAGGTATTTGCCTCCACTTTTGTGCCATGTAAAGGTTTTTAAAACTAGAATTAAAATATCAGAGTTTTGGGGGTTGGCCCCATGACATTGTGGTTAAGTTCATCATGCTCCACTTTGGAGGCCCAGGTTTTGTTCCCAGGCATGGACCTACAACACTCATTGGTGGCCATGCTGTGGTGGCAAACCACATACAAGATAGAGGAAGCTTGGCACAAATATTAGTTCAGAGTGAATCTTTTTCAAGCAAAGGGAGGAAAATTGGTGATGGATGTTAGCCTAGGGTGAATCTTCCTCAGCCAAAAAAAAAAAAAAAATCAGAGTTTTGGGAAGATGTTTTTGACTACAGAGGGACAAATAAGGAGAAAGATGATAAACTAAGACTATGGTTATTGATACAAAGACATAAACATCACTTCAGGAAATTGAAGACAGTTTTTATCTTAGGAATGAAGTTTTAAAAAATTAATTTTGGTATACCTTTATATCATAAAATTCACCTAAAGTAATTGAAGAATGCAATAAGTTCAGTAAATTTACATAGTATTCCAACTATCACCATAATCAGGACTTTGGATGTGAAAATGTTCTTAGATATGACACCAAATGCACAGTCTGTAAATAAAGAAAAAATGATGATTTGGACTTCATCAAAATGAAAAACTGTTGTGCTTTAAGACACCATTAACAAAATGAAAAGACAAGCCATAGAGTGGAAGAAAATATTTACAAATTTTATATCTCATAACAGATTTGTATCACGAATATGTAAATAACTCATAATTCAACAATTAAATGATAAATAACACTTTTAAAATTTTGGCAAAAGATTTGAATAGACATTTTACCAAAAAAGATATAAGACTGATTAATAAACACATTAAAGATCACTCAAGATCATTAGTCATTAGAGAAATACAAATTAAGATCACAATGACATATAAATTCACACCCAATAGAATATTTATGTTAAAAAGATAGACAATACCAATGATACCAGCTGTTTATAAGGATATGGAGAAACTGGATCCCTTACAAATTGCAGGTCAGAATTTAAAATGATAGAGCCACTATTCAACATAGTTTGGTAGTTTTTAAAATAAGTTAACCATAAGCTTATCAAATGTTTGAGTGATTCTATAATTAAAGCCACAGTAAGATAATATTGTATACCAACTAGAATAGCTAAAATTAAAATGACTATCCATACCAATGTTATTGAAAATGCTGAGGAACTGTAACTCTTGAACACTGAGACCTGAATGTAAAATGGTACAAATAGAAAAATAGTTTCTTATAGATAGTAAAACAATTTGACAGTTCCTTAAACAATGAAACAAAATTTTCTCAATGGATATAGATTAATGGTTTCCAGAGTTAGGGATGGGGTATGTATTTCTACAAAAGGACAAAACAAGGGATATTTGTAGTGATGGAAATGTTCTGTATCTTGACTGTAGCCATGTCAATATCCTGGTTCTGATACTGTTTTGCAAGATGGTATCGTTGGAAGAAACTAGATAATGGGTATACAACATTTCTCAGTATTATTGCTTTCAACTCCATGTGAATCTATGATTAATTCAAAATTAAAAGTCTGTTTATAAAAAGAGATAAACATGAATTTGTCATATGATGCACCCATTCTACACCTGGGTATTTCCATGAGAGAAAATAACACATATGTCACATGATGCAGTGTACATGAATGTTTGTATTGTGATTTCATCAAACTACAAATTACCCGAATGTCCATAAATAGGTAATTAGGTAAACAAACTGTTGTACATACATAAATTGGAACACAAGCAATTAAAATGAATAAAATGTTAGTATACACAATGACATTGATGAGTCTCAAAATGATTATGAGTTAAAAAAAGAGACAAAAACAGTGCATACTGTATAATTTAATTTATATAAAATTCTAGGAAAGAAAAAGTGATTGATAGTGATAGAATGAAGATCTGTGATTGCCTGCATTAATGGGGGACGGGTTTTGGAAAGAGATAGAAAGGAGAGATCACAAAATGGCATAAACAAACTCTGAATTTTAGGGTAAATACATTTACCTTCTTGATTATGGGGTGATATTTTCACAGGTGTAAGCATTTTTCAAATATATAAAATTGAATATTGAAATTTTAATATTCATGCAATTCAATATAAAAGGCATGAATTACTGATGCATGGTATAACATGGATGAATGTTGAAAACGTGCTAAGTGAAAGAAGCAGGACATAGCAGACCACATATTGTATGATTCCATTTATGTCAAAGGCTCAGCATACGCAAATCCATAAAGACAGAAAGTATATTAGTAGTTCCCAGAAGATGGGGGACAGGGAAATGAGGAATGAGTGCTTGTTTATGTGGTGATGAAAATTTTCTAAAATTGGATATTTGTGATGATTATACAGCTCTGTGCATTTACTCAAAACCACTGAATCATATATCTTAGAAGGGTGAAGCTTCTTATATATGAATTATATCTCAATATGTATGTTATTTAAAAAAATACAGGAATAGATTGTTGGAACAATTCGTGAATGTGAATCACCAATAAACCCTCAAATAAATATGAGCTATATATTAAAATCCATGTGTGTTGTGACCTATACACTATCAGTGCATTTCAGAATTTATTGGAAGTGTGTATATAACTCCTTTGGAGTGTCAACATTCTAAAATCAATATCACAAAAGGTCTGTAAACATTTGAGGGTTCTTGGCTTCTCATGGATAAGAGAAAGTGTGATAGAGAATGAGACCTATTTAAATATTTTAAAGCCATTCCACGGAAACGCTTTCCACGTATGTCCAGAAGGTAGCTCTAGAATCAGTGTGTGACAATTATCTCAAGACAATCTTAATTTACTAATGTCTTTAGTCACTCTTGCTTACTATATGTCCTTGATTGATTACAAAATATGGCAGCAAGCCTCCATCCTTCTCTGTGTCCATTCTCTTTGCAATGTGACTTTGCACTTCCTCCAAAGAAGTGTAGAGTCTTTTTCCTACCTTTTGATGCTAACTGACTTCAGAATCAAACAACTTAGGCTTCAACAGGCTTGCAGTTTTTTTCTACTATTCCTCTTGGAGTCCTGCCACCATTATAAGCCAAGGTTAGCATCCTGGAGGATCATTGAAAGCACAGAGCAGATTTCAGTAGTCTCAGTAAAGATCTTGAATATACACCCTAGATCTGCCAAGTCTAGCTCGTATCAACAGAACTATCAAGATTACCCATAGAAATATGAGAAATAATAAATGATTGTTTTCTAACACAGCTAAGTCATGGTGTGGCTTGTTACTCAACCATAGCTAGTTGATAGATTATGTGTCATTGGTTCCTCCTGAATTTATTTATCTTTTGGTCTGAATATTTCTTCCAAGAGTTATTTTAGAGCGTCATTACATATCTGAAAACAGGGAAGTATATTTATTTACTACTACATTTAATATGGTTAACCGATATAAAAATTATAGGCAAACGTACTGCATTGTAATATCTTGGTTATTAATCAAGATATCAGATCTTCTGTCAAATGGTATATTGCAGAGAGAGTTTTCTTGCATTTTTTGTTAATCTCAATCTGACTCCTTTGTAGTTTTGTTTTTGTCTTTCCAAAAGCTTATCATTTTTGTCCTTAATATTTTTTTTTGAGGAAGATTAGCCCTGAGCTAACATCTGCTGCCAATCCTCCTCTTTTTGCTGAGGAAGCCTCGCCCTGAGCTAACGTCCGTGCCCATCTTCCTCTACTTTATATGTGGGATGCCTACCACAGCATGGCTTGCCAAGCGGTGCCATGTCCGCACCCGGGATCCTAACCATTGAACCCTGGGCCGCCAAAGCAGAACATGTAAACTTAACCACTGTGCCACCAGGCCGGCCCCGTCTTTAATATTTTTAACTTTAACATAATGATGTAGAAGCATTTTGTTGTTGATACTTTTGTTGTTTGTTTCGTTTCAGTCCATTGTGATTTTCAGCATGTCAATTTATGTTTAAATTTAATTATTGAAGATATTTGACTATTATTTTTTCAAGTTTTAACTCTGAGAGTTTAAAAGGTGAGTTTTCAGGGCCGGCCCCGTGGCCGAGTGGTTAAGTTCGCACACTCCACCTTGGCGGCAAAGGGTTTCGCTGGTTCAGATCCTGGGCGCAGACATGGCACCACTCATCAGGCCACCTTGAGGTGGCGTCCCATGTGCCACAACTAGAAGGACCCACGACTAAAATATACAACTATGTACTGGGGGGATTTGGGGAGAAAAAGCAGAAAGAGAACAAAAAAATAGATTGGCAACAATTGTTAGCTCAGGTACCGATCTTTAAAAAAAAAAAAAGGTGCATTTTCAACACTACTTCTCTGTATCTTCTTATTTTAATATTATCAATCACTATACCTTCCCAATACTTTCTAGATTATTTTTCCAATATGACCTTCCAGCTCATTATTTACCATTCCTGCCATATATATTAGATAGCTATAATAGATGTAATATATATCAGTGAAGGAGGATTTGCTCTCAATTAAGAATTTGCTGAGCAATAATGCAGAGAAGGGAGACACAGATAGAAACATCTTTCCTAAGCCATCTGTGAGCCTGAAGCTTATACAATTAAAAGAAAAGTAAAGAAAATAAACACAAAATGCCTTACCTTTGCAAAATTTTCATGTACACATGGTAACATAAATACTTTGCTAGTGTCCCATCCAGGTTCTTGGAAACAGCTGGTGAAAATGAGAGACCTAACAGCCTAAACTTCGGTAAAACCACATCTGCTTCTAACCCTCACTAGGTCTTGGGGCTTCTATTTTTCCTCTACATCAGACTCTAAACATGTCATACCCTGAAGTTTCCTCACAGTTCCAAAGGCTGAGTATGACCCTGCAGTCATTCTACTTCCATCTTTCTAGGCAGCATGTTCATATTCAATCTGGAATTGATGAGAAAATTGAATCCCTGGGGTGCTTTTCAAATAGCGAGTATCTGCTGAAAACAGTGGGTCCCTTCGTTCCCTTGTTTCCTCTTGCCAACAAGGATTGTTTCCTTGTTGAGGCAATATTACTAATGATGTGATGATGTTTAACCCATGTATTTTGGAGCAGAAAAATAATATGAGAGCCATTGGAATGAAAATTACCTGCATTTAGGAAGTAAATAAATGAATAAGCTTGTCATTAATATGCAAACATGCTTTATTGCAACTGAGAGGGGTTATCTTGAAATCTTTAGAGATGCTGACATTTAATAGATAAAATATTATTAAAAAACATGCAAAAGAAGTGTCAATAACAGTGATCTATTTTCTGATAAATTATGTCGATATTAAAATACAAAATTTATATTAAAACAATAAAATCAGGGATATCAGATTCTAACTGAAATTTTGCCCTGACTTTAAAATTTTTAACAACATATAGACTATAATGTTATTTCTATGTATCTGCAAACATTTATCCACAAATACTAAGACACATATCTACAGAAGTTACACCACCAAAACTTTCCACAAGTAGGGTAACTGCTGTTATAAGAGAATCAGAAATCACTGCATTACTTCCAGTCTAAGCACAGAAAAGATTTGGGGGATGCCTTGTCATTGTGTAGAATGCAATCTCATCAAACTGACAAACAAATGGTAAGCAATAGAATATACTGGAGTATATGAGGAAGCCATTTGGTGTAAAACTAACTCGGCCTGACTTTGTTTTTCTAAAAGGGCCTGATGTGGCCATTGGGCATGCACTGTATATCTGCTTTAAGCATTTGCTATGTCCCAAAGACAAGAACAAATGGCTTTAAGATAAATATGCAACTTCTTCCACTTTGGCATTTCCATTTCCTTAAGGATAAACAGCTCTCCCTATGCTAGGAACTGATTGCTGTGCCCACTCTGTGACTATTCGGCTGAAAACAACAGACCTGCTTCCTGCTATGTCCACTGAGACAGCAGACCTACTACCTGCTGTGTGAATAGCAGTACTGTGCCAACAGAGTAATCTCATGTCTAGTGTAAAAGGGACATTTCAATCATATGTGATATGTGCTCTTTGATGGTTCAGAACAATTCTGTATATCCCCACTTCTTTGGTCCCCTTCCTTCCTTGGGGAAGGAAGGCCCCAGGCTAAGCTAGTCCTCAGATCTGGTTCATAATAAACTCACCCTAATTTTCATTTATAGATTGGTTATGGATTATTTTCATCAACGTAAATCACAGAATTGTAATCATTTCACATCTTCTCTGGGTCATCATTCGATCCTCTGTGGATTACTGAATTTTAGTATATGCAAACATCTGGGTACAACTTAAACCTTTATCATAATTGGAAGGGAGACTGATACATTCGCTTGAATAATACAAAGCACCATTGACTTAAGGGCTAGAGTCGGGCCAGGATGTTTTCAATGTGTGATCCGGATTACTTGCATCATAACCACTTGGAGCGCTTATTTATAAAGCAAAGTATTAGATCTTGATACAGAAACAATAAATCAGAGTATTCAAAAGCAGGATTTGGAAATTTATTTTTAAAGCATCCCCAAATATCATTATATACATGAATAATACTTACCTAAACATTCCTTCTATAATTTAATATTTGTCTTTGGGAGTTAGGCATTTATAAATGTGTGCATGCAGGTTTGGTTCAATATTTTCTCACTAAAATGTCAGAAAAACTACTCATTTTTATTTTTACCATGACATTTATTAAAGATCCCAAAAGGGACTATGCATCAGGATATCAAAGCTGACCCCTAATTTTTCTTTTGTTCTTAAATTGTAAGATTTTTAGAGAAACGCAACTTCTGTATTCTAGAGTTTTAAAGATAGGGAAGGCGAGGGGGATCCTAGTGCAGACCAGTCTCTGCAGAGAGGAATAGGAAAGAGCAGGTTACACTGCTGAAGCTTGAGAATGCTGATATCCTCTTGGAAGATACCAGAAACTTGCTAACAGGCGAGCAAGGATAACAACTGAGCTTTGTTCAAAAGGACTCATACTCAAGAGTTCATCTTTTTCCTTTCTTGCATCTTTGTAAGGATATTTGTATACTGATATAAATACATAGATATGGATATATAATTTCCCTGTTTGTCATTCTACTTTTCTGTAATTTCCCTCAACTGTTCACAGATGTTTGATAAGCCTGTGTTTCCTTATTGACTTAAAGGATAAGGTAATGGCGAAGATTGACTTTCTCACAATACCTCCTCCTGTGTTAGGAGAAGTCATTTTTCCACCTGTGTTTCTTCTTTACTCTCATACTACTACCACACTCACACACTTCTGACACCAAATGTGTCACCAAATGTGCCCACCAAGCAATTCTCAGCAACACCCGCTGGGAGTCCTACAATTGAACTCAATTCTGACACAATTTACCTGGAGATAGCCTCAGATCCCACAGGTTAAGGGCTTAGGGCCACAAGACTGCTTTCACTCCACCTCGGATGATGATCGCAAATCCAGGGTGCCACTTGTGCTTCTGACTGACTGGCTTTAAGTCTGAGGTTCCCATGACTTCCTCTTCAACTTGAAATAGTTTGCTAGAGCAACTCACAGAACTGATTAAAATTGTTAGTTATGTTTACCAGCTCATTCAAGGATACAGATAAACAGTCAGATGAAGAGATATGTAGGGTGACGTCTGGGAGGGTTCCAAGTGCAGGAGCTTCTGTCCCCATGGATTTGGGATGCATCATCCTCCCGGTACTCGGATGTGTTCACCAGCATGGAAGATCTCAGAAATTTTGGGATTTTTGTGAAGGCTTCCTCACGTGGGTACGATAGACCGTTAACTTCATTGTTTCTCTTCTTCCTTCTCTAAATAATGGGGGATGAGGCCGAAAGTTCCAACTCATAATCATGGCTTGATCTTCCTAGTGATAAGACCCCATCCAGAAGCACACCAAAACTTACCTCATTAGAACAAAAGACACTCTTAGTGCTCCTAGGAATTTACAAGGGTTTCAGGAGCCCTGTGTCGGAGATGGGGTCAAAGACCAAACATTAAAAACAAGAGATGCTTCTAGTGCTCTTATTACTTAGGAATTTATCAGGGTTTTAGGAGCTCTGTGCCAGGAACTGAGAACAGACACCATTATATATATGTATTTTTTCTATTATCTCACATCTCCATTAATACGTGCATGCATCGGTCAAAAAACTTTCCAGGGAACATTTATTCAGAGTATAAAAAATAAGAAATTAATATCAGCAACCAAATTAGCAGTGTCCCATAGCAAAACTAGAAACACATAGGAGGAGAGACATGGACCATGTATTAACAGGGTTGAAAGGATGACAAGTAGGATACTTGAGATAAAGACCCATTTTATAATGTTATTAGAGGGACTCAGTCCCTGTATGGGGGCAAGATTCATATTTCATAGACTGTCTATCTATCTCTCCATCTGTTTATGAAAATACTTTGTTTTACTTGAGATGATAATGCAAATTAGACAATCATTTTCAAAAGCTGAGAAATATATTAATTGTGCAGATTTTGGTAGTTACCTGAGGTGGAACTGGCTGAATATGGGACAAGTACCTATCATAGGAGCCTAGATAACAAGTAGTCTTCTGCTACCATAAGCCATCAACAAGATTTATAGAAAGAAGAAATGGGCATGATACCTGTTCAGTTAACAACATGAAGCTTCTCTGTGCAATATTGGTTTCAATATATTCCATCCTCACATAATAAATAATTTATGAATCACTTTGAGTGTCAGATTTTTTTTCTTAGTCCAGGTGGAGAGATCAGAAAATCAGTACAGAAACTATAAATTGTATTAATATTTGCATTTGTAGTACCTTACAATAGATACCAAAAATTACAAACATTCCTCAGGACATTTTTAGAGTACTTATGAACTGAAGTAGACATGTTTAAGTATTTTCACACACTGTCAAGTTTTACCTCTCTTTTGCAAAAGAATTGTGCAAGTTTATAGGAATACCATGGAAAAATGTGTTCCTTGACAAAAGATCCTTTCGTGTTCCTGTAAGCAAGCATATCTACGCATTCACACACACACACACGTTAAGTTTTGAATATTGTTTGTGATAGAAGTGGTTGTATTCTCCCTAATTATGTGTCCTTTTTGTGTCTTTCAGGTAGAAAGAAAAGGGGAAAATCTTGAATCTAGTATTCCAAACTTGTGTGCTTTCTTGGAAGTTGACAACTTTGCTAAGTTTCCTAACAGGATGTCAAAATTTTGTTATTTTTTATTATTTTTATTCTCACATTCTTATATATAACCCTGGGTTTGATGAATTAGACTGGGTCACATGGGACCATGAAAAATCCTCTTGTCCAGGAGATGTAAATTTAAATAGACCAGAGAAAAACAGGTACAGAGGCTTTCTTCCCCCATGCTCTAGGTCATAACTCTTATTTTGCTTCTCTGTATCTTCTGACTAGAAAAATAAACACATTGAAGGGTGGATCCAAAGTACACAACTAAGGAAAGAAAGTGGTTATCAGAGATTTCCCAAAGTACCCTATGAGACTTTCCTGAGAGCAGTCCTTCCCAAATAATAACAATCTCTTCCCTAAAGTCCAGGTCTTACAGCAGCACGTCTGAGGAAAATGTTGGATTTAAAGAGAAGAATATATTTGCCCAGGCCACATCCTCCCACTGAATCAGTAAAGAGGAAGAAGTGAAGGAATAGAGGTACCAAATGTCCTATCTCAAGACACTAGCTGTTTCCAGTTTAGAAGTGATACCATTGTCAGTCACTTCTGTTGGGGAGGAACAATTTTTCCTTTACCCTTCTAGTTTCTTCTGGCTGGTCTAAGAGTTAAGTTGACCTGAGACAGATTAACAGGAGAAACCCAAATTTAATTTCATACATGCAGGGCTCCATAAGAAGATGGGGCCCAGTGGCAGTTAAGACAATTGAGGTTTTGTGCCATTTTGAGCTAAGGAGAAAGGGATAGGAGTCTGGAACTTCAAAGGAGCAGAAGACAATCCATAGAAAAGAAGATAGAAAGAGCAAATGTTTGGAGAGCCAATGTTTGGAAAACAAATGTTTGTTGTGCCAGTTGGAGAAGTCTTTCTTTTGTAAAACAAAGCTATCTTTGGTGATAGCTCCTTTCCTGGTGCAGGCTCTCTATCTAAACTCTTTTGGGTAGTTAAGGGGAGTGGGTGGGTAAAGAAAAAAACTTCTTGAGTCTTACGTTCTTAAAAATAATCAGCCTAAAATAATCCTCACACCAGAGACACATCTTGGGCTGGCAAATTTTGCTCCCCTACACTACCCAAGCAGTAAATCCACCTAACTGTAGTGGAAAGAAATAGGCTGGCAACAAGATTGCAAAAGTATACAGGGAGATCTGTCCTCATGAATTTCCAAGTGGAAATTGGAAAATGGCATTCCCTTCAAGCAAAAGAGTAGAAACAAGAAAGAATCCATGGGAAAATATAATCATCATTAAAAACAAAACTCTTAGCAATCAGAGATAGTACAATTTCTCTTTTCAATCTATTCATCCTTCCTGAAACCCTAAATACGTAAATATGGGACAATATATGAATAACTATCTGCAGTATTAGAGAAGAGGGATAGGTTCTTTTGTTTGAATAAGCAGGGATTATTCTACCAAAATACAGTGAATAAAAATAACAATAAATATGGGAGAGGAGGATCCAAGACGGCGCCGTGAGTAGTTCTCTTTGTCTCTCCCCCTTCGAGTCTACAATTATTTGGACACTTATCGCATAACAAAGGATATCCAGACAGCATCTCAGGACGTCTGAGAGACCCACGCGACTATACATCGGAAGGCGGACAGACTTTCCTCCGGGAGGATGTGGAAATAGGTGAAAACTCTCCGACCCTGACCGAACAGCCTAGTACCTGCAAGCGGCTTTCTTCCAACGGACGCCCCCAGAAGATCAACACACATCTAGGGCAGGAGCGAGCACATAACAGAGGAGCGACGGTGGAAACAGGTGACCAGAACCCTACCTAAACCCCCCGCAATTACTCCTAAACACAGAGGGAAACTCTAGAGTTACACACCTGAGCCCACGGGGAGAGTCTCTCCCCGCCATTGGCGGGGAGATCCCACCTAGTGTTCACAGCGCCTGGAGGATCCCAGAGAGAATCACTGAGGGTACAGAGGCCCCCGGCTGCCACTGCTGCACGCTGGGGCTAGGGATTGCCGGAGATCTTGGAGAGGACTGGGGCTGGGTGAAGCTCCAGAGTTCTGCCCAGGCAGCAGACAAAACTCTCTGTCTGCCATTAGTGGAGGGGCCACGCCCAGCATTCACAACTCCGGGAAAGTCCCGGAGAGAACCCCAGAGGGCGGGGCGACCCCCAGCTGCCGTTGCCCGCCCCGTGGGGCTAGGGATTGCCAGAGATCTTGGAGAGGACTGGGGCTGGGTGAAGCTCCAGAGACCGGCTCCGCGCCCTGGAGGGGAAGCTCCAGAGTTCTGCCCGGGCAGCAGACAAAACTCTCTGTCTGCCATTAGTGGAGGGGTGACGCCCAGCATTCACAACTCCGGGAAAGTCCCAGAGAGAATCCCAGAGGGCGAGGTGACCCCCAGCTGCCGTTGCCCACCCCATGGGGCTAGGGATTGCTGGAGATCTCGGCGATCTCGGAGAGGACTGGGGCTGGGTGAAGCTCCAGAGGCTGGCTCTGCGGCCCGGAGCGGAAGCGCCAGAGTTCCGCCCGGGCAGCAGACAAAATTCTCTGTCTGCCATTAGCGGAGGGGCCATGCCCAGCATCCACAACACCAGGAGGGTCCCAGAGAGGAGAATATCAGGCAGGGCAGCAGCTGACCAGCTACCACTGAAATCAGGATCTCCGGCTATCCCCAAAGACAGGGCAAAGGGTTCCCCGAGTTCCTGGGGAACAGGACTGGGGCTGGGTGGAGTTCCAGTGACCCAGCTCCGTAGCCTAGGGGGAAACCCTACAGGCTCACAGCAGCCTCAGGGAAAGCCTCTGCACAGCACTAGTAGAAAGCACCCATCCGGCAGCCACAAGGCTGGAAGACCCCGGGACAAAAGTAGCATAGCTAGGTGAACTAACCACAGACTGTAGAAGATGCCAATAGCTCTCCAGCGACCCATAGTGGACAAGTGAGATTTTGTGGGTGCCGACAGTGACGGAGCGACAAATATAAGTGACCCTACCCCTGGCCGCTGGAAAGGCCATAACACCGTTGCAGACCCCAAGGAGGGAGCACATCTAGGTGGGCTGCAACAGTAGGCACCAGCAGCCTGAAGCCCCCCTGTGACGACCCCCACGGCAGAGGAGGGAATCCAAAGGACCACTGTGTCTACGAGGAGGGACCCAGGCCCAGTTAGCAACTGCGGATAGGGTTCCTGGTTGGTGCAGTATAAACAGCTGCTCCCCCACCGCAGCAGCAGAAACAAGTGAAAGGAGCAACTAAACTCTATCTCTATGCAGAGGCACAAATCAACAACATCAAGCAATATGAAAAAAATACATTAAATCTCCACAACAGAAGGAAAATAACAAATACACAGAAAACAATCCAAAAGAAAATGAGATATATAACATAAATGATGATGACTTCAAAACAGCCATCATTAAAATACTCAATGAGTTAAGAGAGAATTCAGACAGACAACTCAACGAGTTCAGGAGCTATGTTACAAAAGAGTTTGATACGATAAAGAAGAACCAAACAGAAATATTGGAAATGAAGAACACAATAGAGGAGATTAAGAAAAATCTAGATGCACTGAACAGTAGGGCTGATAATATGGAGGAAAGAATTAGCAATTTGGAAGATGGCAATATAGAAATGCTGCAGGCAGAGGAGGAGAGAGAAGTAAGACTAAAAAGAAATGAAGAAACTCTCCGAGAATTATCAGACACAATTAGGAGATGCAACGTAAGGATTATAGGTATACCAGAGGGAGAAGAGAAGGAGAAAGGGGCAGAAAGCCTATTCAAAGAAATAATGGATGAGAACTTCCCAAATCTGGTGAGGGAGATGGATCTTCAGGTGACAGAGCCAATAGATCTCCAAACTTTATCAATGCAAGAAGACCAACGCCACGGCATATAGTAGTGAAGCTAGCAAAAGTCAACGACAAGGAGAAAATACTAAGGACAGCCAGGCAAAAGAAACTAACCTACAAAGGAACCCCAATCAGGCTATCAGCAGATTTCTCAGCAGAAACTTTACAGGCTAGAAGAGAGTGGAATGATATATTCAAAAATCTGAAGGACAAAAATCTACAGCCGAGAATTCTCTACCCAGCAAAAATATCCTTCAAATATGATGGAGAAATAAAAACTTTCCCAGATAAACAAAAATTAAGGGAGTTCATTGCCACAAAACCTCCTCTTCAGGAAATCCTCAGGAAAACCCTCATTCCTGAAAAATCAAAAAAAGGAAAGGGGATACAAAACCAAGAGCAGAGGAGATAAGTAGAAGGACAACAACAGAGAGTAGCAGCTCTACATCAGAACAGATTAAACCATGGGACGAGAAACAAAGGAAATTGAAGAAAACCGGAAAACAAGACACAAAATGGTAGTGGTAGGCCCCCACATCTCAATAATCACTCTAAATGTAAATGGATTGAACTCCCCAATCAAAAGACACAGAGTGGCAGGATGGATCAAAGAACAAGACCCAACAATATGCTGCCTCCAGGAAACACACCTCAGCCCCAAAGACAAACACAGACTCAGAGTGAAGGGATGGAGAACAATACTCCAAGCTAATAATGAACAAAAGAAAGCCGGTGTCGCTATACTAATATCAGACAAGGTAGATTTCAAAGCAAAACAGATAAAGAAAGACAAAGAGGGACAGTATATAATGATAAAAGGGACTCTCCACCAAGAAGACATAACACTTATAAATATATACGCACCCAACACAGGAGCACCAAAATTTGTAAAGCAACTCTTAATAGAACTAAAAGAAGACATCAACAACAATACAATAATAGTAGGGGACCTCAACACACCATTAACACCAATGGACAGAACATCCAGACAGAAAATCAACAAGGAAATAACAGAATTAAATAAAAAATTAGACCAGTTGGACTTAATAGATATGTATAGAATACTTAATCCAAAAACAGCAGGTTACCCATTCTTCTCAAGTGCACACGGAACATTCTCAAGGATTGACCACATTTTGGGAAACAAAGCAAACATCAATAAATACAAGAGAGTTGAAATAATATCAAGCATCTTTTCTGATCATAATGCTATGAAACTAGAAATCAACCACAAGAAAAAAGCAGAGAAAGGTGCAAAAATGTGGAGACTAAACAACACGATTCTGAACAAACAATGGATCATTGAATAAATTAAAGAAGAAATCAAATATTATCTGGAGACAAATGAAAATGAGAACACAACATACCAAATCATTTGGGATGAAGCAAAAGCGGTCCTAAGAGGGAAATTCATCGCAATACAGGCTCACTAAACAAGAAAAAGCTCACATAAGCAACCTCAAACGACACCTAACAGAACTAGAAAAAGAAGAACAAACAAAGCCCAGAGTCAGTAGAAGGAGGGAAATAATAAAAATAAGAGCAGAAATAAACAATATTGAAACAAAAAAGACAATAGAAAGGATCAATGAAACAAAGAGTTGGTTCTTCGAAAAAATTAACAAAATCGACAAACCTTTAGCCAGACTCACCAAGAAAAGAAGACAGAAATCGCAAATAAATAAAATTAGGAATGAGAGAGGAAAAATCACAACAGATACCAATGAAATACAAGAGATCATAAGAGAATACTATGAAAAACTATATGCCAACAAATTGAACAACCTGGAAGAAATGGACAAATTCCTAGACTCCTACAATCTCCCCAAACTGAATCAGGAAGAAATGGAGAATCTGAATAGGCCAATCACAAGTAATGAAATACAAACAGTAATCAAAAACCTCCCCAAAAATAAGAGTCCAGGACCAGACGGCTTCTCTGGAGAATTCTACCAAACATTCAAAGAAGACTTAATACCTATTCTTTCAAACTGTTCCAGAAAATTGAGAAAGATGGAGTACTCCCTAACACATTCTATGAAGCCAACATCACTCTGATCCCCAAACCTGACAAGGACAACACAAAGAAGGAGAACTACAGGCCGATATCACTGATGAACATAGATGCAAAAATCCTCAACAAAATTTTGGCAAGCCAAACACAGCAATACATCAAAAAGATTATACACCATGATCAAGTGGGATTTATACCAGGGACACAGGGATGGTTTAACACCCGCAAGTCAATCAACGTGATACACTACATCAACAAAATGAAAAACAAAAACCACATGATCATATCAATAGATGCAGAGAAAGCATTCGACAAGATCCAACACCCATTTATGATAAAAACCCTCAATAAAATGGGTTTAGAAGGAAAGTACCTCAACATAATAAAGGCCATATATGACAGACCCACAGCCAACATCATACTCAATGGACAAAAACTGAAAGCCAGCCCTCTGAGGACAGGAACAAGACAAGGGTGCCCACTTCCACCACTCCTATTCAACATAGTACTGGAGGTGTTGGGCAGAGCAATTCAGCAGGAAAAAGAAATAAAAGGAATCCAAATATGTAACGAAGAAGTAAAACTCTCGCTGTTTGCAGACGACATGATCTTATATATAGAAAACCCCAAAGAATCCATAGAAAAACTATTAGAAATAATCAACAACTACAGCAAAGTAGCAGCGTATAAAATTAACGTACATAAATCCGTAGCATTTCTATACACTAACAATGAACTAACAGAAAAAGAACTCAAGAACTCAATCCCATTCACAATCGCAACGAAAAGAATAAAATACCTTGGGATAAACTTAACCAAGGAAGTGAAGGATCTATACAATGAAAACTACAAGACTTTCTTGAAAGAAATTGATGATGACATAAAGAGATGGAAAGACATTCCATGCACATGGATTGGAAGAAGAAACATAGTTAAAATGTCCATACTACCTAAAGCAATCTACAGATTCAATGCTATCCCAATCAGAATCCCAAGAACATTCTTCACAGAAATTGAACAAAGAATCCTAAAATTCATATGGGGCAACAAAAGACCACGAATTGCTAAAGCAATCCTGAGCAAGAAAAACAAAGCTGGCGGAATCACAATCCCTGATTTCAAAACATACTACAAAGCTACAGTGACCAAAACAGCATGGTACTGGTACAAAAACAGGTTCACAGATCAATGGAACAGAATTGAAAGCCCAGAGATAAAACCACACATCTATGGACAGCTAATCTTCGACAAAGGAGCAGAGGGCCTGCAATGGAGAAAAGCAAGTCTCTTCAACAAATGGTGCTGGGAAAACTGGACAGCCACATGCAAAAGATTGAAAATTGACCATTCTTTTTCACCACACACCAAAATAAACTCAAAATGGATCAAAGACCTAGAGATTAGGCCTGAAACAATAAGTCTTCTGGAAGAGAATATAGGCAGTACACTCTTTGACATCAGTTTCAAAAGAATCTTTTCAGACACTATAACTCCTCAGTTGAGGGAAACAATAGAAAGAATAAACAAATGGGACTTCATCAGACTAAAGAGCTTCTTCAAGGCAAGGGAAAACAGGATTGAAACAAAAAAACAGCTCACTAATTGGGAAAAAATATTTACAAGCCACTTATCCGACACAGGGTTAATCTCCATAATATACAAAGAACTCACACTGCTTAACAACAAAAAAACAAACAACCCGATCAAAAAATGGGCAGAGGACATGAATATGGCCAATACGAATATGGCCAATAGACACATGAAAAGATGTTCATCATCACTAATCATCAGGGAAATGCAAATCAAAACTACACTAAGATATCACCTTACACCCGTTAGATTGTCAAAAACATCCAAAACCAAGAGCGACAAATGTTGGAGAGATTGTGGAGAAAAAGGAACCCTCATACACTGTTGGTGGGAATGCAAACTGGTACAGCCACTATGGAAAACAGTATGGAGATTTCTCAAAAGTTAGAAATAGAAATACCCTATGACCCAGCCATCCCATTACTGGGTATCTATCCTAAGAACCTGAAATCAGAAATCCCAAGAGTCCCTTGCACCCCTATGTTCATCGCAGCATTATTTACAATAGCCAAGATGTGGAACTAAACTACATGCCCAGAAACTGATGATTGGATAAAGAAGATGTGGTATATATACACAATGGAATACTACTCAGCCATAAAAAAAGACAAAATTGGCCCATTCACAGCAACGTGGATGGACCTCGAGGGTATTATGTTAAGCGAAATAAGCCAGTCAGAGAAAGACGAACTCTATATGACTCCACTCATAGGTGGAAGTTAGTATATTGATAAGGAGATCTGATGGGTGGTTACCAGGGAAAAGGGGGGTGGGGGGAGGGTACAAAGTGGGAAGTGGTGTACCCACAACATGACTAACAATAATGTACAACTGAAATCTCACAAGGTTGTAATCTATCATAACATTAATAAAAAAAATAACAATAAATATGGTTATACTGAAGGACTGGCTTTATAACGATTCAATATGAATGCATATAATATTCATATATGAAACCATTATGAATCCTTACTAAAAAATGAAATAAATTAAAATTTATCAGAGATCTAAAGTCAAACTCATCTTTAGCAGGATAAACTAGATTTAATAGAAAGTAAATTATTAGTAAACATTTTATTGAGGAAAAGTGCTTCTGACTATGGGATAGCTGTAGATAAGGTGCACACAATTTTTTATGCTATATTTGAAAGGTGGCTTTTTTTTTTACCTTCAATGTAAGCAGACATTAGATTTTCCTTACTTAAAGAAGATACAGAATAAAACTT
Organism: Equus caballus; assembly: GCF_041296265.1. Taxonomy (NCBI): domain Eukaryota; kingdom Metazoa; phylum Chordata; class Mammalia; order Perissodactyla; family Equidae; genus Equus; species Equus caballus. The sequence goes on from NC_091704.1 coordinate 49,166,546, forward strand.
CTAGGGAGAAAAACCATCTCTGGAAAATGCAACATTTGTCATTTGCTGAATATGTTCCAATAAGCACAAAATGGTTTATATAAAATTAATTAAAAAGAAAGAGGGCAAGGGAGAGGGCTAAAGGGGTAAAAGGGCGCATGTGTATTCTGATGGGTGGTAAATAGACTTTGGGTGGTGAACACGATGTAGTCTATACAGAAATCAAAATATAATGCTGTGTACCTGAGATTTATATAATGATACGAACCAGTGTTACCGCAATAAAAAATTAATTAAAAAAAGACACAATGTTTTAAGCTTAGAATGCCTATTTACTACCCCTGTATAAATAAAACGATTGAAGCAAGTGAAAAATCATGCAGTACATGATCAAATGAAAATGTTTGGTGTGAAGAAAATGCTCCTCTAACTTTAAGCACTCTAATTTCACCAGCTAGACTTCTTTCAGCTGTCATCTTATTCTGCTTTCTGAGCACATGGGTAGGCTGCTTAATGGCAAATAAATATTTCAACTTAAAGACTGAAATCGAGATTTTTAGTTTAATCATTCACTACTGAAACATAGTAAATTATTACGAAGGCATAGCTTCATCTGATGGTGTAGCATTGAAAGAAGCGTGTTCCTGTCAGTTGGGGGAATCCACTGTTGTTTAGTACTTGAAATGCCTGCATTTATAAAATGTGTTATGAACAGAGAAAAGTTTCTTACAGGCTAAGAATTAGGCTAAAATTAGGTACAGCCCCTAAATTTAATTTAAACTGTGAATTAATAATTTGTTTTTGGAAATTGCTCTTTCAAACTTCAGTTCAGATTTTTGTCCATGCAGACATATTTCCAACACTGGGTCCCATTTTTATTTTATGAAAGCTTGTTGAGATATAATTCACATACCAAAAAATTCCCCTTTTTAAAATGTACTAATCAGTGGTTTCTAGAATATTCATGGTGTTGTGTGACCATTACCACTAATTCCAGAATATTTTCATACGACAGAGAAGTCGTATGTCAATGATCCGTCACTACACATCCCTCCCTCTCCTTGGCCCCTGGCAAACACTAACATAATTTTGTCTCTAGGAATTTGCCCACTCTGACCTCTTGTATAAATAACTTCATAAAGTATGTTGCCTTTGTGTCTGGCTTCTTTCATTTGGCATAATTTTTTCAGGGTTCATCCATGTTGTGGAATGTATCAGAACTTTCTTTTTATTGCTGAATTGTATTTTAGCGCATGGATATACCACATTTTTCTAGCCCACTCAACAGGTCATGGATATTTCAGTTCTTTACACTTTAGGTTATTTCCCCCTGCGCTGTATGAGAGTCCTAGTTTCTCACATCCTTGACAAAATTCATTCTGCCTTTTTGGTTCTAGCCTTCTGAGCAGATGTGAAGTAAAATTTCATTGTGGCTTGATCTCACTTGCCTAATAGATAGTGATGTTGGGCATCATTTCATATGCTATTGTCCATTTGTATATCTTATTTTATAAAAATCTATGTTCACATTCTTTGCCCATTTTTTTTCTTAAAATAGGGTTATTTGCCATTCCATTGTTACTGTTAGAGTTGTTTATGTATGCTACATACATGTCTTCTGTCATATATATGATTTGGAAATATTTACTCCAATTCTATAAGTTATCTTTTCAATTTCTTGATGATGCTTCTAAAGCAAAAACGTGTTTAAATTTTGACTAGGTCCAATTTGCCCATTATTTTCTTCTGTTATTTTTACTTTGGATATCATATCTAAAAACATATTGTTTAATTCAAGATCATGACGATTTACTCTTATGTTCTTCTCCAAGAGTTATATAATATTGGCACTTACATTTATGCATGTGACACATTTTGAGTTAATTTCTGTAATGGGATGAGGTAAGTGTTCTTCTTCATTCTTTTGTATCTGGAGAGCTAGTGGTATTGGCATCATTTGTGGAAATGACTATTCTTTTGCCCATTGAATTGTCATGGTACCCTTGTCAAAAATCAATTGACCATAAATATAATGACTTATTTTTGGACTCCCAATTGTATTCAATTGATATACAATCCTCTCCTTATTAAAGTGCCATATGGTCAAAAAGAATGACAGCAGGATGATAAGCTAGGAGGTTTTAGCCCACATCCCTCAAACAAAAACAATGATTTAACAAGTACTCTTGGAGGAAAATTGCTCTTGGAGAGCTCTGGTGTACAATTAAGAAGCTGCATAAACCCAGTGGAGCAGAAAAAATTTAGGATGGCTACACAGATAGGTTTAGAAAGGATTTAATCTGAGTCACTTTATCCCCCAGGCTGACATGACTTGGCATCAAGAGGGATCCCCTTGGCCATGGCTTACCTTAATGGGACAAAAGAGGAGTAAGATGATAGCCTCCATTTTTGCCACCAAAGACCCACACAGTCTTTGCTGACATTGACACCAGTGGGTCCAGATGCCTAGAGTCCATATTGCTGTGCTCTGCTGGAGTTTGAGACACTGCTGTACCAACCCTGGAGCTGGGGCCACCATTGTGATCTCAGGGACAGGAGCCGCTGGTTTTGTATCACCACAAATTAGTCAACTTCTCAGCAGAAACCTTGCAGGCCAGGAAAGAGAGTAGATGATACCTTCAAAGCACTGAAGGAAAAAAAAAAAAAAACTTGCCAACTAAGAATACTATGCCAGAAATATTATTCTTTAAAATGAAAGAGAGAAAGTCTATCCCAGACAAACAAAAACTGACCTGCTTACAAGAAATGCCTAAAGGAATTCATCAAATTGAAATGAAAGCACACTAAACGGCAATACAAAAGCATAGGAAAGCATAAATATTATTGGTGGAGATAAATATAAAGACCAATACAGAACAGTGTAACACTGTAATGTTGATGCATGAAATGATTTCAACATTAATATAAAAGTTAAAAGATAAAGATTTGTTAATAGTTGCATAGTACAAAAAGAATCAAATTCTGACAAGAACAAAAAGTGCTGGGGGCAGGGAGTAAGAGTGCAGAGTTTTTGTGTGCAATTGAATTTATCAACTTAAAATAGATGGTTATAACCATAAAATAGTTTTACGAAAGCCTCAAGGTTACCACATTTAAAAAAACTATTATAGATACATAAAAGATAAAAAGAAAAGAAACAAAGCAAATGACTCCAAAAAAATAATCAAAGAAAGAAGACAGAAAGAGGCAAAGAAAGGAATGAAAGAACTGTAAAACAGACAGAAAACAATTAACAAAATTTCAACAGGAAGTTCTAACCCATCAAAAATCACTTTAAATGTAAATGGATTAAACTCCTCAATCAAAAGGCATTGAATGGCTGAATGTATAAAAAGAAACACAATCCAGCAATACACTCTTCACAAGAGACTGACTTTAGATTTAAGCATACTCAAAGGCTGAAAGTGAAGGGAGGGACTAAGATATTCCATGCAACTGGTAACCCGAGAAAGCAGTGGGGGCTATACTTATATCAGACAAAATAGACTTTAGGTAAAAGTTTTTGGAGAGACAAGGAAGATCATTATATAAAGACAAAAGTGTCAGGTCAACAGGAAGGTATAACAATTATAAATCTATATATACCCAACATTAGAGCACCTAAATATATAAAGCAAATCTGAAGGGAGAAATCGAGAGCAATATAATAACAGCAGGAGAATTTAATAATAGATAGACCAGTTTCAATAATGGAAAGAAGATCCAGACAGAAAATCAGTAGCAAAACAGCTAACATGAACAACACTGTAGACCAAACTGATCTAACAGACACATTCAAAATTTTTTACTCAACAGCAGGAGAATACACATTTTTGTTAAGTGTGTATGGAACGTTCTCTAGAATAGGTCACATTTTAGGACACAAAACAAGCCAACAAATTTAAAAAGATCAAAATGATTCTAAATATCTTTTCTGATTACAATGACATAAAGCTATAAATCAATAACACTAAGAAAGTCGGGGGGCCAGCCCAGTGGTGCCGTGGCTAAGTGCGCATGTTCTGCTTTGGTGGCCCGGTGTTCGCGGTTCAGATCCCAGGTGTGGACATGGCACCGCTTGGCAAAAGCCATGCTGTGCTAGGTGCCCCACGTACAAAGTAGAGGAAGATGGGCACAGATCTTAGCTCAAAGCCAGTCTTCCTCAGCAAAAAGAGGAGGATTGGTAGCAGACGTTAGCTCAGGGCTAATCTTCCTCAAAAAGAAAAAGGAATGAAGTATGGATACATGCTGTAACATGGATGAATCTTAAAAACATTATGTTAACTGAAAGAAGCCACAAAACAAAATGCTACATATTGCACGAAACGATTTATATAAAATATCCAGAATAGGCAAAAACATAGAGACGGAGAGCAGATTAGTGGTTTTCAGGGGCTGGAGGAAGAGAGAAATGGGGAGTAAAAGCCTAATGGATACAGGGTTTTCTTTTGGGGTAATGAAAATGTTCCGGAACTATATAGTGGTGATGATTGCACAACACTGTGAATGTATTAAATGCCACTTAAAATCATGAAAATGGCAAATTGTATGTTTTGCGTATTTTAACACAATTAAAAAATGTATTTATAACTTCTTTTATATTTACCTAAGTAGTTACCTTTCTCATTGCTCTTATTTCTTTGTATGGATTTAAATTACTCTCTAGTGTCTTTTTATTTCAGTTATAAGGACTGCTTTTGATATTTCTTTTTTTTTTCGAATTTAACATCAAGGTTTTATTTCACATTGTATCTCTTTAACATCAAAACCTTGGCTGTTGCTGACACTGACATACTTGTTTGTTCTAACGTACAATACTCATAAATTAGTTCTCAAGTCATGAGACCAATACTACTTTCACCTCAACCCTTCTGAGGAGTCGACCTGTCCTTAGAGTCTCCCTATGCCTGCACACGCATGTGTGCTTGCACATACAGCACGCAGTCACAGCTGTGCGAGGTGCTGGCGGGAACAGTGCTTTTCTCGCTGTGGTTATCAGTACACTTGCCAGGTTCGTTCGTTCCTGCTCTCTTTTAGGGTTTGCTCCCTCTCTTTCTCTACTCAGTTGACACAAGAGCCAACTTAAATGAGCTCCCACAACCCACGCACTCAAAATAATCAAGACTATAATAGCGTGTAAAATATTAGAAGAATAAAAATTCATGAGTCCTTGGTGATATGGGGGCAGAGGACACGCTTCCTTCTAGAATGCAACTAGTCAACCTCCCTTACACCCATGTAGCGAGTTCTCTCAACTCTCTAGGTTTCAGCTCAATGGCATCTTCTCAAAGAGCCTTCCAGAGCCCCCTACTAAAATGGCTCTCCCACTCCCACCTAGCATCGCTTCCACCTGTCACACCCCTGCTCCTTACTTCCCGTCCACCTTCAGCACGGCAGCTGCCCGGGCAAAGTCCCCATCTTTGTTCACAGCTGCCTCCTGAGTGCTCAGAATAGTGTCCGCACACAGTATGCAGCACACGTCAGAGGTCAGAGAGCCTCTGGCTCACACTCTACACTTCACAGAACCAGAAGAACACATGACAGTATGGGAACTCGAGGCATGCTAGGAGGGAGACCCCAGAGCAGCTCCCCCACAGCAGTGGACCCAGACCCAGGGCTGACACAGACAAGCTGCACCCAAGTTCATATTACACCCCAGAGGTCACTCCCAGGCACGCCTATCTGGCTCCCATGGGGCCACCTGGCATTTTTCCACACCCTGGGGCCCAGTCCCAGAAGAGCAGGGGCTCAGCACCCCAGTGGGTGCGGGCAATGAAGTCCAAACACCGAAACCAAGAGGCTCCAGAGGTGCTCCCCCTCGGGGAGCACAGGCTGCCGGCCCAGGGCCAGCCCGGCACAACAATGGGAGGGGATTCTATCCACCCTGATGGGAAGACGGTGTGCCTCTCTGCTTTCCGACTTCAGCCTGCCTTTTCGGGGCAGAAGCTGCATACCTCCGTGGGAGATCCCTGCCTTCATCCTCACCAAAATGCTCAACCAACACTGACCACAAATCGCCACCACTACCCAAGACAGCAGCAATGGTCCAAACAAGCAAACAAAAAGGCATAACAGGCAGTAACTGCATCCCATGTTATCCTGGGATGTACACACAACTGTAGGCAGGGACAGAACGAACACTTCACCCCAGACAACTGTGCCTATTGGCTCCCTCATGCGAGCAACGGAAATCTTCCACAAAGAGAAGGAAACCAGGAGGTGACAACATGCACGTGGGCACAGCCCAAAGCCACACGGTTCCACTCAAAACAGTAGCACGGATCACACGTGGCCTAGACGTCCCAACCACCAACTCCTCCTTTTCTCTTTAAGCTTCCACATTTTATCCTCCAGTTTCAATTGTTCCTACATCCACGTTCCCAGGCACTGTCCTAGGGAGCTGCACTGAACACCAACGGGCCTGCTCCATCCAGGAGAAATCCTGTGCAGAAAGAAAAACAAACACTGCCAAGACAAAGAATGGGAGGCAATCCTGCCACGTCAGGCAGGAACAGCACACACCACCTCCTCTTCCGGACAGGGCTGACGTGGGCAGGAGGAACAGCACACAGAAGTCACCATCGGGGACCGAGGCCACCTCCCAGACTAGCTCCCAGGGCTGATGCACGACCCAACAAAAGTACAGAGGGTGCCTGGCCCAGCACGTCCACACCTGGGCTCAGCTTCTCTCACGTGCCACACAAGCACATCCACGACAAAACCAGGGACATGGGTTTGGCCTGCCTAAGTTTCCAGGACCACTGCAAGGACAACGTAGGAAATGCTGGAGCAACGGGACATTGACATGGAGTCCCCACCAAGGTGGCCTCCTATATCCACCTTCCCAAACCACGGCAGAGGCCACGGCAGAGACCATGGCTCCTTCCCAGAGGAGATTCTGGAGCTGACAATAGCCTTGTTGTACCAAGTGAATCCCTCCCAAGCCACGGCTAGCTTGTGCCAACAAGACCTGGCAGCAAGCCCCCCAGCATCCTGGGGAAGAGGCCTTGGTGGACAAGCATCAGGCAGTGACGCTCAGTGGTGAGAACACCAGCACTGAGGCCCGCAGCAGAGGGCGAGCACTCTAGGCTGCAGCTCGTCTCAGAGCACCTGCCGCAGGAAAGGCAGCCCTGCCCACCGCCAGTCCCCTGCCCACTCCCAAGCAGAGCTGTTCTGTGGCACCGCGAGGGGGTCCCCGTTCTGCCAGTCTCCCGTCAGCAGCACAGCTTCGAGGATACTTTGCCAAGGGTTCCCAGCAGAAACTGAGTGCGGTAGGATGAGTGAGAAATGATGTGTTGCTAGGGGTGGCCCAACGCAGGTGCTCATTCCACAAAGGGCTCCCTGTGAGGGCTCCGTGAGGTGGCTGGGAATGCGACACCAGCCAGGACAAGCACGGCAGCACACCAGGCCCAAACGATTGCCATGGGGGTCCTCCTGGGTTCTCACAACCACAGCTGCCAGGGGCCCCAGCTGGAGGACAGTTTTTCCACTTAGGCCTCTGTGCCTTTGCACATGCCATTCCTTCTTCCTGGACCACAATCTTTCCTCCTTTGTACCAGGAAAATTCCTACACACCCTCCTATATGACCTAACTGAGCCCACCCTGCTCCAAGATACCCTTCCGGCCTGGCCTCCCCGACCCAGCTCTACCTTCGTGACTCCTCCATGCTCCCACCGCCGTGTCCACCGCCCTCCTTCACCAGCGTGAGCGAGCAGAAGCTGCGTCTTCTCCATCTTGGAAGCTCTGATCGCCAGCTCAGGGCCTGGCCCACGACCGACAGCGAACGCAGTCAGGACCTGGAGGCGTCCTTGACTAAGGAAGTGGTCCAGCTCACTGTCAGAAAAGGCTGGGCCACGGCAGCACCGCTCACAGTTGGCAAAAACCAGGAACTATGCAGACGTCAACAGAGAAGCAGACCACGCACATCTCCACACAAGGGAGGATCACTTGGCGATGAAAAGGACCGAGGGCTGACGCAGGCAACACCAGGATGAACTTTTAAAACACCGAGCTAACCAGTCACAACAGACCCCATGTCGTGATCCCATTTCCATTAAGGGCCCAGAATAGGCAAATCTAGAAACAATGTCGTAAACTAGCGGTTGCCCGGGGCAGGGGTGGGAACAGGGAGTGACTGCTGACGGACACGAGGTTTCTTTGGCAGATGATGGCGACATTCTCAAATTAAACTGTGATGATCACACAACTCTGTAATTTACTAAAACTACTTAACTGTACCCTTAAAACAAGTAAACTTTATGGTATGTAAATTATACCTCAGTAAGGCTGTTTAAAAAAAACTCTAGAGACTCAAGCAAGTTCAGTCTGGGTCCCCCACAACCAGATTCGATTGTCTGCCACCAGCAACATCCTCCCGCGAGGCCAAAGAGGAAGAAAAACAAAGTCATCACACCCATTCAGACCCCTGCAGACACACGGCCATAGGATTTTATCTCCTTCGCCCGAGCACAAAATTCCTGCAGGCAGAGCCGGACAGGCCGGAGGGCACTACAGCCGCTGAGCAGACACCTGTCAGCCGACCACGAGCACCAATGGCCACGCACCCCGCAGTAAGTCGCCAACACTGGACGTTCATCTCCCTGCGCCAGAGCCAGAAAGCTTTAAACCACCCCTCATCGACCTCATCTGCTGCGTGGGGAACAGGAGGACGCTGACGTCCGGGCAGCACGCAGCCCCAGGAAGGGGGCCTGCTGGCGTGCGTCTGCTCCCGCCCCGGCTGCGGGCCCAGGCTGGAGGGTGGGCATGTCCCTGCAAACTGCCCTTGGGGGGGCCCCACCCAGGGCCAGCAGGACGGCCGGTTTGCTCCCACCAGTCAGAAGTGCGTTCCCAGATTCTCTGAGGCTTCTGGATTGTGCCTTCCCTCGGGTAAAATTTAAGCTGCACTTTTATCATCCTCTCGCAAACAGCTAACACCGCCAGTTACGGACAGGACAAGTCCTCCCTAAACAACCGAGCCCTGTGCCGTGCGGCTCCTCACTGTCCCAGACCACGTGGAATCTGATGTTGCTCACGCAGCCTCTCTTCTGGGCTCACTTCCTTCGCAGTGGCAAGGGTGGCACCCTGTCATCCACTGGCCACAATGGAGAGCGCCAAGGACTCCAGGGGTGGACTACACAAGAAGTGGGGGCCCTTTTCGCATTAGAAATGACTCTTTGTAAAAAGAAAGAAAGAAAATTACTACACACCTACTTTAACTGCAGCTCAAGGCCAAGCAGAGGAAGTGCACAGTAAGACAGACGGGTGCCAGGGACGCCTCTCAAAATTCTCCTCCAAGTAAGTCCCAGCAAACCCCAGCAGCAAGTCTGGACACGCTGCGTTCCTTCTGTCTTCCCCGAGCAGGTTTCCTGCCGGACCTCCCTGTCCTCAGACGCGGCCGGGGGAGCTGAAGGGAAGGCTGCAGCTTGCTCAGCAAGGCCTTTCATAGAAGGGAAGACGGGGCTCTGTCCGCACATGGTACACCATTCTTCTGGTTGTGGCAGGCTCCAAGGGAAGGAGGGAGCACTGTTTGCTCCTACAGCTGAGTCCATGCCCTGTCACCTGAGGTGAACAAATGCGAGGAAACTTTCCCATGAGCCAGTCCGTGGCTGCGCGGAGCCGGCGCGCCCGCCGCCCTATAGGCTCGGCCCTCAGCCTGCGGCGGCGCCCTTGATATTTCTTAAAAGGCAAGTTTTCAAAGTACAATTTTGCTGGATATAGAATTATCGTTTGATTTTTTTTTTTCTTTAAACCCTGAATATATCATCTACCTGCCTTCTGGCCTTCATAATGAGAAGTTAGCTGCTAATCTTACTGATGATCCTTTTCACATAAGTATATTTTTTCTTGCTGCTTTCAAGATTTCCTTTTTTCTTTGGACTTTGAAAGTTTTTGCATGATGAGTTTACATATAGCTTTCTTTGATCTTGTCCTACTTGGAGTTTGTTGAAGTTCTTGCATGCACAGACCAATGTTTTTCATCAAATTTGGGAAATTTTGGAAATTATTTTTTCAAATATTCTTTCTGTCCTTTTCTCTTCCCTTCTTCTAAGGCTCCCACTATGAATATTTGGGTACACTTGATACTGTCCCACACATCTCTGAGGTCCTGTTCATTTTTCTTCATTTTTTTCTATTCTGTTCCTCAGATTGGATAATCTCACTTGTCCTGTTTTCAAATTGCTGATTATTTACTCTGTATGTTCAAATATGCTGTTGAGACACTGTAGTGAATTTTTCATGTCAGTTTTTATATTTTCAATTCCAGAATGTGTATTTGGTTAAACTTTTAAAAAATAGTATATCTACTTATTGATATTCTGGGCTTTCTCAGGAACAGTTTCTATTGACTGTATTTATATTCCTGCATATAGACTATATTTTTCTGTCTTTTTGCATTTCTCTTAATCTTTTTCTGGAAAACTGAACTTTTCAAATAGTAAAATGTAGCAACTCTGGGAATCAGATTTTTTTTCTCACTCACTCAGGCTTTGTTGTTCTCTCTCTTTGTGTATCTAGTTAACATTTTAAATGTGGCAAGTTTTAAATTCGCCTTTTGCCACCACTATCCTCAGAGTTCTCTGTTGTTTTCATTGTTGTTACATGTTCATTTAGTGACTTTTCTGGACTAATTCTCTGATGTCTACTTCTTTATCATGTGAAGTCTCTGAACCCACTGAAGTCTCTGCTTGGTTCACTTAATGGTCACTTGAGAGATTTCCTTAAATTCTTTGAACCAGTAAGTCTCATAGTCTTGCCAGTGTAATCTGTATTTGTGTGTGTGTGTGTGTGTGTGTGTGTGTGTGTGTGCATGTTTTTAATGCTCTGCCAGGCACTTTTCAAGCCTCCTTTAGTTTTCACTGCCTGTTTGCCTAGTCTTAAGGTCAGCCAGAGTTCAGAGTTTAGAATCTTCTCAGGTTTCTCCCTAGCATGTGCAAAGTCCTGGGTATGCACACAGCTCTGTACCTGTATGTGGTCTTCCGGAACCCTGGGGTGTGTCACAGGTATTCAAAGTGCCCTATGAATATCTCATTTCCTGTTTTTTTCCTTTTAAGCTTTTTGGTCAGACTTTTGTTGGCCCCAACTGTTCTCACCACCTCAGGCAGCTGTGGTGTTAAACAGTTGCCACTGTTTGTTTTGAAAAATGCCCTGAGGATAGGGCTGTTTGCAAAAAGCAAGCTCTGTGTCACATCAAATATAGAAAAACCCAGAGACTCAAGCTTCTCAGGGAGCTGCCAGACAGGTCAAATAATAGCAATTCACTGGGCTTTGGGCTTTTTATTTTGGATATCCAAACCTGTTGTGCCCCTCCAGTGGCTGTCAGTTTCCTGGGTTTTACAGCTATTATAGTTCTGAGGCTGTTGGTTTTCAAGGCTACTGTGAATCTGGGGACAAGAGGATGGGATGAGGGCAAGTTAAAGTGCCACAAAGCTTGCTGTTCTTACTGAGATTAAATAATCTTTCTTGAATAAACACTCTTCAGATGGTTGCATGCTTTTAATTTAATTTCCTGAGTTCTAAAAAGATTGATTCTGATAGATTTTTTTTTTCCCCAGAGTTCTCAGTGCTTTTATGGCAAAGCGGATTTTTGAATGTTCTTACTCTACCGTTGAAAAATTGTCCTGTAGGACCCATTTTTAAGGAATTTTCTTTCCAGTTAACATGATTTATTATCTTTTTAATACTAAAATGTATTAAGTGGCAGTGTTTTATGATGTTATTTGTGCTACAATAACAGATCATATGAACTATTTAATTTTCTTGTCTATATTCCCCAGGCCTCTTGCAAAGCCATGTAGCTGATCTGGTCAATGAAATATAAGCAGAAGTCACATGTCACGGTCAGCTGTGTCAGCGAATATAATCCATAACCAATCTATAGATGAAAATTTGGGAGAGTTTATTCTGAGCTAAAATGTGAGGACCATGGCCTGGGGCCTTTCTTCCCAAAGCAAGAAAGGGCACCAAAGAAGTGGGGTGTACAAAGTGGTTATATACCCCCAAAGAGGATGTTTCACATATAATTGAAATGTCCCTTTTACAATAGTTGTGAGACTGCTCTGTTGGCACAGCGATTGATGGACGCAGCAGGTAGTAGGTCTGCTGTCCTCATGGACACAGCAGGGTGGAGCTGGGTGGTCACAGGTGAGCATAGCAATCAGTTCCTAGCCTAAGGAAAGATGCTTATCCTTAAGGAAATGCCAACATGGGGAAGTTGTACCTTTATCTTAAGAGTATTTGTTCTTGCCATAGGAAATGTTTAAAGCAGATATTCAATGCACACTCAATGGCCACGTCAGGCCCTTTTGGAAAAACAAAGTCAGGCCGAATTGGTTTACACCAAATCGCTTCCTCATATACTCCAATATATCCTACTGCTTGCCATTTCTATTTGTCAGCTGTCATGGCAGGTTATGGAGGAGATAATTTTGAGTAGGAGAGCTACCAATTCTTTCTCAAATCCTTTTTAAAGGTAGAAATCTATGTCATGGACAGCCTAAGGCTGACTGTAGCAATATGCTTTGCAGAAAAATGCTTTATTTCCCACATTCTTAACTAGTGATGAAGAGTTTACATTCATATTCTGTTGTTCCAGAGTTAACAATGCAGATGATTATACACATCTATGTATAAGGGGCTGATTCTTAGAATTGGTTGGTTGTGAGTGCCTCTTCCCGTAATCTTCACCACTTATCTTTCTTAGTCATAAAATGCAGATTCACAGAAGTATTTCCCAATACCTAACTACTGAATCATGTATTCCTCAAGGCAGCCCTACACTGAGTTAGAAGAGTTATAAAGTAGTAGAAGTTGTGTAAGAGTTATAAGATGCATTCATTGCACCCTATCAAATGCAGTACAGTGCATTCTAAAGTCTCTTTAAATGATAGCTGGCTCACTTCAATTTAGACATCCTCAGTGATAGGTAATTTACCTCATGGTAAGACAGACTTCCTTGCAGTTGGCCCCTCTAATTCTCAAAGAAAGCCTTTCTTTGGTTTGTAAATATATGTGTTTTTCCTCCCCACCCTGCCTCCTAGTCAAGGGCAAATTTCCTGCAGTGGATGTGGAATATATCAAAAATTCTTTTCAGCATACTGCTATCATTCCTAAATTTACATTCAGTAGCCAACAAAAACGTTAGTTAAGAAAAGAGGTTGTATTTAATCTTGACATTATTGCTTAGGAATATTTTCAAAAATGAAGTTATCATTCCCGTAGAGAATTCCAACAGCCTCACAATCCTAGCAAGATTTTATACATTTTGAGGGAAAGAATTTCTTTCAAAATTGAAAAATATCAATTTGTCAAATACCATATTGACAAATATTTAAAAAAAAGAATGAAGATGTGGAACGATAGCCTGCTTAATAATATTAAATGTCCTCTACCGGAATATTGAATGCTGAAAAAGGAAATCTCTCTGAATTTTTATAACTGAAGAACCTTCTGTAATATTATTAGAATATATTAAATAGAAGGTGCCAAAGGGGACAAAACAAATAAACAAAAACTATATTAAAATGACTCATATAATTATATTTGCCATAAGAAGAGCAGGATTAGTGAGGGAAAAATGAAGTAAATAAAATATTAAATATTTACCTATGTGCAAAAATATATTTCACTAGACATAGATACCTATCCACAGTTAAGTGAATAGGAATATTAAATGCCAAACCATTGTAGTTCTCACATCTAGAAAGGTAGAAGGAGGGCCATCAAGATAAGCACTTATAAGACATTATTAATTATATAGTTTCTTTGGAGTGTATTAGTTTTCTATTCCTTCATAACACAAATTGACATAAAAGTAATGGCTTAAAAAATCTCAGATCACCACCTTACGAGTGATTCACAGCATTTCCACCTATGAATCTCAAATTCTTCTCCTGGAAATTGTCAACACAATAAGCAAAGGTCTGTAACTACCAAACACAGGGAAGAGGTGTTCACGCCCAACCTCAGGAGAAGCACATTCTTGAGTACGTATACCCTGGAAAACTAATCTTAAATATTGGGTTACAAATCTTTCCAGTGGGAGATATTCACTTAAATTGATGAGAACTCTATTTTTATTCTCACCATTCTGAGCTACAGCAAGGTCACACAGGTCAAAATTCTCATGCCCAATATGTGTTTTAGTCGTTCTTTGACCGTAATCATGTTTGCCAATTATACTATGTGAGTCCTTCAGTAAGCAGACGCTGAAATGAAGTATGTTATAATAGAAGGTATATTAGTAGTATAATAGAACAGCGTAGTAGAGGGTAAAGCCTCTGAAAGATGGAAGGAGCGGAGGGAAGCAGAATTGGGCAGTGAATGCCTTTACAGCTTGATCCCATGTTAGTCTGCTCTAGCAAGGGTACTATCTCCTGCACAGCAGCTGCGCTCCAGGATAGCTGATCTTGTGGTAGACTTTGAATGATACTTCAGGACATTTTTCTTCCATGGCCAGACTGATGAATAAAATGGAGATATACTAGGCAACACTATTCCTGAATTCTTAAGGTCCCTAAGGCTAGTACTTCTTTACCGCTCAACACAGTTCTAATATTGTTGGTGATTTGCTGTTTTGGTTGTTGACTGAGGCAGGAAGGTCAGTTTCAGAGCCTTCCATTTCATCTTTCCTGCTATAATAGCTTTTACACCACAATCTAAGGACAAATGTGAGGAGTCCTACAATTGCCAAGTGTCACTCTAAATTATGTGTTTAGAAACTAGAAGATGCATTTTAAAGATGACTTTAGCTAAGACTCTATTCATTACCTGGCCTCCATATGATCTCCTTTTAACAAGGGAGAGGTACCAGGCGGGGATGATGGTGCTTTTGGTCTCTATGGGTATCAGCTCATATCTCCCTGGCCCATGCATGAAAGTTCCAGGTTTTCCAACAAGGGCACTGAGGTTGATATTTCAGACCTGCATGGGCAGAAGATTTAATAGTCTTTAAAGCTCAGGGTCTCCAACTAATGAGTCCTGGGTTTGGTCTTCAGATTTTTTTCTCTCTCCCATTTCAGAACATAAAGGCCCTTTGCCTTTTGCAAGTTACCACAGAGACCTTTTGCACTTCACATTTAGTTGCCAATTGGTGGTTAATTGCCCATACCGTTTCAGTATCTCTCTATAGCACATCAATGAAATTTAATAACCACCAACCAATCCCATTGTTCTTGCATATTTTATTCTCCATCCTTTACTTTTCAAATGACTGAATCATTATAACAATCTGGTATTCCTTTCCACTGAAACACAATCAAATCAACTCAGGCAAAAGTTTCAAAAATCAGACCACAATCTTGTTCCAGGGACTATTCATGTTCAACATACCTTACAGGACCTGGTCTTCATTACCAACCAGGCAGTGAGAGATCTAGATCAAATCATCTTATCAGCTGCATCCCTTCAACCATTCCCCATACCAGCTGTATTAGTTTGGTTCCACGGGAAGTAGAAAATGAGAGAGAGTTAAGAATGCCAGCATTTTATTATGAAAGATAAATGCAAGAGGAGGAATAATTATGCAGACAAAGTTTTCAGATTACAAATCTGAAAACTTAAAGAAAAATAGGAAAGAAATGGGATTGGTCAAGGAGCCCCACCAACTGTGACACAAGTTTGACAGTCTTCATAAAACCAATGGAGAATTCTAAAGTAAAGATGACTCTTTTGAGGAGTCCTACATTCACCTGAAATAGCCAGGCACTGAAACCTGGCTCAGCTGGGGGCTGCTTGGAAAGCTGAAGTAGAATTTGAAAATACTGCAGCCAGAGGTAATTCGCTATTTTCATTCCTTGCAGCCAAACAAACTCTTTCTTAAACGGAGATTTTAGAAGCACACTTTTATGGTTATCACAATCTACAATCAACATGCAGTTGTTATAAACTTTGAAACTCAAATAGTTTTTTGTTTTGTTTTGCTTTGATTTCATTTTCAAGGAGAATACTTTTCAAAATCCAAAGATTAGATTGTTCTCTAAGTATTAAGAAGTACACAAGGCACAAAAACCACAAGGTAAGAAAAGATATACCATAGAAGAACTTCTTGTTCATACCAACAGCCAGTTCACAAATTTCTGTCTGCAGAAGCTATCACAATTATTATTTTTCATGAGCCCTTCCACAGAAATTCTATGTACATAAAGGTATACGTATGTATGTATGTATGTATGTATGCATTTATGAAGAAACCAAAACAATTGGCTTGTGATCCATTCCTTTCTCAATTACTGGAGTTTGTTGCTGGGAAAATAAAGAAGGCAGGGAGCCTGATCAATTTCCATGCTAGAGTGTTGACCATTGATCTAACAGTAAAGAAGATAATGGTAGGTGCTAGGAGAAGAGTCCATATCTAGATAAGGCTTGCAGCATCACACCCTGCTTTATGCTCGCTGATGGCAAGCAAATTTTCAACGGAATATATCCTCATCGAATTTGAAGTAAGTGACATAGCTTTCTGGTGGCATTAAATAGAGATATCTTATAACCTAGATTCTTCTCAATGTGCGAGGCAACTCATGTACCTCATTAGAGATCTCATCCAGTCTAGGCAAGAGAATCCATGTGCAGTGATGAAAAGAAGGGCCTGGAGAGATGTAAGCCTGATTTACACTTCTCTCTTCATATCTTGTAATCTTAAAATTAATAGTAAGGTGGGTAAGATCCTTAATTCACAAGTGTTTCATTTGGCAATCCAATTCTTTATGTTAGCTCAATATGCATTTTGTGAATGTTCATATTGTTCAGATTTTTTAATAAAATCTTTTGGAGAAGTTTCCAAATAGTGTGCCATAAGAGTATCTAGTTCATTTTATTATTCTACAGTATGTGACACTGTGATGCAGGGGACTTCATACAGTTGGCAGGCGTTTGGAGTCTTTAATCACTTTGATTAATGTGTTGTACATATCTCTCAACCGATATCTCTCTATCATATTATAAATTCTAGTAAGTCTTGACTTCGGATTGTGTAAGTACTCAAACTTGTTTGTTCAGAATTGTCATGGCTATTCTCAATATTTTTTCTTTCAATGCAAGTTTTAAAATCAGCTTGTCATTTTTCACAAAAATATCTTTGGTATTTTGAGAGATATTCCATTGAATCTATAATTTAATCTGGAGTTAATTGACGTCTTTGTAATACTGAGTGCTATAATCAATTAACATCATATATCTCCATTTATTGAATTTTTTCAAGAATGCTTTTCATATTGTACTGGAGAGATTCTGTACATGTTTTATTACATATATTACCAGCATTTTGTTTTCTTGGCCTTCGAAACTACATATAAATTCACCTCCACATCATTGCTAGCGTTGAGAAAGATAAAGTATTTTTGTGTATATATATGTTTGTATCTATCAGCCTTGATTAATTCACTTATTTACCCATTATTTCTAATAGCTCAGTGAACTTCATATTTACACAACTATATTATCTGCAAACAATGAGAGTTTTAGTTTTCCTTCCAATCTCTATACCTTTTATTTATTTATTTATTTGCTGAGGAAAGATTAGCCCTGAGCTAACATTTGTGTCAGTCTTCCTCTATTTTGTATGTGGGTCACTGCCAAAGTATGGCTGATGAATGGTGTGAGTCCATGCCTGGGATTTGAACCCACAAACCCGGGCCACCAAAGCAGAGCATGCCAAACTTAACCACTACACTATGGGCCTGCCCCTCTTGTATTTATTTTTGATGTCTTATTTCACTAGATAAGAGCTCCAGTAAGTTGTTGAAAACTAAATATTGAACAACACTTTAGAGCATTTATCTATAATCTTATGGATATTAATGTTTATTCTACCGTTTAGGGTGAAAGTATTATTCTCGCCATTTTAAAGGTGAGAAAATGAGGCTTAGTGAATTACTTTCACTTTCTCAAAGTCAAACTCTTCCTATGTGGGCAAACTAGCCATTGAAACTCAGTTAATTCATTGTAATTCTTTGATTTCCTTTTTCTACTTGCATCACACCATCTAATTTCAAATTCAATTGGAAGTACCTTTTTTTCTAACGTTCTTAGTATATATTTCCTTTTAACATTCAGACTGAGAATCCCCTGCACTAATGAGTTTAATGGAAAGTCAATTTCTCATGCTAAAGACTACAATTACAGTAAGCACATTTGAATCTTGACTTGTCAAAATTTGTATGTGGTCAGGACTTACCTCAATAATACTTCATACATGTATGTATAATGATTACCTTACTGAAACTTTATGAAGTATTTTAACATTACTATCTGACAGGTCTCTAATTGTAGTATTAACAACTATTCTTTAGAAGATTAGATATTGCCAGTCCTAATTCTAGTGTGTATAAGTTGCATAGATATCCCTTTCTGCCATATTTCAATGTTTCTATGTCCAACTCTAGAAAAGTTAAATACTAAATGTCAAATAGCCCATCTAATTTTTACTATACACAAAAAGAATAATAAAGTAATCCAACTAAAATTACTATACTTCCATATGATCTGTCTAAGCATATTTTTAACCACCTGCATGAACCCAGTTGAGCCATTTTTGATGCTTTATATGGAAATGATTATAAAAGCCATTTGATGTTATTAAATTGCGTGAAAAATCCCTACATTTCTCTGGTTGATGAATTTCACCCCAGAGTTTCATTTTATTAAACTATAATTATTAGATCCTCTAATATTCATACAGGAAGAGCCTGTATCAAATTTTGAGCTCAAAACTAAGCAGTAAGAAGATGAAGTGTAATGGGACAGAGAACTAAAATAGCTATAGGAGTTCCTTTTCAAAAGTATCAATCCATTTAATATCCAAAGCTACAGGCATAAAAATGAAGTTTGAATATAGTACATGCTTTATCATGCACATTGAGGTTGACTTTCTAAAAAGTATGATCCTCAATTTTTAAACTTTTAAAATATTCTTCTTATTTTATACATTAAAATTTACCTTAAAATCTTATATATCCTTGTCTTTTTAGCAACTGAAGTTGTTGGTATCTGATGCCATTTCATGTTATTCCTGATTTAGAATAGGACTCCTTACACACCATTTAGGTACATTTAATAGTCCCAGAATGATAAGGAATATTTTCATTGTTGTGCACTGATAAGTTATAGTCAGTTGCCTATTCAAATTCCAAGATGAATTGCACACAGATCCATATATAGCCATCAATAGTTCATAGACAGTAAAAGCCCAGACAGAATACAAAGAAGTAAAAGATTAAAAACTAGAAAACTCTCACCTGTTTATCAGTTAATGTATATTAATACATATTAAGTGAATACTATTTATCAAACTTTATTCTGTACACAGAAGATATAGGGGTGAAAAAGAAAATTAGAGTTTGGCTTCAAGGAATTTATATATTTTGAAAAGAGGCAGATATTAATCATCCATACATAAAGAAATGAGTTTCGTTTTCTTATAAGTGCCAACAATAAGAATATAAGGAGATGAGCCAGTCCTGATGGCCTAGTGGTTATAGTTCAGTACTCTCACTGCTTCCGTGGCCTGGGTTCAGTTCCCCATTGTGGAACAGCACCACTCATCTGTCAGTAGCCATGCTGTGGCAACAGCTCACAGAGAACTAGAAAGACTTACAACTAGAATATACAACTATTTACTGGGGCTTTGGGGAGGGAAAAAAAAAAGAATATAAGGTGATATGCTGAAGAATGACTGATGAAGGATTTTTTCCTTTAGCTGGTATTTTCAGGAAAGTAAAGCCAGAAAGTTCCAAGCAGAAGGAACACAGCAGGAAAGGATCCTAGTTGAGAATGGACCTGAAATCCTGGAGAATTATAAAAACCATAACAACATCACCAGTGCGGCCTTTTACCCCAGTATCATTTCAGAGTTGTAATGGTTTCCACGTTACATTCATTCATTAAGAAATGAATTTAGAGCCAGCCCCAGTGGCCTAGTGGTTAAGTTCAGCACGCTCTGCTTCAGCAGCCTAGGTTTGGTTCCTGGGCGTGGATCTAAACCACTTGTCAGTGGCCATGCTGTGGCAGCAGCTCACATACAAAAAACAGGAAGATTGGCAACAGATGTCACCTCAGGGTGGATCTTCCTCAGCAAAAAAAAAAAAAAAAAAAGAAGAAATGAATTTAAAAATATTCAAACTAAACTTACTTATAGTTGGATGATATATAAAATGATAACCTGTGTAAGCTACCTATCACATATACTAAAATACTCATGACTTTATGTAATGTTCATCTTTGAAAAAACTGATAAATTTTCCTTTTTGATGAAGTTCTGATATTTTACAGAGATTCAGGACATTTTGCCAATGTTGCTGGAAAGTAGATACAGAATGTAAAGAAGGGAACTGTAATGAACAACAGCTGTGCATATCTGTATCACCTTATGGGCTTTATTTTGTCTATTTCTCCCAACAGTTATGTGGTTAATATTGTGTTGCCTGTTTTATAACAAGGAAGCTGGTTTACGGAGGGAATGTGACCAAGTTAACAGCTGGGAGAGGCATCATGTGGAGATACACCTTCAGCACGAATGTGAAGTGTGTGGTCTCTAATTTACGTTATTCCTCAAAAGAATAAGGATGTAGAGGGAGAAAGACGTTCTTACCCCATTACCCTAACTATGTTTTCTTGTCTATTCATAATGACAGCTTGTTTGCTCTTGTGCTTTTGTGACTGGCTCCTTCTTTTTCAGGCTTTTCCTTTGCAGGAATTTAGAAGCAACACTATGAATATGACATTTACCCAAAAGAGAACGTGCCAAGCCAGTTGAGAATAACCTTACAATGAATACGTGGATTCCAAATTCACATGTTTTCGCCTCAGAACAAAACTACCTGGCTTTTGAAAAACACCAATTTCTGAAGAGTGAGACATCTTTACTTTATGTGCGAGTGTGGATCTTTTAAATTTACGACAAATTCAATTTGATTGAGTTATTTGAAAGTTAAAACAAAATAAAAATACATCTTTTAGCTTAATCCCAGTTCAGAGAGGTTCAGAACCTCAACTATATCTTTATGATAAAGGCAGACAGGCTAATCTGAATATATTATAAACACTGAGTAGTTAAATATAACACAAAGCATGTCAAATAAGTGTTTAACATACTCAATAGATAAACAAACAAAACTGAATCAACAGCTATAGGGATATAATAAATTATATCTGTTCATATTTAATGCCAAACACTGGTATTTGAAGTTGCTAATTAAAGACATTAATGAATGTCAATACAGCAATATTTTAATGACTGCGAGATAATCCCACAGCAATCAATTTAGATCAGAATGAGTTTATTGTAAAGTGCCAAAGGTGGAAAAAATGCTTCCTTTGCACTATAAAGCAACAGTTTCTCAAATGAATAATGCCTAGTCAAAATTTAACTAGATAATTACTTAATTTGCATTTAAGGAAATATAATAACTGGCAAGAAATCTCTTTGGGAAATGACCTAAGAGTTAATAATTGACTTAGATAAACACAATTTTACCTTAACTTCTGAATACATGAACATATTAATGATATTAACAAATCAGAACCACCACCACCACCACAAAACCCAATAACAACAAGAAAGTAACATGAAATATATTTGATAGAAAGCAGGTGCCAATTACATACTTGGTATATGGAGAAAAATTACCAATCATTGGTAGAGAGGTACACTGTCTGGTGAGTCAAATAAGAATATAAGTTTCAGTCCTAAATTTTAATATCTGGTTATCCCACCAGCAGAGGAAGGGTGTCTATCTCATTTTCGCACTTACGTACATGAATAAAAAAATAAACAAATCTTTGAAGTTTGTTTGTTCCCATATTATTCCAAAAGGATCTGAACATTATGTACCCCATTCATGATACTGCAAGCAATAAGGTCTGAAAAATCACACTTAACGTCAAATATCCCTCTTTCCTATAATAACTGGTCTAATCTAACTAATGGAGCTCTTTTGGACCATGGTGCTGGCAGCAGGATATTCTTGCTAACAACAAAGGTGGGAACCATAGCAAGGTGCTGAGAGGGGTTATAGTGATTTAGAGTCCAAATAGGTCAGAGAGATGTCTAATATTTTGTGGTAATAAAGGGGCCAGGAACAAGTATTAAAGTTGATGAAGGGAATCAGGAACTAGAAAAATATGAAGGTAAAATGTAATAGATTTCTAAAAGAATGGCACTACTTTGCAGCTCTCCCATCAAGAAGTAGAATCTATTTTCCCACCTTTTGAATCAAGGCTGGCTTTGTTACTTGGTTTCACCAATAGAATATAGCATAAATGACATTATGACAGTTCAGAGAATGCAATTTAAGAAGACTTGCAGGGGCTGGCCCCTTGGCAGAGTGGTTAAGTTTGCGTTCTCTGCTGCAGGCGGTCCAGTGTTTCGTTGGTTCGAATCCTGGGCGCGGACATGGCACTGCTCATCAAACCACGCTGTGGCGCATGCCACAACTAGAAGGACCCACAATGAAGAATATTCAACTATGTACCAGGGGGCTTTGGGGAGAAAAAGGAAAAAAAAAAAAGAAGACTTGCAGATTTTGCTCTCATGCCTTATAATGCTACTGCTTTGTGAACTAGCCCCAAATAGTCCATAAAATATGTCCCAGTCATCTCCATCACTTTAGCAGAAAATTTGCCATTGCCCAACAGATGAAAGTGACCATCAAGAACAAGCTACTCACCAGTAAAACTTTAGAATTTCTGCAGATAGATGAGTGAATAGGCTGATATCTACCAAGACTAGGCCAGAGAAGATAAAATAGCAGAATTATTGGCTAACTAAATAATTTTTTAAGACACTAAGGAATCATTAAGAAATAGAAAATCTGAACAGCCCAATAATAAGTAGGCTGATTGAATCACTAATTAAAAATATCCCAACAAAGAAAAGCCCAGGACCAGATGATTTCCATGGTGAATTCTACCAAACATTTAAAGAAGAATTAATGCCAATCCTTCTCAAACTGTTCCAAAAATTTGAAGTGGGGAGAACACTTCCAAGCTTATTTTATGAAGCCAGCATTACCCCGATACCAAAACCAGATAGAGACACCATAAGAAAAAATACTATTGGCCAATATCCCTAATGAATACAGATGCAACTATTCTCAAAAAAATATTAGCAAAGCTAATTAAACAGCACATTAAAGGGATCAGACACCATGATCAGGTGGGATTTATCCCTGGATTCTAAGAATGGTCCAACATACACAAATTAATATATGTGATGCACCACATTAATAGAATGAAAGACAAAAATCATGTGATCATCTCAGATGCAAAAAAACTTTGGACAAAATTCAAATCCTTTCATGATAAACACCCTTAAATTGGGTATGCAGCGAACACAATTCAACATTATTAAGTCTGTATATGACAAGCCCACAGCTAATATCACAGTTGATGGTGGGTGTTTGACAGTTTCTTCTATAAGACCAGGAATAAGATAAGAGTGCCCACTCTCATCACTCTAATATAATATGGCATATTATATAATCATTTTCAGCAAAATTTTCTCCTTGACTCATGTGATTTAAGAACCGTTTTAAGAGATCCTGCTCTAAGGAGCTTTTGACATAATAAATCAGAGACACATGTGAGACACATATAAGAATAATTGGGATAAGGGTAAAGACACAAAGAAATAATATTTTTTACCTGGGCTTGATGGCAAAAATAAGTCATAGAGTAAATGACAGTTGATTTGAGTTTAAAGTTGCATCATTTTTCATGTGAATAGATTGGGAGAGGACTTATAAGACAGAAGAAACAGTAGTACAAGCTCTCACTTCCATGGAAAACCTTTAAATAAAATGTTTTAAGGAGTGTCCCAATTAAGTCATCTGTGCAAAGTTTCCCATTTACTGTTTAAAATATAATTATTTAAGTACAGATTGGTAAATATATGAAGTAAAAAATAATTTCTGACTTGGAGTAGCATGAACGTAAGCTCAGTAGGTTAATTCTGAGAGGGAGAAAGTAAGAGAAAAAGAAAGGGAGTGAATCTATGAAAGTTGGTAGGTAGAGAAGAAAGTTATGATTCAATAGATCTGAGATATAGTCACAATTCTATCATGTGTCAGTGTGGAGGATCAGAATTTGCCACCCTGAAATGTGTTTCTGTGGGTTGATCATTTTTAAGAACAAAAAACTCAGAAAGAAACTTTGACTTCCCCTCTAACTGCCTAAAAGAATTTAAGATAGAAAGCCTGCTTCAGGAAGGAATTAAAACCATAGATAACTATAGTATAATATGAACTAGATGTGATACATAGAGAGGAACCTAGCAAGACCCATTTGATCAAAGTCCTCCCCATGTCCCAGGGTCTTTGCAAGGCATGGCAAATATTTTTTTGCCCAAACATTTGCTTTCCATCTCCATGTAAATTGCCTTCCTCCTCTTTGAATTCCAAAACCACTACCCCCAATATCCTCCTTTGTCTTTGCTGAAGATGGCATTTAAGGTAGTGACTTCAGCCATTTTGGCCAGTTACTCAGTTTTCCTTGGTTTCTCCCATGTATACATGTTAAATTTGTTTGATTTTCTCCTATGATTCTGTCTCTTGGCAATTTAATTCTTAGACCAGCCAGGAGAATCTATAATGTAGAGGAATATTTCTTC
Organism: Equus caballus; assembly: GCF_041296265.1. Lineage (NCBI taxonomy): Eukaryota > Metazoa > Chordata > Mammalia > Perissodactyla > Equidae > Equus > Equus caballus. Next base: position 49,191,124 of record NC_091704.1, read on the forward strand.
ATCCCCTACAACAGTAAAACTTATATAAGCCATGTTTAAAAAAATGAAACAATGCAAACACACACTCTAATATTCCAGTTGAATAAGGTCAACTTTAAGTATCTTCTTGCTTTAGCATTGATTTTTTTTTTTAGTATTTCTATCTAAAACCAAAATTAATACCAACATGCACAAATGCATATACAAACAAAAGAGAGGAGCAAAAGCAGTGCTATATAGAGAAAATATGAATATTTCAATAATTTAACACAGAATCTTTTTCTCTGTCCAATGATTAGCTGTTAGATCTCCTAAAATTTAAGTTAAATGCAAACTTGTTATTTGCCAAACAATGTAGACACCAGGAGAAGAAAATATTTGCGACTCCCAGGGAAAATAATTACAGTTATAATCCACATGCCTGCAGTTGTGATAACAAAACTTGGCTGTAAAAATGTTTAGCTGTGGAATTAGAATGGGCATCAAAGGAGGGCTCAAACATCTTCCTGTTATTTTCTTACTTGCATACATTCGTGAAACATTGTGCGTCTGTCTGATTCTGAATATTTCTTTCCTTTATGAGGTTGTATCTTGCTGTGTTTGTGTGTGTGTATACATGTGTTTGTCTATGCATTTGTGAGTCCAGTTCTTACTTTCCATGCATTTTTACTATTAGAATCATAAGTTTCTCTCCTCCTCTTTTTAAACGATTTTTCTTTCTACTTAAATAGCTTTCTAAACCATGTTGTTTCCACATTATTTAGCCATAGTATTCAATGGAAATAAGCCTTTGTTTTCTTCTCTATGTGGTAAAAAAGAAATGATATTCGTGATCCTATGATTAAAGAATAAGTGAGTCGTATGTTTTATATATCTTTCTGAAATATATTTGCATTTTATAAATGCGCATCTTTACTTTTGAAGGTTCACTTTTATTTAACTGAAAATGTCTATATTTTACTTTTATTTTCAAAAGGTATTTTTTCTGGGTAGAAACTAATTAATTCCCCTTGAAATATAGTGATCTGGTTTTCACATGCCCTTATTCCAGTATCCATCTGAAAATTAAAAATAAATATATCTGAAAGAAAAGAAAAATGTTTGAAGATTCAAGTTGTCTCCATTAACTAAACACTAACAAACATGTACCTACATATATTTATTCATTCTTTAATCACTAAATTATTCAATATGTATAATGAATATTTGCTATGAATTTATATTTACAATTATGGTAAATATAAATTATAATGTAAACATAATATATAATGAATATATTATAATTATAATATATAATAAATTAATATAATATATAATATATCTTAGGAATATTTTTCATCAGTTTGGGAAAGAGAAAAATGTCTCCATTAATTTTATGGAAGTGTAAGACTCTCTTAAACTAAACGTCAGGATTTGTGGCATAAATAAGAAATAAAGAAGGAATTCAAGGGAAAGAAAATATAGGTTGTCTGGATATTGGAACTATATTTCTTAGATAACATCAGGTATGTGTAGATGAGTAAATCACTATTCACACAGTAAGAAAAGGGAATTCAAACCAATGATAACAACATGAAACAAATGTAGGTCAGCTATGTATGAGTTCAGTGATTGGCTAAATATTCAAGTATAGTGGATGATGTAATTTGGGTAAAATCTGGAGAGTTATCCCTTACAATTTTGCAAAGAAATAGGATCAATTCAATTCTATATAACACTGCCAAATTCATTATCAAAAGACTATAACAAATTTCTATTACTTAACATTAGCTTTTAAATTAAATTTTTAACATCTTGGCATATTCCACTTAAAGTCTATCTCTAAAATTGGCTTCAAGTGGAGGGTTTTAATGCTCATGTTTTCAAAGCATTTATCATTCTAGGCCAAAACCATGGACCCTGCTAACTGACCTTATATCCTCATATTGGAAAAGCTCAAACACAACCCCTCCTGGGAAGCTAAGCATTTCTCTTAGAATCTCCCTGGGAGTGCTCATTAATTGAAACTTCTCCATCTGTACAGTTTGAGAACTAAAAGAAAGAATAACATAAAGTTTAAATATCACTTTTATTGAACATAGAAGCTAAACTGAATGAGGATTTTAATATAAGACAAATGCGTCTGCTAACACAACCACAGACTAAAGCTGATTTACTGTCCACTTGTAGGCAGGAAGCCTGCATATTTAAGATAGTCATGATGAAGCAGAGAACTGGCACTTTCTGAGGGTAACCACCACCAAGAGAAGTTTTTTAAAAAAGTGGAGATGTGTTATGAATACCCAGTTTTTCTTTCCAAATTTACACTTAGATATATTATTCCACCTCTCTAGTAGGGGAATAAATGAAAAGGATGTTAAAGGCTCACAGTGTGCTTTGAGAATCTTTTGTTATTTGTATTGATTTATCATTTTCTTTTATTGTGATGTAGGAAATTCTGCAACATTCTACATAAATGTCTCCACTTACCTTTTCAACATTGCTCTGTTGATTCTTATCATAAATGCATTATGAGAGCTGCCAGCATTGGCAACAAAATGCAACCGCCAGCCACTACGTGCATTCAAATCTCACGACCAATTGAATTATTTAAATTTTCTGGAGATTCCCCCAGTGTGCTCTTTATCATGCTACAGAAGGTACCTGTTATAGTAGTCTTTTTTTTTTCACCAGTTTTCAAAATTCTATGGTTTGTCCAAGGTCCAGATATTTTCATTCCTTCTCCTCTATGACAAGTTCTCTGGTTAATCCAACTTGACCTTATTTTTCATCTTTCATTTATGGCACCTTTTGAATTATTCTATAGTCTGGAATTTATGACTTTTAATAAGATCCTCAATGTGTGTGTGTGTGGTGTATTTTTTCTTGTACAATATATTTCTTGATTTAATTTTTAGGAACCAATTTAGCAAATATTGGACATTAAATTAAAAAATATTCTCCCTGAAATGATGTTTTATTTTCTTTAGAATACTAATAAATTTTTTAATAGCTAAAATTTAATCAAATAAGCAAAGGAAAATTATTTAAAATAGTACAAATTAGAGAAATAAGTTATTCATATGTTTGTTTTCAACTCTTCCATACTTCCATAAATTTTCTTTATACCACATCTTGACTTCCACCTTCTATTTTTAACCTGGATTTTCATTGAAGATATGATATAAGCAGGAACCACTTTTAAGGGTTATTGTGTAAATACAAGGATTCAGTACCACAATCAATATGGTTAACTGAGTTAAAGTAACTGGGAATGAAGTTTTATGAAGAATATTGAAGTTTTGATGATAGTTTACAACAAACCTAATTCTAGAGTATGACCATGTTAAATCCACAAGAATGGATTTATGGTCCCTTACATTCCTTTGTCTTCACCCTTTGTTCTAACTTCCAAATAATGCTACTTTTAAAATTAAAGTCTATAAACTTCATGAATGTAGCTCAATTGGCTTGAACCCATTAAAGCTCTTAGTGCCATAAGACCTCTATTCTGGGAGCCGGAATCTTCTATTAGACTGGACTGCCCATGACCATGGACTTGCAGACAACCCTCAGAGGCTGTAGCGTGTTTCATACTCTCCTTGCTTCTGCCACTGATCAGCCACTCAGCCTTCCTGAATTCTAGGATCTGTAGTGATCTTGTCTCTCTGGATTTTATTATGTTCTTTTGACTGGATGTAGCTTGTGTGATTTTGTTTCAATTGATCTGGAATTTTCTAAAATAGGGATCATAAAATAAGTCATCATATAAGACACTATCCTTCCAAAAATAAAGATCAGAATTGTTGGAAAAAAATCACAGTGGGAACAGCCTAGTTTTATGAGAGCATAAAGTGCCTGTGAAAATTGTTGGGAAATGATATGATCAATAGATATGACTTATTATTCAAGTCACTGTGTTTGGCAGGATGATTGAGTGTGCTGAGATTTCTGTGAAGACATTATAATTTGGAATTTATTTTAAAGCAAAAAAAATCTTAAATTTCTTAGTAAGCTTAATATATATGTAATATACTTATTTTTCATTTATAATCAATAACAGTAATTGTTTAATATCTCTTTTATAGTGATATAATATATTATGAGTCAAGAGGAAGAAAATTATTGGTACATTTACTCTGGTATTTTCTCTTCCCATAAGGTATAAACATTAAAAGTACAAAGTTAAACTCATTAAAAAAGCTTATATTAGAAATTGCTTTATACATAAGAATTGAATGGATTTGGGGAAAAAAAGCTCTCACTTAAATCCCTCATGTGCTCCTGGAAATTAAGTGTGAACTTTTCTATAACACTGAAATATTCATTGCAAATAATTTAATTTTTAGGGAAATAATATATTGTGATGTCTTGCTATGACTAAAATTCAAAATATTCATAAATATTCTGATGTTTGTGTGTATGTTCGGGTGCAAACTCTTTTTAAATAAAATTATTTAGATGTGTGGTTTGATAATTATTGAATATATTTTCTTCCATCATATCAATTTCAAAAATCTAGGACGATATTGTAACAGGTAATTAAGTGACATTTTAAAGCATATGAACACATAAATAGGTACTGAGATTAAACTGACCATGAGCTGTGTATGGAATATTTTTGATAAGTTAGAGTTCACAGAAAAGAACAAGTTTATTTCAAAATGGTTATTTTACATGACATTAATATCAATGGGAGCTACATAGATTCATTTTATGGTTTATATCACTAATATTTGTGTGCTATTTGTTTTAATGTTCTCCCCAATGATTCCTGATGAATGACTATCTCACAGAAGCGTTTTCCTCTCAATGTGATGTTTCAATAGGAAATCAGATAAAAATAAATCTACAAGAAAGTTTCAAAAGGAGAGAGAAGTGAAAAAGATAGGCAGAGTTTTACATGTGTGCGTGAAAATACAGGGAAATTAACACATGTGATATATGGATTTATAAGACATATTGCAGCTTCAGAGGATTGTTAAGAACTAGGTACAGGAAAATTTCTTCTCATGCTAAATTCCTTTTTAACCAATTATGAACGATTCTTTTATATTCTGATTACAAAATATTTTCTCAGTAATTGAATTCTTTCATATTTTTACTCCTGTTGCTACTCTTGTAAAGTCTACTCGCAGTCTTTTCATTTCTCTGTGTTTAATGTAGCTATAGTTTTTTTTTTTAAAAGATTTTCTCCATATCTTTGGTCTTCTCTACTATAAATAGCATATTGGGGAACCAAGTAGTAATTGCACAGCTTCTTACAGTTTGAATTATGTACTTGCCTAATTTCTGCTTCCCATCCCCACAAATTTAACTTCAGTGACTTTAGAGGTCCTGTTCTTCAGAAGCAACCATGTCCGCCAGAAGACCCACTAAGATCCCAATTGATGTTCATGCTATGGCTGCTACCCAGTTAATTCAGGTTCCTCTTACCAAGAAGGTAAGAAAAGGAGCTTCTATTCTTATTGGGGAATTGACTTTGCTCATCAGATAGAGTTAGGAATGATACTGGGTAATGGATGCAATAAACACTGCAGTATGTGGATGTTCCACTGGGGCTTTTCTTGGTGCTCACAAGACCTACACTCAGTTTTAATGGTAAAATCAGCTGAACAATAAGAAGGAAAAGATAACTAGGGGACTAAAATCTTTAGGTTTAAGAATATCTCCCACTCTGCTAGGGAGGCTGCCTGACCCAAAAGAGGTGCTAGCTAAGGTTGAAGCAATGAAGTGTGAAGGAAAAGGATGATGACCATCAATTAGATCTTCAAGACCAAGTGTAGCAACAGAGTATCCAGTTCATTACTCTTAATCTATAAAGTTTCCCAGGAAACAAGACTAACTACAGTCCTGGAAAAGTTGTCTACAATGGGAAGAACATGCTATAAGAAATGAGAGCATCTGAGCCATATGAGGTGGACTGTAGATGATTCATTGGTTCTCTGCTTAGATTCTCCCATTAGGACAGACATGCCCATCCCTCAGCTATGCTAGACACTGCAACTCTGAGAATTGCCCTTGGCTGCCTAGGAATCACATTTTCAGCCCTCTTAACTCAATTTGGGACATCTTTGTTCCAGTCTCATCTCTGGTGATGGTTTTCATCTGTCCAGGTCCTTCCTTCTTCATTTCTCATTGGTATATCTTCTAAGAGCACTCTTTAATAAATCTTCTGCCTGAAACTTTCTGTTTCAAAGTATGTTTCTAAGACATCTAATCTAAGACATCCACTAAGCATGCCAAACTCTGACCTCTCATTTAGTGAGTGCTCACACACCACTTAAAAATTATTTATAAGATATGCTTTCATACAGCTGTAAAGTTTTTAGTAAAAATGTTTGCCCTTTGCAAAATTTTAATTATTAAAGAATTAACTTTATTTTTATTATGTTTCTTCAATTCAATTTAAAATTTTAAGTAAACTAAAGTGTAATTCTTTTTAACCAGAAAACCAAAGCGTAATTCTAATATACAATTTTTAAGTAAACTAAAGTGTAATTACTGATAATTGAAATCTGTAAAAACAGTTACAGTCTCACATTCTGTTTCAGACTATTTTAGTCTTTAATTTCCTATCCATAATATTTTTACATGAAGAAAATGTGTATTGACTGCTTTATTCTGTCACATGCCTCTTTTCCTACAATTTTTCAGAATATAGTCTCATCAAGAGCACCAATGTCTTCCATGTCCCAACATCAAATAGATACGTTTTGTGTCTCAGTTTTGAAAGTCTGGCCATACTTAAAAGTTTTGGCTACTCTCTCCTGTATGAAATATTCTCTAATCTAGGCTTTCTTGGCATATTTATTTAGTTTTTCTATATCTTTCTGACTTATTTTCGCTCACTTTTGTGTACTTCTATTTTACTAACAGTCTCTTAAATGCTGATTTTCTAATGATTCTATCCTCTTCTTATGAGGATGAAATCCATATTAAAAACAAGGAATTTACTATAAAAATCATTGTAAGTACAATCAGAAATATGGTGGACAGATTTGAAGAAGTGATACAACATATATATTTTTTAAAATAGTAACATAGAGTAAAAAACCTAGATGACTTTGGGTATGTTGATGCTTTTTATGATACAAGGAAGACATGATTTGTGAAAAAAATAATTGATAAACTAGACTTCATCAAAATTAAAAACTTCTGCTCTGCAAAATGTAACATGAACAGAATTGGAAGACAAACCAGACTGGGAGAAAATATTTGCAAAAGATACACCTAGTAAAGAATTGTTATCCAAAATATACAAAAACACTTTAAAGCTCAACAATAAGAAAATAACCTGATTTAAAAATAGGCCAAAGATTTTAACAGACCTCACCAAAAAAGATGGAAAATAAGCATGTGAAAAGATACTCCACATCATATCAGGAAAATGCAAATAGAAAATACTACTATACACCCTTTAGAACAGCCAAAATCCAAAACACTAACAATAACAAATGCTGGTAAGAATGTAAAGTGGCAGGAACTCTCATACGTTGCTGGTGGAAGTGCAAAATGGCACAGCCACTTTAGAAGACAGTTTGGCGGTTTCTTTCAAAACTAAACATACTCTTGCCATACAATTCAGCAATTGTGCTCCTTGGTATTCACTCAAAGGGGTTGAAAACTTAGGTCCATGCAAAACCCTGCACACAGATGTTTGTATAAACTTTATTTATAATTGACAAAATTTTGAAATAACCAAGATGTCCTTTGGTAGATGAATGCATAAATAAACTATGGTACAATACTATGTCAAATGGAAATGACAAAAGTGATCCTCTTTGTCTTGTTTCTGTTCTTAGAAGGATAGCTTTCAGTTTTTTGCCGTTGAGTATAGTGTTAGCTGTGAGTTTGTCATAGATGGCCTTTATTATGTTGAGATGCTTTCCTGCTATATCCATTTTATTGTTTTTATCGTAAATAGATGCTATATCTTATTGAATGCTGTCTCTGAATCTATTGAGATGATCGTGTGATTTTTATTCTTCATTTTGTTAATGTGGTCTATCAAATTGATTGTGGATGTTGAACCATCCTTGCATCCCTGGAACAAATCCCATTTTAATTTTTTTGGAGAGGAAGATTGGCCCTGAGCTAACATCTTTTGCCAATCTTCCTCTTTTTGCTTGAGGAAGATTGTCACTGAGCTAACATCTGTGCCAATCTTCTTCTACTTTTTGTATGTGAGATGCCACCACAGAGTGGCTTAGTGAGCATTTTGTAGGTCTCTACCAAGGATCTGAAACTGTGAACCCTAGGCTGCCAAAGCAGTGCATGTGTACTTAACCACTACAACATTGGGTTGGACACCAAATCTCACTTGATCATGGTATATGATCCTTTTAATGTATTGTTGTATTCTATTTGCTAAAATTTTGTTGAGGATTTTTGCATCTATGTTCATCAGTGATATTGGCCTATAATTTTGGTTTTTTACTATTGTCCTTGTCTGGTTTTGGTATCAGGGTAATAATGGCTTCAGAGAATGAGCTATGAAGCATTCCCTCCTCTTCGATTCTTCAGAAGAGTTTGAGAAGGATAGGTATTAAATCTTTGAAAGTTTGGTAGAATTCACCAGGGAAGCCGTCTGGTTCTGGACTTTTGTTTTGTGGCCAGTTTTTGATTACTCTTTCAGTCTCTGTACTAGTGATTGGATGATTCAGATTCTCTATTTCTTCTTGTTCAGTTTTGAAGGTTGAATGATTCTAAGAATTTAGCTATTTCTTCTAGATTATCCAATTTGTTGGCATATAGCTTTTTGCAATATTCTCTTATAATCCTTTGTATTTCTGTGGTGTCTGTTGTAATTTATTTTCTTTCATTTCTGAGTTTATTAATTTGAGCCTCTTTCTTTTTTCTTGGAAGTCTAGCTAAGGGGGGTCAATTTTGTTTATCTTTTCAAAGAACCAGTTATTAGTTTCATTGATCTTTTCTATTAACATTTTAGTCTCTATTTCATTTATTTCTGCTCTGATTTTCATTATTTCCTTCCTTCTGCTGGTTTGGGGATTTTTTCTTCTTTTTCTAATTCTTTTAGATGTATTGGTTACCAGAGGGGAAGGGAGGAGAGGGGAGGGTGAAAAGGGTAAAAAGTCATATGTGTATGGTGACAGATGGCAATTAGACTTTGAGTGATGAACATGATGTAGTTCTTCACAGAAATCTAAATATAATGATGCATACCTGGAATTTATATAATGTTATAAACCAATGTTACCTCAGTAAAAAGAATAAAACTGTGGCACAGACGATGGAATATTATTCTGCACTAAAATGATATAAGCTCTCTAGCCACAAAAAGATATGGAAAAATCTTAAATGCATATTATTAAGTGAAAAGAGCCAATATGAGAAGACTGCATAATGTATGATTCCAATTATATGACACTTTGGAAAAGGCAAAATTGTGCAGAAAACAAAAGGTCAGTGTTTGATAGGGATGGAGGGAGGAGAGGTGAATAAGCAGGGTACAGAGGAATTTTGGATCAATGAAAATGCTCTGCATAATATTATAATGATGTATATATGTTGGTGTACATTTATCCAAACCTATAGAATGGACAGCATGAAGAGTGAATCCTAAGGTAAACTGTGGACTTTGGGTGGTTATGATGTGTTGATATAGGTTCAACTTTGGAAAAAATGTACCATTCTGGTGAATAATGTTGATAACAGAAGAGGCTAGCGTGGGGTCAGGGGGTATATGAGAACTCTCTGTAGCCACTCACAAATTTTTTGTAAACCTAAGACTATTACGAAATAATAAAATATTAGAAAAAAGCAATATATATAGTCATTAAAATAAAAATTACAGCTTAAAAAGAGCATTGTGGAGACCCAGCATATAAATAACTGGTGTTATGAAACATCAGATCACAATAAATTAATGAGAAAAAATCTGATAATCAAATCGCAGAAGATATTCCTAAAATAAGAAAGAACTTAAATTTAATGACACCAAAATGTGCAGAAAAAAAGAATTATTTGTACAATGACTTACCCTAGTGAAGTTATTGAACTTCAAAATTCTGAAAAAAATTTCATGACCAACTTCTAAGCAGATTTCTCAAAAGAAATAAAACAGGAAACAGTTTCTTCAAGATTCTGAGTGAAATGAAGTGTAAAACAAGAATTTTAAAGGATGAAGTCTACACATAGAGTTTCAAATACTCATGGACTCAGGACTATTGTTACATCTGAATCATTCTTTGTTGGGGATGAAGGACTTGGTTGAGCTATCCAACAGAGAAGCAAAATAAAGAGCTGAGTTGCGAATTTTCTTCTGTGAAATAGATTTAATGCTTATAGTGAATTCATTTCAGAAGTACACCTAAAGAGTTGTCACAGGACTTAATGTAGTGTTCTAACCTCTGATAATATAAAATAACATTAATAACAAAAACTGAGAGATAAAATTAAGGAAAATAGAAGACAATGTATGGTCTAATTTACTAACCCTTCATAGCAGGATTAAATAGATAGAAAAAGCACTACTTACATCTTTTAAGTTAATTCTATAAGCTTATTTTCTTAAGGTTAGATAGTTTAAGAATTAATATGTCTAAAAAATCATTTATCTAAAATTTTGCTTACTTTAGAGAATGCTAATATAGTTAGAAATGGTAATAGAAGACTAGCAAAGTAGATATGAAAAGAAGTAGACATATGTAAAAAATAAGAGGAAATCAAATCAGTGATTGGAAGGAGATGGCAAAATACAGAGGGACAATTTAAAGATGATACTTGGTTAGGTTGTTGTTATATGACTCAAGGTAAGAAAAATAAGAAGAAATATAGATTTATGAGAAAATATGATAAGCTGAGGTTTGAACATGTTAAGTTTGAGATACCTTGGGGACATTCAAGTGACAATTCAAACGAAGACACTATAGATTGAATTTCACAAGAGAGCTGTGTCAAATACAGTTAGGATTCATCTTCATACAATTATTATAGCCAACTAACTGGACGGCATTATCTAAGGAAACTGAGTAGAAAAAGAGAGGAAGCACTAATGCACAGACCCCTGGCACACCAATACATCACTAATGGGCAGAAAGCGAGATCTCCATGGAAAGGCCTGCTAGTGAAGGATAAGCAGCATATTTGAAAAATGAAAAGACTTCCACTATGGCTAAAGGTGAAATTCAAACTTTATATCTAACATAGAAAACTGAAATCCAAATGACTTATGGTTTCTGATAGCCTGAGAAACTCTGAGAAACTGATAGCCTGAACGCCTTGGGTTAATGAGTTAATTTTTGGAAAGGAGACTATTGAACTGAGAAATTATTATCCATGAACATCAGTTAGAGGAAATTGAAATGCTGTTGCTTTATTCTGCAAAAGAATGGCATAAAGAAATCCACTTGGAAAACTGGCCATGTAAGATATTGAAATATATTAAAACTGTGACATAAGCAGTTTTGAACAAAAATTGTTTTACTTCGAGGAGAGTTTCATTATTTTCCACTACTGTTTTGCATTTTGCTTTTTGTTTCCTTCTGTTTGTATCCAGTGGTTTTTATTTTAAGAGACTTAATATAGACATCAAAAGACATAGTTAATCTCAATTGTTTCATAATTACCTAAATTGCATGAAATTTCAAAAATATCAGAGACATGTATGTATGCATAGTGTGTTATATAATTTTCTATACATCATCTTTTTAAAACCAGATCATTCTTTCCTAAACTCTGATATTGGGCACTGCTGAAATATCCACATTTTTCGGCTGTTACATTTTATTATTTCCGTCTGCTCTTACATGTATAATTTATTTTATCTCTCAATAGTTTAAAATGTGGTTTAACTTTTTAAACTAATGTTTCAGAATATGAAAAGCAGGAAGTAAATTAAGAAAGGTCAGCTCTTTGACCTGATTAAATAAAATTAACGTAGGAAAAAATCATAAATCTTTCATGGTGGTTGAATATGGAGTGCTTAACTCTATATTAATTTGTGGACATAATTGAAAATAATGAATAATGCTTCCTCCAGAGGAGGCTATATAGTTTGAGAGAAAGCAAGACTTTTCCTTAGTTTAAATATAAATCTTAAAGTTTCCCATTTAATAAAAAAATTTATTTAGTTAGTTTTTGAGAGATGGAGACTTTTCTTTTTCATGTGCTTTGTTACAATTTTTAGGTTACATTTAGAGTAAACTATTTTGAGTGAAGCTATCCAACATGCAGTGGCCTCAGGAAAAGAAGTGACTCAAAAGTCTTTAGAGTTTGTCATCTCTTCTTTTTCTTTGATTCTTTCCCATTATCTGGTCTTTGTTTTTTTCCTTTCTGAATTCATGTAAACAAGAAAAAAAAGATTGACTTACTCAGAGATTGACTTACATTTTCCCACTTCAAATCCCTAGTAAAGAGAAAATGTGAACATCTTAGCTTGGGTGTACTAGATACCTTTGGTTCCCTTAAATAAGTCAGGAACAAGCGATGCACAGTACAAACTCCTGTGCACAGGAGAACCTGCCAGTGTACCTCAGAGAGATAGTCCTCAGAGATAGGAGAATCATTCTGAGCTGAGTAGTTGCCACCAAAGTCAACTAATACTCATGTCACAAAAGCATCTTCAGGTATAGATTCTCCACTTTGCCTTTCCTGAAATGGTTCAGCCCTTTACATTAGAAATTGAAACCATAACACTTTCTCATAACTTCAGTAATTTGCACCTACTTCTCTCTCCTCCTGTAATATTCTCGTGCAATTCTTTAAACCTCATGTTATCAGGTGCCTCGCTATCATTCTCTCATCCCCACCACACTAAGAGAGGTGCCGGCTCTGTCTCGACATCTCATTCACCCTATTCCAATACAGTACTTTGTTTTTCTCTATAACACAGCATACTGTTTATACTATCGTAAGTTATTGACCATTTCTTTCTTCCTTCACTACCCTTCATGCTTCATAAAACAGAGCCTATTTCTTGCGTTTTTCTATTTCTTGCACCAAAAGTCTTTTAATAAAAATTTAAAAAAATGAATGAATAGAAACTTATTGAGTTATATTCCTACACAAAATAAATTGTGTTGTTAAATCAGAAATTCACCAACACTTTTTCACATACTTTTTCCAAACAAAACAAAACTATAAAGGATTTTATCAAAAATGAGATCAAATAATTACGGTAAATACATATGAATGTATATTGTGACTTCCTAGATTAAATTAGTTTTCATGAATTAGAGATTAATCTTGCAAACATTCTGCAAAAGATTTTCTCTATCGATTTTCATATAGTTTTTGGATTCTTTTTAAAAATAAAAGTGTGATTAGTAAAATGTCTCTGTATATTATTTTAAGGTATAAATAAATGATTCATTTAAATAGACTCTCATCAGATGCTATATATTTTCTTCTCAGAATTGTATTAATCAATGAAGGTATTTGTAATATATGAAAATTAGAGCAGAAAAATATTATACACCCTAACCTGCTAAATCAAAATAGGTCAAAAATCGAATCTATTATGCAATTTTAACCACAACTAAGAGGAAGCTTTCTCTCAAAAAAAAAAAAAAGCATAATACCTTCTGTTGCCTTTCTCATAATGAAATAATTAAAACTCAGAAAACCCATCCCCCAAAGAAAACACCATTAGTATTTTAGATATTACATAAAACTTAAAAACCAAGTATAATATTTTTAAATGGTAAGCAAACATAGTTATTAAAGTGGCTACTGCATAACCTCTGTCAACTAATACTGTAAAATATCATAACAAAATTCAATGAATATGACACAATTGTTCTATCTTTTTAGTACATTCTAATGCACTATATATAGTGTTTTGTATCTATCTAATATGTAACAGCTTGTTTTAAACAAATCCTTCTAGTCCTTGAACTTCCTACTTATGACCTTGAACTTCCTACCTATTGCCTTTAAAAAACAAGGCATACTCTTTAAAATGTAGTATATTACTGATGCAATGGTTTTCTTGGTTGCCACCTCTTATTTAGAAACAAGTGATATGTTTAATCGATGTAGCAAAGTATATGATAAAATCTTATTTTCCATAAATGTTACTAATCAGAAAGTGACGTTCACGTGAAAATAATGACATGGTTCTGAATTCATCTTTTAAAATATCATAAATAGGTTAAAGTAGTTTATTTGATTTTGTAAGTATGCTTTATTGCAAGCATTAGCACGAAGCAGAAGTAGTCTGACCCTTCTTCCTCCAGGCACATGACAGAATGACACTTCCCCACCCATCGGAGGGCAGATGTGACCACATTATTTACTCTAGCAATGACATGTGAATGTTAATGGTCTGTGACATGTTCTGCCATAAACTTTAAGATGGAGTACCTCCTTCTTCAATTTCCTCTTCCATCTGCCACAGTGACCATTAATGGTTTAGATAGTGACTGCTTCATTTTTATATGCCTCTGGCAAGGATCGTGAGGAACGGGTAGCAAGAATGAGAACTATCTTTGTTATCGAAGCAGAAGGAAATGTGTTGTAACAACATTGCTCACTTTTTTCATTTACTTTGAAATATATTTTTATATTGAAATAAAATTCCCATAGTAAGTAGTTGTAACAAGTACTTGTGTCACTACTAACAATTAAATGATACATTTGTACATTCATGAAACAAAGTCTCGTTTATACTTATAACATGAAGGATAATATGTAACTTCAAATGCTGAGACCTTACAATTTGATCAAAGCTTAAAATGCACAAAAATATTTATCCATTGATTCACTGGTTCAAAAAGTTCATTAATTTTAAATGAGCTAATATATGTAAAACACTTACAACAGGACCTAGCACATATTAAGAGCTATGAAAGTGTTAGCTGTTATTATTAGTTTTTATTTGACAAATACTTGAGTCCAATTTGCCTTCGAGGATTGTTCTAGGCACCAGAAATACAGCACAGAATAAGATAGAAAATCTATTGCCCTCATGTAATTTATATTTTTTTAGAATCAAACAGATGATTCAGAAAGAAATGACAAATAAAATTATTGTCTAAAGAAAGACATTCAGTTGTAAATAGTATAGAAAGAGATGGCTTCACTGAGAAAGTAAAATTTGGCCAGAATAGTAGAGTGGTCAAGCTATCCAAGCAGCTGAGGAAAGAGTTTTCTAGGCATCTGGCTTAGCAGAATCAAAATCCATCAGGTTGAAGCATACCTGGTGATGCTGGAAAAGCAAGGCAGCCAGTGCAGCTGGCTTCTGGTGAGCAGGAGAGAGAACAGTGGTACCAGAACCAAAGATGAAGACCCAGCGGCAACGCAGGTCAGATCCTGGAGAGCTTTCTACATTGTTTAAAGAATTTAGATTTAATTCTCTATGAGACAGCAAGTCATTGGAGTGTTGGAGCAGGAGAGCTGACTGATGTGGCTTATATTTTAAGGATCACTCTGTGCTGAGCAGAATGTAAAGGGGTGCAGGTCTAAGAGGGAGATAGGATTGGAATTGAAGGTTATTACGGCAGCCTGGACAAGGAGGTAACTATGGAAGTGGTGAGAAGCGGTCAAGTTTTGGTATAATTTTAAGATAAAACCAACAATATTTGCTGATGGATTGAATGTAGAACATGAAAAATAAAAGGAATCAAAGATAAAGTATTCATTAAAGGAGATGGAAAACACTATAAGAGGAAAGGGTTTGACAGAAATAGCCTATTCTAACTGCTCTATTAACAACTTTTCTATTTGATACCTTAATTACAGAAATGGTTTCGCTGCCAAGATGAGCAGAGCATGTTGTCCTGGCTAAAATGAACCCAGGCAGTGTCAAAAACAGGAAGCTATCACAGATAATCTTCTTGATATGACTCTCCCCTGTCTCTCCAAAGCATCACCACCCCTCTGGACACTGACATAGCTGCTACGTCATTGCTAATCATCCTGTTCTTTGATGTTGACTCACCTCCTGCTGACATCAGATGTCACATGCAAGTAAGGGTCATTCCTAGAGAGTTCTTTTTAAATTCATCTTCCACCTGGTTTTTCCACTGTGGTTTACATTTCCCTCCTTTTAATGAAATAAATCACAGGTAAATCAAATATTTATCATACATGAATAAAGATTCAGATATACATGGAAAGGAAATATAACTGAATATTTCTATTAACTTTGAATGTGAAGAGTGTAACAACATACTAAGGAAAGAATAGTAATATTGCCTATAGAATTTCCTTAAAAGAAAATTCTTTGTAATCTAAGTCAACCAGCTCAGTACTTCTTCCAGTTTAAGAGCAGGTCTCTGCCCCATTCTGTGGTTATTTCTGAGCATCTCCAAAGGGTCAAAATTGTACTTTATTAACTGCAGTCATCATTTCATAGCTATTTATCCCTATCTACTTTCTACAACACATTGAATAGATCGTTTGACAGCCGCAACTTGTTAGGAGAATCTAATATTTATGCTATGATTAGAAATTCTGATTGATCTCAAAATTCTTCGGAGTCTAGTGAGTGCTAGGTTCCATGCAAAGTCATGGAAAAGGTAGTCCCGCACACGCTTAGCCACACATCACTAACACTGCAGAGCAATTCTACTTATGCCCCATTTCACAAAGAATCTCTGGAGCTGTTCTATCAAAATCCAAGCCCTCTATCTTTAGATGCTTCACATCTGTCTAAAGGAATTTGTGGTTGAGGAGTCATTTAAGACCCTCCATTTTTATCAACTCTTTATCCTGATCCATTCCAAAACACTTATCATCTTCTAATGCTAAATATAAATAAACAGATAAATAAGATTCTTTGTTTAATAATTAAGGCAAACATATTTTCACGTGTAAACAGTTTGCCTTTATACTATAAGAGGCATCCATAAATACCTGGATACAATGTCAAAGTGATTTCTACTAGCATGCTTATTTTGTACCTATCAATCCTATTATCTGATGGACTGTTGAAGCTCAGGTTGCATGAGTTATCATGTTCAAAGACATCTAATAATTAACTGAGCTGGGATTTGAACTGGTTGCTCTCCAATACCAAAGCATATGCTCTTACACTATAGCACGTTTCCAGACTAATAACAAAGATACAATGAAATATCAATCTATTAATAAAATTGTAGAAACAATTCACACACATAAAATAAAATACAAAAGTTTCATAAACATAAACAAATTTGTAGTCCTGTAGAATTCAAATGAATAGCCATGAAGAGAACAATAAGGGATATTTGCCACTTATCCAATTGGCTAACATTAACATCAGTTTTTAACCAGATAGTGATGGAACAGGAATTTTCATACACTGCAGAGCAGAATGCAGATTAGTATTCAATTTTTAGAACAATTTAATAATTTTTATTAAAAGCCTTAAAATATTTCATATTGTTTGATCCAACAATTCTACACTTCCTGTTTTAGGAGTTTCATCTATGAAAATAATCAAAAAGGTATCTCAATAGGTATGTACAAACATGCCAATAATGACATTGTGGTAATATAAAAATTGGATTGATCAATTAAAGTGAAATTTGGTTATATATATAATTTTTTAATGAAAGGCAAAAATACTGTCACACACAATTAATAACACGGCAATTGGGTCCCACAGGTACATACAATCTACTTTTATGTTTTAAATCTGAGTCATGGCAGCTCTGTGAGTTGTCCAGCTTGTTGTAATTAACTATATTTGAGCAAAATTCTTTTGAGTTGAAGAGATATTTCCTTTCTTCTTTGGCTGCCAAGAGAATCACCAAACTTTAGTATTTCTGGGAATCTTATGTATGTATTACATATTTTAGAAGTAACTCTTTACTGAATATTAAATTGAAGGAGAAAATTATGCCACATTCCAAAGGAACATGGGAGAAATTGACTTGTTATTCACGGGGAGAGCACGTACTTCTTGACTTTTTTTTGAAACTCTGCTCTCTACAGTAAATTGTTTCTAAAATAAGACAAAAACCAGTGTTAAGTGCATTTCTTGTTCAACTGAAATAAATTAGAGAAATCTTCTGAAAGCTATTTTTAGCAATCTTTAATTGCTTTTTCTTCCGTTTGCTGTGTGCAAGGTATCTAGTGATAACTTTTTACTGAATTAGAAGTTGCGTTTTTAACACTGACACTGACACTGCTGATTAAAACCAGAAAGAATAGCTATCATTTCCTTCTGTAACTCAGAGACACTTGTCTATGATTTTAACCTACAGTGGATGGTTGTTTTAAATTGGGTGAAATGTTGGAGACATGCTGTTTAAGCAATCCAATATTTGTAGAAAGAACAGCATTTTTTACCAATAACAGTTTCTGAAAATATATTGAATAATAAATGGGCAAAGATAACCTAGTAAGATAGCTAGTATTATGTTTCTGAAGAATAAAAATGCATTTAAATAAAAAGATAAACTTTTCAATTAAATATTGTAAAATTCATAGACTGCACAGATGTCTGTGTGTGTCTACATGTCTTATGTGGTCTGTGTTCCTTAATTTACTCCGGACACATATAGGAAGGGCTTTCAGAACTCATGGTCTGGTATCAAAGTCACCTGGATTTGAGTACTGTCTCCTCTACTAACTATCTGACCTAGGGTGACTGACTTAAACACTCAAAGCTCTAGTTTTCTTATCTGAAATGTTTGTATAATAGGTAACCTACATCAAATAGAATTTCTCAGGAATAAATTAGATAATTCAAGTGGAGACTTTAGCAAACTTCATGAAACCTTCAGTGGGCAAAACTTTGGAGCTATGATGCTGAAGAGCATTACAGTGATGATCATAATGATACAGGAAGGGTAAAAAAATATTCAGAGGGGCCAGCCCCATGGCTAAGTGATTAAAGTTCTGTGTGCTCTGCTTTTGTGGACAGGGTTTACAGGTTCAGATCCCAGGGGCAGACCTACTCCACTCATCAGCCATACTATTGAGGCATCCTGCATATAAAATAGAGGAAGATTGGCACAGATGAGAGCTCAGGGCTAATCTTCCTCAAGCAAAAAACAAAAAAAAAAAAAAGGGGGGAAGATTGACAATGGATTTTAGCTCAGGTTAAATTTTCCTCAGGAAAAAAAAAAAAAGAAAAGAAATATTCAGAGAATTAAGAATTCTAACCTACACTGAAAAGTATATACAAGTTACATAATAAAAAGGTCAAAATATTCCCTCTGCTGGAGGTATTTTATTCGCATATTTTTAAATGTTTATCATTTATTATGTGCAAAAATAAAATTTCATGCACTAATTCGTGGAATAGGAAGGAAATAAGAAGATAAACTTTCTTCAAGGAACTTCCAAAGAGTGCATATTAAGTTAATTTTTAAAAAGAATAATAGATTTATTGACATATAATTCAAATATTATGAAGTTCATCTTTTTAAAGTGAACAATTTAGTGTCTCTTAGTATATTTACAGGGTTATACATCCATTTACATTGTCTAACTCCAGGATATTTTCTTGAGTGCAAAAAGAATGGATATGACTCATTATAAGGTCCTACCTGTTACAAGCCACTCTCAACGTCCCCGTCACCTTGAGCCCCTGACAAACATTAACCTACTTTCTGTCTTTATGGATTTGTCTACTCTGGATTTTTCAAATAAGTGGCACTACACAATATGTAACATTTTGTGTTTGGCTTCTCTCACTTAGCACAATGTTTTTAAGCTTCATCCATATTGTAGCATGTATCAATACTTCATTTTCTTTTATGGCTGAATAATATTCCATTATATGTCCCTACCACATATTGTTTATCCATTTATTAGTTGATGGAATCTGGGTTGTGTCCGTTTTTTGGCTGTGATGAATAATGCTTCTATAAACATATGCATACATTTTTTTGTGTGGACATGTATTTTCATTTCTCTTGGTTGTATACCTAGGAGTAGAATTGCTTATTCATAGAGCAACTGTATGTTGTAAGACATACAATTAATTCTAATTCAAATGTCTAACCCCATATCTACTAATATTCTCTGAATTAAATGATTTACCTAAAACATAAACAAAATATTGATAGCCTATAATATAACTACTACCATAACAGGAATCAGAATTGCTGCTATGAATGGAGGAAAATCTGTGTCCTTCAGAAGCTTAAGTCCTGCGTGTTGTAAAAGGGCAGATTGTGAAGAGGAAAAGCCAACTGATGAAACAGTTCCTCCTTCCAGAAAGAAAAACTGCTTCCTGTTCCAAATAATTTCTTCACATCTGTAAAACATGCATATTAACTTAGAGAACTTTTCCTCAGATTGCAAAGGAAAAAGGGGTACATTTTTTATGATTCTTATGGTATTAAGAATTATCACTGGGGCTGGCCTGGTGGTGTAGTGGTTAAGTTCAAATGCTCTCCTTTAGTGCCCTGGGATTCCTGGGTTTGGATCCTGAGCGTGGACCTACACACCACTCATCAAGCAATGCTGTGGTGGCATCCCACATACAAAATACTGGAAGATTAGCACAGATGTTAGCTCATGGCCAATCTTCCTCACCAAATAAAAGAGAATTATCATCACTTTATGATTTGTCATAGGCTAGTCATAGAAATAAAATAATGCAAAATAAGTGCAGAATTCTGTAACATATATTGGAGAAAAAATTTAAAATCTTTGAGAATATCAACCCTTAAATTTTTATGTGGCCTCAAATTCAAGAATATTCTACATGTAGTCTCTCTATTCTAAGAACGAAAAAGAAAATGTTATTTCTACAAAATCAAAACTGTTCATTCTTGTTTCTGTTGATGTACAATGGACTTCCCTGTACCATGGTAGGATTGACTCTATTCACTAGAAGCATTAAATCATGTCTTTTATGTAGAAAGGCCTTCTTATTGCCCTGAGTTTTCAAATAAAATTTATATTAACATAATCAGACGATTATACCATAATCTGTTAATTGATCAAAGCTAGATACTTCAGTTGGGTTGGAACAAGCTTGGAGAATCTTATTGAGAAATTAAACTGATTGAGTCCATTTATCCCTCATCTTTTTCTATGGAAACCTTGCCAAAACATAGTTATTACAAACTAATTCTGGAGGTTGAAATACATTAAAAATATTAGGTGCCAGTAAAAAGATAAATGTATATTTCATCTGTTCTCTACTACTATAACTTTAATTTACTCCATATATAGGATGGTATTAATTTTAAAATCCTCTATAATTGTGTCCTCTGTGCTGTAGCTAATTCTGCATAAAATGCAGCTAAATGTTAAAGGGAATAATAAACTTCCCTAATCTAATCTAATTCCCTTGCCCTTTATTACTGAAGAAATTTGTGTTGTTTTGTAATAAACTTCTAAAAGTATAGCAATAGAAAAGTTTACCAGTCATACATGTACAATGAGTTAGCATAAATTGAAGACTTCTTGATGTCAGAAGTCTGTAGGGTTGTCCCCTCTCAAAGTCTAGGGGCGATTTCCTTCTCGCATCTTTCAGCTTGAGCCCCCATTGACATTCCTTTGCTAGTGGTTGCATAACTCCAATCTCTGCCTCCGTCTTCACATGTCTTTCTTCTCTGTGTGTTTCTCCTCAGTGTGTCTCTTATACAAATGCTTTTCTTTGAATTTGGGGCCCACCTGGATAAGTAAGAACGGTCTCATCTAGAGATCCTTAATTTAAGTATGTTCAAATTAAGGTTGCATTTACAGTTTGTAGGAATTAGGCAGTGTACACATTTGGCGGGGAATCACTTTTCAACCCACTACAGTCTCTATATTAATTTCCAAGGCCGTGGATTTGTTTTGTCTTCTAAAAAAATGTTATGTAAATGAAATCATACTTTAGGTACTCATTGTAGATGACTTCTTTTGCTAGGTTTTATACATGCAAGTTTTTATCATGTTGCTTCATAAGAATCAGTTTATTGGTTTTCATTGCTCTGTAATATTCAATTTTATGATATAGCAGAAATGGTACATACCTTCTTTTCTTAATGGACATTTGTGTTGTGTCCAGATTAGGGCTATTATAAACATTAGCAAAATGAACATTCTCACTTTCTGGAACATATCTTCACACCTGGTTTTTTTCTTCCAAAGACTATATATGTCAATTCTAAAATATTGAAATCCTGTGAGTGTGATTCTATTGTCTAATGTTTCACTTGGCTTTCACTCTTGTCTGTCCTATTTTCAAGTTCTTTGTAAGTGGTTTGGTCTTTGATATTTCTATAACAAGAAGTCAGAAACCTTCCAACAACTTTAAATCATAAAGCAAGCAGTCCCAACTTAGTAATTAGAATGTTCAAACCAAGATATTATTCAAAACTCTGAACTTGATTTATCGTTAAATATTCTCCACCTGAACAGCTTGGACCTGTTTCAGGTTGGAAGCTTACTATGATTACGTGGGGCTTGGTCCTCTGCTCTGCTCTCTCTTCCTGCTTATTGCTTCCCCTGCCTGCTTGCTGCTAATCTTCTGTTTAGATTCTGGCAAGGGAAGCAAGAGCTGAGAAAGGTAAATGTACATAGTTTGTTTATTTTCCATCAAAGAATAGAGGTGATAACTATGTTCCTTGACAACAAAAAATAAAAATAAACAAGAGAAGTAAAACCACGAGAAATAAAAATTAGAAAAAAACGCCATCTTTAAAAATGCAGATCATTTATTACTTGTGATATTAATACGTTGGCAAACGTTATTTTTTAATTTTACCCAATGTTTTCCAGTTTTGTTGAGAAATAATTGACATACATTACTGTATAAGTTTAAGGTATACAGCATGATGATTTGATTTACATATATTGTGAAATGATTACTACAATAGGTTTAGGTAAGGTCTATCATCTCAGATAGGTAGAATAAAAAGAAAAGAAAAAAAATTTTCCTTGTGATGAAAACTCTTAGGATCTATTCTCTTAATAACATTCCTCTATATCATACAGCCGTGTTAGCTATAGTCGGCATGCTGTTTATTTCACACCCCTGGTATTTATTGATCTTATAGCTGGAAGTTTGAACCTTTTGACGATAGCATGCTATTGACGTCCCCACATGCAATGGGCAGTTCTAAGTGCATACTGCTTTCCTAGGTGACCTGGAAAAATCTGCAATTGCTATATCCAGAAGAGAGGTTTCCTGGGATCCTGTAGAGATAGATCTGCAAATTTAGTCAAAGGGCCTTCAAATAGAGGAAAATATATATAGACACACAGAGTCAGAGAGAGAGAAAAGAAGACCTATCATTTCTATCTCCTTTAGTTAAAATGGGAAGAAAAATCTTACTTCTCTCAGTTCGTTAAACAACCAACAACACATACACAAAAAACAAAGAATATTTTAAATTCCAGCTCACGGAATACAATTCTGGATGTGAATTAAAATATAAAATAGAAAATTTTAAGTATTGACTGCTTAATTTAATGTAATTTAACACATGAACCTATGGCAGAGACTTTTTGCTATCTACCAAAAATCTGTGTTTGTTGATTCATAGTAGAGACATTCTCTTGAAAGGGGCTGTCCGATCAGACTGTATGGCCATTTCCTCCAGCATATAGAATATGGCCGTGCAGTTAGTTCTCAGCCATAGAAGACAAGACATGTTGATGAGCATTATTTCCAGGAGAAAGCTCTTAGGGATCATGGTTCATACTCCATACGCTCTATTCCATCGCACCAGCTGGTAACAAAGAGACCTCAGAATTGAGAAATCCACACAAGCAACTGGACTCCATGAGCAGACCTAGGGTGCTTCTTACATACAGCTGTCTTGAAATGTTACGTTGACAGAGATAAAGTTCTTGTTTTTAAACTACTGAAATTAAGAAGTTACTTGTTATAGAAGCATGCATTACATTAGCTAATACAATATATAAACTCTGTTTCATAACTTTGCTATTTTATTTTAATATAAATACACAATATCTTATCTGATCCTTACCGACAGATATGTTTTGAGATTAAGAATTTTTTAGATTTTGGAAGATTGTGTATATTCTATAATAAGTAGCATGTAGTGGGAATCTGTGCTAACATACTCAAAGAAAAACAAATTTCTCTAGTGAAATTTGTGAATATTCACATTAAGAAAAACAAAGATTATAGTATCTTTCAAGTTTATTTTAAATTTTCCCACAAAATGGGAAATATAAGTTTTGGCTCTGAACTTACAAAGATATCATATGTAAATTTGTATGTGAAATTTTGAAATCTGAATTAAGAGAGTTGACCCTGGGTTCAATATTTGAATGAATGATAATAATATATTATCTCAAATAGTTTGTTTAAATATTATGTTAAAGATAACTGTGGTAATGTTGGAAGTTAAATTTGTGCAATTGACATAACTTGATTTTCCAAAGTGTTTATGCATTAGCAAAACAGCAAGCTCTATAGAAACCAAGACCCACAACCCTTTAAAAAATCACTGGATATATGACTTACAAGATTTAGAAATGCTTAATGACCACTTAGAAGCCAACCAGGAATGATTTAGCGAATCAAAACCTAGCAAAAACTAGTTCATCCTCTTACAAGCACAGAGATATTTCTTACCATATATCACTTACATTTGGAATTTGAAAGGTTGTAAAAATATATTTATTGACATTTACATTCTTCTGTCACCAACATTATTTTTCATGACATAATATTGCTGATAGTACAATATAAGGTACAAGATCCAGAGACTGAAAAGTAACAAATTATTTCCCCTTAATTAGAATTTAAATATGATAGGAAGAAGTAAAAATGATTCTAGAAGTTAAGATCTAAATACATTAACCTGACAGAAAGATCAAGCTAAGTACTGAGCATTATACTGTCATAAGTTTGAGAAATCTCTTGAAGCTAGATGATGCTAAAATGTTTACTTAACTCAAATGTTGTTGAATATATACTGTTAAAATATTTAAAAATCATGTAATTCTAAAAATTACAGGCAAAGATTGAAACAATTAGGAAAACTTTCCTTTTAACTTCATGTTTTTAAAAGATTGGACATGGAGAAAGCATGGTAAGTAAAAATCCAATGATATTAGAAAATTCTTTTTATATTCATACAGTTAATCCTCAGTTTATTCTCTGAATTTGAATATAACAGAGTAGTTAAGCAATTGCTTATGGAAAGACTAAGAATTATCAGCAATATGTATTAAAAACGATAAAATAGGCATGGGACCATTTTGTTACATTTCAACATAGGACTAATATAGCATATGTCAAAAATAAAGCAAGTTCTAGTTTATGGCCAGTGAAAGAACGAATACAGAAATAATTCCTCTAGATTGATTTAAGACCATTTTGAAATAGGAATTACCAATCTATTCCTACATTACGTCGCCTATATTTTAAATGTCTTTCTGTTCTAACAAGATTCAATTTATTCTCCACATATTTTCCTTAAATGTCCTTGTTTCTGAGAAACTAATTTTAGTTCCTACCACTGCCTGGTATTTTATTCCAATCCTGTCACCAGATCCTGGATGTTCAAGTGTTAATAAATAAAACGATAATTTTGATCAAGTTAGTAGAAATATTTGGATCTCAGTATCACATTCTGTTTCTCTCTACATATATGCATAATTTCATTACTAAGCTTACTTTACTAACATTGTAATATAAATATCACCAGCCCTTTCAAAGGCTGCTCTTCCGCTGTTTGGACAAGAATGGCTACTCCTTTTGTTTACATCTGCTACCTGTTCTCATAGGTGGACATGCTGTCCTGATTGGTAAATAGGCAGACCAACATTCCTATTTTCTTTTTTTCTTTTTGCTGAGGAAGTTTTTCCCTGAGCTAATATCTGTTGCCAATCTTCTTCTATTTTGCATGTGTGTTGCCACCACAACATGGCTTGATGAGTGGTTTAGGTCCACACCTGGGAGCCAAACTCGCGAACCAGGACTGATGAAGCTGAGTGCACAGAACTTTAACCACTCAGCCACAAGGCCAGCCACTCAACATTCCTATATTTATCTAAACATCTCAAATTTGTTAACATGTTATCTTACCCTGATAGTTTGCTCTTTTGTGTGACATTGCAATTTTCTTTCCTTTCTGTTTCCACAGAGACTTTATGTTTTAATTATACAAAAAGGAAAAATATGTCTGTTCGGTCTCAGAAGCTAGCCTGCTTATTTCAATACTTTGGGAGCAAAAACTTCATGAACTCATAGAAATCATTCTATTGAATAAAACCAAGCTGAATATTTGAGGACTGTTTCTAAAATCTATTGCTTTTGAACGATTAGAGCCTATCTAATTAAAATTTTAGCTAAATGTGTAATGATTAAGAAATATTCATTTTCATTTAATCTGCTTTTCAAGGTTAATAGAGAACACTTATTTTTAAATGAAAATGTTGAATGAAATTGCTCATGGCAATGTCATCCATAATCACAATAAAAGCTAGTTCTTATATTATGCATCAATACAGCTGTGGGTTATACTGTACATCCCTCATAGGAAATCAAAGATTTTAGAGGCAGTATCTTGCTAATCTTTCTAGATTTTTAATCAAATTAAAATAGGCTACAGACTTAAGAAAAACCAAAACAAAATTTCTGGTCTTGATGATAAATAGAAAATTCATAACATTTTGACAAAATTCTCCTTAACCTCTCGAATAGCTTTTTATTTCCTTATTTTCCTGTTAGCTTTTTTGTCTATCACTTGGTTTTCAAAAATCAAAGGTAGGAAGAGATGGGTAAAACTAAAAGTCAAATTGTCCCCCTTCTAAGAGTTTTATCCCTTCTGGGCCCACTGTTCCTTATCCTTATTTTAATCACTTTCTGTGGACCTTATGTGGGATGTCCCCACATTATTAGGACAGATATTGAGGACTTGGTAGTTGACCTGAAGCATTACAAAATGCCAGTCCAGATTATAAAAATGCCTAGCTCTGCAAACTACTTATGGTTTTCTTTCTGTTAATCCAATTTCTTTCCACTTGACAAAAATACTTCCTAGAGAAATTATATATGGCCAAAATGTGACCTTTTTCTGCAACACATAGGATAATATAAGCTATAGATTTAGTGACTCAAGGAACTGGAACTGATCGTGGAGATTTAATTTTCAAATATCAAATTGCTATGACCAATTTATTACATTTTGTTGGGGATGACAAAGTCCCTAATGGAAGGACTATTAATAAGTAAGTTTTATTTGTCAGAATGGGAAACAAGAGCTGAGAAAGTAGAAGGAAACTAAGATAGAACTTTAGAAAATTACGCATGAAGATGCTCAAAGTAAGAAGAGCACTGAGAAGTTGTAGAATGTGTTTGAGAAGATAAGAATGCAGAAGAATAACTTTATTCATATCACAGTTCGTTGTGGTGTGGTCATACATAAGTCTTAGCACTTCTCCTCCTTCTAAATTATTTCATTCTGTAGAAAAATTAACTATGTCTGAAGCTCTTCATTGTGGTCACCAGCTAAAGCAGATCTCCCACCCAAACCTGGTTTTCTTTCTAAGAATCATGGGCATTAATCAGCGGCAGTAACTACTAATTGACCTCATGAAACAAATATCGACATGTGTAAAACTGCCAATTTTAGATTAGCTAAATCTACATGTTGGATGAAGAATAATTCATAATTTTATTCTCTTACTCACTCGCTCATACATTCATTCACTAAAATATTGATCACTTACTCTCTGTCAGGCAATGAAGACCTAAACCGATAATAGCCATTCTGATGGGTGTATAATTTCCCCGATAATTAGTGATGATGAACATCTTTTCATGTGCCTGTTGGCTATTTGTATATCTTCTCTGGAAAAATGTCTGTTCAGATCTTTTGCCATTTTTTGAATTAGGTTGTTAGGTTTTTTGTTGTTGAGCTGTATTAGTTCTTTGTATATTTTGGATATTAACCCCTTATCTGATATATGGTTTGCAAATATCTTCTCCCAATTGTTAGATTGCTTTTCATTTTGTTGATGGTTTCCTTTGCTGTGCAGAAGCTTTGTAGTTTGATGTAGTCCCATTTATTTTTTCTATTATTTCCCTTGCCCAGTCAGACATGGTATTTCAAAATATGCTTCTAAGACCAATGTTAAAGAGGATAGTGCCTATGTTTTCTTCCAGAAGTTTCATGGTTTCAGGTATTACATTCAAGGCTTTAATCCATTTGGGGTTGATTTTTGTGTATGGTGTAAGATAATGGTCTACTTTCTTTCTTTTGCATGTGGCTGTCCAGTTTCCCCACCACCATTTATTGAAGAGAATTTCCTTTCTCGATTACATGTTCTTGACTCCCTTGTTGAAAATTAGCTGTCCGTAGATGTGTAGGTTTATCTCTGGGCTCTCACTTCTGTTCCATTGATCTGTGTGTCTGTTTTTGTGCCAGTACCATGCTGTTTTGATTACCATAGCTTTGTGGTATGAAATCAGGGAGTGTGATACCTCCAGCTTGGTTCATTTTTCTCAAGATTCCTTTGGCTTTTCTGGGTCTTTTGTTATTCCATATACATTTTAGGCTTCTTTGTTCTATTTCTGTCAAAACTGTCATTGAAACTTTGATAGGGACTGCATTGAATCTGTAGATTGTTTTAGGCAGTATGGATGTTTTAACTATGTTAATTCTTTCAGTTCAAGTGCATGGAATATTTTTCTATTTCTTCATATCATCTTCAGTTTCTTTCAGCAATGTTTTATACTTTTCGGTATACAGGTCTTTCCCCTCTTTCATTAAGTTTATTCCTATCTATCTTCTTTTTGTTGCAATTGTAAATGGGATTATATTCTTAATTTTTCTTTCAACTACTTCACTGCTAGTGTATGAAATACAACTGATTTTTGTATGTTGATTTTTTTTTATCCTGAAACTTTACCATACTCATTTATTATTTCTGAAAGTTTTTTGGTGGGTTCTTTAGGGTTTTCTATATATAAAATCATGTCATCTGCAAATAGTGACAGTTTCAATTGTTCCTTTCCAGTATGAATCCCTTTTATTTCTTTTCCTTGCCTGATTGCTCTGACTAGACTTCCAATACTATGTTAAATAAGACTGGTGAAGGTTGGCATCCTTGTCTGGTTCCTGTTCTTACAAGGATAGCTTTCAGTTTTTCTCCATTGAGTATGATAGTATCTGTGTTTTTGTCATATATGGCCTTTATTGTGTGGAGGTACTTTCCTTCTATATCCATTTTATTCATAGTTTTTATTATAAGTGCGTGCTGTATTTTGTCAAATGCTTTCTCTGCATCTATTGAGATGATCATGTGGTTTTTATTCTTCATTTTGTTAATGTGGTATATCACACTACTGATTTGTGGATGTTGAACCATTCCTTCACCACTGGAATAAATCCCTCTTGATCATGATATATGATCTTTTTCATATATTGCTGTATTCAATTTGCTAGTATTTTGTTGAGGATTTTTGCATTGATCTCCATCAGTGATATTGGCCTATAATTTTCTTTTTGTGTGTTGTCCTTGTCTGGTTTTGGGATCAGGGTAATGTTGGCCTTGTAGAATGAGTTAGGAAGCTTCCCCCATCTCTTCAAATTTTTGGAAGAGTTTGAGAAGGATAGGTATTAAGTCTTCTTTGAATGTTTGGTAGAATTCACCAGGGAAACCATCTGGTCCTGGACTTTTATTTTCAGGACATATTTCCGATTATGTTCTGATCTCCTTACTGGTGATTGGTCTATTCAAATTCCCTATTTATTCTTGATTCTGTTTTTGGAGATTGCACGATTCTAAGCATTTATTCATTCTTCTAAGTTATCCAATTTGTTGGCATATAGCTTTTAGTAGTATTCTCTTATAGACTTTTGTATTTCTGTGGTGTTCAATGTAATTTCTCATTTTTCATTTCTGATTTTATTTATTTGAACTTTCTCTCCTTTTTCTAGTTATAGGTTTGTCAATTTTGTTTATCTTTTCCAAGAACCAGGTCTTAGTTTCATTGATTTCTTTTATCATTTTTTAGTCTCTATTTTATTTATTTCTGCTCTGATTTTTATTATTTCCTTCCACCTACTGATTTTTGATTTTCTTCTTTTTCTACTTCCTTTAGGTATACTGTTAGATTGTTTATTTGAGATTTTTCTAGTTTGTTGTAGTAGGCCTGTATTGCTCTAAATTTCCCTCCTAGAACTGCTTTTGCTGTATCCTTTAAATTGTGGAATGTCACATTTTCATTTTCATTTGTCTCCAGGTATTTTTTCATTTCTCTTTTGATTTCTTTGTTGACCCAATAGTTGTTCAGTAGCATTTTGTTTAATCTCCACCTATTTCTGGCTTTTCTAATTTTCCTCCTCAAGTTGATTTCTAGTTTCATACCATTGTTGTCAGAAACATGCTTGGTATTGTTAAATCTTCTTAAATTTGTTGAGACTTGTTTTGTGGCCTAATATGTGATCTATCCTGGATAATGTTCCATGTGCATTCAAAAAGAATGTGTATTCTATGGTTTTTGGATGGAATATTCTATATATACCTATTAAGTTCGTCTGGTCTAATGTGTCATTAGAGGCCAATGTTTCCTTATTAATCTTCTGTTTGGATGATCTATCAATTAGTGTAAGTGGAGTGTTAAAATCCCCTACTCTTATTGTGTTACTGTCTATTTGTCCTTTTATGTCTGTCAAAAATTGCTTTATATATTTAGGTGCTGTTATGTTGGGTGTGTAGATATTTACAAGTGTTTTAACCTCTTGTTGGATTGTTTCCTTTGTCTTTATGTAGTACCCTTCTTTGCTGTTGTTACAGTTTTTGTTTTAAGATCTATTTTGTCTTGTATAATTATTGCTACCCTAGCTTTCTTTTCTTTGCTGTTTGCCTGGAATATATTTTACTATCCTTTCACTTTCCGTTTGTGAGTATCTTTAGGTCTGAAGTGTGTCTCTTATATGAAGCATAGATATGAGTTTTGTTTTATTATTCAACCAGCCACCCTATGTCTTTTGTTTGGAGCATTTATCCTAGTGAAATTTTAAGTAGCTATTGTTAAGTTTGTACTTATTGCCATTTTGTAACTTTTTTCTTGGTGGTTTAGTAGTTCTTCTCTGTTCCTTTCTTCTTCTCTTTCTCTCTTCCCTTGTGGTTTGATGGCTTTCTTTAGTATTATGTTTGGGGTTATTTTTCTTAATTTTTTGCATACTTATTATAGGTTTCTAGATTGTGATTACCATGAGGTTCATATATAATAACCTACATATATAGTAATCTATGGTAAGTTGATCATCTCTTAATTTTGACCTCTTGTGAAAATATCTACTCTTTTACTCCCTTTGTCTGACACTTTATGTTTTTGACATTATATTTAACCTCTGTGTGTGTGTGTGTATCCATTATCCTCTTATGATGGAAATAGAGAATTTTAGTACTTTTGTCTTGTGATCTTCATATTAGCTTCATAGGTGGTTGATCTGCTAACTTTACTTCATATTTGCCTTTACCAGCAATTTTATTGTCTATGTCTGTGTGTGTGTGTGTGTGTGTGTGTGTGTGTGAGTTTGTGTGTTTTGTAACTTTCTTATTTCTATTTGTGGTCTTTTCTTTTCCGCTTAAATAAGTCTGTTTAGCATTTCTTGTAAAGTTGGTTTCTAAGCTTTTTCTTGTCTAGGAAACTCTTTATCTCTCTTTCCATTCTGAATGATAACCTTGCTGGGCAGAGTATTCTTGGCTGTAGTTTTTTCCCTTTCAGCACTTTAAATGTATTGTGCCACTTCCTTCTGGCCTCTATGCTTTCTGCTGAGAAGTCAGTTGATAGCATTATGGGATTTCATTTGTATATAACTTGATACCTTTCTCTTGCAGCTTTTAGGATTCTCTCTTTAATTCTTTTTTTATCGATGTCATAATATTTTATAATATTGTGAAATTTCAGTTGTACATTATTATTTGTCAGTCACCATATATATGTGCCCCTTACCCGTTATGCCCAGACACCAACCTCCTTTCCCTCTGATAACCACTAGTCTCTTCACTTTGTCCATGTATTTGTTTGCTTTCCACCTATGAATGAAATCATACAGTGTTTGTCTTTCTCTGTCTGGCTTATCTCACTTAATATAGTACCCTCAATTTCCATCCATGTTGTTGTAAATAGGAAATTTTGCCATTTTCATGGCTGAGTAGCATTCCATTCTATATAGATACCAAATCTTCTTTATCCATTCATCAGTCAATGGGCACTTGTGTTGCTTCCATGCCTTGGCTATTGTGAATAATGCTGCATTGAAATTAGGGGTGCATAAGTCTCTTTGAATTGTTGATTTCAATTTCTTTGGATAAATATCCAGTAGTGGAGTAGCTGGGTTGTACATTATTTTGATTTTTATTTTTTTGAGAAATCTCTATACTGTTTTCCACAGTGACTGTACCAGTTTGCATTGCCACCAGCAGTGTATGAGGGTTCCCTTTTCTCCACATCCTCTCCAACATTTGTTGTTTTTGGCATTGGTAATTATGGCCATTCTAACAGGTGTAAGGTGATATCTCATTGTAGTTTTGATTTGCTTTTCCCTGATGATCAGTGGTGTTGAACATCTTTACATGTGCCTGTTGGCCATCTGTATATCTTCTCTGGAAAAATATCTGTTCATACAGTCTACTCATTTTTTGGTCAGGTAGTTTGCTTTTTTGTTGTTGATTTATTTGAGTTCTTTCTGTTTAGGAGATTAGCCCCTTGCTGGATAAATGACTTGAAAATATTTTCTTCCAGTTGGTGGGTTGTATTTTCATTTGTTCATGGTTTCCTTTTGCCTTGCAGAAGATCTTTAGTTTGATAACGTTCCATTTGTTTATTTTTCCTTCTGTTTCCCTTGCCTGGGTAGATATAATTTTCTAAAAGATCATTCTAAGACCAATGTCAAAGAGTGTACTGCCTATATTTTCTTCTAGGAGTTTTATGGTTTCATGTCTTACCATAAGTCTTTAATCCATTTAATTTTTGTGTATGGTGAAAGATAATGGTCTACTTATATTCTTTTGTAGGTAGCTGTCCAGTTTTCCCAACACCTCTTAAAGAGACTTTCCTTTCTCCGTTGTATGTTCTTAACTCCTTTGTCAAAGATTAACTGTCCATAGGTGTGTGGTTTTATTTCTGGGATTTCAATTCTGTTCCTTTGGTCTGTGTGTTTCTTTTTGTACCAGTATCACGCTGTTTCGATTACTAAAGCTTTGTAATATATTTTGAAATCAGAGATTGTGATGCCTCCAGCTTTGTTCTTTTTTCTCAGAATTCCTTTAGCTATTCAGGGTCTTTTGTTGCCCCCAAATGAATTTTGAGTTATGCATTTTAAAATTCTTATTCTGTTTCCATGAAGAATGCTGTTGGGATTCTGTTTGGGATTGCATTGAATCTGTAGATTACTTTAGGTAGTATGGACATTTTAACTATGTTTATTCTTCCAATCGTTGTGCATGGAATATTTTTTCATTTCTTTATGTCATCATTGATTTCTTTCAATAATATTTTGTAGTTTTCATTGTACAGGTCTTTCACTTCCTTGGTTAAATTTATTCCTATGTATTTTATTCTTTTTGTTGCAATTGTAAATGGGATTGCATGCTTGAGTTCTCTTTCTGTTAGTTCATTATTAGAGTATAGAAATGCAACTGATTTTTGTAAGTTGATTTTGTATCCTGCAACTTTGCTGTAGTTGTTGATTATTTTTCATAGTTTTCTGACAGATTCTTTAGTTTTTCTACATGTAAAACCATATCATCCAGAAACAGTGAGAATTTCACTTTCTCCTGGCCAACTTGGATACCTTTTATTTCTTTTTCTTGCCTAATTTCTCTGGCCCAAACCTCCAGTACTATGTAGACTAACATTGTTGAGAGTAGGTATGCTTGTCTTGCTCCTGTTCTCAGAAGGATGGCATTCAGTATTTCCCCACTGAGTCTGATGTTGGCTGTGGATTTGTAATATATGGCCTTTATTATATTGAGGTACTTTCCTTCTATATCCATTTTATTGTGAGTTTTTATCTTTAGTTCTTGACATTTTATTTATAATGTGTCTTGCTGTGGCTCTCCTTGGGTTTATCTTGTTTGGTGCTCTCTGTGCTTCCTGCACCTGGATGTCTGTTTCCTTCCTTAGGTTAGGGAAGTTTCAGCCATTATTTCTTTGAATAGATTGCACTTTTGTCTCTCTCTTCTCCTTCTGGGACACCTATTATACAGATGTTAGTGTGCTTGGTGTTGTCCCAGAGGCCCTTAGGCTATCCTCATTCTTTTTAATTCTTTTTTCTTTTATCTGTTCAGCTTGGTTGATTTCCTGTAGTCTTTCATCCAGCTCATGTATCCATTCTTCTGTATCATCTAGTCTGCTATTAAATCCCTCTAGTGAATCTTTCATTTCCATTATTGTATTCTTCAGTTAAGATTCATTCTTTTATATATTTCCCAATTCTTTGTTGAATTTCTCCCTGTATTCATCAATTCTTCTCCCAAGATCAGTGAGAATCTTTGTGACTATTAGTTTATACTCTTTGTCTAGTAGATTGTTTCTCTGTTTCATTTACTTGTTTTCTGAGGATTTGTCCTTTTCCCTTATTTGGAACATATTCTTTCGTCTCTTCATTTTGCCTAATTCTCCGTGCTTATATCTATGTATTTGATGGATCAGCTGTGTCTCCCGATCTTGGAGAGGTGTCCTTATGTAAGAGATGCCTTATTAGGCCCAGCAGTGTGCTTCCCTCTTGTCACCAATCCAAATGTTCCAGGAGTGAACCCTGTGTGGGCTACATGTGTCCTTCTGTTGTGTCAGGTTTGCTCTTCCTGTAGGTGCATGGGAAGACTATGCTGTCCCCGTGGTAACCTGGTTGTAATGCTCAGCGGTGTGTGGCTGCTACAGTCCCTTCAGTCACCTTATTAGGCATGATGAGCCCCAGCACAATTGGCTAAAAGATCTAATACAGAATTTCTGCTGCAGTTTTTCTGTTAATTAAGTAGGCCCCCAGCATGCCTGGTTGCTAGGCTCAGGGGCTTACTGTAGGCCTCTGGCCTGCTAGGCTGTTGTCATCTCTCTCAGTAGTGCAGCTGGATGGGGCTGGCCCAGGCATGGCAGCAGACAATTGTTTCAAGAGTTTGAAGGTGGGCCAATTCCCTTTGTGGCTGTTTGAGAAGCACACATCTGCTGCATCTGACAAGCCCCACTGCCCACAGGCCCACACACCCCATCAGTGAAATCCTGTCCCTTGAGTACACCCTGACCCACTGAAGCTGACCCACTCACCCCACTGCAGAGACCTGGCACACTCCACCAACACAGGCCTGCCCCTTGTGCACACCTTGTCCCACAGAGGCAGACTCAGCAGTGGCTTTTATGAGTAAAGAAAATAAATAGCCTCCTACAAGTGGGTATTTGGAAGATATATCTTAGAATGGCACCCCTTTCTCATTAACCCTTGAAGTAATATTTTTGTGATCCAAACTTGTCAAATATTAATAATGTCTATAATCTGTCCCATAATATGTTTTTGTTATAATAAATTAATGAATATCAAATCATCTGATGAGAATCAGCTGGTTGGCTAATTAAATGTTCATATTTCAGACATGAATCAGAATGTCAAGGGGAAAAGTTTGGAAACATGAAGTTCAAATTAAAAACCTAGATTCTTCTGATGATCTCCCCCAACTAAGTCAGAAACATAACACTGAAATTATAATACAGAACTTGCTTACAAAGCATATAGGAACCATAATCCAATCCACACTATCAAGATTATATATTTGATAAACAAGTGAGTATTTTTTTTTACTAATGAGATTAAAAAATAATTAGTAAATTAAACAATAATTAGTAAAAAATAATTTCCACACAGTATTGGGGGAAAATCTTTAGAAAGATCAGTAAAGCCTATCAGCAAATGTTGAAATACTCTGGAGCATTATTTCTGCTGCTTCCACTAAATGCTTAAAAATTGTAATTATGGGCAGTTTGTATGGATGATACTCCTTCCTTTCTCAGGTGAACCACGACTGAGATACTGCATGTTTGCCAATTGGTCATGGACAACCTTTAAAGGGGCCGGTAGATCCAGGAAAAATAATAGAAAGAAATATTCAAAGTCCTTAAATTATCAGATAAGTTCCTTCTGAGTGAAAACAAACAAAAAAATGAACAAACCTAGAACCCATATATATTAATTTCTTCAGATTAAAATTAATGAAGTTAACATGTTATATTTAACCTATTTTAACTTAAATTGTTATAACTACTTTTTTTACAGCTAATTATTATATTGCCTATTTGTGCTGTTTTTTGGCTAACCTTGATGATCTTAAAGGCATTATTCAGAATCATGTACTAATATATTCAATTTTATGTTTCACTGTGTCGGAAATGTATGCAAAGCATTTTAATTAAAGCCAAAACTGATCTATGTGAATTTTTAAAATAAATTGACTTGAATGCAATAAAAGGATAATAAATGGACCGCCTTATGATCTCATCAGTATTATTAGTGTCCTGTTGAAAATACACAGAAAAGTTAATTTCTGCATCGTTTTATATGATCATTTATATTCACATTACATCATTTTATTTTTTAAATTATATGGTTTATTCACAAATGTCATTTGTGTTATCTGTATTCTGTAACTCAGAATAAATATATTAACATTTATGCTGCACAAATATTAATAAAGAGTTTTACTTAGGAGGGATAAAATGAAGCCGTGAATCATGGCATGTTTTTATAACAATTCACAAGAAGCCATGGCATAGAAGGATTGTGATTCCTTGTTTGGACTCAGCTCAGTGGTTCTTGCCTCAGGCTTTTCACATGGTTGCAGTCAGATGGCAGCTGGACTATCATCATTCTAAAGCTCCCCTAGGCTGGACCAAGATGGTTAGGTCACATGGCTGGCAAGGGCTGACTCTTGCCTGGGACTTCAGCTGGGATTTTTACCAGAGCACCTGTTTCTGACCTCTGCATTTGGTTTGGGTTTATCAAGGCACGGTAGCTATGTCCTGGAAGGTAGTATCTGAAGAAAAAGCAGCCCAAGACAAGAAGTTTAGGTGGATGCTGCAAGGCTCTTTATGACCTAGCTTCAGATGCCACACTGAATCACCTGTATCCCATTCTGTTGATCAAAAGTGAGTCACATGACCAGACCAGAGTCAATCAGAACTGATTAAATGCTGGGATGCTTGACTCATTCAAGGGTCCTGCTTGGAAATCAACTTACTCAGAAGAGAAGGGTAGGTCTAGAAATAGCTTCCCTGAGTCTGGAGCTTGCTGAGTGTGGAGGCCATAACCATTTTTGGTTAGTATGCCCATGGCCTTAAGACATTGATGAATTGCTTAATTGGGACTATAAATAGTAGAGATTTTTTTAGATATATTTTCAAGACTCAAAAGTAGTTTTGTTGTTGTTGTTCATTTTGCTTTGCTTTGCTTTTGATAGATTTAATTACAATAAAGGTGACCTATTAACATGACCATCCTTAATTACAGACACTGAGCTTCTTCTAGGACCAGAGGGAAAAAGAGTGGTTTTTATAAACAAAATCAAATTAAGCTTGACTGTGTGCTATCTCTGATGGGTTGCTAAATATATATTCAGTTCAATGTAATTTTGAAAATATGACCAAGTGAAGTTTCTTGCACATGAATATTATAGAGAAATTTCACCCATGGTATACATTATTATGGACTAAAAATAAATTAAAAAAACACACAAATCTTCTGAAACTATTGTTATATCTTGGGGGAAAAAAGCTATATAATACAGCAGTTTAATAACAATAATGGTTTAGGAAAAACTTTGCAAAATATACTAATGTATACATCAACCAAATGAAAAATGGAGAGATTTGAGCATGTAACATTATGCCAATTCTTCTCTAATATTAGTGGTGAATTTAGGTGTGTTTTCTTTGCCTAAATAATATTTAAGGAAATATGAGTTCTTATTTCTCTGAAGTACACATATTATTAAATTACTTTAAAGTAATAAATGGATTTAATGTTTGCATGAAAATATAGATCTTGAAAAGATCAAAAGCTAAGGTACAAAAATATGACACTATTTATGTAGATTGCAAAATCCACTAATAAATATTTTTTAAATATGTAAAATGAGATAAAAATATCATCAACTTAGTTTGGGTAAAAGTTTAAAAAAGAGATAAAATAGCTATTTCAGATAGCAGATAAGTGAACTACCTGGGAAATCGGTGAAAAAAGAAACTGTGGTAAAATATATCAAAAAGCTGCCTAATAGTCAAACTATGAATAATATAAAATAATAAGCACCATATTTCTATATAAGGACCAGCAAGGGGACCTAATGAGAAGCACAGTGAGAAGCCTGAAATGCAAGGGAGGGTGGAGATGTGGAGGTTTTCCAGGTGGAAAACAGGGTTTCAAGAGGAGAGGTCAAAGGGTCAGGTGTCATGTCAGTGCAAGTACTTAGTGACACTGATGTTAACATTTTGATAGAATGATGATGTTCAAAGGGCATTCAAGGCAAAATAGGAGGAGAGATGGTAAATATAAACAATTCTGTCTAGATTTAAGAAGGAGTCAAGGAATGAAGATTAAAGGAAGGAAAGAGCTTTGAAAATCTGCTTTCTGTTTTCACTGTTTAGGGTGTGAGATAAAACTTAATGTTTGCATGTGACAGGAAGGAGAAACAAACCATTGAGACATGTAAAGAAAATGAAAAGGATGCCAACATTTAAAAGCATTTCAGAGATTGTCAGCAGATTAAATTAAGAAAGCTTACCACTCATGTTTAGTTTTGAACAAATTTTTAAAACAGATAAATATGTATTTAAATGCATATTGAATTGAAATCATATATATAAATACATGTATTTTTTTCAATCAAATTATAATGAAGCACAATGTTTTTATTTTTAGGAAATATATGGTTAAAAAATCCTCATATATAGTTATGTATATATTTTTTATTTAACTTTACTCTCATTTATTACCTTAAAAGATCTTAAGACTGTCATGTAGACACAGCCTTAAGTTTTAAAAATTTATCTTTGGGGTAGTCCATTGGTTTTTATACTTGTCAGTCAAACCCAGTCAGATATATTGGGTACTTTAAGATGATTAAAAACCTTCTACTTTTGAAAATTTTTTTTTTACGCTAACCTCATAGGCACTGGGCTTACCACTCTATTTATTCATTTTTTTTATCAAAATACATTTACATTATTCTGTAGACTTTGAGCACAGCCAGAGTCTTTTCCAATTGCTTCAATGGTGATTCACTTTTGCTGCGTATTTTAGTACATGCTACCATGTCTTGCTTGTTCTTTAATCAAAATAAATGCAATTGAAGATATCTGCCATCTACCAAGGCCAAAGTTCATTTGTGATATGCTTTTTCTCTTATATTCTCACCTATCTTATTCTGAGAAAATTGTATGTATTTGCAATAGAAATGATCCAAATTTTTTGTACACATACATTGAAAGAAAAGCTGGAGAGAGCTGTTCGAAATAGTTTGCAGATGAATAGCTCTTCTGAAGTGCCAAGTGCTTCCTCAATTGTAGGCTGTAAATATACTACTCAATTTTATGCTATTTCATCTATCAAAGAAGACATGGCATGACTTTTGATAAAGGTAAAAAGCTTTACCCCACCCAGTCAATGACTTTCAGAAGCTATTCCATACAATCTTGCTGAGTTGGTATAACACGATGAACAAGATGGCTCTTTCGCTTTTTATCCTCATTAGAGGAGCAAGGATGAAAGTTCACTGACGTATTCTCCTGACCAGCACATGGAAAACAACGCCAGCACATAATGTGTTGTCCGAGAACAATTCTTCAGACCAAGTCATTCAACAGGAATGTGTTGGATACTTTTATTTGTGTTTTATAAACTTCAGGAAAATTAAGCTTTATACAAATAGCTAAATTTAAGAATTATCTTTTAGGAGGTGAAAAAGTCATGATGTTTCTTCATAGACAGCAGCTGACTTACCAAACCAGTCAACATATTTGTTATTATTTACAGTTAAACTATCCACATAAACTCAATTAAATTAGTTTTTACATAACTTGTTATTGTAATGGTGACAGTGAAGATTGATTAAGACCTGACAAAAGAGGTATAGTGGAAAAGAATGGGAAGGCACAGCATTCAAGGCAATCTGAAACCATTTACAACCTCTTTTGTCCTGTTCTTCTCTTCATCAAAAACACTCTTATTTTGGAAGATTGAATTTTAGAAGGACATAGATTCGTAACTGTGCTGAATGTTTGTTTTATCTCTCCAACGTACCTAATCTGTTTATTTTCATATCTCCCTTGTTGCCAGGTAGAGGAGTGCCACATAGCTTCAAAAGTATTTCATTAACTTGGAGATGATACAGTAATGCTAATATGGTACTAAATCAACTCGTTTTTTTTTTAAGTCAGAAAGAAAATATCCATCCATTCCAGGGGATTCCTCAATGGAAAAGAGCCCTACTTTACTTTTACAATAAATTAATTTTCCTATTAGTTATTTTCAACTTTTCTCTCCTAATATCTCTGACACCTCCTATTTCCTCTTCCCTTTTAGCCAATGACAATGATAAATACTTCACAAAGAAAGTACATGAAATCACCACTTCCCACCATCACTTAAACTAACCTATTTAACCCTGTTTTTCTATCTTCTTTCTTCCTTCCACTGAAGTAAGAATTACCTGTGCTCCTTTCTACAAGCAACTCATGATTTTGGCTCTGCATGTTATCACTTTTCACCATTTAACCAACCTTCACAACTTCAGATATTCCCTTTTTCTTGCATCAAAACTTTGCCCAACTTGATTTTGATTATTCCCATAGGGAAACAAAGATGACAAGATATCACTTTCCTTTGATCACATTCTAGATTCTGCTCCATGCTTCTGTTCCCTTTGTCAGCAAACCGAAATACTTGCCTATACTTATTCTATTTCCATAACTCTCATTCTATGCTTCAGCCACTCCAATTGGACTCTCATCCTCAGAGACACTACTGAGATTATTTTTAACGACATGACTAATGCTAATAATCAAATTTATATCTATATTTGGATCTATCAGTAACAATTGTTGGTTGAAAATGAGGGAAACAACATCTGACTAAAATAAGCAGCAAGAACTTTATTAAGAACATTTTGATAGCTCAGAAGGGTATTTGCCACATGGCCAGGAATTATAACCAAAATCTTCCTTCAGAATGTTTCCTTGAAGAAATTGCTTTTATTACCCACAAGACTATAGATGCTTCAGCCTGACCCAGAAATATCATTGGGAAGGTTCTTCTAGATGCCAACATTAACACCATTCACACTGTCATCAAGAAAGAAATCTTGCTGGAATTGCCATTTCTGAGAGAAGGAATTTGTGTAGTCCCAGAATCTTTGTGTCACAATTTTTTAATTTGAAGCCCAGATTAAGAAAACCAGATTATTAGAGCCTACTATGTCAAGTGTGCATGCTCATTCTCTAAGTGGTTTTGAGGAAGTGTCTGCCTGAACTTATCTGCTTATATAATGGGAAGGAAGTTCTGCCTCCTATGTATGTATGTATGTATGTATGTATGTATGTATGTATGTATGTATTTATTTATTGAGGAAGATTGGCCCTGAGCTAACATCTGTTGCCAATCTTCCTCTTTTTGCTTGAGGAAGATTGTCCTTGAGGTAACATCTGTGCCAGTCTTCCTCTATTTTGTATGTGATTTGCCTCCACAGCATGGCCACTGATGAGTGATGTAGGTCTGTGCCTGCGAACCAAACCCAGGCTGCCACAGCGGAGCACGCTGAACTTAACCACTAGGTCATGGAGCCAGCCCCTCTGCCTCCCATTTACATTAATAAGGTGCATTGCTACTTGTCAAATAAAAAAGAAAGAAAGAAAGAAAAAATAAAGAAACAGAGAAAGGGAAAGGGAAGAAAGAAGGAAAAGTAAAAGAGAAAACAAGAGCTACATTCCATACCATTGACTTTCCAACAAAAACATAAACACTTCTTTCCACGTTTATAGATAAAAATGGTTGTTATCTAGCATAATTCAAATACATTTCATAATATTGGGGACACAATCTCTAGCTCTCCAAAAGTGAGAAAATACAAATGCATATCATGTATTGCATTCATCTAAACACAGCTTATCCTAATGATGACTATTGTTTCTCTATTTCTGTCACAGCCTGTCTTAATATTCTGTAACCTATTGATTAAATTATAACAATTATCTCTAATACAATGTATATAAAATTGATACATAAGAGAGAAGAAAATATTGTTTAATATAAACAATACAATTTTTTTGAACTCAGCAAAGAAGACAACACAAAATATTTTATTAATCCTAATATAATCAACTGGTGGTGAATCTGTAGTTTATGATTGCCTTTCTCCACTATTCATTCCATGTTTCCTTTAACTTTGGTTTGATCATTAGCTAGTCATCATTCTTTATCAAAGAATCTGATTGAAACTTCACTTTGTGGAGGTCTCAATGTTCTGTTTTTCTTTCTGTAGGAGCTGGCTTTCTTTTTCCATTAACTTTTACCACTAGACAGGCAGTACTAAGATATATAGAGGACAGCACTTGAAGTCTATTCATAACAACTCTTTTTCTCCTTTTTGCAGTAGCGGCATTTCTGATTGCAAATCAGAATAGATTACTTCATTCAAAATCATACTCTTTCTTCTTGACCTTGCTTGTTTTCCCTAAAAAAGAAAGAAAGAAAGAAAGAAAGGAAAAAAGAAAGAAAGGAAGGAAGGAAGAAAGAAAACGACAGAGAGAAACAAATAAAAATGCCTTGCAATATAGCCTCAGCTTCTAGTTCAGTAAGCCTCATGTTAAGTCTGTAGATGGGAGTTTTTTCCTCAGGAATTGTGATTTCCAAGAAAAATATTTACAATGAAATCATTTGGTGGAATGTTCAGCATGCACCATCCCTCTTTCATATTCCAGTTCCTGTAACATGTATTCTGTTAATGAAAAGAAGAGATTGATATGGGTGGAAATCAAAACTCAGAACATCTTCTCTCTTGCCACAACTAGGTTCAACTTTCTAGAACGCTAGGTGCTTCTGAGTTATGTAATGCAAATAAACTCCATGATAATTAGCTTACTACCTCCAGCTTTTGCTGTAAAATGAATTATTTGGTCAGACACATTTGTGTTTTATAAAATATCAGTAATTAAGTAACTTCATAAATCAAGAAAAGAAGGTTCTGAGAGAAGCATTGACTACAGAGAAAATAAATACACACTGTGAAGAAGTGGTCACTGTCAAAACCATGCAAGAAGTCCAATGTAATCCATTGAATACAGCTAATACATTGTTGCCTGGGCCCTTTCAGAGTGTAGTACTTTTTCAGGGAATCCAGAAATAAGTCTACTTCTGGGAGGTTAGATTCCATTTGCTGGATATCAACTTCAATAAGAAGATCCTATTCTTTGTTTTTTGTCAAAAAAACCAGCCATTGAACAAGAGCTAGGTGGCTAGAAAGGAGCCTGTCTGATAATCACAACTACTTCATCTCATCTACTTGATTATTGGGACCCTATTCTCCAATAGGACTTTTGATTATCTTATAATGTCTCAGGAGATTCATAGTTTTGACTCACTCTGGGGGATAATTGCCATAACATTTTCCCAAATCTTTTTGTCTTAAATGCCCCAAAATTATTCCCTACAAGCTCTGATCACCCGAGGAAGCAATTAATCAATGCTACTGAGAATTGTTGTTAATCCACATCTCAGACATTGGAGTTGATACCAAACCTCTTAATCTCAAGTTCATGTGCCCAGTACACAATAAGCCAATCACTGAGACACTGGTGCTTGGAGATGGACAAAAGTTTATTTGAATTGGCCAAAATGAGAAGGCGGAAGGATAGGTTCTCTTAGAGGAAAGCAAGTGGTCTGTACAGAGCTAAGGGGCTTAGGAGGAGGAGTTTTAGGGAAACAAAGGCAAAATTTGTCTTCCTTTCACTCCAGATAAACCCCTGGGCAATCACACTTCTGGGTTTCAAAGGAAGCTGGAGGCTGGTTATCTGATGATCAGTAATTTTCTTAAAGGCATTTTCTTTCTTTGGCAAAACAAGCTCATAAACCCTTCTGACTCTGAGCCACCCCTCAGGTGAAACAGGAAAAGAGCAAATTAACAAGATTAACTTCTTTTCATCTGTCTCTGTTGGGAATAAGGTTGAAGGGTAATCATGTTCTTATTGAATGTTTACAGTCACCCTCAGGTACTGGCTTCAGGGCTTCAGACTCATCCTTTGGTTAATCTTAGCTAGGAATTGGCAAACTTTTTCTACATAGGGCCAGATACTAGATATTTTAGGCTTTGCATGCCATAGAGAATCTGTCACAATTACTCAACATTGCCATTGTAGTGTGAAAGCAGCCATAGAAAGTATGTAAATTAAATATAGTTTCCATATCCCAATAAAATTTTATTTATAAAAAAACCTAGAAGACTGGATTTGGCCTCTGTGCTATACTTTTCCATTCTCCAAGATCCAATCGCCTTCTGCACTGGCTAAGCAAGCACATTAAAAGGGGATGGGAAAGGAATTCCATTCAGCACATTTGAGGTTCTTGGCATTTAAATGTATTACTCACCTTAGATTCAGTATTGCATTGGGTTTATCATTTTATAGAAGGGGGAGTACCACAGATGGCTTCTACTTCATTGTTCCTATCCCGAATACCAGTACAGCAAAAGCCAAGAAGCTGATATGGATATTATGAAAGTTTCTTAGTGGAATTACAAATGTATCTTGAAACAATAACAGGACATATTTTGTTTCTATTGGGAACTCTATGAGAAAAACTCACACCAGAACTGTGAATATCACCTTATCCCATAACGTCTCAATTTGAGAGGTGGATTTCAGTGAAATTCTGAGTCTTTAGACCCTATGTCTAGTAATCCCTAGTAGTTCTGTTGTTTTTCTTTCTTAATCAACAGGGACCCTACTAAATGACTATTAGCAGTTTTTCAGTAGTGTTATGGGCTAAATTGTGTTCCTCCAAAATTTGTATGTTGAAGTTCTAACCCCTAGTACCTCATAATGTGACTGTATTTGGAAATAGGATCTTTAAAG
Organism: Equus caballus; assembly: GCF_041296265.1. Lineage (NCBI taxonomy): Eukaryota > Metazoa > Chordata > Mammalia > Perissodactyla > Equidae > Equus > Equus caballus. The sequence goes on from NC_091704.1 coordinate 49,236,026, forward strand.
TGGTAACTAAGTTAAAATGAGATCATTAGGTAGGCCCTAATCCAATATGACTGCTGTCCTCATAAGAAGAGGAGGCTAGGACACAGACACACAGAGGGAAGACTATGTAAAGCTAGAGGGGAAAGACAGACATCTACAAATCAAGGAGAGAGGCCTCAGAAGCTTTGCTGACACCTTGATCAGATTTCCAGCTTCCAGAACTATGAGAAAATAAATTTCTGTTGTTTAAGTCACCCACTCTATGGTATATTGTTATGAAAGCCCTAGATAGGAATTTTATTATATATGTTATATTACTCCAAGCTTCTTCTTCAAGTTGCCAACTTTCTTTTATTCAAAGACTCAACATTTTTAAAGAATTCAAGTCTTGGAATTGGATTATGGACTATGGTTCTCAATCTCAACAGCTCCATGTAAGCTATACAAACTTAGTGGGAGATGATAGACGATAGATTGATAGAAAGATAGATTTTCAGTTCTAAAGTACTCTTATTCAATTTTCCAATGACCAAGCTTCATTTGAATCATAACTTTCAAATGACTATACTTGGAGACATAGAACTGGTTTCTCTCTGAAAAGAGCTCCCTGTGCCTGGTCGTTTCAGGTGTTTTCAACAATGTCAGGAAATCCTCAAGGGACAGAAGAGGTGAATTATACTTGCTGTTAAGGGAGGCTCATTTTGGACTGAGCTCTAGGGGTATTCTGAATTTTATAAAATCTTGCGTAGAATCGCATTCCATTTCTCAATTCTCCACTTTTTCTTCAGAGAATAGTTACTCAACTTTCAAATGTAAACATTGAAAGCTAATTTGGGGAGGAGGTAGCTCCTTCACAGGAAAGTGAGAGTATATCTATGTCTATGTTTATCTATATAGATACAGATATATGAGACATCCTATGACTTCACTAAAAAGTCTATTATCTGTTGCAGCCACAGGGCTAAGAAGAACCTAAAAGAGTTTGATGTATTAATTGGATCATCAGTTCAATTTATAGGTTCACTAAGTGTCTGTAGAAATCATTAGTATTCTGCTACTCAGAGCTATCCCTTAGTGTCCTGGTTGATTATCACTGCCTTCAGTGCCAATACAAACAAATAAATTGTCCATTTCCTTCACTTACTTAGGACCTTTTACTTCTGATTCCATTTTTTTAAATTAGTAAAGGCTTCTAATTGTAAGCTCTGAAGTTGTGTCTAGTGAATTGAAGCATAAAAGGGGAAATAAAAGATTATTGAGTGACTCACAAAATTGTTGGGATACCTAGAGAATTATTCTTAGAAGATATACAACCTGGGGTCGTGCTCCAAATACCTTCACAAGCTGGCTGAGCAGGGAAGGCATGGCCGCCTTGTCCGATCTCTAGATATTGCAGCTCATCCCACTGTCGGTGTGCTGCTAGCACAATTGGCCATTTATCCTGGAATCTGCTGCTAACGCTACTACTGTTGCCTGAGGAAGTTAAACTCAATACAGCTGCCACTGTTGCCAGAGAGGATAGTCTACCATTGCAGTCAATTCTTTTGACCATAATCTCTTAAATCAAAATCTAGGGCACATGCCCCCGACTTCAAGAGCATTAGTTCTGTGTCCATGCTATTGATCAAGTTAGCCAGGAAAATTGATTATTTGGTATTTGTATATTTTATAGTGGGAGATGTGCATTGCATTGTCTAAGACCCAAACACGAAAGGTGTTTTTGATGCTATATAGCCAAAATAATGACAATATCAGCTACATCATGTTATTATTAATATATCACCATTCCCTAAAGGAAAAAAAAAAACTTACTTATTAGTGAATAGATCATCATCTATCCACTTAGACCAAAAATTTTAGACTTACCCATGATGCATCATGCCCTTACACTCTACATCCGATTCACTGTAATGTCCTCTCAAATCTATTTCTAAATAGATACAAACCTTATCACTTATACCACTGCAAACCTTCATCAAGCCACCAATATCTGGACTTCAGATACAATCTCCCATCACATCTCCATGCGTCCCTTTTGGATACCCTGCAAACCATCTACTACACAGTAGCCAGAACGATCTTTCCTAGGCTCAAATAACATCAAGTTGTTGTCCATTTAAAACCCCCCTTTGCAAACAGAAAACCTGTCTAACTTCTTACCATGTCTACAAATTCCTACATCATCTACTCTCTGCCTTGTTCTCTGCCCTAATTTACTACCAACTCTGTGCTTCCCTATGCTACCCTTTTTTCTCCCTCACGTCCTTTGTATTTCTTCTTCTCTTTTTGAGAAAAAAAAAATTATCTTAAGACATTTTTTTTCTGGAAAATCCATTCTTCAGATCTTTTCTTGGCTTTCTCCTTCTTGTTATATCAATGAGAGATCAAATGTCAGTTGCAGAGGAATACATTTCTTGACTACTTTTGCTAAAGAAATATCTATAGTCATTTCTACCCCATTTCATGTTCTTCAAAGCACTAATGAGTAGTCAAGGACTCTCTCTTGTGCTCATTGATGAAATTACTATGCCTACAATAGTGCCTTTTAGAGAGTAGGTACTCATAAACACGTTTGACTTGTATAAGTCTAAATTCTAAGCTTTAATCACAATATAATCTATTACCCCAAATAAAAGCTGATATCTGTAAATATTAGTACTGTTATGGAAGCTAATTTTTAGTACCTCTCTTGTCTGTTCTGTATTGTTTATATATTAGGGAAGTAGAGGATATATATATCCTGAAAATAATATGAATATTCACAACTTTGAATTATTTTCTATAAGTCAAAATTGATTAGAAATTCCACATGCTTCATTAATAATCTGAATTAAATATACTACATTCGGCCTTCTAGATAAGATGGAGTGTGAAAACTGAATAACAAATATACTATTTGCGTTTTTAACCTGTACTCATTCTTTTAGCATGTTAGGTGATTCTGTGCTAACTTTTAATAATCTTTCTCTGTCATATTTTAAATTACTTTCAATTCTTTGAAAATAGATTAAAAATGTTTACTTACCAAACATCTAGATGACGGCTAATTAGAATAAATTTAAATATAATACAAAATAGTCAAATTGTCATCAAAATGAAGAAGATTATCTTGACTGTGCCAATATTACATTTAACAGGAGTGAATAAAAAAAAGAAACTTGATGATTAGGAATATAACAGGGTCAATTTGAATGTATATATATATATTTTTTTAAAGATTTTATTTTTTCCTTTTTCTCCCCAAAGCCCCCTGGTACATAGTTGTATATTCTTCGTTGTGGGTCCTTCTAGTTGTGGCATGTGGGACGCTGCCTCAGCGTGGTTTAATGAGCAGTGTCATGTCCGCGCCCAGGATTCGAACCAACGAAACACTGGACCGCCTGCAGCGGAGCGCACGAACTTAACCGCTCGGCCACGGGGCCAGCCCCTCAATTTGAATGTATATTGTTGAAGAAAAGATACTTTAAAGGAGAAATGGAAGCTTTATATTAATAAAACTTTTTGTGTAAGCTTTTGACAATAGCCTTATAAGAAATAACTGTGGCCTGACCACATCTAGGATACATTTCCAAAATAAGGACAATGGACTTGATAATGAATGTTGGACTAAATAAAATATCTAGAAGAGGGCAAAAACACTGGGAGGAATCTGAATGCCACACAAGGAATGGTGGATCATTAAGAGGAGATGCTGTCATATTCTAGGCAAATTTTGTAAGGACTATGATATAAAATGAAAATTTCATATACTCTCTGCAATTCAGGAGGTCAGAACAAGTACCTTAGAATATAAGTTTGGCAGCAGAGGGGATTCAGTTTAATAAAACGAAGATTGGAACTCTATGAGTCTAACAAAGAAACTCACCTCCCAGTGGAATTTGTCCCCCTCTCAGTGAGAGTGGTAAGAGAAGTCCACTGTGCATCTAGAAATGGGCCACTCACTAAGACTGTATTTCCATTAGTCACATATTTGCAATAGGAAAATAGAGAGAGCAATGCATAGACAGCAATGTAACGTTCAGTGTAAAATCATGTTTAGGAACTATATTGGTATAGCAATATGTTCCCTGAAGCTTTAGATGAGCAGGTTTGAACTTTGAAAGATCAGATTCCATTCTGAATAGAATCTTTTACTAACTAGGTTATAGCTGGGGAATTTCATTACTTAATTGTGTGTAGGAGTGTGGAGACAGGCTGCTGAGTGGAAATATGCTCCTGCCCGAGAAGAGAGGGTGCATGAAAATGTGACAGTTACGTAGTTTATCACAGTGTGTGGGTGAGGGTGATAGGACTGGCATGAAAACTGAAATGAAATAAAATGATCATTTCCTTCAATTAATAACTGAAATTCTGTGAGGTAACGCTCACTTGAAAGTGAGACACTATTAATCACAAATAAGGTCAGTAAAATGTAAGCATTAATGCTGCATTTTTTGTTACTTTAGAAAAGCACAGCAATTCAAAAGTCAAGAATTTCCTTTTGTAAGGATGTTTGCAAAGAGTTAACACACTCTTCTCACTCCATATTCCAAATTACTTTTGAAAGTAATATCCATATTGCACCTTGAAGGAAGGCCTAAGCAGTAAACTTTAACGGCTGCCTGAGTTGGCAATCATTTCGTAGAGACAAGACACTGCACTGGAAATTGCCCTATAAATAAGATCCCTTACAGAAAAATTAAAATGGAATTCATATTATTGATGTTCACTAGCAGCCGTAAGAAACACAGGGGAACCAGGAAGTGGCACTTGTTTCAAATCGCTCTCGAGGCACCTGAAGGACGCCCTCAAAGTCAGCTTTGATCAATGGTGATAAGTAGTTTGTCCAGCATTCGGAGTGGGCTCTAATGTATTTGGAAACCTTGAGGAATTTGCCTACTGAATAGAAATGATCCAGACATTAGCTTCTCCACAACAAATTTTTCTCTGTGCTGACCCGTAGTTCACTGGTATCCAGATTTCCTGCAGAATAAAGTCTCCTTTCCTTCCTTACCAGTCCTCTACTTCCTCATCCCTGCTCCCATTTGTTTATTTTTGCATCTTGGTTCACCTTCAGGCCTTATATTCCCAGAAAGTTTCCTGGATTTTGGACTGGAGGAAGAGAGACCTACAATCCTGCTCTTACTACTAGTTATCTAATCGTCTTTGCTAGATGTATATTTCAATGTGGGACCTGAGACATAAAACCAAAATCTCTAGATTGTGCTGTGTTTCTATATGTCATGACAGCTATTTGTACGTCCAGTGTAATAGTATATTAAGTTGTCCACATTGAAAGGGAAATATTCATGTAAAAATGTAAATGTTAAACCTATAAATACAAGCAAAACAGAGAGAATGAGGGAAAGAACCAGAAGGTGACAGCAAGGACAGGAAAATGACAGCACCAGTTAGACTGAGAGAGATATAAAAAGAGCAGAAAATAAATTGGAAAGACAAAGCAATTGGAAAAGGTGAGAAAACTAGAACTGTATAAACCTACAAGAAAATTGTCTTCTGTGACAGATATCAAATTCATATAGAGAAAACGTGAACTGAATTATAAATAGCAACATAAAGAATAAACACGTTAATAGAAACTCATTTTGAATATTTCAGCAGAACTGAAAAACGTTTCCCTTTTCTATGGCAAATAAGAAGATAATCACTAGGCAATGAAAATTTACGTGAAAAAGAACAAAGACTACAGATACTCGAGTTCAACCCAATTCTACCTCTCACCAACTGTTGGTCATCTGTATAAAGGGGAGCATTGATTCCTTTATTTGTGAAAATCTAATTCCAGGGTAAATATATGAATTGCAGATAGTGTGTATAAATTACTTAATGCAATGTCTTAATGTGATAGAATCTCAATAATGATTATTATAACTATTAATAACATGGTATTAATTTCAATAGGTCTTTGAGACAACTCAAAAAAGGTAGAGAATATGAGTTAAGATTATAATAGATCGAGTTTATGGCAGAAATGTAGTCCAATATTGAATCTAGAGTTACTCGCTCTGTGACTTTTGACAAGATACACAGTTTCTCTGAGATTCAGAGAGTTCATTGTAAAATAGTAGTGATAGCTGCTGTCAGTGCGCGTGGGTATAAATATTGTCGGAGAAGTGGGAGAATTCCCCCACCGCTTTTCCTTAAGGTTTTTATGGCTGGTCAAATAATCAAAGAGGCAGGTTAGCAAGAGAAAAATCAAACAAAATTAATAGCATGTATACATGGGAGAAACCCAGGGTAAACTGAGTAACTCGGCCATCTGGCTGAATCCACCTGTTTAAGTACCTTCAGCTACAGACAAGGAGGACATAATGATCTGGGACTTCAAAGGGGAGAATGACAATCTACATAGAGATGAAAAGCAAAAGTTTGATAAACAGGACTTTGATAAGAGTGGACTTAGCAAAGATCCCCCCAAGTGTACTAGATAGTTATCTATGGTGATGGCCTGTCCTGGAGACAACCTTTATTTTAAATTGCTTTAGGCAGTTTGGGGGAAGGTAAAATTTTCTTCCTGAGTCTTTTGATGCTTCATTGCCTTCAGCTCGAATAGTCCGCATACCAGAGTGGCACACCTTGGGGCGGCCCGCCCTCAGCCCCATCAATATAAGTACCAACAGATTGTAGAATATAGAGTGATATGATCATTTAATTCTAAAGCAAAGTAGCCCAAGTTTGCCAGTTCTCGATAATTTATAAATCATATCACTAAAAAACCACAGATGAATCTAATGTTATGACAAATAAGGTTTAGTATCAAGAATCATAAAGCTCGCCATATAGAGATTGTTAAAGCATTGTTTTCATGGGAGATTTTTAATGTAAGTAATACCATTTAGGTAAAACTTCTAGTTCCTGCTTAGTCTTATGTGGTTTTAGGGATTTTGAATTGTAACCACTAATGCGGGGTCGGTGAGCCGAGGAGTCGAAAGAAAGATTTCTTGGACTCTCAAGATCTGGCAGTAGTGCTCTTTTTATTTAGAGAATAGTGTGGAATAGCATGGGGACAGGACCCATGGGCAGTGAAGAGCTGTAGGCATGGGGACAGGACCCATGGGCAGCCAGAGCTTCTTCTGCTGCTGCTGCATGGGGACAGGACCCATGGGCAATCAGAGCTCCTGCTGCCCTGAGTTGAGGGTTAGGGCTAATTTTATAAGGCATGGGTACGTGACTTATTTTTACTGGAAAAAAGAAAAGATGATGTAAAAAGTCATTAAATGATTTCAGTGTAGATGGGGTCTGGTTATTGTGCAGTCACATAACTTTAGATACGAATCTGGCCATATAGATCGGCATGTAGGTGAGGATGCCCTGGGCTTCTCTCCCTGGGGCAGTCCTAATTCATACCATAAAAAACAGTCCACTGGGTCATATAGTTTAGCATGTAGGCCAGGTCACCTTGGGCTTCTCTAGCTGGGGCAGCCTTAATCCACATCAACCACCATTTATGTATCTTGTGGAAACTCCTGCAAAGAGATCCATTCCTGAGAAAATTCCAAGAGTGTTTATAAAATTAGGCTTGGCTCCTGAAGATAAACTCAATCCTGTGACTGCGCCATACAAGTCAGAGGAGTTTGCGTGGGATGAGGACCGGTGTTCGAGGTGAAGAAAAGTAAAAATGGCCATTCTTTAGATGGAGCAAAGAAACTTTCAACAAATCCTTGAAATGAAGACAAAGGCATGTTTAGGAGACTGTGAAAAATTTCAGGTGCCTAGACACAGCATTTCGTAATGCATTCCTGCCTAATGCTTGTGCTGAGTATCGATACAAGGTATTACTTGAATAAGAATAGTCTGGTCAAATATAGTTAGAAAACTTTTAACTCAAAACATTGAAACAGATTTCTTTACTGACAGACTTCCCAGAGTCTGCATATCAATATCTATTCTGCATTTCCAGAGGAATGTTAAGAGAGAGGAATCTTTCAAACTTAAACAAAATAATTTTAAAAGAGTGTCCTGATTTTCTATTGTTACACAATTTGGAGAACAGATTGGTGAGAACAAAGAATCAATAGCAGCATTTTGAGACCTGAGTCTGAAGAAAGATGTAGTGACGAGCTTATGAAAATTCTTACTTACCACAGCAAGAAAGTCGGGGTATAACGTTTTGACAATTTTATCACATAGGTATGGGCTTAGCTGCATGCTAACAGGAAATCTAACAAAAGATTAAGTAAACACACATTTATTTTTCTGGTATAACTAGAAGTTCAGAATTAGATATACATATTTCTTATGTGTATATATATTTATACATATATAAATGCATATGGATATATTGTCTATTATATATGATGTATGACATTTATTATACTTTATATATTGTATTATGCATGTACAATATGCATTACATACTATATTATGTATTCTACACTATATATTATGTATAGTGAGCACTTTCAACATTCTGTCTGGATAAGTTCTTCCCTAAATCCACTAATTTATTTTTTATGTTCTCCTTTTTCACATTATCATGGGTGAAAGTTGTCAACCTTCCATTACTGTATTACACCAATTGCAGTGAATTTCAATTTCCTCCATATTGTTTTATTATATGAGCCCACCTCAAATTCAGTGCAGAGAGAAACACACAATGGTATGAATACCAGGAGGTTCAGTTCGTTGAGGGGCTGCATTTGGAGAAGAGTTACTTGATTCCCTCCAGAAGCCATGGATACTATGGAGGAAAAGTGGGCAGGATTGAAGCAGATGGTGAGAAGCCTTGATTTTCTGGAAGAGAATATAAAGAATAAAGGAGATAAATTTGAAGCAAATAAAAGGAAAATCAAAAAACTCTTCAACAAACTACTTACTTTAGAATATTTTAGACTTGGCATTTTAAACCCAGAATATAGACTCATTGAGTTCTTGCTGCTGCTTTAATTTCATCAATTACCATCTTTTATGAATATAAATTGAGAGTAGTTATATACGTGGCAGCCATTAAAGATCTAAACATGCAAAAGGCACATTCTAAAGATGCTTATAATGGAAAAAAATGAAGACAGCTAACAATATAATTAGGCTGTTTCTGGAAACTTTCATAAAGGTTATGAAATCTGAAAATAAATTATAATATCGAGAACGTGTGATAAGATAGCCTTAAAAGTGTTCTCTATATAAATCTGCATAGTTTGTTTAAAAAAATTTAAATAAATTTTTGGACTGAAATCCAATTTCCATGTTTATAACTATCACCATATTGAACTCTTAGAAATGCCAATGAATTATTGGTAAGTTATAGATACATAACTTGAAATCTTTATTTTGAACATTCTCATCAAAATCATTTAAATAGAATTTTATGGTATTTCATCTCCTTCTTATTCTCAGATATTTAACTATCTCCAAAATGCAGAGACTTTAAGGAATGAATCTAATGCCCTCACATAACTAGTTCAGTAAGTCTTTGACTGGTCTTCCTACTCATAACTAAAAAGCGGACTACTGATCAAATATTATCCAGATTTAACTGAAAAGGCTTTACCTTTTAAAAATCTGTTCTCTCTAGCATTCTTAAATTGCATATTAGATGAGTGATACTATTTTCTAAATCATCAATTTTTTATGATTCAATTTTTCTCTGTATAGTATTTTCATCTATACTATACTATACTTCACCACAATTATTGTCAATTAATCAGATGACACTTTTTAGAGGTAAGCATAATGCCTGAATTTGCCATGGATTTTTTTTTCACTGATTCTGTTGATAACACAGTACTCCTTTATTTTCTTTTACAGTTTCTTTAAGATGGTAAGTAAATTTACAAGCACCATCTGTGGAGGATATCCTATAAGATTTACTTTATTTTTAGAGTTTATTCTTGTGCTTGGTAAAATTCTATTTAGATAAGTGCCCTTGAAAGAAATTAAAGCAAGGATAAATGACGTTGCTAAAGTATGCACAGACAGATATATACTGATACTTCATGCTTCGTTATAAATGGATTTTTTTCAATGTTTCCAAGGGAATCATTATATGAGCCTCCGTGGGAACTATGTATGGCAAATTTATGGTGAAATGCTACGTTTTTGGGGGGTGGAAGTTCTTTCTGTACCATTAAGAGTATTTGGGCTCTACAGAAAAAAAAAAAAAGACTAAAATATTAGTTACTCCTAATGAATTTTATTAAACTATTATTTTTAAGACTGTATTGTTTCCATCCCCTGTCTTTCTTAAATTTCTGAAATTTAGAATATGTGCATCATTTAGCTATTGTTAAATAATTCTACATATCAAGTAGTGCCAAAACCTCGTCATCATATAATAATTATGATTTCTTTAGGTCAGATGTCTGTTTCATCTAGACTCAGTCTGATCTGCTTCAGGTGGATCGGGCTTGGTTATCACCTATGCATTGGTGGGTGTGTGGCTGACCTAGGCTGGGCTCTGTAATTCAGCTATACTAAGGCGGCTCTGGTTCATTTGTTTCCTAGTCTTTTCTATTGGATCCGTGAGCTAGTTTGGAGATGTTCTTTTCATGGAGATGGCAGAGGGGCAAGAGAACAAACAGGAAAACGTACCACCTCTTATACCTTGGTTCAGAAGTAGCACGTTATCACTTTCACCTTATTCAATTGGACAAAGCAATCATTTTGCAAAACCCAAATTCAAGTCGTGGGAAGTATACACCTCTCCCCACCCACACCTCTTTAGTGGAAGGACTTGCTAAAGCATGTGTCTAGGAGTATGAACTCAGGGAGGGCTAAGCAATCAGGGCCAATAGTGTGATCAACCACAGGATTAGTTTCTGGAAACTGTATTGTAAATATATTAAGGAATATGTATTTTTATATAAAGAAAAGTATACTTCACATGGAATAAAAAATCTCTCAAAATAGAGCTGATTCTCTAATTCATTAAAAGTTTAATGATGATTTAAATTGATAATTTTCAGTTTTCAGGAATTCAAGGAAGCAGTTTTAATATTTGTTCTGTGGTTGAACAATTTGAACTGGGCATAATTTGTATGAATTTCAGTTTTAATCCTAATATTTCATACTAATTTTCAGAAATGTATAAAGTGCTTAAGCAAATATTGGAAATTATTAATGAAAGATTAAATATTTAAAATAATCATTACATATGATATAAATTGATAAATATAATATTTCTGCTCTGGATTAAAATTAACAATGCATTTAAATTACTAGCAAAGAAAAAATATTTAGTTAACTATGCTGTTTTAATAAAAAAATTTTACTTACATGATGAGTATTAAGGCTTTACTAAAGTGAATGACATAGGTGCTATCTAGACACTTTATGTCAAAACTTCCCTGGATCTTAGAGCTTAACTCATTTTCAATCTTCTTGGATATGGTTTTACAATCAGTATGGTCAAGGTAACCAATCCTTCGTTCCTTACTTCAAACAAAAATCTATAGTAAAATTAATTATATCAAAATTTTTGACAGGGTTTAGATAAAACTAAATGGGAGGAAAAATGACACCTCATTTATTTATGTATCATTTTCCTTTATATCTGATAGTCTCTGTACTTAAGCAATTCTCAATTAGCCATGTCTAGAAATAGCGTTACATTTTCTAAATTTCAGACTATGTTGTCTTTTGGAGTTATTTGGTTGTTGTTTCAATAAGACTCCTTGCAAAGCTGTCATTCCAGACGCATGAAATGGGACGAGCTATCTCAGCAAGGGCTTTGGACATTATTAAAGAATACTGCCATCCACAGCATTTCTTTTCTTTTTTTTTTATTTGCTCTTTCAAGTCAAGAATAGAATCACTAGCTTAAGACATTCAGGGGTGAACCACTTTCATGCTGTAACTTTGCTCTGAGAGTGACTTAAGACAGCGCTACTTGAAATACACTTTGATTCGCTTCAGTGAATGAGAGGAAAGGTCAAGGGGTTGCTCCTCAACTAGTTGGCCATCCAAAAATACGTTTACTTCAGACTTAAGTTTTTAGGTTGTTCAGCACTCATACAAACTCTAAATAACATGCACAAAGAAAACAAAGCTCTGAGGACTGCGACATGGTACAGAAAGGCTTAATGACCTCTCAACAGACTCTTAAAAACACAGATGTGTGAGTCTTGATTTAGACTCAAACCATATGAAGAACAGAAAGTAATATCAGAAGGAGATTTAGAACATGCGTTTTCCCAAGGGTTACTGATCCAATTACCATTAGAGCTGTGTGGAAAGGGACTTTCACTTATCTCTAGACAGTATAATTTGAAATGCCCATTTCAGTTCACTTCATCACATTTATAATATTTCAGAAGCATTGCTTTGTTTATGATCTCTCATGTGACGACACGCAGGATAATATAAGAAGGTTGAAAGCATAAAAATACAATACAGCATATTCACTAAAGCTGAAAGATAAAAGAAAGCAACATAGGCTTATTCTATTAATTTTGCTCTTGCATATATCCTTATTTCTTGCCAGTGTTTATAGAAGGCAGGTTATTCTAAGCTACACTGTGTTCGGCATATAATACAAATCACCCTCACTGCCTCCACTTTCGCAGATGTTACTATCTCTGTAGCTGGGTGGAACTGGAAAGGATGTGGGTGTAAAACGTGACACACAACAAGAACAAACTCTCACAATAAAACTGGGGATCTTCCCTTTCTCTTCCATTAATATAAACCAAATTCTAATCAAACTGGAAGGTTCAAAATGGTTCCACCATTAAGACATTTATGCATGTTTACAGACCATGATGTTTACATAAATCTTCTCTTTCTAACTTGATTTTCTAACATTTCTGTATCACAGATTAAATTTCTCGGCTCAAGAGTGAATTATTCTTAGAATGTTAGACTTCAAGGAGATATTGCCATGATCAGTACACTGTTTTCCATTTGGAATGAGTATACTATTATCAGGCATGCTGTGTAATCTTGTTTCTGGCATTCATTGACCATATTACTTGATGGATTCTACTATTACCACCGACCTATATGGAGAAGCGTAGAGAGTGTTTAGTAATCTAATGAGAAAGCTAAGATATGTTTGCAACAAATCAAATATAGCACCAAAATGTTTCAATTTCTTCAAGTAAAATATTTTCTACTAAGCTAAAACTCAAATGAAGCAAGCTAATTAACATTTGTCCTTGTTTTTCCAAAATGACTCACTTCTTCAATTATATGTACAATAACATCATAGCCTGCAGTAGGCAGAGGTAGTTTAGGTGGAAAATTCACTTTGTGAAATAACTTTTAAGCAGATTTCTGAAATATGCAGAGAAGTCATGATGAAGTGATGAAAGAAGGATTAGGAAAGATGGTAGCGATCATTCCGGTAAGCTAGATCAACTACACCAAAGCACTGAGGTCTGCCGCTCTTCGTAAGTGGTTATTCCTATTCATTCCACATTTACCTAGGATTTTATTTTTAATTTTTTTCTCCTCTCATTCTATTTACTCTCTCTCTGAACAGGTATTTCCACTGTAGACTCATACACGCACACACACACCTCCTACAAAGTATTTGGTATTTTCTCTTTGAAGACCCATTGCCATCTAAAACACAACATCCTACAGATTGATGATACTATTTATAAGGGTCCAGAACTCACCCTCCACATATCTTTTTTCATACATTCAGTATATTAGTGAATGACTCTTTCAGTTCTATATTTACAAAAATCTTATTAGCAATTTCTTTGGTTTCCACTTTCTAAATAGGTTTTGAATTGGCACAGGTTCTCTCAATCTGCATTATAAACACCAAAGGTATAACATGGATTACTACTATCATCTTTTAAATGTTTTCTAACACTCATTAGCATAAAATTTCAATATATTTATGAATGTATGTGATTATTTATTACAAATCTTAATAGTGTACAATGCTATGTCATGTATGTGAGACAAGGGGGACAGCCTTCATTATCTTACATTTTACATTTCTGTATAGAGGAAGAAACAGTCTCTAATTATCAGGAGAAATCAGTTTTGAAGGAAACTATAGATGCTGCCTTTCAATCATTCTCTCTCTTCTATTCCAAGTTCTTGAGTTTTAGAAATGTTTTTTTCTCTTTCTTCTTCTAAATCTCTACAGAAAATGGTCACAGGCCACAAGTAGCCCAATCTTGTCTCTATTTCTCATAAATGTTTTCCCTAGGGTTGCTAACATTTTTCTCTCTGCTTCTGTCTATATTATTATTTATAGTAATTCTACTTGCTGTAACAGATAAATTCAAAAATCTCATATAGACCTAAACCTTTGGGCCTCATTGGGGTGATTGTTCATAAATCAAGGAAGCAGACTCCTTTATGCTACGGTTCTCTTATGTTCAATACATTGCACCTAAAATCACCAGGAAGAGGGTCAAGTATGAGGAAATGCACATGGAAAGACTGAATGGGCCAGGCCTATAGGCATTACATTTCACTTCCCTTCACATTCTACTGTCTAAAACCCAGTCGTACGGCCAGGCCTAACAGTAAAGGAAGCTCAAAATATATTCTAACTGTTTGATTAGGAAGCAGAGGAAATGCATCTTATAAACATCTTGCCAAGCAAACCTGTTGGTGTAAGGTCTGTCTTAGTGGGTGATAGTTTAAAAGTAGCAAGCTCTTCTGCCTTACTTTGGGTGAGTCAATTCGACTCTTTGTCCGAGGAGTAAGAAAACACTTTAGATTTATATGCAAATCAATTACTCTACCTCATTTTACCCACAGGAAAGGTGATAACTTTCCTCTGTATGTTTCTCAATTGTTTTAGAAGTAAGCAGTCTTCTTGCCATCAGAATATATATAAATGTGTTAAATGGCTAATAAATCTTGCTGACTTCTGTTTATCTCTACACCTTTTTTCTTGTGAAAACTGCTCTAGTTCCTTTACTACTTTACTTGCACTCTAAATTTAGTAAGATCATTCCTGCCATACCCATCACTATGCCTTTGCTCACTTTCCTGTGCAGGAATTATTCTCCATCGCCATTCTCCGTAAAATCTACTTATCTTTCAGGTGCCCATTCAGACATACTTTGCTTCAGGAAGCCGTTTTGACTTCTGATTCTCAAAGTTACGTATGCCTTTGACATAACAACCTATCATTAGAACACATATCACAATGTGTTATAATCATCAGCTTGTCTATCTTTTCTAATAGAATTTGGAAGGGAGATTTTGCCTCTATTGAAATTCCAGTGATGAGTAGCATAGTGCATGAACATTAGTTTCTTATGGCAGAAGTAACAAATTACCACAAACTGGGTGGCCCAAACAATTTTGGAGGCTAGAAGTCCAACATCAAACTGTAGAGAGGGTCATACTCCCTCTGAAGGCTCTTGGAAAGGATCTGTTTCTCCTAGCTTCTGGTGGTTGCAGCAATTCTTGAGATTCTTTGGCTTATAGATGCATTACTCCAATTTCTGCCCCCATATTCACCTGGGTTTCTCCCCTCTGTGCCTGTGTCTTCATATGGCCTTCTCGCAAGGATACCAGTCATTGGGATTAGGGCTCACTGTAATCCTATGATCCCTGGCTGAGTTTAAGTTCACGCACTCCCCTTTGGCAGCCTGGGGTTCGCTGGTTTGGATCCTGGCCATGGACCTACACATGGCTCATCCAGCCATGCTGGGGCAGCATCCCATGTGGAAGAACTAGAATGACTTATGACTAGGATATACAATTATGCACTGGGGCTTTGCGGATAAAAGAAAGCGGGATTAGAAGTTAAATATAGGATCTGTTTCTATTTAGGCCTTTATGGTTTTAATAGCTGAATTCACTCATATTTAAAGTGCTAATTACTAAAGGATATATGGCTTATTTCATAAAATGGATTCAATTATTCTTATCTAATCCCTGTTTGTCCATATGAAATTCTTGATTTGAAGATTTCTTAAAATATTGCTTAAAGCAATATATGACCTGAATAATTGGCATTTGAAAATAAGAATCTGTATGTTGGCTGGTTGCTGGTTATGCTGGTTAAAGAGAATGTTTAACAAAGGTTCACTATGGCACAGATCTCACAGTTACACTTTTAGTGTCTTCAAATAATATTTCTTCACTTGAAAAGTAACTTTGTCATAAATAGAAAGGGATATTGTCTTACATACTACACATATTTAATGCTGGCTTTTCTTCAAGATGAGAAAATATTCAGGACCATACTTTCAGAAGTATAGACATATATCTCTAGTTGACCATAATTTTCCGGAAGATTGTGAATAAGTTTCGTGTCCCAGCCTCTCTCAGGGAGATTTAAGAAACTATAAAGGATTTTTTATACATTCAGAGGGACAGATGAAGACTGGGTTCTGATCTTTTTTTCACTCGTCTTCTTTATCCTGCCGCTCTTATTAGTCCTTGAAGAAGCAGTGGCTCTCAATCTTGGCAAGTATCTTACAAGAACAGATGTATTTAAGTATTTATATAAAAAATGCCCTGATTCAGTTTATCCGTAGGGTTCAGATGGGTAGTTCTAGCCCAGGATTTTCCATGTGGTAGCGATAAGTCACTGTAGCTGAAGCAGCTGGGGGCTGGGCTGTCATCTCTTCTCTTAATGTTGTCATAGGTAGAAGGAGCTGGGTCACCAAGCTTAAATCTTGTTCTGGGAAAATCCCCCCTCCAACGACTACTCAATGTGGTACTATAAATTCCCAGCTCTCTTGTCTCATTTTGGGAGGTCTCTGAAAGCTCACCGCAACTTTAGAGCTCCCTATAAGATCTCTAGGGTCCTCTGTTGCAATTTCACTGCAGAGGAAATTTTCTCTCTGCCTAGCCCTACATCCTCCCTCCGTACAAGTACTCCTCTAACAGACCTCTGCATGTAAATCTTCAGCTCAGGATCCGTTTCCACAGTACTCAACTTAAATTAAGCTTAAAATTGCAAACAACTTGAATGTCCTTTGAGATAACACAGAGGATCAGATTGTCATGTTAGAGTCCCATGAACTAGAGATATTGCCCACTTCCAAGGTTTATAGTATTTTTTTTTAAAGATTGGCAGCTGAGCTAACAACTGTTGCTGATCTTCTCTTCTTTTTTTCTATTCTTCTCCCCAAAGCCCCCCAGTACATAGTTGTATATTTTAGTTGTGAGTGCCTCTGGTTGTGCTATGTGAGACACCATCTCAGCGTGGCCTGATGAGCAGTGTCACATTCGCACCCAGGATCCCCACTGGGGAAACCCTGGGCCGCTGAAGTGGAGCATGAGAACTTAACCACTTGGCCACGGGGCTGGCCCTCCCCAAACTTTATTATTATTTCAAGAATACAAATCATCAAAATGCACAGACAAAAAAGGCAGAGATCCAGAATCTCTTGCTAGACTTCCTAGGTCCTTTTTTCCAATATTGGACATGTTCAGGCTTTGGAAAACAGAGGAAGTTTCTGAGTGAAGTGCAAGGTCAGCTCACTTACACAAACATAGCCATTTAGGTCATGGAACATCTACATTTTATACTCAGATAGTTACACAACTTATGTGACATTTTAAGGGACCCATGTCCTATAAATCCACAGACCATAGGTGTGTTAAGAGTAAGCAATGCTAGCTAGCCAGGCACGATCTGTTAAAAACATTTCATAGATAAGAACTCACTTTCCAGAAAAAAATAAAATTTAGAATTTTGCCAAGAGATGTGCCATTTTTATATTTACAAGGAGACTGGGGCACCTGTCTTCTTTGTTTCCGGGGGAAAGAGAGACAGCAGACCACAAACCTGATGCTTAGTTCCATTCTCCAACTGCTACCAGAAGAGATTAATAGATTGTGATATGGTCACAAAATAGACTATCGGAAAGAGAAGAAAATGAGTGAAATACAACTGTATCAACAACCTCAATGAAACTCATAAGCATAATATAAACGAAGAGAAACGTGATAAAAACAATATACAGTGATTTATTCCATGTATCTATACATTTTAAATGCAGGCAAAACTTAACTATATGTTAGTAGTGAATATGGTACCAACCTTTGGAAAGATGAAACGTAATGATCTGGAGGGACTAGAGAGAACTGCCAGGGTGCTGTTTCATGACTTCTGTGTGGTATTATATGAGTTTTCATTTGTACAAATTCAATGAGGTATACATTTACATTTTGGGCAATTTCCTGTTTTAAAAAATAGAATTGTTTAGAAATATAAATAGATTATCTGACTTGAGCACTAACCTTTAATAAAACTAATTTTATTATATATTTAACAAAAAATAACATCATGCTTAGAGAATTGTACAAAGGAGTTCTACACAATATTCAAGAAATAGCTAATCCCTATATCAAAAAGTCTCCTCCAGAAAATTAAGAAAAAGGATGGACACAACGATTTATTGTAAATACAATTTAATTTATATATCAATATTAGATACAGGTAGGCAAAGAAAATATCATTTCATGCCAATATTACTCATAAGCATTGATGATAAAATCCATCTTTAAAAATAAAAATTAGCAAATTGAAGTGAAAATTCGAAAAAGGCTCCCTCTTTCTATATATATACAAATACAGACACACACAGATATATATAAGTTCATATGCACATATATATACACATATGACTAACGATATATGCATATGACTCATATATACATATGTATGTTTGCATGTATATGACTAATGCTTTATGGCTAGGAATATTTATATTTGACTAAATATAACCATATCATTGAAGACAGATTAGGGACAGCAGAAACAGACTTGAATGTCTATTAAAACTTGATACATAACAGAAATATCGCTAAAAGTTTTTTCTGCAATGTTTATGTATACTGGGGAACAACTGCATCTTTATTAATTCCTAGAAAAAATGGATTGTCATAATTGTGAAATGTAATTTATAAAATCTTTAGAAAACATTTAAATGGTTCTCTACTTGTGAAGTCAGCAAATGTTTTCTGACAAAGGACCAGATAGGAGATATTTTAGGGTTTAAGGACTCAAGGAACAAAGGTGAGAATTTAATGTATAGCCTTATATATGAGTGAAAATAAATTCCCACAAGCTATTGAATACGGTGTTTTGTAATAAAGATTTAATAATGAGAATAATGAGAATTTTTTATCTTTCTTTTTGTTTTTGTTTTGTTTTGTTTCACTGGAGTTCAAGATTTGTGTTCTATGTCATCAAAACCTTTTGCAGATACTCATCAGTTAATGATGAGCTGTGATGAAGTTTTACTTATTTCTCTATGAAAATCTCCTCTCATAGAGATATGTAATATCAATTACTGGTATCAATTCACAAGTATATGCTTTTAATTGAGCATATTTATAGAACTAAATTAGATTCTTGATATTTTATCTTGATATTTGCCTTTTATCATGTCATCACATTGCAGATAATCAATTCCAATCAAAGTTATACAGAAGCTCTTCCATTTTATAATCAAATGTACCTTGAAATATGGAAATTTTCTTTGAACTTTCTTTGGGGTCAGAAAAACGCAGCTGTAATCATAGTTTGAGCTCAGAAAATATGTACACTGAAAAGTTGTGTACATATATAGTTTGTTTCTTGTTTTAACTTTTGACAGCACTGTATCATTTACACTGATTTGTCTTTGAATTAATTAAGAAACATGACCAAGTCGGCTGCAGAAGCTAATTTTTAAAGCCATTCAGTGTTTTATAATAGTGGTTAAGGAAACTACTCCTTCAGAAAAAATTCAATTTCCATCCTTAGTATGGAGCAAAATTGAAGTGATTATATTACTATTAGAAGTGCATTATGGCAGGTATTCAATTCCTGTATTATTTCAGAATTATCATGGGAACAAAGAAAGACTATATTACTCTTAACAAGGCAACTTTCTATTCATAGAATGATTTTACTGTGTATGTAAACTACATGGTATTCAAAAATGAGAAGTTGATAATCCTTTTACAATAGTGAGAATGGCATCAAGTGGAACAACTTATTATTTACTACATATAAGTGATTTTGTTTTGGCAATAGTATCAACAGAAGAAAGAAAGTTGCCTGCTGAATGGACTCATTTATTTGGCTCTACTTAAGAGTAAAATTTCCAATTCTTCAAAAAGCATTGAATGGTAGAGAGGAAAACAATATCACCAAAAGAGCTGAAAATTCTTTTTTGTTATAGGGAAAAAAGGATTACCTCAGATAATAAAGTAAAAAAAAATAATAATAGGATGATTATTCCACTCATTTAGCTAACCACTGGAGATTTCCTGGTCTTTGAATTAGTGTCTTCAATGAAATAAGTTTGCATAATATTTTCTTATAAATGTTTCATATTGTCATAGCTAAATATATAATATTTTCCCAGACTTTTTGTTTTTACTTAAATAGTAAAATTTAAGTAAAATTGAGTAAATATTTGTAAATTGAGTAAAAATTTATCTCCCATTCTCCCTCTCTTAATCACAAATCTATGTCTTAATATTAATAATAAATATATTATCACTTTATTATTCATTGTAGCTATTTGATAATTTTGTTCTAATCATGCTATTCTAGATTCTCCGTCATCTAGGCTTTCCTATCTTTTCATTATTTTTGTTATTTTGGTATGGGGGAGAAAGGAGGTAGCTACAGGAAAATTCGGATGCAAAGAGTTCTTAGCACGTTAGTATCATCTTAACTAACAAATTTCCCCTCTCGTTGTATTTTATTTTGTTATCTTCATTTGACCCTTATTCACATTACAATATTTGATTACTATTTTTATATATTTAATACATGTTCTTAGATATGCATGCATCCTAGAAAAAGCATATAAAATTATCCATACATTGTTTAATAAAAATAAATAGTATTAAGCCGTAGGTTTCATCTTCTATTTAAGTCAAGTCCATGTTTTTCAATGTATCTTTTTTCTGTAGGTATCTAAATATAGCACATTACTTCCAAGTGCTTGATAATAATCCGTCATACGTGCACATCATACTCATTGATTTTCTTAATAATAAATACTTAAAATGCTACAACTAACATCACGTAAAGAATACCCATGTGTCTGTCCTTAGTGAACCCTTACATGACATTTCAGAAATAGACGTAAGTCCATTTTCTGGTCAGAGAATATTTTCATATTTAATTTCAATGAAAATTATCAGAATGCTTTTCAGAAGGGCTGAGCAACTTTACAGTTCCACACCAACTGTGAAAGTGTTCCTGCTTTTACTTATTCTCACCAACTCTTGGTTGTATTGTATTTTTAAATTTTTACCAATATGCATAAATTTAAATCTCATCATTTTTATTATTGTTTTAATATGGCTGTATTATTAAAATGTCATCATAAATCAGTGAAGGAGGATTGATTGTTTCAAATTCCATAAGTATTCATACACAAAGTAAGCATACTGGTCACAGATGGAAAGAAGTTATTTGCAATATCTAGCATTGGCAAGGGATTGCTACATCATATACACTAAGAACTTCAAATCAATAAGAAATAAAAATAAATCCAATTAGAAGTGAGCAAAAGATATGTCTATGCAATGATGGAAAGAGAAATTGCAGTGGTTAAAAAGCATACATATAGATGTCTAATATCACTAGTAGATAGCAACATGCAAATTACAACAAAGAATAAAACCCAATTGGTAGAAAAGGATGGAAAATTCTCATTTCATTAAATTAATAACATAGTTAAGAACATCGATAAAATAAAACAATGTTAATATATGTTCTTAGATTCTTTTGGCAAAACCATTATCTAAATCTGGGAACAGTAAGATCCAAGATTTCTTCCCTGGGCATGATAATATAAAATTAATTTCTAAATTGATCATTATTGTCCAATTAAGAAGTAATATCAAGGTCTCTGCTTTTCTTCTGCTCTACTATGCATTAGACTTGCCATATGTCTACCTTCGAATACATGAACGATGTGTGAGTACGTAGGTACACTGATAAGTACATAAAGATACTCTTCAAAGACACTTGATTTGGAAAGTGTAGATAAAATCATTGATGTACACTTATTTACTTTCCTTCTGAGCATATTTTTCTCCTCACTGTCATCAAATTACTCTGTAACAGTTAACTTCTGACTCAGCAGATTTCTTTGTCACCGCTGTTATCCGCAAACTGCAATCACAGTAATCAGATTTAGGATTTATAAAATCTGACAATGAAACAGTGTTGGAACATGCTTCTAGGGCAATATTCTGTTTCTTTCTAGACATAATTATAAATGTTCTTTTTTTTGGTTTGTTTTCATTTAAAAACTAACACTTATTATGGAAAAAAGATCAGGTGTTATAGGACATCCACGAACAGTTGGCTTGGTGTTATCCAAATAAATGTTTTATGGCTTATCGAGGCAGGCACTATTATGTATTACCACACTTATGTGGGAACTCTTTAATTATCGCCATACATGTGGAAGACAGCATGCAACTTAATACGAATAGACCTACCCTCAACTTGAACGACCAGGGTGTGTAAATTCTTATTTATCTCTCTGAGACATCTCTAAAACTTCAAGTCGCCCAGTCACCAATCCTAGACTCCCATCCACGTGCTGTTCTCTACATTCCCCTCATTTGAAAAATCATCACCATCTTTACCTTTAAACACAAATTATTTTACAAATTCTTCCCTATTAACCCAAAACACCCTCAACTTCAACTCAGAAAATTCCTTTAACCACCTTGTTTTCATTAAAAGTTTCCTGCCCCCTGAGAATTTTACTCTCTAAAAAGGACAATTGTGGTTTTTTTTCTTTACCAAATATGGGAAATTATTATCATAGAAAGACCACGATATTTCAGAAATATCTATTATCACAATTATTCAATCTGTAGCTCATTGTGTGACTGACCAAATTTCAGGTAGGTGAACTAAAATACAAGGATCACTTCTGGTTTTTTAATGAAGTTCATATATATAAGTTACTAGCCTTTAAGATGATGATATATTCGAATCAACTTGATGGGGTACCTATTTTATAACCTGAACTCTTATTAGCATACACCTGAGGTTAATTTTACAGTGTTAATGACACATGCACTGTGATAAGCAGTGGATATTTTCATAATTTTTCATCAATAGTTATGTGTGACCTTTATTAAAAATATTGCTATTGACGATATAATTGATTTCCATTTTAAAATGTTTTAACCTTACTTATCAGAGAAGAAAATCAAAATACATTTTAAATACTTATAAATCTTGAAATTTATTTCAAAGTTATTTAAAGAAGGGGAAATGAGAAAAATGAAAGAAAGTCTGATGAAATGAGAAGTAGGGATCCACACAAGCCAGGAGGGAGGATAGCAGGATGGCACACCCACTTCCTGCCCCTTTGTCTGCCCAGGCCTTTCTGACATTCATTCCCCTTGCACTGAAGATGCGGGTATCCAATACTACTCAGCAGTATAATGACTTTGGGCTATGATCACCTTTATGTAGCCCAAACTTTTGAAGTTGTCTTCAAAAGACTGGGAGATTTCCTGGGGTATTGTTGTTTGCTTTATTTTATTTTATTCAATACTGCCCTAATTTATTTTGTTTTAGAGAGCGATTTTGTTTTGATATATTGTTGTTGTTTTGCAATATCTGAAAAGAAATTTATAGCTCAGAGAAAACAAATTTGCAGCTCTGAGAAGAATATCAAAGGCTTAGAAGGTTACAGACAATATTTGCTATCCCAAGGCAATGTGAATGGTGGAACAAACACGGTGGCCTCTGTGTATAAAGCAGAGACAGAGCATCTGTGCCTGGCCGACTCCTTCAGTGCTGGAAAGGGATGCCCTGAGCTAAGATGAGCTGCAGCTGGAGGTCGTGTTGTGGGCAGAGCTGGCCCCACAGAAGCAACAAGTCTTAGGCTTACCTGACAGCATCTGTTCCCTGGATAACACTGTTTCCTGTTAATTCTTGGATGTAAAGCCTGAGAGCCAGGCAGGAGGGATGACTTTAGCTCGTTTCTGTCCCATACTAATCTAGCCACCTCCTCCATTTCTTTACGTTTATTTCTCACAAAAAATACCCACTGTCCTCTTTGCAACACCTTCAATGATTTCCTGCTTTGACGAGGGCAGCAAAAATGCTCTACTGTTTTCTAAAGTCAAGAGAAGAAAAAAACAAAGCATATTTTCTTGTTACTCTACTCCCTTCTTTTTTTAAACAGCTGAGTGTATTCTCTGAGAAAGAGACAATGAGATATTAGACAGGGATATAAAGTTGTTACATTCAATTCTAAATCCCACATATCCTTCGCTGTCTGAAATGGAAATGCCAAAAGGATGCCAAAGGACTTTGCCCTAAGAATAATAACACAAGGGCCATCAAGAGAGGGTCCGGGCAGCTGGCTTTATTCAGAATGTTTATGTTCTCCGATGGTGCTTCTGCCAATAGAAAGGGACACCTCTGTATTTTAAGGTATTGTCTAATTGCTCAGCATTAAACTAAGTCATTACAGTGCCCTGCCTGACTCTGCAGATGGCCAGTTTCATTTGGTCTTATAGTGTGAGTACAGCAACTTTTCTTTCATTCTCTCCTGAGGATGATCTAGCTTCCTGTATTGCAGCTACACTGGAGAGCTTTGACTAGCTAATTTTACATAAAAAAGCATCTTCAGCCTTCCCTTGTTCTTTCAAAGTAGGTCACTATCAATCATTTTGAAGGTTAAGTTCCTCTGAATCGTGTAGGTGAGGGTGAAACAAATTCAAGTTTTTTTTTTTCCTTTTTCTGCATTGAAATGAATTGAAACTGAGACCTAACTGTATAAGCCATAGAAAAGTAACTTTCATGGCTTGAGCTTACAGAATATTTCAAGAGCTCTGTTTTAACTCCCTATGTTGCTACTCACAGACTGAGCTGGAACAGACACTCACTTCTATAGATATAATTAATATGCACAATCCTTTTTTTATGGATTTAGCCCTTAGATTTGTCTTTCTGCCACTGCATACTGTTCCCAAAGTAAAGAGACCCCCAATCGTGCCTACAACACATGGTCCACATCTTTCTTCCAGTAGATTCAGACACATTATTTGTGCTCATTCTCTGAGCCCCAATTCCTACAAGGCAACATGGTAAGGGTCAGATGATGCCTTCACATGCCGTGAGGATGCTTCATAGGAGAGGAAGTCCGAGAGTACGAAGCCCAATTTGTACAAGGGGTTACTAGGAAACCTGTCTAACCTTTGTCCCAATGAGATTTGTTATCTTTATTATCCTAGAGTGAAATCTGCTTAGAGCGAGACACTATCTCTATATTCCATGGCAGCTTATTATACCTACATCCTTGAAAAGACAGAGCAAAAATCCTTGGTGCCTTTGTTCAGAAGATATGCAAAAACAGAGACTCAGAGAGAATTTTCTCCATACATTTACTTAAAAGTCTGTTTCTTGTTCAAACAATTTAAAACATCTCCTGATTAGAACTAAGTGAAGCAATTGGCACCATTATACCTCTTTCCACCCCCTCCTTCTCCCATCCTTTTCGTATTCTCTGTAACTTTTATTTTCCTGCCATGTTATAAAGATTTAGATTATTTATAGTCAGTCCCTCAATTATATTTTAGTGTACTATGATTTGGTTAACAGTTCAGGAAAATTTGGAGATAGTAAACAACACATTTAGCTTGTCTCCATGCAAGACCTCATTAGAATGATAGAATGAAATCCTTTAGTAGTTGAGAAGGTTCAACACATTTCTAGGAGAAAAAAAGTAAATAAAAGCTTATTGATGACTAAAAGTGAAGCAAGTCATCAGCAGCGAAGAATATATGGAATTTGCAACTGAGGAAGAAGCAAGAAGCATGATAGCAATCTAGACAAATTCTAAACTAATTGGCAGGAATGGGAAGGGACCAAAACAGTGGAATTAAATGAAAGTCCACATATACAGCATTTGTACTCCTCATTGTCCCAAAGCTCTCCCTCAACTACCTCCTCCATTGTTGCTTACATTGAATTAGAAAGTATAACTCCTGCTATCCCAATTAAAGAAAAAAATTTAAAAGAGGTTTTTTTCTGAATGAAATAACGACTGTGGAGAACTCAGGATTTCAGAGTACAATTTATTGTGACAGATTACCCTTCCTTTCCTGGAGTTCTAGAAAAATTGATATTTTCAATGATTATTTCTAAAAAGTTATAACTTCCGTCAAAAGATGCATTTAGATTTTTTAGATTGTTTTTCCAAACTCAAAAAAATTTTTCTTCATTATTTCTTTGAATATAGCTCTTGTTCGTTGTTTCTAATGTATATATTAAGTGCACATTCTTGTCTAACATCTATATCATATTCCCTAGTTTCTCTCTTTTCTTTATTTTCTCATATCTAGGATTTCTTTTCATATTTGCCCTCCACGTTGCTAGATTGTTTGCATTGTAAATTCTCTTCTATATGGTTTACAATATTATTTTAATTTTGCTCTTTTTTGTGCAATTCTTTTGCCTTCTATTTTTATCTTGTCTTGATTTTTCATTTCAACCTATTCTGTTGTAGGGGAGGAAGACATTTCCTCTACCTGCTCTGGGTGCTTCTGGCCAGAAAATGAATTAAATTCACATGAGATAGAATAACAGGAGAACATTAAACAAAGCTTTATAACATGTATACATGGGAGAGGCTCAGGCAAACTGAGCAACTCACCAAAATGGCTAAAGTTCTTACCTTAAATACCACCCTCAGGTAAAGACAAAGGAGGATGTTGGGGGTGGAGGGAGTCAGTTATGGGAGATTACCAGAGAAGTACAGTAAACAAGAGTCAGGTTATTATGCAGACTTGAGTCCTTGCCTTTTGCATTGATGAGAGTTTCTAGAGATCAGGTCATCCCCCCTTCTTCCTGGTACAGAGAGGGAGACATCTTTACAGATGGAGATTTCCTTAACAAAGGCTAAGTACATTCTGCTTTGTAGAGTTTCTTTCCTGTCTGCAGTTTTTAAAAGTAACCAGCCCAAAATAATCCTCATGCCAAAGATACATATCTTGGGGTGTCCAATTCCAGTCCCCCACACTGTGTTCATCAGTTTTTACTCATATTTCATGGAAGTGTTCCTTACAAAATTTTTTCCCCAGTTTTTATAAAGTGCAGTTTCAGGGCTAAGGTCTGTTGAATCTTTAGGTTAATACTTTATTTGTGTTTATCTATAATATTTTTTATTTCTCTTCTTCTCTCAATCTCTGTCCCCCTGTCTATCTGTCCCTCCCTCCCTTCTTTCTTTTCACCTTCCCTTCTTTCCCTTCTTCATATCTTTAATTTATTCTGACATGAGAAAGCTCTGCCTGGTCAGGGTGTTAAGGGACATTGAAGTTCAGGTTATTCTTGGTCCTTAGGAATGGGTCAAGTGGTCTTCCTCTCTCTAGGCAGATGATGAAGAATATTCCTGGGTTATGTTTATAAATTTAATTTCATCAGGGGCCAGCCCGGTGGCACAGCGGTTAAGTTCACACGTTCCGCTTCTCAGCACCCCAGGGTTCGCCAGTTCGGATCCTGGATGTGGACATGGCACTGCTAGGCACGCCATGCTGTGGTAGGCGTCCCATGTATAAAGTAGAGGAAGATAGGCATGGATGTTAGCTCAGGACCAGGCTTCTTCAGCAAAAAAGAGGAGGACTGGCAGTAGTTAGCTCAGGGCTAAACTTCCTCAAAAAAAAAAAAAAAAAATTAACTTCATCAGCTTGTGTGGGTCTTGAAATTTCATCTTAGTTTCACCATCTGCTGGTGGAATGCTTTAATAGTTTACATTAATATTTTCCTTTACAATGTAATCTAATCTATGCAAGGGGTTTGTTACCAAATGTCATTTTGAAATAGAATCTTTGAATATCAATTTGGTAATATAATCTGGAAATGAATTTGCCAAAATAACCAAATATTTAAACCCATTGGCTGGCACATTATCTTCCTGGGGTAACATACATTAGAATCTAAACAGAAATCAGAAAATTACTTAGTAATGATAGCTTCAGAGCTCTCGTTATGAGTACATAACAAGTCCATCCAAACCTATGTGTGAACATGAACAGACTTTACCAAATTCTACCATGGCTTCTACCAGCTTAAAGCCATACCCCCAAAATAACCCAGCCCCCCTAAAATGCTTGCCTGAGAAAGATTAATGCCACCAGGAGAATTTACTATTTGTTCCAGTGAAAACCTGGTGATAAACAGATAGGTTCTGGAACTCCCTCTTTGAGCAGCCACTTTAGATAGTTTGCAATTATTAATCCTTTGATCTTTGGGATGTAACTCTACCACCCAGATTGTTTCCTCAATGATTCACCAATGCAAGTTTGTTTCTACTCCAGATTAGTGCCCATTAGCAAACCCAGAGGGCCTGGTCCCAGGGACTAAACCCCTCATTTTACCTTTGGTGTCTTTCTCCTAGTACACCCAACATTTATAAACTTTATTGTGTTTTGTTTTGGTGAAGGTGAGTTCGGATCACGCTGGACTCTCTTCTCTACTGCAATAGTTATTATGGAATAAAATCTGTCTCTGCTGCTTTAACTGGTATCCAGCTTTGTCTGTCTTTGACAGTGAAAGTAAATTTAATTACAGGAAAGGAAGTGATCTTGGTAAAGTGACTATATTATAGATATATATCTTTATACACTGACTACCTTTTTATCTGCTTTCCTTTGTCAATGAAAATAATCCATAACCAATCTATAAAAGAAATTTGGGTGAGTTTATTCTGAGCCAAAATGTGAGGACCATGACCTTGGGCCTTTCTTCCCGAAAGAAGAAAGGGCACCAAAGAAGTGGGGTGTACAGAGTGGTTATATACCCCCAAAGAGGATGTTTCACATATGATTGAAATGTGCCTTTTACAATAGTCACGAGACTGTTCTGTTGGCACAGAGATTGATGGTCACAGCAGGTAGTAGGTTTGCTGCCTTGGTGGGCACAGAAGGGTAGAAGTTCTGTTGTGTCGTGCTGAGTGGTCACAGGTGAGCACAGCAATCAGTTTCTAGCCTAAGGAAAGTTGCTTATCCTTAAGGAACTGCCAATGTGGGGGAAGTTGCACCTTTATCTTAAGAGCATTTGTTCATGCCATAGTAAATGTTTAAAGCAGATATACAATTCACGCTCAATGGCCATGTCAGGCCCTTTTGGAAAAACAAAGTCAGGCTGAATTAGGTTTACACCAAATGGCTTCCTCATATACTCCAATATATCCTATTGCTTGCCGTTTCTATTTGCCACCTTTTATTTAAGAACTACAGCCATGACTTTGTGTATCCACATCTTTTCCTTCAATATGTTAATAAGATTGCTGTCCCAGTTTTAGATATGTAAATAAAGCTTAACTTCTGTTTTGGTTGCACAAACCAAAAGTATTTGGTCACCTAAGAATCATATATTAATAATTTACTTCAACCATATATTAATAATTTACTTCTCATGTCGGAAAATTCAAGATAGACTGACTCACATTATTTTGATTTATTTAATCAACTCTCAAAGTTCTCAGGTGCCCTGATAAGTTTTTTGAATCTTCTGCTAGAGATTGAAACACCTTAATTATATAAGTTGAAATATTAGTTATAATTTGCCTTGTTTCTTCTTTATCCTTAATGCAGCCAAAAAAGGAAATGTTATGGAACTACATACATTAAACAAAACCACCACTGTGTGCATGTAGAACAAGTAGGATGAAATGTGGGGTACCAGCATTGAAATACAATGGAATAGTCTTCTGCTCAAAATCAAATGATCAAACGTACACATATACACACACATACGCGAACATATACACACAACTTCTCTTTTCCTCTTTTTCTTATTGTATGTCAAGTTTATTGAAATTGCATGATTTCAGATTCATTTGCTTAGTTATTATGGCTATTCATCTTCAAATATAATACTTATATTAAAAACACCTCGTCTAAAGCAATATCTGAATATTCGTAAAATAGGAAGGTAATCAGAAATCGGAAAAAAACATAATGTAACAAAATTTGGCAAATGTAGCATATCATTTTTTCTTGGGTTTGGTTATGGGGATAGAGGATAGGAAGAAATTATGTCTCCTTCTACAAGCTTATGTATTCCAAAATATTTGCAAAGTTGTTACACCAGGAAATGTTACATAGCTTAAAATGTTGTAAGCAGAGAAATGGACACTTACTCTGGTTATTCTATACCTTAAGTTGCAATACAGATATTTACAGGGCTATCTTGTGAGTTACAGTTTTAATTTATGTAGAACATAGACATAAGTATAAAATCTGCCTTCTGTCACAAGTAAATGGCAAACATTGTCACCACTATTTCTATCAAAGGGCCTTTTAAAATTCTATATTAAGTATATTTGCATCACGTGCTAGGAACATGAGGAAAGTATGTGGAGAGAAAATTATTACTATAAATTTTTACACATTAACCTATTTTAAATTCTTTATTGGATGACTTTATATAAATGTGCTTGGGTGTTATCTACCTCCTACAGTTGTTATGGTGATTGAAAGTTCCAATTTGTGGAGTTTTATAAGCCTGTTAAACACTAAATAAGGAAACCAAATATTATGCTATGGTAGTAATTCAAATAAACCACAGCTCCATTTGGAATTTTGTTCCCATTAATATTTTAATTGTTTTATTAGCATAATATTAGGAACATTCACAGATGGTAATTTTGCTTCTATGCTTTATAATTAATGGTAAATAATGGGGAAAGTTGTAATCTTTTATACCTTCTTGCTTTGGACAACTTTATTAGTATATTTGATATTTTTATAATTTCCATGGTGTTGTACAAAAATGTATCAGTGAATTTGCATTAATTGGTTACAGATAAGAAATCTGTATATTAATAACCATGATAAGGATAACACTGTTTACAGAAACATAACAAACCTTTACAGTTTTTGAATCTACTACATCTGTGCTAAAAAAAAAAAAGCTCATTTCTTTGTTTTTTCATTACTTCTAACAAACACCCCAAGAGAGACTGAGTCCATAATATTATGCGTATCTATCAGTCCTTCTTCAAAGTCACTTTTAAGACTTCCTTTGGCCCACCATGCTTCTCACTCAGCTTAGGTTGGCATTCAACAGATATGGAATACTGGGAGAAAGCACAATTCTTGACAGGATGTTGCTTAAGGGTGCAACAATCATCAGGACAACAAAATCACATATCAAAAATATCCAAATGTTGGCCATGCAGGAGAAGAGGCAGACTCCCCCCCAGCTCTATCCCTAAGGTTCTTACTGCTGGTTAAATAATTAAAAAGCTAGGTTAGCAGGAGAAATGCAAACAAAGTTTTACAACATGTATGCTCAGGAGAAACCCAGGAGAACTGAGCAATTCACCAGAATGGCCAAAGTAGCCACTTTAAATATCATTTTGAGCTAAAGACAAAGGAGGACATTGAGAGTAGTGGTTTGTGATTTCAGAGGCGAGGAAAACAATGTATGTGGAGATGGAAATACAAATGGTTGTTAAACAAGGTTTACTGGGCCAAAAATAGGCTTGTTGGTGCCTTTCTCTCACACTATTTTACCTTATACTATAGCTATCTTATGGTATTAGTTCCTTCCTAGAACAGACTTTCTATGTTAAATTATTTTAGGCAGTTTGGGGGAAGGTCAAATGTTCTTCCTGAGTCTTCTGAGCCTTTATTATCTTCAGCTTGAAAGAATCCTCATGCTAGAGTGGTGCATCTTGAGGCATCCTGCCCTGAACCCCATCAGCAGGAAGGTGTAGGTAATAATCTAAATTATTATGTCCCCAAGGGTAGTCAATAAATAATATCTTAAATCTTAAATCAACACACAGTATTTTAATCACATTATATAGAGTTAGGGAGGTAACAAAAAGAAAGACTAAAGAAATATTTAAAAATATTTGCCTGTGGAAAGTCTTAAAATAGGAAAATAAAACAGAGCATTATAGTTTCTCATCAGGAGATTTTTTTCCCCACTTTTTTCATGAATTATATAATAATTAAAGCTGGAAATATAATCCTTTAAGCATCCTAGTAGAATAATTTAAAAATAGTTACTTATAATAAGAAAATAAACTTAGTATGATGTAGGTCTTTTCTTTGCTATAGTAAGTGCCAGAAGACAACTGGAGTAACAGCTACAGAATTCAAGGAAAAGTATGCGGCCCAAGTCACATATTACTTGATGACAGGGATACATTCTGAGAAATGTGTCGTTAGGCGATTTAGTCCTTGTGTGAGCATCATAGAGCATATTTACACAAACCTAGATGGTGTAGCCTACTACACCTCTAAACTATATGGTGCTAATCTTATGGGGCCACCCTCATGTATGTGGTCCATTGCTGGCTGAACCATCATTATGTGGCATGTGACTGTAACCAGGACATTTTTCTTTCATGAACTGAAGCAACAGAAAACCATTCTCAGGTATGACAAATTTTGTGGATAAATACTTTCTTAAAAGTATTTCTTACATACCTAGTAAACTAATAAAAGTTAATCAAGAGAAAAAAGTTCAAAGATAGAGAATATGCAGTATACAAC
Organism: Equus caballus; assembly: GCF_041296265.1. Classification (NCBI taxonomy): domain Eukaryota; kingdom Metazoa; phylum Chordata; class Mammalia; order Perissodactyla; family Equidae; genus Equus; species Equus caballus. The sequence goes on from NC_091704.1 coordinate 49,268,381, forward strand.
ATCTGGCAGATTGCCATACGAGAGTATCAACAACACATAATTTGCAACATGTTCGAAGATTCTTTGGACAGTCATTCTCTCAGAAAAGCTTTATTAAAGTGGACATACAAGTGGTCGTGTAAAGAAAGGGACATGCTGAGAGTATCCTTTCATAAAGGAAAATGAACTAAATCTTAACAATAACAAGTTCACTGTGATTTCATATTCCCTAGTAAATGAATAGGGAAGGGAAAATCTCTCTTCAAAGGGTTTAAGAACACATGATGAATGCTAATGAAATAAGATCACACTATTTTAAAACAAAATTGTACTTTATTTATTAAATACTAGAAGAAACTATCTCAAATGCTAAAGTAGTTACTTAAAAGTAAGTAACTAACATTTGAGGCTGTATTACTTTTTCACCTTACACTCTACTAGTGGTTTAGGCTCTATAACTAAATGTCATCATAATATTCTTTCTGCATCTCTGTATTTTCAGTATTTAAAGCATCACACATGCAAATACAAGAGCTTTCTGGTTTACAAATTCCATTTTCTTATGGATCATCTTAGGTTAAGACACATCCTTAGGTCTTAAGCATGCTTTGAATCTGGCAATATCAATTATCTGGATTTGCAATAGAGAAGTTCTTCACATAACCCAGCACAAATTTTAAAACACCTGATAAGTACTACAATATCTTATAGTAAAAAAAGAAAAAACAAAAAAAAGTTGTACTCTTCAAATGAAGAGTTTAAATTTCACATAGGAGACATTTCAATTCCAGAAAAAGAGCAAAGAGCATTTTCTTCACTTCACTTTACTTTCAAAGATCACTGGAAAGAAAATCAAGTTATTCATGTCTCCAATTTCTTCCAATTTTGTAGGAAAAGAAAATATGATTTATTAAATTTGATTTTGGCAATGTTTAAAATGATGATTGTGCTCAAGGATATGGTCTTGTATTTGTGAAAATTTAAAATTTATAAAAAATTTAAGGGACATTTTGCTTAAGGGGAAAAATAAATCACATACTGTCTTTCATTGAACAGTTCATACTATAAGTTAGGTCACATACATGAGGAAATCTTTTCCAAAAATATTTTTCTACTTGGAATCCAGTGATTGCTGTTGTGGCAGGAACAACGGGAGACAAAAATTTCATGCATCTCTATGCCCTAATAATTTCTTAATAATTTCCTCAAGGTTGTTTTCTCCATCCCAAGGTACTATGCTAACAGCAGATGTTCTATTTCCCATGCATAGTTCTAAAAATAGTTGATCGTATTAAAGGCTTTTTTATAAGTGCATTAAGGAAACACCAAGGTTTTACATATACATAAGATAATTTCAGATTGGTGAGGAAATTTTTGTATTATCAATATGATTACACCCATATAGGACTAAATCCTCCACACTTTATATCATGACTGCTTATAAACATTTTTTAAGTAGGCATGACGTATAAAAAACACTGTTTTCTATTTTTTGGTGAGAAGTTTGGTCCTTAGCTAACATCCGTTGCCAATCCTTCTTCTTTTTGCTTCAGGAAGATTGTCCCTGAGCTAACATCTGTGCCGATCTTCCTCTGTTTTGTATGTGGGATGCCGCCACAGCATGGCTTGATGAGTGCTGTGTACGTCCATGCTTGGGATCTGAACCCACAAACCCCAGGCCGACAAAGCAGAGCATGTGAACTTAACCACTACACCACTGAGCTGACCCCCAAAACACACTTTTTGTATAGTGAGTTTTAAAACAAAATTTTACTTTTAATAACTTTTGGAAGCCAGCAATCATAAGATAGGAATTTAAAGGATCAGTGCTCAGTTCAAAATTTTTATTATTCTGTTGTCTATTTGCAGATACTAATGACACCATATGGTCCATTGATGCTAACATCTGCCACCCAGCCAAGTATTGATTAAATCACTTGAAATTATGTGAGGCACGTGGGGAGTTAAAGAAGATTTGATTACAGATTTATACGTTTGATTTTAAACTCTCCTTTAATCTAGTATAACTTAAATGAAGCAAATATTAAAACAGAGAGTTGTTTTTTTCTCATATGAGAAAATGTTTCTCACTCCTTTGCATTTACGTACCGAATTTCTTATCAGTAATTTAGATATATATGCAAGACTTACAATTGCATTGTGTATATTTGAATATTTTTGATATATTCACATACAGTCTTGTTACTCTTCAACTTGGTAATTTTAATTGGCAGCAGGAAGATGATTTTCCACAGAAGTAAAGACTTTTCTTGCATATAGCTTTGGAATAGTGCTAGGATTTATTTAAATTCCTCTAATTCCTAATAATTTCCAAATGAATATCATTGCTTTATAGATACTGGCAGGTTAGGTTACATGAAATTGTTGTATGTATTATATTTCATGGGCCTACTCATCAAAGTAGTATTTTTATATTTGCCAACTACTTTAACAAGACAAAAGTATTCAAGTACTGTAATATCCAACTGCCAGTTTGAAAAGTTAAAAATTATATTAAAGTTACCAAACTTGATAAGGCTTAAATCTTAGCTATAATGAGTGTATGGAATGCATGCATAATGATGCATATTTACACACTCTTTAGTTAATATTAGGTGATTTTGCTGGCATTGTCTTGAAAGTAAGATGAAGAAAAGTAGATTGCTAGATATTTTTTCTGAACATAAATCTAACTATTTGCTAATAAATAGCAGATACATCATAAATATCCATTATTGCTACTATAATGTGAACCTAAGTGGGATAATACAAACATTACATATTGTAAAGCAATATACATATGACCTTTCTGGAGAATTCATAGCCTGTGCTGACATTCAGCCAATAATATGACTTCAATTAACTTTCATGATATTATTGGTTCATAATTAAAAACGTCTTTATCTAAATATTATTTAAAAGAGAAGAAAAGCAGCTATAATCAGCAAGTGGTTTTTAAGTACTTGTTAATGACACCCTAAAAGATGATTGATTAGAATCTTAGGTAATATCTTGAAGACAATGTTTGAGATAACTTATTAATATGAAAATAATGAAAATGCTAACATTTTTCGAAAAGTTGCTACTGTCAAATAGGCACATGTCTTATTGGTGGGGAAGAATGTAGTAAAATATGATTATAAATGTATGTGCACAGTTTTGTTCTTTCTTTGAGTATTTGTTACCTCTGTGGTTAATATTATTTAAGTGGAGATTTATATAATTTTATTTTTAATATTGCTTCTATTTGCAATTGGCTTGCATAATTTCTGAAGTTTTGTGTTGTGTCAATCTAGAAGCAAGATGAAATCCTAGTTAAAGTTTGATCTAGATGTCTAGACTGCCACACATGCTCCAAGAGGAGATGAAGGTTTTTATTACACACATAGTGAGTCTTTCTGAGAAGATCGGGGAAGGTTCCCAAGCAGATATGAGACTGATTTGAAAGATCAGGGAAAGACTAGCTTAGCTAATATGTATTATATATATATATTCCACTCAAATAGCTATTTCACCCATGTTATATCATTTTGTGCATTTATTTCATTAAAAATAGCAGTTTGTCTAGTGATTTCTATTCGTTGTAATTTTAATTTAAATTTGATGTTAAAAATATATTTTAATTTTAGTTAATTAAAATAAATGATCAAATTAAATGATTAATATTTAAAATTTAGATGTTAGACTTACTGTTCTTTTTTAATATCAATTTATGCTTTTAATTATATGTTTTACACTTCATATATTTCTTTTTAGCTTATTGATGCTGTAATTAACTCATTTTTTAATTTTTATTAATACATATTTCCTTGAATATTCTTTGGATATGACTTTTTTCATATTCCATAGATTCTAATTATAGTGCTTTTACTATCTTCTTGTGCAGCAATTGCATTTAAAAAAACTTCTTTATTAAAAGTTTACAGTTTTTGGGGCTGGCCCACTGGCACAGAGGTTAAGTGCTCATGTTCCGTGGTGGCCCAGGGTTCGCCAGTTCGGATCCTGGTTTCAGACATGGCACCGCTTGGCAAAAAGCCATGCTCTGATAGGCATCCCACGTATAAAGTAGAGGAAGATGAGCATGGATGTTAGCTTAGGGCCAGTCTTCCTCAGCAAAAAGAGGAGGATTGGCAGTAGTTAGCTCAGGGCTAATCTTCCTCAAAAAAAAAGAAAGTTTACAGTTTTAGTATTTCCTAATAGAAATTTTATTTTATTAGTAAATTTGAATTGTATTCCTTTGTAGTCACCTATATGCATGTACACACATATTCTATACTATATGATTGTTATATATCATGTTATACATATATATGATATATGTTATATGCATATTTTAATTTTTAGAATGTATTGAAATAATATTTGTTATCCAATGTATGATAAATTTTTGTAAATGTTTCATGTACACTGAAAACATTGTAATGTCCTTGTTTGACAAATATTTTAATACTTATTTCTAAGATTTACCTTAGTGTTTATGCAGTTTAAGTTTTGATAAGTATACTAAATTTTTCTCCACTTTTTCTGAATTGATATGTTAGAGGTGTGGTAATATTATTATTAGTTTTTTTCTAATTCTTTCATGTTCTATGTTATCTATTGTCTGCTTTCTGAAAGTAGTTGTATTTAATGGCTCATAAATATTTATAACTTGATAGTTGTCATTTTTAGCATCATAAAGTGTCTCTTTTTATCTTATTTATTGTTTATCGGTTTAAGTTACACCTGGATTAACATCAAGATCTTGACCACTGGTTTTTCATTTGTGTTTATTTTTTATAACTCACATATCATTCCATTTTTCACCATCTGAATTACCCCCATGCATGCAAACACACACACAGTACTATAATTACTATAAATGATGATAATTTGAACATGAAGCTAAATGACTGACTGAAGTATATACCCTAATCTCAATTGATGTGTTCTTTTTAGGTCTTTTGGGGTACAGTTTGGAATAGATATTCTGTCTTCAAATGCTGTTTTTCATCAATTCTCTGCCCCCTGCCCCCTGTGAGTTGTCACTGGTGCTATCAGGTGAGTTCTCAATATTCGCTCACCCTTCTTGTCTCTGTGGAACACCAAACTTGTCCAATAGTTAAATCGATAATTAAATTTAATTAATTATTAAATTACATTTAATTAATAGTTAATTGATAATTAAATTGAAGTACTCATCTTGGCAGAGCCCCATGGATTAAGTCAGTCTGTGATTCAAACTTGGCAAATGAGATAAAATTCGGTAGGCCCACTGACAAAAATATTAAAAGCACCCTATTCCTCTCTGGATCATAAACCAATGCCAGGACATAAACTAGTCAACTTACTGTTGTGAAAAATAACAATAGGCTTAGTTAGATTGCTGGAGCAAAAATCTAGAATGAGCTGTGCTCTTTGAAGACTTCCTTCAGTTGTTGTCCCAATCATGGGAAGTCTAGCTCCAAATGTCTAATCACATGCAGGATAATGAGCTCCTGATGAGTTATACCACTGTTTTTCAGATATTTGTTACATGTACCTCAACACAATTGTAATTGATATAGAGCTGTTGAAGATAATAAAATGCAATGTTTCCCTTTGCTGGACACCACTGCATACATTTTAATGCTTTTGAGAGTAAAACTACCACTTATGAAGTACTTACTCTGGGCCAGATACTGGGCTTATCATAGATATTTTTTTACTTGAGAATTGAGACTTAGAAAAATTCAGCAATGTAACTAATCAAGATCACACGACTGGAAAGTTTAAAGCGGGAAATTGAATGCTGTTTGGATATTTCAATATCTGTTAATAGATATTTACCTTAAGAGTTCTGTATTATTTTTTAAATCACAGAAAAGAAAGGTTTTTTTCTGAAACAACAATAAATATGTGATATTTTCAGATTGGTATGATGATAAACTGTATTTTTCAAATCTCTCCCATGATAGCATAGCAAACATAAATGCAAGAAAGTCCAAAAACATTTTTTAACTGAGTGAATAATCTTTTATTCCAATTTGTTTTTGTTTAGAGTAGCATTAAAGAACCAGACTCAATTTTTTTTAAAAAAGGCACACTACTTACATTTTATGTATTACATTTTATGTGATATTCTATCATTCTTACTTACATCTTTAAATCAGTAGAGTTAATATTATATTATCAGTTCAGGTAAAAGAAGATAGCCTTTTGTGATTTTTTCTCTAAGAAATAAAATTCTGATATGCCATTTTATTATTTCTAATCTCTGCTGAAACTCTTCTTATCTCTGATTAACATATGACCATGTATAATTTAAATATTTCTACTCTAGTAATTTAGCTCAAAAGTGCATTTACTTAAAGCTTTACAACTAAGAGGGAAGATAACTAATCAGATTTTATAAGCTTAGAAGGATGGAGAGTGGTTGATAAAGATCTGCCGGAAACAACAGGTGATTGAGAGAAATCTAGATAATTCTGGATGAGCCAAAACTTATAAAACCCAAAACAAGTCTTAAGACTTACTGACTTTATAAGCCAATAAATATGACCTACTTTATGCAACAAATAATTGTTTCCCAGTAGAATATGAAAAATCAGATCAGCGGCTCACATATTCTGTGTTGCATATGAGTTCCTAAAGGGATGTCTATATGATTTTATTTGTATACTGTAATTATAAATGCATTTGTTTCATTTTATTAATATAATTTCATTGAATTCATCCAAATAATTGGAGCGATCAGGATCAACATAAAATCTGAAGAGTAACAGGGGCTTAATTTGTTTTCACACTGGGTTAGATGATGGGACTGCCAAGCTTTGCTAATAAATGATATACATTATACTTTCATTTTTCAAAATAGTCTAGATTTGTAGAATTTTGTTGTGATTATTTTATCCCTCTTATGTGTACCACTTTTCATTCTAATATTGTTTATTTTTGGCTAACTTTTACATTTTGTTCTATTTTCATTTTGTCTTTTTCTTCATGAATTTTTCCAGAATTGCATTTTTTTTTTTGTTAGTCCATTTAGGCAATAAACCTTTGGCTGGGCAGGTCCTATTTATTAACACTTCGTGTATGTGCGTGTGTGTGTGTGTGAGGAAGACTGGCCCTGAGCTAACATCTGTTGCCAATCTTCCTCTTTTTGCTTGAGGAAGATTGTCACTGTGCTAACATCTGTGCCAGTCTTCCTCTATTTTGTGTGTGGGATGCCACCACAGCATGGCTTGACAAGCAGTGCTAGGTCTGCGCCCAGGATCCAAACTTGTGAACCCTGAGCTGCTGAAGCAGGGCACATGAACTTAACCACTACAGCACCAGGCCAGCGCGTTATTAACACTTTAAAAAAAATTATTTATTTTCTGTTTGGATCTTTATTTCCCAAAATATATGAAATAAATGGGCTTGCTTTAAAGAGCATTACCTAGTCAGGAGATAAGGTACAGTCGTGATGATAAAAGTATATCCTAAGAGCCACATCAATACTTCAGGCATTGTTGCTGTTGGACAGATTGTCAACTCAGCATAATTTTTGCTAATATGGACCTTTCTTGATGCAGTATAATTGACAGAAAAATTGTGTAAAGAAATTGTAGGAAACACCATGCTTGAGACAAATTCCTGTTTATGAATCACAGCTAGGATTCGTTTTAGAGACAAGCAGTCAGAGTAGAAGATCAGGCTACAAAAGCTGTGACCAGATGGGTTGGTCTGCTGTAGGAGTTTCATTTTTTTGTAAAGAAAAGGGCTAGGTTGAAAGAAGAGGGCTGATGTGAGGAGGAAGCGATGGAAGCTACTCTTGGTGATGAAAGAGTCAAGGAAATGAAAAGAAAGAGAGACAGAGTTTAAACAGTTGCCCTGAGGCGTGAGAGATTTTGGAGAGTATCAGAGGCAGTAGCCAAGTGGGGAACATATAATTCTTCTAAATGAAGCCACTCAGCTTCATATTACTGCTGCTATGTGAGAGTAATAGCCTGGTATTGCCAATTATTTTAATTTTCCAATAAATTTTTGATGTGTCATATTCTGAATTTTAAAATATGGTGGGAGCCAAACTAAACATTTCTATGGACCAATTGTGTCCATGCAAGTCCCTGAAAGTCTTATGCATCCAGTAATCTCTGTCATTTGAAATCAACATTAAAATTTTATTACTGTGCATTTGAATTTGAGATATGATATATTGTCAATAAAAAAAGTGCAAGCAAAATGAAGATGTATCCTGCTTTGTTACAAAAGTATTTTTATTTCCTGTCATTTATCTGAAGGCCAGAGATTAAAATAAATGCATTCTTCTACTTGAATATTTTACACTAGACAGAAACTTTATTTGTATTTATAATACACTTTTCAGATTGTTTTTTTAGATATTGAAAGGGCTACAGATACAATTTATTGATACTAACTGTATTTTAGCTATTGTTAATAAACTCATTGCTCATTAGACAGTTTGTTTATTCTCATCAAGTTCTTGGAATCGTTCGTTCACAGATATGCCCTGAGTTCCTACCAAGTAAAAAGCTCTATTCTAGACTCTGGAATACAGTAGTAAATGAAACATACAAAAGCTTGCCTGTAATAGAACTTATTAGTGGAAGAAACTGAGACTAAACATGATAGGTAAAATATAAAGCCAGTTACGTTGTGATGTGTGTGTGTGCATGTGTGCGTGTGTGTGAGGCAAAGGGGAATTTACTTGTTGTGAGAAGAGAAGGAGAGGAGAGCAAGTTATGAAACTTGAACTAAAGGGGACAGGGAAGACCCCAATGAGGAGCTGCTTCTAGTAAAAACCCAAAGTAAGTGAGATAAACATCTTACGATATCTGGCAGAAGAATATTCTAGACTGATATTTCTCAAGATTTACCTTTAATTATTATCTATCCACTTAGGAGCCTTTTTAAGCATTCCTTAATTGCACCCCTATCTGAAATTAAATCCTAACAAATAAAAATTTGACCGGTAGAGTAGAACCTTGGAGGGCCAAAAACAATGTTTATATCTAAGACGTTTTGCCTCTCAGGAATCCATTTTTGCTGTCTTGGGGGTGATTGACCAGGTTAAGATGTGTTTTCTGTGGGGCCAGCCCTGTGGCCAAGTGGTTAAGTTCACATGCTCTGCTTTGGTGGCCTAGGATTCTCCAGTCCAGATCCTGGGCATGCATCTACACACCGCTCATCAAACCATGCTGTGACAGCATCCCACGTAGAAGAATGACCTCAAACTAGGATATACAACTATGTACGGGGGCTTTGGGGAGAAAAAAACAAAAAAGAATGTGTTTTCTAGACTTAGAGACAACAATTGCAAAGATTCAAAATCTCTCACCGGGAATGTGTGCATGTCTAGGAACAGCAAGAAGGTTAGTGCCTGAGTCAGAGAGAACTAGTGAAAGAACAGTAGAAAGATAAAAGAACAGAGAAATCACAGAAGACCTCATCAGTCAAAATCTCGACTTTGACATTGTCAGAATGGTACCAGCCCTAATCTCAGTTCCCTTCCATTAAACCCAGCATATATGGGGTTAAAACCAAAAGCACCCATCATCCCCTTTTCCTGCTTCTTTAGTTACATTCATGTGTAAATATCAGTTTCTTTAACCTTTGCATCTCTGAGCTTCATGAGGCAAATACAAGTTACAAATTGTTAAAAGGCCTCAGTTGGGCTCATATTAAAGTTTTGGCTGATTATGGCTCCTTGAAGATTTTTACAGGGAAACTGATAACCAGAGAATATCAAGAAGCTGAAGCTTCCCAGACCCCACCCCCGGGCTTCCTGGCGCCAGAATCCACCATCCATCACAGAGGCAGAAAACTAAGAACAGCCACCTGCGGATTCCCTTATTTGCCACCCCCTTCCTGGAAGCAGCTTCACAAGGCCAAATGCAGGATGGTGGGAAGGAACCAAACTGCAAGGCCACATGCTCCCTATCTGCTGCCTAAAGCCTCAAGTAAAACCCCTACCTTTTCCCCTTCAATGAGGTGGATTTGAGTTTTAGCTCCCATCTCCTTCTCTGGCTGCCTTTCAATAATAATAAAAGCTCCTTTCCTTGCTGTAAGCCTGGCATCCCAGTTTTTTTATTTTTAGCCCCTCTTGTGTGGTGAGTAAAAGGCGCCTGTGTTTGTGGCCAGTAACAAGAACACTTTAAGCAGGGGAGCAATATGGTCTAATTTAAGGTTTGATAGGTCACTCTGGCTGCTCTGCTGAGTGTAGTGGAAAAGAGAGCAGACGCTAGGAGATCATTTAGACAACTTTTGCAATCAGGCCTGGCTACATAATTTCGAGAGCCGAGTGCAAAATGTAAACATTAGGCTCCAATTAAAAAAATATTAAGAATTTCAAGGAACCAAGAGCAGAGCATTAAACTAATAGTTTGCCCTTCCATTCATGGGAACCTACTACACAGGTTGTGCACATGTGAAGCTGGTCCTGTTTGCAATAATTCTTGGATCAGGGTGATGACATTGGTGGTGATGAGGAGATTAAAAGTTGGATATTGAAGGCATAACAGACAGAATGTCTTCACAATGTGGATAAGGGATGTTATAGAAAGGGAGGAGACAAGCATAAACTTAGGTTTTGTCTTAAGCAGTTAAAAGAATGACATAGACCTGAAGTAAAGAAGACAGCAAGGGAACTGGCTTGAGAGGTTTGCTTGTGTTATTGTCTTCATTCTTGTTATTTCATATAAGATATTATTTATGAATTATAACACTTTATATTCCTTATCTGAATTTTCATTATTAACACATCTTGAGTTATTTTAATTTAAAAAATTGATGCCAGAAATATTGCATTTATTTGAATAACAAAACTTTCTATAATTTTGCAGACTATTCATTTTTAGAGTTTAAGTCAATTTCAATCATTTTTAAAGGAAATGTATTCATAGTTGTCATATAAATATATACACACGCTTTCACATGTTTATTGGGTGCATGCTTGCATTTATTCTACTTTGAGTGTCTTTGGGATTGACAATTACCTTATTCACTTGAAAGGACTTATTGATAACTCAAACTAAATGTCAATGTTCAGTTAAAATAATTTATATCTAAATTTTTAAACCTCAGACTTATTAAATGACTTATAGGTCACCTTTTCACCTTCGTTTTTACTTATTGAGTGATTACAAAATTATCAAGTTCTTGAATTAAAAAAAATCATAAACAGCACAACATATTTTGAGTTAGAAATTGATAAGACTTCCTATGTAGAAAGCTTATTATTTTTTAACGACCACATTTGGTAGTCCCTATTAAGCTTTAAAATATGCACATTGTATTCACACCACCAAGTGAATTTCTCCATGGCTACCCCTGTTTCTTAACAGCATTCCTTCCTTCCTTCCTTATGTTGACTTTTTGTTCTCTAATTTAAAATGCTCCAAGGACACAGATGTCAAGTAAATTGCCTATAATTGCATTCACACTTGTTATTAAATTCAATTAATAAGTATACTCTAAATATATATGAAAATGAAAGCATGCATTCAGGCTTTAATTTTTGTGCTAATCTTTTTCTTATTTTCTAATCAATGCTGAAAAAAGCCTTAAGATGCTCTTTAGCTTCAACTCTGGAGGTCAACAAGGACAGCAAGAGCAGACGGCTGATAAAATGGGGCTAAGAGGCAAAGCGGGCCACTGTGATTATTTCCTCAGTGTCTGTTTTGCAGAAAGATCTTGTTATCACAAAACTCAAGAAGATTATAAAGGTTACTTTTCAACGTAGGGGATGTATTAAAAAAAAAAAAACTCCTCAATCATGCTGTCAAAGATTTCTGTAGTTGAAAGCAGAATTTATATTAGAAAACATATTTCTCTTCTATATCTGATAAAACCGAGAATTCAAAATTTGTAATTAAATTTGGGTTTCCTAAATTTTATGGAGCCAAACGACTAAAGATTCTAAAATACTGTGTAAGATGTGTAATTATTTGCAAAAGTAATGAAATAAAGTAAGAAGGAAGATACCATAGCACAGAAACTATAACTGAATGGAGAATTAGGCTTGTGTTTTGTACTATTTTAATTTCTAATTAAAATTATTAATTTCTAATTATTAATAATTTGGTTCAGTCACAGATGTGTAATTCTAAATATAAAATATGTATTTACTACCATAAAGTATTTATCTGAATCTATCTCTCCTTGTAATAAAAGATATTTAAAATATTTGAGGATATTTTACAATGTAATTGTGTGTGTGTGTGTGTGTGTGTGCATTTTAAAGGAGAAAGGCATAAAAAGTGTTGAGATAACAATAGTGTTATAAGCAACTCTGAATTTCAGATAAGCGCTTCTCATATTACCTTTGCAGGTAATAATTCAAAGTTTATTTGCATTTTTTTTCCTGTTTATGATTATGCTTTATGGTTCTAAACTGTTGCCAAAAAAACCATGAGGAGTAATTTATTGATGAATTTTAGTGTAGTGAAAATGGTGAAAATCGAAAGCAAAGAAGGGCACTTAACATCTATCTTCTAACATTTTTGTAAAAAAATTTTCTGATCGAACTATCTATAAACAATTCTTCTTTGAAACATTAAGTTCTACATCACATGCAAATTAGAGGTGCTGATTACGTATTTGGATTACAATATTTTTGAAGGAGCACAGTAAGTGACAAATAGCTACCATTTGACAATGTTTGTAACTTAGATATGTTCATATTCAGTAAAGAATTTCAAGCAATGCAGAATTTTATAATAAAGTGAATTATACATATTTCATAATTACATGTACACGCAAAATACATAAGATTAATAAAGAGACCCCAAATATTATTTGAAAATAAAAAATTGTTCCAAGATTATCTGATAAAGTAACTGTGATATTAATGTTTTATTTATTGCTGATATTTCTGTATTTTTACATCCATACTCAATTTAGAATTGTGAGGGTTGTATCATATTCATCGTGGATAGAAGAGATATTCCAGTTCTTCAAGTGGTGTAATTTTCTGTTATTATCTGAAGTATAACATGAGTTTCACTGATGTAAAGATCCCAAAATAGCATAATGTACAATGCCTTCTATAATATGAGTACGCAAGATAAACTACTTTTTCTGGAACAAGTTAACCTGGGTTTTTTCTTGTTTCTACACTGAATGCTAGCTGGAAATTTAGAACTGAATAATTTAGCAAATATTTAGAAGAATTACATGCCATGCATTATGTTAGATGCTGAATAAGACACGTAATGTTTCCATCCGAGTTTGAATTCTTGTGGCAACTCATACTTTGAAATAATTATTTACAAGTGTGCTCACTGTTACCGAAGAGAAGAATACTAACTTGAATTAGAAAAACCCAGAGGAATGGATCCTCAATATGGCTTAAGGCAAGGAGACTGTACATCCAAGTTTACCTGGAACAGGTCAGTTTATGCCCCTTATCCAGATGTAATTATTAATAATGGGCCTTTTCTTTCTCAAAATTCTGACTGTTTAAATAATAAATGATATAGTCACACTACTTAAGACTATCTTAATTATCACTTTCTATCAATTGCCCTTTTGGCTTCTGTTAAATAACACGTATTAAAAAACTGGACTTTTCAAGAATTTACCAAAATGTACATTGTTGATTGAGAAGAGTAGCTTATGTTTTTGTTATCAGACTGTATAATTAGGAGGAAGGAGTATGATGATCTTGTGGAACTTGTATAAACTTAGCTGGATGGGTGATCAACTTATATTTACATGGAAATATCCTTAGGAAGTACGCAGAAAAAAAATTATCCTTTAAATTAAGTTGTGTATCTTTTTTATAAAGTGAGCAGATATTTGGTTGTGATTTACAAGTGTCTTGCCAGGAGGAATGAAAATATCAATCTGGTAAGTTATTTAGCAGCAAGTTATCATGAGTATTGACTAAAATATAGAATACTTCTAAATGTATTTGAACTTTTGTTTTTATTTTATAAAAACTAGCCAATATCGTTAAAAGAAATCCAACATCTTAAATTTCTAATTTCCTTCATAGGAGTGGCCTCTTATTCACCCAAAGACATGTTTTCCATGAGAACTACTTTCCAGGGGATGAGAGACAAGAATTTGTTTAGCTGTTTCTCTATTGTGCACCATGCATAACCAGATACCCATCTCTTGATTTTCACTCCCGTTAGTGCTGAGAAACTCAGTTGCCCATCCCCAGGTTTTCCTCATTTCCTTGAGGACCTGTTGCTTCCAGTCAGTCCGGGTCCTGTCACATTGCTACTTATTGGTTGCAAGCAATAGAAACCACTTTTGGTTGGGCAAGATAGGTGTATCAGAGAATTTAAAGAATCAATGGAAAAGCAGAAGCACCAGACTTAAATAAGAATTGAGGAAGACAAGGCACAGGTGAAATCCTTCCACAGAACAACCAGTTTAAGCTAGTATTGCTGTCACCATTGCTACTTTACTCTGCATGCTCACTGCTTCAGGACTCTGGTGCCAGTCAGCTCCACTATATCACTTTTGGTTGATTTGCTTTCTTGGCTCCACTCTATCCCACTGAATAATATCTACTTATGCCTTTGAAAGACATGGCAAATAAATAGGAACCAATGAAGAAGGCCAAGAAAGGACAATTAAAACAGTACAATGAGGACATGGAAAGAGCATTGCATTGGAAAACTAACATCAGAGATTGATGGGGAGTTTATATCAACAATATCCAAAGAATTATTAATAAAACCATCATATACCTATTAATTCAGATGCCACATATTAAATAGTCCATGACCCTTTGAAATCTTTATCAAATCGGTTGAAGCTTCTATTTTCTTTTCCATCTCTACCTTTTTCCCTTTAAATATGCCTTTCTTTCCCTTTTATTATCTTATAATACTTTTCAAAGTCCCATAATGTTTTACTACTATACATTATGTAGTCTAGAATATTTTCACATGAGTTGCTGCATGTTACAATTTATTTTGTCTGTAAACCATAAATTGATCATGTGACATGTCCATAATATCATTATGACTTATCTATTGCTCCTTAACAAATCACACCACTACACAGTATCTTAAACAACACCATTTTAATTGCTATGATGTTGTAGGACAGAAACTTGAGCTAGGCTCAGATGAGGGCCTTTTGGGAGGAATCTCACTTGGGGTGCTCATGTGGCTGCAGTCATAAAATGACTTGACAGAGGTTGAGTGGTCCCATATGTCTTCACTCACAACTGTGGCTGTTGGGTGCTATATGTGGAATGTGGTATCTCAATTCTCATTCATGTGGTTTCTCATCTTCCAGTGACTTATATACAATAGACCCCTTTGACCACAGGGGCTAAATTCCCAGATCCCCAGTGGATGCCTGAAATGGTGGATAGGGGCTGGCCCCGTGGCCGAGTGGTTAAGTTCACGCGCTCCGCTGCAGGCGGCCCAGTGTTTCGTTGGTTCGAATCCTGGGCGCGGACATGGCACTGCTCGTCAGACCACGCTGAGGCAGCGTCCCACATGCCACAACTAGAAGAACCCACAACGAAGAATACACAACTATGTACCGGGGGGCTTTGGGGAGAAAAAGGAAAAAAAATAAAATAAAGTTTGAAATGGTGGATAGTATCAAACCCTGTATAGACTATGTTCTTCCTATACATACGTACCTATGATAAAGTTTAATTTATAAATTAGCAGGTAAGAGATTAGCAACAATGACTAATAATAAAATAGAATGATTATAACAATATACTGTAGCAAAAGTCTATGTGAATGTGGTCTCTCTTTCAAAATGTCTTATTATGCTGTACCTACCCTTCTTCTTGTGATGGTGTGAGATGATACAATGTGTACATGATGAGATGAAGTGAGGTGAATGATGCAGGCATTGTGACATAGTGTTAGGCTACTAGTTGACCTTCTGAAAATACTTCAGAAGGAGGATGATCCAGCCATGATGATGTCAATGGCTGAATGTCAGGAGCAGACAATGTCGATGGTTGTAGGTCAAACAAAGGGATAATTCATGTCCTGGGTGGAATGGAGTTGGATGGTGAGAGATTTCATCACGAATGGTACACAATTTAAAACTTATGAATTGTTTATTTCTGGAACTTTCTGTTTAATATTTTCAGGCCATGATTGACCGTGGGTAACTGAAACCTCAAAAAGCAAAACTATGAGTAAGGGGGACTACTGCAGTGACCTCATGGTGGTGTTTCAAGAGGGAAAGCAAGGAAGTTAGTGACCGTCTGGAGGAGTGACCTCTTGAACTCTCAAAATGTCATCTGTACACCATTCTATTAATCAAGGGAAGTTATATTTTCAGCCCAGAATTAATGGATGAGGAAATAGACTCTACTTCCTGATATGATGATGGCAAAGATATTGCCAAAGACCATACACACAGGGATGAGAGGAATTATTGAAGGCATTTTGCCAAAAAAAAAAAAAATCAACCCTAATACCTAACACAAAAAGAATATAGATAGCTAATTTAGCAACAAGAGAACATTTTACTTTTTCTATTAAGCATCCTACATTAGGTGGGAAAACATAACCTAGATGAATATAGCAATAAAGAGTAAGTACCCTTTGACTGTTTTGCATTTTCATAGTGGCATCTGATTCCCAACTTATTCAAATATGTTTTCAAAAATAGAACAGAATGTATTCTAAATTCAAAGGATCTTTTGATTCATATGATTTTCTCAGTGCAAATACAGAGGTAAAAAAGCCATATTAGGGCATTAATAAATAATTTCAATAAGATATAACATTCAGAATAGAAAAAAGTGGCACTTTTTACTATTAAGATATAAATATGAGATAAATTAGTTCAGTAAAAAATGACATCATTTTAGAGGCTTCTGTATCTTCTATTGTGGTTTGAATTGCTCACAAAAAAGTACCAAGGTGGGAACAGAGAAATTGTCACCAACTAATTGCCTTGAGAAACTCAAGGGTGGGTTTGGAAGCATTTAACTGTTTTTCCAAATTGCTTTTTCTTTTCGTTTTGTTATGTTAAGGAGATGCAATCATCAAACACCCTGAACCAGACCAAGCCTCACTGCAAGAGTTCCACCTATGACCTTTGCCTTATTTTTAATGCTAAGATCTCTCCAGGAGGAGTTTAGGTCTTATTACCCAGACCTGCAGTGTATGTGGAAGCATGTTTCAAACTGAGACTGTGCAAGCAAATACCTACCTCTCCCTTTTAAATATTCATTCCATATGTGGAGTAAATATCCCTGCTTCCCAATGTTCGAGGATGCCATGACTTTGGAAATCATTCCTCATGGTCTCCTATTTGCTGCAAATATACTTTACTTTATGAGACAACTACTTCTGGTGGAGAGTCAGATTTAACTCACCAGGAAGTGAACCCGTTTTGGTTCAATAACAAAATGGCCAGTTTGCACTGACTTACTCATGATGGATTCATATTAGTGACAAATAAAAATGGCAAGCAATAGGATATATTGGAGAATATGAAGAAGCCATGTGGTATAAACCTAATTCGGCCTGACCTTGTCTTTCCAAAAGGGCCTGACCAAGGCTGTTGAGCATGCATTGTATATCTGCTTTAGAGATTCCCTATGGTAAGAGCAAAGGCCCTTGAGATAAAGGTGCAACCTCCCTCCCCCTCCCAACTTTGGCCTCTCCTTAAGGATTAAGCATCTTTCCTTAGGCTAGAAACTGGTTGCTGCGCTCACCTGTGACTGCCCAGCTCGAGACAATAGACTTGCCTCCTGCTACGCCCACCAAGATAGCAGACCCACTACCGGCTGTGTCCATCAAGCGCTGTGCCGACAGGGCAATCTTGAGACTATTGTGGGAGGGACATTTCAATCATATGTAAAGCACCCTCTTTGGGGGTATATAACCACTCTGTACACCTCATTTCTTTGGTGCCCTCTCTTCCCTTGGGAAGAAAGGCCCCGGGCCATGGTCCTCAGATTTCAGCTCAGAATAAACTCACCCAAATTTTCATTTACAGATTGGTTATGGATTATTTTCGTCGACATTAGGTAAGGGAGAAAAAAGAAAGTCACGTATGTGAGAAAGGGAATGAATGAGACAAGATAACTCTTATCGTCCTAGTGTAGCACAATAAGATCTTTGTTGCTTTAGCACTTCATTGCTCACTTCCTTGACCTACTTGCAAGAATTCATGGTCATCCCAGTAGTTGTAGGATATAATTTATTTGCAAAGACTTGCATCAAAAAGGAGTTTATAAATCTCCCTTGGTATTCTTGTTTAGGGTCTAGTATGAATTTCTGTCAAGTGTATCTTCTTGTTGTCCAATCTAAATCACTCCTGCTGTGATTAAACATATTTCCATGTCTTCTGCTCTCAGTGGAAATGAAGAGCAGCTGGTTATAATACTCTTTCATGTACTTGAAGGTTACAGTTTTAAAGAGCACTCATTTAATATGCTGTGAAAAAACTTATGATTCTTCGAATATTTCCTTTACAAGTTGACCAAAGGTTTTTAAGTCATCCCATGGCATAAAAACTATTAACACGTTAACATAGCAATAGACCAACAAAGTAGAGATATTATCGACATGTATTTCTCTCTTTGTTCACTGCATTACACACACAGATAGCTTTTGAAATAGGCACAGTTAGTAATTTTTTCATCTCATTTGGATCACAGTCTAGCTTTTAAGTTTAAGAAAAAGTGTGAAAGTTGGAATATGAGAAGAAAAACACAAGCATATGCAAAAATCTTGAAGTATAATTTTTCAAAACTAAGAAATCTTTGGGTCTAATGTATTTTATGGTGTCATCTTGATTTCCTTAATTTTCAAATTTGAACAGTGAGAAGATGACAATCTAGTTTGGTTTAGGAGTCAACTGAGTGATGTATAAGAACATACATTCCAGAATTGAATTAGATCAATAGTTGTCAGTAGACAGGGAAGACATGGTCAGGAGAGAACAAGACTTTATCCAGGTGATACAGAGCATAGTAAACCTCCAAAGAGACCATTGCCAAATTAATGCCTCTCAAATATCTCTTCAGTATACTGCCTGTTTAATACAACATCACAGCCTCAATGCCAATTATTTGCAGTAATGTTAGCATCTGGAAGGATTTCCCCTTGACATAGCCTTTTGAGGCATTCAGAGAACCCGTACTTCTAGACTCACCAGGGCATCTTTCTATATGGATTCAACTCATGTCTTGGCAAAGCTCAATGTGAGAATATAAGAGTTGTACTAAAAGATTAGTTCCTTTCCTCATCCTTAATTCACCCTATGTGCCGCTTGAATTATGTGAAACAGAAATAGTAACAAAGAGGCTTTTAGAACAGAGGACTATTTGGATGATGCAGTGGTCAGGCAATAAAGCAAAATTTTCTTTACTCTTTGGACAAAGGGTAAAGTGTTTGTTACTTACAAAGCTCTACCAAGCCTGATGGACTTGGATGTAAGAAAATACTAACATGTCGGTTCTCATATTTCTGACCATTCCTTGGATTCTTAACAATCACCCTAGAAAAAGCAGAAAAACGTAGTGTTCTAGGTAGGATATTGTATCCATAAGAAAATTGTCAGTGAGACAGTGAGCTTGTTGGTAAATTTTCTTGTATATTTCCTAAACGATATGAGAACTTTCTGTCTTCTCTGACAGAAAGCCACAGATAAAAGGCTTGATATTTAATTTCATCATTTTTTCAGGCATGAGGCAAGTGCAGCTCAAAACAGGCTGCATGCAACTTTGATTGGCACACCCAAGTAAAGCCAATCTTCTAACGTTTATTGTTAAATATTCTTTCCCTCATATTAGTAGATCCTACGGTGATCTCTTCTATCTTTAGACCTCCCAGGCTGTCAGAGGGTTCAAGACAATCACTATAAATCTGACTACATTCTTTTGATCCATAGAATCCACCACAAAAGTCAGTGGCTTTATGTTATTGTCATGCATCTATGGGTCAGCTTGACATCAGCTGATGTACACTGGGCTAAGTTGAGCTGTCTGTTCATCTTGGGCTGACTTGCTCATGGCTCTACGAGTCAGCCAGGGGCCAAGCCATCTATCTGGAGCTGGATTTCATTCTCCTTCTGAGATTATAGACCTAAGTGGGATATGTTCTCATGGAGATGGGAGAGCTGCCAGAGGGAAACAGAAACGGAGGAAGTCTCTACTAGGCTTAAGGTCAAAATATATATCCATATATCACTGGTCAATACAGGCCAAGCCCCAAATTAAAGTTCGGATCTGTACATTGGACATTAGTGAGAGAAACCAAAAAATTACCTGCCAAGAAGAGTGGCTATCTGGAAGGGTGAAAAATTAGTGTCAATAATAAAACCTACATAGGTTTTATTTATTTTTTTATTATTATTTTTATTTATTTTTGAACATAAGGATCAATCCTTTCCATTTCCCAATTTTATCCTTCCCTCCAAGCTGCCTCCTTTCCCCATTCAGAAGAGGATAAAGAAAAGAGAATTACTAAAAAAGCCTTACCCTCAAATCTAGGACTAGGATAATACTTCTTTCTTTCACTCTGTCCCTCATAGATGTGTACGTGCACACATGTGCAAGCATGCACACACTATTTTTCTAGTAGCTCCCT
The DNA here is from genome assembly GCF_041296265.1 of Equus caballus. Taxonomy (NCBI): domain Eukaryota; kingdom Metazoa; phylum Chordata; class Mammalia; order Perissodactyla; family Equidae; genus Equus; species Equus caballus. Next base: position 49,288,867 of record NC_091704.1, read on the forward strand.
GTATTGATGTCTTCCATATCGAGGGGAGGTCTGGCTATATTTTGCTGAGGATTTTTATGAACAACAGATATTAAATGTTGTTAAATGGTCTTTGAAATCTGCTGGGATGATTCATGCATTCAATTATTTGATATCTACTGGACAAAATAAATCAGAGAAGGGGAACGTGGAGTGAACGGGAGGGAGGATTGCAAATTCGAGTAAGCTGGCCAATACAGACCCACTGGAAGGTGCATGAGGGTTAAAAATCAATAAAGGAAATGATTTTTTAAAAAAATGTGTCATGAGATATACTTATATACTGGTATTGAATAATGCTGTATTTCAAGGATGAAACATGGTTTTGGTATATTATTCTTTTGTTGTGCTACTGAGTTCTTTTTGCAAATATCATATTTATATGTAGAATAGATGTTCAAAAGTGTAATTGGTATATAGTTTACTTTGTCTATTCTATCTTTTTTTTAATCAGTGTTTTCCTAAATTGTCAAAAAATAATATCACAAAGTTTTCCCCCTTGGTTATGTTCTATAATAGTGTAGATGAGAGTTATTCTTTCTTTAAATATATTTGAAAAATTTGCCTGAAAACCTTATTGGGCCAGAACATTTTTTTGTAGGAAGGATAATTCTACATTAATTATCTGAACTATTTTGATGTTTTAAAAAATTTTTATGTCTTCTATATAAGAATATTATACATTGGTTACATATGTGCATATATGCATTTATAATATGACTATTTATATACATCATACATATATATGTACAAAATAGAAATAAACCATTTATTACCAGCTTTGAAATTTATTTTTAAAGGGTTTTGCAATGTGCTATATTGTGATTATTTAAAATTCCTAATATAAGAAAATTATTGGTCAAATATCAGGAGATAAACACTTTTCAGCACCAGGCAACAATGAATAGATCTATTGATTTACGTATTTTTTAATGAATAAAAGGTTCAAACTTTAAATACAAACATCAGTCAGAAGATTCTGTTTTTTAATTAGTCCTTTTATGTGCTACACCATGAATTAAATAAATATATGTTATAGCAAAACAAAAAACAGCTAATATCAGGACGGGTTTCTCATGTATTAGTTAATATCTGCATGGGGCCACAGCCTTTTGAACATGAAATCTTATCATAGTTACTTTGTGTGTGTGTGTGTGTGTGTGTGTGAGGAGGATTGTCACTCAGCTAACATCTGTGCCAATCTTCCTCTATTTTATGTGGGATGCCACCACAACATGGTTTGATGAGTTGTGTTAGGTCTGCACCCAGGATCCGAACCTGCAAACCCCAGGTCGCTGAAACAGAGTGCGTGAACTTAACCACTACACCACTGGACCAGCACCGATAGTTACTTTTATATATCATCTTGATTGGGTCACTGGATGCCCACCTACTGGCTTAAACATTATTTCTGGATGTATCTGTGAGGGTGCTTCCAGAAGAGATTAACGTTTGAATGGGTAGACTGAGTGAAATAGGTTGCCCTCCACAATGCGGAAGAGCACCATCCAATCCCTTCAGGGCCTGAAAAGATCAAAATTTCAAGGAAGGGAGAACTTGCTCACTCTCTCTACCTAACTGACTGACCTGGAACAGTGGTTTTCTCTTGCCCTCTGTGATCCTAGTTCTCAGGTTTTCAAACCTCGACTGGAATCTGCAGCACCAGCTCTCTGGTTCTCAGGCTTTAACTAAATCACCAGTCCTCCTTGTTCTCTAGCTTGCACAAGGCAGAACATGGGATTTCACAGCCTCCAGAATCATGTCAATCAATACCTTACAATAAATCTCTTTCTAAATATACATATATACATCTTATTGGTCGTGTTTCTCTGGAGAGCTCTGACTAAAACAGATTTCTACTTCAACTCTTTCAAATGTTTGAGTGAAAATAGAAACTCCCCAAATTCTATCTGCTTGAATGGTAGGGCAGAGGTGCGCCAATAGTTAAACTCCACGCATCAACACCTGGTTACTAATGCTCTCTTTGAACGTATCATGACTTCCTCTTTTACATCTATGAAGATTAAAAGTAGAGATTTCTAATTACAACTTTTCTTCTCATTTGTATTCTCAAGAATACTCTAAATGAGAGTTATAGAGTAGCAAACATGGAAGAATTCTTATAACATAATCCAATATATAAATACGACCTAAACATTAGTCATGTAAATGTATGCTAATATTCATCTATCTTACAAAGCTTTTTTTAATTATTGTTTTTTAACGAGGTGGATATAAAAGCCCATATGAAATTGTTATAAGCCAGACTAAACTTAGCCAAAGGGAAGTCATCTTATAACTCTCTAAAATCTTTGCTTCTCTTCTAGTATAGGGAAAGCTTGAGCCTAGACATAGTCTAGATGAGCTGATAACCATCCTCTGGGAAATATGCATGTTCTGTGGCTCTCTGACCCCTGCTTACTATATACTGCCCAGCTGCGAAAAGGAGAAACTTTGTTCTTCTGAATTCCTTAGGAATGTGACGCTCTTTGGACAGAGATTCTATACTGGTATCCATCATCTGTGACAGCTGAAAGGCCTAGTGGTGATTCCCAATCTGCAATGCCAGACGGTCCACATTCCTGACCCTCCTCCTCTACAGCCCACTGGCCCTATATAACTGCTTCAAGATTCTGTACCCTCTTAAGATGGTTTTTGTAGGATGTTAGTCCAACATCTTCCAATCAACTAGCTCATCGTTCAATAAAGTCCTTTCTCTATCACTGTTCTGTCTCTTGACAGACTGGATTTGTTTAGCGGTGAGCAGATCGAGCCCTTTGCATAATAACAAAATGACTTGGAAAGAATGTGTGAGGAAATAGAAAGGAACAAAAGTATAGACACCTCTTTTAGTTACTATTTTTTCAAGATACAGCAGAGAATTAGGAAATTCCTAAAGGGAAATGATGGATCAAGGGAGTTTTTTATATGAATTTTTAAAATAAAACTCTATATATGATATGTAATAACAATATAGAAGAAAGAGAACTCTTGATGATAAAGAATGAGAGAGGAAAATTGCAGCATTGAAAACTTTGAGTTGATAGAGGGGTATAACATCCAGATCACAAATGAAAGACCTTAGACAGATAGTAGGGGCATTTCTTAATGTGTAATATGAGCAATGGTAGGGCAGTGGTCTAGTGGTTAAGATTCTATTCTCTCACCATGGAGGCTCAGGGTCCTTTCCCACTCAGGGAACCACACAACCCACCTGTCAGTTGTCATACCGTGGTGGCTGTGTGTTGCTGTGACGCTGAAAGCTAGGCCACCATTATTTCAAATACCAGTAGGGTTACCCATCGTGAACAGGTTTCAGTGGAGTTTCCAGACCAAGATGAGGAAGAAAGACCTGGCCACTCACTTACAAAAAACAAATTGGTCATGAAAACCCTATGAATGGCAAGAAAGCATTATCTGATATAGCAGCATAAGGTGAAAGGATGGCTCAAAATACCAGTTCCGCTCTGCTACATGCAAGGTCACTGGCGGTCAGAATCCACCCTATGGCACTAACAAAATAGGAGAACATAAGCGTTCAGATGAAGGAGCAGTGCTGGTCCCAGGAGTAGAAGTTATGAGTAGAAGCTGATCTTTTCTGATTGCTGACATTTTTCAAAGAAAATGTTATAAAAAGTTTCCTGCTGAGTGTACAGGGGCGGGTAGAAAGGATGAAATTTTAAATAGGAGGAATGGAATATAAAGTAGCTATCCCAGAGAATGGGAATATGAAGTTAAGAAATACATGTAGTAATGCCCATTTCAGATTTGTGTACATAAATAACTTGGGACCATGTAACATTGTTATATCATTTTTTTAATTGATATTCAGGTGCTTAAGTGTGAACCCAGACTAGATCACTAACTGAGATGAAATTTGTCCAGTTGCGTGATGGAAAGACTAGTACCAGACTTTAAGGGGTGGTGTGGTTAAGAAAGGAAGTGAGGAAACAAACTGACGCACAGTGAAAAACTTGCCACATCAATGGGTTGGAGCCCTGCAGAGTCAAAGGGCTGTTGGATTACAGCACTTAGAATAAGTGAACTGGGTGAGTGGGTGGGGGGAAAGACATGATATTCATGGCACAGGATTCTTAAAATATGAATTTCAAAGAAAAGGCAGTTACTAGTACTGTCAGTCTCTTGAGTGTGACCACGTGAGTAGTTAGCTCAGTAGGAAAATAATCATCTTTATTTCGGTTTATAGTTGTATGTCAGCTTGGCTGGATTTCTTTCACTGCCCTGTAGAAATTATTCTTGAAGACTTTTGGCCGCTGAATGTTCTTGGGGAGAAGTTTGAAACCATCTTGATTTCACGCTCTTTAGTGAATTTTATCCTGTCTTTGTGGTTGCTTCAAAACATAGGCATATGTAATATGTGAAGTGTTGATTGTGTCTTAATCAATTAATTACTGACAATGGTTTTAGCTGTTTACTTTGTTTCTTCTTTAATTTTGAGAAATTTATATTTTACTATATTTTAAAATATTTTTTATTCCAGATTTTATGTTTTCTACTTTAGGTGAATCAATTATGCATTTCTTAATATTCTTGTGACGTGTATATCATACCTATTATCTTCCTTTCAACCGATGTCATCTAATTTTCCTCAGATTTCTCGGTGATTATCCCAAGTTCCTCTTTCAGTCTGTTGATATAGATACTGATATTAGGGAATTCTGCTACTGTATTTCTTTGTATTCATATTTGTTTCTATAATAATTTTGCTTTTGTCCTCAGCTTGTTTAGTTCTGCATTATCTATCTTAGCCTGGCATTTTATATATAATTCTTTTTATTGATGTTAAGGTTTCTTTTATCATCCTGAGAGTGAGACGTATGTTTGGGGGCATCTTCAAACTTTGGTAAATCATGCCTTCTTCCTGTTTTTAATTCTTCCACAATTTTTGCAATATAGTTGCTTTCCATCTTAGTAATTTGTATCAGGGACGGCCCTACCTAAACCAGCTTTTTCCCAGATAAAATATCTAACCATTTTCCCCTGCTTCACATGCTCTCTGTCTGGACCAGTTTTTTCTTCTCAGAGATGAAGCCTAAGGGCTAAGTTTTCAGAATTCTAGTCTCTATGCTTTGCATTTGCCTGTTGGTAGATTTAGTCTTTGATCTTTTAAAATACGGTTAAGTTAAAAGTCCTCAAATCACTTCTGATTTGAGGTATATTTTATTCTTTTCCAGGGCATCTTAAGCTTTGAATAGCTTTTTCCACTTCAGGTTGACCCTAGGAACTTTGCTTTTCAGAGAGTCAGCTCTAAAGAGTTTCCTCCTCATTCCAATCTCTTTGGCAGATCCCCAGTTTCAGCAAAATAAATACATAGTCAAAGCTTCAAGGGCTGTTCATGGAATTGCTAATCTATATAGAAAAAGAAGAAAACTTTGAAAGGTCTGCAATGTCTGTTTTTCTCTATTAGACGAGTAAATAACACGCATCCAATGAGCAAAATAATACCTCACTGCATTCTGCACATCAGAAAATGTATAATGGCCAAAATTTTTACTCATTAAAATTTAATTATGGTTAGCAAGAATCTTTGTGATCTGAAGCAGATAATCTAGGTTCTAAATAATAATTTATCAGATCAATTCAAATTGCCTAAACCTTGGGTTGGTATATTAAACATGAACCTTGTTTACCTTAGATGGCTAGCAGAACAAAAAATATGTATTGTTTCTATCTATTTTAAGACCCAGAATGTACATTTACTTTTATTTTGCGGGAAAAATAATGTGAGCTTCGTGAGTGTGACTACTTAAATGAACCCTAAGAGTTCCCTTCTGGGAATTTGGAGAATTTTATAAGTTAGAAAACAAAACTTACTTACTTACTTCAGTAGTAGGTATTTGACTTTAATTTTTTACAAAAGCAAAGTGAAATCTTGAAGTATATTGAAGTAGTGAAGTTTTGAGTGAGAATAGGAGTCATTTGTGTGAAAATATGGCTAAATGTAACCTCATCTGGAGCTATAAATCTGAAGGCCATCATGGCGTAAAATATGTCTTGATAGAAATTAGGAATCTAACAATACTGAGGTAAACTGTAATATGAAGGTGTAGGTTGTATTGGGGAATGGTCTTTTCACACGTGCTTTTTTTTCTTTTCTTTGAGGAAGATTAGCCCTAAACTAACATCTGCTGCCAATCTTCCCCTTTTTGCTGAGGAAGATTGGCCCTGAGCTAACATCCATGCCCATCTTCCTCTACTTTATACGTGGGATGCCTCCCACAGCATGGCTTGATCAGCGGTGCATAAGTCTGTGCCCAGGATCCTAACTGGCGAACCCTGGGCCACCAAAGCAGAGTGCACGAACTTAACCACTGTGCCACCAGGCCAGCCCCTTTTAACCTGTGCTGTTTTAGTAGTGATACAAATATGTGAGTACATGCAAAAGTAAAAACTATTTTGTGAGATTAGAGCTGTTACAGATGGTTTTATTTTTTTAACTTCTGTCTTTATTTTCTGACAATTTTAACCTTAAACTTTAGAAAATAGAAACTGCTTAAATTCATGAATGGCTTGAAATGGTTGGGTGACACTAAGTTTAAATCAGGATGGGGAAAAGTATTTTTTCTTGAAATATACCTTAACGACATTTTATAGGGAGCCATGGGAGCCGCATCTGTCATTATCACTTTCTGCGCTTTAGGAAAAAGGAGAAAAGAGCACAAATCTGTCCTGTAGGCAAGAGTAAGCTCTGTGACTTCACTGGCCCAGAGAAACAAAGGAGCTATGAAACAATTTACTAACTATGATGCCAAGCCCTTGATTCTCAGGAAATGCTAAAGATTGCTTTAACTTTGTTTTTAAAAGATAAAATCTGCGTCACTCCAAAATATCTGAAGGTTACAATTGTAATAATCATGTGATTTTTTATAGATCATTCTTTCTATTCTTGTTCTGAAGATGTGATAGTTCTCTAGGTTTTTAGACTTATGGCCTTAATGACAAAATGCCAGATTGTATACAGTGTGGGGGAATATTGGCTGCATACATACACAGCAAAAAAAAAAAATATATATATATATATATCTATCTATATATAGGCCTATAGAGCTTACATAAAATGAACGAGATACAGATGCTGATTGGTAATGGTGTGCTTTTATCTACTAACTTTTGCATACAAACATTAGAAATAATTGAAGGTACCAAAGCAACTTAAAATATTTGCATCAAATATGACAAAATTTTAAGACCTTAAAAAATAGAGAGATTAGAAGATGATACAAGTCAAAAAAGAGGAATATCTACAAGGGATAAAGTATGTGAACAAATATAATTCATGAAATATATTATAAGCAAACATACTTATCAAAAAGTGATCTTGCAATATGCAAGACTGACCAGTTGTATTTAATTCTCCAAAATACTCCAAATACAGAGAAAGAGCTATAAATGTCACAGGGACAGTTAAAGAAAAAATAAAAAAGCAATGTCTCTACAAACCAGAAATTCAAAGTCAAAAGTTCAGGCTGATCCTGCTAGGATCCTGGACTTCTGGTTGCAGAATAGACTGAAGGGTGGGAATTCCACAACTGCAGAATAAGTGAGGGGCAATATCAGTAGTCTAGCTAGGAGCGAAGACCTTTTAAAATTTTTAAACTTTAAATATTTGGGCTGGGACAAGGCTGTCTTACTTGTGCAGTCTCTGTGTGCCTACCGTCATGTTAAGTCTACATAGTCGGGGAATGAGAGGAAGTGCTCTCAGCCTCACGGTGAGCACCACATCCAAACCAGGTGGACCACTGCAATGCCCCAAAGTCAACATCGTGAAGGGCTGCTGAGCTGTGACTATCTGAGCTCTGTAGTATTTTTGATCTGGGGGTCTTAATATCTGGGTGAAGCAATCACAAAACTAACTAAAGCGATGGAGAGAGGGAGGGAGGAAAATGGAGAGAAAGAAGAGCGAGAATTCACACTCAGAGATTCAGGGTGTACCTACAAACTAGAAATACAAAGAGCACGAAGAAAAGGAAAATGTGTATTGGTGGAAATGGCTAGACCTTCAGTAAGCTCTTACTTTCTTGTCCATGGCAGAAACCTGTGACTCTGACTGGAAAGAAAGCAGTTGCTGAACCAGATTCTACCCTCCCAGAGTTCCTCGCATCTATGTGTGGCTGTATCACATGTTTTCCCGATCAGAAAATGAAGAGAAGAAATCTCTTTCATTTACAAGGTAAGGATTCTAAAACTTGGGCGTGCTTTTTCCACATCACTTCCTTGCCCTCTGTCTTTTGGATACAAAAAATGATGAGGCTCTTATAAACAAGACAGAAGGAGGCTAGGTTATCTATCCATGAGAACTGCCATTTTATACCACTATATGAGCAAAAAAATAAAAATACCTGGGGTCTTTGAACTGCTATAAATGAGAGTACATTTATTAGAATAGCTATTATTGCTCTAACTAAAATATAATAATAATTTGTAGCCTAACAAACTCAAAAAGCAGGAGATTCACTCTTTCCAGACAACATCAATCAGTACAATGTTTGTTTAGTTAGCTGAGATATAAATAAAGTAATAGTATCCAAATAACTCCATATAGCTCATCAGAGCATATGATATAAAAATGGAAGATGAAAGGGGCTGCCCATGGCGTAGTGGTTAAGTTTGTGCACTCCACTTCGGCAGCCCAGGCTTTGCGGGTTCAGGTCTCAGGTGTGGACCTTAGAACCTCTCATTGAGCCATGCTGTGGTGGCAGGTCCCATAAACCAAATAGAGGGGGATTGGCACAGATGTTAGCTCAGGGACAATCTTCCTCACCAAAAGAAAAATAAAGCAAGATGAAGTAAAATAGGCATATATGAAAACAAATTGAACAGATAGAAGGAGAAATATGTAATTATTGAAGTAAAACTGAACTACATATTATAAACTCTAGACTGGGCAAATTCTTAGGGGATTTTGGTCAATTACAATTTAGAACTAAATTCATTCTTCACAGAGAGTCAGAAAGATAAAGAATATGAAAAAGCTATTATAAAACATGTGCTATTTTAAGAGACATCAACATGTTCCCAATGACTATTTCTGAAATAAAGAAAATGGTAGAGAAAAAATATTGGAGCTAGTAAAAACTGAGGATTTGTTCTTATTCAAAGAAAGACATAAATTTTACCTTAAAAATGAACACTAATTACTGAATAGGGTAAATAAAATAAATTCACACCAAATAGAACGTTATGAAACTGGAAATATCAGATATGAAGAGAAAAGCTTAAAGGATCCTTTATTGGTGTGAGTTATGTACAAAAGAATGGCAATGACACTGACAGTCCTTTTCCCAGCAGTAACAGACAAGAGATAAGATGGGGAGATGCCCTACAAGAGCTAATGAAAGGAAACTGTCCTCTCACAAGTCTATAACAGGTCAAACTATCATTTGAGACTCAGTGAAATGGGGATATTCCACGAGGACAAGAATCCACATTATACTATTTATTGAATTTCTGTTAAAGAATTATCAAACAGAAATTATAGAATAATAACAAAAATGTCAATTATAAATATTGGTAAAATATCTTGGGTTAACTATTTAAATTTTGTCTATAAACATTATGGCTAATCACTATGATTAGAAAAGTGGAAATAAGATTCTAGCCAAAAATATTTAGGATGATTAAAACCAAGTATCTGATTAGTAGTTATGAATTGCAATTGTTTTTATTTTTAAGAGAGATATAGAAATATGGACTAATTATACTGTAAGGGGATATCATTCTGTGCCAATTCGATTGATAAAAATAATTTAAAGCCAATAAAATTGAAGATTAGTACATTGCAGTAAACATCTCAAAGAATGCTGACAGCGCTATAAATTTAGACTATCTTTAATTTTTTAAAAAATGCTTTTCCTCTGAAAGAAATTTGAAAGATCCTGAAAATCAGCAGATTTGATCAGCAGTTCCATTCTACCAGGTTAAAATTTAAAGATGCATTCTATGATTGAGAAAAAACCAATTATACATACTTACATCTATTTCAGCCTCCTTAAAGCAGTAAAAATTTCTATCAATTTTCCAAACTTAAGGATGTGTATAGATATGTGTGTAACTATATCACTGTAAGATAGTATGCAATTCAGACATTAAAGTAGGTTTTCACATTTAATGACATAAGGAACTATTACAAATTATGCAAATTTATATATGCACATAAAGCAGTAATATACATTTTCTAGTATTTTATAAAACTGCTACATGATGAAAAAAACTGTCTCAATTATTTTGAGAATATAACTTTATGATTAAGAGAATATTCTTGTCAAGGTAGTTGGGAAGATATGGTTTAAAGGTGAAATACTAATATACTGTTTATGAGTCAATATGATTTCTGAGAGATAAAAGAATCATCATGGAGCAAATAGAGACAAAGTAGCTTGATTTGAAACAATCCTCTTTTCTCCAAATATTGTAACTATTCAAATATGTATATATAGCCATCATATTTATATATACATGCTATATGACTATGTATATATCTAGGGATTTATAAATAGGTGTACATATGATGACATATAAAATATAAATTGATTAAATATGATATAAATTGTTTCGGGAATATAAGTACTGCTGGTTCTACTTTTAAGCATACTTTGTCTCTGTAAGTCAATACGGCTTTTATTAATAAGGAAAAAATACAATTGATTTCTATTGGTATTTTCTTACCTTTTGCCCTGATAGTGATAGCTAGTACTGCTATTAAATCATCAAGTGGCCATCTGTGCTTATAAATCATAAGCCAGTGTTAAATATACCATGACACTTGCCATAAAAGCATCAGTTTCTTAAATAAATAGATATCGCATCTTTGGAAACATTTTGAAAGGTTAATGAACTCTATCATAAATACAAGCAAATCACTTGTCCCAGAATTCCACATGCGGGCCTGGACAATCAGTTGCTTTTCAATTTTAAAACATTACTTGTAAAAAGTTATTTCTTATAAAAAATTTCCAGAAATGCTTGCCATTGTTTTTAAGTTTCTGTAGGTATGTGTCTAACACATACATTTTTTTAACCCAAGACTATTTTGGCAAAATAACCATTTCTACCCTAGGTTTACTTCCATCTTGATACTTAACATATACAAAATATTTTATTGACTGGCTCCTTCTTCCCCATTCAGGAAAGGACCTTCTTCCTTTGTTTCCTTTCTGTTCAAAACATACTGACACCTATTTCAAAAATGTGTCTGGAGTAACTTTTTAATATGTGCCACTTTTATTTTTTAAAAAGATTTTAGCGGATTTCTTCATCGCCAGAGTATGTCCATCAAATACCTTGTCTTTGGTTACAAAGATGCAGATATCCTTAAAGAAATTCTTGCCTTTTCAATAGCTATCTCTGTTTAACACTACAGTGTGTTAGACTGGTTTAAAATGCTAGAAACGCGTTATTTCTTTAATAACAAAATACGCTAAGTAATAATTATGTTCACATTTTATATTTAAGTATTCAAAACATTATACCTATATTTCTAGGAGATTTCATTTATTCCTTATTCTTAACCAATATCCTAAGGTTATATTTTTTCACAAAATGAAAAATATTAGCAGTAATTTTAAATTCATCTCTAGCGCTAAATATTGAAATTTATAGGGGTTAATGGATCTGTTCTTTTACTTGCTAAGTAAAATGTGTCCCCTTAGATGATGGTTACCATTTCTTAATTAAGAATCTACTAAAGTGCCATCCAAATGTACATAATTTATTTCCTTTATATCATTGGACTGGGAATTTTGCCAATGAATAAAACATCCTATTCTGAGGCAAAATGGAAACTAATATGTTAAAGCTTGGTGAGAAATAGCATTTCTTTAACTTGTTTTAATAATAAATCTATATTAAAATGAACAGCAAGTTGGGGTAGTACTTAATTGGCATTCAGTAAGGACACAAACTAAAATCCAAAACGATTGCTTCTAGATGTAAATATTGAACCTTTAGTGATAGAGAAAAAATATGTGTGTACGCATATATGTATATATGTATGTGTATATCTATTTGTTATTATTGATATGATTCTTTTATCCTGTGAAATCAATGATCTTGCTCTTAGTCATATTTGTCATAACAGAAGGAAAACATATTAACTTGGTGTTTTTGAATGACAAAAGATTTCAGGAGCTTCACAGGGGAACAGTTTTTGAATGAGCCATTAAGTACCAGAAGGAAATACTCTGTAGAGATTAACATAACAAAAAACTGGATTAATTTTTTTTATTTCATTGTTTGTTTCATAAAAGTTTCCTTTGAAAGGAAGTATGAAGTTTTCAGAAAGTCCCTCATTGTAAGAAACAACTCTGAGATTTTCAATAAACATGATTGTCAGACATGGACAGAAATGGTGCCGCTGTGTTAACATTGCCTAGAGCCTGAGCTGTGGTTATTCTCTAGATCTTTTAAGTCCATCCCATACAATATTTTTATGCACATCATTGGACTAAGTTGGTTGATATTCCAAGTAGCAATGGCAATTAAAAAGTACATGATATGGAATTGCTACATTAAAATCACATTTAAGTCACTGTTTTTATGCATTTATCTATTTTATTTATTTACAATGAATTTGGTACATATCCTTTTTGCCATTTGTCCAGAAAATAATGGTGACAAATATATAATTATCAACAAATACACTAAAGATATATAGAAAATAAAAATCAAGGCAATAATAATAATAATTCAATTTTTTTATTGTTTTTTTTTTGTGCTGAGGAAGATTCACCCTGAGCTAACATCTGTGCCAATCTTCCTCTATTTTGTATGTGGGTCACCACCACAGCATGGCCACGGCCAAGTGGTATAGGTCTGTGCCCAGGAACCAAACCTCAGGTGGCCAAAGTAGAGAATGCTGAACTTCACTACTGGGCCCCATCATTGGCAATTTTTATTCATTTAATAATTTAGATAGAGTTTCTTCCTTGGGAAGGTAATTTTTAATACTGCAACATTCAAGACCAATATGAAGATAAGGGAATATTTCCTTTAAAACATGTCCTGGAATAACTTAGTCACCTAGTCTAGATTAACCACCCAGATAGAAATTACTTGCTTAGAATTCTAGCACCATGTCTTAGTTAAAATATCAATTTATTTGATCCCACTTTTCACCAATAATTCACAAGTGACTTTTGCATAAATGAATTTAACTTCTTACCAACTTGAGACTTTAGTCATAACTGTTTTCCATTGTTTTGCTGCTGAGTGATGACAAAAAAATGACAGTACATAATTTTTAATTTCTTGTTTCTAAAATTGTTACTTAGATAGATTCTTCAGAATCTATGAGACTATATGAGGTCACATGTCTGAAGAATGTTGCATAAGGACTGTTAGACATAGGAGGAATTTATGGGAATTATTTTATCTTGTCTCAGCTTTGCATTTATTGGTTCCAAAATTTCAAACGTTGTGTTGAAAATACTCATGCTGAATTATTAATGCAGAGACAGAAAGAGTAGCAGGGCAAATACGGAAGAACAAATTGTGAGACTGTATTCCTACTTGCAGTTGGCAATGAAAAAGTGACCATCATTCTGAATCCTAGCAAGAGCTATCCTATTTTAGCAGTCCCCTAGAAAACCCAACTTGTACAAGTAACATCTTTCTTATCCCCCATTATATTGACTCTATAGTTCTAGGTCTGTGTGTGCCAAGAGAAAAACTAGGGAGTATAATGTAGAAATGTGATTTCTTTGTAGCAGGAAGAAAATTATAAGATGAAGGATTAGCTGAAATTGAAGGTTAGATGAGAGTCCCAACATCCCGGAAATAGCATTTGTTGACAATATACTGATTAGATTTGAAAAGACTAATACTCATTTTTCTATTAAAATTTGTTCATTCCCATTCTAAAGCTCATGTTTCAAATTCTTTTCATAAAATTAGGATGCAAAAGCATGCTTAAGGAACTAATTACACCAAACATACCGGCTGCAAAAGTAGTAGAATTTAATAACAGAAGAAATGTCATGTTTTACAAAAGAGTAAACATTTTTTAAACAAATTGCCTGTCATTTTTGGACTTTTTTTCCTAAAATTATCCTTCTAGGAACAGCAAATCCAATTTTTAATTAAAAATGCCATGTACTTGTCTTTATGTCTTCGGAGGAAGACTTATTTTCGATCCTGATGTCTCCTTCTGTAAGGAGAAACATCCACGGGTGTAACACTGTAATACTTCCGGTCTCTTTATCTACTCCCTCACGGCTGCCTCCTCTGTGCAGAAGGAGTCACTACCTGCCTTATGAGAGTACTTGGGAAAAAAGCTGGGGAGCCCTTCTTCCCTCACGTCTGTCTGGAGTTAGGCTGCCCTCTGGAGCACACATTGTTCTTTGTTACTCCGTGCTGTAACTTTTACAAAGACAAGCTCTGCCCAGATAAACATTAAGGTCCAAGACAGCCACTGACCAAGATGATAAGTCTATCCAATTCTGGGGTGTGGTATCCCAGCCCTACTGTCAAACACCCAAGCCAAATTCCCAACATCAACCATATCAATGATATGGTTCTTTCTCTGTCTGCTTTTGTCTTTCCCCCATTTCGTTCAAAACCTGCATGATGAAAGGTACTAATGTGGGTGTACCTTAAAATTCTCAAAATATGTAACCCTACTATTCATCATAATATTAATCAGAGTACTAGCACACACTTGTTTGCAACAGAATTCCAAAGAGCTTAGGCAAAACAAGTGGAATTTAGTAGCTTTTGTGAAGGATCAATAGACAGATCAGGAATGTGTATAGCCTAAGAAATGACCAGAATTAGAGAGTTGAGCATGAATTCTCCTCATTGATATCTTTCTATTCTCCTCTCTGATTTCTTTCTGTTTTTACTTTATTTTCTCAGGTCAGTTCTTTCCTCGTGGCTGGAACTATGGTTGCAGACAGATATGTGCCTCTGTTTTTAAGAGTGTCATAATCAAAGAGGAAAAAAGTGGCTTTTCATTATGTGCTGTTCATAGAAAACAAAAACAAAGCAAACATAGGAGCAAAGTAACTGAAGAAAGTTTCTCGTTGGTTTGGCTTAAGATTGTATATCTATTCCTCGAACAATCACTGTTGAGTGAATTAAGAGTAAATACAGAAATATGTAAGGTAAATACTTATTTCAGTGTTAGGATACTTAAGTAAGTATCCATTCTTCCCTCTGTCAATAGGTTAAAGTAGCATTTGGGGGTACAATGTATGCAAATGATGGAAAAGGGATAAATGAACAGCATAGCCATGTCAAATCATACCTATTAAAGGTACTTAGATTTCAGATGTTTCCGCATAGCACGAGTCAGCTTTTGGACAGGTGTATCTCCTAGGGATGCTGTCCATATGAGTAAATGTATTCATTTCTTTATGTACAAATGAGCGTGACAAATTTGTCTGCTTTAATTATGTGTGACTTTGTAAGAATCATATGGCTTCAGAAAATTAAACAAAAATCTTTTATATTTGCTATTCTCAAGAAATTAATCAGGGCATGAGACTATTCTTCTCGTGAGGGGGTAGGGAGTGAAGGGGTGAGACATTGTAAACCTCGGACTCAGGAGAATTTGTAGGTTTAGATGGATCAAGAGTAGCAATGACAGATTCTCGGATATGATAATAGTACCAGGCACAATTCAGTTTCATACTGAGGTGGTTAAGGAGCATATTGAATGTTAATATTATTTTTGCATTTTTAAACATTTAAATAAGCAATGTTTAGGGTTACTACAGAAAAAATATCCATCCAGACTAGTCTCATTTAAAATAAATATCATTTGAACAAAATCTACAATCTAGTTGTACTTTCTAATATGAAAAGAAATAATAAATTAACCTTTTACACCAGAATTGCAAGAAGGATGCTTATCTTACTTAAGAGGAAAAGTTGCATTTAGAAATGCCAAATTGTATATAAGTGGTTTATTAATATACGTCATTTAGCCATTTTTAAATCTCTCTTTGGCAGGAAACAATTAACTAGTTTATGGCAATATGCACTTTTAAATTAAACAGCAGAAACTGTTAATATAACACACAAATGAAATATTTTTATGTATTTAGATAAGGCTTTATTCTAATTAGACTGAATTAGTAGAGGTTGGCTATTAAGGTCTGATTATAATTTGCCTTGTAACATTTAACAGTTTATAAAATATAGAAGATGCTCAACTTTCTCTATTTTGAGGCAAGATTTGGAAAAGTGTAAACATTCTGCTTCATCTGTTTAGAGTTTAATGGCCCATATGATTACAAAGATTCTGGTCCTGCCTGCCAAATAATGAAAGATCTCTAAGAAGGGTTGAAAGAAGAGAGATGAAAGGAATAGCTCCAAAAAGGATGGAAAGAAGAAAGAACTTTGCAGCTCAATATTGTGCTAGCTAGTATATGAGAACACTGCAGTTTTTCAAACAACCTGAGAAATGTATCAGGTTTTACAGCTGTGGAAACTGAGACATAGCTGAATTAAATGATTTTTTCCAAGTGAATGGTAAAGTTAGCATACAGAACTAAGGCTATCTGGTTCCCAATTGTCTGTTATTTCTATTGCATGATATTGGTTGGTCTAGTTACAGATTGTAGAAAAATGTCCAGGCATGGTTAGCCATCCAATCATTTCAGCCAGGACATAGAAACGAAAGAATGTGCAAAGGCAGCAGGCAAGTGTTTGGCCTTTGGCCTGTAGTTACTTCTGGAGGGGAAGCAAGACAAAGTGGAAAAAGGCCTCAGGAGTAAAATTCAGATTTGGAAGAACATGAAGGACTGAACTATAACTCTTAAATCAGTAGTATTTCTCCTTCATTCTGTGTAAAAATAGTCTTTCTTCTTTTATTTTGAGTAAATAAGACTCTTGGAAATGTGTGAAATAGCATTCAGTATTTGTCACATCATTCTCTATTAAGGCAATAGTTGAATGGATAGCAATTACATATAAAGATTTCCACTGACAGTGAACTAACAGGTTATGAAGGCCTTTAGTTAGAAAACTTCTAATCATTGTAATGAATTTACACTTTACCCTTCTTTGCCAAAATAATTTGCTTGATTTCATAATTAGCAATGTATTACACAAATTCAAGTTTCATATTCATTACCAAAAAACTCCATTTTTGTGAATATAATAAATTGTTAAAACTACCAGACTTCAAAGTTAAAAATATTCAGTTGATAGGTCAATCACAATACTCTGATGGAGTTACTTCTGATGGAGGAATTTGTTGAAGGGGCTACCAAGCAATAAAAGTATATTAATGACTTCATTTGTCTAGAGAAGCCTGGATAGGACAGTGGATTATCTGTGGGTACAGAATAAATTTAGGAGTATCTGAGAGTAGCTCAATGATCCTGGGAGTTTGAAATGTAAGATTTATTAAAATCAATGATAGACTACTTATACATGGCAAGATTTACTCAAACATGTTTATTACTTTTACATCCCATGATGTAATTTCGTGTGTACAACTTAGCACTTAATTGAATACAATTTCTTTGGGGAAAGTATGAAAGGCAGCCTATAAGCAGATAATACACTTTACACTTTAATGGTAATTGATTTTCTAAAGATCTGTAACGGAATCCACATGGACTCAGTGAGCTCAGTTTTATTTTAGTAGTTTTTGAAACTTTATTAAATGCCAGGCAGAATTCCAAGTCCTGTGGCCACTAAGTCAAATAAGAAACTCTCTGCCCTTAAGAAACTTGAGTCAAGCAATTGAAATTGTTTCTGTAGATTAAATGTATCCTATAAGAATATCATTAATTATAAAAGAAAAGAAGAAAAACACAAATGTGTATGCTGTCTCTTATACATCTTTGCATTCTAGCAATTAATCACGTGCCAGAGAAAATTAGATGATCATTAAATTCTAAAAGTAGGAGAGAGAGAGAGGAAGCAGGAGAGGAGGAAGGGAAGAAGGTGAAATCCCAGGTAATATTTATGCTATCATTATTTATGCTATTATATGTATTGTATTTATGCTACTATATTTATGCTATCATTAAAAGATTAAGAAATAGATTTTTGGAAAACACATAGATAGCAAGCAAATTATCTCTGATTAGGCAAGAGATGAAAACATTTTAATGTTGATCAAAATACTTTCGATAGGTGTCCTTTTTAAATTAATGACACTTCTGTTGCTCTACAAAAGAGTAAGCAAAGAAATCATGTGACACTATATGAAAGTGAATACGTGATTCTGTAACACCCTTGTATATCTGGGTATGAAACTTGGGTAATGCAAAATAAATGTTTTGTTTTGGGTAAAACTATGAATGCATAGGTTATTCCCATATGTTGCCAATACAAAAAAAACATCTTTTATGTCTACCACTTTGATTTCTTGTAAACATTAATCATTATTAATCACTCTAGCTGACAAAAAGTTAGAGGGCATCAGGTAAATCCAATAGATGGAAAACATCAAATTTGTACAGCTGTACACCTAATGGCAATCCATGTATATTTGAAGATTCATTTTCTCATTTCTGATATGCATATGGTTACAGATTGCTTTTCATATAAATCTGTGAAACATGGTGTGGCATGTGAACATTTGCCCATATGGAGGATTGTTCATAAAATTCATTTTCTATGATTTAATGGAACTAGAAATCTCCCAGCAAGAACAGTTTTAGCCTTGTATTCCAACGTTGGTAGGTGTTACAATGACTTGTACGTTCCGTAATGTGTTCCTAATTTTACAAATGATGAATTTATGTTTCAAAGATAGTAAACCTGGTACTATGACCTTTGGATATCAATTCATGGCACTATATATCAAGGAAATATATATTTTAATATTTTTCAAATCTCTTCCACAATATATCTCCCCCTCTTCCTCAAACCCCACCTCTCATAAAATTTACTACTTCAGAAAAGCTAAATGTCTTAGAAAAAATGATTATGTAGTTTAGTGGAAGCTGTTGCTGGCACTGTGTAAAATGAAGCATAGATTATATGATTCAAATGTACCAAAACAAATGATATTTTTGGAATTAAATTAGAATTTTATTGCTTTCTCTGATCATTTTGGAAACCATTCTGTAATAAAAGATTATTACCATCTATTCATGTGTTGCAGACTTTGGATCAGAAATTTTCCACCAGCACCCACTCAGAAAAAAATTAAAAATTTTCCTGGAAACTATTAATGATCACTTGCAAAAATAAATATTTTTATTTTGATAGGAATAAACTAACAGTCTACTTTACTCCAGTCAATTTTATAAGCGTCTTTGAGATAAAGAGATGAATATAATATGGTCCACGATCCCTCAAGTTTTACAATATTTTCTGGAACTACGTGGTCTAGAAACTTATCTCTTGGCAAAAAATCTATGAAAGACTTGATTTAAGACGCTAATGTACAATTTCATCTCAGTTCTTTATTCCTTTACAAGCTGTTTAATTTAATAAGATAAACACCTTTTAACAAAAAATCTGAACTGCAATACATCTGGATTTATAAGTAAGGAGTACTTGGTGAGATCAATATATCCTAATTCTAATAAAGAGAAGTAATATGGAAGAGAATATAATGAAAAGTTATATATGGTATATCTTGACCTTAATTAGAATGTTCTCCCTTTTGATTTACGTTTTTTTCTTTATCAAGTACTTTACAAATATTATCTAGATTATACTAAAGGGATATATATAATTTATCAGTTGGCATACTTGCTCGTTGGTTATAAAGATAATATTAAAATGAAATTAGCACAGTTCTTTCAAATATGGTGGTTGCTAGCCACATGTGGCTAATGAGATGTTGAAATGTGGCTCATCTGAATTGAGATGTGCTATTAAATATAATATGCATACCGGATTCTGAAGATTTAGTGTGAAAAAATATGCAATGTATCTCATAAATCTTTTAAAGATTTTGTCTTCTTTATAGATCATTATTTTCCAGAATTGAAATACATACCTTTTTGTATTTGTTTTGTTTTCTAACCAGTCTTTATATATACCTTGACATGTAATTGGACATATCAGTCAATTTTGCTAGGTTTTGAAGAAGAGCTGAAGTTATGGTAAAGGAAGGAAATGAATAAGTCAAATTGTGTACATGTGTATTTGTGTGTGCACTTTTTTGTTTTCTGGGTGTGCTTATTTTTGTTAACATATATAAAGAAAGAAATTTGGGGTTTTATTGAAATACATGGCTTCATATCTGAGTTGGTGAAACTGAATGAAGCAGAGATAAATAAAATTTACCTCTTTTAAATGACAGATTAGTTTATCATAAAGCAACAGATTCAGAGGAAATAATTAGAAATAAGTGGAAAATTGGGGCTTAATTAAAAAAAAAAGCATTTGAAGTCATGTTGAAGTTATCAAGTTAGTCTGATTTTAAGGGGCCAAAATGTCAGAAAAAGGAAAGCTCAATGAGGTTAGCTAAAACTCATCCAACAATGCTTTGTGTCTTAAGGTATTTTGCAGATTCCAAGTGGCTAACAGGGAAAAGCTAAGAAATGGAGGCTAAGAAACTAAGAAGTGCAGTAGAGCTGGGCTATTGTAGTCTCAGGGAGCTGAGGAGACAAAAAATGGAGTTCATGAACTGCCGAGGAGAAAGGGTAAAATCTCAGGGTTTCAATTGTGATCCACAAAGTGCTATGCTTTAGAAATCAGCAATAGGCCATTTCTCACAAAAGCCTAATTCTAGCCTTGAATATCTTCAGTCTCTGTTTAAATTAAGAGCATCTGGGTCTAAACTAACTGGCTAATAGAAGAATTTGTAGACCTCACTTGCAGAAAATAATCTTGTCGAGAAATTGACATTGTTGTATAGCAAACAACCAGCTTTCAAATGAATAATAAATAAGTAAACACACAAACAAGTATGCCAAAATACAAAACCAATTATCTGAAATCCAACAGAAAGTAACTCACAATTTTGACATCGGAGTTAGACAATTTAGAGTGTTAAAAGCTATGATTAATATGCATGATATACCAGTATGATATAACTGGTAAATTTGACTTTGCACCATGATTAATGGTATAAATTGTTGTTATCTTAGAAATACTGACAAAATTGTTTGTTCATGAAACCATGAGAATTTATCTAATTGAGAGTGATATTTTAAGTGAGTTTTCACATGAAGATTTAGAAAAATACTCAAAACAAATAATAGCTACTACCACATAGAGACAAGCTGTACATGTAGAAGTGGGTTATGATTAATGCACACTATAATAGAATTATTACCATGAGTTATTCAGTGGTTAAAAAAGAATCTAATTATATGTTTGAAATCAGAAGCAAAAAGTCAACTAGATTTTAATAAAAATATCGTATTTGCACAAAGTATTGAGAATATCTGTTGATGCGGGGTCGGTGAGCCGAGGAGTCGAAAGAAAGATTTCTTGGACTCTCAAGATCTGGGAGTAGTGCTCTTTTTATTTAGAGAATAGTGTGGAATAGGATGGGGACAGGACCCATGGGCAATCAGAGCTCCTGCTGCTGCCCTGAGTTGAGGGTTAGGGGTAAATTAATAAGGCATGGGTATGTGACTTATTTTTACTGGAAAAAGAAAAGATGATGTAAAAAGTCATTAAATGATTTCAGTGCAGATGGGGTCTGGTTATTGTACGGTCACATAACTTTAGATACGAATCTGGCCATATAGATCGGCATGTAGGTGAGGATGCCCTGGGTTTCTCTCCCTGGGGCAGCCCTAATTCATACCATAAAAAAAATCCACTGGGTCCTATAGTTTGGCATGTAGGCCAGGTCACCTTGGGTTTCTCTAGCTGGGGCACCCTTAATCCACATCATCTGTTGCCTAATAAAACAGTCATTTTGTTTTTCTGTAATATAATTGATTAATAATTTGTATTTATAATTTTCCCTTTTTCTAACAAGCTTTGCTCTCAGACATTTTATCTTACACAATTCTATTTCCCAATGAAACAGTACGCAATAGGTATTATTGTATGTTAATGAAGACACAAAAATCAACGTGTATTCAAATACGATGTTTAACAGATAATACATTCCGATAAATGAACTCTGAAATCTGTAAAATTTTACTGCAGAAGCAGCATGTTGTTTCGATTAGATTAGATTGTTGGTGAATTCGAGGGGTTAGAGTGCCACAGCTGGTATGTTCTCTGGGCGTACAGCTGTGCCTATAGCTACTGCCCTGTGCTCTACCATCTTCAGTCAAGCTGCTCTAGAGCTGTCTTCACATAAAGTCATTATTTTGTTACAAACCTCTTAGTCTTTAACCCATTCCAGCCTGGAATCTGCATCTGCTAATACCACTCAACCAAAATACTCTTGCCGTCACCATTGATTTCTATGAAACGAAAACTTCATATTTTTCCCTTTACCGTGCTTTACTAGATTTATTGCCAGTATGTATTTCTTTCCTTTAGTAAAATTCTTTTTCCCCTGTATATTGTAACAACACGTCCCCTTTATTGTTTCTCCTTTACTCAATCCTGTCTCTCTCTCTCTCCTCACCCCTGTCCCTCCTTATATTATTTCTCCTTTCTCAGTGTCCTTTATCGCTTTCTCCACCTTTAAATAGACATCTAATTTTGAGGTCACTTGAGACTCAAGCCAGGCCCTTTTCTGTTCCCAGTCTTTCTATAGGAGACATAGTGCAGGACTGCAGTTAAATTTCAAGTGCTTGACACTTACTAAGCACTTTGTAATTGTTTATGAAATATATTTTAAAAAACAGATAATCTTATCTTTTAACCATGGTTTTAAAGAGAATCACTATGGAAAAGGAATAGTAACTTCATGTCAGCCCTTTATCTCAATCTCTCATTTCTTATTGTCTTCTTCATATTTCTTTGAAGTTTCACAAGTCTCTCTGGCATTCTCTTTCCAAGGCTGCACCTTTGGTGTGTTTCTTCCCTTCTCCCACACACTTTCTGTTTTGTTTGTTTGTTTGTTTGTACAGGTCCTGATACACAATAGGTTTCACTGATCATAAAGAGTTAATTATCCTTTCAATCTCTTTTTGAGCAAAGAGTTTGGTATTTTTTCCATCATAGTAATTATATCATTTGTAGTCATACATACACACACATTTGCCAACACACATACATGTATATATTCATATAGTTTCCAAAAGAACTATAACAATCATTAATACAAGAATTGCATCCGTTTTATTTACTGCTTTATACTCAACCCCTTGCACAGTATGTGACATATATTTAGCAGTCATTATATATTTGAGAATAAATGAATTAATGAACATAAGCTCTTTGAGACTAGGGTTTTATTTTATTGGCTAGTCATGAGTAGTTTCTTCTATATCCTATTTTCTTTAGGATTCATATCATCTTAATTTGTTTTGTAATTATTTCTGTACAAGATTTCTCATCTATAATGAATTTTAAAACTAAATACAGAACATAACAAATAGTAGATGTTAAACACAATTGATTTGAACTAATGAATAAATGATTATAGAAAATACATTATTATTATTGAGAAATAAATGCATCTCTCTTGCAATGTTTTGAAGGATATTTCACTTTTGCCTATACATTAATAATTATGCAATTTGTTCATGTTCTGAAAGGCAATTTTCCTAATAAATCATAATTCTCTGATACTCCAATTTGTATTTGGTTATGTAAAAGAATTTCAGATAATTTCTTAGTCATAGAAATGATTTATATCTTAAATTAAAGCATTATAACTTAAATTGTGCAAATAATCCTATTAAAATTACAAATCTATTTCTGTCACAAGGATTATGTTTTTAATAAAAGACAGAACATTGATTTTTAAAAGGATTTCTTGCACTGCCTATCCTGCATCAGAATGTCTCTGTTTAATAGCATGAACTTGCTTGAGAATAGAATATTTTTTTCATTTTTGAAATAAAAAATGCATGCCTGCATTTCACCCTGACCCAAAACTCAGGAGCTAAGCACATTCGTGTTTTCTCTAAGCTTGGAGAACTTGTGAAAGTTTGCTTAATAGAGAGAGCCCCTTGCACATTTTGTTTTCTCACATTTACTCTCAGTGCCACCATTTCATCTTATCCCCTTCCCTCCATATGCTCCAGAGAAAAAAGAGGGTGATCCTTAGCCTGTAGCACCACTTGGATTCCTATTGTGCAAACCGTACTATATTTCATGTCTTTCTCATCACTTGGTGAGGAGAGTGAGAACGGTTGTTGAAACAGTGAAGTAGAAACTAGAAGTCAATGTTGAAAGAACAAGTATGCAACAGCCAACTCAATTAAAAATACACTCATACATGTGCATGTATTCTAATTGAGATATATATATATCAAAAACAATTTGACAAGAATAAATTTGCTCATTACCTAATTAACTGAAAATATCAATTTATATAAAAATAGTTTACTTTATAAAACATTCAGCATTTTGTTTTTTGGAATATTATTTGTGCTTTTTAAAAGTTCTTTGACATTTGTATTGACTGATTTTCATTTTGTGTAGCCAACTTATAGTAGATAAGTAATTGTACACTTTAATTGAGGAAATTTCATGTATTTTTATCTATATCTACCTATTTTATCTTTATCTATCTATCATCTATCCAGTAACTACCTATCCTAATTTAATTTTTATTGCATATTAACACATTTTATAGTTTGCTTTCTTCATATGTATTATGTAATTTGATCTTCATCATACTCTTTTTAGATATACTGGCCTGTTCCCTTTACCGCTGTTTTAAAGAACACAAAGTTGAATCTCAGATCTAAACTCATTAGTTCAAAATAATTGCAAATAACCTGGGAAAGAACCTGCAGTTTCATTTAGGAACTGACTGTTGACGTCCCATGGAGAAATGTCTGTGATTCAAGAGTTTATTGTGTCTTTCTTTTGAGTTGGACGACATGTAACAATAGCTATACCCTTCTTGGATATGGCTTTGTTCTCCAAGATTATAAAAATTTCTTCTTCTTCATATTCTGTTGCTGGTTAGGCACTATATAAACTGAATTGTTTCAAAGTCTCTAATAAAATGTGATTTTGAAATTCTGATAATTTATAGACACTGTGTGTCTAGGGCAGAATATCTTTGGTAAGTATGTGGCCATATAACTATTCATGGGCCTGTGAGAATTTGTGCCTATCATTCCTTAATCTCCTGTTTTCCTGCCCAATAGACAACAGGGTAGAACAAGACTTTTTATTTCACTCCAAAACAAAGCTAGAGAATAATTTTCTCAATATCAAGGGCATTGCTTGAGCCTTGTTTTCCAGGAAGAAGTTTTGGTTCTTTCCTAGAATTAGTACTCTTGGGAGGCTTTCTATCAGCCATAACATTGGAGATATTTGATTATTTTTTCTCTTCCTTTGGTGGAGCTAAATAGAATGATGTGGCTTGGAGGGAAAAGAACAGTCCAGCTTTTCCTGCAGTTTCCTGTCAAGGAAAGAGTGATGTACTTTGCTGCAGGCATGTGGGCACCTATTTCCTTGATCCAGAGCCTCTGGCCTTCTACATAATTGGGACATATCTTAGTCCATTTGGGCTGCTATAACAAAGTACCATAAACTGGGTGACTAATAAACAATAAAAATTTATTTCTGTTCAAAGTTTGGGAAGTCCAAGATCAGGGTGCCCATATGACTGGCTCTGGTGAGGTCCCTCTTAAGGCTTGTGACTGCTGACTTCTAGCTATATTCCCCCAGGGCAGAAAGAGAACTAGAGAACTCTCTGGGTTCTCCTTTATAAGAGCACTAATCTCATTCTTGAGAGCTCTTTCCTCATGACCTAACTACCACCCAAACACCCTATCTCCTAATACCATCACATTGGGGAATAGGATTTCAACATATGGATTTTGAGGGGACACAAACATTCCGTCCATTGCAGGACACCTGGACTAGAAATACATAAGTGTAATGTAAATAAAAACTATTATTTTGTGGTCCAGACTAGTTTTGCAGGGCCTGCTATTAGACTTGGTGGCCACCCCTGGCTCACAGGGGTGTTTCTTTCTGAGAATTGTCTTCTGTGAAGATCTTTTCCTCAGGTATTTCATGAAGAATGCTGGTTAAAAGAAACACTCAGTTATCTCAAAAATTGTTTCTTTGCAAAAAAGCATAGTAATATCATCTAGCTTCTTATATTTCTAGCTCATTAACTAACCCAGACCCCGGCCGTCATAAATATCATCAAAACCATCAATCTTTTGATTCTGCTAGTTTTAGGGTTCTTTATCTCCTAATGTCCTTGCTGCCTCCTTGCTCAGCTTGAATTTATGGTCAAGCACACATACTTAATTCCTATGTCCCCTCTTGCTTCCTCACACTCTGTTGGCAAAACCATACTCTGATAAATTCAGCTCTCTGCCTACTATTTATCTCCATCCTTAAAGCTTAACATCAATGGAGAAAAACATAAAACCATATTGACAGATCTCACTTTAAATTTCTGACATGAACCTCAAGTGGTATCTCAATGCTGTTCAGTAAACATACTGTGCTTCCCTAGGATATTCATTCTTTTAGTCAATTATAACCCATCACCTCCTCTCTCCAAAACTCCACCCCTCCTATGCCTCACCTGTGGCTAATGAACTTGTGTCTTCTACTCTTGGAGGCAATTAGAGACAAATGTGCAGACCCCCCCACCCCCTAGTCTACCCTCTTACAGCGTCTGCAACGTATCCTCTAACTGCCTGTCAATCACCTTAGTGCAGGTACTAGACTGGGTGCCGGCAGTCCCCCAAATTCTCCGTGGTTGGAAATGACAGGGTCCACGAACTTGGATGGAAAAAAGCCATATCTTTATTTTTACTAATTCCCAACTCATATTTTATATTTCTTTGAAATATGAGTATAGGCAAAGATTAAATTGCAATATTTGTTACTCTGTCATCATTGGAAAGCACAGGTATTTTCATATTTCATTTTAGTTCTTATAACATTCTAAAATTTTCTTTACACTAATCACAACTTTGAAAACAATGACAAACCTACTGCTTGAATTTGTTATTTAAACTATTAATCAAGAAACTCACATTACTATAATAAAATGTTATATTTTTAACAATATAAAGATACGCATATTTACATATGGCTGGTTTCATTTGGAATCCTAAAATATTATTTTGAGAAGGGATCTATAGACTTCTCCAGCCTACTGAAAAAGTTCATGGCATAAAAAGTTTTATGAACTCTTCTAGAAGTGACCATATCGTACCTATAGCCAATCCTTTTGTATGTACACTAGATCTTTTCCCTTTTACCTGCTCAAGAACATTATCCCAGTAATTTTTCCTACTTACCATGGTATTAGTCAGAGTTCTTTAGAGAAACAGGATCAATCAGAGTAAGGGGGAGAGAGAGAGAGAGAGGGATAAAGAGAGAGAGAAAGAGATTTTAAGGAATTGGCTCACTCAGTTATGGGAGCTGGAAAATCTGCGCAGCAGCCTGGTAGGCTGGAGACAGAGGGAAAAGCTGATGCTGCAGTTTTGAGTCTGAAGGCAAAATTCTTTTCTTTTAGGGAGATTTCAGTCTTTTTTCTCCTAAGGTCTTCAACTGATTAGATGAGGCCCACCTACATTATGGAGGGTAATATGTTTTACAAAGTCTATTAATTTAAATATTAATCACATCTGAAAAATATCTCCACAGCAACATTCACACTGGTGTTTGACCACGTAACAGGCAAAATAGACTAGCCAAGTCAATGCCTAAAATCAACCATCATGCCAGGTTATTATCATCAGCATAAAAAAAGTACTAAAATTTCTCCCATTTAAAAATATAATTTCTCCTGATCTGATCCTATTTCCTTTATGAACCACCAATCTATTCTGCTTCCCTTTTCAGTCAAGCTCCTTGAAAGAATTGTGTACACACACTGTTTCCAAATTCTCTCCACATATTCTGTCATGGAGCCTCACTGATCACCCATTTATTTTCATTCTAGCAAAAGTGCTCTTGTTAATGTAATCAGTGAGCTCTACTTTATTAAATCCGATGTGTGATTCTCATTCTTTATCTTACACGACCCATCAGCAGCATCAAATTCAGCTGATCTTTCTATCTTCCTTGATATATTTTCTTCGTTTTACATCTAGGGCACTACTCTTCTTGTTTGTTCTCCTAACTCTTATCTTCTTTCTTTTCTTTTTTTATCGTTGACTTCGTAATGTTGACCTCACAGACTTTCAGTCCTCTTCTCTACTTCCTCATTAGAGTGGTGATCTCATCCAGCCTCATGGGGTATGTGCCAGCGACTCCCAAATATGATCCTTAGTGGAGACTTTTCACCTGAAATCCAGACTCATTAGCCCCACTGCTGACTAACCTTCTCAACTAGTGTCTCACAGACATTTAAAATTCTACATATCTAATGGTGTACCCTTCATGTTCTCCCTCCGTATCTGCTGCCGCTTTCACCTTCTCCATCTCAGTTGATGACAGTTTCATTTTTCCACATCTTTGGGCCATATGCTTGGTTTCATTCTTCATTGTATTTTTCTTTCATACTAGAAACTTGGAAACATTTCTGCCTCTGCTTTTAGAATGTTAACAGGATCCAACCACTCCAACAGGATCCAGTAACTCACTGATCGTCACTCTGATCCAAGCTACCATCGTTGTTAATCTTCATTGCTGCAGTGGCTTCCTAACTGTCCCTATACTCCACCCCTGTCCCCACTCATTCAGTTCTTAACAAAGCAGCCAGAGTGACTCTTTCAAGGGATGTGAAATCACATCACTTCTCTGCTCAAAATCCTGCAATGGGTTCCCGTTAAACTATGAGTAAAACCAGAATGTCTTATTTTCTTTTCCTTTTCCTCTCCCAGTCCTCCTCTTCCTCCTCGTCCTCTTCCTCTTCCTTCTTCTTCTTTTAATGTTTTCTTCTCTGAAGCATTTTAAGCACTTGAAATAGACTTTGCTATAGATACTCAACAAATATTGGCTAAATAAATGGAGCCATTCAGCGCATTGCCTCTTTCTATGAAATTATTTAGAAAAAACTTCCCAGTTTTAGTTAAAAAAGAACTTAGTATTACTGGAGAGAGGGAGGAAAAAAAAGGTACAGCTGGATTTGGCCATAAATCTTCACTGTCTTATAGGCATTCATCTCATTATCGTATGATGATGATTTTTATAGCCATTCCACTCAAGGTTTCAACATTGCCATCCTAAATTGGTTTTATTTGACCAGAGTGAAAATGATTAAGCTCTAATCAAAATAACCGTTAACAGAAATGCCCTCTTTGCCATCCACACTTTTTCTAATAGAAATATTGGCTTATTTTATTTGTAGATAATCAAGTTTAATAGGATACAAAAATAGTAATGATTTTTTTCTTTTATTCTTTATCTCTCAACTGGTGTCTCCTAGTCTTTCCTGATCTCATCTCAACACTAAATGATCGGTTCATTTCCTTAACTAGAAGGAAACTCTTCTTTTGATTCATCCATCTTTAGGACTTTCTTATTACAGAAAAGTTAGAAGTTAGTTTGGGAGACAAATAGCGTTGGTTCAGATCCTAGAGGTGGCACAAATTAACTGCTTAGGAATGCTAAGTGACTTCTCTCTACTTCAGTTTCTTCATGGATCAAATTAAGAAAATGAGTATTTTAGAGTTTTTATAGAAATTAAATTATTTTACACATCCAAGGTTTATAAAACTATGTCTTGTACATGCTCAAAAATCAATATTAGTCCTTTTTACTTCTTACATACATAATTTTAGAGAATATTAACAGAAGTTCTTAGTATGTGAAAAAATGTGTTAAAGTTAGTATTTGGGCAATTAGAATTTAATGACAACAATTAGAAAACTCATTTTCTTCTCTTTGTTCAGACAGAATAAACATTATATTAGGTAAAGTCATTTGCTGAGTTGAAAGAGTACTATATGTTATCATGAATTGTCAGTTTGGAAGTTTATATTGATCCTGAAATCTCATTTATAATTTTTAAAAAAACAATTATTTGCTCTATATTTTTTTTTGCCATCTATTTATTTGTTCTATAAGAAGAATATAAACTTTCTTTATATTCTGATCTTAGCTCTTACATTTCTTAGGATTTATTTATTCATTTCTATCACCCCCAGATTACAAAGTTATCCTATGTGATCTTGAAAGTTGACATGTTTTCTTCAGTTTTTATTTTATTATCATGATTTTTTCATTAAAAAAGTGTTCTGTGTTGGGTTAGGCCAGTGGGGCAGTGGTTAAGTTCATGCATTTTCTTAGCATCCCAGGGTTTGCAGGTTTGGATCCTGGGCACAAACCTACACACTGCTCATCAAGTCACGCTGTGGTGGCATCCCACATACAAAATAGAGGAAGATTGGCAACAGAGGTTCGCTCAGGGCCATTCTTCCACACCAAAAAAAAAAAAAAAAAAAAAAAGTCTTCATGAAAAAGAGTAGCATTTTCTTTGTGAAACTAAATTTACAGTTGAAGATGTTTGAGAGCATCTATTATTGCCTTTGTTGAGAGTTCATGAGAGACAACATGTGACGGGGGAGTATCTCATCTCCAAGCTCAGAGTATACACTCATCTTCAATTGCTGAATTTCATCTTTCAATTTAAAGGGGGCGAAATATCATCTAAAACCTACTCATGCATTTGGAAAGGCTTTCAACCACCAAGATTTATCACATATCAATGGCATCTAGCTTGTTATAGGATTCCTTCCTAACGTGCCTTCATGCTGTCCAGCAAAAAAGAGCATTTACAAATATGTTGGCATCTGCTTTCTAGTTGCAACAAGCAGGGAATTAACATCTGCAAGGGAGAGATTATCCTCATGCATCATATTGGGATTTTTCACACACTTCTGTTATTGCTTCAAAAATACCTCCCTTGTGACATATTCCATGAAGGAGCTAACAAATCTGCAGGCAGCTGACAACCTGGAAACACTGCCACTGCTCTTGAAAAGTAATTAATGATACTATTTTCTCCTCATCACTGTGCGTGCCAGTTTTTTTAGCTCTTGACTAAGGCACTCATCTATTATTTTTAAAAAACTAGAAATTTTCATTCATACTATTCCCTAAACCACCTTATTCTTTGTTATTAATTCAAAAACATCTCTTCAACTGTCAAATTAGAAAATGTATGCATTAAGAAAAAAGAAACTAAGATAGTATTTTATTGGTGTATAAATGACATTTATGCTTGAGCTTTCCCTTTAAGAACATGTGGTTTCACCTATCTACTAATAATTTTGAAATTGCTTGGGACTTTTCACCTGGTAGCTGATTATTCTAGGGATGTTTAGTTTTAGTTGTGTGTGTGTGTGTGAAAATAAATTGATATCAAGAAATCCTGATAGTTTCCTTACTACTTCAATGGCATCTCTGTATTATACAGAAACTGTTTATCATGGTGAAAAATAAACTCTTTGCTTCACATATTATATCAGAAAGATATTTTATGGTCTTATTTTTATAGGTAAAATCTCTCTTTTTAGGGGTCAAAACTCTAAAACCCTGGCTGATCATAAGTCGTGAGGTGAACTAGGCATGTTTATTAGGTGTCAGGCACTACGCCAAGCATTTTGCATATGTTAGCTCATGCAATTCTTTGTCAACCTTAGAAGGTGAGTCCCATAATTACTCCTTTTGTACAGTGCAAGAAATTGAAGTTCAGAGAGGTTAAATAAATTGCCCAAAGTCATAAAGAAACTAAGCAGCAGAGCCTGGATTCACTCCCAGAAATTTACTGAAATTCCAGCACATATTCTAATTATCATATTTCTTTAAGTGTTTTTTTTCAAGCAATATTGATAACCATAAAAATGCACCTAAAGTAATTTCCCACATAGATAAAATGTTGCAAATTGTTAATCTTCTTTTCTTTTCTCTGTGGAATCTTTTTAAGTCCCTTATTATCCTAGTGTGTGGATTCGCTGAGGAGTTTTTCACTTGTTCAATTCATTGTGTCTTTGTTTTTGTTAATCAATATAATTAAAATATACTTATAAAGGAGGGGAAAAGCCAATGCAGATAGCAAAATTATTTTCAGATTTATTTTATATAGAGTTTAACTGTAGGTTTATGGCTGTATGAAACAATAATTTAATAAGCAGTCAAATGTATTTAAATTTAAATTAAAAGTAATTTACATAAAACATATTATCAATCTCTCTTCCACAAAAGAAAAGCCCTTACACTGTGAACAATTGGTCTTTCTGAGTTCTTTGCATTCAAGGACACTTAGAGAAAACAAAGTTAAAAAATAAATAGATTTTGATTTTCGAAATTGTTTACACTGTTGTCTCCCAATGTCGATTCTGAATATCACCCTGAATTAAACTATTCAGACCTAGTAACTTTTATCCCTTAAACTGACAGCCTGCTCAGCCCACTGCATAAACGCCATGCAAATGTTCTTATGTTGTAACTGCTATGAACTCAATCTGTGTGTATTTTGCTTTCTCAGGGAAAAGCAGGTCTTTGATGAATTTTGCTAGCATAATCTATACTATTTATCAGGTGAAATTAAACGGACAATTGATTCATAAGTTGCACTAGTCTGCTCAGGCTACCATAACAAAATAATGCAGACTGGATGACTTAAACAACAAAAATTTATTTTTTCTCAATTCTGGAAGCTGTAAGTCACAGATCAAGGTGCCAGCAGAGTTGGTATTGGGTGAGGTCTCTCTTCCTGGCTTGCAGCTAGCACCTTCTCTCTGCATCATCACAGAGCCTTTCCTTCGTGCCTGTACAGAGAGAGAGAGCACTCTGGCGTCTCTTCTTCCTAAAGTCACTAATGCTATAGAGCTGCATGCTTTGTAAGGCTCTGGGCCCTGAAGATTCAGAGGAAGATAAGATCACCTGGCTCCAAGATGCTCACATTCTAGTATGAAAAACAGAGGGTAAATAGATGACTCATTTCCATAGCAAAAGCATGGTAAGGTGTAATGCTAACCAAAGAGAGAGGATACTTAAGACTTTTATAGAGAACATGATAAAAAAAAAAATCACAAACATTACAATAATTTGTCATACAGAATAAACCAGAATTCACAGGCAGATGAATGATTAGAGTTCATGTCCAGCTGTGTATTACAATTCACACACCCTTTCATAGAGCTGCAAATAGTTCAGTATGGCTAGAACAATGAAGGAGATAGCTGAGAAAAGGAGATAGTGAACCATAGTGAGGTGTTTGTCCTCAGTACTAGAAATCAGTGAAAGAGTTATCAACAGGGGAGTAGCATTATTAACCTTTTATACTTTGAAAATAACATGCAGGGTATTATCCAAAGCAGTGTTGGGAAATAAGGATACCGGAGGTTTGGAGCCCAGAAGATTTTGCAGTAGTTCAAGTGTCAGAAAATAAGGACATAAATTAATGTAATTATATCTGTAGCAGGAAACAGAGGACAGTGTCAAACAATAGCTTGAGAGGTTCAATAACTGGGTCATGAAGGATGGTAAGGAGCAAGAGGGAGTTAATGTCAAGTCCTGGATTTCTATTTTTTTTTTTTTTGAGGAAGATTAGCCCTGAGCTAAGTGCTGCCAATCCTCCTCTTTTTGCTGAGGAAGACTGGCCCTGAGCTAACATCCATGCCCAACCTCCTCTACTTTATATGTGGGACGCTGACCACAGCATGGCTTGCCAAGCAGTGCCATGGCCGCACCCAGGATCCGAACCAGCGAACACTGGGCCGCCAAAGTGAAACACGCACACTCAACTACTCCACCACTGGGCTGGCCCCAAGGATTTCTAATTTTCACTTAACCATTCACAGGTTGGATCTGTAGGTGGTTGTTGTTGGTGGTGGTTGTTGTTTTGTATATGTGTGTGTTGAGAATCAAGGGATGGTTGTCTGTCAGCAGTTGTCCAAAGTGATGCACAGTGAGTTGTCTGATACATCTAATATAACAGTATTTAGAGAAATAATTTTGGTTGGTAGTATGGATATGGAACTCAGAGGTGAGGTATGGGTATGGTTTTGGCAAGAGATAACAGTAGGTAGATAATTATATAAGAGATTGCTTAAGGAGTGAATGTTGTATCACATAAGAACTGATTAACAAAACCTAGAGCCAAGCAAAATTTCAGAAAGAGAGAGAGACCTCAGAGTCTCTAAACTGGACAAAAACAGCAGAAGGGATGCCAAAAGCAAAAGCAGATATTTTAACAACAGCTGCCTAGCTTCTTCTGGCCATTCATTTAAATGTTGCAGTTAAGCCAGCTTGCAATATGAGTGCCCATCAGGTTTCAGGGAGCCAAGAAAGATTAAGTTTCTGGTTTAAAACAAAGCATCTCCTTGTGGCTAGAAATCTATTTCTGAGGTTTAAAGACCATTTTAAATTATTCAAACAGTTAAATTACAGGACCTTATATTCAAGAACTAAAGGGCTTGCTCAAATTTCAGGCTATTAAAGGGCTACTCATTGAAGAAACTTGAAATAAAATTTGATGGAAGCGAGGAGACAGTCTCTGTCACTATTTGAATATGGACTTCAAAATTTCCACCAATATTCTCTATGCCTTAATTTCTACATCTGAAAGACGATGTCGTGAAACCAGACAACCTGTAATGCTCATTCCAGCACCAATATATATTCCTTTATGACTTATGACGTATGTGTATATCCACTAGAATTATCATTCCTATTGTTTTAGATGAGTTGTTAAAAATACAAATAATTGATTTATGAATTAACATTCCTCAGCAATCCTCCATTCTTATGATTATTAAAATAAAGTTTCTCTAAGCTTGAATAAGATTATATTTTTGATCAAAGTACAGTTTTTTAAAATTTGTATAACATATATAATATTGGTATATTTTAGATGTATAATATAATTTGTATAGTATTAAACAGGTGTACAAAATAAAGCAAGCATGAATATCATTATTAGTAAAAAAATTTTGTTTTTGCCTGGGAGGGATGAAGTTGAACATCGCTGAATTGGTTTAGTGTTCATTATTTGATGCATCCTCTGAACTATCTTTTGCAGACAAAGGTATTTGAGATATGCTATTGCTGTTGATACCTACATTGCACCTACAATGCACCTATTAAGATTTTACACATTGCTTTTTTTCCAATTGTATTGTGTGTTTATTCTTTCCCCCAAAATATTTGTAGACATTTGTAAAATATCTGAATTTTTATACAGGTTACTAGCTTAATTTCTGGGTTATATCATCAGCTAGTGAATACAGGTGCTATATTCAGAGATTCAATTAAGTAAATAGTGTAAGATTCAGGGGGCAAAGCAAAGCAACCAAACCTCAAGGAAACATTTGTGTGTAAGTAGGAGATTTAAATTGTTTTTGCAAACATTACCTTCTACACATCTTTTTAGGGTTTTTTATTTCAGTATCTCACACTAACATGTAACGGTATCATTAGTTATCCATGGCCATTCCTATATTGCTGCCTTTACCTAATAGAAGCCTCAGGAAATTAAAATGTCAGGTTCATTATACTTATTAAGCAAAAGTTTTCTAAATTATCCAGGAGACCCTGTGGAGTTACATTAAATCAAGTCTAACGGAAAGTTAAAGAGGTTAACTAGCATTTTTTGCCCACATGCTTTTGCTGTAGCACAGTGAAGACAAAGTCAGAGGAAAGAGCAAGTATTTTGTGTAATCGGCATTTATTTAATCTGCTTGTCCCTGAGCCTTGATCTTTTTATACCATTATAACATTATGTTTTCTTATGTTCAGACTCTATGGCTGCCTTACATATTTTTTTCCTTTAAAGTTATATGACAAATTGTGTTAGAAAAAATTCCTGTTAGAATTTTTGTGAAAAAAATATAGTTAAAAAATGGAGGAATAGTTTGTGCAGCCAGGGTAATTCTGTGAATTCACCCATTGATAATCATTTTTGCTGGAAATATATTACAATGATGGGTGCTATGTAAAATAAGAGTTACAAAATCAGGCTCATAAAAAAAGATGAACATCTACAACTAAAAAGCAAAAAAAAGAACAACAATTAAAGAAAAAGAATGTGCACACTTATGCCATTTCTAAAGGGGCTTCAGTCCCGTATGCAATTGTGGCCAGAAATTTGGCTTCCGTAGTATGACAAGTACTAAAGGCACTTCATACGTGGATGAGAAACTGGAACAAGACTCATAGGTTAAATTTAGGAGAGAAAGCCAGAGGGAAAAGGAGAGAGAGAGAGAAGACAGAGAGAAGAGCAGGGAAGAGAAGAGAGAATGCAAAGTAGAGAGAAATCTGAAATAATAAGAATAGAAAAAAATCTAAAAATAAGAGAGGAACCTAATTCTAAGCAAGATAACTAACAAATTCTATAATTAAAATATAAATTCAAACAAGGAAATAATAATATTACTTAACAACCTGAAAAAGATGTTAAAAAACAATACTGAAGATGTTCATGGAGATAAAATTAAGATATTTGCCCTAATAATGTATAGATAAAAATTATTAAACAAAAATATATACAGATATTATGAGCCAGTGCTAGGTAAAGACACTTTGAAAAATTAGTGATCTTGGATGAAATTTAAGTTATGCCTGCTATTAAGGATTTGAGATACAATAGACTACATACAAGTACATTAATTAATTGCAACATAATCCTTACAATCTCATCACAAATGAAGCAGAAAGTCCACATCCCACTGTTGTGTATGTAGTCACAAGAGAACTACAAATTGTCTCTAACAATGAAAACAAGCTA
The DNA here is from genome assembly GCF_041296265.1 of Equus caballus. Classification (NCBI taxonomy): domain Eukaryota; kingdom Metazoa; phylum Chordata; class Mammalia; order Perissodactyla; family Equidae; genus Equus; species Equus caballus. The sequence continues at coordinate 49,325,513 of NC_091704.1, forward strand.
GAAAACCAACAAAACAATTATTTCAGCATATAAGAGAGCTCATACTTCAAAGAAAACCAGTGAACTAATGTCCAATTTAATGAGTACCTCTTGTTAACAAAGAGGTCTATACCTGCTTTATCTTTGGTGGAGCAATAGAAGGAAGAGGAAGAGACCTGGAAAAGAAGAAAGCAAATGAGAATTTTAATGACTCTTTTAGAGGCAAAGTGAGGGCTAGGATAAAAGTCTAAACTCTCTGGAGTAAAAGATGTAAAGATAGATTTTGACAATGAGATAGTTCTGTCCATTGGTTTTCACTAAGTGCTCACAGAAAGACTGAAGGCAAAACAGGGCACCCAAGTGAGACCTCCCTATGAGGTACAGATGTATCAGACCTAAAGTAGTATTAGGGTAAGGTAGGAAAACTGAGATAAACATTAGAGACACTCCAGGCTGTAACTGGATCCAAGGCAGCAGACTTCCACAACTGGGGAAATAACAGGAGAGGTGACAGAGACTGTGCTAAATACCAATCTTGGGCCCCACTATTGATTGAGAAAAAGTCTTACTGAGTCTTAGAGTGAATATTAAACACTGGATATCTCCATCTGGAAGGAGGGCAGGAGAACTGAGAAAGAGAGAGATCTCTCCAGAGCTGCTATTGCCTGGGGCTAACTGAAGGCTGAAGGCAGGGAAAGCTAATTGAAATCTGACTTCCTGAAAAATAGAAGCTTCCCGTCCTGAACTCAAATAATCTGAAGTAGGCAATGAACTGAATCTAACAAAAGCAGCATGATAATAATAATAATAAACCATATTAATACAGACAATTGAATGAAACAAATTCAGCTTGACAGAAGAGAAAGCCTGCAATTTTCTGTATATAAATATTGCCTACTTAAATTTCTAATGATATTTAACCAAAATGTCCACCATTCAAACAAAAAAAAATTACAGAGCACAGAAGAAGCAAGACAGTATGACACATCATCATGAAAGGAAATAGTCAATAGAACAAGATAGAGTTAACACAGATGTTGGAATTATCAAGTGTGCACTTAACTAAAATAAATACATTCAGGATTCTGGTAAATAAAGGGTAACAGCATTCATGACATATGGAGAAGTGACATAAAATAAATAAATAAAAGAGCAAGTGGAAATGCTTGAAATGAAAAGTGTTACATAACAAAGATAATTTTTTGGTTTATCAGCAGAGAAAAAAATTCAATGAAGTTGAAATACAAATACAGTTTGAATTACAATAATGAAAACTGGAATTAAAGAAGAGCAGAGCATCTGAAATCTGTAGGAAAATATCACACAGTCTATCATGCCTATCATTGGAATCCCAGGAAAAAAATGTGAGAAATAATGAATTAGGCATTAAAATATCTGAGAGATGGTTAAAATTTTCAGTTGATGAAATGCATCAAACCAGATATTCATAAAGCTCAGCACATCCCAAGCAGAATATGTGCAGAGAAAAGTTCCACTAGGCATATTATATTCAAATTGCACAAAAATATAATATTTCAAAAACCATCCAATAGGGAAAAGGAAATATTATAAAAAGATGGGAAACAATTAGAATGACAGCTCATTGCATCTGTAGGGGTGGAAAAACTATTGCTCTACCCTTCTAGGTTATTTTGGCTGACCTGAAAATTAAATTGTCATGAAACAGAATAACAGGAAAAAATCAAACAAATTTAGTAACATGTACACATGGGAGAAATCCAGGAAAACCAAATAACTTGCCAAATGGCTGAAACCACCACCTTAAATACAACCTTCAACTAAAGACAAATGAGGATGTTGGGGATAGTGGTTTGGGACTTCAAAGGGGAGGAAGGCAATTCACATGGAGATGGCAAAGCAAACTTGGTAAACAAATGTTTATCATGCCTTGCAAAGACAATGAGAGATGGAGAGGACTTTGGTCAAATGGGCCTTTCTAGGTTCCTCCCTGTCTCCCACTCCTAGCTCATATTATACTATAATTGTCTATGGTGATAGCTCCTTCCTGGAGCAGACATTCTCTTAAAGTCTTTTAGGCAGTTAGGGGGAAGGTCAGAGTCTTCTTCTGAGTCTTTTGCTCTTACAAATAATCAAGCCAAAGAGACACATTTTGGGTGACACATTCTTATCCCTCACACACCAAATAACCAATTAAAGTCAGTAAATGATGACATGACATATTAAAAGTTATGAAAGAAAAATAACTTTCAACTTAGAATTATATAATCAGTGAAAATAGCCTTCATCAATAAAGTAAAAATAAATACCTTCTTTAGGCAAGCAAAAGCTGAAAGAATTTTTCTAGACTAGATCTGCAGTAGAAGAAATGAAAAAAAGAAAAATGTGGGTTTTTTTTTCTCTCTTTTTAAGCCAGGGAAATGATATCTCATAGAAACAGTCTCCTACAAAAGAAGGAATAAAAAGTAGAAACATTCGTGACATAGGTTAAAAATAAACCATGATTTTTCTTATCAACCAATGGTTTAGAAAGACTCCAAATGTGTATACAGCTCGTTAGTATCCTAATATTTAGAGTGGAATGGCCCTCAGCAAACTTTGCTTCACCAATGAGAGATTCTGTGCCCTGAATACAGAGTCATCACAAGCAACCATAACATCAATCATTTGGGGTAAGATTTTGACTCAGACACATTTGAGTTTAATCCATTCTCCAGCACTTGCTTTTTGAAGAAGTAAATTATAATGACTGTGCAAAAAGTCTTATGCTCCTCATGTACAATAGGAACCATCATAAATCCTTATGAGAATGTTGCAAGGATGAGAAATAAGTAAATAAAATCACCAAGCACAATGATTGACATCTGAGACCTTCTCAGTGTTTCCTGCTGTTATTTTTTGCTCCATGGACAGGATAAAACAATCAGATATGATTCACTATAGGGAGGAAAGTGATGGGTTGAGCAAAGTGAAGGAAAGGAAGAGAAAGGAGGAACATCATTTGCATGACAACTGTAAATTTCTGGGAAGAATGGATATGTTGAGAGTCCCACTGGGAATCTTGTTTGTGTAGAGTAGGTGAGTGAGGGAACTACCCAAATGAATATCAATGATATCAACAGTCATTTGGCATGGACATATGGTGAAATATATAGCAATCAAAATAAATAACCTAGGTGTATCAACACAAATAATGAAAACTCAAAAAAGAAAAGTAATTTGGCTAATAAGATATCTATAGTATGAGAAAATTTAAATGTTTTAAAATTACACAGATAACATGAATTTTGATTTTTTATGATGAAATATTTAAAATATATCAATGATTACAGGGAAAACAATAAAGGTCTGAGTATCCATCTGTAGGAACTATCAAATTAAATTATACTACCATAGTTACACTAAGTTTGTATAAAGAAATAAAATAATGCATGTATATTTGAAATCTCTCCTCTCACTCTATTTTACTTTTCACGTTCTTGATCATTATTTCCTCTCCAGAGGGAAGCACTACTTCACTTGATATGCCTTATTCCCCTCTGTTTTCAGTAGTTTTAGTATGATACTGATGGTGTTCAGGACGTACTACTCCAAAATATGGCACCTTGGCATATTGAATATTTTACGGTGAAGGAATTTGAGAAAAGAGCAGAAACAAGAAGCCTACTCTGACCTTCTCCTGCCCTTTTCCCCTGAAACAGGTGAGCCTTGTCTATACCCAGAAAAAGAGAGCATCCTTATCTCTGAAGACAAAGGGAAACAGAGGATAATTCTGATACTCGGGCCTGCTAAGTTTCCCACATTTACCTCATACTCTCTGATCTATCATATTTCTACATGACTGCCCACTCTTCATCAAACCTAGCATAAAAATACTCAGGTCTATCTGTTTTTTCAGGTCCTCATTTCCTTTGAAGGCTCCCATGTCACACAAAACTTATATTAAATAAATTTTCAGACCCAGCCAGGGACCCTAAAAGGATCAAGGAAAATTTTTTCCTCCCCTTAACAATTCTGCATTGTAATTCTTTATATACTCTAAGGGTCATTTTGAATCTGGTGTTTAACAATACATTTCATGATTTACCACTCTTGACACATCTCGTTCTTGTTCATTAAATTTAACTATGTTACAAATTTCACGGTCTGGAAAAAAAATAAAGGATTTTTTAAAAATGATTTCTAACATCTTGGATTTATATTACATATAGAAATAAAATAAGTGACTTCAAAAGTATGCAGAGGCAGAGAAGTTATTGAAAATATGCCATTGCAAGTTTTTAATCTTATTAGTTGTGTTAGAATATTTTTTGAAGATGGATTGTGATACATTAAAGATGCACATTTTAGTATTGAAAATGACCACAAAAACTCAGCATTGTTGATGAAAATAATCTATAACCAATCTATAAATGAAAATTGTGGTGAGTTTATTTTGGCCAGATCTGAAGACTAGCTTAGCCTGGGGCCTTCCTTCCCCAAGGAAGGAAAGGCACCAAAGAAGTGGGGCATACAGAGAGGTTATATACCCTCAAAGAGCATGTTTCACCTATGATTGGAATGTTCCTTTTACAATAGTTTTGAAATTGCTCTGTCAGCACAGCAACTGATGGACAGAGCGGTTAGTAGGTCTGCTGTCTCAGTGGACACCGCAGGGCAGCAGATCTGTTGTCTCCAGCTGCTTGGTCACAGGGTGAGTGCAGCAATCAGTTCCTAGCCTAGGGAGAGATGCTTATCCTTAAGGAAACGCCAGAGTTGCATCTTTATCTTAAGGCCATTTGTTCTTGTCTTTGGGACATAGCAAATGCTTAAAGTAAATATACAATGAATGCTCAATGGCCATTCAGGCCCTTTTGGAAAAACAAAGTGAGGCTAAATTAGGTTTACACCAAATGGCTTCCTCATATACTCCAATATAGCCGATTGCTTGCCATTTGTTTGTCAGCATAGATGATAAAATGGGATATTAAAATGTATCAATTTACTTCTTTCTCTCAAAAAAAAGTCATAAAGAAGGACTATAGAGAAGAAAGGACAGATGAAATAAACAGATATCAAAAATAAAAAGTAGAAACTTAAACTCAGACATATTAAAAATTGCATTAAATAGAAATGGGCAAAGCATTCCTAATAAAACACAGAAATTTTTAATCATATTTTCAAAAGTAGTCCTGAGCACAAGGAATAATACCAGGGCAAAATAGGGACATTTCTTAATAATGAGTCCATTCAAAAGAACTCATAGCAACCTTACATATGTAGTCATATATTAACAAAACAACTAATTACATGAAACAAAAATTCAGAGAAATAGGGGGAAAGATAGCCAAACCTAAAACTATAGTTAGAGACAGCAATCCTCTTCTCTGTAATTGAAAGAACAAGTAAACAGAAAATAAACAAGGATCTAAAAGTTTTAATTAATTATAAATAAATCAACTTAATGGAACTTTAGAGAATACTACATCAACCACAGCAAAATATACGTTCTTCTCAACACCAGGATGGAACACATGGTTTATTCCAAGTCTCAGTAAATTTAAAGGGATCAAAATCAGACTGAATATATTTTCTGACCGTATTCTGATCAGAAATAAATTTGAAATCATTAACTATAAAAGCCTAGAGAATTCCACCAATATTTGGAAATTAAACAAGTCTACGTACCACGTGAATTAAAGAAGGTACCAGGAAGATGAAGAGGTGTCCTCACCAAAGCCTGAGAAAGAGTGAATGGTAGATAACAAAGGAAATTAGAAGCATGTGAAATCTAATAAAGGAAATATTTCAAGAAGGTGGGAATAATTAACAGTGTTAACTGTTCTTGTAGACCAAGTAAGATGAGAAGTGGGAATAGATTATTGGATGTAGCAAAAAATGTAGAGTAGATTTACAAAAGAATAGGACCAGAGAATAAGACCAGGAGATTTTAAGACCAGACGCTAGTGTTCTAAAGAAAAGCAGAGACATGAGACCACAGTAGAATACCAATGCGGAATCAAAATATTTGATTATAAATAAAGGTGATAATACAACATGAATTTACGCTAATGAGAAAGATCCAATAGAGAAAAGAAAAAAATTGATTCCAGAGAGGCAAGAATTGCTGAGAGGGGAAAAAAGTAAGATAGAATGTACAAGGGGAAGACAGTTGTCTTAGATGGAATATCCGGAAAGAAAGCTGTATCATAAATTGATGTGGTACTGGACATTGTGGGAATTCTATTCTGATTGCTTTAAAATTTCCAGTGTGTGGCATGAAAACAGGCACATAGCCCAATAGAATAAAATAGAGGGCCCAGAAATAAATTTATGCATATACAGTCAACTAATATTTGTCAGAGGATCTAAAAATATTCACTGGGGAAAAGATAGCCTTTTCAATAAATGGTGCTCAGAAAACTCAATATTTACATGCAAAAGAACAAAATTGGACCCCTATCTTATACCACTCATAAAAATTAACTTGAAGCAGATTAAAGACTTAAATGTAAAACTTGATCATGTAAAACTCTTACAAGAAAACAAAGGAAGAAGGCTCCTTGACATTGATTTTGGCAATGATTTTCTTGCATATGACACCAAAAGCACAAGTAACAAAAGCAAAAATAAGCAAGTAGGAATTCATCAACTCAAAAACTTGTGCACAATAAAAGAAACACTCAACAGAATGCAGTGTTTGGAATGCAATCTATGGAATGGGAGAAAATATCTGCAAACCATAGATCAAATAACGGGTTAATATCCAAAATATATAAGGAACTCATACAATTTAATAGAAAAAAAACAAATAATTCAATTAAAAAATAGGCAGAAGATCTGAATAGACATTTACCAAAGATGACATACAAATGGTCAACAAGTACATGACAAGATGTTCGATATCACTAATTATCAAGGAAATGTAAATCAAAACCACAATGACATATCACCTCACACCTCTTAAAATGGCTATCATCAAAAAGACAAGAGGTAACAAATGTTGGTGAGGATGTAGAGAGAAGAGAATCTTTGTGCACTGTTGGTAGGAATGTAAATTGGTGCAGCCACAATGGAAAACAATATGGAGGTTCCCCAAAAAATTAAAAATAAAACTACCATATGAGCCAGCAATCCCACTTCTGGGTATTTATCTAAAGGAAATGGAATCACTATCTTGAAGAAATATATTCACTCCCATGTTCACTGCAGCATTATTCACTAATCAAGACATGGAAACAACCTAAGTGTTCATCGATAGATGAATGGGTAAAAAAAAGTATGATAAATATATACAGTGGAATATTATTCAGCCATAAGAAAGAAGAAAGCCATAAGAAAGAAAGAAAGAAGAAAATTCTGCCATTTGTGACAACATGGATGAACCATAAGGGCATTATGCTAAGTGAAATAAGTCAGAAAATAAAATAAAACAGTAAAGATAACTTACATGTTGAATTAAAACAACAAAAAAGCCAAACTCGTAGAGATAAGGAATAGTTGCCAGGGGCTTAGGATGGGGGAAATGAGGAGATCAAAAATATATATGTTCCAATGCAATAGTTAGTGTAATTAGCTGAAAGGGGAGATGGAGAACATACTGGAGATTTGAGGAGAAAAAAAATATGAAGCAAAAAGTGACATCAGCATCATGGCAGAGTGAGCCCTTCCCTCAGACTCTCTCTTCTAAAATACAACCTAAAGGACATTTGAACACCAACAGAGGATACACACACAACACAAGAGACAGCTGGGAGACTCACACATCCATATGCCTGAAGGTGGTGGTGAGGCTGGATCCTCTGGAAAAAACTGCTAAGCAGGAGTTCCAAGGAAAGAGAAAAGCCACGGCTAGAGGAGGGGCACATTTGGGGAGAGGTGCTCTGTTTCCACCTGGCACTCCAGCCCCCGGTTCCAGCCCCACATTCACCAGGAAAGTGGCACAGTGAGAGAGGGGCTGGTTACAGGAGTGGCTCAGCAGAGGAGAGGCACTCTATTCCCACCTGGTGCTCCAGCCCTGCGCTCCAGCCCCACATTCTCTGGAAGAGCTGCATATGAGAGAGGGGCCAGTTAGAGGAGTGGCTCAGCTGGGGAGAGGCGCTCCGTTCCCACCTGGCAATCCAGCCCTGCTCTCCAGCCACATGATTGCTGAGAGCACCACACAGAGAGAGAAGCAGTGGCAAGTGGAGCCCTGTGAGCACCCAGAGCACCACACAGAGAGAGAGGCATTGGTTGGGACAGGCATGCAGGTGTAAGAAAGTGCTCCTTACCCCACTGAGCACTCTAATCCTGCTAACACTCAGAGCTCCACACAGAGGTAAAAGTGGAGGCTGGGGGAAGCACTGGGGAAGGAGAACATCCCTCCCCCTGCCCAGTGCTCCAGATCTGCCATTGGCCAGAGCACTGCACAGTGAGAAAAGGAGCCAGTGGCCAGAGCTGAGTAGCCCCAGATCATGCTGGACCTGATCTGGTGCCTGATCCTCACCCAGTGGAGGCACATGGCAGCAGTGGCCAAATAATAATGCCATGCAGAAGCAAAACCCACACCATCAAGCAGTATGAGAAAGTATGCTAAATCTCCAGAGCGGAAGGAAAATGACAAGTACTCAGAAACCAACCCTGAAGACACAGAAATCCATAACCTAAATGACAAAGAATTCAAAAGAGCTATCATAAGAAAACTCAACGAGTTATGAGAACACAGAAAGATAAATTAACGAATTCAGGATCATCTTCCCAAAAGAGATTGAAACTTTAAAGAAGAACCAATCAGAATTGTTGGAGATGAAAAACACAAAGGATGAGATTAAAAAAATTCTGGATTCCCTAAAGAACAAAACTGACAATATGGAAGACTGAAATAGCAGTTTTGAAGACAATACTATAGAAATGCTTCAGAGGGAGGAGAAGAGAGAACTAAGACTAAAAAGAAATGAAGAAGCTCTCAGAGAAATATTTGACTCAATTAGGGAAAGCAACATCAAAATCTCCCCAAAAATAAAAGTCTAGGACCAGACAGCTTCTCAGGAGAATTCTATCAAACATTCCAAGAAGATTTTTTTACCCATTCTTCTCAAACTATTCCAAAAAATTGAGGAAGATGGAAATATTCCTAACACATTCTGCAAGGCCAACATCACCCTGATACCAAAGCCAGGCAAGGACAACGCAAAGAAGGAAAATTACAGGCCAATATCACTGATGAACATAGATGCAAGAAACCTGAACAAAATACGGGCAAATTGAATACAGCAATACATAAAAAAGATCATACAGCATGATCAGGTGGGATTCATACCAGGGACACAAGGATGGTTCAACATCCACAAATCAATCAACGTGGTACACCACAATAACAAAATGAGGAACAAAAACCACATGAAAATCTCCATAGATGCAGAGAAAGCATTTGACAAGATCAAACATCCATTCACGATTAAAAATCTAAACAAAATGGGTATAGAAGGAAAGTACCTCAACATGATAAAGGCCATATATGACAAACCCAAAGCCAAAATCAGACTCATTGGGGAAAATGAAAGCCATCCCTCTGAGAACAGGAACAAGACAAGAGTGCCCACTATCACCACTCTTATTCAACATAGTACTAGAGGTTTTGGCCAGAGCAATTAGCCAAGAAAAGGAAATAAAAAGAATCAGAATAGGCACTAAAGAAGTGAAACTCTCACTGTTTGAAGATGACATGATTTTATACATAGAAAACCCTAAAGAATCCATGGGAAAACTACTAGAAATAATAACTACAGCAAAGTTGCAGAGTACAAAGTCAACTTACAAGAATCAGTAGCATTTCTATATTCAAATAATGAGCTAACAGAACAAGAACTCAAGAATAAAATTCCATTTACAATTGCAACAAAAAGAATAAAATACCTAGGAATAAATTTAACCAAGGAAGTGTAAGATCTATACAAAGAACACTATAAGACACTATTGAAAGAAATCAATAATGACACAAAGAAATGGAAAGATATTCCATGCACATGGATTGGAAGAATAAACATAGTTAAAATGTCCATACTACCTAAAGCAATTTACAGATTCAACGCAATCTCAGTCAGAATCCCAATGGCATTCTTCATGGAAATAGCGAAAAGAATCTTCAAATTCTCCTGGGGCAACAAAAGACCTTGAATATCCAAAGCAATACTGAAAACAAGAACAAAGCTGGTGGCATCGCAATCCCTGACTTCAAAACATATTACAAAGCTATAGTAATCAAAACATCATGGTTCTGGTAGAAGAACAAACACACAGATCAATGGAACAGAATTGAAAGCCCGAAAATAAAACTACACATCTACAGACAGCTAATCTTCTACAAAGGAGCCAAGAACATACACTGGAGAAAAGACAGCCTCTTCAAGAAATGGTGCTAGGAAAACTGGACAGCCACATGCAAAAGAATGAAAGTAGACCAGTTTCTTTCCCCATGCACAAAAATAGACTCAGAGGGACCAAAGACTTGAAAGTCAGATCTGAAACCCTAAAATTTCTGAAAGAAAATATAGGCAGTACACTCTTTGACATCAGACTTAAAAGGATCTTTTTGAATACCATGCATACTCAGGCAAGGGAAACAAAAGAAAAAATAAAGAAGTGGAACTTCATGAGATTAAAGTGCTTCTGGAAGGCAAAGGAAACCAAGATCAAAATGAAAAAAAAAACCACCAATTGGGAGAAAATATTTGCAAATCATATATCTGATGGGGGGTTAGTCTCCATAATATATAAAGAGCTCACACAAATGAACTACAAAACAACAAATAACGCAATCAAAAAGTGGGCAGAAGATATGAACAGGCATTTTTCCAAAGAAGATCTACAAATAGCCAATAGGTGCATGAAAAGATGCTCAACATCACTAATCATCAGGGAAATGTAAAACAAAACTACACTTAGATACCCATTAGAAGGGCTATAATCACCGAGACAGAAAACAACAAATGTTGGAAATGTTGTAGAGAAAAGGAATGTTCATTCATTGCTGGTGGGAATGCAAACAGGTACAGCCACTGTGGAAAACAGTATGGAGATTCCTCAAAAAATTAAAAGTAGAAGTGCTATATGACCCAGCTATCTCACTACTGGGTATTTACCAAAAAAACTGGAAATCGACAACTCAAAGAGACTTATGCACCCCTATGTTCATTGCAGCATTATTCACAACAGCCAAGACATGGAAGCAGCCCAAATGCCCATCAACAGATGATTGGATAAAGAAGATGTAGTGTATATATATATATATATATATATATATACAATGGAATACTACTCAGCCATAAAAAAGATGAAAGCTTCCCATATGCAACTACATGGATCAACCTTGAGGGCATCAAGTTAAGTGAACTAAACCAGACAGAGAAAGAGAAACACCGTATGATTTCACTCATATGTGGAATTTAAACAAACCTATGGAGAAAGAGAATAAATTAGTGGTTACCAGGGGAAGGGGGGTGGAGGGTGGGCACAAGGGGTGAAAGGGCATACTTATTTGATATATGACAAACAATAATGTACAACTGAAATCTCACTATTATAAGCTATTATGACCTCAATAAAATAAATAAATAAATAAAAACAAATATGAGACAGTCATCTAGGATTGAAGAGTGTTTTATGATTTCTGCACAGTAAGTACCCACTTAAGGTTCATGGTCAAGAATTTCATGTAAGAACAGTCAGCAAAGTATTTTGTTTTTTTGTCCAGTTTCCTTCAATTGCATCAAAATATAACAAACTGGATTTAAACAGGATTGTGGTACTATCAACCAAGTAAAACAGCAAGGAGGGGAAATGAATTGAGCATATGTGCAAGGGAGTAATCGTTATGATTAAACGTGACAATAGGCTGAGGGAAAAAGAAAAAAGGACTTGAGTTGGACAAGGGATAGAGAAGGCGGTCAAACCAATGGATTGTTTATTCTGGTGGCATCAAAGCATCACTGAAGTTGGGATTTTTAGAGAGTAAGGTGGAAATCTAGGGGGTATTAGACATATACTGAGGTGCTTCAAATTAAGGAAGTAGTCACATAGCGAATATTTTAAATCTAAAGTTATACTCAGAGATTCTGTAATTAACATAATATAGCAATATTGGAAAGTCATTTGATCAGATGACATGTATACCCAAGACTAGGCCACATGAACGGTGAAGATAAGCCCTTTTACCGTTTTGTCTATGACCTAAAAGCAGAACAACACTCACTGGAATTAATTTTAGGGCACCTCATCCAGCACCACATGGCAGGAAATGTACGTGATAGTGTCCTGTGGTCCACCTGGAGCTTAGCTCTTCGTGGTTTAAATTTCAGTCTTCAAACCTTCCTGAATAACTAGACTAAATTTGCAATCCGTATTTCTAATCTTCAATATATATTAAATGCTATTGTTATGAGAGACTCTTTTCTTCTGTATAAATCCTTGCTTCCATCATGCCAGTCTAGTCAAAATAAATTTGCTAAATGGTCATGCTCAGCTGCAAAGGCCGTCATAGTTTTAGTTACTAAGGCTTTCAGGTGGCCTGCAGAGTATCAATCTTCTAACTCTATACAATGTAGCCCGTTATTGAGCTAAAACACTGATGACCTTCAATGACCAACTACTCTAAAAATCCTGCCCAGCCTGTATTGACTAAAATTGAAATCTGAAGCCACTCACTTGAGCTGCTCCAGATCACTCCATGTCTCAATAATTTTTTTTCCAAAGTTTTGGGCCAATTCACTAAAAAGTTAAAGTTTTAAGGCACCAGTCTGTTATATATATATAATTATTCCCTGCTGTATATATATATATATATATTCCCTGCCAAGGTCAGAGCAAATTGAGAAATAAAACAGAAGAGCGACATAGGAACTAAAGTTATGATTCAAGCTTTACTAATAATAAATTCATTTATATGATATGAATTTAGATTTGTGGCCTGAAGACTAACAATTTATGAATTGCCATTTCAGCATCTAAACTCTGGAATTTCCAACTTAAAAAAAACTGGAGAGAGCAGAGCAGTCTTACCTAACTAGGATAACTGCTTCACAACAATTGAGGGTAGAGTGAAGAAAAAAAAGAGAATCCCTGGTACTTTTAGACTTTTTCTAGATTAATACCTCGCAACCAAGAAACATGGGTCAATGGATGTGACATACCTGTCAATCAACACCAGCCTCCTAAGAAAGGATGAGTAAGGATGAGGGGAAGAATTTCATGACATTTTATTATCATGGAAGATGCCCTCTGTGGAACCTTAAGCAAAGAAGAAACACTCTTCTGAAAAATTCAAATGATTTAGACTTGAAACACATTGATGCACGTTACAACCTGTGGCAGGAAGTAAACAAACAAATATTTAGTGTAATTTTGTAGACTTTAAAGTATTTATTTAGAAATAGACAAAAACAATCATTCAAAACAGCAACGTCAACCAAAAGAAAGTGTAAAGCAGAAAATAATAAATCTATAAGTATGAATATCAAGCAGAAGATGGATGAAGAGAGAGAGAATGAGAAAGCAGAAGCTGAAGTTTTTGGGGAAAAGGTCAAGAAAGTGGAAACATTTCTTAAAAGTTCTATCTGATCAAGAGAAGAAAAAGAGGAAATAAATGGCAAATCAACAAACTTAGAAATAAGAAAATTATATAAGTGAATATGGATACAAAGGGCATTAATGTGAATAGAATAAATATTGAAATAATCATTAGAGAACAGTATGAACAAAATCATGCAAAACCTTGAAAACTTAAGAGTAATCAGTATGTCTCCGAAAAAATAAAAGTTGTAATTTCCATTTCAGGAAGAACTAGAAAACATCAAAAATCAGTTAAAATAAAAATTAAGTTGGTCATTTAAAGTATTATGCTTAAAAAGAAACTAGGACCAGAGAGTCCTTTAGATTTGTTGAAACTAGACTATAAGGGACACATGATTCTCACTTTATAGCAGTGTTTCAAGAAATTAAAAAGAGAAAAATCCATCCAATGTGTTTTAGGAGACTATAATTGCATCAATACACACGCACATATACATACACACAAATAGAAGTAAGAATAAACGGACAAACTTATGTTCTGCAGACTGAGAGCCATCTTTCATCTCCCAGACATGTTTTCAAAGGTCTAATGCAGCATCTATACCTATTCTCAGGCTCAACACTTCCCGAAACAGGTCATTATCTGGCAACAAAGAAGAAAAAATTTAATCTCTCACGGAACTTTCTGTCTAGTGGAGGAGATCATATTTGTAATAATGTTGTTGTTGTTAGTGCCATCAAGTAGATTCTGATTCCTAGTGATGCTGTGTACGGCAGAGTGGAAGCCTGCCCAGTCTTTTTGAGCCATCCTCTCACCTTCCAGTGCTGTATCAGACAAGGTTCCACTCTCCCGCTATTCACAGGGTTTTCATGGCCAATTTTATTTTCAGAAGTGAGTGGCCACGTTCTTCTCCCTAGTCTGTCTTAGAAAGCTCCACTGAAACCTGTCCACCACGGGTGCCCCTGCTGGTATTTGAAATACTGGTGGCATGGCTTTCAGCACCCCATCACAACAACATGCAGCTGCTACAGTATGACCACCGACAGACGGGTGAGGTGGTTCCCTGACCAGCAAGCGAACCCGAGACATGGAGGTGAGAGGGCCGAATCTTAACCATTAGACCACCAGGGCTGGCTTATAATAATGTAGATGAAATAAAAGACAGAATGTGAAAACTGATGTAATAAAAGTACCAAAATCTATAAAAAAATTTTTAAAGAAATGAATGGTTCAGTGGAACGAAAGGGTAAGGAGAAGGGTGAGAGTTCACATAGAAATAATCTAGAAAACTGACTAAATGAATTAAGGCAACAGAATGATTGGACTCTAAGGCTCATTGGACTTACAATAAAATTCCAATAACACAGCCTTTCATATTCTGGACTGTTTTGCATCCCCTTAATTGAAAGTAATCTGAAAATTCAAAACAGCCTTCCTCCGGATATTTGCTCACTTACAATGCAGGCACATTTTTATGATGTGTTTAGTTAGCGGATTAGTGAAGTGAGTATGTCAGAAAGATTCAGCTTGCTAATTAGCGTTTTTAATGAGTTTTTGCTATGTCACTCCTTAGTGGTCTATTTACCATTTTCCATACTGTAGTTTGGAAGCTAAAATCCTAGTGGATTTCAATTAACTCAAAGTATTTCTACTAAAATCAGCCCAGTCATAATATTTAATGAATTCAATCAATAGTGGAGATAGTAATAATAAGGCAAGGTATAAGAGAAGGTATATGAATAAACATATGAATATATAGCTGATCTGAACAGTAAAATGATAAAATCAAAATAGAAATGTGTCCATGTAGAATTCAACAGAATTACCTATATTATACACGTTACTATGTATATGCAATGATATTTATTTAAATGCAGTTTTAATGAACTTGCAGTTAAATTCAAACTGTTTTGATCTTACAAGCTACATACTATGTGATAGATTATTTCATTCACAAATTCTGTGGCATTGATGGATACACTGTAACATCTAAGCAGTACCTGTATATCAGCTACATTGATTTATTAGTATATTGCTACTCCACTATTACACTTTTACAGTAAATCTTATATTAGTTTGGCACAAATAATAGCAAAATGAAGAAATACATGTCTATCAATTAAGTCACAATCTATGGTCCAGACAAACTCCCAATTAAGAAAATCTTAGCTGTGTTATATATTTTCTGGCTTTCACCATATTACGATTTCACATCAGAGAGAGAATTTAGATTTCAGACTTGGTGAGTGGTAAGCTTTGCACAAAGCTGAGATTGATTAACTCTGTTCAAGGTGAGAAGCTTCTTTTAACTTTCCTGGTTATTTTTACGGGAGATGAAACATACATGAATGATTTCCAACAAAATCTGTGTTTCCCTTTCCATGTTAGTCAGCTCTCATTGGGAAGTGGCTTCTTGCTAGAGGCGGTGTTCCCTAGACCCTTTACATGTGGCAGTGGTATGAGTTGTCTCCACTGAAATGTGAGCAGAAATGATATGAGTCTACATAAAGTTAATGAAGGATCAGGGCGACCTCCCTCCTGCTCTCCTTTCCTTTTTGAGGACTGAGGGCAGAGGACTCTTGAGATTCTGAGGAACAGCAGAGCTACATTCTAGAAGCAACCTGGTCCCTAAATCACCATACAGAGGAGACCATCGCACATTAGACAGGAATACCCACATTAGCTAGGTAAAAGAGGGAGAAGTCAGCTTCTCTTGTGTTGTCATTGAAATTTTGCAGTTTACTGTTTACATCACGAAGAGCTACCCTAACTACAGAAAGAATTCAGAGTTCTTCTACACATATAAATCTGTTTTAATTGCAGTGTCTAAGTGATCGTTTGAATGCTCATTAGATACTTTACATATTGATCTCCTAATAGTGACCCATCAAACGAAATCTGACATATGTGCATGCACATTAATCATGCATATTTAAAGAATGGGATAAAATCAAAGGTCGAACATTAATATTTAGAAACCTGTCTCAAAAGCAACACACACATACACGTACATTTTTAATCCTCCAGCTTATCAACACATTGTGGAATGAAAAGGCAAATAGGAAAATATGTTTTCTTTCTCTCGGGATTACTTCACCTCCTCTGTTCTCTTTATTTTGTCATTTGCGTATTGCTTTGGGAAACTGGAAAGCCCATTATTAAAACAATCCTTAATCCTGAGGGAAGGAAACAAGCTGGTGGTGCAGATGGGATGGAAGTGAAGAGAATAAGTTATAAGAAAGTTCAATGAAATCATCTTACAGAACACTGGTTTCCCCGTAGAAATCTATGATTTTATGAAATTAACTTTAAATCCTCTTTGTTTGTCATTACTCACCAATGGCTGTAGGCAAGGTAGCTAAACTTTGAAAAGAGAAGAATTTCAGTTAATCACTTGATTCTACCTTTAATAAAAATATTTACTTCCTTTACCAATTTTATAATTATATTAATAAAATTCCCATATATAGCTGCTAGAAATTCATTTGAAGGGTAAGTATGAGTTTGGCATCAAAGAGTCCTATTGTGGTGGGATCAGAATTCTTTGTTTGCGGAGAGTCTCCACTCCATCCGTTCAGTCACACCTGACTGGACCAGGAAGAGCTATGTAACTGAAGTGGAATAATCAGAATACCTTCCCAGGAAAGTTTTAGTTGGTGATGTTAGAAACAGTTTTCTCATGGTACTTGGATGTTAAACTTGTCAACTCCTGAGATCTGAATAGGCTCTTTTGCCATATGGACTCAGTTGCTCTTCCGGAAAAGGAATCCCGTTGCACATGACCAGCAAGACAAAGAAGGAGAGACATCACTGGTCAGCTTCTCGGGGATGCTTGTAAGCATTTTGGATATTAACTCTCCTGCCCCCAGCTTAGAAGGGGAACCTATATCTTTTTTGTTTTATCTGACTTTATTCACTAATTTTGTATGACTTGAAATCCAAAGAAAGTTCTAACTAATAAAATGCCTGAAATAATATTGGAAGAAGAAGTAAGTTTCTTATTCTGCTAATTCCTTGAATCATTTATGCTTTTTGACCTGCTCGAGAACTGCTTCAGCAAAATTTAACAGCATACAATTGTCAATGGCCTATATATACAAAAAGGACAACTACCACCACATTTTTTGGAACTCTAGAATGCATTTTTTTTTTTTTTTTGAGTAAGATTGGCCCTGAGCTAACATCTGTTGCCAATCTTCCTCTTTTGCTTGAGGAATATTGTTGCTGAGCTAACATCTGTGCCCGTCTTCCTGTACTTTATGTGGGATACTGCCACAGTGTGGCTTGACAAGAGGTGCTAGATCTATGCCCGGGATCTGAACCTGCAAACCCGGCTGCCTAAAGCAGAGAGTGAACTTAACCGTTACGCCATGGGGCTGGCCCCTAGAATGTATTCTATATTTGAATTCTGGGAACTTACTTCTCGTCTGTGTGTAAAAGTTTAACTTCTCATAATTCACCCACAGCATTAAGGACAAAACCTCTTTCAATTCAGAGTGGTCCCACTCTTCAGCTCTTTTGGTGAAGCACAACCCAATTCGCATAGTTCCAAGGCTTAATTCTTTTCTGATAAATATATTTATGAAATTTTATTGAATGTAAAATCGATCATTTGATGTCTTTAAATCATTAATTTACCCCATTAATTGTAAAAATCCTATGTGAAACTATAGGCAATAAGGTTAGATCCTGAGGGTATATGCAGTTGAGGCTTGAAAGAAAATAGATTTAACCCTAAATCTCAGGCTAGTGACCTACACATATTGTTTGAAAGTGTTACTGCAATTTATTCACTAATGGAAGCAATAGACATTTTAATACATTTGACAGTATTGCTCTTGCTTGAGAAAAATTGAAAAGAACACTTTATTTCTTTTCCCCTGTAAATCTTTTTATTTTGAATGGAACTTGCAAGGGTCAGTTTATTATATTTATTGTACATTCACTGCATGAATGACTCTAAGAACTGGGGAGGGAGGACCTAAACCACATTCAAACAGAAGCAAAGTACTGAGCTTTTCCAAGCAACAGACCTCACCCAGCTGATGGAGGAGCAGCAGCACCCTGTTGGCCACAGGATGGGTCTGGATGAGCATCAAGGACATCGCTGTGCCCGCAAGTGAATGAATGCGGCTCAAGACACGAAGCAAAGAGAGGGTGATTCTGAGGACTCAGATTCTGGAAGACCCCTGAGTTGGGATCTGCAGATGAGAACCAAACCCAGGCAGCCAGGCATCGTTTGCCCTTGCTTGACCGCAAACGTGGCTCTCAGTAGTGATGGACTTGGACATAGAGTCTGTGTCCAGAAAAGGGGATGCTCATAACCTAGTTTTTACACAAGCTACTCCGCACCCACTCTACAGGGACATCTGACAAAGACCTGGAAACTGAGGCACCACAACTATAAATATTTTTACAGCAATTAACTCTCAGCATTGTGTTCACATTTAAGCACTGTTTTTGAAGAGCCAGAGCACACAAGGTCGATAAAGCACTCTTTCGCCACCCCTAATCCTTCTTCTGTGGGGTACGTGTGAATTTCTTCATAGTGACAGCTCTGTCAGTTATCTCCAAACCAAACCATCCAAGAATTTGAGGAAAACAGACATCTAGATAATTTCACATGCCCACACCCAAGGAAAAGATAAACATGTTCAATTCCAAAGTTCACTAGAGTCTACCTGTGTCTTAGAGAGTCAAATGTTTTGTGTTTTTGTTGTTCTTCCTGTGTTTTGCTTTTACTTGGCTTGCACTGAGAGCAGCCAGGACAGTCTATGGAACCTCTCCACTCAATTCTCCCCCGAGAAGGTGGAGGCCTGCGCCTCAGTGAAGAAACCAGGCAGGTAGCGGGAAGCGCAAAAGAGACTCGCGTGTCACAGGGCTGCTGTGACACAGCAGCAACAGCAGATTCCCAGTCTGTAATTCTTGTAAGGGAGTGTTTAAGAATAGTTCTTACAGGAATGTTTTTAAAAAGCAACTTGCATGATGTTTACAGCACGGTGATTTTTCAAAATCTAGCAACAGAAGGGCAATGTGGAGATTGACTTCCCAGCAAGGCATGGTGGGAGCTTTGCTTCGCTGGCCTGAACATGGTGCCCTCTGCCCCCGTCTTGTTCACTGCCCACTTAAAGCCAACAGGTAGACAAAGGCATAAAAGCCTGAACCTGGGTTTTACTGTCTCCTCTAGAACCTCTCCCAACCCTCTGGTCTCAAAGTCACATGAGACAAGGCTGCCACTCCTCAGTGAGGCTGCAGTGCTGCACGTGAAGCTAAAGCTCAAGCCAAGTGCCATCACTCAGAGAACTCTATATGTCCCTGGGGCAAGTCTGCACAGAAGCGCCCTCCATTAAGTATAGAAGGGAGTGGGAGGCAGACCATCCTTCGAACACCTCAACAGTAAAATCAAAGATAAAATCACATTGATCAACATCTAGCCAGCTGACGGACCAGGATAGAAAAAGAGTTCCACAAAGGTGCACTGTTCTTTTCTCTTTGTTTATTTTGAAGAGTTAAAGTGAGGGAAAATGGTCCAAAACATTTGCCCATGCTTCAAAATCCATCCTAAAGATTACAATAAGCAGATAAACGCAAGCTGTGCTATAAACCTCCAAGGATGGGCATACCAATGAACATTTCCTCAGTCCTCTCTTATGTGCAATATCCATTCTATTTTTTTGCTTTTTCAACTTTATTGAGGTAGAATTGGCAAAAAAAATCTTAACATATTTAAAGTGTACAATGTGATGATTTGATATGTATATGTATATATGTGTTGTGAAAGGATTCTCACAATTGAGTTAGTTAACACATCCATTACCTAGCATATTTACCTTTTTGGGGGGCCAGTGCTGAGAACACAAGTTTTACTCTCAGGAAATTTCAATTACACAATATATAGTATTATCAAAACTATAGTGATCATGTTACATATTAGATCCTCAGAACAGTTTCAGCTTAAACTGTTTGCTGTTCCCATGGAGACTGTGGCCGCATTGGAGAGGATGTCCCAGGGCAAATCTGAGTGCTGACTGGGAGAGAGGAGGGAACGGGGCAGCTTGGCAGTAGGAAGCTGAGAAGCTGGGCTGCCAAGAGACTTGACTCTTCTGTTGGTTCAGTGAGTCGATGTAATGACAAATGGATCCCAGGGCACAGCTTGTCTCAACATTGTCGATTTTCTGAGTCAACTTCAGCACTTTGTCCCCCAGAAACCTGGATTCTTGCAGCAGCAAGCTGACATAGGTGAGGTCCATGGATACACACAAAGGGTTGTTCTGAGTGTGGCTTTCCTTGTCTAATATACATACTTGGCTGCAATCTCAAAGTCTCCAACCGTAAGATTGCCTGCTTTCTCTGCATCCAGAGGGCAAAATTTGCTGCAAACTCATGATACGAAGAAAACACATAACAATTTAAGTTCTTTTCTTCTTGCACTTTGAGTACTTTGCTTCATAGGATTTCTTCCACTCTGCTAGCACACAGCTCACAGAAGCTAACTGCCTTCGGTCCTGATATTCAGTATATTATTCCAAAACATTCCCACTTTCCTTTGAAACTAGTACACAAACAAGGGCTGACCAACTCCTTTCCATCCTTAGTAGCTTCTCTCTCCAATTCAAAGGGCACTTTATCACTCCATTTAGCTGTTGTTTCCAAGGCCTTTTCATGGGTTGTAGAGATAGGATAGGCACTGGTCCTTCACACGGACGTGCACGGCCTCCTGTGTCCCATCCGTGGAGGCAGGTGTCATTCCCCTGGAGCTGGGAGGTGAAGGCTGCTTCCAGTTCTTCTCCCAGCTTCCTTAAGAATGCTTAATTTTGTTGTTTTTGTGTAACTTTTGTCATTTATTTCCAAGAATCTGCTTGAAGGAAAAAATAAGGGGAGCATTCATCAACCTGAAGCCAGGGTCTTCTTCATTTCTGTTCTTAAATATCAATTTTTAAAGTTTCCTTCTTCTTTTTTAAATGGAGGTATAATTGACATATAGCATTATACTAGTTTCAGGTGTGCAACATAATGATTCAATATTTGTATATATTGTGAAATGATCACCACAATAAGTCTAGTTAACATTCATCACCTCACAGTTACACATTTTCTTTCTTGTAACGAGAACTTTTAAGATATACTCTCTTAACAACTTTCAAATATACTATATGGTATTATTAACTATAGTCACCATGCTGTACATTACATTTCCATGATTTGCTTATTTTATAACTGGAAATTTGTACCTTTTGACCCCCTCCACTCATTTCACCCACCCCAACCCTCTACCACCAATCTGTTCTCTGTATCTCTGAGCTCATTTCTTTCTTTCTTTTTTTTTTTGAGATTCTACTTATAAGTGAGATCATATGGTATTTGTCTTTCTCTGTCTGACTTATTTCACTTAGCACAATGCCCTCAAGGTCCGTCCATATTGTTGCAATGGCAAGATTTCCTTCTTTTTTATCGCTGAATAATATTTCCTTATATATATATATATATATACACACCACAATTTCTTTATTCATTCATTTATTGAGAGATACGTAGGTTGTTCCCATACCTTGGTTATTGCAAATAATGCTGCAATGAAAAAGAGGGTGCTTATATCTTTTCGAGTTAGTGTTTTCATTCTCTTTGGGTAAATACCCAGCAGCGGAATTGTTAGATCATATGGTAGTTTTATTTTTAATTTTTTTGAGAATCCTCCACATTGTTTTCTGTAGTGGCTGCTCCAGTTTACATTCTCACCAACAGAGCACAAGGATTCCCTTGTCTCTACATCCTTGCCAACACTTGTTATTTCTTGTCTTTTGACAATAGGTGCCAGGTGATATCTCCTTGTGGTTTTGATTTGCATTTCCTTGATGATTAGTGATGTTGAGTACCTTTTCGTGTACCTGTTGCCCATCTGAATGTCTTCTTTGGAAAAATGTCTATCCAAATACTCTGCCCATTTTTTAATTGTATTATTTATTTTCTTTCTATTGAGTTGTATGAGTTCTTTATGTATTTTGGATATTAACCCTTTGTTAAATATATGATTTGCAAATATTTTCTCCCATTGGTAAGTTGCTTTTCATTTTGTTGATGGTTTCCTTCACTGTGCAGAAACTTTTTACTTTGGTGTAGCCCACTTTTGTTTTTGTTTTTCTTGCCTTCGCTTTTGGTGTCAAATCCAAAAAATTGTCACCAAGACTGATGTCAAGGAGCTCACCACCTATATTTTCTTCTAGTAGTTTTACGGTTTCAGGTCTTATAAAGAACAATTTTAAATGAGGCAAATTAAATTTATTTTAAATTAAAGATAGATTGCTACAACAACACTTAGCCCTTGTACACTTGGAAATAGTAGAATCTAAAATACAAATTTGAGGGGGCCTGCCCAGTGGCACAGGAGTTAAGTGCACACATTCTGCTTTGGTGGCCCGGGGTTCACTGGTTCGGATCCCGAGTATGGACATGGCACCACTTGGCAAGCCATGCTGTGGTAGGTGTCCCACATACAAAGTAGAGGAAGATGGGAATGGATGTTAGCTCAGGGGCAGCCTTCTTCAGCGAAAAAAAAGAGGAGGATTGGCAGCAGATGTTAGTTCTTGGCTAATCTTCCTCAAAAAACAAAACAAAACAAATAAATAAAATACAAATTTTTGTCTAAAATATTAACACAATTCCAATATTTGAACACCACACATAAACTCATATTAGACAATATACCATATTTGAATGACCTTAAACATCTCACAATATTTTGTTGACATATTTTTAACTTTTAAAGTAAAATTATATGTTTAAATATATTGTTCTTCTTCTGCAAAGACTTCTTAGTCTCACTGCCTGGTGTTAGCCCACACGTTTTAGGTTAAGAGTGTGGTCCTCCACAAGACTGCCCTTACTTCAGACACTAATGGCAAGTTTGGCAGTCTCCTGGCCACACTCACTCTTGACCAGCTGGCTATAAATTCAAGGGTTCTTACCATCCCTTCAGACGTGATAATTTGCTAGAACAATCCACAAAATCAGAAAGACCTACAGTTTTATTATAGCAAAATGATACAAATCAAAACCAGTCAAAGGGAGAGACACATAAAGCAAAGTCTAGGAAGATTCTGTACCCAAAACTTCTGTTGTCCTCTCCCTGAAGTCAGTCAACGTCAACCTCCCAGCACAATGCTGTGTGACAACATGCAGAGCGACCAACCAGGGAAGCTCACCCAAGCTTCAGTGTCTAGAGTTTTTGTTGGGATTTCCTTACATAGGGATGGTTGATTAGATCATTAGTCATTCTGTTGAACTCAATTTCCAGCCCCCTTCACTTCTCTAGACGTCTGGTTGATATCATGTTGCTCAAACCCTAATCCTCAAATGAGTGGTCTGCTGGCATGGGCAGCCTCCACCCTGAGTCATCTTCTTAGCACAAACTATATAGGGGACCACCTGAGCCACTATGAATTTGCTGTTGGACTCTCTATAAATGACAATGACACTCTTATCACCAGGCAAGTTCCAAGTGTTTAGAGATTACTTCTCAAGAACTAGAGACAAAGCCAACTAAATTTTTTATTATACAACTACTTAACCTTAACCAAAAATTAATTAAAGAACGCTTCTGTAGTGCAGGCGACATTCTACTATAAAAACTGAAAAAAAATCAGTGTTTGCACTCAGACATTAAGCCATCCAAATACTACAGAGAAATTAGCCCCAACAGTGTCTGCTGGGAAAGCCAGAAATGTCCTCTGGAAATATTTTCAATTATATTGTAGCATATGGAAAACAGGATATTTTCCCTCAGAGATCCATAGGTATCAGAAACAATAATGTTTTGAAATATATTCCTAATCATTAGTTATGACTGTGTTATTTAGGAGTAGAAGGGATGTACTTAGGAATGACCCCATGGGCTAGCAAATTCTACAGAATGATTTCTACATGTGTCTACAGAACAAATTAGGCGCAAAATCACACCTTCGATACTTGAGCTGCTTACTATAATATATGCTACTGCATTATCTGTGACCAAGATGCAGAGGAATTATGTCCAGATATTGTGAAATCCAATATAACAAAGTGCTTTAGAAGGCCTTTTCTGAAGGCAGTCTGCCTGGGTTCAAATACTCATTCACTTATCAGCTGTGTGTCTCGGGAACGTCAATTAACTTATGGTGTTGATATTAATAATACTACCTCTGAAAATAGTGAAATTTAACTAGCGAGAATTCAAGTGAAGTGATTAAATACTATCCAACCCATGGCAAATATTTAATAAGTTGGAGCTAGTGGTAATAGTGGCAATAGTGGTAACACTGGGATCAGTAGAACTTTTAGCATACTTTGTTCGTCTAAAATATACGATTCTTCCATCTCAAATGTAGGATTATTTTTACTCAAAATTAAATATCCAAAAATATGCCTTTTAAAAAAAGAGGAAACACTAGTTTTGATTAGAATACATACTTAAAAAAATATGTTTAGGAAGAATAAAGCTGCAGCTTATGTCATTGGTGTACAATTTTCAATATTTCAGCAATTGTCCCATAGAGAAAGGATACGGAGCAGCACATGCTTGATAGAGAAGTTGAGAAAGAGATTCCCTGTTTCCCCCTCTTGCATTGCTTGAAGGCCTCTATGACTGCTCATCTAATGTAGTTAAGAGAACACTTCCAACCCGTGACTAAGGGCATCCACTTGTTTGATCCTGGCTGCCGTTGAATTTATAAGGGCTTTGTTTTGACAAATCCAGGTTGGTCCCACTTTGCAACTCCCTCTCCATAACATAGTGCCCAGAGTAGGGTTCCTTTCATCCTCCAGTCATCTAGAGCCCATTTTCTTGACCACATAATCAGTCCCTTAGCTACTGTCTAAGAAGCTATATAAATCCATACCATTGTTGTTATTATGTATTTCTTCTGATGAAATGAGAAATATCATTCTTAATTCTGTTCATTTAGGGGATCTATCTTTTCCTTCTTCAGCAAAATGAAGGTGTCACAGGTCACAATGTACCTGCTTCCAGAACGAATGCTGCTTCTCTACTCTGAGCCATGATGCTTCTTGGGAGTCCTCTAATAACTGAGTATAGGAAAGAGCTTTTTAATCCTTTTAATTACAGAGTAGGTAATTTCTAAGAGAGAATTATTGTAGGGCCCAAAGCCATATCAGCTCCCTGTTCATGTATGAGATCACTACCACTAGGGGTCACCTCTGATGCATATTTTTAAATATACCATTTCCACACGATGAGGGGAGTCCTCTGTGACTTTTCCTCTCCTGGAATACTATTGTGACATGAACCCTGATATGATGAGTATTTCAGACTCTACTAAAACCCAGAAAGGGGTCATATTTTGCCTTTCAAAGGGAATACTCTTGGAGGCAGCCTCAGATAATTTTCTATTTAAAATCCCAGCAGTCACCACTCGATGGTACTTATAGGCCTCACATACGGTCTTGTATTATTTATCTATTGCTCTGTAACAAATTATCACAAACATAGCTGCTTAAAACAACACACATTTATTATCTTCACAGGTTCTGTGAGTTAAGAATCTTGCTATGCTTTTGCTCTGTTCTCTGCTTCAGGGCATATCACAAGACTGTAATTACGATGTTGGCCAAGGCAGGAATCTAAATTAAAGTCTCGACTGGGGAAGAATCTGCTTCCATGGTCAAGTGTTAGCAAGATTCAATTCCTTGTGGATGGTTGGAATGATAACCTCAGGCCCCTGCTAGCTGTTGGCCACAAGCTTCACTCGTTAACTTACTACATGGGCCTCACCAACATGGCCACTCACTTTGTCAAAGCAAACAAGGGAGAGAGAAGAGGCAGAAGAGATGATCTTATATATCCTGATTACAAAAATGCCATCCCATCACTTTTGACAAACTCTATTGATAAGAAGCAAGTCACTAGGCTAGTCTACACTCAAAAGAGAGAGATTACAAAACAACATAAATATTAGGAGATGGAGATCTTTCAGAACTAAATTAGATCCTGTCTTCTACAGTCACCAAAAGATCAATGGGGCGACAGCTCTCCAAAACTCAAGAGAGCCTAGTGTTTTTTAGGTCACCGTTTAAATCCAGATGTGTTCACAACTTTGTAGATAGGATCTAAAACAATACCCAAATATGGTTCATGATTTCTCTGGAAACCATAGAACGGGACAATCTTTCTGCATCTTCTTTTGATTTTGGAAGTGGAAAAAAGCAGTTGTTTATTTTTTTGGCTAATTGACAAATATCTTTAGTTGTTCTGGCTCAAAATAAGAATTTTACTGTTTGTCCTGGGTCCCGTATTTCACTCAAGTTAGTCAACCTCTCCCAGTAGTTATGTTAATAATCAGGTATTTTAATTCATTCTTACCTTAATCTTCATGTTAAAATGTAAACATTATGTCATGTTGTTCAATGTAACGAACAATAATTGTTTTTAATTAGATTGAGCTTAATTCTCACCAGGAGGTGTCAATGCACACAAAAATTTAAATGTCTCCATAGGACAATAAATGTGTATTTCATTCCATCTCACATCAGTAAAAATTGGCTCCGACTTCTTTCCGAAATAGAAATTGAAAAAAGGTGTTAGTTAAAGCCATCACAAAATACCAGTCTTCTTTCATGGAGTGAATTGACACCCTGTCAGTTACAGCTGACACTGTTGTAGGCACCACTTTATTCAATACTTGAGGGTCTACAGTTAGTAAACAGGATCCACCAGCTTTTCTCAAAAACACTACTGGACTATTACACAAGAAATTTTAAGGCATTCTTTCATCTGCATCTAAGAGATCATTATTTAAAACTGAAACTTCTGGATGTCTCCAAAGTAACAGCGTAGTTTTGAATTAAGCATTTCAGTGGATTTAAGTAATTCTGAAGTTCCCTCACAGCACATCTAACTAAAAAAACATAAGGAGCCAATTTGGTTAACACCCTTTCCCTCACTATTTAAGAAAGGGAAGAGTACCCTATTTATTTATCACCTATGTCAAACAACATATTCTGATAGATGTACCAAGCTTTGGCAACATCATTGCTCATCTTAGTATATTCCTACCCTTGGAAAATTGTTTCACCTATTACATTGATACGATACGTGGAATTCAAGAGGTAGCCATTTTTCACATAACCATATATTTAAAGTGTAAAATAGACATTATAGCTTATCTGGTCTACTCTCTGATTTTCAATAAAAGTCCAATCTAAATTTCATAATAAATCTCAACACTTCTATTAGATGTAGGAAGCATAGACATTAAGAAAACTAACAAATTTCTCTGAATTAATATATTTACAATTACATTACATAAAAAATAAGATCTACGAATCTGCCTTTCTCAATACTCAAGCTCAAGAACATCTTTATCATCTTACTTGGTAGTAGTAATGGTCTTTTCTCTAATTACAGAATGCGTTCTACTCAGCAGCTTTACGTACTGGTGTAAATCAGTTAACATTAGTTAACACTTTAAATATCCTATTATATTTGGTTTTGGAAAGCAATATTCTATTTTTCATATCATCTTAATGTAGCCCTCATTATTATGTTTACTTTCAAGAACATAGTTTGGTCCACTTTCTGACTAGTTTTTGAATCACACTACATTCACTAGGTGTAATAAAGGTTTTACAACATTTTAAATGAGTAGGTAAAACAGTTTTTCATTTGTATCAACATTATGACAAAACATATTTCTTCATGCACTACTAATAATATAATTTTTCTACTAAAAATCAATATAAATATCTTTTATTTCCTTCATGTTTTCAAAGACAAAGCTCATAACTACGTATGTCAAGGTTTATTCAAAATATTATAATATATTACAAACATTACTGGAGACCAGTTCATGTTTCAAAAAGACATTTTTGCCTATTGTTTTCCAAGACAAGAAGATACTGTATTTCTGATACAAATTTTTTGTAACATAAAATAAGGATTAATTGAGTTTCTGGCTGTATCAATATTATCAACGGCTGATTTTGTATTTTTGTGTGATAACATCTTGTTTCTCAAATGTTTGCGTGTTAACATAAATGCCTTTAAAATCACATTGAAATCGCAACAATGAATAGAATTCTTTGCATATGCTTTTCCATATCAATCCTTTAAATATTTTCAAATGGTGATTCTCTGTTATCAATATGAATAAAAATTTGTCCCTGAAAATGCTTGCGCATACTTAGAATTATTGTAATTTTATGATATATTTTATTAGAATTTTTAAAATAAATAAACGGCATCCATTAAATTTGACTTGCATCAAAAGTAACATTTTTCAGTATTTCATTATATAATAAATATGGTAACAAATATGGGAAACATGCCCGAATATGGGCAGATGAGTAGTTCATTGTGACAGCTGCTGGCTTGACAAAATCATTATGTCTTATACAAATATTGTTTTTTCCTGTATCTAACTTGCTATAACTAACCTTCATTAACACTTTAGGAAATATGAGCCTTTCCCCATCTGGCACATGGCTTTTAAAACTCGTTTGCTGTAATTTAGAAAATCTGCAAACAGCTGGCAAAAACTGTATTTTTATTATGTTCTTTAGCATCATATTTGAATAATCTGTAGCTTTGCCTGCATTCCTAAAACCCAGAATATTTTCTTTATTTTTCACCTCTGTGATCTCTACAATCTCTTTTTAAATTCTAAGAGACTAAGTGGTTTGGTCTTTAATTATCAACCTGTGCATTAATCTCTCATATTTAAATTTTATGTGTGGATAATTCAACTGATCTTTGGCCTTGAAAATATTGAAAGCATGAGAGGATCCTTGTTTGTTTGCTTGTTTTTACAGCAAAGATTTCAAACTGTGCCTCTAGATTCATATAAGATTATTGAATGAATAATTGATACACTTCTGATTTTAGGCTTTCTTCTTACATACATTACATACCATATGCATTTTTTCTGTTACTAAAACTCAGCTGATATCCATAGGGATCCTATACCTTTCTGATTTTCTCACAACCTTTCATACTAAACAGTAATATCAATAATTTATAAGGACTTAGGATGTCCCTGGAAAGTACAAATAGTGTCATACTATGTATGTTTTATATAAACACATACAATCTCTTAAGCACATGGTCGATAAAAATTAGGAAAAACTGTAATAAGATATTTAAGAAGGGCTGGTAGTAATAACTATAAACTATTTAAATAAATAAAATTGAGTTCTGTTTATAGTAAAGTAGGTGGCTAGGTATCCAGAAAACAACTAAAAATACAACAGTTAGGAGTATGCAAACTGTTTATAAACATGTTCTTAAAAGCACTGAAGAGTTAGCTAGAAGATCTAAACGAAGGTGGGAACTCAGTATCAGAGTTTCATTCTGGAGACTGCTACAAAATAATGAACTTGACAAGCTTTGGTTCAACAAGACGCAGTGTACACCAAGGGCTAGGGACACAATCTCAACAGTGGCCCAGACTAAATTCAAGACCCCACCCTTCTAAAACTGTATCTCACAGGGCTGTAATTTCTGTGAAAGTGAGACTCAAGTCTAAAAGTCTTCTGATTTTCTCATCTAAGGAAAATTGAAATAAAAGGTATTCATTATAGAGCAGGAGGTCTGGTGAGGGTTTCACTGAAAAGTCGTAATCAGAAGCAAATTCTAACATATATTTGAAAGCCAAGATCACATCACATTGTTAGTCCAAAGGGCAGTTCTCCTATATGCCTACTATAAACAAGGACACGTCATCTTTGGACTAGTTTTCCTCAATAATTTCACAAATAATTTTGAGGGAAAACGAACAAACATGGTGAAAAAAAGACCAAATGGATGAACAGATATCCTATGTTCACAGATTAGAAGACCTAAAACTGTACAGATGTCAGTTATCTCCAAATTGGGCTATAGATTCAAGAATATATAAATCAAAATCCCATTTTTTAAAACTTTCTTGTGTCCATATTACTTGACAAAGTTTTCTAGAATTTATCTGGAAAAACAGAGACAAGAATAGTCAAAGTACTCTTAAAGAAAGAATAATAGAGTTGATGGACTTTTCCTAACCCAGAGGATTTGTCATAAAGCTACAGTAGTTAAGAGAGAATTACATCAGTGTAAGAATATGAAAATATATCAATGGAACAGAAAAGAGAGCTCAGAAATAGACCCATATTATATGAACACAATATTTACCTGAGAATGTATTACAGGTCAGTGCACAAATGATAGAAATTTAAAATAAATGACTCTGGATGATTATCCAATGAAAGAGCCTGGATTATATTACACAAATTTAGAACCAGATGCCTACATCCAAATTTCAGATACACACTTACCAGCTTTGTAATTTTAAGCAGTTAGTTAATGTCTATGTGCCTCAGTTTCCCCGTCTGTAAAGGGGATAATAATGGCGTGCTTCCCTCAGAGGGTTCTTGTGGATATTAGTTGAATTAATATATGCAAAGTATCAAGATAAATAACTGACAACTAGTAAACATAGCATGTATTAATTATTATCTGTAATTACCATAATTGCCTTCATCATCACTAACATAATCATCATCATGATATAGGAAAACAAACAAATTTGTAATCCTGCCTTGCAATATTCACAAAATCATTTCCAAGTAGAATAAAGACCTGAATAAGAAAAGCAAAATTTTAAAATATTTAATTTCTACGTTTGAGGGATGTAGGTGGTTTTGTTGGACATAGAGATGGAAGCCATTTATATTGTGTTGTCTGAGAGTTGATAACAGGCTTAATATTTCCCAATCAGTGTTCATATTTACAACAATGTTATCATTTAACCAGCAAATAATTGTTTTAATGTACATTTGTGTTTCAGTAAATTTCACGAATTCCTAAAAATCTACCCCATCTCTTCACAGCTTACCTAAATAATTCTCCTCTTTCATAGAGAAAATACTGCTTTCCATTCTACTTGAAAGCTTTCTGGCTCATCCAAATTCAGACTTATGTCTTTTCCATATTTTAATGCTGTTCACAACACTTATTTGGATTCACCACTTCCTTCTTATAACCCTCAATCTGTTCAATAGCTAAAAATTTTGAGTTTAGGTTAAGACATACCTAAATTTGAGGACAAATTCTAGTAGTTCTTAATTTAGGGTCTGAATAAACAGCAAGTTCTATAAACCTCAGTTTCCTCATTTGTAGTATAGGAATAATAAAATCTGGTTTATGAGATTAAAATGGCATTAACTTTAATATAAACAATATGCCTATCATATCAGCAGGTCTGATACTTTTCTCATTTTTAATTTTACTCTAAACATATCAGCAGAAAATATTGTGCTATATTTTTAATATCCACCTGAGCATCATTCAAAATATCTTGTACAAAGAGCTATGTAACAAGTATTTATTGTTTGTTATAAAGTTAACCCTTAAGTTAAACTTCGATGTCCCCATTTTACTGTGCATCGTCTTTTGACAGCCCTGGGAACCAAAGATAATCTCTTCCTCCATATTTTCATGCAGTTAGTGCTACACAAAAATGCCCAGTTTTAGAGCTACTGAGAAAGAAATCTTTTTTCCCTTCAATTGTTCCCACATAATTATAAAATACAAATTGAAAGAGAAAGAATCAACGGCATTAGTGTTTTCCTCTTGTGTGTGAAACATATTCCAACTAATGGTTCTAGATACTCTAGAATGTTTTCATTAGGTGTCATTTCCTTATTTAAATAATACCTTTTTTTCTTATTGTTATTATATTGTTTGATTTTCTCAACTACTGTGTTTTAAATACTTTTGCTTTTCCAAAATGAACACTCCAGAAGAGCTGTTTTTCAGAATTCCTTATCAACTGATCATTGAGACCCCTGTGCCTATTTAATTATGCCAGAGACACTGAAAACAAATAATCACCCATCACTATGTTGTTAGTGCAGAATGCGTCCTCTCTCTATCCCTGTCTCTCTCTGTCTCTTTGTCTCTCTCTCAGAGGTGGGAGCATAATTTTATTTGTATTATGCCATAAATGGGGAAAGGTATGATCTTTGTTTGCCATTATTTAATGCGTAATATATTCAGATTATCTAGACAAACTGTTATACACAGACATTTCTGGCCATTTATATGACAGCTGTTTTTGTATATTTTTTTGCTGGAAACATCTAATGTCTTTTAAGAAGCTAAGTGGCTTTGCTTTGAGTGAATATATATTTTCATGGAATCCATTTTAAATGTTAAGATAGAGCCAGTCAATTCCAGGTAGACTTACTGAACAGCAGCCTTAGAAGAGCTCTTCATAGGTACTCCACGAGACTCCAACCTCACCAAGGACCACTACTCGGGCTGTTTCCAAAAAGCATGGAAATAGCTACTTCTCAATGAGGTTCACTCAACTTTTGTCCATATCTAACTTCAGAAAATGTTCTTTTTTACTAAGCCTGAAATTTTCTTTTTAAAATTTCCAACCAAACAAATGTATTCTTAATGTTGAAGTCACTTAAAATAAGCCTACTATTTTTTTCTTTATTAGAGACAGAAAGAATACAAGTTGGGCGGCAACTATTTTCTTCCTACAAAAATTTGTTTGCACTTTCCTGGGCATTTTGTATGAATTTTACCATTCAATTCTCACAAAAGTTATTTTGGTAGGTATTTTTAACCCAGTCTTGCATTGGAAGAAATCAGGGCACAGCTTCTAATAATAAACGATAACTACCATGGCTTTCTCATGACTCCTTTCTCCAAGAAAAATAGCAGTTAGTTTTATTTGTTTGTAAACTGAGAAGTTCAACTCTTCCTTAGTATTCCAGTTTGTATCCATTAACCGTCCTCTAATTTTCTTTATTTTTATAAATTCTTCTTTAAACAGCATTGCTGAGAAGAAAGGAAGGAAGGAAAGAAGGGATGGAAAGAGAGAGGGAGCGAATGGGGGAAGAAGGAGGGAGGAAAGGAAGGAAGAAAAGAAGAAAAAGTATTCACATGCAACCTCTCTAAGACTTGTGTTCTAAACTGAAAAAAAGGGTCTTCCTCATACTATCTGTAATTATCTAGGTCAGTATAACTTGGAAACAAAATCTCCAAGTTTGCAATAAAATATTTTTGATTCACTCATGGCTCCTGGCTTCCAAAAATGCTACCATCTATAATATACTTCCAAGTATGATGTCAAAAAGAGACACCACGTTCCTAAAAATTGTCATCCATGAAGCTAAGTATCAAACAAAAGGCAGAAAAGACATTTTCAACCCCTAAAATCATTAAAGACGAACATATAATGTTTTTAAGTCACTTCTATTCTATAAGCGGAAGTAAAATTATAAGCCTATTTAAGTCTGTTGTATCTTATCCTATCTTTCCAGTTCTATTTTCTATTATATTCACATATTTGGCTCACAGATATGTGCCTGTAGTACTAACCATTGGTTCTCACCTCTCAACAGCTTTTACTCTTATCACTTTATTTGAATAATTTTACCTACTTAAGTAATATATC
The DNA here is from genome assembly GCF_041296265.1 of Equus caballus. Taxonomy (NCBI): domain Eukaryota; kingdom Metazoa; phylum Chordata; class Mammalia; order Perissodactyla; family Equidae; genus Equus; species Equus caballus. The sequence goes on from NC_091704.1 coordinate 49,359,428, forward strand.
AATGTTTATTGCCCAATAATAACTGGCAAGTACTGACTGGAATGAATCTTAGCACTTTACCTGTGTTAATTCATTTAATCGCCTAAAAAACCTTATGTGGTTATAAACTACTGTTGTCCCATCTTCTAAAGAAGATGCTGAAGCCACAGAGAGGTTAAGTGATATGATCACAGTTACAAAGTTTGTTAAGGGCAGTACCTGGGTTGGAATCCAAGGAATTTGGGTCTAGAGTCCATGCTCTTAACCACCATCTCTTTTGTAAGGCTTTGTTATTTTAAATATCCACGATCCTTACAAATGCAGGTTATATTAAGTAAATTTGTCTTAGAGCTCGTGGCACACAGCACAGTCTTTCATGATTGTTAAGTATAATAGTACTCAACCACTGAATAGTCATACCATTGTCACACACGTGCATACACATATGCACACTCACACACACATACGCAGAATTATTCCTAGAAAATATCTTTGGAATTCAGTCTACTCTCAGATTTCTTAACTTTAGGACACAAATGCTTGGGTGACAACTTGGCAGCTAGTACTAAGGCAGACCTGAGTGTATACACACAGTTACAGATCACTCACCATCATCATTTTTTGATTCCTTCTACGAGAATTTCTGATAATGATATTTTTTATATCATTTCTCCATCAATTTGCTACTTACAAGGTATATAACCTAGTAAGAATACCTCACTGGCTCAAGGTATTCTGCTTTCCCCTTGAAGTATGATCCGAATACCAGCATTAGCAATATCACCTGGGAACTTAGAAATGCAGAATCTCAAGGTTTATCCCAGATCTGCCAAATCAAAATCTTTATTTTACCAAGATTCCAGGTGATTCGCATGCACATTAAAGTTTACAAAGCTCCACTTTAAAGCGTCCAATGAACTCTACCTTCTAGGAGCCTACATTCTTCTGAGCTTCACAATAGAGTAGCCATTGGTCATCTATAGCATTTACATTTAAGTGTGAATTATTTAAAATGAAATAATATTAAAAATTCAGTTCTTCAGTAATACTAGCCACATTACAAGTGCTGAACAATGACTTATGTGGCCAGTGGATATTATATTGGATATATTAGATATATGCTGGATAATATTGTATGAGGTAACACTGATATAGAATATTTCCGTCATTGATGAGAGTTCTATTGAAAGCACTGCTCTGGATCAAGGGTCAACAATTTTTTTTTATACACGATCAAAAAGTAAGTATTTTAGGTTTTGTGGTCTACTTACAGTCTATGCGGAATGATCTTTTTTTTTTCTCCTGTTTAACAATCCTTTTAAAAAATGTAAAAGTGGGGCCAGCCTGATGGCATAGTGGTTAAGTTCATGCACTCCACTTTGGTGGCCCCGGGTCCTCAAGTTCAGGTCCCAGGTGCGGACATATGGACCACTCATCAAACAACGAACGCTATGTGGCGTCCCACATACAAATAGAGGAAGAGGGGCACAGATGTCAGCTCAGGACCAGTATTCCTCACCATAAAAGAAAAAAGAGAAAAAAATTAAAAGCAATTCTTAGTTCATGCATCCTATGAAAACAGGTCGTGGACTGATTTGGCCTACAGGTCATGGTTTGCAGATCCACACTCCAGGTGATAACTTAGTAAATAAAAGAAGTGCTTGCATAAGAATACTTCCAAGAAGAGAGGTGCAAAGTATTGTGTTGAATCAAAAAGACGCAAAATCAAAAGAAAAACTTACAAAGCTTCTAGATTTTATTCTCATTTAAGTCATCTCTTGATTTTAATCTGATTTTTTTTAATAAATAGATTCTAAAGAAGAACAGAGGTGGTCCAAAATACATCCTGAGTCCTACCCAGTGCTGGAGCCGCCCTGTAGTCAAACATAGCTGCACCAAGAAAGGACTGACAGATCAGCGCTCTAAATTGACAAAAACTTGACACCTGTAACTGGAGGTACAGTATAGAAATTCCAGGAAACAATGATGATAATATCAAATTAGCCAAAATAACAGTAATCCACTTTATTCATGGTCCTTCCTTCTTAAAATTGCTCCTGTAAGAATCTTGAAATATTTCAGTTACTTCGAGCAAATGTACACCACACCGCACCCACTGCTTATTTGCCTCCTGTGTGCATGGAAATTCTGTTTCCTTCTGTAATCACAGCCCTGAAGCCCTCTAAAAGCCCCTGTACAGTGAGTTCTTCTTGAGATTCCACTAAATTATAAGGTTCCCAAGGGAATGGATAAGATGTATTAACACAACTTGTGATTTGCTTCAATTTGATATGATATCGTAATTTCAGCCCTCAATTAGACTTCAAACTGTGTCAGAAAATTAAAGAAAAAAATATCCAGTGGCAGACACCTGAGCTTAATCAGGATTCCTCTTTTCCAAAATAGTAGAGGCTCTTCTTGAATCCAGCCATTAGCACCTAGTCTAATTTTCCCTCTCAAAGAGTTTCCTTCTAAGGGGGCCCTTTCCTCCGTTATTGAGACTTCCATTGAGCCTATCTGCTTTCTGAGGTTCCCAGATATGTTTGCACGCTAACAATGATAACAGAGCAGATTCAGATGACATCCCTGTAACGTATACAGCAGAGAATTAATCAAAATAATTCTTTTAATTGAGGTATTTTTGACATATGACATTATATTAGTTTTGGATGTACAATATAATGATTCAATATTTATATATATTTCAAAATGATCACCACAGCAAGTCTAGTTGACATACATCATTACGTATAGTTACAGAATTTTCCTTTTTAGTGTGATGAAAATTTTTAAGATTTATTCTCCTAGCAACTTTCAAATATGTAATATAGTATTATTAACTATAGTCACCATGCTATACATTACGTCTCCATAACTAATTTATTTTATAACTGGAAGTTTGTACGTTTTGACCCCCGTCACCCATTTCACCCACCCTCCACATCTGCCTCTAGCAACCACCAATCTGTTCTCTGTATCTACCAGTTTGTTCTTTACTTGTTTATTTGTTTGCTTTTTTTTTAGATTCCACATGTAAGTGAAGTCATACGGTGTCTTTCTCTGTCTTATTTCACTTAATACAATGCCCTAAACGTCCATCCATGTTGTTGCAAATGGAAAGATTTCATCCTTTTTTTAATGCTAAATAATATTTTATTGCTTGCATGTACATACAATGTAGTGTGTACATACATACATACCACATTTTCTTTATCCATTCATCCATCAATGGACTCTAAGGTTGTTCCCATATCTTGGCTATTGCAAACAATGCAGCAATGAACATAGGGCTGCAGACATCTTTTCAAGTTAGTATTTTTGTTTTCTTCAGATAAACACTCAGAAGTGGAATTGCTGGATCATATGGTAGTTCTATTTTCAATTTTTTTTTTGGCAGTAGGAAGATTGGCCCTGAGCTAATACCTGTTGCCAATATTTCTCTCTTTTTTTTTCTTCCCAAAGCTCCAGCACATAGTTGTATATCCTAGTTGTAATTCTTTCTAGTTCTTCTATGTGGGATACCACCACACCATGACTTGAAGAGCAGTGTGTAGGTCTGTGCCCAGGATTCGAACTGGCGAAGCCTGGGCCACCGAAGCAGAGCAGACAAACTTAACCACTCAGGCATGGGGCTGGCCCGTATTTTTAATTTTTTGAGGAACCTCCATATGTTTTCCATAATGGCTGCACCAATTTACTTTGCCACCAACAGCGCACAAGGGTTCTCTTTTTTCCACATCCTTGCCAACACTTGTTATTTCTTCTCTTTTTGATAATAGCCATTCTAACAGGTGTGAGGTGATATCACCTTGTGGTTTTGATTTGTATTTCTCTGATGCTTGGTTATATTGAGCATCTTTTAATGTACCTGTTGGCCAACAGTATGCCTTCTTTGGAAAAATGTCTATTCCGATCCTCAGCCATTTTTTAATTGGCTTGATTGTAAAAATAAGTTTTTGTTTTTTTTTTTAAAGATTGGCACCTGAGCTAACATCTGTTGCCAATCTTCTTTTTTTCTTTTATTTTTTAATTGATTTTTCTCCCCAAATCCCCCCAGTACATAGTTATGTATTTTAGTTGTGGGTCCTTCTAGTTGTAGCATGTGGGACGCTGCTTCAATGTGGTCTGATGAGTGGTGCCATGTCCACGCTCAGGATCAGAACCTGCAAAACCCTGGGCCACCGAAGCAGAGCGTGAACTTAACCACTTGGCCATGGGGCTGGCCCATGAAAATAATTTTTAAAATTCTGAATTCTTGACAATTCACAAGAGTAAAAAGCAAAATAAGTTTTATAAGTTATATCTAATTGGTAACCTAAATACTATATTATTTTATGATAAATATCAAATACATTAAAGTTCAAATGGTGAAACTATCAAAATATTTTATTTTACCCCTTTGTTGACAATTGTTTACAATAGTAAAAAACCAAAAGGAGCATACTTTAATGCTAAAAATGCATCTTTCTACTTTAGTTGCTTTAAACAACTCATTGTGGTTTATGGTGCTTAAACTATTTCTTGTGTTTAAAATTGGCCATTACTTCTGCTGGTGAATAGTCTTTTACAGTATGCAAGAAAAACCTCTTCTATCTCAACTTCATTAAATTATTTCTGTGATTATGTAAGTTGTAAACGTTTTAATAATGGAGTTACTTCCAATGCATAATGCTACCAACAGCTAATTATATTGTAAATTGCATTATTGCATGTTTGCTATTTCAATTTTACTTCTTGGCCAGGAGGTATAAAATTTGTAGCTAAGTATTCCAATTACTTTAATAAATGCACCATACCTTACACATATTTTCAATCTCCTATTCATTAAAAGAATTGTAACTAAGTTCCAACAAAAAACCTTGATTCTTCCATATCAAAAGATAATTGAATTTGAAAACTACAACATTTAAAGGGAAAGATGTTAACAGTCTTGAAAGCATACTGATATACTTATCAAGCACACAGGTGTAAGTTAATTCAACTCTATTTTTATATTGTATGTGGTTTGCTCTAAAATTTTATTAATTTCTCATCAAAAATACAAGCTAAAGAATATGAGGGGGCCAGCCTGGTGGTATAGTGGTTAAGTTTGCACACTCCTCTTGGCCGTCCGGGGTTCTTGGATTAGGAGCCCTGGCGTGGACCTACACACTGCTCATCAGGCGATAGTATGGCAGTGTCTCATATAGAAAATAGAGGAAGATTGGCACAGATGTTGACTCAGGGCTAATCTCTCTCATGCAAAAAGAGCAAGATTGGCAGCAGATGTTACCTCAGGGCCAGTCTTCTTCACCAAAAAACAAAAAAAATGAGAATAATACTATATAAATATATATGGTAGCTTTTATTATATTATACAAATATGAACAGTAGCTCTTCAGGCAGAAAATATGAAAGAGGATTAGATTATACATGAAGATGACTACAGATACCAACCACTCAGGGCAGAGAGAGAGACAGGGTGAAAATCTACTTTACCCATTCACTGTTTCTTTGGTATCAAAGTCATCATGCCTTGGCAGCAAAGAAAATCTGTCGCCCACAGGAGAACCTCATTAATTAAAGCACCACTCACACTATACACCTCAGAAGGTTAGCAGAAAATGTTCAAAAAGTTGATGACACAGCTAAAATGTCCGGAACTTAGATAGACAAAATGTTGTGTACAACACACTATTTGAGGATTATCTTTTGTTTGTTTTCTCTGTGTTGCAATAACTTTACTAGAGTATGTCTTATTCGCTGCATGTTACACAAGAACAAAACTGGGAAACCAATGCTGCGAAAGCCTTACTACAAAAACTTATGCCCTCAAAGTGGTCAGGCAGTCTACATGAACTTCAGTGTGCATATGTGCAGAAAAGAGTTCACATTGCAGGCCCGTGTTTCCAATCCTAAGAGACGCCTGCGTTGTGAAGCTGGCCCTTGGTTGGGGCCTGGGAACTGGGCACGTAAACAACTCCTTATACTAATACAAAACTTTCCTCAATGATAAGACAGGCTACTGTACTAAAACTGTGGTTTATGATGAACATCTGCTTTCATTCTAGGAGTCCGGAATTTTGGTACACTTTGGATAGAGTGTAATAGAGCATCTAAGTCCAGATTTTGATGTTTGACCACAGACAGCTTTTAATCCTTGTCCCTCCCTCTTAGCCTGCTGGCTCACATCTGAGTAAGCTCATAAGAAAGCATGGTGCTTCCTTCTTTGGTGCTGGCAAGAGATTCAAACTATGCAAGCCTCATCTCAGCCCCATTAAAAACCCCAAGCCTGTCTCCTTTTCAGGATCTGCTTGAGTGCCACCTCGGTTTCTCCTATCCCACACCACCCAAAAAATCTCATGATGTGAGTATAAACCTCTTCCTATCCTATTGAGGGGTGTGTGCGTGGGTGTGAGTGAGTGTGTGGCGCCATCAGTTTCCACATGCAAACAAATTTTGTGTAAGGTTCCATCCTGCTCTGTAGGTTGATGAAAAGCTAGAGAGTGTCTACATCGCCAGCCCCTGCAAAAACCTGGGGTACTGACTGTATAATGAGCTCCTATAGATAACATTTTATACAAGTTACAATCCTTTGCTGGAGGAATTAAGTGTGTCCTGTGTGACTCTACTGGGAAAGAACTCTTGCAAGCTTGTACCTAATTTCTTCCAGATGTTGCCCCATGTGCTTTCCTTCTGCTGATTTGTATAATTTTGCTATAAAAACTATAACCATAAGTATAACAATTTTTTAGTACTGTGAGTCCTTCTATAGAATCACTAAACCTGGCATGGTCTTATCGGCCCTGGATATAACATGTTAATATAATTTCAGTGGATTGAAATAGACTCAGAAGTGTACATAGGTCTCCTCTTTTATGTCACATCCATTTTCTGGTATTATTTGGCTAGAACTCGTTGACACAACTGATCCTGATACTATGTCTACTCCATCCGTACAGAAATTTCACAGTTATATCAGTAATGGAACAAAGAATGGTTTTCCTACAGTCTTTTCCAACTCTAACCAATTGAATTATGATAATAAATTATCATTGAGAAAAATAACAGGCATTTGTCATATAACTATAAATAAATTGTGTTAAATATATTTTCTAAAAAAATAAATATTAGAGAAAACCTAAATACTGATTTAGAGAAATAGCATCTTCTGAAAATAAATCTTGAGCTAAAAGTATATATATACATTTAATAGGCCTTTGGAATACATAAAATAATTGCATTTATACAGACAATTATAAATATGTTTTAGAAAATTAGATTAGTTTTGAGATTGATCCTGACAAAATTATAGGCTCTTATTTCAATTTGAAGCATTGTTCTCATTATGAAAGCAATTCATGTTCATATTACCCATGTAAATTGCAGGAAAAAATCTTTAAGGACAAAATGATAAGCACTTGTATTCCCATTATCCTGTGATAACTTTGTTATGATTTAAATGTGTGTACTTTGCATGTCTATGCCTCAATCTATTTTCCTCTTTCTCTCCACAAATAAATTATCTAATTAGTAAATATTTAAAGCATTTTTATTTTTTTCGCTTGAAAGTGTTATGCACATTTTATTGGTTTTTTGTTTGTTTTTGTTTCCAAAACATCATTTTTATGATCTCACATCACAGTTTTACTGTTAGTATTTCTTATTAGCCTAGAAGAAGTCTGCATAGATATTCAAAAGGTAAACAGAGGATATTAGGAACAATTTTATATAAATTTGACAATCTGTGAGAAAGCGATAATTTTTTAAAAACACAATGTGCCAAAACAAATAAAGGAAGTAAGAGATAATCTGAAAGTCTGATGTCTGCTAAAGAAATAAAATTTACTATTAAAAGAATTCCTACAAATATAATCCAAAAATGTAGGCTCATATGGCTTCCTCAGAATTCTTACAAATATTAAAAAGGCAATAATAGCAATCTTACACAAAATTCTCTAGATAGTGGAAAAAGAGGAAAACATAGCAATTATTTTATGAGGCCTCAGTTACTTTGATATCAACAACAGACAAATATACTACAAGAAGAGAAAAATACAGAAACATCATTCTCATGAACACAGATTTAATAATTCTAAGCAAAGTATTAGCAAAAGAAATCAACAAATAAACAAAGAGATTGATACAGCTAAAAAAGAGGGTTAATTCCCAGAATATAGTGATTTAGCATCCATAAAACATTCAATATAATTCATAATAACAGAAATAAAATGTCATATTATCTCTATAGACACAGAAAATTCAATTGATAAAATAATTCATTCATAATATAAATTCTTAGTAAACTAGAAATAGAGAGCGACCTTTTTACTTAAATAAAGAGTAATACCCCCCAAAATACAACTGTGATAAATAATAGTGAAATGTCAAGAGCTTAACACTGAGCTCTGGATGAGGCAAGGATGCCTGATAGGACCAGTACAACAAAACATTCTACTGGAGTGGGCCACACCAGAACAAGGAGACCAAAAAACAAAACAAAACAAAGAAATACAACACAATGTTTTATTCAAATGTAAAAAAGTGCTTTTTCTGCCATGATGAATCATTTTTCCTTGTTTTTATTGAATTTGACACTTTGGTTCCTTTGAATAACTTCCTTTTTCTTTTTGAGGAAGATTAGTCCTGAGCTAACACCTGCCACCAATCCTGCTCTTTTTGCTGAGGAAGATTGGCCTGAGCTAACATCCGTGCCCATCTTCCTCTCCTTTATATGTGGGATGCCTACCGCAGCATGGTTTGCCAAGTGGTGCCATGCCCGCACCCAGGATCAGAACCTGCCAATCCCTGGCCACGGAAATGGAATGTGCAAACTTAACCGTTGCCTCACTGGGCTGGCCCTTGAATAACATTTTAATTGAAGGCCATGAACCTGAAAGCTTAGACTTATTTACTGACACCATGAAAACTCTCTGAACTTTTCTTTTCATCACCATTATGTCATGGTATCCCTTTGACAATTTTGAACATTATCATAGATGTTTAATGTTGCTAATCTATCTTGTCTTCAAATCATTTTATATGAATTTAACACACACAAAAGATAAAGCAGGATTCACGACAATAATGTGGTCCCTTAGCTCAATCATTCATAGTGTGGAGGCTGTGAGCTACATGAAGTTTGCTAAAAAATTTCCCAACACTATGGCTCCAGATTTAAATTCCTAAGATTCTCTCCATAGGAAATGTGGATGTAGGGAGATATTTCTCACTCTTGTTGGTTGTGTTGCTGCCTTTTGTTGTGTCTTTCTCTATAGTCTCTAAACTCTTCTGTCTCCATCCTGGTAATCTAATGTTACTTAGAGACATTATTACTTCTTTCTTGCCCTGACATGTGTGTTGCTATGATTTCCATCTCGTATAATCTGGCAGAGAGAAAACTTAAGAGAAAGAAAGCAACGGAAACATTTACTCTTAGCCTTGGATATCAGTTGCAGAGCCACAATCTGAAGTGTTCTACAATGAAGAAGAATAGAAAAGGGGCTGATGTCTACCGTTGAAGCATGAGCAGTTCTCCCTGACTTGGAAACATTTGCCTTCTATCCAAATAGTAAAATTTACTTCACTTGTATGCTTCACTTTCCTGAACAGCTCTTCCTGTTGATTTTTCTTTTCTTTTTTGTTTTGTCATGCCCCAGCTTTGAGCAAGAAGAGATTGATGACTAAAGTTGTCTAGTGATTTACTAGACTATCCACTCCATTCATTGAGGAAAATGTCATTCATTTCCTAATTCATTTGCTAAGCAGCAGATGTCAAATCTGTAGCTGAAACTGCCTATTTGCCTAAATCACTCCTTTAAAAATTAACTTTATATTTAGTGTTAAATAACTTATAAAACTGGCTTCAAGTGAAGCTATGCTAAGTGTCTAAAATTGGCTTGTAAAATAATTGACCGCTGTAACCACAAGTTCAAGCCTAGATTAGTATTCATTTGGCATCTTTCCATACCTATTATTTCAGACTGAAAATTTTATCTTCTATTGGAACATTCCCTAGCCTGTGTCCCTTTCACTTTTTAACTTATTTCTAGTCATTACTATCCTTTTTCTTGGAAATATGAATGTTGGGTTAATTAGGAAAAACCAAATTGACAAAAACAAATAAAAGTGAATTATGAATACATATTTAACTGTGAGAATTCAGATAATACAAGGCAATCAATGATTAAAGTTGTAACCATTTACAAAGTTTATATGCACTTACTTTTTAATACAGCCACTCATGTTTCTGTAAGCAAAGAATATGATATAAGGAATGGAATGGCCATTATTATAAACCAAGATCAGATATGTATTACCTTTTTTGTTTATAGAAAGACAAACATTTAAGTTATTTAATATTTTATAATGTAATGTTGTATGTATATCATCATTAATTTTAAATAACTTCAGCTTTAATCGCAAACCCAATTTCATTATATTTATTATAATAATTAAAATGACTCACCCAGCATCTTCTGCTGTTGTCAATGAACTGTAAAGGAAAGGTACCCAAAATTTGAAAATAAGGCAAAAGTGTATACAGCGTGGTTTCAAAGTTATAGTGGGTATTGTTTAACAAGCCCCACTTATTTAGTTATCTCAGGGAGTGTACCTGTGCTATTTCTGTTATTTACCGTTTGATTAAAGTCCAGAGAGTGTGGAGGGCATGTTAACATGCAGATTTCTGTCCAATGGAGAAAACAACCACTGGATTTACGGTTTTATTTCCCCAAAGAACATTTGCTAGTTTTATATCTAATTTAGCCACATTATTTTAACATCTTTTATTATTTTTTTTCAAAATGGCTATTACTGCCCAGTTTTTCAAAATGTTCTTTGAATCAGTTTTATCATTTTATTGATTTCTCCATTAATGAGTTAATAAATCTTTGACATACATTCATATCTTACTTACACGAGGCATGTTTTTAACCTTTTAAGAACTTTTTTAACAGTATAAAATATAATTCATTCCCCTATGTGATTCTTATGTTTCATTATTGAGTTAAATTATGGATATTCAGCCATCAGAATTGAAGTTTTTAAATCAAAAAGCCCAATGCAAGTTTAAAAATGTTTAACTTTCTGTGATTGACCAAAAAAAATCTTTTTTTAGATGAGCTTTGATTCCCATATGATTTTACGGCTGACAAAAACGGTGCAAATTGATGTTGAATTATCTGAAACTCTTCACTTTCATCTCAATACACTTTAACTCTAGACTTACCACAGCTCAATAATAATTTTAAGAGGCAGATTTGTTCACTCATTCATCTATCTTCTTTATTTTTTTTTGTAAGTGTATAAACTCTGAACTCATTTTATCCCACCCCTCTGGTTGGCTCTTTATACTGTCTAATTGGAATTAATTTCTTCCACTGTTCTCTGTCCTATGCTAGTTTGCCCACAGAAATCTATAGTCAAGTGCATTTTCTTTGCATTCCTCCAATTCAACTTAGTTTATGAGAAGGATTTAGGTATGAGCTTTTCTTATCTGTCAGGAGCCAAAATATTCCTCATCACATTCCTTATTGAGACTACACACACGTTTAACTCAAAGGCAACAATAAATAAAGAATTTAAAATTTAATATTTCACCTCTTTTACAAAGTACAGCCAGTAGAGTATATTTCTTAAAGCCTCCTCTTTTGAAACATGTGTAAAGGTATCAAGGAATAGATATGCAAATTTTACTCAGATTGAGGAATCAGTGTTAGGAAATGATGTCATTTGCACAATATAAGTTTTCACAGCTTTTCAAGTCAAACCTGATAAAATAGCAAAATCCTTCCTTTTCACGTTTTTGAGCATATGACATTGCTACAGAGGAAGGTAGTTTATAAAATTTCAGAGCAAATTATGCTAAAATTTTCAAAGTACCTTACTCGATGTCTTGATGTATTTCTTCACACATGTACTGGCAGCTGTGAGGGTTCCTTGTCAACCAGGAGTGGGTGAGTTGTTACCAGTGAAAAGCAGTGCCATATCTGTCTTGCTGAAGCACCATCAATGTAAACCAGAGTAATGTATTTCCCACTATTAAAAAAATAGTAAAATAACATTCTAAACCAACCAGAACCATCTTTTTCATCATGGAAATCATCTTACTGAAATAATGTTCTCTCTGCTCTCTTAAGCTCTAATCCAAACTCCAAATGACTTCATGTCCTATTTGCAGAGTTGAGAGTACATCCTCAGAAACACAAGCCATCGATGATTTAGAATGTTAGTTTTAATAGTATTATTTACATACCATGACTTTCCCTCATATAAATTGAGGAAATCAACTTACTTTAGATCTTTCTGCTGCACTCTCTCCCATGTGTGCTTTCTTTTACTTTATTCTTGGAATTAGGATAGAGTTTGTTATTTTTTAAATAAACCATTATTATATTATTAGTATTCAAGAACAATGACATTGCCATTTTGTTTTAGGAAAATATGTCTTTCAGCGTTTGGTCAAAGAAGCAGAACCATCAAGTGATGAAAGGGATTTATTATGCTGATATGATCCTATATAACTGTGACAGTGAGTAAGGCCCACTGTGTAAGTCTGTTACTCTGGCATCTGGTACCAATCCTAAAGTCAGCACATCTGGCCCTTAGGGATGAGAAATGAACATGAAAAGGGGGTAGCCAGGCAAACTGGACCCTTCAGGGATGAGCTGGAATCCACTAAAATGAACTGGAACCCATGTGTTTCTCTGATCACTTCTATCCTCCAACTTCAATGATGCCAATAACTCGCAGAAGAGCAGCTTTGCTACCACAAAACTGCATGTGAACCATGCCTGGGAATTGAGGAAGCTAAACAGAGCGATCTGGTGGAAGTGGAAGGAATTAAAGTCCAGCTGCTGCACTAGTGAGATGCAGAATTTGGAGATACTGAGGGCCCTGAAGCGACCAGTCGCCAACAGAGTGAAGCAGCTGAGGTGTGACAATGTGCTTGGACTGTAGCAGCACCTGACTTTTATCAAATTTCTGTGTTTCACTTCCCCCTCCTAAGTCCTGTGCAAATTTCTCTTGTAGCCCAAGTAAGAAGCATGCCATCATTACTCACTGCCTTTTTAAACCTAAATTTCTCCATTTGTGTTTATTTGTATTCATCACTAATTTGTCTAGAAATAGCTTGATAATATTTTTCAGGACATTAATAAGTAGTGAACTTTCTACTTGTTGAGCATCTGGGAAATTTTTATTTCTCTTCAAAAGTCTGAGCTATCGAACACCTTCTTGTTATTGGTGGTGCTGGTATTGCTATTTTTGCCATTGTTATCATATTTATTGCTGTTGTTTTTGTTGACTTAAGATCTCTAAGGACACAGCTTCACTTATATTTTCATTTGAGAGTATTTTCTTGTTTTCTTCAAAAAATGATTATGAGTTTATATTGATCTTTGAAATTCAGCATTTTCAGTGGTAGATTTAGATATTATTTCTTCCCATTAATTTTTACTGTAATAGATGAACTATTTTCATTTGCAGATTTATGTCTTTTTCACCTCGGCATATTTTTGCCCTTAATAAATTGTTGAAATGTCCCTCTGTCAGTGGCTGTGGTTTTCAAAAATAAATTTGGGAGTCAATTATTTGTATGTGAATGTGCTATCCATTTTCAGTCCGATGCAGCTGTTAATTAAAAAAATATATATTTTCTGTAATTTTTGTCATTGTCTATTAAGGGGAATATCTTAAGTTTTGAAGGCTCTTTCAACATGTTAGCAGTTAGATATTTTTCCTGGTTGAGTTTGTACATTTTTGCTTTGATAATAAATTTATGCCTGTGATTATGTGTCATTCTATTTTTTCATAAATCTGATGACACCTTTATATTAGTATTTATATGCATATTTTCCACCTTTTATATGCCTTTCCTGATCCTATAATCTCTTACCTCACTGGGCCCCAACTTCTTCTACACATTTGTAATTTTATGATTTCAAAGTTGTTCAATTTTCCTTTACAACCAACACTTCTGTCCTTTATTCATCATTGGAAACTAAAACTTAAAACCTATAAACAGCATTCACACTGTCTTAACTGCTGACATATTTTTCTACGCTGAAAAATACAATATGCTAGGATTGAATTTCCTCTTATATGAATCTAGTGTGGGACTCCTGGTTGAGTAGAAGCTGAATGCTATTTTTCAGCATTACTATCACATACTCTGTATTAACTACTTAAAAATATACCACTTTTGAAATTTCTTTTAGATCTCTTTATTATGGATTTCTTTCTTTTTTTTCCTTTTCTTTATTTCTTTTGAGTTTTAAAATCTTTCATATTTTTACTGTATTTGCATTAGAGATATATACTCAATATAATTCAAAATGTGAGTATATCCACGTTCTAGTGTCCAGAAATGATTGTCCCAGATTTCTCAAAGTTTCTTCTTTTAGAATGGGAAAGAGAATCCCCAACACTCGGAGAGTGTACAGAAATCATCCATTTTGTTTGTTGGTTGATTGGTTGATTGGTTTTTCATTTTCTCCATTATCCGGGACATCAGCCTCCAAACAAACTTGCAGTTGTGGCAGTGGCTGCAATGGGAGCCTCCAGAGACGGAAATTTGGGGGGTGTGGAAATATCTCCAACATTTGGAGTTGTGGTTCCAAGAAAATCAGACCAACCTCTGCTGCTTTACTTTTCTCATTGCCCTCCCATCCCTTAAGCCTGGATATGGTCTGAGTTGTTGAGGTGCATGGCAGAGAGAACTAACTAAAGTAGCTCCACCTTTATGGTTGGAAGAGTGGAAAATGGTCCATAGGGACCCAAAATCACGGCAGAGATCAAAGAAAGGAAAGAGCTCAGGAAAGCAACTTTATAAAATTTTTCTGAATTCCTCAGCTCACTACTGATTTGAAGAAGAGTCTCAAATCAAAAATAATATCTTCTCGGGGGCCGGTCCGTTGGCCAAGTGGTTAAGTTTGTGTGCTCCTCTTTGGTGGCCCAGGGTTTTGCCAGTTCGGATCCTGGGTGCAGACCTGGCACTGTGCATCAGGCCATGCTGCAGCATCCCACATAGCAGAACTAAAAGGACCTACAACTAGAATATACAACT
This sequence comes from Equus caballus, assembly GCF_041296265.1. Classification (NCBI taxonomy): domain Eukaryota; kingdom Metazoa; phylum Chordata; class Mammalia; order Perissodactyla; family Equidae; genus Equus; species Equus caballus. The sequence goes on from NC_091704.1 coordinate 49,374,453, forward strand.
ATGTACTGGGGAGCTTGAGGGCGAAGAAGAAGAAAAAGAGAAGGTTGGCAACAGATGTTAGCTCAGGTTCCAATCTTTGAAATAATAATAATAATAATTAATATCTTCTCCCTTTAAAATAAACCATAAAAATATAAACAAAATTAACCAAAGAAGGCAAAAGAAAGGACATCATAAATATATGCTAAATCAGTACAATAAAGAAAAACAAAGCAATCAATAAAATTCTATTGAAAGAGATGAATGCAGTTAATAAATGTTTAGCAAGACTGACAGCAAAAAAAGAGAATACACATATTACTAATATCAGGGATGAAAGATGGAATATCACTAAAGACATCATAGACATCAAGAGAATAAGGGAATATTATGAAGAAACTCACACACACTATTTTGGTAGCAAAAATGAAATAAATCAATATCTTGAAATCTGCAAAATACTAAAACTTGCTCTTGATGAAATAACTCATCTCCACAGTCCTATAACTATTAAAAAATTATAATTATAGTTATAAACACTCCTTAAAAGAAAACATCACGCCTAAATGATTTCACCGGCAAATTCTATCAAACATTCAAAGAAGAAATAATACTAATTCCACAAAATCTCTTCCATAAAATAGAAGAAAAGAGAACATTTTGCAACTTGATAAGCCCAGAATTATGCTCATTCCAAAATTGGAAAGACAGTACAAAGAAGAAAACAGCAGACTAATATTACTCATGAACATACAAACAAAATCCTTCAACACAAAATATTAGTAAATTTAATCTACCAGTATATAAAGTGAACACACCACAAGAAAGTGTAGTTTATTCCAGGAATGTGTCTGTTTCAATAATTGGAAATCAATCAATTTAGTTCACCATATTGTGACTCTAAGGAAGTAAAAGACCCACATCATTCGACAAAGAAAAGGCATTTTGCAAAAATACAACATCCATTCACAATGAAAACTGTCACTAAACAAGGATTAGAAGGGAAGGTGCTTGACTATAAGGGGAATCTATAAAAATTCTACCTCTAACATGCCAAATGATGAATGACTGAAAGTTTTTGCTACAAGAAAAGTAAAGGCCAATATGGACACTCTTATCACTCCTATTCAATGTTATACTGGAAGGAAGGAAGGAATGTGGGAAGGAGGAAAGGACTTAAACCTTTAAACTATCACTCGCTTTTATTAAGGATAACCAGGCAGTTTAGTACACAATCTCAAGAGAGAAAGTAAAAGAAAGGGTAATTAGCAGCCAATCTGGTATATATATATATGATATATACATATGTATATTCAAAAATTTTAAATCGAATAAGCCATCTAGAAATAAATAAAACAACGTGTCATTTCCAATTTGAGTTTCTATTAGAATGCAAGTTTGACTTGGAATTCAAAAGTGAGTTATTAAAATTTATCTTATCGAATTAAAGGGACATATCATATACTTAAAAATAGATGTAGAAAAACTGACATTTTATGAAGTCCAAGGCCCTTTAAAGAAAAAAATTAACAAATTAAGAATAGAAGCTAACTTTTATAGATCAAGGAATATATATAGAATAAAGCTGTGTTAATACATTAAGAACATTCCCCCAGATGTTGGGAACAGAAAAGGATATTCCATATCACCAATTTTATTCAGTATTGCACTTGATGTCCTAGTCAACACATTAATGTGGGGGGGCGGGGAGGGTGTCAATTAGAAAATAAAAGAAAAAAGATTATTTTGTTCTCAGATGATATGATTGTTTAATAACAAAATCCAGAAGATTCTTCTACATACAATTATTGCAATTGGTAAGAGTTCCACAAATTGCTGCACACAAATTCACTATTAAAAGGTGCAAATTACCATATGATCCAGCAATTCCACTTCTGGGTCCATACCCAAAAGAATTGAAAGCAGAGTCTCAAAGAGATATTTGTACACCCATGTTCATAGAATGTTATTCACAACAGCCAATTCAGCCTTAAAAAAGAAGGAAATTTGGACACATGCTACAACATAGAGGAAGCTTGAGGACTTTATGCTCAGTGAAATAAGCCAGTCACAGAAAGCCAAATACTGTATGACTCTGCTTATATGAGGTACCTACCGTGGTCAAATTCATAAAGATAGAAAGTAGAATAGTGGTTGCCAGGCACTGAGGTGATGGGGGATGGAGAGTTATTTTTAACGGGTATAGAAGTTCAGTTTTGCAGGATGAAAAGAGTTCGGGAGATTGCTTTCACAACACTATAAATATACTTAAACTACTGAACTGCACACTTAAAAATGGTTAAGATGCAAAATTTTATATTTCTTTTATCACAATTTTTAAAACATCAAGTGCATTTGTGTCTACCCTTTGTGGTATCCTTTTTTTCTTCTCTTTGCCCTGTGAAATCCAGTGTCTTTTCAGCTATGCTAACTTGACTCTAGTCATATTCTCCAGGTGGTACATCTTCCAACTATCCATCCTCTACATATCCATAGCAATCTATTAATTTATTCATCCAAGTCACACTTATTGAGAACTAACAGAGTTCTAGACACTAGTGTATGTACTAGGGAAACAGGTCAACAAGACACAAAATGCCTTGCCTTGACAGTCAAAAAAACATTAAAAAGTAAGTATACATATTTACATTATACATATATATAAGAAATTTTTATATATTTATATATAAATAAATAGACAAAGTTTTGCCTAGGAGGACATTTAGGCATAGATAGGGACTGTCAGTAAAAGCCTACTTTGTGAAGATCTGGGGAAAACGTTCAAGGGAGATAAAAGGACAAATATAAAAGTCTAAGAGATTGGAGGTAGGTTTTTCAAGGACCTTAATAAGACTAATGTGAATGGAGTAGTTAATAAGGGTATGAGGGATAGGAAATTTGGTTGCAGGGATGGGAGAAGCCAATTCATGCAGGGGTTTTGTAAACCATGGTAAAGACTTTAGATTTTTTTTTTTTTAGATAGCAATGGAAGACAGTGGAAAATATAAGCAAGAAAATGATACAATATATAATGTGATGTATGTGTTTCTTAAGGTGGATAATAGAATAAATGGCAGTTTGACGATGGGATTGGGTCCTAAAAATAGAGAGAATAATACAGTAAGATTGGAGACAATTGAAGACGCCAAAGTTCTAGAGTGGATGAAAAAGGACAGAATCCATCTTCCACAGAGTAACTTTACATGAGAGCAGACATGTTTCTTCCAATGTGTCAGGAGGAAACAGAAGCAGAAAAAAGATTTACCAGGAAGACAGTGAAGACTAAACTTCAAGCCCATTGTCTTGCACGGGTCCACGAGGGGCACTAGTAATGTATTCACACAGGCCTGTATTTTTTGGTAAATTTTGCTAAATAGCCTATTTTATCTGCAATTAGCTAACATTGCTATTTCTTTCTGTCTGTGTTTTCCCCAAAATCACATTTCCTTGGTCAGATGGTGTTGCAATGGCCACTAGCATTTTTGATATCTCTATAAGAGGGAGATGGCTAAAGGACACATTGAGTTTGGCTTTAGTGTTATGTATTTATATAGTTCACATTCATTTCTGGCTTCCAGGAATACTTCTAGCCACTGTACTGACCATCTTGTTACAAAATGATTTTACTAAACTAATGCATTGTAGACTAATGGAAATCATTTGTAACATTGAAATTTATCCTAAACACTGCATGTGCCAGGAAGAGATAGTCAATCTGAAAAAAACTGGAGGAAATGTTGAACGTTGAGCTATTGGAAGGACAAAAGCCTTAATGTGTATTATGAGAAGACTAAAGTGACATGGTATCCAAGGGTGAAGTGTAATTGAATTATTATTGGAGTTTTAGAAATTCAATTTGGATAATAAATTAAGATTTCCCCTCTTAGAATGAAGAAAGAAGGAAACAGAGGGTAGAGATTTACTGAATTACATAACATTCAACACATTATTTAACTTAAAAAGTTATATCATTCAACTATTATAGGACTGGTGTGTTATGTCACACTTGCATTATAAATAAACCTGTGAGAAAAATACGCTATAGCCAAGTTCTTACTTCCGAATTCCTTCAAAAGGAAGTTAGTGCCATATAGGCTCTTAATTGCTCCTTCTAGAATTTCCCTCGAACTCACCAATCATAGTTTTATAGTATAGTATCATAAACTACCAAGAGATGCAGAATGAAGTGTCCCTTCTCTGCTTCCAATAAATTACGATCTTTTGACTTCTCCAGTAATACTCAGGGCAATAAAAGTGAAGCAAAGAAAGTAGCCAGGAGCTATTGATCACTATATGTGTAATCTCATCAAGCTATATGATTCTTTTTTCTTAATGATGGATCACTGTCTGGAGCCTATAAATTAGACCAAGTGCTATCGATATATTTTCTAAAAGGCAACAATGACAGAATTATTTTTGTTCTTTGGAAGGAAAAGTGGTTCTACATTTTGGTAAAGCAGAGTGATGAAGTGAAAAGAGAACATAACCCAGATTCATGAGCTCATATTTTCAGTTACTAACTACTTATGCCACTTTGGGCAAAATAATTCACTTTTTGTGAACCTCAGTTTACCAGCTGTGTAATAATATGGTTAGATTTATGTCCCCTAAGTTTAGATAGTACAAAATTATGCCTTATCATTCTACTTTGCTTGAGATAAAAACAGTAACTTATTACATTTTATAAATAAGATTTCAACAAGCTAAGTAGACATGATTTTATTTAGATTTACTTTGGAAATACTAGAAAGATTGGATATAGTACCATAAGGTCAATTCTTAAATATTTTAATAAAATAAGTCAATGACAAATAGTATTGTTCTCCTCATTTCTCAGAAAATAATATATCTTCACAGAAATGTCTTTGATATTCATTGCAGACCATTCCTACCCTTTATCCTAGTGGTATTCTGTAAAATTACACTTATCTTTTCACAAAGTAGTGAAGAGAAAAGTTGAAAGACTCCACAGAGGAAGACAGGTATCATTTTCCAGGTGAATCATCTCATGACCCTCACTCTATCTGGAACAGAATTGACAGATTACTAGTAATTTTAGATGCAGTGATAAAAAAAAAGTGAAAATCTAGTTTTATGTGATATTTGAAAATCAACAAATTCCCTTCACTCAAGTAAATTGTTTCAACACATTGTTAAATCTTATGAGAGCTTCACAGCTGCTGGAATGATGGCTTCAAGATCTCTGTAGACATACTCTTTAGTTAAACAAGTCTAACTGGTGAAAATTATAAATTACCACAATTTCTAAGTCTCTGGAAATGGTCCGAAGGGAATACAGTAAATGAAGAAGCATTTATTCAAGGAAATCTACTAAATCTTGATAAGAACAGTAAAAATCTATGTGACCTTTGAGTCATGACTTTCTCCTTTAACCCACAAGCTCAGCATGACAGAAATTTCTACTCTTGAATGTGCAGCCAAGATCACAGGGTTTCCTATTCCCCAAGCAACCCATCAAGAACTACAGTATCTCCCCAGGAAGGACAGGCCACCAGCATTTTTCATCCACCTCTGCTTCAAATTGCAGAAGCTCCCTACTAGGCAAGAACAGCCGAGAAGGCTGGGGTTCTCTTCTTGCCAGGCCCACTTGTAAGGGTGGAAGCTTCACCTCAGCTACAGCAGATGTAGGATGAGGGGCCCAAGGGCATTCACTGCAGCTCAATAGTAGGGTTGAGGTTTCATGTGTGGAGAGGCAAACCCAAAGGACCATAGACTACTGTCCTTGCTGAGTCACTCATATAGAAGGGATGTCATTCCAAGAGAAGTGGGAGGTGGTATCCATGCCCAAGTCTGGAGCAGGGGCACAGAGTGTTTGCCCAGGGGCAGCTTCTGAAGCAATCTCAGTAGAACTAAAGTTTTTTGGAACAGAGCTTGGGAAAGATCAAGCTTAAGAACACTTTAATACACAGAGGAGATTTTGATGGTAAAAAGTTAGTAATAGGCTGGTAATTCCATGAGGCAACAAACTAAACTCTACATAAGCTTCAAGTGAACTAGAGAGAACCAGGGAAAGAGATTGCTATTAAAAGAACCCCTTGGTTCATAACAAAACTCAAAGACTGGCCTGAAAGAACATTCTTGAAGAAGGAGCCTAAATTTAATTTAATCAGACTGTAGCACAATTTATACCTGAGGGCACTGTCAAAAACAATACAGAAATCAGCTGGCAATTAGTGGAAACTAATAGCTAGTTGTGATATCAACAGAAGTAGGCAGATAAACAGATATATGAGAGATATCAGAGATGGATACATTCACAGGCAACATTGTAAAAACCAAGGTCATCCCAGAGTGACTGTGTGCAAGCCCGAGTCTGTGACCTCTGAAGAATAAATCAGAATATGCATCCTGCAGGAAGAATAAAAGGAAAGAAAATAGTACATCCAAGTTGCTAAATAGAAAAACAACAGAAAACATCAATAAGGTCTCAGTGGAAGGGGGGGGGGCAGTAAGAGGTCATGGTGGTAGTGGTATCAGATTCCAGAATTATTACAATATAACACCTAAAATATTCAATCACTAATGAAAATTATGAAATGATCAATAAGCAAATAAACAAAAAAGAACAATGTGTATACCGAAAATAAAGCAGAAACTGCGCATGAGGAGACTCAGATCTTAGACTTAGCAGACAGAGACTTCAAAACAGCTATTGTAACCTTTCATAGGACTAAATGAAACCATGCTTAAAGAAGTTAAGGAAGGGATGATAATAATGTCTTATCAAATAAGGTATATCAATTAGAAAAGATAGAAATTATAAAACAGATTGAATGGAAATTCTGGAGTTGAAAAGTATAACTAGAGGGGCTCAACTGGCAGATGTGAACTTGCAGAGAAAAAAATAAGTGAAAGAATAAAAAAACCTGGAGATCGATCAATAGAGATTATGAAATCTGAAGAAGAGAGAGAAAAGAATGAGGATAAATAAAGAATGAAGATAGATAAAGGTAAATGAACAGAGCCTCGGAACATAGTGGCACCAACATCCAAATAATGAAAGCACAAAGGATAGGAGAGAGAGGAAAGAGCAGAAAAAGTATTAGAAGAAATGATAGGTAAAATTTTTTCAAATTATGATAAAAATATTAACTTGTGCACTCAAGAAAATAAATGCTAATTAGAATTAACCCAAGCATATTCTTACCAGTCACATTACAGTAATATAAATGGAAAGCTAAAGGCAAAGAGAACGTGTTGAAAGCAGTGAGAGAGAAATAATGGTTCATGCATACGGAAATCCTGATAATATTAACAGCCAACTTCTCACCAGAAAAAGTAAGGTCCAAAAGTCAGTGAGATTATGTGAAAGAAAGAAAAAATACATGTTCAATCAAGAATTTATCTCCATTAGAACTCTCTTTCAAAAATAAAGATTAAAGGAAATACTTCCCCACAAAAGCAAAACTAGAGAATTATTGCTTTCAGATTGGCCTTATCAGAAATAGTAAAGGAATTCTTCAAGCTGAAATCAAGTAACTCAAGATAGTAATTCAAACAACACCCACAAAGCAAAGAGCATGTTAAAGGTAATTATATAATTATAAAAGACAATACGAGTGCCTATGCATTCTCCTTCCGTATTTTAGCTGATACAAAAATCAATTCCATAAAATAGTATGTGTTTAATTGCGTTGTTTGGCCTGTCACATATAGAAATATAATATATTTGACTTAGGACAATGCAGGAGTTGGGGGCAAAACTGTATTAGAGAAAGGAAATGGCACAAGATGGTAACTCAAATCCACAGGAGGAAATGAAGAATACCAGAAATGGCTACTAAGTAAATATAACAAACTCTGTAAATATGTACTTCCTCTCCTTTATTTTCCCAGCTTCATTAAAAGACATAAAAATGCATAAAGTAATAATTGAAACAGTATATTTTTGGCCTTGTAACATAAATTGATATAGCATGTCAACGAATAACAGCACAAAAAGGGGGAGGAAGGAATTGAGCTATACAGGAGGAAGATTTCTACATCTTATAGGAATTAAGTTGACATAAATTTGAAGGTGATCATGATAAGTTCAGATGTTTATGGTAAGCCCAACACCACCATTAAGAAAATAACTCAGAAAAATATAGTGAAAAAAAACTAGTTAAAGGAATTAAAGTATTTTACTATAAAATATTCATTAAATGAAAAAGAAAGTAATGGAGGAGTAAAGGAGCAAATGAGACAGGAAACATTCTGAAAATGAAAATAAAATGGCATACATAAATCAAAATATATCAACAATTAACATTACATATGAATGGAATAAACAATTCAGTCAAAAGACAGAGATTGAAATACTGGATAATAAAAACAGGATTGAACTTTATGCTTCCTACTGGAGATACACAAATCAACAATACAAATAAGCTGAAAGTAAAAAGCTGGAAAATCTTCCTTATACAAAAAGCAAAAATGAGGGAGCTGGAGTGACTATAACAGGATCTGACAAAATAGATTTTAAAATAAAAAATGTTACTGGGATAAGATATTATTGAGCCGTAAAAAAGAATGAAGTCCTGATAAACGCTACGGCATGGATGAACCTGGAAAACAATATGTTAAGTGATAGAAGACAGCCCCTAAAAGACCACATATTGTACAAGTCCACTTACATGACTTAACCAACTAATTGTGAAATACTTGCTTTTAGGCTATTACATATGCATTTCAGAACAAGAGCTAGAAATATAACTTTGCCATAGAATGCTCCCTCATCAATTTAATCAGCACCATGTTAGCTGCATAAAATGCAACTCATACAGAAGCATAGCTCTGCACAAAGCTACAAATATTTATAAAATTTTACCATCTGAATGTTGTAAGAAATAGTAATACCAATGTACGACAAAAAATCAAGAAGGCATTCTTTTGTATCTTTGCTTGATACTTTGAAATCTTTTCAAATTCATTGGAATTTTAAGAAATAAACTTCTAACAAGTTAAGTATAAAGTTTGCAGATACTTAACACACAGATTCTGCTCTGCATTAGTTGATTACTGGCGCTTGCTCTGAAGCACCGCATGTTGATGAGTTGCCAAAGCCTTTCAATTAATTAAGTCCCTATATTTGGCTCTGTCTCCGGTGGGTTTACTGCTTATCCCAAGCAGGTGTTGATGGATTAGGACATTTCTTTCTGCCTGATTCCTGATTAAATTTGGACAAAGAACCTGACAGCTGTCATGTCTCTCTTTCCCATAACTCTTTCCTCAAATCAGAAGGTGTCCAGTCTACCACATGAGAAAAGTATGGAGAGCCATCCTGTGCAGATAACTCTAAGGTTAGCAAGAAGTATGAGAAAACAGATTATGTTAATCTTTTATTCATCCATACGGCCCATTTAAGTTGAATAAGAGCAGGAACTTTTAAAAAGTCTAATTTATCACACGCAATTAAAAGAAGAATGCAGTGTTCATTTTCTTTATCTCTATTCTTTTATCTTATTAACAGGGCAAACTATTCTCAAGGTCTCAGATTCTCATCCTCAAGATAAATATGGGTGAGGATGAGTGTGTATCAAATTAACTCGTGAATTGTGACTCGGCTGCACTGGGCTCCTTCTCCGGCCTTTTTGTCCAGAGAAGAGTAGATAAGTCAGATCTCAGATCAGCATCAAAATGGAAATTTTTGATTGACTTTCCATCTCTTTACAGTATTCAAATTATTTAAACACATTTTGCTCTTGTAAAGGAAAATTATTTCAGAATAAAATTCTTCTATAATTTTTATGTTTCCTACAGATCTAGTCCTTCTTTTTTTAATGGGCAAGCATGAAACAAGTTGTTGCTAAATTTTATAAGTAATACCTTATATAGTAATTGCATCTGCGTATTGCTTTTGTTTTCTGGAAATTGATAGAGTGCCTTCTTTTGCAGCAAGGACAATAGAAGTCTATTCCAATCCTTTCATTAAATGGTTCTATTGACCACGTAAGGGAGTTACCTACCCTACTGTGAGGGTCAAAGAAGGCTTCTTGGAGAAGTGACAGATGAATCAATTTCTGAAGCATGATACTCAATATTATTTAATACATATGCCTAGTAATTATATATGATATCCTTAAACTGCTCACCCCCAAAATGTAGACATGATTATGGTTTGATTTTACTACATTAACAATAACAATAAATTTTGTATTTTTACCACTTAAAAAGATGAAGGAAAACAGTAGGGAACATATCATAAAGTATATAAGAGTCATTTATTCCACAGACTGTGAAATCAGAGTGATCTGGTCTCAAATTTCTGGATTCTCTGGTTTGTTAAATTCTCTGAGCTTCAAGTTTAGGTTTTGTGATTGTGGGAAAATAATACGTAAATAAAATAATTGTGCAAGGGCCAAACTAAATGAGAAGATAGGTCAGAATAAAGCAAATGGGTAGCTACCACAAACATCATTTTCTCTCCATTTTCTTGCCTGAATGATAGTTTTCTTCTTATATCATGACCATGAAAATTATCTCCCATTTGCCATTTTTGGGCTAAGAAGATTGTTCCCTCCTACTTTTTATGGTTTTGTAAAATTCATTCATTCATTCTGCAAATATTTTTGAACTAACTACTATGCATGTGATACAGCAATAAACCTAACAATGAAAAGTCCTTGGCCTTTTGGATCTTATGTTCAAGAAGATGAGTCTTTTCTTGCTCTTTTAATCTCTTCTAAACCACTGGATTATTTTTCCTTAGCCTAAAATTTGCTAATTTACCACCCATAAACAAAACAAACACACCCTTTGTCTCTATTCTCCTCTAACAATCTAAGATAGTTTGTTTTAAAGCCACGCTTCTATTTGCAAGCCTGCAAATACTGTCATTTTTCTGACCTCCCATTAACTCCTCAACCTACTATAATAGAGCTTCTACCCTCTACATTTCTAATAAGACTGTGTTTTCCCCAGTTCAAAAATTACCTCTTAGCTTCAAAACATAATAAATCCTTTTCAGTTCTTGTCTCGCTTGACCTCGCTGCCCCATTTAATTTGTGGTCCATTAGTTTATTCTTGAAAATGGCCTTCTTAGTTTCTGTGACACTGTTCTCTACTAGTTTTCTTTCAGTTCCTCTGGGCATTCAAGCTAAATATTGAATTTCAATTTCTTTGACTTTGTCTGTTTTGTTTAAAAGAGTGTTTCTGCCCCAGGCCCTCTTATCTTTTTCAGTATACTTGCTTCTGGAACTCTTTCCTGTCCACAGGCATCCCTCCACCATGCCCGTACTACTCCATGCACATCACCATCACTTCACATCCACAGGTTTTGACATGTTTCTCTGCATGTTTAGTACCTCTGCACTGTGAGGTCCTGTGAGCAAGAGCAGGGTTCCCATCAAGTTAATATTATTAATTTATAATGTAGTTTTGAATATGTCATAAACACTCAAGAAACATGATTTCAAATATAACCTTAATTAAACGATGTAATTAATAAGTGATATTACCCACTCCCATGACATATACCTCCTATCACTTTTAGTGACTCCCATATCTGTATTTCAGGCTTTTGTCTAAAGAAGTCTCATGTCATTATTCAAAATGGGACCAGAGTCATCGAGAAAAAATGAGCTCAAATCTCGTCAATTTTCTTGCCTAAAGTTTTTTAGCATCTCCTCACTTTTCACAGGATACAATCTATACTTCTTAGCAGGGAATACAAATTTCTTCATTTTCTGTCCTCAGCCTACAAGCTACATGCAATTTCTCTTTGTTCTTGTGGTGGTCAGTTTGATGCATCAGCTTGTGTAGGCTGCGATTCAAAGTTCTTCAGACACAAACTTTGATGTTTCCACAAAGGTATTTTGTAAATGTAAATAAACCTCATAATCGGTTAATCATAATCAGTTTAAGGAAGGAATATTATTTTAGGTAATCTAGATGAACTTGATTCAATCAGTTGAAAGACCTAAAAGTAGAGTTGAGGCTTCCCTAAGGAAGAAGAAATTCTGCCTACAGGCAGCAGTTTCAGCCTATGCCTGCGAGTTCAAGTGTGCCCTTTCTGATGACCTGCCCTATGGATTTTGGACTCGCCTTCCCAGCTCCCGCAATTGTGAAAGCCCATTTCTTGCAACAAATATCTTAGCATATATCTTTTACTCATCCTGGTTCTCTGGAGAACCTTGACTGATACAGATTTTGGTACTGAGAATACTTCTAGGGGAATAGAATCTTGATAAGTTTTCTGAATTGGTTTTGTGAGACATAGAATTGATTCTTTAATTTGATGAGATTTAGAGGCACTAATTATTTTATTTTTTAGTGGAAAAGAGAGGACTGGAAGCTCATGGCATAATGTGGCAATAGAAATACACAAAATATCCCCACTGGATACATGAGGCAAGATTCTGGGTGGCCATATATTTGATATCTTGGAACATTTTTGACCTGGTTGCTCCTAACTGAGCTGGGCTAACTGGAGAAAGAGAAAGATGAGCTCAGGGATTCAAATTTCCAGCTCAAGCTCCACATACCCAACATGAAAACGTCCATATCTACCCTGAAAGAAACACTTACATCTTATGAGCACAGTGCTGAGATTACTGAAAACTAAACCTGGCGTCTAATCCTGTCAGAGGCTGAATTACAATACAGACTGTCTTCCCAACTTTATACGATATCTTCTGTTAAGGCAAGGGCATTGACTGAGAAGGAATAGGATCTTAAAACTTGTGATTGAGTGATATGAGCAGATCCTGATGAAGCTGGGGACATGGAACCCCCATATTCTGACAAGTCTTCTTTGCTAGAAGCGGCCTTTCCACCTCTGCCAGGGGATGTTAGCTCTTACTTTCCTGATAAATCTGTAATGGCTTCTCCTGAAGTAGTTGCCTTGCAAGACCCTGCTGATTTTCCTCAGGACCTACTCCTGCCACAACTTTTTCTTCTAGACCATAATTATACTCAAGTCCAGACAATCCCCAATGAATGAGGTACAAAGTGAGCCACCTGAAGATATGATACACATCAGAAGGATTACACAATTTTCCTCAATTATATTGAGAGAAATCTAGGGAAACAGATGTGGTAATAGAGCTTACGGGTGAGGGTCATAGAGGAAGGAATATAAAGTTGAATCAACCTGAATTTACTGATATCTGTCTACTGAGCAGAGATCCTATATTCAGTGTTTTAGCTTGATAGGTTAGTAAAGCTCTAACATTTGTTTCATTGGTTGACTGTAACATGGATACAAAGGTGGTCAGCACTAAGTGGAATTGAAATATCAAAACTACTTTGATGTTCCATAGAAGAAGGTATCTAAAGGCTTAGGAAAATGGAAGGTCAGAGTGAATTTATCATAAAAGACCTCCACCTCCTCCCTGGGAGGATCTATAGGACATGCTTTTCACCAAGACTGCAAATAATAAATTTACGAGAGGAGCTCCTACATTTTCAAATAATTTTGGGCCCTTCTTTGTAGGTAAGAAATTACAGCAGAAATTGCTATCTTTAAGCTGGAATCCCTAAATACAATGGGAATAATGGGGTCCTGAGGTGTCAGTACCAAGTGGTGGCACTTAATCACCAAAGACAAGGTGGTTGTGGTTACCATAAAGGACACCAGAGCAAATCAGTAATCAAAATAGTCTAACTCACAGAAACCTATGGCAATGGCTCGCTGATGATGCTGTGGCTAACAAAATAAAAGATGGACACTATGCTAAATTCTTTACTACTCTTCATAACCAGAGGGTTCTAGGGCTAGTGAACAGAAGGCTGATAGGAATCCCCAGAACAAATTTATAGTATTAGTCTTTTCCAACTTTGCCATTTCTTGGGGTGACTGTGCATTAGGGAAAGTGAAGTAATCAGCCTTTTCCGTGATTACTGGATGATCGCTGTGAATTGACACTAATTCCAGGAGACGCAAAACGTTACTGTGGTCCCTGTCAGAGCAAAGGCTTATTGACGCCAAATGATCAACGGAGTTTTAGCTTACATCCTCAAGCCCATCACATGGTCATTTCCCAGTTCCAGAACACAGAATTGGAGCGCATGTACTCTGCAAGGGGTAGAATCCCCACACTACTTCTCTGACCTGTAGAGAGGGCTATTATGGTAGGAAATAACAAGTGGAAGCTCCTAAAACTGTCTCTACTTACAAAATCATAAACCCACAGCAGTATTACGTTCCTGGATGGATTATAGAGAGCACTAAAGACTTGAAAGACGCACGGGTGGTAACTCCCATCATATTGCCCCTTAGCTTGCCTATTTGACCTGTGCAGGAAAGAAACAGATTTTGGAGAGTGATGGTGGATTACTGTAAACTTACTTAGGTGACTCAAATGCAGCTACTGTTCCAGATGTGATTTTGTTTGCTTGAGCAAATTATCACATCCCCAGGTACTCACATGAAGATATTCATCTGGCATTTTTCTCTCTCTATACCTACTAGTAAATACCACAAAAGGCAGGGCTTTTCTTCAAGTAGCAAGACCAGCAGTACATATTCACTGTTCTCCATTGGAGTTAAATCGACTCTCCAACCTTACACAACAATTTAGTCCACAGAGACCTTGATCGCTTTTCTCTTCCACAAGACATCACATTTGTCTATTTCATTGATGGTATTATGCTATTAGACTTAGCAGAAAGTAGTAATTATCTCTAGACACTTTCATAAGATGTTTGTATGTCAGAAGGTAAGAAATAAATCCTACAAAAATTCAGGGTCTTTCCACCTCTGGGAAATTTGTTGGGGTTCAGTGGTGTGGACTATGTTAAGACATATCTCTTTTAACGCAAAGGAAACATTTTTTAACTCTCAGCAGTTCTCTTTACATTTTGAGGCAACATATTCCTCATTTGGATGTTCTGTTCTGCTCCATTTACTGCTCCCAAAAAGCTGCTAGATTTCAGTGTGATCCAGAAAAAAGAGAAGGATCTACAACAGGCTCAGGCTGGCTGACATGCAAAATGTGTTGCTGCTTGGGCCATATGATCCAGCAGATACAGTGATGCTTGAAGTGTCAGTGGTAGATAGAAATGCTGTTTGGAGCCTATGGCAGGCCCCATAGTTGAATCACACTGAAGGCCTTTAGAATTTGGGGGCAAAGTCCTTCCATCCTCTGTAGATAACTACTCTCCTTTTGAGAAAATAGGTTTTGACTTGCTCCTGGGCCTTAGCAGAGAATGAAGGCTGGGCTGCTTCTCATGAACAGCATGTTGCCTGATGAACTAAGTCATAAATATGAGCATATACAGCAACACTCCATTATCAAATGAAAGTGATGTGTATGAGATAAGGCTCCAGCTGGTCCTAAAGGCACAAGTAAATTTCATTTGGAAGTGGAAAAAATGCTAATGCCTCATTCTTCTGTTACACTATCATTTCTCTCCCAGCCTGTACCTATAGCTTCACCAGGAATGCCTTATGACCAGGAGACTGAGGAAGAGAAACTTTGAACCTGGTTTACAGGCAGTTCTGCATGATAGGCAGGCAGCCCCCGGAAGTGGACAGATGCAGGACTATCTCCTCTTCATGGTGTATCCCCGAAGGGACATTGCTGAAGGAAATCCTCCCAGTGAGCAGAACCACCTGTGTGACACGAAGAAA
Source organism: Equus caballus (assembly GCF_041296265.1). Classification (NCBI taxonomy): domain Eukaryota; kingdom Metazoa; phylum Chordata; class Mammalia; order Perissodactyla; family Equidae; genus Equus; species Equus caballus. Next base: position 49,390,006 of record NC_091704.1, read on the forward strand.
TCCATAACACCCCCATGCAAGTTTCCTCACCTGTGAAATGCGTAAAAATAATACTCATTGCACAAATATTTTTGGAAGACTATGTGACGTGATACATATAAAGCATTTAGGATATATGTTGCATTATAATCATGTAATATGTTTGCTATTATGTTCCATTATTATTCCATAGTGTTCATTTATTCTTCTTAAATAATATATGTTAATATTGTCAAAAATCTTTAGTTTAAGACCTAATTAGATATTGACAGAAGTAGTTTGTTAATTGGCAGATAGACTTACCACTCAAATTTCACACTAGGGACTGCTAAATTGAAATAGTTACTAAAATGTTAGCCAGACATACATGATTCATAAAATTGAATAACATAATTGAATGATCAATCCAGTATTATATAAGTTCACCTAAAAAATTAAATATACAGAGTCTAATTTTGAAAGATTGTATATTTATAATAACAAATGATTCACTAACTTTTGTTTATTTGTTTATTTTAGACAGACAGAACATATTATCTATAACAGTAGAAAATGTCATACAAAGACAGAGGAAAACAAATATTAAAAAGAAGTGCCTGAAGCTTTGAATTAAATCAACAAAAGATAACAAACTGACATCCTTTTAAAATACCATTATGAAACAAGAATTCACAACAGGAGTTAGAAATGTCAACTGCAAAGAATGAATTTCTTTGCTCTTGTCAATGTAACAAAAGGCCTAAAATATTGTTTTGAGTACATTCAATCTTTTCATATTTAAAAATATCTCAAAGGTTGAAAAATTACTATCATCCTAATTTAAAAGCATATTACACATATACCTTTTATGCTCTCGTATTATGGATAGCCCACTGGCATTTTGCATATCTCTGTAGATTTTTGACAGGCATTGTTAATAGTTGAAATAATCTGCTGGGGTGTGAGCAAGTTCTAAAAAACTTTTCTCTGAAAAGGGACATGTAGAAAGAACAAGTTCTCTTCTATGGACTTAGATTTTCCTGTGTGAGACTGAATTATTGAAATGGCTTTGTCCGTTTTATAAACGTGAGAGGACAAACCTGGGAACAAGAGCTGGAATGCTAAAGGATGGCAGAGGGGAAGAATTGATGTAATCTGTTCCTTGATGATATTGTTGAGCTCCTTGTTTAATTAAACCTAAAGTTGTCTTCCCTTTCAACCTTCATGTTAATTGAAACAATAAATTTGCCTTTAAGACATTTCTAGTTATTTTTGTGTTCCGGTTACTTAACCAAAAGAATCCTAAATGACACATACTCCAGGATATGTCCAAATCTGTATATTCTAGCTCATCTCCAAACTGTTATTGTCCTTATTATCTAGAACTCATAGTCATCCATAAACTATATCATGAGAGCAAAATTGCACCAACAACTGTAATCTGAAAAGAAGCTATTGCAGGACATCGGCCAGCAAACTTAAGGGAGCTGGGTAAGAGGAAAGGGCCAGAATTTTGTGTGGTTATCCATAATACCAGATTCCATTGAGTTGGTGAGATTTGGTGGCTGGAGTCTCCAGAATTTTGATTTTAGAAATACAACAATCGAGGCCAATGAGGCAAAAGCTGATAAGTCATGCATATTTTAAAATTATGATGCCCTAGGAAGGAAGTACATTTATGAACTGGGCACAGCTATCTCTTGTATGGAAAACAACACCATAGTTAATCTGACCAGACATGCATGTTTTTATATCCTAGTGATACATAAAAGCATCACTCTAATGGATATATGGCCCAAATGCAGCTGAATGTCACTTCACCTATGAGACAGCTTGACTGTTGACAACATGAAGCTTTTGTCTCATGTACAGCATTTTTTGGGAAATAGTTTTTTCAACCTCAACGTTACTGTCATTGTGAATCTCCTTATAAGATATTTACATATTTGATTTTCTTTTGTTAGAATATAGAAATTCAATTAATTGTATATATTAACTTCATATTATGTAAGGTTGCTAAGTTCACTTATTAGGTTTAGTAGTTGTTTATTTGATTTAGAAAAAAAGTTTTCCTCTTGTCTCCTGACACCTAAAACTGCTAAAAAAGCCTTTGAGGAAAACCTTATTTTCTTTGCCTGACTACTATCAGGGGTAGTTCACTATATTTGATATACGCTAAGGTAATGATCAATTTTTTTTGAAATGTGCTTTTTCTCTTCCTGAAAAATGATGATTCAATCTACAAAGTATTTCTTTTTCTCCTCAGTTCATTCATTCACTCTTCCAATCTCCTTTTCCCATCATTCATGTGTTTTATTGTATATATTTCCAGTTTCATAGTTATAAAACCAAATAGTGGAACCAATTTGATAGCATAATATAATTAAATAAAATATATCTTTTACTTTATGGTGGAGTTTTCACTAAAAAAATCATTCAAGGATTCACTTTGTACGAAAATTAATTCACTTAGTCAGTTACTATGTTTTAAGTTTATTCTCTGTGCTGATAAGAAAGCTATAGTGTATGTTTAGGCAGCTAAACAAAAGTCCTATTTTTAAAAAATAATTAAGTACAGGTAAAGGATTCCAGAAACTTATATGTGACTATACTGTTTTCTTTACCACGAGTAAAGGAGGTTTTGTTGCATTTGTGACATTCAATTGTAATGGGCTCTGGGTCATGACAAATAATTTTGTGATATAGCCTGTTTGCCAATATGAAATCTTAACCTATATCTTGTGTAGATGCTAACATTTCTGAACATATTTCAGGTAGTCATGGGAAGTCATAAAACATGATTGAGGCTATTTCACAGATTTACCCATTGTTAATTATTTCAAATTTAGCTGAATTTAAATTTGTTATTTTTTTCTATTTATTTCTCCCCACTCAAGCTTTTACACACAATAAAAACTCAGTACAATTTTTTGTATTTGAGACAATTCACTGTTTTCCTGCTGTAGCATTTTACCACAGGTCTGAGTCATTAAAAGTGCCACTGTCAGTTTCAAAATCAAGAACACAACGTGAAGCTTGCTTCTTCCACAGTACTTCCAGTATTTTCTCCAGCTTCCTTGAAAGTACAAAGGATGTTTTCTCGTTGCTTTCCCCTGAATATCATCTTTCAAAGTATCCGATTCTCTAGTATGCTGCTTTTCCCATCAGTAACGTAAAGTTAACATGTTTCTTTTTTGTACGTTGATTTACCCCGTTGGCTTATTCATCTTTAAGCACAGACAGCCCTATCCTGGTTTGTAATCATGAAATAGTAACATGAATATGTTTTTTCTAGGCTCTTCTCCTTATTTATCTTGACAATATTTCTTTTCTAAAATTCAAATGTATGTCTTGTACTAAATTTTATTGGTTTATATTCTTTTTTCTCTTCTGATTTTGTGTCTCATGTGGCAAGTCCAGACAATATGTCCAAATTCTTCCAACTCAGCTGCAAATAATATAAAACTCTTTGAATTTTACGTCACATTGAACATTAAAGGTAATATAATAGTTAAGTTTCTATATCATCTTTCAATTTTGCTCAAATAATTCTATGTCTAAAGTATAGCATTTGCTTATATGATACGATGCTGTTGCTATTGCCAATCTTCACATAATTGAATGTTTCTTTTTGGTGTTGGATGTGATTCAGGAAAGGATGCTTAACAAATTTACATCACTGTCCTATCTTTCCTGAAAATAGCTCTTTATGTAAATAGATAAAAGTCTAACTTCTGTAAGAGTCCTTATGGCCTTTTTGGCAATTTAAAGATAGAACCATATCCTTTATTGGTCTGTGCATACACAAATAATAAAATATTTGTCTTTATAGGGTATGTATCTGGTGTAATTGTAAGCTAAAAGTAGAAATAATATAATTTTGGATAAGATAAACCTATATTGCATATTTGATCAACATATTATACAGAAACATAACGCTACTATATTATTTCTGAAGTCATACCTTAAATTAAATTCTGCACACTAAATATCTGAGGAGCATACTCTGTGAAAGATACTGTTTGGTGCAGAATATCTATATACAACAATAACTTAATTTAAATGCTTAATTGATGTGAGGTCAACATGTGATTATTGATGGGATGTATTATTATATGTAGAAAATATTGTTTGGCAAGATAATGAAATTTTCCATTGTGGAAGAATGGTAAACCTACCTCATTTTGAGAGTTTTCTTCACTTTGCTCTCATGATTATCTGAAAAACTAAACTATCAATAAGTCAACATGACTAGAATATATCTACAAAAAGTGATATGTAATACAAATATACAATCACAGAAGTTAATAGCCTGTCTTTTTGTCATTTTAAATTCTGATTTGCATTTTCATTCAGTATTTTGTATGAGGCAGAAAAATGAATAGTAAACATAAATAGCAGTATTATCCACTAAAAAATGTTTTTGAGTGTATGCGTGTAATAGTAGTAGTAGCTGATAATTGTTGGAAAACATCTAATTCCATAGAGATAAGTGTATGTTCTCCAGAATGAAAAGTGAGCAATATCGATCATTGCACATGATAATAATATCCAATTGTCCCTTTCAAAAGACTAATTTTTTACTAAGTAAGGAGGTAGGAAAAAAATTATGGAGTTTCCTACTCAGGGAGATGGCAATGACATGGTTAGTATATGAACAAGGGAGTAGAGAACAAAAGTGTATGTTCTGGCATAGATTGTTTCAATAACCTTCTCTTCTCCATTATGTTGCAGTGAAACTTTGTAAATAAACAATATTACTTTACATAATATACACATAAAAACACACACACATTTCCATCTGGAGGCTGGCTTTCAAAATTAGTTTCTCACTGAATCAAACTTATTCAAATTTGTTTATCCTTTTTTTTTTTGAGGAAGATTAGCACTGGGCTAACTACCGCCAATCCTCCTCTTTTTGCTGAGGAAGACTGGCCCTGAGTTAACATCCATGCCCATCTTCCTCTGCTTTATACGTGGGACTCCTACCACAGCATGGCTTTTGTCAAGCGGTGCCATGTCTGCATGCAGGATCCAAACCAGCGAACCCAGGGCCACCGAGAAGTGGAAGGTGTGAACTTAACCACTACATCACTGGGCTGGCCCCTATTTATTTATTCTTTTGCTGAGGAAGATTAGCCCTGAGCTAACATCTGTGCCTATCTTCCTCTATTTTGTATGTGGGACACCGCCACTGCATGACTTGATGAACAGTGCATAGGTCCACACCTGGCATCTGAACCTGTGAACTCTGTGCTGCCGAAGCGGAGTGCATGAAATTAACCACTACACCACCAGGCCAGCCCTAAATTTGCTTGTTTATTAAAGTAATTGTAACTATTGAATTTTTTCTGTTAACCTGATAGTGATTTCAATGTAATAAAAAATACAAATTATTAACTTCATCTCTCTGTCCTTTTAAAAGTAATTTGATGATATTAATTTCTTCAGCATTGGAGGCATATATTCAGGATTCCAAGTGAGTTCAATAAGTACTACATACAAGATAAATTTTTATTCAATAACTATAATAATCACAATTAATGTGTGCAATGACCACTTTATGATAGGTAATGAATTATGCACACCAATTTATTATTTTGCTTCCTCAATTGTTAAAAATACATGGTGTAGCAAAGAACTTCTTCCTGTAATTTTCTTCTGTTGGAAACAAATATTTATACAACACCTATTTACAACTCATTCCTTTTACAAGAGCAAAATGTTTCACTGAATAATCACATTATACTAAACCAATATACTAAGTGTTTAAATAATTTTGTTCAACAGGTATATTAACATAATACCTTCTGAATGGATTCTCTATGTTTTATTAAAATGTTTACATATATTCAAAATATTTTATTGTACTCATTAAAAGGACTTCTCTATATTTCCATAGTAAATATTTTCTCAATTTTAATGGTTCCATTTACACCTGAAATTATTGTATCAATGTACTTATGCTGTGTAACAAATATTTTCCTTTTCTAGTCTTGTGAACTTTTTCATGTTGTATTCCTTCCTCCAAATCTTTCATGCCACAAAAATGGAAATTATTCTCGTGCCTCATTTTCTTTACCATTCATCGTTCAATTACCAAATACTGCCAGTTTCAACTCCAAAATTATCTTGAATACTTCCACTGTTCTTCAACTCCCCGACTATTAACACTAGTCAGGGAAACCGTTATCTCTTAACCTAGGCAAATATAAAACTCATTTTTCTCCATTCTTGTTATCATCCAATCTGTTAGTTAGACGTTGTATCCTTAAGCCAAAACACAATATGGCTTTCTCATCAAATCTAGCCCTTCTTAGGGCTCCAGTCTTCTTTCTTATAGATCCACACCGCAACACAGTGTTTCAGGCACCCCAGGATGTTGTCTCCCTATTTGAAGGCTGCCAAATATTTTTCTTTGCGTTCAGGAATGATATTCTCTTTCCTTACGAGATTATTTCCCTCCACTGTTTACTTGGCTAATTCGTAATGATCTTTCCAGACTTAGCTAAAAGTTTGAATGGCTACTCAGTATATCAAAGATCTTAGAATTTTGTCTTTATATGACTGATCAAAGTTTAAGTTTATATGCGTGATTATTTTCATATGTCTATATCATACATTGGTTCACAAATTTTATTTAAAAAAAGAAACCTGTTTGGCTGTAAGCCATACTATTTTAACTTGTAGAAATCAATAAGAATGTTTTAATAAGGGAATAAATGTGTAGGAATTTTTTTTTTAGAAAGAAAAAGATGATCTTATTATAGTCAACAGCACAAATAGGAACTGGTACTAGTCTGTTCGTAGACTGGAGTATTCATGACACTACAAGCATTGTGCAATTTTCCATCCTTCTTCTCACAGCGGCCTCAGCCTTGAGGAGGATCCACTGGCCAGTGATGCCTGTCTAGGAAGTAAATCTCCCTGGCTGGGCTAAGACAGATAGGCTTAGATAGAATTTTTAAATTGTAAATAAAGATAAGAAGATGAAAGATGTCTAGATGAGTCTAGATGACTCTTCTTCTGGAGACATATATTCTTTTGCCACTTCTTTGAGAATTACATATTTGATGCCTGTTTACATTTGCTACTTGCTTTTACGGGGGTGGTTATCAATAGACCAGATTCAACTTCATGTTTATGTGCATTTTCATTTGTGCAATAAGTATCATTTTTGTGCTCCTTTTTTATGCTAGTCACTTTACTATTCATTCCACATATATTACATAATTTAATCATTTTTCTAATTGTTTTCATTCATTTTCTCATGTGTACACATACATTCTGTCTTCTCTCTCCCATTAACTTGTAAAAACTCTTCCAAAAATCTTGGAATCATCCACAAGAAATATCTCAACATTTAATCTGTTAGCAAATTCTAAATAGCTAACCATCTCTCTCACAGCCAAAATCCATATAACGGCCTGCAAGACACTTCATAATATACCACTTGCCCTTGTTCCTACAACTCCGACCTTGCCTCCTATAATTGGTGACATCCTTGTTTACTGCACCCAGGGATTAATCAATTGATTGATTTTTAAATATCACCTTATTGGGACCTATTTCTCCCGGTTTAAGTTGTACCTTCTCTGCAAGTTTCTTCTTTGTCCATTTTCATATGTTTTTCTCTTTAGCACTCACATCTATCTGTCATGTATCTTGCTTATTCACTTATTTGTCAATTTCCCTTTGATGAGCTGTAAACTGCATAGGAAGAAAAAATTTGCTATGTTTTTTACCCTGTTTGTTTAATACCTAGAACAATGCCTAACAAGTAGTAGGCCCTCAATTAATATTTGTTGAATTGGTAATATGATAATGTAAATTCTAGGTGAAACAAGTCATTTTTACTTGACTAATATTTACTCTTATCCTATAAAACAGTAGGTTATACCATGCTGAAAATGGTTTGCATACGTGGTAGAGCAAATAGGCTAAATAAAAATATGTATATATTGTTCATAAATGTTTAATGCTTTTAAAGACATGATATGCTAGTTATATATTGATGTGGTGAACAAAAATTAAAATCTAATTACCACAAAATGTGCTACAAAGAAAAATTAAGGATGAATTCATTCCACAAAAGATATTTTTAAGTGAGCACATTTTCACAGTGATTCAATCAGACTTTGAATAATGATAATAAATTGAAAAGAAGCATCTAGTTTCTCTCCCTCCCCCTCAAAAAACACTAACACTAGGAGGATCAGAAATAGATTTACCAGGAACCTAGGTAATCTTCAATTTTAGGGCAACTGAGTTTCATGGACTGCTTCCAAGATCCTGTATCTAGTTTTGTATTTTATTCATGCTTTTATATTCTCTTTCTTAAAGAAAAGAACCCCTACACTGTATAATCTTCATGTATCCCCTGAACTATGGTAGCTTTGGAGAGTAGAATGAACAGTATCCTTTAAGGCAAAACTTTGACAGTCAAGGAAAAAAATAAGAGAATAGCAATCAAAATATTGAACAATGGAAAACAAATGAATGACTGGTAACTAAATTAGTAGAGCATAAAGAGGAAAATGCTAAATTGGCAGTGGGGATAGCTAATTATCAACTTTATTTATAATACAGAGTATGTAAACAATTCATGAACTGATAGCATCTCATACCTCTGCAAGTAAGGATAAGACTGCGGTCATAAAATTAGGGTAATTATTTGAAATTTATTAAACAATGAGTAGTTCCCTGAATTCAGTCCTCTACTACTTTCAGCCTCATGACTGACAGTCCCTCAAAAGAGCAATAGAATGCCGATTTGTTCTTGGAGATAGTGAAAAGAAGGGAGTTCAGACACTGTTGTAAGCAGAGCTATTGTATCAAAAGCAGAAATTATAATTCTGCATGCAAACTGCAAGCTCATCGTCCATCTCCACCTTCTTCCTGTGGTCTCCCATCACACAGAGGCTTTCCAGGAGCCTTCCTGGGAAAACTGACCAGCCCAAGAGGAAACATGAAAGAGACTGATATTGAGGTCTTCCCCTAACATGCACCAGCGCTGTCAACATTCACTGAAGCTCCTGGTACAAATAGCTCTTCTGAAACACTAACATAAAATAGAAAGTTAGCTAATATCTTAATAAATTATCAAACATGAATGAAAAAGACTAAAACCAACAGATAATAAGAAACTTAGGGATGAGGCTAAAAGAAAAACTACACATGTATATACAAAATCTTCTCAGTAATATTCTGATTAGTGAGGTTGTGGATTATGTGATACAGAAGCAGGATACCACAAAAAAGGACATTCAGAGAAAAACCTAATGGAAATTAAAAGCATGATAGCAGAAATTACAAAAAAAAAAACTACTTACTTGAACTTTTGGAAAAAAAGTTGAAGAAATAACTTAGAAAGTCAAAGATATGGAGAATAAAAGAAAAAGAGAGACTCAAGTAAACAGATTGAGCATAAGCGTATAGATTGTTCTCAGAAAGAAAATAGAGCTGGAAATCTTCAATAAATTAATGAAAATATGTCAGGACTAAAGAACATTTTCCAAATTTAAGAGTCCACTAGGCGTAGCACAATGCATGACTGTAGACATTTACTAAGGCAAGATGTCAAGAAATTTTAGAACACTGTAGTGAGAAAGAAAAGAGAGAGAGGGAGAATGGATCACATAAAAAGATAAGGAATCAAAATACTTCACATTTATGAACAGCAAAACAGGAAGTCAGAAGATAATAAAGATAGTGGAGCAATGTCTGCAACATTTTGAAGAGAAATTATTTTCCATCTAAATTTTACATCTATCGAAACTGTTAATCAAATACCAGAATAAAAAAAATTTCAAACATGCTATGTATCAAATGTTTATCACTCCAAATATCCTTTTTCAGAAAGAGGGACTCTACACAAAAGATGACACTGGATAAAGGAAACCAAAAACCCAGTATGGACAAAAGCAGGTCATGTTCCCAGGAGGAGAGAAAGGTGACATCTAGGTATGCACGTGGATACCAAATACAGAAAGCAATCCAGATTGAAGCAAATGAAAACACTTTAGGAGAGATTTCTTTAAGAAGAAAGATCATTAACTAAGGTAAATGAATACCTAGAGAGAAGATTCAGCTAAAGCAAAGCATTTGTGGCAGAATTTCTGTTTTTTTTTTTTTTTTTTTAGGAAGATTAGCCCTGAGCTAACATCTGCCGCCAATCTTCCCCGTTTTTGCTGAGGAAGACCAGCTCTGAGCTAACACCCTTGCCCATTTTCCTCTACTTTATATGTAGGACGCCTGCCACTGCATGGCTTGACAAATGGTGAGTAGGTCCGCACCCTGGATCCGAACCAGCGAACCCCAGGCCACACAAGTGGAACATGCGAACTTAACTGCTGCACCACTGGGCTGGCCCCCAGAATTTTTGATACATAGAAAATTAAGCAAATGTGACTATAAGACATGTATTAGCACCAAAGAAAAAAAGAGTATGCAAATGCAAATAACTAGGCAGTTCTACTGGGTGACTCATTTGTGAACAGAATTCTCTTGCTTTATAATAATGTAAACACTCAATATTGACCCCACCAATATAATGATATATTAATTCTTGGAGCATAGGAGATGGGAAATGTATGTCTATGTGTTGGGATTTTGAGAAGAAAAAACAGTTGTCTTCAAATTTCTATAATGGGAAGTCAATAGAAAATGTTTGAAAGATCAATCAAGCACATTCTCCGAAGATATGGAAGTAAGTCACAAAGACTCAGCTAACAGATTTGAAAACAGTGAGCTGAGGAAGAGAAAATGAGGAAGGGAAATGGAGGGGGCCCGTTGACTGCTTTTTTTAAAAACAAGCCATGTATAAAGCCAGTTGCCTCTTTACATAGGTGTATAACTTTGATAAGTTAAATAATTATAATAATGCAAATCAAAAGACGCAGAAAACAACATCACCATCTATACATAAAATCCTCGAGCTATACATCATTTTTCAGAGTAGATGTGCCATACGCAATCTAAGTAACAGTTATCAGGACACTAATTGGAATAAAACACTAATAAACTTTAACTTGCAACTAATTTATATGTGCAATAAAAAAATTCAGTGAGAAATGTGGCTGATAAATCAGAGGAACTGAATATGCTTGTAAATTCTTTGGTGATACATGTATATTGTATTTGGCCTGAAGTGGTGTTAATAAGACCACTAGAGAAATGTGGTGCGGAGAATTCCCTTTTAAGTATCAAGTGAATTAACATTTAATCTTTTTGATTTAGTCGACTCTCTCCTTTGTTCTTTTCACAAAATAAATCAATTTGCCTCAAATAAAGCTTAATGTATTTTTAGAGAGTGAAGATTTGTTTTTGGAATGTGTGTTTTTTCTACTCTGTCCTTTGGAATATATTAGACGGAAATTTTCATTTTACCCTCTATTTCTAACATCAGAGAACATACACTAGAGCGTTTGGGGAGTTACATATTATTCAGCAATTTAATGAAGAATGTTAACATTGCTTTGTTGGATGCAAAACTGGTTAATATCTCACAGGGCAAAAATTTGGGGGGTTATCCTTTTCACCAGAAATAAATCATTGGCATCTCCACTAGACAAAAATATACAAGGTAACATGTTTACCCTAAATTGACTTCCCTTAATCAATTATTTTATCATCATTGAATCAAGTTTCTGCTATTAAAGTGGAGGGAGTTTGGACATCTGATGCCTTGCTTCTTCTCTTCACATGTATTTCTACTTCCTATCAGAAGGCTTTTTCACACCCGCTTTCGATTGAGTGTGTAGGGGAGCAGAATTGACCACCCCAAAATGTGTCTCCTTGGCTGGATTATTTGTAAGAACAAAAATCTCTGAAAGGAACTTTGACCCCCCTCCCTGTCAACTACCTAAAAGAATTTAAAATAGAAAGGCCTCTTCCAGGAAGGAGCTAATACCATAAGATAACTGTAATGTAATGTAAAATGTGTCTCTCACATTGTCTGTAGTTGGCCCATTTACATTTCCATCTCCATGTAAATTGCCTTCCACCCCCTTGAAGTCCCAAACCACTACCCCCAAAATCCTCCTTTGTCTTTAGCCGAAGGTGGTATTTAAGATGAGAACCTCTGCCATTTTAGTGTGTTGCTCAGTTTTCCTGAGTGTCTCCCATGTATACATGTTCTAAGGCTTTGTTCGATTTTTTCCTGTTATTCTATCTCACGTGAATTTAATTCGTAGCCCAGCCAGGAGGACCCAATAGGTAGAGGATATGTCTTCCTCCCCTACAAGTGCATTTCCTGTAGGCCATATTCTGAATTATCTATGCTCTATAGTTAAGGAATATAGAAAAATCCTTTCCAGATTAAGAATGCCTTGTTTACCACAACATGATGACTCAATAATTTTATTCACATCTTTTTTTTTTTTACATTTCCATAATCCTAATATTCCCTAAGGCAAAATGAAACTATCACACTCTTTAGCAGAAGAGATTCATCCAATAACATTAAAAAATAAACCATTTTTATAACTAAATATTAATTTCTTTTAAATTTCTTACATAGTCTTAGTCCCATATCTGTAATCCTCAGTATCGCTATTACTTAAGAATTATTATTCCTGGGGCTGGCCCCATGGCCAAGTGGTTAAGTTTGCACACTCCGCTTCAGAGGCCCAGGATTTCACCAGATCAAATCCTGGGTGCAGACATGGTACTGCTCATCAAGGCATACTGAGGCAGCATTCCATATGCTACAACTGGAAGGACCTACAACTAAAAAAAAAAAAAAAATACACAACTATGTACTAGGGGGCTTTGGGGAGAAAAAGGAAAAATAAAAAATCTTTAAAAAAAAAAGAAGAAATATTATTCCCATTTCACACTTGAGGAAACATGGGATAATGAAGTTGAAACAATTGGCCCAAATCATAAAGAAAGTAAATGTGCAGCATGGGTTTCAAATGTCTCCAACACAAATTTGCTGCTCCCAATAGGTTACACTGATTTTCAAAGGACCTGTTGATTTGGATATTAAATGTGGCATGTAGTTGACAGAAGAAATGTCTAGTCTTCTTTTAATTTTCTAAGTGATGCCTTCTCACATAGGAAAAATATATGCTTTAGAAAAGAATAAATCAACAACTAGATCAACAAAAGCAACAGCAACAAAATAAAAAAACAGAGAATAGGAAACCTTATAGCTATTATTGCATATTTCCTAGTGTTTGTATTCTAGTAAGATATTCAATAATTATATTACCACCATATATCTTTGATAATGTTTTTAGAAGATTTAAATTATAAAGGTAAGTATATTGACTTCTTTTGTTCTTTGAACTTATCATATGAATCATTTAAACTGAAAATTTTCTTCAGCTGGTGCTAAAAAATACTGGTATTTGTTATTTTAATACTTAACCAATAATTTTGGTATGCCTATAAAATAAATTGCATAGCCTTAAACTGTTTATTAAAACATTTTGTAATACGCATATTCCCAATTGATGGCTAATCTATCTCATCTTACAAAACTCTAGTAATAAATTCATTTTAACACTTTTAATATTATTTTAACGCTAGTAATGTTATTGGAGTCTCTGAGAGGTCCTCTGCACCTGGTTTCTAAATAATTGAGAAAGCAAATAAATAACAGATGGAAGCCCACACATCAGTTTTGGAGAGCAGAACTTAGTGTGGAAACCAAATGGGTCCAGGATTGGCAGACACGCCCCCTTCCTAGACAGTACTGGACGTAGACTAGCTCCCTGTGTAGACAGTCTTGGAGAGTCTAAGAGTGAAGGAGAACAAATGCTACTTGCACATAAACCAACCTCACGTTTCCAAATTTACCAGTAAATTCTATCTGCATATTCCCAAAAGCAGTGTAGAAGGCTCATATCGGCCTAGAAAAGGCTTCTTTTCGGGGAAGGAAATCAGGAACTGGGAAGGTACATTTCTCTTTAACACATTGCTTATTTATTGATTTAGATCATTGTAATTATAAGCATCATTATTTGCATTACGTATTCCTTACCAAGACTGGAGGTTGAAAAGTCTCTGATAAGAGATGTCAGGAAAACCAAGATTTAGTTAAAAAATAGTTGAAGGTAAAGCAATGAATGCAGCAGTTTCCAAAAGAACAAGTTTAATTACACAGAGATGTGAATTAGGATGGTATCTTAGAGTCTCTTACTGTGGATTTCTCTTGTTAAGAGACAAAATCTTTGCTTGAGATATTTTTCTCTAAGTGGATTGAAGATTATGTGTGGAAAACATATTTTTAATGAATGGATTAATATTTTTAATAGAACAACTGTCAGGAAGTCCTAAAATAATATCTACAAAAATTACTCTTTTTTAATAAAGACAAGTATATTTTAATCTTTGTTACTTATTTTTCCATTTCTGACATATTTTCTCTAATTTGTTGTAAGTTATTCCATTTCCATTGGGATTCCTATTATTTCACTGAACTCAAGTAGTCCAGAGTTGTTATAACACACATAGTATGACTTCCAATACTTGGGTATTAATACTCTTTCTTATTTTACAGAGAGTGAATTCAAATTTAGATGCAAACTAATCTGACGAATATCACATTTAAAACATTTGGCTATAAATTCTCAAAGGGATGCTATTTTTATCATCACTTACTCACCGAGAATATTGGCCAGGAATTTTTCTTGCAATTCACTGGGATTTGGATAGATTCATACCCTGAGGGGTTAGAATTTTTGGCTTCTAACTTTGTATGGGTTATCTCCAATTGGATTTTCTATCTTGGCAAATACGCGATTTTAACAACTTCCCCTGAGTTTCTCAAGACCAAGAAAATTGAAGGTCAATTTCACCCCACTTGCAAACATCCTTCACAAAAAAGTCAGATTTGGAATTCTTAATTTCATTTAGTTTTGATATATAATATTTCTTATTATTTTACCATTTCATTCACTGCATTTAAAGGAATTTTTTAAATATTTTCATCTTTGATAGTTTTTCTCATGCTTTTGCAGTAAGAGCATCAATAAAGGCACTCAGATTGTTTGCAGGATAGAAACTCCTGATTTTTAAAAACTGTAATTACACATTCTCAAAAGACTGTTTCTCAACATCACAGCCTCTAGTAAAATCTTTCCTCCCTATGGGTGATGTTTTAAATGAAATTATTAAATGGCTATTTTGTGTTACAATGAAAGGGAGAAAGTTACTCTATGCTACTTTAAATTTTCCTCCACAAATAAAAGAAGTATGGTTATTTGTTTTGTACTTTCATGCCAAAGTTGTAGATGTCATATTCTGATTGACTGTTATTTTGGTGTTCTTGGTGATCCATACCTCCCAGTTTTCATGTTGCTGAGAATTCGCCTCACACTTTGAAAATGGGCTTGTTACTGTGACTAGCTTTGGTTGACGGAGCACTAGCAAGTGTGAGGGGAGCATCCTTGGGCTCTCTCTTTTGGGCTCGTCCTCTAGAAGTTTTCTCTCTTGGAACCCACCTTTGATGTTTTAAGAAAGATCAAGCTATTGCATGGAGGGCCATCACATGCAGATAACTGAGCCTTGTGATCAATGGCCTCAGTGGAGCTCCTAGCTAATAACCAACACTAACTTGCCAGCAAAGTGAGTGAGCCATCTTGAAAGTGTACCCTCCAGCCCAAATCAAGCTGTGTCACTTGAGGCTAAGTAGAGCAGAGATGAACTAGCCCCACCAAGATCAGTCTGACTGACAAACCGCTAAACCCATTAGGATTTAGGATGAGTTTGTAATATGGCAATAAAGAACTGATAATACTATTGGTAAACATATGATATGACCTTGCAGGTGAATTATCATGGATTAAGAAAGAGAATTAACAACTTAAGGGACTTTGGATAGTCTTGAGACAAATGAGCATGGACATTTGTATCAGAGGACAAGGGCTCTTTTGATAGCATAGTCCTTCCCAACTTTGTTACTTTAGGCAATAATTTCGCTTCTATCATAAGTGAAATTGAAAAATAATAACACTAACAATTACATGGAAACTCTGGAGATTAAATGGAACAATATATTGAAAATGAATCCTCGGCACATAGCTACTAGTTAATAAATAATAGCTATTATTATTGTTACATTATTACATCCAGAACAATAATTTCAGCTTGATGAATATATCCGTTGCTCTCCATATGTTATCTTGGTTCCGTATCTTAGCACTTGTTTAACTCTACACAGTATTCAGAAGGAGTACTTATTACTATTAAGCAGAGCAGAGACACGCTGCTTCTTTAGGGACAAATATTGTAAATTAAAAGTTCTCCTCTTTATTATTGATCCATTCTTTTCATATTTTCTCCAGCCTTCCTTCTAACTGTCTATACCATGTTTGTATAGAAAGAAATAGATTAGTGAGTCATTGGGAGAAGAATTTGATATTTACTTTGTCTTCCATTGCTGAAGTTTTATCATTGGACACTAGTTCCCTTATTTTTCCCCTTTTTACCTATGCACACAGACCATATCAGAATTCCCTATCAAAAGAGGACATCCGGTGCTTGCAACTACACACTCTGACATCCTTGGCATTCAATTAAACTATAAATTGGGCACATTACCAAAGACAATTGTTCCTTTTTTTGTTGTCATATATTTCCATTGCCGAAATTAATTTATTTTGTTTGGTTTTAAACTTGATATCCAGCTGTGTCTAACTTCAAAAGATGAATTAACAGTGTCAAAACACCGAATTTGTGGTAGTACATTGTTGAGAAACAAATCCATCTCTTAAATGGAAATCGACAGCTTTGGCAATAGGTTCACTAATCATTACTCAATGCACACTAGTCTCCATTTCCTCGAGCTCTGTTAAGTCATTAAAATACCATGACAGTCTTCTCCACAGGTGTGCAGAACCAGATCCTTGCCTGTGGCAGACTTAATTAAGATAACAGCTGGATAGTTACACTTAAAAAGGAGAAACCTGAGACATGATAATGTTTCTCAAAGTGCCCCAAAAGAAAAAAGAGTAGTCAGGAAGTGGCCTAGTTTGTTGTTATTTTATTCCAACTTTGTGGCATAGAGATTATCTATTTTATAGATGCATGCTACATTTGTAACCAAATTATGATTAAAAGAAGTTAATTATAACTTCTAAATGGCATACATATTTAGTTATATTTAAATAATTTTAAACTTAGAGTATATAGTTTTATTGATAGCTCCTCAATAGACTACACATTTGCTATTGATTTGCTTTTCTCCAGTAAATGGTCTACTTTTCTCTCTTACTCCCATGGTTTGACATAATTGTTCCCAGAATCAGATTTCTTGGACTTTGGGCAAGGGGAAAGACAGAACAACCAAGTTATATGAATTGTGTTGTGACAGTGAAAGTATCACCGGTTTATAATGTGTTTTGTGGTTTACAACAGCATCCCTCTCTTCAGGAGAGAAGACCTACCCACCCAGACATTTTCTTGAACAGCAGGATTATGATAGAGATTTTTCTAAACCTATAAAATACAAGAAATCTGATCTCTTACATAGGATTTAACTTTCTTGGCTTGAGTTTACTGAGCTAGCCTTTGGAGTAGACTATTCTTGATTCATAATCTCAATTTAAATCTGACCTTGTTTAAACTCCTTCATTCTATAACACATGCCATGCTTATGACTCCTTCCAGAATTCTCTTCCTTAGGTACAAGACAATTAGACACTAATTTTTTTTTCAAATATTTCCAACACTTACAACTTTCTCTAATCAGTCCCACTCTGTGGATCAGAATTAGGTTCTGAATTATCTAGTCAATAAGTCTGCCTTCTGGGAAATTAACAAATCTATATGGGAATTTCAGATATATCCTGCTCTGGAATGAAACTTTCATCAGGTGTTTGAATATCTTGTCTTTTTTTCCTATTAAATAAATGATATAGTGCCCATTTTATTACATTTTTACAATTATTTTTACTAATAAATTTTTTTTAAGTTTTCATGTCTTATTTATCATTTGGTTCCCAGGATCTAATATGTTGAGTGAATATATTAAAAATACATGATCAATTCCCTATACTTATTGAGCAGAAAAGTGTCATAAATATATTGTGTTACATAACAAATTGTCCCAAGAAATCTCTTTGGGTTAGATCAACACGTCATTTCTCAAGCATGATCTAGGATAATTGTTATTGGAGATTGCCATCCCCCATGTAGATATAAGCACGCTTTTGTGACAGATATCCAGAATAAATGAGAAATCAAAAAGAAGTCTCAGGTCATCGTCTAAGATTCTTAAATGAATTTTACTAAGATGACATGAGAATAAATGCCAAATTCCAAATATATTAATCATGATTTAAATGCTTTATCATAGTTAAAAATTTGCTTTCCACTCAATCCAAACCCAATTATTTTTGGAGAGGCAAGATTAGTGGAAATAACTTGGGCTTCAAAATTAAGCATATCTTGATCAAATTCCTAGTTTGTCGCTCAGTAACTGCATGATCTTGAGCAAATTATGTAACTACTAGCTAACTTTCTTTGTCTCTAGTATGCAGGATCATTGTGAGGATTAATGAAGGTAACTCTAATAAAACATTCATTGACCTGGTAATTATATACACACGATACAAGGTAACTCATTTATTTGATGTTGATGCTAAGATTAGTAGAAGAATATCCCTATATGCATGCACTTCATTAATTATTTTATTCTTCATAACATCCCTCTTCATATTGTTTATATACAAATACACTGAGAGTATAAGAGCTCGGATATTTTTAAGTCCATCAACGCCAGATATGTTATGGTCATATGTAGTCTTTTCAAATTGATTTGCCTGAGAAATGCCCTATACACGACAATTCTTCTTTCTCCACTTTTTATTTCATAGGAAGCTTACCTCTCATTCACTCAGAATCTTATTTCTGATGCAAGTCAAGTAAACTCCTGCAGGTAACAAGGAAATGCAATTTTAAATATGATGTTTGTATAGAGAAGGTCAATTATACTAGTGAGTACATAAAAATCATTTTGCAAATCAAATGATTTCAAAAGTTTTACCTGCCAATAATTTAAATAAGATTTAATGTTTTTTATCTGTTATTAGCTATTATTGAATAGAATATTTGATTATGTGCAAAGATTGATTTCTTTGAAATAGAACTCAGAAATATAGACATCTACTTTATGTTAAGATTTCCTAGCTTTTAATTCTATATACAAAATCTAAAGGCATAGCATTGCTGAATACTGTCAGATACTAGAAATAAACATTTCTGCACAGAAATACAAATTAATATTTTAAAAATTGTTTTCATCACATTGAGATGAATTTTTAATATATCTCAACATATATTTATTAACTATAAAGGTATAAAACTAAATTTAATTTTATATCTATTCTTCTCTCCATATCTCTATCTACATGTATCTGTCTATCTGTTACTGGCTAAGTTCCTTTGAAAATTCATATGTTGAAGTCTTAACCTCTAGTACCTCAGAACATGATGGTATTTGCAGACAAGGTCTTTAAAGAAGTAGTTAAGTTAAAATGAGAAAATTAATAAGACGGTCGTCTTTGTAAGAAGAAATTTCCACAAATGTATAGAGACAATTCTACCTCCAAACAGTCTTTAGACTCAAGCTGCATGATTAAGTTCTCAGGGTCTGCTCTGGGTCTCCAGCCTATAGATGTACCCTGCAGATTCTGGACTTGGTGGCCTCCACAATTGCAGAGTCAATTTCTTAAAATAAATTTCTCTTTCTCCTTTTGTGTGTGTGTATGTATGAATATATAGATAGATAGATTCAAAACATATATATATATGTAAATATATATAATATATATCTATGCATATGTTACTAATTCTGTTTCTCTGGAGAACCCTGATTAATACATTATCCATATATAGAGAAAGAGGTAGGAAAAGAGTTTTTGTTGGATTAGTGATAAATTGCAAGTCATTTCAAGTATGAAAATGTGTTGTATTAGGAAAAAATCCCTTAAAGGAACTAACATGGAAACATTCTTTACACGAAGGACAATAAAATACACAAACTGCCCATAACTTAAAGAACAGCTTCTACAGATAGATGTGGAGACAGAAAATGAGGGTGACTACCGAATTGTTATGGTAATTTCCACCGGTAATTAAAAGAGTAGTATACCTATTTTTTAAAAAAGAAACTTCAAAAATCACAGAACTTGGACAATTACATAATTTGGACTGTTTGATCTCATATCGAAAGCAAATTAAAATGTGTGTAAGGGTATATAAGATGCCCCCATGCAAAGAAAATAAAAACTAGGGAATAATAAAATTAAAATGTTTGCCAGCTTTGTTCACTAAGTTAATACATAATGGTTTAGAAGTAATATCAAATTAAAATGAAAGTGTATTCTTAAAATTTCAACAGCTGGATTTCCTGTGTGACAAAAAAAGGATGCAATTTACATTTATGAATACATCTGCTAATACTTCAAATATTTATATCATGGTTATTTATCCAAAGTACTCCTTCATTTTAAATCTACTGCTATTGTAAAATTATTACTTTAGACCAAAGGGTAACCCTCAGCAATGTGGAGAAAACACTAGATGAAAGAAGGACTTTTTATTTGTCTTCAATAAAGTATCTTAAGCATGTTTTAAAGTGTACAGGGAGAGTCTGAAATGCCTTTATAAGTAGTCACAGATAGGTCCTGGGAGGAAAAAACTAGTCAACTATTCTTTCCCTCAAAGCACTCAGCTACACAAATCTTAAATTAAAATATAGTGTAACGTGATGCTACACTAGATAATAGGTACCCCACAGATGTTAAGGCAAACGGAGGATATCCAAAAACACAGCCCAGGGAAGATAAGTCGTGAACTTAAAGAAAAAACAAGCAAATAAATAAGAGTTAACCAGATAGAAGAGATTGGTTTCAACAGATCTTGGAGACAAATATAGATATTTGAACTGATATGCATTGGGTGAAAGAAGTGTATGGTGAATAGCTGAAGCCCAGAATTAGAGATCTACCAGGTAGGTATTATCTAGACTAATGCCAGCTCATCCAAGAATTTTTTCCCTGATAGCTATGGGAAACTCTTCAATAATTTTATGACATTGTCAAATGCAAATTTTGGAAAATTCTCTCTAGACCTAATTTGGAGAATGTATTAGTGGAATTAAACCTGCAATAATAATTTATCACTTTCAAGCAATTGTTATTTAGGATGTCAAATAAATTGGTCTGACAAACATTCTGATCACATGCTCTTAAAGAAACACTTAAAATGGAAAGTTAATTGTATGCAATAGACAATGTATTTGAAAGAACACTTGATGTACATATTTTTAGTCCAGAAGTCCTAACTCATCCCCTTTTATTTTCAGGACTTTGATACTATTGGAATTATATTGCAAAAATTATTAAGAATTATAGCTTCAAACCTTTAAAATAATTTTCATGAAATTTCTGTTTATTCTATCAATGTAGCACTGAGTTCTGCAATTCTACGCACCTTACAGTTAGTACTGGAAGTCTGGGTATTACCTTTTTGCAGGTGTAGTTCAATCACAGTTGGTGATTAAAAGCATTAATTAGAGGGATGTAATTATAAAGTATGTGGGAATATAATTATACCCGTGAATTTCTTTGTGTTTTTGTAATACTGATAGCTATTTAATACACCATTATATTAAAAAATATAAAATCGTTCTTTAAGAACGTCTTCTTACCTCCCTGAAAGACAATCTTATCACCAGGTAAAATTTTCAATAGGAGTGTTTCATCTTTTACTTTTAGTTATTTTATTCTGATTCTTTCTATTCATTTCTAAGAGATATCGAATCTTTTAAATCCTATAGAATACAGAAAATGCTTTATTGATTTCAGGTCGTTTTTTTGAGAACATTTTCTAAACATTTGTTTTGAAACATAATTTAACGTTTGTCACTCAATATAGTTAGATCGAGAATTCAGCGAAGCTATTTTTAATATTAAAGATTTTTAATAATATAGATTTACAGTGTTTTCAATACTTAATTTTTCAGATCTATGTTTCAGATGACATACACTGGCATTTTTCAAGGTCTGAAAAAAAAGAGTGCTTTAGTAAAACTAGATCACTTGGATTTTAAATTTTCAAACATTTGGTAAATGTTACTTCATGTGTCCAGACTGTCTATGCTCAAAAAATGTCAAAATATGTATAGATATATTTTTTATTTAGCAAAAGCTAAAATGCAAGAAATTGCTAAATGTATAGACAAAAATAGATATTTTGGGATAAAGAAATCCACACTATTCCATTTTGCTATCATAAGACGGGCCAAATCTGAGAAATTTAATAGCATTTTCACATTGTCTTTTTAGAGCTAATATGCTTTGCTCTACCTTTTTAGAAAACAATCTCATGTAAGGGAATTTTAGACAAATTAGAAAAAACATCACAATTAATTATTTCTTGTCAGTATTTTCAAAGAATACTATTAAATATGTAGGTATATTTCCTTTAATAATATAATCCTATACATGTATGTGTAAACATATGTGTAGGTGTATATATGTATGTTTATATCACAATATATTGCAAAAAAGATGTATGTATGTGTGTGTGTGTGTGTGTACACATGTAAATATATGAGAGGGAGAGAGAAAGCAATGAAATCAAAGCCTAAAATAAACCTGGATCTATGTGCATTCATATTAATTGATAAAATAAACAAGAGTCCTATACCTTTCCAATTGCTGACAAAATTTTATAATTTGCTTCACCAGTATTTCAACTCATGTATGTAATAATTTAACATGCTTATTGTCGGGGAGGAAATCATTTTCCTCTGCCCTTCTAGGTTCTTCTGGCTGGTCTAAGAATTAAATTGACATGATACAGATTAATAGGAGAAAAATCAAATTAAATTTTTATATGTACAGGAACCCTACATATGGGAGAGGATCAGAGACCCCACATACATGAGAGATTCAGAGACAAAAAGGTAGCATGAGGTATATATGCCATCTTGAGCTAAGGAGTGGGATAGAGGCCTGAGGCTTCAGACACGAAAAGGGGAATTTGCAGGACAGGGAGAAGAGCAGATGTTCAGTAATTAGAGGTTTGCCCTGCCATGCGGATAGGTGATAAAAATTTATTTCTGGTAATAACTCTTATTATGGGCAAAGCTCCCAATTTAAATTCTTTCAGGGAGAGGTAAAAGTTTCTCTTGAGCTCGCAGGGTCTCAATTGCCTTTAGCTCAAAATATTCCACATGCCAAAGTGTCACATCTTGGGGGGAACTGTTCAGAACCCTTCATTATCTTATAATATATTTTAAAGATCTATACTTAAACTGACATGTTTTAAGCTTGCTATATAATGGTAAATGTGTTAGAAATACTTGTTTTTTCTTGTACAGAGGAAACATGTTATTAAGAAAAATGTTTAAAATTCAGATATACTCATGGGTCTTAATTTCTTTTTTTTCTTACGTGGGATAATATTAGTCACTTTGATTTTTAGACTTGGCATAGAATACCAATTAGGGAACAATGACTTAGAACAAGCATTGGTATCCAACACCAAAAACAGAGTAAATACATGTTCCTAGAGTTTTTTTCATGGTACATATAAACGTGAATTTTTTCCATTCTTGCTTTATTTACTGGTTCACGAGTAATAACAATTCTGCATACCTCACAAGGAGCTCTTGAAACATGTAACCACCTAAAACATAAATAAAAGTAGGATTCTGTCAGTAAATGAGAAGAAGGCTAGTAAGTCCTAACAGTATCTGTAATATATACAAGGTCTTCCTTGGAACTCTTTCATATAGCTTTTTGTTTGACATTTTCTTGGAAATTTACCTGTAAATCCTTAGTTAACATCCGACTACAAAATGCACAGTATCTTTTCATCCTTGAGGTTGTTGACTTGGCTTATAATACTGAAATAGGACATATTCAGAGTCAGCACATCATTGTTAAGTTTTGGATAGTCCTTAAACATCGAATACATTTCCAATTTGGGAGATTGTTTAGATAACGTCAGGGTCACCCTCTCCAGTCTTGGTCCCCTTTCCACCATGTTTTCAAAATTTACATAACTTATTTTCTCCAACAGTAAATTGTCTTGATAATGATTAGAGCTGTATTTGGCAACAAGTTACCAAGTAGAGTTAGCTCTTTTAATTAGACTGTTGATGAGATTTAAGTCAAGAATTTAATTGCGTAGTAGATCATTTAACTTATTCATTTTCTTCCTCATTCTAGAAAACTCTCTTGAAAATCCATTTTATTCATCATAAGAAAGTTGATGAGCATAAAAGAATGGACTTAGTATATCAGCTCAAACTAGTTAATAAATTCGAAGCACATGTTGTAATAACTCCAGGTAAATAATATCATTTTGTATACACATTTGCGCAAACATTTTTTACACCAAGGAAAGTCAGGGCAGAGAAGGGATCTATTCCCCTAGAGATCAACTAAGGGAAATTAAACATGATATTATACAAGCCTGAGATAAAAAACACTGTATGTAAAATGTGCCCCTAATTGAAGCTGTAAGAAGGTAGAAAAGCATCTATGTATGTATGTATGTATGCATGCATCTGTCTATCTATCTATCTATCATGTATCTATCATCTATCTACCTAGCTAGCCATCCATCTATTATCAATCTATTTATAAATCATTTAGTAGAAAAACAGAACTATAAAATATCTCCTCTTTCCACCATTCCGCACTTTCTCCCTCTTTATCTAGTTTTAGGCCTCATTAAGGGTAATTTTTTCTCTTACAAGTTTATAAAGTCTTGATGTATGTCATGTGTTTACAGTGAGGGAAGACATTTTTAATTATGTGTGTGCAATTACAAATTGTCTGTGTGAAAGATGTTTTTGTTTATAGAAGGCTATATTAATGAATCTTCACTAGCAGGCTTGTGTTAACTACTTATCATAACTAATAACTGTTAGTATATAATTACTCCACATACAGGTGCTTAATCCATCATAATATAATCATATAATGCCTCATTATATACAACCTGATGCCATTTGCTATTATTTCTGCTATTTTTCTACTCCCATTTTATTGCTATTTATTTGCTCCTTTAAGACTTATGATGTATTTATTTTCAGTGGTTAATATACAACATTCCATTTACAATAAAACTTCAATATTTCTGTCTATGTGGAAATATCACTAATACCTAGTCAAGGATTCTGATTATCTTGAAACTCCATTGGCTTTTACATAAAATATAAGCCTGTTCTCCACAAGGGTTGAGCCGTGGGATGTTTTCAAAAGTATCTCTAATCTCCACTCATCTTGCATTCTTTCCCACAGAAATTCAAGCAGCCTAACCCTTTATAAAATTCTGATTGAAGTCATATCTATCTTAGAAGGTTTAATATGTTAAAATATGCTAAGAGTTTGGAAACTTCTGATCAAAGTAGCTATCAAAATGCAAAATATTGCTGTCATTGTTCTCAAAAGGTAAATAGCAATCATTCATGGGCTTCTTACATTGCCCTCCAGTCCCTGTGATCTGATCTGCTCTGCGGAGCTGGTTTTCCATTGATTAAATGCTCTTATCTCTATTGCCGAGTTAATCTTGTGTGGCATCCAAGCTTTTATTTTATCTTCTTTACACAGTCTCCTTCAGGCTCTACAAATGTGAGTAAACTTTAAAGGAATCACAAGCCAGCAGTCACCCTTTCTTTCTCAACAGTTGTTTTTCATAAAACATTCTCTAAGTTGCCAAGTTTTCTTTCGCCAGAGATTTCTTTTTCTTCAAGAGCTGAAAATAACTTTAATGTAATAGATGATTTTGTTGCCCCCCTAAGAGCTACAGTTACAAGTACATAAATGAGGCATCTGTGTGATAGGCTAAGTTCCTCGTACAGAATGAAGGAGTGGAGAGAGGAGGGGGAGGTAGAGTAGTTCAACTGTTGGCCATGAATTTGGATAATTTGTGCTGCTTAACAACACATTTGGTGAGGAAGATTGTTTTCGTTGTAACAGTAGCTCATATCCATATTAATATCTATTATATTATTTAGCTAATTCTCATTTATCAGAAGTATATAATATATTAAATGTAAAATAGTTCCTCGTGGGATGATCTTGGACTTGGGCAAAATCTGGGGCTCTACCACATAAATTGTGTAGAAGTTATAGATTACTCTGACAAACGTAGAGAATGTAGCTTCAGCCTTGGATACCACTATCAGGCTGGAGAAGTTTGGTGAGCTTGACTTCTTTAGTCTCCCAAGTAATTATATACAGGAGATGTGTTTTTTGTTGTATCAAAGGCAATCTCTCTATTCTTCTGGTTGAGGCCCTGCCAGTTTGTGAGAAACCCCAAATATGTTTTACCGTGTCTCTCACATACTAAGAAATGTATCCTAAACAGCCAGCATAATTTCCTACTAATGTTGAAAATAGTATTTATTGAAACACATTGCCTGATTCAAACTTCAAGATCCCAGAGGAAGAAACGTTTTGTAAAAGACCAGTTCTCTCTGTAGTAGGCAACAAAGAAAGGAGAACGAGGAACAATCGCCACAATCTAAAGAATGAAAACTAAGTTAGACATCAAGAGTCAGCTCTCCATACAAAGGGCAGTGGGGTTCAAATTACACTTCCTAAAAGCTATTCCAAGGGCTATATTACTTTATATATTCAAAAACCAGAAATATTAAAAAGAATCCTAAAATGAATAGATTGCCCAGTGGTGAATGTCAGAGTGAATGGTTTTTATTTCTTGTGACTCTACAGGGATGCGAGAAACACCCTATCTACCCAAGAGTGTGTAAGAGCTATGCTGTGGTGTATAATGTGATATGATGTTGTCAGAAATATTATTATATTATGTATAATTATGTTATATTTACATTACATTGACATTTTCCCAAAAGTCTTCCTGTAATAAAAATATTTATACAGAATTGTGCTTTAGGGAATACTATGAGCTTGGCATATTTTAAGATTGTCCTTCAAAGCAAAAATTTTACTAATTGTGGGGCTGGCCCAGTGGTGTACTGAGTGTTTCAGTTCGTGCACTTTGCTTTGGCAGCCCAGAGTTCCCAGGTTCAGATCCAGGTGCAGACCCACACATCATTCATCAACCCATGCTGTGGCGGCACCCCACATACAAAATGGGGGAAGATTGTCAGGGATGTTAGCTCAGGGACAATCTTCCTCAAGGAAACAGGAAGATTAGTAACAGATGTTAGCTCAGGGTCAATCTTCCTCATCAAAAGGAAAAAAAAAATTTACTAATTGTATTTTGATCAAAAAAGATGCTAAATAAATTATTTTGACCATTCATCTGTTTATTCACCAGAGTTGAAGTACTACATGACTAGACAATACAAAAAGGGTGAATTAAATTGTGTTCTATCTATCAATCTATCTATCTTTCCATCCATCTTAGTAGTGGATTTTCTTATTTGTACAACAGTGAAAGAAAACACTTGAATAATTCATGGCTTATCTTCAGCTTACTGTTTGTTCGTTTTTGATGTTTTGGTGGCAGAATAAATATTTGCCTGTTTGTTTTGGGTTCTTTTTTTCACATACACTGACTTAGCATGCCATTTTTTGTTCTCAAAATTATTAGGACTAAAAACACTTTGGCTTCATGTGATTTTCTCAGCTCATCCCCTTTGTTCTCCATATTTCAATGTGTCCAGACAAACAAGTACAGAGAGAGCTTCTCCCAGTCCTTAGATGTGACATTAGGGGCATGCATGTTCACTTACAGTGGAGGATCAGACGGAATCACAAATCACCCACACCTGGTTACTGCATTTGTGATTCAGTCTGCAAAGCCACTTCTGGAAGCTCTAGTCCACAGTTCCTAAAACCTCTAGCCCATTATTCTGAACTTCAGAGATAGTTATTGTGCATATCACTACATTTGAGAGTATTATATACTATCTTATATAACCTGGTATTATATTTACGGGCCACCTAAAAGAGACATATGTATGATCACATTTTCTTTAAGAAATTGGAAATGAGAGCAATTGTTAAGTATTTTAGGCAAATAAATGTGCCTTTTGCTGCTGTTGTTGTTTAGTTTAGTTTTTTTATTTCGTGTTTTAGCACAAGTATTTGCCAGCACTTTCTAACCAAAAATATACTGGATTTTGAGTTGCTCCTTTGGTAATAAGGTAACCCAAAATAAGTCTCTCATTTTGGTGACAAAATTATCTAAATATATCCTTAAGGATTAGGTTGTGTCCATCCCAAATTTCCTATGTGGAAGCCCTAACCTGCAATGTGACTGTGTTGAGAGACAGGCGTTTTAAAGAGGTAATTAAGGTTAAAGGAAGTCATAATTGTGGGCCTCTAATTCAGTAGAACTCGTGTCCTTTTAAGAAGAGGAAGAGACACCAGGGGTGGGCATACATAGAGGAAAGGCCACAAGAGGACCCAGAAAGAAGCTGACCATCTTCAGGCCAGGGAGTGGGGTCTCAAAAGAAACAAAACCTGTTGACACTTTGATCTTGGGCTACCAGCCTCCAGAAGTGTGAGAAAATAAATTTCTGTTGTTTAAGTCACCCATTCTGTGCTATTTTGTTATGGCAGCCCTAGGAGACTAATACATATATTCTAAGCAAATCAGATTCTGGAAAGCAAGGGGTCATGGGAGAATTGTGCCTCACCATGCGAATATATCTTCAACACCCACCATACTGTGCAACATAACCTAGTTTACTGAGTTCAGGGCCCTTATAAAGTGCCAGCCACTATATCCATCATCTAAATAGGTTAAAACAAATGAGAGGCTGGCCCAGTAGCATATTGGTTACATTACCATGCTCGATTTCTGCAGCCCAGGGTTTGCAGGTTTGGATCCCTGATGCAGACCTAGCACCGCTTGTCAAGCCAAATGGTGGCGGCAACCCACATGAAATAGAGGAAGATTGCCACAGATGCTAGCTGAGTGACAATCTTCCTCAAGCAAAAAGAGGAAGATTGGCAACAGATATTAGCTCAGGGCCAATCATCCCCACACACACACAGAAAAATGACTGAGTCATCCAATTTTCAAGTTCTTGGACTGTATGCAATAACCAGGCTGCAGTTTAAAAGCTGTGAAGGCGTTAATCACTTAGAGTTCTGTTCTGAGAGTTTGAGTATGAGTAGAATCCACCCTGACTTTGTCAAATCTCCCCTCCAGAAGTGGGGTTGTGTCTGTCATGCATCACAGGTGGACAGAATACGTTTGGCTGACTAAGTACAAAGGGCACAAGGATCCTGGCACTCCCACACAGACCTGCAGGAATCCATTATCCTTTGAACAAAGACCAGGAAAAGATTTGGCTTTAGTAAAAATGAAGCTGTGATTTTTTTCTAGACTGTATCTACTATAGTGTCTGTTTCTGGAATGCTCTTGAAGTCTTCAGAGTCAAGGATGATTATCTTATATTTTCTTAGTGAAAACCACTCAGGCACATCCATTGGAATAATCGTTACTGTTATTTTTGGTGTAAATATGTTGTTTATCCTTATAGATTGTCATGTCCTTGAAGTCAAAGGCCAGGTCTGATATTTTACTTTAACTCTAACAAATGTAAAGAACATATTATTCCATTGAGAAGACTTTAATTGAGACATTTATTTGATTTTTTTCATTGGAAAATATTCTTGCTTCTGATTATCTGACTAAGAAGGAAGCTAGGAGGCAGGTCACTTGCAGAATGAAAGGGTTTGTTCTTAGCAAAAGATCTGAAATAGAGACCTGCTCTCAAAGATACTCAGGATATATATGAGTTATCATTCTCTTTCTCAGATAAGTGATCAGATAAGAGCCCAGTTACATAATAAGCACTTGCTATAGCATGAGAATTTTCAATATCAGATATCTCATACCTCCGTATCCTACATTGAGAAAATAGCAATGACAAGCAGGGGATGCAATGATGTACCTCAATGCCTATGGCAGAGGAAAAAAAGAGATTTGCAAATTTCCAAAGTACCTTTAGCCAGTTTAGGCATCAGCAGGAAATCTATAACAGACATATTCAGCTGATTCTTTTCCTTCCACAAATCTTAAGAATATACCGTAAGACATTTTTAATTAAAAGAGAAAAGAACAGCTGTCCATACTAGCCTAAAATTATGCTTAATATTCAAAAACTAAGACCATAAAAATCAAAAAAAAGAAAAGTGGGATTTTGAACAAAAATAGAGAAAGCACATTTTTAATATCCTGCTTTCAAAAACAAAGGGAAAAATACCTGAGAGGAGCAGTTAAAAAAAAAAAACATTATTTCACCCGTCTATTTAGTAAATACAGCACCTGAAATATTTGTAAAGAAGAAGAAATAATAAAATAATAAAAAGTGAAGAAAAGTCTTGTTTCTATATCACTTATAGTACTTCCTAATCTGTCTTGTGAAATAAAAGTGACTTTTTAAGACAGGTATAGACTATTTGTCTTTATTCATTGATTAAAATGATTTATGATTACAGGAAAACGTAGGCAAAGTATCATTGACATTAATACTTTCCATATATTTTATTGCCTTTGCAATATCAACAATTATCGTGATGCAAACTTAATTAGATGCTCTTATTGGAGTCAGAAAAATTATAGCATTTTAAAAATAATAAGACACAAAATGTAACATAACTTCAGATGCTAGAATTGCTGCTATTTTTCTGCTTTCGTCTAAGTATATACACAAATAAAAGACTTGATAAACAATTTTGCCTCATTACTTGTCTAGGTGTAATGTAGATAATTGGGGTAAATATTAGATGTTGAAAATTCAAGTAGGTTCACCTTTACCACTGTTTTATATGATATCTAAGCAATTAAAATTACATTTTCTCCTTGTTTATTTTATAAAGACTAATTTTCCTAAATATATTTATCAACGTAAAGGTCTCTTTTCAGAGAGAACCAAGGTTCTCTCATAGGAGACTACGGACAGACCGACCTCATAGTTTCGTTCTCCTCTCTCTCTGAAGCCAACTCCCCACCTTCCTGCTGTGTCTCTGAGGAAGAGAGTCCCTCCTTTCGTTGAGGTTAATCCTACCATCTGTGCTCAAACCTCTATTCCATCTCCTTTCTCAGACCTTCTTATTCCTGCCTCTTTAACTTTTCCCTTTTTCTCCTAGCAAATTTTCCTCAAAGTAAATGTCTGTTCAAATCTCTTCTATTTTAAAATAAATAAAATATGACGTAATTGCTCTGCACCACCAAATTTCTTATAAGGCAATTCTTTATTCATTGTTTCTACTTCCTTACTTGCAAATCCCTCTTCTTCTGGTTATAATTACACATAGCCATTTTATCATCTGTTTCAACAAAGCTGTGTTGTCCTGAAGTATCTCTCTTGTACCATCATCTACATATTTACATAAAACAGAAACATAAATTGTATTAGTTTCCTTCCTTTCCCCCAGGGTTTATGTATAATTATTTATCTATCAAAGTTTGTTGATCATACTTTATTATCACCGTCAAATCTCTCTCTTTTTATACAGACATTTTCATTACTTTAAATCTTTATCATTTTTCATCTGCCTACATGAACAGTTTTCTCTATTGTTTCCATCCTCCAGACTTGTCCCATTTCAGACTTCAGTAAGAGAGATCTTATTAAAATGTGTATTTTATTGTATTCTTCCTGCTTAAAAGATGTGAGTGCCTCTTTTTGGATTAATTAAATTGTTGCAACAATGTTTTGACATCTCTTGCTTGGTAAAGCCCTTTGATAAGCAGAATTTGCTACCCCAAAATGCATCTCTTTGGCTTGAGGATTATTTTCAGCTGACTATTTTTAAGAACAAATGACATAGAAAGGAACTTTGACCTTTCCTCTAACTGCCTAAGCAAATTTAAGATAGAAGACCTGTTCCAGAAAGGAGCTATTACCATAGATAACTATGGTATAATATGAACTAGGTGTGGTAGACAGGGAGGAAGTAGCAAGACCTATTTGATCAAAGTCCTCTCTCTGTGTCCCATTGTCTCTAGATGGCCCAACAAACATTTGTTTACCAAACATTAACTCTTTTCATCTTCCGGTAAATTGTCTCATTTCCCTTTGAAGGTCCAGACCCCAGCCCCCTTCTCCTTAGTCCAGAATGAGGTATATACCTCATTTTGCCTGATGTCTTTGGAATTCTTTATGCTTATGTGAATTCTCCATGCACATATATTAAGATTTATCTGACTTTCTCCTGTTAACCTGCCTTATGTCATTTTAATTAGTCGACCAGCCTTAAGAGAGTAAGGGGAGAATTCTCCCCTACCCACAATATTCATTTTGATGCCACAGACTGTTGTTGGAGCTGGGGTAGAACAGTGAGCTTTACAAAGACCAAGTTCTTATGGAGTTTATCTTCCAGAGGAGGAAAAACAAAACAAAATTAAATCAAGGTGAAAGATGGTGTATAGGGAAGTAATTTGAGTATGACTGCCAGCAAAGATTTCTCTGTTGAACAAACTTGAACAAAATAAGCAGTAAGTCCTACTAAGCGTGAGAGAAGAATACTGTGCTGGTGATGCGGGGTCGGTGAGCCGAGGAGTCAAAAGAAAGATTTCTTGGACTCTCAAGATCTGGTGGTAGTGCTCTTTTATTTAGAGAATAGTGTGGAATAGCATGGGGACAGGACCCATGGGCAGTCAGGCTGCTGTGTGGGGACAGGGCCCACGGGCAGGAGGAGGTGCTGCTGCCGCCCCCACTACTGCTGCCAACATGGGCGGAGAGTAAGGCTAAATTTAAGGCATAGGTATGTGAGCCATCTCTTTACAAGACAAAGGAAAGAACACATAAAAAAGTTAAAATGGTATCAATGCAGGTGGGGTCTGGCCATTGGGTGGTCCCACAACTTTTAGATAAGAATCAAATGGGATTAAGTAAAGGCCAGAAGCCACCACCCTAAATCAGTTACATGAGGTTGCCAGACAGCAACCAACTTAAGTCCTTGCCTTCCCCATTAAGAGTTTCCAGAGATAAAGCCATCCCCACTTCCTTCACAAATGCAAATGTCTCTCATCAAAGGGCAAGCAAACTCTGCTCCTCGGAGCCTGCTTCTCATCTGCAGTTTTAAAATTAACCAGCCTAAAATCCTCATCACTGGGACTATGTTTAGTGTGAGTTCAGAGGTAGCAGGAAATCATGCTGTACAGTAGGCTCTTCAAGAATATTATAGAGGTTCTTTTGTTTGTTTTTGTTTTTACTCTAATAATTTTGGAGTGCTTTGATAGAAGAGTAACATATCTGATTTATGCTTTTAGTGCAAACAATTTGGCTACTGTATTTTTAAAAGTATAGAAGAGTTTGGGGGCTGGTCTCATGGCATAGTGGTTAAATTCGGGAGCTCCATTTTGGTGGTATGGGGTTTGTGGGTTTGGATCCCAGGTGTGGACCTATATACTGCTCATCAAGCCATGCTGTGGCAGCATCCCAAATATAAAATAGAGGAAGATTGCCACAGACGTTAGCTCAGGGACAGTCTTCCTCAAGCAAAAGGAGGACGATTGGCAACAGATGTTAGCTGAGGGCCAATCTTCCTCACCAAAAAAAATAAATAAATAAAAAGTATAGAAGAGTTTGACCAAGAGGGCAACAGAGGAGACCTGAGCTTTCCTGTTCCCACAGATGCACCAAATGTACAGCTACGCATGGAGAATTCCCTCTTAAAGAGATCCAGAAAGTAGCTGAGAGACTCTTACACATTGAGCAAATGAGAAAATACCCACGTTGAAAAAGATAGTACAGGCTGTGAAAAGGAACAAAATTTGCCACCCCAAGGTCTGTCTCTTTATTATGAAGATTATTTTAGGCTATATATTTTAAGTAACAAAAGACTCAGAAAGTCTTTTTTCTTGTTACCTCCCCCTAACTGTCTAAAAGAATATAGATAAATGGCCTCTCACAGGAACAGAGCTATCACCGGGGATATCTACAAAGAATATAGGCTAAGTGTGGAGAGGGACACTCGGCAGGGCCTAGCTACCAGAGTTCTCTCCCAGGTCCCATTGTCTCTTCTTCCTGTGGCAAACATTTGTTTACCAAACATTTGCTTTTCTATCTTTCTATGAATTGCCTTCTTCCCTTTTGAAGTCCAAATCACAAACCCCAACATCTTCTTCAGTCTTTAGCTGAAAATGGTACTTTAAAGTGGTAGCTTCAGCTATTTTAGTGGGT
Organism: Equus caballus; assembly: GCF_041296265.1. NCBI lineage: Eukaryota > Metazoa > Chordata > Mammalia > Perissodactyla > Equidae > Equus > Equus caballus. Next base: position 49,424,072 of record NC_091704.1, read on the forward strand.
TGCTCAGTTTTCCTGGATGTCTCTCATGCATACATGTTATTAAACTTTGATTTTCTCCTTAATCTATGTCATATCAATTTAATTCTTAGACCATCCAGAAGAACCTAGAAGGGAAGAAGAAAATTTCTTCGTCCCCTACAGCTGAGATACATTCTTGCCATAAATCCATAAACCCCACCTCCAACACAGTGCTATACAATTGAGTAGGAACTCCGAACTCCCAGGTTCTCCCTGGGAGGTGGAGGGTTTGGACCCCACATCCAGCATCCAGCATCCCAATCTATAAATCAGCTACCTGAGGAACAGCTCCCAAAACATCTAGCTCTACATGCTAATGAGGATTATGTTCATGAGATCCACAGACTATAGCAAACACAGAAGTAGGTCTTACAGGACATACAAGCACTCCTTGTGGCTATACTCCCGGGACTCAGCATAGAGGGAGCAGTTAAAACACCTACCTTGAAGTCTTTCCCTGAAAGGAGTTTATCTGCATACTTTAAAAACTGCTGCCTGAGCCCAGGCTTCTAATTTAGCACACATCTAAGGACTGGCTGTAAAGCTATTGGAAATTTTTAACAGATAAGCAACATGAAAGGGAAGCTGATCACATAAGATTTGATAGACGTTTATTTTCAAAGTTTCAGAGTTTACCAATAAATTGGATATGTTGTGTGAGTGAAAGAGAGACAAAGGAAGATTAAACAAAGGACTCTCAGAAGGGCACTGATTAAACAAAAGACATTGAGACCAGTGATGAAGAGAGAACATCTACTGTGTGGGGAATCACAGAATTCAAGACAGGATAGACTCTTAAGGAGAAATAGTCAACTTTGAATAGCATTTTTGATAGGTTGGGTAAAAGAAGTTTGAGGATCATCTATTAGATTTGAATATGTGATGATAAATAAATGACAAACAATAGGACATTGGTATATATGAGGAAGCCATTGGTGTAAAACTAATTCAGCCTAAACTTTTTTTTCCGAAAGAGCCTGGGGTGGGCATTGAGCATGCATTGTATATCTGCTTTAAGTATTTACGGTGTCCCCAGAACAAGAACAATGCCCTTAAAGATAAGAATGTCACTTCCCCAATATTGGCATTTCCTTAAGGGTAAGCATCTCCTCCTAAACTAAGAATTGATTGCTGATCTGCTACATTCACCTTGTGACCACCCATCCTGAGACTGCTGACTCACTGTGTTCACTGAATTGCTGTGCCAGCAAAGCGATCTTGTGACTATTGTAAAAGGGACATTCCAATCATATGTGATCCGTGCTCTTTGACGCTATATAACCTCTTTGTACACCCGCACTTCTTTGGAGTGCTCCATTCCTTTGTGAGAGGGATCTTCCAGGCTATATAGTCCTCAGATATGGCTCATAATTTTGATTTATAGATTGTTTATGGATTATTTGCACTGACAGTGACCAGCATTGATGACCTTATTAGAGGCAATTTGAAGGATGCTAGGAACATTTCTTGTGCATATCTCAAAATTTCTTTCTTCTGTGTGAGTGTATTGAGAAGTCATTTTGACAAGAACTTACCTACATGTAGGTTCCACAGAACAAAAATTATAAATTGTCCTATACAAGAACTCTTGGAAAATTTGTGTTTAGAAGTTTGTTTGTGCTTTAGCTATCTTATATTTCTCTTAATCATTTCTCCTCCTCTTGAAATGTTTGATAATCTTTAATATGACTAGATGGAAGATAATTTTTCATGAATATTATTGAATGTGATTGTTAATGGATGCTATTAAACATGATTTTATAATTTTCCTTCCACACGGGTTTCTGGATAGTCAATTTTTATTTAACTTCCCAAGACTTGAAAAATTTCCAAATTTTCTTTAAGATCCACGTTTTAAATGGAATTAAACTAAACTTTAAATGTAGTTTTGGCTATTTGTTATTTTGGTTAACATTTTGAATGCCAGTATCCAAAAAAAGTCAATAAAGATTAAAATTATGATGTTATATAATTGATATTATTTTGGTTTGTAATATTATTTACATTTTTATGGTTGTTCTTATTAGTTGTATCTATCCCCTCATTTATGGAAACTAAAATAAAGTTGCCTATTTATTTACTTATTTGAAATTATTGTATAATTGGTTTTATAATTAAATGTATTAAAATCATTGTTTACTACTGCAGTATTATTTCCTTCTTATAATATCTACATTTTATAAGCAATTGGTGTATGGCATTTCAAAATATAAATCAGACCTTTTTCTAGGAAGCTTACCTAAATTTACATAGAATATTCAGCTATTACTAGTAAATCACAATGTCGTGCCTTGCTATTATGCTGATTAGATATGATAATATTCTACTCAGTCAATGGATCATTGATCATGCCACAAATATAAGGATATCAGAAATGACAGTGACATTGTAACCAGTGGTTATTCAATTTTCAAAGTTCAAACCTGAAGGAAAAACTAAATAGTTGATTTTTTTAATGAATATCTAGGAAAAATCTAAGTTTAATACTGTTTGTCTTTGTGTACATGTAACATTAATATTTAAGAAAACAGTATTTTATTATATGTGATGCAGTTTCACATATTCTCTCTTTTTTGGCTCAATTCATTTCATTTTAAAAAATCTCTTTTGTAAGTTGATTCTATTTCCCATTTAATAGCTTCCAATCTGCCACTCGAAGACGTTAAAATGAAGTATAAATTATTGGTAACAGATATTACTGAGAGATCAGGTTTTAATACCAAAAGAGAGAAGGCCACACTTTGAGCTCCTTGGTAGCAGGATACTTTTAAGAAGGGATTGGAACTTTGCATCATGAGAGAGAGTCATTTGGATAGCTGTGAATGAGACTGAGAATTTTGAATCGTGAAATATCTCTGAACACTTGTGGCTGGGGAGACAGTCGCATTTCACCACATCTAAGGGAACCAGCTCTTCAATATAAAATGTTTTCAAAAACTGCATTATCAAAAACTGATTCCCCTCCAGACTTTCCTCCCCTTCACCGCCATCTTATTGCCTACAAGTACAAAATGAATTCGATTTTAACATAAATATTTAAGATTTATTCCAGAAAGAGGTAGCCTATACACTCAAAGGCCAAGCCCACATTAATTTATATTATTAGAGTTCTGAAAAGCTTATTGAAATTAAGTTTATTGAAATTGACTGGGAGTCAATTTAAAGCAAGTAAGAATAAATATTAGGCTCAATAGAGCCAATTTCTTTAATATGGATGAAGTCACTTATAATTTCAGATTTAGTGTATTGATTCACGTTCGTGGGCACAGAGTTAATATTCTGATATTTTGGCTAATTATAAGCTGGATTAACTAATAGCGCACAGTTAATATGCTTCAGTTTCATCACTCAGATACCTGAACAAGTAAGAAATAATTTCTATTATATCTTTCCTACCCTTTCTTTTTTCTCACTGTGAAAAATGACAGTCTATCTACCCCAAGTCATACTCTGGACCTGTGCCTGCTGGAACAGAACTAGAGGTTTCTTGGTCACACCTGTGTTGGTGCCCAATACAGTCTAGACATTTTTAAAAATAAAACAGATGATTGTAAATTTAAAAAAAGAAAGTCAAAAGGTGAGAATTTTTGCATGCTGCAGAGAAAGGAATCTGAAGGCCCAGGAAGATGACAACATTGAAATGGATCTATTATTTTCTGCTCTGATATCCCCTAAGCATACCTCCTGTGAGGGTCAGAAAACTCTCCATTGCCAAAAATTTAGGAAATACATTGGCGAGGGAATCGTCAGTATTCTCCAGGTAATGTCTCTTGACTGTCCTGTTTTGGTGAAAGGTGACCAAATCCGACTGCCATCAAACCGTGCAATTTCACTACTTTTTAAGATTTATATCACCTTCCAAAAGTATCTTTTTTATTTGTTTTTATTTTCATTGTTTTTACCCACTAAAACACCAGTCACAAGAGAGCAAGAAACATGGTGTTAGCTTATACTATATCCCTTGCTTTATACCTGTGCATGACCAAAACTGGTGGCCTATAAATATGAATGGATGGATAAATAAAGGGATAGATGAATGATACATTAATGGAATGAGACAGGAGAATTCAATAAATGCCAGATTCCCAAAGACATACCTTTGGTAACTGTCTTTGAATTTGAAGGATATTAGAATTTATTGAAGAATTTAAGAATTAACATGATCTATGTAAGGGAGGAAGAAATTTTCCTCTACCCTTCTAGGTTCTTCTGGCTGGTATAAGAATTAAATTGACAGAAGAAATAATAACAGGGGAAAATCAAACAAAGTTCAACAACATGTATACATGGGAGAAACCCAGGAAAACTGAATAACTCACCCAAATGGCCAAAGACATGACCTTGAATACCATCTTCAGGTAAAGACAAAAGAGAATGTTGGGGCTAGTGGTTTTGATCTTCAAAGGAAAAGACAGCAATTCACGTGGAAATGGAAAAGCAAATGTTTGATAAACAATTGTTTGCCATTCATTGAAGAGACAAGGGGACATGGAGAAGACTTTGATCAAATGGGCCTTACTAGGTTCCTCCCTATGTACCACACCTAGTTCATATTATGCCATAGTTATCTATGGTGATAGCTCTTTCTTGGAACAGGCCTTCTATTTTAAATTCTTTTAGGCAGTTGGGGGAATGTTCAAAATTTCTTCCTGTGTCTTTTGTTCTCAGAAACAACCAGCTCAAAATAATCAAGTCAAAGAAACACATTTTTGGATGGCAAATTATTCTCCCTTACAATCTATTTGTGTTTTTATAAAAAGCACTTTGACAACTGAGGAAAATATGTCCCCAAAAATAAAGACAGGCTAGGAGTAGGATGGAGTAGATAGAATCCTAACCTAAGTTGTATGCAATTTGCAGAGAAAAAAATTGACAAATATTGAGGGAGTAAACTCTATAAAACTTAAGAAAAAATGGATATCAAGAAAATGGACAGAGCAGAGAAAATGATATTTAGTATACTACAGATCTCTCTGATTATCTTGTTTTAAGTTACTTGAGATTTTATGCTTTGCTGTGGTTTATATTTCTGTAGAAATAGTTAAGTACTTACTCAGTATAATGACATCTCTCCCACTTAGCAGTTCTAAGAGTATGAATGAATATGAAGAGCTTAAAATACTTTTTAAGAGTTATGTGATTGCACACATTATAACAGTTTGTATTTCAATTTTCAAATTTCTTTGAAAACATTTTTTGATGGATTGGAAATATATTGTCTTAAACATACAATTTTTATCTAAACCACCTAAAATTTAGGTAATATTTATTTAATATTGGAAATTAATAATTACCTTAAAAATAACATTTTAAGTGAACTGTTTTTCTATAGCTTAATTATAAAATTTCATTTTATAAACTACTATATTATTGGCACAGGCATATCTGGGGTTTAAATACATTTAGGTTATACTTCAAGATCACATTTAATTATCTGAAAATGCTTTCAGGCTTAGAGATTTTGAACAGTTTATTACTCAATGATTTCACTTACAAAGGAGAGCTTTAAAAATTACTCTACATGGATATAAACCAGGCTTCATGAAAGGCCCAGGTCTCTTGCTATTTTTGAACCTTCTGGACTTCGACAAGCAGAAACCCCAGCATGTGGACCACTGGTTCAAAAGGCCCTTCTCAAGACGTTTTAAGTCCACCTCAAGTGTTTGGAATAAGCCAAAGCCAGCAGGGACATCCAGGTGGGGCAATCTGAGCTCAGACTTAGATCCATTTGGTCCTAAATTTACCTTTCTCTGCTTTGGAGCTCTCACTGACACCACTGTCAGTAGCAGGTTTCAGTTCCCCACCATCACATGGAATTGTTTGAACAAGCCAATCACCTCCTCCTGCAGGACCAGAGGTCACTCCACCCGCTTCAGACTACAAAGCCTGCCTCCCACAGTTCCTGCTTTTTCACTGTGTTCCTCAGTGCACTCCCATATGGCCTTATGTGGCATTCTTTGCCATCCTCTCCTGGGTTATGAATACATGTGATTAATAAACTGCTGTTGGTCTTGTGGGGGACTGGAATTGGCCACCCAAGATATGTCTCTTTGGATGAGGAGTATTTTGGGCTGGTTACTTTTTAAAAAACTGCAGATAGGAAAGAAACTCTGAAAAGTAGAATTCACTTGCCCTTTGTTAAGAGACATTTACATTTGTAAAGGAAATCTCCATCTGTAAAGGTGTCTCACTCTCTGTACCAAGAAGAATGGGGGCTGACTTTATCTCTAGAAACTCTTATTAATGTGGAAGGCAAGGACTTAAATCTGCATAATAATCTTACTCTTGTTTACTGTACTTGTCTGGTAACCTCCCCCAACATCCTTCTTTGTCTTTAGCTGAAGATGATATTTAAGGTGGTTGCTTCAGCCATTTTGGCGAGTTGCTCTGTTTTCCTGAGTCTTTCCTGAGTATACATGTTATAAAGCTGTGTTTAACTTTCTCCTGTTATTCTGTCTCATGTGAATTTAATTTGTTTTCTGGCCAGGAGGACCCAGAGCAGATAGAGGAAATGTCTTCCTCCCCTACAGTCTCATCTGTCTGGTGTTAGGCACCACGTGTTCCCGTCATCCTCATAACTCTCTACAAGAATCCCTTTCTCACTGTAAAATAGCCAACAAGGAAATTTTTGTATGGCTGCTTAGAAGTCAGTGACCTTCAGTTCTTGAAATGTATTAGTGTTTCAACATGAAAGAGCTGTTTCTGCTCATAATTGTCTCCATGTACATTAGCTTGACTATACTCGTCAAAGTTTTATTGAACTGCCAAAGGGAAGACATGCTTTAAAAAGCCATTTCATAGGTTTTTACTATTCATACAGGGGTTTATACACACACACACACCCACAAATACATGCAAACAATGACAACAAAAGATGCGAGAGATTAAAGAAATAACTACTTAACGATTATAAGAATGGATGGTCTATTAACTAGGTGGGTAATTTTTATTTTCTGGAATGAATTATTAATCCCTTTAAAATCATAAAAAAACACTTGAACATTTTTAGTAGGAATGCTTTCTACTCTCCAGAGGATGCTACAAATTACATCGGGCAAAAAACTGTAGTCCCAGACAAGATTTGGGATGAGAGACTTTGCTCATAAACTCTAGATTGCTTTCAGTATAAGCCTGTATTTAAAAATTAGAGATTGTTTGTTCTGAATTTTCTGCTCTTGTGCTATTTACTTGTTTCAAATCTCTATGGAAAGTCTTCACGTTTACAACCGGACCAGATACAAACCACAGGGTATTTTAATTGTGGTATTGCCACGTGGCAGCTTTGATTCAGAACCATTTTTTTTTCCTGTCATAGATAATCTACATTTTTGTCTCTCAGCTCTCCTTTGTACCAAGAGGCTTATGTTCTGACTGCTTCATCTAAATATTTACAAAGGAAAGGATGATGAGCAGGGAATTTGTGAAGAAATACACTCAAATTCTTATACTATTTCAAAAGCAAAACATTTACAAAACTGTTTGATTCCACTGAGAAAATCTGCATATATTTATTACTGTTTTGACATAAACAATTTTGAAATCTTGGGAATATCCATGCGTTTCCAAATTGAATAAGATTAATAGAAAATACTTATGCAATTGTGAAAGTTATATGCTACAAAATTCAAGAGTCTCATGCTTAAGATTTATTCAGTTGACATGTTTGGACTCATTAGTTAAATGTTTTGTTTACTAAGGTATTACCTGAGCCATATGGTGTATAAGATAAAATGCAAGGAAGTTATTTAAGAAAAAAATATCAGTAGGAAAAATGCGAAAAATAGTTTTTGATGGTGTTTTTGATTGGGAGTGCTACTGGAATTTGGAGGGGAAGAGTTTTTCCCTGTCCTGGAGAGGCCCATGCATCGCAGGATATGTAGCATCCCTGGTCCTTTATCACTAAATTACAGTAGCAAATCCCAATCACTGGGGCTACCAATAATTCTGGCACCCAATTACAGCTGCATCTGGTTGGAATAATTCCTGGTAAAGACAGTTTATTCAAACTTCTATATAATCTATTCTGGACCACATCATCTAGCAGATTCCGTTTTACTATTGCTGAGTGTCCAAGCTATTTTTTGCTTTGTTTCCTTCAGTCTGACCAAAAAGTTACGACCCTTCCAAAATAGTTGAATTTCTCTTTTTTCCCCCTCTTTCTGATTCTATGTATGACCTATTCTCGAATGACAACATTCAGCAAGGTACCACATTCTCATGGACTTCAGGAAAATCCGTGGCTATTTGGACTTCAGTTTAACACACTGCCCCATTTTGTTTCCCACTCTTTCGAGTCTTTGACGGATTACTGACCCTGGTGTCTATGACATGGGGAAATGGAATCACTTCCATGAACTAAAGTTATACATACCATCAGTTCATTTTGGGCTCTTAATGTGGATGGATCAGCAGGCAAAGAAAGCCACTACTCTACTGATGGGTGAAATGCCTGGATTGTAAGGAGATGCTAGAGATGTCACTATGTAACGGCAACAGGAAGGAGTAAGTCTGGAACTCAGAGAATTCTCTGAGGTACGTCTGGGTGTTTCCACACTTGGTGACAACAATCAATTGGCAGTTGGAGTGACTGTGGGCTGACAAGGGCTAAGTAAGCAGGAGATCAGAACCATCAGACATCCATGTCTGCACCACTCTACTGAAAAAGAAAACTGACCAGCTGAAGTGCTAGCCCAGGGTAAATGTTGATAGAGAAAGGAGATGAATATTACCTACAGTCCTGTGAGCAGTTGTGTCAGAAGAGCCTAAAGCTAGTTCCATTTAACTTCTGGTGTCACATTATTCTAGATATTATGTTTAGCTGTTACTTTAAAGCATCCACAACAGAGGGGACTCGATGTAAGGCATACGTAGATTTGAATGGTGCAATGGGTGGACTTTGTCAATGTGGATGCACTGCCCCATATCTTCTTAGTCACCTCTGAGTCCAGCTGAAGCTGCAGAAGACAGTCTTCATGCACACTGACAGCATTCCACTTCAAGCCACTGTGTTACTTTGCTTGTCTGGTGGGGAGTTTTCTATGGTGCCACGGGAGCTAGCTAGATCCTTTGGTATCTGGGATTCTAATCTTGGGACTGGGGCATCCACCGGCTGGTGGTGGTGCCTCTGGGGAGATTCAATGAGGCTGGTTATAGTAGAGTGGAATCCACTGATAGAGTTATTGCTGAAGGGGTGCTGACACAATCCAGCAGGAGAACATAAAAGAACGTGTGGTTTATTCCTCCTCCAGCGTGCCAGTCTCCCCCTGGGTGTGCCTATTGGAAGAGCTAAACTGGTAGCAGGCTAACAAAAGAGATGTGTTAACAGAATCTCTACCTAGAAATATAAAATGAATAGAGGAGGGTGAGTTTCAGGAGACAATATCTTAAAATTAGCATATTCCTTGAATATTCTCCTGATCTGTTTTGTAGGACTCTGATTTTATTTTTTTTACACTAAAATATTTTTTAATCTATAGTAAATTATCAGCTGTTGAGAATGTCTTTGAGAAATGCTTGTGTTTTCCTGGGAGATAGAATACTGTTTCAGTCTGCTTGGGTTGCTATAACTAAACACCATAGACTGGGTAGCTTAAGCCGTGTTTTCATTGAGTTCTTCCATAACAGAGAGAGAAAACTCTTCATCTTTTTATAATGCCCTCATCCTGGGGTCTCCACACTCATAACCTCTCCTAAACCCACTTGATTCCCAAAGGTCTCACCTCTAAATAACATCAGATTGGGGTTAAGGTTTCAACATATTAATTTCGGGGTGGGGGGAACATAAACATTCAGTCCACAACAAATACCATAAAGCAAAGAAAAGACAGTAGTTGGGACTTTTTACCTTGTGGAATGGTGACATGACAGATAAGCCGTAGGGACATATCCACTCTCCCTGAAAGTGGACTTTCTTTCTTCTCTTTTTTCACTTTTACATGACATTTGATGCCTAGCAAGATTTCTCATTTCAAGTTCGTGAGGACTTAGCTCTAAGTAAATTTAAAATTTGTTTTGTTTGCTTATTTGTTTGTAGAGTGATAAATATTTTCTAAACAAGTTATTTAACTTCAGAAGAAAGTCTCTCTAGCCTGTATCTTAAATCACTATATAGAATCTTTCAAATACAGTGTCACTAAGTATAAGTATAGTGTTACTAAGTTTGCGTTGCAATTGACTGTAGTAGTTGGTGGCAGGGGACATCTTGTGGTCAAAGCAGCAAGTGAATTTCTTTGAATAAAATTAAGAAATATTAGAATATTACACATTTTATATGTAGAAGAAAATGGAGGAAAGATCAATGCAACACACAGAAGACATAAAACTAAAACAAGAAACAATATAACCATTACCTATAAGAATCTCTATCAGAATTGATTTACACAATCTAAAAATGACAAGAAAAACACAATTACAAAAAATTATAGAAATAAATCCTTTTAATCTAAAATATCCCACTTTTAGGTCAATGTAAAATTATTCGTATATCTGTTTCTATTATGGGAGTTCTCATTTCCAATCAATCACTGAATCTGGTCACATCTTCTCATATTTCCTTCCAACACTGTACTTTAAGATAAAAAAATATTCAAAGTTTTTTTAAAAAAGGGGATAGAATAATCATGACTCAATTTATCACATACTTAAACAATTATTATTTTCTTTTTTTTTTGGTTATATTTGCTTCCATCCATTTATATCTATCTGTGTCCTTTATTTACTTATGCAATTACACTGGTGAACAATTTCACATTTCCTGCATATTGTACATATAAAACTTCACTCTAGTTATATCTCCTAAGTATAGGCATATTTTCTACCTAAAAGTCATGCCATTATTACGCATAAAACATTTAAAAATTGTATCACTTAAACCCCATTCCACATTTAAATGTTCCCAACATTCTCAGAAATTTTCTTTATAATTGTTTTGTTTATAAACCGTGATCTTATCAAAAGGAAAGACTGCAAGAGTTTATTTTGTTTCTTTAGTCTACATTTTTCCTTTCTCATTTTTTACGGCTTTTAAAAATCTTTCTCCACAACATTTTGTTATGAAAATTTTCAAACATACAGCAATATTACAAGTAATTTTACAATAAATATTCTTATATTACCACCTACATTTTATCATTAGTATTTCACTTTATTTTATCACATATCTACTCATCACTTCATCCCTATGTCTGTCCTTCTTTTTACCATAGTTGGCATTGGCCAATACTTTACCATTTGCAGTGGCTCAAAAGTCTCTAAAAATGTGCAGATGGAGCTGACGGTTGGCCAGAGCATCCAGGGCTAAGACGACTGCATGAAGTTTTAACTAATTATGATGACACTTAGGTCCTATATTTTATCAGGATTTCCTGTTTAATGGATTGAAAACAGTAACATCCCACTGACTTTCATCATGTACTTTGATAGTGATGCCATCTGTAAATTACATGAACTCCATTTTCTATTTACTCACTTGATCCTAGGGGGCTCCTGAGGCAGTCAAGAGGTCTTGGAAAAGAATGACCTCCTGCAGCAACATGACATCTGTCAAAGATGGTAGAATACTACCCGCTCTTGCAGGTAGAATATACAAGAAGGTCGATGCTTACTTCCATCCTATGTCAAGGAGGCTTCAATAGCTATACTGAATTTGTGGGTTGCTGCTTCCGTGACCCAAGGCACAGGAGGATCCTGGTGTGAAGGATCAGAAATTGTAACTCTAGTGACGTATATTGTAGGGCCAAAAATTTCAGTTTCTTACATCAGAAACCCGTGGGCAACTTCTGGTAACAAACTTACAGGTGAAAGACTCTAAGAGCCATGAGGCAAAGTTTCTAAAGCCTTGACAGTGAAGGAGTTTCTGTTGGCACTAATGGAAGTGCCTATTGAATTGCGATTTGTACAGGCACTAGCATCTTTTGTTGAAACAGTCTTATTCAAAATGGGCTGTAAGAGTAAAGACAAGTAATAGAATAAATGGTCTTTTTTAATTTATTTATTTTTATTTATTTATTTTTTGAGGAAGATTAGCCCTGAGCTAACTACTGCCAGTCCTCCTCTTTTTGCTGAGGAAGCCTGGCCCTGAGCTAACATCATGCCCATCTTCCTCTACTTTATATGTGGGACGCCTACCACAACATGGCGTGCCAAGCAGTGCCATGTCCACACCCAGGATCCAAACCAGTGAACCGATCGGAACTGGCCACTGAGAAGCAGAGTATGTGAACTTACCCACTGCGCCACCAGGCCGGCCCAATAAATGGTCTTAAGTAAAATTTGTAAATGAGAAATATTTTGCTTCCAGGACCTCCAAAAATGCTGAAAGATGACAGTCTTGTTTTAACATTGTGGGTGCTGAGAGGGTCTATAGCTGTTTCTTGACAAAGTCAGAGATAAAGTAACCCTCAGTTTATCACATAATTTTCAGAAATTTAAATGAGGTGATGAGTCTTTGCTATGCATGGACAATGCCCATCTCTTTTTTTGTGAGCCCCCTTGTGAGTATTTTAATATCCTAAATGAATATGTCAAATAAACCTCCTAAGAGGAGGATGTCATCAGCGTAGGTTATACCTGTACTCCTGGATAGAATTAAATGTGGTTAAGATCCTGTCTGCAAAGATTGGATGAATTGTCAAAGCTATTGGGGTACTGTATGGATAGACAGGTAAAAGTATATAGTGTCTCCTCATCTGAGAAGATGTTGAAATAGGCACTGAAGAGAATATATTAGCCCAAACGATGACAGCAAAATATTTACCAGTTACTGATTGAGTAGAGTCAATAGACTCGATAATATTGGTTATGAGAATCTCAGTGGATGGGTCTATGGCATTAAGCAGTGTTAAGATTGGGGTAATCCATGTGAGCAGCCATTCACTCTTTCCAAGTTTAAGGACAGGCCAGATTGGACTGTAAATGGAGAAGTAGTGGGGATAATCACTCCGTGATTTGAAAAGGTCTTGTATAATGAGTTTCCATTCTTGATAGAATTTACATTGGGCTGTATTAAGCATTTTGACTGTGGGAAAAAATCCAAGGAGTCTTATTTTGTCAAGCCAATTTGCAAGTGCCCAAGACTTAATTTAATTTTAATTTATTATTCATTGGATCACAGTGTCTATGTGCACTATGGGATATTTTAGGGCAATGAGTGCTATGACCATGGGGGAATTTAGGCAATGTAATAGTTACAATAGTTAATGTGAGGCATACCTATTTGTCCTCTATTTTATGTCCAGAGACTTCTCTAAGATTATAGCAGAACTTTATTTAAATTTAGGAGGATCCATAGATATAAATTAAATTTGAGCCCCTGTATTGATTAAGTCACGAAGGTTCACCAGTTGTGCATTCAGGAGATGTTAAAGGTAAATCAGAGTCTGTTTTAGAGGTGCAAAAACAAATCTGTGCCTTCTTTTCTGTTTGTTGTATAAATTATTTTAGTAAATCTTGTAATTCCAGTTAGGTCAAATTTCTTTCCTTCTTCTTTTTGTTACTGTGACCCTGCTCTTATTTATAAGTTTCTTCCTCCAGAGAGCCTCAACTCAGTATCATCGGGGTTAAACACTTCCCTCATGGAAAAGGTTGAATTAACTAACACCTTGGCTCTGCCACAGGGGTGTCATGAATGCATGAATGCTTTTCGTTATAACTCTGAAGATCAGTTTCTTTCTTGGTGACACAGACATAGGTAGTAATGGCAATAGCAGTTATTTTGTAGGATCCTAGTGAGCCATCTGTTGTAGCCCTCTGCTTTTCAGTAATCTAAATAGTGACTACTCTTCCTCCTCAAAAGCAACCATCTCGCGTCCTGCCTCGTATATCACACATGGTATCAGTCTTTTACATGAGTGCTCTACAGAATGGTGGCCAACACCAGCTTGAGATAGTACAAACAAAAGTCTTAGGGTAAGAGTTGTTCCTCTCAGCATGATGTCAGTCACGGTGTATGCTGGAATTGAGACACACAATTCCATCTAAAACAAACTGATAGGTCTGGTCTAAGACACATGACCCAGGGCCACTATAAGAAGGGCCTCAATCTAGTACTCCTGTCCCTAAATGCCAGTTATCAAAACTTCTGCCTTAGGTGGATAATGTCTGGGTAGGCTGGGTGGAACTCAGCAAATAGAACACAAAGCAGTACAGCTCAAAGTGCTGGCTCAAAGCTAGTCAGCAAGAAGCAGCTCAAAGTACATGCTTTGAGCAGGCAACAGAGCCAGTTAACAAGCCAAATAAGAGAAGAAAGATCCCAGGTGGTGGTGGTCATCATCTAGACACCCTGATTACTACCAATTGTTGCAGGCACTGTGAATAGATGGGATAGAGCCTCATTCAAAATGGGTTCACATATCAAGACTAATGACACCACACACACAAACACCAAGAGGATATAAAAAGATTTATTACTCACATAATGAGGCTTTCTGGAGAGAGCAGGGTGACTCACAAGCAGGTCCAAAAACGGATTGAGAGAGTAGAGAAAGACTGTCTTGGAGTTTTTATTGTTGTTAGAGAACTAGCCTAGAGTGATGATTTCCACGAGAGCAGGGCTTGCGTCCTTTGAATCTACCACAGCACCAAAAGGGAGCATCCAGGTCTTCTCAGCTTTCCCAGATGTGGAGCAGACGGGAAAGAGAGAGGGGTAAGCTTAAAAGACATCAGCAGTCAAGCATCCAGTCAGTCAGACTGTTTATGACAACCGTACCTGGAAAATCAGTACTGCTAAAATGTTCTAGGAAGCGCCCAGAGTTACCAGTGAGTTTTTCATTTATTAGCACTTCTAAAGAAATTTAATTTGTTCTGAAGAGATAATGTTAGACTAAAGCAAGGAAGCCAAATTTGTACATTCTTGTGATATAAGAAAGTAAATAACTGTATTGCTGTAATATTCTCTGTATATGTGCACAGCTCATGTTTTTCTCAAAATTAAATCTGCCTTTATGAATACAGACACAGTTAAATACTACATATCATTATTAAAATTTTATTCAATCTTTATACCCTTTGAAACCTTGCATTAAAGTAAATTTAGTGATTATCTAATTAATTAACTTTTGCAAGCACTCTTCAGGAATGTTTAAACAATTTTCTTAATGTTACCAAATAGGAGATAGAATATAAAATTCTCAATATGTTGCTCTTCTAATCCTATGTCCTGGAGAGTGACAATGACCTCACCCCACTGAGATAGTCAATTCCATCATTTTTATCATGAATATTGTAAGGTGCGTCTATGTAATTTGGATTTATAACAGAGAAAAGTCATTCTGCAATAATACGTTACTGAAAGGATTAATTATATTAAAATGTATGCAAACATTTTATAGGTATACATAATATATATAGCAAGAAAAACACCCTTGTACTAAACACATTTGAGAGAATTTGACATTCACATGTAGACATAAAACTTACTAGCTCATTTTAATCAGCAATAATGACCATTTTCCCTTGTAATACATGTATTCTTGTTCTAAAGTACTCAATATTAAATTGAATTATTCATTCCCTTCCTCTAAGCATACAATGACATATTGCCTAACTTAATATTAGCCTTTTTATTAGTTCAATAAAATAGTTCAAAATCTTAACATGTTCAATTAAGAAACAGTTGCATTCATTCATAAAGGTACATTAAGTTTTACTGCGAATTCAAACCCCACTTGATCTTCCAACCACAAAACATAAAAGTAAAATCCACAGACATGCAGTCCATATTTAATATCCGTTAAGTAATTCTTTAGTATTCAAACCCACTGATGAAATACACCAGAAAAATAATGAAACCTAAACTCGGTCAACTCAATAACCTTGTATTTTCTGGGCTCAGGGCATTTTCATACTTAAGAACAAATCAGCTTCCACCTTTTAAATTTTAATTCTCATTGTAACTCAAAGTTAGCACTTGTTACTTTAAATTCTGTGAAACTGTTCTGTCCAATATGGTAGTCATTAGCTACCTGCAGTCATTTAAATCTGAATTAGTTAAAATTTTTAATTAATTAAAATTTTAAACTGTCAGTGCTTCAATCACACTAGCCACATTTCAAAAGCTCACAACTGGCTAGTAACTACCATACTGGGCAGAGTAGAAAGAGGCGAAATGAGAACATCATTTCAGAAAGTGTTAACTGGACATTAATGTTATAGGAGATGCAAGAGGTAAAACGGGCAATGTGCAAGGAATCATGCGGTGTTTTAGTTGTAGAAGGGGAAAACAATTGCTGGATATTCAAATACTTAGTTTGATAATTAAATACTTCTTCAATTATGTGTATCTTGAAATTGTTAAAAATATAGTACATGCTTTGAAGTTTATAGATATCTGACATTTTAAAATAGCATTTTGGATATTTCATTGAATAATTTTCATTCAGTAAAAAAAATCAGAAAATATGGAAATCTCCAAAGAAACAATCTCCAAAGTCTCAATAATGAAAACAGTCAATATTAATTTGTTGGGATTTTTTTCCAAGTACTTCATTTTTTCTAGATGTAATTTTAAAACGTTATTTTTCTCTTACTGAATGCAAAATTTCAAATATTTTGCTTGCATAACCATGTATAAATCCCAGGTCACCCCACATTTTCTTTAAAAAAATTACTGTGACTTGTCTTACATAGTTACAGTCACACTGAATATATAAAAGCTCAATGCAGATTTTTCACTTATAATGCTAATATAATAATTTTCTTTTAAAATTAGATTTTGCAAACCTCCAATTAAGCCATTATCATTTATCTAATTATAAAATAGTAGACTACTAGAAAACACTAACTTCTACCTAAGAAAAATCATTCATAGTCTGATTTTATCTCTTCATGTATCCTTAGATGTTTACTCAAAGCAGTGGACTTCTCTCTTTAAATCTGTCCTACTTATGAGAGATTAGTTCCTGGTCTTAGTATGTGATTTGTTATTCCTCTTTAGGAATGTGCTAAAAGTTAAAAGCAGCAATTTTAACGTTATGTCCCCAAAGCAAGAGGGATTACTACTTTTATATAAAAGGATGAAATGTTACACCAGGATTGCTGTACCCATTAGTGAGAGAGAAATTCCAGATGTCGCTGAATAGGACTTTGAACATTCTCTCATCTTTTACTAATTATTTTGGGGGAATCTGATATGACACATATGAATTGCAGAGAAAAAAGCAAAATCAAGGACTGTTACTACATTTCTGAGTTAATATACAGATATTTATTTCTAGAACTAAAACCAATATCATGATTCAAGTCTGCTGTCATGTTTTCCACAAAAGTAGAAACATACTAGTTTAATTTTCCCCAGAAGCAGTCCTGAAACAAATATTATGCTATAGGTAGATTTTGAGAAAGAGATCCAAGTGAGGGAGTAGAAAAAAGTTACCGAGGAAAGAGACAATAGCTAATAAAGGGTGATTTTATGAGTAGGTTTTGAGATGGACAATTAAAGCTCGATCTTCCTGTAAATGCCAGAGAAACCATGTAGAATGCACCTCAGAATTGTTCTAAGGAAAGATGTGGAGATAAGAATAGTTAACCTCAGGCTTTTGTCCCTCATGAATTGACTGTTGACTATGAAAGCCTTAAATCTCAGGCATTCCAGTGCGGTCCAACTGGCGAACCTAGCTAACTCTCCTGGTGCTTTAGGAAGCCCTCAGTAGGAGAAGGAGAGAGACACACGTGCTTGAGGTAGAAAGCTCTGTGTTGATGGAAACTGTCTTCTGCAGTTTCAACTGGACTCGGAGATGGTTGAGACAATACAAAGCAGTGTGTCCACATTGGCCTTTATAGTTTACCCACTGCAGCATTCAAATCTGTCCATGACCTACACTGAGGTCTCTCTGTTATGCAGGCCTTAAAGTGATGCCTAGCCATAGTGTCTAATAATAATGTGACACTGAAGGGTAAGTCCATAGCCTAGAATCCCTGTGCAGCAACTACATCAAAGGCTGTAGTTAATATTTATCTCCTTTCTCAATTAATTGTAACCCTCGCTTTTCACTAGCACTTCAGTTGGTTGATTTTTGCCACTAAGCCTGGAAGCTCCCAGGGGTACTCCAGCGAATCCTCTGAGTTCTAGACTTAACTCTTCATTTTCTCTACTACTATATAACAACATCCATAGAATCTCATTAACCAGGTATTTCACTTACCAATAGACTAATGCCTTTTTTGTGTGTGTGCTGATATACCAGCATTTGGAGACAAAATGACCTGGAAACATCCATAAATTTAGTTCACTGGAAGGGATTTTCTTCTCCTACTCAACCTCCACATGGGTACCAGGATCACTAATCGCTCATGGACTAGAGGGGATGGGAATGAAAGCTTTTGCAACTGGTCACTGAGAGTGGTGGAAATAGAAGCCAATCCTTAGTATCACCCCCTTATTCCTGGATGCAAGTGTTCTAGCTATTGAGATCTCAGCAAAATATAATGATGATTGCTTCCATATATATGACATCACCTCTACCACACAACTTCATCCACACAATGTGTCATTCCCATTCTGATAGGTGAGGAGAACTTTTAAGAGAACATACCGATGATTTACGGGCTAGCAGGTGATGTAGTTTGTAGTAGAACCGAAGGGTCTCACAAACAAGCCATAGTGAGAGAGAACTCATGTGGTCAAAGCTGTCTAGTTTATATTCATGTCACCATGGCTACTCTATGCATGGAACTATTTTTCAAACACTGGAGTAGCTTAAGATACAAACTGGTCAATGTTCTCAGATGAATCATGCTGTCTACCTGGATTTCAGCACCACCACGACAGTGGATGTCTTTTGATGAGTATGGCTATTATAATAAAGATCCTCACACTTTCTACCTACTCCCATAGTTCCATATGTGTGCTTCCTCCCTAGGCTCATTAGTCAGATCATTCAGTTTTGCTCTTTGAAGCCACTGACCACCAGTCAAATCATTGGCCATTGCCAAAGTATCTATGTAAGTCTAACAGAACATTTCTTCTAGTGTCCAAAGTTGATGACTAAGTGGATTGTTCATAGCACAGAATAGATTTCCCCTCGCCCTGTCTTTCGGAACCATCCCTAGATATTGCTTCAGGGTGAGAGCAGTTCATTTTCAGATTTTAATCACATATCAAGCCAACTAATTTACAAACTAAATCTGAGTTTTTTCTCTGCTGTATCTGCTTGGGCTAAATACTGAAAGGTATCATATCCATTTTATGAATAATACGTCCTATAGAATCTTGGCTATCTACAATAGCCAGCTCATGATGGGCATATCTGACTTTAAGTTACTTGATGCCCTCTAATCAGGACCTCAGACTCTACCAGGGTCTAGTAACATACCAAGAGCTTCTTTTCCGACATTGAGTAGTTCTCTTCTGAAGAAGGCATGGCCTTATTCTTTAATCCCAGGGGTCTGTACCATGACTCTTCTATAATGTGCTGCCTCACAGATATCCTTACCTACCTTGAGTACCTATAGCATAATTGTGCCTGCTGGGTCATGCAGCCTGAGTGAAATGACAGCTCACACCGGAACCTGGCTGTGTTTCAGAGCCTTTTTTTTTTAATTTTAAGAGCTATTTAAATATGGAAGCCTTCCAAGTGACTTGTTAAATTCCTTGGAGTAATATTTCCAGTGTGTGATACGTTGCTTCCAAAATTTGCAGATGTCACCAATTCTCTTTCATAGAGGTAAGTTGTGCAAAATGGGATAATTTCATGGTACACATCACTGGACTCTTAAAATCTTTACTAATGTAGCAGACTACTAAGACTGTGGATCTTATCCCCATGGTCTTACACACTTGTGTCTAAACAGGACATCCAGATGCTTGCCACTTCCTGTTTATCATGCCTCATTAACAAGACAAATTTGATAAAATGGACTTCCATAATGTTTTACAGAATATCAAGATGGCCGTGGTCCTTACAGATTATATATTGAGATGGGGATCATGGAAGATAACTTCAGCCCGGGCCAAGAAAGTGACTATATACTACTGTCCTTCCTTTGTGAATGTGAACTTTTTTTGATTGACTTCTCTGATGGGGATGGAAAATATGAAAATTACCAAATCAATATCTGATTAATAAATGCTAGAGGCTGTGTTAATCTGTCTATTAAAAATATCATATTTGATATAACAGCTACAACTGGGACTAATAATTGGATAAATTTAGAATGGTCCACTGTCATTCAACATGATTAATGCAATTATTTCAGGGGCCATACTGGTGAACCGAATATTAATGTCATATAGACTATCAGCTCTGTGTATTTTAAATATCTGAAAGTAGCAACAATTTCTGCTATCCTACCTAGTATATGGCTGAGTTGAAGTGATTTCAGGAACTTCCAATTAATCTTCTTACCCTTATGACACATTCTCCACAATTAGAGAACTAATGTGATAGCCATATGATCTACTGTCAATTATGACTCAACTCACAGGCCAAGGAAATGACCATAGAATGAGCCCATGAATCCACCGGACTCTTTGTGAGATGGATGTGGGATAGGGTTATTTTTTCATTGGTTATTTATTAGGCCCTCACTATAAATGAAAATAACATCATTTCAGTTTCCTTTGATTCTGAGTCAGGTCATAACTTATATTCAACATGCATTGACAGATATGAGTATTTGTTTTCTATTGTATAGTTGCTCTGGTAAATATTCTTGGGTTTCTTTGGGGAAGAGATTAAAGTAATATTTAATATATGTGCATGTCGTAGTATCACAGTGTCCTTCCTGAAGGGAAACATGTCTCTCCTTCCATTGTTCTGTTCGGAATCTGAAAATTACAATTCTGGAAACTAAGTCAAGGATCATAATTTTCAATTATGTCAGCCGACATCTGCTTTGTGCTCTTCAGCTTTTGCTACCTTTTGGTTATGTAAGATAAGGAAAACCCATGTTGCCAATTCATCAATATTGACTCTTAAAAATACCACTGTATTTGCCCTTACCATAGACTCTTATGTATCAAAGCTCCCATATCTTTCAAGTGTTGGAGATAGTGAATAAACCAATGGACCTTGTTTCTCTTGTATCTTGTCCGTATCCACCACGGGTGGGAGATTCAATAATTGTTATTCCCTAGAATGCCATGGACTATCACTAAGCCACTTAATACCAATAGTCCGGTTCTTGTTCTTATCTGTAGGTGGAGTGAGTCAACTTCTTTTGTTTTTTTTTTAAAGATTGGCACCTCAGCTAACATCTGTTGCCAATCTTTTTTCTATTTTTCTTCTTCTTGTTCTCCCCAAAGACCCCCAGTACATAGTTGTATATTATAGCTTCAAGTCCTTCTGGTTGTGCTAGGTGGGATGCCACCTCAGTGTGGCCTGATGAGTGGTGCCATGGCAAAACCCTGGGCTGCCGAAGCAGAGCATGCGAACTTAACCACCTGACCACGGGGCAGGCTCCTGATTCAACTTCTGAAAGTCATTCTGAACCCATAAAATCTAAAGCTATTTCTGCTACCCACTCCCTTGGTTTTAATTCCTCCTAAAGCAGAACCTGAGACAAGGAATTAAGTGTAGATAGTTTATTTGAGAGGTAGACGTAAGAAGCTCAAACAAGGGAGAGGTTGGTCAGGGTTCTCCAGAGAAAAGAATCAATAGGATAGATAGATAAATGATGATTGATAGATAAACGGATAGGTGTTCCTATCTGTATATATCTCTATATATGCATCTATATCTCTATGCTATTGGTTCTGTTTCTCTGGGGAGTACTAACATATATATCTCTTTATATACATATATTGAGAGATATACATTTATATATCTATATGTAGATATTTATATATGTATATATATGTATCTATCTAAATATCTCTATCTAGCTAGTTATCTATATAAAAAGACATTATAAGGTATTGGCTCATGCAATTATAGAGGCTGAGAAATTCCATGATCTGCCTTCTGGAAGCTAGAGATCCAAGAACAGCGGCGGCATAGCTCTAAAGCCTGAGAGGCAGAAAAGCCAATGCTATAGTTTCCAGTCTGGATCTGAAGGCCTGAGAATCAGGAGTTCCCAGGGCAGGAGAACCATGTCGCAGCTTAAGAAGACAGGCAGAGATAGAAATTAACCTTCTTTGGCCTTTTTGTTCTATTCATGCTCTAAGGGGATTCGATGATGCCCACCCCATTGGGGAAGGCCCTCTACTTTATTCAAATGCTGACCTATCCTAGAAACATCCTCACCAATACGCCCTGAAATAATGTCTAGTCAGCTATCTGGGTGTCCCATGACCCAGTCAACTTGATACATAAAATTAACCATCACACTCCTCTTGCCACTTAAGTTCTTGGAGTCGCAATGACTTCATACTCTGGCAAGTTAGTGCCTGGTTACTTCACTGTCCATTACAGTTTCCCACCAGTAGTAAACAATTCTTTTATGAAACTCTTTTCTCTGTGTGTGAGGAAGATTGGCCCTGAGCTAACGTCTATTGCCAATTTTCCTCTTTTTGCTTGAGGAAGATTGATCCTGAGCTAACATCTGTGACAATCTTCCTCTATTTTGTATGTGGGAAGTCGCCACAGCACAACTTGATGAGCAGTGTGTACCTCTGCACCTGGAATCCACACCCACAAACCCCAGGCCACTGAAGTGGAGTGCACCAACTTAATCACTACACTACTGGGCCAGCCCCTTTATTAAACTCTGTTTAATAACCTCTTAGAGTATTTCAACTACTTCTTCTTTCAGACAGTAATGAAGGAAAATGGAGAAGAATCAAGAACTGACCAAATGAATGATCTTCTTAAGATGTCATAAGTGACATTCCCACTAGATATTTGTTAGGACATCTTTGGAATAAATTCTCAGTGACACAGATTTTCATCTTTACCTTAAAATTTGCAGATTCATTTAAATGGAGGCAGTTTGTTGTATATAACTAGATCAGTGGCCAAGATCTATCCATCAGAGTATGTGTAGGGGTGTTAACTAACTTCTCCTACTACATATAAGTTTCAAGAAACATTACTTTCTCCCAAATGAAACAGAAGTGATATTCAGTTGCTGGGAAAACATTTGGCAAAATGGCCTTTGAAGCATAAGAAGTTATAATTGGCTTGAAATCGATCTATCCATTTCAATTTGATAGACATTTGTGTTGTTTCCATTTTTTGACTGATATGAACATTATCTTCCATTTTTTCCTGTTTTCAAATTTATGAAAAGGGCTGATACGAGCATTCATTTTCAAGTGTTTGAGTGTAAATAGACACTCAGATAAGTGCAGAAAAGAGTGACTAATCAATGAATAGTGTTGCAAAATTACTTACTGTATTACTCTTGGCCCAATTAAGAGACAAAAACAACACAGTAATTTGAAGAGGAAAAGCTTAATATAAATAATTATTAATATAACAGGAGATTAAAATAATGAGGGGATGGGCTGGTAGGAAGTAAAGAGGACTCTGAAGAATACAGGAACAGTAGATATAGAGAGCGACCAGTACTACAAGGAAAAGACTCATTTCTAGGAATGAGATTCAGATCTTTTGGAAAGGACACAGCTGTGGCTCTAGGATAACTAAGAAGTGCCTGTGGTGACACGCCAATAGAACTTGCTGGAAGTTTTCCCTCTGGAACTTGCCAGAAATCTGCCCTCAAGTGTGCCAGGGAAAGCTGTTCACAAGAGTTTTTTCTGGAGTCATTCTGCTATAAAACTGCCCACACTAAGGTGCCAGGGGAGCTGCTGGCCACTGGGTTCCGTGGGCTGTCATGCAATGCAGGAGCCGAGCACTGGAGAAGCTGTGAGGACTACCGAGCCTGGTGGAGGCTGTCTGTTGAAAAACTGCCCAATCAGGGTGCCAGAGGTAACTGCTGGTCACTGGGTACTGCCGGCCACAATGCACTGCAGGAGCTGTAGGCACCGAGGTACTAGGTATAAGAGGAAGCCATGCCTGCTGCAGAAACGTGCAAAGTAAGCACACCAAAAACAGGAAGCAAAATCCTTTTCTTCTAGGCTTCCATATCTCACCACAAGTCTCCACTGACACAGCTTCATTGTCAGCTGGTAGAGAAAAAATATTTAAAAGACCAAATTCATTTCAACAGAGCAGGCAAAAAGAGCAAATTTGGGGGCCTGCCTGGTGGTGCACCAGTTAAGTTGCTGTGCTCTGCTTTGGCGCTTTGGGGTTTGCTAGTTCGGCTCCTGGGTGCAGACCTGTATACTACTTATCAAGCCATGCTGTGGCAGGCATCCCACATAAAAAATGGAGGAAGATGGGCATGGATGATAGCCCAGGGCCAATCTTCCTCAGGAAAAAAAAAAACAGTAACTTTGGAGCTGATTGGCAATGAATTGATAACCAACACATTCATCCAGATGAAAAATGAAATCAGAGGCTTTTATCTATTTTTTAAATATTTTATGTTATCATAGCACAGATCATCCATATGGTCCTTCCTAAAAACTAAAACTTTTTAATGTTCTGTAAAAGTTGTGACTAGTTTTATGCATCTAAAATGAGAAGGGAAAAAAACTTCCCAGAAATGAAATGGAATATCTTTTTTCAAATAGGACAATGGTAGTATTTAATTTTAAGATGTATTAATGAATTCCATCTAAAGATGTACTCCTACTGATTTTCAAATTGAACAAGTGAAGGCAATTCGTTATATAGCTTCAAGAACTGCAACTCCTTAACCATTACATTCTTAGTCCTTGACAGAAGTTTTCTATTTGAAAAGATTGATATATTTTGACACCCTTCAAATATTTTAAGGCATTTGCTAAATATAATGTGGCAAAGGGTACTTGTCATAATTTTTCCTGAGTTAAATCAGGAACACTGACTCTCCTCCAATTGGATTAGATTGTCAAAATCCAGTGGTTAGTAAATCCTAATAATTTCTACGAGCATCATCACTAACAATCTCCATAAGGGCAGAATGTTCTGACAAACATTTCTATGGGAGGGGTGCTAGGTTTTTGGGGAGAGTTTTTTGTATCTATAAAAGATAAGTTGAAAGTTCATACCTAGCGATGTCGAAGTTTATGATGATCTTGAAAATGTGTACAGGCTCTTAAATCACTGCATGTTTTAACCCAAGACACATACCAAACATATTTTATATTCACCAAAAACACATGCCAATTCTACTATATCCTCAGAAATTTTATTGCAGGTGTTTAAAATTTCTATCAAAATCTTCCCCTTTATGAAATGAACAACCAGTGGCTTACAAAGTTTGACATTCATCACAATGTATTTCATGCCTCAGAAGGCTACAGAATTATTTTGCAAAAAGTAGAAATTAGCTGAAAAAGGGTATTACCATATATCTTTGTAGATTTTTTGCCCTGAGTTATAGAATCATACATACGGAAGGAGAATGCACACATAATCTCAAACAACTTTTCTGGCAGCTTCCTTGACTGAACAAATCCAGCTTTAACTTTAACAACTGCCTTAGCCTGAAAATGCTCTAAATTACACAAAATATTTCTCATATCCTCTAACAAATTCATCATATTGTAATATGACCGCAGTGGCCATATAACAGATTGTCCAAATGAGATTGTGTTTTAGTGAATGAGGAATTATTAATTTATTCTTGACACCAGGTATAAATTGGGACTTCCTTGGATATGCTAGACATACAATCACCCTGGCTCTCAACTCTCTTGATACAAACCCAACGAAAGTTTTTGTTTGTCTATTTTTTATTGTTTGTTGTTTTTAAAATTAGCTGTTTGATTTTAGATTCAAGGCAATTTTGGAGGTAAAATTTTAGATTGCTTTCAGGACTGTGGATTACAGAAACTGTGTCCATTTTGTAAGTTTATAATTTTCTACACTGCTTCTATAAAAAGACAAAATAATAATTTTATTACAGAATGCAGACATCATATTTTTTCAGTTAATTTGTAACTCAGTCAGATGCTGAATTGGTCAAAACCCTGGCAAGAAACAGACAACATGTAAATTTGTAATTGAATAGTGTTTATTGAAGATGTGGTTCCAAAGGCGTGGGTAGAGATAAGGGAACCTCAGAAAGACGGTGAAGATTCCAGAATCTAGGGATGAGGAAATGTTACCGTGTTAAGACTGAGGAGGAACAGGGGAAAACAATAAAAGTAAATATCTCAGGAGGAGGATCCAAGATGGCACCGTGAGTAGTCCTCTTTGTCTCTCCCCCTTCGAGTCTACAATTATTTGGACACTCATCGCTTAACAAAGGATATCCAGATAGCATCTCAGAACGTCTGAGAGACCCACGCGACTATACATTGGAAGGTGGATGGACTTCCCTCCGGGAGGATGTGGAGATAGGTGAAAACTCTCCGACCCTGACTGAACAGCCTAGTACCTGCAAGCAGCTTTCTTCCAACGGACACCACCAGAAGATCAACACACACCTAGGACAGGAGTGAGTACACACCAGAGGAGCGACAGTGGAAACAGGTGACCAGCACCCTACCTAAACCCCCCGCAATTACTCCTAAATGCAGAGGGAAACTCTAGAGTTACACACCTGAGCCCACGGGGAGAGTCTCGCCCCACCATTGACGGGGAGATCCCCCCTAGTGTTCTTGGCGACCGGAAGGCCCCAGAGAGAATCACAGAGGGTACAGCGGCCCCCGGCTGCCACTGCCTGCACGGTGGGGAAAGGGATTGCCGGAGATCTCAGAGAGGACTGGGGCTGGGTGAAGCTCCAGAGGCCGGCTCCATGCCCCGGAGGGGAAGCTCCAGAGTTCCGCCTGGGCAGCAGACAAAACTCTCTGTCTGCCATTAGTGGAGAGGCCATGCCCCGCATTCACAACTCCGGGAAAGTCCCGGAGAGAATCCCAGAGGGTGAGGTGACCCCCCAGCTGCTGTTGCCCGCTCCGTAGGGCAAGGGATCGCAGGAGATCTCGGAGAGGACTAGGGCTGGGGGGAGCTCCAGAGGCCAGCTCTGCGGCCCGGAGGGGAAGCTCCAGAGTTCCGCCCAGGCAGCAGACAAAACTCTCTGTCTGCTATTAGCGGAGGGGCCTCGCCCAGCATCCACAACACCGGGAGGGTCCTGGAGCGGAGAATATCAGGCAGGGCAGCAGCTGACCAGCTAACACTGAAATCAGGATCTCCGGCTATCCCCCAGACAGGGCAAAGGGCTCTCCAAGTTCCTGGGGAACAGGACTGGGACTGGGTGGAGTTCCAGCGACCCAGCTCCGTAGCCTAGGAGGAAATCCCACAGGCTCACAGCAGCCTCAGGGAAAGCCTCTGCACAGCACTAGTAGAGAGTACCCATCTGGGAGCCACAAGGCTGGAAGACCCCGGGACAAAAGTAGCATAGCTAGGTGAGCTAACCACAGACAGTAGAAGATGCCAATAGCTCTGCTGCGACCCATAGTGGACAAGTGAGATTTTGTGGGTGCCGACAGTGACGGAGAGGCAAATATAAGTGATCCTACCCCTGGCCGCTGGAAAAGCCCATAACACCATTGCAGACCCCAAGGAGGGAGCACGTCTAGGTGGGCTGCAACAGTAGGCACCAGCAGCCTGAAGCACCCCCGTGATGGCCCTCATGGCAGAAGAGGGAATCCAAAGGACCACTGTGACTACAAGGAGGGGCCCAGGCCCAGTTAGCAACTGCGGATAGGGTTCCTGGTTGGTGCAGTATAAACAGCTGCTCCCGCACCACAGCAGCAGAAACAAGTGGAAGGAGCAACTAAACTCTATCTCTATGCGAAGGCACAAATCTACAACATCAAGCAATATGAAAAAATACATTAAATCTCCAGAACAGAAGGAAAATAACAAATACACAGAAAACAATCCCAAAGAAAATGAGATATATAACCTAAATGGTGATGACTTCAAAACAGCCATCATTAAAATACTCAATGAGTTAAGAGAGAATTCAGATAGACAACTCAACAAGTTCAGGAGCTATGTCACAAAAGAGTTTGATACGATAAAGAAGAACCAAACAGAAATACTGGAAATGAAGAACACAATAGAGGAGATTAAGAAAAATCTAGATGCACTGAACAGTAGGGCCGATAATATGGAGGAAAGAATTAGCAATTTGGAAGATGGGAATATAAAAATGCTGCAGGCAGAGGAGGAGAGAGAAGTAAGACTAAAAAGAAATGAAGAAACTCTCCGAGAATTATCAGACACAATTAGGAGATGCAACGTAAGGATTATAGGTATACCAGAGGGAGAAGAGAAGGAGGAAGGGGCAGAAAGCCTGTTCAAAGAAATAATGGCTGAGAACTTCCCAAATCTGTTGAGAGAGATGGATCTTCAGGTGACAGAAGCCAATAGATCTCCAAACTTTATCAATGCAAGAAGACCAACCCCACGGCATATAGTAGTGAAGCTAGCAAAAGTCAACGACCAGGAGAAAATACTAAGGACAGCCAGGCAAAAGAAACTAACCTACAAAGGAACCCTCATCAGGCCATCAGCAGATTTCTCAGCAGAAACTTTACAGGCTAGAAGAGAGTGGAATGATATATTCAAAAATCTGAAGGACAAAAACCTACAGCCAAGAATTCTCTACCCAGCAAAAATATCCTTCAAATACGATGGAGAAATAAAAACTTTCCCAGATAAACAAAAATTAAGGGAGTTCATTGCCACAAAACCTCCTCTTCAGGAAATCCTCAGGAAAACCCTCATTCCTGAAAAATCAAAAAAAGGAAAGGGGCTACAAAACCAAGAGCAGAGGAGATAAGTAGAAGGACAACAACAGAGAGTAGCAGCTCTTCATCAGAACAGATTAAACCATGGGACGAGAAACAAAGGAAATTGAAGAAAACTGGAAAACAAGACATAAAATGGTAGTGGTAGGTCCCCACATCTCAATAATCACTCTAAATGTAAATGGATTGAACTCCCCAATCAAAAGACACACAGTGGCAGGATGGATCAAAGAACAAGACCCAACAATATGCTGCCTCCAGGAAACACACCTCAGCCCCAAAGACAAACACAGACTCAGAGTGAAGGGATGGAGAACAATACTCCAAGCTAATAATGAACAAAAGAAAGCAGGTGTTGCTATACTAATATCAGACAAGGTAGACTTCAAAGCAAAACAGATAAAGAAAGACAAAGAGGGACAGTATATAATGATAAAAGGGACTCTCCACCAAGAAGACATAACACTTATGAATATATACACACCCAACACAGGAGCACCAAAATTTGTAAAGCAACTCTTAATAGAACTAAAAGAAGACATCAACAATACAATAATAGTAGGGGACCTCAACACACCATTAACACCAATGGACAGAACATCCAGACAGAAAATCAACAAGGAAATAATAGAATTAAATGAAAAATTAGACCAGATGGACTTAATAGATATATATAGAACACTTCATTGAAAAACAGCAGGTTACACATTCTTCTCAAGTGCACATGGAACATTCTCAAGGATTGACCATATTTTGGGAACCAAAGCAAACATCAATAAATACAAGAGAGTTGAAATAATATCAAGCATCTTTTCTGACCATAATGCTATGAAACTAGAAATCAACTACAAGAAAAAAGCAGAGAAAGGTGCAAAAATGTGGAGACTAAACAACACGCTTCTGAACAAACAATGGATCATTGAAGAAATTAAAGAAGAAATCAAATATTATCTGGAGACAAATGAAAATGAGAACATGACATACCAAATCATCTGGGATGCAGCAAAAGCAGTCCTAAGAGGGAAATTCATCGCAATACAGGCTCACCTCACTAAACAAGAAAAAGCTCACATAAGCAACCTCAAATGACACCTAACAGAACTAGAAAAAGAAGAACAAACAAAGCCCAGAGTCAGTAGAAGGAGGGAAATAATAAAAATAAGAGCAGAAATAAATGATATTGAAACAAAAAAGACAATAGAAAGGATCAATGAAACAAAGAGTTGGTTCTTCGAAAAAATTAACAAAATTGACAAACCTTTAGCCAGACTCACCAAGAAAAGAAGAGAGAAATCTCAGATAAATAAAATTAGGAATGAGAGAGGAGAAATCACAACAGATACCAATGAAATACAAGGGATCATAAGAGAATACTATGAAAAACTATATGCCAACAAATTGAACAACCTGGAAGAAATGGACAACTTCCTAGACTCCTACAACCTCCCCAAACTGAATCAGGAAGAAATGGAGAATCTGAATAGGCCAATCAGAAGTAAGGAAACAGAAACTGTAATCAAAAACCTCCCCCAAAATAAGAGTCCAGGACCAGACGGCTTCTCTGGAGAATTCTACCAAACATTCAAAGAATTAATTCCTATTCTTCTCAAACTATTCCAGAAAATTGAGGAAGATGGAGTACTCCCTAACACATTCTATGAAGCCAACATCACTCTGATCCCCAAACCTGACAAGGACAACACAAAGAAGGAGAACTACAGGCCGATATCACTGATGAACATAGATGCAAAAATCCTCAACAAAATTCTGGCAAACCGAATACAGCAATACATCAAAAAGATTATACACCATGATCAAGTGGGATTTATACCAGGGACACAGGGATGGTTCAACATCCGCAAGTCAATCAACGTGATACACTACATCAACAAAATGAAAAACAAAAACCACATGATCATATCAATAGATGCAGAGAAAGCATTTGACAAGATCCAACACCCATTTATGATAAAAACCCTCAATAAAATGGGTATAGAAGGAAAGTACCTCAGCATAATAAAGGCCATATATGACAGACCCACAGCCAACATCATACTCAATGGACAAAAACTGAAAGCCATCCCTCTGAGGACAGGAACAAGACAAGGGTGCCCACTTTCACCACTCCTATTCAACATAGTACTGGAGGTGTTGGGCAGAGCAATTCGGCAGGAAAAAGAAATAAAAGGAATCCAAATAGGTAATGAAGAAGTAAAACTCTCGCTGTTTGCAGACGACATGATCTTATATATAGAAAACCCCAAAGAATCCATAGAAAAACTATTAGAAATAATCAACAACTACAGCAAAGTAGCAGGGTATAAAATCAACATACATAAATCAGTAGCATTTCTATACACTAACAATGAACTAACAGAAAAAGAACTCAAGAACTCAATCCCATTCACAATCGCAACGAAAAGAATAAAATACCTTGGGATAAACTTAACCAAGGAAGTGAAGGATCTATACAATGAAAACTACAAGACTTTCTTGAAAGAAATTGACGACGACATAAAGAGATGGAAAGACATTCCATGCACATGGATTGGAAGAAGAAACATAGTTAAAATGTCCATACTACCTAAAGCAATCTACAGATTCAATGCTACCCCAATCAGAATCCCAAGAACATTCTTCACAGAAATTGAACAAAGAATCCTAAAATTCATATGGGGCAACAAAAGACCGCAAATTGCTAAAGCAATCCTGAGCAAGAAAAACAAAGCCGGCGGAATCACAATCCCCGATTTCAAAACATACTACAAAGCTACAGTGATCAAAACAGCATGGTACTGGTACAAAAACAGGTCCACAGATCAATGGAACAGAATTGAAAGCCCAGAGATAAAACCACACATCTATGGACAGCTAATCTTCGACAAAGGAGCAGAGGGCCTACAATGGAGAAAAGAAAGTCTCTTCAACAAATGGTGCTGGGAAAACTGGACAGCCACATGCAAAAGATTGAAAATTGACCATTCTTTTTCACCGCACACCAAAATAAACTCAAAATGGATCAAAGACCTAAAGATTAGGCCTGAAACAATAAGTCTTCTGGAAGAGAATATAGGCAGTACACTCTTTGACATCAGTTTCAAAAGAATCTTTTTGGACACTATAACTCCTCAGTTGAGGGAAACAATAGAAAGAATAAACAAATGGGACTTCATCAGACTAAAGAGCTTCTTTAAGGCAAGGGAAAACAGGATTGAAAGAAAAAAACAGCTCACTAATTGGGAAAAAATATTTACAAGCCACTTATCCGACAAAGGGTTAATCTCCATAATATACAACAAACTCACACGGCTTAACAACAAAAAAACAAACAACCTGATCAAAAAATGGGCAGAGAACATGAACAGACATTTCTCAAAAGAAGATATGAATATGGCCAATAGACACATGAAAAGATGTTCATCATCGCTAATCATCAGGGAAATGCAAATCAAAACTACACTAAGATATCACCTTACACCCTTAGATTGGCAAAAACATCCAAAACAAATAGTGACGGTTGTGGAGAAAAAGGAACCCTCATACACTGTTGGTGGGAATGCAAACTGGTACAGCCACTATGGAAAACAGTATGGAGATTTCTCAAAAAGTTAAAAACAGAAATACCCTATGACCCAGCCATCCCATTACTGGGTATCTATCCTAAGAACCTGAAATCAGAAATCCCAAGAGTCCCTTGCACCTCTATGTTCATCGCAGCATTATTTACAATAGCCAAGATGTGGAACCAACCTACATGCCCAAAAACTGATGACTGGATAAAGAAGATGTGGTATATATACACAATGGAATACTACTCAGCCATAAAAAAAGACAAAATTGGCCCATTCGCAGCAACGTGGATGGACCTCGAGGGTATTATGTTAAGCGAAATAAGCCAGTCAGAGAAAGGCGAACTCTATATGACTCCACTCATAGGTGGAAGTTAATATATTGACAAGGAGATCTGATCGGTGGTTACCAGGGAAAAGGGGGGTGGAGGGAGGGCACAAAGGGGGAAGTGGTGTACCCACAACATGGCTAACAATAACGTACAACTGAAATTTCACAAGGTTGTAATCCATCATAACATTAATAATAAAAAAGAAAAGTAAATACTTCAAGCTATTTGTTTCTCATTCCTTCTCATCTCCTGTTGATGCTGTCTGTTAACCACCATCAACTAGAAGCCAGGGGTCAAGAGATCCCAGATGAGACAGTAGGATGTTATCAGCCTCTTGGGGCACAGAGAAAGATAGAAAAGGGTAGAGATGATATTTAGAAGACCAAACAGAGAATATTCAACACACATGCTAAAACACAGCACCTTGCTCTAATGAAACAAGTGAACAATCAAAAAACCCTGGATCAACTTTTCCTGATTCAAATTTACAGGAGGTAATAATCCCACAACCTAAAATATCAAGATTGTGTACTCTATATTTTCCAGTGTTTTGGAGTTGGTATGTAAAATTAACTGCTGTGGATATTTGCTTAACTACTTTGACTTTATTTTATATCCCATCATAGGTTTTCTTAAGTAGTTGCAGCAGTAAGTCTTTGTCAGAAAAAGATTGTCCATGAAACAGGATAATTAATGAAAGTTAAATAAATAGACTACTTCCAAATTTATGAATAAGGAAAGGGAAAATCAATAAAGGATAGCATAGTACCTGGTCTTAACAAGAACAGGGAGTGGAGGGAAGTGGAGGGAGTGGTCACATAATCTGGAGACGGTAGCTGTTTGGAAAGGGCCATCTGCCAGGAGATTCACCTCCAGTAGAGGGACTCAGAAACCCATGTTGGCAGTTAGGGAAAAGTCCTGGGTAACAAGTGCCCTTGCTTTACTCTCTCATTTTCTAATCTTCCATTGGTTCTTCCACTGACTGAATCTAGTAAGAGTCAGAGAGCAGAAAGCTCAATGTTGCCTTGCATTAAGGTCTGTGGCCCAGGTCACTGGAAAGATGAAGAAAGGTACAGAGGAACTCAGGAAGGACAAGCAGAAAATATCCAGCAGCCAGGATAATATGTATTAGAACTTCTAACTTCTATTTCAGAATCCCTATTAATAAAGAGATGTTGAAATTTGGTGATTTTCTTTAGAAATGTCATAATTTTTCAGAGAAGGAAATCTGCTGGGGAGACTAATAATACTCTCACATTAGACCATGACAAGACCATGTGGTCTCAAAAATAGACAGGAGAGAAATCCGATAGGGAGTGATGTGGAAACATTGGAAGTTGGAGACAAAGAATAAATCTAAAATTAAAGAAGCCATCCAAATTCATTTTAATAAATACCCATTATTATGACAGGTAATTTCAAGTCATGTCTCTTGTAAAAATTTGATGGACACTCAAAGTTATCAGAGTTAGTTTCAACTGTATTCAAGAATAAAATTTTAGACCTTGACAAAGTTAAATTACCTCTAACTTCTGGCCTAAGAAAATTTATTTTTAAAATTGTGAAAATCTTGTGCAATTTTGTACTTTAAATTTTGAGTTCTTTATTTGTTAAGTATTTTTTAA
The DNA here is from genome assembly GCF_041296265.1 of Equus caballus. Classification (NCBI taxonomy): domain Eukaryota; kingdom Metazoa; phylum Chordata; class Mammalia; order Perissodactyla; family Equidae; genus Equus; species Equus caballus. Next base: position 49,458,240 of record NC_091704.1, read on the forward strand.
AAGTATACTAATTTAATGCTTTTCTTTGAAGTATGTTTTCTTTATCAATGGGGAAATTAATATCCATCTTAGTTTAGAAACAATGTAAGTGTACACTTTAAACTTAGTTATTACTAAAATGTAAAGAGAACAAAGCAGAAAGGCATGTTATGATTAATATGAAGTGAAGATAAATATCTGGAAAACAAGAGTTTTTTCACGCTGGCTTTTCACCAAGGCTCTAGCCTCAAAAATATTAGCAGTACTCAGAAACTATAATTAAATGTCTGAAATTAGAATGACAAAAAGGATAGTTTATTTTATTAAATTATATTGTCTCTATTCTTCTGTTGAATTAACATCTGGATTTATACATTCATATGCATTTTATGCAGAATTTCACGGCAGATATATATATGTATATATATATGGATACATATATAAGAAACAGGGAGTAGTTACTTATTTCATTAGCACATTCTAAAATTCAAAATTATTTGGAACCCTAGAAAAAATAAAAACCAATGATAAGAGAATAAGATTTTTGTTTTAAAATTGTTTTGAGTAAACATATCTATCTTAATTATGTTTGTATAAACAAAAAATAGATTATAAAGTCTTAAAACATATTTTCTCTACAGGTAACATTATTAAATTAAAAAAATAATAACAGTTAATCTGGAAAACCTTTCATGATTGAAACATGTTGATATGACATTTCAATATCCCACTAATACCAGGACTAAATATTTCTATTTTTAAATATCAGAGGTTTTTAATATTAAAATATAGATGGTTGAAAATATTTACCTGGCCCTAGCCTGACTGATCTGATCTGCAAAGAAACTGGTGCCTAGTAATGACAGAGCAAAATATAATTAAAATACAAACCAAATAATGTAATATATTTGTAATTTTTTCAAAATGGCAAAATGTGTAAATTCGCCTATCTTTTTAAAATGCTTTAAACTTGCTTTCTAATGTTCTATTAGATACAGTGGGAGGATTCATTAAGTTGAATATTCTCATTCCATCAAGTGTGTTTATTTTAGGAAAAATAAAGCCTTTAGTAAAAACTTTTTAGATAAAAAAACTTTTAAAATACAGTTTTTTATTAAAAAACACTACAGAGTGAAATAATAAAGAATAATAAACAATTATATATAATGTGCAAAAGTAGGTAAATTGAAATTTCATGTCTTTGAAAGCATACCATGTCAGTTGTCTTCCTCAGTACCACCCTGATATGTCTTCTCAGACTTAGTTGCTTAAATACAGTCTGTTCCCTTCTCGTATATAAAAATGACCACACACAAATATTCAAGAATATTCACATTGTTTCATATATTATTAATATATAAATAATTATGTGATTACCGATTTATTATTTAATAAATACAAGTACATGAGTAAATAAGTACAACTAAGCAAATAAAATTGAGCAACATTTATGGCATTTAGTTTAATATACTACCAATCTATTTTGTTTAATATGCTACTTTTTAAACCAAACATAAACTCTGATAATTTTATTTCACATTCCTTTTTGAATAATGTTTAAATTACCTCGACTTTTATGACTTTGTAAAGGGAAAGAATATTTTAGACAAATTCCCAATCACAGCAAATTTGCAAAGGTGGCTTAACTCATTTCTGCATCTGTTCCACCTGGGAGGCAGCATAATTTGGGAGACTGTGAAGTTTGGATCAGATTGCTTATAAATGCCAGTGCTGACATACGTGATGGTGGACAGCCATCAGACTCTGAATCTCAGAGTTCCTTTCTTTAAAATTGGAACAACTAACAGCAATCACATTAATATTTCTGCAATGAAACATGAACTGCCACACCAAGTGGCTTAAATTAAAATTCTAAACAGGCTTCAATTAATTTGGGTCAGGTCTTGCCCACAAGTTAGTTCAACTTGGGTGTCTTTTTGCTGACAAAAGAGTTCTGAAAAGGATTTTGGTTTTCACGATTGTTGGGATTTTGGAATTGTTAATAAAGGATTATGGACTCGAATTACTATATGGGTGAGGAAACTATTGCAGAGAGGTTAACTAAATTGCCCCCTCAAAAAACACACCAAAATAGTGAAGCCAGGATTAAAACAAGACAGTAGTCTTCAGAGATCAAGGGCTTAACCACTTCGCATGCTGTCTTCATAAGATTATTGTGAGGAGGAAGTGAAATAATCCATGCGAATTTCTTATCGTCACTGCTATATGGAAAGTCTTGGATAAGTGTACCCTCCTCTCGCCTTCTCAGTTTCTTTCCTTCTTCCTCACAGCCGCCCCAACCACCACCATCTGTGTTCAATAAATTAATTTTCCAAGAACATGATCTATACTCTATCTCTTTGTTGTGGTCACAGTTAAACATTTTTACATTCGGCAGACCACATTATACACGTGCTTTCTGTGACTTTGGAATCACCAAATTCCACTTACTGGCATTTTCCATCTGACCACTGTGCTAGGGTTCCTTGAAATTCTAAGTATAAATGTAATCAATAATTCCAATTTGGAAAACAATGCTGGAACACTGAAGACTAAGAATACAAGAAAATAAATGGAGTGACACATTTTAGCTCTCTTGTTAAGGAGGGGAAAAAAAATAAGGAACAGAATTTTCCATTGGTGAAATTCAAATTTAAAAAAATTATTTGGGATCCCCCCTAGTATCTTCTCTAAAATGTACGTATTAACTACATACACTCTTGCACATCTTGCTATCTCACACCCTAGACAATATTTATAATAACTCATATAATAATTGCCTTCTTTTAACTTAATATTTTATTTTATTTATTTCTTCTGACATTGGAAGATGATTAAGTTTATTAAAAGGGGAGCTAAGGGGCCGGCCCAGTGACACAGTGGTTAAGCGCTCACATTCCTTTTTGGTGGCCCAGGGTTCTGATCCAGGCTGCGGACATGGCACCGCTTGGCAAGCCATGCTGTGGTAGGCATCCCACACATAAAGTAGAGGAAGATGGGCACGGATGTTAGCTCAGGGCCAGTCTTCCTCAGCAAAAAGAGGAAGATTGGTGGCAGATGTTAGCTCAGGGATAATCTTCCTTAAAAAATAAATAAATAAAAGGGAAGCTGAGATCATAACATTATCCTTACACTGTTTGGAGCACTAATAATTTTCACCCATGTGCTCGGGGCTGTCTCTGCCTCTTCTTGAAGTTGCACAGAGGCGCATTCCCACTCTTGGGACTGCAGCATCACTGTGGGCACTCCCTGCCAGGGAAATGTTCCTCTGCACACACAGGGCTGCCAGGGAAGGTCAAGGAGTGCTAACCTATCTCCACTACTTCCCAGAGGCCCAGTCCATCACCTTCAGATGTATAACTGCATGGGTCTCTCAGGCATCCTGTTGTGCTCTCTGGGTAGCCTCCATTGGTCAATGAACCTCTGTTTAGATGTAGTTCAAAGCCAGAAGGATATAAGGAACAGCTTACTCCGCCATATTGCTGACATCTTTGATTTCTAATAATATTAGCATTACCACTTGTTTTCTCTTTTAATAAATACAGAATATTTTTTCTGGGTATTATCAATTTGATATAAAGTTAAGTTTATTCCAATTTGTTTGCAATTTTAGGACTTTCCTTTTGTTCTATTTAAATCTTATTTCAAATATGCAAACATTTACAGGAATAAAAACCAAGACTATATAAAAATGCTATAATCAGAGGAGTATCACTCCTTTTCCCATTCCTTTCACAATTTTCTCCTCTTTCTCCTTATATATAACCAACGTTTACAGTTTGTGCTTATCTTTTTGTTTGTCTTTTGCCAGTAACAAGCAAATATGTGTTTTTAGGTGTACATATTAACTACATACACTCTTACATGTCTTGCTACCTCTCACCCTACATAATATTTACAATAACTCACATAATAATTGCCTTATTTTAACTTAATATTTTATTTATTTCTTCTGACTTTGGAAAATGATTGTTTATCAAAAGAGAAGCTGAGATTATAATGTAATCCTTACACTGTTTGGAGAGCTAATAATCAATGTCTATTCTTTCCAGAGTTAATATCTCATCAAAGCAAAAGCACATTTTGTAAAATGTGTTCCAAGCCTCCTCTCAACCAATTGAATACCCTATGTAATCAGTTACTCAAGAAAAAGATTATTCAGATCAGACCAGTAGACCAGAATTATGGAAAGAAAAAGAAAAGATAACTTAGCCCAAAGGGAAGAAGAACCATATAAGTAAAGATCTGTACTTAGTGTATTTCTCATTTATCTTTCCTCATTTATCTTATCTCTGGAAAGATAAATGAGAAAATTGGTGGAATTTTCTGGAAAATTTCTGGCATATGTAGCAATCCAAATAACAATATAAAGTTATAGCTAATATCTGTATAGCACACATAGTTCTAGTCACAGTTCTAAGCCCTTTAAATATATATAATATATAAATAATTACTAAGTATATATTTTGATGCTTAGAATTTTGTCTAGAACTATTAATATTTATTTATATGGAAATAATTATTGCATAAATATATATATGTTTAAAAGGCTTAGAACTGTGACAGGAGCTATAATTGTTATATAAATATTAACTATTATTGTTATTATAGGCTTAAAAGCTATTGACTTTTCATAACAAAACTAAGATATTGGTATAATACCATCATTTTCACTTAACTGAAAAACTAAAGCCCAAGGTCAAAAGAAGCAGCAAGTGTTGTAGCTGAAATCAAACCAAAGGAGTCTATATCCCAAATCCTCACTCTGATAGGCTTCACTGAATTTCCAAATATCTCCATGCCAATAAAATCATGCTATAATTCACACATGTCAATATGTAGATTAATTTCAGTATAAAGTGTCTTCTTTGGAAAAGGTGGTACTACCATTTGTCTGAATGCTATTATTGTTATAGTAAGAGTGTAACCAAAAGCACTAGTTAATATCTGTGCTTCTTAATTAGAAAACCATCTTTCATGACACGTATGTTCCTGACGGCCAGTCAATTGCAGAATCCTTGTTTAATAAACAGAACACAGTATGTTTTAATACATTGATGCAGTCTACCCAATTTATTTATGAGAAGTTTGTGCATTATTAGTTGCCACCAAGCTATAAAACATCACTTCCTGTTAACACTCTCCGAATCAGCAATCAAAACTATGTTTCCTGTGTCTCAAAACATGAGTCATTTGGAGTGATTTTGAAAAACCTACATGCTAATGGTATCAACACATTGCTATTAATATAGCATTAGTGTGCCTAACAGGAGCACCCATTCTCCAATAATAATATTGAGTTTAAATGATTCTCTGAGTAATTTAGTCCCTAGGAATTATTCTAGTGCCAGTTATTTCAGGTTCAGTGACATCCTGATGAGGAAGACATTTTGAACAAGGAACGATTGTTTAGTTTCTCTGCTATGCAGTCAAAAATAAAATATTTAAATTTTAATTGAGTCCAAGTACGTATAGAGATCACTCAAGAGACTATAATCTTCTCTTCAAACCCAGAAGAGTTGGAAATAGAATTCTCTCTCCTTGCCTGAGATTTCACTGGTGGCGAGATTGCATTTGAGTAATGAGAGGGCAGCACTGGTGTCCACGTGGCTATGGGGAGAAATAAGCACTTCAAGTTGAATGGTTAGCTATATTAATGAAGAATTTACTACAATAGGTTATCATGAATAAAATCCCAGTTAAACTTGGGTTCAAGATATCATAGAAAAAAGATTCTCTAATACAGCAAAAACTAAATGTAAATCATTTAATCTAGGATATAATTACCAGGAAGTGAAAATTAGAGTAGCTATGGTCTGCAAGTATTAGATTTTCAGATAAATGATAATTATGATATTTAAATGTACGATGGATATTAGAAGACATCATTATAACAGTGTATAGCAAAGAAAAGCTGGCTTGGAGTTAAAACAAACAAACAAAATGTATATATATATATGTATCACACCAGTCTGTTTTACATGGAGCTTAAAGTCAGGACTCATTTGCATCTTCTTACCTCACAGTCCTAAGCATGCCTTTATCCTGCTAGATACTAATTTATAGATGAGCAAAATTAGGCTTAGGGATATTTAGTAACTTAATTTCCCCAGTAATATAGCATGGAACTGGTTCTCTTGAGAAGCGTTTGCCTCAGTAACCCTGATTGCAAGTTTGTGTGCTTGATATCAAGTTTTATTTTTTGCTTAAAGCTCAGATTTTCTAATCTGTTTCTCTCCCAAACACATAATTCTTTTTGCTAGTCTGTAACCCTTTCCTAAGTCATGACTTTCTTTGAATCGTTCTTCTTTTATTTTCCTTTTTAAAGAATGATTGTAACTTTGCCTACTCTTTCGCTCTTAATTGACTCTTTGTATGTATCAGATATTCCCAGTACGGTGTCATGTTGCATTCCAATTGACCATTAAATTGGTGAATGCAGTCTCTAAAATTGCCATCTTTATTTTGACTCTTAAGATCAATTCATGACCTTTCTCCCTGTTGCCCATCCCAGGAAGCTGACCTAAATGGCCTACATCAATGGTCTCTCTCAACTTCTGCTTCTGGGAAAGTATTGCCAAATGGAGCCCAACATTAGAAGGAAAGAGGAGAGTGAAATGAAGGTGGCTTCCTCAACCCAGTTACTGGGGCTGATTATGTTCCAGTCATAGCTCCTCTTAAGGAGATCTTACTATGGACATTTTGCTTTTTGGTTCCAATAACTACTCTCTGCCCTACTCTATTATCTCTTTGGGCTTAGGTGCCCTGATCTTTTTATCTCACCAAGGAGGCTGCATTGTCTTTTATTGTTTCCTACACTTACTTCCAATTGTGTAAATGGTCCTTTTTTACAAAACATCTTTAAATTATCCTAAAATATGTGTGCTGCCTCTTTCCTGGTGGTACAATGACTCATGTACATAGTCAATTAGCCAAAATAATTATAAATAGTGGTATGATTCTCAACTTAAGTTGTCAATAAGTCATTAAAGCATATACTACTCCGAATGAACCAATGGATAATTATTTCTTGCTTGGGAGGTAATTTATTAGTTGTAGAAAGATATTGATCAGGGAAATTGGCACAGTGGTGCATTGAATCAATTTGAAAAAATAAATAGAAAATAATTAGCTGCCCTCGTAAAATGTGTTAATAATAAGACACTCACATCCCTTTAGCTTTTCTTGGCTATTGTTCTGGCTTTTCTCAGAATTGGTTCCTAAGCTGTGATCCCAAGAACGTGCAGCACATAAAAGCAAGACAAGATTCATCAGAAATCTGTTATGTGCATAATTTCTTGAAAATTCAAAGGATAAATGAAGGATCTCTACTTGCACAATGAAACCTTTATTCTTTTGAAACCATTTTGCAGGGATTCCTTAAAACTATTTTTAACTAACATCTGATATTTTACTCATAACTATAAACATAAAATAATATCAAACTAATGCTTGCCAAAAAAGTAAATCAATAAGTATAAGTGTGATTTCTTGTTTCATTTGTGTTAATTGGATTTATAAGAGCTAAATGTAAATGGGCTACTTTGGGACACTAAATATAACTGATTCACTCATGTTCTACCTGAAGCACAGTTGTGAGCCGCTCTGACTGACATGTTGATTTCCTCCCAGTAAGGGTGATATAATTAATGTGACCTTTTGATAAGGTGGGAGATACAGGGTGAGACAAGTGCTCTCCGGAGAGCTATTAGCAGCTTCTGAGCAATTTGCTAATAGTAGAGCTACCTGTATTAAAATCATACAGTTAAGAAGATAATTGACAACCATAATAATAAGTATGTACAGGGAAGAGAAAGAGTATAAAGTGAAATAAAACTGTTAATTACTTAAGAACTGATGAACTTTCCCTGCTCAGTAAACTGTGATGTGGGAGCACTGGCTTCGAAAATACAATGAATAACTTTAATAAGCCTGTAAGCAATCATAGGTCTCCCCTCCATGGAAAATTAGGTGGCTTTATGTCTACTGTTGGATAGCATTTTTACTGAAGGTTGTTTTTATTTGTTTGTTTATTTCTTTCAGCACCCAACCCCTGATATAGACACGTCTACATGTAGTGGAGACATGAGCTCTCCTTACATTCTAAGTTTAACAAGACTCCTGTATATTCGGGATTTTAAAATCTGCCACATGAGAGGCTGGCCCCATGGCCTAGTGGTTAAGTTCAGCATGCCCCACTTTGGCCATCTGAGTTCAGATCCCAGGTGCAGATGTACACCACTCGTCGGTGGCCATGCTGTGGCAGTAACCCACATACAAAATAGAGAAAGATTGGCACAGATGTTAGCTCAGGGACCATCTTCCCCAGCAAAAAAAAAAAAACCCAAAATAACAAAAAACCCCTGCCACATGATATACCTAAAAGTTAATTTATCAGGACTAACAAAAACTCATGAAACCCCAGGTGTATTGGAAGAGTATATTTTTTTCCCAAAGTAAAAATGATGTGACATAAAAATGGTTTACTGATTCTTTTTCTAGCTATCAGAATTCACCAATATGCCCACTGGATGCTCAGGAGTTCCCTGTTCATCCAGACTCCTGTGTTTTGTGCTTGTTTTCAATTATTTATCGTTAAATAACAAGGTCAATTTATGCTTGTAAATTTCAAGATTGCAAGGAGAAGAGGATGTTTTAGAAAAATGAGAAACTAGAGAAGAGAAGAACGTACCAGAGTGAAACATTGTTACCATGATGTTTATTGTTTTTCAAGTGTGTTTCTAGTCAAAGTTTATATTTTGAGAGTTCAGGAGAACAAAATATCCACATTTTCACTTGTCAAGAATATCAACAGTACTAAAGTTGCCTGTGTTACCCGAGCACGTGACTGAATGTTCATTCTGAATGATTGTCTTTAGTAACCCAAGGTATTTCTGATGCTCAAGCATATGCACTGTGACTATTTGGCTGAGCTTTTGCTAACAAGAGGATTTGTTTGAATAGGTGTAGATATGTTCTTATGGGGTTTGCCAGGTAACAGAGCAACTTTACCAGAACTATTGATTCCTTTCATGTTGTATAAGTAACAAGGCCACTTGATAAAGTTCACCTGATACCCTGGACGGAAACGAATGGTTACTGCATCTAAATGATCATTTTATATGACTTACAAAGGTAACAAATATATAATTATATATTTCACAAGTGAAGAAAAAAATAACACACCCTTACCAGGGTTCCTGATTGCAGAATTTAGCAAGTTGAATGAATGGGTTTAAATTTGACAGTAACTCTAGGGATGGGCTGTAGAATAAACCGAATTAGGAAAGTTTCCAGAATTCATGATTTCATAGAGTCATGGGCTGCTCCAAGATCCCCAGGAGCACCAGGTTATTTGAAAGTGATACATAATTGGAACGTAGGAATAGTATTGCTTACTGTACATTTTCTCCAAGAATGTTAAATTATAAATTAGAGGAACTTCCAGAACCACCTTAAAATCTCCAAATATCCTATAACTTTTCTTGGCTTAGATATACCATAGAATTCAGAATATACATAATAAAGTTAGCATTGTTGTCACACTTTATATTATATTCTCTTTCTTTTAAGCAAAATTTTCTTATTCAGAAAGTTCAAAATGACATTCCGGGCAGGATCCATGTGATATACCACTTTAATACAATATAACATCATAAAATTATTTAAAGGGGAGGAATTGATATGACAAGAAAAAAAAGTGTTCCTTCTTCATAGTTTTTCTTATTTTTTATGGAGTGAGAAAAGGTAGAATGTTATAAATATAATAATGAAAAATGAAATATAATTAAATAATGTTACTCTGCAAATTAGTTTAGGGTATATAAAAACTGCTCTTCTAGACAAACAGCTTTCTTGTACCATTTACAAGTTATTTCAGAAATATCTTGCAATGTAGATGAACTTATTTTAGAGTTTTCTATAATTATCATTACTGTTTAGGATAGAATTTCAAGGTGTCTCAGTTCTTCTAATTTGTCCTATTCTTTTTATTCACTCCTACCTCATCAAAAATAAATCTTATTGCTACTGTATTGTACAAAAATCAGGCCACCTAATACTGTTTCTAAGGATGCCTTGGTCAGAAATGCATGATTGTTATATGTGAAACATTATATTCCATCTAAGTATGTATACATTTATATTATCAAGAAGAATATTAAAGGAGAAAGGTAAAAAATAATTTGCCTTTATGTGAAATTCGCTTTTAAGAATTGGTACTCAATTTTAGGTAATTTTAGGAAACTGAGGTAATTTTAGGATATACGATATAAAGTTTGTGTGGCAAGGGGCAATTAAAATCCAATATTATTGGTGTTCTGTATTATGCAATAAATTCCTCACTACTATATGCATAAAACAAATTGTAGTTTCTCAAGTACATCATATTTTATATGGAATTAATATCTTGATGAATTAGAGCATTTTAATATTTCATTAGGTTGCTGATTCATCCAAGACTGAAATTACTTTTAACAGATAACTTAATTATAACTTTCTATAATAAACAAGAAGAAATACATGCTAAAAGGTCAACATGGTCTGACACCTACAGATGCTGGTGCAAAAAATAAAAAATCTTGTATTTCTAAAGCTGGATTTGGCACAAAATAGTGTATTCCTTAAACATGGAAATTTCTATAAACACTTCACTCAGACAGCTTAAAAGAGAGTTAAAAACTCTTTCAAAGAAGCACCTGATGAATAGCCAGGACATATATCATATGTGCAGAGAATGAAGAAAGCCAACAATATAAAACTACCTATTAACATAGCATCTGCTACATGTCAGTGTTTCAAGTACTAAGGATGCATGATAATTAAGACTGATTTTCTAATAAAGACGAGGTGAACAGTTGGTGGGGATAGATATATTTAAACAAAGACATACAGTGTATTAAGGATGATAATAGATGGAGTGAGTAAAGTATAATTTCATTGATTTTGGAGATTAGGAAACTGAAGAAATTCAACAAGTATTTTATTTTATTTTTTTAAGTGCGAGCACTAGAATCTGAATTTAGGATTTCTACCCCATCAAATTGAATTTCTGGTTTGGTGAAAGGGAAAAAAATGCCCTGATATAATAAGTCCAGTATGGAACAATGATATTGAGAGGCCAATACAGAATGGAGTTCAAGAGCAATGAAACTAAGGGCTGTTAGTTTTAAACGGATTAAGATGAATATTGAAGTCATTGAGGAATGATTTTAAGAAATTACATAAAATGAGCATATTTGATCTGTGGTTGATCTATACTTTGTAAGAGCCACAGTATAAGGAAGGCTGAAAGCTACAGGGACTTTAAATGATTAGACAAAGAGAAGTGAGTTGTGTTTATAGGAAAATAGAGGTCTGCTATTTGAGATTGTAGGGGAGGAAGACATTTCCTCTACCCCCTCTGGATTCTTCTGACCAGAGGATGAATTAAATTCACATGAGACAGAATAGTAGGAGAAAATTAAACAAAGCTTAACAACATGTATACATGGGAGAGGCTCAGGCAACCTGAGCAACTCGCCAAAATGGCTGAAGCCACCACCTTAAATATCATCTACAGCTAAAGACAAAGGAGGATGTTGGGGGGAGGGGAAGTCAGTTACAGGAGGTTATCAGACAAGTACAGTAAACAAGGGTCAGGTTATTATGCAGATTTAAGTCCTTGCCTTTTGCACTGATAAGAGTTTCTAGCGGTAAGGTCATCCCTCCTTCCTGGTACAGAGAGGGAGACACCATTACAGATGGAGATTTCCTTTACAGTGTAAATGTTTCTTAACAAAGAATAAATAAACTCTGCTTTTCAGAGTTTCTTTCCTGTCTGTAGTTTTTTTTTAAAAGTAACCAGCCAAAAATATTCCTCATGACAAAGAGACATATCTTGGGGTGGCCAATTCCAGTCCCCGACAAGACAAAGATAGATAACCTATGCTGCCCCATGTGCCAATGAGCAGTTCTCTTCTGATGCCACAACTTCCCCCACAGATGTGTTAACATTTAAAGAGAAAAACATTTCACATGACAGAAATCAGGTCCCTTGGTGTATTATGGGGTATCTGAGGTCTCAATAATGAGAACAGATAATAAAAATATAAATGAGAAATAAGTCTGGAGTAAAGAGGAATTTTTAGACTTTGGAATGCATCTTCTCTGTGTTACAGTAGAAGGATTTACTGGAGAGTAGAGAAAGATCAGTAAAGAAGCAATGGAATGAATTTTTCCAATTTCCAATAATGGTATGTGAGATAATAAGACTAACTTTCACACTGTAAACAAATACAACTAAAATAGTTCAATAAAATATTTTAAACATTTTAAAGACCTTGATGAACTAAATAGATAGAGAGGAATTATCATACTACAGTTAATTTTCATAGAGTATAGAAGCCATTTTGGTCACAAAGGAGTGCTAATTTTGTGAGCTACTAAAAAAAAGTGAAAAATGAATACCTCCATAAGATAAATAGTCTAATAGAAAACATTGTCTATAATGAGCTAAAAAGGGGTAAATTCTAAATAATCCAGCCTCCACAATTACTCCATTTGTACTGTTATTATTGGGGCAAAGATAAAAGTATTGAAGTTGATCTAAGTTGTTCCTTTCCTTGTTTTATTTTCAGCCACTTGACAAGAAATTTTTTATGCAGTTTGGTCCCTTTATCCTCAGTGCTTTTTCCAAGTACTTTAACCATCACTGTGTCAAAGATGACCAGGTACACAAGATGGAAATGGCATCATAAACAGAACCAGCAGGTACAGAAGACAACAGAATCAAACTCACAAAAACTGCAAATGCTGTAATTACCCAAGAAACAATATAAAACAAATTTTCTCAAGAGAGTGTTTACCGAATTAGTTTGCTAGGGCTGCCATAACAAAATATCAGGGAGTGGGTGGCTTAAAGAACAGAAATTTAGTTTCTCACAGTTCTGGGGATTAGGAGTATAAATTCAAGATGCTGGTAGGGTTGGTTGCCTCTGCGGTCTTTCTCCTTGGCTTGCAGAGGGCTGCCTTCGTGCTGTACCTCACAAGGACTTTTCTCTGTGTTTGTACGCCTCTGGCATCAGAATGTATGTCCTAATATCCTTTTTTTATAAAGACTCCAGTCAGATTGAATTAGGGTGCACCCTAACAGCCTCATTTTGACTGAATTACCTCTTTAATGGCTCTATCTCTAAATACAGTCACATTCTGAGGTACTGCCTTTTAGGGCTTCAACTTACGAAGTTTTGGGGGGCAAAATCCATCTTATATCATTTACTAAGTATTCATGAAAGAAAATTACTCCAGAATCTCTAATAGCTAAACTTTCTTCCCCCAAACTAGCTTGAATCATCTCTACCACTAAGGACAGTTAAAGGAATAGAATACAAGTCTAAAATATTAATTAAAATATTCTTACAATGTCAACAAAACAATGAGGAAATATCAGGCCAGCATCAAGTAAAGACAAGAACTCTCTTGCTTAAAAAGCCACTTCTGACCCTGAGGATATTTGCATACCTGGAAGTAACAATTATGACCCTGAGTTGTTCTTTTGGAAACTTCTCTGAACATCAAGACGATAATCTTGAAAACAAGGCATAAGACAAAAACTGGGAATCTGATAAACCCAGAGAAGAATGTGTAAATTGGAAGAAAGGCAAACCTCCTGTCAACTAATAGCTTTTTTTGTTTTCCATTTTATTGATTGTTCAATAAAATCAAAACTTTTCAACATTTTAAGAAGCTCACCTACCAGTAGCATTTCAAGGAACCTGGCTGAAACAAATGCCATCCCCTCAAAAGAAAGTCTTATAGCAGGATGTTTATCTTAGTCCAAAAATAATTTTCTCAGAAACATTTTAAAGTAAAATGTCCTGAACATAGAAAAACAGTGAACACACACATACAAACACTATAAATGACTAAACAGAAATAAAAGACTGTAGAATTAGATCCAAAGACTCATAGCTCTAAAAAATATTCCGTATGAGATAAATCCAATGGTAATTACTATATTCAAAATGTAAAATGATTGTTAAAATATTTCTCAGAGAACTAAAATTTCCAAATTCAGTTTTAGCAGATTAAACACACACACGGAAACAGGAGTAATTCCAGAATGAAATTTATAACACAAAACTTTGAATTTTAGTGATAAATATTAAAAGCAAGTTAGATATGAAAAGAGAATGGTTAAACTAAAATATAGTTCAGATGCAATTCTGAAAAAAAAAAAGCATGAGACACAAAAGAGAAAATAAAGAAGATAGTGTAAGAGAAATAGAAATTATAGTAACACATCTAAAATAAATTTAAGTGGAGACAGAGAATGAAGAAGAAATGTTAATAGAGATAACAATGGAGAATTTTAAAAAAATATTCTATGACATCAATATAAACATTCAAAAAGACAATGCAGACGATGATGCAGGCTCGGTGAGTCAAGGAGTTGAAAGAAAGATTTCTTGGACTCTTAAGGTCTGGGAGTAGTGCTCTTTTATTCAGAGAATAGGATGGAGTAGCATGGGGACAGGACCCATGGGCAGTGAAGAGCTGCAGCATGTTGAGGGTTAGAGCTAAATTTATAAGGCATAGGTATGTGAGTTGTTTCTTTATAAACAAAAGAAAGATCATGAAAAAAATTGTTAAAATGATATCAGTGCAGGTGGGGTCTGGTTATTGGGTGGTCCTATAACTTTAGATAAGAATCAGACCGGATTAAGTCAGGACATCCTATGCTTCCAGGAGGATGATATAGATCAGTATGTAAGGCAGGACGCCTTGGGCTTCTCTCCCCGGGGCAGCCTTGATCCTCATCAGGTGAGACTTCAAGACTAGAAATGTGAGGATGTCTGAATATCTGTTGTTTCACAGAAGCAATGAAAACACTGGCAAAACTGTTAAAACCAACTTTTTAAGAACTCTGGAGATTAACAAAAGGCTTCCAAAAATCTGAATAGCCATAATACAAAAACAGCAGTACCACCACCAGCAACAACAAAACTATTGAATGTCTGTAAGAGCAGCAGTCTAGGGGCCTGCCTGGTGGCACAACAGTTAAGTTCACATGTTCCGCTTCAGCAGCCTGGGGTTTGCCGATTCGGATCCCGGGTGTGGACATGGCACCGCTTGGTAAGCCATGCTGTGGTAGGTGTCCCACGTATAAAGTAGAGGAAGATGGGCATGGATGTTAGCTCAGGGTCAGTCTTCCTCAGCAAATAGAGGAGGATTGGCAGTAGTTGGCTCAGGGCTAATCTTCTTCAAAAAAAAGAGCAGCAGGCTATGTTGTGTTATAATTTGATCTACTCCCAATCCCTGCTCCTCATTTGTACAATAGCATTATAAAACCAGCAGCCTCTTGACCACGGTGATGGTGAAACCTAGCAGCCTTGCAGACAACAGAGGGGAAGAACAGGTTTCCATCTACTCAAAAATCCCATTAACACAGCACTGATACCAATGGTTCCATCTCACAGCTCCCTGGGGGAAAAAAAAACAAAAAACAATTCATGGGGTGTTGTCATGATTTGACTTGACTCAGTTCACTAAGCAGGAAAAGTCTTATTTCTCCAGGGTGTTTGACAAAAAACGATTAGCAATTGTTAACATCTCCTCTGCATGAGGCTAGGCTACCAGTTGAGGCAATCAAGTGATTTGCTAAAACAGAAAAGGAGGATTTGGAGATTTCCTTGTGGGCTTAGAAAAGTTCTGACATAGTTTGAGAGATTTAGAAGGCTGTAATCATATATAGTAAGGTTTTTATGCCCAAGTAAACATCTGTAAGGCCTTAATCTCTCATCTCCAGCTGATTTTGAAGCTTTGAACAAACAAGAAGTGAAGGCTAAAGCAGAGTTACAAGCTGCCGGAGTGCTGAAGGACTTCACCAATATAAACATAAGGCTTTTGGCAAATGGAAAGAGAATCATTACATCAAGGTGTTTAGGAAATTCTCTGTCCAGTCAGTAGCTGATCACAAAGCTAACTGAGCAGAGACTTCAGGGTCTGCAGACAAGAACAAAGAATGCAGACCTTAAAGTATCAGTCAAAGAGAGTCACCAAACTAATAAATGGTAGCAGCAGCAGCAACTGCAACAGGAGCAACGAAAACCAGAAACAATACTAAATCCAAGTAGAGGAAAGCTGATTTGTAGATTGCCTACATTATGTTATTTAAAATATCCAAATTATTGTGATATGTGCAATGAAACAGGGAAGTATAGCCCATTGATACAAAAGAAAGTCAACAGAAACTCTCCTTGAGGAGACCCAGATGTTGAACTTACCAGGCAAATATTTTAAATTAGCTATTACAGATATCTTCTAAAAACTATAGACAACAAGTCTAAGGCATTAAATGCAATGATGTTCATCATTGCCAATGATGCTGGCAATGCTGGCTCATCAGATAAAGAATATTAGTAAAGAGATAGGATGTATAAGAAAAAAGACCCAAAATAAATTCTGGAGTTGAAAAGTAAAGTAATTGAAATGAAAAATTCACTAGAGGGGCTCAACAACAGATATCTGGTGGAAGAAAGAACCAGCAAACTTGAATTTTGGTCAACTGAAATTATTCCATCAGGGGAACAAAAATAAAAAATAATAAAGAAAAGTAAATGGAGTCTCAGAGACCTATTGGACACCATCAAGTCTACCAATATATGCTTGGACAGGACAGAGAGAAAGGAGCAGAACAGATATGCAAGAAATAATGATGAGAAACTTACAAAATTTGATGAAAAACATTAATCTACATATCCAAAAAGCTCAGTGATTTCCAAGCAATATAAAAAGATTCACACATGGCCACATAGTCAAACTGTTGAAAATCAAAGATGGAGATCTTGAAGGCAGCATGAGAAAAATGACTCACTGCATAGATGGGATTCTCAATAAGAGTAAGAGATTACTTTTCATAGGAAATCATGGAAGCCAGAGGCAGTAAGAAATCATATTCAAAATACGGAAGAAAAAGATGGACAACCAAGAATCCTATATCCAGTAATGCTATCCTTCAAAAATGAAGGAAAATTTAAGACAGTCTTAGACCAAGAGAAACAAAGAACATGCAAAAGAATGAAAGTAGGCCATTATCTTGCACCATACACAAAAATTAACTCCAAAAGAATTAAAGATCTGAATGTAAGAACCAAAACCATAAAAATCCTAGAAGAAAATATAGGCAGTACATTCTTTGACGTTGGTCTTGTCATACCTTTTCAAATGTCATGTCTACTTGGTGAGGGAAACAAAAGAAAAAGTTAACAAATGGGACTACATCTGACTAAAAAGCTTCTATAAAGCAAAGGAAACCATCAACAAAATGGAAAGAACCCACCAACTGGGAGAAAGTATTTGCGAATCATTTATCAAAGAAGGGGTTGATATCCAACGTATATGAAGAACTGACACAATGCAAAAAAAGAGAAAACTCAATCAACAAATGCGCAGCGGATATGAACAGACATTTTTCAGAGGCAGATATACAGATGGGCAACAGGCACATGAAAAGATGCTCAACATCACTAATCATTAGGGAAATGAAAATCAAAACTACAATGAGATATCACCTTACACCAGTCAGAATGGCTGTAATTACCCGGACCGAAAACAACAAATGTTGGAGAGGTTGTGAAGTGAAAAGGACCCTCATCCACTGCTGGTGGGCATGCAAACTGGCACAGCCACTACAGAAAACAGTATGGAGATTCCTCAAAAATCTAAAAATAGAAATACCATATGACCCAGCTATCCCACTACTGGGTATCTACCCAATCAACTTGAAATCAACAGTCCAAAGTAACATATGCACCCGTATGGTCATTGCAGCACTGTTCACAATAGCCAAGACATGGAAGCAATCCAAGTGCCCATTGACTGATGATCGGATAAAGAAGATGTGGTATATATATATATATATATATATATATATATATATATATATATACACAATGGAATAGTACTAACTCATAAAGAAGACTAAATCATCCCATTTGGAATAACATGGATGGACCTGGAGGATATTATGCTAAGCAAAATAATCCAGACTAGAAAGACAAACACCATATGATTTTACTTATATGCAGAATATAAACAAACACACGGACAAAGAAAATAGTTCAGCGGTTACCAGGAGAATGGGGGTGGAGGGCAGCACTTATGTGGTGATGGACAATAAATAACGTATAACTGAAATTTCTCAATGATGTAAACTATTATGAATCTCAACTAAAAAACTAATAAAAAAAGAAAAAGAAACAGAGAACATTTATCACTTCACAACCAACCCTATGAGAAATATTAAGAGAGGTTTTCAGGATGTAGAAACACTAGAAGGTAAATATCCACATAAATAAGGAACACCAGTAAGTGTAATTACATATGCAAGTTAAAATAGAGAATATGCGTAATTTTTGTAAGTCTCTTTTTCTCCTATCTGATTTAAAAGATAACAGCGTAAAGAAATATTATAACACTGTCTTGATAAACTTCTATCTTATAAATATGTAATTTGTATGGTAATGATAGCACAAAGAAGGAGGTGAGTAATAATGAGGCACTTTGTGTATACCATTGAGATTAAGTTAAAATTAACCCCAAACAGTTTTAAATTAAGATGTTAATTATAATCCCAGGATGACCGCTGAGAACTTTATTGACAGAACTTTATTTCTCCTTTTTCATAGAACATATAACTAAATAATGGGAGTATTTATACCTACTACTCCAGTTAGTGATTTAACATTTTCGCAAGCCGTAGTTCAATCTATTTTCCTTTATGTCTTTGCTCTGAACAAAGTTAAAGATAATTTTCACTTTCAGCAATTTTCCACTGACCTAAACCGTTAACAAGTTTTAACCTTTGTGTTGCCAGACTTATAGTCTGTTAATACTCAGGTAATTGGAAAATTTCCTGCACTATATTCCTTTGCAAATATTTAATTACTTTGAAGTCTCTCTGTGTAACCCCAATCCTGGTTTTTTTACATGTTTTTACTTTTTTCCACTAGATTTCATTCACTTGTCAAATTAGTTCATATTAAAATCTCTCCTTTTCCTTTAAATAAATGTTCAAGTGAGCATTTTCAATCAATATTTATGGATAATTTTGAAATGCATTTTCTGAGATTCCAGAACACAAATTTGGTATTTTAAACATTCCTTTACCTGACCACTTAGAATTCTGTTTATTCTGGATCATGTTTTAGACATACCTTGTTAATCAAATAAAAAACTACATAAAAATCCTTCTCCTTGTGCTTTTTGCTATGTAATATCAGTACATCAACACAGCAATATATAAAATGCTGATCTTAGCAGAATTAAATGCCAATAAGAAAATTGAAATTATGCCAGCATGACACATGTGGAATAAATCTGGAATCTTTTATTTATTTTTAATACAGAAAGGAGTCACTTTATTTTGTATGTATGTATGCTATGGTTTCAGCAAATGTAACATTTTTCTTAACTTTTAGTGATTTTAATAATTTACACTGTCTTTGAAGATATACACATGGTAATCAATAACATTTTGTTTACTTTTTGCAAAATATCTAATAATAAAAATATTTTATTACCTTTTTAATAACCTTTATTTTTTAACCACTTATTTATCACCAAAACTTTTGTTTTGGGAAACAAGTCATATCAAATTCCAGAGGATTTCACTTTAAGAAATAGTTTTCTTTTGAGGAGATACAAATCTTAATGAAGAGAGTCAAAATGTCTCAGTCTTTATAAGAGGTCTATTACTGATTTACCAGTTCATTATCTTCCTAATTTTCCCATTTATAAATCTGAGACATCTGATTAACTCTGGTGCTATTTAAAGTATCACCCATGTATGATGCATTAAATACATTGAGGACATATTAACATTATTTGACTGTTTTAATAAATGATACTGGTATGTTCTACTCTGCTGAAGAAAATAAACCAAAACAGAGAACCCAGCAAGGGAAAACTGAGGTGAATGTTATAGTAAGAAACAAATTATACTTTGTCTTTCTTTTTGCTGTAATGATAATGTTCCCCACCCAGGAAAATATGTAATGCTATATTTTTACAGAATTGTTTATAACAAAATTAATTGTAGAAATCTATCAATTAAAATTAATATACAAGTTATTTGGTTTTATATTAGTTATTCAATAAGTGTTTATGTATAGAGCATTTTTCTAAGTATTATGGAAAGAATTGTAGAGGGCACTATTTCTGTCTTCACTGAAAATATAATCTAGTGAAGCAGATACATTTAGCCATCTGCAATATTTAAATAAGTATACAAGGCATTAGCCAGCAATCAATGACAGACTGTAAGTGCTGTGAAACATCAGATGAGAAAGAAATCAATGTAAATTCTTTCATTGATTTCATTCCTTTCATTCAATCACTTATGTATTAATGTATTCATTCATTCAATGACTATCAGTGTTTAGTCATTCAAAATAATAATTGCTGAGTGAATACCAAGAATGTATGCATTCGTTCATTCTTCAATCAATGATAAAACTTTATATTTCAGTAACTGTGCTGGGTGCTGATAGGACAAGGATAATTATAATCCATCTCCATCTCTTCAGATCATTAAAGCCAAGAGAATTAAACAATTTATAGCAATGCAATAGGTAAGTGTCAGGACAGCCAAGTATCAGGTAAGTTGTATTTGTGTATGTGTGTGTATGCATGTATGTGTGTGGGTTTTGGTCAGAGGTCTAAATTTGAAAACTGTCCTAAAAGAGTTGTTAGCTGTTTGACCTTCCCTCAAGGCTTAATTTCTACTTGAGAATCATTGCTCGATAAATGTCATTTAAAATTGCTCTAATCAAGATAAATAAATATGGCGCCTTGGGAGTACAGAGAAAGGACTCCCTTGCTTGAAAGGACAGTGGAAGCTCCCCATCGAGTCGCCATTTGAACTGACTTTTAAAGGATGAGTGTATGTGTCAGATTAAAAAGAGAAGGAAGGACGTTTCATGCATGTGATAATTCAGTCAAGTAAACTACAAATATATCTATAACTAAGTATGAAGAGTGAGTCTGGGAAATCATCAGAGATTGGGTGGAGGGTAGAAATAATTTTGATCAATAAAGGAAAAAATGCATGCCTTGGAAAGGAATTGCAGATTTATTGCAAAGTCCTTGGAAATGATCATGGAGCACTCTGAACACAGATATGTATATTTAGTTTAGACAAGAGTTAAGATTGAGGGAGTGGAAAAAATTAGGAGGATATTACAGAAGATGAGAAATGGTGACTTCAGGAATTAGGCAGAGGCAATGTGATTGGAAAGCAGTGAAAGCCTTCTAGAGGAAATTGTGACCCCTTAGATGTGGAAGATAGGAAAAATACTTATAACTTAGGGTTAGTAGTTTTCTATTTTTACGGATTAAGAATTAATCCTGTGGTCATATTAAGAATACAGAGGGGGATAATTTTGCCAGGAAAATTAGTGAATTCAGATGTTTTACTTAATGAGATAAAAGAGGTTGAAAAAATATTAATAGGGAAATATGACTAGAACTAAGAAGAAAATTAAACAAGCAAGTGAGATTTAGAATGAGATCCATGTAGGTGGCAATTGTCTAGAAAATACTACTTACCTAGGACATTTAGCATAAAATGATTGGGGTCTTGATGTTATTCAATGTAAGTCTATGGAGTCTACGTAGCAGCAGGAGGAAGAGCATCCTTAAGAAAAGAACCCAAAGTCATAAAGGAACCAGGAATGAAGAGAGTCATTAATATCATGGAGAGGAAGGGTTTCAATGATGGAATTTAAAACAATGTCAAATGATTAACAAAGTTCCAGTGAGGAGAATATTTAAAAGCTTTCCTTTGTTGTTGTTATCTTTCAACTTGACAATTAAAGTTTTAGTTCTGAAGCAGTGAACCAGACTGCAATGGGTTAAATACATACGACGGGTAAACAAGTAGAGGCAGGTAGCAAATGCTTTTTATTTAGAGAATGTGGTTGTATATGCATAGAGAGATACAGGCAATTCAGTGAGATACAGAGATTGTACGATATGTGCAAAAAAAAATTTTAAATTTTCTTTATTTTTACTTTTTATTTATTTAATGTTCCCCTTGTTACTATTGCTATTCTGAGTGTGTCACTGGCTTTATCATAATAGTTTAACATATGTATTCTACAAAAAGAGAAACGTTGAGTATATAAGAGATAAGGGAGGAAAAATAATGGATCAAGATGTTAAGAAAGATAGAAAGACATAACATCTGGAGAGTAGATAGAAGAAATAAATTGTTTCTTGTGTGTTAGACACATTCCCAACCTAATTAGCTACGGAAAAAGGGCTGCGGTAGGGAACCCCTGATCCTTGGGGATAATATTATTTGTCATAATGAAAAGGTAAATAGAGAATCTAGATGGATGGATACTTCTTACATACATGCGGGGATAAAAATGGCTGAGTTTATGCAAAGGAGAAAATCATAAGCAAAGTTGTGGAAGTGAGACTGAGCATGGTATAATGAAACTCTCAGAAAAACAAAACTTTTATGTGAAATAATAATGAAAGATAAATTTGAATGGTATATTTGAGAGATCTGGAATGCCACGTTAAGGGCCTTGACTTTTTCTTGTAAACAGTTTGTATGTATGCCTATTTAATATGCAGACATGGAAAGCAAATGATTAGTTACATAGTTATTACAATAATACATTTACATTCCGATTAAGTTTTTCAGCCATCATGTTAGTATTATCAATAAATAATCTCCTATGTAAAAAGATTGCCTAGAACGGTTTGACAAGATTTAGTGACCAATTGGTCTAATGAAAAGAGTCAAAAATGATTTTAAGTAATATTGCAAGCACCAAAGTTTTTCAGTGTTCAAAGAGGTCACATGCTGAAACAAGAGAACAAAGAATAGACACAAATTATAACAGATAAAATGTTAATGAGAGAATGGAAAAAAAACAGAAGAAAGAGAATCCTATAGAAACGTATTTAAACAAGCATATGCCATGTGAGGCGAGTTCTGGACAACACAGAGTCTAGTTTTACTAATTTACTTCACTTCACTAGGAGAGTGGTATAGCACTTTGCTAATGTTACCATGTAATCCATATGAATAATTTATTATTTTAAATGACATGTTTATTTATGATGTATAATATTTAATAATTCATATATAGGCCCACATGAATTGAGATCCAATTACTTTAAAAATGACTTTCCTAAATGCTATCTAATGCATTCTTAATGTATTGCTAGTCAATAATTTTAAGTAAATAGCTTTATAATTTTATTTTGTAATGAAAGTTCATATTTCAATTTTATATCCAATCTGTGTTTACTATCGTAAAGAAATAAGTTATTCAGGAATATTGATGGGCTGTCTCAAATATTTATGTAATAGAACTCGTAACAAAAATTCTTCCCAAGTGCAGTTTCAATTGAATTTTGATTAAAGATGGTCTAAAACAGATATTAAATGAAGGTACAGTTATATTATGATTCAATTAGGCATATTTAAATTGAAATTCTGTAGCTTTTGTGAATAAAATGAACTAAACTACTTCTTGTCATAAATTTCTGTACATATTACATATATTATTGTACAAAGTAAAATCAAAAGAGGGCATACATTATTAATGTTCTGAATAATGAAAGTAAACACAAGTTATCATCATCAAAAAGCTGAAAAAGGAACACAATCTCAGCCTCATTCCAACTGTGTACCTGAAAATGTCTCTTCCAATATATTTCGCTCAATCATATTTCTACAGATACCAATGAATAGAAATGTCAAACAAGTGAAATAATAAGAGGACTATAGAGGAAAATGAACCAAATTTAAGAGAAAGAGTCACTGAAGTGGAAATAGAGTATGTTTTATAAAACATGATTTAATCTCTTCTCCAGAAGAAAGCTGCCAATTGCTACTGCTTCATGAGATCATTTTCCCAAAAATTCATCCTAGGTGGTACCAAAGTTTTCTCACATTTAAATATATTGAATTTCTTACTGGAAATAGTTATCCAATTCACTTTTCTCAATCTTCTGATAAAATGAAGATATTCATGTAAAAGTGAGTATTCGTGGACAAGAAACAACAAAATTCCACTACTTTACAATAAATACTTTAGAAAATATCTATCCTGAAATCTCTAATGTATAGATATAGCATATGTACTAAATATGTATACATACCTGTATATTCATATGCCTAAATTATAGTTGTTTCTGTTCACATGTTTATAATTTCTTTCAGGTAAAAACGAATGTTCACAATATATGTCTTTTTTTCCATATAGATGTTTATCTTCTTTAAAGACAAAATGCAGAGCAAACAAACAAAAAAGCTGTCTAGTATATCCAGAATTGAAAACATCATAACAGATTTATATATCATTTTGTAAAAATGCAAGTTTCATACCGACTTGCTTTTAGTTTGAAAAGATATACGGCAAAGAACTGTGCTTTGGTATGTTACCAATTTTGCTTTTCTAATGAAATTCTGGAAAATAGAGGAGAAAATTAATAGTTTCTTAGTATTAATGAATTAGATTCTTTTAGGATAATGAATTGAGGGAAAACCGATCCAACGCACCTTCACTTCTCTCAGTATAATGGGCTCTTTCAAGGACTGAGTACCCTGAATCTCTGAGGAAACATACTTCTCATTCATTCTGTTTGTTTAAATCATCATTATTAAGCAAACCAAAGTGGTGTGCAAGCTAATGGTTCAGTGATAGTGAGCAGTGTATCATTCAGAACACAACTCAGATTAAAGGAACTAGTTATCATAGTGATTGGATTACGAGGATCTAGACGAGAATGAATAAGGAAATTCCCACATATCCCATAAGCTATGATATTCATATAGTTAGTGCTTTATATTAGAATCACGAACTCAACATTAAAAAGTACATTCTAACCAGAAAGGATAAATTCAGGCGTCTTTTCTTCTCTATGGTTTTATTCACATAGCATGTTTCAAATGATTAATTCAAATTAATTTTCCTTAACGATTTGTTGCGAATGAAGCAGTTATGTTGGTGTTTTATAAGACTACAAATTGCTGTTCAATATTCTTTTTGAGCCCTTAAAACTAATAATTTTTAATCCATCAGACTCATCAAAATGGAAAGATGACAGTTAAAATCTAATGTATGAGACAATTTGTTTTTAAAACAAATGATTTTCTATGGTGTCATTCAAATCAAGTGGATGAATTTTGGATAATGAGACTATGTATATAAACAAATTTTTATTCCTTTCTAATACTATTCTTCTAGGAAATCATGACTCATGAAATATTCAGAATTCAGAATTTTTTTTATCCTTCCATGGAGATAAGGATAGCTTGATATTGTAGTAATGTGGTATTATGACTATATATTTATCAGATGTATGAATGACTTCTACTAAAAGGTGACCAAATTACTTTACAATTTACAAGTTTAAAAATTCTAATAATGGTGAAAACACTATATGAAGAAAATATTTCTCTTTATCTGAGTAAACACTAGATTCATGTTAAATGTATCTGTCAGAAATAACTTGATGCATAGATACAAAAATAACTTTATATTTTATGTTCTACCTAAGGGGTCACTTATTAATATGGAATAAAATTTTACAAACATTTTGTAGGAACTTACTTTAAAGAATATTTATGAGTCATTAATTTATTTGTAGTTAAAGCTTAATTTTTAACTCTCATATTGATGCTTTCACAAGAAAGGAAATGTGTTCAATCAAATTGAAAACAACTTTATAAAGCTCTGTGCAGAGGAATTGCAAACTGAGATGATCATTCTTGCCCTTCAAACATAAATATATTTGATACTGTGGGGACCTGGAATTGGCCACCCCAAGATATGTCTCTTTGGCATCAGGATTATTTGAGGCTGATTGCTTTTGATAAACTGGGACAGGGAAGGAGGCTCTGAGGAATGGAACTTGCCCTTCCTTAGGACACATTTACATTTGTAAGGTAAATCTCTATCTGTAAAAGGTGCCTCCCTCTCTGTACCAGGAAGAAGAAAGGCGATGACCTACTCTCCAAAAACTCTTAATCAATACCAAAGGCAAGGACTTAAAATCTGCATTTTATTGTGCTAGTGTGGTAACCTCCTGTAACTGACTTCCCTCCCCCTCCCAACGTTGGCATCTCCTTAAAGATTAAGCATCTTTCTTTAGGCTGGGAACCGATTGCGGCGCTCATCTGTGATCCCCCCAGCCCGAGGAAACACACCTGCCACCTTGCGGCGCTCACTGATACAGCAGACCTATCTGCCGTTTCCATCAAGTGCTGTGCTGACAGAGCAGCCTCGTGACTATTGTAAAAGCGACATTTCAATCACATGTGAAACACCCTGTTTGGGGGCTATATAACAACTGTGTGCACCCCACTTCTTCGGTGCCCTTTCTTCCTTCGGGAAGAAAGGCCCCGGGCCATGGTTCCTCATAAAGCTTTGTTTAATTTTCTCTTGCTATTCTGTCTCATGTGAATTTAATTCGTTCTCCAGCCAGACGAACCCCCATTTGGGGAGAGGAAATGTCCTCCTCCCCTACAATACTGATATACAAGTAATTTTATGATTCATGTTTAATAGAGAGAGGCTTTTCTTATAATTTTCCTTTAGAACACAAAGGCATCACTAGCAAATTTCCTGAAAGTGATGTGCTTTAAGGTAGTAGTTGTTTACTACATACAAAACTGAAGCCTGAGTAGATATTACAATTATTTTGACTACAATGAAGTTCAGGCAATTAAGAAAAGGAAATAGAGAATGACTTGAAATTCCTAGAATATTTAGAATTTAGGATGCCATTTCCTTTATGTATATTTACTATTTCTATCTATTTAACCTAGTTGATCCTGAATGTTTCCCAAAAACAACTCAGTGGTAATCTCCCTTAGGAATCCTTCTCTGAATTTTCTTTTAATTTAGATTTATTTCTTTAATACTCCCCTAGTACATAATATAATATAAAACTTAAATGTGTGAGGATACAAATATCTTATTGCACAATGAGCTGCAAGGGTCAAGGGGGATATGGACCATGGAGACTGAATTTTCATTATAACAATAAACCATATCCATTATTAAGACAGTTGCTGTGGGGGACTGTAATTGGCCACCCCAAGATATGTCTCTTTGGCATGAGAATTATTTTGGGCTGGTTATTTTTAAAAACTGCCGACAGGAAAGGAATTCTGAAAAGCAGAGGTTACTTACCCTTTGTTAAGAGACATTTACATTGTAAAGGAAATCTCCATCTGTAAAGGTGTCTTCCTCTTGGTAGAGAAAGGAAGAATGACCTTATCTCTAGAAACTCTTAATCAATGTGGAAGGCAGGGACTTAAATCTGCATAATAATCTTACTCCTGTTTACTGTACTTGTCTGGTAATCCCCCATAACTGACTTCCACCACCTCCAACATCCTCCTTTATCTTTAGCTGAAGATGATATTTAAGGTGGTGGCTTCAGCCATTTCGGCAAGTTGCTCAGGTTGCCTGAGCCTCTCTCATGTATACATGTTATAAAGCTTTGTTTAATTTTCTCCTGTTATACTGTCTCATGTGAATTTAATTCATTCTCCAGCCAGAAGAACCCACAGTGGGTAGAGGAAATGTCATCCTCCCCTACATTGCCTTTTGAAGAAAAAATAAATGGTTAGACATATCAGGTGTCCACTTGGAATAGTCTAACATGCTCAAAAGAGCTTTTACCAAATTCAAAGAGAGCTAACTATAAAAAAAAAATTATTTATTACAATAAAATATATAATTTTCAAACAGACTGGATACTCATGGTCTATGATTAACAAATTGTCTTATGTAAATTAATTTACATAAAGTGCTGAATTAAAATCATGAGGTTATTTGGTGTGTTTACAAGAACTCAGAACAAAAAGGAGTGAATGAGTCATCAGCAGAACTAGTGTTGTCAGGTAAAATTATCCTGATGTATACAGCTTCTCCAGATGTACATGCCTTCCACTGTTCCACGTGGACTGTTGTTTTGTCCTTATGGGTCAGGAAACCACTCCTCTGAACAGTGAAAACACACACACACACACACACACTTTAAACACTCAGCTTTTTCTGTGGTCTTATTTTTAATAAACCCATGTTCTGACCAACTCTCTTATAACAGAATATAGAAGAGGACCTTCTATATTTTGTAAGTTTTATAAAACTTGGAGAAAAAGTGTGATAAGAGCCTTTATCTTCTAAAAAAGAGTTAAGCAATCTGTGCAAGACTTACTCAAACAGCAAAATCAGACTAGCAACTATCCCCTAGAATAGTCTATGGAAGGGAAGACTCTGAAAATAAATTGAGGGGACTCTTTGAAGGGAAACAAAGAGAGGAATTAGTCTCAGCAAAGACAGGAATACTGTTACCTTCTTCCTCCAAGGGGCAGGGAAGTGCTCTCCTCAACTCCAAGTTAAAGGAAGATCAAAGGGAATCCTACAGAGAAAACAGAGATGACGCTCAGAAGGGGAGACTAACACCTCTGAGTTTCCGTGGGAGGAAACCTAGCAAGAAGTCTAAGAGCAATGTACTTATCTTTTACTTTTTGAATAGAAAGTCTTAAGTTGAGGGGCTACTTGGAATTGCTCATGATTTGAGGGTAAGGAGAAGGGGCAGGAATCAGTGAGCTTTTACTTCCTTCATTTGCGTTGGCCAAGATTCCCGATGCTACTTTTGAGCCTTGTGTGGACCCAACTGAGATTCGTAAATGGAAAGTCATCTTGAAAAGGTGTTGCCCACAGAATATCTTCTTTGGGGAAGGAAATTTAGAAGAAAAAAAGCTGCAGAGGCACTATTTATGGGCATAAACAAAAGTATTAGTAGCAGAGTTCACTCATATTAGTGAATGGGATGGTGAAAGAGGCAGCATTTTCACACTTACTGTACAGAAGTGGCATTGGTGGCCAGATCAAAATGGCATCAGTCTTAAAGAATTTGTCTCATTGTTTCTAGTTCCACTACCTCCAATTCATTGCCCTGGAAGATCTAGTTAGGGGATGGAGGTGGAGAAATGAAGGAAGCAGGAAGAAGAGTGAAAGATAAAACCAAGCATAGATCTCTAATCCAAAAGGTAAACAAGGATCAACAGCCTAAGAAACTGGAAAATAGATGTGAGGTCATTGAGTTAAACCGGACTAGGTTTATTTATTTGTTTGTTTTAAGAATCTTAAAGTAATGAAACAGCCACAGGACCTTCCTGACACTTCCAATATAATATATTTGAAAATGTTGCAAAGAGAAAAAAGTAATTTCCTGTTCACACTGCAATAAATTCTGCCAATTTGATGAAATGGCTTTACTTTCTTTTCTATAGTTATATTAATATGTGCTTTAATGCACATCTTCTGATCTTGCTGAATCTCCCATTTTTCCTGTGGCTTATTCCTCTAATGTATATGATAAACTTATAACTTACAATTATTACAATTCATTTGTAAACAGCTTTTTTCCCCCACAGAATAAAATAAGCCACAGGGAAAATGGCAACAATGTGAAACACACTTCTATTTTGAAATAACTTCTTAGTAGGTCGTCAGGCAGTTTGACATGTAGCACCTTCCTGGGATTATAAAGTAATAAGATAACTCTTGTACATTGCAAAATGTCCAAAAGGGATGGTACCTTCAGACTGATCTTGCAGAACTTTTATTGTCTCTTCAAAGCTAAATCATGATGATAATTATGAAAATGATTATAATCCCTGTGAATGAAATCTCTCTGTATGCACAGAAAATTACAAAAATTGTGGCAATTGTATGGAGTTAGTCATGTCTATGGCCACTTTCTGATAAGTTTCTCACCCACACATTACCACACTTTTATCAGGTTCATCTTTAATAAAGCGAAAAGAAACTGGGATGTTACAAGAGAAAGAAGAATTATTCACAGTGGCTAACATCCACAAGGCAGGACACTCATGAGGAGAAGCACATTTCCCAACCGGGTGCTCTGTAATCAATGATGAATAGCTCACTTGACTAGAGAACAGAAGCCAAAAAAACACAGACTATGAGAAAATGTTGAATCATAAAAGTCATTTGTAAGCAAGGGCTCTGAGTGATCAAAAATCTGAAAGTAGAGACAAGAAATGTTTCAGTTTGTAACAGATCAGGATGTTGGATAAAAGGATGTAGAGTCCAGCGCATTACTGGTCAGGGGAGCTGCTCTCACACAGAGATTTCTACATTTATAATCAGCATATTGATGCATAATATCTCATTTTTCCCCCATGGGGAAAATAGAAATACATAGTGAGATGTCAGAAAACATGTTACTTTGAAATAGTTAAACCAATTATTTCAAAGAGTCAACTATTGGAAAGAAAATGCAATATTTGAAATGCAGTCATACAAAAAATTGTCCCCAGATTGAATAAATAAAATATAAGCTGTTCGTTGGGACTTATTCTTAAATTTGTCTTCTTATATTTCATACTAGGAAAAAAATGTTATCAAAATCAGACTCAATTTTACATTTCCTTTTCTTCCTTCCATTCCCTTTGCAAATACATTTCTCCTAAAATTGCATTGCCAGAGATATTATTTATTTTGTGGGTTACTCCAGCACAAATGACATCCTTAGTAAATTTTATTTACTTATAGCAAATGGAGGAAGCAATGACTAGATGAATGATAAAAATGTTTCTTTCTTTGTAAAATGAGTGAGTGGATAATACAGTAAACAGGCAAATGGCCCTTTAAAAACAGAAATTCTGGGTGTAAAATGTCCTATTCGATAAAACATGTTTTATTTATTATTACTTGCTGTAGTTATAGTAGCCAAAGTTTGAGTAAGAAAAGACATAGCTTCTAATTTGATGTGATGACTATCATATAGCTATGGAATAATCCTGGTCTTAGATTTATTAAATTGAACCATAGGAAATCAACATCTGTTTACGTTAAAAACTGTCAAAACCAGCTATTTCTTTTGGTTTAAGATAAAGGAGACCTTGACTCAAAGACCCAGGCTCAAGGGTATGAGATGGGGGTTGGGGATGGTGACTCTCTTTGCTGTCTACATTCTCAGTCAGAACTCTCTTTTCTCCAATTTGATATCTTGCTATATATTGTAATGTAAACCCTGACAGTTGGCTTTTCTCTTTGTAATGGAAACGCCTGACCTCAGGTTTGATTGTTGATGCATTCACTTCAAAGATGGCTCTTTCAAACAAACACATTGCTAGCCACACTACCCGATAAAGAGCTAGACCACAACCCCTCCTTCCCCCACTCCCATGCTCCTCTCCTTTAGAGATCTTAGTTGATTTCCATAACTGGCCATTTGGGCCACTTGTTTTATCTCTTGCCATGCTTTAAATTCCTGCTTTTATGTCTTAAATTCATCAGTAAAGAGTCAGTCCACAAAACAGTAGGCCCCGACGCTCGACTCCAATAAAAGTAGAACTCCAGGCTCTGCTCCTCCACCCCCATGTCTTCAGTGTGCCCCTACGTGTGCCTTGGACTTGTAAATAATAAACCTATTGTTTCAAAGTTTCCTGATGGTTGTTGCTGAAGGGTGTCCTGCAATGATAATAAGAAACACAAGGGCCAGTCCAACCACAGTGTTGGTTATCAACAGACTGAGATTGGCACAGAACATTTATATATATGCACTCTTCTATCTTTAAATATAATTCTCTGATAAAATGTGTTGTAATGATAAAAAAAAAATTTGCATTTCATTTCAAATTTAAGCAACTACACTTGTCCTATAATGAGTACTGTCCACATTATTTGAGCAATTATAGTTTCTTTGTTGGGTAAAAAATAAAGGTATAAGACAAGAAAATATATTCTACAGAGAAATAGTTACTAAGAAGCAAAAGTCATATGTCCCTGTCCTGCGCTACTTATAGATGAGTTAAAATTCTGAGCTGAAGCTCACAGCCAGCATTTAATGAAAACTACATATCTGAAATTGCAGCTGAAAACTTTAGATTTGCTTTCTAAAATAAATCACTATAATTTGCAAGTAAAATGTCACTATATGCTCACAAGTTAATTAACTACTCCTAGAATTTACGAGATACTGAGGCACACATTAAATTAGTAAGAAGGGAAATAGATAGTAATCCAAGAATTAGCCAAACATGGACTAATGTTTTAGGTTACATTTTCCAAGAAATCCATTACCAGAATATTTCTTAAGAAGAAAATAATGTGTTCTTTCTGAATTGACCAGTCTCTTCACCTCGATTCTTTTGTATGATAGGTGTGCTCTCCATTACAATTGATTAAAACTGAAATCAAGTGTTAAAAATTTTTTAGCATTAACACGCATTTTAGCAGGCCATGGGGTTTAAAGATAGAAGAAGAATATGTATATACATATATAGAGAGAGAGAGAGAGAGAGAATATTAGAGAATTAATTGTGGGTTAAGCTGCTTTGCTTTAGATTTGCCCAAAAGCTTTTTAATTAGTACTTAGGTTACATAGATGTAAATACTACCTGTTACTGAAATTAGAAATATAGCACCTATTTGTAATCAATATGAAATCAAATGAAGTGATTCCATAACACAGACATAGGCATTCAGTCTCTTTTGCATTACAATATGTTCACTGACATTTCAAAAACAACAATCACTATGGAAAAATTACTGAGTCAGATCTTGTCAAGTTATTTAAGGAACAGATGTGCAGTTTTTATGGTTCACTCAAGAGTAGCAAGCACATTATTGTTTCTAGATTGCATACACTTAAACAATCATAAAGATGTCAAAATTATGTTTCATTGCTCCATCTTTTTTCAATAGGTGTGGTGGAAATTTGTCATGTTTTCAGTCACACAGCAAGTTTGGAATATCTCTTATTTGTGTTTAAGTAGATTCTCATACCATTACTTATTTCGCACCAAGGTACAAGTCAGAAATTTGCTTTCCTAGCCTCTCTTACAGCTAGAATATTTCACAGTGGTTCCATCTTCTCAACTCAGAAAAGACCAATGAAGACAGCGAACATCATCCATTATTCACATCTGGCAAGAGTGATGATGGAATCACCTGGATTTTAGGGTCAAAAATGAAAAAAGTTTCTAGCATCCAGTACTCACATCAACGGTGTAAGATGTGGTGACTGTGCCTAGCCCTGCCAGTTACTGTAGGGTCTTCATTGAAGCATTCCCACTTCACAGCCACTCAAAAATCCAAGTATCCTTTAGTAAATTCCATTTATACTTTAAATGATTAGTTTCTTTCTTTCTTTCTCCCTTCTTTTCATTTTTTTTCATTGAAGAATCCTCACAATATCAGAAATTGATGGCAAACATGGTTACAGGCAATGGAAACTTAAGGAAATGAAAATGCAGGTCTGGATATCTGTTCTGATTGTACTACCAGGCAGGGACTATCTAGCTGATATTGATAGATGAAACTCTGGCAATCTCTGTCAGACAGTAGCAAAAGAGTTATTTAAATTTTCACCTACAATTACTGGCATAATCTACCTATACTCTGTTTCTAGTGACGTGGTGATGGCATGACGAATGCAAGTTCTGTAGGGTAGGCTGATTGCTTTTAATTTTACTATAGCCTTAGAGAAAGACAATATCTCTTTCTCCTGATTTCTCAACTTGGGGGATGGCTAGCTAAGTAAGAATTTTCTATGGCTGTGCTGAAAGAACTTATCTGTAAGTCACTGCAGAACCAAAGTAACCGAAAATCAAATTCAAATATGCCAAAATTGCAATGTCATTTGAATCATTTGCTTCACCAGATCATTTATTTGAAACTCAGGGAATTACTACAAAAGTATGAGACCTTGGGAAGTGGAATGGAGCAATATGGGAGGTATAGATTATTCAGAGTATAACAAATTCCTAAACATTACTGAATTTCCATTGGCAGCTATGGTTACCCCTGTTCCTACCTCTCATGTGTCTGTTCTGTTTTGCTTAAATATCCTACAATAATCTATTTCAGGCAAGTGCCTTGTCAAGGATGTAGATATTCTGCAACCCTCATCCTGGCCTCACTTCAGTGCCTCCAGTTTCATCCTCAAGTCAATTCCTATTTACTTGGGAGTGGATGAGTTTGGGCAAACCTGAAATAAAGTTTTTGTAGAAAAATAATTTCAAGATTATGTTAGAAGATATTACAAAATGTAAAGAATGTATGTGGGAATGGATTCTGACACTTATAAGTCTTCAGAAGCATTACATAATATGAGAACTAACATGCACAAATATATCAGAGATTCTGAATTCAATGCACTAGTTAAAGGATAGTCAAACTTTCTCTGTAAAAGGCCTGATAGTAATTATTTTAAGCTTAATAGGCCACATTATTTCTGTCATGACTATTCAACTTTGCCATTGTATCAAAAAGATAGCCATAGATGATACATAAATGAATGGAGATGACTGTGTTCCAATAAAAATGTATTCACAAAAATTGGTGGTGGGCTGGGTTTGACCTGCAGGCTGTGGTTTATTGCCCCTGTGCTAGCTCATAGGTTACTAGTAATTGTAAATATTTGTTCGTGTGGTTAACTGAAATCTCTGATCCAGAGTAAGTAAAAACTGAATGAGTTGGAAATGACCAAAGAAGAAATTCAAAGTCTTAGTTAGGGAGGAATTGGTCACAGATTCCCTAAAACTATCAATCTATATACCAAGGCCCTACTGTGTACTGGATGTACAACTGAGAAGGGGGCTTCATATATGGTGAAAATAGTGAAGATAGTCTAGATTTGAACTAGCATCATGGTCTTTCACTCATTTCTCAGATGTAAATTATTACACAGTCTTAAAGGTTCTTGAATGAATGTAAGGCTACTATTCTTACAGAGAAACCTGTGAGAACATTAGAGGTATATGCTGTAAATCTTCCTTCTAGCCTTCCTCAAGGAGATCTATGGAAAATTGTCAGAGTAATTATAACAGGAGACTAGGAACTATTAATAAAAATCAGTCATTATTATGGGGCTGGCCTGGTGGCGCAGCGGTTAAGTGCGCACATTCTGTTTTGGAGGCCCAGGGTTCCCTGGTTTGGATCCCGGGTATGGACATGGCACCGCCTGGCACACCATGCTGTGTTAGGCATCCCATATATAAAGTAGAGGAAGATGGGCACCCTTGTTAGCTCAGGGCCAGTCTTCCTCAGCAAAAAGAGGAGGATTGGCGGCAGATGTTAGCTTAGGTCTAATCTTCCTCAAAATAAATAAATTAATTAATTAATCAGTTATTATTAGAAACTCTCTCTAGTTAACACAAATCTATGGGAACCAAGCATGCCACTGTCAATCAGTCAACATAGATGTTTACTAGGGTCCACGCATTTATGTTTTAGTCAAATCCAACTCAAAGCACATTGTCTGTAGTTATTTATCCAGTTCCTGAATGTAGAGCTAGAATTATTGTGCTCAGCAACTAACAGAAACCCCACATTCCCTTCCCAATTCCTGGTTAGGAGGAGTCAAGTGGAACTCCTGGGATCTCTCTCTTCTTATCAAAATAGTAAATCAAAACTCTTAGTGTATTTCACAGAAATTTGTAGAGATTAGTGCCAACATTAAAGATATGAAAGATGCATACCATTTACTATTACTTTTCTTTTGCCTTTGCAAAAGACAGAGATTTAGGATTTTCATAAACATATTCAACTGCTTCTCCAAATGTGTTTGGGTGTGTGCTTTGTGCTTGAGTATGTTTAACTTAAGCAAATAAACCTGGCACCCGATATGCAGCTATTGATCTTGAAACTTGTTTTTTAACATTTAAATAATTAAGATATTAAAAATAATTTGCTTTTATATATTAAGGACTTTGAGACATTTTTGCCACCTAATCACGGAAGCACATAGATTCTAAGGTACTGTGTTGGTTTTGCGTGCAAGGACTTAAATTTTTTTTTATGAACTTTTACTATGATTGCATCTTGCTAATAAGAAAATAAGAGTGAGAAGTAGCAGGTACACTATATATGTGGTAAACTTTATGTATGATTGAAAATAGATACATTGCACTGTCTGGTTTCTTGGTGTCCAGGCTCTGGGGTGTTTTAGGATATCCTCTCCCAATGAAAGGTAATTCATTGCTCCTTATATCTCCTATCACTAACAAGATAAGAACAATGTTCCTACCATTTGCTACAACGTGAATGAACTTGGAAGACATTATGCTAAGTGAAATAAGCCAGACATAGAAGAACATATTACCAAAAATGTAAAGAATGTATGTGGGAATGGATTCTGACACTTTTAAGTCTTCAAGAGCACAAGATAATATGAGAACTAACACGCATAAACATACCAGAGATTCTGAATTCATTGCGCTAATTAAGGGATAGTCAAACTTTTCAGGGGCTAGAGCAAGGGAGAATCAGGGAGGTGTTGATCAAAGAGTGCATCGTTTCACTTATGCGAGATGAATAAGTTCTAGAGATCTTCTGTACAACAAGTGCATATAGTTAGCAAGACTATTTTATACTTCAAAATTCGTTGAGGGCAGATCTTACATTAAATGTTCTTATCAAAAAAGAAAAGAAGAGAGGAAACTTCTAGAAGTGATGGATACGTTGGAGACATTATATATGGTGACAGTTTTAAAGAGTGTATATTTATCTTCAAACTCATCAAAATGTGTGTATTAAATGCATACGATTTTATTGTATGTCAGTCATACCTCAACAAAAAAATAAAATTTTAAAAGAATGTTAAAAGTCCAATGTTCGATGGACCTATTTCGATATTGGAAACAATACAAACCACATTGGCATGTGCTGCTCTGATCCACTCCCTGAGTGACTCAAAGCTTTGTCACCTTTGAGTGGGCTCCAAATCAAAAGAAGTGAACCCAACAAAGTCAAGCTGTACCTCACACAAACAGCTCTGCAGTCTTGCCCCAGTGACCTGGTAAGTTCAAGGAAACTTGACTTTTCCATTGCAAATTGCAACACTGTATGTAAATTGCTTTCATGGAGTTCATATTCTAATGACACAGATAGACAAAAACAATTTCATTTCTAACACAACAAGGATTTTACATATTTGTTCTGTTTATTGTCTTCTCTCTGGAGACTAGAATATATGTTTCATGAAGGGAGAGTTTTGTGTCCTTTTTCTTTTGTTTTGATTTTTTCTCCTTTGTTTATTGTTCTATCTCTGGAGCCTACAACACTGCCTGATACACAGTAGTAACTCACGACTTAGTTGTTCAAATCATAGTATTGTAAGGGCTTTGAAGAAAATTACAGCAGGTGAAGGATTAAGGGGAAGGAGGGTGACATGTTCTGGGAAAATAGCATCATTTTAATATTTGTCTGGGGGAGAATTTTGTCAAAAATAAATCTTTAACAGGCCCCTGTATAAACTGAGGAAATGCCTCATAGAAAAACTGGG
The DNA here is from genome assembly GCF_041296265.1 of Equus caballus. Classification (NCBI taxonomy): domain Eukaryota; kingdom Metazoa; phylum Chordata; class Mammalia; order Perissodactyla; family Equidae; genus Equus; species Equus caballus. The sequence goes on from NC_091704.1 coordinate 49,495,563, forward strand.
GAGAAATTATTCCAGGCAGAATCAATGTCAATTAAAAAGTTCCTGAGATGAGATGAGCTTTGTGTATTTGAGCTAAAGCAGAAAAGCCAAATTACCTGATAAAGCAAAGGAAGAATAGCCGTGTGGGACATACTTTTAGAAAGGTGGGCAGAAACTAGATTATATAAGGTGTTAAAGGGCATGGTGAGGAATTTGGATTCATTGTTAAATAGAATGGGAAGACACCAGATTTTTAAATAAGGAAGTCGTACAGTCAGATTTGTATTTTGAAAGATTTCTCTGGTTTCAGTGTAGAAAATAGACTTCTGGGAGTGTGTTAGTAACAGTGGAGGACCAATTAAGTTAAGGCCATTGTAGCACAATGAAGAGTTGATGTAGGCTTAGGTTAGACTGGCAGGAGTGACGGCAGGGCTAGGGTGGCAGAGGTAGTCACAGGGGTAGTACTGAATAGTGTAGTTGTGGATGTGTTTGTGGTGACGGTGGACTAGGGTGATAGCAGCGGTAGTAGTGGGAGTGATGGTGATTGTCTCTGCTTCTCCCTTGTGAAACGGGGTTATGTGGCTCCTAGAGTGGCTGTGAGAATTAAATAAGCTGAAACATTAAAAGAATGAGAAAGGTGCTGAGCAGAGTAAGCACACGATAAATGCTGACTGAATATGGTATTTTGTTTCCATAGCCACTAACCTCACCCTGTTTAAGTTTCTAACTTTGTGAGGTAGGCCCACTCATACCAAATAAAATTCTCTTCTCAGTAACACTGGATCATATATCTTCCAATGATCATGCTTTATATGCTTTTCTGAACATCACACTTGAAATGGGTAATGCACCTGCTGACACAATCTAGTTCCTCATCTTCAACTAGTTAACATATGTCCTTCAAAGCACATTAAAAAATATTTACCTTTGAAGCTTTCTTCATCCTTAAAAAAAAAAAAAAGAATATTTTGTTATAAATAAATGCCTGCCCAATAGGCTTCTTCAATCACTTAGTATTAGATTGTTCATTACGTTATGAAAATAAATAACTAAAAATATACTGAAAAAATGCATCAATAGATGCATGTACAATATAATATAGGGCACTTATAATGTCTATATTCACACAGGTAAATCTTATAATTTTGTGATCATAGGAAAGAATGTATAGCTGTATCCTTTCAAGTGATAAACCAAAAAGCCAAATGAGTATTACTATGTTTTGTCAATACCGTTACAAAAAAATTAAAGTATTTAATTTTTTTCTTAGGAATTTCTAAAACTCTCACAATATTTAAGCCACAGTGGTTCTTACTCCTTATAGTTTTTGGTTGCACCAAAACTGTAAAAGATAAAATAGAAAAGGGCACCAAACACCTTTGTAGAATTCAAAGTATTTCCATAATTTTAGTCATGGGGAAAAATTACATGCATAATTGTTACATGTGTAATGTGTCTTTGTTAGGATGAATAAGATTTTACTATTTGTGTGTTGTTATCAAGGGCAAATGTGCTAATATAAATTTTCTCTTCCTTGAAAGAACATCATCGTATTCCTTCATTTTGACAGGTAGAACATTTTGGAATAAATAGACAAAGTAGACACATAAGTCAAGTACTTATCAAGTAAATTTAAAGTCAAAGCAATTAATCAATAATGAGGTAACGGAATTTTAGATGAGTTGCTGGGCTGATATGGATTTTGCCACGTGAATATGATCATGTATAACTGGGAACATCTGCCATCTGCCTTGTTCTACATGGCAATGCAGAGCTTCATATCTATATAATAACACAGTCAGTCTTATTACTCAAAAGATCTTATCCGCAGTCAGGTGAATGCTCTAAGACAGTGAGTGATTAGTGAGCCTCAGTTAATCTCTGTAAAATGATTTATAACCCTGTCTAGCACCGTTAGACATAACATCCCTGGAATGTAACATGGAAGGAATATAGTAATATTTCATTTTAACTTTTTGGTACTTCTCCTGATTTGATGTAGAGATTTTTAAAGATCATTCCCCCTTTTTTAAAAAAAATATATGCTTTCAAGTATATTGTAACCCTACATTAATGAAATAATTTCTCATAGAAAATGTCAATGTAGGTGGAAGAATTATAGCATCATTTTAAGGATAAGACTTGGGGTTATACAAACCTCAGTCCAAATGCTGCTTTAGCAACCTACTAAACTCTTGACCTTGGGTAAATTATATGATCTCAAATTTTGTATATTGCTCTTATATCATGTGTCCTTGATCATTTCACTAATTAGGGCTAGGAGTTTCTTTTGAGAACTCCTTCAACTTTTAGATGGGTAGTACATGATATCTTATCTCAAGTTGATAAAAGAGAGGCCTGAAAATGCTTATTAGGGCCCAGCCTGGTGGTGCCGCTGTTAAGTTCGCAATGTTCCGCTTCAGCGGCCTGGGGTTTGCCTGTTCAGATCCTGGGTGCGAACATACCCTCTGCTTATCAAGCCATGCTGTGACACAAGTCCCACATGAAATAGAGGAAGATGGGCACGGATGTTAGCTCAGGGCCAGTCTTCCCCAGCAAAAAGAGGATTGTTGGCAGATGTTAGCTCAGGGCTAATCTTCCTCAAAAAATAAATTAAAAATAAATAAATAAATATATAAAGTGTTTATTAAAGTTAAACATTCACATAACCTGTGAATAATAACTCAATTTCTGTGTATGTATTTTAGAGAAAATATGTACAAATGCCCAAGAAGATACAGCCTGCATTATTTACCACAGTAATGTTTACAATAGGAGAGATCAGAAATAACCTGGATTTCAGAATTATGTTATATTCATACAATAAATTATTATACAACATTGAATAAGGAGTTATACAAAACATACCAGTGAAGCTCATGAACATATGTTTGAACGAAGTATGTTGTAGAAATCTACTCACAGGATGAAATCATATAAAATGCATAGAACACGTGATACTGTACCATATATTATTCAAGGACACATTTACTGCAGTAAAATGATGATGCCTAGAAATAAACACTAAATTCAACACAATTACTTACACTGAGGAGAGGGTAGAAGCAAGTGGAGAGTAAGGTGCAAAGCGAATAGTGGTTTATAACTTGTATAATGCATTATTTTTTAAACTGGTTAATAAGTAATAGTTGTTTCTGACTTAGTATTGTTAACATTTAAAAAATAATTCTAAAAATGAATTGTAAGTAGCATGTCCATAGGTCTGGATTCCATAAAGCGTCTAATAAAACCAAGCTAAAGCTGACTTCACAGATGTCAGCCATGACTTTTGCCGGATATTTTCCCCTTCTGCTTCTTCAGCATTGCCATTGCTTCATCAATGAATAATAGCCAATGGAAAACAATTCTCATCAATAAAGAAGCACAGAGAACAGCCATTTCTCTAACACAGAAGCCCCAAGTGCCACTCTTTGGCTCTTCCAGATGGCCCATATTTCAGGACAGATAGCAGTAATATTTATCAACTGTGGCTAAAAGGTTGGTTGAAGTAATTCCACTGCACAGGAAAGAACAAATGGTCTAAGAATTGATGGATGCATCACATAAAACACCATCAGTGACAGACTATAGAACTGTCAATTGTCAGTGATTAAAAAATTTATTGAGAAAAGGCTACCTCGGTACAAGGAAAAAAATAATAACATCTGAACCCTGCAATGCAAAGAGCCATGGGCACTTATGAGGACACAGACATGTGTCAATGATCTTTTGGAGCAGCATTGCACCATAGAGTAACTTCTTTTTCGAAAATTTGGACTGTTTGCTATCAGTGAACCAGAATATATATATATATTTCCTGAAACCCACCATACTACATAGCGCTGAATGAGTCAACATTTTGTGATATGTTATTCATAGAATCTAAAAAAGAGAATCTCGATTTTTAAGAAAGATAAAATGTTTATTAAAGAAATTGCTAAAATACTTAATATGCCATGGAAACTCAGAGAATTTAAGAAGGCTTTATAGTGGTGGAATTTAAATTTAAGAGTGAGTATAAAGTTCCTAAGCAGTGAAAGAGAGGGGGAATGAATCAGACAGAAGACATAAGATACGTGTATCAATGTGGGAAAAATGACATGAAGAGATGTTACATTAGTTAACACAGTATAGAAGGTATAGAAGTGGTAAATGCTTCTTCTGGAAGATTACTTTAGCTCTTGTCAGAAAGCTTTGGATGCTGTGCAAAGAAATCCCCTCTCTTGTAGACAGAGATTAAGATGTATTAGCAATGGGAATACATGATTGAATATACACTTAAAATTAACTTTGAAAATGAGAGTCAAGAGGTTAGTCACTGGATAAAGGAAGACAATATAAAAATTGAAACTATAATTAGAAAAAAAGGGAAAAATGTTTACATTTAGTTTAAAAGCTTAACTTTAAAAGGCTGTAATAGTGGCCTAGGCAAAACAGAATGAAAATCGTTCTGACCAGAGGCAGGAACGATGGGCGGAAGTGGAGCAGATAAACATGGAGTGTATACCCGTGACATAATGGCCAATTGTCTGCTTAGATTTTTTTTTTTCATTTAAGAAAAATAATGCTGAATACAGGAAATTTTTTTTTCGGGCTTGGTCAAATAACAAACTCCAGCTCAAAATAATGGTAGGACTTCTCTTATTGGCCACAAAGCATACCACCTCAAGACATTCCCATGCTGGTTTATAGCAGTTGATTTGTTGTGGTGTTTCTGAAGTTTTGTCACAGAGCAAAACAGTTCTTGCTTATTTATTTATTTATTTATTTATTTATTTATTTTAAAGATTGGCACCTGAGCTAACAACTGGGCCAATCTTTTTCTTTTTTTTTCGTGCTTTATCTCCCCAAATGCCCCCTGGTACGTAGTTGTATATCTTAGTTGCAGGTCCTTCTAGTTGTGGCATGTGGGATGCCACCTCAACATGGCCTGATAAGCAGTGCCATGTCCACGCCCAGGATCCGAACCAGCGAAACCCTGGGCCACTGCAGCAGAGCGTGTGAAGTTAACCACTCGGCCATGGGGCTGGCCCCAGTTCTTGCTTATTATCTTAGGTTTATTGTATTTGACAGAAATCACTTAATTGAGACATGCCAGCAAGTTATCTTCTCTCTAAAACACCTCTCCACCTATCCTATTGTCTAATATACCACCACCAGAATTGTGAAGTTCTATCAATATTTTAAAACCATCTATTAAACTATAAATACTCCTAAAGGGAATAAAAATCTATTTTCCATTTAGCAGGAATCAGTTTATCACATATTTTTGAATGATGATAGCGAGGTTAGAAGAAATACTTGGAGAATGAAGCATAAAATAAGCAAGGATATTAAAGACATACTGCCTATTTGAAGTTTTACTAGATCCTGACTCTGATTCTTCTATCTGTTGTCTTCAATATAGTCTTTGTTTATGAATATTTTGGCTTGCTTAATTGCCTTCTGTCTATATAAAAGTGGGGGAAAATAATGCAATGCTATGATACAATTGACTGAGTAAATAATCCCACCTGCAACCATTTAGCCAACTAGCTGAAAAGTATCAGGTCTGTGGGTATCTCAGATATGGTACAGATGTTTTTGAATAAGTCTATGTACCCAAATCTGTTACAATTGTCATAGGCCCATCAATTTGTAAAGACTCCATTCATACAGACAGACAAACAGATAGGTTAAAAAGTGATATAAAAAGGGTAGATTTAGATACTAGATATGAGGTCTATCTGTCTATCTATCTATCTATCTATCTGCATATGTGTAGGTAGTCATAGCAGCAGATAGTTCCCTAGGTGCCAGGTGGGTAACCAGAAGTGCTTTCTTCCCTTATTATTCTTGTCTATTGTTCCCTGTGTTCATGCCTACTCTCAGTCAAGATATTGTAGCGTGGAGAGTCTAAATAAATTTACCTAGATTGAAAGTCTCTAGAAAAATGGGTGGAATGAGAATTTATATGTAGGCATTTTGAGTCCAGAGGTATAACTCCAATTTCTGAAAATAATTTGTTATAGCAGCCACATGATACTAATACACTATTGATAGGATCTAAAATTTGCTTTAAAAATAAATCATATTTTGTGGGCACATTTTATTTGATGCTATAGAGTTCTTACCCATTCTACTGAGAGATATATAATATAAAATGTGCTTTCATGGTCACATTTCTATGCATTTTTTATTGGGTGTGCAATAATTTCAACGATAATTTCTTAAACAAAATTACTTGACGTATAAGCCTTCTTTGTAATTTGAAGGAATCTATCTAATTGCTAAACAAAACTATGTTAGGAATCTACATTTCCAACAGAAATATTTAGTTCTTTACATAGGCAAAAAAAGTGGGCATAATTAGTTTTGAGAATAAAATAATCTACCTCATTTTATTATAATATGCATTTTGAAATTAGTTTCTTTATTATATATTTATTAGCAATTTGAATAAATCTATCAAAATAAATATCAATGATAAGACTAGATAGTGAAATAACTATTATAAAACATATTTATTGAGGTATAATAGAAATACAAATATTCACCAATATTTAGCTTATAAATTGATGTTTTCACTAACATACACAGTACCACCATCATAATCATAATGTATATTATTTTTATTACTCCTAAAAATGCTTCTTATCCTTGTCTAGTCAATAACCCTCCCAATACAAAATAACCCTTTTTTATTAAGTATTAAAATTTCGAAACAGACTCACATAAACTTTATTGTTTTTATATATACATGATACATATATATAATAAAGTCATAAAGATGTATATATAAAATCAGCTATTTACATTAAAAACATATTAAAATCTGGCTGTTATACTTTAAGAACATTCAAATTGAAAAGACATTATTAATTACCCCACAGTGCCTCTAAAGCAACTGAAAAAAGTTCTCAGATTTTTGTCCTGTGTCTGGGAGCAAATTGGGGAGAAAGGGAATTCACCATTCTGCTTTTTTTTAAATAATTCACAGAGGTTACAAAATATAACCAAAAATGTATCTGAGACTTGAACTTTCTGTCTTACATTGTGGTATTATGGACTTTCAAGGCTTTATTGTACAATATCCATGGCACATATTCAGCTATGATTATAAATAGGAACAAGATTTAAGGACAATTGCAATAAAATATTGATAGCAATAGAGAAATGTTCCCAAGTAATGCCCAAAGCTAAAGACTAATAAGATCAACAAGTAATTGGCATACTTTTTCCATCCCTAGGGTCTTCATTTCCAACACTTGCTTAAGGAAATTGTTGTTTCCTTAATATCTCTTCTATTTTTGTTGGAAAAAATTTTAACTTTCATTTTCAGATGTTCTCAAAATTAAAGAATTATATTCTCTGCCATTTTATGTTTTTACAAAGTGTACTCTTTAATGAAACTCCTTGACAGCCTGAAATATGCACATAAATTTTAACAGGAAATGTAGTGGCCTACATATTTATTTTTTAAATATTATGTAAACTTATTTGTTTTATGAATATCTATAAGTATGAATATACATATATGTATACATATGCACAGACTTATGTAGGATGCACACATATTATATATTATACATGTGTATATATATATAAAACCTTCGTATGCATTTCTGTTAGAGAAATATTAAATATCTGCTGTATATCTAAATGTATTATTTAACTCAAGTAAAGAAAATGGTGTTTCTTTTAATTCTGATATACTTTCTCATAAATTCTATAAAATTTAATTACAAAGTCTTTAATTTTCATTAGCACTGAAAAGCTTTTGTGTCTCTCTGTTGTTTGGTGTTGTTTTTTGTTCTTCCTGAATATGCCATTGACCGTTTTTATAAAGTATATCTCTTTGTTTTCCAGGTCCAGTAGTAAAGTATCTCATCATATTTGAAACATTTTGTTAATGATTCTTAATAGATTCATTACTGTTCTTCTAATTTATATGTCCTCTAACAAAATACCCTTATTGTATCACTCTAGAACCACTGATTTTCCAGAGTGTATTTTATTGTTGAATCTTCATATAAATTAAGTTTAGAAATACATTGTCATTTTGTCGTCTGAGGGGAGACAAAAATATTCCCTAATTAAACCTCCTAATTTTGGTATATTTGGTAAGCTTTGCCTCAGATCTGTATATTTAATAAAACCTCGATTTAAGAGGCACCTAAGAAATATTAGACAGGTAGTACGTTAATCCATGAGAATCTGCTAATCTCATGACACTAACTAATTTTGAGTGATATTTTGAACCCATTCTATACAAATGAAACAAATGAAATGATTGAAGAAGAGGCTTGGATAAGATGAGAGACTGAGGACTTCTCTGGGCATAAGCCTCAAGTAGAGCCAGAAGGAAGTTTTGGGGACTGTTAAATACTCTCGCTGGGGATTGGAAATAGTACAGAAAGAGGAGGAGAAAAAAATGAAATTAATTATATAGCAATCTGCATCACATTCAGTAGCTACTAACTGATTTGGGCATGAAATCTAGATTGTCTGACTCTAATGTTTATATTTGGACTATGATGTGAAATGGGTCTGGTGAAAATTATAAAATATATCCTTGAATATATGTTAGAAAATTCATTCATCTGACCTATATTTATTTTTGCTGTTGTGCTTTGTGCTTCCAATCTCAGATCTTCTCCCCTTCTCACAGACTCCATTGCATTTTATTATCAATACTTTCTCTATACTGGATAATTCCCAAAAACATGACTTAGTATCTTCCATTTTCACACACACACAGAGTTTTAGTTTTCCTTGACTCATATGACTTATAGCTAATAATCCCACTTTGCACTTCACAAAACATCTCTGAGGAGTTTCTTACTCTCCCCTGCCATATACCCAGTCACAGATCAACCCATTTCAGTGCAAATTTCATCCTTTCCAGGCTACTCACTGAAACAGCTCCTACCAGTGTCACCAAAGATCTCCAACGGACAGTGTCCTTTTAAAATTTGCAATCAGATTATCTCAATCTACTATATAAAGCTTCTTCTGACCATCTTCACTCTAGAATAAGAACTAAGGTCTTCATGGGAACCCAGAAGGAGCCATAGTTTGGTTTCTCCTACTTCACCTCTCATCACGCATCGGTTCTCCACTTGCTCACTAAGAGCCACCACACTGACATCCACTATTAGCCTCAAAATCTCAGAATCAGGAAGTTGAAAACAAATGTTCGTGTCATTACCAGGGTGGAATGGCTTTCATTTTCACTGTCTTTTTTCATCCAATTATCTAAGCCTAGAAAGATTTGGAATACTTTTTTTATCTTCCATTTCCTCATTACAATTTTAACCTTACAGAGATGCCACTGGCATTTTATAGCAATTTGCTTCACACTTGCAAAAGGGAAAGAGCCAAGCCCATGCCATAAAAAATAATTGTGTTAGTGAAATTTTAGCTAGAACTGAGCTATTGCAAATTTGCCAAAGTTCAGAGAACATATATGATTTTAAAACAAGAAGATTAAGCATCATTATTTTTCTATAAATCACATTTAAAGAAATAAAACCTGATGATGATGATATTTATTTTCTGACTCTTCCAACTTATGAGCAATAAAATATTTCTTTGACCTGTGTCAAAGACAGTCAAGTTTCTGATATTTTGGGGTTCCAAAGTTTCTATTAATGATTGGATGTTGATGTGAGCTGATCCCGCCCTTAGGCGCCTGGGTAAATCCACCGCTGGACAAGAGCATTTGTAAGAAAGAGGGAAAGCTTCTTGTCCTAAGGAAGGGTTAAGCCACACAGTCTTGCTCAGCTATTTTATTTTCCTGGGTGGGAGGTTGTAGCAGAAAGATTGATATGCTTGGATCCTGAAAGTGTCTATTTTAGCTCTGACTCAGCCAGTGTTTAGCTATGCTCTGTGACTTTGGGCATCACCTCTCTGATCTTTAGATGCTTCATCTGCAAAATCTAGAAAAATGTTGCATGCATTAGTCTCTCAGTGACTTGATAGAAAAATCATGTAGAGCATCAGCCGACTTACCCAGTGGCACAGCAGTACATAAAGGTAAATCATTTTCCCTTAGTATCAGTATATCAGGGAGCAATGTTCTTTGTTCTTGCAGGTTCCACAGTATTTGACCATGTGGTAGGCACTGTGCTTGGCTCAGAGAGATGATGATAATATCAGATATTTTCTGGACTTTTGGTGTGAAGACTTGTGAGAACGTGGGCACTGAGAGGCTTCCCCTTGGCTTTTCTGTTGAGGGGCCTGTAACTGGTGTAATAAATTAACAATATGTAGATTATAACCGCTGAATGAGGAGGCACAAGCCATCCCCACCCTATGGGATCAAGCAGGTGGCTCCCTTAGCCTCCAAGCTCCCACTTTTGTAGAGTGAAACTCTGATTGAAGGCACAGTTTCAATACACTCATTGGAAGGAAGTCAAGTCACAAGATTTATTGCCTATCAATCCACAAAACAGTGGGCGGGGGTGGTTGGGGGCACAATGAGGTGGTGGAAGGGTAATTCTCCAACCCAGGACTTGAGTGAGCAGAAGATAGACAGCAGGGTAGCAAGCACCTATTACCTATAAGGTGGTTGCTGCAGAGATCAACAGCTTTTCAGGGGCTCAACACTAAATGGTTATTTTAAAAGATTCCCCAGCAAAAGAAAAGTAGAAACTTATGGTGAGAATCCTAATCTCACGTCCTTATCTAAATGTCCAGACTCTGGATGTGAGCAGGGTTATCATATTGTTAAATACTTAGGCAGAAACTCCAAACAGCTATTTTCTCATCATAGCTTTCCTAACAAATCTAAGACAAGCATAGAAAAGATCTGCCTGGGATCAAGGCCCCTTTATAGTTTGGGTAGATATGGTTTTCAGATATCTCCCTTGAATGTCAGGGAAGTCCTAAATTTTAGGCCTTTATGCCATTTTAAGCTGGGTGGAAGTCCACCCATGCATTCAGATTTTACCTTAGAACTGTAAATGAGTTACTTCCTGTGTCATAGTTACACAACCAACTTTCCTCTGAGTTTCATTTTGACGCAGCCAACCAGGACACAGTCTAACACGTAGTGAAGAAATCAGAAAAGCACAAAATTTCATTCTTCAATATAAAATAACAAATGTTAGAATACTTCTTCTTTTCTTCTCCTAGGTTTGCCAATCTGACTAAAAAGCACCATAATAGAATTAATTCATCAAGCAAAGACTTATCACATCATTATCAATTCCTTTGTTTTATTCTTCTATACAATCCATTCTCAGGTGGTGTAGGATGTATCACCAACATATCACATGAATCCCCTGAATTTTCTCCATCAACAGGGTCATTATCCCTGCCCAAACCACCTTCATCTCTCACCTAGTCTATAAGATGAGAAGATGAGACTAATATTACCCTAACCAATCTATGTATTTCTTGTCTATGTATAATTCATTATCCATTAATAGCCAGAATCATATTTTTTAAACATGAAGAGTCCGATGGACCTTCTCCACAGAGACACAACCAAAACTAGTGAAAATTTAAAAATCAAACAAACAAAAAACATTTAAGGGAAACTACTACAAAATATTTAAAAAGAAATATTACTGATATGCAAAAAACAGAGAAAAAACTAACTCAATTGATGTAAAACACTTACTCCAACCAGAGAAGGAAAAACAAGAGGAAGGTTAAAAAAGGAAACAAAGAACAAGTACAACTTTAGAAAGGACTTACAAACATGGTAGATGTTAATCCAACTGGATGAATACTCACTTTAAAAATGAATGATTGTCAAGAGTTTAACTAAGTCATTCCATGATATTGCGGTCTTGGCTTCCATTTTGTTTCACTAAGCTGCCTGCATGGGCCTTGAACTGACACAAGCTTCATCATGCAAGCACAAGGCCTAGGTAACAGCCCCTAGAGTCACAAGAAATTGTGACTGCCTGATATCACTTCCCCAACCGTCCTTGTGTTACTCATTGATCCCCTGCTCCTGGGGCCATCCCTTTGTATACCACTTACATAAGAAGGCTGGTATAGCTTACCAAACCCTGGTGTAGTTTACCAAACCCTTTCGATTTGAATTGACCAATCCTGCATATGACAAAAAAGGATGCATTTGTATTGTTCTTAATTCCTGATTGTTAGTTTTTTTTAATGAAGAACTCTATTCTTTAAAATTGTGGGTAACCCATGGAATAGAATCAAACAGGAAATATCAGAGCTTTGTTTCTCTAAAAACTACCGTTAGTTTTTTTTAGCAAAGTTAATTTTGAGATATATCAATGGATAAGAACCCCTCCTGTTAAATGGCAGACCCATCTGAATTTTTCTTGGGTATAGATTTTCATTGCTACAACTGGGGACAAAAAGAAAAAAATAATGAATCCTATGTATGTGCATTTTGATGCTCCTTAAGAGATGGAGAATTTAATTACGCTGATCTAATTATGCCCAAACCTAGTTTGTCTGATTTGATTACAACTGAGTCTAGGCTTTGTGTAAGGTTACTGCTGAATCGGGACTACTCTAATTTCTGCCAAATCTAGTTTACTTGTTCTTTTCATGGCCAAAATTATCTAGCTTATAGCTACAACAAAATTAACATTTTGTTGCACAGAGTACTTATCTGCATAATTCCTCTACCCCAAAAGCAAGAAAATATAATTTAAACTTAAAGGAATGATTGGAATGAGCAGAAATTGCACTGGATTTATAGAGGGCAAAATAAGAATTTGCGTGTTTTAAAGAGATGGAAAAAGCATTAGCTACTTCAAATGTAACTAACTTCCTCATAACACTGTGTATGTTTACATCATTCATAGAACCAGAGAGCCTCCTCATTTGAAGAAAAGTCATATTGTTATTGGATTCAAGGGATGGTATATTAGGAAAGATAAACACAATTATCTGCAAAGCAGGTTTAATTTCTCTAGATTGTTACAATTTATGATTAGCCCAGAATATAGAGGCCCATTTAGCTACTCTTAACTCAGTTTCTTGAGTTCCTGTCTAGTTTCTCTTAGGAGAAAGCAAAAGCAGGAAAACATCTCTAGACTGTAAATTTTCTCAAGGAAACAAGTGCTACAATTTATTTAAGAACAAGCTGGAAAATCCTTAGCATATGGGTCTATCAGCTTCAGGAAGGGGCGAGAAGGATGGGCTGGGCAGGCTCAGTTTATGTCACTAAGTGAGTATTAATTATGTTTCAAATCGGTGTGAGGTTTTTTGAGAAAGCTAAGTAGCGTTGCAGAAGAAGTGATTTATAAATAATATATAAGAAGAGCTTAGACAAATAAATTAACTTTTTCTAAATAGGCAAAATTTTTTTCGTCCTTTGACTTAGAAGCTGACAGTTTATGTTTGCTTTTGTTATTTTTTAGTAAACTGTTCTCAAAAGAGACAGACAAATGCCAATATAGGTTGTGATATTATGGCCACCTACAGTTACAGGGGATGAATTAATGGTTAAGATATCTTGATTGGTATTAATTTTCTAATAAACAAGATAATTAACACAAGAATAAAAGCAAAAGAAAAGGAAGAAAGAGAGAAAGAGAGAAGTAAAGAAAGAAAGAAAGAGAGAGAGAAAGAAAGAAAGGAAGGAAGGAAGAAGGAAGGAAGAAAAAGAAAAAGAAGAAGAAAAGAAAAAGAAAAAAAAGAAAGGAAGGAAGTGAGAAAGAAAGAAGGAAAGAGAGTCTGTAATATAGAACATAAATCCTGCAGTGTTTACATAACACTGTAATGTGACAAGCAAATACTACACATAACATGCTAAGGAAGCAGATTGGAAGATAAAAGAAATAACTACGGAATTTCCTCTTGACTATGTGGGGACATATTTAACATCCTCAGGAAAGCATGGCCAAAGTGAAAAGGAGCAAATAACTGTGAACAAATAATTCAGTCTACCATAGAGCCCAACTTGTGTGGACATCAGTTGAAAAAGCCACTGAACATCTTTCTGGAAATTTCAATATAAACCTCTGTCCTTGAGACACTGGATTAATTTAACTTAAAAAAAAAAGCATTAACCTCATGACCTCAAGAGAGTGTCACATTCATGGGTTCATCTCAAGTCTGGAGCTAGACAAATGGAAGCATTTTAAAGATGTTCTTTTCCAAGTCATCCAAATTGAAAACTCATTAAGAAGCATTCAAAATATAGTGTGTTACAATCTGGTAGAAAGAAGTCGTTTTTATGCCATGAGTTCAAATGTGTCACAGCTGAGCTTCTTTGTTCAAGTGCTATTTTTAGATCTGAAATAAGCAGAAAGCCAAAGGTGGTTTGGGCACCATTTCTCTTGCATAAAATTTGTGGGCTATTGCTATTTCTAGTAAATGTAAGAATAATTAGTTTATGTTAACTTTTCATGTTAAAGCACTCTACTAAGCACTTTGCCTTCACTATGTAATCTAATCTTCACGGTGATTCTATGAGGCAGAATTATCTCCTGCACAGGTGGGTAAAACAGACGAAATTGTGTCCCAGAGCCGCTCCACAACAGGACCAAAATGAATTTGTTTGATGCCAAACTTCCTCCTTTTAAGTATTGCATTATTTTATAATGTTATCATATATCAAGTTGTTTGGCAATGTGAAGCACTTTGCTTAAAATGGCAAATTCACTTTTAATAGAAAGCTAATGCATAAAATAAAATTAAAAAAGAGAAACATGTGGGAACCAGAAAACACTTGGAAGTTCGCAAACTGAGGTGATTTTTAATGTATATGGTTTGAAATTGCAATACAGAAACCACAAAAGCAAAATTATCCAACACAAATATAAATAGAACTTATTAATAAAATCTGCTGCCATCAAAGTGTCTATCACAGTGAAATAGTGTGATATGATACAATTTTGAGGTTATTTCAGGGTTGGAATGATTCTGGCACTATGAAGACAATAGTCAACAGGCATGCTTTTGGCCTATGAGAATTAGGAAGGCCAATTAAGTCTGACATTGTTAACGTTCCTCTCTCTAGGGCAATAGAACTTGCTTTGGAAGAAAAGGATGAAGCTGGAATGCACAGGGAAAGTGTTTGGTTCATGCTTTAAGAAACCCTTTTTATGTGAACTTTTCAACTAAATTGTGACACAAATTTTTCAACCTCTTAATATAATCCATAAATTTTTGTGGAAATATTTGTGGAGCAGACAGTCTGTTCAATGTAAATATTGGTTCTCATGTTTTGTTTGTTATACAGATTTCCAAGGATATATGTAAATGTGACATTCAAAGTTTTTTGTTTTTTTTTTGTCAGACTGAGAATAATATTTCTCTACAAAACTGCATTGAATACTATTTAAATGCTTATACCAGCAGTCTTGCATTATATTAAATTTTATTTCATTTTTTCAAAATACTTTTAAATACTCAAGGCAAGATAAGTTACAACCATAAATGGGATAAACTGTTAATTTTTCAGTGATGAAACTTGTTTATCATTAGTGATAGTTACATAATATATGCAGTGATAGAATTCATAATATTTTAAGACCAAGGATTTATAAAAATGGGAAATTTAGAAGGCATAGGAAGAATGCCATGTCGGAATGTGTCCATTTTATTTTCACTTGGAGAACCTTTGCCTTTACAGAAAAAAATGCAGTTTTCTTGAGAATACTTATTGAAGAAGGTCATCAAGAAGATGTGACACCAGTTGACCTGCAAGCTGAACCCCAGCTTTTAGAGGCTCCCCACAACCTCCCCTGCCTTTGGAGTATGCATGTCGCTTGCTTTCTCTGCTCCCAGAAGCTGCTACAAGGATATGGCCTTGAGAAATGGCCTTGACATTTTGAGAAGTGCGATGTTGAGACTATCTGGACTGGGTACATGACTGAATCTGGTTAAGGCCCCCTGTGGATATGACTGAACACACTTAAGCCCCTATATAATTATAAGATTTTTGGGGTGGTGCAGAAGTCTACTCATCTTGTGACTGCCCAAGACAAATCTTGTGAGTAAATTCCCATCCTATTCAAACTGCCAGCCTCCCACCTGGAGTGGGCTGCTTCTTTCTTTGTCTTCTCCCTGCCCTCTGTGCACAGGGACAGTTTCAGATTACACAGTAGAAGCTAATGGGGAGGTTGTGTAGCAACAACACTTAATGAACAAAAGAAAAGCGATGTTTTTTGAAATTCACGAATCAGGTGACAATGCTTCCACTCTTAGGTAATACTTGCCTTTGCTAGTTCTATTGCATGGTTATCTTCTGCTAATAGGGATTCAGTTATAATTATTCAATAAATCTTCAAGGTGAGTGAATTTATGTCACTACTCACACTCAAAAAAGGATCTGTTGACACAATAGGGATCTGGAGTGCTCACATTGAAGCAATTCTTTGCTCTACATGTTTCTAGTTTAAGATAATACAAGGTCCGATTATATTAGACAAGCTTTGATAATTTTTCGATGGCTAGAGATTTTATTTTTACAGCTTTTAGATGAGCATTTGAATTGCTTTCTTCTTCTTCTTCTTTTTTTTTTTTTTTTTTTGGCTGAGGAAGATTTGCCCTGAGCTAACATCTATACCAGTCTTCCTCTGTTTTGTATGTGGGTCACTGCCACAGCATGGCCACTGAAGAATGGTGTAGGTCTGCACCCGGAACCAAACCTGGGCCGCCAGAGTAGAGCACACTGAAGCACTAGGCCATGGGGCCAGCTCACCTTGTAATGCCTTCTTCTAGAGAAAGCCCAGGAATTAAAGAGCATGATTTGTACAAAAGAATAAGAAGAAAATCAGGATGAATTATGTCACAACTCGTACCATTATCGTATTTCCATCTTGATTATTTCTCTCATAAAAGGCTAATTCTGTAAATAATTGAATGTACTATAAAATTGTTAACAAAATGATAGAATTAGGTATATTAGCCTCATCCCTCTCTAATCCTCCTTTGATCACTTTTGAGAAACCAATTTTTAAAAGTCTAAACAACTCAAAGCAAGAAAAAAAAGGTGGAGAGAGAAAGAAATAAGAATCTAACTTATCTAACTTTCTGAGAACATTTCAATCAGTTTCTAAAACTGAAAACTCCATGATCATTGCAGGCCCACCATATTCTAGATTGACGAATTCTCAAATTAGCATTGCAACTATAGATCTCAAAATGGATCTTGCCGTGTTGTTACATATGTAAGCGTAGGTAGGTTATTGGACTCATATCTAAAACACTTAGACCTGAATCAACATTCAAATAATAAATAGAATTTCTATATAACTGGGAAACTAACAGTAAATGGTTTAGTAGTGTCACAGAAATTTTCTCAATCCTGAAATTACACATTTTTAAAAATCTGAGAAATGTTTTTAACACCTGACAAAAATAGTGATTTTAGACATAAACGTAAACACTAAATTTGAGATCTACTTGGAAGGTTTTTTCCCCTTAATTGCATTTCTGAGGGTTCATCAAACTAAATTTGGTAATGCTAAGTAGAACAATAAGAATGTAATTTATATTTGGGTGAGATTCTATTTTTGAAATATTAGCCAATTCTCTCTCACATTCAGTTTCCTGTTACTCCTAATTTTTCTCTCTATTCAACAGCTAGATCCTTTTTCATTTATTCTTCAGGAAAGCACTAATGAAACTGATCATATAGAAAAGATAATTTTTATAGTTTGGAGTTGGAAAGTTTAAGCCCTCAGGGAATAGGAGAAGTTCGGATGAAGATTTTAGAGTTGGAAGAAAACATGAAGATGGTAGGTTAAACTATCAAACTCTCAGATTACATGATAGGCCTTTTATGTTGTAGATTAGGAGTAAGTAGCAAGAGAAGCAAGTAGAAGCAACTAGAACTGGTGAGTCCTTGAGAAGAAGCTCTATGGGAGTTGATAGATAGACAGAGAGATAGATAGATATAGATAAACAGATAGATAGGTGTGGGGATTTGCTAGTACAAGGGAACCATTACTCTTCTAAGTAGAGTGTGAAGTGGCATCAAGGCCCCAGATTACACAGGGCATATTGCGTCTATGAAAAAACTGTCCTGAGCATGATGGTAAAGAAATGGCATATTGCCAGTACACCTCAAATAGTGGAACCCAAATGCTGAAAAATCTTAGGCAATGCCACAGAGTACCCTGTGCCTCAGTAAAAATAACAGGTTGAAACCTGAGAACCACAGAGAGGCCTGGAAGTAGCTGATTTTGAGCAGACCAGAGAGAAAGCAAGAATTTGAGGAAATAACAGTTATTTTCATACGTCTGGGGTCAAATATCAAAATAACCAAAATGTCTCAGTAGATACCATCATGGGTAGGTAGAGACATCAAAGATCATATAATTAGTCCTTGAGCTCTTAGCATTATGTGTGTTCCACAAGAAGTTAGACTCAACCCCAGGAGAAGAAAGAGGGACACCCAAATTTACTAATCTTAACTTTCTACCACTCAGGAAAAAGAGGGCTTGACATGATGTTTTTTTATATAAGATTTTATAAACTCAGGGACCTTTTTTGCACTGCACATATTTTCTGAGTGAAAGGAAGTAACAGTAAACAAATTGGAACTTTCATTCTGTCCTTGTGAAGCCAGGTGCCTGAGAGTTGCAGTAAATATTTAAAAAGAACACGATTACCCTTTGACCTTGTTCCCAACACAGACACAGTTGAAAAGAAGTTAATCCACGCATCATTATAAACTTGTTAACTTGCTGTTTTCTTGTTTAACCTAAAAGGTGACCCAAGGGTCACAAGGATTTATGAGCTTGTTTTGCAGAAGAAAGAGAATGCCTTTAAGGAAGTTATGACCACCAGATAACCAGAGTCCAGCTTCCACTGATACCTAGAAATTTGGTTGCCCAGGGCTTATCTGGATTGAAAGAAATGTGGACTTCCCCTTTGTTTCTCCAAATCTCTTCCTCCCAAGACCCTTCACTCTATAAAGACCCACTGCTTTCTTCTTTCATCAAGGTGGATTTGAGAGAATCTATTATCCTGCCTTCTTGTTTTTGCCAATTCAAATAAACCTATCTCTGTCTCCAAGAACCAGGGTCTCAGGGATTAGTTTATTGCACATCAGACACACAAATTTGAGATTAAGAGGTTCAGTATCACTAGTAAGGTGGAGGAAATAGAAAAACGAGATTTGGATGAATGCAGTATACTTAATATCAAAGGTGATAATCCCAGTGTTAAAGAAATTACGTTTCTTGTTGCTTTGCTGATAGGAATTAGTTTATAATTAATTTCATTGGGAAGGAATTTGAACCTGTGGGAAGGGAAGAAGTTAAGTTTGACTTAGAAGCTTTTGTCTCAGCTGACATATTGGATGGTGAAGCTGTCCAAGTACAAATAACTAGGCAGGAGCTGATTTCAGGAACTTGAAGAAACTTTGGACACTCAAAACAATACATTCAGTAAACAGTCAGAAATAGAGATAATATATATCTGAATAACTGATAGAATACAGCACTTATAGGTATTCAACAAATATTTCTTGAATAAATATACTACCTAAGAAAAAAAATGTTAGAAAAATCAAATCAGTTTTAGAAGTTTGTTTCATATACAATCATCATACTTATTCACATTGATACCTTTGTTTTAGGTATCACAATGTTCGATTTGCTTAACATTTTAAATCTGGTGGCTTTTATAATCTTAATG
This sequence comes from Equus caballus, assembly GCF_041296265.1. NCBI lineage: Eukaryota > Metazoa > Chordata > Mammalia > Perissodactyla > Equidae > Equus > Equus caballus. The sequence continues at coordinate 49,515,114 of NC_091704.1, forward strand.
CCTTTTGTTTAATTTGATTATGATCTGTCAGTGATACAGGGCTGGATTTTGTTTGCATACGTAATTTAACTTACATAGCCAGATGCAAAATGATTCATTTATGAGCAAAGTTGGGGGAGCCATGTTATATTCAGTTAACAAGTCCAAGGTATGGACTTCTTTGTCAAAACATGTAACAAGTCAATAGCATTAATAATTTAGACACCTGGATAGCACATAAGGATGGGAAAATGACACAACAGAAGTGGAAATAAAGTGAGAGGGTCCAAAGAACTAGTATAATTGGAACCAGGATGCAAAAATATGTTTTAAATGGGGCCAATTTTGTGGCACAATGGTTAAGTTCATGCACTCCACTTTGGCAGACTGGGGTTCACTGGTTCGGATCCTGGGTGCAGACATGGCACTGCTTGGCAAGCCATGCCGTGGTAGGTGTCCCATGTATAAAGTAGAGGAAGATGGGCACGGATGTTAGCTCAGGGCCAGTCTTCCTCAGCAAAAAGTGGAGGATTGGTGGCAGATGTTAGCTCAGGGCTAATCTTCCTCAAAAAAAGAAAATATGTATTTTAAATGCTCGTGGGTCTGAAATTCTAAGGATATAAGACGTACCATGTGAAATAGTACTAGTATGAAGATAGCTTCTGTAAAGAGCACGATCTGTGGAAGTTTAGTAATGAACACTCTTCAGCTTGGAAAGTAGCTTTGGTACAAACCAATCTGTAGTTGATGAGAAATTTCGTTTCAACAGAAGGTGCTGCGTGTTCTATGAGGCTCTTTAACCCAATGGCTCAGTGTTGTAACATTACTGTGTAAATGTAATAAAGTTTCCTTACAATAGTGGTACTTGAAAAGAACACTAGCAAGAATTAAACTACGATTGGAAGCAATGTTTGTGAAGAGGATCCAGACTATAATATCCATATATTTTATATATAAACACACAAAGGGAGTGAGGGAGAGATTTGTTTAAAGTGATTGGTGATTGTTGGTAATTGGCAAGTTCAAATTCTCTAGGGTAAACCAGCAGGCTGGAAATTCGTGTAAGAGGAAATGTTGCAACCTTGAGTCTGAAATCCACAGGGCAGACCTCACAGGCTGAAAACTCAGAAACTCTGGCAGGGTTTCTATGTTTCAATCTTGAGGAGAATTCTTCTTCAGGAAACTTCAGTCTTTGCTCCTAAGGTCTTCAAGTTATTGCACAAGGCCCATCCGCATTAGGGAGGGTAATCTGCTTTACTCAGTGTTGACTGATTTAAATGTTAATCACACCTTAAAAATATCTTCATAGTAACATCCATGCTGGTGTCTGACCAAACAGCTGGACACCGCAGTTTAGCCAAACTGACACATAAAATTAACCATTACACAGATTAATGGACTAGCAGAGAATAAGAATGGTAATACTCAGCAAAACCCAAAAACTCACTGAAAAATAGAGTTCCAATCTTTTTAGATTAGGAGTTTAATTGTCACGGGCTAATGAAAATAGTGTTCATTAATTGAGATCCTAGTATAGATGAAATGCGTAGTGTTGTCTCCTTTCCAATATTACAATAATATTTTGCGTTACTTACATGGGATTTGCACACCTCTTTATATGGTATTCTTTAAATCTATTCTTTTGTCCACTCATGACAGCGTGTCTAATTTTTTTAACTTCCTAGAATGTGGCATATTTCTCCAATGTTGTAAAGTGCCAGGACTTTAATACACTGAAATTAGGTAATCAGTTTTTTTAAAAAAGTATAAATAAATTGTTTCCATCATTTATTCATTCAAAGATGCAAATACATCTGGACTATGTCAAGTGCCAGGTTGTATACTCAAAGCTAATATGCAAATGTGATGGATGCAGAATTGACAAGTGAAATACAATGTCAAAGAGCTATATTTTAAGACCCACAGTTGGAGACAATGTTGAAAGCAATTTTGTAAGATAAATCCAAAATTTTAAAATTATACGAAAATAATTATTAAGCTTCTAGCTCTAAACACATAAAAGGTGAATTACGTAAATGATTGTGATCTACAGAAAACTCATAGACTAGGATATCATCAAAATTGTGTCAGAACGTATTTCAGCCAACCAAAATTACTTAAAACTTATTTTAGTAAGCCTAGCAATAGGTTGATCACTTGTACTTCCTTAACTTCCTTAGGTATAGATTCTCACAACAAAATCCATCTAAGAAATCATATTAAACACTGGCATGTGAATGTGTGCTATGGTCTTTCCATCATCCAATTTTGATATGACTAAGGCCCTGGCACTTGAAGAGGGTTAGAAATATTTCATAGTGACACTCTATAGCGAGGGAAGAGCCTTTCATCAATTCATCCATGATGGATCGAGGTTGAGTTCGAGCAATTTAGGGGAGTTCATGACACTTGTGTCTCAACACGAACTTTCTAAATCACTAGGTGCCTAGCTTTTCACTTCTCATGATTGCCATGTCAATTTGGCCTCCACTATGGAGAGTTACAGAGAAACCAAGACACACTCTCCACAGAGACTAGTTTCTTAGACTCATTTCTCAGTAAAGTCCTCTTTGTTTTGTATTTTATCATTTTCTCTATTTTATGCATGAATCTTGTCTCAGCCCTGACAGTGAAATGTGTAAGCTAATATAATTTAATAAGTATAAAAATTTTCATCATTTAGTATTTTCCAAATATGACTCATATTACATTATTAAGGCAAAATTATGGATAACTGAATATCTTAAAACGTCCTCCAAGGATTTGTTTTATCTTTTTTTTTTAAGTGAGAAATCATTTGACATTGACATCATAGTTCAAATAAATCTTCAAATTATTTTCAACATGAAGTAGAGCAGAATTGCTGATTCAGGATTTCTAAGAGTTTCTTTTTCAGTTGAATTAAAAATTTTAAAAACAAAAACAAAGAAGAACAACATGATGTTATGCTCTAGTATATACTAATAGAAATGTACACCTATCACAAGAGTATCCAGTTTACTTGTCTAGAAATCTCTGCAATGCTATACGCAAATTCATAAAGCAAGCAATTTACATTAACCTAGGAGAATGGATGTTGAAGCAGCTCAGAGGAGCAAAGACAAGTATTCATTGCTGTTACTCAAACTGAAATTTTCTATATGACACTCCAGAGTGACATGGGCAAGTAGACTATCCAGAGATTGCTTAAAAAATAAATAAAATAAAATACACATACAATAACACCCATGTTAAGCAGTGTAAATATCATTCCTAACTAATTCTCCCCCTAGAAATCAATGTCTTGAAACTCACCTTTAATCCTAGAGGTCCAATGAGATAAAATTACTAATTAATAATTTGATTCTTCTATAAATTTTTATAATACTAGAAACTGTATACCTCCTTTAAATACTCAACTTAGACTAGGATAGCTATCTCTATGAGCAAAATAAAAATAAATAAATATTGAATTTAACAAAACTACAGTAAAAACCTGAGTGGCATGTATCCAGTGACAGAATATAAATGAACATCATTACTGTTTTGCAATAGAAGAATCTCTTGGTGTAAATAAATATGTTATAAAATTTTGAAAAAGAACTCCAATGCCCTGCCTAGCCTAGTGCTAGCTGATTCTACTCATTTCCTCTCTTGATTCTCATCACATCCTTGTAAGCCCTCTGCCTATTTGAGAGGAATTCCCTAGAGGAGTAGACTAAGATTTTTCCCTCCCCATGTGCTCTGAAAACCAAGTCTCAGATACTATGAATCGGTTCCGTCAATGACTTAGTTGGCTGGAACTAAGAAGCTTGTGTGTGAGTGGTACAAAGATGAAGGGGCTTTTCAAAATCAACCACTGCAGTGAATTTCAGCAGTGATGGCTGGTATTCTGAAGTCATTGCAGCATTTGTATGGTCCAACTATTAATTCTAATAGATTATTCTGTTTTTGTTTCTTTTATTTTTCCTTTTGTCTTATTTTCTATTTTCCCAACCTGATGCTCAAGTTTCTATCTAATTTGTCAAATCCTAATGTCGCTCATTAACTCATTCATGTGGCACATAGTTCTTTAAGGACTTACTGTGTGTCAGGCATTGTTTGAGGTGTGAAGGTACACCAAACGAATAAAATAAAATTCATGCTGTCAGTTAGCTCACATCATTTAAGAGAAGACCTATAATAAAATAAATAAACTATATAGTCTATCATATTGTGATAAGCAATACAAAGAAAATTAAATCAAGGAAAAAACGAAACAGGGTTGTGAAGGTTCTATTTTTAATAGAGTAATAGAGAAAGATATCTTTGATATGCTGATATTTAAGCAAAAAACCTGAAAAAGAAGAAGAAGGAGAGGAAGAGGAAGGGAAGGAGCAGAAGGACGTAGCTGCATGGATACGTGGGGGGAAGACTGTTTTCAGGCTGATAAAACAACAAGAACAAAATCTCTGAGGTTGTTCCTGTTTATTGTGTTTAAAGAACAGAAAGGTACCAGTGGGGTATAATACATTTCATCTTCCAACAAATCCATATCGCTTTATGAAAGCCAGGAATACTTTCTGTTACATGTGTCAGAAAGTGTCTTTACTCATGTTACTAGCAACTTGCAAAGATGTGAAAATAAGTCTCTGGGAAATTAAGTTTATGCCAACATAGGAACTACTTTTTGGAGCCAGTTACTCATTTTTTATGTGAGATTATATATGTAACTATCTATTCATATAAATAACTACTTTTCCATCTATCTATCCATCTATCTATCTATCTATCTATCTATCTATCTATCTATCTATCTATCTATCATCAGTCTGTCATCTCCTGATACCTTTGAATTCTGACACATTTAAGATCTTTATTTTGTGTTGGAAGATGGCACCTACTGGTGACATTTAAAATCGCTGTCAAAGTAAATGATCAGAAAAAATACAAAAGAAGTCCCCTACTTTCTGACAACTACAAATGAGTGTGGAAACAAGAAATCCATCAAAAGAATTCAAGGAAATTATGATGTGTGAAGAGCATCTTGGTAAACTGAAGATGACTGTGAGTCTTTTCTGATTTACACTCACTTTCAACAGTATCTTCTTTGTTGATACAAGATGTTACAAATTTCAAGCATCTTGCTCCCTAGAAACACTGAAAGGATTTGCCTCAAGCCATAGTTCTCCTTACCTCTTTGTTTCTTTGTTTCTATGATCTGGATAACTCATAAAAATAACATAGAAATGCTCAAAGAAAAATATGGAATATTTTCCCTACTTTTATATAATTTCTGGTCTTTACCAGCACTTATCTCTTGAATCAAATGGGTGAATATTGTTACAAAATTTGGCTTCTTTAATTATCGTTCTAGATTCCAGATGTACTTTTCCAGCTGTTCAGTACACAATTCCACTTTGTCTTTTCATAGGAATTTCTAAATTGTCGTTTCCAAACTTTCTTCTGAAATTCCACTACTTTATCACTGCCAACAAACCTATAAAATAAGGAGAAGTTCAAGGTGATTTTTTAGATTTATAAGCTGGTAGGACAGTGATTCAAATAACTGAGAGATTAACAGACAAATAAGAGTGTGATCAGAGGAATTTCATAATAAAGTGTGGAGATGACAACTTAGACATTCCCATGAAAAATCAAGCTGTAACTGTCTAGCAAACAGCTAGAAACATACAGCTGGAATCTAGAAGAATAATCAAAGAAGAAGATAAATATTGGGAAGTTATTAGCATATATGCAACAGATTTTGTTCAACATGACGAGAAAGGGAAAAGTAGTGACACAGAAAAGGATAAGAGCAAGGATGAGTTTGGGGTCAAAATTGCCATTATTTTTACATATGAGAAAAATGAGACAATGAGTAAAACAAGAAAGTTCAGAGAAGCAGAAATCGCATGAACGGAAATCAATGAAAAGCTTTTTTACATGGAGGATGCTTCTTAATGTAAGTAATCATTAAATCAGTCACAAAGTAGCCATTTTTTCTTTTCTTTTTCTGCTATATTTTCATTGTGGTAAAATACATGTAATATAAAATAAGTCATTTAACCATTTTTACATGTATAATGCACTGCCATTAAATACATCCACAATGTTGTGCAACTGTCACTACTATTCAATTCTGAAATATTTATCACCATGAAGAGAAACTCTGTACCCATTAGGCAATAATTTCCCAAACCTCCTTACTGCTAGCTGCTGATAACCTCTAATCTGTATTCTGTCTCTGTTAAATTTCCCATTTTGAATATTTCATGTAAATGGGGTCATATAATATTTGTCCTTTTGTATCTGGCTTAAGTCACTTAGCATGTTGTTTTCAAGCTTTATCCTTGTTGTAGCATATATCAGAACTTTATTCTTTTTTATGGCTAAATAGTATTCTGTTGTATGTATATATCACAACTTTTGTTTATTCAGTCATCTATTGATGGACACTTGTGTTGTTGCTACTTTTTGGTTATGGTAAATAATGCTGCTATGAATATTGGCATGCATATATCTGTTTGAGTTTCCTGACTTCCTTTCCTTTGGTTATATCTAAGAGTAGAATTGCTGGGTCACATAGTAATTATATGTTTAAATTTTTTTTTTTAGTGAGGAAGATTGGCCCTGAGATAACATCTGTGGCAATATTCCTCTATTTTGTATGTGGATCATCACCACAGCATGGCTTGATGAGTGGTGTAGGTCTGTGCCTGGGATCCAAACCTGTGTTTGAACCCCAGATCACTGAAGCAGAGTATGCCAAACTTAACCACTGTGCCACCAGGTCGGGCCCTAACTTTTTGAGAAATCATTAAACTGCTTTCCACAGGAGCTATACCATTTCACATTTCTGCCCAAAATGTACAAGTGTTCCAACTTCTACACATCATTGCCAATATTTATTGTCTTTTGTTTTTTTGATAAAGCAAATTCTAGAAATTATATAATGGAACAAAATAAAAATTCTAGAGTTGATAAGTACAATAAATAAAATATAAAGCTAACTAGATGGGTTCAACAACAAATTTGATTAGGTAGAAGAATTCTGTGTAGATTACATCATGTTCCCCACCCAAAGACTAATTATAATCCATCACCACACATGCGCCTAATCACCCTTTTTTAAAAATCCTGTTAATTTTTGCTTCATATATTTTGGAGTTCTATTGTATTTTATGTTTGCTACGACATCCTAATGGACTGGAACTTTTATCAAAATATACTTTCTTTGTGTCTTATAACCACATTTTACTTAAAATTTACTTTTTCTAATAATAATAAAATCGTTCCAGTCTCTTTTGGTTACTATTCACCTGGAATATCTTTTTCCATCTTTTTACTCTTTACTTCTTTGTGTCTTTGAATCTAAAATAATTCTCTTGTAAACAGTATATAGATGAACAACGTTTTACTTTTTAATCCACTCTGCCAATCCTTGCATTTTAGTTGGAGAGTTTAATCCATTCGTTTTTAAAGTAATTACTTATAAGGAAAGACTTACTTCTTCAGTTTAGCCATTTGTTTTCTGTATGTCTTACGTGCTTTCTCCCACTGAATTCCTCCATTACTGCCTTTTGATTTTTTTTTAGTGTACCATTTAGATTCCATTCTTCTGTCATTTTCTATACATTTTTGGTTATTTTCTTAGTAGTTACCTTGAAGATTACAATTAGCATCCTAAACATTTAACAACCTGATGTGAATAGTAACACCTTACTTTCAATGGTGTCCAAACTCTCTGCTCCTATCCACCTCTGTCCCTACACCTTTATATTGTTATTGTCACAGATTACATCTTTATACATTGTATGCCCATTAATATAGATTTAATAATTTGCCTTTTAAATTACGTAAGGAAACAAACAGGAGTTGCAAACCAAAGTACAGTGATACTGGTTTGTATATTTACTTATGTAAATAAGTAAGTAAATGACTTACCTTTACCAATGTTCTTTATTTCTTTATATGGCTTCAAGTTGCTGTCTAGTGTTCTTTCATTTCAGCCCAAAGGGTTTTGTTTAGCATATTGTATAAGGCAGATCTACTAGTAATGGACTTCCTTAGCTTTTGTTTCCTGGGAATATCTTAATTTCTTCCTTATTCTTGAAGGATAGTTTGGTTGAGGTTTTTTCCCTATCTTAAGTACTTTGTGTCATCCCACTGTCTTCTAGTCTCCATAGTTTTGGATAAGAAATCAGCTACTAATTTATAAAGGATATCTTGTATCATGCAAGTCACTTTTGCTGCTTTTAAGATTCTCTTTTCATGTTTGTCTTTCAATAATTTGACTACAATGTATCTCAATCTGGATCTCTTTGAATTTATCCTGCTTGGAGTTTGTTGAGCATCTTGAATATATAGATTCATGTCCTTCATCAAACTGGGGGAATTTTCCTCCTTTGTTTGTTCAAATATTCTTTCTGTGCCCTTTTCTCTCACTGCTCCTTCGGGAATTCCAGTAATGCATATTGTGGTCTGCCTGATGTTTCGCAGGTCCCTTATGCTTTGTTCATTTGTCTTCATTTTTTTTTCTTTCTTTTCCTCAGAATGTCTAATTCCAATTGTCCTCTGTTCCTATTCGCTGATTCTTTCTTCTACCTACTCAAATCTGTTGTTGAACCCATCTAATGAACTTTATATTTTATTTATTGTACTTATCAATGCTAGACTTTCTATTTGCTTGCATTATATAATTTCTCTTTATTGAGTTTTTTCATTTAGTTCATACATTTTTTTTCCCCTAGTTTCCTGGTTTCCATACACGTTTTCCTAGTTTCTTTTAGTTCTTTTCCATAGGTCCCCTTAGTTATTTGAGCATATCTAATGCAGTTGATTTAAGATCTTTAGGAAGTTCAGCATCTGGGCTTCCTTAAGTACACTTTCTGTAATTTTTTCTTTGAATGGCCCATACTTTCCTATTTCTTTGAAGGCTTTCTGATTTTTGGTTGGTGAAAATTGGGCATTTGAATATTATAATGTGGTAACTCTGGAAATCAGATTCTCCCCTTCCCTGGGATTTACTGTTCTTGTTTTTTGAAGGCTTAACTTGTGTTCAACAAACATTTGACTGAGATTTCCTTGTATGGCAGGAGAATATTTTAAATTGTCTTTTATTGATTCAGCATTCTCTTCATTGCTGTAAGACTTTGACCATTTCCTAGAATTCTGATAAAGTTGGTTCAGATAGTTTCCTTTTCTTTTTTATGCTTCTGTGGATAGCCTAGTGTTCAGAGCTGCCTACTCCACTCTTTTGCTGGTATCACTCCCAAAACAACCATGTTAAGCATATTCAATCCTTCTTCCCAAAAATGGTATGTGAATTTATATTTGCTCATATGATTATATTATTGCCAAAGTATTTTCAGCATAGCTTCAAAATTATGTAACAGCTACATTTATGTTCACATTATAATTATGTTCTTAGCTAGTGATTTATAACAATCACAACAAATTAGGGTAAATTAAATGAGTAAGTTTAGCTCTATACAAAAATTACTTAAAGGCTCAATTTGGTGACCTCAGTTAAATATTGCCTTATTTTACTATTATATATTTCATATTCTTGAGGTCATGATTTGAAACCAAAATGCATTTATTCCTATAGCAAAATGTAAAATTGTTTTCTTTGCATGGGCTTATAGAGGTGAAAATTAGTATGTTTTATTGGCAAAATTATCTATCAAAGATAAGGTGCAAAAAATATGTTACTTCTGGCCATGAGATGTGAACTATTCATTCCTGGTATGCTTTCAGTGTGACTTGACCATCTAAAACATTAATTCTTATTCATTTTTCATTAACTTGTAAATGCTCATAATCAAAGATTACCTGAACTAGCAGCGTTTTTAACACACACCTCTGTCAAGACAAGTAAGTCTACATAACAGTAAGTTTTTAAATTTACCTCTAAAAAATTTCATTTGAAAATAATTAAGTTTAATAAAATAGAGCCAGCCTTACACTTATTCTCTATATCTAAGAAAATATTTTTAAATGCCTGGTAAATGTGTGTGAAAATGTGAGATGAAGCTATCATACCACAAGATGGCAGATTAAGGCCACTAAACCAATACTTTTTGCTGCAACAAGGCTCTGTTTTATCTTATATATATATATTGACTCTTTCAGAATTTTTAACAAAATAATAAAAGCTATGCTTAATTTGAATGTAAACTGATAATTAGAGCCCTAGTATAAGTCAAACATTACTTTTCAATCAAGAATCTCTTTCCTGTTTTTTTAAAATTAAGATATGCTAAAAGATTTTTCTTAAATATAGAGAATTATTTTCCATAATTTAAATGTCTGTGCAAGGATTTCCCTGAAACCTGCAAATCTTCTATATATCCAATAAATATCAAGGTACATGCAACAATGTTTTGGCTTCATTTGTGGATAAAATTTATTTATGGCTATGTTTGGGTTCATGAGACATTTAGAATTACTAAAAACAAACAAACTGAAACAAAAACAAAATAGATTTGAAACATTTTTACTTTGTAATCAGCTTATTTGAGATTTTTGGTGTCACTATTTAAATTTCCTAAATCTCTGTGTGTGTGATACTTTCTCATCTTGAACATTAAGTCCTCTGATATCCTATTATGATCAGAAGCTTTGCTTATATTTTGAAATATGTGATGCTGATTGTAACACAAATGTACACATGTGACCAAACTCATCAAATTGCATACATTAATTAATTAATCACTTATGTGCATTGTGTGCAGTTTTTTGTATACCAATTATAGCTCAGTAATGCTGGAGAAAAAAATTGTTTGTTCTTTAAATGAATAAGTAAAGTGTGTGACGTAATTGTATTCTTATATTTATAGTTGAAATTGTATTAGAATTACCATGATGGAGTCAAAGCGACTACATTATAGGATTAAGAAAATCTACAGTGAGGAGTTGATGAAGTTTCCAGGTACAGATAACATCTGGTGAGAAAGTGGCCAGCCACAAACAAATGCTGAAAATGTGTCTTTTTAAGGGAATGGCAAGCTGTCCAATGAGGCTGTTTCACAGAAGGTGAATGTCATTACTGTAGCTGGAGAGAGAGACTGAAAACATGTTTTCAAGGACAACTTCCTTCCAAAGGGAAACGCCTGGACAATCCAATCAGTGTTGAAAAACTTTTAAAACTGATAAAATAAGAGCTTGTTATGATTTGATTTAACATTTATAAAGATCAAACTTCCAGCCCTAGGGAAGATGACCTGGACTAAAAGGAACAGCTGAATTTGGGTCAGAGAAAGACCAATTAGGAATCTTTTCCAATATTCATGATAAAACAAAGTGAAGATTCAGAGATGGAAAGTGAAGAGGGAAAGGATGCTGAGATGTTTGAGTTATCACATATGTTAAGTGTGGGGAATTCTTAATTACCCAGCCAGTTAGTTTAAAGATCACTTATTTATCCATTCAACAAATTAATTGAACTCTTACACCGTACTGGCACATTTTTGAACATTAGATTGCAATTTTGAGAAAGACAAAATCCAAAGCATTGCAGAGTTTAGCTTCTCCTGGGATTACACACATACATGGTGGTGGTGTGTTCCAGTCAGAGGAAACTAAAATTGCAAAATCATTGAAACTAATGTGTTTTAAATACACCAAAGAGGTCAAAGTTACATACAGGAATGAAAAATGAAAAGGATATTAGAAGACACCTTTTCAAATCACCTACTAATTTATGAATCAGCATTGCATAGGCATTGGGTACATAGACATGAACAAACATAACTTCTTTTTGACAGATCTTATAAGCTGTTGGAGAACTTGCTCTATTCAGAGAGAGGTATGAACCAACGTAGGCACGAAAAATGTCTGTAGGTGTGAAGAAGGAGTCAAGAATGATATATGCAGCGGTGTCTTGGTAAAGCCAGTTAGCTCTATAACAATGCCGTTAACCTAGATAAAAATATCACAAGAGAAGTAGTTGTTGGTGGGGCATGAGGGAAGCACAGCAATAATAAGTGCTGCTTTTAAGATATAGAATTTGCCATACTATGAAACTACTACAGGAGAAAATGTTATAGGTGCAAACTAAAATCTTAGAGAAAATGATACATAGTTAATATATTTTCTCTGAAGATTGGCACCTGAGCTAACATCTGTTGCTAAACTTTTTTTCTTCTTCTTCTTCTTCTTGTTCTCTGCAAAGCCCCCTAGTATGTAGTTGTATATTCTAGTTGTAGGTCCTTCTGGTTGTGCTGTGTGGGGCACTGCCTCAGCATTGCTTGATGAGCGGTGCCATGTCTGCACTCAGGATCTGAACTGGCAAAACCCTGGGCTGCTGAAACGGAGAGCAAAAACCCAACAACCTGGCCATGGGGTCGGCCCCCCATAGTTAATATTTTAATGATAGAATATAATTAGAATAAGTGAGCTACACAGTCCTCTTAAAGGTTAAAGGGAAGATCATATTAGGCTGAGGAACCAGAGAAATCTTGTAGTATATACCAACTGATATATAACCTCAAGATGGGGAGAATTTTGGCAGAAGTAAAGTATGTTGGGGAGAGAAAGTTACTCAAGCAGAGGGCAAATATAGACAAGATCAAGGAAATTTAAAAAGTTTGGGGGGGGGCTGTTTCAGAAACCATAAATAGTAAACTTCTGCTTATGCATAAGCTATAGATAAGTAGGATTACCATTATCTCAAAAATTATTCTTTCAACTAGAGGAGAAAATTTCTCATTTGTTCAATCAATACTTGTATTTTCATCTAGTCTGCATGGTGTCAATGATAATGCAAAGGTAGGCTGAGACAGGGGAGGGTCAAGACAAGAATGAAGATCGTATTTCTAAGATTGAGGGCATGGAGATTGTGTTCGTTTGTAAAATGAGAAGAAAATCTGGCTCAAACATCAATAGTCTGCCTGAGTAATCAAGCATCCAGCTAAAAAATACTCTAATAAAATGTTTCCTGTGGCTCTTCAGTATAAATCTGGACCCAAGAGTTTTACAGTAGCTCAGAAAGAATAAGTATGTCAATAAAAAGCACATATTGACTCAAAAGGATGCAATACCACACAAGGACCTGGCTAGACCACAGTGCTGACATAGAAATATATAGACTTCATAAATTACCAATGCATATCAATTTGTTTAGTTGAGGTTGAAGGATTAGGCTTTTTAATTAGCTATGATTTGTTGTGGTTAGTATGGTGGATATCTTCTTATACTGACAGACTGAGAGAGGGATATTGACCATCAGAGGAAACAAAATATACCCACAGACTATGAGGAAGAGTATGAGTCGAGAACTGTACATGTTACAATGTCTTGCTAGGGACAAGTAGGCGTATAGTAATGCCATTAATCTGGATCACGATTTTGGGAATGAAGGTTTTGGTGGGGCAGGGTGAGCAATAATAAGTAATCTTTTCTACATATAGAATTTGCCATTCCTAGGAGAGTTCTAATGGATCATATAAACGAGAACTTATAACTCAGAGAAATGATCACATGGTAAACATTGACAGTAATGTATCTAGAAGACGTTAATTTTGTTTCTGTCTTCTGAGGCAAAGGGCAGAAAATGCCTTTGAATTTGCATTTGCCTCTGGCTGAACACTGTATCACAGTCAACATTTATGTAGCTCTATCCTCATTTCATTCTCATCTCTATTTACGTGGCACTTCATCAAAGAGGTCTTCACTGACAAATCTATCTAAAATAACCACCAGTCATGACCTTTGCCCTGTCCTAATTTTCCTCATAATGCACTTATCTCTTCCTGGCATTATAGTACATATGCTATTTTCCTGAGGCTATTAATCTGTAATAATGTAATAATAATTTTGGAAGCAAGGCAGATGGACTAGATAGCAGTTACAATCTCATCCTAGCCAGTGTTACAATTATAAAAATTGCTATCAATTTTATGTTATAAAGTTATTGTTAAGGATCAAAATATTTTTCTCCTGTTTCATGATCACAAAGACAAAATTCCTTAGTTCAATCATAAATCATAGAATCCTCATGTGAAATTGTACTCCTGTTTTTGTGTTTTCTGTATCTGCAATTTAAGTTTATTTTGGTGACCCACTTCAATAAACGTATAAGCTGACTTCTTCTTTCCCTTTCTACAAATAATTAGATTCTACAAAATATCTGAAGACTGTAGCTTACGTAGGTGTTGAGCAAACGGCACAGATAGTTAGACCAGGTGGCACTCTGTGTGGTTCATCTGATGTCACACCTTTGGTTAGATAAATCCAACCTTTTGACATTTAGCTATGACTGAGGGGCAAGGAGATTATCGTTCTGATCTGAACTTTTGCTGGTGATAAAAAAATGTCTAATACCTGCTTTTCTTCCATTACAAACGTATACTTGCCACTGAACGTTACCTACATTTAGTAATTAGAGATATTTATAAAAAAACATTTTATTTTTCAGTTTTTTATTGTCTTATAGTTTTCTGTGAGGTCTGACATTGGGTTAACAAGCTCTTACAGTGAGAAGCTTTACAGGAGAAATTTAACTAGTATTTCGGGTTTCCAGGGCTAACACCTGGCAGCTAAACCATTAAGGTAATTACAGGGAAAGAGAAGTGAACTGAGGCAGTTTGTCAAAGCAAGAAATTGTAGATCTAACTTAACTGAATTCTCTGAATAATAATTAAAAATGCACCAGCTAAGACACAGAGAGGAATTTTAAGCCAAGTCCTGAGCTACTGGCAGTATCTCATTATAATAGAAGTCACTCAGTACAATGATTTAAATGGGCTGAATTTTAAACATTTGCTAACAAATGTAAATAGTATGAGTTTTAAAAAGTCTTTATCATAATCTTGGAATATTTAAATACAAATAGAGATATTAGACTGCGCTATTTTTGCCAATTTTTAAAATCATTATTAGTGCAGATTTATTTTTTCACCATACATATACATAGGTGATATACATAGGTGATATACATAGGTGATTTAATTTAAGTATATTGATTATTCAGAAAAATGATCCATAATAATTTAAAGGATTTTCTTTCATGTTTGATACATACTAGGAGGAGAGAATAGATAGTTTTTGTGTTTATTTTATATCAACTTAAAGCTTATACCACCTGAATAATTATTTCAAATGCACCCTACCATAAATAATTCTAAAAAAAATCCATTTTAATGACATTTTAGATATATAATAGTTTAGATGTATTATCTACAAAGATTGCATGTGTCAATTTTAAAATGACCGTGGATTGTTTTCAACAGATCATGTAGAAAATTTGTATTAAGTCATAAAATTTCTTTAACAAATCTTTCCGCCTGGTTTCTAACAGATTTGGAAAATCAGACATAATTAAATGCCTTCAATTACTTGAGTCTCTTTGGTTTTGTATATTTTTAAGTAATTGGAGGAATATGGAAATATAATTCCAGTGTTTGTATAATGAGGTGTATATAGTAAATTATTTCATCTTTCCAGACAAGTAATCAGAGAAGGGCAACACGTAAGCTTCTTATCATAACATTAATTCATTCCATTAGATCTGTATCTAGCATCTCTGACTGCCAAGGCATTGATTGTCACATGTGCTGCAGTGTTCAAGAAGCTGTCAGCCAAAGTAAGAGAATCTGATGGACCCATAACTACAGCAAAAAGTGATTACTGGAAATGCGATCTCTAATGTTTCAAAGGGTATTGATTTGAATTTACTTTCAATAATCACTTTTTTCCTCAAACTGAATTCATGAACTTATTAAAATGCATAATTAAGAATAGAACTTGAAAGCCTACTACCAATTATAGGCAATGTGTTCAGCTGGGAACATTGCCATTCATCCAATTTACCTCCTGGTAAAATTACCTAACTAATTCTTTAAGTCTCAGAACAGGAAAGCCCTGGGGAATGAATAAAGATCACTAAGTCTCTAGAAAGAGCCTACTTTGTATTACCTTGCATGTAATGGATGATTGAAAATAAAATTTTCATTAAGCTCTCACAAATATAGTTTGTCTCTTTCCTTTACCTCCCCAATTCACAATCAGTTGCAGATTCTGCAGGCACAATGAAAAGTCCATTCATTCTCCATCATATCATTTATAGTGAAATATATAGGTGACTGTTTATGTCACATTGAGACAGGAACCAGCCTAACAAGACAGGGCCATCTGCAAGGCCTCTGGCCTAACAAAAGGCCCCTAACCAATCCACAAGCTAGGAGAATCAGATGGAGATCACCAATATCCACATTCCACAGTTTAGGGAACTTGTTGGGCTTACACATGCACCTGTGCATCCAGGAGCTGTATAAAGGTGACCCTAGCTCCATTACCATACTAAAAATCTCAACCAGGGGTGGAGAGATAGCATGCTAATGATACTTGCATCACACATAGTAGCAGGCTACGTGACAGCACAGGTGCAAGCACAACCCCACCTCTACATGCCATGACAAGGCCCTCTTCCCCAGCCTTTGACTAATAAATGCCCCACGATCCTGTTCCCTAATGAGCCAGTCACCTACCCCTTTCCTTTCTGCCCTGGTTCCCTCATGCCTCTCCTGTGCACAAGTGGATAAACTTTCAGTTTTCTACTTCCGTTTGTTGTCTCTTGATTTCTATCCTGGGGGACAGTAAGAGCTCAATGTGCTGGTAACATTGGTGACCCAGATGGGACTGGAGGGGACATTCTTGAGTCTCACTTGAAGATTGGAAGGGTCAGTGCCAGACCAGCCTAGCTGCCCGACTGTGGACATAAGTGGCCAGAGCCAAAAATTTGTTTCAGATGCCAGCGTTCAGTCAGGTCAAGGCCTAGGAGCCAACCCCCTCCAGTCTGACCAACTTTCTTAAAGTCTCCCTCTTTTCCTTCTCTCTCTCTCTTTTTTATCTACCTTAGGAGGATCTTCCCTCCCCTGTTTCAGGGGCACTGTGAGCCCCTGGGTCAGTCATTAGCCTCATGATCTGGTTTTTCTGGTTTCAGACTCCACATTCCACCTCTAGGATCTTTCCTCTGGTTCCAGGTCACCTGATCACCCTGGCAACCCCAAGTGAGGTGCCCTCTCTTGGTGGCCCTTGTTTCTGTTAATCTGTTTGGGTACATGGAGTGATTCCAGGTTGACCTCTGGGTCAGTTCTGTGACTGACCAGTCTGCAGTCTTTAGGATCTGTTAAACTGTCTGGGCACTTAGAGTGATTCCAGGTTGTCCACTCAGTCAGTCATTTGACTGATATCTGGAACCCCGTTTTGTCTCTTGTCAAGAATCTGTTGATTATTTTAGGCTCCTATTGAGTCAGTTATGGGGACAGGAGACCTGTAATTTATTTTGTACACTGTCCTGCCCAGGAACTGTTGTTTTGTGACCCTTATCTTGATAACCCTTGGGAAGAGGCCATGAGGGTGAGGCCTGACCACCTCTTTCCCTTCTTTGTCTGTTTGATACCACCTCTTTTGCTACCAAGTCCAGGATAAGTTTGGGTTGGACCTGAGAAGAACCTAGATCTTCTGTAAAATCAAAACTTGAAAACTTTTTGCCAGGGACTTAACTCTCAATGTTGGTGTTGGCAGCCCTGGACCCTGGCATGCTTCAGGCCTTTGCCTCTTGCCTCCCTCCTTGCCTTGTGTTGGCTCAGGGACTAAATGTCTGGACTGAGCAGGACTTGACTAAATCTTATAACTATATTGATACCCACGATAGGGCTTTGCATCCTTCTCTGGGCCCCCTGTCAGTCAGACTCTGGCTTTACTGCCATGGAGAATGCCCCAAGTATCCCTGGAGACTCAATCCTCAGAGGCATTTAACTAATTGGAAATACTTTCAATTGGTTGGATTATGCCCCAGAAACTCCATCTTGCAGAAAACTTAAGTGATTTCTCTGTGTCTTTATGATGTGATTGGACAGGTAGATCAACCTATAATGTCATTTGAATTTACAGCCCAATTTCTGAGAAATCAAGAGCAATTGTCTTTAGCAAATATTTGTTAGACTTGGAAAAGCAGCTCTAGAGGCAGTTCAGATTCCACCCAGTCTATCTCCAAAAAGATTATCATCTCACCTCTCCAGGAACTGTTATCTAGCCCATCACTAATTCCTAAGATTGAAGGAAATGAAAAAAAGTAAAAGCAATAAAAACAGCTATAACAATGCCCCTGCCAAGAAATCTAGCATCTTGAATGTCTTCTCCACAAATATTGGTAAGAAGTCTTAAAATTTGGGTTCATAACTAATATATTACTGCATCTGATTCATGGCAGTAATTTTAAAACAAATGCTGTGGAGACTCTGTGTATGTGAGTCTATGTGTAAGTTATGTATGTGCAAAATTTCACCTCCAGATGGTATAATTTTGAAAGAGCTCTATTCAGTTTGCTTACTTAAATTATTCTAAATGCTGCTAACCCAAATGTCTTTCAAGTTAACATGATATAAATTAATCTTTGATAACCGAAAGCTTATTTACGATTGTTGGTTTGATTAAAATGGACACGTCCTTAGTGTTATCATCTTTGGATATGATGCAGACATACAACCTGGGTTTACTAGTCAAATAAGCCCATCTTATCTTTGTTACAAAATTGTCAGCAAAATAATAGCTCAGAATGATAGCTGATTTTGTCTAATGTCTTATGAAGTTTTGTAGGCAATCTAAATAATTATTGGGAACGAGTAAACTAAATAGATGGAAAAAAGATAAGTGTTGGATAAGCTTTTAAAGAATAACTACATGTTACATCATGTGTATTTAAAATAACTTCCAAAATCTTTCTGGTAACTTGAAACTTTGACGTTTTGCTAGGTGAAATTAAATGATAAAAAACTCATTGGATGTCTGGATAACATACCAAAACATTATTGCTACACATGTATAAGTTTATCTACTTTTGGCTTCTTGTTACAAAGAAACTAAAAGGTGTTTGGGTCTGTTAAAATACATGTCTTTTTTAAATTAAAAATTATACTATGAAGTAATATGTTTCTAGAAATTACAAAATGCATTTATAAATTTGCCAAGCTACAGAATGCTAATGTAAAAGACAGTTCAGAATTTCTTAGTTTTAAGTTTTCACCAGGGTCTGTAAGGGTTAAAAATTCTAATCAATATAAGTAAATAAATTTTAACATAAAAAGTAAGCTGTCACAAAAATTAAAATTTGGTTTTCTTTCTCTTGAAAGGGATAAATTTCTTAAATTCTTAGTCTGCTCTTGATAAAGAGGTTATAAAAGACTTTTCCTTATTTTTGAGTAAGTTTACCTAAAAGACAGAATACCTGTGTTTTGTTAAAATAATTTCCTAGGTTCAAAAGACTGAGGTCTCTCTATTAAGGTTTTTTGACTGTTTTAATGCTCTGTTTTCCCTTGTCTGTTACTGTTCTAACTTTGTTTGAATGGATAACTAAGCATTGTTTCACAGAAACAAGATGAGCAGACACTTCATCTTGTTTGGCCAAGTGTTTTAAAACCTTTTTGTATTTTTGACAAGCTCCCCCAAATTCAAATCCCAAATGAAGTCTTTTTTTGATTTCTTTTCCTTGAGAATTCTCAAAGCGTCCCTGAGACTCCTCAAAGAAATTTGTTCTCTCTCTCTTCCTATGAAGAATAAGATACCAAACTAATCAGGCTTATTTGGTATGTTAGATTACATGGGAAGCATTGTCAAATAAATGATGATAAATGCTCTTAGCTGTTATTATGTGGGTAAATGATACTGCTAAAAATATTTTAAAAATTGCATAACATTCCTAAAATTCTGATCTGTTCTGGTTGCCAGCCACAATTCTAGTTATTATCTTGAAGTGTTGGATGTCACAGAAATAGCCAAGTTTCTTTGTCAATTGCCCTTTTTGAATGTTTTTTAATTTGCAGATAGTTCTTGTTTTACTGTGATGCTTTTGCAAATATGTTACATCTTCAGAGATATTCGTGGAAAAGATTGTGACATTTGTTCTAGGATACAGGTTTCTGATAAATTTTCAGATTAAGAAATTGAACTGGGCAAGAAATTACAGAACTCTAACAAAGAAACTGATGACTTGATGAAACTGCTAACAGAAGATTAAGATCAAGAATTAATTACACAGGACTGTATGATCTGATGAGGATGACTATAATTTACATGCCTTTTCATTTGAGATATTGCTGATTTTTAATTTTTTTTTCTAGATTTAAGGAAATCTTTTTCTCTTTTCTCTCAGGCTAACTATGACTTATAGCAATTTGGTAAATTATACCTTCCTAAGCAGAATTGAAACATTTGTCTTTTGCTCCCTACCTAACCCTTCCAGAATTTGGAAACTCCTAGTGAGTGAGTATTGATTTCATGGCAATGTAGTTATTTGCATATGTTCAATAAGAATCTATTCTCCTTATAACAGGGCACAATTGGAAACATTGGTTATAATACCAAGGATTTGACTGGAATGTCATATTTGAGAGAAATATACAGACTCAGATATGACAAGATAGCTTTTGAGGAATAAAGATTGACTTTCTGGAATAAAGCCAGTTAGAAATATTAGCCTGGTACCTTTTTAAAAGAGTTCCCAGCAACCTTACAAGATGAGTAAAGAAAGTCACTACTCTGGCAGGTGCAAGGAACCTCAAGGATCTCTAGGTACTGCAGGTGCAGTCTCACAAGTCTTTGGCTTTGCTTGGCCTGGTCTAAAGAGGGCTTTGACGTTCACTCTGAGATTCCTTATAAAAAAGTTTCAGCAAAGCAGATTTGAAAGAACCTATATAGTCAATTTCTATTCTTGCTGTACTTATGTAAATAATTGGGCCAAGATTATTTAAACTAGATTTATTTTGCCAGCCAATGAGTCTTAATTGGCTATCTTTTGTTAAAGAGAGAGTGACTTTAGAAAGAAAAAATATGTTTCAGTAGAAATTATAGCACACATTCATAGATATTAGGTTCTAGTTCTGATAATTATCTTTGAGGTTTTTATTTTCTATCTGTAAACTGAACTGGATACTGAACTCTTCTAGTCTCCTGAAATATCTGGCTATAAATTTCCAAACTAATGTTTTCAACTTTTTTCCAACATTTTCATTTGGATTGGAACCTGAATATGGAACCTGAACTTCTCCTGAAGCCCTACATACTGAAGCTGGAAAACTTGACATAAACGTAAGGGAAATTCATGTCTGTTCCTATGTAAGCCACTCAGAAATATACCTGAACACCCAATGATATTATCAGAGACATTTCAAACTACAAAAGATGTTTTGACTCTGATACCTAAAAATCTTTTTGGTTGGCTGCTGCATGGACTTAGAAACTGGTTTATAATTTGCTCCCAGCATTAACTTTGTTTTTCTTTTTGTTTCTCTAAAAATGACTTATGTTAATAACTCAGGAAAGGTTGAGACCAACATCCAGGAAATGTACGAACAAGCATCCTGGCTTCACTGATATAACCAAGGAACAGACCGCAGTTGGGCATGGTCACTGATTAAGGTGCCCTCCCATCCCTCAGCTGGTTCCTTCCCTTCTTAGGACCCAAGGTAATTATCCTACTCCTATTAATTTTTTGTCCCTGTCTTTTTAACTTTCTTGTCACGTTTGTGTCCTCTAGGCTCCAATAATTCCACATTAAACTGATGATCATGCAAGGATTCCAGCCACTTCCAATGGCCAACCCACTTAGTCCTCATTCTCATTCCTATGGACCCTGCAACAAGCTGAAAAAGATTTTTACTTGTCCTGGATATAGGGCCCCCTTCTCAACGCCTCCTGTCAGTAAGAAGTAGCTTCAGGAGAAGCTCATGATCCTTAAGATTAAGGAGGAAAATCTCTCAGTGGGGAGTGAGACAGGAACCAGCCAAATGAGGCAAGGGCATCTGCAAGGCCCTTGGCCTAACAAGATAAGGCCCCTAAACAATCCACAAGCTAGAAGAATCAGAGAGATACCACCAACATCCACATTCCACAGTTTTGGCACCTTCCTGGGCTTACACATTCACCTTAGCAAACAGAAGCTGTCTGAAGGTGACCCTAGGTCCATTACCATACTAAAAATCACAATCAGGGGTAGAAAGCTAGCATGCTAATGATACATGAGTCACATGTAGTAGCATGCTATGTGACAGTGTAGGCGCAAGCACAACCCCACCTCTACATGCCATGACAAGGCCCTCCTCCCCAGCTTTTGCCTAATAAAAAGCCCCATAATCCCATTCCCTAATGAGCTGGTCACCTGCCCCTTTCCTTTTGGCATTGTCTCCCTTGTGTCTCTCCTGGCACAAGCTAATGAACTTTTACTTCTCTACTCCCGTTTGTTGTCTCTCTTGATTTCTATCCTGGGGGACAATAAGAACCCAATGTGCAGGTAACTTTTACGTGGACTTGAGTGTATTCTGTTATGCCAAAAGCAGATTCTAATTATAGAGAATTTCAGATTTTACCTTCCTGGGTTTACATACATGAAATTATGCTGAGTGTGTGTACAGAGTCAAAGAAACAGGGTTTTATGGCATATGGGAATTCCAGAGCACAACTGAACCTGGCATATTTGACCTAGTTTCATTGATACAAAACGTAATACACTATTGAGTATATGAACTAGACACGAATGACAATATAGTATATCATATTACACAACAGCTAATCAACCATATAGCCTTATTCACCAAAATAATAATTAATTTACTTATATTGGATAATTAAAAGGTAATAGTCTTGCAGTTTATTTTATAAGTATTGTCTAAATGAGAAGTGAAAAATGAGCAGTTTAGAGAGTTATGAATCTTCCAGTTCAAGACATTAAACTGAGCACACCAATGAGACTCATCTTACCGGCAAGATCTCATTTAAGTTATATTAAATACAAAAGTGATTTAAATCTATAACATGTTAGAGAAAAGAAAAGGACATCAATATATAAGAAATTTCAATAGATTTATAAGAAGTCAGAAAATTGATAATAATTTGTAAAACAGAAATAAAAACAGTAACATAGAATACACACAGAGAGAGCTCCAAGAGTAGTAGGAATGCATATATCGGCACTATATGTATAGACTAGAGACTTATTACAACAAATAACTAGATTAAAAGTTGGGCAAAAATCCAAGAACTAATTTAAAGTCTGTATGTGAAAAAGTGGTTACCATTTATCCCCCTAGCCATTCTCCAACTTGCATAAGGACAAACAAAAAGCATGCCCCAAATTAAGAAAAAAATGATTTGGACCTTTCCTACATTATTTGATTGAATATCTTGGGGATAATAAAGCATTTAATGTGGGTATTGTCACTCATGTATAAAGACTAAAATGGTGCTTGCAAGTAGAATGACTCACACAGGTTTACAGAGGACCAGTTAGATTTCCCAGCCTCATGTTTTAAAATCTTGAGAATCAAACATTTAGGCAAAAAGCCAAGATAAACAAACAGAAAACATGACCTGAGTTGAAATTGCGTCTCTGCAAAATTCATATGTTGAAACCTAACCCCAATGTGATGGTATTTGGAGGTGTAGTTTGGAAGGCAATTAGGTTATAAGGGTGGAGCCCTCATGAATAAGATTCCTGCTGTTCTAAAAGAGACTCCAGAGAGCTCCCTCACTCCTCTCAACACCTGAGGGTGCAAAGAGAAGACTGCAGTCTGTGTACCAGATAACAGGTCCTCACCGACACCCAATCGGCTGGCCTCTTCATCTTGGACTTCCCAGCCTCAAGAACTGTGAGAAATGTTTGCTGTTTACAAGCCACTTAGTCTATGGTATTTCAGTTATAGCAACCTGAAAAGACTAAGGTAGGCAAAAAAATGAGATAAAGAGAAAACATGACTTGAATTGAAAGAGCTAATAGAGAGAAGACACCAAAACTAGGGAAAAAATCATTCTCCTTTATTGTCTTGAAAGAGAAGTTAGAAGATTTTGCATCTGTAAACTGAGGAGAAAATCCTATGAAACAGGAAGATAGTGAATAATGATAAGATAAGAATATTACTCAAATAGTAGTAGAATGTTTCAAAGATAATATAATGCAAAATAACAAAGAGATTGACAATATGAGAGCAAAGACAAGAAATATGTCCCAGAAATTAACTAATACTATCTCCCCAAAATAATAACAAAAAGAATTAAGAGATTTACATTACTGTGAGAACAATAGGGTATTTTCTAATGTTGAAAAGAAACACAGGTCTTCAAAAATAAAGCCTGCCATTCTAAGATGGAGCCAGGTACTATTAATGCATAATAAATCACTCTCAAAATGAAATAGTGTTAAGCAATTTTTATATTTGCTAATGGATTCTGTGGCTTAGGTAGTTAAACAAGGCTTGCTAATCTTGTTGGGCTTTAACTGGGAAGTCTCAAAGTCTAGAACAACTCAAAGCCTTGGGGGCAGCATTTACTGAAGACATCTACACTCAATGCCTGGTGGTTGATACTGGCTGTGGACTAGGACCTCAGCTGGGCTATTGGTGAGAAAAGCTACATGTGGTCATTCCTTGTGATATCTTTACAGGGACTAGTTTTGGCTTCCTCATAGCATATTTGTGGGGTCCCAGGAGTGAGCGTCCCAAGATCAGGTCTTTTTTTTTTTTTTAATTTTTATTTTTTTCGGATGTACATCGTATTTCAAATTCTGGATACGTTACATCATGTTCACCACCCGAACACTAATTATAGTGCATCCCCTCACATGTGACCTTATTCATCCCTTTTGCCCTCCCCCTCCCCCCTTCCCCAATGGTAACCACCAGTCCAATCTCCAATGCTGTGTGGTTTATTTTTTGTCCTTTTTATCTTCTACTTATGAGTGAGATCATATGGTATTGACTTTCTCCCTCTGACATATTTCATCCAGCATAATACCCTCAAGGTCCATCCATGTTGTCACAAATGGCTGGATTTCGTCATTTCTTATGGCTGAGTAGTAGTCCATCGTGTATAAATACCATGTCTTCTTTATCCATTCATCCCTTGATGGGCACCTAGGTTGCTTTCAAGTCTTGGCTGTTGTGTATAATGCCGCAATGAACATAGGGGTGCAAGTATCTTTATGCCTTTGTGTTTTCAAGTTCTTTGGATAAATACCCAGCAGTGGAATAGCTGGATCATATGGTAGATCTATCCTTAATTTTCTGAGGATACTCCAATTAGAAAATGGGCAAAAGATCTGAACAGAGATTTCTCCAAAGAAGATATACAGATGGCCAACAGGCATATAAAAAGATGCTCAACATCATTAGCTATCAGGGAAATGCAAATCAAAACTACAATGAGGTATCACCTCAGTCTGGTCAGAATGGCTATAATTAACAAGACAGGAAACAAGAAATGTTGGAGAGGGTGTGGAGAGAAGGGAACCCTTGTTCACTGCTGGTGGCAGTGCAAACTGGTGCAGCCACTATGGAAAGATCACAAGTCTTAAGTGTGTCGCACTTTACTGATTTAGCCTTGGAATTCACACAACATAACATATGCTGTCCTCTATTGGTGAGAGCAGCTACAAACTTTGTTCTCCCAGGTTCAGTAGAAGTGGACAGAGATCCCACCATTTAATGAGAAGAGTGACAAAGTAAGAAGACTATGTGGAATGTGAGACACTTTTGTAGGCATCTTAGAAAATACATTTTGTGACACCAGTATTGAGAAAAGAATTATTGAGAAAATATAGAGAAATATAAAAAAAAGTCTTTTTTTTTTTAAAGGAATAACCTCTATTTTTTTCTTTTTAAAGATTGGCATCTGAGCTAACAACAGTTGCCAATCTTCTTTCTTTTTCCCCCGTTTTTCCCCCCAGTTCCCCCGGTACATAGCTGTATACTTTTAGTTGTGGGTTCTTCTAGTTGTGGCATGTGGGACGCCGCCTCAACGTGGCCTGATGAGCAGCACCATGTCCGCGCCCAGGATCCGAACCAGTGAAACCCCGGGCCACCAAAGGCGGAGCACTCGAACTTAACCACTCGGCCATGGGGGCGGACCCAAAAAATATAGTCTTAAAAGCATCATCTACAAGGGACAAAAAGCATGTTAGTGTCTGACATTAATAAGTAACAAAAGATAATAGAAATTAAGAGAGGGGACAATGCCTTTAAGGTTTTGAGGAGAAAAATAATGTGATTCTAATTTGGCCTATCTACTATTCCTTGTGTCAAGTGTAGTGGGAAAACATATGGTCATTTATTTTTGTGTATGCATGAGTGGGCTAATAAATGATTCTCCCCATTCAGTCTTTCTGAGGAAGTTACTTGAACATATAGTCCAACAACAAAAGGATGACAATGAACAAATAAACAGTTATAGAATTTAAGAAAGAGTGGAAAATTAAAAGAGAGATGTCTCATCTTACAGAAAACACATCAGAGTCTCAATTAAGAATATCTACATGGAATTAAAGATGAACAATGTAAGGATTAATAAGAGCTGGCTGATTTCAGTAACATTTTGAAGGACACATGTATTTATTTTCCCAAGTAGAAAATAAGAGAAATAGAAATGCTAAGAAACAAATCAAAACTACCTTACAAAAATGGCAGGGCCCAAATATGAGGCAAATTCAAGTGTCATGCATTTAGAGAAATCACTGTATGTAAGAAAGATGACTCAATCTGACCTTCATTTAAGGAATATTATTCTATGAACTTCATAAGAGTTGGGACCTTGGACAGACTCTCAAAAATAACAGACAATTTGGCTCAATAATAAATTACATTTATATAACTACAAAATGTAAACACTTTATTGGATTTATAAACATAAGTCAACATATAAGAAAAGTAAAGGGCAAATAGAGTCACAAAGTAGAACCACTATTTTATCCAAGTGAAAGGAGGTGACCACTGTGGGAAGCAGAAGAGGGAAAGTGGAATAGAGCGAAGCACATTTTTTGACATGGGATGTAACTTTTCTTGTTGCAACAGTGAAAATTCAAGAGATGATATCAAAGTTAATGGACCCAAAATGAATTTTAAATAAAGTATTTAAACATACAAAGACAAGACATAGAGAAATAGGACTTAAACAAAAAAAGAAAAAAAAATAGAGTAAGAAGAAGAGACAGCATAACCTGAGTTCAATCTTTATGGAATTGTAAGGTTAATAAGTTAAGCAATAGAGGTATTAAAATGTTTTCTAGAAATTCAGTAATAACTATCAGAGGGCTAAACAAAAGAAAAAGAAATAGTTGAAAGGAGTTGATTTGGGAAGTGGTGGGCATGGGGGTGAGATGAGAAATGGAAGGAAACTGTTTCTTCTCATTATCATCCCAACTGTGAAATTTCCTTTTTTAACACAGTGGATATGTGCTGCTTTCATAAAATTAGCAATAATACAAACCCTACTCATATGCACATCTACTTATATGAGCCCAGTCATTGCTGGCATGATGCATTCAGATAAATCCCACAGGAAAAATGATGAATGCTATTGAAAAATAGATGAAAGTTAAACTGGGCATGAAATATATTTTCAAGATCTTGTGACTTATTGAGGAATATTTCTTAATTGCTCATGTTGGGAGATAACGAGCTGTGTTTGTATAAAGAGTGTCCTGAAGGATAGTTTCTCCATTTCAAATGAGATCTTTAAAGTAAAAGTATCATGTAACTGACCTATATGGGAAATAGAATAATTTGGGAAATAAATTTAATCTACACAACTTACAAATTCTTAACAAATGGATGCCCATATGGTCTACATGTTTTTTAAAGGATATTAGCACACTTATAAAATATCACTGTGTGTAGAGACAGTTCAGTGAACAATTAAAATTTCTGAATGTTAATGAAAACTAAGTACAAAAATAGTACATAAAAACTTTATTGACAATAACTGTTGGTCAATTATAGATCTTCTCCAGCCTGCCAAAAACAAGTTTCAACACAAATTCAACCTTTGAAATAATCATTGCAGAGAAAAATAGAAGCAAAGCACTGATTCTTTCACTCATCATTTTGGAGTGAAACTCTCAAAGCTGTCATCTGTGAATATGCAAGACAATCATATTCATGAATATGAAACAAAGATTAATGCTATTCCGGATTGGAACGTCATGCATAATGTTTGCATTAGAAGGTGCAGGGTGTAAGAATAGAAGGAAATAATAGCATGCCATTAGGTAGAGCCATAAAGAATGTCTATTGCTCTCATATTATAGATGATGGCTAACTTGCTCGGCTCCGGGCTGAATATATGCCACCAGCCGTAGCTATATGAATCACCTCTGCCTGATCAGCACTTCTCTTGAGCAGCAGTGCAATCAATATATCTGATTCTAATTCCAGGAAGTCTTTCTTTGGAAAGATTCTAAGAAACTGTATACCATGTTTAGGATTATAAGCCAATCATATAGCTTTAGTGACTCAATTAAGGAAAGTAAAAATTTAAATCTAATGTGATTTAGTTTTAGTTCATATGAAATAAATATGATAACCTTTCTTGAGAAGCTACAAACCAAAATTTAATCTAATCAATTGCTCTGAACTACAACTTTAATGGGCATGCAACATCAAAAGACACCATGAAATGGAATAGTGCAAAAACTAGTCACTTATTCTCGAAGCTTTTATTTTGTAGTTGGAAAAAGTCATGAACAATTGTGTGGCTTCTATATGTATTTCACATTGCTTTGTACTTTTGATTAGAAGAAAAGAAGTTTTTAAGTATTTATTTAATTAAAATTGTTGCATACCAGTCTTCTGTTCAGAGTCTACTTAAATTTAAGAAGCATTCGTGAAGAACTTCCAGCTGCTCTACATCCTCAAACACCTGGAAAGAGCAAATAGCCCAGAGATCATGTAATCGAATTAAGAAAAAAAAAAGTAGTAACAAAAATCGTATTTTTTTATATGTTTTGCCATCATATTAGCTAATTTGAATAAAATTATCATCTTTTAGAAAGGAAAACATCTTCCCATAGTTACTTATAGCTGTTTGGATTATTTTTACTTTATTTGTATTAGTCTCAAAAAGATTTAAAAATTTCAAATGTTTCCTTACTCAGAAAAACATCAATGTGATTGCTAAAGTTTGTATATAGTACTCATTCAATTACCATTGTTTTTTAGCAGGATTGGGTTGTTCAAACACTGCAATTACAAAAGTCTTTGGGACTGGCCCTTGACTGGCTCCTGGGAGATGACATGTAAGATGTACTTGATAAGAGTATATTTTATACCTGAAGACTTGGGGCACACCAGACAGTTTATGCTAACAATGTGATTTATGATCAATGTCTGTTTTTGTTCATCTGGAGCTCTGGGCCATTTTGTATTAATATGACCTTTAAAAGGGCTTGAGATTGAGGAACTAAGGTCAGTTTTACAGGCACTCCATTCCTATGTGACTGATCCCCAATAAAAATCCTGGAAACCAAAGTTTGGGAGAGCTTCTCTGGTTGACAACACTTTGTACATGTTATGAATTGTTGCTGGGAAAATTAAGTACTGTCCATGTGACTCCACTGAGGAAGACGACTAGAATCTTCTGCCTGATTCCTCCTGGACTTTGCCCATTCTCTTTTGTCCTTTGCTGATTTTAATCTGTGTCCTGTCCCTGTAATAAATCATAACTATGAGTACAACAGCTCTTCTAGGTTCTGTGAATCTTTCTAGCAAGTCATTAAAGCTGACAGTGTCCTTGTGGACCCACCATGCAGATCTCAAAATCACTTCCTTTGGAGAACTGCAATGTCCCCAATTCCATGTCATTGTGCTGATCTGAGAATCATAATGTTCACCTATCCCTGGCTACAGGTCTGGATCTGTTGCATGACAGGCCATGCAGCTGCTCTCTGTTGAGGAGACAAATAGAAACACTAGAAATGTTTAGGGGCCAACCCAATGATGTAGTGGTTAAGTTCACGTGCTCTGCTTCAGTGATCTGCAGTTTGCAGGTTCAGATCCCATGTATGGACCTACACACTATTCATGAAGCCATGCTGTGGCAGCATCCCATATGCAAAATAGAGGAAGACTGGCACAGATGTTAGCTCAGGGCCAATCTTCTTCAAAAAAAAAAAAAGAAAAGAAAAGAAAAAAGAGATGTTTAGAGTTGAATCGTCTTGTGCTAGAAGTCTAGAGAGATGATATCCAGATCCTTCTGTTAACAATGGTCTCTGTCCTTTTTGAGGCCACTGTTGCTTAACTTTTCTTTGCTTTTTGTGCTAACCTTTATGCTTCTAATATTTGTTGCTGTTGTTTGCTTTTATAAATAAAGATGTTCAAAATTAGTTCTATCTTTCTGCAATAGAAAGCAATAGTAGTAAATCAAGTCCTTGATGATGGAGCTTTAAATATAATCACAACAATGGGAAAGTGAAGAAATGTTAAACATAAAATATGAAGGTCTATTTAAAAGTAAAGGTGAAACATTGGCACAATTGATGATTGACTTGGTTTGGGTAGAGATGGCACATAAGGAGTCAAGAAAGTAGCACAGGTTTTACTCTTGTGCATGTATATGCAGAGATATATCATCTACTGACATAAGAGGAAAAATTGACATAAAAAAGGTGGAGTGAAGATAATAGGGACTGTCATAAGTATAAAGTCTATTGATCATTTTTTTCTTTAGATGGGAAAACTTTGAACCACAGGATGCTTTCTTTTCTTCCATCTTTTTTCTTGTTTTTCCTGTGTACATCCCACCATTCAATAGCCCATGCTAGGTATGGTTGAGTTCCTACAATTATTGCTGCTTAGAGTAGATATTTTTATTTGAAATAGAGAATGTATTATGATACTCAGAATTATACCATCCAAATCCTCTCACTTAAAAAAATGGAAAGATAGTGATCAGAAGGATGAAGTTAAGGTAAATACTGATAAGATGAAATTAAGTAAAATAATGATTGCGATGTAGTATCATAGTATAGATAATATGTTGTCCTACCATTATTATATAATAATGAGTACCATAGAGCATTGTTGCATTGTTACCCTTAGGAGTCTAAAACTGTGATACAGGAAAACATTTTTGAGAAAAAGTAGCTATCTACATAATGCTGATACTAACAGAGTGTAATCAAAATAAAGCACATAAGTACATTTCCAATTAGGCATTTTATTTTTAAATAGTTTTATTGAGATATAATCCACTTATCACACAATTCACTCAAAGTGTGAAATGCAGTGTTTTTAAGTATGTTCAAGTATTTGTGGAGCTATCACTACAGTCGATTTACACACTTCCATCACCCTGAAAAGATTCTGTCTCATTTCCCTCCAAGTCCCACATTATTCTGCTTTTCAACCATTTTTTTCTCTATTGATTTTCCAATTCTGGACAATTAATGTAAATAGAATTATACAATACTTGATCTTTTGTGGCTAGCTTCTTTCACTGAACAACATGTTTTTAAGATCCAGTTATGGTGTAGCATGTATCAGTACTTCACCTTTTTTACTGCTGAATAATATTTCATTTTATGAATATACTGCATATTATTTATCCATTCACCAGATGATGGATATTTGCACTGTTCCTGCTTTTTTGTTATTATGAATAATGCTGCTCTGAACATTTATGTACGTTTTTTTGGTACACATATGTTTTCATTTCTCTTGATATATACCTCAGAGTGGAATTTCTGGGTTATATGGTAACTCTATGCTTTACTTTTTGAGCACCTGCCAAGGTATTTTTGAAAGCAGCTGCACTATTTGACATTCCTACCAGTAATGTAGGAGGGTTCTGATTTCCACATCATCATCAACACTTTCTATTACCTGACTTTTTGATGATAGCTATCCTGGTAAGTGTGAAATGCTGTCTCATTGTGGTTTTGATTTGCTTTTTCCTAATGGCTAAGATAATGCTTTGAAGTTCAAAAGGTTTTAATTTTGATGAAGCCTAATTAATCTATTGCTCCTTTGGTCACTTGTAATTTTGGTGTCATTTCTAAGAAGACTTTTGTTAATTCTAGGCCACAAAGATTTAATCTTATGTGTTTTTTTCTAAGAGTTTAATAGTTTTAGCTCTTTCCTTGAGGTCTATGATCCATTTTGAGTTAATTTTTGCATTAGTTTGCAGTAGAGATCCATCTTAATCTTTTTGTATATGTTTATCCAATTTTCTCAGAACTTTAGTTGAAAAGATTGCTTTCCTGATTGAATCTAATTGGACTCTTTGTGGAAAATCAATTGATCATAAATGTAAGAGTTTATTTCTGGACTCTTAATTCCAACCCATTGACAGATGAACATCCTTATGACACTACTATGTACCTCAATTACTCTAGCTTTGTGGTAAGTTTTGAATTTGAGAAGTGTGAATCCTCCAATTTTATTCTTATTTTTAAACAGTGTTTTGGCTACTCTTGGTCCTTTCTATTCCATATGAATTTTAGGATAAGCTGGTCAATTTCTGAAAGGTAGGCATGTAGTACTTTGTTAAGGATTGCGTAGAATCTGTAGGTCAACTTGGAAAACATTTGATGTTACTTCAAGTTGGAGCACATATCACAATCTCCACTAGACATCAGCAGACATTCCCAGTAAGACATAGGAAGACTTTCTAAAATGTCACGTGAGTAAAATAAACAAATAAATTAGCCCTGCTGTTGTAAAGGCGTAACATAACTCCAGTTCCTAAACAGTAGATACGCAAGCAGGCATTGTCACTTTCCAAACAGCAGATAGATAGGTGGGCATTTCCTGCACAGTAAGGGTTTTTCCTTTTTCACTCCTAGGACAGAATCGTATTCCTGTCTACTTGCTGGCGTTTGGATGACAGTCAATTTGGTGTCGGTAAATAGGACAGTTCAGAAAATACTTTGACTGCTTTCACTATGATCCATATGTTACCCAGAAAAACCTGGCTTCCTGGACTCTTTCTTAAGAAACACAAATCTTTCAACAATATGCTTTTAAACCCACTTTATATGTTTTATGCTCTCACCTTAGTGTAACCCTTGGAAACACTCTCGCAGTTTTCTCTATTACGTTGTTACATAGGTTTCAGTGCCATCAAACTCAGTACTTTTATTATTGTAGCATTTCCCCCCCCTAAAATACTGTCGTGGCATTTGGACATTCTTTACTCTCCACCTTTTCAAGATGGGATTTTCTTTTTCCCCTGACTCATTCTTTGTTCAGCTTTGCCTCCTCAAGCACCAAATTGACCATGGTCTCCTGCTGAGAAGATTTTCAGCCTGAGATTGAAATTAAAATCTTTCCCATCACATGTTATTCAAGTTTCAATCACTATAATTTTAAGCACTATCACTTGAATATCCATCATTAAAATTATCATTATTATACATGTTAAGCATAATTGTAGTAAACTGAATGTATATTATGTATTAAATAATATTTTTAAAACAGAGATTATTTAATTTTGTATATTCTGTAATTATAATCTGTGGATCTACCGTTATACATGCACATGAACACACACATGTGCTCACCTACAGGTGCACTCACACACAAAAACATTTTTCCTTCCATAACTATTAGCCAGGACCCACAGTACAGAAGAATTAGACTTTATTTCCCCTTAGAGAGATTTCTGAAAAGAGAGTCGTGATACAACAAACATTTTTGATTTTGCTCCTGTCCTTGGAAAAGCGAGTGGTTTTTCCTTTGCAGGATGGTAATGATGTACCAGGTTAAAGGGTATTACTTATGTGTTTTCTGTTTAACAGAATGGATAAAATAGATTCACTATGTCAATAGCTGCTCATGGTAGCCAGGGAAGTATTGATTTCGCCATTAAGGAGATCACGGCTGCAAATGGAATCTTAACTTCATTAAGCTTAAGTAAGCGCATTGCCATTACCCCAGACCCATCTGTCTTTTTCCATTGGCTGACCAAGAGTATCAAATGGGAGGTAACAGAAATCATAGCACTTATAGTAGAGTATAAAAGAAAAGGTATTGGAATCCAACTGCCCAGGTACAAATTTAGTTTTCTATGAACTAGCAGTGGAACTTAGGTATATTATTTAATGCTTCTGGGTGTCAATTTCCTCTTCCATGAAATGAGAATAGTAATGCCTGCTTCCTAGAGTTGTAGTGTGGATGCAATGAGATAGTGTATGTAATATAATCTGGTATCAAACAAATATTAACATAATAGTTATTATTTTTATTAGTATTCATAATGGGTGGTCGTATACGTTTTGGATATATTTAGGAAGAGAAGGTTAGAAGGTTTAGCTTAGAATATCTTTGACAGTACACCATTACATTTCAATAGAGAATGTTTCTTGTAGGTAAGGATACATGTATGGCCATTTTCATGAAGGAAGAGGTCTGTGAATGTTATGGCCTTAGGGTTCTATGGTAAGGTACACAGAAGAACTAACATACTAGAAGAGAGCAAGGAGAAACAAGAATTGATTGAGTTCAAGTTTGAGCTAAAGTTTCGACTATAAATTTAGGCTGGTAAATATAGTTAAATTACCCTAATCAACAGGTAGACATGCGTAGGATTTACTTGAAAACTTGAATCAATTTTTAGATAGTCTATAGCTCATTGACTTATATTATGCAAAGGAACCTATAAGGAAGATCCTGGATGAGTTTATTAGAAAAAGTATTGTTCTCATTTGAAGGCAAAAGGAATGTAAAAGGAAAAAAAGAAGGACTTGGATCCATCAGAGAGTGCACACTATAAATATGCATCCAACTTAAGGCAAAGGTATTATTATCAGTCACTACTTAGATCTCTGAGAAAGAAATAGAGAAACAACAAAAATATACATGAAGTATGAGAGATAGAGCAAAGGACTATTAATGCTACCATTGAAATAGAATGAATTACTCGACACTGAAAGGACAAAAATTAAGAGAAAGAATATTTCCCTGAAATCCATATACTTCTACCTAGTTCTCAAGGAGTACTAGCCATGGATAGATCATTCCTCTATGGTTCTTCGTACAAAGTTCCCGGCACACAGAGCATGCAAAGAGGTACAGAAGTGTCACTAGTAATCAAGCAAAACAAAAATACCAAGTCAGAAACACAGATGATCCAGATATTGGAATTTTCGTAAAATGCTTTAAAATAATTATGAAAAAAATAGAGAAAGACCCGAATGAAATAGAAAATTTCAAGAATGTCAATAGACCTAAGATTCATATTTTTTTCAATAACAGTATAAACAATCTGGAGTTGTGTATTATAGTATATTGTAGAAAATAAGAAAGAGGATTACTAAACTCAATGACAAATCAGTAGACTACATCCAAACTGAAGTACGAGCAAAGAAGAAAACAAAGAGTGTAAGATATATGTAGAGCAGAGCCAATAGGCCTGATGTATATAATCAGAGTCACAAAAGGAAAGGAGAAAGAGAATAGCAAAAGCAGCATTTGACAAAATAATGATTAAGAATTTTCCTAAAGTGATGAAAGGCATAAAATCATAGAATCAATGATCTCTGCTAACCCTACACAGGAAAACTGAACAATGCACACACACACACACATATATACTGAGGCACATCATAGTCAAACTGCTGAACATCCAAGGCACAGAGAACATTTTTAAAGAAGCCAAAGTAGAAAAATATTAATTTCAAAAGTGAAATAAAAAGATCAGAGACTGACATTTCAACAGAAACTATGGCAGCAAAACAGTAAATCTGTGAAAGAAAAAAATGAATTTACATTTCTATAGCTAGAAAAAATATCAAATTGAAGAATAAATACCTTTTGGACACACACAGAGAAAAATCATCACCAGGGCTATAAAAATACTGAAGGAAGTTCTTCCGTATTTATTAATTATCAGTATGAATTAAATGATTCAAGAGAGAAACATGAAAAGCACCAGTTCTTCCTTAATCTCCAGAGGTTCTAGAGTCTCTGCAGGAATGAATCTTATCTTATAAAAACAAAGACGGAGATGTTTGTATTCGATCCAATGCAATTAAATTCACTTTACCTTTGCAACATTCCTAGATCAGAGATTATAGAATACACTATGAAATTTCTTAAGCTACAACAGTTTTTAAAATGTTTATTTCAAGATATCAGTCATAGGCACCTATGTGTATATATATGATACCAAACTAGTGTTTGCACACATACACACAGGCACATGCACACATAAGCCACCACACAATCACATAAGATGCTGTTAACAACTTTAGGTTTAGCTCTGGGGGTGGAATTAGAATATAGAACTTCAAGTTTTCCTTAAATATGTCTGTTTTCTATATTTTAAAGCAATTAAGATAATATTTTATATTACATATAAAATCAATGTTTAGGAATAGTTAGATGTTATACAAAATCACATTGAGATTAAAATTTTTTGTGAAGGGACAAACATTGAGATATAAAACATCAGTAACTGTGAAACTATTGTAAGACTATGAGAGAAATATTTTTAACTGTAAATCTAATTGATTTAAATCGAAAGGTATAATTGGAAGCCAATCTGTGCTACATCATTATAAATAGAATTTCTAAAAATCTGGAAAATTTTCATAATTTTGAGGCCACTCTTAATCTTATAAATAAGTATGTGGGGGTAAGAAAGCAGAAAAGGAACATATAAGGAATGGAAATATTTCTGATTAAAGATGACAGGTTCAGGGCACATATTGAATTCTTATTCATTGAAGAAATTTCACTAAATGAAGTCTGTGCGTGTGTCTGCATGTGTTTTTTGTGAGTGTGTATGTGTGTGTGTTTGAAGGAGTAATTCCACCAGGACAAAGAGAATGTGAGAAATGTAATGGCAGCAAAAATTGGAAAGCAGAAGTGCTAACTGACTTAGCACCTGGGGAAAGTGAGATGTAAATACATCAAAGGACTCCCAAGAGGTTCAGAAATTGTGTTACCAGTTTCCTCTGGAAATGAAAAGAAAGTAGAGAAAACAAAAACTCTAAATAATTGTTTGAAACATTCTTAAGAAAAAAATGTCCTCCACCTTTCCAGCATATTCCAGGCAGCCGTGTGATTTTCCCTTCCCCATCTGAATGGAACATGAAAATTTATTCCCTAGAGAATATAAAATGTATAGTGTCTATATGAAGGATATGAGGCACAATTGAGGGTAGGGAGACAAAATTGAAAAATGTGAGAATTCTCATTAAGTGATTAGGCACCTGGCTTTATTCTGATCTTGACATCTCAATTCCCAAAACGCTGGCAGTCATGTCTATACTCCCAAGTCAATAGACGTCAATAACTTCCTCTTTGGAAAATGAATATCTACAATCTTGGATTCCCCAGTGAAAGAGAATCTTGTATGCTCTGCAGTAAGGGCTTTAATTGGTCACCACCCGCCTACACACAGGGCTTCTACTAATGGTTTCAATATTTACCTCATGAAGATCAGCCAAAGGCCATGTAGGTAGATCCATGTGAATGACCCAGACAAACAGGAAAAGCATCACCTGTAAGAACATAGACTTTCTAGATGGAAGGAAATTTCAAAACAGGTATTTCAAATTGTCAGGTGCTCACTCGAGCTGGCAAAAGTGCTGAGCTATCAGTAGCCAGTTAAAGCAGTAAGTCAAAAATGAGTGTTAGACTTCTAATCACTGACTGTGATGGTATAAGCAAGAAGTTAAAATTGGAGAAAGAGTCGACTTCCCAGCTTCCATGTTCCCACATGGAGTGGCACACTGATGGAGGCTTAGGTGGATTGGCACAGATATAGGGGTCTTCTCATTCTTGAGGGAACCTGAATAAAAGACTCCAGCGGTTTTACCGACCCAGAGGCTGGAGGAAGGCTGTGGGGAGGGCTGGGAGTGCAAAGGCACTGGGTACTGAGTCCAGAAAGTGTTTTCAAGCTTCCCCCTCCTCCTTCCGAAATTAGGAGATGTCAGCAGAGATGCCTGAAAATGAGCTTTGGCAAAGGCTCAGATAAAAAAACGCAAGAATGAAGGCACCTGGGCTCGGAATGCAAATATACAAAAAAAAAAATGACCAGCCAGAGGGGTTTGTCATTGACTGCAATTCCCTTCAGAGGACTGTGGTGAATGGGCTGTGTACCAAGTCTGGTGTGAGGAGCTCAGTTTGAGGTCTGCCAGGTCAAGCCTTGGTAATTGCTTATGGTCAGGCCTGAAAATCACACAAAGATTTTTAACCAGGAACTGGACTTCTCAAAAATATTCTAATAAAGAAGTTGAGAAGCTATTTAAATCTGGATTCTATGTAAAAGAATATCCAGAGGTAAAAAAAGAGTTTTTGTAGAGTAATTATATGATAACCAAAATAACACACAGTTAATGTTGAAGAATTCTTGTATAAAAACACAAAAGAGATAGAAAATTAAAAGAAAAGGTAAGAAATGTACAAAACCAGCCCAAAAGCCTAACAAATACAAATTCTGGAAAATGATAAAATCAAAATTAGACTACAGGACATCATCGAATATATAATTTAAGAACATAATACCAATGCAAATGACAGATATTGTAGATTTAAAAAGACACACCAAACGTCTAGCCAGTTGGATAAAAATAATCTTACACAAAGACACACCATCCTAACATTTCAGATCACTTGATATCAAAATTTGATCCCACAGGCCAAGAAAAGAACAAAATGGGCTTAGTCAAAAATAAAGAATCAGAATATCTAAAGATGTTTAACAAAACAACAATGGAAATTAGAACCTGGAGATAATGTTTTCAAAACTTAAAGGAAAGCAGTATCTTGCAGCAATTGGGATAATTGACAAGATTCACAAGATTCTAAGAAGGGA
Source organism: Equus caballus (assembly GCF_041296265.1). Lineage (NCBI taxonomy): Eukaryota > Metazoa > Chordata > Mammalia > Perissodactyla > Equidae > Equus > Equus caballus. Next base: position 49,553,637 of record NC_091704.1, read on the forward strand.
TGCTCACGGAAGTTTTATTACAGACACGGAATACAGACCATCGGGGCAAGGAAGCATAAGTGAGAGCAGGGAAGACTGGAACACCCACTCAGAGCTTCTAGCCTTCTATCTCAGACTTGCAAGGAATTCAGATTTCAAACCCTCAAAATATGTGGGAGATATCTCAGTCTCAAGGAAGGTCAGGCTGCATGATCTCATATGATAACTAAACCCAAGTGAAGAACATCAAACAATGTATTTTCAATAAATAATGTAAACAAACTGGTACTGAATGCTTCCGAGGAAGTCTTGGAACATAAAATAGTGATGCTGCAACAATCACCAGTACATCCCATTCCTATCTTGGGCAAACTTGTGTACCAAGGCTCCAGGTGATAAGCAGTTTACCATGAACAATCTGCAAATTAACCCTATGCTGATACACTATCTAACCTATGAATTCATGCTTTGCCACGCTTACAGCTAAAAGTAAGTGTGGAATTAAGGAATTTTAAAACAGACAAAATCTCATAATTTTATCTTTTTCAGGAAACAGCTATTGGAGGGACAGTTATTCAAAAACCAAAGAATATAAACCAACAAAGTTAGACATTGGATTCAGAAAGCAAGAAACTCAACAGACGGCAGAGATGAAGGCAATTCTCTGGATGACTGCGAATGGAATTCCCCAAATGAGAGCAGGAATCCTGCCTAGAGAACTGACTGTCTAGATTGGAGCAGGTCTGGAGGCTCTAGAAGAGATTTGCTCAAAATGATAAAATACCTAATGTGCTTATACACATTTGATGTTGTCATTATTTGAATTGTATTCCTCAAAGATCAATCCAAATCCTTACCCCTGATACCTGTGAATGTGACCCTGTTTGGAAATAAGGTCTTTGCAGATGTAATTATGTTAGGTCTTGAGCTAAGATCATCTTGGATTTGGGTTGGACCTCACATCCAATGTCTGGTGTCCTTATAAGAGAAAAGAGCGAGACATTTGAGACATAAAGGCAGAAGGAAGAAGGTCATCTGAAGATGGAGGTAGAAATTAGAGTTATGCTGCCATAAACTAAGGGACACCAGGAGTTACCAGCAGCTGGAAGAGGTAAAAAGGATTCTTTCTCCCCAAGAGACTTCAGAGGGAGAGGGACCCTGCTGACACCTTCATTTAAGACTTCCAGAAATCTGAAAAAATAAATTCCTGTTGTTTTAAGACACAAGTTTGTGGTTATTTATTATAGCAACCCTGAGGAAACTGATACAGATATATACAGAAACTAAGCATACCAAATCATGGTTAATTGTCAAGTATGAGGAAATCATAAATTTCTACCAAAAAAGAAAATAATTTTATCAAATACTCTATGACTTAGATGTAAGTAAAATTTAGATTGTCATAATAATATAAATACTGACTACTAATGTACAGTCTAACCAAAATTATAATCCAACTATATTTGAGATGTGGGGAAAAGGGAACTGTATTTGAGTGAAAAGGGATGGATTGAAAGAGAACAAAGTGCAATAGCCCAGATTTTCAAAACTTGGATGTGGGTGGTGCCAGTTGCAATGGCTAGAAGTAATTAGTGAAGCATGAAATGGCGAGGATAGGCAAAACTTCGTCATCATTTCTTCACGGAACTTAGAATGAAATCAGATTTTCCAACACGGCTCTTAAAGTTCTGGCTGATGGGCCAGATGATGGCAATGCTATATACTTAGCAAATCTTTACTCTAGAATGAAGGGCTTTTATTGAGAGTGAGTCTACTGACTGGAGTTTTGATTGACTTTTATGTAAATCTCAACCATGTTTCAGCATCCAAAGATTTTGGTTTGATTCACTACAATGTAATGTAACAAAATGAGAATTTAAAAAGTAATTCAACTTCAAAATACTTTATTTTGAAGATTTCAAAAACATTTTTAGAGTAGTGTTTCTCAACTCAAAAAAAAAAATTCTCCCCCAAGGATCCTCTGTAGACTTTTTTCCTAATTTCTCCATAAAATTTTTAAACCAAAGATACACTACTGTATATCTGTTTGTGTACTGTATGCATATTTGTGCTTTATACATAATAATTATAACTTTTTTTCACACTGCCCCGAGGACTAATACTGGTCTTTTAAACAGTGAGATTGCCTTCATTGAAAATGCAGCCTTATGGCAGCCTGCCCTACAATAATTATCTAGAATTTTTAGGGGAGTTATTCATCCTTATGGAGTACAAATGATGTGATTAGTTTCATAAAAAACTGAACTCTACCTTTGGTCTTATATTTGATTATTTATATAATGTCCAATTAAATTGTTTAGGAAATATATATAAATTAAATAAATTTCATATTGATATCAAACACAACTGACATAAACTCTTTTAGAAAAAAAACAAATGATTTGGTAAGAGTATAAAAACTGAATGAATGTTTAATATGCTGTGATCATTTACCATCTTTTTTCCACTGATTGGAAAAGTTCAGTTAATTGATTAATCTATTAATTGCCTATCAGTAAGGGGAACTTCCACTGTATACATGTTTACTCACTTTGGATTCATCCTTTTGCATATGTGTTTGGGTGTTCATTTAGGTACACGTGTGTGTGAAAGACTAATTCATTAGAGAACTATAATACATTTGAGTGACCAAAGATCAAAAAAATGAATTGGAAAGCGGTGCTTATTTTTATTGATAATTTCAATTAGGAAATTTACAAAAGTACTCATGTCAAAGGAATATCTGTATACTGAGTCACACTTACTGGATTGGAGACGTATTTCACTTAAAATCCTAGGAAAATTCTTGATTCAATTTGTTAAAGGCATACTTTTTTAGTATAAATTTATTTTTCTAAAATAATTGAGAATAAATGTGTAATTTTTTATTTAAAAAAGAGGCTACAAATTATTCAATAATAAGGAAATAAGAATATCAATTTCATTTGAGTTATCTGTCACAAAAGTTGTTAAACTTATAGCTTAAATCCGTAACATACTATCCTCTTTGATGTCCATGAGCTGCAAAATAAAGGACATTTCACATAACATATTTGAACCATTTTTTCAATACTAAAATTTCATCCTGTCTTTATTAGTTGTTGAATTTAAATTGGACTTTTATGAACTTATTTTTCATTCTCCATATTAGTGCAGCAGAATTCTGGCAGCTTAATGTATCACAGTGTTAGTGAAGACCTATATAGCTCCATCATAAATGGCTTGTGGCTGTCACAATGGAGACGTAAATTCAACAGAACGCATTCCAGGGTTCTATGCTGCTAGACATGGATCTGAGGCTCATATCTTGCAAGTTATAGGTCATTATTATATAACATTATCCTTGAAATATCTTCACAATAAAAGTAAAATCACATTAAAAGCACAGAAAGTAGTCATTATTATATGAAGAAAGAGTTCTCATATCAATGCAAAATAAAGGTGTAAGAGAAAAGCTCCTTTATTAACAGAAAATTGAACAAGAGCACTTTATATCTTTATATGTAAGATTTGGAAAACATCCCAGATTCAATTCATACGTATAAAGGACATTGAACCCTGTCGTAGAGGGATCGTCTGTCTTCTCTAAGTGGTCTTCATCAACTATGGATTTTACTCCTAGTCCTTCTAATGACTCGTTGAAAAGGTTATAGAAGATTATTGGAGAGGTTCCATAAAAAAGCTTTCTGGATCATCCATTTTAAATAGCAAAAAAAACAAAAACAGCATACAGGTCATGTCATTAGTTAAAAGGACCAACAAAAATATCCAGTGAGATTCCATGATACCTTACCAATATTAAGTATGCATATAAGGTATATATTCTCCTTTTTTTTTTTTTAAGATTTTTTTATTTTTTTCCTTTTTCTCCCCAAAGCCCCCGGTACATAGTTGTATATTCTTCGTTGTGGGTCCTTCTAGTTGTGGCATGTGGGACGCTGCCTCAGCATGGTTTGATGAGCAGTGCTATGTCCGTGCCCAGGATTCGAACCAACAAAACACTGGGCCTCCTGCAGCCGAGCATGCGAACTTAACCACTCGGCCACGGGGCCAGCCCCTATAGTCACCTTTTGAATCATTGAAGTCTAATGCCCTCCTTTGTTATCATATTTGTGACAGAAACAGCCAGTAAATCCCACCTCACTGGAACAAAGAAGATGTTTTTCATAACTCCTTGATTGAGTCTTGGGTGAATCTGAGTGTGTGTGTGTGTGTGTGTGTGTGTGAATAGTCTGCACAAAGATAAATAATTTAGGTTTTGAAATAGGAGAATGCCACTGATTTTCTTCTTCTTTTTAATTTAGAAACTCTAATCCACATAATAACTAGCCCTATGTGAATTTTCTGTTATTCTCCAATTAAGCAAGGAGTGTAAATGCTCTGTCTGCTTTTCCCTTATTTAAAAATGAAAAGAAATAGTAGGTCCTGGTGGCCTCAGTTTCTTCCTATAACAATAGGATATGTAAGTGAGAGTCCCTAGGCTCTCTGTTAATAGTGGGAAGTTGTACAAGCAGCACAATTTGGTTCAGGAAAAATGTTCAGGTCATAAAAACTGGACAAGCTATCTGTACTTGTATGTCTGTTACTATATGCTAAGCACTGTATGCTACTATATACCATTTTATAGAGACTGCAATGTTTGTTTAGTCATGCAATAGAAGTGAAATTAAGTAGTGAGAAAACAGAGGAAGAATAAAGGCATTGGCCAATACAAGATGGGGGAACATATGCTAAGGAAAATATAGCCTGAAAGAAATTGCTTGAGTCATTCTAATAATCACCACTTATGAGGAGATACTATTATCATCAACAAATAAAAATGATTTAAACTATTCCCCCCAAAAACTGGAATAATAGTATGAAGTAGAGGAAAAAAGAGAAGGAAAAATTTTTCTCATCTAGACCTTCATCCAACTTTTGCTTCTAGTATTTGCTTTTCTTACCTGATGAAGATAAATTGCAAAAGTATTTAATCCAGGTGAATTGTTGTCACTCTTTTGTAGATAAGCATGTATGTGAGTTATAATATTCCTAAATGTACCTGAATAATTGTTTAGTTTTTCATTTCATTGTATTGGGATGTGTGTGTGTGTGTGTGTGTATGTGTGTGTGTGTCAGAGAGAGAGAAAGAGAGAGAGAGAGAGAGAGAAATAGAGGGAGAAAGAGAAAAATTGGGGGATGGAGGGAAGGAGAGGAGGAGAAAGGGGGTTAATTGCCTGCTATGTTCTAGAAAGAGTATTTCCCAAGCATCCTTTCATTTATTTTCATGGAATCTACATTTCCTAAGTTTCAGTTGAGAAAATGAGTTTCAAATGGGTTAAGCAACTTCTTCAAAGATTTTTGGCCAATGCTTGTTAAATTAATTCAAATACCCTGGCCTTTCTGCATTATAAATGAGACTTCACTGAAGCTGGGTTTGTTAGATTTTCTAAACTAGCAATAAGTTCTTTCTGTGGAATACTGTATGTAAAGTTGAGGGAGTTTAAAAATAGGTTTACTTCTGTAAATATATGTTTTCTATTAAAATATGGTCTTATGAAATATAATGAGAATTTTATTATTTAGAACTAACATTTAAAAACATCAAAAATACTATTTACTAAAGTTATTATGATGTGGTGTGAGAACTTTCTAATTATAGCTGCTGAAGATGCTGTTGCTATCATAGCTGATCACAACTCCATCATTTTGTTGTTCATAGATAATTCCCCCTACATCATTGTCAGACCAAGGACCCCAGATTTCTTTGTCTTGTCTTGCTCTTGATTTATACGTAAGTTAATTTTTCTCCATTTCTTCAATAAGTTTTGGAAGCTGAATTTCTTTCTCATATACACAAAGGTAAATTGCAGTAATATGCTACATGTCAGTTTCTTCAAATGAATTGTAATGGGTTCCTGACGAAAGTTCATAAAAATCTCTTTTGATATTATACTAATATTCTTTTCATTATGCATTGTCACTAAATGATGATAAGATAATTCTTGGTCTCAACTAAAGACCTGACTGTTCCTAAAAAGGAATCCATGAAACTAATTTTCAATCAAAAATTAGGTTATTAAGACTATATTCAGAAATAAAGGACTGTATGAGGAATGGTAATCATAATTTTAAATCCACTTTGTTCTTATTTTTATGTCCACCTAATATTATTCCTTAAAACACTGGCAAATACAGTTAATACATTAGAGATGATTAAAATTGTATGAAAATACAATATAGCTAATGTAAAACATAATTTAAAGCCATATATGTTTTTATGTAATTTGACTGGAATATGTTTCTAAGCAATCTAAAACACATACAACACATGATTTATACTACTTATATCTCTTCCTGTACACACGTTTTAAATGTTATAATAAAGTACGTGTGTATACATATATTTAGGCACATATGCATAAATGATATTACCCTAAAGATATTATAATTGTTATAATTTCATTGTTTTATTCATTTCTAAAGATATTGTTTATCATTTAAAAAATACCACTAAAAAGTCATGAAAACATACGTATTTGACTCAGGACATATGTACATAGAAAATCAAATGTGAATATCCAAAGCAGATTGTATTTGGGAAGGAGTGTCTATTTGTGAAGTGAGGACAGTGTGTGACTTTTGGGTGTGTGCTTTCTCAGTTTCACAAAATGAATTCATTTGATTCTGGAATCCCAACACACTATCAACAGATCAACCTGTTATTTAAATAGGGTCTAGAGCAGAACACTAGCCTATTGAGGGTTTCAGTTCTTGAGTTTAAGGCGCAGGTTTTAGCTGCCACTTTCACAGGCTTCAGAATAGATTCTCTAAGGATCAGAAGTCTAGAGATGTTTGGAGATGGCCAAATTCTCTGTAAGAGAATAAAGAAAAAAACACCAATCTGCCTGCTGTGTGAAGTCCAGCTGGCCCGGCTGAGTGGATATTCACAGCACCCAGAGAAGAGCAGTCCCACTCGCCTGCATGGCACTGGCCTGATGAAAGCCCACACTCTTATATACAGTAGTTACATTATTGCTCTTAATTTTTGCTCTAGCATGCTTTAAAGAGTGATGGCTGTCACTAAACAAGCAACATGAAGGAGACTCAGAAATAAGAGTCCCCTCACTATCCTCAATAGAGAGATCTCTGATTGCCAGACCACGGTTAACACTGAGTTCTCTAAAAAAAAATCACACTTAAGGGTCATAGGTGTCATAGCTAGCTGAAACTTCTCATATAAGAGGTCCCAATTGTTTGACTGCGATGGCATTCTATCCTTTCTGATTTGAACAAGTGAGGAAAGATTAGAACTACTTTAAGCAAACTCTGAGAAAGAAAAACCTGAGGAGCGAACTCTTCTTGAACCTATAAAAAATACTAAAATAGTAAGAGCTCTTAGGAAGACATAAAAAAAATAGTATTTAGAATTAACAGATAGAAACAGAAAGCAATTATAAAAATCATTTCTGCATTTAAATTTTCAAGGGAAGTAAAAGCAAAAATGCACCATTGAAAATAAAGTTAAAGATGTTGAAATTCAGTTGCAGGAATTATATGACAGCATAGAGCAATACTACAAAGACATTGAAATCATGATGGAAAAGAAAGAGGTATAAAAAACAATACAGTATTGTTAACTATAGGTACAACATTGCACAGCAGATCGCTAGCACTTATTAACCTTGAAGAACTGAAACTTTATACAACGGATGAACAATAACTCCTGTTTTCACTGCCCCCCTACCCCTGACATCAACCATTCTACTCTCTGTTTCTATGAGTTTGACTATTTTAGATTCTTCAAATAAGTGGAATTTTGCTCTTCTGTGACAGGCTTATTTCACTTAGCATAATATCCCCCAGGTTCATCCATGTTATTGTTTAAAAATAAAAAAGTTAATTTTCTAGAATAATTTATGAAATCCAAGTCTAGTAAGACTAAAAAGAAAAAAATAGAAATTCTCAAAGACCAGTGTTACTTTTATTAGTGCAGGCCAGAATACAATAGCAACAATAACAATAAATTAAGGTCATTTGGGTTCAGAGGTTGTTTTTTTAATAAAAAAAATTATTGAAATGCTTAATGCCTATATCTTATTATAGAAGAAAGCACCTTTCTAAAATTGTACTAGACTGTGCCACTCTCTCGCTTTTAATCCCAAGATGATCTCTTTATGGTTTCAATACCACAGCCTCAGGATGAACCCACTCTTCTTAGCTCTTGTTGAAGGAAGGCCTCTTTTCAGCCAACTACATATATCTCCTCCCATCTCAGTCAGAATGTTTCTTCCATCACCAAAAAATCTCAGTTCAGGCCTATGAATAATGCCAAGAACGTTGCCTTCAGGTTTGGAATATGCGAGACCCTCTGACTGTACAGACACTCCTTTTCTTCTTGCTATATTCCTATTTGCTCTTGAAAGTTTAGTTCTCCCTTCATTATGTCCAGAAGAATTTGCCATGTAAATTTAAATGAGTTAATTTTTCTGCCTATGTAAACTTTTGTATATAACTCAAATATAGAAATTCCATATTATCATAGTTATTTATTATAAAATATTTTTTCTCCCGTCAGATGGACATCATTGTGGGTGTATTTTAATTTGTATCCATTTTTGTATACCTAACACAAAAAATAAAATGTGGACCACTATATAAAACATTAAAATAATTATTCAATAAATAAATATAATTGAGAAGGTTTTACTCTCCTTAATTTTTGTGTTTATTTTATTGTCTAGGGGAAGAGAATATTCAGGAACAGTTAATGCTCCCTTCTATTTTTATAATATTTCTCGTTAAGGGAATTAAGGAAATTTAGAGGAGCTGGGTCTGGTGGCCCAGTTGCATCTCAGTTCTGGGGAGGGAAGCTGGCATATGTCATTCTTAAGCCAGTATTCATGAAGATGTGAGGGAAATAAGGGCTTCCAACATAAGAAAGAAAAAACACGGATGTCTCTCAGGCCACCTCATGCTGTGGATTTGAGAAATGGAGAAATAAAACTATTTCAGTGTGTGTGTGTGTGTGTGTTTCTGGGCAGAGGTGCAATTCTTAGTTTAGGACAATGTTTCTCAATGTTTATTTTCATTATCCTAACCACCAGCAAGGTGTCTTTTTAAACATTTATTTCCTAATCTCTTCCCTCTCATTAAGTTTAACACCAGAGGTATTCTCTACATAATTTTATGCATTGTGGTCCAAATTACAGTAATATATCTGCACCCTTAAAATCAATTCTGATGCCCTTGTGGAGAGTTCTGCCCATGTTGAGAATGCATGATTCCGGAGCACAGTCTTCCAGGTTATATTTAGAGATGAAATTGAAATCAGGAAGAGACAGGCACGGATTATAAAGGTACATGAGTACAAAATTAGAACTGGCAAGTAGGGATTACTATTTTAACAGTTTTCTGTCACTTTCCTTTAAATTTTGAAAATGCCTGACATTCTACTAAAAGAAAGAAATGCTTCCTGGAAGAATTGCTATTGGCCTGAAATACTCTGCTTTCCAATTGCTATCACATATTGATTAGTTTTGTAATTTGTGAATTATGTTTTTACTCTCAGAAGCTGGGTTTATTTACTTCCAAATCTGTAAGAATAATGCAATGCTTACAGACTAGTTATGATTATTAAATTATCAAATTATATCAAGTTATAATGTAGGTAAAGTATCATGGTGAATCACATGTGGTTAAGTGTTTAACAGATATTAGCTGAAGCTGAAATGTAAATATCCCTAACTGAAATGTGAGAGCAAGAATAAGAACTAGCATTTACTGAGAAATTACTACATTTCGTGCATCATTCTTAGTATGGTTTATATCTCACCCTAACAAATGACAGTAGAGGCTTAAAGCTTGAGCTCCCAGAGTTTAAGAAGGAAACCGACAAGCAAAGAACTCAAGAGAAGGCACCTAGCAGAAAACACTCCTCATTGTTAGATTGTAGGGCATTGGAGAAAGTCAAAAGGCTGGGGTTTACAGCAATTGGCCTGGAAAAAGATAATCATAACTGGACAGTTCTAATGAATGATGGCCAGTAGACTCAGATGCTAAGTTGCCAGATTTTTGAGGAAGGATGATGAAACTTCCAGTAGCTTTCCATCTATAACATGAGTGGAGCTAATCTGAACAATTCTACATACTGTTCTACTGTTTTTAGAAAAAACTCAAGACTGAGCTCCCAGTGGAATCACATAGATGAAATTCATACTTAGCACCATGTGTTCATGGAATCATGGATCCATTTCTTTCTTTCTCCCTTGCTCTCTCTCTCTTTTTCTCTTTTCCTTGTCAAAAAGTTCAAATTCAGCTTCTTTTTACTCTCTGAGTGGCTACTCAGCTATCTATTGATCTGCACGTTGATCTATTTATTAGTCTATATAGTTATCATTTTATACGTTAAAATCATTTTATGATTTTGGAACAAAAGAGAGATTTTTATTAATGCTTAATTTGCATTTTACATTAATTTTACTAGAGAAACAGGTTCTTTGGTAAAGTAAAGGGACTTTCCTTGTAGTATAAAATGTGAGCAGCATAAATGTTCTGTAAATCTACAACTTGAATCTTTATTTTTGGTATTTTCTTATGTAAGATCAATTCACCTTTATTTATTATATTATTTAATTTATTTTTGCTGCTACATTTACAAATTATTGAGGGACATCTATGCTTCAATTTCTCCTACATTCTTTTCAATTTTACTTTGTCCCAGTTTCCCCAATAATTTTTACTTTTGTTATTTTTTTCTTTTTTGGAGGAAGGTTAGCCCTGAGCTGCCATCTGTGCCCATCTTCCTCTATTTTATATGTGGGGCACCTGCCACAGTATGGTTTGACAAGTGGTGCGTAGGTCCATGCCCGGGATCTGAACTGGTGAACCTCAGGCCACCAAAGCGGAGAGTGTAAACTTAAATGGCTACGCCACTGGGCCAGCCCCTCCCCAATTATTTTTAAGAGATTAGTTTTCATTTATTTCAATGCTATTTCATTCAATAAAGATATGTGATTGGTAAATAATCATTACTGATTTTACTTTCATTAAAGAAAATCCTTCTTTTGTAATATAATGAATCTTAGCTTGAATACCACTTTTGTTTAACATTAAGATCAGTTGCCCTTTTACTTGTGTATTCCTGTAGAGTTGAAATTCAGCAAGTATCCATCAGATTACTACCGTAATCGTTAGGGTACCACTTAGTGTGAATATTGTCTCAGCTTCTAGCCCCGTTGATTTGGTGTTTGGTCAGAACACCAGTGCTTTTCGAATTTCTAAATTGGTTTCCACACTTTATTCTTGCTGAATTCAGATCAACTGCTTAAATCCCTTAGAAAATTTCATTATGGTGGGGATAATTGAACAAAGGCCTTTAAATAGATTTAACTTTATGTTATATTTACAATTAGTAATATTTATTTCTCATTCAAAATAAGAAATAGGTAGTGACGATGAGGAAAATATATATTTTCAAGTGTTTTGTAAACAAAAATATAAATTATTTAGGTCAATATTTTATTTAGTTTAAATAAAACCATTCAAATTCTTGATTTAATTTAATATACTTTTCTCTTACTTGAATGTAAGCTATATAAGGACAAAGACTTTAGGCATTGTCCACAATACACAGAATAAGGACAGGTGTATATTAGGCCCTCAATGCACATATACAGTAAATGAATATGTAGAGAGTGGATGATAGAATCAACTACTTATGACCCATAGAAATGACAGAATATTGTTGGAAATAAAAGGGAGTGGGAGAAGGGAGAAAAAGAGAAAGGGATCTAGTGAGAGAGAGAGATGGAGGCAGGAGAGAATGAAAGAAGAAAGGAACAAGGAAGAAAGGAAGGAAGGGAAGAAGGAAGGAATAGTGAAAATAACATTATAAAATGCATTTTTTCCTGTTTGGAAAGGTGTTATATTATATATAGAATTCATAAATACTAAGCTGAATTTCTTTTCCCAGTTGGAACAAAAAGGATTCTCATGTCAATTTCAAATTGAAAATCTCTTTCAATTCTTCAAACAGTTGGTAACCTGAATGTTTGTAATTTGAATAAAAAGTAGGATGATTTCCAAGGAGAAATTGAGATTTTAAAATCCAGGTCTCTCAAATGGGAATAAGAGAGCAGTTCTCTGTTTGCGAAATGCATTGCCTGCTGTTTTCATTAAACAGTAACTGTGCTTTTTTTGAACCTTTGCCCCATAAAAATGGAAAGAAAATAAAGAAGATCAAACGAATTGAAGTCAAACAGTTGGAGTTTTTGGTATAGCTGTCGTATTTTCCCAAAATGTCAAGTGCTTAAATGCAGATGGTTTATACTCGCTGCTATTTTAAGAGTGACATTCCTTGGATTGAAGCTGGTATTGATGAAAGTGATGCATATTACCACCTCCTCAGGAGCTGGAAGAACTCGCCCGTAGGAGAAGCATAAATGCAATGAAAGCACCTGCTCTGAGCCAGAGCGGATGCTGTCTGGAAACATAAGCTGTTTGCTTCCTTAGCTGTGCCATCCAGATTACCTAATGAAGAGCGTACAAGGAAACAACTCATGTTAGATCTCAGCTTGTAGAAAAGCAGAAAATTCAACAAACACATTCAAGGCGTGTTTAACTATTAATATATTTGCAATGAAATTCGCAAATATTCTATCTAACTATATATTTGCTGTTCATTTTTTCAACTAATTTAAGTGTTCTGTTTAATTTCTATAAATTGTGAAATGATAATAAGGTAGTTTGCAAGAGCAGGTTACAAAATATTAAATTATGTTTCCAAGGTTCTTATTTTCAAACACATTTCATATTTATTAACAAATTATTAACAGAATCCAATCCTTGCATTTGTATGGTATTTAAGTTATGGCAATATATTCTAATCTAGAGATCTGGATAAAATATTTGGACTCAAACATTTTGTTAAAAGTAAAGAAATCAGGAACCAGCACAGTGGCACAGCAGTTAAGTTTGCATGTTCCGCTTTGGCAGCCTGAGGTTCACTGGTTCAGATCCCGGGTGTGGATCTATGCATCGCTTGTCAAGCCACACTGTGGCAGGCATCCCACATATAAAGTAGAGGAAGATGGGCATGGATGTTAGCTCAGGGTCAGTCTTCCTCAGCAAAAAGAGGAGGATTGGCAGCAGATGTTAGTTCAGGGCTAATCTTCCTCCAAAAAAAAAAAGTAAAGAAATAATTTTCTTTTTGATCTTGAGAGACAGAGTAGATAAGTGGCGAGACTTGGGAGCCTAAGTATCCAGTTTCCATCCCAGAGATCTTATAAGTTAAAGGATATACATGCTTATAACAGCACCTCTCAGATGGTGATTTTTAGTCTAGCCTCATTGTTGGTGAATTTTCTATTTGAGAACATGTCTACTTGCTAAAATGTATTTGTAAATCCCAAGTCAATGCTCGCACTGTAGCCACGGTCATTGGTGGATATGTACAGAGTGGTAAAAAATTTGAGTCTCCTGATATGCATATTTTTATCTGAGATCCAACAAGGTGATGTTCTGCCTTCTCATATGAGGTCTTATGCTGTAAATAAGTATACTCTTTGCGATCTATTTAGTGCCACATTTCTTTGCATCCTTTTGCTTTTTGTTGGTGATTTCACTGTTTAAGATGACCCCAAGTGTAGTGCTAAAGTACTGTCTAGCATTCCCAAGCACAAGATGGATGTGGTGTACCTCACAGAGAAAATAAATATACTCTCTGTTTGTTAGACTAGTTTTGATAAGTCACATGTTATGGTGCTGTTGGCCATGAGTTCAATGTTTATGAATCAACAAAATGTATTCGATGAGACGTCTTTAAAGAGAAACACATATACAACAAGGTTATGCATTGAATGTTTGATTAAAATGTTCTGACCAGAGGCCACAGAAAGTTAACCTTGTATTTTCCGTAGGAGCAATGACCCAGTATTTACTAGGCTATCTTTTGACAATGTCATTCTAGAACATAATTACTGTGAATAACAAGAATTCTGCTGAGTATATAATATAATATGAAATATAGAACAATATTGGTAGATATATTATAAACTATACATGTGTTTGTTACTTATAATGGTTAATTTTATTTTATCTGTCAACTTGACTGAGCCACTTGATGACCAGACGTTTGGCCAAATATTATTCAGGATGCATCCACGAAGGTGTTTTTGAATGAGATTAGCATTTGAGTGGGTGGACTGTATGAAGCAGATTGCCCTCCCTAGTGTGGGTGGGCCTCATTTAATCAACTGAAGGCCTAAATAGCACAAAAGCATGAGTGAGAGGGAGCCCTCCCTGTCTGACTGCTGTGAGCTGGTACATCAGTCTTTTCTGGCCTTTAGACTCGAGCAGAAATACTGGCTCTTCTCAGATCCAGATTACGGGAACTCACACCATCAAACGCCTGGTTCTCAGGCCTTCAGATTCTGATGAGAACTACACACCAGCTCTCCTGGGTCTCCAGCTTGCAGATTGCAGATCTTGGGGCTTGTCCACCTTTATAACTGTGTAAGCCAATTCCTTATAATGAACCTCTGTATCTATCTTTATTATTTATCTATCTATCAATCAATCATCAATATATCTATTCATCTATCTTATTGGTTCTGTTTCTCTAGAAAACCCTGAGTAAAACACTACTGTTATCTCTCCTTCATATTTATATGTATACATACATATATGTGTGTGTGTACGTGTGTGTTTGTGTGTCCGTGTATAAATATGTTTGCCGTATATGGGACACGTGTATGTGTGTGTTTTGCTGTTATTATCTCTCCTCCTTCCCATAGAATCACATCAAAATGACACTAAAGTAGTCAAGATTACAATAAAGTCATAATGAGAATGGCAGTATGGAAGTAAACCAGAGCCTGTAAAGAATTTATGGATGACTTTACACGAATGGATTATTTACAGATAAACTAGAAGAAACAAGTTATAGTCCGTGGCACTGACAAGACAATGATGTAGTTTTCCCTCTCAGGAGAGACCCATAAATCTCCTGGTCTTTATACCAAGTAGGTATAAAAAAGTAAGACATTGGATGGGGAGCAATCAGAAAGGAAGCAGCAAGCAGTGGTTAAAAACTAGAGCTCTGCTCAAAGTAAGTCACTGTCAAGCAGTGTAAGAATTCATGGTGTGTGTGCTGGTGCCCCCAGACTGGTTTTTGCTTAAATGGAAAGATAGCTGATAGACAGAGGAAGCTCTCAGACTCCATGTCTGAAAAGCAACAGTTCGTGTAGTCAGGTCACAACTCAATGCTCTTAATCAACAAGGAGAACAACAGGACAGCAGGGAAACTATATGCCAGTGTCTTCGACGGGTCAACTTAACAACTAATTCATACATAAGAGTGGACAGCAAGGAGTGCCAAACATATAATGAATGCAAACAACAAAAGAGAAAGACTGTGATGGACAAACTGATCAATAGACTCTAGATGAAACAGCAAAAAATCAGGAAACAAAAAAGTTTAAAAAGTGATTGAGATGATAGTGATGATGTAAATCATAAGGATAATAATTATTACAACAAGCCAGATAATAATAGAAATCTGAAAAGATATTGTACCATAAAAAAAGGGAAACAGTGGGGCCGGCCCAGTGGTGTAGCAGTTAAGTTCACCTGCTCAACTTTGGCAGCCTGGGGTTTCCAGGTTCAGATCCTGGGTGCAGACCTAGCATCACTCATCAAGACACTCTGTGGTGGCGTCCCACATACAAAATACGGGAAGATTGGTACAGATGTTAGCTCAGCAACAATCTTCCTCACACACAGAAAATTTTTTTAAAAAGGGAAATAGTGTTAGGAAGTAGGAACAATCAGAGAAGAACAATGGAGTCTTGAACATAAAAACTGAAAGTGATAGCTAAACTAAAACAAATGTGTGGAAAGGCTACACATCAAAGTCCATGAAGTCAGGCCCTTGCCAAATGTAGAAATAAATGAGAAGATACGGAACGTAAAAAAGAAAAATTAACGCACATGAAGATACAGAACATTAGTTACACAATTCCTATAATAAGTATTCTAAAAAGAGAAAATAAAAGAGAAATGATAATCAAACAGATAATAGAAATATTTCCAGACCCCTAATATTAGAATATTATAATAAATTTAAGTGGAGGGGGAAACAAAAAAAAATCAGGTGTTTGCAAATGGATGAGATTCACATTGGTGCCATATTTTTTCTTTGTTGATGCTGGATTTTAAATTACAAAGGCTTAGTGGGGAAGTATTTTAAAACTGGAATTCTGTACCCAGAAAAAATAATCAAGTGTAAGGCTAATTAAGCAAATTTGTAAAATGCACAATCCTACCAAAGAATTACTTAAGTATGGTGCCTGGCTTAAAAAAAATCCAAAACAAAGGAAGAAGGATTCCAGAAACGTTGGAATTATTTAAAAAATGCAACTGGAAGGAATGCTAGGATATTTCTTGTGCCTTATGTCAAAGAAGCAATTTTGTTCAAATTCTAATGGAAATCTGGGCAACTCAGAGGACATCATCCTCAAGAATGAAGTGGATTTTGTCTTAACAGAAGGAATAAAAAGGCATATACTTATTCTGTGAGCTACAACAACTAGTCAAAATGAACTTCTGGGAAAGACAAATCTCAGAAAGAGCAAGAAAGATATTATCCAAACAGAAAATAAAACCTTTGGCATAGATATAATTACATTATTAAATACATATAGAAAACATCAAATATATAAAATTTATATTACATTATAAAATATGAGGCAAGAAAGTAAGATGAGGAACAGTATAGAAAGTTAAAATCTCCATGTTTCATTTAAAAAGTCAAGATTTTATAGGTATTAAAAGTACTCTAAGTTTTAATGGTTATTTTTAAATAATACTGCTAAATACTAAGAGATGTTGTGGACAGAATTGTGTTCCCCCTAAAATTCATATGTTGAAATCCTAACCCTAAGTACCTCAGGATGTGATCATATTTAGAAATAGGGTCTTTACAGAGGTAATTAATTAATATGAGGTTATTAGGGTGGCCCCAATCTAATACATCTGGTGTCCTTACTTGAAGACATCCAGACTTAGGTACCAAGGGAAGCCACAGGGAGCAGACTGCTATCTGCAAGCTCAGGAGAGAGGCCTGGAACAGAGCCTTCCCTCACAGCCCTCAGAAGAAAAGGGCCCTGCTGACACCTTCGTCTTGGACTTCCAGCCTGCAAAATTCTGAGAAAATAAATGTCTGTTGTTTAAGCCACCCGATCTGTGGTACGGCAGTCCAGGCAAGGCAGAAGTGGATCAGTTTGATTACCTCTCAAAGTGGGCCTGGGACAATTTCTGTGTGGTTTTAATATATCTATGTCTATTTCCATCCCATCTTCATCTCCATCTCTATCTCCATCTCTATCCCTACCTCTGTCTCTATATATCTATGTCTGTCTATCATTGGTAAAGTTAGGGAGTTACAGTGTTAGGAGAGAATGAGCTAAACAGAAAAAAATCACTTTTTTCATGGGCTGTTTCTGCTGCATTTCAGGGCATATGACTAATAGACCTTAATAAAAATGAAAACTCTTTTTATGTGATAAATTTGCATAATACCATTCTGAAAATGTTTTCTATTTTCCCTTTTTAGATCTGCTTTCCGTAGTTTTCTTTGTTTTCTTTGACAAATACTATTCGAGATTCCTCTCAGAACTCATCAGTGGAAAAGCCTATTATAAATGCAACATAAAAAATAAACTGAAATCAGTTCTATAGTAGATAGGTAGTTAAAGTATTTTAATTAGAAATACGCTACTCAGAATGACTGATTTTTTCCAACTTCAGAAATTTCCTTTGAGGCATTGAAATGGTAAAACTTCATAAAACGTCTTATTTTCATAACAAAGAAATCCAGTTATCTTAATAAGTGCAATTGTTTTTAACTTGTGAGCTTTGCACCAAAACAAATTGTCTTGAATATATGATCTTTAAGAGTTTTCCATCTAGTAAATTTCAAAGGAATCGTGACAATGATTTTTACTGAAAAATAATTTGTCTCTCAATATCTTTGTTTTGTTCTCACAATTAACATTGTTTTAAATGTAAGTATTCTATATCATCCTGATCTTTTCTAAAATGAAAGTCCCAAAGGTACTAAAAGTATTAGTATGGAAAAAGCTATCAGTAGCTATATTTTTGTAAAATAATACCAAATTAATAGCTCGCTGGTTTACAGAATGCTAAGCCAAGTAATTTTGATTGACAGAATAAATGATGATTCTTTTGGGAAAATATAACCTCAGATCTCTGACTGGTAATTGTAATGATAATACAATCTCTTAAAAAAAGGAAAAAACACACATAGTGTAATTGAATGCACCAAAAGACATTATCACGTTTCTTTTATTATATATTAAAAGTTAGCGAAAAATATCATGTTTTCTCTTTTCCTTGTTTAACCTAGATTTTTAATAATTAAAACACAAGTTAGATTCATTTATTTAAATTTACTATTTTCATCCCCAAAAAAGGCACTGCCACTTATAATCTGACAAAACCCAAAGACTATTTCTACTAATAATACTATTACTTTCATTCACATAGTCTCTGAAAAAGCTTAAACGTTCACAGCAACATTTCTCTTGATCCTCACAAATCTCCATCAGTTATATATATGGCATGGGGGTTGTTGCTATGCAGTATATGCACAAGAGACTAGGTAAAAACTCAAAAAGAAAAAGGCGGAGATTCACGGAAGACATCTCAAGAAATTAAAAACAAAAAAGTAAAGAGTAGATGAAGAGCAGGAGAGATTAGTCAAGAAGACATATAAATTCAACTTATTTTTTATATTGCTTTACAGTGTTTCAAAATTTTGTCTTATTTTTCTATCCGGTTCTCAATTCTGTTATGATAGATGGGTAGATGATAGGTAGGTAGGTAGGTAGGTAGATGGATAGATAGATAGGCAGGTAGATAGATAGATAGATAGGCAGGTAGATAGATAGATAGATAGATAGATAGGTAGATAGAATTCAAGTTCCTTATTCATATATCAGAATAAAAACAAACAAAAATAGCCTGCTTTGATTGAATAGCAGATCCATCCAAAAATTCATATGTTGAAATCCCAATGCCCAACGTGATTGCATTAAGGTAAGGCCTTTGGGAGGAGCTTAGGTCGTGAGGGTGGAGCCCTCATGAATGAGATTCCTGCTCTTATAAAAGAGATCCCACAGAACTCCTTAGCCCCTTCTGCCATATGAGGAGACAATATGAAGTCTGTGACCCAGAAAAAGTCCCTTGTTGACCATGTTGTACCCTGGCTTCAAACTTCCCATCTCTAGAACTGTGACAAATAAATTTCTGCTGTTTATAAGCCACCCAGCCTGTGCTATTTTGTTATAGCAGCCCGAACAAATTAAGACAATGCCTAACCATTTTAATAAACAATCACTGCCTATTTAAAACAAAATGAGGCTGTTTGAATAAACTTTTGGATAAAGCATGGTAAACACTAAAGTCAGGATTTAGGCAATGAGTCACCTGAAAGGAAACTTTAAAGGAATAAATGTATATATTTGATGAGTATCTTAATAGAGTTTTTTTTTAATGAAGCTCAAACTGTACAACAATATTCTGGGGACCTGCCAATTATCTTCTAATGCTGGCTGTTATTATCATGCAGGCACTTATTCTCTGATTTCCAATCAAGACTGTAGTGGTGAATGTCATTTTTCTCCATTTCCTTCTTGAAAGATGGACATGGTGGTAGAAGTTTGGAAAGAAGCAAAGATGAGTGGTGTGGCAGGAAGTTAATACACATGGATTAGATTCTAATATTAGTTGAGCTAATGGTAATGGTCTTTTCTATTATATCACATACTCCAGATGCATCGCTAAATTAATATGTAAGAAATACAGAGCTAGTCAATCTTTCATAAGCCTTTGATTTCAGCACTTTTGGAAACCAATTTCCATACTCATTTTCCTAGCTCCAGTAAATGAAATTGAAGTACTACAATTTATCCCTGACTAACCTATTTGATATTAAATATACTCTTGGAACCCAGCTTAACAAATATTACTTCGTAAATTAGTATTGTTGGGACTGCTTTCAAATTGCCAAAATCATTGCATTTTTAAAATATTTTGTCTAATTCTAACTTTTATTTCTGTCTTTAAGCTACTGCTGTTCACACAGTTTATTTAAAATAAGTCAGTGCTGTTTTATAGAGAGACATTGTTTGTATAAATAAGCAGTCCTTCAATTGAAATAAGTGTCAATCACTGTGGACTGCATTGGAATAGATATATAAATAATATGATAAATAAATATGCATATTCATAAATTTTATATATACATATAATTCCAACAAATGATCTTGAGATATTATAAGAAATATGTTTGGTTAGAATTATGATTTTCAAAAACCGAGGCTTGTGTATTTACTATCTCGGAATCATCTATGTAATTTACATAATAAAATATTTTCATTGAATGAATACATTTTATTAAATTTGGATAACACCAAATAATTATTATAAATAATGAATAAGTATAGATAAATCTTTACCACAAAGAAAATAAATATAAAATCTGGGTCCTGTGTCACTATTGATATGCAATGATACTATAATATTCTACATTATAACCAATAATTCTATAAGTTGTGTACATATATATGTGCAGATGTACATACATAGCTGCAGAATATCAATACATATTACCTAGCTTAGATAAAAATAGGTTAACTGTAGGTTACCTAACTTGTTCCAAATAGATATATGTGTAACTTGATCTATTTATTATTTTCCTTGCTAATTAGCATTTAAAATCCTTGTGGCCATTAACAGCACGTGTTATTTTCTGCTTGTCAACAAATTTTTAAAACTAAGGTAAACTGTAATGATCTGAGACAGTCCGTTTTCTCACCATCATAACTAATGTGTGTGTATGTCTTTCATGTACTAGATAATATGCACTATAAAACTGATTATGCATTCATGATTTGCCAGGAACTCTGCCAACCTTTGTACTTTAATTCTCACAGGAATCTTCTAAGAGCAAGTACTCTATTCCTCTCTACAGAAGAAGGAAAGGAAGAGTAATACAAAGACAAACCACTCTAACGACAAAGACCACTTTGCCAGCAAAGCAATCAGAATTCAAATGTATTTGAATATTTCAAAATATTAAATTATATAAATTATTTAGCAATGATATATTTGTTGGTGCTCAAAGTATAAAATATCTTATTTAGTGCATGAATATGTTTTATTAGTTCGTAGTAAACTGAAACTCCCATGTAAGTTAGCATCTCTCACTTTTTTTGGGGGGCCACTGGGCTGGATCCCCAAAATCTGCATTTTTTTAAGAACCCAGGTGATTATGGATTCATGAGTTTCATGGACCACATTTTAAGAATAATATTATGGGGGCCAGACTGGTGGTGTAGTGGTTAAGTTCACATGCTCTGCTTCAGTGATCAGGGGTTCTCAGGTTTGGATCCTACGTGCTGACTTACATAACACTCATCAAGCCTCACTGTGGTGGCAAAACGGAGGAAGATCAGCACAGACGTTAGCTTAGTGACAATATTCCTCAAGCAAAAAGAGGAAGATTGGTAACAGATTTTAACTCAGGGTCAATCTTCCTCACCAAAAAAAAAAGAAAGAGAGAGAGAATAATGGACGATGCAATATTCTTTTTTTTGTGGTGAAGAAAATTGGCCCTGAGCTAACATTTGTTGCCAATCTTCTTCTATTTTGTATCTGGGATGCCACCACAGCATGGTTTGATGAGTGATGTGTAGATCTGTGCCTGGGATCTGAACTCACGAACTCTGGGTCAGTGAAGCAGAGCACATGAACATAACCACTATGCCACTAGGCCAAGGCCCTGGATGAAGTAATATTCTTTATCATCAGTTTGGAAGTTAACCCTCAGTCCTTCTCAGTTTGCATTATCTTGGGCTCCTGAACAGGGCCAGTGAATATATTTGTTAAAAGTCACTTACTTTTTAGCAGAAGAAAAGTGACCTTTCTAGTATTTACATCATAACATAGTGAACTGATATAGCTTACAAGATACTTATGCTCTCTTACTATTTTTCCTTCCTCCTTCATGTTTTGTTATTCCTAACATCTAGTATCTCTACTCACATAATTCAACTACATTAAACTAATTTCAGGCTCTGAAAATTCTATTTACCTTCCAATGTCTTTTATTTCTTGTACCTGATTAACCAGCAGATAAAGATTTTCATGCCATTCTAATCAGGAAATCTTCTGTTACTCTTGAAAACTTGGTGTGGCCCTCTTCTAATGTGTCCCGTGCATCTGCAAGGTAGTGCCCTTGGAGTACTTGCTCCACCAAACTGCAATTGTCACACTGTCTCTTTCACCATCTCTCCACCCTGCAAAACTGCGTGCATTTCTACACCCACAGCGAGTCACATAATGCGTTTTGCATGATAAAAACACTATGCTTTTTAAATAAACAAAATTTTATGTCAATAGCTTCTTTTTAGTTTTAGGATTCACCATTTTTCTGAATTTCTTGTTTGTTTTTCCTTTACTTCCCTTACCTTGGGAACACAAGGCAGAAGAATTTTAAAACTTCAAAATTATTGTTATACACTATTTAAATATTGTATTCTTCCCCTGAATAATAACATCTGAAAGACAGAGGTTATACTGAATAAAATTTATATGTATAATTATTAATTTATAGTATGTACTTAATAAATTTTAAAATAAATGACAAAAAATCATAGATTCTCATTCTTAAGACTCCAAGTATAGATGATATTCACAAACTCAATTAGAATTTTGGCATCACTGAGTGAGACATACACTTTTTTTGAAGTGTTCTATTACTGATATTTTAAATATTAAATAAGACATTCACACTTCATATTATAAAGAAGTCAGGTGTAAAATATCTGAAGAACACTCACAGGTTATATAGAATTCAATTTTGCAGATAGTCATCATTTCTTAACATTTTTACTTGTTCATTTTCTTATATTTTTACCCAAACTTTTAAATAAAAATGTCAATAACAATGAAAACTTCAGTGCTAACAAGAGGGTGATAGCAAGTCTGCTTTAATTGTCCTTACTAATAAATTATATACATAAAGTGAGAAATATATTTATAAAAATTTCTACCTAACTCATCATCAATGTCTAATCACTTAGGTAATTATTACAAATGGGAGCCAGTTATTATTTTTGGTTTATAAATGAGAAACAGTAAAGAGCCATGAAATTACAGCAGTAGCAAAAGTCAAAAGAAACAAAATTCTCTCTCTCCATCGCACCTTAACTTCATTGATTGTCAGCCCCCATCGTCGCATCTTCAAGGACTGGTGGATGGAAGCACAATCTATTCATGTGTGCACATACTTCCATTTTAAAGTACACAAACGTCACAGAAGTTATTCTCATATAATATGTCATCATCCATTATTAGCTAATATAATTCACTGATTCGTGTGTTCATCAGCAGTTTCTGACGACCAGTTGTATTTCCACACGCTGCATGATGAAGTGGAACAAATCATTTCAATGAGAGGCTCAAACGGGATAACTTGATTTCCTAAGGACAGGTGATTATTTAACTTTCCACACATGACCTATTACATTGGATAAATGTTTGTTTTAGTTTTCATCATCGTTTCCTATATAAAGTTGATAACAGTATAACAATGAATAATCTAGAGACGTACCTTAAAAATGTAAAAAAAAAATTGTCCCACTTAGTATGGAATGACTTTCTTTTATCTGAAAGTCACTTGAACTCCTCAACTCTATTTTAAAGTGGAGGAAATATTGATTGTGATCTAATTTCTATCACTTAGTATGAGAAAGGTAGCAGTAAAAACTGGTCTGCTATTTTTCCTATTGAGTGCAAACCACGGTATAAGATGTGGACGATGTAACCCATTGTAAACTATGGTTATTAGAGGATCTATGGCTATTTAGTTTAAAATCTGAGAATTTGTCTTGAGGATAGTAATGATTTATCTGCACTAAAGGAAATGTGTGAAAAGTGGTAAAGCTACCACTTTGTTGAGGACTCAATGAGTTGAGTAGTTTGGGAATTTTTATCATTCTAAGCAATCTAATGTTTCCAGTTACATCAAATTGCTTAAGAAAATCCAAAGCCTATATAATAGTAAGAGTCAAATTTCCACACTAAATTAGGTTAATTTCAAAAAAATTAGGAGATATTCTCTTAAAAAATTTGGTAAATTATATATATGTTATATTACAATTTAAAAAATATAATATTATAATAAAATAATATAAATTTATATATAATATATGTAATAATATATGTAACTTATAATTTGTATTTTAAACTGGATGGTAGGTATTTTCACTGGAGAAATGTTTTAAAGGAATTTTGACTTTTATAATTACCTTGAAATGTATCTGAAGTTCTAGGGTAGGTATGTGTAATTGCATAGAGATACATTGGAGATGCAATTGAGGTATAGTTACTCTATACAACTGTTAAGATATTTGCAATGAAACTGGAATATAATGTACTACTTAGGACCTCCAGAGTAATTAGGATATGTATATATAGAAAAAGAGATTTATTGTAAGGAATTGGCTCATGCAATTATGGAGGCAGTCAAGACCAAATTTGCAATATGGCCCAGACTGTTCTAGACTCAGGAGAGCTGATAGTGCAGCTGTAGTCCAAACACCAGTGGCTTGGAGACCCAGGAAAACCAATGGTGCAGTTATAGCTGGAAGGTAAGGAGTCAGAGATCTAAAACAGAGATGGTGCCGTTGAAGTCCAAAGGCAGTCTGCTGGAGAAGTCCTCTTGATTGGGAAAGCCACTCTCTTTGTTGTATTCAAGCCTTCAGCTGGTTGGATAAGGTTCACCCACTTTATGAAGGATAACCTTCTTTACTCAAAGCTCACCAATTTAAATGTTAATCTCCCTGTCAACATATAAAATTAACCATCAAAAGTATTTACTAAAAATTTCCAAATATGGATTCATTATATATATTCTATTATTTTATGTGTTTTTATATTGCTTCTGATTGTTTTGGTTATTTATTCCTTTCCTATATAATATTAAAAAAATGTCCAAAGGTTTATGCTGATGGAATTACATGAATTGCAGCTGGAACATTATCAAACATGGTTGGGACTGCAGAAAGGAGATAGACAAGCAGAGATCCAGCTATGCCTACACAATTATATATTTTACTGTTTTCAAATATCCATCAATGTGCGAGTGTGTGCGAGTGTATGCGTAGTGTGACACACAGTTCTCAAGGATTTGAACAATATCATACAGAGCCTATGAACTCAAAAAATACATATATATCACTTAAAGGCGTTAGAGGGAAAACGAAGGTCATAATTCTAATGACAAAAACTGGAAGTATTTTTGAGGGAAACAATGTAAAGCATGGTGAAATTAGGAAAGTATTATTTCTGTGAATGCATGAGAAGGTAGAAGGAAGAACTCTGGAGAGGCTAGAAGTAAATATTTTACATAAACTTAGGTCAAGTCTGAAATTTTTGAGTGCATTCTCCAATGCCCTATAGATTACAACGTCACTGGTTAGATATCAAGTGTCTGGTGATCCCTAAAATAAATGTATAATGTGAAAAATGTCAAATATGTTGTTTTAAGTTAATTAAACGTCATCACTACATGTGGCATATACACATATTTGTAAAAATAAACACTCTAAGTAATTAACACATTATGTGTAACTTTGGGCCCTTTTTTATAGATTTTGTTCTTGTTCCTTTTAAATGGCATATGAAGTCACCAAATGGTCAAATGTCTCAGATCATAACACTGAAAAGTGCTCCATAAAGTAGGAAGCCCTACTTCCTGGTGTTATGTGCAACTTGGAAAAATAATTTAAAGAGAGAGAAACTATAGTACTCACTTAGAGGACAAAGATCAAAGGAAAGAGTATTTCAATTGCCTTTACCCACAGGAATACGAAGGACACTAGAAAAGGGCTTCAGATAGAAGTAGCCCTATTTTGAAGTACAGCATGGCTTATTTATTCTTGACAAACTTTCTGTAGTATTTTTTCTTCTTTTTTTAAAAAACTTTGTATAGAAGTGTGTGTTTTCCATTTGTGGTCTTAGGATATATGCGTCTGAGACAGATTAAATCTTCTCAATTTCTCACTCCTAAGGAAATAGGGATGTATATCTATACCCTGTAACATAGCTCTGCCTCTTGCAGAGGATGTAAAATCTGCATCCTTGACAGACTGACATTGGGTTTGGCCATGTGATATGATTGGACCAATCAAATGTTTGTGGGCCAATGGGAACAAAGCCTTTAAATATGATTGCTGGGTTTGGCCCCACCTCTTATTTTCCTACCACTTGCTATGAAAAGAGCTCACCTTGGGTCACTGCTGGTCTAAGGAGGATGGGAAGACCCCAAAGCAGACGTGAACCTGAACAGCAGCCTTAAATTGAGCTGCTCCATCTCACCTACTGAGCCATGAACCAAATGAATGTTTACTGTTGCAAATGATAGATTTGGGGGATTATTTGTCACACATCATTATCACAGCAATGACTGACTAAAACAGATCCACAGGGTGCTTCAGGGGCAAAGATTGTGATTCATCAGCATCGGTCTATGCAAGGTACTTTTCTTCTTTTTTTTGAGGAAGATTAGCCCTGAGCTAACATCTGCCACCAATCCTCCTCTTTTTTGCTGTGGAAGACTGGCCCTGAGCTAACATCCATGCCCATCTTCCTCTACTTTATATGTGAGACACCTACCACAGTGTTGTGTGCCAAGCAGTGCCATGTCTGCACCCGGGATCCGAACTGGCAAATCCCGGGCGGCCCAGAAGTGGGACGTGTGCACTTAACTGCCGTGCCACCGGGCCGGCCCTGCAAGATACTTTTCTTGTTTTTAATTTTTTTATTGAGATATAATTGATATGTAACATTAGACTAAGTCCAGGTATATGACATAATGATTCATCATTTGTATATATTGTGAAATGATCACCACAATAAGTCTAATAAGCAACTTTCAAGTATACAATATAGTATTATTAACTATAGTCCCCATGCTATACATTATACACCCATGAATTATTTATTTTATACCTGAAAATTTGTACTTTTTGACTGCTTCACCCAACACCTCTCTTGTTTCATTCATTTATCTCTTTGTTCCTTTTTATCTCTATTCCTCACTGCTAATTCCCTAGGGCACGGTGACCACTATTCTAAGGTGTTTTATATGATTCCATTTATTTTATGTGACATTTAATTAAAATGAGTATTGATTTGTATATACATATTTTTAATTTTCATATATATTGTTATATATTTTACTTTTTTACCAGCACATTGCAGAGCTGGCTGACTTCAGTTTAGAAACAGCTTTTGGCTATCACATTCATGTTTAAGGCACATTGCAAATTGCAAGAAGCCTTGTCCCTGGCAGGGAGCTGGCTTTATTCTTGTGGTTTTGCATGGAAGAAGGAACGGATAAGTTTCTGGTCCTTTTTCCCCAGATTTTCTAAAAAAAAGTGAGTTTGGCAATAGCAAAGCTCATAACACATTCTCACCAGATCCAAGAGGTCTTCCCTTTTACTGCTCTGTGAGGACATGGAGCTCCCTCACCTAACCTCTCTCCCCTGAAGTATGTGTGCAGCAAAGAGACTTGTGTGCATCTATCTGACAATGAAAAAAAAATGCATCCAAATAAAATTACTGCCTAAAATGAAGCCAGGATTCTCAGCCACATGCAAAGGGGACTGATTGCATACGTCAGGATATAAAACTTCTACTCTAGCAGCAAGAGGCTGTGAGAGGTGGGGAGGAAAAGGCATGCTGAGCGAACGTAGGACCGACTCAGGTCCTTCAGCACGAACACAATATAAGGATTGGGGGTGACGGGGAGAGGACAGAGACAAGACTTTGTGTAGGGTCTGCGCGGCGACACCTCGGGGGCTGTTTTGTGAATTTGTTAGAAACAGACAGACATTCTTTTGGCCTTTTCCTGCCATTGCCACTGAGAGCAGGTGAACAGAAGTGAGCCCTCAGTCACCGCTCAATCATTGCCATCACAGATCTTCAGTAGAATTTTCCAGTAATCTCCCAAAGTATCTTCCAAGATGCCATGGTACAGCGACTTGCCATACAGCCACTTATGCTCTGATCTGATGTCCAGGACATCAGTCTCTTTGTGAGACACCAGGATGTGAATCAGGATCCGGTCCTATGTTCCTGCTCCCCTCATGGCCATGTTGAGCCTTTCAACAAAGAAGGCTGGAGTATTCTTGAGACATTTTGTCTTGGCCAACATTCCCTCTTCTAAGTCCTGGGACATCTCCCAGCAGATGCACTTCTCAGTGTTTCTGCCTGTCCTTCACTGAGACTCATTGAAAACTGAACTAGGTGGGCCCTGCTCTGGGAGCACAGAACTGGGTTGAACTTGGACTCATCTGATCCCAGGTGGTCCTCCCTGGCCGCACACAGCTCCTGGACATCTCACATGTCCACATTTGTGCTTTTATCCTGGTTTCCTTGAGAGAGAGAGATGAGGAGCCGGTGGATGTGTTCCGACATGTCCCTTCGAACGGTCACCTCCAAAGCCCTTTTGAATTCTGTTCTGTAGGCTCTGCTTAGTTCCCAGACTTGCTCATTGCTGCGGGAGGTGAGGAGTTCCGTCAGGCGGGCTTTCTCCGCGCCCGCCTCCTTGAGGGACTCTTTTATCTCATCAACCTCAAAGAGGACGGGGTTCTTCATCGGGGCCAAGATTGTCTAAAGTTTCCTGACAGTTCAGATTTCAGATCTTTGATGAAATCCTTCCCATAAGCTATCTTGAAGGGAAGGAGGATCTGTTGCCACTGCTGTTGGAGTGACTCTCCCGGCAGCCGATGATGGCCTGCGCCTCACTCCTGAAGCCTCTCATAACCTTCCACAGGACCTTGGCGTCTTGCATAGAGTCAATGCCGAGAGCACATGTGATAGTGCCTCAGTTTCCAAACTGGGCTGGGGGCATGGTGAGGATGATGGTCCTGGACCCTGGCTATTCTGGGTATCTTGGCACCGGCTGCTGCTGCTGACCAAGAGGCTGCCCACAGAAAACCCTAGGAGCTGCTGCCCAGGGGGAAGCATGAATGGCCCGACACTGGGGGTCTTGGGTATGGATTTCCTCCAGGGGGTGGGTACACTCTATCTGGAGGAACAGGTTGCTGGGCAAAAGGGGGCACCCCAAACCCCCAGGAGGGACCAGAGGGTCCCAAGGTACAGGATTGGTACATTGGCTCTGAATTTCCCAGACATGTTGGCCCCCATTCCTGAAAGGCAGTCCTGGTTGAACTGACCTTCATAGTTGGCCATGTTGTCCAGCCCGATGTGGGTGCATGTTGGGCTGCGGTAGCCACCAGCTCCCTCAGCACTGCCGCTAGTGGATAGCCACCTGTGGCAAGGGGTGGTGGTGGGGTGAAGCTGAGAACTTGGGACAGTCAAGTAGTCAGGGTGGGGTCATTTTACATGCTCACCCTTGACCCCACGAGGAACAGAACATTTACTTGCAAATCATCACCTAAATTTTTCCAGATCTTTTGCTTCCAAATGTTTAGTGGGTGAAAGATCTTCCTCACTAAAAGCAGAGTGTGTCCCTGAGTGACTAACTCAGCTTTAATTCCTTCACTGATGCATGGAATAGACTGTGAAGATTCAGAAAACCCACACTTCTTAGCAAAGTTTACATTTGACTTTTCTGGAAAGTAAGATGTGCAACAGAATGATAGGTGGAATACTGAAACATTTTATTAGTAGTATATTTTATATTCAATAGAGCATGCACGCTAGGATTTGCTTATGTCTATTTTTTTTTTAAAGATTTTATTTTTTCCTTTTTCTCCCCAAAGCCCCCTGCTACATAGTTGTATATTCTTAGTTGTGGCATGTGGGACGCTGCCTCAGCGTGGTTTGATGAGCAGTGCCATGTCCGCGCCCAGGATTCGAACCAACGAAACACTGGGCTGCCTGCAGTGGAGTGCGCGAACTTAACCACTTGGCCACGGGGCCAGCCCCCGCTTATGTCTATTTTTGAGGAAAAGTTATAATGAAGGAAAGATGGGCAATGACTAATGCCATATTTGATACATACATTAATAAATAATTGGCCCTATACCAATAGGGTAGAGTTAATGGTCTCAGTTCAAGAAAAAGAGTAACTATGAATAAGATGAAACCATTCATTGGTTGAAATGTTTTGCTGTATTATTATAAGTAATCTTTACTGAATATACGTGAAACTAACATTCATAAAAAAAATCCCTGTATTTATAAAGCACAACAACTTATTTTGTTTTCTTTTGTAGCTTCAGATGTTACCTGATATAAAACATTGTTCAGAATTAAGAAAAGCAACAAAGAAAAGCTTTTATTTTCTCATCACTACTTGAATAAACCCTTAGCCTCCACAATTCATGCTTTGGCATAACTTTTATTAATACATCACAGACAATGTAACTCAGTTTTGTTAGATTAATCACGTGTCATATTGATAACTCTTAGTCTGACAAAACCAGAAAAACGAAAACCTTAAAAATCCAATAGTATTTTATAATCAGGTGATAGAAAACATAATACTTATGACAAAGACTTATTAAAATTTTATCTTTTATTTCTAAATGCCTTGGAGGATTTATATGAAGGAAGAGTTATCAAAAGTTATAAAAAACATTTCTTCTTAACTTTGGAAGTTATTGATCACATAATCTTATTTTCTATAATCAAGATTGGAATAGTGAAGGCGAATTTAAAGCATACGTTCCTAAGAGTTCTCTCTGAAAGATGTTAGCATTTTTTGAGGACAGCACAGTTAAGCAGCACATTTTAATTTTTCTTGCTAATGAGATTTTCTTTTAAAATTGAGTTAAGGGAATGCTTCAGAATATATTCAATATTGTTATATCTATCTTTAAATTATGTCTTAAAATTTTGTATAATACATTTTTATTTTGAAGAGTAACATGATTAAAATTGGCATTTTTTCCTGGGAATCTAATGCACAGCATTGTGATAATAGTTAATGATACTGTATGATATACTTGAGAGTCACTAAAAAAGTAGATCTTAAATATTTTCACCACAAAAATGAAATGGTAATTATGTGACCCAATGTTGGTTAGCTAATGCTGACATCACTGTGCAACATATCAAATCAGCACATTGTATACCTCAAACTTACCCAATGTTGTGTGTCAATTATATCTCAATAAAGCTGAAAAAAAGTTTAAATTGGTATTTCCATAAAAATAATTGAGAAAGTCTAAGGCAAAGGCAAGTGACGGACTTTACCATTTTTAAAAATATCCATTTAAGGATTCTTCCAATTTCTGCACATAGGTAAAAATGGCAGAGCACAAAGGCACCAGAAGTTCCTAGTACCATAGACAAAATATGCTCAGATATTTAAAGCAATCTCTACTGTAGTGTATTAATCTAAAGACCTAATTCTGTGATGTGGTATTTTTAGTAAGTAGAATATTGTCCCTGCTCCCTACCATAAGATGTTCACTCCTAATCTTTAAAACTTGTGAATATACTGCTTTAAGGGAGAGACATTGAAGATGGGATTAAACTAATACTTGGGGAGACTATCCTGATTTATTGGGGTAGGCCCAGAGTTAATTCCAAGTGTCCTTATACGAGGAAATCAGGGGGGTGAGAATTAGAGAAAGGGAAGAAGCAGAGGTCAGAGTGATGTGGGGCCATGAGCCAAGGAATGTAGACAGCCTCTAGAAGCTGGATAAGGCAGGGAAATGGATTCTTCGCTAGAGGTCCAGAAAGAACATAACCCTGTCAATACCTTGATTTTAAAGGTTCTAAATTCCAGAACTATAAAAGAACAGGTGTGTTATATTTAAGCCACTAATTTTGTGATAATTTATTAAAGCAGTAATACAAAACAGAATGTTTAAGAGCAAGAAGGTAGCATAAACATTAGAGGCATATATAAAGGATTGGAAACAACTATCATTTCTTATTCTAAAGGTGAAATCAAGAAATTTTATTAGCTATGTTGGGAATCAGGATTTTTCACATTTATTTTCTGTTTCAAGCAATGTTTATTTTTGCTCCTAGTTAGTCTTTGAAGAGCACTGGCAATGTGGCTTTCCAGTTTTTCCTATCAACAGATAATGTCTACTTCCCTATTCACTGAACACTGTTTTGGCTAATAGAAATGTAATAGAACTCTGTTTTCACCATGAAAATATGCTCAGGTCAGCCTAATAGAGCCATGGAGCAGAGAAGAGGAATTGCAGCGGAGACCAACTTAGACCTGTTATCTCCCAGCCAACCCAGCAACGGACTGTAGACGCATGAGGATTCTCAGCTGAGATCAGTCAAGACCAGAGGAATGGATCCAGCTAATTCGAGATTAAATTGCCAACCCAGAGAATCCTGAGCAAAATAATTGTTGTTTTAACCCACAAATAATCAGTGCAGTTTGTTACACAGAAGTAACCAACTGATACACGTTTTGCCATGAAAACCATGAGATTTAAACATTCAAGATTTTAAGATGACTGAGAAAAGAGTGCAGCTTCCAAGGATGGCATATTCCTAACGCATACCATAAATGAGGCCCTCAGTGCTAGTGAATGTAAAACATACTTCTTGTAAGAAGTTATCTTCAGTATGATAAGCCTCTGATGTGTCTGGGATGTTTGTTACAGCACAACCTATCCCACCTTCACTTTTAAAGCTGTAGACAATACTTACAGATTCAATTTAAATTTACTATGATATGGGTGGCCAACATTTACTGAAATCTTACTGTTTGTCAGGCACTATTCTAAGGGCTTCCTCCACATATTTAAATGCTTTTAGTGCTCTCAAAATCCATATGGGGAGCTGGCCTGGTAGTGCAGTGGTTAAGTTTGCATGTTCCACTTTGGCAGCCAGGGGTTCACCAGTTAGGATCCTGGCTGCGGACCTATGTACTGCTTGTCAGGCCATGCTGTGGTAGGCATGTCACATATAAAGTAAAGGAAGATAGGAAGTTGGGCATGGATGTTAGCTCAGGGCCAGTCTTCCTCAGCAAAAAGAGAAGGATTGGCAACAGATGTTAGCTCAGGGCTAATCTTCCTCAAAAAATAAAATTCATATGGGTTTATGTACTATGATTATTTTTGCTTTAATAACACAAAGACTGAAGTACAAAAGACTAAACCGCCTAAGATGACATGGTTTCTAATTGATAGGGACAAAAATTCATGGGCAAAAAAATATTTCTGCTCAATTTACCACAACATTTGTCTCAAAAAGAATATAAAATGAACAAACAAAACCTAGCTTGGTTCTAACCTGTTTGCTTCCAGTCAGTTCCATGCACAATCACCACACTCAAAATTCTGTATTAGATTTCATTTGCAAGTTTAATTCACTTATCTTTCTAACCCGTATTTCTTTTTCTTAACTCCTGGCAATTACTTGGAGCCTATTGGACTTTAGTGAGAGACTATACTTGTCGTGGATTGAATCTTGCCTTCAGAAGAGATATGTTCCATTCTTAGTCCTTGGGATGTCATTTTATTTGGAAATACAGTCATTGCAGAGGTAATTAAGATGTAAGTTAAGAAGAGATCTTAAGGGGCCGGCCCAGTGACACAGCAGTTAAGCGTGCATGTTCCACTTCGGTGGCCCGGGGTTCGCCAGTTCGGATCTTGGGTGCAGACATGGCACCGCTTGGCAAGACATGCTGTGGTAGGCGTCCCACGTATAAAGTAGAGGAAGATGGGCATTGATGTTAGCTCAGGGCCAGTCTTCCCTAGCAAAAAGAGGAGGATTGGCAGCAGTTAGCTCAGCGATAATCTTCCTCAAAAAAAAAAGAAGAGATCTTAAGATTTAAGATTGGCCCTAAACGCCATCACTAGTGTCCTTGCAAGAAGAGACAAAGATAATGCAGAGACACACAAGGATAACGACATGTAAAAACGGAGACACCAGTTGGAGAGATGCATTTACTTGCTAAGGATTGTCATCAAACACCAAAACTGGGAGAGAGGCCTGGAGCATGTTATCCCTCACAGCTTCCAGAAGGAACTAATCTTGTCAACACCTTGTTGAT
Source organism: Equus caballus (assembly GCF_041296265.1). NCBI lineage: Eukaryota > Metazoa > Chordata > Mammalia > Perissodactyla > Equidae > Equus > Equus caballus. The sequence continues at coordinate 49,587,688 of NC_091704.1, forward strand.
TTCAGACTTCTGGCCTCTAGAACTGTGCAAGAATAAGTTGTTGTTGTAAGCCACTCTTTATTACGGGGGCCATAGGAAACTGATACAATATCCTTGACCTAAACTTGCCATGAGTATTTTTGTTCATCAAGCAATTTTACTTGGCACCAGCCCTTGCACTAATCCTTGCAATTCAGGCATATATTAGACTGGAAGATTTTTCATTCAAAGCTCACTTAAACCTCACCTCTGACCTTTTGGAGACTAAAAGCGGTCATTTATTCTAATCTTGCAAGTCTCTGAATGTTTAACCTGTTGTTATCCCCTTTCATTTCTGCTTGCAGATGGGCCGCCTTTAATTTTTTCCCTGAGCTCATCTTTATCTTGTAATATTTTGTCAGATGCAGCCAATAGTAACTAACATTTTTTCCACCTAAACTTCTATTTTCCAATATTTATCCCTAAAGTTGTAGTTTCAGTAAGTAGATATAATTCTTGCAAATTTATCAGACAACAAAATTAGTAAATATTTTTCACAGCATTACACTGAAACATTTCTCCAGTCTCAATGATAATTTTTTTTTGCTGCTTGCCCACAAGGTGGAAGGAGTGAGCCTGTTCTCTGGGGTCTCTCTTATAAGGACACTAATCTCATTCGTGAGAGCTCAACCCTTGTGTCCTAACCACTTCCCAAACACCCCACCTCCTAAAACCATCTCACTGCGAGTTAGGATTTCAACATATGAATTCTAGAGGGACACAAACATTCAGTCCACAACAGTCCTGTAACTGAAAAAGTGCTGGGGAGTGTGGACATCCATATGCCCAGGTTGAAATGGGAACATAATATTAGCGAATACCAGTAACATCTACCAAAATACCTCTATGTAAGGATACATCTAATCTGTATTTCTGATTCACAGGTGAACCTTTATGAAATGTAAAGGAAAAGCAAAAAATAAAGATTTCAGGTATCTAAAAATAGGAACAAAAATTCTGGTTATTTTGTGAATTAATCAGGTTTATTGATAGTTTTTCTAAATATTTGCTAATATAGATCATATCTTGGAATTCTGCAATAAGTATATTACTTTACTTATGAACACTATGCAAATAAGAAATATATAAAATGGAGAATTAGTGTCTTATCTAAAGTATACAGATGTGTGCAATTATTTCACCAAACAAAAGTACATTACCATACACTAAATATATACGTTTGTTTATTATATATAATAAGATATAATGTAGAATGTATATATTTCTATACAGTATAAGATAGTCCTCATTCCAGTTCTGTGTGTGTGTGTGTGTATGTGTATCTCTCTCTCTCTGTTCTCCTGAATTTCTTGGAATAAATATAATTTTACAGTAGAATCTAGAAGAAAGATGAATCAAATACAATGGCATATACTCCCAGATGTCTTGTGCCAAGGGCTGTTGGATCTGACTGCAGCACATAAGGACCACAGCTAGGGGCTCCATGCATCATTTGTGCTGGATTATATTTACAAAGACCAGACTGAACAATCATATTGATTAGAATTTTACTACTTTCTCAACATCTGCTCAAAGGCATTTGCATAGCTACCACATGTGATAACTAGCAGATAATACTTCAAACACTTCAGATATTTTAAAGTAGATTTCGTACAATGTCCCCTAATGGAATGACCAGTCCTTCTTCAACATCCTTTCACTCCTGAGGGAAATTCTACCTCTTCTATTATCCCAAGAAATCTTCTAATTGGCTAGAATGGAAAAATATTGTAAACTTAGTTGAAACTAAGAGAAAAGAAGTTTGATAATAGAAACCAAAAGTATAAATGAAAAAAAACCTTACGCATTAGATATTCTAATGAGACAGCAAAAAAAGACTTTTTGTCCTTTGAATTTTAATGACTAAGAGAAGTATTCTAGGCAGTTATTAAATTAAATGTAATTATTTATACAGATTAGAAGCATATTGTTTAAAATATTAAGAGAGGAAAATTTGATTGGCATCAATTGAATTTGATGTTGCTATTGACACAACAATGAAATGATATATCACATTTTGTGAAAATATGACCTAAAACTTTTCCATTTTAATGACCTGATCCCTTTACTTGTGGATATTTGGGTGAGAAAAAAAGCCCTTTTTTATGATTATTTTCTTTCTTTAGTGATTTTTTACCATTTTGAAGTGTTTCATTATACTGCAGAAATATTCTTAAATCTCCAAGGCCTGGAATGTATTTGCGCAGGGCGTTATGTAAAATACTCACACCCTACATACGTTCAACACTCGAACGTGAGTGAATAATCTGTCTTAACAAAAGATAGAATAGAAGACTCTTCATTATGATGATTCATTCAAATTAGTTCTTAAATTTTCAAAGATTTCAATATTTTGTTTACTTATATAAGCTTTCTCAGAGCATATATACTTTCATTAAATCAAAACAGATCAGGAGCAATGGAAACAGTTCATGTTTCAACATAAGAAACTGTCTGTGATATAAGCCCTTGTTAGCAACCATTTGTTCCTCTATTTTAAACAGGTTATCTCAGTGGTATATAACAATAGAAAATAATAGAAATGTAGTTGGTTTTTCTATTGCTTTGATGTTTAAAAATATTAAAAGTATGTTAATAGTTAATATCTCTATGAAAGTCAATGTTTTGATGGAGTACCTTCTCATACAAAGGACAATCATATATGAACATTTAAAAAATTTGGTTCTCTGTGTAATATTACAATTTTATACATTGTGTATTCTGTATAAAATAGTAAATTCTGTATAAAAATTATTAAAAAAGAACCTACATTCTGCACATATTTTCCATGTCTCTCCAATGAAAGTGTGTGCTTATGAATGCCTATAAATGATAGTGTATTTTTAAAGTTTTTAATTTAATTTAATTATTTTTCTGTTTGGTTTATTTTTTCTAAAGGGGTCATCTTTTCTAGATTACGTTCTTTATATAGCGAGCACAGTTCAATATGCCCAAGTGTCCTGACATAAATTCTGTCTGGGAATTTGAAATCTAAAATTGACAGTAATATTTTTATATCTACTCACCACTGTAGGTTTCCCTTGTACTTTTTTCTTTCTTTCTTTCTGTTTTGGTAAAATAAACACAGTGTAAAACTAATCATCTTAACCCTTTTTTTTTTTCTGCTTTATCTCCCCAACGCCCCCTGTACGTAGTTGTATATCTTAGTTTCAGGTCCTTCTAGTTGTGGGATGTGGGAAGCCACCTCAAGGTGGCCTGACGAGCGGTGCCATGTCCGCACCCAGGATCCGAACCCTGGGCCTCTGCAGCGGAGTGCACGAACTTAACCACTTGGCCACAGAGCCGGCCCCTATTGTAACCCTTTTTAATTGAATAGTTCAGTAGCGTTAAATATTCACATTCTTTGAAACCTATCTCTAGAACTTTTTCTTCTTACAATACTGAAACGTTATACTCATTAAACAACTTCCCATTTTTCTTCCCTTCAGCCCTTGACAACCGTCATTCTACTTTCCATCTCTGTAAACTTGAATACTCTCGGTATTTCATATAAGTGAAACCATACAATGTTTGTCTTTTTTTGATTGTCTTATTTCACTTAGCATAATTTCCTCAGAATTTATTCATGTTGTAGCATGTGTCAGAATGACCTTCCTTTTTAAGGTTGAATAATATTCTGTTATATGTATATACCACATTTTTTATTCATTTATCCATTGAGAGACATTTGGGTTGCCTTCACATTTTGGTTGTTGTGAATAGTGCTGCTATGAATGTGGAAGTGCAAATATCTCTTTGAGATTCTGCTTTCAATTGTTTTGGATAAATTCCCAGAAGTAGCATTGCTGGATTGTATAGTACTCCTACTTTTAATTTTTTGAGGCACTGTCATACTGTTTTGCATAGTGGCTGCACTGTTTTACATTCCCACCAACAGTGGACAAGGGTTCTAATTTCTTCACATCCTTACCAACATTCATTATGTTTTTTTATAGTAGCCATCCTAATGGTGTGAGATCATATCTCATTTGGTTTTGATTTGCATTTCCCTAATGATTAGTGATGGTGACCATCTTTTCATCTGCTTGTTGGCCTCCATACATTTTTTGCATTTGAAAATGTCTTTTTCCTGCTTTTGATGTCAGAGACACATTTGAAATTTATTTTCTTATATGTATGTGTGCTGGCTCAGTTCTGATAGTGATGTTCTCTGCTAGAAACACCTAAGGCACTCACTCAGGCAGCATTTACTTGTAGTGAGCCCGACAGACATTCTCTACCACCACCAGGGCCAATGTTGTGGCTGGACTAGCCCTTGCAGTTGTTATTATGACTGCAGGATGCACCTCAGCAAAACCATCAGGTAACTGAAGAATAAGATTTATTACTCACAGGTTCTGGAGGGCATGCAGCATTCCTGAGGGTCACACAGTGAGGTCAAAGGGGAGAGAGAGAGAAGGAGGGAGCAAGGACATGGAGCTCCGCCTTTCCTGAGGTTGAGAGTAGGGTATCCAGGGTTTCACAGATTCAATCTTTCCTGGCAAATTTAAAGCATAAGAACTGGAATTAGGGAGCAGGATGGAAAAGCAGGGTCCCTCAAGCGATCAGTTATCCAGAACACCCAAGGTTGTCTAAAAAGGGAACTTCATGGATCGGGGAGGCCTGGCTCCTGATCGAGTTTTTTGCTGGTAGCTGTGCCATATAGCTGGCAATATGTTTATTCGAGATGGATGTCTTTGAAATGAATGCCTCTGCAATCAAAAGCTTAATGTCAGGCAATTACCTTACAATCAAAAAGCTTAATGTTAGGCACTACAATATGGAGTAAATTAATTTTAATATTATAAATACACTACAGTATGGAATTGCAGAACAGTTTTGAATGTCCAATGTACTTATTTCCTATTTCCAACGTTTGTCTATAGATGATCTTGAGTTTTCTTTATATACAAAGTACCTCATCTGCATGTAATATTTTATTTTCTGCATGAAGTTATATGCCCATTTTATATGAATTTTTAAATCTTGAAGGATAAGCATAATTTTTACATTTCACCTCAATAGAATTGTGTAGCCGTGGTTTTAGACTCGTATATTTATATGTCTAAAACACAGAGAAAAAATAAACATAGGTAAAATTTATAAAACCGTACATCTCAATCTGAAAAACATTACTTATTTGTGTTGTGGGTGTTTATGTTTTTATGTATGTTTCTGTGTATGCATGTAAAAGTATGTATTGAAATAATCAAAAATATGATTTCCTTCACAATGGTAGGCTTTAGTTCCAATATACAAGACAAATAATTTTAATTTCTTTTTAAATTTTAACTGCTGAATATGATTAAGGAGCAAATAAAATGGGAAAACATTACCTACTGGGGATCAGAAGTTTCTTATTTGAGTTAGAGTCGCTAATATATTCCCATGAGTACAATTAAATGTAAAAGAAGTCAGTGATGTATATATGAGTAGCCAGAGAGTGGTTGATGGGTGAAGACCCGTTTAGTAAAATAATGAGAAAACTCATCCTTTTAGAAATGCCACAGAAACCAGCCTGCATAATTCCCCACCTATCTCAAACAGTTTTAGCAGATAGAGTGGGACAAAATATGTCTAGAAATGCCCTTTTGTATTTCTAGCTGAAAATTACTGAAAAAATAAATCTGTAACTCTCACATATTAAGTTTGATAAACTAATAGTCTACATAGTCTAAATAGAAATAGTATATACAATTCATATTCAATGTAATTTTAAAATTTGATAGTCTACATAGTCTAAATAGAAATAGTATATACAATTCATATTCAATGTAATTTTAAAATTTGAGTTTGTTTGTGGTTTATTACATGAAAAATGTTGGTATGGTAATGGTACAAATTATCATCAAATGATCTTGACTGTCAATTTATTTCAATGTCTTTCTACGAAAAAGATAGTTATAAACACATTGAACCATTGTTATAAAATAATTGTCTATATCATGACAATTGTGAAATATCATGAAGGTTAAGGACTAAATAATAGCTCCATTAAATGTATTAAGATGTAATATCTGTAAGTCTCACTCTTGCTCTATCTACCTGGTTGGTATTTTCTTAGTTCTTTCAAATAAGACTTTAATCGTAAATCAACTAAAATTCAATTAAATAATCAGATTACATACAACTGTTTTTTCTAACATTGTAATATATTAAATTAATGTATTTGTAGTTAAATATTAAATGTATTTTATGTATCAATTAATATGTGACAAGCTAGGAGTCAAGAAAAAATTAAACCTGTACCTAAAAAATATGTGTAAATGAAGGCAGATTTTTCTCAACTCTAGAGAAAATCATCGAAGGATTCCTCAGGAATAATAATTGTGTTTACATTATTAATCTTATTCAAATAATACAAGCATGAATATACCATCTATAAGAGGGTAGCATTTAATAGTTTTCAAGAATGGATCTCTGTAAAGTGGAGCTGTATTTATATATTAGCTTGTTAAGAATGCATGGAATAACTGTAAATTTGGATGATATATTCATATTTTGCTCTTTTGAACATGGCTTACAGTTCCAGTTGTAACTGGAACTTCTCCAGCTTCTAACTATAGCTTAATTTATTAAATCCTTCCTCCTGAAAGTTTTATTTGACAGTTTTCTCTGCTTCACCAGTAGCATATGGCATTTCAACTTCTTCTCTCTCGCTCCTTCTCAAATATTTTGCAGTCCAACTTATGACCTTACTCTCCTTCAAAACATCTCTTGACAAAGTCACCCATGGCATTCATAATGCAAAATCCAAGGGTCAATTCTAAGTCCATGTCTTACTCAACCTGTTGCCAGTACTTGACATAGTTGATTGTTTCATCCTTACTTAAAAGCTGCCTTTCCCTTAATTTTCAGGACACTAGTTCCTTTTTTGATTTGTAGCTCATTTCACTGGTTGATACTTCTCAGAATTCTTTTCTGGATCCTGTTAAAATCCTTGCAGGACACTTGATCCTGTCCAAACCAGCCACACAACATTTGGTCCATAAGACATTTGGTCCATGCCAAAAGGTCCTTAACATTTGGTCCCATCCGAAACACCCATTACACATTGGATCCACCCCAAAAGATTCTTGATATCTAGTCATATTTGGTCCTGTCAAAATGTCCATGGAGACATTGAGTCCATGGCAAAAAGTCCTTGAAATCTGGTCCTTTCCAAAACCATTTGGCATGGATCAAATATGCTCATGGACTATTTGGACAACACCAAATTTCAAGGACATTTTGGTGTGGACCAAATGTCTGATGGATGTTTTAGACAGGAACAAATACCAAGAACATTTTGGTATGAACCAAATATCTGATGGATGTTTTGAACAGGACCAAATGTCCACTAATAATTATTCACTTTCTCAACTTTTAAATTTTGTTGATTCCCTCGGCACAGTCCTAGCTCCTCTTCTATTCTCTACTAAAATTCTTTCAGAGACCTTTTCCAATAGCACTTATTTGCTGATGACTGATAAGTTTATAACTTCAGCCAGAATCTTTGGCAGGAAACCCAGACGCAATTACCACTTCCACATTCAATTTTCATATGAATGTTTAATAACATCAAATACAATATATCCATAGGTAAATATTTTGATGTTCCCAACTCCATGCCACCCCATGAACAAATCTGACCACTGTTCACCACATCCACAGCAACCATTCTGGTCAAAGCCACCACCATGTCTTTCCTAGAATATTGATGTCACCTTTAACTAATCTTCCTGTTTCCGCTTTTGCTCTGCCCCAAGAGTCTAATTTCTATACATACCCAGGGGATCATTTTTAAATATATCAGATTTGGGCGCCTCTCAGTTCAGAATATTCAATGTCTTCTCTCATATTTAGAATGAAGTCCAAAATTATTATTATTCCTACAAAGCCATGTGTAATCTTGAGTATTTCCTCCCTGTCATCAGCTCTTACAACTACCTCTCTTTCTCATTGTGCATCATCTACAGTGACATTTTCTTGCTTTCCAGCCTCAAACAACTTTTTCAGTAATACTCTTTCACTGACTAGAAAGGATCAGTGTTCAATACACCAGATTGATGTGGGGAAATATTTTAAATCCATACTAATCTGTGTGGCAGAGAAAGGAGAGTCGTGACAGAGATGTCTTCACCCCTAGAATACTTTCAATTTTTCTAGTTTAATAAAAAATAAATGAAAATAGAAACAAACAAAAATTTTCATAGGAGAATTTGTTTAAAGTTAATACTTCTTATATACTCACAATCATATACACATGTACACACACATACACTCACAAGCACATATACAATTAAGAAAGCATTCATCAATTCCTATTTTTCAAAATTATTGTATTATATGTACATATATTTAATTTTATCAAATGGGGTCTTCCAGCAGTGGTGGATATCTTTTGCAGTCTCTTCCGGATTTTTTTCACTGTGTTCTGTGCCCTGCATAAGGCTGTCCTGTATGAACTATGACAAAGAGCAACCTTGGTCATAGTGTGGCAATGAGACCTGGATGTATATTCCTCTACCAAAGGAGAGATTGTTTCCTCCTCACAGTTCTCTGTGTCTTGAGTTCAAAGCAATTGTTCTAGGCAATTGTGCCATATTCTTACTCCTCAGGCTTAATAGTAGATGTGGTTGATAGCTGCTAATATCCCCGTTATTAGACAAGGTGTTGTATTCTCTTGTGGGATCTCTACAACCAACTCATGTCTTTGTTAATAATCCCTTCATTAAATTTTCCTCAACTTACCCAATTTGAGTGTTTCATTTGTTTTCAGCTGGAACCTTGACCAAAATACAGCTGTTAAAAAGGTCGAATACATTGATTATGGATATTTGCTAATATTTTACTTTGGAATGTTGCACATTTTCATAAGTAACATTTATCATAGCATCCACTTTAGATCTACAGGGCAGGTACCCATTCTACTGCTTTTAAGAACTTCTCATTTGGGCAGTTTAGAAAGCTGGTCTATTTATTAGACTTAGAGGCTATTCTTTAAACTTACGTTTGCGAATATTTAATTTTGATCAGATAGAGGAGAGTTAAAAGAGAAGTAGAGGAGAGATAAAGTCTTTGTGTTTGTATTTTCCTCAGCTTATTATTGATATGATTAAGAACAAGTCTAGAAGCACGAAAAAAGCCACCTGCCAATCCACATGAGATTATTAGCATGACAGTCAACAGCTGTTAAATATGCCTGCCAGAATATACCCTAATCATGAGTTCTTCTACTTTGCGTTCAAAGGTAGAACTCAAAGGGCCTGTGCAGTTGATGCAGTTTGATATTTTCTTGAATAATCATTACAGATCTCCTGTTATTCAAATGATGATGCCTCTGGGTTGAGGAATATATGAGGTTAAATCTAAAACTTGTGTTCCCTTAAATTCTAAACTTTACTGAATTATATAGATACTTTTTTATCAAGATGATGATATAAGATTTCTCCTTCAATCAATCATGTGGTAAATGATATTAGTATACTTTCTAATAATGAACCAACCTATACCCACAGTATACTCAACTTGATTGTTTTACAACTTCTTTGAAAATCTATCTTTAGATTGTCTTTAATAATATTTTGTTTAGGATTTTTGAAAATATATTTAAAAGTGAGATTAGCCTGTAATTTTTCGCCTTATCTACAGTCCTTCAGTACTTTTGGCACTTTCGGCATTAATGTTATAAAAGCCTCATAAATAATTTTCAAAGCAAGGCTTCATTTTATATTCTCTGAAAACATTTAATGAGATTTGAATTATCTTTTCCTCAAATACTTTAAAGAAAATACCTATAAAATCATCAGACCAGCTTTTGTTTGCTTGTTTTTTTCTTTATTTTTCATGGGAGGAAGCTTTCAATTGATTCAATGCCAATAATTAAGTATGTAATAATAGATATTCCTTCCTCCGTCAGTTTTAATATTATGTTTTTAGATATTTGTACACTTCCAAATTCACTGTCATACATGTATTTGTGATTTCATTTTAATATCTATCACATCTGTAATTATATATCCCTTTTCATTTTTAAAATCATTAGTATATTTCCATAATACTTTTTAATTGATAACTAATGACAAGTTCTGAGAGATGATCATGTGAGTGTCTGGGAAGGATGCAGTAAAAAAATCATAGGTTTTTGCAAGGTTAGAATAATGGGATGTTGGGGCAATTGAACCAGGTACCGTGGTGAAACACAACGTGCTAAACGTTTCAATGAGTACGAGTAGCCGTAAAAGTGAGGTCACACAAGACAGAAGGGAAGAAGCATGGTGGGTGGTATAATTTGACTTCAGGCACTTCAAACAAAAGTGATATTGTTTCAAAATAACAGCAAGGAGTAATGTAGACACATTTCCTACTTTCAAGCTCTAAGGTTGAAATGTCTGACCTGAGCATTTACACATAGGTAGTAAATAAACACAAGTTGGTATTTTAATAAAATTAAATATATATATAATTTATTTAACCATCAGAAAGCATCAAGCTGTCAGGAAATTGATTATATAGTATCATCTTTTGAAATTTTAAGTGCTAAGTATATTTTTGCAAGGGTTATTACTTAGTCTGCTACTATTAAACATTTTTAAAATTAATGATTGGGGTGATGAACCAGAGTGTCTTTATTAAATTTGCTGATGACATCAATTTGGTAGGACAATTAGCACATTTAAAAACTGGATTGAAATTCAAAATGACCTTGATGAGTTGGAGAGGAGCCTGGATATAAACAAGATGAAGCTGATTAAGTTCATGTGCCGTAATTCATTTAGCCTGTTTCACACTTACAGTGGCCAAACCATTATACAACTCTGATCAGAACTTTTAATCAAAATAGTTGGAATGATCTATCTTCATTGCGGTACAGTCATAGCAAATGTGAAGTCAAGATTTTTGCGCATCCAACTGGCATAAAAACCATTTATAGTTTAGTCAAAATGATATTGCTGCCAGGGTTCTTCAAAGCATGAACACCAAAGTTTAGATGAAAATATACATACCAAAAATCACTTAGGACAGGTCAGTGTTTCTAAACTGAGAAAGAAAGACCAACAAAAATCACTGGAGAAATCAAAACCACCATGTAAGCTGACAATGGTGTTAAAAAAAAAAAAGTGGGAAATACAAGACTAAATTTGGATAAAAGTTTTTTTATATATTTGTTACTTAATGTTTTGGAGAAGTCTTCTATAACTGAATTATGTGTCAAGTCTTGGAAAAATAAATTATCTGTGAATAAAGTGTTTTTTTTTTAATTTTTAAGTAATATTTTTGGAATTATAATGGCGTATAACATCATGTAATTTCAGGTGTACATAATTGTTTATCAATTCCTGAATACACTTCATCGTGCTCACCCTCAGTAGCCTAATGTTTATCCATCACCATTCATATGTGCCCCTTTGTCCCTTTTGCCCACCCCCCAATTCACTTCCCCTCTGGTAACCACTAATCTGTTCTTTTTATCCGTGTATTTGTTATCTTCCACATACAAGTGAAATCAGGCAGTATTTGTCTTTCTCTTTTTGGCTTATTTACATATGGATAAAGCAGCTTAAGAAATAGGTATAAAGATTTAAGAAAATAATTATAGAGTTCAGAATTAACATTAGAATTAACATTAAAATTAACATTTTTTCTTTGAGAAGAGTTTTAAAATTTGATGATCGAAGTCTATAATGAGAATCTCATGCAAATTTTAAATTATCAGGGCATAAAGTTTTCACACACATCCAGAAATTTTGTTAATATTCTAAAACTCATCCATAATATGCTTTCTCTGGTCAATGGATCCAAGGTTAAGAAACAAGAATTGTCTTCTCAATTTGTATGGCCTCAGAACATTTCTATTTTTTCTTCTAATTAATTTACTTTGTTAATTAGAGCAGTTTTAGGTTTACAGAATAATTGAACCAAAGTACAGAGTTCTCGTATACTCCTCCCACCAAACACAGTTTCTTCTATTATTAGCATATTAGCATTCTTTGAGAAGAAACCACAGTTTCTTGCACTATTAGCATAGCACATTTGTTATAATTGATAAGCCAACAGTGATACATTATTATTAACTAGAGTCTATAGTTTACATTAAGGTTAACTCTTCGAGTCGGACAGTTTTATGAGTTTTGATAAATGTGTAATGTCATGTATGCACCATCACAGTACCATACAGAATAATTTTCCTGCCCTAAAAATCCTCTGTACTCAATCTATTCATCTTTCCTTCCCTCCCCCCAATCCCTGGCAACAGCTGATTCTTTTACTGTTTTGACTATTTTGCCTTTTCCAGAATGTCACGAAGTTGGAATCACGCAGTATGTAGTCTTTTCAGACTGCCTTCATTCACTTAGCAATATTCATTTAAGGTTCCTCCATCTCTTTTCGTGGCTTAATAGCTCATTTCTCTGTATTGATGAATAATATTCCATTGTACGATGATCCACAGTTTGTTTATCCATTTGCCTATTGAAGGATATCTTGGTTGCTTCCAACTTTAGGCAATTATGAATAAAGTTGCTATAAATATCCACATGCATCTTTTTGTTTAGACAAAGTTTTAAACTTCTTTTGGTAAATATCTAGGAGTGCAATTGCTGGACTCTATGGCTAAGACTATGTTTAGCTTTGTAAGAAACTGCCAAACTGTCAAAGTGACTGTACCATTTTTCATTTCTACTAGCAATGAATGCGTTCTTTTTTGCTCCACATCCTCCCCAGCATTTTGTGTTGTCTTGGTTTTGGATTTTAACCATTCTAATAGGTGCGTGGTAGTATCTCGTTTTAATCTACAATTCTGTAATGACATATTATATTGAGTATATATTCATATATTTATTTGATATCTGTATATCTTCTTCGGTAGGGTGTCTATCAGATCTTCTGTCCACTTTTCAACTGGGTTGTAGAAAGCAGCTATTGATTGCTCATACGTAGAGGACATTGGGAGGAGATGATTGATTGCAAAGGGGTAAGAGGAAGCATTTTGGGTGACAGAAACGTTATATATCATGATGTGATAGTGATTAAATGATTCCAAACATTTAAAAAAGCATCAAATTGTAAACTGATTGATATAATTACATGAAAATCATACTTCAATAAAACCTAACTAAAAATAAATAAATAAAATGGTAAATCATGTAAGGTCATCTAAGACTAAGGGCAAAATATTTTGTGTTATTCTACACTTCCTTCTTCAGTAAATGCTATGACGTGCAATCATGATCATTATTATTTGTCCAAGAGGGATCTAATTCTTCAAGGAACTCAATGGAAATGCAATCCCTAACATAAACAAGCCTCTGTTCTTTCAGGCAACAGTCTCTTCTAGACGTTCATTGTATTCTGGTGCCGTACACAGATTATCTTATTTCAGTGTATTCTATGTATGATTCCAGATTCCAGTTTTTTTATTTTGAGCCATATTTTGCAGCCTTGTTTTGTCACCTCTTTAGGCTCCTCACAACTTTTTATCTTGTTCTACATTCCCCTGGTACATTGTCTACCATTTAGGTAGGCACTACTCTCTCCCCTACTTACCTGATATTTATTTTTATTTTTATTGTGCTACCAAGGTCACATTGGTTTATAACATTAGATAAATTACAAGTGTACATCGTTATATTTCAGCTTCTGTATAGACTACATCATGCTCACTACCAATAATTCAGTTTTTATGTGTCACCATACATATGTTCCCCTTTATCCCTTTTGTCCTTCTCCCACCCCCTTCCCCTCTGGTAACCACCAATCTATCCTCCTTATCTATGTGTTTTCTTGTTTGTTTATCTTCCACATATGAGTGAAATCATATGGTATTTGCTTTTCTCTGTCTGGCTTATTTCACTTAGCTTGATAACCTCAAGGTCCATCCATGTTGTCACAAATTGCACAATTTTCTCTTTTTTATGGCTGAGTAGTATCCCATTTATATATCTTCCACAACTTCTTTATCCATTACTTACCTTTAAAATCCTTCTTTTCCACAGGATGTCCACTTCTAAAAGTTATCTTAGGGCTAGCCCTGTGGCCTAGTGGTTAAGTTCGGGTGCTGTGCTTCGGCAGCCCAGAGTTTCCCTGGTTTCTATCCTGGGCACAGACATGGCAGTGCTCGTCAGGCTATGATGAGGTGGCATCCCACATGCCACAACTAAAATATACAACTATGTACTGGCGGGATTTGGGGAGAAAAAGCATAAAAAAAAGAAGAAGAAGATTGGCAACAGTTGTTAGCTCAGGTGCCAATCTTTAAAAAAAACTTATCTTAGTCTCTAGTACATCGGTAGAAAATTGGGGAACTGTAATGCAATTAAAAGGTAATCAGGGGCCAGCCCCAGGGTTGAGTGGTTAAGTTTTTGTGCTCCACTTTGGTGGCCAAGAGTTTCATTGGTTCAGATGGTGGTCATGGACCTAGCACCACTCATCAAGCCATGCTGAGGCGGTGTCCCACAAAGCACAACTAGAAAGACCTACAGCTAGAATATACGACTATGTACTGGGGGGTTTTGGGGAGATGAAGGAAAAGAAAGAGGGAGATTGGCAGCAGATGTTAGCTCAGGGCCAGTCTTTAATAAAACAAAAAAGGTAATCAACATTTAATAAATAGTATGTGTATGTTTTAGAAACTCTACATTTTAGAAATGACAAATGATACGCTATTCAAAATTGTATGAAAAATAAACACTCCTTTATTTAAAAATTTTACAACATAAGGAGAAAATTGAAATATACAAAATGTTAAATTTTTGGTATATGCTAAATGCCCAAAAAGTAACACCTTTGGCATTTTTTAAAATGATTGTGAATCATCACTCCCTCTCGCTCTCCTTCCCTCCCTCTCTCTCTTTTCTTTCTCTCAATCATGGAAAAGATCCAGATAATAAGTAAAAGGTGCAACTGAAAAAATTAGACTACTTAATATGGAACAATAGTGTCAATATGGAATGTTTTTAACCTTCTAGAGCCAAAGACACATTGTGTTGAATATCATGGATAAAAACAACATCATGTTTTCTTAGCTCCTAATAATAAGTTGTCTTGACTTCCTGAGAGTGACACAATTCTTTCTGCATTTCAGATGATAACTCAGTGGAATTGTCAGAAAGATCAAATTTCCTTCAAAGTGTTAGATTTTGTCACAAAATTCAGAAATACCAGTTCCTCTGAGGCGAATGTAAATACACTGTCACTGTTTTGTGTTTGTTTGCTTTAACACTGTGTGAGGTACTGTCTCGGGAAATAGATTTGCTTCAGTTCTCAAAAGATTTACTTTGGACTAATAAATATGATTTTAGAAAATTCAGGGTGAAATGATTCTTAATCAACAATTGATAATGGATTTTTTAAACTTCAAAATTCATCAATTATAACAAATGTACTATGCTAATAGTGCAAGAAACTGTGGTTTCTTCTCAAAGAATGCTAATATGCTAATAATAGAAGAAACTGTGTTTGGTGGGAGGAGTATACGAGAACTCTGTACTTTGGTTCAATTATTCTGTAAACCTAAAACTGCTCTAATTAACAAAGTAAATTAATTAGAAGAAAAAATAGAAATGTTCTGAGACCATACATATTGAGAAGACAATTCTTGTTTCTTAACCTTGGATCTATTGACCAGAGAAAGTGTATTACGGATGAGTTTTAGAATATTAACAAAATTCTTGAAGTTTCAGATATCAACTAAGACTATTTAACTAATTACCATGACAAATGTAAGTTAGAAATCTTTGCCAATAAACCACTTTACTTTATTCAGTTTAAAATCACCATTGCCATCAAATAGTTAACCCCTTAAGAGAGATGTAAATTATTTTATCCTCAACTAAATTGCGATGATAAAAATAAACTCACGGTATTTGATAAAGTATAAAGTCATGATAAATTCTCCAACATTCATACTTTGACTAAACTGAAAAATTACTGTAATACATAGTCAAAAGCAGGAGTAACAAAACCAAGACCACCTATGTAAATATAGTCCCTAATATTTATACTTCAAGAATTAAATAGACTTCAGAATAAAATCCAAACGTAGTAAAATTTTAGGTAGTAGATATCTCAAGAATTAAGAGATATAAAGTTGAAAATACTGTAAAAAATATGTAGGTACTTTTTATACTCATATAAACACATCCGTTCACAATCATACCCAGGCTTATAGAGTCTAAAGTTCATAAAAATGCCAAAGCTCTGGCATGGGGATATTTACTAAGCAATTGCCATTTCATTTCATCCTCACAATAATGCTGCAGTGTATGCACTCTTTTGCCCATTTAGCAAATGAAGGCACCAGGATTCATTGGTTAGATAGCTTGCACAGTCTTGTGAGTGTCAAGGTTATGTTTCAATCCAGATCTATCTCTCTCCAAAGCTCATGTTATCGCCGTTACCCCGCTGCAGATGTTTGTGGTTACTGTATTGACAACACAGATGCATAAATGAGTGATTGTGAAACAAAAATGCACTAGTACAGCCTAATGTGGTTAGCAAAATCTTTCATCCAGTTGTATATGTCTGATACAGAGATGCAAAAATATTTCTCTCAAAAGAGAAATATTTGCTGACTATGTTTTTCCTCTATATGATCTTCAGTAAGATTTATCAGGAATTTTTAAATTATAGTATTCACACAATCTAAGCATAGGTGACATAATCACTAAATTTTCACAGTTTTCCAGTGTTCTTGCTAGAACTTATCTAATACTTTCCAGTAGATTATTTCATGACAGATCTGATTTTAACAAACATGAAAATCAAACTGAGATTGATATGTAAACATGTAGAAAGATGACTGCAACTCAAATCCAAAGGATAGGATGAACACACTATAAGGAGATTGATAGAATAATTTAATTTAAAAAATCAATACAAATTCAATTAAATTGTTTATCAGATTTGGTGAGATATAATTTACATGCCATAAAATATCCCCATTTAAAGTATAAAATTTAATCGTTTTTTTTCAGCCTATACACGGAGTTGTGCAGCCTTCAACACAATTTAATTTTAGAATATTTTCATCACTCTCAAAAGAAACTCTATATCCATCAGCAGTCATTTCTATTTATCTCACACTCACCCAGACCCAGGGGCCTTTTCTGTTTCTACAGATTTGCCTGTTCTAGACATTTCGTGTGAATGGAATCATACAATATGCAGTCTTTAGCATGTATCAGTATTTCATTCATCTTATTTGGACAATTATTCCATTGTATGGATAAACCACATTATATTTATCCATTTATTAGTTGGTATACATATTTCATCTAAAATGAATAATGCTGCTATGAACATTTGTGTACAACTTTTTGCATGAATATTTGTTTTTATTTCTCTTAGGTATACAACTAGAAGTGGAAAACCTTGCTCATATGGTAATACTATGCTTAAATTTTCAGGAAATGTCAGTTTTCCAAAGTACACCATATTGCTTTCCCACCAGAAAAGTATAAGCATTCAAATTCTTTGTAAACTTGCCAAAGAATTGTGTCTTTTGAATTATAGTCATCCTAGGGGATGTGAAGTATATCTCATAGTTTGATTTGCATTTCCTTAATAACTGGTGATGTTGAATGTGTTTGCATGTGCTTATTGGCCATTTGTATATCTTCAGTGGAGAAATATCTGTAGAGATCTTTTGCCCATTTTTCAAATGAGGTCACTTGTCTTTTTATTATTGAGTTTAACAATTATTTATATGTTCTGATAAATATAAAACTCCAGAATATATAAATCCAGAAGTCACTGAATATGTATTTCTCCTGTTCTGGGTGGTGTCTTTTCTCTTCTGATATGCTATTGTGTGCAGCACAAAAGTTTTGAACTTTCATGGAGGCCACTTTGTTTTGAATTTTGTAAGTTGTGCTTTTTTGGTGTTATATCTAAGAAAATATAGCCTAACCAGATATAATGAAGATTTACTCCTATGTTTTTTTCTAACTGTTATAGTTATAGTAATTATATTTACTTCTATAATTCACTTGAGTTAATTTTTTTTTTTGAGGAAGATTAGCCCTGAGCTAACTGCTGCCAATCATCCTCTTTTTGCCGAGGAAAGCTGGCTCTGAGCTAACATCCATGCCCATCTTCCTCTACTGTATATGTGAGACACCTACCACAGCATGGCTTGCCAAGCAGTTCCATGTCCGCACCTGGGATGCGAACCGGCAAACCCGGGTCGCCAAAGCAGAACGTGTGCACTTAACTGCTGCACCACCAGGCCGGCACCCACTTGAGTGAATTTTTGTCTATGATTTGTAGAAAGTGTCCAACTTCATTATTTTGCATCTGGACATCCAGTTTTTTCCAGTAATATTTGTAGAAAAGACTATTGTTTTCTCATTAAATTATGTTGCACTCTTGTTTGGAATCAATTGACCATATATGTAAGAGTATTTTTGGACTCTCAAATCTATTTCATTGATCTATGTATCTACCATATGCCAATACCACATATGCCATTACAGTAGCTTTGTAGTAAATCTTGGAATCAGGAAGGGTACTCCAACTTTGTTTTTCTATTTCAAGATTGTTTGGACCACTCTGAGTTCCTTCCATTTCCTTATGAAATTTAGAATCACTTTAACAACTTCTGCAAGAAATCCAATAAGGATTTTGATAAAGATTAGTCTTGAATCTGTATGTCAATTTTAGAAGTGTTGCTGTCTAAATATTGTTTTCTGATTCATGAATATGCGATGTTTTCCCATGTTTTTCTTCACTTTCTTTCCACAATATTTTAAGTTTTTCACTATACAAGTCTTGCATGACTTGTTAAGTGAATTCCTAAGTATTTTATTCTTTTGGTGCTATTTTATGGAATGCTTTTATTTAATTTCATATTTGAATTTTTAATTGGGAGTGTATTAAAGTCTGATTATTTTATATTAATCTCACTGAACTTATTAGTTTCAATAGTTTTTAAACAAATTCTTTGTTTTCTATTTATAAGAACATGCCATTTGAAAATTCGTAGAAATCATTTTACTTCTTCCTTTTAATCTGGATGTCTTTATTTTGAATGTCTAATTGCTTTGGCTAGAAAGGCCAGTAAATTTTGGATGGAACTGTCAAGGTAGATATTTTTGCTTTGCTTCTGATCTTAATGGGGAAGAATGCAGTTTTTTATCATAAAGTGCTAAGTTAGTTGTGAGTTTTGTTTTATTTTTGTTTAGTTTTTTGGGGTTTTTTTGGGTAGATATCCTTCATTAGTTTGAGAAGTTTCATTCTGTTCCTAGCTTGTTTTTGAGTTTTTAATGAAAATGTTTTAGATTTTGTCAAAAAAAGTTCTGCATCTATTAAGATGAACATGTATTATGCTTTCTTTTTTCTATTAAAATACTGTATTCTATTGGTTAATTTTCAAATGTTAAACCAACCTTGCATTCTTAGGATAAACCACATTAGTTCATGGTGTGTAATCCATTTTCTATATTGTTGGCTTCAGTTTGCTAGGAGTTTGATGAAGATTTT
Source organism: Equus caballus (assembly GCF_041296265.1). NCBI lineage: Eukaryota > Metazoa > Chordata > Mammalia > Perissodactyla > Equidae > Equus > Equus caballus. The sequence goes on from NC_091704.1 coordinate 49,607,167, forward strand.
CATCTATGTTCGTAGAGGATATTGATTCATAGTGCTGTTTATTTGTGATATCATTGTCTGGTTTGCCACCAAGGTAATAGCGATCTCAACAAATTTGTTTGGAAGTATTTCCATGTCTTCCATTTTAGGAAGATTTTTGAAAGTTTAGTACTGATTTTCTTTAATATTTGGTAGAATTCACTTGTGAAATAATCTAGGTTTTTCTTTATACATTTCATTTCTAGAATGTTTTTAAATTATTAATTGAAACTTTTTTGCTTCTTATAGATTTATTCAGATTTTCTATTTCCTCTGCGCTCCTATTTCCTTTTGTTAGCTGTGTTCCTAGAAATTTGTTCGTTCTATGTAATATCTAATTTGTTGATGTACTGTTGATGGAATATTCGTGTTATTTCTATATCCCCTTTCATTCCTAATTTTGGCAATTTGAGCATTCTCTCTTTTTTTCTTTGCAGTGTAGCTAAAGTTTTGACAATACTGTAGATTTTTTAAAAAGAAAACAATTTTTGGTTGTTGATAGTCTCTATTTTTCTATTCTATATTTCATTTATTTCATCTCTAGTGTTTGTAATTTTCTTTGTCTTGCTTGTTTTATGTTTAGTTTGCTGTAATGTTATTTTTTATTTCTTGAGGTGGAAGGTTAGGTTATTGATTTGAGATCTTTCTTCTTTTCTTCATATAGGCTTATTGCATTTTTAAATTTTCTTCTGAGGACAGCTTTAGCAAAATCCCACAAGATTTGATATGTTTTGTTTTCACTTGCAGTTATAGAAAAGTTATTTATTATTTCTCTTGTGATTTCATCTTTGATCCATGATTTAGCAATGTCATTTAAATTCTCATGTACTGATGAATTTTTCAATTTTCCTTCTGTTTTTGATTTATAACTTTGTTCCATTGTACTGAGATGACGTATGTTGTATGACTCAAATTTTTTAAAATTTATGGTGTGGTAGGGTAGGTAGAGGGTAGACAATCTCATTCCAGAAAGGAGAAATTGGGAGCTTAATAGGGGTCTTGGTCCCAAAGAAGTCTGGAACTCAGTAGGGCAAATTAGATAGATTCTAAGGCCTGAGAATAATTCTCTGTGGCCCTATATTCCACCCTTGGGGCCCCCAGACTGGTGGCCCTACTCTCTCTGGACAGGCTGGCCCCGTTTGACTGCTCAGCCTCTGGACCCACCGTTCTGCTCTCTCTGGCCTCTGTTTCCATGGCTTTGTCCTTGAAGTCATTTTTCCTTTGCTGTATCCCATCTCCGTCCCTATCAGTTCTGCTGGCAGTGTTCTTGCTGGCATAAAATTCTCATAACTCTTGTTGGTCTTCTGTACAATTCATGGGAATCCGAGCCGCTAGACATAAAGGGTTCCCCATAGATCCTTCCCAGATAACTTCATCTTTATTTCAGGCTTTTGCTGAGATATTGATTCAATCCATAAATCACATGCTTAATCTCTTTTGTAAATTTAGCAAATCGTTTTACAGCCACATCGCTAATGTTCTTTCCAGAGCATGCTTTCTCATCTTTTGTTGCTACCTGGATAGACTTGATAATCATCAAGTGTTGTTTCCTTTTTGCTTAACAATATTTTCCTCATTTTCTCTCTTTCCTCTCACATTTTACTGTAAGCAGCAAGGAACAACCAGTTTGTTTGGAAATCTTCTCAGCTAAATATACAGGTTCATTGCTTACAATTTTTACCTTCCACCCAACAGTAGAACATCATTCAGTCAATTTCTCTACTACTTTATAACAAGGGCTACTTCCTTCCAGTGTCCAGTAACATGTTCCTCATTTCTGCCTGAGACCTCGCTAGAAGCACCTTTAACATTCATATTTCTACCAATCTTTTGTCCATGATTATACACATAAGATGACAGAAGCTTTTTCTACCATGTTCCTCAGTTTCATCTGTACACTCACCATAATTGCCCTGAAAATCTATATTAATAACCAACTGTCTCTTAGAGGAAATCTAAGTTTTTTTCTATCAAGTGCTTCAAAATTCTTCCGGTCTCTATACATTACCCAATTCCAAAGCCACTTTGACATTTTTAGGTATTTGTTACAGCAGCACCTCGCTTCCTGGTACCAAAACCTTTATTCATTTCCCAGGACTGTCATATCAATACCACACACTTGGTGGCTTAGAGCAGCAGGAATTTACCCTCTCACAGTTCTGAAAGCTAGAAGTCTGAAATCAAAGTACCTGCAGGTTGGTTGCTACTTGAGACTCTGAGGGAAAAATCCCTCCCATGCTTCCCTCCTGGCTTCTGCTGGTTGTCAGCAAGCCTCGGCATTACTGCGTTTGTAGATACATCACTCCAATTTCCACCTCTGTCCTCATATTTCATTCTTCCCTGTAATTCTGTTTTTTTCACATGGCTGTCTTCCCTCTGTGTATACCTGTGTGTCAAACTTTCCTTCATATTATAAGGACGCCAGGCACTGGATCAGGGCCCACTCTACATGTATGACTTCAACTTAACTTGATTATATCTGCAAGTAACCTATTTCTAAATGAGGTCATATTTACAGATACTGAGGGTTACAACTTGAACATGTCTTTGTGGAGCACAACATTCAATCTACAGCAGAATCCCTTAACATGACTTCCTAAATTTACATGTGTGTGTGTGTCTGTGTGTGTTTTAGCACTTTCTTGTTTTCTGTCAGTACGAGTTGCTCAGGTTCATCTTTCCTGCTCATGTCCAAGCATCAATCATTTTTCCAAAGAGGTCTGGCTCCTTTTGCTGAAATGGTATTAGAAAGGAAGATCTGGGTACTAACTGTGCTCCCTGCTACTAGAATGTCATTTCTTTTAAGCCCGTTTAGTTGGCAGAGTAAAGAAATATATGTGTATACCATATACATACACACACAGATCAATAAATATTTCTGTAGGTAAACATATATATTTATATTACACTAATCTTGCTTTCTTCCTGATGTCTCCATCTTTATCTGTTACCACGTAAATCATTCTAGCTTCCTTTCTTGCTTATCTAGAAATCCCTACTCCAAAAGTGAGAAGCCTGGCTTCCACAATCTGTCGATTTTTTTTTTCTCCCAATTGTTCAGTTCCAGCGTACATGTATAGCACTGTCAATTGTGATCACATACTCTAGTGTGAAACAATGTTATCAGTGAAAAGACAGTTCTTTTGTGCAGTTCCTTTTTGCTTTTACTCTTGCAGACTCTTATTGTTTCTAAAGTTCAGCAACTTTTCCCTGCAGCACCTTCAGTGTGATTGGTTCATATATTTATAATAGACTTATATGCTCATGTCAAAACCTGCAGTCCATCCTGGGGTCCCCTGACCACATAAATATATTTTAAAATTTACATACAGTAAAGCTCTATTTTGTAACTTTAAAAGCTGTAAAGTTCTGTGGGATTTGAAAAATGTGTAATGCCATCTATTCACCTTTATAACATCAGAAAGGATAATTTCACCATCAGAAACAAAAACCCCTGTGCCTCACCTGTTAGGCCCTCCTACCACAATCCCAAATTCCTGGCAACCACTAATCTTTTCATTATCTCTACAGTTTTGCCTTTTCCAGAATGACGCATAATTGGAATCATACAGTATGTCCTTTTCAGTATGGCTTCTTTCACTTGCCAATATGCATTTAAGGTTCCCCCATGTCTTTTTATGGCTTAATGGATTAATTTTTTATCGTTGAAAAATATTCTAATATATGGCTCTAACATAGTGTGTTTATCCATATCCTTATTGAAGAATGTCTTGGTTGTTTCCAGTTTTGGTAATTATGAATAAAGCTTCTATTTGTGTACAGGTTTTTATGTGTACATAGTTTTCAATTCATTGGGCAAAACCTGGTTTCTCAATTGCTGGATCTTATGCTAGGACTTTGTTAAGCTTTGTAAGAAATTGCCAAACTCTTTTAAAGTGGCTATGCCATTTTTCACTTCTCCTAGCAATAAATAAGAATCAGTTTTTCCGCATTCTTGTCAGCATTTGTTATTGTCAACTTTTTTTAGTTATTATAATAAGCATGTATTGATACCTCATATTGTGTTTGTTTTTTTAATTAGTGGAAATTATTTTTTGAGAAGTTTTGGGTTTATAAAAAAATTGAGTGGGAAATACAGAGAGCACTCATGTGTGCTCTCACCTGCTCCCTCTGCCCCAGTTTCTCTTAACCTTAACATCTTGCATTAGTGTGGTACGTTTGTTACAATTAATGAGCCAATATTAATACATTATTATTATTAACAAAAGTTCACATTTGGGTTCAATCTTTGCTGTGGGTATTGACAAATATAGAATAACATCTATCCACCATTACAAAATAATAAAGAATAGTTTCACTGATTCCAACTTTTCCTTATTTTAATTCATAGTTTTGGTGATAGTGTCTTATTTTCTAATAGTCCTTTTTCCCAGTCAGAGATCCCTCAGTCTCCGTTTTCTGTATTCTTGAATGCTTAACATTTCCGTCAAAATAGACTTTACAATAGAAGGGAATCTGACTGTCTATAACATTTTTGGTCTATTTCTATGACTCAGAATTTTGTAGACATTTGCTCAACTATATGTCATGGTACTTGTCCATTTGGTGCACTTGGACTTTTGGTTGCCTATGAGATATGATTGGCCCTTATGGTTTCAAGAATCAGTTGGCTTTCTTTTTTTTCCTCCCCAAAGCCCCAGTGCATAGTTGTGGGTCATTCTAGTTCTTCTATGTGGGATGCCACCACGGCATAGCCTGATGAGCCATGTGTAGGTCTGTGCCCAGGATCTGAACTGGTGACCCCCTGGGTGCTGAAGCAGAGCATGCAAATTTAACCACTTGGCCACGGGCCGGGCCCTTAGTTGGCTTTCTTATTAGGTCTTTACTTCCAGACCTTTCTCTGAGTAAGAAATTCTTCTTGAAAACTCTGTGTGAATCAGGTTTATAGAAAGGTGGTTGCCAGACTGAAAACATAACACCAAAGTTACATTTTCCCCCATATATCCGCTTCCTCAAAAGAAGCCTTAATTTTCACCCAAATTTCTAACTCATTTTATTTAAGGAGAATACATTGTATTTTCAATGAAATGCACTTTTTATCTGTGCTCTGACTAAGGTTGGAGGAACAAGAATATGGACTGAATTGCATCTTTTATTTTTTGTATGCACATCTCTAGTAATGCCCCTGTTTACACGGATGTTTCTCACTCCTGCCCTTTATGTGACCCACTTATTATGAGCCCAAATCTCTTCAGAAATTAGTAGGGCATACAGGTCCTCACTAACACTGAGCAGTGCCTTCAGCATGTCACCTCGAATTGCAGCATTCTCTGACATCGTCTTTTGTCCATTTCTACATCAGCTTTCCCTCTAATGAATTAGTTAATTAAAATAAATTTCCCCAACTAAAAACCTTCACAAAAGTTTCAAAAATAGTGCAATTAATATTTTTTATGCTTTTCAGCAAGATTCATCAATTGTTAACCTTTTGTCTTATTAGCTTTATGCCTCATGAAATACATTTCCTGTACTATTTTCTTTGTCTTGCTTTGCTTGGTCTGGCTTGTGTTTCATTTGTTTGTTTATTTGTTTTGCTTTGTTCCTTAACAGGTGGTTTAATTAAAATCGTTAAGTTTTAAAGCAGTTCCAAATCCTTGGTAACACATTTTTTGAATCAGGAAGGACTTTCTTCTTTAATTCCAGAGTGTCTGTTCGGTTTCTTTTGCCTTTTAATTTCATCTTATAGAAACATACTATCTTAGCTCAGGATGCTATAAAAAGTTAGCATAGAATGGGTGCTTAAATAATGAACAATTATTTTTCACTGTTCTGGAGGCTGGGAAATCCAAGGTCACGGTGATTGCAGATTTGTTCTTGGTGAGGGCCCTCTTCCTGGTTTGCAGATGGGCATTTTCTCCTTGTGTCTTCGCATGGAGGAGAAAGAGAGAAAGAGATGAAGAGGCAGAACACAGAGAAATTTTAGGGCAGTGAATATCCTCTGAATGATTCCATAATGATTGATACATGCCATTATATATTTGTCCATATCTGTGGAATGTACAACATGAAGAATAAACTCTAATGTAAATTATGGACTTTGGATGATTATGATGTGTCAGCGCAGGTTCATCAATTGTAACAAACATACCACTCTGCTGATAGATGCTGATACTGAGAAAGGCTGTGCATGTGTTGGAGAGAGGGTTTAATAGAAATATCTGCACCTTTCTGTCACTTTTACTGAGAGCCTGAAACTACTCTTAAAATAAAATCTTAATTTAAAAATGTTAGTTTGGGGCCAGGCATCTGAATTTTGGCCATTGAACTATGTTAGAAAGGGATATGCTCTCCTTTTCAGGTTTGGCTTTTAAATTTTTTAAGAGATGATGCCTTATTATTTCTTCCCATTGTATGGCTAAATTGAAAACAGTGTGGTAAAAATGGGGACATCAATAATGGAATGGGGACATCAGTCAAAGAAGGGCTACGTGAGCAGAAATGCATAGTTCTAACAACTTGCACTGAAGTTTATGTTGTGAGAAATAAATGTTTTGTGTGCTCTGACAAGATATTGGTGGTGTTCCAGCATTACTAACACAATGACAAATTTCAAGGGACAGAAAGCAAAAGTATAAAGGTAGAAGTAGTTGGTCTGGAGACATCTAAGGGAGTCTAAAAGAGAGAATTGACTATATAATATTTATATCCTTTAATTCTGTCTTACCAGTATTGCCTACCGCTAATATCATCAATTACACCAAATGCGTTTTTTTATATGGAGATTGTTACTGGCTATCCACAGTTACTGTGGATCACTGAGACAGACATGTGAGGGTACCATCTGTGGGCTTGTCAGCAACTGCTGTCTTCAGGAATGTTTTAATTTCATATGTTAGTAAACTTTGCTTTAATAAGAAAGATATAGTTTGAACTAATAAGAGTTAAGTTCCCAATTGCTTTAGGCTGTTTTAAAAGTAATCGGACTCTGAGAAATAATTCCCTATTTCAGATGCCACAGCCATGTGAGAAGTGGAACTTTTTTTAACAGCATCTGTGGAGAGCATGGCATTTTTTGTAACACATTTAGTTTCAATTTAAGAAGCATACAACAGACTTATTAGGACAACAAAAAAAGAAAGGAGTGTATAATCAAATTTCTATAGAATAAGGGCTTCAGCAGAAACTGGAAGAAAGTGTCTCAAATGACTTTAGAACTCCTTACTAATTTTCATCTCTGTTTTTCTATATTAGTTAGCTTTCAGAAACTCTATGTCATATACATTGACATGCTCACAGATAGATGCCAGGTTTCTCACCCAAGAAACCCAAACAGCTTACCTCCTCATTCTCAAAACAATTCCCAAGGATGGTTTTAACTGGCTTATTTTATGACCATAAGTGTGATTCCTGCACCTGGTAAATTGATATGATTGGCTTTGTTGAAGAGCCATGTCCAAAACACACAGTGTGGTTCACAGAACAAGGGAACTATGCTGAGCAGACAAAGCAATTATCCTCAGCACTGATGAGCCACCTCAATTTTTGGACACAGGATGTGCTCCCTGGAACAAGGGAGTATTGAGATCACCACCTAATGTGCCTGCCAGTTTCTATTTTCTGTTATTTTATTAAAAATACACCAAGCTCCCTGTGGGGAACTATTTCTGCCCACTCCATGTCCACAAATTTCAGATCAGGCATCCTTTTATTCTGGATAGGCGTAATCCAAATTGAAATACTCATAGCCTTTCCTCCTTCTTCCAAAAATGATTGATTCAAAATGGGTCCATGTCCTAACCTGGTCTATTAGACAGTCTTGAAATTTGTAATGCAAGTATTGAGAAACAGAAATACTCATTCTACTATCAGTGACAGAACAAAAACTGAACCTGCTGATGGACACCTTTGCCTCAACTGGAAAAGGACTGCCTGAAAATGAAGCAAACTCAGGACAAAATGTGACATTACAGTTGGAGAAAAAGAGATTCCTGCTGATCGTTTTCAAGCATTTGGACGCAGCCTTACTAAAGCTTGACTTTTCCTTTGACTTCCTTTTTTTCTGCGAACCCATGAGTTTGTGTTTCTCTTTAAGCCAGTTTGAGTTTAACATTTTGTCACTTGAAACTGAGTCTTGACCAACGCAAAGGGAAGAGAGGGAGATTGTGGTCAAATTTTCAAATGAAAATTTAAAACTTTGCTTGGCCACCGTGTTTTTACTTGAATAGTCAAGTGAAGTAGGAAACCTCAGTGCAGTAAGTCATGATCCAGAAAGAATCACTACCATGGTATGTATCACCAACCCCACCCAACGGAATGGGAACCTGGGTGTGAGAATAGAATTGCTCCAGGACCAAGAACCAGAGGCAACACTTGGGGTGGAAGAATGGAAGCATCCTGAGGTCAGTGCAACCTGTCCCTTCTTTGATCACGACGCTAATTGTTAAACCATTTTTTAAGAGCCTAGAAGCATCTCCACTTGATACACACTTGTAGCTGGTCCTTCCTCCCTAATTCCTCTGGCTCATACTTCCCTCTAGCGCTATCTGAAATAGCAATATATGTGACGCTAGATTTCTGGGATAAAGTATTTAACATAGATATTATCATACCTTCTACCTAAATTAGTTTACCTTCTACCTAGTGCAGTTTATAAAACATGAAATCATCTAAAATTTGTGTTATGTAAAACCTAAGAATATGTTGAATCAATATTACACCTTTTTTTCTGGAGTATCTCTTTAGCTAAAATTTGTCAGCTTACATTTTAATGAGAAACATATTAACATGGAAAAAAAAAAGAAAGAGGGGACCGACCTGGTGGTGCTGGGGTTAAGTTCCCACTCTCCACTTCGGTGGCCCGGGGTTTGCCATTTCAGATCTTGAGTGTGGGCTTATGAACTGCTTGTTCACCATGCCATGGTAGGTGTCCCACATATTAAAAAAGTAGAGGAAGATGGGCACGGATGTTAGCTCAGGGCCAGTCTTCCTCAGCAAAAAGAGACGGATTGGCTGCAGATGTTAACTCAGGGCTAATCTTCCTCTAAATAAATAAATAAATAAATAAATTAATTAATTAAATTAAAAAAAGAAAGAAAGAAGACTCAAGTTCTAAGTCTGTAATGAGTAATTCACTGATTCTCTGAAATTGTAAAGATCACAGGTTTGTTGAGGGAACAAAGGCAAGATTTTTTTCTAATGTTGAGAAAAATGCTGCATAAATATGAGATTATTATCAGTCTCTTTATCTTTTAAAAAACTATAGTGTAACCTAATAAAATGATTCTGACAACTTCAAGACCAAATTGTGAAATTTCTACTCAAAACTACTTTTTTCTTTGAAAACGTATGCGTACGATTCAAAAGTGATTATACTAATTAATACATGCCACATCCTCTATATAAAATGCTTGTTTATTATCCTTTCTTATAAATCTGTTAACCTTTCAGGTAATTAATTTTTCTAAAATTAATTTTTCACAATGATACATGTGAAATATTGTTTAATCGCACCATCGAGCACGTACCAACTCCTGATATAGGGATAATATGTAATTTGAACAAAACGTTTTGTATTTGTTGTCCTCTGCTCTGAACTGCCTAAGCTATTGCTCTCACTGCTTTTCATGTTGGAACATATTGGTCTCAAAAGAATCTCTGATTTAAGGGAAAAAAAAGCAACATCAACAATGAGATGTTTGAAATAAGTAAGGATATTCCAATGTGCAGCTAGTTGCTGATTCAGTGGAGATAAATGCAACCTCTGGAGACATTCAGTATGATCTAATACTGCAGCCTTCTGCCCGAAGTGCATCATTGCAGTAACAGCCCTGCCAGATGTTTCACTTACAACTAAGAATACTGATCAAAGTGTTCCTTACACTATTACTCAGAAACGCGCTCATGTGCATATCGGACACTTTGACTTTAAAACAAATGATGCTTTCAATGGCAATTCATTTGGCAAACCACTGAAAATTCTGAAACCTATCAATATATAAGTTGAATAAATTATGTGTTCTGAATATGCATTCTTTTTGTTTTGATGCCACATACTCTAAAATGGACAGGCTCAGTCACATACACTTATCCTGCTCAATTCACTGCCTCCTAAATCAGAGATAGACTATCAAAACTACCAGAGAAAGGATCTCTGTGAACTTATGCAGATGGGGGTGAGGTCTTTGATAATTTCAGGTATCAAAAAGAAGTGTTGCATTACTTACTGAAGAAGTTGCTGAAGAAGTTACTCTTGGAGTAGCACAATTTAGAACTCAGGATTGCAAAAATAAACAATTCTTCTCCTACTCTTTTGAAGAACATGTGGATCTGAAAATAGGTAGATGAAAAGGGGGAAAAAAAGAAACTAGCTGTGACATCTTTACAATTACCACTGCTGTGCACACGCTGGGCACCTGTATTTCTCTACTCATAAAGAAACAACTGAAGTGTGTACAGTGGAGCCCTTCTTTCACTTTCTTCTTCAAAATCTGCAGCCCTGGATAGTAATTAAACTTGGTTTCCAGAAATTATAATGTAAGAAGAAACTGCACACCTCATTTAGTAGACAGAATTCTAAGAATGACTTTCAGTGACCTTCACCCTTGTATAATTCCCAACCTCTTTGATTGCAGGTGAAACCTGTGAATATGATGAATATTGTTCCTGTGATTAAGGCACATTATGTGGCAAACAGAGATCATCTGGGTGGACATGATCTAATCATATGAGCTCTTTATAAGCAGAGAGCATTCTCCAGATGGTGGCAGAAGGAGTCAAAGAGCATGAGAATGATTCAAGGCAACACTGTTGACTTTGAAGATAAAGGGGACCACATTGACCTAGATTGCAGCAACAGTGTTTCCCTCAGCCTGACTAAATTTTAGACACATTTCTTCCCAACTATAGGCCCCTGACCTCCCTTTTATTAGAATGCTTATTTTAGAAAACTTGTAATTTTAAATTCTTTCTATGCCCCTTTTGAGACGTAAATCTTCCACCACCCAGAAATGTATTTCCCAAGGACCTGGGAGTCATCCCTTTAAACTGTAATCAGGAAGGAAGAGAGCGCCTCTACCTCCCAGTTTCTGCAGGAGGGTAGGAGCCTAACTTCAAAAAGCAGCAATTGCAAATACAGACGGCTTAATCACACTGCCAAACGTCATCCAGGACTTTTCCACTAGCTCACTAACCTGTTTAAAACGCTATGCCTTTTGTTAAAGAAGAGTTTAGTTCCTCTCTCTCCTGTTTTGGAACTATCTCTTTCTCCTACTGCCATTGTCTTGAAAAAAATTTTCTATGCATATTTAACTGATCAGGTGAAATTTTTCTTTTATAGTGCGCACGAACCACAGAGTAATTATCTAGGAGCTGAGAGAGATGACCAGTGCAAATGAGGGCCTTGGTCTTTTAACCGCAAGAAACTAACGAGCTTGAAAGCTGGTTCTTCCCCAGCACATGATGATGATAAGAGCTTAACTGGGCCAAAGCCCTGATTCCAGCCTTGTGAGACCCCAACAGAGAACCCACCTGAGCCTGCCAAGAGGTCTAACCTACAACACTTATTTAAGCCACTAAATTTGTGGCAATTTGTTATGGAGCAATAGCAAACAAACACATCTCATTTGAACCCAAGAAAATTTTAAGTTTCCCAATTTGAATATCCAGAGCATTGGAGAGATTGACGGCCATCCTCTAAATGGCATGACCTTTTTTATAGCCACCTTACATGATACAAATAGATTTTGTTAGTGTTGTTTGTATCTAAATCAGGTGCCTGAATGTTAAAAACAAAAATCATTATTATTTTAAATTTGATCATTTTTAAGCCAACCTGTGCATGCAAATTTGTTTATTGTCCACTATACAAGATATACAACAATTTAATGAAATAAATCGTATTGGAAATATATAAGTTAAGTAATCATATGTGTTTTTACTTTTCCCACATTGATAAGTACACATATTGAAAAGATTATTTACTTATGAATATGGTATAAAATAAACATTTGGAATTTACTTTCATTCAAATATGGGATATTTTTAAGAATCTTTAAAGGTTAGACTTCCACTAATCTGAAATAGATCATCTAGGGAAACATGAAACATAAAAAACAACCAACTTGCTAATTCTTCAAAACACTTCCAAATGTACATAGCATAAGACTACGTACTGTAATTCTGTCCATCTTTATGTCAATAACTTGTGCAGTTTTTTCATTGCTCATGTCTGAGTTCTTTTAGTCAGAAAAAAGAAGTCATTCTGCAGTTAGAGCACATTCCTATGCTTAGCATGTATTTTGGTCTAAAATAAATGTAATTCATCAGGCAGTCAACTAGAGTACATTAACAAAATGATTTTTATCCTAATTACATTTAGAGTTGAATTTTTATGACTTCATTCATGCAACACAGAGTATAATCATCTAAACTATTTACTGAGTCATAACCTAGCTCATATTTCCAAGAATGTTACCTGTTTCTCTGATCTGAGCAGTATTATGTAATTAAGTCTGGGAACAATGCATTTGGAATTATGTTGTACATTCTATTATACAAAAGGCAGCTGGAGTATTGAACTTCTTCACACTTGACACACTAGCATAGCTTCATTAAAGCATTCTTTAGTCATGCCAAACTTTGGCTTGCTGCATAATCAGGATTGTTATCATTAAATTTGTCAGAGATGTCCTGAGATGTGGCACTGAGAGCAGGTTCCAAGTCTTCATTCCAGCTTTCAGTTCTTCACAGAATCTTCTCAGAATGTACAGTTTCCCAACTATGCGTAATTTCTTCAATCTTTTCAAAATGTCCCTTTACTCTCACTTTCAGGTTTGGTAAAATCATTCCCATATGCCTCAAAATAGAAGCCTTCCCCACATCATACATCGTTTTATATATCAAGATTTTTCACTGTAATAATCTGAGCCACATCTTCTGTTCAGTAACCTTCTTTCATCTCTGATATCAAACTAAACTACTCACAAATGAATAATGCATGTAACTAAAATAATGTGTTTGGTTTTTGTAATCAGAGTTATGCTCTTTTTTAGATATTCTTATTTAAACTTTCAAAGATACAAATTGCTGAGGATGTTAAGCCACGCTGATTGAATTCTAGTCATTTTCATAAGGCATATCTTTTCATTATTTCCACCTGTCCAAAGTTTATTGAGCATCCACTGCACTTACGACTTCATAAAAGCCACTTGGATCCAGATATTAACTAAAGAAATATCCATCATACAGTTTTGTGTGACACAGAAAAGGGAGCTTTAACACATTATATTTACGGACTTGTGTTGGATGACATTTACTGAGAAAAATAACAAGTAATGTCTCATAGAGGTAAGAGGAAAATGAAGATATAATTTGAGCAAAAATGGTGAAAACGTGATGAAATTCAGAGAATTGAGCTAGAAAATTGTCCTTATATTCAATTATTTTAAAATGTAAAGTTATCTGAAGATTGCCTGATTCTTAAGGGCTGTACAAAGAATGTTACATGTTATTATTAACATTAATGTTATTAATACTATTCTTAGAGTGAATACTAAGTATTTAAAAGTTGAACACATCTCACCATCTGCCTTACATTCATGATTTTAATTATTCACAAATTCATTCACTCAATGAAGTATGAGTTTTAAGTCAACTTTTTGCAAAGTACTCTACCAGGTATTAGTGTCATAAACAAGTAAGAAATGACTCCTACTTTTATGACCCTACAGTCTAATCAGGGAGATTGACAATATATAAAATTATTTAGATAATACAATTCTGACATTTTCTCTAAAACAGAAGTAAACAGTGCTGTGGAAATGTACTAAGGATATATTGGTTGAAACAGAGAAAGTAGTATTTGAACTGGACTCTGAATTAGTGTGCAGTGTCCCTGGCAAAAAGAAGGGCATTTGTGAAGCCGCTAAATAGAAAGAAAAGAGCTAGTGCATTTGTGGGAATAAAAATATGCCAGAGTGAGAGCAGCCTTTTCCAGAATCCTATGAATGGAACAGAAAAACTGAAGTAGACATGAGTGAGTTAGGGCCTTATAGACCAGGTTAATGATCTTGAACCTGACTCTAAAAATATAGGAAATTGCTACAAGGCTTTAAGTTTGGAAGCGACATGATCTGGGTAACTTTGAAGAAGAACACTACGGATCTGTGTAGAAATTCAATTGGTTTAGAGGTAGAATAAACGTGGAAAGCCTATCTAGGAAGATAGTACAGTTGGGCAGGTAAGATCTGATGTTGTCTTGGTGAAGGAAGTAGCTGTATTGATGAAGAGAAGTGAATGGATTGGAGGAATATTTAACATGTCATATAGGCAAGAATGTTGAATGTTTAGATACACCACTGGAGGGAAATGTAAGGGTTATGGTGCCAAACTAATGGCATGATAAATTAGGTGGACGGTCATACCATTTACTGAGCTCAGGAACACCAGAGAATTTGAACAACATAAAATGTGAATACAAATTTGCTCAATTTCAAATTGAAATATATCTTAAATATCATCATAGATATTTTTTGCTAATTCTGGGAATCAGAAGGAAAGTCTACACTGGAAATTAATTGTACAATGAGCTATGGATAGAGTGCTTGAAAAATAATGAGACTAGATTGGATTAACTAGGGAGATGGTATAGAGTAGAATAAGGAAAGAAAAAAATCTTGCAGTATTTGTTTTATGAAAATACTGATAATGGAAATGTTCCCATAGCAAACTGAAATCCTAAAGCCCAGTAAATTAGTATGAAAACAAATAAAGCTGAAAACAGATGAAGAAATGGAAAGGAGCATGTGAAGAAGGTAGAAGTGGCAACTTGGGTGAATGTTAATGAGTGCTCAAGTAGAGTTAGGCTAGAAAGTGTCCAACAATTTAAGCCTCGATGAGTTTATCAAAACATGTTATGGAGTGGTATAAACTAGTAGAGGTCAAATTGAAGGCCATGGGAGAATTGGGCAAAAAGACAGTTAAGAGCATAAGAAGGCAATTGTTTCTGGAAGTTTGCATCTGAAGGGTGAAAATGAGGGAAAGTGATCTTAAGTCTTTATTCCTGGGAATAATTTCTGGCAACTAGAAGAACAACAATAAAAAAAGATGAACACCCGCCATCATATACTTTTCTCTTCCTAATACTTTGATCTTGTCCATTTTGCCTTCTAAGTTGCTCTCGACTATTAGTTCTCTCTCAATTAATTCTACCATCAGCTTATTTAAGGTCGTTATCATTTCTTACCAGAATAATTCTAGCAACCTTTTCAATATTTTTCCTTCTGCTGTATTCCCTCTAATTTATCTTCACAGTGCTATTGAAACAATCTTTTCCTCAGAGAAACCGTGCCTATTTTCTACTTTGAATTTAATTGATTTCCCATTTTCATCAGTATAAACCTGAAATTCATTAACTCCTTTATTCTTATTCATCTTCATATTTATTAAAGAGTCCATGGATACCTTCATTTCACTTCAACTTCAGCCGTGGCCGGGGATGAAAATCTTGATCTAGGACCTATTGTTATTTAATGTTCCTTAAATCAGGGAGTGCTTTGAACACTCTTTTATGTAAGTTTATAGCAGTTCTCTCTCAATCTCCTTGGTAATTTCAGAATACCTGTAATAAATCAATCACCATCCTTTTCTTCTTTTTTTTTCAGTTTCCTTTATCAGGTTTTGAGGGCATCCACTGTGCCCTCTTGATCTCAGAATCTCCAATTAAGAGCTTAGTACGACTGTGAGAGTCTGGAGGGCTGCTTATCAACATCCAGTCCTCCCCTCTTTCTGGCTCATATTGAAGCCTAGACCTCTTGACCTCTGTCAGTTGGGCGTGGCCTATGAGTTTTAAGTGGAAGTGTAATAAGTCATTTCCACTCTGGAATTGATGGACTTTAAAACGTAATGGAAAGTTTAAAAATAATGTTAGAAAAAAAGACTCAGGGCTTATCCCAAGAACACAAACCAGATAAATTTGAAAAATTATGAAGATACAATGTTACTTCTAGAGAAAAAATAAGAAGAAAAAGTAAGAACAAATAAAAAAATAACTCATTAATACACTAAACCTTGCCTCAACCACTAGGATAATCTTCCTTACAATAAATTCTTAGGGAAATAAGTGGACCTTAGAGTTCATTTGCATTCCAGGTGTAACTCTCTGTACGTACGTGTGTGTGTCTGTTAACTACTGGCTACAGATTTCACTCAGATCAATGGATTGTATTCCTTTCACTTAAAATACATACACAAGAAATAAACATGTTCATTTGTAACTATCAGTAAGCTTGTTGTTAATGTTGAGTAGGTAGATGACCCACAGCACAGCTGACTACTGGAGGACAAAGACCATTAAGCTGCAACTTCATTTACTTCCTCATAATACATGGTAATTAATTATCCCTGGAAAACTTCCAGGTCATTTTTACTGACAATAAGGCAAAAGAAACAGTACTTTAAATCTTTGATCCAGATCAGCCATCTTTAATTCATAAATTAAAAATTCTTAACATGATTGGCCTACCCTTCAGAATGCATTTGATATCTTCCTACTTAATTCAAAGTGGTCTTACATTCCTTGTGAAAATTACTCTTCAATCCTTTCAAATCTTTCCTGTAAACTTTCCAATGTCAATCTTTTCCTAAAACAAATTTTATAAAGAATAAGTAAACCAACAAATTATTTGTTTATTGGAGGCAAGACAAAAGATTTTGACACATTTTCTTTTCTCTTAAATGACAGAATCAAATCATTATTTGTGATATTCGATAGAAGTTGTGTGAAGGTATTTTGATAGATTTGTGTAGCCATAATTTCTTTTCAAATTAAGAATGTCTAGTTTAAGCCATACCTACCACATCCACATCAAAATCTGTCACTCAAAAAAAGCCTGTACTTCAAGTAGGAGGAAAGAAATTCCAGATGAAAATTTTGAGGCAGTTAATGAATAAAGAATGCTAATAGTGGTACACATACGGATAAATCTTAACAAGTCTTAACTATCTAAAACATACAGTGTATTTAAAATAGAGAGACCTAAAAATACAGAAGCAATGTATAGCAGTGGGAAATAGGATAAAGGAGGCCTGGTCTTTACAGATACTTTTATTTGGAGAAGATTAGGTACAGTAGCAAGATTGTTGTAGAAATTGATAAATACACACAGTCATGCCTTGCTTAATGACATGGATACACTCTGAGAAATGTGTCATTAAGCAATTTCATCATTGTGCAAACGTCGTAGAGTGTACAGAAGGGGAACAAAATTTGCTATCCCCAAATGTGTCTCTTTAACATGTGGATTATTTTAGGCTTATTATTTCAAGAAACCATGGACTCAGAAAGGTTTTCCTGTTACCTCCCCCTTAATGGCCTGAAAGAATTCAGATTAAAATATCTGTCTCAGGAAGGGAGCTATCACCTCAGCATAACATGAACTTGGTGGTAGACAGGGAAGAACCTAGAATAGCCTATTTGTTGGGCTCCCCTCTATGTTCTTCTGTTTCTGTGTGGCCAAACACTTGTTTACCAAAGATTTACACCTTTTCACTTACCTGTGAATTGCTTTCCTCTCTGTTAAAGTCCCAAACCATTACCCCCAACATCTTCTTTTGTCTTTAGCTGAGGATAGTATTTAAAGTGAGGGCTTCAGCTATTTTGATGAGTGACTCAGTTTTCCTGGGTTTCTCCCATGTATACACATTATTAAACTTTTGTTTTTCTCCTGTTAAGCTATCTGATGTCAATTTAATTATTAGACCAACCAGAAGCACCTATAAGGGTAGAGAAAAATGTTTTCCTCCCCTACAGTACTTACACAAACATAGATGGTATAGCCTACTACACACCTGGGGTATATGGTAATAATCTTATGGGACCACCTTTATATACGTGCTCCGTTCTTGACCAAAACATTGTTATGTGGCACATGACTGTATTGTTATAGGAACAATCACAACAGAGCAAGCAATACACAACTCCAAAATTTTACTTTCTTAATAAACAAAAAGTTTACATTTCACATACATTGTGTATCCTACATAGATCATTAGATGAATCTGCTCATGGTGTCACTCAGGGATACAAGATAACAGAGGCTTGATCTTGACACATGCATCCCAAAGCAGTGGGAAGTGAATGTGGTAAATTACACACTGGCTCTTTGTGTCCCTAAGTGACATACATCACTCCTGGTCATATCCCATTGGCCAAAGGAAGTTACATTGCCACAGAAAATTTCAAAAAATCAGTAAGGATGTGTGATTGTACTGTGTTGTTGCAAAGAAAAAAACATGGAAAGATTTGGTGAACAATATCGAGGCCTATCACAGTTGACCTGTTTGTTCACCAGATATTCAGCTCACTGTTCCTAACCCAAACAAAATACACTCACCCCCCTTCCCAAGGGACATGATCTAAATGTTTCATCCAGTGATGGGAGCACAGCTTGGACCCAAAGACCTATACATGGAAAAAGGAAAGTTATTATCTCCTTATACACCAACAAGAATTGGAGGAGTTAGGTTAATAAAATGGAAATAAATGCTCCTATTTGGAAAGAGGAAAAATGGGAGAGTAAGGGAGTTTGTGGTCCATAGCAACTCTGTAATTCTAATGGGAATTTATAAAGTTACTCTATCCCATGGTGCTGTTTGGGGTATTTTCTTTGTTTGAGGTCCAAACTTCTCTGGGAGAGATTCCTAAGTCCACTGTTTTCTCTGGTCCTTACTTCTACACTCTGATGGGGTCTTATTTTTCCACTTTTGACTGTGTCACATCTGAAGTGGACAGTATGGCCTCTGTAGGAGCTGAGAAGTTTCAGTCATCTACTTCCTACTGGTAGACCCTTAGGCTCAAGTGTTGTTATAGATATGGAGATACATAGACAAACTATATTCAGACTCCTGGTTTTAATAGTAGTTCACCTTTCTTATAAATATGGTGCACGTTTTATTCTATTCTACTTGGGTCTACATGACAAAAAACACTCATAGTTCTTTTCTAGACAAATATCTTAGTTTTACTTCCTCTGCTGCTTTTGTTCGCATGTCTCTTTCCTTCTCAACTTGCAGAGATCTTGAGTCTACCAGACTTTGGAGGACATGGTACGCCTTTAATATCTTCCCTGAATCACTTTTTCCCAACTGGATGAATTAATTGACCATAACTTATTCTAAGGTATTAGCAATAAGATGATTGTTAACATCCTTGATTTGATCCTTGTAGAAAGGTAGAGTTTAATCATCCCTAGTTATGAAAGTATTTCTTAACATTATTTAAACATTTTTTTGTGGTTGAAAAGTCCCTTAAGTCTCTAAACCTTTTTGCCCCACTCTATTTCATTTCCAATTATCCAGTGGCACGTTTGTTTCTTTGCTAATCTCTTATTCAATACTTCACTAAGTTCAGCATCCAGCAAGGTATTCTGCATTAAGCAAGGCATTACAAGAAGAGATTAATTCAGAAACAAATGCGCCACGGGGTAATCAGAAATGAAATAGAATACAATCTGTTTCCAACCCATTCCTTTACGGCTACTTCTTGAAATAGCATTTTTTTGGTGAGCGTTATACCAAATTTTTGTCACTGCCGTGGTGATCATCTTACAATGAATTACCATCTTTCCAATCTCCATCCTCTGTTTCATTGTCCCTCAGCTGCCTGGCCTCTCTATTAGGTTTTATTTTCCCAGAGCACCCTACTTTATCTGGAAAGGAGTTTTATTCCAAATACATTTAGAAGCCCTATGAATGGATAATAAAAAATAGATAGCAAAATAGAAAAATGAGCATCAAAGTGGATATACAAATAGCTTATAATCCTATAGAAAAGGGTTTAACCTTGTAGTATCAAAACTCAGCAAATTAGGGGTCAGCCCAGTAGTGTAGTGGTTAACTTCATGTGCTCCTCTTCGGTGGCCTGGGCTTCACAGGTTTGGATCCCAGGTGAGGACCCAGCACCTCTTGTCAAGCCACACTGTGCAGCATCCCACATAAAATGGAGGAAGACTGGCACAGATGTTAGCTCAGCAACAATCTTGCTCAAGCAAAAAGAGGAAGATTGGCAATAGATGTTAGATCAGGGCCAATCTTCCTCACACGAAAAAAAGCAAATTAAAACAACCACCAGAGTGTCAAAAAATTTAAAAAAAATTATTTTGTGGGTGGGAGAGTAAAATTGTACAAGCACTTTGAAAATTACATTGAAATTTTAGAGCAATATTGAAAATGTGCATAACTATGGCACAGAAATGCCACTGCATTGCTTCCTAACAGGTCTAAGAAATAGGTTAGAAAAAAACCCTAACCCATCAATATTAAGGTAAACAGTTAAATTATTTCAAATCAATACAATGAATTACCAAAAGCCATGAAAATAAACTGAATATCTACACAATATCAGTTATTTTTCACAAACTTATTATTGACTAAAGCAAACAAGATATCAAATAACAGACAGTGTGATTAAATAAGGAAAATAAGCAAAACTAAATTATGTGTAGATGTGGATACATGACTGATATAATTTTCAAGAAGATTAAAGACAGCCTTACCACAAATTTTAAGATAAGGCTTACATTCAGGTCAGTGGCAGAAGGCAATTATCATTATGCATAAAAAGCTGGGGGCTTTTGGAGTGCTAACCATAAAAAAAATCACTGTCTATGTATGATAGAATCCTAACAAAACAAATATGCATAAAGTAATTTTAAAACATTAATTGGTCCTGCAATAAAACAAACCTAGTAACTATGATTCAAGTGCATAGGAAAGTAAAATCTTGGGAAAAATTTAGAGATTATTATTTTTTCAATGGGCAAACAGAACCTCAGGTAGTCTGGCTGAATTTTCCAGCTGTGGCATGTGGCATGTGGCATGTGGCAGCTCCTTAAACTTGGGAAAGTTATTTTGTATCTCTGAACTTGTCTTGTCATTCATACAACCCAGTGAACCTGGATCATATGATTACTGTGAGAGTTTAATAATACATAATATGAAAACTGCTTTGCATTAGGTCTTATAAATATTAATATTTATATTATTGTGATGATCATTGTTATTATTATTATTAAGACCACACCGTTAATTAATAACTGAACCGGAACTACTCCTGAGCTTTCCTACTTCATAATGTAGCCCTGATTCTCCTAACACATTCTGCTTTTAGGTTCCTCAAGGGTTCTGTGCAATTTAGTTATATTTTCAGAACCATAAATCATCTCTGTCAAGCCTAGCATGTCTAGGCAAACATTCCATTATGGTGATATTAAATTTTAATTTTTTGGAAATAAAAAGTATCTAGCAAGAACATCACCCTCATTAGATGAAAATGCACTGCCTTTCTAGGTGACATCAAAAATTATACTAAGGATAGGATCAGCACTCCAGAATCTGAGAAAGAAGCTCTAACAACCACTAGAGTTATTCTCAGTAATTTACCTCTTTAGAAATGAGTATGACCAGTTTTGAAATGTTGGTGTATGAGCCTTACTAAAACAAAAGTAATAGAAATTTAGAGTTTTTTTTAAACTGCATGATATCAGCAAAAGTAAATCTTGTTTTCCAAGTCAGGTTAAAAATGCTTAATTTAAGTCAAACAGTCACCAGTTGATTGTTTCTCCATTTGTTGAGTTTGTACAGCATTCTTAATATTCACAATGTTAAATTAATTGTGATATAAATGGATGGTTAGGGCAAGCAGAAACTCACTTGTTTAATTTCAAAACTTATTTGATTTTATTTTACATTAGATTTCAACTCAGTAATTTAATATATTTTCTGCTGTGCAACCAGAAGGCTTATTAACACGTCCATAACAACAACATAAACAAGCAAGCTATACAAAATCATCTTAGATCTTTTAGTTGAGACTTCAAATTTCCACCAGATGGCGAGCTGTCCTCTAAAATACTAGGGCCTATTCGAAAGGTTTGAAACGAGTGTGAAAATTCAATGCTTAAAAAGATGTGTCTGAAAAGTTGAAATAATCCAATACAAATTACTTCATATCTCAAATTAATCTATTCAAAACAGCTCATTATATATTGAATTAAATTTTAATTATTAAACAGATATCTTGATATTTAGTTATTACAATTTGTATCCCATTTTAACAATTGGAGGTAAGGTACATTTTTAAAAGACACTTTCTAACAGAGTCCACATGTTACCAAAACTAAGTAACAAACTTCAGTAAGGTATTCTCCTGAATGATACACATATTTCAAAATATTTGTTATGTATGTAAAGTCAACTGAGGCAAGTCATTAATTATGTGATGTAGAGATATTAATAAAAAAATACCTAATTGTTGAAAGCTCACACTCTACTAGGAAAAAGAATAAAAGCATGAAAATATTTATAACATGATTTGATAAGACATCGCAATTATGGTTTCTAAGTATAGTGGGAGAAAGTAATTATAATGCAAAGGTTTGGGGAGGAGACAGATTTTCATAGAGGAGATAGTTTAGTTGAGTCTTAAAGGAGATTAAATCAGTATTTTTCCAGACGGGAAAGGGAGAAAGTGATGCAAGCAAGGGAGATCAGTGTGTATAAACCCCAAAATATGAGAAAAATCCTGGGTTGTTAGGAAATATAGCAGTTACGGGAGTGGCCAGAAACTAACATGAGTACTTGAAAGTGAAGAGTTACAAGAATGAAAATGTGTTACTGCACAAAGATGGGGTTCTTCTGACTGATGTACATAAACAGCCAGTTATTACGGCACCAGCTTTTGAGAAAAGAAAAGGCTTTATTCCTAGATCAATCTGCAAGGATACAAGAAGCCTAAGCTCTCAGATCTGTCTCCCTGACTCAGGGCTTGGGCAAAATTTATGGAATGAAGAGCAGGGGGTTTGAAAGTGTGGAGAGGGATGACTGGAGGTAAGGAGAAGGGAGGTAATTGATGACCTGTGCAAGCATAGTCAAGCTTCATGGCTCTTCATTGGATGCGTATTCACAAAATGGTGGCGTTAATACGATCTGAGGGTGGAGTTGACATCAAAAGGGTCACTTATCTGGCACTTATGCAGGCCCAGTTGATTGGTTGGTGGCCTGAATTGGACAAAGAGGGACTCACAGAACCTGGAAAACAACTCTCAATTACTTTGTTGATAAGATGGCATCCTTTGAATTGGTCCTAGTGGGCCCGTAGTCACAGAAGCATGGTAAGTAATTATTGTGAAGGGCCTCAAACCTACTAATAGATTTTAAAGTACAAGCTATATTAAATGAAGCTCACTGGATATGTTGAAGCAGTGAAAGATTAATTGGGAAGCTGAAAAATCAGAGGTAAATTCTATAGCCTGGAAAAGAACAGATGAAAGTCGAATTCAAATAGTGGGAGAGGAAATTAAATGAAAAGGTGACAGATACAGAACACATATGAATAACTGCACATCTTATTGGTGACCTATTTTACTCTTTCAGTCATTATCATGGAATGAACACTTGCCATGTGCCAAAAATTTCCAAGATGATTGTTTCTCCATTCCACTTATACAATATTAACAATAGCTTTTTGAGAGACAGACACTCAGTGTTGCTTTAATCAATATAGAGAATGCCCAGGGAAGAAGCCGACATAGGGTGAAGGTGGAGAGAAGGAGGGTGGTGGTCGTTCTTCTAGATTTGATGTAGAGATCTTTCCAAGGACTAGCTAGTTGTGATGTATAATAGGTAGCTGGGAAGCAGATGAGGCTGGAACTTTATGGAGATCAGAGTTGTAACGATTTGTCAGTCAAATCTGAAAAGCAATCTTTTGGTAATGAATGAGGTCGGCCAGAAGGGAAGTACAGGAAAAAGTAATGAAGGACCCTGGAGAAAACTGATAATGAAGTGGAAAGCAAAAAAATAATACAATACAATATAATATAATAATAAATATTAATAATTTCTAATATGTATGGAGGGTTTATCATGTGCTGGACACTCAGTAAAATGCTTTAAATACACTAGCATTTTTTTATCCTCTAAACAACCTTATGAAGCAGATTATTCCAATTTTTATTGTTATTTCAATTTTACAGATAAGGAAATAGGCACCAAGAAGTTGCATGGATTGGTCAAGGAAACACATTAAGGATGTGGCAAAGACAGGTCTTAACCCTGGATTAGCTGGCTCTCTACTTTGAGCTTTTCTTCCCTAAATTGTACTGTCTTTTAAGTTGGAGTTCTATCCAACCTCTCACATATTTTCCTCGAGTTAATGAAAATATGTGTTATATTAACATATAACCAAGTGATGAAACACTCATTTTTGCTATAAATTCTACTTGGGTATAGTGTATTAAGCTTTTGACATTATGTTGGATTCATAGTTTCTTTCTTTCTTTCACCTTCCTTCTCTTTTTAAAATAATTTTTACATCTGTATCTGTAAGATTGGCTTAGTTTTTGTTTACTTGTTTGTTTTTCTAGATTGTTAAAAGAAGATTCTGAGAGCATGGACTGTCTTCAGTCTTACATATCTTGCAACATATTAAAAATTGGAGAAAGTGATCATAACTTCACCAAGGGTGTGTGTGTGGCGGGGGGGAGGTTTGTTGTCATTGTGGCTGCTCCTGGGTTCTTTAATTCCTGGCTGGGAAAAATTTTAATTTGGTTTTAGGCTCAGGTAGGGAGAAGGAATCAGTAGAAGAGGGACTGACTTTACAAGGAGAAGAGGAATTGATGACTAATTTAGCTACTAGAGAGACACCTAGGGAAAGAGATAGGAGGACAAAAGTTGACCTTGGGAAAAAGATGTACACCTTTCAAAAACAAAGGAAAGAAAAGAAGGAATGAGGATGTTGAGAAATTTATGCTGAAAATTTCTATCTCCTGCAACAAAACCAGAATAAGCAGTGGGAAATCATTTAATTGTGGACCTGGGCATTTAACTACTTCAGTCATTAGGAAAAAAGGTGAGATAAACAACAGATGGCAATTTGAGAGAAAGGTTAAGAGAGATTCTGGTTTTGAAATACAATGTTGTGTATCTCAAGCACTGAATATGTAACAAAATTGTAACCAAAGCAGAAATGCAAAATTTGGAAGTTTACTTTTCCCCCTCAAAAAAGTCCATTATGCTGTGATACCTTTCCTATATTTGGCAAATAAATAATAATTGAGCCCATATGTTTGAAAATGAGTAAGTCAGTGAGTGTTTACTTGGTGACTTTTTTGATGATTCATCATAAATGAAAGAACATAATAACAACCACCAAAAATAATAGAAAACAGTAACCAAAAGGAGTACCTAAAATACCCTAGGGGCCGGCCCCATGGCATTGTGGTTAAGTGCGATATGCTGTACTCTGGCGGTCAGGGTTTGTGGATTCAGATCCTAGGCATGGACCTGCACCACTCGTCAGCCATGCTGTGGTGACAACTCACATACAAAATAGAGGAAGAGTGGCATAGATATTAGCTCAGGGCTAATCTTCCTCAAGCAAAAAAAAAAAAAAATCCTAAACAGAAATGCAGATGCTTCATATATGGTCAATTATTTTTAATTTTTACTGAGATTTTATTTTTATTCAAGATATTCATGTTTTATTATGCATTAATTTATATTGGTGCTGCCCAGTACTGTAGTCACTAGCCACATGTGGCTAATTAAATTTAAATTTACCTTAACTAAACTGAAATACAATTAAATATTCAATAACTCAGTCATAATAGGCACATTTCAAGTGCTCAGTAGCCACGTGTGGCTGGTGGATACCATAATGCCCAATGAAGAGAAAGAATATCTTCAATGACCAAGGTGGTCTTAATGTTCCACTCAGCTTGTCTAAACTTTAGACAGGCTGCTTCCTGACTCTAGCTCTGACCTCCCTTTTCTTAGAGCATTTTATTTTTAAGCACTTGCAGTTGTAAATTCTTTCTCTGCCCCTTTGAGATGTATGCAAATCTGTTTAATACCCTTTTGCCAGTTTTACAACTCAAGGATATCTTTCTCAAGGATTTGAGAGTCATCCAGTGTCAAAGAAGATAGCAACCCTATTTTTCAGTGTTTGGGGGAATGTAGGAGCCTAACTTTGGTGGGCACCTCACTCCTATGTTAAAGACATGAGAAAGTGTACTTTTCCTTTGCATAAAACCCATCAGCCACCACAGATTGTCCATGATGTCCCTCTCAATTCAGCTCTTAAAATCCTCCTGCTCTTTATCTGAGTGGAGTGGAGTTCAGACAGTTCTGGTGTCTCTCACCTCAAATAAACTCTTCCTTGCCTGTTTAACATTGTCTGGTGCAATTTTTTGCTCTGACATCATTAAAGTAAAGTGTTGTGTATAACACAGGGGCGATTTATATTAAGGGTGAATAAAGGGAAACTATTCTGTTAAAAACTGGCTGATGTTAGAACACAGTCTTGCCTGAATTCTCAAGAAAAAATGTTGTCTCTTCTTTCTAAGTGCTTTCATGTTTATTGTGATAGAGTATCCATGTCTAGTGAAGAAAAAAAAGAAACTACCTCAAAATGTACGATATTTCATGGCATAGTGACTTAAGAACAACGGGAACTATTCTTCTTTAAGCTACAATTTTGTGTTTCACTTTTCAGTATAATATTAGTGATAAGAGATATAAAACAGAGAACACATTTCAATTCTCAATCTTTAAAAACCACCAGTAAATCTTTTACCTGAGGTATCAGCTTGACAACTGCAAACTTGCCATCCTAAAAAAGTGATTGGTAGGTAAAGATAGGGTTTTTTCCTTCTCTTTTTATGTCTGCAAAGACTCAGTGAAATAGAATCAAGTATTTGGATCAATTAGAGTAAAACTCTTATTTGTTTGTTTAGTTTCTTGCAATAAGTTCAAAAATAAATACTGAAAATTATATGTAAATTTCTATGCACACACACAGTACGTGTGAGCATGTGTGTGCACAGGCATACATCTATAGATATGTATTACATAATTTATTACACAACAAAACAAACTTTTTTTATGAGGAAGACATTTTATAAATATAGATTGTCCGAATACGTGGTATTATCGTTATTGCATAAAACATATCCATTATATACCATTCATCATTTCTGAGTTTTTGCACTCCGCAAAGAGAATTTGAAAACCCTTGCAAAACAATCTATGTAAAAACCTATTCTCTTTTTACATCTCCAATCTTTCATAGTTATCTGGCCCACATGTATTTTTCCCTTACATTATTTTTATTGCCTTACAAAATAGTTTGTATCAAAATAATAAGTCACTTCTATTTCAAATGTATTTTAACTTTCATAATATTTAAGTGACATTGCTACAGTTTTAAGTGCAAGTAGCATAACGAGCTTTGAGAAAAAGATATTCCATTCTTCAGAAGTGTAAAATGCAAGTGGTGGAAGTAGAAGTTAATGGCCATCCAGAGGGGAGCTGACCTGCTATAGGCATTTGTTGTACTGGAGGCATCAATCAATATGATTTACAGAGGGAATGGGGCTTATTGACTGGTTCAGCAAGTGGTTAAGTGTAAAAGCCTAGCGGGTAAAGTTTGTAATGTATTTTTAAAAATTTCGCTGAGAAAAGTTATCCTTACTTGAATTATCTACATTGATTAAATATATTAATTTAATATGCCATGTCTTTTGGCAATATTATAACGTCTTACTTACAAGGACACAGCATGGTATCATTGTAGGAATCCTTCTTCCAATGAGAATTAGCCCATTTATTAGGACATAATATGGATTTAGTTTTCCTAGTGCATTATAAGGCATATTTAAAACCTGACCCTTATCTGTAAATAAGCGATACATTGAGAAAACTAAATTATGTTAATGTAGGACAACACACATGTATAAAAAGTCAGCATATCACTCGCATTCACGTTATGTTGCAATGTAAGCATCTAAGTGCATGACAATCTTGATAAAATCATAGCTTGTCTTTGGGCATTTAATCAACATCACTGCAGAGTATAACAAGAAGAAACCTAGGCTTCCAGAAGTCAGTGAAGGATTCAGAGGCATGAGTGAGCTAGCAAAAAAATCCCATAGACTACCACGTCTGGGCCAGTCCTATATGGTTAAAATATGCCTTTCTCCAGGTTAGTATTCTATTTTGTCTTATAAGAAGCTGAGTTCTCAGGTCTTTGGTCGAGAATGAGTACCTTGTACCAAATCTATCACTAACTGTAGACCCTGTCTCACCACTTTGCTTGATCCTGCTAACGGTCGCTGAGAAAAAAGCCACCACTTTCCCCTTCCTCTTTCTTTGGTTTTCCTCCTCTCAAATTCATGCTTTACTTTCAGCTCCACCTATGAATCCCCTGCTCTAGGCATTGATAGTATTTAAACTCTTCCAAGATCATTTTGACCCAACAAAATTAGACACATTCTACAAGATAGCTTCCAGTTGTGCTAAAAATCCCTTTCAGTTTCCGTTTCCTCAATATTTGTACACTATAATCTGTTGCATTAATTCTTACCTGGGCTGGAGGCATGATTTATTATGTCCCAACTAGAGAATGTTTATTTATTAGAGAATAGGAGAAATGTCACAAATGCATTTTTAAATAAGGAGCCCTGGCAACTAAATCAAGACTTTGCCTCAGGTTTAACATCAAGGTGGAGAGAGTGTTGGTGCAACAAGAGACCTCTGAGGTTCTAATGCTATTAGAAAATTTCTCAAAGAGGAAGGACTTCGTGAGATATATATATATATATATATTTTTTAAGGAAGATTAGCCATGAGCTAACATCTGCCACCAATCCTCCTCTTTTTTGCGGAGGAAGACTGGCCCTGAGCTAACATCTGTGCCCATCTTCCTCTACTTTTTATGTAGGACGCCTGCCACAACATGGTTTGACAAATGGTACATAGGTCTGCACCCAGGATCTGAACTGACGAACCCCGGGCCACCAAAGTGGAACGTGCAAACTTAACTGCTATGCCACTAGGCCAGCCCCTCGTGAGATATACATTAAAGGCCCTCATTTAGAATATGTAAACTACATATTTTTTCTCTATATAGTCATATTGGCTACTTTCATAGTATTTACCTCTAACCATATCAGTAATATATCACTAATCCCTTAAATGATAGCTATTTGCAACCTGTCATCATTTGTCTATGCTATTAGAGAAAAACACTTCTTGAGGGGTTTGGCTCATGTCAGTCCCAGAGTCTTGCAGCAAACCTGTGGCCACACATGTGCTGTGTGACCCACACACTCCTGCCTATCAAGAAGTTAAACACTTGATTGAAACTCAGCAGTTTCTTTCTGCCCAGTGTTTAAAATTGGGTGCAGTGAGACCCCAAAATAGTGATATCCTGGAACTGACTAATGTTAATTTTAGGGCTCTGGAAAGAGGTTATTGAACCCCTACTACTTAAGATTCTCTCACTGGCTTGATCTAGGCTCTGTTTGACTCCTGGTGTTCAGATGCTTCCATTGACTTCTATTTTCCTATGTTTTGATTTCAGTTGTTTATTTGCTATAATGTATAAGATTCTGTTTTTATACACTTTGTGGCCAAGATGAAATAAGTGAAGTCGAAGAAGAAGAAAAATTGGATAGGTAAGCTGAGAAGGACTAGAGTGATATAATGATAAGAAATAATGATACACACTTGAAGATGTGAGCGATAATATTTCACACATTGAAGTGGATAGGAAACAATAGATCTTGCTCATTCTGGACAATAATCCAGAGAATGTTCCAAGGCTATTGAATTGTCACAAATAGATAGGGGCTCAAGAGGTTTGCACCGAAGGACTGCAGCATTGAGCAGTGGAATAATCTTATGCTCACATAACATTTTCAGAACATCTGTGATCATGGTTTCCTACATTTGAAATACATGCACGCACACATGCACACACAGGTGAAGTCAGGGAACAATGTTCCCTCAGGTCAGCACAGAGTAGTTTTAAACTAAAGATTGCTTGTATGGGTCACATTGTAAATTGATGGCGTGAAGGAAGAGTGTCATGCTGTATGAATTTGCCTTTTTTAATCTTTGCTTTTAGATGAAAAGATAATTTATCTTTGAAAGAAGGAGAAAGATAAATTTACTTTAAGTGACAGATATATCCACATGCATTAAATATAGTGAAATTGCAAAACATAATAAACCCCTGTAATTCCTTTAGTCGTACACCAATGCATATTTACTCTAAGGAAATGGCCTTGGCCTTATTCTTTATTGTGACTTGATTTGATTTGATTTGGCTTTCTACTTGACAGCCTTAGATTTCAAAATCTTAGAGGAACACACCTGCATTATCAATTCAGATAAGGATTTAAGAAAAGCATAAACTAATGCAAAAATATTAGGCAAAAATATGTCTTATACAATAAGACAGAGAACAACAAAGTAATTCAGAGCTACATCAGAGAGAAATTTAAATCAATTTACGTATGATATGAACAAAACCATTGAAATGAAATTAACCTGAGTGCAAGAGTTATCAGCAGACACAGGCAACCATGTATAATCCTTTGTGAATTCAAATTTAGAGAAAAACCTCTCAGCTTCCAGGAGTAAAGAACAATTAAAATATTTAGTATTTCTTTTCTCCTCTAGCAAGTGTTATTTTCTAGACAACAAGCAGTACAGAGGCAGAAAGATGCTAACAACAGACAGTTGAAAGTCAAAGTTTACTGCAAGAATGTTTCAAAGGAAGTGCGGTCCTAATTTGAGTCAACATCTAATTTGTTCATTTAATTACTCTGTGCCAAGAGTAATTGATTTTAGACCTAGAAACAAAGACACTTCTACTATGGGTGAAAAAAAAAAAAGTAATTTTGGCCCTTTAAAATAGAATCTGGGCAAAGGTTGCATCTAAAGGGTGTGTAACATGAGTAAGGTTTTATCTCCTTTTTGAAGTATTACTCCAACATCTCCCCACGATTATCACTACATCAAATGCCACTGTCATTTAGATCTTGATTATAAAATGCTCACATTACTGAAGCAAAGTTTTACCTCATCTGTACAAAAGATATCATTCACAGATACAATTAAGAATCTAGATAATAACATTGTTAGAAGATTTAAGTACTCATAGGTTATTACTTTTATGAAATGCATGATGTCGTATTTTATTCCTATAGAGGCAAAAATTGTTTTTTACCGATTGCTTCCTCTTTGAATCTGTAAGAGGGAGAAAAACTTTTCCTCTTCACTAGTTCTTACTTCTCTACATAAATCAAACCAATGTCTGCTCCGATAAAGAATCATTGTTTCTCACCCTCATCCTGTCCTTATATCTGTGATGTTAGAATGGGGCATTTCATGTGTCATGAAGCAGCCTGCTAGGGTGACTTTATTCAGGAGGAGCTGAACTTGGTCCGCGCAGCCTTTTCAGCAGTGCGGGGAACATCTCTTATAGCGTGGAGACCCGCAAAGAGCATCCTCGACAAAGCGTAACGCAAATGCTTTCAGGTCTATAGGTGCTAGCATCAGCTTCTTATATCACAGGAAAAATACTTTAATTGCTACAGAAACATATTTAATTTTAACTTACCACTTAATTCAAAAACATAGAGAATATTTTCTTGCTCAAATGTTTATTTTAAAATGTTACATACTAAGCCCTATCATATTTTAGTGTATGCTTCCAGAGTAGAGTCCATAAATGTATTATTCATCACTTTATTTTACTTAGATCTGTGGCTGACCAAGTGCGAATTGGTTTTTGTCCTCCTAAAATCTTAAAGGCAGAAAAATAGAATAGGAATGATCATATCTTACTTTGTAATGCCACATAGTACTCCCTCCAGGCTATTTTACATTTTGCTTTATATTGTGTAATTCTTAATTTTGCCTTTTAAAAATGTTTCTATTCATTACGAGATAATACAAGGAAGTTGTAAACGTTTGAAATTGATAGAAAACTATTATTAACTCATATGTATAATGTATGTAGCTGTGTGTGTGTATATATATTCTTTAGTAGTATATTTTAGGACTGTAGAGTGATACTGAAATGAAAATGCGGACTATTCACTATTGCAAACTGAATATCTCCCTATTTCATTAAATTTTTTTCAGTCCTTTCTTTTTTCACTTTTTAGATTTTTTTATTGAGGTAACAGTGGTTTATAACATTATGTAAATTTCAGGTGTACATTAGTATCTTTTCATTTCTGTGTAGATTATATCATGTTCACCAACAAAAGACTAATTACCATCCATCACCACACACATGTGCCTAATCACCCCTTTTTCTCTCCTTCTTCCCTGCTTTCCCTCTGGTAACCACCAATCCAATCTCTGTCTCTGTGTGTGTGTTTGTTGCTGCTTTTATCTTCTATTTGTGAGTGGGATCATAGATATTTGACTTTCTCCCTCTGATTTATTTCACTTAGCATAATAGCCTCAAAGTCCATCTATGTTGTCACAAATGAAAAGATTTAATCTTTATTTATGGCTGAGGACTATTCCATTCTGTATATGTACAACATCTTCTTTATCCATTTGTCCCTTGATGGGCACCTAGGTTGTTTCCAAGATTTGACTATTGTGCATAATGCTGCAATGAACACAGGGGTGCATATATGTTTAAGCATTCATGTTTTCATGTTCTTTGGATAACTACCCAGCAGTGAAATAGCTGGATCATATGGTTGTTGTATTCTTAATTTTTTAGAAATCTCCATACTGTTTTCCATAGTGACTATACCAGTTTGCACTCCCACCAGCAGTGTATGAGAGTTCTCTTTTCTCCACATCCTCTTGAACACTTGTTGCTTTTTGCCTTGTTAATTGTAGTCATTCTGATGGGCGTGAGGTGATATCTCATTGTAGTTTTGATTTGCATTTCCCTGATAATGATTGATGTTGAACATCTTTTCACGTGCCTGGTGGCCATCTGTATATCTTCTTTGGAAAAATATCTGTTAAGATCCTTTGCCCATTTTTTAATTGGGTTGTTTGTTTTTTTGTTGTTGAGATGTATGAGTTCTTTATATATTTTGGATATTAACCCCTTATCTGATATATGGTTTGCAAATATTTCCCCCAAATATTAGGTTGTCTCTTCCTTTTGTTGATGTTTTCCTTTGCTATGAAGCAGCTTTTTAGTTTGACATAGTCCGATTTGTTTATTATTTCTGTTGTTTCCCTTGCCTGGTCAGACATGGTATTTGAAAATATGCTGTTAAGACCAATGTCGAAGAGCATACTGCCCATGTTTTCTTCAAGAAGTTTTATGGTTTCAGTCTTACATTGAAGTCTTTAATCCGTTTTGAGTTAATTTTTGTGTATGGTGTAAGATAATATCTACTTTCATTCTTTTGCATGTGGCTGTCTAGTTTTCCCAGCAACATTTACTGAAGAGACTTTCCTTCCTCCATTGCGTGTTCGTGGCCCTTTGTCAAAAATTGGCCATCCATAGATGTGTGGGTTTATTTGTGGGCTCTCAATTCTGTTCCATTGATCTGTGTGCCTATTTTTGTGCCAGTACCATGCCGTTTTGTTTGCTGTATCTTTGTAGTATATTTTGAAATCAGGGAGTGTGACAACTTCAGCTTTGTTCTTTTTTCTCAGGATTACTTTGGCTATTCAGGATCTTTTGTTCTTCTATATAATTTTAGGATTCTTTGTCCTATTTCTATGAAAAATGTCATTGAACTTTGAGAGGGATTGCATTGAATCTGTAGATTGCTTTAGGAAGTACGGACATTTTAATTATGTTAATTCTTTCAATCCAAGAGCACAGAATATCTTTCCATTTCTTTGTGTCTTCTTCAATTTCTTTCAAAAATGTTTTATAGTTTTCAGTGTATAGATCTTTCACACCTTTGGTTAAATTTATTCCTAAGTATTTTATTCTTTTTGATGCAATTGTAAATGGGAATGTATTTTTAATTTCTCTTTCTGCCACTTCATTGTTAGTATATAGAAATGCAAGTGATTTTCATATGTTGATTTTGTATCCTGCAACTTTACCATGTTCATTTATTATTTCTAAAAGATTTTTGGTGGCTTCTTTTCTATATATAAAATCAGGTCATCTGCAAATAGTTTCACTTCTTCCTTTCCACTTTGGATCCTTTTTATTTCTTTTTCTTGCCTAATTGCCCTGGCTAGGACATCCAATACTATGTTAAATAAGAGTGACAAAAGTGGGCATCCTTGTCTAGTTCTGTAAGTTGACATAAGTGAGGCCATTTTGTTACACTATGTGACCCCAGCCCCTCCTCTGTGACTACTCGCTGTTCTGCATGTACTCTAAAAAATTCACATTCTCTCCTGATTTATGGCCTCTGCTTGCATATGTATTCCCCTATAGCTTGATAAATGAAAACTTTTTCCTATGAGTTCCTCTCCAGGAGCAGGCTGACCACAGGCATGAAACACACTTGCAAGATATTCATCATCGCTGAAGAAGAAAAGAGCAGTGAAACAACCTGGAGTCCATCAAGCCTGAAGCCCTACATTTCTAAACCCCCTCCCTACTGCCCATTTTCCCTATATGACTACCTTAATAGTCTGTAATTTGTGAAGATGGTTTTTTTGAGACATTAGTCAGCCATCTTCCAGGATTATCTCAGCTAATTGAATTCAAACTTCCTTTCTTGATTCCTAACTCATAGTGATTGGTTGGCTCAGATCGTGGTGAGCAGAGCGAGACCTTTGCTCAGTGTCAGTTCCTGTTCTTAGAGGGATAGCTTACAGTTTTCCTCCATTGAGAGTGATATTAGCTATGGGTTTGTCATATATGGCCTAAATTATGTTGAGGCTCCTTCCTTCTGTACCCATTTTATTCAGAGTTTTTATCATAAATGGATCCTGTATCTTGTCACATACTTTCTCTGCATCTATTGAGATTATCATGTGATTTTTATTCTTCATTTTGTTAATGTAGTGTATCATGTTATCGGTTTGCAGATGTTGAACCATCCCTGCATCCCTGGAATAAATCCCACTTGATCATGATGTCTGATCTCTTTAATGTATTGTTGTATTTGATTTGCAAGTATTCTGTTGAGGATTTTTGAATCGATGTTGGCCAGTAATTTTCTCTTTTTGTTGTGTTCTTGTCCGGTTTTGGTGTCAGGGTAATGTTGGCCTTGTAGACTGAGTTAGGAAGCTTCCCTTCCTCTTCAATTTTCTGGGACAGTTTGAGAAGAATAGATATTAAGTCTTCTTTGAATTTATGGTAGAATTCACAAGGGAAGCTATCTGATCCAGGACTTGGATGTTTTGGGAGGTTTTGATTAATGTTTCGATCTCCTTACTGGTGATTGGTCTATTCAAATTCTCTGTTTCTTCTGGATTAAGTTTTGGGAGGTTGTATGATTCTAAGAATTTATACATTTTTTCTAGAATATCCAATTTTTTCACATATAGCTTATCATAGTATTCTCTTATAATCTTTTGTATTTCTGAGGTTTCCATTGTGAATTCTCCTCTTTCATTCCTGATTTTAATTATTCAAGTCCTCTCTCCTTTTTTCTTGGTGAATCTGGATAAAAGTTGGTCAATTTTGTTTATCTTTTCAAAGAACCAGCTCTTAGTTTCATTGATTTTTTCCTATTGTTTTTGTATTCTCTATTTCATTTATTTCTGCTCTTTTTTTATTGTTTCCTTCCTTCTACTGATTTTGAGCTTTGATTTTTCTTCTTATTCCAGTTCCCTTAGGTGCACTGTAAGATTCTTTATTTGAGATTTTCCTTGTTTGTTGTGGTTGGTCTGTATTGCTATAAACTTCCCTTTTAGAACTGCTGTTGCTATAGCTCATAAATTTTGGAATGCCATATTTTCATTTTCATTTGTCTGCAAGTATTTTTTAGTTTCTCCTTTGATTTCTTCATTGACTCAATCATTGTTAAGTATCATTTTGTTTAATCCCCACATATTTGTGGCTTTTCCAATTTTCTTCCTGTAGTTCACTTCTGTTTTCATACCCTTGTGGTCAGAAAAGATGCTTGGTATTATTTCAGTCTTCTTAAATTGATTGAGCCTTGTTTTGTGGCTTAATATGTGATCTGTCCTGGGGCATATTCCATGTGCATTTGAGAACAATGTGAATTCTGTGGTTTTTGAATGGAATGTTCTGTATATATCTACTAAGTCCATCTGGTCTAAGGTGTCATTTAAGGCCAATGTTTCTTTATTAATTTTCTGTTTGGATTATCTATCCATTGGTGTAAATGGAGTGTAAAGTCCCCCACGATTATTGTGTAACTGTCTATTTCTCCTTTTATGTACATTAATAATTGCTTTATATACTTACATGCTCCTATGTTGGTGGTTAGGTATTTACAAGTGTTGTATCTTCTTGTTGGATTGTTCCATTTATCATTATGTAGCACCTTTCTTTATCTCGGGCTACAATTGTTGTTTTAAAGTCTATTTTGTTTTATGTAAGTATTGCTACCCCAGCTTTCATTTCATTCCATTTGCATGGAGTATCTTTTTCCATCCCTTCACTTTCAGTTTGTGAGCATCTTTAGTTCTGAAGTGTGTCTCTTGTATGCAGCATATACAAAGGTGTTATTTTTATGACCAATTGGTCATCCTATGCTTTTTTTTCTTTTTTCTTTTTTCAGGAAGAGTTTCCCTAAGCTAACATCTGCTGCCAATCCTCCTCTTTTTTCTGAGGAAGATTGGCCCTGAGCTAACATCTGTGTACATCTGGCTCTACTTTATATGTGGGACACCTGCCACAGCATGGCTTGATAAGCAGTGCATAGGTCCACACCTGGCATCTGAAATGGCAAACTCTGGGCTACCAAAGCAGAACATGTGAACTTAACTACTGCACCACCAGGCTGGCCCCCATGCTATGCCTTTTTTTAAGACGTTTTCTTTTCCTGAGGAAAATTATCCCTGAGCTAACATCTGTTGCCAATCCTCCTCTTTTTGCTGAGGAAGACTGGCCCTGAGCTAACATCCATGCCCATCTTCCTCCACTTTATATGTGGGACACCTGCCACAGCATGATTTGCCAAGTGGTGCCATGTCTGCACCTGGGATCTGAAATGGTGAACCCCATGTCGCCAAAACAGAATGTGTGCACTCAACTGCTGCACCACCTGGCCGGCCCCATCCTATGCCTTTTGAGTGGCACATTTAGTCCATTGAAATTTAAACTAGCTATTGATAAGTATGTACTTATGGCCATTTTGTTACCTTTTTTCTGGGTGTTTTAGTAGTTCTTTACCTTTCCTTTCTTCTTCTCTTGCTCTATTCCCTTGTAGTTTGATGGCTTTCTTTACTATTATGTTTGGGTTCCCTTCTTTTAATTTTTTTGAGTATTTATTATTGGTTTCTGGTTTGTGATTACCATGAGGTTCATATATAATAACCTACATGTATAGCAGTCTATATTAATTTGATGGTCTCAAGTTTGACTTCTTGCTAAAACCTCTCCCTTTTACTCTCTTCCTCCCCCATTTTATGTTTTTGAAATCATATTTAACCTCTTTTGTGTGTGTGTGTGTATCTGCTATCCTCTTATCATGGAAGTAAATCATTTTAGTACTTTTGTCTTTTGACCTTCATATTAGCTTCATAGGTGATTGATTGCTACCTTTGCTGTATATTTGCCTTTACCACTGATTTTATTGTTTTGTTTGTTTCTTTTTGTTTTGGATAATTTTATGATTCCTGTTCATGATCTTTCCTTTTGCACTGAAGTAAGTCTCAGCAGCATTTTTTGTAACACTTGTTTATTTGTGATAAACTCCTTCAGTTTTCACTTGTCTGGAAAACTCTGTATCTCTCCTTCCACTCTGAATGATGTGCTTACTAGCTAGAGTATTCTTGGCTGTAAGTTTTTTCTCTTCAGAACTTTAAATATATTGTGCCACTCCTTTCTAGCTTGTAAAGTTTTTGCTGAGAAGTCTACTGATAGCTTTGCAGGATTTCCTTTATATGTAACTTGTTGCCTTACTCTTGCAGCTTTTAGGATTCCCTCTTTATCTTCAATTCTCAACAGGTTAATTATAATGTGTCTTGGGGGGGGTCCCTTTGGGTTCATTTTGTTTGGGGCTCTCTGTGCTTCCTGTACCTGGATGTCTGTTTCCTTCCTTAGGTCATGAAAGTTTTCAGCTATTATTTCTTCACACAGATTGCCCCTCTGTTTCTCTCTTCTCCTTCTGGGAAACCTATAATATGGATGTTAGTGTTCTTGATGTGGTCCCATCAGCATCCTTAGATTGTCTTCATTCTTTTTAATTCTTTTTTCTTTTATCTGTTCAGCTTGGATGATGTTCCCTACTCTTTTTTTTTTTTTTTGAGGAAGATTAACCTTGACCTAACATCTGCTGCCAATGCTTCTCTTTTAGCTGAGGAAGACTGGCCCTGAGCTAACATCTGTGCCCATCTTCCTCCACTTTATATGTGGGACACCTGCCACAGCATGGCTTGCCAAGTGGTGCCAAGTCTGCAGCCAGGATCCGAACCAGCAAACTCCAGGCCACCAAAGCAGAAAATGCACACTTAACTGCTGTGCCACTGGGCTGGCCCCTCCCCTACTCTTTTGTACAGCTTGCTGATCTATTCTTCTGTATCATTTGCTCTATTGAGTCTGTCCAGTTAATTTTTCTTTTCCAGTATTGTATTCTTCAGATCTGATTGGTTCTTTTTTATATTTTCCAATTCTTTGTTGAAGTTCTCATTGTCTTTATCCATTCTTCTCCCAAGATCAGTGAGCATCCTTATGACTTTTAGTTTGTACTCTTTATCAGGTAGATTGTTTTTCTCTGTTTCTTTTAGTTCTTGTTCTGAGGATTTGTCCCATTCCCTTATTTGTAACCTATTCTTTTTTCTCCCTTTTTTGCTTCTTGTTTGGTGCTTATATCTATGCTTATATCTATCTATGTGCTTATATCAGCTATGTCTCCTGATCTTGGACAGGTCGCCTTATGTAAGTCTTGCCAAGCTGTGTGCTTCCCTCTCATCACCAGTTCCAAATGTTCCAAGAGTATCCTCTGTTTGGCTTATGTGCATCCTTCTGTTACATCAGGGTAGGTATGGCTGCAAGTGCCCATGTAGGCTAGGCTATTTCCTTGGCTGGCTGATCATAATGCTTAGCTGCATGTGCCTGCTATTGTCCTTTCAGTCACTTTATTGGGTGTGGGGGGGGGGGGAGGGGTCCCAGCACAGTTGACTACGAGGTCTAATAGCACATTCCTGCTGCAGTTTTTCTGTTATGTGAGTAGACCCCCAGCATTCTGGTTGCTAGGCTCAAGGGCTTACAATTGTTGTAGGCCTCTGGCCTGCAAGGCTATTGTCAGCTCTCTCAGTAGTGCAACTGACTGGGGCTGGCCCCAGGCATGGCAGCACACAATTGTTTCAGGTGTTGAAAGGTGGGGCAACCCCTATGTGGTTATTTGAGAAGCACAAGTCCCCTGCAGCTGACAAGCCTCATGACCTTGTGGGCCACAAACCCTGTCAAAGCCATCCTGCCCTCTGTGCACTTTCTGCCTGCTGAAGTGGACCCACTCATCCTGCCACAGAGGTCCCATACACCCCATCTATGTGGGCCCACAAGTGGCCTGAGGGCTTTCTGTGGGGTGGGGCAAGTCCTTATGGTAGGCTCCCTGCCCTTCCTGAGCTGGACTAAATAATTGCTCCAGCGAGAAGAACAGAATCCTGTGCTAACAGGCCAGAGGAAGTACTCCAATGGCATCTGCTAACATCTGTGTCAGCCCATCTGTACTAGGTCACAATATTGACTGCTGCCATTGTTTCAGCCCCTGGGGAAGTGGTCCCAGCCACCTCCTGCCCTGCCAAGATGCACTTAGAGCCTATCAAGTGAGTTTCTTTTCACCAAAGGACTGTGCACATTTCTTTCTGGTCATTTTAGATTGCCTTCCCAAACAGGTGAATGTGTGTCTGGGCCTTTTAAGAGCAGGCTTTTCTTTCTCGTATGTTTGATAGCTTTTCTGGAAGTATTCTCTGTAGTATTTAGTGGCCAGCAAAGCCAGATATTATGACACTTGTCTTTGTTGTGCTTAGTGCAAAAGCTGCTTATTATGGCAAAACTCTCCTGCTCAGATCTCCACTCCTCCAGGAAAAGCTTTGTACCTTAAGACTGCTCCCACTCATGATGCGCCATCACTAGAATGTGGCTTTTTCCTCTCCAGAAAGGAATTTTCCCACTTCCACCTCAGTCAGCACTGTCTTTTGTTGTGGGGGTTCTTTTTATCCAGTTTCCCATTCACTCTTAGAGGTAATCTTTCCAAGGGTAGTTGTAAATTTGTTGTGTCCATGGGAGGAGGTGAGTTCAGAGTCCTCCTACACTGCCATCTTCCCAGGAGTCTCCATTAAATTTTTTTAAGTGAGAACTTTAAGTGCTGCATAGTATTTCAATGTATATCTATATCATGATTTATGCAACCAATTCCACACTGGAAAATCAAATCATTTCCATGTGTACATGTTTTATTATTATTATTTTGTAATTCTTTTACATGATGGAAATATCAAATTGCATTTTTTTGTATCTTTGATTACAGTTGAAGCACAAGATACAATTTATCAAAGATTCTATAAAACTTAATTTTGTCCATTAAACTTAGTACATTCCTTCCTCTCATCCTGTCTTCCACTCCTCCCACATTTAAACCTTTTGACTATGTCCTCTGAACTTATAGTCAGTTAGCTGCAAGAAATTACACCTTCAAACTCTTTTTTGAAGGTCTTTTCATGCCTTAGCTATAACTGCAAACTGGCTCTTCCTCAAGGGCATTCCCTCCTGTAAAATCCTTGATTATTTTTCATCCAAAATCTCTCTTACCATTTGGTCTGGAGATGAGATCATTGTTCTCCTTACTGTTTCCAGATTGTTCTCCTTCCTTTCTTCCTAGAAGTGCCCTCTTTATAGCAACTGTTAACTGATCCTCAAATCACAACTGCTTGCTTATTAATTTTAACTTCTGTCTCACTAACATTATCTCCAATACCTCTGACACACTCTTGGTGATTTCAAATATGATATAGATGACATTTCCAATAATATGTCCAACCAGGCCCTTTACTTCCTGTCTTACAATGTATAATTGAATGTGAAGAGCTCAGAATGTGAAATTAGATTTTTTAGGACCAAAAGCCACCTCCACCCTGAGGTAACTGTATGTCCTTGGACAGGTTTCTCAACCTCTACATATCTCAATTCCCTCATCTCTATAATGGATGCATCTAATTCATGGTGTTGGGAGCTATATATATGTGTGTGTGTATAAACATATATTCATTAGACTAGTGGAGTCTGATATGTAGTAAATTTAATAAAAGTGTTTGTTGCATTTAATAATGCTTTACATTTTGCTTTCCCATCCAAACAGCTTAAACCAGTGGTCAAACTCTCTTGTCATTAATAGTATTTTAACTCTCCATAATGTCAATTTTAAGCATACCACTCTCCAACCACCACAAACCTTTTTCCACACATTTTCTATAGTAGTAACTCTACAAGTCTTTGTCTCCACTGGGATGTATAAATATTTGGGTCTATTGCATTGCTCTGCCACTCACCTCTTCTAGGTCCTAACTGCTCAACCAACTCATTTTAGTTTCCAAGGGTCAGCATTAAAGTCACTCTAGTGTTTGTAACTTTTATTTCTTTGCTTCTCTCAAGTCTTTGTACTCACCTGGCAAAATTCAAACCCTGCGAAACACAATTTTTACTTTCTTTCTTGCCTATATGCAGCTGAATCTAGGTGGCAGAAACACACAATGACACTAATGGATCTCACTCCAACTTCATGACCACTTATCTCAAAACATCGCTTTTTTCCCTCACCAATTACCAGCTATTTCCTTAGTCCATTTGATCCCTTAATTCCTTAAATGACTCATTTAAACTCCATCCTCTCTCTTAAAATCTGTCAAAAGCCCTCCAGTGCTATTGATTTTGCTTCTTCCCCCCACCACAGAGAATATAAAAGCAATTAAGAAACTTACCATGATTTCCCATCTCGATATCCAAACACTTACTTGTATCTGAGTTCTTCTGTCCTTTCTGTAACTATGGGTAAGCTCTGTGCTCTACCTCTGGCAACCTGTCACATTTATATGTCTGCTAGCTCCTATTTCCTTTAATCTTTTCATGGATATTGTTCCAGCTATTTTCCTTTATCTCTTTTGTTTCACAATGTTGCCCTCCCCTTGAGTAAGTAAACATGCTAGTATATCTCCTATGCAAAAAAAAAAAA
Source organism: Equus caballus (assembly GCF_041296265.1). Taxonomy (NCBI): domain Eukaryota; kingdom Metazoa; phylum Chordata; class Mammalia; order Perissodactyla; family Equidae; genus Equus; species Equus caballus. Next base: position 49,649,250 of record NC_091704.1, read on the forward strand.
TCTTGGTCAACAATCTGTTTCCCATTAATGACCTTTCTCTGGTCCTCTCTCCAGAAAGAAAATTATCAGTACTGTGGATAGCAATATCTTTACTCATTCTTTCCATTTTTTCTACCCATTCTCTCTCTCTAACACATTTCACCTAGGTATTTCCCCACCAGTCTGCTGAAAATTCTTTTGTCATTTTTTAATATATATTCTGTCTTACATCATTTATCAACAATATTTAACAGAGAAGAGCTAATCCTCTTTCATGAAATATTTTCTTTGACTTTGATTTTACTTCATTTGCTTCATTTTGTTGACTTCACTTATGACTTTTTTATCACCTGCCAGATTCTCAAAGTTGAAGTTATCTGCAACTCATGTCTTGGACCTCTCCCCCTCCAACTTCTTTTGTTATCTATCACTGTAAATGGCTTTTAAATGCTAATGGATTCAATATATTTTTTCATCCTGGAACACTATTTGATGTCCAGATTCATATTGCCAACTTTCTTCTTAAAATTATCATATGAATATATAATAGCTACATCATTCATAGCATTTTCAAAATGGCACTCCTGACATTTCTTCTCCAAAAATGCTAATTCCTCTGTATTCACTCTCTTAGTACATGACAATTCCATTATTTCCGTGGCTCACTTCATAAACCTCTAGAATTATTTCTGACTCCTCTTTTCCACTGTCACCTCACATATAGCTTCAAAAATATCCAAACTTTGACAACATCTCACTACCTACACCAACAGAAACCTACTCCAAACCACCACAATCCCCTGGATTATTGTAATAGAAATGTAATTGTTCATTTTGCCCCACAGGGTACTGTCAGCACTGTAGCCAGAGTGATCTTTTTAATTCTGAAGTCATATCCTTTGAATGTTGTGTTCAAAAATTTCCATTGGCTTTCCCTCTCACTCTCATAATTACACTGGTAAAAGCCAACATAAATCAATGTCTCCAAGACACTGCAAGTCACAGGTTGGCAACTCGTTAACTATTTGGTCTCATCTGCTATTAATATCTCTTGTTTGTTCCAGGCTCCTTGCTTTCTGCAAAGACTCCAGCCATTGAGGGCTTTTGCCATTGCTGTTTCCTCTGTTTGAAAACTTGAGCCCCAGGTATTTTCATGGCTTGCTATACCATCTCTTTAAGTCTTAATTCAAATGTGACCCTCTCAGTGATGTCTTTCCTGGTCTTTCCCATCGCTTTATATTATTTTGCTCATAGTACTTATCACCATTGCCAGAAAAAAAACTACGTATAATTATATATATATAAATAGATGATCTAGGCAATATATATTTTTTATATATTGTCTCTTTTATTCCCTAAAAAAGTTACTGGCCTATGTTAGATGTTTAATAAATATGTGTTGTTGAATAATTAATAAGTAAAAGAATATCAAAAGATTGTTTTAGAAAGAATAATCTTAATCAGCAAAGCCAGCCAAGACGTTATATGGTTGAGTATGAAAACTACTTAAACATTATTATTTCACCTATTTTGCTTTTTTCACTTTAATAAAATATCCAATACTATTACATCTTAATTTCTTTGTACATGTTCTATCAATGCTTTGCCTCAGCCTTTGAATTGAAATTTGCACAAGAAACATAATAATTTATAACACTTAAATTGAATATATTAGATTAAATTCAATTATAAATGTAACTACACATAATCCAAGTAGTACTTTTGTACCAATATCTGAGTTGACTAAATTGTCTAAGAGTTCTATATTACAGAAATTCTTAAGCTTTCTCCCATAGCAGAACATACATAGTAAGACAGACATTAGTGAAGTGATTATCTTTGGTGAAGGCTATGAAAATTTTAAAAAATATTGGTTTGTAGATAATATGGTAGTGCAATGTACTCAGTGACACTTAGGATGCGTAAGCCAAAATAAACACCGAAAAACCAGAAGGAAATGACACAAAATATGGAGAAACAATGTTAATAAATATGCTGCTAAACTATAAATCTCTCTTCACATAACATGCAGTAAATAATCAGGATTTTAAAATATATACTCATCTGCATCTAGTACTATGCTATGACTAAAAACATATCTACATGTCCACGAATAGTAAGAAGAATCTTTATTTACAGATGTCCCACTTTCATGGTTTTTAACACATTTTTGCAAAATGTACTCTGGCAAGTTTTCTGCATTATTTCTAATAGGAATGAACATTGAATTATTTCATATTTGCTCTTAGTGTTTTCAGTGTAGCTCAAAGAGATATGATGTCACTGGATGCACTCAGGTCATATATGTAAATGTCATTCTTCAATTGGTGATTATCAGAAAGATCTGAGGACCCCGTTACCATGGCTGATGACTTCTTCAGTGTCTCCTGCTTGTAGTTCTGAATTGAGCCAATTCCTTTCTGATTGCTGTGCATCGGTACTGTCTGCTCGCAGTTCTCCGCGGGTACTCACATCTTTTCATGCTGCACTGCAGCGATTCCTCAGACACTCTCCTCCATGTAAACACTGCCCTACTTCAATGTTGCCCTTAGATTAAGTGCTGGGGTAGGCTGCTAGCATCTATTCTTACACAGATCCTGCTTGTTTCATTGTTAATTCAAGTACTGGTTTTTTAACTACAGCATGACGTAGATGTTTTTAAAAAATCACCATGCCAGGCAAAATTGCACAATAAAACAAAAATACCTTGGGGGAAAAAGGAGTTAGAGGCATGACATTTGAAACTTCCTCAGTGATACATAAAGTAAAAGAATGAAACATAATAGTACATTTTTTACATATTAAATGGCTAAGCTACACTTAATACAATAAATGTGGCACTTGACCTTGGAAAAGATCTGAAGTTGGCTTATGGAAATGGGTTTAAGAGGGCATGTACCTTATAGTTATTGTGAGGTAGTGGAAGAAGGGTTGTCTCATTTGGACCAAAATTTATAACACCAGGTGTGAATGGGTGAGATCATATCACATGAAACAAACTGAGGTTGCTGATAGGTATTTGACGTATGCACACGTGTGTGTTTTAAGTATTCTTATGGGGCTCTGTTCAGGTGGGTGCAGTTTTCTGAGTTCACCTGATGTTTCTTGCAGACAAAACTGTACATAAGCAAAAGTGAAATTCATATTATGTTTGCATTGTTCCAAATATATCAGTGATTTTGGAACAAAGTCACATTTACAAAGTGAACGTTATAGCAGGACAGACTGTAATGATTTTTTTGTAGGTGAGTTCATATTCCCTTTGAAAGACTGGATTTTACCCACATCTTTCTTCCAAATTGGTGACTTTTAAATGACTGCTAAGTTCACTCAAACAATGTAAGTTATATTAATTTAAAAGGAAAAGAACAGAACAATCAAATCAAAAAATATGTAATCAAATCTCACAATTTACTTGACGGAAAAACTGCTCATAAAAGCAAGTGCTACTTGATATCTTTGTAAATACTTAAATTGTTTACTGCAGGATGGACTGGGGTTTAGAGCTTAGAGTGGAATCAACATGGGGAAAACAGACTCAGCTGTAGGAATGTTGAAAAAAAGAATGGAGGCGGTAATGGAGATGGCAGCTGAAGGTATGTGCATAGGTAACAAGTACCATGAAGGATTTGTCATTGGGATGTTTGAGTGATATTCCGAAAGAGTCTGGATGTTAGTCAAATGGTACAAATTTCCAGTTATAATATGAATAAGTTCTAGGGATCTAATGTACAGGCTGGTAATTATTGTTAATAATACTGTATTATATATTTGAAAATGGCTAAGAGAGTGGATCTTAAATGTTCTCACCATGAAAGGGAAATGGTAATTACATGACAAGATGGAGGTGTTAGCTCAGCTGTGGAAGGAATCATTTTACAATATATAGCGTATCAAAGCAACAAGTTGTACACCCTAAACTTACACAATGTTATATGTCAATTATATATCAGTACAGCTGGAAAAAATATAAATAAAAATATTCTTGAGTACCCATTTAAAAATATATGCCACGTGTACCATTAAAAAATAACAAAGAGCAGAAAATTAGGGCAAATAAAGAAAGGCAATGGCACAAGTTAAGCAGCTAGGCTGCTTCTGGAAAATGTATCAACAGCTCTCAGTTTCTAAGCAAAAATCCCTATACTTGGGATGATCTCCAATCCAGATGGTAAATGATGGATGTGAGGAACAACAGTAAAAAGTAATGGAAGGACACCAGTCTAATATGTCTGAGATATTAGTCAGGGTCTTGAGTATAGGGAACATCAGTCATTTAGTTCCTATATATATGTTTAAGAGAGGGTATTAAACTAGGGTAGATTATGGTGGAATATTGGAATAACAAATTAAGCTTAAAATACCAGGGGCTAACCAAAAAACGAAAAGACAAACTTTTCTCTCCTGGTATATGCTCAATGTGCATCAGTGGGAGCTCTTGTGTTCAGAGTCCTCAGGGGTACAGGTTGATGGAGACTGCGATCATCTTGTTGACTAACCTGATCACACGACCTTCGTAATCTGTGGGACAGTAGGAAGAGGGCAGTGAAGGGCCTGGCACCAGCAATTCAGTGCCGTGCCTAGGATATAAAACACAGTATTTATACTGAATTTCATTGGCCAAAACCAAAATGATACTCCTTCCCTCAACTAAAGAAAGAAAGGAAATATAATATTATTGGGAACACAAAAGGAGAGAAAAACCAGATATGCTGGAGCTCTGAACGTTTTAATATCTTTACTACAGATGGGACTGCACCTCGGGAAAACACAGGAACTCATTTATCAACACAAAATCTAGGGCTAGCAAAACCTGGGGCTGACTCAGCTGTAGGGATAAGGGATACACCTTCAAACCATCAGACAATGCATTCATTCATTCATTCATTCACTCATTTTCTGTCTAAGGATATACCAGCGTTGTAAGCTGTCACAGGCCTGAAAATGCACACAGATGCAAGAGCCTCAGAAATAATCAACTTCACCTCATGTAATCTGTACCATGTAACAGCCAGGTGGTCGTATGAGTGTTGGAGCACATTTTTTCTGTGGAACATTAGCTTTGACTGGAATTTGAGATTATGATACATGACCACTCGAGACATTATAGTTTCAGCCTTCTTTTACTAACGCTTGATGAATGAGTGTATACTATTTTATAATACAGTCCATGAAGAAATTTCTTCCTTTCCAGGCATTGTTATAGTAAGGTAAGTGCTCCTGGGTTAATAATCTCGAAGATAATTCCAAAAACACCTTTAGGAGTTTATTTGCAGCTCAACAGTGGTATTTAGGTTACAATAATTAATCTGCAAAGCTTTATATGGTTTTCATTTTTATAATTCTGACAAGTACCAGCCAAGGGCTCATAAAATAATATTCCACATGTTTTTATTTTTATGGTACTCTCACAATTTACATATTGCACTTTGGTTTTTTGAGTAAATTAAAGTAATAAACTCTATTTCCTGCCAAGAACTACTTCTTTCTTCTACTATATGCTTCAGTTGCTTATTCAAGTAAAGTTTATGACTAATTAGAAAAGCCACATGCATTTGGAATTAATATTGTCAGTTTGTGTTAGTATATATTTAAATCTCTGATCAGGTTATGTGGTTAATATTGCAAGGCAGTCTAGTTGAAGTAGAGCATACATTTTCATCTCTGCACCATGAAATGGATAACTAGGGTTTTCTTTAGAATTACACCATCATGCATAGTAAATATTCACAGGCAGTTTAAAATACATTTTGTTACTATGTTAAAGTATTACATGTTAAAAAATGCATTAAATAATACCTTTGTTAGATAAGATGATGATGTCATAGAATTGGATAATGGTAGCATGCAACTAATATGTTTCAAATGGTCATATTTGCATAGTTTATAGGCTGAAGTAATGTAAATCTAAATGGGTGTCACATGAAGCAAGCCGTCCTATTTACCTACGGGAAGACCAAGTAGGTCATAGCATCTATAAAGCTCCAAAGGATTCCTGAAAAATTAAACTCAACATTTATGTCAGTCAAAATTTTATCTATGGATAACCTAGTTGTGCTGAGCGCAATGAAAAACACTACATGTGTAATGAAGGCACACTAGCCTCACACCCACTTAGAATTCTGAGTTTACAGTCTAGCCGGAGAGGAAATTAAATGAAAAGTGGAAAGGAGGGCAGCTGACATTTGGACTGACAAATGAGCCATTGAGAAAATGAAGCAAGTGTATTAAAGGCAAGAGAGAGAGAACTGTTACTGTTAAGATTATGTATGTGTGTAGTTTTGTTTTTTTCATTTTTCTTGCATGTTGGGCTGCATATTCTTTTGTTTTTTTCCTGTTTTATCTCCCCAAACCCCCCTGTACACAGTTGTCTATCTTAGTTGCAGGTCCTTCTAGTTGTGGGATGCGGGACACCGCCTCAACGTAGCTTGGCGAGCGGTGGCATGTTTGCGCCCAGGATCCGAACTCTGGGCTGCCACAGCGGAGCGCACAAACTTAACCACTCAGCCACGGAGCCAGCCACAGTTTTTTTTTTTTTTTTAATTAGAGGACTAATGACAGTTAGCCAACCAATATTTTTTTATTAACAACCAAAAATACAAAAAAAACCCCACATAAAAAGTCTAATATGCTTAGTCTAATCATTATCAATTATATAGAGGCTTTATTGGCTAAATAACTAACAAATAATCATAAACTCTATGATGTGGTCCAGGTCTGTGGTTGTATATGGAGATTCCTGAATTACTTCCTAAACTAGTGCTTTAATTGCAATATCAGGAACACAACATTTGTACATACGAATTCTCCAAATTAAGATCAAAACACTTAGATCACTACATATAAATTTTGGGGAACTCTGCTAGAGCTTTCCAGGTGGCATATAGAGATATAAAACAATAGAAAAGGTCTGGTTGCTAGGAAACTCCAAGCAGTGAGGACTTGAGCTTCCGCTGCAGTGCTGAGTGCTTTCTCGGAGCTGTGTGAGGGAACCCAGTTGCCCAAGGAAATTTGTCCCTCCTTCCAATTTCTGTGCCTTCTGTTCTTCTCTAGCTCGAACTCTGGGCTGCTGAAGGAGACGGGTGGTCTAAGTTCTTGTTTGTTCCAGTCATATCCGCTTGCAATAATAATAACCTATCTGCAAGTTAACACATATTCAAGTTCTGTATCCATATGCTTGGGAGTCTTTTTGGGATCTTCTACTCCACTAAGAGAAGGTCTGGCATTACAGATCTCAAAATCCCCTCTAATTTCTAGTGACCATATATCGAAGACACCGTTTGGGATTCCAGGGACTCAGAATAAGTCCTCTTCATCTGTAATATTCACTTGGTCTACCTGAGTGGCCTTCTTCCTTGGTCCAATTACTAGGTCATCCTTTTTTGTTTGTTTGTTTGTTTTGAGGAAGATTAGCCCTGAGCTAACATCTGCTGCCAATCCTCCTCTTTCTGCTGAGGAAGACTGACCCTGAGCTAACATCCGTGCCCATCTTCCTCTACTTTATATGTGGGACGCCTACCACAGTATGGCTTGCTAAGCGATGCCATGTCCGCACCTGGGATCGGAACCGGTGAACCTCTGGCCAAAGTGGAACATGGGAACTTAACCGCTGCACCACCAGGCCGGCCCCTAGGCCATTCTTAATACATCTGTTGAGAGTGTAGCTTAATGAATTGGGTTCTGGCTGTTTCACTTAAATTTCACTCATCTGTTTTTTTGGCTAAACCTTGATTTGAGCTTCTCGTAATCAAACTCACTCAGACAAACTTCTATGATCTGTGTGGCTCAGCATGCTGCCAAGGATGACCACCATTAGGAATGCTGGCCACCAAACACCACTCTGTCCTCTTCAATCTGTAAGTGAGATTTCCTTTACATAATTTCAGTCTATTTTTCATTGGTACAATATCCCTGGGGCCAGACATAGTTTAGAAGTTCAACAATCATTTAATGAACTTAGTAGCTGCCTTCAGTGTGTCACTTTTTAAGAAACTCCATGAACTTTTCCAATATTTATCTTAACCATGAGCATCAAGTATCATTATTTTGGTTAATAAATGAGAATATTGAGAACGAGAAATGATAATGTAGCCAAAGCTACAGAGCAGGGAATTCAAACCCTGCGTTATCTGACATTTCTATGAAGATTTTGCAGACCTAGAATGAATAGGTGACAAAATCAATCTCGTGACTGGGATATATTGGAGAAAAGGTTCCTTTTGCAAAATCCAGTCTTTGTCATCCTTTTTTGTCCCACAAAATTCTCTCCTTGTTGACCTCAGCTGATGTGCCTTTATCTCTGCATCTTCTGTACCCTCACCCAATGTGGCATCAAAATTCTGAAGACAAGCATCTAATTGTATCAAATATTTTACTACCAGAATTTGCCACAATAATTGGCCCAATATAGGAATTTAATAAATATTGGTTACCTGCACATTCCACCTATGAAGGAAATGAAGTCTAGCCTACTAATTTTAATTTCCAGTAATTATTTTGATTAGAATATATCAGGTATGAATTGATCCATTTACATGTACATATTACTTTCATACGTGTACATTCTTTGCAATTATCCAAGTCACATTTGCTTATTCCTGAATTTAATATGCTTGATTTTCCTAATTTGTTACCGTATAAATTTCCTAACAGAATTTGGAAATCTCACCAATCTAAAAATTCTTAGTGATCTATTGATTTTAATTTAAAGTTGCTTTGGATGCAATGTGCATGATCAATATATATAGCAAATATTTTATTTTTATCTCTCAATTCTATAGGTCTATTACAACAAAAGCGCTATTTGCACTATGTATAATAAATTTATACCACTTTTTTCTTGAAAAAAGGTATGAAAGATGAACAATCTCTGCTTTGTGGTTTTGAAAGAGTATCTTCTGCACTTAGACATCTTTATGAACAATCAAAGTACAAATGCACTTCAAAATTAATGAGCCAAGAAAATGAGCCTTGGTTAGTTTTCCACGCTTTGACTTCTAATATTACACTTGTTCCTGTAGTTAACGTTAAAAGTACTACATTAAGTTTGTATGAAATATAGCTTTGTTGTCTGACCTATTCAAAGCTGACTAAAATCTTCTAATGATAATCTGTGCAGTTGTCTACAAGAAAAACAAAACAGAGACTTAAAAATGAACAAATCTTGGAACTGAAAGCCACAGGAAAGACTTCGGAAATGAGCGAGGGTATAATATATATTTTCAGAAACACGTGCTGTATGATGTGTAGTTATTTCAGTACAGTAGCTATTTTTAGAACTAAACATATGACACAGTCTTCCTAACACCCGTAGAAGTACAAAGCATAAAGTTGGAACTCTGGTCACTTTATGAGACTATTTATCTTGGAATTGACACTTAGATGCTCTGACCTGTTGGATATTTTGAACTGAAAAATATAGCCCAGAGGATTGGGCTATGCATTTCTGCCACTGCATCTTGTTATATTGCTGGTACATAGGTAATATCAAGAGCAACAGACAACACTGATAGGAAAAACACAAATGAAGTTGTGTTGAGGAAAACTACCTCTTCCCAGAAAAGAGAAGTCATGAAGAAGACATTGGCTCTGAACGTCGACTTCAGTTTCTTTGTTCACAAAACAGCTTCCACACTATGGTGGTTTTAAACAAGAAACTGGTTTTCATTGTAAAAATGTATATGCATACATATATGTATGTACACACACACACACACATACATCTCATAATGTGTGTAACCTATAGAATAGCACTTAGACTATAAGTAGTTTTTGTTGAATATTGAGAAATAAAAGGAATCCATTTCAGCTAATTCATTTCTGAGCAGTGCACTACTTTGGGTTGTATGCCTTGCAGAGAAACTAAGACAATAATTTTTTTTAAATAACACTAGACCTGTCTAGAGCCTTCATTTTATCATCAGACAACATCTGACTCTTATTACTACCGTTGATTTGCTCAGGATTCTCCCCAGGCAAAAACTTACTCAAATAAATAAATTTGAGAAAAATTGTAATGCCTGAAATTATTGCAATGTATCACATTCTCGAGGAAATATTTCAATAACAGGAGTTACATTGTCTCATGTCAATAGATCAAATTGGAGCTTTTATTTAGCATTGTAGGGCTGCAGAGAGAGATTGTTTTCAAGTTAAGGGAATAGGGTTGGCCCTCTCAGCCTCTGTAAATACCTAATCTTTGTGAAGGAGCTCATACGACCATTTTATTGAACACCCCAAAGCACTCTCTAATTATCCAGCCTTGATTTTCCTTAATGAATGAGGCCTCCCCTGATCATTTTACTAATTAATGCTTAGTAGCTAATAACTGCAGATATGACGCTATAAAATGTGCATGGTTTGCATTTGGTAAATTTTTATTCAAAAACAAATATGTAAATGACGTGAAATAGTGGTTAAAGGCACAAAGTTTCATTTCAGAAAGATCAGGGTTTAAGTAAAGATTTTGTAACATATGAAATGGGCAATCTCAGACCTCACTCAACCTCAGTTTTTTACCTCTAAATCAAGGAGAATATTAAATGAGTTGAAATACGTAAAGGACACAACATGGTTACTGGTATGCAGTAAATAATCAACATATAGTAGATTTACAAATGAGAAGGAAAATATTAGAGTAATGATAGCACTAGATATTGGACTTAACCTGGACATCACTGCTATGTATAACTGGGTAACTTAAACTTTCTGAGCTTCCATTTTCTTATATTTAAAGTGATACCTTCTCACCTCAAATGTTTGTTTTAGGGTATAAATACAGCAAATGGTGTAAATTTTAGCTTTTAAATTTGTGTGATGCTTAAACAAATATCTTAGCTATTGTGAACATTATAGGTCATTTACTGGGTATAACATAATCATATTTAATTTTCATTTTTAATTATAAAGATTACTTCCTATTTGATGTCATCAACTTGACATTTAATATTTCTTGTTAAATTTACTTCACCTTAGAATAGAGGAAACCATCATCATAATTATATAATACAAGATTAAGTATATAGGAATAGCTATTATAGGATATGAGTAGGATGGCGTTGGCTCTCTGCACACTGTTCTAGTCTTAGTTCAAATACCTGAAACCTTCTTTCATTTGTGCATGTACCCAGACTTCTTTGCTCAGTATCCTAGATTCACTTTTCTTCTTTACTAAAAACATTAAAATTGGGTACTCGTTTGTTAAAAGGTAATCCAACATGTTCACCATAGTTTTCTTTTTAATTTCTAAGTGAGTAATAATAATTAGGCAATATCTTGACTATACATATTTAGACTGACCTCAAAACATTTTCTTATGCATTTGTTGTGATAACAAAACAACAGTGTCTTGATCAAATTAGAAGTGTATTTCATTTTCATGCACTGAGTATCAGCAGTTTAATTGACATCTCTATGTCACTGAGGACCAAAGCTCTGTCTACGTGGTTGCTTTGTATAATCAAATTATAGCTTAGATCTTGGTGTTTAAAATCACCACTTCAACTCTCACTTCTAAGTCCACATTCTATTCAGCATGACCTGGAAAGTGTGTATATCACTTTTGCTCATATTCCACTGTTGGGAACCTAGTAACAGGGTCACACCCAGCTGTGTGGGAGCCTGGGAACATTTGTTTTGCCTGGGTGGTCCTGTATTCAACTAAAATGTCTGTTATTATAGAAGAGGTGACCAGATGTTGTGTGGGAGACAACTAGCTAACTCTGTTTCAATAGTTTTGTGATTTTCCAGTTAAAGGTGCAACTAGGTTTGTCTTCAGTTGTGTAATGGTGAAGTTCTAAAGACTCCATAACAATTTCTAGTTCCTGTATTTCCAGCATTAAAGCTACTTGATCCTATTCACACTGCTCTGCCCCCAGTGGTGACCCATTCTACCCTATACCCTAAAACAACCATCCTGAATTCCCATAAGCCTTCCCAAACCTGAACATCCTTAACATCCTTAGAATTGATGGTTTCTCAAAGACTGGATGAATATCAAAATCTTTAACTTCTTGACAATGTCTTAATTTCAGTATAATGTAAGCCACTCATTATATAGCCTCTCTCTTCCTGTTAGGGCATGTGCCTTCCTTTTCTCCTACATTTGATTTTTCGCAGTAGTCATCCAGTTACCCAAGCCTGAAACTGAAGAGCGCACACAAATCTCTCTATCCTTTATCTATCACATCAAAGGAACAACAAAAAGAAACCACTTTTGTACTGTAGGCATTTCTGTTATAAGTCCCCTCCTCTCCATGTTTCTCCAGATACATTTTCCTTCCCCTTCTTTTGGCCTCCTTGTCTCTGCTTTCATCAGCACTGCTGTCAGAATAATCTTTCTAAGACGACTGCCTTGAAAGTCCACTTAAATATTAAAATGGCTTCTCATCGCCTACAGAGAGAAAAAAAATCTATAACTTCTTAGTATGCTACAAAAGGAACTCATGCTTTTGAATTCACTTGTCATACCCATCATCTCCCTCTTCAGGCAAACTATATTTAACTACCTGTAGCTTCCTCATCATGCTGTGTTCACTCACGCCTTCGTTCCTTTACATATGTCACCCAGCAAAGTCCTGACAAAATGAATGGTAGCGCAAAAGTGTTTCCTCCACAGAAGTCTTTCGGATATCTGCCCATACCTAAATCCTCCCCTGTTCAAATATCTTCAGACACTGTATGTATTCCTACAGCAACACCGTACTTATGATCACTGAAAAATCTGTCACATTTTGTTGTAATATTCTCTTTCAAAATTCTTTTCCATGGGGAGAAAGTGGTGTTTATATCTTACTCTTTGGGCATCCTTGCCTGATGTATGATGTATAGTCTGTACACAATATGTATTTGTTAAATAGTCTCATTCTGGCTGAGAGCTTTTCGTTTTGATTGTGATTAAAAAAATAGTTTTCAATGACTTCCTGCATCTACAAAACATTTTCTACTTCTACCTTAAGTACGATATGATAAATATTACCACCGATAATGAGTATAATTTAAAAGAAAGCATTTTTAAATAAAGGATTTATGATACAACTTTAGTTTCTTGGTTTTATAATCCATAGAAAAATAGGAACTAAAACATAGTGATAATCTTGGTTGGTTTAAAGAATAAAATATATTTTAAAGTATTTCATCTCAATCATTTGAAATTCCAGGATTCTAAAAATTATTGAATGGATCCTAGTGAGCTTTTGCAATTTCAGTATGACCCTGGCGGCATTTACACGTAAGTATTAATAAGTACTTTGCCTTCAATCAAAGAAATCTGAAGAATCTCATGGGGCAGTGGGGACTTATTATGTTTCTCTAAACCAGGAAAATGAACAAATCAATTTGCATTTTGAAATCCACAGAGAACAAAAACTGCTAGTTAGATCTCTGAATTCTTTTAGGAGCAGTAGGTTGACGTATTCCTTGCAATATTGTATGGTGACATTTTTATTATCAGAAACTATTTTTGCATGTGCAAATAAAAGTATGTTCTATGCTATTGCTTTCTCAGTGTGAGCAGTATACTTAGAAAACTGATTCATATTGTTATCCTTGAATCTTTATTGCTTACCACAGGCTGCTTGTCAAGTGTAAGTCCTAAGGGCTATTGCAACTTTTATTGCTACTTATGTACTGTTCAGATTATATGAATGTATAAGACCAATTAAGAGAGTCTTTTATTCATAACTTTGGGTACATTCATGGGAAATTTGTTTTAGAGTTGGCAAGAGGGCATCTATAGATGTAATTTAAATTAAATATCTCAACTGAGAATTATTTTAATGGGATATTATGTAGTATGCTAACTATCAGTAAGTTGTGCAAGTAATAAGGAAAAAAGCAAATAAATGTTCTATGCAAATTTAAACTATTAACTAACCCAGGCGCATTAAGTCATTACATAGTAGAATCATGGAACATTTTTGCTGCTCCCCACATTTTCAGTTTCCAAAGTCCTGATTCAGAGAAATAATATCAGCCATCTCTACAAGATTTTTCAACTGATGAAGAACCTTTATTCTCCCTTGTGTTTTCACACAGGCTATGTAGGTGAGTTGTGTGTTTACTACCTATATTTTGTAGATGAAGAAATAGATCCCAAGACACAAAATGATTTGCCTGAGGTTACAAAGCTAATACACTTTGAAAGAAAGCACGACTCTCGGGATATTTGAGCCTAGACTAGTTACCTTGTGCTTTGCTTTGCTTTCAGTACCAAACTACTATATTTAGTACCTATCACTTTAGCTTTATGATAACATATTTTTCTGCCTATCCCTCTCTGAGTGCCTTTAATTTTGCATTTTCACCTTGCAAAATGCAAAGTTTTGGATGTAATCCAAAATCTCTTGGATGCAATCATATTTAGTCCTTTGTGGGTGAAACTCATTTTTCCACCTTGGTTTAAACTCAAATCATAGTCTCAACCTCCCTACCAACCTTCCAAAAAAGAGTCTCCATCCAACACCCCTGCTTCTTGGCTCCCCATTTCATTACATTGCCCACTACTCTTCTTCTAACTTATTGCAATATTCAACATCCTCTGCCCTGGCTACATCGAAGTGGTAAGTTTTGCTCTGTGATCAATCTTAAAATTTCTTCTACGTTGGCTCCTGTGATACTGCATACGTTCTATTATTTCTCCTATGATTTTGATTGTACTTTCCACATGGATTTTATTAGTTCTTTTCTGTCACATCCTTATATATGATTTTCAAGATTCTATTCTAATTTATCTTCCATTCTCCAGCTGACCTACCTAGTCAATACACTATCACCATCATGCCAATGATATTAAAATCCTAGATTGATACAGTTTCTGAACAGATACAAATTTACAATTGCTTACTTGCATTGCAGAGGATGTTTCCATCTCCACACATGTATGTTATTTAAATAAAATAGGGTTTGAAACTGACTCATTGAAATGTCTGCATGTTTTTTATTCTGCATTTCTTCTCACCTCTCTCTATTTCTCTTTTTCTGTACCATAGATAGCCTCTCAGTCACCATAATAATAGTCCCAATAAATAATTCTGAAGACTACTACTCTCTATCTTCCATTATTCAACTGCTAATAAATTCTCATTTTCATTTTCTACATATGCCCTCTCCTTGCTATAGACTGCCATACCAGATTGTTCACAATAACCTAAATGTGTCTTATTAGTTGAATTTCTATTACCTAGGTGATACTTAAAAGACCTTATTTGCACTAAACATAGTATTTCTGTGTATAATTATTTATACGACACTTTTTTTTTTTGATGAGAAAGATTGGCTCTAAGCTAACATCTATTGCCAATCTTCCTCTGCTTTATATGTGGGACACCATCACAGCATGTCTTGATGAGTGGTGCTAGGTCCATGCCCAGGATCTGAACCCACGAATCCCAGGTTGCCAAAGCAGAGCGCACAATCTTAACCACTACACCATCAGGCCGACCCCTATACTACAGATTTTACACTTTATATTTCTGTGTAAAATATTTCTAGTTCTATTATGTTTTGGTGCCGTGTATGTTAATATTTTCCTTGCTACTAATAAAACTGTAAGTGTATCACAGCAGCTTCTTTTCACTGTTTTATATACAAAAGGTGTTCTGCCACAGAAAAATAACACAGTTGTTACTGGATAATTGATTTCTAATGCTTGTTATTGGAAAATTGTCTTTTTATTGAGAAATGTTGGGATGTAGGTCATAGAGTTCTTTTATGAGCCCATTATGCTTAGCATACTTGCATAAATTTGACTACTAAAAGGTTCAATCTGAGATATAATATGATTTATATCTTCTAGTGTTTTACTTCACCATTTTGACACATGAGAAATCTGCTCACCCCTTATTTAGAGAAGAGTTGTTCATGTTTCATGCATTTACCAAACAGGCATCCATAATCCATTAAATGCCAGGAAATTTAATAATCACTAAAATACAATGCAAGGGCTCTACTTCAGCGGCCCAGGGTTTCACCGGTTCGGATCCTGGGCACAGACATGGCACTGCTCATCAGGCCATGCTGAGGTGGCATCCCACATAGCACAGCCAGAGTCATTCATAACTAGAAACTACAACTATGTCCTGGGTGGGGGGGTTGGGGAGAATAATGCAAAAAAAAAAGAAGATTGGCAACAGTTGTTAGCTCAGGTGCCAATCTTTAAAAAAAAAACAATGGCAGAGAATAAATCATCTCTTTTTCAATGAATTCTCAGAAGATAGGTAAAAAATTTCATTATTTTAAAGAGTGATATGTGGCACATGAGAATTAATCAAACGGAGTTAAGGAAATAAATGTGACTACATGCTTAATGCCTTCTTACTTAATCAATTGTATTATCTCTGTTGTGTTTCAGGTAATTTTATAGACATGTTTTCTGGACAATGAGTGTGGGAACTACTCATAGCACTACATAAAAATCTATATTAATTATAGTCTGAATTTGTCTAAAACAAATCATTATGTAATAACTTTCACAAACATAATCAAGTTTTATTTTTTTGAAGATTGTATTAGACAGACATGCTTCTTTCCTTTATTATTCAGAGGAGAAAAATAGGGCTCAAATATTTTTAGTAAGTTTGAAATATAAAAATATTTGTAAATGAACGAACCAAGAATAGAGCTCCGATTTCCAGACTCTGAATCCAGGGCTCTTTCGTTGGAACAAGGAGTAGACAAAAGAACCCCACGTCTCCCACAAACACATTTTCTATTTCTCATTTCCTAACACATAGGATTTCCCTTTCCTCACACTCTCTGGCTTATCTGTTTTCATTGTAACATCTTTTCAATCAGTAGAATTTTTTTGGCCCCATTATAGGTAGTTTGAAAGAAGGCAATTTGGCTACTACAGTTCTAACTCCATTCTCATTGGACATGAGGCCAGGGGCATTCAGGTGGAAGTAACATCAACGGGCAATCTAGTAAAGTAGTGTTTGTTTTGAAGAACAATGACTAAAACTATTTTATTTAGAGAAATCGTAAAAAGGAGTGTGAATAAAAGTAAATGCAAATGGCACTATGTCTTACCGACTTCTTTCCATATACATCCCTCTGAGTACCCGCTGTACTATAAGGAAACCAACTTGGGCTTCCCTTCCCTTCGCAAACAAAAGCTGGAGTTACTTATAAATACATTATTTTGATTCTATGGGGAAGAATTAGATGTTTCAAGTAAGCTCTTTAAGTTAAAAAATACAAACATTTCAAGGAGCAACAGGTGTTTGTTTTCTAGTTACTCAGTGGTGACTAAAGATTGAAAGGAAGTAAAAGCCATTTCATTCCGAAGGGTATTGTTGACAATTACTTACGGCGAAGGCAGCCCCTCTCTACCAAACTGAGGAAGAAGTTCGGTAAAAGTTCTCCAAATGCTTTTACCATTTCTTAGCTTTGAAGAACATTTAACAGAAAACCCTTCGTTTGGCGGAATAGAAAGAAACTTTTTTTAAAAAAGCAAAACTGTAACCGTAAGACATTGTTGTAAAGAAATGAAATAGCCTCATATCTTAAACACGGAGAGAGGCTGGGGGTTTTTTAGCACAACTGAAGAAGAATGCAATGATGGGAGATTTAAAAAGATCAGGTAAATAAAAGTCATGTACAGAAAGCTTTGAACAAAGCATGGTTTTGGAAAATACAAATTCAGAGGTAATTTTTTCTTCTCCATGAAAAGTAACAGTTGGCTGCTTGCATGTCCTACAATAACCAGTTCGTTATTACCGATCTCTTTGGGAAGAAAGACAGGGGAAGAGGAAAATAGATGCATGAAAGCATATAAGGAAATTAGCACAGAGTACTAAAAAAAATTCCAAAACACAGAACAGATCCCCAAAATTAGATCTACAGGGAAGTTTAAGTGTCAATTGAATATATATATGTTATAAATATAAATTAAAATAGGTTGTCATATTTCATGTAAAACAATAGTTTTGTAATACGTTTTGCTGAATACTTTTCCTTCAAAATTTAGCTTCTTACCAGCAAAATAAGACCTGCTAGAAATACATCACTTTAAAAAACTGTTTCATTTATATAAACGTATATTTAAGATATTTATAATCTTTCTAATAAATAGTCTTGCAGTTTAGGGAAAAAACAATGCCCTGTCTGCCTGAGTGTTGCATAGCATTTTTATGCTCTTTTAAAATATTGACATTAGTGTCATGACTTGAGGATTACTGGAATGTGGGCAATTAACACCAATCTCAGATTTTATACCTTGTGGGAACTCGCTACTTTGCAAATATCTTAAGAAGACTTGGTGTTAAATGACTCTGACAGTATCACACAAAATTCACACACATTTTATTCACTGAGAAACCTTGAAAAAAAAAGTCTATGGCTAAAGACGTTGAAAGAAAATATTAATTCAAACCCTCAAAAAGATCTTTAAATGAATGTGCCAGTCACACTGATAGAACTTTTAAGCAATTCCTCAGAAATATAGATAATAAATACTGAAGTTTCCTAGAGAAACTCAAGCTAAAATACAGATTATTCTTTGCCATTAAATCAATTCTTGTAACCACTGAAGAATATCTCCAGATTTTAGACTAAAATTTAAAGTGAATATAAAGCACAATTTAAAATGAGAGATGGATTCTATATATATAATATACATTATATATGGAGAGAGAGAGGACACTAGTAACCAAAATAGATTTTTTTTGAGAACTAGTTTTATGTTTGATTTGTTTTTTTTATCTGTTTCTGTATTTTTTGTCATTTTCTGTTGTTCCTAAATAGAAAAACAAGTATTATAAATATGATATAAAATCATACTTATTTTCCAAAACAGAGTTTTAACTCTGAGTAACAATATTAAACTAAATATAACTTATTTTATATAAAAAATGGCACTATATCATATCATCTAATTGGAGGGGGGCCATGAACAATATTTGAATTAATTTCAAAAAGTAATAAACCCTGCTACTCATCCCGGAACATGTTACCAAGAGTTGATACCACAAGAGGTAGTTCAACTGTAAATCAATACATGAATTTAGCATATCTACTTTTATGGAATTTAAATGTCAGCTCACATGTAAAATATCTTTCACATGTCTTCCTCTTAACAACATTTTACTCTATCTGGAATGTCATTTACACATATTTTATTGTTGTATTTCAGACTCTTTGGCTACAATATCGTGTCTGTAATATTCTCCAGGGCCTTGAAAATGTTACCAAACCAAAAGTGGGTTTGCTTCCTGGTGGAGTTAAAATCAGACCCTCGACCAGAGGCAGTTGTCACACAAACTGGGGTATATTTGCAGCAAATAGGAGGCCATGGGAAATCACTTCTAAAGTCATGGCATCCTCAAACAAAGGGAAGCAGAGACCTTTTATTTTGGATGGGAATGAGTACTCAAAAGGGAGAGGTGGGTATTCCCTTGCGCAGACTCAGTTGGAAAACACGCTTCCACATACACTGCAGGTTATGGTAATGATCCTAAGCTCCTCCTGGAGAGATCTCAGCATTAAAAATAAGGCAAACGTCATAGGCGTAGCTCTTGTGGTGAGCCTTGGTCTAGTTCAGTGGTTGGTGATTCCATCTCCTTAACGTAATCAAAGGAGAAAAAAACAATTTGGAAAAAGAGTCAAATGCCTCTGAACTTCCCCTTGAGTTCCTTGGGGCAATTAGTGACAAAAAGTCTATTTTACATACACCATGTATATTCTAGTCTGGAATATCCCAATCTTCCTCTCCATTTTCAGCAAAGATTGATTCAGACATGTGGTGTGAGCAGAAATATTATACAGACAATAGTTTGAATTTTATTTATATTCATAAGATGAGCATTATAAAATTATTAAGGTTACTTTTGCTGCACTGATGCGGATTTTCCACTGTCTCAGAATGAATCTCCCCTATATAATTGTTCCCCTTCTGTCTACCTCAATCTCCTGGTATGTTGACAAGAATCCATCATAAAGACAGCACAGCCAGAATGCTGTTTTAGCAAAGGTTTCTCACATTCCAGTAACATAACTTTAGACAGATTAGTGAATTTCATTAAATCTGTTTTACCTGTACATGAAGATGATGGGAATTACTGCTTAGGAATGTGGCGAGAACCAAATGAGTGGGAAATTTAGAGAATGCTTCACTTAGATCTTGGCCTGTTGTAAATGCTAAATCAAAATCAGTTATTTGTAGTAGCGTTTTCAAAGTTGACATCGTTGAGTTTGATTCTCACGTTTCTGGAAACTTCAAAACTTGACTTGAGTGACTACCTAACGTCACATGGCATCATGAGAAACATATCATAACGTGAATTTTAAAAATCAGTAAACATATTGTCATGTGAGCCATGACAGCTGGTTTTTTTTCCTTCCTTTTTTATAATGCAAATGCCCGGCTTAAGCTTTGATTGCTGAGATGTCCACTTCAAAGAGGCATCCACTTCAAAGAGGGTTATCTCAAGTAAACACATGGCCAGCCACATGATTAGACAAAGAATCAGGCATCTTCCCCCAGCTGAGGCTCCTTTGTTTTAGACTTCTTGGTTAATTTCAGTAATTAACCATTTGAGCTCTTTTTTTTCCCCTCTTTCTGCACTTTAAATTTCCAGTCTTATGTTTTAAATTCACCAATAGAAAGTGAGCCCTCAAAATCCTAGGCCCTGCCTTCAAGTCCTATTAAAACAGAATCCCAGGTCTGTGGTGCACACTCTCAGCCCACCCCCCCCCACCCCCACCAGGTCCTGTGAGTAATAAACCTTTATGTTTTCAAGTTTTCCTGATGGTTTTTGCTGGCAGGCATCTTGCCATGATAATAAGAACCACAAGGGTTGGTCCAACCACAACACTGGTTATCAATAGTCTGAAACTGATATGAAACACTTATCTATTTGTAGAGTTTATTTAAAGAAATGCAAAAGTCACACTTCTTCCTTTCCCGAGAATTTGAAATTGTTTCTCATATGAAAAATCAATAGCTTGTTTTATATAAAAGTGTTTCAATGTTACGTTACTATCTTTAAAGGCATTCTGATAAACTTACTGTAATTGTGAGTAGATGTCAACTGATATATCTCGACCTTTGAAATTCTATTAAATTCAGTGTAATCACTGTTATCCATTACTATAAGAGCCCTTGAATTCCTTGATCTACCTACTGATATTATTCCACTATGTTTGTGCTTTCACCGAACTCTTGAGCTTCCTCACATTGCATTTGCTATTGATGTGGGGTCGGTGAGCCGAGGAGTCGAAAGAAAGATTTCTTGGACTCTCAAGACCTGGCAGTAGTGCTCTTTTATTTAGAGAATAGTGTGGAATAGCATGGGGACAGGACCCATGGGCAGTCAGAGCTGCTGCTGCCCTGAGTTGAGGATTAAGGCTAATTTTATAAGGCATGGGTACGTGATTTATTTTTACTGGAAAAAGAAAAGATGATGTAAAAAGTCATTAAATGACAGTGCAGATGGGGTCTGGTTATTGTGCGGTCATATAACTTTAGATACGAATCTGGCCATATAGATCGGCATGTAGGTGAGGATGCCCTGGGCTTCTCTCCCTGGGGCAGCCCTAATTCATACCATAAAAAATCCACCGGGTCATATAGTTTGGCATGTAGGCCAGGTCACCTGGTGCTTCTCTAGCTGGGACAGCCTTAATCCACATCACTATGGCTGCTCTCTGCTCCATTGTCCTCTAAGTTACAATACATAGAATTGTCTCCCTTTGGTCTTGTGCTCAGTCTTAGTATTGAGTCACAGGGGCAATCACTGCTCTTCAAGTGGCTTAAGAACTGGGTTGTATCTAAAATTGCTGATTTATTCCCAGTACCCAGAATGATATTTGGTATACTGTAGGCATTCAAAAAATATTTGTTGAATGAAAGGTGAAGAGTGAAGGCTTCACCATTTCTCCAGTTGTTTTATTTCACACTCAAGTCTTTTTTCTTCTCACAACACTCTTCTCAGCTTGCATTCTAGTTTTAAAACAAAGTGACACTTACTCTGTATCTTTAACTCTCTACCACTCTAAAACCTGAATGAACTTAATGATAGTCACCAAACTATAGGGGGAAAATTAATGGAAAAGTTTAATTGATTAATATTGATGCATTTCATTATTTATACATATTTATATAATGAGTGTAAATGCACCTGTTTGTTATTTTCTTGGCTTTCTGAACTGATCATACTTTTAGGATAAGAAATGGAACAGTGGTATTTAATTTAAATTGCTTTTTCTCTTCCATAATAGCAATAGCAACAGATACACAAGGGTATTATGCTTTCCGTTATCTACAGGAAGTCATACATTCAATAATCAAAAAGTAAGATTTATCATTCAAGTACTAATTGGGAAGAAAATTAAAGTTTTCTGCTTTTTGTGTGCGTTCACTTTCAATGTTCTCATTTCTACTAGAGTAATTTATCTTATTCCATCTGGTATGGCCCACTGTGGTGTCATTCACACTGTCGTCTAGATTGTTTATGTAAAGACACAGTAGGGGAGTATGCTTGTTTGATCATGTAGAGCTATGTTAAAATAAGACAAATAAATGCTCACAGGTAGTTCATCAAGGTGAAAATTAAGCTGTCTTTCTAACCTAGAAGTTGAAGAATGGGGAAACAACATGAAAATAAGGAAACAAAGGTGTCTGTGTATAAAGAGAAAATGAGTGAATCAGGAATACACTAAGCATGGACCGTAAGTGTAATAAATGAATATCTGAAACGTTAAAATGTGTGCTTGTCTGGTTTTTGCTATCCTAACTCCTCCATCTTTATCAAAAAGTATTACAATAAGATATACCAAATATTTAGAACAGCAATGTAAATAACCCTCTTTTCTAAGATCCTTCTAAAAGGATAGGAAGTTATCCCACATGTGATGAGCTAAAATTAATGTGATTTAAAATCAAAATTGGTCAATATTCTTGACATTTCCCCAAAATCATCATTTTTATAAATTCTCCGGAGCAGAAGCTTTTCCTTATAACAAATATGTATCTTTTAGTCATTTGTATAATCTGTAAACTCCTAAATCAATTAGGATCAACTACATAAAAGACAAAAAGTCACAATATCTCTAGCTTAAATAAGATGAAAATTTAATTCTCACATAAAAGAATTTCCAAGTAAGGTAGTCCAGGGCAGGTAAGATGACTATCAAAGTTATCAAGGACATTGGTTCCGTCTATCCTTCTACCTTGTCTACCTCAACAAATGGCTTTTAATTTCACAGTCTCGTTCCAAAGTCCCAGACAACCTTTGGAACTTGCATCATTACTTCTGCGTTTGAGGAAGTAGAAAGGAAGGAACATGAGAAGGCACCATAAAGGGCCTGTATACTTAAAGGCTATTTCTAAAAGTTCCATTAAACAACTTTTGCTTGTATGTCATTATTCAGAATCAGTTACATGGTTACATCTAGCGGCAAGACAGATTGAGATGTATAGTCTATTAATTTGGAAAACTGGTACATCTACAGTACAAGGTTATTATTACTAAGGAGGAAGAGAGGAAGGGATATTTGTGTGGGCAAGTATAAGTCTCTGTCAAGGTCGATATATTACATTTTTATTTTCTAAGTATTTTTCAAGTGACCATTATCTATTTTTTCTTAATCAACATATTATTTCTCAAAACCATTATGTTTCACCTCTTAATAAATCATTGAATTTAGGACAAATCATCTGGCTTCCAGTCTCTGCTCTGTCATAAACTATTTATATAAATTTGGGAGATTAGTTTGTAGCACTAGGCTTCAATTTATTTAATCTGAAATATTTATGGTTTCTAAATTTAATTAACCATAATGTAGTTTTACCACCTTTTACATATTTTTCTACTTATGATACAAGTAAAATAATCATATATTAATAAACATTTTTCTAAAACATACCATAACCCTAATTCTAGACATTAATCTATCAATGCAAAATTAACCTAATATTAGACACTGTATTTAATTACAACTTATCCTAAACAGTCGATAATTTTCCTAAACTTTCATTTTCATTGTGATGTTCTTATTCTGAAATCCAAAGTGAATTTCATTATTTTTCTTAATAAGTGATCAGCAAACTCGTTCACTCATTCATTTTACAAACAGTCACTTAGCACCTACTATGTGACTGCTATTGTTTTAAGCACTTATAATATATAGTAAGAAAATAGCAGACAGATCCATGCCCTTTAGTGGATTATGGTCTAAGAGGCAGGAATAAAAAATGTACAAGGAACGTGGCTTTTTGAAAGCCTATAATTAAGAGAATGATCATGTTCAGTGGACTTGGGCGACTTTCCTGAGTACGGTTGAGGTGGTATTAGCTCCTCATAAAGCTCCTCATAAAGACGGTAGAAAGACCACTGGATACACGAGTCAGAAATTGAGGGGAGAGAGTGAGTTTGGAGATAGAACTTTGGAACTTATTAGCATATTAATGATATTTAAAGCCATGGAACTGGATAAAGTAACTTACGGAGTTACTGTCCTGATCTAAAAAAGAGAGTTCAAGGTGGTGTAACATTAACAGCCATGACATAGGAGAATCCAGCCAAGGACATTGTCACAATGTGGCCAGAGAGATAGGAGGAAAACAAAGGAAGCAGCTCTCACAGAAAGCCTAAATGAAAAGAGACTGTTTCCAGCAGAAGGATGTCTGCTCATCTCTTTCAAAGGCTGAGGACGCTGAGTAAGATGAATCAAGGAAAAGGCCACAAGATTTAACAATGTGGAGGGCAATGGGGACCTTGATAGAAGCAGTTTCAGGGAAGTGGAGGGACAAAGCCAGACTGAAGTGGTTTCAAAGGGAATGGGAGTAAAGAAATCGAGCCTTTAACAAATAGGCAACTCTTTCAAGGAATGTTACTGTGAGAGCATTTGTGTAATTAACACAAATCCCTGGAAATGACATCTTGGGTGTTTGTTTATTTAAAAAAGGAAAACATGCCAAACTGATGGTAATGATGAGAAGAGAGCAAAATAACTGATACAAGCAAGAAAAGGGGACAAGTCCTAGATCAACGGCTATGTACAGGTTAGAGAAAATGAGGGTTAGTATGCAAGTGGAAAGAATGGCTATTTGAATACAGATGATTGACAGTTAATATGTTATGACATAGATACTGAAATTAGAGAGGGGGTCAAGGTGACACATTGCTGGTTTATGTAGACAGAATAAAGCTGTATCCTTTACTCAGGCGTGAAACACTGGAAGTTTCATTGTGAATGTATTGAGCTTGATCTCTCTCTGAGATCTTGAAGTGGAGAGATGCAGTAGTTACTTGAATATAAAAATATATACAATATATGTAAATATAAATAAATATAGCCTAGAGTTATAAGTGTGTTATTTATCTGTGAATAGTCATTAAAAATAGGACATCAACTGGTTGGTCCTGGGACACAATATGAAGATAGTGAGAAGAGCACTTAAGGATAACCTTTACTGTATTCGGGCATTATATATATCCCTTTGTGAAATTTCTCTCTAACAATGTTAAAAATGCATTACGTGACTTCATTTTAATCAGTCAATTTTATATTTATGTTTTTGTTTACTATTATTATATTAACTCTTTTAATTTCATTGATAGTATTCCTTTACTGACTTTGTACAGCTTTCTGAGAAAAATATTTTCTCAAAATCTAATGTTAGTAAATGTCTCTGTGTGTCTGTTATCTTTACTGTGCCTGAAATGGATTGTTTTAATTAATCTATTTTTAAAAGTGAGGTGTTGTCAATATATAGGCAATCTTTAATGCACTCTGCAGATTTTTTCTGCTATTTTTATTTTCTCCTTATACAATTTGCAAATTTTTTTATTTGTAAAACATGTCCTCTGGTTATCCCCACTGAAAATAATATTTTAGATTTGACCATTTTTCTCCCCCTTAAACTATTATCTTATAGTTACACTAAATCATTTCAATTGTTGCTGTTGAAAAAACTTAACCTTTTTATGTTAGTTCTAGAACTTGGAATTTTCCAATAGGAAAATCAATGCGGCCTTAATTCAGAGAAGTCAAATATTATCTAAAACAGAAAATAAATTTTTTGTAATAATATATCCTTTAACATTGCCCTATGTAGAAGTTCCTACAAATTTTACTGCCTTTGAAAACTTATAAAATAAGAAAATAAGGCATGAGGTATTTCTAAAAGACTTTTCCTTTGGTTGCAATATATAGTAATGCATTAGGCCTTAACCTCAGTTTGTTATTCTATTCCTTCTTTGAGAAAAGTAAGATATCAAAAAATGTATTCTGAAATTATATATCCAGAGGAAACAACGCTTGTGGGAGGTTTCTCCCTCACATTGATTTATATTGAATAAAAACATTTTTGAAAGATTGTACAAGGTAAATGGGGAAAGCTCCATATACACTATTAACCAAGAGTAGGTCCAGATAAGCAATGCATGCTGGCCTAAGTGGGCTCATGTATATATCTCACTTGTTCTGAATATAATATGCATAGGTTAAGGCAAATTAAACTTTTTTAGAAAGAGCTAAAATATATTCATAGGAATATACTTGCACATGTGTGGTAAATTAATTTTACTGGGCATGACTTTTAACAATATATCTTATTTATTAATTCATAAATATATATATGCACTAAGATATCTCAGCATCATTTTCATAATTATCTTTAAGAGATAGGCTGACTGTGGAAGATTTAGAGACTAGAATAACCACTATCCAAGGTTCAATATTTTAGAGGTCCTTTTTCTAAAAGTCATGACAATATGTCAAAATCTCAGTTCAGTTTGGATAAATTCTTGTGGAGAAATATTAACTTCAAAGCTGTTTTAAAAAGAGAGAAAATATTGGCTTCATGAAGTTGATCATTTAAGTAATTTTGCTATAGACTCAGGGGTTTTGGACTATACTCCTGTGAAGGGAAAAAAAGTTAGAATACGAAATTTTGATGCACACGGCCAAAGGAGCAGGGCAATGCTGAAATCATCCCAGACAGAGCTAAGACCTCTAGGAACACTTTAAGATACTAGCTTCTTTTCCCCTCGGAAGCAGAGAAAAAGCAACTGCGGTAGATGGATTATTATCCCTCTTTATTTCCTCTCTACCCTGTAATTATGTCACTCTGCAATGCCTCCTACTGGAGAACATTTGGGTGCAGCCATGTGACTTGCTTTAACTAAAGAAATATGGTATACAATTCTACCTGAGGCTTTAAAACAAACGGAAAATTTTTGCGAGCTCTCTTGACCTTGCCATGCGAAGAGCATACCCCATAGAGCCATTGTTTCTTCTGCCTGGGAACCAGAGTGAAGACACGTGGATCATAAGAGACTCTTAAACACTCATAAGTGACTCCAACACATTGAATACCCTAGAAGAAATGGATAAATTCTTAGTAACATATAACCTACCAAGACGGAATCATGAAGAAACAGAAAATCTGAGCAGACCAATAATTGGTAAGAAGATTGACTCAATTTCTTGCTAAGAAAATCTTGGTTCTATTCTTGGACACTCTCTTGGCCAAGGTTTCTCAATCTTCAAAAGTAATGTGAACCTTCAAAAGTATATTTCTAGAAGTTATTACCTAATTATTAATTTTGTTATATTTAATAACTACTTCCTCACATTATTTTATCCCTTTGTTTTTTTAAAATAAGAATGTTGAGTGGTGTTCAGTATATTTTTTATTAAAATTTAAAATTTGTTCATTTTATTTTTAAGAGATTTAAGTCATATTATGAACTCTATAACCAATGGTTCTGTTTCCTAGCATGATGGGTCTCCTCATAAACACAAAACAAAAAATGTTTAGTTTAGATTGACCATATTTGTGAATATGAAGAAGAAAACTTCAAGCATTTTTTTTCACATACAGAGACTCAATTTTATGCTCTCAAAATGTATCTGTATAATCCTGTTCTTTTTTCCCAGAAGCAATTCCTTCTGATTTAGTTAAACTTCCTAGAACTATGCAATAATATTAACGGTTAAATTAGAAAATTTTTCAAAATGATCTTAAACTTAGAAAAATATTTCATGCATTTTGTTTGCAGTTATTACTTTGATAAAAGATAAGTATAATCTACTCAATATTGATAAACATCCCCATGCTTATAAAGAACTTTAAAAAGTGTATTTTCTTTTCTTTTTTAATTCTCATCAAAGTAGTCAAGTATTGAGATACTTGATGTTAGCTATTTTCGTAAATTTAAAATGTTACCCCCCTCAATGATATACATTCATTATAATCTCAAAGAAATTTTTAAAAGAAGATGGATATAATGTTTGACATTCTAATATTTTCTCTATGTAACAACTTCAATGGCAGTAAATGAGGTGTATTTTCACAATATCTCCTATAGATTACTTAAACAATAACACTGTTTATTACTTACATTCTAAGCATTCTGGAGGCAGGGAAATTCCAATTAATTTTTTTTTTTTTAATCTAAGAGCAATAATTCTGGAAGTCCCAGACAGGATTCCTCTTATGCTACATTGGCAATTGTTAGTTGATGGGATTAGACCAATTCCTTTTTAACATCTGGAGAGGAGGAGAGACCCAGATTCCTTAAGAACGTTGCCACAAAGCTTATCCCAGAAATTCAGGATCTAGTCCTAAGGAAGAAAATACAGAACGTCTTTTGGTTGAGTGATAAGCAGTATCTGAAAATTGAGGTAGTTTTGGAGACCTAAACTTAAACATCTTTTAAATATGTAAACTCAATTGATGGATCGAATTTTACTTCTATTATTAGAATTATGCTCTTTCGAATGAAAAACCTGCTCATGTTGATGTGGCAATGCAGGTGAGACTTTTTCTCACTTACAGACTGTATCACACTTCTATATATGTCCTTTTATTAATTTCAAACTCTGTTGTGTATATGTGATTTGAATCTTTAGTGTCAAAGGAAACTTATACTCTTTTTTTAAAATTAACTGCATTATCCAGAAAGTTTCAGAGAACATAATGGCATTTGGTGTAAACATTTAATTTTAATTGAATGGCTGACCAAAAATATGAAGATGTTTTATCATTCTTAAAGTAATATTTTACGGGGAAAAGTGATTTCTCTTCAGAAAAAAAAAATGGTGTGATCCTATCAGAATATAATTATAGACATTGCTTTAAAATTGTTATTTAGCACATACTTTATTTTCTGGAAATTAATAGAAAAACAACTTCTACAGCTGTAACTGAAGGATACAGACAGTTAAACAATGCACTAAAGTTAACGCTTGTGGGTAAATACCAGCTATTCTCTTCTAAGTATGAATGATATATGGTAAGTGGAAAAAACAAAACATAAATAAAAATAGAACCTTGAAATTGCATTTCTAAGATGATTAAGTAATACTAGCACTGAATTGTATAGGTGTTATTTTTTAAATCTGTTTTACTGATTACTCTGATTTTTTTTAGTAACTTCTTGATTGGTGGCTGCTATGCAATATTTTCAGTGAATAGATTGAAAGTTATTTTTGACAGTTTGCAGTAAAATAAAAGAGATTACTTTTTTCTTTATTGACTTCCAGGCTGGAAACAATTTCTTTATCTTCAGACTACCATCAGACAGCTCGTATATATGGATATGGATAGAGGTACATACACGCATAGTGAGAAGTATTATTTCTTTGGGATATATTTAATTTTAAATATATTTCTATAGAACATATTTATTTTTTAAATAATATATTTTGACTACCTAAAGTACATCAAGCTCTAGGTTAGATATTGCGACATGAAGTTAAGCAGTATATATAGGACTACTGGCATTTGATGAATTAAAGAGAAAGGAGAGGCATAAATAAGTAGCCAGAAAAATGATACTATGTATGATACTTCGTATGATAAATACAGGGTTCCATGTGAGTGCAAACATCAGATTTAGAAGACTTTCCAGATGAATCCGAGGCTGGAACAAGAAGGGAGTGGTAGTCGTTTGAGCTAGGGGGAAAAGGGTAAAAGATCACATTACATAAATGAAAGAAGGTATGTAAAAACTGAGATGTAATACAGAACCTGTTATATTCAAGGATCTGAAAGATATTCTTTATAGCTTGAACATGGGGTTTGAGTAAAGGTGTGGCCAGACATAAGCATAGATGTAAAAGGAACCATGTTCTAGGACATTAACAATTCCGTCATGGAGTCTACACTAAAATTAAGAGAAATGAGGAGCTATAAATGCATCTTAGAAAGACCAGGCTAACTGCAGTATGAAATACAAATGGAGGGACACAAAAGAGAGAATGAAAAACTATTTAAGAGGATATATTAATAATCCAAGAAATAAATCGTGCTTTGATATAAGGCAGTGGCAATGAGGATGGAATACAGTAGACACTCTTGACAGACGTCTAGAGGGTAAAATTATTAGAAATTGGAGTTAATTGAATATGCAGTGGCTTAGGGTAAGGGAGGAATGAAGGACGTCTTCGCAGTTACTGGTTTATGCATCCAAGTGAATGGAAAATAATTCCATGAGAAAAGAAACACAGAAGCACAACCCAATTTTGTGGGAAACAGGACTATGAGTTGGTTTTTGTGCATGCTGAGTTAAAGATAATTGAATACAGGTAGGCAAAAACTGTACCAAATCGTTTCATTTATTTGCAGACACTGAGAAGTGATACTGGCTGTAAAATTTATAAAGGATGATAGTAAAAAAAAAGTTGTAAATCATAAAACCTCAGAGTTTTAAAACAAACATAATAAAATCAAAATATGTGGGATATTTTTAGTAGACACACACCATGGTAGGACATATAAGTGATTATGTCCAAGAGGACTTGAGCTTTACGCAATTCAGTACAAAGAAAAAGAGCAGTTCTGGAGACCAATATGAAGGAATTTTTGTCCTGTGCCTGGGGACTGAAGCCACAAGAAATGTTGAGGTATTGCACCAAATGTATAAAATGAGCAGAAAGAAAGACCTAGGAGCAAAGCATGAAAATCAGCCTTCCAGCGGTATCTTGGTATCATCACACACTTTGACGAAGGCATTACTTCTTGAAACTTTCTCTGCTCTTCTTATGGTGACAGTGACAGCATAATCTAAGGACATTTTCCCATCTATCTCCTCTATATATTCAGAAAAATGCAAATCTGAGTGTTATATAACTTGCAGGTTCAGCTATGAAAGTAAAGTACTGTAGTCCGTAAGTTCATTATTATTAGGGACAATATTTAAATCTTTTAACCCTTTGTATTCTAGGGGTGGTTCTCAATGAATAAATGTAATTATTTGTATTCCTATTGTATTTCTTTTATTTCTTACTGTATGATACTTAATACATGTGTTATACTTATTATGAAAAATCACTCTAGTATATTAGAATATTGAAGATCCCAGCTGGTTTATTTTAAGACATAAAAACCCAGGCAGAAATTACAACCATCATTATTATGAAATACTGAAATGGATCTGGGATAGCACAGGGAGTTGAAGTCATTGTTACAGCGCTCACGGACTTGGTAAAGCAAAACAAATTATGATAAAAGTTCTATTAAAAATAGATTGTGCTTTGGCATTTTAGTAATAAGATTACTAGTTAATAAAGTTGTTTTATTTAGCAAACTAAAAAGCAAGTGATTGGAAAAGTAATGATTAAAATCACTAGTGGCCACATTTATTCTTGGCTAAAATTTTTTATGTTTTAAAATTAAATTTTGGGTTTAAAAGTTAGAAATAGATAGATTGATGGAAATATAATACCAATACCAATATCCTTACATATATGTCAAGCTACATACATTAAAACATATATTTTACAAGGACCTCTAGATTTAGAAATTGAACCCATGACAAAAATTACTATAGATTTCTATAAAAGAAGAAATGTAAACAAACAACACAATATGTATGACATATTTATATTATCAATTTATTATGTCTGTTTATAAATATCTTCCATTCAAGGAGGAATGATGTTTGCTCTCCATTATAGTACTCTTACTTTTTGTTATTCCCAAGACTGTTTATTGAACAAATATTATGGGCAACATGATATTTTTTTTTTCTATCCTTCCACAAGCTTTTGAAAGATTGAAGAATAAAACACAAGCAAGGCAGAAGCAATGAAATTCAGCTACTATACCAGCACAAGCAGCCAGAAGTAAGGAAGTAACACCAAAGGCAGGGAAGAAAAGTGATTGATGTCCTTGTTGGAAAGATGGATGAGATCAATCTGACAGTTTCTGTTTAAAATTGAATTTCCTGCTGCTCAAGCAACTTAATTTCGTTTATGTTCTTTTTTTTTAACACTGACTTTACAGAAAGTATTTCAAAGGGTGGTTTTAACTCTGTAAGTTTGTAATTAAAATATGAATGTTGAAAGGTTTTTTCCCTTGCTTAATTTTGTGTTGTTTTTCTTTGCGCTCCTAGTTGGGGGAGGTAAGCTTTATGTTCTTCCCTTAGTGTCAATATATCCAGTATACGTCCTGGGTCGAAAACACAACAAAAATGTATCTGTCTTTGAAGTTGTCATTTGTCTCTTTTGCCTATATTTTCAAGACAGGTATCTCCTGAGAAGACTAAGTGACATAATAGGAGGTGAGCAGGAAATCTAAGCTCCATGTTCTGTGTGTTAATGCATCAAACATGCCAGCATTAAGATGAGGAATGACTTCCTGATACAAAGATTAGAATGTGTTTTCAGAAAGAGAGCAACCCTGTGTGAATTATGTTTCTTGTTTAGAGACCAAATGCAAAAATTAAATTGTAAAGTACTTTCCACAGAGACATAACAATCTGCCTTCTGTTTTCATAGCATAATATTATAGATTGTTAATGAATTCTTCTTTGCTTATCTTTTCCGATCCTGTGGGATGTCTTAAGTTGAAAATTACACCCTGATTAGTGAAAGAAGCTGAGTTAAGAACTAAGAAGTGCTTTCAGAATCTATATAATTAAATGATCACAGACCAAGAGTTAAGCACTAAAGGGAATATTTACAGAATTCTTTTTTGTGATGAAATAAAACCTGGTATAAAGGAGATAAGGAAATATGAAGCGGCATTTGACTCCTGCAGTTAGTCACCTAAGATTGGTCATATAAATAAATATTTTTGAGCATTCCTATAAAAAAAAACAAATATAGAGATTAATCTTTGAGAGGTTTCTAAAATTGCATGTGTCAATTAAATGTGTTCATTGAGTGCTAAATATGTCTGGCTTTGATTATATAGTGAGATATACAAGATAGGCAAGGCCATTACTTTCAACAACATTAGATACTATGGGCGAGGAGGACTAGAAGCAGTAACCGACCATCAAAAGAACAAAGTTAAGCAAGGCGTAACTGATGGTTTGAATAAGGGGAGAAAAGTATGATTTTTAGGTGTTCACCCTGTGCATTTGCCAGGAGTGTATGCAATTTACTGAGATTAAGAAGACTAGGCAAAAAGCAAATTTGGAGGGTTGGAATTAAAATTCTTTTTGGGGTATGCTAAATTTCACACGTCTACTAAATGTCAAAGGTGAACCCTTGACCTAAAGGCAATCAATCAATCAACAGATTGGCCATGGTCAATGATCTAGTCTATCAAAAATATACTTCCTAACTTAGCTGGCCTATCTGGAATGGGGACTATTTAAACTAATTGGATTCCTTTCCCCAGGACAGAGCACTCATCCCTCACCGGTTATAAATCTTGGCTACCAAGATCTCAGACATTTTTCTTCGGAAAATTGCCCTCATTAGCCCCTTAGAGGGGAATGACACTATGCCGCAGAAGTTCAAGGCTAGTAGCTTTCAGGAGGGTGGGGCACAGAAGTCTGACTCCTGGCTTTAAGGTTGAACTGCTTGGTGCAAATCATGCTCCACAGTGTCCTGTGGCTCCAGGCTGAAGCTACTGTCTAGCACAAACGACATCCTGGCTTAGCCTCTTTTCCTACCCTGGGCTGCTTCCCTCAGTCCCCTTCTCCTGAGAGGACTTCTTTAGTATGAGATTCTCACAGAAAGCACCAGCTCAGGCAGTACTTCTAAGGAAACTGATTTAAGATCCTAGCGTAGCATTCAACTGCTGCTTAGGAAACAACAAGATAACAGGCTCCTAATGCTGAGCTATATCTTGAACTATAACCAAATTGACAAATAATGCTCTGGATTCCAGGACGTCTGCTTGAGGAGTCATCCCTGTTTATCCTTAAGGCTTGACTGTGTAGATTATATTGCTCCCTTTTTTAATTTATTGTACTTACTTCAAAAATTCTTTGTTATCTAAAATATTCCAGATACATCAACATCCCCTGAACCAAGAAAGACACGAAGCAACAGAGTATATGATTCAAAAAGGCAGAGTCAGAAATAGCATCATTTCTTATTCATGCAAATGTGCTTTAAGTCAACAAATAAAACTGTCATTTTTGGAATTTTTAAAACATTATTTAATTGAATGTTTCTGCTACAATTTGTTCTTGGAGAAATGACTCATGAAACTCAGGGTAGAAAAACTTGATGCCTATTAAGAATTGAACCTTATAATTTCCTGGCCCTGAGTTTACTGTAATTAATGGGTCCTCATAACTTGGAATATTTATCCCAGATTTTCAAAAAGTAAAGTGTTAGTAGATCAAAATCTATGCATCTCCCACTCTCTTTCCTAGCTTATAATACAGCCTCCCAGTTACAGGGGTTGGGGTGGGTGGAATGTGACCACTTTTTGTAACTATGACTTCACATTGAGAGATTGTGCTTATTCCTTTTTTTTTTTTTTTCACTTTCTCAATTAAATTGAGAAATTACAAAGCAGCAAAATGTTGCAGCTAATCTGCTGGAGTAAAAATTATACGCATATAAAGTAAAATATACTGCCTTTTTCATGAACAGTGTGTGAGCTATTGTCAAATTTTATGCTATTAGCACTTTCAATATGTCATTAACCTAGAAAATAAGAAGGAGTAATGAAAGTCATTAAAAGCAGTTGAGTGTCCTGCTGTAGCCTGGCCAATAAGAGCATAAAAAATGGGAAGCAGAACAAGAGATTTTATCACATTATGATCTGGCAGGATCTACAAGGGAGATATCTCTCTCTCTATATCTCTCTATATATTAGATAGATATGGATATAGATGCATTTTAATTTTTCTGCTTCTATACTGTGATTTTTATGTTTATAGGGTTAAAGAAAATGTTTAAAGTTTAGACAGGATTACCAAGTGTTAGTCATAAAAAAATGTCAGCTAATTCTGATCTAAGGGTCATTATTTTTAATTTTGAGGTACTGAGAACATCACACTCTGTATGTCCTCTTAAAACCTGTCCTGTCGCGATCTTCTAGACTACTGCATTCAGGGAAGGTTTGATTTTAAAAGAACAGTCATGAACAAAGATGCTGAGAAGGAAAAGTATAGAATGCTTACTTTTGCTCTGGCTGCAAAATTTATATACTACTTATTGTGTTCGGAGACATACGATTTTCTTTTTTCCTGTACCAGCCACTACAGCCAAAATGTTTTATCCTACAGACTGCCTATGGATACACCTTAGCCATGACTAGTCCAGGAAATTTTCAGAATCAGCTGATTTTAAACTGACTTTGATATAAATCAGTTATGATTTTGTGCTATACCCAAGAATGCACCAGCTTTACTATGGATATTAGACTGAAAGGAGATTCAAACAGCCACTAAATTCCAAAGGAGCCCAGGGTAAATTCACAGAAGTTAATGCACTCTTGGGTTTGGTAAAGTTTGGTTCTTCTTCCTCTAAAGAACCCTAATACTGGAACTAAAGCAAATACATGGAGAAAATTACAAGGCAAAGGAAGCCAAGTGAACAAGGGCAAGACTTTTAAGTGCCGATGATTCAAGAACAGACATGGGATTAAATGGAAAGGAATTCCCTACATATTGTAAGAAATAGTCGTCAGGTAGAAAAGGTCATGAGAAACCATTGTTAAAGCTGCGACCAGGCTGAACTATGCATAATTTCCTTCCTTAACAAAGCAAATCTTTTGATAATTTCCTACAATAAAATTTGACACTCTGCTAGAAATCCTCAGTCCTGATTTTCATGATGGGAAATATTAGTGAATTAATTATATACATGTACACAGATTTACCTTACCTAAAAATTCTTTATTCATATACTTTTTGAAGCAATGACACTTGAAAGCTTTTTGGGGAATGGGTTTTGTTGTTGTTTGGTTAAAATAAATTTTTCCTTAAAAAGGAAGCTAAATAATTTTAAGAATAATGTTGTTATAATAATAAATAAACAGTTATTTTAAGAATAACTTCCAGCAAAACACTCCTCAACTCACGCAATACAAAAGTTTCTAGTCAGACAATATCATATGGAAAAATTTTGAATTGCATGCCAGGTTTTGAAGAATTAAAAAAATGTGTGTGTATGTGTGCATACTCTGAATAAGATCGATAATGAGCATCTCCTGCAACTATTTAATCTGCTATGTGTTTGAGCTACTTTGATGTGTTTTGAAATGATTTTTTTAGCCCAGATTCTTATTTTCCTGAGCATGTGCCAAAGCTTTCCACATCATTGTGGATGTGGATCATTGATCCACATCAATGGATTACAAAGTCTCAAGGAAATAATGTTATCATGAAAGATCTCTGACGTTGGCATTGAATTTCTATATGAAAGTCATTTACCCAACTCCACTTTCCAAATGATGATTACGGCACAGTCCTTTCTCACCACCCACTATCCACCACCGCCAAGTTTTCTCTTCTTCTTTTGGCAAATCAATACACAAGTCAATGCGATTTAATTTGTTAAATTTTCTATACCAGCTGTATTTATTTTCAATTTTATGATTATTACTTATATAAGTTTTTTTATTGTTTAATTGACATATTTTCCTATCTTTGAAAATTATTTTGGGGATTTTGTATTGTCATGAAAGACGTGCTTATTTTTTCCCCATTAAATTTACGGCTTTTCAATTAGTGGCATAGTTTACACAACTAATTTAAGTCCTTAAGGGAAAAATAGAAGGCACAGAATACAGCTTTTTAAAAAAATTTCTTTTCTCTTTCAGAAATAGAATAAGCATTTGTACTGCATGCATTAGTCAAGTTTCTCCAGAGAAACAAAACCAACAAGGTTTACATAGATATAGATATGATTATTATTATATACAAATAGATTTATTTATAAAGAGATTTATATATAAAGAGGTTTATAATAAGGAATTGGCTTACAAGATTAGGAAGGCTGGCAAGTTCCAAGATCTGCAGGATGATTTGGCAAGCTGGAGACCCAGGAGAGATGATGGTTTAGTTCCGAGTTGATTCTGAAGGCCTGGAACAAACAAAGTGATGTAGTTCCAGTCTGAAGACTGGGAGGAAGAGCCAGTCTTTCAGTCTGAGTTTGAGGACAAGGAAAAAGGCCATGTCCCAGTCTGGAGACTCTCAGGCAAGAAGAATTCTCTCTTACCTGGGGGAGGGGCAGCCTTTTTTTCTAGTCATGCCTTCAACTTATCAGGTGAGTCTCATTCACATTAGAGAGGGCAATTTGCTTTACTCGGTCTACAGATTTTTCTCTTTTGAGGAAGATTAGGCCTGAACTAACATCTGCTGCCAATCCTCCCCTTTTTGCTGAGGAAGTGTGGCCCTGAGCTAACGTCCATGCTCATCTTCCTCTACTTTATATGTGGGACACCTGCCACAGCATGGCTTGACAAGTGCTGTGTAGGTCCACACCCAGGATCCAAACTGGCGAACCCTGTGCTGCTGAAGTGGACTCTGTGAACTTAACCACTGTGCCACTGGGCCAGCCCCAGTCTACAGATTTAAATGTAAAAAAACCCCAAAAACACAGCAACAGCCCTCACAGAAACTCTTAGAATAACGTTTGACCAAATCTCTAGATGTCTCATGGCCCAGTCAAGGTGACACATAAAATTAACTATCACAAGTCCACCCCTTGTCAACTTGGCACCCATATGCATCTCCTTAAACCATACTTAATCTCTAAATAAAATCAATAACAAGGTCGTAATTCTGCCTAACATGGATACAGTTATTTGTGAACAACCAAAAATGCAGACCCCTTCCCAGAAAAGGAGGTAAAGTCCTCGAATGATGTTTACTCTTATCCTTGATAGCCCATAACTTAAATACTATGATGTAAAGTTAGCAATACTTAAATACTATGATATAAAGTCAATACATCTGTGTTACATAACAAGAGGATAAGATAAGGAAGAAAACAATGATATCTCCTTTAATATATATACACACGCACACACAAAGACAAACATATAACAAAATAAGGAGTAAATTCCCACGACGAGTGCAGTCCTCTTTGCTGTAATCGCCACATGATTGTAACTGGTATTTGGAAATACCTTCTTCCACTTTCCATTCTGCACTCCATTTCCCATCAACACCATCTCAACTGGTTATGGTTCTTTAGCTGGTGGGATGCCCCAAACCTTCATTCCAGAAGGGTCTGGGTCATTAGCAGTACTGCCTGGATTGGTTTGTGGCAGTTTTCCATTGACCTTAATCACAGGACGTGGTAACACTAGCAAATGCCCTAAGAGGTCTCTTGTATTCCAAACACTCCATCTTACCTCCATTGTGAAGTAGCAGTCTAGTTTACCCTTGGTAGTTAGGATCAATCGCCCCAACCAGCATAATAACATTCTTATTTGCCTGTTGGTTCATAGATGTGAGGAGCTCAACATGGCTGGGTGGCAATCTTAACTTCCAGTTCAATGGAATCATTGTGCCTTCTGGAGGAAGCCTTCCCTCCTGCTGGCTCTAGGCCAGCAGAACATAAGGATGTGGAAACAGAAAGCATAAGTTTTTCTAGTGGGTTATTAGGGGTAATAGTGAGTGGTGCCACTGCCATTCCCACCTCTTGATTCCTGGACTCATGAGTCTGGCTCTTAGAGAAACAGCAGCATAAACGGAAGCTGATTCAGAGAATATACAGCCTTCTGGAGAACCTTGTCCCAGCCCTGCAAGGTATTTTCACCTAGTTGGTACTATAACTGAGTCTTCAAAAGACTATTCCAACCTTCCGTCAAGCCTACTGCCTTAGGGTGGTGGCTAACATGGTAAGATCAGTGAATTCCATGAGCATGGGCCCATTGCTGCACTTTTTTTGCTGTGAAGTGATTTACTCGATCAGAAGCAATGCAGTGTGGAATATCATGACTATGGATAAAGCTTTTTGTAAGTCAATTGATGGTAGATTTGAGAAGAGCATTTCATGTGGGAAAAGCAAACCTGTACCCAGAGGAAGTGTCTATTCCACTAAGAATAAGATTTTGTCCCTTCCAAGATGGAAGTAGCCCAATGTAATCAACCTACTACCAGGTAGCTGGCTGATCACTCCAAGGAATGGTGCCATAAGGGGCTCAGTGCTGAGCTTTTCAGCTAGAAGATCAAGCACTCAGCAGTGGCCTTAGCCAGTTTGGCCTTGGTGAGTGGCAGTCCATGTTGCTGAGCCCATATGTAACTGCC
Source organism: Equus caballus (assembly GCF_041296265.1). NCBI lineage: Eukaryota > Metazoa > Chordata > Mammalia > Perissodactyla > Equidae > Equus > Equus caballus. The sequence goes on from NC_091704.1 coordinate 49,688,630, forward strand.
ATCATGGCCACTTTGTTCATGAGCCCATTGGGTGATGACAGGGGTCGCTAAGAAAAGAAGCTGATTGGTGTACAAAGAACAGGTCATCCTATCCACTTGATTAAAATCCTTCTCTGCTGAGTTCATGCTTTGGTGAGCATTCACAAGGGACACAAATATCTTCACATCTTTTGCCTACTTGGAGAGATCTATCCACACACCTCTTCCTACAATTTCTTTGTCGACAATTTTCCTGTCCTGTTCTTTCCAAATCCATGACCATCCAGCCAAAGCCCATGAATTGGTATATAATTGCACATCTGGCCATTTCTACTTCCAAGCAAAGTGAACAAGCATATGTGCTGCCCATCTGGGAGGATAATCTTTTACCATTATCCTTTAGAGATGTCCTAAAGAGGGGTTGTAGTGCTGCAGCTGCCACTTTTGAGTGGTGTCTGCATTTGGTGCAGAATCATCTGTAAACCAAGCATGAGTCTTCTCTTCTTCTGTCAACTGATCCTAGGAAATGCCTCCTGAGGCCATATATGCAAACTGGAAGAGAGAAGGTAGTATAGCAGGAGTGGGGACCATGGCATTTGGGCCTCTTTGTGTAACATACTTTTGCCTTCAGGGCCTTTCTGGGATGAATCACATATGTACCACTTCCACTTGATGATGGAGTCTTCCTGTGAAAGCCCAGCTTTATGGCTGGGTGGACCAGATAATATCAAGTTCATGATTGGTAGCTCAGGTCACATGGTAATTTTGTCCCCCATGCTCAAGGGTTCAATTTCAACGAAGACCCAGTAGCAGGACGAGAGCTGTTTCTCAAAAGGGGAATAATTATATGTGGATGATGGCAGGGCCTTGCTTCAAAATCCTAAAGGCCTGCACTGCAATTCACCTATAGAAGCCTGCCAAAAGCCCCAAATATCATCCCTATGTGTCAATGACACTTAAGGCACCATTGGATCTATTAAATCACATGGCTTAAGTCGCAGCCCAGCTTGCAGAGCAGCCTGGACCAGTTGCAGAGCCTTCTCTTGTACTGGGCCCCACTCAAAACTAGCAACTTTTCAGGTCATTCAGTAAATGAGCCAGAGCAACATACCCAGATGAAGACTATGTTGATTCTTCAATATCAGCTAAGCATTGCGCCTCTTTCTTGGTTGTAGGAAGGGCCATAAGCAACAACTAATCCTTCAACTTGGAAAGCATATTTTGACATACTTCACACCACTGGCCCCTAGAAAGCTCACTGAGGTTGAAGTCCCCTCAATTTTTTTTTGTAATTTTTAACTTTTGCTGAGGAAGATTCGCCCTGAGCTAACATCCACTGCCAATCTTCCTCTTTTTTCCTTCTTTTTTGGTATGTGAGCTGCCACCACAGCACGGCCACTACAGATGAGTGGTGTAGGTCCATGCCAGGGAACCAAACTCGGGCCGCTGAAGTGGGGCACACCAACTTAACCACTAGGCCACCAGGGCTGGTCCGGAAGGCCGCTGAATTTTAGTTAAATTGATTTCCAACCCTCTAACATACAAGTTGTCTTATGAGTAAGTCTAGAGTAGTTACTACTTCTTGTTAATTAGGACCAATCAGCATAGTGTGGTCAATATAATGGACCAACGTAATCTGTTATGGAAAGGAAAGGTGATGAAAATCTCTGTGAACTAAATTACAATGTAATACTGGAAAGTTGAGGTAGCCTTCAGGTAGGACAGGGAAGATATGTTGGCTGGCTTTGCCAGCTGAAAGCAAACTGCTTCTGGTGGGCCTTATGGACAGGGATGGAGAAAAAAGCATTGCCATATCCATAGCTACATACCACATACCTGAGGATGTGTTAAATTACTCAAGCAACAAAACCAAATCTGGTACAGCAACTGTAATTGGAATCACCACCTGATTAAGCATATGATAATCCACTCTCATTCTCCAAGATCCATCTGTCTCCTGCATAGGCCAAATAGCAGAGTTGAAAGGAAATGTAGTGAGAATCACCACCACTGTATCTTTAAAAATTTGATGGTGACACTAATTTCTGCAAACCCTCCAGGAATGAGGTAGTGCTTTTGGGTTACTATTTTCCTAGGTAGAGGAAGTTATCATGGCTTCTACCTGGCTTTTCCCACTGTAATAACCCACATTCAACAGTTCAGGTTGCCAATGTGGGGATTCTGCCAATTGCTGAGTATGTCTATTCTAATCATGCATCCTAGAACTGGGGAAATAACAACAGGATGGATTTGGGGACCCACTGGGCCCACTGTGAGATAGACTTGAGCTAAAACTCCATTGATCGCCTGACCTCCATAAGCCCCTACTCTGACTGGTGGGCCACAGTGACAGATTGGGTCTTCTGGAATTAATGTCAGTTCAGAGCCAGTGTCCATAGTCCCCAAAAGATCTGATTATTTCCTTTTCCACAATGCACGGTTACGCTGATAAAAAGTCACGGATCCTTTTGGGGAAGGCTGGAAGAAAGATTAATAGTAGAAATTTTGTCAGTACACCAGGGTCTTTCCTTAAGGGGACCTGGACTCCCCTTCATTCAAGGGGTTTTGCATTTGTAAACAGTCTCAACACAGGAATTGATCTGGGGGCCATGACTCTGCTTTTATAATTCGGGTTAGACTCTTGTTCACTTGACCTAAAGCTTTTCTGCTCATAAAGGTCAAGTGCAAATTTAGTAGTCTTCCTACCTATTTCACTTCTAGGAACACTGTGATAAACTAGCCGGCACTATTGGCCTGTGAGAATCAGACTATTATTCCGATTGCTGCTTTGACTCTGCTGTCCATTGTGGTGACCACACCCACCTTGCCTTTGGCAGTTGCATGCCAGGACTTGCCCCTCCCCCCCCCCCCCCCCCCCCCCCCCCCGTTGCATTTAGGTTTCCCAAGGTTCCTACTCCAAGCTCTGGCCTATGGAGAAGAGTGATCACAAAGCTGTTCAAGGATGCCCAGGCTCTCCTAACAAATTTATTCCTCAGAGTAGGGGTGAGAGGTGTGTTCACTGGAACCTCCCAGGGTGGGTGAGTAGGTCTTAAATGACAAATTAGCTCTAACATTCCAATCTCCCTAAGTCTTTGAATCTCTTCTTCTACAGTAAACAGAGGCAAGCCCTGCATTTCTAATTTGCTTCTTATAAACCACATATTGGTCCACGTTTCAGTCAACCAATCAAATTGAGAAACAAAGTGAGAGCCCTTTCTAACACTTCAAATTCTACATATTAAATGCAGAATCTCTGCTTAGTGAGCCCATGTCAATTATTTTGGCCTAATACAACTTTATGTTCCTTCTGCCATTCTCTCACACCCATCATATCCATTCCCACACATTTCCTAGATTTCTGTCTGTATAAATTAGAAAACTCAAGTATTTATTTTGGAGTGGAGCACATCTCCTCCTGGATCACACTCTGTACCCCATCTTTAGGGGCCTGCTGTGACTTGAGTCTAGTTATAGTCTAGAAACAAAGGAGGGTTGTGAAGTTGAGTCCCGAAGAGAATCAGCTTTGTTTTGCAAGGCAACTGTAATGACAGGTCATTATAATTTCCTCAGTCAGTGCAGGGATAACCCCCTCAGACATATACACAGTCACCCAGATCCTTGCTTCTTAGAAGTGGTTAATTAGAAGTATCCAATTGTGATGTTTTTCATATCTTTGTTGCCAGATCATTCCATGGACTATCATATCAGTGTCCTCTTTATTACTGGAAAAAGAGTCCTTAGCGTCTTTAAATTGAATCAGATTAGAAAGCTAATTCCAGAAACCCAAGAACCAATTCAGAAAACTCATCTTTAAGATTATTTTCCTCTAGAACTTCTCTCAGCAACACATTCTGTATTAGTCAGGGTTCTCCAGAGAATTAGAATCAATAGGATCTCTCTTTCTAGACAGATGATACATTGATATCTCTATAGACAGAAATATATAGAGAGAGAGAGAGGCAGGAAAAAGCCTGTGAGGGAGGAAGAATTCTCAAGGGAAGGTCGAACTTTTTGTTCTATTCAGACCTTAAACTAATTGTGTCAAACCCACCCTCAGTAGACTTGGTTTCAGTGGAATTGAACTAAACCGAATTTTGCCCTCTCTCCTTTATTGCAAAAGCCTTTAATAAAGTCTTCCCTACCTGTATAACTTTGTCTGGTACAATTTTTCTTTGACAATACAGAAGGAACAATGTCAGTAATGTCCTTGTAGTAGAAAGAAATGTGGTATTTTTAAGTAACAAAAATGCTAGCAGGTTCTGTATGGTGAGGAAAAGGTCTGTGGAATAAGATTGTAGATGTAATCAGTGTCAAAGAATGTAGAGTCTTCACGGGTTCTTTGTGCAACCAGAAACTATTTGAGGATTGATTACTATGACATGATTTGGATTACGTTTTTAATGCTTCACCCTGGTTGTCAGATGGAAAATAAATTTTAATATTTCAATAGTAGAAGCAAAGATATCACTTTGTCAATAATTGACATAATTCAGGTGATTTGCGATTATTGGCTTATGGAATTATTGTGCTGAATATGGAGAGAATGAGTAAAATTCATAGTATATTTCAAAGGTAGAATTGGCAGATCTGGTTTGTAGACGAGAAAGATACAGAAAAAGAGAAAGTTTTTTCCTTGAAAAATTATATCAACTCTATAGCTTGTATATTATTTCAATTATATCAACTAAAATTATGTTCAACAGCAGTAAATGAGAGGCAAAGTAACAGTGGCTTAAAAGGTATATTTTCATTTCTTTCTCATATAAACTTCAGAAATGAACTCAGGCCCATGTTTCTCAAAGTTCTCAGAATCCTGGCTGTTTCACGGCTCACCACTCTGCCAGTTTAAGATATTTTCTTCATCTGAATCATCTAGGATGACAACATTTGCATTATAGACAACAATGCACATTAAAAATAAAAAAACACAATAGCAGGGAATACACCAGCAATTGACTAAGGAAAGTTCCTGGAAACTGCCATGCAAAACTTCAACTTATATATCAATGGGCAGAATTTAGATATGTGGCCACATGTAGCTAATAGTTATTTTTGGTGTTAATATGACTAGCTAAAATTTGATTAGAATAGAAGACATGGAGAATGGATGTTGTGAGACTAAAAGGAGATTTAAAGAAACACTTAATCACAATCCTCTAATTCTACCCAGCCATAGATATTGGCACATAGATGGCCAGGTGATTTAAGCCTCCATAATTAGCATCTTAATCTAGGATTACATAATAACATGCTAGCAAATGTCAGTCTCTCAATCTCCTATTTCAGAATTACTACATTAGGACGATTAAACTGACTATATCAGTTAAGAGAGTGATAAAGAAATAGCTGAGATTTTGATAAAAGCTGGACATAGGAGGACGAGGAAGAGAGATCAGGATAAAGAGAGAAACTTAGTGACATAGAAGAATATCCTCAGTTCCCTTTTTCCCCTGATATTCCCTCTTTCTCTCTCAATTTTGAGCTTGATTACTTAATAATCAATAAGAGAAAAAATATCAAAACAACATCCACAAAAGTAGGTTTAATATAGGGGCCGGCCTCATGGTCAAGTGGTTAAGTTCATGTGCTCCACGTCGGCGGCCCAGGGTTTTTCTGGTTCGGATCCTGGGTGCGGACCTAGAACCTCTCATCAGGCCATGCTGAGGCAGTGTCCCATATAGCAGAACTAGAAGGACCTACACTCAAGTACACAGCTATGTACTGGGGGTTTTGGGGAGAAGAAGAAGAAAAAAAAAGATTTGCAGTAGATAGCTCAGGTGCCATCTTTAAGGAAAAACAAAAGGATTAAGATAATAAAGAAGTAGAAGCATCATTTAAATATAATTCAGGGTATTAAAGTAATATTAACAAAATCAAAAGCTTGTATAAACTTTGAAAAATAAAATATTGGGACTAAAAGTGGAGGAAATTATGAATGGTACAGTGATTTAAATAATATTTTAGAAAATTATGAATAATCTTATCAAATTTAGATAAAATTGCCAAATTCTATGTATATATTCCTACACATTTTATATATATATATATACAAACTAATTCAAGAAGAAACAGAAAACCTGAACAGTTTCTCTCAAATTAAGAATTTGAATCACGGGCCGGCCCGATGGCACAGCAGTTAAGTTTGCATGTTCTGCTTCTGTGGCCCGGGGTTCGCCGGTTCAGATCCCAGGTGCGGACATGGCACAGCTTGGCAAGGCATCCCACATATAAAGTAGAGGAAGATGGGCACGGATGTTAGCTCAGGGCCAGTCTTCTTCAGCAAAAGAAGAGGAGGATTGGCAGCAGATGTTAGCTCAGGGCTAATCGTCCTCAAAAAAAAAAAAGAATTTGAATCAATTGCTAAGTATTTTTATACAGAGATGAATATTATTTTAAAATATTTGCCAAATACTCAAAAAAATATAATTCCAATCTTATACAAAATCGTGAGGGTATATTAAAAATGGAAACTGTCTTTAGGGTTTACGTTAATGTAGCATTGTGTTGTTTGGGTCTTTTCATAAAGCAGATGCCAAGATAGTAACTCCTGAGAAACAAAGGAGAAAGGAAAAGTTAAGTTCAGATTTTATATAAAATATACCAAACGTTTTTTCCAGCTTTATTGAGATGTAATTGATATGTAACATTGTGTAAATTTAAGGTGTACAAAGTGTTGATTTGATACATTTATATGTTGCAAAATGATTACCACCATATGTTAGCTAACATTTCCACCACATCACACAACTACCATTTCTTTTCCGTAATGAGAACATTTAAGAGCTACTCTCTTAGCAACTTTCAAGTATATACTGTAGTACAGTATCATTATTTATAATCATAATGCTATGCTAAGAGCACAAAATCCCTTACTTATAAATGTGTTATAGAAAATTAAGAAGTAGGGAAACCCTTACAACAATTTTTATAATGGCATCATAATTATCACATACAAACTGCATATAAAAGAACACAACATTCTAGACAAATTTCCCTATGTCTTTGGCTAAAACAAAATAACATTTAAAATATTAAAACTGTTATTAACCTGATCTTTAAATTCACTGTAATTTCTATCAAAATCCAAGTAGCACTTTTTGAGAAGCTGTATGAACATGTTCTGAAATGTCTATGAAGAAATATAGAAAAATCTGGCAAAGCTGAGTAAAAAGGGAAGGTGATCCCTAAAAGATATTATATATGTCATGCTTAAAGTAATTTTAAACTTGTAATAATGGCAAAGAAAGAGACAGAGACAAAGGAAGGAGAGAAATGATTCATACATATCTGGAAACCTGGTGTACAATAGAGCTTTCTTGACTACTCAGTGAGACAAAATCCAATATTTAATCAATGATGTTTGGAAAATTGGCTAATTCTATGGGAGAAAATAAAATTGAATCTGTACTTTACAGAATTATATAAAAAGGAACTTCAGATATAATAATAAAACAAAAGGAATAACCAAAATAAATGTGAACTGAGAAAGCATTTTCCTAAACAATACACAAAAAGTGAAAAATAAGATAGGCCTTCTAGGTCACTATTAATACTTGGGCTTTAAATCTGAGTGAGATAAAAAGTTACTAAATAGTTCTATGTCAAATGACGTGATATGACTTGGGTTTCAAAAGTACCACTGTATCTATGGTATTAAGATTGGTTTCTAATGAGACAGGGATGGAAGAAGGAGATAAATTACGAGGGTACCACATCAATCCAGTGGTCAGATGTGCTGGCTCGACTAGGATGGTAGCAAAGAAGGTTGTGTGAAGTGGTTGTTTTTATGACATATTTAAAAAATAGAGCTAATGATATTTCTTGAAATATCTGATATGAGGTGTATGAAGAAAACCAGAGAGGGTAAATCATTAGTTTTTGGACAGAGAGGCAGAGAGAATAAGGTTGCCAAAGGTGGGAAGACTGCAAGATGAAGTAGATTTGGTGGATGAGAAGTTCAGTTTGAGTCCTGTTAATTTTAAATGTCTTTTCAAGTGGAGATATTTGAGTTTGAAGTTCAAAACAGAAGTGTTTGTGATATAAATTTAAGAATCATTGAAATGTAGATGATATTTAAAGATGTGGGTGAGATTGGATGAGATTAACTTTGGCAACGGTCGAGACAGAGGAAAGATACAGAGGATCCAATCTCACATCTTTCTTAATTTTAATTGGGACTTTTTATTTTCAAATATAACTTACTTTACTCTCTGCATTATATACAGTATCATACATAACACGGGCAACTTAGACAAACTCAACAAATATATATTAATAAATAAATACAAAATATTTCATTATAAATGGAGTAAAATTGTCAAATGGCATCAAAATATGTGTGATTATGAACCACAAAAAAGAAACTCCTAGGAATTTTCCTAGATGTGCCCAAGAATTAGAGTTGAAAAAGAACTCAGAAATCGGCTTTCCCAATTTGTAAGATCTGGAAAAGGATATTGCCATGCCCCAAATTAATCAACTAATTAGTGAAATATTAGGGCATTAGCTCAAATTTCCTGAATCCTAATCCAATATCTCTTCTACTCCAAAAAGCACAGTATAGATATCTCTGGATATAAAAATAATTTTAAAAATTGAAAAATTATTTGTACGAACATGAGACTAATTAATAGTTCATTTAAGGTTTAATAACCAAATGTAATTTCTAATTTATGAATATGTCTTCATTTATTTATTTTAAGGAAAACAGTTTTGAAACTTTAATCATGAAACAAACTCAAAGATTTTTCTGAAGTATTTTAATGCTCAAAAAAGAAGCTCTCTATGCTGATTGCATTCTATATTGTGTACAAGATAATCTCTTTTTAATAATTTTTCTACTTTAAATTTAATGTTAACTATTCTTTAATTCTACTTCATAATTTTACTTTCACATGCTACAGAAATATAAAATCAGCATCTTGAAAACTATGACTTCAACATGAATATGAATGAGAAAAATAAATGGAAATTTTTTACATGAAAGTAGTTGATATACCAAATACTATATATAGAAAATATAAGTGTACAAAACTCAGAAGAATTGAATTTATCTACATGTTTTTTTCAGCAAAATAACAAGATAACGTGACAACATCGCATGCAAATCATTACTAACATATTTAAACATTCCATATTTCCAGTACTGAATATATAAGTAACGATTAAATAAGTAGGCAGTATGAAAGGTTTTAATGCCAACATCAATACAATGTTAAAAATGCATTTGACATGAATTTTTGAAGGTATGTGTAGCTGTACTGAAAGAAATGTGCTATAAAATATAGTGTTACATTTACTTGGCCTTTGACCTTGCTTAGAGGAGTGGATTGATTTTCCTCTGGAATAATGACACAAATATATTTATGTGTCCTGATTTATTTTCTTTTGCTGGTTTCATTTGTCATTGACTTCTTATCAATAACATACAGAATTGGGCAAAAACTAGAAATGGAGAATTTTAAAAATACTGATATTTAATCATATTTTGGCCTTCCTAGTCTCTGTTAAGAATTTATCTATGCCTCTTGACACATACATGTCACAAAAAATGATGATATTAATCTAATGCTGTCCAGAGAGTTCCCTGTAGTATAGAAGTTATTTGATTACTACATTTTATTTTATTTTGTTTTTTACTGGGGAAGATTGGCCCTGAGCTAACATCTGTTGCCAATCTTCCTTGTTTTGCTTGAGGACGTTTCACCCTGAGCTAACATCCCTGCCAGTCTTCCTCTGTTATGTATGTGGGTCACCACCACAGCATTGCTGCCAGTGAGTGATGTAGGTTCACACCCTGGGACCAAACCTGGGCCACCATAGTGGAGCATGCCAAACTCAAACACCAGACCATGTGGCTGGCCCCTGATACCTACATGTTAAATATATAACAATAAACTTTAAAAGGCCTATTCAATTCTTTCATATAATATAGTGAATACTTAGTGGATTCTCATATGAAGATACAAATTCTATTATATTTCGTGTGTTCACATGTTTCCACGAACTGTTTTCTTTGTAGCAAATGTTTAGGATTTTTTTTGTTTGTGTTATTTTGTCTTGTTTTGTTTTTCTAGTAATACTGCTGAGACTCTACAAACAATACTAAAGGAAAATACAAATCACTTTCTTTAGCAAACTGTGTAATAATATATAACCACTCATTGTCTTTCTTCAAATACTAATTTTCAGTTCAGTACATATCACTTGAACTATTTCTTATATACTTTACCAGCAAGGAGTAAAAAAAAAAAAGGGAATAAATAAAACCTGCCATTTAAACTTAGTCTCAATCTCATTATAAGAATTATAACTAAAGATAATAAATACATTATCTAGAAAGGTAGAAAGATTAAAAAAACATTGTGTAAGTGTGAAAGTTTTAGAAAGTATTGGACATTCTACAAGCTAAATTGCAATTCTCTGCATTTATACATATTTACATGTTTATATTCTGTTTTATTCTACAGTATGTATCTATTATTATATGTTGCATTGTATATTCTCTTCAGAGTTTAATACATACTATTGACCCTCAGACGTTCAGGTGATTGAGCTCTTCAATTCTACTTAGTTTGAGAGATAATTTGCACAATTTCTATGGGGAAATTATATTTAAGACACTTACTTGTTTGACACAACTATAATGTAAATATCTACATGGACACAAAAATATAAATATAAGCAGGATGATGTCAAGACGGTGGTGTAGGAGGACTCTGAGCTCACCTCAACTGCAACTGGCCCCACCCAACAGCAAATCCTTGGGCAATCTGTAGGCCAACTCAGGCAGGGTGCCAGGAAACTCTGCACTCCCATGACTGGGTCTGCCTCTGTGGGGTAGAGTCTGTGCAAGGAGCTGGAGGAGTGTATGGAGCATAGGTAGAGTGTGTGGGGCCTCTGCAATGGAGCAACTGGGTCTGCATCAGTGGGTCAGGTTATGCACACAGGGCAGGACTGTGTTGATGCAGTATGTGGACCTGTGGGGGTTGGGGCTTGTCAGCCTCAGCAGATATGTGCTTATCAAGCAGCCAGATAGGGGATTAGCCCCACCTTCCAAGGCCTGAAACAATTGGGTGCTTCAATGCCTGGGGCCAGCCCCACTCAGCCACAATCCTGAGAGAGCTGAAAACAAAGAGCCTTCCAGGCCAGAGGCCTACAGCAATTGTTAGCCCCTGAGACTATCAACCAGCCACACTGAGGGCCTACTCACTTTACAGAAAATCTACAACGTGAATGTGCTATTAGACCTTACAGCCAAATGTACTGGGCCTCCCCACAACTGACAAAGTGACTGAAGGGCCCATAGCAGCTGCATGAAGCTGAGCATTATAACCAGCCAGCCAGGGGGACAGCCTAGCCTCCTAAGGCACCTGCAGCAAAAGCAACCCTGCCACAACAGAAGGACAAATGTAGCCCACAAAGGGGACACTCCTGGATCATTTGGAACTGGTCTGAGAGGGAAGCACACTGCTGGGCCTCATAAGGCATCCCTTACATAAGGCTACCTCTCCAAGATTGGAAGATGTAGTTGACCTACCTAATACATAGCAGCTCAGAGAAAGAGGCAAAATGAGGAGACAAAGGAATATGTTCCAAGTAAGGGAATAGGACAAAACTCCAGAAAAAGAACTAAATGAAACAGAGATAAACAATCTACCTGACAAAGAGTACAAACTAATAGTGATAAGGATGTTCACTGATCTTGGGAGAAAAATGGAGGAACTCAGTGAGAACTTCAAGAATGAATTGCAAAATACAAAAAAGAACCAATCAGAAATGAAGAATACAATACTGGAAATGAAAAATTCATTAGAGGTACTCAAAAGCAGAGCAGATGAAACAGAAGAACAGATCAGCAAGCTGGATGAAAGACTAGAGGAAACCATCCAAGTAGAACATATAGAAGAAAAAAGAATGAAAAGAATGAAGACAGTCTAAGGGACCTCTGGGACAACATCAAGTGCACTAACGTTCATATAATAGGTGTCCCAGAAGGAGAAGAGAGAAACAAAGGTGCAGACAAGCTATTAGAAGACATAACAGATGAAAACTTTCCTAACCTAAGGAAGGAAATGGGCATTCAGGTACAGGAAGCACAAGAAACACCAAATAAGATAAACCCAAAGAGGCTCACATCAAGACACACAAATGGTGAGAATTAAAGATAAAGAGACAATCATTAAAGCCAGAAGAGAAAGGCAACAAGTTAAATATAAAAGAATCAGTTGAATTCTCAGCAGAAGCCTTGCAGCTTAGAGGTGAGTGGCATAATATATTTAAAGTGCTGAAAGGAAAAAAGCTGCAGCTAGAGAATAGTCTATCTGGCAATATCATTCAGAATGCAAAGAGTGATGATAAAGAGTATCTAAGACAAGCAAAAAGTAAAGGAGTTTACCAGCAATAAGCCAGCCTTACAAGAAATGCTAAAGGGACTTAAGTGGAAAAGGGATGACCACAAATAAGAATAAGACAGTTATTTTGAAAAAAGAAATAACATCATTGGTAAAGGCAAATATACAGTAAAGGCAGCAGATCAACCACCTATGCAGCTAATATGAACGTCAAAAGATAAAAAACTAAAATTATCTATTTTCATGGTAAGAGGGTATCGGATACAAACATACAAAAAAAGAGGTTATATATGATATCAAAAATGTAAAATGTGGGATGAGGGGAGTAAAAGTGTAGAGTTTTTTTTTTTAAGATTTTATTTTTTTCCTTTTCCTCCCAAAGCCCCCCGGTACATAGTTGTATATTCTTCATTGTGGGTTCTTCTAGTTGTGGCATGTGGGACACTGCCTCAGTGTGGTTTGGTGAGCAGTGCCATGTCCACGCCCAGGATTCGAACCAACGAAACACTGGGCCACCTGCAGTGGAGCGCACGAACTTAACCACTCGGCCACAGGGCCAGCCCCAAAAGTGTAGAGCTTTTAGCAAGAGGTCAAACTAAACAAACCATCAACTTAATATGGATTGCTATACAAGTAGGTTATTACACATGAATCTCATGTTAATCACAAGCCAGAAACCTATCATAAAGACAGAAAAAATGAAGAGAAAGAAATCCAAACATAATTCTAAACAAGGAAGGTAAGAGAACAAGAGAAGAAGAAAGGAACAGAGAAGCACTACTAAAACACCCAGAATGAAGGTAACAAAATGGCAATGAGTACTTTCTTATCGATAGCTACTTTAAATGTCAATGGACTAAATGCTCCCATAAAAGGGCATAGTGTGAATGATTAGATAAGAAAACAAGAACCATATATATAATACATACAAACGACACCCTTCAGACCTAAAAACACTCACAAAGTGAAAGTGAAGAAATGGAAAAAGATACTCCATGCAAATGGCAATGAAAAGAAAGCTGAGGTAGTAATACTTATATCAGACAAAATAGACTTTAAATAAAAAGTGTAATGTGAGACAAAAGAAAGGCATTACATAGTGATAAAGGTAACAATCCAATAGTAGGAGATAACACTTATAAATATGTATGCAGCCAAAGTAGGAGCACCTATATACATAAAGCAATTACTAAGAGACATAAAAGGAGAATTAGAAAGTAACATAATAATAGTAGAAGATTTTAACACTCCACTTACAATAATGGATAGATCATCCAAACAGAAGATAAGTAAGGAAACATTGGCCTTAAATGACACATTAGACCAGACAGACTCAGTAGATTTGTACAGAACATTTCATCCAAAATCCGCAGAACACAAATTCTTTTCAAATGCACATGGAACATTCTCCAAGATAGATTACATACTAGGTCAAAAAGCAAGTGTTAATAAATTTAAGATAAAAATAATTCTAAGTATCTTTTCTGACCACAATGGTATGAAATCAGAAATCAACTATGGAAGAAAATTGGAAAGCCATAAATACGTGGAGATTAAACAAAATGCTACAGAACAATGATTTAGTCAATGAATAAATCAAAGGAGAAATCAAAAAATACCTGGAGACAAATGAAAATGAAAATATGACATGCCAAAATTTATGGGATACAGCAAAAGCAGTGCTAAGAGTGAAGTTTAGAGCAATATAGGCCAACCTCAACAAATAAGAAAAATTTCAAATAACAATCTAACAGGGCACTAAAAGGAAATGGAAAAAGAACAGAAAAAGCCCCAAACAAGTAGAAAGAAAAAAACACTCAGAGCAGAAATAAAGGAAACAGACACTAAAAATAAAATTAAAAAATCAATGAAACTAAGAGCTGGTTCTTTGAAAAGATAAACATAATTGACAAACCTTTAGCCAGGCTCACAAGAAAAAAAGAGAGAAGGCTCAAGTAAATAAATCAGAAATTAAAGGGGAGAAATTACAATGGACACCTCAGGAAAGCAAAAGATTATCAGAGAATACTATCAAAAGCTATATGCCAATAAAATGGATATTATAGAAGAAATAGATAAATTCTTAGAATCATACAACCTTCCAAAACTGAATTAAGAAATAGAGAATTTGAATAGACCAATCACAAGTAAAGAGATCAAAACTGTAATCAAAAACCTCCCCCAAAATACAAGTCCTGGACCAGATGGCTTCCCTAGTGAATTCTACCAAACATTCAAAAAAGACTTAACTTCTTCCCTTCTCAAACTCTTCCAAAAACTTGAAGAGGACAGGAAACTTTCTAACTCATTCTGCAAGGCCAACATATCTCTAATACCAAAACCGGACAAGGACAAAAACAAAAAAATAAAATTATATGCCAATATCACTGATCAACATCAATGCAAAAATCCTCAACAAAATACTAGCAAATTGAATACAATAATACATTAAAAAGATCACACATCATGAACAAGTGGAATTTATTCCAGGGATGCAGGCATGGTTCAACATCTGCAAATCAATCAATGTGATACACCACATTAACAAAATGAAGAATAAAAATCACATGATCATCTCAACAGATGCAAAGAAAGTATTTGACAACATAGAGCATCCAATTATGATAAAAATTCTCAATCATAGGACACAGAAGGAAAATACCTCAACATAATAAAGGCCATATATGACAAACCTACAGGTAGTATCATTCTCAATGGAGAAAACCTGAAAGCTATTCCTCTAAGAACGAGAACAAGGCAAGGACGCCCACTTTCACCACTCTTATTTAACACAGTACTGTAAGTCCCAGCCAGAGCAATAAGGCAAGAAAAATAAATAAAAGGGATCCAAAGTGGAAAGGAAGATGTGAAACTGTCATTATTTGCAGATGACTTCATTTTATATATAGAACACTCTAAAGAATCCACCAAAAATATTTTAGATAACAAATGAATACAGTAAATTTGTAGAATATATAATCAACATAGAAAATCTGATGTGTATCTATACACTAACAATGAAGTAGAAGAAAGAGAAATTAAGAATACAATGCCATTTGCAATTGCAACAAAATAAAATACCTAGGAGTAAACATAACCAAATAGTGAAAGATCTGTACCCTGAAAACTAGAAAACCTAATGAAAGAATTCGAAGAAGATACAACAATTTGGAAAGATGTTCTGTGTTCTTAGATTGGAAGAATAAATAGAGTAAAAATGTCCATACTTCCCAAAGCAATCAACAGATTGAATGCAATCTCTCTCAAAATTCCAATGGCACTTTCACAGAAATAGAACAAAGATTCCTAAAATTTATATGGAACAACAAAAGATCTTGAATAGCCAAAGGAAGAAAAGAAGAGAGAAAAAAAGAAGAAAGTTGGAGATATCACACTCCATGATTTCAAAATATACTGCAAAGTTTTACTAATCAAAATAGCATGGTTCTGGCACAAAATCAGACACACAGATCAATGGAACAGAAGTGATAGCCCAGAAATGAACCCACACATCTATTACAGATAATTTTCGACAAGAGAGCCAAGAACACACAATGGAGAAAGGAAAGTCTCCTCAATACCTGATGGTGGGAAAACTGGACAGCTACATGCAAAAGAATGAAAGTAGATCCTTATCTTACAAAAATTAACTCAAAATGGATTAAAGACTTGAATGTAAGACCTGAAACCATGAAACTTGTAGAAGAAAACATAGGCAGTATGCTCCTCAACATGGGTCTTAGCAGCACATTTTCAAGTACCGTGTCTGACTGGGCAAGGAAAACAATAGAAAAAATAAGTGGGTTGCAAACTAAACCTCAAACTAAAAAGCTTCTGCATAGCAAAGGAAATCAACAACAAAACAAAAAGACAACCTAACAGTTGGGAGAAGATATCTACAAACCATATAGCTGATAAGGTGTTAATATCTAAAATATATAAAGAACTCATATATTTCAACAACAACAAAACTAAGAACCCAACTAAAAAATGGGCAAAAGATCTGAACAGATACTCCTCCAAAGAAGATATACAGATGGCCAACAGGCACATGAAAATATGTTCAACATCACTCATTATCAGCAAAATGAAAATCAAAATGGCAATGATCTATCACCCCATTCCTATCAGAATGGCTATAATTAACAACACAAGAAAGAACAAGTGGTGGAGAGGATGTGGAGAAAAGGAAACTCTCATATACAGGTGGTGGGAGTGCAGACTGGTGTAGCCACTATGGAAAACAGTATGAAGATTCCTTAAAAAATTAAGAATAGAACTACCATAAGATTTAGCTATTCCACTGTTGAGTATTTATCCAAAGAACATGAACACATGCATGCATAAAGACACGTGCACCTCTATGTTCACTGGGGCATTATTCACAATAGCCAAGACTCAGAAGCAACCTAGGTGCCCATCAAAGGACAAATGGATAAAGAAGATGTGCAATACATGCGTGATGGACTACTACTCATCGATTAGAAAAGATTACATCTGACCATTTATGACAACATGGATGGATCTTAGGATATTATGCTAAGTGAAATAAGTCTGAAGGAGAAAGTCAAATACCATATGATCTCACTCATAAATAGAAGATTCAAACAACAGCAACAAACAAACACATAGAGGCAGAGATTGGATTGGTGGTTACCAGAGGGAAGGGAGGAGGGCGGACGGTGAAAGGGATGATTAGGCACACGCGTGTGGTGATGAATTGCAATTAGTCTTTGGGTTGTGAACATGATGTAATCCACACAGAAATCAGAATACGATAATGTATACCTGAAATTTATGTTTTAAACTAATGTTACTGCAAATGAAAAAAAATTTTTTTAAAAGAAATATAAGCAATTATATAGTAGCAATTTACAACTCTAAAACATCAAAATGAACATTGTTCCTATTGCTGATTATCATTTTGAAATTTTCAAATAAAGTGATATGAATAAGAATCATTTGAATGACTTTGCATGTGCAGTGTAGAAGTAGAAAATACAAGTAGAAGAATACAAGACAAATAGCAAACTGGATCCTGAGCTTTTGAATTTAACAGCAATTGCTTATCTAAAAAAAATCCTGTGATCAATAGAAAAAGGTTTATAGTAGTCAGTTCAAGCCGTGACACTTAATTTAAATTACCTTTCATTTAAAATACATTAAAATTTATTTCAAAATGCATGCAATATTTTTCTGTCAAAATGATTTGAGAGAATCAAAACACCAAAAACACTCAAAGCTTCCTTTGAATTAGGATATTTCAGTTGTAGAGAAGGAACATCAGACATTTTGAGAATTTATAAATACTCTTCAAGAAACATTTCCATATTTAGAGAACGTCACATCCCTAATTGTTTTACTGTGGCTCAGGTATAATTAATTCAGATTATATTTTAGTTTTGCTCAAATATTTTTCAAAACTCCAGTATCTCCTGTATCAGTTCCCTGACGATGTTACCTTGCTTAAATTTATTTTTTCTCACACCCTGTCTTAGATGGATGATAAAAAACTATTCTTTTTGCTGCATTTTAATGGCACCTTTTCCGTAGTTATTAGCTCTAAGTATGTGGCCACATTACCCTCATCAAACGATTTATTCATACTCCATCTATCTTCCTACGCGGGGATTTTGCACAGCCCTAAATTCCCATCAGAGTGCTACAACTCATCCTAATTTCACTTTAGACTCTAGTTATCATAATTTGATTAGTGAATCAACACTCTGAGTTCAAATTTTTGCTTTGAAATCTTACCCAATTTTGTTGAAAAATGTGCTTTTTTTCCCCCCATGACCTGGGATCCTCCTCTAAACCTGTTCCTATTATTGAATGATTGCTACCCAATACCAATGCTCGTTTATGTTAGTTTCCTACAACTATTTTTTACTTTTTTTCATTATGCCTAATGTCAAATCATTCTGTAATCTTGGTCTTCCAGATACAGACACCCCCCCCCCCCCCCCAACCCCGTCTTACTTTCTTTTAGGAATCCACGTCACATGGCACTTTCCTTCCTGACCACTTCTGTCTCACATTTCTTGCTCATGTATATGTTATATGCCTTGTTTATGTTACCTTTTCTCAACAATATCTTGCTCAAGTAGATATTTCTTGTTTGCAAGTCTCAGATCCTTCGATTTTGACTTATTGCTCTAAATAAACATATATTAGGGAATGGTCTTACGTCAACTTTGACTAATATGAAACTGTCACTCAAAGAATTGATCATATTTAATAAGCCAAACAGCAAGCCATCAGAATTGAAGAATATAATAATCAAACGTCAGAACGTATAAGTCCTCCATTGTGCAACCGTCTGGGGGTTAGGACCTCAAAAGCTTGCCTCATTCTCTACTCACTTTCCTATACGTGAATTTATGGTAAAATAGTCCTAAATTCTAAAAAAGGTATTTCTTTTGCTATTAGTTTTATAATGTGTGTGTATGTGTTCCCTGCGAATTCACTCATTGCTCATTTCTCTGTGTAATATTTTTAATCACGCTTCATTACAGGGATAAAACTTTTGTTCTAGAAATTATTGATGCATAAATAGAAACATACTTTATAGCTTACTTGTAAGTGTGATTCATAACTACCAAAATTGTGAGCTTCTAATTTTGTATTTATGTCATTATAAAATATCAAAGAAATACTTAAATTTAATGTTTAAAACCTGTATCTATAGACGATATTTATAAATACATATTTACATAAATATATAATTTTATTTTTCAGTCAGGCATTTCCACAGAAGAAGATCCTGAGTTTAACGGATATTTAGTAAGCTTTTTCACTTCACTTCCACAGTGTTTGTTAAAATTCTTTACCTCAGGATCCAGCTTGAGAGTTCCATCTGGAATTCAGCTTGCTTTTCAGAACTCCTCCAGCATGCAGAGCTGCTGTTTATTTGAGATTTGCTAATGTCCTCACAGAGTCAATGGAAAAAAAAAAAAAAAAATGCTGTGTTTGTGATTTTTGAATCAGAAAGCTGCTGGCACTGAAAAATGAAGAACAACAAATCCTTGCATGCTGGCACACTCCCAACAGCACCTAACTATTAACACTAAATCGTTCTGAGCCAAACGTACTTTCCGAAGATTTGATCTCTTACCTAAAGTGACGTGGTTTGTCAAAAAACATATACAGGTGCATTTTTAAAGAATGAAAATAGGTGCAAATTTCTTTTTTTCAAAATGACCATAACTACTTTAAGATGACAATATATTAAAGTAGCAAATATTTTTGCTTGATAGAGTTAGCTTCGCTGTTGTAATCTTGATTTCTATATTGAAATTCTATTACTAAAATTTGTCTCTATTTTAATTTTTTTTGTGTGTGTAGGATGTTCTACTTTGTGGGTTAAATAGCAAGCAACATAAAGTTGTGTACTTAGTAGAAGCAGACACATTCCAATTCTATCAGGAAAAAAAGTGTTGACATTACAAATAATCTGAAGAAACTTCTCTATTACATACATGTGTGTGTGTGTCAAGGTACCTGTAAACACTGTTTTATCACTACTGTGATACCATTTTAAGTGTCCTGTATTCTGACTAGTCACAGAACAGCAGCCAGGTGGAAATGACAGTGACTGACAATTACAGAAGAAATAAAATGGCTTCCAGAAGTGTACTGAGACCTGTGGACCTCAATCAACTGAACTACGAACCCATTAAAGGACTTAATTTTGTGCATCCAACTGTGAGATATATTTACCATTACACTGACAAAAACTATAGATAATAAATGCAGCCTGTAATACAAGTCTCCAGCTAGTAAGTGTGTTCCCTATGTTGAATAATCTAACAGTCTAACACAGTTTATAGGCAAAAACTTGCAACATGGTATAGAACTTTAAAGAAAACAATGGCTAAGATAAATGACTAATATTATCACATGGTCCAAAGGAAGACAAACTTCAAAGGAAAAAATGTTCATCACCACATTCAAACATTCTAATCGCTCTAATATTAAAAAGATATGCTTAATTGTTTTAAATTAAAGTCGATTTTAAAATTGGCAAGGTCACAAAAGAGGAAGGGATGACCACTAACTTTAAAACAGGTTTGTCCAAATTCCGTGTGTCTTGGAGATTGGTACATTTTAGAAATGGTTCATTTGCCAAAGCTTTCTTCCTTAAAGAGGAGATGATACATACTATAATTTGTACTAAAAGCTTCCAGTTGATTATTTTATTTTATCTTAAAACATTACATACACAATGAATTTTCCAGTGGTAGAACAAATTGACTGTTTAAAAGTTCATAACAGAAAGGCAATCATTCATTCACTCACTCATTTATTCATTGGAAAATATTCATTAGGACATCACTGTGTGCCATAGACTTGTTGGAGAGTCGTGGTTGAAACAATTCATGTGAACACTTAATATGATTTTTAACAAGTGTTATTAAAAATGACAATGAAAGCTCATTCATTCAAAAGAATGAGAAAAAGTTATGCAAAGGAAATTTAAACTTTGAGTGTATTTTTTCACAGGTATACACAATTCAAGTGGAAATAATATAGATAGATGAAAACTCCGCTTAGTTTTCATCAGTAATTCCTCATCAATAATTTTCTATGATGAATGGCTCTTATTCTTGTGTTAATTTATTTGACTATTTTTCCAATATGCCTCTTCGAGAATTTCAGCAATCATCATCAATTTTTACCTCAAAACCTATAAAAATATAATTTACTTTAATTTATTTTGGCATTGTAATTGCTGACTGGGAAGCAAAATAAACAGACTGCAGCTAATGCATGCATCTTCTAGGCTAGAAAGAAGCACATGATGATTAATTATTATAAGCACCTCACGATAAAATGAGCTGTAACTAAAGAGATGAGGGAAAACTGATCAGCATAAAGTTTAAGAAAAATCCAAAATAATCACCTATTATAATCCTTTTATTTCCTTGATTTGAAGGCAAATGGGAAGATGTGGATGCTATAGTATAAATATCTAGTTAATCTCGCAGTGATTAATTTGGAACGGCAGAAGAAAAAATACAACACAACCACTAAATAAATATATGGTATATGATTTCAAATAATTTTTTAGATAATCAATTTGTATTTCCTATATGTTCATAAAAATATATGCTATATATACTTATATATATATATATAGCATATATATACCATATACCCACATGGATAGACACAAACAGAGTATGTGTCTATGTGTTTGACAATAACAATTCATATTATGTTATGGCAGTTTTACTACTGACCTTCTTTAAAATATGCTTTTCCCACCTGTGTTATATGTCCTCCTAGAGTGTGACTAAGAACAGTAAATGAATGTTTATATAATACTTGTATATTATGTTATATATTCATATTTATATAGAATTCTCTGTGCACAGTGCTAGGGAGATATTGGATGCAGAGTTTTGTACTTTGAGTGATACGAGGAATAGAAGACTAAAAGTACTAAGATGTCTACGTAAAATGGTATTTGACCTGTACATAATTTTTAAATCAGAACATGAATGCAGTCACTGCTTTAGGAATAAAAACATGAAAGGAATTCTAAGAAAGAATAGGCTAAATTTATTAAGAACCCACTATAGCTGAAAAGTACTGCATAGTTTTACTTTCAAAAAAATTTTTTAAGGAGGATAGTATTATTTTTTTCATTGTATTATGAGAGAAAGCTAAGCCTAGAGAAGTTAAATGACTTCCTGAATTCGAGGTAGTGACTGATATAATCAGAAAAAAGAGACATCATTGAATTTCAGTCAGGAATTCAGTATGCCTCTTATTTTTCAGTTCTGTGTGATTTTTTTATTGAGGCATAGTTGATATATAGCATTTTCATACATACAACATAATGATTTGATATTTGTATATATTGCGAAATGATCACCACAATAAGTCTAGTTAACATCCATCAACACACATGCAAGTTACAAAATTTTATTTTCTTGTGATGAGACCTTCTAAGATCTACTCTCTTAGCAGCATTCAAGTAGGCAATGTGGTATTATTTACTACTGTCACCATGCTGTACATTATATCCCTGCAACTTATTTATTTTGTCACTGAAAGTTTGCAACTTTTGACCTCCTTCAACTCGGCTTTCTCTGTTTAGCAGGACTGTTGTCCTTACTTTATATCCTCTATCAAAGTTCTGTCTGTTTTCTCCACTTCATTTCTGCCATCCACTGAAATGCGCTGGGGAGCAGAACGATTGAGAAACAAAAATTCAAAAACGGTTGGAGTTGTGAACACTGTCAGCCTCCATGTTGTGATATTCCTTGAGTGATTGGACTCATTGATAGCAGCAATACCCCTCTGAGCTCTTTTCCTATGTCCTACAATGGAAATATGACCCAGAAAATGTCCAGTGAATAGCTCTATTTACAGAAGCCTGCCTCTACTCTTTCTTTATCTGAGTCATACATTGCCAGTGATTTTTATTCTGGTGCCGAAGATATGTTATATTCAAAACAACCTAATCACAAAAGACCAAGCTAACTCACATTACCATAAATTATATCTTTAAACTTTAATTCTAGTTGGGAAATAAAGTTTTTCCCTGATGTTCAGTAATCATTTTAAAAGTCTCTGCTTTTAATCCATAAGGATTATATAAGATATTATCCTTATAGTTAAAATTTTTATGCATTATCTTACCATGCACATTTACCTTTTATGTGTAAAATTTAGGAATTTATGGGATGAGCCTAATTCCATGATTTAGTGTATTCTCTAGTTAATAAATAACCTACTGTACTTTATTGAACAGTTAATCCATTCTATTAATATACATATTCATGTCTTTTGTACTGAATGTGTTCCACATATTCTTATATTTAAACAATTAACAATGTCAAACCATATAAAATGTTATAATTAATAAGACAAATAAAAACATTTTATTCAAAGTACTGGTCATCTTTTATCATTATGTACTCTCCCAATAATTGTATTCGGATAGAACTATATAGTAGAAGCCTTGACATTAAAAGGAAATCCTTATATTAGGTCAGGTTAAGCACCTCTGATCTAGCAAATTCTTTTCTCAATATTAAGTTATCAGGGAAGACATACGATTAATTAAAATATAGTTTTATGAAAGGATGTCAGGAAGGTACTTCATCCGAGAATTGCACATCCTGAAGAATAATGCCAGCCGCCCTTCTACACTTTGACATTCATGTCCATCAGCACATCTCTCATCTAGTTAGATAATCCTGGATAAATACTGAGAGATTAGCACTTTCAACCAATATTGTATATTTTCTAGTCCATTAGGAATATCTTTATTATATTATTGAGTGACATAGCTCTCCATTTCAGTAGACTCTTATATTTTTCTCTAATTCTAGATTGCTTTGCTGGATTATATTTTAAGATTTACTGCTTCTCCATAATCCATAATGATACAGGTGAATCTCATCAAATTTCAAAGCCCACATAGACAGCATCTGTGAAGACACCCTATAAGTAAATAATCTTGTTCAAGATGCTTTCATGTTTTTGTTTCAAGGCAGACCAACCCTTTCTTGCCCTTGATTCTAGGGTTGACTTTATTTTAGGGACTATTTTCAAATATTTAAAATAGTTTTATTTGCAATAATTTATGCGTTGCCAATTTGTCCCAAAGATTGAAATTTTCTTACAGGAGATTTTTAAGATGCATTTATAAATTTTTCAGCATGTGCAGAAACAATAGGAAAGCAAATTGTCCTGTGAATAGAATATTATAGAGTTTATTCATAGTTTTTATATGTTAGAAATGGAGACAGAGTGATGTCGGATAAACGTTTTAAAATTCAGTTATATTTTCTTTAATATGTATAATATATTAGAGATAATTTACTGGCCAAGAAGAACTGAGCAGAGTAGGTATTGATTCCCACAAATTGCTAAACTGTTTCTAATTAAGAAAGAGTTGTTGAGTTAAAAGGAATATACAAGTGTACGAGTTAGTCACTGGCAAATACATTGATAGAATACTCTGCCTTTCTTCTGCTGTGACATTGGGACAGGACCAGGCAGGGGTCCTCCTCTGCCTTCAAGCCAGTAATCAGCATTTGCTCTCACACAAAGCACAAATCTCCATTGGTAGCTCATTTCGCTTAAGTTTCTCCTCACTGAAATTTTACTCCTCACTGCTTCTATAGATCTTCAATGGATGGGTTTAAGAACATATTAGACATAAAGACAGATTTAGTGAAATGAAAGAACAATAGAAAACGTACATCCTGAAGCAAAGAAACCAAAATAATGAAACGTGTGTAAAAAGTGAAAGACATGGAACAAAGCAAAAAGGTTCACTACATTAATCTAAGCTCCAGATGGAGAAGAGAGAGAAAATGAGGTAGCAGCAATATTTCAATAGACAAGAGCAGATGAAAAGAAATCAACCCAAGAATTCAAGAAATTCTGGAGGGACCAGACAAGGTATGTAGCACACCATACCTGGATATATCATAATAGAACAAATGAAAACTAGAATCAGAGTGAAACATATAAAAAGTTGTCAGAATTG
Source organism: Equus caballus (assembly GCF_041296265.1). Lineage (NCBI taxonomy): Eukaryota > Metazoa > Chordata > Mammalia > Perissodactyla > Equidae > Equus > Equus caballus. The sequence continues at coordinate 49,713,473 of NC_091704.1, forward strand.
GAAAAAATAGGCACATTCTATTACTATCTTCAAAGTAACAATAGTAAGCCTAAAAACTGGCTTCTGAACAGAAATGATGAAAAGCAGAAGAAAATGAAAGGACATTTTTAAAGGACTGAAAATAACATCAATAGGAAATTCTACTCCCAACCCCCTCTCAAAATTCTTTAAAAGATAAAGGCAAAAATAAAACGTTTATTCAGATGAATTAAAAAATGAACAGCATTTATCACTGTATCCAAAGAAATGTTAATCATCTTTCTGGCAGGCAAAAACATCTGAGAGAGAAATAGGGAACTATAGTATGAAATATAAAGCAACACAGGATTTAACTATATGGATAAATAAGAAATGAATACTGACTCTAAAAAAAGAGACAAAATGATGCAGAATTAAAATTCATGAGAACAATAATGCCAAAGGCAGTAATGAGGTAAATAAAATTCAAGGGAGCTAAGGCTCTAGCATTATGCAAAATAAGATCAAATATAATTATTTCTGTTCAACGCAATAAGTTAAATTCTTCATGTTGTAATCTCTAGCCATCCCTACAAAAATTATTTTAAAAATAAGAAATTACAAGTTAATAGACAAAATAAAATAGTAGTGATGAGTTGACTTTAAAGGAGCAAAAGGAATATTCAATACAAAATGAACAGTCAATTATAAAAAAAATTGTGTCATAGTAGACATAAACTGAAGTATATAAGCAATTACACAAAATACAAGTGAATAGATATTAAAGTAAAAGGTTAAAATAATCAGAGTGGGTAAAATAACAAAAACCATGTATTTACTGCACACAAGAGCCACATGAAGGGAAAGTTGGGGAAGAAAGGATGAAAAATCTATACTATGCAAACTCTAATCATAAGAAAGCTGGTGTAGATATGCTGATATTTGACATACAGGCACACCCAGGACCTATGGCGGGTTCAGTTCCAGTCCACTACAATAAAGTGAATATCACAATAAAGCAAGTCACATGAATTTTTCAGTTTCCCAGTACATGTAAAAGTTATGTTTACACATAAACATAGTCTATTAAGTAGTAGTCTATTAAGTGTGTAGTAGCATTATGTCTAAAAAAACACTGTACGTATCTGAATTAAAAAATACTTTATTGCCAAAAAATGCTACCCATCATCTGAGCATTCAGTGAGCCATATTCTTTTTGCTGGTGGAAGGTCTTATCAAAAACACAATTATCTGCGAAGCACAATAAAGCAAGGTGCAATAAAATGAGGTATGGCTGTAGCAGACTTTAATGTTAAAAGCTTCATGTCATATGACTAGAGACAGTATGTAATTCAATTCAGCAGATATATCACAATTTTAAATATGTATACACGCAATAATATACCTTCAAATATTTTTTAATTGACAGAGTTAGAATAGATATAGAGAAATTCACAGTCATCAGGAAATATTCTTCAAAATAACACGTGGGCCAAAGAATAAATCACAATAGAAACGAGAAAATATTTTCACACGAATGACAATAAAGGTACTTCATATTAATACTTGTCAAATATAGTTAAAGGAGTGCTTAAAGACAAGCTTCTCAATGTAAGGGTATATATTTATATTAGTCAGCTCATAACAAAATACCATAAACTGATATCTTAAATTACAGGAATTTCTTTCTTACAGTTCTGAAGGCTGGGAAGTCCAAGATCAAGATGTTGGCTGATTTGGTTCCCTGTGAGGTCTCTCTTCTTGACTTGGGGATGGCTGATGTTTTGCCGTGTCCTTTTATGGCAGGGAGAGAGAGGGGAAGCAAGCTCTCTGGTGTTTCTTATAAAGGCACTAATCCCATAATGAAGGCACCACCCTCTTAACCTCATCCAACTCTAAGTACCTCCCAAAGGCCCCACCTACAAATACCCTCACAATGGGGCTAGTGCTTTGTTGGAGGAAGTCATCAAGAAGACATGACCACTGGATGATCTGAGAGACGGACCTGGGCAATCAGAGGCTCCTTACCCTCTCCCCTGTCCTTGAAATGTACATTCTGACCACTGTTCCTGCACTAGGACTCACTTCAAGTAGACAGCCTTGAAAGAGTAACATGTTATTGAGACCATCTGGATATGGAATAATAAGTTCCTTGCTTATTACAACTGCCACCTACCAAGCTACAGTAGCCTGCCACTTTCTTTGGTCTCTCCTTGCCTTGTATGTATGGGGGCCAGTTTCAAATTTCACCCTAGGAACTTTTGAGGTTGTGAATCAACAATTGGCAAGCCGGGCAAAAGAACGAAAAATTGGGTCTTAAGAAAGAGGCATCCATGGAGGAAATCCCAGGTAGCCATAGACCTCTGTGTGGGGAAGGGGTGCCTGTATGTTAGATGCTTGTGGACTGCCATGTATGTACAGGGGCACTCTGAAAATGCCAACTGGTCTAATAGGCTTGTTTGAGGAAGTGCGCATAGCAAAGAAGGCAAACAAATGACTGCTGCAGTGGGCTGGCCTCTCCAGTGGGACTCTCCAAGGACTTGGGATGCTAAGAGTTAAGAGTTAAATAACTCTAAGTTAAATAAGAGTTAAATAGCTGTAAATAACTATTAAGAGCTAAATAATGCTAAATTATTATGCGTAACTTCACTTTGACAAATTTTGGAAGATGAAGAAAATGAAGAGGAGGATGTTATGATGCCGTCAACGAAATGGATGAAGCATCGCATGTCATCTGACCTTTAATATAAAGGAAAACAAAAGCACAGCAACTACAACCCCAGCCAGCGGGGCAACCTCCAATTCATGAAGCATTCATCATGAGAAAATGTGCACTCATTGAGAGTATTGATATAGATGCCAAGTTTCAACAAAGGGCCAAGGAAAGTATACAGGTGTGGTTAATGTGGCTGTGGGGTATGGGGTATGGTGTGGGGGGGATGGCATTTCTCTGACCCAGTAGGAGGCAGAGGAAATGAGCAACATCACCACACACTCTACCCTCCAGCAGTGCCTGCGTGGCATTCAGGGGGTTCAAGGTGCTCACTTCCTTATAGACTGGATTATTCTAGCCTGCAGGGAGGTTCAGCCCAATGAAGGGTATCTCCCTGGGTATATGGGACCCTGGAAATCTATAGAAGATGTGCAACAAATTCTTAGAGAGCTGGGAATGAGACAGGCCATCTACATCCCTGTCTTTGAAGACCCTAATGGGGCCACACTTACTGCAAGAATGAAGTACAAGATACTCCAGTTGGCCCCCAGTACCTGGTATGGCACACTGATATCCACACTGAACCCAGTGATAAGACAAGACATTTATGATGTTGGGTAGTCCATTGCTGATCTGGGGAAAACTGACAAATCTCAGGAACAAATAGGGGCTGTGAGAAAGACCAGAAACAGAGACAGAACTCAAGAAGTCAAAAGCTATCCCAACCAGCTGCAAAGGGTCCAATAAAAGTAACCCAGAAACAAATATGATTTAACCTATTTTTGCTAGGATTCCATCCAAAAAGCTAGACCAGCAACCCAATGCTGTGTTGGTTGGCCCGTGGGAAGCCTTAAAACTGAACAACAGTTCAGACCTACCCCTTCCACCCCCAGTTTCCCACTTGCGTTAGCAGCAGCACAGGGATATAGTCCTATTCAGGGTTTGTGCCTCCCATAGCCCAGATAAAAGATTCAGGCCAAAATCTCCTCCAAATGAGGGCCACTGGGGGCAATCAGAAGACTCAAGTTGAACTCACTATTCATTGATCCTCCAGAAATAAACAAAAGATGATGGCTCTGGTTGATACTGGAGCTGAAAGTCCCTTAATACATGGTAACCCTCAGTGCCATCAGTGGATACAGAAAGCAGTAAGTTATGGTCAGGAAGGTTCCTTTGACACTGTACATTGGGCATTCTCCCCTACGAGTACATGAGGTTTTTATCTCTCCAATATCCGAGAACATAGTGGGCATTGATGTCCTATGACGTCAAGCTCTGCAAACCTCTGTTGATGAATTCTACTTCCAAGTTAGAGTAATCAAACCTGTGCTGAGAGGAAACACCAATGAGAAACCAATAAGTCTACCACATCCTGGAAGAATAGTAAGTATCAAACGATATAAATTGCCTGGGGGGGCCTAAGAAAATAGGAGAAACTATCCAAGAATTGCACCAAGTGGTTATTGTGTGCCCTGTCCATAGTGCTTTCAACAGCTCAGTATTGACTGGCTGGTAAAAAAGCCAGATGGCTCATAGCAGATGGCCATAGCCTACTGAGAATTCAACAAGGTAACGCCCTCATCTATGTGGCTGTGCCCACCATTGCCCCCATCTTAGATATCTTCCACAGTCCTAGGAGTGTACCCTGCTGTACTGGACTTAGCAAATGCTTTTTTCAGTATAGCCTTGGACAATAAATCACAAGATAAAGTTACCTTCACGTGGAAGGGATAATAACAAACCTTTCAAATGCTTCCCCAAGGTTACTTGTAGAGCTCCATGGTATGTCATGAGATGGTAGCCCAAAATCTGTCCCTGTTCTCCTTCCCTGCATCAGTAAGATGGGCCTATCACATTGATGATATAATATTAACATGTAAAGACGTGCCTCTGCTGCAGGACATTCTCATTCTGCAGTCTTTGCCAGAACATCTGTGAGGGACAGGATACGTGATAAACCCACAGAAATTTCAAGATCCGGTCACCTCCATAAAGTTCTTCGGAGTTGTATGGTTGTGTAAGATGTGCATTATCCCAGAGGCTGTTATTGATAAAGTGCAGGCCTGTCCAATCGCTAAGAACATGAAAGAGATGCAAGCTTTTACAGGGATTTTGGAGTTTTAGAGGACTTTAATTTCACACCTGGGACAATGTCTCCATCCCTTGGACTGCTTGGTAAAGAAAAGTCACATATGGGACTGGGGATCACAGCAGCCAGCTACCTCAGAGAAGGCAAAAATACTAGTGAAGCAGATTAAAGCTCTGGGCATCTCCCGAGTAAGGCTACCATTTGAATTAGATGTATCTGTGACTCTGGAAGGTATGGGTTGGGCACTGTGGCAGAGACAACAAAAGGAGAGAGTACCCCTAGGATTTTGGTCCCAACTCTAGAAGGAACCAGAAACCCGATATACCACCAAAGAGCAATAGCTCCAAGCAGTGTGCACTGTGCTCCTCCAGGTACGGCCTCTCATGAGAAAGTATGTTATTGTTACAATATTACATGCCCCTTTCTGTCATGTGCCCTGAGTGGTCAGCAAGGGGTTTTATTAGCATGGAGGTGGCTAATTTAGTGGCTGTCAGATTTTTTAAGTCCCCTAGACCAAGGATCACATCACTCAGGGCATCCACTTGTGTCCTCAGGTGACTTAACAAAGATGATACATTAGCTGACTCATCAGGTATGAACACATAACATTCTGTTTGGATAATGGCATAGGTGTCTCCTTGTGAGGCAGTAATAATGTCCAAGGCCATCTTATTTTAGAGGATACATGCAAACCAACAGGCTTCAACATATGAATTTTGGGGGGACACAATAAGTCCATAACAGTATTGAAAAAGAGGAAATGCTAAAAAATTAGTGATATAAGCTTCTATGGCACGAAGTTAGTAAAAATGCAGAAAGTCAAAGGCATTGGAAGGAAGGGGATTATTAATATACAGTTAAGAGCAAAAATCAATGAAATAAGAAAAAATTACAATATAAAATGCTTTTAAAAGGTAAAATTGTTTACTTTGAAAGTTAATAAAATAAGAGAAATTGGTCAAGAAGAAAAGAGAGAAAATTTGAGTGACTTATATAAGCATATAAAAGGAGGTATTACTAATAACTACAATGATAATAAAGATAAGAAGTTATTATGCCTAACTTTACAGTGATAAATTTGGCACTTTAGATGAAATGGATAGACAGCTTCCCTGAAAAATAGAATTTAACTTTAGCTACATAAAAAGAAAGACAAAACCTGTATATACCAATACCTATTAAAGGAAAGTTTCACAAGGAAAACCCCTGGCTCAGAGGCTTTAATGGTTTAAACTTGTAGGCATTCTAAGCATTCTTCCAGGTGTTCTTCTAAGGACAAATTGTCTTTTTTCTATTTTCTGTATTCCAGGAAACAGGAAGGTGACATCCATCTTTTTTCACTCTGAGAAGCTATCAAAACCTTAATACAAAAACCTAAAAAGTACTTTCAAGAATTGAACAATTACACAATAATATATATAATAAAGAGAGCTTCAAAACTCCTTAATAAAATATTAATCAATAATCAAATCTAGAAATGGGTTCCTTTCAGGAACGCAAAGGAGATTTAACAACACCAACAATAAAAACTGCCAGCCTACTGCTTAGAATGTAGAAATCTGGAAGCAGTATCGTTTCTACTCTTAAAGCAATAGGAAAGGATATTCTGCAGTTTGCAACAACATGGATGAACCTGGAGGACATTATGCTAAGTGAAATAAGCCAGACAGAGAAAGACACATCCTGTATGATCTCACTTATATGTGGGATCTAAAAGAAGTGAACTCATAGAACTAGAGAATAGAATATGACTACAGTGGCTGAGGGGTGGGGGAAACAGAGAGATATTGATCAAAGGACACAAATTTTGAGCCATAAGATGAATAAGTCTTAGGCATCTATTGTACAGCATAGTGACTATAGTTAATAAGACTGTATTGTATACTTGAAATTTGCTAAGAGAATAGATCTTAAGTGTTCTCATTACCTAAAAAAATAACTATGTGAGGTGATGGACGTTTTAGTTACCTTGATTGTGGCAATCATTTCACAATGTATAAGAATATAAATAAAATCATCATGTTGTACACTGTAGCCGCCCCTGACGAAGGAAGGGTTAATAATCACTGGAAAAGGCTTGCCAACAAACTGTGACCCAGAGGTGAGAAGGACGGTCAGCCAATGATGGGTAAGACCTCCAGGGCGGGGCAACCTAAGACAGGCGCGGTCGCCTGGGGGCACAGATGGAAACACATATGGATATCAGGAGCAGGAGGGGCCGTTGCCTAGGAGACCTTGCCTGCTATGAGATAAAAATATAAGAGCACAGCAATAACATGATAATATCGAAACAGAGGCCAAGGGAAGGCACCTTGAGAAATCACTAAGAATTCTTGGCATTCGCTAATTACTTCATCCAGAACACCTGTGTATGTTTAACAGATATAAGCTATGTATATATTGAAACGCTGGTTATAATAAACTCACAGTGGCCATCAGCCCTCTCCGCATCTATCCTGATGTGTACATTGGATTGTGACACTGACATACACTTCTTGTATATATAATTTTATTTGTCAATTATGTGTCAATAAATATGGAAAGGCAAAGCAAAACAAAACAAAAAGCTAAATGATTTCTAAAATAACAAATTACCTTGAACTCATGGGACCAGAGAGTTGAGATCATGGGGCCACCAACTAACAAGAAATCCAAGAAAAAATAGGTGCCTATAGGGAGTAATGTGATTCAATCTATTGCCTACCTGAGGCAATCGCTGGTACATTAATACTTGTAAGAAAAAGTGAGCTAAATTTTATTTTAAGAAATTGCTAAAGGCCAAGTGTGGACTAGCATGAGAGTATAGAATCCCCTGTGAGCTAACCATACAAGGAAAAATTGAACTCACTCACAAGCTATTCTCCTGTGCTCTCCTCAAGTGCCCATGAGAGTGATTGGAGGCAGAGATGGAGAACAGAGAAGGGTCTTTGTGTAGCAGGTTTAGAGGAGGAGAACACCAGTCCCTCCAAGAAAGGCATTTGGTCTGTTCTCCAAAGGTATTGAGGGGAGGGTGAAAGGGATAAAAGAGGCACATGTGTATGGTGATGGATGGCAACTAGACTTTGGTGGTGAACACAATGCAGTCTATAGAAAAGCCAAAATATCATGATGTACACCTGAAATTTATATAATGTTATAAACCAATGTGGCCTCAATTCAAACAAGAAAAGAAAGAAAAGCATTCAGCACTGCCCAGATTCTTCTCCCTTATGCTTCCTATGGAAATTAACAACAACAACCAGCAAAATGCCTGAATCCAGCAGTAAGCTGTGTCAACCTCAGGACACAGGTGATTAACAATTACACCTACAGAGGAAAACAGAAAAGATCTCTTTACTCCTGGAGAAGAAGCAGTCTCAAAGCTAAACCCACATACTTAAGTTTTTTGTAAGGATCTCATTATACTTCCAGGTGTCCATTTCTATATCATTTAATCTTGCCGCAATAATCTGTATAAGAATCTACCCCCAAGCTTATCAGCTTAAAACACTGAGTGTTATTATTTTTCACAAGAATAAGCTTGGGGGTTGATGGTACTTCTGGTCTTAATCTGGTTTCAGTCATTCATCTTCAGCCAAATGTCTTCTTCGGTGGCTCTGCAGATCTTCGTGGAGCTCTTACTTGGGGGGTAAGTGGGTTTAGTCAAATCTTTAATTCTCAGGCAGCCCAACCCAGGCTTCTTCACAGTCTAGTTCAGATATATAATCATGGAAAGGTAGAGGTACAAGAGGGAAAGTATAGCACATAAAGCCTTTTAGGATCTGTTAAGACCTTCAAAATGGGCAAATTGTCATTTATTTCACATTCTATTGACTACACCAAGTCACAAGTCTGGTCCAAATTGAAAGGTTGTGGAACTAGATTCCATCTTGACAAGAGGGGCTGCTATTTCATGTGGCTAATGCTAGGAATACAGTAATTGGTGGAGAATTGGTGCCATTTTTATAATCAATCTACCGAACTATTGTTAGGAAGGGGTTTCCTTTGTGAAGGTAAAGAATGTGGGTGGGAATGAGGGGCCTTCTTTGCTACTGTTAATGTTATGATTTTGTCATTCATGACACTTATATGAGTGTCTTCAGTTTGGAAAATTAATCAAGCTATAAACTTATGATTAGTTTATTTTCTGTATGTGTTACACCTCAGTAATGATCTGTAAAAGGAAATAAAGTTATATTATTGAAGAAAGATAATTTCTCACGATGTGAGAGGAATGAATTCTTTAACTGGAATTGAAACACATGTGCAAAAATAACCTTTGAAAAATAAAAAGAAATAACAACTGTGGAGATCTCAGTTTTGCCTAAAAGTTTGTTTCAAAACCAAAATAGCATCCATTGCATTTCTGATCATTTCATGTAGGGAAATTAAAAAAAAAATAACACTTTAGGTACATTGCATTTATAGGCATCTAAGAGAAATCTGTTGTTCATTCATCAGTTTCCTCCAATGAAAATAAACATATTCAGAGACAGTACATATTATCAAACATAAATACATTTTTTAAACTATCTTTTATTTTGGATAATATTTTATTTAAACCACACAGATAAGAGCTAAGCAGGTTCTAGGAATAAGGTAATTAAATGTTTTTTAGAAAACAATACGGCAGAGGGGATGTTTAATAAAGTATTGAAGAAGAATCTACATGCTACAAATGTATTAGATGAGATTAGTGAAGACATTCCAAATATTCAAGAGTGCAAGTGATGTCAGTGCAAGCAAAGCGAATTATTTTACGTAGGAGAGAAAATAACTTTTCTTCATGAAGGCAGTTGAGCTACTTCCTAACAAGGAAAGCCCAAGGTCAAGATTATGACCTTGGTATGGGGTCAAGATTAACAGATTTGCCTGAGAACACATACAATTTTTATCGCATTTCACAGGGATCTATTCCTTCCTAATAAATCCCATAATACATCCTCGACATACACACAGAGGTGATAATGTTAACTGATTTTTAACTCTGTCAGCCCTGTAGCCACCAAAGTTAAAGAAATTTTAAGGGCCATCTGTGATTCATCGCCCATTGTTTGAGCTGAGACTTTAAATCTGAGAATTTACTCTGAGAGTTACTCAGAGGTGGTAGAAACAACCAGCCCTCCTCGCTTCTGCCAGCACAGAGCATAGCAAAGGCCACTTAGTCTCCTAAATGCTATAGGCTATCTCTTTGTCTACTTAGAAGAGCTTGAAATATGGCCAAATGTAAGTGATATACTGATCATGGGCAGTGCCAGTTACTTTGCGAAGATCCTAAAAATGTTCTGGGAGATCATACTAAGCAAGACCTATACATAAAGAATATCAATGCATATAAATTGCCAGAATAAGCCAAAAATGATTTCAAAATTGACACATGATTATAATAATACTAATACTAACAATAATATACTTTGCGATGTGATATTAAATGGCAAAGGAAAACAATTATGTAGACATAGGTTCTAATTGCTCAATCTTTCGAAATATAATTTTATTAGGTTTTAAGTAGAAACCATTCAGTAAGGTGTTTCAAAGTGAAATTGGGATTTTGACTGTAAATCCTTTAAGCAGGAAAAACATAATTAAACTACTTAATTACATTCTGGTAGTGGGTCGAAAAGAAGGGAAGTTGACTTAAAATCTGGAAATGACCCGATTCAGAGCCATGGAGCAATGTTACTAATTTTCTCTCCTCTTTCACTCTGATTTAATAATCTCTGCATAAACCTCCATTAAAAACAAACATTATCAATATCATTTGATACAGCCAACATGCTTGATAGAAACAGTAACGTCCTCTGTTTTTCTTCATCATAAATCTCAATTCATTCTCTAAGATACAGTACTAACATATCTCCTTTCTTAAGACGGCTACATGTTTTTATTTCACTGGCTCCTAAACACTTTATAAATACATTTAATCTGTTTTAATTTTTTCACCTCACATTGTTCTTAACTGTTTATGGATTTTATGTATCTTCTCCCCCCCAGGATAGTACATAGAACATGGAATGTAATAAATAAAGATGAATATAATAAAAAACATTTTATAGGCTTACTTTTTTATAAAAAGGGCTTCGATAAAATATGCAAAATGAAAATAATTAAATCAACTGTGATGAGCCTTACATATATATGTGTGTATGTGTGTGAGTGTGTGAAAGAACTTAGCAATATAATTAGGAAAATGATTAAACATTAGATATATTTAAAAGCAACAATTATTAAACTAACCCAATTGAATCATATTATCCCAGAAATTGGAAAACTCTAAAATAGAATTGGGAGACAATTCAACAAAAATCAAGTACATATATGTCTTTATTTACCTGCATATAGTCATTTATTTCTTATATGTGTATAACTAATATACATGTTTTATACATCTTGTATACACACACACACATACACACATAAAAATGTGTGTGATGAAGTCACATATACTTTGTTTATGTACAGTTAGAGAGTCCCTCTCTGGTCAAATTTCTCTTCTTGTTTCTTAAATGGATAATGTCTACAATTGATTAACGCTAACTGTATGATGATCAACAAACTGCCCCAGTAAAGTAGACGCTTTTGCTCAATTAGTGGTTGTTCTGTGAAATACAGGTATTCCCCTTTACTTCTGAGAATCCCAAAGGTTGTTAAGCTGAGTGAGCCATTACAGAAGTCTTAGCCATTTTTATCCTTTATGATATTTCATTACTCTTTTAAATTTTTATTTTGTATAAATGGCTATCAAAAACTAGCCTGACATATAAACATTTGAAATGGGAGAATGGGGGAATTTTGACAGCTTACGTAAACCACTGAGACTACATTTAAATAACTGCTGAAATCCTGACTCTTTAATAAGTGGTTAGTCATTCCTGAAAATCAGATTTTTCATTTTGATTCAATACAGCACCCTTCCCACAAAAGCCTACATATCAGAGTGTCTTATGGTTTGGCAGATCACAGAGAATTGCATTATATGAATTGAGGAATGTAGCAGATACGTATTGTATCTCATTTATTATTTTGTATAAATAATTTTAAATACATGTATATCTTTTATACAATTACATTATAAATATTTGTACTTAAAATCATAATTCCTTATGAATAATTCCAGAATAGAAATCGTATAATATTTTTGAACAGCCAAAACAAATTTCCCTGTAGTTACTTAAATCAAAAATGACGAAATACATTTCCTTCAAACTTCCTGAATTATTTCATTCAAGGTTAAGAACCAGCATGATGAAGTTTATCCCCCAAGGTACTCAGTGGAAAAGCTATAAGCCATGGAAAATAGGGCTTAAATTCAAAATGCCATCTCAGAAAGCATAATAAAAATAGATTTTCAGTCTGCCCCAAACACAAATAGTAATGCCATAAAATATGAAATATTGGGAGTATGGTATTGCCATCTTTAATTTTTATAGTGGAGTTTTTCTCAGATCTTCCTCCATGCCAGAAAATAACCTTATATCCTGTGAAAGTCATCTACTTCTTTTAGCAGACCTAGAAACTCAGATGAAGTTTCAAAATATGTGGCTGAAAATTTGTGGTGATTTTGAAGATTAGAATACACTGTTTCATTCCCATAAATAAGAATTTCAAATGACATAAGCAATTGGAAATCATTATTTGAAAAGACACTTTAATGGAATAATTTGATCTAAATATAATCAACAAGGATGGGATTGAAAGGGCCAAGACTGGTAGATTTTATTTTACGGTTGTAAGCACCCATTCCTTTCGATTGGATCACACCCAATCAAGCAACTATTTTACACGTAAGGTTCAGAGATTCAGTCTTGCATTGTTTTGCTCTATCTTTGGTTTGCAGTAATTCATCTGAATTATGTCTTCACATAGGGTTAAGGAAGTAAGATGAATTTAGCTACAGTAAGTATATTTGATCCTAGATTTCTAGACCTACAGACTGCATGATTGTATATCCCTGTGTGAATGTGCATGTAAGTGTGTTTACCCTGCTCTGTTAAAATATGATTCCATCCTTCCTTTGTTGCTGTCATAAATTGTGTCCCAAGTTGCACTCAGCTGCAGGCCACAATCCCATAAGTAACCAAATGAATTAGCTGTTAATCAGTTCATTATAAAATGTATATAGCTTGTCTCATTGTTTCCCTGATATCTATGTTTATAATGTATATCACAATGTTGTATAATCTTCCCATTAACAAATATTAATAAACATCTATATTGCAAAGCCAAAACAAAGCAATAGTGGAGCCAAAGTTTCATTCTGTCATAAGCACACATAGCCAATAGTAACAGTAGCTCTGCTACTATTTACTGCATCTGAGCTTTAATAAAATTTATACTTATGTTTTATACTATGAAATGGGCATGGTTAAAGGGTGGGAGAATTTAAATCACTGGGACAACCATTTTCCATATTTCTAGCTTGATGACTAGTTACTATATGCCAAATATGGGTCCTTATTAAACGCATAATCTAGTGGATTCCAACAAAAATGATTCTCATTTTACGTAGCTGATTACGGGATTTCCTAAGTTCTTTAGTAATTCCGTTTAAACCTTTAAGTTATGACCAAAATAATCTTTTGGATGAAGTGGGGCTGAATCTCTCAAATCTTTTGTATTTGTAGACTGCTGAAACATCTGTTCCTCATAAAAATAATTTCTCTGATCAGAGTTTTGTACCAAGTGGCTGGAGTAAAAAATATCAAATAGGACACATTATATTACAGAGAACGGCTCTGGCTGCCAGGGACCAGTGTTCAGCTTGGGTCTACTCTCCCTGAGGGCTTGTTTACACGGCTCTGGTATAGGCAGTGGTTTCCAAATAAAGGACATCTCTTAGGAGCACCATCCCAGGACAAATTTGCCACCCACAGGGAGTCAACGTTATGTTGCTTCCCTACTCGTCATTAGGTTCCATGTAACCCGATTGGCTCCATATTTGAAACATAGTAACTAATTTGGGGGGAAATATTGAGAATGATTATCAGTGACTTAAAGTGCCCCTCCCTTTAAGATGAAAAGTTATATCTAAAACCAGGTACGACCAAATGCAATCAATACCTACGGACATTTACATTTTTATGATTTTGCTCTTTCCATCCTGGCCTTAGAATAAAGATGTTATTGGTATGGTAGCTACCTATACACTCCCAGGATTTCAAATGTCCCCAAAAGTTTGTAAGTTGATTATAAACTCTCAGTCAGATTCTATTATCTCTGGGGCCCCTGTGACAAAATGTTTTGATGCAATGTTTTAAAAATATGGAAAATTCTTCCCTTGTAAAAGTGATTTTATTCATTCATTAATTCTTCTAAAAATGTTTATTGAGTACCTACTATAAAGCCAGGTAATCTGCTAATGCTAAGGGGATAGCGATAAGCAACATGATGAAAACTTCTATTTTCAGAGCTTATGTTCTAGAGAGTGACAAACAAGATGAGTAAAAGGTATACCTTTTTGACATTGGTAAGTGCAAAAGAAAAAAGAAAGCTGTGAAAACTTATAGGAAATCAAGAAGAGTATAATTTTAGATAGAATGTACAGGAAATATATTTGATATTTAAGATGAAAAGGAAATCATCAAACAAGCCATGCAATCAAAGAAATGCAAATAACAGTAGAAAGAAATGTCATTATACATCCATCAGATTGGTAGATTTTCCCAAAGCTGGTAGCAATTTTACAGTCATAATACCCTGTTCCGTCAGGGATTCTGGCAAAAGGATACACTTAGATTTTGCATAAATGCCATTTGTTACAGTTTTCTGGAAGCAATCTGGCAATGTAAATCATAGTTAAAATACACATACTCTTCATATTAGCAATTTCACTTTTTTAATTCCTTCCCATAGAATATACACATATATATGCATATGTATATACATAAAAATCAATATGTTAAATGTAATTATAATTCATAAGAAAAAATAAAGCAGAATTATAGTGAATGATTATCAATGAAGGATTAAGTAAAATATGTTACATGTTTTTCATAAAATATTATTTAGTCAATAGAAATGATGAATTAGAGCTACAGCAGTTGGTTTTGAGACATCTCCATGTTGTGTTTCAAATTATTCATATTGAGCCAAGATTATATCTTCTATTACCTATGATTTTGGAGAATTGACTCTTAGGCAATGCCTTGGAGCTAAACACTATGAAATCTCTAAGTTCTCCTTACTCTAATTCAGAAAATAGATATTTAAAATATGGCAAGAATGAGAAGGGTAATCCAGTATGTCAAGTCAATATGAATAGACATATTATGAGACTTAGATCAAGAGATAGAAAATTGAGGCTTAAGAAACGTGATAATGTGATGTTCTGAGTATATATACATATATACACATACATAGTGCAACTTAATGAGACAGAGATTATTCTAAATCCTAGAGATAGACTGGAGTTTGTTCTCACGGAATTTAAATTTAGCAGCAATTACAAATGCAACCAATGGGAGATATATATTGTTAACCCAAAAGCTTACCCTAGTTATGGATAGCAAGAAATCAAGGAGTCCTAACTGAGGAACTGATTCTAAAGAATGAGTAAGAATTCGACTGAAAGAAAGAAAAAACAGTGGGAAGTTAATAGAGATTGTGAGAAGAATGCAAGAAAAGTCACATAGAAAGGAGAAGCAGGGTATCACAGAAACAAAAAGGTTTAGGTGACTAATCT
Source organism: Equus caballus (assembly GCF_041296265.1). NCBI lineage: Eukaryota > Metazoa > Chordata > Mammalia > Perissodactyla > Equidae > Equus > Equus caballus. The sequence continues at coordinate 49,728,893 of NC_091704.1, forward strand.
GTGAGGATGTAGAGAGCAGTGTGAAACAACCTATAGAGGTGGGCAAGGTGAAAAATTTTTATTTTAACTCTTTATTTTAACTCGTGGTAGCAACATGGAGTCAATTATAAGTGGTTGAAACAGAGGGAGTAACCAGATCATGTATTTATTTTGGAAAGACCACTTTGAGTGTAACATGGAGCGTGCAGGTTTAACAGAACCAGAGCTAACAAGGAGGAAGAAAAATACCATTATACAGATGGGAAGTGATTATAGGGTGAACGACCAAGAGAGCGGTGGAAACGTAGATGCAGATGACATTTATGAAGTAAGTTAATTAAGACTTAGTTATGATTTAGATAGGAACGTCATAGAAACAAAGTTTTCAGGGAGATTCTCAGGCTTCTGAGAAAAGGCTGGCTATGGATAAAATTTAGGACTGATCTGTATTTCATTGAAATTTAAAGTGGTATAGTGATTCTAATAATGTAGGGAGAAAGAGTAAGGGGAGAGGAGGGACAAGGACAGCACGTTAAGTAACTTCAGCCGCATCTAGAGTGGTAGGAACCTGCAAACGAGACAGCAACAGGAGAATGGGGATAAAAAGGAGGAATTAAGTCTAAGCTTCAGCTTCTCTCTATGATTTAGTAGGTTGACTAAAGAAAGTGAGACCCTGTTAAAGACATATATTCTCAGACTGCAACATAAAACAAACCCCAACTATACAGTTTTCAAGTGACATATATGTCTGTGACAGAGAACATAAATAATCAGAAAATCAAAGATATATTAAATATGAGGAAAAAGAGTGAAAAGTAGCAATATCAATGTATGGTTAAAAATATAAAAGGGGCCAATGGATGTGTTAAAATTGAACAAATATACAAATGGGGATGTAATAACCATACTTAACGAGAATAAAATAAAACAACATCAAATATTTACTAAGAGAGTAGAACTTAAATGTTCTCACACACATAAGTATACATGTATACATCAAGCGATGGATGTGTCGATTAACTAGTAGATAGGAGGAATCCTACCACGATGGATAGGTATATCAAATCACCACAATGTACTCTTTAAATATCTTATAATTTTATTCATTAATTATACTGTAACAAATCTAAAGAAACTACAGAATATTTATTAATAGAAGTAAACTTGCTAATGACCTCTATCTTCATATTTTAGTGAATATATTACAATACAGGCTTGTATTTTTTGAGTAGTTCCTATAAGGAAAAAAATTACAATTTATTTCCAGATATTAATTTCTGAGGAAGTTTTCTATTTGTCCCAAACTTACCTTGTATACGTTCTCAGTTCATTGTAATTTTTGATTTTCAACCTAGTAATAAATCAGCAGAAATTAAAAAACAAACAAAAAAACATCGAATGTATGAAACAACAAAAATAGATAAATCAAAAGACCTAAGACATAGTGAAATAATAAAATACAGTGTACACAAATAATTTTCAAAATAAAGACTAAATAGTAATAAGAAATTACTAGCATAAAATAAATAGCTTGTTTTGCAATCTTGGTTCTACTAACAAGGTCTACTCAGTGTAAAACTGAAAAACAAAGCATGAGGCTCAGACGATCCATATAATTAAAATTTTACTGATTTTTCGTGAGTGTTGGTTACTATTCTTTCCTCTTTGCCGACAGGATAGATAAATACATTCATTGCTTCAATTTCCATTTCTATAATCATTTACGAAAGCAATAAGTTTTCAGATGTTATTTAAGTTTTTTATTAAATGAATTGTGTGTTTTATATTTTGTTCACTTTAATCTTTATAACTAAACTGAGAGAAACTTTTTGTAGTGACAATATTACATTCTCATTGGTTTAGAATTAGCTTTGCCATTTTGATATTTTGATGGTGTTTATAAATACAGAAGCTATGAAATGCATTTCTTTAAAGAATCGTCAATTAAATACACATGTATTTTAAATTTATTCTCTTATTAAGATAATATTTTCACCCATATTTCCTTATTTTCTTTTTTACCCTCTAACTTTAATATTCCAAGTTGGATGTGAAAAGTCTGGAAACTCCATCCTTTCTTTATTCAACACAATATATTCCTTTTATTTTGCTCAGATTACTGATCCATATGCTAAATTTAGAGGAAGAAAATCTCCTTTAAAAATTGTAAAGGTAGGGGGCCAGCCCTGTGGCCCAGTGGTCGAGTTCATGCTCTCTGCTTTGGTGGCCCAGGGTTTTGCTGGTTCTGATCCTGGGTGCGGACATGGCACCTCTCGTCAGACCATGCTGAGGCAGCGTCCCACATGCCACAACCAGAAGGACCTATAACTAGAATATACAACTACGCACTGGGGGGCTTTTGGGAGAAGGAGAAGAAGAAGAAGAAAAGATTCTCAACAGATGTCAGCCCAGGTGCCAATCTTAAAAAAAAAAATTGTAAATGTAAAGAACATTTAAACGTTTATTAATTTTTCTCTTTGCTATTTTCATATATTTATTTTACAGTAGGTTTTCAGAAAATCTTTGCCTATAAAGATTATGTAGAAAAATGAAATAATTTATAATTTTATTGTAAATATAGGAAAAATTGCTAACAGTTGTTTTTCATTACCAATTGGCTGTTAACATTTGAAGTATATTCTTCATATGGAAACTAAAATGTTAACGCTGATTCTGATTTTTACCAGTCGTGATGATCGTTCAATATTTGTACTAAGATTTTCCTTTTGAATAAAGCATGTAATTTTCAAACATTTGTCTTTTAAACAGTCTAGGACGCTATCAGATTTTGTTCTTTTTCTTTTTACATTTCATATTTTTATGGAAAATATTGATAAAATAAAGCAAAATGCAATTTCTTTTCAAAGTTTCTTTTTTTTGAGCTATTACGTTATTTGTATACCAGGCCACAAAAATTCTTTCTAGAGTAAATAATGCCTCATTTCTTCTGAGACAGGGGCTTGGCTAAAGTCATTTGTGTTACTCAGGTGATCCTGACTGTCTTGACCGTAATTTTGTTGGCTTGTTTTAGTTTCTGTTTTGCTCTGTTTATTTGAATGGTGTTTTACGTCGAGTAAGAAGTAGAGAACTGTAAGAGAATCCACTTTCATAGAGCAAGATACATCTTCAATATAATTTTAAAAAAATAAAATGAATTTTTAGAAAATTTGTTGGGAAACTTTACAGGTCATTGAAAACTTGCAGGCAAACAGATAAATATGAAGAACCAAATTACAGAATGTTTGAATTCTTACCAACAGTTGGTGAGTAGAGAACATATTTGAAATTTGAGAACATGGAGCAAAACAGAACTAGATACGCAACACTTCCAATTTCCTTGGGTATTGAACTGCTTCCTTTTTATGATAATGGTATAGTTTTAAAGCCTTATGCAAATTAGGTATGTAGCAACGCATTTTCTAGGTTCTTCTACTTAAGGGAAAATCTGGGGAGATTTAGTTGGAATTTCACAGTAAATGCTGACGTCTGGAGGGAGTAACTTGGGTTAGATAGAAAGAAGTTAATTTGTATCAGCCTGCTCTGGAATTTCCAGGGTCTATAGTCTGGTTGTATTATGAATGGCTGTGATTCTAGTCATTGCATATAATAAATTAATCTTGTTTTACTTACAGTGCTACAACCACTATATTTTTTGCTCTAGCTGCATGGAAAGAGAACTCAGTAGGAATAAATTAAGTGAGATCCAACTTATACCAAGGACTAATTTACAATGCATCTCAGTATGCAGAACAGGACTTTTAGAAAGCTGCATCAGAAGTTTCAGAGACTCACAGAGACAGATGCTGGGTTATTTTGTGGGTTTTTTCTCTTCCTCATTTTATATATAGCCATATATGTATATTTACTAAAATATTAAAAAAATACTGTACTTATTTGTTTGTTTGCTTAAATAGATATTATTTGGGCTGCAGCTTTAGGTTCACAGCAAAATTCAGAAGGAAGTGTAGAGTTCCCATACAGCCCTGTCCCCACTCACACATACTACCCCCACTATCAACATGCCACAGCAGATCGGTAAGTTTATTTCAGTCAATGAACCTACAGTGACACATCAATATCACTCAAAGTCCTTAGTTTACATTAGGGTTCATTCTTGGTGTTGTAAATTCCATGTTTGTATAAACACAGAATGATGTGTATTCACCATTGTAGTATCATACAGAATAGTTTTACTGCCCTAAAAATTCTTCATGCTCTGCTGATTCATCTTTTCTTCTCCCAAAGACTCTGACAATCACTGAACTGTTTACTGTCTTCATAGTTTTGCCTTTTCCAAAATGTCGTATAGTTGAAACCATACTGTAAGTACTTTCCATATTGTCTTCTTTGACTTAGAATTTTGCATTTAAGTTTTCTCCATGTCTTTTTATGGTTTGGTAACTCATTTCTTTTTGGAGCTAAATAATATTCCATTGTCCTACTGAGAGACATCTTGTTTGCTTCCAAGTTTTTGCGGTTACGAATAAATCTGCTATAAACATCCTTGTGCAGGTTTTTGTGTGGATGTAAATTTTCACCTCATTTGAGAGAATACCAAGGAGTGTGATTGCTGGATTGCATGGTAAGAGTTTGTTTAGTTTTGTGAGAAACTGCCAAACTGTGCATCAAAGTGGCTGTACCATTTTGTATTTCCACCAGCAATATAAGAGAGTTCCTATTACTCCACATCCTCACCAGCATTTGGTGCTGTCAGTCTTCCAAACTCTGTTCATTGTAATAGATCTGTAGTGGTATCTCGTCATTGTTTTAAGCCGCATTTCCCTAATGATGTGTGATATGGAGTGTCTTTTCACATGCTTATTTGCCATCTGTATATCTTCTTTGGCGAGTTATCTGTTTGGGTCTTTTGCCCATCTTTTAATCAAGTCGTTTCTTTTCTTATTGTTGAACGTTAAGAGCTCTTTTGTATCTGTTGAATAGCAATCTGTCATCAGCTGTGTCTTCTGCAAATATTTTCTCCCAGTCTGTGGCTTGTCTCCATTCTCTTGACAATGTCTTCACAGAGCAGGTGTTTTTAATTTTAATGAAGTCTAGCCTCTCAATTATTTCTTTCATGGATTGTGTCTTTGGTGTTGTATGTAAAAAATCATCACCATGTCCAAGGTCATCTAGCAAATCTTTTTATATCTTCTTAGAATTTTATAGTTTTCCATTTTGTATTTAGGTCTATGATCCATTTTGAGTTAATTTTTGTCAAGAATGTAAGGTTTGTATCTAGATTCTATTTTTTTCTTTTTTTGCTGAGGAAGTTTTGCCCTGAGCTAACATCCTTGCCAATCTTTCTCTATTTTCTAGTTTGTGGGCCACCACTACAGCATGGCCACTAACAGAGCAGTGTAGATCTGCCCCCGGGAACCAAACCCAGGCCACTGAAGTGGAGCATGCCTAACTTAACCACTAGGCAACTGGGCCTGGCTCTCTAAATCCATTTCTTTGCATGTGGATAGTCAGTTGTTCCAGCACCATTTGTTGAAAATACTGTTTTTTTTCATTGTATTATCTTTGTTCGTTGTCAATGATTAGTTGACCATATTTGCATAGGTCAGTTTCTGGGCTCTTATTTTGTTCCATTGATCTATTTGTGTATTATGTTGCCAATGCCATAATTTTATAGTAAGTCTTGAAGTCAGGTAGTGTCAGCCCCCCCCAGCTTTGTTCTTCTCCTTCACTATTATATTGACTATTCTGTGTCTTTTGCCTCTACATATAAACTTTAGAGTGGTTATTCTCTCTTGATTCTTTTTTTATTGTTTGTTAATTGTAATGGCTAGAATAATGGTCCCTCAAAGATGTTCACGTCATAGTCCCTAAAGCCTGTAAATATGTTGCCTTACGTAGCAGAAAGGACTTTGCAGGTGTGCCTAATTCGAAGATCTTTAGATGGGGAGGTTATCCTGGAATATCTAGATGGGTTCAAGGTAATCACAAGGGTTCTTATAAGTGAGATACAGGAGCACTGGAATTAAAGAAAGATACGTCATGATGGAAGCAAAGGTCAGAATGATGCAGAACACAGATTGAGGACAGCTGCTAGACAAGGCAAAGAAAAGATTCTGCTCTAAAACCTCCAGAAGGAACACAACTCCGCTGACAGGTTGGTTTTATCCCTGTTAAACCTATTTCAGACTTCTGACTGCTAGACTGTAAGACACCACGTTTGTTTTGTTTTAAGACCCTGGGTTTGTGATAATTCGCTACAGCAGCGGCAGGAAAGTGCTCCCCTCGTGTATTTCATGGTTAGGTGAGATCTGTGATTGCTGTGAATCCCTTCACAGCACAGTCCTTCGTTTATCGGGCACTACGTTTCCACAAAATGACACGGAGATTACTTACAGAAAAACAGTTATTTGGTAACTTATGAATTCTTGAGATTATGTCACTTTTTAATATATTTCTTAATAAATAGAATCAAGTACATTCTGCATGTGCATGCACGTGTGTATGTGTGTATCTTCATCCTGAAAAATAGCCAGTGTGCCACTATGGCTGGTGACGTAAATCAACTAATTGTATCACCCTTTCTTATTTCTAGGGTGACCTATTCTATTTTCACGGATATTTTTCTCTGTACTGCTAACTTAAATTTCTTAGTTTACTATTTTGCAAACTGATACTATTCTTTGTTCTGAACTAATATACGCTGGTCAAAGTTTTTAAAGTAAGAAAACACCAAAAAATTCCATTTTTATATAATAGATTAAATTAATTACATGTATGGAGTTGCATACAAAGAGGAAATTAATTTTATCAATTTTTTAATTGCACTTTTGCATAAAAATTGGTATGAAACTAACTTTTGGAGGCAGACTTTTTCATTTGGCATCATTTGGACGTGTGGATCTCGAAATCATTTTTTGTATTTAAAGTCCTCATAATGTGTGAATTGATGCAACATTATATTTATTCAGGTGAAAATATTTGCTGGACATTTTTAGGTTAAATGAATATTTTTGAATGTCATTATATAATGTTTTGAAACACAGTAGGAAAGTTTGCAGCCTACGTAATTTAAAATTTATGCTCTAGTAAACATTATTGGATCACAATGCAGCAACCTCACACTTATATACAGACTGTAGTTCATACTTGATTATAGGTACTAACTACACAATTACACCATTCTTACTTTATTTGAAGAGCTAAAATTGTTTCAAAATATTAAATCTCTGAAATATTTGCATTTTTAAAGATATATGCATCCTTCTCAGGCTTTGAGGAAAAAAGCAAAGCCTATTTTCTCTTTACTCAGTATTTGGATGACTGAGTTAATTTTGCTTCCATGCCGCTCTGAAAGTCAGAGGGCCTTGCAGTCCCCTCCATCAGCTGAAAGCAGTGAAGCATTACAATTCTCTGCCCATTCTATTAATAGATTTGCAACTGAAGCAAAAGAAACTCAGGGCCTTTTTTAGATCTTGGAGAATTTTACAACAGTATCACCAGAAGAGATCGCAGAAAAAAGCACAACAAGCAAAACATGCTTTTTGATGTGATAGGAGATTTAGAGTCCTTATCCAACTCTTTATACTGATGGAGCATTTTTGCTCTCAAGCTAGCAACACAATGCATAAATTCTCTTTTACCTATTTTTTAAATTAAGAGCGAAAAATTTTTAAATGTCAATATTCTTAAGATAATAAATAAACATTTTAACAATTCAAGAACGTATAATTTTAAATGAATATAAATTTCTTTTGGATTTCTATCCCATGAAGGTATTATAATTTATGCATCAAAATAGAAACTTTCATTGGGGGAAATGATGATTATAAACTATATCAATTAGTTTATTTTTTTCTGTAACTTATCAAATTTACGTGTAAACAAATCAACCAATCTTTGTAAAGTGTTAGCTTAATGTAATTATGGAAAATATCTAAATATTGCTTCTTGGATGGGCTCTGCAAAGATTCCAAAACTAAGCACAACTATAAACCATATACTACTTGCTGAAGATGGAAGAGTGACAAACAATATAGAAATTGAATTATGTTGCCCTGCTTGGAAATAGGATATTTAGAAATTATAAATGCTAGTGCGTGTTTGATTATTCCTTCCTGTGTTTGCTCTCCTTCTCACTAACCAAACTGTAGTGTTCAATGAGATGGGATTAAATCTGATCCCCTAACTCCAAGAGTGGTCGCTAAGAAACTGAACCTGTGGCTATCGATCCAGACTGTACAAAAGAGTACTTGAAAAAGCAATTTTTTAAAAAATACAGGCTTGAGGTATTGGTCACATGTTTAAATAATAATATACTTTCAGTCGTTGGTTGTGTAGGTCTAAGAGGAAATTCCTAGCTTCAGTATACGTTTTAATGTTCACACATGATTTTTTGTTGTTGCTGTGGTAACACTGGTTTATAATATTATATAAATTTCAGATGGACATCATTATATTTCAGTTTCTGTGTAGATCACATCATGTTTACCACCCAAAGACTAATTACAATCCATCACCATACGCATGTGCCTAATCACTCCTTCCGTCCTGCTCTTTCCCCCCTTTCCCTCTGGTAACCACCAATCCAATCTCTGTCTCTATGTGTGTTTGTTGTTGTTTTATCTTCTACTTATGAGTGAGATCATATGGTATTTGACTTTCTTCCTCTGACTTATTTTGGTTAGCATAATAACCTCAAGGTCCATCCATGTTGTCACAAATGTCCAGATTTCATCCTTTTTTATGGCTGAGTTTTATTCCATTAGGTATATATACACGCCTGATTTTTGTATGTAGATTTTGTATCCTGCAAATTTCACACATTCATTTATTATTTCTAAAAGATTTTTGGTGGATTATTTAGGGTTTTCTAGACATAAAGTCATGTCATCGGCAGTGACAGTTTCACTTCTTCCTTTCCAATTTGGATCCCTTTTATTTCTTTTTAGTGCCTGATTGCTCTGGCTAGGACTTCCAAAACTATGTTAAATAAGAGTAGTTAAAGTGATCATCCTTGTCTGCTTCCCATTCTTAGAGGGATAGTTTTCAGTTTTTCTCCATTGAGAATGATATTAGTGGTGGGTTTGTCATATATGACCTGCATTATGTTGAGGTGCTTTCCTTCTATACCCATTTTATTCATAATTTTTATCATAAATGGATGCTGTATCTTGTCAAATTTTTTCTCTGCCTCTATTGAAATGGTCATGTGATTTTTATTCTTCATTTTGTTAATGTGGTGTATCACGTTGATTGATGTGCAGACGTTAAACTATCCCTGCATTCCTGGAATAAATCCCACTTGATTATGGTGTATGAACTTTTCAATATATTGTTGTATTCAACTTGCTATTATTTTTGAGGGTTTTTGCATCAATGTTCATTGGTGATATTGGCCTGTACTTTTCTTTTTTTGTGTTTCTTTGTCTGGTTTTAGTATAAGGGTAATGTTGACTTCATAGAAGGAGTTAGGAATCTGCCCCTCCTCTTCAATATTTGAGAGAGTTTGAGAAAGATAGGTATTAAGTCTTTTTTGAATGTTTGGTATAATTCACCAGGGAAGCTGTCTAGTCCTGGACATTCATTTTTGGGATAGGTTTTTGATTACTGTTTCAATTTCCTTACTGGTAATTGGTCTACTCAAATTCTCTATTTCTTCTTGATTCAGTCTTGGAAAGTAATGGTTCTAAGAATCTATCCATTTCTTCTAGCTTAGACAGTTGATTGGTGTATAGCTTTTTATAGTATTCTTTAATAATCTTTTGTATTTCTGAGGTGTTGGTTGTACTTTCTCATCTTTCATTTCTGACTTTATTTATTTGAGGCTTCTTCTTTTTTTGGTGAATCTAGCTAAAGATTCATCAATTTTGCTTATCTTTTCAAAAAATCAGCTCATAGTTTCATTGATTTTCTAATGTTTTTTAGAATGTCTCCACTTCATTTATTTCTGCTCTGATTTTTATTATTTCCTCCTTTCTACTGATTTGGGGCTTTATTCTTTTTCAAGTTCCTTTCAGTGCACTGTTAGATTGTTTATTTGAGACTTTCCTTGCTTGTTCAGGTAGGCTTGTATTGCTATAAACTTCTCTCTTAGAACCACCTTTGCTGTATCCCATAAAGTTTGGCATGTCATGTTTTCATTTTCATTTGCCTCCAGGTGTTTTCTGATTTCTCCTTTGATTTCTTTCTTGGCGCAATCATTGTTCAATAGCATTTTGTTTAATCTCTCTATATTTGTGGCATTTCTGATTTTCTTCCTGTAGTTGATTTCCTGTTTCATAGCGTTATGGTCAGATAATTATTTCAGTCTTCTTAAATTTATCAAGACTTATTTTGTGGCCTAATATGTGATCTATCCTGGAGACTGTTCCATGTGCATTTGAAAAGAATGTGTATTCTGCGGTTTTTGTTTTTTGTTTTTTGTTTTTTAAGATTGGCACCTGAACTAACAACTGTTGCCAATCTCTTTTGTTTAAAGATCGGCACCTGAGCTAACAACAGTTGACAATTTTTTTTTCTGATTTATCTCCCCGAATCCCCCCGGCACATAGATGTATATCTTAGTTGCACGTCCTTCTAGTTGTGTCATGTGGGACACCACCTCAATGTGGCCCGACAAGCAGTGCCATGTCCACTCCCAGAACCCAAACCAGTGAAACCCTGGGCTGCCACAGTGGAGCGCGTGGACTTAACCACTCTGCCATGGGGCCGGCCCCTATTCTGCGGTTTTTGGATGAATGTTCTGTATATATCTACAAAGTCCATCTAATCTAATGTGTCATTTAAGGCCAATCTTTCCTTATTGATCTTCTGTTTGGGTGTTCTGTCCATTGGTGTAAGTGGAGCGTTAAAGTCCCTTACTATTATTATGTTACTGTCTATTTCTCCTTTTATGTCTGTTAATAATTGCTTTATATATTTAGGTGCTCCTATGTTGGATGCATAGATATTTACAAGTGTCATATCCTCTTGTCGAATTGTTCCCTTTATCATTATGTAGTGCCCTTCTTTGTCTCTTGTTACAGTTTTTGTTTTAAAGTCTATTTTTCTGATATAAGTATTGCTACCCAGCTTTCTTTTCATTGTCATTTGCACGGAGTATCTTTTTCCATCCCTTCACTTTCAGTTTGTGAGTGTCTTTAGGTATAAAGTGTGTCTCTTGTACGCAGCACATTTATGGGTTTGATTTTTATCCAATCGGTCAGCCTATCCCTTTAGATTGGAACATTTAGTCCATTGACAGTTAAAGTAACTATTGATAAATACGTACTTTCTGTCATTTTGTTACCTTTTCCTGGGTGTTTCAGTAGTTCTCCTCTGTTCCTTTCTTCTTCTCTTGCTCTCTTCACTTCTGGTGTGATGGCTTTGTTTAGTATTATGTTTGAGTTTCTTTCTCTTAATTTTTTGTGTATTTATTATAGGTTTCTGAGTTGTGATTGCCATGAAGTTCATATATAACAACCTATGTATATAGCAATCTATATTAAGTTGATGGTTTCTTTAGTTTGACCTCTTGCTAAAAGCTCTACTCTTTTACTCCCCTCCTCCCACATTTTATGTTTTTGATATTATATCTAACCTCTTTTTTTGTGCATGTGTATCGGTTACCCTCTTATCATAGAAATCGATAATTTTAGCACTTTCATCTCTTGACCTTCATATTAGCTTCATAGTGGTTGATCTGCTACCTTTACTGCATATTTGCCTTTACCAGTGATTCTTTTGCTTTTTTAAAAATAATTTTATTATTCTTATTTGTGCTTTTCTCTTTTCCACTTAAATAAGTCCTTTTAGCATTTTTTTGTAAGCCTGGTTTCTTGGTTGATAAAGTCCTTTAGTTTTTGCTTTTCTGGGAAACTCTTTATCTCTCCTTCCAATCAGAATGATAACCTTGCAGGATAGAGTATTCTTGGCTGCAGCTTTTTTCCTTTAAGCACTTTAAATATATCATACCACTCACTTCTAACGTGTAAGGTTTCTCCTGAGAAGTCAACTAATAGCCTTATGGGCCATTACTTTGTCCTTCAATATTGCTGTGAATTTTCTTGTTGGTCTTATGCATATGCTCCATCTTAATTATAAACTGTATCTTATTCCTTCATGAGGACTGCCATATTTAATCCAGGCAGAAAAGGAAACTATTTACAATGTAGTACATGTATGTTGTACTATGTACTACGTAAACACAGTAAAGAATAGCACTCTGTGGTACTCTGACAAAAATCTCAATATCAAAAGAAAAGATTTCACTCCATAGTCAGAAAAAAAAATAGATAGATAAAGGACAAAGTTGAATGTTATTGCCACTATTATTCACTAGAATATTTTACTTTTGATCTGCTTCACTAAGAAAAACTGTAGATATAAATAATGCAAATTAAATCACATACTTATAAAAGATTTCTTACATCAAGTTAACTGTAATATTATTTTAATTAGGCATATTGTTTGAGAAAATATCCAAGTATAAAATAATTGCCAAAAATAATTGCCTTTCCATGTAAGCAACAATGTAATATAATAAAGGATAAAGTAAAAGAAGTTTAAAAAGTCTAAAATCATTAGGGCCAACCTGGTGATGTAGTGGTTAAGTTCATGCACTGCACTTTGGCAGCCCAGGGTTCATGGGTGCGAATCCTGGGTGCAGACCTACATACCACTCATCAAACCATGCTATGGAGGCATCCCGTATACAAAATAGAGGAAGATTGTCACAGATGTTAGCTCAGCAACAATCTTCCTCAAGTAAAAAGAGGAAGATTGGCAACAGATTGGCTCAGGATCAATCTTCCTCACCAAAAAGAAAATAAAATAGTTCATTGTGTGTGAGAATTTTCAAAAATTAGATATATACTCAGAGACATACAATGAAATCTTATAAGCTTTAGGGAAAACAATTTTACAAAAAAAATTTGGGAGGAGTTTTACATAACATCAGAAAATGAGTCATGATAAAATATATACTATTGTCTGATTTTCACATACTATCAAAAGCATCTAGAAAAAAAGTAACGATTAAACTGAGATGAAATATTTGTAACAAATAGACTCAAACTTTGCTATCAGTAAGCCTTATCAACTGGGATATGTTCAAAGGATATCAAGAAATATTTCAGGAAAAAATGACAATAAATAGTACTTACACTATTCATTTTTGTGATGAAATGCCAATTCCCCAGTAAGATACTATTTTCACTAGTGGAAATCATAATATCTACAAATTAATAATACATTAAGGTTTTCAGGAGATAGATATTCTCTTACACTGCTGGCAAAATCTATGCAAACAAAACTGAATAAAATGAAACTGATGATATATATTAAATAATACCAGTTAGGTGCATCCTTTGACTTTTGTACCATCCATTATACTGTATTTTACCATGGACACACAGATGTGTGAGTGCAAATGATTTCTCTTTGAGTTTACATATAATTGACATTTTTATGGTTTATCCATATTTTTGAAATTACCTACAATATTATATCTTTAACTTCTATTCAAAATAAGCTATAAAAATGAATTCTTCCTTTCCTTTACCCCAACATCTAACATGTGAGCATAGCTCCAGATTTTACTTCCAAATTATATTTGATTCTATTTTTTCTCATTTTCATCGTTTCTTTCTTAATCTAGTTTATTATTATTAATGTAGACAAGAGGTAAGTTACTCCCTTCTTCATCTCTTCTACCACTCCAATTCATTTCTGAGAATCTCATGTGTTCAATACACTGTCTTAAGCCCAAATACCCTCCGGTAAAACAGACAGGTAAGGTCCCTGGCTTCACGTAACTTAGCATTCAGTAGTTCAGACAATATATAGGTAAACGGTTTCAATGTACAGAAGAAAAAAAATAAACAAATGTACATTTACACATTGAATAAAGTGCTGTGAATTTAACAAAAAGGATTCTTAAATGGACATTAAAAAATCATGTTACATAAAAATGAATTGAGTAAAGGACTTAAGCTAAGTTTTGAAAGATATAAAAGCAGAAAACACATACAGACGTATGAGCAATGAATTCCAAGTAGATGGAAGACTTTGCCGATTGTCAGTTAGTCTTGAGAGCACTAGTGTGCACAGAAGTTAGTTTGTCAGGAAATTAGAGAGTAAAAGAGTGAGTGGTTTTTGATATAGGTAGCAAAGTAAACAATGACAGAATATGCAGGTTTGGTAGGCTATTGTAAGGAGATTATATTTTCTTCTAAGAGCAATTGAAAGTCTTTAAGTACATTAAGAAAGGCTGGGATGGAAACCATCCAATCTGTTTTAACAAGTCATCCCACACCCCAGGAAAATATAATTGCAATTTTATTAACATTTTTTTGTCAGATAATATGTATTTCGTCTGTTTATTATTCACTTCATATGCTTTGACATTCATATCATTCTTGAAAATCGTTAATTTCAACAGACTGTACTTTTCATTTCAGACACTGGTAATTATTTGATTTTTATTTTGCTTTAGGTTGTTTGTTTTTATGAATACTACGTTAATAATTTTGATCTGTAGACAAAACGTTCTCCAAATTTAATGTTTAAATTTTACATTGTTTTGAATTTTTTTGTTCTCTTTTCAGGAAATTCATATTAAATAGGTGACTTGATAGGTAACATTCTTTAATTATTTTACCTTTTGTTTCATCTTTCTTGGTATTCCTTCTTTAGAAGCTATGTCATCCAATTTTCTAAGTAACTTTTTGGGAAGCAAGTATTGTAGTCGTTTATTCTACTGAAAACGTTATTCCAGCGATTCTGTTCTTCAACACTATGAACACATAAGTTGTATATTTCTCTTTTCTTCATAACACAGGTTCTTACTTTTGGATACAAGGTACTAAAAATGTCACTGAGAATACACATTCAAGCTCTTATTTGGTATTATAATTTAGTTCCTGTGGTAACCGTGTGTCATAGAAGATCATTTGCTTTAAAATCAAAATTACAGAATGTCTCAGATAAAATAAGAATAAATCACGCGTCATGAATAATTGTAGCATACTGTTAAATTAATAGCATTAAATATTTATATACAAAAATAGAAATAATGACATTTAGGAGTTAAATACATTTCACAAGTATAAAACAAAATAAAATTAAGAAAAGCATGATAAAAATTATTTTTAAAAATTAAAATTAAAGGAATTCAATGTAGAAAACAGCATAAAATAAATGAAATTTTAAAATGTTTGATTTATCACAAAAATATGCAAATAAATTCTTAATTCGTTTTTTTTTTCTTAAGGATTGGCACCTGGGCTAACAACTGTTGCCAATCTTTTTCTCTTTTTTTTCCTGCTTTATCTCCCCAAACCTCCCCCACCCCCCGTACACAGTTGTATATCTTAGTTGCAGGTCCTTCTAGTTGTGGGATGTGGGACAATGCCTCAATGTGGCCTGACAAGTGGTGCCATGTCCGTGCCCCGGATCTGAACCCTGTGCCGCGGCAGCGGAGCACGAGAACTTTACCACTCGGTCACGGAGCCGGCCCCAATAAATTCTTAATTCTTTTTGCAGAAATGGTACTCCGCAAAAAACACCAAAGCAAAGTTTTAACAATTTCTGAGAATATAAATAAAATTTTGTTAGTATTTTTATTTTAATATGTGTGATATATCTAGAAAAAGGAAATGGAATAAAATATTTTGGGGCAAAATGTCGACAGTTTGGTCACATTTGCAGTTCTAATTTTTCTAACATAAGATATACATGTCGACTAGAATGTACCCTGTACCATTTTACGTTCTGTTTTGTTTTCTTAGTGAAATACACCATATAGAAGAGAGCTAAAATGCTTAATGTTTATCTAGTATACCCGCATGATACAGACCTCCTCACAAATTAAATTCTGTTAATTAGTTAACAGAATTATGTATTTTATGCATTTGTAGGAATTAACTGTCATTTAACCTATAACTTCCAGGGAATAAAATATTACAACCTCAATAAGGAAATTCTTGTGAAATTAGCTACGGCCATTTTAAGCCCCATGAAAATAAACTGGTATGGTTTGTAGGGGTTATAATAGGAGATAAAATAGCCACAGGAGCTGTAACTCCCGAAACACCCCACTGTTAAAGATTACCCATAAATCCTATGAACCATGGCCATTTGGACCAAAAGAGTAACAATCACACTATAAGGTACCATGAGGTTATAAAGGAGCTAAGCAGTCTTATGAACCATATCCATTTGTTTTATGGGAAACATGTATCAATACTTGCTTTACAGTATTTATGACTATATAAATAGAAAGACATTATATAAAGGCAAAATAATTGCAATAACAATAATATCTTCAATATTAAATTTTGAAAAACCTGCCTCTAATCCATTTGGGGAAAATAATATATCTATCTCTTAACTCTTAGGAATGTTAGCTAAACACATTTCTTTATGCCTGTTATCAATTTCATATACATACTTCCACAACCATCTATTCCCTCAAAACCTTGCCATGAGGATGTATATTCTAAGTCCAGCAATTAATAATTTTAACTATTTTTCTTCACAGTTGCTGTTATAAGTTATATCTCTGAAAGAACTATCATTTATTTTAAAAATTTTACACATAACCCTAAGATTTCAGAATCAATAAACATTTATAATCATTGTTGAATATATTGATGCTTTTACATAATTGAACTGATTTAATTTTATTTACTTTAACCTTTATAATGACACCACTTAATTTATATTTATTATCGTTTTAAGAAATTAATCTGATCTGAGCAAATCATTGTCTCCCATATGTAAAATGACCAAGCTGAAAAAATATTAATTTCATTTTATGAATAAAGTATTTTTGACAAGAGATAAAAACAATTAACTGAATAGTAATTTTTCAGTCAGTGTATGTGGTAAATTATGATATGATACTTCCTTGAGTTTTACCTGATATCCAGGCAGCCATGCCCAAAATTTAAATGTTTATCTACCTCCTCAAAAGTATAAAACATTTTTTTGGTCAAAATCTACTTTGAAAAATGTTTAAACTTTTTTCTATTGAAGGTAAGGAACTAAATCAAACATTGCCTAATTATTTATCCAACTAGAATATATTTTCTTTCTATGAGCAAATCATGCATTTAATTATTAATTTTAAAAAAGCCTTATAAAGTAAACATTATTTTAGAAATGTCAATCCAGGTCAAAATTCATCACACCTGACACTTCAAGGATGCATCAATAAGTAGGTGAGGACAGGGGAGGAAGTGCATGCCAGGTAGAAGAGCGTGGTCCTGACTTGAGTATTGCCAAATTCAAACAATGGAAGTACAAGTGAAATCCTACAGAGGATTTCAGGATCAGTGGTCATCCTGAGCCACATTAAAAGGTTGGTCTTATGGTAAATATGGTTTCCCATAATATTCTTTAATATTTTATATTTATTTATGTGAAAAATTGTACAGAATATGAAATTTGATTAATGTAGAAGAATGATTTATGTAATTTCCATGCAGTAAAAGAAGAAAGAACATCTATAAAAGAATGGCAATTAACGATTTGAAATTTAGTTGAACTCAGGAGAAAATTTAGGGAATAAATCTTATTTATAGAAAAACACAAAAAAATAAAAAAGTATGAAATGGGGTTTTTAACTGAAATAAAGACAGCATGAACAATGAAATAAATTCAAAGGAAATGGAAAATGATGAAACACGAAACCAAAAGAGAAAAAAAATAGTTTTCAATTCAAAGCATTTCATTTAAAAAAAGAATAAAAGAGATATGCTTTTAAGGAATACCATCAAAGGAAAGGAAAAGATGATGCAACTTTAAATATAAAAAATAGACAAATATATGGATGCAGGTTATTTTTTAATTAAAGAATGGTAACATCTTTATATTAAAAAATTTAAAAATAACCGTTGCAGAAGTAAAATCATAGAAAAATGTGACAGTAATCAATACAGTATGAGAAAACCATATTTTTCTCTTTTTTCGTGAAGTGTTAACGTTCCAGAGGCATATAGGAAAAAAAAAAGAGTATTTTTTTTAGTGTCTGAAAAAATAAGACAAATATCTGAAACAAAATATAATACTCTATACTTGGCCATTTACTTGAATCATTAATGCAAGCAAATTTTAAAACTTTTATTCACAATCAAAGAGGAATTGCATGATTCTGGTAGATTGTTTATATGACAGAATAATTTAAATAAAGATAATTTTAACAGCTTAATAAGAAAATGTGGGTATATAAATCACATACTAGTTTATTTCTTTATACTTGTTGTTTTATAAAAATAAGTTAGATATCCAATTTTTCCATGGCATTTTGAACTCTTACATTCACTTTATCTTCTTTCTGAAATTTCACTAAAATAACCACAGACATATATGTAATACTTGGAAAAATTTAAATCTGGAACATGGAATTTGAGCTAAAAACAGATCAGAATATTGGAAGGCATTTTAAAATATAAAATGCATATAGAAGAGAGAAATGTCAACTATTGCAAACTGGCTTTGCTCTTAAGAGAAGCTAAAGAAAACCAGAATACATGGATATCTGCTTTCATGTGGGAAAATGTCAACATTACTCAAAGAAAAATAAAAAAAATAAACAATTGGCTTTCTAAAAACCATCAAATAATCTGTGAAATAGTAATCTTTATATCATCCCTGTAGGCCTGCAGGGACATAAAATTTAGCAAGCCATCATGGAAGGATAAAACACTTGGTTTAGGCCACCTCACCAATGGATTATGTAAAGGTATGTAACTATGAATAGGGCAAGAGATGCTAAACAATGACATATCTATACTATGGAATACTACACACTGTGAAAATCAACAAAAGTAACCTTCATATTTTTATTAGTTTCCTAGGATTGCTGTAACAAAGCACCACAGACTAGGTGGTTTACATGACAGAAATTTATTTTCTCACAGTTCTGGAGGCTAGAAGTCTAAGATCAAGGTGTCGGCAGGTTCGTTTCTTCTGGGGCTTCTCTCCTAGTCTTATAAATTTCCTCTTTTTATAAGGGCACCAGTCATATGTGATCAGAGCCCTCCCCAATGACCTAATTTTAATCTAATTATTTCTTTAAAGATCCTATTTCCAAATACAGTCACATTCTGAGATACCGGGGGCCGGGACTTCAATATGTGCATTTTGGTGGGAAACAATTCAACTAACAATATTTTAACATGAATGACCTCTATCAAACATTGCATGGAAAATCAAGCTAATAAAACTTTGCACAGATTTATACTGAATATACTACAATCACTCAATTTAAATGATAACCAAAAGGGTTTTAGTAATTATTTTACCATTTTAATTTTATGAGAACTATGCATTTTATGGATAGTTGAAAATTATAACAAATTACAAATTATAACTTATGAAATAATTAAAAAAGGAAAATAGCAAACTAAATAAAAAAATCGGGGTAGAAATGAAAACAGAAACAAACTCTGGCGGAGGTACCACTAGCAATAGATAATGATTATTCAAAAGCAAAAATTATTAAGAATTAAAATTGGGGATTCCTAAAGATAAGCAAAAATACAAAACAGCCACACACTTTTATGCATGTAACTATAAATGATGTGATGATGAATTTAGTCTATAAACAAACAGATCCCAGAAAAATCCATTTTTGGGTAATAATTTATTGAAATAAAATTCCCTTGTTGGCTCTTATGTTGTGAAAACAGTAACAAATTCAATATTCCTGGTGTGATTGACTGAATCAGGGCCCTGAAGATGTCTATATCATAATCTCTAGAACCTGTGAATGTGCTAAATTACACGGCAAGTGGGATTGTGCAGATGGAAATAAATTACGAATTCTGAGATGGGGAGATTATCTTGGATTATCTCAATGGGCCCAATATAATCACAAGAGTTATTTTAACAGGGAAAGACAGAGGCAACAATCAAGGAACAAAGAGAAAAGGTGATGTGATGATGATGGAAGCAGAGAAAGATGGTACATTGCTGCTGACTTTCAATATGTAGGAAGGGGCCGAAAGCCAAGAAATAGGGACGGCCTCCAGAAGCTGGAGAGGGTAAGAGAGCAGACTGTCCCCTGGAGTCTCCAGAATGAACTAGCCCTGCTGACAGCTTGTTTTGGGACCAGTGAGACTGATTTGGTACTTCTGACCTCCATAAATGCAGTTTAATAAATTTGCGTTTGTACAGAGTTCATTGACCTCCCCACCTTCCGAAGACACTGGGCCTGGGCCCTTACACAAAGGAATGTGTCTGGGCTCAGGGCCAAAGATGGCCACTTTGGCCCTGACTCTAAGGCACAAGTTACAAAGAATATGTCCTGCGTCATGTTTCTTGTCTGGGCTGGCCACCCCAAGGGGCACCTGACAGGACTTTAGAAACATCCCATCCGTGGGAACAAAAAATGATAGAAGCACCCCATCCATGGGAACAAGAAGAAATAACTCAAAGTATCCAAATATCTGAAACCCTGAGTCAGAACCTAGAGAAACCTTAGGATAAAAGGGAGTGACAGGCATAGAACAATTGGAAGTCTCACTGAGGAAGGGACGCTTTGCCTCAGACCGGGACAATCGGCACTCACGTCCGCCATACAAACTATTGGGACTTCCCTGGCTGATTGTGGTGTGGATGTTGTAAGTACTGATTTCCTGTTCATCTTTATCCCTGCCCCTCATTCTGTTTCCCTTTATCAATAAACTTTGATTGCTTAAACAACCAAGTAGCCTTGGCGGTACTTGTCATTCCTTGCCCTTTGCGGCTGCGGGCAACAGTGTTTTAAGACACTAAATTCGTGGTAATTTGTTACAGCTGTAATGGTAAGTTAATGCACCCGGCAATTGGAACATATCCCTTTCTCAAGGCCGTGTGAAAATGTGGAAGCCCTGCTCCACGCTTAGTGACATCAGGGACAGTCTCTAATTTCCAGTCCATCATGGAAGCTTCTGAGTCCCTTCCCTAAATCTGAAAACCAGTGGTTCTTTCTCCTTTCGTTCTTTAGATTGAACAGAGAAATCTTCAAAATGGTGGTACGTCAGGTATTTCAGTGACTATAACCTAGCCACCCTAGACAAAGTGTAGGCCCTTCCTTCACAGGTTATACTACTAACCTTGGGCTTGGGTACTAAACTGGGGGGCTCTGTGTTTTTGCTCCGGATACTGCCAAATACTCAGTCTCTGGGTATTTCCTGTCATACTTTTTTTTTTTCATCAACAACACATTTCTCCAATCTTCCTCCTCTAGGATATATAGTCTAATCCTTTCAATTAGTGAACAATAACAAATCCAGTGTAATCTCTCTTATTGGTTTGGGCCAGAACATTAAAACAGAAAAAATACTGTGTGCTAGACTAATGGGAACAACTAAGACATATTCTTAATCCCAGGAATATTGAGTTTATTGCCATCCTTATAGCATTAGGGACAGTTTCTTCCTTCCCCTTCTGCAGAGGCACATGCTGTAATTTCACAACATAGTTGAAGTTTATTTGCATCAATTATTATGAGTCTGAGAATGGACGCAAACCTCCTCCTACCTCATTTATTGTCCAGCAAAGGAGGATCGCTTTGAATAGCCTTTGACTATTTTCTTCTTAACTGATTTAAGTAAAATTTAAATAAACATGCTTCTAGACTTCAGGCTTCCTTGGAGCATTCCATGGAAACAAATCTATAAGAATCCAAGAGCTAGATATCACCTCATCATGAATTTGCTGCTCTTCCTATTTGTATGTTAAGGAGTCATGGCCTGAATCAAATGCTTGATACCCATAGCATCAGGGGTACATTAAATAAAACGAATTGTCTTAAGGTTTGAACTGCTAAAGCTTCCTGTTCTTGTAATCTCATACAGTTATTGCCCCAGGATCCTGAGTATCATAAGAGAGTCGGATTGGGGTGGACATTGACTCATTGAGGGTTAATCTTGTAGGTATCCAGGACTTCTGAGCTTGGAATTCTTCAAGCTTAAGTCATGTAACCAAGCACAGTACACTCATGACACTTTAATGATATTTAAGTGAGTTTATTGTATTATAGTTGCGGCTCAGCTGGTAAAGCAATTTCAGCATCTTCTTTAAATAATAATTTAAAAATGTCTTTCTAATAAATCAATCTAAAACATATCAACATTTTGTGAAAACTTATATATTTTTCATCAAAGTAGCATCCTTAATGAGATGAATGATGGACTGAACAACCAATTTTATTGTTAATCTTTCATTCTGGCATCTCATTCTATTTATTTCAATTATGATACTTCATGGATATTATGAATTCTTCGTATGATATATGAGCTCCTGTATTTTTAACAAGACAAATTGTGCTGAAAAGAGAACACTATTATGATGAAACTTCCTTAAGCTAAGAGCAGAAATTCTGACATAAATATATATATATATTTCAAATGAAATCAATAGTTTATTTTGTTGGTCATTCTTAAGACAATGTTTTTACTAGCTTTTGAGATAGTAAAATATAATTTAAGGATTGCCTAATGTAATTAAAGCAGTCCAATATTTATAAAATGCATTTATCTTTCATAGTGACATGAATTTACCAACAACCAAGAAAAAAATCAGATATAAACAATTTATTTAAATTATAAGCATTTAAATAAGACAGTAAAAAAATAAAGTGATTGCATTTGTCCATGTGACTGTCTTTTCTAGCTTGTAGCGATTTCCTTTTTCTCAGTAATCAACCTTTTCATACATAGAAAATATGAATACAAAATGAATCAGTTCTTATGAAATGAAAATTTTCCAGCAAAGTAACTTGATCATTTCATATACGAAGCATATTTGTGTATATTTAAGGAGATCATTAATTTCTGCTATCACCACTTTACTTAACATTGTCTTGTTAAGAAAAATATAGTTTAAGAGAATAAAAATAAATATGAAGTGATACCAATACTGAGAAGTGTATGTAAGCATTATTATTTATATACACCATTATTACTTACACAAAACAAAAAATCAAAGGGAAGAATCTATCACAAATTTATTAAAATTGCAAAAGTTTTTATTTACCTTTACTTATTCCTTCTCCACTGCTTTTCCTTTCTTCATGTAGATCCAGTCCTTTGATTTATATCAACGTCTTCCTCTCTGAAGAACTTCTTCTAACATTTCTTCCAAGGCAGATCTACTGGCAAAAAGTTTGCACAATCGTTTTTGTTTTTTGTGTGTGTATGTGTCTGAGAAAGTCTTTATTTCTCCTTTACTTTCAAAAAAGTATTTCAGGATACAGAATTCCATATGGTGGCTTTATTCTCTCAACACTTGAAACATTTTACTCCACTCTCTTATTGCTTGAATGGTTTCTGAGAAGAAGTCTAAAGTAACTTTATCTTTGCTCTTCTAAATGTAAAAAGTTTTTTATTCTTTCTTCTTTCAAGATTTTTCTTTATCTTTGATTTTTCTGAAGTTTGATTACGATATGCCTAGATGCAATTTTCTGGGCATTTTTTCTTGCTGTTGTTCTCTGAGATTCCTGGATCTGTGGTTTGGTGCTTAATATTAATTTAGGAACTTTTCAGTCATTTTTTCAAATATTTCTTCTATTGCTTTCTCTCTTCTCCTTCTGGGATTCCATTGTGCGAAAGTTATATTTTGTAGTCTTCCCAAAGTTCTTGCATATTCTGTTCCCTTTTTTTCTTTGCTTTTCAGTTTGGGAGGTTTCTATTGATAAATATTCAAACTCAGAAATTCTTTGCTCAGTCATGTCTAGTCAATTCATGAGTCCATCAAGGGTACTGCTCATATCTGGTATAGAGATTTGGATCTCTACCATTTCTTTTTCATTTTGTCTCAGAATTTTCTTCTATCTGCTTACATTGCCCATATATGCTTGCATGCTGTCTACTTTATCCATTAGAGTCCTTAGTATGATAATAATAGTCATTTTAAATTCACGATCTGATAATTCCAACATCCCTACCACATCTGAGTCTGGTTCTGATGCTTCTTTTGTCTCTTCAAAATGCTCTTTTTGCCTTTTAGTGTAAATATTTGAATCAGTAGACCGATCGAAGAAGATCTTGTGCTTTGGATGCATTCACCATCCACCGTAATTTTCAAATTGATATAGACATGTTTAGGCAAAGCAGTCACACTACCTTGCCAAACCTCTATCATAAGTTTTGCTAACTCTAATAGGAAAGTTTCGCAAGGAAATTTTTATTTATATGCTTTTATCAATGAAGGTTTCTGGTAAAATATAAATGGGTAAATTTGGTCTCCTTGGATGGCTCCTAGTTGGGGCATACAAAATATATTTGAGAAATAGTTCTCTGTGCACTATTATTTCTGTTGTTGATGTTTTTATTAAACCAATTAGTTTATATAAATTAACATTTTGAGTTCAAAATTCTTTTTCAGTCTTATCTGTGTGATTAATTACCATAAGTTAAAACAGAGTAATTCAAAGTTGAAGCAATACAGTGGTTTTATGTTTTTAAATAGTAGTCCTTGTGTTTAGCCTGGATGAGAAGGACCGAGTCAGTGAGAGTTAAATCAGCTCTCACCTTAATCCTCTACCTTGGAAATCAACCAGTGTCTGGCTAGAAATGTGAATATTAATCAGTCACTGAGGAATCAAAGTAGGATTGGATTACCTTCCCATTCCCAACATTAGCATCCTCTGTGATTCTCTATTTAGCAAGATTCATACTTTCATTTGTTTTTTTATGTTAAAAGTATAGTGTCTATTCCAGTTGCCTTCCCATTGGGAAGCCTTGGGCATATCTGCAGCATTTGTAAGTGCCAGAACTAAACATGGGACTATACTAGAAGTGACCATGAGGTGACAAATTTGGACTCATTGAAGTTTACCCTCTCAATTCAAACAGGAAAAAAAAATTCACAGTAAGACATACTCCATTGAAATAATTTGCTTCTATTCTCAGTGGCAAATCTTTTGTGGTCATATGAAAAGATAGTTCAGTTGGATATATAAGTCTCATCTTCCTAATGTTCCCCAGAAAACTTACTCAAAGCTTGATATAAAGACATATATACAGTCCTGTCATCATTATTTAGAGAATGTATATGTGGTAAAATAACGTCCCCATCCAAGATTTTCACATCCTAATCTCAGAATCTGTAGATGTATTACCTTACAGGGTCCCAGGCAGGAACTTTACAGATGTGATTGAGTTAAGATTTTGAGATGTGGACATTATCCTTGATTATCGGGTGAATTCCATAAAATGGCGAGGCTCTTGACAAGGGTCTTTATAAATCAGAAGAGTCATCATCTGAGAAGGAGATGATATGACAGAATCAGACGTCAAAGAGTCAGAGAAAGATTTAAAAATGCTAGGCTGCTGGATTTCAAGAGGGAAAAAGGGACAACGATCCCAAGAATGCATGTGACTTCTAGAAGCTGGAAAAGGCAAAGAAATAGATTCTTACCTAGGGACTCCAGAAGGGACCAGTCCTGCCAACACCTTGACTTTAGTCTAGGGAGACTGATTTTGTATTTAGACTTCCAAAACTGTAAGATAATATATTTGTATTGTTTTGAGCTATTTCTAAGTTAGCGGCAATTTGTTAGAGTGATAATAGGGAATTACTATAACATGGAATTCTGTTTTTCTCAGTAATACAAACCTGACCCAAATAACAAGTTGTAGGATAAATATCATCAAATTTCAAAGAAAGTGAACCTAAAAATAGGTAATTAACTTGGAAATCAATAACAAAAAGGATAAAAAATATAATGCTTTCGAAAATTGAAAACACTACTAAATAATTGATAGATCAAAGGAGAAGTCAAAATTGTTTAAAAAATTAGAACAGAATAAAATTAAAATGTTTATGTATTAAAAGAGATGTGATGTATTAAAAGTAATTAGAAGGAAATACATAGCTTTAAATCATATATTTAAGAAATAAGAAAACTTGAAAAATACTGAACTAAGTTTTGAAATTAAGAACTTAAAGAGTATAAAAATTTTAAAATACATATATAAAATTAACTGGAGGAGAGGCTGAAGATATGTGAAAAAAATTCATGAAACAAGAAAGAAGATACTACAGTGAGGGATTTCATTCTTAGTCAACAAGAAATTCTGTGAAAACAATCCACAGCTGCAAGGCTGGTGAGAAAGAAAGAATGAAAATGTATATAAAGATTTTTTCCATTTAATGTCACTTCTCCTTGGCCAATCTCCCTCAAAGATCCTCCTTTTGCTTTTCCTTTACCCACTTCAGGTTGTTTGCCTGGTCCTCGGTCCAGTAAGGTGAAGGTTAGCTAAGCATGTTGTGGATTTATGATGGATCATGCTTAAATGTAAGTGGACTTGGTGAGACACACTATCCTCTTGTTTACAGATTCTCCATTTTTTCCTCTCTAGGCAACTTCTGCTAAGGAAAATCTTGGTGCTGCGGCATTGAAGACAATGTCAAAAATGTCATCAACCAATCAACCTTCTTCCTTAGTTCCGATTGTCCTGCTCCCGTTTAAGGGTGCTTATAGGGCTCAGCCTAGTCTCCTGATATCAATGGAGATGGTTTTGGTTCTTTGTAGTTTCTGCACATATCTATGACATTGAACTGTTTCCAAAATTAAAAAAAAAAAAAATGGAGAAGAAAGGAAGTAAGGGTGGAAGAAAAGTCAAGAGAAAAAACAGTATCCAAAGTGTTCATTAACAGAGAAAATAGGGAGGAAGCACACACAAACAATATTGCAGATGAAAAATGTCAAATAACCAGACAATTATAAAATGTAATAAATTCTGTATTATAAGAAAGACCAAGGTGGTGAGGTATGCTTAGTTTGAAAAAACATTCAGAAGCATTATATTATTTAGTATTGTATTTAATATACTATGAAATGCTATGGGGCTGTTAATCAGGAAAACACAAAAAATGTAAGCTCTTGTTTAGGATTTCTTTAGGATTCTTCCTCCAATATGTCATGCACATAAATGTCAGGTAATAGACTTTTGATATTGCAGACAAATATTTGCCATCTAAATACATATATACGTATATATATCTCAAATATGTGAATTCATAAAATATCATTTTTCATGTAATGTATAGATATAGCTGAATGGTAGTAACCTCAAAAAGCAAATAGTTATTTTAAACCAGTTTCTTTAATGGATTGGTTGTATATATCAGTATAATATCAAATTTGATACACAGACCTATGCTATGAACCTACAAGCATTGTGCAATCTATCCTTTTGCTTCCTAAATTAAAATAATATCAGACTTCACGTAGCTTGTAATAAATAATAAAACACCAAATATCTGCTTTAAATACTTATTTTCTTTAAAGCTCACCACTCAGTTAATGTTTAGTATATAACATAGGATTTTAAAGGCTAAATACAGACTATAACATTAATTCTACAAAATACTGCTATCACTAAAATTGTGACTATTTACACATTTCTTACACTTTTTTATTTCTTGTAATTTGGGGATGTATTTGTTCACTAGCATATCTTTGTATTGGAAAATTTAATCACAAGCTATCTATTTCTCTAAGAAAAATACAAAGTCAAATGTGAAGTTCAAATATTTCTTCCCTTGAAATCTATTTACTTCTTATTGGTTGTGTCACATCCCATTTATGCAGAGCTGTGCTTTAACATGAGATTATTTCATGTATTTCAGTAGTTCAGGTAGCTCTTAAGTCTGAGGGAAGTGCGTGTCTGTTTATTTCTCGCAGTCACACTTAAATCTCCAGAAATCCAGGGGAACAAAGCATAATTAGTGTCTTATTTATCTTGAAGTGAATCACTTTGTTGCCAATATAAATTTCTATTTACATCATATTTAAAAATGCTGGAAATCACAAACTATTCTTTGAGTAACATTTAAAGCTAGTCATCATTTTATTAAATTCTTATTTACTCAAAAATAAATGATTACATAAATCTCAAAGAATTACACATTATTTCTGAATTTACCAACACGAAAATGACCTCTGCAATTTGATCATATCGTGATATGAGGGAAATAAAGCAAGACTTTCACCTAAAAAGATGAGGATAAAAGACTTTTCTCCTCATCTCAGTTATCTCCACTTCAGCTTTTCCCAAACATTTTTGTTAGCCTTCAGACATAACCTTTCTCTTATGCACTTTCAGAAAATGGTAAGATTTCAATTTTATTCTTACTTCAATACAAAAGAAAACAAACATAATATTTTCTGATTTCTGTTATTTACATTTAGTAGTTTAACTCATTCTGAGAGAAAATGCACGTTATAACTCTACAATCTTTATAAATTTTTTCAGCTGTGTCAATCCTGCAACAGACAATTGACTAGAAGCTTTAAACCGACTGTGGATTTGACATCCACCAATAGCCACCATTCATTTTAAATAAGAGAAGCATCTCTTTGGTCAGAATTGTGTTTCTTCTTCCACAAAGATGGCACTTTTTTCAACATGCTAGATAGATTCCTCAAGTTGCATCAAAGAGAAGCAATTCATCTGTGATGAACCAAGATCCATAACAAAGTGAAGACGCACACTACCTGCTTCTAATACAAAAAGAAAGGTTGGGTTTATCCCTCACGGATGAGAACAAAGTAAGTTACTGACCCATGAAATGAGAAATGTAACTGAATAACTTCTGGATGTGAAAAGAGAAAAGTTGTTGGCCAAGCATCACACAACTTTGAAGCACATGATAATATGGTGCAGCAAGAGAGATGGGACATCCCAAATGCCTCAGTTGGTCAGGAAAATGTGGAATAATTTACCTTTCACATATTTATTTTAATTTTTCACACACACACGAATTTGTCTGTCTATGTATCTATCTACCATCTGTCTATACCTGAACAAACGTATATGTCTGTGTGCCGCATTATGAATATAGAAACAGTCATCCTTCAGAGTCTTAAACATGCAAATTTGTCTGTACATTTATACTTGCCTGAATGAAAAGAACAACATTAAAAATAAAACATAATGTAAATACATCTGACACTTTCAAACTAGCCAGGCATACCTCTAATGGCTTTACTTATAAAATTTGTTTAATCTTCAGAAAAATTTTATGCAGCAGAAACCATTTTATCCACACTTTACAGCTGAGGAAACTGAGGAATAGAAGTTTTAAATAACTTCACCCAGATCACTGAGCCAGTGAGCTGTGGAAAGAGTCTTCAAACCCTGGAAGTCTGAATTCACAGCACTTGAATTTAACTACTGTGATATATCACACTTTAGTTTGACTATCATTGATTCTTGAGTTAAAATGAATAATGAAAAGTATTATTTAATCTACATCTGTGCCAATGAAAAAAATCCAGTCTACATGATACTCTTAGAAAAATATATAGCTCCAACAAATTCTCAGTAAGTAATTGTTGAGGGAAAACAAAACAAATGAAATGAATGAATGGATAAATAACCTTACAAATGAAAATCAATCCTATTTTCAATAAATTTGATGATTGTGATGCTCATGAATCCAAGTACCATTCCAATCAATTTCTGGACAACTCTGATAGTTAAAATGCCATTGCTTATTTTGGAATAGATCTGGCTTCTATAATTTAACTCAGTGCTCTTAATTCTATCCTCTATTTTTCATATAGCCTTTCCTAAAATTTGAAGAAGTAGCTTGAGTCTTCATTTCCAATCTGAATTTGCACAGATGCCTCATTATACTCTTACAAGTATTATGATATACTTTTACAGTATAAATTTACTTATATTTATCAAACAATACTATCTTTCTGTTATGCAAGCATCTATGTAGGCATAAACTTTGATTACATTTTATATGTAATGTTTAATACATTACATGATATGTACATATACATTGGAAATTTCCATATTAAGAAGTAGATATTACCAGCACTCAAGAAATTCCTCTTGTGTACCATTCTAGTCATTAGCCTATCCCAAAAGTAACCACTATTTCAATTCTAAAACCATAAATTAATTTTGCTTTTTGTTTAGTTTTAAATTCTATATGTGTGTGTTTATGTCTATGTTTGTACATATAGTGATGTATATATTATATATGTCACTATTTTGTGTCTGATTTCATTAGCTACATATTATTTTATAAGATTCAACTAGGTTGTTACGTTGTTTCAGGTAGTAATAATTCTTTTCTTTCATTGCTATATAGCATTCTATTTTATAAATGTCCAACGATTTTTAACTATTTTGGCTATTTTGGTGTTTGTGGACATTTTAGTTGTTTCTAAATTGGAAGTAATATGAATGGTTCTATGAACATTTTTATTGTTTCTTTTCCTGAATATATATGAGCACATGATTTTAGATATTTCTCTTGATGCATTTATAGGAGTTAAATTTCTGACTTGCAGTTTTGTTCAGCTATTAGTAGATGCTGACAAAAACGATTTCCACGTTAGTCATAAATGTATGTACTCCCAACAGTAGAGTATTAGACTTATAGGTGTTACACACTCTGACCAGCACTTAGTATTATTGTCTGACATTTCACTAACAGAGCATGCATATGGTAGGTACCACACTGAGGGTTTAACTTACTTTTCCTTGGTGATTAGTGAAGCAGAGTACTTTTTCATGTGTTTATCGACCATTTTGAAATCCTCTTCTTTAAAATGTCACTCTAAGTCTTCTGCCAATTTTTATGTTTTCCTGCATTTTGCTACTTGATTTCTAAAGATTCTTTGTACTTCTGCTATATGGATGTGCTATCAAATGTAGGTGCAATTGTCTGTCTCTTAATGGTGTCATTTAATGCAAAGCAATTCTGATTCTTATTGTACATATTTACTGTGTACGACTTGGTAATTGATATATGTATACTTTGTGAAATAATCACCCCAAACTAATTAACGTTACCACATTACACAGTTAGCTTTTGTTTGTTTGTTTTGTGCTGAGAACACTTAAGATCTACCCTCTTAGCAAATTTCAAATATACAGAACAGTACTGTTACCCGCAGTCACCATTCTACACATTAGATATCCCGAACTTACTCATCTGGCATAACAGAAATTTTATACTCTTTGACCAACATCTTAGTCTTAATGTAGTCCAACATACATCCTTTCTTCAGAAATAAGACTTGTTTGCGTCCCATCAAAAATATTTGCCTACTCCACTTTAATCTGTCATGTGCTTATCTAGCCATAAAGTTTTACATGATTTTAGTAACAGATTGCAATTTGGTGGTGATATCAAAGTTCTCTAAAAACATTCATTTAATCAGAAACATCCTTTCCCACTTACTGATTCCCAGTTTTGAGCCAAGCATAGTGACACAAAATTCCACCTTTAAAAAGTTTGGGAAAATACTTCTTCCTTTTGATACAGTATTTCAAATTTGCTAACTTTTTAGTTAACATGCAATATTACAATGGAAAGTGCAGAAAGCACTCAGATAGTAATTAGAAGCAAGATGTTTTCTATTTTACACCAAACTGTAGGACTTTCACAAAATGGCTCGGTGTTTCTGCCTTTCATCAGCAACCAAACGTACCGAGTTATTTTGGTCCACCTCTAAAAAAGTTTGAGCACATTGACTAGTTAGTATACGCAAAGCTCCCATGTCCTTTACAGCATATGATAGTTTACTGATTCTCGAGAAATGCAATTAGAAGTCAATGTGGTTATTTTAAAAATGTCCCATGGTGACTTTATTTTTAAATTAAAGGGGAATACTCCAAAATTATATGCTTATAAAATTATATATGCAGCGCAATAACATAATATGGCCCCTCAGTATTACGCTCTTCAAGGGTTAGACTTTAACAAGTCAGTAAGTTTTGTGAAAACGTGTATTTAAATGAATATGTATGTGAGTATATTTATTCCTCAGAAAGTGTCTATAAATATCATCCAATTTTAAGAGTATGTGATTCATCTCATAGAGATTAATAGCAACTGTCCTTGAATAATTTTTCTTATAAAAATAATGTAAAAAATCATACTGGGTAAATAAGGCATGCTGTGAGTTGTTGCCTGCCTGTTTATGATCACTGTCCTGCTGGTGTTATTTTATATCTTTCCATTTATACTCTCAGGGTGAACCGCTTTTGAAGAGTGATAAATAGTCAGAGATACAAACAGCACTTCTTAATTAAATCTCCCGCATTTTATCATTTCAAGTTTGTAAGTTTCTTGTAACTAAAAGCCATCATTCTTTCCCCACAAAACCCTTTGTTATACATTCAGTTTAAAGCAAATTATTAAAATGGAAAATGCTGAAAGTCCACTCACGTTGGTCAAATAAATGTTATTCTCTTTCTTTTAGGAATCAGTTTATGATGAGTAAACCTGAGATATATGGAGAGACAGCAAAGGAAAGGAGTGAAAGGAGTGACTAATTTTATTCACATCCCACATCAACAGAACTAGTTTTCAATATTAAAAATAAGCAAGTGTACCACTGTAGAGTAAAATGTTGGTAACCAGGGAAGTTGGAACTGTTATCAGAACACATTATGAAAATTTTCTCTAAGCAACTTATATGGCTCTTTTCAACTGTCAAGTTATAGTATTCTATAGATAAAAACAATTGTTAAGGAAAACAATAGAGAACCCATGTATGCTGGTCATTTGCTTTCTGATAACAGTTAGTATATTCATGATTTTCTTCATAGACTTATAAAATGTGTGTTGATGCTCACTAAGTATTTTGTGCACGAGAGTCAATAGTGAAATAAACCAATCCATCCTGCCCTAAGGAAACACAGACTAGTAGGGAATCTAGTAACCCATATAATGAGCATGAAACTAAATGTAAATTTGCATCTAGGACAGGTGCTATAAGGAAAATGCATCCAGGGATATAAAAGTGTGTCAGTGGTTTAGAAGGAATGGAGTTTTTCCTGTTATGGAAGATCATAAATTTTCCCTTGAAGAAGATGCGTAAGGATCTGCCTGTATTACAGATAGCTTGCCAATAGGGTGATATGAGCTGGAAGTGGACTTTTAAGGTGTCTTTGTCACTTGAGGGATAGCCCAGAAAGAGAGTACAGAAAGGATTTAATTCAATTAAGCAGGACCCTGAGAAGTTTATTTCACTGCCCCTTTTCTTTTCAAGGATAGATGGTCTGACTATAAAACATCAAATGGTAATACTTTGATAATAATTTACAAAAATATTCTGGGACTAAATAGGAACATGTGGAGGTAGGTTTTATGAAGTTATACAAGGATGGTCCTCTTAAAGTGATCCACAGTCTTAAAATATGTGTGTCCCATTGTTGAGTAAGTGACATCTGTTATAACCTCCATAGTAAGAGTCTCACTCTCCTAGGGGTAGCAGTCCCAGATGTCAACCCACTCACACGGGCAATTGACGAAGAACACTACTCACACAGAGAAAAGACAGAGCAAGATCAGCTTCAACAGCGGAATTTAGTCCCCCATGGTCAGTGGGTCTCATCCAAGGTAAGGCCATGGTCTGCAAGTACCCTTGTCATGCTGCAAGCAAGAGACCCTATTCTCTCCCTGTCAGGAACAGATTAGTAGTGGCGTTTAGCAGGTGCCATGTGACACACAAGCTTAAGCAGAACAAGGGAGTATACATTGAATCTGAAACAGGGAAAGATATTCCCACACAAGATAATCAACCAAGCACAGGCTGTGAGGGCTTTATGTCTATGTAAGGAAGTGTTACAAGCTCAAGGTCCATTCTCATGTAGCTGAGCAGGGGTTGAAACACTGTGCACATGAGACTGCCTTTCTCATCACCCATGTAAATGCTTTCCAAAGGCCCAACTGCAGAAGAGGTTCTTAGCAATATGTCCTGTGGATGTCAATCAGCTTCTTTCTTTCATGATCCGAGGGTTTGATCAATAGCCCCTGTACAGTGTGGGCAGAATTGCTGAAAGATCGACTCTATGGGTGCTCAATAGCATATACTTCCCTCCATAAAGTCTGGCCTGAGAATTGCTTATTCTAAGTGTTGAACTTGGAACCCACTCCATGATAGTATAACCTGAAGAGTCTACTCACTTTCTTTACAGCAAGTTGATGACATTGGGTAGATTCCATCACAGAAATAGGAGATGAGAGGATGAACCATGATCTGTTCCAACGGATAGCATATGTATTCTAAATTTAAATTTCTTATTTTCAGGAGTTGCTACTTGTACTCTCACCATCTGTTGTATTCCACACATGAACCAAAAGTGGAATTCATAAGAAAAATGTAAAGCAATATGTCAATTCCCATGGATTAAATGGTTACTATTGTAAGTTATACATCAGAGGCACCTGGATCTATAGAATGGAAAATAATCTCATGAAGACTTGATTATAGTGCCAACTGGGGGAAAAAGCACCTTTTGAGGTTGGGGTATTGTCTTAAGGAAAATTTTATGTACTCTAAATTAATATATTTTTCCATTTCTTTCATCACCAAAATACACAAGGACTGGAAGAAAAGGAATAGCACTCCTTATAATTAAACTTAATGAACTACTTGTGAATTTTGGCATCTTCCTCACGACTATGAGTCCTGAGGATTTAGAGTTTTTCAATATCAAAACCGGAATCTATGCATCTGGTGAACTAGAAATTGCTGCTTGTACTTGCTGTTCTTTTATTGTTTGTTTGTTTTATTTTTGTTTTTGTTGGAGGAGCTCTTCATGCCACAGGGAAATCATTCAAAAATAGAACATAAAAAATTATTACCCTTTGCCTCATAAATCTAGAAACTTCACTAGATATATACTTTGATAAAGTTAAATGAGAGAAGCCCACAGTAGGAAATCTCTGTTTTTGCATGCAAAAGCTGTTGTCATAATGTTCCTTAAAAAATTAAAAATCGCAATGGACTGAGCTAATCTCAGCTAAGGAAAGTTAAGCTAGGCTGAAGTGAACAACTGCAGGGATGCCCATATTTATCAGGCTAAAGAATAAAATGGCCATATTCTTCGTAATTTTAAGATATTTCACTAAAACTAGGCAAAATATGACTCCATAAAAATCTCCCTACACCAAGCAAAAAATAAATGTTGTTTATAGGCTTGCAAATTTAGAAGTCTTATTAATCAGACAATGATTCTTTTATAGAAAAACAAATAAGCAAATTAGTGGTATGATAGGTTATGACCAGGTCTGCTACACAGAAACCTCAAATAACTCATTGTATACTGTGAATATTTTGGGCGGTGGATGGATTGCCTGCGATGCATATTGTGGATTTGCACACTTGTTTAAATAATGCCATTTTAGTGTCTTATATGATATACTGTATTGAAAAATTATAAACCCGGAATCCAGACAGTATGTATGGGTAAATGTTGCAGCAGAATATTCTTCAGTAATAATATACAACCTCAAGTAGTTTCATTGCTCAATGGGCGTCAACGGCTCCTTAATTGAGGCATTTCCAAACTTTGTCTGGACTTGTGGAGATGAATTTG
Source organism: Equus caballus (assembly GCF_041296265.1). Classification (NCBI taxonomy): domain Eukaryota; kingdom Metazoa; phylum Chordata; class Mammalia; order Perissodactyla; family Equidae; genus Equus; species Equus caballus. The sequence goes on from NC_091704.1 coordinate 49,764,166, forward strand.
GTGTTGTGGGCAATCTCGCTGGCAGTTCCAAATGGTGGTGTGAGAGACTGAATCTCCAACCAAGAGAGGAAAAACCCCTGTGATGGGCAGTTAAAAAGTGACACTGACAATGAATGAAAGGAGAGAGTGATAGTGGTTTGGGCAGCTTTTCTACGCAAAACTCTGCATGAATACATGCGTGTCAATGTACCATTCTGCCTTTCAGGCACTAAAGCCCCATATGTCTCTGACAGCAAGAAAAAAATGCCACGCTACACTATAAATAAAGCCCACGGAACGTAATGGAGAATGAGATCCACGCTTAATGGCATAAAGAGTTAAAACAATTTCCAGAGAGTACAAACTGAAATCGCCAGAGCCTATAACTACTTGCACAGTGTGAATGTGCACTGATGAGGATGAATAGGTAGACAACTCTGAGGAGGAATTAAGATGTCTTGATTTAAAATCATGTAGATATAATTACAGCTTATCCAGAAATATATGGAGAGTGAAGGAGAGACCTCCTAACTCCTTAGTGCTTTGTTATAGGCAGTGTTCTATTGGCCTAATATCTGGTTATCTTTTCCAATTTATTTCTCTGTTTCAGGACTATTTTCATGATGTTAAAAAAGATATGATTTAGGTAGGTTTTTTTCTGTGTGTGTGTGATGAAAATTGGCCCTGAGCTAACATCCGCTGCCAATCCTCCTCTTTTTGCTGAGGAGAACTGGCCCTGAGCTAACATCCGTGCCCATCTTCCTCTACTTTATATGTGGGACACCTACCACAGCATGGCTTGCCAAGTGATGCCATGTCCACACCCAGGATCCGAACCGGTGAACCCTGGGCTGCCAAAGTGGAACGTGTGCACTTAACCGCTGTGCCACTGGGCTGGCCCTGCCAATCCTCCTCCCTTTGCTTGAGGAAAATTATCACTGAGCTAACATCTGTGCCCATCTTCCTCCATTTCACATGGGATGCTGCCACAGCGTGGCTTGATGAGCAGTGCTAGGTCCTTGCCCAGGATCCAAAACTGTGAACCCTGGGCCACCTAAGCAGAGCACACAAACCTAACCACTGCGTCACGGGCCTGGCCCCTGATTTAGGTACTTTTAATTTTCATCATTTTAACTTATTATACCCACTGATTACCATGTGTATGTGTGCTTGTGTGTGTGTGAACCCACTTGTTACAGGTGAGCTCATTTCTGAAGAAGATTCTCACTGTTTCCAGAAAGCTACTTGGAAATACATACTAATAGCCTGAAAAGATGACTAAAATCTTCTGATTTAACTTCCATATTTCCAGAGTTCTGCATGAGTTCATCCTCGTTTCATCCTTGTAAGAAGAGTATGAGATAGGAAATATTTTTATTTCCATTTTATAGAAAAGGAAACGGAGAGAGAGAGATTGAGTGATTTGTGCAAGCTGACACTCTTAGCTGGTGGGACTGAGCCCAGGATCCCACCTCTGCTGACTGGCTCCTCAGCTTGAATTCAACCTCTCTGCTACACAGGGTCATGAATTTAACGCTACACATTCGCTTCTAGAAATCTATCTTACATCGAGGAGTATTAGGATTATTAATTACATAGGAAATGTTTGTGATTGATGTTCACTATAATCCCATATATTAAAATGAACAGGAAGAAGAACCCCTGTGAATATATGCGTTTTGGCCACTGCTGGATGACAGGATTATGGTGGATTTTATTCTTTATATATTTGTGCACTTCCTGTATCTTCTCCTCCAATAAACATATATTATTTTATAAGGAGCAAAGTAAAAATAAAAATGCTTTTATCCATTGCTTTATGACTGAGTTCAGTCTAGCTAAAATATTAATTGCTTTCAATGGCTTCACACAAGAAGACAGCAACATCTGGAAGCTTCTATCATTTTCATTAAGTAGCTTTGTAACACTGAGAACAAAATGCCTCATGTAAATATATTCTTAATAAATGCTAATGAAAGGGACAATTTCCCCGCAATAGATACCTGTGGCCAGCTGTACACAAAGTGATAATTTTCATGAAGAACTACAGTGTGTAAACAAACTTGCCTGGTAGATGGAAATGTTATAAAAACAGAGATAGCCTATTTGAGAATGACTCCATCAACCAAGTGAGGCACTCTTCTCTTGAAGTTAATTTTTTTGTAGAATGACAATAATTTAAATTTTTATCGAGTAACAAATGCAATGTTTCTGCTTCCATGATTTATTTTCCTGATAATCTTGAAATTTTGCATGCAGAAACATCGAATTTGCAAGCACATTATATTTTTTTGTAATTTTTTCAAGTTCTTGTAAATATTCTATTAATTATTTTGAGTTAATATTGTGCTACATGACTTCATGAATAAAACATGCTTGAGGTTAGCTTAAAAGGAGTAACTAGTCAAATTTGAGTTGACTTGTTCAAACTTGGATGCATGGTACTCATCAAATTTCAGTCAGTTCCACTCAGCATGTGTATTGTTAAGAATCAAAAAATACTTCTTTCTAGGAAACAGACCCCTAGAAATTTTACTAAAAATTGCATACTGTATGTACTAGTAAATGTCTTAATTTAAGCTGAGTTCTAAATATTTTAAATATTGTATTAATAGATACAATTATAATGAAATAACATTTGTAGCTTTCAAACTACAATTATGGAAATTCCCAACATGGCTATTAAACTGTAAACTAAACTCAGCCTAATTATGCTTTGGCCTAGAAAGTAACCATTGACAAATCCATTCCAAAAGTACCCTCTGCCTTGAAAGACTTAATGAGTTTCGCTAAATGTCTGACATACATAAAGAATCTTGCAGAGTCATTAAAATACCTTTATGTATTGTTTATATTCCTTTGGCCCTATATTTTATTTCTGTGTCATCCTAGAAACTTACCAAGGTTCCTGATGCAACAAGGGTCTTTGCGCACATCCTCACATTCATGGAAATATACATTATTGTTCCAATTCTTCTTATCATGCTAGTCAGGAAAGCCCCAGTTGACATCTTCCTAGATTCCCCAAGAAAGCACATTTTTAACTTTGAAAAGAATTGATAAATTGCTTAACAATGGTATTTGGAAATGAATGTTTTTTCCTCACATTCTTGAAAATACTAGATATAATTAAATGTCAAATGTTAGCCATTTCCCCAGAAGGAAAAAAAGTCAATACTTACAGATTTTGTTTTTTTTTGTTCATTTCTTACAACTCATTCATTCATTCCACCAAAAAAGTATAGAGTACTTACTGTGTGTAGGATAGAATTCTAGGCGTTAAAGATAAAGTAGGATCCAAAATACACAAACCTTTTACATGAATTATTTGTTTGGAGATTGCATGTTGTTTTCAAATTATTGTTTCTCCATTTCACATATATATAGATTTATTAAAAATAATATAGTCATTATTTACATATAATATTTGTAAGCATAGTTTTCAGCTTTTACATCCTTGTAAAACTTTTCCTTTTACTTAAATATTCAAAATGCCTAGAAAAAGCCAGGAAAGAAATATATCAGTATGTTAACTATAAATTATTATGTTAGTAAATTATATATCTATTGCTATTTTATTAAGAACTGGATTTGTATTTCATCAAAATGAAATTTAAAATTTAAACATCTGGCAATATGCTTTCCTCATGTGTTTTATATGGTATTGGATATTAAACTCTACTTTCAATTTTTTTGCCCTAAACCTCTCTCAGTACTACTGATTTGGCCAACACATTCACCAATTAAATATTCATTACAGGCCTATTCTTGTTTTTTTGCATTATACTTTGACCTATAATTTCAAGGACCTTTTTTAGGAAGAAAAATTCTTTCAAAATATTTCAATTTGAAGGGATGAATGAGTTAGCCATGGTTGTGAAACAAAGGATCTTAAAGCAATAAGCTCTAACAACTGCTAACAAGTCTACAAAACTTCTCTCCCAAGTTGGCAGTTAACTGTGGGTCAGGTAACTGGTAAGGGCTCTCTCTTGGCAGGCTGGCTTGTCTAGAAGGTCTCCCATTTGGACCGCTGGATTCCCCTCCACATCCTCTCAGGTGGAAAACTTTCCAATTTACCTATAGGTTTGAGTAGGGAAAAAAAAAGTCAGGATATTTTTTTAAACTGAGTTTTGAGTAAATATGTTATACAGCAACAGCTACCTGATTCAGAAATTGCTCAAGTGTGGGACGCTGCCATAACAGAAACTGAGAATATGTGGCATTGACTCGCTGACTTTCAGTGGGCAGACGCGGAAAAAATGGAAAGTCTACCATCAGTGAGGGCTGCAAGAAAGTAAGGAAGATGCAATTGAAGGATGGTGAAATGGCAACCTGTGTTATGTAGCAGCAAAGCAATTGGCAAAACTATCACCAGGAAACTTGAAAAATGGAAATTGTACATAATGAACATTTGCGTTTGACTGAGGGTCTCACAAGGCGGAATATTGAAAATGTCAGCCAGTTGCTCTTAGCTGTGCACGATAATTGCAAGAAAGAGAGGAGCTGAAGAACATGGCCACTTTGTACTTATAATTTGAAAGAAATATAGAGGGGCCAGGTCTTGCTAGGTTAGAAAATAGTTTCTCATTTGCAGCCTGTTGATTCCTCCTCAAGGGCATAAGAGATTTCTTAACATTTAATTAGAAAGGCACTTGACATGATACCTGTTTATAGTTATAGACCTCAGTTAGTAATTCTTCAAGAAATTAATGTAATGAGTTCGGATTTCCATTTTTTAAGTATAAAAGATTAAAGTAGAAGAGCTAGATGAGAAACTTTTGAAGTCTCTTCAAATATGTAAGACAATTTTAGCCAGTGATTGCAGTGATGTCTTGGTTTTTCATTTCAGTTTTATCTCTTCTAAAGCTTCATTAATTAATTAATTTATACACCCTTTCAATAGACATCTATTAGGATATTTTGATACAAAGTGGTCAGGATAGAAAAATATGTAAAATTCATGACTTGCCATTCAGCATAATGCATTCTAAAAGGGGGAGACCATCACGCTACAAGTGCTCAGACAGAAAATTGAATAAGGTTTAGCTTTGCTTCTGAGTGACACAGCACAGTTAAATCAAATACTTACTACAGTTGTTGAATACCCTAAAGAAGCCAATGACAAGCTAGAATACCATGTGAATTTTGCCGTAAAATCTTATTTTATTTTGCCTTGTAATCTATAAATATACAGGTTGATTTTGTTAAAAATATAATATTTTAACTCCAAGAATATTGTCACCTTTATTTAAGTAACAACAGTATAGAAAGCACACAAAAAGTAATTTTACCTTGCAAATCAATATTTCATATGAGTATCATGTGTGTTCAATATTGTAACCTCTAGTAGTATACAGAAAACAGAAACTAGGGTATAATAGTAAAAATAATCATAAAATTCATTGATTATTTATTATACGCCAACTGCAATTTTTAATGTGTTTACATATGTTAAGCGATGGTCTTCCAACAAATACATTAATTTGTTAGTATTAAACCCCAGGCCTGCAAAGCAGAGTGCGTGAACTTAACCACTTGGCCACGGGGCCGGTCCCAAAGCTAAACTCTTTTTATTGATCAACATAGTATACTTGTCCTGTATACAGTAAAAACCCATTAAAGGTTATTATTATTTTTTGATTATCTTTCTCTTTTGACTAGTCATTATTCTCTCTAAATTTTTCTAATGTTATGTCAAATTTGTTGTTATAGCCACTAATTATTTATTTGCTGTTTATATATATTCTACTTCTCTTTTGATACAGTCCATCTTATTATGCTTTTTGCTCATTTTCCTTCTTGTTAACTTTTTTCTGCTAACTCCAATGTCTGGTTCATCAATGGGTCTGTGTCTATTAATTACTTTACCTCTTGATATCAATCACTTTATTCTGATTTTCTGAATATTTTATAAATTAGGATTCAATATTGTTGAAAATGTGTTATAGAGGTTTTCCTAGAAAGAGTTTTGATTTCTTTTTTTCTGGCAGATAAGTTACTGGCTATTCTGACTCACGTTTCCAATGCATGGTTAAAGTTCTGGTTAGGTAGGAACTACAGATGGCTTTCTTGGTTGTTTGGTTTGTTTTGATCTTTTTGATCACTCATGGGCTATAGCCTCTGCTTTAGGGTGTGACCTTGCAACACTCTCAAATGAGTGTTTGCAGTGTCTGAGGAATCTCTACCCGGGCGGGATCCAGACTCTACTCTATCCTATACCATGCGTGATTGCTGAACTCTCCACTCAGCTGTGTCCTCTCCCGGCAACAGCAATGAAACAGATCTCTTCAAGTCTCACTATGTGCACACACAGTCCAAAAGACAGGAAAAAATCCACAAGTCCAAGGAAATTTTTCAGTTTTCTGGGGTTACCTTTCAATGGCTTCCTCCATCTGGAATCTGACTTCCCATCCAAACTACCTCAGCTGTTTTAGAATCTGATCTTTACCTCCTTTGCATGGAAAGACAGTTTCTATTTGGGCTTCATCTCCCTGCATTTCAGGCCAGGAAACATCCCTTGGAGAAGTGTGGTGAATATTTGGCTGACTCAATTTGCCTTTATTCTTTTTGAGGATACTGCCCTGCATTGATTGTTGCCAATGCTTACAAATAGAATTTTTAACGATATGTATTTGTTAGGTTTTATATATGTCTGGGGCAGACATACAAATTCAATGTAGCTGGTCTGTCATGGCCAGAACAGAAATCTGTTGGGCTTTTTTTTGATCAACCAATCTCTAGATCAGAATTACTTAATATAACCCACGTCCTTTCAATGTTCTTAGAAATATATGGTTATGCTGTTTTAAATACCTTAATCAATGAATCTTTTGTTTCTTCTTTCCCTTGCTTATACCTCCAGCAAGTTTCTGGCATATAAATTTACGATAGAATAGGCCAATTCAACACAACTATGTGTTCAAGTAGCCAGCAAAACAGGCTTGCGGCTCACAGGTCTTTTTGTTTGATGATTTAGCATTGTCTCTGATTTTTGATTCCAGGCAGCATCTGCAAAGCTAAATGCTCGCCATCTTTCTCCACAACATTCCCTTATTTCTGGGTCACATCTGCACTTAAATTTCTATGTGTAAGAGGTTTTTTTTTAAGTGATTAACTTACTCTCTTTGAGCCCTGAAGGAACCTGGTTTTTAGCCATGCATTCGTTCTAAATATAGTATTGATATCGACCCTGAAATCAGTTTCCCCACATTAAACCCAGCATATATGGGGTTAAAAGCAAAACATCCATTCCCTGCTTACTCTCTGGCTTCCTGGCTCCAGAGTCCACTACCCTCCATGGAGACAGACACCATCAAGGACAAGCACCTGGACTATCTCCTCCCGCAAAGAGATACAGGCTGGTGGGAAAGCTGCTGACCAGCAAGGTCATGAGCTCCCTCCTGTCTGCAAGTAGTCTCAAGGCCAAAGACAGGCTGGTGGGAAAGCACTGACCAGCAGGGCCATACACTCCCCATCCCTACCTAAAGCCCCAAATAAAAACCCTTCCTTTTAGCTTTTTGGGGAGTTTGGGATTTGAGCATTAGCTGCCCTCTCTCCTTGCTCAGCACTGTGCAAAAATAAAATTCCTACTTTCTTCCACCACACCCGGTGTCAGAGATTGGCTTGCTGCTCAACGGGTGAGCGAACTCACTTCAAGTTCAGTAACAGTATCAGTGGATGGAGCCCTCAGGACTACTTCATTTATATAATCTATTTTTTTTGTAAATCCAAACTTACTTGGGAGTTTCATGTTCCTGTTTCTTTTGAGTCTTAATTTATCCATATTGATTTTTGCCAATAGACTTCCCAATAAACCATTTAGGTTTTAGATGTTTCATTTTTTAAAATGAAATACTTTCTCTTGCTATTTTTCAAAATTTTGTATTGTTATTTTTGTGACCCAGAAATAAAACTTCGCTAGATATCATACATTGGAAGGCTTTTCTTATTTAAAAAAAAATTGTTGGTGGATTTAAACATGTTTTTATATGTGTGGACGACTTCACTCCACATTCTATTTTTAGTTAAATGTTGCCATTATTTTTTTTAACTTTGCTGACTTTTGCCAGAATATTTGACTTTTCTTTGGTATTTTGCTTTTCTTGTAATAATTTAGAGTTGGTATAGCAAACATTTTCTCCAATTCTATTCCTATTCACTTGCTTGTTTGTTTCTAACTTGTAGCCATTTATTAATAACATTAGGCCATCATAAGCAGCAAAATAATTAATATTAGAACACATTTTTCTCATAAAATGGTATTGGCTGCTTCCAATACTTTTTTTTTTTTTTTGAGAAAGATTAGCCCTGAGCTAACATCTGCTGCCAATCCTCTTTTTTCTGAGGAAGACTGGCCCTGAGTTAACATCCATGCCCATCTTCCTCTACTTTATACGTGGGACACCTACCACAGCACAGCTTTTGCCAAGCAGTGCCATGTCCGCACCCAGGATCCGAACCAGTGAACCCTGGGCAACCGAGAAGCAGAAGGTGCACCCTTAACCTCTGCGCCACTGGGCTGGCCCCTGAAGATATTTTTATATGCAATGTTCTCAAAGTTACAAAGCAGATTTTCTAGCCCAATAGCTAGTTTTAAGCAGGATTTTTCTTAATACTCTACATACATTTCTTAATGCCTAATTCTCTGGAACTTTTAAAAGAATGGGGCAAACAGTAAACTGTAAATTTCAGAATGCATTCTCACTAGGTTTATTCTATTTTCAACCCTGATTATAAGTTCTGCTTTTGATCCCTGGAATTACAAAAATAGGATTCCCATGAGCAATCTCAATCTTCCCATTTTCCTAGCATTTGTAGTATTTTTCTGCGATTTTTAAAAAGAACAATATCAATTATATTTTGTCAGTATCAGAGTCTCATTGAAGAATATAAATAGATTTTCCATTAGGACAGGCTCTTAATTTCTGAGTACAAATAATAAAAGCAGAGTTTTACTTTTGGATAGTCTATTTTCGAAGTCCACATACGCCATGATTTGAAGATCTTGTTTGTGTTGTTGTTGTTGTTAGTATTCCTTATTTACCTGTTTTTTGCTTGTTCTGCTTCATCTTTGTAAAATTAAACTTTATGCTCCAATATTCTGGAATTAATTTCTCTCTTATGGATAATTAGAGAGAGGATTTCTTTCAGCTTTGATTTCTTTCTGTCCGTACATGAAATGTAAGTAAATAATTTAGGAAGTCTATATGCATGGCCTCTATCTAGCTAAAAATAAAACTTTTAGTACTACCTATTGACAAATAAATGGCAAGCAATAGGATATATTGGAGTATATGGGGAAGCCGTTTGGTGTAAACCTCATTTGGCCTGACTTTGTTTTTCCAAAAGGGCCACATGGCCATTGAGCATGCATTGTAGATCTGCTTTAAGCACTTGCTATGTCCCAAAGACAAGAACAAATGGCCTTAAGATAAAGATGCAACATCCCCCACAGTGCCATTTCCTTAAGGATAAGCATTTCTCCCTAGGCTAGGAACTGATTGCTGTGCCAACCTGTGACCATCCAGCTCACCTGTGACCACTCAGCTGGAGACAACAGACCTGCTACCCTGCTGTGTCCATCAATGACTGCACCAACAGAGCAGCCTCGTGACTACTATAAAAGGGACATTTCAATCATATGTGATACATGCTCTTTTAGGATATATAACCACTCTGTTCACCCCACTTCTTTGGTGCCCTTCCTTCCTTGGAGAAAGAAGGTCCTGGGCTAAGCTAGTCCTCACATTTTGGCTCAGAATAAACTCACCCCAATTTTCACTTATAGATTGGTTTTGGATTATATGCATTGACACTATCATGTCTAATTTTTTAAAATTATCCATACTATTAATCTCTTCTATAAATTAATTATATTAATTTCATTATTCCTTCTTGTGTTTATTTATATTTCTTAGCCACAAAGTATTAAACAGTTAGACTATACCTCTTTTATATTTATTTTCTCAATTAATCATTGGTATATATATTTCCTTCCTTTTATTACAAATGACAATATTTTATCACAGTAAGTTTTACAATATTGCCCATTCCATAAATTAATATAACAAATTTTCATCATTGTTTTTAAAACAAGCTTTTTGAAAATTTTCACTAGGAGCTGATTATATATTGACAGTTTTTTCAAGCGATTATGAATTTTGTATTTGCATATATCCAATTAGCTTTAATGAATCAGCATCAGAGGATTTTAATATTTAATTTCTAAAAAAATTTGAGGGGCCAGCCCCATGGTTGAGTGGTTAAGTTCACACACTCCACTTCAGTGGCCCAGAGTTTCTCCAGCTTGGATCCTGGGCTGGGACCTAGCACGGCTCATCAGGCCATGCTGAGGTGGCATCCCACATAGCACAACCAGAAGGTCCTGCAACTGCGATATACAACTATGTACTTGGGGGCTTTAGGGAGAAGAAGAAGAAGGGAAAATAAAGAAGACTGGCAACAGATGTTAGCTCAGATGCCAATCTTAAAAAAAAAAATTTGAGATATTCTATTGGCACTAAAAAAGATGTTTCCTCATTTTATGACATTGTTATCAACATATATCCTCTTCCTTTATGTCATTAAATTTATTAATCATGATTTTATAACTTTCTATAATATTTCTAAGTATTTACATAAGTTTAACTTTTAGCTCTTCCAAAGTAAAATACATATTGACTATATATTAACTGTCACTCCATTTTCTGTTCTTAAAAATATCCTTTGGAAACAACTCAATTATAGATTTTTTTCATTTTGAATTATATAAGTCTTAAAAATATAAAAGCATTATATAAAATATATATAAATATATATATATATTCCTGTAAATAAATCCAATGTTCACTACTATAAAAAAGGAGACAATAAGAAAAACAATGCTCAGATAAAAATATTTAATTGAATTATTCTATCAGCAAAATATTTAAAGGCAGTATCTATTTTAATCAATAATAGTTGAAGACAAAGTAAAATGTTACATATGTTATCATGATGCTGTTGGATCATCTAATAATGTACATAATCTAATAATTTAAATACTTTTAATTTAAAAGTGGCCCAATTTGAAATTAACCTTAGAAATCGTTTTTTTTAATTTTTTTATTAAGATTATGATAGTAAACAACCTTGTGAAATTACAGTTGTACATCATTATTAGTCATGTTGTAGGTACACCACTTCACCCCTAGTGCCCTTCCCCCACCCCCCTTTCCCCTGGTAACCACCGATCAGTTTTCTTTGTCCATATGTTAACTACCACCTATGAGTGGAGTCACACAGAGTTCATCTTTCTCTGTCTGTCCCTCAAGGTCTATCCATGTTGTTGTGAATGGGATGACTTTGTCCTTTTTATGGCTGAGTAGTATTCCATTGTATACATATACCATATCTTCTTTATCCAATCATCAGTTGCTGGGCACTTAGGTTGGTTCCATGACTTGGCTACTGTGAATAATGTTGCGATGAACATAGGGGTGCATGGGACTTTTGGAACTGCTGATTTCAGGTTCTTAGGATAGATACCCAGTAGTGGGATGGCTGGGTCATAAGGTATACATTGTTCCTTTACTCAATGTATAAACTGAAGATGTGTAATTAAAATTAGATCAAAGTTTAATGAAAATTAGTATCAAATTATGGAAATGTCAAAATAATATTTTTAAAATTCTAGTTGAAATCAAGATGTAATTAAATTAATGCCATAATAATTTTCTTGAATCTGTTTTGTATTTGTTAGGTTTCAATGAGCATGGAGTTGCCCAAAAGCAATTTGCATTTAATATGAATACATTAAATGTTCTCCCCTCTATAAATTAAAAGAAAATGATGTAGAAAAAAGTGATCTAAAATTTTAACGATAGTGTTAAATGAATGCACCAGTTGAATTTTAAAAGATATAATAAGGTACTTAATATGTAAAATGAGGTAAGTTACATTAACATGAAAAGAATAGATGCAATGCATGCATACTATAGAGTATTTATATACAGCAAGAAACAGTGAGGAAAAAAGGCAAATTATTTATAATACTATAAAGTTATAATGGGTTCAAAAATATAATGGAATATAATACTATAATCAGTTATAATGGAATTAAAATGTCAGTGAAAACGATTAGATTGTAGCTTAATTTTCCCAGGTCATAATTCAAAACACAAATTACCCTTTTGCATATTAAACCTACATAAATAATGCTGTAGTTATTGCTCTGAAAAATCATATGTTACTACTGAATAGATTTAATAGCAAATTACCTACTTCTTATTACTGCACACAACTAATCTTCTACCCTACAATATACTCAACTCTATCATTCATAGAACTTGAAAACCAACAGGTACTTTTAAAGTCATTCTTGAACACATTTCACAAATAAAGACTATAAGATCCACAAAACATATATGTTACAAAACACGCCATCGTTTATTTACTTACAGTGGACCTAATCTCCACTTTTGTCTGTGTGGAAAAGATATACGTGTCATCCCGATGCTTCCCTTGAGACTTCTCCCAGGCTCTTGTTTTACACCTTGTGATCCTTATTTCTTCCAAGTTTCTTTTTTAAGAGAAAACAATGGAAAACAAGCAAAGTCAACACTAACCAAGAAAAACTCTGAAAATAATATGAATCTAACAGTTGACTGAAACAAGAAAAAAATCCAAATGGCTAGCAAATATAAAAATTGTTCAATTTAATCAGTAGTAAGTGGGAGAGGATGCTAATATTTTACATATATATGTGTGTGTAATATATACTAATATTTATTAATGTAATATATTGATGTTACATATATGTATATACACATATATACATACATAAGTATGCATCAACCTTCAGTAATTAAACTAGTAGAAATTTTTAAAAGAAACAAAACCTTGGAAAATAGACACTAATATTATAAACATTTTAGAAATGTTTAGATGTACCTGTTTAAATTACATATATATACCTTCTGATCCAATAACTACTTTTTTGAAACCCTTCTTTACATAAATATCAATATATTAAAATAATGATTATAAGTCTCCCAAAAATTTTATACATTTGTATTATCTCCTAGGGCTGCCATAACAAACTACCACAGACTAGATGGTTTACACGACTGCAATTTCTTTTTTCCCAGTTCGAAGCTAGATGTCTGAGATCAAGCTCTAGACGGAGTTGGTTTCTTCTGGGGGCTCTCTCCTAGGCTTGTAGATGCCCTTCTTTTCTCTGTGCCTTCACATGGTCTTCCCTGTGTACACGTCTGTGTCCTACTATCTCATAAAGACACCAGTCTTGTTGGATTAGGGTCCACCCTAATCATCTCACTTTAACTTATTCACTTTTTTAAAGAGTCACCTCCAAATACAGTTGAATTCTGAGTTACTACAATTTAGCTCTTCAGCACATGCATTTTGGGGGAACACAATTCATCTACAACAACATGGATGCTTGTTATACTATTATTTTTGATAGTAGAAGTCTTGAAATATTTTGAATTGCCATCAGTGGAGAAATCACTGGGTAAAATTATAACTCATCCATATTATAAAATATGAAACAGTGAAAATGTGATTTTCAGGGGTCTGCCCCATGGTGTAGTATTTAAGTCCAGTGTGGTAGACTTCAGCAGCCTGGCTTTGTGGGTTGAGATCCTGGATGTAGTCCTATACCACTGTCGAGCCACACTATGGCACCAACTCACATACAAAATAGAGGAAGATTGGCACAGATGTTAGCTCAGAGAGAACCTTCCTCAACAACAAAAATATATATATCTATACATATAATTTTCCTATGAACCTGTTAGGATATTGGTGATGTGTTGTCAGGAGTAAAATGTAATGATGCATTTCTTGAGGAAACATTTCTCTATTTCACTTGTTAGAAGAAATATGCCTTTTTTAATCTAATAAAAACATTTAAATTACAAAAATCATACATCTCTTCCCATTAATTTGTTACAAAATTTCTATAAATAAGAACAGGAACCAATTTCTTAGCAACCGAGTTAATTTACCTTACGTCCTAGAATAAGTAAAATGCTCCATTGGACAGGTCAAATATCAAACCAAGACTATTAATTTGACTATATAAAAGATTTTACATTTTAATAACAATTTGATAAACATGACACTAAAGCAAAAAATGCTTTAAAAGTTCTTAGGAGGGCCTGGCCCCATGGCATAGTGTTTAAGTTTGGTATGCTCCACTTTGGTGGCCTGGATTTCTGGTTTCAGATCTTGGGTGCAGACCTACACCACTTATTAGCCATGCTGTGGCAGCAACCCATATACAAAATAGAGGAAAGATTGGCACAGATGTTGCCTCAGGGCTAATCTTCCTCAAGCAGAAAAAAAAAAAAGTTCTCAGGAAACTATTACTTTTAGGTTACCATTAAATCTCAAATTTAGTATGTAAGGTTTGTCATATTTATTGATGATTATTTTGGTTTATATTAGCTTTATAAGCAAATTCACAAGTTAATTTATCTAATATTCTATTTTATTTTTTCCAATTATTTTTGGGATGTGAATATGTATAATTCACAGTCCATATAGTTAAATTAATGATTCACTTTAATATTTTAAAATGAAGCTCTTTGCCAAATGAAAAAATGTAAATCCTATTTTAGGTATATTTCCCAAAGGTCTCTAGAGCATGATTGATTGATTAATTGATTAGCTGTAATTATTCAATGACTAAGAATAGGAGCAAATTTCTCTTAGTCTATATAAAAATGCTCCATTTCTTCTCCATAGCATGTTGGAACATGAGTGCTCAAATGTTAATAAAGTTATCATACTTCTAAACTCTTAATCATCATGTCAACCAAAGCTTTATAATCTGAAACTCTGAGGTTTGAAGCTTTGAGAACCTTAATATAGTAGAAGGACTTTCGGGAATAGACATTGATTTTTTTGTCTGTCTCACTAACCAGCAAAAGAATGCACTTTTGACTGCTGTTTACAATTTGACCAAGGTGTTCTACAAAAGAAAAAAAATCAGAATAAATTTATAATAGAATTACTTTTGAAACAAATTGAGTTGAAATTGCACAGCAAAGCAACAGTAGCTCTGAAATCTTGGAAAACACAATTTTAAAAAAACAGGTGGCTGTGACATAAGGCATATTTTTGGAAAGGAAAGGTTTATTAAATGGTAAAAAGTACTGATTTTCTTCATTTCAATGAAACTGTATTTCCCTTTTGTTTCTTTTTCTTCAAATACTAAGAAGTTTAGGGAATACAATAAATTGTATTCTATATCATATTTTCTATATAGAAAGAGGGTGAGGAAGTACCTGAAACATTCTTCCTAAATAGTTTATCTGTATCTCTTTGTGCACATTAGCAATACTTATATTTTGGAATTTTTTAAAGCTAGAATTTTCATGAAACTACATGGGAAACTTCATCGAAACCTCATATTTTTAATATAAAGCCAGAAAAAAATTATACACAGAGATAACACAGTCATCATAAACAAGATATCTAAGTTTGTGTCTTAATCATGGCCTGGATGGGAAATTATTTTTTATGATTGAATACATAATGTTCCCTACAAAATCCCTGCTATATGAAGAATTAATCCTAAAAGAAGTAAAGAAATGCAGAGGCTTTTCACTAAACACAATTTCATTTGAACTGCCTATAATAATTTTTTCTTTTTTTTTTTTTGAGGAAGATTAGCCCTAAGCTAACATCGGCTGCCAATCCTCCTCTTTTTGCTGAGGAAGACTGGCCCTGAGATAGCATACATGCCCATCTTCCGCTACTTTGTATGTGGGATGCCTCCCACAGCATGGCTTGCTTAGTGGTCCCATGTCTTCACCCAGCATCCGAACTGCGGGCCCCTGCGCCACCAAAGAAGAACTTATGCACTTAACCGCTGCGCCACCAGGCCGGCCCTGAATTACCTATAATAATTTTATTATACAGAGATATATTCAGAAATATTAATTGAGAAAAGAATTATCAAAGCAGAAGAAAACATGAAAATTAAAATTGACAAAACCTCAGATCTAGTAAAGTCATTGTAAACTTGATGAAAAAGAAAACGGAAGATCTACTTGAATAAGTTGCTGGAAAATCTGTTTAGGGAGCAGGTGGAACACCAGATCTTCCGCCCTTGCTGAATACTGAAAGTTGAGTCTCAGGATATGGTAAAACCACTAGACACCAAGCATGAAAATCTAATGCTGAACATTCTTTTCCTCAGCAGCCTCCCTGAACTCAGCTATAAAGTCACTGGATTCAGTGCTAAACTCTCTAGTCAGAAGATAAGAAGACTTTTTTGAGGAATCTATTAGGCAAAAAAAAAGAGAAGGAAATTTTTTAAAACCCTGAGAGTTTTGAATCCCTCAATTAAAAAGTGCATCTACTCACCCTTTCGAATGCCCACCAGTCAGTAAGCACTGCCCATGCAACTGGAGGCTACAATGGAGAATGAACTTCAGGCAGCTGAGGAAAGCTTCTATCATGAAACACAAAGGAAAACAACAGCAACAAAAGAGGATTGAAGAAAACACAGTAAATGGCTGGCGAAAACAATCTAAATCAAGGCAAGAGAAAATTTTAAAAAAGGAGTCTTGGTATCCTTTGAGATAAGAGAAGTTGTCTACAAGAAAGAAGAAAATGAAACACTAATTAAAAATAGAACCTTTAGAGAACAATAATAACAATAAAATTGCTTGGAAATTTAAAGCCAAAAGCAGAAACATAAAGAAAGAAAAAGAATTGAGAATATTTTACAGAAAGTAAATAGGTGGCAGGTGGTAGGTGTAATAAGCAAGGAAACGTAAACAAGGCTTGTCTTGGGCCACAAAATGAGTAGATCTCCACAACCACCCAACAGAATCTTAAAAGTTTATATAGGGGCCTTCTCGGGGTTCAGCCACATACACAGTCCAGAAGGTCTCAACACCACCTTATTCTCTCAAGACTATGACGTTGAAAATGGCTCTCACTATGGGAATGGTGGGCAGATGGTACATTCTAAGGACAGAGGAGGGGATAAAGACCCTCTGATTGTGCAGGTCCAGCTGGAGGGTCAACCAGTGGTCATTTCCTCTCACTGGCCTCTTCCAACAGCTCTTTGAGTTGTAAGCCACTTGTTTAGGAAGTATACTTTTCATTTCTAATCTTCTTGATCCCCTTTGCTGATTATACTCCCTCAAATTTAGAATGGAATACTGCCCTGCATGACCAATTTTATGATTCAGAGAACCAAGAAAATACCCAAGTCACGATGATTGGTATCCCCTCTTGTTCAAGGTCCTACTCAAATCTGTCAGCTTCATGAGTTACCCAATAAATGGATTGGAAAAGCATACCTGACTGTGATGTATGTTATTTCTTAATCTAAATGTACCCACTAGACATTGTGCCTCCTTTTCATTGGTGAAACAAAATGGACCACCACGCCCTGTTCACTTTAGAAGAGATATCCTGATGTGACTTAGACAATTCTTTGAAATTTACCCAGGTTCCTCTCTCACCCTTATCACGCAGTTGTATTACCAAGACATGTAGGATATGTGCTACTTTATATTCAATGTCTAATTAGCTTAATGCATTCAAGGTGATAGCCAATGTGATATGGTGTTTTGTGGGATTGGAACATGATGAATTTCTTCCCAGATGGTGTTATATGGACAGCAGTATATTGATGTAGTCCTGGGACAAGATAAAGACTTTTTTCCCCTTTGTTTAGTATTGTTTTGTAAATGTAAACTGCTTCATGTTTTTCTTACTGCTGGGAATGGAAAGGACGCATATGCTGCCATTCAGGTGCCAGGGGCTATGCTGATTTGCTTGAATAAAGATACTGTATCTGGAACCAAAGCTCTCATTGGCATCAATACCTGATTTAGTCTGCAATTATCTAGTATTATTATGTATCATTCAATTGGCTTGTGTGCTGGACAATCACGCAAGTTAAATGGAAAATGCAGGAATCACTACAGCTGCATCTCTCAGGTCCTCGATAATGGAAATACTCTCTTCAAATCCTCAGGGAGGCAGCAGTTCTTTTGATTCACTATCTTTGCCGGCGTATGTAGTTCCAGGTGCTTCTGAGTAGCTCTTTCTGCCCCAATATACTTTGCTCCATGGATAATGAAACCAAGGTAGAATTCTAATGTCTATTTTGGGATTTGTAAAATAATACATATTTTCATAAGTTCTACTGGAAGCATTATTAAATTTGCCTGGACCAAATCTATTTTCTATTACTTGACTTCCATAAAGCCCTTGTTTGACAGGTGAGCCAGAGTGGCATTGGGTCTCTGGGAGGCAGTGCAAGTTTAGAACCAGCATATGATAGTCTATGAAATTTCTAGGTAATATTGTTTTCCTGGTGCTGAATCACCTTCCCATGCCCATAAATAGCTGCTGTCCCTCTTGGGAATGCATAGGGGCGGGTCCACAGTTTAAATCTATGGCCTTGTTGAGGATTCCCTTCAAGTATTTTGCTCCCTCTCAAAGGGCTACAATTATATGACCAACATCTGGGAACTAGGTAAGAAGCTAGGTATCCTCACACTTTTCACTTGAGTGAGGGTTCTGTCTATCAGTCTTAGGCTTTTTCCTCCTGTACATGTCAAGTGGCACCTTACCAGACTGTCCATCTTTAACATTTCTAGGGACTCATAACTGTTTGGCCACCAGTATAGATATTATTCTGCCCTGTTTGTCTCTGATGGAGCACTGCTATCTGGCCTCTGAGGTCCCATTTTTCTCACTGAAATAGGAGAACTGAAATTTATCTAGCACGTACCACCATCATTTCCAGCCCACAAATGACATTTGCTCTCCAAGGATACCAATCCCTCCTCTGTGCCAATTTTTAAATGTCTTATTGAAAGTAGCATCTTCCAGTTTCTCTCTGGGTGGCAGCTGCACATAATAGATCCACTATAATATTCCCATGTAGGTGGGGATGAGGTGGAGGTCAAAATCAGAGGGGAGGACTGAGTTAAAATATTAACATTTTTATTTCTTCCCGCTCTTGAATTTTCAGACTCTGACTCTCTCTGGGTCTTCTATTCATAAATTTCCACTGGTAACAGTATAGAGAAAAACTGTTTATTTATTTTTTAATTCTCAATTAAAATGTAAATATCCCTAAAATATGCTACGCAGTGTTCCTGAAATGTGGTTCAGGGACCATTTCTATCAAAATTATCTAGAGGCACTTATTAGAACCTCACACAGGGACAATTGAATCAAATTCCCTAGAAGATATGTCTGGTAATATGAATTTTAACAAAATTATTAGATGATAGTTATGAATACCAAAATGTGAGATGTGGTCATGTGGAGATCGTTGGCGTAGTCAGAATTCAGAGTTGTAGTAACTATCCAAAATGGAGTCTCATGGCACATTAGGAAAAAGGAGATTGGAGAAAGAGAGGAAAGGTGTCATATTGTCTTTAAAATAACTCCCTTTTCCTTGGGTCATAGAATAGTTTCCAGGTGCTTGCACTACCAATCCACAGTACGCATTTTACCTCTCATCGCTTATTTCCTCCTTTCATCTCTAACCAGCATAGTGGTTGGAGGACACTCGCTAAACCCTTTCTCATCAAGGGGCGAGGACCCCTTAAAATGGCAGTTGACACCTAATTTAAAGTGAGACTGGACCTCAAAAGATTGAAGATTGCCTGTTGGAAGAGATGTAACAAATGTTAGGCATCGTATGGGATCAGGAACAGAGGTTGAGATTGAGTTAGGCTTTGAGATGTGGCAGGATCCAGCAGTGCTCAGCACAAATCCTCAGCATTCAGTTTCTGTTAACTGCTTCCTCCTGCAAACACTGGGCTGTCTGCCTGAGGGCTTTCACTGGAAGTGAGGGATTTAATGTCCCTGCAAACAGCCCTCAAACAATGATGAGTGGAGTCAATGGATAAATAAATGAGCTTCCTTATCCTACGATGGGACACCACTGAGGCATGTTTCAAATGGTCTCCCGAAGGTCCCCTGTGGTGGATCTCCAGTGGCCCACAGCAGTTACCTGCTTTTAACCTGTCCTATATCAGCTTCTTTTCTTTCCCTGGCTTATTACCCACCTCCCTTAAGCATGCTTCCTGAAATCCCCTCACAATAAACTTCCATTCTAATCTTCGTCTTTTTCCAGGGTAGCATAATTTAAGACAAGGATACACTAACTTTATGAGCTTGGTTATTTTTAATGTTTTAGACAGAATTTGGGAGGGATAAGTTTACTATTAACATTTAAAACAGTTTATCCTTTCCCCTCTAAACTTAGGATTGCAAACATCTGGCTCAAGAGAAATGAGGATGCATTTAACATAGAGCAAATTAGCAAAAGAGTTGCAATTTGTTTGTTTGAGAGGAATTGGGTTAGCACGAGAGAGAATTAGTGATGAACTTAGAGTTGTGGAAGAAATCATTTACTGCAAGTGAAGGAGCTGATTTGAAGGATTCATTTAGAGTTAGGGCTAGCGTTGTGTTTAATTCAGGTAAGATTTTTCCCAGTTTTTCAGGGTAACACTTAATGCCAGGAGACTGTTAATGTATGTTTGCAGATAATCTGAGAATTCAAACCATCAGAATTTTATATCTGGTAAATTTGATCTTCCAATTTAAAATTAGTAACCATTTTCATGTAAAATAAAACTCAAGGATTATGGTAACCATGAATTCCTTTTTTTTTTTTTCCCCGCCTACAGAGATTAGCCCTGAGCTAACATTCACTGCCAATCTTCCTCTTTTTTTGTCTGTGAGCCAGCACCGCAGCATGGCCACTGGCAGATGAGTGGTGTATATCTCCACCCGGGAGCCCAACGCAGGCCTCTGAAGCAGAGCACACCAGACATAACCTGTAGGCCACTAGAGCTGGCCCATACCCATGAATTCTTGAAAAAAAAAACTTAACACTGATCTTGAATATTAAAACCTTGTTGACTTAGTGGGAAGAAAAAAATTTTGGAATTGAAACCTTGTGACAATTTGCCACTGGTGAACATTAAAGCTAGTGATATATAGAACAAAGACTAAACACATTTAAAGAACAGAATTAAAATAACAGGAGCAGGCCCTGTGGCCGAGTGGTTAAGTTAATGCACACCGCTTCAGCAGCCGAGGTTTCGCCGGTTCAGATCCCGGGCAGGGACATGGCACCGCTCATCAGGCCACCGTGAGGTGGCGTCCCACATGCCACCACTAGAAGGACCCATAACTAAAAATATACAACTATGTACTGGGGGGATGTGGGAGAAAAAGCAGAAAAAAAAAAAAAAAGGATTGGCAACAGTTGTTAGCTCAGGTGCCAATCTTTAAAAAAACAGAATTAACAGAAACTTGATCACTTGAAAAAGTAGGGAGAGGTGAGGTGGACAGAGAGTAAATGTGCTTACATTAGGTTTTTTTTTTTTCCAAAATCAAAAGTCAGTATATAATATGAAATAAAATCATAATTATTAAAAAGTAAATAAAAGAAGGCAGTGCCTACATTTTTTCATTATTACTCATAACTATCAAGTTATGCATAACTATCAGGAAAAATGTTTACTTGAAATTCTCTAGTTCCACTTCAATTTCTTTCAAATTCAATATAATTTAGGATATTTTGTTAATCATAGTTTAAAAATTATGCACTCAGTTTTGCCTGTCATCCTATTTTTACAGTACTTCCGGACTTTTTTCCTTTCTATTTTATGGGGGGCTTTTTTGTTTTCTATTTCTATATTGCTAAATTTTTTGAAAATGAGTGCATTTCTTTTAAAAAAGCCACAACATCATCACTGCTTTGAAGATTTGTGAAAATAGATGAGAAGCTTTAATGTATAATTCTGTGGACAGTTTTTACCAGAGAGGAAGATAATGTTAGAAGTAGCGTTTTTTTCTCTACTTTCCATTGTTCTAAAGTTATCTGAAATGCACACTAATTTATAGTCAATCACACTTAAACTCTTTTTCCTGACACTCCACAGTAATGTGTCATATTTTAGAGGCAGTGTTTTATCAATTTACGTTTATCAGCATTCAGTTATTCAGGAGCTTATTGGACATTCGTGCCCTTGATAATCACTCTTCTGCTTTAATTGCTTTAATGTGTCCTTCACCTTCTTGGCACAGCTGCTGTTGATTTAACTGGACTTTCTGTGGAGGAGATCATCATGTTGAACTAGAAACACAGAATTCTGTCTTTTTCATTACAACTGGATATTCTTCATTCCCTGGAGGTTACAAACTTGTGTTTATCATTCTTTAAAGCCTTGTCTCCTCCGTAGAATGAATGAAAAGACTGCTTCTACTGTGGAAATGCCACCACAGCTCACCTCCGCCACTAATCACCCAACTTTCCTACCACTCAGAGCTCACATTCCAAGCATACTCATCTCCCACCATACAGCGCTCATGGTACCCACAGAGCCAATGTCCACATCTCACACTCACCATCATTCACACTGCTGATGAAAATAAGAAGAAGAAACTTTTACATATTGAGGTATATGGGGAAGCCATTCTAATTTAAATCTGATTCAACCTAAAATTTATTTTTCCCAGAGCAGGCTAACTTATGGCCCTTCAAGCATACATTATACATCAACTTCGATCATTGTCCCAAAGCAAAGAATGCACTCTTCAAAGATAGGGATGCAGGCCTGGCCCATGGCTGAGTGGTTAAGTCCACTTGCTCCGCTTTGTGGCCCAGGGTTTCACCAGTTCGGATCCTGGGTGTGGACCTGGCACCGTTTATCAGGCTGTGCTTAAGGACTGTCCCACATACCTGAATCAGAAGGACCTACAATTAGAATATACAACTACGTACTAGGGGGCTGTGGAGGGAAGAAGGAAAAAAACAAGGAGATTGACAACAGATATTAGCTCATGTGTCAATCTTTAAAGAAAAAAAAGACAGGGACCTAATGTCTCCCTCTCTCTGACACCAATGTCAGCACTTCTTTGAAGATAAGATTTTCTTCCCAGAGAACTAAGGTCAAGTTGACCTGCTGTGCATGTGCTAAACTGCAGCAAAACATCTCTTTGTGACTCTGGGAAAAATAATTGTATGCCTGTCATGCTTGATGTATGTTCTTTGCTCTGAAATGGTATATAACTATGCTGTAAAACATGCTTCCCTGGAGCGCTTTCTCCCCTGTGGACGAGAGTGCTTCCTGGCTAGCCCTCGGCTCAATAAATACCACTCCATCTTTCTTACCTATAGATTGGTTATTGGTTATTTGCGTCAACGCTACCCGCTTTAACTGTTGCTCTTCACCACCCATCTCCCGAACAGTCAACCCTAAAATCTACCATCTGCTGTTATTTTGCAGACATATTTCTTATCCTCTTACTTTATATTCCCCTTCTCACTGGTGAGTTCATACATAACTCTTTCAGTTCTTCAACAAGGTTTCGACAAAGAGATTGTGACTTATGCTTCTCTGATGAGTTTTTCTAAGTGTAGCATTCACTTGCTTCGGAAATGGAGTGTTCGTTAAATATATTTGTGATCTTCAGTCAACTAGCCACATTGAAATGAATCAATACTAAGTTGTTAGAGTGAAGAACAGTTTTAGCTATGGCGATTTAAACTAAGAGGCTAATACTTTCCTTTTGTTACTTTTAGTTTCCTTAGATTGCCACTGAACACTATTTAAATGAACGGGATTTTTGCCCCTCCTCCAGCAAGTTTTGTTTTGTGGACCAGAAAGCTCATTAATGATTAATTGAAGAGTTTCATAAACATTTGTATACTCTAATTGTTTCCACGTAAATGAAGGTTTAATATGATGTTTACGATATTACATAATTTTTACAGATGCAAAGTATATTAACTGTCTTTATTGCTAATACCCAGCGGCAGATTAATTACATCTTTTGGGTTTTATAATTGCATTTGCACTTTGACCTCATAATTGCTTCAATTACTTAATTAAACACTATTTTTAGTAAATTCTATCACCTGGAAATTTATTTTGCCACAGTTGGTTCTATTTATGAGGTAATCTTATTTCCCTTAAATGTTAGTAACTCTCACCTCATTGAAATGTAAGATATTAATTTTATTCTGAAATAAACTAACTTTTTTCCATAAGTTATGAACCATCACCACAAATTTGCACTGCAATTAAGGTGTGTACCTAGTACTCCAGTGAAAATCTCTATTAATGGATGGAGATTTCGAGTGTGTATCTGCTGATATTTTGCATAATTACTTTGAACCAATTTCTTTCTATTTCTTTACAGATCTTTTGCACTAAGCAATCACTGGAAGCTTATTACAGTGTTTTACATTTCAATTAACTTCACAAGCCCGTAAAATGTGAGTGAAGAAGGAAATTTCATGTTCTTTGATTAGACTTTGAACCATCTATAACAATACTTTTTGAATGTGTCCTCTTCAGGGAAACAATGGGAAGAAAGTCTTTGAAAAAAGTTATTTTTCTTATTTTTTGAAAAATAATAAAAGACAATTACAATTAAACCTTTTGGCATTATTTCACTTTGCTGTTATAGTAAATGATCTTATTTTTCCAAAATGAAAGATTGTTTCTTTGATATGTAAAAGTTAATTCTTAAGTTATGGGTAAGGTATAAATTACGTATTCGTGCAAAACGGAGTGCTCCCAAAATTAGTGGTTTAAAAGAACAAATAATTATGATCTTGCACAGATTCTGAGGGGTAGGAAACCAAGCGTAGCTTAGCTGTACGTTTCTGACTCGTCATGAGTCGTAGGCAAGACTGCAGCTGAAACAGCATCATCTGAAGGCACATTTACTCACTTGTCCAGTGGTTGATAGCAGCCAGTCTTCAATGCCCATTTCCTACAATCTGGTCCTTCCTTCCAAAAGGCTGCCTTGAGTGTTCTAAGGCTTTCCCAATAAATGACTGATGAGAGACATAGACAGAGACTGAGAGAGAGAGAGAGGCGTAGGTGGCAGCTTCAGTCTTTATCACCTAATCTGAGAAGTGGCATATCATCACTTTCAAGTTAGATATAGCAATGCAGTTTAACTAGAGAGTAGGAACAGACATTTAACTCAGACTGAGGAAAGATGTAGGGGTAGCACGTGGTAATCTGCCCCTTTGCCTCCACTGGCTTTGTTTGTATCAGGCAATCCAATTGTTTTTCGTCCCTGGGCTAGAAATAATAACAGAATATGTGCTCAGTTTGAACATGACATTTGTCATCCATGGATTAATTTATTAAATCGTTTTGGCTAGTGAAATGAGCCTAATTTACTCACTAGCCCTTTTTTGGTTTGTTTTTAATACTTTTCATTGTGGTAAAATATATACAGCATAAAATTTACTATTTAACTATTTTCAGTAAACAGTGAAGAATTCAGTAACACTGCTTATGTTCACAGTGTTGTGAAGCCATTACCTCTCTATTTCCAAAACTGTTTCATCATCCCAAGCAGAAGGGATGTAACATCTAATCAATAACTCCCTATTCACTGCTTTCCCAGACACTGGCAAACTAGTCTACTTTCTATCTCTGCCAACTTGCCATTTTAAATATTTCGTATAATATAAAGTTCATGTCTCATAGAATATTTGTCCCTTTGTGTCTAGATTATTTTATTAGCATAAAGTTTTAAAGGTTCATCCATGTTACCACATATATCAGAACAATATTTCATTCTATGAATATACCACATTTTGTTTATCCATTCATCTGTTGATGGACACTTGGATTATTTGCACCTTTTGGCTTTTGTGAATAATGCCATAATAAACATTGGCACAGAAGTATTTACTTGAGTCCCTAGTTGCAATTCTTTTGAGTGCAGACATATGAGTGGAATTACTGGGTCATATAGTAATTCTATGCGTACTTTTTTGAGGAACGGTCAAACTGCTTTCCACGGTGGCTACACCATTTTACATTCCCATCAGCAACAGAGGAAGCTTCCAATTTCTCCACATCCTTGCCCAAACTCATTATTGTCCATTCTATAAAAGTACACTCTTCCTGGTAGATGTGATGTGATGTCTCATTGTGGTTTTGATATGCATTTCCCTAATGACTAATAATATTGAGCATCCTTCCATGTGCTCATTGGCCATTTGTATATCTTCTTGGGAGAAATGTCTATTTAAGCCCTTTGCCTATTTTTTAATTGAGTTGTGTTGCTGGCAGTGATGTTGTTGAGCTGGGAGAGTTCTTAACATAATCTAGATATGAATCCCTTATCAGATATATGATTTACACATATTTTCTCCATTCTGTCAGCTGTCTTTTCAATTTCTTTGTAATGTTTTGTGATTTTTTTATGAATTCCAATTTATTTATTTTTTAATTTGTTGCTCAAGCTTTTGGTATCATATCTAAAAATCTGTTTCCAAATCCAAAGTCATGAATATTCACACCTATGTTCTTTCCTCAGAGTTTTATGGTTAGCTCTTACATTTAGGTGATTGATCCATTTTGAATTAGTTTTTGTATATGTTGTGAGGTAAAGGTCCCACTTCATTCTGCTGCATGTGGTTATCCAGTTGTCTCAGTACAATTTTGTAGAAAAGGCTGTTATTTCAACATTGATTTCAACATTGAATGGATGTGGCACTCTTGTCAAAAATCAATTTGCCATAGATGTATGGGTTGTTTTCCGTTATGTCTTATATATTTTTGTGGTCTCTCATTTCTTTCATTCTTTCCTTATTTTGTATTTAGTTGATTTTTTTTAGTAAACTGTATTGATTCACTTTCATCTAGAAGTACGTATTAATAGGTAAATTATAGAATTAATATTTTAATATATAATTTACATATATTTATATATTAATAAATGTTTTATATTTTTATATAAAATGTAAATTAGCATATTTTATTGAGTATATTTCTTAGAGTAGTTTTAGGTTCACAGAAAAATTAAGAGGAAGGTACAGAGATGTCCCATATATCCTCTACCCCCACAAATGCAGAGATTCCCATTTTATCAACATCTCCTCCAAGAATGTATATCTGTTACGATTGATGAGCCTACATTGATATATCATAATCACTCAAAGTTCATAGTTTAGATGGTTCACTCTTGGCATTCTAAAATCTATAGGTTTGGACAAATATATAGTGACATGTATCTATCATTATGTCATTTTACAGAGTATTTTACTGCACTAAAAATCCTCTGTACTCTGCCTAATCACACCTCCCACTCCTCACCAACCCTTAGCACCCACTGATATTTTTACTGTCCCATTAGTGTTTCCTTTTCCAAAACATCACATAGTTGGAATCGTACTATATGTAGCCATTTCAGACTGGCTTCTTTCACTTAGTAATATGCATGTAAGTTTCCTCCATGTCTTTTCACAGCTTGATAGTTCGTTTATTTTTAGTGATGAATAAGATTCCATTTTCTGATTGTACCACAGTTTATTTACCCATTCACCTGCTAAAGGGTATCTTTGATTGCTTCCAGGTTTTGGTACTTATAAAAAAAGTTTCTATAAACAACCATGGGCAGGTTTTTGAGCAGACATTAGTTTTTAACTCATTTTGGTAAATACCAAGGAGTGTGATTGCAGGATCAAATGATAAGAGGATATTTAATTTTCTAAGAAACTACTGCAGTGTCTGCCAAAGTGGCTATACCATTTTGCATTTCCACTAGCAATGAATGAGAGTTTCTGATGCTCCCCACTCTCTTCAGCATTTGGCATTGTCAGTGTTCGGGATTTTGGCCATCCTGATAGGTGTGTAGAGGTATTTCATTATTTTTCTAATTTGCATTTCCCTGATGACACATGATGTGGAGTATATTTTCATCTGTTTATTTCCCATCTGTATTTCTTCTTTGATGAGTTGTCTGTTAAGGTCTTTGGACCATCTTTTAATCAGATTGTTTGTTTTCTTATTGTTGAGTTGTAAGAGTTTTTGCACATCTTGAATGAGTCCTTTATCAGATGTGTCTTTTGCAAATGTTTTCTTTCGGTATGTAGCTTGTCTTCTCATTCTCTTGAGATTGTCTTTCATGGAGTAGAATTTTTTAATTTTAATGAAGCCCAGCTTGTCAATTATTTCTTCTATATATTGTGCTTTTAGCATTGTATCTAAAAGACCATTGCCATACCCAAGGTCATCTAGGTTTTCTCCCATGTAACTTCTAGGAGTTTTGTAGTTTTGTATTTTAGATTTAAGGCAATGATCCCTTTTGAGTTAATTTATGTGAAGTTGTAAGGCCTTTGTCTATATTCACTTTTTTTGCATGTGAATATCAAGTTCTTCCACTACCATTTATTGAAAAGCCTATCTTTGCTCCATTGTACTGTTTTTGCTCTGTGTCAAAAATCAGCTGTCTATATTTAGGCAGATCTATTTCTTGGTTCTTTATTGTGTTTCATTGATCTATTTGTCTATTCTTTTGCTACTACCACACTGTCTTGATTGCTGTAGCTTCACGGTAAGTCCTGAAGTTGGATAGGGTTAATTCTCCCACTTTGTTCTTCTCCTTCAATATTGTGTTTGCTGTTCTGGGTCTTTTATCTCTTCATATAAACTTTAGAATCAATTTGCTGATATCCACAAAATAACTTTCTGGGATTCTTTGAGATTGCATTGAATCTATAGATCAATGTGAGAAGAACTGACGTCTTGACAATACTGAATTTTCCTATCCATGAACGTGGAATATTTCTCCATTTATTTAGTTGTTTGATTTTGTCCATCACAGTTTTGTAGTTTTCCTCATATAGATCTTATACATCTTGTGTTAGATTAGTTCCTAGGTATTTCATTTGTGGGGGTACCTGCTATTGTGTTTTTAATTTCAATTTTCATTGCTGGTATACAGGAAAGCATTTGTCCTTATATATTAACTGTGTACCTTACAACCTTGCTGTAATCACTTATTAGTTCCAAGAGGGTTTTTTGGTCAATTGCTTTGAATTTTCTACATAGATGATCATGTCATCTGCAAACCAAGCACTTATTCAACACTTAGCCAGGCTTGCATTGAGCTTAGTGAGCAGCCTAAGGTGATAGCTCTGAGTCTTTACAAGTCTTTCTGAGCATTTGTCCTCCCCAGGTTGTGAACTTAGACTGCTAAGTTCCCCCTTACTCACATTCTTTTGAATGTCTTAATGTTACAAAGAAATTCTCCCAGCTTTTGCATCCAGGTATAAGCAGTCTGTTGTATGTTTCAATTGGAATCTTTTCCCATAAGAGTATCAGGTTGTTAGGTTGGCTTGCAGTCTTTTTGAACAATGACCACTTCTTTTATGGCCTGAATTCCGAGTTAGAGGAAACAAATGTTAGCACCTTAGATCACTCCTACAAGGAGCCCACAGGCAGGTTAGGACAGATACACAAAATAATTTGCAAATAGGGTCTGCTCTGCTACCTCTAGAACTAGGGACCAGAGTGCCTCTCTGGGACTGCGGTCTTCCTTCTTCAAGAGTGATGCCCCTCCGGGGGAGGTCGGAAGAGGTGCAGTCAGAACTCCATAAAGCTTTTCCACAATTTTGAAGTTGCTGTTTTCTTGCTTCAGTATTCCTTTGGTTGCTGTAAAACTTTGACTGTTTTCCAGACTTCTGGAAATGTTGGTTGACATGTTTCTGCATGTTTTTCAATGTTTCTATATGAAGATGAGAGTTTAGAGTGGCCTACTGCACTATTCTGCCAGAGTAACTTATACCATTGCTTTTGCCATATGCTTCTGGTCACACAGCCTAACCTTGGTACAATGTTGAAAGAGACAACACAAAGATGTGAATACCAGGAGGCAGGGATGATTGGGGACCAATGTAACAAGTTAATTTTCATTTCTTTAAGTGACTTTGAGAGAGAGAAATAAAACTGGCTAAGGCTATAGGGAGAAGTTTTGGTTAATTATTTTTTCCACTCTGGGTTTCAGAATCTTGCTCATAAAATTAGAAATAATTCACTAAGTTCAGTTATTTAAACATGTGAAAATACACATACACATGCGTGTACGTGATAAAATATAGAAAATTTCTTTTAAAAATGTATGAGGATGACTTCATCAGTCAGCATCCCAGCAGGAAAAAAAGATACAAGAAAGTATTAATAAAAGACAGTTATTGAAGTAGATTTTTATCAAATTTGGATAGTATTAGGCAAACAAATATGACTAAACACCAAGTTAAGAGCAATACCAGGAAGCCAGTGCTTTCATCCAGATTTGAGATGAAAAAGCAGGGGATTTTGTAACCAGAAACTGGATAATTCTACAGCCATTGGTGGGAGTAACATGATAGGACCTATGGTTTTTGGAAAAGGATGCAGCCACTGCCAAACTACAGCACGGTCCGCAAATAATGAGACAATAATATCTCAAACTCACCATCTTCCAGTTCTCTCATCTCCAGCTTGCACATCCCAGTAGCCAAGACTAAGCCAAAGCCTGAGAGAAATGAGCCAGGTTGATGTTTTCTATAGAGTTCAGCTTCCTGAGACACAGTTCGAGGTGGATGAGGATAGATAATAGACCTGAATGAGTAAACAGAGAATTTTCAGCCTAGTTTAAACTGACTTTTGTACATACAATACAAAAAATGTAATTCTACTAAGATGAGATAATGAAAAAAAGAGAGTAGAATCAGTAAAACGAAGGCCAGCAAACACTAAATGTGAAAAATATGTCTTAAAGTACCGTAAGCTGAAGTTAGGTCATTTATTTCCTTCTTGCTGCCAATGCAAAGATCAAATTTTGGTCAGTTAAATGAATGATGGTATAATGAAAGAACAGAACATTTCCTGAGGTATAGCACCACTATTCCCAGTACGGTGACCAGCGAGACATTGTTCGTGTTGGTACTTGCACAGAAAACTCCAATTTATTGAACACTGCAATCTTACGGAAAATCCAGGATAATAAAGTTACATCTTACAGCATCCCGTAATGACTGCTGCCAAAGGTATTTCCATACAGCTGTTCTAAGCAGACTGAAATAAATTGCTTTATATTTGCAACTTCAGCTGTTCTGGTATGATCCAGGGATAGATTATGTAGAATGGATAAACTGCATACCCCAAAGATTATATAAAAAAGGTTATATTTTCAGCAAAGCACCAAGGAATTGGAACTTAGATTTCCTGATAGCCACTTGGAGTGCAGCTAACCTACATTGCAGGTCACATTAAAGGCCATGTGATATTTCTTGTAAGTCTCTAGCCACCCATGTTCCCTTTCATCCTTCTTCATGAGCCCTCTTCCTTTGCCTAGCTCGTAAAATTTAGTGTTGTCCTGGGATTTTATTCTGCCCGTTTCTCTTTTCAATGTATGCATGCCATATATGAACCATATGATCCATTTTCATATTTTCAGTTTTCTCTGTATTTATGATTCCCAAATGTTTACCACCCGCCTTAATTATTCTCTTGAGCTCCAGCCCCCACAATTCCATTTACTGACTGGACACCTCCACTTGGACATCCCAGGGTTATTTTAAAATCTACAGAGCTCTAGCATTCTGCACAAGTCTGGTTTTTTGGATTGCGCACAAATGATAAATCTCTAAAATTGTGTCATTATTTTACAGCTTACTAAGGTCGTTGTTTCATACTTAGAATTCTCGTAGTGTACCCACACTGCTTTACAGTAAGCACAGTTAACATTACGAGTACTCACTATGAGACACCGTGAAAAAGACAGGTCTTCTTAAGTTCCTCAGAGACACACTGGCTACCAGCCTAAATAGACTTAGGGTTTGTTTTGGCTTTTTTCTCTATTGATCTAATCAGTTCTAGGACTTCTGAAGATCCTGATAAAAATAACCAGGTACAGCTTTCTTTTCTTCTTTCCCAAATATCTTTTTATATTTTCCTTCCACCCTCTAGCCAAAAGACAGTTTCTGTTTTCTACCAGGCTTAACACACTGCAGAAAATTACCTTGACTTAAAGCAGCTACGTGAGTGTTTACTTTTGCAAGCTGTTGGGAATGAGTTCCATTTATCCACATTTCCTAATCAGAGACCTGGACCTCTCCTCCTACTCTCATTTTAGGGTCCTGAATTTTGGAGTGGATATTCTGAGCACATTGATCTGATTTTCAGAGACTCTGGGAATAAATAGTTCTCTCAGTGTCAATAACCAGGTTGCTGTTTCTGTGTCCTATCTTCTTATTTCCTTACTCTAGGTCAATTTTTCTCAACCCTGAAAGCACATGAGAATTATCTGTTGAGATTTTTGTTACTAACATTCAGGCAGAGGTGAGACCTGCTGATATACACTGTTTTGTCTTACTTGGATGGCTGTTCTTCAGAAATCTGCTTGGCCTCATTTCTTAGCTCCCTCTGGAATTTGCTCAAAAACCACTTTCCCTTTGAGGACCACCCATGTCACCATGTAAAATATCATATGTCCCAGCACCTCTGGGTACCCTCTCTATTCCTCTTTTCTTTCTAAATCATTTTCCACGGCCCTTGTCACCACGTGAAAGTCTGTTTATTTGTTTCCCCATACTCTCTCTGTCACCCGTATTTTCAGAAGGTAAGATGCACGGGAAAAAGGATTTGGATGTTTTTTGTTGGTTGCTGTATTATTAGTGTTTAAAATAGTGCTTGGCATATAAATACACTCACTAAAATTACTGAAAACAAGTGAATGACCATCTATGGGCCTCAGTACATCACACAGCCAGGACTCTCTAGGGCTCAGCTGAGCCTAAGAGGCACTTCCAGAGTATGAGGGTCTGGCTCTTGGCACTGCATCCCTGTGGTCCCTGGCTCCTTATTCAGCCTGGGTATTCTTTTATTAGTTGTAAGAGGAAGCTTCCTCTCCATTCTTTTTCTTAAGTCATAATATCTGTACCTGACAGGATTTTTTCTCCTTCTAAGTTTTCTTAAGGGCTTGAATATTTGAAGCAGTAGCCAGAGGTGGTGTTGACTATGTCTTTTTTTTTGACCCTGTATATATTACCATTGAAAATATAAATCAAGGCTATTTTATTGAATGGAAGGAAAAGGAACTTTTACACTCATAAAACATATAACTACTATTTAAAAATATTATCCAGTATAAGTACTATTTAAAAATATTATCTACTATTGGAATATCATACAGGACAGTTTCACTGTCCTAAAAATCAGCTGTGCTCTGTCTATTCAATGCTTCCTTCTCCTTAACCCTTGACAACCATTGACCTGTTTACTATCTCCATAGTGTTACCTTCTCCAGAATGTCACACAGTTGGAATCACACAGAACATAGCCTTCTCAAATGGGATTCTTTCACTTCGTAATATGTGTTGAAGGTACTTCCATGTCTTTTCATGATTAATAAGTCATTTATTTTTAGTGCTGAATAGTATTCCACTGAATGGATGTGCCACAGTTTATTTTTCTATTCACCTACCAAAGGGCATTTTTATTGCTTCCAAGTTTTGGCAATTGTGAATAAAGCTATGTATATTTATATATGTGTATGTATATTCCATATATATAATTATGGATAATGCTATAAATATCTGTGTGCAGGTTTTTGTGTGGACATAAGTTTTCAGTTCCTTTGGGTAAATAGTGAGGAGTACAATTGCTGAATTATATGGTAAAAAGATGTTTAGTTTTGTAAGAAACTGCAAAACTATCTTCCAAAGTGGCTGTACCATTTTGTATTTCCACCCACAATGCATGAGAGTCTCTTTTGCTCCTTATCCTTGCCAGCTTTTAGTGATGTTGTGTTATGGATGTTGGCCATTCTAATAGGCATATAGTGGTATCTCACTGTTGATTTAGTTTGAATTTCCCTAGTGACGTCTAAGATGGAACATCTTTTCATATGCTTATTTGCCATCAGTATATCTTTTTTTTGGTGAGGTTTCTATTCAAGTCTTTGGCCTATTTTTTAATCAGGTTATTTATTTTCTTATTGTTGAGTTTCAGGAGTTTTTGTATATTTTGGATAACAGTCCTTTATCAGATGTGTCTTTTGCAAATATTTTCTTCCAGTCTGTGGCTTGTCATCACACTCTCTTGACATTGTCTGTCACAGAGCAGAAGTTTTTAGTTTTAATGAAGTTCAGCTTATCAAGTTCTTCATTCAAGGATCATGCCTTTGGTATTTTATCTAAAAAGTTATTACCATAATCAAGGTCATCCAGAATTTCTCCTAAACTATCTTCTAGGAGTTTTACAGTTTTGCATTTTACAATTAGGATTGTAATTCATTTTGAGTTAATTTTTGTGAAGGGTATAATGTCTTTGTCTAGATTTTTTTTTTCACATGTGAATGTCCACTCATTCCAGTACCATTTGTCAAAAAGACTATCTTTGTTCCATAGCATGCCTTTGCTCTTTGTCAAAGAGCAGTTGACTATATTACGTAGGTCTATTTCTAGGCTCTCTATTCTATTCCATTGATCTATTTGTCTACTCTTTGGCCAATGCCATACTGTCTTGATTAGTGTAGTTTTATGGTAACTCTTGAAGTCAGGTGGTGTCAGTCCCCTGTCTTTATTCATGTTCTTCAGTATTGAGTTGGCGATTCTGGGCCTTTTGCCTCTCCATATAAACTCAAGAATCAGTTTATCGATATCCACAAAATCACTTGCTGGGATTTTGATTGGGATTGTGTTGAATCTATACATTAAGTTACATCTACTATTTCAATAGAATTGCTAAGATTTCCTGTTTTATGTTAGGTAATACTGCGATTTTTTTCTAGTTTCAAAAGCAATTAACTTTTCTTGGAACTATTTCATAAATATGCATGAAAAGGAAAATTAAAATAACCATAATTTTATGGCCATATGATAACGACTGTTGACTTTTTAAATATATGCACAAACGTATTTACTTCACTTTTTGTGATCATATAATTTATATTACATATAGGAATGCAAATAATTTTCTATTATACAATAATATGAGAATTTTATCATTTCTTAAAACTATGTTTACCCCTAAATTATGCTACCGAATATGCCTGAAAAAATATATATAATTTCTCTTTTATCGAATTAGTCCAGCTTAATGTGATCAATTAACTACTGTTAGATTTGGATAAGAATTTATTCTTGTAATTAAAATAACTCTGTTATGACATAATTTTACTTGATTAATTTTTTTTTTTTTTTAAGGAAGATTAGCCCTGAACTAACTGCTGCCAATCCTCCTCTTTTTCCTGAGGAAGACTGTCCCTGAGCTAATATCCATGCCCATCTTCCTCTACTTTATATGTGAGACGCTTACCACAGCATGGCTTGACAATCAGTGCCATATCCGCACCTGGGATCTGAACCGGCGAACCCCAGGCCACCGAAGCGGAACATGTGCTACTAACTGCTGCACCACAAGGCCAGCCCCTTGATTAGTACTTTTTTATATATCCAAAATATATCATCTATTAGAGCATGTATATTTTTCTGGATTTTTTTCCTTCCCAGTTTTTATTAAAATATAATACATAATTGTGTTTTATTTCTTGTCAAATTATTTTCATTTTGCTATGGTTACTTTACTAATTCGTAGTCATAATTGTGACTTCATATGAATTAAGAATATTTTCGTTTCCTTAATAGATGACTGTCTGGAATTAAAAGAAATTCCATATTAACCTACTCAAGGGAATTGATGTTTCAGAAATTGGTTTTCATTTAGTTTACTATAGTTCTGTAATTTGTCAAAAGCTTTTCCTGACCATATTATGTCTGCTTTTGTTTGTTATAACTTCTATTCATTTTGTGAGTATGAGAAAAAAAAATCTCAACATGTTCTTTTGAAATGGCATTCAACTCTGTAAATTTAATTTCTTTGAAACAAATCAGGCTGTTTTTAGGACAGTGAGCTCAACACGTAATCACAGCTAAGTGACTTTTGAAAATGAAGAAAGAAGTATTTCATGCACATCATGACTTTTCTATTGTTATTATATTAGGGAGAACAATTGTACCATAAAGACTAATAAGCAAAATAAATTATGTAACTATGCTCAGTAAAATTATGAAGTACCTCAAAGCACATTTAATCTTTGAAAAAGATTAAAGAAATTTTTGCATTCCTCAAAGCAACTGATACTAATGTGTTTAATTCAAATTCATACATAAACATGCTTTATGACATTACTTGTTGGTGGATTTTTCATCATTATGTACTTCAAAACCTTGTTTTATAAATAAAAAGAAGAAAAAACATGTTATTTTGCATATTCTGAGTGGGAGATAGCAGCACTATAAGTCCAAACCACCCTGGTCAAATTTTCTATTCATTTAAATATGCTAAATGCAAACACCAGAAGGCGATGTTCAGCCTCAACCATAACACTCAATTGCTTTCATATCATTCTTCTTTGTTTCTTTATTTCTTAAATAAACAGCCATCAAATATTTTTACTTCTCCCACATGGTCACATCCTCATCCCACAGTTTCATGAACCTGGATAATTGCTGAAAAGAGTCATTCGAAGTATGTTACTTTGTCCCGCTAAACATTGGTCTTAACTTGAGCATTAGGTCCATAATCAAAAAGACTTATTCATACAAAGGCTAAGTAGGAAATAAACATATAGCAGTGTATTAGTTATCCACTGCTGCATAATAAATTACCCCATCTTTTATGCCCGCCCCAAAAAAGACTTATGAAATATATGGAGAATTATAGAGTCAATTTGCTTTCCTCACATCCACCAATATCTAGTGAAAAAAATGGAGAGAAATACAGCATGCTTCTTAGCTTTCCTCAAGATTATTGAAATTAGAACAATATAAAAGAGACGAGAAATGAAGCAAAAAGAATTGCATTTAGTCATAATATATGTGAGTGTTACTTCTGACCACAGCTAAATTACTAACATTCAAGATCGTCTAAGAAATGGTAAACATATTTTTATATTAAAAAATCAATACCTGCCTCTTTCAGCTTCTGAATGTCATTAGGCACTACCATTGGTCAACATATAAACTTGATATTTTTTTTTCTTTCTTTCTTCTTAAAAGATTGGCACAAGAGCCAACAATTGTTGCCAATCTTCTTTTCTTCTTCTTCTTCTTCTTCTTCTCCTCCCCAAAACCCCCCAGTACATAGTTGTATATTCTAGTCATGAGCGCCTCTGGTTGTGCTATGTGGGACACCACCTCAGCATGGCCTGATGAGGGGTGCCATGTCCATGCCCAAGATCTGAACCTGTGAAACCCTGTGCCAGTGAAGCGGAGCACGCAAACGTAACCTCTAGGCCATGGGGCCAGCCCCTAAACTTGATAGTTTTAAAGTCAAATATTCTTACCTCTGGCTCACACTGTGCTCACCTTGAATGATTAGAAATATGCAATAAAAATCAAGAGTAGATAATAGGGTCAAAGAAATCTTCTTTATGAAAAATAGTGCACTCTAGACAATTCATCCTGAAACTATATCTTCTTCTTCCTCTTGTAGGACCAACCAAAAATTCCATATCACCCCCTACAAGTGGGTTTCAGTGAGCTTTCCTAAAATCAGTGCAATTTCATGAGCACATTATATGATCTCCCAATTTTCTGTCATATATATATAGTATTTAAACAGAAAAAAACAATAAATTTCTCACATTTATTATAAACATTCATGACAGCCATTTGTTCATTCATTTATTTATTCAAAAAATATATATTAAAAACTGCTTATGTGCTAGTCAATATGCTTTATTCTAGTGATACAGTAGAGATTATGACAGCATCTTTCCTGCCCTGCCCACATAGAACTCACAGTCTAATGGAGGAGGGAAACACTAAGAAAATATTTAATTAAGCAAATCAATCCAATTGTATTAAATGTCACTAAACAGAGCACAAGGGATAAAATGATATGTCTGAGGAAGACATTCCTGACAAATTGACACTTAGAGTAACTTACAAAGATCAAGTAAAATGTTCCATAAGGGGGAAGAAAATGAACCATGAAAAAAACCTATGAATTTATATAAAAACAATATTTTGTTTTTATAATAAGTTTTTAAAAGGTTTTCTGGATAATAGCATTTTTCAGTTTATTTTCTAAGCAGATCATATAAAAAAACTTACAGATTTATATTACTGTTATCCATAAGCCCCCTTCAGAGCCACCCCCTATGTTCCACACTCCCCTAAAAATGTGCTATGGCTGACAGATCTACAGTGCATGGAAACAGCCCCACGAAGATGCAGGTTCTTGACTGAGAAGCCTCCAAACTGTCCAACTTAATATAATGTGGATTCTCTCAGATTAAATCAAGAAGCTGACTAAAAAGCAAAAGCATATTGTAACACTTGGAGAAAAATAAGCTATGCAAATAACTCCTTCATCTACTCAACTATTTATACATATACCTAATATAACAACCAACAATAACAGCAAAAAGAAAAAAAAAGAGGTTATTAGAGTATAACAACCCAATCTGAGCATTTCATCTAAAGACAGAGAGTGTATTTGAGTACTTTTTTTTTTTTTTTTTTTTGCTCAATAAGATCACAACATCACTGAACTGTCAGTATGGTTCACGGGTTAAGAGCACGGATTTTTCTAATCAGACGTGTTTCTGGTCTTCACTCCATCACATAAGAGGAGCATGACCCTGAGCAAGTTACTTTAATCAAAATGATCTTTGTCAGTAAATTGAGAAAAATATTAGATCTTACAACTGATGTAAACCTTGTAAGAACTAAATGTAAATCAATTAGCATGACAGCTAGCACAAAAATGTTCAATATATGCTAAATGGAAAAAAATGTGTTTTGTGTAAGTAAACAACACCTAAAGTATTGTATACAAGTTCACTGGCGCATTAACATAGTTTAATTTATCATTCCTTTATTGTTAGAATTTCAGATGTTTGCTTTCACTGTAGATGTGAAAAAGAAATTTAATAAACGCTACAGCAATCCTCAGGCATCAATGCTTTTTTGGACATATTTATGGTTAATTACTAAGAGTCGTTTATGAACTATAACATATGGCATGCTTAGGTTTTCATACATAGTGAAAATTTATCAACAAACAACATGGTTACAGCTCACCTTACCATTAGCAATGTCAAGTAGTATTCATCTCATCATTCCTTTTATAACCCTGAACATTCATATTCTTTCCGTGTCTAATTTAAGTTTTCTAGTTTTATAGATGAAAATAGTACGCCATTATTTTCATTTAAAAACTTTTGAACAGTGATAAAGTCGAACATTTTCTTAAAAGTAATATTTGAAATTTGATGAGACATTTAAGAAATAGCGTGTTGTTATTATGCTCCATGTAGACAGAGTTCAATAGATGTGGTTCTTGCGTTGCGTTGCTTGATTGCCACCTTTAAAAATTAATTACTTTTTGTTTATCCTTCTCCTTCTTAGATTACAATAAGTCGTGCCATTCACACAAGTTCTTCTAGAGGCTTAATTGCTTCTTTGAAAGGTTTGGCAGATACATCAAGCCAGTTCATTAATGCACAGATGATTCCTTCACATTAAGAAAGACACATTGGAGCGCCACAAATGTCAAGTAAGTTATTACGCACGGAAAGCAGAAAATGGCAACCATCAAAAGGTGAGCCCTTATTCAGTCAGGACCAAAAATAAAACTGCAGTAATTCCTTAGTGTAATAATGGAGAAATATTAGATTATTTTAAGGTCATGCAAGGAGAATCTTTCATTTGTCAACTATGTTCCTGTGCAGAGGGACTATTTCTTTGTGCCTCGCTATTCTGCTCACAAATCAGTCTGAAAGGACCAGCAGATTTTACTACTG
The DNA here is from genome assembly GCF_041296265.1 of Equus caballus. Taxonomy (NCBI): domain Eukaryota; kingdom Metazoa; phylum Chordata; class Mammalia; order Perissodactyla; family Equidae; genus Equus; species Equus caballus. Next base: position 49,803,763 of record NC_091704.1, read on the forward strand.
TAATTCACTTGTTTTGATTCCTTTGCCCAAATATTTGCTGAGTAAATATTATTTCTAAGCACATGTAGACGTGTGTCCTTCCCTTTAGTTATGAAGAGTTTAATAGGAAGGATTAAAATTAACATACTGTTATATAATTTAAAAATAGACAAAATGCACTAATGGTAATGACAAAGGAATAACCATAGAAGTTTGCAAATTCGGAATTACTACTAGCTCTGAATTCTATCTGAGTGAGGTCAATATATTCATAAAATTCATTTGACATTAGAAAATCTCAATTATTTCTCAAGCACTTAAACACTGATATAAGCATGGATGTGTACATTTATCTATTTGATCTGCCCCAACTGAATAAGTAATGAACTAGAATTACATATCAACAGTTAATTAGGACATACCTCCTCTTAACAACTTTGAAAAAGATAGGTAGCTTCTGTAATATCACTCCAAATTTATTCATTTAATCATTTTATATAAAAACATTTATTTTGGAGTGAGGATGGTAGGAAGAACACAATCAAAATGCCTGTATAATCTGTATGCCAAGGATGCACAGAGAACAAAATAGGCACAAATTCTAATTCCTTAAGTTCTATATTCTAGGGAGAGTAGAGAGTAAACAACATGATAAACTAGAAGGAGATGCATTCTATAGATAAAAGAAATGGGAAAGGCAAGTAGGTGAGGGCTGTTTGACATTGAGTGGTGTGGGGGAAGTATTCCCCAAGAGTGTGATCCACGAACAGAGCCATGAACTTTCCAGTGGGAAACTATTCCAGACGGAGGATTGAGCATACACAAAGACCCTGTGGTTTTATAGTTCTTATATTTTTTCTGTTAAAAAAATAGATCAATTTTACTGGATTAGAATGAATGATTGGCAGAAAAATGGGAGATGAGGTGAGAAATTTAATAGGAAGGAAATACTATGAGTTTTAATTGAACCCATATTTTGGAGTGGCAAGTGAATATTTTCATGGGCCTTGCTTTTTTACCATGTTTTATTCCAATTAACTTTAAAGATATGATGTAGTAAAATTAGATATATATTCATTCATTTTATAACTATTAAAATCAGAATCTGAAAACAAGTTTATAAATAAGATACAGGTAATGTTAAAAACTATATAATTCAAATTGGCTATACTAATTCAATGTGAAAAAGACTTTTTGCTAACATTAAATGGGTAATGAAAAGACTTTTTTAGTGAAAGATTAATTGTTTTTATTTATATCAGCTTTTTCATTTCTGAATATGATGAAAAATATTGCACTATCATTCTTGTTGCTGTAACTTTACTTTTTAAACAGTGAATCATTTTTACCATATGTGAATTGTTAGGATGAGTTAATGCATTTAATAAAGTACCACACAATATGACACTGAATGTTTAAAGTACTATTTAAAATGTTTCCAATGATTGTTTACGACTGACTTTCATAGTAAAAATGTGGTCCAAGTTCCAAATGTACGAATGAAGAATCTGAGCAATGTCTCTATTATTCATGTGACTTTGGCCCTCCTTTTATTGTTTAAGTACTTTTGGCTTTGACCTAAGTACACTGCTATGTAATGGTTTAAGATGACTTAATTTTCAGAATATTTGTTCTGAAAAATGTCCTTTGCTCAGCTACTCCTGATCTCATTTGATCTCTACTGTGCTCAAAAATAATCATAATGAACTCAAAGTTCAATGAACTCAAAAATGCCAGAAAATACATCACTGGCAGAGTTGCTTAGAGAGTCTGGAAGTTTTTGAATCTCTCTTTGAAAAACACTTGGTCTATTCTCGGCTGCAGAGTTGGATGTTCTTACAGACTTCAAAGAAAGGGTACTGGGCTGGAAAGTCTTACACAATCAAGCAAACTCCAGTGAAACTGTCAGACTGTCTAATTGCTTTTTGTCTTCAATGTATCTTCACTGATAAGAGAATAGCAAAGAAGAAAGAAAGCCCATTTTGTAGAACTAGTCTTCCAGAGGATGAGATCAAAAGAGAAATTGAATGAAGATTACGTCAATGGTACATTAAATAAAGCACTGGCCTTTGAACTCCTCATCCGGCACATTTTTTCAAGGAGGGATCTGTAACATTTGCAGCACTAAAGTCTCACCAGGATGACTAAATTAACATCCTTATTAGACTCCTCTAGTTATTTCTACCGGATGGCTAAAGCAGCAGCAGCCACAACATGGAATCTGACACCTCATCAGGCAGCAGTTGGATCAAATTCCCACCACACAGGTAATCTGGAACAGTCATAAAAGTTTCAATGAACTTCTAAGAAAGGTGAAATCATGCAATTTTCTAGCATCATGCAAAGTAGTACGACTCAGAGTAAATTTAGCAATACCTAAGTATGCTGTGCTGATCTAGCAATACTTAAATATGACAAAATAAAACAATTAAATGTTATATCAAACCTTAAAAAGGTCAAAACATTCAATAAACATAAAGCCAAAATATTAATTTCAATAAAAATTTTTTGGATTGTATAGCTACTTGTATTTTTACCTATATGTTTAAAAGCTGATCTACATTTAGTTATGATAACATAGAACCGGTTTGGAAGCCAGAATTTACACTAAATTTTTTCAGATCTGTTTTGGGAATCTGGTATGATAGGGTGATTCTGGCCTCTGGTGATTGGTGTTTGTCGTGTGAGCTTGAGTCAACAAAATTTGAGAAGTGTTATGGATCTGGATGGAAGTTCTACTGGCCAATGCATGATATGCTGATGTCTTTCTTTCTGCTGCAGTAATCAACAGTGTTCCAGACAGTGCCTGCTCTCACATCCTGGGTCTCAGAACACAGAAGATAGGAACCAGAGCTCCCAGCTCACCCAAGATGAACATGTGACAGACACAAGAAATATCCCTTGGCTGTTTTAAACTTCTGAGATTTTGTTTTCGCTTATATCTTACAAAAGCATATTCCCAAGGCTACTGATGAATGCAATCAGTATTTGTGAAGCAATTCATTTACAGCTATCTTCATTCTAAATATTTTCCAAAATTTCTACTTTGTTACTTATAAAGTATCCAAGAAGAGATCAAGATACCAAGTTCAAATTATTTTTATTTTATTAAATGACATATATAATTTGCATATGAAAACTGTAGCAACCTTCCATAATTCTTCTATTATTTATCTCAAAAAATGTAATCTGTTCTTTATTCTATATGTTTTTTCTGATTCTTCTTTGGAAAAGCAGGTCATATAAGGACTATAGTATTATTCTATGGTAGTAGTTTAGTAATTTATAACCATTTAAATTAAAATACAATTTGTATATATGAAATATAGATCAAAATGAACAAGAATCCAATCAGTCATTGTTTTAGAAAATGTTGAATTTGATTTTTGTTTGTAGTTTGAGACAGAGAGAAGTCTATTATTATTAACATTATTTCTATTATTTAGTTTTTCTGGAACAATTAGTGTTGAATCAAGACTTTATTCCCAATCATTGTCCTATCTCAATGTGGAATTATGGAATAAGAATATTTCATTTTTGAGTAAATGTTTTAAAAAACGAAAAGGTTGGAGTAAGTGGGAACAGCAATATAAGCAGTATTGAGAGCGCATAAATGTAAATTAAAATCACATTTAAAAGTCAATCTCTGTAAACAATTATAATCAGTCTTTGTATTTATGTTTTTATAAATTATTGCAGAATTTACTTGCTGATAAAGTACACCATGATTATAAAACAGATAAGAGGAGCACCATTCTTCACTTGTTTCTGTGGAAACCAGACTCACACAAACATACTCTGTTTAGAAGAAAAACAGAACACAACAGGAGCTGGGGTATGTCTTCATTTGGTTGAGTGTAAATGAACTGAACAGTGTGCTTCAGAGACTCTCACAGAGCATCATTATCACCTGGGAGGAGAGATGAAGAGTTTCCCAACCTCTCCATCTTTTGCCAGCTTCAAAATGTAGAATGTAAGCCAGTAGAAAAGAAAGTAAGTAGGAGTTACATGTTCTCAGATTGGGGATTTACCTCACGTTTCACATTCTTTCAGCTGGTGCAACAAAGCAAGTGTATATGGACACAGGCAGCACATACAGAACCTAGAGAAACAGAGTACCTGTACTTACAGCCTCAGGAGTACTTCACAGAGAAAATTATAATTCTTCAGTATTGGTTCTTATTTTAAAAAAAACTACAGAGACTTTAAATTTACATGAAGAATGGTGCACGTTACAAATATCGTGAAAACTGAACATGAATTTCTTGGTCAACTCTCAACCTAAAGATATAACTTCTCTGTTGTAAACCAAGGGAATTTAATTTTAATAAATTCATGAAATGATTCTTATAAATCCAGCCTATCACAATTTCACTGGAATAGAGCTCTCATTCTTACATTCAGAAAACTTTTCAGTACAGATAGAAAAGAAGCTTTTCTGTCCTTAGCTGTGCAATAAACTCGTCTAAAGCTTTATATATGAGACAGGAAAAAAGTGACTAATAGATATGGGAAGATGAATGGAGATATACACCCTAGAAATTGCAGAGATTTTGCAAGAAAAAAAATGGAAGGGAAATATTAATAGAAAAAATTCTTTCTGGTTAAAAACTTATCAGATTTACTTGTGAAAATGCTACTGTATAAAAATAAGAGATCTCACTTAAGACTTGATATATACCAATCAAGCTATCATCATGTTACTTTATAATTCTATACATATATTAAAGAGTTCTTCCAAGGGGCGAAGTTCCAAGAGTGTTCTTGATGTTTTTCTATATCGTAGGGCTGAGCTCTAACTTGTTACAGAAATATTCGAGATACAGAAAAAGTGGTTCTTAAAATTCATCTCATCTAGTTTGGGAGTTAATATAGCCACACATCACTGAACAACGGGGGATACATCCTGAGAAATACATCGTTAGGCAATTTCGTCTTTGTGTGTACATCATAGAGTGCACTTACAGAAACCTAGATAGTATAGCCTACTACACACCTAGGCTATACAGTACTAATCTTATGGGACCACTGTCATATATGGGATCCATCATTGACTGAAACGTTGTTATGTTGCACATGACTGTTGTTGGATTTATCCAACTGTGCCCCTCACTATTATTATTTTAAAAAATTATGTATATCAAATTTGTAATAAGGTCCCATTTTGAAATTCAAAGTCCTTTATGAAATATATGTAATGGCAAGGAGACAATTAGGTCAAGGAGCTAAGGGGGTCTCTTGAGTCATAAGGTCATCTGATATTTCTATTTTAGCTTGGTGTAGGTAAGTAATTGTGAGCTTACACAATCTTGATAAAGGGAGTACATGAGAAAGTGATAATTTACCCCTTAGTAGAACTGAGTAAGTCTTTGAATGAACGACCAAATAAAAGATAACCAATGTGATCTGATATGAAGCTTTGATGGAGAAGAACTTGTGAGAAACAACTTCTGATAAAAACATAAGGGCAATGAACCCTGGCCTTGAGGAGGTGTTCATTCGTATTTCAGTATAATTCATTGTGTTTTCGGATGTTTTATTTTACAGGATAAAAGTAAAAGTCTTGTGAACATTTGCCGTCGTTAAGAAGAGTGTGCTTGTTATTTTGCTGGAGCTTGTTTGATCTTTGTCCTCTCATTAACCTCTTTTCATATTTACTTACTTGTGTTGCAACTGATGGGTTCATAATTTATTTTTTGCTCCCTTTTATCTGGCCACTTGAGTAAAAATTAGGTCAGGGGAGACAGTTAAGCTTTTGATGTTGTTCTAATAGGATAGAGTTTGACAGGTGAAAAAACCAAGGGAGGTCTGATTCAAATTCTCCGTGCATCTGACTAAAGCGAAATATAGGTTTAGCAAAGAAGAATTCAAATACTAAGTATCTTGGCAATGAAGAAGTTAGGCTATGATTTAAAATTTAAATGCCTTGAAGGAATTAGATCATCAGTATGTACTTGTTTTGCATACTAGTCAATCCATTTGATCCAATTTATATAATCAAAATTTGTGAAAAATACACCAGGATTTAAAATGTACTGAAAGAGTGCAAAATTCTTAAAATCATCTTTTAGGTGGTAATAGGAGTTATGACTTTGATATATCTGAATAATTACTTTCATTGTTTTCTAATTTTTGACATATTTACACATGAGATAGGTACAGTTATATACGTTAGTTTTAGCTTTAAAAATGACACACGTTTAGTGGTTTAACATAATCACAACCACCTTTTTCTTTACAAATCTGTTGGTCATTGGGGCACTGCTGCCTAATCAGACTTAGGTTTGAGTGATCTCAGTTGGGTGTGCTCATATGTCAGTGGTAAGCTGATGGGTTAGTTAGGACTGGTCTGTCTCCAATGGAATCATTCACATGTCCAGTAATTGCTTAACTGTTAGCTAGTGTGATCAAGTGGCTGGGAATTGCATTTCTTATCCAAAGATTCTACCAGGCTAGCCTGGACTTATAGTCATGGTGAAGCAGGGTGCCAAGAAGCCTAGCAGAAGTGTGCCAAGTCTCTTGATGACCAGATTCAGAATTAGCACATTGCCATCTTGGCTACAGTGTATCAGTCAAAGTAAGTGGCAAGACCAGCCTGTATTCAAGGGATAGGTAAAATAATCTTCTTTTTATGGAAGGAATTGCAAAGATAAATTGCAAGGAAGTTTGGATATGGTGCGGGGGTGGGTGGGGGGATCATTGTATGTGAATTTATGTGTATCTATGAGTGTGTGTGGTATAGTTCCCTGTGTGTGAGGTGATGGTTTTATAGGATGGGAAGGAAAGAAAGTCTTCTCCTCTTTTGTTGATATACGGCTTTGAACTTTGACCTAGAGCATCGCTGTGACTGTTGATGCTATATGTCTCAGTATTTATAGACAGATGCTACAGGTCATCATGTCAGAAATTCACGAGCCAAAAATACCAAGAGATCTCTCAGGAGAAAGATCTATAGTTGCAGAACTCATCGGTCTTTGGGGATTTTTGTATCACTAAATCTCTCTGCCAACTGACATGGTCTTTTTGATGTTGTGGCTATTTTGAGAGGGCAGAGGGTAAACTAAGGGGTACGATGTTTTGAGAGTTATTGTAATTTGGGAGCCTATGAGAGTTCTTTAAAGTCTCACTCAGAGCCAGGCTTCAGCAGTAGGGCAGGCTGATTTCAAAAGCTGTGTCATCTCTCCAACCGTTCCTGTATCCTGGGGACCTTCCTGTATAATGGGACCCTGCAGTGCCTGCTTTCAAGCAGTGCTTATTTTCTTACCTCTTGCATCTGGATAACTTTGTGACAAGCTTAGTCCAGTAGAATGTGACAGGAGTTACACTGTGCAAGTTCTGAGTCTAGAGCTCAACAGGCTATGCACACTGGCCCTCTCTCAGGACTGCTGCCTCCTCTAGGTGAACAATCTAAGCTGACCTGCCAGGAGATGAGAGGTCACCAGGATCCCAGCCAGGTCAGTCCAGCTGTCCCAGGTGAGGAGCAAAACTTGTGAAAGAGCCAAGCTAACATTAGCACGGCTGACCACAGATGTGTAAAGAATCCCAGTCAAGCCATATAATTGTGAGTTAAATAGGTTTTTTTTTTTTCCAGTGAGGAAGATTGGCCCTGAGCTAACATCTGTTGCCAATCTTCCTCTATTTTTCATATGTGGGATGCTGCCACAGCATGGCTTGATGATCTGTGTTTGTGCCCAGGATCCAAACCTGAGAACCTTGGGCTGCCAAAGCAGAGCCAGTGAACTTAACCAGTAAATGATCTTTTAAAGAACTAGGTGTTGTGTGGGTGGATTTTATGAGCAGCAATGGATAACTTATCCAGTTACGGAAGTTGATTCACTCAAAATTATCTTCAAAAATCACAGTAATCAAATCATTTCTTTACATTCCCTAGGGTCTACGGCTTCAAGATGGAATGATAAAACATTATGATAATATTAATAAAAATATAGCCTCAATTAATTTTTAAAAAACAGAGCCTAAAGGAATATTTTTATACAAGTGATCACTAATGAACTAACATGTATTAATTACATAAAAAATGGTCAACCCATCCATGACTCTGTGAGGAATATAATGAAAACACGCTTAATGATTCCATTTTTTTGACACGTACATAACAGATATGTAAAATATGGTTGTCAAATTAATTTTATACAAGGCAATGTGTCTTCTGAATTCTTACCAATATTAATTAAGAATAAGAATCTCTATCATTAATTATATTTTAATTGCAATAAACTTGTGATCATTTCATAAGGGCTTGTGAATAATTATTTGTAAAATATCTTTTTATTATAAAGCATGATTCATTTTGTTATTAAAATAAACAACCTATATTATTGATTTTTTTACAAAATGATTGGAACTATCTTTTGACACAGATTTAAAATAATATTTTGGTAATTTTGAAACAGATTGAAAACATTTTGTAAGTACTGACAAAAAATTTAAGAAACGAGGATATAAAAATTTGAATAACTTTTGGTAAAATATATATTATTAATAGATATTTAGGCTTGAGGATTTATATTTCAAGGAGGAGTCTATTTCTAACCATTTACTACTTACCCTGGGATTCTTTGCAACTGAGTGTGGCTACCCAACTACTAGGAAGAAGACCATGTTACAGAAAAGAGTTACCACTTATGGGTAAATCCTAGTTTGAGAGATTGACTTGAGTATATTAGACACATTGCAATTTCTCTGTATGTTTGAATCTTCATCAGTCAGTTAATGTTGCTACTTCTCTCCAGGATTCCTTCCAACTCATAAATATTTCATATGAAATTTTTTCCAGTTTTCGCATACAGAATTTAGGTAATCAAAAGATGTGTCAAATAATATTATAAACACTTTTGTAAATTCACAAACTCCTTTCAATTTGTGGCCAAAAACAATGCCACATAGTGTGGGTCTGGCTAAGAGCCAAATGCAAACTGTTGACAGCTCATCACTGACATTTCTCCCTTGGCCTTTCTGAGTGGCAGTCAGTCCCCTCTTTCCTTCTAGCATGGGAAATTTAATAGAAACAGTCACATCTAATTTTCCCTCTTAGAGAATTGGTCTGTATCATTGAAAATGATTGTGTCTATAAAAAGCCAGGAAACAAAATACTGAATGAATTTGTACAGAAGTCATGTTCAATGGCTTATATAATGTGGGAAAGGTAAGAAAATTTGTTCAATTAATATTTTCATATCTCAAACTTATTTTATTATTATACATAGAAAGCAATGCATAGAGAGAACTCCTCTAAGCAATAGTCACACACCGATATTTGATTCATGTTCTAATATCGATTTCATTAAATATGTTTTTATATCTTCTATTATTCAGTACCTCACTTAGACACAGGCATGCCCCTACCCTGGGTTTTGTGCCTCAGAAAGCCCTGTTCTTTGAAGTGCCTTTGAAATTTTCAAGGTCCTCTCAGTGCCTGGAATCTTTTAGGGCTGTTAGGCATGGTCTTCACTTCTCTCCTTTAGTACTTTCTCTGACCCTTTGGCTACTACGATCATGGGTTGAATCAGATACTCTGAAGATATTCAGGACTTTGATAAACATGATTATCTTAGGGCTCCTTGGCCAGTTCCCTGCTTCAAGAGACTGGCTTTGTAATGTGATCACATCCTTTGTCCACTGCAGAATTTCTTTCATGGGAGCATGATTTCTTTCATGGGTTGTCAGAACAGTGCTGAAATCTTGACTTTGAGTAAAGCAAATTAATTATACTATAGCAAGAACACCACAAGAAAATATTGCTACCAGCCATGCTTTTTACTGGAAAAGGAAATTATATAATTATAGAACAAGAGTAAAATAACAACTGAGGACAACAAAACTGTAAATAATTTTAAAGTGGTTTTGGAGATGCGAGACTAAAGCAATTCTGAGATGGACCTCAAATGTTTCCAAGTTTAGGGATCCAAAGACCATTAGGAGTCATTTGCTGACTCATATCTTGGCTTCTATCTACATAGTGGTTCACTTCTCTCGTATAAATTTCTCAATGCAGACACACTTATGTACTTATCATGGCTGACATACTCAAAGCTTCCCGTCAGAAAGGGAAAGAGACACCCTCCTGTCTGCTTATGTATGTTCTGTCTTTACTGGTGTATACTGTCTACCTATTAGTGTGTACAAACATATTACATACATAGTGTAATCACTATCCCTTTGCTCTGGCAGCCCAGAAAGGGTGGTACTGAATTTGGCAACTCCGAAAGACATGATTGGGATGGAAGAGATGACCAGTTCTCCAAAAAAAGAATTAGTTAAAATGATCAATATATTCAACAAATATTAACATAATTAGGGTGGGAGAAATGATAAATTATAAATAAATATTCAAAAATAAATTCAGAAATAGTTCAGACATGTTATATAAATATGATTTTTGTTTGAACAATATTGTAGTGGGTGAAGCAGTTAAATATCCTTAAATCATGCAGACTGCAGTGCAGTTTCACTGAATAGAGAATCATGCAATCTGAGTCCTTGTTTTAATTCTTTATTAATTTGCTTGGCTAGCCAGATAGGCTTTAAGTTTACTTGGAGTTGAGATTCTTCACTTCTAAACTGGAGACTTCGATTAGATCATCAAATATTCTGAATGAAGTGGGAACAGGGGGCTGTTTAATTCTTCTGCCTTACTCTCTTCACATCTTCCCAGATCTTGAGGTGCCTTCGGAGGCTACTTTGGGATCATCAGGACCAAACTGAAAAACACTAGACTATGTAATCTGTAGATCTAAATATATTACCAAATCCTCTTTACTATTACATCAAACCAGATTATGACAGAAACGGAGAACTACTTAAGACCTAATAAAAAGGGCAAACTTGAAAAATAAAACTATTGCAAACATTTTTATAATATAATACTTTTGGGTTTATGACACCAGCAATACCTTGCTGTTTGTGAAAGGAAAAGCCAAATATTTAAGAAAATTGCCTATGCATTTCTATTTTTGTTTAGTGTTACCTACTAGGAAAGCATTTATACAACATTTTTTGATACACAGTAACTTTATTGGCACATTTGAGATATACCATACAATTCATCATTTAAAGTGTACAATTCAATAGATTTTAGCATATTCAGGCTTGGGTACCCAGCACCACAATGAATTTTAGATTATTTAATTATCTTAAAAAATAATCCATATACCCATTAGCAATAACTTCCTATTAACCCCCCAACTCCCCAGCCCTCGGAAACCATTAATCTACCTCCTGTCTCTATATATTTGTCTATTCTGGACATTTTTATAAATTAAATCATATAATGTGTGACTGGCTTCTTTCACTTTATTTCAATTTTTAGTTACTGGCTTCATTCATGTAGCATAATGTTTCCAAGGTTCATCCACGTTTTATCACACATTAACACTTCATTCCCTTAGATTTCCAAATAATACTCTACTTCGTGGAATGGATATACATTTTCCTTATCCCTTAATCAGTAGATGGGCATTTGGGTTGTTTCCACTTGGGTGTGTACCTTGGAGTGGAATTACTGGGCCATATTGTAACTCTATGTTTAATATTTGGAGGAACTGATAGAAAATTTTAATAAGTAGTTGCATCATTTTTTATTCTAACCAGCAATGTATATGTTTCAATTTCTCCACATCCTCATTAACACTTGTTATAATCTTCCTTGTTGATTATAGTCATCTTACTGGATGTAAAGTGGGATCTGATTGTGGTTTTGATTTGTTTCCTGGTGAATAATTATGTGGAACTATTTTTCATGTGCTTATTGGTCCTTTCTATATTTTCTTTGCTGAAATGTATATTCAGATCATTTGTCCATTTTTGAACTGGATGATCAGTTTTTTAAAGTATTGAGCCATAATATTTCTCTGTATATTCTAGATACAAACTCTTTCTCAGGTATATTTGAAAATATTTTCTCTCAGGTTGTGTGCTGTTATTTTACTTTTTTAATGGTATCTCTTGAGTCACAAAGGTTTTTAATTCTAAGTCCAATTCATCCGTTTTTTCTTTTATTACTTATGCGTTTGCTGTCACACCTAAGAAGGTACGCCTAAATCAAGATCACAGAGAATCACTCCTATATTTTTTTAAAGGGTTTTATCGTTTAGCTCTGTCTTGACTACATTAAGTCTCCCGATCCGGGGACATGGGATGCCTTTCAATTTATTTAGGTCTTTAATTTCTTTTATAACTGTTTTTATAGTTTTCATGGAATAAATTTTGCTCCTTCCAGTTAAATATAGTCCTAAATATATTATTTCAATATTAGAAATGGAATTGCTTACATAATTTTATTTTAAGGTAATTTATTGATAGTTTATATAAATAAAGTTTATTTGTATATATTGATCTTGTACTCTAAAAGTTTGCTTAATTTGTTTATTAATCCAAATAGTTTTTTTTTTAGTGGATTCTGTGAAATTTTCTATATACAGGACCATGTTTTCTTGACATAGAGATGGTTTTACTTCTTCCTTTCCAATGTAGGTGAATTATATTTAATTTTCTTACATAAATGCCTCAGTTAGAACCTCCTGTAAAACATTGAATAAAAGTAGTGAGAGTGGATATTCCTCTGTTTTTGACTTTAGGAAGAAAGTATTTGCTTTTATACCATTAGGTGTGATACTAGCTGTGGGTATTTCTCTTTACCAAGCTGAGGTTCACCTTAGACTCATTATAATGTGTTCTTCACATGGTATGCATCTTAATTTTCATCACAAATTGCCAACTTTTCCCAATTTTTCATTTGGCACTTATTTTTAATTTTTATTAAAGTACAGAAATCAATGCCTTTTTTGTTGAAAATTAAAACGTGCACTTACTATTTATCTATTTGTCCATTTTTATGGTTTCATCTTAGCATTCAGATTTAACTTTATCATATTTATATCAATTATACCAATTTAAACTGAATTTTCATATTAACTGAGTTGATTCAAATAAGGCTCTCTTATAGCATGGCATCTTCTTCACTGATAGATTAATAATTATCATTATGATAATCAGTGTTTTCAGTAAGGGAAAAGGGAGGATCCTTAATCCTTACTGATAAGGTTCATATTTTGTTTTAGTCATATTTCTGCTTTTGTATTTTCATATCTAGTGCATGTACTACTTTTATAATTACAATATATATGTGTATTACACATATATTTTTTCCATGGGGAATCCTATTAAAAGGTAAGTTTCTGCTAAATAATGAAGGGTGACTAATGTAATTCATTCATCACACTGAGAGATGAGCTGTTAACTGTAACTTTATCTTTATGGGACACGGACTGAAAGAAGAAATCCAAATAAATAGCTATCCTAATATTTAGAATTAAATTTTACAACAGGAATAAAAGTGGAATTATATGTCTCTAATGTTAGATGCCTATACCAGCAGTTCCTATTGCAATGTGTTCATATTATTTAATGTTTAAATAATTTTATCAAGGTATTTAATTTATTTTACATTTATTTTTACCCTCTTTGCCTTTGCTTAAAATTTTTAACATATATAATATTTTAATATTGCCATAAAGAATTTTTAAACACATTAAATTGTTCTTAATATTTTACCTTTTTATTCTATTAAATGAAAGGTTTTAGAACATCTTGCTCTTACTAGCTTTTCTTCCAATTTTAATGAAATGCTTTGTTTTCGTGGAGATGTTCTCCTGGTAAACCTTTAGTCCACAGGGATTGGGGTGAGTTTCTGGTTTCATGTTAGTCAGACAACATTTTTGCACATTAATGACTACAGTTGAATAATTAGCAATATTTTTATTTTGCAAAATATAAAGAGTCTATGGCATTCAATCTTTAAACTTATCTTCCTTTGTGTTAAATGGATATTGCTATGGCTAATTACCATGTTTCTACATTTAGCAAGAAGCAGCACATATGAAGATAAAAGAACAATGTGATATTTATGAGATGTCAGTACACTACCAATATAGAAATCCTCTAATTATCTCAGAAATATTCATGAAAATTTCAATGCTTTTCTAAGGATTTGGATTGAGCAAAAGCTGATTACTCTTGCCATAAATTAATATTTGAGAGAGTTGAATTTATCTCAGTAGCAATGCAATATCAACCTTTGCATAATGTTCTCCAAGAGGCTTTTTACTAATAGTTATTATTTTAATCTACAGTTGATTCTCAAACAAGTGCTAGTGGAGTGGGGGTGGAAGTGATGTCTCAAGGTGTATGTTCTTTTCATTAAATTATTTTCATGTTAAGGTTAATCATATCAGTCAAAGTTTGAGAAAACACATTTTTATAACAAAAAATTGTTTTCATGCAAGCACAGCTACAGGAAGTGGAGTGGATCATAGTTTAAGGACTTAGCACAGGGCCAGAGATCTTGTGCACAGTCCGGCCTTAGAAGGTAATATTTTCTGCAGAAACGCAGTTATACTGTACATGGAAAACCCCACGTTTTTGAAGTAGTTCCAAATTTTGGCAGACTGGCTTTCATTAGCACAAGTCTTTTCTCTTTTAAATGCCATGACAACTGACATTTCCACCTTTAACAACATTTATATGGGATTACGCTACCCTTGTGGAAGTTCACAGCTTCTTTGTTGCCTTACACATCTATGAGTTATAAGGTATATAATTTTTCTTACAAGGTGATGATTTTTCTTCAAGGTAATTATAGCAGGAAGTTGCCACTGTCCTATACATAGAAAATTACTGCCCCTTATTCCCTGTATATTGCTAACTGAATTTGTTGGCATGCATTTATAACTTCAAAAGATAGACAAATAGAAAACAAGCACTTTTTTTCCTTCCGCTTCTTGTCAGTATGCCTAGGTACAGCTACTACCACGGCCAGCAGAGAATAATCCTCTAGGGCCACCTCTGAAGAAATCTGAGAAGTAATTTTCCAAGGCTAGGCAGTTTCATTACTGTAAAGAAATTCCGATATGAGCCTGATGTAGAAGATCAAGTAGGAGACAAAGATAATATAGTGGATAAAGAGGTTTATGAAACAAGGTGCCAAATTTGGAACACAATGGAAGCAAAGCCAATGTAGAAATGAAAAGAGGGGTCATGAAAAATTGCACAGACATCTTAAGGCCTAGACAAAAAGGGAGAAGCTGGGGCCAATCCAGGGTAATTCTCTGAACTTTCATGTGGCGTCTTTGCCCCGTTAGTTTGACAAGGTCTGACTGCGGTGGTTCCTTTTTTGAAAGTGAAGATTTGCCATGGCTTCCTGTAACCACATCATCTACCAGGCTTTTCTATTCTGATTCGACCACGATGGCACAGCAGCTGCAGTCCACTGTCGCCGTAGCTGTTTCGATTGATTTTCAGTCCTCTTTTTGCCTTCACATTCCATATTACCTCTTCATTTCTTAGATGTTCACTTTTCCTGAGATTCTTAGCTTTAGGCCCAAAGATATTGTCCTAGAGATATCATCAGTCAATAAGAGTGTTCTTTTGCTTTCCACTTAATGAACCAATGAATCACTGCATGCCAGCTTTCAGTACTTCCAGTTTGGATTGTTTATGCTGTAAGATCTACTTCTTCACCAAAATGCTCCTGCTGTATGATCTCTGCCTTTCATTAAGCCCAGGACCTGAGTTTCATTTTGTCTACACTGCCTGATCCCTTAGTAGTTCAGATTCTTTCGTAGTATACCTATTTTGAATCATACTAAACACTGTATAATGGATCTATGCTGTATGCACATGGTGTATAGTAAGTCTTATTCGTTACAATGAAGAGATGGCTTTTAAATAACAATAGATTGCACTGAATTACAACATTAACTGAAGCTCAGAGAGCAAAAGAATGGTGATCAGAGATACCACTGAGGGCTTACCAGCATATATATAAAATTCATGCTTATAGCTAGAAAATAGCATCAGAACAAGCAAAATCATAACTGAATCACAAAGAGGATGTGTGTAATTTTAAAATAATGTGCACGCTGTAAGTTTAAGTTATGGGGTTTCAAGACAGCTCTAGTTATCTGACATACTTAGCAGATATACTTAGGTGGCAACATCTGTCAGTTTTTCAGTTAGCTCTGTTGTATGGCATATCTTAGCATATAGAGAAAATGGACTTTGGGGTCAGGTAGACTTGAATTTGGATCTAGATTATTCTTCCTACCAGCTCCATAAACACAGTCGATAAGTTAACTT
Source organism: Equus caballus (assembly GCF_041296265.1). Taxonomy (NCBI): domain Eukaryota; kingdom Metazoa; phylum Chordata; class Mammalia; order Perissodactyla; family Equidae; genus Equus; species Equus caballus. Next base: position 49,819,897 of record NC_091704.1, read on the forward strand.
CTCTAAGTCTAAATTCCTCATACAGAAAATGATATGATATCTACATGTATGCGTCAAGGTTCCCAGTGGCATGCAACAGAAACTAAGTTTGGGAGATCTCTGCAGAAAATGAATTTCTCGCAAGGATTTGGAATCATTTGGGTAGGCTGAGCATCACTGAGCTGGGAACATCTGTCCAAAAGCACATGGCAGAATAAGTCAGATTAGAATTTTAAGACCACTGTTGTCAAACGTTAATAGTTGGAGCATGCGCAGCTGAAGTTGCTGGCACTGTTTCCACTGCTGCCTAAGGTCACATGTTTCTCTTATTCTTTTATCAAAAAGAAAACTCAAAACAATGGCAGTTCAAAGGAAGATAACACATAGCAAAAAGTAAAGTTATCAACTAAGTCTTTCTTCGATTTTATTAAATTATCTATGCCAATATCTGGATGTCTATCTTAATGGTATGTCTCAACATTGCTCTAGCTATCTCAGTATCTCTATAAATATCTTAAGCGCTTTAGAAACATGCTGACAATAAAAATTTTTGGTGGGGCCTGTGAAGCTGAAAATCTTTCTTATTGGACTTGAGAGTCTCTTCCATCATAGTATTTTCTATTTCTGCATTACATTCTCTAAATTGGAAAAAAAAAAATCATTATCACTTTCAGGTTGAGGATTTTCTGCCTTATTTCTTTTTCTTCACTTTTATAAAAAATACAAGACAATCTTCTTATTTGGACAAAATAAGTAGTGAAAGCTTCACAATATGCTGGTGGGATAGTGGTTATGACGCATAGCTTTGTAAATCTCTAATATATTGAAGTTAGCCGATACTTTAGTTTGATCTTTAAACTTACTCTTCTGAATCAACACGTCATAGAGTATAATAAGTATAGTTCTCACTACTAATTTTTACTGAGGCATCCTTCAATATAGTAAACAAAAGCAAAAAATTAACTGAATATTAGTCCAAGGTATTTTACACATGTAAATATACACACACCCACACATATATATAATCTCAAGGATATTTTGATATCTAAAATTTTATTTTCTAAATGAGCCAGTATGTCTAGTGATTATGTGCATGGACTCTGTGTTGGAATCAGTGCTTAGTCATTAACTAGCTGTGTAACACTGAGGGGAAATGCCATCTCTCAGAGGCCCAGTATATCTGCCTATATAACAGAATAATAGTATGTACCTCATAGGGCAATGATTCTAACAATGTAGCCCACTAAAAATATCCTGGAGATTCCTGAACCCAACTCCAAAGATTCTAATTTTGTAATCAGGGATACTTGTCTGCAGACCACACTTACAAAAAAAATGTCAGAAATTTTTTAAAAGGATATTTCCATCTAAAGGCATTTAGACAAATATTACACTAAAAACTCAGAAAACTGGTAAAACTGTTACTATAATAACCTACAAGTATGTGTATGTCGGCATTTATACATGTGTGTTTGCAATAATTTGATTGCTACTTTTAACTAACACCGTTTTTCTGAGATTCCATATAGCAGACGCATGGTTTAGCCTTCAGCTGAGTCATTAATTGAAAAAGAAAATTAACAATTCTGACTTATTGTCACATTTAAAAAAATTGTCATATATGAAGGTAGATATTTATCACTAACTTGCCTTTGACAATTTTAGGTCCTATAAAAGAATATTTTGATCTCATGATTACAAGATGATTGGAGAATTTCAACACTGATACAAGACCTGAGTAATCTTGTATAGAATAAACAAATCCAAGGCTTGTGAGTCCAAGTTTAAACAAAAAATTGCAACTGAGTTTAAAACATAATTTCCTTCTTATTCAATAAAAACCATGAGGCTCAAAATAGAAAAAAATCTGAAAGCCTTATAGCCAGAGAATTAAGAATGGACTTTAAATTGCATTTTTGGAAGTTGACTGAGTATGGATGTAATACAGAATGAATATTTTAATTTTTAGTTCATAATCCTTAATATAGAACATTTTTGTTTATGACATTTCTAATTAAACTATACAATAAAAAATTTCTATACTCATATTTTTCCTTTAATAAATGTAATTAGCCTGTGGTTTATAAGTGAAATTAATATTTATAAGTGACATTAGCCTGTAGGTTTATTTTTTTTTTGGTATAATCTTGATTTGGTTTTTCAAATAGCTTTGGCATTGATCCTCTAAATATATTTAGGAACTTGATTGTAGAAATTTCTGGATCAACTTTGTTTCCTTTAATACTATTTCCTGTATCTTCTGGGATAATGCAACTTTGAAAAAGAGATAAACATTGACAAGTGGAAGGAGTTTTCTGGTCACCTGAAGAATAGTTTTCCCACTTCTAATTAATCACATGTCAGCTTCTGGGCTTGTGTAATTAATGGCGCATCCCCCCAAGGCTATAATGTATAAACACATTGCTTATCTGGTTAGAGAAATAGGAGCATGCTGATGATCACGGCAAATGACTGATTTGCTAATTCTGTCTTTAACTATTGAAGGCAATGTATTAACTCACGTCAGTGTGAAAATAGCAAAGGGCTAAGCTGGAAATAAGATCTATAGAATGATACAAGATAAATGTGTTTGCCTACACATATACATATATTATTATATCAACAAAATGAATTTAATTGCATTGCTGTGCTTTGTTTTACTACAAATACGGCATAGACAAGATAAAAATAGGTAGAAAAATCTAGTTTCAATTAGCTGCTGTAACTCCTGTTAACTAGAGTTTAAAAGAATTAGTTAATTTCTCTGAATTATCGTTTTCCACAAATGTGAAAGACAAAAGTATAATTCCAACTGTGAAGATTTTTAGAAATACGTATACAGAATGTTTTCTTATTTTTTAATTTTTATTGATATAATTAATATGTGACATTGAGTAAGTTTAAGGTATACAACATATTAATTTGATACATTTGTATATTGCAACATGATTTCCACCATAGGGTTCGCTAACACCTCCATCATATTATATAATTATCATTTCTTTTTTGTGGTGAGAAAAATTAAGATCTAGTCTCTTAGCAACTTGGAAGTTTATAAAATGGTATTGTTGACTATAATCATTATGTTGTGCATTAGGTCTCCAGAACTTATTTACCTACTGGTTGCAGGTTGCATCCTTAAGTAGTATCTTCTCAATTCTTCCCCCCACATCAGACCATGATAACCACCACACTACTCCCTGTTTTCACAAGTTTGGCTTTTTCACATTCCATATATAAGTGATATCATACAATATTTGTCTTTGCCTGTCTGACTTACCTCTCTTAGCATAACACCTTCAAAATCCATCCATGTGGTCACAAATGGCAGGATTTCATTTTTTTCTCATGGCTGAATAATATTCCACTGTATATAAATACATCATATCTTCTTTATCCGTTCATTCCTTGAGAGAGACTTAATTTGTTTCTATATCTTGACTATTGTGAATAATGATGCAATAAATATGGGGGTGCAGGTGTATTTTTGATATACTGTTTTCATTTCCTTTGGATATATACCCAGAAGTGAGATTTTTAATTGGAAGATTAGTCCGAGGCAACAGATAATATTGGTATGACATACCACAGTGGTTTGCCAAAGAAAAATGCAAGTCTTCAAGCAAATACTGAAAATCAGCCACACCACTCTTAAAACCATAACCCACATTAAAGCTATAAAGGTTATTGCAGGACTTGCAAGATAATTTATCTATAGAGAGCTGTTGATTTGCTATGAACTCCCCTCTCCACAATTTTGGAAGGTAGAGAATTTTCCCCCCAACTCAAGACAAGCTTGAGATAGCCCACTCAGAAAACAGGATACAAGACCACTACAGTTGGGGTTGGGAGATCCAGTGGGCTAGTTTTTAACACTTGACAGCTGATTTCAAAGTTTGAGAAGGAGTATGTTTAGCTGCTAAAGAAAACCTGAGGGGATATGGCTATCTGGGGACAGATCTGTACTGCTGAATTTGTTTCCTAAGGAGCACAATAAAGACCTTATGTAAGAGACAAACAGCGTGAGATCATATGAGGTCCTGCCCAGGTTGGTACTTGGAGGGGCAAATGAATTCAGAAGGAAGAGCTGAAGCCATTTGTTACATTCCTGGGAGTATCAGAAGGAGAAATGACAAACTGGAAGATTGTGCATTACTGACATCAACAATTGAAAGACTCCTAGTGACAAGATGTCACCAATGAAGACATAAAAATGTTACCTCACAAGAAAAAAATCAGTTTTATATGTCATCTAGATGAGAGATTGAAAGGCAGTTTTAAACTATTTTAGTCAAGTAAGAATTTACTGCTCTTCCCCCTTCTTCTTCCTCCCGCCCTTCCCCAGACTCTGCTGTTAGAAATGGGAGCTGGCCAGACTAGAAGAAAGTGGGAAGTTGAAAATAGGAAAAGAGGCTTTTGTGCCCCCTTCCCCATGTTGCAGGATTACTGCACTCCATGAGCCCTTGCTGAGGAAGAAGACAAGATTAAAGTAAAAATTCAGATTGTTCAAAGAACTAGACATTTGACATTACTGAAATGAGATCATTTGGCCAATTAACATGATCTAAGGAATAAAGAGTAATCAGAAGTTATCAATGGCAGGTAAAAATTAGCCCACTGAATAAAGTGAGAGTGACAATAGAAGAAATATCTTTCAACTATGATTTAATCCCGCCATTTTTGCTTCTGCAATATACTCATTGTATTAAATGGAATTATTTTTAAAATAGGGTTTTTGTCCCTCCAATCTGAATCACTCATTTGGACTGTGAAAATTTTGCCCCAAACATATTTTTCTGTTTTAGTCTTTTCCACCAGAAAAAATGGTAGTTACTAGTAAATGATGTAATTGGAATTATACATTTGGATAATAAAAAATAATAATAATCTGGTTATCTTTCAAGACTCTTTCTCACAATCTTCTCATTAGTTAATTTAAAGTAGAGAATACTGATAATAAATATTACTAGCATAAGTTCCACAAACATAAACTTTTAGTGACTAAAATGGCACCCAATAAAATTTGTTATTTTTTACAAATTGAGGAAAGCATTAAATCTTCATTTTGAAATTTAGATTGGCTAAATTGACCAAGGAAAATTAAATCTGAGACAATTCAGAAAAGTGTTATTGTAATATTTATTGTAATATTTTAGAAAAAAAATTGTAATGTTTATGTGGAAATAATTAAAATGATACTAATTTACATTACATTTGATGATAACATGTGAGAAGTATGTTTATTGTCCATATAGGAAATTAATACCAAGTTAGGTTGGTAGTAAAACTTTCATTATGGAAGCTAATTTTTCAATAAAATTTAATCAGTAATGTTGGGGAAGTTTTTGCTAGTTTTTATTTTAGTTTTTGTTATTTCATTTTTTTCTTGATGACTACAAAAGTATGTTTTCTGAACAAAATACTTCCATCCAAAAAGCATTATAATAAAAAGGTGAAGGCAAAACAGCATGGTCAAAATAGTTACTGTTCTCAGCACAAGGCATCTGAATCATTAACTAGATAATTGAAAACACTTAAGAATGTTGCTTCCCTTATCACATCCCTTCCATTCTATTCTTGCTAGAATCCTCAAGGTACATGTGCAAAAAACTGATCCTGAGTGCAAAAAACTGATCCTGACTTGATTTATTTTTGAGAAAGATTTGCCTTGAGCTAACATTTGCCACCAATTCTCCTCTTTTTGCTGAGGAAAATTGGCCCTGAGCTAACATCTGTGTCCATCTTCTTCTATTTTTTATAGATGGGATGCCTGCCATAGCAAAGCTTGATAAGCAGTGCACAGGTCTGCACCCGGGATCCAAATCAGAGAACTCTGGGCATGACCTTAACCGTTATGCCACCAAGCTGGCCCCTTGATATTATTTTAATCATTTTTCCTCTTCATAATAATTTTAAATGTCTTTCTGTCTTTCCATCAACCTGAGAATTTTTTCCTTTAGAGTTCAGATATTAAAAGCAGAGTTTCCATTCTCTCTGCTTAATGTTGCTCAAAGTTCAAAATTGAAAATATAATAATTTTCTGTCTATCTAAAGTCTATGGCTTATGACTTTTGTTATTACTGACATAACAAGATGTGAAGGAATTAATGGTGGCTCACTGGGAAAAGAAGTCCCTCTCCATAAAACATAGTAGACTCCATTTGTTCCAATTAAATGTTTTCAGTATTGCTTTTTTTTTTGCACCACTGCTTTTTTTGGTTTTCTTAATGGTTCAAAATATCATCTATGTTTAATATAAGACTAAGAAAAGTCTTTTTTTAATATTGTGTGACTTCTTTTCAGGCTATATGCTTTTCTGAAAAAAAAAATAACCTCATATTCTTTGCTAATAACTCAGTATAAATATAAAGATGAAGATTACTATAGTAATAATATACTATAAACAAAATCCTTTTATAAGTATAAAGGGTTAACTTGCCACCATTTATAGCAAAATGCATCCTCAACTTGCCTATTTTATTTACTAACTTTGTGTTGCTTACCTGTGGAAAGGTTCAAAAGAAGTACTATTTTACATACCTCCTTGCCCCAAGACTGAGAGAGACAGTCTGGATCCCTCTGCAGAGTGTGCCTGGGCCCTGGAGTAAGCTCTGAAATGAGCATTGATGTGTGGTCATTCCTACACCCTTGGGATAGCATCAATCTCATGGACGTGGAACTTATTTTTTAATTTAAATTGATCCCAATATTGCTTAGCAGACATAACTAATTCTTAAAAAGTAAACATAACTACCTTATTCTGCTTGATAATCAGTGGAAATCTTCAAGCAAGTAGATGAATGTAGAAAGAAATGAGAGGTAGATTAAGAGATGCGTCATGTTTAAAAGCAAAGTAATTAGCACCAAGTAAAAAGCCAAAACTTGATTTCATTTTTGTTTAATAAAATTAAAAAAGCATGGGGCTGGCCCCATGGCCAAGCAGTTAAGTTCCATGTGTTCCACTTCAGTGGCCTGGGTTCCATTCCTAGACACAGACCTACACTACTCGTTGGTGGCCATGCTGTGGCAGCGACCCACATACAAAAGAGAGGAAGATTGGCATGGATATTAGCTCAGGGAAAATCCTCCTCAGAAAAAGCAAAATTAAAAAGTTATTATAATTACAAATAAAATTTCATGTTTACGGCACAGAAAGAAAAGTTCTGGATCATTTCAAGTAATAGAAAAATTCTCCTTTTGCCCAAAAACATCAAATCATGTTCCCAAGAATAAAATAACTAACTAAATAAATAATAAGAAGAAAGCTCTTAAGAGGTTTTGTGGATACATCCAGAATGTTTCTAAAATGTGTAAATAGACACCTCAATACTGTACGGGCAAATATAAAAAAAAAAAAATAGACAAATTTCCTGGTTGAAAATAAGGGGAAAGTCTTTCCCCTTCCCATTTCTTAGAGCATAGATGTTAGAAAACTTGTTAATTCTTTCTCTGTGTCTTTGAAAAGTACATAAATCTTTTAAAAAGCTAAATAAACCTCTTGCAAGCTTCAGGGCCCAGGTAGTCTTTCTCGAGGACCTGGGAACCATCTCTTTGAAATGCAATCAGCAAGGAAGATAGCGCCCCTGTCTCCCAGTTTCTGTGGGAAGGGAGGAGTGTCATAAATATGTGAGAAGTTTATTTTTCCTTTGCATAAAGCCAAGTATGGAAACACAGATGGCCACCCAATTACCACGTGAAACTAGGATGAACCATGTGTGATGGATGATGCTGGAAAGTCCTCTTACTTGAGGACTCGTTATGGTTCATCTTGAAAACATGTATGTAGTGGGCTGTATCTGCTTAGTTATATAAAAGGGGAGATTTCTTTCAGTCTTTGCAATCTTTTAGGATTATGTTGTGGTTTAATGCTTATTCAATAACGAAATTGTTTTCTTTCTCCTCCCCCTTACACACACACACATACACATATACATACATGTACATATACATAGTTTAGATATGTATATGTGTATTTATATATACATATTATACAAATGGAATTATATTGTATTCATGGATATAATCATTAAAATTATTTAGTGATTTCTTACTAAATGCTGGACACAGTTCTTCCTCGAATGAGATAACTGTAACAACACAGACAAAACACATTGAACTTACCAATGACTGAAAGGAAAAAAATGAGAAAAAGTAATAAATTCCATAGTATTTGGATGGCAGTAAGTGCTGTGGAGAAAAATAAAGCATGAAAAGTGAGATAGGGAGACCCTCATTGAACTCTTTGAAATTTTAAATGGCATGGTCAGTTTGGCTCACTGAGAATGTGGCAGTTGAGGAAAGACTTTAATGAGGAGTGAACCCTACAGATTTATCTAAGAGAAGTGAATATCAGGTAGAGGGGATAATAAGTATCAAGCCCTCTGGTAGGAATACGTTTAGCGTCTTTGAAAAATAGCAAGGAGACTAGTGGAGTAAACAAGAAGAGGTCAGTGGAACCAGGAGAGATGGAGGAAGATTTAGTAGGGCATTGTTAGTATGGGCATTTACTCCAAATGATAAAAGAAACCATTATCCGTTTTGGGCATAAGATGGACATAATCTCAATTACATTGAAAAGAAGTTGAAATGGTTTGAAAATAGGCAGTAGTTAGGAAAGAGAAGAAATGAGAAACCAGTTACAACAGTATCATTATAATCTGTCCAAGCAGTTAGTGATGGTTTGAAGCAGAGTAATAGCAGTGGAGATAGGGAGAATTCAGATCCTGGATATTTTCTGAAGGTGGATCCCATAAGATTGCTGGATGGACTGAATGTGGTGTAAAAGGAAAACAGAGGTCAAGGATGACTCCAATAATTTCGTCTAAGCAATAAAAACAATGTAGTTTTTATTGTACTCTGACTGGTAAGATTGTTCAGAGAATGGATTTGCAAGAGACTAGCAGTTTGGTTTTAGACACATTCAATCTAAAAGATCAATTAGATATTAAAGTGGTGATCTTGAGTCAGAAGTTTTATTTGCATATAGAGTGTGGGATTCAGGGGAGAGTTCTCAACATATAAATATTATTTGAAGCCATATAACTAGATAAAAGCCCAGAGAAAGTAAGAGGTCAAAGGAATGACTCCTGGTCACTGGAATATTAAGAGACGAGGAAAAATCAGTTAAGAAGATTTAGAAAGCATTGTGTACCAGTTCGGAAGAAAAGAAGAGTGTGGTAAGTGAAATATAAGGCAAGTGAAACAAGAATTTCTAGGAAAATAAAATGATCATCTTAGCTATCTGCTACTGATCAGACAGAAAGTTTAAATAAGTTGAAAATTGATAATTGATCATCGGATTTAGCCAATTTGAGGTCTTCGGTGACCTTGCCAAGGGGAGATTTCAGTAGTGTAATAGGGTCAGAAGTCTGGGAAAAGGAGTTTAGGAGAGAATGGGAAAGAGGATTTGGAGACAGTAAATAGAGGTAATTCTTCAAAGGGGTTTGGCTGTGAGGGAGCACGGTAAAATGGGTAGTAGCTGATAGAAGATGTAGGACAAATGGAAGTTTTCATTTTTATTTTTCCAGAAGGTAAAATAAATAGCTTAGTGTTATTTGCAAACATTCTTGCTTCTTTACATAATATAATGCGTATCTTCTTCTGTTAGTACATACTGAATCTACTTCTTTTTTTAATGGCATAAAAGAATCCCAACAAAAAAACCTTTTTTGTTGTAATGGTTTTCAGTAGATGGACACTTAAGTTGTCTTAAATTTTTGCTATTAAAAGCAATGAAACAAGAGTGATAGCTATAATGTATTTTTGTATATATGTACATATTTGCCTGTAGAAATAATTTCTACAAGTAAAAGTGCCCATGCCAAGGATATATATGGATTGAAATGAGATATTACCAAATTGTTCCCCAAAATGTCTGCAACAATTTAAATTCCTGAAATACTGTTTGCAATATATCCATTATGTAACACTATCATTAATATAATATATGTTCAAATGTTTTAATTTCATCAATTTATTTGGGAGAAATTATATTTTATACAGCTTTTATAAAAATGCAAATTTGAGCACATTTTATAGAGATTTTGTATTTGTCTAAGTCTGTGGAATATCTGTTTGAAAGCCTTTGTCCATTGATCTACTGAGATTTTGATTTTTTTTCTTATTGAACCATGAGGAAAAATGTTGGAGTTAGGAATTACCACACTCTGACAAAAATATTAAATTTCTTTCCTGATAGTCATAATAGTACAAAAGAAATGTAAGGTAGCAGCTGGCAAGTGGTTTTGTCAAATCCTGTATTAGTCACTTACATTTGAGTTCTCAAATTATATTTTTATGCATGTTTTCTGCAAACAAAGCAAACGCTAAAATTTTATTTTAGGAACCTAAGTAACATATTAAAAGTTTAGTCTGGTGATTTTCCTTGGGTTCCTTGATGAGTTTGCTAATATTGAGATTAATTTTCATATTCAATAAGTGTCTCTGAAATTATCTTTTGGTTGAAATAACTCTTCACATGGAGAAAGCTCTGATAGTTAATCACCAGCCACAAACACGTGCAGGGCTTCTCACTCCAGAGGAACACAAGCACTAGACCTTACCCGCCCACAATATGTGAGAGGATTAAAATCAGGGCAACCTGTCTATGCCCTTAGATTAACAACAACAACAAAATCCCACCATTTTTCCCCAGTATTAACAGTAAACCATAAAACGAAAGATTCTTTCCTGCCAACTTTTCCTTTATACCTTGAACATCAAGCTTTTTCTCCATAAAAAAATTAATCCTATTTCTGCATCCTCTCATGATTGCTTCTTGGTCTGTGTGTTGTCTGTATCCTTAGCCCCTCTTCTTGTAAAGACACCAGTCACATTAGATTAGAGCCCACCCATTTTACCTAATTTTGTCTTAATTACTTCTTTAAAAGCCCTATCTCCAAATACATTCACATTTTGAAGTATTAGGGGATAGGGCTTCAATATATGAATTTTGAGGGAATGCAAATCAGCTGTAACACCAGACAATCAGGCTTAGGCTTTTGACTTTCAGACCAACAATGGACCAAACCTGCCTTCATTTAGACATGGAGAGGCAAAGTACAATGAACAGTGTTCTTTAATCATGGAATTAAAGAATAAAGATGGAGGTGATGAGACTCAGGGCAATAATGAAGATATTCAATGTATTGCATTGGAAGGATTCAAATTCTCCTACACAATTGGTTTTAATAGGTTTGTGCAAACCTTCAACATTGTTTCCTTCTCTTTTTTTAGCCACAACACAAAGAAAACTTGAGGCTGGTTTAGCATTACTGAAATAGATTTTGTACCAGGCTTGGATTTATAAGAATAAATATGTAAAGTCTAGATAAACATTACAGTTGTTAACGCATGCTAAAATATCATGCTGATTGTGAAAGATATGGTAGGACCAACAGTTTCTCCCTATGGCCCCTGAATGCCCTTGTCTCTGAGAGCTCTGTCATTCATCATCTGTTGTAGAGAAATTTGATCCTTAACAGTTCTTCCACCCTTCTTGATAATACCCAAATTCCCAAATAATGACTACCAAGCCCTAACACCCAAATCCTCCCTCTTCCAAACACCATCCTTGGCCACCTCTTCTCCAAAACTTGCAGAACTTTGGCTGACCCACTCCTGCTAAAGCCCGTAAAGGATTTCTTCTTCTTGCCCCAACTAGAACACTCTCATCACATCTTCAAATGAAAACTCTCATTGATTTTATTCTACAAAGATTAACAATAAGTCAAGGCTTTTATTTAGAAGTTAACTTTTATAAAATCAAAGCATAGAATAGATGATATAAAATATAAAGTAATATGCAATGAGCATATGGCATCCCTTTATTTCATTAACAGCCAAACCTGATTTTGAAATAGACAATGACAATTTACAGTTTCTAGGTATAAACTACTATGCTCATTTGAGCTTCATTTTCAGATTAGAGATTATGTGGAGCTATCTTTCTGGAATATTCTGAAACAAGTCACTACATGAAAAGAAAGAGGTGTTGATTTATTTAAAAACAACAAACGAACAAACAAAAACATGTCTACCAAATGATCTCCTTATCTACAAGGTCATATTATGGAAATATTTGCACTTTGTGTCAAATTCTTCTTTCTTATATTTCCCGGAATAAGTTCCTTTGAGCTTTTTCTATCCTTAAAGGACTGATTATGATTTCTGGTTTTAACCTGACAAATAGAAATGGCAAGCAATAGGATATACTGGAGTACGTACATGAGGAAGACATTTGGTGTAAACCTAATTCGGCCTGACTTTGTTTTTTTCCCAAAAGGGCCTGACCGTGACCACCAAGCATGCATTGTATATCTGCTTTAAACGTTTACTATGGCAAGAAACAAATGGCCTTAAGATAAAGGTGCAACTTCCCCCCACATTGGCATTTCCTTAAGGATAAGCATCTTTCCTTAGGCTAAGAACTGATTGCTGCACTCACCTTTGACCACCCAGCTCACCTGTGACCACTCAGCTCCAGACATCAGACCTGCCACCCTGCTGTGTTCACGGAGACAGCTGACCTACCTGCTGTGTCCATCAATCGCTGTGCCCACAGAGCAGTCTAGTGACTATTGTAAAAGGGACATTTCAATCCTATGTGAAACATCTTCTTTGGGGGTATATAACCACTCTGTGCACCCCACTTCTTCGGTGACCTTTCTTCCTTTGGGAAGAAAGGACCCGGGCCATGGTCCTCACATTTTAGCTCAGAATAAATGCACCCAAATTTTCATTTATAGATTGGTTATGGGTTATTTTCATCAACAAGCCAATTGCTTTCAAGCTCTTCAATTTGACAGTGCCAAATACACCATTTGCAATTTGCCTCAAACTTAAATGTTGTAGGGGAGGAAGACAATTCCTCTACCCTCTAGGTCATTCTGGGTGGTCTACGAATGTTGACATGAGACAGAATAACAGGATAAAATCAAACAAAGCTTAATAACATGTATACACGAGAGAAACCTGGGAAAACTGAGCAACTGGCCAGAATGGCTAAAGCTGCCTCCTTAAATACCATTTTTAGCCAAAGACGAAGGAGGATGTTGGGGGAAGTGGTTTAGGGCTTCAAGGGGGAGGAAGGAAATTTACATGGAGATGGAAATGCAAATGGGTCAACTATAGACAATGTGGCCTGAGAGACTTATTTTACATTACATTACAGTTATCTTACGGTATTAGCTCATTTCTGGAACAGGCTCTTCTATTTTAAATTCTTTTAGGTAGTTAGGAGACAGCTCAAAGACTCTTTCAGAGTCTTTTGCCCTTAAAAATAATCAAGCCAAAGAGACACATTTTGAGGTGGCCAATTCTGATCCCCTACAATGTACATATGATTTGCATTATATCAGGATCTTTTTAAAATATAGATTTTAACTTTGCAATTTGAGGCATAGTCCAATTTTCTGTATTTCTAACAAGTTTCCAAGTGATGACAGTACTTCTGGACCACAGGCCATATTTTGAGTAATAAGGCCTTAGATTGCCAGATCTATTTAGCTCAGTTCCATACATCTGCTCCTGAATATTTTTATCTCAGAGATTCTAGTAGGAATCTCATAACCTGCCTCCTCACCACATTTTATTTTGCCCAGCATTTTCCACCTCCCTGATATTTCCCATGTTTCCTATAGGCTTTCATGTCTCCCTCCTTTAACATCTACTGTTTATCTCTTATTTATATGACTCCCTTTCTTAGCAAACTGGGGATTTCCTAATCATTTCCCACCAAGAGAGTTAGTTATACTCACATGAACCCAATTCCATGGCAGGGGGGTGGCTTCCAGACACACCACCAAGCAATTCTTGGACACCAGCAGGGTGTCTGAGAAGTCAACTCAATTCAACTCAATTCTGACACCATCTACCCAAAGATAACATCAGATTCCACAGATTGAGCATATGTTCTACAAGACTACCCCCCCCAACTCCTGTCCCCCACTTCAGACAGTTACAAGCCCAAGTTGTCACCTGTGCTTCTAACCAACTAGCTATAAATCAGAGGTTCCCACAACCCCCTCCTTAGCTCACAGAACTTGCAGAAACATTTTACTTACTAGATCACCAGTTTATTATAAAAGGGTATAACTGTGGAACAGCTAGATGGAAGAGAAGCTTAAGGCAGGGCATGGGGAAAGGGGCACAGAAGCTTCCATGCCCTCTCATGGAGTGCCAATGTCCCCACATCTCCAGGTATTCACCAACCTGGAAGCTGTCCAAACCCTAGCCTTTTGAATTTTATGGAGGCTTCATTGCATAGGTATGATTGATTAAATCACTGGTCATTGGCAATTGATTCAACCTCCTGTTCCACTCCCTTCCCAAGGAGGTCAGGGCATGGGGCTGAAAGTTCCAACCCTCTAATCAGGTTCCCTTGGCAACCAGCCACTACCCTTAGATGCAGCCCAAAGTCACCTTATTAACATAAAAAAAGACACCCTTATGGCTTTCATCACTTAGTAAATTCCAAGGATTTTAAGAGCTCTGTGCCAGAAACTAGAGGAAGACTAAATATATATTTGTTGTCATAAATCACAATATCACACCACATCTGTGTTTCCATAGAATGTTATGCATTGTTTATATCATCTTCCATTATAGTAGGCAGTTCCTTGACCAGGCATATTTGAATTAATTGTCATATTCTCCAAATTTAGCAAAGCATCTTGGAGAAGGCAGGACAACATAAATGTTTACTAAATACAGAAGAAAAATGAAGAAAGAAATGGAAATGAAATTACAAAGATTAAAAAATGGAGTTTATTCTTTTCAAAGCTTATGCTACAAATACATGTTTTCAATCCTGTCTAAAGTATCTAACATTATTTTCACCTTGAATTGTCTATGTAATATGAGTCTCCATAGTTAGGTTCATACTGTGCTTCCACATTTCAGCTCTTTTCCTGTTAGCTCAGAGAATGTTCAAGCTCTCTCGTGAAATGAGGATAGATGAATTAAGGGGATCCAAGGACTCTGATAACAGAGAAAAACAACAATTAAAGTTGATGGCGACAGTCAATCATTTTACGGTGGCCGTTCATCTTCTACAGTTTCAATACTTGTTCTGCTTTAGGAAATGTCAGAAATGTCTTCTGGAAAGATGGAGGATCCATAAGTCAAAGTGAAGAAAATAGGGTCAAATGCAGAATTTCCATATACCTTTAAAACCAAATGCCTCCTATACCACCACCAAGCTAAATCTGACTGTACCACCTATGCATCTAAACCCTATAATTTCACTCTATTTTGCCACCAGAGAGTTACTCCTTCTCGTCCCCAAAGTTACGACAGGCTGGTATCAAATCATTAAAATTGACATTTGAAAATAAGGCCAGCTACAGAGCTGAGCACTTTATAGTTAACTTACTCTGCTCTTTCCAGGTCTGTTATCCCCTTGGACTTATGTTTAAAACACCTTGGCAAACCCTGTTTTTTGTTAACAAGAAAGTATCTTGAGAGAAAGCACCTGCAGAGTATAATGAATGAAACAATCCTTAAATGCATGCAAACACCCAATAGGCTTTGTTTCTCATGTCTGCTCAGGGGAAGCTATTAACCATTAACTGGCAAAGAAGTAGATTTAGACTTGTAAAATAGATACCACTAAGCGCCAGGTGTTTAGACTCTTGACTTGATGTCAATTTATTGTTCTCTCAAACTTCTCTGCTATTTACAACACCAAAACATATAGGTATGGAAAGCACTGATTTAACTATAACCCTAACTGCATTCTCACAGAGTAAATGACACAAAAAGCTACACAATGACTCAAAAGTTCCTCTGCTGGTAAGAATAAAATAGGCCTTTTTCAAAGCAAATATTTACTGGAAATATTTGCTATCAAAATCATGGAATTGCTTCTCACTAAACAGCAGGGCTGAGTATTGGAATGTGATCTTAGCTTCTAATATTGCATCATGTATTTTTGTCAAGTATTTTGTAGTGGAATTTGCATAATGAAATCATTTAAAATATACCATTTGATTAATTTTCAATAAAATTTTCATTTTTCAAATCTAACAATTCAAAAAGAGTTTATTGAGATTTTACCCCATTTTGTTATTTATGTTAAACATAGTGGAAAAAGAATGAAATCTGAAGCAATACATACTCAAATCTTGGCATACCCACTTACTCTTAGAGAACCTAGTTTTCATATTTGATTCCCATTTAACTCATCTATAAAATGGGACACATTATATACTAGATATTTATTAGGATTAATAAGATAATGTTTGTAAAATCTCTAGTAGAATGCTTGCTTTATGGAAATTCGATAAATGGTAGTAGTTACTACTGTTATTATTATAACCGTGGGCCCTCCAGGATCGGTTCAACTGACCCCATCTCTTATCAACAGAGTGATTAAGAATTACCTTTCAGAAAATCTGCAAAGTCACATAGCCAGGGCATACACAAAAGAAGAAATTGTGATCTGAAATAACCACAGAACCAAAGATCCTCCTTCTCATGGAACTCAAGGCCTGGGACTCTACCAGACCTTGAAAGTCAGACTATTATCAGAATTGAGGTGTCCCTCATTCAGGAAGATCTGGTGTGAAAATTTCTTCTCCAACTCATCAAAAATGTTTGGAACCCTATCATGAAAGTTTAGCAACTCATCATAAATGTTTAGAACCCTATCATAAATGTTTAAAACCTTACCATAAATGCTTGAAGCCTACCAGTCAAAACTTGTCCCACCAGCATTTCCACGTGCCTAACCTCTTAAATGTCCCCCCAAATTCTGAATCAGGGAGACAGATCTGAGGACACATGCCCTCTGTTCTCCCTGAGGTTAGATCTCTCAGCATAAAGCTGATCTCTTGTCCCAAAGGCTCATGCTGTAATTAATTGGCTTGTTTATGTGCATTGGGCAAAGAACCCCAATTTTGTGAGGTACATTCTTTTTACTATTCAATAAACATATTTCCATTATTATTATTATAAATTTACAAGCGTTGCACAAAGTCTTCGAGATACTTAGATCATCCTCATCAATGAATTTATATCCTGGCTCATTGATTCTTCAAAGTCATTACAGAACAGTAGTTAAAAGAATGGATATTGTTATCAAGCATGTGTTTAAATTCTAGTTTCTCTACTTGTTAGTTCAACTTTTTAGTCTAATTTTCTCCACTGAATGTATTGTGATTTCCTCACAGGTTTTTGTTGTTGCATAAAGTTAGTTTGAAATTAAGAGACGTGAAAGATTTAATAGAGAACGTGGCATAGCATTCCTTTTGCCTCTCTTTCCTATAGTAGTATATATTCTTAATTCACAAAATGGGAATAATGACATTTTATCATTTCTCTAGTATTGTCTTCATACTTCACTGTCTTTTCAGGTAGATCAAAAAGAGAGGCTAAGCTTTACTCTTCCTCTGGTGAGAGGTCTAGGTGCAGAAATACAAAATTTCCACAAATGTGACAAGGGGAGTGCTTGCTCACAGCAACGGGAACTCTTCATTCAAGTGACAGCTGAATGTTTTCCTGCCAAGGTCCCTGGGCAGAGATGATATACGAAGTTACTTCTGCTGTGGGGACTGGATTATCAGCTGGCAGTACCTTTTATATAGCTAACACAAGTTCTAAACACTTGAAAAATGCCACCCCCTTGGTTCACTGGAACCTTCTATCAAGCATGTCATTCTTGGACCCCTCTTCTGGTTCAAGGATCTTCTCTCTTTTCCCTTTTAAGCTTATTAGCTACAGTTCATTTACCCTTCTCCACAAAGGCCGTGCTCTCATCTCTTTTCTCTCATCTATCTCATTTTCAGTCAGGAAGAATTTAACATTAATCTAGAGTGTAATCACAGCTAATATGCAGCCAGTATGCTGATGGTATTAGATATTAGAATATCTAGTGTTCTTATTATTCGATATTAAAATACTGATGGTACTAGACGTTGATATGCAAATGTTACCACACAAATTGGGGTTTTCTTGCCCAATGAGCATAAAGAGTCAATTATTATGGCATCAGCTTTTGGGCAAAGAAAACAACTTTATTGTGAGATTGATCTGCAAAGAGACAGGAGGCATAAGCTCTCAGATCTGTCTCACCCATCCAGGGCTCGGGGCAAAATTTATGGGATGAAGGGCAGGGCAGTCTGACGTGTGGAGACAGACTATTGGAGGTAAGGAGAAGTGAGGTAATTGATGATCTGTGCTAGTGTAGTCAACCTTCGTGGCTCTTCATAGGATGCATGTTCACACAGTGCCGGTGGTAGTATGACCTAAGGGTGGAGTTTTCAGCTCCTTGATGTCAAAAGGGTCATTTATTGGGCATTTGTGCAGGTCCACTTGATGGGTTGGTGGTCTCAACCAGCCTGACCTGAACAAAGCGGGACTCTCAACTCCTGAAAAATAATACTTAATTACTCTGTTGATAAGATGGGGTCAGTTGAACTGGTCCCTAGGCCCGTGGTTACACAAACATTTCCACACTTGTTGATATATAGACACTATCTCTAAGTACTGCCTGCCTCTTCAGCTGCCTTGGAATTTTACCAGAAAGACCCCAAGATTCCCGTGGTCCTGAAACTAAGTGATCAGTACGTGGCACAATACAGGCTCCCCAGGGTTATACGCCAGTTCAGCGTTCAATATCTGTGATTGTTTATTTCATTTACTCTAGTTGGTATCAGTTTTTACTTTTATAGGGGAGGAAAATGAGGTGCAGAGAGGTTATAGAAGTTACAGAGCTTTCATCCTAACCTTGTCAGCCCTGCGTTCCTTTTCTTCATCCTACACCATTGCTTGTTAGGCCTAAAGGATTAAGTATGGTCTAATTTAATACGGTATTCTTATTAACAATTTTGTGACTTGATTCACGATAAAGATATGAGATATACAAAAATCTTAGATACTATTTTAAGTATTGTGACATTTTTATGCAATTGCTTTTAGTTCAGCAGGCAGTAAAAGAAGCTTTAGCATAATGAACAAAATCATTAATGTTAAAAGTAATGCTCTACATGTTGAAACTAAAAAGTACCAAGGTCTCTTGATAGAGAAAGGAGTCATTGGAAGAGTTTGATGTTATTCCCTAGGAAACATTGTGTTTCAGACAGGTACATTGTTTTTCAGTAAGGGACAGATGCAATAACTTAAAAGAAGAAAAAAGAAAGAAAAAAACCTTAGCAAACATTTACAAAAGAACACATTCGGAGTATTTTTGAATAATTTCATTAACAGTTTCCACTAAACTTATATTATTTAATAAGCAGCATTGTGTGTGTGTGTATGTATGCAGAGAACAAGAGAGAAAGATTTAAATATAGATCAAAATTTAAATTGGGGCCAGCCCAGTGGCCGAGTGGTTAAGTTCAGACACTTCACTTCATTGGTCCAGGGTTTCGCCGGTTCCAATCCTGGGTGCAGACCTAGTCACCACTCATCAAGTCATGCTGAGGTGGCACCCCACATAGTAGAACTAGAGGAACCTACAACTAGAATATACAACTATGTACTGGGCGGTTTGGGGAGAAGACGAAGAAGGGGAAAAAAAGAAGACTGGCAACAGATGTCAGCTCAGGTGCCAATCTTTCAAAAAAAAATTTAAATTGTATGTGAATTTATATTATCTACCACTTTAAAAAATTTTGATAAGCATCACTCTGGGAATAACATACAAATGGAATTCCCACCCATGCGAGGAGGGCTCTACTCAGAAAAGTAATTGCCTTTACTCTTCTCCTGAAGAAGCTGGCAGTTTAACCTGAAGAAAGGCAAATCGTGCCCTAGAATATGCTGTACTACTGCATTTTTTTTTTTTCTGCTTTATCTCCCCAACCCCAACCCCCGTACACAGTTGTATATCTTAGTTGCAGGTCCTTCTAGTTGTGGGATGTGGGACACCGCCTCATCGTGGCCTGACGAGCGGTGCCATGTCCACGCCCAGGATCCGAACCCTGGGCTGCCGCAGCAGAGCCCGCGAACTTAACCACTCGACCACGGAGCCGGCCCCTGTACTACTTCTTATAACCTCAAAGAAGATATTGTTGCTGCGTCAAGAAGAATCTGAATGCGCTTATCCTGGTGCATGTGGTTTATCGATTCTTCTTTACTCCTAAGCAATTACTGAAGCAGATCACATAGTCTGGGTTTCCTCCTCAGATCTGTCCACTGCTTCCCAGTTCCTTCACACTGTAGTTCTCTTTATTGTGTTGTTCTATATTCAACGTCTCAAAACTCTGATTTTCAAGCCTTCCTGACTCTCACCTCTCCTGTTCCCCTTTGCTTCTCTTTCTTCATGAAATTACTAAAAACTTGAACCTTTGGGTGCTTATTAGCTTTTGTCTGGCTATAGTTAGACTAACAAGTTGAATTTTTATGAGTTGTAGGTAAAATGGTGCCCTTACTAATTCTCTGAGCTCTTTTATCTACGTTTGCCACATTCACTCTGCCACATATATCAGTTTGATCAGATGTTACGCGAACACTAAAAAAAATAACTTTGGCAGTTATGGAAACTTGTTTGAAACTAGAAAAACATATTATAGCTTTGAGAATAAGAAGTCATCTCCCCCAGAGAGGAACTGGGAATGGAGTCTGAAGGCCCTTAAATCTCAAATCATCTACTGTAGCTTTGGTTAATGTTATGGACTGAATTGTGCCCCTGCCCCCAAATTCATATGTTAAAATCCTAACCCTCAGGACCTAAGAATATGACTGTATTTGGAGATAGAGTCTTTCAAGAGGTAAATAAGTTAAAATGAGGTTGTTAAGGTGGGCCCTAATCCAATATGACTGGTGACATTATAAGAAGTGATTAGGACACAGACACCCACAGAGGGAACGCCATGGGAAGATACCAGGAGAGGATGGCCGTCTGCTATTGTCTATAAGTGTCATCCCCAAATTCACATTTGGAATCCTAATGCCCAATATTATGGTGTTAGACAGTGGGGTCTTTGGGAGGTGATTAGATTGTGCGATTGGAGCCCTCATGAACGAGATTAGTGCTCTTATAAGAGAGATCCTATCAAACTCCCTAGCTTCTTCTGCCATGTGAGGATACGAGAAGTCTTCAACCTGGAAGAAGGCCCTCAACCAACCATACTGCCACCCTAATCTTAGATTTCCAGCCTCCACAACAATGAGCAATAAATTTCTGTTGTTTATAAGCCATTCAGTCTGTGGTTCTTTGCTAAAGCAACTCAAGCAGACTAAGACTCTGTGGGGGAGGAGAAAAAGTTTTCCTTGACCTTGTTAGGGTCCCTGGCTGGATCTGAGAATTAAACTGAGAAAGAAAGATTAGCAGGAGAAAAGCATACAAATTTATTTAATATAAGTCTTCTGTGACACAAGAGCCTCCCTAGGGAAATGAAGACCTGAAGAAGCAGTTAGACCTGAGTATTTTTTATTTTTTGCTGAGGAAGATTCACCCTGAGCTAACGTGTGCCAATTTTCCTATATTTTGTATGTGAGTTGTCACCACAGCGTGGCCACTAACAAGTGTTGTAGGTCCACACCCAGAACCGAACCCAGGCCGCTGAAGCAGAGTGCACTGAACTTAACCACTAGGCCATGGGGCCAGCCCCCTAGACCTCAGTATTTTTATGCTAGGTTTGTGAAGAGTGGACAACATGAAGGAATATGATAAAGAGTATGAAGTAAGTGTAATAAACTGGGGGAAGCTTGGCAAAGCTTGTTTATTTGGATTCTTCTCAGCATCTCTTCCTCTTTGGACATAAGGATGCTCTTGTCCTCCAGGTATAGGGAGGGCATCTGTCACATGAGGGTTTTATGACCTGTTGCAGGGGAGAAGGGAAGGGGAAGTTCTGAGTGACCTTCCAGTTTCCACTTTTTGTCAGTCTCTTTCAGCTCAAAATATTCAAGGTGCCGTATTTTGGGGTAGCGTGTCCTGAGCCCCATCAACACCACCTACAAGCCAAGGAGAAAGGCCTCAGAAGAAATAACCCTGCTGATACCATGATCTCAGACTTCTAACCTCCAGAATTGTAAGAAAACACATTTCTGTTGTTTAAGCCACCCAGTAGGTGCTTTGTTATGGCAGCCTGAACAAACTAGTATAGTTAACAAGTGAGGAGTCTGGCTTTGGGACAAAAACTTGTATAGGCTTTTTAGGCCCAGCCATAAGCAATTACAGAGGCTTTACCTGCCAAGCCTCATGGAGAAAGCTCCCCACACACCAGACATGGTCCTCAGCCAGTGTGCTGTTGTCACTGAAGGGAGCTGAGGTGAAAGAATCAGGCCCCACCCCAGTCAGCAGCGTTCTTATGCAAACCTGCATTCCTAGCCCAGTGCCTCCAAGTGGAGCCCTCTTTGTCAGGGTCTCCCAATGGTGGCCTTCCTGAGGCACCTCTGCCAATACCTCCTTATGACGGAAGACAGGAAAACTTGAAGATACTGTAGTCCATCTCAGTACTCAGTACTTTTAGACTTCTGGTCCTTTCCCCTAGTCCCTCCCCAGCTCCTGTGGTCAATAGTATGGCAGCAGCATTTTGTTCAGAGAATCGTTGGCAGTGAGGCAATTCCCTCTGTCTGTGCTGATGCATCTGACCTTTGCTTGGTACCAATCTGTGGTAAAAATGGAGGATTATGGCAGTCGACATCTTTTCCTGTTTAGTCTCTTGCTTATACTATTGCAATAAGCAGTTAAAGGTTTAACTATTACTTTAATTTTGGTTTCTTGTCTTAATTGACTCCTCTGACAATGACAGCTCAGCTCACCCCAGCTCAGCTTAGCTCTTGACAGTAAGAAGTTGGATATAAGAGGTATGCGGCTCAACTTTAGGCCTAGTTCACATCCTTGCCACCAATGATGAGTCTCAATTTGGAAGAAGGAATTGAATGAGTGTCTTACTCTCCTATCCCATAAGTTGTTGCTTCATTCTGAGGCAGTTGCCTTAAAAGTTGAGTCAAATTTAGTGATTATTCCTGGTTGAAAGTAATAAATGCAACTCTGGCTGATATTTCAGTTGATTAAGCATTCTATTGTTTGTTAAAGGATTTTAGGAAGCTTACAAAACCGTAGCCAGTCCTGGTGGTCTAGCGATTAAGGTTCAGTGCTCTCACCTCTGTGGCTGGATTAGTTTCTGGGTCAGGGAACTAATCTGTCAGTTGCAATACTATGGTGGCCGTGTGTTGCTGTGGTGCTGAAAGCTATGCCAATGGTATTTCAAATACCAGCAGGGTCACCCAGGATGGACAAGTTTCAGTAGGGGTTCCAGAATAGGGCAGACTAAGAAGGCGGCCCTGGCCATCCATTTCCAAAAAATTGGCCATGAAAACCCAATGAAAATCAGCAAAGCATTGTTTGATATAGTGCTGGAAGGTGAGAGGATGGCACAAAAAGATTGGGCAGGGTTCCACTCTGCTGTACATGTGGTCATTAGGAGTTGAAATTATATTTTTCTAATAAGGCAGAAATTGCATCTATTGCAACTATTTGTTGAAAAAACTCTAGAGGCTAATCTAAAAAACAGGGAGGTACACATTTATATTTTTGAAATAATTTTAGAGAAATGAGAGTACAAAAAGCTTAGTAAAGTATTGGCCTGGAGTAAACAATTTCCAATTGAATTAATTTATCTGATAATATTCATTATCAAGATGAACAACTGGGATTTGGAAGGTCTTTATTTTTCATTTTCCAGAGCAAACACTTCAGTTAAAGTACAGAGCAAAGAGATCTTAGATCCAAGTGCTCCATTTTAAAGATAAAGTGACAAGTATACTTTACTACGTTCTTTAATATAGTCAGAACTAAAACTATAACCACAGTGTATATACACCAACATACAAAGGACCACAATAAATTACTGTGTTGTAAAGTTGAAAGGGATAGCTCACAGTTCAATACTTCATGAATGGAATTCTTGTGTCTAGAACTAAAATAAGTATACAACTACATGCATAATTACAGATGACTTTAACTAAAGAAACAAAGATATTAATATTTTATGAAAAGGTAATTAGATAACTTGTTTCTACATATCATCTACTAGGTTTTAGTGATGATCTCACTATGTAAGAAAGCTGCTATTGCTATGCAGTATTTAGACCAGTTGGATTATATGTTTTCCTTGTTTTGTTCTCATGGAAAGAGGTAGTCCCAGGTGATTTAAAGAAAGGTCTGACAACTTGAAAGTGCCAGAGATAATAAATCCTTCAAAGATTATCATGAAATGATTGCTAATGTAAAATTAAGGTACCATGCAATGATTCTTGTTTAAAGAATTTTTAATATTAAAAAAAGGAAAGAATGTAGGAAGTAAGAAGAGGAAGGAAAGAGAGGAAGGGAAAGAGGGAGGGAGGGAATAGAGAAAGAATGAAAGATAGGGTGGGAGAGGGGGATGGAGGGAGGGAGGAAAGAAAAAAGGAAGGAAAAATGAGGGAGGGAGTGTACTTCTTGCCATGGACTTAAATGTGTGTCCCCACAGTTTTCATATTGAAGCCCTAATCCCAATGTGATGCTATTTGGTGTTTGAAGACAGAGCCTACAGAGATAATTCAGTTTAGAGGAGGTGACAATCGTGGGTCTCTCATGATGGGATTAATGCCCTTACAAGATGAGACACCAGAGAGTTTTCTCTCTCTTTCTCTCTCTGCCACGTGAGGACACAGCCCAAAGGCAGCCATCCACAAGCCAGAAAATGTCTCACCAGAACCTGACCGTGCTGCATCTTGATCTCAGATTCACAGCCACCAAATTGTGAGAAAATAAATTTCTACTGCTTAGACACCAGTCTATCATATTTTGCAATGGCAGTCAAAGATGACTAAGACACTTCCGAAATAGGATAGCCCTCAAATCATTCCTCCAAAACTCATTTTAAAATGCTTAATATAGAAAAATAATAATGAATTTCAACAAAATTGAGTAATTAAAGTTAATAGGCATAAAGAAAATGCATAATATCTGCAGACAGAATTGAGATGAGGATTTGATGTAGAGAAAGCAGAAATATATTCTTTACAGTGTTTGAATTGCAAATACATTCATCTCATGTAAAAATGTTTACTTGTTCTCACCACTCCTAATCATAAATGAACCAAAAATCTTTGCCTGCATATTTAAGAAGAAAAAATAAATAAAATTAAGAAGAAAAGAGAACATTTTCAGTATTCACAGATAATTAATTTGAACATAGAAAATTTAAAACAAATCTATAGATAAGATTAGCAGAATTTTTAAATGACAGATATAGAATTATACAATAATAAAATCCATATTCTCACCAAATGAATATGGAACACTTACTAAAATTAACCATATACTGCTAAAGTGTTTTTTATCTTTAAATTTGAACACATGCCCTAAGACCCACAAATAATTCTACTTTGAGATTATATATACTCTTTGAGTATGCCTATGTATGTGTTTATGTTCACTGGAACCTGAAAAAATATATATAATTGCAATGTGTGTATGTTTATAACAAAGTTTATAGCAATATTATTCATAATAACATATAATAAATTCAAGCTAGAAACTGAAATGTCCAGCAGCAATAGAATGAACAAAGAAAATGTGCTGTATTTATAAAATTAAATAGAATATAGCTATTGAATTAATAACACGTAGGCTCATGGAACACCCAGTATGACTCTGGAATATATACTGTTCTGCAGAAGAAGCCGGATAGAAAATAATATGTACTATACTATATTTTATGAAGTTCACAAACAGGATAAAGATTGTTCAAAGGGGTTCTCAAGAGAAGCAAATAAGTGATTCCCATGGTGTCAGCTGTCAAATAAAAATGGCAAGCAATGGGATATATTGGAGAATATGAGGAAGCCATTTGATATAAACCTAATTCGGCCTGACCTTGTCTTTTCCAAAAGGGCCTGACTGGGGCGGTTGAGCATGCATTGTATATCTGCTTTAGATTTGCT
The DNA here is from genome assembly GCF_041296265.1 of Equus caballus. Classification (NCBI taxonomy): domain Eukaryota; kingdom Metazoa; phylum Chordata; class Mammalia; order Perissodactyla; family Equidae; genus Equus; species Equus caballus. The sequence goes on from NC_091704.1 coordinate 49,845,754, forward strand.
CTCTGGCAAGAACAAAGGCCCTTCAGGTAAAGGTGCAACTTCCCTCCCCCTCCCAACGTTGGCATCTCCTTAAGGATTAAATATCTTTCCTTAGGCTAGAAGCTGATTGCTGCGCTCACCTGGGACAGCCCAGCTGGAAAGAATAGACTTGCCTCCTGCTACGCCCACCAAGATAGCAGACCCACTACCTGCTGTGTCCATCAAGTGCTGTGCCGACAGGGCAATCTTGTGACTATTGTGGGAGGGACATTTCAATCATATGTGAAACACCCTCTTTGAGGGTATATAACCGCCCTATGTACCCCCACTTCTTTGGAGTGTTCTGTTCCTTTGTGGAAAGACTCTCCCGGGTTATAATCCTCAGATTTCAGCTCAGAATAAACTCACCCAAATTTTCATTTACAGATTGGTTATGGATTATTTTCGTCGACACAGGAAAGCAGATACTTGTGGTAAATAAGAATTTGCGATTCAAAAAGGGTATTCAGGGGGATTCTGGGATGTTTACAAAACTCTACTTGTGCTGAATTTTGCTCACATTTGCAATCTTTCCTCATTTATTAAGCTTGATAGTTATGTTTTACGTACTTTTGCAAATAAGTTATATTGCAGAAGAAAAACAATTTTGAACAAGCTGAAATCAGACTATGTGTTTCATACTTAGCCAAGTCCAAATTTTATTGGTGCAAATACATTACATTGAGTGTGATAGATTGCTACATGCTTGGTCTCCAATGAGTCACACTTCTCAGTATTCATGCTTTTATGTACTCACTTCCTATATTCACCCTGGACTCGGCCATGTGATGTGTTTTAACAAATGGTATATCAATAAATGTTACAGAAAAAGAGGCTTGATAAACACTTGTCCATTAGGTCTTGTCTTCTTGGAATGTTGTCACCAGTATGTAAGAAATTTGGCTAATGCGCTGGAGAAGCTACAGAGATGAGTACTAAGGTACCCCAGCCAATAGCCCCAGCTCACTTCCAGACAAGGAAATGAGGCCATCTTGGCACATTCAGCCCCAACTGATTTGCCAGATGGCTGCAGCCACATGAGTGTTCTCAGGTAAGCCCAGCAAAAGACCCACCAACTGAACTCAGCCTAAACGGTACAGTCATGAGCAAACTAAATTGATGTTTTAATCCACTAAATTTTAGGAGAGTTGTTTATATAGTAATAAATAACTAATTCACCATGCAAATAATTTTCAATACTTTATCAACCTTTGAGCAGAAATTGACTTTCAAATTAATATTTAATCCAAATTATATTAGAAAATAAATTTTATGTACATTAGAAAAACTGTAAGCTTGTCAGAATTATTTCCTGTATCAGTAGTACTCAAACTTGGCTGCTGATTTGTGTCACCTATGGAAATTTTAAAGTTATTAATATCTCTTCCTTTCTCTAGAGATTCTGATTTAAATGTCTGGAGGGTGGAGAAGCAGCTAGTTTATCTCTATCTATCATCTGTCTATCTACCTATCAATCTATCTATCTATCATCTATATTGAACTTCGGCAATTCTAATGTAAAGATGAATATTGAGATATTGATGAATAACAGAAATAATCTATTAAATTCTAATGTATCCAAAAATAGAACATTATTACAATGGAGTATGGATAACAAGCAATGGAACAGCATAAGGAGAGGTCAGACTAATTAAAATATCATATCTAATGATCTTGACATTCTGAATGACTGCATGTAATTCTCATTTGCCTAGATTTGTTTACGTGACATGTTTTTCCTCAAAGGGGCATTTTGAAACTGAGTGCCATGGAGACTTTTAAATAACATTTTTACTCTAAATAACAAAATGGCTTTTATGCCTCCTAAACATTGGTGGAAAGAATTCTATTCAAGAAGCCAATCATAAAGGTGATTGTTGTTGGGTCAGGTATGCTGGCATCAATCACGACAGTGTTAATATGCAAAACAGTTCAATTATGAGGAAAAAAAGGTTGAGAGAGACCTCAATGTCAAGTCAGAAAAATCATTTTTTCAATTACCATTGCTTATACAATTAATAAGAAAATCTAGGATCAGAAACTGAACGTAGTGTGAACCAGAATAGAAATGGAAAACAGCAACGAAAAACAGTGCATCATAACTTTCTTAAGCAAAATTAGAATGTTTACCACTCACTTTTTGTGACTTGAGGTTCATGGATGGGTCAGACTGACATAAGGCCACAGAAGTGTGGCACATGTTTTGAGTCCTTGCTAACCAAAGTATGGCCCATGGACCAGCAGTACTGGCATAACCTGGGACCTTATTAAGAATGTAGAATCCTGGGAACTAACCAAGATTTATCAGGCGAAGACCTACATTTTTCAAGATCGGCAGGAAATTCATATTCCTATTAAGTTTGACAAACAATACTTTAGGTGATATATTAATTTCCTGTTGCAGAGGTAAACTATTGCCACAAACTTAATGGCTTATGAACAACACAAATTGATCATCTTAGAATTGTGTAGGTTAGAAGTCAGACATGGGTTTCGCTGAGTTAAAATCAAGGTATCAAGAGGACCGTGTTCCTTTCTGGAGGCTCTAAGAGAAAGTTTCTTTGCGTCTTGTAGCATCCAGATGTCACCCACATTTCCCCACCCTTGGCCCTTTTCTTCCATCTTCAAAGCTGGCAACACTGGATTTCTCTGACTTCTTCCATCATCGTATGTCTCTTTCACCACAGTTGGCAAAGAATTTCTGATTGTTAGGACTCATGTAATTAGATTGGACCCACCTGGATACTTCACATTTTGAGACTTCTTACCATAATCAGATCTGCAATGTCCCCTTTCGCATGTAACAGTCTTTGTGGATTAGGATGTGGACATTTTTAGGGACCATTATTCTGCCTACTATGGAAGTATTAACAAGGCAAGGTAGAGTTTCTCTGTGTATACCAAGTGAAAGTTGGCTCTGATTTTCTTACATTGGAAACCTAACCTCCACTATGTTTTTGCTGTTATTGTTGTTGCTTTTTGTTTGTTTTCGTTCACTGCTGAGTATTTTAGGAACAGTCATTCTGTTACAGTACGGGTTCTAGAGCCTTATGTTTCAGCTCTGAGGACTGAAGATAAACTATATTGATTATCCTGTATGTTATTTGCAGCCGCAAGGGCTCTGACTTTATCAGAATGGAGCTTAGCTTTTAGTTTGAATTATTCCCTATCAGCCTTCGCAAAATATCCTATATTTATGTAAGGTAGTTTTCTAAGACTGTATGTTACCCCTTAGTGGTAACATTTTCTTGAGAAATATGTACAATACTGAAGTTGCTTACCTATCATTCCCCCTTGATAGTATAAAATAACCTCATAGTTTGTAGGGAGAATTGCTTCAGAGTAGATATGGAAGCTATTTCTTATTAAAGTTTGGATGGCCCAAGTGAAACCATGTTCATTATAGAGAAAGCCATTCAACTTACGGTAATGGAAAACTCAAAAAATTAGGATATTAACCATATTTAGAAATTGGCAAATTTAGGAATATCTGATTATCTTTGATAACATTTAATGGTTTTCCAATTCAAGGAAGCAATTAATTATACATTCTACTAGATATAACTTGGCTCAGAATCTATAATAATAAATTACTTGATAACGACCCATCTGAGTTATTGTACATAATTAATAATTTCTTGGAAAACTTAGATTCAGAACACTTGTGCAGGTTGGTCTGTGGAGTACAGCAGCACTATGCATGGCATTCACATTCTATGAAATTATCAAGACGTGTTAAAAATGAATAAAAATAAACTGTTTGAGAACATTCTTAGTATGTTATTATCTCTACCATCATACAAAGCAAAAGCCTTGAAATAATACGTGGGAAATTTGCTGAACACTCTTTAGTGTTCACTGCTCTGTTGTCCTTGTGCTCCCTTTGCTCCCTCAAACTCTCCTAGCCTGGCTCTCTGTTACCCTGTCCCTCTTGGCTATATCTAGCCTGACTTCCTCCAGGCTTCTGGAAGCATTATTACTTTTTGCTTTGTTTTGTTTTATGGTGAGGAAGATTGACCCTGAGCTAACATCTGTGCCAGTCTTCCTCTATTTTGCATTTAAGTTGCTGCCACAGCATGGTTTGACGAGTGGTGTAGGTCTGTGCCTGGGATCCAAACCTGCCAACCCAGGCTGCTGAAGCAGAGTGCGCTGAACTTAACCACTGTGCCACTGGGCCAGCTCCACTTTATTACTTTTTTATCCTGTAGTAGTGCTCTACCTTTGTATAGTAAATCAATTTAATTTAGTTCATATTCTTATAATTTTCTTATGAATCCTTGAACTCATTCAAACCAGCAATGCCTTGAAACAAGGGGGCAAATTCAAAATCATTTATAATAAATGAGAGGTTGTACAAAGGCTGGGATTAACATGCTGATTTTTTTCTTTCTTTCATATGTGGCATTGCACGCTTACTAACACTAATTCTATCCCTTCCTCCCCTATATAAAAGATTCCACAAAGAAATGAAGAGAATGACAGTGACATGAATGTTACCTATTTTAACATTGTAAATCTGTTGCCTTTTAGTACCTTACTAATATATTATTCTCAGTATACATTAATTCTGGCCTTCCCTACATTGGGAAGTTATTACTACTATACTTCAGATAAAAATCACAAAATAATTAATCAATAGTTGAAACTAAAAAATAGCCAGACATGTTAAAGGATAGCATGAATAGTTAAACTGCCCTCAAGTATGTTTGGAAAGTGGATTGCCCCGTATTCCCACAGTTACATTAGTGTGGTTGATACAACTTTCCAATTCTATGAAGATCTATATACTTATAAGCTTATTCAAAACATCAGAAATAGACCTGCAACTAGGATATACAACTACGTACCAGGGGAGATTTGGGGGAGATAAGGCAGGAAAAAAAAAAAAAAGATTGGCAACAGTTGTTAGCTCAGGTGCCAATCTTAAACAAACAAACAAACAAATCATAAATAAATATTAGGATGAACAGTTACTGAAGTCTCTAGCATTCTCTGTGTGGGGGAGACCTGTTTAGTAGGTCTGACCAGCAACTCCTCTCTTAGAAATGCTTATTTTACACATAAGGTTTTCTGTTTCCTCTATATGAGCCAGTCCTCTGGCTGTTAACTGATAAAAAAGGAAGGACGATGGCTACAAACTAGGCTAACCAGATGATCTCTCTCTAGACTTAAAAATAAGATCCAGAAAGCGGATCTGCACATGACTGAAACTATGGGAAGTATGGGATGCGCCTGTTCTATCACAGATCGGAAGAGTCTTGAAAACATTTTAAATCCTTGTGCGGGCTCTCTACTGAAAGCAGGCCATCATCTTCAGTCTTGGGACTGGACAAAAATAAATTCCCAACTTTGAGTTAGTTTTTTTAATCACATGTCTTAACGAATTTAGTAGGCCAGACCAGCATTCTTTCTTCTTTCTAATTATGAGTATTGATATTTCAGTAAGTAATCTGAGGATTCTAATGAATTCTTGGCGTAAGGTATATCTATATATTCACAGAAGGCTCAGCATTCGGGTTATCAGCCAGGACACTCACTTGGGAGAACCATGTTTTTCTATACCCAGTCTTTTGTACAGCTGCAATATTAATGCAGAAGCAACCAAAAAGACCTTTGTACTTGAGAAGCTAGATTTTAAGTTTTCTGAGTACTAGAACAGTGCATAAAAAGTAGTAGTCTAAATAAATAGTCTTAATAAATATTTAAATGAGTAATTAAATAAATGAGGGACCAAAAGAAATTAGGGAACATAGAATTTGGGGTATCCAAGAGGGCTGCTAATATGTATTTTCTCTGCCTAGGTTCTGAATAAATTATTAAGAAAAACAAAGCTATGTTCAGTCTAAAATATCTTTATGACTGACAGAAGGTAAGATGAAGAGCATGGATGTGAGTTTTTGTCAAATAGGTTTACCTGGGAAATCTTAGCCACTCAGTCCAGACAGTGTAGAAACAGAAAAAGTAAATTTGATGTCATGAAGTGACACAAGAAAGTGTGTATCTACGAGCAGGCCTAATTCCAAGGGGATGAGAGCCCCAGTGAACTGAGCAAGGCCATAATGTTGCCAAATCTGTGATTCAGGTAAGTCATTCCATCATCCAAGACTTGAATGAGCAGGAAGTCTGGGTGAGTAAAGGGAAGAGGAGGTGGAAGAACTACACTGCTGGAATTCTCCGTCCTAGGAATGAAACTTCAGAAAAGGGCAAGAGGTATTTTTTCCCTTTTTGTGCACATTCAGAGCAGAGTGTTTGAATAAGGCCAGCAGTCCGTGTGCTCTGTTGCCTAGATGCTCTTCAAAGCCCTAGGACCTATGAGATTTTCAAAATGTGAAGTATCAGTTGCTCATGAAAATCTCCAGTTCCTGAATTCATGAGAGATGGGGCCCCTCAGGATGTGTTCATTAAAGTCTATCTCTAACCACACAGCTTTATCCAAACTACAATCTGAACCAATTTAATCAGACTTTCCACAGATTTGTACGATATCCCAGACTCTCCAGTGCAATGGAGCTAGAGATACACGTGGCTAGGCTAAGTTCAACTGACAACCGTAATGCTTTGAGGATTTAGAAAAGCTGAAGTCCTGGGCCTACCTGTCTTCCATCCTCACTGCCAGCATTCTATGATGTTGATGTCGTCTTGCAGTGAATCCATGCAACCACAAATATATATGGTGCCTAATTTTGACAGCATAAAATGTTCTAGATTCTGGAGAATAAACTGAAAAAGATAAAACTCCTACTATTAGAAATTTTATTTTAGGGAATGAGAAAGAAACTTAAGAAGAAAAATAAATACAATTGTAAGTTTTAAGCAAGAAGGAAAAAAATAAGGAAAGGAAAATATCAGTGTAAGATACAAGTTTAAATATTTTGGACAGATAGTACCATGCAGGTATCCAGGGAAAGAATTTTCCAGGTAGCAGAAATAACCAGTAAAAAGTTGCTATGGTTGTACATGAGCAAAAGTGAGGCCATCTTGTTATGCTAAATGGCCCCTGCCCATCCTCTGTGTGACTATTAGCTGCTCTGCAAGTACTTCAAAAAAATTCACGCTATCTCCTGTTTTGTGGTCTCTCCTTACGTATGTACTCCCCAATCACTTGATAAATTAAAACTTTGTTCTATGAGTTTCTCTCCAGGAGCAGATTGACCACAGGAGGGAAACACACCTACAAGGTATTCATCACAGCTGACAGAAGAATAGAACAATGTGATGCCTGGAGCCCATCACACCTGGAAACCAACATCCCTGGACCCCCTCCTCACTGCCCATTTTCCCTGTGTATCTGCCTCAGGGTTCTGTAATCCTGGAAGATGGGTTTTTGGGACATTAGTCACAAGCCTTCCAGTTTGCCAGCTAATCTAATTCAACTTCCTTTCTCGATCTCTAATTTGTTGTGATTAATTGGCTCAGATCGTGGTGAGAATAGCGAACCCATTGCTGGGTATCGTGGTGAGTGTTTCCTGATGGGCTAATAGGGTTTCTCAACCTCTGTTTTTTTTTTTAAGATTGGCACCTGAGCTAACATCTGTTGCCAATCTTTTTTTTTTTCCCTCCTTCTTCTTCTTCTCCCCAAAGCCCCCCAGTACATAGTTGTATATTCTAGTCGTAGGTCCTTCTAGTTGTGCACAACCCTTTTGTTTCGTTAGCTCCCTGCTAAGGAGCTTTTTCAGACAATTATTTTTTCCTAATAATTCTCTGAAAGGAAATTTTCATACTACCTATATACTATAAATCTTTTTATGTACTATATGTATATCTGTGATTTGTTAAGAAAAAGGACGAGAGTTTTCACCACTCCTCCACAGCAAGAACCTGTTACAGCCCTCCTGTTGAGAATGCATTGACCAGAGAATCAACAAGGAAAACAGGGTCCCTGGGATGGAATGAGACAGAGGGAGATTAGAGGACAAGGTTAATGAGGTAACACCGGGCCATGTCTGACCTTGTTTACTTTTGTAAGAATATTGGATTTTACATTGAGTGAGACAAGTATGCTCAATGCTTTAAAAAGGATGTGGAAGAGCAACTTGAAAGCTTCACCAAAACTGGCACATGTTCTATCTGTCTTCTATTTCCATCTCAATGACAATTGTCATTTCAAAAGTGACACCTTGTGATCTCCCCATAAATTCTTAAGACATAATATCCAAAGAACTTTCAGATGAGCCAAACCAAATTAATTTCTTATGTGAAAACTGGCATATTTGGGGGGTTTAGGATCATCATTAAAGTCTGATAATTTCCTGAAGAGGTTGAGCCCAGTGTCATGTCATTATGTTGTTTTTGTTATTGTTTAGAATTAAAGTTTAAATATAACCCCTATAAATCATAAACACTTAAAATCAAGCCCTAATCAAGGGACAAGAAAGTATATTTTTTTCCATGGAGTTTGGGATGGATTATTTTAGAAAAATTATTTATTCTACCACAGACATATAAAACTTGCTTTTTTCCTTTAGAAAATTATTATCACCAAATGACTAATAAGGAAGGGATTTCTACTAATGCATGGGCCATTCATAATAAGGTTTTAGTTGTCATCCATGTCAGTGTTTCCAAGTGTCACATTTATCATCGGAGTCATGGGGGTGATTTAAATAATAAGTCTTCTTCATCTCAGACCTACAATCAGAATTTTTCACATGTGTCCCTGGAATCTTTAACAAGATCACTGAATAATTATTTTATGACCCTAATTTTGATTATCAGTGTTCCAAGTGAGGAAATAGAACATGAACTCATGTTTGGGCAGGAAAATAGAGAAAAGGAAAACATTTCCTTTTAAATTGTCTAGGTCACCAAATTTAAGGTTTGGTTGGATCTGAATGAGTAAAAAGTAGGGATCATAGGTTAACTACCAGGTTCTGGACAAACTAGGTAGATAATTGATAGTAGTAATTGCAAAGGAAAGAAATACAAGAGGATCTTGAAACAAAATGAATGAAGCTATTTGATTCTCCTTTAAGTTAGATGTTTGTTCAAGTAAGCTAGTCGTTATAAGAAACTCGAAATCTCTGTGTCTTAACACAGTAGAATAGTTCCTGCTAGTTCAAAAATAGTCCGGTGTTCAACAAGTAGCATTCTACCTATGCTGACCAACCTCCTACTGTCTATTGGTCAGAGCTCAACCATAGTACCATGACTGGTACGAATGATACTGAGATATATAGTCTGGAAATGTGAACTAAGATAAGAGACTAACATGTAAGTAACGAACCAAAAGGATGAAGACTGAAAAATTCATCTTTTATTTAGAAATAAGGAGGTCATTAATGACTTTAAGAAAGCAGTTCATATAAAATGGAAAAGTAGAAGCCAGGACATGGTTTTGGAAAACAAGAGGTTGAAGCAGAAGTAGCAAGTATAGGCTATTCTTTCTAGAAAATTTACCATGGAAGGAAAGAGACATATGCCATAAGATTTAGAGAGGATCAGGGCTAAAGTGAATGCTGTTTTTATTCATTTATTCTTTAACTTTAAAATGGTGGAAGGCTGATGTTTATGTGCTACTGTGAGGTAGCTGATAGAAACGAGACAGACGAAGACACATGAAACACACGGGATAATGGATAGATCAAGTTCCCAGAGGATACTGAAAGCAATGAAGTTTTGAGCAAATATGAAGAAATTCATCTTGGAGAAGAAAAAAGAAATATCTATGTAGACAATGGAAACAAGCAAGAATATTTGTAGACTCAATTTGGAGGGAAAGCACCACGTATCATTTCCATTGTCAACGCAAAAGTGCAAGTTATTCAGGATGCCCCATTGCTTTTTCTATGAGAAATACATGATGTCAAATAAAATTTTCAGAACTCCATACAGAACTCAGATATGAGAGAGGTCACCATGAAACTATTGTTAAAATTATTTTTGATGTTGATTCTTTAGTAATTACCTTACTCAGAGCAATTGTATAATACATTAGGTATCTTGGATTATAAAGAAAAAATTGGTTGTGGTGAGAAATTTTAAAATTTAAATATATATATATTTAAATGGGGTAAAATATAATTATTTAAAAAGAAAAGGAAAAAATCTTATAAGTAATTTTATCTTACAGAAAAGAAATATTAAAAAGTGTTCTTTTATAACTAAGTAGTAAGAGTTTCAGTAATGAATCAGCACCTACAATTTCAGTAGAACGAATATCTGAATATGTCCTTGACACAGGAAATTCTTCATGTCAGCACTTAAAGCAATGAAGTATTAATTATACTCCATCAACACTGAGGAGGTAGTTAGCAATAGAAGGATAAATGCAAACACATCAGCTTGAAACATTGGGTTTTGTAAACAAGCATTCTCAAGACACCTGGATCTTTATTAGCTGTCAAATTTGATCAAAATGTAAATTTTTGAAATGAGTCTGATATCAGATGCTGATATACTGGTGTTTCTGAATTACAGTTGTTGATAAATAAATGACATCTACATATGTAATAGAGGAAAGAGAAATACTAAATATGATCTAAATTTAATTCATATTGGCATAAAGGAGAAAAAAGAAGAAACATTAAAATATTTCTACTTTATCGATAGTGCCTTTTAAATCAGTATTTCAGATGTATTTTTTTCCAATTTAATTTCTATCAATTTGTTTTAGAATACTTCTTAATCTCACATTACTCAGGCCAGGGTATTAAATATATCACTGTAATGATCTCCTCAAAATTATTTTCAAGTTCACAGAAATACATTTGGAAAGTGCCACAATGAACGTGTCAGATTGGCTGAGCACTTGTCTTGTTACTAGCTCTGCTGTGAGGCCATTTACCAAAAGAGACAGATAGACAGTCAACTAAAACTCTTAAATTTTATTTTAAAGATAGGAGCCAGAGACTTATTTCTTGATTCACATACATTGAATAAATTATCAAAGAAATGAAATTTTGGTAATAATAATGTCAACAGTAAAAATATGTATGATAACAGACAAGTTTTAAAGAAAACTTTTGGAAATACTTAAATGGCACACATTTTAAAATATATATACATATACATATATCCTTAACACTGGGGAGTTTATATTTAATGATAGAGTCATTAAAATATATTCGCCAACGCACTCACATCTAAAAAATATAGAAGGGCAAGTCTATCTTTAAGTAGAAAACAGGTTTCAGCTGTTAAAGCAATAAAGCCAGGCATTCAAAGAAACAACTAAGATTCTGCTAATCTGATCAGCGCATACACAAGAGACCAGGTACAACAGCAGTGAACTTGCGGAGATTGGATTGACTCTTTCTTTAAATCGCTTCAATTGCTTTACAATGCTGTTGTGCCGTCCCTTAGATAAACACTCAGAATTCTCAAAAGGAAATTGACTGAATGGAAAACTGCCCCAAACTAAAATTAAATTAGATAATGAAATCTACTCCTTGCCTTTTTTTTCCTATGGCCACCAGCAAGTGAATAAAAATAGACATCACTTAATGCTCATGATAATACTCATAAAGTATAAGGAGTGCTCAAAATTTCAAAGAATTCTTTTCATTGTATAATTTACTACTTGACATACTAATAAATGACCACCAATTTATATATTATCACTGTATTTCCCCAGAGAAACATAATCAGTAGGGTGCACTACAGGGTAATATAAACAATAGTATACATAGAGAGAGTACATTATGTATATATATATGAGAGAGAGAGACTTTTTTTTAATGAATTGGCTCATATGATTGTGGAGGCTGACAAGTCCAGATTCTGCAGAGAAGCCTGGCAGTCTGGAGACCTGGGCAAGAGGTGATAGTTTGACTCAAGTCTGGAGGCAGAATTTCCTCTTCCTCGGGGAACTCCAACCTGTTTTTCCTTAAGGCCTTCAAGGGATTGGATGAGGCCCGTCCACATATGGGGAGTAATCTGCTTTACCCAAGCCATACTGATTTAAATGATAATGTCATCTAAAAAATCTTCACAGGAACATCCACACTGGTATTTGACCAAACATCTGGGTGCCATGGCCTAACCATGTTGACACATAAAAATTAATCACCACAATTGCTATCTCAAACTATGGTTATTTATATTTAGGAAAGATGGTGTCACTTTTTTTTGGTGATGACTCAACTGGCAGGCAAATAAAGGTAAAATTTTAACTGCTTGAGGAATTTTAAGTGATACCTTAAATTAACCAATAATATCACAGAAATAATATTGATTTTAATGAATAACTTATAATATTTTCTTTAGATTATATCTTATTCGTATTTAACCTACTATTTACTATAATCACCTAAGAGTAGATAATCATCATCAACATCAGTAAATATTTGTTGATCATCAGTGGGATATATGGAAAGAGGCATATAATCAAATTACATTTACTATAACTTTAGTAGTTATTTACATTGTTTAGTATTTTTATTTCTAAGAGAGTCTGTAGCTATGAATTATTTTTTCATAAAATTTGTGTGTGATAATTATGCATTAAACCACTTTAATATCTCTCATACATAAAAATGAATATTATACCTTTGAAAATGTTATTAAATAGTGGAATATATGTCATAATTATATTCAAAAGGTTTTGTGATCATACTAGCTTTTCTATCTATTTTTATCATGAATATCAACTTTAAAATGACAATAATTTGATTAGAGAGACAATTTAGAGTTTTTAGTTTTTATAACGCCAGAAGTGTTTTTAGTTAATAAATATATATATTTATATACAGAAAATTACACTGATTTGTATAAAATTATATTCCTTAATAAGCATTTACAATAAAGAGTTCATTAATGGACTGAGAAAGAGCAAAATTATTTTATTGTAACTATGAATGCTAATTGGAACTAGAATGTTCCTATTCAAACCAGCATCTCCACAATGTTATGCTAGGCAATGGAAAGTTTAACATAATACTAGCTAGGCACCAATATGTTGATCTGCTGCATGAGTGGATCTACACATATGAAGTATTTTTGCTAAAATCAGGTTCATAATTGAATTTCAAACAACAGATGATTAAGATAAAGAGATGAAGTTAGATTTTAACATTATGAATAAATGTACACAACCAGATTTTTAAAATATGAACACATATTTTAATATGTATCACTATGTATTAAAGGAAATGAAATGCTTGTCACCTGTGTATACTGAGTATCCAGCACAGTGTTAAGTTCTTAGTGAATGATTGATTATTAGCCCAACCAATCTACTGACTAATTGACAATGGGTGGATCGAAGGGTAGATGAATAGATGGATGGATGGATGGTTGATGGGATTATTCTGAGTTCCAGTCCAAGCTTATTAGGAAGTGGGAATTCCTAACCTTATGATGAATTAACATCCGTCATCTTTTTAAGTGAGTTACATAGTCTTCTGTTGACTTTGCAGATTCCAGTGACTTAATCCCCAGAATGCTCTCTTCATGCACTTATGTTTCACTGTGGATACCAACTGCCCTCTTTAGTAAATGAGTGCACACATTACCAGTGTTATTACTAGAATTTTTAATTCTTCCCAACATAGTATAAATATTCTTATTTTTCCTTTTCTTTCCCATTAATTTCTCCTTCCGTGACATTGCTGTTGAAGTCTTGCTTTGGTGATTCTTTCCATCACTCTCACTTTTTCCTGCTGTCTGTGCATCCCTCGAGCTTTGCTAAGCTGTACTGCTGCAGTTCTTGCTCAGTACCTCCTCTTCTCTGTACTCTGTTGCTCTGATCCTCTCCTCAGTTGCTGGCCTCCCCTGAAAAAAAGCTATTAGTTTTCTATGCTTTCTGCTATGGTACTTTCTGTCTATGGTTTTGGGTACATTTTAAACAGCTGAACTAAAGCGAACCTATGATTTGGATGGGAAATTGGTTATTTTGCAGGGAAGACCTCTACCCAATACAACCAAACAGCACCTGTCTCTGGTCTTTTCCATTTCTTTACTTTAATGATCCCATCAAAACAAATTTTCACCGTCTCAGCGATTTCACACTTACAGCAGTTCACCTAGTGAAAGTAATCAGGATCCCACGTGTACACCTCTATGAGCTGCTCCCACCACTAACCTTCAATTGCTTGGGTTTTATTACCAACATTTAGTTACACTTAATATGAGCTTTGCTTTTTGAGGTTGAGTTCTTTAAGAAAGGAAGTGAAAATACATGCGTGGCTCAATTTTACCCATGTTGCACGGGGGCAACACCTACCATGTAATACTTTTTTCATTGCTTCAGTTTTCGATTGTAATAAAATAAAATATTCCTCTCCTTAAAAACTGTCAATTCTATGAAATAATATTCTAATCAACATATATTTTAACGTTAATAAAAGAATAATATTTCCTTTTGAATTGATGAAAGTGTAAATTCCATTTATTAATAATAACTAAATTTATAGAGGAATTTCTAAGTGCTAGGTACTGTCCTAATCAATTTATGATCATTGCATCATTTAATACCTGCATCAAACCTATAAGATTAAAAACCTTCACTACTGCCATCATAAAAGTGTGCCTTAGAGGAAAAGGGCTACTTGCCCAAGTTCATATAGCTATTAAAGGTGAAGCCAGGAAAAGAACTCCAGGAGTCCACCTCCAGAGCACTCACTATCAGGTCTGTATTAAACAGAAGTTCTCTTATTTAAAGAAGAATAAAATAAATTAAACATTATATTTGCCTGGCTAACTCTGATGGAGAGCTGGTACATATAGATCAGTCAGAAATCTGAAAACGGTTTAGGCTGCACTGCTTGAATGACAGCTAGCTGATAATGAGTAGGAAGATGACTCACAACCACATGGTAACTCCATTAAAAAATCTATCAGATTTGTGAACAGAATCCCCAACTTGCCAGGAATACAGTACATTTATTATGTTGCTGCTAAGACTGAGGAGAGTACATAAATTATTCAGGGAAGGGAGAGACATTAATTTTTTTACAATGCAAAAGAGATCATTCATGGAATAAAAGTGATCAGAATTTATTAATATATTTCTGCATTTAAAGTGAATAATTTATTTCATCCTCCCTGTTTGGATAAAACACAGGCATTAGAATAAAACTATCAGCTAACAAATCTAGCTTTATTTCCTAAAATGTGGGTGTGTTTTAAAAATGAAACTTTGATGATATATGTTATAATGAATAATTTACTAATTGCAAGAATATTTAAGGTTTGATGCTTTTTAAAATTTTTTCTGTTAATAATGAATAAACCAGTGAACAACTGCTATGTTCAAAAGCATATTCTTCCATTTTTCATGCTTTTACATATGTTCATAAATACGATAGAATCAGCTTTGTTTTATTCATCCCACCTGCTCCCTTTTCAATTCTGGATTTGAAATATTTCATTCACTAGAGTATAAGGATAAATAATTTTGGTGTGAATGAAAAGGAGGATTCCGGTGCATTTAATGAATTTTCACAAAGCCAGCCAGGAAATGTAAATTGAGTACCAACTATGTGCCATGAACTGTTTTACTTGCTAGGGTTTGGGCCATGGACAAGACTTGAATTTACATTCTCCTGTGGGAAGATATATAAGCACAAATAAAACATAGAAATGTACATAATCATTCAAGCTTCTGATAGTTATATGTATTGATGAGAGAATTTAAAAAAATGATAGGACAATAGTGTGTGGAGCAGTCCTTTCAAAGGAAACGCTATTTAAAGTTCAAGATTCCTTAAATCTGAGCTGCCTAAGACTTGCTTTGAATAATAGAATGTAGTGGAACTGATGGTGTGCTAGCTCTGGGCCTAATTCAAGACCCTTGTGTTCTGCTGCTTTCAATTCTGTCTATGAGACACAAATGAGAAGTGTAGTATAGCCTATTAGAAGATAGGAGATCACGTGGAGGGAGGTGAGTAGTGCTAGTGGACCTAGCTAGACAAGGTCATCCTAGATTAACCGACCACCAGCTGACCCACAGATATATGAGGAAGTCCAGTCTAGATCAATAGAACAACCTGTCTGACTCACGGCTGACTGGACACATGCGAGTGAGCCCAGTCAAGATCAGGAGACAGACCCAACTTACCACCAGCCTGTGAGTAATACTGAGTTCTTACTGTTTAAGTCCCTGCATGCGCACACGTGTAGATGCACACACACATGCACATGTAAACATAGATTTATGGATCATAGGAGACTTACTATGTGTAGGCTCTGTTTCCCTGAGACATACTACCTGATAATGGAGACTGATGCTCCCACAGACAGGCCAGCGGAAGCTGCAATTTAGGTGAACGCAGCAGTTATCTGCTCTTTAAACACACACAATACACCAAAAACTCAGCCTGCTACCGAACATAATGTCTCTGTGAGTCATAAATCCAGGGACTATTTAGCTGAGGAACTCTTCTTAAATTCTGCTTGAGAGCTTGCCTTCAGAAAGAGAAAAGATTCAGGGCAGAATTATCTGACCCTTTCCACAGTCAGCATCCTGGCATGCTAGTGATAATCCAATCCTTGCCCTTTCTGCAAATTCCTTAGCTTGAGCAGCTTTTGTTGTTTTGTGCTGCTGAAAGAGCTTCTGGGATACATATTGTGTGTATTGTGGTAGTTTATTTCAGCTAATCATTTACGAAATGAGAACTCTACCTAGTGCACACCTTCTTCGGAAACTTGAAGAGCATACTATTGGCACAAAGACCCTGAATCTTAGGAGTATACCTGTGTATAGATGCTATCCATGCTATAATCGATCGAGTACATTCTAAAGTGCTTCCACGTATTAGGGGATTACGAATGCCATCATGCTTGCATCCCAGTCCCACCTCCACCTTGTTAATATGTTCAGCTGCAACATAACCCATCTTTTAGGATAGATAATATCAGAATTTCATTCCTAATTAATAGCAAATTACAACCTGTAACTGTTTGATCCCTGAATTGACAGAATTTTCTGTTTAGACAATATTGCATTTGGTATGATTTTTCCTGTTAGGATTACTTCTTGAAGCCCCGTTTTTTATATTTTAATACAAGTTAACTAGCCCATATATCATTGATGGTCACCATAAATTTACCTCTCATTTTGTCTACTGCAGACTAGGAAATTCTACTACTTCATGTATATATTAATTTATGCAAATGATAGGGTTTTGGGGTTTTTTTTTCCAGATTTTTAGATTAATGGAGAAGTCTTAAGTGTTTGATGTTACTTTACTTGCAAGCTAACATGTTAGCTTGTCTCTCATTCATGGATGCTGGCAGAAGACATGATATTCCTGGGTCAGAGACAAAGGACTTTATTACTCATGGCAACAGCAGTAGTGACAGAACAATATTTTCTCAGGCCAATTCCCAAGCCCTAACTCCCACAGAGAGATGTGAAGAGGGGCAGGTTACATGAGCACATTGAGTAGGTTTTGTTACAGGAATGCTGAGGCTGGGAAGCCTGATTCAGACTTCCCCAAAAGAGAAACTGTCATTGCCTCAGTTCACGAGAAATGCAAAAACCCAAGGGGCCCATGGAGAATTGTTACCGACATGGAATTACAGATCAGGGAATAAGTTTTCAAGTGCAGATGATTGATCTGCTTCCACAAGTGAAAATCTTATTTTGTGGGAAAAATATAAGTAAAATAGAAACAAAGAAAATAGGAGTCTTGTATAGAAAGGAGCAAAATATGCCTCCAATAAATTATATTAATATATATACATTCAAGTTCAAGAGACCAACTGAAAAATAAAACTGTATTCACATAATGTAAGGCTTGGAATGAGGTCGCTGCATCCTAGCTATTTTAATTCTTACGTTTTTGATCCTTAATAAATGTAATTTTAAATTAATTCTTCCTGTGGATCATACCCTTAGACCTGTGGAGTCTGATGCTAACTTTGGGTGTTCAGTGTCAGAATTATATAGCACTGCAACAGTTGGGGTTGAAATGGAATACTATGTATATGCTACTGATTAAAAATATGTATCTTTTGCTCAGATTTCTCTCCTGACTTCTGCCTATGCTGGTCATCCGTCATCTTATTTCTCCCTAAACTGAACTCATCAGTTAGTTTTCTTTCCACACTTACTGGTCCTCCGTTGTTTCTGTATTAGTAAATGGCAAACCATATCCACTCATTCTCAAGCCAGAAATAATGAATTCATCTTTGATCCCTCCTCCTTTTACATGTCACATATACAACCATTTGCTTCTCATAACTCTGGGATCTATCCACCTCTCTGCATCTTCTCTGTCACCAGCCTAGGCTGGGTCACCATGCTCTGGATTCCCATACTAGTCTTCAAATGCTCTCGCATGGTCTTTTTATTTCGTCTTCTCCAGTGACATTCTTCAAACGGCTTCATTTGTCTTTAAGATAAATTATAAACTTTTTCACATATGTTATAAGGCCATTCATTTTCTGAGGCTCATCACTCACCTCTCTCCCCTTGAAGTTCTGTGCTTTAGTTAGACTGTTCTTCAGTTTCCTGTAGTGCTCAGATAAACTCTCCCCTCACAGCCTCCCCACATACTGTTCTCTCCTCTCGTATTCCTTCTTTCCCTGGGTTAATATCTATTTATTCCTACAGTGTCAACCATCACATCTTCTGAGGTCCCTTCATAGACCTCAAGGCTACTTGAAATCCACACTCTGTATGTTTCTAATATACCCTGTGTATCGCATATTGTTTTTAATCTACATGAATTATTGAATTCATATCTTTCTGATACAGTAACCTCAGTGAGGGCTTGGAGGGTACTTGTCATGTTCACGAGAATCCCCTAAGCACTTAGAAGTCTGTAAGTCAAATTGAGACAACTCCTTGACTAATACATGGCGATTGTTTTTCCTAGAGTGCCTGAATTTGTTACTCAGAAGTATAACACTTATTAGCTCACATACAAATGTATATTTCAACTAAAAATACTCTTTTTGAGGTTGAACCTTCTTTTATTCTTATTTTGACATCATGGCAAGGTTTCTGGCTTTCTGATTTTTTGCCTGTGTTTTGCACACTTGAAAAGCAGGAATAAATTAGAGAATATTTGTCAAATTTCATTCTTGCTTATCAGTAGCACTTCAGGTGCTTTAAGTGGAAGAGAGGAGAAACATCCACGTGAATAAAATCAGTGAACTCTTCCATTTACCACTGCTAGCAGCAGTAAAATCAATCGTATCTAAGAGGCAAAACAGTATGCTAATAACACCTTTTATTCAGGATTGTCAGCTAAGTGGTCGATTTTCACTTTCTACAGCATTATATTAACCCATTCTAGATCTAACTTCTTAAAATACAGCAGACTAAATGATCACTGCTGTTATTTACTGAGGGTTTATTCAGGATATTTTTAGAAGTAATTTTCAGGGATTATTTTATCCCAAAAGCCCCGCCAAAAAACTATGCAATAGATAATAAATCAACAAATGTTTATTGAGCACCTATTATGGGGCAGGCAGTGTTCTAGTTAATACATCAATAGCCAAGAACAAATTGGATATAAAACTCCATGCTTTCTTGGAATTTGTATTTTAGTATAGGAAATAGACAATAACAAAATGAATAAATTGCATAATGTATTAGAAGATGATAAGGGCTATAAAGAAACAGAAAGCTGGCAATGGGTTTTGGGGAGTGGTTGTGACAAAGATCCTCTCCTTGACGAAATTCTACTTGGACTCTCCTGAACTCTCTTTTCAACTAGGCCCTAACTTTTGGATTTCTGTGTTCATCTCTGCATTGCGCAATTTTAGCAAGAATCCGTCTAAGTCAGTTTAGCCAGAATCCTTGATGTCTAATCCAGTTCCTCAAGATCCACCACCTGCAGGGTGATATCTGATCACCCTGTTCTGCCTTCAGCAAGAAGACTATTATGTAAGTTTAGCCAGAATCCCCCCTTACCTCTGACATTACCTCTTAGTAATTCTCCATCCTGCTCCTTGTCTATAAATTCCTACTTTTCCTTGTTGAATATGGAGTTGAGTCTAGTCTTCTCCTCACCAACTACTTCCCTCTTGGAGAGAATAGTGGAAATTTCCTATTGTCTATGCAAACGTAAGAAACAGAGAATAAATATTGCCCTGTTAATCAAGTATATGCATTGGATATATTTTTCTTATATCCTTTTTTCAACTTTTATTTACAGTATCTTTTCAGGAACTGATTTTCTTTCAATCCTTTTAGGCTCATCAGTATTGCAGTACTGTCCACTGCAGTTATGTTTTACTGTTTTTTTCTTAAGGAATCCTTTACAGCCTTGAGTCATCAGATATTCTGCTACAATTCTTTCTAAAACATAAAGTGTTTATTTTGCATGTTATATTTCTTTTTCTTTCTTTTTTTTTTTAGGAAGACTAGCCCTGAGCTAACATCTGCTGCCAATCCTCCTCTTTTTGCTGAGGAAGACTGGCCTTGAGCTAACATCCATGCCCATCTTCCTCTACTTTATATTTGGGATGCCTGCAACAGCATGGCTTGCCAAGTGGTGCTGTGTCTACACCCTGGATCCGAACTGGATCCAACCTGGAGCCACCGAAGGGGAATGTGCAAACTTAACCACTGCACCACTGGGCCAGCCCCTCATGTTATATTTGAAATATGCACAAAGTTTATTGGTGTTCATTTTATCTAAGTCCATTAGTTGGGAATGTAATGAGTGCAGAAAATGACATGAAACGCAATGAGAAGCTAAATATTAAGTAATGATCAATATTGTTACTTAACAATATGATCAATATTAAATAACAATCTTGTAGTATTGCCTTTCGATTCAGTGAATAGAGGCCCCTAACTAGGTTTCTCTGCTTAAGAGCACAGAAATGCATCAGAATGTAAAATATAGTTTTACACCAAATTTTTCAATTTTGTTTTTAGGCAGGTATAACTTAAGTTTAGAAGATAAAACATGTTTTATTTAAGAGTTTGTTATCTTGACTTATATTTTAAAATATTTGTATATATGGCATGTGGACCTGCATTCGTTTTCTTGTCTCAGGCCCCACAGTTGTTCAGAGCAGGCCTATTCACCCATGGACAGGCAAAAAATATAATAAGACTTGAAAAATTGATAGAGTTACATTAAAAATACCCATGATAAAGTCAAAAGTATAAATCAGCAATTAATTATACAGATAAATGTTAAAGAATAGTCACAGATAACCAGATAGGATGATTTAAAAAATTGATCACTTCTTTCTTTTTCTTTTTTCTGCTTTATCTCCTCAAACCCCCCTGTACATAGTTGTATATCTTAGTTGCAGGTCCTTCTGGTTGTGGGATGTGGGACGCCGCCTCAACGTGGCCTGACGAGCAGTGCCATGTCCGCGCCCAGGATCCGAACCCTGGGGGCAGCGGAGTGCGCGACCTTAACCACTCGGCCACGGAGCTGACCCCCAAAAATGAATCATTTCTAACTAAAGATTGCATTATATGAGCGACTCTCCCTTAACGTTAAAATATTTAAGATCATTGTCATATATTTTGAATTATCTTTATGAAATAATTACCAAGCTCTTCCAGGTATGTATGTGAAGAAACTGATCTAGGGTTCAAAAAAGAGTCTCTAACCCTCAAATTGAAGGCTATAGGAAATAAAATTGCCAGAACTGGTGTTATTATCCTTGGAAGAATTTTAACACTGAAGGATCCATATGCAATTACTAATGAATGGAATGAATGGATGGATTTAATGTGTAGAAAGATTATCCTAAATCACTGTGTTTCACAATTATTTTTAACAGACTAATCAAACTTTGTAATGTAATATTTTTAATAAACTGGAGGAAAACATTATTTTTGAAATTCAGATATTGTTATAAAATAAAATATCAATATAAGAAATGACTATTGTGGCAAACCTTACAGAATTTTCTCATATCTGCACATATCGGTACAATATCAGTGTGTGTGTATGTGTGTGTGAGTGTATAAATAAGCTGTAAGAAAAAGCTAGAGGATAAAGACAGATAAGAAGTTGAGCTTTGTAGGCCTAAAACATTATTCTTAAGGAGTATGATTCTAAATCTACTATTGGTGTTTATTTGTTTCAAATTTTAGGACCAATCTGATTAGGTTAAGACTAATTTGGCAATAATAACCAGAAAAATAAAGATTCTGTAGTATCCAACTAGTTAATATTTTGCTTTGCATTTTTTGGTCTTTGATAGAATCAGTTATGTCTAGGGTGTTCTAAGGTTTTCTGAATCTAGAATACTTGATCAATTCCCAGAATGATCCCAACACTTCTATAGGGGAACGTATCTTCATGTTTACTGGATATTTATGTAAGATCCGTATCTACTACATTACTCAGAGAGCAAGGTGTACTATTAACTTCACGTGTTCTTTCAGCTACAAGCTGCTCCAAGTTGTCTATACTAGACAAAAGAAATGTAGAATTGAAATAAAATAAGCAATACTATTATATGTGATTTTTCTTCCTGACAGATATGATCTGAATTAAAAACGTACTCAATAAACAAGAATCGTGAATCATAAATACCAGCACTAGATAAGAAGATAAGCTTTTTAATTTTCAGCACAATAAACTTTCTGAAATCATTTAGACATTTGTTCTTTAAATGTCTCAGTTTTGAAAATGGGTAAAGAAATTATCCATTCACCCAGTCAAACACAAGTCATATAAATTAAAATTATTTTTGGATCTCTTGAGCGTCATTACTTACATATCTGAAGCTAGTTATTTTGACTGGGTCATTGAAGCATTATCATTTTGTAGTCGAGCTACTGTCAATCTTTCATTCCACTCTGAATTAATTTTAAACGGAAACGAAAAGAAACAAATACCTCAGTAGGTCATGGAATTTGTGACGTATACATTTTTTATTTTCTTTGAGGAGAAAATTTAAATTCATTTATCTTTAAATGAACTGTGTAAATCACCTGGGAAATCTTGTTTTTAAATGAAACCAGAGAACACAGTCTACAAAGAGCTAAACTACAGGAAGATTACTCTGAAAAAGTGAGATGATGGAAATGGAGAGGTGATGGAAGATAGTTCTAGAGGATAGTAAGAGGAGACCAAAAAACGGAGGAGAGGCCCCAAAGCCAACAAAGCCATTATTGCATGACTGCGTAATTCCTAGGCTGCCAAAAGAGCTGTGCTCCCATGTTTTAATCTCATTAATAAAAATGTCAGTTATGGTCATAAAATTATTGTCAAATGACAGATCTGTTAAACACTATATATTTCTTCTTTTCAAAAATGTGTTTTAGAACTATAAAATAATGACTGGTTATAAACAGTTCAATTAACAAGAGACTATAAAGTACGGAGGGATTAATTTTAATTCATGATTCTTTGTGAAATTATTCTAAAACTAAATTGCTTCTAATTATTTTGAATTTATTTTTCAGTCACAAAAGGTTTGCTGTAAAATAATTTTCAAACCATTTCTGAAACAAAGCAGCAGCCCAAACACTTTTGGTCTAGCCTTGTATTTCATTAAGTTCTAAGTATTTCAATTACTAAATAATAAGGCTTCACCATCTGGGGGATTAATGCATACAAAATGATCAATTTATTTAAAGTGCACTTATAGTTGTACAGTAAAAAAGTACATTAAAAATCCATCTTTCAGAAGACAAGACAGATTTCCCAATTGTTTAGGGAAATCTTCACTTCTTCCCAGAGGCCATCATCCATGTTCTGTTAAAATGAACAAGAATTTGAGAGAGACGTGCTATACTCTCATAAGCAAGTAATATAATTGAAATTAGAAAATAAACAGAACTTTAAAAACAGTACAAAACTTCATGCAAAACTTACCAAATTCAACCAAAACTTTCGCTTGAGGAAAATTTATAATGTTAATGGAATATGTTAAAAAATTATCTGGAATAAAACAAATTTATCTAAATGGTCAAGTAAATAATTTCAGAAATAAAATGTAAACTCAAAGAAAAATACAATAAGGGAATTAAAACTAACAAATAAATATAACCGGAGATAAACAACAGAATAAACATCTGGCTTTCTAACATGACTCACAAAAAAGATAAACTTCTGGAAGAGTGTTCAGGGAAAAAAGAAAGGAAGAATGTATATATTAACAGGCAAAACAGAAAAATAAGGCAAAATCACAGACAGATTAAAAAATATAGAATATTATGATCAATTTTGTAATAATTTTACAAGAAAATGTACCATTACCAGGAGACAACTCAATAAAAACTAACACACCAAGAATTAAAAATCTGGATTGATCTTTAACCCACAAATTTCAGGAAACCAAGACAATAAAATCAGGCTCATTTCTTTTTACTAGCAGTTAAAAGAAAAAAAGATCCCACATCATTCTTATAATATATAAAAGAGTCCAGAAAAGAGAAAGTTTAAACAAAACTCCTCTCCTAATTATGTATTCCATACATAATCACACTATGTGATTACGTAAATATGTAGTTCTTGATGCTAAAACCAGATAAGGATTTTCCAGGAAAAGAAAAAGAAAACCGTAAGCTAATGTCGTGTATTTTCAGTACTCAGTTCCAAAACTCCCAATGAAATGCTAGCAGAATCAATCCAGAAAATGGAAAAAACAATAAACATTTAAAAAAAGTGGAAACAGCCTAACAGTTTTCTCTGTTAGAGGAATAAATAATGTTGTTAGAAAATATTAAGTAGCAGTAAAACAAATGAATTACTTCTATATATATATATATAAATAAATCATAGAAAATGTTGAATTATTAAATCCAGGCAAAAAGTATTACATACAATATTATGCGAATATGTAACTTTTAGGCAAAAAGAATTAATACAATATTATGCGAAATATGTAACTTTCGAACACAAAATGTGTCTACATGTTTGTACAGATGTACCCAAATTCATTAAAAAGAAAAGGAAATACTTTGTATGACAAAAATGTACACCAAATTTAGTCTAATTTTTAACTCTGGCCAGGGAGAAAGGTGAAAGAGGTGAGTAGAGTTTTTAGATGTATCTGTAGAATTGTATTTCATTATACTTCATGTACATGTTTAAAGCTCAGATGGCCAAATGTTGTTATTGTTGCTATGTGACCGGCTGGGGACCTTCCAGGTATAATTGCAACTGGTGCCTGAACACACAGGGCAAGGAGAGACCTAAGAAAAAGACAGACTGCCGCAGATTGGCAGGTGGCAAGTGTAACAAGCACGGGAACTTATTCATGAGGCTTGTCGTGGGCGACTACAAAATGAGCAGATTTCCATACTTGCCCACCAGATTTTAAAAGTTATATAGGTGCCATAACTGGATTCAGTCACATACACAGGGGGCCTTAACTGGGTTTGGTCATGTACCCAGTCCAGACAGTCTTATCACCCCATTACTATCTCAAGGCTTTATCCTTGGAGCAGCTTCGGGGAATGGGGAAGGAAAGCAGAATGCACATTCCAAAAACGGCTTCCAGAAATGGGAGCTCATATTGCCCGGCTTCAGCTTGAGGGTCAAACCAGCAGTCATGTTTTGTTGATGACCTCCCACAACAATCATCCATTCACACTTGGATGATTTATGGAAAGTGGCCTGTAATATTAAAGTCTTATTTCAAATTTTCATCATTAATAAAAATAAGATATTATAAAAATAATACGACTATGATTTTCATAGGAGTAACCTCTTTTAAAATGTCAATTACTTTGCAAATGAACATGTATTAGTAACAAAAGGATGTATAAGTCTCAAAAATTTATACACTACAGTTTTAAAAGTGGTTTAGAAGAACCTCAATAAATCAATTTTAAAAAGGCTTTCTGAATTAGTATTATACAGTAGCAGAGCTGGTAATTATTTACGAAACCACCGTTTATTTGCTTTTCCATCCCCACTCTACAGAAAGAAACTATAAGACCTGGATACTTTTAAAACCTTCTTCAACAAGCTTACTCAGTTGAGCTTTAATCTCACTTTATAGGTGATGGACTGAAATGTGTCCCCCACCTCCAAATTTATGTTGAAGCCCTAATCACAAATGTTTCTGTATTTGGTGATAGAGCCCTTAAGGAAGTTAATGTTAAATGGGGTCATAAGGGTGGGACTCTAAGCCAATAGAACTCTTGCTCTTATAAGAAGAAGACTAGACACCAGATCTCTCTCTCAAGGCACATACAATAGAAAGGCCATGTTTCTGTGATGAGACCATGAGAAGACGGCTTCCCACAAGCCAGGGAGAGAGGTCTCACGTGAAACCAACCCTGCTGGCACCTTGATCTTGGACTTCCACCCTCCCGAAGTGTGAGAAAATAAACATCTGTTGTTTAAGCCGTGCAGTCTGTGGTATTTTGTTATGGCAGTCCTAGCAAACTAACACAATAGGTAACACACTGATAGGTTTGCTTAAAAGTCCCCTCCACTCATCTATTGAGGATATGTCAAAATTCAGAGTTCACACATTTTAGATTTCTAAGATAAATGAAGTTTATTCTAAATCATTTATTACACAACATGGAGTCTTCCAATAAGAGCAAAATATACGTGATAATATTTTTCAAGTGAAAGAAATATGGTAAGTTTTTTAATCTGACATGGTTTTAATCTGACACGGTTTATCTGTAACTCTTCTGTGTGAGTCCAATTCAGTTCTGTTCTGTTTACACTAGCTCAACCTTCCAAAAGTTTACAACTATGTCTTCATTCAAAACCATTTAATTATTTAGGTCATTTTGGCAATTATGATTTTGTATTAAAATTTAAAACATATACTACATTCTCCTATACTTCAAAGGCCGCTTGCTTATTTCCATTTTGTTGTTAGTAATTGGAGGTGTTTGAAAATGAAATTACGTGCTGTTATTTCAACTCACAACCATATTTCCCCAGATGTTTCAAAAGTTGTTCTCTAATTCACGTTCCATCACTTCTTCATTTTAACATGCATTGCACTGGTAGGTCATTATAATAGAATATAATTTTAATAATCCATTTTGATCAAGAAAACGACTCTAACCTTTTTCAGTATTTTGGAGCAAACATATATTCTTCATCCATATATTTAATACGTATGAATGAATCAATTGTTATCTTCATGCATCCCCACATTTTTGTCATCATACTTTCCATCAGCACATTTATAACAATATTTATAATTTATTAAGTTTATTTCTATTTCCTAGCCATTACTGCAGCCATTTGCAAAGCTACGAGTTCTCCATTCCCTTCCTCACAATCTACGGAACTGAAAAGTCACCTGTCCCATGAAGTCAATTTTGAAAATTCTAGCCCATTTTAGGAATTGTTTTTCCCTTTCTTGAATAATGTTCAGAATCTGTAGCACCTATTTAAATGCCTAACTATATTCAGACACATAGTTATGCATGTACTTATGGTTAGCTCTTATCCTTGCCTCATTCAGAGGAGAAGGTAGTTAGGCATGTATGCTAATAGGTATACAATACAGTACTATTAACTACAGGCTTTATGCTGCACAGTAGATGTCTAGGACTTAGACTTAAACTTTGTACATTTTGACTAATTCCCCCCAGTTTGCCCCTACCCCAACCCCCTGGCAACAACCCTTCTACTCTCTGCTTCTCTGAGTTTGATACATTTAGATTCTTCACATAAGTGAGATCATGCAGCATTTGCCCTTCTGTGTCTGGCTTATTTCACTGAGCACAATGTCCTCCAGGTTCACCCTTGTTGAGACTGACAAAATTCCCTCCTTTTTAAGGCTGAATAATATTCCATTGTATGTATATACCACATTTTCTTGAATATTGAGAAGAGAAGGCTAAACACCTAATTGAAAAATGTGCAGAAGTCACAAGCACACATATGTAAGATGATTAGTACACACACACACAGATTTAAAAGTGGCTGTTGAAAATTTGAAAGAATGCTCAACACATAATAAGAGAAATAAAAGTGAAAACTATACTGAGATACCATTTCTTATCTACTATGACAAAGTTTAAAAGTCTAACACTACACTTTATTGCAAGCTACAGGGTAACAGGTACCGTCACATGTAGTTAGTGCATTTGTAAACTTGTATAACTCCTATGTATAGATTATGACATCTTTTAAAACCTACATTTAGATTTACATTTTACACTTAGCAGTTCTATTTAAAGAAATTTACAGGGCTGGCCCAGTGGCACAACTGGTTAAGTTCACATATTCCTCTTTGGCAGCCCAGGGTTTGCCGGTTTGGATCCTGGGTGCTGACCTACACAGCACTTGTCAAGCCATGCTGTGCCAGGAGTCCCACATATAAAGAAAAGGAAGATGGGCACGGATGTTAGCTCAGGGCCAGTCTTCCTCAGCAAAAAGAGGAGGATTGGCAGCAGATGTTAGCTCAGGGCTAATCTTCCTCAAAAAGAAACAAAAGAAATTTATTCTGAAGTTATACATTCAATAACACAAATATATGCAAAGAAATTCATTGTAGCATCATTTGAAATAGGAAAATATCAGAAACAACCTAGAAACTTACCCCAGGAAACTGGCAGCAAACTATGGTATGTATAACAATGGAATACCATGAAGCCATAAAATAGAATAGAAAGTCTTTTATGACAATGGAGTGATTTCCAGGACAAGCTGTTATGTTAGAAAAAAGCAATGTACCCGTGGATAAATCATAGATCGTAGATAGATAGATAGATAATATATATATAATGCTGCTACTTGTAAGAAAATGAGACCTATGAGTGCATATTTGTGATCTTATTTTTGAAAAAAGAAAAGAAATGCAGTCCAAAAACCCAAAACTAATTAAATCACTTACCGATAAGAACATCAGTGGGGTAGTGTAAGGATAGAGAATGAGATGAGACTTTGATATTTGAACTCTGTTAATTATTCCCAAAGTTAAATAATACAATTAAATCTAAATTATTAAAACAGGGGATAAAAACTAAAATTAAACACAAATATAAAAAATAATTACATAAATTGATAATACAGAGAGAATACATACAAGCACCCACACAGAGAATTAATTGTATCAAGCAACTTTGAACGCTATACTTTGATGTGGTATCTTCCTCTCTGGTATATAGTCTTAAGGACAAAAAAACAAAAAGAATCTTGAGGGGCCAGCCCCATAGCCTAGTGGTTAAGTTTGCACGCTCTGCTTCACAGGCCCAGGGGTTCGCTGGTTCGGATCCTGGGCTCAGACATGGCACCGCTCGTCAGGCCATGTTGAGGCGGCACCCCACATGCCACAACTAGAAGGACCTGCAACTAAGATATACAACTATGTACCAGGGTGATTTGGGGAGATAAAGCAAAAAAATTAAAAAAAAAAAAATGATTGGCCACAGTTGTTAGCTCAGGTGCCAATCTTTAAAGGGAGCTATGAATACCAATATGGATAAAGTGAGAAGAATACTCAATTTTGGCTGTGGGATGGTTGGAATTGAAAGCCTAATATTAACTTAGAGACAGAAAGATGGACGGGTAGACTATCAACGATGCCTGGAAGCCACGACACCAGCATGACTAGACCCCAGCCATGTTTTTGTAAATTGTTCACAATTTATGAAAATAAGCAATTTGGGGTCTGGAGACTGAAAAATACAAACTAAGCCGCCCACAAGTTTATATGTCAGCAATCAAGGATGTTTTTAAAAACTAATGGACACATGTCAAAAAAGTCCTATTAGATGCTCAAATTGTCTCTGTGTTGCCAGTTACAGCTTCTTTGAGTTGGCTTCTGTTTCCTTTCTGAAACTTCTGCCTCAGGATCTTCCCTTTAGCTGTTCATTCTGCTTTGAGCATTCTCTCCCATGTACCCCACAGGCTCACTTCTAGGCCTCGTTCAAATGTCCCCTCTCAGTGAGGTGAACCCTAATCACCCGATTCAAAATTTTCCAAGCCTCACATGCCAGCACTTGTGATTCTCCTCAGCAAGCTCTACTTTTTCCACCACACTTATAATCTTAGAAAATATTGTAGAAATTAGTTATCTTGATTTGTCTTCCTCCCCAACTGAATAAATGCCAATTAAAGCAGGTATTGTTTGCTCGCTTTGTTCACTATTTTTGTATTGTTCACTCACTATTCACTAGACCTGGCCTTGTGCCTAGTGCCTGGCATAAAATACACTCTCAATTAATATCTCTTCTTGCATAAGTTTACCGACTCTTAAGTGTACGTTCTGTCTACTGTATTACAGACACTTCTTTAAATATGGTCATCTGCTGTATGAAATAGAAAAAAGATGAGTTTCAGAAAGCAAATTATTTGTGCAGTTTGAGATTCTGAGTTATTTTTAATACGCTGACTTCTTTCATCACTTATTTCTAACAGGCAATCAAATCTTGTCAATCCCTCCCTCTAAACGCCTTTAAATGTTTCTTTTTATTTACTTGCTAACTCCCACTACCTTACTTCGGGAGCTCATCATCTCACACCTGGATTACTGAAATAGCCTCTCTCTGGCAACTGTACACAAATCATTTTCTGCATCATTCCTTCCTAAATGAGTGTTTAATTTCTCTAAATAACAGCTTTCAAATGTGACTTCCAACTCAAAAATTATCAATGAATCTCACGAGATAGCATCTTCGGTTTTGCTTTCAAAGCACTAAAGAATCTGTTTCTACTTATAGTTATCACTTATCCTTGCCTCATTCCGTACCTTCTCCTCTGAATGACTACAGGCATTTTATTTTATTTTATTTTATGTTATTTTGTAAGTTTTTGTCTTCCAAGTGACCAGAGGAGAAACTGAAAGGAGATACTCTTTAGGTAGACTCCAATTATCACAAGGGTCTAGAATTACTTCTACAAAGTAGGAAGAATCTGATCCTTCAAATAACTTCCAAACTTCTAAATCCACTTTATTAGGGAATGTGTTTCCAAAAATTCTTAGGAATTAGGAAGAGCAAATCAAGCAAAGAGAGAGAAAGTGCAAAAATGCAATATTGAGTGGCTTTCTCTCTTTTCTCACCAATTGAGGAGATGTATTAAGTATTCCCCAGGACTGTCCAACTTGGGAAGAAAGATGGATGCACTTATTTATAGGCATTCATTTCCAGCTGGTCAAAAGTTCTCTCCATGAATAATTAACTCCCTTGCACTTCGGGATTATATGGACCTGAGGAAGGGTACTGTCATATTGCACCAACATGAAGGTGGTTGTGACCCATACAAAACTGTATGTTGCAGATGGATGGAAAAGACAACAGATGAGACAGAGAATACTAATGGTGCCCAAGCAGTGTCAGGTATGATCCACTCATGCACAACTCAGACATGCTCTGTCCCTCCATTAAAACTAATCTATGACTGAGGCACATTAAAAGTGGTAGCTTCAGGGGCAGGCCCCGTGGCCAAGCGGTTAAGCTCGTGCGCTCCGCTACAGGCGGCCCAGTGTTTCATTGGTTCGAATCCTGGGCGTGGACATGGCACTACTCATCAAACCACGCTGAGGCAGCATCCCACATGCCACAACTAGAAGGACACACAACAAAGAATATACAACTATGTACCGGGGGACTTTGGGGAGAAAAAGGAAAAAAATAAAATCTTTAAAAAAGTGGTAGCTCCAATATCTTCAAAGACTTAATCAAGAAAGCTAATGAAACGAGTTACAGACTTTGCAACTGTCACTTGCGCCAAGTACTTAATTGATAGCCACCTCCTTCTTTTCACTTATTTTATATTTTCCTCACAGTCAGGTGACACTGTGACTGGCCGGACTGCTTGCCTTTTGTTTGCCTAAAATTTAATTCCAGAGAGTTTCAAGGAGATGGTTTCCTTTTCTTTTGAGAATGAAGTTGCTGTAATTTCACATTCTCTGTTATTTATGGGCACAGAAGCAACAGAAAAATGCCAAAATTAGTTCCACTGGTTTTAGATTGCCACTACTCTGTAAAAGGAATTCTAGATCCTTGTGGTATTTGGGGTCTGTCAGTAGAGTATCTCCCTATTTTTTATGCCCCTGGTAATTTAGTAGCATGAGGAACCCACAGTGGTCAGGTAGTGGCCACAGATTCAAGTTCAGCAGAAACCTAACACTATTCTTTGGTGGAAGACATACAATCTAACAGGGCCTCAAATCTTGTAGATTCTAAACTTGCAGTGATAATAAGCTTGATTTTTTCAGTTTGATCATAGAAATGTTAGCCATTTTTTGGCTCCCGGAAATGTTTCTAACAGCTCCTGGAGTGACTGCACTTTATATTGCCTTGTTGGTTCAGCATCCTGGAGGAGAGACAGAACCCCCGCAGAGATCTCTCTGTGGGCTATTGCCTTAGCTAAGATACTTGTATGCTTTTTGAACATGCTATTAGCCTAGAGGTTTCTGATGATACTGTATATGGTAAAACAAGTGAATTCTGTGGCCAGGTACCCACTGAAGCTCTTCTTTTGGTATTAAAAGAGTTAACTATTTAGAGACAAAGTTATGCAAAATATCACAGAACAGACCAGGCATTCTATAAATCTTCAGATGGTGGTGTTTAGAGAGGCAAAACGGTCAGAGAAAGCAGACTCATACTAAAAACTGGTGGCAGGGGCCACCCCATGGGCAAGTGGTTAAGTTCACGCACCCCGCTTCCACAGCCCAGGGTTTTGCTGGTTCTGATCCTGGGTGTGGACACACGCTATCGCTCATCAGGCCATGTTGAGGCAGCGTCCCACATAGCATAACCAGAAGAACCTACAACTAGAATATACAGCTATGTACTGTGGGGCTTTGGGGAGAAGAAGAAAAAAAAAAGAAGAAGATTGGCAACAGATGTTAGCTCAGGTGCCAATCTTTAAGGAAAAAACATGGTGTCAAATTACTGCCCCTTTCACAAAGGAAGAGGTCTGATGAAACCTTTCATGTTCAGGAATTAAACTATATTGAAGACACAGTATTGGTTTCTATTCATTCTAGTTTGGGATATTTCCAGCGGCAGTAGTTGAGTTAGTCTTTAAGAGACAGAATCCATTTTGTCAGTTACTTGTACATCCTTTGCCTCTGCCATCATGACCAAAGATTTATGGTCATAGGATAATATACCTGTCTCCTTTATTGTTGAGGACCTCTTTTGGGATGGATGGCTTCTGATGAGCATTAACCTGAGGCACTAAATTTTCACATTTTGTGTTCTCTCCATACATCCAGCCACATCACTCTTTCCTAAACTTGCTTGTCCTTGATCTTTCAATGCTGCTCCTAACAGGCGAGTCATTTACTGTCACTTAAGGAGTTATCATTTTAGGAGAATATTATAGGGTTCTATATGGAGGAGGTGTATGATTACATTTCAGAATTTTTACTCTGACTTCAGAGCAGAGAATAACTTATCAAATGGCAAACACAGAGAGAGTGAATAAAGAGAGAATAGGTTTTAGATATTAAGAAAAGGGAAGATTGTGAATGGACCAATGAACGTAGTGGAGGGAAGAAGGCAGATAAGTGACTGAATTCAAGACATGTTTCACCTGGGAAAATGGCGACGGCAGCGGTGGCCATAGCCGTGGCAGCGGCAAGGGCACGAGGTCCCCACTCCGCAGAAGAAGAGGGAAGAAGCTGCCTGCTGCCATTTTGCTTGTGGGCTGCCGCTCTCCGTTGACTTTCCACAGATGCTGAAGATAGCAAACTGGAGGCAGTAAGGTGGATGGAGAGAATTTATGTCTTTTTCACAGCAATTCACCCAAGATTTGGAGAAGTTTCACTCGTTGTTGGAATAAGTTCTTTACTCTTTTCCCTGAGTAACCCTCAAGTCTGGGTATTTGTGAGCTTGAGCATGCCGCTCCTGGGTGGAAGGGTAATGACAGTAAGCCCTGGGAATGGCCCCAATCATCACCCTCCGAAGCCATGTACTTTCTCCCACTGCTGAAACCACCTCTGTCCTGGTCTCCCCCTTATCTTCCCCAGTCTGGCCTCCAGCGCAGTGTCACTCCACGCCCAGTAGAGGCCCACGAGGCTTCAGTGTGCAGGCTCCAGGGGCAGCAGATGAAAACGGAGCTGGTAGTCCGAGAACCCAAAGGCAGGTGGAGGCAAAGGAGAAGCAACAGGAAAAATACTGTCCCCTGCAGCCGTCCCCTGCCACCGTGTATGGGGTACAAAGCTGCCACTGACCTCGGTGCAGTTGCCACGGCTGCCTCCTGCTTCTTGGCCCTGGAGCAGGATTTCCCTGCTGGCGCGGGCGAGAGGATGTAAGGGAGAGACGGGAATTCCTTATGGGGCAGCGATTCAAAGATGAGGGATAGAGAGACGGTTAGCGCCAAGAAAAAAGGAAGCTAAAGAATAAAACAAGGATTTCCCTACTAAAATGAAAAAAAAAAAAAGTTTCAGGTTTGTTACTGATGGGATTCACAATTGATTAAGGAGTCTAATGAACAAATTAAAATGAGCTTGTGTTTGTCTCCAGAAACTGGGTGAATGAGATTGGAAAAGCGAAAAGGAGTAGAGAAATGAGTGAACGGAGCCCTAAGAAAATAAGTTCACTTTTGGACATTGCGTTAGTTTTCTACTGTTGCCATAACAAATTGTCATGATTTATTGATTTAAAATAACACCAATGTAGTGTTACCTCTCAGCTCTGTAAGTCAGGAGTCCTGGAGGGCTTGATGGTTTTTCTGCTCCAGCCTTCACAAAACCAGGATCAAGACATCAGCCAGCTAGGCTGTTATCAGGTGGTATTAAAAAGGATCTGCTTCCAAGTTCATTCAGGTTGTTTGTCCAATCTTGGTCCTTGTGGTTGTGTGACTGATGTCCCTACTTCCTCAGTGGCTGTCAGCCAGGGGTAAGCAAAAGCTCCTAGAGGCTACCTGCATTCCTTCTCTTGCTTTCCATATGGCAGCCCCTACAGCGATGACTGGTCTAATCCCTCCCACCCTTACAATATCTTCAAGGGCCCTTTCTACCACATCTCTCTGACTGGTTCTTCTGTGGTCCTCTTCTGCTTTCTTTCTTTCTTTTTTTTTTTTGGTGAGGAAGAGTGGCCCTGAGCTAACATCAGGGCCACTCTCCCTCTATTTTTCATGTGGGATGCATCCACAGCCGTACTTGATGAGCAGTGTGTAGGTCCATGCCCAGAATCCGAACCTGTGAACCCCTGGCCACCAAAGCAGAGTGTTCAAATCCAACCACTATGCCCCTAGGCTGACCCCTTCCTCTTCTGCTTTTAAGGACTCATGTGATTACCTTGGACCTACCCAGGTAATATAGGATAATTCTCCTATTTTAAGGTCAGGTGCAGGCTTTGTAATTCATTTCTTTTGGAGCAGAGCCCTTCTGGAAAGAGGAATAACCTCAATATAATCTCCTTGTGAGCATGCTAAAGATCAGCCTTTCTGGAAAAGATGCTCATCTTGTTTACCACCAGACAGACAATGAAGAGTCCTTAGGGATAAAGTACTTTAGCAGTATATTTCTTGCATAGGTCACTTATTGTAAAAAAAAATCAGTTTGTGGATTTATGGAAATATGTTTCCTGAAGTAGCTCCTTTGCATAATCATTGTCTCTTTAGATATTGCCTAGAACGTACCTCATCTTTTAAATTTGAAACTAAGTACGTTCAAATATGAGAGAAAAGGGGCAATTTTGGGAGCCACATCTGTGTTACAAGATCTCTTCAATAAAATAATGGTTCATTTGTGTCTGGTGTTCATATCCATTCAATAATTTATAAAAATTGGTGCTGAGTAAGAGATATGATTAATTTTATTCTGACTTCACTATTCACAGAGTTTTTGTAACGTGTGTGTATGACATCACTCACAAAGGATTTAATATAAAACCCTGGGGAAGAAAAACCCTTAGAGAACAGTCATAGAAAGAGGAGTCCATCAAGAATTGGCTGAAGCTAGAGAATATAGTATGATGGCATAATGGTTAATTTTGTGGGTCTATTTTCCCGGGCCATGGGGTGCCCAGACATTTACTTAAACATTATTCTGAGTCTGTCTGTGAGGATGTCTTTGGATGAGATTAATATTTATGTCAATACAGTGAGTAAAGCAGATTGCTCTCCATAATGTAGGTGGACCTCATACAATCAGTTGAAGGCCTGCAGAGAACAACAAGGCAGAACCGCCTGTGACTAACAGGGAATTCTTCCTGCCTGACTGCCTTTGAAATGGGGCATCCATTTTTTCCTGCCTTCAGACTCAAACTGAGACATTGGCACTTTCTGGGTCTCAGGTGTGCCAACCTTCAGACTGGAACTGCACCATGTTCTTTTCTGGTTTTCAGGCCTTCAAACTTGGACTCGAACCACATCATTGGCGCTCTTAGATCTCCAGCTTGCCAGCTACAGATCTTGGGACTCATCAGTCTCCATCATTGTGAGAGCCAATTCCTTATAATCTCTCTCTCTCTCTATCTGGAAGCAAATGACGTGAAGGAGAAAAAAAGAAGAAACATGAAAAATTTACTCAAAAATACAGTGCAAAATTAATACAAAATGTACAATGTTATCTAATATTTGCTGAAATTATTTTTAGGTTTTTATATAAAACCTCTTGGTTATATATATATTAATATATATATATAATTGGTTATATATAGCTATTGGTTCTATTTTTTGGGAGAACCTTGACTAATACAGATAGAAAGGATGGAAAGAGAATATTTAAAGAAGTAGAAAGTGGTCAATAATATCTAATGCTACTCATTGGATTTGGTTGCAAAAGAAGAATAGCAAAGGTCATTAGAGCAGAGTGATGGGGTTGCTAAGGGGTCAGTGAGAGAAGAGAAGGGGAGAGAGTGAAAAGAGCAAGTGTAGATAATTCTACTAACAAAGCTGTCCTGTCTTCCTTGCTAGACTACACTCTTCATCAAAAGGCAATCTCCACCCTTTGTCTATTTTATTCATCCCTTTATTCTCAGCACCCAGGAAAAACTTAACACATATTCAAAAATATACTTTATAACACTGTATAATTTCCAAGCCATAATCTATATACCGTCTCATTTGCTCCTCAAAGACAATGTCAGACAATCTTATCATATTTATAAGAGGAAATTGAATCTCAGGCAAGCATGGTTGCAAAACTAGTTAATTGGTGACTGTGGATTGATCTCTTACTTTCCATTTATCTATTTATTAAAAATGCTTTCACATGCACACAAACTTTTTTTAGTGACAAATATTTAAAAGTGCATGTCCTGAAGGCCATGCGTGATAACTCTTGAAAATTTTAAGTATAATAAGGCAGTGATTCAAATGATATGCTATCTTACTATTTCAATATTCTTAGTGGTTAAATTATGTATGTGTGTGTTTACATATATTCAATATACATATATTTTTAGGTTTTTAAATAATTGCTTAGTAAATACAGTATGAAACCAAGTAATGCAAAGAACAATTTTCTGAATAGTATCAACTTTTATCATCACACAGTACATGTGTAAACTTAAATCATATGGCTGAAATGAAGAAAAATGAACTAAAGCATGAGGAAAGTTGTGATTTCAAAAGTCAGAGAAACTGAGTTCAGAGACCAATGTGTTTGGTCTTCTTAATTAAGAATTTATGTGGCTGCCCAGTGACGCAGTGGTTAAGTTCGCACATTCTGCTTCGGCTGCCCAGAGTTCACTGATTTGAATCGTGGGTGCAGACCTACAAACTACTTGTCAAGCCATGCTGTGCCAGGCGTCCCATATATAAAGTAGAGGAAGATGGGCACGAATGTTAGCTCAGGGCCAGTCTTCCTCAGCAAAAAGAGGAGGATTGGCAACAAATGTTAGCTCAGGGCTAATCTTCCTCAAAAAAAAAAAAAAAAATGTATGCTGTATAAAATTGACTCATTTGAAGCACTTAAATAAAATAATAATGAAAAAGGAAATATTTACTTTCTTTTCTGTAAAACCAGCCCTATATTAGAGAGCTCTGAGAAAAATAACAAAATATCCTCCATCTGTGGATGCTTCCAAACTAGTAATACAGCTGAGGGCAATGAATTTTGCCAGGCACTATGAGTAATCTAAAAAAGGAATGATGTGCATTCTCTACCCTCTAAGAGATCTTAACTTACTGCAGGGCGGGGCGGGGGGGAGGATAATAAGGTAAAGAAAACTCTAATGAGTAATGTAGCAGCACAAAGAAATTGCAACAGGAGAACAAGGAAAATGAATTTAATTTTGAGATGATTGGTTAAATGGGGAAATGTCTTATAAAGTGACTGTTCTTGTACTAAGTCTTGAAAAACGGGTTGCTACTAGGCTGTGATTGGCGTGGTTATATGGACAGAGGACGGATGCATGGTCTTCTGAGGGAAGATGAATAGAAGGAGGAAAAAGAAATGAGAAAGTACGGTCTGCAAAGCAGCAACGATAGACTGTCTACTATAGCTTGGGCCTGGCTTGTGTGTGTGTTTGCGTGTGTGAGTATATGTGTGTATGAGTGTGCTCAGCAGTATAATAGCTTACTGGGTTTAACAATTGTGGTCTAGGATTTGAATAATATGAATAAAAGACCTGATTTGTTGTGTTTGCTAAGTTCTCTGGTTATAAATACCCAGCATGGCTGATTTCAAGCCACTAACATGATGCCACTGAATGCAAAGTTGAGATGAGATTCACCCAATTGGCTCCAGCCAGTTTTCATTTATGTGTATGCCTGTGTGCGTATGAACAGGGATAGAGCATGTAAATAGAGGAGTGCGAAGGTATAAGATTTAGGACTGGGATAAGGTACATATAACAGAGTACTGTTGGGAAAAAATACAAATCCATTTCTCTTTCATGTAAAAAACATTCTGAAGATAGCAGTCCGGGTTTGAAATAGTGGCTTTCCGAGAGACTCAGTGTTCTTCCATCTCTATGCTCTACTGTCTTTATAAATCAGTTTCACAATATAAAAATCACCTCTTGTCTTTATAAATCAGCTTCAAAACACAAAAATCATCTCTTGGTCCAAGAAGGTTACTGGAGCTTTATCGTCATGACCATTTTGCTGGCTATAAAAAGAAGGAAAGTTGTTTTTTTTAAAAAAAAAATAGGAAAAAGAACGAAGGTACCACTTCTTCTAATGAGAATTTGAGAAGTTTCACCCACACCTTTATTTCCATCTCATCGTCTAAATCTTACTCGCATTGAGTATATAAATGTAAGAAAGAATCTGAAGTGAATCTTATAGGTTGGAAAATTGTAGGCTTAAACAAAAATCTTTAAAGAAGATCAATAAATAAAAAGATACGTTACAGCAACTTGCAGTCTCTGTCACAAGCTATTGTGGTAGAAGAATAAATTAGGAAATATGCCAGGGTCAGAATTAAGTATCAGCACAGAAAATTTAATATTATTCTATACCCGTAACTATGAGATTTTTATCATCATTCCCTTTTTTGATATCGTTTACCGCTAGTGGAAAGGATATTTGATTAGAGATACAGAGACTTTGTTGAAATAAATATTCAATTGTCTTATAGGACAATATTGGCAGGAAAATAAGTGACTGTAGATCCTGAAGACTGTAACAAATCTGATGTCAGCTCTATCCACAGACAATAAGATTTTGCTTACCACCAAAATGAAACTAAGAAATGATGTCCAAGACACAGAAAGCATTGCTCCACTATTTTAGGATAGAACATGGATCCTGGAAGAATGGCTTTAAAGTAGAAAGGACAAGAAGGCAAGATGGGACTTTCAAACTGTGTGATGGAGGAAGGGAATTTCATGTGTATCTGTGATTATATAACAGTAAAAGTAATTTTCTTTCCAGTTAAGAATTTTAATCAAAGCACTTATGACATTGATGTCATAAGTGAGCTTTTACCTATATAGTCTGAAGTCACTGAAGCTGTTTGAGGAAACAAAAAAATAGCAAAGTTTAGGTTTCTGCTTAGAAGACTAATTCTGGTGGCAGATATATAATTCATGTATTTTGAATGAGCAGACATAGGCAGCATAAAAAATGGTAATGAACCAAACCCAACAATCCAGGAAGAGAGTAACGGGCTCCAGGTTAAGCTAACAGTAATATTGCAAAGGGAAGGATGGAAGTAAAGAATCTCGTCAAGTTTCATCGCTAGGATTTGCAAGCAATTGGCTTTGGAAATTTGAAGAAAATACATCCAGACTTTCCTGTGTGGGTTACTGATAGAATACAGGATTGCTTAACAAGATAGGGCGTGCTTTGGAAAGAAAATATTTGTGGAAGAAAGAGGTACAACCAAATCGAGTAATGTTTATTTTTAAGTATTTGCTAAATATCCAAATATAGGCATTCTGTAATGTCTGTAGAGACAAATATAGGTATGAAATATAGATGACAAACATAGATGTTTAAAAAGCAATCAGTGGAAAACTAGATAGCTTCTGGGAGAAGAGTATGTGACAGAGAAGAAGAGAAGGAGCAAAGACTGGAGTTTGAAAGACTGACAGAGAAAAGGAAGCTGCAGCAAGATTGGGAGGGGGCAGTGATGCAGTTATAGCAACAATTCATCTGCATGAAGTATTAATTTTTGAATGCTGTGCTAATTCCTGCCTTTGTTCTCATAAGAAAATTGAAGACAGATAATAAAAAAACAACGAATCTGTCAGGGCTCTTTGACTGCATGCCTCAGAAAATGATTCTAGCTATTTTAAGAAATGGAGAAAATCAGAGGTTCTGAGGAAGGACAAGAGTCTGGGGGCCAGAGTGGCGGCCAGACGCCAGGAGAACTTCCTGGTGTTCAACAACAAGAACAAAAGCCAAGTGCCATGTGGTTCTCACGTGGCACCCATGTGGTGGCCCATAGCATTTGCTTCTGTAACGACTTTTCATCTTACTCTTCCACCTCTAGTTCTCAAAAGTGCTGTTATAGAGACGTTGCCCATCTCTATGACACCTTCCTGCCCTGCGACTGTGCTCAGAGAGGGATCTGGAAAAACTGGCTCCCTGTGGTTCTGAAGGCTGCGCTGCCTCCCTCATTACTACACTCAATGGGGAATTCTAGAAAAGGAAGATGAGGGAGACAGTAGCAGGAAAGGGATGTTCAGAGAAACTATGAATATTCGTCATGTGCCGCACACTGAGCTAAAGGGTTAACCTACATGTTCTGAGATAATTATCACAATTTATGTGGCTTTATAATTCTCAATGTTCAGAAAACGAAACTAAAGGATAGAGAGAGTAAAAACTCTAAGGTAACGCAATTTATAAGTGGAGTGAGAATGAAAACTCAGCAAGTTCAACTCCATATACACATTTGACCAGACTCAGGGCACTTACACTTTAATACCTTTCTATATTATTAACTGGTCCCATATAATTCAGTTAATTAGTGACTGAATTGTAACTACAAACTGTTAACTATTGTCACTTTCAGGGGGTATATAATAACGTGTTCTCTCCCAAGGACTTGGAAATAATTGGAATAAGAATGTGTTCAGACTAAAATTATGAGTTGAATATATAATAAATGAGGGCATGAATAGATAGCAGGATGTAAAGGGAACTGTGTCTGTTGGTTCAGAATTTTGGTTGAGAACCTTAAGATTAGAAAAAATAACGGTGTTACAAGGTCAAGTGATGTTCAAAAGTCAATCACCCAACTTGAGAGTATATAAAAGGAAGTAAGAATATTGGTCAAAAAGTTTAAATAGTGGGCATTTAGTGGGAGGGGTTGGTTGAATGCTAAGCACTTTTATTCCTTCCTTTTTATTGGGAAGCGTGAGTCCATGCTTGCTTCCTCCTTACCTCCAACCAGGAAAGGGGATGATTTAAAGAGAAGCAATTGGAAAATATGACCTGTGCCCACCAGAGATTGTGGGGTACAGAGATTAGTGCCAACCCCTTTCTGGATCAGTGTACATGTAGGGTGCTTAATGTGGCCAGCTGTGATAAAAAAGCACAGGGAGAGCAAGCTGACCTTCCAGACTTTGGCAGGTCTTCTCAAAATTCAGGTGGACCTCAGAGTCAGTAGCTGAGTTTGGTTTACCTTAAAAATACTCCAGCCCATGTGAACCAAGTGTCAGTGTGAGTCACCATATCAAAAAGACTCTTGGGGAGTACTTGAGAAAGGTGATCCATAAGGAACTGAATCACTTGTATCAGAAAGAGATGCAGTGGAAGGTTCTCAAAAAGGCCTTCAAAAATTCTCAGAACAGCCCCACGAAGCAAAGCACTAAAGTCCCCAGAATCAGATTTCGACCAGTCTCCTTGCGTCTGACTCCCTCTACTCCCTGTTACCATTCTGGGATCTGGAGGCAAAAAGTAAGTGAGGAGAAAGAATAAAAGTGAAAATGGGATAAATAGGATCATCCTGTCATGCCCCACTCCCTCCCCACTGCAGGCATTCAACTAAGTCCAGGTGGGATGATGTGAGTACAGGAAAAAGCTTAAATTGGAGGAACAATTGAAGCTTTAATATTAGACTCAACTCTGCTCTTTAATAACTGAGAACAATAAAGCTTCTTAGCAGGTGAAGATGAGCAGAAAGACTAAAGGATATGTCTCAGGTTTTGAGTAGGGAAGGATGATTTGACGGAGCAACTTAAAAGAAAAGTGACAACAATAAAAATTAAAGTTGATTTCTGCTGGCTTACTACTCCAGCTCATTCGATAAATCAGCTTTAGACATAAAAGATCAGCTGAAAAAGGTAAACTGGTTCGGAGTCTGCGAAGTATGACTGTAAATGAATTGAATTCATAAACATATCTAAAGAAAGAATAGGCCAACAATAGGAAATGGACATGGACATCCATGGATGAAAACATTGACAAATGGTACTATAAGACATTAGGCCTAAGAAGATGAGAGAGAAAAATGGGAGAGGGGATAGGATAATTATGTAAATAATTAAATAGAAAAGTGGTTATAGTGATGTCTAAATATTATTAAATTCTTCTCATGTGGGAGACACTCAGCTAAGCATTGTGATAGAGTCACTTATTTTAATCCTTTCAAAAATAACACAAAGTAACTATTATTTCCATTGTACAAATTAAGAAACTGAGTCACAAAGAGGTAAGAGAATTTGCTCAAGGTCATAGGTAGTTAATGTCATCAGAGATGCATACAAAATTATACTAATTAAAAACTTAATTGCTGGAACAAACTATAAGTGTATCAGGTCTTAAGAGGACAGGATAGAGACATTGAATAGGCCTAAAATAGGATTTAGTTTGGCCTTTTGGCCAATTGTGTTAAATCAAGCTAACCTAATTTTTCATTTCACTGAGTCTGTTGCAAATTAAGTCTGATCTCATTAATGTTGTCTAAGTTGAATGCTTTTGGGGGAAAAAAATAACTCTATTAAGCCATAAAGACACAATTAGTGAAATGTATTAGATGTGATTATAATGTGACGGATTATTTTTATAAGCG
This sequence comes from Equus caballus, assembly GCF_041296265.1. NCBI lineage: Eukaryota > Metazoa > Chordata > Mammalia > Perissodactyla > Equidae > Equus > Equus caballus. The sequence continues at coordinate 49,888,894 of NC_091704.1, forward strand.
TACCAAACTTACAGACTCAAATGAATATTGAACTTTATACTATTAACTTTGAAAGAATAGGCCATGTAGTAATGAAGTTTGTCTTGTTGAAAACTTTTTTTCTCCTCATTTTTAAGTTCAGCTCAGAGAAGTTTTCAAGGCATATCAAAAATATCTGCATTTACAGACAAATAATATTAACAAAAAATCATATTACCCAGTTTGATAAGCCAGACTTTTCCCACAATTACTTTGCCATGTTTCTAGAGATCAAATCGATTTTCTAATTACAAAACTATGCATTGAAGGCATTCCTAAGAGTAATTAGAAGATATTATTAAAGGGAATATTCCACAGATAGTTTGAACGGTGGCAGGAACAGCAATAGAAGCTTGGAGACTACTAGGTAATTACTTTGAAAAGACAGCATTCAAAGTATATTTGAAAAGTATTGGTCATGGAATTTTATACTTATACTCTAGTAATATTTACTAGTTGAATAATTTCATACATCCTTATGCATCTAGTGATAGGGATTGATTTAAATCAAAAGCTTCAATATATTAATAGTATTAGACCAAGTAACGCCACTTTGAGTTCACATCTCATATCTATAAATAAACAAAATCTTAACTATAGAAAAGAGAGCATTATGCACTACTATTATGGTTCCTATGGAATTACTTATAACTGCACACAATTGCCAGCAGTTTGCTGAAATATGAAATGTTTATCACCATTTTGTGAACCCCTTATGACCTTTTTTTTTTTTTTGAGGAAGATTAGTCCTGAGCTAACATCTGCTGCCAATCCTCCTATTTTTGCTGAGGAAGACTGGCCCTGAGCTAACATCTGTGCCCATCTTCCTCTACTTTATATGTGGGATGGCTTGCCATGTCCACACCCGGGATCCAAACCGGTGAACCCTGGGCCACTGAAGTGGAACATGCGCACTTAACCGCTGTGCCACAGGGCCAGCCCCTGAGCATTTTACAAAACAGAAAATGACAGCTGAATGGCAGGAAATGCATGAAACATTCAAAAGATGGTTAGTTTAGGTGACAGGTTTATGGATGACTTTCCTTTTCATTTCTTTTCTTTCCTTTCCTTATTTTTTTTCATATTTTCAAATCTTTCAACAAAGTCCAGCATCACGTATTACTAAAATGACAACATATTAATATTCACTATCGGAATAAAAATAAAGGTGGTATAATTATACAAGGCTATGGAGACCAGGAGGTGGGAGAATTGATCGCCATTCAGAGACTGCCTACCACACTCTGTCCTGTGGCTCCCGTGAGTTATGTCCTTCCTATATGCAAAATACACTCACTCCTTTTGAGGGTTTTCAAAAAGCATCTGCTCAAAATCCAGAATCTCATTTTTTATATCAGGTCCAGCTGTGAATGAGGCTCCCTTGTTCTTTAAGTATTTCTTGAATATTGTTCCACTTGATTTCCCCCTGTGAAATTGGGGAGGTGAGTTATCCGCCTGCTCACATAGTCAATAGGAAACGGTGGGATAGACCTAGGAGTGCTCTTACAGACATTCTTGTTTAACATTGGGAGTAATTGGAGGAACAAAGGAATCACTGACCTAGACCAATTCTGCTCTCCAGTTAGGCAAATGCTGGACATTTCTTGAATAGATTGCAAGTCCCTGGAATCGTTCTCCATTGCTTTCATTGTCATCCTTTGGAATCTTAGTTCTGCCCTCTGAATTATCCGTCCTTTTCCAGCGCTCCTTTGGCTTGTGTTTGCTGTTGAGCAGCAATTTCAGCTTACTTTCTGCCAGCATAATTTGGAGGGTCCAAAGTGTTCTCCTTCTGTACTGTTTCTGTCCCTCTCAGTAAATGCTGGAACTAATTCTGCATGTGTAAATCTTTAAGAAATTTGTGGATCTTTTGTGAGTTTTCTTGGTGACTACTGTATTAGATGAAAGCCTCAACTGCAGATCTTTTTGAGATACATCCCTCTCTATCTTGGCCTTCTGCTGAGGGACAATGCCTTCATTCTTCTTAGAAGCTTACTGTTTGATCGAGATAATCTATGATGAATACCTTTAAAATCTTTAGAAGATTTTTGTCTTTGGCTTCATCTTTAGACCATATTTTTCTTGCAGGGTCCTGGATTTGAACTTGGCCTGGAAGTCATTGTTTTATTCTGGTATCAAATACCATCTGAAGAGGCTGAGGATTTTCAAAACTCTTGCATCTGACTCCTTTTATTTAATAGTTCCTTCTTCAATTTATCGCCTCTCAACATTTTACTATAAGAAGTGAGAAGAAGTCAGGTGACATCTTCAAAACTTTGGTTAGAATATTAGACAGATACATCCAGTTCCTTAGGTGCGTTTGCTATACTCCATTTAAATGTTATTCCACTGCATAAGAAGAATGCCCTTTTCTACCATCTCAGTAGGTATGTGTGACTGTCCTTTAAGCCCTCACCAGCAACTTCTTCAAGTCTGAAATTCCGTGGTGTGTTCTAGGCATTTTGACTTTTTGCAAATGTTTTCCTGAAAGCTCATTGCCTGATCCCATATTTTAGGCTTTTGTTACTGCTACTTATTGGTACCAAAATCTGTATTAGATATTGATTATTACACAACAAATTACCAGAAAACCTTAGTTATCTTATAATTTCCTTGAGATATGGTCCAGCATCCAAGTACAGCTTAGCTGGGTGCCTTTCCCATAGTTTTCTTATGAAATTCAGGCAAGTTGTTCCCTGGGGTTGTGGTTTCATCTGGAGATTCGATTGTGGAGGTGGGTGGTGGTCTGAGTCCACATTCATTCATGTGTTTTTGGCAGGCCTTGTCCCCTCATTGCACGGGCTTCTTGACTTGGATGCCTCATGGCCTGGAATCTGACTTCCTTTAGGGTAAGCAAGTTAAGAAAAAGCAAGAGAGAGCATGCAAGGGCACTATTGTGTGCCCAAGATGGAAGCCACAGTCTAATTTCAGAAGTGATATCCTGTCCTTTCTATCGTATTCTATCCGTTAGAATTAAGTTAATAAGTTCATTTCCTATGCAAGAAAAGAGAAGGGATACTAGTAGGTTGATATCATTTAAGCCCTTCTTGTAAGTTAGCCACCATTCCAACCCTTCCACCAAATTAATTCACCTCTGGTACTTCACGTGTGTGAAACACATCCTGATCCACTCTAATGCAGCTCAGAAACACTTGAGCTTGTCCCTGAAAACAACCAAGTAACCAAGTTGTTATGATCCAATCTATATCATAAATTTACACCCTGAACAACTCACCAACATGCTCTATTAAAATGGAAGATACACATAGAAAATTCAAAACCTGCTTATAAGAACTTTTTGATAGCATGTTACCTCAAATACAGTTTTAATGATCAAAATTGTTAATGTCAGCTATCTTTGGTTCTTTTAGAATTAAGTGAGCTAACTGTTATAAAGAACATAATATAATGCCCACCAAATATTCGTGCTTAATAAATAATAACCACTGCTACTACTATTACAGTCCTGCACTACATAACGACATTTCTGTCAATGACGAGCTGTATATGTGACAGTGGTCCTATAAGATTAGAACCATATAGCCTAGGTGAGTAGCAGGCTGTACCATCTGGGTTTGTATAGGTACACTCTATGGTGTTCGCACCACAGCGCAATCGCCTAACGATGCATTTCTCAACATAGCCCTGTCGTTAAGTGATGCATGGCTATTATTATCCTTGTAATCATTATTGAATAAATATGCATCACTTTTTAGAAATACAAGAAGTCTCCTTGAAATAGTTGTTGAATGAATAGGTGTAGCCTTTTTAATATTTTTTTTCTGTTTTTCCCGCAACACAGGTCTACAAAATACATGGTTAATAAATCATATTTGAACAGATTTTACCTTCTGCAATTTAAGACAAATAAATTTGTGCCAATGGCTTATGCCTGGATTCTTCAAACATAAGCAAAGAACAGTTTGCTTTGATATGGAGATCTCCCTATGTTTTAAAAAAATTATTGAAGCATAACATGCATGGTGTAAATACAGAAAACCACCTATATTGGGGGTACTCATATATAGCTTTCTGAATTTTCACAAAGTACTGATGTAAACAGTACACAAATTTAGAAACATTATCGGTAATCCAGAATTTCCTTGAGCTCTGTTCTGGTCTCCACATCCCCAAAAGGGGAACCACTATTTGAGTTTTTAAACCATAGATTGTTTTGCCTACTTATGAAACTTGTATGATTTTCTACACTTTAGTGTTTGAGTTATTTCACCCTGCGGTATTTGTGAGATCTATCCACACTATTGTCTACATTTATAGATCATTCATTTTCAATGCTGCATAATATTCCACTGTGTGACCCTACCATAATTTATCCATTCTATTGCTGACTGGAACTTTTTTCAGTTTTTGTATATTATAAATAGTGTTATGACAAACATTCTTATACATATTTTTTGGTAAACATGGTTTGCACTGCTTTTGGGGTATATGCCAGATGTGGACTTATTGGATTGTAGATTATGTATATATTATGTTTTAGTAGATAGTGGCAAAGAGTGTGTGAATGTGTCTGAGAGTTCCCACCAGCAGTTTATGACTGTTTTGTTTGCTCCCCATCTTTGAAAACACTTAGTATCTTTGTAATGCACTGAATGTTTATGTGCCCCCCAAATTCAAATGTGATGGTATTTGGAAGTGGGGCCTTTGAGAGGTAGTTAGGTCATGAGAATGGAGCCCTCTTGAATAGGATTAGTGCCCTTTTAAGAAAAAGCCAGAGAACTAGATAGCGCTCTTTTCTAGCAGGTGAGGATAGAATGAGAAATCTGCTGCCTGCAAACCAGAAGAAGTCTCTCCCCCAACCATGCTGTCACCTTGATCTCTGACTTCCAGCCTACACAACTGTGAGAAATAAATTCTGTTGCGATGTGGCCCAGTTTATGGCATTTTGTTATAGCAGCCCAAACTATGACAACCATCTGCCATTTTTCATTTCATTACCTTCATTTCATTGGGAATATATTGATACCTCATTACGGATTTAATTTATATAAGACATAGGCTCAATCTCTTAATGGAAAGAGTGTTAAACATTGTGGATATCATTAAGTTGCCAGAAAAGAATTAGATATAAGGACTAAAGAGTAATATCCTAATCACATAGTTGGCATGAAAATGTCTGTTAAATCAAGTTTATCTTAGAAGGTTAGGAAAGAACATAAATAAATGTTTTGGACCTTATATTTACATAATAAATTGATTTTTTTATTTGTGGTAAACATCATTAATTGCACACATACAATTTTGTATCTTCCAAGTAGTATACACAATTTTGTAATCTACCAAGTACATCAATTTTTTGGCAAGGGTAATAGTCATGAGATCCTATTTACAATAATAAAATTTACAGTCATGTTCCTTCTTATCTCATTCACTATTTCCAAAATTTACTCCAAGCTTAAATATTTAATTCTTTAATGTCCTTATAATGATCAACACAAAAGTATAAACTGATTATTAAATATTTTTGTAGATAGTAAAACAGCTTGTAAAATTTCACTGGGACTAGATCTGTAGATTTATTATTGAATTTTCTTAACACTTGAACTTAAAACATTTTTAAACCATCCAGGAAATCAAGAATGTTGAGATAACATTCAAAATTTACTTGTACTATTCTAATGCTATAGAAAAATTTTATATCACTCAGTTTGGAATTCGAATATTTACCTCATGTATTAATGTCTGATAACAAGGAATAAATTGCAGAATTCTGAATTAAAATTAATTTCAAATTCCACTTCAAAAATTTCATCTTAGATTCTGAAAGTTCTTTAACTAAGCATGTCACATGTGAACTGCCTACTAGTATTAGAAAAGGCATAAAGAATACAGTTATAAGGAAATTAGTCACTATACTCATTAAATCAGACAATTAAAACATCAAAAATATTAGCATATAAAATAAAAGTGGATTTCATGGAAATGTATACAGCCATATACATAGCATAATAAATTTCTTAAGCTAGATAACTATCTGCAATAAAAGTAAGAATAAAAGAAGAAATAAACATAACAATATAAAACTTGGGTATGTATGTGAAGCTTAAAACTATCTTCATTTGCATATCTAATTGCACCTCATGCTAAATCCAATCAAAATTGTAGCTAGATTTTAAATTGGACTCTCAAAGGTATTTGACAAAATGTTCTACAAACCAGGGTCTTGGAGCAAGATATTACAGTCTTTACACTGGGTTTATAGGAAGCCTGCAGAAAATCTAGATTTAGTGTTAGAGAAAAAGTAGCTTTATTTCCTTTCTATCAAAATCAAAATATAATGATGTATATTTTAGTGTAAATTATTATTTTTTTATTGAAGAGTATAATGCTAATCAATAGCCATTTGCTAGGATACCTCATCCACTTTAGGTCGATTTTGTCTTGTTCTTAAGCTTTGGCTTTGAAATATTTCCCACTAGGCTACCAAGAGAAGTCGTCCAGACAACTTAAAGACTATTACTGGAAACATAGCACTGTGGACTTTAGTTTGTCTGTACCTTTCCATATTTACAGCATAGTTTACATCTGTCAGCCATATTCTATCACTTTTCCATTTTTTATTTATTTTTGCAAATTCAAAAAGAAAGCTAAGTTTAAAACAAACTAAGAGGACCCAGACAAATGGGTAACATTGGTTTTGATGGTTACACTTTTCCAAGGAATAATCCATTGTTTTAGATAAATAGTAATTTTTTAATATACAGAGTCAATGTTTTTAATCCAAGGGTATCATATTTCTCCCTCTAAAATATTATTGGGCTTTTAGTTGCAGATTTTTAAATTTATCTCACAAGTTTAATAGTTAAGTAGTTTACTTTGTTTTAATGATCTCAAGTTTATAATAGTATTGTTTTGGTATTATAGGAGAAAGAAAAAAGTTGTAAAATATGGCTTTTTATCTCAGGAAACTTTCAATTTATTTGTGAGATTGCTACATAAAAAAACAAAGTAAAATAATAAATGAATATTTGTGATAATAATATTGAAATATTTACATTGTCTTTATCCAAAATCTGGATTTAAGTTAATAGATAATTCCTTGTTGATTGTGATAATCAGTAGAATATTATAACTGGGACATGAGCTGACTTTGAAAAATGACTAAATGTAGGCAATATAAATAGAGAAAAAGGATCATTTTAATTTTGAGAAGAGATATAAAAGAGTTAATTAAAAACTTGAAGAATTGCAAGAAAGCAAAATATCTGTTAATAAAATCAGAATTTATATATTATGTTTATATACATTTTATATATAACATATAATTGTTATATATATTATTTTTATATTATCTTTATTATTCTATATATAAAATTATATATATTATGTAATGTGTATTGTAATGTATATGATATATATTATATTTTATCTAAGAAACAAAGTGGGAAGATCTTTGAAATTTAAAATAAAACATGCAGACAACTTTAGTATCTAGATTTTTAAGGATGTATTGGAACCACTGAAATTTTTTGAGCATGAAATATAAATATAAATTTAAATGTGTAGCAAGTCAAAGAACAAATTGGACTGGAAAAAGGAGGAAAACAGAAAAGATTCCTGATGTTAGCTTGCTAAGCATGTATAATCAAATAAAATAAAGGAATCACTCCTCACTTTCATAACCATAAGCAACTAGGATCTATATCCTAGAGTTCAAATGTATATATATCTTAGATACTTTTAAACATCTATAAGACATTCTAGATTAAAACAGATATAGACAAGATGAAAATGCGATGAGATTCAGCAACTTACAGAAATTCTTTTAGTCATGTCTCTTGTTTCTCAGTTTCCAAACACGTATGAGTATATAAAAGAAAGTTACCAGTAGTTTTAAGTACACTGCACTCAAAAATATGCTAGTAGTTTTCAGTATATTGTTAGAAGCAGAAATTTACTTTAAAGCAAATATTTCTTCTATCCTCCAAATTGTAACTTGAGTAACCTCTCTTACTCATGCAGATGCAAGTAGACAAGAGGCTCATTGCCCTGGAGAAGCAGAAAAAAAGGATCGGTTTTTGTGGTTTGCTAGAGGAGAGACCCAACAACTCAATACTCCCATATTTACAGAGCCAGTTGATAGTAAGGAGACACGGAGATTTGGAGGAATATGGGTATGGAAATGTAGTCCTGTTCTCTCTTGACTTTTATTTTGATGCCAGTTAAGGTTTTCTTGTGGGAAAAATAACCCAAAACGTTGTCCAGCGAAAACCATGGGGAGAAGGCAAGACTGGCCTTAAACTACAATCTCCCACAATGACTTTAGGAGCACTACCATTGTCTGATGAGAAAATCTGTCCTAGATGCATTAAGTAAGCCACCCAGGATCACATAGCAAGAAAAATGGCAGAGCAGGATTTGAGCCTTAATAGACTGACTCTGCAATTCTAGCCTTGACCAGATGTTGGTACTCTACAGAGCCTCGGCAGAACTAGTCATGAGGGGGCCCTTCCATCCCTCCCTCAAGGTGGATGCATTATCAGTTCTCAGTCAGTAATTGCAGAGTCTTTTTCTACATAGGTCATAATCTCTGGAAACAGCAATGGTAGACTCCAGACTCAAAAGACATAAATGTTCAGGTTTAAGCATATCTGGGTTTAGGTTTAAGCACAAAGAGGAAGAAAAAAGCTCAGCACTAATCTTTTGAGAACCTCATAAAACTTAGGATATCTTAGAATTTTCAGAAAAGGAAGGGAAGTTTAACTTGGACATATTGTTATTTTGGTTTTAAATATAAGATAAACCCAGCATTAGCAAAGCAGTCTTTCTTATGAAAAGAGGTATAATGGGTTAAATTGTGACCCCCCCCCTCAAAAAAAACATATGTCCAAGTCCTAATTCCCAGAACCTGTGAATGTGATCTTATTTGGACCAGGGGCTTTGCAGATGTGATTGAGTAACAGACCTCAAGATGACACCACCATGGATTTAGGGTGGGCACTAAACACAATAACAATGTCCTTATAGACACACACAGGAGAGAAGACAATGAGAAGATGGAGGCAGAGATTGGAGTTACTCAGGAACCATAGGAAGACTTGGAGCCACCAACCTGGAAGAGACAAGGAGCTGATTCTTCCCTAGAGCCTCTGGGGGGAGCGCTACCCTGACAACATATTCATTTTGGTCACTGGCCTTACAATCAGTGACAGAATAAATTTCTGTTTTCCTAAGCCAATCAGTTTATAGTAATTTTTTACAGCAGCCCTAGGAAACTAATACAACAGGATTAAATAAAAATCAGCCATTCCTAACCTTTCTAATATTGATTATACATTGAAACAAGGAAAATTCTGATCTGGCCACCTTTCAATCTCTCACATGGATATGTAAGTAAAACATTTCAGAGTCCTCTTGGCAATATATCTTTATACTTGATGTGGAACTGCATCAATAACTTGAATGTTATTTGTTTTATCAAAGATGTCAAATCGTTGGAAGAAACATTTTGTAAAGAAAAAATAAAAATGGAATAATTTGTATCTTTGGCTTTCTGGTTATTAAAAGCTCTTTGGAGGTCGTCTTAGTTTTGGATAAGTACTGCTTCAATTTTTGTAGGTAGTGTGAATGCGTAGTTAAGCCTAGTAATTTCAGACAATGTGAGTTAATGTTGAGCTCCTACACTATAAGTTGTGTGTCCTTGGACAATTTGCTTACCTTCTCATAAGAAAAATTTGCTCATCTCTAAAATGAGTAAAATAAGACCACCTGTTATGTAGGAGTTCTGAAGATGAAATAATATAATGAGTGTAGTGTTCTTTTTTATTGTTAATAGGATAATAGTTCTTCAGAGAAGTAGAGCAATGATTGCAAAGATAATACATGAACCATATTTAGCAGAGTGTCAGGCATATGACAGCACAGTCATACTATTACGACTTTCTTTTTATTGCTATTATCACTTATATTATTATTGTGTTTTCAATTTGACTTTAATTATTTCTCAATTGCAGAAAAATGGGGAAAAAGTGTACAAGAATGCAATTTATTCTTTAATATTGAAAAACCTATATAAACCTCATTATAATGATTTGTTCAATTTCAGAGAGAAAAATTTATTTTAACGTCTAAAGTTTATTACTTTTACATTAAGTAGTTAATTTTTACTCAAAAATGAATAGGCACTTTATTTGTTAATAGCTTCTCAAATTTTAATTACCTCAGAACATCTGTGTAGTTACCTCATGTGGCAGGCTGCTTAATCAGTTTGTTAATAAGAAGGAGAAAGATTAAAAATATTTCTATTGTTAAGTCTCTTTTTAGGTTCATTGATAAGGTCCATGTAATTCGTATGCCCATATAGTCTAAAAGTCTTTTTTACAAATAATTTATGAAATAATTTCTTTAGACAGAGCCCCAGTGTCAGTGGAATAATGAAGTAGTACATATCTCTTAAACATTGCTTGCAATGCTTTTGTTTTACACAGAACAATCTTATGAAACACTTGAAAGAAACTTCAAATATATTTCAAAGTCATTAAGAGTAGAGGTATAGTTTGTTAACTTATCTACTTTACTATAAATATATCGACTGTAATTTGTAATTACTTGTATATTTGGAGAAGTTAGAAGTTCTATTTTTCTTTATAGAAAACTTCTCTTACTTGAGAGATGGATTAAAATAGTTTATTCCTCAGTTTTATTTTATTTTATTTATGCAGAGTCTAAAACAAAACATTTGGGGAGTTTGGTGTCAAGATGGTGGTGTAGGCAGACTCTGAACTCAACTCCTCCCAAGGACACAACAAATTTACAACTACTCTTGCAACACTTACACCTGAGAGAACTTCAAACTGGATAAGAAGAACCCCTGTGACAAGGGACAGTCCTGGCTGAGGTGGAAAAGGCAGGAATTCTTTTCTGAAGAGCAAAAAAAACACCTTCCCAAGCTGAGGTGCTTCATGGCAGGCCAGGAGCAACCATAAGGTGTACAGCTTTCCCTGGAGGAGTGGGGGACCTGAGCAGGGGAATGTTACTGCTATAAGCATCTTACGGACTCAGCACAATGAAGACAAGTGTCATAATAGCTGACTTTGTTGGCTACTAACAACAATTGAGAGTACTTGCAAAAAAGCTATTTGACATAAGGGGAAAAAGCTAGGTCTTAAAGGCCGCATGCACAAATTCACCTCTTTCAGAAAGCAACATAAATCACCAGAAAGAAAGAAACACAGTCCTTTGGTGAAAAGAGATTTGATAGGCTCTGGGTACATTTGGTGAGAGGTGACATCTCTCCAGGAACTGAGACATTGATGACAGCCATTATTGTGACCTAGTATAGGCATGTTGACACAGACACTGGCATAAGCCATTGAAGTTCTTCCCTTGGTTTGTTAGCCCAGGGTCTGTCCCAGCCACTAGAGTATTGATTTAATCCAGCTCAGCCAGGGCAGGCAGTCTGTCCCAGGGACCAGACCTACCCAACAGCAAGCCCATGGGGCAACTTGTGGGCCTGTATAAGCTGGGTGCCTTGATCCTCTGAAGCTAGGTGAGGGGTTCCACCTCTGCAGGGCAGGGCATGTGTATTGAGCAGGTGGAGTATGTGGAACATTGGTGGAGTGTGTGGGATCTCCACACTGGGGCCACTGGGTCAGCTTTAGGGGGTTGGGGCATGTGCACAGGGCATGACTGTGTTGACAGTATGTGTAGCCCTGTGAGTGGTTGGGATTGTCAGCTGCAGAAGACTTATGCTTCTCAAACAGCCACATTTGGGATCAGCCCCACATTCCAAAGTTTGCAACAATTGGGTGCTTCCATGCCTTGGGCCAGTTCCATTCACTTGAAATCCTCAGAGAGCTGACAAAAAATAGCCTTGCAGGCTGGAGGCTGACAGCAATTGTAAGCCCCTGAGATTGACAATCAGCACACTGAGGGCCTATTCACTTAACAGAAAAACTGCCACAGGAATGTGTTATTAGATCTTGCAGCTAACTGTGCTGCGGCACCCCATTCCTGATAAAGTGACTGAAGTTTCCATAGCAGCCACACACAGCTGAGAATTACAACCAACCAGCCAGGGAGACAACCTAGATTCTCTGGGCACCTGCAGCAAGAGCAACCCTGCCACAATAGAAAGATACAAATAGCCTACACATGGGTCACTCCTGGGACATTTGGAACTGGTGACAAGAGGAAAGCACACTGCTGGACATCATAAAGCATCTCTTACATAAGGCAACCTCTCCAAGATCAGGAGATATAGCTGACTCACCTAATACATAGCTATAAGCACAGAGAAAGAATCAAAATCAGGAGGCAAAGGAATATGTTCCAAATAAGGGTACACGACAAAAGCCCAGGAAAAGAACTAAACAAAATAGAAATAAACACTATACTTGACAATTAGTTTAAACAAAGAGTCATAAGGATGCTCACTGATCTTGGGAGAAGAACGGGTGAACTCAATGACACTGTCAACAAAGAATTGGAAAATATTAAAAAAAAATCAGAAATGAAGAATACAATACTGGAAATGAAAAATTCACTAAAGGGACTGAATAGCAGAGTAGATGATACAGAAGAACAGATTAGAGACCTGGATGAAAGACTAGAGGAAATCACCCAACCTGGACAGATAAAAGGGAAAAGGATTAAAAAGAACAAGAACAGTATAAAGGACCTCTGTGACAATATCAAGTGAATTTGTGTTATAGGTGTCCCAAGGAAGAGAGAGACAAAAGGGCAGAGAATCTGTTTGAAGAAATAATAGCTTAAAACTTTCCTAACCTAAGGAAGGAAACAGACATCCAGGTACAGGAAACACAGAAAGCACCAAAGAAGATAAACCCAAAGAGGCCCACACCAAGACATATTATAATAAAAAAGTCAGCAATTAAAGATAAAGAGAGAATCCTAAATGTCACAAGAGAAAGGCAAAAAGTTACACACAAAGGAAACCCCATAAGTCTGTCTGCTGACTTCTCAGGAGAAACCTAACAGTCTAGAAGAGAGCGGCATGATATATTTCAACTACTGAAAGGAAAAACCCTATAGGTAAGAATACTCTAGCTGTCAAGGTTATCATTCAGAATGGATGGAGAGATAAAGAGTTTCCCAGACACAGAAAAATTAAAAGAGTTTATCATCAGGAAATCAGTCTTATAAGATATGCTAAAGGGACTTATTTAAGTGGGAAAGAGAAGACCACAAAGAGGAATAAGGAAATTATAAGAAAAAAAATGCAATAAAATCAATGGTAAAGGCAAAAATAAAGTAAATGTGTGTAGCAGGTCAACTACCTATGAAGCTAATAGGAAGGTCAAAAGACAAAAGTACTAAAATTACCTATTTTCGTGATTACAGGATAATGGATACACAGGTACACACAAAGAGATTAGGAATGATATTAAAAACATAAAATGTGGGAGGAGGGGAGTAAAAGAGTAGAGCTTTTAGAAAGAGGCCAAACAAGGAGACTATCAATTTAATATAGATTGCTATATGCATAGGTTATTATAGATTAACCTCATGGTAATCACAAACCAGAAACCTATATAAATATGCAAAAAACAAAGAGAAAGGAACTCAAACATAATACTAAAGAAAGCCATCAAACCACAGGGGAAGTGAACAAGAGAAAAAGAAAGTAACAGAGAAGAACTACGAAAACATCCAGAAAAAAGGTAACAAAATGGCACTAAGTACACAGTTATCAATAGCTACTTTAAATGTCAATGGACTAAATACTCCAATCAAAAGTCAAAAGGAGGCCAATTGGATAAAAAAAAAAAAGACCCATTTATATGCTGCATACAAGAAACACACATCAGACCTAAAGACACCCACCAAATGAAAGTGAAGAGATGGAAAAGGATATTTGACGTGAATGGGAATGAAAAGAAGTCTGGGGTAGTAATACTTATATCAGACAAAATAGACTTTAAAACAAAAAGTGTGACAAGAGACAAAGAAGGGCACTACACAATGATAAAGGGAACAATCCAAGAAGAGGATATTACACTTATAAATATCTATGCATCCAACATAGGAGCATGTAGATGTATAAAGTAATTATTAACAGACATAAAAGGAGAAATAGACAGTAACACAATAATAGTAGGGGACTTTAATACTCCACTTACACCAATGGATAGATCATCCAACAGGTCTATAAGGAAATATTGGCCTTAAATGACACATTAGACCAGATGGACTTAGCAGATCTGTACAGAACATTCCATCCAAAAACCACAGAACACACATTCTTTTCAAATGCCCATGGAACATTCTCCAGGAGAGATCATATATTAGGCCATAAAATAAGTCTCAATAAATTTAATAAGATCAAAAAATTACCAAGCATCTTTACTGAGCACAATGGTATGTAACTAGAAATCAACTACAGAAGGAAGTCAGAAAAGCACAAATATGTGGATATTAAAAAAAAATGCTACTTAACAACAATTGGGTCAAGGAGTAAGTCAAAGGAGAAATCAAAAAATACCTAGAGACAAATGAAAATGAAAACATGACATGCCAAAATTTATGGGATACAGCAAAAGCAGTTCTAAGAGTGAAGTTTAGAGCAATACAGGCCTACTTCAACAAACAAGAATAATCTTAAATAAGCAATATAACAGTGCACCCAAAGGAACTGGAAAAAGAAGAACAAACAAAGGTCAAAATCAGTAGAAGGAAGGAAATAATAAAAATCAGAGCAGAAATAAATGAAATAAAGGCTAAAAAAAAAATAGAAAAAAATCAATGAAACCAAGAGCTAGTTCTTTGAAAAGATAAACAGGGGCTGGCCCCGTGGCCAAGTGGTTAAGATTGCGCACTCCGCTGCAGGTGGCCCAGTGTTTTGTTGGTTCAAATCCTGGGTGCAGACATGGCACTGCTCATCAAACCACCCTGACGCAGCATCCCACATGTCACAACTAGAAGGACCCACAACTAAGAATATATAACTATGTACCAGGGGGCTTTGGGGAGAAAAAGGAAAAAGAATTTAAAAAAATCTTCAGAAAAGATAAACGAAATTGACAAATCTTGACATGGACTCACCAAGAAAAGAATAGAAGAGGCTCAAATAAAGAAACTCAGAAATGAAAGAGAAATTAAAATGGACATCTCAGAAAAGCCCAAGATTTTAAGAGAACACTACAAAAAGCTATATGCCAACAAATTGGATAATATAGAAGAAATGGATAAATTCTTAGAATCATACAACTTCCCAAAACTGAATCAAGAATAAATAGATAACTTGAATAGACCAATCACCAGTAAAGAAATTGAAACAGTAATTTAAAACCTCTAAAAAATAAAACTCCAGGACCAGATGGCTTCCCTGGTGAATTCTACCAAACTTTCAAAGAAGACTTGATACATATCCTTCTCAAACTCTTCCAAAAAATTTGAAGTTGAATGGAAGCTTCCTAACTCATTTTATGAAACCCACATTATCCCAATACCAAACCAGATAAGGACAACACACAAAAGAAAATTACAGGTCAATATCACTGATGAACATTGATGCAAAATCCTCAGCAAAATACTAGCAAATTGAATATAACAACACATTAAAAAGATCACACACCGTGATCAAGTGGGATTTATTCCAGAGATGCAGGGATGGTTCAATATCCACAAGCCAATTAATGTGATACACCACATTAACAAACCGAAGAATAAAAATCACATGATCTTCTCAATAAATGCAGAGAAAGCTCTTGACAAGATACAGTGTCCATTTATGATAAAGCTGAATAAAATGGGAACAGAAGGAAAATATCACAAAATAATAAAGGCTATATACGACAAACCCATAGCTAATATCATTCTCAATGGAGAAAAACTGAAAAGTATCCCTCTAAGAACAGGAACCAGACAAGCATGCCCACTTTCACCACTCTTACTTAACACGGTATTGGAAGTCCTAGCCAGAGCAATCAGGCAAGCAAAAGAAATAAAAGGATCCAAACTGGAAAGGAAGAAGTGAAACTGTCACTATTTGCAAATGATACTATTTTTTTGTATAGAAAACTCTAAATAATAGACCAAAAGACTTTGAGAAATAATAAACGAATACGGTCAAGTTTGAGAATACAAAATCAACATGCAAACTCAGTTGCATTTCTATATGCTAACAACAAACTAGTAGAAATAGAAATTAAGAATACAAACTCATTTATAATTGCAACAAGAAGAATAAAATATCAGGAATAAATTTAACCAAAGGTGGGAAAGATCTGTACACCAAAAACTATAAAACATTGTTCAAAGAAATTAAAGATAGAAAGAAATGGAAAGATATTCCCTGATCTTGGATTGAAAGAAGCAACATAGTTAAAATGTTTATACCTCCTAAAGCAATCTACAGATTCAATGCAATCCTTATCAAAATTCCAACATTTTTCACAGAAATAAAACAAAGAATTCTAAAATTTGCATAGAACCACAAAAGATCCCATATAGCCAAAGGAATCCTAAGAAAAAAGACCAAATATGGAGGTATCACATTCTCTGATTTCAAAATACTCTATAAAGCTATAGCAACCACATGTAAAACATTACGGTACTGACACAAAAACAGACACACAGATAAATGGAACAGAATTGAGAGCCCAGAAATAAATTCACACATCTATGTACAGTTATTGACAAACAAGCCAAGAACACACAATGGAGAAAGGAAAGTCTCTTCAATAAATGGTGTTGGGAAAACTGGACGGCTGCATGCAAAAGTGTGAAAGTAGCCCATTACCTTACACCGTGCACAAGAATTAACTCGAAATGGATTAAAGACTTGAATATAAGACCTAAAACTGTGAAACTTCTAGAGGAAAACATAGGTAGCATACTCTTCAACATTGGTCTTAGAAGCATATTTTCAAGCACTATATCTGACTGGGCAAGGGAAACAATAGAAAAAATAAATAAATGGGACTACATCAAACTAAAAAGCTTCTGTACAGCAAAGGAAACCATCAACAAAATGAAAAGATGACCTAACGATTGGGAGAAGATATTTGCAAACCGTGTATTTGATAATGGAGTAATATTCAAAATATATAAAGAACTCATACATCTCAACCACAAAAAAAAACCCTAACCACCCAATTAAAAAATGGTAAAAATATCTGAGCAGACATTTCTCTGAAGAAGATATACAGATGGCCAACAGGCACATGAAAACATGTTCGACATCATCAACTATCAGGGAAATGCAAATCAAAACTACAGTGAGATATCACCTCACTCCCATTAGAATGGCTATAATTAACAATGCAGGAAACAAGTGTTGAAGAGGATGTGGAGAGAAGGGAACCCTTGTTCACTGCTGGTGGGAGTGCAAACTGGTGCAGCCACTATGGAAAATAGTATGGAGATTCTTCAAAATATTAAGCATGGAACTACATACCATCCAGCTATTCCACTGCTTGGTATTTATCCAAAGAACATGAAAACACAAATGCATGAAGATACACACACCCCTATTTCCATTGCAGCATTATTTGCAATAGCCAAGACTTGGAAGCAACCTAGGTGCCCATCAAGGGACGAATGGATAAAGAAGATGTGGTATGTATACACAATGGAATACTGCTCAGCCATAAGAAACAATGAAATCCAGCCATTTGTGACAACATGGATGGACCTTGATGGTACTATGCTAAGTGAAATATGTCAGAGGGAGAAAGTCAAATACTGTATGATCTCACTCATAACTAGAAGATAAAAACAACAGCAAACAATCACATAAAGACAGAGATTGGATTGATTGTTACCAGAGCGGAAAGGGGGAGGGGGAAGAGTGAAAGGGGAGATTAGGTGCATGTGTGAGTGTTGATGGATTCTGATTGGTCTTTGGGTGGTGAACATGATGTAATCTACACAGAAATTGAAATCAAACGATGTACACCTGAAATTTATATGTTATAAACCATTGTTGCTACAATAAAAAAAATTAAGGGGGCTGTCCTTGTGGTGCAGTGGTTAAGTGCACGTGCTCCACTTCAGTGACCCAGGGTTCACAGGTTCAGATCCCAGGAGTGGACATACACACTGCTTATCAAGCCATGCTGCGGCAGATGTCCCACATATAAAGTAGAGCAAGATGAGCACAGATGTTAGCTCAGGGCAAGTCTTCCTCAGCAAAAAGGGGAGGATTGGCAGCAGATGTTAGCTCAGGGCTAATCTTCCTCAAAAAAAAAAAAAAGAAAGAAAAGAAAAAGTGACCATCTTAATCCCTTGGACTTTTCATTTATGCAACAAAGATAATAATACTGACTGCAAAAGGCAGGTATGAGGATTATATGAGTTACATGTACAGCGCGGCCCATAGTGACTGAAATAGTGTAACCTTCCAATAAATGTTAACAGCCTAGTAATTGCTATTGGAGTGAGGAGCTAAAATTCAATAAGCACCTACCATGTGTCTGAAACTGTTCTAAGCATCTTACATTATGAATTCATTTTATCATAACAATAATCTTTGAGGTAGATTTTCTCATTATTCCCATCATACTGGTAGGAAACTGGGAACAGGCAAATAATCATAACAAATAATCCTAGTCTGAGTAAAGCTACTAGAATTGAGTATAAAATTCAGTTCTGCACCAAGGCAATAACCTTAATTAATTTAGCCAAGCAAAAATAAAAAACAAAAAACATTGATTACCTTTGACGACTGACTTCTCCATTTTACACAATATAAATCATGGGATATTGTCCATTTATTCTGTCGTCTCTTACTAACTCAGATTTTCTAAAACAACATGCTCATTAGCACTAAGAACTTCTTAATGAGACAGATACTTTTGAATATGATGAAAGATTAATATAATTCTTCTCATTTCAAAGACAAGAAAATGCTACTAACTTCAAGTTTAAACGGTCTCATTTGATTTAAGGATGTGTAAGACCATACACTCATCCATGCATAAACACACACTCACAGACACACACAGCAACATTCACTTTAGAGCATGTTCTGAATGATAGAAGACAATTTTCTGTAACTCTGATGTCAACAAATTTCTACCCTTAAATTAATAATCTATCCCATTGACTGGCAAGGATCTATGTTTTTATTTTTCTTAGGTTTTAGTAATCATTAGGGGTTATAACCTTCTGATTAACGGGGATAGCTTACGGTTTTGAGCAGGGAGTTTTAGTTCCCCATGCCCAAACCCCACCCTACACCACAAATATTTCATTTTTTCTTTATTCTTTTAGTGCATGTGATCTTGTTTTCAATGCTTCACTATATAACCCTACCGCCATCATCTCTCATCAAATTGGAAATTAATTTAAGTAAAGGATCGGGAAAAAAATGGTTTATTGTGCTTTGGTAGGTATCGAGGATGTAACCTGGATGATTTACAACATGCAGTTACACCCATAAGCTCTGGGCAACTTGAGAAAGTATCTCTGTGCTAACATGAGGAACTGAGTGGTCCAATTAGACTCCCATGAATCAAAGACCTTGCCTAGGATCCAGCCTTGTTAATTTCAAGCATGCAAACAATCAAGGGGCATCGTCAAATAAGGGGAGGTTTTCTCCCAGATCCTTCTGTTTCACATCAGACACATGCTTTCTGACTCAGAGTAGATCAATTCTCTAAATGAACTATGGGGATAATCTTACACGGTAAAGAACGTTTAAGTTTGAGACATCTCTATTTTATATCCCAGGCAGTTGTGTAGCTTACATGACATTCTCCAAAGAGTCATGTCTTGTGAATCCATAGATTCCAGGTTTACTTACTATAAGCAATACTAAACTGGGCTCATTCTGCTAAGAGCAATCCATAGCTAGTACTTTCAGCAAATACCATTAATCTGTTTACTAAAATATCTATCAGGACATTTATAAGGAGATTAGACTACATCTACTACTTGTTTGTTTTCTGCTGGAATATTCTCCTATAATCTGGAGAGAAATGAATCATAGCCCAACTGGCTTAATTCCTTTCTTCTCAGTCTAAATAAATAGAAATGCAATTTATGAGTTAGGGTACAGGATAAACTTAGTTCTTTCTCTGTTGACTAGCCTAATTTATACTCTCTGTCTCTGAATTATGTTGGAAGATCCACATTCAATATAGGAATCCTCTCTAAACCAGAATGTGTCTCAGGAGAATGATATCTGCTTCATGGGCCTGTATCCAGCCACATTACTAGGATTGGTGGCATCAAATAGGTAAGATCATGTCACTGAAAACAGAACAGTGCTTGAGGTGTCTGTTACTGGAGTGCCTGACTCACTGGGATTTCTGAAATCAGCAAAGGGGTAAGATGATTCTGAGTTCTACAGACTTCTTTTTTTTTTTTTTTTTTTTTTTTTTTTTTAAAGATTTTATTTTTTCCTTTTTCTCCCCAAAGCCCCCCGGTACATAGTTGTGTATTCTTCGTTGTGGGTTCCTCTAGTTGTGGCATGTGGGACGCTGCCTCAGCGTGGTCTGACGAGCAGTGCCATGTCCGCGCCCAGGATTCGAACCGACGAAACACTGGGCCGCCTGCAGCGGAGCGCGCGAACTTAACCACTCGGCCACGGGGCCAGCCCCTCTACAGACTTCTTACTGACTATTTGGAATTGTGTGTACTTAAGAATATAACTGACCATTTAAAAATACTGTATCTCAGAAGAGATTGGAAATTTTAATAGATCTTGCAAAGAAATTATTGGTAGGTTTATTAAATTAACTTTAATAACAGCATTTTACAATTATATTTTCTATTAGGTGAAGAATATCTAAATCATATTTTCATCTTTTATTGTATTTAATAGTATCTTGTGGAACATCAAGTAAATCCCAAATCTGATTGCTCATATATATTAGGTTATCTAGTTGACTATCTACATATATCTATATAATATTCTATTTAAATAGACCTACAGAAAGAAATACAGACAGAGATGTGACTTTTAGTCTAAGGTTGGACTTACATTGAGGTTAAAAGAACACAGTCTAGGAAGCAAAATGTAAAATTAAACTTACTTTTTGTTTTTATTGAACTTGGTCCACACACACAAACCTTTTTAAAATCACCCCTTTGATCCCTAGTACATTTATGCTCACACTGTAGCTTTTCCCCAACTTGCCTCCAAAATTCCTGAGTAATATTACCTCTCCTGGAAGCTCTAGCATCGAATTTTCCTTCCTCTTTCCTGCCTGTGTGGTTTGCAAAAACATCTCAGGTTTAGAAAGACTATGCTTAAAGAATGGAGGAGGAAAACCCTTGAGTAGAACCAGATTCTCCTTTAGAAGAATGGGAATGGAAACATGATGACCCTTGGGTATTAACAGCACAGGGCCTGCCACATTTTCCACAGGTTAGTGTTTCCAGGTCGCTACCAAGTTATGTCACCTATCAATGCCCTCAAACTACGAACTAATCTCATGGGCATGTGAAATGAATCTTAGGCCCCAGGAACTCTTATTTTCATGGATCTTACCCTATATCACATCACACATATTACAATGAAAAGACTTTTAAACGTATTTTGAAACTGAATAATCTTGAGAGGTTATTTATAATTTTGCTTTTGAAGTTATTTAGTTCATTTAATTTATAGCTGGATATAATTGATCTGCAAAAATTCCATATACCAGACAATTTTTGAGAACTAAGATTTTTTTTAACAATTTTCAATTGTAATGATATTGTATGAACCTTATGTTTATATATTAAAAAGTGTAAAATTCTCTAAATTGCCTCCTGACATGTGTTACACTTATTAAGGCTGTCATTTTCCCTTCTTTTAAACCATTAATCTGAGGAAGAATCAATTTTTACAGGACCAATAGCATTTGCATTTAATTTCTTTCCCTTCCAAGACAAATACTTTATTGTTCTAGGAATCCCACTAGACAACAGAAGCAAGGATAGAATCACCTTCCATGCTAAAAGTGTTAAGTTTATGCACATATGTTCTTGAAAATGGTGGAGATTGTGTGGTTGAACGGCTACGGGGGGTCCCACTTCCTGCTTACCCTGCTACATTAGAAGAAGATCCATTATGCACTCCACAACCCAGATGTTTAGCTAGCCTTTGAGAGTCACCTGATCAGATTAGGAGATTTGATTTATCTCTATTTCCCCATATGTAGGGTGATTCTGCAAAGAATAAGATACATGTCAATTTCAGCTTCCCAAGTTTGCCCAAATGCTTCAGGAAACAGTTTCATTAGCATTCCTGCTTCCTGTAAACTACAAGATTCAAATTCCTGTTTTTCCTTTGTCCTGTATAGACTTACCAAGATAAGAATTTGAATGACCCCTTAGACAACATAAGACCAATGCTACTTATCACTGTCTAAGTGTATCTAGCTCCCATAGTACCTTTCACATCTTCCAGGACACATTCCTGGGGTCCAGAGTAGAAAAAAAATCTGCTTGTATAATTTCTTATGCTGGTTTTAACTTCAACTCAATGATTTCTTCTTGAGAGGCAAAATTTCACAAAAATCTGGTAACAAGTGGTTTGCTCCAATTGTTTCAAAGCCATTCTAATTTTAAGACTCAGAGTTGTGACCATATCTTCCAATCTTTGTCATTGCATTTGGACAATAATTTGATCTTATGCTGAGAGAGTAAAGTACAGACCTCCTTTTGATATTTAAAAAGGACTTTGATTGCTGAGGAAACGATGTTACCGTGGAGTTTTTTGGGTTTTTTAGCAAGATTGGCCCTGAGCTAACATCTGTTGCCAATCTTCCTCTTTTTTTTCTCCCCAAAGTCCCAGTACATAGTTGTATATCCTAGTTGTAAGTCATTCTAGTTCTTCTACGTGAGATGATGCCAGAGCATGGCTTGATGAGTGACGCATAGGTCCACGCCCGGGATCTGAACCAGTGGACCCCGGGCCGCCAAAGCAGAGCATACAAAACTTAACCACTCAGCCATGAGGCCAGCCCCTTGGAGTTTTAAAATTAATTTAGCTGCCCAAAACTAAGAGGTTGAAAGCTTAAAAAAGTGAGTTGGTTTCAAAGAAGAAAGGAAGAGATCCTTAAAATTGTGGATTAAGAATCAAAAACTTCCAGTAATCCAGATTTGGAAAGATTTACAGGCTGAAAATAAGAATAGAAATAATACTTTTTATATCCTTTAATGTCTATTCTATTTCTAATATGCTTTAATGATTATGTATATATGCTATAATATTAAGATGGAAAGATAGCAAACGTAAATTGTAGCTAACTAATTACCTTAACTCTCTGAAAATGAAACCTCTTTTAAAATATTTGTCAATTTTTATATTCTTGAAATTTAATGATCAAAACATATATGTTCAAACTAAAGGAATGTCCTTGTTAGTATTCTACAGAATAAAAATTTTATTTTCGTGTAGTGAAGATAGAAGATATGCATTAAAAATATGCCAATGTATATATCATCTTCATTAATAACCTGCTGATATTCTGAGCAGCATAGGGCACAGGTTTTCTCAGAAATGAGAGTTTTCCAAGAATATTTCCCTGTATTCACATTTTTGGCTGTTCCAGATGTTCATAAAGTACCAAATCATTACCTCCCACTGTAACCATCTATGAAACACCTTAGGATGAATCATTTTATTGCTTTAAACTTGGATCTGACTCTTTATGCCTATAGATTTTGCCAACTTGAATAACATGGGGGGCGTGAGTTACATATAATGGGAATAGCACAGAAAAAGGCAAAGAGAAATGAAAGGTCATGGTGTAATTAATAAACTACAAGTGATTTTGTGTGTATTCAACATGTATTTGAGAATTAAATCTAGGGGTAAAATAGTAAGACAGGGCCCTGAATATCAAATTAAAAGCTTGGGTGACCTGTCAGGTAATTGTCTTTAAGATAACCAGTAGAATAGTGCTGTGACTACACATACATTCAAGAAAGACAACTCTAATGCGCTTTAAGACGAAGATTTAAGTTGTATGTCTTTTGAGATTTTCTTTCTTTTATCCGTGTATATGTACAATTTTAATTTAATTCTTTTGATTGTATCATTGGAGAAGGAAAATAAATATAAATATCTATGCTCCATCTGCCATCTTGAGCTAGGAGAAAAAAATAATTTGCCTTACATTGTGATATATATAAAATATACAAATTTTTATATATATAGTAAAATAATATAACATATATTATAAAATAATGCTTACATTGAAATTTCCAGAACTAAATTGTGCAAAATTTTTCCAATTATAAAAATATTTCTAAAATGGATGTAGAAATTTATAATAGCTGAGTATTGAGTAGCAATCTACTTTGTTGTTATAATTCAAAAAATAATTTTACCTTATTATCCAATAGAATTAAAGAATCCTTTTCAAGCTTTGATTTATGAAGTATAAAAACAATAATTTCTATATTACTACTTAAGTTGTTGTGTTGGAGTTATTTTTGAAGATCTTTTGATGGGCAGAGAATGCAGTAACTTGTCCTCGTCTACGGCATCACATCTAGTTGATATTGTTGCTGCAGTGTGTGAAAATGCTTAATTTATGTCTTAAAAAAGCCTCCTATTCAACTCGTATGTTAACAGCATTAGTTATTGATAATGATTCTATTGCCCATTGTATAGTACTGAAGCCCTAAAAGTGGCTTTTGAAAACCAATTAATTAAACATGAGTTCTTCTGAACTTCTAAAATCTTCTTATATAGTCTCCAAACAATTCTTAGAAAGCAAAGTAACACATGGAAAACTTGAGTTATACAGCCAGATTATAAGCAGTTTGTGAAGGTTATATTTAAATTTCCATCTAATGCTGAATATTCTAATCTTTGATTAACATCGTCCAAGCAAAAGATTTGACAGATGTCAATATAAGGTTGAATCATCTGTCTTCACTTTTCATTTAACAAGAATTTTTCAGTGATGACTAATTTTATGGAAGTTAACTTTGAATTTTTTGCTGTTCCTTTAAGGAAAAGAAAATCATAATTAAATGAATTTTTCTTGAAGGTAATTTAGGAAGTGTATATTTATATGTGTGTATTTATATAAAATCTCTTTGTGGTAAACATATCCTGGTTTAATGACATCCTCAAAAATGAGAATTTTCATAATTAACTGTGATACAGTAAATATTGAAAATAAAATTTTCCTCCAAATATATGAGGTGAATCTCCACGTGTTTAATAAATAAGGACTCAATCCATTGACTATGTGAATTTGTTAATATTAATTCTGCAATATGAATGCAAATTTAATGTAAAAACACAATTTCATTTGTATTAATACATTTTGAAAGGATGGGGAGATGCTGAGAATTCTGCAACTTTAAATCATCTCCCTTTTCCATGGGATTCTAACTGAAATCTAGCTGCTTCCCTAAGGGTGGAAGATTCTGAGTAGGCAGGGTGCAGAAAGTCTTAACCATGAGATTAACAGTCAACCCGCTTCTGTAATCTGAACACATGGAGTTAGAAACTATCTAAGTTTTCAATTCTTTTTACTATTTTTCCTTGTACATTTCAACAATCACATCTGAGCCAAAATGAATTGACAAATAAAAATGGTTCTCGTTCTAAAGTGCACAGAATCCAGAGAAAGAAATATGCATAAAAACAAACAAACAAAAAACATGGCACATTAGACCTGCTGGAATAAAGAGATGGCAATAAGAGTAACAAAATTATCAAAAGTTTAATGAGATTCAAGCGCATATCATAAATCATTTCCCGGACCTAAATACTAAGATTTCCTAATTAATTCATTCAATGGATAAAATAATCACCCTTGAGTCCTGAATTAATAGTGTTGAATTTCAAAGACAAGGGATATCTCAAAACAGAGTAAAATGACATAAACAAAAGAAAGAGGAAAATTATTAAAGATTTAGTGAATATATCCAGAACATTTGAAATAGGAATAATTTATCTTTCGGAAACAGAAAAAAAAAGGTTAATTAAGAAATGATAATTAGGTACAAAATGGAAGATTTTTCTGAACTGAAGAAAGACATGAACTTACACATTGAAAGAAAACTGGATCAAATTGAGAAAAAACCTCAACAACAACAACAACAATCCATGCACTAGAACAATCTTTCAGTTTCTAGGATGAACCAACAAATTAACTTCAGAGAATAACAAATCAGACCACCACTGGAATCTTCAACTGCTCTAGAGAAGTTAGGAGAAAGGGGTATAGTTCCTAAGAATACAGCAGCTACCAAGAATCCTATGCTCTTCTAAAATAGCATTCTTCTACCAACTAGAAAGTAAATATTTGAACGTAGACAATAATTCAGAGACTTTATCACCTGTGTGCGTCTTATGAGGAGAGAGCTTAAGACAAGCCTTAATCAAACAAAAAATGATGCAGAACAAATACATAGTTATGAGATTATAATCAGCTGTGGAATGTAGCAAATCAATGCTAAATACAAATTAGTTTTTGTTTTTTAGGCAGTTAGGAGTATGGACAAAGAGATAAATCACGTTAAGCACTAATATGTTATTTTAATCTTTCAGCATTCCTTTAACAGTGGGTTGTTCTTAAAATATGTATGCCTAAAGGCATGTATAAAAGAATAAATATTAATACATTAATTGACACCAATTTGAAAAAAAAACTATCATGAGATGAAAATTACAAAAAGATTTACTGCATAGCCTTTGTTTTCAAAAAATCATGTGTTGTACTCATAAAAATTAAAAATGTAAACATATTATCTTTCTGTGTTTTTTAAAATAAAAGTTCAAGAAAGTGTGAGCATAGTCTTTACAGGTGCTTGATCAATCAGGTGGGAATGGAAACATGAGAGGAACACAACAAATGAGAACAATAAAAATAAAATGCAAATTATAATTTATTGTATCTTAAGAAAATATTTTCCTTTTTGTTGCTTCAAGTGAAATTCTAGGGGACAATGGCACTAATAACCACAATTTTGTTAAAAGAAAAAAATTATACAGTATTATATGTAACTACTGTTAACTACCTTGAGGTAGGAATAATTAAAGATAAATCTTAGTTTTTTCATGGTAGATTTTGATCTAATATTGAAATTTCTGTAA
Source organism: Equus caballus (assembly GCF_041296265.1). Classification (NCBI taxonomy): domain Eukaryota; kingdom Metazoa; phylum Chordata; class Mammalia; order Perissodactyla; family Equidae; genus Equus; species Equus caballus. The sequence goes on from NC_091704.1 coordinate 49,915,889, forward strand.
TAATCAGAATCAAAATGGTAAATCAAGCAATAACAGCAAATGTAAATACAATTTTGACTGCATATAAATAAAAATAATTGATTCAAAACTAACATCTTTCAACTATTAGTCTTCATAACAAGAAATCAAAAGATAATATCTAAAATTGCTAAATCAGGAGGGAACAATGTATGAACACCATTCAGATTAGAAATTGTAAACTGATCAGTTACGGACTGTATTGGCCCTAAAGAAATGTGTGTTTGGCATTAGATTTTTAATTAAGTACAAATTAATTTTAAAATGAAATTCGTTTGTGCCATACAAAGAAAAATTATATAATGCTCTTGAAAAAAGTCACATGTCTGGCAACAGTAGGTCTGAATTCTGATTTGAAAGCCAAGAATCAATGTAGCCTGAACAGTGAATGACCATGTCCTGTAGACACAGCACATGCTCTGCATGTTCCCATCATTTGCACCCATCCTTATATACCTACATTAAGTCACAGTATCAAATAGGTTTTATTATCAAATAGTATTTATTATCACAGTTCCATCCTATTTTCTACAGTGAAGTTAAAATTTTCTTGGGTTCATGTTTTTATAAAAATTGGAAATATGACATTTGACAAATAGGATTTTTTTTTTTTTTTTTTTTTTGCTGAGGAAGATTTTCCCTGATCTAGCATCTATTACAATCCTCCTCTTTTTTTGCTTGAGGAAGATTAGCCCTGAGCTAACATCTGTGTGAGTCTTCCTCTATTTTTTATGTGTGGGACATTTCCACAGCATGGCTGGTGAGTGGAGTAGGTCTGTGCCCAGGATTCGAACCTGTGAACCTGGGCTGCTGGAGAGGAGTGCATGGAAATTTAAACACTTGGCCATGGAGCCTGGCCTGCAATAGGATATTTTTTAAATTTGAAAAAGTGGGAAAGAACACACAATTTTGGAAGGAAAGAGCATTTTGTGCGTGTTTATATGAAAACTCATCTTTACAAAGAAATTTAAATTAAATGCCTTTATTAGATAAATAAGTGTAAGAACCATGAAGGATATATGAAAAAATTAATGAAGTGAGAAAAGAACTGAAACTTCAAATTAATTGTTTTTCAATAAAAATAACGGATTTTCTATGAAGAGAAACAGTATATTCAGTTCTAAAAAAGTTAGAAAAATATTTTCAGATTGCAGATCTATGAAAGACCACACATTTACTGCAGCATAAATTATATTTAAGTGATACAAACAACTTAAAATACAAATCTATCCCAAATAACTGTTGATCTGTGTATTGAAAGTATGGCCAAGCCCTGACAGCATGAGTTTTTTGGAAAAAAAAATAATAAATCTTTTGTCATTTTCTACTAGTTGTTGAGAACATGAATATAAATATTACTACCCAATTAAGTAAGTATATTAATGTAGTCTATTAATTTTCAGTGCCTATGGCAAGAACAATATTAGGAAATGATAAATTTGCTTTTTTAGAAAAGTCTTAAAAATGTAATACGGCCAATCTTTACCATTTGACACTTTCAGTTATAGTAAATGAAGGCACATAGCTGTTTAGCAAAAGCAAGCAAAGATTTAAAACAAAGGGCAATAATACTAGGCAGAAGAAGATAACTTTTTAAAAATCAACAAACAGAGCCTTTATTCATAAACCCCTGCAAGACAGGAGGGCAGTGGAGCTGGACAAGTACTCACTAGTAACCAACAGGGTACATCTGTGGCTCCTTTCACTGGAGTGAGACAAAAAGGCTTGTAAAAATATAGTAACACTTGTCTAGGGGCTGGCCCAGTGGCATCAGTGGTTAACATCACATGCTCCACTTCAGTGGCCTGGGGTTCATGGGTTTGGATCCCAGGCACACATCTACACACTGCTCACAAAGCCATGCTGTGGCGGCATCCCACATACAAAAAATAGAGTAAGATTGGCACAGATGTTAGCTCAGGGCCAATCTTCCTCAAGCAAAAAGAGGAAGATTGGCAACAGATGTTAGCTCAGGGCAAATCTTCCTTACCAAAAACAATATATAGTAACACTTGTTCACTAATGTCTGAGATAGTACTTAATTAGTAATATATATGTCACTAATTTTAGAGCCAATGACATTTGTTATATACAACTGGTCTACTTATTTATGACTTTGTAACCCGTGCTAGACTCTCCGGCTCATCTCTAGCCCAGTAAAGATGTAGTCTCATGATACGGGGTAAATAATTTTTGGAATTTTTGCCAAATCTTGCTAGCTTTTCCAAATAGTTCATCGTATTTTATTTTTGTTACAGGGAAACCCTATAGAATTTCAGTTACTTTCTGGGCTGGAATCTTCTGCTCTCTACAACTTGAAATTGGTACAACTAATATTGTTTTGTATCCTCTCTCTAGAAGTAGACTTTTGAAGTACATTTGTAAAGTGCTGCAGCAAAAAAAGCAGGTAAATAGAGTGAGGGTTATTAAAAGAACAGTTCATTTCAGCTCTCCCGTTAAATGGAGAGTTATAAATAAAACCAGAGGAAAAAATAGGACTCCATGATATGAAAGAGTTAGTACATAGAATTTCAAAAACAGTATCCAAAACAACCCAAGGAAAACAATTAAAATAAACATTTTCTTGATACCTCTGACTCAGTTTTATGTCATTAATTCTTGTCTGACAGTTTGGGGTCAGCAGGCTACTCTCAAAGTCATCTGCTTGTTTTGCTGCTCCTGGGTTTCTGGTCTGCCAGTCAATAATTCATCTGCTTTTGTACTGATAGCGTACTGGAGATGCTGATTCTTCGAGTCCTTGGCACAGCTCTCTGTTTTGAAGATCTAAGGCTGTGTTCTTTAGATGTTTCTTTCAGAGGAATTAATAATTGGCCTCTAGTGTATTGCAGGGAGCCTCAGGCAAGGTGAGGGGAGAACAGAAACTAGCCGCTGATGAAATAATGGATGGATTGTGCTGTTTTATTATAGTAATTGACAATATGTGAATAGCTTGGAGTGGAATCCTCTATTGGGAGTAAATATATGGATATATCTGTAATTATTTTTAAAAACAGGGATTTTGATGTAAGACTGTGTTATAGACTTGAAAGAACTGATAAATCTCTAGGGCGTTTATTACATTCTAAAGGGTTTGAGCAATAATCCTCACTCAAAGACAGATACTGTAGACTAAGAATTAAATCTGTTGTAAGGGATTTTATTGATAATCATTGTGTCAACTTTACACTTAAATATTTGTATGTCACTATGCATCCAACTAAAAAAAGGAGGGATAAAAATCACCAAAATATAGTCTAAATAATACTTAACCTATATAAAATTAGTCTAGAAAAGATTGGTCTTATGTCTTTGATTTGATTTGAGACACTTCCCACACTGAAAGTTCGAAAAGCCGACAGGCTTATAATACTTTTGAATTAATGTGAAACATATGGAGCACACTAAAAAAATCCATTTATTTATGTCATCTCTCCTTTTATAAATTGAGGGAATACACTTTGGATGCTAAATATCAGCTATATGGGTAGCATTTAGCACTTAATAAAGTTTAAATAAACTCTAGAGGAAACCTCAAGAGTTTATTCTTCCAAATTTAAAAATCTGTGATTGACTGCCATTCACATAATTTAGATCATCATTGAAATTTAGAAAGAAATGTTTGTTTGTATTAAGACATATTAAAATTTACTGATCTTGGGGGAAAAAATAACTTGAAAAAACAAATGTCAGCAGAGACCATTCAACTGAAGGAAGATTACTGGTGCCAGAGTATAAGGAATTATTATAGCCTTGGATAATTACTTAACCAGAGTCATAATATGATATTAAAAGTAAGCATGGCAGAAAGTAGCATAATAACCATTAAAATGTTTAGTGCTCCCCAGGTGATGAGTCCTTGTTTGATCTGAGAAAACCTGTAATCATGGTTAGAAGAAACATACAAGCAGAAATTAGATGACTTGAGACTTGAAAGTAGACATACTGGTAAGGTAACAAAACTTGCATTATCTGAGTAGAATACAGAGACTAGAATGGATAATTATTTGTTCCCTAATTTGGAGAGCATATCATCACCTAGGATCATGTTTTTATTTTTTTACACTACCACTTATATCATACTTGTACTTTATTGATATCAATATATCATTGTAGGTATATATCGAAACACATATATAATCATAATACACCAAATTAATTTTAACATTATCTATGTTTTAAATTTTAAATTTAAGTACAACTGACTTTATCAGCCTAATACAGTGCATATGTTATATTGATTTTGTTATTTTAATCAGAATTATATGAACATCAAACACTTTTATAGGTAACGAAGAAATAAGGAAAAGCTATTGCATGTAATCCAGTACGTTTGTTGTCTGTATTTTTATGAATCTTGTACTCCTTAGGAATATTCTAGACAATCAACATTTATTCTCAAATTACTTCAAGGTCTTGAGTGAAGTAACTCTGTATAAATTCCATGGTTTGTTGCAACACATGAAGTTTAAAAGAAACATTCTTTTTATAATGATATATTTCATTTTACTTGAAGTACATATTTGAACAAAATTAGTGCTTCTTTAAATTTGAAAGACATAATTTTCGTCTGTGTGTTACGGCTTTCTTACTCATATGCCTACCCTCAGTTTTCTTTTGCTCCTAAGGAGTAAATGTCCTTGTGTTTATACCCCAGCCCTTACAAGTGTAATAGAGTCAGATTCCCATTGTGCAGTCCTATCAATGAAGCCTCTCAATGTGTCAGTGATGATAGCATTTCTAATCCCTTTAGATTGTGCACTTGTCGCTTGCCTCATGTTTCCCAAGAGGTCAACGTGGTTACCATGGTCAGTAGTCTTCATGCTATCACCACAGTGGCCATATTTTCAGCTTACCCGTTATAATCATTCTAGAACATCTACTTAACCTCAGACATGAGCTCTGGCCACTCCAGCTAATGTTCTGAGTTTGCAAAGAAGTATACCCTCCAGTAACTTGGGCAGGGGCCATCCTGTAACCTCGGCAGTCTTTTCCTCTATGGCTTCTCCATATCTGCTCTTTTTTGGGTACTATTTACATGAAATATCTTTTTCCATCCTTTCACTTTCAACCTATGTGTGTGCTCGGATCTAAAGTGAGTCTGTTGTAGACATCAAATAGTTGGATCCTATTTTTGAAATGCCTTCTGCCAATCTATGTCTTGATTCAAAAGTTTAAAACCATTTACAGTAATTAGTAATGATTCAGTAGTTAATCCATTTGAAGTAATTGCTTACAGATGACTTACTATTGCCATTTTGTTACTTGTTTTCTGTATCTTATGGCTTTTTGTACCCCATTTCATCCCTTACTGATTACCTTTATTTTTCGTTGACTTTTGTAGTGACTTGTTCTGATTCTGTTCTCATTTTCTGTTGTATATTCTGCAGACATTTTCTTTGTGGTTACCATTTGTGACTACACATAATATTCTAAAGTTACAGCAATCTATTTTAAACAGAGACCAACTTAACTTCAATCACATACAAAATTCTACTCTTTTACAGCTCCCCCTTTTGCACTTTACAGTACAAAAATACTACTCCCCCTTTAGCATATTAATTCCACAAGTTATATCTTTATATATTGTATATCCATTAACATTGATTTACAATTTTTTTATAGTGTTGCCTTTTAAATCCTATAGAATAATAAAAAGTGGAGAGACAAACCGAAATTATAGTACTACTTCTTTGATATTAGTCCACATATTTACTTTTACTAGAGAGCTTTATATTTTCATATGGCCTTGAATTATTGGGTAGCGTTCTTTCAGTTCAACTTAAGGGACTCCCTTAGTATTTCTTACAGGGGAAATCTGGTGGTAATGATCTCCCTTAGTTTTTGTTTATCAGGAAATGTCTTAATTTCTCTCGCTTTTTTGAAGGGCAGTTTTATCAGATATAGAATTCTTGGTTGGTAGCTTTTTCTTTCATCACTTTGGATACATCACTCCACTGACTTCCGGCCTGCAAGATTTCTGCTGAGAAATCCATTGATTATCTTGCTAAGGATTCCTTGTACTGTTTTAACAAATCATTTTTGTCTTGCTGCTTTCAAGAATATTCTCTTCATCTATGTCTCTATAATTATAATTACTTATTATAATGACTATAATATGTCTCTGTGTTGGGTTTATCCTGCTTGGATTGTGTCTAAATTCTTGGATTTGATATCCATGCAGTTCCTCAAATTTGGAAAATTTTTGGCCACAGCATGAAGTCTCATAAATCATTATTAATTAAGTAGTAAGAATATCCTTCACTTTTATTTAAATGGAATTTTTTTTTACTTTAATACAGTTTTTCACATACACGTATACATTTATATCAACATTGGTACAAAGAATCTAATAAAAAGTGATATGCTCATATGAAAATGGTATGTTAGAGCATCAAGAACTTTTCCTTTGCATTTACCATTTGGCTAGCTGACACAAAAGCCTAGCTTTCAGCCTGTCTCAGCTTTTGACATGCCTTCCTCACAGAGTTTATGATTTATAGCTTTTGGTTTCAAGTGAGAGACATGTGACTCTTCCTTTCACTTGATAACTTGGAGGCCATTGTAGAGCTATTAATGGGCCTAATTTCAATATTGCTGTGTCTCAGGGAACAGGGTTGCCCAGGAAGAGGGAGAGAGAGAGGGGAACAGCCAGTTTGTGGAGCAGTCAGAACACACACAACATTTATCAAGTAAGTTCGCAGTCTTACATAGTCACAGTTTGTGGTGCCTCAAAACAATTACAATAGTAACATCAAAGATCACTGATCATGGACCACTGGAACAAATAAAATAATGATGAAAAAGTTTGAAATACTGAGAGAATAACCAAAACGTGACACAGAGACATGAAGTGAATAAATGCTGTTGGAGAAATGGCTCTACTAGACTTCCTTGAAGTAGGGTTGCCACAAACTTTCTATTTGGGAAAAACACACTATCTGCAAAGTGCAATAAAATGAGATATGCTTGTAGATTATTGATTTCTGTAAATATTTGCTTTGTCTTCCTTTTCTAAGAAAATCTAAGCTCTAGATAAAAACAAGAGGAACTCATGTCATTTTCCTTGAGTTCTTGACACAAGTTTTGCTAAATATTAGTTGAATGAATGACTAAATGACTGCATAACTTAATAACTAAATGAATACCTGTAAAGTTGAATATCTTAATGTTTGTTTATTAGTATAAATTGAAATGTTAAATTTAAAAAAATTTTAGTGAGGTTTAATTGACATCTGAAATGTAAATTTTTGTTAGAAGTAAAAATAATAAAATATCTTTTACTAATACCTCTATTAGCGTAAGTATTACTATTCTGAACTAACTTAGTTTATCATTTTGGAGAAATAGTTCTGCGCATACTGTAAGGGCCCAAGAAATAGTCATTATTTAGTTAATTTACCAGCAATAGTAAATTGTTGACTCATTTCTGAGACACATTTACTAGTGATTTTAATAATCAGTCTTTCAAAGGAAGAACATTTAAAAAGAATAGTACTTGTAATTTTTAAAATAAAAAGAGCATGCTCTTCTCAATTCTCTATACACACGCTTATTTATTTACCCATCTTAGTTGCTTGTCAGTTGTTCCAATCTTTATAAATAACTTCAATAATGCAATGGATTTGCAAGTTAAATAGAGGCAATGTCATGGTCAGTTTTATATGTCAACTTGGCTAAGCTACAGTCCATCAATCAAACACTAATCTAGGTGTTTGTGTGAAGGTATTTTGTAGATACAATTAAATGCAATTAAAATGCTTACTAAGTAAGAGAGATTATGCTAGATAATTTGTGTGAGCTTGATTCAGTCAGTCAGAGGCCTTTAGAGCAGAACTGAGGTTTCATTGAAGAAGAAGAAATTCTACCTGAGGACTGAAGCTCTAATTCATTCCTCAGACTTCCTGTCTGTCATTCCCGAGGGCCTGCACTATGGTTGCAGACTTGCCTAGCCAGCCTCCACAATTCTTTACTCTCTCTCTTGATATCTAGAGAGAGAGAGAGAAAGAGAGAGATTCATAGATAAGAAAAACCTGTCTGATCCAAGTGTGCTTTATATTCAACCTTTAATGAGTTAATACATTAAAGGCTCATCCATTTTCTAGATATTAGTAGACAAGTTTTTGGTACAGATTTCTCCTGTGCATTTCATTGTTCTTAAGAGTTCCATTTAAAAGATCAGTATTAACAGATGTTCAGCCAATCATTTATTATTGAGAATGTGTGTCACAGCATCATGCAACAAATATTTATTTTCAATTTATTAGCTAAATATTAACTATTTTTGTCATGTCTGTATCATAATGAACAACTAATATTAATATATCTAACAAAGTTTACTGTTGTTTCAAACATCCACGTGGGTAATTACCACACCCCATTCATTCTCAATATTTCAAGTTTCATTAAAATGTAAACAAAAGAAAATGTTTATCAGGGGATATATTGACATTCCCCAAAGGCAGCAGCTAAGTTCTTACTAATTGTAAAACAATGTAAATATTTACTTTAACACAAAAATTGATAAAGTTATAATTTGTTTTCTTTATGCTATGAAACTGATTACTCCATTCCCTTTATTTATCACTATTACATTGCACCAGTGCTCCCCATCATTGATATATAAAGATAGACATTCTGTCAGGAAGATGTGTCACCTAAATAGGGATCAGATAATTCTGATCTTCAGCCCTCTTGCCAAATGCTCTATTTATCTAAGTTTAACTAGCTTAAGAAAAACACAATATTGGAAATTAAAAAACTGCCAAGAAAATAGGCAGTTCAAACCCTGTTGGTCTCAGATCTGTGCTGATCTGCAGGTTGACATCTTTCTTTTTTTTTTTTTTTGCAAATGAACTATCCCTGCTTTTGAATGAGGAGCATGGCAGAGGTTCTGAGCACAAGACCAATCAGGGGCTCCAATATTCATCCTTCTGATGGAATTTACATTTTGCATAACAGATTTATTGATCACTTTGACTCCTCACCACCATAACGTTGCAATATTATTGAAATAAGGAACATTTTTTCCTTGTAATGCCTAAACATTAACAGCTATTTGGTTTTATGTTTAAATTACAGGGAATCTCTCATTTCCTTTCAATCGTTCTCAACAGCCAAAGATGTGGATCACTACTTCCTAGTATCTATTTTTCCTCATATCTCCACCATCCACGAATTCCAGGTCCAATAAAATGTAAATTACTAATTCAAGAATAATTAGGGTTGCTTTTCCAGGGTTTTGGAATTGTGACAGACAGGAAGTGACAGACAAATACTTTGTATGTGGCTGGACATGTCAATTTGGGGTCTATGACAAGTCAAAATCCACCAAATGGATTAGAGGGCAAAAACATCTCGATTCCAAAAAGCAAAAACAAAAACAAAAACAATAAGTAACATGAAGGATAGAGAAGAGGTAAAGATGATATGTAGGCATGGTATAGATTATGAAACCATTTTATTTCTTGGCTGTGATTCTGTCTAAGGACAGACCAAGGTCATTCTAGACTTTTGGTCTGATGAATTTGTCATATTATTTTGTTTAAGTGTTCTGGTGTTTATTGTTTGGAATACAAGTAAAATTAACTAATAAAGTCTAGCTGAGTTCTTATTGATAGTAGTTGAATAGTAGAGCCAGCCAAGTTTTAGGCAAAGGGTACATTTCCTTTTCCCCAACCTGAAGTGGGAGCTAAAATGCACTAGAGAGAAAGAAAGGAAGAAGGGGGTAAGGAGAGAATGAAGGGAAAAAGGAAAGAAAAGGAAGAAAGATTAACTCAGCTTTTCTCACATAATTTCTTACATACTGACAAATGTAATTTGATCTCCTTCTGCTAAGTAAACAGGATTTTAGAATGAAGACAATGTTATAATTATTACTTAAAATCTTATTCATTTTTTGTGGGTCATAAACCTCTGGAAATTTCCCTCAAAGAGGACACAGTAAATATAATTATCTAAATTATTTTATTTATTCTAAGTTCAGTTTACCAGTTTTTACCATTCATGATTAATTGAGTTTGTTTGTTTGTTTGTTTGTTTTTTGGTGAGGAAGATTCACCCTGAGCTAACATTGGTTGCCAACCTCCTCTTTTTGCTTGAGAAAGATTAGCCCTGAGCTAACATCTGTGTCAGTCTTCCTCTACTTTGTATGTGGGGTCCCACCACAGCATAGCCAATGAGTGGAGCAGGTCCGTGCCTGGGATTGGTATCAGTGAACGCCAGGCCACCAAAGCGGAGTGTGCAGAACTTTACCCACTTAGCCATGGGGCTGGTCCCTAATTGAGACTTTTTAAATGCAATATATATATATATATATATATATTTAAAATATATTTCACCACACTTGTACATTACATCTGTAGGACTTATTTATCTTATAACTGGAACTTTGTTCTTTTTGACCACTTTCACCCATTTCACCCACACCCCTGCACCCCACCTTTGGCAACCACCAATCTGTTCTCTTTCTCTATGAGTTTGGGTTTTTTTGGTCTCATTTTATGTTTTGTTTGTTTGTTTAGATTCCACATATTAGTGAGATTATATGGTGTCTTCTATCCATGTTGTTGCAAATTGCAGGATTTTCTTCTCATGGCTGAATAATATTCAATTGTGTATGTGTGTATACCACATTTTCTTTTTCCATTCATCCATCAATGGACTCTTTGGCTGTTTCCATGTCTTGCTAGTAAATAATGCTGCTATGAACATAGGTATTCAGACATCTTTTCAAGATAGTGACTTTGTTTTCTTCCAATAAATATCCAGACATAGAATTGCTAGGTCATGTGGTAGCTCTATTTTTAATTTTTGGAGGAACATTCATACTGTTTTCCATAGTGGATGCACCAATTGACATTTCTACCAACAGTGCACAAGCATTCCCTTTTCTCCACATCCTTGTCAAAACTTGTTATTTCTTGTCTTTTTGATGATGGCCATTCTAACAGGTGTGAGGTAATACTTCATCATGGTTTTGATTTGCATTTCCCTAACGAGAGTGATGTTGAGCACCTTTTCATGTACCTGTTGGACATCTGTATATCTTCTTTGAAAAAATGCCTATTCAGATTCTCTGCCCATCTTTTTTTTCTGCTTTTTCTCCCCAAATCCCCCCCATACTTAGTTGCATATTTTAGTTGTGGGTCCTTCTAGTTTAGGCATGTGGGATGCCACCTCAATGTGGCCTGATGAGCGGTGCCATGTCCGTGCCCAAGATCGGAACTGGTGAAACCCTGGACTGCCAAATTGGAGTGCGTGAACTTAGCCACTCGGCCATGGGGCCGGGCCCTCTCTGCCCATTTTTAATTGTACTGTTTGGATTTTTGCTATTGCATTGTATAAGTTTTTTGTATATTTTGGATATTAACCCCTTATCAGATATATGATTTGAAAACATTTCCTCTGATTCTGTAGCTTGCTTTTTCATTTTGTTGATATTTTCTTTGCTTTACACAAGCTTTTTAGTTTGACGTAGTCCCACTTGTTCATTTTTGCTTTTATTGCCTTTGCTTTTGGTGTCAAATCCAAAATATCATTGCCAAGACAATAAATATATTTCTATATGTTCAACAACTTGGAGATTAAACCATCTTCAATCAGCAAAGAATAAGGGAGACAATAGTCTATTAATCATATTTCAAAAAGAAATATTTGAAACAACATTGTAAAATTTTAAAACTCTTTTAAAATTATATTTTTTCTGTTTAGCATCAATCATTTCTTCATTTTAAATACCTGCATGTTAGTGAATGTGTGTGTATATGGTATCTGTGGGTGTGTGTAAATCCACTTGCTATTAAAATATTGCATTTTGTGAGAACACGTCTCACATTTTCTCCTTTTAATCTTCCTGAACAGTATAATCTTCAGCATCAAGCTGTCTTATGGTATCTTATGGTATTGATTCACTATCACCCAGCTCTCATCCCATACGCTGGACATCATTAGATTAGCAAGCAAAATCCAAGGATTGTATATGCTGTCTATAGCCACTGTTGACAAGGTGAGCCATTCTAAGAAGATAGGACAGAGAGCTGTTACTGACATTTCTGCTTCCTGGAAAAAGGAATGCAGCCATGGGAGTGGTGTTATTGCTTAATGCAGTCTGGCATGGGGCTGTAACACAGCTGGGTTTTGGAATAGTTATATCTCCAGATTCCTGATACTCTAAAAATTCCAAGGAAATGATTCCAGCAAATGTAATCAAGATTCCTAAAGTCAAGTCTTACTCAGAAAGAAGGAATTACTTCAGAGTTAAATATATCATAATGCTGAAAATAGCAAGGTTAAGAAATACGATTGTTTTGAAATTCAGGCTCATTTAGGAATCCTAATTATTTTTAAAAAGATTTTCAGTAGGCAATTTGTTTCACAAATCATATTGCAAACCTCATTTTGCTGATTCTGTTTTGCAGATTTTTTCTGAGAAACCGCAAAGAATTATAGGAAAATAATAGCTACTACTTTATTTCTATTCAATCTTATTTTTTTCTCATACAGCATTTTCAATGAGTTTATATCAACATATGACTCAGCGACCATCTGTGTATAGCAGTTAGGTCTGATATAAATGTTAATGCTTTCTCATCAAATAACTAACCAATTTTTCTTGTTTGTGTGTTAGTTTTTACAAAATCTTATCTTTTATATCTAAATTTTATACAAAAAAGAATGAAAGAAATGCAAAAGAAAAAGACAATTATGCATAAATATTGTCACTTTTTACAGTAAAGTTAGAGAGATTAAGAAATTCAAGTAGCAAAGTAGTACAAAATAAGAAACATTTGAATCTTTTCATGTCTTCTCATGCTGTCAACTTCAGCAAACTATTATCCATGAGTTACAGGCTATCATCTGAAATTTTGGGGACAGTAACCCTGACTTTTAAAGCCAAACAATAATTTGATGTAATAATTTAAATATATGCCATTTTCCCTTTCCATCAACTACCCCAGTTTTGTTTGGCTTTTTGTTTGGGGTTTGCTTGTTTTATTTATTTATTTTTTTAAGAGAACATATTTAGCAAAAGACACGCTGAGAAAAGAATGGCTATGGCCCAGGAGACCAGGCAGGAAGGTGACAGCCTTCTCAGGCCTTGCTGGTGGAGAAGGGGCTGGAACAAAGTGGTGAGAAGTACTGACTGGGTAAGTGTTGGGCGGTGGCAGGCACAGAAAGAAAAAAGCTCCAGCTGGCTCAACACTGTTGCTGGTCGTAAGTAGGACTAACAGTGACCTGCTGCTACCAGTTCGTGCTGCCGACCCTGGTTCCCAGAGGGTGCCCCAAGGGACACAGGACAGGAAGCCCAGGATAGGAAGTGTAACTGTGGGTGAAGGCTAGGAAGAAGCAGGTGCTCTGCGGTGGCCAGGGAAGTTCCAGATGCTGAGGCAAAAGCGCATCCTATTACTTGACGGTGTTCTGCTCTCTCTTCCAGGCACTCTCTGACTAGGGCGAGGACATGGATGATGCCTCTTCTTTGCATAGGCGGGCCAGAGCTCTTTGCCTGTCTCCCATAGCAGGTCCCTGTAGGTGCCCTGGGAGTCCTGGATGCTGGGTGTCTTCGTCACCTGCACATAGCCCAAGGAGGGTGGACCAAAGTCCTTAAATACTGGTCCAAAACACGCAGTGCCTCCGGGCACCGAGTCCCACTGATGGCGATGGGACACTAAAGGCTATGGAGAGCAGGGTGCTGGGCCCAGGGGTGCTGGACTGGGGCTGCTGCTGAGGTTGGGGGCAATGGATTTGTAGGACATCGCAAACTCCTGGGTGAGTCAGATGGATGAAGCACCAAAATCCATTCTGAATATATACCCACAAGGATTAAAAGCAGAGTCTCAAAGAGATATTTGTACAACCGTGTTCATGATAACATTATTCACAATATCCAAAAGGTGGAAACAGCCCAAGCATCCATCAACAGATGAAAGGATAAATAAAATGGGATATATATGCACAGTGGAATGTTATTCAGCCTTAAAAAAGGAGATTCTGACATGTTACAACATGAACCTGAGGACATTATGCTAAGTGAAATAAGCCAGGCACAAAAGGAAAATTGTTTGATTCCACTTATATGAGGTACTTAGAGTAGTCAAATTCACAGAACAGAAAGTAATATGGTGGTTGCCAGGGGCTGGGGAGAAAGAAAAATCAGGAGTTGATATTTAATGAGTATAGAGTTTCAGTTTTGCAAGATGAAAAGAGATCTGGAAATTGATTTCACACAATGTGAATGTACTTAACACTACTGAACAATACACTTAAAAATGGTTCAGATGGTAAATTTTATGTGCATTTTACCACAACTAAAATTAAAAAATTTAAAAAGGAAAATAGTGTATAAATGTTAGGAAGACTTTCACTTGTGAATTTTTTGTTTTGTTGTTTTTTTTGTTTAGGAGAAATTTTATAAAGACTAATGCATGACTTGAGGATGTCAAACAGGATCTTATTTTGTTACTACGTAGTTGATCTATTTCTACTTTGGTAAGTATTTGAAAACACATAAATCTTATAGTAGATTTTAACATTCATCTAGGGTTCTAATTTTAGACCCCAGTATATGACATCTCTGTAAATTTAAAGAACTGTTGAGCAATTTAAGTAATGGTATCTTGTCCATTTACATACGAGGAGTAATGATTTTTTTTTGAGGTATAGTTGACATATAACGTTATATTAATTTCAGGTATACAACATAATGATTCGATATTTGTGTATATTATGAAATAATTGTGTAATTGACTAATGATTTTTTCCCTCAGTCAATATTTAAATAAATAGTCTCTTTGTTATTGTTTTTTCATTAAATATAATCTTCCTAGCAATGGCAGACAGGTAAAATTTTCATGAAGATTCTTGCAAGATGAAAATATGTACTGGAGTGTGACTTCTATACTTTTACTTTGTTTAAAGAAAGGTGAGTTCCTTAATTTATTAGAAAATTATTCAATGGGATGGGATGAGGACCTAAAACTCTGGAACTTAGTCTGGATAAAATGTGATTGAGTTACAATAGGGAGGTATATAACTGGAAGATTTTTTTGGTTCCTATAGATTACAAAATCCTTTCCACAAAAAGGAATACAATATTTTTATTTTTCTATCAGCACACTTCCACAGTAACAAGTTTCATCTCTTCAATTTTTAAAACCTGTACATATTGTCTCACTGATTATTCTTTATGCATTTGTGGATGACATCCAGATATTTTTATACCATCACAGAGAAAAATGAATCATTTTATCTTCTTGTATTCACCCAATGAAAAATTAAATTAACAAGAGGAAATGTGCTTTTTAAAGGGCATATGTTTCAACATTCATAAAGAAATTGCCTTACCTTTTCATAAGTTTCTGGAGTGGCTCACTACCTAGCTTATTATTAGATTATGCTCTCTAATCACTTAGTACTGGTTGGTATTAATAAGGTAACTAACTTTTCAAAATCATTCAAAAAGTTGAAATTTGAGTGGAACCTAAATTTTCTTGGCAGATAATATGAAGGTGATAACAGACTTTTCGCTCTGACAATGGCATTCTTTCAGAATCTAAATCACTTTGACCTATTTTTCAGTATTTCAAATTGTAAAACTCCATAAAATTTTTTCATCTGGCCAGGAGCTCTATCAGCAAAATGCATTGCCATCTTCAACTGTAAAGTAATTTATGATCTAATATTAGAGCAAGAGATATTTAAAAATAAATGGATATCTTTTCCTAGCAAGTGCATGAGACATCTTCTCATCTGACAAATTTAAAATTGATGTTTATCAACAAGAGAGAAATGTGGCAAGATACCAAAGTTTAAATTCACTCTATTCTATAGACCTATAGTATAATGAGCTGTCACACATGTCAAAAGCAATCACTGCCTGAATTTCTATCTGCTTTGAACTGGGGGAAAGGTCCTTTTTACTGTCTTTGTTTTCCATTCTCACTCACATTAAATTTTTTTGAGGTTTTAGATACAAGTTTTAATAACACATAGTGGAGAAAAAAAACGTTCAGAATATTGTCTATAGTATGTACACAAGTCAAATACACTCCTCCCACCACTCTCCCGGTCTTATCTTCTACACTTTAATAATATACGTGGTGTTATCATGCTTCCTTTAGATATAATAAATATTGCTTTTCATATTTCATGAATGAAAGGTAGGCAAGCCTCACCCCTAAAATTATTTAACTTCTACTTATTTATTTTTTATTTAATAACTATCAGTGGAAAAGCATATTACTTGCTAAGCAAGTAGACTGCATGAGAATATACTATTAACTCCATTGACAAATGCACTATGAGAGAGAGATTTAAAATGATAGAATTATTTTATATTGAAGTTATTTCAGAAAGAAAGTTTTTGTTCTCATATTATCTACATGATATAACTCATGTTTTTACATGAGTTATAAAGTGGCATTTGCCCAAATGAACACAATGCTCTAAATAATTTCTCATGAAGTTAATGGACGCCAAAGTAAAAATTGTACCAGAGTCCATTAAGTTTATGGAACAACGAAATGATTTTGTTTACACATCACTCTTACATCATTTTTAAATGCACTATACAATATTTTAGAAGTACAGACATGTATAAAGATTGATATATCAAGCATCAGTGTGCCCACCATTGAAATTTAAATAATAAAATAGCAAAAATAGTTCAGAAATCTCTTTTGTAATGCTCCCTGATCACCACCTTAACTTCCTTCCCCATCCTACTCCATCCAAGTCAAATAAATTCTCCAGAATGTACATTTGTCATCCACCCATATTTCTACAGATCCTTGCTACACGTGTTTGTAAATAACTGTGTAGTAGTATTCTGCATATTGTAAGTGTTATGTTATCATGTATACCACTTCTATTGTCTGTGACATTCTGATTTCTATGCAGGAATATAGTTTATTTCCTGTCATAAGTATATTAGATATATTCAAAACTGTTATGTTGATTAACATTTAAGTTGTTACTATTGTGTTTTTGATGTAAACAATACTGATGAGAAGAATTCTGTGACTTTCTCCTTGGGCACAGATTGAGTTTGTATAAACCTTGAGCTTCTCTAAGGTTTATACTTAGGAATACAATCACTGTTTTGTAGAATAAGTGTATTTTTAAATATGCAAGGTATTGCAGATCTCTCTCCAAAAGCAGAAACAATTTGCAACTGAAACAGTGTATAAGTGTTTCCCTTTTTCTACATATTTGACAATATTTGATGTTGTCATGCTTGAGTGGTTCTCAACAGAGGATAATCTTGCCCCTGGCGTATTTGGCAATGTCTGGAATTTTTTTCCTAGGGTGTTCCCTTGAAGTTTTTTGCTTGTATGTTTATTTATTGTGACAAAATATACAAAGCATACAATTTATGATTTTAACCTTTTTTAGTTGTATAGTTCTGTGTTATTAAGAATATTCACTTTATATTGTGTGTAGGGGAGGAAGACATTTCCCATACCACTCTGGGTCCTTATGGCTGGACAACAAATTAAATTCACATGAGACAGAATAACAGGAGAAAATTAAATAAAGTTTTATAACATGTATACACGGGAGAGACCCAGAAAAACTGAGTAACTCACCAAAATGGTGGAGGTTCTCATCCTAAATACCATCCTTAGCTAAAGACAAAGGAGGATGCTGGGGGTGGGGAGAGTCATTTACGAGAGATTACCAGAAAAGCACAGTGAACAAGAGGAAGGTTATTACTCAGATTTAAGTCCTTGCCTTCTGCACTGATAAGAATTTCTAGAGTTAAGGTGGTCTCCCCTTCTTCCTGGTACAGAGAGGGAGACACCTTTAGAGATGGATATTTTCTTTACAAATGTAAATGTCTCTTAACAAAGGGCAAGTAATTCTACTTTTCAGAGTTTCTCTCATGTCTGCAGTTTTTAAAAGTAACCAGCCCAAAATAATCCTCATGCTAAAGAGACATATCTTGGGGTGGCCAACTCCAGTCCCCCACATGTACAACCATCACCCTCATCCATCTCCATAATTTTTCATCTTCCTAAACTGAAACTTTGTACCCATTAAACACTGACTCCCCATACCCTCCTCTTCCCAGCCCTTGGCAACCACCATTCTATTTTCTCTCTCTATGAATTTGACTACCTACATCATATAAGTACAATCAAACTGCATTGTCCTTTTGTTCCTGGCTTATTTCACTTCGTGTAATGTCCTCAAGGGTCTTTTTCATCTTGTAACATGTATCAGAATCTCCTTCTTTTTTAAGGCTGAATAATTGTGTGAATATACCTCATTTTGTTTATCCATTTATCTGTCAGTGCACACTTGGATGCTTCCACCTTTTGGCTATTGTGAATAATGCTTTTATAAGCGTGGATGTACAAATGTCTGCTCAAACCCATACTTTTGTTCTTTTGGATCAAAACTGGAATTTTGGATCCAAAAGTGGAATTGTTGGATCATATGGTAATTCCATGGTCAATTTTTAGGAACTCCCATACTATTTTTCATGGTGGCTGCACCATTTTACATCCCAACAGCAATGAGCAAGTATTACAATTTCTCCACCTCCTCACTAACACTTCTGTTCTTGTCTTCTTTTTTTTGAAATAATAGCCATCACTGTCTGCAAATTTTTGATTGTCACAACCTGAGGGGTGCTACTGACATCCACTGCGTAGAGTTTGGGGATGCTGTCAAACATCCTACACTGCACAGGACAGGGCCCACCACAAAGAAGATCCAGCCCACGATGTCAATAGTGCCAAGGTTGGGAAACTCTGGTTATACTAAATTAACTTTTTTAACAAGTTCATGAATGTAAAATGGCATCTCACTATACATAAGATATACATGTATACATATTATCTAATATTCTTTGTGCAATAATTGCCAATTTCACATTAATTCTTATTGGAAATTTATGTGAATCATTGATAGACTAAATTTATCAAATAAGTCTGTATGATTTTAGTTTTTTAACTACAAATATAGCAAATATCTGCATTAATGGGTACCCTTCATGTTTGATATAAATTCATATCTGTATTTTCTTCTTTAACTAGGCCACAATTTATAGGAAACTTGAACTTTACCTGTGTCCTTTTCCCATCTTTTACAGTATTGTTTTTGTAATTTAATCCACACTTGTTTAAAAATTATGAATAATTATTACTATTTTTTATTAATAGTTATGCAGGTTTATCAATATTTTGTCAATGTCTTTTTCATCATTGCTTCTTGCATCCCACTGCTATATTCAGGTAGCATTTTCCTTTGTATTAAATTATATCTGGATTAATAAAGGAAACATCCTGCGAGGCACTAAAGAGCATAGACATATTCCATACAACTGAATGACAATCAGGCTGACAGCAACTTTTCACACACAATAATAGAAACCAAAATAGAACGGAATAATCTATTTGAAGACTTAAAGAAAATGGTTGTCAAACTAGAATCCCATACCCAAGTAGGCTGTCAATTACAGTGAAGACAGAATAAATACATTTCAAATATAATGAGAGAATATTACTAATAATTCTTCCTTCTAGATATTTAACATGAAAGAAAATAAAATGAAAACGAAGCAGTGCAGTATAAGAAGTAATAGTTAAAAAGAACCTGTTTCCTTGTTTGTTTTTAATTTACCATGCTAGTGACTTAGAGTATTTTTCAATACAAAACAAAATAAAACAAAGGAAAGGCCTTAATTATGGAAAAATCTTTGCCATTACATCAGTGTTCTATTTTTTTGATATTTCACTTAAATTCACAATTGAAGTCCTCCAACCTCTCTTGTTTCTCTTTCTTGTATTTTAGTTGTGCACGTTTCTAAGCGCTATTATATGTTTATTTTCTATTTTATTGTTTTCAGATCTGTCTATTTTATTTCTTTCCTTTTACTTTCTTTGGATTTTGTTTGTTGTCAGGTTTTTAATTTTTTTTTGCCTCTTGAATACATATTTTTCCTTTTTTTATAGGACTTTATTTCTGTAGAGCAGTTTTAGCTTTACAGCAATATTGAGAGAAAGGTATAGAGATTTCCCATACGCCCCCTGCTCCCGCACATGTATAACCTCCCCCATTACCAGCATGCCCCACCAGAGTGGAACATTTGTTTCAACTGATGAACAGTGGCACGTCATAATCACCCAAAGTCCACGGTTTATGTTATGGTTTACTCCTGGTGTTGCACATTCTGTGGGTTTAGACAAATGTGTGATGATATGTATCCGTCATCATGGTTAAATAAAGAATATTTTCATTGCCCTAAAAATTCTCCATACGCAGCATATTTGTTCCCTCACAACCCCTAAGAACTCTTGATCTGTCTACTGTCTCCGTATATTTTCTTTTCCAGAATGTCATATATTTGGAATCATCCCGTATATAGCCTTGCCAAATTGGCTTCTTTCACTTAGTAATATGCATTTAAGGTTTCCTCATGTCTTTTCGTGGCTTGATAGTTCATTTATTTTGAATAAATGTGCTGAGTAAGATTGCATTGTCTGAATGTACCACAATTTATTTATCCGTTTGCCTACTGAGGGACATCTTGGTTCCTTCCAAGTTTTGGCAATTATAAATAAAGCTTGATAAACATCCTTGCCCAAGTTTTTGTGTGGATGTGGGTTTTTAACTCCTTTGGGTAAATACCAAGGAACCTGATTACTTGATCTTATGATAAGACTATGTTTAGTTTTATAAGAAACCACCAGACTGCCTTTCAAAGTGGTTGTACCATTCGCGTTCCCACCAGAAGTGAATTTCCTTTTGCTCCACATCTTTGCCAGCCTTTGTTGTTGTCAATGTTCCTGATTTTGGCTATTCTGATAGATATATAGATACATAGGTATTTCCTTGTTGTATTAATTTGCATTTGCCTTATTACATATGATGAGCATATTTTCATAGACTTCTTTGCCATTTATATATCTTTGTTAAGGTGTCTATTAAGGCCTTTGGCTCATTTTTTATTCGGGTTTGTTTTCTTATTTTTGAGTTTTAAGAGTTCTCTGTGTATTTTAGATAGCAATTGATTATCAAATGTGTCTTTTACAAATATTTCATCCCAGTCTGTGGCTTGTTTTCTCATTCTCTTGACATTGTCTTTCACACAGCAGAAGTTTCTAATTTTAGTGAAGTCCAGTTTATCCATTATTTCTCTCATGGATTGTGCCTTTGGTGTTGCATTTAAAAAGTCACCACTACACCCAAGATCATCTAGATTTTCTCCTATATCATCTTCTAGGAATTTTATATTTTTGTATTTTACATACAGATCTAAGATTCATTTTGAGTTAATTTTTGTGAGAGTCTTTGTCTTATTTTCCAACTCTATCTCTCTGAACACTTTTTAAAAAATTTATTTCTTTCTTCCTTTCAATTTATTCTGTTAATATTAATTAATATTAATATTAATATTCCCTCTTTAACTTTGTAAAGTCAGTTTAACCTATCATTTAAGTTTTATATTTCTTCACCAGTAAAATTTGATTATTGATACTTTCCCTTCCAGTTCTTGGTAATTTTTCAATCCACCTATGTTCATATTGCAGTTATTTTTAAAGGTTTACATCCCATCTTCTATAACTTGGAATAGTTCATAAAGACTTTCAGATTGCTTTATAATTATAGATTCTCAAGTGGTTGCTCCATTTCTTGCACCTATGCACTATCCTTAATTCTATGACATACCTTGTAATTGTTTTTATGAGCTTATCTTCAGCAAAAGTTATCTTACTCAGTTGGATTAGAGTGACCTGGGGTTAGGGGTACACCGCTTCTAAAACTAGATATTTTCATTAGGCTTTTTTCAGTTTTTTAAGGCTGTTGCTGTTTTTGCAAACTTTTATTCCTTCAGTGCAATTCAGGCTCTTACACGCCCACACTGTAAGGATGGTTTCCTGTCTTTCACATGGAACTTTTGTATGCACATCTGTTTTCTACCCCAAATCTCCAGTGGTGATCAGAATTTTTTAGATTCTCATTCTTGACTGCCTGACAAATATAAGACATGTACCCGTGAACCTGTTCTCACATTTTAGACCTAATTCTCTGGTTCAGGGCTCCTCATAGTTTCTGTGGCTTCTAATCCCAGTCACTGCATGGTTAAATATTCCCTTTTGTGTGGGTAAGAGCCATGGAAACTCTTTTTCGCCTTTGATATCAGCTACAAGCATAATTGCTTTTTAAACTGTTTTGTCCAGGGGATATACATATGCTGTCTTGCCCTGTGTTCAGACACCATGCTCCCTACAAGCCTCCTCGCTCATTTGTTGTTTGATTATTTATCACGTGGGCAGAACTGGCCAGGGTAATTGCCTGACTCAAATTCATATGTTTATTAAGTGATAGATTTAAAATTATAATCTAAATTTCTTGGCTCCTTGTTGAGTGATTTTGACTTTCTATCCAATAACACACTATGTACTGTCTACAGCCAATCTTCATTCTTTTCCAGAAAAAAATCAACAATATATCTAATGCTTCATGGAATTTCAAATTGAATTCACATACATAATATCTTTTTACACAAATGGGATATGCTTGTACAAAGGCTGGTCAGACATCTTATCATTTATCTTAACATTTTAACCTCTTGATTGTTTTTAGAACAAGATCGTTTAGTATACACTCTTTGCAATGGACAGAATGTTTATGTGTCCCCAAAATTCATATGTTGAAACTCCAATCCCATTGTGATGATATTGGGTAGTGCGGCCTTTGGGAGGTAATTAGGTCTTGAGGACGGAGCCCTCAAGGACGAGATTGGGGCCCCTATAAGAAGAGGCCTGGAAGCTTCCTACGATGGAGGGATAATCAGCAATCTGAAACCCAGCAGAGGACCCTCAGCAGAACCTGATCGTGCTGGCACCCTGATTGCTCTGATCTCAGACTTCTAGCATCCAGAACCATGAGAAATACGTTTCCATTCTTGAGAAGCCACCAGCTTACAGTATTTTGTTATAGCAGCTCGAGCTAAAATACTTAACGTTTTATGATAGATGAAAATTTTTAAATTCAAAGTATACGTGAACAAATATAAAGTGAAAATTTTCACTTTTGCCAAGTTAATTTGAAAAATGGTAAGAATTACTGTGTATATAATACTTTTAAAGTCACTACATTAGATGCTATTAGACAATATATAAAAGGATTTATGTGATATCAGCAATACAGGTAAGAAAGAATAATAACAAAAATAACAACAGCTTGTTTTTTAACAGAAACCAGCTACACAAATTTGTGTATAGTTGACAAATGTGTGCCTGATATCCCAAAGGAAAAATTGCATCACATTTTGTCATTTCACTGAACGTGTTCCCACAAAGCTTCTGTTGGCTTTTATACAGAAGGCAAAAATTGTTGTTATCAGACCTCAGTGAATGACACTGTTGAATATTTAAGATTACCTTGGGACTTAAAGCCAGTAATAACAACATTTCAAGACATATTGTCTTACCATGACCAGGTCAGTAACTTGGACATAAAAGTCAAAGAAAAGTAATGCAAAAGTAATTCTAAATGAAAGCTAAAACAATGATTAAAAAATTGTTTGTTATGTCTTTCAGAAATAGAAAAAGAAACAAGATGATAAACAATGATGAGAATAACGTTTTAAAATAGAATAGCAGAATTGAAAGTTGAAAGTTACTATATTGCAATTTGCCTCAATTAATAAAAAATTCTTAGTCTCTTTCTTAGTCAATTATTCAGTTTGCTTGAGGATGTCTATATGTTGTTGACTGTATTTATGAGTGTATTGTCTGGTGTGTGTTGTACATGTGATGTAAAAATATATTGATGAACATTCCCATACTCAACTTATTTACCAACGTGTCCTCAGAGCCTGGACTTATTAGCCTTCAATATATATCTATTGAAATTTAATGAATAAGTAAATATATATGGGTGCAGGATTGAAACCTATCATACCTTCAAAAAAACTCATAATTTATTTGCAAAAAGCAATAATTTATTTTGCTCACGAATTTTCAGCTTGGGTGGGGATGGTGGGGGCAACTCCCCTGTGGGCTGGGTAGCATCAGCTGGGGTGGAACAAAGCATGGCTGGATGCAGGATTCAGATAAAGTTCATACATGCTAGTGCCTGGCAGTTGATGCCTCCTATGAGCTGGAAACTCAACTAGTCCCCACCCAAAAAACCTACATATGATCTCTCTAAACACCAGCCCAGAAACTGTATTGTCTATTGTGAGGTTGTTAAAAATCATCCAAGTAAATGCATGTCACATATTTATAATAGAATATGCAAATAAACTCAAATGAAAAATTATTTAATTAGTCTTTTTTTGGTTTTTTTGGTGAGGAAGATTCACCCTGAGCTAACATCCATTGCAATCTTTCTCTTTTTTTGTCTTTTACTTGAGGAAGATTAGCCCTAAGCTAACATCCATGCCAGTCTTCCTCTACCTTGTTTGGGGATTCCTCCACAGCATGGCTGATAAGTGGAGTAGATCTGTGCCCAGGATCCAAACCAGCAAACCCAGGCCACAGAAGCAGAATGTAAGGAATTTTAACAGGGCCAGCCCCTAGTCTTTACTTCTTAATTAAGCCTTTAAAATCCTTTTAAAGGATATTGTTACATAGCAATGTATTACCTAAATCCTGAATAAACGTCTTTTAATTTTATCATTAAAGGTACTATACAAAACTTCTTTAATAGAACATGCAATATGACATTTATAAGCACACATTTAATAGAAGCATAGAAAGTTAGATAAATATTTACCTGTGAAAAATTAAAATGAGACTTTATCTTCTTTATTAATTATTGAAGTCATGATAAGTTCAGAGTAAGACCTAATAAATTAGTGTTGTAGCCATCTGGGGATAAAAGGATAGTCCTCCAACCAAAATTTGATCCAGCCATTGAACCAGATGATGCCGCACATTCACATCAAGGGAATGAAAGGGTTATTAGTGAAATGAAGAGTCTTTCTGGGGAGCACGGTAGGTCCCAAGTAGGTCTGAAAATGAATTGAGAGGGCAGGGAAAGATTAGCTTGTTTTTTGAATTTTTTCTGACAGTTGGAGAATGGGACAGGGGTGAGGTTCCTCTGTGCCGGGGATAAAGGAAGGAACACCTGGGATTTCCTATCAGCTTGCCCAAATGCAGAGCAGGAGCGGAAGGGTAAATAGTGAAGCTTAAAAGCTGTCAGCAGGCAAATATAGGATAAAACATCGAGCCAGACTCCTTAATACAAGTAGACACTTGATATTTTTATATACCATATGTAGACTTTTCTAGATAGCATCCTGTGGAGAGCGCTCAAAAATCCTTGACTTCAGAGCACAAGCAAAAATCGTCTTGGAGCTGAAGCTGGTGTGAGCAGCTGGGTCACTGAAGAAGCCTCTTCCGGAGTCGAGCGTCTGCCCTGGGGCGCCGCTCACTTGATTTCATACAAGATCGCAGGAAACCGTCAGCGGACCTTGGAATTTCAGAAGTGTTTATTTGTCCCACTTTACAGATCAGGCAAGTCGAAATTAAACGCATTAAGAGTGCTTGATAATTTAGAAATTTGCATGTCTCAGGTTGTGTTTATGGCCAATATTAACAGCAATGTATAGATATATAGGTGATGAATTTGGAGAAAATAACCTGATATAGATAAACAGATGAAATAAAAACTATAGTTAAAATAATAAATATGATTTTAAAAGCTAAAAAAGATGAGTCAGAAAACTTTATACTTGTCGTTTTAGTCAGCAGCTGGTACTTTGGTCAGATATTATTTGAACTGAGGCTATGTTTTCTCGTTTATCAACAGCTGTTGTCATCACAATATTTAAAAGATAATATTTGACAGAGAAAGGAGGCAGATTGCAAAAGTCATTATTTATAGAATGCTTAAAATGAAAAACAGCCAGAAAATAATTTCATTTTAACTACATTTAAGCGATGTTTCCTTTTGGAGATATAGCAAAAAATGACAATTGCTTTTGTGTTTTGAATAAGCACAATACATGACCTATTGTTGTAGATAAAGATGCGATTATATATAAACTATTTTATGTAACATGTAAGAAAAAATTATTATTGGCTCTCTATCAAAAATACATGAGAAAAGAAAAATAATAGAGAAAGAAGGCATATATTCTTAGCTAATTTCTTTTAATTAGGCCATGCATTGTATACATCACTTTCTTTCATGCAATGGTTAACGCTCATTGATTACAATCACTTAAATACTCCAAGTAAAACTAATCTATTCAAAATGATCTCATTGTATCTGTTTTCCAAAATAAAGAATAAGTAACAAGAAAATTAAATATCAAAATTTTCAAAGTTGTTTAAAAGTTATATTAAAAGCTATCTAGGGACCAGCCTAGTGGCATAGTGGTTAAGTTCACATGCTTCACTTCGGCACCCCGAGGTTCGATGGTTCCGATCCCAGGCATGGACATGGCACCGCTCATCAAACCATGCTGTGACAGGTGTCCCACATATAAAGTAGAGGAAGACAGGCATAGATCTTAGCTCAGTGCCCTTCTTCCTCAGCAAAAAGAGGAGGGTTGGTGGCAGATGTTAGCTCAGGGCTAATCCTCAAAAAAAAAAAGCTATCTAAATTTTGACATTTTTTAATATTTTATTACTACTTACTTTCTCAAGTATAAAGGAACATTTATTCCTTGAATACTGCCACCACATTCTCCTTGCCTCTTAAACTTTTCCAATATCAAGATATATGTTTAAGGGTTATCACTGTTCCTCATTAAAGGACATTCCATGGATATACAGTGTGTATATATGTATATGTACATATATATACATACACATAAATACACACATACACACAAATATATGTATGGCTGTGTATACATATATAATACACTAAGCAATTATGTGGATGTGGTAGGTAAAGTCTTTTATTATATTATATATCAAGAAGCTATTGAACTAATGTCACATTAAAACCTATGAGCAAATAAAAAATAATTGAAAATAAAATGCTTTTTCTTAAAAGTTGCTTTTAACTTTCCTGTCATAAAATTGAAATTATCTATTAAATATAGTTTTTTCAAGGTAGCTCTCTTAAAACAAAGCACTGAACATTAAAGAATCTTTGATTTTGTAAGCTTTTAAAATGATAAACATTTTGAACCAGAAGTTTTGGAACTTTTTACGAATTTAGTTTATTCAATTCTTAGAATGTCTGTCACCTATATTGAATTTCTCCACCTCTATAAAATCTAAAATGAAGAAAAAGTAAAAATATTACCCAACTACTTTCAGAAAAGAGAGAAGAGGACCTTTCCCAAGGTGTTTTTGAGGCTTGCATAAACCGAATGCCAAGACATGACAATGACATTATAGTAAAAGAAAATTGTGGAGTAATATCCCTCATAAAACCTAGACACAAAAATTCTTAACACCATATTAGCAAAGTGAATTAAAAATATATTTAAAAAAAATGCATGCCAGGGGCCGGCCCCACAGCCGAGTGGTTAAGATCAAGTGCTGCACTTCGCTGGCCCAGGGTTTCACTGGTCCAGATCCTGGGCACGAACATGGCACACTCATAAGGCCATGCTGAGGTGGCATCCCACATGCCACAACTAGAAGGACCCACAACTAAAATATACAACTATGTACTGGGGGGATTTGGGGAGAAAAAGCAGAAAAAAAAATGCATGCCAGAACAAGTAGGGTTTATCCCAGGAATGCAAAGCTAGTTCAATGTTCAAAATCAATTAATATAACTTTCCACACTCATAATATAAAGGAGAAATAACTGATTACCTCAAAAGATCCAAAAATTGCATTTGGCAAAACTCTCACACTTATTCATGATAAAAATTTTTCTCCAAGAATTAAAAGGAATTTTCACAATCTGAGAAAAGGCACCTAAGAAAAATTTACCACTTCAAATTAGTTCATTGTTCAAATATATTCTCCATAAGCTTGTTGCTATCTTTACTTTATTTCCCTTAATATATGATCTCCAATGAATTAGCATGTACAAAGTTTTTGGAGCTGTGTCTTGCATATTGTATGTACTATGTAATTGTTGGCTTTTAGGATTTACCCTGAGGCACAAGTTTCCTTTTCATCCTGAAGTATCCCATGTTGTCTTCTTATGGAGTGAAATTAGGTATGTTTTACAGCATCGCTCCTCCTAGTCACTTCTCCTAGTGATACAAGTGTTAAAACAACTGCCCACCAAGACATTCTATGTTCTTCCATTAAATCGTCCTCATGCCTGCATCTTATCATTATGGCCAAGGCCATATTTTGTATTAATTTTCTGTTGCTCAAATCTCTGCCTTGCTTTCAGTATCTTTAAAAGACTCAACTGATTAGGTAAAGTTCACCCAGGATAATTTTTTCATTAAATCAAAATCAACAGATTAGAGATTTTAATTGTACCTGCAAAAATCTGTTTACCTCTGTCATATAACATACTCCAATCGTAGGAGTTACATCCAGCATATTAACAGATTTCACCCACACTCAAAGGAATGATAAAAGGAACATACACACCAGGGAGTGGCAATTTTGGTGGGCATGTTACAATTCTACATACTACTTATTAGAAAGTCTATTTTTACTGTCATCTAAACTTCAGGCTATGCCTTAAACTCCGAGTCTCAGGGATCACCCATAAGTAACCTACATTCTTCTTCCTTCCACCGGTCTTCACTATGTGATCAATAAGCTTCAAAGATTGTGGCTGGGGATATGAATTTGAGTTGTTGTTGTTAGATTAGAAATGAAATTTCCTTTTTTTCCCTCCGTAGAAGTAAGAGTAGAGAATGCTAGCTAATGATAATAAATATAGTTAATAATTTGATTGTTAATAAAAATAACAATGTGCCCTTATTTAGACTACGTAATGTATTAGCTATGTTATTTCCAATTTTTACAGCTGATTTTGGCCTCTAAATCTCTAGGACCAATGACACATGCTCATCATTTTACTATACTTCTAGCATGGGAGAATATATTGATGTCCATCCGTCTTCATTATGCTCTCTGTGGTACCAGTTCTTGCGGCAGTATTATACAATGTTTCCATATTGAACTTAGACATGGCTATGTAACATGCGTATCTAATTGCTTTTTGGTTTTTTGTGGGTTTCTTTTTGAGGAAGACTGCGCCTGAGCTCACATCCATGCCCATCTTCCTCTACTTTCTATGTGGGATGCCTACCACAGCATGGCTTGCCAAGGGATGCCGTGTCTACACCCAGGATCCAAACCAGCAAACCCTGGGCCGCTGAAGCAGAACATGCGAACTTAACTGCTGCGCCACTGGGCCAGCCCCTGTGTTTATCTAATTGAATGAGAGTGGAAATGAGGTATATTATTTACAGACTGAGGATTTAAGAAATAGTGAGTGGCTTACCACGATTGTTTTCTTTTCCTTCTTTTTGAAACTATAAAAGTACATATTGTGATGGAGTCCCATTTGCTATTTCAAAATGGACATATAGGATTAGTGATGGTTAAATTTTTGTTGTAAACCACTAGGATTTTTGGGTTGTGAGTTATATCAGGATAATATAGCTCTATTCAACTGATTTCCCTAGTTATGGGGCAATTTTGCAGATCATTTTTATTATTGTTAATCATTTTTGTTATAGTTGTGTTTATGAGTGTGATATGTGAAAACACACTTTAGTTTCCACCTTTACCAGGTTACTTGCAGGTTAAATAATCCATTTTAAAAATCATAGAGCTTAGTTTTATATTGTCTACTTCATTCAAATCCTCATATGATGTGGTCACTTGCCTAAATGAAACAGTTCAGAGCTTACTTTGCCTTATTCTAAATCCCTCTCCTCCTTTTTAACAGCTTTTGATGCATATTTTAGTATGTTTGTGTGTGTGTGTGTAAAAGAGAAAGAGAGAGATGTGGTTGTGATCTCCACCTTAACTCCTTGACCAGTCTTTGCCCTCACTGCCCAAAACACGTCACTTTTGAGGATGCCTCACTTGCTCTGACCTCAGACTTTCCATCTCAACGACAATTCATTTTGGTCAGGTCAAGAAAATTCTTCCGGCTCTTCCAGCTCGTGAGGATCAACTAGTTTAACACAGACACATTAATCTGTGTCTTTGCCAGGTTCAGCCACAGTTCCATGTACAGACTCGCACTGAGCAGTAAATTTTTCTCACGGGCTCTTTTTCTTACAGTAGAATCCAGTCATTGTGAAGGGCAGTAGGCCCACGCTCCTCCTATCTATTGCTCTATCGTAACTATTCAACCTTATCAAGGATAAGTCAATGAATGTATTTTAAAATCCTGAAAGCAGGATGGTGTATGTCACTTACCCTATGATATTTTATGAAGCCCTAGTAACATTTCGTTCTTTCTGTTCTCACATTTAGATTATGTAAGAAATGAATTGACTTGGCATCAAGAGGAATTTTGAACTAGCCTAATATTTTCAATGCCTGTAAAAATATACAACAAAACCCACGTGATTTTGTCATTTTGAAATAGAACACCTGGCAAGCTTTGACAGACAAATATTTCAGATTTGCCATGCCATTCTTCTGAAGTGAAACTTCAACTCTGTGTCGATCCAATATTGCTCCTAATCACTAATAATCCTTTATGACATATCACGGCAGTATAACACAAAGTGAACTAAAGCATGAGCTTGTACCTACAGAGTCTTAAAAAATGAAATAAAAGTGTTATGTTTGACCCTGGGGTAAGCCTCTTGAGTATGAGCTGTCAAAGAAAATTTTTTTTAAGTTTGTTCAAAAGAAACGCAGCATGCTTATTTTTCTATTACTAGTATTTTGACAGTAGGTATATTAAATGATTGAATTAAGTTTTAAGTTTTGAATATACAAAATGAAATAGATTCTAAATTTATTTTAAATGCAATGCTAAACATAAGACATAGAGTAATCATTAAAATGGCAGATTTTCATTTGCATGCAACTCTACCTACCTTTAGAACAGCACTTATACCACAAATGCATTCACACACATTTATTTATTTATTTGTGAGGAAGATTGGCCCTGAACTAACATCTGTTGCCAATCTTCCCCTTTTTTGCTTGAGGAAGATTGTTCCTGAGCTAACATCTGTGCCAATTTTCCTCTATTTTATGTGGGATGCTACCACAGTGTGGCTTGATGAGCAGTGCTAGGTCTGTGAACCCTGGGCTGCCAAAGCAGGGCATGCAAACTTAACCACTCTGCCACCAGGCTGGCCCCATATACATTTATTGAAGGCCAGCTTATTATATGTTTTGGTGCAGTTTACCTGTGGTAACAATCATCTTTTCCCTTCAAATAGCTGATAATTTAGACTCAAGTGTGTTTGTAGGCAGGGGAGTTGAAACATACATATTTTCACATCCAACAACAATTCTTTCAAGTAAAATAATAAAACATTACACATAAAGGAAACATCAAGGTAAGATTAACACTAACAAAGACAAGAGACTAGATTCAGCAAAGTCTTCGCAGAAAAAGAATGACATGATTTTAGAAGAAATTTCAGAAATAAGCAAAGGAAAAACATCTATGTAATAATCTACATATATTAGGCTGTGAAGGACTTCAAGACATGCCACCTCAATAAGCCACTTTGGGATGTTGATTATTTTGGTCTGAAGGCACTGGAAAGCAGCAAATGCTGGGAAAGGCTTTCTCTGGATTCCCCGTATCTGCCTAAAGACAAATTCTGCAAATGGACTTGATTGTCATAAATCTCCTCTCCAGGAGTTTCATCAACAGGGAAATATGGATTCTTATCACAGGAGAGAAGACTAGAAGTTGACACCATACCCAGACAAACTTCATCACAAACTATCCTATCTCCCATCTATTCTTCAAAAGGCCCATTTATCTTTCCTAAAAATGATTTACTTTCTCTTAACTTTCCTATATCCTCCAACCACTTCCTTTATTATGATGGTATGTGAGCCCTCAAATCTCTCCACCTCTTTGGGGCATTCATTTTGTTTCCCTGTGATGCCCCTGTGCATGTGATATTAAAAATTAGTAACTCTGTATACTTTTGCCCTGTTATTCTACTTGTTGTCAGTTTATTTCATAGACCAAGCTCTCCAGCCTAGGAGAGTAGAGGGAATGTCTTTCCTCCCCTACATCTACTAGGGCTGCTATAACAAAATACCACAGACAAGGTGGCTTAAACAACGGAAATTTATCCTCTCACACTTCAGAAGGCTGGAAGTTCACAATCAACACGCTGGCTGTGTTGGTCTCCCTGCTTGTCTTGAAGACAGCTGCCTTCTTGCTGTGTTGTAACATGGCCTTTCCTTTGTGTGTCTGCACCTGTGGGGGCTGTCCCTCTTTCTATAAGGACGCCAGTCTTATTAGATTATGGCCCCACCCTTATGACCTTTTTAACACTTAATTACCTCCTTAAAAACCCTATCTCCAAATACAGTCATGTTCTGAGGTACTGCTGGTTAGAGCTTCAACATATAAATTTTGGAGGGACACAGTTCTGGCCATAATAGTACATTATAAAGAAATAGACAAAGAAAGATACTAAGGAACTGGGAAAGTTAGGAAGTGGTAATGCATCTAGAATGGGGAGAATGGATGGGAATGTAAGAATGATTATTATTTTACACAGTTTCTTTATCTTTTTATTTATTGTGCCAAGGTGTGTGTGTATGCATGCGTGTGTGTTTGTGTGCTTGGCTTCCTTTTAAATCAGAAGCAGGAGCTGGATTTTCATCAAATGATTTTTTCACTGCATGTAGTATAAGATTTTGTTCTAGATTTCCTATTTTCTTAGTAGTCGATGGGATATAAATTTAAGTTGTCATAATTTCACTTAGTATTTCACTCAAGAAGTCAGCATCTATATTTATAGGTGTTTCACTTCTTTGATTTTGGGGTTTATTTTTGTGATAAATACTACTTCATAAAATAAACTAAATCATTTTCCATCTGCTGTTATCAGACGAAGTTTATATAAAATGGTGATTGTTTTCTTTATCTATTGCTGTATAACAAATCACCCCAGACTGATGTGACTTAGAACAACAACTATTTATTATTTCTCATAATGTTGTGTGCACGTCTGGATAGGTCTTCTGTTGATCTTGTCTGACATCGTTTGTATGACTGTAGTCACGTGATAACTTCACTGGGATTGGAGCCTCTCAGATTGTCTGATTCACACCTCTGCAGTTGGGACGGCTGTTGGCACCGGTGCCTCTGTTCACCCCACTGTTGCCTGTTATCCTCCCAGAGGCTCTTCAGATCATCTTTGATGAATTGTTTCCTACCAGATCCTTAGTGACACATTGAATAACACAAATACAATTCTTTGACTTCCTTCAAAAACCTTGCAATTCAATGTCGGAGATCAAAATATATACAAATAAGTTATTTTGTGTGTTGTGATAGAACACATGATAATATTTTCAGCAAAGAAAAGAATTTATTTTTTATCTGTTTTATGAAGAAGATACACTTAAGGTGAACTATGAATAATGAGTAGATTTTCAACAAAGAAACAGTAACTGGCATAAAAGTAGTCTCTTTGCTTCTTTCGTTCTAAATTTTAGTTTTTCCTGTCATTCTATAATTAGCCTTATTGTTTTTGACTTCTGAATTCCTTATATAGGAGAAATTATTAGAATTCAAAACTATAAACCACTGCTAGATGCTAATTATATATTTAAACACACACATAGACAGGTGAATATATAGATAGCCAGATTTTTTTTCCAGGTATCACACAGGATATGCTTATTAAATTATAGATACAATGGTATTGATACCCAATCAAACTCTGGAATGTCAATGACTTCCAATAGATTTCTAGTAATTTTAGGATATATAAATAGCAAATGGCCTTGCTTGCTCTGACATCTTTTACTGTGAATTTCTTACACTTTGATTTGAATCTTGCATTTTTATATTATCAATGCTTGGGAGTCAACCCACATCAGAACCTTTTATTTTAAGAAAAACATTGCCCAATTAATTTCAATAAGCTTATTTTTTGCTTAATATTATATTGAATTATAAATAGATAAGCATTGCTAAATAAGTATTTCAGGTAATAAGTATATTTACCAAAATTGCTGAATATATAGTCAATGTGAATAAATTAAGTACATTTCTGAATAGCAGCATCAAACAATTTGAATATAAAATTTAAAAATACCAAAAATATAAAATCAGAGGAATACATTTAAGAGGTGATTTCCAATACCTCCACAATAAGGAATACAACATATTGCTGTAAAAACAAGAAAGAAGTACTAAATAATTAAAGAGATACCATATTCATACATAATATTGTTAAAGTATCAACTTCCCTTACATGGATATGTGGTCACTAAAATCCTAATTAAAAAGTCTAAAATTTATTAAAAATTTGGTACAAAGTGAGAAGCTGATTCTAAAATTTAATTTGAAATTCAAAGAATCTAGAACACTTTATATACTCTTGAATAAAATTGTAAGTCATGCATTACAGATTTCAAGAATTACTAAAACATGTATAGTTATTAGCACCATATAGTATTGGCATAAGAATAGGCAGACAATGTAGATGGTACCAAAACAGATCCATATATTTAATTTCTTTATTTATATCACAGGTTAAACAAGGGAAATGATGTAGAAGTAATAAATCAATAAAAGACATTGAATCAAGTAATTTGATCTCCATCATGGAAAAAAAAAAGAAGTTTAACTCCTATCTTACACCATTCAATGAAACTGACATAACTTAGCTCATAGACATAACTGTGAAAAGAAAAAATGTCTGAAGTCTCTGTAATAAAACAGAGAGGGATATCTACATGACTTTGCAATAGGCAAAGATCTCTAATATAGGAGTCAATAAACACTAAAGAATTAATCATTCAAGAGAAACAATTAAAAATTGGCTTTCATAATAGAGATTTTTCTCTCCATCAAAGTGAAAACATCAAATAAATAGTGGAAGAAAATATATATTTGCTATATATATTTTTGAAGGACTGACATTCAGAGCATATAAAGGACTTCTACAAGTCAACAAGGAGAAAATAAAAATAATGGGAAAGATTCCTTGAAAAGAATTTTCATATAAAAGGTATTTTAATGGCTAATAAGTATAATAAATGGCAGTCAACATCACTATTCATCAGGGAAATGCAAATTAAAATACATAAAATATTGTTACACAATTACTAGAATAACTACAATTGACTAAGACTGAAAATACCAAGTGTGTGGAATAGCAGGAGGACCTGAATTCTCATACATTTGTGGTAGGGGCATAAAATTATAAAACCACTTTGGGATAACTGATCATTTCTATTAGTTTCATTCCTAAATGTATATACACAAGACAAGTAAGTCCACACAAAGGCAAGAATATTTATAACAGACTTATTCAGAATAGTTAAAATCTGAAAAAAGCCCACATGCTTAAAAAATATAGAATGAATACATTGTGGCAGATCTTATAATGGAAAGCTACAGAGCAGTACAGAAGAATACACTTCTAACATATGCAACATGAATAAATCTCATGAACATAGCATGGAGTGAAATCAACTCACAACACAAATAGTATCTACTGAATGATTCAATCATGGGAAGTTCCAGGACAGTCAAAGCTAACTGATGATGAGAGAATTCAGAATAGTAGTTAAATCAAGGGGCTGGTTTAGACTAAGAGTCAAGAAAGAACCTTCCTGAGAGCTGGCATTGTTCTCTATCTTGTTCTGGGTAGTGATTACATGGGAGAGTCATCGTCATGATGTACTCGTAGACTTAGTTCACTTCATTAGCTTTACTGTATCTATCTTGCCCCTTGATTTTAAAAAAGAAAGTAAATACTCACATATGTGGAAAATGTGTCTTAGGCAAGTGCTTTTAATTGAGAAATTAATTTTTTTCTTAAGTAATGTAATATTCAAAAAGAGGAAATAGTTCACCTTCTCCATTATCAGAAAAAAAGAAATCCTTGTTCTTGCCCCTAACCATTAGACATAAAAGAAACATGTTCGGCTTGTTGTTAATAATCTATTTAAAGGTAATATTATACCATAGAAAGGGTATCGTGTATGGTCTTCTAAAGAACCTTGTTATATAAATGCTGGTAGAAGGGTGGACTTGAGTACGTCAACAATAATTAACAAGTACACAGTCAAAGAGTATTTCCACAAAAATATTTAAACACTGAAGAGTAGTTAGATAATCTAAAACTTTAGGAAAGTACATCATTTCAAAGTTATGTTCAAAGAATAATGTACAGTTGAAGCAAGTCAAGTTCATTATCAGAAAGCAGCCTATCTTTTTAGACATAGCATATAATTTCACACATTTCTGTTTCACGTTTTGAGAGTGTAGTCATTAATGGAGTCTTCTCAAAGAACTGTAGTCCACTGTGAGATTTCTTTTCCTGGTAAAAAGAGTATTATAATTACAAACAAATAAACAAGCAAACTTTGATATGGCAATTAAAATAGCACATGGTGGACATAGTTGCAAAATATGTCATCTAATTAGTTAGTGGGATGCTTTGGCTAGTATGTCCTCAATAATGGATCTGTAGTTCTACAAAATTGCAGGCTTCATCAAAGAAACTTTTCTCCATTATGAGAACCTGCCAGTGTGCTATTGGTACCTACCCTATCCTTTTAGAACCTGATATTTAACACATATGTTGTTTTCTGCATTTACCTTTTTTCATCCTTTATCCAGTCTAAAAGAAATCCAAAGGATAATTATTATATTTATAAACGTTTTAAAATAGGGAAACTGAGGCTCAGAGAGGTCAAAAATCATGTTCAGGATTACACAGTTAAGAGGAAGTAAAAGTAAGATTTAAAGTGGTTTATGTTATGTTTCCAGAAGCTGAATTTTATGAGACTAAGAAAACGTTATGGCTAACTTTTCTCCACAATCATTATAAATTTTAAATTATGGTCTTATGTATCAATTTTCCAGCATCGGTCTGTGAATCAGCTCTCACGCTGCGGAGCAAAAGAAGTGATTTAGGGTCAAAAGTCACTAACTGAATAACACCTATATTTTTATTTGAGTTCTTTAGTTCCTATCTCATTTATTGTGATCATCTACCATGGAAGATATTAAATTTGTTCTTGAAGTACTAACTATAACCCCTGAAAGATGCTGTTATAATTTAAGCCAGTGTTTTAACATTCATAGAAGGAATAAGTGATACTTTATATGGAGCAAGAAAAGAAAGGCACCTTCACTGTGAAAGATCTTACATATTCTCTCAAACTTCATTATTCAAGAGACAAGACGATAAATCGTAGAGAGGAAGGCTAATGAAGTTTACCAATCCTTATTCTTTAGGAGCACTTGGCTTGACCACATTAGGAGTGACTCTGAGATACAGAGAATTAACTGTCTAGTACATCCATTAATGAAAAAGCAGAGTCTAATGATGACAATTAAATATTGAATATGAAAAAGAGAAATGCAGTGTTATTTTGAGAAGGTATTAGAGAAGCTTAAGAAAAAAATCAAATCGAAACAATTATAGATATTTTTACTATTCCATAACAGTGAAGTTGTGGTAAGTACCTAAGTATTAAGTTTAACAAAATCTTCTTTAGCTAGATTAAAGATTTTACAAAGATAGTGTTAGTGATAGAAGAATAATAACAATTTTAACATTATGCCAATTTCAAATAAAAGACAACATTCTTCAATTAAAATTATGGTTAACTACTAATATATGCCCTATTTTCCACGTTTTTCTATTTTATTACTTGAGCATGAAATAACCATGTAACATTTACTGCAAAAGAAAATAAGCTTTTTGGAGTTAAAAAATATCTAGGAAAGATGGAAATTTAAAGCACTGCATACTATTAGACCTTAGTAATAAGATATTCATTGATTGTATTTTGTTTATGTTTTTTTATTTCTAGAAAGCCAAGAATTAAATCAAGAAACTACTTTTCTTAAATTGAATTTAATCTTAAACATAAAACAAGTGAATGCAGCTTTATTTTATATCTATATATGAATATATTGAATCCTTTATAACTGGTATTGCAAGTTAAGAACATCATAAAATTAAGTAAATATGTATTCTTGTCTCTCAAAATGGGCTTTTGTAAAAAACAAACACTTAACGGATATAATAATAATATTTTCATAAGGTGATTATTTTTAGAAAATTTACTTTCACATTGTATGGATTTAGTCTCCAGTTGTTTTACATCTATCTCATGTGTCTTGAAGAATATTGGGAAAACTCAAATCTTAAAATAATTTACTTTCATTATACATTTATTTATGTACACGTTTACCTTGTCCTTTGTTCATTAATTCTGTATGATCAGGTCTATTAAAGTGACATCGACAAGGTATAAACATGTGTCAGCTTACTTGAGTGATAAGTACCACGCCTGTACTACTGCTAGGAGCTTTTATACCCCAGCCCTTCAAAACCGATAATCTCTCTCTCTTTCTCTGGCACATATAACCCTTGCAGGACATTTGATTCTATCCAAAACATCCATGAGCATATTTTTTCCATGCCACGTGGTTTTGGATAGGATCAAATATCAAGAACTTTTTGGTGTGGACCCAATGTCTCTGTGGACATTTAGGACAGCACTAAACATAACGAGATATCAGAGACTTTTGGGCATGGATGAACCAAATGTTTTACCGACGTTTTCAACAGGACCAAATGTCTGCTAATCCATATAACACACAAACTCTTCACCTTCCCTTCCAAAAATATAACTGGACACATATAAACCAAATTTTGTCCAGCAAACCAAGTTGTACCTTTGTATATTAAAAAAAAAAATCTTAATAGGAGCATTTTGTTGGCATGTTATTGTACTTTCATAGGCTTAATCTTAATTTTTATGAAGAAAGTTTAAAATATGGAAAGAGTTAAGAGACCTCCAAAATAGAGGGAAAATACAAGAACTTTTCTAAAGGGACCTGTTTATATTGTTGGTAACTGGCTCTTCTTTATAATATTAACTGCTTAATCCTCTGCTAAGCATTTATTATCATTTGAATTTATTTACCTTTAAAATTTTACCTCCTATTTTCTCCAAGTAGAACTGTGAGCTCAATGAAAGCAGGAATTCTGTTTGAATTTTTTATCTCTATAACCCCATTTCTAGAACAGAGCATGAGAAAGAGTAGGCACTTAATAAGTCATAAGATTTACAAGATAATAAAATATAGTTAATATTTATTTGTTGAGTAAGAAATAAGTGAACAAATGAATCTAAAAATTAGAACTGGAATTCCCATTAAAATATAGCCTACAGAAACTAAGGAAATCTCTTTTGAAAATTGTCCTGAGTAATGTTGGCAATTTAATTCCCAAATTAAATTCTGCTCTTTCATTATAAACATAAATTCGCATTGTAAAAATGAATCTGCATAATCTACATACTCTTAAACTTGTTGAAGTTAATTTAAAGAGCTCAGTGTGCTTTACTCTAATTGGAAACCATAAGTGATGCTATTGGAAATAACTATTAATCTTTATTAAAATAAATTTCAGGTACATTAAATCTCTACAGAGTCATTGATTACGATTGTAAATAATAATTGTGAGTAAAATCATAGCCATGTTAATTATACTAATAACATTTTCATTCTTCTTAGCTAAAGAATAGAAAATTATCTAGATTGAAAATTCCCTGAATTGAGATTGAAATCAAGGATAAAAAATTTACTTCTGCGCTCCAAGTGCTTCCAGTGCCTTTGAATACTAAATTGAAGTGATTGGACTACATAAACTATTGATTGGGATGCCTTGATTCCAACCATCAAATCCCACAGCATATTCATACATTTGGAACAAAAATAAACAACAAAATATAGTCTTCCCAAATAAAGAACAGAGGCACACCATATTTGCTGTGAATATACGTACTTTTAAGATACATTTTATTTTATCATATTGACATTACATAATGACATATTGATATTAATATGCTATATTTTTAATAAGACACTATTTGTTTTGCAACATTCTTAAACTAAATAGTGGATGTCATTTATTTAGTCTTAATCATCATTAAGATATTAAATTAGCTACTGGAGTAAAATTTCAAAAAAGTTAAACACTTCAGAAGGAGATAATTTTGTTATACTTGCCAAACTAGTCTCTTTAATGTATCATCTTAGGTTTCGACATTTCAGTCTGTTACAAGAATCCTTTGTTGATTGGATTTATTTCTTTAAATTAAGTTTATCTCCACCTAAGAGCTACTTTTTGTGACATATAACATGATTTACCTGGATATTAGACGTAAAGCCTGACAATATTTCATCTCCTGCTTAAATATTTGCTACATGATATTAAATTTTCCTTTATTACTCTGGGGAAAAAAACATTATAAATAAGCTGTATATTGAATTGGTGAGGAAAAGATACATAATAAAGTACCTAATGTGTTATTTTCCTTTCCCTTCATATTTAAAAAATTTAGTTAACCTCCCCAGTAAGTTGCTGAAAAATCACATGATTTTCTTTAGTTCTATCAAATTTTCATTTTTCAAAACACAGAACATTATTTAAGTGACCACTAGAATAAGTAAAAATAGAAACTGTCAAAAGCATTTTCCTCTAGGAAATGGGGCTACTTGCAGGGAATGGTGAAGTAAGAGATTATTATTTTCATTATAATTGAATTTAATTTCAATAAATCATTATAATGATTTCTCCTATATGACTAGAAAAATCAGGTGCATATTCTACTATTAATAAAAATTATAAAAATACAAATTCTCAAATATCTGGAATTCAAAAGCAATTTTGAATTTTGTATTATGTGGCCAATGGAAACAGGCTAGAAAAACATGTGCAAAAATAAAATAAACAGAATTATCTTAGATAAGCATAAATGTCAACAAAGAAACAGAACATATTCCAGAGCTTGATAGAGGAGCAAGAGTTCAATGATCAAGAAAATCTCACTGACCAATTCTCTCTTTCCCCCAACCCCTGGTCTTTGACAACCTCAATTCTGCTTTCTACTTCTATGAGTTTGACTATTTTGTATACCTTATATAAGTGGAATCATGCAGTATTTGCCCCTCTGTGACTGGCCTATTCCACTTACCATAATGTCCTCCAGATTCATTCATGTTGACACATGTGGCAAGACATCCTTCTTTTTTAAACCTGAATAGTTTCAGTTATGCAAAATGAATAAGTT
The DNA here is from genome assembly GCF_041296265.1 of Equus caballus. Lineage (NCBI taxonomy): Eukaryota > Metazoa > Chordata > Mammalia > Perissodactyla > Equidae > Equus > Equus caballus. Next base: position 49,957,036 of record NC_091704.1, read on the forward strand.
CTAGAGATCTAATGTACAACATATTGCCTATATTAACAACACTGTATTGCACACTTAAAAATTTAAGTGGGTAGACTTCATGTTGTGTCCTCACTACAACAATAATAATAAAAACACTGAAAAGGTGAAATTGAGCAGATACGTAAATGAAGGAGACAGCCTTAGGAAGGTCATCAGACAGACTATTCCATCAGAAGAAAGGAGAAAACATACCTTTAAAATGGAACAATAAAAAGTCCAATCATGGGGCCAGCCCAGCAGTGCAGCGGGTAAGTTCACACATTCTGCTTTGGTGGCCCAGTGTTCACCGGTTTGGATCTCAGGTGTGGACCTACACACCGCATATCAAGCCATGCTGTGGCAGGCATCCCACAAATAAAAAAATGAAGGAAGATGGGCACAGATGTTAGCTCAGGGCCAATCTTCCTCAGCAAAAAAAGAGGAGGATTGGTGGCAGATGTTAACTAAGGGCTAATCTCTCTCAAAAGAGAAAAGAAAAGACCAATCACTGTGAGAAAAGGTAAAATGAACGAGAGAATAGAGAAGTAAGCCAGGTCAGATTGGGCCTTGTAAGCCATGTTAAAAATCTATTCTATATTAGAATTCAAATAGGATTCCAGTTCTAATGGGAATTCATTGCAGTGTTTGAATAGAATGATATGACCTAAAACATATAGTAAAAATACTATCCTCAGTAAAAATTTAATAAAAGAAAAAAATTCTAGAGGAGAAAAAGTTGCACATGGACATGTGGTTGATTACTTCATTGTACCAGCCATAAAAACTTCAAAAGTGAAGATGCTCTTTTTTCAGGGATGCTCTATAAATGATGTTTAATTAATTGTGTCTTTCCTGCCTTGGATGGTGTCCTTGGATGAGCATCCCATTCTTGGATGATGACACTGAACTTCTAAATAAAGTCTGTCATTCTACTAAGGGCATTTAATTATTGTAGTCATAATATTTGTGAAGAACCCCCCACATTGAAGCCTATGCTCCAATGAAGTTTCTAGATTAAAAAAAAAAAAAAGTCTAAGTTCAGATCTGCTTTTCAGATGATTAAAAAGTAACCATGAAGTATTAATATGATTTTTTTCCAGGATTCACTTGAAGATATATAGCAAATGGTTCCAAATGATATAAATCTAATGAGGAAAATAGCAGAAAGAATTTGAGAGACCACTTTACTTGCCAGTCAAGGAGCAAATAGCAGAGTAACACTGTGGAAGCTGATTCTAGAGATGGGTATCAGTAATGATGGAGGGTAATCTCAAAACCCAACTGAGAGAGATTTGAAAATGGCTCCCAAGATAGAAGCTACATTCTTTCTGTCATGTTTTATTTTTCTTGTTTATAGTAAATTTTGTAGAAAGAAAGAAGAAAGGAAGGAAGGAAGGAAGGGAGGGAAACAAAGGAGAAAGAAACAGAAAATGGCGAAGGTATTTTTCTTCAAGAATTAGTCTTTCCTGGTTAGAGCAAATGTTTAAATAGAACAGTCTGTGCTACAAAGATTTTTGGTGTTGAATAGTTGATAATCATGTCCCTAGAATTAAAATAGATGAGAGGTGTATTAAATTTGTATAAATAAAAATTCCCAGAGTGTTGAGCGGTATGTGCTTTAGATCGTGATACAGTCATAGCCACTCTTCAACCAATGTACAGTATCAGAGTCATTTTAACCAGAAGACTGGCTCCTCTGAGGAAAGACCTAGATCCATAGGCAAAATCGATGCTGTAAATATTCTTCCTAGCTTTCCTCCAAAGATCTCTAAATATTTACCATGGTCACTGTGAACTGGTGCAGGTGACATCATCAGACTTTTCAAGGACTTTTGACACTGGCTCTGACCTCTCACTAATTCCTGGAGATTACAATAATGCTGTGATGCAGTAGTCAGAATAGAGGTTTGTGAAGATCAGATAATCAACGGAGTGTGTCTATCTCAGAGGAGACCCAGTGGGCACCTAAATCCACCCTGTGACTATCTTCTGCCTTCCAAAATACATAATTGAATCACACATAATCAGCAACTGATCCAAATTCCCCAATGAATCCCTGATCCATGGAAAGGACAATTTTATGGTTAAAAAAAAAAGCCCCCAACTCAACAACAAAAAATCAAACAGCCCGATCAAGAAATGGACAGGGGATTTGAGCAGGCATTTCTCCAAAGAAGATATATGGATGGCCAATAGGCACATGAAAAGATGCTCATCATCACTGATCATCCGGGAAATGTAAATCAAAACTACGCTAAGATATCACCTTACACCTGTTAAAATGGCTATAATAACAAAGACAAAAAATGACAAATGTTTGAGAGATTGTGGCAGAAAAGAAACCCTCCATACACTGCTGGTGGGAATGCAAACTGGTGCAGCCACTATGGAAAACAGTATGGAGATTTCTCAAAAAATTAAAAATAGAATTATCATATGATCCAGCTATCCCACTACTGGGTATTTATCTAAAGAACATGGAATCAACAATGCAAAGAGATTTATGCACCCCTATATTCATTGCAGCATTATTCACAATAACCAAGATATGGAAGTGATCCAAGTGCCCATCAGCTGATGAATGGAAAAAGAAGTTGGAGTATTTGTGTATATATATACATAACAGAATACTACCCAGCCATAAAAAGGCAAAATCATGCCATTTGCAACAACAGAGATTGACCTTGAGGGTATGATGTTAAGGAAAATATGCCAGATAGAGACAGAAAAACACCGTATGATTTCACCCGTATGTGGAAGATAAACATATGGATAAAGAGAACAGATTAGTAGTTATCAGAGGAGAAGGGGCTCAGGGGGTGGGCAAAAGGGGTAAAAGGCACATATGTATGGTGACAGATAAAAACTAGACTATTGGTAGTGAACACAATGCTGTCTACACAGAAACTGCTAGATAATAATGTACACCTGAAATTACACAGTTATAAACCAATATGACCTCAATAAAATTATTTATTTAATATGCTGGAGTTGATTACTACCACAGCTAGTTCAACTTAACCTATTTTGTCTATAGGTAAATGTGGATGACAATTATAAAATTGGATTGTGGAAAATATAGTCATGCACAGACTCCAATTGCATCTCCTGATCCAGATGTAGTTTCAATGCTGGAGCAAATCGTTATATAAGCTGGTAACTTACAGGCAGCAATAGATATGGAAAATACTCTTTTTCTCTATACTTGTTAGCAAAGAGTATAAGAAGTAGTTTGCTTTCATCTGGCAGGGCCAGAAATACATCTGTACTGTTCTAGCACAGTGTCATATCAGCTGTTAAGCTTTCTATCATAGTCTAATCTGTAATGACCTGAAACACCTCTTAATTCAAAAAGATGTCATGTTTATCCATTATATTTATGATGTAATGATTTTGAATCTGGTGAACAGGAAATAGCAGCAACTCTAGACACTGCTGTAAGACACATGCATGCCAGAGCTTGACAAACACGTCCTACAAAATTTAGAGGCCTGCCACCTTGGTGAAATTTCTAGGAGGTCCACCTGAGGGGGTTTGTTGAAATATCCCTTCCAAGTTGAAGGACAAGTTGCTGCCTCTGGCCCCTCCTGCTGTTAAAAGAAGTTATAACATTCTATGGACCTCTTTAGATTTTGGATGCCGCGCATATCTCTTTTGCCTGTGTTACTCTTGCCAATTTACTAAGTATTCTGAAAAACTGCTGGTTTTGACTGGGACCAAGAATAAGTCTCTGCAAAAAGTCCATCTGCTAAGAAAGCTGCTCTGCCACTCGTGCCGTAGGACCCAACAGATCCAATTTTACTTTAAGTGTTTGTGGCAGACAGGAATGCTGTAGGGAACATTTTGCAGGCTGGTATAAATGATTCACAGAACAGAGCTTTGGAATTTGGGGACAAAGCTATGACAGTTTCTACTATAATTTTCTACTATAATTTTCCTTATGAGAAATCACTTCTTCTTGCTACCGAGCCTTATTAGAAATGAAGTGCTTTAACATGGGGCAGCCACTTATCATGAACCCTGAGATGCCCATCATGAATTGGGTTTATCTCAAGGAAACCAGTTGCTACTAATAAAGGACACGAATACAAAAATTCAAATTTACTCAGTTCTGTACAGTATGGAGGCTGAACTATGCAAAGAATACTTTAAATTCATTTAATTAAAGTAAGATCATCTTTATATTGAAATGCATATGAGTAAGTCTTAGGCAACTTATAGAATTTATCATGGGAGTAAAATCTTGGAACAAGAAAAAAAAAAAGATGTGGAAGCAAAAGGGCTGTGATGAGCCACAGGGTGATAATTGGGTTCCATGGGGAGACTGAGGAAAATAATGATGCCGGAGATTCCACAGTGCAGTCATTTGCAGTTTTGTATTTGGTTATGATTTTCCTCCTCATGCCCAAATCTTAAATAATTGTTCGCTCACACAATCGAAGTTGTCATTGACAATTTGGAGAGTAAAGCAAAAGACACTTTTCTACAATAGGGGTAGGATGTCAGCAGTTGCAAACAATAGGTCTCAATTTTGGTGATTTCAGATTGAGTTGGAAACAATTTCTGAGCAAGAATAGAACTTCCTTGGAAATTAAAAAAAATATATCTATAATATATTTTACGTATTTATCTATTCACAGCAATAGTGGTAGTTGTAATAACATAAACAATGAAAATGATTGCCAACATTAATGGACACTTTTTCTGATCCAGGTATTGTCAAAGTGCTTTATCTGGATTATCATAGAATTATCACTACAATATATGAGATAAGAGCTATTGTTCCCTCTGTTTTCTGTAAGGACTTTGAGTCACCAAAAAATTAGGAAACTTGCCAAAGATCAAACTTATAAATGAAAGTGACAGGATGTCAGAGTAGGTAGACTTGGCTCCTAACCCCTATGCTAGTCCGCTCTCCGGTCACAGAATAGGAGGAGGAGGAGATTTAGCATTTGATTTACATATTAGTTGACTGAGTAATTCTAGAACACCAAGTTTCTTTCGGTTATCAATGTTATATCTGTATTTATTTCCTAACTTTTATTAAGATTAGTTCCCATTTTATTTATATGAGACATAATTGTGACGTGAAATAAATATCACTAGAAATATATTTCTCATACTGTCAACACATTGCAAAGTCACTCACTTATGACTGATTAAAACTGAACAAGTACCATTATGTAAACAGCTAAGTTTCATCCTCCATAGGAGTGGTGATTTAGGAAATGCTTTTCATAATAAGTTAAGAAGACTGTAGAAATATCACTTCACCATAAGTGAAACAAAGGAATCAATCCGTTACACAGAAAATGGGTAGTGTGGAAATTGAATTCTGTGACAACTCATTGAACAAACAGTCATGAGCAACCACAATAAAATGTAATTTCCTTTATCTTAAATTCTGTAAAGTTAGCAGTTAAAGCTGGATTCTCATATATGCCATTCCATATAGTTTATCTTTCAAGCAGATGATTTTGTGTCAAATATCTGTAGCAGGGGTAATTCATGAGCTGAGATTTTAGGGGTGAAGAGATCAATGGAACACTGCACTGCCGTTTCTTTGCTCCAAAGTCATAACTGCACAATGCTAATTTTTTTTTTCAGTTTTGTGTGCGCTCATGTAGCAGCAGGAAAGCATAAGATAATCAAAACAGCAGGGAGCTTCTCTCTACAACTAGAATGAATTTACATTTGTCCATTATGTAAATGATTCTTCACCATTTTCCTACTTGCCTATTTGAAATAGTGGCAGAGTGAATTTCCATGTGCACTTATGAGAATGTTTTCAAAATCTTTATACAATGATGCAATAACACTCATTTTTTCATTAATAGTAAGATAAGTTATTGGTGTTTTTCAGAGATAACAAATTGATCAAATTTCTTTTTATTTTCCTTATTTACCTTGTATATAACTGAACCTGCAAAGTCTGCTAATAGATTTATTACATAAACTGATTTAGTCATGATTATAGTGATTACAGTTTTAATAGTTGGTGATCATTAAATATTTTTTTAATAATTAGTAAATCTTCTAAATTTTTCAATTAAAAAGGCACCAATACTATTTATTGAATAAGAAGAAAAATAAAATAAAAATATTTTCATATCTATATTCTGATACATATCCTCAATCAAGAAGTTCTAGAAATTATCAAATAGAAAGTTTCCAGACTCTGCAATGTTCGAATTATGTCTCTCTAGTTACGTTCTCTTGTTTTATAAATATAGTGAATGAATTTTGGTGCAAGTATGAAAACTATTTTCAACCCCAACAGTTAAAGTGCAATTTAAAATGAATGCCATTCTATGTATTTCATTTAATTGTCAACTTTATTTTTGACTCAGTGAACGCCATATATTTTTTATTCCCGAAATTTAGTTCACTTTATAGCTGCTGTGCAAATCGTCACTCACTCAGTCAGTGCAATTAATAACAGATGGCAGGCAAGCAGTAAAAGTGTTCAAACCATTTATTTTCTTTAGTGCAGACTCTTGGGGCATTTTGCTATGGCAGAGGTTTCTCACAGGTAAGCAAGTTTCTGTTGAGTAATGTGTGACTCTTTTCCTGAGAGTATTGTCCAAAGACTAGTCTGATCTCAAGGCACCATTCTTCTCATTGAATACTTCTCCCAAATTGCTCGTCTACTTTTATGCCTTCAACCATCACCTTCGTGATGACAACCCTCATATTTACAACCAGTGCTCTAACTTTTTTGCTTCTCTAGCTATGTATTCAAAGCTACTTTCAAAATGTTTATGCTTTAATTTTCTCCCAACCGCACAAATTTAATAGTCATTAAAAAAAAAGCTATATTGTTCTTGTGCTTCTTCTTTCCCTACTTTTCTCTTGCGTCAGTACATTATGCCCAGGCTGCCCTCTCCCCAGGCTTGAAGGCTTCCATTCCTTCTATAAGGTCCACTTACTCCCAGTACATTCAGTTGGCTTTACTCTGAGCTTGTGTGCCTGCTTTAATTCATTTCAAAAAATACCATTATTTTGTAGTGTCTTTCGTTTTCAAACTAAATCCCTTTGGCATCTAAGACTTTTCTGTAACTGGAAGAATGAGTCTTTTCAGAATCATGCTTATTTCTTAACTATGCAAACCTCCAATTAAGTCATCTTACTATTTCTCTCCATTGTATCTCCCCCTACACACACACACTCACACAAGCACACACAGTCTTTACTCATATTGGCAACTTTTCCTTTCTTCATTTTATGCGTCTCATGGGCAACCCTTTCTGATATGCTCAACTAAGTCAAATCATGTAATTTACCCTAAAGCTGCCTCAGAATTTTCTTAAAAATTCCAAGTTTCTTATGCTTAAATATTCCAACACTTCGGTACCTACTTTTTATAATCTTGACCATTGTATGATGCATGGCGACCTGGAATTTAGGGGAAATTTCCAGAAGGAATTTCCATTGGAGGGTGGATGGTCTCTTTCCCTCCCGTCCTAATTAAATACATTGACGTTACTTTACCACAATGCCTTGTTTAGAAATGCCTTTCCTTATTTATATATCAGTTAGATATAATAGTAGAGGTAATAAAAACCAATCGTGATATAACTGTGTAAATTTCAGGATCTCTATGGGGACCAGGTGCAAAACGTAACTCAGAAGAGGAAATATGAAGGCGAATTCTTTAGAAATTCTCTGAGTTTAAATATAATACTTAGTAAACTTTTACTCTGTTTCAAAATGACACAAGCACGGTTTAAACTAAACGTCTTTAAATTTTTGATGTTTTGGGGCCAGCCCAGTGGCGCAGCGTTAAGTTTGCAGTTCCGCTTTGGCAGCCTGGGATTCGCTGGTTCTGATCCCGGCTGAAGATATGGCACCACTTGGCAAGCCATGCTGTGGCAGGTGTCCCACAGCAGATGTTAGCTCAGGGCTAATCTTCCTAAAAAAAAAAGGAAGAAATTTTTGATGTTTTAAATTTGTGAATGCATTACCCCTCTAATTGGTGCTTAACCATGTTACTTTTGAGACGTGGCAGGATGCAGGCATTACTTCTGCATCATTTTGCCTCCATGCCATTAGATTTAATAATTTAGCCATTAGAAGTCTCTTACACAATCATGTATATGAAGCCAAGAGAGTGGTCTCAGGATGACTTCTCTGCCCTCTATCTGCTGCAAGTGGCCCATCTGTTGAAGGCAGGTACATTCTTGCCACAAAGACAAGATCTCTTTGTACCCATTTTATATTTCTTAATGGTTGTCAGTGAGGGCCAGTGAAGTGCAAAGTAGAGAGTGCAGGGTTGGTTGTCAGAAATAGCATCGATCTGTGGAATACAGGTTGGATAGGAAAGAAAAGGAGCTGATGGATTAGAAACTATGTTAGATTGAGGTCCTCTGGAAATCAAGTTTGAGACAGAGATACATTTGGAGGAGATTTATCAGACAGTGCTCTTAGTAACAACTTCCATAAAGGAGTGAAGGAAACAGTGAGAGTTTGAACTCTGATGTAGCTGAAATAGAGGCTTCATTCAATCCTATTAGAAGCTCTAGTGTTTGGATGGCCGAATAGACTACAAGACCTAAATAAAAATTTGTGATAATGACATAGAGAATATTGAAAAAAAGAAAGATCAAGGAGAAAATAGTGAAAGACTACAAAACTAATCAAATAAAAAGAAAAAATGAAATGAATGAAAAATCATAAATACGAAAAACAAATTAAAAATCATAAACTATAAATCTTGGCAGAGCACAAGAGGAAATATGTGATATAATTTTGTGTACTGCAATAAATTTGGACATCTTCATATATTAAAAATTTATTTTCAGGCTTACATACAATTTCATGTTGTAAAGCCTTCTAAATAACCATCAACAAGCCAAAAGGATGCATTTTTAATAGATTAATTTATAATTTTTGAAGCCTGGATTTAAGAATAGTGAAGTCAATGTTGGGGTCTGATAAACTCAGTGGATCACCAGGATATTTAAGAAGACAAAAAAATATATTTGGGGTCGGCCCGTGGCCAAGTGGTTAAGTCCATGTGCTCCGCTGCGGCCGCCCAGGGTTCAGATCCTGGGAGCGGACATGGCGCCGCTCGTCAGGTCACGTTGAGGCGGCGTCCCACATCCCACAACTAGAATCACCTGCAACTAAGATATACAACTGTGTACAGGGGAGGTTTGGGGAGATAAAGCAGAAAAAAAAAAAAAAAAAAAAAAAGGTTGGCAACAGTTGTTAGCCCAGGTGCCAACCTTAAAAAAAAAAAGATACTTCAACATCAAAAAAACCCAATATTCATTGTAGTTAAGAATTAATCAATACATAAAATATTTACTATGCCGTTAATAACTCTCAATAACAACTAAAGTTTTCAGGCAGTATAGACTTTGTCCTTTCTTATTTTCCCTATTTTGCAGCTTCTCACTCTTCTTCAGGTTTTCATATTTATCCTCTTACTTCCTTTCATCTGCCTCTTTCTCATGTATATTGTTGAAGTTAGATTTATGGGAGTCAAATGAGCATACAGTTATGCATCGCTTAATGACTGGGATATGTTCTGAGAAATTCGTTGTTAGGCGATTTTGTGGTTGTACAAACAACATAGAGTGTATTTACAAAAACCTAGATGGTATAGTCCACTACACACCTAGGCTATATGGTGCTAATCTTATGGGACCACCATTCTACATGCAGTTGGTCGATGACCAAACTGTCATTATGGGGTGGATAACTGTGTTAAAAATCACTACCTTTAGTAATACTGACTCCTCTGAAAATATGAATTAAAGGTCAAAATATGTTGAATGATAGGTGGAAACTCAAAAACAAATAATATTTATTACAAGATAAGCTTATCATCAAATATGTGAATATGGAAGTAATATTAGAAATTAGATTTATCTGTCAGTACTTCTCTATCAGCGGAAAAGTGATTGTCAATCAATGGAGGAAGACAAACAAACAATGACATTCCACATGGTACCTGGACTCTCAATATTTGTGAATATATTTGACATAGCAAAGAGTTAATGAAATGGTCACTGGGGTAAGGAATGGTGTTGGAGGAGATAGTTATAATATCCCTCTGGTAAATGAAATTAGTCTCCTCCTAAATCTAAGAATTATTCAGCTTCTCTAAGGAAAGATGTATTTTTGTTGTTGTCGTTGTTGATGTTATGCTTTGCAGGAGGAGAATGAGATGTTAATTTTGGAACAATTGAAATGAAAGAAAGATGTAAAAATAAAATTGAGAAAGGCTAATTCCAGAACTGATTTTCAAAATTGCCTGAGGGGAATAATTTACATTGTCAAAAATCAGAATAGTGATTTCCTTTGGGAATAGCTACAAGAAGCGAGGATGAAGGAGTTTTCTAGACTAAAATGTTTAACAAAATTGGGTATACCCCTAAAACAGTATCAAATTTTTTAATGCTTCAAGCAGACTTGAAATAACTTTTTAATTCATTAATGTATATTATAGAAATAGCACACAAACAGATACAAAAGCTAATCATGGTAATTAATATCTGTATTTGAATCTTGTGGTAGGAAGATTCTAAGATATGCCCCCAAGATTCCTGCCCCCTGGTGTAACTGACGTATAATCTGCTTCCCCTGAGTGTGGATGCAATCTGTGAATATGATGGGATATCACTGCTATGGTTAGTTTACTAATAAGCTGACTATGTGTTAGTCAAAAGGGGGTTATCCTGACCTAATGAAGTCAGTCTTTAAGAGAAAGTGAAGCATTACAGATGGAAGAAGACAAATGAAGATATTGTCAATTCCATGAATAGTCTATTATAGAAATCAATTTAATGAAACCTACCTTAAGGTCATGGATTTTTTTCTGTTTTCATTGCCTTTTCTATTTTTCATTTTTATTTAATATTATAGATAAAATTATCTAATTTTATTAATTTCAACTCCTACCTTCACTACTTGCGTCCTTCTACTTTCTTTGGGCTTAATTTGGACTTCTTTTTTGAGCATCTTAAGGGAAAAGTTTAAGTCATTGTTTTCATATCTCTTTTCTTTCCCAGTATAAGCCATTAAAGTCACACTTCTCAAGACTGCTTCAGTTGTATTGAAAAGTTTTGATCTACTATGCTTTAATGTTCACTCAATTAAAATATTTTCTATTTTCCTCATGAATTTTTTTGTCCCAAGTGTTATCTAGAAGTGAATTGTTTAGTTTCCAAACCTTTTTTGTGGACTGCTTATTTAATTATGTTATATAAATGGAGTCTTACAATATGTAGCATTTTCTGAATGTCTTATTAAACCTAGAATAAATTTTCCAAGGTTCTTCTATTTGTGGCATATATCAGAACATAATTCCTTCTCATTAATAAATAATATTCTATTGTATGGATATACCACATTTTATTTGCCTGCAAACCAGTTGGTGGACATTTGGATTGTTTCCACTTTTTGGCTATTATAAACCATGCTGCTATGAAAATGTGAATATAAGTTTTGGTGGACATATGTTTTTGTTATTCATAGGTGTATACCTATGAAAAATACGTAGGAGGGGAATTTCTGGGTTTATATGGTAACGCTATGTTTAACATTTTGAGAAACAGCCAAAGTATTTCCCGTAGAGTCTACAGTATTTTTTGTTGCCACCATCACTTTCTCAAGATCCTCAAAGACAGGTGTTATGATCTGTTCTTTTGACTTTAGTTCTCCTAGTGGATATTAAGTAGTATCACATTGTGAGTTTTATTTGCATTTCCATGATGGCTGATCATGGTGAATATCTTTGCATGTTTTTTGTCTACTGCGTATCTACTTTGCAATATCAGTTAAGATCTTTTGCCTATTTTTAAATTTGGTGGTCTTCTGTTGTTGAGTTGTAATACTTCTTTATGTAGTCTACTATACATCCCTTATCAGATATGTCATTTGCAAATATTGTCATTTTCTTGATGTTGTTCTTTAGAGCAAAAGTTTTTAAGTTTTATGAAGTTAAATTTATATATTATTTTCTGTGGTTGCTTGTGCTTTTGGTAACATGTCTAAGAAACCATTGTCTAATTCAAGTTCATAAAGACATTCCTATAATTTTTGTAAAAGTTTTGTATTTTAGCTCTTACATTTCATTCAGTGACCAGTTTTGAGTTAATTTTAGCTATGGTGTGAGAAAGTGATTGAACTACATGTTTGGCATGTGAATATCTTGTTGTATCAGTACTTTTTATTGAAAAGACTGTTCTTTCCCTATTGAATTGTTTTGGCAATCTTGTCAAACACAAATTGGCCATAAATGTAAAAGTTTATTTCTGGACTCTCAATTCTATTCCATTAATCTAAATGTATATCCTTATGCCAGTACCAAATAGTCGAGATTACTGCAGCTTCGGTTTAAGTTTTGAAATCAGAAAATGTGAATCCTCCAGCATTGATACTCTTTTTTTAAGATCATTATTCTATTCTGTATCCCCCTTATACTTCATATGAATCTTAGGATCACCTTTTCGATTTCTGAAAAACAAATCCAGCTTGAATTTTGATAGGGATTGCAATGAATCTATAGTTCTATTTGAGTATTGCCATGTAACAATAAACATAGGATGTGCATGCCTGTGGGATGGCCTTTTCCTTTATGTATATCTTTTTTAATTTAGTTTAACAATATTTTGCAATTTTCTATCCATAAGTCTTGCATTTCTTCTGAAGAAGTTTTTTGCTTTTCATTTTCCCGTACATATATTTGTTCCTAATCCAGGACATAAAACACTTGGTCTTTCACCAATAACTTTGCTATTAGCTGTGAATTTTTCAAGGTATCCTTTAATAAGTTCCTAGCTTTTTGAGTGCTTTTATCATGAAAATGTGTTGAATTTTGGAAAACACTTTTTCTGCGTCTATTGAGATGATTATGTTCTGTGTGTCATTTAATCTACTAATATAGTGTGTTACATTGATAGTTTTCACTTATTAAATTGACAATGCATTCTTTGGATGAAGCCCAGGTGGCCATATATAACTATTTTCATATGTCATTAGATTCATTTTGTTAGTATTTTTGAAGATTCTTTGTCTATATTCAATATTGGTCTGTAAATTGTTCTCATAATGTCCTTGTACTAGAAGGGGACACCATTCTTATTTCTACGGCAAGAAAACTTTTTTACGCTAATTCATGAACTCATTCTGTTTTTATCATGATACACAGAAATAAAGCAAATTTATATTGACAGGAAAATTTGTAGTCATCATCATGAGGTGTTTCTTTTGAGTGGAAGAAAAGCATATAATTTCTACCTGCAAATGCACATTTAAAAAGAAAATTATCACGTTTTGCTTTATGGTGCTTTTACGAAAGGTTTTTCTCCATCATTGTTGTCATTTCAAATCCAATGAATTTAAGACGTATATGTAAGGTAGTGTTTATGTCTCATATGTGGTTGTTCTATAAACATCATTTTAAATGTGCAAGATTTTACATTAAGGTATTGTTTCCTAACCTCTCAACGAAAGTTTATAAAGAGCTGATTCTGGCATTCTGTACATTGTAATATAAATGAGCATAGGGTACAATATCGAGCTCTTAACAAAACTGATCATTAACACTCAAGAATGTTTTATGTTGGAGGAAAAACAGAAAAGTTGACTATCATTGAATGGAAAACAGAAGCATGATTATGCTCAGAAAATAAAGGCAGTAAATGGTTCATTTGCTCTCTTTCCATTTGCAGAATTGTAATAAAAATGCCAACTAGATTGATATTTAGGCAAACAGTACATTGCAATAAAGTTAAGATTACTAGAGAAGATGCATTAATACACAACATTCCTCTTTGAGTCTGCTGTTCTATTTCAATTTCAAGAGTACTTGGATAGTTTAATTTCAGTTATAGATACTCATTTAGCTCCTGATTCAAAGAGAGCTCTCTTTTCCATAAAATAAATGTTAACACTTCTAAACTATTTCATTATACCATGCTGTCTTAGATTTTAATCTTAATATTAAAAAAACACAGCATTTGAAAGAAGTTACAGTCCTGTACATCACATAAAGTACTGAATGCCTTCCTGTTTACATGTTATTAAGCTGCTGTAACAGCAGCTGCATAGAATTTAGCACAACATATGGTGTTGATTCTTTCTCTTTTTTAATGAAAATCTGATTTATAAATCTCTTGCAACAAACTCGTGATGAGATGTTTAGCAAAGCTATAATACATATTACTTGATATTTAAGAATGCCACATTTTTTTCTTGTGAGCAAAAGGGTGACAGAATTATAAAGGTATGTTGAAAGAGGAGAGGAAATAAAATGGAGAGAAAGAGTGAGAAAAAATGTAGAATTATAAGGCTATAGTTCATACCTCCTAAAATGAGTCTCATAAAATAATAAATTTATTTTTATGGGTTAAATAATTCTTTAAGCAGTAATCTTAGAGCTTTCAAAAATTTTAAACTAGTAAGGATGTACTGTGGGCATTTTGTGTGCTTTACTGACAGAGGGGAGGAGAGTAGTACAGCAGCTATTTCAGGACGTGTAAGGATGCTAAGGAGGACATTTCCAATAAATGTTTTTAATACGAACTATGTAAGTTTGTAAGTATAGAAAAATTGTGTTATCAATTAAAATAGAGTGAAAAGTGTCATACAGACTCTGGGTGTACATTTTCCAAGACAAAACCTTGATGAAACTTGCCTTTCTTGCTCATCAGCTCTTATTTTTCTATTCCTATGGCATTTATTCATTCTACAAATTAACCAGGGACTTGATGTGCTTCCAATCCCTTCTCATGTAACAAATGATTCTGACTAAAATATTTTCCTTAGGTTTTTGAAGATTCCCTGTTATGGTGCCTGGGATGTTTCCACTTATAAAGAGGGACCACTTAAAATATCCTCCAATGGAAATATACATTATCAGTAAAAGACCTAATAAGGGGGAAAACCATCTTTACCACTAAAGTGATATAATGCAGGAGTTTTAAAAAATAGTAGGCTTTCCTTGTATATACATATATGCAGAGAAGCTTTATTTCCCATCTAAGAAGATTTAAACCACCATACCACCACAAAGCTGCTATTACCAAAGCTGCTATCACCAGCTATGCAGCAGCCCTCCTCACAAACAACACTTTCATCATCACCAATGGTGGTATCTTATTTTTCAATGTCACTTGTAGATTACAGATTAGAAATTAGATGTCTTCCTTCATACCGTTTACTTAATGTCAAGCATTCATAGGTTCTTGCAGTGTGAACTCTAGGATATTTGGAATGACGGTTTCTGTTTTGGGCCTAATCTTTTCTCTCTATTGAGCAAGTAAACTTTCAAGTCTCCACTTCCTCTTTAGTGAGAGCAAGTCCCCAGCCCTCAATTCCTACCAAAGGAGGACCTCCATGTCCTGGAAGAATCTTCTTTACCCTAATTTAGATGTGGCAAAACATGTCTGAATACGGAGACCGGCCCAGTGGTGCAGCAGTTAAGTGCATGTTCCACCTCCCCAGCCCGGGATTCACCGGTTCAGATCCCAGGGGTGGACCTACGCACCACTTGTCAAGCCATGCTGTGGTAGGCACCCCACATATAAAGCGGAGGAAGATGGGTATGGATGTTAGCTCAGGGCCAGTCTTCTTCAACAAGAAAGAGGAGGATTGGCAGCAGATGTTAGCTTAGGGCTAATCTTCCTCAAAAAAAAATAAAAATGTCTGAATACTAACATGAGCATCATTCAGCCACAAGCTGGTAACTCTACTACATATAAAACTAATTAAAGCAATATCAGACTCCTAAGAAATAAAACATTTAGAGCTGGGAAAGAAGAAGGAATTAAAAAAAATAGTAACTAATAACTATTATTGAGTAGTATATTTTTGTTTATTTTATTTATAATAAACAACACAGGTCTTATGAAGCCAAGTAATACAGCTTGTAAGATATTTATAGGTATTTCTAACAGAATTCATGGTACATAGAAATGGCCAGTCAATATTATTGGTATGACTCTCACTACCATTATGTCCACCATCCCTGAAAACAAATAATTTACTGTTGTCTATTGACGTGTCTAGAAAAGGAAATAGTACCAAGGGAAACAACAGATCAGCAGAGAGGAAATTAATTAAATATTAAATTAAATCTTGACAGCAGTCTCTCAGAGGCAGCAAAGAAATTCTGTTTATAATACAAAGCAAACAGACTTAACAGCTTTCCTCATTTACAGTATCTATTAGCTCAATCACAAGAGACACCTGCCCCGAAGTTTCTCTTCTCCCAACTCCTATTTTTGACTCCTAAAATCATGAGCTCTACAACCCAGCCTGGTAGATGCATTTATACCTTTCCTTTTTCTTTTTCCTTTCTCACAATGTTTTAGAGGCTTTCTAGTTTAGTTGTCTGTAATTTCAGAATAAGTTGAGTTATTCATCTTTTTCTGAATTTCATTTTAGTGCCTCCCAACAGACTACCATTGAGTAGACTCAGAGAATCCATCTTTTAAATCAAATATTAGACAAAATTCTGTGAATCCTTGTGTGTGAATATTTTTACCCCTGACATCGTTTCTGTCAATATTATTTTTTCTCTTTCCAACCTTTGCACTGAATTTGAGTTGTTGCACTGATAAACGCTATCAGGTATTCTAGGTTGTGTAGACTCTAAAGACCTGTTAACATGTACCTTTGGGAAACTATTAGAACTGTCTTCAAATTATCCTGCTGAGGCCAGAATTTTCTGATAAATAAATGCTATTAGTTTTGTAACTTATTAATTAAAAAAAATAATGGGAGAAAGTAGTAAAGACCTTCAATTCCAGAGGTTGAGAAAGCTTGGGAAGAGATGGCTGTGAAGTTCTTTTAATTTTGTCCAGCACAGGAAGACTGCTTTTCCTAGCAATACCACTTTTTTCACTTTCATGGCCATCCTAGGCCCTGAAGCTCTTGCTTCTGTGCCTATGACCCTCCCCTCCAGCCACAGTCCCTTGTTGACAGCTGAGTCCTCTCCACTTGGGTCTAGATTCCAAGGCTGGGTCAGTCTAGATGGGAATTCTCTCACTTAAATATGAAAGTGATGATGATTCTTATGAAGTGTTGGATTTAACTGAATCTATAAGAAGATATGTTTGGTAGAGTTGAGTGTTTGGCCACAGTTCAGGATTTATGGTAGAAAAATACTCAGTAGCCACCCAGATTGTAATGGGTGGAATGACTGGTCCGTGTGCAGGATTTTTGTTCCAGAAAGTTGGAAAACTTGGAGCAACTGCAGTAGGTAATGGCTTTCTTCTTGTTCAGACTTTCAGTCACAGTGGCTATGGACAGATCAACTGGGAGAGTTGAAAAAGAAACAAAGCAAGAAGACATGATCAAGAAATGAGCAAATAAAGCAGCACCTGAAATCAACATAATTGAAGAAGCAGCAGTATTTATCAAACAGGATATGATGATGTCCGGTGGATTTGTGGGAGGCTATTTGGTAGGGCTTGCATCCTAAGGACAGGAATGTTCTGTCACAATAGACTCAACTGTGAGAAAAAAAAGTGGTGGTGACATGGTAGTGTCTCAGCAATACAAGCCACCAGATTCTCCAGAGCGACAAGAATCAACAAACTGGACAAAGCTGAACACACAACTTAACACTTGCCTTCTGAAGCTTGGCAAACCAGTATCTGGTGACAAACAACCTATATGTATGTGTACAATAGCACTCCTGAGCAAAACATGGCTTTCATTATTTTAAAAATTTGCATCTGTTTGAAAATTAGCCTATAAAATATCACCTTTGGATGTAGATATGGAGAAATAGCAAATCTGAGTTTGTTCCCCAGTGAAATATTACCCTCTTTTTATTTAAAGAAGATATTCTTCATTGTGCTTTATAAGATAGTGCCAATAATTTAAAATTTGTATCATAACTTCAACATTAGAGCTGACTTTTTTGGGTATGTTTGCAATAAACTGAAGAACTGTAGTGCCCTTCTGTGGAAGGTCTTAGAAATAATAGAAGTATTAAAGATATCAGGGCTGGCCTGGTGGTGTAGTGGTTAAGTTCACACGGTCTGCTTCAGCAGCCTGGGGTTCACCAGTTTGGATCCTGGGTGCAGACCTACACACCGCTCATCAAGCCATGCTGTGGTGGCATCCCACATAGAAGAACTAGAAGGACTTACAACTAGGATATACAACTATGTACTGGGGTTTTGGGGAGAAGAAAAAGAGAGAGACTGGCAACAGATGTTAGCTCAGGGTCAATTTTCATCAATGAAAAAAAAGCATACCTAAAAAAAAAAATCCATTAAAGATATTAAGTAAATTCTACTCATGTAAAATAATGATAATAGACCAACAATCACTGCCTTTGCAAGTTCTGCAAGTGGATGGGCCCTGATTTAAAAGTTGTTTTTTAAAATTTATGGCATACCTGGTGACATATTTGGTCAGATTAGTGCAGCATGTGTCTCCCAAATCTTACCATTCTGTTTCTCTTGCAAGACCAGAACATGGCACTGCCTTTTGTGTTCTCTGCTTCTCAGAACAGAAAACAACGACAAAGAACAGGCAAGGTGGCTGGACTTTTAATCCACACTAAACCACAACTTCTTCTTAAAGGAGAATCTTCTAAGGAACTGCTGTTGGGCGTTTTACATGGATTGTAATGAGTTCTGAATGTATACAACTAAATTAAAAGCTATTTTTAATCAGCTGCATAATCGTTTCCTCAAGTGAGAGATAACTAATTTTAGTTTTTCTGTTTTCATTTGTGTTCGTTACAACGTTTTCTAAATTATAAGCCTGGAATCAATCATACTTGTGTGTGTGTTAATAAGACCAATCATTTCTAGGGCTGTCTATCTCATGCCATAGTGTATACAAATATTTATATGCAAAAACACTTTTGAAAATTCATGTAGAAAAAAATCATATCAGATAGTTCACTGATTAGATTGTACAAATATTGAGTATGTTAATAGTTATTCATCAAAACCAATTCTAGGTAAGTACAAGAACAGTAAAGGGAAGTCAGTTTTAAGTCACTCCTTTGTAAGTCAAAATTCAGAGCCTATAGGGTGTTAAAGATATCAGGGACATAATTTAAAAGACGTAAGTGATTGTGCTAAGGATATACTACCAGGCTAGCAATTCAGAAATCTTAACAATTAAGGTCAAAGCTATTGTGATTATTTTGTAGTGCCAGTCTGGGAATATTCTAGGAAGTATTTTCCAAACTTCCTGGATGGTAAGTGTTACCAGACTAGATCGTTAAATATGTTGATTACCAGCCCTCTGCCCTAAGAGGTCCTCATTCAGCAGGTCGTGTTGAGACGGCGTCATCTATAGTTTACTAAGCATCTCGTGGGACTCTTCCGGCAAGCTTGAAAATCACCAAGACTAGAGAAAATCCATGACCTTGGCGCACTCTGAGTCTTCTAATCTTCCTATTTGTACTCAAAGTTTGTGAAGCAGGTTATAAGTATTACATTATATAAAGTATTTTATCAGCACTTGCTCACCTGTTCCTACTTGTGACCGACAGCTGTATGAACTATTTGATATATGTTTCATATATTCTTTACTTGGCCTGAAGAATGCACATGCATTCTCAAACTTAATGTGCATAACAATCTCTTGGACAAGTCATTAAAATGCAAATTCATGCTCTGCCACATAGAATCTGATTCATTTGGTCTCTCGTGGGACCTAGGAATTCACATTTGAAGTAAGCACTTCTGCTGATTCTGATGAAAGTGCTGTGAGGGTTACATATTGAGAAACCCCACTGTAGATGACTAATAAATTAAAATCACAGTAACTGCTGGGAACCGCCTCAGACTCGATATTCACCTAAATCTAGGCAAACACCCAAATCTAGGAAATACCTCTGTATTTGGGTGTTCTTATCAGCTGCCAACTTATTAACTGAATTTTACAATAAACGATGTACTTGACTCATAGGGCACTATCTTTATTAATTGTAATTATTTTGAGATGCATTCTGTTAAAAAAAGAGCTCAAGGTCAGAACTTCGAGGTGATTTAATTAAAACAAAACTTATATTTTTTGTGACTTAGGTGAACTTTTTTTTTAACATCCAAGCAAAAAAGACAAAGTTTGCAATTCTAATTATACTCTTTACCTATGTATCAGAAACTCCACAAAGAAACTGAGATTGTTTCCCTGCAGGAAATCTTAAAATTTTGCAATTCACATTTTTAGTAGGTAAAATACAGCTTTCATTACTATGCACAACAAGATAGAGATTTTAGATTTATGTCAGAATTTAAATGTTTCTGATCCTTTTTGCAATAAAATGGTATGCACACGTTTTAAGACAGTTGAATTACTGTGCTTCTCACTAATGATTTGAGTAAATTTTGCATGAATTGTTATAATATTTCTGAACCTCGCTAAATATTGCATTTGCAGGATTTTATTTTAGAACCACAGCTATCATGTATCTTAATTGTCGTAATCCTGAAAAACAGTGAATACATTTCACTTGGTCAAATTTCCATTCTGACTTCTTTTAAATGTTTAATCTTGAACATCAGATTTAATAGCAAGAGTTGATTCAAAATTTGAAGGTGTCTGATTTGAAGAAGAATGAAACTATCAATCCTATAGTGAT
Organism: Equus caballus; assembly: GCF_041296265.1. NCBI lineage: Eukaryota > Metazoa > Chordata > Mammalia > Perissodactyla > Equidae > Equus > Equus caballus. The sequence continues at coordinate 49,977,605 of NC_091704.1, forward strand.
TAAAATAATGGATAAACAAATATATTAACCATATGAACAGTTTATTTTATATTGGTGTATCAGTATTATAAATTCAGTAAGATTTGTCAATGTGTTCAGTTTCATGTTTTTTATTCCAGAAGATATAGTCCAATTTAATGAAGAATAATAACACTGGCTTTCTCATGGAGATATTACTACAATGCAATCAGCAAAGCATATCAACAATTTGGGTAAATAGTGCTTGTGTGTGTGTGTGTGTGTGTGAATGCACATGTATGCCTCCGTCCACACACACACATATGTGCTTTAATTAGAATATGTGTTTTAAATACAATTTAATTTGTCAGTATGGACAAGTTTTGATTTCTATTTTGATCAGAGAACATTATTAATTTGATCATGCCACTGATCATTTATTTCTGATTTCCTAAACAATTATTTTAAACAGAAATCATACTTCTCTTTCTCCAGGTTGGTTTTTCTCATGAAACTCATTTGTAGAAAAATAGCATCTTGATGGAGAAAAGGAGAAAGACTGCACAGTCTGACCCCAGATTCAGAGGGATGGCTTCACATCTTCATCCCTGACATCAAAAGGACAGACATCATAACGCTTTAAAGCTTGAGCTTTTATTTGATTGAAATTAGGAAGGTACTATGAGCTTTAAATTTGTTTACCTGAAAACATCAAATTTGATATAACTTTTACAATATTATATCCTAATTTACTTTACACATGCCATTGCCATAGTCAAATGCTCTTTTGTTTTGAGAAATGAAAATAAGTTTCCCTTAATGAATATTATTTTGATTTATGTTATACTGTAAGTAATTGTTTTTAATATCTAAGAATTAATACTTTTACAACATTTTAAAAACTGAGCAAGTTACAATTTGTGAGAATTTAAAGACCAAAAAAAGTCCTCATTTATGAAATAAAAAATTGAGAAGTGGGGGCCAGCCTGGTGGTGTAGTGGTTAGGTTTATGCTCTCCACGTCCATGGGCTGGGTTCACAGGTTCAGATCCTGGGCACAGACCTACACATTGCTCATCAGGCCATGCTGTGGCGGCATCCCACATACAAAATAGAGGAAAATTGGCACAGATATTAGCTCAGGGGACAATCTTCCCCACCAAAAATAAAAAATAAAAAAAATTGAGAAGTCATGATTATTACAATTATTAAAGTTTGGTGTGAGCAACGCTTAAAAAGATTCATAAACCTGTGTTCCATCTAATATCACTGAATATAACTGATAACTGTGTTTTCAATTCTAGGAAATCATTCTACATACTTATTTGTCCAGGAGATTAGTTAAACAAATGTCCCTAACCTATTTAAATTTGTCATCTCAATTGAAGACAGGTCTCAAGAAAGTGAATTGGTAGACTCTGAAACACATGGACACACTTTGTGGCTGTCCTATTATTGGAGGCTAAAAGGTAATTACAAATCACAGAGGTGGCAGTGGCTCAAAGGGGTCAGGTTAGAAAGACAAGGAGAAAAATTATGGTCTAATTTAAAAGAAGAAAAAGGATTTGTGTTTAAACCCAATTGAGTTATTTAATGAGTAGATTTAGAGAAAGGATGGTTCCCCGTCATACCACTTCAGCATACTGAATAGCTCAAGGGGAAAATATTGCAAGGAAGCTTTAATTAATTTCCTTCATCTAATCCCTCTGTTAACAATGAATGGGCCTCTGTCACATGCATCATATGAATTCCAAGGACAAAGTAAAAGCCGTTTAAAAGTAGTCTTATCCCAGTAAGGTTATTAAGAGACCATTTCTAAGTTCTTCATTAAAGTTAATGCATTTAACACTAATACCATTCAAAATCCATATTACAGTCTAGCCATTTCATAAAATATTGATTGCTTTGGTGTGTCCTTATATACTATCTTATTATGTTTTTAAGCAACTTAGTGAGGCAAAAGTCCAGGTTATTTAGTTCCAACTTGTTGTGAAAGATTGCAACTCTTGTAACAGCTTTAAATAGCAATAGCTCTTAACGTCCTCCTTTGGGGACATGAGTTTCTATATCTAAAATTGAGGGCTAGCCCTATAGCTCTTGTATTTTATCTAGAGTTTTTCTCTCTCAGGGTCACACAAAAGGATAGGAGATTAATGAGGTGACATATTAAAAAGTTTTATGAATGATAAATATTATTCCTACTTCTCCGTAGGAGAAATGGAGTCATATGTAGGTTAAGTAACCATTAAAACAGTTATCCTTTGAAAGGATTCATTTATGCTGCATTTAACTGCATTACAAGTCCTTACTCTCTGCCACTATTCTTAACTGTCACTTTGAGTGCCATAGGTGTGGTGAGGGTAGGTATCGTGTGTAAAAAGATGCAAATTTTGAATCAATTAAACTATCTTTCAAACAGAGATTAATATATCAAGTCTAATGCTCAAATAACAGATTTTTGCTTACCCATGCCAAAAAACCACTTTTGTTAGCATTTTCTTTAATATAATAGGACGGGAGAAAAAGAGATGGGTTTGCACATAAACGTATTTCTCTTCAGTAAACTTGCTTCCTCAAACCTCTATTAAGACACTTTCAACTGAAAAGATGGTGTAGAAAGAGCTTCACAGTCTATGTTGAAGAGTAGTTCTAGAATACTCCCCCACTGATAGCTGTAGAGCAGGTTTGAAGGGAATGACGACACCTCTCATGATCTCGAGGAAGTTCTTTTTCTTTTTTTTCTTTCAAAACATAGCTTCATTCAGTATTATGACTACAATAGCTTGTTCTATAAGCTCCCACAACATTTTCAGCCTAACAGTAATAAAGTATCATTTTAAGGATTAATTTCTTCACCAAGACGTTTGAAAAATATATTTTGAGCATAAGGGCTAGAATGGAAGAGTGTCTTACAGTGTACTGGGAGGGGAAGTGGGAAAGTTAAAGCAAAGTAAAGTAAAAGACACAAAAAGTATCATTTTCTTATATTATTTTACATGAAATAAAATTTAATTAATTAATAATCTATAGAGTGCTAAGCATAGCAAAGCACGCTAAATTAAATGACAAATAAAATCAGAGACTAAAGAGAAATCTTCATAGATTTATTCATCTGTAGAAATTGGAGCCTAAGATAAAGAAAGGACATGGAGAGAATTATTTTTTAAACTTTCATACAAAATATTAAAAATCCGTTGATATCAAATAAGTTCTTTGTATTTAGGCCTCCAATGTGAGTGGTGGTAGCTATTTCAACATCCCTAAATCTTTCATAAATGAATTTCAAATTTCATATACATATATATATATGTATGTATGTATATATAGACGAGAAATGTCATGATTTTTTAAAGTAATTAACTCATATGAAAAATAAGAAGAAATGGAGGAGGAAGAGATGAAAGAGGAGGTGGTAGAAGCAGAGGAGAAGGACAAAGGAAATGCATCCTTAGTACCAACAAAAACAAATGATCAAGAGAAAAATGTACTCTACATACAAAGAACTGGGGAGGTCAGCATCTGGCCTTTCTGGAAATCTGCTTTCCTATCATTTGGTCCAATTTACCTTAGGCATAGCCATGTATTTTCCCCTTACTTTCCAAATGCATGGAAACACACTCAAACTTCCCACATTTTCTAAGATCTGACTGGAGTAAGTTCATGTCTTGAACACACAACGAGTTCCCTACTATCATCTAAGCAGAGCCGAAATGTGCCGTGAAACGATACCACAGGGAGGTAAAACACAGCATAGGGTGATATACATTTTTGGAAGCAAGCAAAGAAGACTTTCCTAATAGAGGAAAGAACTACCAAAGCTAGTTAAGGCCTGAGATGTTTCGAGGTCCCTGAAAGTAAAAGTTCAACATGAATGAAACATAATGAGAGAGGAAGAGAACGCTATAGAATGAGCTTAAAGGAGTAGAAAAAAATCATATCAAGAAAAAATCTAAGATTATTCTTAGCTTTGGATTTTATTAAATAGAAAAGAGAAACTATGGAAATACTTTACATGGGATAACAGTGGGATGATTTTCTGTTTGCATAAATTGTTTCCTTTGCAGTGTGAATACTGGGTTGGAAGGGAAAAAAACAGAACTCAGATTAACCGGTTAGGGATCATTTCAGTGATTAAACAGAGAGATGGTGGTAGTTGGAAGGTGACAGTAGAAATAAAGAAAAATGAAGAAGGAAGTAAAATCAAGAACTCTTGGTGACTTGTGAGAGGTGGGCAAAGGTGTGAAGATGTCTTATGTCATAGCTGTATGAATAGAATGTAAATCTTATTTACCAAGAAAAGGATTTTGGAATAGGAGACATTTTGATGGAGTGATATCATGAGTTAAGTCTGGGATGTATAAAGTTTGAGTGGAGTTGTCCAACTGTCTGTAAGATATATCAAGTAGGGAAAATAAAAGAATTCTAGGTGAAAGAGCAAGCATGTGGGTAAAATGGGCTTACAGACAAGCAGAGGTATCAGATTAGATTTAAAACTTACCTTGTCCATTTACAATTTTCCTAATCAAATGATTTTACCTCAATTTCCTCACCTGCATCTCTTGGCACTTATCTCAGAGGATTATTGTGGAAATTCAATGAGATATTATATGTAAGTCACTTGGCATGAGTCTAGAGTTTTATATATATTCACAAGTGTTAACTATTATCATGATCACCATCATCACCATTTAAACCTCTGAGGATGTATGCAGTCTCTTAGAAGGAAGGGTAAATGTCTCAAGAATAAATGAGCAACCTCAGCATTAAGAAGCAAGGTAGAAGAAGAGAATCCAGAACACAAGACTGAGGAATGCAGGCAGCAGTGGAAGTGGAAGAATAATTCTGAAAGTGTTACGCCATAGATAGGAAGAGGGGAGGGTATTTCAACAGGGAGGGCACAACTTTGTCAAAAAACCTGGGTCAAAGGAAGATGAAGGGTGAAAAAATGTCCATTAACAATAAGGATATATTGAATACAATTGCAAAGAAAATTAAATAAAACATAAAGGTGAAACTGGCATGGTGTGGGCATGAAGTTTTCAGAAGGTAACTATGCATGAGTAGCTGAAGGCTAGTGTTACTGAAACATTTACCCATAACAGATGGCATGGTTTGGGAGATTGAAGAGAGTAAAAGGAGAAGGAAAAGAAAGGAAGCTGACCATTTTGTCAAATGATTGAGGAAAACCTGGGCCATATATGATGGAATTAATCTTGCTATTTTTTTGGAGGAGAGAATGCTTTTGGGGTATGAGAGAATTGAGCTGTGTTCTAGAAGAGAAGCATATGGTCAAATAATCCTCTAAATATGCAAGTATTGCCAATGGCTTGCTTCAATGGAGTAGTGATCATCGGTAACATGATCTCAAGGAAGTGGTGGGAACAAGAAAAGTTTGTGTTGAAAGTTGTTACAACTTGTTTGGTCAATGGTCCATACTGTCTTATACATGGAAATGTTGCATAATATCAATCATATAGATCCAGGGTCATTCCTTAAAGCAGAGACATTTTACAATGTCTCAATCCTATAATATTTCTCCTTCCATACACAGATAATTCTCATAAAATAAAGCCATCTACAGCATCCATGAATTTTCTAGTATTTCAGAGACCATCTCTCCTTGAAAAGAGACTAATTCTCATCAGCACTTGTTCATTTTCAAGCCCCATCAAATTAATTGCAAATCTCACATCAATTATCATATTATTTCTCTCCTTTTCTTCATCAATAAACATCTTGAGAAAATTTCCTGCTCTTAATCTCTATTACTTTCTTTTTCACCTTTAGGAGTTTTTCTGCGTCTTAAATGTGGGCATTTCTATAAAAATTTTTTTCTACCTTCTAATCTCTCCTCATTCTCCATATTCTCATGCAGCAATTTGATTTTCAGACGTGTGCTCATTCTGGATGATATGCAGACACTTTCAGCTCAGACTCAATTCTAACTGCTGACATTTTTAGTTCCACACTAGGAGGTAAGGGACTAGGAATGAAATTGAGCAGAAAGTCAGATAGGTAAACTACTGCTGAAACCATGGCTGAGCCAAGGACATGTGATGGTAAATTTATTCCAGATCCCAAGATTGGAATGGTCCTAGAGGGAAGAGGAGATAAATATATTGGACCAACACAAGACGGTCAGCTGGAATTGATATATTGGATTAATCTGGGACTCTGAAAGGACTATACCCTTTTGGAAAAATTAACAAAAAAACAGTGCATGCTATTAGCATAACAGAAATCTTCTGAAATGGCCTGAGTGCTAGATGGAGAAGGGAGAGAATGTCTCATGAGAAATCATAACTATAATTCTGCTATGTTGTAGGATTGGGGTTTAATTTAACTTAATTTATTTATTTATTGCTGAGGAAGATTCACCCTGAGCTAACACTTGTTGCCTATCTTCCTCTTTTTGCTTGAAGAAGATTTGCCCTGAGTTAATATCTGTACCTATCTTTCTCTATTGTGTATATGAGTCACCACCACAGCATGGCTGTCAACAAGTAGTGTAGGTCTGTGCCTGGGAGCCAAACTGGGGCTATTGAAGCAGAGCATGCCAAACTTAACCACTAGACCAGTGGGGCTGGCTTGGATTTGGGTTTTAAATTTACACTACCCATAGAGTCAAGAAAACAAACAGTCAAAAAGTTAAAGACATGACTAACTGGTACAACTCCAGAATCTCAGCAGAAACAAAAGAAAATATTTTTCAGGTTAACCGTTCTGGTGGTTATAAAGTATTGATTTGCCTTTTCCCTGATGTCTAATGAAGTTAAACACTTTTTCCTATACGTATTGGTTATTTGGGTGTCTTTCTTTGTAAAAGGCTGGTCCAAGTCTTTTGTTCATTTTCTCCTGAATGTCGGTCTGTTGCTAATAAATTTTTTGAATTTCTTAACAAGTTTTAATGGGTATCTTATAAGTATGTGTATTACAAATATATTTTCCTATACTGAAGTTGGCCTTTTTAGACTCTTAAGCATGTCTTTTGGTGAGTAGAAAGCCTTTCTTTTACATACACTTGAGTTTTTTCCTCTATGGTTAGTGGTTTCTGAGTTTAAGAGATCTTTCACATTCACCAGAATTGCTAAAATAAAAAGACAAACAGTACCAAGTGTTGACAACTATATGGAGCAACTGAACATCTAGTGTTAATTGACTCAACTATTTTGAAACTGTCAGTATTGTACTAAAGCTGAACAATATTATTCCATATGACCCAACAATTCCACTCTTAGATATGTAGCCTATATGTATAAATGCCTATGCATACTTAACTAAAAACGTGCACAAAAAACAGTTGGCATCAACTCTACAAATAATAACCAAAAAATGGAAATCCATCAACAATAGAGTGAAAACACAAATTGTGTGATAGTCACACAATGGAATGATAAGGAATAAACTGGGTCTACACACAATAGTTCAAGGTCTGAAGATGATTTTTCCCTCCTTACTGGTAAATTAATCTTTGTATTATTATTTTTTGCCTTGGGGCTCTAAGACTTTTTTTTATCCAAGAAGTCTAAAATTGTCACTTTGGCTGTGTCTTGGCACTGATTATTATGACTACATTTACTCTGCAGCTTTAGATAATTATTTCAATACATAGTTCTATATATTTTTTGAAGTGTTTCTATTTTTGACTTAATTTGTTATTCTCTCTTCTTCAACAACAAACATTATGCATAAGTTAGATCTCTTTTTGTGCCGTATATATCTATCATTTCCTCCCTATTGATACATAAATCTTCATTTTCCCCAGCTAATTAGTGTTTATTCTCTCAAATCATCCCTCTATGTAACTTTTTCAGCCTATTCTTTTTGCAGCTTCCAGAGTACAATATATTTATTTTTCTTTTCCTTTCTTGTTCTTTTCAACCCTGAGTTCAATCAAGACACTTTTTATTGGCTTCTGTTGTCTCATCATTTCTTATGTGAGTCATATCTCCTATTAGATCACCTTTTCCAAAGAAAACCATTTTCTTTAATCTCTTTTATAACATAGAAAAGGTAGATAAGAATTGGATTGTTCTAATTTCTGATTCAACAGTTGCGGTGTGCATTTTTTTCCTGTATCTTTTTGGTACGATCTTTTCATTATTTTTAGTATTTTTCTAAATTACGTTTTACAATTGTCTATAAATATGTCTTCCAATAATTGTCAAAGTGCTCATTTTTCTAGGATGGCTGTTTACTGAACATTTTATATTGGAGGTTTAAGAGAGTCAGCTTGGGAAACAGGCCTCTTGGACTTAGAAATGTTTTCACAGTACTTTCCTGCCACCTCAGCACTGAAAGTACGTCTCTGCCCTGTATTTCTTTTCCCTTCCTTTTAGTTTTGCACTAAAGTGGTATATTTTAGAGTGTTTGTTTTCATCTGCTTATTTTCTTGTTAGTTCATTGGTAACGTTTTCTTTATTTTTCTTCAATTGTTTGTATATTGGAGGAGTATTCGTGATTGGTGATACAATTAAGTTAGTCGAGATAAATATTAGGAAACCTTATTGTCACTAATCCAGTGAACTTTATTTCAGGCAAGAGGGTATTACAAAAAGCTTGGTGTAAGACAGTAACGTAAGATTTACATTTTAAGAGGATCTGGATCGTACCAGAGTGAAGGAATTTCTAGTAGTCGAGAGAGAATGCTCAATATTGATATGTTGGTGCTAGTGAGATATAAAAGAAAATACCTAAAGTGACTAACAAATGGATGTATGAATATGTCTAGACCCAAAATCTCACATACAAAGGAAAAAAATGTTTTAGAATGAAGAAAATGACCTGGAGATTCCTGTGGAGCATATTAGTTTCTTGAGGCAGCTAAAGTCACTTGGTTAATGTGATTTCACCTTTATTACTCGTTCCTTAACAAATATTTGTAGTGCCTACTGTGTGTCAGCCTAAGAGCTAGGTACACAGCAAGGAACGAAACAGAAAATGTTCCAGTCCTCATATATTCTAGTATATGTAGAGTAAGAAGCAGCCTACAAAAAATGAATGGGAGAACGTATAAAGGAGAGTGTGTAATTGAGGTTGAAAATATACACAATAAGAAAGATAAAATAAGGAAAGAATGATGACATAGAAGCACTTGCTATGTGTTAAGAATAACATAATTACTAACAGTTAAGACCTTTCCATTTAATTCAATGTGTAACAAATTGTTTGCCTCTGTGAATATTCATAGAGATAGTGAGGATGTGAAAGAAAGTATAACTTATCTCTGGAGCATATAGGTAGGAAATTTTATATAAGAGAAAACATAAGAGCTAGAATGATGAATAGATGTGTACTTATGATAGAAAGACAATTTTAGGCAGAAGGGTAGCATAAACAAGTATATGAAGATGAGGACTATAAGGGTCAGAGCAAGGAACACAATATGGGTGAGGATTATATTGAGAAATAAAACTAACTCAGAGAGTTATTTTTGAATTTTGGTAAGAAATGTGGCCTTTTCACTAAAGATACTTGAAAACGTTTTAATAATGGGAAGACATAACATATTGACTTTAGAAATATCACTTGAATTCAATCTAGAACATTGAATTGGAAATAAAAGCCAAGGACACTACAGTCACGCCTCACTTACAAACAGGGATATATTCTGAGAAATGCATCATTGGGCAATTCATCATTGTGCAAACAACACAGAGTGTACTCACACAAGCCTAAATGGTATAGCCTACTACACATCTAGGCCAAAAGGTACTGTGGGACCACCATCATATATGCAGTCTGTCATTGATGAAAAGATCATTATGTTGCACATGACTATTCTTATGAGCTATGTGTCATATTCAATGAGAGAGCTGAGGTTCTGCATTAAAGCACTAATAATTGTAATGGTTAAGGAAAGTGTTTTATTTATTTTTGATGTTCAGGAATGGTGAAGACCAGTTTGATCTGTTAATGAAAATTTGGGAGTAAAGCTGGTTTGAAAGGAAATATCAGTTTTACAAATGAGGAGTTTGAAGACATCATATAATATACTGGTAGCAACATGGAGTGGACACTTAGTAAGGTACATGGATATGGGCATCAGTTTCATAACAGGTACAGAAATCAGGAAAAACTTCTTGGCTAATAGCAAAACCCAGGGGTGTGTAAGAGATTGCTCAAATTGAGGTATATGTATGTGTATAAATATAGATACACACACATACACACAGAGAGCTAATTCACAAATGAACATGCCCATGTACTTTACACCCAGATCAAGAAAGAAAATCATACACTATGTACTCTTTTGAGTCTCTATTCATTGAGTCAACAGTATGTTTGAGGGAGTCATCTATAGTGCATATAATTTTTAGGTAATTCATTCTCATTCTATGCAGTATTCTATTGTGTAAATTTCCAAAGTTAACCAATTCTGGTGTCACAGGATGAGGACATCAATATTTTTAAGGTTTGACAGGATTATTGAAGTCATAAAACACATAGAAAGGGACATTTCCTGGTGATACATGGTGAACCATGACAAAAATTCAGTAGAGGAAAAGGTATAGAGAACATGAATTTTTTTAATAATATCTGATACAATGAACATCAGATAAAACAAGAAATGTAAACTTTCCATTACATTTGGCAATTATTGGCAACTTGTTTAAAGCTGTCCAATAGAGAAAGATGGACAGAGTTGAAGAGTCTGGATGAGTAACGTTTGAATAAAAGGAGGAAGAATATAGAGATTGTTGTTTTATGCAATTTTTTTTTTCCTCTCCAAAGCCCCCACGCATGGTTGTATATCCTAGTTGCAAGTCCTTCTAGTTCTTCTGTGTGAGCCACCACCACAGCTTGGCAACTGATAGACGAGTGGTGTGGTTCCACGACTGGGAAATGAACCCAGGCTGCTGAAGTGGTAAGAGCAAACTTTAACCACAAGACCATTGGGGCTGGTTCACAAATGTTAATAAATAATATTTCACAATAATTCACAATATTAATAAATCAATATATACTGCAGTAGTCACAGGAGTACATAGGTTTTAGAATACTCTTATTGTTGTTGTTATTTATTTTTTACTTATGGTGAGAAATACTTGAATATTTTTATATATACACAGAAAAGAGTGACTGGTAAGAGGACTAAAATTGTAGAAGGAAGAAAATATTCATTTCAGTACTGAAACAGGCAGAAGAGGAAAGAATTCAATGCAGAGACAGTTGATGTCAGTTTGCAAAAGAAATGAGCACCTATCCTTTGCAGCTGAGGAAAATGAAACATATAGTTGAGTTTTTAAATTAAAAATACAAGTTGATTGACAAAGAGAATAGCTATGAATCTTGTGTCTTCCAATCTCCATAATTCTAGTGAAGTGTAAGGCAAGGTTACGAGCTGAGAAAGGAGGATAGCAGTGACATAGAGGTTACTTCACCCTGTGCCATCTTGTAATAGCTAATTCATGGGAAGCTTTAAGGTATGAGGAATTCGAATGACAAAGTAGTTGAAATGATTGATGAAGATTTAATAGAGAACTGTGACCAAAAAACAAGTATTGAATCAGAATGAATGGGTTTGAAACCCACTTCTACCACTTATGTATTTTGTGACTTTAAGTTTCAGATTATTCATCTCTAAAATGAGAGAAGAATAATTTATGTGCCTATAAGATTGCTATGAAGATACAATAAAATAATATAGGTAAAATGATAGACACACTATCTCAATAAATATTAGTTGCTCTTTTTTTTTTGATAAGTCAGGAGACCTATAATGACAAGATAAAAACGTTGAGACGTTGATAGAGTAGGAAAACAGCAATGGTTCAAGACAAATGATATATTCATTTTCACTTTTTTAGATAAAAAATAAGTGAAGCGAGGTGAAGGAACTGAAAGGATAAAGTTTTAGTAAAAAAAAAATAAAGTAGATTAGCATTCATTGTTTAAGATTTGGCAAGACTACACCTGATGTCAAGGTCTAAAATGTAATAAAAATTTACTAGAAAATGGAAAATTGTATGTGAAGATTCTTAGTAGATTCAGGATGTCTTCATCTTCACGTTTACTTGTCCTTCAACCAATCTCCACTTGTATTTTGCTCTCAATGCTCCAATGACATTGCTTTGCTAAGATCTGATATCTAATTTTATTTCATCTAGCAACAACATTCAATACAATTGAACTCTCCCTCCTTTCTAAAATACTCATATCTCTTGACTGGCCTCCAAGTTTGTACTCTTTTCTCATGTTCCTCCTACATTCTTGGCTACTCCATCACCATCTTCTAATCAAGTACTGCCTCCTCTCCAGTCATTCTAAGTACTGAATTTGGGTATCTTCAGTATATAGATGGTGTGTAAGTTGTGGATGTAGTTTACTCAGCTCTGGGAAAAATGTGTGGATAGAAAACAGGAAAGCTCAAATCTGTATTCTGAGTAAATGCAATGTTTAGAACTGCCTAGAATGGAAGGGTCTGTCTTTTTCTACTATGGCTCTGGTTGCTTGAACCAGTAAGAATAGCCACCCATCTCCATGGCTTCCTCTTTCCCATGGTAGGTAGAATAAGCATGATCTACTCTTCCCGTGGTCTCCAATCCAGCCCTTACTAAAGAATTCTAAATAAGCCATATGTGGTTTTCCTCGAACTCCTTAGCCTTTCATTTTTAGCATTATTTTTCTCAGGCCCTTGACCTTCTGGTGAAGTCTTCTACCACAGCACAGAAGTTAAAGTATTTCCACACATCAGGCCACCTTTCTTTCTAAACGCATTGAATGACCAAGTGTATTGCTCGTGTCTCTGCCTAATAGGAGTGTTTCCCATCACCAATGCCCTTCAAGGTCAGCCCAAGGGAGAGGGGGACATTATAATCAGATAGCAGTTCACTTTCCCATAGTGACAACAGACCATACCAAATTTTTAACCAGGCCTGTCTTTTCCACTTTATCTCTACAACCTCTGGTTGAGGGAATCCTTTATAACTCTACCTGATATCATTATTTGTTTCAGATACATCCCTCTTCATCAGATCTGCTGGATTACATACATGCCTAAGTGGTGAGATGCAGTATGATGCAGAACTCTCTTTTCCTCTATGTGTCAGTCAAAACAAGCAACCCTCTAAAACACCATATAAAACACCAGAGCAGTATCTACAAGGCCTCTAAAATCCGAGTATCCTACTTAAGGCCACAGTTCACTTTTTAGTGGCTGGCAGCTCAAAGTATCTTGTAAATTAGGAAAATTTCCTGGGATGTCACAGACCACTAGACCCACATAAACATCACAAGTACAACAGATCAATGAATCTTTGAAAGATTTCTCTCTCGCCCTGTGGTTTGCCTGTGTCTTATGAGATAAGAGTACATGCCATTTACTGCTTCCCTGGTCTGATCAGCACAATAGCATTACTATGGTGAATCAACAAGTTGTTTTGTGGAATATCAAGATGGCTGAGTTCTTCATGAACTATAACAGAGAGCAAGAGAGTTAACATAGTCCTGTGACAAGATAATTAAAGGTGAAAATCTACTGGTGGAAATAAGATAGCTCTTATCAGCTGTGGCCCTGACTGTTTCTAACAAACATCCTATGACTCTAATCAGATTCAGTTTTGTGTAAAGCAGAACAAAGAGATACAACTACTGGATCAACCAGCCTCAATGGTTTTACTCTTCAAGAGGAGAATTTCTCATCACTCCATTGGGCAAACAAGTGAGAACCAGTCCAGTGCTGGCCAAAGGGAATGAAACCTAGAATGAAAAATGAAGGAAGTAGAAGATAACTAACAATTTTGATTCTGAGATCTTCTATAACCCCAGGGACAGTATCTGAGGATGGCCTCTACTTTGAAGGGTTGTACTTCTTCCTTCTTTCTTGAGGAAGAAGTAAGAGCCTCTTTTTATCATAACAGATTTGTATATCATTAGGGTACGTAAGTGCTATTTAATTGGCATGAAGGGTAAACTGTTACAGGTTGAGTTAATATAACGCTCATAGCTACTTGGGTCTCATTCACTTCCTTTGCTTCCAAAGTTGAGGAAATCACGTAAATCATGTAAAACCCTGGCTACATGGACTGTGTCTCATCTCTGAATACCACAAGTTGTCTCAGAGTAGCATGGGACCAGGGATGAATATTAGGCATGGCCACTATTGTGCCCTCCAAGGCACAAGTTGCAGCAGCTCCAGCATCCAGTCCAACTGAGCTGTACTCAGGTCAAAGTGGAAATTTCTGCCTCCCTAGTGGCCCAGTTCAGATGAACTAATGCTTCACAAAGATTTTGATTAATAAGACACAGGCTATGGAAAGCAATTAGCATAGAAATGTCTTTCGTTTCTCCTTCAAAGAGCTGATCTAAAAATCAGTGGTGCTATGTGAGCTCATGGAGATGCCCCATAATTGAGAAATCATATTTGTTTTCTTTGAAGCTATGTTCAGTTTGACAAAACATCACATTTAATTTCCTATCTCTCTTTCCTACTATCTTGCTTTCATTTGACTTCCACCCATCCAATAAAGATGAAGCATGTAAGATTTGCCTCATGTTCTGCTTGAAACCAAGACCAAAACACAATGTTTATGGAACAGGTATGTAAGATAAAATTGAGGGCAGAGTAGAAGACGGTTTAAGCATTTTACAATCCAATGACCTTATGAGGCACAAAATTTATGCCTATAGTTACTTGTGCTTATGTTCTAACTCTCACAATATTATTGAGACTATAGGCAGTATTCAAAAGAGCAGAACTAAGAGTTCATACTAAAGGAAAGTCTTTTACAATTGTTTTCCAAAGATAGTTTTTTTCCACTGTGGACGATACAACAAATTAATTTTTCTCCTTGCAGAGCTATAAAAATATTGCAAATAACCTGTCAGTTCTGACCTTTAAAATGATATTAGCCTTTTAATCTCATAATGGTGAAAATGCAATAAAGTGTGGCTGCACATAAATTGTATTTCAAAAGCCCCCAAAAAAGACTGGATAAAATAAGAAGCAGAAAAATACGAGATTGTTCAGTACGGTCACATACAGGAAGTGTAAGAGTGTTTATGGGACAATTAATTATTTTTCACATCCAGAAAAGAAACGTGTGTGTGTGTGAGAATCTTGCCACTCTAGGTTGTATACCTAACTGTTTACACCATGTTCAGCAACATCGAATTCAATTTATCCTAATGTTAGAATGAGTTTGAAGAGAAGGACAGTGTCTAATGAAAAATATATGAAACAGTGAAAAGTTTATGCCTATTTGAAGGCACTCTTATATCACATTGAAGTTTATGCACCAATACTAATGAAAAGGGGCAATAAAAGAGGCCCTTTTATGTTAAATTAAAGAAGAGATGGATATTAGACACTCTTTCTTGTTAATGCTTTAGGAAAGCATCTCCCTCAATGAGCTTTCCTTCAAGAAAATACTTGTGTTATGTATAATCAGCAACTCCAGTCTGACACCTATGTATCTATGATAAGGCTCCAGACTTGTTTCCCTAAACTTCTATGACAACAAAGACAGAGGCTCCAAAGCCATCTCTTTGAGCTTTTGAAATTCTTTATGTGGTTCCAGGTCCAGGGCTCTTGATCAAGAAGCAAGTTACTTCTAGAAAGTAAAGGAATTATGTGGCACTGTGGAGGGTGCTTATATTCTCTTGCTTCCAGTCCCTTAGGGTTAAACTTCAGAATGAAAGCCATGTTCCAATCCACAATACTGCCTTTAGCGAAGTAGAATTAATTCATAGATCTTTTAACCAATGACTCAGGGAATTTTTAAGAAATAGTCTTCGATATTTGGGGGTAAAAGACATGGAGTCAATGTGATATGTGGTTCTCAGTCCTTTCTGAATGAAAAGCTAGATAGGGCTAGTCAATTTGAACTCTAGGTGATGTTAGAGTGTGATAAAGACATAGATGAGCTAGACAACTTTCGGGGGTTACCCACTAATAAGGAGCCGTATAATACAAATAGAATAATCTCCTGTTATACCGCTTAACTTCTTTATTCCTTATAGAGATGACAAACTGTAATTTAGGCCAACTCTCACCTAGACAACATACACCACCAAAGACAACACATTTCCTGCTCCTGTCTCTTCTCTTGGTCATACACATTTCCCAGTTTCAAGTTGCAAATTCAAGCTGAACCTGATTCTTACACAGCCAATGGCACCTACCTCTACCACGTTACAGTGAAAATTGCAATTGCAATATTCCTCTTAATTATTCCTTTTCATCTATATCCCCCTACCACCCCCAGGAAAGCAATGACTTCTTCTGCTGGCCTAACTTTTTATTTTGTTTAATTTGGTATGAGTGTATCTTTCCTTATTTTATTGCTTTAAAAAAAAGATAGTTTCAAAAGTGTTTTCAAAACAAGTTTTCAAAAGTGAGCTTGTGTATCCTCTATTATCCCCATAGTTTCTAAGAATAACAAACAAACTCTTGAGTCATCTGACCCAACTTCCAGAAATACTTCACAACATTTTTATACCAATGACTGTAGGTTGGTTGTTTTATTGTATCTATTTCATTTACTATATATAAATGTTTGAGTTATGATGATGATTATAAGAAGCATGAAAATATTTTTATTAAACGGACTTTTAAATTGTCATCATTCATAAATCAATCTATAGATTTAATGTGATCTGAATTAATACTGCAGAAGATTATTTTTGTATAAATTGACAAGTGATTCTAAATATTTTTTGGAAATGCAAGGAACCTAGAAGTTCCCAAATGATTTTGAAACAGAAAAACAAAGTTGGAACACATACACTATCTGATTTCAAGACTTGCTATAAACCTACTTTAATCACATTGGTATGACATTGGTGGAAATACAGAAATATATAACAGTGTAATAGAAGATCAAGAAATAGACATACTCATACACAAGTAATTCATTTTCAACAAAAGTGCCAAAGTAACACAGTGTAGAAAGGGATGTTTTTAGAACAAAGACTGTTGGAACAAGTGGTTACCTATATGGAAAAAATAAGTGAATAACCTCAACTCTTACATTAACCAAACAGAAAATTACCTCAGAATGGATCATAGACCTAAACAGTAAAAATTAGGAATGAAAACAAATGTCTGAACAGGATAAGTTACTGCCAATATTTTACTTAATGGTGAAATTCTAAAATTTTATTTCATGATTGGACACAAGAAGGGTTTTCTACTTTCTCTAATTCTGTTACAAAATGAACTAGAAGTACTAGGTGTTGGAATTAAGCAAGGAAAAGAAATAAAGATTATATAGATTGGATAGGAAGAAATAAAACTGGCTTCATTCACATTGACATGTTTGTGAACATAGAGTATCTTAAGGAATATATAAAAAAGCTGCTAGAACTTCCAAAAGTGTTTAGCCAGGAAACAGGATACAATATCAGTATTCAAGAGTCAATTGTGTTTCTATATACTAGCAAAGAAAAATTGGAGATTGAAAAATTTTAAATACCATTTACAGCAGCATCTAGAAACATGAATACTTTGTAACAAACGGGATAAAGCATATGTAAGTGTGAGAAGTAGAAATTGTAAAACATTGTTGAGATAAATTGGAGAAAACTAAAATAAGTGGAGAAATATGCAACTATAGTTGGAGAGACACAACATTATCAAGTTATCCCCAAATTGCTCTATAGACAGTGCCATCTTTTTTTGGAGAAATCAATAAGCTGATTATAAAATTTATATGTAAATACAAAAGATCTAGAAAAGTTAAAATTCCTTTGGAAGAGAAGAATAAAGGTAGAGAACATACCCTACATAATTTCAAGATTTATTAGAAAGCTACAATAATTAAGACAGTGTAGTATTGGCATATGGATAAACAAATAGATCAATGAAACAGAATGGGGATTCTAGAGATAAACTCGCACATATGGTCAAAGGTTCCAAGATCATTCAGTGAAGCAAAGATGGTGCTTTACCATATGTGATGACAGAAGATATGATTTCCCTTTATTTAATAAATTAAGTTGAAGCAAAATCTTGTGCAAAAGACAAGCTATTAAAATATTTGTATGAACTGTTAATTCTTTCTGCCAATTGACTATAGTCGATTTTTTTTCTTTTCATGTTAATTTTTTTGATAAACAAAATATAATTTCCCTTCACTCATTCATGCCTGCAATAAAAATTTACTTAGGAGCCAGCCCTGATAGCCTCATGGTTAAATTTCAGCATGTTCCACTTCAGCAGCCCAGTTCCAGTTCCTGGGCAAGGAGCCATGCCACTCCTCTGTCAGTAGCCATGCCATGACAACGGCTCACAGAGAAGAACTAAATGGAGTTACCACTAGACTTTACGACTATGTACTGAGGCTTTGGGGGGCAAAGACAAAAGAGAGGAAGATTGTCAATAGACGTTAGGGCGAATCTTTCCCAGCAACAAAGAAAAGAAAAAGAAATTTACTTAGCACAAATTATGGGCCAATGAGATGACAGAGAAAATCTAATTGTAAAATCAGACTCATATAAACCAAAATCTTAACTGGTACCAAGCTTTATTAATAATTTCATATGTACATGGAATGAAGCAAAGAGGGGTCTGGCACTGACAATGCTGCTCCCTAGTTTTTTCTTGCTCCATCAGGATGCAGACTATCTCAGTCTGTGAGTTTATACATTACTTATGCAGAAGGGAGCCATTTACATTGTGAAACATTCCAGTTTATATCAGAGAGGCACACATTTTACATGATATTTTCCAGGAAATCATACCCTATAAATTCTGGGTTTATTTACTATAAGCAGTGCTAGGTAGACAGAAATATCCTTCTAGACTCACTCTATAGCTAACGATTCTCCAGCTATCAAGTTCTATTTTGTGCCAGGAGTCTGCTTTATCATTTTAGGAACAGGGTCGACCAAGTCACCTCTTTTGTCTCTTGGGATATCTCCTGGTAAAGGGAGGAATTTGATTTCAGGCTTACCACTAATCATTTGTCCCCTAGCCCGTCGCTGAGACTGAGCTTCTTCACTGAGGTACGTCACTGACCGTACCTGACACTGAGAGACTAAGCATTTCACATGAATTAGCACATGCAGTCCCAGCATTATTTCCATATGATAGATGAGGAAGTCGAGGCCCTGAGTATTCAAGTAAATTGTACGAGGCCACACAGGAAGCAGCAGTCAGGGTTTGCTCCAGAATCACTGCCTTTGATCATTAAACTATAGCGTCTCTTCCTGGCTTGTCAAAGTGCTAGAGATATAAAAGCCAAATGTTCAAATGATATTGTATATACAGTAGGTAAGGTAGATGTGGAGTCTGCATTTTTTGAGTCCACATTAACTTTACTCAGGTGTACTGATTATACTGACTTCTGAAAAATTTATTTGATAAATAGAATATTTGAAAAAGGATCAAGCCACTAATTTATTTTGGTTTTGATGTTATTATTTACTTAATATAATACAATCGTCAAAAAACAACTCTAAACTTCTCTTTTAGGATTCCAAAAGTTAAGTAAAAGAGAAAATAGCATGTGAAGAATTGTATCTTTTCTATTAAAATCACAAATGTAAAACAAAATCAAGTAAACCATATGGAGAGATTTCTAACACAGATCTGAGGGGAAAGGTTGATCAGAGCTTAATCTTGGATATGACAAAAATGAGTTAATTAAATGATTATACCATACGGGTTGCCTTTCCAGTCCAACAACAATTCTAAGTTACTAGTGTTCTTCTTGACAGATGAGACTTACGCGTTACAGAAACGGATTCTAATTGACGGCTCGCCATTTCTCCTATTGCTGTGGCAGAGCGTTATGGTGAATATTAACTTCATATGGTTCATGAGAAATAATGGACTATTGAGAATCTTCACAATAAATTATGCACTTACATTAAAAACAAAACAAAAACTGAAACTTTTTCAAAGAAAGTCTTGCTTTAATTTACTAAATGTTATCATTTAGAACAACGCTTTAGATGCTATAATAATTATTTAAGATGAAAATTCAAAAAAGATTACGAATGTGCATTTTGATACTTTAAATGAGGCACTTAGTGAATTGGATAAAACAAAGAATATAAATACAATTTGCTTGAAAATTCAGCAAGTAAATATTAATTTACATTTTCCAAGGGAGTAATGATAAAAATCAAATCCTACTTTAAAAATTAGTTCCCTAAAACATAGAAAATTAGTTTAAAAATTTAATAACTTTGTACAAGAGGAAAAACCCTTTTAACTGTTACAAAATACCAACTGATTGATGTAAAAAACGCATACACTTCAAATATCATTCTCCTGTATATTTAAAACAGCATATTTTTAAGAAAAAAAAATTCATCCCAAAAAGTGACAAAGATACTTCCAGATGCCCTACCATGAAGTTATTTTTATTCTTTTATTGTTTGCTGAGGAAAATTCTCCGTGAGCTAACATCCGTGTCCGTCCTCCTCCATGTTTTTGCATGTGGGACACTTCCACAGCATGGCTGGTGAGTGGAGCAAGTGCACGCACAGGATGTGAACTCACGAACCTGGGCTGCAGAAGCAGAGCGCACAGAAATTTAACCACTTGTCCACAAGGCAGGGCCCCCATGATGTTATTTTTAAGTTACTGCTATGAAAAATAAAAAAATATTTAACAGAAAATATGTCCCTAATATTTGAAATAACTTGAATGATTCACCTTTGAAAAGTGATTTGCCAAATCATTTGCCTTTGCCTAATGTTTTAAAACATCAGTTAAAGACTACCAGACTACCATGTATTATTCTATATCAAAGCACTTTGGAAGATATAACGTTAGCGTAAAATTATTTATAGGTAATTAAATCCTTATAGACCTGAGGAGTATGAAGGTATATGGTATGATTTCATTCTTAAAATGAAAACCTAATCCAGGTTTGAAATTTTTCTCTCTACTAAAATTCAAAGCACACATAAAATAGGAACTACTTGAAATTGCTAAGGTAGTAGCATCTATTTGCTGAGTAATCTTTACAGACCCTATGTAGGTGTCAGTGCAGCAGGAGAGAGGGAAGTGAAGGAAGAGAAGGACATGAAGGACAGGGCAAGCTGCATTTCAAAAAGGGGAGAATATTCTAGCGTCAGACCAAAGACACGAAAGGCATGGTTGGATTACTTCACAACTTTACCTCGGAATGAAGCTATGTAAAGGTTAAAAAATTTAGGAATGAATCAAATCAGCAGTGTTGCAAATATGACACCAATCCACTGTTTACTGACTACAAGTTCTGTGTTTGTGGGAGTGTGTGTGAGAGAGAGCGAGCCAGTGAGAGCAAGCATCTATGATATTTCCTCCCATCTAATTAGGAGACATCTTAGAATCTTTGGGTCATCTCTTAGGAATATACAGACCGTGGCACTGACAGCTAGAGTCTACTGTGAGAAAGAGATCTGAAAGACGAGGATTTCCTCTGAGAGCTAACATTTTCAGAACAAATTGGGCAGCTGACAAATATTCGGTCTCCAGATCTCAGAAGATAGTTAAAACCAGTGATCTCAGAAGGCCAGGGAAAACAATTACCGAGATTGACTCAGACTCCGAACATTTGTTGTGACTCTCTTCAAAGAACTCTTGGGTGATTTTTTTTTTTTTTTAAATCAATGCTTGCAGATTTTGCTGAGTTTTCTGAATTTGACTGCCTAGTAGACTCAAGCACTTTTCTGTGGAATAATATATTTTTCTAAAATAGATTTGAATATAAATGAACAAAAATATTCAATCCAAGATTAAAAAAGAAAGAATAAAGCGTGATTTGAATCAAATTCATACATTCTTCTGTATGTGGCGTGCATAATACATATATTTCAGATTGCTTATTCTTATTCGTAGATTTTGTTTTATTTTATTTCACTGAATCCTGGCAGCAACTACTCTGCTCTTTATCAACACATATTTTCCATTTAATTGGAGAAAGAATGATGAATTTTTTAAAACAGTCTAACTTATATACATGTTCCCTACTCTTCAAAAGAGGAGTTTATTTTTCACTTACATTAGATATTCAACTTTAAGAACATAACAGAGAAAGAATATTGAGACTATATATTTAATAATATTTATGAGATTTCTAGTAAGCTTGATATTCCTGGATAAATACATTTTTATACTAAATGACATAGCTTGAATACTTACTCTTCTGTGGAAAAATGATGAGAATTTGGAGTGTTATATTTGTTCTAGGACATCACATTTAAAAATTGGAGAAGCAGTATATAGTGTGATGGTTAAGAACACACATTAGGGACCACGCTATTCTGGTTAAATTAATAGATCTGTGTGTTATTTGCTGTGTTTCCTTGAGAAAGTTGTTTAACCTCTCTGGGTCTTCATTCCTCATTTATAAAATGGAGATAATACCTCCAGATCTGCTGTCAGGATTAAATAAAGTAATGCATAAGGAAAACTTTAGAATGAGGTCTGACCCACATTAAAGCAGGGTATGTTAGTGCTTATAAGCAGTCTGTGCTCCTGTCCAGTAAGAAAAATTTTTATTTCACATTCAATTTCCTAGGGGCATTTTATAATAATTAAAATCCACAATAAAATGCACCAAAAAGTTCTCAACACAATTATTTTCACTTCCCCAACATGCTCTCTGCACATACATATTTCTCCCTTTGACTAATCTGTATTCTACAACTGGTTAACCTACTTTACCCAACTATCTGCCTGCTGATATTATCCTCATAAATTTCATTTGAGATGCTCCCTCCTCCCTTCTAAAGCCTTCCTATTTCCTCCGGTATGAATTATTATCTCTGTCTTAAGTCCCATTGTAATGATCACCTCTGTCTAGCAAAGACTGCATTCTGCTTGACTCTTTTGATCCTCATCCAGGTCTTAAATAACTCATCTTTGCATGCCTGAGCTTTAAGTCAACTCATTCTTCACCACATGTATGCTGTGAGCTTTTTCTGTGTTGCTTCACAGATAATTATTATTTTTTTTGGTGAGGAAGATTCACCCTGAGCTAACATCCGTTGCCAATTCCCCCCTTTTTTTTGTTCTTTTTGCTTGTGGCAGATTAGCCCTGAGCTAACATCCGTGCCAGGCTTCCTCTACTTGGTAAGTGGGATGCCTCCACAGCATGGCTGATGAGTGGAGCGGGTCCACACCCAGGATCCAAACCCGCCAACCCAGCCTGCAGAAGTGGAATGCACAGAACTTTAACCACTGGGCCACGGGGCTGGCCCCACAGATAATTTTTAAATTATAGCACTAGCAGTTTTAGCATATTCGGCAGATCTTAATACTTTATATATAGATTTAATTACCTACATAATGTATTTTAGACAGATTCAATTATTTTCCAAATATTTTTATTTGCAGATATTGAAATAAACATATGCCCTTGCTCTATCTTCTAATTTTAACTTTAAGAAAAGGTATTACTGGGGCCGGCCCAGTAGCACAGAGGTTAAGTTTGCACTCTCTGCTTCTGTGGCCTGAGGTTTCCCACTTTGGATCCCAGGTGTGAACCTATGGGCTGCTGATCAAGCCATGATGTGGTAGGCTTCCCACATATAAAGTAGAGGAAAATGGGCATGGATGTTAGCTCAGGGCCAATCTTCCTCAGCAGAAAAAGAGGAGGATTGGTGGCAGATGTTAGTTCAGGGCTAATCTTCCTCAAAAAAGAGAAAAGAAAAGGTATTACTTTTCCTCTGTATTTACAAATGGTTTTATAACATTTTAAAATTTATTTTTTTATATAGTGTTCACCCAGAATATTACAAGCATTGTATATTATATCAATATTACTAAGTTGCTGTAACTTATTTTGTTTATTAACAAGAATATATTTCAAAAGTATACCATTCAATTAGTTTTTCATTTGAATAATTTACAAAAATGTTTCTTTTAAACCTTCTAAAAATGGATAACAATGAATAAGAAAATGTCATATAAATTAGTAAATGTTCTCTCTCTTTATTTATATAAGCACATAGCTATAGTCATCATCTTTGGTCATCGAGATGTGAGATAAAGCTAAAATTTCTTATAATTTAAATGAAATGTATACTAAAAACATCAGTAAGAACAAACATTTATATAGCTCTTACTATTTGTCACACACTGTTAAAAGAACTTTATTAATACATTTTTGAAAGACAGACAAAATTTAGCACTATTTCTACTGCTAAAAACGATTTTTCCTTGTACTTTTTTGTCTTGTTCAATAATTTTGTTAATAAATGCGTTACTTTGGAGATGAAAAATGTTGTCTTTTATGCCTTTTTTTCTTGTTTTATTTTTAAGAAGTTACTTTCTTTCTGTTTTTCCAAATAAATGTACCACAATGAGTTTTTCACATATTCTGATATTCTATAGAAGAAATTTTGATACACAAATGTTTTCTAACTCCGTCATAAGTGACTTATCTTATCATATAATCATAGAATTATTTTTAATGTAAAGATTGTCCATGGGGTAAAGTTACTCGCTGAATGCAAAATGTATAATTAAAGAGAGTGAAAACATAATCTAGGTCTTTTTCTCCCTTTTTCTAGGACTCTAGTTTACAATTCATTGCTTTTCCCTATCACAAAATAAAAGCTTCCTTGTCTATTTATAGGGAATTTTTAATGAAATATTTTCACTCTCTTAATCCATCCCTTTATAGAGGTCCTCCTGTCCCACGTTATCCTCATCCCTATTTGTGAATATGTGTGTACTTGAAAAGTTTTGGATTTTTCTCGAAGAAACTTTCATGGTGAGATTTGTCTCTCTACTAGTCCAACTTGGGGCCTCATTCTTTGGAGGAATTATCACCAATTCTTGTAAACTTCAATCTAAATGCAAGAATTAAGGTCATCGGTGTTATTTTTTAAAGGATTTTTTAGCTAGTTTTTGGATAACTATGAGATTGAGCCCATTTTTACACTATCAGTGACTTGAAAATTACTCCACTGAGCAACGGACATGCTCAAATATCACAATCAACGAAATTACTATTTTAGATATGATCATAATAAAATATTACTAATAAGTGATTAATTTCTTTGGGAAGTATTTTAACATGCAGTTTACTAAGAAACAAAATACAACACATGGTCTGTTTTACTAAATGAATAGCTGGTAACTCAAAGTGTTGCCAGTATTGCAGGCTTGGAAGAAGAATTTCTCTTCATGAAATAAATGTTAGCCATGGTATATTTCCTAAAATAATCTAATCCGTTTTTTTGCATGTTAAGTTTTTTGTCTATGAACTTCAACATGTTTTTAAACATTTCTTACAATGGTGTGCTATGAACTGAGTCATTCGGCACGAATCATTTTCACAGAGTGGCCTGTTCTAGGGTTTAGTTGTTTTAACCAATGAGAGCCACTTAAACACAAGAACATCCTTTATTGAGAAATAGGATACTACCTCGAAATACATTGACAGAGTTGCAGGATATGTGTTATTTAAACTCACTGGGTCCACTCTGAGACAGACCTGAGCTAATAACTAAACAAGACATTTTATTAATTTTTTTTCACGAAAAGATCATATGTTCAGTCCAAACTAAATATGAATTACCATTCATTCACTCAAAAATATTTATTGAGCACTGACTTAAGGGCAACTTCTCTTCTAGGTTCTGGAATTTCTATAAATTTACAAAAGACATCAGTCCTAAACTCATGGGGCTCAGAGTCCTATAAATCTTAGTCATATTAAAATGTATTTTGTAAAGAACTTTCGTTGTTTCTAAAACTGACTCTCAGTGCCAAAGAGTTAAAAGTAAATTATATACTTTATATAAAATTTCAGTTAATTTAAGCAAAAAAAAAAAGAGATTAGCCTTTAAATTTCAAAAACAACATTATTGGTTATGTGTTCCAGCCTTTACCACATGTAAAATAAGGATGGTTGGACTTTTTCTCTCACTTCCCTAGGAAGCAGTTTTTATTCTGTTAAGAGAGAAGTTCTGGCATTTTCCTTTTTTATTAAAAAGAAACTATCCTCATATATTTTTACCTGATTTTCACAGCACCAGGACCTAGAATAATCAAAGTCGTTCGCCAGAATGACCATGCACTGTCACAAGGCCATCTACGGCAGCAGTCTATCAACAACGGAATCATTTTTTGAAGTAGAAAAGCCTGGAAGAAGTAAAATGAAATGCCTGCCCTTTAACATTTCAGAACAGGGGAACTGATTCGCTCTGCCCATTCCACTTAAATGTAATAGATGCATTTTTGTCCATGTTCAAGCCACAGAGCTCCTGATGGACATTCTTTTAAAAAGTTCCTATAAATAGAATATTTTTTCCTCTCTGCTTATTTTCTTTGGAATGGCAGCTGCCTCAACTTAATGAGATTGAGACCATTTCCCTGAGGATCAGGTGCCAGGCCAGTAAGACTAATGAACAGTGTGAAAGCTTAGTTTGATATTTGAAAAAATGATAACAATCCATTTATGCATGTGTGTATTTATATATTTATTTACTGCTGTCCATGGGGTTCTATTCCATAGCCTGTGAATTCTAGTCCCGCCAGCCCGATTCAGGATAACTTGCAGACTTCAAAATATGACCAATAAAATATTTTTTCTACTTTTCTTAGTATTTAGCTCAAATAACACTGGGTTTTGTCCATCTTAATAACTAATTCTGAAAAATAAAAGATTATTATTCTTTATTTACTAATAATAGACTCAAAGTTTATCTTCCTATTTTGTCAATTTATGATAATTTCATAATAACAAAACATTTTTACATTCTTGAAGCTCTACTGGAATCAGTAGATTTTTAGCAACCTCTATTATTTATGTGGCAATTTATAAAGAGTTCATTCATTTGCATTATCTATTTCTCACAGTGCATTAGTGAAGAATGATGGCTACCGTTTCTATAAATACACATGCTCAGTTGAAGATAACTTCTCTCTAATCCCTTCCTAGCTTGAGTAGAAATGTTTTGAAAGTAAATATTAGATATCTACATCAAATTACTTTTCAATACCAGTTAAAATAAAAGTGTTACTTTTCCATGTACGTATTAATATTGTAATTGCATTGCTGTAGGCTGAAACATGACTCTTCGAAATATATTCACATCATAAAGCCTGGAATTTGTGGATGTTAACTGTTACTGTGTGTAGCAAAAAAACAGGGGTCCTTGCAGATGTGATGAATTAAGTATCCTGAGATGGGAGACTATCCTGGTGTGCCCTACCTTCCATCACATTATCCCTGTAAGAGGGACACAGAGGGAGAGTGTACATACAGAGTGGAGAAGGCAATGTGAAGACGAAGCAGAGAGAGATTTAAAGATGAGGGCCTTGAAGATTGGAGCGATGGGGCCACAAGCAAAGAGACGCCTGCAGGATGGAAAAGTCAAGGAACAAATCCTTCTCTAGAGGCTCTGGAGGGCGTATGGCCCTGCCCTCCCCGTGATTCTGGTGAAGCGATACTGACTTTGAACTTGTGGCCTCCAGAACCCTGAGAGAATAAATGGAATACATTTTGGTTGTTTTAAGCCAAGATTCTGATAAACTGTTGCAGCAGCTCTAGGAAACTAAGGAAACTAATACTTATTTAAAATCTGATTCAGTCAGGGTTCCCAAAGAAAGAGAACGAGTAGGAGATATATATATATATACACATAACCTGATATAACTATGCTTTGGAAAACTGGCATGGTCTACTAATATATAGTACATATATGCCTATCCAATGATCCAGCAATTTCACTCTCAAGTATATAGATAGAGATAGAGTTAGAGATAGAAAAAGAGAGAGAGAGAGAGAGAATGAGAGAGACAGGAAAAGAGAGAGATTTATGGCAAGAAATTGGCTTCTGCGATAGAGGAAGCCGGCTGAGCAAGTCTAAAATCCTCAGGGCAGGCTGTCAGAAAGGGCAAGCTGGGACTCTGGGGCATGACCATTAGTGCTGCAGCTCAGGCAGAATTCCTTCTTAAGGCCTTTCTGCTAATTGAATCCGACCCACGCAGATTGTCTAGGATGATAGCCTTCAAGTAAATGATTAAGAATATTATTTTTAAGGTTAACGAAGAATTGCATCAACAAAATACGTTCACAGGCTAGTGTTTGAATAACCGAAGACTATAGCCTAGCCAAGTTAACACCTAAAGCTATCACAGGTTTAATATATAAATGTGTCTTAGTTTGCTGGGGTTGCCATAACAAAATACCAGAGACTGGATGGTTTAAACAATAGAAGTTTATTCCTTCACAGTTGAGCAGGCTGGAAGGTCAAGCTCAAGGTGGTGCAGGTTTGGTTTCTTCAGAGGCCTCCCTCTTGGCCTTGCAGATGGATACCTTCTTCAAGTGTCCCCACATGTCCTTTTCTCTGTGTGTGTACCCCTGCTATTTCTTTCTCTATGTCCTAACCAATTCTTATAAGGATACCAGTCAAACTGGATTAGGGCCCAACCTACAGACCTCATTTTAGGTTAATCACCTCTTTAAAGGCCCTATCTTCAACTGCAGACACATTCTGAGGTACTGAGGTTCCTACTTCAATGTATGAACTTTGGGAGAACACAATTCAGTCTATAAAAGTATTTTTTTCCATTGTTCTGATTTAGAAGATACATGGTGGTGGTGTTTTTAGATCTACTTCTGTCTTCAACTTGCTGATGTATAAGTGAATTTTACCGATAATATGCATCTTTTTCTGCAATCATTTTTTGGTTTTGTTATAAGGCTTATGCTAGAGCCAAAAAATGAATATTGCCATTTTTAGCTACTTCTATTGTCTACAACGTTAAAAAACAAAGCAACTGTCTGATCTGTTTTTCAGGTTCTGAAATGCTTGAAACCTATAAGCTTTGGAGATTTGTTATAATTCATCAGCAGGGCCATTTGTATCTGCCCTTTATGAAGGTATATTGTTGATTATATATTCAATTTTAATGGATATTCGTATATTTAAGGTTTCTTTGTCTAGAATCGATTTCAAGATTTTATGTTGCTGTTTAAAATGATCTAACGTTTTTATTTTCAAAATAATTTGGTATAAATTTTAATGGTTTCCCATGTATTCTAATTTCTTTTGGATTGGTATTGTAGCCCCTTTTTTATAATGTCATATATTTATGTTACATCTTTTTTCAATTGATGGAATTTGCCAATAATTTGTATAATTTAATAATCTTTTCAGTGAATATGCCTTTTGGCTAAGTGATTGAGTCTTCCTTTTACGCCCCCTCCCATTTTATTGTGTTAACCCCTTTCTTTTTTTTTTCTTCTTACGTAGACTATTTTTATTAAAAAATGCATTGTGTTTAAGTTAAATAGTAAGTAAGGCAAAGAGAAATGAAATGGTAAATAAGAACCCCATGTGACCAATCTCCTAAGTTGAAATTTATATTTGGCAAATTCCTTCGTATCTATCCATATTTACCAATGAACCAGTTATAACTTTTTATTTACTTTGAAAACATATCTTCTAAGCCATATTGTTCTATAATATTCTATAAGAATATTTTTTTGCAAAATATATTTATATAACATTCTTTATAATTTTTAATGATTCATCATGTTTTCAAAATGATTTAGCTATATACTTTGTTTTGAATATTAACGCCCTAATAAATTTTTTTGTCATAAATAAAGCATAGTAAACATACTTGTGCTTCTGCACAGATTTGTATTTGATAAAAGGCATCAATATTTAAATCTTGATAGACAATGCATTATAACAATTAATAATAAATAAATAATGAACTATGACCATCCAGAACTGGGAAAAAATTATTCTCATGTTATCTTCTTGCTTGAATGATTAGCTTATTTACTAATTAGATTTTAGCTAATTCTTTAGACATTGATGTCTTTCTGGGAACTGTTTTCATCATATCATGAATTCATTGGATCATTATCTGTGTGGTTTCTATTTATCCAAGTTTAGTGAGATTTTTCTTAGTGCCCTTATTCAATGTGTGTAAAACATTATAGACTTTTGAATAGGTTGAACATCATTAATATATTGGACACATATGTTATAGATTAAAATATAGAACAGATATCAGTAGATCATTTTTAATACCTAGTAAACCAAGCTTTACTACGACGTAATTCCTCCTTATTTTTTCCTATTGGTTGCTTGCTTTGCAATGTTTCAACAAAATTGTTTCCAAATTTGAAATGGATTATTTTTCTATTTCTTCTTCCATTTTTTAGAATACTTCCCTCAGGCACATATATGTTATATTATCCAAGGCTTCCACATCTCTGATGCTCCTCTATTCTTGTTTACAATGATTTTTATCCATTTGATACAAACCCCTTAACTTTTTTTATCATTTCTACCATAAATACTATTTTGACTGAAATTTATATTGAAAATACTACTTTAATCTTGCTTAAAATTTCCAGGTCTATATCTAGAGATTACATTAGTTTTAAATGTTTTAAATTTTGCTTTTGATGTGTCTACTATAAATATTTTAGGAGCATACTTTTAAAATGGCCAATCTAAGAAAATTTGTCATTTAATACAAGTATTGAATCAATTTACAATTATTGTGATCCATAACATACTTAGTCTCATATCTGATTTTAATTTAAATTGTTCTCTTTTTCTTTTTTCCTGTTTCTGCATTTTCTTATATTCCATTTAAAAGCTTTCCTAGAAACAGTTGTGTATAATATTTGTGGTTTCTGTTTTCCCTAGTTCTTAAAAATATCTATCTTCTCTTTACAAATTATACATCTAACTTAAGTAACCATATTTAAATTAAAAACAACTTTGACAGCAACATAAACATATGTTTATCTAGATATCCGTGGTAAAACAAGCAGACAGCAACAAAAACAATGATACGCAAAACTTCTCCTACAACATGGCAGCACATTTGCACAGACTTTCTTGATCCTTCTCTCTTCCATATCTCTAAACCCAAGGGTTGGTCACATAATCTAAAATATATCTTCTTGAGTCTGGCCCAGTGGCAGAGCAATTAAGTTTGCACATTCTGCTTCACCAGCCCGGGGTTTGATGGTTTGGATCCCGGGTGCGGACGTACACACTGCTTATGAAGCCATGCTGTGGCAGGCGTCCCACATATAAAGTAGAGGAAGATGGTCACGGATGTTAGCTCAGGGCCAGTCTTCCTCTGCAAAAAAAGAGGGAGATTGGCAACAGATGTTAGGTCAGGGCTCATCTTCCTCCAAAAAAAATAAACAAATAAGTAAAAATAAATAAATAAAATAAAATATGTCTTCTTGTTTGTAAACTCATATACATACAAACAAAACCTGCAAACAGCCTGTAAGTTCTTAAATGGTAAAAATGTTGACTAAATTATAATAGATATAAATAAATACCTATTACACAGGTTTTAGATATTATTTATATGTTCTTCTTGGCCTGCTACCCATGCTTGTTGTTTCAGGGATAAAAGCAAGTTGCAGAGAACTGTGTGTAGTTTCATTCCAACTTTTAGAGAAATAAACGACAAACACATCTACATATGTGTGTGTATGTTTTTGTATGGGTGCATAGTATCCTTTTAAATTCAGGAGTAAAGGCATAGTTATAAAAGTCATATAATAGACAATATTCATTGCTTAAAGAAGCAGGAAAATATTTTATTTCTGCCATTGAATTAAGCATGTATTATTTTGTGATACAAATATTGAGTATTTAAATTGCATTACATTCTTAAGCAGTGTTGTCACAAAGTATTTATGTTTTAGTCAGGGTTCTCCAGAGAAACAGAGCCAATAGGATATACATAGATATGCAGACAGAGAATTTTTGTGAAGGATCAGCTCAAGCGATTATGGAGATTGAGAAGTCTCATGATCTGCCATCTGCATGCTAGAGGCCCAGGAAAGCCAGTGTTGTAGATCCACTCCACACTGGAAGGCCTGAAATCAGGGGAGCCAATTGTGTAAGTCTCAGGGTTTATCTGAAAGCCTGAGAACTAGGAGCACTGACCTCCAAGGGCAGGAGAAGACAGACATCTGAGCTAAAACAGAGAGTAAATTCACCCTTCCTCTCTCATTTTGTTCTATTTAAGCCCTCAGTGGATTGGATAATGTCCACCCAAATTGATGAGGGCAATCTTCTTTACTCAGTCTACTTATTCAAATGCTAATCTCTTTAACACCCTCATGGACACACCCAGAAATAATTATTTTTTCTTTCTTCTTCTTCTTTTTCTTTTTTTTTTTTGCTAAGGTAGATTTGCCCTGAGCTAACATCCACTTTCAATCTTCTTCCTTTTGCTTGAGGAAGATTGTCCCTGAGCTAACATCTGTAACAATCTTGCTCTATTTTGTATGTGGGACACTACCACAGCATGGCTGCCAACAAGTGGCATAGGTCCATGCCTGGGAACTGAACCCAGGCCACCAAAGCAGTGTGCTGAACTTAACCACTAGGCCACAGGGTCCCCCAGAAATAATGTTTTACCAACTATCTGGGCACTCCTTAGTCCAGTCAAGTTGACACATAAAGTTAACTGTCACAATTTAGCATTAGTTGTGTCTTGTTATCTTTTTAAAAAATTCATTCTATATGTCTTCTTTTTCTCATATGAATTCATTTTCAGTTTTACTGGGAGTATTTATATGATTAATTTTCTTTTCCAGAAAAAAATGGGTATGTAGTTCATTTTTTAATTGTTTTATTTCTTCAATATTAGTATTTTGGGTTTCTATAATTAAAATTAGATGTAGAATATTTTTCCAATACCTTGTTCTTGCAACACTTACACAAATTGCTGTATTTTTTTGGAGGTTGGAGTCATCCATCAATATATTTTTTATCATCTCATCAGATATTAAGAAATATGTGATTTTTTTAAAGTGTAAATATTCCTTCTTTCTAGCAGTTTGTAGGATTTTATTATTGTTTTGAGTGTTCATTAATTTCATCTGAATGTTTCAAATGAAGCCATCATCAATCTAAAGCGTTTTCTTTTCAATTCAGAGAAATGTTCTACTATTTATCTGAATCTTTTTTCACTTTTATTCTTTCTATATTCCTCTCTAGGGTCTATGTTGCTTGCATTTATTTTAAATCCAAAACTCCCTGATAATTAAGTTTTATATTCATATTTTGTAGGAATGCTATGTTCCCAAACTTTACTCAAGATATTTGTTAAGCTAATGGCTATTTATATCTGCATATATTTTCTTTCTCTAATGGATAGTTCTTTCTCTTTGTTCCAGCTGATGCTTTTCTTCTGTGTTCCCTTCAAGTATGTGGTGATTATGAATTTTCTGTGTAAATGTATGATAGTAGGTAACATCGATCAATACTAATGGTTTAACTGGAATCTTTTTAATGCCTCAGCAAAACATTAAATGTTTTTCCCTTTCAAACAGTGGATGCAATTTTAGTTTACTGATTTCTAGCTGTGGCTGTAATTATGCATTTGAGTCTGGTCCAGCTTTTCTGTTGAATAGGAAAGAAGAGACATTCAATTATCTGGAGCACCTCCCACCTTCTCTCTCCAGCAACAATGTCCTCTCTGAGAACCTACTTACTCGATCGATCTCTTTGTATCTCGCTAATTTATTCTGGGCAAATACTATAGATATGGAAAACGATAAGAGGTAACTGACACAATATTAATGAATTCACACTTGACTATGAGACATCCTCCTTTACTTTCCCGGATCACGTTTCCTGATCTGATGCACTTGGGGAGATTTGAAATCTTACAATTTTGAAATTTATTAATTTTGTCAGCATTGGGTTGTGGAAATTTCAGATTAGGTTTGTACTCAAAGGCAATCTGATTTTGTTGGCTTTATATCTTCCAGCAATCCTCAATAATTTATTCTTCCAAGGGAATCCTCTTGGTTTTTCAGGACCTCCCAGTCTTGAATTTACTTTACTGTTGGTTTACATTATTTTGTGGTTATTTTGTAATTTCAACGTGATTTTAGAAGGAAGAGTTAACACGTCTTCTTAGTCAGACATTTTGAACCCACAAATCTTGCATTCTTTTACGTAGTATCTCAGTGAGGGAACAGAAGAAACAGTTAACAGCAGCCAAGGAGTCCAGTCTTAATACATTACTACTGTTCTCTGAATGTAGTAATGTGAATTTATGTAAATAGCAGTTGAAATTTAATCCCTACTAGAAGGAATTGCACATTCTTAAATGTGATTATTTTAACTTTATTATGATTAATTTTAATAAAATTACATACTGGTTTTCTGGAATCTGATTTTCCATTTATTAAAATCAAAGGTATGATTAATGCATCCACATTAAAAGTGTTTTTAAAAAATTAAGTGAGAAAAAATACGCTAGTAAAGCAAATATCAATTTTATTAGTAAATAAGGAAAGTCACTTGGTTTCAAAAAAATTAGAACTAGATATTTCTAGAATTTAAATTGAGTGTAGAATAGAAATCCCATCAAGAATATAGCTTTAGTTCACCAGCTAATACGGTGATTTTTACAATTTATAACTTGGATCTGAATGCAGAAAGCACTTGGGTTTCTTTTTCTAATGTGCATTCCAGATCTGCATTCCCCAATATGCTAACGTGATGCACCAAAAACTAAATTTCTCATAAGATTTCCCAGGCCATTCTCATGAGAGACACTGCTCAGAGACAGTGTGTACTCATTTTACCGCTCAAATTAAGGGCTCCACAGAAATAGATAAGAAGATTTGATAATGCTGAAGCAGTACTAACTATAACAAGAGGAGCAATAGTAATAATAACAATCACAAGAGCAAACACAAATTAATTGCTTTATGGTTGTCAGGTGATCTGCTATGAACTTAACATTAATGATTTCTCCTAATCCTTATTTAAAAACCTTAAAGAGCTTCTGCTCATTAAATTCACCCTTCTGACAAAGAATTTAGTCTATAAAATAGGAAGCTCTTTGTCTGATATCCTGTAAGTAGCAAGTGGCAGTGTTTTGTGACACCGGAGACCTTTCTCATAATCTTCCATGCTAGACAGTTCTTTTCAAAATCATAATTAATTTCAATAATGAAAATTAAAAACAAACGTTTCATATAATTTTGATGTATCATGTTAGTGTTTCACGTCACTAATGGAGATATCGCTATAATATTGAATCTTCCCATTGGAGAACAAGGTATTCATTTTCATTTATTCAAGTCTTCTTTTAAGGCTTTCAATGATGTTTACTGTTTCATCCATTGAATTTGTACAAATTTCTTGATCAGATTATTTCTAAGTATTTGATATTCTATTGCAACAGAGATTTTTTTCTTCCGTTATATTTCCCATCAGATTATTAACTTTCATTAGGAAAAGTATTATTTCTAATATGTAATTAGATCTCCAGACAATTCAACAAATTTTTATTTTTAATTTTTTTGTTACATTAATAGAATTTTTCAGGTAAATCACCTGTAAATTGTAAAGATTTTGCACCACTTAGATCTAATTGTTATGCCTCTCATATAATCATGTCTTTGTTGAATAAACACATACGAACCAAGCCACTATGTCTAAGGCTGGAGTGAATAAAATAAAATTTGTTCTCAGGAAGCTTAAAATTTAATAGGAGTCTCAGGCATCTGTCAAATTACAAAAATGTAATTCCAAACTGATAGATTTCCTTAAGAAAATACATAGGAAGTTATGACAAGATAGTGCAAGGACATGTGATCAACAAATTAAGTTTTAGGGAAGCTCCAGATATGAGGGAAACCACAGCACTTTGGAGAACCTAAGATCCTGTGCCTGGGGCACAGTCCACAAAGGGGATGAGATAGGACAGTGTTTTTCTATTGTTGTGTCAGGAATTACTTCCAAATTTAATGGTTTCAAACAAAAAAATGTATTTTCGAACAGTTTCTGGGAATTTGGAATCAGAGAGTGACTTAGTCAAGTGCCTCTGTCTCAAGGTTGATTATGAAATTATAGCCAAGCCATTGACCAGCTTGGGCTATGGTTACACCTAAAGATGCAAGGCTGTGGGTGGGCCCATGGCCAAGTGGTTAAGTTTGTGTGCTCTGCTTTGGCAACCTGGGGTTCGCCGGTTCAGATCCTGGGCACAAACCTGCACACTGCTCCTCAAGGCAGGCTGTGGTGGCATCCCACACAGAGGAACTAGAATAACCTGCAACTAGGATACACAACTATGTACTAGGGCTTTGGAGAGACAAAAAAAAGCATAAGATTGGCAACAGATGTTAGCTCAGGGCTAATCTTCCTCACCAAAAGAAAAAAGACTCAAGGTGTGGAGAGGGGAGAAATCTACTTAAAAGTCCATTCATATGGTTATTAGCAGGCCTCAGTCTCTTGACACATGAGCCTCTTGCTTGGCTGCTCCATAACATGGCATAACACAGTGAACAAATCCAAGAAAATGTGACAGAGAGGATTCAAGATGGAAGGCTGTCTTTACAGTGTAATCTTAGTAATGACAACCCCTCTCACTGCTATATTCTATATATTAGAAGCAACTTCATAAGTCCAGCCCCTACCACCCGCAAGCCCTCCCCAACACACTCAGTTATTCGGATATTCCCCGCATTGCTCTCTCTTCTGTTTCCAGGGTGACTGCAAGCTCTGACTGAACCACAAAAATCCTCACATATGCACAACCTGAGGGTGCCTTGCAAAACACCCATGCTATGCCCCTCCTTTCTCCTGTCTGAGGACTTCTCCTGTCTGAAGCTGGTAGGGGGCCCCATGTGGCTGATTCACTCGCACAACTTGAAAGTGTATGGGAGTTAATGCCCCACGCAGTAACTTTTGAAGAAGAGGATGTAGTAATTTGTGGGTAAATTCATTCCTATTTCTCTCTTCCAAAAGAAGAAGCCCAAATAAAGTTCCTATGGATTCCTGAGAGTAATCACGGTATCCTGAAATTCGTCTTACTCACTAGCAGGCAATTCAATAGTCCACGTTTGTATTGCCCTGCCTTCTTCCACACCTTCCTCCACTTTGCCTCTCACTTCCATTTCCTAGATCAAACATAACTCCTCTGCCCAAGGCTCAGCTTTCTGGAAAGTTTAAGCTACCAGTTGATACTTAGAATGCTAATCTTCAGGGCGGAATTTTGGAACTGCACTTTACCCTGTCTGAAAGCAATAAGAGCACCATGCAGTGGCACAGTTACCCAGTGTTTACTTATAATTTGGATGAGGAGCAGGTGGAAGGTGAAAAGCTAAGATATATGATGGCTAAGGCACTTGAGCAATATAACAACAAAAAATATGTGATTATAAAGATCGTGAAGTGGGTTAGCTTTTTTAAAATGCTGCTGAGCCAGCCCCAGTGGCCTAGTGGTTAATTTGGTGCGCTCTGCCTTGGCCACCCAGGTTTGGTCTCCAGTCTCAGACCTACACCATGGGTCTGTCAGCGGCCATGCTGTGGCAGCAGCTCACATACAAAAAAAAAAAAAGAGGAAGAGTGGCACAGATGTTAGCTCAGGGCACATCTTCCTCCAGAAAAAATGTAAAAACTAAATCAAACTAAAAGCTGCTGACTATAAGAATGTACTGTATACGGTTATTATTTTTAACCAAACTTTAGTATAAAAATATGTGACCTTCAGATATTAAAAGTTTGCATTCATA